>NC_140586.1:252352722-262352722 GCF_964204655.1 Triturus cristatus
AATCCACTCCGAGCCCCCACGGACCCCTGCCCCCACCACATTTTCAACAGAGCCGCCGACACCATTGCACCCATGCTCTGCCACACCATCAACCACTCCCTGGCAACCGCCACGTTCCCCGTCCACTGGAAACATGCCGAGGTCAACCCCCTCCTGAAGAAACCCTCGGGAGACACCACCGACCTCAAAAACTACGGACCCTGCTCCCGTTCCCAGGGAAAGTCATAGAGAAAGCCATCAACAGCCAACTCGCCACCTTTGAGGACCAGGTCATTAGAGAGATCGATGCCCTCAATGAAAAACAAATATACTTTAGGCACAACTACTCTAGGGACCAATCGGCTGCACTCTCAAAATTGGCAAAAAATCCCCTTATAGTAATAAAACCAGCTGCTAAAGGTGGGGGGATTGTGGTCTGGGATAGTGCATTGTATGACGCAGAAGTAATGAGACAGCTAGATAACAAGGCACATTACAGAAGAATAGATGACAATCTGTCAGTAAGATTGAAAGCCGAAATAGAGAATCTGACAAAACAGGCTGTAGACAAGGGTTGGATCTGCAAACAGGAATATGCATTCCTAACCCAGACTTCGGAAAAAATCCCCTCGATCTATATACTACTACATTGGAGAATGTGTGCCCCTGTCCTGAGCTCATTATATTAAGCTGTAGCAATTTTTTTTTTAGACTTACCTCATTACACGCAAAAATTATGTCTGCGGTTTGGAGACATTACTGTGATATAAATTGAAGCCTGTAGTAGGGCTGTCCGGCCTGGAGGGATACGCCATGTGCGCCGTCCTTTTAGAGTATTATTGTTGACTTGCTTTGCCATAGAGGGTGAACAGTGGTGGCAGCAGTACTGTTTGTAGTGGTAAAAAGGGCTTTTTACCTGTCCTTGCCATGGAGTGCATTCTACCAGACTCTCCTCTTTTTAACTTTGTCTGCCAGTTTCCTTCAACAGGGCCCTTTGCTCATCCATGTGGTACATTGGTGTTACATGTTTGTGGGTGCAGAGGAAGTGCATAAAGTGGGTATGATACATGTTACCATAGTCATGCCGGAATTGATTTTGTATGTGTGACATGCAAGTGGAATTTAAAATGGAGGATTGGAGTGGGCCCAGACTGCAGATGCAAATTGCAGAGTTCTCCTAGGTATTCCAGTGTGAAAAAGAAGAGGCATAGGGCCTCTTTGACACTATGGAGTTTCCTCCTGCCCTTTCTTGGACCGTTATTCTTTGGAAAGGCTAAACCCCACTGACCCCCCACAGGCTTACAGGTAGTAAATTACATTTGCGTGTAACAAGAGGGAGAGAGAGGACTAGAAAGCTAGTCCATGTCCCCGAGGGATTTATATGTGATTAAACAAAGAAGACTAGCTTAAGTTGACCAAAGTGATGCAGTACTCAAAGTAGTTCTGTCACAGACACCTTGTAGGTGTATTCATGAAGCCCTCACCCACCAACCTAGTTGGTGGCATGCTTCATCATCAGGCCCACCCAGTGACACCTAGTATGTCCCGGGTGTGCTACGACGCCCGATTACAGCGGAGCTGGTATATTGCTGAGAGTGCAGTGAGGTTGGGTGAATTGTGATTTAAAACGGCTTGGTGGTGGTCCCAGTACCCAAGGGTAAATTAAATTTTAATAACTGGGCCGACACCAGCGGTTAAAAGTAAGGCTACAGGACGTGTAAGGGTGGAGAGTTACTGCCCCCTGCGTCCTTCAGATGGTCGACATGTTTCAGCCAGTGCCTTAGAGTATTCTGGCTTTCCTCAGGACCGTTTTTAAAAGGGTGTGGTGAAAATAAAACAGACTTAGTGTTGTGGTACAGACTATGTGATACACTCACTAAGGCGTTTTTCTATGTGTGAGAGGGGGATTCCCTTCTCATCGGAGGACGACGGCGGGACAACAGGTACAAGGCAGGCACTGACCAGAAAGACTGGTCATCCCCTTACCGCTTCCCTCCAGGAAGCCTTGGCTAATAACCCAAAGCGTATGCATGAGAAGGGAATCCCCCTCTCACACATAGAAAAACGCCTTAGTGAGTGTATCACATAGTCTGTACCACAACACTAAGTCTGTTTTATTTTCACCACACCCTTTTAAAAACGGTCCTGAGGAAAGCCAGAATACTCTAAGGCACTGGCTGAAACATGTCGACCATCTGAAGGACGCAGGGGGCAGTAACTCTCCACCCTTACACGTCCTGTAGCCTTACTTTTAACCGCTGGTGTCGGTCCAGTTATTAAAATTTAATTTACCCTTGGGTACTGGGACCACCACCAAGCCGTTTTAAATCACAATTCACCCAACCTCACTGCACTCTCAGCAATATACCAGCTCCGCTGTAATCGGGCGTCGTAGCACACCCGGGACATACTAGGTGTCACTGGGTGGGCCCGATGATGAAGCATGCCACCAACTAGGTTGGTGGGTGAGGGCTTCATGAATACACCTACAAGGTGTCTGTGACAGAACTACTTTGAGTACTGCATCACTTTGGTCAACTTAAGCTAGTAAATTACATTTGTCAGCTTTCCTTGCTTTTTTAGGTCTCGCCTGACACAGCGCTTTAGCGCTGCTCTCGCGAGAGCTTTTGTTAAAGGGGGATCTGGAAGTGCAAACGAGTGCTTTTCAGGCCTCCAAATACAGTGCATGTGCGCCGGGCGCGCGCACCATTTGGCAGCCTGAAAAGCACTGCGTGATCACTTTCACGGCCGCTTTGATGTCCTCAGTGAGCCGCGCGGCCACTGAGGACATCAAAGCGGCCGTGAAAGTGCACACCATTTGCCACCCCCTTCCTGCTTGTTGCCTTTGCTTCCTGACACGCTACACTCCCTTACTCTCCCACCCAGCCCTCTTACACAAACTATTGTCATTTCTCATCGTGATGCCCTTTTCCCCCCACTTTTCATCTGGCATAACTCAACCCCCCTCCCCCCCCCCCCCCCCCACCCCCCCCCCCCCCTCTCTCTGATATAGCTTTCAATAGTACCGTTTAGCAGGAATAGTTTAAAACCATTAGGTTTTAAATTCCTGTTTGATAGTAATCCCCGAAAGATAATATTACTTCATCTGCAGGCCATGATAAGTTTTTATCAAAAGAATGATGAGACAAGCTTCAAAAGTGTCGAGAGGCATAGGGATGGCACAAAGGAAAATAATCTCTCTTGTGCATTTAACGAGCACCCAATGGACGAGTGAGGTTTTAATGGGAGGCAGGGCAGCTTTCTGAGGTATGCGCTTCTGGTTTTTACCCCACAGCTTTCTCTGCACATGTTTGTCATTATTGCCTTCCCTGTACTTTGCATCAGTCATGCAACATTATACCATAAAGAGATGTACGTGGGCGGGGCATTTAAAACCTAGGCTCTCCAAACTCCCCCCACCCTTCCCAAACTAGGGAAAAAATGCGCGTGCGAACAAGTTTCAAGCAGAGAATTACTTGGTCCCTTATCATGTTTATGCACAAGTTTCTGCGAGTTCAGAAGTTCGAAGCAGCAATTTATAATGGAATTTCTACTAAAGGCAGGCAGAGTAAAGGCGAGGTTATTACCTTGGTAAAGCTAAAACAAATCTAAATGACAGCGACAAAAAAATATACACCGCATCGCTCTTCCAAACTAGTCAGCAGACGGGTTTTAAAATCTTCACAAAATGTAACGTGAAACCTCCCGACAGCACACTCTCTGGGCTGGAGAATGTCTCAGAAGGAAGTGCAATTTTTTTAGTCCCACAAGAGCAGTATTTGCAAGTCAAACAAGCATTTGCAATGCAATGGGTCTCGCATTTATACGAGTTTGAGCTATTGGCATTGTAAATGACAGTGCCTTTTATTTATGTTTTAAAAAAAAAAAAAACTTAAATAAAAAGCATTGTCATTTACAATGCCAATAGCTCAAACTCGTATAAATGCGAGACCTATTGCATTGCAAATGCTTGTTAACCTTATTTTACGTTTCCCCAACAAGTGACTCTCTGGTTCACCCTTCCTTCCTGTCATCACTTTTAAGCAAACACCTTGGCTGGACCAGTGGACGTGGAATAAGTGGAAGAACTGCCCAGAACTGGTCTCATAGCAGACTGTTGGAACACAGAATTATCGTCGGCAGTTCAGGTCTAAAGATGCCACAAACTTACAGCCCCTGTGCCAGTGTTTCTCTTTGTGTTATTAAACAGCAGCTCTTTTAAACAAACACTTCTTTGAGCTTCCAGATAAAGGGTTGAAAAACTAACAGTCCCAGGAGTCCAACAGTAGTTTCCCTTCATGGCCAATCAGGATCCACATGAGGGTGTAACAGTCCTCTCTCGGCTCTGATCCCCCTCTTTCTTCGCACGAGTCATGCCCCAGTGATGTCCTTACTGTTCCGATTTGGATCCATCCGAACCTGATAATACAAGAGACAGATCAGGGCTACTCTGAATATGGAACATGTCTTAAACCATCATGTACAGCAAAACATTAACTTCGTTTGTTCATTTAGGTCCATAAAGATCATTCTAAACGCCTTTCTTAGGGTGGGATTCATTGGAGAAGAATTACTTCTCGCCGGGTGGGATAATCCTCGCCTCCGCGTCCTTAATAGAATTGAAACTTTCCTACACAAGAGTTAGGAACAATTTTTATCCTATGTCAGGATCGGAGGCAAGGATTATGCTGGTTCAAGGCTTAATCACGACCAAATGAGCAATATCCAGCACCGGCTTGAAGTAGAATCTCTTAAAAGTAGAGTCTGCCAACCAATCTGCGGCATTCATAGCGTCCTCTAACCTTGCTCCTAAGGAGAAGGCTTTAGATCCCATTGCATCCTTGGTAGAATAGGCTCCAAACACGGTCAAGTCGTTGCGTGCCTCCTGCATGACCCACCTAAGCCATCTTGCAATTGTAGGTGATGAGACTTCCGAGTGCGGTTTCTTTAGCTTAATTAGAAGTTGTGTCTCGCCCGGAGGGCGGTATTCTTCAGACATCAGTTAATACTCTTTGAGGTACTGGACTACGCATAGTATCGGAGGAGTCAGGAAAGGATGGGTATTCCATAATCCTTGTACTACTTTTGGTCCTCCTAGACACTGTGAATGACACCCCAGAAGGTGAAAATATTCTGCCAGTTATATCCAGGGCCTGAACGTCACAAACTCTTCTGCAGGAGATTAAACACAGTAACATTCCCAATTTCTCAGACAACTCTTTACGTAACAAGAATCTATTTGGTTGCCAAGAAAGGAAGAGGTTTAGTACTCTATTAACATCCCAAAGCGCTGAATACCTTGGTGATGGTGGCAGTGAGAGCCTAATTCCCTGAAGGAGCCTACACGCAAGCCCATGTGTTCCCACTGGAACCCTGTCAACTGGGTTATGTCCAGCAGATATTGCTGAACGGAAGGTATTTATGGACCGAAAGGCTAGGCCTTCCGTTGCCAGCTCTGCCAAGAAGTTGACTACCTGCACTACATAGACGACCAAGGGATTGAAACCCCGTCGCAGACAGTGTCCATCGGGTCCATGTTGACCTGTACCTTTTGACTGTGCTGTCGGCCCAGGCCTTGTCAAGGAGGTTCTGAGCTGGGCGCGAAAGTCCTGGGACCGACCATCGTCCCCTGTAATCCACCACGCCATCAGGGTGAGGGTACCGTTCAGAACTAACTGGTGGGGAGTCCCGTCCGGATTGAGAAAGAAATAAGGAAATTGGTGGAGTCGGATTAGAGAATCCCAGGAAAGTTCCAGTAGAACCGGAAACCATACTTGAGATCTCCATATCGAGGTGATCAAAACTACCTCTACCCATTGGCGTCTGATCTGAGCCGTTACCCTGGTAATCATAGTGAAGGGAGGGAAGGCATATACCTGTTCCTGAGCCCAATCCTGCAGAAAAGCATCTGGTGGGGTCGCCAGTGGGTCCGGTCTCCAGCTGAAGAACCGGGGCAGCTGGTGGTCCAGGCAGGATGCAAACAGGGCCCATCTTGCCTTTAGGCTCTCAAACACTTCGGGGTCACACTTTCAAAAGCTGGAGGCCCTTAGATGGCAGGAGTGCCAGTCTGCCACCTGGTTCTCTTGACCCAAAAGTTATTCCGCTGTCACAGACATCTGATGTTCTAGGCAGTATTGCCAGAAATCGGTCACGAGATTCGAGAGGACTTTGGAGCACGTACCCCCGAGATGGTTGATTTATCTGACAGCCGAGACCTTGTCCATCTTGAGTAGCACGCAAGACTGCGCCCTGTCTCTCGTCCGCCATCGGACCGCAAAGGAGCCCACTAGAAGCTCCAAACAGTTGATGTGTAACGACTGTTCTTGAGGAGATCATGATCCTCCTGTGGAAAAATCGCCACATTGAGCGCCCCAACCGGATCTGCTGGCGTCTGATTCTATGAGAAGGTCCTGGGCGGAACCGAAGATCTCTCTTCCAATCCATGCCTCCATGTGGGAGAACCACCATGAAATCTTGTCTCTCACTTCGGCCGTGAGCTCTACCATCTGGGAACATATGGGACCCTTCCGGAGATGGGTCGCTTTGAGTCGTTGCAAGACCCGATAGTGTAAGGGTCGTGAAAATATGGCCTGGATAGATGATGATAGGAGGTCTACGAGACGAGCAATCTGTTGCAGCGAAGTACGTGGTTTGGCCAACATGTGGTGTAGCTCATGCCTTATTTTTGTCATTTTCCGTGAAGGTAGACTGAGGGTGGAAGTTACGGAGCTGATCGTGAACCCAAAGAAGGATTCTGATTAAGACGGGACCAGGAGGGATTTCTTTTCATTTATTACAAACCCTATGTTCTCCAAGAGGTTCACTGTGGTCTGCAGGTGGCATGACAGCTGAGTGGGGTACTGTGCCATTATCAGCATGTCATACAGATAAACTATAAGGTGGATACCTCCCCCTTGAACGGGCTCCACCGCCGGTTTGAGAACCTTGGTGAAACACCAGGAAGCCAAGGATAGTCCAAAGGGAAGACTCAAAATTTCGAACACCTGCTGGCACCACAGGAACTGCAAGAAGCGCCGATGTGGCGGAAAAATGGGTATCACTAGATAAGCATCTTTGAGATCGAGACGAGCCAGTCAATCGGAGGGGAGCAAAGCATCTTGAAGGAGGTGAATTCCCTCCATTTTGAAATGGCGATATACCAGCCATTCGTTGAATTCCTTTAGATTTATCACAGGACTACAACCCAGTCTGCTTTGTTCAATAGGAAAATATTGCTGATAAACCCTCTGGGATGAATGGTGGTGCGCCGAATTGCACATTTGTATAGCAAGTCCTGTATCTCCGTGTCTATTAGATCTGTTTCATCCGCAGAGAATTGGATTGGACGCAGCCTGGCCCTTTGGTGTGGAGTTCCATAAAATTCTATCTGGAATCCTTGCGTGGATTGCAAGACCTAGGCGTCTGACGTTAAATTGCACCACTCTCTGGCGAAGCCAGCTAAACGTCCCCGCACTTGAACCCCGGAAGAAGGTTGCAACCTCACAGGTATTATGATTGGCGGATTGCTCCTTCTGGCCTATTGCTCGGAAGCGCTGCCCTCTTGGAGGGTAGAAGTTTGCAAAGCGCGTTTGGTCCTGGTAAACGTTACCACGCCTGGAGCCTTGCCCACTGGAGTAGGGTTGGGGGGTTACCCGGCCAGCCCCTGCCACAGCCGGCCTCTTCGGTAAACCTGTGGGGAGAAAACCTTCTTTATAGAGGTCTGGGCCTTATCGAGGGAAGTAAAAGTATTAACGAATTTGCCAAGCTCCTTAATAAAAAGTTCCCCAAACAGTCCTCTCTGAGCCACTGCCCCCAACTCCGAGGCAGGCAGGTCCCCCCAAGCTTCAGGTCCACCTCTTCAGGTCCACCTTGATAAGTAGCGACTGTCTGCGCTCTATGGACAGTGCGCAGTTGGCATTACCTAAAAAGATAATTGCCCTCTGTGCCCACCCCGAGATAACTTCCGGGAAAATCAAGGCTCCCGAAGACTTGGCGTCCTCCGCCATGTCAAACACAAGGAGATGATAGACTGAGTGCGGAAACTTTTCAGACACTCACCCAGAGTTACGGATCTGGGTTGAATCCATCATCATGCTTTAGCTCACTTTGCCACCCCAGTTCAGACACAGCTATATGCAAATCAGTTTTGACCCTGTGCCTCATGGGAACAGTCCAGCCCGAACTGCCAAGCCATGTCTTCCCTGGACTGGAAACAAGCATCCTGGGACCGGTTTCGGGCTAACAGCCGTCATCAGCCAGGCTAGCTTGAATCCAGTGGCAAAGTGAGCAAGGGACCCACATCTGGGCATACCCTGCCAATTTAGGGTGAACAAAGCAAACACAAGGAGATGATGGACGGAGTGCCGAAACTTAACACTCTCCCCCAGTCACAGATCGGGGTTGAATCCATCATTGCCACCCCAGTTCGGGCTGGACTGTTCCCATGAGGCACAGGGTCAAGACTGATTTGCATATAGCTGTGTCTGAACTGGGGTGGCAAAGTGAGCTAAAGAATGATGATGGATTCAACCCAGATTTGTGACTGGGGTGGAGCGTTTGAAAAGTTTCAGCACTCCGTCCATCATCTCCTTGTGTTTGCTTTGTCCTCTGCCATGTCGACAATCTTAGTCAGGGGTCCCACCGTATCTAAAAGCTTATCCTGGCAAGCCCGCCAGGACGGATCAATTCCTTTTTTTGGATCCTTGAGAAACTTTGCCAGAAAAGTGGCCATCTTTTCCCTCCAATGAAGGTCTAGGGCCTTCTGCCTTGAGACAGCTGTGTGCTTCCTTTAGAGTGGTTTACGCAGTCGGTTGCCACATAGTGCGCCACCTTGTCACATGGTACCCATTCTGCCGGGGATGTAAGATCTGGTCAGGATCCAGCATATCAGATTGTGACCTCAACTGGTACCTCAGTATGGGTGGGGGATGGGTGCCAAGGCCTGGACGAGCCTGTTTCCTCATCCGAAGGGTCGTCTTCTTGGGGGTCTGGGGATGAGGGGAGAGGTCCACTGCATGGGGTTTTGGCTCTGTCAGCGGTACAGTAGGCAGGGTCTTTGCCATAAAGGCTTGTCTTAAGCGCTCAAAAGCGTCCACATCCACCCCGTCCTCTCTAGGGCTTTTTGCCGGTATAGTGTCAGTGTTAGCTGGGATTGGTGGGACAAGATTAGGACTAGGCGAGCTAGGAGCTGACTGGCATCTTTTTGCGCACTCACTGGCGATTAACTGGGCCAGGCACTCCTCCATGGTGGCTATGGCTTCATCTACTGTGCGGTAAATGGAGGCATGTTCCACGCCGTAGAAGTCTCCATCATTGGAAGATTGTCCAAGGGGTCCTCATAACCCTCTTCTGAGGCTTCCATAATTATGGACCTGTATCTCAGAGAAGATAAGCAGGTCGGTTTTAAGCCCTCTGTCAATGCCTCAGATATAACCCTCCTTCACAAGAGAGAGTTGGTGGCAGCCACAGGCTGGTATTATACAACTGGGTTGCAGTTACACATTCAACGTGGGCAGAGCCTCACAATCGGTGTTCTAACCCCGGGAACACTGCTCCCATGGTGCCACTGTTAATTGGGGAAAAGGAGCCTTGGGACCTAAATTCCCTTATTGACCCTCGCGGTCACAGAAGCAAACACAAAATCGGCCCTGTTAGGCGAAAAAACAGAGTATTGACTCTGTAACCAGGGCGTTAATTTTTTTATGTACAGACCCTTTTGAAGGAGCGTCCGTCTCCCAGGCAAGGCTTGCGGCGGTTTCAACTCCCGACGCGCTCTCGGTCCTGTCAGTTGAAACGGACAGTACTGGCGCTTCAGAGGAGTCAAGAAACCGCCGGCGAATAGAGCAACCTAGCGGGTGGAGGACCACACTGTGGCGCAGCACCACAGAAACTATCACGAAGGAGCAAACGACACTCCCGCGATCTACTCAAAACAACAGAATGCCGCTGCCGGCGTCCCACGCAGGGGGACATCAGCAGGGCAGCTCTCTAGTGGCCACCCGTCGGAGCCTCCCCCCCCACCCCCTCCCTCCCCCTGTTCCACCGCTCTCGAGAGGCCGCGTCGTGGGGAGGGGAGGCCCCAATGGGCATCGCTGGGGGAGGCAGGCCGCTGGGCTGGGCAGGGCCAGGCCCTATTTAAGCCTCCCGCCCCTGTAGATCGCCCTCTGCTTCCTGCGTTCAGTCCTGGCCCTCCTCCCACCCTCGCAAAGCCCCACAAGGAAAGTAATTATAGAGGCACTTAATTGGTGCAGCGAAGAAAGCCATGAACGGAAACTACTGTTGGACTCTCATTGGTTATATTATGATGTCATTCCCAGAGACTCCCCGGGCTGTTAGTGTTTCTTCGCTTTATCTGGAAGCTTGAAGAAATGTTTGTTTAAAAGAGCTGCTGTTTAATAAAGCGAAGAGAGAAAAAGCATGATCCTCGCCTCTGGTCCTAACATAGGATTTGTAATCGGCCATATTTAATTCTCTCTTGACCCTGCTCTAGTAGGGACAGTACCGCCCAAACTGCCAGGCGAGTTCCTCCCAGAACAGGAAGACAAGCAGCCCGAGTCCATTTTCGCTCTGATTAGGGTTCATCAATCAGGTATAGCTTGGTTCCAGTGGCACAGCGAGCACACGACCAACGCCTGGCATACACTTGGCACTTAGGGCATTACATCAAACACACAAAAGGTGATAAGTGCATAACATTGAAACGAGCCCCTTTTTTTTAAAAATCTCTGACCATGTGTCTGAAAAGTTTTCTGGTTCAGATTGGTGAAGCATGTCACCAACTAGGTTGGTGAGTGAGGGTTCTTTTAACTCACAAAAGTGATTATTTTTTGCCGTTTTTTCTTAGCTTTTTCTTAGCTTTTTCCTTCTTCTATAGCCACTTTAGCCCTCCTAATTGAGTCTTTTGGCCTAAACTTTATCTATGCGGACGATACTCAGATAATACCTAGCTTTGAGAAGGGTGATTACACAGCGATCTCTAACTAGTGTGTAATTAGAGTAGAACACTATATGAATTCTAACTTAAAGTTAAATGGATCCAAAACTGAAATCCTAGCTCCCACAATACTAGAAGTGCCAGTCCCAGACACTTTTTGCCTCCCTGCTTAGGTCCCACTCCATCATTGGCCCTAGTGGTAAAAAACCTAGGCATCAAGATCAATGCTGCACTAACCTTAACTGAAGAAGTGGCAGTGGAGGTAAAGACTTGCTTATTCCAACTTCACTGCCTCAAGCAAGTGCTTTCCCTATTTACGCTGTCCCTGAAAATTACAATTCTCACAGCTTTTAAATCCTCATGGATGCACTATTGTAACTCTATTTGGGGTTACCTGCATTTCTGCAAACCTTTGCAGCAAAGTTAGCTAGCGATGTCCAACACAGCTTCGACATTACTCCAGTTTCTGCACAATTGCACTGACAGATGGTAAAGGAGCAAATTAAGTTTGTCACGTGCCTGGTTCACAAAACGATTCATTCACCCAAAAGGTTGCCCTTTGGGTCTTGTTTCAAACTGTACTGCCCTATCTGGATTCTGAGATTGACTTTTCATCTGAATCTAACAATTATTACTTTTCGATGGAAGACAATGGGCAGGCAGGTCTTCTTGGTTATAGCTGTGCAACATTGGAACCTTCTCTCAGATGTACTCTATATCAGAGACCACCTTAGATTTAGGAAGTGGCTCAAGACCTGGGCTTTCCTTGTACTTCAGGTTGATAAGTGAGAGCTGCAATGTGAATGTGTTTTGAATTGTTTTTTGCACCATGATACCGCATTGGGCTGAAAGATGAGCTTTCTAAACAAAGTAGTTATAAACAAGGGTAAACCCTGATAAAGTCACTGGGACCTCGGTATAGAGTAGCACAATGAGAACAATGGTCCCAGCAAAAATAGCACATAAAGATACAATTACAATTGTTCAAAGAAATCAAAAAAAGTCACAAAACAATCGAGGTCAGCGTTATTTATTCACATTGAACATATAAACAAAGCTCAAATGAATATAGTGTGTCCCTAGGAAGGGAGAAGGTAGAGGGGGTGGGTGTGTAGGATTTAAAGTGAAGGTAGAGTAGTGAACAAAAGGGAAGTGCAAATCACAAGATATAGTCTCTTATTACAACGAGAGCGCAAGGGACACCTCTGCACTCCACAAAATGACTTCTTCGAGGGAACAGGGGCCCTGTTGATCACACTGTTTAATATGCCTTGGATAAAAGGGAGTCCAGCTAAGCGCATGAATGGCTCTGTGAATTAGCGCAGTAAAACAACCAATGTTTTAAAGTTGATCCTCCTTCGCGGGCTAGGACATTGGTTGTTTTACTGCGCTAATTCACGGAGCCATTCATGCGCATAGCTGGACTCCCTTTTATCCAAGGCATATTAAACAGTGTGATCTACAGGGCCCCAGTTCCCTCGTTGAGGAAGTCATTTTGTGGAGCGCAGAGGTGTCCCTTGTGCTCTCCTCACGTTGGAGCCTATGTGCCCACCTGCGTACATTAGCCTTCATTGATAGGGCTTACTCTACGGAGTACCCCTCCCACCCCCTCCACTTTTGTCCTGATGAAGACCCCGCTGTAAGGGATGTAACTGCCTACACTGTCTAGGGGTCGAAACGTCGATAGCCAATACATTAGCCAGCATAGAGCAACAGTGATTGATCACTGTGCCATTGCATGGCTACTAATTATTTTGTTTGAAATGTGAATGGATTTGGCTCGAGATATGAGCCTCTCTTTGTAATAAGAGACTATGGGCCTCATGTAGGAAGCCAAATACCGGTCGGTAACGGCCGATTTTCGGTAATTATACCGTTACCGACCGGTATTTTGGCTTTTGAGATGTAGGGGGAGAATTTCATGATTCGGTATTTACCGAATCGGTAAAATTACCGAATCGGTAATATTACCGATTCGGTAAATTTACCGATTCGGTAAATACCGAATCATGAAATGAGATGTAGGGGGGAGTGTGTGGTGGGTGTGGGGATTCGTTATTTACCACCAACTAAAGGTTGGTGGTAAATGACGAATAGGTGACAAAAAGCATTTTTGTGCACGTTTAAGTGTGCAATGTGGCAGACATACATGCCCTTAGGGCATGTATGTGCGCCACATGTGCACACATGGCCGAATCAGGGGTGCAACAGGGTGTCAATGTGACACCCTGCCACCCTTGCATGTGCTCCCCCATTACCGAATCGGTATTTACCGATTCGGTAATGAGGCATACATTCCCATCAATGGGAAGGTATGCCTCATTACCGAATCGGTAAATACCGATTCGGTAATTACCGAATTTTCCCGAATCGGTAATATTTACCGACTCATTACCTACATTGCATTTACCACTTCATAAATACCGAATCGGTATGATTCGGTATTTATGAAGTGGTAAATGCAAGCCCACCTACATAAGGCCCTATATATTGTGATTTGCACCTCCCTTTTGTTCACTATTCTACCATCACTTTAAATCCTACTCACCCACCCCCTCTACCTTCTCCCTTCCTATGGGCACACTGTATTCATTTGAGTTGTATTTATATGTTCAGTGTGAATAAATAACACCGACCTCGATTGTTTTGTGACTTTTTTTTATTTCTTTGAACAATTGTAATTGTATCTTTATGTGCTCTTTTTGCTGGGACCATTGTTCTCATTGTGCTATTATAAACAAAGTAAACCTAGACCAAATTAGCAAGCCTGAGGAGAAAATAATGTAAGTCTTCAACTCATGGGATTGTCGGAGCTGTCTGGGGGTTTACTTCATTTCATGGTGGGACTGTACCAAAATTGATGGGAGGAACATCATGACAGCAACTTGGTCCTTAAAAATATTTGCAATATTTTCTTCAACGGATTGGTAATGAGAATGAAATGTGTAAAGACATTTTTACAATGAATGAAGTAGTATTAGGACAGATAACGGCATAACAACTGTAGAATCCACAATAAATGTATGCTTCCCCACCATTTCCTGGATGCAAAAGTGTTAGACTGCGAATTCTAAACACTACATATATCCGAATACCTGACACTGCTTGTATTTTTGCCTAATAAAGGTGCTGCTGGCTAGCAAAAGGAGTGTTCTGTCAGAACCTGTAATGTGTTTTAATAGTATCGTATTTGGTGATAACTTCACTGTGTTGGCATCTAAAGAGTTGTGGTTTTGCGCTTGTGCCCTTGGTTACTTCAGCAATGAGGAATCTTGCTCTCTTTTATCTCTTCAGGGAAGAAGAGCCATGACCTTGGAGAATACGATCCCCTTACTCAGGCAGACAGTGACGAGAGTGAAGATGACCTGGTGATCAACATACAGAAAAATGGACTCCGAAATTGCAAGAGTGGGCTGGAGGAAGGGCTGGAGCCAGATTCCGATATTGAAGTGGGGCAGCAGAAAATTAAACAGCGGGTGGCAAAAGATACCGCTGAAGGCCGATCCATGATCAGTGGTTTAAATCCAGAAGAAAAGGTGGTCCCTTCTATGGTGCCATGTTTGCGGACAGCTGCCTTCTTGCTCACTGTTATTATTGCCATGGTGCTTGTTTTGCTGTGTGCATTCCTCATCCCATGTTCTCAGAAAGACCTGCTGAACACTTGGAGCCTCCGCCTAGGACAAGGAACAGGTACAGGAATGTTGACAACGTAAGCGGTGACTGCTATGGACAGTGACAGCAAGTACTTGGTTGTCTCATGATGTTCTTAATGTTTGGTAATGGGACCTTCTCGATCATAGTTGCTTCTTCAAATTTCCACTTGGGAGATCTGTGACTGCAAATGATTGGGACTGTTTTTTCTGTGATTACATAGGCACACCTTTGACAATGCTATTAGCTAATGCTTTTGCATCAGTTTCTCTAGCCCTTTAGTTGGTTGGGGAATCTTGTCCATGTTAATAATGTTACTATTGTTGCTATTTTGGATGGGCTGTGTCTTTGAAAGATCCCCTTTTCTGTGAGTTATCTCCAAAAGCATTTTTTGTGCTTTGGTTTTCAGAAAACCTATTTTTTCCTGCTAACTTTTTTTAAGTGATTGTATGTTCTTCATGGTGTCCTCCCTCCTTGCCCACTTGTTGACGTTGTTAGGAACCCTAACCCCACCCACTTAATAGGGATCAAAATTAAGATATTTTCATTAGTGCTCACTGGAATGCTTATTCTGTCACTTAACTTATAAGAACTTTCCTCAACCTGAAAGAGCCTGCACAAATTAAGATTTTGCTCAATTACCAAATCTATAGTTTCTGATCCTTTGTTTGCTAATAATTTACTCCTTCTGTTAAAGTTTATTTCTCACTTTGTTGGTCGCAGCACAGTTTTGCATTTCTGTTCTTGGTATTTTCTGTTACATCTACAATAACCCCTTTTATTTTCGTCTCCATTCTATTAGTTACCATTATAAATCTGTATGTTTGAAGACATTCATTTTTTCATGCCTGTGCCTAACGTTCCTTCAGCTGTTGCCCATAACAGCCTATCCATTCTTTCTGTTTGAATTGCTTCTCTTGTACCATTGTTGTCACACAGTTCTGGCATTTTTTAATTTTACAATAAGATTTGGTTGGTTACCCTCTAGGTAAGAACGTCCAAAGGTAGAAGCGACCCTCCTCATCAGCACGTAAGCCTTTGCCCTCGCTAGCTGATTCCACAGCCCCTTCAACTTGAGTCGTGGGACCCATACCCACACTACTACAACGCTACTTAAAGCTTGCGGGCATCAGAGTCCTGGCAAGTGTGTAGTAGCATGCCTTCGTTCGGCAGACCTATTTGAGATATTGAAACCGCTGTAACAGAAGGGGAGAGCATTGTGATGCCAACATGCTGGGAGAAGGGACATTAGGAACACAGAACCTAAAACGTCAATGACCTCCCCACACCAGGCAAATTGATATTCTACCAATGGATCTTTACAGTGGTGGAGAAAGAGATGCTAACCAGTATAGACTACTGTTTGGCTGTCCAGACCCTTGCCTTTCCAAAAATATCTACATAGGTATCAGGAGTGACAGTAGTGTGGCATCACATCCTGACACCCTTGAGGACACACATACACAGTTTACTACTGTGGTGGGCTGAGGTATGTACATGTTAGTAACTGTTGATTTAATATGTACTTGTGTATTAAGGTGTTATGTTATCCCCTTACTGTGCTGCATCTCTGCATCGGTCTGTCTTCAACACACTGACTAGTGGTGTTACGTAGGTGGACTGGTTCCGTATATAGAATCATGAGATGGTTGGATTCTAGGAGAAGGCAGTTGGTGACTGGCAGATTGAGTGGAGGATGCATGATGGTTCGGGGGCCTCTTAATATGGAATAAACTTAATGGATGAAGATATCTGTGCATCAAGCCTGGATTATTACTTACATTGTTCCTTTCTATACTGTAGGCACAGATATCTTCCTCCGTGAAGTTTATTCCATATGAATTGAAGGAAACAGGTGTCTGTCAGTCCTAATAGCGTAAGAGGACTGAGGACGTTTTTGGATGGCGGGGACTCCCCTGGCCTTTCTGTCCCTCCTCTCACTATTCCATTCTGACTACAAATCTTGGAGCTGGAAACAGGAAAAGAAATAAGTAGGGTTGCTCTGAGTCTTTTCTGCTCTCAACTCCTGGCTCTCCATTTTAAATCCCAGTAGAGGTGGAATGTTTTACTGTTTAGCGTACAGTAAAAGTATTAGCAGTCATTAAAATATACATACTATGACCTTGGTTTGCTGGAAATAATAATACATCCGCGGAGGCAATTGGAAAGGATGGTGAAGCATAAAGGCACAGAAGGAAGAACATGGTATGGATGTACATGCAAACCTGGGCTAATATTCAGACCTGCATGTCAGCTAATGTGAATTATCTACTTTAATTAAGAGCAGTGCACTAGGTCCATAAATTAGACACTAGTTACTTTCAATGAACACTCTTAAGTAGAAGCTATGTCTCTGGAATACTAGACAGTAATGTATTTCAATAGTCATTTTAAGTTTCAAAAACAGATGTTCAAGGCAAAACCTGGCTTTGAATGGTGACATGACTCCCTGTTCTGGAGTACTCGAGACAACGCAAAACCAAAGGAAATGATGGACGGAGTGTTGAACATTGCAAGCACTCACCCCCAGTCAACTGATCTGGGTTTAATCCATCACTGTTCTTTAGCCCACTCTGCCACCCCAGTTCAGACATGGCCATATGCAAATCAGTCTGACCCTGTGCCTCATGGGAACAGTCCAGCCTGAACTGCCAAGCCATGTCTTCCCTGGACCGGAAACAAGCTTCCTAGGACCGGTTTCTGGCATTTCAGCCGTCTTCAGCCAGGCTTGCTTGAATCCAGTGGCAAAGTGAGCAAGGGACTCACGTCTGAGCATACCCTGCCAACTTATGGCGAACAAAGCAAAACCAAAGGAAATGATAGACGGAGTGTTGAACATTGCAAGCACTCACCCCCAGTCAACTGATCTGGGTTTAATCCATCACCGTTCTTTAGCCCACTCTGCCACCCCATTTCAGACATGGCCATATGCAAATCAGTCTGACCCCGTGCCTCATGGGAACAGTCCAGTACTCGAGACAACCTCACATTTGTTTTTGTCAAAATAATTAATAACTAGGTTAGGATGTAAGACGGAACCACACATTCCGATGTAACGCATGATGTTACAACGCAGCCGTTACAAATCGAATGCCATTACCACACATTACCTTTACCATGCATGTTTTTACAATGTTTATGCCTACCATTCATACCTTTACAATGAATTTCGTTGTAAAAGCGTGAATAGTAAAAGCACATGCGTGGTACAGGTTTTACAAGTTAATCTAAGTATGTGGTAAAGGTCTGCATGGTAAAGGCATATGCTTTGTGTGTGTGCGTGTGTGTGTGTGTGTGTGTGTGTGTGTGCGTGTGCGTGTACATATATATATTTGATGGTATATATATAAATCTATAGCTCTCTCTCTATCTCCATAAAACCCCACAACCCCTTAATCCATAACTATCCTAAAAAATAACATTGTCATCCAAAAACCCATACCCACCCTAAACCTTAAAATTACCCTTGCCACCCAAAAAACCCATACCCACCCTACACCCCTTGCCACTCAAAAACCCATACTTGCCCTAAATTCCTTTCGTATTTAAATACGTAATGCTAATTCGCAAAATACTTATATTTTCTTGTAAAACCTTCATCATGCTTATGCCTTTGCCATTCATGCCTTTAGAACGAAATTTGTAGCAAAGGCATAATCATTGTAAAACCCTGCATGGTAAAGGTTATGCGTGGTAACGGTACTTGCGTTGCAATGGCTGTTTCCCACTAGGTTAATGTGAGTGACCTCTTCCCACTGTGAAACAAGTCGTTTGAATCGAAAGTTGAAGTGGGCTACAATGTACTTATTTAAATATTAGCCAGACCATCATATTGAATAATTTTATAGTACCCAGCATCGTAAGCCAATAGGGTAGTTAAAATACACAATATTGGAGCTTGGATCATAAGATCTGTTGTTTGAGCATTACGGTCGAAGATAGACAGATGTTTTATTACATATCTATAACTAAGCAGCAACAAATCGAAATATTCCTATTGTGTGTGGGCTGCGTGAGGCAGTATTTACTCTTTGTCTTTTAGTAGCAGATGATGCTTTAGGACAGATTTATACTCCTAACTCATCGACCGAGAGGCTTGCTTTGAGAACTCTTGAATTGAGTTAGAGTGGAGGAAGTTTAGAAGCTAAATGTAGGCATGCCGTGCTCATGCTCCTCACTTTTCTTTGAGGAGTCACTTGGCATTGCAGTCATTTGTGTCTAAACAATTGAGGCATCCCATCTGTTAACCTAGTAAAACTAACTTGTTTTTGACTCATTCTTTCTCAATGTTCCCTGCTTAGGGCAGATAATTTCTGAAAAAGGTATATGACCTCCTACTTCCCTAGAAACTGTTGCGACGAGGAAGAGGGCTGCTGTGGGACTAGAAAGAGGGGGCTACTTCAGGGCAAGAGACCGTTGTGAGACAAGAGAGGGGTCGTGCGAGACAAGTAGCCAGGGTTTGTTTGCGCGAGTACAGGCAGGGCGAGGCTGTAGACTAAGACTGGGAGAAGAGGTGGGGTCTGAAGTGTTATTATTATTATTTATTGAATTTATAATGTGCTACAGCTACCCAAAAAGGGTTTCCCGGCGCAGAAGCAGATCAGAGACTGAGATTAAAAAAAGGCTTGCAGGTTATTTATTAAAAAGCCACGTCTTCAATGATTTGCGAAATTGGACGTATGCTGTTTCGTTACGAAGAGCTATAGGCAAGGCATTCCAGAGTGAAGGGCCCAGATATGTGAATGACCTTCCACCCATCCGGGAAAGTTGAATTTTGGGAACAACAAATTTCCCCTGAGTGGATGAGCGGAGGTTGCGAGAAGGGACGTATGGACAAACCAGAGATTGGAGGTATTGAGGAGCATCACCTGTTTTGATTTTATGCATGTAGCTCAGGGCTTTGAACTTGATTTGGTTCTCCACCCTGAGCCAGTGCAGGTTATGTAGATGTCCAGAGATGGAGGCGGCTCTCGGTACCCGGCACAAAAGCCTTGCAGCGGAGTTCTGGACCACCTCCTTGTTTGAGCACAAATAGAGGACATTTCCGTAGTCCAGCCTTGACGTAATCAAAGCGTGGACTACAGTTTTCTGAGTGGGCTCTGGTAGCATCCAGATGACCTTCTCCAGCCACTTCAGAATGGTGAAACATGTGGCAGCTACTTTGACCGCTTGGGAGTGCATACTAAGCGAATCATCAATGGTGACACCCAGGTTGCGGACTTGGCGGGAGGGTGTGGGAAGAATGCCCATCTCACAGGGCCAATATTGAGGGCCCCAGAGTTCCTTGTTTTCCCCAAATATAAGGACATCCGTTTTCTCTCCGTTGAGTTTGAGGTAATTGCCGACAGAATATTGGAAAGTGACGACCGGAGAAGGTTACTGCTTGGTAGAGATCCCTTTGGAGATTTACGTATGATGTGGTAAGTATCTATAGCTGACATCCTGATGCTTTCTTTTAGTGGTTTGGTAATGTGAAAGCTATCATCAAGAGAGGCGAAAGCTGTGGTCTTACAGGATAGTAAATCCTACTATTTTACTGTTGTGGTAGTAGAGGGCTGTCTGTTTCATATGGTGGAGAATCTTATCACCCTCTCTGTGTGAATATGTGAGAAGACCAGTAACTGACCATCCCCAACAGACCTTTCGTGGTTTTGCAGGTGTGACGTCTCCCCTTGACATTTTTGATGTGAACAACGATGGCGTGCCAGATATTCTGCTGTCCTTCAGCCCATTCAGGAATGACTCAACGCAAGGTAATGTTGACCTGTTTCCTCCTGTGTGTTTGTTATTTTAATGACATTTGCATACGTCAGACTTGCCACTGGGTCACCATAGGACCAACACTAAAGCTTGCCTCCCACTCCCATAGAATCGGCTCCGTATTCCAGAACCAAGTGGTTACTGCAGAGCAGCCCCTCTTCCGAAGCAAGTGTGAGGCAGCGAGCCTTCTGTCTTTGGGTCTCTCCAACCCATTTTAATGCAATCTGTGTAGAGCCTTCTCAAACTCAATTTATTTGAGACCTCTAGTCTCAAGAATGTCTTGAAACAGTAGCAGATTCCAGATTCCCCTGGTGTACTAACTAGTATGCTGCCAGCGGTTTCTGCTCTGACGAAGTAAGCAGCGCAGACTCCGGCATTTGCACATCAGCTGTGCCTAATCCTGTGTTCCTAGACTGAAGCATCTGCACAATCTCCTCTTCCCTCAAATCTCCCTGACCCTCCGTTTTCTTGGGTGGCTCTGATTACCACTAAACCCTATGGGCACTTTACACTTTTTTCTCTTTTGATGCAGGTTCATCCAGACCGCTAGTGACTGTGCTATCCCTCTCCGGCGTTAATGGCAGCATTTTATGGACCAACCAGATTCACGAGGTGCTCCACAGTATTCAATGTGGAATGCTTTTGTTGGCTAGCCATGATAAGCCAACCTGCCTTCTGACTGGATCATCCAAATTTCTTCGTCTTCTGAGTGCATCTTCTGGTGAGGAATCCGAGCTGACATGTTTTTGAAGCATAAGTTTGTTTAGTACTGCTGCACAATTTGCTCTACTGGTGCATAAAACTGCACCGATAGGCTGTTATCCTAAAAGCCTTTATTCCTTTCCTTTGTGTCACATTAAGAGATTTTCTTTAATATTCATAAGCACTAAATGTATTTATTCTTATTATGATACCAAATTTATTAGACCTTAAAAGACCTTATAAACATACAGTAGCATAAACAGTAATTCACATTTCATGCACATAGGGCAATATAACCATAGCCATCTTTACGACATTTAAAGCACATAAATAGTCCATTGCTCCTGTAGTTATTAATGAATCTGCTTGTAATAATGGACACAGATAGGTTTATTGAAGTTGTAATTACCTAGGACAGATCAGTAGACGGTGCATTAAACAGCTCTTTTCTACCACAGAGCTGTTACACTAATTAATCTCAATATTTATGCCTATGTGGAGCTTCGCCAACATTTTTCACAAAATTAAACTGTTTCCAAAAACAAATGGCAATATCCAGGTTTACTTTGTTTTCCAAATATTCACTTTATATTAGCTTTGAACTGTAACCCTTGAAGTGCTAAGTTTAACCCCAATAGTGCTAAATCATTTTTGACTCTTTGTGCTTAAGTCTCCCTTAATTTTTTTCAGCAAATGGTATCAAGGGCAAATTTGCATGCTATATTGGCGACACTGTAAAGGGATTCAGGCATTTTTAGGTCTTACCTATTAATAGTGCATGCGTTGTCACTGCAAGAACTATTGTTTACTAGAAGGGGTTTGGAGCCCACCGACTGCTTACCATTTGTTGGCTTCATTGTCACTCTTTTTTTGCTGCCTCCTAATTGGTCAGCGCTTGCAGTGTCACTTCCTGTTCTATCATTTGGAGCATGGTACTGATAGATTTTCTTTGATTAGTATCCTTCCATTGCCTCGCCACTGCTCGCTGTGATTCAGGTACTATTTTATGTATTCCCTCCGTGAGGGTCCCTCTGCATTCCATGTTTCGTCCCTCCACCCACACCCTCACCCTTTTCCTCTCTCACTGTTGTTGCTTCCCCTTCTCATTTGGAGATCAGGAAGAGGGAGAAACTGCAATGTTCTGCAGGCAGATTGTGAACTAAAGTAAAATAGAATGGAACGGTATATAAAGCCCTCACCTTAAAAGATTTCAAAGCGAGTGTGTTCTTGAGAACTTTAGCTAAAAGACAATGAAAAAGAAGGCGGAAGACTAAATTGGCAATTAGAGCCCATGGTATTATGGGCATGCAAATGAATCCTGGAATGGCTGCTTTCTCAACATTCGATTTACGGACTAGTAAGAAATGAAGCCGATATTAAGAGCGCAGTGAAACAGAGAATTTGTCAATATTGATGTTTTTCTTGCCTGGAAGTAACACAAATTGTGTGCAAAGACGAAAAATTACACAAAATGAGCACGTTTTATGAACAAAATACCTACATTTAAAACAACTAGCAAGCATTTGATACTGGATAGTTGGCCTTTTCTATGTGAATAAAGTAGAACAAGACATCACCTTCAATGGGATATATGTGCAATGGACTAGAAACGTCTTTAAGATTTTAGAATTAATTGGCTAGACATTTATGATCATGGAGATGAACAGGTGCACTTCATCACAATACTGCCCTCAATTACTCATGGCATTGCTGCTCCACCCTCTTCATCGCACTACTGCATCTCCGTATTCATGGCACTGCTTCTCCCCCTTCCTCCATGCACTACTGCTCCCCTTCCTCATTACAATCCTGTCAACCCACATGATCGCATTGATTGACTGCTTCCCTTCTGCTTCACACTGCTGCTCCTTCCTCCTCTTCACACTGCTGCTCCCCTTCCTCATCTCACTGCAGCTTCTCTTCCTCATTGCACTGCTGCTCCTCCTTCCTCATGTCACTGCTGCTGCTCCTCCTTCCTCTTCGCACTACTGCTCCTCCTTCCTCTTCGCACTACTGCTCCTCCTTCCTCTTTGCACTACTGCTCCTCCTTCCTCTTTGCACTACTGCTCCTCCTTCCTCTTTGCACAGCTGCTCCTCCTTCCTCTTCGCACAGCTGCTCCTCCTTCCTCTTCGCACTACTACTCCTCCTTCCTCTTCGCACTGCTACTCCTTCCTCTTCGCACTGCTGCTCTTCCTTCCTCAATGCACTGCTGCTCATCCCCCCTCTTCAAACTGCTGCTCATCCCTCCTCTTCAAACTGCTGCTCATCCCTCCTCTTCAAACTGCTGCTCATCCCTCCTCTTCAAACTGCTGCTCATCCCTCCTCTTCAAACTGCTGCTCATCCCTCCTCTTCAAACTGCTGCTCATCCCTCCTCTTCGCACTGCTGCTCATCCCTCCTCTTCGCACTGCTGCTCCTCCTTCCTCTTCGCACTGCTGCTCCTCCTTCCTCTTCGCACTGCTGCTCCTCCTTCCTCTTCGCACTGCTGCTCCTCCTTCCTCTTCGCACTGCTGCTCCTCCTTCCTCTTCGCACTGCTGCTCCTCCTTCCTCTTCGCACTGCTGCTCCTCCTTCCTCTCAGAACTGCTGCTCCTCTTTCCTCTTCGCACTGCTGCTCCTCTTTCTTCTTCGCACTGCTGCTCGTCCCTCCTCCTCGCACTGCTGCTCGTCCCTCCTCCTCGCACTGCTGCTCGTCCCTCCTCCTCGCACTGCTGCTCTTCCCTCCTCCTCGCACTGCTGCTCTTCCCTCCTCCTCGCACTGCTGCTCTTCCCTCCTCCTCGCACTGCTGCTCGTCCCTCCTCCTCGCACTGCTGCTCGTCCCTCCTCCTCGCACTGCTGCTCGTCCCTCCTCCTCGCACGGCTGCTCGCCCCTCCTCCTGGCACGGCTGCTCGTCCCTCCTCCTCGCACTGCTGCTCGTCCCTCCTCCTCGCACTGCTGCTCGTCCCTCCTCCTCCCACTGCTCGTCCCTCCTCCTCCCACTGCTCGTCCCTCCTCCTGGCACGGCTGCTCGCCCCTCCTCCTGGCACGGCTGCTCGCCCCTCCTCCTGGCACGGCTGCTCGTCCCTCCTCCTGGCACGGCTGCTCGTCCCTCCTCCTGGCACGGCTGCTCGTCCCTCCTCCTGGCACGGCTGCTCGTCCCTCCTCCTCCCACTGCTCGTCCCTCCTCCTGGCACGGCTGCTCGCCCCTCCTCCTCGCACGGCTGCTCGCCCCTCCTCCTGGCACGGCTGCTCGCCCCTCCTCCTGGCACGGCTGCTCGCCCCTCCTCCTGGCACGGATGCTCGCCCCTCCTCCTGGCACGGCTGCTCGTCCCTCCTCCTGGCACGGCTGCTCGTCCCTCCTCCTGGCACGGCTGCTCGTCCCTCCTCCTGGCACGGCTGCTCGTCCCTCCTCCTGGCACGGCTGCTCGTCCCTCCTCCTGGCACGGCTGCTCGTCCCTCCTCCTGGCACGGCTGCTCCTTCTTCCCCATGGCACTGCTGCTCCTTCTTCCCCATGGCACTGCTGCTCCTTCTTCCCCATGGCACTGCTGCTCCTTCTTCCCCATGGCACTGCTGCTCCTTCTTCCCCATGGCACTGCTGCTCCTTCTTCCCCATGGCACTGCTGCTCCTTCTTCCCCATGGCACTGCTGCTCCTTCTTCCCCATGGCACTGCTGCTCCTTCTTCCTCATGGCACTTCTGCTCCTTCTTCCTCTTCACACTGCTGCTCCTTCTTCCTCTTCACACTGCTGCTCCTTCCTCTAAACACTGCTGCTCCTCCTTCCTCTTCACACTGCTGCTCCTACTTCATCTTCACACTGCTGCTCCTACTTCCTCTTCACACTGCTGCTCCTCCTTCCTTGTGACCACATTGTTCTACTGCTCCTCCTTCCTCATCAACACTTTACTCTTTCCTCCTCATTGCACTGCTCTCTCTCTTTCTCATCACATTGCTTCTTTTCCCTCTTCATTGCACTAAGGAGACTACTTCCTCATCACACTGCTGTTCTCTTCTCCTCATCGCACTGTTACTCCCCTCTTCATCAGTGTTGCTGCTTTTTTCTCATTCCTATTGTTCCCTTACTTCCACAATCTATCTCTTTTTCAGATCTTGTTTGTTTTCGAAATGGTTTCTCCCTCCCATAATTTTCCTTCATCCGCTTCCTTCCATCCTCTCCCGAACTTACCTTTTTCACCGTTGTTCGACCCCCACTCCATGTTCATTCAGCACCCCTCCTATATGTTCTACTTTTCGACTTCAGCTGAAAAGCTTTCTCCTCCAGGAAATATGACTGTGACTCCCTTCTACCGCCCTTTAATACACTGTGTTGGGTTTCACAGCACTCTCTGTTCAACCTTGCGATCCTATAAGTACTAGCAGCCTGAACGCACTGCAGATCCATCTGGGTGTGTTAAATGAACATAGAATGACAATATATTCACTATCATGTAATAATATCGCTCTCACACACACACATCTTCCCCCTCTTTAGCTTATAACATAGCACACTGTGTTAGGCTCTCTCTACTGGGATATACTTGCATTCACGGATGACAGACTGGACAGGATAACCCGTACCGTAATCTTATATGGGTCAGTACAAGGACTACAACTGCGTTGGGTGATAGCAACACTTGCAATGCAATGAGTAAACCTCAGTAGCAATCAGATGTAATCCTTATTTACTCTAGCAGGACTTGTGTGGGATCGCCATCCTGCTATAAACAAGGGGCTGGAAATTTAGAGTGGTTATGCCTTGGCTATTACAGAGCCAGCTGGTGTGAACAGCCCTGCTTTTACCTGAAATCCTTGGTGTAGACTCACACCCCGAGCTCTGATAGATTACAAGCAGCACTTTCAGAGACTCATCTGAAACGGGAACAAGTAAGCTAGGAAGCCAACTTCATGTTTGCTTCCTGCTTTAATTCAGTAGTTGATAACTTACATGTTTTTTGCGTCTGTTTTGTTTGTACATGTTTCTATATTCACTGATTCTTGATCAGCTGCTTCCATGTCAAAATATCTTTTAACTAGTTTTATAATGATGCCAGCAACGTAACCTTCTCCCTGTCCCAATTTTCTATCTGAGTGATGTTGGTAATTACCTTTCTTCAAGTCTGAATTTTTGTACCTATTATGCTGCAATTTTCAAGCACCTGTAAACCAGCATAGCTCTTGGCTTGTATTGCTTGTTTGCCTTCATGCTGTGCAGCATGCAGTTTTTCACACTTTAGGTTCTGAAATGGCCCTTAGCTTCTTACATGACTTTTCTAACCCGACAGTGCACTGCCCTTTTTAGGTCGAGCCTACTGGACAGTACATGTACTCTCTGTTGTGAGACATATTAGAACATT
The DNA here is from genome assembly GCF_964204655.1 of Triturus cristatus. NCBI lineage: Eukaryota > Metazoa > Chordata > Amphibia > Caudata > Salamandridae > Triturus > Triturus cristatus. The sequence goes on from NC_140586.1 coordinate 252,379,080, forward strand.
GGAATGTTAGGAGCTCCATTGTAGACAATGGAGTGCTCCATGCTTCTACGGGCCGGTAAAGGCCCGCAGAGCAATATTTCAATGTTTTACAAAGGCCTCTCGGAGCTCGAGGGGATTTAAATCCACTCAAGCTTCGAGAGGCCTTTGTTTTATTTGTTAGAACATTCTGCCCTCTAGTGGCAGAATGTTCTAATAGCCTTATAGCCCTTCATAGCAGGACTATACCGGCTATTAAAGTCCCGGTCCCTTGTTAAAGTCCCTCGCCTTCGGCTTGGGCCTTAAACACGGGAGCGGGCCTTTAATAGCCGGTATAGCCCGCTACGGCGGGCTATAAGGTTATATTGTGTCTTGCCAAGGACATAGAAGGACTTGAAACCCGCCTGTTGCTTACCACTAGTTGGCTTTCCTGTTCACTCATTTGCCTGCTTCTTATTTGTGTCCCAACTTGTCAATCTTGAGTTTGTCCCAGCCATGGAGCTTTGCCTCTATACAATCTCTGACAGGCTGGTATCCCAGTTTCCACTGCTTGCTTTTCCTATTGGGTCTCGCCTAGATAGCGCATGCGCTGTCTCTTTGAGACCATCTTATATTCTGACAGTGGGCTGAGAGGCTGCCCATTGCATGCCATTGGCTGGCTTCATTGTCACTCTCATTTGTTTGCTTCTTATTGGTCAGCTGCTGTAGGCTTTCTTCCTCTGTGTGTTTGACCCTCCCTGGTGCATGTACGCTTTGCTTTTATCCTTCCACTGTCCTCTTTTTAGGCGCTACTTATTTTGTGTTTGCGCGCTGTACCAGAGTGTGCCTTTATCAGCTAGTTTCCTTGTGTATTCCTACCCCCTCCCCTAAATGTTTCCTCATCCTTTGTGTTTTCCTACATATGCACACCCTGGTTGGGGCTTGCCCCGATCCTCCCTCTCTAGTCTGTGTTGCTATTTGCCCCCACCCTTTCTCCCTCATCCAGGTTGCTGTTTGCCCCAACCCTCCTTCCCTAACAAAAAAAAACATTACAGGCTTGGTAATGAATAATACCATATCTTCCATCATAGAAGTGGCAAGTGCCCGGTGTTTAGAAAAGTATTAAAGAGTTGTGTTAAGACTGACAAGGGCATTGCAGCATGTAGCTGATGGAGACTTCTACCTACACCTTTCACACCTTAGAATTATCACTAGGCGTCATACTTGATACGGACATTTCTTGTGAGCAGTACCCCTGGACCCTGCTAGGTGATGTCATTCAGCTCCGTGTGGCATCATCGGCGGCACCAGAAGTGATGTGTTTTGTGCCTATGTATGCACTATCCTAGCTCCCTGATGTCAGATCTCTTTTCCACGCCAGTCAGTGCAGATCCGGAGAGAGCTGCCCCAATCATTTTTTGACTAATCTTTTTCAAATTTTTGTCCAAGTTTTTATTGAGATCTTCTCTAGGTGTGGCAGAATGTCGACTAGGAAGGCCGGCTTCAAAGCCTGCGGCACCTTTCACTGACGCATGATGGACCAGCACCTTGTTTACCTCCGGTGCTCTGAGCACATCACAAAGACCTTCGTTGGCTGCCGCGCATGTACCCCAAGGCCTTGAGGAAGCGCTTGACATGCAAGTCCACAACTGTCTTGATGCCACTCGAGAGGATGGTCCCGGGATCAGCCACGTGGCCTAAGATCCTCTCCGCATTCAAAGTCCTCTTCGAGTAAGTCCCACAAGGTAAATAAAAACTAAAAAGTCAAAGAAGTCTTACACTTCGCCACGTCCATCAAAGCCATCCAATGAGATGATGAAGCATCTCTATTCAAGGCCTGACTCCGCAGTTAAGCCTGCGACTGAGCCGACTCCAAGCCTCTCTGAGTTTCCAGGAGCCGGAGCGACCCCTGCCCAAGTTCGTGAGTCCTATGAAGCCATGCATCTCGTATTTGGGCAGCCCGTTCCCGCTGCCACGCTTTCGGGCCCTGCAAGGTCAGGAGGGGCCCCCACTGGTTCTCCACCGGTTGTTCCATTCCCGGCTCCAGTTAGGCCCCTTAGATCCACAGATGGATTTGGACTGGCGCCGATCATACCATGTCAACCTTCTCCGTCGCCTGTGCCGATGCCAGCGCCATCCCTATTCACATCTCTGAATCTGACACTGAGCTGGTGGGGTGTGGGTGTCATCTGACACCGGCTCCGACTGGAGCCATGCTTTCCAGGCCAGAGCCTGAGCCCTACTCCTATGGGCTGGGGCTCATGGAGGATTGAGAGGGGTCACTGGACCCTGAAGAAAACCATTTCATTGATCCTAACATGGACTGTTGTGAGAAATTGGCGGATGCCAGCAGACTGGATACCTCTCCAGATACTGGCATGGTCTGTCCTCCTACCATGGCTACGGAGGAGGGAGCGTTTTTTGCCATGGTAGTGAGGAGGGCTGCCGAGGTCCTGGACCTTAGCCTACCCTTGGTTGCAGTTAAGACTAACGTCTTGACAGAGGTGCTCCAATCAATCAGTGAAATTGTAGAGCGCGCTACTTACCCGTGAGCGTCTCAAGGCGCTGGGGGGGGGGGGGGAGGGAAGGTGCTGTTTCTGCTCTAAGAGCCAGGTCTTGAGGAGCCTTCTGAAGGTAAGCAGGTCTTGGGTCTGCCGCAGATGGGTGGGGAGGGTGTTCCAGGTCTTGGCGGCGAGGAAGGAGAAGGATCTGCCGCCGGAGGTTGTTCATTGGATGCGCGGGACGGCGGCGAAGGCAAGGCTGGCGGAGCGGAGCTGGCGGGCGGTGGTGTAGAAGTTGAGTCTGTTGTTCAGGTAGGCTGGTCCAGTGTTGTGAAGTGCTTTGTGTGCCTGGGTGAGGAGTTTGAAGGCGATCCTCTTGTTGACGGGGAGCCAGTGCAAGTGCAAGTCTCTTAGGTGGGAGGTGATGTGGCTGCGGTGGGTGACGTTGATGATCAGTCTGGCGGAGGGGTTTTGGATGCGTTGTAGTCGTCGCATGTGTTTGGCCGGGATTCCTGCGTAAAGTGCGTTGCCGTAGTCCAGCCTGCTGCTGACGACGGCTTGGGTCACCGTTCTTCTGGTTTCGGTCGGGATCCACTTGTAAATCCTGCGAAGCATGCGGAGGGTGTTGTAGCAGGAGGAGGAGATGGCGTTGACCTGCTTTGACATGGAGAGGGAGGAGTCGAGAATGAATCCTAGGTTGCGTGCGTGGTCCGTGGGTGTTGGAGCTGTTCCCAGTGTGGTCGGCCACCAGGAGTCGTCCCACGCAGACCCGAGTTCAGTTTCAGACGACAGCTCCTCATCCACTCGGCGACGTCCTTCATTCCCTCGTGGAGGTTGGTTTTGGCGGTGTGCGGGTCCTTGGTGAGGGAGAGGATGAACTGGGTGTCAGCGTAGGAGATGATGTTTAGGTCGTGCTGGTGGGCCACTTGTGCGAGGGGGGCCATGTAGACGTTGAACAGGGTCGGGCTGAGGGATGAGCCCTGGGGTATGCCGCAGATGATGTCGGTGGCTTTGGATCGTAAGGGTGGGAGGCGGACTCTCTGGGCTCTGCCGGAGAGGAAGGAAGTGGTCCAGTCCAGGGCCTTCTTTTGGATTCCGGCTTCTCGGAGGCAGGTTCTTAGTGTGTGGTGGCAGACAGTGTCGAAGGCGGCTGACCGGTCCAGGAGGATGAGGGCTGATGTTTCGCTGTTGTCTAGTTGGCGCCTGCTGTCGTCTGTGCCAGCAATGAGGACTGTCTCGGTGCTGTGGTTTCGTCTGAATCCGGACTGGGATGGGTCTAGGATGTTGTTGTCCTCGAGGTGGCGGGTCAGCTGTATGTTGGCGATTTTTCTCGATGACCTTCGCCGGGAAGGGGAGCAGGGAGATGGGCTGGAAGTTCTTGAGGTCTTTGGGGTCCGCCTTGGGCTTTTTGAGGAGGGCGTTGATTTCGGCGTGCTTCCAGCTTTCCGGGAATGTCGCTGTGTCGAAGGAGATGTTGATGACCTTCCTTAGTTGGGGTGCGATGGTTGCGTCGGCTTTGTTGAAAACGTGGTGTGGGCAGGGGTCTGACGGAGATCCTGAGTGGATGGAGTTCATGACCTTGCGTGTCTCGTCGTCGTTGACGTGGGACCAGGAGGTCAGCTGGTTGGTGCAGGTGGAGTTCGGTGTGGGGTCTGTTGCGGTCGAGGTGGATGAGGTATTGAAGCTGTCGTGGATGTCGGCGATCTTGCGATGGAAGAAAGTGGCCAGTGAGTCGCACAAATCTTGCGGGGCGGGATGTCGTTGGTGTTGGCGCTGGGGTTGGAGAGTTCCTTTACTATGTTGAAAAGTTTTTTGTTGTCGTGTGCGTTGTTGTTAAGTCGAGCTTTGAAGGACGATCTCTTGGCTGTTCTGATGAGTTGGTGATGTCTGCGGATGGCTTCCTTGTGGGCTGCGTGGCTGTCTGGTGTGTGGTCGTGGAGCCATTTCTTCTCCAGCTTCCGGCATGTACGTTTGGAGGTCTGGTGTTCTTCGGTGAACCAGGCGGCTTTCTTGCTAGGGTGGTTGATGGAGGGTTTCTTGAGCGGGGCGAGGGTGTTGGCGCCGTCGTCTATCCACTGTCTGAATTGCCCGGAGCGCCAGTAGGTTGATGTGGAGTCCAAATTTCGCTGGAGACCAGAGGCCTCTTACCTTCACCACTCCCACTACCACTCCCAAATGGCTGCCCCATCCCAGGAGTGATGCATCGCCCAGCCGTGTGTAACTCCCTAAGAACCGCTTCTCCCATTTAATGAAGCCCTCACGGACGTCTGACTTGGGACTTGGTCCAAACCCTGCACAGGGGCTTGTGTGAACCAAATGATTGCATGCCGCCACCACCCAGAAGTACCCCAATTTTCTCACTCAATAGCCTACACCTGAGAGCTTGGTGGTCCAAGCTTCCACATGGCGCATTACCTACCACTCCACCGGATAGGGAATCCAAGAGGCTGTATAACTTAGGAAAGAAAATGTTGTCTTCCACCAGACTGGCACTGCGGTCCGCGAACACTGCATACATTTTTGGGCAGTGACACCCATGCACTATGGGATTCGGCTGCTCAGGTACTACCCATGTTCCTGCAGGAGGCCTGGGCATATTCTCCCAGGCTATGACAGACGGAAAAGATGCAGCTGTGTTCATGATTAGATGTGGGTTGAACATGACCGACTCACTAGGCAGAGTGGCTTATTTGTCAGTGGCCTTGCGGCGCCACGCCTGGCTGAGGACAACTTTTTTTTTTCTGGGGATGTGTATTTGTCGTTTATGGGCATGCCGTTTGCTGGTTCCTATCTATTCGGAGATAAGTCGGACTCTGCACTGGAGCGCTTCAAGGACAGCAGGTCTGTGGCCCGGTTCTTGGGCCTTTACATGCCCATTGCCACACCCTATCCACCTTTTGTGGCCACGGAAGGGGTTTCCAACCATGTCTGTACCCGCCCAGTCACAGCGCGCAAGCCTCTCTGTGTGGGTGAGGAGGCAGTACCCACAGACCCCGTGGGTCAGGCAGACAGAGTCCAGGCCAGTCCACCCTCCCTGTGCTCCCCCTATCCCCGGGTAGCTTCAGCCTCCAAACCCTTTAGTTTGCACTCCTACCATCATGGGCACCCAGTGGGAGGAAGGATACGCCATCACCTGCCCATTGGAAGTTAATAATAATAGACTGTTGGGCTCTTCAGATTGTCTGAAGGGACTACTCCCTCCCCTTCATAACTTCTCCTCCACCCATGCCACCCTATTGCGACAGGATGATGGAGGACTATCTGTCCTTGCTCTGCCAGGAAGTAGCTGCTTTCTTGAGCAACAGAGCCAAAGAGTGGGTGCTGATGGCAGAAGTAGGTAGTGATGCACCCTCTCAATTTCTTCTTGAGAAAGGAGAAATTCCGTATGCTCATGCTCTCTCAAGTCTGGTCTGCCTTGGACCCGGGAGACTAGATGGTAGCATTGGACTTGTAGGACGCATACTTCCACGTTCCCGTTCTGCCTGCCCACAGGCAATACATGCAGTTCACAGTGGGCCATGAGCACTTTCAGTTTCCTGTGCTCCCTTTTTGCCTTATCAATGCTCCCCGGATGTTTACCAAGATGATGGCTGCGGGTGCAGCTTGTCTGTGGAGATCAGAGGTCAGTCTTCCACTATCTCGATAACTGGATGCTCAAGATGGGCTCTCCCCAGGCTGTTTCCCACCTCTAGACTACGGTGGACCTCCTGCATGGGTTACCCATCACTGTGCCGAAGTGACATCTGACTCCCTCTCAGACGCTCCCTTTTATCGGAGCTGTTCTGGACAGAATGCAGTTTTGGGCCTATCCTCCCAAATAGTGAGTCCGGGATAATCTGGCTATGATACCCATGTTTCAGCATCTAGTTTTTATTTCTGTGAGACTAACTTTGAGGCTGCTGTGCCTCATAGCCTCCTACAACCTACTTGTGACTCATGTTTTCTGGCATATGCAAGCTCTGCAGTGGGACCGGACGTTCCAGTGGGCACACCATCATGGAATATCTACCAAAATGGTCCAGATCTTGGAGGGAACTGCAAAATATCTACAGTGGTGGTAATGATCACCGATTTGGTCAATGGAATACCCCATTTCCCTTCCACAAACAGACCTGGCAGTGATGAGCGATGCATCACTCCTGGGATGGGGCAGCCATTTGGGAGTGGTGAAGGTAAGAGGCCTCTGGTCTCCAGCGAAATTTGGACTCCACATCAACCTACTGGCGCTCCGGGCACTCTGGCTGGCATTAGTAGACTTTTTGCTATCCATCAAGAGAAGTCCAGTGCAAGGGTTCATGGACTACACCACCACCATGTAGTACAGCAACAAACCGGATGTGGCGGGGTCGTGAACCCTTTGTCAAGAGGCCCTGCGTGTCTGAACATGGCTGGAACATCAGGGCAAATCCCTGATGGTTCATCACCAGGAGGGCTCTCTTAACGCCAGGGTGGCAAATTCAGCCAAAGATGCCTAGCGGATCACAAATGGCGTGTCCATCCAGAGGTGGTGCAAGGTCTTTTTTTATCAGTGGGGGGATTCTTGGTTAGATCTGCTCACCACTATTGAGAATGTGCAGTGTCAGCGGTTTTGCGATCTGGAGTTTCCAAGGCAGCTTTCACTCAGAGACACCTTTTGTCTCGATTGGTGCTCAGGCCTCCTGTAAGCCTTTCAGCCCATACCACTCCGGCCCACAGTTCGTAAGAAACTCAGGAACGACTGGACCCAAGTCATACTTGTGGCTCTGGAGTGGGCTCAGAGTTTGGTATCCTGAGCAGTTGAGCATGACCATCGGTCTTACAATCAGGCTACCCCTTTGAGAAGATCTTCTGTCGCAGCATCAGGGGAGGGTTCTCCACCCAAACCTGTCCGCCTTCATGCATGGAGATTAAGCAGGGTCAGCTGACCGCTTTGTCTGAAGTCTGCAATGTTATCTTAGCAGACAGGGGTCACTCTACCAAGACCATATGCCTGCTGTTGGGGCAAGTTTGTGGCATTGTGTGCAGAAAAACAGGTTGACCCTCTTTCTCTACCCCACTCTTAGGTCCTTCTCTTTATCCTTTCTCTTGCCCAGCAGGGCTCTGCTTTGGACACATTAAAGGGCTATCTTTCTGCCATCTCATTCTTTCTGCGGTTGCCAGATCAGCCATCCTTGTTCAAATCCCCTGTGGTGAAAAGGTTTTTGAAATGTTTGCAACACGTTTCCACCTTCACCCTTTATTATGCCTCAGTGGGACCTCAATATTTACCTTACATTTCTGATGTGCGCTTCCTTTGATCCACTGCACAACTGTCCTCTCTGGCTCCATACCATCAAGACTACCTTCCTCGTGCTAATAACATCTGCCCGGAGGGCCAATGTACTTCAGACCTTCTCATCCAAGCCTCCTTACCTGAACATCTACCCAGACAAGCTGGCTCTTCGCACTAGACCATCCTTTCTCCCAAAAGTTGTCACTCCTTTTCTTGTAGGCCAGTCCATGTCCCTGCCTACCTTTTACACTCTTCCACATCCCTTGAAGGAAGAGGAGCAACTTCATTGACTGTACCTAAAAAGAGCATTGCCGTTCTACCTTGACCACATGAAAGAGTTCTTGGTGGAACCAACTCTCTTTTCGGTATGTCTGAATGAAGACGGGAAAGGCTGTGCAGAAATGGACCATCTCCACATGGATCATGCTCTGCATTAGTATCTGTTATGCACTGGCCAGGAAGCGACCCCCAAACGGTTTGTGTGCTCATTTCACTAGAGCTAAGGCTGCGTCCACTGCGTGGCCTGCGGAGTTCTGGTCCTGGATATCTGCCAGGCAGCAATGTGGGCTTCTGTACACACGTTCACAAAGCATTGCTGCCTGGACGTTCAGGTCAGTTGGGACAGGCACTTTTCTTGTTCGGTCCTGCAGGACTGTCTAGTGCAGACCAACCTCTGGGTAGGTATTGCTTGGGTATCTATTCCAAGATAAGGACTCTGCGGCTAGAAGTCTCTATCAGATGAACAAGTTTCTTACCTTCGGTAACAGCTTGTCTGGTAGAGACTATTTAGCTGAAAATGTCATACTGACCCACCCATCCTCGCCACTCTGCAAACTGATTTCTATGGATAGAGCTGTCCCCCTTTCAGGGCCTTAGTTTTCCACACCAGTGGTAAGTGTTCTTCATGGCTCCATGCTCCTGGCATGGAAAGTTCAGAAAAGAAACTGTTGTTGGTAGGCAAAGTAGGCTGTGCCTACATTTACCTATGTAGGCACCATACATGCCACTTTTGGCGTGGACAACGCCACGTGGAGCCGAGCAACGCCACCTACTGTCACACTGGGGGTCTGCTCACAAAAATATTCTGGTTAAAATCTAATGCCTGTGGATAATTCTATGGTAAGGAATCTATGGCTAGATGGTCTCTACCAGGGGGGCGGAGCTTGCACGCCACGAAGATGGCCGCTTGAGCTGAACGCTCCACGCTGCCATCACACTATCCTGTAAAAATCCTGCATCTGCGCAACGCTGTAGGTCGGACCTCGACTGTCGCTGGTGTCGGAGGAGCACGGGAATGCAACGAGCTGTCTCCGGCCCCTGAACACCCAGGCACTGTCGGGCAGGCGGAACCTGGCCTACTGCAGCTCCGCAGGCGGCCGTGATCCCCGGCCTGTCATGAAGGAGGCGGGGCTGTTCGCGACTCTGCGGCCGCATTGCTGTCGGACACTCCTGGTATCGGTGCGGAGGCGGTGTGCCTGCACTACGAGGGAGCCGGCTGAAGCGGACTTTGGCCATTGGAAGCGGATGAGTCGGGCAGTCTCTGGGGGCTGTGTCCGCACCAGGTGCACTGGTGCGCTGCCTGGGAGGCCTGCCGTAGCTCCCAAACCTTGTGGAGCCCAGGCGAAGGCTTCGCTCCGGGTGGGTTTGCGGACTTCCTGGTTGCTGCCGACAGCCCCCTGGTGCATACGGAAATGAAGCTGCAGCGACCCTGATATCAGAGGTGAAGTGAGTACCCCGGAAGACTGACGGTTGAAGAGTAAACGTGGCTGGAACGCCGGCCATCTTAACTGCCTGTGATTGCTGAGGACCACCTGGGTATTGATGCAGCTCCCGCCGTGCTATTGTATTAACTGATCTGGGGTCACTGAGAGCCCGGGAGAGTGAAGCTGACCTGTCAGTGCCCCTGTCCCAACTGGTGCCTGATACGTGCTTGGGTGTCAGTTTTGGAGATTGTGCCGCCATTTTGTGCAGCGTGCTGAGATACCGGAGCAGCAGGAGAGCTGCCTTGCACTACTAGCAACGGGAGAGCCCTCCATTGCTTATCCTTGCGGGGGCCAGACTCGCACTCCTGTGGTGGTCCCCCTGTTGAGTTGATTTGTGACTACGGTGTCTGAAGAAGCACTTCTCTTTAGATAAGGCACGGAGCGGTGACGCATGCCACACACGCTATCTAGGAATATATGCTGGAGCCTTGGCTTGATCCCCGGTACGTCTGCTCAGATCAGAACGCCTGGGTGTTTGAGGTGGTTGTGAGTGAAGATTGGCGGCCTCAGCAGGGGAGGCCCTCTGAAGGGTGGTGCACCTGCGAAGAAACAATGCTACTGGCCTGCGCTGGTTCGTTCACTGGTCTGAGGTTGTGGTCGGAACCACAGACAGGGCATCGAAGAGTTGTGCTCGCTGGAAGCTACATACCGCGGCGCTTGGTGGATTTATACGCTGGTTGTGGCTACAAAACGACCACGATGGGCAGAGTTGACAAAACCCAGCCTAAAATCACTTTTGACCAAAGGAAGACGAAGGTGCGGGAGAACGCCACTGACGATGGGGACAACGTGAAAGATCAGGTGCAGGAAGATGCGGATTGTGACATTCGCACCATGTTGGCCCCTATGGAAAAAGGCTTGCAGGGCAGCCTCTCTGTGTTGGGCACTAAACTAGACTCCCTCTTGTACCAGATGGACAGAATGTCTGAGCAGATGGATAAACATGCAGAAAGGTTGGACATGACGGAACGCGGGGTTACAGAGGTGGAGGAAGCGCAGACAACAATGGACACTGACCCCAAACAAATGGGGAAAGTGCTGCAGGTGTTGCAAGATAAAGCGGAGGACCTGGAAGCGCATTCCCGTCGCAACAACTTGAGAATCACGGGCCTTCCGGAATCGACTCAGACTGGCAACATGGAAAAATGTGTCTCAACTTCTGGTGACCCTCCTCGGCAGTGAGTACATACATTGGTTGTTTTCTAATGCTTACATTGCAAAGGGCCTAAAGTGGGGGGGCGTTGGTTGATTGGGGGGGGGGAAGGAGTGGTGCGAATTGAAAATGTGTTGTCACAGGAAATAATCTGTCTGCTGGTCTCTGGAGCTCTGCTGTAACATCTTTGATCACAGTGTATCATTGATATTACCACTCTGAAGTATTGAGTCTCATGTTTGTTTTGAATAAAACCTAATAAATCTTTAAAAAAAACCCAGAGATGGTCTCTACCAGAAAAGGCATTACTAAAGATAGGTAACTTGTTCTTTAAGTTTAAAAACAAAATGTAATTGGGCCCAGGGATTTCTCCAGTTTAACTTTATCTATACTGAAGATAATTTCTCATTTCTGATTACGTGGTCTAACCGTTCCATCTGATCTAGGGTTATTGTTTGCTCCTTGGAGGTGTCAGTGCCTGAAATGCATCCTCCTAGAAGTAGCCAAAGTTTTCTGCTATCTCATCGTACACCATTTCTCCATCATTGTGTGAAATGAGGGGAATCTGGTCCTGCACTATCTAGCATTCAACTTTCAGGTTAAAGGTTTTCCCATCATGTACCCCCCACTAAGGCAGTGTTGCTTTATGAGCAGTAGTGAATATTCTGCTTTATCCATTTTATGTGACTTTACTTGTGCGGTAATTGTGTTTCCTTACTAGCACTTATTGGAACCTGTCCTCTACTAAATGCCTTCCAGTCCCATCAACTAGCCCTCTAGTTTCACTCATAACTAATTCCTAGTTTTTTTCTTGGTTGCTGATGAAATCAAATGATTCTAACCACTGCTTTCAGTGTGTCACAGGGAACCCTCATTACTAATCTCTTCCTTATCATTGCTGGACACATATTGCAGGATAAAGTTCTGTGTGCTTTTCTTAATTGTTTTGTTTCTAAGCTAGTCCTCTCTTAACCTCCAGTGCCTGTGGGATCTCTTGCGTAAGGTGGATAAAAAGAGAGCCTAATCGGGCTTGTCCTGATAATGCCATTGGGCATGTGTCCTTGTCCTGTACATGTTGCAGCATGGAGGATGACACATGAAAATTCTCTAGCTTTACATTGAACAGTAATACCTTGACATCAGTTGGTTCACATGTTGCATCCTTCAGATGTTTGGAAAGCATATTGTTATCAACCAATCTCTGGAGTATTTTGATAGAGAACTTGTCTGTCAGAGATGAATGGCTGTTCTCTCTTTTGTATTAGCCATAACTGTTTTTAGATCTCCCCTATTATTAAATTTCCTTCCACACTTTGAAGAATCTTTCCCGACAACTGTTTGGTGCATGAAGATTGGCCATAGTGCATTTAAATATGCCTTTTTGCAAAATTAATGATAGCAACTAAATCCTCAGCTCAGTGGTCCTCCATGGCGCTGTTCACCCCCAATATCGGAAACACCTAAATGTTGTGGAGGTGTACCTGGAGGAGGTGTCTTTGCTCACTAGTTACTACAGCCTTGTGAGCTTTGCGAAAGTAAGTTTATACCGTTTCCACTTCTGAGATTTTAATCTTTGGTTAGGAAGAGTTCCCAAGCTAGAAACCAGAGTTTCACTCTATAAGGGTCCCTCCATGATCGGTGACAGTAGTCCACTAAGGGAGCTAACGAAGGGTGGAGCTAAAGCAGTGCAGTTACACTTATGGTGGGTAGCATTCTTGGCCACTTTGTGACGCTCTCTGGTAGCTCCTACTCTGGAGTGCATGTGAGTATCCTTCCCAGGATCCTTGTCACATTTAGGGTAAAGGACTTCCAGTGTAGATATTTGGATCCTTTATCAACACAGCTGCCACATACATTGCCAATTAGGAGATGTGCTCAGGATTTGATGAGATATACATATAAGTGATGGATGGAGTGCTTGAATTAATCTCAGACACTGGTAATCACTCAAGACCACATCCCAGTCTATCGTTACTTTGCGCAACATCCCTCCTCAATTTGGACCCAGCCATATACAAATCAGTCTTGACCCTGCTCCAGTGGGAGTAGTCCATGCCGATGGCCAGGTCTTCCCTTAAACGGAACACAAGAAACCCAGGACCGGTTTCGACCTAATTAGGTCTCGACAGCAGGGTCAAGACGGATTTACGTATGGCTGGGTATAATCTGAGGTAGCATAATGGGCATGGAATGATGGGTTGGAGTGCTACCCTTAGCGATTGCCAGTGGTTAGACTTCTTGCAAGCATCCTCCCATCACCTTTTGTATGTTGGATTGAATGAGGGTTTATATAAATGTTTGTGAGGGATCACGTTTGGCTAATATGACAGACCCTAAACGTGCCATTAAAGTAAGTTAATACAGCACCAACTCTCATTAGTTGTCCAAGCCACAATTTGTAACCAAAGTTATCCATTCATATTTGTGAAAAGTGATTGTTCGAGGCATATGAGCTGCAGATTACACACTTTTGCATAGATCGCCATCTGGTGTTGGGCCCGGATGTTTGCAGTTTGTTTTTCCTCTTGGAAAGTCTTTGGGAGTCACGAGGTCGGTGACTCCTCCTCTGGTTAGTATTGCGCATGGGCTTCGGCTCCATCCTCAGATTGTTTTTTTCCGCCATCGGGCTCGGATGTAATACTTCGCGCTCCGTCTCCGAACATTCCAGTTCGACGATCGAAGCGAAATCCTCGCTCTCCGCGGTATTGTTTAGATACTAATCTCCTCAATCACCTTCTTCTTCGACGCACTTTCGATTCCAGTCATCGACGGCGGCCTTCGGGCCTCTCCAGGTTCTGGTCCCGGCTGATGGAAAGGACTCCATTCAAGAAGTGCCCTCGATGTGGGTCCAAATTCCCCCACACCGACCTTCATGAGGTGTGCAACCTCTGCCTTTCCCCTGAACACGAGGCTCGAGACTGTCCCGCCTGCAAGTCTTTTAGATCTAAAAAGACTATTCGAGATCGAAGGGCCAGAAGAAAAATGGCGCACTCCTCGACCTCCGTTCCAGTCGACATCTTCGGGGACGACGTAGAACCTCCGGGACACCAGCACACCGAAGAGGACCTCGTCAGTGCTTCCGAAGCCGACGACTCGGATGTGGAGGACATCACCCCGGCGCAGAGGGTCGTGAGTAAAATACCCCCTCCCACACCCGTGCCGACACCCAAAAAGGCTTCGGTCACGCCTTCGCCTTCGGGCCTAGGCAAGACCAAAGACACTGCTTCGAACACCCCACCTTCGGGCCCGGTGACGAAGCCAAGTAAGCCTTCCGGCGGCTCGGGCTCGAGCCAGCCTGCCAGCGGTGCCGAAAAACACCCTTCGGCACCGAAGAAAAGATCGGCCTCTACCTCGACACCGAGCTCCACACCAAAGCCCTCGGTGTCAAAACCCAGCCTCTCGGTGCTGACCAAACATCATAAGGCCCCCGGCACCGACACTCCCGCACCGAGGCCTGTATCGGCACCGAACAAAAAATTGGAGGTTCCCAAAAAGCACGGCACAGACAAGCCTAAGAAGCCGTCGGCCCCGAAAACGTCGGCGCCAACCAAACAACCAGTGTCCCAAGAACTTTTTACACCGGATCCTTTACAAAAGACACTTACCAAGGATCCAAAAACTGGACATTTGGCACTGTCTTCTAAAAAGAGACATTTGGACAGACCAGCTCCACCTCCACCTCCAAAGAGGAAGGACTGTGCTACCTCCCCTTTCAGAGTGCCTTCCCCGCCTCCTCCACCTCCTCCACCCTCTGCCTCATCGCTCTCCGACCCCGTCTCCAGACCATGAGGATCAGGGGGACCCATAGTTCGACCCAGCAGATGTGCCACAAGACCCCACCCCTACAGGATCCCCAGACCCCTGGGATGATTATAATAATCCAGACATTCTAGATGTCCCACAAGATGACCTATATCCATCCAGGCCATCACCACCAGAAGACTCACTAGGTTTTCACCACCTACTTCAGAGGGCGGCACATTATCACGGGGTAGAGCTACACACTGACCCAGTAGAGGAAGATTTCCTCCTAGACACCTTTGATACAACACATAGGTCTACTGCTATACTACCTATGCTCAAAGGAGTAATAAAACATGCGCCAGAGGTCTTTAAAGACCCAGTCAGGGTTAGGGTCCTAAACCCACGTATAGAAAAAAAGTATAAGGCTGCCCCTACAGATCCTGCCTACATCAAAGGGCCTGCGCCACTGGATTCCCTAGTGGTATCCACCGCAAGAAAGAGGTCAAATTCCCAGGCGTCAGGCGAAGCACCACCACCTGAAAAGGAATCAAAGCTCCTGGGCGCATCAGGAAAACGCACTGCGTCACAGGCAGCTAACATATGGCGTATCGCCAACACTCCAGCGCTATTGGCCAGATACGACAGGGCGCATTATGATGAGCTAGAAACCATCATGCACCATCTCCCAGAAAAATATAAAAATAGGGCCAATGAACTAATCCAAGAGGGTAAGACCATAACCAATACCTCTATACGCTGTGCCTTAGACGCAGCAGACACAGCTTCCAGGGCCATTAACACCAGTGTCCTACTCCTTAGACACGCTTGGCTGAGAGTGTCCGGCTTTAAACCCGAGGTACAAGCCTCTATATTAAACCACCCGTTCGATCAGGAACATTTAGTCGAGCCAAAGATAGATGAGGCCCTCGAGAAGATGAAAAAAGATACAGATACGTCGAAATCTATGGGAGCCCTACAGTCACACCCTCCTAGACGGTCCTTTCGCTGCTCTTCCTTTCGTGGCACGGGCAGAGGCTACTCCTCAGATAGCGCGTCCACGTCCTACAAATCCCCTCCTCAGTCCACCTTCACAAAAGGTTATCAAAGAGGCGGATATAGAGGAAATAACAATAAAGGCAGAGGCAAAACAAACACTGCCCGCTCTGCCACACCGCCTGCCCAATGACTTTTCCCCTGCTCCCCCCAGACCATCCCACTCCGGTCGGGGCAGACTACAAAATTTCCTTCACGTCTGGGAGTCCATCACATCAGACAAGTGGGTGATCCAAATTATTCGTTCAGGGTACTGCCTAGAACTCACATTACCCCCGCCCCCCAACATTACACCCAGGCAACGCCCAATGTCACAAGAACATTCCACGTTACTAAAGCAGGAGGTGATTTCCCTCCTACAAAAACACGCAATAGAACAGGTCCCCCACAATCAGAAAATATAGTGAGTAGACCCCTATATTTTGCTAATACCGAAAAGAGACAAGACTCTACGACCTATCTTAGATCTCTGACCTCTAAACACATACATACATTCGGACCACTTTCACATGGTAACACTTCAGCAGGTACTTCCGCTCCTCTCCCAGGATGACTTTCTCACCACACTGGACTTGAAAGACGCGTACTTTCACATTCCGGTACACCATGCCCACAGAAAGTACCTCAGATTCGTAGTGGACGGGCAACACTACCAGTTCAAGGTGCTCCCATTCAGGGTCACAACAGCACCACGGGTATTTACCAAGTGCCTAGCGGTAGTGGCGGCACACCTCAGAAGACAGCACATTCACGTCTTCCCGTATCTGGACGACTGGCTGATAAAAGCCGTGTCCTACAACCAATGTGTACACCACACTGCCACTACAATCCAGCTACTTCACCAACTAGGCTTCACGGTGAACCACCAAAAGTCCCAGTTAACGCCATCCCACATAAAGCAATACCTCGGTGCCACCATAGACTCCTCAAAAGCCATTGCCTACCCCAATCCGGCAAGGATCGCAAGCATTCAAGCTTTGCGTCAAAGATTCATACTTCAACACTCCCTCCCAGCAAGAGTGTTTATGCAAGAGTGTTTATGCAACTTATAGGGATGATGGCCTCTTGCATTTTCATAGTGCCTCATGCAAGACTCCAGATGCGTCCACTCCAAGAGTGCTTAGCGCGCCAATGGAACCAGGCCCAGGGGCAACTGACAGATCTGGTGTTGGTAGACGGTCGCACCCATCGCTCTCTGCTGTGGTGGAACACCACAAATCTTTCCAGAGGTCGACCGTTCCTGGACCCGGTTCCACAAATAATCCTGACAACAGACGCATCGCTCTCCGGCTGGGGAGCTCATCTACTACACCTCAGTGCAAGGCACATGGACGCCGCAACAAAAGTTACTCCACATCAATCATCTGGAGCTACTGGCAATCTTTCTAGCCCTAAAATCCTTTCACACACCGATTTTAGGCAAGGCAGTCCTTATCCGCACGGACAACATGACCGCCATGTACTACATCCAAAAACAAGGCGGCACACACTCTCCACAGCTCTCTCAACTAGCACAGAGCATATGGAGAAGGGCAATTCCACACAAAATCTTTCTCCTAGCCCAACATGTCCCAGGAGTCCAGAACACCATGGCAGATCTGCTCAGCAGACAGACGCAGCAGATCCACGAGTGGGAACTTCACCCGCAAGTTCTTCACCCGTTCTTTCAAATGTGGGGGCATCCACAAATAGACCTATTCGCCACCCACGAAAACAAAAAATGCCCAAGCTTCGCCACCAGATACCCACACCCATTGTCCAAAGGCAATGCGATATGGATGAACTGGTCAGGCAAATTTGCATACGCCTTTCCACCTCTTCCACTAATGCCATTAGTGGTGCGAAAGCTACAACAGCACTCCCTTGCACTCATTCTAGTAGCTCCAACATGGGCCAGACAACCGTGGTACACCACGCTGCTGGAACTCTCAGTAGTGCCACACCAAAAATTACACCTCTCACCATGCCTCCTAACCCAGAACCATGGAGAGATCAGACACCCGGACCCAGCTCAGCTCAACCTTGCGATCTGGCTCCTGAAATCCTAGAGTTCGGACACCTTAACCTTCCCCCCGACTGTATGAATGTTATCAGAGAAGCTAGACGTCCTACCACTAGAGCCTGCTACGCTGCCAAGTGGAAAAGATTTGTTGTTTACTGCCATAACAACACAATCAACCCTCTAGACGCATCCATACAGCATATCATATGCTACTTACTACACCTACAAAGATGTAACCTAGCATATACATCCATTCGGCTACACCTCGCAGCAATTGCTGCTTACTTACAAAACAGACAGCACCTATCACTTTTCAGAGTGCCTGCCATTAAAGCCTTTATGGAAGGCCTAAAACGAATAATTCCCCCCAGAGTGCCACCCTCACCTGTGTGGAACTTAAATATAGTGCTCACAAGGCTAATGGGACCACCTTTTGAACCCTTGCATAAATGCGAACTGCAATTCCTCACATGGAAAACAGCTTTCCTTGTAGCCATCACCTCCCTTAGAAGGGTCAGTGAAATACAAGCACTTACTATACAAGAACCTTTTCTCCAAATGCACCCGAACAAGGTTCTCCTACGTACCAACCCTAAATTCCTACCCAAAGTCATCTCACCCTTTCATCTAAACCAATCGGTAGAATTACCGTTTTTTTTCTCGCAACCTCAAACTGTTGCAGAAAGGGCTCTACACACACTGGATGTTAAAAGGGCCTTGCTTTACTACATCCAGAGAACACAATCTTTCAGGAAGACAAAGCAATTGTTTGTCTCTTTCTCTCCACCTCATAAAGGCAACCCCATCTCTAAATCAGGGATAGCTAGGTGGATTGTAAAATGCATACAGATCTGCTACCACAAAGCAAAACGCACGCTATCTGTTCCCTCTAAAGCCCACTCTACAAGAAAGATAGGGGCTTCTATGGCTTTTCTAGGGAACATCCCATTAGATGATATCTGCAAGGCAGCTACATGGTCAACACCGCACACTTTCACTAAACACTACTGTGTAGATGTGCAAACCAAGCAACAAGCTAGTTTGGGCCAGGCTGTACTAAAAACACTATTTCAAACCACTGCAACAGATACCGGTGGTCGCCGCTAAGGTGGGGAACTGCTATATAGTCTATGCAAAAGTGTGTAATCTGCAGCTCATATGCCTCGAACGGAATATGTTACTTACCAGTATGCATCTGTTCTTGGCATGTAGAGCTGCAGATCTACACACGCCCACCCGCCTCCCCGGCTACCTGTATCTGTTCCAGTCTATCTTATTTAGATACAACACACATGGGTTTTTTCACTGTTGCTACTACGCTCCATCTTTCCCTGTTGGCGAAAAACAATCTGAGGATGGAGCCAAAGCCCATGCGCAGTACGAACCAAGGGAGGAGTCACCAACCTCGTGACTTCCAAAGACTTTCCAAGAGGAAAAACAAACTGCAAACATCCGGGCCCAACACCAGATGGCGATCTATGCAAAAGTGTGTAGATCTGCAGCTCTACATGCCAAGAACAGATGCATACTGGTAAGTAGCATATTCCTTCCCTATGTCGAGCGTGTTTTGAGACCGATATTTCTATATTTGGGAATTTAATCAAGGAGAATTAGATTTGCAAGTAAATAGCTTTTTGATCTGTCTGTATCTCCCAAAACTGGATGGGACAGACCACAAATCATACTTACAAAGATGCTGTTGTGAATTAAGGGCCCATCTCTCCAGAAAGTGGAGCTAGCTGCCCTCTAGTTGCAAGTTAAGCCTCAATCGAGAGCTCGTAGGTGTATACATATCTGAACTAATTTAATTTTATTAAGTGTTCTGTTTCATTTATTAAAGTGGTCTTCAGAACTTTGTGGACATTGTACAAACAAATGGATAAAAGATTATGAAACCATAAGACCTAAAAGATGTTAAAACATGCAACTCTTTGTCAGGCCTAACAGTAGCCTGCTTAGTTACCATTGTTGAGTGAATATGATGTCCCATGAATGTTCATTTGCCTAATTCCTTTCAGGAAAGACCATCTGGACCATGTCCCTTGCCCACATTCCCAGTGTGAAGATGACCGCCCCGGCGTTCGTACTCCCAGACCTTGACGGAGATGAGACGAGTGATCTTCTTGTTTTGATGATTGGTGAAAAACAGGTACCTGGGGTTGTAAACGTGCAGCCTATGCAAATTAAATTGATTTCCTGAAAGTTCATGACATTAGAATCTTTAAATTTAATTAAGTTCATAATATGAAAAAATTGTGTTTCAAAATGCCCCTGTAGAGTCTGAGGTGGTTCTAATACAGTAGGACTGTGTACAATGCTCTGTCAGGTTAGTGACTAGTGTTCAAGAGGCACACAAAAGTAATCAACAGGCAGACTTTTGAACCATTTATAAATAAGTCATAGAAATGTGTGGACAATTTGTGAGAGAATAGAAACTTAATGAAGTTGTCTTAAAGAGTTGGACAAATTATTGTCGCACAGGTAGTTTGGGAATGTGTGAGCAGGGGAGGAAGTAACAATGGGAGTTAATAGAGAACTGTAGTTTCCATTTCAGGAACTTTATTTGGTTTATAACAAAATAAACGATAAAAGCATCACATCAATACATTCAATGAAAAAATTTGAATAATAAAAATATACAGTAAAAGTTTCATATTGAAGGAAGACATTTTTCAGGTTGTAAAACACTAGACAGTAAAAAGTTCATATTAAAATAAGCCATTTGTCAGGTTGTGAAACACTAGACACAATTCATTATGATAATACAACCACTACAACATATCGTTATCTGATATAGTACAACCGCTAGGTTGTTTCGTATTCTACACTGATCAGTGTTTCCCTTGTATGAAGCACCTTTAAAAAGAACATGGCTACATGCTAGCAAACTGTCACGTCCTTTAGGTCGTACGAGTAATGAAAGGCCTCCCTTTAGTTAGTAATTATTTCCTTTATAAAAAAAGAGGTTTAAGATATTGCTTTCTATGCGGCAGGTAAAATCTGCAGTAAAGTGCTATGTGTTGGGTTGACTGTTCGGCTCTATCATCGCTGGGGCATCTTCAGGGGGTTAGTGCCCCACCTTTCTTTCTCTGAAAATCAAACCTTGCGATGAATAATAAGGAAATGAAAACAGGTTAAGAGAGATCTGTGGTAGATTTTATGGGTTAGATTAATGTACGATTTACCCCCAGATTGGTCATTCAGTGCTAAGTATCTTCCCACATATGTGTTATTGTGATCAGGCAGGATCTTTTTCTCTTGACAAACTATACTCCTTAAGGTCTCTTTTGGAATGGCCAATCAAGTTCTCCAAATATATCCAGGAATCCCTGTCTGTCCAGGCCCCCTCGAGGGATTTTACATGCCTGGTCAAATGCTATGCAGTTTTTCATAGTTAATCTAGTAAAATGTGTCTCTTCTTTATACCGTACAGAATGCCATAATAAAAGGGGTTTGGTTTCTGACATGCTTAGTATTGAATCCAACTCCCAGCTCGCTATGTATTATGGTGTCTAGTATTGGTTGGGCTGCTGTTAAGAGTCTTCTACGGAACTTATTTTTCTGTGTATATATTATTCCATTAGCCCCCACGCCCAAAACGCCAGCTCCATATGTTACAGTTGAAACCCACTGGCGTAACAAAACTAACGGGCTCCTCTTGCAAAGTTCATAAAGGGGCTTACACAGGAGCTCCCAGGCCAGAGTACTGGGCTGAGAGGGCCCCCTGGAGCTTGGGGGTCCCACAGCACTGCGGGGCTACCTTTGTTGCTCCACTGATGAGACCGATTTAGCATTTTATAGGATTATCATCTCTCTGATCAGCTTAGAACCTAGCTCTGATACCTTCATTATTTCTAGACATGTTAGAAATGCATGTTTCCCTGTGATGTTTCCAGTGCCCTTTTGAAGAGAACTGTATTCCTAGCTAATTAAAAGCTGTTTTACTTTATATTTTATTCCCCTTGATGTAAAAAGTATTAGTCCTTACCCTTGATTGGCCGCAACTCATGGTAAGCTTTCGCTATGCTAATTTTCAAATCATTCCCTTCCATGTAGTCGGTTAAGGAGTTGATCAAGTTTTGCAGGATATTCGGGGTTAACGCCATGATGGCCGCATCGTTGGCATGTAAATGTATAGGTATTTGCTGCTTACCGACTCTAGGGGTATCCGCACCTACTGACTGGAGTTCGTCGCCTGTCGTCTACCCCATTAATAGATAGAATACATGAACAAGAGAATCTGTGAAATCTTGAGACATTACTGTTAATCACTATATGTGGATATTAGCGTGTGCTAGAGGGTATAAAGTATTTATCTATAGACCAAGGTCACATATTGGGGACGGGGGTGTTCTCCCTACCTCGTAGCAACGCAGCAGACTATAGGATACTTAAACAATGTTACACAGGTCTATTGAGCGCCATATCCCTTCGACAAATCACCCGGGAGAGCCTTACTTTTTTAAGCTGATCTAAGGGAATAATCAAAGAGGCTTCCAATTATTTTACAATAATATCCCTACTATTGGAAAATCTTTAACACCAAGCGCTGATCTGAAGTCAGTGTTGCCGAATATGGTTCCCAGCGCTGTGTTGTGAGCTTCCTCTCCTCCACCACTCTATCTCACACTACAGGGGAAGCTTTTCTCACATGAGATTAATTTATACCCCATACTCTGATTTGGGCAGCCAAGGGACCCTCCAAATGCGTGTACCCCAGAGAGTTGGAGTAGTTCTTTTCAGATTCAGCTCTACTCCATTCTACCATGCCTCATAATTGCGCAGCTTAATAATAACTAATAATGTTCCAGATGTCCAATCTCCCTTCATCAGGATAATGTTGAGCTAGCCATCCTGGGATTCTTCTCTGTCCAAAGGAAGTCTTCATTAGCCACTATTGCATAGGGGCAGAGTTGTAGTAGGTGTAATTGGAAGACAAATAGAATTTTGGGTTGGGTGGTTATTTTAATTGCTGCCAGCCTCCCCAGCCATGACAGACATGTCATGACAGGCGTTGTGTATATGAAATGTCCATAGATCATGTTGAACTGACTGCAGTAGGCTCGTCATTTGTGTGTTGTGGTTTGTCGTCTGTCTGCATTACTAAATATGTCATCAAGTGAGCAGTCCAGATGATGAGAATCTGCTTTTGCAATAGATTCAATTGATCTTGGGGACTGATAGATTCAGTATTTGTGATTTTCGTAAATTTAGACAAAATCCAAATGTCCAGGATGGGAGGATTTTTACTTGGTTGGTAAGCACCACCAAAACATTACTTATGTTCAGTTTGTGACTGTTACACCTGTTTTTACAGCTGAATCATTCTTGTTTCTTCTCCCTCTCTTTGCCATCTGCTCCATATATAGGGTGAAGAGCAAGAGAAAAAGAAGGACAGCCAGCCTTGTGCCTCTTTGAATGGGAAATGGATTTGAAGTAACCCCATTAACTCTTACTGTAGCATTTGGGTTGTTGTACCTGAAAAAGACCCACTTAGGAAACCTGAGACCAAAGCCAAACCTTTTTAAGATTTCCTTCAGATCGGGCCAGTGTACTGTATCAAACACTTTCTCTGCATCTGTTGATAGGAGCCAGACATTTTTCCAGTTTAAGAAAAAATATATATTATTGACAATATGAAGGATCAATTTTGTATTGTTGCTGCAGCTTCTACTAGTGATACACCTGATTTGTCGGGTCAGACTAGGATCCCAGTAAATCGTTCAGCTTATGCACTGAGAACTGTCGGTCTATACGAGGAGCGTACTGTGCAATCCTCTCACAGGTTTGGGGATCTCTGTGATCATAGCTTCTAGCCTGGACTTTGTCAGTGCACAAGATTTTGCCAATAGTTTCTTTTTGTTTTAAACATGTTTTTATTGGCATTTATAGTTTATAATAAAGTGCGTTAGGATACATTCGGTTGGATTGCATTTCTCGCAGTTTACATCGTGGTACAGTGCTATCCACACATTAATTAGATAGATATCCTGTAGACATTAAGATCTGAAGCTAATTGATTGCCAAATAGAACTGGGGTGCAAAACTGGGGGAACGTTCATAGAATTTCTGGTTACAGATGTCAGATGAGGTGTCAGGGCGATATGTGTCTCGCTAGTCTGTACATCTGTGTGCTACTAGAGAGGAGGGGAAAAAATGTGGTCGGTCCTGCTCCGATATCGGGCCCTCGAGTGTGGTGTGATGCGCGGTGTTACTAATAATTGACATTATGTGTGCGCCGCAGGTGGAGATCCGGTATGTGCATTTGCGGTCTGAGCTTGTAATTGTGGGTCCTTCGGTGTGTGCGGGTCGCTATCTGGGATATCACGGAGCAGTGACTGTTTGAATTGGTGCAGTAATAGGGCCCACTCCATAGAAATGGGGTGTTTACGTATCCCTTTCACCTCCTCCTCTCGTAATGTTTCTTCCTCTGCTGCTGCTCATTTGTGTACCGCTCCCACCCATGCCGCGATCGGGGGACCTGTGGGGGATCGCCAGTGCATGGCTATACTCCGTTTAGCTAGCAAAACGGCCAGTGAGATAAATCTGATGGGCACTTTGTGTTGCTTCTGTTTCCTTAACAAACCTAGTGCGCAGGCTTCCCAGGTGTTAAAGTGTGTAAGCCCTGTGAGAACTCAGAGTAATTTGTGAATATTTTGCCAATATGGTTTTATTGTGGGGCAGCTCCAGAACATATGATAAAAATCTGCTTCCTGTGATTGGCAACTAGGGCATAGGAACTGGGTGTCAGGATAAAATCTTTGAAGGCGTGCTGGCGTCAGATACACCCTATGTAGAATATGGAATTGTATATTTTTAAAGTGTGCGTTTCTAGACACCTTCTTGGGATATTCCAGAGCCCTCTCCCATTCTTTCTTATGTAGTGGACGCCCTAATTCTTCCTCCCAAGTGGTCCGCATGGTATCTAGGGGTCTGTTCGTAAGATCCTGTATGGCTTTATAGAGCCATGTGGTGAAGTGCCGCCCCACTCCCATATACAATATTGGGTGTATAACCAGGTGTGTATCTGGCTCTCCCGTCAAGAGGTTGTGATACGATCGGTAACTTTTGAGGAGTTAGCGGTGAAGTAGGAATTGGCCAGGGGGGAGATCGTAGTCGTCTGTAAGTCGGTGGAACGGTCTGAGCTGTCCGTCTTCGAATAGTGACTCCATTTTGATAATGCCACAGTCTGTCCATGTGTGAAGCACGTTAGGTGTGTAATAGTTTTCGTGTTTGGGCCGCCCAACCAGCGGTAACAGAGGAGAGTATGGGGGTTTCCCCGGTGAAATGCTGTGTATCCTTTGCATGCATTTGTGTGCCACTGCTACTTGTAGGGGATATGTATGTCTTGGTTTAGTGCCTGGCAGTAATAGGCGGTGGAGTTCTGGAGTGGGCACCCGACCAGTTGTGGTGTACGTCTCATCTGTGTGTCTGCCTGCCGTCCAGTGGGATAACCACTGCAGTTGTGCCGCTAGGAAATAGGATTCGAAGGATGGAGCGCCCAGTCCTCCATGTGTGGTGGGTAGCTGTAGTTTCGTTAATGCTAAAGAATTTGCAAATAGTTAATCAGACAGGTTGAAAGTGGGGCCACTGTAAGGCAGAATGTCTTGTAAAGGAGTGGTATAAAGCCCTCCATGCAAGGCGACTTGTTCATTTGGGGTCCAGCAATAGCTGAGATCACGGGTCTGCGTTTGTTGTAAGTTTTGAGATTTAGACCTGTGATAAGTATTTTCTCATTTTTGGGAGCGGGGAGGTGGCTTACATTCGACTGTGTAAAGGTGTCTCTAAAAATTCCTAAAGTCTTGGAATATACCTAGGTCATCTTTGGTAATTGTCAGTGCTGTCCTGTCATTGCAGATACCCTTACTTTGACCACCTTAGCTCTCAGTTTGTACACAAGCACATTGCTTGCTTTGTTTGCTATATAGGACTTTTGTTTACTCTTGAAAATGGCATAGTCCTCCTTGCTCATATTTATCATTTTGAGTTATGCTTTGATGACTGCAAGCTTGCGCCACATTTTTGCAGCCCCCTATCCTTATATGAACTGCTTGCATTCCCCTCGCCTTTGCTTCAAACTCTTCTCTTTGCCTTCTTGATTCTTTGTTCTGGCTGAGGTACTTTACAATGCACCTCTGGTAACTCCCTTAAGGGGCCTTTCAGAGTGTGTTAATGTTGCTCTTATCGTTCTCAGCTGGTTGTTGGCGCATCACCTCCTGTATTTCCCTCTCATTGTGCTATGTTTTAATAATGGTGTCCCTTAGTCTCTATTGATTTATTAAACTTGGGCAATCAGCAAGATGTAGCACAATTTTAACAGGGACATGATCTGAGAGTGCCATGGCCCCAATCTGAGTGAGTTACCCTAACCACCAACTGGGTAACATCCAGGAAGTCATCCAATCACAGATATGCGCAATTTAAGGCTTAATAATATGTTAAGTCTTGTACATTGAGTCTACTATGTAACCTGCAACCCCGACTCTCTCAACCACTCCCTCCTGTTACGATGTGCTGACCCTTCCAGAACTTTGCCCATCACAAGATTGAGGTCCTTTCCTATCGGGATTTCTTTATTGGTTTTCTTTAACGGATCCTCATCAATAGTCCTAATCACTGAATAGTCCCACCCTGCAAGCAGGGATTCGGAGAACTTAAAAAAAAAAAAATATACATTCATATTAGCAAATATTTACAGCCTATAAAAAGGCTTAAGAAGGCCGAATTTCATTTTGCTTTCATTTTTAAAAAGGCGCCTATTAAATAACTGAAAAATTGAAGTGACCATAGAAAATATTTCACAAACCTTTTTTGAAAGGAAAAATGAAAAGGAAAAGAAGGACAGAATAAGCCAAAAGGCTGCAAAGGACAGCTTAGGGACCAAAACTGGCACTGTGCCTGTAAGAGCACACCCAGCCCCCAATCATGCCCCACAGGTGTCAGTTGGGTGAGTTAATTTGTCCAGCTCCATTGGGACTGAGTTCTGACTTTTTGGTGCTTGAAAGAGAAAATAAATCTTTCCAAAACTTAATACTGAGTGTTTCACTCGATATCTTTATAGATTTAAAGTGTTTTTAATTTTTTTTCTGACATGAAAATATTTATTTTTCACACAGAATACCTTAACATTTTGTGAAGTGTCCTCCTATTAGTAAAATTAAGACACAAATATAGCCACACAGGGTCTGCATCATTGTTATCCAGAGAATCTTCATGCAAACACTGTGTGGAACCCTTTAGAAGAATTTTAAACGTGAGCAAAATTCTGGCTGCATGGACTTCAAGCAAAGCCGGAGAGAGCTGCAGGATCGTCAGGAGGCCATGAGGAAGGTCATTCTTCCACCAGAGCTCCCACCTCCAGCTCCAAGGACTCCTCTCCTTGGATTTGCCTCAAGGGGAGTCATCAGAGAAAGAGGCACGCTCCTGTTTGACATAGAGTATGACGTCAAACAGGCAAGTTGCCCACTTGTTCACCTTCTACATCAAAACAACATTCAACCTCGGAACGAAATTTAACGTGGAAAGCTCCTCAATGACCACTGTCGAAAGTGTTAGGAATGTTGAAAGCTCCTCCCTTTACGTGAGTACTTCTTCAGTCAACATCGAAGCATTGACTGTCGACCACGAAACCATCTTCAAGATCTCAATCACCATCAATACACATTTCACCTTGATTGCCTCAAAGTTGACATGAAGAACAATCAGGCACTCCTGGTGCTGAGTACTCGTGTACCTACTCATCATCTAGGAATACTCCTGAGATGATACATTCCATTTCAACACCATTTGTGCCCGGTCCTTTGTCATCTCATAGATTACCTAGGGCATCAGCTTCATCTCCATCTCCTCCATCAGGGTATCAATCAGACAAGAGTCCACCTCCAAGAAGTCAAGATCTCCTAGGAGGCAGCACTATGCATATTCTTGAGCTAGAACAAGGTCGAAGAAAACATCTAGAACAGAGTCTTCCTCTTCTCATTTCAGAAGGTCTAGCAAAAGATCTGCAAGGAGAGCTCTATCTCGCCATAGGAGACTCCATCCTGGATGACTATTTGCGTTTTATCTATTTGAGATTATTCTCCAACTCTAACAGATACTCCTCCATCAAGAGTCTCAGAGATAGATGATCTTACTGCCTTTAATGGTGCACTAGTAAGAGGTGCTGCAAAGGTTGAATATTGCAATGGTCACCACCACGACCTCAACCTTGGTCATATCTGAAACTTTACATTATAAAACCTCTTTAAGGCCCTTGCTTTTGTTGGTCCCAGGTTTACTCTAACTGGTTAGGCAATTTTTTCCTCATCTTCTGTACCACCAGACATAGGGAACAAGCAAATGGATTCTTTGGGTAGGGAAATGTGCTAAACATCTGCATCCATAATGAAAGCAGAAAATGCTACAACCCTTTTGGAGAGATACGATCGATCCTTTTAGGATTCTCTCTAAAAGTATTGTGGCAGACTACCCAAAGAAGAGCGACAGACCGGTCCTCATTGAAGGTATGTTGGTCTCTAACCAAGTCATTGGAGTAGCAGCAGATACTTCTGACTTAGCGGCACTCAAATATTGTCATGGCATCTGCACTAGACGCAGCTCATGACTTAGGCTGACTGGTCTAAAGCCAGAAGTGCAGCAGAGAATTTGAATTCTACCCTTTTCAGCCACTTCACTGTTTGGTTTGCATGTGGTGATGAAATGTCACGCATGAAAATGGAGATGGAAACTCCAAAAGCAGTTGGCCTAGAAAAAGAAATTAATTCGGGAGCAGAAACAGACATATGACAGGCGCTACTCCCCTAAGAGGGTTAAAACCCCTCATTGGTTTCAACAACAACAATCCAATCATCCTTGAAGATTATGCAGAGGGAGAGGAGGCCAACAACAGCCGCAATCTACACTTGCAGTAAAACCTCCACCAAAACAATGACTTCCACCTTCTCTGTCGGGCAGTCTGGTAAGAGGAAGCATAGTCAATTAATTTCAACAGTGGCTGTAAAAAAAACAAAGACAAATGGGTCTTGAATGTTGTTCAGAATGGATATTCTCTTTGCTTCAGTGCCCCTCCAGAACATCGGCTTATCAAGAAGAAGAAAACATATTGCTACCGAAAGATATAGTGAAAAAGTGTCCATTTCACTAAAAGGATTGGGATTTTATTCCCGGTACTTTTTGATTTGCAAACAAAGGACCAAAAGAAGAGTTTAGACCTATTCTAGATTTACAACTATGTAACAAATACATAAGAAAAGAAAAGTTCAGAATGTTTGCACTATTCCATATGTACCCTCAGCTACATCAGGGGGACCAGATGGGTGCTGTAGATCTTCAAGATGCCTATTTCCTTATACCAATCGTAAAGAATTGTCAAAAAATCCTACTTTTTGTAGTTGGTTCCTAGCATCTCCAATACAAAATCCTGCCTTTTGGTCTAAATTCAGCACCACAAACATTCTGAAAATGTATGGCTGTCGTTGCAGCATATCTAAGGAGTCAAAAGATTTTTTCTACCTTTACATAGACGACTGGTTAATAAAGAGTCTATCCACAGAAGAAATTCTAATGTTTTCAGACGTGTCTCAACTCCTTTTCGAGTATAGGTCTTCGTGTCAATATCAAAAAATCGATGTCATTTCTGGTAAATAAAATATGTTATGTTATGTTAAATCCTTTTATAACGCGCAATAGCTAGGCCGAAGAGTGTCCAAGCGCGGAGCAAAGAGGAATTTCTGACAGGAAGCCAACAATTACGGGAACAGATGGGTTTTTAACAGTTTCTTAAATGCTAGTGGGTCCTAAGTATTCTGCAGAAAAAAAGGTAGGGATTCCAAGCCTGGGAAGCCTTGACAACAAGAGAGCAGCCCCCTAATTTGTGGCGGGAGAAGCGAGGCACCCTCGCCAACAGAAGGGGCGAAGATCGCAATTGTCTAGGTGAGACATAGAAAGAAAATCGTTTCTGTAAATAAATAGGCCCAAGATTGTACAGAGCACGGTGGGCGAACTCAAGCGATTTAAATTTGACCCTCTCCGCCACAGGCAGCCAATGAAGGGCGCGAAAATGAGCACGCACACTATTCCTCCTAGCGATTCCCAAGAGCAGCCTAGCGGCCGCGTTCTGGATCACCTGAAGTCTATTCATA
Source organism: Triturus cristatus (assembly GCF_964204655.1). NCBI lineage: Eukaryota > Metazoa > Chordata > Amphibia > Caudata > Salamandridae > Triturus > Triturus cristatus. Next base: position 252,408,642 of record NC_140586.1, read on the forward strand.
GAGTAACCAGGGATACCGATATACAGGGCATTAGCATAATCCAACCGAGATAAGACTAGTGCCCGAATAACCGTCTCTATGGCAGACCGAGGAAGGAGGGGAAGAAAACTCCTGAGTGTTTTAAGGAGGCCAAAACAGCTACCTGAAATCTTTTTCAGTTGAACAGAGAATGAAAGGTTATCCTCAAACCACACTCCTAAGTTTCTAGCGGATTGCCCATTAGAAGAAGGAAAGGGAAATCCAGGAGGCCAGATCCTATTCCTAAAATCCTGGGACAATTTGCCGTAGAGAAGGATCTCAGATTTGTCCTCGTTACACTTGAGTTGTGCTCTAGCAAGCCACCCAAAGACCGAAGACAAACACTTCTGTACAGGCAATGCTGAATCCTCATCCTTACCCCACGTAAAGAGGAGCTGGGTGTCATCAGCATATGCTATCACCTTAGCCCCCAACTCCTCGGCCAAAAAGACCAAAGGAGTGACATAGATGTTAAAAAGAAGGGGGCTAAGGGAAGACCCCCGAGGGACACCCGTAGTGACCGCCAGAGGAGTAGAGGCAGCCGGTGGCAACAAAACTTGTTGCGCTCGCCCTTTCAGGGCTATCTATCTAGGAGCAATCCTGTATCCTTTGAAGGAAAGACTATCATCTATCAGTCTGAAGTGTTTCAATCTATTGTCATCCTACAGCACAATAGCTCACATCTTTCCTGGGATCAACGGCATCTTATATGTTCCTAGTTCCTCATACCAGGCTTCGCATGAGACCATTGCAACAATGTCTGGAGTATCAGTGGAGCCAGTTCAGGGAGCTGGAGGCAGAGACTAACTGTTTTACAATCTGTAATTCAGTCTTTTCCATGGTGGACCACGTCAAAAAATGTAATGGCGGGGATACGATTCCATCAGAATTGGCCAGTACAGACACTAGTCATAGATGCCTCTCTCTAGAGATGGGGAGTTCACATAGACCATTTAAAGACTCAGTGGTTATGATCAGACAAGGAAAAAACCTACCATATTGACCTCCTAGAGCTGAGGATGAATCACATGGTGCTGAGGTCATTCCTACCTTCAATCCGGGCAAACTCCCTTTTGATTCAGGTGGACAATAAAACAGTGTTACCTGACCAAACATGGAGGTACATACTCAAGACCACTATCTCTTGAAGCCCAGGCCATATTGAAATGGCTTATAACAAGGAACCTAACAATCACAGCAGTTCACCTTCCAAGCAGGTCCCATCAGTCGTACTATTCAAGAAAACCACGGCTAGGTTTTAAACGACAGAGCAGCAATAGACCTAGCATGGGTTACTCTATAAGAATAGACTTATTTGTAGTTGCAAGAAACAAAAAATACCCGAATTATGCCTACAGATTCTACCAGTCCGGGTAGACAGGGAATGCTTTTACGATAGACTGGTCGAAGAAATTTTTATGTGCATTTTCTCCATTCCCCCTGATTCCAGCAGTCTTGAACGAGTGATCTCGTCAGTGGTGGTTTAGAGATTTCTTTCTTCACCTGTTCGAGCGTATATACAAGAGGTTGCTGTGCAGACAGGATCTCCTTTACAAGTTTGGGGGCCAAATCTTCCATCATGATAAGGAGTCCAAACTAATAGACGCATCTGGTTAACGTATTGCGTCATAGGCTGCAAATCATTAGCAGATTGCCAATGCCCAAGCTTTATTGGCCAGGTACGACAGGGCTCACTATGACGAGCTTGAAAAGCTCATGGATCACCTTCCTGACCAGTACAAACAAAAGGCCAACGACCTTATACAAGAAGGGAAATTGATCACAAACACCTCAACTAAATGTGCGCTTGACGCGGCTGATACCGCATCTCGCGCCATTAACACTAGCGTTTTGTTGCACAGGCACGCATGGCTCAGAGTCTCCGGATTCAAACGGGAGGTACAATCTGCTATTCTAAATCAGCCCTTTGATCAAGAGCATAATTTTGGACCCTCAGTTGACACATCTTTAGAAAAGATAAAACAAGATACAGACACTGCTAAGTCCATGGGGGGCCCGCAATTTCCTTCCCCTAGAGGTTCTTTTCGCCGCTCCTCCTACAGAGCTGGCTCCAAAACCATTGGCTCAGAACATCCCTCTTCTTCATATAAGAGCCCCACTCAAACGTCCTCCAGAGGATAGTTTCGCGGAGGCTACAGAGGCAACCAACCCCCCACCCCCCCCCCCGGTCATCCAACTCCAATGTTCTCGGAACATCTAACACTTTTCAAACAAGAGGTTCTCTCTCTATTACAAAAACACGCAATAGAACCACTCCCCCTGCCTCAACAAGGCACAGGGGTTTACTCCCTCTATTTCCTAATTCCAAAAGAGGACGGATCTCTCAGGCCCATATTAGACCTCAGACCGCTAAACCTCTATATTTCATCGGATCACTTTCACATGATCACTCTTCAACAGGTGCTCCCACTGCTTCAACGGGGCGACTTTCTCTCCACCCTGGATTTTAAGGACGCCTACTTTCATATTCCCATTCACCCCGCTCACAGGAAATATCTCAGGTTCATGGTAGATGGTCAACACTACCAATTCATGGTCCTCCCATTCGGGGTGACTACAGCACCCAGAGTCTTCACCAAGTGTCTCGCAGAAGTTGCGGCCCACTTACGATGACAGCACATTCATGTCTTCCCTTATCTTGACGACTGGCTCATAAAAGCCAAGTCACACAGCAGCTAAGTGCAACACACACACAAAACAATCCAACTGCTTCACAACCTGGGATTCATGGTGAACCTCACGAAATCCCATCTCCAACCGTCCAACATACAACGGTATCTAGGGGCTACAATAGACGCTTCAAAAGTTCTAGCATGCCCCAGCCCAGTCAGGATAAGCACCATACAAGCTCTACTAGCAAACATTCATCCTCAACACTCACTACCAGCACTAGTGTTCATGCAGCTAATTGGAATGATGGCCTCTTGCATTCTGATTGTCCCCTATGCAAGACTCCAAATGCGTCCCTTACAGGAATGTTTGGCACGTCCGTGAAACCTGGCTCAAGGTCAGCTAACAGATCTGGTGTTGGTAGACAACCGCACCCATCGCTCTCTGCAGTGGTGGAACACACAAAACCTTTCCAAAGTGCGGCCGTTCCTCGACCCGGTTCCACAGATAGTGCTAACAACAGACGCATCGCTCACCGGCTTGGGAGCTCATCTTCAAACCCATACCATTCAGGGCATATGGACCCCTCAACAAAAACAATTCCACATAAATTACCTCGAATTGTCGGCAATCTTCCACCGCGTTGAAATATTTTCAACTACAAATTGTAAACAAAGTTTTCCTAGTCCGTACAGACAACATGACAGCAATGTATTACACACAAAAACAAGGGGGGGGGGGGGGGGTGGGGACACCCTCTCTACAGCTTTCACACCTAGCTCAAAGCATATGGAGATGGGCTATTCCTCAAAACATATGTCTCCTTGCAGAACACCTCCCAGGAGTACACAATCAAATTGCAGATCTACTCTGTCGTCAAACACAGCAGATCCACGAATGGGATCTTCATCCCCAAGTTCTGCTTCCATTCTTTCAAATGCGGGGCCACCCAGAAATAGACCTGTCCGCCACACACCAAAACGCAAAATGCCCAAGCTTCGCATCCAGTTATCCACACACATTGTCCAAAGGCAATGCGCTATGGATGAACTAGTCAGGCAAATTTTCTTACGCTTTTCTGCCTCTCACGCTCATTCCGCTAGTGGTTCGGAAGCTCAAACAGCATTTCCTCAAAATGATCCTGATTGCGCCAACATGGGCCCCACAGCAATGGTTCACAACCCTCTTGGAACTATCAGTAGCTCCTCATCAAAGCTACACCTCTCACCCAACCTTCTCACTCAGAACCATGGAGAGATAAGGCATCCGGATCCCAGTCAACTCAACCTTGCGATCTGGCACCTAAAATCTTAGTTTGGCTACCTTAATCTCCTGCCAGACTTCATGAACATCATTAAAGAGGCTAGACGCCCCACCATTAGAGCTTGCTATGTCGCAAAGTGGAAAAGATTTGTAATTTACTGTACAAATAACAAAATCAACCCACTAGATGCTTCTATTCAAAACATAATCTGTTACCTTTTGCATCTACAACAATGTAGCCTAGCATATACATCGATTAGATTACATCTCGCTGCAATAGCAGCCTATCTCCAAAACAGACAATACTTGTCTTTGTTTAGGGTACCAGCTATCAAGGCTTTTATTTAAGGACTTAAAAGAATAATCCCACCTAGAGTTCCACCCTCTCCAGTATGGAACCTAAATGTGGTATTTACCAGACTCATGGGTCCCCCATTTGAACCTATGCATAAATGTGAATTACAATTTCTCACCTGGAAAGTAACTTTCCTAGTTGCGGTCACCTCTCTCAGAAGAGTCAGTGAACGCCAGACATTAACCGTACAAAAAACATTTCTCCAAATCCATCATAACAAAGTGGTTCTTAGGACTAACCCGAAATTCCTACCTAAAGTCGTCTCCGCTTTCCACTTTAACCAGTCTGTAGAACTTCCAGTGTTTTTCCCACTACCCGACTCAGTAGCAGAACGAGCTCTTCACGCGCTAGACCTAAAGAGAGCAATACTTTACTACATTGAAAGAACAAAATCCTTTAGAAAGACTAAACAACTTTTTGTGGCGTTCTCTCCACCTCATAAAGGCAATCCTATCGCAAAAACAGGAATTGCAAGGCGGATTGTTAATTGCATCCAAATATGCTATGCTAAAGCCAAACATACCTTAACCATTCTCCCTAGGGCTCACTCCACACGAAAACTAGGGGCATCTATGGCATTCTTAGGGAACATTCCCTTAGATGACATCTGCCAAGCAGCAACTTGGTCTACACCACACACTTTCACAAAACACTATTGTGTAGATGTGCAAGCAAAACAACAAGCTAGTGTGGGCCAGGCTGTATTAAGAACACTTTTTCAAACCACTGCAATAGATACAGGTAGCCACCGCTAAGGAGGTAACTGCTGTATAGTCTATGCACAGGTATACAATCTACAGCTCATATGCCTCGAACGGAAAATGCTACTTACCAGTGTGGATCTGTTCTTGGCATGTAGAGTTGTAGATTCATATACGCCCACCCACCTACCTCTATCTGTTCCAGTACTATCTTACTTAGATACATCAGACATGGACATCCTTTTCTATTTCTTACTAACTCCATCATAACCCTCCATGGCTAAACAATCTGGAGATGGAGTTGATGCCCATGCGCACTATAGACCTAAGGAGGAGTCACCTACCTCTTTACTACAAAGACTTCTTCCCAGACAAAAACAAAGTGCAAACATCCGAGCCCAACACCAGATGGCGATCTATACACAAGTATACAAATCTACATCTCTACAAGCCAAGAACAGATGCATTTTCCTTCTTGTTTGTGGATATTATTGAGGGGGCATTACCTGCTTGCTGGCATACCAGACATTTGACTTCCGTGGTATTTTGTTTTTGCGAGTGGGAAGAGAGATGAGGGAGGTGTTTCTCTCTCTCTCTCTGGAGATTCCGCATTCAGTGCAAGTAAGTTGAGTGGCAGCAGCAATATGCATGTGGCAATTTTAAAAAAACGCTTGCACCACAAACAACAATGTGTAATTAGGACTCTGGTGTTAAAAGAAAGTTATTGAGCAATAAGGAAAAATAAGCACCACAAAACAAACTTGGATGATCTGTTTTGGTGCATTCTGGGACCTGGAGGAGGTTGCTGCAGGTCATGTGACCACTTGGATTTAAATACACTCACCTGTGATCAAGGCATCAAAGCCGAAACGCGTAAGGACTAAAGGAGTGAATCTGCTGACACTGACACGATGTATAAATTAATGGCACGATTTTAGTCGGAGTGAGGCCTCTGCATTTTCTATTCGCAGTGCATATATAAATATATATCAAGAGATCTCAAGACTGCATTGAACCCACAATCCACATTCCAAATGGAATCTTCACGCATGATGCTTTTTGAAAATCCAACATTATTAGCCATGCAGTCACTGATCAAACAATCTTGTACTACCTGTGGAAGCCGAAATGTTGTAGTGGAAATATACTACCCCTCCACCCATGCCACCTGCTTGCAACAGGATGACAGAGTACCATCTTTCTTTGCTCCACCAGAAAGTTACGGCTTTTTTGGCTAAGGTAGCCATTGAGAGGGTGCCGTTGACAGAAGTAGGTTGTGGTTGTTATTCCTGCTTCTTCCTGGTGCCCAAGAAGGATGGAAGTCTCAGTCCTATACTACACCTGCACCCTCTCAATTTCCTCCTCAGGAAGGGGAAATTCAGAATGCTCTCACTCCCCCAGGTTTTGTTCTGCCCTGGACCGGGAGACTGGATGGTAGCATTGGCATTGCAGGATGCATATTTCCACATTCCTGTCTGCCCACATCCGTTACCTGTGGTTCACGGTGGACCACAAGTGCTTTCAGTTTCCTGTGCTCCCTTTTGGCCTTCCCAGTGCCCTTCGGGTGTTCACCAAGGTGATGGTGGTGGTTGCAGCTCATCTGTGAAATTCAGGGGTGACAGTCTTCCCCTACCTTGATGACTGGCTGTTGAAGGTGGGCTCATCCCAGGCTGTCGTCTCCCAACTCCAGACCACGGCGGACCAGCAGCATTTGCTGGGATTCACTATCAACATGCAGAAGTGACACCTGACTTCCTCTCAGAAGCTCCCTTTCATCGGAGCTGTTCCAGACATGGTTCAGTTTCAAGTCTATTCTTCTGAATGGCAAGTCCAAGATATTCAGGCTATGATACCAATGGTTTGACCTCTATCTTGTGTTTTGGTGCAACAAACTCCGAGGCTGTTGTGCCTCATGGCCTACTGCATCCTGCATTTGACACATGCCCCCAGGCATTTGCGGGCTCTGCAGTGGGACCTGAAGTTCCAGTGGGCGCAGCATTGGGGGAATCTCTCTCATATGGTCCAGATCTCGGTGGGAGTTGCAAGAGATCTGCAGTGGTGTTTAACTGATTGCAATTGCGTCAGCGGCAGACCCCTCTTCCTTTTTCAACCAGATCTGACAGTGGTGACAGATGCATCTCTCCTGGGATGTGGTGGCCATCTGGGAGAGGTGGAGATCAGAGGCCTCTGGTCTCTGGCGGAATCAGAACTCCACATCAGCCTGCTGGAGCTCTGGGAGGTCCGGCAGGCATTAAAAGCCTTTCTACCATCCATCAAGGGAAGGCTAGTTCAGGTGTTCATGGACAACACCACCATGTGGTACTGCAACAAGCAGGACTGGGTGAGGTCGTAGACTGTGTCAGCAGGCCCTGTGTCTCTGGAAATGGCTGAAACGTCAGGGTATTTCCCTAGTGGTTCAACACCTGATGGGTTTTCCTAACGCCAGTGAGGACTAACTCAACTGACTATGGCTAGTGGATCATGAATGGCGTCCTTACTCGGAGGTGGCGATAGGTCTCTTTTAACGGTGGGGAGAGGCTTTGTTAGATCTGTTCGCCACAGCCGAAAAAGTGCAATGTTAGCATTTCTGCAGAGTTCCCAAGGCGGCTCGCACTTGCTGGGAGCTCCGTGTGTTTTCATCTCTGGGGAGGCTGTCTTGTGCTACCCTGGGCACTACTCACTGGGGACACTGCCTGCTATCCCCCTTGGACCGAGTTCTAGGCTGAGTTCTGGGCTGAGCCCCACCCAAGAGAGAAGGGGGCACTAAATGTGACTGCTCATCAACAATCGAGTGCCACAGGAGAGTCTGGCATTGCCAAGCAACCTGCTGAAGCCCCGCCCAGCAGGACACCATGCTGAGGACACTGTCTCTCAACCAGTGAGCTGCAGCAGAGCCTGTCCCGGCATGGCCGTACCGAGCAAATGCCACTTGAGGGGCCGCGCTGAGGTCATTGATGCCCCCGAGGGCCCGTCGAAGTTGGGGGCCCTACTGCCATCAGCTGTACTGCGAGGTCGTGGGCAGCTACATTGAACTCCCAAATCTGCCAGCTCTGCGAGGTTACATGCAGCCAGCCTTTTGGGAGTGGAGGTCTCCCACCAATGTGGGCAGTGCGGGTGCCTCCCCACTCTGTGTGGCACATACCTTAGGGGCATCTTTTCTCTTTCCTTGGAATTGGTAGTACAGGGCGGAATTTCGACAGAGGCCCCCATCTAGTATCCTGACAAAATTACTGTTTAACTTCTCACAAAGGTTCAAGTACTTCGGTTGTCTGTATCTACAGTGGGAGAGTTGATGCCCAATGCTTACAGTCTGCGTATTTAGAAATGTATTGTGCTAACCTTGTTTGCTACAGGACAACAGGTGGTACAGTAAAAAATACATGGCACTGTGATGTTTTGACAAATTGCATAATATGCAGATGATTCATGTATGTGTGCATAATTTGCTACATTTCATGCCCTAGATGTGATGTGCACGAGCTTGATGATAATTCCAATTAATTGCTGTTTTTAAATTGTTAGAATAACCTGTGCAGGTACAAGTGTTTACTCTAGTGCTTTGGGAGCTTTGTATTCTCATGACCATTGCCTAGTGGCAACTTGAATGTTGGTTTGTGATTTGTGGTCTAATGTGGTTTACATATGACGAGAAGGGATTGATGATACATGTGATGTTATGACTATTGCCTAGTAGGCAAAGTGATTCACCTAACTGTTCTATGTGTTTTATAATACAATTATATTTGTATATAACCTTGCGTCGAGTCTCTTTTTGTTGTGTGCCTAGTGTGTCACTGGTGTGTGTGTGTGTGTGTTGCAAAAACACTACACATTGCCTCTTGGATAAGCCCGACTGCTCTGCCAAGCTACCAAGGGGGTGAGCAGGGGTTATCTTTGGTGTGCAACTCTCTTACCCTGACTAGAGTGGTGGGTTCTGCCTATCTTAGGAGCATACCCTAGCCAACAAGAGACCCAATTTCTGACAATGGTGAACACTTCTATGTAAGTATAGAGGCTCAACGTGCATCCTGTCACCTGCTTTAGCGGAATGTGCTCTGTCTGCAGCATGGCCTGGGAAATACACAGCAGTGTTTGCCTATTCATATTGCTGAAGTGTACTGTGTGCAGCTAATACACTATTGAATAGATTGGTTTGGTGAGATTACTTGCGTTTTCAATTTTCCCCAGGTGTCAGACCGGGTCTGGCACTATTTTGGTAGCAGTAGTGCCTGTGCACCAGCAAGTGGTACCTTCGTACTCTTTGATGACCTTGCTCTGTCTCCAGACGTGACCGCACAAATACAGGCACCACCCCAGCATGATTATGCCAGTTGAACTCTTCTGTGCCCTCCGATGAGGATCAACTGTGACAAATTTGATCAAATTGAAAGAATGGCAGTGTGTGAAATCTAACTCAAGACCCTTTTAGAGCCCTAAAAATCTACTTAACAGAATGGGGAAGAGGGAGGGTGGTGAGGAATCTGCGGTTAGTTTCTACCAGACAAACTGTTACCAAAGGTAAGCAGCTTGTTCTTCTGAAAGCTATTTCTAGCTGCAGATTCTTCACCTTTGAATAGATTCCAAAGCAGTACCTCCCAAAAGGTGGAGATGACTAGATTTATGCTGGATGTGCTGCAGGACCGTGCAGGCAGAATAGCCTTTCCTGTAGACTTTGTTCTGACAATAAAGCCTTGTCATAATGTGTCTAGACACCCTTGTAGCTGAGTGTGAAATGTTCAACACCGGAACACCTCTCAGCAGCGCCTTCATGGCCCTGGAGGGATGGGCTCTTTTCTGCTTCAGACATAGCATGTTTTAATGCACAGGATGATCCACCTAAATCTAATTCACTTCTGGACCACCTATCCACTAGGCTGGTCATCCATCCTGAGCTCTTTAGTGTGCGCAGTGTAAAAGCTAAGAACCCTTTTGGGTCCAGTCAGTGGACTTCTTTTCCTTAGAGGGGTGAGGTGGAACAAAAAAAGCAGTGAAAATGATGAACTGTCTCACATAAAAGGGCTTTAGGCAAAAAGGAAGTGCGAGTTCACTTCATTAATTTATCCGGGAAAAGGTATAGTTTGCTGAAGTAATTCCAATGAGAAATACCATCTTGATGGCTTGTAACCTTTGCGGAAACAGGAGTTCCTCCTGAAGGGGTATCAGATTAAGGAGGCAAAAATGGTTTGACTCAACTGTTCGGATACATTACTCTCTTGTCTTATTCCAGAATTGTCAAGAAATCCTGAGCTTTGTCTCTCATGATCTTCTTCAGAACTCGAGACCGAGGTGAGAAGGCACGTAGGAGGCGTGCCTCATACTGCAAATGGAATGCATCTCACTGTGAACCTCTTTACTAACTCCAGTTCGCAGTAATCATTGCACTGCATTCATGGCGGTGGCGAAAACATTCAACCAAGGCTGACATCTTCTGAACTCATCCACCCTTATGTTCAGTGAACCCACCAAATGATTTTCCATTATATAGGTTCTTTAAAAGTTGCGCTATTTCCAGTGAATCAGTGTGTCGTATTACAGCTTCCGTGACCCAGCACCACCCTACTTCTTTGCAGTACCACATGGTGGTCGTGTTGTTGATTTAGACCTGAGCTAGCTTACCCATGATGAATGGGAAGAAGGCCTTCAGAGCCATTCAAATAGCAGAAGGCTTCAGCGGGTTGATGTATTGCCTCTCCTCTACTGGGGATAAAGGGCTCCTGCTCCGCACCTCTTCGAGATGACTACCCCAATCCGGAGACAGTGCATCCGTCACTACTGTAAGCTTTGTGTGGAGTTGGAACAGTGGTCTTCCGGAGGTCAGATTGATGTCCAATAGCCCCCACTGAAGATCCCAGGCTCCCTACTCCAAAATAAGGATTCTGTCCATAAGGCCCTCCACTGCTGTACTTTCAGATGGAGATTCCACTGTAAGGCCTACACGTGGCAAGGAGCATTTAAGACCAGCAGAATGCATGAGACCAAGAAGCGTCAGAACTGTCCGTGCCTGAACACAAATGAGCCTGAAACATCTGGGTCATAACCTGAATGTCTCAGACTCTGTGCAGGGATGGAAATGCCTTGAATGCCACTATGTGCAGGATGGCTCCTAAGAAGGGAATCCTCTGCACAATCTCCAGGTGAAATGTTTGTCTCTCTGTGGAAATAAATCTAGGTAGGACAGAAGGGTGACCATCTGGGGGGAGCCTGCCTTTCGCATGCAGTCGTTGAGGTACATTTATCCCCGACCTACGAAAAAGGGTCATGTCCGCTGCCATCACCTTTGTAAACGCCAAAGGGGCATAGGTACAGCTGAAGGGTATAGCAGCAAACTAAAAATGCTCCCATCCTATCAAGAACTGCATGAATCTTCTGTGGAACTGTAGGGCATGCACATAAAAGTATGTGTCATGCAAGTCCTAGGACACCATTCAGTACTCTAGATTCAGGCTATAATATACTGGACCAAAGTCAACATCTTGAATTTGTCCTTGTGAAGAAAGGTGTTCAGAAGTCAAAGGTCCAGAACCTACCTGTGTTCTCCATCTGTTTTTGGGCACCAACAAAATAACGGCAGTAGCACCACCTGCCATTCTCTACCTTCAAAACTCTGTGTGACATCTTTAGCAAGGAACGACCAAACTTCTTGCTCAAGGATGAAGGCATGATTTGTTGAAGCCTGAACAGAAACGGGTGCAATACAAGGGGAAGTGAATGGGAAAGGAAGGGTGTAACATTGTTGAACAATCTGCAACACCCACCGGTTTTAAGTTATAGCCTGCCAGCCAGGCAGGACAAAAGAGATTCTGTCACTACTGTTTGCACAAGACTATGGGAGGGGGAAATCAAAGTGACTTCATGGCAACTGCTGCAGAGAAGAGAAAACATGACCATGGTACTGGGTAGTTTCCATGCCTCTGCCACCACCATTTCCTCTTGAACTGTGAAAGGGTTGTGTGGGCTCTTGTAAGGTTTGCATGGTCTGCTTTTTCTTAAAGGCAAGACTTCAAAAGTATCCTGTGAGCAAAACTGTGTGCCTTGTGACCATACCAAGAACTTACAGGGGGCTTAGCGACAGCCTATTGCATACAAATTTCGGCTTTATCGTCAATCATTTGCTCACTTCTTATTCCCTGGCTTTTCTTCCTCTTTGTGTGTTTGTCCCTCCTGTGGAGCATAGTTTCTTTACCATCCTTTTGACTGGATTGCTTGTATCTACCCTCTACTCGCATTTAGAGAACTACTTTTTTCTTTCTCACTCCGCACTCAACGCGAGTGTGTGTGTTTATTTGATCTGTCTCTTGTGTTCTCCCCTCCCTTAAATATCTGCCCATGTTCGCTCTGTTGCTTTCTCTTCCCCCAGGCTCATCTGTTGCTTCCCCGCTTTCTTCCTTGTATGCTGCTTCCCCACGCTACGGGCTCCATGTTTCTCCCTCCTCCATCCATTCAGGAGGGACCAACGCTCACACCTGCTTTTTTATTTTTTATTTTGTTTTTATTTATCCCTCCACCGCTCTGCCTCAAGCTTGTCTGCTACTCCCACTGCCTGTTGCTTCTCACACCCGTTCCGCATTGCTCCACTACTCCTCGCAGGCTTTAAAGTACTTTTTTAGTTCAAGCTGCGTGGTGACACATGCACTCATTTGTCCTCACTCATGGTCAGACTACAGAATAGTGCGTACATTTCTGTTTTTTCTTGTCTGATGCATCGTCAAAAAGTAATCATAGTTCCAGTGGTACAGTGAGCATGGGACTCAATTCTTGGAATACTAGTCGCACATAGGGAATCACAGTGAAATTGCACAAAAAAAGTGATTTGGGGAATTTTTTAATTCATCTCAGCCACTGGCAATTACTCAGGCTTTATCCCAGGCCACTGTTTTTTTGTCAACTATTCCACATCAAGTTAGACCATGCCCCATGCAAACCAGCCTTTATCCTGCTCCAATGGACCTCCCAGAATAGCCAAGCCACATCCTCGATGAACCGTAAAACTCAAGCAACCCAAAAAACGTTTGGGCCTAATTGGACCTCTTCAGTTGGGTACAATTTGTTTCCATAGGCACAAAGAGCAGATCACCCATATTTGGGCATACCCAATGCAATGAAAATACAAAGAAGTGATGAATGGAATGCCAATGGCTGAGTTTTAATTCAAACATTCCTTCCATCACTTGTTTTTGCAGCATCAGCAAAACAATGTGGGAAAGCCAATACATCAAAAAGCGGAGACCTATTGGCTTTCCCAATGCATGTGATTGGGGTGGAAGACCCAACTAGGCGTAACACACCCACTAGAAAACATTTCATATACTTAAGCATGGAGCAGTCAGCAGAAGAGGCAAGGCTTGAAACTTTGTACAGATAGTTGAAAGACTTAAATTACAGAATCCATTATGTGATCATTTTATGAGGTCCATTTAATTGGGTCCACAGTGGTTCCTTCTCGGGTTTCTAAATCGTAGGGAACAGGTTGCAGTTTTCTTCCCTGGATGCAGGATTCCTACAAGAGGCCAACAGTTATACAGAAGATGTTGGAATGAAAGCACTGATGTAACTGTTGAGCATGATTTCCTACCTATTTTGTCCTGTTTTCTGTAAATGTGTCATTCTATGTTTGCCGAATAGGTGTCTTTGGACATATTCCTAGAACAAATTGGTGCATGCAGGAAAATCTACCATTGTGGCTTCTCCTATGAAGAAGGACCTGTGTGTTTATATTCTCTTGAGCTACTGTAGATATGAGAAAAGATGTGTGATTTCCTAGTGTTATCCTTTTCACGCGGATGCTCCAATTATTTATTTTCCTGTTGAATGTAGTGCCTCAAACATTGTGCACCTTGGAGATCAAAGACTGACTTTTTTCAATTTTCTTATTTTCTATTCTCTTTTAGCCAGATCTCAGCTTCCTGTTGGTCTCGGGCGGAACCGGAAAGACTCTTGGTGGCCTGGTGAAATACAGCGTTTTGGGTGATGGCAAATTGGTTGGACCACAAATCTATGTTACTAGCCGGGGTGCATACTATGTATTGTTTGGATTAGGTAAGAAACCAAATGTGTGAGCTATTTCGCCAGGTGTGATGATGATGATGATGATGATGATGGTGTAGTGGCTACATTATCCTTTCAATTCAAAACCAGAAAGTATTGGTACCATTAAGCTCCTTTGATTTTTCAAACTAAACTTTTCTCCCCCATGAGGTGGTTCAGGGGTGTTCCCTTCAGAAGTTGTGAATTGATATATAATACATTTACCTTCTCAACCAAAATAGCTGGTAATATTTTAGTCGCTACATTGACATGACCTTTCAAAAAACTGTTTGGTTCAGACTAGGATTCATGCACAACACCAAAACATTTCCCAGTTCCAATTGCAGCAAATAAAACACTCTGGCAATGACACACTCCTCTACAATATAGCTCACTATCCGTCCAAAAATGGTCTTGCAAGCCCCACATAGTGGGATGAAACACTATATGATGGTACAATACAAGGACTATCTATGAAGCCCTCAACCGTCTTGGATTTGCTCTCACTTTTCCAAGAGAGATGCTTACAGTAATACATCTTAGGAGAAATTTTTAAGTTATAATAGATAAGGTGATCTTTCATGTGAGTTGTGTAGGAAGGGTTATGGAGACCTACTTGCTGGTATGGGCAAAGGCCTCAATTTGACTTGTACCCACATATATCCATTAAAAATCTCTAGCAAATGATTTTTTTAAATATTGACTCTAGAACCAAATGGAAAGGAAGCAAGTAGTGGACATTCGGTTTTTCTGTTTGCAGCATATTAGAGGAGCTTCAACCCTATGGGCAGTCATTGCTAAACTTTGATTGTTTTGTATGACACATTTCCCCAGTTTTAATAATTAAAAAGTAAACTTCACCTCTAAAAGTTATAATTTTTAAGATTAGAGACCTTTATTAAAATGTTGTTCTACTGAGTAGCTGTAGTGTTTTAGGCCTCGCTCCGAAGCGTTGAATAATTGCGGGTTTGTTCTTTTTAACTATGCATTAATCAAACAGCATTTGTAAAGTGCAAAACTGTCACCCTTAGGGGTATCTGGGCGCAGTGTCGCCATCGAAGAGCCAGGTCTCGAGTCTCTTTTTGAAGTCTGCCAGCGAAGGAGCTGTACAGAGCTGGATGAGAAGGTCATTCCAGGTCTTGGAAGTAATGTAGGAGAAGGAGTAGCTACCGCTGCGGCTGTGAAGGATGTGGGGTTGTGTAAGGGCTAGTGAAGAGGAGCGCAAGTGTCTTGAGGGTTAGTGGAAGTTGAGTCGATGGTTGATGTAGGCAGGTCCTAGGTCATGGAGGGCTTTGTAGGCATGCATTGGGATCTTGAATTGGCATCTTTTCTGGATGGGGAGACATTGGAGGTCTCTCAGGTGAGAGGCGGTGTGGGTTCATTTGGGGAGGTCCAGGATATGTCTGACTGCAGCGTGCTGTATGATCTGGACTCCTCTGAGGAGCTGGGTGAAGGTGCCGGCATAGAGGACGCTGCTGTAGTCGAGGCAGATAGTGACGAGTGTTGGTCTTTCGGGTTTTAGGGCTTGGGAAGCACACTTGCTAGTGTAGCACTGTACTGGAAGGGTGTACAGAATTCCCAGATCTCTTACCTGTTCATGCAGTTTGAATTTGTTGTGCATCTGAATAATTGGGATTGATCTGAAATGCCACGAGTCCAGAAAGAGTGATTATGTTTTTACGTCCCCTAAATTATTAAAACTCCTAGTGCGGAGCTGCTTAGTTATTTCTATGTGGGTGTTCTCGCTCCCGGCCTACCTGCCCCTACCGGATATTCTAAAATGAGCACCTGATAGCCATTCCCCTCACCTACAGGATCTTGCTGTGTTAAGATTTCCTTGGTTCACAAGCTTTCCTGTGCATCAGTTAATCCACTCTGAGCTGTGGCACGTGCCCTTATCTTTAAAGAACTGATTCATGTTGACTGGTCTTTAGGGGCCGTACACATGTGGAGCTAAGTAGGGAAAGGCTTGTAGAGTGTGCCTGTCAACATTAAATAATATCATTCCTGTGTGCCCTACTGCATTCAGTCCCTGGGTGCCTCTCACCCATTCAATCTCAGATGGAGCAAGAGGGAGAAACCATTCTCCCCATGTGCAGGGCCTGCGTGCCCACCCAGAAGTGTGGCTAGGATAATGAGCAGTCCCCTTCTTCTTGGCCACTCCAAACCGGTGAGATACATGTGTATGACAGGGGAGGCCTCTTTGAAGTGAATTAAGTTTCAGGGCACTGCTCAACTGGTCTTCCTGCCAGAGGAACAAAATACCTCCCCACTCCCAGGCCATTTTCTCTGCGCAGGGAGCAGTTTTCGCACCTCAACAGGGGCCATTTGCCAGCTGGGTGACGGAGGCTATTGCAAATTATCCTCCAGGAGCTTCTTTCAGGACAACGTTTTCTTTCCAAAAATCTCGGGTCCTTTATATTTATTAAAACTCCAACTTCACCATTGAGTTTGGCTTTAGTAAATATTAAAAACAGTCCTTGGTCCCTAGCTAGAGATAAAAGTTTTAATATTAAATCTTGCTTCTCAGTGTTTCTTTTTGGCCTAGCGATCCTTCCAACAGTGATAATAGCTTTTGGGGGCTAGTCATTGTAAGGATACTTCAACTTCAAATCTATAACAGTGCTTCTTTTAGATACCATAAACTCTACCTTTTGGGCTACAAGGTCTACTTAGGGGAGGACTTTTTCATATTTGAAAGGTAGATTTTTCTCCTTTCAAAAGGGTTTATTGTGATAGCTCTGGTTGCATGAACTGCAGCAGCCAGGCTATAGAGGTAGGCCTGGAGTCTTGTTTGTTTTGTCCTACTAGTGGGTGGCACAGTAGTGCTATGGTATGTAACATTCACCTTTCCATGCCATGTGTGCATTTTAGGGCACCATATTCTATAACTTTATAGAAAAGTTAAATATACCAATTAGGATTTAGCCAATTTCGACATGTTTTAGGAGCCAAAGCACTGGGGCGTGGTTATCAGTGTCCCAGTGCAAAGAGTAAAAAAACAGCTTAATCAGTCCACAAAAACAGGGGATGAATTCTTAAAACGAGGCTTTTTCTCAAAATCGTGAATAGCTCTTTATTCTGCAAGAATTGCAGTCTGCTACCAGACTTTTTTCCAGCTTTATGTTCTGAAATGTCTCAAATACACCACTTGTTAAAATCCCAGTTTTTGCAAAAACTTAAATCCTCCATTCGCATCATGTACCCACTTATGAACTGAGTGGGGTTTGTGATTCTTCCACCTCTTAGCTTTCCGAGACCTGACCAGCAGCGATCTTCAAATAAACTAGCAATACTGCATTATCTAGCTTGCAAGTAAGGCCAGCTCTCTTGATAACCGACCCAGCCCATAGCAATAGCCTTCGGGTCAGGCAAATTGTCAAGGCCAGCCATGGGATTTAAAATTCTAACTCGGAGTTGTTTTAATGCATGGCACTACCCAGTCATATGCTCTGAGGCCCCTCCTTCACTTGGGCATCTGAGGTAGTGGCCATTAGTATTGTGTGTGGGGCGGCTGTCCCTGCTTTAGGAAAATATTTGCAGAGACTGACATGTTTTTTAGCTAATGATATACAAGTTTTCATAAAGAAGAAAGTAAAGCATAATCATCACCTCTGTTCTGACATAGAATTGCAGATCAGAGTTTGGTTACTAGATTTAAAAGTTCCTTGCTTAAATATATGAGCAGTGATTGTGAATTAAATTAGTTTTTGTTCAAATTTCAGAATCAAAAGAATGGCGTAAATTGACCCATAAATGGATAACTTGCCAAATTTTGGCACACAGTATTTTTCCATGAATTGGTTTTATTGGATCTATAGGATTAGGAAAACATCTGTTTTGCGTTAATATCTTGCAATTTTTATCTTCTAGCCAATTGACCTTTCACTTTCATAAGTGCAAAACCAGAAGGTTTGATTAATCTATAAGTGAAAACACAAGATCTGTCCCATGTTCCATATCTTTTGATTGTAGTTTGCATTAAGGGGCAAGATGGAACATATCAAATGAGATTTATCAACCCGTCGGGTAAGCTGGGTGGGCCCACAACACAAAAATATTAGTGGGGACTGTATAGTGATCAACTTCCGACACCCGAGCTCTGTAAGATTCTTTTTAGACACACATAACACCTATGCCAGTACATCTACTGCCATAACTCTTCACCCATTGGGCCACTTTTACAGGCCCCCACACAGAATATTTCAAACGGCCTCTAATACCATTCCTTTATCCAACAGATTTTCTGCTCTATCCGAATTAGGAAGCCCAGATTGACCACTATTAACATCTACTATTACACTTGATAAGGTTATTAGCACAATGCCTTTGGAAATGGCAAAATCTATAAATACTCATAAGTCCTGTCCAGATGGATTAATTCCACCCTATGTAGCACGCCCCGACTCTTCCATTGCCCTTCCTTCTCCCACCACTATTCCACTAACTGATACTCTTAGTGTCATTAGTTGGAATATTGCTGGGCTTTCAAGTAAGATGAAAATTAAAGAATGGGTTACCTGGATAAGTAACTTTGATGTGGTAATGTTGCAGGAAACGTGGTGCATATGCGCCCAATTATTGGAGGGTTTTTTCTGTCATAATCTTACTGCTTTGCCCTCCGTTTCGGGGCGACCAAGTGGTGGTCTATCCATCTGGGCAAAAATCTATAAGGACGTGAAAATTGAACCTTTACATGTGGTCAGTAAACATCTGATAGCCGTGAAATATGTTGCAAGGTTAAGAATTTGTCTCATAAACTTTTATAATAATGATTTTATTAACCATCCAAATCCTATCTTCTTGGAATTGTTCAATTTTATTGATGAAGTTGCGAATGGAGAAAAGTTTGGCCAATTTGATGGCATTTGTGTCGGCGGAGATTTTAATGCCCACATTCACATCCCCGCCTTGTAGACGAGGTGCTGAATTATTGGATTTATTACATAGCAGGGATTTAGACGATGTAATGAGCTATTGTGGATCCCCTGAGGGAATTGAGCCGGCCCCTACTTACATTGGCCGTGGTAGTTCAACTACGATTGATTATATGTTTACCTCTTCCCTCCTTAGCGAAGTGTTACTTAGTTCCGAGGTTGTTAGTAGCTCATATAGCGATCATCTGCCCATAGTAATCCAACTTAAATCTATTAAAAAACCTATAGGCCCACATGAGACAGGAGCCCAAAATATTACTGTCTCCACAGACGGGCTCAGGATTGTCTGGAGAGGGATCGACAACCAAGAGATCCTATCTACTGTGATTAGGAATAATCCTCTGTTGATCTCTAAATGTTTAGCATTTGGTGGCCCCGATATAATTAAGTCTTTCTGTGATTTATGCATAAGTTATAAAAAGGGCAATATCCAGACCGTCAAAAGAACATAATGTAACCAACCAAAGATGGTTCGACACTAATTGTTCGAGGGCCAATAGAGAACTTAGAAAGGCCTTGGCAGTTAAACCCCGAGATGTGTCCCTTGTCAGTTCACTACGCTCCAAATATAAACATGCACTAAAAGTTAGAACTGAGGAGCTTTTAATAAGTCACTGGGATAATCTCACGAAATCCGCTGCCTTAAAAGATTCAACTGGGTTTTGGAGAGATGTAAAGAACTTGAGAGCCCTGGGAAGTAACATCACCCCGATCAATTGCAACATCACAGGAGACTCATGGGTCACCCACTTCTCAAAACTTTATGCGGAAGTTGGAGATCACACCGAGGATAATTTCCCCGACAGTACCATAGTCATAACATTAGAGGAGGTAGAGGAAGCCATTGCAAATAGTGCTGGTAACAAGGCACCAGGCCCGGATGGCTTGTCTATTGACCAGATTAAATCCAACACAAGCTTCTGGGCCCCCTTACTCTGTAACCTTTTTAACAATCTGAGTAAGAAATCTATCCCCTCGACATGGTCCAGTAGTACCATCGTACCTATTTTCAAAAAGGGAAATAGGTTGGACCCGGGGTGTTATCGACCAATATCATTGATCGATAATACCCTGAAGGTCCTTGGTAGGGTCCTATTTGATAGAATTAGCACATGGGCAGATGATAATTCTATTATCCACCGTTGCCAGCTAGGCTTTAGGAGCAAACTTGGCACGGTGGAACAATGTCTGAACCTCAACCTTATAATGGCTAAATACACAAGAGCCAAACAATCCCCTCTGTATTTTGGGTTTATGGACCTAAGCTCAGCATTTGATTTTGTTAACCGTTCTCGCTTATGGTCCATTCTTTTAAACTACGGTTTAGACGAACCACTAGTCCACTTTTTGGCCAACCTCCATCGCAACCTGAAGGCCCGCGTCCGAATAAATAATGAAGGCGAGGTCTCAAACGAAATTTTAATAGGCAAGGGGGTGAGACAGGGCTACGTTCTGGCCCCCTTGCTTTTTATATTATACATCAATGAATTAACCCATTCTTTATGTAACTTGACAAAAGACGTCCCTATCATTAATAAGAAACCAATCCCGGCGCTACTCTACGCGGATGATGCGGTACTCATGGGCCGCACTCCGAATGCCCTGCGTATTTTAATATCGGGATTTGTTGATTACATGTCTGACTTAGGTTTGTGCACGAATTTTAGTAAATCCTTTATAATGACCTGCGGCCCTAAAAATTATAAAATCCCAAAGATTGTGATAGGTCAAAATTCCTTAAAAAGCACTTGCACTTTCCCATATTTGGGTCTGCTATTTTCCAATAGCGGCTCGTGGCAACCCCACGTTGCAATGGGGAGAAATAAACTCTCCAAATCGATTAACTCTGTTACCTCTCTCCGTCAACCGCGCCAGGCGGACGTGGTTTCCAGTTTATTACAAATTTACCGGACCCAATGCCTCCCAACTGGTACATACGGTGCTGAAGTCTGGGGGTTCTCGAACTGTTCCGAATTACAGAGAGAAGAGAATAGATTTTGTCGGAAAATCTTGGGGGGAGTCATTAGTGCACCAACCACCGTATGCCATAACGAATTAAAACTACACTATGTTGAGGATTTTATAAGAGCCAGACCCGCATTGTTCTGGTTAAGGGTCTGGAAAAACCCGGCAGCTTCCTTGTCCCGTGAGATTATTATGGACTGTCTGAATAGTGAGAATGTCGGCTTAATTCCATGGATTAATGCGGTAGAAAAGAGCCTCGTGAGTGTTAACTATGGTCATCTTTTCACACACCCCGATCAGATCGATGGCTCCCACAAAAATTTAGTGAGAAGGGCACTCTATCAGCATTTCCACAAAGAGAGGGAAAGAGTAGATTCTGCGAAACAATCTACAACCAATTACTTACAAATCCAGGAACCATCCCCCGAATTCCCGATGTTACCACAGCCCTATTTACGTAAAAAACTGGGCAGGTGGAACAGGACCTTACTATTCAGATTTAGGGACCGGAGTATTGTAAATCTTATCTGCTTTCCACTGGGTTACATTAAAAATCTGGAAAAATTAAATTGCCCTTGTGACCATGGTGGAACCCAGAGTATGTTACACTTTATTTTTGGCTGTGGTTTCTACAAGAAATTTACAAGGCATTACTTAATCCCCTATTGTAGAAAGCACGACTTGACCGATCACAATTATGCTTATAGACACTTTTTAATGTTGGGATCAGATGAATTAATTTTTAGAGTCAGTAATTTTCTTAATGCTATCGTACGCTCACGCAGGTCTTTGAGAATTGATTAATTTTATATTGAGATATGCACTTTGCACTTTAATACACGATTTGCACTAACCTAATGTGTTGTAACGCATTTGTCTTGTTTTCATAATACCCATAGTTATCCTTTTTCTATATACTGCCATATATTGTATCTAAGGTGGTTTTGTGCACTGTATAGTATAAAGGTCATTTGAGTTTTCATTGTTGTTTTTTATAAATTATATTTGTAAATGATAAGTTGTGGCCCAAAACTGTAGTATTATATGTGTATTTTAAAATTTATTTTGTGCTTTTATGGATGGTTTTTGAAATCCGAATAAAGTCTATTTGAATTGAATTGAATTGATTGTAGTTTGCAGAAGAGATGCAGTTTAAAATGGATGCCATATACATTCGAATTATAAAGGCCAAGAATATATGTAAAGGATTGTGCCCAGTCAAAATGTAGATTCACAGTAGACAGTTCATATCCTTGTTGTAGACAGAAAAGAAAGAACAATGTAGTGAATGTGCCCAATCATTTTTCTAGTTTGGTAGTGTACTTCCACATGCTAATGTAGCTCTTGCTGGCTATAAGACACAGTCTGTGGAGCTTAGTTAGCATTACCGTTGATAACCATCAATAGTAGAGCTTTGAGCTTTAATGGGAAAGCAGATGAGTAACAGGATTCACTGGTTTGGTGAGGGATAGTCGAAATGTGGCAGGGTGCAGCAAAGAATAGGGGTTCACAGTGTGCATCTTAATAGGGTTTTGCACCCTTTTATTGGATGTGTGTCAGTTGGGTATGTCTGGGATCTCCCAGTGTCTCTGCAGGCAATTGATGGAATAAACCTGGAATGCCAAAGAGAAATGGGAAGAATCCTGGCAATACACTACCTTAACTTTATTGTTCTGTACCATGAAATGCAAACATTTTTGGGGAGAGAACATATTATTCTTTTCAGTTGGTGTACAGCATGTGATATATTAGCCAGTTGTGGAAAAACGTATCATGAACTTTGTTTGCTAATATTTCACACAGAATACTACTGATTCTAAAAGTCCTCCATCCCTTCCCCTGACAATAACAAGGCAGCAGTTTTTGACATTTCAAGTAGAACACATCTCTACCCCAGGAATCGCGCACAGATCCTCCTACCCCCGCTCCACCCCAGAACTCACTGCCTGCCTATCTCCAGTCTCATTTAAGAGAATGTACCCAGCCCCTTCCAACGCAGGACAGTAGGTGCATGGGAGCACCATAAGCGACGGCCAAGCACTGCTTCCCCCTGGCCTTCAAAATTAAAGTGCATCCCCTCCAAATTGCTAATATGTTTCTCCATGGCAAGTGTTCCATAGTGGCTGATACCACTGTTCAATCATTGATTGGATTACTTTTTTTTCCATTTAATGCCATAGCCAGCTTTGCTGCTCCTCAAGCATTGTAGTGCTACAAACCATTCTTCTCTAGCCATATGCTTGCAAATGCCTGGTCCAAATCCTAATAGTAATGTCTTTAGGCCAAATGGAAATGTGAAACCCCAGAATATTCCTCCAGCAGGCATTTGATGCAGTGCTGTACATCCTATGCACCTTATTTGGGAAGTAGTGCCAGTCGTAAACTAGCTTTGAATGTGTTTCTTTGTTCCTCAAGCTAATAGAGCTCTTATGTATATCCTATCGTAGAAGCTCCTACTCTTTTTGCCAAATTTGGGTATTCAAGTATTTGTCACATCACCTTCAGTATGTTCTGTTTGAGTTGCTACCTTTAGTAGCTTTTAAATGTTAGGGCCCACCCCGTTTGTGGTGAGGACCATGCTTGCGATCTTTTCAAACGAAGTATTGACTCCATTTGCAACATCTTTTACCTCAGTTTGCATAACCCAGTATCAGTGCTGCACATAATGCAGACTCTGTTTCCTTCTGGTCGAATGTAGTTTTATATTGATTAAAGGATTGTAATTTGACCCTCTGAAACAAATCACATATTGCCTGACAGCCGCTCTGCTTCCAGTTTCTAAATGGGCCTTTCTTTAAGGCTGGGGTGAATCTGGAGCTTAAGTGTATTGGAATATATGGTGTGGTGAAGGTGGTGAGGATGAATCTCTCCTCTGCTATGTCTCAAATGTACAGGGTTGAGCCCAACGGAGTGGATAAGCAGGCTTTTGATGGCCTATCCTGCTTTTGAAGCCCTATAAAGTCCTTCAGTGGTCTTCCAAAAATTGCATGGTCTATTAAGGCCCATATCAGTTTCTGCTTTAGACCATTCTGTTAAAACTGTAAGTTGGGATGCACAGTAATACATTTTAAAATCTGGAAGTGCCGTACCCCTCACCATCCCTTTTTCTACAGTAATGTTAGTGGTACCCTATGTGTGAATGCCTATCAATCAGCACAGCTGGTTAAAGAAAGCATGTTGTACCTTTATTGGGAGTATATTCATTTTCTCTGTGAAATCTCTATTGAAATCATAAGCACTAAATAGTCCTGCTCACGTGCAGGGACTCTGTAGCAGCTCTTTCAAAGTCACATCCACTGGACCTTACTTCAGAAAGACCAGGATGCATATGTGACACAAATGTTACATTTTGCAGTCTTAAAGCAGGCTAAATTGCCAGTCTTAATGCATTACATGAAAAATTGGAAGGAAAAAAGGAGTCAAACCTTTAACGGCCTTTTAAGTAAAATGAAAAGCAACCTTTTAAAAACATCCTTCACAAACCTTTTACATCCTTTTAAAGAGAGATAGGATAATAGACAGACAACGGACGCGCCAAAGGCAAGCCCGTCTGCGCCCGTCCGCGCCCGAACGGGCTCAGGGCCAGTATCTATGCCAGGCACGATTACCAACATGGTGAGCTACTCGCGGCGTGCCTTACTCAGCCTCAGACCCCTAAAAAATGCGCATTGCGATTACGTACACGATTCAGAGGGACTGTTTGCAAACTGTGTACTCTGCCACCCGGTCAACCTACAACTGTCTCAGGCTCCTATTTCTTACCCTGGCCTGAAGATAGCGGAATTGAACTGTAGGTCGCTCCCCAAGCACGCTTTGCTTATTAACCACCTGCTCATAGACCATGAATTAGATATCCTGTTTCTTACAGAAACCTGGATCACATCTCACTCGGACTCGGATGTGGTCTTGGCCCTGGCCCCTGGGTTTCTTATCCAGTCCCAAGCACGCCCCTCTGGTAGAGGGGGTGGTCTGGCCATTTTGCACAGAGACCATCTCTCATGTCGAATCAGTGACGCTCTCATTACTGACTCAGAGAGCTGCCACTTTACTATCAATTTGAGCCCTACAACCTCTATGTCAGGTCTCCTGGTGTATCGCCCCCCCGGCCACTCCGGTCCCTTCACTAGCGCCCTACTAGAATCCATCTCAACCCTTGCCCACTCCACACCCAATTTTACCGTGCTAGGGGACCTCAATATTCACTTCGATGATCCCATAGACACAGGGGCTGCAGACCTGATTCTAGACTTGGCTGCCTACGGCCTGCATTTGGTCAGTACCGGAGCCACCCATATCAAGGGCCATCTGCTAGACCCAGTTTTTACAAACATCCACACCCTCCATGCTAAATCTTCTTGCCCCCTCCCCTGGACAGACCACTTCTTGGTGCCTCTCTTCTGGCCAGAAAAATTCAGGAAGCCCCACAAACCCGTCATATACACCCAGGACAGGGCATGGTCCAGACTCTCTACTGAGGACTGGGCCAGAGCCCTGGAGTTAACTACCTATGCCCCCTCAGAGGACCCTGTCGTAGCTGACAGCAATTTCAGGAAATGGATTTGCGATTCACTCGACTCCATCCTACCTATTAAAACCCGTGAAAACAAGAGCGGAATGACGGGCTCGGCCCCCTGGTTTAGCACGGAACTCAGAGCCCTCCGCAAGGAATGCAAAAAAGCGGAGCGACTTTGGAGGAAGGACTGGCTCCACTCCAGTAAAGACTCCTACCGGAGGACTGTGAGGGTATATAAATCCGCTCTTAAACTCTCCAAAACCTCCTACTACGACAATAGGATTAAAAACGCCACAAACGTCGCTAGAGAATCCTATCTTATTGTTAAGGAACTCCTTAAGATTCCACAATCCCCCTTACCTACCAGCACTCCGTCGGATAGGAGTAATGAACTGGCCAAATTTTTTGACTCTAAAGTCTCCCATATTCTTACCTCCCTTCCACAGCCGAACCAGCCTCTCTGCTGGGACAACGCCACGCCCAACTCTTGTCCTGCCGGCGACCTTCGCCCGCAGCTGAATGCCTTCAGAGCAGTCACGCTGGTCGAAATTGAAAAAACGCTGGCCAAATTGAAAAGTGGCTCTCCGGGTGACCCTGCACCCATAAGGTATCTAAAATCAATGGCCTCAACAATTGTCTCTCCAGTCCTGGATCTGATTAATGCTTCGCTGTCCCAAGGCATCGTTCCTCCCAGTTGGAAGGAGGCGGTGGTCAAAGCCCTTCTCAAAAAACCTCATCTAGACCCCGCTGATCTAACTAACTACAGGCCAATCTCGCTCCTCCCAGGCATCAGCAAAATCGCCGAAAAACTAGTTAACGCCCAGCTGTCCCAGTATTTGGAATCAAATAAACTGCTCCGACGCTTCCAAACAGGGTTCCGCCCTGGCCACGGCACGGACACTGCTCTCCTCGCTGTCATCGAGGAGGCAAGGTGCATTCTGGACTCTGGGGGATCAGTGGCAGTGATCCTCCTGGACGTTAGTGCAGCCTTTGACACGGTGAACCACCGTGTCCTGCTCCACCGGCTGGCCAGGACGGGACTAGGGGGCACCGCGCTGGCCTGGATAGTCTTTCCTCTCGGACCGCTCATTCCAGGTCTGGGATGATAAATCCCGCTCTGACTCTTTTCCTTTGACAAGTGGGGTCCCCCAGGGTTCCTCACTTAGTCCCACTCTTTTTAATGCATATATGGCCCCTTTGGAGGAGGTTGTCACCCCCTTCGGCATCAAGATTGTGAGCTATGCGGACGACACGCAACTGGTCGTCTCGCTCTCCCATCTTGAGCAATACCCAGATAACCTTCTACACTGCCTCAAGAAAATTCATCTCTGGATGTGCGAGTCCTCACTCAAACTTAATGGGTCCAAAACGGAAGTTATGCTGATGGGGAAGAAGTGGTCAGCAATACCACCTTCCGTCTGGCCCGATGTTATGGGTGAGGTACCGGCCCCAAAGAAAGAAATCAAGAGTCTTGGGGTCTGGCTCGAAACAGACCTTTCCATGAAGACCCAGGCGACTAAAACAGCGGGAACCTGCTTTGGACTTATGAGGTCAGTCCGCAAGATCCTTCCCATGCTTCCCCCCCAATCCAGGAAACTCCTGGTTCAAGGACTGGTCCTGGCACGTCTGGACTTCAGCAATGCTGTCTATTTAGGAGCCCCAGAAGCTACTCTGGGCAAGCTTCAACGAACCCAAAACGCAGCAGCCCGGATGCTGATGGGTCTCCCCTCCAGAACCTCTGCCAGACCTGCGCTTAAGGCTCTGCACTGGCTACCAGTCCGAGAAAGGATCGAATTTAAGGCAATGTGCATTACACACAAGCTCCTCTACGGACAAGGTCCACTGATCCTGGGAGACATGATAACCCCTTACAAAGCTCCGAGATCCTTGCGCTCGGACAATGAAGGACTGGTGACTGTTCCCAGGTTTAGGAGGGTGCGCTCCGGAGGCCGTCGCTTCTCCGTCAAGGCCTCCAATCGTTGGAACTCTCTTCCCCGCAGTCTGCGTCTGGAACCCTGCCACCTGCGTTTCCGCAAACATCTTAAAACTCTGCTCTTCCCAAAGTAAGTTCCCCCTCCCCTCCCGACTAACTCAGCTCTTACAGCGTGGGGATGCCTTCGGGTCACCAGGCGCTTTAAAAATCCTTAAATAAATAAATATAGGCTGCAGCATTGGAAACAATGGGAATAGAGCACTGTGTCTGTAAAAGCCTCTTGGCCTCTAGTGTTACAGCATGCCCGCAGGTGACAGTTTGCTCAGTTCTTTCTAACGGCCCCTGCTGAAAGGATCCTGGAGCAGAGCTCTACCTTTTTAAAGGTTTTTCACCAAAGTTTTTCAACTGTAACTTTTCCAAAAGTGATTCACTCAATGTCCTTTAGGGCGTAGAATACTTTTAGATAATTTCCTTACTAGAAATAGATCTACTTTTTTCATAAAATGTCATCTCTTTTTGTGAAATGCCCAGAATGTGGCAGAATAATGGCAAAAACAGACCAGCACAGGATATGTATCCTTTGTTTGCTTGGATTCTCACGACCCCTAGACGTGTCACTACTGCAAGAACCTTACCAGGCACATTATGAGGGAGAAAGAGAAAATTTGCCTTCATGGCCAAGTGGAGCACCGCAAATAAGATTCTATGGCTGGAGAGACTTCTGAGGGGACGAGGAGAGACTGATCCCTCTACCAATCCCCCTAAGTCACGCTTTGAGGACTCCCGCAGAGGAAACCCAAAAAGAGAAAATCTGGAGAAAGAAACGCTATTGTTCGATGTCTAAGACCGAGACATTGAGAAGAAGTACATTACCTACTTGTTCGCCATCAAGGGCTGGGTCAACGTCAAGAACACTTTTGATGTCAAAGAAGAAAGGACAGTCTGTCGAAAGGTATCTTGATGTTGAGACACCATACAACGCCGAGGACTTCGAAGTCGCAACATGGATCGAAGTCGATCTATGTCAAGACATCAGTCAATCTCCTTAACCAAGATGGCGGAGTGGCTTTCAAGCAGGAAAGCCCACAGGTTTTCATCAGAGTGTACCTCTGAGTATTCCAAAGCATATTTGCTATCCAGACCATTGTCTCCAATCACCATACCGGATTCACTAACACATCCTCAGGCTCAGAATGATTCTCATTGCTCTGGAGTGGCCCAGACAGTGGTGGTCTACAAATCTCCTTCCTCTCTGAGTGTCCACATAGGGAGCTGTTGTGCAGACTGGATCTTCTTCACAAGTTCGGAGGCCAGATTCAACATCTCAAACTACCCCTGCTGAACTTGGCTGCATGACTCGTGAACTCATACAAGACGGTCACCTAAACCTTCCTTAGGAATGCATGGATGTGCTGAGAGAAGCCAAACGACCATCCACTAGAACCTCTTATTTTTTTAAGTGGAAGAGATTCTTCATCTGGTTTCTTGAAGCAATTTTAATCCTCTTACTTGTCAGGAAGATGCTGTTCTTTCATACCTCCTCAATCTGGCTAAAGCAAAATTAAAATTCTCCTCGCAGCAGTCACGGCTTACGGAAAATGTCCTTCACAAATGGTATTTTTTTGAATGCCTGTAGTTAAGGGTTTCTTGGATACCATTAAATATATGGCCTCCACTCAGGAGACCACCTACTCCATGGGAGTTGAATATTATCCTTTCTCGCCTTCTCAGATTGAGGAGCTCATCCCACAGCTGATGCCGATGTGTCTCAAGTTCCCTGGGACATCGGTGACGTTGCAGCAGGTTAAAGCTTTTACCGAGGTCATACCGTACATCATTTACACTATTCCAGCTCCTTCTGGTGCTCAAGGATGCCCTCAGTCTGATTACCCCCATTCGATCTGTCCTCGGAGTCATCTGAACCATTGCGCCCTTCATAGGTTCAGCATCGACTCCAGTGTAGATCTAAACCCCATCTCTGAGACCCACTCTGGTCCATCCTTCATCGATACTAGTGCTGATCCTGGAGGTGAATTCCAGTACTTACTCAGATTCCAGACCATAACCGACGTCAGCTTGACCCAGACTGAAAGCATGCTCATTTATTCATTCAAATATGTTTATTTGGGGGTTTTACCCTATAAAACGCACAATAAAAAAAATTGGGTACAATATGCTACAATTCAAACACATGGGCTATACAACAAATTGCATAATCATTTATAATGCACAATTAAAGCAATCAGAACTTGTGGTACACAATTGCAAAATAAAAACAAAATGCTTAAAAAATGCCAGCTATTAAAAATCGATCCCCAATCGCTTCCTTCTTTGTATCCAAACACAATGCAGGAATCTGCTTATGCAAAACATGGTCTGAGTAGCTGTGTCAGATTTCAAGACTCTCAAAGAGAGCAAATAATGCCTAAATTAAGACAAAGAATTAATCAGTTTCCGGCTGGCATACTGATATGCCAGGCAGAAGAATAAAACATGCTCAATATTTTCAGTTGCATTATTAAAACACATATTGCACAAATTATTAGCAGCACAAGATTTCCACTTACACATGAAACTCTTGAATCTCAAAGTACCAAAATGAAATTCTATAAGAAGTGTTTTGGCCTGGTACAGTAGAATTTCCTCTATGTACAATTCCAAAGAGGGGGATGGTTTGAGTTCCACACATTTGCTGCATAAACTCCCATTGTGAGTGAGTGTTCTGATGGTATAAACCGGCTACATGGTTCAGATATAAATGTTTTAAGAGGTCATTGGAGGCCGGAGTTATGCGAAGCGGATTAAGACGCATGCTTTCCATTTTCAGGGACCTAACCAGAGCTGTACATAATAGTCATTGCAAGGTAACGCCCTGTGGGGGAAAGCAGTTCATTATATTGTGTGACCTCACCTTGTAATAAACTCACTACTTGTGCTGGGTAAACACACCTTGCCAAAGTGAAACCAAAGCACTCCAGCCAGGCATGTTACTCTGCAGAACCATCCAGATCACTCCAACTGCATGTTTTTGATTCCTGGTTGTCTTGAATGTTTACAGACGCAACGTCTATTATTGAACACGTGGGGAATTTGATACATCCACAATTCCCAATACAGCTCATTCAGACACTTACGTTGTGGCTGGTTATTTTCAGTACTAGCTGGAGGATTGACACATTAATTGAATTAAATACTCATTAGAACTGCCACAGTTCTTCTGGTTTCTCCCTCAATCTTCTGTCCTGATGATGACCATATTCTAATTCATTTGGCATTGCTGTCTAGGGCGGCAGAGTAAAGCGAGGCAGTGTCTACAGTTTTCAAATGTGAACTGTTTTTAATATGCATATGTATCTTGACACTTGCAAAACAAGTGTCTTCATTAAAATCTCTGTATCGCTTTCAGTCACATGTATATAGTATTGTATATAGCACCAGTGCACTATTTATTCACCTTATCAATTTTCACTGAGCCATCACCTGATTGGAGCACATTTATAAAATATTTGATATTACTTGATTTTGAGATAACTTACTGAAAGAATAATATGCATTAATTGTATAACTAATCCTTACTTGTAAGAAGGGTTCTTTAAAAAAACTGTTACCGTGGAAGTCAAGGGCTACACTTTACCATGGGGACCATTCGTACCTTTAATTCATATTCTACCGAGGTCCCTGGGTTATTGGGTGCCGCCCTTTTTTAAATAAAGATAAGAGATTTTGGATGCCAGGCGTGATTACAACGCAGCACTTATGAGAGCTAAGAGTGATTGGGATGAAAAGAATTGGCAAGACCTTTTATATGCTGTTGAATCAAATGATGTTAGGAATGGGAATCTCTACTTGCCAATGGTTTGCACCTTTGTCCAAATAGGGGCCCTTCCTTCAAGTCAGGATAAGAGAAGGATACTCTCCTAAAATAACCCCTGCTCTCACCCCTTTGGTACCTTGGCACGAGCGAGCAATCAGGCTTATCTCGGAGGCTGCGTGTGCAGCATTTGCACAGAACCAACAGTAATGCAGTGAAAATACTACAAAAGGACACCACACCAGTTTTAGAAAAATAACCAATATTTATCTGTGCAAACCGGACCAAAACGATAAAAGAGCAACATGCAGGACTGTAGAGAGGCACTGTACTCTCCCTCCCCCCCCCCCCTCCCCACCCCAAGAGGTTGCCATTCCGATGTGACTTAGGCTGGTCCAGCTCAAGATTCTCCACCGTGTATATTTTGACGCCACACTGTTATTCAGGTTAGGTAGGAGGCCTGATGCACTCTGCCCACGACATTGTAATCAGACTGGTACATTCATACAAATCCTGTGGGACTGCCCCCACATACAACAATACTGGAAGGACGTCAACCAACAAATGATCAGGACTTGTGACAAACCTATACAGCCATCTCCCACACTATATGTCTCCTTAATATCTGGGAGGCAACAGACCTCACACAAGCGGAACAGTCGTGTGCCACTATGGGATGGAGTATAGCAAAACGGAATATTGCTTAGAAGTGGGGGGTGGACACTGTACCACATCTACGGGACTGGGCAAAAAACATGGACCATGCCATGATTGCGGAAAAAACAGTGTATAAAGGGAGAGGATGCCCACGAAAATGGGATCATAAGTGGGGACGCTGGAAGAACTACAGGGGGGAGATCTGCATTTCTCCTACGGTGGAACTGAGGAGGGAGGTACTCTTGATGTTGGAGGGGGAAGATGAGGAGGTGATGACACACACTCAGGGCAACTAAAATAATGAGAATTGGTGGTGCACCAGTAGTGGGTTATCTTGCTCTCCTGACCCGGGGGCATAGTTGCAACCCTCATAGTAACTGTAAAGCTGTTAAATAGTGTAATCCTATGTGTTCCTGGTGGATTGAAGGTCGTAATGCAATGCTGAAATCTTGTATAACTTTGCCAAAGATGGCTACATAATGTCTTTATTGCTGCTGTTTGTTTCTAATAAAAACTGTAAAAAAAAAAAAAAGAGCAACATACAGTAATCAAAAACATGTACTTTCCAAGTATGACTTAAAAATGCAGTTCCTCGACATCGGTAGCTCTGTTTAGTGCTACTGCAGTGCTGAAAACAGAATCAAACAGTTCCGGCTGACCGCTTCAGTGCGGACCGGCGTTAGTGTCAGCAGACTTGTAAACAGTACCTTTGGTTCCGGCTGACTGCGTCGGTGTGGGTCGGTCATGGCAACAGTCGCGCTGGCGAGGTGTAGTGGTGCAGCTTTCACTGCCCTTAAGTCGCGGTGCAAGCAGCGGCTCAGTGATGGTCGTCCAGTGGCGTCAGTGAGTCTAGGGCTGCGGTGCGGAATGAGGTGGTTCTCATGGCGGTGCTGACAGGTCAAGTGCGACAGTCCTGGTTGATGGGAGCTGGCATCGGTTGGCCCAGATTGCAGTGAGTGTGGGACGGGGTGGTGCGTCGTGTAACTTGCGAGTGGTGCCCCCAAACCACGGTGCAGTTCCGGGTGTCGCAGTCAGTGGGCAGCGATGTCATCAGTGAGACCAGGGCGGCAGAGTAAAGCGAGGCAGTGTTGAGTGCGGTGCCCACAGGTCGCGGTGCAAGCAGCGGCTTGTGGCGGCGTTGGTGAGACCAGGGTTGTGATGTGAAATGTGGCGGTGCCCTCTGCGGTGCCTTCAGGACATCGAGCCTGCAGCGGCATCGGTGACGGTGTCTGCTTTTTTTCCACCTCTGTGGCAACTGAAACCCATGGTTCCAGAGGTGGTACCCAGAGGTAAGTAAGTCTTTGCTGTTCCTGAGACTTCGTGAACAGGAGGCAAGCTCTATTTCAAGCCCTTGGAGAAACTCGGCAACAAGTAAAGATCAGTTCAGTACTTTCACTGCTCAAGGCAGGAGCAGCAACTGCAGACCAACCCAGCAAAGCAACAACACAGCAAAGGGGCAGTACTCCTCCTGGCAGTTCCTCCAGCTCTACTTCTTGGCAGGTTCCTTGATCCAAGTGAGTTCTAAAGTTCTGGGGCCCGGCCCCCAATATTTATACTGCATTTCTTTGTTCCCTTGGGCAGAGAGTGTCTGTGCTTAGCGCAGACCAGTTTGGTTCTCTCTGGCCCAGCTTCTCAGCATGAGGTGGAGATAGCATTGTGTAAGGCAGACCAGGCCCATTCAGGTGCAAGGAAATCTCCTCCCACTACTCTAGATGCTGCCCAGGTCTATTCAGCCCAGACCTGACTCGCCCAGGAAAGGCAGGATACACCTAGACACCCCCCAGTGGCTGTCTGAAGAGAATGCACATCCCCAGTCCCTGTAACTGCAAAGCCAGACAGCCAATCCACAACCCAGCAGAAGCACACAGAATGGCTAAGCAGAAAAAATACCTTCTTCTAAATTTGGTATTTTCAAACACAGAACAAAAAATCATCTTTACTAAAAGATTCATTTCTACATTCTTAGTTCAGACATACTAAACTCCATTTTTCTCTATCTTGCCCCAATGGGAAGATATGCTCGTAAAATGTTAGAGTATGCCCCATTCTATCCTATGGGACAGGTAGCCTTTAAACAGTGAAACACGAATCAACAGTGAAAAATGAATTACACAGAAGTTCAGTATCAGGACATGCCACACACACCAGGGCATATCTTACCTTTCACATACACTGCACCCTGCCCATAGGGGTACCTTGGGTCTACCTTAGGGGTGACTCGCATGTAATAAAAGGGAAGGTTAGGGCTTGGCGAGTGAGTGCACTTGCCAAGTCGACATGGCAGTAAAAGCTGCGCGCAGACTCTGCAGTGTCAGGTCTGAGATACCTTTACAGGCTACTTCTGTGGGTGGCACAATCAGTGCTGCAGGCACACTAGTAGCATTTAATTGACAAGCCCTGGAACTCCCAGTGCACTATATACTAGGGATTTACCAGTAAATAAAATATGCCAATCATGGAAACACCAATCCACAATCCCATTTACAAAAGGAGCACTTGCACTTTAACTCTGAAAAGCAGTGAGAAAGTGCGCAGACACACTAAGCCAGCAAAAACAGTCAAAACCGGGAGGTCAGAAAGCAAAAAAGACACTGGAATCACGCCAAAAGATGCCAGGTCTAACAAATGCTATTAGAGCCTAATGTCACATCATTTCACACGGAAGTCTAGATCGTGTGAACATTTACCATAATCATACAACCTGAAAAATGAGCCACTCACTTTTCAACCTTGTATACTCAGGCCGAGACTGATGATCTGTCCTTGTACTTAAATCATGAAACTTCATCTATATACAGATGCATCTGCGGCTAGTGTACTTTCTTTTAGCATATCAGATACTCTCACTGCCATAAGTCATCTTAAACCAGTAAAAGCACCCAGCCCCAACAAGATCCCTGGTGATTTGTTCAAATCGGAGTCCCAAGTGTGGTCTAGTTGCATCAGTCTTGTGTTGAACGCTATTGTGGCTCGTGGAGTAATCCCTGAATCCTGGAGCAGAGTTGAAATAATTCCTCTTTATAAGAAGGGTGATGCTTGTAATGCATCGAATTGCCGACCTTTAAGCTTAATTGATAACTTGCAGAAGGTTTTTGCAAGGCAGGTCCTTCACAAATTACTGAATTGGATAGATGAACAGTGCAAACTGTCCTCACTTCAAGCTGGCCTTTGTGCAAAAACCAGTTCTTCTGACCATGTGTTCAGATTTTCACACTTATGCTGGAAATACGTACTGTTGAATAAACAAACTTTTTATGTAGCTTCTGTATATTTACGAGATGCATTTGATCCTGTTCCACGGGGGAAACTATGGAGGGTTCTAGGTGAGGTGGGAGTTCCTGGAAATGTGACTAATCTTATCGCCAGATTGCATGAGAGGAATTATGCACAGGTTCGATAGGGCGACAAAGGCGAACTAACAAATCGCATCCCTATTCTATGCGGTGTACGCAAGGGGTGTATTTTAGCTCCCACTCTATTCACACTGTACATTAATGATTTAGTTAACGAGGTAATGGTATGCCTCAACGAGTTGCCTGTTTTAAACGGCACAAAAGTCCCAATTCTTCTCTTTGTCAACAACCAACTCCTTATTTTCAAGACGCCTGTGAGCCTCCAAAACTAATTGATGACTTTGTCAGGTTTTGTAAATCTAGAGGCCTTGGTTGAACTCATCAAAAACAAAGTTTATGGCAGTAGGGGCTGAACCAACCAGAAAATGTGCTGCAAGGGCAGGTATTGAAATTTTGGAAGGGGTCTAATGTTTTGAATATCTGGGGGTAAAACTGTATGATAAGTTTAGGCTGGACCCCCAACTCAACTAGAGTTCTTTGCCAGTTCAACTTAGATCTAAAGCAAGCTTACAGATGCACAATAGAACTTTCTTTCATTCAATATCTCTCGCTCTTGAAGTCTACTGTGCCAAGTTGTAAAGTGCTGTCCTTTATGGCACAGAACTATGGGTGTTTTGCTGGTCTTCAGAAACTAGACACAGCAGAGAGTATTTGTTTCAGGAATCTTATTTCAGTTCCCGAATAGTACTCCCCTTATTAACCCTTTTTTTTGGATTTCAGAATCAACAGAATTTCTGTTATGACAAGACCAAAGCCCCTGACTCATTGGATACATCTGTGGTCCACACTGTAGTTAACAGAGTATTGGGATTCTCTATGGGAATTACTGGATATAACCAATGCGCAGAATTTACCATGGCTTTGTATCGAGTTGGCTCTTAAAGTTAGGCTTAGCCAAACCATAGGATAACTTAGAAAGTATTTGTAAGGCTGAGTTTGTGGCCCAAAAGACCCTTTACTGGGCATTTGTATGTGTACAATGTTACGAATGGGAAAACACTGACATTTAACTAATCAATTTCCTAAGTTTAAGTCTGACCCACACTTTGAACTCTTCTTATATACTATTGCTCCTCCATTAGCTAAAAGCCTGTATGCTCGCTTTTGATTAGGTAATTTACCTGTTAAAGGGCACACAAACAAATGGAGCAAAGGTCAGATATCTGATCTATGTCCAGCTCACGGCACGGTTCCGAAGTCCGAGAAATACATTTTGACCAGCATATCATGGTATCTGCCACAAGTTAATACGTCCAGTATGTTTGTACCTGGGGGTTATCTGTTTAGTTTATTACAGGATTTTAAAAACAAACACCTCGGGCCTGATAGTATTTGCTATGAGCTGTTTCTTATTAAACGTCTACCACAAGCAGAATGAGCTCCTGACATAGCCACTGTATTAACAACTGGTGCAGAAGCTATTAGATTCACCCTGGTACCCGCATAGCGATGTTTGTTCAGGTATTAATATGCCTTTATGCACTTTTTATGTCTATGCACTTTATTAATCTGTATTGCTATCTTTACCCATCTAGGCAATCATATTACTTGTATTTTAAGATTTTTTCACTTTATGCAGCAGTATGTCAATTTCTTCCGGGTCGTTTGACTACCTGGGCATAGTTACACTGTTTTAAGTAGTCACACCTGTCCCAACAGCAGGTCCTTTGTGTTCCTTCCTGAGAGTCGTTCACACCTCCCTCCCCAAGAGGACAGAAGGCTGTCTCATTGCCAGTAACCCTAAACAGGAACTGGAAAACCTTGGGCAAAAAAGGGGCTACTTACTAAAGTTGCCACATGTGCAAAAGTTAAATTCAATTTGGTTTTAGCTTCAAGTC
The DNA here is from genome assembly GCF_964204655.1 of Triturus cristatus. Lineage (NCBI taxonomy): Eukaryota > Metazoa > Chordata > Amphibia > Caudata > Salamandridae > Triturus > Triturus cristatus. The sequence continues at coordinate 252,445,641 of NC_140586.1, forward strand.
GGATTTAATGAAACCAATCTTTTGATACCTTGAAGGATCCTATGAAGTAGTGCCATTCAGAAGTTAGCACTGCTTAGTTGTAAGCGTGTAACTCTGTACTCTCCAGTGGAGCCTCTGGCCTTGCCACAGTAAAAACAATAATGTGGATTTTTACTGTCAGGACATGTAAAGTTAAAAACTACATATCCAACTTTTTAATATAATGCAGCCTGCATTTGGGGCACAGTAGGCCTGCCTTAGGGGAGACTTTTGTAAATATTAAAAGGGAAGGTTTGGGCTTTACCATTAACAACTCTAAATGGCATAGTTGAGTTAGCATTTCAAAGTTGCTATGCCAGCCAGCAATGCCGACTTTGAGACGTACTTCTCTTTTTCACGCTTGTGGTGGCACAGTAAGTGCTGCAGTCTACCAGAGACACTTTAACTTACAGGACTTGAGGTCTTGAGTACCCCTGGTAGCGTATACTAGTGAACCAATTAATCAAACACATACTTTTTAGGGGTCAGAATCACTGGCACAGAGGTCTGTTCAGAGTCTAAAAACCAGCATCATGAGTGCAAAAACGTGGTGGTTATCATTCAAAAAGGAGCATTGCATTACACAGCTGTATCAAGACTTAGATTCTCTATTAGGCCATCTCTATATGCAACAAGCTTGTCTGCTGATTACAGTCTTACTCTAAACAATAAGGGTCTTATATCTGCAGGGTGATCAATTTTGTTTAAGTTGGTGTCAAAGAATAAAGGCAACACAGGAATGCTTTGAGTAGGTTAAATAAGGATCTAACCAAATTGTTTTCCCGTATGGACATCACCATGACATTTTGGGTTCCCCATATAGCAGCTCCATAGAGTGCAGAAGATTGTGCCTTAGCTCTATAGGCCTGTAATTCCAGCAACATAGATTTAGAGATTGTTACTCGATACATCTTTTAAACTGCTACAGCCCTATGGAATCCCTCTGGCCCTACTCTTCTCAATATGAGAATTCCAGGATAGTCTGTTGTCAGCCTTGATGCCTAAACAGTCAAATGTGTCGACCATGTCCAGACAAGTAGACCCTAGTGTGATTACAACATCCTCACCAAGCCCCCCCCCCACCCCCTCAGGATCTATATGGGACAAGTGCTGATTCAAGTTGCAAAAGGCTTTACGTTTTTCCTACTGATTTTGAAGTTTCATAGGGGTTTGTGATATTAACAAGTATCATCTGCAAAAAGTGGGATTGTGGTTGGTATACTGTCTGTTTTGGCCGCATAGTGTGCGGTCTATAAGAACTTTGATATTCTGCAGCACACCTTTGTAGACCGGAATGCATTTCGTGAGCACACCCTGCTTAACCCAGCGTACCTGTGCATAGTTGTCTTCATCAAGCCTTATTATGGTTGCAACACTGTTGGGACACCCATGGACTGGAGGGATTCCCATAGAAGATGTTTAAGGACAAGACCAATTGCTGCCCTCAGGTCCATTAAGGCAACATATATTTAATGTACTTCCATAGAATCAAAAACAGTATAAAGACTTGGTCAATAGTGTTGACTTTAACTCTGGAACTAGGCTGGAAAGAGGATAAGCCTTTGGATTTGCCCACCATCTGCTTAAGTTTTTTCAGGATTTGGTTGCAAAAGACCTTTTGCACTTTGTACAAAGAGATGTTGGGCCTATAGTTTCTGGGGATACCCCTGTCTCCCTTTTTAGGTCGAGCATTCGAGAATGCCTGTATATACTTATGTGTGTATGTACTTTGTGGGCTCTGGAGATCAGCCCTAGGACTTGTCTGCTTCCGCCTAAGAACTTTTAATTCTGTTTAACTGCCTCTATTTAACTGTCTTGATAGAAAACGACCAGTAGAGGTCCGTAAAGTACCAGAATTGCTTTCTGCTTGTTCAACTGCCTCTATTGAACTTTCTTGATGGAAAACAACCAGCAGAGGTCAGTAAAATACCAGAATCACTGTAGCATTCTATAGATTCCAGTCCATATAAATTGCCTTCTACAAGCACCTGTAGACAATAGTATTTTTTTCAAATCTTGTATTTTCAGTAATATCACCACCGAAAGCCCTGATTTTATATTAAAAACAGAGCTTTGGACTATACCATTTCCCGATGAAAGGCAATATTTCTCTCCATGTGTTCCCATACCGGGCTTGTCACTCAGTTTGATGCTTACTTTCCCTCCATGTTAAAGAACAGTAGATGTTTCAGAACCCAGGCCAATGTGCTGCATAGCTAAATACATATAAGGTCCCTAAGGCAAGACTGATTGCATTGCAAATGCTTGTTAGGTTTTTTTTTTTAATATAAACTTAAAAGGGACATACATCCTGCCTCCTCTCTTTTCTGGCTTCTCATTGGTTCCTGTGCATGCTACTTAGTTTCCCTCGCTTTCCATAGGCTATAGCATATTTTCCTGCATTTATAAATACTTGTTACCCGTCTGCTTCTCTTATCAGTATCCCGCAGGCAAAGTACTCTTAACATCCGCTATGGTGGGACAATGTTTCCATAAAGTTTTGCCTTTTACTCTTGCAACATATCTTTATAACAATTTATCGCCCAAGAGATTAAGTGATTTGCATAGTCACAGGATGTGATCCCAGCAATGCCCGCCCCGTTACCGTGCGCGTTTCCTTTGTCACCCTGCCAGTTTGTTCGGCCCAGGCAACGGGGAAGTGACAGGCGAAGAATTAAAGAGGGAATAAGGGGGCTTGCCCAACCGGTCCACGCTGTGAGCAAAGACTGAGATTTTATGACATTGACATTTGGGAGCCCGGGCAGGAGCTTCCCGAGCAGAGCTGGTCATTAAGTGCAGACAGATCGCTCTTTCTGTCGGGAAATTCCTTTTATGTTCCGAGAGTGTTTACAACCTTCTTTAAAACGTGAGATTATTATATTTCGAATAAATGCACAGTGGATTATACAAGGAGTTATTGTCATGATTAGTCTGTTTATATGCGACTGTCTGTATCCCTGCAGGCCATATATCTACACAATGTGCCGCCATTTGATTTAAATGCGTCCAAATACGTAACCATGCTACAAATATAGATAAACCGGACATGGCGCAGTGGTTTAAATGCTTCGAGCAAAGTGCAGCCAGTCACTAACGTCCAAGACAAAAAAGCCACAGGGATAGAGGGTGTATGGTGGACATCCGAAGATTGACCCTACTGCTTTAGCTTAATGAAGAACAGCGCTACCCCTGTTTCTAAGTGTTGTGAATAACAGGTGTTACTGTCATACTTTTTAATGATGCCACATTCTCACATCGCAATAGGATGAAACGCCGAGTAAGCATTACTGTGACTCGGACTCATGATCAGAAGGTAAATATACAACTCAAAGATGAGAATGCAACTTTAGCAACATATAACATCAGTGTAGCATGGCTTGTTTAAAGACTGAGGTATATTCTTGTGGTTGTAGAAAACTCACCCCGGGGGCTAAAAGTATTTTTTTTTAGATAGTTGAATAAAGGTGCTTTCGGTCGGGTAAGGTGAGGTGTCCGTTGGATTTCACCAGGAAGTTTTACATACACAAAGACAAAAACGCACAGACACTCTCTCTCTTTTGAAATTCCTCAAAAATATTGGTTATTTTACAAAATATTGTGTTTTCTCTCACCTAATGCACTCACCAATCCGCATTTCTCTCCCATTCTACTGGCCCTTAGGCCCCTTTTGTGCACCCTGATTGTCCCACAATGTATCTTAACATTATATGCCATCATGATTGTTAGAAAACCTGAAACTTGCACACCGTTCTTCTCCATCAGTTTCCTGTAGCCGAAATACTGTAAACATCCACCTTGGTGGAACTATTTTTTCATAAAGTTTTGCCTTTTACTCTTGCAGCATATTTGTATAACAATTTATCACCCAAGTGATTAAGTGATTTGCATATAGTCACAGGATGTTGCGCCGCTGAGACTTGAACTGGGATCCCCAACTCTGGTGTCAGCAGCTCCGACAACAGCGCCACATCCTCTCCACTCCTGTGTTTTTTGTCAGGGAGCTCTTTCCTTCTCTAGACGATGATTGCTAAAAACATTTCTTTATTCATCACATAGGCGAAACTGATGCATTACCAATGCTCGTTATAAATGGAAATAATGTCAGCCCATGCCAGGAACCCAGATTTTTTCTCCTCCTACGACTATGGCATTGGACAGTAAATGTATGTACGGAGCCCAAACTGAGACCCTAGATTGAAAAAGATCCTGTGGTATCTTGTCAGAGCCTGTTGCATTTCCTGATTTCAAGTAATCGATGGCGTCCTGAGTATTCGCAAGGTTAAAGACAAAGAGCGTTGATTTACAGCTAGGGTTTTATGATTAACATTTAGCTTGCAATCAGTTGACCTGGTACCGGAATACAAATTCCCGAAATGCTGTACCCAAATACAGGGTTGAATAACATGGTCTGTAACAGTACTTTCATCTAGGCATGCATGTGCAATATTATGCCAAAAAGAAGACGTCTCTTTAGTGTGATGCCTCAAAGTATGTCCAGTTGGCCTAGCCTAGTCACATTTCAGTTTACTCAAGTCTAGTGCTCTAATATAATGGGCTGTGACCAACTGTATGGAAGTAGGAATACAAGATTTAATCGCGGATATCAGTTTGGATTTAGCTTTATGGCATTCACTTGAGAACCATGGTGTGTTTCTAGGTTTTTTCAGTGGCACAAGTTCTTGGACCATAAAGGAAATATTCCTTCAGTTAGCTGAATTGGAAGTAGTGGATCTCCGAGATCATATTGTCTCCCTCTCAATACAATTTTCGTGGGACAGGCAACAACCCGGTTAGATGGAACTACTACTGGATCAGACAATAACTTCACTGGCATATTTTGAGATTAAGGGAAGAACCATTTGGACTCCTGAGTATTCAATCAATCAGCATTATTTAGGGCTGTTGCCATTGAGCGTCTCTCTCTCAATCAGGTTGCTACTCTGGCTGGATCCTCTGTCACTGCAGCAGGGCAAGGTCTATGCATGGAGATTGAGGGGCTACAATCGACTGCATTCAATCTACCTCCTGAGTAGTGGATGTTATCCTTGCTACCAGATGTCTGTCAAAGTCCATTCATGCTGGGCACTGGGACAAATTTGTGGCCTGATACTTAGTTTATAAGATAGACCCTTTATAAGCCAAACGGTTGGATGTTTTATTGTTTGTGTTGTCTTTAGCCCAACAAAGCCTTGTACTAGGCACTATTAATCCTTATTTTTCAACCCTTTTGGCATTTACCGGACCAACTGTCCATGTTTAACTCTTCTGTTTTGATGTTGTTTAATAAAGGTTAACGTGTTCCCTCCAAAACCATTTGTGATGCCCCAGTGGGACTTTAACTTGGTCTTAATATTTCTCATGTGTATTCCTTTCGATCTGATGCACATCTGCATGTTGCGTGTTCTGACCTTGTACTTTCTTCCCCATTGCAATCGCTTCAGCTTGTCTTTGGAGTGAACTCCAGGCTCTATTGCTACAAAAGCCTTTCATCACCTTTTCACCGTGGGGAAGACTCTTTGTTGGAAAGTTGTAACTCCTTTCCATGTTGTGCAGTCTATCACTTTCCCAGGGTTCTTTGCCCTGCCTCAACTCTCGAAAGAGGAGGAGAGGCTCCATCCTTTGGATCATGATAGACCTAAGTTTCTACATTGATCGTACTAAGGACCATCGAGCAAATGATCAGCTTTTTATGGGCTTCTCTAGGACGAAGAAAGGAAAAGCTATGCAGGAAAGAACCCTGTTGAAGTGGTTAGTGCTGTACATTAAGAACTGCTGTGCACTGGCCAAAAAGCACCCTCCTAAAGGCCTGAGAGCCCATTTCAACAAGGCTAATTCTGCTCCACTGTGGTGGCATGTGGAGGGTCTGTCCTGGACATACGTTAGACAGCGAGCGTTGGTGCAAACGTTCATGAGGCACTACTGACTGGGCAGCCATGCCTGACAGTAAGGGTATTTCACCTGTTCAGTCCTATAAAATGTTCTGGTCTGAGCACACTTCACAGACTCTTCTCTTATGGGAGGTACTACTTTGGCATCTATTCTTATGGTAAGGAATCTGTGGTTACAAGTATCCAACAGAAAAATAATTACTTACCTTCTGTAAAGCTTTCTTGCTGATACTCTAACCACAGATTCCTCAACGCCCTCCTACCTCCCCGTTCTTTTGAGTGGTATCTTTATAACATATAAAAAGGTCCCAAACTGGAGATCTGCACACTGGTACCGACATTTGTTTTGTGCTCTGTGTCCCAGGGCACGGAAAGAGTAAAGCAAAAAAATTATGTCTACGACCACCAATCTAAGGGCCTGATTACAATCTTGCCGGGCGTGTTATTCCATCACAACGGTGACTTACATCACATCTACCAAAATATAAATTCCATAAGATATAATGGGATTCATATTTTGGCAGATTGAATATCAGTCACCGTTGTGACTGAGTAGTCCATCAGGCAAGATCGTAATCTGGCCCTAAATCTCATATTACTGGATATTTTCTTTACTTAGTTACACACTTTGTTCCTTTCATGATTTGTGGTAGGATCCACTCATGATGTGACTCTTTTGTTTGAATCAGTGACCACATCCCTTATGTACTGTTTTGAAGCCTGTTGTGTGCCTCTCACCACCACCCCCATGAATCCCCCCTGCCACCTCCAAAAAAGTATTGTCATCCTTGTCTGCGTTGGTTCTGGAGCATCAGTAAAAGTCCTCTGAATTTCACTGACTGCCCTTGCATACTACCATATTGTATGAACTGACCAGTTCCCACCCCATACCACTCATTCATTCATTACTCTTTATTTGGTTTTTACCAGGAAAACCATAAAAGTCAGACAAACCTGAATTAAAACACTCAGTCTGATGTACAACGAATGGTACAATGTGACCATCATGGACCCATGAATACAAAATTAAAGAAGTAAGCACCATATCATGAACAAAAGGGGTCCTAAAAAAAAGTGACATCAGCAAAGTACCATGAGATACAAGAGTAACAATAAGGGTTATATCAAGGGCAATAAAAACCGATAAAACCCTTCTGCATCGCCCCATAAAGTACAGAATTATAAACATGAACCATGTTGGCACCCAATTCAAATTAACACAGTAACAAATAGATGTCCCTCAAGATTAATCACTATTGGAACTAAGCCTAACAGCAGACCTTATAAAGTTAAGAATATACAGTACTGAATGGCTTGAAAGCGGTTGTAAAAAATAAAAGCTGGTCTAACCTGGTTAAAAGATGCTTTTTTAAGAATAACACTCATGCCCCTCATTCAATGTGATAAATCTGCCTTTCAGGTATTCATATCCAAGTGTAACACAGGCTCACTCCTTTCATTTACTTCCCAGGAAGACTTAAACATGCATTGGCATAGCCAATAGGTCTCGCTTTTGGGACCTAATTATTTAGTTATGCAGCACAATATCCTTGGTGCAACCACATCAACTGTTGCGTGGCTAAGCACTTATAAGGTCCCAAAGGCGAGACCTATTGGCTATGCCAATGCTTGGTGTGGTTGTGTGTGTGTGGGTACGGGTGCGGTTGTGGGTGTGTGGTTGTATGTGTGTGTGGTTGTGTGTGGGTGCAGGTGTGGTTGTGGTTGGGTGTGGTTGTGTGTGTGGGTGCGTGGTGTGTGTGGTTGTGTTTGTGGTTGTGTGTGTGGTTGTGTGTGCGGTTGGGTGTGGTTGTGTGTGTGGTTGTGTGGATGCGGTTGTGGGTGTGGTTGTGTGGGTGTGGTTGTGTGGGTGTGGTAGTGTGGGTGTGGTTGTGTGGTTGTGGTTGTGTGTGGGTGCGGGTGTGGTTGTGGTTGTGTGGGTGCGGTTGTGGGTGGGTGCGTGTGGTTGTGGTTATGTGGGGTTGTGGTTATGTGTGGTTGTGGTGTTGTGTGGTTGTTTGTGTGGTTGTTTGTGTGGTTGTTTGTGTGGTTGTTTGTGTGGTTGTGTGTGTGACAGTAATACTAAAAGCATATCAAAATAGGGGAACACAAACATCGAGTTTGTGGAAAGAGAAAGCACATTGTAAGTCAAACGGGCGCAGCAAAGCATTAACACAACATGTTCTTTGATGTTCTTTGAACGAGAACATCAAAGGGGCGCTGCGAAAGTGATCAGGGGCAAAAGTGAAAGTGATCGCGGGAGCTTAATGAGCATGATGAGGTTTGCCATATGGTGCCTCTGCTCCTAAGCGCGCGCCCGCGCACATGCACTGAGGCTCTAGGCTGGCCATGGTAGCATTTTTTGAGCCCTCACTAGAAGTCTTGCCAGGCCAGCGCATGCCCTGGGTCAGGCGAGACCTAAAAAGGATAGATGGACCTTCTATGCTTTATACAAGCAAACTGGAGACATTGCAGGGCCTCCTTTACCATTCTATTTCACACTTTGCCCATCTGTCAATTACTAATCAGAGACCTTCTGGCATGTTGTTCCATCATATGCAACTCAGGAAGTCCTATATTTTGGTGCATCCCATTGAAGTAAGCACTTTTCCCAATCAACCATTTAACTGTACTCTGTAACTGGGTTACCATTTAGTATAAGTCCAGACTTGTAAGATTCCACCCTCCTGTATCCCAGGGAAATTTTAGGGTGTACAGTTTTATGCTGCTTCTTTTCCCCCACCCAGAAACAGATAAATCAATAACTGATGTACATTTCTAATAAGATCACTTGACCATAGATCGCTGTAGTGCATTCAGGCATCGAGGCAGAACCACCAGGTTGATAACTGAGACCTTCTTGCTCAACTGCAAATGGCAGCGAGTTCCAAAACGCAGTGGATTGGCCCAGCCCCAATACTACCCCCCCCCCCCCCCCCCCATATTGAGGGAATTGACCTTCCTTGTAATGAGTCACTTAAATGGCCAGATGGCAATATCAGTAAGTCTTCCACTAGAGGTAAATAACAGAGAAAGACCACACCTGCCTGAAAATGTCTGAGTCCAACCAACAGTAAGAGCTTCTATGTGGCCCAATTAGTCCGCAATCCAGACGCCTTCCCGAAATCACCCAATAAGGATTGATACATATTTCAGGAGATCACTAAAGTATATGTGTGTGTGTCATCAGCATATTTTGACATTATGTGGTTTGAGTCTCTTATTTTTATACCCCAATCACCAAGGGCTATACAGAGCTGACTGCCCAGTGGCTCTGTGCCAGAGAAATTAATGTGGGTGATAATGGGCACCCCTGCCTCGTTGCTCTTTTGATGTTTTAAGCGCTGGACACTCCACCCTCACCCCTACTCTAACCCTGGCACTTGGTGCTGTATATTGCATTATTTTATTATGATACAATGACTTTGTTGTTCTTTCCTTTGCCATAGTGTTACCTTGTTGGGGCATAAAATTGTGTTTATGGTCTTCAGACAATTTGTGGTCAGGATAAGTTGTCAGAATAATTTACTACATGTCAAAGCAGCCCTCAAAACCCGCAAGACAGACCACTGTTGTGCAGTCTCTTGTATTGTGCGTCACCACATCCAGACAGAACTACGGACACTGATTGGGCCGCATCATTAGCTTGAACACTTTATTTGTCCTATTTATATAGCATCCCATGGTCTTTGGACTGTTTTCTAGTTTGGCTATTAGTGGATAGTTTCACTTTCTTAATCACAATTTCTTTTCGAGAAAGCAGAGAATGGGAACTGTATTTCATTGACTGCAGCATAGTAGTTTCAGGAATTGCTTTCCACAGCCAAATTAATCTATTGGAGTTTAATTGTCCAGGGCTTGGCCACTCATGCTACAGTCTGTCCCACATGCATACTGTAATCCAGTATCATTTGTATCTTACTGCTGCCCAGTCGCCCGCACTGTGACCCCAACAAGACATCTAACACCATTGTGTGATGTAACCATCATCTTCATTTCACTTCTTCCATCAGAATAGCAGGTTTGTCTTTTGCTCTGCTCGGCGAGATTTCCCAGACCTGCTCCACTTACAGGGAAGTGGCCTACTGTTTATGGCAAGGCCACCATTCACACGCCTGCGCTATGGCCCTCAAGTGCCTGTTCACCTCTCCGTGAGCCTAACTATCCACCTCACAACTTGGGCTAGGCCACGTCTCACTTTTGTTGACAAAGGGCTGACCACCACAGAGCTGCTTACAACTTACTGAGCGATTTTAACTCTTCACATCCTGTCTTTATTTACTGCATTTCATAATTCATGTAAATCTGCTATAATTACGTATTTAGCTAGACATGCATAGCAGAATGATAATGAATTTTATGAGGGGCAGGAGGAGCACTACTAGAAAGTGTCTATATTTGGCCAAGCCACACCCCATTAGCATGATGCTTGCCTAATCAAAGTGCTGTGATTTTGGTGTGATGTCCAGTCAGTCACCGGTTTTCTCTGTGGAACATCAGCCTGTGTCCTACCTCAAGCTTAGTCTTAATGACCCGATCGCTCCAGCACCCTGATATATATCCTAATATTCTGACTTTAAAGATGAAACCCTATGTGAACTTGTGACTGCACCTGCTACGTTTCTAAAAGTTGTAACCAATGTTGTCTCCACTGGCTCTGTGTGCACCCTTTTGCTGTGTTGCAAGCACCAAGTTTTTTTTCTCTCCATTTTGTCCTGTTTAGGAAATGTCCAGGCTGTTGCTGTTAGAGATATCTATGCACAAGCCAAAAATCGGGATGCTATTCCACCTGTGCTGGCGACGCAAGACCAGGACTGGGAGAAGAGGAGATTTGGCAACGTTTCTGAATCGATTAATATTTACAGGTATGGTGCACTCTTTTCTCTTGCATACTTTATGGCGGCTCCCATAAACAGAAGCAGGACCATGTCAACGGTAAGCTGTTACTTCAGCCACTTTGTATGATGGAGCCATAAAGGTTTTTGATGGTAGAGGGCATCATCTGGCCACTTCCCTTCCTGTTCACACTCCACACTGTAATGAACAGGTGTTTATATTGTAAAGAAACACGCACTCATATATATATATTCACTCACTCACTCCCTCCCTCTTCATGCAAACTGTCAGTGTGCACAGAAGTAATGAAGTTGGACATCAGAGATGTGTGTATTTGCACAAACTCAAATATGACGAAGTTGTGAATTAGATAAAGTGAAGAGTTGTCAAAGATTATGTGCCTTGGAATGTTGAACCATATGTCGCCCAGCACAATGTATATTTATTTGTAAATGCCATTGGAATATTAATTCGCATATTAAGATATTTTGCAAAACATGTACATTGAAGATTAATGAACTACCTACTAGGCAACCATCTTCTACTGCATGTTCAGTGTAATGCTAACACATCTTCAAGTGCATTGGGTACTGTTGTGCAGCTCCACAGACTAAATGGGTTTTGGAGTTTTCTAAAGAAATGCATCAAGACCCTTCATTAGGCATTATTCCCAGACTTTGCGCTTTGCTAGCCAATAAAACAGTGCAAGAATGTTGATTGCATGCACATTGTACCAGTGCGTGCTGAGTGAGAGAAGCCTCAGAGGCAGCATTGATCGCAGAATATCCAATGTGACATGAGAGGCACATCAGAACAGGGAGCACCATCCCTCCTCACCAACGATGGCATTGTCATGAGGGATGACCCCTCCGGAAGGATAGATTAGCGCCAGCAGAGGAAGACTCCTACTTCTAGCTCAGTGAAAGAGCAGAGAAACAGCAACAGCTGAAACCAAACCCTTCTGTTTTTATGTTTTTTGTTCTGGATTTTTCATAATATGGATGTTCTGACTTCTAAGTACCTTCTCCATTAATGATACTGAGTTACTTGTATGACTAAGAAAAGGAGGGAAAGCCTTTGTCGGTCAGCCTCTATAATGCAGACATTGATTGACCTGAAGTGACTGGTTAATTTTGAGAGACAACGATTGTATGATTATCAATTATCATAGAGTTCATAATCATATTTCAGAACATTATGCCCACAGATGTATCCAGGGCTCCTCTATACTTTATTTTATTTTACATTTGGGCTTCACTCAATTTCCATGTCGTAGATACATCTCGGAGTGACCATAAAATTGCATCTTTTATATTGATTTATCGCAAGTGAAAACAAGTTTATGGAAGCAGAATGGAGGTAATGGATAATGGACGTACTTACTGAGATGTTGGGAAAGTAGAGACATTAAGTGTAAAGCTAATAAAGGCTATTGATATGGCATGTCCTAATGTGAATCCTTTAATAAAGTTCAAGCTGCATATGAAGTATTTCCAGACTAATAATGGATTGCGTTCACGGTGGCTGCTGTTTCCAAGAACTTTAGAGTGTTTCTGGAAATTGATTGAGGAGGCCAGAGGCACTAGAATTAATGCCTCACCAATTCTAATTAACAATGAAGTGGGAGGGGCAATATATATCTGAATTATGTGTGCCAAACCCTAACACCTTTGCTCAATCATTAATTGGTCAGGCTGATTGCTTTCATATAAATAGTGAATATGCCCCCCATCTGCTGAATTGATTAAGGAGTTCAATTAAAAGGCTAGATCCTCTAGTGCAATGGGTCCAGATGACATTTCAATTACTGGTGTAACCCATATCCCATCATTATGCACTTTTCATAATTGTAGTACTGTTGACAGACCTCCCACCCACCCCCATCCTGTTTTGCGGCCATCGTACTGCAATTTTCGGATGAATACCTCTAGTGTATACACAGATTCATCTTTATTCGCACCATTTGTGATAAACCTATTGGAAATATATCCTCTTCATCCACATTTTAGCGAACTTTAGACAATTATGAAATGTACACTATGTGACCCTGAGCAAGCAACTTGTTGTCGTGAAACACGTGTTGGCCTGTGAAGAATATCTTTTGTCAGAAAAAGAATTTAATAACCTCAGGAGTAATCAATCAGAATTCCGACTAATTGAATTTTACTCGTTCAAGCTTAAGACCTCAAAAAACAGTCCGAGTTTAATAAATGAGTAAATCTGCTCACAGGTGTTTGTGCTTATCCCTAGCCACGCCCCTGGATACATTTGGCAAACGTTGTGTAGGAGAATATCTAATGTAGTCGCTACTAAGATAACAACTGCATTGTTTCGTATCTTAACAGCAGAATGCTTAGGTTCAGCTCCTTTCAGCAGCATATCTTGACAAGGCAACCAGAGAGCTTTGTAGGTCAAAAAACTTTAATCTTAGTCCAAGCAAACATAGCTGCCAAGTTTCAGATTGCTAATGTGTGACATTTCCATGGTTTCAGTGTACTTATGAGTGATATTCAACTGCCTAATGTGTGACTCTTTAAGAGTGACACTTTCTCTTGTATAGAACAAAGCAATTGGGTCCAAGGAAAGAGAGAAACATCAGAAATTAGCCTCTTTTAAGCAATGAACAACTCTAAAAAGATCTAAGATGTTATTTGCCTCATTATCTATCTATCTATCTATCTATCTATCTATCTATCTATCTATCTATCTATCTATCTATCCATGCATAGATAGATATAAAGCAAATTGCATCACTCGTGTAACAAAACTTGAGGGGGCCACCTTGCAAGGTATTTGGAGGGGCCCTCTTCGGACTCAATCAGGAGCTCGCTGGCCAGAGTACTGTGCTGAGGGGGCCTCCTGGAGCTTGGGGGCCCTGTGCACCACGGGGGCTTTGGGGACCTGTGTTACACCACTGAATTGCATTAAAAAGTTACGGCAGGGATGACACATTCCCTATAGGAGTTTATGTACATGGCACCACGTAGGCAAAGGTTTTACTTAATAAGATTCCGGCTTGGAATGGCCCACTACTTGGTGTCCTATCCCTCCCACGTTTATAGGAGTAAAGATCTGATTCCATGCCCTTGCAATTCCCTAGCTTTACAATCACAAGTACATATATTTTTTTGTCTGGGAGTTGTATACTACCCAACGCAGAGGTATTTTAAAACCAATTTATAGAAAATTGCAGATTAGTAAATGCAAAGAGGCTATGGAATATTTGTAGCTGTTACACTCTGATGTTGTCTGCCAAGCTATTTGTGAATTTCTGACTGCTGCAACTAACCAAAGGAAGAGGGTGGGGAAAGGAACAGGTTTTTTTACACATGTATAGCCAACTTCTACTGATTTATTGTCCTTTGGGAAAGAACAAACTGCACTGATTCCCTCTGAATGCACGGAGTTCCCTGATTTTACCCAATTTTTTATGTATTCTTAATTCGCTGAATTTTAATGTTTTTATTATCAGCTTTGTCTGTGTTTTATGTTTCTATTGTCTTTTATGGTTTAATTTAAACCGAATAAAGATTTTTTTTTTAACTGAACATGATCACATTCACAAATTTGTAGTCTTGTTTGGAACGTAAACAGTGGACGTTTTGGTTAATCTATGAGCACCCACTCTTTGTTTGCTAATTAACTTATGTAGCTGATATATAGCTGGCCCAGATAACATAGTCACTAACTTTTTAAACAGTAAAAAAAAACATGCCTTATTTCATTTTGAAAGAACCACATCTACTGGTCCAAAAACACATCAGCAACTTATTTTTAAGCATCCAGAGAAGGTTATCATTCATGTGCATTTATAATCAAAATTTACCTTAAATCATTTTTATTAACATTAGTTTTTTGTAATGCTTTCATCGGTTCGAAATGGGGGTTGCATATTTTTACGACATGCTATTTCACTAGAGCTTAAACCACAACAACAGATAACAAAAACATTTATTCAGAATATTGTTTTGGTAAAAGTATTTACTGTTACATAATTCAGCCACAACATCTAAAACCTATCCAAGACATGATTACCTGCCATGCTACACGCCCAACAAAGCTCGAAGTTCATGCATTAAAAACTGTATTCATTCAAATATTCATCTGTCGTCCGCTATTACTTCTTAACCTGCTCACTTCTAGAACCTAGGAGAGTAGAAACTATTTAAAAAAACACCTGTTCACTGTTTCAAGTATTTTAGAGTACCAAAATGATCTTAAAAACAAACTTACACTATCGAGGAACACACGCGCCCTTCCATGTCATATTGAAAAATGCAGCGCATGTGTCTGAAAAAAACTGGAGTTTAATATACTAGACGAACATCACTGCGATGATGGCCCCTGGGGGAAGTGAAGGTCGCAGACCAGTCTTCCCCCGGGGCTATTCGCGCAAGACCGGAAGGACAAGGTGGGGATGGGATGAGAATATTGGGGGAAGGGGCAGGAGAGGAGGATCCAACCTCTTCCTGACACCTTAGCATCACCGGGGGGTAAGAGGGAAAAGTTTGGCCACCCACCCACCCTACAGGTCTGAGGCAGAGGGCATGGGATTGGATCGGTCTTAGCGTGCCAGTTCAGTGAGGGTGCAGAGTAGCGACGTTACGGTACTTTGGAGGGGTGGTGAGTCACATATGGGCGGATCCACCCCTCGGGGTGGGGGGGGGGACACGATACACAGGTGACTAATAGCGGGGCGCGGGAGGCAATGAGCAATGAAGGAAAGTCAACAGAGGATGCTTGGAGGGCAAGTGAAGGTTAGAATGTGGAGAGGAAGGAGGTCACCGAGTGAACTGAGAAGAGTCAAACAGGTGAGATGGTTTTGAGAAGGCTGAAGGGAGAATGTTTTGGTATGAGATGGGAAAAATATATTTCTTGCCTTTATGTACTGTTAATAAAGTCTAAATGATTGCAACCTTGTCCTAATAAAATGTCCTTTTACGCTTCAAGTAGCTGCGTGGAGTGTAGTTATTGCGCGATGCATGGTCTGCGCGCCAAGAGAGGCGTTGTGCTTTTAAGGAAGAGTAATGCGACCTGTCAGAACTGCCGAACGTGCTCGCAGGGACCCGATGGGTGGGGGTGGGGCGGGCAGGGGCTAGGCAACGTCAGCCAGTGCTAGCTGCAAGGGAAGGGGCGCTGTAGTGGGGGCTTGGAAGGGTGGAGGTGCTGTCCTGGGAAGGGTTGAGGGGGCTGCCGGAGACCATCATGCTGGCGGAACTATGGAGATTCTGAGGCAGCCAGCCCGATGCTTCTGAAAAGTTGACGGATCGTGTGAAGCGACAAACTCTTCCCTAGCCCTGGCAGGTCTGAAGAGGTGCAGGGACCATGGAATGTGTTCAGAAACTCTAGATTTGGCTTCAGGGTGACCCGCTTGCCCATAAATCACCTCCACTGTGTCTGACAATGGCCCCAGAAGGACTCAAAGACCCCGAGAGGGGGATCCAGGACATGGAGGGGCACCAGATGGTTTGAGATAAATTGAGAGCTCCCTCCAGGACCATTCTTTCTAGAATTCAAATCTGTCCGCCACGGAAAACCCACAAACCAGCAATATCAAAACCCCAGCCACCCCCACCCGCAATCCCTTCTCATTAATTTCAGAAAAGAAGTCGAGACTTGAAGTGCCCAGTCACCTCCAGGTGCCCCTGCCCTCTCTCATTCATGGGCTGCCCCCGCAAAAAGGCAAAGCTTTGGGTAACACTGCAGCTCACCTGCACCCCTGGCTTGTGATATCTTGGCAGCCAGCCACATGTCTCAGGGGGTTAATGCACCCTCTGCAGAGATCTGAGGGGAGTCGGTAAGTCTGATTCCTGCCTGCTCTGCCTTTCATCCTTCTGGCGTTGATAAAAAGGTGAATTGTTGAATGAGTGCCCGTTATTTACAGTGCTGCCACTGGAACTATGCGCTATACGCGGACGCATCATCGCGATCTCTATTCCAGATACAGTGGGTTAATGTTAATAAAACAGACAGGCTTGCCAACGTCTCAGACATCACATGCAGACTGCAGTGCTTAGACATGGTTCCCTGCTAACTATTACACAAACTCACAGACCAGTGCAAAAATGTACGTTCCAAAAAACACAGCCCGCTACTGGGCCACACCAATGAAAGATTCTGCACGCTTTAAATCCTGGTCACACATGAAGTACTGTCCACCATAACAACATTAACGCCCCAGGCACCAACCCTGGAAGAAGCGATAAAGGTAGGACGCCCACCTGCTCTAAGCAAATCATCCCAGGGTAACACGTCTAGAATGGGCCATCTCTTGTTACAAATGCCTGTATGGAAGCCAGCCACATCCGATGGCAATCAATTCACGAGAATCCGAGGCAATTTTAAACACCAGAACAGAGAAATACATGTAAAAGATGTGCCTGCTTATAAAGTTTCCAATTATCCGTGTATTAACCTCAGTCGGGGTTTGTTGTAATCAAGCACTAGAAAAGTCTTGCGTGCCTCTTGCTATTAAACCTCTGAGTTACGCTTCTCCTGATGATGTTAGGAAATTAGAATATATAAATAAAGCGACATTTAAAGGCAGTGACTTGCTTTGGTGACACCACCTCTCTCAACAAAGTAACTTAAAACAAAGTCAAAACACTCTCCATATGTTGATTGTACAGGCACCTTGATTCCTGCCACACATTTCGATGTTAAATAAGCGATTTAGCTTCTTGAAATTCTTACCATAAATCGAGTGAGGCGGGACACGATCCTCATGGGCTCAGAGGGAGGCAGTCCGGAAATGGGTCACTCGCCTCTCCATGAGGGTGCAGAAAGCAGCACATAAAACCCTGAAACCAGAAGGGGGCGAGAGGATGTGCTGGGGCGCGCCTCGAACCCACACGGCGGACGGCGGCCTCTCTAAAACAAGCGTGGCCGCGAAAGTGAAAGCGACCGCGCTGCAACATGAGACATTATAAGGAGGAGTGCAGCTGGTACAATGCGCGCCGCTGCTCGCTCCTGAGACCCAAAGGCCGTGGGAGGGAACCTTTAGAGAAAAGGTGGGACATGCACCCTCCTTTGGCCAATTGCGTGCTTTCATTTTTGAAAGCCACATGCAAAGGCCAATATAATGTGTGGAAAATAAAAAGCCACACACACGAGTTTGGCGAAAGTATTGAGTGATTCCAAGAGGTCCTCTGCTAGAGCAGCGCTGGGCTCGACCTAAAAAAAGCATTTGTTAGTAAAATTGAGAAACAAATGCTTTCATTTATAAAAGTGCCCCATTACGCACTTTCACTTTAATAGCGGCCGCGCACCTTTGTTTAGACCAGCCCAGTATAAAGGAAATAGCAGGGTTCCCATTAAAGTGAAAGCGCGGACCCCGGCGCTTGTTTCATGTTGTATTCAACATTCAGTGTTCTCCTCTTGTAAACAAATCACCTCTGAGTGCCTAGTGTGTCTGATTCAATAACGAAAAAAATGTTCACAAGTCTGAAGGTAAAAATACCTCTGTTGTGCTTTTTTTGATTCAGTTTCTAGTACAGAGCAGCAAATATTTCTCCAGTAGATTTGACCTGATTTGTTACACCAGTGAACAGTTTTCGTAACACGTCCCACTGTTACATGCTTATTTTGCAGAAAGGATTATTTTAACCTGCAAATGTTGTTTAAAAAGTTAGACGCTCACAGAATGCGGCGCAAATAGAAGCTTTCAGAATAACAAGGAAGATGTAATGTTCAGTGAAATTGTCCGTCTTGTTGAGACATGGTTGCGGTTGGTGCTTGAAATGGCAGTTTAGAAGTTCCGACAACAGGTCAGCAGCAAACAATTACCCCGGGACAACAAGAGCCTTTACTCTCCCATTATTTGCATTGCAGCAGTGCTAAGAAGTGACTGTACGGTTCCTTCCAAACTAAAGAAGTGCTGGTATGGAGTTCCTTATAATACCTGCACGTTTAAAGCATTGGTTGTGGTAGAGTTTGCATGGTTATGTCAAATAATTAAAGGGATGCGGGAAGATTTTCCAAAGCATCCACGATTCTGACAGAGGGGGCAGAACACTTAATTCCTGACGATTACTGCCCTTCGAACAGACTGTTCTGGTGCGGCACTACCACCATTATAAAGGGTAAAACCTACAGAGGACTTAGTTTGAACTCGTGTTAAATTTGGCATACGCAGGGCACCTGACCTGAATTTTGGTCGCATTGTTCTTGTCTCTTATTCCATATCGAGTCCTTGTAACCGCAGGGCTTGTTTCGCTGTTCCAAGAGTTTAGGAATGTCATGCGTCCGCTGTAAGGAACGAGACGGTGGCCCTTGCGCTTCTGCAGGAAGCCGGGTGAGTGCATTATCAAACAAGGGATTGGCTTCTGGATTGGCCCCTTCTCAAGATGAATTCTGGCATAAAGAGCGGTCGCGTCTGCCTGGGCCTTGGTATATCATTCATAAAAATACTCTGGAATTTGCCATACAAGGAAATACTGGCAGCATGCGTTTATTTTGATCTATAAATTAAGTGTTGTCGACTAGTGGCGGCGCGTCCATTAGGGCGCTGGGGCGTTAACCCACAAGCTGCACCCGCAGCTCCCTCAGCGGCTCTGTCTGAACTGAAAATGTATGTCAGTCAGCATGACGCCGGACCGCCCACCCCCTTCAGAGTCTGAAGGGGGTGGGCGGTCTGGCGTCATGCTGACTGACATGCATTGTCAGACCAGGGGATGGCACGGAGCACACAGCAGGCAGCAGCACAAGTGCGCATGTTGGGTTTAGGTCAGAGAATTTTTTCGACCAGCCCAGTCATGCGCACTAGTGTTTGCTCTGGCTGGCGGCTGCGCATTAGGAGAGTGAGGGTTGATCAACGCCGCAACCCTCGGTCTCCTAATGGGCAGGCGGGCGGCGAGTATCCCTGCTAAGCCAATCCTGGCACTGCTGGAGCAGCGTCCGTATTGGCTGAGAGGGGTTGCCAGTCACAGTGACGCGGCTGTTCCTGTTCAGAAGTTGAAGGCGCCAACGAGGGACCCCAGCCCAGGAGCAGAGGCGGTGCGTACCTGGTCACTCAGGTAAGTTTTCATATTTTAATTTTAAACTCCCCTGTCCCCCACCCGACCCCCCCGACCCCCTCCGAAAGCGAGAGGGACGTAACTGCTTAGTTGTCCAGGTTTTCCTTAGAAGTGGGAGTCCTAGTAGCAATGGATGAATATGTTATTTGGCATTAATTAGTAGTGAAGGGCGAGCCGCCGGAAGCTGAAACCAGGCCGAGCTTGTGGTACTGTTAGAATCTCGAGTTTGCCCGTGGCTTCTGCTTGTCTCTCTCCCTACTCGGGATGTGGCCTCAGGCCAGAGCTGATGACTTTAAAGATGGGGACTAGTTTAGAATCTCACGGTCAGGTCCGCATCTTGTGATTCCGGTCACAGCCCTTAATCTCCTCACGCGTACTCACCATGAATGTGTTCTAATGTAACCGGTGTTAAGGTAAAGTGATATAAATTTGTGCTAAATATAGTCAAGAACCCAACACAGAGGTTAAACTAAAGCAAACCCTTAACATAATGAGACAAATGGATTAATCACGGCTTCCCTACTTAAATTCAGTGATCTTATGCACCCCTTTCTTTATTGCATGTGATAGGTCTTTAAAACATGGGTTCAGAATTAGTTGTACAAAAACCTATTGTTTGTTTTGATAAAACTATAACGTTGATGTATAATCTGGGCCATGTACAGGATTTACTTGATGAGTGACTTGTCTCTTCGTATTTAAACATGAACTATTAGAGAACTCGCTCTTAATACCTTCTTATTGGAGCAGTGTTATGTGGCTTATTTCAAAGCTTTCTCATGTTGAAGAAATAGATTTGAATTTTGAAAAGACGATCATATTTTACGTGGTGCTTGTTGTATGACTTGCATAGCAAACATGTTCAGGGCCCGTGCTGAAAGATCCGAGCCAGACCCTTGGCTTGGCTCTCCCTGTTAATATGTGGGTCTTATAGAATTGGGCGAGCTAAGTTTATCCAGGCTAACTTTTTATTCCATGAGAGCGAAAGAGCTGCGATTTTCATACCTGTACTTAAAATGTTAAAAATCAATACCACCAGCTCCATAATCCAACCTAATGTTGGCTAATCGAGTACGGCCATTTGTAATTATTAAAAGCTGGTAAGGATATTATTTTCCCATCGACATGAACTCAGTCCTCGGTGCTATAAAAATCACACAGCTCTCTTCTAAAATACAGGTACCAAGTTTTGTATGTGGTTTTTTTTTTGTGTTTGCTAAACAAGGTTTGTACAAGACCGAATGAAAAGTGCTCTGTGCAAGGTGTTATCCTAGACTTTCTGTTTCTTGATTCATGGAACTTTGTGAGAGTGTCTAAATCAGCCTCACATCACATGCCACGCACTGTATTTGGCCAGGATAGCCTATGAACAAAACAGTAAAGGTTTGTCCTTTTATTTAATTTCCGTGCACTGTCTGCAGCCTTTTCCAGTTTTTTTGCGACGGTGCTGAAGTCACACAGACAGTAAGCAGAAGGCTGAGAGCTGACGGATACCCGGCTTTAACTCGGGCTTGTTGATAAAGCTAGGTTACTCTGACCTAACAGAGTCATTGTGACCTTTAACAACCTGTACACTGCAGCATGTGTTGTGATACGCCTGTTCCTTCAGCATCAGCCTGCATCACTGTGTCCTAACTGAAAGGTCCCGGTACTCATAGACACCAGCCAGACGGCCACATGAATTGCCCCAGGGGATGCGCTGTCTGTCGAGCCTTTCTGAGCTAGAAATAGAAGGATTATGCCGTTCCATGGAATGAGATCTGTTTGTCACTTCTGTGGAGATTTTCCAGTATTTTTCTGTGTTTTTTGTTTCCAAAGGGGGTTATTGTTTCTTCATTGAAATATTACTTTACGTACAGGCCAAAGTAAACCATGGACACCAATGTTTAAAAAGCAAACATATTTCACAAAGCTGTTTAGCACTATGAGAAGGGGGTGTCGAGTCAGCACCAGCAAACTGTTGTAAGAGCAGACAGACAGTGCAGTGATGGCTTTATGAAATATATGAAACTATTTTAACAATTATTGACTTCCGAATTCAGACAGTGCCGTGATGGCTTTATGATATATTTTAAACCATTTTAACAATATTGACTTCAGAGTTCATGTTATCAGTCGCTAGTCTTGGCTGCAAACTAAGGGCAAAGGTTATTTTCCAGAATGGTGCCGTGAAAAAAGTGAAATACAATCGAATTGGTTGTTTCACTTAATAATCACTTTAACTGGCTCGTGACGCACTGCGCAGTGTTATTTTCCCTTCGGCATAGCGAGGTGTTGTATGTGTAGCGCCTTCCCATGCATCTGGAGTTGCTGTATGGTTGAGTCTGTTCCAGCATTGAGCACCTCTTCTGGATAACGAGAAACTGTGTAGTTGCATCTGTCTCTACATTGAGCTCCTCTCCTGGCTTAAGACATGCTGTATGTTCGTGTCTGTCCCTGCACTGAGCTCCTCTCCTGGCTCAAGAGGTGCTGTATGTTCGTGTCTGTCCCTGCACTGAGTTCCTGTCCTGGCTTAAGGCATGCTGTATGTTCGTGCCTGTCCGAAACTGAGCACCTGTCCTGGCTCAAGAGGTGCTGTATGTTTCTGTCTGTTACAACAGATTCTCAATTGCTTTATTAACCTAACTTCTTTCTCAAATTTGCTTTAAAATGCACCATTTGCCCACTTTTTTTTTTCAAAATGTTGTTGGGGGGAGAACCCCCCCAAACCTCCCTGTAGGTGGTTCGGCCCGCACGCTACGCTTGCTCGCTACAGTAATGTACAACAATTGTTTTACGCCTCACCACTTTCAAATGTCACCAGCCGCCACTGAGCAGAAGGAAGCTGGCAGGCCTGTGTGGATGAATGTGGGGCCTCGGTGAACGCAATTCAGAACCTCGCAAAGAAGAGTCGTCGTAGGCTTCCAGCAGGGCCGGAAATTATTGGCCCTTATGTCTGTTCCTTCATGTAAAACTCACAGAAATTCTGATATTATGCACCAAATGGCGAAAAACCACCAACTCCATCCATTCAAAATAGGTGCCTCTTCTGCTCAACAGCCATACCTTTAAATTGAAAGTGTAATTTGAAAGGCGGAGAACTGTCTGAGGCACCACCATTGAAATTGGGTCCCCCATGTGATCTTCGGTAAAGGCCAACACATTCTGTGCTAACTAATTCAATGACATTACGTCCTCCTCCCACCTTCTTAATTTCTCTCTCCCATCCGGGCATCTCTCCCAGTATTCTGTGGCAGAGGCATGAATTTGCACAGGGGCAGATTACTTAACGCTAACCCCAGCTAACCCACACATTTAGATGTACAATCAGTTCACTTGTTTTTAGAACTGTTATTGGTTTGGGCAGAAAGGTCTCAAGCCTTCACGCTCGAGTCATCAGCAAGTATCACAGTTGCTCTAATCTGACCGCAGACGGAGGCCCACTTTTCCTACTTGTTGATTCTGCAGCAATCATCGAGTGAAGGTAGGACACAGCCAGTGTCTTCAGCATGCACGATAGCTTGCCTTCAGAGCAGGATTTTGCCAGGGCAGATGCATGAGCATTCCTCATGCCGGGAGCACACTTTACTTCTCCTTGACAGTTCTTCTGCAAAGCCAAGCAGACACGAGCAGAATTCCAGGCACTAGACCCTCGGCTCCTCCAGCAGAAAGTGCATACTTCAGTTGCTATCTCCTGGTCTAGGGGAGAGGGGCTGTCCAGCAGACACCAGCTCAGGTAATAGAGCTGTCCTTCAAATCCTCTGCCAAGCACTCCCTTTAGTGGTCGTAAAGAAGTTTGAAGTGGAACAATGCAAAGTGGTTTGGATCCCACATTTATACCCATTTTCTAGACCGTGGATCTGGACTGCGCCTCATGCTACAGAACCTGCTTGGGTTGGTTCCTTTTCAAATGTAATTTCCAGGTTGCTCTCTTGTCACAACCTTTGTGTAACAAGGTGCTTCTCACAGTAGGTAGCAATGGCTCTGATACCAAGCAAGAAGTACTCGATACATGAACAAAGTGAAGTGAGAACATGCTGCCTTTGGCTGTCTTGAATCTCTAATCCGGGACAGACAAAAGGGAAGGCCTGACCTAGACACGTCTTCACCTTTAACAACAAAAACTGCGGTCCTCCCCTCGCCCCTACTACCAGGCAAATGGCACTGCTCAGAAAGAACCAATCAGCAGCCCCTTTCTAACTAAGCTGTCACAGAATTTCTAAAGGTATCTCTGTCTCTATTCTCTTCACTTCATTGTCTGGATCCCCATCCTTCTGGCCACAGGCATGCAGGATACACTTTCACTGTCTGGGAAAGCTGTTGTCATTCGCTCTTTTGTTCTGTGCCAAATCAGGACTATCCATGATGGATCCCGCTCGCTTCACGATTATACACAGAGTTTTACTACTACTCCGGTATCAAACTGTCAGTGTTCTGGCTGTCTCCATCTCTGTGTATCATATAACAACATAACTTTATATGAGAAGAGACAGTAGACCAAACTCTCACTAAAAAAGAGGCATATGTGGTCAAACTGTAAATCAAAAACTCCATATGCTGCCACCATTTCCATACTGGATACAACCAGGACAGGTGCAGTAATCCACTGTCTCAATAAGGGCACCCTTGGTGCGCCCCTCTGGGTCACCAAACTGGTTCTGGATCTCACATTGTCAATGACATGCCTAAGCCTCTGTGTACATGCTATATTCGTTTGATGGATTAGTTTCATTTGATGGAAACAGGCACCGGGGACTTGACTGGACATATAATAGCAGCTAGATTGTGGCTGAACAATCATGCAAGTGTTCCTTCACAAGGCATTGGAAAGAAACCACTGGAAAATACGTGGCTCTTCAAGTGTCTAAACTATGAAAATCATTACTAGGGCTAAGCATTTCCCCCTTGCTGGAAGCCATGCGAGCAAAGGTCTCTCCCACATGAAATCATGGTACCAAAATCCTTTTGGGCAAGGAGAGAAGTTTACTGAACAAGCTCATCACAAGGATTTACAAATGCATTCTGTGGCTGCCCATGTCTTCATCTGCCGCTCAGATCAGGCTGAAGCTTGCCTTTCTTACTCTGTGCCACAAGCTGCAGGGGCCAGAGCTCGTTCTCTTGAGGCCCTGTTATGGACCGACATCAGCATGAGTGGGCCTTGTGGATCAGCCCGCCAATTCTTAAAGGACTGTGAGCAGGTTTTGACTGCGAACGAACTTTGGGACATAATTCCGAGTCAATCTGCATTGAAACGGAGTATTAAAAAACTTGTTCCTCTTTGATCCTAGCATTCAGATAGAGAAAATCTAGCCAAACGCAAGCATGCATAGGCGGTTATCGACTCATATCAGCCTGCACCCCCCCTCCCCATCCCACACCTGCACATATTCCAATCATCTGAAGCCAAGATTCATGGCTCCCATGCTGGACAAGTGGTTATTTTTGAAGCATCTAACCCGCTGGCGCTGTTTAACGCAGCGGATCAAAAGCAGGGGCTGTTGACAGTGTGGGAAATCTTTTGAGCATGTCCTGTGCCTTTGCCAAGCCCTTTTGGATGAGCGTAAAACTAGACTACGGGGTGAGTGGAATAGTCCGGGAGTTTGAACTTTCCAGCAGGGCATCCAAGCAGTGCTTAGTCCAGACAACACCGCCTTAAACGTCTGGCTGACTAAATGTGTCCTCCTTGCATATAAAAGGTTAGGGGCTTAGGTAGCCTACTGGGTGGCTTTACAGTACCACATATTATGCCCCTTGGATAATGCGCCACTACCATGCCCGTCACTCATTTATTTAGAAATCTGTTTATTGAGTTTTAAATGTTATAATCAACACATCATGAAGCAGAATATTGCGCAGCTGCATTTAACTTATAGTGAAATGTTCATACCAGCATACACAGAACTGTAACAATGGGTGAAACGCTCGACTCCTGATCACAGTAAAGGCCTCCGCGGCTACATCTTCAACTGTTAAACCGCCATACATCTTGAAGCCTTACCCTACCAGGGTGACCCTAAGGCGAAACAGATTACTGTTACACCCACTTTCCCCTAGTGTTTCTCAACAAACAGATAACCAATTCTGTGTCAATAACAAAAACTACACATTTAGGTAACCATTGCCCCTGCGACCCAACACCAGTGAACAACAGCAGCAGCGCCTGGTATTTTGTCTAAACATCAACTTCCCAACGTCCCCTGGGTTACCTCCTCTCGAACCCCGCACACCCTGTTCAAGACACGGTATAGGCTGTGCCGTGTGTATCCCTATACCTCGCCACTCCGACTAAAGCTACGCTGCCTTACGCCATGACATTCTGCCGGTCAGGTCAGCTCCCCGTCACCCAAAACGGCTCCCTCAGCGTGTCCCTCACCAACCCCCGTGACAGCCGCTCCCGATCGCAGCATGGACTGCAACAACGCCTCCCACTGGGCCGCTATGGGTGTCATCCTAAGCCCCAACGTTTCCTCCCTCCGGAGGGCCACTCCCTCTGCCTTTGCCCAGACCAGGAAGGAGCCACGCCATGCCCTTGTGTGTGGAGGAGTGTCCGCCTTCCAGCGTTTAGTAAGAAGCCGCTTCGCCACTACGAACCCCAGGTCTATGAATCTAGAGGTGACTTTTGTGGAGGGCGTTCTGTGGAAAAGGTGCAGTAAATAGGCTGCCCACTCGAATGGAATATCACGGCCTGTGCACCCGTGGAGCGCCTCCCGTATTTTCTGCCAGTAGGCGCTCAACGCAGGGCAGCTCCACAACACATGGATCAGGTCAGCATCCGGTTCTGCACAGCGGGGGCAGCATGCATCCGTGCGATGAAAGTATTTGTTAATAGAGGCAGGCGTGAGGTATGCCCTGTGTAAGATGAAGAAATGTATTTGACGAAAACGCATGTTCCTGGGAACTCTTCGGGCCCTGCAGTGCCCCGTCCCACTCTTTGTCAGTCATGGGACGGCCCAGATCCACCTCCCACTTCCCACGTAATGGCGCCAAACTCACCGCCGTGTGTGTTCGCAGAGACGCTGCAAACCATTTAACCAAGTGTCTACCCCGCCCCATAACATGTAGGTATTGTACCGTTAAATGTTGCTCTGGCTCCTCCCTTAGGTCTCCCCAATGGTCCGCCAGCGTTTCCACCAGAGCCCGGTGGCGGAGAAAATGGCCGGAAGCCAACCTCGTCTCCTCCATCAGGGCGGTAAAAGAGAGAAGGGCCCCATCTCGGTAGAGGTCCCCTAAGGTGTGGACGTCGGCCGCGTTCCAGTCCTCCAGTTCCAAAGCACTAAGCACCCCCTGCCCACTAGGGGAGCCCTCGAGCGGTATAGACGGGGCATAAGGGATCCTACACCGGGTGAGACGTAGACACCGACGATAACATCTATAGGCCACCACTAGTAACAACGGCACAGGCCTCGCCACCCCCGCAGCCGGATGAAAGAGCCCAAGAAGGTCAGCCAGTGAAAAGGGGGGTGTCACTGCAGTCGTGGTGTCTTCGCGGCCCCTGTCCGCCAGCCAGCGTGCTGCCCTGCCCGTCACTCATGCCATGTACCTGCACCTTATAAGCCTCTCCCTCATGGAAGCAAAGCTGAAAGCTATCTCTCGTGTGCTTAATTATTGGTCTGGAGAGCGCCTTTGCTAAGGTGCCAGCTATAACCAGTGTGCTGCTTTTTCCGACATTGGTGCTTAATAATGTTAACATTACTTAATGAACAAATAGCTGCTATTCTTAAGCACGTGAACTTTAGTAATGTTGTCAGACGTAGATAATTTGCGGTCAGCTGTTGTAGGCACTTGTATAATCATTTTGCACTCATGCATTCATTTATTTATTTTCATCTAGTTCTTCTATAATTTTGCTTTCTTTTATAATCTCAAACAGTTTTTTATAAGTATTGCACATTATAAAGGTTTTATTTAACCCTATGCAATAAAGATTATTATTATTACTCTATATTAGTTTGCCATAATGGGCCAAAATAAAAGTCAGTATGCCAGTTTTGCATGTGATCGGTCACTCAGGGCACAGGTACCTGCTCGTGCACAATGCAAGGTATGTTTCGATCCCAACAGGGAGAAGTAGAGTCATGTGTAAATATATTTTCTGCAAGTTACAACTGGAGCTTGAATCATTGAAAATCTTTAGAGGTTAGTACTTTACTTCACTGACAAAACTATGTCAAAAGGACAATGGCGGTTGAACCTCTTTATTTTCAGTGAAAGATCAATTAGCCTGAGAGAAAGAGTGAACTCGACTGAAAATTGTTCACGTTTGCTGCTTTCTGCATTGGATCTTGCTGGGCTCAGATCGACTTTGTGTTACCAGTCGACAGGTAACTACTAATGAGCATTTTTTCTGTTTAGATATTTATATCAACTACTTAAGAACAAGAATGGAAAAAGGTCTCCAAAAATGGAAGGCCCTTTATCAAAATTTCAGCCCAAATTTCTTCTGTTTTGTGTAAAGCGCTATCTATGGGCATGTTCAGCTCTGAACTGCATCACAACACCTGTTACCTGGGATGTTTTGATAGTATGATCTGCAACATTAAAGAGGACCATAGATGTATGCGCATGTATATATCAACCAACATCCTTATAAAAGTATAGAGGAAATCCCAAGTCCCCAGAGTTTCAAAACAGTCAATGGTACACTTTCTCTTCTGTGACTTTTACAAACTATACCCCAAAAACTTCCTAGTACCACTCATGAAACTGAGAAATATAAGATATTGCTCACTTGCCTATTATCTCCAGCAACTATCAGATGAAGCGACGTGTACTTGTGTTAGCTTATTTCTTCACGCTGCTGTACGTTCACAGGGCATCATGCATCAGTGATCAAAGCGGATTTTCTGTTTATTTTAATGTTTGTCAATTTTGAGGAAACACTCGACCCAAGGTGAGGTATTCATGTGTGGTTAATGAACTTTTTGTAAAAAAATGAAAGGAATAGTGGATCACCTTCCCCTCTCTGTTTGTTTCAGGTATTTTATGCATTTTATTGACCTTTATGTGTATTTATGTATACTTTTATGGTTGTACTTCCAACCGAATAAAGTTTTTCAAATGGCTATGTAAAGAGGAAATCCCATGTCCCCAGAGTTGAAACACAGTTGTGTACACCACAGAGACAGACACAGTTAAACAAGTTGTGGACTCTTGTTAGCACAGAACATTGCTTATAAAATCTAATATTCATTTTTATTTAAAAAAATTCTTAATGCTGCGGATTGACTGTCAGACTTGTCCCTTGATATGTAAATGCATGTCTCCCTCTACTGTGCTTTAGAGGAAGCAGAAACCCCCATAGATGTACATAAACATCACCTTACCTTCACCCATTAGAAGCACTATGTTTGATTTAAAGGCCATTGAATCATCCAAAATGAATGTCTCTAGTTAGTTTTCCTTCTGACCCATTTTATTACATATAACTGGAACTGCACCACTCATGCGACTTAGCAGCTGTCGTAAATCCAACTTTGGCTTTGCCACTCTACCTGCGAGCTGAATAAACTCTCCATAACCCAACACTCTTTAGCAACTCCCAAAAATGATGACACTTATCCGTTTAGTCAAAACAGTTGGGGCCTTGTTTAGATTTTGTCAAATGGGATACTCTGTCGCAAACCTTGTGGGCATCCCATCTACAGTATTTAAATTTCCATAGGTTATACTTATAATGGACTTGTAATACGGCGGATGAGATATATGGCACATATGTGACTGAGTAGCCTGTCTGCCAAACTCTAAATAAGGCCCTAAATGTTTCCTGGTTGAATTCAGAAGCCACAGTGCTGCTCTGAATTCTTTATGGAGAAAAAGAGGATTAAGTTTAAGTATTCTTCACAGAAGGAGAGTCTCTGTACAGTAGACCTTAAGAATTTCTTTTCAGCTTCCTCATCTAGAAAGGTAATTTCCACTTTGAAAAGTCTTTAGGTTACCAGGCTGTAAGTAGACTTAAATGTTCGTAAATGTGAAAGGATACTTTCTAATTGCACAATTTATTATTCGAAATTATAGCAATGCATTAATTTATAGAACCAAGAAACATACAGTAGAAGGTCTTCATCCAACCACCCCTGCGGCAAAAATAAACGTTCAGTTGCCAAAGAATTAACAATGAAGGATTTACAATATGAATGTATATCTAATTTGTGGTCTGTGTAAAACGTGATAAGGTTTTGGAGACATGATAAAGTTTGTTCGACAAAGTGAATTGATTATTTGAATGATTTAATCTCAAATGGTCTGTCCTGTGCACTAAATATGCCTGGGATATTCGTTTCTGGGCACAAATCCGAGCACGGCAGAACTCTGCATTCTGTATCATTGGATAAAAAATATTTTAATGTAGAACCTGTGGGCAGAGAAGGATCTCACAGTTGTGAGAAAGGGAAATGTCTAGTAAATTATTCCATCACCCACTTTTCATATTGTGTCAGAAAATTAAATCAGTTGTTGCATACCTCGACAAAACTATGGCTAAACAGGCGAACAAGATAAAAAAACATAAAATATGATTACTGAAATAAAAACGCAAACGAGCAGGACATGTGGCTGTGTTTTATTGTGGTCAAGTGACCGTATATTGCAAATTTTCTTGTCTTTGTGGATCACAGTTTTTCTTTTGTTCGCCTGTCTTGTAGTGGCGGAGTGGAGTTCCTACAGTTGGTACCTGCCCCAGATAATAACTGCAGTGACCTCCTGATTACGACCAAGCATGGCCTCTCGCTTCTGAGTGGACAGGATCTAGAGCCGCGTTGGACCCTGAGCATGAAGAACATTCAAAGGTACCTGTGGCTTCCTTACTTATTTTATGCAGTTACCAAAAATATATATTTTTTTACCAGCACCTTTTTTATCCTGAATGTTTATTTCTCAAAAACTATTGTATGTTTAATTAGTTAATGGTTGTCATGGGTTAATTGACAATATACCGTTTGGTTATTGAAAAAACAACTATGAATTAATTGAGCATCAACTACAAAGGTCAGTGATTTTCAGGCAGACTGTTTGGTGTCATTGGCAAGCATCCTTGGTAGAGCTCAACCCCTGCTA
Organism: Triturus cristatus; assembly: GCF_964204655.1. Taxonomy (NCBI): domain Eukaryota; kingdom Metazoa; phylum Chordata; class Amphibia; order Caudata; family Salamandridae; genus Triturus; species Triturus cristatus. Next base: position 252,476,425 of record NC_140586.1, read on the forward strand.
CATTTCGCTACTTGTGGTTGTATTTGTTTAATAGTTATGAGTTGTTGCGTGCCTCTCGCTGACACTCCTGGTCCTGGTGCATTTAAGCACCCTATGATTAGTATACCTCTGATTAACCTAACCATAGTACACTATTCTTTGTCATTGGCAAACAACCGTGACTTCATTGAACAGCTTGGGTTGATTGGCTATTTGACTCACGGCCATAGATTTATTTATGGTTAACCATATGTTCACTGATGGTCACCCATATGTTCATAGACTGGCAACCAGAGGTTCATTGGCGGACTATCATAGATCGATTTTTCAGGCAGCCTGGGCTCGGTTTGCGGGTAACCAGAAGTCTACTGACCCACATCTAGGGGTCTGCAGATGAACAACCAGGTGCTTGTTGATTAGCGGCCATTCTTTGATTGAATAAGGATTAGAGGTTCATTGATATGCACCGGGAAGGGGTGAGGGGGAGGAAGGGTATTGATAGCCAACGACGTTTTTTTTTTTTAATATCCAACCTGGAAAGTTCATTGTGAGACAACTGGGAGGTGATTAGGGTTGACCAGAAGGGTCATTGCTTCTAGCTCTGGGTAGGGTCAGTAGCTGTCGACCAGGCTGGTCATTGGAATCCAACTTGAGAGATCTTTGGCAGACAATCAAGGTGGTGTGTAGCAGACAACCCAGTAAAGGGGGGGAGGCAATTGTAAACAACCTGAGTGTATTGACAACATTGATGCCTAGAGGTAGTTGAGTTTAAGTGATCTTATTCAGGCCTATAACTCATTTTCAGTCGGGATTACTGACAACCATGTACACATTTTCAAACAACCAAAACTTTTTAGGAAGACTAAAAAGGTGTCAATAACGGAAAGCAAATCATTTGTTGCAATTTGGCACTCTTTTCTGGCAATTTCTAGGAGGCCATTTACAACAACTTCCTTTACAGTTCCTAATAACATATGTCATTTCCAGTTCAAATTTGGCAGAAAATTCCTGGTGTCTAGTGGATAGCAATGGCAGGGTGATCGACCAAGCTTTCATTACATTTTTACTCAAATAGGATCATTTCCTTTCTGTATATCTGACATTACAGGCAATGTCCATGTCAGTTCCATACAGGAGGACCTAGGTGATATCCCTATTTTGTACTGGATCATAACAGCTTGGAGCTGCAATCAATGCTTAGTCCTACTCAACTTTTCTTCTCTACTGCTCTGATTACCTGCTGGTGAGATATTCGGGTGCGATGTGCAGAAGACGATAGGCGACAGCCGCTTCACCGCTCACACAGAAAACATCTGAGAGCCTGAAGATGGGAGCAAGAAGTGAAATGACTGAGAGCAGTCCTTGTAATTTCACATGCTTGTTCCACTTCAATGGATCTGGGACTCTGGGATGGTGGGAAAGAGGATGGAAGAGTTTTGCATTATCAGCAATCCACCCTCTCAACTGCCCTTCCACACCTGCCCCACACATGAGGATTGGAAGGTGGGCATGGTTAGGAGTAGCACTTGCTCTCTGCCCTTCCTCTGTACATGTCCATGTGCCCATTTTTGATAAAGGGCATAGAAAGTGATTGGAATGCTTCTCCCAGAACGTAAATTAGCAACATATAATGTTCCTCTATTCCAGTAACCAGACATAGGAAGTTCCCAGGGTGAAAAACATTCCCATTATGCACTCACTTTACCACTTTCGTTTGGACTCACAGACGCCAGGACGCTTACACTTGTCGGAGCGGAGTCTTGGATGGCACACACACGTGTTTCCAAGTGATTAATAAGGAACCCTGTCCTCTGAGATATGTAATTATGATTATTTGAAGGATCTTTGCTTCGTTTTTGTACTGGCGTCATTTACCTGGATTAAATCCTGTTTTAAATGAGAATTTTGAATGCAATTTTATCTCCAGTCTGTGTATCGACAAGGCTGTTAGTTGAATAAGCCGTATTCTGGTCTACCTTATTGAATTCATATACTTTCTGTGGTGGATTATTTCCTGTTCATTTTGGCCCTGAAGAGTCAGAGTTTTACATTTACTCTGATGAAACACGTGTCGGCTGGCTGTTTTTGCTCTTGTCTGATGACCTATTAAAGAAAATACAAAGATTGCTACGCTGAAGTATCTTCATGTCAAATTCAAGACACACTGACTTTGTGTAACTGATTATTGTATGAGTGCACGGGACTTGCCCTAGATAATTTTCAGCTCCACGTTATCACATATAATTCCCAGTTTCCAGTGTGTACATGCTTACCAGTTTCCAGTAGAGAAACAACACCTATACACAGTACATAAAGTTTTTGGATTGATACTTCTAACTGCAGATTATTCACCTTTAGAATATTCCAATGAGCCATGGCTCCATGGTGACCTTACACATGCTCACTGATGCCACTTGCTTTATTTTTTTGCTTTTCCGGCATCGATCTGGAGCTCCACTCCCAACTTGTTGGTCTTCTTCTGTGTTGTAATTTCTCAGATAGCGGGCAAGGGAAATGACTCGCATGAAAATGACAGGTGCCAGACCTGTGTTGTGCTATGCCATGCCAGCCATGATTGAACCGGACTCCCAGTCCCTCCCACGTCGTCAGTATCGTCAGTATTACCAAAGGCTAAAAGCCTTGTTTCAGCTCCTATTCAGATGCAGTCCAAGGATTACAACTTAGTTCCCACGATGGTGACAAGTACTCACTGCTCTTAGCTCACTGTAGTGATTAAGGGCGTTATTTGGACCTGCAGAATGCAAGTGCTTTGGACACCTCTTCAGAGACTGAACTTGACTCACCACCTGGTTCACCAATAGAGGATAGTGCGTCTTTCGCAGTTGTAGTGTGCATAGCAGTGGAAGTTCTTGACCTACAACTTCCTACAGACGAAATGAGTTCATATTTACTGACAGAGGTCTTCCTTTCAATGCCAGCCTCCCCTGAACCCGTAATCCCTTGAATAGTTTTGACTTTTCCAGCCAAACTTTCATCGTACATATCTGCCAATTCTAAACTGTGGGAAAAGCTTGAGGCCTGTTGGAAGGAATTTAATCTTGATCCTATACAAGCAATACGTTCTGATGAGCCTTTTTGTATCCGTAGCCAAGCAAGGCTTTGCAGTAAACACAGTTAAATGCCCTTTCAGCTTTTTTTGTTTTTATTTTTGATGGATCAGCATTTCCTTTTCAGATTACCTATTGTGATGTATTTCCTGAATGCCTAACACATCTGTTCCCCATAAAAGCTTTCAAAATTCCTCAGTTGGACCTTAATTTGGTTCTGACATTTCTCATGTGCACATCCTTTGAGCTTCTGCACAAAGAGAATTTTTAGACTGCCTTAGTATGACCCAGCTCACTCAATGTGTCCAGGCCCGACGCACTCAGGTGGCCATATCCTGAACCCTATTTGCTCCAATTTCTCCATTAAGGTGGACGACCCTCTCCCGGTACTTTGGTTCAACCACCTTTTATCCTATTTTTCCTGGGCCCTGGTCGGTAACATTCCCCCAAGCCGTGTTGCGCAAAGCCCAGCCTTTGCTAAAATTGACCCTGTGTCTTTTAGTCACATCTAGACTACCCCCCCCCCCCCCCCCCCTGATGCGTTAGATAATGCTCTGGACAGCTTTTCCAGTTGGATTAAGAGGTTGGTGTGTCGTCTCTGCTCTACGTCCCTTCCTGACTTTCTAGAGATTCCCCTTCGAAGCCACGGTTTACGCAGGAGCTCAAGATGCAGAAATAGCTCTACAAATAATTGGAACGCAGGTGGCGGCTGGACTATTGCCCCTTGGCAAAAAAAGAACCTCAGGTTAGCACAGAAGGGGTGTTATTCCTCTATATCCCAGGCCAAGAGCCTTTCCTTTGCGGATCAGATTGATCTAGCTAGAAATAATGCTAAAGAAATGTTTCGATCGTCCGGAGTTTTACGGCCCCCCATGCAGAATCTATCCCCCTTCATTCTTCCAATGCTTGGTGTGAGGATTTGTCGAATTATTTTGCTGACAAAATTCGTTCCATCCAGGCAATTATGCTTCGATTAGGCCTTTGCCCTTGTAGAAGCTACCTACCGTATCATCCTCCTTTGTGGCTTTCTCTCCCATCGATCTTCCGGAGTCATTGAGAGTGCTTAAGGCCTTAAAATCAGGTTCTCCGTCTGATCCTTGTGCTGCCAGACGTTTGGCCTTGGTAGCTGACACTATTAACCCTGACGTGAACAGATTGATTAACCTGTCCCTCCAAGAAGCCTATGTTCTTACAGTTTGGAAACAGGCTAAAATGTTGCCTCTCTTAAAAAACACCATCATTGGATCCACTGATTCCAGGCAATTATCCCATCTCCCTTCTTCCTGCTATGGCGAAAGCCTGTGAAAAGGTGGTCAACAAACAGCTCACTGACTACATCGAGGGGGCTGGTCTTCTCCACCCATCTTAATCCGGCTCGGAGGCTATTCGGGAGTGCCTGGATTTGTGGGGGTTAGGGCAGCTCTTATTATGCTGGACCTCACTGCAGCATTTGATACGGTCCCCCACGCTTTGCTTCTTTCCCTTCCCGACTGGCGGATATGGGGATTGCCGGTGCTGCCCTGAGCTGGCTCAAATTCTTTTTGGAAGGGCGCACTCAAAAGATGTGGCTCCCCCCTTTCTCCTCGGCTCCTCAGGAGGTGTCCACAGGGGTACCTCAGGGGTCCTCCCTGAGTCCCCTTTTTTAAAAATCTTTGTCACTCTCCTGATTTACTTGGCTGAAAAGTTCAGAGCGAAAATTATAGCATATGCCGATGACACCCAGCTTCTGTTTAATTGGGATAAATCAGAGTGCTCTCCCACTCAAGCCAGAAAATGTTTATCAGCTGTTTTTCAGTGGCTGTCCTCAGTTCAACTCAAGTTCAATGAGGACAAGTCAGAAATTCTTCTGTATGGGTCCTTCCCGCCCCAGGTCAGGGAATCCTTATGGCCAGATGATTCCCTCTTGCCAGCCTCAACGGGGCTCCCCGCCAAAATTCTTGGAGTCTGGTTTGAGGAGAACCTTTCTTTCTCCACCCAGATAAAGAAGTTAGTGGGGACCTTTGGAATACTTAAAACCCTGAGGAAATTCTTCCCACAACTGCCAAGGAGATGGTGAGCCGGGCCTTGATCCTTTCTCGGATCGATTATGCAAACGCTTTGTATGTTGGTCTTCCGGGCTACCTTCTCAGCAAACTCTAGGTTGTTCAGAATGCTGCTGCACGGCTGTTTTTCAATATTCCAACGTGAACCAGCGTCAGACAGCATCTGCGCTCACTCCATTGGCTCCCGGTGGCCCTATGTCCTGGGGGTAGCTTGGCTCAGGTCAACAGACTTACATCTCCACTTGGCCTCTCATGCTTGCATCCTACCCAGCTCGCAATCCTGCGCAGCGCCACTCAAAAGAAAGGACACTACACCGATCAAACTTTGAAGATTACTCCAAGACTTTATCTCATTAAAATCGGATGTTCACTTTGACATTACAACATGAAACATTCCACTTCGTTTTCCTTGGAACGTTCCTCTAACTCTTAAGTCACAACTGGCCCTTACAGATCAACATTAAGTCTGACATAAATTCATCATAGTACGAACATGTCATTGGAAATTACTTAGCATAACTTCATCATAACACGAACATTTCATTGGAAATTACTTAGCCTAAATTAATCATAGCACGAACATTTCATTGGAAATTACTTAGCATAAATTAATCCTAGCATGAACATTTCATTCAATATAACCTGGCATGAATCCCTCCTAGGACGAGCATGACATTAGGAATATCCTCGCATGAATTCCTCATTGTACGCGCATATCATTAAGTATACTTTGGTATGAATTCATTATAGTAAGAACATGTCATTAACCCGCTTTAATAGGGACACTGCAACTGGGGCTTTATGCCCCTTGTGAGGGGAGCAGCCTGGCGTATGGCTTCCAGATAATACAGTCAGAGGGAGGTCCCTTGTGGGGTTTTAGCGATTGCCTTATGGCTCTTCCCCGCCTCACACGCTCGGTGGCGTTAAGGCCATCAACGTCCCACTCCTCCCGGTGTCTCCTCGGGCACTCGCGGCCCAGTCCCAGTCTTTCCCGGGGGAGGGGCGGATGCGGGGCTGCCTCTGGAGAGACTGGAGACTTCTCGGCAGCCCTCCCGCGCTGATGAACTCTCCGCCCCCCCTCCCCGGGGATTTTACCTGTGCTCTTCGGCCCTCCGGGGCCCTTGCGCTGGTCTCGCCGATGCCCGGAAAGTCCTGAAGCCGCTTCACTCCCGCTAGAGCGGCACAGCTCGCGGGGAGTGATGACAAGGGGTGGAGGAGGCTGGCCAAGGGCGAAGGAGGCAGGGCGGGGCGAGGCCTATGACACGGCCGGCGCCCCCGTCACGTGATGGGAGGGAATTTCCTCGACTCGGCTTCGGCCGCCGGTGCCTCCACGGAGGGGATTCTCCTCAGCTGACGCGAGGGACGCGACCGGGACGGCCAGTTCCCCCAGACAGTTGCAGCTCCTTCGGGCAGCGGCGGTGAGTTTGGGGCAATTTCCAGTCTTCCCGATATCCCGCTGACAGGAACCCGGCAATCGGGGAGGCAACCAAAGGTAGAGGGCAGCACTCGGGAGGGAGGGGAGATGGCAGTGACACGGTGCCGTTCCTCTCACGCACCAGGGCTGGAACTGTTAGGACCCTCAGGCCAAGGGCACACACACCATTCCCAGCATCGTTAACGGTGACAGTCCCAGGCGACAGCGGAGCTGTCAGACACTAGCCCCCTGCAATGGCCCTTTCTCAGAACGAAGGGATCAGGGATCCGCTCCTCTTCAAGTCCTCCACAGATACTGGGATAACTGAAACCACTGGCAGCACCCAGGGACCGGTCAACAGGTTGGGGGGGGGGGGTTATCACTGGCAAGGGAAACACCGCAGGCCTCGAGACCTGTCACTCCCTGACTAGTGCAGCCACCTCCCCACTCAGGTGCCTTACTCCTGGCTAACTGGCTGCTCTTCTCTAAAATGGCCGCCCACCTGTCACCTCTATTTATCACCTTGGGCCTGACTTGCCAGAGGGACCCAGAAGGTTCCGGAACCTCCAATGGCAGTCAAGGTCCAGGTGCTGAGGTGACAGTTGGTGCCACCATTTTGTGAAGCTCACCTCCCTTCTCTAGTTTTCCTCAGCGGAGCACCTTGCGCCTCCCCCTCAGGTAGTGAGGGTGAAGCGCCCAGAACCTCTACATCAGCACCCAAAAAGTTTGGTAGACAGAAAAATGAGAAGGGGAAGGGACAAGAAAAATAAAAAAATGAGGAGGGAACTGCCAGAGGGCTGACAGGTCTAACACTCAGCGAGTGAAGTTTAAAGCCTTGACCCTGTCCCATCGGGCTCTCTATGCTTGTGGTCCCCCTTATCTACGGAAGCACTTCCAGTTTTACACCCCCACCAGGCGTCTTCGTTCTTCCTTCCAGCTTCTGGCCCTTATACCTCATTTTCGGCTTTCAAGAATGGGGGTTGTTCTCTTACTGTTAGAGCTGCCTCTGCCTGGAACTCACTTCCTCTCGCTCTCCATAGCACTCAAGACCTCCGTCTTTTCAAGAAAAATCTGAAGACTTGTTTGTGTAAACGCTTCAGGCTTCTCCTCCTCTGGCTCGCGCCGGGGCACTCCTTGGAGTAGCTGTGTGCGTTATAAGACCATATAACATAACATAATATAACATTGTTTCTTGCAACTTTTAACTACTGAAGCAACATTTTCCACACACCACCCACTTTCCAGATAAATTGGTGCTGAGAACCTGGGCCATCTTTCTTCTTAAATTGGTATAGCCATTTCTCAGAGGACAATTGATTGCTCTACCAGCTTTTTTTCTCACCGCCTCATCCTTTGAAAGAGAAAAGCTCCCTGAACGCTTGCAGGCTCATTCTACCTGAGCTCAGTCTACCTCAGTCGCATTAGCAAGGGATGTTCCTGTGTTAGCCATCTATCAGCTTGCAACATTGGCATCAGTGCGCACATTAACCAACTACTGCTGCCCTGACAGCCAGATCCAGAGAGAGAGACATTTTGTCCACTTTGTCTTGCAGGACTTATTGGCTTGAGTCTATTCCTCAAACCCTTCATCTTTTGGGAGGTGTAGCTTGGGCATTTATTCTAAAGTTGAGAAATCCGTGGTTAGAAATATCCATCAAATTGACAAGTTACTTTACCTTCAGTAATGGTCTTTCTGGTGGGTACTCCAACAACCGCTTCTTCATCGTCCTCCTGTCTCCTTGTTCTGTGGAGTGGACCTCTTCTCATGCCTAAGTAGTCCCAAGTTAGAATTTGGCTTACTGTCACCATGCAGCAACTGACAGCGCCCGGGGAAGGGGCTGGGGGGGTCTGGCACCTTTATGCAATTGTGCTCTGGCACTTCCAGTTTTCTGTGATGTTGCTGCTGAGCCATGTGATGTCACCTGGCAGTGGGTGGAAGCTATTGCTTATACGTTTCTAAATCCAGTCTACCACTTGGGAATATTCTGACGGTGAGGAATCTGCAGACAGAGATTGCACTAGTGAAGGCATTGCCAAAGGTAAGTAACTTGTTCACCAGTTCCCTTTTGAGCACACACATGGCCAATTTCCGGTCATCAGTCCATCATTGCTAGTTAGCACACATTTCGAGGCTCTGTTTACACACAGTTCCCAGTGGTCAGCTCAAAGTTCTGCAGTAGCATTACACTGAGAGCTGCCTTTTACAATGCAAATATACAAACCAATGCACTTACTACAGTGTCATCCTACTGGTCGCTGCACTTAGGGAGAAATTGCTCCTTTTCCCATTCTGGAGACAGACAGACACACAAGTGTGCACACCTCTCTTTCTGGATCACACTGACTTTCTGAGAAGGTACAACACTGCGAAACACACAGGCTCAAAAAGCTTTAAACAGTGCTTGAGCTTAAAATTCTAATTCTGTCTAGTGATTAATTGAGCACCCACAGCCACAATAAGTGCTCAGTATTGTGTCAGTGAAGCACATGTGCAGAGTAGAATTTGCCACGCAAATCCTCACTGAGAAAGACCAAATCAATGAGAACAGAAAATTAGAACAAGAATTTGAATTTAAAATTATTTATACAGCGCACGTACACCAGCGGTTTCATGGCGCTACAACTGACAGAGAACTGGGCAAGGGAGCTGGAGCTAAGTAAGAAAAAAATGAACTGCTAATGAATTAATTGAAGAATTTAGCAAAGAGATGTGCCTTGAGCTGTTTCCGGAAATGCGGGTACAGGGTTGAAGCTCTACAAGCTAGTTACAACATTGTCAGCAGTCGATTGTTGAAAACATAGTAGAAAAAACATTGATAATAAAATGTCTTTTGTTTCTCTTCACCTTCCTACTTACAGTGATCCAACTCCTGGTTACTTCAATGAAGACCGAAGTCTGGATTTTATGCTGCAGGTGCAGAGTGGCAACAGAATGAAAAAGGTGAGTATTGTATTTTGGGCCTTAATGGCGTGTTGATATAATTGGTTCTCATGTGACGGACACCTGAGAGTTTTTGGCTTTGTTAAAACAACTGCTATGTTCTGAGTCAGATGCAGTGTTGTACCAGTTACCACGTTTCTAGTCCTGCTCTTGTGTTCATGTTCTTTTCCTAACTCTTGGAGGCGGGTGCCACAGAAAGATCCAGCATTCTAGCATTTTCTTCTTACGCCACTTAGTAATTATGCACCTTTAGTTTTTATTTACTGAATATAATAGGATTGCAAATGCAACTACACAAATTGATGTAGTCCTTAAAAGTCCTTCCATTTGGGATCACATGCCTGAAGGATAAATCCAAATAGCTCCCTCCCAAAGGACAACCACCAGAGTCCGTTCCCACAGGCGATCGCCCTGATATTCAATATATCACTTGTATCAAGGATTTACTAGGCTAGCCCTAGTTTTTGGGACATGTCACTTTTGCCGCAGACTTGGATGAGCTATGTGTCTTTCTCTGACGTTTAATTGATAATATGATAATTAACAATAATACAAGCTTTCTGCTCTTTTTCAGGTTTTGGTCATTAATGGTAAAACTGCAGCATCTATTTGGAATATCACCGTACCTTGGCGAAAGCACGAGTCAAAAGCAGCGTCTGTTTTGACTGCAGACATGAAATCGATCTTTCTTTACTGGGGAGAGGAACCTCACCTGGCTTCCAACGGTTCTGTGAGTTTACATTTCACACTTGGGCTTTGACTTGCAATGGGGGCACCGTTTTCAGATGGATACATCTAACCATAGATGCCTCACTTTGTGACTCTCGCAGGCACCAGTTTGGAGCTGGAAACTATTGTAATAGCTCCTGCGTGCCAACAGCACCATCAGCTTTGGTTGCGACTTCTCTCAGATCTTCCTCTGGACATAATGGTACAGCGCTGCATCAAAGTGCTACCTCTGTGTGCTCATGTCCCTTCCTATTTTTGGAGCTCAAAGGCGTGATTCTGGTCCATCACTCCTACCCATTTTTTTATTTTATTTTATTTATTGTTTACTACACACATAGAACCCTGTTTTGGCAGTTTTCAGAGATGTCGCCCCCAAAGATGACAGGATACACATCATACTGTTTGTGTCGGAAGTGAATGTCTGTTCCGGATCTGTATGATTTCTGTTTATGGTGCCCTGAGTCCATGACTCCAAGTTCTGCTGCAAATGTTCACTGATGTGTCTGAAGGCAATCTGGGAATGAGAGATCAAGTTCTATATTGCAGAAATAGAAGCAGGCCTGATCTTTATTGACCACCTTTGTCAGGTAGGCCAAAGCTGAAAGACAAGTCCTGGAACAAATTTAATAAGGACACAAGTAGTGATCCTGAAGTACTTTGACGAGATGCTCCTGATCTAGAGAGAGATCACGCAGTAGGCGCTCTTTACTTCAGACTCCAACTTCGGCATCTGACTCTGACCCTATGATGAATTTAGAGCTGATGTTCCTTGAGCCATCAGTAGCAGCTTGAGACCTTCAAGGACACCATGCTTCAAATCTTTAAAATGGGTTCAGGTCCCTCTGGCCCCACAAATCCAGTAGGGCCCTCAGTTAGGCTTCTGTTGTTAGGCCCTCCCCTGGTGCCAGATGACCCTGGAAGAGGTCAGCCTTCTTACTGACTGACACTTGGCCATGCCTCAACTCCTCTGCAGCATTCCTCGCTGCTTGATCCTTGGTCGGTGCCACATATAGCTCCAGTCATGGTGCTTTTGGATCTATCCCGCTGCGAGTTTGAGTACGGAGCCATCATTGGCAACAATTCATCCTATGTCGAGATACATTATCACCAAAGCTATTAATCAAGCAGACGGTAGCTTTCCTCCAGTGTCTCTGATGATGGCCTTTAACTTGCAATTCGCCAGTGGCTTGGATATATCTCTAGAGTGTGCCCTGAATTTTACCTGAGGATCTCTTGCATAGCAACATGCCTCTTTAGCAGTAGTGGTTGGCTGGCCTGTAGAAATCCTGGAATTAGGAGTCTCAATTGAGCAAACAAGGCACCCTTATAGAAATGATGCATTATGGGCTGCTACCTGAGCTCTTGCTGCCTTTCAGTGAAGCCTTGAATTACCTAATTTTGGCAACTTGGTCACAATCATTCTCTGCTCTTACAGTAAGCCTCCCCATCTCAAGACCTTGGCACAGCATTTGACTCCAGACAGCAGTGTGGTGCAGGCCTCCACGAGTAGTTCTTTGACGACCAACCAGTCCACCAGAAAGGGAATCTGGGTGTGGGGGGGAGGGGGAGGGGGGTGGGGACGTGATGATGTGGATACAATGTTATTTTCTTCTGCCAGTTGGTCTTTGCTCTCGTGGATGCCATTTGCCTTCTGGATTGTTACACAAATCTCCTTTTGGATGTGGCTCACGAGTTGTTGTCGGTTAAACTGAGGCTATTTGCATCCCCAATCCTCAGTGTTCTCGATTGGAATCTACAGATTCTGTTACTGGTACGATGAGCACTAGTCTGACATGACTGGATGCACTCTACAGGTTTTTATGGGAACATCCAGGCCTCTTTGATGGACATGCCATGTGATGCATCTAGGGTTTTCCGCAAGAAGGCTAATGCAACTGTTGAGAGATTTAAAAACACTAAAACTATAGCTTGCCTATTGGCGATACTTCCCCCTGCTCTTCACTTTCATCAGCAATGTAGAAAGTTGAGGCTACTAGAGGGGCTGCGTGTATCGCTAGTGACCAGGCTCTCAATCTGTGTGACCACTCATGCAGACTATTTGTGGTGGCAGGGGGCATGCCGAAGAACAAGGTTAACAATTGGAGTAGCGCTCCGCCTCCTCCTCCTCTTCCTCCTCCTCCTCATCCTCTTTGAGCACCCCCACTAAACCGCTTTAGTTTGCCCTCCAGCCATCATGGCTGGTGGGCCGCAGGATCCAGCACTGCCTGCCTTATTGGCACTCTATCATATCGAACCAGTTGGTCCTACAAATTGTTAAGTTTGGCTACTCCGTTCCGTTTCTGGATATTCCCCCTCATGTTTCACCACTTTACACTCAGACAATGGTGGATCACTCCAGTATTCTGTCCAAAGAAATGCTGATGTTGCTTGTCAAAGGGATGATCAAACTCATGCCAGCCCGAGAGATGGCCGAGTTGCGACGTTCTGTACTTTCGGTTCCCAAGTCGAACAGTAGGTATGAAACTGATTCTCCCCCTTAGGTTAATGAATTGTCAAGAAAGTGAACTTTAAAATGATGACGCTTGCTAAGGTCCTGCTGGCCATGAATCCAAACTGAACGGTGTCCCTGTACTGCAGGGCGTGTATATTCATATGCTTGTGCTTCAGTCCAAAATAAAGAATTTCAACTTTGAGCTCGGGTCAAACCTCTTCCAATTCACCATCCTGCCCATTGGCATTTCATTGGTCCTTCTGGTCTTAATGAAGGTCATGTAGATGGTTGAGGCACATCTTTGCAGGTCAAGCATACTCCTATTCCTGTTCCTTGATGACTAGCTGCTGAAGGCAGGATCACCTCAGCTAGTATCAGACAACCTTCAGACGAGGATGTCAATACTGTCTACTCAGGGATTTTCCATCTATGAGGCCAAGTCCCATCTTCATCCTTCTATGGCAGGGTTATTCAGTGTAGGTCCTGGAGGGCTAGATCCATGTCAGATTTTCATGATAACTACTTTTATCTAAATGAGGATATGCTAAACATCTGGCATAGATCCGGCACTCCAGGACTGACATTGGAGAACCCTGTTTTAAGGCTTCTCTTTATAGGGACTGTCCTGGATACCGTTGTTATGAAAGTAATTTCTGATCAAGACTTCTAGCCGCAGATTCCTCACTTTTTTAATTTTCCCCTGCGTCATAATGGATCCGGACACTCTTCGGCAGTACCTCTACGCACTAGCATGTGACACTGCTCTACTCCGGAAATTACATATGGAGCCTATATAAGCGCCACTCCCGCGTGCAGAAATCAGTTTTTATTTTCACTCCACCAGACGCTGATCCAGAGCTCACTCGTCTCTCAGAGAGACTTTTCCTCTATATTTTCTACAGCATGTAAGGTATGTCAGTCACCCACTAAAACAGGGTTTAAGCCCAGTAGGGACTGTCACAAACAAATGTCTGTGACAGATCCTCATCAGATGTGCCTATGCTGTCTAGGGTCGACTCCCAGTTCAAAGACTTGCAGTGACTGTGCGCCCATGCTAGAGGTTAAACTTTACATTGCCAAGTATTAGGAGACTCTTCACTGAGACCGATCTAAGTCGCGGTCCAGGTCCAAGGTTCGGTCCTGTTCCCGCTTCAGGAGTCACAGACACTACTCCAGAGAAAGCTATTTGTTGCCATCCAAATCGTCTGATAAGGCAAAAAGAAACCCTAGAAATCAAAGTGGGACTTGGTCCCCTCTCACCTCTCTCATTCGCCTGAGCAGGTGAGGAGGCTGTGCCATGGCTCTCGATCTTGTTCCTCACCCGACTTCAGAGTTGAACACACAATTGGTTCCAGCACAACCTGAGTTTCCAGGTCCATCTGCCCCTCCACAACAGATCAAAGAGTTCTGTGCAGCCTTGCTCTGGCTTTTCGGATCCTTGCTGACTTTCTCTGGTGTGTCTTTGGGCCCCAAGGAGCCAATAGGCCTAACATCTGCAGTACCACTAGTGGGTTTGTGTCAGCACCAGTTTGACCTTCCGAGCCCTTTACTACGATTCACGCTGGTGCCTGGGACTTCAACGCTTGTACCGAATCCATCAACGGCAGATGAGGAGATACCCATAGTACTGTCCGTCTCGGAGTCTACGCCGATCCAACCTCAATCAGGACTGAGCCAGATGACAATCGAGGCGTCACTCCCTTCACTTGATTTGCCACCTCCACATGGGAGACAACACACTCTACATTCACTTTATGGCACAGACTCAGAGAATTATTGTGAGAAGCTGGCCTGGTATACGATGTACACTTGGGTAAATGGACACCCTGCACCAGACCAAACCATATACTAATAAAGTGGTATAAGAATCACGACTCGGATCAAGACGCGGTCTACAGGACGTAGAAGTGCCGTGCCCCAAAGGAATCACCCAAGATGAGTAGCTGGGAATCCCACGGGGTCCTGTGCAGTGTGGGAATACGACCGCGTTCTCCATACAGTCCACGTGTAAGTCGCGGTTGGAATTTTAAAGATTAAGGACCTTTCCCAGTGGGCCCTGAAGAAACTCTGTGGAAGATAGATGGTTGGAGAGCCACCCCATCCGTGGATACCCTAGTACCCATGTTACCTACACAAGGGAAGACCGGTGCATAGGTGTGAAGTGGTGTTGGAAGCAGCAGTCTAACCCATTGGAGGACTAAAGGAAAGTGCAGCTGCTGATGAAGGAGAAAGTGTCCTGTGGAATCTGAAGGTGGATTCTAGATGAGAGGTACCCGCAAGCAGAGGGGACAGAGTCTGTCACTCAGGAGTGACCAGGAGATCTGGAAGACAAATGCCCACCAATTTCGTGAGTTGCAGGAGAGTTAACAAGGACCTTGACTCTGCAGCTGTGAGGACCAGACGGCGCTGAGGAAGACCAGGAGCCGTGCACGAGCTGTCCCATGTCGGATGTCGATTGCTGAGGGGGTCAGTGTTAGGCGGGAGCACCAAAACGCCTTGGCAAATGCAACCAACGCAGAAGTTGAAGAAGGTGCAATGTCGGGACCAGCAAGGTCTTGGGAATCCCCACAAGCAGGGGAGTCAGAGCAGGCCCGAGCAATTGGGGGAGCCCAACAGAAGTAAAGGTGACCCTCAAATGGACCCACAGGTCGGAGTTACTGGAGTCACGAGAGGACCACAAGCAGCTCACCAAAGATGCAGGCCACAATGCACACGATGCGGTGTGGCCGAAGATTCTGATCACTGGAAATGGTAGAGGTTGGGGCTACTTGGAGCCCGAAGATCTTCTTGGAAGGAAGCCAGCAAGCCTTTGCAATTACAAGTTGACGCGGTGCACAGGGATTCGATAATTGTACCCCCCACGAGGGCTTCTGGCCTCAAACTTGGTAAGAGGGCAGGGCAGGCCTCGAGAGCTGTGGAGAACCACCTTCTGTGTTGCAGAACCTTTCTGAGTCAAGAGGAGCTCAGGATCAGCAGACCGGTCGACTTCGTTGTGGAGCCTGCAAATGCAGGGAAATGACTCCTTCACTTCAAGGGAGATTCCTTCAGGTGTCTTTGATGCCCACAGGCCTTGGAAGGTTCTGGTATGGTGCAAAGGCACAGACGATGCAGCAGACTGGAAGGGAGAAGAAGTCGAGCCCAAACGAAGTCCAGCGAAGCCCAGACTGCCGAGACGGTAGAAGAAAAAGTGGTGTCTGATCTGAATCTTGTCCCACGACGAATCAAGGGACCCACCCACAGGCAAGCCCTAAGTACCCTTAGGAAAGGGTTGGGATGATTCAGGGGACCCTCCCAGGGGAGGGTCTGCACAGGGGGGAGGTTACGCCCATGTCCTTTGTCCAGTTTTGCGCCAAAGCGTGAGCCAACGGCTCCCAGGACTGGTTTGAACTGGACTATGCATGGGGACACCAAATGTGCCCCTCATGCAGACTGAGTGGCGCTGGCAAGCACACCCACTCTGCCCCAATACACTAAATCCTGTTTGGGAGGTGGTCACACCTCCCTGTGACAGGATGCCTATTGTTCTGCCTTCCCCTGCTTGAGCTTGGCTCATTAGCAGGAGAGCAGAATCGGGTCTTTGGTCGGCAGCAACCATTTTTGCTGTCCGGGTCTAGAAGACTTGTGCTGGGACATGGAGAGCCTAACGGAGGGCTCTTCCAGTGCTTGGAATCATATCTCCCACACTATTTACAGTGTGGAGGTATGATTCCAACATGTTTGATACCAAACATGATAGGATTTGTTGCAGCCAGTTTTGAGATGGTCATTGCGTAATTACGCGGTGCAAATCCATATGGTATATGGCTGCTTCACTTACAACCCGGGAGAATGGACTCCGTAGGCTGTAGGGGTATCCTGCTCATGCAAGGGCACCCTCACATTTGGAACCAAGCAACCTGCCTTCAGGATTGCAAAGGCCTGCTGTATGGGTGACTTATAGTTTTTGAGTGCAGTGACCTTAGATATAGGAAATCTATATCTTTAGTAAGTGGTGGTAGCACCATCTTACATAGGCTGCCATGGCAGGCCTGTAGTTCCATTTTGAATAGTCTCCCATGGGTGGAATAATGTATACTTCAGCCCATGGGAGACCTCTGGGTACCTATCCCCTGGGTACCTTAGTACCATATACTAGGGACTTATAAGGGTACCTCGGTATTCAATCTGGGATGTACCCAAGTACTGAACTTAATAATTTAAGGGAGAAAGCAGAGAGACTGGGGTCCTGATTAGCAGGATCACAGTCAGACAAGTCAAAAACAGCTTGGCACCAGGCAAAAAGTTGGGGTAACCATAAAAGCAGATCCTACTTTCCTACAATGATTATGATGCAGGTGATGAGATCGCTCAGCCTTATCAAGATAACTGTTGGCATGTTGATTTGCAGGACGCTAGTGGTCTCGATACCTCCCCTGAAACGGGCCTTCTCTCTTCCTCCTTTCTGCCCCCCAGACTAGCCAGAAAGAAATCTGCTTCCTATGCCATGGTAATGCATGAGGTGGCCGAAGTACTAGATCTCCAGCTCCCCACCTCGGAGGTTAAAACTAATGTTTTAACAGAAGTTCTTCAGCTGTGGCAGACATCTTCTATGCTGCTGGTACCATTTAATGTGGCAAGAACAGTTACCTGATTTGGAGGCTTGGAAAAACCTTGCTCCAACCCTCCAGTAAGCGCACAAATTGCCAGACGCCATTGCCCTGTGCAACACTGCGTTCCTCGCTCTGTACCTTTCTAAAGAAAGTTTAGTCGTGTACGCGTCCACAAACCGGTATAACCCCAAAATGTTTTCTACTGCTCCTCCCAATAGGGAGTCTAAATAAGTGGAAACATTGGGGAAGTGAGGTGTTTTTCTACCATCCTGGCTTTCTGATCTGTAAACTCCAGCTGCCTCCTGGGATGCTCTTTTCTTACCCTTTGGGACTCGGTGGTGCATATCCTCCCTGGTGTCCCTGAAGATCTCAGACTTGTCCTTGCTCAGGCTATCCAAGATGGTAGTGATGCGGTCAAGATCACTATTCATTTTGGCTTGGACAACATTGATTCAGTTGGGTGAGCCATGGACTCCAGTGTTGCCTTCACCACCTTTCGTGGCTGCCATCAACCCAGATCTCAGGCGATGCCCAGTCATCCCTTATGGACATGCCCTTCAACGGGACTCACTTTTTTCGGGGGCAAGGGTGATTATGCTTTAGAGCAATTTATGGAGAACAGCGCTACTACACGATCACTGGGGTTATCCTCGCCAACCGCACCAACCTTTCTGCTCCTATTGTGGATTTGGTAGAGCTGTCATATACTAAGTGTCGGTCCAGCCACAGCAAGGAACTTGGCAGGTTTGCAATCTCAATGTTGTGGTGCCTGCAGCCTAGGTCAACGGGCTGCCCAGACCACTGCACCCCCACCTGCAACACCGCTTTAATGTGCTCTTGGGGGAACACAGTCACCGGTGGGAGGCAGGATCCAACAATTCTTCCCAGGTTGGCAAGCAAGAACATCGGACAGGTGGGTTCTGCAGAACGTTCACAGGGCATTTGCTTGACCCGTCCTCTCTTCTCCGCCACACCTTCGACCATCACCCCAGTGACTAAAGACGATTTCTTCATTTTGCGACAAAAGTGTGGTCGAGAGGGTACCAGCGCCATAAGTATTGCGTGGCTATTATTCCTGCTACTTTCTAATGCCCAAAAAGGAAGGATGCCTTTGTCCTACTTTAGAGCTGCATTCTCTCAATGCCTTCCTCTGGAAAAGAAATTCAAAATGCTCACCCTGGCCCAGGTCCCATCTGTCCACAACACTGGAGACTTAATGTTTGCATTGGAGCTGTAGGATGCCTATTTCAATATATCGTCCTGCTGGCCCATTATTGCTACCTGCAGTTTGCGGCGGGACAGGGGCATTTGCAGTTTGCTGAGCTCCTCTTTGGGTTTGCCAGTATCCTCAGGTCATCACAAAATTATGGCAGTGGTAGCAGCACACCTTCAGAGGTCCAGGATACCATTCATCCCCTATTTTGACTGCAGGCTGTTAAGGACATGGCTCACCCCAGGCAGTCATCAACAACCTCCAGACTACAGCAAACCTCCTATCGTCTTTGGGGTTCACTATCAAGGTGCCAAAGTCACACCTGACCCTTTCTCAGACGCTCCCCCTCATTGGAGCCATTTTTGATATGGTTCAGTTTTGTGCCTTTTCCCTAGAAAAGAGTCCAGGAGATTCGGGCTGTGATCGAAGTCTTTTAACCTCGGACTTGGATTTTAGTGAGGTCGACTCTGAGGCTGATGAGGTTCAACATTCTTTAAGTCTCCGGTTGTTATGCGCTTTTTGAAAGGTTTACAACATTTGTTTCTTCCCTCTCCCTTTGTCATGCTGCTGTGGGTCCTTAACTTGGTTCATATGTTGTTAGCGTGAACTCCAATCAAGCTGCTTCACAGCTGCTCTGTATGGCTCCCTACCCTCAAGACTCTTTGTCGTCATTACATCAGCATGGCGAGTGAGTGAGCTTCAAGCTCTGTGTCAAACCGCCTTACACCACTTTATTCCCAGACTAATTGGTTCTGCTGATGTGAGCATCTTTCTTATCAAAAGTTGTGACGCTGTTCCACGTCTCTCAATCCATCCTCGTGTCTGCGTTCTCTGCTCTGTCTCACCCCTCCAAGAAGGAGAGACTGCACCGCTTGGACCCCAAACAAGCGCTCAGCTTCTACATAGATCTACCTAATCCATACTAGGTGGACTATCTGCTCTTTGTAGGGTTTTCTAGAGCGCATAATTTCAAGCCTGCTCAGAAGAGAACCACCTTCTGCTAGATCGTGCCCTGCATTAAGATCTGCTATGCATTGGCTTAAAAGCAGCCTCAGGAAGCACTGCATGCTCATTCTACTAGGACCACAGCTGCTACCACTGCGTTAGCAAGTGAGTCCCTGTCCTAGACACTTGCCAGGTGGCTATGTGAGTGTCCCTCCATACATTCACAAAGCACTATTGTCTTGATGGTCAGGTTCGCCAAGAGGGGCATTTTTCCTGCCGGTCCTGCAGGACTTTCTTGTTTGAGTCCCTTCACAGATTTGCCTCCAAAAAGGCACTGCTTTGGTATCTATGTCTAAAAGTCTCTATCAGAAGAACAAGTTACTTACCTTCAGTAATGCTCCTCCTGGTAGAGACTGTATCTAGCCGCAGATTCCTCACCAACCCTCCCAGACTGCATGTTCTGTAATTGGCTTCTATCCGTTAATAAGATTCCACTACAGTTTGCGTTTGGGGCTCTCTGTGTGGCACGTACACTCTCAAAAGCAACTGACGTCGCGTGCGGGAGTGGTGCCTATATAGGCTCCACACATCATTTGAGCTAAACTACATAGGAGCAGAACAACACTGCACCACCTGCCAGCACCCAGAGTGTCAGACCTAGCGGATTCTGGCTGGCTGGGACACATCAAAATCAGACTGAATCCACCGTCCTAGATAGAATGAGTAGGATACACTTGTGTGATAGCCTGTGCTCAACCTTGAGTAGCTTGGCACAGAGCAGTCAGGCTTATCCTCAGGGTGAAAGTGTAAAGTATTGACACAACACCACCCTCGCAACACACTGAGTACACTACAAAAAGACTCCGCACCGTATGTTTTAAACACTGGTCTTTGTATTATAAACGCATAGAAATCAAAATGACATACACATTAAATATATACTTTTCAGTTATATGCAACTGTCAAACTCTCCTATTAGCAGCAGAACAGCATGAACATATATGTTCCAGTCAAAGGTATTCGCTTGCCCCGTTATCCCCTCAGCCTCGTAAGCAATAAACTAATGTGCATACTTTCCCAGGGTGTTGACGAGCCAAGCGATATCTCCCACATCAAAAACGACAACCATGTATGCAGGTCGTTCAGAGGTATTCCACTTTCCCGCTAACACATTAGCATAAAACACAACATTCCCAATATCGCATACCCCGTACAGTTGTAATGGTCAAGAAATCGCAGTGTTCAAGGCATATGAGCTGCAGATTACACATTATGCATCAATCGCCATCTGGTATTGGGCCCGGATGTTTGCACGAGGTAGGTGACTCCTCCCTTGGATCATAGTGCGCATGGGCATTGGCTCCATCCTAAGATTGGTTTTTTTCCCGCCATCGGGCTCGGATGTGTTCACGCGCTCCAGTTCGGAACCGTTAACGGTTTTCTCTTTCGACGCGCAATCCTTCCCTTCTCGACAGTATTGTTTCGATCGCGTTTCCCAATCCACGCGACTCTTCAACTTCGAAGTCTTCGATTCCGGTCGTCGACGAAGGCCTTCGGGCCTACCTGGGCCTCATCTCCGGCTCATGGAAAGGCCGCCATTCAAAAAGTGTCCTCGATGTGGGTTGAAGTTTCCCCACACCGACCTGCATGAGGTGTGCAACCTCTGCCTCTCACCAGAGCGCGAGGCCAGAGACAGTCCAGCTTGCGCCTCCTTCTGCTCCAAGAAGACGATCCGGGACCGACGAGCTAGAAGAACAATGGCTCGCTCGTCATCTTCGATCCCCGACGACATCTTCCAAGAAGGCGTCGATGTTCCAGAGCAAGGTCGGGTCGAAGAAAGCCTCATCAGTGCCTCCGAAGCAGATGACTCCGACGTCGAGGACATCACTCCAGCTCAGAGGGCCGTGAGTACAGACGTCGACCCCAACCCCCACTCGACACGATCAATAAAGGCTTCGGTACCACCTCCACCTTCGGGCCCAGGTGCACACCGAGAGACTGCTTCCCATGCCCCGCCTTCGGGCCAGGTAAAGAAGCCTACTAAGCCTTTAGGTGACTCGGGCTCGAGTCAGCCTACCCTCGGTGCCAAAAAACATACACAGGCACCGAAAAAGAAGACGTCCTCTCCCTCATCCATGCCGACCGCTGCTGCGACATCTAAGCACTCGGCGTCGAAGGCTAGCACTGGTTCCTCGGCACCGACAACACCCTCGGAGCCGACCAAAAAACGGCCACCAAAGGGTCCCGACTCCCATTCTTCGAATCCGAAGACCTCGGAACCAAAAAAACAACAGGTTCCATCAGACAAAGACACTGCAAAACTGCACTGTTCCAAACCCAGAACCGCTACCCAGTCGGCGCCAAGAAAGCATACGGCACCATAGCCGTCGACTCCAAAGGATCTGCCTCCCACAGAAGAACTGTTTCGCCCAGATCCTACCCAAAAGACTCTTGTGAAGAATCCTAAGACTGGTCATTTAATGCTTAGCATCAAGAAAAGACCCCTAGATACGCCTGCACCGGCCCCACCACCGAAAAAGGGAGACTTTGCTACCTCTCCATTAAGGATCCCTTCTCCTCTTCCTCCTCCTCCTCACTGCTCTCCTACACCATCACCTACTCCAGTAGATGATGATGATGCCAACACCTCAGATGGTGCAGGGGGAGGTGCGGACGATCAACCCCTAGGGGACCCTACCCCTACTGGCTCCCCAGACCCCTGGGATGATTACAGTGTCCCAGACGTCCCTTACACCCCACAAGACGACATCTATCCCTCCAGGCCTTCCTCTCCAGAGGACAATATCGGCTTCAACCAGCTCCTCCACAGAGCTGCCCAGTACCACAGGGTGGCCCTTCATACAGACCCCGTGGAGGAAGATTTTCTCATGAACACTTTTGACACCACATAAAGGTCCACCTCAATTTTACCCATGCTTAAAGGGGTCATTAAGCATGCACCAGAGGTCTTTAAAGACCCGGTTAGGGCTCGAGTCATCAACCAGAGAGCACCTCTAGACACCCTCGTAGTTTCCAATGCGAGTAAGAGAGCCAATTCCCAAACATCAGGTGACGCACCACCACCAGATAAGGAATATAAACTCCTGGACGCCTCTGGCAAGCGCACAGCGTCACAGGCAGCAAACATATGGCGCATTGCCAATACACAAGCGCTGTTAGCTAGGTATGACAGGGCACATTATGATGAGCTTGAGTCCATAATGCAACACCTCCCAGACAGGTATAAAAACAGAGCCAATGAACTCATACAAGAAGGTAAAACCATCACTAACACCTCCATACGTTGTGTCTTAGATGTCGCAGATACCGCCTCAAGGGCAATAAACACCAGTGTCCTTCTGCGTAGGCATGCCTGGTTACGCATCTCAGGTTTTAAACCTGAAGTCCACAGTACCATACTCAATCAGCCATACGATGAGCAACACCTATTTGGCCCTAATGTGGACGTATCACTTGAAAAAATGAAAAAGGATACCGACACAGCCAAATCTATGGGAACCTTGCAGTCGCAAGCTCCCAGACGTTCCTTTCGTCGCTCATCCTTCAGAAGCACCCACAGAGGTTACTCCTCTGATAGCCCCTCCACTTCTTACAAAGCTCCCACCCAATCCACCTTTACTAGAGGTTACCAAAAGAGGCGGTTACAGGGGGAATAACAACAAAGGCAGAGGCAAAAACAACTCCCGCTCTGCCTCCACCCCCACCCCATGACTTCCCTCCACTTCCCCCAGACCATTCCACTCCAGTCGAGGGAAGACTCCACCAATTCCTCCCTGCCTGGGCAAACATCACTTCAGACAGGTGGGTGCAACAGATAATTAAATCAGTCTCGAACTAACATCTACCCCCCTAAACATACCACCCAAACAGAGTCCAATGTCACAAGAACATTTGTCACTCCTAAAGCATGAGGTAATCTCCCTCCTACAAAAAAGTGCAATAGAACCAGTTTGCATGCACCAACAAAACAAAGGAGTTTACTCCCTCTATTTTCTCATACCAAAAAAGGACGGCTCTCTAAGGCCTATTCTAGACCTCAGACCCCTAAACCTATACATCCACTCAGACCATTTCCACATGGTCACACTTCAGCAGGTCCTTCCTCTGCTTTCACAGGGCGACTTCCTTGCTACCCTAGACCTCAAGGATGCCTATTTCCACATTCCCATTCACACCGCTCACAGAAAATATCTCAGAATCGTAGTGGACGGTCAGCACTATCAATTCAAAGTACTCCCATTCTGAGTCACCACAGCACCAAGAGTGTTTACCAAGTGCCTAGCGGTAGTGGCAGCACACCTTAGAAGACAACACATCCATGTATTCCCATATCTAGACGACTGGCTCATAAAAGCCATCTCATACAATCAGTGTGTACAACACACTCATGCCACTATTCAACAACTTCACGACCTGGGGTTCACAGTAAACCACGCCAAGTCTCAGCTGCAACCGTCCCACACGCAACAATACTTCGGGGCCACAGTAGACACCTCAAAGGCGCTAGCCTGTCCCAGTCACGCCAGGATAGCAAGCATACAGGCTCTTCTCACCAAATTCCAACCGCAACACTCTCTTCCAGCTCGAGTGTTCATGCAACTCGTAGGAATGATGGCCTCTTGCATATTCATAGTGCCTCATGCAAGACTCTAGATGCGTCCTCTCCAAGAGTGCTTAGCACGCCAATGGAACCAGGCTCAAGGCCAACTAACAGATCTGGTGTTGGTAGACGGTCGTACCCACCGCTCTCTGCAGTGGTGGAACACCAAGAACCTTTCCAAAGGGCGACCGTTCCTAGAGCCGATTCCTCAAATAGTTATGACGGTGGACGCATCGCTCTCCGGCTGGGGAGCTCAATTACTACATCACACCATGCAGGGCAGGTGGACACCTCAACAAAAGTTACTCCACATCAATCACCTGGAGTTACTAGCCATATTCCTAGGTTTAAAAGCATTTTAAAAACGCATATCGGGCAAGGCTGTCTTAGTCCGCACCAACAACATGACAGCCATGTATTATATACAAAAACAAGGCGGAACACACTCTCTGCAGCTCTCTCAGCTGGCACAGAACATATGGAGGTGGGCTATACCTCAGAACATTTTTCTCCTAGCCCAACATGTCCCAGGAGTCCAAAACACCAGAGCCGATCTGTTGAGGCGTCAAACACAACAGATCCACGAGTGGGAACTTCATCCACAAGTTCTTCAACCGTTTTTTCAAACATGGGGGCAACCACAGATAGACCTCTTCGCCACCCAAGAAAACACCAATTGCTCAAGCTTCGCCGCCAGATATCCTCACCCATTGTCCAAAGTCAATGCAATATTGGTGAACTGGTCAGGCAGATTTGCGTACGCTTTTCCGCCTCTCCCACTTATTCCACTAGAGGTGCGCAAACTACAGCAACACTCCTTAACGCTCATCCTAGTTGCTCCAACTTGGGCCAGACAGCCATGGTACACCACATTGCTGGAACTATCCGTAGTTCCGCACCAAAAATGACACCTCTCTCCACGCCTTTTAACCCAGCACCATAGAGAGATCCAACACCCACACCCAGACCCAGCTCAGCTCAACCTAGCAATTTGGCTCCTGAAGTCCTAGAGTTCGGTTACCTTAACCTTCCTCCTGACTGTATGAACGTCCATAAAAGAAGCTAGACAACCTACCACTAGAGCATGCTATGCAGCCAAGTGGAAACGATTTGTAATATAATGTCATAACAACAACACCGATCCCCTAGATGTGTCTATCCAACGCATCATAGGCTACTTACTACACCTCCAAAGATGCAACTTAGCCTACATGTCTATTAGACTGCATCTTGCTGCCATAGCAGCATATCTACAAAATAGACAACCTCTATCACTTTTCAGAGTACTTGCCGTAAAGGCCTTTATGGAGGGACTCAAAAGAATAATTCCCCCCAGAGTACCACCTTCACCTGTGTGGAATTTAAACATCGTTCTCACAAGATTAATGGGGCCTCCATTTGAACCTCTACATAAATGTGAGCTACAATTCTTAACATGGAAAACTGCTTTCCTAGTAGCCATTACTTCTCTACGAAGAGTTAGCGAACTACAAGCACTAACCATTCAGGAACCTTTTCTGCAGATGCATCATAAGGTTGTTCTCCGAACTAATCCTAAATTCCTCCCTAAAGTCATTTCTCCCTTCCACCTCAATCAATCTGTAGAGCTGCCTGTATTCTTCTCGCAGCCACAAACAGCCGCAGAAAGAGTTGTTCACACCTTAGATGTCAAAAGAGCACTCCTGTACTACATAGAGAGAACGCAACCTTTTCGCAAGACCAAACAGCTATTCGTGTCTTTCTCGCCACCACACAAAGGCAACCCCATATCAAAATCAGGGATAGCTAGGTGGATTGTCAAATGCATACAAATTTGCTACCTCAAAGCAAAACGTACATTATCTGTTCCTCCTAAAGCCCACTCTACACACAAGATAGGGGCTTCAATGGCATTTTTAGGGAACATTCCCTTAGACGATATCTTCAGAGCAGCTACATGGTCTACACCGCAAACATTCACAAAACACTATTGTGTAGATGTGCAAACTAAACAACGGGGTAGTGTGGACCAAGCTGTACTCAAAACACTATTTCAGACTACTCCCAACAGATACTGGTGGTCGCCGCTAGGAGGGGATACTGCTATACAATCTATGCATAGTGTGTAATCTGCAGCTCATATGCCTCAAACAGAATATGCTACTTACCAGTATGCATCTGTTCTTGGCATGTAGAGCTGCAGATCTACACACGCCAACCCGCCTCCCCGGCTACCTGTATCTGTTCCAGTATTATCTTATTTAGATACAGCATACATGGGCATCTTTACTGTTTCTTACAAAACTCCATTTCCCCGCTGGCGAAAAACAATCTGAGGATGGAGCAGATGCCCATGCGCACTATGATCCAAGGGAGGCGTCTCCTACCTCGTGACATCCAAAGACTTTCCAAGACAAAAACAAGTGCAAACATCCGGGCCCAACACCAGATGGCGATCTATGCATAGTGTGTAGATCTGCAGCGCTACATGCCAGGAACAGATGCATACTGGTAAGTAGCATATTCCTTTTTTGGGCTATGCCTCGTGGGCCAGCCATCCATACTACCCCAGCCAATGATGCACGTGGCATCCGCTGACAACACTTTGATTAGTTTGTGGGGACCTTTTAAAGCGGAAGGAAACAGTTACTTGGTTTCGACCCTCCAGATTAGGCCTTCAGGAACCCAGCAGCACCTTCATGAGTGCAGTATCGCTATCCCTCCCCACCGTAGGCAAAAGACTGTGACACCGTAAGCTTGCCAACTTTCAAATTGGAGCAATGTTTCCCCTCACGGGAAGGTGCGCGCTGCAATTGCTCCAGGCAGCCAGTCGTGGGTGCACACAAGGCACAACAAGATCTCTCTGATCCAGTCACGATCTTCTCAACAGGGTACCTTGTGGCCTGGGTCTGAGAGGAGGAATCCAGCAACCTCAGACAGAGGGCACAATGTCGGGCACTGTTGTGCTCCAAATCTGGAGGTTGGAGACTCTCTAGGCTTCCAGCTCGGGTCCCGTGGACTCGGCAAACATTCCCCAACGCCCCTCGGACACCACAGAGTGTGAGGTATCTCAGGTTTCCCGTTGCAAGCATGGGTCCCTTGGACTTGACAAACTTCCCCAGAACTCCTCAAACTATTCACTTTCCGGCATCCCAGGTGGGCCGCTGATCTTTACAAGCACACCCCTCTGCACAGTGTGATAACGGTGTACATGAGGATGGTCCTGGTCCCAACCGACGATCACTTCCACCCGTTTCCACCTCACGCGTGTGCAGTCCTTACGATCTTGTGGAAACTGGGAGATCCTTTTTGTCCCTGGGATCTCGTGGATAGAAGGCCTGCCAACCAGCTCTTGGAAGATTTCCTCCACCGCTGGGAGGAAATCACCTCTGGTTCTTGCAGTGGTCCTCCAGCGATACTGCCTAGAACTTCTCACACCTCCCCACACATTCCACTCCGCGCGCTTTCCCTCAGCAGAGATCATCTTCGACTCCTTCAAGAAGAGGTGCAGCCTCCCCTTCTGAAGGGGGCAATGGAGAGGGAGTGTCTCTGCCGAGGTAAGAGCATTTATTCACTTTACTTCTTCATTCCCAAGAATGACTGCTCCCTCAGACCAATCTTAGACCTCAGGCCCCTCAACAGACACATCCCATTGGAACATTTCCACATGACACCCATGGAGGACATCATTCCTCTGCTCCAGCAAGGTGACCTCATAACTCCATTGGACCTTAGTGACGTGTACTTTCATATACCCTTCCACGCTGCTCACTGGCGCTACCTCAGATTTGTGGTATGTGGCCAGCACTACCACTTCAAAGTACTGCACTTTGGGGTGACCAAGTGCAGTAATAGCCCCCTTATGAGGGGCGGCCAACAATTGGCAGATAAAATGTGCTGGCAGGCAGCAGTACCTAGACCACGCTCAGGCTGCAATCTCTCTGCTCCACAGCCTGGGATTCAAGATAAATGCTAGCAAGTCACACCTTCAACCCCTGCAGGTCCAGCCCTTACAAATAAACGCCTACCCCAACCAACAGAGGGCGTTGGCATTTCAGCTGCTGCTGTTTTGTTCCCAGACCAATCATCCTCTTCCAGTCAGGACAGTAATCTCCTAGTTATTATGGTCTCTTGCATCACCATAGTCCCCCATGTCCGGCTCCACATGCTCCTTTCTGCAGGAGTACCTTTCAGTCTAGTGGTTACAAGCGGAGGGTCACTGGGAGGATCTTGTGTTGGTGAAGGCCTCTAACCTCAAAAAAGGCGCAACCGTGGCCTTTTTGGGCAATATGCTGCTAGCTGACCTGTGCAAAGCGGCACCTGGTCAACCTGCCACGTGTTCACTAAACATTATTGTGTGGATATCCTACCACCTTAAACAGGCTTTTGTTTGGCAGACAATGCTAAGAACTTTGTTCAACATCTTCATCATCCAGAGGACAGCTACTGCTTATAGAGGGTATAGCTTTAAGGTTCATGCACAGCATGTGTATTTACAGCCACACATGCTACAAACGGAAAATATTATTTATGCTGTAAGCAGCCCACTCACCTCCCCGGATCCTTGTCTGCTGCAGATCTCTCCTCTTGCCACATACTTTCTTACACTCACAATATGCATGGTCATCATGCTACCTTTGCTCACCAATCCATACTTACACTCACCTACGGTGAGGAAAACCATCTAACATGGAGTCTGTGCCAGTGTACATTGTCCATAGAAGGAGTTCATGTATCCTGCGACTCAAAAGATGTTTTTGAAAATAAACATCTACACACACATAACCCTAGCTAGGGGGGAACTAGAGGGCACGGGGTGTTCAGGGTGAGCTGGCCTCCAAGTTCAATATGTACACACAAAAGAAGCTACCCTGAATAATTCTCTGATTCTATATGTGAAGATAGGCACACTACACTTGATTAAGTGGCGTGCAGAGCATCTCAAAACATGTGAAGGACTGTCCTCGCATACCACCAGGTGTCATGCTTCATCATTGGCAGTCCTCACTCTCTAGCAACTGTTTGGTAGAGAGCGGGCCTTCACCTGGAGACAGGGTGGCACTTCTAAGAAATAAGTCGGGCCCATGATAAAGTGAGAGGTTAAAAATCAATGCAAACGGCAAATACAATTTATTTGTTAGGTGTTTGCTTGATATTAAAAATAAAGCGTGGAGAAATTGGGGGTTAGTACCCCATCCCCATCAGTGTCGTCAACATGTTTCTGCAGTGTAGGCCCAGAGGGTCCTTGGCATTCATCAGGACGAAATATATGGACTCCTATCTAATCTCCTCCGATTTAGATGTAACCACCATGTAGACCTTTGTCATTCTCTAAGAGGGCTTGCTCAAGCGTGTGTATAGAATCAGAAAAATTGCATCATGCATATTAACAGAATTACTCATGTGGATGTGAAACACGTGTCACTGCAAACGTGGCGCACATACATATTGCAAATATACAAGTACTGTGAGACCAGCTCACAATCTTACCCAAAGTCAGGGGCTGGAATGCCTTATGGGAAGGGGGGCTGAGGGAGCCCTGTAGTTACACTCTGAAAACAGAGTAGGGAGAAATAAAAATAGATATTTGTGAAGTAACAAAATTGCACACAAGTTCTTTCATCATTCACGTAAAACAGAGTTCTGAGATATGAAGCCCTGGAGTCTCAAGCATACCCCACAACCACACCCTTACTGCCTCAAGGTGCGTCCCTCAATGATATCCAAAAATGTCCTCTCCTCTTCCCCGCTGGTGGCAGAGTGAGCGGGGACGTGCTGTTTTTATAGGTGCTGTGTGTTTGGTAAACGAGGAAAAATTAGATTAATTGGCGGCATGCGGTGCTTGATTAGAAGGCTCAAGATCCGGTGTCCACGTAATTGCCTGGATGTTGCGTGCTATTTTGATCAGCTGTTGCTTTTTTGTTAGCGGGACACGTGACCGCATAAGGAAAAAGCCTGTCAACAAAAGGATCCCATGATGCGAGTTGGATTTGTCTGAGTGCTGTGTCATAGTAACAGATGACCAGCGGTTGCATGTCCCGTTTGGGATAACCTGACGGCAGGACGAGGGCGTGGTTCAGGTTTGCGCATGCATTTTGCTGCGCTGGCCGAGTTGTGGGGTAGAGTTGAAAGTTACCCATCTGTGAGTTTCAACTTCAGGTGATGCGGTTCAAGAACGGACAATGTGTTCATAATTTTTACAACACTATTTTGGAGTGCACTAAATATAATTTCAACGGTTTGTTTATCATTCAAGGTATTTGAGCGCATTTATTCACTCAATATTTTGGAGTGCCCCAAAATAAAAATAAAACAATGATATTACGGTTTTTCTAGAAATTGCGAGAATATTATAAATGGCGGAGCGATATTGATGTACATTAATAACTCGCAGGGTGTCATAGTCTGTTGATCCATCACGTTTGCCACTTATCATGAGTAGTAATGGGTGAAAGGTTGCCAGGAACTGCAAATGTATCGCCATCGCTGTTGGCCGCTGTATCGCACAATTTTGCAGCCAGGGTCTATCATCGTTTAGGCCGGATTCCCATGTATTAAGGCGGTACACCCAATGTTGTTCCCAAGTGTGAAGTCTTTATTGTATATTTGAGATGTTGGGCTCATTTTCTCGATGACCACCCATTCCAGATCTCTATCCTTGTGACCTTTTTCAAGGTAGTGACGTGTCAGTTTAGTGTTGTTTCTTCTACATCGAAACTTTCAAACATGAGGAGGCTGTTTTTGTCCGTTGTCTTGTTATGGACTCTTGTCTTAATTCCATCATGATCCAGTGTTATGCCGAGGTCCAAGAAAACTGCTTTGTGTTTGTTGATAGAGTATGTGAACTTGAGGTGTTCACCCACTCCGCAAATTCTATTGCTTGTTGTTCATTACTGTGCCAGATTATCAGAACATCATCGATGTATCTTTGCCAAAGCTTCAATTGTTGCCTGCAGGGATTTTCCGGGTTGTATATATGGTCAACCTCAAATTGATGTACATAGAGGCACGCCATACTAGGAGCAAAGGTGCTCCCCATAGTCGTGCCCCGAATCTGATGGTATATGGTGTCCTCATACTCAAAAACATTCTCAGTTAGTGCCATTTCTGTATGCTCCTGAATGAAATTGCGTGGGGTCAAGAATTGTCAGTCCCTCCCTTGTAGGATGTGTTCGACCACTGACAGTGTCCGTCTCTGTGGATTTCTTGTGTAGAGCCTCTATGTCCATTGTGATGACCCAGTCTTGTGTGGGGTGGATTTCCATATCTCTGAGTAGACATAAGACATCTTTAGTGTCTTTCAGTTATGAGGCTGATGTCTGTACAATGGGTTTAAAGAAGCAGTCACAAAACTGTGAGAGTGGTTCTAATACGGATCCGATGCCAGATACTATGGGTCTCCCGCTGGTGGATCCTTATTCTTGTGTATCTTGGGCAGGATGTAGAATCTTGGTGTGCGTGGGGTGTCACCCATGAGAAATTCCGCTTCGTGCTTAGTGATCCAGTCATTCAACAGACCCTCCTCAACTAAGATTTTTATCTTGTTGGGAAGTCTCTGGGTCGGGTCGGTCGTTTTGATCTCATAACTGTTGCGATCGGACAATAGTCGAATACACTCAGTGTGGTATTTGTGTTTGTCCATGATGACAATAGCTTCGCCCTTGTCTGCCAGTTTTATAATCAGTTGTTTGTTCCTTTTTAAAGTTTCCACAGCTGTTTTTTCTCCTCGCTTCAAGATCTGGAAGACCTTGTTGTGCAGGCAGTCAATAGCTTCCACTTCCTTCAAGGCAGCCTGTTCAAATGCCAGGGTGTGGCATGGGATGGATTGTGGGGGGGGATATGAATGTATTTTTTTTTCTGAGACCCGTATTGGCTTTCACCTGGTGCTTGTTGGATTCTTTATCTTCAAAAACGTTCTTCAACTTGATTCTTCTAAAAAATTGTGCCAATTCTACATGTAGTTAGAAGAGATCACTTCTTGGTGTTGGTACGAATCCCAGTCCCTTCGAGAGGACCCCTTCATCCTGTGTAAGTGTATGGCTGCTTAGGTTGAAAATAAACAACCTGCAAATGTCAGATCCCAACACTAGATGGCAGGAGTATGTGAATCTACAGCATTACATGCTACGAACAGATGCTTATGATCCAGCGAAAAGCCAGGATAAACATTTCACAATCCACGTATCATTCACAATAGGCCCATATACACATTTAGATTTCCTGACTGTTTCGCTGGCGTCAAGTTTTTTTTTTTTTTATCTGAATCATTTGTACAGATTCACAGTGCAAACTCCATCAACTTTCATGGGAGAGAAAAATTTATTTATCAAATAACATACACAAATGCATCAACAATCTCAACGCATTAGGAGTGATAGATGAAGAGACAAAACATAGTATCTCATTCTTTACAATGAAAATGTAAATTCACGACAGAATTCTATTTACCTGAGAGTAGAATGGGAAACCCAACCCCTGTCCAGAAGGGTTAGTGGAGGTCACCTGATAAAGTCAGGAGACAAAGACCGTAGGACAGGTGCAGGATGGGTTTATACTTACTGCACTTCTCTAGAACCCAACGCACAGGAGCACAACCCTCTTACACTCTCTCCCTCCTCGATATTCTTCCGCAAAACTTCAATCTAATCAGGCTGTCTTTCAGTATTGAATCTTCCCAGTCTGTTCTTCTTAGTAGCAGTTCTCGCCTACGCCTCACTCAGCATCAACGACTCTTCTTAGCAGCAGTAGCTCAGCTCTCTAGCTTAACCCCTTCGGTGCTCATGACGGAATGGTTCCG
Source organism: Triturus cristatus (assembly GCF_964204655.1). Classification (NCBI taxonomy): domain Eukaryota; kingdom Metazoa; phylum Chordata; class Amphibia; order Caudata; family Salamandridae; genus Triturus; species Triturus cristatus. The sequence continues at coordinate 252,509,194 of NC_140586.1, forward strand.
TCATGACCCACGGTTGAGCTGTGCTCATGACGGAACCATTCCGTCATGACCACGCCCGCGCAAGATTCCGCCAGCACAGCGGTGGAATCTGCGCAGCATCGAAGGGGTTAACCTTAAGTCACTCAAATTATATCATTTAATTTTGCATTTCCCACCCTCAAAGGTTGCAAATGTCTGTGAATCCTGAACTGTGATTGTGCCGGGGCAGGGGAGTTGTCATCACCTCATGCGGTCATCCCAAAATCCATAACTAATTCTTTGTTTAATAAACCCTTCCCACTTAATTTATTCAACTCTCATGACACTGTCTTTTCACATACATCTCACACAATAGATAGATACAATTTTTATATAATTTCTTCAGTTGAGGATCTTTTCTCAAGCTCTCGTTCTTGGGTTATGGCAGACGATCAATGTACCGGTCAGCGGGTCACTCCGGGTCTCCAATGCGCAGACTCAACTTGCATTATGTTTCTCCCGCCATCTTACTTTCAGCTTAGCATATCAGGCCCAAAACGTTCACTATTGACGAAAGAATCATAAACAGATGTTAATTTCTCAAATATGTTATTATCACGGTTTACCTCCCTCCCTGGAGTTTGCCGCTCCCTTGCTGGCTGGGCAGCGACAGGCCTAAGACCGCGACGGAGTAAACTCCCGCCCCCCCTACTGCATACCCCTGGCGCCCCCTACTTCCACCCTACATGAGACTGCTGCCGGGCAGCACTCGCTGTGCAACTATGGCGGGCACACAGGGACTGCTGCCGCCACAGTCTGAAGCAACGCGTACGGTGGCCGGCTGCGGGCCCGGATGGGAAGGCATGGCCACTCCACTCTACCCAGCCGCTCCCTCTCTGACGCAGAGGGGCGCCCTACACATAGAGGCAATGGGTGCGAGCACCGGCGCTATGGGATCCCAGCTATCCTGACAGCCCCCTTCCCCCCCCCCCCCCCCCCCCCTCTGCCCTGCTGCTTCCCGCGTATATCGCATGGTCCCGCTGTGCCCCTCTCGACAGTTGATGCCCTCTCCCGCTCCAACGCAGAATGATCTCCTCCTCCCTCCCCCCCCCCCTCCCCCTTGATCCCGCCTGAGTTTACGACCCTAACCTCGATTCCCCCTATTGCCGCACATGCATAAGGAACAGTTTGTTTACTGGTTAAAGTTCCCTGACCGGATCCCTACCTAACCGCAGATGACAGGCGAAGGCTGCGCCGTCCGGCGCCTCCGAGGCGCTACCCTACCTAGCGCGCCCCGCTTACTGATGATAAGGCAGCGATGGCGCACGCTCCCTGCGAGGGACAGATACGCCTGGAAAGTGTAGAAAGCTCTTGCCCAGAGCGCACTGTGTTGCATACCAGGTGTGCCCAGACACTTAGCGGCTTGAGGGGCACAGCGCTGGAGGGACGGATGCGCGCCACGTAGCACACACACAGACTTGAACTGCGAGGCTGCAAGCTGGACTTGCCGGATATGTGTTGCCATATATATGCCACAGTGAGCTATACCGAACAGTCCTTGTCGCGCTCCAGTCTACACTACGAACACAACGCTGGCGCCAAGCTGCCCGGAGGCCTTTACACTTGGGGGTAACCGCGGTGTCCTGTACGACTTACGCCAAGGGCCTGGGTGGCAACCGAAATGGCCCCGGTGTGGGCTGGAACAAAGCGCCACCCTCTATTGCTGACAATGCGCATAAGGAACACCACAAACACCGAAAAACACCACAGGCCTACCTGTTAACAATGTACGCACCTTATTCCTGTAAAAAAAAAATTTAAAAAGTCACCCTGCACAACGCCGCTGGACCTCCGGGTTGCCGGCTGAATGGCTGTGTCCTACCATCTGGAAACGTGTGCTTATTGTCTAACTGATTCGACACCTTGGCTGGTGACTGTACATTGTAAGAGGATGCAACTGCGAATAATGAAGGTTTTTCAAAAAAAAAAAAAAAAAAATCACGGTTTACCTCCCCCTTCTACTCTATCCCATGTTATTTTCTTCTTTGTTAGGCAAAGCGTTAGCAGTGGAAAAACTTATTTTAAAATCCAGGCAAGCATATGCCAGGCATGTGGTACTTCGAGACCGACAGCAACTCTTTGGGCATGTGTGAGAGTTTTCTGCTCACAAGGGTTAATCACATGGTTATTTATAAAGGACGGGTTCGCGCATGCGCAAAGCGATTTTCGGTTTCAAGCGGGATTTCAGTTATTTAGCAAATTATTCTTTGTTATTTAAGCAAGCAGAAACCCTTTTCCCCATGTATGAATATCGTATGTAGGTTAATTTTCTTTTATATCCCTTTTTCTACGTATTAGTACATGTTAACGAGAGGTTGATTTGAGCGAGTTTCTTTGTCTTTGAATCCTTGCTCCATCACTTATATGGTAAATAACAATTTTCTGTTTTAACTGGAGAAGCACGTTGGCCAAACATTGTTTAGGATAAAATCGTTAAAGTGCTGTGCTTCAAACTATGCTTTGTTTCTTAACTGGTGCAATTAGTTTGTAACCCCATCTATGACTACCGGAAGTGAACTCCGACAGGCTGTTTATTTTAAATGTGCACAAATGCCTGCGAAGAGTGAGAAATCCACAGATTAGTCACAATTAAAGAACCATGTTCTACGCAATACAAATATGTAGGAGTATTGATGAAATGTTTACATATATGCGAAAATAACAGCGGTATGACTGCAATCATTTGGCTATGGGTTAATCAGGGACATATGGCTTGTCTTTTTACCTTAGGAAGGGAGTTCCATTTAACCAGCTGTTGCATGCTACTGTATATTAGTGTTGGTCACAACATTCTCATACTGAATGTGCGTGGTCCGTTATACAATGCTGTTAACGTGAATGACTGTGAAAAGTAAATAGAAAATATTGGATATGTTTGAGGGCACAGTTTGCTACTGTTTTTGTTGCAGAGTTGAACAGGTGCAGATACAGTCACAAAGTCCCAGACATTATCCTCTACCAAGTGTGCACCTGTATTATGTTGTGCAGTGAATAGGTATGCTTTTGTACTGTGTCCTGGATGGGTTTGTCCCCTTCATGTCTCATATTCATGTATTGAGACCTCTGGGAAGAGGAGGAACCCACAATCAAAGCTCATTGAAATTCATTAAAAGTCTCATACTCACCTGCAGTATTTTCCTTAGTTTTCAGGAACTGATGAGCGGCCTTGCTATCATCTTTATCTTCTGCACCCCAACTATCCTTCTGTGCTTTTGGACCTTTTCAATAGTACAGCAGCAGTGACCACAACAGCTGGTGAGTATGTCCAGAGAGTGAGAAAAATCAATCCATTGAGAGACGCTCCCATAGTTGAAAACCCTGGAGAAATTCAGTGTAACTGAACAGCCTGGACTTTCTTCCCAGAATAAAATATAATGTGATTTAGCACTAGGTCTTTCTTGTTCTCCTGACTATTGTTAATTCATGTCTCTGCGAGTAGCAATGTATCTTCAATTCTGTACAATTTGACAGTTTTCAGATTTTTCAAACTGCAGATTACTCACCTTGTGAATACCTTTAGACACCAGACTGCAACCGTAGAATGTTTTCTGCGATTCCCTTGTGCGTCATTAGGTGTCATAGTTCAACTGCATTGACTTTGTCCTGCCCCAGATATATTCTCCATACCTGCGCTCTGATGTCACTTTATTTCTTTTTGCACCTTTGGACGTAGATCCAGAGTTCACTCCTTTTAACTTTTTTTTTGGACAGGATATTTGTGGTCGGAAATTCCCACACATTGATCAATGGAATATGTCCCCTCTGAAAACTACTGGATTTAAGCCTTGCAGGGACTATCACAAACAGATATCTGTGATAGACCCACACAACAGTTATATCTCTGGAGGCGGGGTTCATCACATGACTGAAAGTCTTGCGACGTCTTGTTCCAGGATGAACCCCAAGGCTGTCCGGGACGGTGAAGCCAAGCTCTACATCACTGAACACGTCGGAAGGCACATAAGAGTTGATTCCAGTCGAAGTAGAGAATACCGATCTGTTCCCCCTCCAGAGGGTAAGTCCAAAACAACGTATAAACAGTTGAAGCACGACTCCCCACTCCTCCTGCCACTCATCAGGATAAGTCATGTGGACATCAAGGTGCCTCTTGCTCTTGGTCCCAGTCTTCTACAGTGGACCCAATCCCACACCTTTTCCCAACCCAGTCCAAATTCTTGGGCCCATCGAGGTTGGCGCAACAAATTGAGGCCTTCATGGAGGCTGTGTTACGCATCTTTGGCACTCTTCCAGCTACCTCTGTCGTGCCTTCTGGCCCGAAGGATCTGAGGATGCCTTCGGTAGGATTACCATTGGTGGATCTGTCCTCAACATTGTCTGTGCTTACTGACTCTACTGCAAGGTTCACCCGGACTCTGGGGCCGATACTCATCCCGACTAAAAACCTGGCTCTTAGATCATTGTTAGTCCTCACATGCCAGAACTGACTGTGGAGTAAGAACCTATTTTTCTGTCACTCAGAATCAAATTTGACATGACCTCTCCCAAAGTCACACCCTCCCCAACCTTAGGCAGAACAAATTCAGACTGATTCTGGTACAGAGGGAATTCTGTCTGTACCTCGACCACTCCAGATTCCATTTGTTTCAGATTCAGAAAGTCAGCATGATGATGGAGATAACTGGGCTGATGCATCCAACTACTATGATGACTAAAACCTTGTCTTGGACCTTCAGGAAGGCCAGTGACCTAGACACTTCTCCAGGTACTGAGTTGAACACCCCCGCCTCCCCCCCTACACCCGCACTCAAATCTCGTCCCGCTGCAACCTCCCCTCTGGCGCTTCCATAGAGGAATCTGCCTTGTTCACAGAAGTAATCAGAAGGGCGGCTGAGGTGCTGGACGGGTAATCTACCATTACTTCGAGGCCACTACTAAGACTTACCATTACTACGCATTTTTTACTTAGCAGAATCTTTTACTTCGCATGCTTTAAGTTCGCATGCTTCTACTTCGCATATACCGTTACTTAGCAAAGTCAATTACTTTGCTGACTATTCACATTGTTGTTTGGAAAAGGAGGCGCTTCCGTTTCCAAACAACGACGTGCAGCTCTGACTACGCCTGAAGCAGGAGAAGCGAGGAAGCACGGTGAAGCGAGGGACCACAAGGAGAGAAAGGTAAATGGGGCAGTGTCGTTTTTGGGGTCATGCAGGGGGTTGTCTTTTAGGTTTTAGGGTTGTGTTTATGTAGTGTAGAGTAGTGTATTTGGGTTTAGGGTAGTGGTCGTGCAGGGGGTCATCTTTTAGGTTGTAGGGTTGTGTGTGTGTAGAGTATTGTATTTGGGTTTATGGTAGTGTTGTGGTGTTTGTGTAGTATAGGGTAGTGTTTTAGGGTAGTGTAGTGGTGTTTGGGTAGTTTAGGGTAATGTAGTGTTTGAGGGTAAGGGTAAAAGTCAAAAATACGTAGAAGTTGTATACTTAGTAATCTACTACAAAATATTTAGTACTTTTAAATGCATTTGCGAACTAAAAGCATGCGCACCTAAATCTTGTGTAGTAATGGTATTTGCGATGTAAAAACATCGTAGTAACAACTTGCAAAGTAATGGTCTGCTAAGTAACATCATTTATTTGCTGTACCTTCAACTTCCATCAGTTTGAGTCAAGACTAATGTCTACCCAGTGATTTAGCAGGATCTTTGAATGTTAGGGCAGATTAACTCAGCCGATGTTTCATAGTGGATCACGAATGGCAATTACACTCCGAGGTGGCACGGAGTATCATCCATCAATGGTGAGAACCCTGGCTCGATCTTTTTCCCACCGCCAACAACGGGCAGTGCTCAAGCTTTTGCACGTTGGAGTTCCAGAGGTGACTCTCCTTCTGCGGCCCTTTCTGAGTAGAATGGCGCTTGAGACTCCTGTATCCCTTCCCACCTTTACCTCTCCTGCTCAAAGTTCTAAAGAATATCAGGCATCTTATTGGTTCCTGATTGGGCCTGGAGATTGCTTTATTCCAGAACATCCCATGTGAGCATCTGTTCACCAATCGGGCTGCTGCTTCTGGAAGAACTTTTGTCTCAGCAGCAGGAAAGAGTCCTACACTCTGGCCTGCACTACCTACGCCTTCATGTGTGGTGATTGAGCGGCAACAGCTGACTGCTTTCGATTTCCATCCCAAGGTTGTAGATGTTTACTTGGCAGCCAGACATCCATCCGCAAAAGTCATTTAATATGGATGTTGGAAGAAGTTTGTGTCTTGATGTAGTTCTCGGTGGATAGAGCCTCTGCAGGCCAAATTGTTGGAATAATCCAACCTTTAGCCCAGCAAGGACCCGCTGTGGCCACTGTTAAAGGTTATATGTAGCCTTTGTCAGTCTCTTTACATTTGCCAGATAAACCACAGTTGTTTATATCACCTGTTGCATGTGTTTTCTGAAAGGGTTACCCAGCATATTTTCACTCTTCCGGCATTCTTTGCTCCACCTCATTCCTTGAAAGAGGAAGAAAAATTCCATAATTTGGATCTCAAAAGAGCTTTGAGCTTTTGCATCAATCGCACCAAAGACCATCGGATGGACACTCCGCTCTTTGTGGGGTCCTTAGGAGCAAAGACAGTGCATGTAGAAAAGAATAATTTCAAGGTGGATACTTCTCTGCATAAAAATCTGCAACAAACTGGCTAAGAAGCAGGCCCGAGGACTTTATGCCTCAGTCCACCAGAGCCAAGGCTGCTACCACTTTGTAAACATGCAGGGTTGCCGTCTTGGACATCTGACAGGTTGCAAAGTGGGCCTCAGTTCATACGTTCACAAAGCACTACTGTTATGATTGCCAAGGCTGTCAGGAGGGACTCTGCCCATTCGATCCTGCAGGACTTTTTGGTCTGAGCCATTCCAAAGACCCACCACATTGGGGGGTACTGCGTTGGTATGTGATCTCAAGGTGAGGAATCTACGGCTAGAAGTATCCATCAGTAGCACATGGTACTTACCTTTGGTAACGCTCTTTCTGGTGGATATTGTATCTAACCACAGAGTCCTCACCGACTCCCCGTTCTGTGGAATGGACTTTTTCCATCTTAAAAGGGCTCAATTTAGAGATCTGCTCACTTTCAAATCTGATCAAGATAAAGAAGCTGGCACCAGTATGGTGAATGTATACGTTTCCAGCGTCACTTCTGGGGTGGGATGGAGCTACACGACCCCACCTACGTGCTTGGAAGGGAGTTGCTGAAAAAATTCCCTGCATCCAGTCTGGCGCCCAGGGGTATTCACAAAGTGAGGAATCTGTGGTTAGATGGAGTATCCACCATAAAGGGCATTACCAAAGGTAAGTAACTTGTTGTTCTATAGCTTTATTAAGGCATCTACAAATACTGCAAAACCTAATGTCTCACATGTTCATCCAGACAAGAATTGGCCTAGGTTAACTGGATTGTAGTATGGTGGGCTTAGAGGAGCTTCCCCTGCTTGTCATTCATGACTACTGGGTGATTCAAGCACCTAATAGTCAATATCCACCCCTTACGCCCTTCAGACATCAAGCATTGTGCAAAATAAGTACTTGGGGGCAATCCTCACCCCAATGTTAGAGGAGGCGGAAACTCTGGCCCTAGACGAGGAGCTAACACTAGCTGAGGTCCAAGAGGCGGTGACAAAGCTGCGCCCCGGGAAGACCCCTGGTACCAATGGGTTGCCCGTGGAATTGTACAGAAGATATGCGGATACTCTCTGTCCCCACCTCCTCGGGTTCTTTCTAGACGTCCAATCGGAGGGGATTCTCCCCCCGGACCTGCGGATGGCTACTATCGTGGTCATATATAAGGAGGGCAAGCCCCGCGTTCAATGTGGGTCTTATAGACCCATCTCTCTACTGAACTCGGAAGTCAAGATCTTGGCCACCCTACTAGCGACCTGCCTCGTGGGTGTGATCGGGAGTCTGATTCACAAAGATCAATCAGTATTCATGCCGGGTAGATCTACCAGACTGAACCTCAGACGCACACACAATTGGCTTATGGAGGTATGCAACCGTTTGAGCCTAAAGGTGTTTGTCACTGGACGCAGAAAAGGCGTTCAAAGCGGTCAACTGGCACTTCCTCGACACCACTTTGGCCAAATTTGGACTAGGGCCGAAATTTTGAGGCTGGGTGGCACTTTTATACAAACGGCCGACGGCCACGGTGCGTGTCAATGGTCGGTGCTTGTCTATCAAGAGAGGGACGACACAGAGCTGCCGCCTGTCGCCCCTGCTCTTCGCGCTTACTCTGGAGTCCCTGGCCTACTCTATTAGACTACATCCCTCAATTCGGGGCTTCCACATCGCGCCTGCTGAAGTGGAGAAAATCTCTCTTTTACGTGGACGATCTCCTGCTGTACATCACATACCCTGAGACGACCATACCGGTCCTCTTTGATTTGATTACCGAATATGGACAACACTCAGGGTACAAAATTAATTGGAATAAATCCACGACATACTGTCCGACTAAGGCACCACTAGACTGTTATCTACCTTGAGAATTGTGAGTTGTTGAGGGGCTTTAAGTATCTAGGTATATTTGTTACGCCCCACGGGGAGGTGTGTAGACTAGAGAACCTGGACGTTGTCCTGGGCAACTTTAAGGCCGACATAGAGAGATGGAAGGACCTTCCTCTCACCCTGCTTGGTCGAGCGGCATTCTTTAAAATGATCACTCTGCCACAACTCTTGTATGCCCTCCAAAACGCATCCCATCTTTTTCCTAGGGCTATTTTTACTGAGATAGATGGCAAAATTAGATCACTAGTATGGCAGGATGGGCACCCCAGAATCGCGATACAGACATTGCGGCGCAATCCATACAATAGCGGGATTGCACTCCCTGATATAGAGGCTTACTATTGGGCATCCCACCTGATCTCCGTATATGAATGGCCACACAAACGTAGAGACCACCCCACACTCGCAGGGTTCGAGACCTGGGACCTCCTTGGAATCTCCACGATAGGGGACATAGTTGAACAAGAATTGGCATAGCCAATAAGTCTCGCCTTTGGGACCTTATAAGTGTTTAGCCATGCAACAGTTTATGTTGTTGCACCAAGGATATTGTGCTGGATAACTAAACACTTATAAGGTCCCAAAGGCGAGACCTACTTTGAATGTATCTATGAGAAAATCGAGAGCAGCTTATTGTAAGAAAGGCAACTTAGTTACATTTCTCAGCAGCAGAAACAGAGTTAGGTAGATTTATTGCTTAAAGCATGTCAAAGGTGACACATCCCATCCGGACAGTCAGCTATAAAAACATGAAAGATGTATCCGACTAAATCAGATTTGTGTAATGCTACATGCAGGTCTTCGCGCTCTGCGCTTCTCATCCTAACGCTTTCTTGTAAGTGTTATGAGGAACTAATGTCATGCTGTTCGTTTGGTTGAAAATCAGATGACGAAATGCTGAGCCGCCTTGCCTGTTTAGCAGTAAGTCAAAGAGCAGCATTTTAACTAGACCGCTAGTATCTGCTAAACAGTTTGAGTTTTGTTGCTTGCCAGTGACCCTGATTAATTTAATCATCACCACAAGTGAACACATTCAGAGTGCAAGAATATTAATAACAGCCACTCTTGATGTGTCAAAGTAAGGATACTTGTAGGAGGGTAGGTGACCCCACAGACACGGGCCGTGGTGTCAGTGGTTATATAAGTGAGCAGTTAGAGCCACAGTTAGCAGTGGTTTCCTACCGAAAAAAATGATGCAGGCGGTTTTTTAACAAACTTAATACTTATCGGATCTCTTATACGGTCAAAGCTGCATTCCACCATCTGATTAGCGTTAGTCACCAGTAGCAGCTGGTGATCTTTGAAATTGGCGGTAAATGAATAAACTATGTCCATGCTTGATAGGTCCGCTCGCGCCCTAAACAGCAGTACAGACGATCAAAGTCCACCCTGCAAGTGGGAATAGGTGGATTGTTAATAAGCTACATATAATATCAGCTTCTTGCTCGATGGGTGCGAAGGCGGTTGGTGTAAAACATCCTTTGCAGTTGGCAGTCTTCAATTGACAACGTCAAGGTTGAAATTTGAGTGTGACATTATGCCATCAATTTGAGGTTTTGCTTTAAACTCTGTATTTTGCGTATGATCACGCTTTACACGCACCTTTACGGAGTAAGAAACCTAATGTAAGTAGGGTCTTCAGAGAGAGGGGCCTTGCAATGATAGTAATTTGTTTACTCCTGCACTTCATAGATATTGGTTTTATTCTTGTTTTTGTGTTTTGAACTCTACTGTGTTTTAATTCACCTTATTATTAAGTTGCATGGCTTCCATAAATAAAGAAATGCAAGGAATATCCTAAGACAAATCAGCTTGGAGTTCTAACCACAAAAAAATTATAACTTAACAATGCCATCTGCTGCTGTGAAGGATTGCAACGAGATCACGTTTTGTTCTCCTGGTACAATCTAGGCGTGATTCCACTCGGGGCAGGGTGGCAACTCATTGGTAGCGCAACATCTACATGAAATAGCAGAGCTGCAGAGGACGTTAATGTTGAAGTGATGAAATAATCTAGGTTTTACAAACCGTGGGGCTTAAGCAGTTGCAGTGGAGCTCCTTTCAAAATAAATGGAGTGTACACGCGCCTTCTGTTTTTCGGTGAACAAATGAATCAGTAAAGCCCCCTTAACTCAACAAGTATTCTTAGAGGAAATCACGTAGGCACTTACTGCAGCACCAACGCCGATTACAAATAAACACATGCATTATGTGGAGTTCGTGAGATAGAACATCAGTCTGCAGTCGGGGAAAGTTACGAGGGAAAAGAAGTGTACAATACTTCGAAACTGCAGAGCTACTTTGCAGTCAGGGCTTTGTGGGATGAATGAACTCTGGGGTCTCTCTATTTGCGTGGTTTCAAACACCTAAGCTAACAAGCATTGGGCGCACGCGCGAGACGCGATATGTGGGGGTGGGAGGGGGGAGAAGCAAAAGAAAACAAGCCCGGGAGTTGTGTGCACGCGCAAAAAAAAAAACACGCGAGTGGTGCGCATGAAAGAAGGAGAGGCCAGGGCGCTGAAAGCTGCCGGCTGCGCGTGTGTGAACGCAAGCGCTAGGCCGTGTGAGAGCATTAAAAGCCCTAACTAAATGTCTCGCAGGGCAGTGCATGTGCTGGCTCAGGCGAGACCTAAAAAGGGGAGCTTAAAACATGGACTAAATTTAAGCAAGAATATAATATGGCTAACTCCCAATTCATTAAGTACGCACAATTGCGATACACGTGGCGAGTGGAGAACATACCCCCCACCATGAGCAACTCCCGGAATATGCCCCCTTTGGAAGGTAGGCTCCTACAGGAGGAACTTATCGGTAAAGCGGTCTCCCTCACATATAAAACCATCAATAATAATCTTCCCGATGGGTTGCTAGGTCTCCGAGCAAGGTGGGAGAGGGATGTGGGGTCCATGGAGGATCTCGATTGGGAGGTGGCATTGATGCACCCCAGGGAGGTGACCATAAAGGCTCGACTTTGACTCATTCAATTCAAAATATTGCACCAAACGTACTATGATAGGGATAGACTTCATAGGATGGGGAGAGCAGAGTCGCCGCTGTGTCTGATGTGCGAGGTCACCAACAGTGATTTTTACCATATGATCTGGGCATACCCCACTCTCCGGCCATACTGGACACAGGTGATTGGCTTATTAGGAACGGTCTTAGGAGTAACATTGCTGATGGAACCCAAATTTGTGCTCTGGGGGATCCCAAGCGAAGTGGACGTAACTAGAACTCAGTTGACTTTTGCCTCTTTGGGGCTGGTGGTGGCCAAACGGGACATAGCTAGGAACTGGGGAGTGGCCGACAGACCGTCCATCCAGGAATGGACTATGAGGGATGGACTTGTACATGACAGCCGAGCAACTCACATATCGTAGTAGAGGGTGCTTGAGAATATTCCACAAGATTTGGGACCCCTGGAGAAAACACTTTGGGTTGGATATGGGGAGCGAAACGCAACAGACCACCGGACACATGACACAGGAGACTCAGACAGAGACTTGAGTCCTAACGTTTCAAAAGACTATTCTGCTACTTTACCAGCGACTGTTCCTTGGTCCAAGGCACAGTCCCTTTACTACGAGGACAGTTGCCACTGGCATGCACTGGCTTTCAATGGATCACTGGAAGGGAGGTGGAAATGGGTCCAATGATAATGACCATATCTGCAACGATTTGAGCTCTACTTCTGTTCATGTACCAAGCATGACTTCCTTAGTGCTGATTGTTCAGTTGTATAAAATAAAAAATACATTTAAAAAAAAAGTAGGAGGTATAACCACAAAGAGTGGGAACATAATAAAAAAAAAATATTTGTTTGGTGCCAAAAGAGCCTTTTAAAGGAACAACAGACTAGATGATGAAGTTCTATTTGCTTCTCGGCGTTTGGTGTCAAGGTATTTGTCACTGTAAGCTTCAGAGTGTCCTCCTCCTCCTCATCCTGTTTTTTGTTAAAGCACTCCCAATTTTGAAAGGGCATATCAAAGCACTTTGAGGTGGTGTTGGTTTTTTGCCATTTACATTATCCAACAAAAAGCAAGTTTTTTGTTCTTTCAGAATGACAGAAGTTCAATCTTAGTTCATCAGCAGCCTGTTTCACATAGTGCATGTCTGTGAAGGAATAGATCCTCCATCAGCCCTGACTTTTGATTACAGAAGCCAGCCAAATGTTTTTGGAACTTGACCTTTGTTGTCTTTCGAGATAGCATCTTTGGTTTTAGGTGGTTCCATAAATCACCTTGTGTGGTGGAGTAATGGTTTCCAACTTCACTCTGGGTTCCACAAGCAATCAGTGCAGTATACATTCTCTCTAGTGTGTATTGACCTCTCTCCTAACTTCCAAGTTGTTTATCACTTGTAGTTTCTTTAATGTCTCATGTTGTACCCACATTAATCTAGCATTCTTCCAAAGGCTGCTCTTGCTGCCCTATCTTGTTCTTGTAATAAGGGAATCACTTGTCTCAAGTGTTTCAGATTGGAATTTGCCGCACAGAAAATGGCGTCTTGAGGGCTACTGAAGTACATACCCTGTGTTTTCATGAACCCTACAGAGTAGTCTGTAAAAGTAAAGTGGTCAGTCGATCACCATCCAGAAGCATATTTCAGATATTCACATGAACCAAACAAATTATCTTCCATGTTTTTTCCTAATCTGCCTGTCCTCTCCAGCATAATCTAGCCAAATGGATATTTTCATGGTACTGTCAGTATGCTAATAACCCACTTCCAAGCAGACCCAGAGCCCATTCAACTAGACATAAATTAACAACTACCGCTCTTAGTTAAAGTATTAGAAATTGGTGATATTTGCAGCAGGACCATACGGAGATTCGTCTATTCCCTGGCCAGGCACTCTGATTTGGACTCTGACTCCAGTATGTACTAATGCATCAGGTCTCGGTGCTGAACATTTGAATTGAGACCTCGTTTGTCTTTTCACAAGATATATGTCCCTCTGCCCTCTTTCTTTCTCTTTTCTGAAATAACATGCGGAGCATATCAATAGGCACCACTCCTGCACACTGACATTGGTTCCTTTCTTTCCACGCCACCAGATACAGATCAGGAGCTCTCTCGTCTCTCAGAAACACCTTAAGATTTTTGTCCAAACCTCTTTCACTGTGCAAGGGATGTCACCCCCAAAAACCATAGGTTTTAAGCCCTGTAAGGACTGTTGCAATCAAGTGCCTGTGACAGATCCCTATCATGTGTTCTTGTAGTGTCCGGGTTTGAGGCACTACTCCAGGGCCTACTGTGACTGCGAGTCGATAAACCCAAAGGCCATCTGGGACTGCGAGGTGAAGCTTAACATTGCCAAGCATAAGGCGACTCCTCAACAGGACCAATCTGCTCTAGGAGTTTCCGAAACTTCTCCGGAAGCCAAGAAATCGAAGCATCTCGTCACTCGCTTTCTCTTGAGCAGGCACAGGGGCAGCACCATGGCTGTCGATCTCGCTTGACTTCGGAGCTGATCCTGCAACTAGCTCTGGCACAATCTGCGTTTCCCTCTAGCGTGTCTTCGGACCCCGAGTAGCTGAGAACCAGCAGTTTCACCCCGGACACCAGTCATAATGCCTCCAAATCCGATCTAGATTCCCCCCCGTCCCCCCCTGACCCACCCCCCCCCTCCCCCCCCCCCAGCACCATGGTCCACGCTCGTCCCTGGAACTTCAACACCAGTACGGAACCCATTAATGACAGATGAGAAAATACCCACAGTACTCTCCGAATTCAAATCTGCGCCGGTCTAACCTTGACCAAAGCTGCACCCGACGATTGTTGAGGTGCCGCTTCCCCCACTTGATCGGACGCCTCCACAAGTGAGAAACACAACCTAATTTCCCTTTTCAGCACAGACTCAGACAATGATGATGCGGGAGATGAGTTCACTCATCTCATCACTATCAAGATGACAGTTGGCATGATAACATGTTGAAAGCTGGTGGTCTTGCTACCTCCCCTGAAATGGGTCTTTCTCAACCCCTGGACAAGCCACTGAGCAATTTGCTTCCTTTGCCATGGTAATGCATAGGGCGGCCGAAGTCATTGACCACCAGCTCCCCACCATGGAGGTCAAGACTAATGTACTGACGGAACTGCTCTAGCTGGGGCACACATCCTCTGAGTCCCTTATACAATTTAATGAGGCACCAACAGATATTGGGGGCTTGGGCCAAAGCTTGCTCTGGCTCCCCAGTCTACAAACAAAATAGTGAGACGCCATCACCCTGCCCCGGGCGACCTTGCGTTCTTCTCTCATCACCCTTCTGCTGAAAGTTTAATGGTGCAGGTGTACGTGAGCAGATCTAACCCCAACACTCTTCCTGCCACTTCCCCCAATAGGGAGTCTAAGCGGGTGTAAACATTTGGGAAGCAAGTTTATTTCTTTCACCAAGCTGGCTCTCCAATCAGTCAACGCCAGATGCCTCTGGGACACTATTCCCATGCCCTTTGGGACTCAGTGGCTCAAGTCCTCCCTATTGTCCCTGAATCTCCGACCTGTACTTACGTGATGTGGCCAAGTTCACATTCCGCTGTGGCTAGGCACCAGTGACTCCATTCGCAGCCATGCACGGCTGTGATCATCTGGGCTCTCAGGCGATGTCCAGTTCTCCTTTATGGACATGCCCTTCGAAGGGACTCACCTGTTTGGGGACCAGGCTGGTTCCGCTTTAGAGTGATTTGAAGAGAGCCGAGCTACTGCATTGTCTCTGGACTCATCAGATCTGCCTCGCCAACAGCACTAACCTCACAGCTCCTTTCAAAGAAGTGGTAGAGCTGTCCCATACTGCCAGCCTGTCCAGCCTTTGCAAAGAACCCAGCAGTTTGGCAATCAAGGCCATGGTGCCCTTGCCGCCACAGTCAACGGGCTGTCCAGTCCTCTTCCCTGGCTGCAGCCCAAACTGTGAACCCAGTTTATCGTGCCAGTAGGGGGGAGCCTAGTCCTCCAGTGGGAGACAGGATCCAGCGATTCTTCCTTGGTTGGCAAGCTGTAACATCAGACAAATGTGCCCTGCAGATCGTTCGCATGGGGATATGTCTTACCCTTCCTCTCTTCTCCGCTGCACCTTCCATCATCCCCCCCCACCCCGGGACTGACGGAAGCCCACCTCTGCATTTTTACCGCACGAAGCGCAAGCCTTTTTGGCCAAAGGGGCTGTTGAGAGGGTGTCGGAGCCAGAAGTAGGCTGTGGTTGTTATTCTGCTACTTTATGGGGCCCAAGAAGGACGGAGGCCTTCGATCTATATTAGACATGCGAAAACATCAATGCCATGTGTTACAGCAACACACAGAGCGGGGTGGGGCCAATGACCCTGTGCCTGGAGGTCGTGCGACTCTAGAAATGATTCGACTCTCAAGGGATGTTCCTGGTGATGAACCACCTGGCAGGCTGTTTGAATGCCAGGGCGTACAAACTCAGCCGTTAATGTCTAGTGGACCTTGAGTGGCAATTTCATCCAGAGGTTGTGCAATGTCTTTCCCACAAATGGGGAGAACTTTGGCTCAATCTCTTTACCACTGCTGGGAACTCACAATATCAGCACTTTTATGCGTTGGAATTTCCAAGGCTTATATTGCTTTGAGACGCATTCCACCTCAAGCAGAACTTAGGACTCCTTTATGCCTTTCCTCCAATACCACTCCTGCCCCAAGTTCTTTAGAAGATCAGGACAGATCGGTCCCAAGACATCCTAGTAGCTCTAGACTGGACTCGGAGAACATGGAACCAGATCTCCTGGGCTTGAGCATCTGTCTTCCGGTCAGGCTGCCCTCCAGGAGGATCTGCTGTCACAGCTGCAGGACTGGGTACCACACCCGGGCCTTTGCAATCTTCATGCTTTGAGATTGGAGGAACGTTGAAGGTGTTCAACTGCTGCCGCTCAGATGGTTGCTGTCATCTTAGCAGCCAGGAATCCCTCAACTAAAACTTTATACACCTGTTGTTGGGATACATTTGTGGCTTGGTGCGACACTCGACAGAAAGACCCTCTCCAGGCAAAGCTATCTTGTGTTTTGTTGATTGTTTTGTCCCTAGCCAACCATGGCTTTGCTCCAGGCACTGTTTAAGGGTACCTTTCCCATTTTTGCAGTTGCCGGATCAGCCTTCGGTTTTTAAAGTTCCAGTTGTAATGCGATTTTTAAATTAAAAGCTTTATAACATCTCTTTCCTCCCTCTCCCTTTGTCATGCCACAGTGGGACTTTAACTTGGTCCTTACGTTCCTGATGTGCACTCCCTTCAATCCACTTCACAGCTGCCCCTGGCTGCTTGTCACCCTCAAGGCAGTGTTCCACGTCGCCATTACATTGACACTGCGGGTAATTGAGCTCCAAGGTCTCATGGCCAACCGGCCGTACACCACCCGCTTCCCAGACAAACTGGTTCTACGAATACGAGCATCCTTCATACTAAAAGTTGTGACGCCTTTACATGTTGGTCAAACCATCACCCTGCTGCATTCTATGCTCCACCTCAACCCTCTAAGTAGGAGAAGAAGTTCCATCACTTGGGCCCCAAGAGCGCTTTTACATAGTACCAAAGAACACCGGGGGACGTTCAGCCCCGTGTAGGGTTCTCCTGAGCAAAAAAAAAAGAAAAGCAGTGCAGACGAGAACCATCTCGTGCTAAACTGTGCTCTGTATTAAGATCTAGTAAGCATTAGCCAAAAAGCAGCCTCCGGAAAAACTGCATGCTCGTTCTACCAGGTCCAGAGCTGCTTTCACTGTGTTTGTATGCGGAATCCATTTCCTAGACATGTTCTAGGTGACTAGTGGGTGTCCCTCCATACATTCACAAAGCACTATTGTCTGGACTATCCAGTCCGCTGAGCAGGGCATTTTGCCAGCTTGGTCCTGCAGGACTTTGTTGTTTGAATCCATTCACGGATCTGTCTCCAAAGAGGCTTTACTATGCTGTCTATTGCAAAGTTGAGGCATCTACTGCTAGAAGTCTCTATCAGGAGAACAAGTTACTTACCTTCAGTAATGCTTGTTCTAGTAGAGACTCTAGCCGCAGATTGCACACTGACCCACCGAACCTCCCCATTCTGTGATTTGACTCTATCCATTGATAAGATCCCAATTCGAGGAATCTACACACTGGTCACTTCAATTTGCTTTTGGGGCTCTGCATCTGGGGGCATGGACACTCTCAAAAGCAACTGATGTCAGCGCATTGGAGTTGCGCCTATATAGGCTTCACACTTAATTTCTGGAGCGGAACAGCCACTTACCGGCACATAGAGGTATTTCTCAAATGTTTCCAGATCCAGTCTGAGGCCTGGGGAATATTCAAAAGGTCAGGAGTATGCCACTAAATAGGCACTACCAGAAACAGTGTTACCAAAGGTAAATAACTTGTTCACTAATTTCATAGGTGGCATCTTCCTGTCTGCACCATTCAGGCCACCCAGCTACCCTGTCTTCTTAGGCACGTTGCAACCACAATGGAGTGCCCAACTGTCCTTTGTAGAACACCTTGGTAGGTAGCCAGAAGTCTGCAGACAGAGGAGGAACACATGCAGATCCCCTCTCAAGTAGTCCGATGTCGGTCTTGCTCAAAATAAAAGGATTGCACATTAAAATAATAGTGTATTCATTGACAATCTATGAAGCTCTTTTCTTCAGTAGCCTTTAGGTACGACAGGGCTCCTCTTGATTTGTTTTAGACACAAATCCACAGATAATGGCTTTGTTTCTGGTTATTTTAGCTCTGTGGTGAAGAGATTTGCCATTGTTTAATTTCTCTTTTTTTAAAATGGGTGCAGTTCCCATTTTAACCTTTCATATTATTGCAATCTCGTGATCAAAATAACATTTTTGGACGTTCTTGTTTTTTGCAACTAGTTGGAGTAAGTGACCCTCAGAAGGATGCCTTCTATATCACAGTGACAGCAGACTCTGCACAAGGGAACACAAGAGACTCCTATAGACCTCTGGCGGTAAGCAAGCTGGGCCTGCGATGGGCCATGGCCAACAGCAATGTGGTGTCCCTTGGAGCAGTGCCCCTGAAAATCAAGCCAGTGGAAGTGAGAAGAATCCTTTCAAGACTGAAATTTGTGAGCCAGCAGCAGAAGGTGAGTGTGCCATTACTTGGAGTAGCCCTGTTTATATGTACTTGCAATGTCAGATGAGGAAGTGGCACTCACTCAGCTTAGGTGTGAATCAGGACCATCACCTCACACTGCAGTCAATGTACCCTTGACCTTTACTGTGACAACAATTATGTTTTTTGTGGTAAAGTGACACCGGAAGTGAGTAATGAGTGGGAGGGAGGGCAGGACTTTTTTTTTCTTCCTTTAGGGCATTGTTTGGTGTAAGGTTTAATATGGTGAAATGTTTTAAGAGTGATGGGAAGAAAGACCAGTTTTCAGAACCTGAAGATTAGGATGTCTGGGATGAAGCCTTGTGTCTGAACTTTTCAAGAGACTGTCCTTCTAAACTTTGTGGGGATGAGGGCATAATAGACGGGGCCACAGATATTCTTAGTGCCAGGTGTTGGAGGGTAGGGATGGATCAATTTATTTTCTGGGATTTTGGAAATTTCTTTTGTAGACTACGTGTATAATACTTAACACTGGAAAATTGCAGCAATGGTTATTATGTATTCTCCAGTATTGGATCATAGATTCATATGCTTGAATCTTTCCCTGCCATCGAAGTGGGAGTCCCACTGTACATTTAAAAGCAGTATAGGTCATACATAGCCCAGAAGGGCAAAAAAATATTCACTTCATTAATTTATCTCCATCATTACAAAAGAACCAAACGCCGGCCATTCAGGCGACAGCACCCTCTAGAACACTTCCAACATAGGCATCAATCACTCAGATTTTCTAGTGCACGTTACGTGAAGGGAGCCTCTCTTAGCCCTGCTCAGTTATCCGGGATTTTTTGTCAGAAAATAGATATACAATGGTATTTCTCCAAATGATTTCATCTGATATTCAAAATTCACTAGCTCAAATGTCATATTCAAGCAGAAAAGGTCTTTTCAGAACTTGGTAGACCTATGGCAAGAAGAGGCTGCACTCGGAGGAGCCTCACAAAGACTGCATTTACTAACTCTACCCTTCTCAGAAGGTAAGATTTTCCGTACTTTTTCCTGAAAAAACGTTAAAGGATCGGGAGGGGAGGCTGTTGTTATAGCTTCAAAATCTCAAGACCAGGGGCGCTCCTCTAGGTGAGGAGGAGGATGATTCTTCTCAATCAAGGAAGTCTCAGAAAAGAGTAGGAGAGAGGGATGAGTGATAAATGTCTTGTGAACCACCTAAAAAAGCTCACAAAAAGTGTCATCATGGGTCATATGAAGAGCATGTTTTGTCTTTTGAGCGCTTGCATAAGCATTCTAAAGAAGATGTCTTCTCAAAAATAGCACAATTAGAGTTAACAAATTCTCTAAGATCGTTGTTGCAGTTTAAAAAGCCCTCCCCAGTAACTCCAGCTCCGTCATGCACTTTCCCCCAGCCTGGAGGGTCTCGCCTCCATTCCAGAGTTTAGCCCGTTGGAGGCGAAGGTCTTCATGGGTGATCTCGTAACCAAAAAAATTTCGCAGATATATCAGTCCCTGATCACCCACAGTGTGCCTCCATTGGACAAGCTACGGAGGGTGTGGGAGGAGGACATGGGTACGCTGGAGGAGGAGGATTGGAGGGAGGCCCTGGCTTCCCCTCGGGGAGCGGCCATAGCGATGCGCCTCCGCCTCATCCAATTCAAGTACCTTCACCGGGTTTACTATACTCTGGTGCGACTGTATCGGGCGAGCCTGGTTGCCTCCCCGGAATGCCTCAGGTGTGGTGGGGTGGAGGGCACATTCCTGCATACGGTCTGGCAATGTTCGTCGCTGGACCGTTTCTGGAGGGGAGTTTTCTCTTGTCTGTCTGAGGTCCTGGGGTGGTTGCTCCCACGCACGCCACAGCTCGCACTGCTGCATGTAATGGATAGCATCGGGGGCAATATCTATAAACGGCATCATATGCAGCTGGGTCTTACGTTGGCGAAACGCGATGTTGCCAGGATGTGGAAGGATACGCGGGCTTCCTCGGTGGCCGCTTGGAAAAATGGCCTGGACTTCTGCATGGGGCTGGAACAGCCCATCTTTGTGGCCCGGGGCTGTCCGCGTAAGCATTATAAAATATGGAAGCGGTGGGAGGACTATAGGGGCCTGTGGCTGGAGCCTCCAACCGCGACGGAGGATCTCCTAGTGGGATGAGGGTAGGGATAGGGTGGTTGGGTCTGATACCTGGGGGGTGGGGGGTTGCCTGGGGTGTGTGTGTGCTCGGAGTAGGATGGTCCTCCACCAGATCGGGTAGACCGTCTATTTCTTTTTCCCTTTTGGTCCTTGATTATTGGCGGATGGGCGGTCATCAGTGGGAATTGCGCAACTTGGGGGGTTGGGGGGAGTTGGGGGGAGGGGGATAGATATCCGGGACGACATTCAAGGTCAAAGATTGTGTTTGTTTTTGTTTCTTTAAAAAAAAAAAAATGTCATTAGCGGTCCTACCAATGTATAACCTGATGCTGCAGTGGCCTCTGGGGTACAGAGACCTGCGTATATTGTGCAATTGACAATACAAATCTGTTTTTTGAAAAGCCCTCCCCAGTGCCGTCGAAGGAGGAATCCACATTGAAGAAAAAAATCATTGATGAAACAGTTGACTAAGGCAGCCCGCCAACGACGACAATACTGTCAACGAAGACTGACAGTGAAGGCACTGTCAACTGTGATAGTACTATCATCATCTGTCACTGCACTTATGATCTCACCTACGGGTCCGTGGGCGATGAGAAAACCATCAACAACTACATTGATAATGAAAGAGGTAACTCTGTCAATGGCGAAGACACCATTAATGTCAGCAAGGCCATCGTGGACTAGAGAATCATTTCATTCTCCATTAGTTTCACTAATGCTTGATCACACATCTTCGAGTAAAGTTTCCCCTTCAGGCGATGACAGTCCTTTCAGAACTACATGTCAAATATCAAGAGGAGGGTGAGGAATCTTGTGAGGAAGATTATTATTCCACAGGGGCACAATTTATAGGTAAGTCTAGTTCATGTATGGAGCATTACCAACCATTTGAACCTTCATGAGCCCCAGGAGGAGATAGCTCAAGTACTACTTGCAGAGCATGCTGCAGGCCATTTATGAAAGATTTCCAGATCTTCTCGGGCTACATCACCACCACAAACAATTCTCCTCAAATTCAACCTCCTCCTCCTTGCACACTGCATGATTTACCTGCAGTGCATACACCAAAACAAACGCCGGCATAATGCATTGCGGTTCCACTTGCAGATGATGTGGTATCCTTAGATGAGGACAGAGAATAGAGCAAAATACCAGAAGACCACAGTGCATCTAATGAATGGGATGATTTACCTTCTACTGGCTCCTTCACCGCCATTTTCTCATCCGGTGGATTCCC
This sequence comes from Triturus cristatus, assembly GCF_964204655.1. NCBI lineage: Eukaryota > Metazoa > Chordata > Amphibia > Caudata > Salamandridae > Triturus > Triturus cristatus. Next base: position 252,531,148 of record NC_140586.1, read on the forward strand.
CTCTTGATGGTAGGGAGAGTTTCCATACTCTTATGGAGCAAGCAGCAAAAGAATTTGAGTTGCTAAAGCCAGTGAAACAGTCACATTGCTTTCTTTATGATTTTAATGAGCTGGCTAGAAAATCTATTAGAGCTATCCCAGTTGTGGACTATATCTGGGAGAAGGGTGTGAAAATTATGAAGAATTCAGCAACAGTGTCTGCTGACCTACTCTGGTTTGATTAAAAAAAAATATATAAGGCGCCAGAAAACTCACCAGCCTGATTGATAAGACATCCTAAACCATATTATATCATAACGCAAGCAACTCAGCACTGTTTAAGAACTCCTCTGCTCCTATATCAACACCACCGGATAGAGATGTTCTTGATAATATAGGAAAGAGTTTTTGTTCAATGTAAGCTATAACAACATAAAAGAGAGGGGCTCTCTGCCACAAATAGGGGTAGAGCACCAAAAGACAAAAGTCAAGAGAAAATTCCCCTATTTGGTACGTCACTGGAATAACTCACAAGTTCATACTCACAACCTACCAATCATTCACCAGGACAAAACACCACAATCTCGACCAAATCCAGACTCGTTGTAATTAAATTTTTTTATATTTTATTAGAAACAATGACATGATAAAAAAAAAATTTATATAGTAATCACCGGACAGTAAAATCGGCGCCTGATATTGTATTTGTTGGACAATAAGCAAATGAAACACATCAAATTATAAAAAATGTACAATAAAAAAACATACAGTAAAAATATGCACTAAACCAATTTCATCCTAAAAAACATTTATAAACACAGGGAGAACACAGGTAAGAAAGATGTTTTCTAATCAAAATGCAAAAGGAAGACAAATGACCTAGATCAGCTATTCTCATTACAATGAATACTTAATATTTGATTTTTTCGGAGAACAGATGTCATTCCAATCTATAGTCTCCTTTTTCAGACTAGCGTCGATGCGTTTCGGTGGAGAACTAAGAATAGAAGACCACCTTCTTCAGGACAGTTAATTATGATCTCCCAGAGTATAGACAATCTAGACAAATCATAAAAATTGTCATTAAAAAACAGAAATTCATACAATTTATATACATATCTACAATATACACTGGCGATTTACATCTATAAACGCCATGAACAAGTGTCGACAGTTTTGTAAACATCTCTATAACAGTACAGGAAGACTAACAAGGGCAACAAAGCCCATTCGAGGAGAGAAAGGTGTAATTCTCCTGGTGATTCATCATCCAAAACCTTACATGTGCAACCATTCTCTAGAACAACTATTCACAACACATTATCCATGCGCTCTTCTTATCTAGATATGACAACTAGATTTCTATTAGATGAAGGATATTACCTTATATGTTAACCAGTACATCCGAACGGTAGGTACTCGTGGATTCCTTCCCTTGTAATTCTTTTGGGGAGTACGATAGATACATAGGGAACATAAGGGTACAAGCCTCTTAATCTGAGGAGATAGAATTAGTAATAATTATAGCATCGTCTCTTTTCCTGCTCACGGAAGATATATTGCCACCGCATCTATATTATTATCTATATACCTGCCATCCTATGTATCCGTCTTTTAAATGCGGTCGGGATACGAAGGTAATAGGACCGGTTTATACTGTAAAGGAAGTCCAAGCATGAATATCATATGGACCAACTACCAACCCCAAACGACAATGGATACAAATCACACTTACTAAGAACAGGGAACATTCCCGTCTGTAAAACGTCTCTGAGGTACTCTATTATTTTAAGAGCATGCCCGTCCAAGATATCAATACTTAATTTGGATCTCGATTTTGCATGTGTTCTCGAGATTCTAAAGATTTCTGTGAAGGATAGAAAGTAAGGCAAAGAGATTATATGGGTTAAATCTCTAGTAGTTGCAAACCTATATCTATAATTCTCGATAATCTTAGCACTATTGTACAAAATATATGACTGCCTCTATCAGTTAGTGGGGTATCTGTATCGTTTATATTTCGTCCCAAAAAATACTGTTTAAACAAAAATGGCAACTGTCCCCCAAACCATAAGATTCTTTTTACGATTCCCGGCAAGCTCGAAAAATGCTGAAACCACACCTTCAAAAGATCCTAGTCAACGAAATCCCAGAGGCTCAACGGAAAAGCTAAACTCGCCGCAATCTAACTCCACCCACCCCGTTGAAGAACGTGGAAGTCTTGAAACCTTGACCTGGTCCAAAGGGCAGCGCGTATCTAAATGAGCAACACAGAGACCCGCCTTATATCCCCTGCTCCTCGAGGACAAGGCATTAAATCGGCCTGTCCGGTCAATGTAAGCTATAACAATTAGAGGGGCCAATTCTCTGGCGATTCTTGATAGATACGATCAACAGATATGATCTAATGTCGCTCCTTATATAGATTGGTTACCAGAGAATGTAACATCTGAGGCAAGAAAGATTCTACAAGAAGACCAACGAGCCTCTACAGAAATAGATTGTGCAATGCATATCGCCTCCACAGGCTTTCATCCATTGGCAGATGCTGCTGTTCTCTGCAGGCAGGAATAGCTTAAAGCTTCTTCCTTTAGACCCCATGTCCAGAGTTAAATTCTAGACATGCCTTCTGATGGAGAGGCATTATTTGGAAGACACATTGATGAGGTGCTACAATCCATAAAAACAGACACTGCAAAATCGCTGAGTTCACTACAGATGAGGCGAATGCGTTTTTATGGGGCAAAAAGCAGGGGTATCTTCTTATATAGAGGAGAATACCAATACTATCCTCGGCTTACGGCAAGAAAACTGCAAGGAGGAACCAAGCTTCCCAGGATAGAGACACAAGTGGAAAACAGTGACAGGATGACCTTGTCGGTTACTCACAAGTATGTCTCATAAGCAATTGGCGGACGAAAAACAAAATGTCTGCCTCATTGGAAGTTAATCACAATGGACAAGTGGGTTTTAGATCTAGTCTCCTATGGCGATACATGGAATTTACAAAGAGACCACCTTATACGTCTTTGACAGTGTCACCCCCTGTTCATCTTACACAACTTCAAAGGGAAGTATTTACCATGCTCAACAGGGGTATGATAGAAAGATTACCACACAATCAGAGGAAAAAGGGGTTTTATTCCTGCATCGTCTTGATCAAGAAATAGATAGGGGAATTGAGGCCCATTTTATACCTGCGTAGGTTAAACAAATATCTAGAAAACATTTTGTATGGTTACTCTCCAAGACATCCTCCAGCACATGAACCATGGAGACTAAATGACGACCCTTGACCTTCAAGATGCATATTTTCTCATTCACCCAAAGCATTGACAATTCTTAAGATTCAGAGTAGCCGGAATTCATTATCAGTTCCAAGTCCTCCCCTAAGAACTCAAATCGGCTCCCTGCATTTTCACAAAATGTCTAGCCCCAGAGGCAGGTCGCTTAAAGCAGAAAGCTTATCAAATATTTCCATACCTCCACAATCGGTTGTTAAAAGCCCCTACATGCCAGGAAGCAATCAAAGGGACAACGGCTATTCAGGAACCCAGGCGTAATTCTAAACCCACGAAAATCATCGCTTCATCCATCAAAGACCTATGCGGTTTTTGAGAGCCATTTTAGACACCATTCAGGGGCAAAGCATATCTCACCAAATGCAGACAAACCAGGCTAAAGCTATTAGCGGAAAGGTTGATTCAAAGAAAGTCCATTTCATTTCACCTATTCAAGTCCCTTCTAGGCATGATGTCATCATGCATCCCTGTAGTACTATTTTGCCAGCTCCAAATGTGACCTCTGCAGTAGGAGATGGACATACAATGGCTACAAACTCATGACTCTTTCGCGGACATTATCTAAATCACTCCAACCATGAAGGACTCTCTTCCTTGGTTTACTCAAAACAACCACCTTTCCAAAGGATTGACCTTCTGCCTCAAATTGCTGATTTTGTGGTGATGACCGATGCCTCCCTAGAGGGAGGGGGTGCACACCTTCAGGATTTACAACTCAAGTGGAAATGGGCTCCATACCACGAAAATGTTGTCTGTTGGAGCTCAAGGCAGTTGCATTGAGTCTGTAGGCCTCCTCCCCAGAATCAAGGGAGTGGCCATGCTAATACACATGGACAGTACCACCACTATGCATTAAATCAACAAGCAATGCAGCGCAAGACCTCAACCGCTGTCTCAAGAAGCTCAGAAGATTTGGAAGAGGGCACTTAAACATCAGGTGCAATTGAAAGCGGAGCCCATCCCTGAAATACAGAAAGTTATATATGGCACCTTTAAGTAGGACAAGGAACAGCTGCACGAGTGCGAGCTCAACCAAGATGCCCTGAACAATGTCTTCCAGCTTTGGGGCAAACCAAATGTAGATCTGTTTGCAACTCATTGGAATAAAAAATGCTGGTTTTACACAAGTTGGGATCCACAACTGGGATCGTGGAGGAATGCATTTTCAATAAGATGATCGAGGATCTTTGCTTACGCTTTTCCCCCGATCCCATTAATCCAGTGGATTCTAAACAATATGAAGCGAGAACCATGCAGGATAATTCTGAAATGGCTCAGGCAGTATTGGTTTGCCAAACTGAACCTTCTCTCAACGAAACAACATATTCACCTTTTTTATGTGTGTGTGGAGTTTTAGAATAGCGCGAAGTAGACCCGGAGGTATCAGTGTGCTTTACATGAGCAAAAGTTATGTTACAGATGGACACAATCATTTTTGGTATTCATGGGGAGATTAAGTGGTTTGCCCAGAATCACAGAATGTTGAGCGTCCCTGCCGAGACTCGAACACGGTTCCCCAGCTCCGAGGTTGACCGCCCTAGCCGTTAGGCCACATTCTCTCCACCTGAGGCCAATTCCAACTTTCTTGTCAATGAACTTAAACCAGATACTTCATCCATGTCCAGCGTCCTTGAACTTACCAGCATGACTCCTGAACACAATGAATTTGTGTTGCAAAGTCATCCTGTGCACTTGCACCCCCATTTTTTGCTGACTGGTACTGGTGGTAACTGACTCCGATTGTCCCTGCGCTCTGCTTAACCAGGGCCAGTGCTACGGTGAAAACACAGTGAAAGAAAAAAAAACACACCCCCAACCACCACCACCACCATGATTGGCCATGACCTTCCCTATAAGTCCCTAGTACATAATGGGGCAGAGGGATTGAAATTACCTATAAGTCCCAAGTATATAATAGAGTATGGCAGTTTAGAGGCCAGCAGCCCTTTCTACACTTGCAAGTGTGCAATGCTGAGGTCAGTTTAAAAGCAGCCCTGTGTTGCAGGACAGGTTTTAATCGTAAATTCTGCCAAACTCGACTTTGGTGCTATGGGCCCTTAAAAAGTGATAAACTACAAATTTTGGCATATTAAGTGCCCCCAGGATCTCCTCTAGGTATCCCGGGGTGGACGTGGGGGTGGGGTGGGGAAGGGGGGGTCAGATACTTATATGGAGGGTTGTTATAAAAGATGTGTTGTATGCCCTGGGGATAGAGAAATTGCACATTTCACCTCTCTCATTGTAGTAAAGTGCTTCCCAAAATCGACTTTTGTGCTAGGAGCACTGTGGAGTGAAGATCTACATTATTTTTGCGTATTCAGAACCCCTAAAGTCTCCCCTAGATGTCCTGTAGATATAAGTAGGGTCTTTATAAATGATGTTTTATAGGCCCTGGTGTTGGAGAAATTTGATAGTCATTTTCTCCATTGTAGATCCCCAGTCACATAGGTTAACAATGCAATAGTTTATGAACTCATAACTACCGCTAGAGAGTAGCGAAACCTATAATTGAAGGACTTGGTACAGTGCTTTCCAAACTGTGTGTCGCGACACGTTAGTGTGTCAGCTGCTGTCTGTAGGTGTGTCACACAATGAGTCTAGGCAACGCGATCTAGGCGTCATGCAGGACGGTACTGTGCATGCTACTGATGCATTACCTGTTCCTGCGGAAGAGGAAGAGTCTCCTGTGGTGGACAGCGAGCCATGATTGGATTCAGAGCACCGCTGCTGCTCACCGTCACCCACCTGCAGACCCGTTGAAGCATCCGGCAGCAGCAGTGAGTAGACTTCCGATGGCTCCTGCAGTGCAGTGCTCTGAGCCACCCCCCACAAATTATTATTTTAATTCTTGCACATATTTACATATTGTTACTCCTAAATGACAGCAGTCTTGGAAATGTATGTATGTTATTATTTTACAAATCATATATTTTGCTCGTAGAACTCAATTACCGTGTCGCGAAATTATGCATGTCTAAAAAGTGTGTCCCCAACATGAAAAGTTTGGAAAGCACTGAGTCTTAGTAGAATGGTATTGCTGAATCCAACAACATGCTATTGTTGAATTTATCCAAACATATACAGAAAATAAGTTATGACTTTTTTGTCTGTAAACCAAGATTCCACCTTCCTGTGGTCTCACCTGATTTGTCAGAGTTAAGAGGATTAGCCAGGCTGCTTTGATGAAGTGATCAGTGGCAGCCTGGGAGAAAGGCTATCTCTTGTAAGAAGAGACTGCTACACAGGAATGCAAGAGCAGGGGGCGGAGGGTCGTAAAGTATCGGCTTCAAAGGCAGATGGGGACAGACCGAGACAGCCAGCCAGATGGCAGGCTTAAGGGATGGATTTGCTGATGCTAGGGGGAGGAGAACTATGGCAATTAGCCATATTGAAGGTTGGTTTAGCTAGTTCTTGCTCCTCTGCTGATATTTCAGCCATATTGAATTTTGGAAGAATGGTGCTCTCTGGGAGACCATTGTGCCACACTTTGGAGGAAGTGGTCATGCTCTGAGGTGTTGCTCTGCACCTCATTGGACAGGAGTGCCCTCCTGCTTGATCCAGAGAACACTGAATAAGTATCTGAGAGGGGCAGAGCCTCTCAGATCTGCTGCTTGAAACTAAGAGAAGGGTCCATGCTGGAAATTTGATTTACATCAACCAGGCCCTGCACTTGGACTGACTGCGTCTACTGAACAATCTGGAACTATAGTCCTGTGGATCTAACTGGCTTTAAGAGGACTAAAGAGTGAACTCCATGCACGCTGCAGGTTAACAGTGCTCTCCTGGACCATCGCCACAAGAATCCCCAGCCTGGAGTGCGTCCAGTAGATTTGGAAGGGTTTTGTCCAAGTGGATTGTGGGAACTGAAGTCCCAAACTTTCAAGGACCATCTTGGAGCTTCCAGACCTGTGGATTGTGTTTTGGACACTTTGGGACCCTCAAAGGAACTTCAGGACAAAGTTCCAGAGGTTTGGAGCAACTTTGGAAAAGATCAACCTTGAGAGTCAAGTCGGTGACCCTGAACCGCAAGTCGGCCTGCCCTGCTGGTTTGTCCTGCTGAAAAGCTCAGGCGATCCAAATTCCAGAGTTTGACCGGGAGCTCCCTGAAAAGCAACCCAGCGAACCCTCACCAAACCCAACTTGATGAAGAGCATAGAGGGACCAGGCAGAAAAAGCTCCAGGAAAGATTCTAAGTCCGGAGGTAAAGAATTTGACTGGCTCTACCGCGAACGTCAAGCCGCCTACCTTCAACCGCAAGCTTGCCTGGATCACTGGTTCGTCCTGCCGAAAAGCTCAGGAGGTCCGACTTCCAGAGTTTCACCGGCAGCTCGTCGAAAGTCAAGCCAGCAAGCCCACACCAAACCCAGACTAGTGATGAGCCTAGAGGGACCCCAGCAGAAAAAGCTCAAGAGGAGTTTCTAAGTCAGAAGGTAAAAACTTTGACGAGGCCTACTGCAAGGGCTAGTCGTGCAGGGCTCCATCGCAGTCACCCTAAAACTTTGACTTTGTCCATGTCTAGCGCGACCAGATGTCCCAATAGGCGCTGTGGGTTTCTATGTGCTAGATGGTGCTAAATCTTTAAAATGTCATCTCTCTGGTTGCCTACATTGGATTTTTGTCATTTTGGTGACATTATATAAATACAAAACAATTCCTATTTTCATAAAGCGGTGTTGGATTTGTATTGGGTGTTGCATCTTTATTATTTACTGAATTGATATTTTTGAGTGCTTTACATACCTGTCTCTGAAGTTAATCCTGCCTGCTCCCTGTCAAGCTACCAAGGGTTGAGCTGGAGTCCTATTCTGAGTACTAGACTGCATTAGTGGCCTTATTGCCAGTGGTAGATATATATTTACCACTACTAATAACCCAGTTTCCAATAATTTGTAACCATCAATATCCCACAAGACTGTAAAGAAATTCTTGCTAGAGCCAGAGCTGATTCTACTGACCAGACTTATAAGCTCAGGTTGAAACGCTTTTGTGGTGCCAGAAATTACTGTTTCATCCTCTTTCAGCTCCACCAGAACATGTTCTGTCTTATTTGCTACTTCTAGCCAAAGCAGGCATGTCTCATATTTCAATTAAAGTGCACTTAATAGCTATATCCAGGCCTAGGAGATCATCTGGTTCATCGTCTCTGTGGTCAAATAGGCTCATCAAAGAGTTTCATCAAGGGCTTTTCTGAGTCTTTCCTCCTATAAATCAATCTCCTCCATCTTGGCAACCTAATTTGGTCCTTTCGCATTTGATGAAGGCTCCATTCAGTCTCATTCACAGAGCTGATCTAAATTTTCTCTCCTGAAAAGTGAGATTATTACTAATCTTAATGTCTGCAAGGAGAATAAGTAAAATTCGAGAATTCACAGTTAAAGAACCCTTTTTGCAATTCAGAAAAAACATAGTCCTATTACAGACCAAATCCAAGTTCGTTCCAAAGGTGCCGACAGACTTTCATCTTAATGAGCCTATCGTACTCAAAACTTTCTTTCCAAATCCGCAGACCATTGCGGAAAAAATGCTACACTCATTAGACACTAAAAGATGTCTAAAATTCTGTGTGCAGTGGATACAGCAATTTAGAAGATCTGACTAGCTGTTAGTGGCTTATGGTAAGCCTCAAAGAATATCTGCTTTCCAAATGCAGTATTAATCGTTTTATTGCTGCTGCTATCCAGTTTTGTCATCGGAAGGCTGAAAAACTTCTTTCATACAAGGTTCGAGCGCATTGTGCAAGAAGTGTGTCTACGTCAGTTGCTCTCTTCGCTGGTGTCTCTTCAGGACATCTGTAGCGTAGCTATTTGGAAGAGCAGACACACATTTACCAAGCACTACTGTCTGGATTCATCCGTACAGAGAGATGCTGCAGTGGGACGGGCAGTCCTTCATCCATTCCAATAAGGTGAGTCTATTTCTTTAAATATCCCACCATCCGCTATATTGTATTCATAATTATGATGCTGGTTTGCTTTTTGCTAGCTATTTGGATTTAAGCATGTGAATCTATGAAAGATCCAATCCTGGAGAAGAAAATAAGTTACTTACCTGTAATTGTAGTTCTCCAGTATTGGCATCTTTCAGATTCACATGCTACCCACCCTTCTCCCCTAGGAGGCTCACCTTCTCCCTATGTGTTCATTATAGCACTAGTGCTTGAAAATATGAGGGATTGAAGCCTCTGTGGGGAGTGTTCTCGAGGTTGCTGTCACCTGATTGGCTGGAGTTTGCTTCTTTTGTAACAATGGAGGTAAATTAATTAAGTGAATTTTTTTTTGAGCCCATATGGGGTATGTATGACCTGTACTGCTTTTATATCTACTGTGGGACGCCCACTTTGACGGGGAATTATTCAAGCATGTGAATCTATGAAAGATACTGGAGAACTACAGTTACAGGTGTAAGTAACTTATTTTCTTACCAATGCAGAGGCATTTGAAATTGACAGCGCCTCCTATTACATTTCTGCTGGCAACCCTGCACTGAAATGGTCACTGCTGATAATCTTGCATGGGGTGACAACTTATGTAATCTTGTCTGATGTGGTCACTATTACATCACTAATAATATAAGCTCAGGATGATTTCCATTGAACATAAGTAGCTCTTATAGCTGAAAGGGTTGGAAAATGTTGCTGTAGTGCAATGACTACCCAATGTCCTGCTGCAGTCATTGCCCATCAATCTGCTGTTCAATGAATGTCCTTATTGTAGTGAATGCCCATCTGTCTGCGCTGCACTGAGTGTCTTTAAAAGAACATGGATCTACAGTGAATGCCCATTAACTGACGCTGCAATATATGACTATGGATCTGCAATGCAGGGGGGACCATGTGAACTGTTATGCATTGACCGCTGTTTAGCGTCGCGGCAAAAGTATCTTTCCTCGTGGAGCCCTCTTCGGCTATAGCCTACAGGCTCACCCCACTGGAAGAATCCAAGCTCCCAAAAATAGCTAAGCATGAAGGTAGAAAACTTTACCAGACGAAGGGGCAAAAATAATTTGCCAGGTAAGGGACCTTTTTCTGATAGCAAAATTCTAAATTTTCCAGCTTGAAGCTTTCCCGCCAAAAGTCAGTGTTTTCGCCCAGACTTTGCCTAGCGGCTCACCGACGACATAGAGCCCTCTACGGCCACAGCCTGCTGCCTTGCCTTAAAGAAGACTTTCATTGCAGAGAATAAGTTCAAGGGCACAACTTTCAACCGGGTTGCTCCATCGCGAACAGCCTTACCTTGCACCTAGGTACCCATCAAGCACAATCAAATGCCCACCACCACCACATCGCACGACCAGATCACAAACTGGTAACCTCTCACCCCAGAAAGACACAGCCGAAATCATGGGTACAATCCACTCCAGGCCCCACCAACCCTTGCCCTCACCATATCTACAACCTAGAAGGAACTCTGATCAGCTCACACCTCACCACCATCATCAACACCTCTGTCCAAAGTGGAACCTTCCGGACAACTGGAAACATGTAGAAATCACACCTCTCCTTAAAAAAAAAAAAAAAGAGAAAAATGAAGCTGACCCAAAAGAGCTCAGCAACTACTGACCCATCTCACTTCTGTCCTTCCCATTCAAAGTCGTGGAGAAAGCTATCAACAAACAAATATCCAACCATCTTGAACAAAGCCATCTACTATACATCTTTCAGTCTAGAGTCCGAAGCAACCACAGCACGGAACCGCTCTCATCGCAGCAACTGACTACATACCGACCATCATGGACAAAGGGAAAACTGGGAGCACTCTTTCTACTCGACCTCTCAACAGACTTCAACACAGTCTGTCACAACACCCTCATCACAAGTGTCTACAACTCCGGAGTATATGGACCTGCCCTGACATAGCTGTCTTCTTTTTCTCTCCGACAGGACCCAGCGAGTCATGCTCCCGCACTACACTTCTGAACCCAAGAACCTCATCTGCGGAGTCCCTCAAAGATCATAGCTCAGCCCTGCCCTGCCCTCTTAAACATCTACATGGCACCACTTGCCCACATCATAAGATCCCAGGGAAACAACTTGATCTCTTACGTAAACGACACCCAGCTCATCCTCTCCCTCACAGACCACAACCACACCACCAGGATCAACTTCATCACCTGCATGTCAGACTTTGCAAACTGGACGAAACAGAACTGCCTAAAACGTGACACAGATAAAACACAAGTTCTGATCTTCGGGAACAAGAGCTGTCCATGGGACTCCTCCTGGTGGCCAACAGACCTGGGAACCACGCTCATTCCCCACTGCCCAAGCCAAAAACCTCCGAATAATTTTGGACGACAGACTCATTATGGGCAAATAAGTGAACTCTGTCACTTCCTCCTGCTTCTTCATCCTATGTATGGTCCACAAAATATTGCATCAGCTCCCCACTGGCACCAGACAGATGGTCACCCAGGCACTCATCACCAGCAGACTAGACTATGGCAACACTACACCAGCATTACAAATCAACTCATACAAAGACTCTTAACCACCCAGAACACCACCGCCAGACTCCTCTTCAACATCCCCTGCAGCCCACAAATCCACGCCCCACTTCAGAGAGCTATACTGGCTACCAAGCCAGAAACTATGCCAATTCAAACTGCTCAGCTACATATATAAAGCGTCCCACAATGCCGGACCTGCCTACCTCAGCCACCGCCTCAACTTCCACCAACCCACCAGGCAACTGCGCTCGGCCACACTCCTCCACCTCGCAGAAATACCCCACATATGCAGGTGCGAATTAGGAGGATGCTCCTTCTACATCGCCTCCAAATCCTAAAATGGCCTTCCACACCACATCAGGACCTACCCATCCCTACTCGAGTTCTGCAAGAAACAGAAGACCTGGCTATTGAACTAGGAGCCTGATCGGCCTACTACTCCAGCGCTTGCATACCACTTGGGTGATAAAAGTGATTCCAAATCCATATAACATAGCATAGCCTGTAAGCATCTGTTCATAGTGTGTAGCGCAGTAGAGTCACATGTGCCTACCTGCCTCCCCAGAAGCCAGTGTTTGCTGCAGATGTCATTTCTTTCTTAATATTTGCTCCTTATACACATTATGTACATGGCTGCCATAGTGATGTCACTTCCCACTCCTTACTTATGCTCACCTGCTGTGCATAAAAGCAGTCTAACAATAGAGTCAGTACCTATGCACATTACCAACATCATATGACTTGAAAGATTTCTTAGAATAAAAGCAACTTGTAATGTCGGAGACCAACACTAGATGGCAGGAGTAAGCAGCGCATGTGTATCTGCAGCCACTCATGCTGTGAATAATATATTTATAAATAGAATGGCTTAAACCTTGGTTACTCTCATTTTATCTGTGCGTCATGGAAATCAGGATCATACACTATAAAAGTAGTGGATTCGGAATTAGAGTTGACTTAAGCATCGTCAGCAGCCTTGGCACTGGCCCATGCATAATCAACAAGCCAGGCTTTGGGAGCACGGGGTTTTCGAAAAGTGAAACCTAAAGGCTATGATTTCAGAATCAATGTTACAAATGAGCCAGCTGAATTAGTAATGACAAATAATTTCACACTCGCAACTAGGATTCTGAACGGTGGCTAGTGCAGGAATGGAAAATTTACTTTCCAATGCGCTGGAAATTGATGGACATTTAGGGAAGTATGCAGAGAAGAGAATGTGAATGTGCGGCACTATCAACAGATGCTTACAGGGTAAGTAACATTTTGCTTACTCGCATTCTACAGACAGAAATCATTGAAAAATAATTGAGATGGGCAGGGAATGATTCAACCGTGTGTGAACAGTGAAGGTAATGCCAGGGTTAGATCGAATTTAAAGGCAGTCAATCCAGAATTATAGATGAGAGAAAATAAATGAGTTTTGTGAAGCATTGGATTAAAAAAGTACAAATCTTATTCACTGTCCTCAGCGTAACACAATCATTGTCTTAGAACAGGCCCCGACTGAATAGATCAGTGCTGCGTTTGAGCTCTGGGCGCTGGAGTGCCTTTGCCGGAGATTGGGGTAGATACAACGCTTTGAAATTTGAATCTGCTCTCTTCTCTAAAAGTGCAGAACACTATAACGAGGGAAACTTTTTCATTGGGTCTACGAAATTTTGCAATCTCAAGAGATTCCGTATTACACAATTTCGTGTCATTTTCACTTGGAGTCGACCAATTTGCACGCAGAATGTCTGCCTAAAGAGATCTTCTGCTTGAACCGGTGTCATGCTTGTATCTCACGTGGCTTTTTTTGTTTATTTAAAAGAGGTGCTCCTTTATGTGAAATTTTCACCGGAGAAACTCGCAAACCACAGTTAACGTGATTTTGCATATATTTCCTGAAGTGTAAAAACAATTGGAAAAGAGATTCAAGATTTCTCACACCCCCTTTAAAACACTTGCAGCGCGTGGTTGATAAAAGGGAAACGAATGTTGCAAGTGTTTTTTTTTTTTTTTTTTTTTTTGCTCTAATAAAACACGTTCAAAATGAAGACCAGGCCCGAGTAGAAAGTCTGCCTTCGAAGGAAATGCGTTCAAAGCAATGCAAGGGGAATTTAGTTTCACAAAACACTCACGAGTCATCAGCTGAATAATATTCAGTACATTTGAAGGCTTAACTCCAAGGGTAGCAAACATGTTTTTTGTACAGATCGTTATTATTAGAGTAGAAAGCCAAATTCCAAAAATGATGAAGTCTTCGTGGCTTGTGTAATCCAGGGCTTGTTCCAAAGCTGGTGTCAGTCCATACAGCATTTTACCTCTCCACATACTACGTGTACTTGTTTGGTGCCACTTTTGTCATGCTCTTCCACTGAAATGACCAATTCTGTGTATTTTATTTTCCCAGTTCTAGACTGCAACTTGCACATGGAACCCAAAAAATTGGACTCGGAAAGGAGACTTGGGCGGATCGAGAGCGAGAGGATTTTGAGCTGAACCACAAGTGTCCCTCTCTGAATGTCGCTTGACGTGTGAATTGCTGGATGGAGGTGACAGCCGAGAGAAAGAGCTGCTAGGACCCAGTTCCTTCACGCAATGTGTTGTCTGACCTGCCTGACCAGGACCCTGCGGCATGTTTTTAAATCATGGCTATAGGAACTGATCCAACATTATTACTTCATGTTTACATTTAAGTTATTGACTGGTGCCAGCACAATGGAGGACTTGATACCATATGTTTGCACAACTCTATTTTTGTTGTCTGAATACACTGGACATTCTGTTCACCTGCCAAGGGAAAGAGGTCGACTGCAATTAAGTTTCCCTCCAAATGGACCTTCTTAAAAAAAAAAAAAACTAAATTGTAATTGAGGGCAGATGAAAACCCAAATCAACAGCCCCCCCCCTCCCTCCCTCAAGTGCGGACAGTTAATCACGGTAACAATCCAATGTGTAATGCATTGTGAGGTTCAAGAGTCCCCTTCTCTATGGATATCACTCAGAGATATTGTCATGGTCAGACATGTCTTGAGTTTAGATCTGTGTAACATGCATTACCCAGTGCTCCACAAATTTTTACCTCTTGTCGAAATTTGACTCTGTATCGACCTGCAGATTGGAACCCGTTGGTGCCTGTGGATCCCATCAACACCTGTTGATTTGTATAACCGGTAATTGTTGTGGGATGATGATGTGTCTCTCTGTTGTTAACCGTGAAATATTATCAGTTCAATATGTCAAGTACTGTATGTCTTTTGTTATATAGAGTAATGATTGAGTCTAGAGGCTATTGGTTCAAGTAGGCGGGCTTATTCCTATTGATTAGGAACATTTGTCCAAGTTTAGGTACAAGCAGTAAGATTCTCAGTTGTGTCGCTGCACTCCACCAGGAGTCAATGTTACGATAAGCTTACCCTAACCTATGCTGAATCTTCAAGCCCAAATGAAATCTGGTGGGAAACCTGTTGTAATTCTGAGTGCTCCACATTCCAGTCACTCCTAACATTCAGCACACCACAAGGACAAGGAGCTCAGCTGGGAATAAATGAAGTTGCAACACTTTTCTTCATCCATATGACCAAGGCAGTCATCTAAAATGAAGTCTTTGACTACATCCTCACATGCTGCATATGTTACCTTTTGAGAAGACTGGCATATCTACAGCTGCTAATGCCATGTATGTATATTACACTGGTCAGATATTCTGTGTTTTAGAATTAGTCCATGAAGATCAACAATATTCCAACACAAATAATAAACAGTGGGAAACATTTCTGAAAGCGCAATGTAGGCACAAACATTTCTCCTACTGTTAGCATTGTGTGTAGAGTCCTAGAGGATGTCTTGAAGCAGCTGCTTCCTAATCTTAGTGAAACACGAGCGGTGACGCTGAAAAGTTGGACCTGTACCAGATCTCAGTTTATATTTTGTTGTGTGTACCCCTAGCCAGCAGTCCAGAGCTCCTCACACTGCTCCAAAAGTCAGACTGGAGTGTGAATTATTCTGCACGTTTCCTGGATGCTGGAAACATTTTTAGTATTTATAAGGCGCTGTATGGCACAGCTGAAGTCAGGTGTTGCAAGATGGTACAGAACTGGGCAATAAAAGGGACATGCACTCACAAACCACTACTGACTCCAACCCACTCACAAACCCATAGTTGCAGACTTCCACTCAGAGGTACATAAACTGACGTACTCATAGTTACAGATACCTACATACAGAGAGGCACATACTAGGACATGCACTGTTGTACGCAGAGTGCCAGAACGTACTTTGAGAAATTCACTGGTCATACTTTTGTCCACTGACTCAAAGGTACACTCACACATTCACAGTTGTGTCACTTAGTAATTCCAGTGGCAATCCAGTATGACTCCAATATTCTAGAAACATTTTAGTATCAATCTAGTCTAGTGTCACTGTACTATGAGTCTAGAATCATTCAAGCCTTACTTGAGTTGCACTGTCGAATCATTTGAGTGTCACTCTAGTGTCAATTGTGTATTAGAATCACTTAAGTGTCACTCTAGTATCAGTTGAGTTACACTTATGCCACTTCGGTGTAACTCTAGTCATTAGAGGGTCACTTTAGTTTCACTTGAGAACCATTTTATTGTCACTTGAGAGTCAACCTAGAATCAACCGAGTGTCAGTCTGATGTCATTTTAGTTTACTTGGGTGTTGCTCAAATTATTCTAGAATTAAACTCAAGTGACACTGTAGTTTCACTCAAGGGACAAATGATGCCAGACATGTACCCAAGTGGCACTAGAGTGTCATTGGAATGAAGTTCGTATGACACTCGAGTAACACTAGAATGACTCAACAGTGGCCCTAGAATAATTTGAGTGACACTTGAGTGCCACTAGAGTAACACTCAAGTGACTCTAAATTGGCTCTCAAATGACACTAGTGAGAAACTCAGATGATTATAGTGGTATTCATGTGACACTAGAGTGAAACTCGAATCATTCTACAGTGCTGCTCGATTGACACGAGTGACACTCGAATATTCCTATAATGATAATAGTGACACTTGAGTGACACTCAGATCATTTTAGAGTGACATTCTAGTAACACTAGAATAAGCCTCAAATGATTCCAGAGAGAGGCTTGAATGATTCTAAAGTGCCATTCAAGTAACACTAGAATGAATCATGCAACTATCACTGTGGTATCTCCCATGTGTCACTCATGTGCCACTCTATTGTTACTCGTATTAGTTAAGGGGCTCTCTAGAATCATTTGAGTGTCACGCTTTAGTCACTCTAGTGGCACACTAAAATAATTTGAGTCAGACACTCAAGTGTCACTCTGATGTGACTGTAGTGCCAATCGAGTTTCACTCCAGAATCAGTTGTATACCACAGGATTGTTACTCTAGTTCTGTAGTAGGGGATCTCTGTGTATAGTCATAATCTATGAATAGTCCCGCCCATGTGCGGGGACCCCGGAGCAATCAAAATATCTCTTAAGCTGTCCTGCATTTGCAAACCTGCAAAGACACTTAAGAGACAGACAAAATAATACAGCCTAATAACAATATGGCTGCACTGGCCAGCACTTCATCTGAAGTGAACACAAAAGCCAAAATAAAGTTTAAATGTCATTTTTATTCACATCTGACATGTTCCTTTATTGTATCGCACTCCCTTCACAAAAATCCCTTTAAACAATAGAGAGGAAGGGGTGGACAGACAAGCCCTATAGGCTGTCATTATGTGTCTGCTAAAAGGATACCGTGCCTTTAAGAAACTCTCCAGAGACCCCCGGTATCCCAGGATGCACAGCCAAAGCAAGTTACTTCCAGTTCTTTTTTCCGGCTCCTGCTAACAGGACCCGGGAGCATTGAGCTCTACCCTTTTGGGTGGATAATTTGGATAAAAATTGATTTTTTGAAGATAATAGTTTGTTTATTCGACGTCTAGAGCCTTTCTCTGCTGCATCCTGTAGTTTGGTGCAGTTTGCCCACTCTTAGCATGGCTTTATTTGATAAATGCCCTGAGTGTGGGAGGAAAATGGCCAAGACGGACCCACATGATGTCTGTATTCTCTGCTTATCATCTTCACATGTTCCTGCTACGTGTGACATCTGCAAGACCTTCTCCAAGAGGACCCTGAGGGACAGAGAGAAGATCCTCCTCCAGGGACAGGAGAAGCAGAGAACAGGTGGGACTTCTGGGCATGGAGGATCTCCTTCCCCATCCTCTGCCCATGCTTCAGCCACTGGAGGGACCTCCGGGCAGAAAAAGGAGCAGAAACGACGCCTGCCGGCCGGAAGACCCCGTTCGACGTCGAGGACGACGACGTCGACGGCGAAAGGTACAGCTCCGGTGTGTTCGCCGTCGATCCAGGGCTCTGGATCTCGGCGTCCTCGACGTTCGACGTCGAGAGAGGGGCCGGCGAGACCTCGGACTAAGGCGCCGTCGAAGGCTTCACAGTCGACGTCGACACCCCATCGACGTCGTACTGAGCCCCGCAGACAGCGCTGCTCGCCGTCGAGGCGAGCCCACTCGCCTCTTTCGCCGTCGACTTATGGCTCGACGTCGACGACATCGACGCGAAGACACCGGCGACGGACGTCGAGTCGAAGGAGATCGCCGTCGAGTCGAAGGAGATCGCCGTCGAGGCGAAGGAGATCGCCGTCGAGGCGGAGAT
The DNA here is from genome assembly GCF_964204655.1 of Triturus cristatus. NCBI lineage: Eukaryota > Metazoa > Chordata > Amphibia > Caudata > Salamandridae > Triturus > Triturus cristatus. Next base: position 252,549,522 of record NC_140586.1, read on the forward strand.
CGCCGCCGACGTCGAGAGGTTCGACGTCGAGGACAGGCAGGGGACGTCGCTTGACGTCGAGGGGACGCCGTTTGCGTTCAACGGCGAGGAGAAGCCGTACGAGATCGACGCACGGTTCGACGTCGAGGAAGAGATCACCTGGTAACACTTCTTCAGTGATTACGATATCCAGTCGTGGATCTAGGAGAGGAGGACGCTCTCCCTCGTTCACTTCGGCCTCTTCACGGGGTGGACCCGCAAAGAAGAGAAGGGTGGACGGAAGTCCGGACAGGGCTAGTCCGGGTTCTCCTGCAAGGAGTGATGGACGGGGAGAGTCTCCAATGGACCCCCTGCCACTGCCTCAGAAGCCTCCTACGCCTCCTCCTCCTCCTCCTCCGCCTCCTCCTCCTCCATCTGACCCCCGGCTCCCGGTGGCACCTCCTAAGCGACCTCCGCCACCTCCGCTGCCACCGCCTCCGGTGCCACAGCTCCCGCCTTCTCCTCGGCGACAAGTGGCTCCTAAGAGACTGAGCTCACGCTCTAGATCGCGCCGAAGGTCACGGAGCAGACACAGATCGTCCACTCAAAGGCATGGACGACGGAGGTATAGATCTCGATCCAGAGGCACGAGGTATTCGGACTCTTCTGGCACTGGATGGCTTTCCCCCACGTTATCGGAAACACCGCCTACTAGAATCTCGCCAGTGGATGATATTGCCACTTTCCAAGATGTTCTGATGAGAGGGGCGGCAAAATTGGGAATCTCAGTGGCAGTACCTGTTCCCCCTACCTCTGTGCTATTCGAGACATTACACAAGGCGCATCTATCGTGCCCCCTCCTCCCTTTGGTTCCAGGTCTGGAGGAACCAGCCTTCTTGACACCGGCCGTGGTGAAGTCTGCTCCCTCACGGTTGCAAAAGAAGTACAGGGCCCCTGATTCGGACCCGGAGTTCCTCAGGGTGGACCCTCCCCCGGACTCTGTCATTGTGGTTGCGGCTAGGAAGCAACATGCCACGTCGCCCTCTTCCACAGCTCTTCCACAGCTCCTCCGGATAAGGAGAGTCGCAAAATGGACTCCTTGGGGAGGAGGATGTGCTCTACGTCGGCCACGACTATGAAGGCTGCTAGCGCCTCCGCTCTGCTGGGTCGCTATGACCGATCATTATGGGACTCCCTGCAACAGTTTGCTGACTCCCTGCCTAGGGATAAACGGGAAGACTTCCAGGAGGTGTTGAATGAGGGCATGATGGTCTCCAACCAGATCATCAGTGCAGCGGGGGATGTGTCAATGCAGGCGGCCCATGGGTACTGTCATGGAGTACACATGAGGAGACATTCCTGGCTGAGACTTACCTCTCTAAAGCCTGAAGCGCAGCAAAAGATTGCTAACTTACCTTTCTCTGGCACAACGTTGTTCGGGTCTCCTGCGGATGACGAAATGGCCCGCATGAAGGCCGAAGCAGAAACCCTGAAGGCCGTGGGGTTGGAAAACCCCAAGGAACAGAAGAGATCATTCCGTTCCTATGGCAGGCGTTATTCTAAACAACGCGGCCAAGGGCGTCAGTCTGGTCAACAACAGCAACACCAGCAACAACAACAGTTCCCGAGGCAGTCCTTCCAAAAGCGCCAGAGGGGCAGAGGACAGCATCAATCCTCATCGGGGAACAAAGGCCCGGCTGGGTCGAAGCCCTGAAAGGTCACTTCCCCCTCATCCGTTACCCGCTCCGGTGGGGGGGAAGTATTCAATACTACCTGGCAGAGTGGAGAACAATAACTCGGGACAAGTGGGTTCTGAATATTGTTTGCAATGGGTACAGTCTTCGTTTCACCAGCCCGCCTCCACAGATCCCACCAGTGCGCTCTTCCTACATGGTGCGAGAGCTCCAGTGGGAGGCGGACATTCTGTTAAAGAAGAAGGCGATAGAGACTGTTCCTTTGAGGCAAAAAGGAAAAGGTCTTTACTCAAGGTTCTTTCTCGTCAGAAAAAAGGACAAGAACGAGTTCAGGCCTATTCTAGATCTGCGTCAAGCAAACAAGTGGATCCGCAGAGAAAAGTTCCGAATGTTGTCCCTGCATCAGATTTACCCTCAGTTGCATCGAGGAGACTGGCTGTGCGCCATAGATCTGCAGGACGCTTACTTTCATGTGCCGATCGCACAAAAGCATCGCAAGTTCCTGAGGTTTCTGGTAGGCAACAACCATTACCAGTATACAGTACTCCCGTTTGGTCTGAAGTCTGCACCAAGAACGTTCTCCAAGTGCATGGCAGTGGTGGCGGCACACTTGCGGAAGAACAAAGTGTTTGTGTATCCATACCTGGACGATTGGCTGATCAAAGCTTCCACGTACCAGGAAGCCCAGTGTCATTTCAACAGGACAGCTGCCTTGCTTCATCGCCTGGGACTGCACATCAACATGACGAAGTCCGTGCCGATCCCTGTGCAGTGTCTCCAGTACTTGGGGGCCTCAGTCAATACTTTGAACGCAAGCGTGTGTCCTTCGGAGGAGAGACGCTTATCTATCCGTTGGAAGGCCCTGCACCTCCTCTCAGCCGACTCTCCTACAGTGAGGACGGTGTCCTCTTTACTGGGGTCGATGGCTTCATGCATCTTTCTCACCCCCAATGCCCATCTGCATATGAGGCCTCTGCAGGAATGTCTGGAGGATCAATGGGACCAGAGGCGGGGGCGTTGGGAGGACAAGATTCATCTGTCCCAACACGCTCTACAGTCTCTGAAATGGTGGTGCTCCTCAGAGAATGTCTGCAAGGGGACTCCCTTTCACACGGATATTCCGGTCCAGACCATAGTGACCGATGCGTCTCTCCAGGGCTGGGGAGCGCATTCGGGCCCTCTTCAGATTCAGGGGATATGGTCACAGACGGAGATGACTTACCACATCAACTTTTTGGAACTCAGAGCGGTACACTTGGCCCTGAAGGCGTTCCATCCCTCCTTCAAGACGAACTCCCTGCTGGTTCAGACGGACAATACTACTACCATGTATTATCTCAACAAGCAGGGGGGCTCCCGTTCACGCACGCTGTCTCTGGAGGCACAGACGATCTGGAATTGGCTGGTGGCCAGGAACCTAACGATCACAGCAACCCATCTGCCGGGAGTGCAGAATGCCCAAGCCGATGCGCTCAGCAGGCTCGTTCAAGAAAATCACGAGTGGGTGCTAAACGACGACGTGCTAAGAGACGTCTTCGCAGAGTGGGGCACTCCGGGTATCGATCTGTTCGCTACGGCAGAAAACAGCAAATGCCGCGACTTCGCGTCCAGGTACTACCAACCAGGGACGCTGGGGAATGCACTATGGATCAGCTGGTCGAACAGCTTTCTCTAAGCCTTTCCACCCATTCCCCTGATTCCGGCGGTGCTGATCAAGCTGTCGCAATCCAGAGCCAGGATGATCCTGGTTGCTCCGGAGTGGCCGAGGCAATGGTGGTTCACCGACCTTCTTCACCGGTCTGTTCTCCCACACCGGCGCCTGCCGTGTCGGCCGGACCTTCTCACGAAATTCGGAGGACAGATGGTTCACCCCAATCTCTCGTCGTTGAGTTTGGCAGCATGGCTCCTGAGCTAGTACAGTATGGACACTTGAACCTACCTCAGGACTGTATGGAGCTCTTGAAAGAGGCGAAGAGACCGTCTACGAGGACTTCTTACGCCTATAAGTGGAAGAGATTCTGCTTATGGTGCACGGCAAAGGACATTGACCCTACATCCTGTAAGGAGGATGTTCTTCTGCCTTATCTGCTGCAGTTAGCTCAATCTGGGCTTAACTTTCAGTCTATTAAAGTTCATCTCGCAGCTTTGACTGCGTATAGAAAGGGCCCTTCCCAAACCTCCTTTTTTCAAATCCCTGTGATTAAAGAGTTTTTGGAGGGTTTGCGTAAGGTGTTTCCCCCTGTTAGACGACCTTCTCCACCATGGGAATTGAACGTGGTGTTGTCCAGATTAATGAGGGAGCCTTTTGAGCCTATTCATAAGGCTTCTTTGCAGCATTTGTCCTGGAAGGCTGCCTTCCTGGTGGCCATTACATCGGCCAGGAGAGTAAGTGAGATTCAGGCTCTGTGTTGTTAAGAGCCGTATACTGTATTCCATGCTTCTAAAGTGGTAATGCGTACTCATCCTAAGTTTTTACCTGAAGTGATATCTGATTACCATGTGAATCAAATGATAACTTTGCCTACATTTTTTCAGCATCCCTCCTCTCCGGCGGAGAGGTCTCTGCATTCACTAGATGTGCGTAGAGTGTTGAAATTCTATCTAGATAAGACAAAAGACATCCGCAGGTCGGATCAACTGTTTGTAAATTATGGTTCGGTAAGAACTGGTCTAGCTACCTCAAAACAGTCCATCTCCAGGTGGATTGTGTCCTGTATTCAGCTCTGTTATCAGAAAGCTAATAAGACGTTAGGGGGTAAGCCTACAGCGCATTCGACTAGGGGCAAAGCAGCGACTACAGCTTTGCTTAGGAATGTTCCAATCGCTGACATTTGTAAGGCTGCCACCTGGAAGTCGGTCCATACGTTTACAAAGCATTACTGCCTGGACTCTGATGCTAGGGCAGATGCTCAGGTTGGACAGGCTTCGCTGAGGAATTTGTTTGCACAGTAATTTGTTGGTGTTCGGTTTTTACTCCACCGCTGTTATTGGTTGGGATGGGCTTGCCATTCTATTCATAGATTATGACTATACACAGAGATCCCCTACTACAGAAGGAGTAGTTTCTTACCTGTAACTCCAGTTCTGTAGTAGGGGTATCTCCGTTATAGTCATAAGCTACCCCCCCGCCTCCCCGGTGGAGTAAACTGACGGTATCAGGCCTGTGGTTATACACCTTCAAAAAGAACTGAAAGTAACTTGCTTTGGCTGTGCATCCTGGGATACCGGGGGTCTCTGGAGAGTTTCTTAAAGGCACGGTATCCTTTTAGCAGACACATAATGACAGCCTATAGGGCTTGTCTGTCCACCCCTTCCTCTCTATTGTTTAAAGGGATTTTGGTGAAGGGAGTGTGATACAATAAAGGAACATGTCAGATGTGAATAAAAATGACATTTAAACTTTATTTTGGCTTTTGTGTTCACTTCAGATGAAGTGCTGGCCAGTGCAGCCATATTGTTATTAGGCTGTATTATTTTGTCTGTCTCTTAAGTGTCTTTGCAGGTTTGCAAATGCAGGACAGCTTAAGAGATATTTTGATTGCTCCGGGGTCCCCGCACATGGGCGGGACTATTCATAGATTATGACTATAACAGAGATACCCCTACTACAGAACTGGAGTTACAGGTAAGAAACTACTCCTTATCACTCGTGTCACTCTGTTCTTACTCGAGTGTCACTTGAGGGGCGTTCTAGAATCATTCAAATGTCACTCTAGTTTCACCGTAGGGTCACTCTAAAATCATTTGCGTCACTCAAGTATCACTAGTTTCACTAGAGTGTCATTCTAGTGTCGTTTGAGTGTTGCTTTAACATCATTTGAGTGTCACTTTAGTGTATTTGAGTGTCACTATTGAATAATTTGTTATCACTTGTGTAACATAACAGTGTCACTGTACTGCAGGTTTCTCCAACAAGTATCTTGTGAGACACTGCTAGCTCTCCAGCTACCCGTGTGTAGCAATCCCTGTGTGCAACTCTGCGTGCTAAACTAGAAGGTCTTGCTTGGTTGAAATAATATAGGTATGCCAACATTGAATTAGTGTGTATTTGAGATGAAAATGTATGCAGTTTCAGAACTCATAAGTTAATGTCTGGAGAAAAATAGTTACATTTCCACAATATTTTTAAAGTACATATTTGAGTGGTAAATCATATGACTTTAGGAAGAACTATTAATAAGTTATTACTTTGGTGCCAGGGGCTTTGTTGCTATGACTTTCCATAGTAGCTCTTATTACCGAAAAGGTTGGAGACCTCTGGTGTTGGTGTCCGGGGACACCCCTGCTTTGTTCCTCTGCATATGGGAAACACTCTCAACCTAGCATCATTTAGCTGACGAGCCTATGGTTCGTTATATAGTGATTTCAGCCACAATACACAGGTAGGGCCTAAGCCCATCTTCTGTAGTAAGAGGATGATAAAAGAATTCTCCATGGAGTCTAAGGCCTTGTCTGCATCCAGTAGTACTGTTGCCCCTGTCTCCTTAACATCCCCTGCCCAGGGCAGGTTATTCTACTACATATGCAGGTTGAGCCTGGCCAAACTGTTAAACGAAACAACAATGTCTCAACTGGATATCATTAGAAAGGCAAATTTCAAAACAATAATGAAATCACAAGGGAAAGGAAGGGAGACCGCAAAGGAATTTAGAAAAGGGTATATATTGTAGGTAGTTATAACAGCAAAGAACTTTGGCTTTTTTCTGTGGTCACTTATAAATTTGTTTGACCTTGATTGTATATAATTATATATTCTCTTGACCACATTGTCACTATTATTTCATCGCCGTTCACGCTGTCTTCACCTATTGTGTTCACTGCGCCGTTCACTATCACTAGCACGCCCAGTGCTCACTTGTGTGTTTTGGTCATTTGTACTTTTATTGTACCGTAGTGCTGTTATAACTACCTACAATATATACCCTTTTCTAAATTCCTTTGTGGTCTCCCTTCCTTTCCCTTGTGATTTCATTATTGTTTTGAAATTTGCCTTTCTAATGATATCCAGTTGAGACATTGTTGTTTCGTTAAACATTATTGCCCGGTCTCTGCTGGGATAACGGGCGTACTCCTGTTTTTTGTTTCTTGGCCAAACTGTTAGGCATATGTCCAGGCTGATCCATTCGTATCAGTGTATGTAATATCAGCATTCATCTGTTCATGAGGATCAGTGGCGTAGCTAGACCTACTGCCACCTGGGTTGAACCCTAATTTTACCAGCTGGTTCAGGTAAAAGGGGGGTGGGGGTGGCTGCCAATGGCCGACTTGTTCGGGAGGGGGGACGTCTGACGGACGACTTGTTCTTGAGGGGGGTGGGCAGGGGGATAGTGGTAGTCGACAGACACGTCTTGCTCACCTCTGCAACCCCCAAAAATAGTGTCACCCAGGGCGACCCGTCCACCCCCTCCTCTCAAACCCCACCTTTAGCTATGCCACTGCCTAGGATTTTTGAAAGTACCTTTGTTTTGCTATTTAGCAGTGAGATTAGCAGGTACGAGGAAAAATCTTCCCTCTCTTTCCCGGCTTACTAGATCATAAGTAGCATGCCAGTCTGCGGCTTCCCATCCTCTCTTGCCACTGTAAACATACCCAACATCAGCCCATTTATGAAACTTGCTACACTTTTGCGAAGATCCATTGGCAATGTATTTCTTCCTAATTTTTGTCTCCTTCCCCACTGCTGCCGGTGTTAAATGGCCCAAAAGACAGATTTGTTAGCCTTCCACAGAGTTGCTGTACTCTTGCCAGTGCTGGTGTTAACTTTAAAATATTCTTTCATTTCTTTCAGTATCCTGTCTGCTGTTTCTTATCCTAGCAGATACCAAGAGTCTGGTCTCCAATCTCGCCTGTTTCTCCCAAGTACATGTTTTCCGAATTTGTTCGGCGTGATCAGAGATTTATCTAGCCAATATGGGAGGCATCTCGAAACTTGTCCATGCGTGGGCCTGCTGCGAAAAATTAATGAGTATGAATCACGCGTATCTGAGTAATATGCAAAGGTTTTCAGATTGAGACTCTGATCACTCCATATATTCAGTAGTGGCTGCTACCTGACGGGATGGTGAGGCAGGGGGAGAATGGAAAAAAAAGCACTTACCTGGGAAAGGTCAGCCACGCCTCTCCTCTGTCCACTTCATCTTCCTGTCTCCAGTCCTGGCAGCAGGCAACACCCAGGCTTGCAGGCTTCACTAAGCCACAGGGACATTAGCTTGTGCATGTTCCCCGCCATGTTGTGCATTACAGCCTGGTGGCAACATGCAAAGTGCGCATGACTATTTGGCCAGGCCAGTACGGACAGCCAAACTGTCATGCGCTTTTAGAGAGTGCCACCACTCCTCCCCCCTGCTCTGGCCAGCCCCGCCCGCCCCGCATGAAACAGAGCCACTGACTGCAATAGGGAAAAAAAATGATAATGAAACTGAAGTGATTACACAACATCAGGTAAGTGTAAGAGCACTATGCTTAGTGACGGTTCGTCTCCACAGCCTCCAGGGAACTGTCACAGCAGACCCTGGATTTCAACCAGCAACATTCCATAGCTCATAAGATGACATCACAACCAAGACAACAAGGTAAGCAGATTACTACAACATTTCCCTTCTTTCATAAAAGTTACAATGGTATAGAGGAAACGGAGCAATGAAAGAAAACAATGATAACATTGAAAAAAAACAACAGTATGATGGAAATAAAAGAAAAGACAAAATAAACATTTCAGTTTAACAAAATTCATTAAGGAATAATGAATAGCCAATGCATCAGGAAAACAAAGAGCAACTACAAGTCCAAACATTAAGGAGGACTACAAATCCTTGCATGTAGGAGGAACACTTCTCCTAGAGCTCCTGCTTATCAAAAGAGAATTGATTTGAGCTTGACCCAAATCACCATCCTCCCCTAACACCACTCCCAAGTCCCAGTTTCAGAACCACATCCTTTGGAATCTTGTAAATCCTGGAACAATTCCACCAATTCTTTCCATTGACTCTTACAGCAAAACGTGAAATGGCATCCACCTTAACCGGAGGACTGAACTTTGATAATCCCTTTGGCATTTTGACTGAAAGCTTGACTTTAACCCAATTGCCAACAGAAATCTTGTTAATAAAGGAACTCTTGTTGAAATTAGAAGATGCACCAGATGTGGTATTGTTTGCACCCAAACCTGAACCAGGGGAAACAAACATAGAACAGTTCGCTCGCCCAACCTTTGAACGCAAACCCCACTTTCTCATCCACCCTGGACACATGTCAAAAGTTGCAACTCTTCCATGCAACAGCTCATACTGACTCTTTCCCATCGTTTGTGTAGGAGTAGTGCGATATGCCCACAGCAGGCTATGGACTGCTTCCTTGATGTCAATACCATTAGAAACAGCCTACTGCACACACTCAACCAGGGTGTGATTCATGCGCTCAATGAAACCATTGGCCTGAGGGTGATATAAGGCCACAGGGCAGTACTTAATGCCAGACTGGGATAAAAACTCAGACATCTCTTTCGATGTGAATTGCACACCCTTATCCGAGACAAGCTCTTTAGGATAGCCTTTCCTAACAAACCAGCTTTGAAAAAAACGAATGACCGCTCTAGTATTGGGATCAATCAGAAAATGAACCTCCCACCACTTACTGTGATAAATCCGCCACAACTAAAGCAAATTTGTATCTGTGGGGAAGAGCATTAAAAGGCCCTACAAAATCTACCGCAAGTTTCATCCAAGGCTCGGTAGGAGGTGCCACCACTTGAACAGGAGGCATGGCAATCTTGATAACCTTATCACTCGAGCAGCAAATCACACACCCCTTAACAACCTCCTCATTCTGCCTGTCCATCGAAGGCCACCAATAGACAGAGCGAATTCTCCTCTTAGTGCTGGTTTGACCCAAGTGACCCTCGTGACCCAACGTAATTATGCGTGACCTCAAGGATACAGGAGGTACAAATTTGTCACCTCGCAAAGCTAACTCTCACCCCTCCAAAGTGAGTTCAACAGAAATCTTGGAAAAGGGTTGGAGTTCAGCATCTAAATGCTACTCTTTAGGCCTACCTAAAACGATGTGTTCCTTTACTCTCTTAAGAACAGTCAGATTGCATTGCATCAAACCATTCCTTCTCGGAAAAGCCTCCCACACGACAAACATCCACAGCAGCAATCAAACACTCCTCGTCATCATCACAGACAGACAACTCCTCCACTGCTAGAGGAAGAGGTGATCTGGACAGGAAATCCGCGCTAGTATTTCTCCCTCCTGGAATGTGCGCAACATCGAAATTGTACTGCAACAACTTGGAACTCAATCTTGCTATCCTTGGTGTATGCTCCTTCACAATGTGGCCATTTAGAATAGGGATAAGTGGCTTGTGGTCCGTTAATAACTTGAAGGACTTACCCCAAAGAAAACACTTAAACCTTTCAACTGCCCAGCAGCAAGCCAACAACTCCCTTTCAATGACCGAGTAGTTCTTCTCACTTGGCTGCAAAGCACGAGAAGCAAACCCATTAGTATGCTCCTTTCCTTGTCTTAATTTGGTAATCATGCCACCCAAACCATCCAGGCTCGCATCTACCGACACAATGCACTGTAAAAGAGGACCAAAAGGTGTGAGAATCTTACACGTACCTAGTTCCTCCTTAATGCGAGTAAACTCGTCCTGGCACACCTGGTCCCACACAAAAGCAACCTTCCTCTTGAGAAGCTCACGCAGATGGACCGTTTTAGCTGCAAAATTAGGAATAAATTTGAAATAGAACTCGCACACACCCAGGAATGAAGAAATCTGTTCCTTTTATTTGGAAGAAGAAACATTCCGGATGGATTCAATCAAGCCTTCTCTCGGTTGAATACCTTCGCCCGAAATCCGATGCCCCAAGTACTCTATGGATTCTTGACCAAACACAAATTTAAATTTGTTGGCTACAATACCTCTTTCCTGTAACCTACATAGCACTTTTGAGACCTGTCTGTCATGAGAATTTGTGCACTTGCCAGCAACCAAAATGTCATTTTGGAAGACGACTGTATCCTCCAAACCCTCGAGTACACTTTCCATAATGCGCTAAAAGGCTGACGCAGTGGAAGCAAGCCCAAAAGGCATTCTCCTGAACTGAAAAGTGCCGATAGGTGAAACAAAAAGCAGTCACATGCTTACAACTTGGGTCCAACTCTACCTGATGATAGGCGGATGAAAGATCTAATTTCGAAAAAACTTGCATCCAGAAAATTTGGCAAGAATGTCATCAATTCGAGGAAGAGGATGGGAGTCCACCCAAATCTCTTTATTAAGACTGTGCAAATCAATGCATACCCTCAGACTTCCGTTCTTTTTTCGGGCCACGACCAATGGAGATAACCATAGGGAAGACTCCAAAGGTTCAATAACTCCAGACTCGCACAACCTTTTAAGTTCATCCGACAGATCATCTCTCACACTGTACGGCACATTACGCAATTTGTGCTTTAGTGGGATAGCCTAATCCTTCACTTTAATACGGTGTTTAAATCCTTTAATGCACCCCAAATTGTCAGCAAAACACTCTTGAACTTGTCACCCCATTCCATCAAAAACTCACCCTGTACTGTCTCATTCACAACCAACACTTGCTCCTTTGTACCTGGTCTAAGGGTCATTCCAAATAACCCTTGGTGATACTGCCCCAAAATGTTGAGTCCTTTCTTGGCCACATACACCTTCCCAAAGCTACACCTCTCTTTGAAAATCAAACTAGTTTCAAAGAACCCTCTGAGCTCAATTTTCCTGCCCTCATAAGATACAGGATTGCTGTCAGGAGCTTCCAAAGGTTTGTCCTGCCAAACACTATCAAACAATTCTTCCGTGATCATGGTCCTGCGCACCCCTGAATCAACCAAGAGTTGAATGGACTTACCATCACCTCAACAACAGGATCAACACACTCATCAGCATCATCTTTGAAAACAACAATAAGGTACCTCAAAGAACTTAACCATTTCACCCACTTGTTCACCTTTATCTTCATCATCGTGAACAGAGTTGACCAGATTCCCCTAGACATGCACATCTTAGCAAAATGCCCAAGCTTCCCACATTTGCGACACAAAGCACTTTTAGCTGGACAAACACGAGAATTTGGAAACTGTGAAAGAAAACCACACTTCATACACAACTTCTTTTGTAGATTAAACCTCTTCTCACGTCTGTTAGACGTTTTCTTGTTACCACGCATTACATTAACTTGTTTTTCTGATAGCTCTTAGTTTTCTTTTACCGCTCCAACACTTGTTTTATCAGGTTTCAGTTCTTTAGAAGCCAACTGAGACAATTCTATACTTTTAACAATAGAAATAGTCTCTTGCAGAGTTGGATTTTTTTAACGTCCGCAACTTTTCTTGCACTTTTTGTCACTGCAATGAACAACTATCTGATCCCTTATCAGTTGCAAAGTAAACTGTTCAAACTCACGTTCAGATGTGAGAATACGTAACGCAGCAACATAGGATACAATTCTTTCATCATTATCTTGGTGCCAAGTAAAAATTGTATGTCTCGCTACAACAAGACTACCTTCTACATCAAACTGTTTTCCCAACATGGCTACCACTTGATCATACTCATTGAGGAGTTCCTCACCTTCTGGAACTTCCAAAGGGGGTAAGTGTTGTAAAACAGCTTGTCCCTCTAGACCTAGGTTGTGTTCTAGAATAAATCTCCTTCGTTCGGTTCCGAACCTAATGCCCCCAATAGCTCCTAAATACTTAGTGAATGCTCTAAACCAAACCTTCCATCTCACAGGAGGGTCTCCTGGAAGCTGTAAAAAGGGAGGAGGAGCTTGGACACTCTGCATCTTAAATAAAACAGTACAATAAATTATCAATAACACAAAGTGTAACAGTACTGAGTAATAACCACCAAGATATAAAATTAAGCGAGCACCAGCGTTACCCTGTACGAAAATGCATAAAAGTGAAAGAAAATATCCAAATAGTCTACACAGTTCATTCCAAACAACAGATGTGAAAAGTAAACCATTCACACACCGAAACCTAAAAAAAGTTGTACATCACTTGATGAACGAAGAGTACTTGTAGTAAACTGCTCCTCCTATAAACTGTCGTTCTCGTAGACCGTCTGAGAAGGTATCCGGCACTCCCAGCAGTTTGTGCTCCCAAACGCAGCTTTCTGGTGCACCAAAAAACAAAAACTTAGGCAGAAGAACACACGTTTGCCGCACGCCAGATTCCTGCGTAATGTGGGAAGCAAAGAAAAAATGCCTCTCACATCGTCAAAACATTCCACGCTCTAGTGGACAAACACCAGAAAAGCCACACGTCAAGCCTTCGTCACTCATTGTCCGGGACACACAGTCTGCGAGGAGAACGCGCTGACAGCACGTCTTACGTTGGATGCGCTCCACATCCATGATTCTCATACGTCATCAGACGAAGCTGGGAGCCGATGGGGAAGGTTGAGGGGTGCCAACTGGTGAAACAAACGGTGACGCCAAATGACAGGAACACACCAGAGACCACAGTTAACAGTACCACAGTAACGCACCACGTCTCCTTCTCTCCTCACACAAAACGGTAATCCAGGATCAGATGGGCTGTAAAACAGGATACCAGACTCCTTAGCCATGCCGGAGGATGAGAGACTTGTGAGCTGCGCAGCACAAACAGCTCCACCACGATGACAGGTGACAGGGTTCACTTCAAAGACACCAGGACAGACGTCCCACTGATGACGAAGAGAAAGTGACCCTTTGAACATGACTCAAATTTCAAATACAAGGAAACGTGAACAGAGACCTGTCATCTGTACACCACCGAAACAAACAAGGCTGCTGCTGCACACGTGGATGGAGACATTGAACGGTCAGACCATCTCGTCGCCAAATTTGAAGTGATTACACAACATCAGGTAAGTGTAAGAGCACTATGTTTAATGACCGTTCGTCTCCACAGCCTCCAGGGAACTGTCACAGCAGACCCTGGATTTCAAACGGCAACATTCCATAGCTCATAAGATGACCTCACAACCAAGACAAGAAGGTAAGCAGATTACTACAGAAACGTTATCATTTTATTTTTCCTTTTGAGCAGTGGGACGACGCTCCTGCGTCGTAGCAGAGGAGCCACCACTGCATAAATTGTGTAGCCCCATTGCATAAGCAGAGTCCTTCAGGTGTGACTGCAGTGTGCCGCTATGATGTTTCCATATCCAGAGAAACATTGCGTGTGGGAGCTCCATTATCGGGGAGCCCTCATTTTTCAACTGAGGGCAGTTCTTTCTCATAGGAGCAGGATACAGATGCATCTGATCTTGAGATCGTGCATTAGATGTGAGTTGCTAATGCAAAGTAACAAAGTGCTGAGGGGCCATTAAAAAATAAATGAGAACTCCACGCAGACCAAGTTGGATAAGATTCCATATGGCGAGCCAGATCGGCAACCACAAATGCTGAGTCTCCAACACAGATCGATGCCAATGGCAACAAGCATTGGCAAAGCCAATAGATCTTGCCTATTCAAGAGCTATTGGCTTTGCCAATCTGTTTTAGCAATGTTGTACACCAGAGTGGCTGCTGTTCAGCATGGCTAAAAGTTAGTGGGGTAAAGAAGAGTTGCATGGAGTGTTGTAAATTAGAGTACAGTGTTGTGTTATGGAGTGGCGTACAGTAGAGTTGAGTGGCGAGGAGTATCATAGAGTAGCGTACAGTGTTGTGGAGTGTCGTGAAGGGAGTAGGGTGCAATAGAGTTGAGTGGCGTGGATTGGAGTACAATGTCAGTTGAGTAGAGTGGTGTAGAGTGGAGTAGTGTAGACTGTGATACGTAGAGTGGCGTAGTGCGGAGTAGATTGTCACAGTCGAGTGGCATAGAGTACAGTGGAGTAGTGTGTCATAGAATAGAGTGGAGTAAAGTTGCATGGGGTGGCATAAAGAGAGTTGCGTAGAGTCGTATAGTGAAGTAGTGTTGTAGAATGGCATAGATTGAAGTAGAGTGCTTTAAATGTAGTGACATAGAGTGAAGCAGAGTTTAATGAAGTAGACCATCATAGAGTGGAGTAGAGTGACCTAGAGTGAAGTGGCGTAAAGTACAGTGGTGTAGAGTGCATTTGCGTAGAGTGCAGTGGCATAGAGAAGAGCGGTGCAGAGTAGATTGCAGTGGCGTAGAGTGAAGTGGAATAGACTGGAGTGGTGCAGCATAGAGTGCGTTGGCGTAGTGTTGGGTGGTGCAGAGTTAAGTGGCATAGAGTGCAGGGTCATAGAGTTGTGCAGAGCAGTAATGTCGAGTACAGTGGTGCAGATTAGAATAGAGTGGCGTAGAGTGCAGTGCTATATAGTAGAACGTTGTAGAGTATAGTGGCGTAAAGTGCAGTGGTACAGAGTAAATGGTGTAGGATGCCATGGTTCTGAGTAAAGTGTTGTAGAATGTATTGTGCTAGATTGCAGTGGGTTAGAGTACTGTGGCATAAGTAGGCTGCAGAGGCATAGAGTACAGTGGCAGAGTATGGTGGTGTAGGGTAGATTGTTTTGGAGTGGAGTGGTGCAGGGTAAAGTATAGTGGTACAGGGTAGAGTGCAATGGCATAAAGTGAAGTGGTGTACAATAGAGAGGTGCTATTTTGTAGAGTGCAGTTGAACAGAGTGCAGTGGCATAGAGTAGATTGTTTCAGAGTAGAGTAAAGTGATGTGGAGTGGTGCATGGTAGTCTTGAGTGGTATCGAGTAGTGGTGTAGAGTACAGTGTTGCGGGGTGGAGTGGTGTATATTGGCGTGGCGTAGAGTAGATTGAGTAGATTGTTTGAGAGGAAGGAAGTGGTGTAGAGTGCAGTGATGCACAGTAGATTAGAGTGGTTTAAAGTGGATTGGTGTAGTGTGGAGTGATGCAGAGTAGAGTGATGTAGAATTCAGTGGCGGAGTGAACAGAGTTAAGTGACGTAGAATGAAGTGGCATAGAGTGCAGTGGTGCAGGTTAGAGTGTAGTGGCATAGAGTGGAGTGATGAAGAGTAGAGGGGTATAAAATGCATTGGTATAGAGTAGAATGTTGCAGTGGCATAGAGAGTAGTAGAGGCATAGAGCGCAGCCATGCAAAGTGCAGTGACTTAGAGTACAGTGGTACAGAGTGGCATAGAGTGCAGTGACATAGAACGCAATGGTGTAGAGTGAGATAGCATGCAGTGGCCTGAGTGCAGGGGAATAGAGTAAAATGTAGAGTATAGTGGCGTAAAGTGCAGACTAGTTGGTACAGTGGTGTAGGGAGCATTGTTTTTGAGAAAAGTTGTGTAGAGGTAAATGGCGTAGAGTTCAGTGGTTTAGAGTAGAGTGACATAGCGTAGAGTGCAGTGGTGTAGTGTGGGGCTGCATAGCATGTAGTGGTGCAGAGTGGAGTAGAGTGCAGTGGCGTGGAGCAGATTGTTTCAGAGTGGAGTGTTGCAGGGTAGAGTGGAGAGGTATAAAGTAGTGGTATAGAGTGCAGTGTTGCAGGGTGGAGTGGCGCAGAGTGCAGTGTCTCATAGTAGAGTGGGGTAGAGAGCACTGGTATACTGTAGAGTGGTATAGAGAGACATAGAGTGCAGTGTCAGAGGGCAGTGTTGCACAGTAAATTAGTGGTGCAGAGTAGAATGCAGTGGTGCAGAGTAGTGTGGCGAAGACTGCAGCGGCATATAGTGGTGAAGACTGCAGTGGAATATAGTGGAATAGTTTGGTGAAGACTGCAGTGGCAAAGAGTGGTGAGGACTGCAGTGGTGAAGACTGGAGTGGGATAGAGTAGCGAAGAGTGAATTGGCATAGAGTGCAGTGGTATAGAGTGGAGCAATGCAGAGTTCAGTGGCGTAGAGTGCAGTAGTATTGAATATGGTGGTGTATAGTGGTGCCGAGTGGAGTGGTGTAAAGTAGATTGTTTCAGAGTAGAGTGCAGTGGTGGAGAGTAGATTAGAGTGTCAGAGAGGGGATTGACATCGAGTGCACTGGTGTACAGTAGAGTGCAGTGGTGCAGAGTAGGATGACAGAGTGGACTGGCATGGAGTGGTGTAGAGTGCAGTGGTACCTAGTAGAGTAGTGTGGGAGTAGAATGCATTGGCATAGAGTGGTGCAAAGAAGAGTGCAGTGGCATGGAGTGCTGTAGTGGGATAACGTGGAGTATACATGGTATGGTAGCGTACTGCCATTACAGACAACGCATCTTCAGTTGAAATGACCATTGCATTTGCACTAACATATAGTTTTACTGGTAAACGTATACATCACACAACAATAATGTGTGGAAATGTAATCACACAATGCATTGATTTGATCATCCGCACAGTTCATTTACAGACATTTAAATTTTGTTGTGTGCTAGAAACAAAAATATAACATTGCACAGCCTTCCTCAAGCAGCCCTTAGTAGTCAGCATGATTGTTACACTTTGAAGTTGGAGAAAGAAAAATAAACATCAAGCTTCCTGGAAGACACAGCCTGACATGTGACCTCTGTCTTTGAATGCACAGCAAATGTGACAAGATGAGTACAAGATTTAAAGGCCTGTTTACAGAAAGTGCGATTGTGGAAGAATGCAGCAAACAAGGTTTGGGCAACGGGAGGGACGAGCTCGAGTTGGACAGTCTAAAGCAAATAAAGCAAGAAAATATGAGTTACAAAACCAATGGTAAGCAATGGGCGGAATGCATTCCTAGATCAACTTTCTGAATGTCCCCAAGATGTCTTTAGCAAGCCAGACAGCTGTGCTGTCTGGTAGCCTGTGACCTAATAAAGCAGCCAAATCCGAGAGATAGAGATTGCAATCCTTTGTCTTGAATGAAGATGGTTCTACTGGTGGGGCTGCTCATGAGGATCATTTTCCTGAAGAAGACTTCTGAAATGTTGCAGTACTATTTGTGAGGTTGAAACATTTTCTTCTACTGACATTACCATTGCTGCGCTATATCCTTCCCCCCATTTCTTTTCCAGGTGATGGGACACATTTTTCTTCATGAGCATAGTCCATATTTTCTCTGTCTAGTCAAGTACTGCTGAAACACACCTCTTTTGAATGTATTGCTTAGGCTGTTAACATTCCATGCCACACAATTAAGAAATGTTAGTGTACTGAAATTATGACTGGTCGTGTCACTTCCCGGGCGTGTTGCGTTGCTTACATAATATTCCCTTACTCAATGATGCCTCCCTGTTTCTTTTTTACCCTTCTTAACTGCACCTTACCAACAACCCCTCCCCACGCATGCAGACTATAGTTTTCAAACTACCTACTACCCCAATGCTCAATGTTCCTGTTGCTTCAACTCGGATGTAACAATTACATCTAATCTAGCATTATATGGGATTTCTTCCATACTGATAGATTAGATATGAGTATTCTGGAGAGGTCAGGCACCAACTTATTCTTTCCTACCCAGCTGTGTTTCCCTCCTATAACAGTGACCTATGGCTGGACTAAAGCCCATTGATGTGGGTGTGCTGATTGACACCCCTGCTCAGTCTCCTGAACATATATGCATTAATAGCTTAAGGGTTTGTGGTTACTTGTTCCATGCCTAAGTGAAAGTAAACACTTGGGCCCAGATATACTAACATTTTGCTTCATGGATGCACCACTTTTTTGGTGCAGCCACGATGCAAAAGGCTAGTTGAGATTTACAAAGTCGCGCAGGAACTGATTTGAGCAGCCTTGCTTGGCATTGTAAAAAAAAAACAAAGTAACGCCTTGAGCTGTGTTGCACTACACTGAGTCAAGTAGGCATTACATGGGTGGATCATGGGCGTTCCCACCCTACCATCTATTTAAGCACAAACAAAGACTTAAAGGCATTAAACCTGGGTTTGCACCAAAATAGAGTGCCTTCCAGTAAGAAGCTGGCTCTGTATATAACATACCAAAATGAGGTATAGTGTGCAGAGAGTCCAGTGGAACCCCAAAGGCAGGCAGAGGTAAAAGTAGATAGCACCTTACTCTCTATTTGTGGTAGTATGGGCGAGCATTAAGGCTTCATCAGAGGGTAGTGTTAAGCATTTGTTGTACACACTCGGGCAGCAAACGATGAAACACACTCAAAGACTGAACTCAGACCAATTTCTTTGTATAAAAAATATTATTACGTTATTTTATTTCTAGAACCAAGCCACGTCTGGTTCAGGTAAGTGAAATAATACGTTGCACAATCTTATGCAATATTTTACAGTTGAATGCAGGTTCAAATGCAATTGGTTGAATTACAGGTAAGTCAATATTTCGAAATTACTTTTCAGTTACTTTACAGATTCCTGTGTACATTACTTTTTAGATTACTTTTTGTTGTTTTTTCTAATCAGTGTGATATGTCTAGATATCACACTGAGACATTTCCTAGAGAAAAGGTAAGTAGCAGTTTTTCAGTGTTTCATCAAACCAACTCCACACTTAAAACAATTTTCAAGGCAAAACAGTCAATGTATTCCTACAGAGAAAAATGAAGTTAACGGTTTGCAGGTAAGTACTTGTTTGTGGGAGTTGGTATTCTGAGGTTAGAACTAGGGTTCCCCCAGGGTCAAGTATGCACTCTTGAAACATCCTCAGCGACACTAGGCGGCACTAGGACGGCCAGGTGAAGAGTGCTGAGGCCCAATGTAATACAATGGAGATATGGGGCCTCCGGTTGGTGGCTGCTCACGAGCAGGCCACAAGGTTGTGGGAGCAAAGCAAAGCTCCTGGTGTTAGGCTCCGGGCAAATGGGATCTGATTTAGCACCCAAAGTATACCTGCAGTGGTGCAGGTGCGGCTGGGTGCCAGGTGCTCTTTTGGCGTCGGGTGCCCTGTTGATTTCAATGGGAGTTGCTGGTTTTGGATTATGGCTGCAGGCTCGGTCCAGGAAGACTTCCGGGAAGAACCAACAGCTGGGCAGGTAAGTTAGATGGCTCGTGGACGTAGGTGCACCTCGGGTTCTCTTCTCTTCTCTCCGGTGTCTTTTGAGTTTGGATTTCACCTTACCGGGACACTGGCAGTTGGGGGTGGGGGTGGGGGTGGGGTCTCCGTGCAGAGGCTGCAGGCTACGTTGGGGAGTCCTGGAGGGGTCAACCCATGGTGAACTCAGGCTCTGGAGCGCTGGGGGACCTCGCTGGGACCGGTGGGCCACCCGGATTCGGGCCGTAGGCATTGGGTTTCTTTGTCCTTAGCAGGCTCAGAGTCTGTCTAGGGAGTTTTTTTTTAACAGAGCTGCTGTTCACTGGAGATCCTGTCTTTGTTGAAGGCAGTCAGTTTTCCCAGGGGTTCTGGAGGTTGCTGGCTGCAGGACTAGGAGACTTTTGACGCCGGTTCTCTGGGTACTGCAGACGGGCCGTTAGGGCTGGGGCCAAGTCAGTTCTTCTCTGCAGTCTCCTCTGTAGGCCTTTGAAGCTCCCTTACCACAGATGGCTCTTCCTGGCCTTGGGGAGGTATGACGACGTCCGCCCAGAAAAGGCTCCCACCCCTGGGGTACAAAAACATATCTCGTGGTGGCAGGGTGGTATGTACCAGTCAGAGAGCCCACCAGAGGCTGGTCGTTTTTCAGGGGGGCATCTTTGCCCTCTGAGTGTATTTTTTCATTAACTCCCACACTGGCATCAGAGTGGGTTTAATGTGCTGAGAAGTTTGATACCAAACTTCCTAGTTTTCAGTAAAACCATTATGGTGCTGTGGAGTCCGTAATGACAAACTTCCAGCACCATATACTCTCAATGCCATTACTGCACTTACAATGTCTAAGAATTGGTCTAGACACTGTAGGGATACAGGGCTCATGCACTTGTACCCTCACCACGGGTATAGTGCACCCAACTAGAGGGGTGGCTGACCTGTGCAAGGGCAGTGGGTTGTAGGCACGGCACACAGGGATGTGTGCTATGTCGACGCTTCACTTTGTTCTGCATCAAAACACGCATCCTGCAATGGCAGTGTGTGTCTGTAAAGGTACAGGGCCTCTAAGGGTGGCACAATAAGTGATGCAGCCCTTAGAGGCCTTCCCTGGCTACAGTGCCTCCCTTCCTAATAGCGGCCACAAAGGCATGTACGAATGTTTTGCGACCGCAATTGCGGTCACAAAACACTCGCAATTTACCGCCCTCTTCAAGAGGGTGGTAATGCATTCGAAAATACAGGCGAAAATATTTTTTAGGGGCAGGCAGTGCTCCCAGGGACCACTACCTGCCCTTAAAAAGTGAAACAAAAGCGTTTCTTTTTTCTGTTTTGAAATGCATCCTGTTTTCCTTTAAGGAAAAGGGGCTGCATTAAAAAAAAGATGCTTTATTTAAAAGCAGTCCCAGACATGGTGGTCGGCTGAGCCAAGCAGGCCACCATACCTGGGAGGGCCTGCCATGTCCAATGGGGTCACAAATTGCGAGTGGCTCATTAATATTCATGAGCCTCACATTTTTTGACCCCATTGGTAATCGCAATCAGTGTCTCTGAGACTGTAGTACATTGTAAATTGCGCCTCGCAATTAAACCCAAATTGCGAGGCGCAATTTACAATCGTCGTACATCTGGCCCTTAATTCACAAAAAGGCACCGCACCTGGTTAGAAAAACAGAACTTAATTTAATGAAGAAAGCAAGATCAAAATGGCAAAATTTCCAGTAAGTAGATCCTGAGATAAGCAATTTTAAATATTTTGGTGAAAATAGAAGCGCAAAGCGCCAATTGTGGTTAGCAGGTCGCGCTGCACTGGGACAAATTCACAAGTTCAGGTCAACCGCAATGGAGCACAGGCCAGCTACAAGGACCCACTTGGGCCTGCTGAACACAGTACCTTAAATTCTGGTGCATGGTCTGCATGGCGTTGCTTTGCAAGGCTTTGTGGTGG
This sequence comes from Triturus cristatus, assembly GCF_964204655.1. Lineage (NCBI taxonomy): Eukaryota > Metazoa > Chordata > Amphibia > Caudata > Salamandridae > Triturus > Triturus cristatus. The sequence goes on from NC_140586.1 coordinate 252,570,966, forward strand.
TTCCGATGAGGACCACAGAGGACAGAGCACCTTTGGCCCACTTCCAAGGGTCTAGGACTAGGGTGGTACAACTTGGAAGGGCAGACTCACAGATGCCAGAGTGCAGGAGCAGGTTGTTTGGAAGTCTTTGATGTCCCTGAGACTTCAGCACAGGGGCAAGCCCTTGGAGTCACTTTGGCTCTGGGTTAGAGTGACGGAGGTCCACTCCTTCTCACTCCCAGGCAGAGGGCAGCAGGTCAGCACAGCAAAGCAGGGGTCTAGCAGAGTGGCAGTCCTTGTAACAGCACAGCAATTTGTTTTTTTTTTAAAACAAAAGTATCCACAGGTCCAGAAGTGTACTGAGGTCCAGAAATTATACTTTGCAGCCCTGGTTCTGGTCGGTGGGAGACGTTTCTAGACAGTGACATTGAAGTGTAGGGAATCCCCTTCCTCCCCTCCCCTGCCCTGGCTGCAAGCTGGCTGGAGTGACAATACAAGGTCATTGGGCCTATTGTATGGAGACAGGGCACAGCCTATTCAGGTGCAAGTGGGGCTGTGCTTAGCTCTGCCCCCCCCCCCCATTAAGCCAGTTAATGGCCCATTAAGGCCCATCAAGTCACACCTAAGCTCCCATTGTGTGTGGCTGTCTGGAGAGAATGCACAACCCAGCTGTCACCCACCCCAGACGAGTATTCAGAAACTGGCAGAATGCACAGAATGGTTAAAGTGAAAAAATGCCAACCTTCTAAAAGTGACAGTTTTAGATTGGCAGCTTAAAATCCAGCGTTACCATAAGTTGTGATTTAATAGTGTGAGTCCAGAGACACCAAACTCAAAATATCTATCTATTCCCAAATGGAAATTATACTTCTAAAATGTAATAAGGCGATCCCAATGTTAACCTACAGAAGAGATAGGCCTTACAGTAGTGGAAAACAAATGTAAAAGTTATCACTACCAGGGCATGTAAAACCTAAAAATACATGTCCAACTTTGTAATTACACTGCACCCTACCCTTTGGGTTGCCTAAGGCATACTTTAGGGGTGACTTATATGTATTAAAAAGGGAGGTTTGGGTCTGGCAAGAGGGTTATCTTGCCAGGTTGACATGGCAGTTTAGGACTGCACACACAGGCTTTGCAACGGCAGGCTTGAGGCATGTTTAAAGGATTACTGAAGAGTGTGGCACAATCAGTGCTGCAGACCCACCAGTAGATTTAATTTACAGGCCCTGGGCACATGTAGTGCACTTTACTAGGGGCATATCAGTAAATTAAATGTGCCATTTGTGGACAAGCCAAATGTTACCATGTTTTAGGTAGAAAGCACATGCACTTTAGCACTAGTTAGCAGTAGTAAAGTGCTCAGTCCTAAAGCCAACAAAAACGAATTCAGCAAAAAGGGGGGATGGGAGGCAAAATGTTTGAGGGTGATCCTGCAGTAAGGGCCATGTATAACATTCTTCTTGCTATGTGTGCTGCATTCTACAGCATAGATGGAAAGATGAATATGCCTTTAAGGATTGTTTTCCTGCAGGAAGATATCCTTTTGTGCACAAAAACAATCCTGCCCTTACATAGTCAAAATTTGTTCCCACTCTTTCTTTAGACAATATGATTGATGCTTTTTATAAAGCTGTTACAGAAGATTTACACATTTTGGAGGACAAACTAAGAAGTACAAATCGGTCATATAAATACAACTTAACTAAGAAAGAACACCTAGCCCTTAAAGCACTGTCCACCAATTCTGGTGTGATAGTGAAAGAAGCAGACAAGGGGGGTAATATAGTGTTAATGCAAGACATTGATTACATAGAGGAAATTGACAGACAACTAGGAGATTTACAGGCATACACCAAACTGCCCAGTAATCCACTTAAAAAAAATCACCATCCCTTTTTCGATGGTTTCCGCCTTGCTTTTTTGGTGTTATTTTATTTTATTTTTTCTTCCTTTGTTTGTATTTCTAAAAATTATGTATCCTGATAGCCCTTGCGGTGCACTCAGTGATTTGTTAATCCGGCTGAGCCCAGGGGGCCTGTTGCTGCCTTGATGTTGATGACCATGTATATATTAGCGGCCGGCCCTGGTGGTTGTAGGCCCATGTTTGTATTGAGTTTTATGCACAATAAAGGTTTTCAAAAAAAAAAAAAAAAATCACCATGATTATAGAATCTAAACTTATCATGTGGCGAGATCGGGGTCTCATCTCAGATAAAGAGTTCAGATATCTTTTTACACCTCTACCTAAAGCACCATGTATCTATACATCTGGCCCATTCCCCCCGGGCAGACCAATAGTCTCGGGCATTGGATCGCCAACAGAACATCTGTCAGAATATATTGATGTTTTTTACAACCTCTAGTATCAAACCTTCCTTCTTACCTCAGAGACACTGGGGACCTCCTGAATAAATTGGAGGATATAGCATGGACAGAAGAACTCTCTTTTGCCACTCTGGATGTGTGTGCCTTGTATACTAGCATTCCCTGGTATCAGGGACTACAAGCCCTAACATATACTCTTTCCCAGAGAGATGCGACTTTGTATGAACATACAAAGATGATCATAGACCTTACACAGGTGGTATTAGAAAACAATGTATTTTTACATCAGGGAATCTGGTACCAACAAGCAATGGGTGTGGCAATGGGCTCCAAATTTTCGCCCTCTGTGGCAAATCTGTATATGGGAAAATTTGAACGGGAACATCTTTGGAATAACGGCCCCCCCAACCTAACGACACACATTGTGTATTGGGGCCGTTATATTGATGACATTTTTATCATCTGGGCTGGAAGTAAGTCCGATTTCATAGCTTTAGCTGACTATTTGAACAACAACAGCTTTAATCTCAAATTCACCTCTAATTTCAGTACCACAGAAATAGAGTTTCTAGACACAGTAATTTATGCAAAGGGGCCAAAAATTATGTCCCGTTTGTTCATAAAGAAAACAGCGTGCAATGCAGTTTTGCACGCTACAAGTGCCCATCCCAAAGCCCAGATAAAAGCCATACCACTATGTGAAATGATTCGAATACGTAGAAATTGTAGTGAAGATTAAGTTTTTGTGCAGGAACTCGACAATCTCCAAGAACGCTTTATCTGCAGGGGATATTCCCCAGACATCCTAGATCAAACTAGAAAAAAGTCTTACAAACATCTAGACATACATTGCTTAGAAAGAAAAAAAGACCGGATTAACCACAAGAAGTATAAAGACCAACTGGGCCTAATTATGGACTATCACACAGAAAGCCACACCATCCATAAGATCATCTCGAAACACTGGCACCTTCTTATGTTAGACAAATCACTGATTGTATTTCTTACGAAACGACCCAGGATAGTACATCGGAGAGGTAGAACCCTAAGAGATATTCTGTGCACTAGCTTTCTACCAGCAAGACCCACAATGAACAGTTGGCTTCCAAACAAACCAAAAGGTTTTTTTTTTAAATGTGCTCACTGTAACATGTGCTCACTTGCTCACAATGGAATCGAGGAATTCCGTTACAATACATCTGTACCGCACCACATTAAGGAATTTATGAACTGTGACTCTAAATACGTGGCATATCTAATATATATCGGGAGCACCATACAAGCACTCAAGGAAAGGAACCAAGAGCACATAAGGGCCATACGTAACAATGACACTAGTTAGCCCATGGCAGCTCACTTTAACAGAGTTCATCCTCATATGTCCATAACAAACATCAGATTTCATGGAATTACTCAGGCCTATAATGATCCAAGAGGCAGTGATAGAGCCGCGGTTCTTAGAAAAATGGAAGCCCAATGGGTTATACGCCTTCGTGCGGTAGAGCTAGGTCTGAACTTTGATAAGGAATTACATGTGTTTCTGGCTGCTTCGATTCGCCACTACTTAGAAGGCTTCAGGAATAGGACCGTGCTATTTGACAAATGCACCTATGTCTTTTTGTTCAAAATCATTGTTATAAGTGCACAAGATTCCCATGTACTCTTTATTACTTGATTATGTGCTGCTTTGTTTAATCAACTATATGCTTCTCTGAAAAATTTGGAATAAAAATACAAAGCCATATAATTTCTAGGATTATTTGACCTATTTTTCTCTCTGAGTTAATACTTAGAACTATTGGAAAAATTGTGATTTCTATAATTAACAATACTAATGAAGATAAAAGAACAGACTGTATACAATAACTATTAGTGTGTCGAGGTACAATTGTCTAACAAAACCTTTGCATTGGTGTGAGGCAGCCACAAGTGCGCCAGCACAGGGAGAGAGGTGAACGGTGCCATATTTTCGTAAATATGGCGCTGTACAGCTCTATTGTTCGTGTAATGCAGCGCAACAACTTGCCTTGCTGCGTAACATCAACATTTAGTACGTTTGCCCTTTAGTGCCTAGTTCCCTCCTCCCCCCTGTAATCTGCAATCTTCCCCTCTCCTGGCCTCTGTGACACTTGTCAGGTTTTCATCCTTTTGCTTGGCAGTGGAGGGGGTGGGGCAGCGGAGGGGGTGGTCCAGCATCCCATTGGTCACCCTCTCTACGCCAATGACTTGGTCTTGATGTCTAAGACCCCCAAAGGCCTGCAAGCCCCAATCAGCAATGGAAAGATACTGCAAAGCAACAACTTAAAAATCAATACAGGAAAAACTAAAATTAAGACTTTCAAAACGACAAAAAGAATTCATTATTCTTAAATGACACAAAACTGGAAGAAGTTGACTTCTTAAATTATGTCTAGGGGTAACAATGAATAGAAATCTCAAATGTAATTCATGTACGCGAGTTGAAGTAGAAAAATCTGAGGCTGCAGCCAATGCTATCTTGAGGGTGGAGGCCACAGCCATCGATTCTCAGGACACATTGACAAAGTTTTTCAAGCAAAAGTCAGAAGTCAAAATTCATATAGGGGAAAATCAACAAGACCACAAGCTGAGTAGGCTTTTTCGAGAGTAAATTTTGGACGTCGAAGCTCAAGCTACAATTTCTATCATTTGTCTAGAATCAGGCGCTGGCTACCTTTCAACCAAAACCAGCTGCCAGGTGGCCCCCATAAAATATGCGCTGAAGAGAAAGTGCAGCCGGCGATAACCTGGTTGACTGAACCTTGAAAGAACACTTTCCATGAATGTAAAATCGCCCCATGTCATGCAATGGGAAAAAAGCAAAGATAATCGGGGGGATATTTACAAAAAATTGCTGCAAGGGGGTGATATGCTGAATTTTGCAACGCTGTGTTTTGACATTTTCAAAATGTAGAGATGCTCCGAATTTACAAAAATACGGCGCACCCCTGCGTTTTCACTGGTGCTAAAAAAGCTGCCTAGTGCCAGCACAGGCACCCTTACGCCATGTTGCAAGGGTCCCTGCGCTGCAGGGGCAACTGTTTATGTGCAGTAAGGGACACCTTTCTGCACATAAACAATAATGTCGATTTGCTCTTTCTATGCAGCACACATGCAAAGAGCAAAAATATTGCCATCCTAAGTCCAGGTATTACCTGGGCTTAGTTTTTAGTGCTGCTTCAGCCTTGTAAATTTGGGGCAATGTCAAAAAGCGATGGGTGGAACGCCCACAGCAACACCCAATGCCCGCCCTTTTACTGCAGCAGACTGCTGCGGTAAGGGGCATATTTAAAAGGCGGTGTCAAGCCATGTTAGTTGACTTAACACCACCGTGTAAATATGGGGTAGAGTACAAAGCCCCCGAAGCGTCAGAAAAAGTGACGCTCCGGTAGGGTTAGGAGCTTGTAAATATGCCCTTTGGTCTGGTATTCTCCACCACATCATCCAACCTTGAGTTACTATCAAAAGGAAGATACATTTCATCCTCAATTAATGCTTTTTGAGCACAGTGATGGAATAAAAACTCCACCCTTGGAAAATGACATCCCAGGAGCCACGCTGATATCTAGGACCCCTCACTGAGTACTCCGCAATACCTCATCTGGCCATCAAACCATAGATAGAAAGAGTGGAGACTCTTAGCCCTGGCTAGAGGGCGATTCTGTTATCGAATGATAACATTCATAGGCGAAACCTTGCGGCTTCGGAGAAGTGCTTGTGTGAGGAGAGGACCTGAAACACGTCATGTTCTACTGCATCTTGTCATGCCAAGTACACCGCTAGGATCCTGCGAAGAGAGCAACTTGAAAACCCTGACCAACCAATCATTTTCCTCTTGAGCGACCTTTCAGGCCATGCGTCAAAACAAACTGGACTGTACCTGTGGTAGAAGCTGGCACCTTCAGGCGAAATCCCTGCAAGATTAAAATCCTGGCAAGAACCATAAAAACGTAATCTTTATGTTGAAAAGACTCCGAGATAAAATACATAAACTAAGCGCAAGTTCTCTATTCCATCCAAAGGCAACCAGGCAAATCGCTTAATGAGCTAGCTACCCAAAAAAAGAGACTCAATTTAGCAGCAACAGCTAACTTATTCCTTTCTTTAAATTTTCAAGTATTTTTTTTCTTTTTATGTTAAGCTATTTGTGTATTAATGCTTGTGCGAAAGGCAGCTTTGTTTTGCATTGTTGACCGAAAAAACCTTTAATTAAATTTCAAATTTCATTTTGGGTGAAAACCGCATAAATTACAGTTTTGGATTAGCTCAATATATGAATTTATGATTTTACCTATGTATATCTGGGTCTTGAGCACATGCAAAATATAAACTTGGACGCATTTACATTCATGATATTTCCCTTGAAATACCCTGCTGGGCAAGGATAACGATAGTGCTGGACAGCAGGCAGCCCATTGTTTCTCTCTCATTTGACAACAGGCCCATTTTTGGAAGATTAGTTTGGGAATAGAGAAGGAAGAGAAATCTGCATATGAAAATTAGTTGACACTGACAAGCCTGGACATGTCGTTCTCATGGTAATTCACACCAGGTGTTCCCTTAGACGTTAGGACAGAAGAAAACAGTTCTGTGCTGTCAGTTATGTGCATAGATAAATTAATAGAAAAGATCTTGCAGACCATCACTTGATTCTGCCATCTTGAGAAACCCCAAATTGATGGGGACCACTTCCAGGTAACACCAGAGGCAGTGATGTGATGTGGTTTTATGTTATTTTGTGCATTTTTAGAGTTTGGGCTTTTGGCCAGAGACTCTTGGCTGCATGCACGTTTGTTGCCTGGTTCTCTGTAGTTACTACTCAATCATGTTTTAAGTAAAAATAAGTTTCTTGAATTAAATGTTCAGTTTACTAGAAATGTTACGTTGACTGCTGACACGTAAAATCTATGAATAATTCTGAAATCATCTGAAATGGTTTCCCAAGGATGAAATTTATGATCACCCAGGGTGGTATTGAGTTGTTTGGTGACACCTGCTGGTGTACAAACTATTGGAGGTACTCTGACATAGGAGGTCTGGGCTGCATGTCCGGGGTTATTTAACCAGTGTGACCTCTCCTTGTTGTTTGCCCCAATAGTTTGTGAGGCCATTTAGAAGATGTTTCCTTAGACCTTTCCACCTGCCAGTATGTGAATAGTTGTTAATGTGTGTGCAGTGTTTGGGTTTGTGTGTAGTAATGTACTTTATCTTTTTAAAAGTTAAAGCACTGACTGGACAGGGCTTTATTAAGTGTCGTTTGTTACACTGCGGAGTTCCTACTTTCTATTCCACAGCACCTCCCCTAAGTAAGACTGTTACCGCTGTACCTCAACACCCTGACAGTGCTACACAGGGCACTTGGTTCCCAGCTGGGAGTCCTCAGTGTGATGCAAATGACCACAGTTATGATTGGTGCCCAATATCTTTTGGGTGCACTGGGACCCTCCAACACAGATTTGTCACAAATAGCTGAAAGATGAGGAATTTGAAAACCAATTATTTTTGACTATTAAGGGACTTTTCATAAGGTCCAGTCTCATTGATTTTCTTCAAAATCGACGTCCTCAAAACGGAAATCAAATCCAGTTGTTTATTTCCACAGTGAATGACTATTTCTAAATGCCTCTAAGTGACTGAAGAAGTGATTTTCATAAACCTCACTTCATATACAAATTTATAGGGGGTTGGCATTTTGAGTGCCTCAAAACATTCTAAATGTATTTATTTTAGCTCTATCAATGATAAGTTTCTTGCTGATTCTGCAAATAGTCACAAGTCACAAGATCTGAAAGCAAATTTGGTTTGACCATTTTGAAGTATTTCGTAAGGTCCGATGCTATTGATTTTCATCAAAATCAAGATATTTTTATTTGAACAGAACGCAACTTGAATTGCTGTTAATTTCACATCTCATATTTTATAATCATTTAATAAACCTCCTAAGCCACCAAATAAGTCATTTTTGTACATTTTGCTTCATATAAAAAAACTTTTGAGTTTTGAAGCGTTTAGTGAAGAAGATCCCAAACTGGGAACTTGGGGCATGATATGCAAAGATATTATGCGATCATAGTGTGTGCCTCGCAAACTCATTGGGAGTTCACCTGCAAAATACCCTTTTACTATTTCCAAAAGCCACATACAAATCAGAAAATTAATTCCTAAAAAAAAACTTTCTTGCCCATTCCAAGTTACAAATTTGAAATATTGATTGTTTGAGACCACGATTGTAGTCACAAACTATTAAAGAGTTACTTATACACAAATTTTGGCAGTAACTGATTTGCAAAGGGGTAGCTGGTCAAGTGGTACATCTTTCCTTTTGGGAAACGTCAGGGGTGAGCAAACAGTGGTAGAGGGCACTATTGAATGCTCCTCGATATCTTCCTTGGATAACAACATTTTTTAGAGGAACACTATCCCTTTAAGGGATACAGCTGTTTTTTTAGGTTTCGTCTGATGCAGTGCATGCACTGTTGGCAAAATTTTTGGTAAACTGAAAAAAAAGCTTAAAACAGGCTTAGAGCCCACCCTTTAATTAACATTAACTGGCTTCCATGTCACTCTTGTTTCCTTGCTTCTTATTGGTCAGTGCCTCCTGCTTCCTCCTAGAGTTTCAATGTTTTTTCTATAGGAGTGCATGTGTCTGCAGCCTGCCCCTCTTCCCCCACTCCCCCCACTGTGATTTCGCTTGCTCCTTCCCATCTCCCCCCCCCCCTATCATCTGCGCTCTTCCCCAATCTCCCTACATTGTGCTGCTTGCACCTCCCACCCTTCTCTTGCTGTCCGTTATGTTGCTGCACCACCCTGGGTCCCCCTGCCCCCGCCAGCCCTTCCTTCCACCACAAAAAAATTAACAAAGCCAAATCTCATTCCCATGCACAAGAGCTATTTGGCTTTGCGTGGAGGGCTTTGGAGGACGGGAAACACCTGGCATTGACTTCCGGGTCATAGGGGGCATCCGGTGTCTGCGCACCAATTTCCTGTGGTACTCTACTTAAGCAGGATGCCAGAGCGGACGCGAGCCGCTGGCGTGCCAAAGGCAAGCCTGTCCGCTCCTGGACCGGGCACAGGGCCATAACCCCTGTCCGGTCCATATCAAATAAAGGGCAAAGATTCACCTACCCCAAAAAACACTTTTGAGTCTTACTAGGCCTATTAAGACTCCCATTTGTCCCCAGCTTGATCTATTTAAGGAACCCAAACCATGCTCACATTGCTCTTCAAAATTTCTATTTGGGAAAATAAGAGCTTGCACCAGTATGAAACAGATTCATCGCCAACAACAACCATCGCCCAAAAAGTTCTCAGGCCTGCTCATTAACGCAAGGTCTCTTATTAAACATAACTTAGAATTCGCATAGCTGTTGACAACTCACAAAATTAACATGGCTTTTGTTACCAAAACTTGGACGGACAGGACATTCGATTTTGAACTGTCCCTAGCTATCCCATCAGGATTCACAATAATCAGAAATGATAGACAAGACAAACTGGGAGGAGGTTTAGCAATCATTCTTAAAGATACCCTGACAATAAAGAGTTCCCCCACAGGAGGTTGCACAGACTATCCTTCAGAATCACTTTAAGTGATAACTACACATTCAAAGGAATGTTACTGTACAGACCTCCTGGTGCAAAAAACAGATTTGCTGAATTTATTAGCCCCGTTAAAGAATCTAGTATTGAATCAGAGGATTTTTTTAGATTAGGTTATTTTAATTACCATTCAGAAAACCTAGAAGACCACAACACAGCCTCCATTGTGGATATGATGGCCAGTGCCTCGCTGAAATAGCTGGTCAAGCATTCCACACATGATGCTGGTCATGCTCCAGGTGGAATTTTTACATCGAATCCTCATCTGAAAATTCAAGAATTTTTGCCAATCACCTGGTCAGATTATAAGGCCATATTGTTCACAGTAACCTCCACACATCATATCCCCTGCCCCCATAATCCTCATAGGACACAAAAAGGGCGCAACTGGAGGAACATCGACCCCCAGTTGCTGCAATCTGCTCTGATATCTTCAAAGCCTGACCTCACATCCGAGGCAAACATGGCAGCAGGCAGCTTTACCAACTGGATTAAAACTGCAGTAAACACATTAGCTCCGGAAAAAAAGCTTCACTACCAAGGGGCCGATTCCGATCCGGGTCGGAAAGCACTCTGACCGAGTTGGATCCCGAGTGTTTTCCGACTGAGCCGGACCCCTACAGTCCGACCGAGCGAGTACGATGCACACGTATGCTGTCGGACTCGGTTCGGTCAGACTCCCATAGAAGTCAATGGGAGCTGGTCGTACGACGCGTACATGGGTTCCCATTGACTGAATGGGTACGTCACGAACAAGTGCGCCCCCTACAGTGGGTACGCGTCAGTGCCACCCGCACCGTTCATGCCTGTGTTGGGAGACCCATAGGTCTCCCCCTGTGTCTGAGTCGTAGGGCTGCGGGTGTCAGGGGGTCCGACGCGGACCCCCAAAGTCCGACTCCGGGAGCTTTTGCGAGCCGGACACTCCGGCTCGCACAGGCTGTCTGACGCGTGCATCGTACTGGCTCGGTTGTAAATCGCATCCATTGCATGCCATGGTTAACTTCCGACCGGGACGTACGGAGCGGTTCGGACCCGGAAACGACTCGGTCGGTGAATTTCATGTAGCTCGCATCGTACTGGCTCGCTCGTACAGCTGTACGAGTCGGCCGGAAAACACGCGTATGGCTCATAGTTTTTCCGGCCGAACCCGATTCGGTGCCCTTCCGACCGAGATCGGAATCGGCCCCCAAACGTTAAAAAAACTCTGAACCTTGGTACTGTGACGCGCTGCATGCACAAAAACAACTTTGTAGACAGTCAGAGAGACGGTGGAGAAGGCTGTACACTGTAGCGGATAAAAAATCATATGCTCAGACACGGATGGACTACAAAAAAATTATTTTGGAAAAAAAAGTATCTATTTTTCAGAGAAAATTGTGGAGGCAGGTAATTCTAGAAAAATACTCTTTGCAACTTTAAAGATGCTAGTCAAATTACCCGAGACATCTAAAAGGGGACAGCAATGTGGAATTCTGCAACCAACTTGCATGGTTTTTTGAGGATAAGGTGCAGACTGTCTCTAGATCTCTTACTGACAAGTGCATCGATTGCACAGACAACATTCCCACCAAAACACTTCCCTGTTCCGATAATGTTTTGGCATCTTTCAACCCTCTTAATATAGGACAAATATCCCAGGTAGTCAGATTATTAAAGTTCAAAGCACCTACAGACCCATGCCCCCCAAAAATATTTCAGATGGCACCTGACATCATTAGCAAGCAACTCTGCATACTCTTTAAAGAAATAATTAGCTCTGGCATCTTCCCTGACTCTTGGAAAACGGTCTCAATTCTTCCCCTTTAAAAAAACCTAATCTGGATCCCAGGGACACCAGCAATTACAGACCTATTGCTAGGATTCCATTTCCTGCTAAGGTCCTGGAGAAAATCCAAAACACCCAATTAACAGCCTTCAGTTCCTCGGTGGACCTGTTAGATCCCTCACAATATGGTTTCCGACAAGAGCACAGTACTGAAACTGCCGTGGTTAAGGCAGCAGAGCAACGCTGAGCAATACTGGACTCTGGTGCCAAAGCCGCCCTGATAAATTTGGATTTATCGGCGGCTTTTGACACCGTTAATCATAATATCTTAATTGGAAGGCGCTTAAAGGCAGGAGTTAAGGACTCTGCCCTCAATCTGATTAAATCATATTTGAACTTTAGGTTTCAATATGTTCAGATCCGTGATTCATGCTCGGTGCATTTTACACTTCCATGTGGGGTGCCGCAGGGCTCCTCTTTGAGCCCCACATTGTTCAACTTGTATGTGACCCCATTGGCTGATATCATTAGGCAGTTCGGCTTCTCGTTGGTTTCCTACGTCGACGATACTCAAATAGTGGTGCCCATCTCTAGCAATTTGGAGGAAACTGCAGACTGTTTTAATCAATGTATGTCCCGCGTAGACCAATGGATGAGCGCAAACTGCCTAAAGCTGAATGGAGGAAAAACAGAGGTTCTCCTGCTGGGCTCCGATACATCTTTTTGGTCGCAGAGCTGGTGGCCTGCCGGCATGGGAGTTCTTCCAGTCCCAGTTAGTAAGATGAGGAATTTGGGTATCATCTTCGATGATAAACTGACTTTTCATCATCAGATTAATAAGGTCTCATCTTTGGTCTTCTTGACCTTAAAGACAATCCGGAAAGTTCGCACTTTTATCCCCTAAAAGCAAAAAAACTAATGGTGACCGTTCTAGCCTTGGCTAGACTCTATTACGGTAATGCTTTGTACGCCGGCCTTCAAAAGCAGCATATGTTCAAACTCCAGCGGGCGCAGAATGCAGCCGCCAGATTGCTGTTGGACATTCCCAAATTCCAGTCTATTTCCCAAGGCTTAAGAAAACTTCACTGGCTCCCAGTGAAAAAGCGGATAGATTTCAAATCCCTATGCTTAGCTTACAAAGCTCTGCACGGGACTGGCCCCTCGTTCTTGAAACAACACTTCACCTGGTACCATCCTGCTAGAAATTTAAGATCATCACAGAGCAAACTCCTACAGACACCCAAATTCAAAAAAGCTTGTTGGGGAGGTAGAAGCTTCATTCTGGGCACAGTGAAACTATGGAACTCACTCCAGATGGACATCAAGAGTAGCCCTTTCAAAAAAAAACTGGCTATTTTCTAACTTAAGTCGCTCGTCTCTGTTCTGGGAAACCTCTCCCCACAGCACACAGACGCCTTTGGGCATTCGTGCACTATATACATTTTAAAAATCAAATAAAAAATTAAATACCTTTTTAGACATATTGCACATCAGCGCAGGCTGCTGTGCCACATGGCTTAAAGTAAAGGAAAAAAAGGTGCCATGATACGGTCACTGCTAGTCACTCCATAGCGTTTTTGTCCCCTTTGGTTTCAGCCGTTTTGCACAGTAGCCTGTGTTGTGCAACATGTCTAAAAAGCCAATAGATCTCACATAGGTAGAATCTATTGACTTTCCCACTGCTTGTTTAAAAAAGTGTTAACATCCATGCAATTAGAATGTATTGTATTGTATTGTATTGCAATTACATTTATATAGCGCCTACTACCCCTAACGAGGCGTCAAAGTGCTTTTTCATGTAGGGCTAGAGGTCTGCTGTCCCTCACAGGCTTTCTTCCATCTCTGAGAAGTCATTCGCAGGGAGATGCAAGTTGCACGCTCCCTCATTAGTAATATTTATGCAGGAGGTTTTGTGACCTCGTGCAAATATAAATTTTGCAATGAAGTTGGTTATTACATCAGTTGCTCAGCAAAAGGCTGAACAAGTTTCAAAAAGGCGGAGTCCAATTTGCAACCTCTGTTTGCAATCTGCCCACTGCTACTCCTAGATGCCAGCTAGCTGAAGCGGCTGACATCTGCGGGGAGAGGGGGCGGGTGCACAAATAAATAAATAAAAACTTACTGGGCGAGCGCAACATCGTCCGCTCCGGACCTCCACAGAAAATGAAAACGGGAGCCTGTAACTCCCTTGACCAGTCAGGGTGCTGCTCTCATGCTGTGAGAGCAGCACCCTGATTGGAGGAAGCAGCCTCACTGGCACTCCACCGCACCCCGGAGGCCTGCACTGACTCTAACTCACTTGTCTTAAGACAGCTGGTTTAGAGATATTTAAAGTGCGCATGTGTGGTTGGCCGTCTTAAGACACCCAGCCAAAAAGACATGCGCACTTTAAACATAAGTGCAGACAGCCCATCGTCACCCCTGCTGCTGTCACTCAGCAGCGACCCCTGCACTGACGCTTGGCTCGTGAAGGGGATGAAAAAAAAAATTGTAATAAATTACCATTTTTTTTTCTCCATATGGTTTGGGGAGAGTTTAAGTGGGGCGACGCTCCTCCGCTCCAACGGAGGGGCAGCCACTACCAGTTAGTATTCAGAAAGTCCACCAAGATTTAAGAAACGCTTCAGTTTCGACAAAGCAAGGCTCTAACTCCCAGATTGTGTAGCAAGTGTATTCAATTTCAAAAACTCAAATAGGACATTTAGTCCCTGAATGTAAGCTGTCTGCCATCCGTAGCACTGCAGCCTCAAAGCATCTCATACAAAATGAAAAGCAGTCCAAGCAGGCCTTCTTCTACACATGACGTCACCATGATTTATTGTGAGTCGCCATCTCTTCAGCCTCATATTGCCCATGAAAGGTGTGCACTCTACAAAAACGATTTTTTGCCATTTAACGTTTATTATTGGATCGTCATCAAACATACAGCAAAAAACATAATATACAGGTGAATCAGATACAGTGTGTACAAAACGACAAGCCATTTATTCAAAACAAATTCTAATTATATAAAAGGCAGAAGTTCACGTGCTACGATTAGTTTTGCGTCTCTGAAATAATTTGAGGCAGAGTGAATAGAACGAAAACGCCACAAGGAAGAGAGTAAAACGAGAGGAATTAATCAGAAGGGCATTTATTGTATTGGTTGATAGTGGCAATGGACACTCATTTTTTATCAAAAAAACAATGTTCGGGAGAAGAAAGTCCACATTACCAATACGGAACTCTAACATAGAAACCCAAGCACTCCACTTCTCCCGTACAGGAAGGGGGTTTACCCCCATCTAATTTCGCTATAGCCTATAGGAGTACGTCGCCAGACCTTCCTTTCTTCTACTCTTCTATGCATTGCCCTTTTCACTCCTTCTTTAGACTCTACAGAGTGCTCACTCAATGGATAAGTGTATTCCGACATGATGTTGCATGATGCTCATGTATATCTCTGACGCTCCGATGCAATGCCCATGTAGCAAAATTACTGAAACCAGACACTCTGTCTCTTTTGTAACCTATTTATTTATTGTCTTATATTCAACTGTCTTGGTTTTCCTTTATTCTTTGCATATCATTATTTTTGTGTTTTTCCATTCATGAAAATTAATAGACTATTTGAAATTAAAAAGCAAAAAAAAAAAGAGAGTTCATAATTATTAAAGTTTTGTGCGGGTTCTCACATGATGCAATACAACGCCATAAAAGTTGTCAGTTTACCTACTATTATAAAGCCTTGCATGGACAGTGCTATTATGCGTCGCGTCGACAGAAGGCCTACGCCAAAATTAGTAAATATGGCTAAAGTTTCCAAACAAGTGCAGGTAACTGTAAAAGACATAAAATGTGAACTGTTAATGTCAAGTGTGGTTCCATTGCTTCAAAGAAGATTTACCTTTTTACCGGATGCCCGCATTTCTTCCAGACTGCCCTAAATTCTGAGTTCAAATACATTTAATGAGAACTATCACCCCTATTGGAAAAATGTAATGTTATATTTACTATATGGTATTGTTTTACAGATCTGCGAACACTGATTGATTAAAGGAGAAGTGTAATGCATGACTAGTTTGCCACATGTATACTTCTTAATACTTGGTTTTAAGAGTGCATGGTAGTAGTTTCTCTAAGTGGAGGAGAGTAGGACAGAGTAAGACCAGGGACATCTTAAGGATGTTGGGGTCCCTGGGCCAAACTTATTTTTTGGGGGGATGGGGGGGCTCTGTCTGGAACAGCTTGAATTTATGATTGAATTTCAGTTCTTTCATGCCCTCTTTGGCCAGGTCACTGACAGTGCACAGGCATGCTTGTCCAAATTCTAAATGTGTCTACATCTGATATATTCAGGGAAAGTGATTTATATAGATGAGATATAGATAAATATGGTTAAAAATAGCAAGCCTAACTTTCATACGTTCCTTCACCATATTTGTAGCTACAGTATTTTTGTACTATTTTTAAACCTTGATATTCTGGTACCATCCGGTCTCATCTTGACAGGGGGACTGCACCCCAAAAAAAAAAACTCAGAGCACCCACCGGCTCCCTGTGACCACCCACAATTCCTTTAAATCTACTGTGTCATCTTTAAGGTGCTGAACATAAGCAGCACACTATATCTGGCAGGCAAGATCCAGGTCTGCATACAACACCTGTAGAATTAGCATCACCTGTCCTGAAATCAGAAAGTGCCTTTAGGAGAAGAGCGGATGACAGTCCTCCTGCTATTTTCCAAGAATCTGGAGTTCCACTCTAATCCAGATCCAGAAACTTCCACCCCTACTCCACTTCCTTAAAGACTAGGGGCCTCATTTACAAGCCCCTTGCGCTGTGTCACTTCTTTTTGACGCAGCAGTGGCGCAATCAGTGCGCCACACTATACTCTATTATCAAACTGACACATTGGGTCCAATGCGTTCGTTTGTAGAGCCCTGCGTCACATTATCCCTCCGCCAGGTATAACGTATGCAGGGTAGGTGTTCCCATACACAAATGCCACGTAGAACTGGCGTAGTGAAATTTACAACATTTCACTGCGTCACTCTATGACTTCACTGTGTCATATTCCTTAAGCGTGCTCAGACCATGACGCAGGGCTTTTACAATGGGACTCGCTTATATGTTCTGATTCATTGCTGGAGTTCCCTCAGTTTTACAACCAACTCCGCAATGCGTCACTTTTGTGCCTACAGATGTGTCCGAATTTTTTATGAATCTGTTAATCCTTGTGCCATGGAGCCCTGTATTGTAGATACAGGGCATCCACAGTGTCGCAAGGATATTTGGCTCAGGCGCAAGAAAACTGACACATCAATGCCAATGCATCAGTTTCTTTTAAATGAGGCCCTAGAAGAATCATCTGCTTAAGCAACACCACATCCCAGTGTAACCATCAGATTATTTGGGTCCCTCCTGAAAGGGAACAGCCTTATTTCGCCCACCGCCTCCCTCACCTCATAAAGGCATATAACCTCCTACTTCTCCTCTGTACCACTTTTGGTTTTCCGCTTATCTCATCCTTGCATCTTTTTTGTATTGCACTCTATTGCTATATTGACAGGCTTGGTTTCCATTATACACTTATACAGAAATGCCCCAAAACCTCTATAGATGTCCTAAGAAAACAAAGAGGTCTTCCTATCAAAGTACACATATTATCAAAGTAAGTACCTGTGAAGTTAGAATCAAAACTCACCACTCCCTTAGGTATGTTTTCCTTGACCATGTGTTGGAAATCAATATTATGTAGTCGATATAAGTGCGCATTAATATTTCTGAACTCGATATTTTGACATAAATATAGCCAGATGGTCAAAGATGCCTTTTTCCGGATATTTATTGATTTCCAGATTTGGAGCCTAAGCCCTGTGTCTAGTTTCCACCCGTCAGTGATTCCCGCTGTCCCCGGCTCAGCTCCCTTTGCCCAGGTTGGGACACTCTCTGTATTGGAAAATAAAAATCACGAGGATGCTACACGACACCTCACTCAATTATTTGCCTTCCATTTTTAGTTTTTGTGGATGTCATTCAAGCCCAAAATTTTAGACATGCAAGCATCTAGACTTCTTAAAATCTGGGATGCCATCCACAGTTGTAGGGGTGACATTTTATTATTTTCTCCCGAAAAAAGGAAGTTAACGGAAGCTCTGCTTGCAAGCCCATTGTGTGGAAAAGCTGAGGCAATCGGATATTTAAGGTAAAAGGCGCATACTGACCCCAAAGAAGAGGCAGACAGAAGTGGCAGGAGAAATATCGAGGATAATAGGGGCACAAGGTAGTTAGGGTGGTTGTTGATGAAAGACCTGGTTGGTGAGGATGAAAAATCCACTGTAAGGGGAAAATACATTTGTTTGTAAATCGTTTCCATTACCTCGAGGCATCCACTTTTGATCTACAATGGTTTGACGTCTTTGCATCCTACGATTTACCACCTGGTGCTCATTAATCGACTTCCTGCCTCTGTACATCCAGCAAAATGTTGAAGGTAACCGCTGTGATCATCACTTCTTCTGAGAGCAGCAGTGTGGAGTTTTCAGAGAAAGTAGAAAACCATGATCAGGCAATTATCTGCAACTCTTGCACTGCCCTATAACCTTTTTTTACTTTTGCGGAGTAATTATTCACTTCACAAAAAGAAGGCCTCATTTTCGTGCACTGTCTGCGCATGCCCGTTGTTCTGTCTTGTTTTAAAAAAAACACTTTATTGTTGTTGGATAGGGGTATCAGCAGAGGTCTCGCTAATATTAAAAAGAAACAAAATGGGTAAAAGCAAATATGTGTTTTTTGGTCTCAAAAAGCACCTATTTACATAGTAGTCCCTGGCACTGAGTGGAAGCATTTTCGGTGCGGATAGATGAAGGGAGGTGGCTGAAAGACCCTCTAAGTAATGATATTATGTAATATTAATTGTAGTACAATTAAGAGGTCTTGGCTAACTCCAGACATAGAAAGCCCCTACAACTATTCCAGGTACAACAATTATATCCTTGACCGGCAAAGGTCATGGCGTTGCAAATCCATCAGTAGCCCGAAGGGTGGAAAATATTGTCCTTGGAATAGTCAAACATCACCCCATTGCCGGTGCATAGTGTTGGCAAAATGTAAATTTGCCTATGGGAAAAAATCCTACTGTCTACTTTGACTCTTGGTCTGAATAACATTTGAGAGCCCCACAGATGAGAACTAAGGAGCTTGTTTGAGAGGCTTGTGCTGCCACAGCGTCCCTTTTTTTGACACTCCATTGGTTTAAGGCTCTCAATCATATCCATGAGGCGATGCAAAGCCACTTTGCGTGGCTTTGCATGGCCTCATAGATCTGGACTAAGACAAAGCAGTGCAAGTTACTACCTTGCCTTACTCTGCATCAAGGAGGAGTTCCATGGGCGTTGCAGTGGGTTTTCCCACTTAATCACGTACACCTGGGGTAGCACCAAAACCTTACGAGGCCTCAGAGAAGGTGTAACGAGGAGAAATATTTTTTATTTCTCCTTGTTTTCTCCTCTTTTGATGTGTTCTGCAATCTGCACGAGAAATGAAACATTATTGCATGTGCCTCGTTATGTTTTCCGCCATTACCTGGTTGTTTATCAGATATGACTTCCATCTGCTTTGGGCAGGTGGAACTGTACTTTTACGAAGTGCCATCTTAAGGATTTTGGGGTCCCTGGGCAAAGCACGTTTTAGGAGCCCCTGTACAGAACAACTTAGAATTGTATTAAACATTTTCTGCTAACTCAAACCTGCATGACTAAACAGGTGAAATATATATTTTCTAAGACCCCATAAATGCCTAAAATGAAACAACATAGACAGACAGAGGTAGAGGCAGGCAGAGAGGTAGAGAGGTTTAGACAAAAAAATAGAATAGACAGAGGTCAAATAGAGAGAAAGCTCACCTTCCCAGGGGGGGCCTTGAAAAGAGGGGGCCCTGGTCAATTGCGCCCCTTTGCCCATGCATTAAAATGTCTGCTTTTGCTGCAGTAATACCTAGAAACCTGTAATCTCCTTTCACCCGAAACAGGATTAATGTTTCACTTGTAACTGAGACCCAAGATTAGTACTGGTGAGTACAAAAGGTTAGTTGCATGAGCTTTCAAGAGGGGACCTGAATGATAAGACTATCAATAGCATATGATCGAAATGCGAGCTAAGTCCTGGCATTTACCAAACAGAGATGTCTGTGAATCCAAAGCTAATACTGTAAAGTTTGCAAACAGCATAACAACAGCAGTTGTGGTAAGCATCCTGGTAGGCACTGGAACAGGTGCTAACATGAGGAAAAATAAAGTTGTGGCACCTCTAGTTGTACCATTGGTGAAGTTACTGAGTGGTGTGCCTTGTGTATGAGTGGAAAAAATCACCCATAGGTGTTGTATCTGCTTCTGAAAGGCAAGTTTGTGAAGAACATGGATGTTAAAGTATACAGAGCCGAGTAAAGTCCACTCAATTGATATTATGACCTTAACATATATTGCCTGCAGAATAAGGACAATAAGGGTCATATGGTATGGTTAATGTACTGAATTCCTTCACCAGAATATCAATGTGCAAATGCAAATGTGCATCTGTTTAAAGAGGTTTGTTGACAAGGAGAAAGGACTGTTAACTTGAGCTGATGAAACTCCATTGAAAGTTAGGAAAATATTTGCAGATATGTGGTGTAAATGTTGTGAGCAAATTGGCCATCAGATATCAAAAGCAGACATTAAGAAGACACAGGGAAATACATACTATAGGATCCGCCGGAGAGCACGTGAGAGGAAAAGATGGAGCCCATCTAAAATGTACTCGTCTCAGCGGTGGCAAGGTAAGCAGCAGGGTGTATCCAGCTAGCCTCACCTGCATTTATTACTGCTTCTATGATCTAGAAATCACAGCATCATGGACTTAGGCCAGAGCAATGTTATTCAAATGCGTGTGGTTCAACTCCATGCACCGTTCGGGCGTCTAGGCTGAAAAGTAAGTGTGGCAAACTAATGCATTATCATTTGATGCGATAAATGTTCTATAATACAAAGTAAAAAAGAAACACATACAATAGAATAGAAAGATTTTCTGGAATACATAGAAATAATGCTGAAAAAATTGCACTAATGCCAATTATGGCCAAGCTGTTTACATCTAGACTGTATTCCTGATACTTTGACTGACTCCAGAAGGTAAGTCACTCCTTGGTATGCGGATGGCAATATCTTTAGCCAGTAACTGCTGCTCTTCTTCCAAGTGCCCTGTAATACAATCAGGGATGCATTGTCATTTGGTTGTTGAAGCACAGAGAGCAGGAATGGGGTGGTGGAGTCTATGGTTCTTCTCTCAGCTCTTTTCTCCTTGTTTTGATGGTGAGTTTCTTAATCCCCAGGTTCATGAGGTGCGCCATTATAATTCATTCACATCTTGGACAACCTTATGTCATACATGACCATGTTGAAGTTGTCCCAAGCAAAGATCTTCTTTACAGTGGGGTTGTAGTCGATCATGCTATTGTAACGGTAGCGGTTCTCAAAAGGGATGTTTAGCTGCCTGCTGGACCTAGTGTTGGTATCGTAGGCAAAGTTGACCACAGCATCCGGGGAAGAGTAGCTGTTGACGGTGTACAAGCTGCCGCAGATCATGAATGCATTGGCAACCGACTGTTTACGAAGAATGGTCTCCCAGGTCTGAAGAACTTCCAGGGTGTTAGGGTCCAGCTTGGAGAGGACTATGGCACCCTTTGCTTTGTCAGTGCTGTAGATTGCCCAGAGTCCAGTCTCATCAACGGCTAGGTCAATGTCTGTATACCCTCCCCAGGAATAAGCAAATTGCCCATGGTAGCCAGCACCTGGGAGCTCTTTTTGAACACGTATGCTCTCAGATCTCAGATCATACCTGGCTAGGATCCTTGATTTCCGGCGCTGGAAATAGAGGGAACCTCTGTAGACAACTGCCCCCGTGCTCTCCATGGACCTTGGTAAGACATGCACCTTAGCGGGGTAGCCCTTCATGAACTGGTCCAGGTCATTGTATTCATAGACTTGCCGGATGTCGGTGCCCACCGCGTTGATCCTCCAGGTGGTTTCCAATGTGTAGGGAGCCATGGGTTCCGGGTCTCTCATCCACACGCCGTACTTGCCAGCAATGTTCTCTGCCCTGCGGAAGGTGACAGGCTCTCCTACCCAGACTAGTTCTCCACAGCCTGCAAGAGAAGGAAAAATAGGGATCTTTTACCTCGGGACTCAATGGAAACATTTACCATGACCTCCTGCTAATTTTTTATGACACCGCTATGCCTTCACATTCACAAAATCATCCTCTGAAACACTGATAGTGCATCTGTTACTTAAAAAGACAACAAATACTCATGTAGAGCTTTCAAATAATCTTAAATCGTCCATTTCTTCAATTCAGTTTATTGAGTTAAGAAATATGGCACTATGTTTAATAAATAAAAGGCGTTATACTAGTATATCATCATTTTAGCCTGGGGATTGAACATTTGAATTACCCATACCAGCCATGTCAGTATTATTAATTTTGTTTATATCACCCAATAAACATCTAACTAAAACATGTACAGTTGTTTGTCCTATTGGTACTGGCAGCTTGAAGCTGCTTGTATTTTTAGGTCTGGCCTTTGAGACATGTTTAGCTGTCTCACTAGACTAATGTTTTCCAAAAAAGAAACATATATCATTTCCATACTTAAGTCTCTTATTACAAGCTAGCCGGAATTAGTGAGATATTTACCTCACCTGGTCAATAACATTACCCCGGAATGAGTTGTTTACCACATGTGGTAAATCCCTCCTATTCTGACTTTTATCTAGCAAATGAGGCATAACATGAGTAAGTTGTATTTAACACACCAAGGGGCATATCAGCAAGCTGGCGATGAAAAATTATCGCCGCTTTAGCATCCGTTTTCAGCCGAAAAGCGGTGATACTTTTATCGCTTAATCATCAAGTTCAAGCTAACGCGTGATTCCTTGCTTTAGCTCTCTTTCCCATAACGCCCACCTTTACATCTCTAATGAGATGCAAAGTGGGCGTTCCATCCCAAAATAACTGGAGAAATGTCGCTAAGGGACATTTCTCAAATTATCAAGGGAATCGCTAACAGGCATAGCGATAAGAAAAGTAGCGCTAACTACAGTTAACGCTACTTTCCTTACGCCTGCTTTCACCCTGACTTAGCCATTATATCCAATGTAAGTTGGATATAATGGCTAAGTATGCCCTGCCTCATCAGCAAGCTAACGCCAAAATGTGTGAGATTATCGCTGGATTTCCAGCGATAATCTCGCTTTTGGCTGTTAGCGTGAGGAATTTTATCGCTTTTGAGATAAGCGTTGCTGATAGCACGCTATCTCAGCGATAAAATTCCACGATAGCCGGCGATAATTATCCTAGCGCTAAGTGCGCTTAGCGATAATTATCGCCGGCCCTTGCTGATATGCCCCCAAATTCTTCAGGGTTCACCTTTTATCCAGGGATTTTTTTCCCAATAAATGTTGACAGGTTTGACCTACCGGAATTGTGCAAACACCTACATTTGGATCGGAATTTAACCCGTCAAATGTGACATGGTCCTAGAAGGGCTTTCGATCAGCAGTCTCCATCCATTTGTCTGTTAAAATGTCATTTAAATTGTGCTTCCAGTCACCACAGAATACAGCATTAGTGACTGCACAAAGCATGTGTATGTTGCTCACATTCCCATAAAAATTGTTAATTTCTTTTCAGTCACCAAGCTCTTTTAAAGTGTGTTTCTTAATTGTTTTTTTATATTATATTTAAGAATTGCTATTTATTTTGCTTGCTTTCCAGGTACCCATTTAGATGGTGGTTTACTTTCTGTCTTCTTTTTAAAGTTACTGTTATAAAGTTCTTATAAAACATTGTGATATTGTAGCTGGATGCAATTTTAGTGTTTCGTTTGGGAATGGTGACAGGATACTTCCTCCCCACTAAAAGGATTTTTTTAACATCACTAATAAAACAGCCACACCGGTGACTTTTTAAAATGTAAGTTTTATTGAAGATATATGGTGACCACATTAATGTCGCAGTCTGTTTTCTTTCCTTTCCATTTGTTGCATATGACAGCATTATGAAATGTAAAAAATAAAAAATTTAACCATTGCATCATCTTGATAAGGCCAGACCTATTGACTTTGCCAATGCTTGTTATAATCCTCTGCTAAGCCTGAGCAGCCTAACCCTCAAATACTCTGAAAAGGAGGAAGATGTTAAAACCTATATTGCTGGGTATGTGAATTATGCATGGTTCCGGAGGTGTAGAGACATTATTAGGGGTCTGTGTTCTCATAACCTAAATGGCTACGGGACAATGTCTGAAGGTCGCACAAAAGCATAAGATTAGTAAAATGGCTGCAGCACAGAACATGGCAGCTGACATTATGTAATTGAGTTCAGTGTTTCAGATGAAAAGCTAGACGTGCAGGTATCCTATTCCAGAGAACCTGTTTGCAGATACTCTCCAAGTAAAAGTAGTGCTCACTAGCAGGTTGGCGTTTCGGCTGCACTTGCACCCCCAGCAACAAGTACTTCTGTGAGGGGATTTGCAACCTGGAACCTACTCAAGAATACCTGTGCACTCAGTAACATTGCTACAACGCCACAGTGTGAGTTGCCCCTGCCCCTCCTGGTTAGAAGGGAGTGGTTGTGCATGTGGCAAGACGATTAGAAGTGGCCCAGCTCGCCTAAGTGGCTTGATGGCTCGTCTTGTCCAGGCTCGCTTCCATCATTAGTCCTGTTTAGTTACAGCCTATGACAATGCATGTGCTACATGAGCTGTTGCTTGCGAGACACTATTGTTTACAATAACGGGCTTCGAGCCCATCAATTGTTTTCTAATCGTTGGCTTCAGTGTCACTCTTTTTTGCTGCCTCAAATTGGCTAGAGGAGGCTAAGCGTCACTTCCATTCCTTTCTGTGGAGCATGGACCAAGCACAGATTGAATTAACTTAATTAGTGCCCGTCCATTGCTTATGCTGTGATTAAGGTTTCTTCTTCCTCCCTCGCCCTGCCCAGGATTGGCATTTACAAAGTAAAACTGTTTGCAAGCGTGTTTCATTCATGTAGCATGTGACGTGCAATGTTTTGACCACCTCTGGCCACTGCTTGAAAGGTTTCTAATTCTTTCGTACATTTAATGTAAAGCAACTGGAACCCAGGCATTCTTAGTTATACAAACAAATCCCAAAGCAGATCAACACATAATTAAAGTTCCACTAGGGTGAGCTCAGAAAGTTGGTTTCCGAGATGCTGCGCCAGATATGCATGGTGTTTTTGAATTTCTCAGATAGTTCAGTTTTCCACTATAATCATTTTTGAGTGGCTGTGAGTGGGTGTGAGAGCATGTGAGTAGGTCTGTTAGTGGGTGTGTCAGTGCCTGAGTGGCTATGTGAGTGTCTCAGTGGGTCCGTGAGTAGCTGTGTGGGTCTGTGAATGGGTGTGTGAATGTCAGTGTGGGCTTGTGAGTGGGTGTCTGAGTCTTTGTGTGGGTCAATGAGCAAGTGTGTGTGTGTCTTAGTGGGTGTGTGAGTAGGTGTGTGAGTACCTGTGTGGGTCTGTAAGTGGGTGTGTAAGCGCATGTGTATCTGTGAGTGGGTGTGTGAGTGGTTGTCTGAGTGCATGTGTAGGTCTCTTAGTGGGTGTGTGGGTCTGCCATTGGGTTTGTGAGAGTCTATGTGGGTCTGTCAATGGGTGTGTAAGTGTCTGTACGGGTCTGTGAGTGGCTGTGTGAGTATCTGTATGGATCTGTGAGTGGGTGAAAGTGTGTGTGTCTCTGCATGGGTATGTGAGTGTCTTAGTGGGTCAGTGTGTAAATATCTGTGTGGGTCTGTAAGTGTGTGTGAGAGGGTCTGTGAATGGGTGTGAAAGTGTCTGAGTGGGTCTGTGAGTGGGGGTGTGAGTGTTTAAGTGGGTCTGTGAGTGGGTCTGTGATTGTCAGAGTTGGTATGTGAGTGGGTTTTTGAGTGTCTGAGTGGGCTCTAGCTCAATTGTCTCTAATATGGTCTATTTTGAATAGAAGGGGGGCGGGTGGAAGACTCTCTCAGTCTGTCCAGTTATGTCTTAGCTACAGTTGGCATAGGGGGACTAGTGTTCCCTCCCTCCGATGAGTTGGCATCCAAGTTATCATCCCTTTTGGTGTCAGTCTATCGATCATATTACCCCAGATCTCGAGATCCCGCTCCGTGTTGTTGTCGGTATGGACTCTCTGGAGCTAGCACTCTTCTGCTACTACCCACTCCAGAAGGTCAGCCATCCATTTGGACCTCATCGGGGGGTTTGGACTAGCCCAGTGTATGGCTATGAGCCTTCTAGCCAGCACCAATCCCAGCTGAGCAAATCTGTGTAGCATTTATTTTTACCCTCCTTGGGAAGAGGCAGTAGCTCCAAGAAGCAGGGTCGGATTGTAAGCTTTGCATTCACTTTTGTCACTCTATGCACCTCCTACAATATCTCACCCTAGAAATGCTCCAGCTGTGGGCAATCCCATGTGACATGTCCAAAATCTGCTGGGAGAGCACCACATGAGTGGAAGAGTGAAACCCGCGGGGCATGCCAGGTAAACTCTTTGTAGGTATTGTGGTGTTAGGTTAGCCCTATTTAAATAATAGAACTATGCCAGTTGAAACTTGCCTTTACTGGCCACCTCATGTACCTGCACCTGGGCCCTTCTCCATATACAGTCCGTGAGTGGGGTCTCTAGATCTCCATCCCAGGAGGCGCGTTTTGGTGCAATATTTGTTTGTCTGTCACTTTTTAGGGCTGCATTTAGTCAGAATATGATACCTTTTGTGGAGTCAGGATTCAAAATCACCTGCAACACATGGGAGTGGCCCGGGCGTGATATGCCCGCATACTGCAAGAACTGTCCCCGATCTATAACGAAATGAGTTCCAATCACCTCCAGCGACATAAAATTACCATTCAGAAAGAGATTTCCCGCGCTCTGACAAACCTTCTCAGGCAATTTCGAGACATCCATGGAGTCCTGTCTTTGCACAAATGGGTGCAGCCACTAAACCGGAAGGAGATGTGGCATAGGGCGCCCGCCTCAACACCTGCCCGAAAGCCCTCTCCCATGAATGTGCCACCCGTGTGACAATAAAGGGAGTATGCGCCGGAAGTCTACATCTGCACATGAGTAACCTTAGGAGCTCACCTACCATGGTGGAGCCTGATAGCAGTTTATTTTCCCAATTAATGCAGTTTTCACACCATAGAGCAGATTACTGTAGGAGACCGGCCTGATAATATAGTTTAAGATCAAGGAGGCCAAGGCCAACCTGGCTAGGACCCAACTTATTGATCTCAAGGCATGCCCTGCTCCTCCTCCCTGCCTACACCAAGGACAATAGCAATCCATTGATCCTCCAGAACATCGAAGGTGGCAATATACAAAACGAGTTTTGCCTTGCGTACAGGCAGTGGGGTGATAGGACCATTTTGCCTAACACTATCCACCCATGACTGATAGTGGCAGGGTGGTCCAAACCCGAATTGAGGCTGTAAGTCCATCCATCACTCTGCCCATGTTTAGTTCGTATACATTTGGTGTTATCGGCAGCCCAAGATAATGGAAATTCCTAGGGGCATATTTACAAGCCCCTATCGCCACAGGAACTTCACTTTTTCTGACGTTCCTGTCGCGATAAAGGCTTCGTCTTATTAACGTGGCTTAACACCACCTTGTAAATAAGGACCCCTTTCACACTACACTTAGTGTGAAAGTGGTGGACAATCGGTGTTGCGGTAGGAGTTCTGCCGCAACACCCATTGATTGTGACACTGCCCCCTATTTACAAGAGAGGCGTAAATAGGAGGCAGCACCAAAATTAAGACCAGGGAAAACCTGGTCTTAACGGTATACAACCTTTACAACGCAACTTTTACAACGCACTACACTTACAACGCATTTTTTACAACGCAACATCCACTATAACGCATTCCAACGCATTCCATTACAACGCAGGACACTACAACGCATTTTTAAAAACTACCTTTACAACGCATTCCATTACAACGCATACTACCTTTACAATGCATACCATTACAACGCATAATATTACATTAAAACCCCTACACTATCCAACACTTGCCCTACTGTTGCACCCCCTGGAGTTAGAATAGTAATTTTTACCCCTATACTATCCAACACTTGCCCTACTGTTGCACCCCCTGGAGTTAGAATAGTAATTTTTACCCCTATACTATCCAACACTTACCCTACTGTTGCACCCCCTGGAGTTAGAATAGTAATTTTTACCCCTAAACTATCCAACACTTGCCCTACTGTTGCACCCCCTGGAGTTAGAATAGTAATTTTTACCCCTATACTATCCAACACTTGCCCTACTGTTGCACCCCCTGGAGTTAGAATAGTAATTTTTACCCCTATACTATCCAACACTTACCCTACTGTTGCACCCCCTGGAGTTAGAATAGTAATTTTTACCCCTATACTATCCAACACTTGCCCTACTGTTGCACCCCCTGGAGTTAGAATAGTAATTTTTACCCCTATACTATCCAACACTTACCCTACTGTTGCACCCCCTGGAGTTAGAATAGTAATTTTTACCCCTATACTATCCAACACTTACCCTACTGTTGCACCCCCTGCAGTTAGAATAGTAATTTTTACCCCTATACTATCCAACACTTACCCTACTGTTGCACCCCCTGGAGTTAGAATAGTAATTTTTACCCCTATACTATCCAACACTTGCCCTACTGTTGCACCCCCTGGAGTTAGAATTAGTAATTTTTACCCCTATACTATCCAACACTTGCCCTACTGTTGCACCCCCTGGAGTTAGAATAGTAATTTTTACCCCTATACTATCCAACACTTACCCTACTGTTGCACCCCCTGGAGTAAGAATAGTAATTTTTACCCCTATACTATCCAATACTTACCTTAAATCCAATGTAATATTATACGTTGTAATGGTATGCGTTGTAAAGGTAGTATGCGTTGTAATGGAACGCGTTGTAAAGGTAGTTTTTAAAAATGCGTTGTAGTGTCCTGCGTTGTAATGGAATGCGTTGTAGTGGATGTTGCGTTGTAAAAAATGCGTTGTAAGTGCATGCGTTGTAAAAGTGTGCGTTGTAACGACATACATCCGGTCTTAACGTGGAGAAATGAGGAGAAATGAGGAGAAATGCTTACTTTTTCCTCGGTTTTGCTGTTTCTATATGTGCTGCATTGTGCAGCACACATAGAAACAGCAAAACACCATGAATGATTGTTTATGTGCACAATGCAGCACACATAGAAGTTACAAATTGCCATTTGTGATTGTTTATGTTGCGGAAGGGACACCTTCCTGCGCATAAACAATCATCCCCTCAACACAGGCACCCTTGAACTGTGGTGCAAGGGTGCCTACATTGGCGCTAGGCAGCCTAATTTAGCGCCAGCACAACAGAAAATACAGGGGTACACCGTATCTTTGTAAATATGGCACATCCCTGTGTTTTTGGAATAGTGGAGTATTTTGTGCTTAACGCCACGCTCTGCCATTCCCTTGTAAATAGGCCCCCTTAGTCCACCATGGCAGCCCCACTGTAGGAAGATCGGGTACATCCACCTCAACCAGCACTGCCAGGAGGAACAGTACTGTCATTCAGTCAGTCAGTCAGTTACTTTTATTCGATCATTAAAGATCAAAAAAAGAGACAATACAAACAGATAGTCACATTACATAAGATACAGGGCAAAAATTCATCAATTACAATAGTAGTTATAAATAACATTATCAAAGTTTAAAAAGTTTGAAGAGAACATATTTCATAAGTTCAATTCTATGTTAAAAAGAATAAATAAGATACAGAAATATAATTTCAATTTAAAAAGTCTAACAGGAATAGAAAACTCCATGGCAAAAGACCACCATCCGTCACACCACGTCAGTCATGTTAAGACTGAGCCGTGCTCTAACACGCTTCTTACTGATGCGAACAGCTGCAACTAAAAAGTTTGCTACATAAAAAGCAATAGTAGTGTTAGGCAAAAGTTGCAAGAACAGAAGCGCTGGCCGAACCTGGGCGAAACCAGCCCCTTTAAGTAAAGGTAACAAGTATTTTGTCCTAATCTGTGCGTAATGTTCACAGAACATAGTAAAATGTAGTGTGTCCTGACAGGAAAAATTATCACAATCACATGGGGTAGCATTATCAGGGGTGGCCCATGTGGGATAAAAACCTAGCACAAAATGTATCAGGTTAAAACGGAATTTAATTAGGAGAGACCTATGAAGTGGGCTGGTTGCAAATGCCAGGTAGGGTTCAAGACCAGGAACAGTTATTAACCCATAGTTCCTTCTCACTAATGGCTTTTTTAGTTCCAAGTCCTCCCTCTCGGCCATAAATCGTGTCAATAGTGCGGTCTTAATCCCCATGATGTCCTTCTTGTTAATGCAGTCAGGGGAGTTAAATAGCTCTGGTCTGCCTACTATTGATAATCTTTTTAACGTATGCCATCCAAGGGATTCTATAGACTCTGTCCAGGGCAAGGCAATCCTTGACTATCAGGTGGGTTAGAGGAATTTCCTGATTAAGCCAAGTTTTTAACCAACATATGACAGGTGCCACTTTGATTAAGTCTACAACAAACCCCATACCCAGTTCAGAGTGTATTATAAAAGTGGGTGTGGACTGGGGAACAGACAGCAAGGATCTTAAAAACTTGTTCTCCACCCTCTGTATGGTGTCGATGTTAGTGTAGCCCCAAATGGCAGAGCCATAGGTGGCTATAGCCAATGATTTAGCTTTGTAAACTTTTAAAATGGCCTCCAGGGGGCAAGCTCCCAACCGTTTGGCAAAACCAAGTATAGCTGCGGCCGATCTTGCCACCGAGTTGCCTTTTTGTTTATGTTGCGGGCCCCATGTACCTTTCTCATCAAAAATAACCCCTAGGAAAGTAAAAATTGGGACCCTTTTAACCTCATGGCCTAGGCAAAAAAAGATTTAGATTTCTTTTTCCTACTGGCCTGACCAGTGACCATAACCTGTGATTTTTGAGTATTAATTTTCAGGTCTAGTGATGCCATAAAATCACCGAAAGAGGCCAATAGTCTATCAAGAGCCACCCCTGAACGCGCCAAAAGCACGGCGTCATCAGTGTATAGGAGAACTGGGATCTTGGTGTCTCCTGCACGTGGTACATCTGCCACTGCATTTGCCAGGGCTGGGTCCAAGGCATTTATATATAGTGTAAAAAGAAGAGGTGCCAATATGCACCCCTGCCTAACACCCCTCTCTGACTTAAAGCAGCTGGTGCACCTTCCCCCTTGGGTGACTCTCACCGAGGCTAATAAGCTACGATGGAGATCTGCCAAAAATCCAACCAGAGGGGGATCAACCCCTATGTCCAAGAGGATACTCCACAATTTTGACCTGTTAACCAGGTCAAATGCTGACGAGAGGTCCATGAAGGCCATATACAAGGACCCCTCCTTTGCAATAGTATATTTGCAAATAAGTAAGTGAAGATTTAAGCATTTATCCTGCGTGCTCCTATTAGCCCTAAAACCAAATGAGCGTCTGATAATATGCCACTACCCTCGAGCCAAGTGTTCAATCTGCCCAAAATGACTCTGCCTAAGATTTTAACGGCGGAGTCAATTAGGGAAATGGGCCTATAACAGGCCGGATCATCCCTCTGGCCTTTTTTAAAAATTGGGATGATTATAGACTTTGCCCAAGACTCGGGGATATTCTTATTTCTAGCGGCGTTAAAGACATTTGTTAATATTTTGGCCCACAGTTTAGGAGCAGACCTATATAGGTCTGCAGGGACGCCGTCAGGACCTGGCGCTTTATTCTTAGATGTCTCAAGAATAGCTTTTTCTACATCCTCCTCCTTGAAGGCCGAAACTAGACCAACCTGATTCAAAGGTAGTCGCCCATCTAAATTCCCAGACGAAAATGAACTATAGATTTTTTCAAAGTGGGCTAACCACTGCTCGTCAGGAATGCTACAATCCATAGCCTGATTCTCGCTACCGGAAAAGAAAGAATGGTTTATAACTCCCCAAAATTTGGAGCTATCCCGCAAAGTTTCCGGTGACAGTAAATTATTCCAGGCTTCTTCCTGAATCTCGTTTTTACGAGCTTTAATGGCCAGTTTATACTGTATACTCAAGGATGTAATCAGAGGTCTGTTTCTCGGTTTTCCCTTTATCGCTTTCAAAAGAGCAGAATGAGCCTTGGTACAATTAATATCAAACCATTTTTTGCCTATTTGGCCGCCTGGCTTAGATTTAACCAGGAGGGCAGCGTTTATATGTAGGCAAATGGTATTAAAGGCCTCAACTATCCTGGGGTTAGTGTTAACATGGTCTAAGCATATAACCACCTCCGGTTCAACCTTAGACAGAACTTCTTGTAAAAAAGTAATCGGGGTCACATGGGCCCATTTTAATCTCCTGCCCTGGTCTTTTGCTACAAGGGCTCTGGTTCCCAAATTTCTTGAGTCTTTAAAGGCCAAGAACCCTTCCGAAGCGACCTCAGCTATCACGGGATTATGGTCACTAAATATGGAGTCCTCAACCATGTAATTTAAAACCAAGGACAAAATCAATGAAGAAACAAAAATGTAATCGATGACTGAACCTGAATCAGTTTCTTTAAAAGTACAAAGTCTCTGACCTTCCATGCAGCAGCCGGGTTCGGAGAGGTCTGAGGAAGCCAATAGGCTCTCCAGAGCCTCACCTTGTTTGGTGTGTTCAAAATGTGTGGATGATGAATAGGGAGATCCATCATCATCATCCAAAATACAACCTAGGCTGCAGGGATGGATATTTAGGTCACCCATTAGGATGACCTCAAAGCTAATATGTGACGTTCTGAATTTGTCCAGAACCTCCCCCAGAGATTCTAGATGCTGATTTAAGCTGACGCTGTCTTTAGAATTATAAAAATTGATCAGAAGCAAAGAAGGGGAGATTGCCACCACTAGTTCTACAACTAAGCAATGTTGGGAGCCAGATTCTACCTGTTTTGCAAATCCTTTCAGGTTCAATGAAACCAACAATGCGAGGCCCCCCTTTGCCCTCCCCGCCAAACTAGGTGTGGCTGGAATATAAAAATGAACATAGCCATCCAAAGAAAGACTATTAGCTGTGTCCCAGGTTTCCTGCAATGCAATGATATCATGGGACACAACGTAGCCCACCCATAGCTCGTCCTGGCTTTTGAGTCTAATGCCAGCAATGTTCCAGCTTAAAATTTTGCAGGTAGTTTTTTTGCTGAGCTCATGCGGCTCTATGACTTCAGCTCCCTTTCCCTCAGATCTAACTATCAAATTGTTTGGTGAGGGAGACGTGCTAGAGGAGGACCACTCCAGCCCCGGTCAAGCTAAGGCAACCGGATGGTATATATTATCAGTAATCTCGGGGGGGGATGTAGCAAAGTTTGGGTTAAATCCCCTTCTTTCCTGGTTTTGGCCAGAACTTCCAGAAATGTTAGGATAAAAATGATAAAAATACCATAGATCATATACCCTTATTTCTGACCTATCACGACTAGGTGGTTGATCACAAATAAAACGCACCACACGACTATCCTTAAAATTAATAATAATACAGTCCCCTGGGACATTTTTTGGTCTGGGGCCCACCCAACTAACTCTTCTGGCAAAGAGAATCTTCCCGTCCAAAAAGTTCGGGATCGGTCTCTTTTGATTAAGCCAGAAAATTACTTTATTTTTGAGTTGTTGATAGGATTCCTCTGTGCCGATTTTAAGTTCCGGAACACCGGTCAAGACAACAACATAAGGAATAGAGTCAGGAGGTAGGTGAATATGGATGTTGGAGGATTTAGTTGTTCTGTCCCCGGGGTCTGTGTTTAATCCTTTATGTATACTCCTGCTAACAGATTTAGTTCCTGATGAGTCCCTTAAACCAACCCTGACCTGACTACCACCTTGAGTGGTGGTATTGTCTATTGTCAGAGTTCTAAGGGGAGATACCCTAGAATTAGCTATAAATGGTGCATCAGTGATGGGAGGAGAAAGTGACAGGGCAGGAAGAGTGGAATTTACCTTGATAGGGTTGTCACTGACCTTGCTGGCTAATTTGATAACATTTTTTAATGAGCAAAAGTTATCTAGGATAGTTTGCTCAAGTCGATCAACTTTGTCAGTGACCACCTTTACCCTTTCCAAAAGTGGCAATAATAGGGAACGGACTATTTGCTCGATCTGAGACGTCAGATCACTATATTGGGGCTGGTCCGAAAGCCTATTAGAAGTTTCACCCAAAAGTGAGTTATCGACAGCCTGAGCCTCACCAGTCTCCGATGGTGAATATGTCATAATGTTAGAGTGCTTAGCCTGTCTCCCACCCTGAGTCAGCCCATCTCTCTTCCTCTTAAGAAGAGCACTTTTAACGCCCTTTTTACTAGCTCTTGTCTGTGGGTAAGTAGAGACAGATTTAGGATTGGTAGGAGCGCTAATAATTAAAGGGGCAACTTCCCCCGGGGCATCAATTGGATCATTTCGGACAGGTGATGTAATGGTGCTGTCCCCTATGTTCCGCTGCTGCACAACATCTCCCTGAACCTGCATTACTGAGTCCTTAGGGGATTTTGCTAAAGCAAGTATTCCCAAGGAAGAACGCCTAGCTTGAATTAGCTCGAAGGATAGCCGACGCTCAGTGATTGCCAGTTCATGTTCTAAAACAGAGACTGCTCTAGTAATAAAATGGTCAAGTGTGCCAGACACGGACCCACCCCCTCCCATGCGCTTCCCCTTGCCTGCCATCATGTACTGTGTACACCCCTGTGACAATGCAATCTCGAAACAATGTTAGCAATGTAGTGTGACAATAATATGAATGTTGAGTCACAGTACAACCTTACAATAATCCAGGCGAGGAGGCCACGAGCCCCAATAAACATAGGCAGTGCACACTAGTCGTATGGCCAATGTAAACTAAAAGTACATATCTACCTTTCCTGCTGATGCGCATATGGCAATGTTAGGGGGGTGGCCCAGTCCAGTCAGGTCCAGGCAGTGACGGGCAAGGACGGGCCCGCCCTTGGCCCGGGCGCGGCCCGCGCGCGTCCCGCGCTGCGGGTCTTCTCCCGAGTCTTTAACCCTCCCCGGCGCTGCCTGATGACGCGATAGGCAGGCGCCCGGAAGAGGGAATGATGGGGGTAGTAGTTTTTAATTTCCACCGCCGTTCCCCTCACGGCACCGCAGCGAGCAGCACAAAGGTTCCGGAATGAAGCGCCGTTCCCCTCACGGCTATCGAGGTAAGAGGCACCTTTCAAGATGCACAGCAAGAGCGTCCCGCGCTGCGGGTCTTCTCCCGAGTCTTTAACCCTCCCCGGCGTTGCCTGATGACGCGATAGGCAGGCGCCCGGAAGAGGGAATGATGGGGGTAGTAGTTTTTAATTTCCACCGCCGTTCCCCTCACGGCACCGCAGCGAGCAGCACAAAGGTTCCGTAATGAAGCGCCGTTCCCCTCACGGCTATCGAGGTAAGAGGTACCTTTCAAGATGCACAGCAAGTACTGTCTTTTGGTAGTTAACATAGAGCCCTGACCTGAAACTGTTCCAAAGCCTGCCATTAGCTGCAACAGGAGAGGCACTGAGTGTTCTGGATCCATTCCATATAGCAGCACGTCATCAGTGTATAGGGACAGTACATGTGTCACATCTCTCACCCACAAGCCCCATTCTTGCAGTTCGGCTCTAGGATATAGCACCAGTGGCTCCATAGTGAGTGTAACGGCGGTGGCTCCTCCGCCATGCCTGGCTCAGAGCCAGCAAATGAAAAATAAAATGATGTTCTAGCATCGTTTTATTTTTCATTTGCTGGGTCTGAGCAGCGCTGTAAGGAGGGGTGAGGCCAAGGCTGGGAGGGGGGAGAAGGAGTGCTGTGTACACTCCCAAAGTGCGCATATGTGTTTGGCAGGCCGTATTGGGGGTTTCTCCAGCCCAGCTGTATTGAATAGCCAAGCTGGAGAAAACCCACAGACTCCCTAGTCTGAGCGGACCGTCTTTCCAGCCCGCTCAGGCCAATCGCCGTGCTTCTCTGCAGCATGGGGACTGGATGGAGATCTGTCCCAGGGACTGCTTGGACATGGAGGAGGACAGGAGGTGTGATGCGGGAGGCGGACGGCAGCTTCAAGTAAGTTCAGTTTTTAAAAAAAATTATTACTACTAACGTGGCCCTTTACCCGCACTCCGCCTCCCACGCTCCCCCTCCTGCGCTCCCTCTCCTGCACTCCCCCTCCTGCACTCCTCCTCGATGCGCTCTTCCTGCGTTCCCTCCACCCCCCCACCACCCTTAGTTTGTGGCGGCTGCCACTGGAGTGCAAACAGGAGTGGTGACATTGGGCAGCCCTGCTGAGTACCTCTCTCAAGGCGAATCGCTTGGAGACCTCCCTGCCAGTGCTTATTCTCATAGTTGGTGCTGTATAAAGGAGCTGCACCCATGTTAGAAATTCCTCACCCAAGCCTATGCTTCGGATGACCTCCCAAAGACACTTCCAGGACAAAGTGTTGAATGCCATTTCAATAGCTAAGGCTATTAGCGCCGCTAACATATCTGTATCTCGAGTTTTGTGCATCAAGTGGGAGAGTCATCTCAAATTCATACGAGTACCTCTTCCTGGCATAAAGCCGCATTGGTCATCCTTGACCAAATGCGTACCAACTCGACTTAACTGCCTAGGCAACACCTTATCCAAAAATTTAACCTCGATGTTAAGCATGGAGAGCAGCCTGTATGAGTCAGGGCCTTGGGCATATGCACCAGCATTTCGGCAGCCTCGTGCACCTATCATTATGTTTCGAGGAGCACAGAAAGCAGGGGAACTGAGTACGTCTGGAAATTTTCAACTGGAAGACCATTTGGTCCTGGACATTTCCCTCCAGCCACATCCCAGGGGGCCTCACTTAATTCCTCCAGTGTGATAATTTCATCGAGTCCCTCCAACCTAGCCTCCATTAGCCTGGGGATGGCAATCGTATCTAAGAAATCTCTGACCACGGGGGCATCAGTATGTGCCTGGGACGAATACACTCCAGCTAAGTAGGCAGAACTCGTGAAGTTTCACTCCACAGCATTCTGCTGAGTTAAATAAAAACTCTGTGAGATTCTGTGGAGTTCAGCGAGTGGGCGAAATTCGGCGTATTGCCCTACTTGCGCTGGCTTTTAGCGCCGGGAGCATGTTCTGTGCTATAAAATCAGCACAAACAGCACCATGCAGAGCGTCCGAGGGCTCTGCTCCTTTTTGATGCTTGAGTAGATTTTCTACTTAAGCGGCAGCTTTCTTAAAGCATACGGTTGCGACCTGCGGTGACCGCCTGCATTGAGAAATCTCAACAGGAGGCAATCTAGCGCCCAAAAGTTGCACTATGGGAAGTAAATTCTCACTTGCGCTTGCCAACTTAACGCTGGTTTGCTGCGCATGAGAAAAAACTATGCGTTCCAAATGGAATGCAGACTGGGCAAAACTCTGCAAACTCTGCTGGTGCAGCAGAATTATTCACCCACCCCTGAAGGAAATACTCATACCTTGGAGTATGGATTGCCAAACAAGGCTCACTAAAGGAACAATGGGTCCATTTAAAGACTAAGGGGCAGATTTATCAATATTTCACACAACGAAATGCAATGCAGCCCGAAGCAAAGCCCTAAGTCATATTTATGAAGCCATGCAAAGCCACTTAGCAAGGCTTTGAATGGCTTCACAAATATTGAGCACTGCAACGCAGCACAATTTACTGCGTTGCCTTACTCTGCGCAAGGGAGGCGTTCCAAGGGTGTTGCGGTGGGTGTTCCCACGCAACTCTTGTGCTTTTTGACACAATCACAGATTTACAAGGACTTGTAAACCTTGGAATGCATCAAAATCTTACGCCTCCCCGGGTAAGGCGTAACGGGGAGAAATATCTTTATTCCTCCTCTTTTTTTCCTCGTTCTATAAGTGCTCCATTCTGCAGCACTCCTAGAAGAGGAAAACACCTCTATGGATTGTATTTGTGTTGGAAGGTGTCCCTCCCTGCACAAAAACAATCCTGCCGACAACACAGGTACTCTTGCACCATGGTGCAAGTGTGCCTGCATAGGCACTAAGCTCACAAAACGGCACTAGAAAGGACAGAAATACACTGTATTGGATAAATAAATGCATTCCTGCCCTTTCCCTGCGATGCGGGGCAGTGCAGCAAGGTAACTTGCTTCATTGCCTCGCGCCACCAATCCCAGAAATATGCCCATTGATGTGTAGCTCTTTCATATGAAAGGGAGAGCCTGTTTGTAAATGTGAAGCATAAAATTACATCAATATTCATGAGGCAGAGGTCGCAATTTGCGACCCATTGGGAATGGCCTGTAATCACAAATATGGTGGCCTGCTAGGGGCAGCATATCACCATAGCTGTGATTGCTTTTTAAATGAAGCAATTTTGTTTTTGAAATGCATACCATTTTCCTTAAAGGAAAACGGGATGTATTTAAAAAAGAAAAATTAAAAGTTTCCTTTTCATTTTTGAAGAGAAGACCACTGCCTGCTCTTAAAAATTTTTGTCCCCCACATTCACAAAGGGAAAGGGGTTCCTTGCGAATAGGTTACCACCTCCTTCACAAAGTCGGTAAAATATTAATACTTTGCGATCTCATTTGGGTCGCAAAACATTTATACATGCCCCCTACGACACGCTATTAGGAAGCGACACCCTTGAAACGCCCCTTCCTAATACCGACTCGCAAACCCTATAGGCTTTAAATGCCTGATCTTTTAAACAAAATGCATAACAATTATTGGTTGGCGATAACTATAGCCTTTAATGAGGCTCAACTAATAAACAGAAAATCCGCCTTTATATATCCCAAGTCTTCTCTTGTGCATACTCCTTAATTAGGATAGGAAGGGACCTCTACTGATACTGGTAAAGCTGCTCATAACCTGGATCTGTAAGTGTCTTTTTTCCCTTGCCAGTGACAGATCTGGCTCATGTTAATAATATACTACATGCATCAGACATGCAAGGGTGGGGAGACATCAAGTCCATGAAGCGCTAAGATCAGTGAGAATGACAATGTACCAGAATCAGAGTCCTCGGTGCTCTTGGGGGAGGAGGAGGCCTCCGGCAGCAGCCTGGCGGCAGGGAACTCTGTCAGCTCCGACTTCAGCTCCTGGTACCCGGTGCCATCCGTGTCCCACCTTGACACTGTAAAAAAGGGTTGGCAGCATTAGATGGGTCTGGAAACCTCTGAAAAGAGGCTGCTTGGATTAAAATGTTAGGTTATTTTTATAGTTTGAAGACAGATCTCTCAACTGAAAGTAATTTCAGAAGACCTCAATACTTTATTCTCAAATACACCCCCAACATGAACACACCACTCTCTTTCCCTTTCATCTTATAGCACGAATATCAAGCTTTTGCAAATCACTCCCCACGACTGATTCCCAAAGTCTGACTATCACGGTTTCTGTTTTTCAATGTTCACCATTATTTTCATCTTCCAATCTGATTCGGGCACCAGTATCAGAGCCAAGACCACATAATGAACTTCTCCATTACAAAACTTCTCATTGTGGATAAATTCTCAAATGCCTGCAACAGTTTTGCCTGAATGACCTCTTCAGTTTCAAGCAGGTGCTCGGTGAAGGGAGCCACATTTTGTGATTTTTGAGCGGGTCAATTTTCATGGTTTACGGTTTTTCTACTGTCTGTGTCTTCCTAGCTCTTTGCATAAAGGAAGCTATTGGTATTGTAGCAACAATCAGTAACTGTAAACTCATCAGATGTTCCATGTCATAGGGACACCAGGCTACAGTACTTGGGGCCAGATGTACGAAGCATTTTACCCGATGGGCCGTTCGCGACCGGCAAAATGCTCTTTGCCATGTATACAAGGCAAGATGTGACTTGGTAACTTGTTAACAAATCACAGTCAGGAATCAGGAATCATGTAACTTTGCATAGTGCAAGCTGTGATGGGAAAAATGTTTTGTGCATCATGCCCAGTATCTCGAAACAAGACCGCATGAGTCTCAAACATCCAATTATTCAAATTAATATGGTTCATAATTAGAGCTCCCGGTTTTATGGTACTTATTTTTTGGTATTTTCATCTGTATTTATCGATATTTATTTTTTGCAAATTTTATCTGTATTTATCCATATTTATTTATGGTTTTGTGGAAAAATGAAGCTGAAATTAGTATATTTCCACATTTATTTAACCGGTAAATATGCACTCATACTTGAATGTCTACCGTGTGTCAATGCTGTAAACACCTGCAAAAGATAAATCAATGCACTTAAAAGGAGATATGCAAATTTCATAATCAACCTTGTGCATATCTACTTCTGTTACAGCCTCTTTACTAGAATTCCTTTCTTTTTTAGCCCCCTAACCTATCAATCCACACAGCCATAGGCCTGGCAGACAGTATTTAGAATTACTCAAAAAGCAACCCAATTTCCGTTTTTATCCACATTTAAAAATAAAAACAGACAAGAAAATAAATGTTTTCTGTCTGTATTTATCTGTAAAAATCAGTAAAAACGGAAAACAGGGAGCCTTATTCGTAATGAATGGATTAGAATGTAAAGTAAAACGTTTTAAAGGGTGAAACGTATATCCATATACATACATAGTTATTTTTAAATGTTATTCCTGTCTGTAAAATGTAGTGTCAAAGGTCCTCGTCCAGATGGGAGATCTCTGCCACTCTGCTCTTGTTTGACTTTTCCCTGCCTGCCTTATGTTTTCCCCTGATGAACTCGACAATCTGTGAGACAACTATTGGTGTTGCATGAACTTTCCAGATGTCCAAAAGAGCCCTGGATCCTGTTAGCCTAGGGATTCACCCCAAGATTACTCTCTCCCTCAGTCGAGGATGCTACCTCTCACACTGGGCTTCGAGAGGTTGATAACTGGGGCAGTTGATTCAGGTAGAAGGGAAGGGACATTTTATTAGTTGTACGCCTCGTGAGGAGGCGACAAAGTAACTGGGATCCTTCCATTTCACCCACTGTGAGTATGCACTATGTTCTGATTGTTTGGTCTGTTTTCATGCATTGGTTGGCTTAGAGACTACTTGTAGAGTAAATGGCGTCTTATGAACAAAATGATGCTTTCTCTACAGGTTGTTTGCTGTCCACTTTATGTGAAAACCTGCCTGCATGCTGCTGTATATGGTGATCAGTCCTGGAGATGCCATAGATGTCTGTGAGAGATGACAGAATACAGATCTGCACCCTGCAAGTAAACGTCTGCCTTGGCACAGTGTCTAAGATCCCTTTAAACTCTTGGGTTGATCTTCATATGCTCAGACATGGGTCCCGTGCTCACTGTGCCACTGGAACCAAGCTGAATCCAACTTAAGACGCAATAATAGTCCAAAATCGATCATGGTTTGCTTGTGTTCCACTTAAAAGAGGCTCTGGTTTTGCAGTTTAGGCTGGACTGATCCACTGGAGCAGTATCAAGGCTTATTTGCATGTTTCTGGGTCTAGTCAGAGGGGACATTGTGGGCAAACATTCAATGAGTTGGGATGATACCCTGAGCAATTGCTAGTGGTTAGACTATTTGCAAACATTCCTTCCTTCGTCTTTTGTGTTTTTTAGTTGTTCTGCGGTCAAGAGATTGAGGCTGAGACCGACACTATGATTTCAGCCAGTGCTAATTCACAGAGATTCAAAGTTATTACCACCCCATTCTATTCCTTTCCAAAAACATGCCGAAAATGCACTCTGCCACGGTTTTCAAAAAGGCTGACTCTTTGGTTGGTCCAGGGCTCTTACCAGTATGCTTCAAGAAGGATAACTATTGTCCAACTAACTAGTATTTCAACTACATCTAGGCTTCAGAAAGTGAATCTGTGCACCAGTTCAGCAGGATGTTTGCCAGCGACAGAATCCGTTTTGTTACTGTTTCTCCATCATGGCTCGAACTAGTCCTGGAAAATGGAGAAGCACTCTTCCACAACCTGTCATTCAAACGCTGTCAGACATTGAGAAAAAAAAACACTGGATGAGTAGGACAAAGGATAATGACAAGGTTCTGCTGACTGAAGCCTGTGTAGAAGTCTTCTTATGGAAACAGGCTGCTTAGCAGCCAGTGATGACCTTGTCCTCCAGCTGGACAAAACTGACTGTTCCTTTTTCTTTTGTCGCCCTAAGTGCGCTGGGTATGATGCGGGTCCTGTGCTCACTGTGCCACTGGATTCAAGCTAGCCTGGCTGATGAGGGGTTATGCCCCAAAAACGGTCCCAGGATGCATGTTTCTGGTCCAAGGAGGACCTGGCTTGGCAGTTCGGGCTGGACTATTCCCATGAGAAACAGGGTAAAGACTGATTTGCATATGGCTGGGTCCAAACTGGTGTGGTGTGGTGAGGGAAAGAATGATGGTTTAGACCCAGATCCTTTTGACTGCGGGTGAATGGTTGCATTGTCCAGCATTCCGTCCATCATTTGTTTCTTTTGCTTCAGAACTGACTGAAAGGGATCCTCTGTAGCAAGAGCATTGTGGAACGACATCGAGCTTTACAGGATTGTGAAACTGCTGAGCAGGTACCTTTTTTGATTTGCCGCTGTATCAAAGTGAGGTATTGGTTGTGAAAAATGTGCGTCCTTCACAATTAATAAGTCCTCCACTTTCCATCTACTGGGAATTTAGGAGCATATTAACAACGGCCAGCGATGATTATCGCTGGCCGTGCTTAGCGATAATTATATTATTGCAGACTATCTCTGGTATTTATCGCCCTGGTAGCGCATTATTAACAACGCGTTACTCCAGGACGATAAAAATTCCAGAGATAGCGAGGTTATCGCCCTTTTGCAGGGAACATCACTGGTTTTCCAGCGATGTTCCCTGCAAAAGGGCGATGACCTTGCTGATATGACCCACAGGGTCGTATCAGCATAATCCACCCCCTATGTTAGGGATGGCTAAGTCAGGATTTTAGCAGACGTTAGGTTTTGGCGAAAACGGCTGTTTTGCCAAAATCTAATGTGTGCTAAAATCATGGGGGCTGCCTTGTAAATATCGCAATGCAAACATCAGCGATATTTGCAAGGTAGTCCATCTTGGGTACGCCCAGTAACGCCCACTTTGCATCTCATTGGAGATGCAATGTGAGGCGTTGGGAAAAAGAGTGCTAACATGCGATTATGCATGTTAGCACCCTCTAAATAGGGCGCTGGTTTTATCTCCGCTTTTTTTGCTTTGTAAGCCAAAAAAGCAGAGATAAAGCCCTTGTAAATATGCCCCCAAGTACCCAGTTTAGCACTTGACTCTCTCAAGGTAGCTAGGCAGAACAGCACAAGGCCTAGTCATTAGAGGTGGTGGGGGTTGGCACCACAGTCCGCAGGTACACAACAAACAACACCCAATAAATCATGTCCAGTTAGAGCTTTTACTTGTAAAATGAAAATTACTTTATTACACACACTACGCAATACTATGCATTAATTTTCATCAATAAACACATGAATGCAGGTGGAAATACTCACGGTGGCACCCTCCTAATAGTTCACACCCCTAGTGAGCCCTGGACCCTATGACCACAATATCCCCACCTATACTAGGCACAATACAATTGGGATTTAGATAACAAAAGGCATGCCTACTGGCTTTGGGGTGTCACCACATTAGTAAAAGCATAAATATGATAGAATAAACCAATACAAACATTTAATATCACTAAGGGTGGTACCATTTTGCAATGATATAAGGGCATGTAATGACGCGCTACTAACCTTGTAAATGTCAATAAAGCCTTTCAAAATGTTCCCTTGACCTCCAATAATTATTGCCTGTTAAATTTGTGTTTGTCAATAAAGTCTTTTCATAACCTTCTTTAAAACAGATTATGATGCATTGTAACTTCATAATTAGCATTAAAGCATTATAATCATGACTAAACTCTGTGCACGAGTCTTTCTTCTATCTTTAAACATGCTGCAACACAGCCTCAGGACTCACCAACAGAGATCCCCACAAGCCAAAACCTTTCAGAAAAAATCCCGAGCTCCAGATGTGCTTGAAAACCAATTTAAAAAAAAAAAAAACTCTTCGGTGGTAATGAATACAGTCCTCTGGAAGACTTAGAGTGACTATTTCAAAAACAATATAGGGGTTCCTTTGCGGCTGCTGTGATCCTGGCAGCCCCCTGAACACTTGACGTTAGTCAGGCTCCTAAAGGTTCTTGGGAAACCACAAGAACCATTTTGCATATTTTTCTTGCAAGTCCTAGAGGCTTCTGGGTCATTCAATACCCAGAGGCATTCATAATTTATTAGCACTCTCGCCCCACATGGAAGCACTTTTCTCTTTGGTCT
The DNA here is from genome assembly GCF_964204655.1 of Triturus cristatus. Classification (NCBI taxonomy): domain Eukaryota; kingdom Metazoa; phylum Chordata; class Amphibia; order Caudata; family Salamandridae; genus Triturus; species Triturus cristatus. The sequence goes on from NC_140586.1 coordinate 252,614,975, forward strand.
TTTACAAAAGTGAACCTTGTGCCACAACTTTTTCTTTTCTTTCTTTTTGAGCAACGCACCGGTCTCACATGGGCCACCCATAGCCACATGGGAGCCAGCTACATCTTCATCTTCTGCTCCCTTCTGCTGACCACGGCCGGAGACTTTATGCTGAGTGCTCCCGCCCCCTCCATACACAAGCAAGTTCTTGTGCAGGCCCCTGGGGCTTTAGCCCTTCTCAGGGGCTTAGGAAGCTCCACAGAGCAGACCACTACAGGCACCCAGTCCCAACTAGAGCACCCAAGTTACTGAGTTTCTCCCTTTGTTTTCTATGACCCCATAGGGCTAATTTGGATGATTTCGGTGTCCTTATGCTCCTGCTGGCCAGCCCTTTTTGAATGTATGACGTTACAACGCATACATTTACAATGCATGCCTTTACAACGCAGTTTTTACATCGCAACAACCTTTACAATGCATTCTTTTACATCGCATGCCATTACATCAAATTTTCAGAAACTACCTTTACAGCGCATTCCATTACATCGCATTATACCTTTACAACGCATACCATTACAATGCATACCATTACATCGCATTTAAGGTATGTGTTGGATAGTATAGGGGTAATAATTACTATTCTAACTCCAGTGAGTGCAACAGTAGGGTAAGTGTTGGATAGTGTAGGGGTAAAAATTACTATTGTAACTCCAGTGAGTGCAACAGTAGGGTAAGTGTTGGATAGTGTAGGGGTACAATATTACTATTCTAACACCAGTGAATGCAACAGTAGGGTAAGTGTTGGATAGTGTAAGGGTACTATGCGTTGTAATGGTATACATTGTAATGACTTGCGATGTAATGCTTGCGTTGTAGTGACATGCGATGTAGTGACATGCGATGTAATGGCTGCGTTGTAAAGACCTGCGATGTCAAGGATGTTGCGATGTAATGACTGCTATGTAAAGGTAGTGCGATGTAATGACTGCGTTGTAAAGGTTGTTTCCCGCCTTTTTTACTAGCCTCCTGGCTTGCAAAAGGTTTAAATCCTTGGGGAGTTTGGTTTTAACTGTGCTCCCTCCTTGCAGAGGACCTGCGTCCTGCCTGGCTGCCTGGCACCTCCTCTAGGCCCAGGGTCTTCCTCTGCAGCATACCCAAGGCAGAGTGCACTCCCTGCCTGCACCCTCTAGGTCCACATTCCCCTTTGACCACTTGCAGAACACCTGGGACAGCAAAGTCAGGGGCCTCTTTTTTGTGGAGGACCACAGAGGATCAAGGGGAACCCTCCAGGGTCATCTCCAGCAGATGCATTCTCTCCTATATCTTCCAGAGTGTTTAGGGACACCAACGCCTCTGACCCTGGAGAAACAAATCCTAGTCCTGGGGGCCAGATTTATCAAGGTTTTGCATCGCCTTTGTGCCACGTAAGAGGGTGCGAGGATGATGCAAATCCTAAATGAGATTTATCAAGCCATGCAAGGCACCTTCCATGGCTCTACATGGCTTGATAAATTTGGAGTAACGCAAGGCAACGCAAACCGCTGACTTATGTTATTCTGCACCAGAGAGAAATTCCATGGGTGGAGCATGGGTGTTTCCACCCATCCACCCATTGATTTTGATGCATTCCCAGATTTACCACTAGTGGTAGAACTGGTAATGTATATAACTGAAATGCCTCCCCAGGTGAGGCATAATTAGTAAAAATATATATTTTTTCTCCTACTTTTTTCCTCTTTCTACATGTGCTGCATTATGCAGCACACGTGGGAAGAGGAAAATACCTCTGAGGATTGTTTTTGTGTAGAAAGGTGTCCCTTCCTGCACAAAAACAATCTTCCCTACAACACAGGCACCGTTGCTCCATGATGCTAGTGTGCCTGCATTGGCACAAGGCAGCCAAAAGTGCATCAGTGCTTGGAAAGTACAGGAGTGCGCTGAATAATGTGAAATATGGTGCATCCCTGTCCCTTCCTTTTCATGCAGCAAGGTGGCCTGCTGTGTTGCGCTGCATGAAAATATTATAAATATGGGCATGGGTGTCAACTGAAGTCAGAAATCCTTGGGGCAGATTTACAAGCTCTTTGCAACACTTTTGCGCCGCTATTGCATCACTTTTGTAACGCAGCAGTGGTGCAAGCAATGCCGCAAATTTACAATGTGAAGCATCTAGGGAGATGCATCACGTTGTAAAGCCCTGCGCCACATTATACCTGCATCAGGTATAATGTATTCAGGGTGGGCGTTCCCATGCAGGAAAGCCTCGTAAAAGTGACGCAGTGAAATCGACAAGATTTCACTGCGTCACATCTAGGATGCCACGGCGTAAGAAGTGACACAGTATATTAAGTATAGGCCTCACCCAAGCATTGCTGTAGTTGCGTTGTGCTTGAGACACAACTCCTGCAATGGCTGACTTGGGCCAACAGATGCGTCACAATTTCTGAAGCATCTGTCAATCTTTGCGCCATATTGTAAATACGGCGCATCCATGGTGGCGCAAGGGTATCACAGGCTGGCGCAGGGAATCTGAGGCATCTCTACAGATGTGTCAGTTTCTTGTAAATCTGCCCTTTGAATCCATCCTTGCAGCAGGGGTCAGTATCTTCTGTCTTTCAGGTGGGCATTCCTCCAGCATCACTTCTCCCAGGTCCAGACTGTTCTCTAAAGGGTCTGCCTTGTGCACAGCTTTTTAAGATGGGTGTAAACTTACAGAAGCTAGGCACGTCCTCCCAATCCTATGGTGACACATCATCTTATGACCCATGCTCCACCCCTTCTGCACAACATTTGTTTTAGGAACACTGGGAACTAAGGGGCCATTACTTAGTCTTCAGACTCTTCTAAGGCCTTTATTATGAGTGACCCAGTGTAGGGATCAAAATGTATTGCACGTGATAAATAACAATACTGTGGGTGCATTATTTATCAGGTGTGATACACTGTACCTAATATTAGTTGTTCTCCTAAAATGTGGCATAACATGAGTATTATGTTGCTTACCACGTCAAAATCTACATGGACAGGAATTTTAGGGGCCTTTTCTCAATTTAAATTCTGGCAGATTTGACCTGCTGAACTTTAATGGAGATGTGTTTATTATTGTCTCCAATATGTACCGGGTGTGATTTAAAAAAAATGCAAAACTCAAAATTCTGATGTGTGCCCTAACAGGAGGTGCAACACACATCATAAAATATTAGGCCACTCCTAATGAGGGCCTAAGTATGATGAGAGCTGCTGTGAAGGGCTTGGCTTCCAGTCCCTATTGGGAGGACCAAAGGAGGCACAACCTGTGGTTTCTCCTAGGAGTGGGCTTACATCCCCACAAAGAGCTACTAGCAAAGTATAATCACCCATACAAGGTGTTTCTCAATGAAGAATCATAACTAGTGTCTCCATCTATTATAGCAATACAGGAATTGGCACTCAGTACCTATCTTTCTTACCGCAAATGAGCACATCAACCAAAGAGCTGTATGGCATACAGGGCGGTACTGGCCATAGTGGGCACCGGGCGTGTTCCTGGTGGTCTGGAAGGGTGGGTGCCGGTTTTGGACCGGAGGGAGACGTTTTTGTTACTGGGGGCCAGTTTTGCAGCAGTACTGCAAAATTGCACCCCTGTAACAAAAGCGCAGCAGCAGTGTTTTCAACCAGCACCTGCCCCTCTCGGGGGCTTGTCCGACGTAATTGCCAGGTCCAGTTTGTGGTCCCAGTCCGCTCTGATGGCATACTCCTTAAATGGGGAAGTATATCTATGTATTTGAGTTGAATTACAACAGGGTTAAAATTCTGAGACCTTCCACCAGGACTGACCTAGGATCCAACCCCAACACATCTATGTGAACAAACTCTCTTTAGCCCTGCTGGCTCACACTTGTTCATAGTACAGAGAAAGGGAGGGGTGGTGGGTGAGGGGAAGACACATGACGTCTTTGGATTATTACTTATATGAGGCTTCATGAAACTCTGCTAGGCTATGGCACCTCTCTGCCTAGGGGAAATGAAGAACGTCGTTGTGTGGCAGGCAATGCAGGATCTGTGAGTTTAAAGTGGGGAATTGACATTGACATTCCCATCCATTCTTAAAGGGAAACATCTGCAAATGGACCACCAAGACTTCTCATACAGAATCCTTTCTTGATACTTGTCCACAGGGATGGTGGCTAGCAAAGACACTGAACTTAGGGGCTGCCTAGTGGCCATACCCACTACAGGTTTGGTACCTGCACATATCCTATGCACCGTGGCACCAATGAGTCGAGTACACCATGTTATTTGACTTCATGCCCACAGGTCCTACCCTTGGACTATTCATGTGTCCAGTGCTATACTGGGAGGACTCATGCCAGGTGGTGTCTATAGTATGGTGCTCTCATGGAGGTGCATCACCCGCACAAATAACAAGATGATGGAAGGAAGGCTTGTTTTAATCACAGCCACTGGCGTTCGCTCAGGCCGCATTCCAGTCTATCGTTTTTTACCCACCATTCCAAGGTAGAAAAAGACCCACCCTATGTAAATCAGTACGGACCCTTCTCCTTGTGGGAACAATCCCTCTCGGAATGCCAGGTGAGATCCCCTCCAGAAGGAATCACAAGCAACCCCAGACCTGTTTCATCCTATTTGGGGCTCATGAGTAGGGTATAGTTGAGCCCTATGGCACAGTGACCACCGGACCGATGTCTGAGCGCACGCATCACACTAAGGGTGTCAACTGCAAAAACAAGGTGATGTATAGAATGCTTGAATTAATCTCAGCCATTGTCAATCACTTGAGTTGGGTTCCAGTATATCATTTTTCACACACTATGATATTCTAGATAAAGGCCTGCCTTATGCAAATCAGTACTGATCCTGCTCAACATGAGAACAGCCTGTCCCAAACTGTGAGGTGAAGCCCCCTCCAGAAGTGACCACAAGCAACCCCAAACTGGTTTCCTCATACTTGGGGCTCGCCAGTAGGGTGTAACTTGAGTCTTATAATACAAGAAGCACAGGGCCCACATCCGTGCATACCCATCCCACTTAAGGCATCAACTGCAACAACAACAATGTAATGGATGAAATGCTTGAATTAATCTCAGCCACTGGTAATCACTCAGGCCGCATTCCAGCCAATCCTTTTTCACCCACTATGCCATTCTAGACTAAGGCTTGCCTTATGCAAATCAGAACAAACCCTGCTCATATTCCGGCACTACCCCGCTGTCAACCAACTGACTTATTCTTCCAAAGCATTATGTCATGGCAAAGTTCAGACAGGACCATTCATCCATCAATCATAAAGAAATGCACACCTGTAAAACAACAGATGTTATTTATTAGGCAAAATATTGATCTAAAGTGTGAGGTTGACTGAAAAGATAACAGATCCACGGGTGAGGTATCGCATGCCAGTTCAGGGGATGCCATTCCTGTGGCATTGTCCTGTTTGCATCAATAAACAAGCAAGATACAGGGAGATGCCACAGCACATAACCCAAAGTCTATCACATTGAGCACATTTTTCAGATATTTTCATATAAGCCAGGTCATGAGCAAGACCTGAGGAAGTCTTGGGGTTTATACAGCCATAGGATGAAACATGTGCCGACAAGAAGAAGTAAAAAGAATTTTGGGGGCAATTATAGAAAATATGAGAATTTATCTGGAATCACACAATGGACTTTTCGCGTTAACTTTGTGTCCTTACCAAAACTGCGCAAACATCTACAAAAGATGGTTGCCTCAAGCAAGGGAAAGAAGCCATCCAAAGGAATTGTGACAATGAAGATGAGATTCAAATGAAGGTCTGGTTTCCAGAACGAAGTGCACAGGTACAAGTGAACCTTGCCAGTTGTGTACTGTGCCAAGCAGTAGGACAACCTGCCACACCAAAACCCATCCACTCTGAAGACCCTCCATTCCAACCATGGCTCTACTTGAGTGCAGACTTTGCAGTGCTGCTGAACAATTTACCATCCTAGTCGTAGTGCACAACTACAGTCAGTTTCCAGAAGTGGAAGTACTCCAGATCATATCAGCAGAGGAAGTTATTCAAAAACTTTTGCATCCCATGGTCTCCCACAGAAGATCAAGATGGACAACGAGCCCTCCCTTTTTCGAGGATTAAGACATAAGGGGATATGTGCAAGGAAGTGGAGGAGAGAGGCGTTAGCCTTCCTGGCTTAACGCCTCTCTCCTCCACTTCTGAAACGCAAGGCAGTGATGGAGCAAGGACTCGTAGAAATCCGCTCCTTTAACCTACTAACACGTTATTTATTTTGTTTTGTGCAAAACTAATACACACCACACCAACACGCGGGTTAGTGAAGCTTGCCTATGTGTTTGTTAATGTTAATAATACGTGCAAATGATTGAAATGGCTTCTAACAGGGAAATCTTTACTGCGCATGCGTCGCTGCTTCTACGCAATATGACAGACTAATGCTTAGAGGGAAATTCTTGCGCATGTGCAGACGGCACTAAAATGGAGTCTTAAAGGCTCACCTGCTTGGCATCTGCTTAGCTGAATAGAAAAAGCGTTATTTTACTAATGCTAAAGCGGGGCAAGTATTAATAAATGAAAGGGAATAGAGAGTATAGAGTGAAACCATTTATTTATGAAAAATTACATTTGTCTTTCTGACTTTATTATTAGTGCGCATTTGGGCCTCTTGAGTATGACAGAAGTAAGCAGAGCCATGTGATTGAATCATTCATCTGCGCATGCCTATTGAGAGTGAACCCGGAATGATCACTACAAACTTGAATACAAGCCAAGGCCGCAGAGTGCCCTGGCCTGGGAACTGACCGGTGAAAAGTTCACTGGAATGAAAGAATATGAGGAAGTTATTATAAATGTTGCAAATGTAATGTGAATACAGGTGGGAATAAAGTTTGTGAATAAAAATGCAGGGGGTGGATCTATAGACAATGGGCTAACTGAAAAAGAGGACATGTAAGCATGGTGTGATGATCTTCCCCACTTGCCTGACTAATTAGATTTCGAGTTTTTACGATATTGAAACTTTAGTGGGTGGTACATGAAGAACAAAAGGTATAATTGAGATAGTTTTAGTTAGTTAGTCAGATGAAGATTTGCTGAATGCTGCGGAGGGGCGATGCTGTCGGTGTAGCGGGTGATGCTGATGCTGAGAGAGGCGCTGTGAGATGCTGATAAAGAAGCCGAATGCAAAACTTACTATCCTAATTTAATTAGGGTTAGAAGAAGACTTGCGGAAGAATCTCGAGGAGGAAGAGAGTGTCAGAGAGGGGTGCGGCGCAGTCGTCTGTATTAGAGAGGTGAATAATGCTGTCCTGAATACTATCCTGAAGTCTTTGTCGCCTGATCTATCCCGGGGGACCCTTACCAGCCCTTTGGCCAAGGGGTTGGTCTGCACACCATCCTTGGTAATTATACCGCAGTGAGGTTTCTTGTCTGTTGGAATAGCACTGAGAAGCTACGCAGGGCTGGCAGTGTTAAAATAGGGATTTTTTCATATAAAAGTTGAGTTGAGTGCAAGCAAAAGGTTCGCTGGTGAAACTTTGGTCTTATATTTCCTAGTAAGGGTAACACTGAAGGAGTAACAGGTTCTCTCGAGCTTGAATGAAGGGTAAACAGAGGTTTTTTGCTTGCAGTAGAGGAGGAGCAATTCTGAGACTCCAGAATAAGTCGTAAATCTATCCTTTGTTTAGTGGAACAGGAGAGTAGTGAATGTTTTTATGTTGTTATTAACGAAGAATTTAATGAAAAGTATTAAGAAATACGTTTTCGTATTACCTTGTGAAGGGAGGGTCAGTTGCTGGAGTTGCACTGACGTCACAGAAAGCTGCGCTGGGATTGGTTGAAACAGCGGGCGTGTGACAGAAGCAGCCTTGTAAAGGAGAGGTCAGTAGTGAGGAGTAATACTGATGTCACAAAAGGCCGCGCTGGCATTTGTAAGACCACGAGCATGAGCCTGAGTTTGAGTGGATGATTAGTTAGAAGTCGCGCTAGGATTGGTAGAAAGAGAAATTGTATGCAGGATTCTGATTTGAGTGCCAGTGTGAGACGTGCAGATAGAAGATTTTCCGGGTTTGCGAAATACAACTTTATATATCGTTCATCCAGAATGTATGTAGAAAAGAGAAAAATGTTGCTAATGAAGAGAATTAAAAATTTCTTTAAGAAAGATAAGCCTGTATTGACTAGAGAGGGAATTCCTATTCCGCCACCAAAAACACCTGCTTCTTTTATGATGATGGAAAGAGGATATCATACTTGTGGATGGTTGGAGAATTGGATAGAATATACGAAAGGTGATGGAGTGCTAGCTTTTCAGAAAATGATACGTTTAATGGGAGAAGTCTTCAGAATTTGAGGATGTGAATGAATGATTTGGAACAAAGACCTAGATTAACTCATTATGAGGCTCTGGAAGAATGGGAGACTGAGCATATGAACGAGAAAAGTGTTGAAGTGGGAAATATAGAGGATTTTTCCCCAGATATTTGCATGGGTCACATAAAGGACAGATGAAGCAATGGAGAAGAGCTATGGTATCAGAGGGCTTATATCCAGTGTTAATGGCAGAGGAACAGTCTGGAGGCAAGTGTAAGGAGAAAACTAAACATATGAATGTGACAGGATATGGTGAATCAGATGATTAATTAATAGAGGATATTTTAACTTAAAATCCTCCCCCGTACCAAGAAGGACCCAGTAGAGTCACCCCAAGTGCACCAGCAATGGGAACACCCTTATACATGATACATGAGTTAATAGGGTACTTCATGATAAAGAAAGAAAAGCATTGAATAAAAATAGAGAAGAATTAATACAGAGAATAAATCAGTTGAACTTGAATGCAGAAGCTTTGACAGTACCAGTAACTATAGGTCCTGTTATTCCATTATATGGAGATAAAATAAGTTGCCCAAAACCTCAAGCTGTAACCATTCCTTTGAATAACCCCAGAAAAGAAGTAATAATAACAGATGATCAAGCTAGTGAGTGCGATTCAGTCATTTCATTAATGGACCTTCCTATAAGGGAGCCTTTAATTGAAACTCCAAAAAGAGTCACACCTGTAAATTTGAAGGAAAAGGAGTCTGTGACACATATAGGAACTAGAAGTTCAACAGCGGTCACTCCAGAAGATTTGGAAAGATGGGCACAGGGAATAGAAAGACAAAGTTCGATACCAAAGATTTTAGACATTTACAAATTAAAAGTGGAGCTGGAAGAGATGATAGCTGGAAATGTGGGAATAGAAAGATTGGACCTATACAGTGAAGAAGAGTTGTTGTTTATATGTAGGAATATAACCAGAAATGCAAAGGTGTATCTGATCATGAGAAATTGACAGAGATAGCTTCAGAGATTGGAGTAGATATAGGAAGATCAAAATTATTGCAGAAACCATACAGAGTGGAATTTACTGATAAAGATTTGGAGAATATGAATGTGTCTGGTAGAAAACTACAGGAAAAAGAGTTAATTAATATTTTGCAGAAGTGGGGAGACATTGACAAGTGGAGAACTAGGTGGACAAGGAAGAAGGAGGAGGCACAAGCGAGGGAAGCATCATCTGCATTCTTATTAAAAGAATCAAAAAGACAGAAAGATTGTGTCCAATGAGAGAGGTTCCTGGTGGTGGATATGTTCATGTTCCATGGAGCAGACAGGACATTTTGTCATTTACGAATGACTTCCCTAGGTTAAGAGAGAAACCAGTCGAATGGTATAAACAGGTTGATAGATTTGTGAAAGTTTCGAAGGTTCTGTTGAAAGATCTGGATGGTCTGTTTGATATAGTGGTACCTGCTGACTTATGGACAGAGTGTAAGATCACAGTTAATTGGCTAAGTGAGGAGTATCCAAGAGATTCGAAAACAGGAGCACCCTCAAATGAGGTGATGAAGAAATATCACCAAGTAATTACTTTTCTGAAAGGGAAAATCCCTCCTAAAGAAAGAGATTGGGTGAAAATAGACAGAACAACTCAAGAGCCAAATGAGTCTGTACATGCGTACTATAAAAGGTTACTACATGTGTTTAAGCAGTATAGTGGTTTTGAGAATATTGGTGATAAGGATATGTGACATTTTGTGTATCGGTTTGTGTATGGTCTGAAACCGGAGATTAGTCAGATGATTCAGCAGCACATGTTGTGCTGGCAGAGCAAGACGATAGATGAGATTTTGAAGTATGCAAAGTATTGCGGGAATGACATTGAGGCAAGGCACAGAAAGCTAAAAGAGAAAATGATGTGGCAGAGCAGCAGGAAAGTAAATTAAATACCCAAACTGATAGTCAAGGGAAAGAGCAGAATCAGAGTGATCAGTTGGCGAATGGTGGTAAATTTAGAGGACGAATGAATGGAGAGGAAGCAAGAAAGAAGTTTCCTTGTTATGGGTGCGGAAAGCTAGGACATCGGAAGATCGAGTGTAAGAGTTTTCAGAATAATAATAATGGGCCATATCAAAATTTGAATCCACAGACGCAGAATGAAGTTATGAGTCAGCCGCAACAGGTAGTTACTCCACAGTATCAGGTGGCATCAGCTCCTATGCCAAATTTAGTGAAAACACCAAAATACAGTGCGGATGCCGGATCTCAAGGAAGAAGTGGTAAGAAAAATACTGTAGTTTCACAATATCTTTTACAGAATAGTAGCGACGAAGAGGAGTACTTGCAATGACGGTGCCTGAGGGAGAAGGAAGAGGAGTGCGTACTTGGCGCATCCTTGCCGGTAGATCAGTCAGGTCCATTTATTGATGGGAAAGTGGAAGGAAGTGATATCACTTTTCTATTGGATACTGGTGTTACCCGGTCTACTGTGAGAACAGCAGACATCCCAAACCTACCCCTCTCGGGAGAAAGCATCCAAGTAGTTGGAGTGTCGAATCAACTGATTAGAACCCCTATCACAAAGCCAATGGAAGTACATATTGGGAATTTTAAAGACATGCATCGATTTGTAGTGTGTGATTCCAGTCCAGTAAATCTGTTAGGACGAGACCTGCTGTGCAAAATGAACTGCACAATCTATTGTACACCGGATGGTGTCGCTTTCCAAACTCATGATGAGGACGTTGTGTACAAAATGTTGTTAGCTAAGCAAGGTACGGAGGTAGATGGAATGTTTTCATTGATGACTGAAAATGAATTGCCCGAAGAATTGAGTACCACAGTAAATCCAAGTGTATGGGATTTTACAGTAAAATATATTGGACTCATTTCAAATGTAGATCCAGTAAAAGTAACAGCAAAGGAAGGAGTAGTTTATCCAAACACCCAACCGTACAAAATGAGTCCAGAAGTAAAGGCAGGAGTTGCTCCAGAAATTGACCGAATGATTAAACAAGGCATTTTGAAAGAGATAATGAGTAGTCCTTGTAATTCCCCAATAATGGGACTTAAAAAGCCTAGCAGAAAATATAGAATAGTGCAATATCTGAGAACTGTGGTGCCTTGTTGCCCAGTAGTGCCCCATCCAGCAGTGATTCTTTACCAGATACCATGGAATGCAGGCTGGGTTACTGTAATTGACTTAAGCCAAGCCTTCTTTTCTATCCCTTTGCACCCAGACAGTCTGTATTTGATCGCCTTTAAGTTCGAGACCGTATTTTGGCATGGTGCCCGAGTTCCTCAAGGGTATACAGAGAGTCCCTCGATTTTCAACCAGATCCTGAAAAAGTGTCTAGAGACATTGGTCATGCCCAGAAACTCAGTTCTGGTTCAGTATATTGATGACCTACTGGTGGCATCAAAATCACGAGATGATTGTGTCACTGATACAATTGCTTTACTGAACCATTTAGCCGAAGGAGGACACAAGGTGTCTCCAGAGAAATTGCAGTTTTGTCAGCAAGAAGTAAAATATTTAGGCCACAAAATAGAAAGAGGAGTGAGAAAAGTTACCCCACAAAGAATAAAAATAATAAGGCAAATGCAGTTACCAAAGACACAAAAGGAGATGAGAATGTTTCTCGGAGTAGTGGGGTACTGTAAGCAGTGGATTTGGGGATTTTCCCTGCTAGCAAAACCATTGATTCAATTCACCCGAAAGAGTGCGAAAGATTCGATTGTCTGGAATGATGAGTGCGTGGAAGCATTTGTGAGGTTGCGAAGTAGTCTGTGTGAGGCCCCTGCCTTAGGCATGCCTGATTTTACGAAAGAGTTTGCATTGTTCTGTTGTGAAAGAGAAAATTGCGCACTTTCAGTGCTGACTCAAAGACATGGACTAAGCCGATGTCCAGTAGCATATTTTTCTGCTAATTTGGATCCTGTGGCTTCAGCTCTACCTGGCTGCTTAAAAGCAGTAGCTGCTACTTGTATGAGTCTGGAGCAAAGTGAGTCAATTGTGATGGGACGTGCAGTAAAAGTTTATGTTCCACATTCAGTTGAGATTCTTTTAACAAGAACTCGAAACACAGCATCTTACCCCTAGTTGGATGACTGAGTATAAAAGAGGGATTCTGGCAGCAGAAAATGTGACAGTAATCAGGTGTACAATCCTGAATCCTGCTACCTTATTACCAGATGAGTGTTGTGAGGGAGTGAAAGATGAAATGGATCATGATTGTCTGGAAGTGACTGAAATGTGTACTAAGCCCCGCCCTGATGTAAAGGAAGAGCCCCTGAAAGAGCCAGATCATGAACTATTTGTAGATGGCTCTTGCATGAGAACAGAGGAAGGAGGACTTAGTGCAGCCTATGCTGTATGTAAGGTTTCAGGAGTTATTGAAGCATCCTGTTTACCAGGAGTCAAGTCTGCACAAGTAGCCAAATTGGTTGCCTTAACAAAGGCATGCAAATTTGGGAAAAATTGGAGAATAACCATATTTACGGATAGTCAATATGGTTTCGGGGTTGTGCACAACTTCGGCCAGCTCTGGATGCAGAGGGGATTTCTGACTTTTTCAGGATCTCCTATTAGGAATGGCAAAAACGTAAAGAAATTATTGGAAGCCATACAATTGCCAAAAGAAATTGCAGTGGTTAAGTCTGCTGCTCACCAGTCAGGAAATTACTATGTGGTGGCAGGTAACCGTTATGCAGATCAAATTGCTCAATATCATGCAAGAAATAAAATGGCACTTAACCGGAAGATTGAAACAAGTGAAATCAGCTGCCAACTTATGTTTTTCTCAGCTCTAGAAACATGGGAAGAGGTTAAACAGTTGCAGGATGAAGTTGAGGAGAAGGAGAGAGAGATCTGGATATGGTCAGGTTGCAAAAGAAGGACAGAAAATGATGTTTGGGTGCACACTGATGGCAGACCTGTCATGCCAGATTGTTTACTCTCTCAAATGGCAAGAATGTATCATGGAGACAGACATGTTGATAGGGACGCCATGATTAGACTATTCAGACAAAATTGGTATAATCCAAAAATTAGGGTAGTTGCAGAGAGTCTTTGCCAGAGATGCTTAATTTGTCAGCAGCTAAATCCAAGCAGGAAAACAGTGGTCAGTTGGGGGAAAATTGGGAAGGCAGAAGGCCCATTCACAAGATTGCAGTTAGATTTGATTGCGTTACCCCTACACCAAGGATTAAAATATGTATTTGTCATAGTGTGCCTATTCTCGAAATGGGTAGAGGCATACCCCACCAGAAGAAATGACAGCCTCACAGTGGCTAAATTACAGTTGAGGGAACTGATACCTCAGTTTGGTTGCCCAGTGACGTTGGAATCAGATAGAGGACCTCATTTTAACAATGAAATAATTCGATTAATCTGTGAAGCATTCAAAATTGAACAAAAACTGCACTGTGCATACCGCCCGGAGGCTTCTGGAGTGGTTGAACAATTAAATGGCACAATCAAGTCAAGGTTAGGAAACGTGTGTGCATCAACATCACTGAAATGGCCAGATGCATTGCCTCTTGTATTGATGGAACTACGAAGTATTCCTGACAGAAACACAATATTGAGTCCTCATGAAATACTCATGGAAAGGGCAATGAGACAAGCATTTGTTCCTGGACATAAATTAATGAATATAACTGATGATTTGGTATTGGACTATTGCAAAGGATTGGCTGACCTAGTGTGTTCTGTCTCTCACTAGGTTGGAGAAGATGCAGTTGCCAGGCAGCCAATGCAGGCGCATGATTTGAATCCTGGAGACTGGGTGGTAGTGAAGAAACACACCAGAAAGTCGTGCTTAGCACCCAGGTGGGATAAACCACATCAAGGCATACTGGACACTACTACAGCAGTGAAGTGTGCAGATTTACCCAATTGGATACATGCGAGTCATATCAAAAGAGTTCCCGGCCCCACTGAAGAAGAACAACAACTGAATGAACCAGTTGAGATTGCTGAAGGTTGTGAAGTCAGAGAATCTATAGTGATAGATTCTGAAGAGATAGACAAAGAACAATCGAGCACAAGTAAGTGGGCATGGGTACCAGTGATTGACACGCCTGAAGTTGTTATTCAAACGAGAAGCAGAAACAGATTAGAGAGGCAGGAAGGTAGTGAGGATCAGATAGGTGTAGAAGAACAAGCTCAGGTAGAAGAGAACAAAACTAACGGAAACCTTGAGCAGGACCAGACAGGGAGAGAAGAACATACTCCGGCAGAGCTGAACAGACCTATTCAAAGACCTGAGGAGGGACAGACAGGAGAAAAAGAACACGTTCAGGCAGAAGAAGAACAAATCATAATAGGACCTGAACAGGACCAGTGAGGAGAAGAAAAACAAGTTTGGGTAGAAGAAAAAGATCAATTTGAACTAAAACCCTAACAGGACCAGATAGAGGAAGAAGAGCAGGTTCAGGCGGATAACATAAGGTCTGAAAAGGAACAGGTAGAAAGTGATTCAGAAGAAGAAGAACGGAGTGTGCCTAAACACCCTGAAAATAAGAGAACTTTAAAAAGACGAGGAAGGTGAGAGTGCAGTTCAAATTAAAAGTGTCAGAAAAGGTCACAACTGGCCAGGTGGAGTGAAAAGATTAAGATACTATCCGAGGAAAACAAGAGAAAGACTAGAGCACGTGAATGAGGATACTAGTCAAACTCAGTCAACACAGTCGAATGTGAGAAACCATCGAAGAAGTCCAAGACTGAGAAATCTGAATAACAAATACAAGGGTCCCGAGTGGACCTATGTAATTCTTGAAGAATTTGAAAATTTAGACTCAAGTGAAGAGTCTGAAGAAGTAAATGCTGCACAGATTGATGAAAGAAAAGTGAAGCCACCTTGAATACAAATTTGAAATTCCTAGTAAAATAAAGGAAAGAAGAGAAATCTTCTTAGACCAAAAAATGGCTAGAAACGAAATCACTGTGCAACCAAAACGAATTTTTAAACAAAGCAGATATAGTGAAAAGAGATAAAGTAGAATTAGAAGTATCAGATGAGACAGATTTCCATCACACAGTATTAGATAATGATACATATTTAAATGTTTTCACAAAATTGTTGTTTCAGTATGTAGATAAAATGGAGATTAGTGATTGTTACGTTTGTATGAAATTACCAGCATCAGTATCAGAAGGTGTCACATATCACCATTTACTTCTATGGCATTTTATGTAGTGTATTAACAAGTCTGTTCTATAAAACAGGAAAACCTCAATATTATTATTTAGATGTAGTATTCTCAGAAATTCCTATTCGAAAGAATGTGAATCCAGTACTTAGTAGTCAAGATGCATAGTTTATGGGTGAATTTTTCTTAACAATGAAATCAATAGATATAGTAGAAGCACACAAGAATAACTTAACATGTACATTACGTGAAGAAGAGAAAGTATTTTTGAATTTAGTTGAAGAAAGGAGACAGGATTTCCAAAAGAAAGCTGCTGAACAGAAAACCCATGTACCACCATGAGCTGAGAAAGGGGGAATTTATACAGCTGGCAAAGCTCATGCTGCAATGTCCCTAGATTTTGTGAAAAAAGGGAAAACCTGCCTCCATAGATTAAAGACAGATTATAATAACGTATTTATTGGTTCCAGTGAATGTGAACATAACTTCCTAATCTTGGGAGGTTGGGGACTAAAAGGGGGAACTGATCCAGTATTTCTTGGGGTTTACTACATGTGTGGGAACAATGCTTATTACAAGTTGCCTGCACGGTGGTACGGGAGCTGCTACTTTGGGATAGTATTTCCAAAAATCTATCATGTTAAGAAAATCACTGGAAGCAATCAAAACATTAATGAACTAACACGGAAAAAGAGAGCTAGTTTTTCAGAAATAATAGGTGACATATTTGGTGCATTGAAACCTTCAGTGAGAGTCATTTTGAATTCACACAGAATTTGTAAATTGTCAACAGCTGTCGATCGTCTTTCGACTGATACTGCTGGGGGTTACTTGATCATTAATACTGACATGGTTGCGATTAGCTCTATGGTTGTACAAAACCGCCTTGCGCTTGATATCCTATTAGCAAAAGAGGGTGGAGTCTGTAGAATGTTGAAAGTACAA
This sequence comes from Triturus cristatus, assembly GCF_964204655.1. Lineage (NCBI taxonomy): Eukaryota > Metazoa > Chordata > Amphibia > Caudata > Salamandridae > Triturus > Triturus cristatus. The sequence goes on from NC_140586.1 coordinate 252,631,371, forward strand.
CATTGTTGTACTTACATTCCTGATAAGAGAAAGGAAATTAGATGATATATTAAGAATATTAAAAACTTCATGAAAATTTGAAACCACTGGACGTTGACAGTGTATGGGAAAGACTAACAAAAAGTATTTTTTCAATAGGGACTTGGTTTTCTGATTTAGGGAAAAGTATTTTAGGTCAAATAATCCTTCCAGTAGTTGGAATAACAATAATAGTTTTGACGATAATGATTTGGTGTAAATGTTGCAGAAACAAAGGGAGAGTAAGAAAATATGAAGTGGATGGAAAGGGAAGGAAAAGAAAGAGAGAATACGAGAAAATATAGATGGAGGAAATAAAAAAGGGAGAATGTATAAGAAAGTGAGATTTAGAAAACGAAAATTAAAATGAGAAAGCAAAGGAAGAAAACGAGAATGAGAAGTGCTGAAAGTTGGCATCTAGTTTGGGATGGATAATTTTGTGAAGGGTCAAAATGCCATCAGAGATTGGATTGATGGAGTAAGGACTTGTAGAAAAGAGACATGCTCGGACGCAATCCACTCCTTTAACCTACTAACACGTTATTAATTTTGTTTTGTGCAAAACTAATACGCACCACACCAACACGCAGGTTTGTGAAGCTTGCCTATGTGTTTGCTAATGTTAATAACACGGGCGAATGACTAAAGTGGCTTCTAACAGGGATATCTTTACTGCGCATGCGTCACTGCATCTACGCAATATGACAGACTAATGCTTGGAGGGAAATTCATGTGCATGAGCAGAAGGCACTAAAATGGAGTCTTAAAGGCTCATGTGCATGGCACCTGCTTAGCTGAATAGAAAACGCTTTATTTTACTAATGCTAAAGCGGGGTAAGTATTGATAAATGAAAGGGAATAGAGTAGAGATGGGTGGTATACAGCGAAACCATTTTTTAAAAAAAATAACATTTGTCTTTCTGACTCTATTATTAGTGCGCATTTGGGCCTCTTGAGTATGACAGAAGTAAGCAGAGCCATGTGATCGAATCATTCATCTGCGCATGCCTATTTAGAGTGAACCCGGAATGATCACTACAAACTTGAATACAAGTCAAGGCCGCAGAGTGCCCTAGCCTGGGAACTGAGCGGTGAAAAGTTCACTAGAATGAAAGAATATGTGGAAGTTATTATAAATGTTGAAAATGTAATGTGAATACGGGTGGGAATAAAGTTTGTGAATAAAAAGGGATGGATCTATAGACAATGGGCTAACTGAAAAAGATGACATGTAAGCATGGTGTGATGATCTTCCTCACTTGCCTGACCAATTAGATTTCAAGTTTTTATGATATTGAAACTTTAGTGGTTGCTATATGAAGAACAAAAGGTATAATTGAGATAGTTTTAGTTAGTTAGTCAGATGAAGATTTGGTGAATGCTGCGGAGGGGAGATGCTGTCGGTGTAGCGGGTGATGCTGATGCTGACAGAGGCACTGTGAGATGCTGATGAAGAAGCCAAATGCAGAACTTACTATCCTAATTTAATTAGGGTTAGAAGAAGACTTGCGGAAGAATCTCGAGGAGGAAGAGAGTGTCAGAGATGGGTGCGGCGCAGTTGTCGGTATTAGAGAGGTCAACCATCCTGTCCTGAATCCTGTCCTGAAGTCTTTGTCGCCTGATCTATCCCGGGGGACCCTTTCCAGCCCTTTGGCCAGGGGATTAGTCTTCACACCATTCTTGGTAATTATAATTTTGTGTATTTGCAGATGCTCTTTTCTCTCTGTCCTCTCCCTTTTCTGTGCATAAGTCATTGCATGAATCCGAAGTTTCTGATTGATGATTAATAGATTGAATTTTTCTCTCCTAATGAGTGACGGTGTCTGAACTGTATTTTAGAAGTGGTTCACATGCTCTAAAATTTAGATAAAGCTTTAAAATCTTAAAGGAGTCTGTGGTTATTTCATTTAATTAAAGTTTAAGTAAGTTAGATTTATGTCATTATCACCATCAATTAGTTCAACTAATGGTCCATCGACCAGAGTAAAGAACTTTTTGATCTGTGAAGGGTTAATAAAGGTGGTTTAGACTAATCCTGAATACTTGTGAAAACATTTAAAACTTTAAACTCCAGCGGTTTACTCAATGTTGTGTGTTTATGGGCCCAGGTGAGTATATTGTAGTAGAGTATCTGTTGTTGGTACGCCGCTGGATCAGCTGCACCATATTTACAAGAATGTGGTGCAGCCTTGTGTTTCCCCCGTGATGGCACTAAGTTTAGCAACTTAGCGCAATGCAGGTACCCTTTCACCAGAGTGCAAGGGTGTCTGTGTGCAGGGGAGGATTGTGTATGTGTAGGAAGGTGTCCCTTCCTGCACATAAACAATCCTAGAAATGCCATTCTGTCACGTTCATGCATGCTGCTTCAGGCAGCACACATGAAAGTGGTAAAATTGAATTTATTTTTAAAGTGTGTTTATGTACCGGAAGGGACACCTTCCTGTACATAAACAAACCATGGCAGTTTGCTTTTTCCATGTGTACTGCATAATGCATTTCTCCTCATTTTGCCATTTTAAGACCAGTTTTTACCTGTTCCTAATTTTAGCGCTGGCTCCTATGAACGCCACCCTTGTACATAGGGGGCAGTGCCAAAATGAATGGGTGTTGCGGTGAAATGCCCGCTGCAACACCCACTGCCCACCCCTTTCACGCTAACCACAGTGTGAAAGAGGGCCTGGTGTACAAGGCAGCATTAAGCCACGTTAAGTGGCTTAATCCTGCCTTGTTCATAAGGCGCAGCCCCTATCACCACCACAACATTAGTATAGGTAACGTTGTGGTGGCAATAGGGGCTTGTACAAATGCCCCATAGTTACCTGCATGAACATCAAACAGTGGAAAGTCGTGTGCAAGCGGCCGTAGGCCAATGCCGAAACAAAGAGGTTCAAGAGAACTTTGAATAAAGCACTTGACATAGCAGTACTCGAGAAGGAACAGCTAGAGTTACCATGTACAAATATATCTGTGACTACAGAAATACCCTGCATGCCTCAGTGAAGAATTTGCCATCAGAATATAAACACACACATGTAACAGGATTACGCAGAAGAACAGGCCGTGAATACCAGCCGATGCGCCACATCCTTCACTGGAGCTCTTTTATTCGCTGGTTGGACTCAATCGTGACATCAGAGCAGCTTCTTCCAGTAGCAGTGCGGGATCAGGTGCTCCAAGAACCAACCACACATGTCAATCACAGTGAAAGTATTCAAAGGTAGAGCAGGCAACAATATTACCCCTCTGCCTCTCTGCCCTTCATTGCATAGTGTTTTTTACAGTAGTATTTGCAGTCATGCAAAAGTGTTTTGGTCATTATTTTCAAAATAGCAATTAAATTGCCTTTCTTTTTCTGTACACTGATTGAGTTACTTCCAGTCCACTCAGTTGTTCTCTGCTTGAACTGTGTAAAGTCAGTGGGACTCCAGGTTTAGCCATCCACCGGATGTATTTAAGCAGTCGGGTCTCTGCAGGGTGGCCAGAATTCACAGTGGTTTTAATATAAGTCCATTCTCATGACTCCCCTGTGACTGCGTGAGGTATAATTTAAACGTCAGCACAGCCTATCAACCCAGGAAAAGACACATTCCAAGACCCAGCCCAGTTTTAATTACTAAATAAGGCAGAAAGTTAATGGGAGCTTTGCTACATTTCGCAGGCTGCTGAAGCGTATACTTGCCTTCAGAGGAGTGCGAGTTATTTCTTGTCCACTAGAGGGCGGTGGTTACTAAGTGAATTGATGGAACATTGTAGGAACAATACTGTGTTAAGTAATTACATTTCCAATATAGAGGTAACAGAAGAAAACATGGAGAGATTGTTTATTTTCAAACGAAAAAAGTAGACAAACATGAGGACATAACAAACAAATCAGTTTTACAGACACAAAAACAACGCATCTGCCAATTAGCCCTTGTACTGAAGGGAACCCTCCTTAAGGCGGATGCACAAGTGTTGCGCCCACTGTACACAAGAATTGCGCCCAATATGCACATTGTGCACAAGTATTGCGCCCTCACCCGCTCTCACGACAGCCAATGTAGACTGCCCACGTTGTGTGCTGTGATGGTTGGAAATAAAGTGTAAATGACAGATGAATAAACCAATGGATGAAGAGGGCTGACTGAAAGCACCTGTATGTTTGTAAATATTTCTATATTTTTTTAGAACTTTATCCACAAAAACAAAGGGGGATATTCTCAAGAACGTGTGATAACTACCGCAAAAGTAGCTATTCACATCGCAGTCTATTGTGGGAAAATAACACTGTGTTAACGTGGTATTCACAACACGGCGGCACCATGAGATAGACCCACCACAACTCGTTAAATTAACATGTTAAATTCAACGCCACGCCGCAAAAATGCGAAACACCAATGCAAAGAAAGCGGCAATGACACAAATCGTGATACAAAAATCTGCGAAAACCAGCCACAGGCCTTCAATCCCCAAGCGACATGCAGGAAACTGCACCATAAAAGTTGGAAAAAAAACAAATACAAAAGCCAAAAAACAGCGAAGCACAATGGAGTCAGCCAGAGCAAGTGCAGAGGACAACCAGAACCCCACAAGCCCCCGGAGGACCAGCCTGGGACTTCGGGGTCAGGGAAGGGCAAGAAGAAGAAGAGTAGGAAGAAAAGGATCAGTCCGCAGGAAAACAGGATCCTGATAACGGAGGTGATAGAATACCATCAACTACTGTTTGTCACCTCCATTGTGTCACAGGCAACTAAAAATGGAATATGGCAGACCATTGTGGACAAGGTGAATGCAGTCAGAGTGCTGAAGAGGGCAATGGAAGAGGTCAAAAGGCACTGGAATGATGTCAAGCGCAAAACCAGCCAGAAACTCGCAAACAAACGGAAGGCAGAAATGCAAACTGGAGGTGGGAGCCCAGCGATTGAGGAAATGGTGTCCACAGTCATCAGTGGGGAGACGATGGCAGGAGTTGGGGGCCCGGACACTGCTAAACATGACCAGACACAACAGCAACAGGGTGAGTTCCGAACAGGGACTGGGGGACGTGGGGAGATTGGCACAATGGCACACATGCACAAGTAAGCATAGCACATCTGCGGACAAACCATGCCCCAGACCCCCAACTGCCACCAAGAGACCAATGCACCCAAGTATGCAACAGCTCAGCTCTGTATAAGCACAGAAGTCAGAGGCACACCGCATGGAAGTGATAAGGGGCAGCAAAATCAGAGCTGCAGGGTCGACTCCCTCAAAATGTGGCACACACACATCACATGCAGAGCACATCAACATTGACAACGATGTGACACAATCCGCAACACGTCCACAACAGAACAGAGGACACAACTGGTGCCGCTTGTGGGCGGAAACTGGCCAATCACATATGGCATCGCAGGGAAATGTGAGTTGACAATGTACAAGTACAAACACACATCCGTGATGTTGTCGAAATGTCCACTGTCCCGCATCAAATAGGCAGCTCCCCACTAACAGTCACAATGTACACTGTCATTCAGTCTGAATGTAAACATGTACAATGCGTCGACGTACATGTGAACACAATGTTAAACTGCATCTCCCCTTCACATTGCATAGGGAAATTCAACACCTCCTGCAGAGCAGTCCCAACCTCTCTTCTCTGATGACGAAGAGGACCACCACATCTTCGACTCCAAAGCCCTCCAACAGCTCGTGGAGAGCCTCCGCAGCCCACTTCCAGGAGCAGGGCAGCCGAGCTCCTACGAGAAGAACCCACCCCCTGCACAGTACACACAGTAGGCAGCACCCACCACCACGGCTGCCTCCCAGGACCCCCACGACGAACACATGGCCTTCGAACGCTGTGTGTTGGGGTGCCAGGAGAAGCTGGCTGAACAGGTGCAGGTGGGGTTCGACCGCATGGCAGGCAAACTAGACGCCATATGTGGGTGTCTAAGTCTCATCAGGGACCACTCAAAATCCCGAACGGACACCGACAGTCTGCTCCATGCCTTCCAACGAACCATGGCTGACATCGCCAGAGTCCTGACTCTGCGACAAGAACAACTGTCTAGTCAGAGTGGCTCCAGCGAGCTCGCCTGGGAGTTGGGACTCATGCGGAGGCTCATTGAGAACATGGAGCGGACGCGGGCAGAAAGAGTGGCTGCCATGGCTGCACATGAGCAAGAGGTAGCAGGGTCCCTCAATGCCATAAACACCCTCCTCATGGCATTGCTGCCACAAGGCCTGGCGCTGATGCATGATGCTGCTACCACTCCATCCACATCTCCGGCCCCTGATGTGACAGTGCGGCAGACATACCACCTCCAACCCCTGAGGTGTCACTGCCACACAGTGCTGGAGACAGAACATCACCACCCACATGTGAGGCACATGAAACAGCAGAGGGTGAAGATGCAGATAAATCTGCCCTCGTGGTCAGAAGGAAGCGGTAGCATTCATCTCCGCCATATGGCCTGTTTCTGCTTGGTTCTGCCCGCTGCATCATCACCTTCCACTGTCCCCCGATGCACTCCGCGACACTCACCTTGGACCTCGACATGGACTGCCATATTCTGTTTGGTCACCAATGACACAGCTATCAGACTGCGGACTGAACTCCTCCTCTTCTGATGTGCTTGTCATTCCCTGAAGGACTCTGGCTGGCCCTCCACGGGCTAATAATGTAAAGTGGGGTTTGCATGGCCCTGTACTGCTCCAGCTTTGACACTCCAATTAATGTGCAATAAACATTTATTGTCACACCGATGTGTCATGACTATGATCGTGCAAGTGTGGAGGAATGGATGAATGTAAGGTCAATGATTCCCTCTTACGTCCATGTTGCTCATGTTGTGGGACTTGGGTCACAGGGTGGCACATTGCTGAATGCGTTCCGGGTGGCGCCGACACTACAACGGAGACACACGCATTAGTCACTTCCTTTTCCAGCCCAGAGCGGAAGCATACCCAGAGCCCCGGGGTCATTGTTCACACCATTACGCTGAACTGGCATACGCAAGGCCAGCTGACTCCGCTTACGCTCACAGGGGGTGGGCGACAACGCTATATGTCCCAGGTCTTCCCTGTAGGGATCTGCTGCTCACAGGTCTAGTTGTCAGCATGCCATAGCCACCCCCTCACAGCTGGTTTATACCCACACCACACCCATTCAGCACCGGCATCACAGGACATGTGACCCTGCCAATAAAAAGGGCCTGGCGCACGTGCTGGACCCCATTTCCACTCTCCAACTGGGTGTCTCCGTGTGGGTATCATTTCTGCCTGAGGGCCTAGGGCCCGGGCACAGCACATTGCCCGGTGCCGGGGGTGACATGATGGTGTTGCACCACGGGACTCAATCATAAAGGAACCATGGCTTGCGGTGCACAGACTTGGTGGCACCGGATACACTGCGGCAGGCACAGGCACACCGCCACAGGACGGTGTCTTTCGGTGCACTGAGGTAGGGGCACCTAAAGTGCCGAGCGGTTGTGCAGCTTGTGATGATGCGCCGTCCAGGTGGTCCGGAATGGTGACATTAGTGTGAGCCCTGCTGGACCGCAGTGTAGGCCTGAGCCAGCAGGCAGTGCGGGCCTACCAACACGTGGCGTTTCCATGTGGTTCACAGAGTTAGTGGCACCTCTAGGGCTGAGCGGGTGTGCAGCCTGCGATGATGCCGGGTGCACTGATATGTTCTCTGCCATAGCGAAATCAAGACCCAGAATCAAGTGTGTGACCTGGTGGCCCACGGTGCGGGGCTGCATGATGTGGAGGGTGCTTGGGGCTCCCAGCGGCACGTGGTGGGCCCTCTTGGAGACACGCTGGTGGAGGAAGGTGAGCAGTGAGGCCTGGTTGCGCAGGGGTGGGCAATTTCCACTGGGCGGCGGGAGGGGCAGGGGTGCAGCAAACTGTGTGCGCAGGGGCGGGCAAGCGATTATGGCATTTGCTACTGTATGGACTCTGCCATTCATGTCTCTGGCAACTGTTTCAGATGAGGGACCTGGGGGACTGCAGTGTGTACCGGCACATGATTGGAGACACACCGGTGGCTGCAGGTGAGCAGTGAGGCCTGGGTCTGTATTGTCGGCACTCTCTCTCCCTCTCTTTCTCTCTCCCTCTCTCTTTCTCTCTTTCTCTCCCTCTCTTTCTCTCTCCCTCCCTCTCTCCCTCTCTTTCTCTCTCTCTCTTTCTCTCTTCCTCTCTTTCTCTCTCCCTCTCTCTCCTCTGTCTCTCTCCCTCTCTTTCTCTCTCCCTCTATCTCTCTCTCTCCCCCTCTTTCCCTCTCTCACTTTCGCTCTCTCTCTCTCTCCCTGTACTTTGATGGGCACATGACACACCTTCTTATCTGTATTTCTGTCTTGCAGGCTGTGACTTACAGAATGCCCAGGGAAGACCCGCCATGCCTCTTTAAGATTGTTGTTTTTTGTTTAATCTGTAATAAAGTTTTTATTTGGATTATATGATTTGAATGTATGATTTTCATTTTTCTGGCCGCACCTGTATGTTAGGTGTTGTGATTGCGCGACTTCAGGCGATTTGTTTGGTTCATGGTTTCGTGGTGTTGATGTGCATTCTCTTTGTCCAAAGGGAGGGGGTTGGGTGGGTGGTGGGGTCCTGGGAGTGGTGGTGGTGGGTGTTGTTGCCCTATTGGGGCTCCGTGCTGCATGTTCAGTTGCTCGGGGGCATCTTTTGTTCTTCATGTTTGGCTATGGGCTGTGCTCCCTTGGCTGCTGACGGTTATTGTCCGACTTTACACCAGGTCAAAGCAGGTGTTAGTTTCCTGCTGCTAACGTGCCTTATCGCCTGTTTTGGGATCTTATCGCCGATCTGTCTGGTCGTTGAGAATGTTGCGGAGTGGTGTTGTCGCAGCTTTCTGCTTGGGAGCGCCTACTCTGCATCTCATTAGCGATAGTTGCCGGGGTCATCCGTGGCAATGTTTCTTGAGGATGCTATCGCCTGAAAACTGGTGATGTCGGCTGTTAGCACCAGCTTGTGAATGGGGCCATAAATTTATCGCGACTTTGGCTGCACTAAGGTACCGATAACTCGGCGATAGATCCTTGAGAATATGCCCCAAAGGGTATTGGCTAACACCTGCTGTAAAAAATACTCCACCCAGCCTTGCTTTTGCAAAATGATGCACTTCTGGCAAAAATAAGTTCAATTATCATCAGTGTAGTAAGGAACGTGATAGAGGACTTTGCAGCTCCTTTTATTACTAGAAACAAATTTCAGTTTCTGTGATGTGAGAATATGGCATGCTTACAAAACAGCACATGTAATGTACTGGTGTGCAGATGCTATTCATTACTCTCATTCAAGCTAACATTCCAGGGGGTATTACACTTAGGATTCCTTGTCCCTGCTTGCATTGCGGTGCATCTTTAACTTAACCAGGTATGCCAGATGCAAACATGGACAGTGCACCCTATTGCATACAATGCTCTCCACTCAGTGCTTGATTTGAGCCAGTGATATCCGTTGCTCAGCCCCGGCACTTAATTGCCGACACCGGCACTTATGACAGTCTGCCACGTGGTGGCGCTGTTTGTCTAAATTACAGATGAACCAACAGTTGTTTATTAGTTCAATATACATTTACAATTATTAATACCTTCACTTAAGCCATTCTATTAGCTTTGGGGCCCTGGAATAGTCTGAATTGACACATTTGTAGAGTGTGATGGGTGGTACGTGTGTTGGTTCTGTCACTGGAGGCACTGGCAGGGGCAATGGGTGGTACAAGCTACTGTGCTCTCTTGACAAGGGCCCTGGCACTTTTATTTTTTACAAGTTAAGCACTGCCTCCACTCAGGGCAGTGTATTAGTGAAAGATGAAGTGGCTGCTTCAAGCCACATCTTAATCTTTCGGAGTTCAGGTGGCACCCACCCTGCATTTCAAATGGGGGGCAGAGATCCCTGCGGGTGGGTGTAGTGAGTGACTGCACCTGTCAGCAGGTGGCTGTCTGGAGGGTCCATGAAAACCCCTTGTCCCCTTTCAGAGGGGTCTCTCAGGGGTGCACTGACTGCGTGCCACCTCTAGTGCCACATAGATAGTGCCCCTTCTGGTTCTTTCTTTGCCTCAGCCAACACATCCATAATATAATGCGGTGCAGCGGCAAAGTCTTTCCCTCATTAGCATGTGATCGCTATATGTGCACCTGTGCTATCTATATAACAGAAGGCGCCATTCAAGTATCAGCTCCCCCTTCTATAATATTACAATGCCCCAGGGGCATAGAAAATGGGGCACCCCCCTGTGCACTGCATGTAATATGGCCTTAAGTCTTCAATACCTGAATTGAGTCCCACTCAAACCAAGACTGCTGGTCCACAACACTGCAATGAAGTTGTGCTCAGTCCAAGATTACTTGTCTCTGAAACACCTGCAAATTCTGTCAGAAAGCCTTCAACTGAGTTTCATTCTATCCAACTTTCCTCATTTTAAACACCTAAATCGAGTTTCTCTGTAACCACAATTCCTAGCCTTAAAGACTTCCATGGAGTCTTTCTCTGTCTAACATTTTTGCCCTCACACACTTTAATTGACTGATTCCGATATTTCTAGTTTCGACACTTAAAAGGAAACTCACTCAATACAACATTCTTGATCTAAGCACTTTAATAGAGCCACAGTCAATCCAACATACTGGTCGCACCCCAAGCGGTCTTACTGAATCCAACATGCCTAGCAGCGGTTACTCCTCCGCTATGGTGGAGGAGAGTCACCCACATGCCAGCATCCAAAAAAATGTAAAATAAAACGATACTAAACCCTTGTTTATTATTGTTTTATTTTTGCTCCAGGAGCTGAGGCTTGGGGACGGGGCCAGGGGGATGACAGGCTGGTGGAGGAGTGGTTGCACTGCTATTCAGTGCGCATGATGGTCTGGCTAGCCGTCTCAGGCTGAGGAGTAAATCTATGTGTGTTGAAATTTCAGCCCGTAGATTTACCTGGATGAATTGGACCCCTGGTCTCCAATCCGCTAACAAAGCCGTACTCAGTCCAACATTCTTTGTTTTAAAATACTGTAATAGAATCACACCTAATCCTATATTCCTATACATCAAACGTTCAACAGACCCACTCCAAACTCAAATCCTCTTCTCTAACTCTTTCCTGGCGGCTCACTCAACCCAATATTCCTGATCTCTAAAACTTCAATAGAATCTTATTCATCAAGTTTCCTGTTCTCTAATAAAAGTGGCGCCTGACTCAATCCAACGAGCCTCGCTTCTAACACTATGATGAAGCCTCAGTCAGTACAACATGTTTGATATCCACAACTTTATTAAAATCTCAATTAAACCAAGATTTATATTTTTCATTACTTCAATAGAGTTCAACTCCATCCAAAGTGACTATTCTCCAACACCTCAACAGGCTCACTCAATCCAAGACTGCTTTCCTCCAACAATTCAAAGTAGTCTCTCTCATTCTAGGATTCCACTTCTGCAACATCTCAACAGGGATTCACTCAATCCAGGAATCCTGTTGTCATGCACTTCCACATCACCTCACTCGATCCAGGATTCCTGTTTTCATGCACTTACACATCATTTCACTCAATCCATTATTCCTATTGTCATGCCCTTCAGCATCATCTCACTCAATCCATGATTCCTGATTCCATGCCCTTCAGCATCATCTCACTCAATCCATGATTCCTGATTCCATGCCCTTCAACATCATCTCACTCAATTCAGGATTCCTGTTGTCATGCACTTCAGCATCATCTCACTCAATCTAGGATTCCCATTGTCACGCACTTCAACATCTCACTCAATCCAGGATTCCTGTTGTCACGCACTTCAACATCATCTCACTCAATCCAGGATTCCTGTTTCCGTGCACTTCAACATCATCTCACTCAATCCAGGAATCCCGTTGTCACGCACTTCAACATAATTTCACTCAATCAAGGATTCCCTTTGTCACGCACTTCAACATCATCTCACTCAATCCAGGATTCCTGTTGTCATGCACTTCAACATCATCTCACTCGATCCAGGATTCCTGATGTCACGCACTTCAACATCATCTCACTCAATCCAGGATTCCCGTTGTCACGCACTTCAACATCATCTCACTCAATCCGGGATTCCTGTTGTCATGCATGTTACTCAGTCCAGCATTCAAGGGCTCCAGCGCCTCAACAGAAATCTACTCACTTTTCCTCATTATTAGTTTGAAGGTGATAGCAGTGATCACCCTCCCCCCCCCCCCCCAGTTCCTTCCAAATGATGTTCTTGGACATTTCAAGGACATGTCACTTAAGCACTCGTGCCTAAGAGGAGTTTCGCCCCCTCCCCCCAACTCCCTCTCCCCTTTGCGTCACTAGCATCATATGCTTCGAGGTAGGCACTCAGGGCCATATTTATTATAGGTTTTGCATCACCCTGCTCCATGGAAGGTGGCGCAAAAGCTACAATTATATGTATCATGCCACTTAAGGCCATCCTGTGCGGCCCTATGTGGCTTGGTAAATCTAGTGTAGCACCAGGCAACTCAAGTTGCTGCCTTGCGTTACACTGCGTGGTGTGGGCGTTTAAAGGGTGGAAGGGGGGGGGGGTGTTCCTTCGCATCCAGTCATGCATTCTGATGAATTCTCAGATTTACCAAGAGTGGTAGACCTAGGAATGCGTCTGAATTGTACGCCTTCCCTCGAGAGGTGCAACAAGGACGAATATCTTTATTTCTCCACGTTGTTTCCTCTTTGTAAGGGTGCTGCCTTCTGCAGCACACATAGGAATAGAAAAATGCCTCTGAGGATTGTTTTTGTGCAGGCAGGTGCCCCTTGCCACACAAAAACAATCACGCCTACAACGCAGGCACCCTTGCACCATGGTGCTAGGGTGCACGCATTGGCGCCAGTGCAGGGTACAATGTTAAGTATGGCGCATTCCTGCCTTTTCCGTATCACGCAGCGGGCAAGGTGCTGCGTGATATTTTAATAAATATACCCCTCAGGAACCAGGGAGAGCCAAGGGAGTGGGGGTTATGCCAGGACACGTGCTCTTAGATCACATCCACGCTTTGATGTTATGACGTTCCTTCAGTTTACTGGCACTGCCTGCATCTCACTTTTGCTTCGACATTTCTGCAGGATTACGAGACCAAAGCAGCTTTAAGGCAACAGTTAAACTGTACCCCAAATTCCCAATCAAATAAATAAATACCTGTTAATTACAAATACAGACTGCAAACCATTCTAGAGCGTTCCAGTAATGACGCACGCGACTACATGCCAGTGGAGGCGGAGTCTTGCTGTCTCAGCTGTTGGTGTATTAATGAACTGGACAAATGTTGACATACCCACAGGAAGTCACTCATTCTTTTACATTCGTGCCTGGTGTGTGTGTGTGCGCGCTGACGCATGTGGGAGAACTGAGGAAGCCAAAAATACTCCCATGCCACTGAACACCACCTACCCCATGCAGCCTTATTTCTGTTTACTGCCAATCACCGAGAATGTGGTTGCTTAAAAGGGAGCTGGGGAATGCGCCTGGAGCCGGATGGTATGAGTGTGAGGCATCCCTCCCTTGTGCCAGCGGGCTCGGGGGAGCACGCCAGCTCTGCAGAATCCTCTCACCCGCTGTAGAGCAAGAAGCGCTTAGATGGATTGCCAAAGCCAATCGTTATGGATTTTTGAGTACGAAAAAGGAAGTTGTTCATACTAGACTAGTGTACACAGAAGGATCAAAAAAGTGGTTGTAGAATTAAAAGCTACACACACACATTCTACCCCACCCCCCCCTCCCCGGGATCAGGTGCTCCAAGAACCAACCACACATGTCAATCACAGTGAAAGCTGTAATGTCGCAGCCATGACGGAATGGGTGTGACCAGTGGGGTGATTGAGAGGGGTGTTGGAGCAGTGTTCCCCACGACTTCAATGCCTGATGGTAGGGTCCTGTGTCAGGTGACCTTTGGGCTATAAAAAGGCTTCCGCGGACGTGACGTCAGTTGGCGCGGGAACGCAGGAGCAGTTAACACTGTCCACAGGCTCCGTGTCCTCATTTGTTTAATAGGCCTTGCCTCCACAGCCACGAGTGACGGCCCTGGTGACACAACAAAAGCATCCCTCCAGGGGGGCACAGTCCTTCAAAGGGGCCCCATTCAGCCAAAGGCCAATGAATATCTGTGCAATATGGGAGACTCAGAGACTCCTCATTACAGTCTGCAGGAGGCCCCATCATGTCGTCTTACTCCACTAAGAGTAGCTACAGATAGGCAGCAGCAGTGCAAGTTGCCATATTTCTTACAAGAGGTACAGGTTGGTACAGACAGTGCACGCTTCCTCAAACCCACACGTCCACAGAACAGGTAGAACACATGCAGATGGGGTGCAGCCTCCCCTACACATGTAGCCAGGATATATAGCACGATCGGGTACTGTACTGGTACCAACAGAAGTGCAAGCTTCCTTTCTACTGAGAACAAGTGGACAGAACCAACAGCAGCAGTGCCATGGTAAATAAACATACGAGAGAGATGCATCAGCCAGCAGCAATGTAAGCTTCCCTCACACACAGAACAGATACGAACCCTCACACACAGAACAGATACGAAGAATGGACTCCAGCAGGGCACGCTTCGCTACACAAATAACACTGAAACAATACCGGCAGCAACAGCAGTGCAAGCTTCCCTCATGCAGAAAACAAGTGGAGAGAACCAACAGCAGTAGTGCCATGGTAAATAAACATACGAGAGAGATGCATCAGCCAGCAGCAATGTAAGCTTCCCTCACACTCAGAACAGATACGAACCCTCACACACAGGACAGATATGAAGAATGGACTCCAGCAGGGCACGCTTCGCCACACAAATAACACTGAAACAATACCAGCAGCAACAGCGGTGCAAGCTTCCCTCATGTAGGAAACAAGTGGAGAGAACCAACGTCAGCAGTGCATTGTAATGGAATTAATAGGAGAGGAGGAGCAGCGGTACAAGAGTGAACCTCACTCACACACAGCACTGGTACAACGATTGGGCTCCAGCAGTGCAAGCTTACTTGCAGCACACACTGGAAAAAAGTGTACCAGTGCATGTACATCTCAAACACAAACAAGGTATATACCATGGGCCATATTTACAAAATGGGTGACGCAGGGCAGCGCAGCAAGTCACCTTGCTGCGCTGCCCTGCATCGCATGGAAAGGGCAGCAATGCCCCGTCTTTATCCAATATGGTGCCTTCCTGTCCTTTCCCCCTGTCATGGCACCATTTTCGCAGCCTAGCGCCAATGCAGGCACCCTTCTACCAAGGCGCAAGGGTGCTGTGTTATAGGCAGGGTTGTTTTTGTGCAGGAAGGGGCCCCTTCCAGCACAAAAACGATCCTGGGAGGCCTTTTCCTCTTTCTATGTGTGCTGCAGAATGCCCCAGGGGAGGTGTATCTTTTTGGCACATTCCAAGGTTTACAAGTCCATGTAAATCTGGGAATGAGTCAAAATCCATGGGAGTTGCTTGGTAACACCCACCGCAATGCCCATGGAACAGCTCCCTTGCACAGAGGAAGGCAACACCCTACTCCAGATTTTTTAAGCCTTTCAAAGTCATGCAAAGTGTCTTTGCGTGGCTTCATAAATCTGTCATAGAGGTTTGCATAATGTATGTACCATGTTGCATGGTGCAAGCATGACGCAAGCCTCTCATAGATATGCCCCCATGGCGAAAAGCAGTTCCGGGGCAGCAACCAACAGAAATGCAAGCTTACCTGATACACAGTGCACCGGTCAACATAAGGGACAACAATCATGGGGAAAGGATAGGACAAAGGCAGGGGCAGGTTGTGGTAGACATGCACCGTAATGACGGCACCGCACGCCAATATAGCACTTTGCTTTTTGAATCTCAGTATACATAAATAATACATAACATTGCCTGATAAGTTCTCAGATAAGGACTTCACATATTTCAAATATGTGTGGAATTCCCCTTAAAGCACACGAGGCATGCAAAAACATATAGGCCTTGGTGAAGCGCGTGACAGGCTGAAGCGTAGTATATGACAAACAAACTGATGTATGTAGTTTGCTATTACAAAGGGAATCCAGCAGTCTTATGAGAGTGGACCATGTAACTAATGCATCCTAAAACAATGCCCCAAAATAGGTGATCTTGGAGCCCTTGGAATGAGTTTATGATAATCTCAGCTTCTTTAGTTAGGGAAATGTGTTGTCTTATGTTCATTGGAGATTGTTTTACCCACATACACTTTTCAAATAAAATAATATTTGAAAACAAAATGTTGTGTTTTTTCTGTGGCAACAGAGCAGTCCGTGCAGATAAATGTGTATTTCGGGCTAATATCTAGAACTCCATTGTTGTCACTCAACCTACAAATCTTTCTTTCCTTCATTTGAACAGTAAACCTGTACACAATTTGGGGTTAACCACAGTTCAAGGCCTTTAAAGGCAAGGCTATTTGCAGGGCCGTTTCTAGCATTAGGCAAAACTAGGCGGCCGCCTAGGGCGGCAAAAGGGGGAGGGCGGCAAAAAACATGAATTTGGGAATATCTAATGCATTAATTCTTCTAGCCTGATTGACAGGGGTAGAGAGTGATGGTAGTAAAAGGGAGGGTGCGGCATTTTTCGATTCTCGCCTAGGGCGGCAAAACACCTAGAAACGGCCCTGGCTATTTGCCGTGCTTGAAGCGGATGGGTGGGGCGGCCACCTCACTTCATGTCGTCACCATCACTGCTTCCAGCCATGGATTTTAATATACAAATCACTGCTGTCATGTATGTTAGTTTGAATAGATTATTTTAATGCAAACAAAACAAGACTACAATTCCCAGAAAGCAGTTGACTGGTGCACAAAAGGCCAGTACTAAGCAGTGAGGAGGCCACTCTGCGAGTGGGCGGGTGCTCGGTGCAGTAGAGCAGTGATCAAATTTGCAAAACGTTCATGTCAAGAGAGGGCCAATATGTTGTATAAAGGCAACAGTCTGCCTCTATGTGTGCTTATTCTAACAAAGCAAGATAATCAGACATCTGAAGAACAATGTATAAGGTTTATGAAAATCCAAGTATTGGGCAATGGAGTCCACAGTTGTAAACAGTTCTTACTGACCGAAGACACTTTAACCATACATGACTAACCCTTGCTGAGTGCAGCACGCATGCAAAGCAGGAAAAGAAAGGAGACATAAAACAAATTCTCCTGTTAGCGCCTCCTTTGAAGTGACGCTAACTTTTTGCGCTAAACCCTGTCTACAATTCTTTTTAATTAAGGTTTGCCTCTAAAGGCATGGGTGGTTGTATTGGAACGCCCAAGTACCACCCATGTAATGCCCCCTTGGTGCTAAGTAACGCAAAGCAGTGTTCTGTGCTGCTTTGCGCTACTTTTAGGGTACTTTCCAAGTTTTGCGCTGGAAAGTAAATTCCCCCCAAAACATTTTGTGCTGGTTAGCGTCAGTTTTGTGATATATTGTAAGGTCTCTTATAAAGACTTGTTTTGACACGTTTCGGTTGTTTTTCTATTTGTATAGTATTTAATTGACGTTTACTCCTGCACCCTCAAGCCTTCCGGTATCAGAAGGTTGGTGGCTATACTATGGATTTCTGATTTGCTAATGATATCACAGTTATAGGCCCCTTGCCTTCCCACCTTCAGTCATTTGTGGACATTACATTCCTCTATATAATTTGCAAATGGTTTATATTGGAACCAGTCTCAAGAATACTTGTTTTAGAACAGAAATTGGACCGCAGTATTAAAAGATTAATGGATTTAAGCATGGCTAACACTTGCTGCTGGTTAGTTGGATCTAATAGAACTTCCTAGTTTAAACTGGATTTTTTTCCTAACCAACTCAATGTCTCTTTTTTGTGCAACTCGACTCATATTGCCCCTGTTCCAAAGACCAGTTTGTAATTGGTCAGCTGGAATTCCCTCAATGGATGAATGATTAACAGAGCAGTGATGGTACACTGTCATTCAGTGGGTTTTTGTGGTCGTTCCTGCTTTTGTGCATTGCTGTGATCCTTTGTTCTCTACATTTCTGTCTTGTCCACTTTTTTTCCTATCTGTTTTGTCTGCTCTTTCCCTATCTGCTTTGCTAGCTCTTTCCTATCTGGTCTGTTCTCGTTTTTGCTTTTGTGCATTTGTTCTGTACATTCTTGTTTTGTCCTCCTGTTCTCTGTGCCCCCTCGCCACCCACTGTTCCCACCACTTGCCACTTTCCGCTGCCACCCAGTGCCCCTTCCCCCTCCCAAGACCTATTTAATGGAGGCTGCAGTGTGGCTGTCCAGTGGACGCATGCAACAGACGAGCCAAAGGCAAGTCTATTGGTGCCCGGACCGTGCCCATCGCCAGGATCCCTGGTTCTTCCCCCAGAGCAGCTACACCGCCACAGACCTCTGGACACCAGGGTCATCGACAACAACAGCTGCTGCCGGACATTTCCACTCACAACCAGAGAACCGTTCTCCTGCCAGCACTGACGCTTCACCTGCAACATTGAAGCAATCATCAATGCCAGAAACATCTCAAACAGAACGACACCAACACCACCCAAGACCATCACGGCACCACTCCAGTGCATGTTACTCAACGCATGATCACTCGGTAAACAAGCCGCGGAAATCAGGGACATAACCTCATCCCTCACAGACCTGGCTAAACCTCATCTCCATGCCACCCCAAAGGCTACAAGATATCTCACAGGGACGAACCAACAAACATGGAGGTGGAATTGCCATCATCTACAAAGCCACCGTCCACTGCACAACCTCCTTGGACAAATCAACCATAATGGAGCTAGCGGCATAGCGTGGGCTGGGCCACAGGGGCAGTTGAGGAAGTGCTAACGGTCCACGGGTTAGGGGATGCAATACTAACCTTGCCCTGAGCGCTGTCAACCCACGCCATGCCCCTTAAGGAGCACCTCTATTTCCAACTCCAGGCACGTGGAAAAAGCACCATCAGAGGTACCCTCTCCTACCGACCACCAGGACCATGCCCCAGCTTTTGCAAAGCCACCCCCAACCAAATTAGCCCAATCGCTATTGACTCTGAACACTACATCTTCCTAGGAAATATCACGGTTCATCTCGACCACCCCAGCGACACCAACACAACAGACCTCCTGGAAAGCATGAGCTACATCGGCCTCAAGCAACTTGTCACCGACCCTACCTTTTCGCAGGCCACACGCTCAACACCATTTTCACATCCAGCGACAGAGTCAAGTAAACCCACGTCTTACAGCTAGGACCGACCTCTACTGTGTCCACTTCACCATCTCAGGACCGACTAACTCCAGCATCACGCTCCCTTGCTCCACACACAGAAACCGGGAAAAGGTATCAGAAGACCAATGGAGCAACGCTTTAAACTCCCACCTTCCAGAAGCAACATCCCACCCAGATCAGACCACTATCAACGTCTCACAATGGATCACAGAATGCACCAACAAAATTGCCCACATCAATCCAACCAAGTCCAATGGATCTGCCAGGAGAGCCAGCTGGTTTATCACAGAGTTGAAATCCACAAATCGCAACTGCCAGTAACTAGAAAGGAAGTGGCTCACCAGCAAACAGCCAGGAGATCGCTCCACCTTCAAGACAGCACTCAACCATTACCACTACCTCCTCAGATTAACAAAGAAGAATGCCCTAACAGACTACTTAGTAGCCACCTAAAACTGCAGCAAAGAACATTGTGCCATTGTGAAGGAGTTCTCCAACTCTGCTGCCACCGGAAACGACACCACCCCTCCCAAGAACTGTGTGACACCCTTGCAGACTTTTTCCATGACAAGGTCTCAGCCATCTTCGAAAACTTAAAACCCCAACCCTCTGCTGCAAACAGCATCAGCCTGCTCACACCCATGAACTCAAGCCCAGAACACATGCTCACCCATTCGGTTCCCCTCATGACGCAGGTCACAATCTCCATCATGAACTCCGTACACTCAGGAGCACCCACAGACTCCTGCCCCCACCACGTCTTCAACCTCGGGAGCAAAACTATCAGCAACAAGCTCAAGATATCCTTGAACATCTCCATCACCTTGGCCTCCTTCACCGAAGTCTGGAAAATATTGAAGTGAGGTCCCTCCTGAAAAAAAATCTGCCGACCAAGAAGATCCAAGGAACTACCACCCCATCTCCCTGCTTCCCTTTCCAGCGAAAGTCCTTGAAAAAGTCTATCAATCTGCAACTCACCATACACCTGCAACACAACAACCTCCTGAACCTCTCTCAACTGGATTCCGAGACAACCACAGCACAGAGAAAGCTTTGGTTGCAGCTCCCGATAACATCAGAGCTCTCCTGGAACACGATGAAATGGCCACCCTCTTCCTCATGGACCTGTCATCTGCACCTCAGAACCATCTCATTGCTCCAGCATTGCAGGAAAGAACGTCAGACCTACGTGTTCTAATGAATGGCCCATAACGAAAGCAGCTAGCAACTCCAGCTCCATGAGACCCTCAAGGTGATTTTCAGCGATCTATAAATCCCATGATTGTGATAGAAGAAGCGAATACTACTATACTATCATCAGCAACATCAAGCCCACAAAATGGTATGCTTTTATGGGCAAAACCACTATGAAGATAAAACAGCCTTCCAGCCTCCTCAAATCCATCTAGCCATACATCCACCATTCCATTTATTTACCCATCCATCTGTTCATTCCTTCCTCATCTTTCCATCCATCCATCCAATATACAGTCATCTTTTCACCCATCAACCCAGCAGTACATTCATGTATCTATTCACTCAGCCCTTCACTTTCACCTGACGACCTTTCACCCTTGCATCTATCCAGCCTTTCAACCTTCCATCCATGTATTCTTTCACTCTTCCATCCTACATTTTTTCCTTTTTTTTATATTCACATTTCCTTCCTGTCACTCTTTCTTCCTCCTTCGGTGCCCCCCCCCATCTACCCCTTTTTTCTCTCATCTTTACCTTTTCTTTCATGCTCTTTTCTTTTTTATTTGTTTCTCTTTCTGCGTGTTCTCCCTTTTTAATTATTTCTCTTTTGGATTTTCCTCTTTGTGTGGGTTTCCAAGGCCCACAATCCTCTTTCATTCATTGAGTTCTCTAATTATTATTTATAAGCATTTTGTCTGCAGCTAGAAAAGGTCCATAAACAAATAATAAATGATTAATTGGAACCAGGCTCAGTGGCAGGCTCCTCTTAAGGTGCTAGGGTGGGGGATTCCCTAGGCTTCCTTCTGTGATATCCTACTGTGTCCTTGGATGATGGCTTGTATTGCTATATTGTGTAAGCAAAGAGGAACAATACCCTCCAGGTCCTGTTGGCAGGAGAAAACGCATTGTCCTTCACACACATAAAGTGATTCTTTGTGCCCCCACCCCCGTTTTGTTCAGAAGATAATATGAGATTTTTACTGTAATCACAAAATATTATTTTTTTTAAAATGCTACATATTGCACTGTCGAGGCTGTATTGAAATGCTGATGACTGTCAGGCTCTAAAATTCTACCTTGAAAAAATATAACTCTCAAAAACTTCATCTTTTTGACATCCACTTTGGGCTTACCCATGGGGAAACACCATCCAAGGCAATTGTTGCAGGTAGATTGTCTTCTGTAACTGTATATTTTAGGTAACTTCACAGCCCCTGTTTCTGAAACTCTTTGTGCCCATTTGCTCGATCCTATAGGTGTCAGTTTTCAGAGGTGCTTTGATATCCTGAAATCTTTATGGCAGAATCTTCCTTCCCCCAGAAACTGCTACACAACTTGTATGATGATCGAATGCTGGACCTGCATATGTTGGCACCTCCACCCAAGGTGCTCGTGGGACAGAAAAGTCCTGTTCATGGTAAAGACGTGTACCCGTGGCCTGAGTGCCCAACGGTACTGTTGTCTGGATCCCTAATGCTGATTGTTTTTCTCATAGGTGAACAAGGATCATGTGTGTACGCCATGACATAGGCTGTACCATGGATTATGGTCTTATTGGACTGGGAGGGGTGCCCAACTTGCTATCCTCATAGTGGTGGAAGGCTACTGCCTTCACCAAGAGTTAGGTAACAAAAGCACATTGGTGGCAGAATATTGTGAAGTGATCAGTAGTTGTAAACAGGACCTTTTTACCCTGTGTCACTGGAATGAGGCCTACAGGCTCAGCCACCTTTTTAGAAGTTCTACTGCTGTGTCCGTAACTCACCCTTGGCCTACATCAGGTAGATGTGTGGTACTTTATAGTACAAGACTGGTTGTATGTGTGCCTGGGAAGGGTACAGTACAGGGATTGAGCAGTACTGTGTAGCATATGTGAGATGAGTGCATGTGCTGAGTGTATTTATGTATCTGAGGAATACATGACATGAAAGATGTACTGCTGTGCAGTGCATGTGCAATAAAAGCATGTGCTGGATTTAAGTGTGCGTACGTGAAGTAGAACACATGAAGCATGATTTGTTGTGCAGCACGCATATGGTAAGTGTGTGTGCTAGCAGAGTGCATGTTTGTAAATAACACACCTTAGCTAAAGACAGCAAAGGTTTCAGTACTGAACAGTGCACGCAGATTGAGTGTGTGTACTGAAGCCATGTGTACATGCAATGGTAATATGCACGGAGGCACTAGTGCTGGATAATAAGTGAGCTCTGAATATACACTGAGTAAGTGTGCCTGCAATAGTACATTATATGGAAGACTCTCAGCTCTATTCTGGGAAGCCCAGGAAAGCATGATGAAGACATGAGACGGAGAGGAATCCCCGGGGACAGATTTGTGGATTGCTGCATTCCTCTAGCGGGGTGGGACACAAACTGGAGGGAAGGGAGAGACTTCCTCTGCATTTCAAGAGGTTGCTCTTTGATTTAATGATAGATCACAAGGAAGGGGCCTGGACACAATCTCAGGAAGGGGGATGGGACTGATAATGGAATCATAAAGAGGAGGTTTGTGAGCCTGGGATTAAGCTTTTGATGCACACATCACTGTGGCTGACATCCAGGTGTGAACTCTGGTCACTCCCATGAATTGTGTTGTAAGTTAAGCAGCTTCGGAGTCATGCCTGCTGAGACAGACATCTTTCATGAGGAAAGAAGTGAGAAGTGTCCACTTCAGAAAAAGCAGAACCCCCACATAAAACTTCAAAGACTCTGACCCTAAATCACATTTGGTGTCTGAAAAAAGACTATAAGAAGGGGAAATTGAGTCCCCAAAAATATGACATTTGCCATTCAGCCACATGGACTGTGTGAGATGGGGAAGCTCTTCATGACTTCTTCCCTTGACCAGGACTGGGGACAAGGACTGCTAGTCTCGCTGCTGGGTGAGGGTACATAGTCCAGGGATGCTGCTGATGTCTCCTCTGTTTACTGTTCTCTCTTCTGCAGTCAAGCCTGCTGTGCCTTCAGAAGGACGGGTTCATATCTGTATACAGTGCTTTCTTACCCTTACACACTTTTTGATCCTCAATTTTTATTTTTTACAGTCAACTCCTCCCACCTCTCTTCCTGTAACTCCCTTCTGTTATCACCTCGCTGTTCACTGCCGATTTCTTCTAGTCTCTTTTCTTCTTGGCCTAGCAGCTTTTTGCTCTTTTTCTCTTCTATGGCATCTTGTGGCCCTGCTCTCTAAGAACACCACCCCAACAATCCCATTATAATTAATACTCCCAGTATTCACTTTTTACTGATGTTTACAGCTAAATAAAGACAGAAAGCCATCTACACTACTGCTTGAATTTATTTTTAAATGTGCATAAAAAGGGAAAATATGTCTTTTGAATAATTCTCAATGCTGTTAATCATATCTTACAGAATAATAGCTGCTCAGATTGATATGTGGCGGAGTTGAAAAAACACAGAAGGACAAAGTTCCCTAACATGGATTGGACAGCTGAATGCTAAAAGGTATTGATGTATTATTTGTGGAGACACACAGTGCTAAAACTGCACTGATCAATTGAATAAATGTGTAAGCATACTAGCAGCAGCAACATTTTTCACAAAAACCGAAAATAAACATAGCTAAAAACAGATAAAATTACCTAAAAATAAATGTGGATAATTAAAGAAGAAATGTGAAAAATAAAAACCATAGAATCGAAAGCTCTAATTATAATCTATCTCTCATTCATTCCCAAATCGCTCGCCAGGAGAAAATAAATAAAATATAGGACAATACTACCAAGTCTCTCATCGGGAGAGAGTTAGAACTGCTGTGGGAGATGTGTGGTTGTCTCATTCGGGATCCGACTAACACCCTAGCAGGTGCAGAAGGGTGAGTAGACTAGGAAAATTGTATCTTCTATACTGAGAGGCACACTCCAATGTTAAACTACCCAGGATTCGAGGCAGGCAGGTAATAACTTATTTTTGATGTAGCACTTACTAGTACAGTTTTCAGTTTCACAGCACTGTAAAATAACGGGCTGTATCAAATAAAGCGAGCACTGAGAGTGCTAAGTTTAGACTTAGGGGCAGATTTACGAGATTGTCATGAAGTGCAGGAAGCAGGGCTGGACTGGCCGTAGCAGGCACCGGGCAATCCCCCGGTGTGCCGCACAGGTGGGGGCCGGTTTTGGGCCCCTGGGGGCCATTTTTGTTACAGGGACGTTTTTGCAGCATAGCTGCAAAATCGTCCCTGTAACAAAATCGGCCAAAAACCGGCCCTGGCAAATAGCTCGGCGGCCCCCCAAGCCCCGGGGGGGCGGCCGAGCACTTTGCCAGGGACGGTTTTGGTTCCCAGTCCGGCCCTGGCAGGAAGTCACCTTGCTGCGCTGCACTGCGTGACAGGGAAATGTACCATATTTTAAAGAATAAGGCACATTCCTGCCTTTTCCCCTGAGCGGTGCCCTTTTGGCAGCCTAGCACTAACGCAGGCAACCTTGCACCATGGTGCAATGTTGCCTCAATTGCATGCAGGATTGTTTTTGTGAAAGGAAGGGGCACCTTCCTGCACAAAAACAATCCTGAGAGGCATAGTCCTCTATCTATGTGTACTGTAGAATGCATTCCACATTGAAAGAGGAAGTAACAAGGAGAAATAAAGATATTTATCCTTGTTATGCCTCTCCTGAGAAGGCGTATATTTTTGGCACATTCCCAGGTTTACCAGTTCTGGTAAATCTGGGAATGTGTCAAAAATCATCGGAGTTGTGTGGAAACATCACGCAACACGCATGGAATGCCTCCCTAGTGCAGAGTAAGGCAACGCACCTATTTGTACTGCGTTGCTTCACTCCAGATTTATGGAGTCACTCAAGGCCGAGCAAAGTGGCTTTGCATGGCATCATAAATGGCATTTAATGTTTGCGTGACACATGTACCCCATTGCATGGTGCAAAGGGGATGCAAACCGGCTCATGAATATGCCCCTTAGTCTATGCCACATTTTTGGGCTGACTGATGTCTTAAGTAGTTGAAGTGGGACTACAGAGCTATTTTATTGCCTTGGAAAGTGGTAAATGGTTGCTTGTCAAAGGAACTTTAAAGTAACTTGTCTCTTTTGACTCAAAATGTAGTAACATTTGTTTACATGTCTGAAGTGAACAGCACAACATGACACAATAACATATACAAAGCAGCATAACAACACATTTAAAACATCACAACAAACAGTCAAAAGAGCACGCAACACAGCTACTGCAGTACCAATGAATAAAGTCACATTGCAATAAAGCAGCACCAAAGAATCAGCATAAAAAACTATTTAACACATACCCAAAACAACAAAATACCACACAACAAACATGCACAAACGTTCTTGTCACACCGTACCACCTCTAGAATCCTCTTTTCATAGTATAGTGGTGAAAGACGTTTGGAGCAAGCACTGCCAAACCTTATTATCAACGACATGAAATAGCGTCAGTTAAAAATGCTTTGTGATCCAGCCCCCACCATTATTTATAAATCAGCTTATGTCCTATGAAGGTTAAAGGCTTGACTCTGCCCTAATGGGCTATGAACTTGGAACTAGCACATCACAGACGTGCGCCATAGCTGCTAGTATTTAACTAACTTAAACCGGTGACTGGTTTGCTTCTTTTGTGGGAAATCTGTGGTTTTAGGTCCAGCCTGGGCAATGTATGCTCGGCTCTGCCAGGCATGCTGTATTCAGGTATGGACTTGAAGCTCTGCCCATTTTTCACCCATCTTTTCAATTGGCTCCTGTTACGGTGCTTTCTAAATGGTTGTTTTTGATTCATGAATAGGCTTAGTAGTCCCAATTCTTGGTACCTCCTTGTCTACATTTGTAACCTCTCATGAGGACTGGACTTTTTACTTGGGTTGTTACACGGTCTGTTTTATCTACAGTCTGTGAGCACTATTTTCTTTCATGTCTTTATTCTAGCTGCTGTTGCAGGCACTACAGGCTCTCCCTAACCCACCCTGTTTTCCTGACAGCGTGGTGCCGGGACATGGTGGCTGCGCTTTATCTTTGAAAAATGCTCCCTGCACAGCGTGGCACTTCTGCAGGCGCTATGCTGCTTAACAAATGTAATTTTTTGGTGGAAGTGCCCCATAACTTTAATGGCAGCTGCACACCTTTCTTTAGATAAGCCACGTCTACGGAAAGGGGCGTGGCCGACATTAAAGTGAAAGTGCAGCATGGGGTTCTTTTATAAACAAGCATTTGCAATGCAACTGGTCCCGCATTTGTGAGAGTTTAAGCTATTGCCATTGTAAATGACAATGACTTTTAGTTATGTTTTCAAAACACATAAATGAAAGGCATTGTCATCCACAATGCCAATAGCTCAAACTCTCGCAAATGTGAGACTTACTGCTTTGCAAATATCAATGGGATCATCCCTTCAGTTCGGTTTTCCAATTGACTGGGAGACAATCAGTAGCTCGATCACTGACTGAGGTGAAGGCAATGCTGAGGCTTAACCCAGATTTGACACCAGAGGTGGGACTCAGATTCAATTGTGGGCGTGTCGCCTGGAGTAGATAGCACAGACCTTGATGGACAGAACCAGCTCTTCCAACGACGTCAAAGCAGATGTGATCTCACACCTCCTAAAGATGATATAGGAATTCCCACATCGAGACCTCCAGAGATATCTATGGCGTCACGGCCTTCCTGTTTCTCCAAGTGGGCATGTCTGGGAGGCCGAGAGAGATCGATGGGGCACAGTCTCTAATGTATCTCTGCCCTGAGCTTACCTGTCTTACAAGTTCATCTTACCGAACTTGAACCCTCCCAATTTTGCTCTATTTGTTATCATACAGAGGTTCGACCTTCTTGTGGGACAAATGTCTTACCACACTGTACCAATGGAAAAGGTGATTTGGTTCAGCCATGTCGGCCTAGTCGTGTCCTTGGTTTTCTATCTCTCTTTTTGTCTCTTTCCGACCTTTGAGTCTGGGTGCCTGGGTGCCTGGGTGCCTGGGTTGGGGAGCTCCTAGTTTGTTAGAATCATTGATTGGGATGTTGAGTCTTCCTGCAGTCCTATTCCCCACATACACCACTCCATACTGATGACAAATGCCCCATGTATGTTTAAACTCCTCTCACTGAATGTATTGGGTTTCATCTCCCCTAAGAAGTGTCAGCAGGTCTGGAGATATTTGCTCCATCATGACCTCAATTATATTTTTATCCAAGAAATGCACTTACTCAAGAAAGATCACAATCGTATGCTTCAGCAGCACTCTCCCCACCAATTCTTTCCATCCCCTCCCATCCTGCAGTGAGATTCCTAAAGCTAAAGCTTTTTCTCCCAAAGGGAAAACTACTCTCGCGATTCTTAATCTCTATGCCCCTACTACCTCTCAAGATGCTTTCATAATCTTCACACTGGGACAGCAGCTGCAGGATGCCAAAGGGAACATTACTGTAAGGGAGCACTTTTAACAGACTTGAGACCCAGAGATAGAAATATTAATACTTACCATTAATACTTACCAGAGTATGATGGTAAAGTCAACCTTCTCAAAAAAGAGATCACTGAATTAGGCTGGTAGGCGCTAGGCGCCTCCTTCACCCAGATTTACAGACTACTCTTTTTTCTCACATGTTCACTCCTCATACTTACGCATCGACTATGTCTCCGTAACACACTCCCTCCTTGGCATTCTAGAGTCGGCCTCTCTCTCCAACATATTTATATCTGATCATGTTCATCTGGACCGCAGTTGGAGTAGGGACCTCACTCCTCCCGAAGCCCCCCAGCAACTGGCGCTTAAACCCCCGAACACTGAGATACCCGGTGAACAGAGCTTCGAACATTGATGCGATACACAAATACTTTACTCTCAATACCTCCCCTGGAATCTCCCCACACATGCTCTGGGTTGCATTCAAAGCCACTGCAACTTTTGGTGTTGTCCACAATAGGCCTTGGACAACAGAGAGTTAAAAGCGGTCGGTAGGAGATAACTATAAATGAGGGCTGGTGCTTATCACCTGCAACTATGGCAAAAATCAAGCAATGCTGTCAGCTATCGACCTGTCACTTAACTTTCTCCATTCTCTGAAATCCTAGAATGCCTTATATTTAATGGCCTCACTGCATTCATCTGCACATATCACCTAATCAACCTCATTCAATCTGGCCATCACACTCTAAACTGGATGGAAACAGCATCTGCCAAGTTTCTCACATCTTCTCATCAATATAAACTCTCTTCCATATTAACACTACATTGCTCAGCCTCATTCAATGCCATTAATCACTCTCCACTCCTTGCCATGCTTACCACCTTGGGTATCACAAACCAAGATCTCAACTGGCTCTCCTCAGATATGTCCGATTGATCCATTACCCCCAGGTCCCTCCGTCCTCGACACCGTCATGGACAAGTGAGATGTAACTATCTCACTGACAGAAAAAGAACGAAGGAATGCTGGACCTACCCTTCCCCCTCCCACTGGGAGTACTTAAGGAGTACCGTCCCAGCATTCCTCCTGTTCTTTTTCTGTCTTCCTGACGGTGTAAGGACGCGGCAGGAGCGGGGGCGCTCCTGCCTTCTTTCTGGATTTCACGTTGTGGCTGCTGGTTCTTACCTGGTGCCGGCGGCCTTTCGTTGTTGGCCTCTCCCTCCCTGCTGGGCTTGGGGGGAGTGGCGCGGGCCTCTCCATTTTTGTGAACCTCGCGGCGGTGTAATACCGCGTTGGTTTCTTCTTGGCCCGATGGCCGCCTCCCCTGGCCTGCCGGGCTTGCTGGGGGGCGCGGCCGAGCTGCTCCTCTGGATTGGTTGGAGCTCCTTCCCCGGCCGGAAGTCGTCATGCCTGACTTCCGGTTTTTGATCGTGTGGACGGAAGTCAGGCGCCTCGAGGTTGCCGGCTTTGGGAAACTCGTTATAACGAGCGTTTGGGGTGAGTACCGCATAGCGGTTGTTATCTCTGGCGATTTTGCTGTTGTTGGTGTGTTCTTTGCGATGGGGAAGCATTCCAGGAAAAGACATCACCGGGAGAGGTCTTCCTCTTCTTCTAGTGCTTCCAGGTCTCCCTCACCTGCCAGGTCCAGGCGCCGTGATGCTGGTGCTGATGCGCATATTAAGCGCTTGATCAGGGAAACCTTGACTGAGATGGGTGATGTTGGTTCCCGTCGCAGGTGTCCTGCTCCTGTTTCTTCGGCCTCTAGTGGCGATGAGTCTGCTGGTTTGGGGGATGAAGAGTTGAAGGTTGAAGGACAAATATGTGGACAAGGATGCTATGACCATTATTGTGCAGCATGTTAAAGAGAACATGGGGTTCCCTGACGAGGACGCGCCTAGTACCTCTAGGGGCCCTTTGTTGCGACAATTTCAGAGTGCTGCCACTGTCGATGTACCTGTCCATCCCTTCATCAAGGATGTTTTGAAGCGCGAGTGGGCTGATCCTGATCGCATCCTGATTCCGCGATTCATGGCTAAACTCTATCCTCTGCAGGATATGGCTACTGAACTGCCTGATACAATTCCTATTGACTCATTTGTGGCTAGTTTGGTGGGGCGTACTTCCCTTGCTGAAGATGCTGTGCTGAAGGATCCGGTTGACAAGAAGGCGGATGTGGCGCTCCGTAAGGTGTATTCTGGTTCCCACCTGGCCTTGAGGGCGGGCATCTACGGGACTTATGTGTCGCAGTCCCTGTTGTCTGACCTGAAGTCTCTCTATCAGTCTATGGATAATGCCACGGACTGTTCTAGTTTGCTTGAGCAGATTGAGCGTCAGGTGGAGCTGCTGTCTGATGTCTCCT
Source organism: Triturus cristatus (assembly GCF_964204655.1). NCBI lineage: Eukaryota > Metazoa > Chordata > Amphibia > Caudata > Salamandridae > Triturus > Triturus cristatus. The sequence continues at coordinate 252,661,497 of NC_140586.1, forward strand.
TTGACGTTGTGCGTGCTTCTGCTCTGTCCGGGGGGGGCTTGTGTGGCTGCCCGTCGCAGTCTTGTCCTTAAAGACTGGAAGACGGACTCTGCGCAGAAAGCATGCGCTTTGAGGTTGCCCTTTCAGGGTACAATGTTGTTTGGGGGGGAGTTGGAGGCAAAATTGCACAAATTGTTTAAGGAAAAGAGGCATTCTTCTTCTTTTAAAGTCTCTGCTACTGCTCCTGTCCCTTCTAAACCCAATTCTTTCTTTCGCCCTGCTTCTCGTAGGCAGTTTGTGAGAGGCCAGGGTAGGTTTGCTTCTGGCCGTGGTCGGGACCGTAAGGCTAAGTCCCCTCCTCCTGCCAAGCCACGTTCCTGACTCTTTGGCGGTGGTTCCCGGGTTGTTGGTTGGAGGGCGGCTGCGCTTCTTCCTGGATGCCTGGGTTCAGTCTTGTTCCGACGTCTGGGTGTTGGACATAATTCGCCAGGGTTATGTTCTGGAGTTTACGGCTCCTCCTCCAGACTCGGGTGTTCGGCCGACTCCTTGGCCTTCGAGTCGTGTGAAGCGGTCTCATCTTTCTCTCGGGATTCTGGACCTTCTTCGGAAGGGTGCCATTCAGGAGGTTCCTCCGTTGGAGACGGGGTTGGGTTTCTATTCCCTGGTCTTTCTGGTTCCAAAGAACACGGGGGGTTTCCGCTTGATTTTGGATCTGCGGGTAATGAACAAATGGGTGGCCAAGATTCCTTTCCGCATGGAGACCTTGCAGAGGGTGATTCCATTGGTGCTGCCAGGTCACTTCATGTGTACCCTCGATCTTCAGAATGCGTATTATCATGTCTCGATCCATCCTCGGTCCCGCAGGTTTCTGCGGTTTTGTGTTCAGGGGCGTCATTACCAGTTCATGGTATTGCCCTTCGGTCTCCGGTCGGCGCCAAGGGTGTTTACGAAGGTGGTGGCGCCTTTGGTTGCGTGGCTTCATCTCCAAGGGGTGATGGTGTACCCCTATTTAGACGACTGGTTGGTCCATGCTCCATCTCGGGTCCTGTTGCTGGAGGCCAGGGAGGTGGTGTGCTCGGCGTTGCGGGCCCATGGTTTCCTGATCAACTTGCCCAAATGTCAACTGACGCCGTCCCAGGACATGGTTTTCATTGGGGCCCGCTTCCGTTCGGATCTGAACCGTGTGTTCTTCCCCGAGCCTCGGGTTGTGACGTTGGTGTCCCTTGCTCGTCGTTTCCGGGTGGGGGGTGCCTTTCCGGTGCGCCTTTGGTTGCGTCTTATGGGTCTGATGGCGGCAACTGTTTTTACGGTGGCCTGGGCGCGTTTTCATCTGCGCCCCCTTTGGGTGTACCTCCTGTCTCTCTGGGATCCCCTGTCCCGCGACTTGGATGTTCTTATTCCTGTATCTCCGGTGGTCCTCCCGGTTCTTCTTTGGTGGTCTGTGAGGGCTCATCTGTCTTTGGGTCTGCCCCTGCAGTCTTCTCCTTCTCTGGTCTTGACAGCGCTTTGGGTTGGGGGGCGACCTTGGGGTCTCGCTCCCTTCAAGGTCGTTGGTCCATCCTGGAGAGCCGCCGGTCGTCCAACTGGAGAGAACTCACGGCGGTGTCCCGCGCTGTGATGGGTTTTCGGGATCTGTTGCTCGGTCGGAACGTGTTGGTGCGGTCCGACAATATGGTGACGGTGGCTTATCTGAATCATCAAGGGGGGATTTGTTCGGCTTCCTTGAACGCGATAGTGGTGCCCCTGTTTTGTTGGGCGGAGGGCTCATCTTCGGGGAGTGGACAACTTTGTGGCGGATGCCCTGAGTCGGTGCTTTCCGGATTCTCTGGAGTTGTCTCTCACCCCGGTTGCGTTTCGGCTTGTGTGCGGGAGGTTTGGGCGTCCCTTTTTGGACCTCTTTGCCTCCCGGCACAATGCTCAGCTCCCTCGGTTTTGCTCCCGGTTTCTGCAGGAGGGTTGCTGGGGGGTGGACGCTCTGTCTCTCCCGTGGCCGTCGCGTCTCCTCTTTGCCTTCCCCCCCCTGGCTCTGGTTCCCAGGTTTCTGGCCCGTTTGTGTCAGGAGGATCGGGAAGTGGTGGCGGTCCTGCCGTTTTGGCCTCGGAGGTCTTGGTTTCCGACGGTGCGTCTTTTGGCGGTGCAGGGTCCCTGGTTTCTTCCCCTGTCTCCGTCTCCACTTCGGTCTTCCCCGTGCCTGTCACTTCTCCGGTTGCGGTTGTCGGTGTGGAAGTTGAGAGGCAGGGTTGGAGACGGCGCGGTTTCCCGGAGCATTTAGCGGTGGCTCTTCAGCGTTCCCGGAGGCCTTCTACCCTTAAGGCTTATGATAGGCATTGGGGTAATTTTGATCGTTGGTGTTCGGCGTTGGGGGTCTCCCCTTTATTCTGTTCCTTGCAGGTTGTCCTTCAATTTTTGTGGGAAGGTTTCGAGAAGGGTTTGGCTGTGTCTACTCTGCGGGCCCAGTGGGCCGCTGTTCGGGCTTTTCGTTCCCCGTGGGGGAATCTTTCGGATATTGAGGACTTGGTTTCTCGTCTTCTACGCAGTTTTACTGTTTCTCGGCCTGTTCCTCGTCCTTCCTTTCCCCTGTGGGATTTGCCTTTGGTCCTGCGGGTTTTGATCGGTCCTCCTTTTGAGCCTTTGGATGTGGTGGATTTAAAATTTCTCACTCTCAAGGTGGTTTTTCTGGTGGCTGTCACCTCTGCACGTCGTCTTGGGGAGTTGGGAGCCTTGATGGCGCGGCCTCCTTTTCTTTCCTTCACGGAGGAGGGTGTGGTGCTCCGCCTGGATTCTTCTTTTGTGCCGAAGGTTTCTTCGCAATTTCACAGGTGTCAGGAGTTGGTTTTACCTGCCCTGGGCTCTGTTTTGGATTCTCCTGGTGGTCCCCAGTGGTCTTTGTTGGGTGTGTGCAGGGCTTTGCGCATTTATCTGGCCCGTACGGCGGTTTTTCGCAAGTCGGACTCCCTTTTTGTCTCCTTTGGTGCGGCTTCGCTTGGGAGTAAGGCTTCTTCTGTGTCCATAGGCCGTTGGCTGAAGCAAGTCATTTCCTTGGCCTACTCTCTGTCTGGTTCTCCTCCTCCTTTGGGGGTTCAGGGTCGTTCTACGAGAGGGGTGGCTGCTTCTTGGGCGGAGGTTCAGGGTGTTCCTCTCTCTGAGATTTGTAGGGCTGCCACGTGGGCCTCTTCCAATACTTTCATCAGGCATTATCGCATCCTCAATCTGTTGGGGGATGATGGAGGTTTCGCATTGGGGGTGTTGAGCTCTGTTCGCTCCTAAATGTTTTTTGCTACTTTATTTCCAATAAATCTCTGGGTTTGTTTGCTATCCTGGTGGTTTGTTGTGTTTTCTGGTATGAATGCCGGTGTTTGCTTTGGTATTTCTCACTTGTCCATGACGGTGTCGAGGACAGAGGGACCTGGGGGTAATGTCCTATTACTTACCGGTAATCTTCATTACTCCGGGTCCCGTAGTCCTCGACACCGTCATGACTTCCCTCCCTCCCTCCCTGTCTGCCGGCCTTCATTGGGGCTTGGTATTTCAGGAGGAATGCTGGGACGGTACTCCTTAAGTACTCCCAGTGGGAGGGGGAAGGGTAGGTCCAGCATTCCTTCGTTCTTTTTCTGTCAGTGAGATAGTTACATCTCACTTGTCCATGACGGTGTCGAGGACTACGGGACCCGGAGTAATGAAGATTACCGGTAAGTAATAGGACATTTCTGTATCCTGGTGGTCGTTCCTGTCCAAACCTATTCCTCTGCCTGATGGAGTCCCATAGCTTTCAGTACCAGGTCTGCTCCTCGTCTCTCTAGATCACATCTTTAGGCGGCAGTTCATCATTTGGGTTCTCCTATCATATCTATGCAGACACCGCACAAATCTCTTTCCAAATGTTATTCCTCACTTTCAGCCCAAAGTCTCTGACTGCCCCCTAGCTATCCCTCACAGCAGGGCAATGTGTTCCTTCATGCTCAAATCTTCTCAGACTTGAATAATTTACATCCAGGACAAATTGGCATTCAGTCACCTTCATATTTCAAGTCAAAACGTTTATATTGCTTAAAACACCGACAGGGATCAACAATATAAAATGAAATTACATTTCTGGAATCAAACTGTAAAACCAAGTGTACAGATCCATAAAACATTCAAAACCATTTTTTTTTTTTTAAATGTGTTTATTGGTGAAAATCACTGTCATGGATACAGAAAAGGACGACAATTTTAGCTGGCATATGTATAGTAAATAAACCATCATTAGACAAAATATACATTACATCACAGTTGCACCTTCTGTACGTCTATGCATGTCCAACTCCACCACCGGAGACACCACAGGATCTCCCCGATATTTGTTCCACATCGACCACTTCCTGTCCCGCTTTTTCGGGCACCCCCTTGCTAAGAAGACTTCCGTTTCCGCCATAAAACCATTTTTTAAATATTTTTTAAAATGTGTTTACATTATAACACACAAATTCATTTGTGGGAGACCTCATAAAATTGAACGTTTCATCTGTACTTGTTATCCTGAACTTAAAACATACCGGAGTTATAAAACGACCTTCATATCTTTTGTTTGTTTCCCCCTGACACACTATCAGCAAGAAAACTTGGAGTTCGCTTCAACCGAACTATGAGCCTGGAATCATAGAGAGTCTACAGTAAGAGATTGCACATAGTTTAGAGGGTGCACCTACAGAGATTATTATATGAGCACATGGGTGAAAGCAAAAGGAGCGCCATGCTTACATTACAGTAACATGAGTGAGCCGTGTAGGCAAAGAAGGCGAGGGGATTTCCAGGTGACATTACAGTAATGCAGATCATTGCGAAAGAAGAGAGCCCTGTCTCCTCCTGTGCCTGTAAGACTCGTGTTACTGTAATGTAGCTACCTCCGCTAAGGATAGCATCAAATCCATCAATTTGTATTACATTTAGAATCCATTAGAGATGCTACATTGTAGGAGAGTAGGATCTGCATCACATGGTTACCCCCACTTTTTGCTGGTGTTTCACTGTTTTTCGACTTTAGTCTGGCTAGGACCCTGCTATTCAGGGCCCCAGCCTAGCTGCTTCCTCTCTAAATTGATTGCATGTGCTTTAGGTACACCACAGATTGGAGCCTGAGGTACCCTTGTGAGTCCCTAGTATACGGTATACTATGTACCCAGGGCATAGGTACCCCAGAGGCCAACCAGGGGCTGATGCATGTATTATGCCACCCCTGGAAAACCCTCCAAAATGACATCACAGGTCTGCTACAGCAGCCTGGGTAAGGTGGTGCATGCACCCCTTACTGAGCTATCGGTTCACCTATCACTGCACATAGTAACCTATCAGTCACCCCTATGGCAGCCCTTATCAATCCTTATGGTAGGGTGCTTGGTTATATGTGAAAGGGTGCCCAGCAATAGTGGCTGGTGACATTTGAAAGTGGTAGGGCGCAAAAGTTGCGATGAGTGAACAGTGGCGAGTGAGCCCGATCGGCATAAGAGGAGTTCTGATTGGTGCTGTGGAGAATAGTGACTTGTATATGTTTAGTGGTAAAAGGTTCCAGTCTGCGACAGTAAGCACTGTGTCCATGCAAGTCATTATTTTAAACTTGCATTACACTCAGTATAAAATAGACTGCTACAAAACGCACAAAAATGTTTAAGATAAAAAGTGTTACCGAAATATAGATTTTTTTTGCAGATAGTACGTAGTGCAATTTTTTTTTAACGGTCTTTTAAAAGCACACTCTTCACAGTTTAGCTGGTACTGGTAGCGCCTTACAATACCACTCCAAAAGAATGAAGGTGTATTAGGAAGCTTCAATTTATTCCATCAATTAAAGTCAATACCTTCCAGGCACCCTTTACATTTGCATATTGACCAGTTGCGCACATTTACATTTCTTTCTGGGAAGCAGGCAAACTGGCAAGAAGGCTTGTTTTAGTTGTGTGCCGTCCCTCGGTTTCAAGGCAGAGGGAGACCCCTGCCTTACACTGCAGCTGAAGAATTTCAAATGGGACGGTTGTGCCTTTCAGATTCCCCCTGACTTTCGCAGTTTGCACTGTTGTGCAACAACGTTTGGCGGCCATTATGTGCACAAGGAGGGGGACGACGAGCCTGCTGTGATATATTGCTCGCAGTGTCCTCACTCGGCCTGTGCAAAATATGATAATAATGAAGCAAAATTCCTAATGCGGACACCTGTGCGCAAGTCACGATGCACGCACGCTGAAGCCGAAACACACAGGCATGCAGCGGTGTGTAGACCGAGAAATCGAATGCACACACGACAAGACTTGCCATCAAAAGGTTCTGAGCCACATGCTGCAATCCTAGCAACAAAAGGTTTCTGAAGCCTTTGAACCAATAAAGAAGTAATTTGGGATTGCAGCTGATTTTTCACCTCTCTCATTAACAGACAGTTTTGAGCATGCTTTCAACAGTGCATAACAACCAATAGCCATGATGCCGATATTAATTTACATCACAGAGATGCCAAAATGTATAGTGCCAATATCGGCACAATCCCCAGCCCTCCCACAGCAAAACATGTAATAACTCAGACACACACATTTTTGGTGGAGAAATTTGCTGCAGGTTTATTAACATAACAATATGTCAACATGGTGGGTTATCTTACGGGCGATCCCAGGGCAGGCGGCCCCTCGCCGCCTGCCCACCTGATGATCCATAAAAACCCGGTGGCCGCGACCAACCGGTGTTTGTCCATTTGGGGGAGGGGTTAGCCCCTCCCTCCAGCAGACCGCCAGTCCGCCCCTTACTCACGCCCCTCCCAGCTATGAGGGGGCGGAGCGTTGCAGGCAACCCCCGGTTGCTCAGGTGCACAACCGCCCGTAGGACTAACGGGGCGCCGTCGCTCCTCCAGGATCCCCCGCGAGGACCTCCCTGGGGATAATTGGCTTTAGCACCCTTACTGTGCTCCCGTAGAGGGTACCCATCTGTACCTTACAGCCTTTGGATCGCCCTGTAACTCCGCCACAGCCCTGGTGTGGCCCCCGTCACCCCAGGGCCCCCCCACCATATAGCGCTACCTACTTACACCCTGCTGTTTCCAAGGCCTCCCCCAGATCCAACAAGAATATGTCCATGCCCACTTTGGACAGGTGAATCCCATCTGCCTCGAAGCACCCTGTGCATTTAGCATGTAGCATCCCATGGAGTATAAACCCAAAACCCCTTTGCTCCGTGAACTTCCGCATAGCGCTGTTCACCCTTCTGCGCGAGGTCTCCATGGCATCCCTGGAACGCGCGCCCCACCAGACCTGCCGTGGTGTGATTTCGGACCACCATAATTCACAGGTCCCCAACTTGTTGCTCAGTTCGCACATGGTGGCCCTCATCTCGTGAAGCAGGTCCCTTCTCCCCAGGCGTACCAGATCATTCCCCCCTAGGTGTATCACTAATAAATCGGGCGGTGGGACACCCTCCCCTAAACTCTGAAGGACTCTCTTCACCAAGCTATTCCAACGCATGTCTGGTGTCCCAATCCATATTATCCTTGTGGATGAGGGATTTTGAAAATCAATTTCTTACACAGAGCACTGCAAACGCCTTTACACATGCAAAAGCACACCAAAAGTATAAACATCGACTGAAGTCGCAACCTCTTTGACACAATTAAACCCTTCCTCGTTCCGTGTGTGCATGTGGGCCCTTATGGGCTAATGTATCTTTTGTACGAATTGGACTCCCAACGTCCCACCAGTTTGATGCTTTCCACCGGCAAACCCGCCTGGAAAGCCGTGGTCGCTGCCCCAATACGGAATGAGTGACTGCAGAAACGAGTGCCCTGGATCTTTTTACCAGACAGCTCTAAACACACCGCCATTACGCGCTGTACCTGGTATTTGGTCAAGGGAGAACTGTCAGCGTGCACTAGCAGGTAACCTTCTATTGTGGGTCATAACGCCAGGTAGGCCGCGACTAGGCGCACCGGACAATACTTGGCGATCTCCAGTTTGTTGAGCACGATGAGCTTCCCCACCCTTGCCTGGTCCGTTTTGGATCCCCGAAGTCTAATTGTGAGGGAACCGCCTGCCAACGCCGTGTCCTGAACGTTCAACGCCACCCCCGACGTGTCCTGTCTAGATCTCGCTACAAGTTCCCCCATTCTAAAAGCCCCAAAGAAGGCCAAGCTAAATGTGGCCGCGAAGAGGGCCGCCTCAAAAGCAGAGTGGGTCGCCCTGCCAACCCAATCCAGCATCCCTTGCAGCGTTACGAAATCTATGGCTGCCCTGTTGTCTGGAGCTCTAGGTTCACTCCTGGCCCAGCCTTTGAGTGCCGCCCGGATCAGGTAGGACTTAGTGGGGTCTTCCTGTCCCCTTAATCTCGCTTGGTGGCTTATTGCTGACAGGTGTCCCCCGATCCACAGTTGGCTCTTCCCTTGGTCTTTTGCCCACAAAATGAAGTCCTGGGTCCTGCTCTCCAGGGATGACCTCCCATCGTCCCATGTGCCAGTTACGGAACAGAAGTTGTTCACACACGCCCTGTACCGCTTGACAGTCCGAGGTGCTAAGGACAGCTCGCCCATCCCCCTCAAGCGCCTGACAGATTCAGTAGGAACCATAGATGTGCTGGAAAAGGGGTCATCTCCTCCCTCGCTCTCGGCCACGCCTCCCGGAACCTGTGCCACTGAAAACGAGAGAGAGCATCAGCCGCTATGTTCTGCACCCCTTGAATATGTCGCGCCCTACACTCAATGTTGTTCACCAGACACACCCTCACCAGTTCCCTCAGTAAACACAATACAAGCGGGCAGGATGCAGACTGTGAGTTGATTGCCTGGACCACCGCCAGATTGCCGGACCAGAAAAGGACCCTGCGTGCAGACAGAACAGAGGGCCATATGTGGAAGGCCACCACTATTGGGAACAATTCAAGTACTGTAATGTTGGCCGTGATCTTCTTCCTGCGCCAGACATTGGGCCAAATCTGCGCGCACCACTCTGAGTCCAGGATGACCCCAAAGCCCTCTCTGCCAGATGCATCTGTGAATAAGGACAGTTCAGGAGAACCCGCCCAAGGTGCCCTCCATAAAACTGCGTCATTGAAGCTATCCAGGAAGCTTGCCCACATGCCCAGGTCTTCCTTCAACCCCTTGCTTAGCCTGACTAGGTGGTGCTTCTTCCTGACCTTAGCCGTTACCCTGGCATTCCTCCGTGCAAAGACCCTCCCCGCAGGTATTATCCTGGCAGCGAAGTTGAGCTTGCCCAGCAGGCTCTGCAAGAAGCCTAACGTGACCTTCTCCTCCCCCAAGGCTGACTGGATGTGCTGTGCAAGGTCCTGGACCTTGTCCGCTGGGAGCCTGGATTCCCCTGCTAAGGTGTCAAGTTCAATCCTTAAAAAGGTTAGAACTTGCGTTGGACCTTCCGTCTTCCCTGGCGCCAAGAGGACACCCAAATGACTGGCCAGTGGCTCAAAATCCTTAAGGGCATTGCTGCAGTCCTGTGACCGCTCCGTCCCAATGAATAGGAAATCGTCTAGGTAGTGGGTCACCCCTACGACTCCATAGCATGTCTGCAGGACCCACTGGAGGAAGCTGCTGAATGCTTCGAAATAAGCACAAGAGACTGCACAACCCATGGGCATGCACCGGTCGTAAAAGTACCTGCCTTCTAGCTTGAAACCTAGCAGTTGTTGGCTGCTTGGATGCACCGGTAGCAAGCGAAACGCCGATTCGATGTCCGCTTTAGATAACCATGCACCCTTGCCTGCCCTCCTGACTAGGTCCAAAGCCACGTCCAGTGTACAATACGTGACAGAACAAGCGCCTACCTCTAGTCCATGGTTGACAGAGCCCCCTTCCGGGTAAGAGAGGTGATGTATAAGGCGAAAAGAGACCCAGGCTCCTTCTTGGGCACCACCCCCAGAGGGGAGACCACAAAATTCTCCAGGGGCGGGCGCACAAAAGGGCCCGCCACTCTCCCAAGTGCCCTCTCCTTCTCAACTTTGGCCCGCACAACTAAAGGCAGTTCATTGGCTGACCTGAGGTTATCGGCCTCTCTCGCCCCTTCGGGTCCCACAAAAGGAATTCTGAAGCCCTCGCAAAATCCAGATAGAAGCAACTGACTGTCCTGTGTGAGGGGGTACTGTCTGAGGAGAGGTAAGAGGTTAGACAAACAGACTGGTGAGGGACCCTTGATCGTGCCCCCATCTACCCGGTGTCAGTCCCCCGTAAGAAAAGGTGGTGTGTTGCAAGGGTAAAACTGTGTGGACCCAGTACTCGCTTCTTCACAGGAGGGGGAGGGGGCGGGAGAGGGGGAGGGACCAGAGATCCCCCCACTAACTAGCAGAGTCTTGCTTGCCCTTGTTGGAGCCTCCTTGTTGTGAGTGGCAAGAAGTCGCTTGGTGTGGACCCCCACATCTGTTGCATGCGTGTAAAAATTTGCATGTTTTACCCCACGAGCAGGACCCTGTGTTGAATAAACGGCAGGTCCCAGGTGGTGATCTTCTAAAACCCCCTCTATTGCCCCCTCTCCACCTGTACCCCCCCCCCCCCGAAAGGACTGTTTGTCCCCCCGTGTCTCTGAGTGAGAGGTAGTACCGCTGGCTTCCTTGGTAACCTGACTTTTAGTCTGTGCTCCTGCACCTAGCAGCGTGCGTGATCCCATGTGGTCCAGCCAAAGCTGTACTTCTTTCTGATCCCACCGCATCTCTGGACACAAGGATATCCGTTTTCTAAACTCCCTGTCATAGGTAACCCAGCCCTGTCCCCCCCCACTTCACCGCCTCAGTGCGGATTAAAGCCCCGTATTGAATCAGACCCTGCACCTGGTCTGGATGTTTCTCAAGGATGACTGCTGACAAGATGGCAAACGCGTCTAGCCAATTTTCTATGGTCTTTTCTGGCCACTGCTGGTACTTAACCTTCTTGTCGTCCTCTTTTACCCCCGCTTTTCTGGCATCTACCCCATCCTGAGCCAACAAGAGGAGAGAGAAGATGTCTATCAGCTCACGCCTCCAGATAAGCTCCTTAGCCGCTAAGGGGACCTGCCAGGCCAAGGAGCAGTGACCAGACAGTAAAGGAGCTGCTGCGACGAGCTGGACTGGAGCGGGGGGGCGCGGTCTGCTGGACAGGCGGGACTACCAGCGGCACCGAGATGGCCGGGAAAGAAGGCGTTCCTAGCGCAGCCTGAGTAGCACTAGCAGGGGAGCTAACAAGCACACTGGCAGCAGGCGGGGAGCTAACTGGCGCAGTGCCCGGATGCACTGCTGCCTCTTGTCCGTTAGGAGGCGCTGGGAGGCTGGCGGGTGTCGTGGAAAGGGAAGCCTCACCCGCCCCTTCCAGAGCCTTGCATGTTGCAAGCGTGGCAGACACTCCAGACGACGCCCAAGAGATGACGGGGCGGGCGCCCCCACCAGGTTATGCTGCAGATCCGTCTGGCTAGCCCACACCCTTGCAGCTGCCTGAGCCCCTCCCCCCCCGCAGGAGTGCTGTTGTTCAAAGGTGGAGGGCAGGGGCTTAGCTGTCCCCCTCTTAGCTCTGCCATGAAGTTTTTGAGCGTGTCAGTGAGCTTACCAAAGTCCTCTCGTGTAGCGTACATGGATGAGGCCGGATTGTCTTGTTGGGTCGCTGGCCCCAAGGACTGAGAGGTAGCTTGCTGGGGCCCCATCTCCATCTGTGCGTGCAGGGCCCTGGATTTGGCTGGCAACGGGTCTGCCGGGAAGTCCTTTGACGTTGGCTTCCGGACCCGCTTTGAAGGTCTCGATGGCCCGGCCTCAACGTTAAGGTCCAGCACAGGAGGGGGCGGTTCGCAGACGACGCCAGAGTCCTCCGCTTCTACGGTCTTCAGGATTCCCGTGGCCCAAGACAAGCCCTTCCCCTTGGCCATCTGAATAAACGCCGCCCATTGAGCTTCCTGCGTGGCCTCCAGCAACGAATCGTCCACCTGCGACGTCTGTGTCAAAAGGGGTGGTGACCCTTGGCTCTCCATGACCGATCGTCGGATACCGTGTCCCTCAATCTATGGAGATAAAGAAAGTGTCAGATAACCAAATACTACGCTCCGCTTTGGCCAGGACTCTTGCTGCCAGCTGCTGTATCCCCTCCCCAACACCCTTAGGCACTTACTCAGAGAACACGTCAGAATGCTTGTGTGCGTTCCAAGACTGAAAACAGCGAAATTCTAAGTAAGAGATAAAAACAAGTTAGCATTGTCCCCCTTAGTGTCCAGAGACTTTCCCTGCTGGACACTGAAAATTCTGCGACCCTCCCGGTCCCTGTCTGACACACCCCCTTCCTGTAGCACACCTTGCCTGTACCTACTACAATGTTCCGCGTCTCCCTTCTAGTATTTCCGACTTGAATGTCTATTCACTGGGCTCCAGGGGCCGACCAAACAGTCAGTACCCACAACAGTGGGTAAGCCACTCCCCCCCTGCCCTCGAGCACGGCCGCCCATCCTCCCGCCCCCAACCAGGCACTTCTGCTTTCTCGCAGTGCGAGAAGCAGAAACATAAAATGGTAGTTTTTACCATTTTATGTATCTGCTTCTCGCACTGAGAGAAAGCAGTGGGGCGACGCCCAAATGCCCCTATAGAGGAGCCGCCACTGGTGCCCAGGCATGAGCTGCGCCCCTCTGCAGCCTTCGGAGTCTCTTCTCCGGGGTTGTCAGTGGTGCAGCCTGACCACATACTCTTAAGTGCATTATATCTTAAACGGTTAATGCTAACTTTGGACTGGCTGCACGGAAACATGTCGTGTTTGGTGTCAAACACCTTGGAATCATACCCCCACATCAGATCTTGATGTGAGGATATGATCCCACCCTTCTAGAGGGAGAGATATGGCAGTACTGGTATACCCGGTAGAAACTTAACAGAGCCCTGGCATCACAAAAAAGATGCTGCAGCCACAGACACGGGTCTGGCCTCCTGCTGCTGACTGAAACTCCAGCAGGGGAGGCCTGGACAATAGGTTTCCTGTCACAGAGAGGTGTAACCACCTCCCAGACAGGGTGATGTGTATTGGGGATGGGTGGGAGCACTCTCAGAGTGCTTTGAAGTCCTGCACTAGGGGCACATTTGGTGTCCCCGTGCATAGTCCAGCTCAAACTGGTTCAGGGGCTTCCAGCCCCTGCTCTGGCGCGAAACTGGACAAAGTAAATGGGTGTAGCCACCCCTCTTTCCAAACCCTCCCATAGGTGGGTCCCCAGAGCTAGTCCAACCCCTTCCTTAGGTATAAGTAAGGAACCTCTGAAACCAGAACTTTAGATATCCCTGGACGAAACTCTGAAGCTGAATCCTGGAATTTCGACGCTCTACTAAAGACTAGAGGACTGAAGAAATCTCCCTTGGGGTCAAGGAGTGACTCCCCTGCTTGGCAGGCACCAACGAAGCATTTTGCCAGTCTGCATCTCCGAAGCTCCAGCCGGACTCCGAAGTATTTGCAGCCTAGGAAGAGGATTTCCAGACATCTCAGAGACCCGCAGCCCTCGTGAGTAGCGTGGAACCGGAACTCCTGGTTACCGTGCACTTTTGCAAGTGCATTTACTTCTCGACGTCTCTTGAAGTCGTGCTTGGGGTTACTTGTAGCCCCCACCTTGAGCAGAGAATCCAACGAGGATTGTTGGCCTAGTCACACCGAGTGACCCGTGGGCCGCCATTTTGTGTTTCCTCTTGAGGCTCCTTCGCGATCCCTGGTCTGTCGACTGGTGGGTCCCTGTGAAGGCAACTTTGATTTTTCTTGGGCTTCCCTGGTTGCTCCAGACGTGCCCTAACTCCCAACCAAGTGGTGAGTCCCTCAGAACTTGCTGGTCTGCACTGAAGCATCTTTCTCCTTTCTGCGTGGATTGCTGTTGCCAAGGCTTGTTGTGTCCAATCCGGGCACCGACGCTGCAGCACTCGACATCCTTAGTGGGACAGCTCCAATCCAGCTCCTGGTTGTCCTTGACGCCTCCTGGTCCTCGTGGCTGAAGAGTCAAGCTTCACCTTCTTCACCTGAAGCACCCGACATCGGTGGGCATTCGTCTATCGTGCCCCTGGTCACTGGTAAGTGACCCAGACTCTATCCCCTCTGCTTTCAGGTTCTTCTCGACTTCGATCCAGGCTTGGATCTCTTCGGACACTTCGCATCTTCCCGGCAGCAGCATTTCTTTGCCAGCTCCCATTGAAATCGACGACGCGACCCGACACCATTTGACACCTATGCACCCGACTTCCCTGGGTGAGGTAAAACGAGTACTCCTGTGCTCCCGTGGGTGTTGACCCTAGAACTTCCTAAGTCCCAAAGGGTTTGGTCCTGACTCATTTCTAAGTGTCCCTAATCTTTAAAAATCTAACCATAACTTTCCCCATAGAAGATAACGGGAGCTCGCCGCTGTGTTCTCACACTGCACACGGCCCCCGTGGGTCCTCTGTGTTACTACCTTGGGTGGTTCCTTGGGGTCCCAGCGATTCTACAGGCTCTAGGCCTTGTGTCTAGTTATGTCATGGTTCTTATACCACTATTTTAGTATATGGTTTGGCTCGCCTATAGGGCCTGACGTGTATTTGTGCTATTTTACTGTAATATTTGAAGTGTAACTTATGTGTTTTGACCTCTAGCCTCATAAAGAGACTACTAGGGGGTGTTTAGAAATAAATACATATATTTTATATATATACCTGGTGTGGTTGTCTTTCATTTAGCCATTCAAGAGATTATAGACTGGTAAAACAAGCTGCTTTACATTCCTGGAAGACTTAGCCTGAAGGCTGGTATCCATAGCTACCACTAGGATAGCTTTCAATAAAGGTTATCTTTAACCTATCATCAATAAGGGGTTGTTTGGACTGGTACAGGGTGCCCACTATAATTAGTGGACAGCATATACCAGGCCAACTTCTCACATACATCACTAGGCTTCTTTCTACTAACAGAAGACTTTGATTAAAACCTATTAGCGGATAGCCTAGAAAGAAGAGTTTTTCTATATTCCACATCAGGTTTTTATGGAAAAATAACATCTCTAATACTGGGAAATATATCCAAAATTCATTATAGAACTTGGGCTTATGGCAATTAAATGAAAGGTTCAGTACGGATCAACCTGCAATGCCCACATTCTCGTCAGCAGGAAATAGTTCAATCACTGACCATTCGCTGATTCATGTGTCAAACTTCCATACATGTCTAGATTTCCAAATCATCGAAAGAACAGAAAGTGATCATGATCTGCTAAGTATAACCTTAGATTAGGCAGTTGATTTGTTTATCAGTGGCAACTGTATTTAAGTAGGGATGGAGAGAGCCTATAGGAGAATAATCTGGAGTCATGACCGGAGTATCATATTCCATATGGCAAATGGAAAGTCCTTATTTCAACCTCATATGGAGGACCTGCAGTTCCAACAATAGCTTCAGATAAAGATAAGGATATCAGAAAATATATTATTTCATCTAATGTGCTGAACTCTTAATAAGGAATAGTTGAAACTCTCAGGCCGCCAGGTCAAACTGCATTCCAGTAACGGTCATTAAATTAGCACCCAAAAATCTGAGTTATATTCTTTCCTTACAAGTCAATCAAACAATTTTCCCTGGTCAAGTTTTACTGACCTGTAAAGGCTCATACATCCAACAAGTATATCAAAAGCTTACAAAAACAGAGCCAAAAAGCTACTGTTTATTGCCTTGGTAGATGTCAATGGTAAGATATTTTCCAAACATCCACTGTCACATTTGTCAAAATGGATTGACGGAAGCAAACTAATTCCAAATAATCAGACCAGTTTCAGGTCTAACTCTTCAACCATTGATAATATATTTGTTTTAAGTACTGTGGTCGCTCATTCATTGGACTCAAAAGGAAAACCAATTGATTTAGCTTTTCATGGATTTTTCCACCACCTTTTATAAGGCCATAAGAAATAAGCTTTGGTGAGAACTATCTATATGGGGCATCGATCAAGCACTTTTACATTTACTGATAGAACTCCATGTGAACACTTGGATACAAATTAAATTAACCAAGGGTCAAGAACTAACACCAAGAATCAATGCTTATAAAGACCTTACACAGGGTTATATATTGGCACCTCTTTTGTTTGCTCTTTACATTGCTTACTTAAACCTAACTCGCTATCAAGATGATGGAGAGCAACCCAAATTTGACATAAGAAGAATCACACATCTCATATTATCTGATGACCTTGTCCTAATATCCACCAAACAGATCGGTATTTTAGAAAATTCAAACGCCTGGGAGAATATACCTTAGAAAATGGATTATCTATAAATTATAATTTAAAAAAAATAATATAATTGAAAGTCAAAATCAAGATTCATATGGAAATTGGATAAGGAAATAGAGAAGGTCATTGAATACGCTTACCTTGGAGTAACCTTTGAATTTGATTTGAAAATAAATTGGTCTTCATATAAGCGACAGATTATAAATAGCTTGATAATAACAGCTCGTACAATTCCACGCTTTGCATGTTTACAAGGGGAAGGGGCAACTGGCCATACATTAACCATTCTAACAATCAAAATGTTCCAGTTGTTTTATATGGCGTGATAATAAAAAAAATAAAAAAAATGGCTGAGTCCTTAAACACCATCTTCACAAAAGTTGTTTGGCAAACTTTCAATTTAAGACTTTCAACACCACGTTGGGATTAGATTAGAAAGTGGTTGCAGTCATTTAGCTGTTTTAAATCAAATCAATTATTTATGTTACTGTTGCAATGCACCTTTGTCCAGATTGAAGCACTGGAGAAGACTTGAAATTATATCAAAGAACAAGAGTTGTGGCCACCGAAACTCAGCTAAAGCTCTTATTAGAAAATTACCACCTGCCATCAATATCTACCTTAGCGACGCTTCCTAAAACGACTAGGGAGCTCTTCATTAAAAGAAATATGAAATCAGTATCTTATGAGAGTGATAAGGACACCATAACTGAATATAAAAATTGTCATTACAAGTATAACACATTTTTAAACAGAAGGCAATCGCATTTAAATTCCTTGGACAAAAAATACCTGCACATTTCAGACCACTATACATCCTACTTCTACAGCCTAAACGTTCTTGGTCAAACCCTGTAGAGAAGAACAGACAATGTTTTTTTTTATTTTGTTTATTCAGGTCAGCAAATACCGAACATTACAGTTAAATATATGCAGAGCCATGGCAAGAGCAGGCAAATTACTGATACAATTTATCACTGTAACGTAGCATATATATACCAATCAGTGTTTTTTTTTACACCTAAAGTCGCCAACAAATAAACCATAACAAAAACAAACAATGGTACAGATGGAAGGTATCAACACCCTAACAGTTCGCACTATCGATTGATGCACGACTCCTGCAGAGGGGACAGCACGTTCGGAGAAGCTCACAGCTAGAGTAATCATGTTTGGACACACACCCCAACGAGACGGGACCGTAGTGGGCTTCCTTTCCGCCTCCCGCCGACCCGGGGAGCTATCCACCCTGTCGCTCCACCCCGCAGACCGCGAGGCCCAGCTGCACCGCCCCGACATCTGACCACCCCTCACCGCTTATAGTGTCATCCAGAGCTCAGCGGCACATGCGACCCCTCACACACCTCCGATCAACCTTAACCCATATCATCAGATATTTCACCAGACAGTGAACCTGTGGCACGTGGGGATTCCGCCCTCTCACGGGACCAGTGCAGAAAGGGCTCCCAGATGTCCCTAGGTCGGGAAGTGACCGGCATAGATTCCCAGTAGCATTCAAGTTGTGTGTTGCCATATGTAACGTCTGCCACCCAGTCCTCAAATTTAGGCAAGCACCTGCGTCCCCAACGTACCGCCACCTGTCGCTTAGCATAAAGGAGCAACATCGCATGCAGTTTGCTAGCTTTTGGTAGAGTATTTTTGACATAACCTAGTAGCCCCAGATGTGGAGACGGCGTGTCGGCTCTATGGAGGATTTGGTTAATAGCTACAAAAATGCTCGACCAGTATTCCTCCAGGCGGGGACAGCTCCACGCCACATGTAGAAAAGTGGCATTTTCAGCCCCACACTTCCAACAAGTGTCGTCTTCCCTGAGGCCCATACGGTGCAGCAGCCGAGGTGTACGGTAGTATCTGTGTAGGAACTTAAAATGTATTAGGCGCAACCTATAGTTAGGCGACAATTCCTTCAGTTGCCCACAACAAAAGGTCCACTGTTCGTCCGAAAGAGGGGACTCCAATTCCGCGTTCCACGCGTGCAGCGAGGACGGCACCATAATGGGAGCTTGCTCCTGCATACAGTTGTATAACCGGGACACAAGTTTTTTGGGGGAAGCCCTTGACAGTAAATTTTGCAACGCCTGAAAATGTGGGGGCTCCTCTGGGAACAGAGGCCAGAGCGCCTTGCAGGATTCTTTAAGCTTATGGAGCGCGAACGTGTCCGCAAAAGTCTCCGGTATCTCAGAGTCCTCCTCTACAGGAACCCCAAAGGTGCCGTCGGGGTAGATGTCCGCGAAAGTGCGCAGAACTTTTCCTCTGATCACGACCTCCCCCCCGCTGTCCTGCAGGCAGGGAATCAATGGGTTGCCCCTCAGGGGCACAGCAGGCGCATACAGGAGAGGGAGACGTGCCCTCCTCTGCAACTCCCGCCACGACCAGCGGAGCAAGGCCACCGTGTCAACGTCTCCAGACGGGCGGGGCGCCTTCACGTATAATGCCACGCTAAGGGGCAATGGAGCTGCCACCGCCCTCTCCACCGCCACATGCGGCTGGTAGGGGGTGGGGAAAACCCAGAAGTGTAGGAATTGTGCCTGCGCACATAGCGCGTACAGCGCCATGTCTGGAGCCCCCAGTCCACCCTGCCTCAACGGGAGAGTGAGCAGCGCCCAGGACGATCTCGCCTGGCCTCCGGCCCATACCAGCGTCAATAGCAGTGAGCGCACCCGAGCATGGAAATGCGCAGTCAAGGGCAACGGCAGATTTACAAAGAGATATAGGAATTTCGGGAGGACTACCATCTTTGCCAGGGCTATCCTCGCAACTAAAGATAGGGGGAGCTTATTCCAGATCTCGATCTTCCCCTCCAGCCAGTCTACCGCTCTCCCATAGTTCATTGTCCACAAATCGCTCAGGTTGCGACTAATCCAGACCCCCAGGTATTTGACCGAGTCCGTTTCCCAGCGCAAGGGATAATCCGAAGTTACCTCCGGGGTGGCATCCGTCAGAGGGAACGCAACAGACTTGGACCAATTGATAGCTATTCCGGCCAGACCCTCGAATCTGACAAACTCCCTCAGCAGTGGATCTAGGTTTTCAGCGGGGTCAGCAACATATAACGTTACATCATCCGCATACAAGGATATCAACAGGCTGCGAGAGCTAAAGCCAATACCCCGGGCAGTGTGGTGCTGACGGACCCGAGCCGCCAGAGGCTCCATGGCAATGGCAAATAGCAGCGGGGACAGGGGGCACCCCTGCCTAGTCCCGCGAGATATGCCAAATGGCTTGGATATCAGCCCGTTCACTCGCACTCTCGCCCGTGGGGCTGCGTATAAGGGCCGTATTAAGTTTATGAAGAGAGGGCTAAAACCCATTCTGCCTAGGATCCGAAACAGGTAGGGCCATTCAAGCGAGTCAAACGCCTTTGTGGCGTCGAGAAAAATAACCGCCGCCCGGATGGAGGGGTGTAGGTAGTGCAGCACTGAGAATATCGTTCTTAGATTGTGCGACGTGGCACGGCCGGGGACAAACCCCGATTGATCAGGCAATGCCACCATGGGCAACAGGGGCTGAAGCCTGTCCGCAATCAGTTTAGCGTAGATTTTAACGTCTACGTTGATGAGGGATAGTGGACGGTACGAGTCGAGCAGCTGGCTGTCTTTGTCCGGCTTCAGCAACGTGATTATCAGCGCCTCCCGCATCGAGTCTGGCAGGGAGCCCGTCTCCTGGGCCTCAGCGAAGACCGAGAGGAGCCTAGGGGCCAGTTCCTCAACATAGGTCTTATAAAAACTAGTGGTCAACCCATCGGGGCCGGGGGCTTTGTGCGCCGGCATGCTCTTAATCACCTGCGCGACATCCTGAACAGTGAACGGGACATCCATATAGCGACGGTGATGGTCATTGAACCAGACAATGGCAATGGAGTCTAGGAAGGCGTCCAGTGATTCCGGGGCTGTAGTTTGCCTGGACGTATAGAGGGCCGAGTAGAACTGAGCGAAAGCAGTCAGGACTGCATCATGTCCTAACCGGAGTTCACCTGACCCATCTCTTATGGACGCTATGAAATCCGATCGCGCACGCGGGGAGATGAGCTTCGCCAGGGTTCTGCTAGGCCTATCACCTTCCCCATATCGACGGGCCTCCGCCTGCCGTCCCAGGAACTTCACTTCGCGCTGCGCCTCCTCGCCGAACTCCAACAGCTTAGCTTTCATCTGAACCGCCAGTGCGGGCGACGGGTCAGTACAGAAACTTGCATCTAAGTCCCGCAATTCTCCCTCCAACCTGCGCAGTGTGCCGCGGATTGCCCCGAGGACCCCCGCTCTCCTAGAGATGCACTGGCCCCGGATCACTGCCTTAAATGCGTCCCAAAGGGCCGCCTCTGTTTCCACCGTACCCGCGTTGATATCGAAATAGCGCACAATATCCTCTCTAATTTCCTCCGTAAATACAGAGTCGGTAAACACGTACGGGGGCAGCCGCCAGGAGAACGCGCGAGCAGGGGCATCAGGCATCCTCACCACCAACAGGCATGGAGCGTGATCAGAAAGTGACCGGGCCTGAATATCCACTCCCTCCGCCCAGGTTGCCACTTCCGGCGAGACCAGCCAGTAGTCCAGCCGGGACCAGGCCGCGTGTTGGCTCGTAATACACGTCCCTACAATATCATCCGGATGCCTGACTCTCCATATGTCCGACAGCAACCCCTCCTCCATGATGTCAAGGACTGCCTGTCTCGCTCTGGTGTGTGTGGGACCTCCCGCCCCCTTCCGGTCCACCGCATCTACCAGTGGTACATTAAAATCCCCTCCAAGGATAATCGTGGAGCAGTCCATTAACAGTATCCGTGCCCATAGATCCCGGAAGAAGTCAGGATCATCTACATTGGGTCCGTACACCGCCGCCAGCACCATCTCCCTCCCCTGCAACACTCCGTGAGTGATAACGTAGCGCCCCTCTGCGTCCAAATGAGTGCGGTGTTCCTTCCAATCCAGCCCTGCTCTTATGAGGATTGCCACCCCTCTAGCATAATTAGAATAAGCGGTGGAATGTACCCACGCCCAGCGTGAGCGCTTCAGTCTAGGGGAGGGGGTGGACCGCACATGCGTCTCCTGCAGGAAGCAGATATCTATTTTGTGTCGGGAGAGGTACCCTTGCATGAGCCGAGCTTTTTTATAGTCCCCGAGTCCCCTAATGTTCCACGTTAATATCCTAACGCCTGCTATAACTCCAGCCTTGTTGCTTGTAAGTTTCCTCCACCCCCATCTACAAACTGCATCTCTCTCCTAGTGTTCAAACAGGGCCATGCATAAGGGAGCATCCTGGTGATCTGCGAACATACACTTCCATCGTACCAGAACCAACATAACTCAAACCAACCCGCTTTCCCCCCCCCACCCCCCACCCTCACCAACCCCCCAATCAGGTTGTGACAAATCCCCCCGTGGATCACGCAACGCGTGATTGCAACTCAAACTTTCCAACATTGGGATGCACCCCATGGGGCGTGGTGCACCAAGCGTACTCCCCCGTCTGCACAGGGTGGCTGCACAATGTAACCCACCGCTTCACACCAGCTGAGCCCGCTTCACTCGGATCCAAGCTTATACCTAATCGGGAGACCTTGCCAAGAAGGAACAATTCAGCAAGTGCAGCACCTTTAACATTTGCAGGCCTCTCACATCCCCTTAGCAACCAAAAACTGTGTACCAGGAGCAACCATAGGCGGAACGGGGCTGGCATCCCACCTGCCAGTTGGAACACCCCACACGGATCTTACACAGCTCCCCCTCCCTTCAGGGTCAATCATTGTCACTTAAGCGCCCTTCGTCCACCTCCGCCTGTGGCGGCTTGCGCCTAGACGCAGCCCCCCCAAGTTGCTTGGCGTACTTCAGCGCTGCCTTCGCCTCTGTGAAGTAATGTGTGGTACCCTCGTGCGTCACCCTCAGTTTCGCTGGGTACAACTTGTAATTGTAATTGTAATTGTAATTGTAACAGTATTTATTGAGCGCGGTTGCTGCCCGCAGGCGTCCAAGCGCTGGATAGAGGGAAAGTGACTGAGGGAGCTTAAGGTACATAGGATTGAACAAACAACAGTGTCTTTAGGTTTTTCCGGAATGCAAGAAGGTCAGGGTTGGAGCGGAGTGTGATGGGAAGAGTATTCCATAGCCTAGCGGTGTTCAAAGAAAACAGCCTGCCTCCAGACCTAGCTCGCTTCACCCTAGGTACAACGGCCAGGAACGCCTCCGAAGACCGGAGGTTCCTTTTAGGATGGTAGGGGGTAACCAAGCCAGTGTTTATGGCAGGTCCCGTCTTCCAAAAGGTGCGATGTGCCAAGCATAGCGCCTTGAAGGACACTCTCTGCTTCACTGGCAGCCAGTGGAGGCTCTTCAGAGCAGGTCTGGCCGACTGGGTCCGTGGAATTTTCAGCAAAGTGCGTGCTGCACAGTTCTGAACAATTTGCAATTTCCTGAGGGTCATCTCCGGGGCCCCCAAGTATAAAGCGTTATTTGAGTCCAGGCGAGATTGAATCAGACCTTGGACTGCCACCTTTTTGGCCTCTAGGGGAAGTAACGGGAGCACCTTCCTCAGAATTCTGAGTAGGCCAAAGCAGGTGGCGGACAGCTTCTTGGCCTGGGTGGAGAAGGAAAGTTTGTTATCTAGCCATACTCCCAGGCTTTTAACACTTTCTTTGTGAGTGGGCGGGGGACCCAGGGCACTGGGCCATAGGGAGGTGAAAGACACAGGAGAGGTTGGTCCCAGGAGCATGAGCTCCGTCTTTTCACCATTCAGCTTAAGGGAGGAGTTGGTCATCCATCCCTTCACGTCCACTAGGCAGTTTAACAGGTCTGCTGCGTAGTGAGTATTGTTCTCCGTTGCCAGCGAGACCACAAGCTGGGTGTCGTCGGCATATGACACGATTTTAATGTCATACGGTTCAACAACACCCGCCAGCGGCCTCATGTAGACGTTGAACAACACAGGGCTCAAGGAAGAGCCCTGTGGCACTCCGCAGCTCAAGGGTTTCCTGTGCAGTGCATAAGGGATGGCAGCCTGCAGTAGCAGCTTCTTAGCAGGTAAAAATTCCTTCCGGGCCGCCTGTACCAAGGGAGTGAAGTCCGGATAGAAGGAGATGTTATTCCCTTTGTGTATAATTTTCCCCTTTTCGCGAGCAAGGCGTAAGATGAGGTCCCTGTCCTGGAAATTCAGGATCTTTGCCAGGATAGGACGCGGCGCCGCCCCCACCGGTGGCTTCTTACCGAGCGATCTGTGCGCCCTTTCCACTGTGAACACCGGGGAGAGCGCCGGATCAAAGAGCTCATGGAGTAGTTCTGTGACATACAGTTCCATCTTTCCAATGTTCGTCGTCTCTGGTATGCCCGTGATTCGGATGTTGGATCTTCGGGACCTCGCCTCTAAATCATCCGTTTTGGCCCGGAGGAATTCCAGTTCTTTTTCCACTGCCGTGAGTTGTTTCTTGGTGTCATGTCTGAACTCGCAGCAGTCAGCGTGCCCACTTTCCAGGCTGTCCAATCTAGTTTCGTGCGAGTCAACCCGTTGTTTGACGGAGTCCAACTGGGTAGCCATGGCATCTAGCTTGGTATCGATGCTCTTGAGACTCGAGCGGACCTCCAGCATCAGCGCTCGGTAGTCTACCTCCGGCTCTGCCCCGTGCGCGGAGGACTCCGCCGCCTCCAGGTCCGCCGCCTGCTGCTTGGCCTGACGCTTATGCTCAAACGTGAGCCTGGACTGCTTCGCCTCGTTCTTCCCTCCCATGACTATGGGGCAGTGCCAGTCGAGTACAGCAAGGCGGCCTCAGGACGGCTCTAACGGCCACGGCCGCTATCCAGGCAGGCCAGTCACCCTCTCCCAGGGCTGTCGCTCCACCGATCTCGGGTTCACAGGGGCACAGGCGATGCCACAAGCGCTGTCGAAGCGGGACAGGAGGGCAGGATCTCTAGGCCTCGCCGCAGCTCATCCGTCACGGCCGCCAGTCGGGCCGCTCTAGACCACCCACCGCAGGGCGCCGCACGCACAATTCTGCATGCATCCGTCGATGAGTAGATCAGAGCCCCAAGTCCGCTAGTGTGGCCGTTCCTACTCAATGAGGCCAGGTGCGCGCCCCGTATGTGCCCTCACAGCTTCGCTTCGGGATCCCGGCGCCAGCCGCCCCCACAAGCTCACCTCATGCAGTCGCTGGGCTCCACAGCAGCGTGTGTGTGGCGGCTCGGGGTCACCAAGGATCAGATCCAGCCGCCCGCAGCCAGGGAGCGCCGTGTGTCCGCCTCCTGCAGAGGCCACAAAATGGCGGCTCCGCCTCTCGCGTCTTCTCTCACCGCGCCAGCGGCAGCCGGGATCAGCAACGGTGCGCCCAGAGCAGTACCCGTAGAACAGCGGTCAGGTCTCCGGGCGGATCCGCTCCACTCGGCACGTCTTGCGCTCCGACCACGACCTGCAGTGTGGGGGCCACAGCTTCCCCGCTCGCCTCAGGCCCACGCAGCCTCGGTCTCCAGTAGCCGCTCCCAGCCGTCCCCGGCAGCCGCAGCGGCGGCCGCGCGTCACAGGATCTTCACGCGCGGGACGCCAATGGGCATATCTCAGTCCCCCGGTCTCGGCCAGGCATCAAATTGCAGTAGGTGCTTCACTGAGCTTCGCGGCGCCTCCCGGAGTGTGGATCGGGACTCCCAGTGCGGGCGGTGCAGGATTACTTGAAGGATTAATAATGCAGCCGGCGGAGCTCGCTCACAGAGCGGCCATTTCGCTGCCCGGTTGGCCACGCCCCAAGAACAGACAAAGTTGATTTTGTAATTTGTCCTTTGAAACTATAGCCCATATCATTTGTTTATGTCCACTACTACAGGATTTGAGGTTCAAGTACCAAAAGCCGCTTTTTTGAGAAGCAGGCATAAGAACATTAAAAAACACAATAATTTTATGATTTTCTAGGGCCACAAACAAAAACAATTAGGGGTACAACTACATTTCTTTCACTCATGGGTTTGCGTCTAAATGGCCAGTTTAAATAGGTCCAACCGATCAAAATTAATTTTAAAGTTTTAGACAATGATAAATGTATTTACTTATGAATTGGTTCTTTGTCAGTTGGGCACCAATATGTTTCCCTTTTTATACACTTGGTCCTTATTTGTTTACTTATTTATTACTTACTCTATTTTATTGCATTGATTTTTAATCTAAATCACACAATACGTTTTTACTACTACTGTTATGTAAGCATGCAGCTTCTTCTCTCCTTGTTCCTGTATGACTTCTGTTACTGCAGTGTATGCAGGGAACTCCCTCAGCCTCAATGCCTGTATGACTTGTGCAAATGTTAGCTCCACAGGGATCTCCCCTCAATCATGTGCCTGTGAGACTTTTTACATTACTGTAACACAGGTTTTACTGGGGGAGGGGAGATTACAATAACATGCAGGCACAGGGGGCTGAACTGCTCCCGGCTCACATTCCAGTCCCACAGATTAGATGCAAAGATGGATATGGGTGTGTGCGGAGACTACACAGCACATGCCAAAAATGCATGGGACAGGGAGCTCCACGCCTAGTGAAAGATGAGTGGAGAGTGAGTCCCTGCAGAGATCACAGTAACACAAGACATACAGGCAATGGGGGTTAGGGAGGTCCCTGATTAAATTACATTTACAGATCACTCTGGAAGAGGGGTTTAGGGTCCAAGTAGAGATTCCAGGCACATGGGTCAGGGGCTTCAGTAGAACTCCCAGTAACAAGTCATAGGGGACACCAGGAAGGGGGGGGGGGGCTACAGAGGGGAGGCCAGCTCCTGTCCCATGTGGAGTAGATTCTCTTGCCCCAGTCCTCACGGGTACACCCTTACAGGGACACTGCTTGTTTCTTACAGAGAGTGCCTCTCCATGAAATACAGCACGGGCCGGGGAATGCCTGCCCTTGGAGTTCCCTGCCTCGGTACATGGGACAGGCCGAGGCACAGCCAGTCATCAACCAACCCCTATTTAAACATTAAATACCAGACACCCATTTATAATTCCTGACCATCATGTACTCGTATCAGGCTACCACTGACATCAGATGTTTGCCTTTAATAACTAATCACAGTTGAGCTCTGAAATCATATTTCAGTAAAAATAAAAATAGCAAGCGCTCACTTTTCACATTCCTTTCGTGTTGACAGTCATTAGCTGACGAGGAAGTTTTTAATGGCCTCTTCTCTGTTTCTAGTGGCTGTCAGCATCCGACACATGGACCCTGCTTGTCCCTACATGTTAAAAAAAAAACACAAGCAACCTGCCTAAAAGTCTTTACACGCATTCCTTTGGTAAATTACAGGATACACATTGGTTTATTTTGTTTCTAAGATAAGGGCTCCACATTTCATTTGCACTGGTTCATCCAGAAAACATCTTAAATTAGATTAACCATGACTGGAATGGCTTAAAATTCCAGAGATGTCTGTAAGGATGATATTGCAAGTCCCCTCGGTGTTCTGTGACTTTATAAAAGAGCTTTGCCTAGCTTCTCTATTTGCAGACAGAGCTACTTTGTCAACCACACCATCCTCATAAGTAGCGTCGGGGTACTTTATCCTGTATAATATACAGCCTGAAGTTGTGACTATTTCTTACCTTGAAAGTTCAATATATCGTTTCATAGAGTAGCCAACATTCTCAGACATGCCTGGCCTCTCTCTTTCATTTCATGTGCATTAAGTCACGGATACATTTCTGTTACGACATTGCAATCTCATGTAGTTTTGGTAATTTCACATTAGGCTTTCTATGTAAAATTCCCGAAATTGTGTAATTATGACAAGTTGCATAATTGCGTAACTATGCCATCTGCGTAATTACGCAGAGTTTGTGGCAAAAAAATTGCGCAAGCCCACAGAAAAAAAATGTGAATGATCACAACATGATCTGCTGCTGTTTGGGGGCACTGGTGGTTTTTTTTGCTATTGTTTGGCATAAAATGTGTCCTCGCGCCCAAAAAGGGCACAGGGATGCGTTACCCAGTAAAATATGGTGCCAAATTACAATCTTGCATTTAACACATTAAAGCATAATTTCACATACATTTCACGTAATAGCGAAAACACAAATTACAAGAAAGTAATCTGCATGAAATAAACAAATACCATGGACAATGTAAAATGTTTTATAGCAATACAAAGGTGATCATTGTGACATTTGTCTCATCCGAGCCAGGACTACTGGAATCATGCAGCAATTCTGACATATCTGTCTGGAACATGGTCCATTAAAATAGGCAGTGAAGAAAATGCGAATTATTCAGCGCAAAGTGATACACTCTGCGTACGGGTGGTTTATTTCCCTATTTTGTCATTTTTGCACCCATTAAACCTGTCTTCCAAATGTTTCGCCTCATTAGCAAGAGTTGAACACTCGACCACAGAAATCAACTGAAAGGTGACCAGTTGACCTTAGGAAGGGCCATGCCACTGCACAGGAGCAACTGTGGCTCTTTCTGTACTTTTTATCTGTTTTAGCTGGAAGCCATTTTTTGTTGAAATCTGCAAATTATGCAACAGATGGTGGGTTATGTAGCATATTCGATGCATCAGTACTTTTACAGAAACCGCCACAGTTGCAGGGTCGAATAAATCCAATGGTCCTCACTATAACACGTCATCCTGCTATATCTTTTATAGGCTAAAGTGCATTCCTGTATACCTATCACTTTTCATCCTGTAGCATCAGTGAATGAAATAAAGTGTGCTGCAATAGGTCTGTCCCTCTGGTCTGAGGGTCAATGCACTAAATAAGGGGGCACCCTATGCAATTCCATTCCTCTCATCTCTCACTATAACTGCATAGAATAATCAGGGTCACTGAAATTATGCAGCAGGGAGGACCAAACTATGGCAAGGTTAACTAAATTATAAGGAAAAGAGAAATACTGTGGCATAATGTAGTACATTTTGTACTTGTATTACTTATTATTTTGTCAGTACAAATTAACATCATCCAGACCAAACTTTCACCTCACTAGTGCCTCATCTAACACCCAAACATATCAGTCAACCCTTGTGAAGGGCCTTCCTCTGTGCAGAAACACGTGCCACTGTATTTAGTAACTTATGACCCGTTTGGGGTAGAAACTTTTTTGGTTAAAATCTGCAAATTATTCAGCAGGTGATGGATCGTGTGGCAAATGTGACACATCTATAGTTATGAGGAAAATGATGTGGCCACAAAATTGGATCGTTCCAGTTACCCTGAAAATAATGAATATTAACAGGTGGTCCATTCCACTCACTGCCCTGAATGAGTGCACCAATCAAGGGCATCCACATCTGTATAATTGTCTGCAACAGTGAGTTGAAGAAAGGGCATACTATCCCTTTCACTGCCTCACTATGTGGGATGGAAGGCATCCCCAGACCATTTCCTCACATTGTATGGGTACATGCAATAAAGGAAATGCCCACACTCATCGGTGCCCCCCTACCTCACCACTATACAGTGTGGCATGGAGAGCATTCATAGATATCTCAGTCTCTTGCACCTCACACTATCCGTGCATGGCATAGTAAACTTTAACGCCACTCCTTGCTTCCACTAAATAGAGTAAGGGGCACCCCCAGCCATTCCTATTGTTTCCATAATCCTGAATGTATGCAAAGACAAATGAACTTCATGGAATGCAGTGCAACCCAGACATGTGTACCCCCATCACACTGTATCCAGGCATGGACTAAAGGATGTCTCCAGAAATGTGTAACCTTTTCATCACACTGTAGATGTGAGGGAATTAAAGGGCCTCTCCGGACATGTCTAAACCTCTTATCACACTGAACCCAGACATGTACTGAATACATCCCCAGGCAAATGTCCCCCCATCACACTGTATCCAGGCATGGACTGAAGCATATCTCCAGCAATGTGTAACCCTTCTATCTGACTCTGCATCTCCAGACATATGTGAACATCTTATCATACTGAACCCAGGCATGTCCTGAAAACATCTCCAGACATGTGTAGCCCTCCCATCACACTATACACAAGCATGGACTAAAGGATATCTGCAGCAATGTGTAACCCTTCTATCAGGCTCTAAGTATGTGTGAACTAAAGGGCATCTCCAGGCCTACAGCATTATTTAATCAAACATTACTAAAAACGCAGAGACTCATGTTGCCGCACAGTGGAAGGCCCTTCGCAAACGTTGCCTGGTCACCTTTCAAATGCCTATGGCTGCATTTGAGTGTTAAACTCTTACTAATGTCAAGGAACCTTTGGCCAGGCTGTGTTAACGTGTAAAAAAGGCAAGATAATGCAGAAATACTGTCACAAAATGTGCCGCATTAAGCTGCGTAAGTTGCCTCTTCTTGCCACATAATTTTGTCGACTCTGCAGCATAACTTTGTTCTCCCCCGATACAAAATTTTATTGGTCCTGACTTTAGGGCATCTCCAGACATCTGGAGCTCTCATCACACTATACACAATCATGTACTGATATACATCACCAGTTTTAAGGCGCTTGCTCTGCATAAGGAAGTAGGGTTGAACCATCTGTATGACATTTTGTCAACAAAACCCATTTATTTCCCTGTGGCGCTCTTTACGGGCCAAACCTGAAACCGTACTCAGGAGATCTATTGATCATGATTGTCTAAATCTAGTTCACGCTTTTAAAATACCTTAGTTGTCTTTTATTAACAATTCCTTTAGAATGACGTTCGGCTTCTCTGGTCTGAAGAACAGACCAAGATACTAAGGACTGAGAAGTCAATAATGAAGGCTGCACCATTAGATGCAAGGGTTGACAGCAGAGCTGCAGCCGATAGGGGGCAACACATGGTTATCACATATATGGCTTACGCCTTCCCAGAAGGATTCCAACCCTATCTATCTTGGGTGACACGTTATCAACATCTATATGCCCGGACCAGATTATGCCCGCGTGACCGCAATTACAAACAATGCACTTGAGATTTCATGCTTTTTTGATCAGTTTTATGATGATTTAATAAAATGCAATGCCTATTTATTGTACATAACATAATGGACTAAGCTGCTGTGGGCCTTTTGTGTGCATTGGAATCTGCAGTCATTTGTTTTAGGGTTGACACATTTACCTGCAAAGCAATCCATATCAGGAAGAGGCCGCACCAGACTGAATGGTTTTAATGAAAATGTGGTTTACTCTTAAAATTTCTTTTATGCACTTTTTTCCCATTACATGGATATAATGTCATGATGACTGGACTGTTTTAAAGGGTATTTACTGGCTTTTTTTAGTTATCTGATATTTTATCTGTTTTATGTACATTTATGGCCTATTCTAATAGGGCCGAACTAAAGTTTCTTCCACTTGACATCACCAGTCATTTCGAGCCCTTGCATCATAGTCTATATCGCTGCATGGACCAAAGACATTTTAACAAATCTCTACCACTACTGTGCAAATCCAGACATTTTACACGGTTATCTTTCTCTAACACTGCACTTTAATAAAGGTCATCCCCAGCGAAGCATGCTCTATCTGATGCACAGTATCTATACGTGGTCTGCAGGAAATCCTGAAATCTGGCTATACATGGTAATGCTCTGGTAAAGAGCGTCTCCTGAGAAGAGTCGCTACTCATTCACACTGCAGCCTCTCTTAGACTAAGGACATCTGACCACATGCATATTCCTACTATTGCAATGTACACCCTCCGTGAGCACAGGGCACCTCCTGACACGTCTGTTCTTCCTTTCACCCTGAATCCATGCTTGCACTAAAGTGCACATCTTCACGTCTCCGCCTTTTATCCATTGGGTAGCAAGGGTGCCACGGGGCTTAATGCGATCTAGGAAAATGAACCCCCGCCCCAGCCCTTGGTTTGGAAGTGAAGAGCTATAATTGGGGTAAATGTACAAGCCCTCCTGCTCCGGTGCCACTGCACCTGCGGAGCTATTGATAACTCCGCCTCTGCGTTTGATCTTTTTAAAACACAAAGCAATATAAAGGGCTCATCCGGACATTTCTTCCCTCTTGTCACCCTGTGTCGGTGGATGAAATGCGTGCGCCCTTCTGCATGAGGGGCAGGGTTAGCCTAGCACTCACCTTGTCTGCCCCCTGACTGGCCATCGCGGACGGGGGTCTCCCGGCTGGGGGGGCACTGGCTGTTTCTGAGCAGTGCCACCTCCCGGCTGCTGCTCTCCAGGCTCCGTCCCAGGCTCGCCATCTCCCGCTCCAGCCGCCTCTTCTCCTCTTCCAGCGCGGCCTTGTCCCTCAGCAGGTCCCGGTAGGAAGCCTCGGCTATTGCGGCTTGAGCTTCAGCCTCGGCCTTTTCCTTCCTCAGGGCCTCCAGCTCCCGCTGGAGCTCTGGCGGGGCTGGGGCAGGTGACCCCTGCCCTCCCTGCATCCGCTCCAGCAGCCGCTCCATGAGCGCCAAGCGGGTGCTCAGGGCCCCCAGCTCGGCCCGCTGCGCGCTCTGCTCCCGCTGCAGCTCCTGCGCGGCGGGCCCGGCCTGGCCCGGGTCAGGGCAGCTGGCCTCGTGCGGGCTGGGCACGGTGAAGGTGTAGGTGCAGCGCCCGGTGCTGGGGTTGTTGGCACGGCGGAGGTGCACGGTGCTGGCCAGAGCCGGCCATGCCAAGCATGCCCAGAGCAGCAGGGTCAACAGGGGTCGGAGCAGAGGCATCCCGGGGTCCAGAGGAGGCTGTTCGAGGACGGCCCCGGGTGTAAGCGCCTCTCAGCACTGCAGCTGTGCCCCTGTGATGTAGTGTGCACTTGTGTCCGTTCCTGTGTGTAAGTGTGTAATGCCGTGTGCAACCTAAGAGTTCGTGTATGTGAGCGAGTGCGAGTAACCGTGCAAGTCTTTCTCCAAGTATGCGCGCCTCTCCAGGTATCTGGTGTTCTTTGTAAATGTGATATAAGTGCCCCTACGTGCTCCTGTGGAAGAACCTTTCTATTGAAATTTCCGAGTGCTTCTACGTTTGCGCGCCTGTGAGTGTGCCCCTGTGGCACTGTCTGTTGAAGTCCCCCTGAGTGTCCGCGCAGGTGTGCTCCTTGGGAATTGTGTGTGCGCTTGTAAACGTGTTCCTGTGTAGGTTGCGTTTATGTTGAAGCTCCCGTGTATCTACCTAGGGGTGCTTGTTGGCTGGTGCGCTCCTGTGAGTGTGCTCCCGTGTAAGAGTGTTTGTTGAAGCTCCTGTGTGTTCCTATGGTACTGCGTAGGTGTGCTTGTAAGCAGTTGCGCTCGTGGAAGTGTGCTCCTGTGTGAGTGTTCTTATGTGAGTGAAGTGCCGGTTGAATCTCTCGTGTGTTCCTATGTGGCTGCGCAGGAGACCTCGTGTAAAGAGTTCTCCTGTGCAAGATTGTCCCTATATAAATGTCTGTGAAGTTCCCGTGTGCTCCTGCGTATCTGCGCAGGTGCGCGCGTCAGCAGATGCGCTATGGTACGTTGTGTTAGTGTTCCTGTGTAAATTAAGGTAAATTGTGTTAGTGTTCCTGTGTAAATTAAGTGCCTGTTGAAGCTCCCGTGTGCTCCTATGTAGCCGCGTAGAGTCGCTCGTTCGCAGTTGCTTTGCTATTATCCTGCTCCTGTTTTCTCGACCCCGCCAGTGGCTTGTCCCGCAGTGGGAGGCAGCCCTTATAGAGCTGGGAGAGGAGGTGCCAGGGCTGCCCTCTGCCGGCAGCTACGGTGACGGCGCCCCCTTCAGCCTGCGCGCGGGCTCTAATAGATGCAGCCCAGGGACCGGTTGCATGCAGAAGAGAGCGCAGAAGTCACGAGGCTGCTGTTTGCAGAGATCGAACAAGACTTTACCGCGCCTCCACATTCCTATCAGAAAGCCAGGCCAGTCTGAAATTTGACACCAGACGTACAAGCAATAAAA
This sequence comes from Triturus cristatus, assembly GCF_964204655.1. Lineage (NCBI taxonomy): Eukaryota > Metazoa > Chordata > Amphibia > Caudata > Salamandridae > Triturus > Triturus cristatus. Next base: position 252,694,453 of record NC_140586.1, read on the forward strand.
CAAACTCTCCCGGGTCTCTCGCGGGCTAAAGAAACGTCTTCACCACACTGTAGCAGAGTACTTTCTCCAGTGCTTAATTTGTAAAAACATACAAGTCCCAGGGCGGAGACTTTTTATTGGGAGCCAGCGGTGCAAACAGGAAGGCTCTCCCAGTTTAGCATGCACCTTCCTCAGCATTGCTACCCCTAGCCTTTTGAGGATGTGAGGACCTTACAATTACAACAATGCATTGCATGCGACAAAGATGCCCGGCCCTGGGAGATGACCACCAGGGCCGGACTGGCGGTAGAGGGCACCGGGCTTTTCCCCGGTGGGCCATGAGGGTGGGAGCTGATTTTGGACTGGTAGGGGCTGGTTTTACATCTGTGCTGCAGTATCAGCACCATGTACCAAAATACCAAAAGCAGCAGTGTTCTCTCACCAGCACCCCACCTCCCGCGGCCTGACCGACTTAATTGCCAGGGCTGGTTTGTGTTCCTAGTCCGGCCCTGAAGACCACCTGGTGCTGTATTACAGAGAGTGCCCCGGGCTGCTTTGCACGCCCCTGGGACACTTTGGTATTACAGAAGGGGGCGCAGATGCTTGTGCGTCCCCTTCAGTAATGTCGATAGCGCTAGCGCACTTAAAGCACGTGGCCCCGTGCATTAGTGCCAATATCGGCAACTTGCTGGTGTGACGAGCAGTGTGCGGCCAATTGAACTTGATATATTACGGCTCCCTTGAGCCACCGGACTGACGAGTCCTGGATCAGCACCTGCGCGCCATGAGAGGTACTCTACCTGTTTTTAATTTTTGGCAGTCCACGCGGCACCCCTTTACACTTACCTGCTCCCTGCTGACGAGAGGCAACTACCTCGAAACACGTGTCCAGGGATGGCTAATGCGACACATACTTTTCTATACACACCATGGCATAGGCGTACTCGCCGTCGCCACTACATTGACTACAGTAAGGGGCAACTTGCTGGTGTGACGAGCAGTGTGCCAATTGAACTCAATATCGGCAACTGTAGTCACATAACACACATAATACATCAATAAACCACACAACACTTTTGTAAGTGGAGAAATATTGCTGCAGGTTTCCAGTGCCGTCACCTGAGCAACCCGTGAGTATGACTCGAGGCGATCCAGCTACCCAGATTACAACGTAAGCATTTATCCTGCTCTACATTTGGCAACGATGTAAGTAAATCTAACGCTCCACTTTGTTTCCTTTACCCTCTGGGTATTCCCTGCTGATACGCATCATTTCCGACTTACAGCCCTAGATGGTGTGGGCCTCCTACGCCGCTTTTTAACTCAAGGAGTAATTCCAACTCTTATTATAGGTAAGACTACTCTTAGCGCACTTCATTCGTGTTGAACCTACGAATCTAGTTACACACACAACACACGTGTCTTTTTGACTGGCCTGGTAGACGACACGCCAGGTGAGCCCGCTGTACAGCCAAGTGGAGGTGTCCGGGCCCCGCGGGGTACAGCAGTTTACCTAGCGAGTCTCCAGCTGGGTTCTGTGACCGCCTCCGGGACCCGGGACCAACCATCTTTTGACTGGCATGGGACCACACCCACGCCTGCCCGCTTCTCCAGAACTTTGAGAGTAGCCTGGGCCTCCAGGTGCATGATACTATGACTGTCTCATTGTAAATATGTGATTTCTCGAATCACTGTGTACTTATGCGGATCGACAAGGCACGTCCGCATATGTATTTTAACTTCTGCATTTCTCTTTGTTTTATCTTTCTTTTGGTCTAGGTACAACGCAAAGGGGGCACAACAGACTCCTTTTTTCACACACTACCTGTTTAGGAGACACTGTACTCCCCCCCCTTTATTGCCGAGTGAGAGGGTGATATTTTACCCCCCCCACTACACATAGTCTGGGCACCTCTCCCCACACTCTTCACCTCTACTGGTCCTGATGAAGCGCCATGGATCATTCTGACCACTAAAAGGCGCGAAACATGTCGACCATTTGACCTGTATCTTCAGTTACTACTGACACATTACGTTTTGATTAGTAACATCTTTCCACGTTTTTTAGTGTACCAAGGGTACCTTCTTATTAAATTAGCTTCCCAGGTAACCCTTAGGTATTTTTATTCCTGCACACTCTACCGTCACCACTGACCCTGGCACTCCCCCTCCACATACCCGCATGCACCAATCGGCAGCTCTCTTAAAAGATCTCCGCTAAAGAGACCCTTCGGGGGACCCGTAGGGCATTGCACCGCCGGCCCGACGAGGAGCACTGCCCGATGATGAAGCATGACATCCTTCGGGGTGTGTGAGGGCAACAAGAGACACTTTTGTTGTCTCCCCCCCATCCTGAGTACCCCATCCTAGACCACAAACAGATAGATCCATCCCTTCCTCTTTACTTTCCTCTTGTTGAGGTACGGTCTTGGTTGACTTTCAACCATACCGACCCTGGAACAGTGCCTTCTAGTAATTACCCTATTGACTTCTCGGAGCACAGGCACTGGACCATTAACCAGCTCCTGGTCCCCCCCTCCCCTTTTTTTTTTGGATACAGTATTAAGCACGGCGGCTCAGCCGAGGGACCCTCTCTTTCACTTGCTTTCCTCATCTTTTTCCTCTCTTGTTTCCTTCCCCATTTCCACTTCTTGACCCTTCTCCCCCACCTTCCCTGAGACATGTCATTTTCTACCTTGGGGGACAACCTAGGCCTCAGCTACGGTGAGGACATTGTGGCTGAAATCCTGAGAACCCCGTCACTCCTAGATGTTGATGGCAACACAGCAGGGACCAGCGCACAAGGCGACTGGAATACCCTTACTTCTCTCAAAAAACTTCAGGTAAAGACCGCTCTTCACGGCTCTATTATGACCGAATACCTCAGAGCAAACTCGGCACCTAACGGATTGCTGGTCCGCACGGCACCGAGGATCTTTTTGGGTGGGTGGGCCTTCAGGACTACTTAGTATGCACCATTCTACCAGTGCCCAAAAGACCTATGTCATGCTGCCTGGCCTCATGATTCTGGCCCTACACTAGAAGCTCCCGCTTCAGCCTTGGGACAAAACAAATCGCCTGGAACATTGCTTAGCAAAGTGTGCTGCAGGGTTCTGCCTCCTCATCCATCGCATCCAGTTATGTAATCAACACTCCTCAGCCACCTACCGCAAGCAGGACTAGTACTCCAAGAGTCACAACAGGAATCACAGCCACAACCCCGGGAACGGACGTGCTCACCCTAACATACTGATGCACAGACCGCTTGCATACTGCTCCCTTATGGCTGAGACCAGAGAGGCTGTTACGTAAAGCCCTATTAGATGAACGTTGGACAAACCCGACAGGGCGCATCATGTGAATTGAGGGGGGGGACCACCATACCCGCCTGTGGAGCAGCCCCAGTGCATATTGTCATGACCCTTACTAAGCCCTTAGTGATCACCATCAACAACCTGCAGTGGCCAAGGCACACAGTGGGACCTTCAAATCCCAATTATATCCAACCCCATGTCTGTTCCCTCTGACCGCAAGTGACAGGATAATGATTTCACCAAACCCAATGTAACTAAAATTGTAAGCAGCACTTGTCAGGAGACATTCAACAACTGTCATTGAATCGCAGCAAACGTGGCAATCGAACTAGAGAGCTGACACGCCTCTATTTCCCTTGAACTCCACGTATGACAAATGAGACAATCCAGCCCCCCCCCCTCCCAGGCTAGAAGGATAGCTTGGGCAGGAGGAAAGCTGACTGTAACCAACACCACTTACTGCGAAAAAGGGTACCCTTACCTTCCACAGGGGCCAACAAAACATCGCCATGATAGCCCTAGTGGTATCGGTTCAACTGCCCCACTCATAAATTTACCGGGCACTCAAAGTAAAGCCCCCCTTCCTGTATACTCATGCAAGCTTTGGGTTAGCACAGGCCAACATGCCCACGATCTGTTACCATCATTTAGGGTCGAACAAAAGACTGTCCTGCCGTTAGCGATGGAATCTTGGAGCAGACCCAGACCGGGTGCTCCGGGGGCTGCACGCTGTGTTTCAAGCAGGTAGACCTACTGCACGGTACCGTATGTAAAGCGTGTATCACTGTGGCTTTATGTGGCCGGGGAGAAACTGTATGGGTCCCTCCCCCTGGAGATAGACTACCCAATAGTGAATCCAATAAATGTAAGTCTATGTTGATCCCTCACTGTCTTGTAAATCCTGAGACTACCCTACGCGGAGATACTCACATGCGCACATGCTGCCCAGGTATCGAGCGTTGCACATGAGGCCAGTTGGCTTGGAGCCCAAATAATCTAAGATCCCCCTCGAATTCTGATTCTGGAGTTCCAGTCTTGTTGTGAGATACTGTCTCTGATGTTGCACGAATCCACCCATAAAAACTGACCGTGCAGTGAAGAGCTATACCAGAAGCCCTGTAGCATGTCTCCTGAACCAGCGAGTAACTGCACTGCTGAGTTTGACCAGACCTATGCACAGCCCCTATGCATGCCCTACCCTGGCGAGCACCGGCATGTTGACCGATCCGGACACGACCTGGCAAAGCATGCCCATAGCCTGCTTACCGGAGGAGACTATCCTGCTCGATGGGTGTAACCTCAACCCTCAGAGTTCTAAAATCTGCGGCCTCAGAAGTAGGTACAGGATCAGATTCGGAGCCCAAGCGGCACGACGGTTGCTGCTGTGCATAAATTTGCAATGCTGCCTGTGGATCACCAGATTTGATGTGCCCTCGATATATTCGCACAGTCAGTGGAGGGTGTTAAGCAAGTGATTGAAGCACTCTACTAGCGAAACATGGTGACGCTAAACTCAAAAAGGCCCTTACAAGGAGGAAGCTACGCCTAGCATGGTGAGTCATGTGCTAGGGTTAACTGTGCCAATTGTAAATATGCAACAGCCACTACTACATCTGTACAATCGGTCTCTGAAGTACTCCATAGCACGATAAACTCGCTCCCCTTATACTACCAGACTCTGCAACTTAAGAAAACAAATAGTGACGGAGCCGCAATTCTAAAAGTCCAGGGTTGCCTATCGAACCTTTGAGGGATTAAGCGAAATGATGCTGAAATGTAATGACAGTTCAAAGCAGAACGTTGGTGCTATGTACCAGCAAATAAACCAAATCAAAAGTGCGCAGGCAGGCCTAACTCGCCCCCTCTGATAAGAACCTCAGCAACCCATGAATGCGCAGGAGTTGGTGGTACCCACATCACCTAGGTTGGGCGCCCATGGCATCTGGAACACCTAACCCGATTTCAACTAGTCCGCTGGCCCTGACCTGCGTAACCCCGGCCACAATAACCCGGGGGACCTGATATGCGCCTATATGCCTGGCTGCTGAACATCGTGTCTGGCCAAGAACGCACTTACAATGAGGTAGATGAACACAAATACGGCTGCCGGCTGCAGCCATCTACACGGCTTCACTTCATGCAAGGGGAGGGAAATAAAATCAGCACAACAATGTGTCGAAGGTCTATGTTTCCGCAGACAAATATAATCATCTCTGCCGATCACATCTTTTGTCACCACTGTGCAACACACACCTGTGAAAAGTTGACACTCGACAACTCAATAGAACGGTATGTGCCGAAAGAACACAATGTGGCAGTGCCACCCGGTGGCCAATACACCACTAGCCTCAATTCTACCAGTCAAAACTATAGACTTCATCAATGGTTGTTCGTGCATAAGAAAATTAAGCAGCAACGAAGGCTTGAGTATACTAAAGGAAAGCTTACAACTTGGCCGCAACAATCCTGATATTCCCGAAACAGGGAAACAGACAGCCTGAGATCAGGTCAGAGTTCGGATGTGCTCTTGCAGCCCAGGGACCCAATGGGCAGCCGGGGAAGCACTCCACGCGAGACCGGACCCCTACTGCTCATGGGGGCCTGGGGACAACCACCACAGCACACGACTGCCCCCCCGCACTGCCCCCTACTGCGGGGGAAATACTGTGTGGGAGGAGGGATAACAATACCCCTGCACTCACCGGGGAAAGCTGAAAGCTGGCACTAACTATGGACTCCTGAGGAGGAAAGCCGGGAGATAGATTCGGCGTGATTTTTAAAATTTACTGTGATACTGTGTTTTTTACTTCTTGGCTCACCTACCTATCTCCTGTTGACATCTTCGAAACAGCGCTCCACGCTGCAACGACCCCCTCCTTCTGGCCGCCATTCACGAGGGCGAGGCGCACCTCGAGACACGCCCCCTCGGCCGGCCACGCCCCCTCACCACGCATATAAATAGCGCGCGCCAAAAGCTGGGCGCTGCACTAACTATGGACTCCTGAGGCGGAAAGCCGGGAGATAGATTCGGCGTGATTTTTAAAATTTACTGTGATACTGTGTTTTTACTTCTTGGCTCACCTACCTATCTCCTGTTGACATCTTCGAAACAGCGCTCCACGCTGCAACGACCCCCTCCTTCTGGCCGCCATTCACGAGGGCGAGGCGCACCTCGAGACACGCCCCCTCGGCCGGCCACGCCCCCTCACCACGCATATAAATAGCGCGCGCCAAAAGCTGGGCGCTGCACTAACTATGGACTCCTGAGGCGGAAAGCCGGGAGATAGATTCGGCGTGATTTTTAAAATTTACTGTGATACTGTGTTTTTACTTCTTGGCTCACCTACCTATCTCCTGTTGACATCTTCGAAACAGCGCTCCACGCTGCAACGACCCCCTCCTTCTGGCCGCCATTCACGAGGGCGAGGCGCACCTCGAGACACGCCCCCTCGGCCGGCCACGCCCCCTCCAATTGCCTGTTCTCTCACCATAAATCATGTGCCTTGGCAGGAAGCGCAGCGGACGAGCGCAGCGGGCGCGACGATTGCGCGCCGGAGGCGCGCCTAAGGCAAGCCCGTCTGCGCCCGTCCGCGACTGGCCGGGACTAGGGGCTTGTCACTCTGCTCCGCTTATCACCTATACCCCGGACCAACTTCGCTGCTGCCAGGGCCCCTGGCCTATCCTGGCCTCTACCTGCTCTCGTATCTCCTCCCTTGGTCTCTCTCCTGCTACTCCCTTCCTCTGTCCTCTCCCCACAGTGAACACCCCTCTCGTGTCTTGTAGCACCGCTCCCTCATCATCCCCCAAAGCCCTCACAGCCTATTATCTCAACACCCGGTCTGCTGTTGCCCATGCACATGAACTTTCAGTCTTATTGGATCTCCATGCTCCCGACCTTCTTTTTTTAACTGAGACATGGTTTTGCGATGACTCCCTCCCTGCCCTACTATCCACCCTACCGGCCACCTACTATGCCCTCAGGGCGGACCGCCCTTCTGGCAGGGCCGGGGGTGGCGTGGCGGTCATCGCACGCACCAATCTCTTCTTCCAAACTTTACCTTTACCTGACATTGCAACCACCGAATTTCTGGTGATCCGCACAGTCTCCACCTCTCCCCCCCTGACTTGCTTCCTTACCTACCGTCCCCCTCAGTCCCCCTCACAGTTTCTCCCTGACTTTTTGGAGGTCTTGGCCACCATCACAGTCAACAACTCCTCCATCCTGCTCCTTGGCGATTTTAATTTCTGGCCCTCCGACTCCGCTGAGTGCCCTTCCTCCAAGGAATTCTCCGAAACCCTTCACTCCCTCAACTTCATTTCCCATGTCCATTCCCCCACTCACATCAAAGGTCATATACTCGATCAGATGTGGTCCCTGAACTGTCCGGTGGATTCACTCTCTATTACCCCTTGCCCCTGGTCTGATCACCACTTGATCTCTTTCCTTCTTCCCATCCTCCCTCCAGCCAAGCCCCCCCGGCCTAAAAACACCTGGGTCCGATCATGGGGTCGTGTCAACCTGGAGAATCTCTCCTCCCTTCTTACCTCATCCCTCCCCCCCCTTCAGGGTCTTCCTACACTTTCCCAGGTTGATGCCATAGATCAGTGGCTCTCCCACGGACGCGACGCTTTTGCCCCGCTCAAGCGCATTACCTCCAAACGCGACAAGGACGCTAATCGGTGGTTCACCGAAGAGCTTAAGACCACCAAATTAACAGTACGCCGCGCGGAGCGGGCATGGAGAAGAAATTACTGCCCCACTCTAAAACTGGATTACACTAACATCCTAAGCCAGTATAAAAAAGACATCTTGGAGGCAAAAACATCCTACTTCTCCTCCAAAATTTTAGCCGCGGAAAACCAGTCCAAGGAGATATTCACCATCATCCACAACCTAGCGTTCTCGGACAGAACCACTCTTAAGCCAGCCCCGTCCGAAGAACTCTGTCTTTCTCTCAACAACTATTTCATTCACAAAATCATCACTATCAAGGCTAATATCCCGCCACCCTCCCCCTCTTTTGTCGACCCTCAATGTCCCCCCCCTAAGGGTGTGCTTACCTCACTTCCCCCTATCACCCGAGAGAGCCTGATCACCTTGGTTCCCCTGGTCAAATCCGGCTCTCCTTTAGACCCCTGTCCCGCTCACATTCTCCGCCATATCTTTGTTTCCTGCCCTGACCCTCCCCTTCACCTTCTTAACAGCTCTCTTGCCCAAGGCATCGTTCCTAAACCCTTGAAATCGGCGGTAATTGTGCCCATCCTAAAAAAACCCGGGGCAGACCCCTCTGTCCCCGCCAATTTCCGTCCTATTTCCCTCCTACCATTCCTAGCCAAGTTGCTCGAGCGCCACGTCACCTGTGCTCTGAGCTCTTTTGTGGAGAATCATGGTGCTCTTGCCCCCCGTCAAGCCGGTTTCCGCCCCGCACACTCTACGGAGTCCGTTGTCCTGTCGGTCTTGGACACCCTCAGGGAGGGCATGGACACTAATCAGCACCAGGCCCTTGTACTCCTCGATCTCTCAGCCGCCTTCGATACGGTGGATCACACCATCCTTCTCTCCCGTGTCGGAGCGGCGGGGATCGGGGGGACTGCCCTGGTCTGGCTGTCCTCCTTCCTGAGTGACCGCACCCAGGCTGTTCGCCTGGGTGACTTCACGGCGGACGCCCGGAAAGTTCAGTGCGGGGTTCCCCAGGGTTCCTCTCTTTCTCCCCTCTTGTTTAATCTGTATATTGCCCCCTTAATCTTCTCGCTTCAACAGATGGAGGTCGGCGTATTTAATTATGCGGACGACCTCCAGCTTGTCTTCAATCTTTCCTCTCCTTCCTCTGTTCTAAACTTTCAATCTGTTATGCTTCACATCAGGGACTGGATGAACCACAATCACCTTAAACTCAACCCCGACAAAACCGAGTTGGTGTTGACGGGTGGTTCATCCAGCCCCTGGTCCCCTCTTTTCTGGCCCCCTTCTCTTGGCCCCCCTCCTACCCCCGCTGCCTCAGTCAAGACACTTGGTATAAAACTCAATTCTCAACTCACTCTGCACTCTCAGGTGAGCTCTGTGGTGTCCTCTTCTTTTCTTTCACTACGCACTATACGCAGGGTGTCCCGTTTCTTCACTTTCTCTGCTCTAAAACTCATCGTCCTGGCCATGGTGGTTTCCCGCCTGGATTATGGCAACGCCCTGTATGCCGGTATCCCCGCCTACAGTTTGCGTCGCCTACAACAGATCCAAAACCAGGCGGCCCGCCTGGTTTTCAAACTCCCCAAATTTCACCACTCTACCCCGCTCCTAAAATCACTTCACTGGCTCCCTGTGCGAGCCAGAATTCAGTTCAAGCTTGCCTCCATCACCTTCCGGGCCCGACACGGACTCGCACCTGCGTTCATCTCCTCCGAGATTGTTTCCTATGTCCCCACCAGGGAACTTCGTTCATCCTCCCAGTCCCTCCTCACCATCCCACGCTTCCGGAGAAAGAAGTGGGGAGGCTCCAAATTCGCTACTCTCGCCCCTGCCCTCTGGAACTCCCTTCCCCTTGAACTCCGTACCATTTCTCTCTACCCACAATTCCGCAACCAACTTAAAACCTACCTGTTCACAAAATATTTCGAATAATAAACTTGCCTGTCCCCCCAGCTTTTAATTTAGGATCCGGTTAGTTACAGCGCCAAGAAACCGCAGGTATACGTGCGCTTTATAAGTAATTTTAAATTCAAAATACACGGACTGCGCGTGGAGGGGCATCTTTAATGCCAGTACTTTTACAACATTGGTGGTTGCAGGTTTATCAGCTTACATTTAAAGTTTGTTTGGTACGCCTGCTGCTTATCCCTTAAATGAGGCGTAAGACTACGAGCCCTAATAAAAACGATCTGAAAAGCACCCTCCTACAAGGCCTAACATCCAACTGGCTGCTGACGATTAAAATAGGAAGTTGGTAATGGTTAAAGTGATGTCGTATAAAAGACGGGAAAAAGGCAAACAAAGGGTGATTACCATAAACAACCGAAGCAGCAGCTCCGCCCGCATAGCCCCCCCGCATCCCTACCTGGATACCCCGGCTCACTCTGCATAGGTGTTCCGAATATAGTGAGCCTACCCTCCCAGGCTGAGCAGGGAGCTGGCGGCACGAAACGGCGGCCCTCACGAACCTCTGCGAAGGTGCTGCATTAGTGCCTCCCGGTTAGAGTGCGCACGCCTTGATGAGGGGCCACTGCGTGGCCCCCCGGCCAGCCTAGACAGTACTCGTCGGGGGTGAGTGACCAGCTATGGAAATTTGGGCTACTACCACCAGCAAGACCGAGGAGGAGAGGACTCCCCTGACCGAGAACCCCCAGGCCTACCCACACACCGAGCCCCGCATGGTCGGGCCCTGGCATAGCGCTACCCAGGCTCAGTCATACTTGGAGGCTGCCCGGCGAAGCTTACCATTGCACCACGCTACCTCACATAGCCTGGACAATCCACAATACAAATGCTAATTTACCCTCCGTCGCTGTCGGTTAAATACTACTAAAACCATGATACAACAGTCCCAACATCAGCTGCGCCTGCAGACGCTCAGATCCGAAACAGGAAAATTCAATGTAACTAACCACAGGGGTGATTGATTCCGCGTGTACTAGATATCAGGGAACGCCTACCCTCTTCCGTACCGAATACCCTTCGTTATCTCACCCTAGCACAGCAAGCCTGGGACCCTGCATGCCGATCAGCGCTTGAGAAGGCATGCGAAGCGCTAGGTAACATGGCACAACTCATGTCGGTGCTGGGACTTGAACCTGGGGCCCCCTGGCCACGTCTATGCAAATCGCTATCACCACGAGTGCTTGCCCCATGGCTACCAGCTCACCAATGAACACTGGGGTGGGGGGTAAGCGTCAAGGGGCACTGGCAGGCCCGCATCGGTGGGCCCCACCAAGGCACTACCGCACTGTGCACGCAGTCACCGTGCTGCCCCCTGAGAACAGCAGCGGGACAGCCCCCCTCCCGCCACGCAGCGAGACCCGCAGTAGGCCGGAGGAAACCCAGGGCCTCCAAGGCCAAAGCCCGGTCTGCCAACCCACCCGTGCACCAACCGCAAGCCAGCACAACCAGACCCCGATGACTCTCCCCACACTGCACCCGACTGGCGCGACATGCGGGACAGGAGTCGGTACCATCATATCTATAGCGCGAACTCGACCCGAAGGTATTGAAGCGCTGTGCCGGAGCACCGTATTAACATTACACATTCAGGCACGGGGAGAATAAGTGATTAACCCAAAATCACAGGATGTGGACGTGACCCCCAGGCTCGAACCCTGGTTTCCTGCCCCAAAGTCGGCAGTTAAGCCTTCCGCTGCCCGGGGCTGTTGGGTGCCCCCCACGTGGGCGCAAACTCGACCCAAAGGTATTGGAGCGCCGTGCCGGAGCACCGTATTTACATTACACATTCGGGCAGGGGAGATTAAGTGATTAGCCTAAAATCACAGGATGTGGACGCGACCCCCAGGCTCGAACCCGTGTCCTGCAGTCGAGACCGGACTGCGTGAACTCTGCCATAAATAGCTCCCAGGAGAGAGCCTCAGCAGCCCCGGCCCGCACCCAGATACCCCTCCGGGCAATTAAAATACCCCGGGGCCGGAGACGTAGTCCCGGGAGGGGGGCCTCACGCGACCCGCTCCCACAAAGGCCCCCAGCTGTTGCTGCCTTTGTGTCTCACCTCGCCCCCCTAAAATGTTGGGATTTTGCAAAACAGTGTGTTTTATCTCACTCACTATTTCTACCAATCGCATGCCTTTGGATGCGACCCCGAGTCTCGAACGCTGGTTTCCAACACCAAAGGTATCTCTTGCCGCTACCCCGTCACACACGGGAAACTACCCGTCAGGACAAAGACCGACCCTGGCGCATGGAGCCGAATCGCCCCCCCCTCACAGCGGACACCCCTCCAATGCAATGGTCTGGCAGTGCCGCTTAAGCTGACGAGAGGAAAAGGGAGGCGGGGCGGTTACAGACTCACCATGGCACAGCTCCTGCGCAACCACGGACACGGTAAACCGGCGAGACGGGCAGCGGACAAGGCAAGAAGGCGAGGGACAAGAGGGCGAAGGATGGGCGGGGACAGCCTAAATACCCCTGTCCGCTCCACCCTCCCCGGAAATGGGTCGGCCGGACGTCTTCCCTGGCAGTGGCCCAGGGACTAGACCGGCGACTCCAGTGCCTTCCTGTGGCACTAAGGCGGCCGCCCTTTTAGGGGGGCTGCTGCGCAACCCCCCCGGGGCAGCCATGCAGTCAGGTTATATGTAGAGGAGTGATGCACATTTAGGGGTCCACGGACAGACTGGGCCAGAAAGCAAACCCAGGAATCAAAGTAAAAGTGGCCCACAATAACGAATCAGAAAGCTAAAAAAGCATTGACAGAGCCAATAGCGCTTTTTTTTACTATAATTTTAGCCATGTTAAAAAAAATGTAAAAAAACATTGACAAAGCCAAACACTGTTTCAATAACTTATATTGGAGAACTGCTTTCCAAGCAACAACTTACAACGACAAGCAACTAATTATTAATCACATACACAAAACCTATTGCATTTACCAATGCTTGTTCCACCTGGGGTGCTTCTTGAAATATTCTCAACATTTATTTTATTTCAAATGCTATAATTTATATAACGTGTGCTCGAAATAAACTTTGATTTGGCTGAATCGAATGGGATAATGAGATACTGGTTGTTTGTCACTTGAATAGGAAAAAGAGATCAAGTTTTTACAGAAAAAGTGTGTTTTATTATGAAAAAAAATTATGTAGATTAAATCTACACAGATGTTTTAGCAATCAGATTGTGTTTATAAATGAGTTCCATGTAAACACATTTTTAAGTTGCTACATTGATACCCAAGCTCACTTGGACATATTGGGCTGCTCTTGTCTTTTTTTACTTGTTTATCGCAGCCACAATGCAAAAGTTTAGCTGAGATTTACAAAGCCACATAAATCAGATTTGAATGGCTTTGCTTGGGATTTTACCAAAAATTAGTGCAAGGCAGCAGATAGCGCTACCTTGCGTCATTTGCACTGGGTAGGCATTCAATGGGTGGGGCACAAGGTCAAGACTGATTTGCATATGGCTGGGTCCAAATTGGGGTGGTGTAGTGGGCAAAAGAACGATGGATTTAACCCAGATCTTTTGACTGAGGGAGAATGTTTGCATTGTCAGCATTCTGTCCATCATTTGTTTGCTGTAACACTTTTCGCCCTAAGTGGGATGGGTATGCCCAGACATGGGTCCCTTGCTTACTGTGCCACTGGATTCAAGCTAGCAAGGCTGAAGAAGGGTGACATACCCTGAAACCGGTCCCAGGATGCTTGTTTCCAGTCCAGGGAGGACCTGGCCAGACAGTTGGTCTGGACTGTTCCCATGGTGCACAGGGTCAAGACTGATTTGCATATGGCTGGGTCCAAACTGAGGTGGAGTAGTGGGCAAAAGGACAATGGATTTAACCCAGATCTTTTGACTGGGGGAGAATGTTTGCATTGTCAGCATTCTGTCAATCATTTGTTTGCTGTAACACTTTTCGCCCTAAGTGGGATGGGTATGCCCAGACGTGGGTCCCTTGCTCACTGTGCCCCTGGATTCAAGCTAGCCTGGCTGAAGAAGGGTGACATACCCTGAAACCGGTCCCAGGATGCTTGTTACCTGGCCAGGCAGTTCGATCTGGACTGTTCCCAAGGGACACAGGGTCAAGACTGATTTGCATATGGCTGGGTCCAAACTGGGGTGGCGTAGTGGGCAAAAGAACGATGGATTTAACCCAGATCTTTTGACTGGGGGAGAATGTTTGCATTGTCAGCATTCCGTCCATCATTTGTTTGCTGTAACACTTTTCGCCCTAAGTAGGATGGGTATGCCATACGTGGGTCCCTTGCTCACTGTGCCACTGGATTCAAGCTAGCCTGGCTGAAGAAGGGTGACGTACCCTGAAACCGGTCCCAGGATGCTTGTTTACGGTCCATGGAGGACCTGGCTAGGCAGTTCGGTCTGGACTGTTCCCATGGGGCACAAGGTCAAGACTGATTTGCATATAGCTGGGTCCAAACTGGGGTGGCGTAGTGGGCAAAAGAACAATGGATCTAACCCAGATCTTTTGACTGGGGGGGAATGTTTGCACTGTCAGCATTCCGTCAATCATTTGTTTGCTGTACCCAAGCTCACTTAGACATATTGGGCTGCTCTTGGCTTTTTTTACTTGTTTATCGCAGCCACAATGCAAAAGTTTAGCTGAGATTTACAAAGCCACATAAATCAGATTTGAATGGCTTTACTTGGGATTTTACCAAAAATTAGTGCAAGGCAGCGGATAGCGCTACCTTGCGTTATTTGCACTGGGTAGGCATTCAATGGGTGGGGAATTTGCATTCCCATGCACACACCCTTTTGATTTTGACACCGTCCTAGATTTACTAAGACAATTAAACCTGATTATGTGCCAAAGTACTATGCCTCACTGAACCAGGCGAAATGCAGTGGCGGTGCGTCCATTAGGGCGCTGGGGCGTTGCCTCACAAGCCGCCCATTCCCTTCCCACAGCTCCCTCGGCATCTGTGAACTTAAGTAAACTGACTGACATGCATGATGTATTGTCAGACCAGGGGCAGGCAGCACCACAAGTGCGCATGACTGGTGGAGGTCGGTGAATATTTCCGCCATGCCCAGTCATGCGCACTAGTGTCTGCTCTGGCTGGCGCATGCCCATTAGGAGAGCGAGGGTTGATCAAAGGTTCAACCCTCAGCCTCCTAATGGGCAGGTGGGCGGCGAGTAACCCTGCTCTAAGCCGATCCTGGCACTGCTGGAGCATCGCCAGTATTGGCTGAGGGGTTGCCACTCCAGTGAAGGCAACAAGGGCCCAGCAGAGGCGGTGCGGACTGGCGGTCAGGTACGTTTTCTTTCTTTTTAAAATTTTATTTTAATTCCCTGCCCCTCCCCCCCAGCGCGATCTCCCCCCGCGAGTATTACGATGCGACTTGCTAGTTATTGTGAAACCATGGACTGGTGATGGTCACGCAGATTCCTTACCCTGACTTGCTGGCTGATGTGCAGCGGTTAGTGCGTTTGTTTAATCCTCACCACTGGTTTTTATGAGAAAAGGAAATATACTGCTAGGCTGTGGGACGCTAACTTACTCCGTTGGTATGGGCATTCTGAAAAGTGTTACGGTTCAGCATCTTTTCGACTTAAGAATTCACACTGTCATTCTATGGGTGGATTTCCTTAATGGGCAAAGTCTAAGCGTGTTTTTTTCCTGTGGCTTTGTTAGGAGTACCTTGTACATTTTATCATTTACAATTCATGATGTCTTGGCGCACTTTTGATGAATAATTATTTAGCAGGAAACAGTTCCATGTCTCTGCCTAACCTACGATAGTTCCCTGTCGTGGTCAGATGACGCATTCCGAAATGTGTACAAACTAGGAGCCCAGGGAGTCTCTTATTCTCCGACCCAAGCTCTAGAGGAGCTAAAAGGCAGGGCAGCAATCTTGGGGAGTGGCTTGCGTCTTCTGGGCCCCCTGCAAACACTCCTCGGAGACTACAGCCCACAGGTGCAAGGTAAACCACGTAATTTGAAAGGACTCTGTGCACATCTGACGAGAGTTGGACCTATTGCTAGATTCAATGATTACCTTTTTTTACAGTTCGATGAAAAGTGCAGGGAACGTGACTGAGGCTAAGCTTACCAATTGACTTGTCCATGGACGGCACAATATCTTTTCCTTTAGTTCATATTTGTTACGTAAATGTGAATTAAGACTACAACTCCCAGAACGCACTACTATGTTATGTGAAGCCCTAAGTCTGACCCATGGTTACTCCTTTGACTTAGATTTTTTTGGTAACTCTACCTGGGACTGACATTAGAATGTCCCTCGGCCCAGACTCCAAACCCATGCCCAGAATCAGACTGGCAGAACGCGAAACCTTAAGACATTCATAGCCTCCAAGTGGCAACTTGAGCATTTGTGACACCTTCGGTGAGCCCTGGCTTTCATCTAAACAAAATGCTGCATTCTTGGTTTTGAAATACAAGTTAAAAAAGCCCAGCATGCAAAGCGCTTCTAGCTAAAAAACACAGCCTGGACTATCTGGACTCTTGCGTTATCACACATCTTTCATTGGCAGGTACGAAACATTTGTGTAAATCTTGATAGACGTAGGATTTGTCGCTTAAAACTTTAATATACCCAGTAAAAGTCTGCAGTCCCAGCTGTCTCTTCGGCAGAACTGTGCCACATAAACACAACCGATATGCTGACTGCAAGAGAGATAAGTAGAGGCTCAATTATATATATTTGTTTTTGAGTCAGGCTAGGCTGACTAGGAAAGGATGTATGTATTTAACCATCTACATAACCACATTCACTTTACTCTTGACAGGCAAAAAGGAGGTGAGCGTTGGCCTAGACTAATTATTAATTAGTTTAGATTAGAACAACCCTCACCTCGTTTTTGACTGTGAAGAGTAAAGAGCGTGAGTTCTCAAATTTGCTTAAAAAATGCACCATTTGCCCTCTGATCTTTTAAAATTTACTCTGGGGAAGAACACCCCCGAACCCTCCTTAGGTTGTTCAGGCTCGCTAGCCAAGCTCGCTCGCCGCAGTGTGCTCCAGCACAAATTTTACGCCCCCACTTTCAAATGTCACCAGCCGCCACTGGTGAAATGATGAGAAATATCTTTATTTCGCCTCAGTACTTTCTCTTTCTATGCATGATGCATCCTGCAGCACACATAGAAAGAGGAAAATATCTGTAAGGATTGTTTTTGTGCAGGAAAGAAAACCTTTCTTCAGAAAATCAATCCTGCCTGTACCGTAGGCACTCTTGTACCATGGTGCTAGAGTGCCTACATTGTCGCTAGGCAACACACAGTGGCCAAGACTAATAGACAGCAGAAATATGCCATATCTTTGTAGATATGGTGTATTTCTGCTGTCTCCCTTTCACGCAATATAGCAACTCAGCTTGTTGCCTTTTGCATGAAAATATTAGTAAATCTGGCCCTTTGTTTCCTATCTTTCTCGTCCTATTTCTCTCTCTATTTATTTCCTTTTTGTCACTTGCTCTGTGTCCAAGTCTGCTGTTGAAAAATAAGACCCGCCCCCCAAAAATGAGTTCTGAGGCCCACCGCCTGCAATCTACGACCATGAAACATGTAGGCCCAGATATATCAAGCCTTTGCTTTGTGGCTTCAGTAATATTTACAAACCCAAGAAAGAAGCGATTTGAGCAGCCTTGTGTGACTTTGTAAACAAATGTAAAGCAATGCAGTGGCTTACCAAGAGCAACCCCAGCATGTTTACCTTCATCCCTCTGCAAAATCACAAGGGTTTAAAAAATACCCTACAGAGTTGTATCATATTTTCCAATTTTATCTCTGGTGCCCTCGCCATGCACAGTGTTGTCATCAATGATATAATTTCAGATGTTGCAATGATGTTAATAATAATGTCACAGAACATTTCATGAGTGAGATAATATGTGAGGTCATTAGCAGTGCATGGCAAGGGTGCGAGTTATAGTTAAATTAGGGCACGAGTTACAGTTTCTTGAGATAACTCTAACTGGGGAATTTCAAGGGTTTAGTTGGTTTAAAACAGTGTGTTTTAGCTGACATTTTCACCTGACTATAATGTCACTTCAACCTCCAGCCATGTGCGACGTGGGGTTGATTGCAGGCTAGGCCCTGCGCCCAATCCCAGCTGGTGCCCAACGTACCACGTGGTGGGCAACCATGTTCACAAGCCATTTGGGGGGGGGATTTGGGTGGAGGGTCTGGTGCCCAAGTTCCTGCAGGCACGCATGGCTGAATATAAAGGGTGTCACTTTAAGTAAAGCAGAGATACTGACTTTGTCAAAGGGTCAGAACACCAATATAAAAAGTGAGCCTATTGAGTAATACACTGCCGTAACTAAATCAAGGAGTAGAATTAGGCCAACGTAGGCCAGATGGCTGGCTGAGGGCAGCATTGGATTTAGTTTAGCCACCTAAATCAGTCGCGAGTAGTTTCGAGAGTCCCATGTATAAGTCCTTCTGTTATTTCCTCATGGACTGTCAAACAGACATAGCAGAATAAAAACAGTTAACACCCAACAATCCCAACTCAGACCGGCGCTAGTGACGATGTCCCCATTCCACCCCCCATTTTGTCTTCCCCAGTAACCTTGCCCAGCATTACAAATAGGCTATTATCCCACTACAATGCTACAATGGCACTTATCATTGTCTCCACTGATGATGATGCGAAATGACACATCCATGGAACATGAAACCTGAAACATGGAACAACGCGGTCACACCAGATTATAGACTCTAGCGTCTACCCTGGACCTACGTCTCTCCCCTCAGGTTGTCCCCTCATATGTTCCTCCTCACCCTTCTGGAGTTCCTGGAGTAGACCTTCCCATTGAGCAGCTATTGGCTCCTTCCTTAATCCCAGCGTTTCCTCCCTTCTGATGGTGGTCCCCGCTGCCCTAGCCCATGCATAGAACGAGTGTCTCCATGCCTGCAGGTGGGGTGGGTCCTGTGCCTTCCATCTCCTGGTGAGCAATCGTTTGACAACCGCTATTCCCAGATCCAGAAACCGAGATGTCACCTTCATGACTGGGGTTCTGCGAAACTGGTGCAGCAGATATACCTCCCATTCAAAGGGCAAGCTACGACCAGTACTGATATGTAGCAGTTCACTGATCGCGCTCCAGTAAGTGCGTATCCTATGGCAGCTCCATAGCATGTGAACAAGACCCACCCCAGGCTCCATGCATCTGGGGCACACCGCATCTGCACGGTGGAAATACCTATTGATAGCTTCCGGTGTGAGGTATGCTCTATGTACTATGAACAACTGAATCTGTCAGAGCCTCATATTCCTGGGAATGCACACTGGTCCCTTCAATACCCGTTCCCATTCCCTGTCTTCTAATGGTCTCCCCAGATCAGTTTCCCACTTGTGTCGGAGTGGCTCCAGTGTGATCGCTGCATGTGTGCATAAAGACGCTGCGAACCAGCGGACCAGGTGTCTACCGCGCCCCATAACGTGGAGGTATTGTATGGTAAGGTGCTGATTTGGCTCCGTGGACATGTCCCCCCATTTAGCAGTCAAAGTTGCAACTATTGAGTGGTGCATGAGGAATTGCCCTGGCGGAAGTCCCTCTTCCTCCACTAACGAGTCGTACGTTGCCAGCGAGCCATCTCGGTACAGGTCTCCTAGAGTCTGTATGTCAGCCTCCCTCCAATGCGCCAGAGCTAGAGGGGTAAGTGTCTGTATCCCGCTGGGGGAACCCTCTAATGGTAACGCAGGTGCATAAGGGATCAGAGTTCTGGTGAGAAATAGGCTTCTGCGATAACATTTATATGCCACCTTCAGAAGGAGTGGTGTTGGCGTCGCGCGTTTGACAGCTGGATGAAAAAGTGTAAGAAGCCGTTCCAGAGAGGACGGGGGCAGCACAGTCGCCGTGTCATCCCGACCCTTATCTGCAAACCAGCGAGCGATCCATTGCAGCTGCGCTGCTAAGTAGTAGTGCTCTAAGCAGGGCGCCGCCAGCCCCCTTGATATGTGGGTAGATATAATTTCGCTAGTGACAGCCTGTGTCGGCTACTCTACCATATGAAAACCCGGAGCAGCTTAGAGAAGGTGGCAAAAAAGGCCGCCGGTATGCATACTGGCAGGTTGGCAAAGTAGTACAATAGTCTGGGAAGGATCACCATTTTGGACAATGCCACCCTGCCCGTGACTGTCAGCGGCAACGTACCCCAGAAACGTATCTGTGACTTAATAGCCGTAACAGCTCTACTCACATTTCCGTCAAAGAGGTCCAGTGGTTGACGGTATATCTGTATTTCCAAGTATCGGAAGGTGTCCTCTTTCCATGCCACTCTCGTTCCATTAAGAGTGTACCCAGGATCATGCCTCCCCCCTCCAAACGCATCTTGTGTTACATTCTACATGGACCAAATTAACACTGCTCAAAATTGCTCTAAAACTCTTTTTTCAGAGTGGTGAAAGAGCTTTTGGACTACAAAAAAAATTGTATCTCCACCAGTTTTGTCCCAGGCTCAGTGTGACAAATTAGCAGATTTCTTCCTCGAAAAGGTGACAGATATTCAAGTTTCTCTCAAGATCGTAGAGAAGCACACTGGGTCACCTAGTACTAGGGATGGCCCCTTGGAGATCAAGGATGAGACAGGACAGATCTTGGTACAAGCCCGGCCGAATCTGAATGGCTGGGACATCTGGATCTGCCTGTGTTTCTGGAATTATTGACCTCAATTAGGTCGGGTTCACCTGGAGATCCTCTGCACCCAGCTAAGATGAGGGCCTTATAGCCTGATATTTTGCAAGTGTTAGTAGGACTCATGAACATCTCTCTACACAAGGATAGATCCTGCAGGCATGGAAAGAAGCCTTGGTGTGGTCCCTTCTGAAGAAGGAGAACCTGGACACTAAGAATTGGTATAATTACAGACCAGTCTCAATGCTTCCTATTATGTTAATGTTAATGTTATTGGCACTTATAGAGCACGACTGCTGTCCTGGCGCTATTGTGTGATGTCCATCATTGGCCTGAGTTGGGTAGGTGCAACTGGTCTTTAAAGCGTGAATAGCCATGTTTTCAGGGCCTTCCTAAAATCCAAATGTTTAGTTGTGCTTCTGAGGTGTAATGGGAGACTGTTCCAGGCTTTGGCCGCTCCCACTAAAAAACTTTGTCCCCCCCCCAGTTAACTTTTTTTGCAATGGGAACTGAGACTAGTTTTGCCTCTGATGACCGCAGCATTCTTCTGGGTATATACCAGCGAATGCGCTTTATCAAATGAGAGGGTCCATTTCCATGAAGGAACTTATGAACCACGCACATGGCATTAAACAGGATTCGTTTTTTACGGGTAGCGAATGTAGCCTTTTAATCTTAGCCGAGATTGCGGCGTATTTTGGAATGCCAGAAATCAATCTGGCGGCTGCATTCTGCAATAATTGGAGTTTTTTCAATAGCCCATCCTGGATGTTTAGGTACAGGTTATTACATTAGTCCAATCTCGACATGGCCAGGGCTGTAACGACTATTTTTTGGCTTTCTTTCGGTAATAGAGGCAAAATAGTTTTACATGACTTCAGTGTGTACGATGTAGCAGAGACTACGGCATTAACTTGATCTTTAAAGGAAAGCTTGTTGTCAATTATAATTCCTAGATTTTTTACCTTCCCACTAGGGATTGGGAGGGGTCCAAGTGAACCTGCCCACCATGCTGGGGTCCAGAAGTTTGAATCATTCCCAAAGAGAACCACCTCCGTTTTGCTGGAGTTTAATTTGAGGTAGTTTTGGGCCATCCAACTGCCAGTCCTGGAACCCAGACGCTGTCTTCTGTAGTCCCCCTGGGAGTAGGGACACAACAATCTGGGTATCGTCAGCATATGAAGTGAGGTAGAACCCAAAGGATTCAACCAAGGAGGCCAGTTGTTTCACATAAACATTAAAAAGCGTCAGGCTTATGGATGACCCCTGAGGGACTCCACAAGGAAAGGAGAAGGATTTGGCAGTAAAATCTCCCAGAGTAACGGTCTGTACTCTATCGGCTAGGAATGACTTGATAAGTTTCCAGGCTGTCCTGTTAACTCCAATCTCTTGCAGCCGGTCCATCAGTAACACATGATGGACCGTATCAAAGGCCGCGAAGGGGTCCAACATAATCATGGCCGCTTTTCCTCCTTGGTCCAATATAGACCTGATTTCTTTGGTAGACTTGAGGAGAGCAGACTCAGTACTATGTCCCCCACGGAAGCACCTGACCTTCTTCTAGAAATCGACTGAGTTGGGTGTTCATTATTTTTTCAGCAATTTTAGCAGGGAGGGGAAGCCTAGATATGAGTCTAAAATTTTTTGAGTCATTGGGATCCAAGTTCGTTTTTTTCAAAAGGGGAAGGACTGATGCTGATTTCCATGCTTTGGGGAAATAGCCTTTTCCGAACATGGCATTTATAATAGTTGTTAAAATAGCTGAGACTGGTTCAGGTGCTAGTTTCAATACTGATGGAGGGCATGGATCCATTGGTGAACCTGATCTGGCTTTCGCCAAAAGTTTTTGAACCTCAGAAACTGCGACGGGTGAAAAGATGTGAAACTGAACCACTGTGCTATTTACACTCTTCGGGTCTGCCATCTCAGCCGAGGATGTTAAGTTTGCAGTGTTTGAGAATGTGGAGAAGATAGCTTCGACCTTATTAAAGAGGGATTTAGCTATCTTGTCTTGCTATTATGGAAAAAATAGCGGAGAAGCATGTTAACAGATAACTCTATAATTTCATAGAGTCCAAAGAATTTGTTCATCCCTCTCAGTCGGGGTTCAGGGCAGGGCACAGTATGGAATCTGCCCTCCTATGAGTCTCGGAACATCTCAGACGGCTCCTAGATGAGGGCGAACCAGCTGTGCTGATTCTTCTTCTTGATGTCCGCGCGGCCTTTGTCATTGTGTCCCATGCTTCAATTATAGAGAGGTTGGGTGGGCTAGACATACAAGGGATGGCCCCTGTCTGGCTGACATCCCCTCCAGAAGATCAGTCTTTCCAGGTGATCTCCACCACAGATTTTTCAGAGCTACATGCTCTTAGTTCCGGAGTTCCTAGAGGTTCCTCCCTAAGTCC
Source organism: Triturus cristatus (assembly GCF_964204655.1). Lineage (NCBI taxonomy): Eukaryota > Metazoa > Chordata > Amphibia > Caudata > Salamandridae > Triturus > Triturus cristatus. The sequence continues at coordinate 252,717,421 of NC_140586.1, forward strand.
AGCGCTTTTTAACATCTATGTGCATCCATTAGCGGACTTCTGGAAAGCTGTGGTGTTATGTTGTCGTCTTATGCTGATGACACACACATTACCTTTCCCTTGTCATCTGCACAAGAGCACAACTCAGAAGCCTTGAACTCCTGTTTGAGTAAGGTGGCAGAATAGATGAACCACTATTCACAAAGAATTAATGTGGAAAAGACAGAGATGTTGGTGATGGGAAGGAATCCGTCACTGTGGGGCCCCCACCATTGACCAAAAAAACTGGACTCTCTTCCTGATCCAGCTCAAAAGGTCAAAAACCAGGGGTTCCTGCTCGACGATAAGTTATCAATGAAGCCTCATATGACTCTGACTTGATTCCGTTTTGTGTGCATCTCCCTGTATGTGTCACTGGCTGCAGCCGTTCCAAGGGGATGCCATCAGAGGGTTTGTACGGAATATTTATTACGGTGAATTTGGTTTATGACGGTCCAAGGGGTGTGAATGTCATACCTTGTCATGAAACCTGTCACCACTCCATCACTATCACCATTCGCCCCTTTCTTCCCCTTGGCCATCATTTTTGTGAGCAAAGACCTACTAGGCCAAATGCACAATAAAACTTAAAATGGAGAAAACATTCATTTGGCATTTATTCATATTACTACCCCAGATCATTACCTTAAAAAAAAAGAGTTTAGTGTGTGAGGTGTGGGTCGGGCCTTGGAGGTTGTGGGGCCTCGAGGAAGGACCTACCTAAAAGACACTTCTGCTACTTCTCCCCACCGAGCACCCCCTCCAAAAAAAGCTTGCTGAGTCTGTCACCATCGTGCATGTGCTGGGATGTTTGCACTGCCCTCAGTGGACATCAGCTGTTCAGAGCCTCCAAAGATGACCTGGAAGCCCTCACTGTGAACTGCTTGTCAGCCCAACTTCCCTGCCACAGTGTGAAATCACCTATTCCCCGGGGGCCGTGTGAAGGGAGCTATCATGTGACACACGGCTGCCCTGTGTGAGTTGGCAGGTGTGCTACCCAACTCAAGAGCACTCAATCAATATCCAAGGAACAAGCGACCTAGCTCCTCATCTCACACGGAGATGGCCGCAGCAGCTGCAGAACCATAACTTGTGGCTGGCAGGATGCACACAGATTTTTGCAACACCTGTGTTAAAACAATGAGGTGTTTTACGAAGATTTTAATCCGACAGGTTTACAAGTAGATCTGTGTAGAAGAGACTTTAACAATATAACTAAGAGAAAAAAATGCCAACTTGATGTTTGCAAAAAATTCCACATCTACAGATTGTGTGTGTGGGTGGCTTTCTGTGTGGCTGGATGTAAGTTAAAACGTGCCCTATTCCAATGCCCTTATAACATGTGTTGGTATCTTCCCATGACCAGGCCATGATGCTACTAAAGATTGATGGTACCTTATTATAATAATTGGGCATAGGCATTTTTAACAATGCATGGGGGCGTTGCCTACTGACACACTGGTCCATCTGGACATTGTGGGGCAGATTTATGTTTCCTGGCGCATCCCTGCAAATCAGCAGGGATGCGCCAGGAAAGATGCGTCGCGCAAGTTTACCCTTGCGCCACCACAGATGCGCCGCATTTACAATGCAGCGCATCATGGCGCAAGGATAAACAGATGCGTGACACATCTGATGGCATAAGGGCGGCGCATTGCTGGAGTCGTGTCGCAAGCACGACGCAACTCCAGCAATGCTCAGGGGCTGCCCATACCGAACATGCTGTGTCATGCCTTACGCCTGCTTCAAGCAGGCGCAGGATTATGACGCAGCAGTGTCGGAAAAGTGACTCAGTGAAATCTTGTAGATTTCACTGCGTCACTTTTCCGAGGCTTTCTCCGACGGAACGCCCACCCTGCATACATTAAACCTGGCGCAGGTTTAATGTAGCGCAGGGCTTTACAACGTGACGCATCTCCCTAGATGCATCATGTTGTAAATAAGGCGCAACATGGCGCATGGTTTACGCCGCCGTTGCGTCACAGAAGTGACGCAACGGCGGCGTAAATGTCTCGCAAGGGGCTTGTAAATCTGCCCCTATGTCTCCATTTCCCATTGATTGTATTGTTTGTACATGAAAGTGTTTGGTTCATGAGAGCGGGCCCTGGGTTCTGGGCCTATGGGATGTATTTAGACTTAAGATTGTAGGATAGGTATGGGTGTACTCTCCCTTAAGCCTGGAGGAATACACACAATTATTCCTTGGAAACTATTTTCATCACATTTTGGATGCCTGGAATACTTGCGGAACTTTCTGAATCTTTTTACCGGTCGATGTGGGAGAGATATTAGAACCACTAGTATGTCGAGTGGGGCCCTGAGTTAGTCACTGACTAAGTGCCACACACACGAAACATGTGTCGGCTACATCTATATATGTGAAGGAATGGTTTGGAACCAAATAAAAGACACACAGAATAACAACAGTATTTTGTGGATAAATCACACTGCTGGACATTATTGATTTGAAGGTGCTCAGGAAAACGGTATATTTTGCTCTAAGGACTTCCTGATAAAATTAGGGTGGTGACTACCCAATAGGCACACCCGTTGAAACGTATATTGGGCATGCACTTGAACTGTGCAAGTATACAACCAACCACAGTTCTGTATGTTGTCCTAAGATTGTAGGGAGCATCCTAGATTTTACCTGTAGGCTCCCCTGCACCCCCTTGTCCCTGCATGTTCCTCTTGCACTGCACTCTTGATTCCCCTGTAGAAATATTTGTAAAGCTAAGTGCAGCTGTTTGTCTTTGAGTCACTTCTGTTGAATGGAGCAGGAAGGACCTTATGTGCCCACCAGGCCTATGCCAAGCTGGGCCCTGCAGGTCAGCCTGAGGCTTGACAAGAGCTGGCAAGCTTCAGTATATTTTTAATTTGTTTTTGACCTCCTTTGATGTCTACAATCTTCACCAACAAAACAAGTTAAAATCATCACAGTAGTAAATGTTAATAACAGTATTTGATTAAGAAAAGTCTATTTTACAAATAATTCAATTTCCTTCAAAATACATGTAAAGATGCACTTTCAAAATCTTTATACTTTAGAAGTGATTTGTCTGTAAGGAGGGTTCCTAATCAAGAGCATCGGGGTTTGATGGGTGCCCGTGTTATATCTATTTATTCTTGGAGTTAAATATCTTGATCTAGCCTCTCTTAGTGCAGGGCATAAGTGCAGCACATGAAACATATTTTGGATCCTTTTTTGACAAAGATCACAGAGAGGAGATTTTAAGAGACGATTACTGTATTTTGCCAGTGCAATATTTAAAGGAACATTCCATATACGAAATGACATAATAAATCGTCTGACATTGTGAGAAATTCGAAAGGAAAGGTAAGGTGGCGCCAAGCAAAAATAGCTATCAGAACATATTGATTTATACAATTTCAGAGATGTACAGTGACCCATATCCAGCGAGGGGCTTAATTGCACAGACTAGGATCTGGGAAATAATCAGAGGTGCCCAGGCGTCCGTGCACTAAGCACACCCATATTACAATCAAAGTACTCAAATTCTCAGGGTCATATTATCGAGTAACGGCGTTAAAAGTATCGCGGCTTTAGAGGCAGAAAAGTGCCGCTAAAGCGGCGATAATGGGCTTGATAATATGCCCTGGAGAATTCCCACAGAAGCCCATGTTCTGGTGTCAACATAGAATTTGAATTCTCACCGGCATATTATCAAGCCCATTATCGCCACTTTAGCGGCAGTTTTCTGCCGCTAAAGCGGCGATAATTTTAACGCCCTCCTTGATAATATGCCCCTCAGTTGAACTTTTTCTTGAAGATCATATAATTGCTAGAATCTTGAGTAATCACTTCCTTAATGAAAAACCTCAAAGATGAGATAGAATCATGGAGCAATCTGTACCGCAATGAATTACATTGGCGAGGGCCTGAACAAAGGCTCCGGTTAAACTGAATTCCAATCTAAGTAATTGTACTGGAACCGTGGAGCTTAAAGTGCGATTTTTGTAAAAACATATCCTCCACACAAACATTAGCGAATAACCAGGATCCTATTAGGTTATACCTCAAGGCGTACATTTATGTGAAGGGAATTTTAATCCTACAAATTCAGAATAAATGATCAAAATGCCTTCTCTCCATGAAATTATGAAAATGTTGGTGTGCGCTTGGTGGGTTGTAGCTTTGTTACTCAGATTTATAAAGCGCTGTGCATCCTTTAAGTTACTGGAGAAGGTTCTACCTTAGTAGGAGTATTTGTTTGCTATTTCCAACCTTTTCTAGCCAGGATACCAGTTATAATTCGAAGCTCTTTTCTTTCCACTAAAAACTAGGATTTTTGTCCTTGTTTTATTAATCTTTAAAACAGGTTTAAAGTGTAACTGTATAACCCTCTCAGGTTTCTTTGAAGACCTATACGTGTCTGGTCAAATTACATTATGTAATTCTCATACATGGATGATGTGCAGCTAATTCGATCCTAGTTTCAGTGGACAGTTCTTCTGATCCAGGTATTGCTGTAAAAAAATATGCTAGAATAACAAAGGAGCCTGCATGGAACCCTGTTTTAGACCATAATAATAATAATATTCCACATTTGTAAAGCGCGAACAGTCACCCGTAAGGGTCTCTACGGGACATCGGGAAGATTAAGCAAGCTATTGCCCCGAGTCACATGGTGCTGGGCTAATCTGTCTCCGGCACGGGGATCGAACCGCGATCCCCAGATTCCGGAGTTAGTTACACCTCTTCCCGTACCGACCATTTGGAGTAGGTATAGGGTAAGAAAGACCTTTAGTGCCCCCCCATGAAACTTGACACAATGTTGAGGAGTAACGAGAAACTAACACCCATAATAAGCTGTATGGAATATCCAGTTATTACAGCTTCAGCCATAAGGCTGATCAATCTACAGTATCGATGCAATGGAAAAGCCAATTAAAACTGCATGCAATAATGACTTATTTCTTACAACATATATGTCTAATGAAGTCTACAATGCCACAATGTTATCTGTAATGGACCATCTTGCTGCTTGTTCACTGAAAGTTATTTTCCTCCTGCCTTGTTTTGAAAATCTCCTGTTTCTTTTTGGCCGTTTGTTACTTCTCAACTTTTTCACCTTTTGCCTAATCAAGAGAGCGAATTCCTCATTTTGTATTTTTGTACTTCCATTTGTATTTTATGCCTGAATAAGTGCCGTTTTTATAGACTTAGCCAATTTTTTCTCAAATATGGGGTATACTGTGGTAGGACCCTTCTCATATGGAAGAGTTGACAAACCATGGTCATTGCCTTGGTCTTCAAATTGATCTCTTTGCCTTAATTTGAAGATGTGCCTTAGTGAGTAGATAACTTCATGTTGTTTTTTTCACCTCCTTCACTTCGTTCCTCTGCAAAGGAATCCCCAACTGTACTGCTGTGTCTTCCAATCAGTCAATCAGGGGCTTCTAAAGCGTGGCTACTTACCTGTGAGGGTCTCAAGGCACTAGGGGGGAGGGGGGCTACTGGTCCCGTTGTCTTGTCACTTTTAATTTTAGGGCATATAGAAGACACTACTACAGCCCTTACTTCATGCGAGGATGGTTTTAGATGAGACGCCCCTTCCTCTTTCTGAGTTAACGCTAAGAGTATAGCTGACAGGGATTCTAAGATGTGGTCGATGTTTATGGTGGTCTTCTAGAAAGAATTTTAATATTGAGTTTTGCCTTTAAGGACAAAAGGGGCTTCAGATATAACCTCATATTTACTTGGATGTTGAATGCTAGATTTAATTGGAGCTCCGGGGTATGCAATAGGTCCCCAAGTGGAAGTGGACTACTTTCGAATCGAGATATTGTCTCCCTAGGATGGGGGGTGACATGGATACTCTGCTGTATCTCTGTGTCAATTTTGGACCATGGTAAATACTTTAGAGAGTCAATATCTACATCTGCTAGGGTGTGGTCCATCACCTGCCCTTGTGAGAGAGAAAAGGAGGAACTGACTACTTCCACTCGATTGTTCTTGTAAAAATCCTTCATGCTGAGCCCCCAATAGACTGCATTACGTTATGGCCAAAACAAGGAAGGTTCTCTGGACTGAAACGGGAATTCAGCAGCAAGCACACCGCAAGCAGCACTGTGCGCCTCCACAGTTACCTCTCATTCCAAACGCACAATGCATAGGGCACTTTTCGTGCCTTGGTAGCACACATCCCTCCTTTAGTGGGCTACTCCTGCCATACCCCAAATGCAGCCAATTCCCCACCACGCTAACTACCAACAGCCAGTTAACTGAGATTAAATGAAGTAAAGGCTAAGATCTAGTGCTTAATTTGTAAAAAAAAAAGAAGTGATTGGCCCAAGGGTTTGCTCTTAAGTCCACTGCCAGTACTGAATGCTGGCATGGCGAATACCAACCCCTCTTTTGGAAATCACCTGATGCTCGTGTGAATGTTGTTTTACCTTTTCTTTAGCGTCTAAGATGTTTTGAAATCAAGCCTACGCTAACACCCAAAAGTGTACTGTCTTCCATTTTGAAATGACGTTGCAGTACACCATGGTTTCATTGTTGTTGCCTGTTCTCTAAAGGAGAATTGTGAGCCTTCCAGTTTTATGATTAAGATGTACCTAACCAAGAACAACTTAGATGTCCCAAACCCCTCTGTACACAGTGTTACAATTCTCGTCACCTCTGAATCCAATGTAATAGTATTCTGAGATAGTATTCAAATGTATTTTGTAGTAAAATGTTTCTTTTTGCCTATTACTCATTGGTGCATATACTGAGAACCATGTGCCCGTGTAGTAATGTGTGAAATCCTTTGTTCAAAGTATTATAAAATGAGCTGCATGTCCCCCATTGACGGAACCCCCACTTGGAAGGCAAATCTCTGCTGGATTTACTATTGAACGGTGCTGAGTCCCTTGTACTTTTGATCTGTATTCCTTGCTGCTAACCTTGCTGATGATATATTTAATTTATTTTGCCTAAATAATTCTTTATATAAAGTCTTGAAACTTCGGCTTGAGTCTATCACTCTTATCGATAATGTCACAGTCTTACTTCATTACTTGCTTTTGCAGAAGACAGAGATGGGTCCATCCTGGTCCGTGCCGTTGGCGTGGTCATGGTAAGAAGGTGAAAACAGATTTGAGCGCCGTCAGTCAGTGCCCCATCTCACTGTTGTGGTTTTCTATCCCTGATTTTTCCATTCCTCTTTTTTTGTCTTTCTTTATCTCTTTCTTCTCCCCCTCTGTGTTTATCTCTCTCTTGTTCAAAGTCTGATGAGGAAAAATAAAAGGCGATCCCCTAAAAACGAGTGCCGGTAGGCCCACCTGCAACCACTGGCTGGGCCGGCGCAACGCACGGGCAGTGTGGGCAGCTGCCCGGGGCCTCGCGCTCAGCTAAAAACAGGGGGCATGCTTCACTGTGAAAGACCGCACTTTCACTGTTAGCCCACCTGTTCCTCAAGGGCCTCTTGTCCCACCCGATCACATTACGAATGCGAGGTGTCTTGACCTTGCCGGCCACGGTGTGGTGGCATTCCCGTGGGTGCACAGGTGGGGGGAAAGGACAAGCAGAATGGGGGACGGCACAGCAGCTGGGCCAGAAATTATGTTGGCTCACAGTATCAGGGGCCGGACAGCGCCTCTGTTAAGTACCGGCCATTCTAGGCGCCCTTTCTGCATTTTGTTTCTAGGTGACAGAAGGCCCTTTGTTTCCAGGACCAGCCGGACACAGGTAGGGAGAGGTGGATGAGGGGAGGAGGGAGCAGCCAGATCAACCGGCGTTTGTTATCCTTTGCATCACCCATAGCAAAGTATTTTTTCCTCCAAATTGGAATGTGCATTTAAAATGTATGTAGACCTTCAGTGGTAGGGCAGTGTTTTGTGAAGTGCCGCATTGCTGCTTCGAGGCGCTGGTGAGGGAGTGCCCATCCACTAGGCTTCGAAGCACTGGTTCAAGCTGTAAGGTCCAGATGTGGGGGGCCCCCTTCCCTGGGCCTTGTAGCCATTATATAGTGCTGTGAGGCTTAGGGCAGGTGGGCCCCAGTTATGTCAAGATGGCCAATAGAGTTACTTAGAAATATTTTGCCTGTCTTTAGAAGGTCCCATGTCTAGAGTGTTAGGGTCCATGTTCATAAAACATATGTAAAGTGCAGTGCTGTCCTACCTGGCTGTTTTCGAGAGGCCCTACAATGTGAACAAAAAGTAAACCAAAAACCGAAGACGCATTTTAAAACATGAGGGCAGCGTGAAGAATGTTACATGAAATGTGGACATCTAAACTTAATTTATGCTAAGCGTACATTTGCAAATGCTTCATACAAACTGATTTCATCTGGGAGGGAGTGAAAACATTCCTAATACAATGTGCGTTCCTTTGTGCGAGACACAATTACTCATTGTTGCCATTAACATTTTGAAAAGGGTCAATTAAATATACAAGTGTTTCTTTCTTATGACACCTGTGTATTTATTCCAAGTGTTAGGGTTCCTTTCGCATCCTTGTATTTTGAAATGGCAACATAGCTGGGCAGTAATGCCACAGAGTTTGCATTTAATCATAAATATATGCAACATAATTGACACTTTCTTGAGGCACAATTAGCCCTTTCTTTGCTGCATAATTAAGTCTCTGCTGCCGTAAAATTCAACCCTAATTGTCCACAGTATTCGTGTGATGCTAGTTATGCGGCAAAGACCTTTTCGGGTCTGCTCTTTTCCTGTACAATACAGGTGATCCAGCCTTATCAGGCTTAAGAGTGAAGGTCTAGAAGAGGTTCCCGTCACTGGTGTTCTTCAGCGCGATATATCGCGCTGAAGAACACCAGTGACGGGAACCTCTTCTAGACCTTCACTCTTAAGCCTGATAAGGCTGGATCACCTGTATTGTACAGTATCCTTGGAAAATGTGAGATGAAGCATATGCAATATTTTTATGTGCCAAAAACGAAGCCTTGAGAAAGCCCTGGCCAAAATCGTGCCAAAAGGGGCGAAACACGTGTTGGCTGTCCATCTTTGTTATGAATAAATAATACTCTGGATTTACCAATTTTTTGGATGCTTCTTATCTTAGAGGGAGTGAAACTGACTCACAACCATAAGTATTTACCAATTTTCTAAGGCCATAGAGGTCCAGTGCCTTGAGTCTTTCTCCCGAGAAAACAATAACTATTCCATCAAACTGAGCAATACCTTCCAGGATTTGGGATCCCTGGGCCTCAGAACTCTAACAATTCTGCTCTTTTCCTGTGATGTCTCGCCCCTTGGCCCTGTTTTATGTCCATGTCCAGTCACTTTTTGTGTTTGTTATCTCACTGCTTCTTGATGTTGGGTTATTTTACACACCGAGGACGACATTTGAGCTGGAATCATAGCCGTTATATTTTTGGGCTAATTACACTCAGTTATCTGACCAACATTAACCGGGTGGTGGGGGGGGAGGATATATGTGTGTTTTTGTGCGTTGCTGCATGCATGTGCGTGTGTGTAGGTGCATCACAGTGCATGAGTGCGTGCGTCGGGTTTGTCCTATCATTTATTTGTCATATTGTGACTGAGAAGTTAGCGTTATCTGTGTGAAATACTCTGTGTCTGCTTGCCTTGGGACGCTATCTCCACATGGGGAGAAAGACCATTGGCTTAAAGTAAGGTGATAGGATGGGATGGAATGCAAAGCGGTCGACATTCAACACTACACAGACATTCACTTTCACATGTAGTTGTGTACAAGGAAAGCCACCATGCTAGAGGATGTGCCTTTCTAACTTTTACAATGTCACTGCACTAGCAAAGCCATCGCTGTTTATATAAGTTTTCACTCACCAACCAAAGACTAATGTAAACAAATACAAAAAAGTCATGTTACAAATAAATGTATACAATTTTGATTCAAGTTCTATGTAGTAGCAGTACCAGTCTTCACAGCCTCTTAAAACACCAACAAATGGTGGTATATTTCTCTTTGAAAGGTTGCAGGCTTCCTCACAGCTACTACTGGGCCTGAGATCTGAAGGGACCTGCCTCACTGAAAGCCATGATATTGCCCCGATTACTTACCGGTAATCTTCATTACTCCGAGTATAGTCTTCCTCGCCACATGACTAACACAGTGAGCTTCAGCTCCACAACAGAACCCTCCAAAGCAAAAAAATTAGCATCCCATGCCTCCCATCCCTTCCCAATATGGCCGACCCATTACACCCATGACCCCTATAAGAGGCGGGCCGGCCCAACCCACAGCCTGAAACTACCAAGCACCACATGAAGCCGATAGCCAGACAGGGAGGGAGGGATGGGAACTCATGTGGCGAGGAAGACTATACTCGGAGTAATGAAGATTACCGGTAAGTAATCGGGGCATTACCTCCTCGTTAGTCTTCCTCGCCACATGACTAACACAGTGAGCACATACCAAAGCCCAACGGCTTCATGGAACTCACAAGAAACCAACAGACCAAAAGGGAATGCCCACGAACGAGGGCCAAACCCAACAGGCCAGAACGAGCGGAAGGACCACCCAGGGGAGAGGCAACCACGAGCAGGAAGAACCAGCCCGGGACCGAAGATACCGGGAAGGACAAAAACCCGGACCCCAGAGACACGAAGAGCCGGCAGGAACCATGCCGAAAGCAAAGGCCCAAATGGGACAGAGAAAAAACTCCGGACCAGACCGCACGGAGCCAAAGGCCGCAGAAAACAGAGCCCAGTGAACAAGCCGGCCAAAACCGGACAACGGACATCCCGAAAGAGGGCAACAAAAAAAAAAAACCCTTAAAAAAGGGAAACCGAACGAACAGAGGACAACCCCACCACAGTGAGCCATCAAAAAAAAGGCACAGCAGAAAGGGAGAAGCCGAGTGACAAACACAGCAACCCCGCAAGGGAGAACACCACTCGCGAGTAGCAAGAAAGGAAAAGGGGCGCAGAAGAGAACAGAAGGGTAAAGAAACCCCAGTCACACAAAGGACCCCCCGGAAGGGACCGCCACCCCAAGGAGAGAACCCAGGCAGGAATAAGGGAACAAACAGACCCAGGAAGGTGACAGAACGACACCGAAGAGACCTGGCCACCAAGGGGACTCAACCAGGCCACCGCTGAAAGCGGAGAACCCACAAGACCACCCATGCACAGAAGGCAGGGAAAAGCCGCACCACGGACCGAGCCCGCCCCACACAGGGACCAAGCGAGTCGCCCAAACAAGCACCCACCAAAGGCGAGAAGGGCAGAAGGGCAGGGTGAACCAGAAACTCCGGCAGAAAAAGGAGGAGAAGGCCGAAGAGCCAACACCGGAGACCCAAAGGGAGCAAACAGCACCAAAGGGACCCAGAAGAACACCGTCACACAGCCACCAAGGAACGTCAAACAGAAGCCAGACTGGAAAACACCCAGAGTGAAAACCACAGACCCAGCCCAGAACAAAAAAGCTCACGACAACCAATACGGGAATCGGAGAGCAGCGGCCTACAATGCAACAACCACAAACGGATGAGCGGCAAAGGGGACTCAACAGGATCAGCATCCGCGACCAAGAAACCGAACCCAGGCCCCTGTAGGAGACGCAGTAGTCCAAAGCAGCACCAAAACCTCCCAGCCGTACCAGGACAGAAGCGGGAAGAGGCTGGGCAAACCGGACCAAGGAAGGACCAGAGGCACCGAGACCAACCGGAAGGAGAAAAAACAGCCAGGCAACAAGACTGCACGGAACAGCACACGAAAACGCGTGGAAACCGAGTGTAGGGGACATGCGAAAAGCACCAAAACGCACCAGGCGGAGTACACTAGCCGCCGAAGCGATCACCCAAAACAGCATACGAGGAAGGCCCCAACCAAGTCAGACAACCTCATAAGAGAACGAAAGTGCGCCAACACAGGACACAAAGACAGCATGCGCGTGACACGAACCCATGGCCAGCGAGAACCAATGGAACGCCCCACGAATGTTGCGTGTCAACCGTGCGCAGGGGCCATGCCAATCTTCTCTGAATCGTACCAATTAAAGAAGAGTCAGAAAGAAATGCCAACTAATGCCCCCATGACAGCGAGTGCGGGACACAAACCCATGTCCCGTGAGAGCTTTGAGAACCAGAGGCACAAGACCTACCATCGAGCCCTAGCACCTGGTTGAGCCATAGCACCAGGCCCAACAGAAAAAGGGGGGCAAGAACCAACCGCCGAGACAGGGAGCACGAAGAGGAGGGAGCGGCACAGCCGCAGACCTGAACACGCCAGGGAGAGTCCAAAAAGGACCCCAAAGCCCACAGCACCCGGAAGACCCAGGCGGTCCCCCAACCTGGCACAAACCAGGCCCGACCCTGCACAACCGCAGAAAGCAGACCAGGCCATGCGAAACCAGGGCGGAAAGGCACGAAAGAACCGAGGGCACAGAGCGGACACCGCCGGCAAGCCGAAAGCCAACCGAGCCCCACGCCCCCTACAGACAGAGGAGGCCGAGGGACCCACACGCACCCAGGCGCAACAATTGGAAAAATATAGAAGCCCACAGCCGCCCCCACAGAGAGGGGCAGCCAAACGCCAAAACCCAAACCCCAGAGCCCGCTATAGCAGGGCCTCAAGCACAAGGCGGCGGGGGAGGGGGGAGCGCAGGGCAGGACCGCGACGGCCAGCAGGAGGAGGAACCAGCAAGAGAACCCGACATAGCAGGGCCCCCACCCGGGAACCCCGAACCAACCGGGGCAGAGCAGTAGGAGTGGGAAGAGAGGGAAGGCAACACAGCGCCAGCGCACAGGAAGGACGACAGCGAAGCAAAAAGACAATCGCCTACAACCTCCACCGCCCGCACCCGAAGGGAAGGCAGGCGGCGCATCCCACCCCCACATAGCCCTCCAAGAGGAGAAACAGAGGCGCCTGAAGCGGACGCAACAGACGACCAAGCCACCAGGCCAACGGCACACAACAACGCACCCAACGGGGCGACAAGTCCCGCAATGCACAGGAGCCAAGAGAGGTAAAAACAGAACTGGTGGAGGAAGAGTCAAGGACCCAGCCAGCACCCCCAACCACCAGGACAGAACACGCGTACCGGAAAAGTGCAGCAAAGAGAAAGCAGAGAAATGAAACTCCGCCAACTCACGGCACCTCGACAGCGATCAGCAGGACTCGACCACAGAATGATCACAAAAAAGCGAGACGACCGGCGTCTCAGAGCAGGAAGGGGGGCAGCTGACATCAAACACCTACCACAAAAGAAGAGTCAGAAAGAGTAGCCAACACATGCCACTCCGACAGCGAGTGCGTGACCCGAACCCTCGTCTTGTGAGAGCCCCGAAAACCAGAGGCACAAGAAACACCAGTGAGCCATAGCACCTGAAAGAAAAGAAGAGGAAGAAAGGCAGCAAACGCACGACAATCCAAAGAATATTACGAATGCGTAAACATCAGTCCAGGACAGTGACTGTGTAGGACACTCACAGAACCAGGGAAGACGCAAAGCGCCCGTTCACCACTACAGAAAAGCGGGCGCCGAAGAACAGATGTGTCGGTGAAACCCAACACAATGGCACTATCGTACCGACCTCAGATAGATGAAAGGCTGAGCGGACCCGCCGGGAACTGAACCCGTGACCAAGGGGACGAGCACAGGCTCCTGCAGCAGACGCATAAGTCCACTGAATCAACAGACCCCGGCAGAAGAAAGAATGAGACCAGGGAGAGCCTAACCAAACCCCGCCCCCGGGACAACGAGACGGCCCAGAGCGGGAAACAAGCCATCTCCAAACCAATACTATCGACCACAGTAAGAACCAAGAGCGATCGTGGATCCTGGCAAGCAGCGAAAACGAGTGTCTACTCACAGAGGCGCTGACACCAACAGCGTCCAGGGATCAACGCCAACACGGAGTCCCGGAACAGCAACGGCATGGGGAGAAAGCGAATGGCCCAAACCACGCCCAGACCGACCCTGAAAGGCAGCAGAGCTCCGTACATCAAACCAGTGGGGAAACACCAATACACGAACCCCAAACCGTAAGCAAGTCCCCCCAGCCCCTGCCCAACATGGCCCCTGGACGGGAAAGCGGGAGGAAGCAGCCGGCACACAACGGGGCCGTAAAATCGGAACAGGTGGTGGGACGTCACGTAGCAGCCCCGGAGGGGTGTCCCGGGAAAACCAGCCCCTCCGCACCAAGTGACCCGGGGGAGGATGCCAAACCCCGCCCCCGGAAAAGCGAGCAGGAAAGTGACCGAAACCCGGCAAGGGGAGCTCAACCAGGAAGGACCCGGGCAGAGCGACGCCGAGACCAACCACACCCCCAAAACCGGAGAAAACACCCGGAAGGCAGGTAAGTCAGGTTCCCCAGCCGCCACCCGCCACAGCACCCGAAGAGAACGGCGGGAGGCGGCGCAAGCAAACACGGAAGCGGCCGACCCGGGGAGAAACCCCGTAGAGACGCCACACGCCCCCGCGCTGAAGCGGGAGGCGGAATGACACCGCCAGAGTCCGGCGGGATGGGAAAACCCCACGGACATCGCCGACAGGAGAGCCGCCGCCTCCCCCAACGCCACGAGGGGCAGGCGAATACGCGGCTCGGGGCAGGGGGCGACAACAGGGACAGCCCACAACTCATGTAAGCCACTGCTGCCGCCCGCAGAATACAAACGAAAGGCGGGCGGCGAAGGGAATGCCACAAACAAGGGAACCGGAAAGACCGGCCCCCACGCAAACCCCCCCCTTACCTGAAAACCCACGGCTCGCTAAGGCAGAGCCTCACCGGCACCAGCACAGCAACCGCCACACACACCGGGGGTAACAAGTAGGGGAATCAAAACAAGGTCCATGCCCCTAGGGTCCGCTAGAGCAGGACCTCCAACCCTGGACCCACGCACCTGCTACAGCAGGCACCACTCACCTGATGCGCTCTGGAGAGAGTGCAGAACAAAAAAAACAGGCTGTGGGTTGGGCCTGCCCGCCTCTTATAGGGGTCATGGGTGTAATGGGTCGGCCATATTGGGAAGGGATGGGAGGCATGGGATGCTAATTTTTTTGCTTTGGAGGGTTCTGTTGTGGAGCTGAAGCTCACTGTGTTAGTCATGTGGCGAGGAAGACTAACGAGGAGGTAATGGGTTTATGAAGCTCCCTTTGCCTTGGTACAGCCTTGCCTACAATTAATGTTTTTCTCTGCCCTTGACTCACAGCCATAATGTAGCACTACAAAGCCTAGACGAATGCTCCCCGTCCCTGGGACATGGCAGCCTTGGATACTGGGTCCCATGTGCAGAGGAGGTGGCCCCCCAACATTAAGCCTCATCACAGCCATGATTCAGCTCTGCAAACCCCAGGAGAGGTAGACTCTCTCCTGGGCCTAGTAGCTCTACATTTTGGCTGCAAGTCTCAAGGCAGGGTGGGAAATTCATGAAAAGGGAAGGTTCAACCAAAGCAAGTTAAGCAGTATAAACGCAGGGTCAATGCTTTCAGTGAGGCAGGTCCCTCTGGGTCTCTGGCCAAGCAGTGATTAAAATCTGACTTTGAAAGAAGTCTATATTGTGCAGTATTTTGATATCTTTTACAGGGCAAAAAATTGCTAGATATAGCAAAAATCACTGTAAACCCATTCACAGCAACCCATGTCAGTCATGCCAGAGAGATTGCTCCTATTTATGTTTCACATGTCTTGCTTCATATCAATATTTCACTGTGCATAATGTGAACCATCGTGCCTATAGGCGTCTGTATGACTGTAGGTTGTTGATGGGTGATTATAACAGGCCATGGCTGAGAGCACTGGAGTTGAGCCTATAGGTAGTGCGAGGTTCTCACAGAGGCTGCCAGTGGGTCATCAAGGTGTCTAGAATATCACCTATGGGGTTGTCTAGATTGAACAATGGTGCATTCTTGCAGTAAATATTTACATTGGTTTCTTTCTTTTGCTGTAGAATTCACCTTATATATAGGCCAAACTCTGCCTACTGAGAAAGATCAATTTCTCTAACAGCGGATTCGGTTACTTGCAGATTACGCTTATATCACTGATATTGGAGTAAGTACCTGCAGATCGAGTACAGATCTGGGTAGAAACTCCCAACATATGTTGAGGGACCTTCCTCAAACTGTCACCTCTGTATTTTCCTTTCTTTTTTTATATTTTAGGTCATGAAGGAGATAAGTATGTTTTGGATAAAATGTGCAGTATTATCAAATTGGGTCATAGCAACATATATTGTCCACAGTGTTTAAAAATGATGGAGGTACTGTAGGAGTCACCATATTAAAGGCAATCTCATGTATGTTTTAGATTGAGTTCAGTTATATTTATTGGTAAGTATTAGGGGATAGGATATCAGATAAAAGATTAACTTTTCATGTTTTGATTTGCTACTGAAATAGAATCCTATCCATTTTTTTAATAAGTATTTTGTATATTTGAAAAACCTATGCATACTATATGTTCCCATTTCTGTATATAAAATGGTATTTCATTTTTCATTTATTCTGCAGGGTCAAGCTTTTTAACATAAGGAAAAATGACTAGCCGTGACCGTGACATTGGACCGAATTATGCCTCTGGTGCATTCAAGAGGAAAAGGAAGCGGGAACAGATTGAAAAAGATAGAAGTCAGCAGGAAGCGTTTCTTAAATTTATGAGAAGTGGGGTGCACAATGAGAAGGAAAGTAACCCCAACACAGCAGTCTTCCAGTTCCAAAATCAGGAGCCAGAGAAGCCTCAGGACCAGCACCAAGCATCGACTGCCGCTAGTGTACTCTTTCAGTACGACAATAAAGAGGTGAAGAGCATTTTGAATCAAGATCATAAACACAACACTACTACCACAGCCAGTAGAGTCTCCAATTTCGAGGAACATGATTAGTAATATGAGACAAGTATCACAGTTGCAAGAACAGGAACCGGAGGACCAGCAGCAAGAAAAAGCCAGTGACGCTTCCAAGCTCTAAGGAGAGGTACAAAGGAACTCGGAGGGGCAACAGCAAGTTAAGGTCACAAGTAACATGCCATCTGATAATTGTGATCATGGAGTAAAGAACCAGCATGGCCAGTGGCTGGACATCGTAAAAGTGGCAGAGACTGATAGCGATGACACTACTAGCAAAACTGCTGACATTTATTTCCACCACATTGATGTTGTCCCGAGGAAATGGCCTACTACTCAAAATGATAAAACCTATCCAGGCTGGATATAATGCATGTGATTATTTCCCATGTGACTCTCATAATCAATCCTTCAATCCTACTTATTTCAAAAGGGACACGAATAATGGTCAGCAAATTAACCGGCAGCGGCTAGTGTATTCAATGTACAAAAATGCTGCATTTTGTTTCTGCTACAAATTATTAAATACTTCTTTCACTAACAAGTGGTTTGTCTCACTTGCACCATCTTGGACAGCATTTATATAAACATGAAAATTCTCAGGAACACCTAAAACATATTAGGGAGTGGAAGGAGCTTGAACTTCCATTGTGGAAGGAATGCACTATTGATAAGCAAAACCTTGCTCAAATCCAGCAGAAGAGGATTCATTGGTGAAATGTCTTGGAGAGGCTTCAAGCAATTACACAGTACCTAGCAGAACATAACTTGGCATTCCACGGCAGTGTTGACCAGTTGAACCAACCCACAATGGCAACTTCTTAGGTCTTGTACAACGTTTAGGCAAATTTGAGTCGGTACATTTTCTCAGTATTACCACAAAGGAGATTCATACACATTATCTTGGCAAACATTTTCAGAATTAATTGATTGAGGTGATGTCCGAGATGGTTCTCAAAGACATCTTATGGCATGTCCGAAAAGCCAAATATTACTTGGTGCTCCATGACTGTACTCCTGATTTGAGTTATACCGAAGAGATGACATTTATTGTGAGATTTGTCAGTTCTACAAATGGATGTCTGACTATTGAGGAACATTTAATTGGATGAATTCTCCTGGAAGAGCAAATTGGACAGGCTCTTACTGATGCACTGTTGCACAAGCTGGAGGCACTGAAACTCCCCCTTGCTAATTCTCATGGGCAAGGTTATGGCAATGGTGCAAATATGCGTGGACAGTACAGTGGAGTGCAAGCTCGAATCTGAAAAGAGAACATACAGGCTTTTTCTACACCGTGCGCCTGTCACATTTGTAACCTGGTCTTGGGAGATGCTGCATCTTCATCTACATATGCTGCCAACTTCTTTGGTATTATTCAGTGACTTTACTCGTTGTTCTCTGCTTCAACAAAAAGGTGGAATGTATTAACTGAAGCTGGAGTGACCCTTTCCCTCAAAAGCCTCTCTGCTACTCAGTGGGAATGTCGTCTGGAAAGAGTCAAAGCTGTCCGATTTCAAATGTGTCTAATACATGAAGCACTTCTGCAGGTGTCTGAAATGGATAAAGATGTGAAAAACAGAAGTGAAGCAACATCACTAGCATCAGAGCTTGCATCATGTGAATTCCTGCTATGTTTGGTCATATGGTATGATATTTTAATGAGAATCAACACCGTCAGTCAATTGATGCAGAGTGAGAACATGCAGCTTGAGATAGCTGTGAAACACGTTCAGGAACTACTTGCATTCTTAACAAAGTATCCCCATGAAGGATTTACAGCTGCATTGATATAAGCAAATGAACTTGCAGATAAATTGGAAATTCCAAAATAATTCAAATGTGATCGAAGGATATCTAAGAAAAAGAAAATGTTGGATATGAGGGAGCTAATACCTCATTAACGGACCCAAAAGAGCAATTTTGCATCCAGTTTTGTAATGCAATTTTGTGCATTGACAGATGACTTGAGTAGCTGAAAAAAACACCAAAGGCAATTTGGCTTTTGTTCTATTATTTCCTGCTTAGAAGACATGAAAAGTAGAGACCTACAAATGCACTGCAATGATTTACATCAGCTTCTGTCAGACAGCACAGCTGATAATGTTATATCGTCTGACGGAGATGGGATTGAACTATTCAAGGAAATCTCCTTTCTTGCTCAAGTCCTGCCTAAAAACTAAACATGTTAGAGGCTCTCCAGTATATTTATATTGACAGATTGGAAGATATATATCCAAATTGTGTGCTTGCCCTAAGAATTCTGCTGACAATTCCAGTGTCAGTAGCATCTACCGAATGCAGTTTCTCACGCCTCAAATTGATAAATACTTACTTATGCTCAACAATGTCCCAGGAACGACTATCAGGATTGGCCCTTCTTTCAACTGAAGGAGATATTGCAGCAACATTGGACTACAGTGAAATGAGTGATGCCTTTAGCAGAAGAAGGGCTAGGAAGATCCCTTTTTAGCTGGTAGTGCTACACACGAGATATTGATTGATTTGCCACGACAAATTTCCTTATTCAATATTGTCCTGTCAGAAATAACTCATTAGGCTCTTTAATGTGTAGTTTTTCAGAGTTCAACTTCTGTTTCTGTTTGTTCCTCCTTCAGATTGGGTTGTGAAATGTATGCTGATGTTTTCTTGACACTTTGGTTCATTGAAAATTTGGGTCATATCCTGATGCGCTCAGAGGATCAACACCAACTAATAATTGAAAGAGCCAGTAAGTGTTACACTCATTTTGTTGCCTTGTATTACGTCTCTGTTTGTTTTGAATGAACTTCCTGATAACCTTTTATATGTATATGTTTGTATTAGGATGTAGATGAAAAGGGCAGATTCTACCAGTGACCTCCAGATGCGTACAGGACATGATACGAAGATGGAAATTTCTTTGTTCCCATTCCTACCCCTACCCCAATTTTACCCAAGTTGGACAACCCCACAAAGTTGGAAATATAAACAATAATGGTGCTGTCTTTTTGGGGAGATTGAGGGATTGTCATCAGAATCCTGCCATTCTGCCAATAACACTTCCTAATACCAAATCAAAAACGTTGATTTGAAAACCCCTTGAATCTGCAGCACACCTTCACTTTAAACACACCCAGATACTAGACCATCCCTAATTAATCAATATCAGGGAGCCATTCAATGAGAATAATCTAGAACGTTGGAGTTACTCTATTTATGTTTCACTGGAATTGTATTTTTGTGTGTTCATTCTCTCCTCATTGTTTTATTGCAATTTTCCTTTTTATCTGCTTTTCATAAGAAATGTATATTTGCTCACCTGTTTTCCATCACCCATTCACCTTGTGAGGAAAATTTGTTAATTCTGTATTCTAAATCCAAAAGCGTTGGTTATTGGTTCTCTGCCACCCTTTTCTTGTTCTGGCCAGTGAGTTACATAGCTTTCAAATAAAAATGAAAAATACTTGTATCTGAACTCAGATTCATCTTGCAATTCCCTGTTGCATAATGTTTTCCAGTGATGCCATTCAATGTATTTCGCGCAATGCTCTGCAATTTCTATCATGCACTCATCTGGAAACAATCAGTTAACATGAAGTAAAAAATAGCCAACCTTTGTGAGACCAGCATCTAGCTTTTCCATCCAATGTGACAAACGTAATCTATTTAATACAGTTTTAAAATATATGGACTTATTTCATTTGCGTATTTATCTTTTTGTCCCTGTTACTGATATCCACATTAGATCTCTTCAGCGATGCCAAAGAAGATCAATAGTCCTGTAATGTCACTTTCTGTGATGTCACTTCAGCGCATGCAAATTAGAGGGGCCTCACATCTTCTCTTTCGCCCGGGGACCCAGAAGTCCAAGGACCGGCCCTGATCAGCGGTTCAAATTTGCTAGTGCATAGATCAACCCGCTGCCTGACATCTCAAGCGGCTAGGCTGACCTTGCAGATGGACAAACCACCCTTTACACCCTTCGTGCATTTCTCAGAGAAACTCCCTGAATAGAAGGGCAGACGAAATCACTGTGGATGGCAGAATGTCAATATCCAGCAAGTCGCGGACTACAGGTGAAGATACAGACACTGCTCACAGCTGTGCCGCAGCACGAAACAGGTGAAGGTGCTGGCACAAGCACGCACAGCCGCCTCCGTGGTAGACATGCAGCGTCAGACTTCCCAATGCTCACTCATCTGTTAAACCTCTCTCTGGTTCCTGTTGTGTTCTCTTAATGACCAGAAAAACACCTGCACATTGATAGTGGTCAAAGGCAAGGCCAAGGAATGCACACCTAACATAGAAAGATAGTGTTCTTATCACACCCCATCCTGTATAATCTTTTGCTGCACCTGTTTGGCCAGAGGTTATCTACAACAATTCAATCAACTTCCAGAGAGTGACAGAGCAATTCTGGATACAAGCATAGATCACTGGATTTTGTAAGATCCACCTTTTCCCTGAAGGAGCACCTCACACCTGTGTAGAAGAAGGCCTTTGCTTACTCCCTTTGAAGGGCAAGAATTATACCCCCAGATTGAGGAAAATACTTTCTTCTACTTCACCTGAAGGAGAAGAGGAGGAAGACTTCTTAAGGTAGAGAACCTGCATCATTTATTCAGTGTCAAAGTCCAGCCCTCCACAGTGCTTCTGAGAGGAGGGCTGAGTCTGCCGAGGCTGGAATCACATCGCAACTGTCCTGTCTGACTAAAGCATTCCAGCTGAGTCTGACTCAATGAGAGACCGAGAGCCGTGTGCCTCAGCTCCTCTTCAAAGTGAGACCCCTGTGCCTGTACTCCCGCATTGTTATTGCTCTCATTCCTCGGTGACTTCAGTGTCAATGTGTGGCCTGTGTGCCTGTGCCCCTGCATTACCACGTGTGCCCTCTATGCAGTGGTGGATATGTCAACATGCTTGGCTCACACATTCCTGTGCGACCCGTTTAACAGCGATGAGTGGCGTAACACAACTTGAGCCCCCTCCCGCAAAGTACATGGAGGAGCCTACCTCCGGACTCACTCAGGAGCTCACAGGCCAGAGTACTGTGCTGATGGGGGGCACTGGAGCTCGCCCCCCCCCCCCACTGGGGGGCTGCAGGGGGCCTTTGTTACGCCACTGAGTAAGACCCATATTTCTAAACTCCTGCATTGCTGTGCATGCCCTCTCTTCAGTGATGCCAATGTCATTGTGAGGCATGAGTCTGAATCAGCATCAAACCCGTCTGTCACACCCCAATATTGTTAACTGAATGCTTCCCCGGTTCTAGTAGGGGTCCGGGAGGGCCAGGCCCACCCAAACATGACCTTTGGCCCACCAAGTCAGGTAGAAGAGGCCATGGAGAAGGAACCTGTTAAGTGCTTTCTCCATCCCAAAGTCGGAACGTTGCGATGTTTTTTTCTCTGTCTCTAAAACAGAAATTGGGCGGTGTGTATTGAGGGTAGAGTTGGTCAAGCCAAGAAATTAACAGGGCAAGCCAAGCCAGAGCCGAGCTAAGTCTCTGGCGTGGCTCTTAGATCCCATGCACAAGCCGAGCCCTGAAAATGGTTGCTATGTAAAACATACAACAAACATCACATAAAATATGATAGTCTCTTCAAACTTCAATTTTTTAATTTTTTTAACACACGAAATCTTTGACATCAGTACGTCACAATGTAATGCTGCACTGAAATGTAGTTATTAAAAGTTTAAAGTTTAAACATGAGCTCAGAGGTATTCCTGTCCTCGTCCTCACACTGGTGACAGTGCTATTAGTGAACCAACTGGCAAGACAGTTGTCACTTGGACCCTGTATATGGCCCTGAATATTATGGAACAATATTAGTCTATTAAATTAAATTAAACACAATAGGTTTTTGTACAGTTGGTTTTCTGATTCATTTGGTGATTTGCTTTTTTTCAGCCTGGAGTTGTGGAGGGAGAGGAGCACGGGACTACCTGTCCAGGCCCCCCTTGCGGCCGTTGCCGCCACCACCACCATCACGCAGTCAGCGCCCGGAGGCGCTTAAAAAGGAGAGCGGGCTCCCGCAGCGCGGGAAGTCCGCATATGGTGATTTGCTTTTCTTCAGCTTGGAGTTGTATGGGGAGAGGAGCACGGCACTACCTGTCCCAGCCCCCCTTGCGGCCATTGCCGCCACCACCACCGTCACGCAGTCAGCGCCCGGAGGCGCTTAAAAAGGAGAGCGGGCTCCCGCAGCGCGGGACGCGCACGTGCGTGCCCGGGCCAAGCCCGGGCCAAGGGCGGGCCCGTCTGCGCCCATCAGCGACCGGAGGAGGCCTGGCTGGGCCAGAAACCCTGGCCGTTTGAGGCCGAAACTCGTAAAGTTTGTTTCGAAGTCTTGAAGTCTAAGTCTCGATATGACATTCATCTAAAAGTAGCAAGGTAACTTTTGATAACTTTGTTTCTTTGAGCTCTCAAGTACCCCCACAAAAGACTTTGAACAGAGACAGTGGCCCTTTGTTGAAAAACGCAGATATGGGCAAAAGGAAAACACTCGCTACACAGGGGGGTGCTCAGGGGGGATGCATGGTGGGTAAAATTGATTCCTTTCTGACTAAAGCTGCGCACGCAATTACGAAGGAAATAGCCCTGACTGAGCGGAGGTTATCCATAGAGGCTAGTAAATGTCTCCAAAGCCAAAGCCAAATTATTAGCGAGGAGGTTGAACAAGGGAACCCCGCGGCCAATATGGCCCCACTAGAATGCCCAGCAGTTCCAACAACCTCTGCACCCCCAAGCGAAATACTCATTTCTGGCAAGTCAGATGTGTGTTCTAAAATCGATAAAACACCAGAGGAAATTGAAGTGGCCCCGGACTTACCACCACCGAAGAGAAAACAAACCGTTTATAATAAGCCTATAAGGAAGTCCCCCACGGCTACAAACGCGGACTCAGGTTTTTTCACAATCTGATCTGGGCCAAGGGCAGTTATTGGACTCCTTACATATAAAGCTGGAGGTAATGATAAAGACACTCCTGGTACCTATAACACAAAAAATTGATAAAGTAGAGGAACTGGTGCATAATTTGATTATCAATTGTAATAAATGCTCTACGTCCTTTGTGCCAAACTTATTAGGGGCAGGGGGTGGAACTGTACTGCAAAATATGACACAAACTCAAACCCAACCTGACCCACTCGGTCGAAGCTTAGGTGCCCCTATTGCTTCAGGAAGTTATGGTATATCCAGTGGACCAAGTCAGTTAAACATACCTGAAGCAATAGGACTCGTAGCTCAAAACGCCGAGCCAGCTCAGGACGGAGGACCCAGGGATTATCATAGGGTACCCTCAACCACATACAATCAGTCTAATCATGGTATACCTAAAGTTGCGAACCGAAGTGTCCTTGACTTACCTCCTGCATCTGCACCGTTAGTAGCAGTCTTACTAGAGGTCCCCCCTCTCTCCCAAGAAACTAGGAAAACAACCCAGGACTTAATTCATAAAGTGACCCAGTGGTGCACCAAAAATTTAACACGTGGCCAGTATATATCATCTGACATTATAATGGCCAGAAGAGTGGGGTGGATAGGCCAACAAACTAAAAAGATCGGTGTAGGAGTTTGCATAGTTGTTAATTTTAAGGACCCAGAGAAAGCCAAACCTTGATAGACATTGCATACCAGAATAACTTACATTCTGAAATAAGTGTAGTTCCATTACAATATTTCTATCCCCAAAGACAGCGTGGAGGTTTTATGCAAGGGCAATGGCAAATACCACAAAAGTCAAGGAACCCTGCAGTTATAAGTAAGATAGGAAATAACTTGCCAATGTATAATAGATTTCAAGCTTTGGCAGATTGCCAAACTTGGATGAAAATGACTGACTAGAGCAAGGTGATAAATTTGAACAGGGTTCCTCCCCATTTAGCAGGACCCCAAACGCACAAACAACAGCGCTTGAGGTTCATGGTGAAATAACCACAGTAGTCCCAGAATCCCTTCAAATCCAAAATACCATGGGGGCCAAGTATGGGAAAGCTCTTTCATGGAACATAGCGGGTATAAGGGCTAAAAGAGGGAATTTATGCTGGGAAAATTTTCTAGCATCACATCATATCATGGCCCTCCAGGAAACTTGGGAAGTAAACGATTGTTTTTATTTAGACTGTTTCACCTCTTTTCATAAATGTGCCACTTCATCAAACATGGGCAGAGCGAGAGGAGGTTTATTGTTAATGTTTTCATTGAAACTGTCTTGCAAGACCTGTTTGGTTGTTTGTAATTCTCAGAATGTTTTGGCAATGGAACTGTCTTTTAAGGATTGGCCCACTGTGTTAGTGATAAACTTTTATCATTCTTTAACCAGAGGGCACGAGCTGGAACATCTGCAAGATTTAAAAACTTCCTGGAATACTATGAGGAGACTAAGTCAGCTTATTTTGAAATAATAATTTTGGGGGATTTTAATATTCACCAATGTCATTTAAACTGTTTTTCAAACCAGGATCAGGGGAATTCTAATTCTTCATTAGACCATTTTGAGCATACATCTTTAGGCAATTTCCTTGAGAGTATTTTAGCAAATCAAAACTTATGTTGTCTTTCACAGTCGTATAATATGGCCCCAGTACCTACGTATGTAGGAAATGGTAGAGCTAGCACTATTGATTACATTTTAATGTCTGCTCCATTAGTTGCTCTTACTGGGGATCTATTAGTCACTTGGTCAAGCTTTAGTGACCATATCCCACTTACGGTTGATATATTACTTCCTACCATTAAAGTGGGAGAATCAACTACCTGTTTGACAAACACAAACGTCAGTACTAAATATCAGGCTCGCAGACTAAAGTGGGCAAGGATAGCTCCAGAAATTCTTTTAACCAACTTATACACAGTTTGTGCCACTGAAATTGAGTTTTGTTTAGACCCTGACACACAGGATAGTTCTATTTTATTTTATTTTTTATATTTCTTTTTATTAAACATTTCAATAACAACACATCCATCCAATACAGACCTTATCATTACTCATTATCAACAGCGACTTCCAATAGATAGCATGATTATTAAACAGCTTATGTTAAGGGGTGTCAAGAGTTCCAGTTTTGCTCGGTCGACCAGGCGGGGTACAGATGTCTCCTCTATAGTGATTCCAGGCGCCCCATACCTTCCCCCATTTCCTGGGACACCCTCTGGCCACATAGACTGATTTTTCTCTGAACATGCACCAGTCTAGGTCCTCTTCCCATCCCCTCAGTAGGGGCGGTTGGGCTGCACCCCACTGCTGCGCTATGTTCCGTTTGGCGATCATGTAAGCCAGAGTTGCCCACTGTGTTGTATAAGAGTTAAGATCTGTGGGCTCCCAGACGTTCAGGAGACATCGACGGGCCTCCGGCTGGATGTTTACCCCTAATACCTCTCGCAGCGTGTGATGTTTATCCCTCCAGTATGATTGCACGTGGTGACATTCCCACAGGATATGGAAAAAGGATCCTACCTCCCCACACCCACGTCTACCCTCGCCACTCTCTGCCTTCCCCATCTGGACCAAGCAGGGCCCCGTTATATATGTCCTGTGGAGTGTTTTGAGTTGCACCAGACGCAGCCGAGCCTGGATTGCGACCTCTCGCGGGGATGATACCGCCGCTTGCCAGTCCTCTTCGTCTAGTACCAGCCCATCACTGCACCCTTTCCCCTTAAGGGCCTGTAATGGATCCGCCATGTGATTGATAAGTTTCTTGTATATAAGGGAGATGGTTTTTATGGGCAGATGACCATCCAACAATCTATCCTCCAGGGGGGAGGCGTCAGGGGGCCTCGTGTCACCCGGAATTTGAGTACGCAGAGCGTGTCGGATTTGGAGATATCTATAGTGCTCAGAGTCTGCCAAGCTGTATTGATATTGGAGTGAAGTGAATGGAAGGACAGTCCCCTCTCCCCAGATGTCTCTGATACGCGAGATACCTATAAGGTCCCACTTGTCAAACCCTTTACATTTCCAGAGGCTCCCAAGTCTTTCAGAGCTCCACAATGGAGTGGCCAAAGTTAGCTTGTTGTTCCATTGTAGATATTTGTTAACTGCATGCCAAGTATGGACGGCATGCGCTGTAGGTCCGGTCAGAGGTAGTCTGCGGGGCTTGGCGTATAAGGCTCTGTTATAGTCCCCACCCGGGAGTAGACACCTCTCCATAGTATACCCAAGGGTCGTCCGGGCGGCCATAGATTTCATGATTAATGGCCGCTAGTTGGGCAGCCCAGTAATATTTCCTTAGATCGGGAAGGCTGATTCCTCCGTCATACCAGCTGAGAGTTAGTTTAGAGAATGCTATGCGGGGTCTACCGCCCCAGAGAAGTTCCCTTTGGAGACTCTCCACCTCCCTGAAATAGGATGCTGGGACCGGGTCCATTGTCTTTTGAAGCACATACAGAAAACGAGGAAGGGCCATCATTTTAAAAAGTACTGGTCTCCCCAGCATGGACAGGGGAAGGGATCTCCAATGTGCAACATCCCTCTTAAGCCTTTGTAGAAGGGGTTCTAAATTACGGGCAAATCGTATTTTGGGATCTAGCGTCTCCTAAATACCGAGGTATCGAAAGCCCCCCGGCGCTATCTGGATCGGGCAGGTCGGGGGAATCCTAGGTGTGTCGCCTTGGAGAACATATAATACGGATTTGGACCAATTGACGGAGAATCCGGAATATCTCCCGAATATCGCCAGTATATCGAGGAGACCAACCAATGAATCCCTCGGGGAAGTCATATAGAGAAGGATATCATCTGCGTATAGGGAAACCTTATCCTCCCAGTCGAGGGACCACCTCATTCTCCGGATGACTCGGTCCTGCCTAATCCAGGCCGCTAACGGTTCCACAGCCAAAGCGAAGAGAAGCAGTGACAGAGGGCATCCCTGGCGGCTGCCCCTGCTCAATTGGAAATGTGAGGATTTACGGTTGTTGACCACTACTCGGGCCATCAGGGCGGAGTAAAGGAGGCGAAACCAATCCACAAACTCTGGGCCGAACCCCAGCTTGTTGAGGACCGTGAATAAATAGGGCCAGTCGACCATGTTGAACGCCATAGTCGCATCCAACGACACCACCACTGCCGGTTCTAGTATAGTGCGGGCTCTGCTGAGCACTACATGCAGACGGCGCAGATTAAGAGCAGTATTGCGCCGGAGCATAAAGCCTGATTGGCCAGGGTGAACCAATGTGTTGATTACTTTGATCAGACACGTTCGCCAGGACCTTAGGTTCCACGTTAAGCAGTTAGATTGGCCTATAAGAGGCACAGCTGGTCCTGGGCTTGCCGTCCTTATGTATAACACTATATTGGCCATTCGCTGATCATTCGGGAGCATACCCTTGCCTCTACTTTCCAGCAACATGGCGCGGAAATACGAAGCGAGTTTGTTTGACCTCAGATTATACAACTCAATAGGGATACCGTTGGGTCCGGCTGCCTTCCCTGAGCTAACCCTCCTGGTTGCCTGTGCCACCTCCTCGTCCGTTACTGGGGACTCCAAATACTTCCTGTTATCGTCAGAGAGTACGGGCA
Source organism: Triturus cristatus (assembly GCF_964204655.1). NCBI lineage: Eukaryota > Metazoa > Chordata > Amphibia > Caudata > Salamandridae > Triturus > Triturus cristatus. The sequence goes on from NC_140586.1 coordinate 252,745,677, forward strand.
GTACAATATCCCTGAGCAGCTCTCTGTTCACTTCTTCGAACTAGCTACCAGTTCCGCTATATACCGTGCTGTAATGATCTGCAAATTTAGCCGCTATTCCCTGTGGGTCTGTTATCAGACAGGAGTCCCCCTCCTGCAATTCAGGCACTAATCATGATGCCCAGTCCCTCCGGTCCAGCCATGCAATGAGCTTCCTAGCTTTGTCACCGTGTTCGTACACCCTACTCTGGATCGCTCTATTCTGCACCCTGGCACGGTCCCCGGCAACGCTATTGAACTCGTCTTGCCTCAGTTTTAGGAGGTGCAGTTTGTCCGGGGTTATTGCTTGAGCTAGCTCCTCTTCTGCCTTTATTGCCTCCTCTTCCGCCTTTACTAAATCCGCTTGCCTTTCCTTCTTTTTCCTTCTTTTTCCCTGCAATTAGTGATAGCACTTCTCCGCGGATGACTGTTTTATCGACCGTACCCTCGTTGTCTAAAAAATAATTATCTGTGGCCTGTATGATGCTCTCGTTAATGGCAGGGTCTTTCAGGTACCATGAGTTAATCGGGGCTATGCGTCCCACGCAAGCACTATCAAGCACTACTCTAAGCCATACTGGAGAGTGATCTGATATACCTCATCCCAGATGACGTACCTCCCGGAGTGTGTGTGTCTGCACTACTGGGACAAGGACATAATCAATGCGAGAAAGACTACTGTGGGAGCTCCAGACATGGGTGTATTGTGTCTTTACCGGGTTGAGTGCCCGCCACCCGTCAGCTAATCCCATTGATTCTGTGAAGTTTTGCAGCCCTCTCTGCGCTGGCCCATTGTCTCGCGGCGGGTATCTGTCTAATTCCCCCGACATTACTGAGTTAAAGTCCCCCCCTAATATCAGGGGGCCAATCGGGAACGAGAGGAAGATCGTGCTAACATCTTTGAATGTGTCTGTCTGCAGGCCTGGGGGGACATAGATGGATACGAACGTAGCTGTCCTACCTTCTCACTGGCCCAAAACCCCGATGTATCTGCCTCGGGTATCCGCCCAAGTGGAGTGTATTATGAAGGGGAAGGAAGGTCTAACTAATATGCCCACTCCTCTTGACCCTGAGGTGAATCCCGCGTGTGCGACTAGTTTGTAGCCTCCCCTATGCAGGGCCATGCACTTATTACCGACCAGGTGCGTCTCCTGAAGAAAAACGACGTCTGGGGCGTGTCTCCTGAGGAACTGACTGACCATCCCCCACTTGATCTTATCTCCCAAACCATTTACATTCCAACTTAGGACTTTGACCCCTATCTTCTGTCCAGTGCTCATCACTGTTCCTTCAGTGGAGTCGCTTGGATGTTGCCTGTTTCTCAGATGGTGTTGAACAATTCAATTCAGCAAACAATACACAAAACCAACATCTCTCGCCCCTCTTCTCCCCCCTCCCCCCACTCCCAACTCCCCCCACCCTGCTACCCTGCCCCCCAGGCTTAAAACTGCCTAGTCTGAACCTGCAGAGTGCCTGTCGCCCAAGAAAAGTAACTAAATGTAGAAAAAGGAGGGGAATAAAAAATCAACCCTCCATCCCCCCCATCCCCGGCCAATCTTGCAGATCAAGAATCTCTGACGTGGTATCATCCCGAACATTAAGTTAACATTGAGCTTTGACTCTAGCGCTCAGGGCCCCCCCCAACGCACATGCGAACTGCTATTAGGATCGGATGAGTCCTCCCAATATTATCCCTGGTCCTGTATGTCCGAACCCCCTTCTCCCTCTCTGACTCTGGTTCTATTGTCGTCTCGGCTATCTAGCCAGCCTGAGGCCATCTCAGGGTTGTCGAAGAACCAGGCGCGACCCTCTGCTTCTACTCGGAGCAGGGCCGGGAACAACGTTGCGTACTTGAATCCTCTCTCCCTGAGTTTCTTTTTAACATGCAAGAAAGTTCGAAGTTGTCTCTGAACCAACTGAGTAAAGTCAGGGAAGAACGTGAGGTCAGCGTTTTCATACCGGAGAGGCTTCGCAGTACGTGCATGCTGGAGGATCGCATCTCTGTCTCGGAAATTAAGGACCCTGTGGGCCCGTTCGATAGTGAAAAACTTCCCTGGGCCCCTGGGTCGGAGGTGATTAAGTATGAGCTCTTCCACAAATAGGTCGGGGGCTGGCCCCTCCGATTTTTCAGGTACCCCAAGAATGCGAATATTGTTCCGTCTTGCACGGCCTTCGTAGTCATCCAGCTTGCGCTCGGTCATTTCCCGGAAGGATTTGAGTTCCTGCATGTCGATCTGAAGTTGGGAGACATCATCTGTTAAGCTAGCAGTCTTAACGTCGAGACTCTTTACTTTTGCGCTCATTTTCATGAGATCAGCCCGAATTAAGTTAACGTCTATTGAGATGGTGTCCATTTTGCGCTCCAAGGACTCTTTGACTCCAGTAATAGCGGCCATGACATCTTGCAGAGTCACCTTCGGGGCTGCACCCCGAGGTCCTCCGCAGGCTTAGGTGCGCCGCTAGTGTCTGAAGGTGAGCCTTTAGGTAGCGTGTACCTATCAAGCTTGTTGGACTGGGTCATTTTAGATGATCTGGGACCCTTGGCCGAGGCCCTGTCAGCGTCATTCCTCTCCGCCATCACACTCGGCTCGCGGGCCGCAGCTGGTACACTAGCCGCCGCGGGTGCACACGGGGCAGAACAGGCGCTGAGTCAAATATCTATACTCTTTCCGCAGTGTCAACGGATCACTTGCCGATGGCGGTGTGCGTCCCCACCCCCGGAGTTCTCCACGCGCTAGGGAGCGCTCTGGGCACCCCCAGGGGAGTCAAGCCACAGCCCGTGGGAAGACACGGCTGTCAGGTGGAGGCCAAGACGTCGCTAAGTGCACCCTTCCACTATCTGCAGTCAGCCTCCTGTCCTTCACTCCCAGCAATACTCACACAGCTATTGGGGCAGCCGATTGAGCACCAGCAGGGCAGCAGCGCTTGCTCTTCATGCGTTGTGCGACAACACTTTCCCTATTGCAGAACCAGCCACTGCCCCCCTCAGCTCTGTGCGTCTGGCGTCCACAAGGGCCCGTCTGATCACCATTAGATGTCACAGTCCCTCGCTATGGCCATTGCGAGCACTTGTGTTGCTGCGTTCGCTGGGACCCCGTCACGCCGGTATTGTGTTTATGCCGCTGAATGCATTGCGTGGGCCGACCGCCGCGTGCATCTGCAGGGGGTCTGATAGAGTCCACGCTGTTGAGGTGCGACCTCGCGAGGCACGCGCACCACCGCCGGCATTAGATGCCCCCGGGGAGGCCGCCTCCAACCGCACTCCGGCCCTCACTCTCTGCCCGTTGCCGCCGCGGGCCAGCGCAGAAACGCCCTCACCCACTCAAGCGGACCACCGACCGGCCACCTCCGGTCCGTGGCGGCCGCCTCACAGTTCCACAGCTCCGGCTCAGGGGCTCACTCTGGCTCCCGGCTGACAGGGCGCGTGCAGGCCCAGACGATCGGGACCCGGATCTCGAGGCCCCAGGCAGTGTCGGAGTCCAAGAAAGCCCGGACGATCTCCTCTCGCCCTTGGTTCATGGGATCTCTCGTCAGAGGTCAAGATGTTTGGCCAGATCTAAGCCGGGGGAAGGGAAAACGGCGGAGCCGAAGATCTACTCAGCCATCTTCCACTGAAGCTAGTCCATGCCCCGATAGTTCTATTTTAAAAGCCTTCGAGAAGTTAATAAAACAGATTCAATCAGACCTCACAATCACGGGTGGGCCTAGACGTCCGAAGGCTGTAAGATGGTTTAATGGAGTATGTTCAGCAATACACACGGACCTTATATTAGGCCTAAAAAAGATCCCCAGAGATAAAATAGAAATTAGGGACAAAAGGAAAGCTTATCAAATAGCAGTTGATAACAGGAAGAAGGAGCTAAAAGAACAAGCCTGGGATACTTTACAACAAGCTAGCATATCGAAAGATAGTGCAAACTTCTGGTCGGCAGTTAATAGCCCCTTTCTCTCTGATACTCCCAATTCTAATACCGACTGTTTAGTCCCAGCAGACAAATGGGTATCGCATTTCGGAAATATCTTTAGCGATGCAAATCTGACAGCTACAGAGGACCTAAGGGAAGGTGGGCAACCTAGTACATTACTTCATGTCAGAGCGGAGGAGGTTTATGATGCTATTGTAACTACAGCCGGCGGAAAGGCCCCAGGCCCCGATGGGGTACCGGACGATTTATACAAAGCTGATCCAAATGTATGGGCAAGCATTTTAACCAATGTTTTTAATGCCGGGTGCTCACAGGGATATCCAATATCCTGGGGGAAAGCAGTCATCGTTCCTATTTTTAAAAAGGGCAATAGGGATGAGCCCATGTGTTATAGGGCAATCTCACTTTTAGATTCTGCTGCCAAAATCATGGAAAAAGTCATATTAAATCGTCTAACGACATGGCTGGATGACCGAAATGTCATTTCCGACTTGCAATATGGCTTCAGGCCTGGTAAAGGGACCCTGGACCAATGTTTAAATTTACACTTAGCGGTAGGTAAGTACACCATTGCCAAAAAAGCAACAATCCACTTGGCTTTCATGGATTTGACGCAAGCTTTTGACTGTTTTAACAGATCAAAGTTGTGGTCTATCCTAAGTGACATGGGTCTCGAACCAGAGATGGTGGACTTTTTATATGCCATCCACAAGAACGACATTGCGGCTGTTAGATATAATAACAATGGGGACCTGACATCGACCTGGGATGTGAAAAGAGGGGTACGCCAAGGTTGTATCCTGGCCCCCCTCTTATTCACATTATACATAAATAATCTGGGAGACTCCTTAATAGCCAGCTGTAAATACATCCCTAGATTCGGCGATAAGATGATTCCCGCATTATTATATGCGGATGATACAGTTATTTTAGCAAGAATGGCAATGGGCCTCCTATCACTTTTAAATGCTTTTATAGTTTTTATGGATTCCTTAGATTTATCAATAAATTTAAAAAAATCGCATACTATGTCCATCAGCCCCGAAAAGTCCCAAAAAAAGACAAAATTCTTTTGCAAAGGGTCAGAGCTTACAAAGGTCCCAACTTTCCCTTACCTTGGGGTACTTTTTGACGAAAGTGCATCATGGTGCCCACAAATTATACAAAAAAAGAAAATCCTGGCAAGGGCCACAGGGGCTACATTGAATTTTGCTAAAAAATTGGGAACTAAACCCATTGCGGCCCTGTTGAAGATATACAAGGAAAAATGCATCCCGATGGCAACCTATGGCAGCGACATCTGGGGATACAAAGAAGGGAAGGGTATTCAGCAGGAGGAAAATAATTTTTTATGTAAGGTTTTGGCAGTCCCGCACTCCACTGTCACATACACAATACATGAAGGGTTAGGGATGGGATATATAGCAGATCAGATTGCCGTGGCTCCTTTGATGCATTGGCTGAGAATTTGGGCAAGTCCCACTACAAATTAAAACCAAATAATAATCACTGATTGCCTAGCGTTAGATAGAGCCAAATACATTCCCTGGCTTAGGTATTTAAAGGAATTGACAGCTTGGCTAGGTTGTCCTGACTTATTTTTAAGCCCCAAACCCATGGACAAACCTACAATTAAAAATATTAGACTTCAGTTTTTGTCAAAGCGCCAGGGACTAAGGGAAGAAGAGGAGCTGCAGAAACCATCTGTAAGACGTTACATCACATTTATCCATGAATAATCAAGTCCAACCATACTTATTAAGCGTTGGCAAACCTTTCCATCGTTTTCTTTTAACAAGGTTTCGTCTGTACCTCAAGGTTTCCATAAATCCGGCACTCTAAAACCGTGCCAGTGTTACAATTTTTCTGAACAGGACATTCTTCATTTTGTCTTTTTTTGTGACTATTATGTCCACCTACGTAAGAAATTCATATTACCACTGCTCACAGATTGTCACTTTGTGCAAGTCAAGCCGGCCTTACTGTACCTTCAGATGCTAGCATCTCCTATGGTTTGTTTTGGGGTGGCAAGTTTCTTAACTGGAGCCACTAGGCGTAGGAAAAAAATTGTCTTTTAATTGTCATTATGGTTCTTAACATGTTTTTATTCGGAAGCCCAATGTGTGTCAAATTTGGGGATCGACCTAACATATGAGTTTGCCCTATTGCACTTAGCACTTTATATAATGTTTTTGTACTGTATGTGGAGCAGGACCTGGTATTCTGTATGGTCGTCAGGAAAAATATGACTGTGGTTTACTCTGTCTGGAGCATATCCTTCTAGCACCTCGCACTTTACACAAGTTTTGCACTTTAAGATGGATTATAGGGAAAGTAATCGAAGTTTTGTATTTTAATATGTTTGCCACTTTGTACTTTGAATTTTATCTAAAATTTTTGAATGTGTTCATTTCCTGAGGCCCAATATGAGTCATAAATAGGGATTATCCTAATATATGAGCATGCCTGATCACACTTTGCACTTTATATAATGATTCTGTACTGTATGTATAGCAAAGTTTTGCTTTGCAAAATGGATTATAGGAAAAGAAACGGAAGTTTTGTATTTTAATATGTTTTGCCCATTTACACTCTGAGTTTTGCTCAAAATGTTTTCAGTCTGTATGGATTTTTATGAGTTGGTTACTCAGCTAACATCAGGAAGGCTTTTTTATTAATAAAATGTAGTATTGTATGTTATGTTTACTTTTATGACATTAAGTTGTCGAATAAAGTTTTTCTGTCTGACTGATTCATGTATGTGAACGTGCTTTTGTGTGCAAATAAGAAGAAAAATGAGTTTTGTTGAAATAAAATATCTGCCCCAGATCACACAATTTTAGTGGAGAAGCTGCAATTTAGCCAGGTTTTGTTTTCACTTTGTACAAATCAGCCAGTAAATGTCTATTTGTCTCCCCTTTTTATGTTTATGCTTTGTTTTTCCCTCTTTGTGCAGTTTTCTGCTGTTTTTATATAGTGCAACCTGGAGGTATTGAAGAGCTTCACATTACACATGGTCACATTCATTTCTTTTAGGCACTGGAGTTGTGCCCAGAATCACAGGATGTTGAGCCAACACAGAGACTCAAACCTAGCTTGTTCAGTTCCAAGTTTGAAGCTTTTACCTAGGTAGATTGAGGGTGGCAGGCAAGGTGAATAAACAACAGGCAGCCAAGGATCGCAAAGAGTCGGTGGCTACCCAAGCTCGTAAAACCATAGAGCGGGGGAAGGGAAAGGACGTCGGAGACACAGTGGTCAAAGTGAAAGTAAAATCTGGCTCTAACGTAGAGCACGATCCAGGAAATGTCAGAACTCCAAAGAGCTTCCAGGGCATGAGTGGCACACATCTTCTGGAAGAGACCAAACAGCTGATTATTCCTGCAATCTTTGGTGGAAACCCTTGGCGCGGCAGTCCGGCTGGGCTGGGTGAAGAGGACAAAGTGGAAAATACTGAGACCCGGTCTTAGAGGATCAGGATGTAAGTACTGGCAATGCGGCAGAAGTGGGGGCTGAGATGGGGGTTGCTGCTGGAATAACGATGCCAGGACATGAGGGGCTGATAGAGGAGGGTGTTTTGGGTGCTTTGGGTGATATATCCTCTGTGTTCCCAGAACTATCACTGACCCAAATCACCCCCCTAGTGCACACATGCAGGAAACAGTTTCTAATGCACCCTCGGATGGCATTGAGGCCAAAAACTTAAATTCAACTGATTGTGGGGATACATTTTATTCATTACCTGATAGCTCAGATGAGTCTAATTTGACAGAGGATCTCTCTAATGAGGGGGATTCTGAGAGCTCTGAGAGCACAACGTCAGCCGGAGACAAACCCCCTAGCACACAAAAACGTTGAATCAAAAGAAGGAACAGTAAAAATGACGTTGCCATTAACAATGGACCCACACCCTCGGCACCAATAGCTCAGCTCGCTTGGGATTACTCAGCTATGCAACAGGTATATGATGAGAAGAGACAAGGTGCCAACCAACCAGTATGGCTTCAGCGACCCCCACAATGGATGCAATATATAATATCTTGAAACAAGTGTAAGGAGAGGCCAAGGCTGAGACTCGGAAAGCTCACCAAACTGCTAAGAAAATCCAGGGAGCAATCCGCAAAGTCAACAAATGTTGTTTGGGTATGGCCGAGAGGTTGTCAACAATTAAAGCCTGGACTGTCGCTATCGAGGAGTCTGTTGATACCTTGCAGACGAGAGTGGAAGGCCACGATGCCCAGTTTATAGATGTTCAGTGGAAGCTCGAGGATTTAGAAAACCGTCAGCGACGGAACAACTTGCGGTTTCTAGGGATGCCAGAGAACACTGACGTTAGAGTCTTTATCATCAGGCTGCTCAAAGGTGCCTGCCCAGAGCTCTCTACCTGGAATCTTGAGGTGGAAATACAGCGGGCACACAGATTTCCTCTGGTTCTACGAAAGCCTGGATATGGAGGCCAAGATGAGATGCTGAGGGCGATATTAGTTTTCTTTGTAAACTTTCTACTGCACCAGGCCATTTTTGAAAAAGCAAGGCCTGATGCTAGATGCTCTTTTGACGGCCATGCATTTTTTGTAAGACCTGATTTTTGTCACGCAACGGTTGAGAGGAGATGGCGCCTGCGGCAGATGTTCTCTCCATTACAAGAGGCAGGGTGTCAGGTTTTTTCCTGAACCCAGCAGGGCTGAAAGTCATCTTTAATGGCAGAACCCGGTCTTTTACATCAGAGATGAAAGCCCCAGAATTCCTGAATGAGATTCGCCATGGCCGGAAGGACCCCAAGGATGCAAACAATGGTTGAGGATGTGAGGAAAGACATAATAGAAAATGGGCAGCTATTTCGGCTTTTTACTGGCCGTGCTTCTTCCAGGCTGGGATCTATGACTTGAATTCTGGGAGACTGTATTAGATTTTTTTTCCCATTTTGAGCAAGGATTTCTTTCTTTACTTGTTTCTTTTTTGGACTCCGTCCCTTTGCGGCCTAGCTCTTATATTTCTGGTTCACCTTTTTTCGCCGGAGTAGGAGTAGGATGGTGGTGGTATCTCAGCAGGAGCCATGATCAGGGTCCTGGTGAAGCCGCCGCTTCTTCTAGGGATGGGGGAAGGGGGTGGCGGGGGGGACAAGCAGACACAATTCAAGATAAGGATTGGTTGAAATTACAGATGCAGGGTGTTTTGGTTCTGTTCCTTTTGTTGTTTGGGTGCACCAATATGGTGAGAAAAATTTGGTCAAGGGCTTTTGATGGCTTCTTTGATATTTGGATTAAATTAATAAAATTCGCCTTGCCTCTATTAATATATGTGGACTCAATGATAGCCGAAAAAGACAAAGGGTATACTTTGACTTAAAGATATTAGAACCCGATATAGTATGCCTCCAAGAAACCCATATTGAGAAATCCGGGAGACACCCACTTAATGGGTTGGGTTTTCAGCTGATAAGTAGCACTACACAGGGAACTCGCACCAAGGGGGTTGCAAGTCTCTCAAAAAAGGCCATCTGTGAATTTCCCAGTGTTCGCGCTGATGCCTTGACCTGTTAGGTTATCTTAGAATGTCGTTTTGGCTTGGATTCATTATGCTCTGTTTACAGCCCGATTCTGGATGACCCAGCATTATTCAAATGGTTAAATAGTGAGCTGGCCGCCAGGCCATTACCTCTAATAGTATGTGGGGATTTTAATATTAATCTGCCCATTATTTTATCTGGATCCAGAGCCGGAAATTATGCAGGTAGAAAACCAAAAGTATTTCATGCGCTTGTCGATCTGCAAAATAGCCATGGTCTGACTGACGTGTGGAAGGAGACGATGGAGGCTGATCCTGGCTATACATACTTTTCAGCTCCTCATAAGATGCATGCCTGACTCGATTATTTTTTCATCTCGAAGAGTCAGATTAAGCATGTACATATATTTAAATTCCCGAGGGTCATGTCAGACCACAACCCTCTGGTTCTGGAATTACAGGTTACCCAGCTCCTGAAAGCCGAGCACTTATGGTCCTTCGAAAGGGCTCTCCTGCTAGATCCTCAATATGTGAGTCACTTGCAGGTTTGGATCCCCCAGTTTTGTTTAGAAAATCGGGGTAGTACTACTGTCAGTGTTGTCTGGGATACATTTAAAGCGTGTTTCAGGGGAGAGACTCTGAGATTTTGCTTTGAGCGTCAAAAACAGGAGAGAATGGTACTAGAGGGATTGTATTCTGATTTGATCAATACCGAATTAAAATTGGTTAATAAAATCTCCTCTGGGGATGGGACTGGTATGGCCCTTATCAAGCTGGCAAACGCCAGAGCTAGAATCTCGGATATCTCGCTCAAAAATTCTGCAGATATGTATTTGGTTTGGCCGGAGAAAGCATATGAATATAATGAAATAGTAGGCTAAAATCTTGCCTTTAGGGCTAGAGTTACAACTGTGGGTGAACAAATTAGGGAGATGAGAGATCCATTGTTTGGGGAAAAAACAGACCCGGCTGAGATTAGGGCAGCATTCGAACGGTTTTACCAACGGCTTTATTCTGATGCTGAGGAAGCTCCTAACTACATGGGAAATACCTCTCTGCTTCTTGTGAGATGATTCTCGAAGAATCTGATAGACAGGAAATGGATCAACCTATATTGGTAGAAGAGGTAGAAGCAGCAATTAAAAGCTTAAAATCTCGTAAAGCCACGGGTATGGACCTCAATCCCAGAGAAGTATATAAAATATTCACTGGAGTACTTAAATGCCACCTAGTGGAACTGATGCAGGAAGTGCAGAAAGGGAATGCCCCCACCCCCAGATAGCTGGGCAACATCAAGGATTGCAGTCTTTTAAAAAAAGAATAAGCCAGCTAAGGAATTAGGGCGCATATCATCAACGAGGCAATACAAAATTATCGCCGCTTTTACGTCGGACGAAAAGCGGAGATAATTTTATCTCCTAATCAGCAAGGTCACACTATCGCGTGAATCCTTGCATTATCACCTGTTTACTGAACACCCAGCTTTGCATCTCTAATGAGATGCAAAGTGGGCGTTCCTGCCCTGACATAACTGGAGAAATGTCGCTAAGCGAGATTTCCCCAATTATCAATGGGCACGCTAACCTGCAGAGCGACAAGCAAAGTAGCGATAACCACTGTTATCGCTACTTTCCTTACGCCTGCTTCAAGGCTGACTTAGCCATGATATCCTATGTAAGGTGGATATCATGGCTAAGTATGCCTTGCCCTATCATCAAGCTATCGCCAAACTTTGTGAGATTATCGCTGTATTTCCAGCGATAATCTCACATTTGGCAGTTAGCGCTTGGAATTTTATCGCTTTTGTGATAAGCGTTGCTAATAGCACGCTATCTCAGCAATAAAATTCCACGTTACCCGGCGATAATTATCCTAGCGTTAAGTGTGCTTAGCGATAATTATCGCCGGTCCTTTATGATATGCCCCTAGGTTCTTACTGCCCTATTACACTTATTAACTCTGATTTCAAGATTTATGAAAAAATCCTAGCCCTGCGGATCACTACAACTATTAGTCGTATTACAGCCCCTGTTCAACATGGCTTTATCCCTGGCAAGGGGACAACTGACCATAACCGGAGAGTTATCGCCCTCTTTGATGCGGCAGGAGTCACTAAGGACTCTATGGCGCTAATCCTACAAAATGCCGAAAAGGCGCTTGATCGGGTCTCCTGGCCGTATCTTTTGGGGGTGATGGCTCGGAAAGGGATTGGACGAGGATTTATTAATTCTGTAAAAGCCCTCTGTAAGAAACCTAGGGCTAGGATTTCTGTAATGGGCGGGTTATCAGATGAAATGACCATAGAACGAGGTACTAGGCAAGGCTGTCCCTGCTCCCCACTCCTGTTCGATATTTATATCGAATCACTGATAAGACAAATCCAGTGCAACCAGGCAATCCAACCAAGTGTGTCATCAGGGGGGGAAAGAAAGATATTGGCGTATGCTGTCGTTACACCGGATCCCAGGAGTGCTATTGCCGAGATTCAAAGGGAGGCCAGGAGATTTGCCCAATTCTCTGGCTATCTCCTAAATAGCGAGAAAACTCAGATAATTATCAATAAAGATGACCTATTGACTGACAGGCGGGTTACTCAAGAAGCTACATATCTGGGGTTAATCATTAAAGCAGAGGTGGGGGAAATCTTGGATGCTAATTTGACCCCTCTAATTTCTAGGGCGAAATCAGATTTCTCGAGATGGGATAATTTGAGACTGTCACTGATCAGGCAGACTAATCTGATTAAGATGATTTTTCTACCTAAGGTTTTATATCTCTTTCGGGCCATTCCGCTCAAAATAAGTAACAACTGCTTTAAACTAATCAACAGGGTATTGACTCAGTTCTTATGGGCATATTCCGGTCTCAGGAGAGCGCTAGAGTTCCTAACTCTCCCAAAATGATGAGGAGGATTGGCTATGCCCAATTTTAAAATGTACTATTGAGCCGCTATCTTACAACAATTAGCCTTCCTATTAGATATAAAGGAGGAAGCCATGGAACAGGGGGAGGATTTCCCATCTATATATGAGTTAATAATGGGGGAAACAGTCAGGGGATGCCTCTTCTGTCAGTTAGAATATGGGTATTACAAAAAAGTGTGATTTAAGGTTCTAACAGCAGCCTATCGCATCGGGGAGCAGTCCGCAAAAGAACAGGCCTTGGGAGATTTAATTTTTATACCCCGATTTGTAATAATCCGCTACTCCATGAGATTTTTCAAGATGCAACAATGGGTATGTGGGTGATAAATAGAGTCTTTTGCTGACATCCAAAAAGAATTTAATTTGGGTCATAAAGATTTCTTAAAAGTTTTACAGGCTCAAGATTTTCTATTAAAGAAGGGGGTGGGATGAGGAAATTTGAACAAATAGAAGTTATGGAATTGGCTAAAAAGGATAATTTTAGGATAGGGGCCCTTTTTAAAGTTCTAAATGGAACAATGCAGGATAACCTGGCAAAACACTCCGAAAGATGGGAGGATAAGATCCAAGCCAACCCAGAAGACTTAGTAAAGTCCCTGATGGATGCTCAGAGGTTCTTAATCTCAGCTAATTTACAGGCTCAACATTATAAAACCTATTTTAACCTATATGTAACTCCTGGTAAAATACCTAAATGGGGGGGAAATAAGGGGACAAGATGCCCTAGGTGCAAAGAGATTGCTGTGGACTTAGTTCACTTGCTGGATACTTGCCCTATGCTAATGAATTTGAAAGCTGAGATTAATGATTTTTTGATGGAGAAATTGGGGATCAACATTTCTCTAACCTCCCGATGGATCCTGCTGGGGGTGGATGATGACGTTTCTGGATTTAATGCCCAGCCCTTTATGTTTGTAGCTATGGCTGTAAATTGGATTTAACTGCAGCCTGGCTGGATCCTCTTCCCCGGTGTTTCAGCAATGGTATGCACAGTTTGTATCTACTTTTCATTTCACAAGGGCTATTTATTCCCGTAAAAACAAGAAGACAAGGGAAAAATGATAAGAGTATGGTCTCCTTTATGTAATTAGGAACCTATATGATGTTTTATTTCCTCTTCTATGCGCCCTTTCATGTCTGGGTAGGATGTGTAAGGAATGTGGTGCATACGTTTATATCGTATTTTTTTTAAGAACTAAATAAATAACCCAAGCCAAGAACCTTCATATCATCCTCAAACTTAACACCACATCCCCAAATCAACACCATCAGTGCCTTATGCTTTTACATACTGAAGATGTGGAGGAAGAGTTTCCAATGGCTCTCAGTCAACACGCAGAAAATCATCTCCCACACTCTTGCCAACAGCAACCTAGACTACAAAAACACAGTCTAAACTGGGATCAACAAAGCCTCTAATCAGGAGGCTGTGGAACATCCAGAACTCAGTGGCTAGAATCACTTCCGAACTCCCACGATACTCACACATCTCAGCTACCTCAAGGAACTACACTGGCTACCCATATCCAAATGAGCACACTTCAATCTCCTCACTCAAACTTTCAAGGTACTCTGGCCCAACATCTCTCAACAATTATTATATGCTTTCACAAACCTTCCAGACACCTCAGCTTGGCTAGACTCTTATTTGCACACATCTCACGTAGATGGAAAAACAGATCAGGCAGTTGAGCCTTCTCCTGCATCACTCAAAGTGTAAAACGACGTTCCATTACACATCACGCCACCTCCTCATTTCTTCAATTACAGAAGAAGCTGAAGACCTGGTTTTTTGAGTAACAATATTAGGCCCTAATTGCCTAATCTCTCACCTGCTCAGCACCAGGATATTCTCCTGGGTGAGAGTGCACTTTACAAACGAACATAACATGACATGACCAGAGAGAAGCAAATGCACTTTTTGGCACATTCAGTTCGGAATGGTACAAAACTCAACCATGCTGGAGTATTCTGTTAGTCTGGATAATTGCTTTTTTTCCCCATGTTGTGTGCCTGTTTGCCTCTGTGCCCACATCCATAATATGGACGGGCTGGGAAGCAAAACGATTCACTTGTTTGCGTGGGGTCATGGCCCATGCAAATGAGGGAACGTCCACTGCATATAGCTCTGGCTATACATCGGTGCCAGCCCTATCAGTATTACAGAAGAGGCTTCACAAGCACCTGTGGCCCCTTCTGTAACCGGGGCACTCTGTGTATTATGGCCCCAGAAGGTTACCTGTTTGACTGCAATTACTGGTTTTACACTTGTCAGGCATGAAAACAGCTCTTAGTTGTCTCTTCTTCCAAATGTGTCACTGTTTTTTATACTTTTTATATCAATAAAAGTACACCACAAAAGAAAGAAATGAAAAGAAACAGTTATAAAGTTCACAGTATGCAAAGAAATAGGGGTTTGGCAAATTGCAAGGAGTACGTGGCCAGTCTTCCTAGTGCATGGGTGAATGCTTGGGTGTGGTAAAAGGGACCTCCTTAACCTTGAACTACTATTATAATCTGCTTGGAATCCAGGATGAATGTCTGGCTTGCAGGAAATTATAAGGGCTGGGGCTGTTGAGTATAGACATCAGCTCTTACTCTCAAATAACTCTCTAGATGCACTGAATGCCTGTTTAGAAGAAGAGACGATGTAAATCTTGTGTTTGTAGGCTACTTCTAGAATTGACAAAATATGGGCCCGCATTGGCTCACCCAAACGCACCCTTGGCCCATCCAGATGAAAATGACTGGACCCTGCAACTGCATCCCTTGTAAAAAGTGTGCAAAGCCTCTGGAAGGCCGGCAATCGCTCTATACCAAGGAACAAAGTAAATATATGGACAGCAAAGGTAAAGTTTATGTCATAAAACATCCTAAAACCACTAAGCATAATGTTTTAATATCAATGAATCTATATCTTTATTTTTTCAAATAACACTGCTTGAACATTATACTTATTGTGAATGATATATATTATACCTGAACTTGATGTTCCACCTCAAGCCCCAACCAAAGAAAATCCATGACTGTTTGACCTTGTTACTCTCTGAAAGCCAAAGCCTAAATAGAAGGTGCTTGACAATGTAGTGAGCTTGCTGTAGTACCTGGTTCCTGCGTTGCTTGAATGTCAGAATATTGCTTTCAAAAACATTTTCTGACAGAAATATAGTGTCCTATATATTGCCTACAAAAAAGTCCCATTGGATGCAGATTTTCTAAGACTAACTTCGGTGGTGCGATATGTTTGTTAATAATAATTAGGACGCAATATTTCTGTACGACAATATTTTGAATGAGATATTCTGGCACAAACACCTGTGTTTCCAATACTTGTCTAAAAAATGTCTGACTGCTCTGTAGTCACACATGGCATGGAGAACTGGTCTTTCAATGTGTATGCACTAAAATCAAATCTGGATCGCCCACAGATGCCATGAGACCTGCCAAATTCTTAGAATCTCTCGAGTTCTTCCTTCCTCCTCTTACTACCTTACTTAACTTATCATTCTCCTCAGCGGTGGTTCCCATATGCTGGAAGCAGGCCTGGGTCTCCCCAATCATAAAAAAACCCACCCTAGACCCATCTAAACCAGAAAACTTCAGACCAATTTCACTGCTTCCATGGGCCTCAAAATTGGCAGAAGCCCATGTGAACAATGTGCTAGCCAACTACATGACACAACACCAAATTTTAGACCCATCACAGAACGGCTTCAGGCCAGGATTCAGTACCGAATCCGCCCTGCTGACCACCATCGAACACTTACGGAACATCCTGGACGCCGGTCAAAGTGCTGTGCTGGTTTTACTCGACCTTAGCGCAGCCTTTGATACGGTCTCCCACTCTATTTTATTGAAACGTCTCGAAGCCATAGGTATCAAAGACCTTGCTCTAGAGTGGTTTCGATCATTCCTGACAAACAGATCTTTCCGGGTCTCTGCCCCCCCGTTCATATCCCAGCCTTACCCCATCAAGCAAGGCGTTCCTCAGGGATCGGCGCTCAGCCCGTCCCTATTCAATCTTTATGTCCAGCCTCTCGCTGACATAGCAAAAGAATGGGACCTGACGCTAGTGTCGTACGCCGACGACACCCAGCTCGTCATTTCTCTGACTGAAGGCCCCTCGATCCCAGCGGCGAGATTTAAGAACGGGTTAGAGGCAGTTGCACGCTGGATGTCACACAACTGCCTCCAGTTGAATGCTGGCAAAACAGAGGTGTTGCTTCTGGGTAAAAATCCTGACTACTGGACTGATCAATGGTGGCCGTCCGCACTGGGCCCTATCCCCCCCTCCAAAACTGTGGTAAAAAACCTTGGTGTTTGGGTGGACGCATCTCTTAATTTCCAGACCCACACCAAGAAACTGGCTGCCACCTGTGTGGGTCTGTTGAGGAGCCTTCATCCGATCCTTGGCTTTTTTGACCACCATACGCGCCAAATGATAGTCCAATCTACCATCCTGGCTCGACTGGACTACGCCAACATCCTTTTTCTTGGCCTTAATAAAGCTGAGATGGCGCGGCTACAACGTATACAAAACTCCGCTGCCAGGGCAGTTGTAGGCCTCCCTCGTAGGTGCTCTGCTAGAAACACCATCCGGAAACTACACTGGCTGCGCATGGAAGCCCGAGTTCAGTTTAAAGCCCTCATCACTGTTTTTAAAATTCTCAAAACTGACTGTCCTGGCCTCCTGCGTCCACTCCTAGAGCCCTATACCCCCCAACGGGCCCTACGCTCCTCTGGTCAAAACGTGGTGGTTATTCCACGTACAAGGTTAAGCAGAATGGGCGGTCGCTCTTTCAGAGTCTTGGGGGCAAGACTCTGGAACTCCCTGCCACATCACATTAGCTCGATGACTAACCTGTTGACCTTCCGCAAAGCGATCAAAACACTTCTATTCTCCCCATCCTAATCTCCTATAGCCCGCCCTTTCCTTCTCCCCTCTCAGGTTTTCGTTATAGTTCAGCGCCGGGACGCCTCGTTGCTGGGGCAGCTGTTCGCGCTCAATAAAACGTTATAACATAACATAACATAACATGCACTTGCAAACCTATGTGCTGTGTGTGATAAAGGTTGCCCCATAGGGGCATCTCACTTTCTTGTGAGCCTTGCTTGATGACGGTATTTTGCTTGAACCAAAGGTGGTACTCCATGGTCTGCAAAATATTTAAGTGTCTGGAAATAGTGAATGGAGGTGCCTGGGGATTCAATGGCTGAGGGGCAGCGGGCAGCCTGACTAGGAGTCGCATTGGTCGTGACGGCCGGTAAATGAGGCTACGTTGGATTTTAAAGGGCTCTGAGGGTTACAGGTTAGGGACTGGAGATATCTTAGAGCACATGAGTTGCTGTAAGGATATCTGATGGCCAGGATGGAGGGTTTCAGGAATAGGTTAGATGATGTTCAGGGATGTGTGGTAGGTAATGAGACAGGGGTATATCAGGGGTGAGCAAGGTGGGGTAGAGGGTCTGATATTCTTTTGAGAGCCAGCTGACGGTCTGTGATTGCTGGTAGAGAGAACATGCAAGCTACTTAAGGGATTCCGTAAGGTAAGTAATGGTCACTTCTAGCCAGCTAATGGTGTCTTGGATCCTCTGAAGCTTGGCATTTACAGGTGACTAACAGTAGACCGAGGTTATCTGCGGAAGGGCTCAAAGCCAGTAGAAAGTCTTTGGGAGGCTGAGCACTGAAAGACTAGGTCTGTGTTATGTCAGAACATCAACTGAGGGTGTCTAAGGGTCAATAGAGAATCTTGGTGGCATATTTACGAAGGCCTTGGGTCATACTTGCACCACGGTACGTGGTACAAGCACGATGCAAAGCTCCAAGTCATATTTGTGAAGCCGTGCAAAGCCACTTTGCTGAGTGGCTTTCAATGGCTTCATAAATATGGAGTACTGCAATGCAGCGCAAATCATTGCGTTGCATTACACTGCGCAAGGGAGGCGTTCCATGGGCGCCGCAGTTGGTGTTCCCATGCACATCCCATGATTTCTAGCACATTCCTAGATTTACCAAACCTGGTAAACCTGGGAATGCGCCAAAAGGTGCACCTTCCCAGGTGATGCGTAACGAGGAGAAATATCTTTATTTCTCCTTGTTTTGTCCTCTTTCTATGTGTGCTGCATTCTGCAGCACACATAGAAAGGGGAAAAACCTATATGGATTGTTTTTGTGCAGGAAGGTGGTCCTTACTGCCAGTGTCGGCTGGTTACATTTGAAAGTGGTGAGGCGTAAAAGTTGTGTGCAGTACACTGTGGCGAGATAGCGTAGCAAGCGAGCCCGAACATATCAAGTGGGGTTCGGGGGTGTTCTCCCCTGCGGAAATTTTGAAAAACGAGCGGCCAAATGGTGGATTTTCAAGGATATTTCAGAAAGCAAGAATGTTAATAAAGCAATTGGGAAAGTGTAGCAATTACATCAATATAGAGATTTTGTATGATAATATAATGTAGGTTGCTGCTTATCAATATAACCACAGATCTTCATTACAGACTTTGAGATAAATAACAATGCTGGGTACCTCACATATTTCTTTATTTATTGATATCTTTAGAAATTACGTATATTGAGGAAATACAAGCTACTGTGATTTATTGGACTGAACATGTTGAGACAGCAAGCAATAAACATTAACAGGTAGTAGGGCACCCTACAAGGCACTGCACATCTCATTGAGAGTAACCAGCCATAAAGTGAACATTAAACAGAGTGAATTTAGGCATAAAGCGTTATACACCATTAATTTCAGTGTCTCCAATATCTGTACAGCAGATAAGAAACAACTGAACAAGTCACAAACGAGCAGCATTCAAAAAATGGCGACAAACTGTTCAAGAAATGTTAGGATTAACAAATTGTTCACTTTTTGTAGACAAAATCCGCACGTCTGTCTTTAATAGTAGCGAACTTCTCAATAACTTGAACGTTAAAGTCTCTCTCTATAGAGAGCATTGCTAAAGCATTCAGTCTTTCCTGAATCATGGTGTTAATCAGGAACGTCTTAATTCCGTTTAAAGTGGAAAAACATTGTTCCGACTCTGCTGTTGTCATAGGAGTGGTAATGACTATTTTTAGTACAGCCACTGTCTCTGTAAGTGACTTTTCCAAATTAAGTTTCTGAATTAAAGCCAGCAAAGAAATGGCACCAGTGGCCTTCCGGTATACACTAATTCCGTACAGTACAGTCAACTCAGTTTTCAGGTCCTCTTTGTTGAGCATAGGATAAGCTTCCACAGCCCCATTCAAAGCATGCTCAGGGAAGGATTGATCATATTTTGCATAGTGTTCACTTTGCAATAATGCGGCACTCACCAAATGTTTTGTAAAAGAAAAACTTTCTTGAGCATGCACAATTATTATGTCACATATCTCCTTTGCAATTCAGACCAGATTGCTGATGTTTTTCCTGATGTTTTTCCTGCGGTTTGAAAAAGCAGAATCCTTTGGCAGTCTAAATTGTCAACCCCATCTCTCACTTTGCTCATGCTGGTGACAAACATTCTGGTATCTCTTTGCACAGTATCTATGGCTCATGATTGTAACTGGTTGTATAATATGTCAAAATGAAGCATTATTTCATGAAATAAAAACAGAAAGAACTGAAACTCTCTGTCTTGTAGTGTTCTAGCAAAGCCATGGGCTTCCTTCTGACTTTTGAATTCAAAGTCTTCATTGGCTTCTATGGCGTCAAAACATTTCTCAAGTTCCTCCCTATGTTGATATATTAGGTTGATTGTACGTATGTTAACGTTCCAACGAGTTGAGGGTCTCCTTGGAAGCCTATTGGCCACAATCTCCTGAAGTACTTCTGTTCTTTTGGGGGAACGTGAGAAGAATGCTGCTATGCGTCCTACATCGAAAAAGAAAATTTGTGCCTCGGAGATCTTTGATACTGCCTGTTGCATAGTAAGATTAAGTTGGTGGGCGTAACAGTGCACATAATGAGCATTAGGGTACACATCTCTAATTCTTTTCTGTACTCCACCAAGGCTTGCACTCATTACAGACGCACCATCATAGCTTTGTGCAAAACGTTTTTTTTTTAGGTAGCTCTGGAAAAATAAAGTTTTGTTCACGCAGTATAGATGAAGTAATGGTTTCTGCACTAGAGTCTCTTAAATGTGTGAAACCATAAAACCTCTGCACAACTTTACTGTCATTGTCAAGGTACCGACAGACTAATGCGGACTGTGTTTTTGTGGCCACATCAGTTGTGTCATCAGCCTGATTAGCCACAAAGTCTGTGTTTTGCACCTGTTGGACAATATGACTTCTCATAATTTCTAGCATACACTCAAGGAGTTGATTTTGTATCATTTTAGAGGTGCCCTTAAAGACTATAGCACTTGCTGAATGTGCTTCCATATCCTTGTCTATGCTTGCTATTAAATCCAGAAGGCCTCTGAATATTCCAGGATTTGAGAAACTTTCAGATTCATCATGGCCTCGCAATGCCAGTTCGAAAGCACCACAGAAACTAATGCAATCAATTATATATATGTCTATTCCTATCAACTGCTTCATTGTGTTTCTGTATCGTTTTGCGGTATGCGTCATTTATGTGGTGCTCAATCGGTGTGTCTCCCAACATTCCCAGTCTTGTCAGGTTTTTCATATGGATTCTTGTGTGTGCATGCTTATTTATTTTGTCAGACAAATGCTTCAAGTCTGTTACATCTTGTTTTGTCCAAGCAATGTCACCATCAAACAGCAAGCAGGGGAAGCAGAACAGAGAATTTCTTGACTCGCACCCTGTAAGCCAATCAACTTTTGTGTACCAGGTGTTTGAGAATGTACGTTTGTAAGTCTTCACTCTGTCCTGGGAAATTTGTTGTAGTTTTAGGTCAGGGTGATCAGGTCCTAATTTTTTTTATTTTTAGTTTCTCTTCAAGTCTCCGTCCAAAGAATGCCCTTGCATGTAGCTGTTCTACTGTATTCACGCTGATGCTGTCTTACCAATATTAAAGTAACCTGTCAATAATCAAAGTACAATGTATAAGGTTTGGTGTAATAATATCAAATTTGCGTATAAATACATATCTTGTGCATTATCGCAATATATCTCCAAATACAGCCTTACTGCTTCTGTGTGCCATACTGGTTGTTGAAGGCACTGAAAAAGACACTGCTTGAGGGCCTTTAAAAAGGCAAGGGATAGATAGTGCCTTTAACAACCGTTATAGCCCAAAGCACAGGGCTAAGGCGATTAGTAGATTCCATCCACTGAAGGTCAAATGTCCAAAATAAAGAGGAAACAGAAAATCAAACATTGTAATTATGTTGGAGCAGAAGGCTTACACCCGCCCTTATTATCCCTGAGTCAATTAATTGCCTTCAATGGAGCTCCCAGCATTCAAATCTATCTTTTAATATTGATTACACAGTTCCATGCCTCAAATTGATATTGATGTGCACCCACCCCACCCACCATGTGTCGGTGCGTGTACTCCCGGATGCCGCGCGCAGCTGCGGGCTGTCTGGAGCCGCGCACTGCTGCAGTTACATCTTGCAATCCCGGTCCCGAATTTGCCTCTCACTCTCCCGTTCCTCGGTCCGGGGTCGTGCGGTGGGTAGATTTTGGGTGTCCCTGGAGTGGCACCGATCCCTGGTGGGTCTCTTTCTGCCTCTTGGGCGTAGCTTTCAGGGTCTTTCGTGGTTTGCGGTGTATTTCACACACGCACGCGCATTTTGCCCTTCTCGCTCTGCGAGACTATACGACGGGTTTTGAATGCGACTGTGTATGGGAACTGGTTGTGTTTGGCATTTTCATCTCGGCTCGGCTTCGGTCTGTCTCGGGTTGGCCGAGGGGTACCATGTGCTCTGGGTGACGGATATTTTTGAAAATATATAACTGTTTTTGGCCGTCCTGGACTGCATCTTGGCCCATTATGACCTAGTGGGGTCGGTTGTAGGGCCCTTCCTACCTGTCGGCTCCTGCTGTTGCCTGCTCTCGGTAGTTAAGCAGCTTCGGACCTGGTTGGTCCCAAGTGGGGTAGCTGCTTGGGATTACGGGTGCATAGCGCATTAGTGTTTTGTGTCTGTTGGTCTCTCCGTGCGACTTTTTGTTGCGATATGTCTTCTTTTCTTCCCTGCTGGTCATTACTGTCTAGTTTTTGTGTGCGTACTGGTGTTTTGGGATGCGGCGTTGAGTTGCCGTGCATACACTGTAACGTGCACTTCATGATGTCTCATTGGGCCCTCTCTAACTTTCTTTATGCCGTGATTGCCTTGTGGGTTCCTTTGGGTGGAACTACGCACTTAGATGGGGTGCATCTTTATTTGCCATTAATGTACTTACTGGTGGTGCTCCATCCTTTGCCTGTTTGACCGATGGACCCACGGCCTTACAACCCTGAAGCACATGATCTTCTCTGCTCTCAAGAGATTTACCAGGGTCGGGTCTGGTCAGTTCCTGGATGGGAATCCTCCTGGGATTGCCAATGGCTGTAGGCTGGAAGGTGTGTGTTCCTGTCCTGGTGTTTTGCATGGCTTTTTGGGGTGTCACTGGGCCACAGCTTCCCTTGTTCGCTGTGTTTGCCCCGGTCTCCTTCTTCCCTTCCGGGCTTTGGGCCTACGGTCCTTGCATCCTGTGGTCTCCAGTTCCCGCCTGCCCTCAGTTGTTGTGCGGGGTCTGTCCCGGTCGATCCCTTGTTGGACATCTTCTGGGGGTTTCCAG
Organism: Triturus cristatus; assembly: GCF_964204655.1. Classification (NCBI taxonomy): domain Eukaryota; kingdom Metazoa; phylum Chordata; class Amphibia; order Caudata; family Salamandridae; genus Triturus; species Triturus cristatus. The sequence continues at coordinate 252,768,726 of NC_140586.1, forward strand.
GGGCTGTGAACTGCTGCGTGTCTGTTGGTGGTGGGCTGCGGTTGGCACCTGTCAGTCCATCTCTGGGCTGCTTCGGTGGTCGCCTGGTGGGCTCTTGTTTCTGTTTCGGCTCTGGGATGGCTTACCGAATCTTCACCAGGGTTGCGGCTTGGCGCTCCCTCCTCCTCCTGCTCCCTGTCTCGGCAGGTGGCTCTTGCCCCCTCTTCCTGGCCGTGCTTCTCCTCGCTTCCTGGGGATCAGGGCTCTGTTGTGGGCCTTCTGTGGTCTCTCTTCTCGTCCTGGGTGGCATGGTTCCTTGGGTCCTGCCCGCTGCCGGGCCACTCCGTTTGTCGGTTGTTGGGCTTCCCTGCTCCTGTCCTTGGAGCTGTGACTCTTTGGTTGGTCTACTACCTTTGGGTGGTGTCTGCTGGGTGGGGCCTGGGGTTCAGCACACGCCTCTGCTGGGGGGTGCGTTTTTTGTACTCTTATTGCTGGTTCGCTTTTGGGCGTTCTCGCTGGTCCTTCTCCGGCGGGTCCTGTTCTTCTGGTTCTGGTTTGCCAGTGGGTATTCCACCTCCTGTTTTTGGTTTTCTGGTGTTTGGTTGCCTTCCTCCTGGTGCCTGTTCCCCTTTGGCTGGTTTCATTTGGCCCCTGGCTGTTCCTGTTGGGGGTTTCTGCCTTGGTGGGGGTTTCCCACGGGGAGTGTTCTTGGGCGTTTTATTTTTGTGCCTTGTTGACTGGTGGTACTTCCCCTGTCTGTCCATTGAGGATCCTCCCCATCCAGTCGGTTTCGGTGCCTCTGGGTTTTCCTTGGTTCCGGTTCTATTGCCCCGATGTCTCCTGGTGCGGCTGGTGGGCTTTCTGTTCTGGTGCCTCCTTCCCGGATGTTGGCGGCCTTTGCCGTCCTGTGGGGCTTGCTTGGGTTCCCGGCCTGTCCTGGGTCGGTGGGGACTCCTGCTGGCGGGTTTTCCGTCTGGCTTCTGTTGGCAGTTCCTTGGCTTGGCTGGGGTTTGCCCCTGCATGGCGGGGGCTTCTGGTTGCCACTCTGGGCAGTTTGCCCTCTGCCTCATTCTCCGGGGGGTTGTGGGGTTTACCCCTTGGTGTTTTGGCACGGTTGTGCTGTCCTTGTCTGGGGCACTCTGTTTCCGTTTCACTACCCAGGGTTGGCTCTCTCTGCCTTCTTGCCTGGGCGCCCGGATTTGTGCCTTCCCATGGTCCCTTTTCTTGGGTGGGTTCTGGCCTTGCTTGGCCTGCCCGGGTCATTTGCACTGTCCGTGGTGCTTGCCCGGGTGCTTCTCCCTTGCTTCTGCTGCTGCGGGTGTTGGGCCTGTGAGCTGTTCCTCTATGGTCCGTATTGTGCTTCTTAGGGCACATGCTCGCTCAGGCCGTGGGTTGGTGTCCTACCCCTGTTTTCGCTTTTCCCATGGTCCGGCGGTGCTTTTCTTTTTCCGGGGGTGCGGGGATTTCCCTGTTCTTCTTCCCCGGTTGAGGCCCTGCTCTTCCTGTGCAGATTTTGTATCCTCTTCTCCTAAGTCCCTGTTTTTGGGGTGCTGGGGCCTTCTAGCTCGGGTTGGCTCACTGGAGGTGTTGCCCTTGCTCGGGTCCGTTTCGCCCGGCTCTTCTGACCTCGCCTTTGGCATGTTTATGCCTGTGGCCTTCCCTCCATGTTCGCACCGGTGCCTGTTGGCTCTCCGTTTCCCGGCTGGGTCAGGCCTGGTTGTTGGTTGTATGAGGGCCCATCTGGGTGCTGGCTTCGGCAGCTCATTGCTACACTTGGTAGGTTGCGGGACCTGTTTGCTTGACCCCTGCGCAGGTCTGTCTAGCTCATTCATGCTGCGTTCCCCTTTCTTCCGGTTCTGCTTTCTTTTGAGTGGTGGCCCCTGTTGGGCGTTCACTTTTTTTTCTGGTGGCTTGGACTTGGTCTTGGTCCCTTCCGATCTTCGGCCTCCATGGGGGCCTTGTATTCCCACTTTTCGCGGTTGGCAGGTTGGGTTCCGTGGGTGGCCGGGTTGCTTTGGTGTCATTTGCTGCGGCCTCCTGGGTTGGTTTTGCCTTGTGCCTGCCTGGCTCTGTGTCTCTTTACTGCTGTGGCTTCCTGTGGTGTCACTGTGGTGGGGGTGCCCTCTGTTTCTTTGGTTCTGAAGTCTGGGCTTCTGCTTCCTTCTCACTATTGGCTGTCCTTCGGACGGTCTTGGTGTGTTGGGGCCGGCTAACTGTTTTCTGTTCTGGGGCCTGTTGTTGTTGCCTTTGGCTCCGTACAGTTTCATCCCGGCGCTTCTCTGTCCGCTTCTGTCGTTGGTTTTGGGCCTGCTTCTGGCTGGACAACAGGTCTCTTTCCCGGGCTGGTTCTTCCTGCTCGTGGTTGCCTCTCTCTTGGGTGTTTTTTTCCACTCGTCTGTGTTTTTGGGTTTGCCCTCTTTCGTGGGCGTCCCATTCTGGTTCGTTGGTTTCTTGTGAGTTTCCATGTAGCCGCTTGGCTTTGGTATGTGCTCACTTTGTTAGTCATGTGGCGAGGAAGACTTACGAGGAGGTAATGCCCCCGTTACTTACCGGTAATCTTCATTACTCTGAGTATAGTCTTCCTCGCCACATGAGTTCCCATCCCTCCCTCCCTGTCTGGCTATCGGCTTCATGTTTATGCTTTGTAGTTTCAGGCTGAAGGGTTGGGCCGGCCCGCCTCTTATAGAGGTCAAGGGTGTAATGGGTCGGCCATATTGGGAAGGGATGGGAGCCATGGGAGGCTGACTTTTTGCTTTGGAGGATTCTGGTGTGGAGCTGCAGCTCACTTTGTTAGTCATGTGGTAAGGAAGACTATACTCGGAGTAATGAAGATTACCGGTAAGTAACCGGGGCATTACACACGGGCACCAATGGACCCATAAAGAACACAAACAAGCAATCAAACGTCCACACATAGACACTTCACACAGACACACAAACAAACACACAGACACACACACCTACGCTTGATGAGCCTCCAGGCCTGAAGATATTTATTTCAAGCTGCTGCTTCAGGCCCGGAGGCTCACAGTCGCAGGCAGCGATTAAAGTGAAGCGTTACTTACTCTCCGCTTAATACTGTGAGCGTGCGTGCAACTGTGATCCTCCGGGCCTAAATTGACAACCAAATCCATTAAAAAACATAAAAATCCTCATTTGTGACGTCTCAACTTGTCATCCAAAATCTTGAAGAATGTGGCTGCCCGCGGCCTACGAAGGGGACTATCCTAAGTGGGCGGCCCCTTTAGTGCTACTTGGGCACCAAACCACCTCCTCTGAGAATGGGACTCGGGGAGGAGTCCCCCCCTTTGCCTGTGGTGCACTATGCGCGTCACTTCCTGGCAACACAGGGACCGGGGGGAGGGTATATATGCCTCCCCCAGCCATCCTGGCATCCTCTGTTGCGCCAGGCACGCTGTCTTGTCGCGTCTTTCGTTGGACTCGTCGTCGGTCGGGAGATCTGCTATTGCGAGGTGAGACGTCCCCCCTCCACCTCCAATCCCAATCGCTGGCCACCCAGTGACAATCTGTCCCAGCGTCAGTTACCCCCCACCCCTGGTGATCTCAGTGCGGCACCGCTGGGTGGCTAGGGCCTGTGGCCGGGGTGCAGCGGTGGAACGGCTGGGGGTTTGGGTGAGGGGGCCTAGTCACGGCTCTCGATTAGTGGGCCTGCCCTTACCGAGCTGCTGGCTCAGTTAAGTGATACTGTGGTGCCCAGAACCCAAATGCATGGGTTCGATTTTACATATGCCACGTTAGTTGTTAATTTTAAATTCTCCTGTGGCCAGCCTCACTTCTTGCCTATTTTTAGGTCTCGCTGAGCCAAAGGCTCGAAGAGACATTTTATATGTGGGAGTTTCAAAGTGCTACCCACAGTTTTGGCTGGCCTAAACCTTGAGTGCACGATCACATGCACGTGCACAGCTGCTCCCACTCCCCCCTCCCTTCTCTATAGCTTTGGCTCCTTTGTTTTTTATTACACCCTCCCTTCTCTCCCCGCTGTTTTCACACTACCCCCTCCCTTCTAATCAGTTTCCTTTCTGCTCCCTTGATCGCGTCTCCGATCACTTTAACTACTTCAAATGCAGCGCGCACCCCTGTTTTCACTTTTGCCGTGTCTCGGCGCTTTTATGTCTTATGTTTCTACAGTCACCTCACCTCTCGATCTGGGATTGAGGTACTATTTTTCCTTTTTTGGCATTTTTTTTATAGCGCTAATTCAAGCCGACCCGAAAGTATCAGTGCTTTACATGAGCACCAGTTACATTACACAAGTTCACATTTGTTGTTTTTCTTCTTTAAAGAGGAGAATAAGTGATTTGCCCAGGATCATAATGTGAAACCGACCTTGCTCGCCAGTTCCATAGTCGTCAGCTTTGTTGGCACTCTATGTGTTGTATATAAGCATAATATGCACCCGCTTTCATATTTAAAACACGGGCAACACGCTTTATTTTTGATCATGGCACCCGCGTTCCTGTATTTGCTTTTTAAATGCCTGCACATACCTATTTTAATGCACGGGCGCCATGCTTTGTTGGAGCACGGCACCCTCTTTTTTATATTTATAAAAGTGTGGGTTACACATTAAGCAATTGCTCTTAGGTTTCGTTTTGCTTGTCAGCAGGTTGGGGAGTGGGTGAGTACCATGCAGACAGAGGGTTAATGCTCGCAGCTGTAGGTAATCCGGGGCTCTCAGCCCACCTTAATCATACAATTAAACTTCCTTCCATCGCCGCGCAGCTAGCTCTCCTCAGGGACACAAGTCCAAGGTTTAAAGCCGGCATTTCTTTCCCATAGATCACAATCGCACTAGCTGTGATTTATTGGGATTCTACAAATATATTTAATTCCTATGAAAATATATGAGTGCTACAAAAGGGCTGTGGTAATATAATGGTGCCGCTGATGTGATTCCTGAATGATACCAGCCTCTTCTGCACGCAGCATGTCCATAGCGCTACCAGCCTCTTCTGCACGCAGCATGTGCATAGCGCTACCAGCCTCTTCTGCGCGCTAAAAGTGCTTGAAGTAGTCCGCACTGTTCTAGGATCACAATAGGCATCACTGTTATGTGCATGTTAGCGGAATCCCCAATACGCTAGGCCTCACTTGCTTTTCTTTGTGCGGTGAACACCCCAAGTACGGATTAATTCATCTTAACCAGTCACCCCGCCTCTCGATCTGGGATTGAGGTACTATTTTCCCTTTTTTGGCATTTTTTTAATAGCGCTAATTCAAGCCGACCCGAAAGTATATGTGCTTTACATGAGCACCAGTTACATTACACAAGTTCACATTCGTTGTTTTTCTTCTTTAAAGAGGAGAATAAGTGATTTGCCCAGGATCATAATGTTAAACCGACCTTGCTCGCCAGTTCCATAGTCGTCAGCTTTGTCGGCACTCTATGTGTTGTATATAAGCATAATTTGCACCCGCTTTCATATTTAAAACACGGGCAACACGCTTTATTTTTGATCATGGCACCCGCGTTCCTGTATTTGCTTTTTAAATGCCTGCACATAACTATTTTAATGCACGGGTGCCATGCTTTGTTGGAGCACGGCACCCGCTTTTTAATATTTATAAAAGTGTGGGTTACACATTAAGCAATTGCTCTTAGGTTTCGTTTTGCTTGTCAGCAGGTTGGGGAGTGGGTGAGTACCATGCAGACAGAGGGTTAATGCTCGCAGCTGTGGGTAGTCGGGGGCTCTCAGCCCACCTTAATCATACAACTTCCTTCCATCGCCGCGCAGCTAGCTCTCTTTAGGGACACGAGTCCAAGGTTTAAAGCCGGCATTTCTTTCCCATAGATCACAATCGCACTAGCTGTGATTTATTGGGATTCTACAAATATATTTAATTCCCTATGAAAATATATGAGTGCTACAAAAGGGCTGTGGTAATATAATGGTGCCGCTGATGTGATTCCTGAATGATTGGTGTGTGCGTTTGCCTATCTGCCGTTTGGTATTCCAGTCATAAATTTCCACTAATCTTTCACTGCATGCAGCAAATGCGAGCATGGAAGTTGCATTTCTTCGTTTTATATAAAACTAAAAGAATGTCAGATAAAACACATTTGTTAACAAGCATTTGCAATGCAATAGGTCTCGCATTTACGCGAGTTTAAGCTATTGGCATTGTAAATGACAATGCCTTTTATTTATGTTTTATAAACCAAAATATAAATAAAAGGCATTGTCATTTACAATGCCAAAGGCTCAAACTCGCGTAAATGCGAGACCTATTGCATTGCAAATGCTTGTTTATCTCTTGCTGTAACTAGGCAGGCCTTCAGCCTCCCGCCCCGATGGCGTGCTGTCAGCACTAATGTCCCTCTGCCGTTCAGCCTGGCGCGACATTTCCAGGGAGTGGGCCGAGCCTCGTGGTTAGAGCACCGAGCCTCGGCACCCTTGACATGCTCACTTTCTGGGTGCATCACACCATTCACGTTCCCTGACTGTCCCAAGGGGTGAGACTCAACCCCCCCCAGGGGTTTCCGGTCATAGGGGCGCACAGATTAGCAGCGCAGTCTGGGCGATGCAGTTCAATCCCCGGCGCTCCTGGGGGCGGGCGCGATTACAATGGTGCTCGTTTCCACGAACAATGACGCGCCACGTTATGCATACCACCACGCGACCCGGATTGAGAGTGGGGATTGCAAAATTGTGGATACCATGCCGCGTCAAGACTGCCAACCCCCCCACCACCTCTGTTTGCGCAATGCTACTCATGGCCCATGTAGCTCAAGGGTTTAAAGCAATGCGCGGGTAAACCAGGGGGTCGGTTGTCCAAATCTCGCCGGGGCTTCCTGGCAGCTAGACGGGGCTTAGAACTCGGCGTGAGGCCCCGGGTTCACCCCCCACCTGTATTTCAAATGTTGCCTCTGGCAGGGAGATTAGCTCTCCGCGCTGGCCTGCAGTGCTGTAATGCTTATGTGTTTGTGTCCAGTTGCACGTAGCAGGGTGTTTGCGAGGGCAATGGGGTAGGGAGAGCCCGCCGCCCGATTGGCCCGGGCTGGGGGGCCATGGTGATGACGGCCTGCTTGCTTGCGCCCCCCTCTCCCCCCGGTACCGGATGGGTGCCGGTGCGTCACTGACAGGGGTGCAAGGGGAGGTTTTACCGCCCACAACAGGCAGTGCAGCTGCACCGGAAGTGCGGTGTGCGATCACCGGGCTGTGGGGGGGCATGACGCTTGGTGTTGACGGATGGCTTGCGCTCCAACATAGAAATAAGCAACATTTAACATTTCCCGTGTTCCCTGCCTGAGTGCGTGAGGGGAGACCGACCTACCAGCTAGCCCACCGCGATGCTAGGGCAATGTGGCTAGGGCGCGTTTCGGAGCCTGGGGCCCACATGGGCCTATTGCTTTTGTGGGATCAACAGTACGATCCTGCAGGGGCCATGGCAGCGCAAGCTGGGGCAATGGTGGGTGTCACGGACCCTCGGGCTGGGCGGGACGCAGTGGGTGGTGATCAGTAAGCGGTCTCTTTCATTTTACCGCTTCATTGATGGGCTGTGCATATTAGGATGTTTCAATGGTCGTGGTTCCTGAACCAGAACGTGTTAATAGTATCTCTGGCCTAGGGGTTAAGGTCCTTGAATATTTCCCTGAAGATTGGGTGTTCCATCCCTGGTCTTCCTTGGGCTCCACTGCCTGCGTGGGTGTACAGGCCATTAGAGGGCATGACTACAAGGTTTCTCAAGGATACACTGTTCACAACATGTGTTTCCCAGGGTGTATGGGGGGGGACACGAAGAGTGGCGCGAATTGTGCATTAATGCCTGTTTTGCTTAACAGAGGTGTGTGCCTTTGTTTCATTTTCAGGGTAGCTTAACGGTTTACTTTTAGACAAGGGGTGCCCAACCACCTTTGTGAGTGAGCTGGTGACTTGTATATGTGTATGATGGTCTTTGTGTATTGCAGGGTTTTCTGCGCAGGTCGACTGGGCATCGTGACTGCTGCTGCGGTGGTACGGATCTTCCAGGCGGAAGGGCATCCTAGGGTCAGTCCCTGTAGGCGTGGGCACTTCGGATCATCCTGGACGGTCGTGGACGAATAGACACTGGTGAGGCAGGAGTAGTCAGACGTGGGCGCCCTTGGCACCTCTTTGGAGCTTACGGCAAGGGGCCTCAACATGAGGCAGTAGGTGAGGGAAGGGGGCCAGGTGCAGGGGGTGAGAAGCGCAGGGAGGTAGGTTGGCGCGCCGACGTAGTCTCTGGTGATGTGCACGCTGTTACTGCGAGGTGTCTTAATGTGCAATTTTGTATTACAGCAAATAATAGGCTCCGGAACGGCAGTTGAGGACTCCTCGCTCCCATAAGTGCACCCACCTCCCACGCGCAGGGACGGCTCAGCAGGTTAGGTTGTCAGGAATAAAGAAGTGAAATAAGTACCGGGGCACACGTGGGTTGGACACTCGCCGGGGATGGGGACTCAGGGCCCCTGCAGCACTGTGTGTGGCGGCACCCCCAGGAATTGGCGGGGCAAGTTTTTACATTTCTCTATTCCCTTGGGATCCGGTTATGACCGTCGGCGCAACAGGCCGGAGACATGAACAGCCAGGGAACCCCCGCACTCTTGTTTTCCCAAATCAGCTCCGTGGACGAGTCCCAGCCCAGCACGTCGCAGGAGGCAGTCTGTGCGAACTTTATGGACGTAGCAAAGGCCAAGGGAGTGGAATGGGCCGAAACATTCCTCAACTCCCAAGGGCAGGTGGACTCCAGGGTGGTGGCGAACCCCTCCCCACCGGCCGCAGGTAGGACAGGCGAAATCAGGATCTGCCAAGCTCAAACGGGTGCGCAGGCCCACTAACAAGGAATTCCCGGCGGACCCCCCCGGCACCAAAGGTCAGGGCAATGACCAGTTGGAAAGAAGCAGGGCCTGTGCCGGCACCGGCGAGCACACAGGACACTCCCGCTGTCGGCGGTGAGAACATTGATAAATGGGGTAAGGTTATGGACACCATGTTGAACCTAATGGCAAACTACCAAGCCTGTTTAGATAACCAGACAGCAGACCCCGGAAGTGCTTCCTGGGATGGTGCAAGCTGGGCCGCCATCCATTGCCCAGGTCTGGGGAGATCAGGCATGCAGCGTGAGTGTGTTAAGTGCTCCGGGGACAGCCTTCGTTGCAGGGAGCTTGGGGCCTCGACAGGGGCCTGGGGTGGGGGCAACAGCAGCACTGGTTCACAGCGGTGCAGCACCAAGTAGCACCACCCCTGTTTTCAGGGGAGAGCAGCTGGCGTTGCCAGCGTCTCAGTCAACACCCGCGCCCAGTCCCTTGGTTCCACCCACAGTTGAGTCCCTGCCGGCAGCCCCTCAGGTGGCCAGCACCCCAACCCCCCATCGAGCCGGTTAAACCAGCCACAGCAGTGACTCTGGCGTCCCTGCCACTTATTACAGGGGCACCCCTGGTGTCTGGGCAGGGCTTTCTGGCTTGGCAGGTGCCGTTGGCAGCTAAGGAGCTGATTTGGAGAAGGGAGTTCATAGATATATTCACCCTTTGATGCATGGGGTGGACGGGGTCCATACCAGGAAGATGGGGGGTAAGGAGGATGACAAACAGAGGAAATACAAGTCATGGCCAGAAAAAACTATTGGTAATTGGGGGGATGCATTCGCCATCTTATCAGCTGTAATAATGGAGAAATACCCGGAGCAGGGGTCGGCCTCCTCCAGTACTCTTGCACCATAACCAATGAGGCGGAGAAGACCGGGGGGATGGGTTAGTACAATTACGACCGGGATTTTCATAAGAGGATGGCTAACTGTCCGAAGCTTATATGGGACCAGAAGGAAATTCAGCTCTGGGTTGAGCACATGGGGAAGTTCACCCCTGAGCAAAAGGAAAGGGTGAGCAAGAGCGAGAAGGGGAGGGACAATTCCAAGGGACAGAAGCAGGCAGGGAAAACTACTTTCAAGCAACCCTTTCGAAGAGGTCAGGGAGGCGGACAAAAGCAAGGGGGAAGAGATTCAACTCAGGCATTTGTAGGTTGTACAATGCTGGGTCCTGTTCCTGGGGCAAAGCTTGCAAGTTTGTCCATAGCTGAAGCAAGTGTGGGGCCAATCACCCAGCTGTATCCTGCAACAACAAGCGGGAAGGTCCTCCACCAATGACCAGTCGGCAGGGCAGTTAGTCCGCTGGTAGCAACTAGTCCTTCCCTGATTATATCCCCCCTGGAATCACCCCCTACAGCACACAGCCTTCACAGGTGATGTCAGCCGCCAAGGAGCTCGTGGTCAAGGGTCCTTCCCCCATTGTCATTTCTAACCTCCTCCCCCTGCTCCGAGACTACCTGAACCCCAAGGACATACAACTCATAGCAGAAGGCTTTGTGGAGGGCTTTAAAATACCATACCCAGGCCCCTTAGTGGACAGGGATGCAGAGAACCTCAAGTCAGCCAGAGATTTACCAGAAGTGGTTAGGGAGAAGGTTTGGAGGGAATCAACACTGGGCAGGGTGGCAGGCCCCTTTGATCAGCCCCCTTTAAAGAATTTCTTGATCTCCCCGCTGGGGGTGGTCCCCAAGAAAGACCCTGGTTCCTTTTGGTTGATCCATCACTGCTCTTATCCGGAGGGTAACTCAGTTAATCATTGGTTGGAGGAGGGGACGTGTTTGGTCTCCTACTGCTCATTAGACATGGCAGTCGACATGGTTAGGAGAGCAGGCAGAGGGGCATGGCTGGCAAAAGCAGACATTGAGTCAGCATTCCGCCTGCTGCCCGTCCATCCGGAGAGCCAACACCTCCTGGGGTTCAGATGGGATGGGAAATTCTTCTTTGACAGATGCATGCCCATGGGTTGCGCTGTGTCCTGCGCCTACTTTGAAGCTTTTAGTTCTTTCCTCCAGTGGGCGCTCAGCTGGACATTTGATGTGCAGGCAGTGACTCACTACCTAGACGACTTTCTGTTTCTTGGGGGCAAAGGTTCACAGGAGTGCAGCAGAGGGTTTCAGAGTTTTCAAGAACTGGCAGGACACCTGGGGGTCCGCTTGGTGCCTGGTAAGATGGAAGGTCCAGGGCAGGTTCTCACATTTTTGGCATTGAGCTGGACATGATTAAGGGCGAGTCCAGGCTCCTGGCTGAGAAGGTGCAGGATTTGTGTCAGGACATTCAGGCCTTGCTAGGTAAGGACAAGGCAACCCTGGGTGCCATCCAGTGCCTATTGGGAAAACTGAACTTCACAGCGAGAGTGATCCCTGTGGGCAGGGTGTTCATCAGAAGGCTAGCAAGGGCAATGGCAATGGCAATGGCAAAGGTAAGCAAAAAGCATCACCGAGTCCGGCTTGGGAAAGGTTTGAAAGAGGATTTGGCAATGTGGCATGAGTTCCTCGTGCTATTCAATGGCTCTGTCATCTGGAGGGCACCTTGGGCAGACGCATCGGGCAGAGAGTGCTTTAGCGCAATAATGGATACCGAATAGTGTGCACAGAAGTGGCCCAACGCCTGGTGCAAGCGAAACATCACAGCAAACATCACTGTCTTAAAACATTTCTCCATCGTAATTGCCTTGCATTTATGGCCTGAAGCGCTATCAGCCAGAAAGGTCCTATTCTGGTCTGATAACATGGCGGTAGTGCACGCAATCAATGGGCAGACAGCCAGGTGCCCATTGGTGCTGTGCTTGCTAAGCGGGTTGGTCAGGGCCTGCTTGCGCTGCAATGTCGAGTTTAGGGAAAGGCATATTGAGGGGGTCAAGAATGTGGCAGCTGACGCTCGCTCTCGTTTTAAGTGGCTCCGATTCCGGGAGGCCGGCTGCGAGCGAGAGTGGAGATGACCCCCTTCCCGGAACACCTGTGGCGCATTCTACAGTAGAGCAGCATTTGAGAGCACTGGGAGAACGTTCCCTGGCACCAGGAACCTTGAAGAAATACAGAGCCCACTTGACCACTTTTTTGAAAGTTTCAAAGTGTCAGGACCATGGCACACTTCCCTTGGAACACAAAGTGCAGGCATTTGTAGTATGGGCAAAGGAACAGGGGAGGAGCTATTCCTGGATATGCGGTCATTTGGCGGCAATAAGCCTTGATGCCAAACTGAAGGGAGGTCAGGACCCTACCAAGTCCTTTCTCATCAGGGTGGCCCTCAAAGGTTGGGCCAGGGAGGAGGTCAGGGTTCCAGACAGCAGGGCGCCCATCGACTTCCCCACACTGCAGGGCATGCTAGATGTAATGGAGCAGGTCACCTACTCACAGTTTGAGGCCAGACTCTTTTCGGCAGCATTCTGTCTGGTGTTCTTTGAGCTTTCCAAATCAGTGAGCTGGTGGCCAGGTCCAAGACAGATAGGTCCGGCGACGCCTTAAGCAGACAGGACGTCACCTTGGATGGTACTTTGTCTATTCACATCAGAAAGTCAAAAATGGATCAGGCAGGGCGTGGGGCCAATGTGGTATTGAGGCCGTTAGGGGATCAGAGATACTGCCCAGTCACACAGGTAAAGGAGTATATGGCGCTGCGGCCCAACGTTCCTTGCTACTTCTTGATTCACGCTGACCAGGGGCCCTTGACCAAATTTCAGATAGAACGCATAATGAAGGATTGTTTGTCACGAGCGGGTCTTGCACATCCTGACAAAAAATACTCTAGCCACTCCTTTAGGATTGGGGCGGCCACAGCTGCGTTTAAGGCAGGCATGGAACCAGAAGGTATAAAAAGGTGGGACGTTGGGAGTCTCGATGCTACAACCGTTACATCCGCCCTTGAAGGCAATTTTGTAAATAGTAATTATGGTGTGCAGTGACTTGAGTTATTAATGATAAATCATGTGTGAATTTAATGAACATTAAAAAGCAGAGTGTAAGAATGGTGTCCTTTATTGTACCAGGATTCCAGGTATGGGTGATCGGGCACTCATTCGTCGCCAGGGTGGCTCAGTGGGCTGCGTGCCGGAATTGGATGCGGGGATTTTCACAAACGCAGTTTGTCTGGATGGGTTTCTGTGGAATGAGATGGAGCAGCCTCGTGAACAGTTTGGAACAGAGATTGGCCCAAGGGGGGGTCCCCCCCAATTTCTTAGTAATACACCTAGGGGATAACAACCTCATTGCATTGGGGAGGAGGTCTCTTTTACAAGCCATGAAAACTGACTTAGGGGAGATCAGTAAATTCATGGGGCAATGTGAGCTTTGGTGGTCTGAGATTATCCCCCGCAGAGTGTGGCACGGGGCTAAATCGGAGGAGGCTGTTGAACATTCCCGGAAAAGAGTTAATAGTTCTATGTGTAAGTTCACAGACCAGAGGGGTCTTGGTTTCATCAGACATGAGATGATTCAAGCTAATATGAAAGGGTACTTTGACAAAGATGGGGTTCATTTGTCACCAGTAGGGATGGATCTCTTACTTTTAAATTTACAGGAGGCCCTGGAGATGAGAGGTTGCAGGTAGAGTATAGCTGTTTTGGTGGGGGGGGGGGGGCTCTGGCAGCAACCAGGGGTCACCTCCAGAGCTGTGGCGGAGTTACAGGGGGATCTGGAAGCAGATGGGTACAGAGGGGTACCTCTGCGCGGCACAATAGGGGTGCCAGAACCAAATGCCAGGAGCCTCATGGCAGGTTCCTGGGCAACCGCGTCGGCGCCCCCCTTAGTCCTTCGGGCGGTTGTGGGTCGGAACAACCGGGGGCTTGCCTTGCTACGCTCTGCCCTGCCCTGAAAGGGGCGTGAGTGATAGGGACCAATGTGTCATGTGATCCGGAAAGAGTATCACCCCCATAAGGTGTAGCACTGACTGGGTTCTCCACAGTGCTTGGCTCATCAGGCGGGCATGGCAGCATAGGCTGGTCACAGCTGCCTGCCCTTGGATCACCCGTAAAATAATCCACCAGATTGCATACTTTTGTATTGAATAAACCTGCAGCAATAATGTTCCAAACAGAAGTTGTTTTGTGTTTTTATTTATTCAGCATGCATGCTCTGTTATTGTGTGGGTGGGGTGTGCTGCCAATATTGGCACTATGCCATCCGCCGTAATCCTGGACAGCACTTCAGATGCGCAGTCTGGCTCAAAGCGTGTTTTATTCCCCATGGCCCCGCTTGACCTGCAAATCCAGCAGCCCACCTTTTTTAGCCCGATTCATCCTTCACCCACATTTTTTCTGTTCAGCAAGGAAACTTTGTGAATTAAATTCTATGGACTGACAAAGCTTGAAGCACTCAAACACTAATCGACTTGATTTGAATGATCTCTCATGGCCGGGGCTCAGTTGTTCTTATGCAAAGAACACCGCTGATGCGTGTGGCCCAGAGATCATGAATTTGATACGTGGCAATCAATTATAATCTCAAATATTTACATCATTACCCCTTAAATCAATTCAGGTATGTTATTAAAATATTATAGTAGTGCTATGTTCTTACCAAGGCAGGTCACACCATTGCTAGAAGTAGGAAGAATGGGATTTCAAGGTTTAATGAAACCAAAAAGGAGAGAAGCAATAGTGATAATAGCCATTCACACCTACCTACTTATTTTTTTTATACAGGACTGGATCGACTCCAGTCACTCAACACTGCAGACGACGAGTTCTGATGACGAGTCAACTACTGTACTACTGCACGTGCACGAGGCCAGCCCAGGTGTCTCTGCTGTCTGCTCCGGACCGTCACGCCCTGAGGGGAGGGGCAGAGAGCAGGGCTGGCTGAACAGCCCATGCAGCAACTGTGTGTCTTTTGCAACAGTAGAAATGGCAGGCCAATCACTGCATGCCTTCGCAATAAGTCATCACAGTGATTGGCCGTACTATTTTAGAGCCTCTTACAACCCCCCATACCACATGTGCGCTCCGGACAGTGAGAGGCCACTGGCGCAGTGTTGCAACCACTCTCAGCCAATACAGATGCTGCTCCAGCAGCGCCAGGATTGGCTTAGCAGGGATACTTGCTGCTCATTAGGAGACCGAGAGCTGCGGCGTTGATCAACCCTCGCTCTCCCAATGTGCAGCCGCCAGCCAGAACATGTTTGGTTTAGGTCGGAGAAACTCTCCGGCCCAAACCCAACATGCTCACTTGTGCTGCTGTGCGCTCGGCTCGACCACCACACCCCCTGCTGACAATGACATGTCAGTCAGCATGACGCTGGCTGCCCTGCCCCAACCAAGACAGAGCCGCTGAGCTGAAGTCGGGCACGGTCCGGCCGGGATTAAATAAATTAAAAGCCAGGTAAAAGAACTAAACTAAAAGAAGGTAATAAATTAATGGGGCCAGAAATTACTAGTAGGTCAATGCCCCAGCACCCTAATGGATGCACCGCCACTGCTTATTGCACACAAACAATCCTGCCTACAACACAAGCACCCTTACACCATGCTGCAGAATCGGCGCCATCCCAGGGGGAAAGAATAGGAATGCACCGTATTGGATAAATATGGGTCATTCCTGTCCTTTCCCTGTGATGCAGGGCAGCGAAGCAAGGTAACTTGCTGCCCTGCGTCACAATTCCCATAAGTGTGCCCATAAGTGTCTTTCGATGGTTTCTGATGGCCAATAGTTGGCCCCAGAGAACTGCCTGAGGGCTATCCGAGGGTGTCTCAAGAGTGACAAAGTGTCTCTAAGATAGGCTGAGGACTGGCTTATCGCTGGCCTGAGTTTAGCATAGGATTCCTAGAAGTGGATGAAGGGAATAGGACATGTTACAACGCAAACTTTTACAACGCATGCCTTTACAACACGGTTTTTACATCGCAACATCCATTGCAATGCATGATTTTACAACGCATGCTATAACAATGCATTTGTAGAAACCTCACTTACAACGCATTCCATTACAACGCATACCATTACAACGCATAATACTTTTAGGGCAACAGTAGTGTAAGTGTTGGATAGTGTAGGGGTAAAAATTACTATTCCCACTCCAGTGAGTACACCAGTAGGGTAAGTGCTGGAAAGTGTAGGGTTAAAAATTACTGTTTCCCATTACTTACCTTATAATGTGTTGTAATTGCATGTATTTTAGTGGCATGCGTTGCAATGGCATGCGTTGTAGTGACATGTGTTGTAATGGCTGCGTTGTAATGGCGGCGTTGTAATTGCATGCGATGTAAAGGATGTTGCGTTGTAATAACTGCGTTGTAAAGGTAGTGCATTGTAATGACTGAATTTTAATGGTTGTTTCCCATGCCACACAAAGGGGCAATATGTACAAGGGGGTTGCCCACCAGAATGTCACTTTTCTTGACATTCCAGTGGCCAATGCCTTGGGTCATTATTTACAAAGCAGCATTAAGCCACTTTGCATGGCTTAATGCCACTTTGTAAACATGGTACCCTTTCACACTGCGTGAAAGGGGCATTCAGTGGGTGTTGCTGTGGGCATTCCACTACAACACCCATTGCTTTTTAATGCTGTCCTAGATTTACAAGGAGGTGTAAATCTGAGGCAGCGCTAAAAACTAACGCCATGCAAAAGCAGGCGTTCCATTGGTACAATGAGGAGAAATACTTTTATTTCTCCTTGTTTTTGCTCTTTCTATGTGTGCTGCATTCTGCAACACACATAGAAAGGGAAAAATTCCATTATTGATTGTTTTTTGTGCAGGACGGGAAAACTTACTGCACATAAACAATCATCCCTGCAACGCAGGCACCCTTGCACTATGGCACAAGGGTGTCTGTGTTGATGCTAAGCAGCTATTTTTAGCGTCAGTGCAAGGGAAAATACAAGGGTGCACTGTATTCTTGTAAATAAAGTGCATCCCTGTGTTTTTAAATGTCACAGCACGGCTCTGCAAAATTTGCCGCAGCACTGTGCTGCACCATTTCCTTGTACATATGTCCTAAAGTTTGTGTGGGTTCTTTTTAAACATGAAGCAATTGTCTGATGAGCAGATCAGTGCAAGTAGGGAACAGATTAGGTTGAGTGTTTGTTCTCCATTAGAATGGTTTGACTGCTGTTTGGGGAAAACGAGACAACTGTCCTTCAGGTACACTTCCCTCTCCTTCTGTTTTAGATTAAATTGGGGAAAGTTAGGGCCAACTAAGGGCCCCCAAGAGTCAGCAGAGCATCTATAATAGCTAGTACAGGTTGATCATAAAAGCCAGCTGAAGGTAGCCGAGTGATGGCTGAGGGGCTACAAGGGATGAAAGAAGCAGTTGATGGGGCTGGATGCCCTGTGGACAAACTAGGATGAATGACAGAGTTCTTCTTGGGCATCACAATGGCCCCACTGCTCAGGGATGTGTCTTAACTCCTGAGCAGGATCCTGCCCCGCCCTCACAACTTCATAAACCCATGGGACTAGGAGGACCCTAGGAAAAACCTCTGTGCCTGCAAACACTGGCAGGGACGTTCAGGCCCTCTATGTGTCCTAACAGCCAGAGCTGCTGACTTTGGAGCTGGTGAACCAGGTTCGAGTCTCAGCGTCGGCTCAACATCCTGTGATTCAGGACAAATCACATAGGGCCAGATGTAGGTAAATTCAATTTTGCGAGTCCTTAATAGCTATTTTTACTGAATCGCTATTAAGGACTCACAAAATTGAATGTAGGTAGGAATCGCAAAAATATTTGCGATTCCTTATTATTCCTTAATTGGGAATCACAAATTGAGATTCGCAATCAAGGAATCCCATCTCATTCATTCCTATGGGCCAAGAGGCCCATAGGAATGAATTGGATTTGCGACCGCAATTTGCGAGTCACCAAGAGGCACTCTCAAATTGCGGGCGCAATTTCAAGTGTGCAAGGGTTCCAAAAGGACACCCTGTTGCACCCCTGAAATGTGCATGTGTGCACATGTGGTGCACATACATGTCCTAAGGGCAGAAGTGGAGAAGTGTGGCTCAATGATTAGAGCGGCGGACCCTGATGCAGAGGTCTAGCCCGGGACAAGGGTTCAATTCCCCGCCTCGGCGGGTCTTGGGCTCAAAATTCCACGGACCTGAAAATTCTCGCCTCGGTGCCATTCCAATCATGGAGTCCCACTCTGCAACTCTGGGCAATAGCTTGCTTAATCTCCACAACGGCCCCCACAACGCTAAGGATGCCTGGCCTCCACCTTGGGGGTGCCCAGGAGTGGACGCCTCACAGGGAAAGCCAGGATGGGTTCCACAGCGGTATTCGTACAAGCGCCTTGAGACCCTTGCGGGTGAGTAGTGCGCTATACAAGTATCAATTTACATTTAAGGGCATGTATGTGTGCCACATGGCACTGTGTAAAAAGCCAAAAAGTGCTCTTTGAAATGAAATCGCAAATTCCCCCCAACTTGAAGTTGGTGGTATTTTGCGATTCCTTAAGGCAAAATCGCAATTTGCGATGCCTACCAGCATAGCATTTAGGGAATCGCAAATTGTGATTCTCTAAATGCTTGCGCAAAATAATGAATTGCAATTTTGCGATTCCTTATTTTGCGAGTAGGTTTAAACTTACCTACATTGCAAGCAGCCAAATAGCGAACGCAAATGATGAAATTCTGCGAATTTCAGCGTTTGTGCTCGCTATTTGGCTTCCTACATCTGGCCCTTCATCTCCCCATGCCTACCAAAAAATGAACGTGTCCTTGTGTAATGTAACTGGTGCTCATGTAAAGCGCTCCAGTACCTTCGGTTCGAGTTTACGCCATATGAAACCGCAAAATAATATATATCACTGCAGGGGTCAGGGTGTCCGCACCGCAGGCTCCTAACCTCACAACTGGGGTTCTGCTCCCCATGCCATGCCTTGGTCAGTCAGTGAGGTAAGCTTGCAGTGCTGCTGGCAGTGCTGTGCCTGTTTCTTGCTTGAGGGAAAGCTTGAAGTTCTCCCGACCGTGCTGTGTGCATCTTCAATGTGCCAGTGAAGCTTGCACAGCGGTTGCTGCCTTTGCTGCATGCACTGTTGGGCACGTTTTAGACTTTTATTTTTATTGAGGACGCATTTACATTTTAGGTTTGAGAGCAGAGGCTTGAGGCAGTAAAATCATGCCTGTCCTGCACAATCTTTCAGTTTAATCTCAAACAAACACAACAACACTTATCTTCTACAATGCTACGCTGGCAGAAAACATTGGGGGATTCCGATGTGTTTTTTCTGTGAAGGGGGATAAGAAATAGAAATGTTTAAAGACCATGGGGCATATTATCAAGCACGGCATTAAAATTATCGCAGCTTTAGCGGCAGAAAACTGCCGCTAAAGCGGCGATAATGGGCTTGATAATATGCCGCAGAGAATTCCAATAGAAGCCCATGTTGACACCAGAACATGGGCTTCTATTGGAATTCTCAAGAGCATATTATCAAGCCCATTATCGCCGCTTTAACGGCAGTTTTCTGCTGCTAAAGCGGCGATAATTTTAACGCCGTTTCTTGATAATATGTCCCCACTTTCTTCGGATTGAAAATGAGCGATTTCTAGGCGTAGAATTAACGGATAACACTCTCTGTCTTTTCCAAATAGCCCACCACGTATTTTTCCTGCATATCACAGGGTCTACTGCTGTAAACATGGTGTAGGGATCTTCCATATGGACGTCAATGCTTCCTTGTTTTGGAACCTAAACCCCTGCCCCCATAATCCGCGTCCTGTTTTGGCTGTGCCGAGTGACTAAGGTGAGGCCTGGCAGTGCCTGGGACTCCTTGCTGTCCTGCCTCCCATGGTTCCTCCCCAGGGCCAATTTATCACAAATATCCTTTTGACCTTGGGCTCCACACAATTGCCAAATGCCTCTCCTGCACTGATAAACCTAGATGGCAGACAAAAACCTAGGCCGTCCCACCTCTTAAGGCAAGGTTTCAGTTATTCCATTAGACATATTAACTATGTGTCTGGCGTGGAGGTCTATTGAAAGAATGATAAAATGATAATATGTTGTGTGTGCTCTCTATATCTATTAACAAGTGCAATCTTTAGACCATTGGATGCAATCTAGCACTCTCTTGTGGTCATTTGTGGTGGTGTCATAAGGCAGCTTTCTGCAGTGGCCTCAAAGCAGCACCTTCCCTGCAAGCATCTGCTACCATCTTACTGTGGTCCATCATGTGTTTAGCATGGTCCCTAGAGCGCAGATGCACTGTCTCAAATGGTGGTCAGCATTATGTAGAAATCCAGAAGGTCTTGTTTGTGTTTTTTACATCAAAGTTGGAAAAGACAAAAAACAGAAGAAAGTGGAGCTTGCAGAATGTTAAGCTTTTCCAGCACATGGGTGAGTTATGGTCCATAGCATCAGCTCTTTAGCCATGGCTATGAGTGTGGGGACCAAAAGACACACAGATGATGGACGGAATGCAGAGCAAATAAAACATCCAACCCCAGTCAAGAGATCTGGGGTAAATCAGTCGTTCTGCTCACCATGCCACCCCAGTTTAGACCAAGCTATAATCAAATCAGTCTTGACCCTGTTCCTCATGGGAACAGTCCCGCCCGAACTGCCAAGCCAGGTCCTCCCTGGACAATTAACGAGCATCCTGGGACCGGTTTCAGGGCATCACCCCTCATCAGCCAGGCTAGCTTGAATCCAGTGGCACAGTGAACCCAGGACTCACGTCTGGGCATACCCGGCGCACTTAGGGCGAGAAAGCAAAAGACACACAGATGATGGACAGAATGCAGAGCAAATCAAACAATCACCCCCAGTCAAGAGATCTGTATTAAATCCATCATTCATTTGCACACCATGCCACCCCAGTTTAGACATAGCTATATGCCTATCAGTCTTGACCCTGTTCCTTATGGGAAAATTCCAGTCCGAACTGCCAAGCCAGGTCCTCCCTGGGTCCTGTGCACTCCATGCCGCTGAAGTCAAGCTAACATGGCTGATGTGGGGTGAAACCCCGAAGCAGGTCCTAGGATGCTTGTTTCCAGTCCAGGGAGGACCTGGCCTGGCAGTTCGGGCTGGACTGTTCTGATAGGGAGCAGGGTCAAGACAGATTTGCATATGGCTGGTTTCAAACTGGGATGACATGGGGAACAAAAAAACAATGGATTTAATCCCAGATCTCTGTACTGACATTGTTCAATATTCTGTCCATCAATTTTTCTTTTTAAATTTGAGTGTGGAGAGACCGGCTCTTTATGTTTTTTCCACTGGGTCACTTATGACGAACAGCAATTCAGAACAGATGTCAGAGATGGATGGAGGAGCAGGACCAATGGAAGCAGTTTCTACACAAACTCTAGGAATTGCGTCCATGCATTATGATTTGGAAGTTTACATTCAAAGTAAATTTATATGATTTTAAAGGCCTGATTACACTACGATATGGAGGGCAGCAAATTCAGGAGTAGAATTACAAATTCTGCTTGTGCAGGAAGTGTGTGAGAGTTGGGGGCCGTGGAAGGATGGGGGTATAGGGTCAATTGGCTGACAGGGTCTGCCCAGGCCTGGGAGACGGTGGTGGAGCTAACGATCCTCCACCACAGTGTTGCTGGCTTATACATACCTGTGAAATATTTACATTTGAATTGTAAAGGCATGTGTGGTAAAGGTATATGCGTGGTAACATTTTGCATGGTAAAGTAATGCGTTGTAAAGGCTAATGCATTGTTAAGGATGCATGATAAAGCATCTGCATCTGCTTTCAATGCCATTGTCTGCCTGTGGCAGAACGAGTCAAGTTTAAAGCCCTCACCCGAGCCCATCGCGCTCTGCATGCATGCGGCCTAACCTATTTACGGAAGCGGTTCCTGTTCTACACTCCCGCCAGATATCTCCGTTCATCATCCCAGCTTCTGGTCCACATCCCTCGCTTCCGGCTTACGAGAATGGGGGGCAGTCTCTTGCAGTTATGGCTGCCACAGCTTGAACCTCGCTTCTTTTGGCTCCTTGCAGCATTCAAGACCGCCGTCTTTAAAAAAAATTGAAGAGTCATCACTTTGTTTAACTCTGGCACTCTTCCCCTCTCTAGGCTCGCGCCGGGACACTCCTTGGAGTAGCTGTGCGTGCTATAAGTTGAAATAACATAACATAACATATTGCGTAGTAACGGCCATGTTGTAAAGGCTGTTTCCTGTTTATAACATCCGGGGCAGGAATTTGTCCTGATTAAAGCTCAAGGACCCTTAGTGGCCACTCTATATGGGCTGAAATATGTTGACAGGTGAATAGGTTAATAGGGCCATTATCCCCATTCTGTACCCACCCTTTAGTTTTTAACCGTAACTGAGCCATCGCTAACAAAGTGGAAATCTGGGTTGCTTAAGATATTTTTATTCTCTATGACCCTGGCTGCTACTAATAATTAAATTACCCCTTTGAATATGACCGAGCCCATCCTCGTTTTGAAACATGCCACTACCAGAGTGGGTGAGAGTCCTATGAAAGAAATCATCATATTTCTTGAGCAGACGGTAACTAACTAGCTATGCCCGATTAATAAACTGTGGGTGAGGATGCCTTTTGTGTATATGCTTGATAGTGTTGGGAGAACGTGTCCTTTCCCTGTTAAAAATGATCTTCCCCCTCCAATGGGAGACTGATTGTTAACCTCCCTTTGTTTTTTTGATTGCCCTATAGGCCAGTCTGACCCTTGGTGTGAAGGATTTCGTTGGGATGTATACAGATGGGTTGGCTGGTGCAGAGTGACTATGGGAGCTGAGGAAAGCTTTGCGCAGTTTGATCGACGATACATGGCCTGGTTGTGATGATACCGTGTGTGTCTTTTTCAAAATTTGCATTTGAAGTTGCACAACTCTTTGACTTCCTCCTTCAAGGAGCCCAACAATCCTGATGATGCTGAGGGAGTAATGTTATTTGATGCCAGGTACGGCCCTGTAGGTACCCACGCGGCTAAGAGTGGCTTACACTGATTTGAATTAGGTTTTATACTTTCGATGCAAAAACAACTGCTCCCATGAGGCCCAGGGTCAAGACTGATTTGCATATGGCTGGGTTCAAACTGGAATGGCATGGTGAGCAAAAAAACGATGGATTTAGGCCCAAATCTCTGTACTGGGGTGAATGTATGACATTGTTCTGCATCCTGTCCATCAACTGTTGTTTTTGTATTTGTCACCCCGAGTGGGAAGGGTATGCTCAGACGTGAGTCCCCTGTGCTCTCCATGCTACTGGAATCAAGCTATCCTGGCTGAAGAGGGGTGAAACCCCGAAACCTGTCCTAGGATGCTTGTTTCTAGTCCAGGGAGGACTGTTCCCATGAGGCACAGGGTCAAGACTGATTTGCATATGGCTGGGTTCAAACTGGAATGGCATGGTGAGCAAAAAAACGATGGATTTAGGCCCAGATCTCTGTACTGGGGTGAATGTATGACATTGTTCTGCATTCTGTCCATCAACTGTTGTTTTTGCATTTATACTTTCTATGTCCATCGGTTTACACTGGGTATTTTAGTCTTGTGATGACGCATTTTCTGTTTTTGTCGTATTATTCACGTTATCATTGTTTAAAATATTGATTCTGGTATTTGTTTTGTATTTTATGTTTTTTTATAGCTGCATATTTTATTTATGAACAAAATGTTTTTCTGTATTTGGACTGATTTGTGTAAACTATTCAATGTTTATGTTCTTTTGAACAAAAAATGTAATAAAGAACTGTGATAAAAAATGGAACCCACGGGGGACTCGACCCTCGTGTTGATGCGACCCTGAGGCAGGAAGCCTCTGAGATGTTCGGCTGACAGGAAGCTGGATACAGATGTTAAACCATTGACTAGACGTGCAGAGAGGCTCCTGGGGGAGTGTAGGTCACAGGAAGGACTGCACGTGACAGTGCTTCCCTTTAGCCGCACTTCCTGGACTAAATCACCGAAAAGAATTTCACAGGTGCCCCGATGCCTAGTTGACACTCGGCCCCACAGAGCATGTGGCAGTTGTGTGGAGGGGGGTCTGGCTTGACAAACTGTCGCTGGGCTCAGGGAGTTAACAGAAAGGCCTCTGAGTCTTTTCCACTTCCATAGTTGTAGATTGGCACTTTCTAATAGTGTGTAATGGTGAATGATGGTTTCAGTTGGTATTTTTAAATTTTACTATTAGAATTTGTACTGCATATATAATCAGCCACTCTCCAAAAGCGAAATGTGGACTGTATCTGGATCAATCACGAACCAAATGCAACTGGCCAAATTGAATTTCCAGAAGGGCTTTAAGTGGGAGAAAATAGGTTGGGTCTTTTAAAGGGGGTAGCAAAAGAAACATAAATATGCATTCTTCCAAACAGACCTATGTAAGTAAAAGTGTGGCTTAAATATGAACACTAAGGGCCTCATTTGCAATATTTTGACGCACGGCAGCGCAGCAAACCTCCCTGCTGCGCTGCCGTATGTCTAAAAGAAAAGAGCAGGAATGCCAAGCCATGACTTCCCTGGACCGGAAACAAGCTTCCTAGGACCGGTTTCTGGCATTTCAGCCGTCTTCAGCCAGGCTTGCTTGAATCCAGTGGCAAAGTGAGCAAGGGACTCACGTCTGAGCATACCCTGCCAACTTATGGCGAACAAAGCGGTACTCTGCCGAAGCTTGTTTCCGGTCCAGGGAAGGCATGGCTTGGCAGTTCGGGCTGGACTGTTCCTATGAGGCACAGGGTCAGACTGATTTGCATATGGCCATGTCTGAACTGGGGTGGCAGAGTGGGCTAAAGAACGGTGATGGATCAAACCCAGATCTGTTGACTGGGTGTGAGTGTTTGATTGGTACTGATGCTCCGTCCATCACCACCCCCTTTTGTGCCGCTTTGTTCGCCATAAGTTGGCAGGGTATGCTCAGACGTGAGTCCCTTGCTCACTTTGCCACTGGATTCAAGCAAGCCTGGCTGAAGACGGCTGAAATGCCAGAAACCGGTCCTAGGAAGCTTTTTTCCGGTCCAGGCAAGTCATGGCTTTGCAGTTCGGGCTGGACTGTTCCGATGAGGCACAGGGTCAGACTGATTTGCATATGGCCATGTCTGAACTGGGGTGGCAGAGTGGGCTAAAGAACGGTGATGGATCAAACCCAGATCTGTTGACTGGGTGTAGGTGTTTGATTGGTTCTGATGCTCCGTCCATCACCACCCCCTTTTGTACCGCTTTGTTCGCCATAAGTTGGCAGGGTATGCTCAGACGTGAGTCCCTTGCTCACTTTGCCACTGGATTCAAGCAAGCCTGGCTGAAGACGGCTAAAATGCCAGAAACCGGTCCTAGGAAGCTTGTTTCCGGTCCAGGGAAGTCATGGCTTGGCAGTTCGGGCTGGACTGTTCTCATGAGGCACAGGGTCAGACTGATTTGCATATGGCCATGTCTGAACTGGGGTGGCAGAGTGGGCTAAAGAACGGTGATGGATCAAACCCAGATCTGTTGACTGGGTGTGAGTGATTGATTGGTTCTGATGCTCCGTCCATCACCACCCCCTTTTGTACCGCATATTTTAAATTTGGCATGTAGTGAAGCTCAGCATAAATGTTTACACTACACAAAAGACAAAATGATTTGCATTGAAAGCGCTTGTTTTAACCCCTTCGGTGCTCATGACGGAACGGTTCCGTCATGAGCCACGGTTGAGCTGTGCTCATGACGGAACCGTTCCGTCATGACCACGCCCGCGCAAGAAACCGTCAGCACAGCGGCGGAATTCGCGCAGCATGGAAGGGGTTAAGGCAAGATGTGAATGAAAGTGGGAACCCTTCCAAAATACGTGAGCAGAGTTTCACATATAAAACTTTTGACTTTACATGTGAAACAAACAGTTTTAAACTGGCTAGAATAAGTTTGTACAATTTTTAAATATAGCTGACAGGACACTCCATGACATATATAACACCTTCAGCCAGTTCTGACATTTCAGCCAACATCGCTTTGACATATGGGGCTTTGGATACATAAGGAAAGTGTTAAAAGCAAACCTATAAGGCCCACAATGCAACATGCTGCTGACTAAAACACCAGGGATGACTGATCATGCCAGATGTCACAGTGCCACTTGGTGAAATGCAAAATAAAATAAGTTTCTGACTTTCTACGATTTCATGTCTCGCCTATGATAGCGCACGCACTGTCTCTTGCAAAACATATTGTTAGCTTACAGTGGACTTTGAGCCCAGTGCTTGCCATGGGTGGGCTTCAAGGTCACTCTCATTTGCTTGCTTCTTATTCGTCAGCTTGTGTTGGCTTTCCTTCCTCCTATTGTGTTTGTGCATCCACTGGAGCATGGATGCCTTACTTGTGCCCTTATGCTACTCATTTTTCATGTGCTAGTTTTCTCCCTTCCATGTTCCTCTTTGTTGCAGTCCCTCATTTGCCGTTCTTGTTTCCTCCCCCACCCACCTTCCATTGCCGTTCTTGTTTCTCCCCACTCACATTCCATTGCCATCCTTGCTTCCCCACCACCCATTGTCCAATTGCTCCCCCAGCATCGCCTGCTCACCCTCTGTTGTCAACTTGCTTCCTCTGTGACTCTTGCCCACCCCCGGTGTCAGCTCGCAACTTGACCCACTCCCACCAACCCTACCATGTCAGCCCCTGCTACCAGGCCATTACGCCCAACCTCCATTGTCAGCGTGCTTCGCCAGCCACTCCTGCCCACCTCCTGTCCACCCCAGCCAAGATTCCCAGGTCCATGCATAATGTGCTGCTTCAGTTCAGATTTTTCCTTTGAAGTCTTGTAATTGTTGCCTTGTATATCCCATTATAAAACAAGACTGCAAGTCCAAGAACACAAAGTAAAAACCTTGACTGGGCCAACATTCACGCATATAACTGGGAAACGTGGCAGCTATACCTGTTGTCCATATGGTCTTACAGCCCCTGTGTCAGCTTGGCGCCCCAGCTCTTCCTCTTCACTCTCCATTGTCAGCTTTCTTCCTTAGCCCCATCTGCCCACCCTCCACTGTTAGCTTGCTTCCCCATCACGCCTGCCCACGTTACATTGTCAGCTTGCTGCCCCACCCCCCCACCCATACTTCATTGTGCGTTTGCTTCCCTAGTCGATCTGCCAACTGTCCGTTGTCTATTTGCCTCTCCAGCCCCTTTTGACCAGCCTCCATTGTCTGTGTACTTCCCCACTGTTCCTTGCATGACCGCTGCACAACCCACATCCTTCTCTACAGCCCTCCTCCCCTTCGTGTTGCCTTGTCCCTCAACCAACTTCCTGTTTGCTTATTTTTAATAAAAAAGTCTATTAGAGATGGCCGCGTTATAGAGCTTTTTCATTTTTATCATTTTTAGGTTGCAACAGTGCATGCGCTCTCGCTTGTGGGAGGTATTGCTTACAATAAAGGGCTTGGAGCCCGCCCATTTCTCACCATTTATTGGCTTCGATGTCACTTTTCTTTAGTGCATCCTAATTTGCCAGTGCAGCCCAAACATTACTGGCGTTCTTCTGTTTGGAACATGGACCAAGCACTGATTGATTCCACTTAATCTCACTGTGATTGAAGCACTATTTCGCAACATGTCCCCCCCAAACTTTTTTTTACAAAGGGAGACTTCCTCGAATGACAAATGTTTTTTGCAGTGAAACAGGCAACATTTTCACCAAAGGCACGCAAAGCAGTGGCGGCTGGCATGGCTCGGCGGTGGTAGGGTGGGGTGGTCGCGGGTGCGGGGATGTGGTGGTCGCGGAGGAGTGGGTCACACGAGGATGCGCAAAACAAAAAACAAATTTTTAAAAATTAACTTACCTTCCAGCCCAGGTCCTGCACCTCTGCTCCCGTATCCGTAAGAATCAGAAAGCATAGCCTGGCCCCACTGCTACCTGCAGCGTTGTGATTGGTAGGCACCCAGGCTCCCCTGACCAATCACTACGCTGTGATTGGATTTGAGCGTCCTGGTTTGACGCTGAACCAAGGAATGGGGGCCTGGGCATGTTCTTCATGCAGGCTGTAATGCAGCCTGCATGGAGAACAAGGAAAGTGCGCATGACTGGATTGGGGGCCCGAGAGGGCCGGTCAAACAGTCATTGCGCACTTAGGAGTGGGCAAACTACTCCTCCTCTGCCCTGCTCTTAGAGCAGAGCAGTCCCGCCCGCAAAGGAAACATAAAATGATAATAACTAAAAGGTATTATGTTATGTTTACTCATCTCGCACTGCTTGAAAGCAGTGGAGCGATGCTCCTCCCCCATGGCGGAGGAGGCCCGACTGACGCAAAGGCATATTACCGACCACACATTGTTTTTCAATTTAGATTTACAAACTTACTTTCTGTGTGTAGACCAACCTTGCCCAGTCTTTTTATTTCGCCCTGATGGAACATTGCAAGGCTGTTTGAAAATGCTTGGGCGCAGTGTGTCAAAAGATAAAAAGATATCATATATCGAGCTGGGAGAGTGACTGAAACCTTGCTTGGCTGGGAATCATAAGAATGCATGCCCCCTGACCGAGGCGCTGTGGTTGAGTGCTTGGTTTAGTCGCCCAGCTCTCTCTCTGCAGCTTCAGACAGTCTGCCTGTTGCGCTCTCCCTGGTAGTCCCCCTCTCTGCCCATTTCCTCTCCCAGCAGCTTGAGCTGCACCAACTAATTGCCATTCAAGCAGTAAGGGCTGGGAGCATTCCTTCCCCTTCGCATTTTCAGGGGATAACTAGTTTCAGAGCCAACCTTGAGTAGTTAATAACAAGCATTTGCAATGCAATAGGTCTCGCATTAGGAAAGTTTGAGCTTTTTGTATTGTAAATTGACTAATTTTTTATTTATGTGTTGGTATTGAAAATATTGAAATTACTAGCTTTCTCATGTACAATGTCAACAGTTTTAACTGTTGCAAATGTGACACCTATAGCATTTGTAATGCAATATGTGTTGTATTTACGTGACTTAGATGTATTGATATTACAAATAACAATGGCTTTTAATTTTTGCAAATAATTAATACTTAAATAAAAGTTAATGTAAATTATAATGGCAATCGTTTAAACTTTTGGTAATAACTCTTGTGAAGATTATGTTTAGTGTATTTAATTGCGCCTAAAATCCAAGAACAGAAGTTAAATATTATCATTTTTTTTGTGCCATTTGTAATAAAGCCTAAATATTGAGAGAACATATTAGAGCCAGTTGTTGTTGAATGGTTGTATAGATTGATACTGTGGTGGCGGTGAGTGATGTTGTGGTGGTGTCGAGTGATGCTGTGGCGTTAATTGATGCTTTGGTAGCGCATAGTGATGTAGTGGTGCCCTTGAGTGATGCTGTGGTGGTGCTAAGTGATGCAGTGGTGATGCGATAGATAGATAGATAGAGTGCAATAGTCCGATAGATAGATAGATAGATAGATAGATAGATAGATAGATAGATAGATAGATAGATAGATAGATAGATAGATAGATAGATAGATAGATAGATAGATAGATAGATAGATAGATAGATAGATAGAGTGTAATTATGTAGAATATAATTATGTGGCACTGAGTGGTTTTGTGTGGAGTGTATGTTGATTTTAGTGGCTTGTAATTATGTGGCATTGAGTGTTATTTTGAGTGTATCTTGCATTGTTTGCATTGTAATTAATTGGCACTGAGTGTTATTTGGAGTGCATGTGGCATTGAGTGTAGTGTAATTATGTGGTGTGTAATTATGTGGCGCTGAGTGGTATTTGAAGTGTATGTGGCATTGAGCGCTGTGTAATTATTTGGTGTGTAACTATGTGGCACTGATTGGTTTTTGGAGTGTCTGTTGTATTGAGTGCATTGTAGTTATGTGGCATGGAATTATGTGGCTCTGAGTGGCATTCGGAGTGTATGTTGCCTTGCCTTGTATTTCTATGGTTCCTTAAACCCTTAGAGGCAATACTTTTATTTTAACTAAAAGGATGGTAGTTAAATGGTGTTTACGACAGGATGGTCGTTAAATGGTGGCTACGGAGAAGCTGTGTGCTGAAAGGCAAAGAGAACACGGGCATGAAAGTGAAAGCGAGGATGAAAATGGAATGAGTGTGGCAGGATGGTCATTAAATGGTGGCTACGGAGAAGCTGTGTGCTGAAAGGCAAAGAGAACACGGGCATGAAAGTGAAAGCGAGGATGAAAATGGAATGAGTGTGGCAGGATGTTAGTTAAATGGTGGTTACGGGGAAGCTGAGTGCTGAAAGGCAAAGAGAACACGGGCCAAAGCTGGAAGAAAACACGAGATGCGAGAGGCATGTGTGTGTGGCAAACACTGGTGGGGCTCAGAGCATTCTGTTGCTGCCTTGATGCCTGTGTGTGTGAGCAGTGGGGCTGTGTGTGTGAAGTGCCTAAAGTTGCAAGAAAACATATGGTTATTTAATTCCTTAGACGCAGAATTAATGGAGCTAATGTTATCAACCTTAGAAGGATGAAAAGGGAATGAGCGTGGCATATGTTAACTTTGTAAGCCCTGAAAGCGTGCAGGGCAAACTTATTATTTTGGTTGTTTGAGACTCAGATCTGGGCAAAGCTGCAAGAAAACACAGAGGGGGAGGGCGGGGAGAGATAGGCGAGAGGCATGTGTGTGTGACAAAAACTGGTGGGGCTCAGAGCGTTCTGTTGCTGCCTTGCCTTGTATTTTTATGGTTCCTTAAACCCTTAGAGGCAATTCTTTTATTTTAACTAAAAGGATGGTAGTTAAATGGTGTTTACGGCAGGATGGTCGTTAAATGGTGGCTACGGAGAAGCTGTGTGCTGAAAGGCAAAGAGAACACGGGCATGAAAGTGAAAGCGAGGATGAAAATGGAATGAGTGTGGCAGGATGTTCGTTAAATGGTGGCTACGGAGAAGCTGTGTGCTGAAAGGCAAAGAGAACACGGGCATGAAAGTGAAAGCGAGGATGAAAATGGAATGAGTGTGGCAGGATGTTAGTTAAATGGTGGTTACCGGGAAGCTGAGTGCTGAAAGGCAAAGAGAACACGGGCCAAAGCTGGAAGAAAACACGAGATGCGAGAGGCATGTGTGTGTGGCAAACACTGGTGGGGCTCAGAGCATTCTGTTGCTGCCTTGATGCCTGTGTGTGTGAGCAGTGGGGCTGTGTGTGTGAAGTGCCTAAAGTTGCAAGAAAACATATGGTTATTTTAATCCTTAGACGCAGAATTAATGGAGCTAATGTTATCGACCTTAGAAGGATGAAAAGGGAATGAGCGTGGCATATGTTAACTTTGTAAGCGCAGAAAGCGTGCAGGGCAAACTTATTATTTTGGTTGTTTGAGACTCAGATCTGGGCAAAGCTGCAAGAAAACACGGAGGGGGAGGGCGGGCTGTGTGCTGAAAGGCAAAGAGAACACGGGCATGAAAGTGAAATCGATGGATGGCAATGCGTCCGTGAGACTAGCCCTGTGGTGGGAGAGGGACAGTTGTGAGAGGCGCCATGAGGAAACAATCTCTCGGCATGCTGTGGCGGGGGCGGGGGAGCACATTCCAGGCGGGGGAGCAGACCCTTTGAAGTATGATGCCGAGGCTGTGGCTGCACGTGCACGTGCCAGTGGGCTGAAGCGCTTCCCCAAACGGATTGCATGGCGGCACGATGCACTTGATTGTGCGCGTGCTCGCCATGCAATCCACTTTTGGGAGCACTTTGAAATGCCCCTCCTACTAGAGTCTCGCATTGCGATTGCGTAAACGCAATAGCTAGGCGAGACCTAAAAACACGACAGGATACCTTGCTCGTTTGCCATAGACTTCTTTCTCTTCAAACCGTGCCTCAAGGAGTATTCCATCTCTACAAGTTCATTTTCAACAACGCACCGCTGCTGTCTTCCTTGTTTCTTTGGGATGTGTGTGATGTTCTGTAATGATTTGGAAAGTGGTAGTACTTGTTTGTTTGTTGTGCACAAGCTGGTAAATGGTAGTATTATGGACGTTTGGGCAGCAGATAGAAATGGAAATTTTCGAAGCAACATTTAAACACCAGAGAAGCCTGCAAAGCTTAATGTCTTGAAAACGTCTTACACTTATAGCTTGAGCTACTTAGTACCTTCAGATTGCTGTGTTACACTGCCTGTCTGTGGCTTTAAGCTCCAGTTAGGCAAGAAGCAGAGCATGATGTGGGTCTGTTTTACCCATATGATAGAAGTTTGTTGCTGCATCTCATAGTTTGTACTTACGGATTTTTGGAGCAGTTCATCAAGAAGACTTAAAGTTAATTTCTCTGCGTCTTTAGATGAATTGTCTCACTTGAAGCAAAAATGTGGAAAACATTAAAAAGTATATATTTAATATCTGTGTTTGGGAAGTGTTGGAACTGGGGTTTCTAGTTGTCAGAGTGTGCAGCCTGTACAAGAAGTAACCGCCACTCTAGTCAGGGTAACCTAGATACGCACTAAAAGAGAACCTGTGCTCTACCTCTGGTAGCTTGGCACAGAGCACTCAGGTTTATCTAAAGAGGCAATGTATAAAGTATTTGTGTAACACATACGCAGAGTAACATACTGAAAACATCACAAAAATACTCCACACACAGTTAGAACACCAAAACCATAAAAATCCAATAAGTAGAACCAGAGTTATGAATTTTTAAAGAATACATCAAAAAGTAGTGCTTAGAAGCAAATAGTGCTTAGGGGTAACTTGAGGTCACACTGGTCCAGGGTACATCCAAAGTTCAGGCCGACCGGGATGGAGGGCAGGACGGCTACAGGACTCTCACAGCTTCACTGAAAAAGTACCTTGTATGGAGGAAGCATCGCCGTCGAAGTCTCGATGCATTGGTTCTGATCCACGCAGGTGATGAAAGCTTCACCGACAAACCCCTTTACGATGCAGGTGATGTGTCGTAGTCAAGCTGCGTGGTCTGTCATCATCAAGCCGCGCAGTCCTTCGAAGCAATGTCAATTAGCTCCTGCATCTGTGTCGAAGGGCAATGCGTTGGTACCGGTCAGTGCAGTCGTCACTGTGTCGACTTTGATGGTTCTGCACAGCAAAAGCTCCCTTTCAACGGCCCAGGACTGGATTGGCACCACTTGGCAGGGCAGGACTCACAGATGACACAGTCCAGGTGCTGTTGCAGGGTTGAAGAAAGTCTTTGATGGCCCTGAGACTTCCGAACAGGAGGCAAGCCAGCAAGCCCTTGAAGTCCCTCTGGGTTCAAGTGAGATGGGTCCAGTCCTTGTCCTCTGCAGGACAGACATCAGGAGGCAGCAGGGCTGCACAGCAAAGCAGAAAAGCAGTACTTCCAGAGCAGACGTCAAGCAGAGTGGCAAACCTTGTAGCACAGCAGTCTTTACTCCAGACATAGTTCTTCACAGGCCCAGTAGTGTACTGTCTTAGTGGGAGCAGAGCCCCAGTACTTATACCCTGCCATGCCTTTGAAGTGGGGGTGACTTCAAAGAAGAGTCTTCGAAGTGTATAGAGGTCCTTTCTTCCCAGCCCTGGCTCGTGACTATAAGTAGGGGGTAATCAGTTCTTTGTGTGGGAAATCAGGCACTGCCTATTCAGACCTCCCCCTCTCTTCCTTCCTAGGGAGACCTGTCAGAATGCAGATGATTTTTTTTGCTACAACTACTCTTCCTGTGTTTGTGGCTGTCTAGAGGAATTGCACAAAGTGTTGCTGTCACCCATCCCAGACGAGTATTGAAGACAGGCTTCAAGGCACACAGAGCAGCAAGAGCAGAGAAATGTTCACTTTCTATAAGTGGCATTTCTAAAATAGAAATGTTAAAGCCAACTTTACCAGTAAAGGGGATTTATCATTTCCATTTCAAAGATACGAAACATGATAGAGCTATTTCTTTCTAATCAGGAATTACAGCTTAAAAGCGTATTATGGAATTCCCAATGCTAGCCTATGAGAGAAGTTGGCCTCACAGTAGGAAAAAACAAATTTGTGTTTGTCACTACCAGGACACATGACACTTAAAAGTACATGTCCTACTATTTCACTTACACAGCACCCTGCCCTTAGGGCTACCTACGGCCTACCTTAGAGGTGACTTATTTGTAATATAAGGAGAGTTTAAGGCTTGGCAATTGGTTTTAAATAAGCCTTGCGGATTTTTGGCAACTCCGTGTTCCGCGTGAGTTACCGAAAACTCTGCGCTCCGCAGCGGAGCAGAGGTTTTTGTGTTCGTGATCTCAATAAGCGTTTTCACGCACGCGGGAGTGATTTACCGGGATGCCTGCGATCACCAACGAGATTTCCCATCTGTTCGCGAGTGCCACGAGAATTGGTAGCCGGCAGCACTTTCATGCGAGAGTGTACGATCGTGAACATGTCATTCGGGTGCGCCATCGGACTCCCGGCAGAAGTTTTGCGAAGATCACGATCCCGAACATGCAGAATTTGCAATCTGGAGAAGAATCTCTCTCAAGTAGCAACAAAACCTTCTCAAAACGGTGATTTAAAAAACTCATCAGATTGGCATTTGGCTGTACTTTTTTGTGCAAGGAGACCTTTTTCTTTTTTGACTTTTTTTTTAAGAGGAAGGAAGTGCCCCAGAGTCTCCACCTTCCTGTCCAGCTGGCTCCTCCCAGTGCTTTGTTTATCTCCTGTTAACTTTTCATTTGGATTTGGAGCTGGAAGAATCACTCTTTGTGCCTGCTGCATCATATATCATTGGATTTGAGGACTTTTAAATCTGAGGTTTCACAAGTAAGTTGGAAAATTGGTGTTGTTTGTGTGATTGGGGCATTGCACCTACATTTGTTTGGTACTTTTCATTGTTTTTTTTAATTTATTGTGGTGGGTGGCTTGTAGTTCCGTAGGAGCTATTTGTTTCTTTGTAAGTAATTTTTCATCTTTTATAAAGGAAACATGTTGCACAGTTCACTACATTTTCCCTAAATTTTGTAATTAATTAATTTGCCATATTTATGTATTTAACTAGCCCAGTAGTCTGCCAATACTATAGGCCTTTCAGCCAGTAGGGCCAGAGCTACTCATGGGTGCATCAAACAACTGTTTCTGTGGTGTCTGTTGAATGTAAACATCATTTAGGGCCTGGATGGCATTGGATTGAATAGCAAAAGGTGTTTTTTTGGGGTATTTCACTTTTTTCGTGTGTGTTCAATAAATGCCTTTGTTGGATGTGTGTGGTGTGGTTGTTGTGTAACTTGCACACCTTTTTTTAGCCCTTGGGTTTTTTCGTTTTTGCATTGCTGCATTAAAGCTGTGTTGTTTAGCATGCCTCCTTTTGTCTGGCCATATGGGGCCTGCTTGAGTTCATTGTTTTCCAGGCCTCCTGCTTGTTGACCATGTGGCTGGTGGCCATTTTATGGTGGTGGTACTTAGTGTGCTGCTTTTTCCATAGGCCTGCATGTCTTTCCTGTGTTCCTCTTGGCTTACTTCTTCTTCTGGCCATGTGGCTGGTGGCCATTTTGTGCAGGCAGCCAGTGTGATTTTGCCATAGGCCTGCATTGTCTGTCTTCCCTTTCTTGTTGTTGTGACCTGGTCATGTGACTGGTGGCCATTTTGTGAAGGCAGTTAGTGTGCTTTTGCCATAGGCCTGCATTGTCTGTCTCCCCTTTTTTGTTGTTGTGGTGGCCAGGCCATGTGGCTGGCGGCCATTTTGTGTAGGCAGCCAGTGTGCTTCTGTATTAGGCCTGCACACCTTCTTTGTGGTGCCCATGCCTTGTTGTTGATTTCCATGCAATTATTTCTTCTTTTACCCAGCAAAAAATGCATCACAGCTCACTACATTTTCTGATACATTTGCCATATTATTGATTTGAATTGATTCACTATGTAGCCTTGTCTGCCAATGGGTTTTTCAACCAATAGGCCCAGAGCTACTCATGGGTGCATGAAGCAAATGTTTTTGTGGTGTCTGTTGAATTTAAACATCATTTAGGGCATGGATAGCATTGGATTAAATTGCAAAATGTGTTTTGTTTTGGGGGAATTTCACTTTTTTTGTATGTGTTAATTAAATGCCTTTGCTGGATGTGTGTGGTGTGGTTGTTGTGTAACTTGCAAACCTTTTTTAGCCCTGTGGTTTTTCGTTTTTTGCATTGTTGCATTAAAGCTGTGTTGTTCAGCATGCCTCCTTTGTCTGGCCATATGGGGCCTGCTTGAGTTCCTTGTTTTACAGGCCTCCTGCTTGTTGTGACTGTGAGTGACCATGTGGCTGGTGGCCAATTTGTGGTGGTAGTACTAGTTAGTATGCTGCTTTTGCCATAGGCCTACATGTCTTTCCTTTGTTCCTCTTGACTTACAGCTTCCATCCCCATTGCCAGCTGCAGCTCCATGAATGCTGCATCCCACGTGATGCACAATGCCAAACAGGTTCCATTACATTTGTATTTTTTTTTTTTTCTTTCCTATCCTTCCTGACTGTACACAGTACACCATGAAAGCCCTTGTTTTCAAAGTCTCACAAATGGCTACATTGTTG
The DNA here is from genome assembly GCF_964204655.1 of Triturus cristatus. Lineage (NCBI taxonomy): Eukaryota > Metazoa > Chordata > Amphibia > Caudata > Salamandridae > Triturus > Triturus cristatus. Next base: position 252,804,810 of record NC_140586.1, read on the forward strand.
TTATGTTTTTTTAATAACTAAACTGAGTTAATAAAATGTAATAATGGGGGGCGTGGCTTGGCGCCCGTGATAAATGGAGGCGTCCGGCTGAGGTGCTCCGGCGGGACGGAGAGTTTCCGCGTCCTGAGCCATTATCGGGCGAAATTAAAACCTGCATCAGACGTCGGAAGACATGCTGGTTGCCGTGCGCTATTTAGTGCTTTTAAACACAGGGAGAAAATGCTTCTCTTCTACAAGCACAACTCCTTTACAGATGTTTTTAGGCAGTTGCTCCGAGGCAATTTTGTTCAAAGTGGATGTTTTTTGCAGCATCTTTGACTGAAAGTTTTCCTTTTTAGGCAGCCATTTTGAGTATCTCCTTAAACATTTCTGGCGTAATTATCTCAAAGCACTGGAGCTTTTTATCATTTACCTCATCTATGCGCTGCACCAACTCTCAATGTTTGAGCCACACTAACTTTTTATTGCTTACGACCATCTTTTTTTTAATGTTTGGTTGCTCTGCTATGCCTCACTGATACTTTCAACTTGTTTTGAATGACATTTCTACATCTTCGGCTGCTCCTCACACAGTCCCTCTCATCCTCTTGACTTTTGCGCCTATTCTTGTTTGGTGGCTGCGTTGGTTTCACTATGGGAAGAACGAAGGGCGTTTTATCCACAAAATCGCAACAAACGCATGTTTTTATTAAAAACTCCAGGATTTTCACTGCCTAGTCTAAGCTGGAGGACTCTCAGTTGCTAACACCAAATTCCTTGGCGGCCGACATGGATCCCTTACCTACACCGTCCGGGAAGACGATTACCAAGCGCCTCAAGCATAATCCCCCATCTCCTCCTAAATCAGCCTCTCCGGTCTCCATGGAGATGCTGTTGGAAGAGATAAGAGCCCTTCGGCCCTTTATGGAGGAAACCACCTCTAAGCTTCAAATCCTTACAGATAACTGGTCTCAACTCGACACAAGAGTCACTGCTGTTGAACAAAGTATTTCCACCTTTAGTGACACATGTGCGAATGTCTCCCAGCTTCAGTCTCAAGTATCGACGCTCCAGAAGCAGATCGAGGACCTTGAAAATCGTAGTAGGAGAAATAATCTACGCATTTATGGTTTGGCGGAGAGAGTTGAAGGCTCTGATCCTCTCACCTTCTTTACTTCTTTTCTTCCCAAGGTGCTTCACTTGCCAGATGGCACATCGCTCAACATCCAAATAGAGGTCGCCCCTCCTCCAACATGTCGCCCTCACAAAGACCAAGAGGAGTAATCATATACTTTCTGGAATATACAGACCTGTTGTTAGTGCTCTCTGTGGTCAAATCGGCTCAACGCATTACTTGGTCAGGTTCAACTTTGTTCTTTGCTCAGGACTATGCCAAGGCTACTGCTTCTAGGTGAAAAGATTTTCTCAATCTGAGGCCTGCTCTCCGATCCTTAGGTGCCCGTTATGGCCTCTTTCACCCTTGCCTGTTTAAGGTTACGTATAACAATAGAACAATAACTTACGAAGATCCAGTTTGACAGCAGAGTTTTATTAATTCATGCAACCCAACTGCTCTGGACACTCAACGACCCTATTCATCGGTCAATGCTTGACTTTGTTCACTACTTACAGCTATTTAGCTCCTAGCCCCGTACGGCTTTGGTGTTGGCTGTCCTTCATGTTCTAATGTTTATTCATTGTTGGTTCTGTACGTGATATCCCCTAGTTATTTTGATTTCAATTTTTTTCTGTATGAATTTGTACATATAAGTTGTTTCCTCAGTTTACCCAGGCTTTGCTTCCTATTTTTTCCCTGAGCTGAATTTTGTTTGATTTAGCGGTTTGCTATAATTTCTTTGTTCCCTTGTAATTTTGCTCTTCTCATATTTCATTATCTTTTTCCCTTATTGCCGTCCCTTGATTTTATAGACTGTATGTTGATGGTTTTCTTTGCCTAGTTTATCAGCTCACTGTTGTTGCTTCTGTTATTGCATGTCTTAACATATCTCCTAATTGTATTTCTCTACACTCCTTCTAACCTGATTATTCATCGCCCCCACAGATTTCTAGTGCCTGTAACGTGGTCTCTCCTGGTTTCCCCCGTTCAGCTGCCCTTGACGTGCTGCCTACTCCATGTGGCTCCATCTCCCCTCACGTCTCTCTCTGGGTTTCCCTTTTTGTAGGTATGTTTTTTGTTGGTATGTTTTTTGTTGTGACCTTCGTTCCATGTTTTGTAACACATTCCTCTATCTTTTTCCTTAACTATCTAACTTATGCACAAACCTTTTCTTCAGTGACTTTTTTTTCTCTATATCCTTGGCTATGTTTTTACATCTTTTATGACTTGCAGTATTCTAAGCTCACTCTATTTTCTGTCTTCTTTCATTTTCCTTTTCATACTCCACGAAGCTTTTACATGGATTTGGATTCTTGTATCACCAATTTGGTTTCTTTCATTGTTGTTTTATCCATTGCACTGAATTAGATTATAGTTTTCAATTGCTATATGCACTTTATTTTCATCTGTTATGTCACTTAAATTGGTTTCATGGAACATTAGGGGATTAAATTCTCCTATTAAGAGGCAGGGAGTGTTAACACATTTAGCTAAGTTAAATGCTGATATTGTCTTCTTACAAGAAACGCATCTTACGGAAATTGAGTCTATGAAATTAAAAAGGGGTTGGGTGGGTGAGGTTTATTTTTCTCCCGGGGATGGTAAACGAAGTGGAGTTGCGATATTATGTCGCAAATCTCTTCCAGTCACCTTAGTGTCGCAAGAAACCGATGCTGGGGGAAGATGGCATATTGTTAAATTATTGCTAAAATGTGTCTCAGTTTCTCTCCTTAATGTTTATGCACCTACAGGTGGGGACACCTCCTTTTGGCCTGACTTATCCACACGCATTTCTAATTGCATTGAGGAAAATTTTATTATGGCTGGGGATTGCAATCAAGTGTTAGATCCTTTTGTAGACAGAAATTCGAAAGTGCCTTTTATTCCCAATAAGATACACAAATCATTCACTCAGACTATATCTCAACACAATTTACTTAATGCTTGGCGCCTTTGTAATCCAATCACCAGGGAATACTCCTTTTATTCCTCAACTCATCATACCCAATCCAGAATCGATAATGTATTTGTCTCTCATAATATGTCTCAATCCCTCATATTTGCAGATATTGGCCCCATTCTATTGTCAGATCATGCTCCCATCTCTATCGGTTTTGATATATTGCCCATGAACAATGCTCCTAGAAGATGGCGTTTCAACAACGCTCTCCTCTTAGACCCCAAATTTTCAGCGTCATTTACTTCTTTTTTTTACTGATTACTTTGAGAGGAATCACACAGAATCTTTGTCACTTGCAACTATTTGGGATGCATTTAAGGCATCAGCAAGAGACTTTATTATCAATTTCGTGGCCAAGAAACAAAAATTTGCACGTAAGACTACAATGGATCTACTCCGGGATATTAAAGCACTTGAACATTCATATTACACATCTCATTCGGAGTATTACTTACAAGCCCTTATTAAAGCCAAAATGGACTTTAATAAAAGGGCAACGGAAGATGCTTCGCTTTACTTGTTAAAATCCAGAGTGAAATTTTACGGGGGTAAAAATAGAGCAGGGAAAATTGTAGCCAACTATTTAAAGATTCGCCAAAACAAATTAAATATTGACTCTTTGACGAACATTTAGTCTTGAAGTTTAAAGATGCTGAAATATTAAACAAATTTTCTCTTTTTTATAAATCTTTATATTCCTCAGAAACTCAACCTACGGATCACTCATTAACACAATCTTTCACTGGTAGCCAAAGGCCTCAGCAGACGCCTCCGGACTTATCTCCTTTGGAGTCTGAGCTTTCCCAGCAGGAACTACTCACTGCTCTTCATAATCTTAAAAAAGACAAGGCCCCTTATACTAATTTTTCTAAGATTTTACTCCACAAGTTACATTCGCTTATAAATTCTTTTACAGCTTCTAGCAATTCCTCCAGTTTCTTTTCAGAGGCCCACATTTTCCTTATCCCTAAGGAGGACAGGGATTCCAAATATTGCAAAAACTATAGACCTATCTCGCTGGTTAATATCGACTATAAAAAAAATTCGAAAGCGTTAGCTATTCGCCTAGATTCCTATCTACCGAATTTACTAGGGAAAGAACAATCTGGCTTTGTCACGGGTCGAGTCATTACTGATAATACGCAACTCTTTTTCGATATTCTATCCAAATCGTCCCATCTTGATCATTCTTTAGCGGCAAAAGCGCAGGACGCCGAAAAGGCTTTTGATAGAGTAGATTTATTTTATACTCTAAATTGGTTTGGATTTGGTCCAAATGTTATAAATTTGGTATCTCTCCTCTACTCTAAACCGTGTGCAGCAATATGTGCTAACGGCTTAATCTCCCCTTTTTAGGTCTCGCGCCTAGTGTTACACTGCGCAGCAGTGTTCGCGCAGCGAGAGTCCTTTTGACGGGGTTTTAGAAATGGACCCTGGAAATGAACACGCTTGTGCGTGTTCATTTCCTATGGTCTTCTCTGATTGGGCTTGGAGTGCGTGTTGTTTTGTAACAGAACACGCAATAGACCATAGGCGGTGGCGTTGCTCTGCCCATGGCCTATTGGTGTCTGTTACGTGCACCAAAGCCCATATGTATTTAGCGATCGCTTTCTGTGCTGCTTGTTTTCCTCAGGTGAGTGCCTTTGTGTTTACGTATTTATTTTATCCATAAAACCGAGTCTGTGTTTCTGCAGTTAACATTGTGCCTTTACAACTGGAAGGCGCGTGAGGCTGGGTTTTGAAGGGATGCTGTGAAATTGCATGTGCTTTTTGTGCATAGGGAGACCAGAGTCAACATTGAACAGGAAAGGAGTTTGTTCTTCTTCAGATGCTAGGGGATTTTTTGTTGTTTGTTGGTTGAGTGTGCGTTCTTTCCTGATAGCACTGGAGTGCCCGGTTGGCAGCTTCTGATAAGGGCGGGGGAGAGGGAGAGGGAGGGGGGGAGGAAAGGTTTGTGTATGACGGGACACTGTTGTTGTCTCGAAGCCTGAAAAGCCCAGAAATTAGAGCGGAAGTGAAATAATCAACTCGGATCCGCTGAACTCCCCTTCTCTTCCTGTTGTAACGACAGAGGCAGCAAGATGCCAGTCGGTGGCACATTATGCTAAGCACAGATGTTTAGTTTATGTGTTTTAAGCCACACCCTTAATTACAGCGGCCACCCACCTGTTAGAGACCCCCCCAGTTATTTAATTCCTCTTAAAGCCCTGCCGGTGGTTAATGCACTTGCTGCAGAGATCTGTGTGCAGGCCAGTCATGGGTCTGCGTCATCATAAAACAGCTGAGACAGTTCATGTCCCTGCTGTAAAGCACAACGTATAATGCAGCTCACTGATTTCGACTTTATTCAGGTAGCTCAGTGGGTTACGACTTTTGTCACAGAGGTCCTTGTGTCACCCGCAGGTCATAATGTACATTCCTTGTACAGCAGCACAGTGGGTTATAAACCAACCCCAAACCACTGCACGCAAACTGCAAGAAACGCACTGTTGTTTTCTTCAATCCTTAAGTTTTTATAAGGCTTCTTTGGGTAGTGATAAATGCATACTAGCAAAGATAATCCCAAACCCTGTGGACCCCCATGCACGTTTTAAATCCTGACTTTGCGTTTCTCACATGTAATTTCTACCAGTATAGATGAATTACAGGGCCATTAGAATTATGCGGCAGGGAAAGACCAAATTATGCGCATAGAAAAGGCAAATTATGCGGCCCAAAATGCGCATTACTTTCTTATTTTGTCATTTTTACACAGGTTAACACTGCCTGAGCAAAGGTTTCACATCATAAGTACCACTTTACCACCAAAAAGGAGCGTTTAAAATAAATGAGAGAAAAATGAGTAAGTGCCATATAAATGTTTATTCGTGTAAATACTCATGCAGACAGATACATATGACATTCTTACAGGGCAAGAGCACTTCTGACAGAAAGAAGGTAGAAAAGGAAATCCCCTCCCTCCAAACCATTGTTTTTCTTCTTCCTAAGTACCTGTGAGGTCATAACAATCGGAGTGCCTTTATTTCCCTCCATCACACTGGCATCTAGGTGCGAAGCTGCAGATAGCTCCCCACCAGCATGAACAACAAGCACTTGCAAGGCAACAGGTTTCACATTTACGCGAGTTTGAACTATTGGCATATGTTTTGGTTTTTGAAACATAAATAAAACACATTGTCATTTAAAATGCCAATAGCTTCAACTCGCATGAATGCGAGACCTGTTGCATTGCAAATGCTTGTTTTAATCCAGGTAGAGGAGTGCGTCAAGGTTGTCCTCTATCGCCTTTCCTCTTTAATTTAGCCCTTGAGACATTTCTTTCTAAGTTACGCCAAAACCCTAACATCTTTGGCTTTCAAACACCGAATGCTCACATCAAACTTGCGGCTTACGCTGATGACATTTTGCTTTTCCTATCTAAACCAGAAGAGTCAATTCCTGCCTTTTTAGCGGAGGTGAGAGCCTACTCTTCTATTTCTGGGTACAAGTTGAACAATGACAAGTGCGAAATATTGCCTTTAACAAAATATACTTTTAGCTCAGACTTTCAAACCTCTAATTTTAAGTGGAGTCCGAATACCATTAAATATTTAGATTTGCACTTTACATCTTCAATCTCAGAAACAGTAACTTTATGTATGAATAAGTGTATTCAAAAGATCTCAGACTTGACTGCTAGATGACATCCTCTTTATTTATCTTGGTGGGGTCGCCCGGATACCATAAAGATGATGCTATCACCTATAGTTTTATACACCATTTCGAACATCCCGGTCCCCATTACAACTAAATTATTTAAAAAAGTCAACTCCATTTTGTCCTCTTTTCTGTGGGGCAACAAATACCTAGAATGTCCTTGCTAAAATGAATTCGCCCTAAATCAGAAGGTGAAGTAAATCTTCCGGATTTTTATGCTTACCAGAAAGCTTTCCTACTGCGTCAGGCCTCTTTATGGTTGCTTGACTCTACAGATGATTGTCCTCTTTGGACATTAGTGGAACGCCTCTTTTTAACTCCTTACTCATTCTGTGAGTACCTTTCTTTTTCACGCAAACCACAATCCATCTCTACTCCCATAATAAAGCACACTTTTAAATTACTTGAGATACCCTCTCACTTTACTCATGTCTCTAAACAATCCTTTTTAAACTCAACGATTTGGCATAATAAAAATGTATTAATCCACAACAAACCATTTTACTGGAAGACTTGGAGACAAAGAGGCTTAATATGGGTCCATCAATTATTCTCAGAATCACAATTTATACCTTTTGATACGCTCCAGCAGTTATTCCATTTACCCACCTCCTTCATCAATAAATATAATTTACTTAAAATGGCAGTGTTGGAGTCTCTTTCCCACTTTCCCATTATACTAAACACTTCTATCACGTCGGACCCCTCTACCAGTCTTCAGACCTTGTTACTGAATACACCCAAGGCCTCTGTTATTTACAAACACCTACAGGGTACTGATAACAAAATACAGAAGACAAAAACGAAAGAAGCTTTGGAACAGGATTTTGCTACGTGTTGGCCATTATCAATGTGGAAAGGTATATGGACCAAATGACGTAAAGCCTCTAGAGCAGCAAGCATTACCCAAACATTATTCTTTGTCTACAATAGATTGTTACTCACCCCAGCCACTCTATCTAAGCACTTCGCATCAATCCCAGACACATGTTGGTCATGTTCCTCCCCTAATGCTGACCTTTTTGACATGTTATTTAGTTGCTCCCAGGTACACCGCTTTTGGAAACAAGTATGGTCCCAAATTAACTTAATTTACAACACTAAGGGCCTCATGTTGGTACCTCAATACCGGTCGGTAAAGGCCGGAAATCGGTAAATATCCCGTTACCGACCGGTATTGAGGCACTTGAGATGTAGGTGGCTGATTTCTGGATTCGGTATTTACCGAATCGGAATTTTAAGAAATCGGTAAAATACCGATTCGGTAAATACCGAATCCAGAAATGCTATGTAGGAGGCACTCAAGTGAGTGCATTATTGGTGTATGGATTTGTTATTTACCACCAACTACAAGTTGATGGTAAATGACGAATACCTTACAAAAAGCATTTTTGTGCTATTTGTAAAGTGCCATGTGGCAGACATACATGCCCTTAGGGCATGTATGTGCGCCACATGTGCACACATGCACGAATCAGGGGTGCAACAGGGTGTCAATGCGACACCCTGCCACCCATGATAATGCCTCCCCTATTACCGATTCGGTATTTACCGAATCGGTAATAGTAACTGGCTTCCCATTCATTCCTATGGGCCTCCAGGCCCATAGGAATGAATGGGAAGGGATGCATTATTACTGATTCGGTAAATACCGATTCATAATTACCGATATTTACCGAATCGGTAATAATTACCGAATATTTACCTACATACTATTTACCGATTCATAAATACCGAATCGGTGGGCGCTAGAGAGCGCGCGGCCAAGATGGCTGCGTCCGAGTGAGGCTCCTGAGCAACGGAGCCGTTCTCCTGCGGTTATCCTGCCCGGAGTGTGCTGCGGGGCCGCCACGACTACCTGTCCCTGCCCGTGGGCTCCCGGCACCCGGTGGATCGAGCGGTGGCAGCGGGGGCGGCCTCAGCCTGCGTGCCGCCCCCCTTGGGGATTTGACCGACGGACAGCGCAGAGAGTCCTGGAAGCGGCGTTCGTCCGCGCGCATCACCCCACGCCTTGGCCTGCCACGAGGCGGCTGGGCCGCACGCCCTGCAGCGGACCGGCAACGAGAGGACTGGGGACCTGTGAGGGGGTCCCCCCGGGGCGACGGCGCGCTTGACACCTGCTACGCTGCCGGCGCTGTGCTGACACCCCCCACGCCGTGACTCTGCCAGTCTCAGGACATCGGGGGCCTATCGTGGTGGACGGAGGAGGACGGCATTGTGGCCGGAGGCGCTGGGAGGGGATGTGACGCCTGCACCGCCCGGTGGCCTGGTGAGTGACCTGCTACGGAGGACCCTTCTCTAGGCGTGGGGCCGGGGACGGGCCCTTGGCGAGCGCCCGACTGCTGTCCCCCGGAAGCGAGGCGGACACCTGTAATGGCGGAGGCGACCCTGGCGGCCTCGGTGTGACCCTGCTGCCCACGCCGGTGGATCGGGGCTGGGGCGAGGCTCCTAGGGGACTGACCACTGATCTGCTGCTGGACACGGGGAGGCGGCTGCTTCGAATCCGGCGGAGTGCGACCTGGCGCACTTTGACTACTGGTTGTCTGCAGTTTGCGGTGCGCTTCCCCTGCTGGCGACGCTGCCCTGCGCCCTGACACCCTTGGTGCTGGCCTGACTCGTGGCGGCGGGGCTGGGACCCCCTTTGCTAACGGCGCCTGGCAGTGATTGGAGCCCCGGCCGGCCTCGTGCATCGCAGAGCCCTCTGAATGCCATCGGCGCAGCAACTGGCCATGGGGCGACTCCGGAACAAGCAGGCCGAGAACAGACTGAGGGTGGACGGCCCTGCTGCGACGGCGGAGCGCCCTGTAGTGATCGCGGCGCCACCCGCATCGACCCTGGAGGCCAAAATGGACGCCATGTTGGCGGCGGTCGACCGCCTGAGTAACACACTGGAACAAACCCGTACCTCACTGGAGTCCCGAATCGACAAAGTCACGGTGGACTTCACCCTGCTCCACGCCGATCATCGCCGGCTGGCGGACACTGTTGCCGGCCACGGCCAGGCGCTACAAGATGTGCAGCCGATAGTGCACAATCACTCCGCCACCTTGCAGGATCTGATCGACCGCGTTAACACCCTCGAAGATCGCGCGGAGGATGCGGAGGGCCGCTCTCGGCGCCAGAACATACGCGTCGTGGGCCTGGTGGAGGGCGAGGAGGGACGGCGACCCGAGCAGTTTGTTGAGGACTGGTTACGAGGTATCCTGCCCACAGGAACGCTCTCCCCGCAGTTCGTGGTGGAAAGGGCGCACAGGGTGCCGATGCGGAGGCCTGTCCCCGGAGCCCGGCCACGTCCGTTCCTATTTCGCCTCCTCAACTACCGGGACCGGGACGTGATTCTCCGGGAGACGCGGAAGATGGGAGCCCTTTCAATAGGGGGTGGCCCGGTGATGCTGTTCCCGGACTACACTGCGACTGTCCAGAAGCGGAGGAGCAACTACATGGAGGTGAAACGCCGTCTCCGGGAGCTGCACGTCCCATACTCGCTGCTGTTCCCCTCACGCCTCCGGGTGGTCACGAAAGATGGGACGCGATTTTTCGATGCCCCGTCCGATGTCTGGGACTGGCTGGAAGAAACGGGCCAACATGGTGGCCCCCGACCCGTGGAGCCGGGGCCTACGGGGCGCAGAGAAAAGAGGCTGAGACGGCGGCGACAGAGGGACCGCCGCGGTGGGATGGGGCCGAGTCCCCCGGTTGCGCCAAGTCCGGAGAGGATGCGTGCGGAGCGGCTGGAGGCTCTGGAGGCGGTGGCCACCCTGGGGTCTGTGAGCAGCCAGGGGGACGTGGCGGCTCGCATTCACAGTGACACTGAGACTGACCTGTCCTCCTCCCCGTCCATCCTGATTCCGGAGGACCAGGTGTTGCCGGAGGTGACCCCACAGACAGCCGACCTTCTGGGGTGAACTCTTGCTGGTTTGCACTGTGTCCGCTGCAGGTACCCTGGGGGTCGGGCGGGTTGCTCTGTGCTGCTTCCCGGGGGGAGGGGGGAGGCCTGCTGCCTCTGCTGTCCCCTGGCCTGTGACTTCCGGGGCCCTGTTCATTTCTGTGAGCGGGATGGGGGTTGCGGGGATTGAGGGGTAGAGTGGGTTCCCCTACACACGGGCCGGGGACCGGGGTTTCGAGCTTCTTCTGGTTGCGGGGGAGCGGGGTGACAGCGGTCCCTACACGCACTCCCCTGGGACACGACTGGGTGAAAGGCGGCCCTGCAGACACACGAGGCCCTGACGGGGGTAACACGGGGCTCTTGCAAGCCAGGCACAACGGTATTGCTCTCTAGCCCCTCGTCAACCCAGCCCTGACTAGGCAGTTCACAGGCAATTGAGCCTTACATGTTTGGACGAATACCCGGTTCCGGGGTTCGCCCCTGTGGTTATGGAGTTCCTCTTATTTATACTGTTTTTAACTTTGTCTCTTTACACTCTGCAGTGTTCTACAGCTTTCTCACACATCATGTTCTTGCAGCAGGAGATCTGGGTGGCGGTCCCTCTGGTCTTTCTTCCCCCTCCCCTTCCCCGGCTGGCCCGCTTCGGCCAGTGAACCTAGTGTTGTCCGCGCTCTACCCCAATGGCTGACACTGCAGTAATCACCTGGAACATTAGGGGCATGCACACACCAACCCGCCGATATTCTGTTTTTGCCTATCTCCAAAGGCACAAGATAGGGGTGGCCCTTCTCCAAGAGACACATATGACCCGGCTAGAACTAGACAGACTGCGCGCTCGCTGGAGGGGACAGCTTTTCGGGACTACATACTCTGCGCATGCTCGGGGTACACTAGTTTGGGTACGGGCAGGCACACCCTTCATATGCTCCGAGACAGTGCTCGACCCTGACGGTCGAAACACTCTGGTGCGGGGGCGACTCAATGGGCACCCTGTGCTCCTGGGTTCTATCTACGCCCCGAACGTTGACCAACCGTCGTTCCTTGATCGCCTCTCGGTGGCCCTGACCCCGTATGTGGGTATCCCCTGGTTGCTGGGTGGGGACTTTAATGCCGTACTGGACACGAGCCTGGATAGATCCTATCCACCACTCCGCAGTACACAGGCGGTCTCGAATGCGAGGAGCCTCACTGATTGGCTGTCGCAGTGGGCCCTTCATGACATCTGGCGCACCTTACATCCCGCTGACCGGCTCTATTCCTATTACTCTGCGGTACATGATCTTCACGTCCGCCTTGACAGGGTGGTGAGCTCCCCGTCGCTGGACCCTTTGATAGTCCAGGCGGATTACTTGGGCCGGACTCACTCTGACCACAACCCTCTTCGACTACGTCTCCGCTGGGACCCGGGGAGACCACCCATCCCCACGTGGCGCTTGCAACCGGCTGCTCTTGAGGATGCGGAGTTCCGAGCCTCGCTCGGAACGGCGGTCAAGCAGTTCTTTGATCTCAATGAGGGCACAGCGGGGAGCGCGTTGACGGAGTGGGATGCGCACAAGGCAACCATGCGGGGACACTGTCTGGGGGCCACGGGAAATATCCGCAAGCAACTTACGTTGCTACTCACCGCTTTGGAGACCCGGCTACTGGCATGCGAACGTCATGGCGAGGGTGGTGGGCGTGACTCGATCAGGCTGGCCCGGCTTCGGGCACGCCACGCTGCGCTGTTGGAGCGGCTGCGCTGCCCCAACTACGCTGCCCATTCGGCACGGGTCCACGCCACATCGGACAGGGCAGGGCGATTGCTGGCCTGGCTGATCCGACAGGAATCGAGCCATGCGCCAATAGCCTCCCTTCGCGGACCGGACGGCACGCTGGTACACACGCAGTGGGAGATCCACCAGACGCTCACGGCACATTACAAAGACCTGTATACCTCGGCGGGACGACGGCCGGCACAGGATCTGGATCTGTTCTTGGGGGCTGCCGGCCTTCCCACAGTTCCGGACGCCCACCAGGAAACACTGGAGGGTCCCCTCACTCTGGAGGAAATAGGGGATGCAGTGGCCTCATTGGCCTCTGGCAGGGCGCCCGGACCGGATGGTCTCCCGGCAGAATACTACAAAGCATACCGGGAGTCTCTGGTGCCCCGTCTGCACGCGTTATATCTCACAGCCCTTGAGGAGGCCACCCTGCCTGCCTCCATGAGGGAAGCCTACCTGATCTCTTTCCCCAAGCCGGGGCGCGATCCCACTCATCTAGGGTCCTATCGACCCCTCGCCCTCCTCAACACCGATCCTGGCCAAGGTCCTAGCGGAACGGTTGGCCCCTACCGTGCCTATGCTGGTACACAGGGACCAGAATGGGTTTGTGCCGAAACGCAGTACCTCGCTTAATCTTCGCCGGTTCTTCCGTGTAGCCGTACACGGTGCGCAGCACTGGCCACGGGCGGGCTGTCTAGTGTTAGACCTCGAGAAAGCCTTCGATAGCTTGGAATGGGGCTACCTGGTGGCAACCCTATCACATTACGGCCTAGGCCTTGGATTTCTGCAAATGGCGGCGCTCCTCTATAGGAACCCTGTGGTCCGGGTGAGAACTGGCCCATACGTTTCTGAGGCCCTCTCGGTTGGCCGAGGTACCAGGCAGGGATGCCCCCTTTCACCCCTCCTTTTCGCGCTTGCCATCGAGCCCTTGGCAGCCACCCTGCGGAGGGTGCTGACGGATGGCATTCCAATGGGCGACGCCACCCACCAGGTTTCCCTGTACGCGGATGACCTCCTGATCTTCATGCGGGATGTGGCGAATATCTCAGGGGACCTTGAACGGGTTCTCACGGAGTTTGCAACGCTCTCCGGGTTAAGGGTGAATGCAGCCAAGTCGTGTCTCTACCCGTTCCGGGATGATACACTAGACCCCCGGTTTCAACTGGGAGGTGTGCCTGTCCGGTGGCAGCCAGACACCTTCCGTTACCTGGGCATTCAGGTGTATCGGCGATCCGCCGACTTGGTGGAGGGTAATTTGGGCAGGGCGGTGACGGCGATCAGGGCCCAGATGCGTTTCTGGGGCACCCTTCCCCTTGCGGTCACTGGTCGCATTGCACTGATCAAAATGGTGGCCCTGCCCAGACTCCTCTACTACTTTGCTAACCTGCCGACCTATATCCCGGCGTCCTTCTTCGCCGCCCTGGAGCGCTCCCTTCGGGATTTCGTGTGGGGCACCGCACGACACAGAGTGGCGCTCTCTAAGTTATACCTCCCCACGGGTCAGGGGGGACTCGCGATGCCCTGTTTTGCGCACTATTACCTAGCAGCACAGCTACAATGGGTGGCCAGGTGGCTAGCCGACCGGGAAAGGGACGACACGGCGTCCGTGGAGCCGCCGCTCCCCCTGGCGGATATCATCGCGCTGTTCCATCCGACGGCCAGAGTGACCAAGCCAGGGCCCCTTCTAGTGGCGGTGGCCTGTCGGTGCTATCGGCGAGCCCTCTACCTGACACGGTCACACACCCCATACGCCCCTGCCATGCCGATTGAGGGTTCACCCAGCGGTCGAGGGATATTGCGCTCGGCAGAACTTGCCGACTGGCACGCGGCGGATATTTGCACGCTGGGGGACCTCTACCGCGACGGTACGCTTATACCGTTCGCCCAGCTGGCGGAGGAGACGGGGTTACCGGCCGGTCAGTTCCTCCGTCACCGCTCGCAAGTCGCGACGCTGACGAGTCGGTGGGGTGCTCTTCAAGAGGAACCGGCGCAACACCTCATGATGCAGTACCTCCACGTCATGGGACGGGGCGGCCACATGATTCGCTGGTTCGCGGCCTCCCTGCGCGTGATGGCGGCGGCGGACCTGTCTCCGCTACGGGGTAAATGGGAAGTGGACTTGGACCGTCCCCTGACCGACAAGGAATGGAGGGATACGCTACGGGGGCCTACGCGGATCCCCAGGAATCTGCGGTTTCGCCAAATCCAGTACTTCATACTACACAGAGCATATCTCACTCCCGACTCCATTAATCGCTATTTCCACCGGGCGGACGCTGAATGCCCACGCTGCAGGGCTCTGGATGCTGGACTAGTGCACATGTTATGGAGCTGCCCAGCGCTCGACTCGTACTGGCGTACGGTGCATGGAGCGCTACGCACTTGCGCCGGTCCGCTGGCGCAGCGAGATTGGCCCGCCTGTCTGTTACACTTGTTTCGTAGGACTCCCCCCACGAAGGTTGCCTGTCGCTTCCTCGATCTGGGCCTGATTGTGGCGAAGTGGTTAATTACCAAGCGCTGGAAGGCGCCTGAACCCCCTCGGGTGCAGGCGTGGCGTAGTTCCTTGCTAGTGTGGGCGGGGGCGGAGGGCACAGCTCTCTTGCGGGAGGAAACGCTAGGCCTCAGACTCACACCCATAGCGAGTCAGTGGGACGTACACGTGCAGGTCCTGATGCGACTGGATGGGGATGCCCTGAGACTCTGTGGGACACATACTGCGGTGCCACTTCCTGGTGGGGAGGGGAATGGAGGTGAGCCTGGGCGACCCACTCCGGGGACTGACGGGGAGGTCCCAATCGAACCAGGGGGATGTGCGGACACCGACATTTGCCCCTCATAGTATGACCTGTCGCGGGGGATGGGGGGGCCGGGGTTTGGGGGGGGTGGGACCGGGGGGGGGGTATCCTGAGGGTCGTATGGTCTAAGATCGAACCTGCTGCTGTTGTCTCTGATGGACTGCTGTTGTTTAATCTATCTTCTTTGTTCTAAGTTTGGCTGTTACATGAATCTGTTCAACTGCGGGCGGTGGCCCTGATACCTACTTGATCGCATCAATCCACGCCTCGTAGTGGCGCTGGATCTTACGAATCACCACGTTCACAATTAGCGGATACTCCTCTGAGTACCGGACTCATTGCCTGTGGGATATTACATTCATGATGTATGTTATGTCTATATCAACAAATGCTAATAAACAGATTTCATAATAATAAATACCGAATCGGTAAAATTCGGTATTTATGAATCGGTATATAGTATGTTACCTACATGAGGCCCTAAGTTTCCTTTTTCTTTCTCTCACATCTTCTTGGGTAGTATTTCGCCCATTTGGGATGATACTCTTTTTAATGTTATTATTATTATTAGGGAGGTTTATAAAGCGCTTGGTTACGCTAGGAAGCGTGTCCCCGCGCTACAGCTGAAAGACTCAGAGCAGCAGTGAGGAGTAGGCTCGACTATCTTAAAAAAAGGTGTGTTTTTAAGTTCTTCCGGAAGCTGGATTCTGAGGGGTCTAGGCGGAGATTAAGAGGCAGGGCGTTCCAGCGCCCTGCCTCTAATGTCAAGATTATATACTTATTACTGGCGGTTGCCTTCCAACAAATTACTGTCAACTGGAAAGATTCATCGAACATTTCCTATAGAGCTTGCTGGTACACTTTTTGCCATAATCACAGGTTAGATACTGCTTTTGTATACCCACCTTCCATGGCAATCAAACGTGCTGATTTATGGTCGCCTGTCACACTCTTTATTGATACCAGTGCCAAAAAATGTTCATTACCACAACCCTCTCAACAGGAGGTTCTTAAACCACCCTAGATTCCCTAATAGTTCCATAAGTTTCTACTATGTACCTAGTTGACATATGTATTTCATATATTTTGCATTTTTCTATTTCTTTCTCTCAACATTAGTCTGATTCTTTTTTTCGATATGTAATGAGCTTGGAATCTAACGATGTACAATTTTTACTGCATATTGTGTTTGGTCACTTCAAATTCTTTTCAATAAAATTATTTTAACTTAAAAAAAAAATGTAATAATATTAATAATAACACTAACAAGTGTGACCACACACTAAGTTATATATTATTATATTTGTTTGCTTGTACTAGTAGGAATTGAACCATAACAACAAATGCCACGTTTCACTGATGTTCTTCTGGCTTCCTTGCTTTTAGGTGCACAAAAGACTGAGGAGGAGGTGTCATCATCACCCGTTGTACTGCCAGACAGAAGTCCTGCTGCACACGACTTCACGTGACGTGTGACCACAGACAGACATCTCTTCAACTTGTGCCACTGCTTGCTGCTGACATCTGAAGAAGATGGCTTCACAGAAAGGTACCAGGTCCTCCAGTACCAAGAAAGTTGCCAGTGAGAAGAAGGAACTGCCGCTTACCAAGACCGGTGTGCCGGCCAAGATGTTTTTTGGGAAAAAAAAACTGCGCCTGCAGCAGTGGTGTCCGGGGAGCAAGCTGTGAGCAGCACCCCCGCATCAGTGGACCCATCCCTTAACCCCTTCGATGCTCATGACGGAATGGTTCTGTCATGAGCATCGGTGCTCATGACGGAACCATTCCGTCATGAGGCCAGGGGCACGAAATCTCTCTGCTGCAGACAGCAGAGGGATTTCTATTTAATCCCTTTGACCTTGATAGCTGGGGAAGAGCTTCCCCAGCTCCCGAGGCCTCCTCCCTGGTTTCTGTGCAATGAAGATCAGCGCGCACGTCGCGCTGTCTTCATTGCACAGAAAACGAAACTGAAATGAGCCTTTAGGCTCATTAAAGTTTCACTTTGTATGTGCTCAGGGGGCTATCTCAGCCCCCCGGGCACGTAAAAAGACGGGAGAGGTATCATTGGAAAGGGGAGAATCTCCCCTTTCCAATGGTACCCCTCCCCAGTGGATCCCTGCTTGGGGATCACCCCAGGAGGGTGATCGCCAAGCAGGGATCCACCCACTAGACATAAGGGAGGGGGGAGCGGCCCCTTAGGCAAGGGCTTTTGCTCCCGCCAAATATTTTTAGTGTCATTTCGTCTTTTTGCCCCCCCTGGGGGGCAGATGGGGGCACTAGCCCCCAATCTGCCCCCCCGGGGGGAGCAAAAGCCCACTAGGCACCAGGGATATTTACTTTGCGCACATCATTTTTTAGGGTGGGGGCTGCCCATGAAGGGCATGTCCATGCCCCCACCCCGTATAATGTACAGCCTTTCTGCCCCCCCTGGGGGGCAGTAGCCCCTAATCTGCCCCCCCGGGGGGCAGAAAACCCACTATACGCCAGGGATTAGTTTTTTCTTATAATTTGTGGTGGGGGCTGTCCAATATGGGCATGCCCATGCCCCCACCCACCCTCTGCAAAAATGACAGCCTTTCTGCCCCCCCAGGGGGAAGATGGGGGCATTAGCCCCAAATCTGCCCCCCGCGGGGGCGCAAGAAGCCCAGTAGACACCAGGGATTTTTTAGCCAAATTTTAATTAGGGTGGGGGCATTGGCATGCCCGTTTTGGGCAGCCCCCACCCTAATTAAAATTTGCCCAAAAAACTCCCTGGTGTCTTGTGGACTTTCTGCCCCCGCTGGCGGGCAGATGGGAGCATTAGCCCCCAATCTGCCTCGCCGGGGGGCAAAAAAACCCAATAGACGCCAGGGAGTTTTTGGGGGGAAAATTTGAATTAGGGTGGGGGCTCCCAAAACGGGCATGCCCATGCCCCCACCCCCCTCCCCCGCAAAAATAACAGCCTTCCTGCTCCCCTGTGGGGCAGATGGGGCAGTAGCCCCCAATCTGCCCCCCCAGGGGGGCAAAAAGCCCATTAGACGCCAGGGATTTTTTGGGGCAAATTTTAATTAGGATGGGGGCATTGGCATACCCGTTTTGGGCAGCCCCCACCCTAATTAAAATTTGCCCCAAAAACTCCCTGGCGTCTAGTGGACTTTTTGCCTCCTCTGGGGGGCATATGGGGGCATCAGCCCCCAATCTGCCCTGTTGGAGGGGTAAACAGCCCACTAGATGCCAGAGATTATTTTGGGGCAAATTTTAATTAGGTTGGGCGTTGGCCAAAACTGACATGCCCATGCCCCCACCCCCTCCCTGCAAAAGTTACAGCCTTCCTGCCCCCCGTGGGGGAGAGATGGGGCAGTAGCCCCCAATCTGCCCCCCGGGGGGCAAAAAGCCTACTAGACGCCAGAGATTTTTCAGGGAAAATTTTAATTAGGGTGGGGGCATTGGCATGCCCGTTTTGGGCAACCCCCACCCTAATTAAAATTTACCCAAAAAACTCTCTGGCGCCTAACGGACTTTCTGCCTCCCCTGGGGGGCAGATGGGGGCATTAGCCCCCAATCTGCCCCACCGGGGGGCAAAAAGCCCACTAGACGCCAGGGAGTTTTTTGGGCAAAATTTTAATTAGGGTGGGGGTTGCCCAAAACGGGCCATGCCCATGCCCCCACCCCCTCCCCGCACAAATTACAGCCTTCCTGCCTCCCCGGGGGACAGATGGGGCAGTAGTCCCCAATCTGCGCCTCCGGGGGGCAAAAAGCCCACTAGACGCCAGGTATTTTTTTAGGCAAATTTTAATTAAGGTGGGGGCATTTGCATACCCGTTTTGGGCAGCCCCCACCCTAATTAAAATTTGCCCCAAAAACTCCCTGGTGTCTAGTGGACTTTCTGCCTCCTCTGGGGGGCAGATGGGGGCATCAGCCCACAATCTGCCCTGTTGGAGGGGTAAAAAGCCCACTAGACGCCAGGGATTACTTTGGGGCAAATTTTAATTAGTTTGGGGGTTGGCCAAAACTGACCTGCCCATGCCCCCACCCCCTCCCTGCAAAAGTTACAGCCTTCCTGCCCCCCGTGGGGTCAGATGGGGCAGTAGCCCCCAATCTGCCCCCCCGGGGGGCAAAAAGCCTACTAGACGCCAGAGATTTTTCGGGGAAAATTTTAATTAGGGTGGGGGCATTGGCATCCCCGTTTTGGGCAACCCACACCCTAATTAAAAATTACCCATAAAACTCTCTGGCGCCTAGTGGACTTTCAGCCTCCCCTGTGGGGGAAGAAGGGGGCATTAGCCCCCAATCTGCCCCACCGGGGGGGCAAAAAGCCCACTAGACGCCAGGGAGTTTTTTGGGGAAAATTTTAATTAGGGTGGGGGTTCCCCAAAACGGCCATGCCCCCACCCCCTCCCCGCAAAAATTACAGCCTTCCTGCCCCCCTGGGGGACAGATGGGTCAGTAGTCCCCAATCTGCCCCTCCGGGAGGCAAAAAGCCCACTAGATGCCAGGGATTTTTTTAGGCAAATTTTAATTAGGGTGGGGGCATTGGCATGCCCGTTTTGAACAGTCCCCACCCTAATTAAAATTTGCCCAAAAAAATCCCTGGCATCTAGTGGACTTTCTGCCCCCCCGGGGGGGGCAGATATGGGCTGTAGCCCTCAATCTGCCCCCCTTGGGGGGCAAAAAGCCCACTGGACGCCAACGATTACGCTGGCTTTTTTTATGTGTGGGGGTGGGGGCTGCCCAGAATGGGCATACCAATGCCCCCACCCCCCAAAAAATAGCCACAGCGGGGCATTTCCCTCCCCCCGGATGCCCCCCCCCCCGGGTGGCAGAAAGTCAACTAGGCACAGAGTTGTTTTTAGCAATATGCCTACCTGTCGATTTAGGGCCCTAGCGCAGCCATCACATAGGGAAACCTACCACACCCACACATTTCTAAAAACTAGACACCCGGGGGTTTCCAGGGAGGTATGGCTTGGGTGGATCCCCCAACGTTTCCTTACCCAGAATCCCCTGCAAACCTCAATTTTAGCTGAAAAAAACACTTTTTTCACATATTTTTGTGTTAGAAAGTTGTGGCATCACCGGGCTCACACAAATTTCCCACCACCCAGTGTTCCCCTAGGTTTAGCGGTAAAAATGGTGCCTCACTTGTGTGGGAGGCCCAAGTACCAGCGACACGCAAGGGCCCAAAACGTAGTGAGGCGACATCAAAATTGCCTACTTGTACTTGGGCCTCCCACACAAGTGAGGCACCATTTTTACCGGGAGACCTGGGGGAACGCTGGGTTGTGGTAAATTTGTGTGAGCCCGGTGATGCCACAACTTTCCCACACCAAAATGTGTGAAAAAAGTGATTTTTTCAGCTAATATTGAGGTTTGCAGAGGATTCTGGGTAAGGAAACGTTGGGGGATCCATGCAAGCCATACCTCTCTGGAAGCCGTCAGGTGTGTAGTTTTCAGAAATGTATGGGATTGGTAGCTTTCCCTAGATGGCCGCCGAGCACCGGGCCAAAAACCCAAGTGACCCCCTTGCAAAACCAGGTGGTTTTGCGATAGGCCATTTTGATGTCGCCTCACTACGTTTTGGGCCCTTGCCTGTCGCGGGTACTTGGGCATCCCACACAAGTGAGGCACCATTTTTACCGGGAGACCTGGGGGAACGCGGGGTGGTGGTAAATTTGTGTGAGCCCGGTGATGCCACAACTTTCCCACTCCAAAATGTGTGAAAAAAGTGATTTTTTCAGCTAAAATTGAGGTTTGCAGGGGATTCTGGGTAAGGAAACGTTGGGGGATCCACGCAAGCCATACCTCCCTGGAAGCCGCCGGGTGTCTAGTTTTCAGAAATGTATGGGTGTGGTAGGTTTCCCTAGATGGCCGCCGCGCACCGGGCCAAAAACCCAAGTGACCCCCTTTGCAAAACCAGGTGGTTTTGCGATAGGCCATTTTGATGTCGCCTCACTACGTTTTGGGCCCTTGCCTGTCGCGGTTACTAGGGCCTCCCACACGAGTGAGGCACCATTTTTATTGGGAGACCTGGGGGAACACTGGGTGGTGGGAAATTTGTGTGAGCTCATTGATGCCACAACTTTCCCACACAAAAGTATGTGAAAAAAGTGATTTTTCCAGCTAAAATTGAGGTTTGCAGGGGATTCTGGGTAAGGAAACGTTGGGGGATCCACACAAGCCATACCTCCCTGGAAGCCGCTGGGTGTCTAGTTTTCAGAAATGTATGGGTTTAGTAGGTTTCCTTAGATGGCCGCCGAGCACCGGGCCAAAAACCCAAGTGACCCCCCTTGCATTGCAAAACCAGATGGTTTTGCGATAGCCCATTTTGATGTCGCCTCACTACGTTCTGGGCCCTTGCCTGCCGCGGGTACTTGGGCCTCCCACACAAGTGAGGCACCATTTATACCGGGAGACCTGGGGGAACGCTGGGTGGTGGTAAATTTGTGTGAGCCCGGTGATGCCACGACTTTCCCACACCAAAATGTGTGAAAAAAGTGATTTTTTCAGCTAAAATTGAGGTTTGCAGGGGATTCTGGGTAAGGAAACGTTGGGGGATCCACGCAAGCCATACCTCCCTGGAAGCCCCCGTTTGTCTAGTTTTCAGAAATGTATGGGTTTGGTAGGTTTCCCTATGTGCCGGCAGAACTAGGGTTCAAAAACTACAGCTAGTCACTTTGCCAAAAAAGGGTCATTTTTCACTGCAAAATTGAGGTGTGACCACGTTGCATTTTGCGCCCTTTCCTGTCACGGGCACTAGGCCGACCTGCACAAGTGAGGTACCATTTTTCTCGTAGGACTTTGGGGAACGCGTGGTGGGTGGAAATTTGTGGATCCACGCAGATTCCAGAACTTTCATCACAGAAATGTGGGGAAAATTTGTTTTTTTTGTCAATTTTTTACGTTTGCAAGGGATTCTGGGTAACAGACCCTGGTTGGAGTCACTCAAGTCACCCCATCCTGGATTCCCCTGGGTGTCTAGTTTTCAAAAATATATAGGTTTTCTTGGTTTCCCTAGGTGCCGGCAGAGCTAGGGTTCAAAAACTACAGCTAGGCACCTTGCCAAAAAAGGGTCATTTTTCACTGCAAAACTGAGGTGTGACCACGTTGCGTTTTGCGCAGTTTCCTGTCACGGGCACTAGGCCGACCCGCACAAGTGAGGTACCATTCTTCTCGTAGGACTTTGGGGAACGCGGGGTGGGTGGAAACTTGTGGATCCACGCAGATTCCAGAACTTTCCATCACAGAAATGTGGGGAAAATGTGTTTTTTTTGTAAATTGTTTACGTTTGCAAGGGATTCTGGGTAACAGACCCTGGTGGGAGGCACTCAAGTCACCCCATCCTGGATTCCCCTGGGTGTCTAGTTTTCAAAAATATATAGGTTTGCTAGGTTGCCCTAGGTGCCGGCAGAGCTAGGGTTAAAAAACTACAGCTAGGCACTTTGCCAAAAAAGGGTCATTTTTCACTGCAAAATTGAGGTGTGACCACGTTGCGTTTTGCGCCGTTTCCTGTCGCGGGCACTAGGCCGACCCGCACAAGTGAGGTACGATTTTTCTCGTAGGACTTTGGGGAACGCGGGGTGGGTGGAAATTTGTGGATCCACGCAGATTCCAGAACTTTCCATCACAGAAATGTGGGGAAAATGTGTTTTTTTTGTCAATTCTTTACGTTTGCAAGGGATTCTTGGTAACAGACCCTGGTGGGAGGCACTCAAGTCACCACATCCTGGATTCCCCTGGGTGTCTAATTTTCAAAAATATATAGGCTTGCTAGGTTTCCCTAGGTGCCGGCAGAGCTAGGGTTAAAAAACTACAGCTAGGCACTTTGCCAAAAAAGGGTAATTTTTCACTGCAAAATTGAGGTGTGACCACGTTGCGTTTTGCGCCGTTTCCTGTCGCGGGCACTAGGCCGACCCGCACAAGTGAGGTACCATTTTTCTCATAGGACTTTGGGGAACGCGGGGTGGGTGGAAATTTGTGGATCCACGCAGATTCCAGAACTTTCCATCACAGAAATGTGGGGAAAATGTGTTTTTTTTGTCAATTCTTTACGTTTGCAAGGGATTCTGGGTAACAGACCCTGGTGGGAGGCACTCAAGTCACCACATCCTTGATTCCCCTGGGTGTCTAGTTTTCAAAAATATATAGGCTTGCTAGGTTTCCCTAGGTGCCGGCAGAGCTAGGGTTAAAAAACTACAGCTAGGCACTTTGCCAAAAAAGGGTCATTTTTCACTGCAAAATCGAGGTGTGACCACGTTGCGTTTTGCGCCGTTTCCTCGCGGGCACTAGGCCGACCCGCACAAGTGAGGTACCATTTTTCTCGTAGGACTTTGGGGAACGCGGGGTGGGTGGAAATTTGTAGATCCACGCAGATTCCAGAACTTTCCATCACAGAAATCTGGGGAAAATGTGTTTCTTGAATAATTTTTTACGTTTGCAAGGGATTCTGTGTAACAGACCCTGGTGGGAGGCACTCAAGTCACCACATCCTGGATTCCCCTGGGTGTCTAGTTTTCAAAAATATATAGGTTTGCTAGGTTTCCCTAGGTGCCGGCAGAGCTAGGGTTCAAAAACTACAGCTAGGCACTTTGCCAAAAAAGGGTAATTTTTCACTGCAAAATTGAGGTGTGACCACATTGCGTTTTGCGCCGTTTCCTGTCGCGGGCACTAGGCCGACCCACACAAGTGAGGTACCCTTTTTCTCGTAGGACTTTGGGGAACACGGGGTGGGTGGAAATTTGTGGACCAACGCAGATTCCAGAACTTTCCACCACAGAAATGTGGGGAAAATGTGTTTTTTTTGTCAATTTTTTAGGTTTGCAAGGGATTATGGGTAACAGATCATGGTGGGAGGCAGTCAAGTCATCCCATCCTGGATTCCCCTGGGTGTCTAGTTTTAAAAAATGTATAGATTTGCAAGGTTTCACAAGGTGCCGGCAGAGCTAGGGTTCAAAAACTACAGCTAGACTCTTCGCAAAAAATGTGTACATTTTCATTGTGAAAATGTGGTGTGTTCACGTTAGGTTTTGAGCCACTTCCTGTCGTGGGCACTATGCCTACCCACACAAGTGAGGTACCATTTTTATCGGGAGACTTAGGGTAGTTCAGTTTTGTAAAGCAACTGTTATTACCTATTGATTTTGATGGATTTCTCTTTTCCAAATGAAAGACATTGTGTAAAAAAAAAGTCATTTTGAAAAATGACCAATAATTCTAATGCTAGTATGAGTATTCCCAATTTCGAAAATGTACAAATATGCACTGTTTCTAAACTCTGTAATTTGTTCCCATTTCAGAAATACATAGGTGTCTTTCATACCGATTTTTCCATGTATACATTTTCCCACAATAATTGCTATATACCCGGAACTTAATAAAAAACCATTACAAAATGCTGCTCAGTTTTTTACTCTGGGTTCGTTGAGCTCTTGGTGAACCTACAAGTCCTATCTATCCCCACAACCAGGAAGGTCCAGCGGATGTAACGGTACATTGCTTTCAAACAGATGTCATAATTAGAAGAAGTTACAGGTGAAAACGTTGACACAAAAGGCTGCTTTTTTCAACTAATTTTTAATTTTTCCTATATTTAACTGGTAGTTTCTATAAAGAAACCTTGATGGATCTACACAAATGACCCCTTGCTGAATTCAGAATTTTGTCTACTTTTCAAAAGTGTATAGCTTTCCAGGATCCATTATTGCTTTTGTACCCATTTCTACCATTAACTGGAAGGAGGTTGAAAGCACAAAAAATAGCAAAAATGGGGTATGTCCCAGAAAAATGCCAAAACTGTGTAAAATATGTTGGTTTTCTGACAAAATTCTGTCATTCCCTAAAAGCTGGAGAAATGGTGACTTCAGCCCCACAAACCCTTTTTTGATACCATTTGCAGAGAAAAACCCAGACGCTTTCATTTGCAGCCCGTTTATCCCATTTTTCACAAAAAAATCACATTTTGCTGTATTTTGGCTAATTTCTGGGACCCTTCCAGGGGAATCCACAAACCCTGGGTACCTTTAGAATCCCCATGATGTTGGAAGAAAAGGACGCAAATTTGGCGTGGATACCTTATGTGGTCAAAAAGTTACAGGGGCCTAGGCGCGCACTACCCCAAATAGCCCAAAAAAGGCTTAGCACAGGGGGGGAAAGGCCTAGCAGCGAAGGGGTTAAACCTAGGCCCAAGACCATGTCAATCGCAAAGGTAGCCAGTCTAATCACGACAACGCCGATGAGCAGTGATGTTGAAATTGACTTATCGTTATCGCAAAGTAGTACCCAATCAACGCAGGAAACTCAGATAAGTGGACAACAACATCCGCAACGACCACCCACAATAGTAGTTGTACCTCCCGAAGTAGGGGCAGTTAAGGAAGAACCACTGTGTTCCAGATTCCCAGCAAGGAAAGGAGGGTTAGTCCATTGAGTTCTTCTGCAAGCCCCTCTTCTGACGATCTAGATGCCAATTGGATGACACCACCTCAGTCTGAGAGTGAGACACGCCACGAGAGAAGTCTAGGAAAAAGGAAGGTTCCAGAAAGCCTTAGAGTTATGGAGGTAGATGAAGAAGAGGAGGATGATGACGATCCAGTCATCATGGACATTAGTCCTGCCCCAGTGGAGACCGACATTATTACCCCATCCCAAATTGCTGTGAGAGATGTGGCACGGATACCACCAACTCAGATAGCACCAACACCACCAGCAGCTTCCATATTTGCATTTACAAAGGCCCGGCAGCGACCTACATCCAGCACATCCACCTCAGTAGAAGTAGGTACTGCGTCTGAGAGAGTCAAACTCCACCACTCCCACATTCCAGTTCATCCGGCATTGCAAGTGGCACCTCCAGCAGCACAGAAAGTTCACCTCCCCAGTTTGGGACTACTTTTTAGCTAGCAGTAAGGAGGAGAACGTTGCTATATGCTCTATTTGTGGACAAGGTGTTAGTCGGGGTAAGCTTGGCACAAACTATGGTACCTGAGGCCAAACAACCCATCTGAAAAAATACCACTTGATCCAGTGGGAGGCGCACCTTAAAGGCCAAAAAACTGCACGCATTGCTGTTGGTGGTGATGAAGAAGTAGAAGATACGATCGCAGTGGAAGGTGAACAAGAGGGAGACATTTTCTCTAGAACACAGAGTAGCCCTGTCCCCAGCAGTGCAGTGGTACCGCCCACATCCTCATAAGCCTCAGCAACATCTCAGTGGCGCAAGAGTAAGAGTCAGGCTGAGACACTAAGGCAAGAGAGTACCGCAATGAAAACACGTGCGGCGTTTAGCCTAAACACATCTTGCGCCAAGAAGTCACCTGCATCAGTGGCATCAGAAAAGAAAAAAAATCCAGCCTACCATTCTCAGCATGTTTCGGTCGGAGGGGCAGTACGAACGCAACCACCCAATGGCACGTTTGTACAATGCGAAGCTGGCTCCTCCATTTTTCTTTTGTGGGTTTTCTTGAATTTGTGACAGCCATCGGCCCAAAATGGAAGGTTCCCAGCCGGTCCTATTTTGCCAGAGTTGCTGTTCCAGCACTACATCATGACGTGCTAGAATTGCTTGGTCAAGCTTTGCAGCAGAGTGCTGTTCACACCATCCACCTGACAACAGACATTTTGACCAGTTGCCAAGCCACTGATAACATGTGCATCCTGCACACTGGATCTCTTTTGTGGGGTTTAGAGAAAAGATATCTGCAGGTGTTGACGCTGCTGAGATTTTTAATGCCACTCGGAAACATGCAACTGTAGCCATGTTTTGAAATCTCATACTGCTGCAAACATTTTTTGGAAGAGTTTAGCGGCAAGGTCTTCGAATGGCTGCACCCAGGAGGGCTTAACATTGGTTTTGTTGCCACGTACAATGGCAGTAATATAGTTAGGGCCATGTCCAAGAATAGCTATTTCAGGGTCCTGTATTTGGCGCACTCCGTTAACATTATTGTTCAAGACTTTCTGAAAAAAAGAAGACCGAGTCAGCAACTTACTGACCACCTGTGGAAGAATCTGCACGCATTTCAGCCATTCTTTTAAAGCCCGGAAGCAGCTGAGGATCATTCAACGTGAGCATAGAGTGCCAGTTAAAGCACTCATCCAGGAGTTGCCAACACATTGG
This sequence comes from Triturus cristatus, assembly GCF_964204655.1. NCBI lineage: Eukaryota > Metazoa > Chordata > Amphibia > Caudata > Salamandridae > Triturus > Triturus cristatus. The sequence goes on from NC_140586.1 coordinate 252,832,091, forward strand.
AACTCAACTTATCACATGCTTGAACATTTGTTTGAGTAGTACAGACCAATCAATGAATATGTCATGCAAAGAAGGGATGCTACTGTGAAAGGCAGGACCTTTGAGATGGACCAATGGGGCCTAGTCAAATGCCTGACAGAAATGCTACTTCCTTTGGAGCTCTTCACACGTGAAGTCTGCAAGGAGGACTGTACTATAGTCCAAGCTATCCCGTAGCTGCACATGCTACAGGAACAGCTGAAGGGGGTGTCTGCAATGTATGCAGGTGTGGAGGGAAAAAAAGAAGCATATGAGTTGGTGGAGAAACCCTTCGCTTATCTGAAAAAATACAAGGGTGCAAAGAGAAATTGTGTCATCCAACCGTTACATTTCTACCACAATTCTGGATCCACCGTACAAAGCAGTACTAAACACTAACACATTGATTCCTTTTTCAGAAGTGGATGTTGCCAAGTAAAAAACTTGGATAGCTGCGTAAGCCAGTCAATTAGTGATAGAACGGCCGGCAATTAGAGGCCAGCTACTCCAAGCTACAACAAGAACTGCAGGGCAGCCGGGCTCAAGTTCAACTTCAGAGCGGTTGGCTCACTGCACCCAAAACCACCAACAACACCAAGAACAACATCAACAAGAACAGGAGCATCAGCCCCACCAAGATCGGCACAGGAATGGTTTCTACAGCAAGTGCTTGTTAGGTCCAGTGCTGAAGCTAAGGCAAAAGAGGCAGAGCAAAGAGGAGCACCCCTGAGCATTGAGCGGACGGTCCAGGCCTATCTGGTTGGCCCAAAAGAGGTCTACATTGATCAAAACCCATTGCTGTATTGGTATGGGAAAAGGTGCCAATGGCCAGTGCTCAGCATGCTAGCGATAAACTATCTGGCTTGCCCTGTTGCAAGTGTTTCTTCTGAGCACTTTATACTACTGGATTACACCACAGCTGAAGTAGCACAGCAAGAAGATGATGACGGCGACTTAGGTCATGGAAGTAGTGTGTTAGATGACCTACTTCTGGGTGAACCACCAGACTTTGAGGACAAGCTCTACGTCCCTGACAACTAGGCTTTTGACTTGTTACTTTCTTCCTGATTTACTTTTATTATCTGTGTGTGTCTGTCTTTCTGGTTCGAATCACAATCCATCACTACCGTCTTACTCTTTTTATTGCCATATTGGAGTTGCAACTGTGTGCATTTATTAAAGAAGTAATTCCGCTCCTCCGAGTCCTGCTGCATCCTCACTCACCTTAAATCCATTTCCCTCAAGCCAGACATTGGATGGAGAATAGTACAAGAAATGTGTGCTTGCCTCGTCGAGTCCCTCCAAAGAACATGACTATAGCTATCCTCCTTTCCGAGCCGAGAGGGACTGCCCCTTAAGAATACAGGTAATGATGAATGGAATGCATTGGACCCTGACTCTGAGTGATTGGTGTTTGCGTTGTTGTTGTGCATGACGTGTACTAGTATTATTTAATCTACACACAAAAAAGTGACTCAAACCAATGTTTCCCTTCTTGTTGCTTAATAACAAAATTGTACTTCTACTGCAGGCCGATCCATTGCATTTTTGAATATGGAATCTATTCTGGACTCGCTTGGTATACTAGAGTTGGACACCATGATGATGATGACCATACTATACTCATCGCAGTCAGTCAGTAGGATTGGAGATGATTGATGGAATAACTCAGGGTGTTTCATGAAGTGGTCTATAAGGTAAACAAGTCAACAACAACCACAGAAGACCTACATATCTGTGTAGTGGGGGAGGTGAGTGTAGTGGTATGACTGACAGCGGTGCATTGATTTAGTTACTTAATTTGGAAAATGCCATGTTGCTGTATATGTGTGCTCTGTCTGGCTCAAAATCTAAGCTAAGTGGAGGTTGGGTGGGCGCTGTGGGCCTGCTCTGTCCTGTTGTTGTAGTAGGTTAATGCTGGAAACAGAGTAGTAGACATGATTTAGCCAATGCCGCCTCTGAAAGTGTTCTTGCTGCACTCTTCCGTAATTTATGCATTTTATTTCTCCTTGATTTTTCAATATCCCTTTTGTTTTTCCATCTACACTTACAGGCTGGCCTTTACCCTATGCTATACTGGGAAAAACAACTCACACTTACCTTACCAATCCGCATCTGCCAGGCAGGCAGGGGCACCCAAGATTGACAGACGAAGCGTCCATGGAAGGGAGGAACAAGAGGAATGCCGAGATGCAACTCCCAAATTTGATCATAACATACATAGTAACTTAGTATCATTCATCATCTTTTAATTCATTTGATTAATTTTTTCTCTTCAATCATTACGACTGTGTGTTTTGTTGTTTATTATGTTTGCTGTTTGCTTCTAATTGACCCCTACAGCTATTTTTAGGTCTCGCATGGCGTGGCAGCGCATGCGCTGCTCACCTCGCGAGATTTATTGTTAACAAGGACTTTCAGAAGAGGGCTTTAAGGCCTGCCCCTCATTTCCATAGGCTGGCATCACTGTTTAAGCTAAACAGTGGCCTGTCATTGGAAATGAGGGTTTTCTGTAGACGCCCTTTCGCCTCCGAGCAGGACTCGGTGGCCTGCTTTGCATCTGTTGCAAAGCACTTTCTTATCTTTATGGGGCAATGTGTTGCTAATTTGAAACTCATGGCTCCATAAAGACAATAGATCGAGGCTTGTTATAGGATGGGCTGTGCTGCGGAAGGAAGGGGAGGGAACCTTGAATGCATTTCTAGTTAGGGCAGAGTCATTACTGACACACGAAATAGAAATAACTGAGCGGCGTCTTTCCCTGGACCCATCTATTTTTCAGAGACGATCATCAGTGTGTATTCCTTCAACTAAACCAGGGGATTCCCTACAAAGATGTCTGCCCACCACACCAACTAATGTGCCATCTACTCCCTCCCCTTCCCCTCCAGCGCCGGATTCAAACTCCCAAGGGCCTTTTCCAGCAGAAGTGCCCGGTAGATTTACTAGGACACGAGTTTCTAATAATCCTGTTGCAAGGAACGTGGCAGAACCACTGGCAAAAACGGAAAAGGGGGGTTTGCGTAAAAAACACTTGGGTGCCGATCACGATCCGGCAAAAACCGGGTACGAACCGTCGGACGGAGCATAATCTCCGTCCGACGCGTACCCGGTCGTCAATTTTTACAAACAAGGAATTACGATTCGCACGGGTACACCAGTACCGTACGAATCGTAAAAAAGCCCGACCGACCAAAAAAAACCTACCAATGCGATCCGGAAAAGCGCCGACCTGACGTCGGGACGCTCGCAGCCAGCCATTCACGACCCAGGAATCACGATTCGCACCGACGTCACCCCGCACGGTGAATATTTTGCGGCAGCTAAAAACTGCCGGGAAATCAGGACGACGCGAACAAGGACCACCAGTACGCGACGGACAGACGACGACGCGAACAAGGAGGACCAGTACGCGACGGACACACAGGACCACGCGACCAAGGAGGACCCGTACGCGACAGGACGACGCGATCAAGGAGGACCCGTACGCGACAGGACGACGCGATCAAGGAGTACCAGTACGCGACGGACAGACATGGACCCGAACCTATGAGTCATCCCTGCCCTCATAGCAGTCCACCTCCTCTACAGGTTACGACGCAGACGCCGCAGAAGGTCAGAATAACTAAGGGAGGGGGGAAAGTGGGGTGGGGTGGGGGTGGCAGGACCAGGGCAGGCCACAAAACAACCACATAAGTCACACACCACACATGGCCTGGACATACCTGACTCCCATGCCCTGGTCACCACGAGGGGGTGGGGGCGTGTCCTGATAAGCCAGCGACCGCCACAACGGAAGTCCGTCACCACGCAAACCGGCAACACAACCAGACAGGTACGTCCCGTACCCACGCCTGAAGAGCGTGGGTACGAGTCGTACCACGCCCACACACGTCACCCCAACAATGGCGGGACGGATCGCACCCACGTGGCAAAGGCCTGGGTACGGGCCGCACAAGCATCACATAGCGTGGGGACGTATATGTACGGACCCTACCCCCACCCCGTATGCAAGGAGCGCACCCCCCACCCCAACAGTGAAAGTACGACCCGTACCCCCACCCGCGTATGCATGGAGCGTACCCCCACCCCAACAGTGTAAGTACGACCCGTACCCTCACCCGCGTATGCATGGAGCGTACCCCCCACCCCAACAGTGTAAGTACGACCCGTACCCTCACCCGCGTATGCATGGAGCGTACCCCCCACCCCAACAGTGTAAGTACGACCCGTACCCCCACCCGCGTATGCATGGAGCGTACCCCCCAGCCCAACAGTGTAAGTACGACCCGTACCCCCACCCGCGTATGCATGGAGCGTACCCCCCAGCCTAACAGTGTAAGTACGACTCGAACCCTCACCCGCGGACGTACGGACCGTACCCCCACCCCCACCAGTGTAAGTACGACTCCTACCCCCACCCGCGGACTCACGGACCGTACCCCCACCCCAACAGCGTAAGTATGACCCGTACCCCCACCCGCGTATGCATGGAGCGTACCCCCCAGCCCAACAGTGTAAGTACGACCCGTACCCCCACCCGCGTATGCATGGAGCGTACCCCCCATGCCAACAGTGTAAGTACGACCCGTACCCCCACCCGCGTATGCAAGGAGCGGACCCCCCACCCCAACAGTGTAAGTATGACCCGTACCCCCACCCACGTATGCATGGAGCGCACCCCCCAGCCCAACAGTGTAAGTACGACTCCTACCCCCACCCGCGGACTCACGGACCGTACCCCCACCCCAACAGCGTAAGTATGACCCGTACCCCCACCCGCGTATGCATGGAGCGTACCCCCCATGCCAACAGTGTAAGTACGACCCGTACCCCCACCCGCGTATGCAAGGAGCGGACCCCCCACCCCAACAGTGTAAGTACGACCCGTACCCCCACCCGCGTATGCATGGAGCGCACCCCCCAGCCCAACAGTGTAAGTACGACCCGTACCCCCACCCGCGTATGCATGGAGCGTACCCCCACCCCAACAGTGTAAGTACGACCCGTACCCTCACCCGCGTATGCATGGAGTGTACCCCCCACCCCAACAGTGTAAGTACGACCCGTACCCTCACCCGCGTATGCATGGAGCGTACCCCCCACCCCAACAGTGTAAGTACGACCCGTACCCCCACCCGCGTATGCATGGAGCGTACCCCCCAGCCCAACAGTGTAAGTACGACCCGTACCCTCACCCGCGTATGCAAGGAGCGTACCCCACACCCCAACAGTGTAAGTAGACTCGTACCCTCACCTCGAATGCATTGAGCGTACCCCCACCGTGTATGTTCCAAGCGTACATATCCTGAAATCGGAGGTGTGTGTGCAGAGTCCACCCAGCAGTGCCCTGAGACAGGAGGGGTGGGTGTGGAGTCCTCCCAGCCGTGCCCTGAGACAGGAGGGGTGGGTGCCTATCACTAACAGCAGTACCCTGAGACAGGAGGGGTGGGTGTGGAGTCCTCCCAGCAGTGCCCAGAGACAGGAGGGGTGTGTGCAGAGTCCACCCAGCAGTGCCCTGAGACAGGAGGGGTGGGTGCCTATCACTCCCAGCAGTGCCCTGAGCCAGGAGGGGTGTGTGCAGAGTCCTCCCAGCAGTGCCCTGAGACAGGAGGGGTGTGTGCAGAGTCCACCCAGCAGTGCCCTGAGACAGGAGGGGTGGGTGCCTATCACTCCCAGCAGTGCCCTGAGCCAGGAGGGGTGGGTGCCTATCACTCCCAGCAGTGCCCTGAGACAGGAGGGGTGTGTGCAGAGTCCTCCCAGCAGTGCCCTGAGACAGGAGGGGTGGGTGTGGAGTCCTCCCAGCAGTGCCCTGAGCCAGGAGGGGTGTGTGCAGAGTCCTCCCAGCAGTGCCCAGAGACAGGAGGGGTGTGTGCAGAGTCCTCCCAGCAGTGCCCTGAGACAGGAGGGGTGGGTGTGGAGTCCTCCCAGCAGTGCCCTGAGACAGGAGGGGTGTGTGCAGAGCCCTCCCAGCAGTGCCCAGAGACAGGAGGGGTGTGTGCAGAGTCCTCCCAGCAGTGCCCAGAGACAGGAGGGGTGTGTGCAGAGTCCTCCCAGCAGTGCCCTGAGACAGGAGGGGTGGGTGTGGAGTCCTCCCAGCAGTGCCCTGAGACAGGAGGGGTGGGTGTGGAGTCCTCCCAGCAGTGCCCAGAGACAGGAGGGGTGTGTGCAGAGTCCACCCAGCAGTGCCCTGAGCCAGGAGGGGTGGGTGCCTATCACTCCCAGCAGTGCCCTGAGCCAGGAGGGGTGGGTGCCTATCACTCCCAGCAGTGCCCTGAGACAGGAGGGGTGTGTGCAGAGTCCTCCCAGCAGTGCCCTGAGACAGGAGGGGTGGGTGTGGAGTCCTCCCAGCAGTGCCCTGAGACAGGAGGGGTGTGTGCAGAGTCCTCCCAGCAGTGCCCTGAGACAGGAGGGGTGGGTGTGGAGTCCTCCCAGCAGTGCCCTGAGACAGGAGGGGTGGGTGTGGAGTCCTCCCAGCAGTGCCCTGAGCCAGGAGGGGTGGGTGCCTATCACTCCCAGCAGTGCCCTGAGACAGGAGGGGTGGGTGCCTATCACTCCCAGCAGTGCCCTGAGACAGGAGGGGTGTAACACATGTGTGTGAGGCCAGAATTATCCACATGCATACTGCCTACAAGGGAACATGTCCCCATGAACTCATGTCAACAGACTCCACACACAAGTACAGTGATCACCAAGGATGCCACGATTGTTGCAGGTGGAGACATGGCCCTGCATGTATGGCCAAAGTAGAAGGGCTCCGTCACACACACAGCTCATGTAGACACAGCTCTGCGCTAAACATTGGGAACACCCTGCCGGGAAGAAAGCTGGGTACACAGAGGAAGGAATACACCCTGGGACAAGTGCACCATGCAGTAACTGCTTACATGAACAAAGAAAGTTAGCCAACACCTTGTGATGGCACACAGATCCCAGGGTCCCACCAATGAGCAGTACACTACTACATATCCCACACACCCAAACCCTTAAACACCACCCAAAACCATGTAGCAGCCCCACCAACACCAATACCAGCATAGCAGTAGTGTGATAATGAAAACAAAATTAAGCTTTATTCAGCATGAGCACAATGTCCGTGGATCGCAGGCAGTTCAATATTCACAAAGCCCATAGGGCAGTCAATGATTCTCAGCTGGATGGGGGACACAGTGGGATGCGTGTCCCCTACCTTGCCTGCAAAATGGCATCGTCTTCCACACTGGTGAGGGCATCAGGGGGGGGGGAAGCAACAGGCACCGCAGGGACATCAGGGCAAAGGGGCGGCGTTGTGGGTGCAGGGATGGAGGACTCCAGCACAGGGGGTGGGTCAGTGCCAAAGGCGGAGGCCAGGATGGCACTACACACCTTTGCAAGGTCCTCCAGGGAGTCCCCTGCACCCGAAGGGACCTCAGGCCCCAAGGAGGGGGGGGGTCAGAGGGATGGGTCGCAGCGCCACCGGGGGAGGGTGGAGACAGGGGGGGAGACTCAACCACCCTGACCGGGGACCTCCTTGACCGCTTGCGTGGTGGTGTAACTGTGGGGCTCAGGGACAGAGTGGCCATGAAGGAGTCCTTGGGGGAGATGTGGCCAGGAGAGCTGAGGGGAGGGGATTTGGAGGGAGTGGACTGGGTGGAATGCGGACTCCCACTATGGCTGCGTGTCACACGTTTGCCCCCCGACCCAGTGGGTGTGCCTACCTCACCCTGTGTGTGCGTGTCAGGAGGAGTGCGGTGGACCTTCCCTGCTGGTGTGGTGCCCGTGTCCGTTGATGTGGGTGCATGCCGACGTCTGGGTGTACGTGGGACAGGCATGGGAGTGGGAAGTGTGGATGGGGCAGGGGTAGGTGGGGGGAGGTCGCGCTGCAGGAGACCCACTGCTGCAGTCAGTGTGGAGTCTATGGACCTCAGCAAGTTGCGTTGGTCAGCCTGCGATGAATGAATGCCCTCCAAGAAAGCCTCGATGTTGGTGAGGGTTTTGCCGTGGGCATGGAGGACATTAAGGATCGCAGCCTGACCAACCTGCAGTTGCCGCTGGATGTCCACAGACTCTGCATTGGCGGCAGCAGTGGAGACAGGGGCAGGGGGTGCGGTGCCTGGCAGGAAGGAGACATGCTGTGACCGGGCACGCTGGGAAGGGACACGAGCAAGTGGGAGGCGGCTGATGGGAACTGAGGGGGCGGTGCGAGGTGTTGTTCCGCTGTCAGCTGCTGGTGCAGCCACCGCCCACTCGGAGACATCCTCCTCGGACCAGTCAGCTTCGTATTCTGACGTGCCAGTCGACAGGTCCTCGGCCGCACTATCCTCCACCTCTGTCCCACTCGATGTGCCAGCCCCGATGTCACGGCTGGCACTGGTGCTCAGTCCCTCCGCCTTGCCTGTGTCCATGTCTCCCTCTGTGTCCCCCGACGATGCTGTGGGCAGGGTGGAGAGACAGAAATTAATCAGACAGCTGTACACATCAGTCACATGAGTCCAATCGACATAGGTAACACTGCATAGCCTGAAAAGGAAGATCCCTAACATCTACTAAACAAGGTACCGATGTAGGGCATGAAACACACAGTTGGTTGAGCCACCATGCCACTGAAATACCATGGAGAGCATGAGACAATAGCTAAACACAGGAAACGGAGTCTGACATAGCACCCAGGCCCTGGGGACAATCCAGCACTGCATCCGCACCACACAGCGTTGGCGAAAATACCGATGACCAGGGACCATATCCATGAACTTGAGACACATGCTGCATAGGTAATGCTGAAAACATGCCCAACATGACTCGGTCACTGCACATTGCGTGTGTGTCCAGAAACATCACACACTGCCCAGACCCAGCAAGTAGAAATCAGGATTTGACACATAGGCATTGCCCGCCCCAACAAGACCCTACACGAGGCAAATTGTTGAGACACAGGTGGCACCAACATCTCATAGACTGGGTGATACACACAGGGGCAGGCAAAATGCAAGATTGGACGCCAAACAGCCAAGGTGCGCCTGTACAAATAATGAGGTACCAGTGCCCATCCTCAGATGAGTATAACAAGACACACAGGCACTGGCAACTGTGAGTATGAAGAAGGACAATCAGGTCAGGCTGCACAGTGGACACCTGTACAAAATAGCACGTCTATATACATGGTGACAGGGGACAATGGCCCAGAGCACAACCTACGCTGTAGACACTGAGAGTGTCCACGTTCATGATGACACATACACCACTGAGGAAAAGGTGCCCCAGGGGACAGTAGTGGGCACGCAACTACGTGCTACTGAATGGTAATGACTGCAACACACGTCACCATCCCTGCACTATGTGTATCGCACACTCATGCACATCATGTCACAGGCCACTACATAGGACATGCGCGCTGTAAGGCATGACACATGAGAGACCAACTCCCATGTCTGGAGTCAGCATCAGTGCCAACTGACATGGAACCCACATGCAGTGAACTTGACAGTGCACAGGCAAGGTCCCACAACCTGTTACACACCACCCCCACACATGATGCTACAGTCATTGTTCTCGTGGACAAAGCGCCAGCCTCCATTACCTTGTGAAGGAGTGACTACACACAGACCAGGGAACACATTGCAAGGAGGGGAAGGGTGGCAGGGGCGCAGCGCTATACTGGGGCAAACAGGATCTGCACAGTACCTTTAAACCCTGCCAGTGAATTCATGCTACTGTGCCCTTACAAATGCCGGTGACACACAACAAACACACATGTACCTACCCCCTTCCGGCTGCTGCATCGCCTGTAAGCGCCTCTCCAGGTCTGGAAAGACCACCGGCAGCACACGCCTGTGGAGGTGGCTCAGACGGCGGCGGCCGCGGTTCTTGTGGCTCTCAGGTGAGTCCCCCAGCAGGAGCCGTGCAATCCTCCGCGTCCAGCACCGGATATCCTGCCAGCGTTTCCTCACCTGGGGCAGGCTCCGCCTCTGACCATCCACACCCCTCACGGCACTGACGGCGGTCAGCCAGATCTGCTCCTTGGCAGTGGCGCCTACCTGTGAGGAGGAACAAGTGACACCACATCAATACACCAGCCACATGTCACAGAGAGACATATGGGTACAAATTAGCTGGTTACAACAAGGCATGTCATGCAGTCAACGCATTGCACCTTTGTCATAGGGACATCATCCCCTGGTGAGGGAAAAAGCAGTACGTGCCACAGTGGGTACACAGGTGGAATGATGGCAATGTCACAATCAATGATCAAGGCTCACACTGTGCATCACACCCACCCCTCCTGTCTCAGGGCACTGCTGTTAGTGATAGGCCCCCACCCCTCCTGTCTCAGGGCACTGCTGTTAGTGATAGGCCCCCACCCCTCCTGTCTCAGGGCACTGCTGTTAGTGATAGGCCCCCACCCCTCCTGTCTCAGGGCACTGCTGTTAGTGATAGGCCCCCACCCCTCCTGTCTCAGGGCACTGCTGTGAGTGATAGGCCCCCAACCCTCCTGTCTCAGGGCACTGCTGTGAGTGATAGGCCCCCACCCCTCCTGTCTCAGGGCACTGCTGTGAGTGATAGGCCCCCACCCCTCCTGTCTCAGGGCACTGCTGGGAGACATCAGGCAACCCCCCCTGGGACCCCCCCGACAGTACATGGCATGTGTGTCACACCAGGACACAATGCCTGAAGTCACAGTCACAACATAGGGACAGTCTGTGGCAGTGGCCTATGCACTCACCTGATACCCTGGTCGCCCATACAGCATGGAGTACTGTGGGAGGATCACATCCAGCAGAGCCATGTTCTCCTCCAGGGTGAATGGCTGTGTCCTCTCCACAGCCCTTGACATGGTTCCAGGGAATCAGTAGCAGCAGCTGGGTCGACGAATGCAAAGATGTGCAGGCAAGTACTCCCTCATGGGACCTGGCTGCTTATATGTGTCCTTCTGCCCAGTCTCATGCACAGGAGTACAGAGTGATTGGTCACTCACATTTGCATCCTATGTTTCCACCAATCCCTTCAAACCTAGCAGTCTGTGGGTTCTCTATCGGTTTCATTCTCCTGCATGATGTCAGCCCCACAAACACATTGCAACAAAGTAGAAGAATTCCAACTGACTTCTGCTGTGCACCTTCCAGAACAATTTCGAAATTTGAACTTGGTCTCCATGACAACCAGCATGCATGTAGGCCTTAATACTTGTCCCCTATGTAATTTGGAGCATCACACACAGGTACGGTGCGTTTCGGGGCCCTAGGGCGCCCCAAATGCCTGGCAACGGCCCGTACATGCATGCCTACGTTCACTATCACTATGGGTCTGCACGCGTATGCGTACTCGTAGTGGTACGGGCCGTACACTCGCATGTACGCTCACTATCACTACGAGTACGCATACGCGTGCAGACCCATAGTGATAGTGAGCGTAGATGCGTGTGCACGGTCCGTACCACTACGGGTACGCATACGCGTGCAGACCCATAGTGATAGTGAGCGTAGATGCGTGTGTACGGTCCGTACCACTACGAGTACGCATACGCGTGCAGACCCATAGTGATAGTGAGCGTAGATGCGTGTGTACGGTCCGTACCACTACGGGTACGCATACGCGTGCAGACCCATAGTGATAGGGCCGTACACACGCATCTACGCTCACTATAACTATGGGTCTGCACGCGTATGCGTACTCGTAGTGGTACAGGCCGTACACACGCATCTACGCTCACTATCACCATGGGTCTGCACGCGTATGCGTACTCGTAGTGGTACGGACCGTACAAATGCCTGTACGCTCGCCATCACGATGGGTACACATACGGCAGCACTCCCACAGTGATTTGGGAACATACACAGGCCCTCTTAGCAGCAGTACGGCGGTTTTTACACATCACAGTGGTGATAGGCGACACACAGGTAGGAATAGGGCGGACATACTTGTCCATGGATGGACATACTTGTCCATGGATGGACATACTTGTCCAGGAATGGACATCACGGCATCGTCTGTGCATTACTACATGTGTGGGGCACAGGTGTGACAGGCTGTGATGTGGAACATGCCTCCTGAGTGGAGAAGGCACCAGATGTATGATGAGATGTGTATAGGTGTACTGTGTGACGGTGCAATGTGTGCCAGGCATGCCCTTGACTCCTTTGACATGTGTGCATGTCGGACTGCGCACATGGGGTGAGCGTCACTGGCATGGCACGGACACCAACACACGGAAGTGTCCCATGATGCCCGGTACAGGGGTCATGACACATGACTTGTCACTGCCCACAGTGCACAATGTGACTATGTCATTTATGTGTCCGGGATTTTCATCAGGTTGATTGTCATTGCACACTGTTCCGCACACCATGCCACATGTGTTATCGGATGTGCGGTGCACATGTATGCATGGGACACGGAGTAGCGTGACAAGGCCATGTCAGCATCCTCACAAGGAATGTGTGGTGAGTCATGACATGTGCACCTTCATGGCAAGGTGTGTGGGCAGGCCTAGTGTAATGTCATGTGACCTGTGGCTCCGGTGTTCCGCAACCAGTCTCTGCAATCGGCATCCCACTTCTGCTGATGTGTGGGTGTATGTCACTCCTGTCTTGCGTCGGGCTGTTCACTTGCACTGGGACACAGTTATTCCCATGGCGTGGCATGGGGAGGTTCTCAATCTCCGTGTGTAGCTGGGTCTTGGAAGGAGTGTCACCTTGCATCCATACGTGTCCTGGGCATGTAGCACATACCTGACTCCCTATGTAGCATGTGTGTATTGCCAGATTTACATGTGCTCAGTAGACATGAGTTGTTGTCGTAGTGCACTCACTCTTCCTTGTCACTTCCAAATTACTGCAGAGCGCCGCCTCTTGCCCGAGGAATTCCAGACTTGGCTGCCATGCAGGAGAATGACAGGATCCGGCTCTACCGCTTCACCCAACCGTTGATCCTGGAGCTGACGGCGAGACTGGCACCACACCTGCAACCGCAGCACAGGTATCCTACGGCACTGACACCCCAGCTGAAGGTAATGGCTGCCCTACATTTTCTTGCCACGGGTACCTTCCAAAATACCATAGCTCATGTTGGTGGCATGTCCCAGAGCATGTTCAGCGGTGTGCTGCATGATTTCTTGGAGGCCATGTTGATTCACCTGGATGACTTCATCAAGTTCCCAACCCCTGAACAGATGACTGAGGTCAAGCGTGGATTCTATGCCCTGGGAGGGATGCCCCATGTCATTGGGTCCATAGATGGGACACATGTAGCTTTGGTACCACCACACGCACGGGAGGTGGCGTACCGCAATCGGAAGCACTACCACTCCATCAATGCCCTTGTGGTGTGTCTGTCCAATATGGTGATTTCACATGTCTGTGCTCGTTTCCCAGGATCAGCACACGATGCCTACATCATGAGGCGTAGCGGGATGCCTGATATGATGATGCAGCTGCGCAACGAACGGGCATGTGTTGTTGGTGGGTACAGTCTGTCTGTCCTGTATTCTGTATAGCCGACCAGCACGACCGCTTCACCAGTTCTAACGATGTCCATGTGCTTCCCATGTAGGGGACGCTGGCTATCCCAACATGCCTTGGCTGCTGACACCTCTCCGCAACCCCATCACGCCGGCCCAGCTCCGCTATAACACCGCCCATGGCCGGACAAGGCGAGTGATAGAGAGGACGTTTGGCATGCTGAAGAGCCGATTCCGGTGCCTCCACAAGACCGGCGGTGCACTCCCTTATGCCCCGGCGAAGGTCTGCAAGATCTTCATGGTCTGCTGCATGCTGCACAACATGGCAGTTGAAAGAGCTGTGCCACTCATCCTGAATCAACATGACGAGGACCATCCACCCGTGGAGGACGAAGGGCTTGGCAATGGGGCTAGTGATGTGGAGGATGTGGAGCCGCAAGAGGACATCCGGACTCGGCTCATACGCGACTTCTTTGCTTAGTGGTGAGTACCAGGGTCTGAGTGTGCACGCATTGGTCCCCGTGTGGCATGCGTTGTGATGTGTGTCTCCACCTGCATGTATGGCACGTGGGTCAGAGGTGTGTGTGGGTGTGTCACTGGAGTGATGGTGGCAGTGATGGTAGTATTTCCCCAGTCATAATTGTGACCTAGCATGTTGTCATCCATACATGTGTCGAGTAAATGCACATGCAAGTGGCTGTGCTTTTTGTGGCTGACTTCTTGTGTGTCTCTCTTCCCCAGGTACCTGCGCATGCCGTTTGCTGGTTGCATTGTTGTGGCACTGCTATTCCTCATGGACATGACATCGTGGGCTGACTCAGCGTTACAGGCACGGACACGTTTGGAAGTCTCCATGGGGTAAGGGATGCATCTGGGGTGTATTGGGTGTGGCAGTTGTTCACGATGTGTGCACACTGCCCCTGTTGGGGTTTGGTTCCTCTGCAGCCATGTTGCCACCCCATGGGACACGACATGCAGCTGTGTACACCTGAATAGATGGTCTGCCTGGTTGACAGTCATCAGTGATGGGATAGTGGATTGTGATGATGGCATCAATGTGTGTGACACTGCCCTCGGACACATACGGTTAGCATTGGCTTGACATGGTGTGGGACTTCCACATCAGCGGATCCATGGTGTATGGCAGGCTCTCCGTGTGCAGCTGTGGGTATTTAGCTGTTAGCCGACGCTTGTGTGCCAGTACCATGGCTATCACGCATTTGTGCTGCAGAAGGGGGGTGCCAGTGTTGGACCCACATGTCACTCCACATGATGTGTTCATGTGTACTTCGAGTTGCCTCTGCAAACCCGAATACATGACTAATAAAGGTGTCCCTATGCCTCCAAGGTGCCTCTTCTCAGTCAATGCTGGTGTGTTGGCACGGTGCATCCTGCATGTCTGGCATGGTATTCCCTGATTGTGGCTATGTGTCAATGTGTCGAGTCGCAAGATGCAAGCTGTGTGTGTGGGCTGAGACTGTGTATTGGGCATGATGTCCATGACTGCGTGGGTATTGTGACATGTGCCATCCCCATGCATCCAACGTTGGCCAGGCCCCCATTCTCTGCATCCACCGGACTCAAGCTTGCAGGACATGGTTCTGCCACCTGTCTACACATACCTGGGTGCCACCCAGGACACTGGACTGGATCCCTGACCTCTGCGCATGACTGTTGGTGTACTCAATGTGTGTGTCAGCACGGTTGTTCGGCCACCCCCTCAGCTGGTTGTGCCCATCACGGGTGTGTATGGTGCTCCATGTCTGTCTTGCCTAATAAACTGTGACCCATGTGTCCTGTGCCAGACTCAGGCCCCAGGGTGTGGATGGTTGAAGAGAAAAGATGACTCAGGCATGTTTAGACTTTACAAGACACATGTTAGGTAATAATGCTACCAGCAGGCATCTACTCTTCATAGTGTGATTTATTATTGGGGGGGTGGGGGGGACAAAGTGAGGGGCTTTCCGGGATTAGGGAATCCAAAGTTCAGTAGGGGAGTTGGTGTCCTTGCCATTGGACATCCTCAGAGTCCATGCCACAGTCTTTGTCAACATTGGTCAGCCAGTGACCAGCAGGGCCATGTGGCAGAGAATGTCTCTTGATGCTGTGATGCTGTTGCTCCAGTGGGCCAGGTGCCCGGCCAGGTGTCCTGGGAGATGGTGATGTAGCAGCCACCCTCACGGTCCTTTCCGTGGACGACCCCGCCTCCTGCGGGGAACCTCACCAGCAGGCCGTGACGACGTCTGGGATGCTCCGTCGGATGTTTCCTCCTCCTCCTCCTGATCCCTCCCTGTGGGTGGTGATGTTCTCCGCCTTCTGGCACAGGGAGGGTCGGCCATGGTGTCGGCCATCCGACGGAGTGTAGCGTGAATCCCCTGGAATGCCGTCACTTGCTCAGCCTGTCTGTCCTCCATCCTCCGTTGGTGTACCAGTAGACAGGCAATTAGCTCCGCATGTTGCTGGGCCTGCTGGGCCTTGATCCCCTCGAGGACGGACACAACCTGGGCCATGCCCTTGGTGTCCTGCCGGTATGAGTCCAGGATGTTACGGACATGGGAAAATACCGGATCCCCAGCCAACTGGTCAGGCTCGCGCCTCCGCCGTCCTCCACTCCCACCACCCCTGCCCACTTGCGCCTGGCCTGCACTTGTGGGCACATGGGGTCTCCGGGACCCCTGAGGGGTGGCATTGGCGTTGTCGCCTGCCTCCTCCTGGGTGCCCGGGACACCGTGTCCCTCCTGGCGAGCCTGGCTGCATTGTGGTGTTGGGGCAGGGATCCTGGGTGTCTCCTGGGATGTGGCAGGAGTGGGGGTGGTGGTTGGCACAGTTGTACCTGACGCAGGTGCTGCAGGTGGTTGGACACCAGAGGGGCCAGGTCGGTCGGGGTCGTCCGCAGAGTGGTGAGAGTGGTCGCTGCCGGTGGGATCGGGCTCCTGCAGATCCGGGTCCTGTGAGTGTTCCCCCCCAGTGTTGGGGGGTGCACCACGACGTTGACCTGTGTGTGAGAGAGACAATGTTAATTTTGGTCCATGCAACATCCATGTTTCATCCGTTTAAAAGTTGGCACATTTCCTCTTGGAATTAGGATCTGTCTTGCATTCCACTCACAGTGCACTTGTGCATGGGTGTGTCCCTTGGCCACCACTTTGGCCCCTTTAACTATGTGTGGCACAGTCTTACTTGCTGCGTCAAGTGTGACTGCAGTCAGCAGTGGAGTGGGCAGGTGTGGCGAGCCATGCATTGGCGCCTTCCGTGTAGCACTGTACATGCGCACATGGAGGGGATCCACACACTTATATGATGCAGGTAGCTGTCCTTGTTCCCATGTACAGGTTGTGACATGGCCCTGTGTTTTGCCATGGTGAAGAGGGGGGGTTCTGGCACTGGCCACCCTTGTCTACATGCACGCAGTCCACCTGCTGACGAGCAGACATTCCCGCACACCAAAGGACTGATTTGCTATCCCTGTGTCTCCCTCCTTCTCTGTCCCCCTCTCCCTCCCTCTCTGTCCCCCTCTCCCTCCCTCTCTGTCCCCCTCTCCCTCCCTCTCTGTCCCCCTCTCCCTCCCTCTGTGTGTCAGCCTCCTCCCTCTGTCCGTCTTCCTGTGTCTCCCTCCCTCTCTGTCCCCCTCTCCCTCCCTCTCTGTCCCCCTCTCCCTCCCTCTCTGTCCCCCTCTCCCTCCCTCTGTGTGTCAGCCTCCTCCCTCTGTCCGTCTTCCTGTGTCTCCCTCCCTCTCTGTCCCCCTCTCCCTCCCTCTCTGTCCCCCTCTCCCTCCCTCTGTGTGTCAGCCTCCTCCCTCTGTCCGTCTCCCTCCCTCTCTGTCCCCCTCTCCCCCCCTCTGTCCCCCTCTCCCTCCCTCTCTGTCCCCCTCTCCCTCCCTCCGTGTGTCACCCTCTGTCACCTCGGCCCAGCTTCCTGGGCACACACTGTTAGCAGATCTTTGAGTGGCCCTTGGCTTGTTGATGTGAGTTTGTTTCTGATCTCCAGGCACCCATTGGGTGTGATGTGTGTCTGTGCGCTGCTGCTGTGGTGGTGTGTGCTGCCACTCTTTCACAATGTTGGCTGTTCATTAGCTGCTATCATGTGCAAAACAGTGCCTTCACCCCCATGTGTTGATGCAAGGCGTCCGCCATTTGCTGGCAAGTCATTCCTGTGTTGGGACACACTGTTTGTCTGGCTGTGACCTAGGCCATATGGGTAGAGTGAATTGTTGTCTGCTTCTGAGTTGCACTATGTGCTTTTTTGGGCCCAGCCTCCCGCCATCCGGGTTACCGTGTAATGTGTTGTTGTCTTCTGTGGCCTGTGACTTGACATTGTCCAGCTGGGTGCATGGGGCATGGTGGCAGCAGTGGCATGTGCGTGCTCATGGAGTGTGGTTGAGTCATGCGATGGCTTGTGGTGGTTGCGTGCCTGTTAGTGATGTTGGTTGTGGATGCCGTTCCCCCCATGTGAGGTGCGTTGTTTGTGTACTCACCCGGGTCTCGGAGTCCTTCTAATCCTTCGACTGCCTCCACCGGCAGTATGGCCATCACCCTCTCCTCCCAGGGAAGGTAGTGTACGGGTCTGCGGGAGGGCCCTCCTCCGGTGGCGTTGGCCTGGTCGTGTTCATCCTGCCTCTTGGCTCGGACCCTCCTCGGCAGATCGTACCACCTGTTCTGGCATTCCTGCCTGGTCCGTCTGGTGTCCGCAACAGCATTCACAGCATCGACGATGGTCTGCCACATGGCTGTTTTTGCTGCCTGGCTGGTGTTTCTGACCAATGTTCCAAAGATCTGTGGCTCGACTCTGAGGATTTGATCAACAAGAACCTCCAACTCTCGGTTACTGAACTTTGGATTCTTGGTAGTGGGCATGATGAGGGGTGTGGATGGTGGGGGGGGTGTGGATGGTGGGGGTGGTGTGTGGATGGTTGTGGGTGTGTGGGTGTGGTTGTGCAGGTGCGTGTGTGTGTGAATGTGATGAGGGTGTGTTTGTGAAGGTGGTTGTGTGAAGGTGTGCAAGTGTAAGGTGTAGTAAAGGTTGAGGTCTGGTGCTGTGGGTTGTCTGTGGGGTCTGGCAGCAGTGGGTCTGTTGCAAAGGCTCATGGTTTGTGTGTGTGGGCCCTTTTTATTGGTCCATTGGTGGGTGTGGCTGTGTTTGAATTGTGGGTGGGTTGGTTATAAGGAGTGGTGGTGTATTGGGCCTCTGTTTGTTTTTGGCAGTTGCAGGTCAGTGAAGGTGTTGTTTTGGTGTTTTTTGGCCATGTTTAGTGGCTTTGTGCCATTCGAATGGTGTATTGTTGTGTTGTTTTGTTTTGTCCTGGTTGTGTCCGTGCGTTTTGAGCGTGTGTACGGTGTGTACATGGGCCATTTGGTTGTACGGTGCTGTCCTTGTGTGTGGCTTGGTACGACTCGTACATGCGGTTGTGATGTTGGGGCCTGGGGTGCGCTCCGTAGTTAGGAGGTTGTGTTGGGGGTAGGACTCGAACGTACTGGGATGTACATACACGGTGGTTCGACACGTACAGGGGTGGGGGTAGGACTCGAACGTACTGTGTACACGGTGGTACGACACGTACAGGGGTGGGGGTAGGACTCGAACGTACTGGGATGTACATACACGGTGGTTCGACACGTACAGGGGTGGGGGTAGGACTCGAACGTACTGGGTACACGGTGGTACGACACGTACAGGGGTGGGGGTAGGACTCGAACGTACTGGGGTGTACATGGACGGTGGTATGACACGTACTGGGGTGGGGGTATGACTGGAACGTACTGGGGTGTAGGTACACGGGGGTATGACACGTACTGGGGTGGGGGTGGGGCTCGAACTTACTGGGGTGTAGGTACACGGTGGTACGACACGTACTGGGGTGGGGGTACGACTGGAACGTACTGGGGTGTAGGTACACGGGGGGTATGACACGTACTGGGGTGGGGGTGGGGCTCGAACGTACTGGGGTGTGGGTACACGGGGGTATGACACGTACTGGGGTGGGGGTACGACTGGAACGTACTGGGGTGTAGGTACACGGGGGGTATGACACGTACTGGGGTGGGGGTGGAGCTCGAACGTACTGGGGTGTACATAGACGGTGGTACGACACGTACTGGGGTGGGGGTACGACTGGAACGTACTGGGGTGTAGGTACACGGTGGTACGACACGTACTGGGGTGGGGGTACGACTGGAACGTACTGGGGTGTAGGTACACGGGGGGTATGACACGTACTGGGGTGGGGGTGGAGCTCGAACGTACTGGGGTGTACATAGACGGTGGTACGACACGTACTGGGGTGGGGGTACGACTGGAACGTACTGGGGTGTAGGTACACGGTGGTACGACACGTACTGGGGTGGGGGTACGACTGGAACGTACTGGGGTGTAGGTACACGGGGGGTATGACACGTACTGGGGTGGGGGTGGGGCTCGAACATACTGGGGTGTAGGTACACGGTGGTACGACACGTACTGGGGTGGGGGTACGACTGGAACGTACTGGGATGTAGGTACACGGGGGTATGACACGTACTGGGGTGGGGGTGGGGCTCGAACGTACTGGGGTGTACATAGACGGTGGTACGACACGTACTGGGGTGGGGGTACGACTTGAACGTACTGGGGTGTACCTAGACGGGTGGGGGTATACATACACGGGGGGTACGTGTCGGACGTACGGGGGCTGGGGGGAGTGTTGTGCGGCGTGCGCGTATGCGGGCACATGTCTCCATGGTTGCTATAGGAGTTCGGTGCGGACGGTGTTTTTTCCATACGGTTGTACGCTCGGACGCACGGAATGGATCGTGATTCCTCGGTCGGACTTGGCTTTTCACGTTTGTAAGGTAAATCGTCCGAGGACGTGTCGGACACATTTTCCGACCCGAGGACGTGTGGGGAATGATTCCCAGTGCGGTTCGTATGGACTTTTTACCATGCGAATCGTGATTGCCAGTTCGTACGGCACTTGTACAATTCGTACGGTAAAAAGACCCGATACGAGTCGTACGGGGACATTTATTACCGGATCGTGATCGGCACCTAAGACTTCTAAGGGATCGCAAGTGACTAATTGTGCTAATAATGTCAATGTCAATAATGTAAAGGTTGATATATTGAAATGCGTTTCTGTTGGCACACAGACTGACGCGGTCTCATTGATTTCTGCTCTAAGAGATGTTAATATTGTAGATGTTTTGACCGAAACTGATGCCACTCCTGATGATTCGATATTAGGAGTAATGCTAAACCGGGTTCATGAATTAGTTGAAAAGAATTTTGCCCTCTTATGGGAAAAATTGAATCAAGTAGATATTGCCATAAAAAACTTCAGTAGCAATAATGTGGGCAAGCAAGTGAATGGTGCATAAAGAAAAGATTTAAGAACAATGGTGGGCAGTAATCTTTCTGCAACTCAAAATGGGGAAGCTAAAAATAACTATTTAGCTGGTTTCACTCCCAACGGTACTGAAGGTATAATCCAGGATGTATTTAACAGCTCTAATGGCTTAAATTACATAGGCAGACAAGGCATGCAAGCATCACCATCGAGGAACTGCATTGAGCACCTTAACTAAGAATATAAGAGCTGACTCAATTATTAATTGCTTGAAGCCCAATGTAGATGTGTTGAACTTACGCCCAGCGTCATGCCCTTATGTTTTAATTCTGACCCGTGTTTCTGCCCTTAAGGAGGGCCAGAGAGGGACATGGGTCGATCTACATAACAAAACCATAGACTGGCTCACAAAACATAAAAGGTTCCACCCTTCACACACACAGAAGATTTTAATGGTCCGTAGAGTGGGATGGGTAGGCCAATCTGACAAGTGTACTGAGGGTGACTGTGTTGTGATTAATTTTCGTAGGCCACAGATGGTTCGCTATCTTTTAAATTATTGTGAATCAAGCCCTCATTCCAACACTAGCATCTGTGCACTCCCTTTGGGGTTCTTCTAAAAACCACAGGTTGGGCCCTCTGTAAATAGGCCTATTCCAATTTCTATGTCCAATAGATTTCAGGTACTGTCGGACTTGGATGACCAAGACTGACAACTACCTATACCACAACAAGAGACGGTGTCTGTGGAGGGAGTACAGGTTTTGACTTTTATGCTTTCCATTAACAATCAAAATGTAAGAGTTATTGTTGATAAAACGAAGGCAGGAATTGACTCCAGCACTCTAAATGATTATGCAGTAGGATTATACCTGAGGACTGGCCATCAGGGTCCAAGTTGCGGTCCTTATGACAGGAAGAGGGCTACAACATATGGTATCCCAGATGTATCGTTTATATGTTTACCTGAGGTAAATGGGGCAACAGCCGAGGCTATTCATCTATTGCAGAATAATGGAAGGGACATTGTTAATTATAATTCCAATTCTAATCTTGTTTTGAATCCCAGGAAATTCCAGGATTAGGAAAAGGGAAAGAAGGAATATTTAATCAACCAATTATGGATGAATGTCAAACAGAGATAAGATTGACCTCTTGGAACATTACAGGGCTGAAAAGAAAACAGGGGGATGAAGTGTGGCAGGAATACATTGGACAAAATGAAATAATTCAACTACAAGAAACTTGGGCATTGGAAATACCCAACAAGTAGGATATAAAACATATAGTGCTGCTGCTACCCCTTCGGTTAGAGGGAGGACCTCAGGAGGTCTTGTAATTTGGGTAAAAGTTACTCTAGGTATTGATATAAAACAGTTGGAATTTCCAACTGAGGATATTGTGGGAGTTAAGTTCCTAACAAATGGTAAAAATGAATTGTACATAGTAAATATTTACAGTAGACCAGGTCTTGCGAGTAGGGAATCTGTGCTTATTGAACAGTTAGACCAGTTTTTAGCTTCGGTTAACCCTAGAGCAGTGGTAATTGTGGGGAGGGATTTCAATCGTAAATTTGAACCAGTGGCAGGAATTGAAAATATCTTCAAAGAAGAAGATATGGCTAACAATATCTCTATGTTAGAAAGCAGCCCGGTAGTATCCTGCACATCTGCCGTTGCGCAGCTTATAAGACTGATCTTGGGACATGGCCTTCGAGCCTGTAACGGCAGACTGCCTTCTGACAGTCCGAATGCGCCCACATTTAGTAGGGGCAATTCCAAGAGCTGTATAGATTATATATTGGTATCTATTGCCTTGTGGCCAATTCTACATGACTTGATAGTCGATGAGAGATCTGAGAGCGACCACTATCCCCTTTGTTTGACACTTGCTGCCCACTTTTTTCAGCCAGCTATTTTGAGGGCTGGAGACATCGATGGTAGTGGGACAGAGCCACTATTAAGTAACAACCGCAGAGCTCTAATGTGGCCTTCCATAGGGGGTAATGAGGTGGCTATGAAGCAGATTTATGATACCTTCCCAGAGATTGTTTCCCCGTATGGAGATCCACTTGCTACAGAGATCCCAATTATGAATATACATCATGAATTGGTAGAAGCCCTGATACCTATATTAAGTAGGATCTCCAAAGAACGCAAAATGGTGTTAATGGATGTGAGTAATTTGGACAACTCCTGGTACAACAAAGAATGCAGTGAGGCAAAAAAAGAACTTATTCTGGCAACTGCAGTCAAAAACGTAGTAGCCTTAAGGGAAAAAAGGAATAAGTATAAGAAATTACTAATACAAACCAAGAAAAATTGGGATGATAACATTTAGACTGAGCTAATCAGTGCAGCCGGTAAATAGACATAATATCGAAAAAAAAATATCGAATGGACATAATATAGAGTATAAAATATAGAATGGACACAATATAGAATGGACATAATATAGTCGTTAAAAATATCGAATTGCAGGTAAGTAATATCGAATGTCATAATATAGGCATGAAAAAATATTGAATTTTTATTAATATCGATTTTTTAAAGTGTTTTGCATGTTAGTATATGTGTTAAAAGTGTATATTATTTTTAGTAATGTATGTTTAATTTTTTTAAAGTAATGAATTTTATGTTAATAAATTCTTGCGTAGTTTAATTCCGTAGCGGGTTGTGGGTTTATAGGGGAATAGGGTGGGAAGTAATTTAATAATAATTAAGTAAATATTTATTTTTATTTATTGGTATTGATAATTAATTTACTGTTAATTAATTATTAATTTGCATTTTTTTAAATTAATTTTTGGTATTGAAAATTAATTGGTTGTTTATAAATTATTAATTGGTAATTAATTTTTATTAATTGGTAATTGGTTGTTGATGAATTATTAATTGGTAATTAATTTGTATTAATTGGTAATTAATTTTTATTAATTGTTTAATTGAGAATTATGTTTATTGTTTTAATTTATTATTTGTAGTGGGTTGTGGGTTTATAGGGGAATATGGTGAGAAGTAATTTAATTTTAAATAATTAACTATTGAAATTATTTTGTACATTGATAATTAATGTAATATTAATTGGTATTATTTGTATTTATTCATTTTTGGTATTGAAAATTAATTGTTTGTTAATTAATTATTAATAAGTAATTAATTAAATAAATAATATTTATGGGTATTTATAGTTATTTGATTATTAAATATGTTGTTATTGGTAATTAATTTTAATAATTTTTGAATTGGTAATAATTAAATTATGTTAATAAAAATATTTAATTATTATTTTCCCTACTACTGCACTCACTGGAGTGGGAATAGTAAATTTTACCCGTACGCTATCCAACGCTTTCCCTACTGTTGCACTCTTTGGAGTGGGAATAGTAATTTTTACCCTTGCGCTATTCAACGCATTCCCTATTGTTGCACTCACTGGAGTGGGAATAGTAAATTTTACCCT
Organism: Triturus cristatus; assembly: GCF_964204655.1. Classification (NCBI taxonomy): domain Eukaryota; kingdom Metazoa; phylum Chordata; class Amphibia; order Caudata; family Salamandridae; genus Triturus; species Triturus cristatus. The sequence goes on from NC_140586.1 coordinate 252,856,321, forward strand.
CCCGCTATCCAACGTTTTCCCTACTGTTGCACTCTTTGGAGTGGGAATAGTAATTTTTACCCCTACGCCATCCAACGCTTTCCCTATTGTTGCTCTTACTGGAGTGGGAATAGTAAATTTTACCCTCCCGCTATCCAACGCTTTCCCTACTGTTGCACTCTTTGGAGTGGGAATAGTAATTTTTACACATACGCTATCCAACGCTTTCCCTATTGTTGCGCTCACTGGAGTGGGAATAGTAATTTTTACCCCTACGCTATCCAACGCTATCCTTACTGTTGCATTCTTTGGAGTGAGAATAGTAATTTTTACCCATACGCTATCCAACGCTTTCCCTATTGTTGCACTCACTGGAGTGGGAATAGTAAATTTTACCCTCCCACTATCCAAAGCTTTCCCTACTGTTGCACTCTTTGGATTGTGAATAGTAATTTTTACCCGTACGCTATCCAACGTTTTCCCTATTGTTGCACTCACTGGAGTGGGAATAGTAAATTTTACCCTCCTGCTATCCAACGCTTTCCCTACTGTTTCACTCTTTGGAGTGGTAATAGTCAATTTTACTCTCCCGCTATCCAACGCTTTCCCTACTGTTGCACTCTTTGGAGTGGGAATAGTAATTTTTACCCATACGCTATCCAACGCTTTCCCTATTGTTGCACTCACTGGAGTGGGAATAGTAAATTTTACCCTCCCGCTATCCAATGTTTTCCCTGCTGTTGCACTCTTTGGAGTGGGAATAATAAATTTTACCCCTACGCTATCCAACGTTTTCCCTACTGTTGCACTCTTTGGAGTGGGTATAGTAATTTTTACCCCTACGCTATCTGACGCTTTCCCTATTGTTGCACTCACTGGAGTGGGAATAGTAAATTTTACCCTTCCGCTATCCAACGCTTTCACTACTGTTGCACTCTTTGGAATGGGCATAGTAGTTTTTACCCATACGCTATCCAACGCTTTCCCTATTGTTGCACTCAGTCGAGTGGGAATAGTAAATTTTACCCTCCCGCTATCCAACGCTTTCCCTACTGTTGCATTCTTTGGAGTGGGAATAGTAATTTTTACCCCTACGCTATCCAACGTTTTCCCTACTGTTGCACTCTTTGGAGTGGGTATAGTAATTTTTACCCCTACGCTATCTGCGCTTTCCGTATTGTTGCACTCACTGGAGTGGGAATAGTAAATTTTACCCTCCCGCTATCCAACGCTTTCCCGACTGTTGCACTCTTTGGAATGGGAATAGTAATTTTTACCCATACGCTATCCAACGTTTTCCCTATTGTTGCACTCACTGGAGTGGGAATAGTAAATTTTACCCTCCCGCTACCCAACGCTTTCCCTACTGTTGCACTCTTTGGAGTGGGAATAGTTATTTTTACCTCTACGCTATCTGACGCTTTCCCTACTGTTGCACTCACTGGAGTGGTAATGGTACATTTTACACAGCCGATATCCTACGGTAAAAATATTAATTATTTTGTATTAATATTACGTTTATATATATGTATTAAAAAAAATGTACGTTTATTTTTGGGAAGTTACATTAATTCTTTATTATTTTTAAGGTTATTTAAGCATTTTTAAATGTGTTTTAGTTGATTATATGTATTATTTCATTATTTTTACATTACTTTTATTACATTTAAAAAAATTCGATATTTTGACTGACTATATTTTTTACAACGATATGTTAGACCCGATATTTTTGTACTTACCTGTTTGTAGATAGGAATTCGATTTTTTGGCATTCGATATTTTTGTAGGTCTATATTTTGGTAGTCGATATTATGTCAGTGATCCGTGCAGCCAAAGCCAAAGAACATCTAGGCTTTTGGTGCCTAATATCTAAAGGCAACAAGAAGGGAAGATGTAGCAAAGATCTCTTCCTAGATGCAAAAACCTGGGTAAGCCACTTTTCTCGCCTTTACTCAATAGCAGTGAGTGACATAGAGTTCAGTCCACAAGATTATGTAAGGTTCCCAATCATAGCTTCATTGCATTTTAATTTGAATGAAACACTGGCAGCAATAGACACAGTAAAACCAGGGAAGGCACCAGGACCAGATAAGATACCAGGTGATTTATGGAAACATGATAAGGAGGTTTGGGCCCCCTATATTAACTCTATGGTGCCGATCACGATCCGGTAAAAACCGGGTACGAACCGTCGGACGGAGCATAATCTCCGTCCGACGCGTACCCGGTCGTCAATTTTTACAAACAAGGAATCACGATTCGCACGGGTACACCATTACCGTACGAATCGTAAAAAAGCCCGACCGAACCAAAAAACACCAACCAATGCGATCCGGGAAAGCGCCGACCTGACGTCGGGACGCTCGCAGCCAGCCATTCACGACCCAGGAATCACGATTCGCACCGACGTCACCCCGCACGGTGAATATTTTGCGGCAGCCAAAAACTGCCGGGAAATCAGGACGACGCGAACAAGGACCACCAGTACGCGACGGACAGACGACGACGCGAACAAGGAGGACCAGTACGTGACGGACACACAGGACGACGCCACCAAGGAGGACCCGTACGCGACAGTACGACGCGATCAAGGAGGACCCGTACGCGACAGGACGACGCGAGCAAGGAGTACCAGTACGCGACGGACAGACATGGACCCGAACCTACGAGTCATCCCTGCCCTCATAGCAGTCCACCTCCTCTACAGGTTACGACGCAGACGCCGCAGAAGGTCAGAATAACTAAGGGAGGGGGGAAAGTGGGGTGGGGTGGGGGTGGCAGGACCAGGGCAGGCCACAAAACAACCACATAAGTCACACACCACACATGGCCTGGACATACCTGACTCCCATGCCCTGGTCACCACGAGGGGGTGGGGGCGTGTCCTGATAAGCCAGCGACCGCCACAACGGAAGTCCGTCACCACGCGAACCGGCAACACAACCAGACAGGTACGTCCCGTACCCACGCCTGAAGAGCGTGGGTACGAGTCGGACCACGCCCACACACGTCACCCCAACAATGGCGGGACGGATCGCACCCACTTGGCAAAGGCCTGGGTACGGGCCGCACAAGCATCACATAGCGTGGGCACGGATATGTACGGACCCTACCCCCACCCCGTATGCAAGGAGCGTACCCCCCACCCCAACAGTGAAAGTACGACCCGTACCCCCACCCGCGTATGCATGGAGCGCACCCCCATGCCAACAGTGTAAGTACGACTCGCACCCTCACCCGCGTATGCAAGGAGCGTACCCCCCAGCCCAACAGTGTAAGTACGACTCGAACCCTCACCCGCGTATGCAAGGAGCGTACCCCCCAGCCCAACAGTGTAAGTACGACCCGTACCCCCACCCGCGTATGCATGGAGCGTACCCCCCACCCCAACAATGTAAGTTCGACCCGTACCCTCACCCGCGTATGCATGGAGCGTACCCCCACCACACCAGTGTAAGTAGACTCGTACCCTCACCTCCAATGCATTGAGCGTACCCCCACCGTGTATGTTCCAAGCGTACATATCCTGAAATCGGAGGTGTGTGTGCAGAGTCCACCCAGCAGTGCCCTGAGACAGGAGGGGTGGGTGCCTATCACTCCCAGCATTGCCCTGAGACAGGAGTGGTGTGTGCAGAGTCCTCCCAGCAGTGCCCTGAGACAGGAGGGGTGGGTGTGGAGTCCTCCCAGCAGTGCCCTGAGACAGGAGGGGTGGGTGCAGAGTCCTCCCAGCAGTGCCCTGAGACAGGAGGGGTGGGTGCCTATCACTCCCAGCAGTGCCCTGAGACAGGAGGGGTGGGTGCAGAGTCCTCCCAGCAGTGCCCTGAGACAGGAGGGGTGGGTGCCTATCACTCCCAGCAGTGCCCTGAGACAGGAGGGGTGGGTGTGGAGTCCTCCCAGCAGTGCCCTGAGACAGGAGGGGTGGGTGTGGAGTCCTCCCAGCAGTGCCCTGAGACAGGAGGGGTGGGTGCAGAGTCCTCCCAGCAGTGCCCTGAGACAGGAGGGGTGGGTGCCTATCACTCCCAGCAGTGCCCTGAGACAGGAGGGGTGGGTGTGGAGTCCTCCCAGCAGTGCCCTGAGACAGGAGGGGTGGGTGTGGAGTCCTCCCAGCAGTGCCCTGAGACAGGAGGGGTGGGTGCCTATCACTCCCAGCAGTGCCCTGAGACAGGAGGGGTGGGTGTGGAGTCCTCCCAGCAGTGCCCTGAGACAGGAGGGGTGGGTGCCTATCACTAACAGCAGTGCCCTGAGACAGGAGGGGTGTAACACATGTGTGTGAGGCCAGAATTATCCACATGCATACTGGCTACAAGGGAACATGTCCCCATGAACTCATGTCAACAGACTCCACACACAAGTACAGTGATCACCAAGGATGCCACGATTGTTGCAGGTGGAGACATGGCCCTGCATGCATGGCCAAAGTAGAAGGGCTCCGTCACACACACAGCTCATGTAGACACAGCTCTGCGCTAAACATTGGGAACACCCTGCAGGGAAGAAAGCTGGGTACACAGAGGAAGGAATACACCCTGGGACAAGTGCACCATGCAGTAACTGCTTACATGAACAAAGAAAGTTAGCCAACACCTTGTGATGGCACACAGATCACAGGGTCCCACCAATGAGCAGTACACTACTACATATCCCACACACCCAAACCCTTACACACCACCCAAAACCATGTAGCAGCCCCACCAACACCAACACCAGCATAGCAGTAGTGTGATAATGAAAACAAAATTAAGCTTTATTCAGCATGAGCACAATGTCCGTGGATCGCAGGCAGTTCAATCTTCACAAAGCCCATAGGGCAGTCAATGATTCTCAGCTGGATGGGGGACACAGTGGGATGCGTGTCCCCTACCTTGCCTGCACAGTCAAATGGCATCGTCTTCCACACTGGTGAGGGCATCAGGGGGGGGGGGAAGCAACAGGCACCGCAGGGACATCAGGGCAAAGGGGCGGCGTTGTGGGTGCAGGGATGGAGGACTCCACCACAGGGGGTGGGTCAGTGCCAAAGGCGGAGGCCAGGATGGCACTACACACCTTTGCAAGGTCCTCCAGGGAGTCCCCTGCACCCGAAGGGACCTCAGGCCCCAAGGAGGGGGGGGGGGTCAGAGGGATGGGTCGCAGCGCCACCGGGGGAGGGTGGAGACAGGGGGGGAGACTCAATCACCCTGACCGGGGACCTCCTTGACCGCTTGCGTGGTGGTGTAACTGTGGGGCTCAAGGACAGAGCGGCCATGAAGGAGTCCTTGGGGGAGATGTGGCCAGGAGAGCTGAGGGGAGGGGATTTGGAGGGAGTGGACTGGGTGGAATGCAGACTCCCACTATGGCTGCGTGTCACACGTTTGCCCCCCGACCCAGTGGGTGTGCCTACCTCACCCTGTGTGTGCGTGTCAGGAGGAGTGCGGTGGACCTTCCCTGCTGGTGTGGTGCCCGTGTCCGTTGATGTGGGTGCATGCCGACGTCTGGGTGTACGTGGGACAGGCATGGGAGTGGGAAGTGTGGATGGGGCAGGGGTAGGTGGGGGGAGGTCGCGCTGCAGGAGACCCACTGCTGCAGTCAGTGTGGAGTCTATGGACCTCAGCAAGTTGCGTTGGTCAGCCTGCGATGAATGAATGCCCTCCAAGAAAGCCTCGATGTTGGTGAGGGTTTTGCCGTGGGCATGGAGGACATTAAGGATCGCAGCCTGACCAACCTGCAGTTGCCGCTGGATGTCCACAGACTCTGCATTGGCGGCAGCAATGGAGACAGGGGCAGGGGGTGCGGTGCCTGGCAGGAAGGAGACATGCTGTGACCGGGCACGCTGGGAAGGGACACGAGCAAGTGGGAGGCGGCTGGTGGAAACTGAGGGGGCGGTGCGAGGTGTTGTTCCGCTGTCAGCTGCTGGTGCAGCCTCCGCCCACTCGGAGACATCCTCCTCGGACCTGTCAGCTTCGTAGTCTGATGTGCCAGTCGACAGGTCCTCGGCCACACTCTCCTCCGCCTCTGTCCCACTCGATGTGCCAGACCCGATGTCACGGCTGGCACTGGTGCTCGGTCCCTCCGCCTGGTCTGTGTCCATGTCTCCCTCTGTGTCCCCCGACGATGCTGTGGGCAGGTTGGAGAGACAGAAATTAATCAGACACCTGTACACATCTGTCACATGAGTCCAATCTACATAGGTAACATTGCATGGCCTGAAAAGGAAGATCCCTAACATCTACTGAACAGGGTACCGATGTAGGGCATGAAACACACAGTTGGTTGAGCCACCATGCCACTGAAATACCATGGAGAGCATGAGACAATAGCTAAACACAGGAAACGGAGTCTGACATAGCACCCAGGCCCTGGGGACAATCCAGCACTGCATCTGCACCACACAGCGTTGGCGAAAATACCGATGACCAGGGAGCATATCCATGAACTTGAGACACATGCTGCATAGGTAATGCTGAAAACATGCACAACATGACTCGGTCACTGCACATTGCGTGTGTGTCCAGACACATCACACACTGCCCAGACCCAGCAAGTGGAAATCAGGAGTTAACACATAGGCATTGCCCGCCCCAACAAGACCCTACACGAGGCAAATTGTTGTGACACAGGTGGCACCAACATCTCATAGTCTGGGTGATACACACAGGGGCAGGCAAAAAGCAAGATTGGACGCCAAACAGCCAAGGTGCGCCTGTACAAATAATGAGGTACCAGTGCCCATCCTCAGATGAGTATAAAAAGACACACAGGCACTGGCAACTGTGAGTATGAAGAAGGACAATCATGTCAGGCTGCACAGTGGACACCTGTACAAAATAGCACGTCTATATACATGGTGACAGGGGACAATGGCACAGAGCACAACCTACGCTGTGGACACTGAGATTGGCCACGTTTATGATGACACATACACCACTGAGGAAAAGGTGCCCCAGGGGACAGTAGTGGGCACGCAACTACATGCTACTGAATGGTAATGACTGCAACACACGTCACCATCCCTGCACTATGTGTATCGCACACTCATGCACATCATGTCACAGGCCACTACATAGGACATGCGCGCTGTAAGGCATGACACATGAGAGACCAACTCCCATGTCTGGAGTCAGCATCAGTGCCAACTGACATGGAACCCACATGCAGTGAACTTGACAGTGCACAGGCAAGGTCCCACAACCTGTTACACACCACCCCCACACATGATGCTACAGTCATTGTTCTCGTGGACAAAGCGCCAGCCTACATTACCTTGTGAAGGAGTGACTACACACAGACCAGGGAACACATTGCAAGGAGGGGAAGGGTGGCAGGGGCACAGCGCTATACTGGGGCAAACAGGATCTGCACAGCACCTTTAAACCCTGCCAGTGAATTCATGCTACTGTGCCCTTACAAATGCCGGTGACACACAACAAACACACATGTACCTACCCCCTTCCGGCTGCTGCATCGCCTGTAAGCGCCTCTCCAGGTCTGGAAAGACCACCGGCAGCACACGCCTGTGGAGGTGGCTCAGACGGCGGCGGCCGCGGTTCTTGTGGCTCTCAGGTGAGTCCCCCAGCAGGAGCCGTGCAATCCTCCGCGTCCAGCACCGGATATCCTGCCAGCGTTTCCTCACCTGGGGCAGGCTCCGCCTCCGACCATCCACACCCCTCACGGCACTGACGGCGGTCAGCCAGATCTGCTCCTTGGCAGTGGCGCCTACCTGTGAGGAGGAACAAGTGACACCACATCAATACACCAGCCACATGTCACAGAGAGACATATGGGTACAAATTAGCTGGTTACAACAAGGCATGTCATGCATCCAACGCATTGCACCTTTGTCATAGGGACATCATCCCCTGGTGAGGGCAAAAGCAGTACGTGCCACAGTGAGTACACAGGTGGAATGATGGCAATGTCACAATCAATGATCAAGGCTCACACTGTGCATCACACCCACCCCTCCTGTCTCAGGGCACTGCTGTTAGTGATAGGCCCCCACCCCTCCTGTCTCAGGGCACTGCTGTTAGTGATAGGCCCCCACCCCTCCTGTCTCAGGGCACTGCTGTTAGTGATAGGCCCCCACCCCTCCTGTCTCAGGGCACTGCTGTTAGTGATAGGCCCCCACCCCTCCTGTCTCAGGGCACTGCTGTGAGTGATAGGCCCCCACCCCTCCTGTCTCAGGGCACTGCTGTGAGTGATAGGCCCCCACCCCTCCTGTCTCAGGGCACTGCTGGGAGGACTCTGCACACACCCCTCCTGTCTCAGGGCACTGCTGGGAGACATCAGGCACCCCCCCCCCCGGGACCCCCCCGACAGTACATGGCATGTGTGTTACACCTGGACGCAATGGCAGAAGTCACAGTCACAACATAGGGACAGTCTGTGGCAGTGGCCTATGCACTCACCTGATACCCTGGTCGCCCATACAGCATGGAGTACTGTGGGAGGATCACATCCAGCAGAGCCATGTTCTCCTCCAGGGTGAATGGCTGTGTCCTCTCCACAGCCCTTGACATGGTTCCAGGGAATCAGTAGCAGCAGCTGGGTCGACGAATGCAAAGATGTGCAGGCAAGTGCTCCCTCATGGGACCTGGCTGCCTTATATGTGCCCTTCTGCCCAGTCTCATGCACAGGAGTACAGAGTGATTGGTCACTCACATTTGCATCCTATGTTTCCACCAATCCCTTCAAACCTAGCAGTCTGTGGGTTCTCTATCGGTTTCATTCTCCTGCATGATGTCAGCCCCACAAACACATTGCAACAAAGTAGAAGAATTCCAACTGACATCTGCTGTGCACCTTCCAGAACAATTTCGAAATTTGAACTTGGTCTCCATGACAACCAGCATGCATGTAGGCCTTAATACTTGTCCCCTATGTAATTTGGAGCATCACACACAGGTACGGTGCGTTTCGGGGCCCTAGGGCACCCCAAATGCATGGCAACGGCCCGTACATGCATGCCTACGTTCACTATCACTATGGGTCTGCACGCGTATGCATACTCGTAGTGGTACGGACCGTACACACGCATCTACGCTCACTATCACTATGGGTCTGCACGCGTATGCGTACCCGTAGTGGTATGGACCGTACACTCGCATCTACGCTCACTATCACTACGAGTACGCATACGCGTGCCGATCCATAGTGATAGTGAGCGTAGATGCGTGTGTACGGTCCGTACCACTACGAGTACGCATACGCGTGCAGACCCATAGTGATAGTGAGCGTAGATGCGTGTGTACGGTCCGTACCACTACGGGTACGCATACGCGTGCAGACCCATAGTGATAGTGAGCGTAGATGCGAGTGTACGGTCCGTACCACTACGGGTACGCATACGCGTGCAGACCCATAGTGATAGTGAGCGTACATGCGAGTGTACGGTCCGTACCACTATGGGTCTGCACGCGTATGCGTACTCGTAGTGCTACGGACCGTACAAATGCCTGTACGCTCGCCATCACGATGGGTACACATACGGCAGCACTCCCACAGTGATTTGGGAACATGCACAGGCCCTCTCAGCAGCAGTACGGCGGTTTTTACACATCACTGTGGTGATAGGCGACACACAGGTAGGAATAGGGCGGACATACTTGTCCATGGATGGACATACTTGTCCAGGAATGGACATCAAGGCATCGTCTGTGCATTACTACATGTGTGGGGCACAGGTGTCACAGGCTGTGATGTGGAACATGCCTCCTGAGTGGAGAAGGCACCAGATGTATGATGAGATGTGTACAGGTGTACTGTGTGAGGGTGCAATGTGTGCCAGGCATGCCCTTGACTCCTTTGACATGTGTGCATGTGGGACTGCGCACTTGGGGTGAGCGTCACTGGCATGGCACGGACACCAACACACGGAAGTGTCCCCTGATGCCCGGTACATGGGTCATGACACATGACTTGTCACTACCCACAGTGCACAATGTGACTATGTCATATATGTGTCCGGGATTTACATCAGGTTGATGTTGTAGCACCCTCAAAAGCTGCAGCCGTTGCAGCAACCAACATGTGGCTGTGTGTAGATTGTCATTGCACACTGTTCCGCACACCATGCCACATGTGTTATCGGATGTGAGGTGCACATGTATGCATGGGACACGGAGTAGCGTGACAAGGCCATGTCAGCATCCTCACAAGGAATGTGTGGTGAGTCATGACATGTGCACCTTCATGGCAAGGTGTGTGGGCTGGACTAGTGTAATGTCATGTGACCTGTGGCTCCAGTGTTCCGCTACCAGTCTCTGCAATCGGCATCCCACTTCTGCTGATGTGTGGGTGTATGTCACTCCTGTCTTGCGTCGGGCTGTGCACTTGCACTGGGACACAGCTATGTCCATGGCGTGGCATGGGGAGGTTCTCAATCACCGTGTGTAGCTGGGTCTTGGAAGGAGTGTCACCTTGCATCCATACGTGTCCTGGGCATGTAGCACATACCTGACTCTCTATGTAGCATGTGTGTAATGCCAGATTTACATGTGCTCAGTAGACATGAGTTGTTCTCGTAGTGCACTCACTCTTCCTTGTCACTTCCAAATTACTGCAGAGCGCCGCCTCTTGCCCGAAGAATTCCAGACTTGGCTACCATGCAGGAGAATGACAGGATCCGGCTCTACCGCTTCACCCAACCGTTGATTCTGGAGGTGACGGCGAGACTGGCACCACACCTGCAACCGCAGCACAGGTATCCTACGGCACTGACACCCCAGCTGAAGGTAATGGCTGCCCTACATTTTCTTGCCACGGGTACCTTCCAAAATACCATAGCTCATGTTGGTGGCATGTCCCAGAGCATGTTCAGCGGTGTGCTGCATGATTTCTTGGAGGCCATGTTGATTCACCTGGATGACTTCATCAAGTTCCCAACCCCTGAACAGATGACTGAGGTCAAGCGTGGATTCTATGCCCTGGGAGGGATGCCCCATGTCATTGGGTCCATAGATGGGACACATGTAGGTTTGGTACCACCACACGCACGGGAGGTGGCGTACCGCAATCGGAAGCACTACCACTCCATCAATGCCCTTGTGGTGTGTCTGTCCAATATGGTGATTTCACATGTCTGTGCTCGTTTCCCAGGGTCAGCACACGATGCCTACATCATGAGGCGTAGCGGGATGCATGATATGATGATGCAGCTGCGCAACGAACGGGCATGTGTTGTTGGTGGGTACAGTCTGTCTGTCCTGTATTCTGTATAGCCGACCAGCACGACCGCTTCACCAGTTCTAACGGTGTCCATGTGCTTCCCATGTAGGGGACGCTGGCTATCCCAACATGCCTTGGCTGCTGACACCTCTCCGCAACCCCATCACGCCGGCCCAGCTCCGCTATAACACCGCCCATGGCCGGACAAGGCGAGTGATAGAGAGGACGTTTGGCATGCTGAAGAGCCGATTCCGGTGCCTCCACAAGACCGGCGGTGCACTCCCTTATGCCCCGGCGAAGGTCTGCAAGATCTTCATGGTCTGCTGCATGCTGCACAACATGGCAGTTGAAAGAGCTGTGCCACTCATCCTGAATCAACATGACGAGGACCATCCACCCGTGGAGGACGAAGGGCTTGGCAATGGGGCTAGTGATGTGGAGGATGTGGAGCCGCAAGAGGACATCCGGACTCGGCTCATACGCGACTTCTTTGCTTAGTGGTGAGTACCAGGGTCTGAGTGTGCACGCATTGGTCCCCGTGTGGCATGCGTTGTGATGTGTGTCTCCACCTGCATGTATGGCACGTGGGTCAGAGGTGTGTGTGGGTGTGTCACTGGAGTGATGGTGGCAGTGATGGTAGTATTTCCCCAGTCATAATTGTGACCTAGCATGTTGTCATCCATACATGTGTCGAGTAAATGCACATGCAAGTGGCTGTGCTTTTTGTGGCTGACTTCTTGTGTGTCTCTCTTCCCCAGGTACCTGCGCATGCCGTTTGCTGGTTGCATTGTTGTGGCACTGCTATTCCTCATGGACATGACATCATGGGCTGACTCAGCGTTACAGGCACGGACACGTTTGGAAGTCTCCATGGGGTAAGGGATGCATCTGGGGTGTATTGGGTGTGGCAGTTGTTCACGATGTGTGCACACTGCCCCGGTCGGGGTTTGGTTCCTCTGCAGTCATGTGGCATCCCCATGGGACACGACATGCAGCTGGGTACACCTGAATAGATGGGCTGCCTGGTTGTCAGTCATCAGTGATGGGATAGTGGATTGTGATGATGGCATCAATGTGTGTGACACTGCCCTCGGACACATACGGTTAACATTGTCTTGACATGGCGTGGGACTTCCACATCAGCGGATCTATGGTGTATGTCAGGCTCTCCGTGTGCAGCTGTGGGTTTTAGCTGTTAGCCGACACTTGTGTGCCAGTTCCATGGCTATCACGCATTTGTGCTGCAGAAGGGGGGTGCCAGTGTTGGACCCACATGTTACTCCACATGATGTGTTCATGTGTACTTCAAGTTGCCTCTGCAATCCCACAAACATGACTAATAAAGGTGTCCCTATGCCTCCAAGGTGCCTCTTCTCAGTCAATGCTGGTGTGTTGGCACGGTGCATCCTGCATGTCTGGCATGGTATTCCCTGATTGTGGCTATGTGTCAATGTGTCGAGTGGCAAGATGCAAGCTGTGTGTGTGTGCTGAGACTGTGTATTGGGCATGATGTCCATGACTGTGTGGGTATTGTGACATGTGCCATCCCCATGCATCCAACGTTGTCCATGACCCCATTCTCTGCATCCACCGGACTCAAGCTTGCAGGACATGGTTCTGCCACCTGTCTACACATACCTGGGTGCCCCCCAGGACACTGGCCAGGATCCCTGACCTCTGCGCATGACTGTTGCTGTACTCAATGTGTCTGTCAGCACGGTTGTTCGGCCACCCCCTCAGCTGGTTCTGCCCATCACGGGTGTGTATGGTGCTCCATGTCTGTCTTGCCTAATAAACTGTGACCCATGTGTCCTGTGCCAGACTCAGGCCCCAGGGTGTGGATGGTTGAAGTGAACAGATGACTCAGGCATGTTTAGACTGTACAAGACACATGTTAGGTAATAATGCTACCAGCAGGCATCTACTCTTAATAGTGTGATTTATTATTGGGGGGGGGGGGGACAAAGTGAGGGGCTTTCCGGGATTAGGGAATCCAAAGTTCAGTAGGGGAGTTGGTGTCCTTGCCATTGGAAATCCTCAGAGTCCATGCCACAGTCTTTGTCAACATTGGTCAGCCAGTGACCAGCAGGGCCATGTGGCAGAGAATGTCTCTTGATGCTGTGATGCTGTTGCTCCAGTGGGCCAGGTGCCAGGCCAGGTGTCCTGGGAGATGGTGATGTAGCAGCCACCCTCACGGTCCTTTCCGTGGACGACCCGGCTTCCTGCGGGGAACCTCAGCAGCAGGCCGTGACGACGTCTGGGATGCTCCGTCGGATGTTTCCTCCTCCTCCTCCTGATCCCTCCCTGTGGGTGGTGATGTTCTCCGCCTTCTGGCACAGGGAGGGTCGGCCATGGTGTCGGCCATCCGACGGAGTGTAGCGTGAATCCCCTGGAACGCCGTCACTTGCTCAGCCTGTCTGTCCTCCATCCTCCGTTGGTGTACCTGTAGACAGGCTATTAGCTCCGCATGTTGCTGGGCCTGCTGGACCTTGATCCCCTCGAGGACGGACACGACCTGGGCCATGCCCGTGGTGTCCTGCCGGTATGAGTCCAGGATGTTACGGACATGGGAAAATACCGGATCCCCAGCCAACTGGTCAGGCTCGCGCCTCCGCCGTCCTCCACTCCCACCACCCCTGCCCACTTGCGTCTGGCCTGCACTTGTGGGCACATCGGGTCTCCGGGACCCCTGAGGGGTGGCATTGGCGTTGTCGCCTGCCTCCTCCTGGGTGCCCGGGACACCGTGTCCCTCCTGGCGAGCCTGGCTGCATTGTGGTGTTGGGGCAGGGATCCTGGGTGTCTCCTGGGATGTGGCAGGAGTGGGGGTGGTGGTTGGCACGGTTGTACCTGATGCAGGTGCTGCAGGTGGTTGGACACCAGAGGGGCCAGGTCGGTCGGGGTCGTCCGCAGAGTGGTGAGAGTGGTCGCTGCCGGTGGGATCGGTCTCCTGCAGATCCGGGTCCTGTGAGTGTTCCCCCCCAGTGTTGGGGGGTGCAGCACGACGTTGACCTGTGTGTGAGAGAGAAAATGTTAATTTTGGTCCATGCAACATCCATGTTTCATCCGTTTCAAAGTTGGCACATTTCCTCTTGGAATTAGGATCTGTCTTGCATTCCACTCACAGTGCACTTGTGCATGGGTGTGTCCCTTGGGCACCAATTTGGCCCCTTTAACTATGTGTGGCACAGTCTTACTTGCTGCGTCAAGTGTGACTGCAGTCAGCAGTGGAGTGTGCAGGTGTGGCGAGCCATGCATTTGCGCCTTCCTTGTAGCACTGTACATGTGCACATGGAGTGGATCCACACACTTATATGATGCAGGTGGCTGTCCTTGTGCTCGTGTACAGGTTGTGACATGGCCCTGAGTTTTGCCATGATGAAGAGGGGGGGTTCTGGCACTGGCCACCCTTGTCTACATGCACGCAGTCCACCTGCTGACGAGCAGACATTCCCGCACACCAAAGGACTGATTTGCTATCCCTGTGTCTCCCTCCTTCTCTGTCCCCCTCTCCCTCCCTCTCTGTCCCCCTCTCCCTCCCTCTCTGTCCCCCTCTCCCTCCCTCTCTGTCCCCCTCTCCCTCCCTCTGTGTGTCAGCCTCCTCCCTCTGTCCGTCTTCCTGTGTCTCCCTCCCTCTCTGTCCCCCTCTCCCTCCCTCTCTGTCCCCCTCTCCCTCCCTCTCTGTCCCCCTCTCCCTCCCTCTGTGTGTCAGCCTCCTCCCTCTGTCCGTCTTCCTGTGTCTCCCTCCCTCTCTGTCCCCCTCTCCCTCCCTCTCTGTCCCCCTCTCCCTCCCTCTGTGTGTCAGCCTCCTCCCTCTGTCCGTCTTCCTGTGTCTCCCTCCCTCTCAGTCCCCCTCTCCCTCCCTCTGTGTCCCCCTCTCCCTCCCTCCGTGTGTCACCCTCTGTCACCTTGGCCCAGCTTCCTGGGCACACACTGTTAGCAGATCTTTGAGTGGCCCTTGGCCTGTTGATGTGAGTTTGTTTCTGATCTCCAGGCACCCATTTTGTCTGCTGTGTGTCTGTGCGCTGCTGCTGTGGTGGTGTGTGCTGCCACTCTTTCACAATGTTGGCTGTTCATTAGCTGCTGTCATGTGCAAAACAGTGCCTTCACCCCCATGTGTTGATGCAAGGCGTCCGCCATTTGCTGGCAAGTCATTCCTGTGTTGGGACACAGTGTTTGTCTGGCTGTGACCTAGGCCATATGGGCAGAGGGCATTGTTGTCTGCTTTGGAGTCGCACTATGTGATTTTTGGTGCCCAGCCTCCCGCCATCCGGGTTACCGTGTCATGTGTTGTTGTCTTCTGTGGCCTGTGACTTGCCATTGTCCAGCTGGGTGCATGGGGCATGGTGGCAGCAGTGGCATGTGCCTGCTCATGGAGTGTGGTTGAGTCATGCGATGGCTTGTGGTGGTTGCGTGCCTGTTAGTAATTTTGGTTGTGGTTGCAGTTCCCCCCATGTGAGGTGCGTTGTTTGTGTACTCACCCGGGTCTCGGAGTCCTTCTACTCCTTCAACTGCCTCCACCGGCAGTATGGCCATCACCCTCTCCTCCCAGGGATGGTACTGTACGGCTCTGCGGGAGGGCCCTCCTCCGGTGGCGTTGGCCTGGTCGTGTTCCTCCTGCCTCTTGGCTCTGACCCTCCTCCGCAGATCGTACCACCTGTTCTGGCAATCCTGCTTGGTCCTCCTGGTGTCCGCAACAGCATTCACAGCATCGACGATGGTCTGCCACATGGCTGTTTTGGCTGCCTGGCTGGTGCTTCTGACCAATGTTCCAAAGATCTGTGGCTCGACTCTGAGGATTTGATCAACAAGGACCTCCAACTCTCGGTGACTGAACTTTGGATTCTTGGTAGTGGGCATGGTGAGGGGTGTGGGTGGGGATGGTGTGGGTGTGTGGGGTGTGTGGATGTTGGGGGGGGGTGTGGATGGTTGTGTGTGTGTGTGAATGTGATGAGAGGGTGTTTGTGAGGGTGGTCGTGTGAAGGTGTGCAAGTGTAAGGTGTGGTGTAGCTTGTAGTCTGGTTCTGTGGTGTCTGGCAGCAGTGAGTCTGTTGCAAAGGCTCATGGTTTGTGTGTGTGGGCCCTTTTTATTGGTCCATGGGTGGGTGTGGCAGTCTTTGAATTTTGGGTGGGTGTGTTATAAGGAGTGGTGGTGTATTGGGCCTCTGTTTGTTTTTGGCAGTTGCAGGTCAGTGATTGTGTTATTTTAGTGGTTGTTGGCCATGTTTAGTGGCTGTGTGCCTTTCGAATGGTGTATTCTTGTGTTGTTTTATTTTGTCCTGGTTGTGTACGTGCGTTTTGAGCGTGTGTACGGTGTGTACATGGGCCATTTGGTTGTACGATTATGTCCTTGTGTGTGGCTTTGTACGACTCGTACATGCGGTTGTGATGTTGGGGCATGGGGTGCGCTCCGTACTTAGGAGGTTGTGTTGGGGGTGCGCCAGGAACTACTGGGGTGTAGGTTCACGGTGGTACGACACGTACTGGGGTGGGGGTAGGACTGGAACGTACTGGGGTGTAGGTACACGGGGGGTATGACACGTACTGGGGTGGGGGTGGGGCTCGAACATACTGGGGTGTACATAGACGGTGGTACGACACGTACAGGGGTGGGGGGGTGTACATTGACGTTGGTACGACACGTACTGGGGTGGGGGTAGGACTGGAACGTACTGGGGTGTAGGTACACGGGGGGTATGACACGTACTGGGGTGGGGGTGGGGCTCGAACGTACTGGGGTGTACATAGACGGTGGTACGACACGTACAGGGGTGGGGGGGTGTACATTGACGTTGGTACGACACGTACTGGGGTGGGGGTAGGACTGGAACGTACTGGGGTGTAGGTACACGGGGGTATGACACGTACTGGGATGGGGGTGGGGCTCGAACATACTGGGGTGTACATAGACGGTGGTACGACACGTACAGGGGTGGGGGGGTGTACATTGACGGTGGTACGACACGTACAGGGGTGGGGGGGTGTACATTGACGGTGGTACGACACGTACAGGGGTGGGGGGGTGTACATTGACGGTGGTGCGACACGTACTGGGGTGGGGGTACGACTGGAACGTACTGGGGTGTAGGTACACGGGGGGTATGACACGTACTGGGGTGGGGGTGGGGCTCGAACGTACTGGGGTGTACATAGACGGTGGTACGACACGTACAGGGGTGGGGGGGTGTACATTGACGGTGGTACGACACGTACAGGGGTGGGGGGGTGTACATTGACGGTGGTACGACACGTACAGGGGGGGGTGTACATTGACGGTGGTACGACACGTACTGGGGTGGGGGTACGACTGGAACGTACTGGGGTGTAGGTACACGGGGGGTATGACACGTACTGGGGTGGGGGTGGGGCTCGAACGTACTGGGGTGTACATAGACGGTGGTACGACACGTACAGGGGTGGGGGGGTGTACATTGACGGTGGTACGACACGTAAAGGGGTGGGGGGGTGTACATTGACGGTGGTACGACACGTACTGGGGTGGGGGTACGACTGGAACGTACTGGGGTGTAGGTACACGGGGGTATGACATGTACTGGGGTGGGGGTACGACTGGAACGTACTGGGGTGTACATGGACGGTGGTACGACACGTACTGGGGTGGGGGTACGACTGGAACGTACTGGGGTGTACCTAGACGGGTGGGGGTATACATATACGGGGGGTACGTGTCGGACGTACGGGGGCTGGGGGGAGTGTTGGGCGCGTATGCGGGCACATGTCTCCATGGTTGCTATAGGTGTTCGGTGCGGACGGTGTTTTTTCCATGCGGTTGTAGGCTCGGACGCACGGGATGGATCGTGATTCCTCGGTCGGACTTGGATTTTTACGTTTGTACGGTAAATCGTCCGAGGACGTGTCGGACACATTTTCCGACCCGAGGACGTGTGGGGAATGATTCCCAGTGCGGTTCGTATGGACTTTTTACCATGCGAATCGTGATTGCCAGTTCGTACGGCACTTGTACGATTCGTACGGTAAAAAGACCCGATACGAGTCGTACGGGGACATTTTTTACCGGATCGTGATCGGCACCTATATGTAACTCAGTCGCTTCAGGTGCACCCATACCTGAATCATGGAAAGGGGCTGAGATTACAACTATTTTAAAAAAAGGTAACCGACAAGACCCTTCACATTATCGACCGACTAGTTTAATAGATGTTTTACAGAAAATATATGCACGGAAAGTTTTTAAAAAACTGAATGATTGGATTGAGGAGAGCAGCATTTTATCAAAGTATCAGGCTGGTTTCAGAGCTAAAACAAGTACAATTGACTAGATCTTCAGATTCCTCTGCATGAGCTGGATATACACATTATTTAAGAAGGGTCATCTGTATATCGCCTTTGTTGACCTAAAGGCGGCCTTCAACCTCATGCCTAGAAATCTCCTCTGGAAATCCGTAAAAAAGCAAGGGGTACGGGGAAAATACTCTTGCAGATTATAAGATTGCATGAGGACAATTTTGCAAGGGTTAGATTGGGTCCGGGGGGTGAGCTTACTGAACCTATTCAGGTTAACTGGGGCGTAAGGCAGCGATGTGTGCTGGCACCCACCCTATTTTCATTATATGTAAATGATATTCCTGAATATCTATTGGGTTGCGATCATGATTCTCCCACATTAGGGGGGTGCCAGTACCAGCACTTTTATTTGCAGATGAAACCATCTTAATATCCCAAACCCCTAAAGGCTTACAAAAGTTTAATAGATACTTTTGGGGTTTACTGCGAGACTAAGGGTCTGGACATACATTCTAGCAAAACTAAGTATATGGCACTTAATCCACATAAATCTTTTTAAAATAATTTAACTGTCAAAAATCAGAAGCTAGAATATGTCCATCATTTTAACTATTTAGGTATTACTTTGGATTCCGAAATCACTTGGAAACCGCAATTGGAGAAAAGCAAGACTATTTTATACCAAAACTCTCTACCAATAGTAAAAAAACATGAGAGAAGTACGACTAAAGCGGTATTCCCTGCCCTTGAAGTATACAAATATAGGGCACAATCGGCATCCTTATATGGGGCAGAACTGTGGGGCCCCTCAAGTAATAATACTTTCACGGTGGGTGAAAATACGTTTTTTAGGAAGTTTCTAATCCTTCCAATGCGCACACCGCTAATACCCATTGTAATGGACCTAAATTTACGCCGTACAGACTACCAGGCAATTTTACGACCACTATTGTTCTGGGTGCATCTGTGGTCCACAGCTGAACTCATCCATTATAAAGAAGGATTAGAAGAAATCCTGAAGCTCAAAAATGGTATAGGTTTACCATGGCTGAAACATGTTTATGGTTGGTTTCATAAACTATCTACGGCTTCAAAAAAGATATTAAAGCGAACCTTTTGGGCTTATATTCAAGATAGTTTGTCCTACAGCTCAGCTATAGGTACACTAACTACATGGTTCCTCTCAATGAAACCAACCTGGAGTTTTGAGCCATTTTTGGATGAAGTCCAGCCAAATCTGGCAAAATCCTTATATCTGAAATTCCAATATGGTGTATTACAGATAAATTCGAACACTTCAAAATAGGCCCATAAATTTGAGAATGGAAGTACTGAGGGTTGTGCTTTATACCATACGGGTGCAAAAGAAAATGAACTACATCTACTATTCTTCTGCCCAGCTTATACAAAGTATAGAAGGAAATGGATTAAACCCATTTGCCGGCTACTGGGTTTAAGATCCTGCTATGAGGCAGAAAGAATACTGAGAACAGACACATCACAAGCAGTAGTTTTCAGTGTTAGTAGGTACCTGTTTGGCATGAGTTTAATTAGAAAAAAGGAAGGCTTGAAATTTTAGCTTAGTATACGTGAAGTATTCTGGTTTTGCATTTGCACTTTATTTTGGTACATATGGAATCTATTATTAACACTACACGTGTAATGTATTGTACTAAAGAAAATGTGTTCCTGCTGTACAGTGTACCTTGTATATATTTTGTATTTTGACTATTTTTAAAATTCCCTTTATAGTTGTCAACCAAGAAGTTAATCTTAAGGATTCCAGAAATGAAATGAAATGGTAGTCCTGCTAATCCACAAATGAGATTTGATGCAACTCCTTAATGTCGCTTAACATTTTAAAATCTCGTAATTTTAACTATCTTTATATTTTTTTAATTGTTAAGAAAGGTCTTGTATTGGGATTAGGATTCCTAATAAGTATGCATTGGTCTAGCGGTACCTTTTTGGATGGTCATTATTATATGATCTGTTTTATTGTGATGTGGATGTATATCTTTTATGGTTTTTATAAACCGAAATAAAGAATAATTAAATTGAATTGAATTGAAACAGCTAATTCAGATCTAAGGGAAACAAGCATTGAAAATGCAATAGGTCTCGCCTTTGATTAAGTTAAAGCCATTTGCTTTGCTAATGGTATTGTAAACCAAAGCAAATGGCTTTAACTTAATGAAAGGTGAGACCTATTGTATTTTCAATGTTTGTTTAATTTTCTTTGCTAGCTTTAAAAGGAAGCCCGGTACAACAAAACATAAAATGTCTGTAATTTGGTTCTCTCTGAGGGCAGACAGGCAAGGAAATCGGATAATAATAATAATATACTGCTGTCCTGTACTACTAGTCAAGTCATCATCATGCATGCATTTCCTTTTTCTCCCTTAACAGATTTATGATGGTCATCTGCCAAGACTGTGTGTTGTCCATGTCTAGTGTTTGTCTTTGTCAAACCTTTCCCTCAAATACCCCTTCCCAACCATTCATCAAACCCTAACCCTCTTCCCCCGGGTTGTGTGATTTGTATTGAGGTGTAACTAAAATAAGTTTACACCAATAATTGATCACGCACTTGCTGGGGCGGATGTGGTGAAAGCAACACTAACTCAAGGCAGGGCAAGGATCTTCTTCTTCTGCTCTAAGTATATATATATATATATATCAGCCAAACTCAAACTGGCAATGCTCATCCATGCTCAGTAGTATTCGCTATTCTCTTTTTTTCCTGAGGAACATAATTATTAACCCATTATTAATTAATTGCCGGCATCAATTTATCATCCTTCCAGCACTAAAGGTTACGCTTGTCCACTTCAAGGTCGAGTCAACTACTTCAGTTTGTTGTAACTTGTAGTAGGCTATCCCTGCCACCATTATGTTTTATTTTACTTTGGCATTGCTTATCAATATCATTCATCATCACTTTCTTCTTGTTTGGCAGTCTTTTTCTTGTGTACTTACTACTCCCTGTACTTCTACTACTCGTTCTCTAGTCTCCCTCAGGTGACTGACTGTCTCATTTTTTTGTTTTTGCAAATGCAACTGTCTACTACTGCTACCACCACCCACCATGGCACCTTAGGAAACCAAACCATCACCATGCAGCCATTGCGTCCCCTAAATATCAATTACAGGTAAGAGAAGAAGTGTGGGGGAGTCAATAATGTATATACTATGGAAAATAATGAATCTACACACCCACATTCTTCCCAGTACATTACATACTACAAAGGGGTTTTAGTTGCAGAATGCATGGACTAGGAGGAGAGACTGACAGTAGTAGGACAAGTGAGGGTACTGTACTGCATCTATCTGTCGGTGTGTTACACTACTGGCAGATTTCAAAAACTGGCTGTGGCCCTGCAGCAAAAGGAGGAAACAAACAAGGGTACGTAAAAGAGTAACCCCCCCAGGAAAGATTTGCAACATATGTATTGGAAAACTATAAATGTATTACCCCAACAAATATAAACTAGAAGAAAAACCCACAACACCTCACTCACCGCTCTCCCTAACCCCAACCAATGTCCAGTAATAGATAAATATCTGTCAAAGTTGAAGAAAAAGTAAACACCAAGATTCGCCAACTAGTCGCAACATACCACCCACCACCCAAAAAAATATTTTAAAAAGGGGCAAGAGTCAAAGACTGAGCGGTGACGTCTAGCGGTGGGGGTGCCAGCTAGTTCGCTTCCGGAGGACCTCCTCCAGCTTGGCCTCCAGACACGCCACCCTGAGGAGCACGTGGCGCCAAAAGTTCCTACAGGAACAACAGAGGTGGGCAGCAGTAGATGATGATGTTGATGGGAGGCGGGTGGGTGCCAGAACACAGCGCAGTACCACCGGAGGCACGAGGGGCTGGCTGGGCCCTGGGGAAATGGAGGAGGAAGCTGCAGCTGCCGCCTCCTCCTCCACCAGGGCAACCAGACGGCGATATTCATCTCAAATGCCCTCCAGCTCCCTTTGCCGGGCTCTAGCCGCCAACACCTGCCTAGTGGGCTGGAAAGGAGTAGCTATATCAAGAAAGGAAAAAAAGACAATTGTAATCAATGCTCTTAGCAAAACAGTAACACTAAATTAAATTACACACATGAAAATTATAGTGGCACAGTAGTAGCACTAGCAGTTGTGGTATCCTCGCCTCCTCACTTCACTTACTCTGCCCCTAAGATTTGGATGTGATGATTATACTTTCAGGCACTATGGAGTAGTAGAGTAGAAGTATTATTTTTTTCTCTCTTGTTTAGCACAATTAATCTTGTAGGCATGCCAGCTCAGTCAGCTTGTGCCCTAGACAGACATACTCGTGTCGCAGACTCATGTTACTTTACTACTGTCTGCATGTGGGGCAGCTGTACTACACAATTATTTATTTCCATTACAGCCATACTCTGTTAAATCTCAATGGCAAATGCTCAGACAATTTCACTTTCACCCTGACTACTGCAATAAGGCACATGATGATGGTTAATGATGACATGCTTATGAATGATATATACGGCGGCATGACATCATGTCACTCATGGGATGTGATGATGATGACATACTGAGTGATTTGTAAGTACTAGTTACCATGCAGCCGATAGGCTACCCTTGGCTGACACAGTCAAAAATGACATGGGTGGGTACTGAAGGGGAAGTAGGCCTCGGAGGGAGGCGATTAATGATGGGTGGGTGGGGTAAATAATAGTCATGCACAATATATTTCTGTTGTGCTTGCAAACTACTGTGAGTCAAGGGAGTATTCCATTCTGAAACAGAAGTACAACCTCAAACCTTTGAATCAAAAACATTGTAAAAAGCAGTCCTTGTTCTTCCCAGGGCTTTTTTCATTTATCAGTGCATTGCTTTTCTAGCATTATTATTATTTTATTCTTAATCTTCACCCTTGGCTTTGGTACTCTGGCACGGTTTAATTTTCTTTTTTAAATTCTCTTCATCCAATCTGACTCTGTTTTCACCTACTATCTATGATACCATCCAGGCATCCATCCATCCAAGCATGGCTATCATACACCGGCTTTCACTGAAAACATACATTTGTCATAGATATAAACAACCACCACCCATGCCATGCATCCTTGCTTGCCTTAGAGTTAGACCCCTCATATCCCCCGGAGGATTCCTTTCACCCATACAGTTTCACCCACCCAGACAGGCATCCATTCCCCTTTCACCAATCCTTCAACTACCCATGCATTCTATCATCTTCATCTGCCACCTATATGGATCCCGGTGCCCCTTCCTTCACCCATGCTTTCTTCTCTGCCAGTCATACATGTCATCTGACTGTTTGTCTTCGTCATAAAACTGTCTCTGCTGAGTTGAAGATAGAATAGAATAGGCCATTAGTTACTCAACCTCCGCCGCTAATGCCAATGTTAAGTAAAGGCTGTCTTCTTCAACTGTTCAGTGTTCACTACAACTTAGTCTCAGCAGTACAGTGTAGTAGACTAGTACTGAGTGTACACTCTTTCAGCGAGTGTATTCATCATTCTCAATAAGTAAGGAATATAACTTACCACCTCCCACCACTGCTGCTGGCTCACCCCCCTGTGGCTGCCGCATCTGCTCCCTTTGGGTCGGTACACCTGGAAAAAACATTTCACATTTGTTTAGATGCCATATACGCCTCCCCTATTTATTCTTTTCATTAGCAAGATTGAAAATACATAATTGATAATGTCATATACACACTGCACTACTATCTACAATTCGGATACAAGAGTAGAGTAGACAGTATGTCCTATCAAAAATAACAAAATAATATCCGGTTGGGCATATTGTTGGTGGCAATTTTTTGGAAAGCCTCTCAAGAAGAGGACAACCCAAAGGACTGGACTCAGTGACTAGAGCTATTGGTGCAACTCATTTTTTGAAAAGAAGAAAGAGTGGTTAACTGGGCGAACATGAGGTCTCTCTAAGTTGGAAAATAATGGTTCCGTCCTCCTACTGCTCATACTTTCTTCCAGCCATGTTTCACGGTAACAGTTGTTCAGTGTTCACCATCAATTGCTGCTACTAAAAAAAGTACTAGGCCTGGATTAGAAAAAGTAAAATACACCAATTTGGGGTGTCCAACGTGAGTGACCACCATTACTGATTGTTTAACAAAACAACAATGTCTCAACTGGAAATCATTCAGAGGCAATTTTAAGAACAATAATGAAATCGCAAGGGAAAGGAAGGGAGACCACCAAGAAATTAGAAAAAAGGATTTTGTATTGCAGGTAGTTATAGCAGCACTACGGTACAATAAAGGTACAAATGACCAAAAACACAAATGTGAGCACTGGGCGTGCTAGTGATAGTGAACGGCGCAGTGAGCACAATAAGTGAAGACAGCGTGAACGGCGATAAAATGATAATGACAATGTGATCAAAATATGATTATGTACAAACAAATTTAAACAAATTTGTAAATGACCACAGAAAAAAGCCAAAGTTCTTTGCTGGGGGTTGTCGACGGCGTTTCAGCCTGATTGATTCCAGGCCATCATCAGGACAATGGTCATAGATAAACGTGTGCTGGGCGTAAATTTCGTACACGAATTCCAAGGGTAGAAATAGTCCAAGTCGTGAAACAATCGTAATTTCAAGTTGTCAATGAATGTTGGACATCAAGGAGCAATGAGGCCAGGGAATAACCGGAAATCGGAAGCCTGGCATGGGCATCAAATCAAGCCTCCGGTGAAGTGACAAGGGACTTAATCGCTGGGGATCGCGTGAATCGGAGGACAGGAACAAATCCTATGGACGGACGAATCAAACGTCCACCATTACTGATTGAGCATGATGAGAAAGTAAAAGAAACTAAAGCCTTCTCATCTCACAAACCTGCGGATAATAGCTTACTTGGGCATGCAATCTGCACAGCAGATTAGTGCTTCTAGTACTAGTGAGGAGTCCTTACTAGTACTAGTAGTAGCCTAGGACCAATGGGTTCTCTGAGTCTTACAGTACCACTACTAGGCAATCCACATATAACTAAGGGGAGAGGGAAAGCTGAGTGAAACCCAGAAGAAAGCAAGCTACAGACAGACTAATACAGAGTAAGAGCAGAGGTTAGTCAGATGCAGTTTGATTTGACATAAAAAAAATGACACTAGAAACAATGTTAGCAGTAGTACTAGTACTTAGTAGTAGGTAATGGAGCAAAACAAGAATTTAGGAACAGATAGATTGAAGAGGATTTTGGAAAATTTATAATTAGGAATTGGAAATAATAGAGCGGTTAAAGTTAGTGAAATATTCATATATAACAACACCAGGAGGACTTACTGGGGCCAGCAGCAAAGCATCTGCGCCTGAGGCCGCTTCCTGCTGCTCCTGGGAGGCCCCTCCAGCTCCCGCACCTGCTGCACTGCCATCTGACCCAGTCTTCTTCTTGCCCCTGGATGCTGATCATGTAAGACATAATTAAAGAGACAAAAAATTATTTGTGTTAAATAAATAAATATAATTGCTCTAAAAATATTTGTTGACAGTAAACAGCAATTGCAATAACATTGACCTATCCTAAATCAATCAGATTGACATATTCGACTAGTAGTAGTCGACTAGTATGTATCGCAGTCAAGTTTGAGTACCATCCGATCATTATTATTCCACAGTTCAATTCCGATTCCTGAATCCTAAACATACCTAGCCCGCCTATTCACGACTTTGGAATGAATTGCAAAAATGTTTTATTTGCTTCTAAGTTCCGATTTCATTCCCAATCATCTCTCAGTCTCAACTCCAACAACCCCCTTTGACGGACCAATAATTACTAAGTCTGCATTTATTCTTCTTAATGCATAGATGGACGCATGCATATTGCATACACCAAATTGGTTGGTTGCTATTCACTCACTATAAGAACTGCAAAAGGTTCTACTAGGACTGAAGTCATGTGAGAGGATGCGTCAAGCAGGCCGATAAATTACCAAATAATACTAACTACTACCGCTATCTTAGTGACAGGAGACAGGACAGCCTGACAGGACTGGAGTCTTTCCTATCTGGTTTACCTACCTAACTTAAATTCTCTAACCTCTCTTACATAACCAGCCCAAGTGAGCGCAAAGTTGCAAACAAGTACGATTAGTTAGTAGCGCCGAGCACCTGTCTGGAAGTAACAATCAGATAAGATTTTTAAACATAAGTTACCTGCATGTAAGCAGCAGCAGCATGTTAGCTATTTGCAAAAAAAATAATATTTGCAATAACACAGAACAGAAGAACACACTAGTAATATAAATAGCTACTCACCAAGCCCCAGGACCTCAACAACTAGCAGGTCCAGCAGGTCTTGCTCCTGGTCCAGGATATCGGACCACCGGTGCGTCAATTGGTCATGGGTGCGCTGGACCACAGAGCAGCAAAACATTGCCCAGCGCACCCTCGGCCACGGCCATTGACGCTCCCAGAGCCCGTACCCAGACCCAGGCCTGTCGCTTGCTGCCAGGGTTAAGGGGAGGTGGCGCTGGATAAAAAAAAACAGTGCAGCGACCTCCGCCTCTGTGAATAAGGCCCGTGGCTGCACCCCTTGTGGGCGCCGCCTTCCACAAGGAAGGCGGTTGTGGCTCACACTCCTCTTCCCCTGGCCCTTGCTCTTTGCCATGGTTCTGGGTAGGCGGGGGCGGAAAAGAAAAGGTAGGAAGTAAGAAAGTAAGGAGATATTAAATGGAAAAAGCAAGTAATAGAAAAAGAGTGAAAAACACACTAAAAACACACAAAAACTAGGAAAACGCTAAATATACAATTAGGGATAGAGAGGGATAGATA
The DNA here is from genome assembly GCF_964204655.1 of Triturus cristatus. Classification (NCBI taxonomy): domain Eukaryota; kingdom Metazoa; phylum Chordata; class Amphibia; order Caudata; family Salamandridae; genus Triturus; species Triturus cristatus. Next base: position 252,883,489 of record NC_140586.1, read on the forward strand.
ATAAATAAAAAAAGATTTAAAAAAAGTTTCTAGAAACAAAGGATTGAAAAGATATAGGGAGGTTAGAAAAACAGGCCCAGAACCATAGCAAAAAGTGAAAAACAAGATGGCCTTGCCCATTGGCGACTGCGTGGTGAAGTTTGTGCAATATTTCACCCCGAGCACGCAAAAAGCTTCCCCGAACATGCAATACGCATTCTCGAACAGGAAAAACACATCGCGAACGGGCGCAACTCCGTGTGCTCGCGGAATTTCGTATGTATGTATCCTTCGTACTGTATGTAAATGTCAATGGGTGTTAATAAAAAGATTTTAAAAAAAGAAACCCTGGGGCATATTTACAAGCCCCTATCGCCACCACAGTGTCACTTTCAGTGATGCTGTGATGGCTATAGGGGCCTTGCCTTATTTACAGGGCAGCGTAAAGTCTCTTAAAGTAGCTTCACACCACCTTGTAAATAAGGCACCCTTTCATGCTGCATTTAGCATGAAAGCGGAGGGCAATGGGTGTTGTGGTGGGCGTTCCACTGCAACCCCCATTGATTTTGACGCTGCCTGCTATTTACAAAGGCCGCGTAAATAGGAGGCAACGCCAAAATTAAGACCAGGGAAAACCTGGTCTTATACAGGCTAAGCAAAAAGAAATACTTTATTTCTCCTAATTATTGCTGTTTCCATGTGTGCTGCCTTGTGCAGCACACATAGAAACAGCAAATTGCCTATGATTGTTAATGTGCAGGAAGGTACCACTTCCTGCACACAAACAATAATTAAAAAAAAATGCTGTTTTGCAACTTCTATGTGTGCTGCATCAAGCATGCCATATAGAAGTTACAAAATGGCATTTAAAGATTGTTTATGTGCAGGAAGGGAGACCTTCCTGCACATAAACAATCTTCCCCTCAACACAGACACCCTTGCCCTATGGTGCAAGGGTGCCTGCGTTGGCGCTAGGCAGCTTAATATTGCGCCAGTGCAGGTGGAGACGCAAGGCTGCACCATATTCTAGTAAATTGTGAATAAGCTCCCCTGTCTGTTACAAATGTGCCTTGAACCACCAAATGAGAGCCTGATGATGCTCCTTTAAATAAATGTCTGGCTTGCATGAAATCTAAAGTAAGCCTAGGTCTTAATTGTTCTCATGACGCAAAGTTTGTTTTGAGCATCTGTATCCCTGACGGTGATCAACAAACAGACCACATTCTAATTGAATGCAGATAAAGCAATCTCCCAGCATTCCTGAGTACGAGCCAAAACATACCGTGTGCAGTTTCAGCCTTGAGCATACTCGCATGAATCTCAAAGTGGACTTCTGTCATACACTGTCAATTTCCATCCCTTCAGTTATAACCCAGCCTTTGTGTTTACGTTTAATTTACTTTTATGCTTTTGTAATTTGCATGCGTTCACTTACGTAGATCATTATTTGTTTTTTTCTTTTTCTCCTTAAAGCAATAGGTTTTTTATATTTTGATGCAAATGCAAAAAAGGGATACTTGTTTAAAGTATGTTTAATAAAAACGTAATGGAATAAAACATGTATTTAAGTTGTCCTTGGAACCATAGAAGACAAGTACTGTGAGCTCACTGTATTGCCAAGTAACTCCTCTTTGGGCTTTGACTTTCAGGGGGAAGCTAGGACGTATAGTAAAAACTTAGGACCGGATTCAGAGGTTCGCAGAGGGGTACTCCGTCACAAACGAAACAGACATTCTGCCCACCTTCTTACAAGTGCATTAGGATATAATGGACTTATACTCAGGGCCGGACTGGCTGCAGCTGGCTCTGACCGTTTTCCTAATGGGCCCCAGGGTGGAAGCCAGTTTTGGACCCGAGGGACTGTTTTTGTTACTGGGGGCGGTTGTATCGGCCCCCTGTAACAAAAGCAGCTGCAGTGTTTTCCACGTGCACCCCACACTGCTGGTCCATCTCTTTTGCCAAGGCCGGTTTATGTTCCCAGTCCGGCCGTACTTATAAGGCAGCCAGGATATTTGCCACGTCTGTGACAGAGTACCCATCTGCCAAATTCAAAATCAGGCCCTTGGGTTTAGCCTGTGGTGAGAGTTAGAACACCTTAGGGCATATTTACTCGAAAATGATGCAGTGTAGCGCAGCAAGCCATCTTGCTGTGCCGACCTGCATCATTAGGAAAGTGGAGGGATGTGTCGTATTTAAAGCAGTATGCTGCATCCCTGTGCTTTCCTCTGCGCTGGTGCACAATTGGCTGCTTAGCACCAACACAGGCCCCATGGCGCAAGGATGCCTGCGTTGCAGGAATAATTGTTTTTGTGCAGGAAGGGACACCTTCCTGCACAAAAACAATCCTTGATGGCGTTTTCCTCCTTCTATGAGGACTGCAGAATCCATTGGCATACCCACAGCCACACCCATGGAACGCCCCTTTCACGTAGAGTAATGCGTCAAAGGGGGGCATATTTACAAGGCCATGAAAAGCCATGCAGGGTAGCTTTGCGTGGCCTTGTAAATATGGCTCTGCATTGTCCACCACCAGAGCGTCAAAAAAAGTGACGCTCCAGTGGCGCAGGGTCCTTGCAAACATGACCCCTAGTTCAGCAAACCTAACTACCACTCACAATAGTATGTTCAAGGAGAGTTATTCCTTTCTGTAAAAAGAATAAGGGGCTATTTACAAGCCCCGGTGCGTCACTTTTTATCACATAAAAAGTCAAGCACCGCGGCGGCGCAAGGAGCTTGTAAATAAGCCCCCAAAACTTTATTTTAATTAAGGAAATATGCTTAGTAACTTCAGCAAGTCTTGTGGCATTGATCTCAAGGGTAATGTTGCAGTTATTATATACCTACTTCTGTGCCTTTTCTGAACCTGGGTACACTGGAGACAGGGAGCCAGTTGCACATATATGAGAAAGATTGCAACCAAAGTGCAGTGTCAGATTCTGCGGGTGGCAGTCAAACAGTATGATATCTTACTCAGTTAGCTGAGTAAGGGAGTGCATACCGTTCCTTGCAGATCACAACTCAGGACTGTTTTGCTCAGAATACACCTCATTTTGTCAGCAGTCACTTTTGTTCTTCTATACAGACTCAAGAAAAGATGGCTGCCATCCAGACTGTGGAAAACAGGCAGCAGCTGGATCAAGGAACATGCACCCCATGCCGTGTTTGAAACTCATAATGGAGAGCTGGAGTCATAGCTACTGTGATGAGGGACACAGACACATGGGCATCCCTCCAGGAGTAGCATAAACAATGAGGGGTGCAGAAGCACTGAGTCCTCGTGCCCTTTGACACCTTCCGGCACAAAAACAATCATTGATGGCATTTTCCTCCTTTTATGGGTGCTGCAGAATCCATTGGTATTGTGTGAGAACACCCACAGTAACACCCATGGAACACCCCTTTCATGCAGAGTAGTGCGTGAAAGGGGGCCTTATTTACAAGGTCATGAAAAGAAACACGGAGTCACTTTGCATGGCCTTGTAAATATGGCTCAGTATTGTGTGACCCCAGTGTCAAAAAAAGTGATGCTCCGGTGGCACAGGGGCCTTGTAAATATGCCCCTCAGTCTCAAAGCTGCTCAAGCTTTTGAGTTAAGCCAAACAATAGAAAGTGTATTTATTTCAGGTGTGCCCCAGGTCTCTGCCAAGCAGCCAGCAGGGGAACTGTCACTTTCAAGTTGTGGATTATAAACCAGAAGACCTCTGTCCAGTCAGGTGCAGTTACTGAGTCCTGGTTTCTCTGGCAGAAGAGGATTTCTGATAGAGGTGATGGGAAGATAGCCCCTCTCTTGGTATATGGTGTGCGGTATTATGCATGCCCTTGGCCACGGTCTTTGTTCAAGTGTTGATAATCTGCTAGCAGTGTTTAAGAGACGGCTAATAGAAAAGCATCTGCTTGATCCATTCAGTGGATGTGGTTTCTATCCAGTTACATGCACTTGGCCACTATCTGCAAGGAAGGGAGGGGTGAAGACAGAGCAGTGTAGGAGGTAAAATAAGGAAGCAGAGAAAACGGCACTGACTACTACTAAACTCTGAACAGCACCCTACAACCATACGAGCTACATACTTAAAGGGGGACCTAACATAGTTTATCACCTCTCATGTGCTCAAGAACCTCATAAACCGCAGATACATTCTGGGAGAATCACTAGCCAGTCATTACATGCTACAACTATTTAACTGGGAGAAACATTAAGCAGACTCTTTAATTAGGTACCACCAACCATTAGTCATGCCATGGCTTAGTTAAGGAGTTGGTAGTCACCATGTTAAAAGATGTACCACTTTCGGTGGACCGTATTACCTTTGTGTTGCGCTATATGCATCAGTGACAAACAAAATAATGAACAGTACGTCATGAAGCAAGTCTTCTACACCAGAAAATATAATGATCAGATCTGAAAGCGAAAATATAATACTTGATGCCACATGAACATAGCTGTTGGGACTTTCGACCATACAGCTATTTTCCATCAAACTGCGCACACTCCAGTTGCTGGAGGTGCCAGTTCCCAGTTACGAACTGAGAATATATTGCATCTAAAACTAAATTTAAGCAAGAGTTTGCCAGAGCTCTGCCCTGGATCTCATTCAAAGCAAAGAGACGTAAATAACTTGCTTGCATTTATGGCTGATGACTCCTTAATGGCAGAGTTTGCTGGCACGCCCCTTTGCATTGCGGAACATGGAGTCCATCCACGCACTCCAAAATCATGAAGGAACGGCACTACGTGGTCCTGAAGTGTATTCGCATTCTAAATCACGTGGGAACAGCATCACACGGTCTGCATGGGTGTGGCCATCTTGTTTTTCTGCTTTCTGTTATGATGCTGGGCCTAATTTTTAATCTCTTATTAATCTCGGTCATCCTCCTCCTTTATTACTTTTTTACCCCTCATTTTTACTTTTTACAATAGTGTGCGTCTTTGTGTTTGTGTATTTTACGTCTTTTAAAAAAAAAATCATGTTTTGTGACTTTTTTTTACTTAGTTTATTTCTCCTTCTTTCTTTCTTCTTTACTTTCCCTTCCTTTCCCTTCTTAGTTTATTATTTCCCAATCCAGTGCCATGGCAGAGGGCCAGCTTCCATGAGGGTGGCGCCGCCGCCCAGGTGCCAGGTGTGCAGCCCCCGGGCGATTTTTGGAGAGGAGGAGGTGGCATCACTTGTTCTTTTTGTGCAGTACCACCTCTCCTCTATGCTGGCAGCAGGCGGCAGACCCGGTAGGGGTTACTCCTTGCGGGATCGTCGGCGGTGCAGGGGTACGGTGTACCTGTGAGTGCGGCGCACCAGCGAGGTTTGGCACACCGCCCAGCAGCTGAGGCACTGCTGGGCCGACATTCTCGACCGGGAGCAGGACCTGCTCGACTCGCTAGGCGTCGAGATTTCAGGGCTCTGTGAGCATTAATTATTTATTGTGTTTGTGTTCTACAATGGTAAAAAAAAAAATCAGAATAGCATGCTGCTCACACGCAGAGGTAAGTTATATTTAGTAAAGTTTACGCTGATATATTATTGTGTGATTCAGTTTCTGGTTTCTGCTAGGCAGGTGCCGCTATCTTAATCACATTCATCAGGCACTCTCTTTGACTGATTAAAAAGCCATTGCAGACTGTTTCTTCTGTCACTACAGTGAATCACTGAGTAGCGCGTTCTCTCTGTGACTTTTTTATGTAGCTAGTACAGTTCCAGGTTATTTAATTGAATTCACAGGGATGATGTGTAGTATGCATTGCAAAAAAGGGAGACTGAGTTGGCTCATCAAGGGTGTTGAGAAATAGGAATAGAATAAAATCAAAGATCCTTAACTGCAATACATTAGTCTCAAACATAGTTTTTGTTAAGGAGATTTGGAATATGGATTTAACGAGAGTCGATAGACTCGAGTCGAAAGAAACTAGTAGTACTATAGGTGATCTGTTTTAGCGACTGCATTTGCTTTTCATAAAAACATTTTGTGGAGATTATTAACAGAATCACTAATCTATTTTTATTTATCTTCTTAATTTCTTTCATCAGCACCAAAGGGAAATAAGAGGCACGAATCCGAGGTTCTGGGGCAAGCTGGTAGCCGGCGCCGACGGCCAGCTCCGCTGTTGAGGGCTCTAGAGATCCTAGTATGTCCTTTTATGATTGTTGTGGAAATCTTAGTGTAGAACCATAGACCTTTGGGGTATTTATTTGTCTATTGGAATGTTTTTGCTATCTATCATGATCCTTGAAGATTCAGATAGCAGGCCCAAGTAAGCTGGTATTTTAAATGAAAAAAATTACCATGTCTGTTTGTTCAGAAGTCCTTCCTCTCCCTGCTTATGCCTAACTCTAATACAGTTTAGTTCACAAGACAGCGGCCATGGTCATCATGGACTCCCCCCCCCCCAGTGTAGTGTTCTGCAGAACGGTTCATTTATCGTTACAGTACACCACCAATTTCCCATATGACAGTGTAGCAAGGCTGGAAAAAAAGTATGAGGTCCCACTCGCATTGGCCACCCAACACCATAGGATTTTAATTGACCGTTATTCCACCCCTGGCTTGTCTAACTTAGTGAACCAACCAGTCAAATGCCCAGAGTGACATTTGAAAGATACCTGCTAAACGAGCTGTAGTTAAACATTGCTGTAGTATTTGGTGTTGCGTATCTGGGATCTAAATTATGTTTATATTCTAGCCACACAGAACATCAGTGATGCCGGCTACAGTGCTGCTGCAGGAGGAGACAATGACGGCTCAGTTGCAGGGGGAGAAGCGGTAGCAGGGACGGGCACTAGTAAGTCACATATTTCTTACAGTTACTATGCTCACTAGCTATTGTCATGGCATCTCGGGTCATCATTATCAAAAAATACTGTGAGGTGAACCCTTCCTCAGCCTTACCAGCCACAGCAGTGGTTGAGTTATTACTTATTACGGACTCTTCTATCTGAAATGCAGCAAAATCTCACACAATGAGCGTTGATGGCTTGAGGGAGACATGAAAGAACGGAAGGAATCTTAAAAGAAAGGAAATGGTATATGAGTGAAAGGGTGGGTGGGCCATTCTTGGCATGTGCCACATTTAAACATGCAATACCCATGTGAAGTGATTCCAGAACACATGTCATGGTTTCCCATAACAGATGAATTTACATTTGTTCAGATATTTCACTTTTGAATTGAACCATGACTGAATAAGCCAAAGATGATGAATCGATGATCAGTGTAGTGGCCCCTCTAATATATGAAAAAAAGCTCTACCCTACCTGTCTAATCCCTCTACCCTACCCCCTGCAGTAGAGAAAATCAAGCTTCCTTTACTTGGTTCTTGCCCAGCAAATGAATTTGTTGGAAAATGTGGTGGCTGGCGAGGCCACAGAGTAAAGTAGGAGTAAGTACATGATTTGATATCAAGTTTGGCATATGGGGTACACAATGAAAAATGTGCCAAATAAAATCTATATAATCCGTTCTTTTACCTGTAGTGTAGTCCATTAGATTAATTTTCCTCAACGTCTACTTACGGCAGAAAGTATAATATATTAATATCTGCATTTCATACATGAGGAGGGTGACTGACGTAGTATCTTATTTATTATTCATCAGCCTCTTTGGAGACAGGACAGAAAGAGAAATGCATTTGGCAAAAAGCAGGACCAATGGAATTAGATAATTGTCAACTGCAGCTGCAGCCAGTAGCAAACTAGCAGAGGCGCTGACTAGCAATGAGCATAGCTTCATTATTTTAGCACCATGCGTACTTATCAATGAGAAATCATTTATTTTTCAGCTCAAAGTGTCTAACTCTGTTTATAGTCACTTGAAAAACCTTTAGAAGAAAAAAAATCCAATCACTGCTTTTTTATTCCTGTGATGTTATTCTCTGCCAGTCTGCCTGTTACTTTTCTGCCACACAGACTTTTTTATGTTCGGCAACATATGTGGGTAAAAGAAAACATAAAATTGGCCTTGTGATTCTCCTAAACATCAGTGGCGGCTCCTCCATAGGGGCGTTTGGGCGTCGCTCCACTGCTTTCTCGCAGTGCGAGAAGCAGAAACATAAAATGGTAAAAACTACCATTTTATGTTTCTGCTTCTCGCACTGCGAGAAAGCAGAAGTGCCTGATTGGGGGTGGGAGGGTGGGCGGTAGCGCTCGAGGGCAGGGGGAGAGTGGCTTACCTACTGTTGTGAGTACTGACTGTTTGGTCGGCCCCTGGAGCCGACCAAACAGTCAGTACCCACAAAAGTGGGTAAGCCACTCCCCGCCTGCCCTCGAGCACGACCGCCCATTCTCCCTTTTTAGGTCTCGGCTCGAAGGCTGCGCTTGCGCAGTCTCGCTCCGAGATTTAATGACTTGGAGAAGAGGGGCTTGAACCCGCCCCTCTTCTCCCCTCTTCTCCATTGGCTGGCCTCTTGAATGCTGGCCAGCCATTGGAGAAGAGCTTCGTCACTCCGAACAGGCCCCGTTCTTTTCGGATTCGGGGGCGTGTTTTTTTCAACTTTTCTGATTATCTCCTCCAGCCAATGGCAAGAGGAGAACACGCCCCCGAATCCGAAACCGCCGCTGCCTTGTGTGGTGGGGTGCCATAATTAGCTGCAAGCTACCACGTTAAAATAACTGCCTATTACGGGATGCTAATATAGATAATACACAGAGACGCCACCTCTAAGAATTCTGCCACTAAAACGGGTGAAAGACGTTTGCAGCATATTTTGCGAAGAGTTGTTTTCGGGGAGTCACAGTGGCGGGTTGCACCGCGCTAGCCTCAGACGTGCGCCTGGCAGTTTCCGGGACACTGGTTCCCATCTGAGCGGAGGTCGAGAGGCTTCCGGTCCTGGGAGTTAGTGACATAACCCTTCTCTCTGGCCTCAAGAGAAAAGATGGCCCTTTAAACAGTTCTCAAAATGTGTCCGGAGAGATACCGGACCTCAGAATACCGCTAGGGTTATCACAACCCATAACTCCTGGAAGACGCAGGCTAGTAAGCACTATAACAGTGTCTTATGACCAGATATCCAACGCATCAAACGTGTGCAGGTAAGGAGGTCCCGTGATATTGCACAGAGCCAGGCAAGGAAATGCCTGATCACTTCTTTAACCGGTTAAACCACCTGCTCCATACATCTATCTATGTGAACCTTGCAGCCACAAGTTCCAGTCCCACCCAATATGACAGTAGCAGGTGCCTAGCCCCTGCGAGCTGAGTTTGCCACTGTAACCTGCAGGTCACACATGTGAACCTAACGTAGCTCACAAGACCAACGCACTTCTGCTTAACTCAGGCAGATCAGAGAGTCGTATCCCTGTCAAAGAGCTCGACACTTTTACGCATCTACTATTGTTTACACTGCGGGTCATGACTGGACCCTCCCAGTCAACCATTCACTGTGCCAGCTAACCATAACACCTCAATCAAAGAGCCAAGAAGCAATGCGGATTCTGGGTGTGCGCTAAAGAAATTGTAACTATTCCACAAAAACCCACTTCATCTTACTGCGCCCTATTCGATCAGACACAACAGGAAAATAATTGACTGCAGACCTGACCACATTCCCACAATAAACTGTTGCACGTATAACAACCCTTTTAACGTGAAAAGAGCTCAGTAAAGGGCCGACCCGGCAGCAGGAGGCTTAGCCGGGGCCTCGCCACTTTCTACCGGCCGGACAAACTGACCTTGCTCAGCCAGCATGACATCTGCCTCAGCGAGGCATTGCTGGCGGAGCCCATGCACGCCGAGCTGCGGGAGAAGCTGTCGGACTATGGAGCGGCCAAGGAGCAGCTGCTACACAAGGCCACTGCCTTACAGGTGAGCGAGGGGTGGACCTACTGTTGCATCTCTGTGACCGCAGCCTTACCTGTGTTTCACCTGCATTTATGTAGCGCTTACTACCAAAGACGAGGCGTTAGGCGTATTATTGGTACCAACTGGGACTCGGGTACCCTGCCCTGACATTATGTGTTGTTGAATGGGGGGTTTTGTCAAGTGACCAATGTGAATAATTGGAACTTAAAGACTTGTTCTCATCTCTGCGCCACTTGCCTTCTGGCATCATCACAAGTCAGGTTTTTCATCTCACTTAAAGCCTTGGCTAAATGTATTATTCTGTCTTGCTCCCATCTATTACAGAATGAGGCAGGTATGCCTCCATAGACACAATCCCAGCATACTTTGGCATAATAAAGTCACCCCCTTATCTTGTCCTGTTAATACCAAGGCATAAGATGTCACTTTACCAGTTGCCCCAGAATGGACTGGGTGGGAAGAAGGGAAATGGATGAAAGTGAGGAAGCAGGGCTCGGCGTAAATAAATTACCAGTAAGTAATTGAGGCATTACCACCTCGTGCTTCCCTCCATGACAAAATGAGATATAGGAAAGCAAGAATACAGGAAGCTTAAGGTTGCATGTTGAAATTCTTTATTACAAAGCATGACTGGGTGAACAACTTTATTGATTCAGTTGTTTAAAATCGTTACACTTATTGGATGCCACACAATAAAAATAAGACTGTCCTTAATACTTGGTAGAGGCAAGAACATTGGGACCAAAAACATCTTTAAGTTCCAAATCCTGTATTATCCTGTACATGTTAATAAAGCTACATGGCGTATACAAGGTGGCTGCCCTGCATATTTCTGCAATTGATGCCCTCTGGACTTCTTTCATATAAGGAGACATCCCCTTGTGGAGCTACCTTGCACCCCAAAAGCCTCCTCGTAAATCGTTGCCCTGTATGCTAATGATAGTAGATATCTTTATTTTTTTTGTATTCTTTTTATTGAAGAGCTTGCAATAATAGCACAAAGAGCCCCATAACTGGCTCAGTGTGTGTGGGTGGGAGGCTCTGTGTGTGTGGCTCTGTGTGGGTGGCTCTGTGTGGGGGTAACTCTGTGTGTAGGTTGCTCTATGTGAGTGGCTCTATGTGTGCAGGCGGCTCTGTGTGTGTAGGTGGCTCTGTGTGTGTAGGTGGCTCTGTGTGTGTGGGTGGCTCTGTGTGTGTGTGTGTGGGTGGCTCTGTCTGTGTGGGTGGCTCTGTGTGTGTGGGTGGCTCTGTGTGGGTGGCTCTGTGTGTGGGTGGCTCTGTGTGTGGGTGCAAATGCAATAGGTCTCGCATTGGAGAGTGATTAAGCTATTGACATTGTAAATAACAATGCCGTTTCTTTAAATGTTTTAAAAACAAAAACATACAAGAATGTCATGAGCAATGCCAACAGCTCTAACTTTAACAATGCCGAGACCGTTGCATTGTAAATGCTTGTTCTCTATGCAAGAGAAAATGGCACGGCTGGGGCGGTCTCCTGCTGCGTCTACCAATCGCAACGCTGCCATTTACAGCGTTGTGATTGGCGGAGAGGAGGGAGGGAGGCTGCCTTTCCAGATGACGAGGAGAGCTGGCGGAATGGCGGAAGACGGCGAAAGTCGGACCCATCCCCATCCAGAAGGTGAGTAAGTTTAATTTTTTATTTTTATTTAATTAAACCCATCCCCCCCTTCCCGCGACGACCGCATTTCCAATGACCCCCCCACCCGCCAGTAATGCCGGACGCGATTGGTACTAGGGCACTGAACGCTCATTTGGGGCTGGCGGAAATGGTACACGTGGGTTTGTTGAATTATTGAGCACACGGGCCTGGTTTTCTAAAGCTTTGCGCAGGTATTTGCGGGGTACAAAAAAAGGGCATGGATTTACTTGCCATTTTAAAACCCTGTGGGTGCACCCAGCGCTAAACTCGGGGGTGTCCTGTGCACACTCTGGTGAACGAGGGCCGGGACCTTTCCCTCTAATTCCGAGTAATGCGGAAAAACTGAATTGAATGGCCTGGTGCTAAGCACAGCCAAAAACATGCTAGAAAACATTCACTACAGCGGGTGCCGTAACCACACATTTGATTTGTATTACATATTCTGTGCACTCGGGCCTGATGAGGAGTGATCCGGAGGGGTGGTCAGAATTTATCGCACATCATAAAATCTGACAACTCTTGGTTTGGATTTATCTATAATAAAATTTCCCTATTGAATGTGGAATAAGGCGCATTTTGGTGCAGTGCGCATGCCGCAGTAAAAAACAGGCCTTTTCCTCCTGCTAAATTCCAGCAGGTTCCAACTGCCAAAGTTGGGACTGAATACAGACTTTATCGCACCCAGTAATTAACGATAAACGCCGAACAATTCGAAATTTTAAACATTAGAGGCCTGACTTTTCTGGCACACTTGTAATCAGACTCCGTAAATTCTGAGGTAATATAGCGCCTCTTAAATATATCACCCCCGGATTTAGAGCTGAACTCTAAAGGAGTGTAGTGTACAATGTGCTAATCCGCATGGACACTCACTCCATCACCGTCCATTGCCCATGCCGGCGCTCCACAAATTTAGATGGGTCCATTAACGAAGCCGTGATTGCAGCGCCGCAAAGCCGCCAGCCTACTAATTAGCGCGCCCTCTGGCACCACGGATTGAATAACCTTCGCAAAATCATTTATTTAGAAGATGTTTTCATTGTAGAACAAGATAAAAACACTACACTTTAAAGTACAACGGCCGCTTGGTGGTCTGTTCTTTCAGACAGTAAAGGTTACAATGAGTTAGAAAAAACAAGTTATATTACAATTCTCACTATATAAATCTGCAATCCAAGTTATTTGGAATGTTGATTTATATAGCAAGAATTGTAAGATCACTTGTTTATTCCGCTTACTCCTCGTCATTATCGTATGATTTTCGGTTGTTTACGGATGAACTTTCCACTCCTGGAGCTTTCATAAAATCCTTCGCTTCGTCATCCAGAAAAGAAAAAAAAAGCGCTGCAACGTGGAGCTTTAAGAAGGGAGCAAGTTGGTGAATACGGCAGGACTTGAAAACTTATATTTAAACAGCAGAGAAATGGGCTCCTGCGACCAGGCGAGGGTGTGAAGCAGGTTTCAGTGACCGTGTCGTGAAGTGTGTTCTGCCTGCATGGTGTTGTGCTGAGTGCAGACATGCAGTGTGCTTGTATTCTGTAAATCTTTAAGGTGGCTTGGCAGCCTCTCCTAATTTGTCGTGCAGGCGCAAAGATGTAGTTATTGCTCACTTCCTCGTTTACTTTATGCCCCCAGGCAGTCGGCAGAGTGGGCAGACTAAGTGGTTTACAAAACAGTTCTGTAATGTGATGTCAATTTTTGATTTTTGTGTGCATGTAACGCGGCATGAATGTGACCGTGGCAGTGTGACACATGGCGTGTAGCCTGGATAAAACTGTTGTTTGCAGAAGACTGGTACTTCTTAGTTCTGCTTTGATTGCAGCTTGTTCCAACCTCTTTCAAAATGCAGGCAGTGTCAATGAAAACCATTTGTCAGAACAAACAAAGCCAGGTAACTGATGGCTGCATTTGAGCGTGGGTGGTGGTAATGATGACATGACATATAGGCTCCGGCAATGAACTTTGGAGATGCCCGCCTTGCCTTGGTGCATGCTGCTCTTGTGACCACGGGGTAAGCAGGTGTGCAGCTTCGATTCTGGCCTGTTGAACATATTTAAAGCAGTAAGATATGGGGAAGTTTTGAATTTGTTTAAAATTTTAATGACTACATGTTGACAATATCTTTATAAACCGTCTTGCTTTTTCAAATTTGTTTTAAAATACACCATTTGCACAATCTTCTTGGGAAACCCCCTCAAACCACTCTTATGTCAGTCAGGCTTGCTTGCTTTTGACGTAACACATACCCAACTTTTACGCCCCACCACTTTGAAATGTCAAAAGCCACCACTGCTAAACATAATCATAACATCAAATAAATTCCAATGGCCCAAGGGGACCAGCAATGTACTGCTACTGTGCCACACTGTTATTTAAAACAATTGTTTGCACAGACCATTATTTACAATTTGCATTTTTTGTTTTTCTCAATATAGCTGCTCCTTCTGGTCCAGCCGGACCACACAACAGGCAGGAAAGAGCAGCCCATTTGTGGCGGCAGAGGTTGGAGCATATCCAGCAGGAATACCGGCGGCTGGTGGTCATGGAAGAGGAGGAGAAGGAAATCAATGCACAGCTCCCGGGCCCCAGTGCAGCCAGTCCCCCTCAGCCTCTAGGCCATCCGATCACCGGTGCCACCGTCATCCAACTGCTGCCACCCCCCACCCAGAATGGCAACAGGCCATTGCTGGGCCGCATCCTGGGGCAGCTGGACACTGTCGAGGGCAGGCTCACCTCGATGGAACAGAGAATGGAACAGCTCTGGACCGACTTCCATAATGCCCTCTTTTAACCCTTGTTTTGGTGGGAGGGATTTGTTGTTGGGGCTGGGTGGAGAGAGTGGGAAGGGAGTTGGGAGTAGGATCCGAGCTACTTTTATGAACATTTTGAGTTTTGGGGCATGGGTCCGTTTTGTTTGGGAGAGGGGTGGGTATGTTGTTTGGGTGTAGAGGATGGGTTGCTTTGTAAATAAATAAAGGGGGAAACTATTTTTTATAAACCAAATTTATGCCTGAAGTAGTTTATTTTACTTTTACTTTGCACTGCTGGCTTCAAGTAGTTTTACGCAGCCTGTTTATGTGCTTGTAACTTAAGACTAGAGATAGCGTAGAACTTATTTATAGATTCTAGGCTTATACTTCTCTAACTATTTTGACCATTATGGGGAATGCTGCCATGATGAGATGGCCTAGGCTATATTATGTTGAGGGTCTACACTATCTAGATAGAAAACAGTAGCAATTAATGTATTTCTTACTAAGTTAAATTACATTCATACGAGTTGTCTTACCACAATATAGGTGCAGCGATAACAGGGGAGGCATCACAACTTCACAAGTGAGGTCCCACTTCCAGTCCCACCCAGGTGAGCTCCAACTGTAGGCTTGATCTGAATGATTGATTGTTGATTATCCATCGTATGCAACTAAATGGAAGTAGAAAGACTAAGTAAGTGGGTTATATATTTATCAAATATTTACAAACAATTTACACCATCTGAGTACTATGTGATGATGATGACACAATGAGAATGCCTGATTGTGCTAAAATAGAAGAAATAGTAATACTGGTAGGGTTTGGCTAATGTGGAGCTTGCAGTAATATCTATAAAATCCACAAGTTATCAAAAATGAACTCAAAGTCTGGAGTCGACAAGCTTAGGTTAGGCGTTTACGGTTAGGCAACTCAAAGCCTTAACGATGATGATGCTGATGACTGATGTTTTTCATTCTATTTCTAAAAACTATGGATCATTTTTAATGCACGAGTTGGTAATGGGCTGGTGTGGGCTACTGCTTCAAAGATTCTACAGTAAGTTGGTGTTGCTTTAACCACATCAGCCCCACCAAGTGAGTGATCCATTGATGGTGTAATTTTAGCCACACCTCAATAAATCACCTAGCTCGGGAGAAGGAGGTTAGGGGTTTGAGGACTAGATGGATAATGGGATTTGGGAAAAGATTTGACAAACACAAAGACTACAACACAAAGCTAACATTCTTCTGGACAATTAGCAGCAGCACATCATTCGCCATCAACCTGTTGTTAGAAGGAAACAAAGGAATGAGTGTGACAGAGTACAGATACATGCATTGCAAAAAGTCTTTCTGTCCTCGAGACCCAATTTATCATATATCTAAATGTTTGGTAAAAGAAAAAGGATACTCTATTGCAAAATTGGGTGGTGCGTCTGAATTCTCCTCGAGAATGTCCACTCTTTGTGACCTCTCTGCACTGGTTTGGTAGGTAAGCAGGAGTGTTGTTGAGCTCAGCTACCTTTCGCCTTTCATTCATGAAGGAGACTAGAAGAAGGCCTGCAGATTGTAAAAGAGAAACTGAATTTTGGAGTCTAGGAGAAGGACAGAAGGAAGGTAAGCTTCATGAGCAGTGTATCAAGTTAAGAAGACTCAGAGGCAGAGCAAAAAAACAAGAGGGAGACTCAGAGTTTCACTTTTGCCACAAGTCCAACACACACACACAGAGCAGCATTTCACAAACACACCTCTCTCTATTCCAAATAGCTGAGTAGTACTGGGCCTCATACACTTGGTTTATCTTGAAATTGAAGTGGATACACAATAACTTCTTGCTGCTGTTGATGCGGTAGTCCTGCAGCTCTCATGATACTCCTCCAGTCCTGAGTGACTCTGAGTTACCCCGTTCCAGACCTGTCATCATCATCATAAATCACGAGGACCCGAGCAAAATAGACATGGAGCGCAGTGCACTGCTGTTGAAGAACAAGGAGAGAATGAAACAGAATTGAAGTATTTTTTTTTAAGTAGGTTTTTGTTTGATAACTAAAGTGACTTTTCTGGTGTCTGAAGAACCAGAAAAAAAAGAACACACCTGCAATTAATTAAATCTGGCTAAGAGTGAAAGGACTGATTATCATCTACAGGGAAACAAATAAGCGCCCATTACTCAAGCCCCAAGCAATGCAGATCAATAATCATCTCAAGAAATTTCAAATATTACAGTTCAACACACACCCTCCCTGAGTGTCTGCCACCACATGAATCATCAATCAACTTAAATCATCACTCATGCAATCAGTCACTCACCGTTACCATAGTTGAAGTTACCTCATCCAATCCAAGGCAAGCACGGGCAGTTCAGGTATTGGGTATTCAACCATCTTTGATGCAGGCAACACATTGGAATTTGGTATTGGCAGGCAGTCCTGTACATAACAAATTACTTTATGGGGCTGCTGTTCTAATACTAAGTGATGCAAAAAGGGATAGGCATTAGGCAATAGGCATGCGAGGGGTCAGGCATTGTTCCCAATGTCATGAAGGAATTGTAGAGGCTTCTTCAATGAGCACTGGTCCAACTGCAATCCGGCAATATATATGTGACTAATAAAAAAAATGCGGGGCAGCATAAATCTGACACAAAAATAATAATGTTCCTCTAGCTATTTTTTTATTTTTTTGCAAAGACAGAACTAAGTTTAACAAGAACATTTTCAAAGTTCTATGAGGGCACAGGCATACTTAGTCCGAGAAGTAGAGTTCGTCCTCAAACTCAGGTGGTTCACCCAGAAGTTGGGCAGCTAACATATTTGATTCAATTTCAGACCAATCACCCTCTTCCTCCTCCTGTTCTGCTGTTTCAGGAATTGTGTGGTATAAAATGTTGGTACATTTTGATCATAGTCTATCTCTCCACATTTTGAGGCGAGAGACTGATCCTTCTCACTGTCACGACCGTACCAGCTGCACTGAACACATGTTCAGCAGACACACTGGTGACAGGACAAGCCAGATACTTTATTGCCAGCCTGCTGAGCTCTGCCCATTGGTGCATCTTCTCATACCAATACATCAATGGATTGTGATCCACCTAACCCTCTTTTGGATCCTCCAGATACTCCTGGAACATCCTGTGGATAGTCGTTGTCTCTACCTGTTTTGCTATCGCCTCTGTACTGGACTTGAGCCCTGCCAATTGAAACCAATACAATACAAAGGATAGGTTGGAAGAAGAATGGCTGGAACTTCGAGTCCTACCCCACAGTTCTGGGGTGCCACCTTCTCGAAGTTCCAGCCATTCTTCTTCCAAGTCTCTGGCTTGCTCTACAATCCACCTCTTGTATTTTAAAACATCCCCTTCAGAAAAAGGGATGAAAGTGGGCAGAATGTTTTTGTACCGTGGATCAAGGAGTGGGGCACATATGTACTCTTTGGACTCGATGATTTCATGTTGCAGTCTTATATTAGAAGCCAAGCGCAGAACTAAGCTCTCAACCAAGGCAGGTGCATCTGTGTTTTCATTCACACCCGCAGGGACGGACCTTTCAGACGCCTTCTTTACCTGGTCTTGTACGAGATGCAGCAATGGGATAGCTTGGTCCATCGTACTGTCCTCCTTGCTACCTTCCCGTGTGAAAACCTCAAAAGGGAGTAACATCTGTGTCAGGAATTTGGCTAGGCCCCATTTGTCTGTATCCATGGTCATAGCATTCCCAACTGCATCCCCTCCTCTTTGAATGACATAGTCATTGATCTGTTTGTACTGCTCAAACAGACATTGCAGCATATAAAAGGTGGAGTCCCAATGTGTTGGCACCTCCTGTAACAGGGCTATAACTGGTGCTCTATTATTACACTGAATAATTTGCAGCTGCTTCTGGGCTTTAAAAGAATGACTTTAATGCAGGCAGATTCTTCTGCAGGTGGGCAGTATGTTGCTGACTTTGTCTTCCTTTTTGAGGAAGTCTTGCACCATCTTTTTGATGCAATAGTTTAAAAACACAGGACCCCGATATAGCCTCCGTCTAACATGGCCTTGACTATGTTACTGCCATTGTCTGTGGCAACAAATCGAATTCAGAGACCTCTGGGTCGCAGCCATTCATACACCTTGCTGTTAAATTCCTCCAAGTTGTTTACAGTTTGCATGCCGCCGAACGCTCTTTAAACTTTCTTCAGGGCCAAGAACTGAAGATATCTTTTGCTTTACCCCTGAAAAAGAGATCCTGTGTGCAGTGATGAACATGTCATCAGGTGCCTGACAACTGGTTCACATGTCTGTCATCAGGTGGATGGTGTGACCAACACTTTGCTGCAAAGCATGTTCAACCAACTGCAGCACATCATGATGCCAAGCTGGATCAGCCACTCAGGCAAAATAGGTCCTACTTGGTACTTTTGGGCGGATGGTTGCCGAAAATTCTAAAACTCCCACTCCTTCCACAAATGAAAAAGGGACGAGGTCCAGAGCTAACATTTGTGCCAGCTTCCCATTGTACAAACGTGAGGTTGTGCGATTTCGCTCGTAGGGCGCCTCCTGCCTAAACATGCCTGGAATAGTAGTCTGGATTTTCTTACTTTCTTGTGGCACTGACACAGGCGTCTTTTGAGAAATAGATGCTAGTGGTAGACTCAATGTGCATCATGGTGGTGTGTCAGTCACTGTATGCCGCGGTGTCTCCATCATCTCACTCTGAGTCTTCTTATGGCATTGTGAAGTTACTGAGGTGGGTGAACCTGCTAGCACGCTGCAGAGGACAGGGCTGCTTTGTATGAAGAAGATGTTACCCTCTTGTGTGAAGAAGATGCCCCCGCTGCATGTTCAGTTGCTCGGGGGCATCTGTTGTTCTTCATGTTTGGCTTTGGGCTGTGCTCCCTTGGCTGCTGCCGGTTGTCGTCCGACTTTACACCAGGTCAGAGCAGGTGGTGATTTCCTGCTGCTAACACGCATTATCGCATGTTTCGTGGAATTTTCGCGGATGTGGCTGGTTGTTGAGAATGTGGAGGAGTGATGTTGTCGTGGCTTTTGGCACGGGAACGCCTACTCTACATCTCATTAGTGATAGTTGCCGGGGCCATCTGTGGCGATGTTTTTAGCGGCTGCTATCGCGGATAAACTGGTGTTATGGGCTGTTGACACCAGCTTGTGAATGGGGTGATAAATTTATCGCAACTTTGGCTGCGATAAAGTGCTGTTAACTTGGCGATAGCTCCTTGAGAATATGGCCCACTGCCTGAAGACGAACTAGAGGTAGGTGGGCATGTCGTTGATTGCCTCTCTGCTTCTCCTGATGCAGGGATTGGTGCTGGTCTCAGCTGGGGCGTTGCAAATATTGGAGCCGGTGGTGGTGCTACCTGTGCCACATCCCTCGGAGCTGGTTGAACAACAATGTCAGATTCCTCTGCCACCTTCCATCGTGACTATCTCATCATCGTCATCCTCCTCTTCATTCCCTTCCATAAGTCTGTGTCTTTCTGGAACTTTTCTTTTCCTTTGCCTCTCCTATTGTCTCCTGGTCTCTGTCAGGATCCACTCCATGTCCCTAGCATCATCATCAGAAGTGTGCTTGGATAAGATGATGCTGTAGTATCCTTCCTTTTCCTTGCTGGAGATGTGGGAGCCAATGATTCTAAAAGAGGAGGTTCAAGAAGTTAATAAAAAAATAAAAATAAATGTTTATACAGAAATAGTGAGAGAAAAGATACTAATGGACCTGATTCACCTACAGACAATATAGGTACATAGGTCTGCAAGGTGAATGAAAAACATTTGAGCAAGAGAAGCTGGTACCTTCACAGATTTTGATGGAATTCATACCCCACCCAAACGTCCACACAGACTATACAGGAGGGGACCTGGATATAGATGGAGAGATGACAAAGACAACTCCCGCTCAAAGGCACAGCGGAAAAACAAACAGAGATGGATAAAGGTGAAAGGCAGAAAGACACTGAGAATGGATCCCAGATAGTTATAGGATAGCATTCTCCCATCGTAAAATTTCATTAAGACCTTTTTTCTTTAGTGTTGAGGGTAAAAATCCAAAACACTTCTCTTTTTCTGTGGATAGCCGCGGCGTCTGTTCCTATTTGTGGTAGAACTTTTTACAAAATAGACCACCTGAGGTCTCCCTCAGTGTGATTAGCCTCTCTCCAGTGGTTAACTAAAGGCACAGAATGTTTGGACAACCTGATGTTGGATTTGTGCTCACCAATTATTTTCCTGCATTCTCATCCGGTCTCACCTACATAGGCCAGATTGCAGGGACAAATAATGATGTACACAATATTCGAAGACTGACAGTTAGTCATTTCCTTAAGAAACACCGTTCTCTCATTTATTCGAATATTGTCACTCACAATTGCATTAGGGCATGCTTGGCAGGTGCCACATTTGTGGTTTCCTTTGACAGGCTCACCTCCCGTGATGGACTTTTGGCAAAAGTTGTTGCGATTGGGCCTCTTAGCCCTCACTAACAGGTTCCTGAGGTTTTTGTTCCTCTTGAACGCAAAGAGGGGTCTAGGCAATTTTTGTTCGTGCTCGTCTATATGTAAGAGGTGCCATTGTGAGTTGACAATTTGGCGCACCTTATTGTCAAAATTGGAGTGCTTGGTCACACACACAAGTTTGTCCAGTTGTTCTTTATTTTTTGGTCTGAACATCACATCACGGTCATAATATCTAGCTCTCTTGAGAGAGTCTTTGATCAGTTTGATAGGGTATCCCCTCCTGATGAGTTTATCCTTAAGGATTTCAGCTTGTTTCATAAAATCCTTGATGTTGGTGCAATTTCTTCGAATTTGAAGAAATTGACTAAACGGAATGCCGTCCTTCTGTCATCGGGGGTGGAAACTACTAAAATGTAGTAGAGTGTTTCTTGCCGTGGATTTGGTGTAAAGCGAAACCGACAGATGGGAGTTATGGTGTTCAATCCACGCGTCAATAAATTCCACCCTTCCATTACTGGTGTGAGCCATAAATTTCAGGTTGGGGTCAACCGCATTGATCCATGATGTAAATTCATCCAAGGTGTCCTGATCGCCTCTCCAAATCAAGAAAATGTCGTCGATAAAACGCGACCAATTGAGGACATTTTCAAAGAATGGGGCCATGTTGTTATAGATATGATGGGTCTCAAAATGTCCCATGTATAGACAAGCTACACTAGGGGCACCCATGCTGACCCCCTGTATTTGTTGAAAAAAGATGTTGTTGAACTCAAAAAGGTTTTCACCAAGGATAATCTCAAGACATTGGAGAATAAATGGAGAGTTGGTGACCGAAGGATCAGATTCCAATATTTCCCCTATGACTCTCATGGCCTCCCATTGGGGGATGTTAGTATACAAGGCCTCCAGGTCCATAGTAAATAAAATATCCCTTTGATCATCGTATGGTAGGCCTTCTATCTTAGAGATAAAATGGCCAGTATCCTTCACATATGAAGGTAGATTACAAACGAGAGGCTTGAGGAACAGGTCAACATATTTTGATAGGAGTTCTGTGACAGCCCCAATGGTAGAGTGGATCGGCCTTAGTGGGGGATTCTTCTCATCCTTATGGGTTTTTGGAGCCCCGTAGATAATAGGTATACGGGTGTTAGAAGGAGTGAGAAATTCTGCCTCTTTTTGGCAGATATATCCGCTTTCGACATCTGTTTCCACTAGCATGAGAATCCTGCGTTTAAAATTGGGTTCAGGGTTGTTGGTAATCATTTTGTAATGTCTCTGTGATCCAAGTAAGCTGCACATCTTCTCCACATACTGTGTGGTATCGAAGATGACAATTCCGCCCCCCTTGTCACCGGCTTTGATGGTAAGATTCTGCTTGTCCTTGAGGGAAAGGAGGGCTGCATTTTCCTCCCTAGATATGTTAAATGGGGGTTTTGGTACATATTTCGTAGCTTTTATGGATTTTGGACATAACAGCTTTTTCAAAGATTTCTACATCGGGCCCCAGCATGTCTAGGCTAGGGGTAAAGTCAGATGGGGGTTTTAAGCCCAAAATGTTGTCTTCAATACTGTTGGGGGATCTGGTCTGAAAAAACGTTTTGAGTCTAACCCTAAGGAAAAACAGAATAGAGATCTTTGGTGAGCTCAAACTTAGTGGCGGTTGAAACATAAGATAATCCTCTAGAGAGGAGGGCCTCAGTGTTGGAGTGAATATTGTCAGAAGACAAATTAAAAACTGGAATGGAATTTACGTTCTCCAGTATTTTTGATTGCGAGTTTGGATGTATTTCTGCGGTTGCTCCTGTTCTTGGTAGACCCTCTCTGTTTCTGATTCCAGAATCTGGGGCGGAAATTGCCCTTCGGTTCCCTAAAAAACTATTGTTGACCGGGGGCCTATCAAATTGTTCTTGTCTCGGTTGGTAATTAGGGTTGTGGTACGATGGACCCTCACTGTCTGGGTCAGTGGTGTCAGAGAACATCGTCACGCGTCTATTTCCCCAGTTAGAAGTTCCTGAGCCTGATGTATTCTCACTGTTAGGAGTATAACAGTTCTCAGTGAGGTATGGATATGTGCATTCCTGGGAGAAAACGCAGATATCTTTCCTGAGTTTTTCCGTTTTCCTTTTTGGTAAATATTCACGAAAGGAATCCAGCTCAAAAGTAATCTCCTCTAACTTCTTTTTCCCTTCGTCTACGCTGTTGCTTTGTTTGAGTTTCTCTTCAAGGTCCTGAATTTCTTTATTTAATATGGAGACCACTTCTTTAGCGGTTTCAATAATGAGAATCATCCAGTCTCTGGAGCATCTGTTGGAAATGAGAGCCCATTTCTCCAGGAACTGTCTGATCTCAATGAATAACCCTGGGATGTTTCTGACCCTCAGGCCAATGGGGATGGTGCCAGCCTTGAGATACTCTAACATAAAGTTAGCGTGGCCCTCAGATAGAGTAAAGGGTCGATCGCTACCCGGTGTTTGACCTATGAGGCGAGCAAAATCTTTGTTTGAGAAGCTGAAGGTTTTAATGCTCTCCATAGATGGAGGATGAGTGGGAAACAGAAGACAACACTGCTCGGATAGAAAGAAGATGAAATGACAAGAACAAACACAAGAGGTACAAGAGAATCCCAGAATGTAACAAAGATAGAGTCCTCAACAAAACCTACCAAGAGGATCAATAGTGATACAAAATCAAAACAAAATAACATAAATAGGAAATAGTAGATGTGTGCACGGAACTCCATGGGGAAACACACCGTAACCCCCACAGCTCAAGACTGGGAAAGAACAACCACTCACACAGAAGGGGGCCCCTGAAATTAATGACAGGAAGAGGAAAACAGGGGAAACTCAGGAATACAATCAAGACAAAATTTCCCTGCCTGTGAACAAATACCTAGCTTCACAACAAGCGAGTAGCCCCTCCCAATCCTTACTTTGCCCCTGGGAGCCCCATTCTCGGGGTCAGTTCTAGTAAAAATGGGAGAGGGGCTGTGTTTCCACCCTCTCCAAGCCTTAAAAGAGCCTGGGTACCCTATTCCCTGGGGCCAAATACAAATTAGCCATGTGGCCTCCCAGCCGAGCATTCTTGGGTGCCGGGGAACCCTCCCTCAGGGCCAAAATCTAAGGGGACCGGGGCGTGCAGCCTCCCCTCCCTGAGCCCTGACTGCATCACCTGGGTCCAAATACAATAATAAAGGGGAGGCCACATGGTCCCCCTCCCCAAACCCTAATAGTCCCCGGGGAAACCCATCTTCGGCACCAAATATAATAAAAAGGAGGGGGTGTCGCATTGCCCCCCTCCCAAGCCTCATTAGGCCCCAGGGACCGCATCCCCTCGGGCCAAATTACATTATAAAGGGGAGGGCGGCAGCGTGGCCCCCTCCCGAGCCTTATTAGGGCCCAGGGACCCCATCCCCAAGAGCTGAGAAATTATTAAAGGGGGGAGCCACATCACACTCCCTAAGCCTAATTAGGCCCCAGGGACCCCATCTCCGGGGGTCAAAATTAATATAAAATTAGAGGGGATGTGTGGCCCTCTCACTGAGCCTTATGAGGCCTTTGGGAACCCGTCCCTCAAGGCTGTTTTTATTTTAAGGTGCAGTGGGGGGATGTGGCCCTCCTCCATGAGCCTATTATGGCCCTGGGAACCCCATCCCCCAGGCCTGATTTTAATATAGGTGGTTACCCCGGTACCCACCTGGGGCACCCACAAACACGTTGGGGACCTCAGGAGGAGTTCCAGAACCCCTGCAGCCCCAGCTGGCTCCTCGCATGGTATGGGAGATGGCATTGCTCGCACCCAGAGGGAGCAACTATTTATGCTGCTCCCTCCTGACTGGAGCAATATCTTTTTCTTTTTCCCTGCCCGCATCAGTGAGGGCAGGGAAATAAAATACAAGTCTGCTCCCAGCTGGCGGGAGCATTTTTAAAGTTAATGGTGGTCACTGTGATGTAATATACTCCTTCAAATAAGAGTCTTCTTTGTTTTTTGTGCTTGTTTGGTAGAGGTGTTCATTATTCGGGTCCATGTAGGATGCATTTAAGTGTCTTGATGAGATCTGGAAGGGTGCTCCAGGCAATTTACCTGTGAAGTCAAGCAGAGTGATGGAAGGTATATCTGCATTGGGATCAGTGACAGAATATCGACCACACAAATATCGTGACACAGCAATAGTGTGTCAAAAATATCGTTGACACAAAGATCGTTTTCCTATAATTATAAATATAAGAGCAGAAATATTGAGTAAAAAATATTGTTTACACTAATTTTATTAAAAATATTACAAAAATATTGTTTTTCAATAAATCCACAGTTTAAGATAGTAAAACTTTAATATTTTAATACATAACTATAATATAATGACTATTACATAAATGTAAATAACATTTAGGGGCTGATTACGATGTTGGTGGGTCCGACACCTAAAGCACATTGGTGTTGGACTCACCGACATCTGCTGCTGTGGTCCACATGCCACATTACGATGTGGCAGACGGAGGCATCAGGCAGAGGGCCCGTCAACGGCGCATCCAACTGGCTCCTTGAGCCAGTTGGTGTGTCAGAAAGACACCATAATCCCCTAATGATGGAAGCTTCGCAGTCGAGGCTAATGATGTCTTTTTCCAACAGCCTCTGCATGCTTTCCTTTCCGACATGGAAAGGCTGTTGGAAAATGTCTTTGGGGGCCCATAGCAGAGCCCCCTTTCCCCTGGCTCTCCACTACTGGGCCTGGGGGGCCCCTATGGTGCTCCCCTAAACATCCCTGCACCGTGTGCTGCCCGCCACATGGTGCAGGGCTGTTTTCATACATACATTTTATTGTGGCAGCTTGTGCTGCGGGCCTTTTCCGCCCGCTGTACAAGCTGCCATAATGAAATGGATGTTTCTGACTGCCCTATGAGGCGGTCGCATCCAAACTGCTAGGGTTGGAACCATTGACCACTGGTTGGGTGGTTCTAGACTGATACGACATCGTGATCAGCCCCTTCATATTAGAAATAAATATATACTTATGTAAATATACACACATAAAAACACATTTGTGTATGTTTAAATATACATAGCTATAAAAAAACTAGTATTTAATCTATATATTTTACATTATGTAAAATTGTTGTGCCTTTTTAATTTACTATTATAAAAAATATATACACATATACATAAATACATAAAAAATTAAGAATTTAAAAAATGAAAACAAATAAAAACATTGAAAAACACTTATAGTAAAATTATTAATAACAAAATAAAAAGTGATACACATATATATATATATATATATATATATATATATATATATATATATATATATATATTTTTTTTTTTTTTCAATCAAACCCGCTATCTTCACAGTGCAGAGCTTGCACCAGCAACACGGGATCTGGCTAAAGTGTTTAATTAGGCAAGAATAGTCGTAGGACGGCGCATTTCGGTAGACACAGCCACCTTTATCACATAGCGCAGCCGCCATTATAATAGCCTTTAAATTCCACTTGTAAATGCATGACAGGTAGTGGCCACAGAAGACATACTGAAATGAATGCAGTAATAGAAAGTGAAAAGCGCAAACGTTACATTATGGAATTCAAAACGTGCAACATTGTAACACATTAATTCATCACAATTGTAACATGAAAATCGGAAACACTAAAAAATAAACAAATAAGTATTTAAAAAGTAAAGGAACACGGTCCGTGAAACTTTACTGAAGCCAAGGCAGAACCATACAATTAAATTGCAATATTGCCTTACATTCAGACAAAAGCATAGTCTGCCTGGATCAAACATGAAAATTAATGAATGAACTCGTGGTGTGGCATGGCCCCAGCTGTAGAGTGGAATACAATCCGGGGACGGGAACAGGACATAATGCTACCAGCTGAGATCACAGCGGACATTGGGTGCAATCAAAATCCTGCTACAATACACTGAGTGAGCCAAAAGAGCTGGATAAGCATGAGTGGCTAATACGATAGTGCATGTGTAGATCCCAAGTGGGCATATACTAGACAGCAGGTTGAGATGAAAAGTGCTACCATGATCTAAAACATGGAATGTTGGACAAGTGTCCCATTCGTCCCTCAGCAATCTAGACATGGAAGAAATGCTACTCTGGCCAAGCCACACTTGCCACAAAGCGTTAACTATGTGATTACTATTGGTCAAAAGTAAACAAACACAAATGAAAATGAGTGTTCAACAAATATAGTGACACTCAACCCACCCAAGTGAAAAAAACTTAACAAAGAGAATAAAGGACAGTAAAAAGTTCTGCATGCAGCTGAAAGCGCTAGAACTAGGCTGAAGAAGAGTGAGGTGCATACCCAATGTTGCGTGAAAACAAAAATATTACAAATGAATGTACAATTCCTAATCCGAGTTCAGACCATTGGGGATCTTGCTATTAAGCAAAATAATATAGCGGGACTGGAGTCTACACAATTTGAGCTCCCTATTGCCACCCCTAATGTCACTAGGGACTGAATCAATGACAAAGTACACCAGATCTCCACTGTTGCCCCCATGTATATCATTGATGTGTTGTGCTACAGGGTACATCTTGTCATCTTTCGCAATAGCTCGTAAATGTTGAAGGATTCTTATGTAAACCATGTTTTTGGTGCTGCCCACATATTGTTTAGGACACATACATGCACAGATAATATAAAATTTTTAAAAAAAACACATAATCAATCAACTAATCATTTATATAGCACAGTGCTATCACTCCTAGGGGTATCTGGGCACTGAAGGTGCTGTGTCTCGAAGTACCAGGTCTTCAGTACCTTTCTGAAGTCCGACTGAGAGGGTGCCTTTCGGAGGTGGAGTGGCAACTCGTTTCAGGTCTTGGTAGTGATGTAGGAGAAGGAGCGGCACCCACTGCGACGGATGCAGGGTGTGTGTGCTAAGGCAAGGAAGGAGGAGCGTAGGTGTCTTGTGGGTAGATGGAAGCTCAGTTGATGGTTTATGTAGGATGGTCCTCGATCATGTAGAGCTTTTTAGGCATGTGTTAGGATCTTATACTGGCATTTTTCGGGATGGGTAGCCAGTGGCGGTTTGTGAGATCGGGGGTGATGTGGGTCCGTTTGGGTAAGTCCAGGATGAGTCTGGCTGCAGCACTCTGTATGGTCTGGAGTCTTCTGAAAAGCTGGGTGGAAATGCCGGCGTAGAGAGTGTAGCCATAGTCAAGGCGGCTGGAGATGCTCTTTTTGGTATTCACTGGGATCCATCTGAAGATTCTGCGGAGCCTGTGCAAAAGTAGGGAAAACTTTGGATGCCAGAGGGGTAACAATTACTATTCCCACTCCAGTCTGTGCAACAGAAGAGAAACCGTTGGAAGCCAAAGGGGTATTATTTACTATTCCCACCAGTCTGTGCAACAGTGGGAAAAGCATTGAACACCGGAGAGGTAAAATGTACTATTTTTACTCCAGTCTGTGTAACAGTAGGGAAAGCGTTGGACACCGGAGGGGTAAAATGTACTATTTCCACTCCAGTTTGTGCAACAGTAGGGAAAGCTTGGGACACTGGAGGGGTAAAATTTACTATTTCCACTCCACTCTGTGTAACAGTAGGGAAAGCGTTGGACACCAGAGGGGTAGCATTTACTATTCCCACTCCAGTCTGTACAACAGTAAAACATAATAATTTTTATTTTTAAAAAATATTTTTATTAAGTGCATGAATACGATGCTGCGAGTAGCGCTTTGATTTTCAAAACAGTTTACGAGTAAATCGGTACAAACAAAAATCATACATATATGAATTCAACAAATACAAAGTTACACGTATCTAGAGAGCAGTTACCCTTTTGTAAAAGGAGAATTATATTGAGTCAGCAACATTTCCTCATGCATAATTTTTATGTTTTTTTACAACCTCTCCCACCCCTCCCACCCCGGGGTTGGACAAACACTTAAATACAATTAATGTCGAAAGTACCGGGCCGAAGACCACTTTGATTCTCGCTGTACCTCTCGAGCCATCTGGTCAGTGGTTCCCAGATTTTTAAGCCTTTCACACAGGACCGAGGCCCTCTTTTTTCATAGATGGCTTTTTCAAAATTATAATTCGCCACCAATCGTGTTAGCCATTGATGATAACCTGGGGGGGATAGATCTAGCCAGGCTGAGGCTAGGGAGAGTCGATATATCGCCATACTTATAAAAAATAGTTGCTCTCCCGGCTTCCCTTGAGTCTCCTGGTCCACCCCAAGACAGATCAGGGCAGGCGAAAGACTAACATCTCTCCCTAACATCTCTTTTAAAAATATAGCAATCTCTAGTTTTTAGATATTTAACGAATCGCAAGAGGAAGCATGTGATTAAGATCCGCCTGGTACAGAGAACATCGGGGGCATAAAGTCTCTTTCCCTTTCCCCCATTTCGCAATCTTTTTCGGAGTATAATAGAGCGAAAAGCAGGTCTTATAATACTGAGCTTGGAGCCGTGCCGGGATTAACAGCTTTTGTGCTAGTTCAGTTGAGTGGAAAAATAAATCTTCAGAAATATCAATTTCCGCTTTCCACTTCTAAGCCCGTTTTTCCAAATCATCCGGCATTAATGAATTAAAAGAATTATACATGACTCCGATAGATGGATGATTTTTCCTCAGGTTGTCTATAATAGAGTTATTAGTAAATCCTATTGTGCCGCCACATTTTTTACTTAAGAAGTCACGTACTTGCAGATACTTATAGAAATCCCTCCAGTCTAATTCATATGTTTCTTTGAGATTTTCAAAAGATACTATATCGGATAGGGAATAAAAATCGCCGAATTTGGACAGGCCTTTGTCTTGCCATTTCTTGATTATTGAGTCTTTAAACATTTCAGGCAAATTAGAGTTGTTATAAATCGGTGTGTAGTAACTCAAACGACCCAATCCTAACATTTTACGGACCGCTTTCTTAGTTGTATAACCAGCAGCCAACGTTTTAAAGCATACTTTCTTATGAGAATCATTCAGAAACCTCCAGGTCCACCCCCAAGCATCTTCGCCCATTATGAGTTCAATAGGTGTAGGTATGTTTTCCAAAAGGTTATCTATTGGCTTATCAGAAAAATGCGTGAAGTTATACAAAAGAGTGGTTGCCCAATAATAAAGTCTTATATTTGGAAGAGCCAGCCCACCCCTTTCCTTTGGTAGAGATACTTGTATGCTCTTCTGGGTTTTTCATAGGCCCAAATGAATTGAGAAAACAGATCTTCGATCCTTTTTAAACAAATTATACTAAATTCTAACGGATAGCTCTTATAAGGTACAAACATTTAGGGAAAAAAGCATTTTAATTATATTGCATCTGCCAATTATCGAAAGATGCAAATTGTGTAGTCGGACTAATTCAGGTTTGATTTTATCTATCAAGGGGTCAATATTGTAATCAACTATCTTTTCAACACTAGCCATAATATCTACTACCAGATATGTAGCCCTTTCTACCTGTCTCGTGTCGTCACCCATACTGACATTCTTACAAATAATCTGGGTTTTAGATCTATTAAGGGAGTATCCAGATAAAAGTCCATATCTAGCCGCCTCTGCTTCTACCTCAGCCATAGATGTTTCAGGATTAGAGGTTACCAGAGCAATGTCGTCGGCATAGGCTAGTACCTTTGTTTCCCAGCCCTGAGAAATAATAGGGCTAAGCCTTCGATTAGCTTCCAAGACTCATAAAAAGGGGTCTATATATAGGGCAAATAGGAGGGGTGAACTCGGGCATCCCTGGCGGGTTTCTCTAGTTATTTTAAACGTAGCAGTAAGTGCACCATTTAAAAATAATTTGGGTTGAAAATATAACATCTTAAATGCCTGTATAAATCCCTGGCCTATCCTGACCCTTGACAGGGACTCCCATAAAAAAGGGCAGGAGACCCTGACAAAGGCCTTCTCGGCATCAAGCAGGATAGGTGCTATTGGAGCTCTGTAAATGTGAGCAGCATCGAAGAGTGAAATAGTTCTCCTAATATGATCAATGGTACCACGTCCGGCGATGAATCCATGTTGCCTAGGTGATATTACTTTATGTATTACCCCTGCTAATCGAACCGCTAGAATTTTAGAGTAGATTTTGCTGTCCGCATTTATCAGAGTGATAGGGCGAGATCTAGAGCTGATTTATGCTTCTTCAAGAAAACAATAATTTTTGCTTGCGACCATGATTCTCGTGGTCTCCCTCCCTTAAAAACATGTACGACTAAGGGTAGCATGATCTATTTTATTTCAGTAGAAAACTTTTTATAATATTCAGCTGGAATGTTGTCTAAGCCGGTGGCTTTACCATTAGGAAGGCTATTGATACAAAGCAGAGCGTCTACCCATTGAGGGGGCTCTTCCAGTTGAGCCTGGTCGTCTTGAGATATTTGCTCTGCTTGAGTTTGACTCGTGATATCATTTAAATAAGCCTTGGTAGTTTCGTGATATAAATCTTGATAATAGGCAAGAAACTCTTTACGAATACCATCTGGATCTGAAATTATGGCTTGTGTGGAGTCTTTAACAGCGGTAATAATGTTCCTTGTAGCTTTCTGTCTTGCCCTAATTGCGAGGTGATGTCCGACCTGCTCGCTACATTCATACGCTTCCTTCCTCCAAATCGCTAATCTATCTGGAGCCCTTTTGGCTAGTAGCTCCATGACCGCTGATTTGGCTGACATTATTTTTGCGAGCGCATCTGCAGGGTCGTCGCCGTCCCTGAGAGCAGTAATTAAGTTTTCTTCTGCAACAGCCAATCGGGTTTGCAGATTATCCAGCATTTGGCGTTTTTCCCTATTTGAAGAAAGCGAAAAACTCGGTGTATCACCTCTTTTTGCTGCTTTTAATGCATCCCAAACCACTTCGATCCTCGTGCTTCCTATATTTTCCTTTATAAATTGAGGGATGCAGTGCCTCATGTGTTTACAATATTCCTCATTTAAAAGTAGAGATCGTTCAAAAGTCCAACTAGCCATATCTCTATTAACCATTGTTACCCCTCTTATTTCCACCACTAAGGGATTATGATCTGCCACAATGCGTGAAGTCTTTTCCGTTGAGCACGAATGAAGAATAGAGTATGATGCGAAGATAAAATCTAATTTCGCAAGCCTGTTATGTGGAAAAGAATAAAAGGTATGACCAGAATCGGTGGGGTGCTGTAAGTGCCAGATATCAATAAGTGCCTGTTCACGACATAAAGTCCTCAGGGCTTTGAAGACCTTTGGTTTCCGACCACTGTAACTCCAATTTGTATCCAAAGTTATATTTTTATTAGCGGGCAGATTTATATTAAAATCGCCGCAGATGATTATAGGTAACGGCCACTCAGCCAGTTCATTATTCATAAAATCAAAGATTACAAGGTCATCTGCGGTACTACCATATAAACTGTGAGTGAATCTCCATTAGCCCTATTATCTCTCAGGGCTGTGAAACAAAGGTACTAGCCTATGCCAACGACATTGCTCTGGTAACCTCTAATCCTGAAACATCTCCATTTTCCCTCCGACATTCGGTAATAACCCACCTCCCATTTTGATCCGCTGATGTACGAATAAATTGAAGTGAGCGTTTAGCTGATAATATTGCCACCCCCGTGTCCTGGCATTTTGTGTCGTGGCCCCTACCACTGTAAAGCCAATTGAGTCTAAAAGGTGAATCTGTGTTCTTTCTATATGTGTTTCCTGCAAACATAAGATATCCGCTTTAAGTAGTCGGAGTGCAACAGCCGTATTACATTGATTTTTGGGATTGTTTAGACCACACACGTTAATTGTTGCTATGCGTAATTTACTCATTACATTCAACAAACTTACTCCAGTACACAAACCAACAAACCAAATAGGAAAGAAAAAAAATCAGAGTCATCCCTCTTAGTGCCAACCCCTTACTTCTCCCTGTCCCTTCCCCCATGGATTCCCCCCACCACCTGCCACTGAGGCTACCTGGTTCTGCACGAGCCAGGGAGAGGGCATCTGAGCAATCAGGACCCCGTGACCCCCCCGATCCAACCCCTGTCCTAAACTATACGCTCTCTCTGTGCTGAAACCATTTATGACCATTTGTAACCATTTCCTCTTGCTGAAAGTTCCCGACTTAAAGCATTGGGCCTTAAAACGTAAACATTTTTAGTCTTTAGTTATGTCCCTTCTTGACTGTGTGATCTCCTGCAGATAGGATTGGGCTTGAACTTCAGAAGTAAAACTGCGCGTGACCCCCTTAAAAATGATTTTAGAGGCATGCTGGATTCTGAAAATATACTGTTGCCCCTATTTGTTGCAAGGGGGCAAATAGTTGCCTTAGCCTCCATCTACACTCAACTGTGGCATGGGCATAGTCAGGTCTGGTAAAAAAGGTAACTCCATTGAATTCCCTCTTGCTAGTTAGTCTTGCTAAGTCATAGAGTGCCTGACGTAAAAGAAAGTTACCAAAATAGACTAACATAGCCCGGAGGTACTGCGCTGAGGACATTGGGCGTTTAGAAGGTGTTAATGGGAAGCAGTGAGCACGCTGTATCTCCTTGTCCCAGTCCCAGGAGTGCAGCTCAGGAAATGCTCCTTTGAGGAGCGTAATCATATAAGCCCTAGGGTCACTCCCTTCCACTCCTTCCGGAACTCCAAGGATTCAAAGGTTGTTACGTCGCAATCTGTTCTCCTGCTCCTCGATCTTATACATTAAGTCTTTGACTATGCCTTCATGCGCATCTCCCTGTACCTTTAGGGAGGAAACGTCTTTTTCCAGGTTCTCAGTGCACACTTCAACTGATGACATTCTGTCAACAATCTCCGCACAGATTCGACCCACTTTCCTTATTGCGCCTTGTAGTTTTTGTGTAGCCAGTCGGTTTTTTCGATTATCCAGCTTAACCTCTTCTTGAAAGCTCTTGATTGAGTGCAAGACTTCGGCAAGGGTGGGTTCTTTCTTGCTTCTAGAGTTTCCTGAGTTTCTACTATCCATGTCTCCCATAGCTAAAGGGTTACCGCCTGAGCATACAGTACAGTCTGAGGCAGTCACTAACTGAGAGGATATGTAATCCCATCTGAGCTCGGCATTGTTTCCTTGGTCCGTAGCTCCCCACTCTCGCGTCTACTATGTCTTTTCTTTTTCTTCAGCAACTTCTTCTTTTGTGCAGCAGTTTTCCATGAGGCATCCGAGTTCGTACTACTTCCCCAGTCATGTCTCCCTCCATCACTAGATGTAGATATACCTGTCTCATACATCTCTGACGCATCCGTAATTGAGTGAGGGTTACTCATGTTATCAGGTATTTTTAACTGAGAGTTTATTGTATTTACTGGATTCCTTTGTACCGTGGTTCCAATATTTGCGCTCTTCTTAGCACTGGGCTGTTTCAGATGCTCTTGTGGTCAGATTTGGGAGATCTGTTGGGGGAACATTCTCTACTTGCTCGCCTCCTATGTTTATAGCTACGTTTGTAGCTAACTCTGTGGCTGCAACTATATTTTCTAGTGGTGCGGAGGTTGCTAGAATCGGTGCTGCTGACACCACAGGTAAAGAGGCTACAGAGTCTTGAGACACCTCTCCGGCGTCAACAAGGAGGTAATCTGGTCCTTGGGTGCAGCCCCCTCAACTGACTCGTTATATGTTTTCCCTCTATTGGGCCAAAAATATTGGAAATTAGGGGTTGGGAGTTATGCGTCTGAGTATTATCCCTAAGTTTAGCGGTTTTGACTTGCAATCTTTTCCCTTGCTTTGCCATCCACTCACTCTTGTTTGTAGAGTCCACCCTTTCTGCTTGCTCCCTGCTTTTTGCCCCCCGCGTTTCTGGGTGCCTCTGTGGGATTTCTGAGTGATTTTGCTGTGCAGCTTCAGTTACCGCCAATGCTAGCAGACTGTTATTTTTAACTTTCATGTTTTTTGCCCCTCGCCCCATCATCCTTACTTGATTTCATTCAATGTCCTGGAAACAAAGTATCTTCCAGCTTTTGATTCTGGGCTGAGACCTGGCGCAATGATTAGAACGTCTCTCCGCGCCTGTCGGAGCTCTCAGGCAGTCGTGGAGAGCCGATAGAATTGCTTCGAGATGGCACGTCGGTAAGAGCCGCCGCAGGGCAGTGCGGGGCGAGGATGCTAGAGCTGCGCGGTTCTCTGTTCGGAGAGCTGCTGCCAGATGTCGCGCTACAACTCGCCGCCCATGCTGATCTCTAGCCCACGCCGAGATCACTGCAACTGTTATGCCGTACTGTTGGTCCATGCGGAGTGAGTTCAGCAGATAATATTCCGACTTCGTAATCACGGTGACATAGAAGAGTTTCTTTATGTCTGCTTAGGGGTCAGGCCAGCGGAGCTGAGTCGAGTAGCTGCTACTCAGACGCCATCTTGCGTCATCATCAATGACAGCAATTGATGTAAAACATAATTAATTCACTTAAAAAACATACCATATTTTAATAACTCTATTAATTGTCCAAAATGTAAAACTATTAATATTAAAATATACATATAAATGTAAACAACTATTAAATAATTTAAATTGATTAAAACATTGATAGTTAATTTAAAATTACAAATCGAGATATTCATTGATCAGTTAATTAAAATACAACATTATACTCCACAAACATAGCAACACACAATTAACTATAATAATTTTTTTTTTTTATTTACACAAATAAAATATTGAGAAATATATAAACTGATTATTAATTGTGGATTAATTATGTGTTCATTAATTATAATTCAATAACCTCCAACCTTATTCCTCTACAAACACAACACAAAATATAATTTTTAAACAATTTACATAAATATTAATGAATACAATATTTAAATACAAATTAATAATTAAGTGATCATTGATTACTGCTTAATTACCTTTCCACCCTATACTCTACAAACCCATCAACCCGCACGTAAAATATAACAGAAAAAATATATATTTAAACAATTTACCTCATTAATTATCAATTAACTAATTAATAATAAACATTTAATTAGTAATGAAAAAATGCTTACTTGATTAACTTCCCACCCTATACCCCTACAAAGAAAACAACTGGCACATACCATATGACTTAGAAAATAAAATAATTACGCAATTCGCATAATGAATTATCAATAAACGAATTAATAATTATTAATCAATAAATAATTAAGAAATTATTATTTAATTAACTTCCCACCCCAACAAACAAAACAATATCACTTAAAAATATCATAAATACACAATTTACATAAATAATTAGCAATTAAATCATTAATATCAATTAAAAATAATTATTAATTAATTTTACTTAATTAACTACCAACCCTGTACCCCTGTAAACCTCACAACCCGCTATGACAGTATAAATTACTATTAACAATCAAATTAAAAATTATAATTAACTTAAAATGTAAAACTATAATTTAAATGACCAACAATTATACAAACAATAGATAACATATACCAATAAATATGAACGATATTTTTTACAATGATGTTATTGTAAACAATATTACTTATTTAAAAATCGATATTTATGTCCGCGATATTTCAGCATCACGATATTAATGTATCACGATATTAATAACTCGATATTATGTACAAATACTCTGGATGTGTAGCTACTACTTGCCATCTTCAGGTATTGTGTCTGAAGCTATCCTAGTGCCTGCTCTTGTCTGCACTTTTAGTCCGGCCTAAAGGGGTAAAATTCGGTATTATGCATTAGATGCACCAGTTTTCTCTTGGGACCACACAGGAGCAGCGGAGAAGCGTCCTAATGGAAGGCGCTGCTTTCCAACCCATGCAAGTGCAAAAGGAGGCTACGAGGACCACCCAGCAGCAGCGAGTGTGACCAGCCCTCACATAAGTATTTCCATTGTTCCTTTAAGAAGGATCCATCGCTGCTCTCCCCTACTGGTCGGCTTCCATTTCAATGTGATACCTTCAGCACTTCCCCCATGAACAAGAGGGAGGGGACAGAGAGCCATGCTGGGGGGTTAGTAGGGCAGTGTAAAGGGGGAATTGCTGCATGCCTGTGGCACTTGCCTTTAGTTTCACCGCTGTAGTAGTTGAGGCGGGTGAATGTGAACAGATATTGTTTCGTGAGAAAGGTATTTCATACTGATATGCCACATTCAATCGAGTTTTCAATATGGTTTTCATTAGTCTCTCTGGACTTTATGGTCGTGGTCTCCACCAGCCCCGATCCTCTTCAGAGTTGACTTTAGGAGGGATTCATAAAAAAAGTGAAAGGTGTGCCAGAACCCCCTGGGGAGCTTGGTTGGGTGTTCCTACTGCCTTTAGTATTCTGGGTGAAGCACGTCTAAATTGAATCCGGTCCCCTTTAATTACCAGTTTGACAGGTGGACTCTTTCATCTCCATTCTTCCCATGCCCTATGCTGCCTTCTGGGCCTGCATTACATTTAAAGCCTGCACAGACCACCAGATGTCTTTAACAGATATCAATATGGTTGCTTCCTGCCTGGTGGCCTGTCCACTTCTCTGATCCATGATATTCTGACTTCTCAGTGCGCCATCCCATTTTGAGGTTGTTCCATATTGTGCTACGATAGGCTCCTGTCTGGGTTATGCCTTAATATGTTAGCTTTGAGGCCCCTGGTATATTTCGTGCGGTCCAGACGGGGCCACTTTTCGTTGGATCTTGGTCAGACAGGGTCGTCTTTCGGCTGCGTTTGTCCTGACAATGGGACTGCCTTTCATGTTCCCTTCCCTCTCCTGTAGCTTGGTGGGTTTCTCTTATGACTGTGACCTGGGTGAGTTTCTGTACGTCTCCCCTGAGGGTGCTGCTTGCTGCCTCGCGCATGGTTGAGGTGGGTCTGGCCTCCGAGCTCTGGGTCACATGCCAAAGAGAGCACTTGAGACTGTTGTCATGGAGCCTGTTGCCGGGGTGGGAGGGCATTGTGACGTGTCTGGGACAGTAAACTCTGGGCCATACGTCACGATGTGCAGCAGAGGTTATTATGACGTCAAGTCGCAGTTTATGTCCTACGCCAATGACGAGCAAGATAGCGGGTCACAGAGGTCCAGGTAGGTTAGAAAGACATTAAAATGTGGGACGAACAGCAAAAAGTGGTGGCTGAGCTAGAGACAAGGAGGGTGGTCACTCAACTTTGAAAAATAGCCAGAAGGGTCATCGAGATTCAGGAAACCATAATGACGAGAAAGGATAATGGTGAATAAGGAGAGGGGCTTGTAGTCGGGTGGGCAAGCAGGAAACACATCTGGAGATGCATTTGGCCCATTGCAAGCACCTGGTTTATGGCATCACGCCAAATGACCATAACATGCAGCCAGATCATATCAAACTGCATCAGAATGTCTCTATTTCTAATGGATAAGGAGTACTCAAGCAGCACTATATACTTTTGCGTTGTGCTCGGAAAATCCGTGCAACAGAAATGAAACGAGGGAAAGTGAACTACGAGGGCAAGTGAGCTGAGAGTGGCAAGGCTCCTGTAAGGCAATGTGCCAATGGCTTTAGAATGAGGGGAAGGAGCCACGGAAGAGAGTCAGCGCCCTATTATTTTGACGTATCAAATGTGACTGAAAGGACCCTTTCAACCAGTGTTTAATTTAAAAAAAAAAAAAAAAAGTGCCAAGGCTGTCGTCAGGAGCAGCTTACACCACCCATTGGCCCGGCCTGCGCTGCTGTTGACAGTGCAAACACACATACGAACATCACACTACTAGAAGAAGTGTGGCACTGCAGACTATTTCAGGCCCACAGAGCTATAAGAATGGCTTGAGTGGCAGGTATTAGTCATTTTTAATGTATATTGAATTAATAAACAACTGTTGTTGCTGTTTTCATCTCTAAATAAAACACCCACAGCGCCACCATGTGGCAGACTGGCATAATTGCCGGTGTTGGCAAATAAGTGCCGGTGCCAAGCACCGGAAACCACAGACTCAAATTAAGCACTGCTTTGAACCATACACTTCCTTCAATGGCCAGTGCCCTCTCTGGTGTTTTCTCCTTCCTTCCTTCCTGCCCCCTTGCCTCTTCTCCGTTGCCCAGTCCTATTTATAAAGATCTCCAGTGTGCCGTGCCAGGGCTGTTCAGGAAGCTCCCCTGCTATCCTGGTCTGTGGGTATGACATGTTCTGCCAGCTCACCACTGCCTGCCCTGAAATGAACACCTCTGGGTACCAACAAGGAGGGACTTCGTGTTCTCTGGGAGTATCTCTGCCTTGCAGGCTCTGCACCATTCATTGACATGGCTGAAGAGATAAGTAGCTCACTTCGGGGCATATTATCAAGCACGGCATTAAAATTATCGCCGCTTTAGCGGCAGAACACTGCCGCTAAAGCGGCGATAATGGGCTTGATAATATGCCCTTGTGAATTCCCATA
The DNA here is from genome assembly GCF_964204655.1 of Triturus cristatus. Lineage (NCBI taxonomy): Eukaryota > Metazoa > Chordata > Amphibia > Caudata > Salamandridae > Triturus > Triturus cristatus. Next base: position 252,922,419 of record NC_140586.1, read on the forward strand.
GAGCCCATGTTCACACCGGAACCTGGGCTTCTATTGGAATTCTCTGCTGCATATTATCAAGCCCATTATCGCCGTATTAGCGGCAGTTTTCTGCCGCTTAAGCGACAATAATTTTAACGCCGTTTCTTGATAATATGCCCCTTCGTCCTCTATTGTGAGTAGCTTGTTACTACAATCCATGCACATTGATTTGGGTAGGGATAGAATCACAAGTGAGGCAAAGTTTACTGCAACCCACTAATTACGGAGTGCAATTAAGTCTGCCATACTAGAGGCCAAATCTGCTGAAATTTAACAGCTAAAAAAGTCCCAGTAAATACTGGGACAGGGGTATTTTGGTGCTTTCTATACCGAAATTCAAATCTCATATTCTATTATTATTTAAAAATTGTGATTAATGCTGTTTATCATACCGGATAAATTCCAATTCACATGGTACCAGATTTTGCCAGGTGCGATAAATAGCACAAAATGTTCTATGGAAAACTCATAATAAGGGCCTCAGAGTCAATGTTAAATTATTTCATTGGACTTCAAGTCCCCAGATTCTACAGGCAAAAAGACAGAAAAAAACAAATAAACACGGGAAAAAGTCCCCACGAACTCCTAAAGGTCACCAAGTCTTTAATGATATTTTATAAATCCAATCCAGGGTTATGGTAAATAAAGCACACAGACTGAACTGGCATTTGAGGTGAAGACGGCTACTGGAGATAAGCAGGACTGTGTTCTAGTGCCTCTGCTTGTAAATATTTTGACTTATCATGTGACTTACCTGTCTCTGTTAACTACTGCTCAGGACTCTTTTCTCACCTAAGTATTATCAGGATGGGTGGCTGGACTCAGTAGGATGTATAATCATAACTTCACACAGTGGGATCTATTTACTAAGATTTTACGCTGTGTCAACGCAAACTCTTTTTTACCTATTTACTTTGCAGCGCTAAACTTGTTACTTAGTGCCAAGGAGGCATACCATGGGTGGTGCATGGGCGTTCCTATGCAACCACCAAATCTCTCTGACACTAAGCCCTATTTACTTAAAAAATTAGACAGGGTTTAGCGTCACATAGTGCTCTTTTCAAGTAGGCGCTATGAAGGAGAAAAACTTTAATTTTCCTTCTGTTTTCCTTTGTATGTGTGTTGCACTGTGCAGCACACATGCAAAGCAGGAAACGGTTTAAAGGAAATCTATGTATAGTATTTTGTACTGGAAGGTTATTCTTCCAATCCAATCCAAACCAGCTTTATTCGACACATCGTCATAAAAGCACATAAACTTTATAATATTTACAATAAAAGTGTCATTCAATTATATATAAAAGCCTATTTGGACAATGGTTACACTTTATATGTCCCCATGGTTCATACTTTCCTAAATAAAACTCTGAATTCACAGTTTGTCTGACTTAACACAATCATTTCATAGCGTAAAATAATTTATAAACAAAGTTCATAAAATTCATATTAAACACTATTAAAAAAGAATATAATTAAACAAGTTGGCTAAAACCCAATGAATATAAAAAGCACTGTTTGACAGGACATATTTTTAAAACTCATGATGATAAAAATATATTAACACAGTTTAGCAAGGCACATTTTTAAATAACGATGGGCTTTGCCCTAATTACCCACATCCATTCTAGGTATTTGGCAACTGCTACGAATATGGGGGATGAAATATTCGTACGCAATATTCTTTCAGCTGCCAGACTACATCTTGTCCCCAAAAGCTTACATACAGGCCTTAGCCAAACTCTACGAGGATTTTCGTAGGCTGGGCAGGCAAATAACATATGCGCAACAGATTAATTGGGGGCCAAGCAGCAAGGACACTTACTTTCACCAAGTTTAGTCCACCTCGAAGTAAAAGACCTTAGTGGCAACGAACCCACTCTCAGCTGAAAATAAAGCTTCCTGTCTAAAGGTTTAGTGACAGTATCCCAGTATGGTTCATAGGTCGAGATGGGTTTAAATTCCAAGAATTTACCTGTTAAGGAGGATGCTTCACTGCCACTAAAGACACTTAAAATAACCATCTCCCAATATTTCTCTTTTAAAACCTTCTTAGTTGGAAAGCAGGCCGTAGTGGGTTCGTCCCAGAGTGTCGACATTCCAATTTAACTAAGATTTCTTTCACACCACACAACCAACTAATTTTATGAAAGGTATCAGCTTTTATAATCTCCATGAAATCTTCAGCATATTGTTTCAATTCCGGTGTTGTCCACAATCTACGCCAGTATAACACAGTGCGTAGCTTTGCAATATCCTGGAGAGGTTTCCTCCCAAGATCATGGAACAGCGGACAGAGCGGTGTACTTTGTCGGACATTGGTAATGCCTCTCAGGAACTTATTTTCAGATAAACTTAGTTTCGACAAGTTCTCTAACCCCCAAAGTTCTACGCCATACAATGCAGAGCTTACCACTTTAGCGTCTTAAACTTGGAGCACTGGTCTAATAGGTTTCGTCAAAGACCTATTGTGCTCAAGGCGTAGAGCTCCTGACAACTGCCAATGTTTCAGGGTGGCCATGTCAATCTCGTGGTTCCACTTTAAATCATTCTGAAAATTCAGCCCTAGGTATGTAAAGTCCCTAACTTGTTCCAGGGGACGACTGTTCATTAAAATGCCACCTTTAAAAACTTCATGTTGATTAAATGTCATGAGTTTCGTTTTTGACACGTTGACTTCGAGTCCCCGAGCGGAGCAGCAGAACTCCTCAAATACTCTCAGAGCTCTTTGGAGCCCACTCGGGGTCTTCGAAATTATCAGAGTGTCATCGGCAAACATTAAAATTGGGATTTTGATACCTGCCAAAACCGGAGCATCTGTGTTGACTCTTGCCATACAATCAACTATCCCATTTATGAACACAGTAAATAGTGTCGGGCCATGACATGGTTATTCTTCTAGTACTAACCCTAGGCTAGACACACGCAGGCGCCCTTGCATTATGGTGCAAAGACGTGTGCCTGGCGCACAGCAGCTAATTTCAGCACCAGCACTAAGGAGAGTGGAGGAGAGTGCCATATTTCTGTAAATATGGCACTTTCCTACTCTCTTCTTCTCGTGCAACACAGCACAGCTTTTTTGCATGCTGCGCTGCATAAGATTTTAGTAAATCTGCCCCAGTAAGTGCACAACTATGAATCAGCCAGGTTTAGATTTGAGGACAGTGGGTGACCAGAATTAACATTTCCAGTCGGTATCCTTGCACCTAAATCTGGCCATTACAAGTTGTTAAGTCCGCAATAAGATATAACAAGCCAATCCACTGACCACATCCAAATCCCAGGTGGGAAACGGGAATGGGGAGGTAGCTGCTGGTCAGTGAGTGCTGGGGAGATCCAGAGAAAGGAGTGGCTATTACCTCCAGAGGGGGGCATTCCAGTGTTCCCACCATGGAGCAGCAGAAGTCGGGTGGAGCAGGGCTCTGCATTGCCCCTATCCAAACTTGCTTATCATTTATAGGAATTTGCATGTGGTCTGTGGGTTGGCTTGTTATATCCCACTGTGGAATTAATAATTTGTAATAGCCAGATTGAGGTGCAAGGATACTGACTGGAAATATTAATTCTGGTCACCCGCTCAAGACGTTCAATGACATAATTCATGGAATCACGGACTATATTTAAATAACAACATTTTTTTTTTAACAATTGTTTATTGAGCAGAGCATGGGGGTGATACATACATAATAGTATAATTAGTCATCAGGAGTAAAAACCAACATTATACAATAAAACACACTCTTATTCATTTTTCAAATGAAACCTATATGGATTAAATAGCAACATCTAGACAACAAATATTTAGAAAGGGAACAAAAGTCTGGCTGGATCATACAATATTTAAAAACCTGATCTTACTGTGGAAAGTTCTAAAGTGCTAACGTGCTACATGCTAAAATATCGCAAGATTAACTTACTAACATTGTTTACTGGCCCTGAGGATTACCTATAATCATTAAACTAGGATAACTTATACCCTTGATTATAGGACCCTAGTAAAAAAGAAGTAACCATGTAGAGCTCTATATAAATAATGTAAACATTATATCTATAAAAAGAACTGCAGTATTAAAGTGCCATCGTGCTCCCTAACATGTCACTACATACATCTCTAAATATTTCAAATTTCTATCATGGTTTCACAATCTTCAGAAAACTTCCAAACAGTTTTAAATACTTTTGTTGCACCAACCCTCTTAGCATAAGCTTCTTCTAACCTCATGGTCCTTTGCATTTTATTTAGCCATTTAGAATAGAAAGGTACATCTTCAGACCTCCAATTTTGGAGAATTAGCAAACGAGCCACTGAAGAACAAATCGCTGTGTAGATCTCTTCGGCTTTAGTCAAATCGGACCTTACTTTAGAAATACCAAAGAGAGCTACCTCTACCTTGGGGTCAAGCCTCTTCTTTATTGCCTGGCTTATTGACGAGAAGATCTTGCGCCAGAATAGTTTGAGTTTTGGGCACATGAAAAATATGTGGAGCTAATCTCCCTCGCCTGCAGCCTGGCATCGGAAACATTTGTTTTCCACTTCCGGGTAACGTTTATTAAGAGTTTTAGGAGTGTGGTATGCCAACCACCGAGATAAAAAAGCCGTTCTTTTAAAGTTGGCTGCTCTTTAGGGCCTTGGATCCCAACTGGGCTATGGACTGCCATTCCTGGCAAGAGAAAGAACAGTTGGTTTCCCGGGTTACTTTTTCCAGGAATTCTTCAACCAGTGGGAGGTCATTACACTTTCTCAGTAGAGAATGGCAATTTCCAACCCCCTTTAGTTTAGCTCTATATAGAGCATTTACCTGGTTTGTTGGAGCACCGCTCGACAGTAGATTGTATTTATTTATGAAGTTTATAATCTGCAGATACTCCAAAAACCCAGGCTTATTTCGGTTGCCATATCTATTTTGAACCTCTTGCCAGGAAATTACTTTTCTAGAAATTAAAAAGTGACTCAATTCCTCAAGACCACAGTCCTTCCATCTTTTAAGCCGTCTAGAGTGTACTTGGAGACCAAAAAAGTTCAATCCTGAGGACCCGGCTTGTTTAAAAAGGACTGTAATCTGTCAGAAAAGTCTCAAACCGTCTTATATCGGGTCTTTTTTGGTAATTTGGATGTTTTTAAGAATATTGGAATTTGCGAGCCAGACTCCTGAATCATTCTATCAAAAAAGAAATTGTCTAGTAAACCATTTGGTTCCAAAAGACGTGTTGTGAGATCTAAGAACGCTGCCTCATAATATGTTCGAATTCTTGGTAAGACTAAACCCCCCTGAATAGTTTCCAATTGTAGTATAGGTAGATTAACCCTAGAAGCCTTCCTATTCCAGACAAATTCCCTGAACATTGACTCCATCTCTTTAAAATAGTTGCAGTGGCCTGCCTTCCAGTACAAATTCAAGAAGCCGAGTCAAGGATCACACAGTTAGAAGATCAAATGAGCTCCTTGCTCTCGAAAGTAAACGAAGTCACCAAGTACAAGACTATTTTAGAGAATAAATTTGAAGAGCTTGAAAATCACTTGTGGCGCTCAAATTTGCGATTAGTGGGGGCCCCTGAGAGAAGTGAGGGCTCCCAGGTGCTGCAATGGGTGGAATCCTTTATTAAGCAAAAAGTATTGCCTGAGTATAGCCGGGATCTTACAATTACAAGGGCTCACAGAATTCCATTCCATCCACTGCCAAACTCTAACATTTCACGCACCATCTTAGTTAACTTCGCTGACTATCGCATTAAGGAAAGGATTCTGGCTAAGGCCATACAACAAAGACAATTCCGATTAATGAAACCTCGAATTGCCGATTTTTTTCGGATATGTCAGCGGCTGCGGCCAGAAGGCGCAAAGAGTTTGTCAAACTGCTCTTTCTCTTCAAAGCTCAAGGCGCGCAGGCGTCTATAGCCCAGCAATCCAAGCTGCGTGTTCTTGTGAGGGGGAAATTCACATGTTCTCTAATCTAGAAGATGCTCAGGGTCTTCTCAAGGAGATCTCAGTTTCAAAGTGAAATGATAGTCTATATAATGTTTTTCGCCATCGCATTTAAGTTCATCTAAGCCCACTATTGCCGGGGGGAGGCGGGTCATCGAGGGTGCAGGTCCATGGCACCCCAAAGATTAGTCAGGGGGGGAGAGGTGGTTAGTGTGGTGGTCCACATCTCTAGAAGGGTGGGTTGTGGAGGGAGGGGGTGGCTTTATAAAAGGGTGTAGCAGTAAAATGAGCAGTAGCAGGGGCAGTTGGGGAAAGACTGTGTTTTTTGAAACACTGTAAAAATGATAAATAAGTGCTGTATTGTTTCAGTCAACGTTAATGGGATACTAAACAACAAAAAGTACGGAGGACTAATTAGGTGGCTAGAGGCCATATGTATGAACACATTTTCCCATAGACACAGAATGGGGAAAAACCTTTGCTACATCTGGCCCTAGTTTCCTTCTCGCCCCAGGTATTATTTCTTCCAGAAACTCATTTAGAAACCAACTCCCCAAAGTTATTTCTCCCAAGAGCTTTTTCTCATGCCTTTTTTGCTTCAGCTGGGTTGGTGAAAAGAGGAGTAGCTGTCTTTTTTTGTAGAGGTCTTCCATGGGAATTCGGTCAAATCCGGAGAGACCCCTTTGGAAGGTGGATATGAATTGAGGCCAAACTAAGCGGCATGATATTACATTTTTTAAACTACTATGGTCTAATAGTAGACGATATCACAGCTATACTTAAAATCAGTGAGCTACTCAGGGGGCACCTGGAAAGATAATTTTGGGTGGGGATTTTAATTTTATTCAAGATTTTAAAAAAGACACTTCTTATAAAAATAAGAAAGAATTGAAACCCAAAACCAAAAAAATCTTAGATACGTTTAGACAGGAACAACTTCTGTAAGACCCCTGGCGCCACTCTAATCCAACTGATTGTAAATTTACATGTTATTCTCGCCAATTTCATACAGCCTCCCGTATTGATTTTTTTTTAATGTCACAATCTCAGAAGTATACAGGTATTGAAATAAGGACAAACGCATTTTCGGGTCACTCCCTCGTAAAACTCGAGTTGGAGATAGAGGAGGGCAGGAGGATAGGATCCAGGTGACAGATGGATCGGCTCCTCTTGCAGTATCCTCAGTGGGTTGCTGATTTAAAAAATTGGATATTAGACTATTTTAAGATAAATGAAAACACGGCAGAGATTTTCTCTGTCTGGGGTGGGTTCAAAGCAGCCATACGTGGGCAGATGATCGCAGTTTCAAGTGCTCGGTCTAAAAAATGGTGAGATAAGATTGCTAAACTCCAGCAGGTGGTGGAAAATGCTATGTGCCTGAGAAATGCCCCGTCTAAGGGGACAGGGGATGCCGGAGTTCAGCTTCAAAGGGCGAAGCAGGCATTAAAGGAGTTTTTTTTAATTGAAGAAATAAACAGCTCTAGAATAAACCAACAGCGAGTGTATGAGGAGAGTCAAATGGTTGGTAAAATGCTAGCTGGGGCAACAAAAACAAAACAGGAAGCAGCCCTGATTTCTGAAATTATTGAACCTAAGACCCGAGACATTATGTTGGATAAAGTCGGCATAGCCCAATTCTTTATGGAACATTATTCACAGCTATACACCACGAGATACGAGGTAGGACGGGACCAAATCCCTAAATATTTTGAGGAGGTAAATCTTCCCACTTTGCCAGACCTGCTAGCAGAACAAATCCAGCTCGATATATCTGAAACAGAAGTTTTAAATGTGGTGAAATCAATTGCACGGGCTAAAGCCAGTAGAGCTGATGGGCTACCAATCGAATTTTATAAAACTTTTTCTAAGGAATTGACTCCCTTCCTGGCAAAACTGTTTAAAACTATTAAATTGGGAAGCTGTGTTCCCCCTAGTTTTAAAGAATCTATAATCCTCAGTTTTGTAAAGAAGGGGACAAATCAAAAGGATGTCAATTTTTATAGGCCGATCAGTCTCCTCAATGCTGATTTTAAAATCTTAATGAAAGTCTGGGCTCAACGCTTCACCCCTATTGCCCAGGCACTAATTCATAGTGATCAGTCCGGCTTCGTTGCGGGGAGGACTATGTCCTCCAATACCGGGTTTTTAATTCATGCACTCGATTATTCGACGAACAATAAAATTCCAACTATTGTTACGATGGTTGACGCTGAAAAAGTGTTCGACCTGGTTAATTGGGACGCCCTTTTCTTTGGATTTGGTATCCCTGTTCAAATCACAAAAATTTTGAGAAACATCTATCAGGGTGCCCAAGCCCGGGTGGTAGTAAATGCCAATCAAATAGGGGCAGTTAATATAAATCGTGGAACCAGACAAGGTTGCCCGATGTCCCCCATTTTGTTCACCTTCTTCATCGAGTCCCTGGTTATTAGAATTCGCGGAAATCCGGAAATTAAAGATTCAATAAAAGGGATGGCGAAATTAAAACTTTTCGTAGATGATATAATTCTGTATCTGCGCCCCGATAAGCAGAATTTGGATCAGGCTTTAGAAGAATTCAGACAATTTGAACTAATAGGGGGGTACAAAATGAATCAAAATAAAACTGAGATTTTAACATTGAATGTTGATTGTCATTTTTTACCCTCCAATTTAAAATCCCAGGGTCTGAAAGCAGAACCGATTAGATATCTGGGCATTTATGTCACCAATCACTATAAACAATTATTCAGTTTGAATTACTCAGCAATGCGGAATAAAATTAAAGCCCTGCTCGATAAGTGGTCTCTCCTCCCTTTAACTCTAATAGGTTGTGTAGCACTGATAAAAATGTCTATTCTTCCCCTACTAATATTTCTCTTTATAAACGTACATTTGAAGATCAACTACAATTTAAATAACAACATTGTTGGAATACTAATGAGATCGACTAATGATTCTGACTGTGTTCTATAGGAAACCAATGTGGGATCACACTGCTTCACCTCCCAGCAGGTTCCCCCCTAAGCATTATGGTGCATGCAGTTCGCCATGCGTGTGTACTTGCAAAAGTCTTTCGAGTATTTAAGCAGGTTGGTGCAGGTAAGTGCTGGCCATCTCTATATACATGTTTCTGGATTATTATCCGTTGTCAGTAGAGATTAGGCATTTCAAATATTTGGGGTTGCTGAGCAGGCTTCCAAAGTATTCTCGGGTCACAGTACCTCGCAAGGCGCGCATGTGCCTCTCCACGAGCTCATCAGCTCAAATGGCTTGAGGGAGCCTTTTAAACAGGAAACCAATGTGGGATCACACTGCTTCACCTCCCAGTCATTTGAGCTGACGAGCTCGTGGAGAGGCACCTGCGCGCCTTGAGAGGTACTGTGACCCGAGAATACTTTGGCAGCCTGCTCCGCAACCCCAAATATTTGAAATGCCTAATCTCTACTGACGACGGATAATAATCCAGAAACACGTGTATAGAGATGGCCAGCACTTACCTGCACCAACCTGGTGAAATACTCGAAAGCCTTACACACGCTTGGCGAACTGCATGCACAATAATGCTCAGGGGCGAACCTGCTGGGAGGTGAAGCGAAGCAGTGTGATCCCACATTGGTTTTCTGGTTTTGTGTTCTATAGGATTTGTGAACAAGGAGTAATACAACAGCCTAAATCAATGGTTTGACTCTTATCAACTTGCCTGCAAGCTTTCAAATCAGAAAGATCATCAAAGCTCCCTTAAGTATTGCTTAAATAACAAAATATAATTCAATCCACAATAACACTCTTTAAAATATCAACCTGAGCCCAATGTCAAAAACGAGCTTGGATACCACATGTATAGAAATTATGTTTTAACCACAGAAGAACTAATAAGAGGCAATTTCATATAATCTCCCATAAAACGTCTGTTCCCCCCTTCCCCCGCAGTGCATGCTCAAAATCAAGATGGCAAGAGATGCTGTTTTATGTTAATGTTACTCTGGCTCACAGACTAGCAATAGAGAAAACTATTTTAGGAAGCACCTCAATTACAGCAATTTAATAATTGTCAAAAAGGAAGGGGTCTCGGAGACCCCTGAGATTTTGCTCCTTATGTTACTGCTCTTCACGGAGAGGCTTGCGGGGTGCAGCATGAGTCCAGAAGGCATGTTGTACCACTGTATTTAATCTTAAGTGTTGGAAGAAACATTCCAAACAGAAAGCATCCCTTTAAATATTGTGGCCACACTCAAGTGCATATGTGTGTATAATGCCAGTTTGATGGAACGTGTTATAAGTGTATTTATTGTACTCCATGTTGTAACACCAGCTGAATAACAATAAGTGAATTACTGGGCATAAAGCACTGACCTTTGGTATTAAGCGGAAGAGAGGATGTGACCCTACCCTCTCTGAGGTGCAGGGTATGCAGTTTTGACTCAAAACCCAGTTTCCCCATTTGTCTAAATTGTGTGCTTCACAGCCTATCGATGTATGTCCTTTCCTTAACATTGCAGTGTGAGACAACATCAAAGTAATTCATTTTAGGGTCTGCGATCTACAAAAACCTATTATATGATTAATATAAAATTATCTTCACGTTTAATAACAACATAGGCTGACATGTCTTGGGAAAGTCACTGTAACGTCGTTAGGGTATGAGGTGCTCTTAAACGCTTCATGTTACAAAAAAAGATATATTACTTTCAACAAATGTCACTTCATTTATTCAGTGATATGTAGTTAAACGAGCAGGTGAAAATGGTTCAAAACTAAAAAAAATTGGTTTATTTTAAAGTCTTTATCATATTTTTTTCATGACATTCGATGCCTAGTTTACATCTTTGGAAGGCTCGGCTCGTGCTTTGGTTCTCAGAGCCAAGCCAGACTCTCTCTCCCAGGATGTCGAAATACCCCTCACAGAAATTAGCCTCTCTTACGCCCTTGGATACCGACAGACTCGGGCAGAACGAAAGAGCTAACGAAGAGAAAGTGTAGGAGAGACAGGCGAGAGGAACGCGAGACACAAGGGGCATAAAGCCTGCAGAGAAATGCTGAAAGGAAGGAAGGGCGCACAGGGTAGTACCAGAGAGCGGGCAATGTCTTTAACTTGTTTTGTGGCGTCCTGTCGGATCTCCAATAAATCTACCCTGCTCCAGTTCTAGAATGAAAGGCCGGCCAGTTCCTGAAAAGTTTCCAGACCTCTCTTTCCCTGCAGCAAGCGGAAGTGACGTGTTTGTGAGGAGAGGTCTCCTACATCATTGTGCAGCGTGCATCTTGCACAGGCCGAGGCTTGCAAGAGCTCTTCCCAGAGGCATCAAAAGGCACTCTCCTACCATTCTTGAAATGTATTTGAAAAGAAGAATGTGTCTTCATGCACAGACAGGGCCGGACGGACGAACTGATGGCGAATAGATTAATAGGCTGGGACAGGGGCAGAAGAATGACTGGATGGATGGGCAAATGTGTAGGTGGATTGGTGTGAATGGATGCATGGGCTCGATCAGTGGATAAAAGATGGAAGGTAAAATCATGGCGGATTTATGATTGGGTAGGGTCATTGAATGAAAAACTGGTGGACAGACAGAGAGGTGGGTGGATTGATGGTGGATGGTTGGGTTGGGTCAGTGGAGGAAGAACTGGAGATAGAAGGACAGACAAATTGGTGGTGGGATTGATGGAGGATCGTTGACTGAGTTAGGGCAGTGGATGGAAGAATGAATGGACAGACATATGGACAGATAGGTGCATGGCTTGATGGTGGATCTATTAGTGGATGGCGAAATGGACAGATAGATGTGTGGATTGACTGAGGATGGATGAAGGGCTGGGTCAGTGGACGGAAGAATGGATGGACGGGTGGACAGTTCATTGGGTGGATTGATGGAGGAAGGATGGATGGATGACCTTGGTCAATGGGTGGAAGAATGGATAAACAGATGACTGGTGTATTGAGAGAGAATGGATGAATGGAAGGACAGACAAATGCATGCATGCGTTGATGAAAAATATATATTCGCATTAGTGTAACTGTAACCACTATCACCATGTTTTCCTGCTCATGCTAACTGTAGCATCTTTCCAAGCCTTTTGTTTGTTCACCACATTTTTCTCATGAGTTGCTTTCTCATTTCTCTGTCTCTGATTGGACTATTGAGGTAACTAGGTGTTCATTCCTCTCCTGAACATCAATGTCTCAGGACTTTCACCTGTGGTCAAGTGTGGTGTTGAACACAGTTTTTAAATCGAGCTTCTCAAGAGCAGCACACTGCACTACTTTCTTTAGTGTACTCATAAAACGCTCCACAAGTCTGTTGGCCTGGGCCACAAAGGTGTACTCTTTTGATACTTTATATTCAAATGCTCCAAAAAATCTTTAGCTCTCAGATATTGAAAGGTCAGCCATTATCAGACTTCACTACGACGGGAACACTCCATGTCACAAAAATGCAGTCTATTCTTTCAACGACTCGTTCATGAGTGGTAGATGAAAGATATTCAATTAATGGAAATCGTGAATACTCGTCCATAATCACCGGCAGGTGCTATCCATTGTCAAGTGGACCGAAAAAGTCAATGAATATTCTCTCTCATCCATGCTTTGGGAAATCTGACATACTCAAAGTGAGGTGTTGTAGAAAGGCAGTTGCATAGATGACCAGCCCTTAATTCCTTTTCAATCCTGTCATGAAGATAAGGAAGCCAGACTCGGTCTCAGAGAGCTCGTTTTGTGGCATCAATTCCATGATGTCCTTCATGGGCCACTTCAATTATTTTCTGTCACAGACTCTCTGGAATCAGACTTCTCGACCCTCGTAGGATAACTCCTTGCTGAGTTATAGACAGTTCATCCTTGACATTTATGTAATTTTGTAAAGTAATGTAGGAGTCCTTTACGACCCTCAACTGTCTTTCTACACTTAAATCCAAGCCACATGAAATCAGTAAACTATCACCTGTATGCTCTATCTAAAATCAGCCATCTTCGAAGCATCTGGCACTAAAAACTAAAAGCCCAGGTAGTCTCCTTATTTGGACATTATTATTACAGAGCAGAATACCTAAATCGTTTCAACAAAGCCATCTTCAGTCTGAAAAAATGCAATCATATTTATATTTTCAGATCACAACTATCTTATTTAACCATAGAAAACAAACCCTCACTGAGTCCTCTGTCTTATCTGAAAGTCCATCAAACCAAAAGCATTTAGATAACTATCAGACCTCTTCACATTCTACCAAGCATCTACCTTGTGACTCTCCAACACTAACCTCAAGCTGATCATTCCAACATGGACAGTAGCAAGGGAAACTTTGGTACAATCTTACTAAGCAATTCAGGTTATCCTCAAAATCTCCAAGACCCCTCCAAACCTTCTCCCTCGCAATAAACAAACTCTGATGCTTTCACCACCTTTTTTCCCACTGTAACCTCCTCTTTGCAGACTCTCTCCCTCTTTCCCCCGCCCATTAGCTTCCTAGCATCCGTTTTTTCCTCCCCTTAGTGTTTTCAGTTGTACGTAACTTCCTATTGAAATGTATACATTCCCTGTTAGAATGTATACTGCACCTAAAAAAAGAACCCTGCTATTTGTTGAGCAATAAAAATGTTATAATGCATTAAAATAAATAATAGAAGCCTGCATTGCTGCTGCACAAACAATATCTTTTATAAGCATTTTTCTGTATGTATCTGTGTGTGAGAAGACGAAAGACACAGAGCAACCATGAACTGATGCTTTACTTGTCCTTTCCTGCACATACTTTATCAATGCTGTCTGCTCCAATGCAAGGACTCTGAGACAGGTAAAATAACAGTTTTCCATTTGAACCTCCCTGTCCCCTGACAACAGGCAAATTCTTTAAGCCATTTGTTGCAGCCTGATGCCCACTTTTGGTGACAGGTGACACCATGTAGTAACTTCCTCCAGGTGCCTTAATATAGCACTGATCCTGTGTGCCTCATTAAAGTTTGGGTAACCACTTGAAAGCGGAGGACGAGATGGTCATATCCTCCACATTACCTCTGTAATGTGGAGGGCAAGAACGTCTCGCCCTCCACATTCAAGAAAAAAATACTTCTTGTGTGAGCAGCAGAACGATTTACTTTTAGAAAAATATTGTTGGGCTGCGATGGAAGAGCTTCTCTCAGCTCTTACCATTATGTTAGTTTCAATCAGTGTGATGTGTACTGATGTCACACTGATTGTACGTAAAAAGAGTTGTAGCCATTAGCGCCGCTGGTTTCACATTGATCAGTGTTTGGGGGTCATATCTCAGCTCCCAGACCACCAATCCAAGCAGAAGAAGAAACGCTTGAAAGAGAACAATATCCCCTTTCCAACAGAATCTCTCCCTTGTGGATCCCTGATGGGGATTGTCACAGGGCCACAATCCCCAAGTAGTTTTCCACCCACTAGACACCGGGCAAGTGCTTACCAATTTAAAAAATTGAATAGTCTTTCTGCCCTCTAGTCCCCCCAAACCCCCTTTCCTAGGAACAGACAATGGCTTTTATTACAAATCTGTCCCCCAGAGGGGGCAGTAAAACCGCTTGTCATCAAGGAAAATAGTGCAACAAAAGGGTAAGGACACAGCCTGACCAGGCATTGGACCATTGAACCCTTCTACCACCCCGAAAATGTCCTCAGCAATATTTCTATATCCAGAGGGCTTATTGGGGTGTTAACTCCCAACATGGCCCACCCCCCCACCAAGAAAGTCTAGCAGGTGCAGGGGACATTATTTTGTTTTAAAGAAGGGGTGGGACATCTCACTCAGGCATCATTTGGTTCCAACCCCCATAATGGGCCCAACAGCATTTCTGCCCCCCACCCCTCCAGACGACAGAAAGCACAATAGATACCAGAGAAAATCATAAAAAAAGAAGGGGCATTAGTGGTGCACCCAGCCCATAAGTGATCCCACAGTCTTCCTGGCACCTCATCCCTGAGCAGCAGAAAGCCTACTGTACACCAGGGAAAAATGGTAAAAAATGAAGGGATAGAGGGGGACAGCTTAGGCATCAGAGACTGGGGTGACATTTTTATCAGGAGAAGTGTGGGAATACTGGGTTGGTATGGAATTTTGGATCCCTGCAGATGCTGGATCTTTCCCTGTCATAAATGTTACAAAAATATGTGATTTCATTCAAAGTTTAAGGTAGGGTATTCCAGGTAAGAAAACATTATGGGAGACAAGATATTCACACAACATTGGACTCTCCTGGGTGTCTAGTCTTCAGAAATGTCTAGGTGTAGTTGGTTTTGCTGGGTGTCGGCAAGCCTGGTCTGAAGTATCACAGCTAGCCACACTGCCAAAATTAGTAAATTTATGTGTGAAAATTTGATGTCTCAATGTTGTGTTTTGGGGCCTATTGTGTTGCACGTGATAGGCTCTGCCACACATACAGGATATCTTTTCATTGAGAGGAGTGTGGGAACACTGAGTGGCAAGAATTTTGTGGATCCTCACAGAATCCAGAACTTTCCTTCACATGAAACCAGAGTAAAGTGATTGAATTTTGCTAAGGTTTGACATTTGCAGGACATTCTGGGTAAGAAACCTTCATCAAATTCATGCATTTCACAATACCCTCCACTGCAGTTTAAAAGTTAAAAAAAAAATCTAGGCTTAGGAGGTTTCCCTTGGGGGTTCGAGTCTGGGCCCAAAAACAGCAGCTAACCACATTGCCAAAATGGTCAAATTGCAAGGCAATATTTTGATGTCTCCAGGTTGCTCTTTGTGGCTTTTCCTGTCGCAGACGATAAGCCCAGCCACACAAGTGAGATACCATATTTATCAGAAGCCGTGTGGAAACACAAAACAGTAGAACATTTGTTACAACCTGTTGAATTCCTCTCCATTTATGGTCCCTAAAAATAAGCCAGTGTGCAAGAAAAAACACCTTTTTCAAAAGCCCTCTGAATCACATGATAGTATTGGTAAAACCAAATTCAAAGTTGTACAAATAAGCACTTTTCCCAAGCTCACAAACACTGCATTAAAAAATATCTTTTTTACAACTTTGAAGATGTGTTCCTGGCACAGAAAAACGTTTTCTTATACCATGTTTGGAAGAACATATGCTTTCTTGCACAGAACTTTTTTGAATTTTTCCCTAAAAACCAAAAGTGTACTATATTTTACCTAATTTCTTGGTTCCTTCCAGTAGAATCCACAAAACCTGGGTATCTTTATAATCCCCAATATGTGTTTAAAAAGAAAGGAAATTTGGCTTTTATATCTTTAGTGATAAAAAAGTTACGAAGGCTTATGTGTGAAGTGCCCCAAACATGAAAAAGGGCTGAACGCTGTAGTGTCGCAGTCAGCACACAGACGACACTATGTAATTATTCAGTGGGAGCTTTATTGTAATCGCGTCCTCACTTGTACATCCCCTGCCTCATTTTTTGACTCGTCCCCTTCCGTTTCTCAATCTCCTCCCCACTTTGAGATCCCTGGTGCCGGTCCTAGTGCCAGGCCCAGCTACAACATTACTGTCAGGGAAGCAAAAACCGTCGCTACCCTCAATTTGCCTCAGAAAAGATCTCGAGTGACGGTTAAACCCTCCTGCTGTAATGTTTGGACAAATGCCTATTAGAGATCATGCGCACCATTTCAAGATGGCCGCTTGACTCATCAGAACAATCTAAGTACTGTTTGACGCACGGGATCTCGCGAGATATGAGGTTTCGTGCGTCAGCGAAGAGCGTTTTCATGCGCACTTCAATTTAGTCCTCTGTGAGAGAAGTTGTGTTTTGGGTGAACTCCGTAGTTTTTGAGTGAATTCCAGTGTGCGTCACAGGGTGTGGCGAATTCTTTTGTAAACTCAGAAGAGGCATTGTGAAGAGTGAAATTCCGAGTTCCAGTTATATAGGAACATTCCTTCACAGTGCGTCCGAGAACCTTCAGTGAGAGAAGAGATAAATAATTTCCAGAAGAGAAAGAAGCAGTATTATTTCCAGAAGAACTTAGCAGCCCTCCTGCTCTGCGGAAAATCGTCGAGTTTGAGGGAGTTTCAGAATTCAAGCCCAGACTTCCAGCAACAAGTAAGGTCAGCTGTAAAAGACTAGAACTTGTACTCATTTGCTGAAAGTAAGAGACCACGCTGCCAGGCGTACTTCCCCCCTTCGAACCCCCCCCCGCTTGCGTTCTTCCCTATTCTCTCCTTCCTAACTTTCCTTTACTTACCTTTTTGCGCGCTTCCATTGAATGCCAAGAATTGCCTGTGGATTACATCACCAGAAGCAGAACTATAGTCCATTAGACTCTGTGATCATTCCACTATCACCAAGAGCAGAGCAGTCTTCGCTAATATAGAACCCCCTTGATAATCATTCAGTCAGACTACACAAGGTAAGAGAATAGAAGGGGAGGCGAAGGAGTCAGAGACCTGAGGAGGGAATTAGGTAATCACCTGACTGAATAATATCTCTTTGTGCATTAGGTTGATAGAAACACATGCCAGAAGTAGTCAGCTGAATCAGAAGAGGAGCTCAAACTCCAGCAAACCTGGGTAGGGAAGGTAACAACAAGCGAGAACCCAAGCAGTCAGGTATTTAGAGTCCATAAGAGTTAAGTGATTTCTCCCTCTGTGCATTAGGTACTCCAGACAACAATATCAAGAACAGAAAGAAAAGGAGTCCAGAAAAGCTCGAGTGTCTCTTCTTGTCCCATTCCCCTTTCCCCCTGCCTGGAGCCATTGTATTCAACAGTGCGTTCCGGGAGGTGGGCATTGGGAGCTAGCAGCGTTCTGCCTCCGTGGGAATTCCGACACAGCTTCTGACAATTACATCTTCTCCTTCGTAAACAACTTGAAACATTTCAGAGATGTCCTTGCATGTCAAATTAAACAATAAAGGAAAACAACATAATTACAGTTCTTCAATCAGGAGAACGGGTCTTCGATGAGTTCGCTGCGGCCGGTGAGTTACATCGTGAATCACCTGCTCATCGTCACCAGAAGTGGAAGTCTGATGATCGCTTGCTAACTCAGGTGCAGTCTCGTTCAAAGCATTGTCAGGCACCGTCGGTACTTCTCGGACAGTGGGCGTGCATTTCTGGAAGTGCGCCACATTCCTAGTGATCCTCTTGCTTTCCGACCCGGCCGTGATCATGGTCCTTTTTAGGTCTCGTCTGAGACAGCGCTTTAGCGCTGTTCTGGCGAGACTTATAGTAAGCACTTTTGGAAGTGCAAACAGTGCTTTCCAGGCCTCCAAATACAGTGCATGTGCCCTGGGCGCGCGCACCATTTGGCAGCCTGAAAAGCACTGCCTGATCACTTGCTTTGATGTCCTCAGTGAGCCGCGGGGCCACTGAGGACATCAAAGTGCACACCATTTGCCACCCCTTGTTTTTTCCTTTGATCCCTATCTTTCCCTTCCTCAATCTCACCCTCTCCCTGCCTTTTACAACTGCGGCCCGCACCACTGCGCCCGCCCCCACTCCCCCCTCCCACTCCCTCCTCGTCAGCTTCAGTGCCATTTTGCATTTAATAAACCTTTACCGTGTCGGAATGCCAACCTGTGCTTTATCAGAGGAGTTTGGTGGATTTATAACCATTGTATGCGGGGACGCCAGAATAGGGCACCAACGACGATTGGGCTGCGCCCCAGCAACCGCTAGTGCTTTCGTGATATATATATTCTGTATGGCACTGAAGTTCAAAAAACAAGATGAATGACGTTCTATGTTGAAGTGACTACTTGTAGTTGTTCTTGCACCGATAATGGGGGTGAGTAGGGTTAATGTTGCGCATACGTTAAGTGATTAAGCTATATTACAAGGGTGTGGATTTTTGCTGAACATTTTTCTCTAATGCATAGTGTAGCTCCTACAAATTATGGTTACATTGATGTTTCTCTATGTGTATCTTACTGCTGGTATACAGATTCGTTATCTTTTTTTAAATGTCCTTCTATGAAGCATACAATGCAAAATCTAAGAAAAATGGCTGCCTTTAAGGAACGAGATGCCCAGAAGTCCTCTTTAGGTTACGGGCGAAAAGACAGTCTCACGCGGAATTTGAGGTGGGCCCTGTAAGCTCTCTGCTGCCACCATGTGGCTTGAAACATCTCACCTTCTTTACTGTCCACCACAAGAACTCAAGCCCTAGAGCCCTGCACACTTGCATCCCAGGACTACACACCACCTCCGCACACCATCTTATGTAAAGTGGCTTCCCTATGAGGGCAAGAAAATGCTCCTGCAGCAAGATACTGACTGAGCTCTGGACCTATAGTGGCACCGTATACGCCTGCTCCTTGTCTAACCCACATACTGTTGATAAAACACTTCGTTATTTGTGTTGACTCGTTATTATGAGCACTGTTATTGCTTTTGGTGTTGTGCTGAGGTCAGGTTGTGTTTTATCTCACTACTCCAGAAGGCTTGCCTGGACCCGCCCATCTCCCTCTGCCTTTTCACTTCACTGTCTCTGAAGGGCCAGCTGGGGGATCCTCTCCTTCAGTCATTCACACGTCAGGGCGGGAAGCACTGAACAAACTTCCCCAGAAGCACTTAGACCCTTTAATAAAATGTTCAGATTAATTTTAAAAGACAAAACACAGTTTCAGCATGACATCACACTCTGTTCTCACGTTCCTACACGTCGTGTATAATGAAACGATTGATCTGACACATGGTGTTAGTTTCCAAATGAAATATATTTAGTTCAATTACTGAGTCCATGGTCACCAAAATGTGTTGGTTTGTTTACAGATCCCGTTTTTTGTTTGTGTTTTTTGACCGTTTTTTTTTTCTGCTTCTGAGCAATAGTCCATCCTTCTGAATCATTCGGCAAATGGCTGTGCAGTCTGAGCGCCAGTATCTTGTAGTGTCTCTCTTGGCTGTCATCATGCCTCTTGCTGTTAGTGTGCAGGCGTGCGTAAAACCCCTTTGTGTCGTCCTTGATTACAATTGCTATTTTTGGAGTGAACGTTGATTGGAAACCCAGATTTTTTTCCCCAAGTGTGTTGTGTGTGCGTGACCAAAATTTATTAATAGGGTAGTCCCAAATGTAATATTTCCCCTTTACTTCTGAGGCACTGAGGGTCGTGGCTTCCATTCATTTTCGAAAGCCTTTTGGGGTGGAATAAATTAGATGAAATTATTTAAATTGAATGAGGTGAAGGCGCAAAGAAATCCTGGCTAGCGATTCTGCTGCTATTTTAGCTTCCGTCCACTCTTCATTGTCCAGCCTTTGCACATCTCCCTCACATTTGGTTCGCAGGTCGGCTAACAGGTTCAGGATTTTTAATTCTAGTGACCTATAGACATACTAGAAAATCCCCTTTCTTTCTAGTTACTCCATTGTGACTTTTGGTTGCAGTGGACCGAGCTCTGGTGTAATTGCTGGTCTAGTAAAGTGAGTCTCTGGAGCATTCCTTGGCTATAGGTATCACAAGAACTGGTATTCGTGTGTATGTTGCTCGTAGCATTTTTTTATGGTTTCCTTTACCATAGATCACCCAGCCTTGTGATTCCAGTCATGTCCTATGCCTTGAAACAAATTAGTTGTGTAACTTAGCTAACCAGTTCCTGTGCCATTGTGTAATTTGATGGGTGGGTTTCTCCTTCCATTTGATCCATTCCATTCCATTGCATGTCGTCAGGAATGTATTGGAGTTCTAGGAACCCTGGGTAGTGCCTCTGACGGGGCCATTCTGTATAACCAGTCCACTAAGCCCAGACTTTCTAGCATGCCGAATTTCACCTCTGTCCCCAAATATCCTGTCATTGATGGGATCATTTAAGTTGCCCAGTAGCATCTCTTAATTCCTGCTACTCCAGGCCCCACCCATCGTAGGGTGGCTTTTTAGGTCTCGCCTTGCTATCGCGTAAGCGATCGCAAAGCAAGACTATTGTAAGGGGGCATTTCAAAGTGCTCCCAAAAGCGGATTGCATGGCTAGCACGCGCACAATCACGCGCATCGTGCCGCCATGCAATCCGTTTGGCATCGCACTTCAAAGGGTCCGCTCCCCCGCCTGGAAAGCGCTCCCCCGCCAAGCGCGCGCGCCACGCTCTGCCGGGCTTGTCTTGTTATCATTGTAAAATGGAGTCCATAGTTTCAGGAAGCAGCTTTAATTAACCAGCAGGATTGTACTAGATTGTTCTGCTAGTCTACGTATTTTAATGTCCAAAATCCCATGTTTCGCAACTAGATCCAAAAGGGAGATTTGTAACTGGTCACTTAAATTTTTCTCCTGGCTCTAGTTGTCCGAATCACTAAGATTTGTAAACACGTTATAAAAACATGAATGGTGCATGTTTCAGGTTCCCTCTATTGCCCTTACCTCGCAGCTGTGTGTGTTGTGTAACTCCAAACCGGATGTGACTGAAGTCTGAAAGGAAGCTTTGGAAGTGCGCTGCCGGAATTACTTTAAAGCCACATCATACCGGAAGCTGCAGAGTGTAAAGGAAGGCACGAGAATGGAAACCCTTTCAGTTTACCAGCAGACCTGGCCTATCCCGGCCCTGCCAGAACAGCCGAGAAAGGCCAACAGGCAGGAAAGCACGTTCAAAACTCAAGCATAATAAGGGACCCACAGTCATGAGTCAGGCAGCCTGGCTGTCCGCGTTTTTATTCTCTCATAAATAAACTCTGCTGGCTGTGTGAGAGTATTTCCAAAGCGAAATCTTTCCCTGACTGAAAACAACCGCCAATAGCGTTGCTCGCCGTGCTGTTCGTGAAAGGGAAGGTGTGACACAAATTAAATCATTCACCCTCTGCCTCTGGCCCCGGGTTTCGAGTAAATTTATTTGATTGATAGCTCTCCAGTGCACAACTACTAATATTTTGCACCATTCAATTTTTTAAATGTCAAATGTTCCTAACAAGGTAAAAACATTCTGCTTGAGTTTTGAGGAAAGTTCTTGCACGAGATAAAGACAAAATTCAGTGGCGCTTTCTTAATTTTCTACAGTTAAGTGCAATGCGCATCATCCGAGACAATTTGAAAGAAAACAATATGTCTAATTTTGCATTTTATTTTATCACTGATACATCAAACATTTCAAACATTATAATGCTGTTGAGTCTTTCTTTAAAAGCTCTTTTGCAATGTGCTCTTGGTTTTCAGAGACCCCCTAGAAGTGGTCAGAACGCCTCAGGCCTTCTTGCCAGAGCTCGTCTCCCTAGTCCTCAGTTTAGTTCCTATAATTTGATGGTCAGTGTCTAAGTATTTGGTGCCTTCTGCTAAAAGTCCAAAAGAAATATGTCGGAAATATATTGGATAAGTATTACAGCTTTTGCGTGTTGCGCGCATCCAGTACCACCACCTCCTGTTTCAAAATGTCTTCTTGCAGCTATTATACTAGAGTGATACTCTTTCCCTCCCTGAGTCCAATCAAGGCTGGGCTGCCCACACGGGAGACAGGGTAGATCCGGATACATTGGAGGACAGTGGTCTGCTCTCAGGATTGGGTTTACTGTAGGGGATTCAGTCAGGCAGACCCAAGGGTGACTTCAGTACAGCAGCACACATCTTTTAGGCTCATATGTACCACTAAAATTAAATTGGGTAACACTTGCAACGTACAGAAGCAGCAAAATTGCGGTCATAAGAGCCATATAAAAGCAAATTTTAATTATTTGCTGCAACGAAGAAAGATATTGTACCAAATTCTGTACTGGCATATTTCTTGAGTATCTCATCAGAACTGCCCAAAAATGTATTGGTTTACCACCAATATCTTATGAATAATGTGCTGTAAAATCAATTAGTAGGTACTTAAAAACAAGCATTTGCAATGCAATAGGTCTCGCATTTGGGAGAGTTTAAGCTATTGGCATTGTAAATAACAATGCATTTTATTTATGTTTTAAAAATCAACAAGTAAATAAAAGGCATTGTCATTTACAATGCCAATAGCTCAAACTCTAGTAAATGCGAGACCTATTGCATTGAAAATGCTTGTTTGTTTTGTTACTAACAGCGTGCAAGGATGATATCGGCAGTCTGCTTTTCGCTGTTGTTCTTGCCTCACCAGCAACCAATCCCCTTCCTGGATGGATGACTACGCAGATTTTCTCCGATTTTCGGCGTATTCTTTCATCTTCTCCTTTTTTAGTCTGTCTCGTGCCACTAATTCTTTGTGATCAAAATCTTGATGAATACCACTAGCGATGTCTTCCCAGGCCGGTATTCTCGTGCGCACTGTGCGACCCAACATTAAGGTTGCAGGACATCTACCTGTGGTGGTATGAGGTGTGGTTCGATAGGCTCGGAACACCTCATTTAAAACCACTTGAACATCACACTTTGAAAGTTCTGCTTGCTGAATGGTTTTCTTGAGAGTGGCCATAAATCTTTCTACCATTCCGTTGGCCTGTGGCCATAGTGGGGTGATCTTCCTGTGTCTGAAATTCAGGTGGTTGGCAAAAGCAGCAAAGTCTTGCCCACTGAACGGTGGACCATTGTCTGTTTTCACTACCTTCGGTATACCCCATGCTGCAAAAACCTCATCCAACACAGGTATCGTGGTGGCAGCTTTGGTGGATGCTATGAGGTGTACAATTGGGAAGCGTGAGTACTCGTCCATTATAAACAGGATATACTTGCCAGATTGCAATGGGCCAAAGAAATCTACCGCAACATGTTGCCAGACGCCGTCCGGCAGTTCTGACATTTGTAGAGGCGCAGGTGGATCCTCTCGACTTACTAGCTGACACTGTGGGCAGTCTTTCAGGGTGAGTTCAACCATCTGATCGAGTGTAGGGAACCAGACACGCTCCCGCAGGGCTCTCTTTGTGGCTACGATACCTTTGTGCCCTTCATGTACTAAGTTGTTGACTCCTTGGCGCAGCTGTTTCGGAATGATGATCTGTTTGTCTCGTAATAGGAGACCATTGGAAGTGATGGACAGTTCATCCTTCACGTGTCTAAAGGAGGACAGTTCCTGACTGTCAACCTGTTCATTTTGTCCGGGTTCTTCTAGGTTTCTCCAGCTATTTGTCTGGATACGCTGTTTTACATTTTGTAGTGTGGCATCCTCATTGGTGGCGTCCAGAATGGCCTCCAGAGGGACTGCAGGTGGTTTGGCTTAGGCCACTACAAAATGAATGTACTCTTCCGCTAGTGATGGATTTGGTTTGGACGTCGCTTTAGGATGCCTCGACATATAGTCAGCTGGATTTGCAGCTTTTCTGCGTTTGTGGACAATAGTATAGGTATATTCTTGAAGGCGGATGCCCCACCGCTCTATTCTGGGTGGCATTTTGGCTCGGGGATTACCAAAAATGGTTAACAAGGCCTGGTGATCCGTGATAAGCGTGAAGTGTTTTCCATAAATGAAGATGTGGAAATGTTCGCAGGCCCATACTACCGCCAAGCTTTCCTTTTCGGGCTGAGAGTACGCTCTCTCTGTGTCCATGAAACTCCGACTTGCATAGGCTATGATGTATCATTGATCACCCTCCCTGTCATATTATGCTAAGATGGCTCCAAGTCCCACGGGACTCGCATCCACAGTGATTTCCGTTTTTCGCCGAAGATTGAAATAAGCGAGGTAGTTGGCCGACTCCACTGAAGCTTTGATCGCATGGAAAGCTTGATCACATCTCGTGGACCATTGGAATGGATGGCCCTGTTTGGTCAGCTTTCTCAGCGGATAACTGATGGTGGCGTAGTCTTTGATATAACGTGCACAGTAGGTCGCCATGCCTAGAAAAGAGCGCACATCTCCAGCGTCTCTCGTCTGGGAATATCATTTAAGGCTGCAATCTTTTCCGGATCTGGTCTCATGCCTGCACCTGAAACAATGTGTCCAAAGAATTTTAATGCACTTGTCTTTAGTCAATGTGAGGTTAGCTTCCAATAAGGCATGACACACTCGGTCTAGCGCCTTGTTGTGTTCTTGCATTGTTGCTCCATATACGAGAATGTCATCACTGTAGTTTAGAGCGTTGGGAATATGATGAATTACTTTCCTGATGGCCTCTTGAAAGATTTCAGCGGCAGATGAGACCCCAAAACTGAGTCTTTTGTATCTGAACAGGCCTTGGTGAGTCGAGAACGTGGTAATGTATCTTGATTTTTCATGAAGTTCTAGCTGATGATAGCCCTTGTTGAGGTCTAATTCGGAGAATATTTTCGCCCCATTGAGTGACGCAATCATGTCGCTGATGTGAGGTCCCGGGTGTCTCTCTCTCTCAATGGCGGTGTTCGGTGCTCTCATGTCCACGCAGAGACGCACTTTGTCCGGTGAGCCCTTTTTCGGTCCTACGACCACTGGAGAGACCTAGGGAGTGGGTCCTGATGTTCTCTCGATGATGTCAGCCCTGAGAAGATCCTGCAGTTCCTCTTCCACGGACTGTTGAAGGTGAAATGGAATTTTCCAGTGATGTTGTGCTATGGGTGTCACTCACTCATTTATATGCAGTCGAACTTGACAATGAGCCATTTTTCCAAGTCCATTAAATAATTTTGGAAATTTGTGAACTATATCGGGTTCATCATCAACTTGATATAGTATTTCTACTAGTCGCAATCGTTCCGCCGTAGGCAAACTGAGAAGACAATCTGCTTCAGGACCGTCAATGACATGAATGCGGGAGGGAAAAGTCCTGTTCTTGTATGTGAGATTAGTCTAAAATTGTTCTAAACATGGAAGAGATTCCTTTGACATCCATGTATATACCCACACATCAGCTTTATGTAGGCGTGGCTGTGGATCCATTTGATTGTATTCTGCAACGGAAATATAGTTGAGAGAGGCCCCACTAGCCAATACAAACTTGGCCATGTGAGTGTCCATTTGGATATGTAGTCGCGGGTATTTCTTCAGTCGGTCAGGATCCGCAATCATGCAGACGTATTCATCACTGTCTTGCGATACTGGAGACAACGACCTCGACTCACGAGATTGTGACCGACGTGAGTTATATGTGCCATGAGACTGGCGGCTGGACCTTGAAGAGCAAGTAGAAGAATCTCTGAGGTCTCTCACAGCCTTGACATGATGGCGAACAGTGGATTGTCTGGATTGTCTGTACGTATCTCTGTGAGTGTCTTTGCGAGGTGACCTGCAGACGTTTTCAAAGTGATTGTCCCGGCCACACTTCCTACATCTTTGGCCTACTGCAGGGCACGGCTCCGTGTGAGGGAAGTCATATCCACAGCGATAGCATTTAAATTGGTGCTCCTGTCGTTTGTCAGTCCGACTGTGACTGCGACGACGATGGCTTGTGTGATGAGACTGCACTTTGGGTCTCGATGATCGTTGTTTTGCAGGGAAGGACGTATCATTGTTGAGAGATTCGAGCCTAAATGCCTGTTCTCGTTTTTCGCCTCTTCCCGCTTCCATTTGCTTTGCATGTTCTTCCACCTGATCATGTACCCGCGTCATTTCTTCAATCTCATCAAGCGAGTAGCTTTTCTTCAATAGACATCTACGTAACGACTCAGAATGGCATCCTTCTATGATTCGCAGGCGAAGTGCGTCTTCCGTCGTGAAAGAGTCAAATTTACAGTAACGAGCCAACTGTCGGAGGCATGTGATGAATCTGCTCATGGGTTCATCTTTCTCTTAGGATGCTAGATTGAATGCGTATCTTTCATAGCCAATATTTCTTTTGTGAAGAAATTTTCGATTTAGAGCGTCACGCACATTTTATAGGTGAAATCTAAGCTCCATCACAGCATCAGCCGGAAGTTCTTTTATGATCTGACCAACATCTTTCCCAATTAGATTGCGCAGTGCAATCAGTTGCTGATCCTCCTCAGTCACATGAGCCCCTTTCATGAAATCTTCGAAATCCTCTAACCATTCCTGCCAGCGAAGGCTCATTCCTCCCCCAGATTTGAGGACTAGGGGTTCCGGCGGACGTAGAAACGGGACACCAAGCATGCCAAGTTGTTGGCCTCCAGTCTGTGATGTAGATGTAGGTGACTCCGTCCTGTTACTGGTGCCAGCGGAGGTGTGACGCTGCCTGGACGTTGGGGACCCAGACATAATGACTGAATGTAGGCAGTCTAGTTTAGCGGAGGATTTGACAGACCTTGTCTACGCACAGTGAATCTCACAGTGCCTGTCACTTGGCGCAGTTGCATTAATGTGAACAGTGTCTGCCCTTGAAGGATGATGCTCAATACACAAGAAGTAACTCAGAAATGCGTTAGGTACTGGACATGCGCTGTTCACTGGTATGCTTCAGTATGTACAAAGGCAGGCAGTACACTCCAGAAGACATGTAATATAACATTTGCAGAGCCAGCTAATGACTGCCAGTAATTAAAGTCCATCACAGGCATTTAAAGGCATTTGTAGGGTCATATAATGCAGTTCTGATGCTTGCCTGACCTAAATATGGCCGCCGGCCGCCGGATAATCCTCGAATGGGATTGGCTGAGGTGCCTGATCCCAAGATGGCCGCCGGTGAGGGCTCGCCCCTCGCGAGAGTACGGTGAAATGCAGAGGCTCCACCACACGGGAGCAGGCAGGCACTGGAACCTACCGGCGCTTGTGGGAACTTGGTCACCAGGTCCAAGACTCGTCTCCTCAGGGCTCCTTCGAGGTTCACGCCAGACAGCACATCGGGCGCCACGCAGCCTGGATTCTGCGCGACCGGGGTGGGCTCCCGGCTCGCGTCTACAGCGGCACACTGCAGGGGACACAAGCGACCGGGGTGAGCTCCCAGGTCACAAACAGCACAGCTCCAACGTAACGGAGCGCTCCACAGGATATTACTGCACCACGTAAGTGCAGCGAAGGTCCACGACCCTCGTCGCCAGCTGTAGTGTCGCAGTCAACACACAGACGACACTATGTAATTATTCAGTGGGAGCTTTATTGTAATCACGTCCTCACTTGTACATCCCCTGCCTCATTTTTTGACTCCTCCCCTTCCGTTTCTCAATCTCCTCCCCACTTAGAGATCCCTGGTGCTGGTCCTAGTGCCCGGCCCAGCTACAACATTACAAGCACTATGGGGCGGGTTGGCTTGCCTCAGCAGTGAAGGGAAGGGGAGGAAGCCTCAGCAATTGAGGGGTTCATTTTTTACTCACCTACACAAAAGCCAGATTGGCTTTGCCCTTGCTTATTGACTTGATGGCCACATCTGATCAGGTCAAAAGGATTCTGGTGCTCCCACAACCAGCATATTGGTAGTTCTAGGGTTAATGTTTAGTTGACTATTTGACATCCTTCCATCCATATTGAAGATGTTATGCGCAAGGTTTCTAATGAGGGCAAGGCTATCGGTTGAAATTTGAACAACATTTGTGTATCAATGGGATGAATAACAGAATATATGCTGAAAGCGTGCATCAGTGTCAATACTGAAAAACAATTATGCCAAGGAATGTTACTCCGCATCATGTGACTGGTGAGAACGCCGAATGAAAGGCTTGGACTGAGACAGCTCATGACCTGCAAGGAATAATTAAATCCACAGAAGTGTGCGCTCTGGATTAGCAGTCTGTCTGAGTCCATATTAAAAATACATAACGATCGACAATGTAGAAAGCAGTTGATACATGATGTAGAATTAATGCCCCCTACATTGCTGTCCCCCCACTTGTCTTAAATCAACATAAATGAAGCAACTATTCGGTCAGTGCCTCACGTTGGGTGAACCTAGACTGGCACTGGATCTAAAATGTTTTAATGCCCAATATATTCCCTTTGTCAAAGTAGGTCTGATCAACAAGTCAGGACAGAGGGAACTGGCAGCCCTTAATTATCATCACAAACAATTAATCTGTGTAGCAATGAATTCATATTTAAAAATTATGATTGTTATGACTATTTTTATTTTAGTTGATGATAGTAAGAATACAAACAAGTATAAAACTTATCATGAGTATTTTTGTAATAGCTATTTTATTAATATTATGATATTTTTTAAAATGTTACTTACAGGTTTTTTTAATGTGTAGACTTAACGTTTAGGGTTTTGAGTGTTGTACATCAAAAGGTTATTGAGTTTCATCAGAGAATATATATAGACTGGAAGGACAAGTTATAGAAGTCAAGAAAATGTGTTTACTACAAAACACCATCAAAAAGAACAATATACACTGAAGGTGTCATGCAGGTCAATACATCATGAGGAAGAAAGGCGAAATAATAGGGAGTCATATAAGGCATTGTGCATGTGGGACATCAGCTGCAAATTTGTGGATGTTTAGGAACCTCACACACCCTTTTGGTGTCATGCTTCATCACTGGGCCTCACCCTGGTCCCTATGAACCAGTATGGACTCAACCGTATTCCAGGGAGCACTTTGGATATTCCTTCTGCAGGGTTTGAAAGATAAAAATACTTAAAGGGCACCCCACTGGTGTCCCTTTATTATTGGGTGCCTTTGGTAGGATTAAAAAACTCACTAGTTTGCTGTATATAAGGTGGAGGGGTAAAAATAATTAAAAGAAAGTGGGGTGCCCTTTAGGTATTTTTATCTTTAAAACCCCGTTTAATTTGATTATCAGTATTTCACATAACTAATATTCTAATTAACCAATTACATTTAATAAATTGTAAGAAAATGTATGAAAAATAAAATATATATTAAAATAGCTTCCCACCCTATTCCCCTACAAACCTGGAAACCCACAAATATATATATATTTTTAAACCAGCACTTCAAAAATATTACCAAGAACAATAAAACAACTACTAAATTAGATTTATAGAAAACTAATAATAAGATATTAATAAGCACAAAAAATAATAAAATAGTACAAAAAAAATGACAAAATCAATATTATATACAATGTTTAAAAATGATACAAACCACTTAAAAAAAACATATTCTTACCTGCAATATTCAGTCCCGCGATATTCTTCTCATTATGATATTTTTGTCACAATATTACCATTGTGCATGCCTAAACATATTCGTGCTGAATGAGCACATCATGTGGTGTTTGTGATTACTCTAATGTATCTGACTAGCTCTGATTTGCTGTTTCATGAATCTATGAGAGCGCTGTTTTGTCTCAAAACTAAAAGAAAATTCTCTCTATAATCAAATTCCTTTCCCAGATCCTAAAAAGTTGCTGCAATCCTTGGCTGTAATGGGGTCCACTAAAAAAGCACCAGGGATTCTGACCCAGAATTACTAATGTAATTCTTTATTAGGTCTCGCCTGGCGCTAGAAGCGCGCATGCGCTGCCCTTGCCATGCGAGAGCTTCTTGGAAACAATCCGATTCCAGAAGTCATGTCTGAGCTCTACCTGCAATTTTGATTGGTGTGCGTCGTTTGACGTCAGTTTTTATTCAGAAGGGACTGTGTTGATTGTCCAGGAGTGTTTTAAGTCCCTTCTTTGTTGCAGTCACATGCTAATCTATATATCTACATATATATATTTTATGCTACCGCAGGACTATGTATAAAAATGTCTGAGTTGTGACCTTATGTATGCTCTCCTCTCCCACAAGAATAGCCCATTGTGTGTTGCGAGTGCCTTTTGTACTCGTATTCGCAGGGGATAGACTGTGTGTGATGGGAATGATTAGATCTGCCAAGCTTTGATTGTGTCCGTTATTCACTGCGGGCCTGTTCTTTTCCAGTTCATGAACAGTCTGGCCAGCGTTCTCACTTATACCGCTTGTAAACCCCTGCTAAACCTGGGTGTTTGCATGCAAGCCTTCACTAAGCCCTAATTATCCAGTGCCGTGGGCAACAGTGTGTACACACAAAACCACCCAGACGCCAAAGAGTCTTTACACAGCATCATAAACATTCACACACCCATTAGGGGCACGTCATGTTTATTTACAAGGGGAGCAGATGTCCGTGTATATGCTCAATCTTTTTTTTTCTTTGACATTTATGCTATTTTGTTTTGTTTGTCAACTAATTTGTATAAAATTAATTGCAGTTAGCGCAGTGGAGACTTCCTAATGCACGTTCTAACCCACTTACAGCACGTTTCTAAATTTAAATGTGGAATTGAAGTTAAGAATGAAAATATTTTTTTATATTTAGACTTTATTTAGACTTTTTGTTTGTTCTCGTCTACTGAACGCATTACTTCATGGAAAGGATTTGCTTAGTAAACATGTGAAGTCTCTCGGCAGAAGACTTTGACCTCTAGTAAAGCACTCAGCAGAGGGTCATAATGCTTATGCAATCAAGCTTTCCGGGCTCAAAATATTTACTGTTAGGAACTACTTAAGAGTTGAATGGCACTCGAACTGACCGAGTTTGGGAATAGCGTCGGTGTGGTGGGGTTGGAGGGAGGGGCAGCACAAAACAGCATTTTAGTGGTAACCGGTCTGTCTCTTCAAGTGCCAAATGTTAACTTATATAAACCCAGTTTTTTTCTTACCCTCGCCACGGCAAATACACTTGCATATGATGTATTTTATTCTGCAGACCGTTTTGGCACAACCACAAGTAGTAAGGGAAACAATATGCAAGAATATGGCAATGGGTGTCTGCGACGGCGTGCATGTGTGTGCTGGCGCATGTACTTGGAACTCCCCTGCTTCTACAGGGGGCGGTGGTGGACTCGAGGGGTCTGTGTTGGATACATGATGTACATTAAGAGGGGCGAGAGTTTTAGACTCTGGGGGCTATTGTGGCTGAAGGGGTCTGTGCAAGTTATGTACACTGTACTCTGATGGTTATGGTGGGCTGAAGGGGTTGTGAGGGCATACACAAGTGTGGCGGACCATGTACTGGGGCTGTGGTGAGCTGAAGCTGTCTGACGGTATGCAGGTCTGTGATCGAACATGTACTTGGAACTTTCATGCTTCTATGGGGGAGCTGTGATGGGCTGAGGGGTCTGCGTTGAGATACGTGTGGGGACAGGTACACAGGACTCTGGCATTTGTACTGGGGGTTGTGATGGACGAGGCCTGTGATGGGATTACTAATATACAATGAGAGGCGTGTACTTCCGACTCTGACACATGTACTGGGGTCTGTGAAGGGATGCTGGGAGGGATGAGGCATGAACACAGGACCATGGCACTTGTACTGGGGCTGTAGTAGTTGTGCTGGTGACTGCGGATCACGTACTGTAAATTTGTACGAATCATGAGAGGGCTATAATTTGAGTGTGTGTGTGCAATTGTGCCAGTGTATGTGCTGGTGACTTTGAGATGTATGTCTGTAATAGGATTGGTGATTTATGTACTGAGACTGAAATATGCTTGAGGTTTTTTTTTGGGTGTATATTTAAGGCTCTGGTTTTATGGTATTTGTTTTTTAACATTGTCGTCTGTATTTATCCATATTTATTTTTGGGCTATTTTATCAGTATTTATCCATATTTATTGTATATTTCGTGAATAAATCTGATTGTAAAATTGTATGTTTCCACATTTATTTAACTGATAAACCTACACACATACTTCGATGCCTGATGTGTTTTAGAAAATTAAGTAGCCGAACATTACAATAGCCCCTCAGGTAAATATTGGCATTATGCTACAAATGTATGCTGACATACGCCATTATGTAAGGAAATCTCATTCTGTGTTTTTTAACTCCCTATTCTGTCTATCTACTTAGCTATTGACTTGCAACTAATGAAAGACTGCATGGAAAGTCAAGCAAAAGGGTCTACATTTTTTGTATTTTTTCCAGTTTTTGAAAATAAATGTAGGCATTAAAAATGCAAAAGTTGGGGGAGGAGCCAAGATGGCGACCGGAGCAGACGCTTGAGCGCCCGGCTCCGTCGGCCCTTGGCCTCGGACTATCATCCTGATTCCTATCCTCGCCGATTTTCGAGGTGCACCGTGTGCGACGACGCGCTGACCGCGCCGCCGCTTTCCCGGAGTCTTAGCCCGCCCGGATGCCAGAGTTTTTGGTGCCTTTGTTCTCCGCACTGGACCCCTGCTCTATTGTGGCCTTGGCCGGCCCCCTGGAAGCTCCGCAGTCACCGGACCCGCTGTCGCAAACCTGAGCCCCGCGGCCCCGATCCCGCCTCACACCACGGACTGTCGCCTGATGAGCCGGGGGAGAGACGCCCGGACACCTCCTGCACCCTGCACCTGACGGGCTGGAGCTATAGGGTAAGCCCCGGAGTGGCGGGTCTCCTGGCCCGCTCTGTGGACCGCGCTGCGGAAGGCTGCAGACCCCCCTCTTCTATCGCCTAGTCGGCGGCAAAGAGAGCCCGAGGGAGGGGAAGCGACTGTTGGCTTTCACCTGTTGCGGCGTAGACCTGATGGGAATTGCCTCCTTGTAACGACCCCCCCCCTGGCCACTGCACCGTTCAGCGGTAAAACATGGCGTTGATTGCCTGCTCGCTGTCGGGGGGTGATGCTTTGGTCTCGCCCGCTGCCCGCTTCGCCCTCCCTCTACCAGACTCTAGCTCCACGGTGCCGTCCCGGAGTGCTGCCGATGTGGGGGCGCAGCTTCCGCTGACATGCGGCTCCGTTCTGGCTGCCCTGCGGGACTTTCGTCTGCAATTGTGTGCTGGCTTGCAAACGCTGAGTGAGCGGTTCGACTCCATACTGTCGGATGCGGGTCGTGAGCGCCCCGTTTGGTATCAACAAGACATGGGTCAGCCGGTGCTTTTGTCCTCTTGCGGGGACGCAATGACTGTGTATAACCGTGCTACACTGGTGTCTGCAACTGGCTTTCCCGGCACCCAGGATCACTCGCTCTCCTGTTCAACTGCGGACACTTTGCTTCCCCGTTCATCGCTGCCTGCTTTGATGTTGCCTGCCTCACCGCGCCCGCAAGAGTATCCAGCTGAGCGACACCTGACGTCCTCGAGGAATCGTTCATGGTGGGCTACGGCTTCTTTTATGTGGAACTCCTGTACTTTACAGGCCAGGTCTGGATTTTATGTGGTGCAAAAGGGGACCTCAATAAATGATCGGCGGCCATTTTGTGACTCTACTTCCCCATCTTTTCCCCAGCGGCCATATTGTCTTTGTTTGCACGGGATGCGGGGCCTTCATGTGGGGGCTGGTCTAATCTTAAGCCCGCGATCGGGCCAGGGCTAGGTTGAGTTCTATCATCAGGGTTTCACGGATGGACTGGACTCGGACTGGAACTGTTTGCATATGTTGTGCGCACTCGTCGCGAATTGTTTGCCTTCATTTAAATTGCTGTGACATGCTATCTACACACGACCGCTTTTGGGTGTAGTGGGTTTTCAGTGTGTGGAGGCGTGGCCGGCCGGTGGTTCCGGGCGCTCTGAGGTTACGTGGGCTCCTCCCCGCTTTCCTTTCTTCTTTGTTTTCTTATTTTCTTTATTCTTTTCCTACTTTCTCTCTTGTCTATATTTCGGGTTCATTGGGCGACAGGCACTATGCTGGGGGGGGGCAGGCCGTAGCCTCCGCATTGGTGTAGGGTGGGGGGGTAATTCACTGTTTCTTTTTAGTTCTATGGGCCTTTTTCTTCTATGTCTCTGTGCTATACTTGTTTCGATTCGGGGTCCGGGGGTGGGGTGAATTGAGTGGGGGCGGCTTTGGAGGGGTGCGTATTTACTCATGTAACTATCCTGTTGTCTAACTGCACCGCCTCACTGTCTGAGATTTTCTATGGTCGTTTTAATGATGCTGCTGTTTCCCCGTGTGGTGAAGCCATCTTGCGGACTCGAATCTCCTTCGTTCTATCCTCTACTGACTTTTTTCTCGCAAAAATCATTTTAAAAACCTTAAAATTAACCTTCACTTCTCCTTCCCCTGGTGTCAAGGATTTCTCCAGTGTATACCTCTTGAATCGTTGCACACTTGACCATTGATGCACAAGGGATGTAATGTTTGACTCCGTGCTTCACCGTATTGTGGCCGGCCGGATGGTTGTAGGCCCGTATTTGTTCTTTTACTATGCACAAATAAAGGTTTTTAAAAAAAAAAAAAAAAAAAAAAAAATGCAAAAGTTCTCGCCTTTCATTAAGTTAAAGCCATTTGCTTTCCTATAGAATACCATTAGCAAAGCAAATGGCTTTAATTTAATCAAAGGCGAGACCTATTGCATTTAGTGGATCCTCTCTATCCAACTTATGGTTGTTCAGATGTTCCTTACCTCTCCTTCCAGAGTTACTGGTCCCCCATCATTGGTACCTCTGGGCGGGGAGAAATACCGGTCCATTTCCCAAGAATCACATAATGATATCCTTTATGGAAATTAATTTATCGACCACAGAAGAATAAAAGTACACTGATTAAGCAAAATATTCCCTTGAAATCCACGGTGGGCTCACCCAGGACCTCTTAAAGATATTGAGAATTTTGTTTGCTAATGAGTAATGTACGCGCCTAATGTAAATAAGCAACCTATTTTGGTTAAATTTCGTTAGGGATGGAGTGTAATTAATTAATGTATTCTCGGACCTTCCAACAGCAATTGGCACAATCAATGTCTTAAGGGACCTAAGTAATGCAAATCCTTTGTTTAGTCTACATGCTTCTGCCTCCAATTTATAGCTCTACATAGATCTGGGACATTCTCCAGGACTGATACGAACATCCTTCTTGATCCTCCCCTTCCCTAGTGTGCAATCGCTATTGTAACTAAAGGGCTGATTAGGATGGCGGGCAGAGGCACAACCGCCGTGCTGGTGGCGGCAGAAAATGCCCTTTTCCGCACTCCATCGGCGGTCCTTGCGACCACCGTATTATGATGGGCATAGATGGCCCATTTCTGGTCCGCTGCGGTGTTTGTCGATCCGCCAGAAATCTCCGTCCGCACCGGTAGCGGACGGAGCCAATAGAAAGGTACCGCCGTGCGGAATGCGGTGAAGACAGCCGGTCACATCACGATGCCCCAAACAGCCCATCACACCGCAGCAGAGAATCCGGCCATACGGGGTTGGCAGTGGCAATACCGCGGATAGCTTCATGTGTTCCTGACCGCTGGGAAAACGGCGGTCTTTGGCCTTTCTGCAGCAAATCCGCCTGCCGCGGATGGATTTTTAGATTTTCCGGCAGTAAATCCTGGAATCCGACTGCCGCGGTAGGGTGTTTCAGGCAGTGCATCCTAATGTGACTGCCGGTTTTGCTGCGGTACCTGCGGACGGTACTTTTCCACGACCAAGATGGTCAGGATGTTTTTCCGCCTGCCATCCTAATGAGCCCCTTAGTGTGGGGAAGAAGAAAGAGAATGACCACATCTGGTTTACAATGGTACAGCGTCCAGTTCCGTGATCAATACTAAAACCATGCTCAGCTACCTAGCATAGCAAACACTAGGAGATGATGGACGGAGTGCTGAAACTTTTCAGACACTCACCCCTAGTCACAGATCTGGGTTGAATTAATCATCGTTCTTTAGCTCACTTCGCCACCCCAGTTCAGACACAGCTATATGCAAATCAGTCATAACCCTGTGCCTCATGGGAACAGTCCACCCTGAACTGCCAAGCCATGTCTTCCCTGGACTGGAAACAAGCATCCTGGAACTGCTTTTGGGCTAACAGCCCTCATCAGCCAAGCTAGCTTGAATCTAGTGGCAAAGTGAGCAAGAGACCCACGTCGGGGCATACCCTGCCATCTTAGGCAGAACAAAGCAAACACTAGGAGATGATGGACGGAGCGCTGAAACTTTTCAGACATTTACCCCCAGTCACAGATCTGGGTTGAATCCATCATCATTCTTTAGCTCACTTCACCACCCCAGTTCAGATACAGCTATATGCAAATCAGTCTTAACCCTGTGCCTCATGGGAACAGTCCAGCTCGAACTGCCAAGCCATGTCTTCCCTTGACCGGAAACACACATCCTGGGACCGATTTTGGGCTAACAGCCCTCATCAGCCAGGCTATCTTGAATCCATTGGCAAAGTGAGCAAGGGACCCACGTCTGGGCATACCCTGCCAACTTAAGGCGAACAAAACAAACACTAGGAGATGATGGACGGAGCACTGAAACTTTTCAGACACTCACCCCCAGTCACAGATCTGGGTTGAATCCATCATCATTCTTTAGCTCACTTCGCCACCCCAGCTCAGATACAGCTATATGCAAATCAGTCTTAACCCTGTGCCTCATGGGAACAGTCCAGCTCAAACTGCCAAGCCATGTCTTCCCTTGACCGGAAACACACATCCTGGGACCGATTTTGGACTAACAGCCCTCATCAGCCAGGCTATCTTGAATCCATTGGCAAAGTGAGCAAGGGACCCACGTCTGGGAATACCCTGCCAACTTAAGGCGAACAAAACAAACACTAGGAGATGATGGACGGAGCACTGAAACTTTTCAGACACTCACCCCCAGTCACAGATCTGGGTTGAATCCATCATCATTCTTTAGCTCACTTCGCCACCCCAGCTCAGACACAGCTATATGCAAATCAGTCTTGACCCTGTGCCTCATAGGAACAGTCCAGCTCGAACTGCCAAGCCATGTCTTCGCCTGAATCGTAAACAAGCATCCTGGGACCGGTTTTGGGCTAATAGCCCTCGCCAGGCAGGCTAGCTTGAATCCAGTGGCAAAGTGAGCAAGGGACCCACATCTGGGCATACCTTGAAAATTTAGAGCAAACAAAGCAAACACTAGGAGATGATGGACGGAGGGCTGAAACTTTTCAGACACTCACCCCCAGTCACAGATCTGGGTTGAATCCATCATCATTCTTTAGCTCACTTTGCCACCCCAGCTCAGACACAGCTATATGCAAATCAGTCTTGACCCTGGCCTCATGGGAACAGTCCAGCCCGAACTGCCAAGCCATGTCTTCCCTGGACCGGAAACAAGCATCCTGGGACTGGTTTCGGGCTAACAGTCAGACTAGCTTGAATCCAGTGGCAAAGTGAGCAAGGGACCCACGTCTGGGCATACCTTGAAAATTTAGAGCAAACAAAGCAAACACTAGGAGATGATGGACGGAGGGCTGAAACTTTTCAGACACTCACCCCCAGTCACAGATCTGGGTTGAATCCATCATCATTCTTTAGCTCACTTTGCCACCCCAGTTCAGACACAGCTATATGCAAATCAGTCTTGACCCTGGCCTCATGGGAACAGTCCAGCCCGAACTGCCAAGCCATGTCTTCCCTGGACTGGAAACAAGCATCCTGGAACTGCTTTCGGGCTAACAGCCCTCATCAGCCAAGCTAGCTTGAATCCAGTGGCAAAGTGAGCAAGAGACCCACGTCTGGGCATACCCTGCCATCTTAGGCAGAACAAAGCAAACACTAGGAGATGATGGACGGAGCGCTGAAACTTTTCAGACATTTACCCCCAGTCACAGATCTGGGTTGAATCCATCATCATTCTTTAGCTCACTTCACCACCCCAGTTCAGATACAGCTATATGCAAATCAGTCTTAACCCTGTGCCTCATGGGAACAGTCCAGCTCGAACTGCCAAGCCATGTCTTCCCTTGACCGGAAACACACATCCTGGGACCGATTTTGGGCTAACAGCCCTCATCAGCCAGGCTATCTTGAATCCATTGGCAAAGTGAGCAAGGGACCCACGTCTGGGCATACCCTGCCAACTTAAGGCGAACAAAACAAACACTAGGAGATGATGGACGGAGCACTGAAACTTTTCAGACACTCACCCCCAGTCACAGATCTGGGTTGAATCCATCATCATTCTTTAGCTCACTTCGCCACCCCAGCTCAGATACAGCTATATGCAAATCAGTCTTAACCCTGTGCCTCATGGGAACAGTCCAGCTCGAACTGCCAAGCCATGTCTTCCCTTGACCGGAAACACACATCCTGGGACCGATTTTGGGCTAACAGCCCTCATCAGCCAGGCTATCTTGAATCCATTGGCAAAGTGAGCAAGGGACCCACGTCTGGGCATACCCTGCCAACTTAAGGCGAACAAAACAAACACTAGGAGATGATGGACGGAGCACTGAAACTTTTCAGACACTCACCCCCAGTCACAGATCTGGGTTGAATCCATCATCATTCTTTAGCTCACTTCGCCACCCCAGCTCAGACACAGCTATATGCAAATCAGTCTTGACCCTGTGCCTCATAGGAACAGTCCAGCTCGAACTGCCAAGCCATGACTTCGCCTGAATCGTAAACAAGCATCCTGGAACCGGTTTTGGGCTAATAGCCCTCGCCAGGCAGGCTAGCTTGAATCCAGTGGCAAAGTGAGCAAGGGACCCACGTCTGGGCATACCTTGAAAATTTAGAGCAAACAAAGCAAACACTAGGAGATGATGGACGGAGGGCTGAAACTTTTCGGACACTCACCCCCAGTCACAGATCTGGGTTGAATCCATCATCATTCTTTAGCTCACTTTGCCACCCCAGTTCAGACACAGCTATATGCAAATCAGTCTTGTCCCTGGCCTCATGGGAACAGTCCAGCCCGAACTGCCAAGCCATGTCTTCCCTGGACCGGAAACAAGCATCCTGGGACTGGTTTCGGGCTAACAGTCAGACTAGCTTGAATCCAGTGGCAACGTGAGCAAGGGACCTACGTCTGGGCATATCCTGCCATCTTAGGGCGAACAAAGCAAACACTAGGAGATGATGGACGGAGCACTGAAACTCTTCAGACATTCAGCCCCAGTCACAGATCTGGATTGAATCCATCATCATTCTTTAGCTCACTTCACCACCCCAGATCAGACACAGCTATATGCAAATCAGTCTTGATCCTGTGCCTCATGGGAACAGTCCAGCCCGAACTGCCAAGCCATGTCTTCCCTGGACCAAAAACACACATCCTGGGACCGATTTCGGGTTAACAGCCCTCATCAGCCAGGCTAGCTTGAATCTAGTGGCAAAGTGAGCAAGGGACCCATGTCTGGGCATACACTACCTAGCAATGCATATACTGGTGTTGTTATGTGTTGCTGCTGCCAATAACGAAGTATACACCACCCTTGTGACACCAGCCGCTTAGTCCATGTACCATATTTACCATATCCCGATATATCTGTCTGACATATCATTAATACCACAAGGTACTGGGGGGATTGTCCCAATGGATATGTGTTTTCACTATAGTGTAAGGGAACTTAAAGTCTAAGGCAATAAGTCAACTATGAATCTAATCTTTGATAATGATTTTCCCAGAGGATGATGTCCTGATTATTGCACCGATAAAATCTGAAACCTCTGAAATCTGAATTTATTGGGTACAATCAGGACAATTTCGGGGTGGGGGTTAGGGGGTGATACCCCCCAAATAAATACAATTTTGCCTTGGTAGTTGGGTCAGGGGCTCTGTATTGGATCTACTATCTATGTTTCAGGTTTGCCCTTTGTGAACCAAGAATGAAAAACAAAGCAGTGATATTTGGTGTCAACAGGAAAGAGAGAGCGACAGAGATACCCATCAGGTGGCTGAATTTTGAAAAATGAAACTGGATAACCTGGAATCAATACCAACGTTCCTGCTTGTCCAAAGTTTGTGATCCTAGGCAAATATTTTATTTCACAGAGCCTCCTTTTTCTTTGTTATCACTTTTAAATACTTGAATTCAGGATGTGTACTGTACAAGCACCTCTTATGTTTGATTTAGTAGACTGTAATTTTGCTCCAGCTATAATGAGAATCTAGGCTACGTTTAGGGTTTACATAACTACTGACTTGCATCTTAGTTTACTAATGGCATTATTTTTGGAGGGTGAGCCATGAATGTTTCTAAAACCTTTTAATAAATGTCTGCCTATACGATGATATAATCTGATATAGTAAGATGAAACACTTCCACATTAAAGAAACACGCATTTTTGAATTTTAAAGAGATTGTAGCATATGTTTACATTATGTTTGTTGCATGATTTATGTAATGAAGAACTCAATGACAACAGGGATGATTGAAGGAGAAGCTTTAATTCAGAACAGCCTGCCAGAGTGTGATTTCCGTTTGTCAACCGAAGACCAACTGTCAAGCGTGGAATACTGCTTAGGCAACACACAAATAGATAATAGAACATTAACACATCAAGGATTCTACACGATACCTTACACCATTACAACACATCCCTTCCCAGGAACCCTGGTCCGATCACCACCCAGCCATACTCTGAAGCACTTCTTAGGTCGCTAGAACCCAGATGTTGTTCCCCCAACTGCTGCCATGCCATGCCTCAAAAAACGGTGGGAGCTTTTACCTGCATCCACTGCCAGTTCTGTAACAGCCACATACCCACAGCCCCAAACGAATACTAACAATGCCCTCAACACCCCCTCCCAACACACATGCCACACAAGCAACAACACTACCTACACCACCACCCTACACCACATGCTACAGCAAACCTGCACATCAACATCCACTCGCATGCATGCTTCTCAGCACACAATCACTCAGCAAACACACAACTGAAATATGGGACCTGCTGAGAAGCAATGCACTTGGCATCCTCTTTATCACAGAGACCTGGCTCAACACCTCATGGGCTCCCAACATAGCCACGGCAATCCCAGTGGGCTACAAGATCATT
Source organism: Triturus cristatus (assembly GCF_964204655.1). Classification (NCBI taxonomy): domain Eukaryota; kingdom Metazoa; phylum Chordata; class Amphibia; order Caudata; family Salamandridae; genus Triturus; species Triturus cristatus. The sequence continues at coordinate 252,963,609 of NC_140586.1, forward strand.
CGACAGGATCACCTTCACAAGCCAGGAGGAGGACTCAGTGTCATGTACAAGGAATCCATCAAATGCACAATATCAACATAGAAATCCACCCCATTCATGGAAAACCTGCACTTCATGCTGGTAATCGCAGAAAACTTCAAACTGAACATAAACCTCACCTACCAACCACCAGCACCACCAACCACCTTTACCAACCTCATCACCAACTTTGTTGCCTCGTTCACCATTGACTCCAGAGCCTAAATTCTTCTCGGGGGCTTCACCTTTTACCTGAAAGACTGAAATGACCCATGCTCGACAGCACTCCTCGAAATATTGAGCAACATCAGACTCACCCAGCTCGTCCCAGAAAAAACACACACCACAGGACACAAACTGGACCCCATCTTCACCACAAGCAACAGCATCAAATACAACTCCACCACACTGCTCATATGGACCAACAACTCCATCATCCACTTCCAAATCAAAACACCTCAAATCAACATCCCTACCTGGTTCAGCTTTCCAGGCTGCAACTGGGGCAAAATCACAGAAGCAGACTGGCTCAACGCCCTTAGCACGGATCAATCTAGCCCCACAAACAACTTCAAGAGAGGGATCAAGAACTGTGTGTAGTCCCTCGTACCACAAGGAAATGGAGAGCCAGTCACAACACCACTGACAGAACTACCTACAAGGCTGCACTCAGAGGCAATCACCAGCAAATAAGACAAAAAAGCACTGGTGGACCATATCAAAGGAAACTCCAACAACTGCAAGGAGATCTTCTTGATCTTTAAAGATCTTACTTAGCCCTTAGCCACAGTCATCAACATCACTGCCTTCCAGCAACTCTGCGACAACTCATCCAACTTCTTTCACAAACAATCGCAAATATCTACAGCAACTATGCACACAGCCCCAAACCCAGATAACTTTTTGCTAACCTACCTCCCACCAACCATGACGGCCACCTGATCGAATGGACAACCCTCACCAAAAACAGCAATCATGCAGACCATCCACTCAGGGGTCCCAATGGACCTAAGCCCCCACCACATCTACAACCTGGGAAAATCACCAATCAGCACCACCCTGACCCACATCATCAACACCTACATCATGACCAGCACTTTCCGGGATGAATGGAAACTTGCAGAAAGCAACACCCTACTCAAGAAGCTCACAGCCGACCCGACTCAACTGTACAACTTCCAACCCATCTTCTTGCTTCCCTATTCAGCCAAAGTGATTGAGAAGGCCATCAACAAGCAACTCACAATCCACCTCCAACTTCACCATCTTCTATACAACACTTAATTAGGATTCAGAAGGAACCACAGCAACGACACAGCACTCATTGCGGCCACCGATGACATTCAAATCATCCTGTACTGAGGAGAAACAGTGGCCCTCATCCTGCTCGACCTTCAACTCTGTCTCCCATCACACCTTCATCAGAAGATTCCACAAGATTGGCATACAAGGATCTGCTCTAAAATGGATCTGTTTCTTCTTCACGAAGAACCCAAAGGGTCAGGCTTCCACCCTTCTTATCAGAGACCAAGGAATTGATATGAATGGTCTCGCAGGCCCACCCTTTTCACCAAATACATGACTCCGCTTGCCGACATCATCCGATCACAAGACATCACCATCATCTCCTACGCTTATGACACACAAATCCTTCTCTCCCTGATTGACAAAACAACCACCGCCAGACCCAACTTCACCAACTCCATGATCATGGTAGCAGACTGGATGTGAACCAACCTCCTGCAGCGCAACTGCGACAAGATGAAAGTACTGGTCTTCCTCAACTAGACCTCCCCATTGGATTCCACCTGGTGGCTGTCTGAGCTAGGACCCACCCCTGCAGACCACACAAAATATCTAGACATTATCCTAGATGACAAGCTCAACATGACGACCCAAGTCAATGCTGTGTGCACCTCCTGATTCTACATCCTACACATGCTACGAAAACATTTTTAATGAATGCCTCAGAACACCAGATGGACCATAGTGCAAGCACTCATCACCAGCAGGCCTGACTATGGCAACACTCTCTATGCTGGAATCTCCAAATAACTCCTACACAGGTGCCGATTACGATCCTGCAAAAAATGTCCCCGTACGACTCGTATCCGGTCTTTTTACCGTACGAATCGTACAAGTGCCGTACAAACTGCCAATCACGATTCGCATGGTAAAAAGTCCATACGAACTGCATTGGGAATTATTCCCCACACGTCCTCGGGTCGGAAAATGTGTCCGACACGTCCTCGGACGATTAACCGTACAAATGTAAAAAGTGAAGTCCGACCGCGGAATCACGATCCATCCCGTGCGTCCGATGTTACAACCGGATGGAAAAAACACCGTCCGCACCGAACTCCCATAGCAACCATGGAGACATGTGCCCGCATACGCGCACAACATCCCCCAGCCCTCCTATGTACGAGTCGAATCCCCACCCGTGTATGTACGACCCATACCCTCACCCGCGTACGTATGGAGCGTACCCCCACCCCAACCGTGTATGTACGACCCGTACCCTCACCCGCGTATGTATGGAGCGTACCCCCACCCCAACAGTGAATGTACGACCCGTACCCTCACCCGCGTATGTATGGAGCGTACCCCCACCCCAACAGTGAATGTACGACCCGAACCGGCACCCGCGTACGTATGGACCGTACCCCCACCCCAACCGTGTATGTATGACCCGTACCCTCACCCGCGGACGTATGGAGCGTACCCCCACCCCAACCGTGCATGTACGACCCGTACCCCCACCCCAACCGTGTATGTACGACCCATACCCTCACCCGCGGACGTATGGAGCGTACCCCCACCCCAACCGTGTATGTACGACCCGTACCCTCACCCCAACCGTGTATGTACGACGCGTACCCCCACCCACGTATGTATGGAGCGTACCCCCACCCCAACAGTGAATGTACGACCCGAACCCGCACCCACGTATGTATGGACCATACCCCCACCCCAACCGTGTATGTACGACCCGTACCCTCACCCACGGACGTATGGAGCGTACCCCCACCCCAACCATGTATGTACGACCCGTACCCTCACCCCAACCGTGTATGTACGACGCGTACCCCCACCCGCGTACGCATTGGAGCGTACCCCCACCCCAACCGTGTATGTATGACCCGTACCCTCACCCGCGTACGTATGGAGCGTACCCCCACCCCAACCGTGTATGTACGACCCGTCCCCTCACCCCAACCGTGTATGTACGACGCGTACACCCACCCGCGTATGCATGGAGCGTACCCCCACCCCAACCGTGTATGTACGACGCGTACCCCCACCCGCGCATGCATGGAGCGTACCCCCACCCCAACCGTGTATGTACGACGCGTACCCCCACCCGCGTATGCATGGAGCGTACCCCCACCCCAACCGTGTATGTACGACGCGTACCCCCACCCGCGTATGCATGGAGCGTACCCCCACCCCAACATTCTAAGTACGGAGCGCACCCCAGGCCCCAACACCAGCACCTTCACACAACATCGCGCATGTACGAGTCGTACCAAGCCAGACACAAGGACAGCACTGTACAACAAAATGCCCGAAGTACACACCGTACACACGTTAAAAACGCACGTACACAACCAGGACAAAGCAAAACAACACAAGAATACACCATTCGAATGGCACAAAGCCACTAAACATGTCTAACAAGCACAAAAACAACACATTCACTGACCTGCAACTGCCAAAATCCAAAACAGAGGCCCAAAACACAACCACTCCTTATAACACACCCACCCAAAGTTCAAACACAGCCACACCCACCAATGGACCAATAAAAAGGGCCCACACACACAAACCATGAGCCTTTGCAACAGACTCACTGCTGCCAGACCCCACAGACAACCTACAGCACCATACTTGAACCTTTACTACACCTTACACTTGCACACCTTCACAAACACACCTACACAAACACCCCCTCATCACATTCACACACACACCTGCACAACCACACCCACACACCCACAACCATCCACACCCACACCCCCCACAACCATCCACACCCACACCCCTCACCATGCCCACTAACAAGAATCCAAAGTTCACTAGCCGAGAGTTGGAGGTCCTTGTCGATGAAATCCTCAGAGTCGAGCCACACCTCTTTGGAACATTGGTCAGACAGACCAGCATTTCAGCCAAAACAGCCATGTGGCAGACGATTGTTGATGCTGTGAATGCTGTTGCGGCCACCAGAAGGACCAGGCATGAATGCCAAGCCAGGTGGTACGATCTGCGGAGGAGGGTCCGAGAAAAAATGACCGACGACCACAACCAGGCCAACGTCACTGGAGGAGGGCTGCCCCGCAGACGCGTACAATACCATCCCTGGGAGGAGAGGGTGATGGCCATACTGCCGGTGGTGGCAGTCGACGGATTAGAAGGACTCCGAGACCCGGGTGAGTACACAAACAACTCACCTCACATGGGGGGAACGTCATCCACAACCAAACTCACAAACAGGCACGCAACCACCCCAAGCTATCGCATGACTCAACCACACTCCATGAACACGCACATGCCACTGGCGCCACCATGCCCCATGCACCCAGCTGGACAATGCCAAGTCACAGGCCACAGAAAACACCAACACAAGACACGGTAAGCCGGATGGCGGGAGTGTGGGCCCGAAAAATCACATAGTGCAACTCAGAAGCAGACAACAATGCCCCCTGCCCATATGGCCTAGGTCACAGCCAGACAAACAGTGTGTCCCCACACAGGAAAGACTTGCCAGCAAATGGCGGACGCCTTGCATTAACACATGGGGGTGACCGCACGTGTGTGCCCATGACAGCAGATAATGAACAGCCAACACTGTGAAAGAGTGGCAGCACACACCACCACAGCAGCAGCGCAGACACAGACACTACACCCAATGGGTGCCTGGAGATCCGAAACAAACTCACATCAACAAGCCAAGGGCCATTCAAAGATCTGCTAAAAGTGTGTGCCCAGGAAGCTGGGCTGAGGTGACAGAGGGTGACACACAGAGGGAGGGAGAGGGGGACAGAGAGGGAGGGAGACACAGGGAGACGGACAGAGGGAGGAGGCTGACACACAGAGGGAGGGAGAGGGGGACAGAGAGGGAGTGAGAAAGGGACACACAGGGAGCCCAATTCAGCCTTGGGGGTGTGGGAATGTCTGCTCGTCAGCAGGTGGACTGCGTGCATGTAGACAAGGGTGGCCAGTGCCAGAACCCCCCCTCTTCTCCATGGCAAAACACAGGGCCATGTCACAACCTGTGCACGAGCACAACGGCAGCTACCTGCATTATCTAAGTGTGTGGAACCACTCCATGTGCCCACATACAGTGCAACACGGAAGGCACCAATGCATGGCTCGCCACACCTGCCCACTCCACTGCTGACTGCAGTCACAATTGACGCAGCAAGTAAGACTGTGCCACACATAGGTAAAGTCGCAAAAGCTGTGGCCAAGGGACATACCCATGCACAAGTGCACTGTGAGTGGAATGCAAGACACATCCAAATTCCCAGAGGAAATGTGCCAACTTAGAAACCAATGAAACATGGATGTTGCATGGAACAAAATCAACATTGTCTCTCTCACACACAGGTCAACGTCGTGGATCACCCCCCAACACTGGGGGGGAAGACTCACAGGACCCGGCTCGGCGGGATGACGGAGCCACCGGCAGCGACGACTCTCACCACTCTGTGGACGAACCCGACCCCGACCAACCTGGCCCCTCTGGTGTCCAACGACCTGCAGCACCTGTGTCAGGTACAACTGGGCCAACCACCACCCCCACTCCTGCCACATCCCAGGAGACACCCAGGATCCCTGCCCCACCACCACAATGCAGCCAGGCTGGCCAGGAGGGACACGGTGTACCGGGCACCCAGGAGGAGGCAGGCGACAACGCCAATGCCACCCCTCAGGGGTCCCGGAGACCCGATGTGCCCACAAGGGCAGGCCAGGTGCAAGTGGGCAGGGGTGGTGGGAGTGGAGGACGGCGGAGGCGCGAGCCTGACCAGTTGGCTGTGGAGCCGGTATATTCCCATGTCCGCAACATCCTGGACACATACCGGCAGGACACCACGGGCATGGCCCAGGTTGTGTCCATCCTCGAGGAGATCAAGACCCAGCAGGCCCAGCAACATGCGGAGCAACATGCCTGTCTACTGCGACACCAAGGGCGGATGGAGGACAGACAGGCTGAGCTTGTGACGGTGTTCACGGGAATTCACAGTACACTCCGTCGGATAGCCGACAACATGGGCAACCCTCCCTGTGCCACCAGGCGTAGAACATCACCACCCACAGGGAGGGAGCAGGAGGAGGAGGAGTCATCCGACGGAGCATCCCAAACATCGTCGCGGCCTGCTTCTGAGGGTCCCCGCAGGAGGGCGGGTCGTCCACGGAAAAGACTGTGAGGGTCAGCGCAACAGCACCATCTCCCAGGACACCTGGTCTGGCACCTGGCCACTGGACCAACAGCAGCACAGCAGCAAAAGACAATTTCTGCCACATGGACTTGCTGGTCACTGTCTGACCAATGTTGGCAAAGACTGTGGCATGGACTCTGAGGATTTTCAATGGCAAGGACACCAACTCCCATAGTGAACTTTGGATTCCACACACCCGGAAAGCCCCTCATGTCATACCCCCCCCCACGTACCCCAACCAAAATAAAATGTTACACGATAAAGAGATGATGGCTACATTTTGCATTATTACCTTACATGTGTCTTGTAAAGTCTAACCATGCCTGAGTTCTCATTTGACTTCAACCATCCACACCCTGGGGCCTGAGTCTGGCTCAGGACACACATGGGTCACAATGTATTAGGCAAGACGGACATGGAGCACCATACACACCCGTGATGGGCCCAACCAGCTGAGGGGGTGGCCGCACAACCGTGCCGACAGACATATTGAGTACAGCGACAGCCATGCGCAGTGGTCAGGGATCATGTGGAGTGTCCTGGGGGGCACCCAGGTATGTGTGGACAGGTGGCAGAACCATGTCCTGCAAGCTTGAGTCAGGTGGATGCAGAGAATGGTGGCCTGCCCAACGTTGGATGCATGGGGATGGCACATGTCACAATACCCAAACAGTCATGGACATCATGCACAATACACAGTCTAATCCCACACAAACAGCTTGCATCTTGCTACTTGACACAAAGACACATAGCCACTATCAGGGAAAACCATGCCAGACATGCCGGATGCACCGTGGCAACACACCAGCATTGACTGAGAATAGGCACCTTGGAGGCACAGTGACACCTTTATTATTCATGTCTTTGGGAATGCAGAGGCAACTCGGAGTACACATGAACAGATCATGTGGAGTAACATGTGGGTCCAACACTGGAACCCCCTTTCTGCAGCACAAATGTGTGATAGCCATGGAACTGGCACACAAGTGTCGGATAACAGCTAAACACCCCCTGCTGCTCACGGAGAGGCTGCCATACACCATTGATCCTCTGATGTGGAAGTCTCACACCATGTCAAGCCAATGCAAACCGTATGTGTCCGAGGGCAGTGTTACACACATTGATGCCATCATCACAATCCACTATCCCATCACAGATGACTGGCAACAAGTCTGACCATCTATTCAGGTGTACCCAGCAACATGTAATGTGTCCCATGGTGACGCGACATGTCTGCAGAGGAACCAAACATCGACTGGGGCAGTGTGCATACATCGTAAACAACTGCCACACCCAATACACCCCTGATGCATCCCTTACCCTAAGGAGACTTCCAAACTTGTCCGTGCGTGTAACGCTGAGTCAGCACACGATGACGTGTCCATGAGGAATAGCAGTGCCACAACACTGCAACCAGCAGACGGCATGCGCAAGTACCTGGGGAAGAGAGACACACAAGAAGTCAGCCACAAAAAGCACAGCCACTTGCATGTGCATGTACTCGACACATGTAAGGATGACAACATGCTAGGTCACAATTATGACTGGGGAAATTCACATCACTGGCACCATCACTCCAGTGACACATCCACACACACCTCTGACTCATGTGGCATACATGCAGATGGACACACACATCGCAACACATGCCACACGGGGACCAATGCGTGCACACACAGACACTGGTGCTCACCACTAAGCAAAGAAGTCGCGTATGAGCCGAGTCCGGATGTCCTCTTGCGGAACCACATCCTCCACATCACTAGCCCCATTGCCAAGACCTTCGTCCTCCACGGGTGGATGGTCCTGATCATCTTGATCCAGGATGAGTGGCACAGCTTTCTCAACTGCCATGTTGTGCAGCCTGCAGCAGACCATGAAGATTTTGCAGACCTTCGCCGGGGCATATGGGAGGGCGCCGCCGGTCTTGTGGAGGCATCGGAATCGGCTCTTCAGGAGGCCAAATGTCCTCTCTATCACTCGCCTTGTCCGGCCATGGGCGGTGTTGTAGCGGAGCTGGGCCGGCGTGATGGGGTTGCGGAGAGGTGTGATCAGCCATGGCATGTTGGGATAGCCAGCGTCCCCTACATGGAAAGCACATGGACATAAGTAGGACAGGAGAAGCGGTCGTGCTGGAAGTCTACGCAAAATACAGGACAGACAGAGTGTACCCACCAACAACACATGCTCGTTCGTTGCGCAGCTGCGTCATCATTTCAGGCACCCTGCTACGCCTCATGATGTAGGCATCGTGTGCTGATCCTGGAAAACGAGCACAGACATGTGAAATCACCATGTTGGACAGACACACCACAAGGGCATTGATGGAGTGGTAGTGTTTGCGATTCCTGTACGCTACCTCCTGTGCCTGTGGTGGTACCAAAGCCACATGTGTCCCATCTATGGACCCAATGACATGGGGCATCCCTCCCAGGGCATAGAATCCACGCTTGACACCAGTCAACATTTCAGGGGTTGGGAAATGGATGAACTCATCCAGGTGAAGCAACATGGCCTCTAAGAAATCATGCAGCACACGGCAGAACATGCTCTGGGACATGCCACCAACATGAGCAATGGTATTTTGAAAGGTACCCGTGGCAAGAAAATGTAGGGCTGCCATTACCTTCAGCTTGGGTGTCAGTGCCGTAGGATACCTGTGCAGCGGTTGCAGGTGTGGTGCCAGCCTCGCCGTCAACTCCAGAATCAACGGTTGGGGGAAGCGGTAGCACCGGATACAGTCATTCTCCCGCATGTCAGCCAAGTCCGGAATTGCTCTGGGAAGAGGCGGCGCTCTGCAGTAATTTGGAAGTGACAAGGAAGAGTGAGTGCACTACAACAACAATTTTTTGGTGCTGAGCACATGTTAATCTGTCAATACACATATGCGACATACGGAGTCAGGTATGTGCCACATGCCCTGGACACATATGGCTGCCAGGTGACACTCCTACCAAGACCCAGCTACACACGGAGATTGTGAACCTCCACATGCCATGGCATGGGATTAGCTGTGTCCCAGTGTAAGTGAACAGCCAGACGCAACACAGGAGTGACATACATCCACACATCAGCAGAAGTAGGATGTCGATTGCAGAGACTGGTAGCGGAATACTAGAGCCACAGGTCACATGACATTACACTAGGACAGCCCACACACCTTGCCATGAAGGTGTACATGTAATGACTCACCACACATTCATAGAGAGGATGCAGACATGTCCTTGTTACGCTGCTCCGTGTCCCATGCATACATACGCACCTCACATCCGATACCACATGTGGCCTTGTGTGCGTAACAGTGTGCCATGTCCATCTACACACAGACACATGTTGGTTGCTGCAACAGCTGATGCTTTTGAGGGAGCTCCAACATCAAGCTAATGGGAACCCCTGACACATACATGACATAGTCACATCGTGCACCGTGGGTAGTGACATGTCTGGTGTGGTAACCCCTGTAGCGGGCATCAGGGGACACTTGCGTGTGTTGTTGACCGTGCCATGCCAGTGACGCTCATCCCAAGTGTGCAGTACGACATGCACACATGTCAAAGGAGTCAAGGGCATGCCTGGCACACATAGCACCGTCACACATAACATCTGTACACATCTCATCATACATCTGGTGCCTTCTCGACTGAGGAGTAATGTGCCACATCACAGCCTTTCACACCTGTGCCCCACACATGTAGTACTGCCCAGACAATGCCTTGATGTCCATCCATGGACAAGTATGTCAGCCCTATTCCTTCCTGTGTGCTGCCTGTCACCACTGTGATGTGTGAAAGGCACCGTACCTTCCCTAAGAGGGCCTGTGTACGTTCCCTATCACCATGGGAGTGCTGCCGTATGTGTACCCATAGTGATAGTGAGCGTACGCATGCGTGTACGGTCCGTATCACTATGGGTGTTCTCGCGTATGCGTACTCATAGTGGTACGGACCGTACACACGCCTGTACGCTCACTATCACTATGAGTACGCATACGCGAGAACACCCATAGTGGTACGGACCGTACACACGCCTGTACGCTCACTATCACTATGGGTGTTCTCGCGTATGCGTACTCATAGTGATAGTGAGCGTACATGCGTGTGTACGGTCCGTACCACTATGGGTGTTCTCGCGTATGCGTACTCATAGTGATAGTGAGCGTACATGCGTGTGTACGGTCCGTACCACTATGGGTGTTCTCGCGTATGCGTACTCATAGTGATAGTGAGCATACAGGCGTGTGTACGGTCCGTACCACTATGGGTGTTCTCGCGTATGCGTACTCATAGTGGTACGGACCGTACACACGCCTGTACGCTCACTATCACTATGAGTACGCATATGCGAGAACACCCATAGTGGTACGGACCGTACACACGCCTGTACGCTCACTATCACTATGAGTACGCATACGCGAGAACACCCATAGTGAGACGGGCCGTACACACGCCTGTACGCTCACTATCACTATGGGTGTTGTCGCGTATGCGTACTCATAGTGGTACGGACCGTACACACGCCTGTACGGGCCGTTGATATGCATTTGGGGTGCCCTAGGGCCCCGGGACGCACCGTACCTGTGTGTGAAGCTCCAAATTACATAGGGGACACATGAGGGACAAGTATAAAGGCCTACATGCATGCTGGTTGTCATGGAGACCAAGTTTAAAGTTTGAATTTTTTTACGCAGGTGCACAGCAGTAGTCAGTTTGAATGAATCTACTTTGTTGCAATGTGGTTCTGGAGTTGACATCATGCTCAAGAAAAAAACACAATAAGAACCCACTGACTGTGCTACGTTTGAAGGGATTGGAGGAAACATAGGATGCAAATGTGAGTGACCAATCACTCTGTACTCCTGTGCATGAAACAGGCCAGCAAGGCAGATATAAGGCAGCCAGGTCCCATGAGGGAGCACTTGCCTGCACATCTTTGTATTCGACGACCCAGCTGCTGCTACTGATTCCCTGGAACCATGTCAAGGTCTGTGGAGAGGTCACAGCCTTTCACCCTGGAGGAGAACCTGGCTTTGCTGGATGTGATCCTCCCACAGTACCCCCTGCTGTATGGGCGACCAGGGTATCAGGTGAGTGCAGAGTCCACTAGCACAGACTGTGTCCCTTTTTTGTGAGTGTGACTTCTGCCATTGTGTCCAGGTGTGACACACATGCTATGTACTGTAGGGGGGGGTACCAGGGGGGGGAATGCCTGATGTCTCCAAGCCAGAGCATGCTGTGGTGCATGTCTGCCGTCCTCACTTGCATTGTGTTTACTGTGACAATCACTGCATGGTGCATGCCACATTCTGCCTGTCTTGTCCTCCTGGGAATGTAGCCTCTACAGTCCTCATGTGATTATGTGCTCACACCAGTGTGACAGGTGACTGTACCCACAGATGTGTGTTTGTTCAGTGTACCTGTGCTGTGAGTGTCCACATGATGTGTTCGTACCCTGGACATCGGTGTGTGTGTGTAAGTCCCCTGTCATGTGGGTGGGTGCATATGTAGAGTGTGGCACCCGGGCTGCATGAGGGATGGATATACCCTGCCCATGTGATGTGAGCAGGGAGCAGTGCTGTGTGTCTGATGTGCAGGGCCAGCCCCACACCTGTGAGCCCCCCCCCGTCTAGTGGCACATGTGCAGAGTGAGGTTTGTCGCTGCATTTGGCAATGGCAGGTGAATGTCCTGTGCCTGTGTGTGTCTGTGTACTCTGCTGCGGTAGCGTCAGTGGCCTGTGGCATGTGACTGCTTAGAGGTGCTGCACATTATCCTGGTGTAGCTTGTGATGCACAGTGTGAGCCTGGATCATTGATTGTGTAGTTGCCCTCATTCCACCTGTGTACTTTCAATGGCACGTGCTGCTTTTGCCCTTCCCCAGAGGATCATGTCCCTATGACAAAGGTGCAATGCGTTGGATGCATACTATGCCTTGTTGTAAACAGCAAATTTGTTCTAATATGTCTCTCTGTGACATGTGCCTGGTGTATTTTTTTTTTTTTTGAAAAAAGTTTTATTGTGCAGAGAAAAGGTTACAAGCACGGGCCTACAACCGCCAGGGCCGGCCGCTAGTAGTTAAAGTGGTCAAGCAGATCAAAAAAACAATGACTGGCCCACAGGGGCTCCGCTATATTACAGTAGATAAGACTGCACATAAGGGAAGTCAGGATACACACTTTTAATATAAATACCAACAAAAATAAAGAAAAACAAAAAGCAAGGCGAAACGACTTGAAATGGGCGTCGAACCACAGCCGGGGGAGTCCACACCCGACCGCCCGAGGGCGGTCAATAAAAGGAGGCCTGAGAGGGAGGGGGGGGGCCACGGGAGAACCAAATCTGTACTCCGAAGAACAAGATAAGCAAGGAACCCTCAAGGATCAGGGGGACGAGGCAACCCCAGACGTATCCACCAGGGGGGGAGCACAGATAGACCCGCGATACACGTTCCACTGCCCCCAAATTCTACCCCATGCCCCCGGTTTACCACGAGCCACATACACAGTTTTCTCCCTGAACATGCACCAGTCCATGTTCTCCTTCCATACGGACACGGTGGGAGGCCGTTGGGAACCCCAAAGCTGCGCTATATCTCTCTTTGCGATCATGTTCCCCAAGGCCGCCCTCCGAGCCTGAGCCGCATTATAGTCATTGGGCTCCCATACATTCAGAACACAGCGACGCACCTCCGGCAGCAGAGCGACCCCGGTGACTCGTCTCATAACATCATGCACCTGGCGCCAATATTCCGCCACCTCGCGGCATTCCCATAGAATGTGGAGAAAGGTGGCACTGAGCCCACAGCCACGCTTACAGAGTCCGTCGTCAGAGAACCCCATCGAGACCAAGCGGGGGCCCGTCACATAAACACGATGGAGAATCTTAAGCTGGACCAGACGGAGACGGGCCGGGATGGCCACCTCCTTAGGGGATGACAGTGCAGTCTGCCAGTCCTCGTCGTCCAACTCCACCCCATCTCCCGTCCATGCCTCCCGAAGACGCACCAAGAGGTCAGCCCGATTATTTATCAGTTTTTTGTAAATCAAGGAGATAGTACTGTCGGGGACGTGACCATCGAGTATGCGGTCCTCGAGAGGCGAAGAAGCAGGGACCATGGTCCCCTCCCCAAAGACCGAGAGCAGGGCGTGCCGAACCTGTGCATAACGGAAGAACTCTCTTTCACTAAGCTCGTGCTCGCTCTGGAGCGCCGCGAAGGATTTAACCGCACCTTTAACCCATAGGTCCCCCACTCTGCTGATGCCGATCGTGTCCCAGCGCTCGAAGCCTTTCGTTGTCCAGAGGCTTCCCAAGCGTTCTGAGGCGAATAAAGGAGTGGCACACGTTAAACGCTTGTGCCTGGTGTATTGATGTAGTGTCACTTGTTCATCCTCACAGGTAGGCGCCTCTGCCAAGAAGCAGATATGGCTGACCGCCGTCAGTGCCGTGAGGAGTGCGGATGGTCGCAAGCGGCGCCTGGCCCAGGTGAGGAAACGCTGGCAGGATATCCGGTGCTGGACGCGGAGGATCGCACGGGTCCTGCTGGGGGACTCAACTGAGACCCATAAGAACCGCGGGCGCCGCCGTCTGACCCACATCCACAAGCGTGTGCTGGCGGTGGTATTTCCAGACTTGGAGAGGCGCTTACAGGAGAAGCAGCAGCAGGAAGGGGGTAGGTACATGTGTGTTTGTTGTGTGTCACCAGCATTTGTAAGTGCACAGTTGCATGGATACACTGCCAGGGTTTAAAGGTGCTGTGCAGATCCTGTTACCCACAGTCTAGCGGTGCTCTCCTGCCTCCCTTCCCCTCCTTGCAATGTGTTCCCTGGTCTGTGTGTAGTCACTCCTTCACAAGGTAATGTAGGCTGGCGCTTTCTCCACGTGAACTATGTCTGTAGCATCATGTGTGGGGGTGGTGTGTAACAGGTTTTGGGACCTTGCCTGTGCCCTGTCCAGTTCAGTACATGTGTGTTCCATGTCAGTTGGCACTGATGCTGAGTCCAGACATGGGAGTTAGTCTCTCAAGTGTCATGCCTTACAGCGCGCATGTCCTATGTTGTGGCCTGTGACATGATGTGCATGAGTGTGCGATACGCATAGTGCAGGGATGGTGACGTGTGTTGCAGTCATTCCCATTCAGGACCATGGAGTTGTGTGGCCACTACTGTCCCCTGGGGCATATTTTCCTAGGTGTCATGTGTGTCATCACAAAACGTGGACACTCTCAGTGTCTACAGCATAGGTTGTGCTCTGTGCCATTGTCCCCTGGCACCATGTATATTGACGTGAAATGTAGTACAAGTGTCCACTGTACAGCCTGACCTGATTTTCCTTGTTCATACTCACAGTGGCCAGTGCCTGTGTGTCTTGTTACAATCATCTGATGATGGCCATTTGTACATGATTATTTGGACAGGCGCACCTTGGGTATTTGGCGTCCAATCTTGCATTTATGCAGCCCCTGTGTATTTCACCCAGACTAAGAGATGTAAGTGCCACCTGTGTCTCAACAAATTGTCTCATGTAGGGGGTGGTTGGTGCGGGCCAAGCCTACATGTCAAAACCAGAATTCTCCTTGCGAGGTCTGGCCAGTGTGTGATGTTTGTCTGGACATACACTCAAGGTGCAGTGAGCCAGTCATGGTGGGCATATTTTCAGTATTACCTATGCAGCATGTGCCTCAAGTTCATGGATATGGTCCCTGCTCATCCCTCTTTTCGGCACCGCTGTGTGGTGCAGATGCAGTGCTGGATTGTCCCCAGGGCCTGGCTCCTCTGTCAAACTCCATTTCATGTCATTTGCTATTGTGTCATGCTCTCCATGGATTTTCAGTGGCATGGTGGGAGAACCAACTGTGTGTTGCATGCCCTACATCTGTACCTTGTTTTGTAGATGTTACTGATCTCTCTTTGCAGGCTATGCACTGTAACCTATGTAGATTGGACTCATGTGACATATGTATACAGGTGTGTGATTAATTGCTGTCTCTTCACCTTGCCCACAGCATCGTCGGGGGACACGGAGGGAGACATGAGCACAGACGGAGCGGAGGGACCGAGCACCAGTGCCAGCGTTGACATCGTGGCTGGCACATTGAGTGGTACTGAGGCGGAGGAGAGTGAGGCCGAGGACCTGTCCACTGGCACGACAGAATATGAAGCTGACGGGTCCGAGGATGATCTCTCCGAGTGGGCGGAGGCTGCACCAGCAGCTGACAGCGGCACAACATCTCACCCCGCCCCCTCCAGTGCCATCAGCCACCTCCCACTTGCTCGTGTCCCTTCCCAGCGTGCCCGGTCACCACATGTCTCCTTCCTGCCAGGCACCGCACCCCCTGCCCCTGTCTCCACTGCTGCCGCCAATGCCGAGTCTGTGGACATCCACCGGCAGTTGCAGGTTGGTCAGGCTGCGATCCTTAATGTCTTCCATGGCCACAGCCAAGTGCTGAACAACATGAAGGCATACTTGGAGGGCATTTTTTCATCGCAGGCTGACCAACGCAACTTGTTGAGGTCCATTGACTCGACACTGACTGCAGCAGTGGGTCTCCTGCAGCGCTACGTCCAACCCCCTACCCCTGACCCATCCACACTTCCCACTCCCATGCCTGTCCCACGTACACCCAGACGTCAGCATGCACCCACCACAACAGACACAGGCACCACACCAGCAGGGAAGGTCATACGCACACCTCCTGGCACGCACACACAGGGTGAAGTAGGCACACCCACTGGGTCGGGGGGCAAACGTGAGTCAAGCAGCCAGAGTGGGAGTCCGCATTCCACCAAATCCACTCCCTCCAAATCCCCTCCCCTCAGCTCTCCTGGCCACATATCCGGCAAGGACTCCTTCATGGCCGCTCTGTCCCTGAGCCCCACTGTGACACCACCCCGCAAGCGGTCAAGGGAGTCCCCGGTCAGGGTGGTTGAGTCCCCCCCCCTGTCCACACCCTCCCCCAGTGGCGCTGCGACCCATCCCTCCGCCCCCCCCCCCTCCTTGGGGCCTGTGGTTCCTTCGGGTGCAGAGGAGTCTCTGGAGGACCTTGCTAAGGTGTGCAGCGACATCCTGGCCTCCGCCTTTGGCCCTGCCCCACCCCCTGTGGTGGAGTCCTCCATCCCTGCACCCATGACGCCTACCCTTCGCTCTCATGTCCCTGCGGTGCCTGGTCCTTCCCCCCCACATGATGCCCTCCCCGCTGTGGAACACGAAGGAGTCTGACTGTGCAGGCAAGCTAGGGGACACGCGTCCCACTGTGTCCCCCATCCAGCTGTGACTCATGGACTGCCCTATGGGCTTTGTAAATATTGAACTTTTTCCACACACACTTTATTTGGAAATGCTGAATAAAGCCTTTTTTTTCCCTTAGAACACTACTGCTTTTGTGGTGTTGCTGTTGGTGGGGCTGCTACAGGATTTTGGGTGGTGATCATGTGTTGGGTGTGTGGGAAATGTAGTAGTGTGCTGGTCATAGGGGGTACCCTGGTATCTGTGTGCCATCACAAGGTGTTAGCTAGGTTTCTCTGTTCATGTAAGCAGTTACTGCATGGTGAACTTGTCCCAAGGTGTATTCCTTCCTCTGTGTACCCTGACATCTTCCCTGCAGGGTATTCCCAATATTTAGCGCTGAGCTGTGTCTGCATTAGCTGGGTGTGTGACGGACCACTTCAACTTTGGCCATGCATGCAGAGCGATGTCTCCACCTGCATCATTCGTGGCATCCTTGGTGATCACTGTACTTGTGTATGTAGTCTGTTGACATGACTTCATGTGGACATGTTCCCTTTTCGGCTGTATGCATGTGTGTACTCCCAGCCTCGCACACATGTGTTACATGTACTGCAGGGTCTTTGTGCACCTGACTGACAATTGTGGCAATTGGATCTGTGGGTACTCCAGCCTTTTTTTTCCATGGGCACTGCTGGGGGCCTCTGCACCCACCCCTCCTGTCTCTGGGCACTGCTGGGAGGACTCTGCACCCACTCCTCCTGTGTCTGGGCACTGCTGGGAGGACTCTTCACCCACCCCTCCTGTGTCTGGGCACTGCTGGGAGGACTCTGCACCCACCCCTCCTGTGTCTGGGCACTGCTGGGAGTGATAGGCACACACCCCTCTTGTGTCTGGGCACTGCTGGGAGTGATAGGCACACACCCCTCCTGTGTCTGGGCACTGCTGGGAGGACTCTGCACCCTCCCCTCCTGTGTCTGGGCACTGCTGAGAGTGATAGGCACACACCCCTCCTGTGTCTGGGCACTGCTGGGAGGACTCTGCACCCACCCCTCCTGTGTCTGGGCACTGCTGGGAGGACTCTACACCCACCCCTCCTGTGTCTGGGCACTGCTGGGAGGACTCTGCACCCACCCCTCCTGTGTCTGGGCACTGCTGGGAGTGATAGGCACACACCCCTCCTGTGTCTGGGCACTGCTGGGAGGACTCTGCACCCACCCCTCCTGTGTCTGGGCACTGCTGGGAGGACTCTGCACCCACCCCTCCTGTGTCTGGGCACTGCTGGGAGTGATAGGCACACACCCCTCCTGTGTCTGGGCACTGCTGGGAGGACTCTGCACCCACCCCTCCTATTTCAGGATATGTACGCTTAGAACATACACAGGTGTGGGTTCGCTCCATGCATACGAGGTGGGGGTAGGGTCCGTACATACACTGTTGGGGTGGGGGTACGCTCCATACGTCCGCGGGTGAGGGTACGGGTTGTACTTACACTGTTGGGGTGGGGGTACGCTCCATGCATACGCGGGTGGGGGTACGTGTCGTACATACACGGTTGGGGTGGGGGTACGCTCCATACGTCCGTGGGTGAGGGTACGGGTCGGACTTACACTGTTGGGGTGGGGGTACGCTCCATACGTCCGTGGGTGGGGGTACGGGTCGTACATACATGGTTGGGGTGGGGGTACGGGTCGTACATACACTGCTGGGGTGGGGGTACGCTCCATACATACGCGGGTGAGGGTACGGGTCGTACTTACACTGTTGGGGTGGGGGTATGCTCCATACGTCCGCGGGTGTGGGTACGGGTCGTACTTACACTGTTGGGGTGGGGGTACGCTCTATACATATGCGGGTGAGGGTACGGGTCGTATATACACTGTTGGGGTGGGGGTACGCTCCATACATACGCGGGTGAGGGTACGGGTTGTACATACACGGTTGGGGTGGGGGTACGGGTCGTACATACACTGTTGGGGTGGGGGTACGCGTACGCTCCATACATACACGGGTGAGGGTACGGGTCATACTTACACTGTTGGGGTGGGGGTACGCTCCATGCATACGCGGGTGGGGGTACGTGTCGTACTTACACTGTTGAGGTAGGGGTACGGTCCGTACATACACGGTTGGGGTGGGGGTACGCTCCATGCGTCCGCGTGTGAGGGTACGGGTCGTAATTACACTGTTGGGTTGGGGGTACGCTCCATGCATATGCGGGTGGGGGTACGGGTCGTACTGACACTGTTGGGGTGGGGGTACGCTCCATACATACGCGGGTGAGGGTAAGGGTCGTACATACACGGTTGGGGTGGGGGTACGGGTCGTACATACACTGCTGGGGTGGGGGTACGCTCCATACATACGCGGGTGAGGGTAAGGGTCGTACTTACACTGTTGGGGTGAGGGTACGCTCCATACGTCCACGGGTGGGGGTACGGGTCGTACATACACGGTTGGGGTGGGGGTACGGGTCGTACATACACTGCTGGGGTGGGGGTACGCTCCATACATACGCGGGCGAGGGTACGTGTCGTACTTACACTGTTGGGGTGGGGGTACGGTCCATACATACACGGTTGGGGTGGGGGTACGCTCCATACATCCGCGGGTGAGGGTACGGGTCGTACTTACACTGTTGGGGTGGGGGTACGCTCCATACGTACGCGGGTGAGGGTACGGGTCGTACATACACTGTTGGGGTGGGGGTACGGGTCGTACTTACACTGTTGCGGTTGGGGGTACGCTCCATGCATACGGGGGTGGGGGTACGGTCCGTACATATGCGTCCCCACGCTATGTGATGCTTGTGCGGGCCGTACCCAGGCCTTTGCCACGTGGGTACAGCCGTCCCGCCATTGTTGGGATGACGTAGGTGTGGGCGGGGTACGACTCGTACCCACGCTCTTAAGGCGTGGGTACGGGACGTACCTGTATTGTTGTGTTGCCGGTTCGTGTCGTCAAGCACTTCCGTTGTGGCGGACGCTGGCTTTGCTGGACACGCCCCCACCCCCTCGTAGTGACCAGGGCCTGGGGGTCAGGTATGTCCAGGGCATGTGTGCTGTGTGACTTTGGTGGGGGATTTGTGGCCTGCCCCTGGTCCTGCCCCCCCCTTTCCCCCCTCCTTTTGTTGTTCTGACCTTCTGCGGCGTCTGCGTCGTAACCTGTGGAGGAGGTCGACTGCTATGAGGGCCGGGATGACACGTAGGTTCGGGTCCATGTCTGTCCGTCGCGTACAGGTACTCCTTGTTCGCGTCGTCCTGATTTCCCGGCAGTTTTTGGCTGCCGGAAAATATTCACCGTGCGGGATGACGTCGGTGCGAATCGTGATTCCTGGTTCGTGAATGGCAGCCTGCGTGCGTCCCGACGTCACGTCGGCGCTTTCCCGGATCACATTTGTATGTTTATTTTCCGCGGTCGGGGTTTTGTACGAATCGTACGGAAATGGTGTTTCCGTGCGAATCGTAATTCCATGTTTGTATATTTTTACGACCGGGTACGCGTCGGACGGAGAATATGCTCCGTCCGACGGTTCGTACCCGGTTTTTACAGGATCGTGATCGGCACCACAGTCTCCAGACCATCCAGAACATTGCTGCAAGACTCATACTGCATATCCAATGCCACACCCACATCACGCCACACCTCAGTAAGCTTCACAGGCTACCATTCACAAGCGCAGCCAATTAAAAAATTTCATGCACACATACATAGGGTGGGAAGTAATTTAATTATAATACATTTTTTAATAATTTTTAGAAGTTATAAAAAAAATTTAAATAAAGTTTTGAGTTTTAGTTCTGTAGAGGGTTGTGGGTTTATAGGGGAATAGGGTGGGAAGTAATTTAATTGTAATACATTTAAAAAAAAATTGTATATAATATTTATTTCATGTTATTTTATAGTGTTAATTGTGGGAATTAATTTATTAACAATTGTTTATAATTTGCTTGTTAATTGTAATTAATTAATTAATTGTTAATTAAATATGTTAATTGTGTCATGTTTTACGACATTGGTGGTGTCATTTATAGGGGAATATGGTGGGATGTAAATTATTTTCAATTAATTAATTATTTGTTAATTAATGTTAATTAATTTGCTGGAGTGGGAATAGTAAATTATTCTCCTCCTCTATCCAACACTTTCCCTACTGTTGCACTTGCTGGAGTGGGAATTGTAATTTTTACCCCTCTGCTATCCAACACTTTCCCTACTGTTGCACTATCTGGAGTGGGAATAATAAATATATCCCCTCCGCTATCCAACACTTTCCATACTGTTGCACTCGCTGGAATGGAAATAGTAATTTTATCCCCTCGGCTATCCAACACTTTCCTTACTGTTGCACTCGCTGGAGTGGGAATAGTAATTTTATCCCCTCTGCTATCCAAAACTTTCTCTACTGTTGCACTTGCTGGAGTGGGAATAGTAATTTTTACCCCTACGCTATCCAACACTTTCCCTACTGTTGCTATCCCTGTAGTGGGAATAGTAATTTTTACCCTTACGCTATCCAACACTTTCCCTACTTTTGCTATCCCTGTAGTGGGAATAGTAATTTTTACCCTTACGCTTTCCAACATTTTCCCTACTGTTGTACTTGCTGGAGTGGGAATGGTAAATTATTCTCCTCTGCTATCCAACACTTTCTCTACTGTTGCACTTGTTGGAGTGGGAATAGTAAATTATTCCCCTCCGCTATCCAACACTTTCCCTACTGTTGCACTCACAGGAGTGGGAATAGTAATTTTATCCCCTCCACTATCCAACATTTTCCCTACTATTGCAGTTAATGTAGTGTAAAATGTAGTTTACATTTTTTTATATATATATTTTAATTTATTATATATATATTTTATTTTTATGTATTGATATATATATATTTACAATTTGTAATAATTCTCCAACATTTTATCATTTATTAAAATAATTATTTATTGCTAATATTAAATAAATATATATATTATATTTTATATCCAAAGAAGAAACGGAGTTCCGTTCGTGCACTCAGATCAGGAAAAAAGTTCACCAACTCCCAAGGTCATTCAAAAGGGTTTATTATTCCCATAAACCCGACGATTATATTTTATATATGTATGTTTAATTTTTTTACATTATATTTATTACTTATAATTTTTAACATTTTCTAATAATTCTAAATATGTTTTTTAATTATATGTATTATTTAATTTATTTTACATTATTTTTTATACTTTTTTAAAAAATGATATTTTTAACAACGATATTTTTTTACGATATTTTAGTACTTACCATTATAAAGATAGGATGTCGGTATTTTGACAACGATATTTATGTCCCGATATTTATGTACCACGATATTTGTGTAGTCGATATTATGTCAGTGATCCGTATTGTAGGGACTGAATGCCTATGTGGGCATGATATTCACGCATGGCACAGGCAAGAGGTTTTGCCACTAGAGCATACAGTGGGGGGAAAGTGGGCATCCTTGCCTGGTGCCTCTTGATATTGGTATTGGTGGTGAAAATAGCACAATTACCCTTACACGCACTGTGGGATCAGTATAAAGTACTTGAACTAATTTCAAGAACACCTCACCTACCCCCACTCTCTTGAGAACAGCATATAAAAACAGCCATTCCACAGATTCAAAAGCCTTCTCTATATCTATGAAAAGGGCGGCATCTCGAACCTTTGGGTCAATACGTGCAATGTTGTCAAAAAGGGTTCTCAGGTTACACGAGAGAGAACGACCCGGGACAAACACAGCCTTTTCTAATTTAGGCAGCAGGGGTGGCAACCTGTTCAACAAAATCTTGGCATAAAGTTTGCCATCCGTATTCAGCAGCTATAGGGATCTGTCTATAAGAGGAGCAATCCTCCCTCTGCTTCCCTGGCTTAAGTAGCGTAATCAGGCTGGCCTCACGCATAGAGGGTGGCATAATACCCTCCTTAGACATGTTCTCAAATAGATTCATTAGGTGCGGCATTAGGCGGTCCTGATATGCCTTGTGAAAGGCCACCGGCAGGCCGTCCGACCCCGGTGCCTTGTCACTGGGCATGTCTTTTAGAGCTGCAGTGATCTCCGTTGGGCGAAGAGGGGCCAAAAGCCTTTTTCTAACCGAATTGTCAAGCCACTTCATTTTAATACAGGCGAGATAGTCCTCATCTGTTTCTGCTATGTTGGGTTTGTGAATAGTGTACAGTTTTTTGTAATAATCACTAAAAGCCTCCGCTATCTTAGGTGTACTCCCTACTAGGACTCAGTTTTCGTTATATATTTGCGATATATATATCATTTTCACTTTCTAGGAGGGCGAGTTAACCTGGCCAGTACTGAGTTGGGTCTATCTCTTCGGCATAAACCCTCTCTGTGGCATATTTCCCCAAATGTTTAACCTCAGTGTCCGCTGGCTAACTGAATTCATCTATCTGCGACCAGATATGTTATAGTAGTTTAGGGTCTCCCCTTTCCTGAAATTGGTTTTCTAGTGTTTTCAGTGTTGTTTCCACCTTTTTAGGTCTCGCATGGGTAGCGCGCATGCGCTGCCTCTACGAGGCATCAAGTAATTAGTAATAAGGGTGAAACTCCACCCATTGCGTTTTTTTTTGTTTTGTCCCTTGCCATTGGTTTAAATGTGGCATTGCTCTTTTAAACTCGCTTATTATTGGCTGATGGGCCGATGCGTCACTTCCGTTTTCTTCCGATTTCGGAGGAAGCAGCATCGACCAACTACAGTTACCTTACCCTGCAAGGCAGTATCTTTGAATGTAGGGACTACTTTGTTGTTGCCTGGTGCCTCCTCATGGACCCTTTCTCAGCATTCCATCCACTCGTGGAGTCTGGAGGGTTTTTTGCTCCACCGGGCCGGCCTCCGTGGGAGTGTCTCACTCCTCCTGCAAGCAGTGCGCCGGCCCGCCTCTGCTCTTTCCTGGGTGTGTGAGCGCTTCCAGCTCCGAATCGCTTCCTTTATAAATTGTTTGATTTGTTTTCAGCTTCAGTCTTTCCGTGTGCTTGAGCCAGAAACGGCCGAGAGAGGCAGGCGGGATGGACACTGTGAGTGAGTGCCCCTGTCCTGGGGGCTCTCGGATGTATGCTGAGTCCAAGTTTAACCAGATTTGGTGGCTTAGTGCATCCCCATCGGCGAAGGTGCAGGGCTTGGGGTGCTTTCAGAGTGCACAGACGGCGAGCCTGGCTGGTAGACTCCCACGCAGCGCCATTTCACAAAGTAAACTGTTTTAAACCTACCCAGAGTCATCACATTGTTTCCTTCGATGGCGAGAGCGTCTTCGTGTACTTCAGGGCGAACTGCGCTTTGCGGTCCCTGGAACACGCAGCGGAGTACTGTGGAGGTAGGAAGGAGAATAGTTTACTAAAATTGAGTGTAAACTGCTTTCCGGGATCTCGCCATCTTCCATACAAAGATATGTAGATAGATAGATATTTTTAAACATTCCCTTCCCCTTCAGTGAAGAGCTCCATTGTCCGGCTGTCGCAGCCCTCATTCACGCCTCATTAAATTCTGCTGTGTCGCTTGTTTCCTTTAAAGCCAATCTCGACGCTGCATGAATGAGCTGTATGCACACCCACCTCTGAAAGTCATGACTTTTACTGCGCTCCTCGTGTTTTTGAGAATTAACTTACAGCCGAGAAGCAGTTATCACCGTTTCTCGTTGATGGAAGGAGCTTACTGACATACATAATCAGCGGGGCGTCTGCTTCACGAACACTGCGCTGGTATTACGTTCATTGTGTTTTTACCCAGCTCCTCCACCCCACTCTCTGTTTTTCCTCCCCTCCTTTGCAATCACTCACAGAGCTCGGCTTGTTTTCTTTAAACTGTTCACTGTGAGGGAATACTTTCCAAACATTAAGGATCGTCCTTCTGTGTGAGTGGTGACAAAGGATCGACACTTATGGGACACTTCCTGTTTTATCTTGGAATGAATTCCAGTGTTTATTTGCTCGTCGGTGTTCTGGTTGATAAAGTGCGTTAACTCCAGAGGGATTTCTCTATTAGGCGTTGGTAGAAGCGAAGAGCTTTGGAAGCACGTCAAAGATGGAATCTGTTAGATCAACTTCCAAATACATCTACACCCCGGCCCCTGACCTTCCGTGTAAGTAAACAGGTAAACAAAGAAGTTATTATGGCCGTAGTAATTATCACAATTAAAGTGATTTTTTTGGCTGAAATTAATTAAAGCTCGTGTTTAAATAGGAACCGTGTTGCAGCATCTGGGTCTATTTTCACATGGCTGCTGCATAACCCGTGGGGGAGGGGGAACTCGGTGGAGACGAGGCTGGCTCGAAATAACCGAATGAGTTAAGGCTGTTGAGTTTGTTTGGTGTTTGCAGGCACACTGAGTTCTGTTGTCTGCCTTGTCAGTAATTGCATAGCAGGCTGCCGTGTCTGGGATGAAGTGTCAACAGCTTCCTAGAATTCGACTTGTTTTCATCTACTTCATGTCAAGCCCTGTGACCCCTTTCTTCAATGCCAGTTACATAATGTTTCGATGCTCTGTCAGATTTCAGCAGGGCCAGTGCAAGGGGTTTGAAAGTTACAAATGAATGATAGTCATGAATAATATTCACTGATCTTCATATAATTGATTGCTATTTTGGAGCGCCTTTTCACCACCAGAAATGCTGTGATTATGGCTATTGATGCGATCTGGCACCATCTTTCTTGTAAGAAAGCCATAAGGCAGCTGCTGCAGCCCAAATGTAGTGAAAAACGGGTGAATATTATTTATTAATGCTCTCATATACCACAGACAGGATCCAATAGATAACAGAGTACTTCACACCGGAAGTGTAGTGCTAGTTGTAAAAGATAGCTAACTATAAAATATAAAGTATAAAGCAGTAATAATATACTAACCAGCATTTGCAATGCAATAGATCTAGTATTAGCGAGAGTTTGAGCTATTGGCATAGTAAACGACAATGTCTTTTATTTGGGTGTTTAAAAACCTGCAAGCGGTGCGTAAACACGCACTTTGTACTTCTGGTCTTTGCTTATGAGAAGCGTGGCTGGCAGTAAAAGTGGTGCAGTTACTGCCAGCTTTGCTTCTCATAAGCAATGACTATACATACAAAGTGCGTGTTTATGCATCGCTTGCGGGTTTTCAAATCATAAATAAAAGGCATTGTAATTTACAATGCCAATAGCTCAAACTCCCGCAAATGCGAGACCTATTGCATTGCAAATGCTTGTTTGTTGTTGTGTTCTAATCGATTTAAAGACCCCCGCATGTTTCGCAATAGTCATGCCTCTGATGTAAACCTTAAACGTTCCCCAGCTAGTACTTATCTTGGGTACACTTTCCATATTGGTGGCAAAGAACTCATTGCGGGAATCACCAGGTGGAGACCCTGTGCTGTATATCACTTATAGTCACCTTCAACACTACGGGGGAGTGGTCAGAAAGCGTGTGAGCCATATGCGTGCATTCGGTCATGAGGGGTAGCAGTTCCCGCAATGCATACCAATAATCTATCCTGGTGTGGGTGTCGTGCACAGATGAATAGTGTGTGTATTCCCTACCCAGAGGCGAGCGGTGCCGCCAGACGTCTGCTAAATCCTCTGTCTCTGCAATGTCAGCTACCACTTTCGCAGCCTTAGAAGGGCGTCTAGGGAGACCTTTAGATCTATATAATTCTGGGTTTTGTATGCAATTAAAATTACCCCCCCAGAGTTGTGGGATATCTGAGTGTCGCATGATTTTCCCGTGCAAGGTGTGGTAAAATTGAGAGTCATCGGGATAAGGCCATTAATGCCAATAACACATGAAATGTATCCTTACGACAGCTAGCTATTACATATCTACCCTCAGTATCCCCTTCAAAGTCCTGTACTTGCAATCCAGAGTTTCTGCTCACCCAAATCAGCACCCCTCTGGCATGTGTTGTAAACCCCGACGCAATACAAGTGCCCTTCATTCTCTTCGATAACAGCAGGCCGATACCTGGGGGGAGGTGGGTCTCTTGAAGTATAGCCACATCCACATGGTGTCGTTGTAAATAGGCCACTACTTTACAAATTCTTCTATGATTATTAAGGCCCCTTACATTCCATGACATACATTTTAAATGGACAGTAGTGTTAGTTGTTTGTTCTGTAGACATAGTATGTACTTATGATTTGATACGGAATATTCACAATGTAAAACCATACACCTGTACAACACGTGCTAAGCACAATTAACCTAGGCCTGCTTGTTGACAAACTGACTGTGTTAAACGCACCCCTCCCTCCACCCACGCCGTAGCTTAATATTTGCGACATGACTTGACTTGAACATCTGGTACCTACCCTTCCCAATAACAAAAAACATTTTAAACTTTACTCCCCGGTGTGTATTACACTTGGGGGCGGTGGTTGCCCACCTAACTGTGCCTACTGATGACCTCTTGTCCGCACTGCTAATAGAATACCATCCAGGTAGATACTGCTTCTGACTAACGTAATTAGTACTGTCTTTTACAAACTACTACAATTATAGATCAGCACATCTTTACTTATGCATTTGTGGTGCCCCCGCGCATTCTTAATATATCGAATTATCCAAACTTCGTGATACGAATGGGGCGCGTGCTTGTCATGCACGTTGTTCCATAGTTTGCTTTTATAATGTTCCAAGCGAGTCTCAGGGATGCTCCAAAACTGCCAGTCCGGTTATTCTGAATCGCCTTGCGCATCGCCTTCCTCACCCACAGACTTCTGCGAAGGTTTCTTCTTGTTTACTTTGCTGTGCTTTTTGAGATCTTGCTGCAGTTCTTGAGGGTCATTGTATATCTTGATATCGAAAGACACTCTCAATCATTCTGGCCAGATATAAAACTGCATATTCTATATGCAGCTCTCTAAATTTGAGTTTCATGAGTGTGAATTGCCTGCGTGCCTCTTGCACCTGGGGGGTAAAGTACAGAAAAAGCGCCAACTCCGAACCTTCATATTATAACACACGCAACTCTCTGGCTCGCTGGAGCGCCGCATACCTGTCACTGTAATTCAATAATCTTGCTACCAGGGGTCGAGGGGGAGCTCCCGGGGCGGTCTGGGGGCCAGCAAGCGGTAAGCACGCTCCACGATGAAAACTGGAGAGCATGTTTCAAGTCCAGGTTGAGACATCAGGAGCTGCTCTGTAAATGACTCCATGTTGACAGTTACTGTGCACTCAGGCAGGCCTAGTATGCGCACATTGTTGCGCCGAGAGTGCGCTTCCTAATCCTCGGCCTTGTCGTGCAGTTACCAGTGTTTTGCCCATTTGCCTCTGTGTTTCTACAGCTTCAGCCTCCGTGGATGTAGAGAGCCACTCGGGCTCTCCACTACAATGTTGCGCTAATACACGCATCCACACACCCCTGGGGGCGGGCTCGCCCCGAGGGGATAAATAAAGGTGGGCGAGACCGCAAGGGGTCTCTATGGTGTAGCCCAGTAACCAAGAACTGTGTTGTGTCCTTTACTGTCACCTTACCGTAACTGCGACCCTGGGCCTGCACCTCTACACTGGCGACGAGGCCGGTCATGCCCGTGCGTGCGACGCTGCTGGAGAAGCGAGGGGAGCAGGCGGAGCCCACCCGCGCTGGTCGCGCTCCCTCCTCGCGATCGTCTCTGCCGCTGCCTGCGGTGCCCACCCGCGTGGTGGAGGAGGCGGCCTGCCTCCGGCGGAAACCTGCTGTCGGCGAAGCCCACCCGCATGCTGGAGCGCTCGCCTGGAGCTGCTGGTGCCGTTTCCTGCTTGGCCGGGTGAGTGGCAGCACACGCGCGCTCCCCGGCGCTCTACAATGCTTTGATTCCGGCGAGGGGGCCTAGGCAGGCTGCCCTTCGCGCTGCCTGTGGAAAAATCCCCCGATTGTGCCGCTCTTGGCTGCTGGCTGCAGCGTGTGGACTCCCTGGTGGGAGGAGCTCGACGGCCCCAGGCAGGGAAGCCTGGTCTACGGCGAATAAGCATTGGCACATCCAAATCAAGGCCCATGAGGACACTGCACTGCCACATAGATACTAAAGCCTAAGGAAAGGGGGAAACACATAACCCCATCAGGGCAGTACTCCAGCACTAGTGATACAAAGGCAGCCCCAGGCCACAAGATGTCCACAAGGCCAGCAACCGGCGCAGGGACATCGCAAGGGAGCGGACCCGCCGCGGTGGCTGACAACAACCCCCCGCCGCCTTCGGTGGTCACCCACACAGCAGTAGCGCCTTTACCCCCCTTCAGCGAAGCATCGGACCCAGCTACCGCCGCCCCACGATGGAAAGCATGGGTAGGTCGTTTGAATCACTACTTCAGAGGGACCCGAGAGACTGACGGGGCGGTGAAGAGATCGTTACTGATCTACTATGGAGGGGCGGAAATATACGAACTGTTCGACGCGCTTCCCGACACCGGGGACGAGGATGATTATGACGCCGCAGTCGCGGCGCTGAACAAGCATTTTGATCCCCAACTGAACCCGGACTTCGAAAAATTCAAGTTCAGGAGGGCGTGTCAAACTGACGCGGAGTCAGTGGACATGTTCTATGCGCGGCTGCGCCGGCTGGCCAGCACGTGCCCGTTCACCGATCAAAGGGCTGAGATAAGGGATCAAATTATTTTAGGATGTCGCTCCAAGCTCCTCCGGAAGCTGATCCTTCGGCAGCCAGGGATCTCGCTAGATGATATCCTAATACTGGCCCGGTCCCACGAACTCTCCGATGCCAGGGCGGAAGAAATGGAAGCCGCCCTCCACACGCCCGTGGCGGCAGGACCGGGGCTCAAGTGCGTGCCCATCAAGGAAGAGAGGGTAGAGGCAATACAAAGGCGGCCACCCGCGCCTCGCTCGGCGCCCAAGCCCACGACGTCGGGCCTGTGTGGATACTGTGGGGAGGATCACCCGGCGACGGCAGTCTGCGGAGCGAAAGGCAAGACGTGCTCCCGCTGCGGGAGAATGAACCACTACGCCCGGGTGTGCCGAGGCGGACGCTTCAGGCAGCATTCCGCGAGGCCGAAGTTTGGACAACAATAGGTGCGTCAGATCGAACACGAGGATCCTCTGCCGAGCGGAAGACCTCAACACCAGGCGCACGACCCGGTGTACGAGGACGAAGACGACGAGGTATTCGTGGTGTCATTCGTCAGCAGGACAAGCTCCCGGCGGAGGCCACCGCCCATGTGCTCAGTCTCCGTGGGAAGTGCAGAGATCCAGGCCCTCATCGACACCGGCGTGTCTGTCAACGTCATGGACTCGGACCAGTATGATCGACTATCTCCAAAACCCCTGTTGGCGTCGTCGAAGGCGCGAATATACACATACGGAGGGACGGATCCCCTTCCGCTCCGTGGCGTCATTACCACCACCGTCGCCAGCGGAGGGTATTCCACGCAGACGCAATTCTATGTCACGGAGGGCAAGAAGGGGACGCTGCTCAGCTGTCACACTGCCGAGGACCTTGGCCTGGTCTTTGCGAATCAAGTTCACGATTCCCACGCGGAGGACATACTTCAAGAATTCCCAGCTCTCTTCACCGGCCTGGGCAAACTGAAGGGCAAGAGGTTCAAACTGCACATAGACCCCACCGTGAGGCCGGTAGCCCTGAGACACAGGAGGGTACCGTTCAACTTGCGCCCGCAGGTGGAAGAGGAGCTGAGGAAACTCGAGAAACTGGACGTAATTGAGAAGGTATCCGGCCCCACACCCTGGGTGTCCCCGCTGGTCGTGGCGCCCAAGCCCAAACAGCCCGGAGCCATTCGACTCTGTGTCGACATGCGGTTGCCCAACACCGCGGTAAAAAGGGAAAGGCACATCACCCCCACGATGGACGACATAGTGGCAGATCTCAACGGGGCCAAGTGGTTCTCGAAGCTGGATCTAAATGCGGGATACCACCAGCTGGAACTGGATCCCAGCAGCCGATACATAACAACCTTTTCAACACACGTAGGTCTCCGCAGATACAAGAGGCTACGTTTTGGCGTCTCCTCTGCGGCAGAAGTGTTCCAGAACGCCATTCGAGAGACATTGTCGGGACTGCAAGGGGTGATCAACCTCAGTGATGACATCCTGGTCTATTCCAACACCCTGGAGGAGCACCATGCTCACCTGAGGGCCACGCTCAGAAGGCTGGAGGAGTGCGGGTTGACCCTGCACAAGGCGAAATGTTCGTTTTATCAAGACCGGGTGGACTTCTTCGGATATACGTTCACGCGCGACGGACTGCTGGTAGATCCGAAGAAAGCAGAGGTCATCAGAGCGGCACCCATCCCTCGGAGCCTGACCGAAGTGCGAAGCTTCCTCGGAATGGCTACGTACTGTGGGCGGTTCATTCCCTGGCTAGCCGCGATGTCGGAACCGCTGCGTGCCCTCACGCGCCAAGATCGCCCATGGGAATGGACCCCTGAGGCTCATAAAGCGTTCC
Organism: Triturus cristatus; assembly: GCF_964204655.1. Taxonomy (NCBI): domain Eukaryota; kingdom Metazoa; phylum Chordata; class Amphibia; order Caudata; family Salamandridae; genus Triturus; species Triturus cristatus. Next base: position 252,994,670 of record NC_140586.1, read on the forward strand.
AAGAAATCAAGGCTCCTCGACAAGACAATCATGGCATACTTCCACCCGCGACGGAAAATGGAACTGGTGGTGGACGTCAGCCCGGTGGGCCTGGGGGCCATCCTCTTGCAGGAGCACAGCTCCGAAGTATGGAAGCCGGTGGCATATGCCAGCAAGGCACTAACAGACACTGAAACGAGGTACGCCCAAATTGAGAGAGAGGCGCTGGCAATCAAATGAGCGTGCCAGCACTTCCATCTGTATCTCTGCGGACAAGACTTCACAGTGGTCACCGATCACAAGCCTCTGCTCTCCCTGTTCACGGGATCGGCGAGGCTTGCACCGCCAAGAATCGAAAGGTGGGCCGTCCAACTGCAGGGGTACCAGTTCAAGGTGGTCTACCGGCCAGGGGCCCACAACCCTGCGGACTACCTGTCCAGACATCCAAAGTCCAGCCCCGATGCAGGAGTGCAGGAAGACACATGCAACACGGAGGCGTTCGTGAGAATGGTGTCGCAAGGGGCCTGTCCTAAAGCGATGACTCTAAAGAAATCGGCATAGCCACACGGGAAGACCCCACTCTTACCCGAGTACGGAAAGCTCTAGATCGTGAGGGATGAACCCATTTCCTCGATGGGGCTCGGGCTCTGCGGCCAGAGGTCAGTCATGCTCGTCAGCAACTGTGGCACATCCGGAGTGAGCTCAGCGTGGGGGACAAAGACGTCATCCTGAGGGGACGGCTGATAGTGGTCCCCGAGAGCCTCCAGCAGAAGGTCTTAGCACTTGCGCACGTGGGCCACCAAGGCACGGCCAAGACCAAAGCACGACTCCGAGACAAGGTGTGGTTCCCGGCGATGGATACCAAGGTCGATGAAATGGCCAGGCAGTGCCATGCCTGCACCATCACTGGAGGGGATCCAGCACCCGCCCGCGTGATCACTGAGGAGGCAAGCACGTCGCCATGGACGCATCTCAGCATAGACTTTGGAAGCTTTCCGGATGGACGGCAGATGATGGTTCTGATTGACTCCTTTTCAAAGTTCCCGATAGTGGAAGTCATTGCGTCCACCGCATTTCCACAAGTCAAGAGAGCTCTGGATCGCGTGTTTGCAACGATGGGACTGCCCGAAGAGATAAAGTCGGACAACGGGCCCCCATTTCAGGGGCGGGAGTTTCATGAATACCTGACGAGTCAAGCCATCCGACACCGGAAAATCACGCCCCTGTGGCCGCAAGCTAATGGGGAGGTGGAACGGCTGATGAGGACACTCAACCGGGCACTGCGGATCGCCGTGGAGGCCGGGGAGGATTCGGAAGCACCCTTAAGTGAGTTCTTGGGAGTGTACCGTCACACCCCCCATAGCACCACGAAATGTGCACCCGCGCACCTTCTGTTCAAAAGAGCCCCGAGGGACAGCATCCCGACGGATCCCGCCTGGACCCCCGCAGAGCGAGATGGAGCTGCCATTCAGGCCAGGCGAGAGTTGATGAACCGTAAGGCGAGTGAAGCGCGCCGAGCCCAGGACATTGAGCTCAAGGTTGGAGACAGCGTGGTCATCAAGGACCGGCACCCCGGATGGAAGTTCCGAACTCCCTATGAACCTGAGAAGTGGACAGTGACTGGGGTGCAAGGAACCATGATCACGGCACGTCGGGGCCCGCAGGCCATCACAAGGAATGTGTCTAGCTTCAAGGTGGTGCCGGAGACGGGCCTGGAGGTCGAAGATCCTGATCTGGCCCAGGGCGGGGCCATGGACGGGGCTCCAGCGTCTCCCACCCGAACAGCTTCCCCTCTGGCCGGTGGACGATCGTCCGAGTCAGGTGAGGAGGTCAGCCAGGGGTCCGGGAGTCAAGACATTGGGGCGGGTGATTCTGGGACTCTCCTGCGGGACAGGTCACTCGACTCTTACTCCAGGTGCCCGAGGTATGGGCTGCACCCCAATCCGGCGCCTAGCCAGAGACTACGAGACTATGTATATACTTTTCCATGAGTGTGGATTTGGTGTGGACTGTATAGCTAAAACAAAAGAGGGATGTAGAGAGCCACTCGGGCTCTCCACTACAATGTTGCGCTAATACACGCATCCACACACCCCTGGGGGCGGGCTCGCCCCGAGGGGATAAATAAAGGTGGGCGAGACCGCAAGGGGTCTCTATGGTGTAGCCCAGTAACCAAGAACTGTGTTGTGTCCTTTACTGTCACCTTACCGTAACTGCGACCCTGGGCCTGCACCTCTACAGTGTCCTCCGCCTAAGACATCCAGCGTTCTACCATGTCTAACCTTTCAGCATGCTTATCCACACACTCAGACATGCAATCCATTCTATATGCTAAAGAGTCAATTTTACCGTCTATGGAGGCCAGACTTTGTTGAATCGCCGTCAAAATGTGTTGTATGTTCTCACCTGTTTCAGCTACAGTGTCCACTTGCTCAAGTGAGGAGGATTCTGTGTCATCCTCACGGGCCCCAGTAGTCTTGGGCCGTTCAAAAGTAATCTGAGCTGCGCCTTATCGGTCTTCCACATGACTTCACCTGAGCTGCTCTGCCACATAGGCGGATACTGTGGGGGAGATCACCTCACAGGAGGATGGCTGGCTCGCTCGTATGTGCCTTTCCAAGCCGCCCAGCGGGGATTATTGTGCCCTGTGGGGTCTCAGGTCTCACACTCGTCAATAATGCCGGGCCTTGGCAATGGCGAGGGCACCCCCGCAATCTATGGGGCCAAATCTCTCCGGGCCAGCACGCTATTCTGTTGCTAAATATCAGGGGGGAAGTGGGTTGCGTGAGCCGCCACTCGGCAATCACTCACCGACGCTGGAGCTGGATGTGCCCCATGGTCCCAACCCACAGTCACAGCCCCCGAGGGCCGTCCCACCTCGGTATTTTCTCGCCGCCTGCTGCCGCTGTTCAGGTCTCAGCCGTTGCGCCCTTGGGCAGTGCAGCTCTGCAGTTACCCCGGCAGCAGTTCACCCGCCTGAAGTCAGGGCGGCTCCTGATGCGGGAGTCTCTGCCCTCCTGGACGGGCGCACACAGGGCTGCGTCAGGTTCTATAATCGCAACATGCGACTGCCCCGGTCTTCACGCTCTGCTAGGCCGCACCACACCTTTTCCGTTAAGAATGGCCATAGCACGCTCGGCCAATTATCAACAAATTATTTCTGGGTTGTTCTGGACTAGCGACACACCATCCGCTCAGTACCAGACGGTAAGATTCCTGGATGCAAGCAGATTCCTGCAGTATAATGCGGGCGGCTCGCTTAAACTGGGGCCATCTTGTTGCTAGGCAAGCTCCACCCCAATACCTGAACAGCTTCACACTCTTTCACACACCCACCAGCCACCTACGCTTTGCCTCACTCTCATTTGCACACATTCCTGACATCTGCAAAAGCAAAACTAGAGGTCGCGTATTCTCTTACATCACCCTCAAGACATGGAAGGACCTCCCTCAACACATCAGAGCCTCCTCACTTCTTCAGTTCCACAAGAAGCTGAAGACCTGGCTCTTCGTACGAGCACCTTGGGGACCACAAACCCACGCATCTGCCCAAGCTCCTGGATACCCTGTCGGGTGATTAGTGCACTATACAAATCAATATAACATGACATAATATATCAAAATGATCGAGTGAGGTAAACTTCGCATAACTGCGTGAACCACTGTGCGAGGATCATAAAGTAATGAGGCATTGGTAATCGAGGCCTAAGTGCACTACTCATCTCTTCAGCCATGTCAGTGAACCGTGCAGAGACTGAAAGACAAAGACCTGAAGCCTCTCCAAGCTGGCACCCAGAGGTATTCATTTCAGCCCAGCACATGTCATACTTACTGACCTGAAGGGCTGCCAGGCCCCCTCTGACAGAGCACACTGGAGACCTTTATCAACAGGACTGGGCAACGGAGAAAAGGTGAGGAGGGAGGAGGGAGGAAGGAGAAAACACCAGAGGGGACACTGACCCTAGAGGGAAGTGTATGGTGAAGTTCTTGGTAAGGTTCAAAGGGTGCTTCTTTCAGCCGCATTTAGGGGCATATCAACAAGGGCTTTATCTCTGCTTTTTTGGCTTTAAAAGCCAAAAAAGCAGAGATAAAACTAGCACCCTATCAACAACAGGGTGCTAACATGCAAATTGGCATGTTAGCACCCTTTTACTCTACGCTTCCCCTTGCATCTCTAATGAGATGCAAAGGGGGCGTTCCAGAGTAAAATAATAGGAGAAATGTCGCTAAGCGACATTTCTCCTATTATCAAGAATATCGCTAACCCTGTTAGAGACAAAAAAAGCAGCGCTAACTTCGGTTAACGCTGCTTTTTTACGTCTGGTATTTTTCTGACTTAGCCATGATATCATATGGAAGGAGGATATCATGGCTAAGTTTGCCTGTCACTATCAACAAGGTAACGTGAGATTATCGCTGGCTTTCCAGCGATAATCTCACGTTAGCCTGTTAGCGTGAGGATTTTTATCGCTAATGAGATAAGCGTTGCTAATAGCACGCTATCTCAGCGATAAAAATCAACGCTAGCCGGCGATAATTATCCTAGCGCTAAGTGCGCTTAGCGATAATTATCACCGGTTGTTGTTGATATGCCCCTTGATGCGTCAAAATGGGGCGCCGGGATCAAAGTTTGACAGTCACTTGAAAAAGAAGCTTAGATAAGATCGCCTGACCCTCTATGCTATGTGCCTTCACGGCCATAAAGCTTCATTGACCTACTTCCTTGGTTCCCTCCTGCCGAGCTTGAAGTATTACCTCTTTCCACTTGCCTGTGCAGTATATCCTCACAGCTGCATCAGCACTCTCAACTTACTCGCAGTTCACTGTCCATTGCTCCTATTCAGTAACAAGGAATTTCAGGGCGCCAGGAAAAATTATATTTTTCCGTTTGAGGGCTCCCTTACCATTAGCAATAGCGTCATTGTGATCTTATTTGTTATAATCTGGCGGCCGCGTATGAACATTTGGGGTGATGCTATAAACCAGTTGCTTGCAATAGCCCGACTGCACCACCAGCCATGCGTTCCGCATACCCACCTGACCACAAGTCACTGTTCCACTGGTCCCTCCCCTTAATAGCTCATGATCATCATCGTGGTTTCCTGATTCTTTTACTTAACCGTTAGTGTATTTTTCTCCGTTAACTCTCTTCCCTCCTTGGCTCCTGCTCAACCATCACTTTGTTCCCTGCCCTGTCCTGTCTCTGTAACCTACCGATCTCTGTGGCCCTTTCACCAGCTTGTCTCTGACGCTGGACATAACCCGCTGCATGACATCACAATAGCTTCTTCTGCTCAACGTGACGTGTGGGCCAGAGATTGTTGCCGTCACACTGTACCTAGCAACGGACTCCATGACAACAGCCTCAAGTGTTCTCCAGTGTGGTCAAGAGCTCAGGGGCCAGTCCCACCTCAACCGTGCGTGAGGCAGCAAGCACCAGGGCAGTGACCTCAAATCGCATCTGGGGAGCCATGAGAGAAACTCACTGAAGGCCTATGGACGACAGAAGGAGCTAGGAAGTGGGATGTCATCGCCTGGACAAAAGCAGCCGAAAGTCAGTCTGTTTGACAGAGATCCAACGGGAAGTGGAAGGGTTGGAAAGGTTGATATTTCAACGTGGCAGTGCCAGAAGGGATGGTCTTACAGACCAATGCGTGGGCCGTTTTTTGGCTGTTTGTGGGGCTGTTTTATGGTCTGGTTTGCCGTTTTTTACTGTTGATTTTCCTGATATTGCACAAGCATTGCCTGCTGCAAACACATATGGCTGCAGTCTTCCACTGACCCAGCCGGGGCTTAAAGGGTTTACTTATTAAATGTATACCAAGCGCCTGGATATCCTCTAGGGAGATTGGTGCGCTATACAAATCAGTATAACAACAACTAGCACACTGCGCGTGGTGGGGGTAGTGGTATGCTCCAACCAGTTTTCCCAGGGGTCAGATACATCTCTTTCCTTCCTTTTAGTAATCCTCATAACGTCATATACTGAAGAAGTCGAGAGCTTGTAGGGGAGTAACCAAATAGCCCTGAGAGATAAACCATTATCCTGTGGAAAACTCAGTTCAGCCTGTTACATTCAAGATCAACTATGCCTTCCGGACAAACTACACAGAAACCATCTCTTTACCTGCACCCTGCTCAGCAGAGGCAGTCATAAGGCTAACAACTACTCTCCGAGCCCTGTAAACCACTGAGACTGACGGTATTCGTGTAGGTAAGTTTAGAGAACATTTTCAATCACTTAGATCTTTTTTGTATCAGAAGTTTACACAGTATTAATAACAAGAAAATAAAATCCTGAAAATGTAAAAAAGTAAAAAACTATAAAGCTGTGCTCAAATCAAATGTAATAAAAGAAATATTAATATCAACTATGGCACTTCGGGGTACTATCAACCACAACAGCAGTGAAAATGGAGGTAAGTTCAACCGGTCTGCAGTAATTCGCCTTTCACACCGCCCCACTAACCAGCATCAATCAATCAATCAATCATAGCATTTGTAAAGCGCACTACTTACCCGTGAGGGTCTCAAGGCGCTGGGGGGGGGGGTGGAGCTTCCTACTGTTCGAAGAGCCAGGTCTTGAGAAGTCTTCTGAAGGTCAGAAGGTCTTCGATCTGTCGTAGGCGGGTGGGGAGGGTATTCCATGTCTTGGCGGCGAGGTGGGAGAATGATCTGCCGCCGGCGGTCACTCTTCGGATGCGAGGGACGGTGGCTAGGGCGCGGTGGGGGTGTAGAGGCTGAGCTCTCTGTCTGGCATGGTTCTCTGTCTCTAACCTCTACCTGCCTTGTTCATTAGGCTAGTGCTGAAGGCACCACACTAAAATGGACGCCAACTGACTAGTAGGGAGAGCAGCAAGGCATCCTTCTTAAAGGAACAGTGTAGATATTTCTATGAGGACTGTTCACCCTCGCCGCTCCTAGATGGTTCCCATGGCCTCATATTGCGATTATATCGGTTGGAAAGTAGTGCCTTTCAGTGGGTCAATCTTGGGTAGTCCACAGAGAAGACTTGTGCATCTAATACATGATATCCAATTGTATCCCCTTAGGCCAAGCAAAATTTCATTACCCTATGGACCAAGAGTAGGCACCAGGATAAGTTGCCTTGCTTCGTTGTATGAAATCTTAGTAAATTTGGCCATAAATTCTAACTTGTATGATGTAGGCTGAGATTAGAGAGCAGTGACTGCCTGGCTTGACCAGTGTATCCATTCAAAGTCAGTTCAGGCCAATCACAAGAATCAGCATGTGCCGCAGTCATAAGTTTTGGGTTTCTAACAAACAATCTCGTCCAGGTAAGATTATTTAAATTGCTCTGCTGTCAAGTAATTATGCACTATTTGCAGTGACCAACAAGTGCAGAAACTACTTTTGCACTGACTGACTGGCACAACAATGCCAATTGCGATAACTGGCTGGTGCAAAGTGTGGCTTTTGCATGTGTCCATTGGTTCAAATGCTGTTGTGCTGCTGTGAGGCATGTAGAATTGGAGTATGGATGTGAAGCCCCGCCCACTCTCCGCCCATATTTTTAATTGGCTTGTGTCATTGCCCTTCGTAAACGCTGGCTTCTGATTCGTTATTAGGCTTGTTAGTCCCTCCTTGGTACCGCCTTGTCTGCATTTGTTACCTGCCATAACGACTGGACCTTTTACTTGGCTTGTTACACGGTCTGTGTTATAAGTCGGTGAGCACTATTTTGTTTGTTGAATAATGGGGACAATGGCAGCTGCTTCTTGTAGTTGCAGCTCGCCCACATAGCACTCGCAGGACAATGGCGGCTGCTTCTCCAATGGAGCGCTATGCTGCTCTAACTTTAAAAGTGGCTGTCTCTTACCCCCACAGCACTCACAGGACAATGGCAGACGATTCTTGTTTTTTAACACTTTTAAGCTGAACGCAGCGTCCCTTCAGGGACACCGCGCTTTTTTCCTGCTTTTTTTTTTGTTAAACTTGAATGCTGAGCGCAGCGCTTGCTTCAGGGACACTAGGGTCTATTTCATTTTTTTTCAACTTTAATGGTGAGCACGCCGCTTGCTTCAGGAACACAGCACTCTGTTTCATTTTTTTTTTACTTCAGTGGTGAGCGCAGCGCCCAATTCAGGGACACCGTGCTCTGCAATACAATAGGTCTCGCTTTTGCCAAACTTTTACCTATTGGTATTGTAAATGACAATGCTTTTCATTATTATAAAAGGCATTGCCATTTCTTTTATTATTATTAAAGGCATTGCCATTTCTTTTATTATTATAGAAGGCATTGCCATTTACTACGCCATTAGCTCAAAATCTCGCCTTTGCGCGACCTATTGCATTGCAAATGCTTGTTGCAGCAGTCGTCTATGTAACATGACCACAGAGCTCCACATGCATCTGTAAATAATGCCTCCCTCTCATGAATGTACACTCTCAGCTCCAGGGAATAAATATAAGGAAACTTCTTTAAAAGAAATAACCCTGTTGACTGAAACAAATGTTTTACAAAGACAAGAACAAAGGGCCGCGATTTTAATTCCCCTGCAAACCAGCCTGGAGGCATCTGGTTGCCTGCCAGACAAAGTGGAACAAATGTGAATTTTGAACTGAAAGCTCAGGAACCCGGCCATTACATAAACTCATGACGTATGTACCTGCACAGGATACTGCTGTTTGGGATTACATTCGCTAATGGACCCCTCCAGGTTCTCATTAGTGGACTATACAAACTGTCCATGTGTCTAAATACCGTTAAGCCATGAAGCCTAAATGGCTTCCCGTTCTCGGGAAGAAGGCTTTTGAAAATGTTTGACGTAAGCTCAGCTTCTTTGTTGTTTGCTGTGTATGCCTGCCATGGTAATGGTACTCAAGACAGAGCAGTAGCAGTGCTTTAGCTATGTCATTTGTTCGCATTTGTAGAGCACAGACCACCATTGATGTGTGATTGTAGCGCATTCTCTATGTGGGTGCTTTTTTACGCAGATATGGGAAAGCCATCAGGTGGATCGGAGGGGCCATTGATTAACAATCTTTTTTTTTGTTTTGTTAGTGTTTGGTTTTTGTTGTTAGAGAGGTTGCACAGTGTTAAGATTCAAAATGGTGTGAGTGTGACAGGTAAATTGAGTTTAATCTAGGAAGATATTTGTGCTTTTTATTTTTTATCGGTGGGTGAGATTTAATGTTATTCTTTATATTGGGAGGTCACTTTTCCTTTGTCTCACCAGATTGTAGCGCTTCTGTACAAACATCACAAGCCAAATCGGTTGTCTTATGATGTGATTTGTGCACGATAGTGTGTTATATTTATGCTAATATTACCTGTGTGTGTCTTAGGGTGTCTGGTGAGTGGTAGTGCTTTGATTTGGCCACACTTCGCCATCTGTATGTCTTTGAGTCTGAGTTGTACTCATGATGGTGAGGAGTTTAGTCTACCTTTAGATGTCCAAGTATGACCATTAGTATGTGAGATTGAAATAATGGTATGTGGTGTTATTCTTGGCTTCGGAGTGCTATTGGATGGCGGCCCGAATTTCTCTCAACCTCTCATGCAAAACTCTCATCACACCACACCTGAAGGAGCTCCGCTGGCGCCCCATGCACAAAGGAGCACAATTCAAACTCGTCACCCACACTTTCAAGATACGACATAACATTGGCCCAGCATACCTCAACAATTGCATCTGCTTTCACCAGACTTCCAGACACCTCTGCTCGTCCAGACTCCTACTTGCACAGATCCCACGCATACAGAAAAGCAGTTCCGCCGGCTGACGCTCCTGGGCAGAGCGGCCCTTCATAAAATGATATTTCTGCCCAAGTTCCTCAATATTTTACAGAACCCCCCCTTTGAAGTTTCCAGTTTTCAGTTGGTGGACGAGGCAACACAATTGCTGTTGTGACACAGACGAGGTGGAGGCTAAGGGGATAGCCCTATCCAAACTAAACAAGAAACCTGAAAATCGGAGGGGGGGGGATACTGTGTTCAAACCTACACTTCTATTATTGGGCTTCTCAATTGCTGCTCATCAATGACTGGGTGTTTGCCCTGGAGCAGGAGCCTTTGCCTCTGGTGCGGAGGAGAGCAACGGATCATAATGGATACATGCAGATGCTGTGTGGTAGGGATGGTTGATAGGGCTTCCAATCCCGACAGCCATAGTGGTCACAACAAGGAGAGTAGCGATGCAGAAACTGGGTTGGAAGGACAGAGAGACATTGGAAATCCCTCGTGGGGGACTGTTGAGGGACCTACAAGAGGTGGAGGGCCTTCGGAAGTGGCATCTTTTGGACATCTCCAAGAGAGAAGATATATGGACTGGTAATGGGATAATACCCTTTTCTGCCAGGTATTAAGCAGAAGCTATCGTCGGTTATCGGGGAACTTGGTACTCGCCCCTCAATTAGTGGTCCTGGGTCTATGGGGAGAATTAACCCTGAATAAATACACATTCTTTTTTGTAACGTGGCACTAATGGTGTCAAGGCGTGACAGTGCTAGGCACTGGGGAGGTACATCTGTAACAAATCTGGAATTGTGGGAATCCAATATGGATTGCTGTATGAGAGCTGATGCACGTGGCTTGTGAATTACTGGCTCTTCGCTGGGGCACTTGGATGACGACCCTGGCTGGAGGGAGGGTCTTAGAATGCTGAAAGGTTTGTCCTCCTTACAAGTCCATTGCCACAATATTGAGAATGTTACATTGGGAGGTCTCATGCTCTGTAAGTCTGTTTTTTGCTCTCGGTACATTTTGTATGTATTGTTTTACATAAATGCAAATTAAAACACTTTAGAAGAAAAAAACAGATCTAGCAATAATACTTTCCCCTCCATCAAATATCTATAAAAATAAAATAAAAAACTCTAATTTTCAAGTTTGGTGTGGATATCTAACTACGTCTCTGGGGGAACTATACCCCGGTACATATGAACATTTAGGATGTGTCTAATGATGGCATTTGCTGGGTTTGTAATAGAGAAGCAACCTGATTTTGATGTTATGCGTTTATGAGAAATATCAAAAGGTCGGATTAGGAGTTTTTAGGAATTAGAATGATACTTGATCTGATGCTAACGCCTTAGCGCCTTTTGATATTACCTCGCTGTGATGCTTTCCAGAAGCACGTTGTTATTGACTGTCAATAATTAGCATTGCTTTTTTGAGCCCAAAAACAAAGAAATCTAAAATACTCTTTAACATTTTGGTGTTAACATTTCTTCAGCTTTAAGGTTTTTCAAGCCAATAACATGCCCCCTTGGCAGTATGAAAAGTCCTTCACTGTTGGCATACATCCTGTACTCACTCAGGAACGGAGAAATGGGCAAACGAGAAACGGGGTAATTTTTAAATATTTGTTCTGCTACTGCTGGAGTTTAACCAAAAGAGACTGCTGTTCCTATCTGATGAGTGGTTCTAGGGGTTGACAACATTTGACAGTCACAAACTTCCTGGAGTGAGTGTAACCCTGTGACAGCGGAAGGAGGGCCTTAATGTCAGCTGCCTAAATGAAACTAAATCTACCATAACATCTGGACTGGTTTAACTTCATTCAGTGTCTTTGGAACTACAATTTCCAACATACAATATCACTAAACTCCATCCAAGCACTGACACTCGATTCAGCGATTTACGCGCTCGTCACCGACATCTGTATGGATCTTGAGATTGAATCTCGGAATGCCGAGCTTAGACTTTCATCTTTCTGATGTAAATTAATCGATTACTCTTTGTGGAGCTCTTTCGGTCCTTCAAGCATGTTTAAACATCAGCATTCATTACATGAACAATACCCAGCTCTTACTTATAATCTCACCTCTCCACGATGCCGTCTGTCTCTTCAGTATCAAGGCATGCATGTCCACATCCTTCCTCAAGTGGAAATTCTCCTAGCCGAATTTGCACTCTTGCCTATGGCTGCACACAGTAATGGCTATCAAAACTGAATCTGGATAATTGCTCTCATGAAGTGCAAAGTCCATGGTCTTCCATATTGAGATCAACCTTAGCTTCAGGACCTACATTGCACACGACACAAAGACAGCCTAGAACCCTACTCTCCTCTGGAAGGTGATGCCATTCCTACCAGAAACTGACTTCAGTACAGTGATACATGCACTAGCATTATTCTATCTTGATGAAGGTAATGCACTTTTGACAGGCAGTCCAAAGACCCACCTGACCCACCGAAGAGTGTTCTTCATGGAGCATCAGATCTCATTGAGGGCCTTCATAAACCGAACAGGTTCACGCCAACATCGAGAGAACTACTACGGCTTCCACTGTGCACATGTGCACTTCCTAGACCTGCTGTGTTGTCAACACCAAAGGTTCACAATACCAACTCAAGACCAGGAAAATGACAGGTGATGAAGCACATCCTGCAACAGTAGTATCACCAGGATGGAAGAGTAACAAGGAGAAGACAAGATGCCGAGACTTCTCGCGATACACACGTCTGGGGTGGAATTCCACAGTAGGTTAATTCCAAGAGTCCCCAACCCATGTACCCTTCGGAAAGAGAAACTCATCTGTACAATCAACATGACGTCACAATATCACCCACTTTACGTTCAAACTCTTCCCAGATCTTGATTGCCATCCCTTCATTGACACTCACTGTCTATGATACCTCAGCCCCTCGCTGATTTCTCTCCCTATAGTACTATCTGCTCTCTTACCCGATGCTGCCTGCGTCATTTGATGTATGCTTCTCTCCTGATCAGCAGCTGATGAGTGCTCTGTTGCATAGGTATGCACAATACAAGTTTCATCCCCATATACAGTTACATGGAGTGATAACATTTATCATTTTTACAATACTTAGATATTATAAAAACCCTTGATATGAAACATTCTAATAAGGTACTATACATGCTTTGATCTAATTTCGTTTTTTCTAATTATTGAATTATGTTGAATAATTCTGTTCTTCATTAGGCAGTTTATATGATAATTTTCTTACATTTATTAATACAAATCAAGCTTTATTCGAATTGTAAAAAGGCCATAACACATTAGAAGTATGAGTATAAAAGCATTAAAAAGATAAAAACTCTATTTCTGTCTTATAAAAACATCTTATAAAAGATTCATAATAAAACTAAGCAGGTGCAATCAAATGCACTTAGGTGCATTGAGCCATAGGCTAGCCTGATCATAGTAGGTGTGCAAAAGACTGCCTCCGATTGAATACTGCTAATAAATAAGAGGACATAATACAGCAAAGCAAAAGGGTGGACAACACTGCAAAAACGAAAACACGGGGCGACATTGTGCAAATTTATGTTCACATAGGCAAGGTAATAAAATTCTTTCTTGGAGCCCTGTACAATGTGCAAAATTGTGCTCTGTTCAGGCGCATTTTCACAGGGGCATTTAATAAGAGACCTTGACTAGTCATTAACAGACGAATAGATTATCAATTGATGGAATGTGTTCAACCTAAATTTTGTGAGGATGAACTTATGTCTGGCATTCTGAACAAAAACTAGATAGGGTTGTATGTCATAAGTAACCAGCATCAATTGGTTGTTAAGAACACTAGGTTTTACTAGCTCAGACATAAGTCGGAGGTTTTCAATCAGAGAAAAGCAAGCTTCTACTGACTTGGGACAGTGTCTCGTGGGAGTTAAAACACTCTTCGTGCCTAAATCAGAGCACAAGATTTTAATATAATTCAGCCAAGGGATTAGTAGGGCAAGAGATTGATTTAAACAGTCCCCAATAACTCCTGGTTGAAGGTAGTCTCTTCTGAAGTCCAGATCTTCTCAGAGTAAAAGTGGCTGTGTATTAGCTTTATCTGATAGAAATGAGGCACCCAGTTCAGAGCGTCAAATTGCCGAGGGGAAGCTCTGGGGGTCCGATAAGACATTCCTTAAAAAGGAGTTTTTCACCGCATGGAAAGGTTGACAATCACTATAACCCCGGAACCCTGCATAGTATAGGGCAGTTGGCAAACACTTGGCCTTGTAAATAGATTGAATTTCCTTGGATGGTTTATTATCTAATCTAGTTGTGAACTTATGGAGCTCCTTTAAGGCTATCAGGAAATGAAGTTTTCTGGGATGAATCACCTCTTTCCAAGCACCCCATCTGAAATGAAATGAAATTAAATGAAAATAGTATTTGTAGAGCGCGATAGCTACCCTGAGGCGTCCCAGCGCTGTAGACAAAACGCGTGCAGGGAAAAGGCAGAGTGTGGAGATTTTTTTTTTTTTTGTAAATCTGTTTTTATTGGTTTTGTAATTTGGTGAGAAAGTACATTGTACGACAGCATGCTTTACACACAGTGAGTCATAAACGTATACAGGTTGGCAAGTCATGCCGGCAGTCAAGAGGATATAACCTGCTGTCTGGTTGCCCGCCAACCACCACCCGCTTAGGAGCCGGCCACAATGTCCTCATCAGTTCCGGTGTCATCTCTTGAGGAGGGGCCATCGCCACCACCTACCAGCCATTGAGCCCTACATGGAAACTTATGTCGCCTACACAATTGAGGCGTCAATAAAGACAGAAAAGTTACATGCATTACAAAAAGAAGAACCCATAACAGAGGCAGCGTGAACAGTGATTCACATAGTGTGCTCCTTCCCCCTTCCTACCCCGACTCCCCCCCCCCCGAACCCCCGGATCGCCCCTCCCAGCTCCCACGGATGCAATTATCCCCAAGTGTTCGCAGATGCCCCATCTTTGGGCCAGAGGTAATAGGCGCTATGCTATCCCGTCAGCGAGACTGCCTGCACTGCGCCGCCGCTCGCGCTATCCTGTCTGGCCTCCCCTATGCAGCCCGTGGTACCTTCCCCTTCCAAGCGCCGAAACTCAGCAAGCAACTGCTCCCAGCGGTCCGCCATGGGCTCCCTCCGCAGCCCCAGAGTGTCCTCCCTGCTGATGGCCGTCCCCTCCGCCCTAGCCCATGCCTGGAATGAGGAACTCCAGGCCCGTGTGTGTGGTGGGTCATGCGCCTTCCATCTCCTGGTGATGAGGCGCTTCGCTACTACAAGCCCCAGGTCTAGGAATCGGGACGCTACCTTGTCTTTGGGCGATCTGGTAAATTGGTGTAAGATGTGTTCAGGCCAGTCTAAGGGGATGCTACGACCCACACTCCCCAGTAACTGCCCACAGAGTGTGGAGATTTAATTGAAAAGGAAGGTTTTTAGGAGTTTGCGGAAAGACAGCAGGTTGGACTCCGCTCGCAGCGGGAGGGTAAGAGAGTTCCACAACTTGGCTGAATTGTGGGAAAAGGAGCGGCCACCACATCTAGCTTTCTTGACTTTCGGGACGAGGGTGAGATGGGCTGTAGCTGATCAAAGCTGTTTGGGAGGCTGATAGGGGGAGATCAGTGAATGGCAGATGTCCGGGCCGGTTTTCCACAGGGCCTTGAACTGAATTTGTTCCCTGACTGGGAGCCAGTGAAGGTTTTTCAGTCCAGGTTTGGTAGATAGTCGTCGGGGAATTTGAAGAAGGGTTCGGGCGGCACAGTTTTGAATAATCTGAAGCTTGTGAGCAGTGGATTGAGGGGCCCCCAGGTATAGAGCGTTCCTGTAGTCAAAGCGGGACATAATGAGACCCTGGACCATAATTTGTCTCGCCTGAAATGGGAGCAGGGGAAGGATTTTGCGTAATAGTCTGAGCAGGCCATAGCAGGAGGCGGATAGCATTACTGCTTGATGGTTGAAGTTGAGTGATTGGTCCAGCCAGATGCCCAAACTTTTTATTTTGCTTTTTGGGGGTGGGGGTGGTCCGAGACAGGCAGGCCTTAGTAAGTTGGCATTGAACAAAGGAGTGTGTCCCAGGAGCATCAGCTCAGTTTTTTCTCCGTTCAGTTTTAAGCAGGAACGGGTCATCCAATTAGCCACCTCCTCGAGACAGCCGCTCAGATTAGATGATGCAGCGTTTGGCTGGTTGAGAGCCACCACTAGCTGAGTGTCGTCGGCATAGGTGATGATTTTTATGCCAAAGGGGCGGACGATCTCAGCTGGGGGCTCATATATGAGTTGAATAGAGTGGGGCTCAGGGAGAAGCCCTGGGGAATGCCACGTCTGAGCGGGAGGCTGGAGGAAACGGAGTCGGCCTCAAAGACCTGGAAGGAGCAATCTGCTAAAAAGGACCGAAGCCAAGTAATGGCTTTTCCTGAGACACCTAAGTTGGTAAATCGGTGAAGCAATATATTGTGGTTTACAGTGTCGAACGTGGCACTTAGGTCTCAAAGAATAATCGCCGCATAACCTCCCTGGTCAAGAATTCGTCTGGCCTCCTCCGTTACTGCGAGGAGGGCAGTCTTGGTACCGTGCTTCGGACGGAACCCTGTTTGGGAAAAATCGAGTAGATGGTTGGTCTCCAGAAATTCAATCAGTGTCACGTTAATGTGCTTCTCCAAGATCTTACTCACCCAGGGTAACAGGGAGATTGGCCTATAGTTGCTGGGATTATCTTGGTCGAGAGTGGGCTTCTTTAAGTTTGCCCTGACCATAGCATGCTTCCATGAAGGGGGAACAGTGCCTAATGAGATGGAGGCATTAAGCAGATCCAAGACGTTTGGAAGAATGTTATCTATAGCCGGCAGCAAGGCTCGCAGAGGAGCTGGGTCCAGAGGGGAACCGGATTTGACCTTGTGCATGAGGGACATTAGAGTGCTGGGGTCAAGAGGGGGGAAGGAGTCCAGGTTAGCTGCTAGTGCTGGTCCAGAGCTTGTGGGGGACGCCAGGACCAGGACACACTGAGAGAGGGGGAAGGAGGTATAGATACTTTGTATTTTGTGTAAGAAAAATTCTGCCAAATTATTACAACATGTTTTGGAGTCTTTTGTGTTAGGAGGTTTCTAGGGAAGTTTAAGCAAAGTTTTAGCGATACGATAGATTTACTTCGGGGCAGAGGCAGCTGCTTTGATTTTATCTTCATAAAATGTTGCTTGGGATGCTTTGATTTCGTCCTTGTATATTTTTATTGCTTCCCTGTACATGGTTTTACTGAGTGGGGAGTAATCAGTTCGCCATTTCCTCTCCAATGTTTTACATTTGCTTTTCAGTTCCCGAAGTTTGGAGGTGTACCAGGAAGAGGATGGGCTGCTGCGTTTGGCATGCGAGCATTGCAGGGGGGGCACCGCGTCTAGGGAGCTGTATATCCACCTATTATATTAATCGTTTGCTTTGATGGGGTCAGGGTTGGAAGGAGGTCTGGAGGCTGCAAGGGCTGGGAGCCAGAGTTCCAGAGGGAGTTTGGACCAATTACGTTCTTTACGGGTGTTTGGGATGGAGGGAGGCAGCAGATTAGGGATAGCCCAGGAGAGGGGGATCAGAAAGTGATCTGTCCAAGGGAGCGGGCGGGGAGTTCCAGCTGAGAGTTGTAAGCAGTTGCTGAAGACCGGGTCGAGTAGATGGCCTTTAGCATGAGTGGCTTCTAAAATTAACTGTTTGAGTCGTAAGGCCGCCAAGCTTGCGGTTAGTTCCCTAGCACTGTGGTCAAAGGAGTTATCCAGATGAATATTAAGATCACCTAGTACTGAGAAATTAGCTGGGATGGAGGCTAAGTTGGCTGTGATAGTTGGAAGGGCGTTAAGAAACTGCCCTAGGCATCTGTCGAACACAATGCCCAAATAGGAGAAAGGAGGTAAAATTGATTTTGGTATCCCTAAACATAAAATCGCAACAGCATTCCTTCTCCCACATTTCATTATAAAGGTTTTGCCAATGCTGACCAAAAGTCCCAAATCTTTCATATAGTCTGTAAAACAGGCAAGCAACCTTTGGAAATCCAGAAGAGTGTGGGCCGTAAGGAAGGCATCTTCCGCGTAGAGGAGGGCCGGAATCAGCCGATGACCGACTTGGAGGAGATCGATACAATTTTCTGCTAGAACGCTACTTAGTTTGTGTATGTATAAGTTAAACAGAAAGGGGGTGAGGATGCACCCATGGCCGACTCCAAGTAATAGACTAACAAATTGGTATATTCCCCCTTGAGACAGTAGCGAACCCTGGCCCTGCTCTCCGAGTATAGCTCCCTCAAAAACTAAATAATGGGAGGATCCACCCCAAGCTTAGACATAATGGACCACAGTTTATCACGTATTACGCAACCAAAAGTGCAAAATAGGTCGACAAAAGATAAAAACACATTTGTACGTTTGATCTGAGTGTATTTTCCGACTAACAAATTTAAATGAAGGCCCTGGTTTACTGTTCAAAGGCCGCTACGGAAGCCATATTGCAGGTCTGATAATATCTTATTACTTACTGACCACTCCTCTAGTCTTTCCAGAATAATACGCCCTGCCACTTTCACTAAGAAATCAAGCAGTGATATTGGGAGACAGCAGGCCAATGAGGAGCGGTCGCCCTTCTTAAAGATGACATTTATGACATCTGAACTGTCTGGAAAGGAGATATTTTCTTAACATGTTATTGTCAGTGATAAGGTTGCTCATTGTCAGTACCAATAAGGGGGGAACATCATTTACACCAGGCATGGTATTTGAGGTACCCACATTCAGAGCCAATCTGCCAGGGACATAGTGCAAGGCAAGGAAAGGAACATGAATGCTGAGGGCTGTCTCACAGAAAAGCAACAAAACAGCTACGGCCAGATTTAAAAAGTGTTGCTTCACGTGTGTGTCACTTTTTTGATGTACACTTAATGCAAAACCATATGTGGTATTTACAAAGCAACACAAATGCTTATTTGCATGCTTTGCAAAAACAAAACACAAGGCAGTGGACTATGCGTTACTTTGCATCAAGTAGGCAGATCATGAGTAGTGCCTGGGCATTCCCATGCATTCATTCACTCATGCATCCTGACACAAAGGTATATCTGCAAAGACTTGTAAAAATGAGTTTGCACCTAAATGGCGCACCTGCCTAAGGCTGGTGTAAAGAGGGGAAATATTTTCATTTTTGCTCATTATTTCCTCTTTGCATGTGTGCTTCATTCTGCAGAGGAAATAGCTTCAAAGGATAGTTTTTGTACTGCAAGGTACACTTTCCTGTACAAAATCTATCCTTTTGCTAACACAGACACCCTTGCACCATGGCGCGAGGGTGCCTGTATTGGCGCTAGGCATCCATAGGTGCACCAACACATGGAGTGATTTTAAGGTATGGTGCAGTTCTGCTCTCTCTAGTACACGCAACGCAGCACAGCAACTTCATTTGCTGCGCTGCGTTGCATGAACAATTTGACACTAAGGCTGAACTCAATGGTTATATTAAAACGCAAAGCTTCAAGCTGTGATAAATGCCTTGTTGAAAAGCATTCTCCCTGATGCGTGCAAAACTCTATAGTCAATAAATTTTGGATAAAAAAAATACTATTTTTTTCTCAACCGAGGGTGTCACACAGGGCTCCGGCAGCATTAATGTCACATTTGCGACTGGATTATTGCACCGCTAGCAGAGTATGCCCAGTCTGCAACAAAAAGACCCAAAAATATATTGTGGCTACAGAATGGTAATGCCCAAATAATAAAATGTAATTTTTCTTGGCGCTCCAAAAATCCTTGCAACAGAGCCGATGCCAGTTATGCAGCCCCCTATAGACATGGTTCATTAAAAGCAATATTCCCACTTGAATGCAAGGCTCTTCCATTAGTTTTATGTTTTTTTCAAAAGGAAGGAATATTCACCTGTATAACTGATCCCTTCAAATTTTAAACCCCATTGTGCTTGGTGGAATCCATTTCTTGCAAAACATGAATCTAATATTTTTGATGTTTCACAGATCTTTTTACTGCTTTCTGTAGAGGTAGTTGGTGCACTTTTATGGCCTAGCCAGTAACAGGAGTTGCCTTATCTGGTAGTGGCAGGACGCGACAGCTGTTAGGCATCCTGCATTAGAGTGTTGTGTACAGAAGGCCAGTATAAAGAACCCTCCATAGGAGATTGGGACTCGTGATTCACAACTTTATGATGTACCTAAGTAGGCTAGTGTGCCTCACCAGGTGGCTACAGATTCTCCTGGAAATTGGGCACAGTAGAGTTGTGAAGGGATCTGTAAGATAGATGAAAACACCTGGCCATGTATCTAGCACAGTACATAATATAACTAGACATACTGAGAACACAATAAATATAACTTCTGAAAGCAGAATAGCTCTCATTTTGTAAGGTAAACCACATCTGTCTATTACTTTACATACGAGGAGAAAACCGGGTTAGACACGTAATTCAAATACACATAGAAGTGTGTGGGAGATTGTAAGGTACCTGTTCTACTTTCCACACTTCCTGGAAATAGCGCCAAGCCCACCTACAGAGTGCATTAAAACACTTTTTAAAACATTGAGGCCTTTTGATGAGCTTGATGATGGTGTGAAGATGCATTACTCACCACCAGTTGCTGCAGATAAGTGACACTTTAGATGCCAGGATGAAATTTGCTGCACCTCAAAGGCTTGTACTGTAGAGCTGGTCTCCCACTGGGCGGAATACCAAGATTATAAGATTCTACAGCGAGATCGAGTGGGGTCTTGGGTGGACAGAGTTACTGCAATCTTCAGATTTTCTCAACTGCCTGAATTATGCCTCATGGGAGTAACTGTACCCTGAACTACTAGCCTGTCGATGTAATTTAACCCCACATCTTTCACTAATGTTTCCCTTGTGTTATCACTCGCCTGAAGCAGGCCTGAACTCAGTTGACTAGATCTATAATATCACTGGTGTCAGTGGTGGTGGTCGACTAGTGGATAGCAGGTTTTCTATCTCTGTTCACAAAATATAACTTCAAAGCACTCAGGGCGAGTACTATCACCCCAAAAATGTGCTTTCCATGATATGGAAAGACCTGAAAGAATTGTAGCCGAACAACTGGTTAGTATCGCAGTTCGGCTTTCGGCATGGTAGAGGCACCTAAACCACCCTTCTGTTAGCTTTCAACAAGCAGAGATGGATTATCAGCCAGTGCGATTCAAACTGGTGTTTACTATCCACGCGCCATGTGGGATGGTGGGCCACTCGATTATTCTACAAAGTTTATACAAAGTGGGCATCTGTGGCTCAGTTGCTAAATGTTTTTCCTTCTTTCCAAGCAACAACTCTACCCTTCTACGCTGCTATCATTCCAAAGTGCCTGCTTGAATGTTGGTAGTTGAGCTCCCCTTTGGTTGTTCTGTATTACAGCTGCTATTTGCTGCATATGACCTCTCCGTCAGTTAAACATCATGGGTGCAGCACTCTATTGTATGTGGACAACACCCAACCTATTGTCAGTTTGGATCAGCACCCACCGTTCATGCCACTCAGTCGAAGAAAATGCCTATCATGTATTCTATCTTGGATGAGTGAAAACTTTGGTGAACTCAATGGTGACAAAACAGAGTTGTTGCTGTTGATCAAAAACAAGACAGAGATGGTATAGGTCCATCCGGCCGTTCTGTCTGTGGGTTCCCTCAGGCACCATCTCCTGCAATACACTCACTAAGGGGTCTGGATTGATCACAATCTGACCTTAAACTATGAAATTCTTTTTGTGGTAGTAACCTGTTTTTTTCATCCACAAGTCACTAGTGTTGCCTTTTCTGATCAATAATAGGCCCAGACTGGGGAACCAAAAGCAGCCCTGACAACACCAGTCCCACTTCCTTCATCTCCTTGCACAATATCGGTGGGTGGGTGGGAGGGTGGTTGGGGGGATGGTGGTGTGTGTGTGTGTGTGTGTGTGTGAGCGTACGTGCGTGTGTGTGCGTATATATATATATATATATGCAACACCATACACTTCTCCTCAAGGAAGTATACACGGACACCAAGGATATTTGCAGTTATCAAATTGGTTTAATGGACTGCACAAACAACGCGTTTCGGCTTTCGCCTTGTTCACGTTACAATGACTTTTTTTGTGTAAAGTTAAATACAGTTCATGAACACAAAATAAACAAAATAAACAACAGACTCTTAGCACCAGAGAATGTGTGGAGTGGCGAATTGGTAAACTTGGTGGCCATCTTAGCCTAGTGCAGAAAATCAATCAAAGGGTAACAATTACCCAGTAGCCTTTCAAAAGTTACACTACATGCATGAAAGTTAGTAACAAAATTGTATCAATTTACAAAATAAACATATCCAATGCCTAATTACATTAGGGTAGCGATTGAAATCGCGTTGTCATGTTATGAATATAACATAAAGACATGTATTAAGCCCTAGTGGGCATACTTCCATAAATATTACTAATGAAATAATAAGCATTCACAAAATTATATAACTATATAACTTCGTAAAGGATATGCCAACAATCTCGCCCCAGTGGGCATACTGAAAGAGTAAATTGATGCTTGAAATATACATCGAAGTTCTGCAGTGCCACAGCATAATTCAATACCATTCTCTGAAAACGAAATAAAATAAGATTTAGTGTATTACAAAAAAGAGAGAGAACCACAGTAAACACATGATGGCAGCTCCATATTCTATTTGTGTAAGTGTACAGAAAGTTCTTCACTTGAATTCAATCCTCTAAGGAACATTGTATCGAAATCTACGATGTATCTAGATTCCAATTGTCTCAGATAGAGTAGTCGATTGCCCCCACGTACAGTGTCAATCACAGCATCAATCACCACCATTTTTAACAATGCTTCATTCTGTGCATGTTGTTCAAAAAAATGTCGGGCAACAGGATATTGTTTGTTGTTGTGGCGTAAAGCCCTTATGTGTTCTAACACTCTCTTTTTGGCGCGATGAATAGTGCTGCCAATATATGCCTTGTTGCATGGACAAGTTAACGCGTAAACACAGTACATTGTATTGCAGGTTAAAGCTTTTTTGATAATGAACTTGCTATTCATGCTGGAAAATTGTACCTCCATACAGTCCACGCTGTTTTTACAAGCCTTGCAGTTTTGCAACAACGGAAACCTGGTCTACCAACAATCTTTGAAGATGTTAAGCTCGATATTACATTGGGACTTAGCTCATCTCTCAGAGAATTGCTTCTCTTAAATGTAATTTGTGGATGGCTGGTCAGATGTTTTTTGAGATTGTTGTCCATTAATAGGACATGCCAGTGTTTGTCTAGAACACGGCGCACATCATGCGCTCGTCCTGAGTATGTGGTTATGAAGCGAAGACTCTCTGTTTCTGATGTCCGTGGCCTAGGATGCAGCAAATCATTACGTGCAACTTTATCCACTTTGTTACATGCTTCGTTGATAGTATTTGAATTGTAACCCCTATCTTTGAAGCGTTGTATCATCATGTTTTTTTCGCTTTCATAACCACTGTCAGTACTACAGTTGCGCTTAGCACGCAGTAATTCCCCATATGGAATACTGTGTACTAGCTTGCGGGGGTGTGAACTGGAGGCACTTAAAATGCTATTACCAGCAGTCTTTTTACGGTACAGCTGTGTGTGCATAGATTGATCCCTAATCTCCACTGTGACGTCGAGAAATTCAACAGAAGTTCTACTGACGTGTTCAGTGAACATCAGGTTATATGGATTGTCATTCAATGTGTTCACAAATGCTGTAGCAGAGTTTAAATCACCATTCCAAATTAAAAAGATGTCGTCTATATACCGGAGCCACAGGACACAGCTGGAGAAATCATCCAACTGTGTGGCCACCTGTTCCTCCCACCAGCCCATGACAAGATTAGCATAGCTGGGGGCGAAGCAGGTGCCCATCGCTGTGCCCTGCGACTGCCGATACACGACATCGTCAAACAGAAAAAAATTGTTGGTCAGACAATATTCGATCATGGCCATGATCATTTCTGAGTGACGCAAGTAAGAGATAGAGCGGGTCTTTAGAAAATGCTGTACAGCCTGCAAACCTAACTGATGTTGTATGCTAGTATACAGACTGCCAACATCCAGGGTAACCAAGGTGTAATCAGGCTCCCAGTGTATCCCATCAATGATTGTTAAAAAGTGGGTAGTGTCGCGAAGATAAGCTGGTAAGGCAACAACATAAGGACGTAAGTAATGATCGATGTACCGGGAAGTGTTTTCCAGGAGAGACCCAATTGAAGACACTATAGGCCTACCAGGGGGGTTCACTGGGTCCTTGTGCAATTTGGGAAGTAAGTATAGCACAGGTATCCGAGGGTGAGGACATCTAAGGTAGTTATATTCCTCCCACTCTAGCAACCCCTTTTCCCTCCATTCTACTAAAAGTTCCCAGTATTTCACATTAGAAGCTGCTATGGTCTTTCTATCTGACACTGCATAACATGTCTGGTCACTCAATTGTCTCATACCCTCATGCAAGTAAGATGTCAAAACATCTTACTTGCATGAGGGTATGAGACAATTGAGTGACCAGACATGTTATGCAGTGTCAGATAGAAAGACCATAGCAGCTTCTAATGTGAAATACTGGGAACTTTTAGTAGAATGGAGGGAAAAGGGGTTGCTAGAGTGGGAGGAATATAACTACCTTAGATGTCCTCACCCTCGGATACCTGTGCTATACTTACTTCCCAAATTGCACAAGGACCCAGTGAACCCCCCTGGTAGGCCTATAGTGTCTTCAATTGGGTCTCTCCTGGAAAACACTTCCCGGTACATCGATCATTACTTACGTCCTTATGTTGTTGCCTTACCAGCTTATCTTCGCGACACTACCCACTTTTTAACAATCATTGATGGGATACACTGGGAGCCTGATTACACCTTGGTTACCCTGGATGTTGGCAGTCTGTATACTAGCATACAACATCAGTTAGGTTTGCAGGCTGTACAGCATTTTCTAAAGACCCGCTCTATCTCTTACTTGCGTCACTCAGAAATGATCATGGCCATGATCGAATATTGTCTGACCAACAATTTTTTTCTGTTTGACGATGTCGTGTATCGGCAGTCGCAGGGCACAGCGATGGGCGCCTGCTTCGCCCCCAGCTATGCTAATCGTGTCATGGGCTGGTGGGAGGAGCAGGTGGCCACACAGTTGGATGATTTCTCCAGCTGTGTCCTGTGGCTCCGGTACATAGACGACATCTTTTTAATTTGGAATGGTGATTTAAACTCTGCTACAGCATTTGTGAACACATTGAATGACAATCCATATAACCTGGTGTTCACTGAACACGTCAGTAGAACTTCTGTTGAATTTCTCGACGTCACAGTGGAGATTAGGGATCAATCTATGCACACACAGCTGTACCGTAAAAAGACGGCTGGTAATAGCATATTAAGTGCCTCCAGTTCACACCCCCGCAAGCTAGTACACAGTATTCCATATGGGGAATTACTGCGTGCTAAGCGCAACTGTAGTACTGACAGTGGTTATGAAAGCGAAAAAAACATGATGATACAACGCTTCAAAGATAGGGGTTACAATTCAAATACTATCAACGAAGCATGTAACAAAGTGGATAAAGTTGCACGTAATGATTTGCTGCATCCTAGGCCACGGACATCAGAAACAGAGAGTCTTCGCTTCATAACCACATACTCAGGACGAGCCCATGATGTGCGCCGTGTTCTAGACAAACACTGGCATGTCCTATTAACGGACAACAATCTCAAAAAACATCTGACCAGCCATCCACAAATTACATTTAAGAGAAGCAATTCTCTGAGAGATGAGCTAAGTCCCAATGTAATATCGAGCTTAACATCTTCAAAGATTGTTGGTAGACCAGGTTTCCGTTGTTGCAAAAACTGCAAGGCTTGTAAAAACAGCGTGGACTGTATGGAGGTACAATTTTCCAGCATGAATAGCAAGTTCATTATCAAAAAAGCTTTAACCTGCAATACAATGTACTGTGTTTACGCGTTAACTTGTCCATGCAACAAGGCATATATTGGCAGCACTATTCATCGCGCCAAAAAGAGAGTGTTAGAACACATAAGGGCTTTACGCCACAACAACAAACAATATCCTGTTGCCCGACATTTTTTTGAACAACATGCACAGAATGAAGCATTGTTAAAAATGGTGGTGATTGATGTTGTGATTGACACTGTATGTGGGGGCAATCGACTACTCTATCTGAGACAATTGGAATCTAGATACATCGTAGATTTCGATACAATGTTCCCTAGAGGATTGAATTCAAGTGAAGAACTTTCTGTACACTTACACAAATAGAATATGGAGCTGCCATCATGTGTTTACTGTGGTTCTCTCTCTTTTTTGTAATACACTAAATCTTATTTTATTTCGTTTTCAGAGAATGGTATTGAATTATGCTGTGGCACTGCAGAACTTCGATGTATATTTCAAGCATCAATTTACTCTTTCAGTATGCCCACTGGGGCGAGATTGTTGGCATATCCTTTACGAAGTTATATAGTTATATAATTTTGTGAATGCTTATTATTTCATTAGTAATATTTATGGAAGTATGCCCACTAGGGCTTAATACATGTCTTTATGTTATATTCATAACATGACAACGCGATTTCAATCGCTACCCTAATGTAATTCGGCATTGGATATGTTTATTTTGAAAATTGATACAATTTTGTTACTAACTTTCATGCATGTAGTGTAACTTTTGAAAGGCTACTGGGTAATTGTTACCCTTTGATTGATTTTCTGCACTAGGCTAAGATGGCCGCCAAGTTTACCAATTCGCCACTCCACACATTCTCTGGTGCTAAGAGTCTGTTGTTTATTTTGTTTATTTTGTGTTCATGAACGGTATTTAACTTTACACAAAAAAACGTCATTGTAACGTGAACAAGGCGAAAGCCGAAACGCGTTGTTTGTGCAGTCCATTAAACCAATTTGATAACTGCAAATATCCTTGGTGTCCGTGTATACTTCCTTGAGGAGAAGTGTATGGTGTTGCATAATTGGGGTTGCCGATTACCCCCACACGGACCGCCCAGCAGACAGCCTTCGCCTTTATCGGGACTGGTTTGTTGATATATATATATATATATATATATATATATATATATATATATTATTACCTCCCGCTCGCCTAGGACAGGATTGAGTCGCACTCCTTGAGGTGACCACTTTTATTAAATTAAAACACGCTGACAGCTCCTAATGCATTTCGGTCAGACACTGACCTTCTTCAGAGAATAGCCACGGCAGTGTCTGATCGAAATGCATTAGGAGCTGTCAGCGTGTTTTAATTTAATAAAAGTGGTCACCTCAAGGAGTGCGACTCAATCCTTTCCTAGGCGAGAGGGAGTTAATAATATTTAACGTCTTGGTCCCGCCGGGAGTAACGCACCACCTGACAAGGAGCGCCATGACTGCCCGAGTTGGACCATATATATACATATATATATAATGAAGAATACCCTGTCCTAGTAGAGCCAGGGCAACTATGACATAATTGAGCCATACAGGGATCTGGACTAGAAGGTTAATCATGTATTAAACTTAAATAATGTCCTTTTTTTTTAGCATTGTAAATAACGATGTACATATATTTATTTAAATATGTGCAATATAGAGTATTGTTTACAATGCGAAAATAGTATGTTGTCCATGTCTATTTGATGCAAATTGAGCACTAGAACTTTAGAAACGATTATCACAGTTTGAGCCATGTTATGTGATTAAGGCCGTGGGACGGCCGAAATGGGTCATGGCAGACTAGCTTGGTGGCAATAAAGAACTTTGTAGCACGAATTGGGTCCACGCGCGTTTTTTTCTGTGAAAGGAACGTACAACAAGGAATATGCAATATATATATATATATATAGAGAGAGAGAGAGAGAGAGAGAGAGAGAGTGAGATAGATAGATAGATAGATAGATAGATAGATAGATAGATAGATAGATAGATAGATAGATAGATAGATAGATAGATAGATAGATAGATAGATAGATAGATAGATAGATAGATAGATAGATAGATAGATAGATAGATAGATAGATAGATAGATAGATAGATAGATAGATAGATAGATAGATAGATAGATAGATAGATAGATAGATAGATAGATAGATAGATAGATAGATAGATAGAGCTATATCATGAAAGGTTGTTTCCAGGGCAGCCTTATGACATATATATGTCAGCTTTCCGTCCATCATTTGTTTGTTGTAACGCTTTACGCCCTAAGTGGGATGGGTATTCCCAGACGTGGGACCCGTGCTCACTACGCCACTGGAGTCAAGCTATCCTGGCTGATGACGGCTGATAGCCAGAAACCGGTCCTAGGATGCTTGATTCCGGTCCAGGGAAGACATGGCTTGGCAGTTCGGGCTGGACTGTTCCCATGAGGCACAGGGTCAAGACTGATTTGCATATGGCCATGTCTAAACTGGGGTGGTGTAGTGGGCAAAAGAACGATGAATGTAACCCAGATCTCTTGACTGGGGGAGAATGTCTGCATTGTCAGCTTTCCGTCCATCATTTGTTTGTTGTAACGCTTTTCGCCCTAAGTGGGATTGGTATTCCCAGACGTGGGACCCGTGCTCACTACGCCACTGGAGTCAAGCTATCCTGGCTGATGACGGCTGATAGCCAGAAACCGGTCCTAGGATGCTTGATTCCGGTCCAGGGAAGACATGGCTTGGCAGTTCGGGCTGGACTGTTCCCATGAGGCACAGCGTCAAGACTGATTTGCATATGGCCATGTCTAAACTGGGGTGGTGTAGTGGGCAAAAGAACGATGGATTTAACCCAGATCTCTTGACTGGGGGAGAATGTCTGCATTGTCAGCTTTCCGTCCATCATTTGTTTGTTATAACGCTTTTCGCCCTAAGTGGGATGGGTGTTCCCAGACGTGGGACCCGTGCTCACTACGCCACTGGAGTCAAGCTATCCTGGCTGATGACGGCTGATAGCCAGAAACCGGTCCTAGGATGCTTGATTCCGGTCCAGGGAAGACATGGCTTGGCAGTTCGGGCTGGACTGTTCCCATGAGGCACAGGGTCAAGACTGATTTGCATATGGCCATGTCTAAACTGGGGTGGTGTAGTGGGCAAAAGAACGATGGATTTAACCCAGATCTCTTGACTGGGGGAGAATGTCTGCATTGTCAGCTTTCCGTCCATCATTTGTTTGTTGTAACGCTTTTCGCCCTAAGTGGGATGGGTATTCCCAGACGTGGGACCCGTGCTCACTACGCCACTGGAGTCAAGCTATCCTGGCTGATGACGGCTGATAGCCAGAAACCGGTCCTAGGATGCTTGATTCCGGTCCAGGGAAGACATGGCTTGGCAGTTCGGGCTGGACTGTTCCCATGAGGCACAGGGTCAAGACTGATTTGCATATGGCCATGTCTAAACTGGGGTGGTGTAGTGGGCAAAAGAACGATGAATGTAACCCAGATCTCTTGACTGGGGGAGAATGTCTGCATTGTCAGCTTTCCGTCCATCATTTGTTTGTTGTAACGCTTTTCGCCCTAAGTGGGATGGGTATTCCCAGACGTGGGACCCGTGCTCACTACGCCACTGGAGTCAAGCTATCCTGGCTGATGACGGCTGATAGCCAGAAACCGGTCCTAGGATGCTTGATTCCGGTCCAGGGAAGACATGGCTTGGCAGTTCGGGCTGGACTGTTCCCATGAGGCACAGGGTCAAGACTGATTTGCATATGGCCATGTCTAAACTGGGGTGGTGTAGTGGGCAAAAGAACGATGGATTTAACCCAGATCTCTTGACTGGGGGAGAATGTCTGCATTGTCAGCTTTCCGTCCATCATTTGTTTGTTGTAACGCTTTTCGCCCTAAGTGGGATGGCTATTCCCAGACGTGGGACCCGTGCTCACTACGCCACTGGAGTCAAGCTATCATGGCTGATGACGGCTGATAGCCAGAAACCGGTCCTAGGATGCTTGATTCCGGTCCAGGGAAGACATGGCTTGGCAGTTCGGGCTGGACTGTTCCCATGAGGCACAGCGTCAAGACTGATTTGCATATGGCCATGTCTAAACTGGGGTGGTGTAGTGGGCAAAAGAACGATGGATTTAACCCAGATCTCTTGACTGGGGGAGAATGTCTGCATTGTCAGCTTTCCGTCCATCATTTGTTTGTTATAACGCTTTTCGCCCTAAGTGGGATGGGTGTTCCCAGACGTGGGACCCGTGCTCACTACGCCACTGGAGTCAAGCTATCCTGGCTGATGACGGCTGATAGCCAGAAACCGGTCCTAGGATGCTTGATTCCGGTCCAGGGAAGACATGGCTTGGCAGTTCGGGCTGGACTGTTCCCATGAGGCACAGGGTCAAGACTGATTTGCATATGGCCATGTCTAAACTGGGGTGGTGTAGTGGGCAAAAGAACGATGGATTTAACCCAGATCTCTTGACTGGGGGAGAATGTCTGCATTGTCAGCTTTCCGTCCATCATTTGTTTGTTGTAACGCTTTTCGCCCTAAGTGGGATGGGTATTCCCAGACGTGGGACCCGTGCTCACTACGCCACTGGAGTCAAGCTATCCTGGCTGATGACGGCTGATAGCCAGAAACCGGTCCTAGGATGCTTGATTCCGGTCCAGGGAAGACATGGCTTGGCAGTTCGGGCTGGACTGTTCCCATGAGGCACAGGGTCAAGACTGATTTGCATATGGCCATGTCTAAACTGGGGTGGTGTAGTGGGCAAAAGAACGATGGATTTAACCCAGATCTCTTGACTGGGGGAGAATGTCTGCATTGTCAGCTTTCCGTCCATCATTTGTTTGTTGTAACGCTTTTCGCCCTAAGTGGGATGGGTATTCCCAGACGTGGGACCCGTGCTCACTACGCCACTGGAGTCAAGCTATCCTGGCTGATGACGGCTGATAGCCAGAAACCGGTCCTATGATGCTTGATTCCGGTCCAGGGAAGACACGGCTTGGCAGTTCGGGCTGGACTGTTCCCATGAGGCACAGGGTCAAGACTGATTTGCATATGGCCATGTCAAACTGGGGTGGTGTAGTGGGCAAAAGAACGATGGATTTAACCCAGATCTCTTGACTGGGGGATAATGTCTGCATTGTCAGCTTTCCGTCCATCATTTGTTTGTTGTAACGCTTTTTGCACTAAGTGGGATGGCTATTCCCAGACGTGGGACCCGTGCTCACTACGCCACTGGAGTCAAGCTATCCTGGCTGATGACGGCTGATAGCCAGAAACCGGTCCTAGGATGCTTGATTCCGGTCCAGGGAAGACATGGCTTGGCAGTTCGGGCTGGACTGTTCCCATGAGGCACAGGGTCAAGACTGATTTGCATATGGCCATGTCTAAACTGGGGTGGTGTAGTGGGCAAAAGAACGATGGATTTAACCCAGATCTCTTGACTGGGGGAGAATGTCTGCATTGTCAGCTTTCCGTCCATCATTTGTTTGTTGTAACGCTTTTCGCCCTAAGTGGGATGGGTGTTCCCAGACGTGGGACCCGTGCTCACTACGCCACTGGAGTCAAGCTATCCTGGCTGATGACGGCTGATAGCCAGAAACCGGTCCTAGGATGCTTGATTCCGGTCCAGGGAAGACATGGCTTGGCAGTTCGGGCTGGACTGTTCCCATGAGGCACAGGGTCAAGACTGATTTGCATATGGCCATGTCTAAACTGGGGTGGTGTAGTGGGCAAAAGAACGATGGATTTAACCCAGATCTCTTGACTGGGGGAGAATGTCTGCATTGTCAGCTTTCCGTCCATCATTTGTTTGTTGTAACGCTTTTCGCCCTAAGTGGGATGGGTATTCCCAGACGTGGGACCCGTGCTCACTACGCCACTGGAGTCAAGCTATCCTGGCTGATGACGGCTGATAGCCAGAAACCGGTCCTAGGATGCTTGATTCCGGTCCAGGGAAGACATGGCTTGGCAGTTCGGGCTGGACTGTTCCCATGAGGCACAGGGTCAAGACTGATTTGCATATGGCCATGTCTAAACTGGGGTGGTGTAGTGGGCAAAAGAACGATGGATTTAACCCAGATCTCTTGACTGGGGGAGAATGTCTGCATTGTCAGCTTTCCGTCCATCATTTGTTTGTTGTAATATATATGTAGAGGGCAACTAGGAGCTCCCCTCAATCTTATGGCTGTTTTTAAATATATTTTTTCTCTCACCCGATGGAGGACAAGCTTCTCTTCATTAGTGGGGGTTGATATGTTTTATACCAATATGGCAAGAGTCTATTCAATCACAGGTAAGAACCCAGAGATATATTTAAACAAAATTTGCCCAGTTCATTACATACAAAAGATTTACATACAGGCTAAAAGCATCACTATAACAGTTTATAGCAAGACTAGATGCACTCAGAATTAGTCACAAGGTGAGTACAGATGGCAAAAACATTCCTTTGATGAAGGTGACGTGCATCAGTCCAAGTGAGTAGATACAGAAACAGCCGACACGTGTTTTGTCACATCAAGTGACTTCCTCAAGGCTCTATGGAAGAAATTGCGGTACTGAGAAAGCCGTTGTGATGATTATGCTTGTTGTACAGGTCGCTCAACCGTCCAGCTAAGTTCTGAGAATTAAATAATGCCCATAAGAATTTATATGAGGGCTGGTGATGGCTGCAAACCAAATCTGTGGGCAGCTCTTTTTAGGACTCTTTTATGTCCATGTTTTAAACAATTTAGACAATCCAGAAGAAGACAATGTTGTCGATGTACCTGGCTGGTCGTAAAGGCTATGATAGGCCCCTACAGAGATTCTAGCATCTAATTACGCCGTCCGTAGTTTTGGACATCCATATTTTCGCTCACTTGGAGTGATGCATGTCACCTTCATCAAAGGAATGTTTTGCCATCTGTACTCACCTTGTGACTAATTCTGAGTGCATCTAGTCTTGTTATAAACTGTTATAGTGATGCTTTTAGCCCTTACATGTAAAACTTTTGTATGTAATAAACTGAGGAAATTTTGTTTAAATACATCTCTGGGTTCTTACCTGTGATTGAATAGACTCTTGCCATATTGGCATAAAACTTATCAAGGTCACATATTTGTAATTTAAACTCCAGGAGTGCTGTGATTCACTTTGTCACATATCCATAGAATTGGTTTGAAAAGTTTATTTAACCAGAGGTAAGTTGTTTTGACCCAAAATGGCAGAGGTGGGAAGTAAGGCTGAGCACATCCCTATCTTGCAACAACTGGGTCCTTTCAGATCATAATTCAATTTTGCTGCAGTATGTTTTAAATATAATACAGATGTTTACAGTTGAGAATCTGCTGTTGGTTAACCACAAAAAATAGCAAATTATGACTTTTGAAACCAAGAGCAAATGTGAAGTTTGGTTCTTATCTGGGTTTTGCACAGCCGCTGAATATATGTAGTATGAAAGTATGCATTTAGATAGCATGCGCATAACCAATTTGAGTGTAATACCAATAGGTTGGTGCTAAGGCAGTATCAGTTAAGAGCACCATGAATGGGGTAAAAATGTTTAACAAACTGTACAGTCTTTTTCCATAGTAGCCTTTAGAAAGGTCTACAATGTCGAATTTGCACCAATATTACCCTACGGGGCAACCACTTGGAACTCTGTAGAAAGTAATCTATTCACCTTGGAGACATGCTTTTAGAATTTATCAGAAAATCCAACTCTTGCAACTATCAGGATTGAATTTGCCCTGAAATATTATAAGTAAAACAAAAAAAAGGAAATTTCTTCTGTCAGAAAGTTCCCGAATTTGTTTGGAACAGCAGAACTCTCACACCCAGTGTGTCCACACTTCCACAATGTAAGATATTGGTGTGGGGTTTGCACCAATTAGTCCTAAATATGCCCAAAAAACTGAGCTGTTGATCCAGGGGTTTGAAACAGCACCAGCTGGTCCGCCGTCAGCATATACAAACACCTTGCAGACAGTTCCACCTCTTCTCGAACATTCCTGCGGCCTCTCGCCACCACTGGCGCTCAGCTTCCTGTCACTACACGTACGTGAACAGTTGCTTATTCCCTTGACCTTGCCCCACATAAATCATATTTTGCTGGAGGCGCGTGTCTTCAATTAGCAGCAACTCCAGTGGTCGAAGTGGGGAAAAAAAAGTAGGGGAACTGTGGGCGGAGCCTCAGGGGGCGGGAATATTCCGAGGATTGGGTCAGTGGGCGGAGTCAGGTATAGCTAGAAAGAGCAAAACATCCCAATTTTTAGTATGTTTGGCATTTCACTGATGAGTTACAGCTTATAATGTTATTTAATGCAACCAATAGATACACGTTTATTTGAGGTTTAATAGATGAGTTATTGACATTAAAATACATTTACAATGTGGGATACGTCTTCAATCACAGAATGTCCCAAATACGCATATAGGTGGAATCATAAGCCATTTGTGTCCGAGCCATGCAGTTTCTTTCATTAGCACTTCTCCTCCCTTTTTCTAACCATTTCTGAACATAACATTTGGCTTTAGATTCGACAGGAAGCCCCACGTGTTGGGGAGCTCTGTTGATGACATCATTCTGTGCCCCAAAGTCAATGCAAAATTGTATTCATGTGTTTTTACATGCTTCACGCAACATGTCATGAAGCCAGCATTAGATGCCTCTTAGTTTCCTGTTATTGTATCTAGACCTACCACTCTAAAACAACCCAGACCTGTTGGTTTTGCAGATGCTTTTAGCAGTATCAGATGAATGAGATACAACTATTTTATGAGTAGTTTGTGTAATTACCACTCAAGTTAGATAGCAATCAGAATTGCAAATGCGTCAATTCTGAAATTATGAGACTCAAACATTGGTAGAGTCAAAAATAGGTAGTGGTCCTCAGATTATTTCAATCAGTTATTTTCTCCCCTACAGGCTCCTATCCTCTGCAATCACTATTAGGCACCTTCCTCCTTTGTGTTTCCATGAGCACTGTAGGTGTCTAGGAATACCACGCACCAGAGACTGCATGAGAGAAGTTCAAACATGAATGGCAAATTATCCTAGTTTGCAAATGTTTTTCACATAATTATAACTCTGCCGTGTTTCATAAGCTGATGGTTTTACCTAAAAATTTGTGTGTATCTCAAATGGATCAAAACAACGTGACTTGTGTTGCTGTGAAGTGGAGGGCCCTTTACAAAGGTTGACTGGTCACGTTCTCAGGGCTGCTATTAATGAGGCGAAAGCTTTGCAGAGACGGTTAGTATGTATAAAAATTTTAAAATAACAAAGTATCAGAAAATGTACCACATTAAGCTGCAGTCTTTCATTGCTGCATAATTTAGTCAACACTGCAACATAATTTTGCCCTCCATTACTGCGTAATTGCAGCGGCCCAAAAGCAGGCAGCACATGTTAAAAGTGCTTGCTGCTTGAAGCAAAGAGACACCGTGAAGTTTGAGAACTTAGGGACATATTTACAGGAATGGTGGTGCAACGCATCAAGTTACTTTGCTGTGCTGCGTCACAGGGAAAGGGCAGAAATGCACTGTCTTTATCCAATACGGTGCATTCCCGCCCTTTCCAAGTGTGCTGGTGCCGTTTCGTCAGCCTAGCGCCAACGCAGGCACCCTTCCACCATGGTGCAAGGGTACCTCCGTTGCATGCAGCATTGTTTTTGTGCACAAAAGCAAACCTGAGAGGCTTTTTCTTCTTTGTATGAGTGCTGCACATATAGAAAGAGGAAAACAGGGAGAAATAAAGATTTTTCTCCTTGTTGTGCCTCCCTTGGGGAGGCGTAAGATTTTGAATCAGTCCCAGGTTGACAAGTCCTTGTAAATCTGGGAATGCATAAAAAACGTGAGAGTTGAGTGGGAACACCCACTGCAACGCCTCCCTTGTGCAGAGTAAGTCAAAGCAGAAATTTGCGCTGTGTTGCATTACTCCATATTTATGAAACCATTCAAAGCCATGCAAAGTGACTTTGCGTGGCTTCATAAATATGACTTGCAGATTTGTGACGTGCATTTACCACGTTCCGTGGTGCAAGCATGACGCAAGGCCCTTGTAAACATGCCCCTTAGTCTGGTGTGCATGCAAATCCTGCGTTGCCAATCCCTGGTGAGTTGCATTAATACTGCTGGAACAAGGCCAATGGAGGCACCTATGTGTGAGGCGGACTGGCCTCAAGGGTCCTGTGCCCTCAGTGAAAAAGTCACTGCTGTTCTAGGGTGTGCTGCTTCGTAGGCCTACCCGCAAGACTGTAGGTGAACTTCAGTATGGATTGTGATGGACAGGCCTTCAAGGTTAACCCACACTGGCCACCGGTAGGGTCCACTTGCTGGTGCTTAGAGACCAGGGCTTCTACGGTCTAGTATGGCCTTCTAAGGTCTAGTAGGGGAATGTGCTCCCTCAGGAGAGTGGTCTGGTGGACTGGTCATGAAGCCCGATTCCCCAGTTCCAGATTTGGTAGCTCTGGCCGTAGTGCCACATCCTATCCTCCCTGAGCACCCTTCTGTCCCACTGAGAGACACTTGCACTGCCTTCAGCTACAACCCAATTCTGCCCCATTATAAACACCTGGCTGTGACTCAATTCAAATTACGCACTGCCTGAAAAAAGTAACAACATCCTGGAAAAAGCAAACACTCATAGGCACAGGAAGATTATGTAAAGCGTGCGAAATAAGCAGGAACGACATGGCTACTTTAGTTTTTTCACTCCTTGTTTAGAAATCAATGACTGTTTTTTGCCTCAAACGTTGAGGACATGAAAACTGTGCTCTTAGTGTACACGTGTGCCTTTGGTGTACTCGTGGACAGCAAGGAAGGGCATAATCAGGGCTCAGAAGATTAAGGGATTCTTGAGGAAAATCTGATCTGACTCACAGAAACCCACAGGGCTCCTCCACATTCATGTCAGCCAGCAAGCTGCTCAAACATCGACATTATGTATTCAAGTGTCCTGCTAACTATACCTTTTGAACTGTCTGGCTTGCTAACTCTCCTACCCACAAAAAACTTGAAAGAGCTCTTGAGGGTAAAAGGCAAAATTATATTTTCATTTGGGAAGTGAAGGATACATCCAACTTTATTTTTTGTGGTGACACAATCGTACATTAGTTAGGCTGTAATGCATTGCTAAACCAAAATCACAAACCTAAGAGGTCCCAAAGGCAAGACCTATTGGCTTTGCCAATGCTTGTTTAGATATCTCATTTGTTAAATGGGGCACTTTTAATTTGGTGCCAGACAGGGCCAAACTGGGAACCCAAAGCAGCCCTGGCAAATTTGTGTCCATCCCCTGCACAGTGTGATGCATGCGAACGCAGCAAGCAAGCCTGATGACTGCAAAAGGGACACGGGGAGAGGGTTTTCTCTCCCCTAGAAAATGTTGGAAAAAATTACATAAATGGTGCATTCTACAACACATTGTATTATGTATTCCATTGTATTAGCTTTTAGAGAACAGTAAATGATGACCTTACGGTGCACCAGGATACGACAATCTTGTTGGGGCCCTTCAAGGATTCCCTCACTATCACCCTCCAACAGCACCCCTCATCTCTCCACTGCCCCTCTCTCACATGTATTTAAATATTTAAATTGTTTTATAGAGCCTCTCATACCAGTGAGGGATTTGGAGCACTTTACATCATGCACACATACAGAGACAATTAGTCATACGTGTGTAAATCAATGTTTAGAAAATGTTTACAACACAAAAAGGGCTACAAGGTGTTAGGATTCACATGCCATCAATTCTGGTTGGCATTTTTTTAAGATCTGGAACACAACCCGAGGGTTCAAAATGTAACACAGTAGTTGGATTTTCTAATAAGAATGTATTTCTTCCCAAACAAACCAATTTTAGCAGTATTAGGATAATGAATGACTGGGGAAAAAACATAACTTCCAAACCCTCACCATACAGTTTGCATGCAGCTCTCTGTGACAAAAGCAGTAACCCACTGAGCTTTGCCCATTAAATACAGTTCTGTGATTTCTATGGTACAGGTTCTTTGCAGCAGGCATTTTAACCCTCTGCGCTACAATGGATGGGTCAAAACTGGCAATAGACAATACTCCAATCTCTCTCCAACAGGAAGATCAACCACCAGAGATATAAATCTTGACTCTTTTATTGTTGCCTGAAATCTGCTGGGCTTACAAGGAATCCTGCAGTGATTTTTGCGTTTTTGAGAGTGTGAAGTGAGTCATTGTGCTGGACAGCCCTGCGGGTTTTGTTACTGGGGTCGATTTTGCAGCCTCCAGTAATAAAACCAGATGCCCAGTACACCAGACCTCGGAGCCAGGGCTTATTTGTCTTCACAGTCAGACCCTGGATGGGGTTCACAAGGGGCTCTGGTGCTCGGGTGTCACAGAAATGGACACCTCGGGCTGCTTTTATGTTATA
This sequence comes from Triturus cristatus, assembly GCF_964204655.1. Classification (NCBI taxonomy): domain Eukaryota; kingdom Metazoa; phylum Chordata; class Amphibia; order Caudata; family Salamandridae; genus Triturus; species Triturus cristatus. The sequence goes on from NC_140586.1 coordinate 253,032,707, forward strand.
TCCTTAGAAAAGGGTAAACAGTATTTTCAAAAAGACCACATCCCTGAACATGGACACAGGGCCGGCTTTAGTGCTGGTGGCCCCCTGTGCGACAATGTTTGTTGGCGCCCCCCCCCAATGACCACCTCCACCACGGATTCTCTCACTAGCACCCTTTAACAGTGACCAAGTCACCATAACCACACTCTCTCAGATGCATTGAATTAGTTATATAGCGCCACTCATACCAGTGTAGGGTGTCCGAGCACTTTGCATCACACACACATTACACAGAGACAATCAATCATACGTGTGTAAATCAGTGTATAGGAAATGTTACATAAGCCAAAGGACTGAAAGTGTAGGAGTCACATGTCATCCATACTGGTAGGCAGTATAGTTTAAGAGTGCTTGGTGTGGAGAAGCACAAACGCAGTCGAAAAAGAAACAGGATAGTTGGGAGTTTTCTTTAATAATAAGAATCGATTTCTAGCCAAATTAACCCTTTTTGCAACATTAATCAATGTTCTAATAATGTATACTTTGCGGTGTGTATGCAGTTCTGGGATGAAAGTTAATAGCTCACTATTCTATATTAGGACTTTAAGTTATAAGTTGCAAGTAACAAAAGGTTGTCTCTTTTGAAGGCAGTAATCTGCTGATCTGTTTACATCATATGCACTCTGTAATCTACTTGTTACACGTTCTTTGCAGCAGGCATATTAACCCTCTGCACTAACTTCACCTAAGTCAAAACCTCAACTTTACAAAACACTGATCTCTCTCCAGGAAGATAATTAATCACGCGAGTTTTCTTGACATTTATGTGAGGCCTGGTAATTGCCGGCGGAAAGAAACGCTGTAGCAGGTGCTTCAAAACCTTAATAAACTTTCAAACACTGCGCTCCCAGGAAGGCAGCACCCGGTGCGGTGGCACCGGTCGCACCGCCCTAAAGCCGGCCCTGCATAGACAGAGAAGCAGTACACATTTTATAAAATATAATACGGAAAACAGCAGATAAGACATTAAAATTTGCCACATTTATTTTTAAAAAGCGCCAAGGTTTGAGCACAGTCTGCCACTAATTCCACATGAAGTCCTCTTCCTTTCCGTGTGGTATTGTCAGTCTGGGTGAGCTGGAAAATAAAGGGCAGATGAGTTCAAGGGCGGGGCCGCCAATGTGTCCTAATGTGTCCATTGTATTGGTCACAGTGGGGGCATGTGGGTGGCCTCCTCACTAAATGAGGTGTAAATCACTGCACAGCCGGGCCCATCAGAGGTAGCCGGGTTTTTGTGCCGATTGATTGCTCCTCCAGTGCCACGGCTCCTACAGTGTTGCTGGGCAGGTCCCTGCCCACAGATACAGTGGGGAAGGGGGAGGGGGTCCTGGCAACTGCAGAGGCCTTCCTCGCTATGCAGCTCACCGGCCTGGATGATCCTTTAGGTTTTTTTTTAAACTCCAAGCATTCCTGCCGTCCCGGGACGCATTTTTGAAATGAAGAAGTAGGGGAACGGACTTTGTTAAATTAAATAAGTAGGGGCACGCCGTGCCCCTCCGTTCCCGCCCACTTCGACCACTGAGCAACTCTGAATACAACAGCACAGCAAAACATGATTCAAAATAAACCAAAGTATTGAGGCTTCACAACTTCCCTGACAGGTCTAAACATTGTAGGCAATCCACATCGTTAGGGAGACACGGTCTTCGGCGCGCTCAGGAGGCTCTGCACACTTCCGGACTCGAGAACGCCGAGAATGCCCGGCTGAGCCCCACGCTGCTTAATAGATGCCAAAGGCTCCTCACCTCATATATTTTATTAGCTACATGATGCAGGTGCTCCAGGCAGACAGTTGCCTCATAAATGTATTTCAATGGACGGTTACAACTTTTCATACGCTCAGTTGAAGAACAGAATTTACAATGGTGAACATGTCATCTTAAGCATCGCAGATATTTGTTTATATTTTCAGGACTACACATCCATTCCACGTTTAGCAGAAAATTTAATGTTATATAGTCATAGAATTGGTTTGAAAAGTTTATTTAACCGGAGGTAAGTTGTTTTTACCCAAAATGGTAGCCGGCATGGGTGGGAAGAAAGGCTGGACACATCCCTATCTTGCAACAACATGGTCCTTTCGGATCAGAATTACATTTGGCTGCAGTATGTTTTAAATATAATGCAGATGTTTACAGTTGAGAACCTGCTGTTGATTAACCATAAAAAATTGCAAATTATGACTTTCGAAACCAAGAGCAAATGTGAAGTTTGGTTCTTATCTGGGTTCTGCACAGCTGCAGAATATACGTATGTATGAAAGTATGCATATGGTATTTCGATAGCACGCGCATAACCAATTTGAGTGTAATACCAATACCAATATGTTATCACTAAGGCAGTATCAGCTAAGAGCAGCATGAATGGGATAAATATGTTTAACAATATGTACAGTCTTTTTCCATAGTAGTCTTTAGAAAGGTCTACAGTGTCAAATTTGCACTTTGCACCGACATTATCAGACGGGGCAACAACTTGGAACTCTGTAGAAAGTAATCGATTCACCTCGGAGACATGCCTTTAGTATTAATCAGAACATCCAACTCTTGCAACTATCAGGATTGAATTTGCCCTGAAATTAACACAGGCTCGAGGGAATACTGCACCACGCTAAGGCAGACTCTGCTGGAACTAACTAGGTCTGGATTGGTCCTGAAATGTAAATTACCCTGAGATCATTTATTAAACCGTGTTTCAGCAGCAGGATCGACCTCAAAATGAGTGGCCAGATAAAGAGACAACTATTCTACACCTCGTCAAGGAATATGTTGCATTTTAGATTACTTGTGTGACTTTATAACCACTTAATGATGTGTTGTTCAACTATGACTCGTATGAATCACATAACATGTAAAGCGCTCTGATATAGTCGGGTCTAGCTAGCGCTATATAAAACTCAAAATAATAATAATAATAACTTAACCTTACATTCACGGATTGTTTTTATGCTAGTTGTTTGGTGCATGTAGATTTTTAGCCATATTTTTTGCCAGTTGCTTGCACATAGAGATTTTCACACAATTTAAATAGTGTGACATTCCGTTTATGGTACGTAAGTGGAATCTTCCTTTAAGCCACCAACTACCAGATACAAGGAATCTCCTCTTCAGGATGCACTGAACCTCACCCATCTAGGAGGCATGCTTCATAATTGGGCTGTGCTCCACGATGGTTGAGGTCTGCAATACTGGAGGGCGCTCTTGGGCTGAGTGGTCGCTCCCCAGTGTCCCTGGCGACATTTGGTATCGTTGTGCTTCGCTTGTATTCTAAACTGCCTCATTATTTTACCTGCAGTCTGCCTAGGTTGCCGCTTTTGCTTTGTATGCACTTTTGAATTGCCATTTGAACTTTCCCTCTGATTGCGCGTTGTCCTCAAGCGCTCTGCTGTGCTCACCCCTACGCTGCCATTTTGTTTGTTATTGTCGTCCCCTGTTGCCCGCCCCGCCTCCCAGCTGAGCCGCCCTCCCACTAACTACAAACAGCGCTCCCTTACCTAGAAGCGCTGTGACTCGCTCTTCGCTCTTGGGCTGAGTGGTCGCTCCCCAGTGTCCCTGGCGACATTTGGTATCGTTGTGCTTTGCTTGTATTCTAAACTGCCTCATTATTTTGCCTGCAGTCTGCCTAGGTTGCCGCTTTTGCTTTGTATGCACTTTTGAATTGCCATTTGAACTTTCCCTCTGATTGCGCGTTGTCCTCAAGCGCTCTGCTGTGCTCACCCCTACGCTGCCATTTTGTTTGTTATTGTCGTCCCCTGTTGCCCGCCCCGCCTCCCAGCTGAGCCGCCCTCCCACTAACTACAAACAGCGCTCCCTTACCTAGAAGCGCTGTGACTCGCTCTTCGCTCTTGGGCTGAGTGGTCGCTCCCCAGTGTCCCTGGCGACATTTGGTATCGTTGTGCTTCGCTTGTATTCTAAACTGCCTCATTATTTTGCCTGCAGTCTGCCTAGGTTGCCGCTTTTGCTTTGTATGCACTTTTGAATTGCCATTTGAACTTTCCCTCTGATTGCGCGTTGTCCTCAAGCGCACTGCTGTGCTCACCCCTACGCAGCCATTTTGTTTGTTATTGTCGTCCCCTGTTGCCCGCCCCGCCTCCCAGCTGAGCCGCCCTCGCCCCTCCCCCTCCACTATCCATATATGACAGTTGCTTCCGCGCGCAGCGTTCACGCGCAGCGACCGCGCCCAATCCGCCGTCCGCGCCTGGACCGCGCCCAGCGCCAGACCCCCTGGTCCCCGTATTGCCCACCCCTCCCGCATTACTTACGATGCCACCACCCTCCTAGCCCTTAACCCTGGCCGCTCCCCCAACTGCGTCCAAGCCGCTCCTGGACACACCCATGGACCCTTTTCCTGCTACTCCTGCAAGTTCGACGGCACCAAGAACAACTCCGCATCCACGAACACACAACAGATATCCGATCCCAACCACCTACAATGCTTCCTGCTCAACACCCGCTCGGTCCACAGACATGCCACTGACCTCTGGAATCTACTCGACACCATCTCTCCGGACGTCGCCTTCCTAACAGAAACATGGATGAATGCCTCTTCAGCCCCAGACATCACCATCGCCATCCCGGAAGGCTATAAGATCATTCGCAAGGACCGTACCGGCCACACAGGAGGAGGCATCGCTATCGTCCATAAGAATTCCATCCGTATCTCAACCAACTCAGACGTCAACCTCGCCAACTCTGAACACCTTCACTTCCAGATCCACATCGACCCCAAGACCACACTCAGAGGCACCCTCCTTTACAGGCCACCAGGTCCCCGCGCACAATTCAGTGAGGACATCACGGACTTCATCACTCCACACGCGCTCCCCTCCGAGGACTACATCCTTTTGGGAGACCTCAACTTTCACCTTGAAAAGAACAACGACCGCAACACCACCACCCTTTTGGACAACCTCGCAAACCTTGGACTTAAACAACTTGTCACTACCCCCACCCACATCGCAGGTCACACACTCGACCCTATCTTCACCTCCAGCAAGCATGTTTCCTTCAGCCACACCACAGCTCTCCTTTGGACTGACCACAGCTGTGTTCACTTCACCTACAACAAGCCCACATCCAACAACCACCCCCAACCCACTCTGCAAAGAAACTGGAACAAAATCACCATCGACCAGATCTCCTCATCGCTTCTTCAAAAGCCCCCCGCCCACTCCTCAAACACAGACCAAGCAGCCACCAACCTCACCCAATGGTTATCCAACAGCGCCGACATCCTAGCACCACTGAAAAAACGACAAATCAAACTAGGCAGCAAGAAGGCCTCCTGGTTCAACGATGATCTTAAGAAATCCAAGAAACTCTGTCGCTCCCTCGAGAAGGCCTGGAAAAAAGACCCAACCACCAGCACCAAGGACGCCTTCAAAAACGCCACCCGCATCCACCACCAACTAATCCGAATTGCCAAGAAAGCAGCCTTCAAGGACCGTCTAGATAACAACGCCCACAACAGCAAGGAACTATTCAACATCGTCAAGGAATTTACCAACCCCTCAGCCAACTCCAACGACATCACCCCCTCTCAAGCCCTCTGCAACTCCCTAGCCTCATTCTTCCACAACAAAATTGCAGACATCCACAACAGCTTCGACAACCAACCAGAAGTCCAAGCCTCCCAATACCCTGCAGGTCCCCCACCCCCCCCGAACATCCTCAACGACTGGAAGCCAATTTCCACTGAGGACACCATTCATCTGATGAACTCTATCCACTCAGGATCCCCCACAGACCCCTGCCCTCACCACATCTTTAACAAAGCAGACTCCATTATTGCACCGCACCTCCGAGACGTCATCAACTGCTCCCTCAACTCCGCAACCTTCCCGGAAAGCTGGAAACATGCCGAACTCAGCGCCCTCCTGAAGAAACCCACAGCTGACCCCACCGAACTCAAAAACTATCGCCCTATCTCACTCCTTCCATTCCCAGCCAAAGTCATCGAGAAAGCTGTCAACAACCAGCTCGCCGCATTCCTCGAAACCAACAAATCCCTCGACTCCTCACAGACCGGCTTCCGAGCCAAGCACAGCACCGAAACCGCCCTCATCGCAGCAACAGACGACATTCGAACTCTACTGGACAATGGAGACACAGTCGCCCTCATCCTCCTCGACCTCTCCGCAGCCTTCGACACAGTCTGCCATAGCACCCTTCTACAGCGCCTCAAAAACATCGGAATCCAAGGAAAAGCACTGGAATGGATCACCTCGTTCCTCTCCGGAAGAACCCAGAGAGTCCGCCTCCCACCATTCAAGTCGGAGGCCACTGAAGTCATCTGCGGCGTACCTCAAGGGTCCTCACTCAGTCCCACCCTCTTCAACGTGTACATGAGCCCCCTCGCGGCCATTGTACGTCAACACAACCTCAACATCATCTCCTACGCCGACGACACTCAACTGATCCTATCACTCACCAGAGACCCTAACACGGCCAAAACCAACCTACATGAAGGAATGAAAGAAGTAGCCGAAGGGATGAAGCACAGCCATCTGAAACTGAACTCAGACAAAACAGAAGTCCTCATCTTAGGTACCTCCCCCTCCGCCTGGGACGACTCTTGGTGGCCAGAGGCCCTTGGAATAGCACCCATCCCGACGGACCACGCACGGAATCTGGGCGTCATCCTGGATTCCTCACTCTCGATGAACAGACAAGTCAACGCCGTTTCTTCATCTTGCTTCAACATTCTTCGCATGCTCAAAAAAACATTTCGCTGGATCCCTACCGAAACTAGAAAAACAGTCATCCACGCTCTAGTCACGAGCCGACTGGACTACGGAAACACCCTCTACGCCGGCACCACCGCAAAACTCCAGAAAAAACTACAACGCATCCAGAACGCCTCAGCCAGGCTCATACTAGACATCCAGCGTAAAGAACACATCTCTGATCACCTGAAAAACCTCCACTGGCTCCCCGTCAATAAGAGGATCACTTTCCGGCTCCTAACCCACGCACACAAAGCACTCTACGAAATCGGACCCGAATGCCTCAACACACGACTATCCTTCTACACCCCCTCCCGCCAGCTACGATCCTCCAACCAAGCCCTTGCCAATGTACCTCGCATCAACAAGACCACCATGGGAGGCAGATCCTTCTCCTACCTAGCAGCTAAAACTTGGAACTCACTTCCCACTCACCTTCGCCTTACTCAGAACCACCTAGCATTCAGAAAGCAACTCAAAACGTGGATATTTGACAAGTAACTCCCCACCCTTCTACAAGCGCCTTGAGACCCTCTGGGTATGTAGCGCGCTATACAAATCTTTTGACTTTGACTTTGACTCTTTTCATCTACCTTTTTTTTAGATCAAAGGACCCCCAAGGATCATGTACGTTTAAACCTTTTTTTAATAGGGCTTTTCTAAGTGATGTTAACTTACCTATGGTTAGGTTTTGATGAGTTTATTATGTTTTTAATTTGCACTATCCACAGTAAGATTAAAAGGAAAGGACTGATTGGTGGGAAATTATAATCCCAAATGTCCACAACTAGGAATTGGTCTACATGTTTCTGCCTTCTTACCGTCACAAGTCAGTGGCATTCTTCAGGACATCTGTTACTGGTGTACCCTAATCTAAATGTATAGCCCTCTTGGGTATTTAGACAGGTGCATGAAGTAGGGCTCAATGTTTTGGCAGGTGTGCTCATCTAGGAAACCAGTTTGGGATGCTTGGTGGCATGGTCCTCCATAACCAAAATGTTATTAGCTTTGGGGTGGAAACAAATGGACCAAATATGTACCGAAATATGTATATTCCCAGTCTCTCAAACAGCACACTAACCACGGGCAGAGACACCAGCGCCCTGGCTTTGCCTCTAGACTAGCCATTCACTTGAATAGTCAGACAAGTTCTGCAGAACCTCCCTACATCTCTGCTCATACCTGGCCTCTAGAAAAGAAGGTTCCTACCTGTCCTGTGTCTTCTTGATGCTCAGGTGCTCTGCTAAATTTACCCCATGGGCTAGGACAACGGAAAACTCCTGTATTCTTGCAGAACAGTCACCTTCTTGCTGGCTCCATATTCTGGATCCCCAGGTTTGCTAAACAGTAGCCTGTCCTACCAGATTGTGGCGTTTGCCAATCACTAGAGTGTAGCTTGTCCAGGGCCACCTTGTGTGGGCCCATCAGAGTAGGACACCAGTCCTGGCCCTCCAACTGTTAACAGCTCCTGCATCTCTAGACCACATCTGAGGCCTCATCTTTCTCTCCCTCTGGAGCATGGGCGATGGACACCACGGCTGGTGTCTTCTCATAGTCTGCTCTAGTCTGCACTATATCGCTCTCCCCTAATTCTTACCCTTGAGAAGTTACAACACCCTTCTCCTGAGGCTGATTTTCAACCTGTGCTCTGGTCCGCACAGGAACAGTGCCACGGCAATGTACACTGTGGCCCTGGAACGAGCCTAGTTAACATAACATCACTGTCTAGCAGGCAGCATGCACCCTGTTTCACTAGCAGTCCTGCATCAGCCTTGTCCATCTTGCGGCTGGCTTCAATCTCAACCCTAGGAAAAGGTTCATCTATCTTGTCCTCACTAGCTACCAGCTCATTGTAAATGGTATCAGGGAGACTCTCTTCAGATCTGAGAAACATCCTCTCAACCATAGTTTGGTAGACAGCAGTAAGTAAACCTTTTGGTAGGAAGCTTCCTCTTGTTGATAACCACCTCACTGACAAACATCTTCGTGTTTGGAGAATTTGTTTAAGGACCTCTGGATCCCTTACCCAAATGTCCATAATGACTAAGGAAAGTACCACTGGGCTCTCTCTACTGATGCATACTGCCCACCAGAGGTACAGCTGACACAGGCCCTTAAGTAGACAGTCCTTTTTTCATAATGCCCGTCCTTGTGGAACTATAGCAAGTTACCACCTTTGGTGGGGATGGGGTTTCTTTCCCTCCCTTCTCCTTCTGGTGTTCCCATCAGGCTTCTGTTCAGGTCAGGACCATTGTGCATGATCTGCCACCTTCCCTTCTGGCCTGAAACTACTCTGCTGGGAAAGCTTACACCCTCTATGATTGGAACCATGCTGCTGTAACCCTATGTTCACATGGTGTGCTAACATTGAATGTCAGTAAATACAGCAAGCATTTATGCATCCTTTTCATACGGTCTTAGTTAGAGACCTCTTCTCTGAGTCGCACTACTATCATTATCAGAACTAGGGACTGATAATGCTTCACTTTCATCACTCTCATCTACTGTGTCATGAATCCAATGCTCAAATGGAACCCAATCCACCCTCTTGTCCTCAACCAACCTTTGCAGGCATTGGGCTGGCATCAACACAAAGCACCTAACTAGAAAATCCTTCATTTATTCATGTCATATTATCATTCTCAGGCACTTTTCCAATTACCATAGTCCCTTCAAATGGGAGTCCACTCAGAGTCGCTGATTTAGACTTATCTTTCCGGCCTTGCACCTTACATGCAATCTCAAAACTGTGGAATTAAAATATAATATCAGTATCTGGCACATAGATATATGTCTATTCGTTTGGTATCTTAGTGGTGGATCTATGGGGCTTGTGGGAGTTACTAACTCTGGAGCTAACCCTTCTCTCAGAGTCTGTCCTGAGCCTTTCATTCTCCAGGGCTAGCCACATGTGATCCAACTCCCTATCTATCACTCTTTTTCTCCTGTTCCCTCTTCCTGGGACCACTCAACCTGGTCATCTCTTCGGCTCTCGTCTTCTTCTCAGCAAGCTAATCTGAGAGCCTCCTTCTCAAACTCCCTACTATATAAGGGTGCAATACCTTTGACAGTGGATACAGGTACCCAGGAGATGGACGAAGAAGACTGTCCAGGGGATAATCTGCAAAACAATCCAGGGACACTGAGGAGACCAGTCTAGGAGAAGTCTGCACTCTGGGATTTGGTGAGTCTTTATCCACAGTGTTCTCCTCTGGGTTTCCTTCAATGAAACCCTCCCTCGAGTTTCCTGCATTATTCTCCTTTTATGCAAAAGGCTTATTGTTCCCACAGATTCACCATGAAATCTATAATGATTTCTCTATCCTTGGTTCTTGCAGTCCTCCAGCCCTATCCCAACACATATTTTTCAATTAATCTAAGGCAGGTTTCTTGGGACATTTCTAGGTGTAATTTATGTGTGAAGCCAGGGAGCAATATTGCACGAAGAACAAGCTAAAAATAAAAACATCAAAATCAAAAGTTATAGCATGGGGCCCAAAATCAGAGACTCCATACTACGTCATTTTTCAGATGTCAGACAAATGAAAAATCTTTAGTCATGTGAGGCAACCATTTTGGACATACTCTGCTGAAAATGTCATGTGGAAGAGGTGTCTAATACAAAGGAAAGTATGGCCAAGGGAATCTTCTGCTTTGCTACACAGCTTTGTAAACCTGTCCCTCACAACTTGAACCAAATTCGCCAGGCTAAAGTAGGAAGTACCATATGTTATGGAGTGGGGATCTGGGGCCAAAATGATAAATGTCACTCCAATGGGAAGACCACAAAAGTCGCTTTTGGATGAAAAGCCAAGGTACTATCCCTGTCTACCACCATTAATGCTTTAGAGGCTGACCTGAGCTGCACCTCGATCCAGTTAAGAGCCATCAATGTCCTTCTTTTCTATGCTTTTAATGGAAATTTAAACTGATTAACCGCTTAAATAAGCATAGAAAAAACTCACGCAATGTCTGTATGAGAACTCAATACATAATGAAAAAAATGTTCTGGGAAGTCATGGGAAAAACCATTCTTCACAGCCAACCATCTCTTTAGCAATACCTCTACACGAATATATATACCTTTACAACGCAGATTTTACTCTGCAATACAATCACAATGCAGTCGTTACAATGACCGTGTTGTAGCCGTGCAATGCCATTACTAAGCAAGTCATTACATCGACTTGAAGTAGATGGCGCTGTAACATTAGAAATGTATAATTTACTATTCCAACTCCAGTCTACGTAACAGTAGGGAAGGTGTTGGAATAGTAAACTATACTATTCATTATGTTAGAGCGCCATCTGCTGCAAGTTGATGTAATGACTTGCGTAGAAATGGCACTACGTGGTTACAACACGGTTGTTGTAACAACCGCGTTGTGATTGTATTGCAGAGTAAAATCCACGATGTAAAGGTTGTTTCCCCCTCTACGCTAGGTGCATTTTTCATTTTATTCACTCCACAACAATTTACCAGTGAACAAGAGTCTTGCTGATCAAGTGTAGCTATAATAATCATAGTGCCTTTGTTGCCATTTCGCAGCAAATCACCTTCGTTACATGTTTTTAATCAAGGCACATAGTCCTTTTGGGGAAATTACAATCTGGACCATAATCTGTGACTCTGGCATCAGGTGAACCATGACCTTGAAGGCATGTCTTCTTGCAAATCAGGAGGAAAACCTCTAGAAAGTACAACTCACTTCCATCACTGTAATAATACAATACATTTCTCTCCTCTGGCGCATCCCCCATTAAACTAGGCACCAAAGCTCAAGGGGCTGATTGCAGAATAACCAAGGATGGCTTCTTGGAAGGCACATCCCAATGTGTCTCCAGGGCTAGGCCATGCCACAGATTGCTTGTATTTTGAACAATGTTTCCATCCATGTTGCAACGGGAATGTCCAATGCATGATGTAAAGTCTCATCCCTTGCTCTGCGTTCCTCAACTGCATACCTGTGATCCTGATTTTTTGATTTCTGGTCATGTCACACACTAATCCTGGGTGCGCACATTGACCTAGGCGTAGATTTTTGTCAGTGGTAGGTTCTGAACCAGAGAGGGTGCACCAAGCGCACCATCATAGTTACAGGGGACTTCCGTCTCTGCCATGGGTTTCATGCTTGAAGCGTGGTGGTGGCAGCATGCAGGTTAGTGATTTCTAGTCTTTTTGTGTGTGAGATATGAATGCATGCTTACAGGCCCATCCATCTAAAGTTCCGTTACTCCGTAAACCTAGAATCCTGAATGGAACATCCTCTACATGTACGTGTACGTGTGCTAAACATGATAGTGTCATGCAGGAGTGATACAGGCCTGCGGGCTCCATTTTGGAAGCCCAGAGCCTGAACCTGAGTACAAGATGGAGGAGAGGTTGCTTTCTTCAGACAGCATATGTGTTTTGCTGGCCCCTAGTTGGGAGGGGGCAACACCAAACTCTATGGTGAGTAAAGATGAACGGGCGTTTTCCTTAGATGTACCAGGGTTATTCCTGATACATTGTGCAGTAAATACCTCTGATTGCATTTTCTATTTGGTAGATGGCAGATGGTAAAGGGTGAAGCCTGCAGAATTTGTTAATTGGGGATAGGAGACGTCTAAAAGGGCATAGATGCTTGTCTTTCTTTCTAATCACTGTGAGGAGGAGTAGCTGAGTGCAGCCTGTTCTCACCTGTTTGTACTTCGTGGTGGCCACTCCTCCTGGAGACTGACCTGCTGGGCACAACATTGTTGCAAGCAGAGACCAGGTTTGGAAAGTGACCTGGCTAGGACATATGAAAAGAGAGTCAACCCACAGCACTTATCTGCCGCCTGTGAAATCAGTATAAAGATGGGAGTCCAAGACCATTGTTGTACGTTGTTGTGGTCTTTTTTGCCGAGGAGGGGGTAGTGCAGAGCATTCACTGACTACTATGCAGCCAAGGGTTGGCTTCACTCTGACGGCCAACTCCCCAGCAGTGATGCAACGTTGCCTGGAGTTCAGTCTGAAGAATCGCCATCTATAGGTGTGTGACCATTGTTTCAAAGAAGGAGGGCCAAGAATTCACCAGAGTATTGGAGTGAGCCACACCATGAGTCAAGTACCCACTGGTGTGCAGGAGTGTGCAGAGATCTACTGTCCGCTGACCAGAAGAGGGACCCTGACAGAATCCTCCACTCCAACTGTGACCCATTGATTTGCACGCTGTACGGCCGGCTGCGGAGCTTGACGAAAGACTGAACAAGCCTAGGCCCAAGAGACTGAGTGCTAAGACTAAATCAAAGGGAGTGGGGGTTGTAGGAGAGTACGAACTGCACCCACCAATCTACCTTGAATGCTGAACCTGAGCGTGAAGCAAAAAGACAGGGGGCCCACATTGGGAGGTGGAAGATTAGTTGGCAAAAGTCCTTTGAGCATAAAGAACTTGCACCCGTGAACTGGGTACTCAAGCATTATTGATTGTGTAGTTGAATTTGATGTTTTCTCTGTAAGAAAGTAATTCTCTTTTCTACAAAGAGAAGCACTGGGCTGTACATTTCCTTATTGCGCTGCTGGGGATAGTCTTGATTCTCAAGCCTGAGTACCCCCCAAGCCTGTGCCTGCTTGTCTCCCTAACATTGAGTCAAGTGTGGAAATGGTTGCATTTGGCCTAGTTTGCAGAGACGTGGCAAGGCAGGCTCTAGGCTGCGGTGGCTAAAGGCCTCAAACCCCATGGTTGTATGACAATGCACAGATGTGCTTTTATTTTCTTAGGGTCTGATTATAAGTCTGGTGGTCCATGCGGGCATGGCGGTGACATTCTTCCGGCCACCCTATTACAACTACGGCGGTCGGACCACAATTGCACCACCCCAACCTCTAGGGATCAGAGATCCCTGGCGGTGGTGCAGAGGTCTTGAGACCGCAATTTGCTTGGTGGGACAGCCACGGTCCTACCAAGCATATTACAAGTTTCTTCTACGCAATGGTTTTCATGGCGGTGTCTCCTACATGAAAACTAGGGCAAAGAGGAAACAAAGGGGGCCCTACAGGGCCCCCTGTTGCCTCTGGGCTATGGGGTGCATGCAGGGGGGCACATGATGTGTCCCCCGGTGTGCATGCACCCTAGTACCTGCATGGCATGGACTGCACCAGTCCATGCCGTGCAGGTACTGCCATGGGGACGCCAAAGAACCGCCTGCCAGTGACAGAAAAACTCATAATCTGGCACGTGGGTCCTATTCAAATCTCTTGTAAACCCTACATCAATTTCTTTTGTGCATTTGTGAATAAGTTCATAAAAATTAGAAATTGTTTGTATACAAGTCACTTGTATTGAATAGTATTCTAATTTAGCTGTTCAAAAACAACTATGAACAAAGCATTGGTCTTTCTGGTAAAAACAGAGACGGGAGAGGAGTGACTGAATTGCAGAATGTGTGTATGGAAAACTGGGACTGAAATCCTAACTTTTATAGTAGGCCAACGCATGCAATCCTGAGCAAGCAATGTTACCTCATTGAACCTAATTGTCTGTAATGGCAACATATGGGACACTAACATAAATCAGCCCAATGTTAGGTTTATGCAAACAATTTAATTTATATATAATTCAGAGTGCAATGTATACTGTGATTGATAATCTTCCAATCAAGTACACCCACTGAGCATCATGAAACCGGTCTGCACCACATCAATGGTATAAAGTGCACATATAAGACAATCCATTAATTTAACTGCACTGCAGTTTATGTTGTGAATTTGTGGCTAGGTTGGGCTTGCCTGTGTGCTAGTTCATTGAGATTCCAATCCAATTATGCCTTCCTTATCCTTTTCCCTGATTTGTGCCATGAGCTTAGGAACTCAGCTACATCCATATAACCATATTCTCCTGGATTTAAAATGCTCTGTAGGCTAAGTCACCCTTTTTGCATGGTCAAACTGGATTATTCACCTTTTTTCTGGAACCTATATATATTTTTACATATTAGCTAACTAAAGTATGTCCTTCAAGACCAGAGGAATCAATGGGTAATACCTAAAAATGTGGCATATCGCATATTTAGAACAGTATGCCACCACATTGACCAGTTATCCAAAAGCTGTTTTCATTGAGTAAGTAAACTCCAAAATTGAACAAAGTCAATGTTCCATATCTCCTCCGATGAACATGTTAGAGCAATGATAACCTTTTTTTTCACTTAGTTTAAAAACTCCTAATCAATGTGGGAAGTAGATTGACACTTTAGTGGAAATAAAACTCTAAGGGTCTTATTACGAGTCTGGCAATACACTGACCGCCAGATTTGCAGGGTCGTGGCAGTCTTCCAACTGCCATATTACAACTAGGGTGGTCGGACCGCCATTGCACTGCCACTACAAGGCGGTGGTGTGGCGGTCTTGAGGCCACAATATGCGGTCCCACCAAACATTACGAGTTTCCTCACCTCCATACTTTTCATGGCCATGAAAATTGTGGCGAGGAGGAAATTGTGCCTCTTTGCCATGGGGCTCAGGCCGGGGGGCACAATCCATGCCCTGCAGGAACTGCCTCAGACCGTCCCATTGCGGCGCCTTTTTAAAAAAAGGCACCACAGTGGGACCGCCAAAGAACCGCCCGCCAGAGTAAAAATAAGTCATACTCTGGCGGGCGGTCTTTAATGGATTTGGCGATTTCGGAGCGGGCGGCAGTGTGGCGGTCCTTCTACGAAACGCCAAAGTCATATTAAGGCCCTAAGAAACATACGATGTGCTGCCTAACAGGAAACCAGGTTAGAGCTGGTTTACCTTTCAGTCCTACTCCAGAGGCCACATGCACATTATTTGCTGACTTTTAGCAACCCTGTTCCTGAAGCACAATGGTTTGGCCTCTCTGCCCAATAAGGTAGGGGTGTAGTCAACAAGTGGTAACATAGCAGGGATTAGCCACTGGGGAGTCGGACAATAACAGTTGGTTGACATCTTCCAATCAAAGGAAGAACCAAATAGGGCTGCAAGGAACGGCTACTATCCATTCCAATGGCCATCCAAGATGTTCTTCCTAAAAACCCAGTAGGGGGGGAAATGGTTCTGGTTCTGACAGAGGAGAGGACATCTCTTCTCCATGGTTCCATGACAGCATATGTTGGAGAATAATATTGAATTACTAATCATCAAAATGATATAGTTTACAAAAATATTGTCACCCTATATTTAATTAAAAATAACACAAATCCGCGAGAGGTCGATGCCGCTTTGTCCCCCTAGCCGCACATTCTACGTAATTGTGCATGCTTTGTCCCCTTTCCCGCCGCCCCCCACTACCACCTCCTGTCAAGAGTTATTCTAGATAATATGTATCTTCCCCCGTCCTGGGGAACGCACGATGCTATTTCGGACTCTCATTGCCTTGTTTGTGTGTTATTGTGGATCTTTCTTTTTTTTTTTTTTTTCTCTTTTTTAGAAAATATGAAACCGTTCTTTTCGATAGTCCTTGGACTATGGCCGCGGTCTGTTATATGTGCTTTTGAACTTTCGGGAGCTCTTGCTTCTGACTTATTTGAATGTATGGAGTTGCCTTGCTGGCTCCCGAGCCTTCTAGCGGCCGGCCCGTGTGGTTGTAGGCCCTTGTTTGTATCTCTTTAATGTGTAATAAAGGTTTCTTAAAAAAAAACCAAAAAAAAAAACACAAATATCGATGACAAAAGTTCAGTCGTAAAAATATTTAAAACTAACATTACTGAAAGCATAAAAAAACTAAAACAAACTATCATCTACTAACTAAATATATACAAATACCATAAATATCGAAACACATAATATTGACTACAATAGTATTGTTACAAATAAGCAAAAATTATTATTTAACATTATAAACTCATTCCATTTACATATAAGAAATATGACTAACTAAACTACACCAAAACGTTTTATGATATAACAATATATTCAAACAAGAATAATAAAAATATTCACATATAAAACCATATCTGCTCACTATACATTTCCTGTCAATAAAAAACATTTTGAAAATAAAACATTACTTCCAAAAATATATATTAGAACACACATCAAAAATAATTATAATACTCCCGACGAGGCGTGGGACTGGCTCGATGGATGGTGTGTTGCAGGACAGAAGAACCACCAGAACTCACGGGAGAGGCAGGGGCAAAACCGATTGGAGCAGCAGAGCGATCTTCACCAGGCGAAAATCTGACGACCGACGGCGACAGAAAATAATTGGTCTGTATCCTTTCTTGTGATAATCCTTGACTCACCATCACCTTTCTTTGGGGAACTATGGGACCTAACCTCCATGAGGGTTGTGGGTCGCCTGTGGGGTGGATTCGATCGATCCTCACACTTGACATTTGCCTTCACGGCATGAATAAATGAACTGGGCTCTTGGAAACTTGAACTAATGCTAGAGTGACTTGCAACACTAATGATGGAACGGGTGCGGGGTTGGCACACGACCTACAAGTTTCAGGGGTGGGCGAAAGGCAGTCTGCAATGTTGGGGTGGCGGGAGGTTCTGATACCGCCATGCAGGGAGGCAGGGAGGGGGTTACATTTAGGGTTTGTAGGGTGGGAGAGACTTCAGTCAGCGAAGGAAAATGTTACATTCTTTTACGATGGCATTGGGGCACAGTTTGTTCCCTATAGAGCCGTCGAGGGGGGGAGGGCTGTTTTAGTTTAGTTTGTTCAAAGTTATGACAAGGTGGTTACGACAGGTCGTTATAATGCCGCTGACATGCTTGCACCCACAGGAATCATGTTTGCACTAGACACAATAGCTGATATAGGAGCAGCTTGCCTGAAATGTGATGCATCGGCTAGGACTCCCCTCAGGCACCTAATTAATGCACCACACATCTATGGGGCTACCATTACCAATCAGATTTAAACTACTGTCCTGGAACGTCAACGGACTGGGGAATAAATTGAAACGGGGTATAGTGCTTCACTATATTAAAAGGCAATTGCCGGACGTGATCTTGCTCCAAGAAACACAGGGGCATATTCTCAAGAACGTGTGATAACCATAGCAAAAGTTACTTAACGCAACTCTCAACATCGCAGTCCATTGCGGGAAAATTACACGGTGTTAACTAAGTATTTACAACACGGCGGTTACCATGCGATAGTCACCAGACAACTCGTAAAATGGCCGCGATAAAATCAACACCACACCGCAAAAATGCGGAACACGAATGCAAAAAAAGCTGCGATGAGGCCAATCGTGATACAAAAAGCGAAAACCAGCGGCAGGCTTGCAAATCCCACACGTCTGGCGGGAAAATGCACTATAAAAGCAACAAAAACAACACACCAGAAAGAAGCCAAAGTGCATAGCAATATGGATGCACCCTGACCGAGCGCAGAGGCCAACGCAAACCCCACAAGCCCTACAGACCACCAGCAAGGAACAACGGGGTCGGGGAAGGCCAAGGAGACGAGAGAGAGGAAGACGGGGTGCAGTCCACAGGGAAACAAGACCAGCGTCACGGAGATGACAGAACACAACCAGCAACTGACCCACAATCAGACCACCTTGAATGCAGCCGGAGTGGCGAGGAGGCCAATGGAGGAGGCCAAGAGGCGCTGGCATGACGTGAAAATCGAAACCAGGCACAAAGCCGCTGCCAACAGGAAGGCAGCAAGAGCGACAGAAGGTGGGAGTCCTGCGCCACAGGAGGAGCTGGAGGAAACGGAGGCCACAGTCAACAGTGAGGAGATGGTGCAAGGAGTCAGGAGTGCGGACACGGCTCCGGAGGACCTGACACAACATCAACAGGGTGAGTAAAGACAAGGGACTGGGGGGACGGGGGGGATGGGCACAACAGCACAAATGCACAAATAAGCAGAGCACACTGCACACCCACAATGACCCAGGATCATGCCCCTCATCCCCGTGGCACACTGCAGCACACACACATAGCAATAACAGCACATCCACATTGACGACAATGTGGCACAATGTGCAACCCCGACACTGCAGAACAGAGGACACAACTGTCTCCGCACACACGCAGAAACAGGTCTACTACATCTGACAGAGCTGGAAACTGCGAAATGGAAATGTACATGTGCAACCTCACATCCATCATGTGGTCCAAATGTTCACTGTCCCGCATCTAAATCCTGCACCACCAAAACAGTCACAATGTACATTGTCATGCAGTATGCATGTAACCAAGAACAATGCGCCAACATACATGTCAACACAATGTCAACATGCATCTCCCCATCACATTGCAGAGGGACAGACAACACCTCCAGCAGAGCACAGAAGACCACACATCAGTGATGCCGGAGAGGACCACCACACCTTCGACACCGACGCCCTACAACAGGCCATGGACATCCCACGCAACCCACCAACAGGACCAGGGCAGCCAAGCTACTTAGAGGAGAACCCAGCCCCTGAAACAGACCACGCAGCATGAAGCATCCGCAAGCACGGCTGGCTCACAACACCCCACTGACCCACACATGGCACCCCAATGCCAGGTGTCAGAATGCCAAAAGGAGTTGGCCCAACAGGTGCGGGTGTGGTCCGAACCCATGGAAGGCGAACTAGACCACATACGCCGGTGTCTATTACCCTTCAGGGACAACCTACACCCCACAAAGATAACCCACACTGCCATAGAGACACCTGCATATGCACATTCACAGTACAGAACCACGCCCAGGGGCACGCACACATCAGTCACACACCCACGTTGGCTCTGCGTACGACGGCCCAGTCCACTCCCCTTACGAATTAAGTGGGTGATGACAAAGCTACATGTCCAAGCCTAGCCCGCTGCCTGCGGTGACATGTCCGCTGTACAGAGCACAATGTAATGTCGTAGGGCCCACGGCCCTCATGCATACATCAAGACCACAGGGACACACGCAGATACAATGTTGAACTGGCTACGGGTAAGTGCACCCGGCCCCTTTATTGGCAAGGGCCACATGTACAGTGACGCCTGTGCTGGATGTGTGTGGGGTGAGTATAAGCCAGCCCGCACGGAGTGCTTGGTGCTGGCAACAACTTGAACATTGGACATCAGT
Source organism: Triturus cristatus (assembly GCF_964204655.1). Classification (NCBI taxonomy): domain Eukaryota; kingdom Metazoa; phylum Chordata; class Amphibia; order Caudata; family Salamandridae; genus Triturus; species Triturus cristatus. The sequence goes on from NC_140586.1 coordinate 253,052,484, forward strand.
GCAATGAAAACAGAAAGCACCAGCATACCAGAGTCAACTGCTGAGCAACATGGGTGGAACCGGAGCAAGTACAGAGGTCACCCAATATTCAGTCAGGAGGTTCCGTGAGTCGCAGTGCACTGAGGTAGGGGCACCAGGACTGAGCGTGCTCATGTGAGATATTGTCTCGGATTGTGTCCCTTTGGGATATCCCTGCTGCAGCTGCAGTAGGGTGTGCTACACCTGCCACTTCTCACCCATCATCGTCCCAGGCCCTCCACACTGCCTGAGGTGACAGTTGCGTCCGCAGTCCATAGCGCAATACCCAGTAATAGATCCGGGTGTGTAGCTGGACTACCACCTTCAGTCTGCATTCCTACCTTCTGGTTATTGCCTCCTGCCCTCTCATTGTCTGTGCCTTCTCCCGTCCACACACTTGCCACATCTTCCTCATCATAGTCCCAGGTCTTCCCCACTGCATGAGGTAACATTGTTGCATGCGCTGTCCACAGCACAGTACTCAATCAGAACAGGTCCATGAGTTGTGGTGCACAGAGTTTGTGGCCCCGGATGCAGTGCAGCCGGCACAGGCACACCGCCACGGAACGGTGACTTACGGTACAGTGAGATAGGGACACCAGAGCTGAGTGGGTCATCGTCGATGTCCAAGGTGAATGTCGCGGAGTGTTTCAGGGGACAGTGGAAGGAGTTCTTCCAGGGCCTGATGCAGAGGGCAGAACCAAGCAGACACAGGCAATATGTAGGAGGTGAATGCTACAGACACATACTTGACAGCAAATCAGTATCGGCTATATGATGATGATGACAACACCCAGGCCATAGTCTCACACGCCACCAAAGTTCAACCAGGGAGTGTACATGGATTACGGGGCACAGAGTTAGTGGCACCAGTGCTGAAAGGGGATGCAGTCTGCGATGATGCGTGTAAAATGGCATGAAATCTTCCAAAAATAAATCACATCTCAGTTCCACATGTGTGACCTACTTGTCCACAGTGTAGTCCGGTGCCAAGACTCAGCAGGGGCCCACAGCTACGTGTCGTTGGCTTGCGATGCACAGAGTTAGTGACATAAGAGCAGCTGTTGGTAGTGTTCGATCACCTCTGTAACGATGATCCTTTCTTCCTCCAGACTGAACCACGTCTTCCTCTTACTTCTCTCCTTGCGTACAATGGTACACACTCTGAAATAAATAAATCAAGTCTCAGTTCCAAATCTGTGACCCACTTGTCCACTGTGTATGCCAGTGGAGTATGTCAACGAGAAAGGAGGACTGAGGGCCTTGCTCGAGGAGGCCGTGATGGTCTGAGTAGGCTGCCAAGGTCGCGGGCCTCGGGCTTGGAGGTTGCATCGACACGTGGTGGGTCCTCCATGACACACGCCCATGTCGGCAAGCGAGCAGTGAGGCCTGGCTGCGCCGGGGCGGGCAAGACGGGTTCGGGGACTAGCGGCCCGGGTACAGCAGGCGCACAGGATCGCAGGAAACTCTGCTCAGGACGACGGCGTCGGCTTCGTGGCGGGGTGAGAGGTGCCGCCCTGGCAGAGACGTTGGGCATTCCGGAAGAGGACCACGCCCAGGACTAGGTGCTTTTTATTCACACCCCTACGCTGGCCTGGCGTACGCAGGGCCAGCCCACTCGGCTCACGCTTACAGGGGGGGACGCAAGAGGCTACATTTCCGCGATCTTCCCCCCTGGCTGGGGTGACATGGTTGCGTCCACTGTTCAATACACTCCATACACCAGCGGTGTATTTCGACATGGATATGGGTGTGATCTGCATACTCCAGTCTGTCCAGAACATCCATGCCGCACTTGGCATTGTGTACATACTCATTCATGGGTCACTTGCCTCCTTCGCACATGCCTGGTGCCCACCTCTTCACACTATCTGCTATGGTGTGGCCGAAGTGCCATGCCGTTGATGGGTAATGTACATGGCTGGCCCAGGTTCCCACAGTGAGTTGTGCTGTCGTGTCTGGTGGGTGTGCATGTTGTATGTGAGCTTGTGACGTGTGCATTTCCTGTGTCATGTGTTGCAGCATTGTGGAGTTGAGGTGTGTGGTGTGTGCATTTGGTTTTGGGCAACGAGCAGTGCATTTCTGTAGGTGCCATCCTAGTGGCGCAGGTTGATGATGGACTGTCGGAAGGTGTGGGAATCATGCACACTGCCTGGGTGGTTTGTGGCAGCATTGGCGGGGATTCCCCGGTGGTCCACTATTGCCCTGCACCTTGGTGGGATACGTGCACTTTCTGTTGCGCTTATTGTGTGCAGTGTTGCCAGGGGCCACTAGTGGGACATGTGTGCAGTCAATTGCCCCCTGACACGTGTGGGCAGCCAGCTGTGGCATACATGCCTTGCTTGGTCTCAGGCTGTTCCTGCGCAGTGTGTGCAAAGTATAGATGGTGGGATACCAAGCTGATCGTGGCATCCATGGCCGTTGTGAGGGACTTGGATTGGCCTGCCTGTGTGACTCCTCTGTCTCAGGCGGATTTTGGTTGGAGGGTACCAGAGGCCAACAGGTGCAGCACGGCCATCACCTTTGTCTGAGTTGGGATGTTGGTTGTCTGCTGTGTTGGTACCATCAGACTGTAGGCAATGGTGGTCAGGATGAGGAGGAGGGTTGTCCCTTTGAGCATGTAGTGGGCAATGACATTCTCTGGTGTTGGGTCTGTGAGGTTGGTGCATTTTTGGAGTGTCGCTGTCTTTGTCTGTGCTGCCTCAGTGTTGGTCAGGGGGGCAGTGGGTGTCTGGGGGGGTCATGGGGGTGTTGGTGGTGGGTGTTGTGGCCCTCTTGGTAGTCCGGCCCGCATGTTCAGTGGCTCCATGGCATTTGTTGTTCTTCAGGTGTGGCTGTGGGCTGGGCTCCCTTTTGTGGTGCAGGCTGCTGTACCGACTTTGCTCCAGGTCGGAGCAGGTGTTAATTTCCTGCAGCTAACGTGCCTTATCGCATGTTTCATGGTCTTTTCGCCGATCTGGCTGGTCGTTGAGAATGTTGTGGGGTTGTGTTGTCACGGAATTTTGCTCGGAAACGCCTACTCTGCATCTCATTAGCGATAGTTGCCGGGGTCATCTGTGGCAATGTTTTTTGTGACAGCTATTGAGGTTAAACTGGTGTTATGAGCCGTTAGCACCACCTTGTGAATGGGGTGATAAGTTTATCGCGACTTTGGCTGCGATAAAGTGCCGTTAACTCAGCGATACCTCCTTGAGAATAGGCCCCACACTTGCTGGGTAATACATGTCAGGCTCTCACATGCTGGGGGTTCAAACTGGTGGCACACTCTGCGTTTGGTTCTGGATCTCGGGGGGTGGGGATACTGATTCGGAAAAAAATTCCGATGACGACGGATCACGTATGGACGGATAATCTGGGCAGATTTGTGGCCGTCTTGGGGGTGTTGGGAGGGTCAGACGTTAAACTTAGTCTCTGTGTACATTTTACCTGGCCTCCAAGCCCCGGCCTTCAAAGATCTGGTAGACCTCTTACTCTCCCTGCCCGAGGGGAGACTTATGATAGGGAGAGATTTCAACTCCATTGTCTCTGACAAGTTGGATCGCTGGCCCCCTAGGGACCTGCCGCTAGCCTGCACACAGATTCATAACTTCTTGAATGCGATGGGACTCATTGACACCTGGATAGCACTCCAGCCCACAGAGCAGCAATATATGTTTTACTCAGGGGCCCACCGTAGTATGTCTAGGATAGACTTTATGATAACACCGACGGGCCAACAGGAATATATCAGAGAGGTTACCCACCTTGCAAGGGGAATATCGGACCATTCGCCTCTCTGGGCCCGGGTGGAGGTGGGGAAGCCACGAAGAGGGAGAACAACCCCTATTAACCCCTGGTACCTTAAGATCCCTAAGATACATGACACGATTATTAGCGACACAGAACACTACTCCCACGAAAACGAACACTCGGTTGTCTAGGCACGGGTGCTGTGGCAGACCTACAACGTTACAACAAACAAATGATGGACGGAATGCTGACAATGCATACATTCTCCCCCAGTCAAGAGATCTGGGTTAAATCCATCGTTCTTTTGCCCACTACACCACCCCAGTTTAGACATGGCCATATGCAAATCAGTCTTGACCCTGTGCCTCATGGGAACAGTCCAGCCCGAACTGCCAAGCCATGTCTTCCCTGGACCAGAATCAAGCATCCTAGGACCGGTTTCTGGCTATCAGCCGTCATCAGCCAGGATAGATTGACTCCAGTGGCGTAGTGAGCACGGATCCCACGTCTGGGAATACCCATCCCACTTAGGGCGAAAAGCGTTACAACAAACAAATGATGGACGGAATGCTGACAATGCATACATTCTCCCCCAGTCAAGAGATCTGGGTTAAATCCATCGTTCTTTTGCCCACTACACCACCCCAGTTTAGACATGGCCATATGCAAATCAGTCTTGACCCTGTGCCTCATGGGAACAGTCCAGCCCGAACTGCCAAGCCATGTCTTCCCTGGACCAGAATCAAGCATCCTAGGACCGGTTTCTGGCTATCAGCCGTCATCAGCCAGGATAGCTTGACTCCAGTGGCGTAGTGAGCACGGGTCCCACGTCTGGGAATACCCATCCCACTTAGGGCGAAAAGCGTTACAACAAACAAATGATGGACGGAATGCTGACAATGCATACATTCTCCCCCAGTCAAGAGATCTGGGTTAAATCCATCGTTCTTTTGCCCACTACACCACCCCAGTTTAGACATGGCCATATGCAAATCAGTCTTGACCCTGTGCCTCATGGGAACAGTCCAGCCCGAACTGCCAAGCCATGTCTTCCCTGGACCAGAATCAAGCATCCTAGGACCGGTTTCTGGCTATCAGCCGTCATCAGCCAGGATAGCTTGACTCCAGTGGCGTAGTGAGCACGGGTCCCACGTCTGGGAATACCCATCCCACTTAGGGCGAAAAGCGTTACAACAAACAAATGATGGACGGAATGCTGACAATGCATACATTCTCCCCCAGTCAAGAGATCTGGGTTAAATCCATCGTTCTTTTGCCCACTACACCACCCCAGTTTAGACATGGCCATATGCAAATCAGTCTTGACCCTGTGCCTCATGGGAACAGTCCAGCCCGAACTGCCAAGCCATGTCTTCCCTGGACCAGAATCAAGCATCCTAGGACCGGTTTCTGGCTATCAGCCGTCATCAGCCAGGATAGCTTGACTCCAGTGGCGTAGTGAGCACGGGTCCCACGTCTGGGAATACCCATCCCACTTAGGGCGAAAAGCGTTACAACAAACAAATGATGGACGGAATGCTGACAATGCATACATTCTCCCCCAGTCAAGAGATCTGGGTTAAATCCCTCGTTCTTTTGCCCACTACACCACCCCAGTTTAGACATGGCCATATGCAAATCAGTCTTGACCCTGTGGCTTATGGGAACAGTCCAGCCCGAACTGCCAAGCCATGTCTTCCCTGGACCAGAATCAAGCATCCTAGGACCGGTTTCTGGCTATCAGCCGTCATCAGCCAGGATAGCTTGACTCCAGTGGCGTAGTGAGCACGGGTCCCACGTCTGGGAATACCCATCCCACTTAGGGCGAAAAGCGTTACAACAAACAAATGATGGACGGAATGCTGACAATGCATACATTCTCCCCCAGTCAAGAGATCTGGGTTAAATCCATCGTTCTTTTGCCCACTACACCACCCCAGTTTAGACATGGCCATATGCAAATCAGTCTTGACCCTGTGCCTCATGGGAACAGTCCAGCCCGAACTGCCAAGCCATGTCTTCCCTGGACCAGAATCAAGCATCCTAGGACCGGTTTCTGGCTATCAGCCGTCATCAGCCAGGATAGCTTGACTCCAGTGGCGTAGTGAGCATGGGTCCCACGTCTGGGAATACCCATCCCACTTAGGGCGAAAAGCGTCACAACAAACAAATGATGGACGGAATGCTGACAATGCATACATTGCTCTCCATGCCACTGGAATCAAGCTATCCTTGCTGACGAAGGCTGAAAGCCCGAAACCGGTCCTAGGATGCTTGTTTCCAGTCCAGGGAGGACCTGGCTTGGCAGTTCGAGCTGGACTGTTCCCATGGGGCACAGGGTCAAGACTGATTTGCATATGGCTGGGTTCAAACTGGAATGGCATGGTGAGCAAAAAAACGATGGATTTAGGCCCAGATCTCTGTACTGGGGTGAATGTATGACATTGTTCTGCATTCTGTCCATCAATTGTTGTTTTTGCATTTGTCACCCCGAGTGGAAAGGGTATGCTCAGACGTGAGTCCCTTGCTCTCCATGCCACTGGAATCAAGCTATCCTGGCTGACGAGGGCTGAAAGCCCGAAACCGGTCCTAGGATGCTTGTTTCCAGTCCAGGGAGGACCTGGCTTGGCAGTTCGGGCTGGACTGTTCCCATGGGGCACAGGGTCAAGACTGATTTGCATATGGCTGGGTTCAAACTGGAATGGCATGGTGAGCAAAAAAACGATGGATTTAGGCCCAGATCTCTGTACTGGGGTGAATGTATGACATTGTTCTGCATTCTGTCCATCAATTGTTGTTTTTGCATTTGTCACCCCGAGTGGAAAGGGTATGCTCAGACGTGAGTCCCTTGCTCTCCATGCCACTGGAATCAAGCTATCCTGGCTGACGAGGGCTGAAAGCCCGAAACCGGTCCTAGGATGCTTGTTTCCAGTCCAGGGAGGACCTGGCTTGGCAGTTCGGGCTGGACTGTTCCCATGGGGCACAGGGTCAAGACTGATTTGCATATGGCTGGGTTCAAACTGGAATGGCATGGTGAGCAAAAAAACGATGGATTTAGGCCCAGATCTCTGTACTGGGGTGAATGTATGACATTGTTCTGCATTCTGTCCATCAATTGTTGTTTTTGCATTTGTCACCCCGAGTGGAAAGGGTATGCTCAGACGTGAGTCCCTTGCTCTCCATGCCACTGGAATCAAGCTATCCTGGCTGACAAGGGCTGAAAGCCCGAAACCGGTCCTAGGATGCTTGTTTCCAGTCCAGGGAGGACCTGGCTTGGCAGTTCGGGCTGGACTGTTCCCATGGGGCACAGGGTCAAGACTGATTTGCATATGGCTGGGTTCAAACTGGAATGGCATGGTGAGCAAAAAAACGATGGATTTAGGCCCAGATCTCTGTACTGGGGTGAATGTATGACATTGTTCTGCATTCTGTCCATCAATTGTTGTTTTTGCATTTGTCACCCCGAGTGGAAAGGGTATGCTCAGACGTGAGTCCCTTGCTCTCCATGCCACTGGAATCAAGCTATCCTGGCTGACGAGGGCTGAAAGCCCGAAACCGGTCCTAGGATGCTTGTTTCCAGTCCAGGGAGGACCTGGCTTGGCAGTTCGGGCTGGACTGTTCCCATGGGGCACAGGGTCAAGACTGATTTGCATATGGCTGGGTTCAAACTGGAATGGCATGGTGAGCAAAAAAACGATGGATTTAGGCCCAGATCTCTGTACTGGGGTGAATGTATGACATTGTTCTGCATTCTGTCCATCAATTGTTGTTTTTGCATTTGTCACCCCGAGTGGAAAGGGTATGCTCAGACGTGAGTCCCTTGCTCTCCATGCCACTGGAATCAAGCTATCCTGGCTGACGAGGGCTGAAAGCCCGAAACCGGTCCTAGGATGCTTGTTTCCAGTCCAGGGAGGACCTGGCTTGGCAGTTCGGGCTGGACTGTTCCCATGGGGCACAGGGTCAAGACTGATTTGCATATGGCTGGGTTCAAACTGGAATGGCATGGTGAGCAAAAAAACGATGGATTTAGGCCCAGATCTCTGTACTGGGGTGAATGTATGACATTGTTCTGCATTCTGTCCATCAATTGTTGTTTTTGCATTTGTCACCCCGAGTGGAAAGGGTATGCTCAGACGTGAGTCCCTTGCTCTCCATGCCACTGGAATCAAGCTATCCTGGCTGACGAGGGCTGAAAGCCCGAAACCGGTCCTAGGATGCTTGTTTCCAGTCCAGGGAGGACCTGGCTTGGCAGTTCGGGCTGGACTGTTCCCATGGGGCACAGGGTCAAGACTGATTTGCATATGGCTGGGTTCAAACTGGAATGGCATGGTGAGCAAAAAAACGATGGATTTAGGCCCAGATCTCTGTACTGGGGTGAATGTATGACATTGTTCTGCATTCTGTCCATCAATTGTTGTTTTTGCATTTGTCACCCCGAGTGGAAAGGGTATGCTCAGACGTGAGTCCCTTGCTCTCCATGCCACTGGAATCAAGCTATCCTGGCTGACGAGGGCTGAAAGCCCGAAACCGGTCCTAGGATGCTTGTTTCCAGTCCAGGGAGGACCTGGCTTGGCAGTTCGGGCTGGACTGTTCCCATGGGGCACAGGGTCAAGACTGATTTGCATATGGCTGGGTTCAAACTGGAATGGCATGGTGAGCAAAAAAACGATGGATTTAGGCCCAGATCTCTGTACTGGGGTGAATGTATGACATTGTTCTGCATTCTGTCCATCAATTGTTGTTTTTGCATTTGTCACCCCGAGTGGAAAGGGTATGCTCAGACGTGAGTCCCTTGCTCTCCATGCCACTGGAATCAAGCTATCCTGGCTGACAAGGGCTGAAAGCCCGAAACCGGTCCTAGGATGCTTGTTTCCAGTCCAGGGAGGACCTGGCTTGGCAGTTCGGGCTGGACTGTTCCCATGGGGCACAGGGTCAAGACTGATTTGCATATGGCTGGGTTCAAACTGGAATGGCATGGTGAGCAAAAAAACGATGGATTTAGGCCCAGATCTCTGTACTGGGGTGAATGTATGACATTGTTCTGCATTCTGTCCATCAATTGTTGTTTTTGCATTTGTCACCCCGAGTGGAAAGGGTATGCTCAGACGTGAGTCCCTTGCTCACCATGCCACTGGAATCAAGCTATCCTGGCTGACGAGGGCTGAAAGCCCGAAACCGGTCCTAGGATGCTTGTTTCCAGTCCAGGGAGGACCTGGCTTGGCAGTTCGGGCTGGACTGTTCCCATGGGGCACAGGGTCAAGACTGATTTGCATATGGCTGGGTTCAAACTGGAATGGCATGGTGAGCAAAAAAACGATGGATTTAGGCCCAGATCTCTGTACTGGGGTGAATGTATGACATTGTTCTGCATTCTGTCCATCAATTGTTGTTTTTGCATTTGTCACCCCGAGTGGAAAGGGTATGCTCAGACGTGAGTCCCTTGCTCTCCATGCCACTGGAATCAAGCTATCCTGGCTGACGAGGGCTGAAAGCCCGAAACCGGTCCTAGGATGCTTGTTTCCAGTCCAGGGAGGACCTGGCTTGGCAGTTCGGGCTGGACTGTTCCCATGGGGCACAGGGTCAAGACTGATTTGCATATGGCTGGGTTCAAACTGGAATGGCATGGTGAGCAAAAAAACGATGGATTTAGGCCCAGATCTCTGTACTGGGGTGAATGTATGACATTGTTCTGCATTCTGTCCATCAATTGTTGTTTTTGCATTTGTCACCCCGAGTGGAAAGGGTATGCTCAGACGTGAGTCCCTTGCTCTCCATGCCACTGGAATCAAGCTATCCTGGCTGACGAGGGCTGAAAGCCCGAAACCGGTCCTAGGATGCTTGTTTCCAGTCCAGGGAGGACCTGGCTTGGCAGTTCGGGCTGGACTGTTCCCATGTGGCACAGGGTCAAGACTGATTTGCATATGGCTGGGTTCAAACTGGAATGGCATGGTGAGCAAAAAAACGATGGATTTAGGCCCAGATCTCTGTACTGGGGTGAATGTATGACATTGTTCTGCATTCTGTCCATCAATTGTTGTTTTTGCATTTGTCACCCCGAGTGGAAAGGGTATGCTCAGACGTGAGTCCCTTGCTCTCCATGCCACTGGAATCAAGCTATCCTGGCTGACGAGGGCTGAAAGCCCGAAACCGGTCCTAGGATGCTTGTTTCCAGTCCAGGGAGGACCTGGCTTGGCAGTTCGGGCTGGACTGTTCCCATGGGGCACAGGGTCAAGACTGATTTGCATATGGCTGGGTTCAAACTGGAATGGCATGGTGAGCAAAAAAACGATGGATTTAGGCCCAGATCTCTGTACTGGGGTGAATGTATGACATTGTTCTGCATTCTGTCCATCAATTGTTGTTTTTGCATTTGACACCCCGAGTGGAAAGGGTATGCTCAGACGTGAGTCCCTTGCTCTCCATGCCACTGGAATCAAGCTATCCTGGCTGACGAGGGCTGAAAGCCCGAAACCGGTCCTAGGATGCTTGTTTCCAGTCCAGGGAGGACCTGGCTTGGCAGTTCGGGCTGGACTGTTCCCATGGGGCACAGGGTCAAGACTGATTTGCATATGGCTGGGTTCAAACTGGAATGGCATGGTGAGCAAAAAAACGATGGATTTAGGCCCAGATCTCTGTACTGGGGTGAATGTATGACATTGTTCTGCATTCTGTCCATCAATTGTTGTTTTTGCATTTGTCACCCCGAGTGGAAAGGGTATGCTCAGACGTGAGTCCCTTGCTCTCCATGCCACTGGAATCAAGCTATCCTGGCTGACAAGGGCTGAAAGCCCGAAACCGGTCCTAGGATGCTTGTTTCCAGTCCAGGGAGGACCTGGCTTGGCAGTTCGGGCTGGACTGTTCCCATGGGGCACAGGGTCAAGACTGATTTGCATATGGCTGGGTTCAAACTGGAATGGCATGGTGAGCAAAAAAACGATGGATTTAGGCCCAGATCTCTGTACTGGGGTGAATGTATGACATTGTTCTGCATTCTGTCCATCAATTGTTGTTTTTGCATTTGTCACCCCGAGTGGAAAGGGTATGCTCAGACGTGAGTCCCTTGCTCACCATGCCACTGGAATCAAGCTATCCTGGCTGACGAGGGCTGAAAGCCCGAAACCGGTCCTAGGATGCTTGTTTCCAGTCCAGGGAGGACCTGGCTTGGCAGTTCGGGCTGGACTGTTCCCATGGGGCACAGGGTCAAGACTGATTTGCATATGGCTGGGTTCAAACTGGAATGGCATGGTGAGCAAAAAAACGATGGATTTAGGCTCAGATCTCTGTACTGGGGTGAATGTATGACATTGTTCTGCATTCTGTCCATCAATTGTTGTTTTTGCATTTGTCACCCCGAGTGGAAAGGGTATGCTCAGACGTGAGTCCCTTGCTCTCCATGCCACTGGAATCAAGCTATCCTGGCTGACGAGGGCTGAAAGCCCGAAACCGGTCCTAGGATGCTTGTTTCCAGTCCAGGGAGGACCTGGCTTGGCAGTTCGGGCTGGACTGTTCCCATGGGGCACAGGGTCAAGACTGATTTGCATATGGCTGGGTTCAAACTGGAATGGCAAGGTGAGCAAAAAAACGATGGATTTAGGCCCAGGTCTCTGTACTGGGGTGAATGTATGACATTGTTCTGCATTCTGTCCATCAATTGTTGTTTTTGCATTTGTCACCCCGAGTGGAAAGGGTATGCTCAGACGTGAGTCCCTTGCTCTCCATGCCACTGGAATCAAGCTATCCTGGCTGACGAGGGCTGAAAGCCCGAAACCAGTCCTAGGATGCTTGTTTCCAGTCCAGGGAGGACCTGGCTTGGCAGTTCGGGCTGGACTGTTCCCATGGCGCACAGGGTCAAGACTGATTTGCATATGGCTGGGTTCAAACTGGAATGGCATGGTGAGCAAAAAAACGATGGATTTAGGCCCAGATCTCTGTACTAGGGTGAATGTATGACATTGTTCTGCATTCTGTCCATCAATTGTTGTTTTTGCATTTGTCACCCCGAGTGGAAAGGGTATGCTCAGACGTGAGTCCCTTGCTCTCCATGCCACTGGAATCAAGCTATCCTGGCTGACGAGGGCTGAAAGCCCGAAACCGGTCCTAGGATGCTTGTTTCCAGTCCAGGGAGGACCTGGCTTGGCAGTTCGGGCTGGACTGTTCCCATGGGGCACAGGGTCAAGACTGATTTGCATATGGCTGGGTTCAAACTGGAACGGCATGGTGAGCAAAAAAACGATGGATTTAGGCCCAGATCTCTGTACTGGGGTGAATGTATGACATTGTTCTGCATTCTGTCCATCAATTGTTGTTTTTGCATTTGTCACCCCGAGTGGAAAGGGTATGCTCAGACGTGAGTCCCTTGCTCTCCATGCCACTGGAATCAAGCTATCCTGGCTGACGAGGGCTGAAAGCCTGAAACCGGTCCTAGGATGCTTGTTTCCAGTCCAGGGAGGACCTGGCTTGGCAGTTCGGGCTGGACTGTTCCCATGGGGCACAGGGTCAAGACTGATTTGCATATGGCTGGGTTCAAACTGGAATGGCATGGTGAGCAAAAAAACGATGGATTTAGGCCCAGATCTCTGTACTGGGGTGAATGTATGACATTGTTCTGCATTCTGTCCATCAATTGTTGTTTTTGCATTTGTCACCCCGAGTGGAAAGGGTATGCTCAGACGTGAGTCCCTTGCTCTCCATGCCACTGGAATCAAGCTATCCTGGCTGACGAGGGCTGAAAGCCCGAGACCGGTCCTAGGATGCTTGTTTCCAGTCCAGGGAGGACCTGGCTTGGCAGTTCGGGCTGGACTGTTCCCATGGGGCACAGGGTCAAGACTGATTTGCATATGGCTGGGTTCAAACTGGAATGGCATGGTGAGCAAAAAAACGATGGATTTAGGCCCAGATCTCTGTACTGGGGTGAATGTATGACATTGTTCTGCATTCTGTCCATCAATTGTTGTTTTTGCATTTGTCACCCCGAGTGGAAAGGGTATGCTCAGACGTGAGTCCCTTGCTCTCCATGCCACTGGAATCAAGCTATCCTGGCTGACGAGGGCTGAAAGCCCGAAACCGGTCCTAGGATGCTTGTTTCCAGTCCAGGGAGGACCTGGCTTGGCAGTTCGGGCTGGACTGTTCCCATGGGGCACAGGGTCAAGACTGATTTGCATATGGCTGGGTTCAAACTGGAATGGCATGGTGAGCAAAAAAACGATGGATTTAGGCCCAGATCTCTGTACTGGGGTGAATGTATGACATTGTTCTGCATTCTGTCCATCAATTGTTGTTTTTGCATTTGTCACCCCGAGTGGAAAGGGTATGCTCAGACGTGAGTCCCTTGCTCTCCATGCCACTGGAATCAAGCTATCCTGGCTGACGAGGGCTGAAAGCCCGAAACCGGTCCTAGGATGCTTGTTTCCAGTCCAGGGAGGACCTGGCTTGGCAGTTCGGGCTGGACTGTTCCCATGGGGCACAGGGTCAAGACTGATTTGCATATGGCTGGGTTCAAACTGGAATGGCATGGTGAGCAAAAAAACGATGGATTTAGGCCCAGATCTCTGTACTGGGGTGAATGTATGACATTGTTCTGCATTCTGTCCATCAATTGTTGTTTTTGCATTTGTCACCCCGAGTGGAAAGGGTATGCTCAGACGTGAGTCCCTTGCTCTCCATGCCACTGGAATCAAGCTATCCTGGCTGACGAGGGCTGAAAGCCCGAAACCGGTCCTAGGATGCTTGTTTCCAGTCCAGGGAGGACCTGGCTTGGCAGTTCGGGCTGGACTGTTCCCATGGGGCACAGGGTCAAGACTGATTTGCATATGGCTGGGTTCAAACTGGAATGGCATGGTGAGCAAAAAAACGATGGATTTAGGCGCAGATCTCTGTACTGGGGTGAATGTATGACATTGTTCTGCATTCTGTCCATCAATTGTTGTTTTTGCATTTGTCACCCCGAGTGGAAAGGGTATGCTCAGACGTGAGTCCCTTGCTCTCCATGCCACTGGAATCAAGCTATCCTGGCTGACGAGGGCTGAAAGCCCGAAACCGGTCCTAGGATGCTTGTTTCCAGTCCAGGGAGGACCTGGCTTGGCAGTTCGGGCTGGACTGTTCCCATGGGGCACAGGGTCAAGACTGATTTGCATATGGCTGGGTTCAAACTGGAATGGCATGGTGAGCAAAAAAACGATGGATTTAGGCCCAGGTCTCTGTACTGGGGTGAATGTATGACATTGTTCTGCATTCTGTCCATCAATTGTTGTTTTTGCATTTGTCACCCCGAGTGGAAAGGGTATGCTCAGACGTGAGTCCCTTGCTCTCCATGCCACTGGAATCAAGCTATCCTGGCTGACGAGGGCTGAAAGCCCGAAACCAGTCCTAGGATGCTTGTTTCCAGTCCAGGGAGGACCTGGCTTGGCAGTTCGGGCTGGACTGTTCCCATGGCGCACAGGGTCAAGACTGATGTGCATATGGCTGGGTTCAAACTGGAATGGCATGGTGAGCAAAAAAACGATGGATTTAGGCCCAGATCTCTGTACTGGGGTGAATGTATGACATTGTTCTGCATTCTGTCCATCAATTGTTGTTTTTGCATTTGTTACCCCGAGTGGAAAGGGTATGCTCAGACGTGAGTCCCTTGCTCTCCATGCCACTGGAATCAAGCTATCCTGGCTGACGAGGGCTGAAAGCCTGAAACCGGTCCTAGGATGCTTGTTTCCAGTCCAGGGAGGACCTGGCTTGGCAGTTCGGGCTGGACTGTTCCCATGGGGCACAGGGTCAAGACTGATTTGCATATGGCTGGGTTCAAACTGAAATGGCATGGTGAGCAAAAAAACGATGGATTTAGGCCCAGATCTATGTACTGGGGTGAATGTATGACATTGTTCTGCATTCTGCCCATCAATTGTTGTTTTTGCATTTGTCACCCCGAGTGGAAAGGGTATGCTCAGACGTGAGTCCCTTGCTCTCCATGCCACTGGAATCAAGCTATCCTGGCTGACGAGGGCTGAAAGCCCGAAACCAGTCCTAGGATGCTTGTTTCCAGTCCAGGGAGGACCTGGCTTGGCAGTTCGGGCTGGACTGTTCCCATGGGGCACAGGGTCAAGACTGATTTGCATATGGCTGGGTTCAAACTGGAATGGCATGGTGAGCAAAAAAACGATGGATTTAGGCCCAGATCTCTGTACTGGGGTGAATGTATGACATTGTTCTGCATTCTGTCCATCAATTGTTGTTTTTGCATGTGGCAGACCTACAAGGCGGTAATAAGAGGGACGGCTGTCTCCCAGATCGCCGTCACTAATAAAGAGAAACAAAGGGGACTAGGGTGACTAGAAGTTGAAATTTTGGAACTAGAAGGGAAACTTCAAGAGGCTAACTCTGGAGAGGCACGACATGCATTGCGACTTAAAACAAAATCTTATTTAACAGTGGCAACTGACACAGCCAGGGCTCAGCATAGGGCCACACTCAGTAAAATCTATGAAGTGGGCGACAAGGCTGGGAAGCTGCTTGCATGGCTTGATCGTAGAGAGCAGGCCAACAGGGTAGTAGTGGAACTCACGACGGAGTCCGGCCAGACGATCTCGGACCCGCAAGAAATTGCGCATGCGTTCGAAGATCATTATCGCGGTCTGTACAAGTCACAGACGACATTCACAGAAATAGAAGCACTCTCTTTACTACATGACATTCTCTTTCCGACACTCTCAGACGACGAACGACTAGAATTGGAAAAAGGCCTAGAAAGCTTGGAGGTAGAAAACACCATCCACGACCTGCGTGCGGGAAAGGCATCGAGACCTAATGGTCTGCCTGTTGAATTGTATAAGCTCGCACCAAGTAAAATCGCACCACATCTGACAAATATGTACCACGAAAGTTGCGAGGCAGGATCGCTCCCAGTAGACCAGCGGTTGGCCACTATAGTAGTCATCCACAAGAGTGGAAAACCTAAACATCTATGCTCCTCTTACAGACTGATTTCATTGCTGAACTCGTTTGGTGGCTGTTATCACGAGACTAGTGCCCCCTGACCAATCTGGCTTTATGCCAGCCAGAAATACCTCTCTTAACCTGCGGAGACTACATGGGGTGCTTGATCGGGCCAATACTATACCAGAAGATGCGGTGGTGGTGTCGCTTGACGTGGCCATGGCGTTCGACACGACCGAATGGCGGTATATGTTTGCAGTATTGAGAAAGATAGGGTTCGGCCAGGGCTTCCTGCGCTGGAAACGCCTCCTATATGCGAAACCACTGGCTCAAATAGTGGTCAACAACCGAGTATCCCCAACATTCAGGCTCAGAAGAGGCACCCGAGAGGGGTGTCCCCTCTCCCCACTACTTTTTGCCCTCATGTTGGAACCCTTGGCGATGTGGATACGGAAGGACCCTATTGTTAGAGGGCTACGATGGGCTGAGGGTTGGGAGGACCCCATTTCGTTGTATGCCGACGATATCTTACTATACCTGGCTTCGCCGGCGGCCTCCCTGAACAGAGTACTACACATTTTCATAGTCTTTGGGAAGTTCTCAGGGTATACGATTAACTGATCCAAGTCTTTTCTCTATGTTCTCAGTGTTAAATCGCCAGTCTTACCCAGAGGGTTCACTATTGCTGGAGTCAAAATAGGATTTAAGTACCTGGGGATACACATGTCCAAAGACCCGACTCTCTTTCACGAACGGAATCTCCTCCCCCCGTTGCATAGACTCAGGAGTGATGTTGTGCATTGAAAGACGCTGCCATTGTCCCTGCTGGGGCATGCAGCCCTATTTAAAATGATGTCCCTCCCACGTTTCCTCTATGCCTTGCAGAACACGCCACACCCAGTGAGAACAGAATATTTTAAATCTATTGACCGCGCTCTGAGAGAACTCCTATGGGAGGGGAAAACACCCCGGATATCGATTCAAAAGCTAACGAGAGGCTGGTATGATGGGGAAATAGCCCTCCCTGACATAAAAAGATATTATTGAGTGGCACAACTCGCTTCAGTAAACCACTGTATGTACGGGCCGCAGGGTGATCTGGGATTTAATACGGACAGGTGGCTACTCCCTGGGGGAGGTGTTGTGGGTGCTCTCTATGCTAACCCCTATAAATTGAATTTGACGGGGCCCACCGGACATGCAGCTCAGGTGTGGCGGACTGCCAAGACGAGTTTGGGCTGGAAAGACAAGGTTACACTGGCCACCCCACTCTGGAATGCTGCACAACTAGGCACCCTACGATTCACTAAAAGGCTTTGACAGGTGGGACTTGATTGGCATCTCCACGGTCGGGGACCTATGGAGGGCGGGGGAGGTAATCTCCTTTACCCAACTGAAGAAGGAATACGAATTAGCCGATACAGAGCGATTCAGGTACCTGCAGATTAGGCATACCCTACAGGCTGCAATACCAAAGGGAGAGACTCCTCCAGAGTCGTCCCGCTAGAGGACAGGATACTAGACGGACACCTTCCCGAGAAGGCAATTTCACTAATCTACAAAAAACTTTTTAACAACATGCCTGACCCCCTACTCCGACTTAGAACCAAATGGGATAACGACGTAGCGGGACTGGATGACAGGGAATGGCTTGAGGCTCTTGCCTCCCCTAGGGAAAAGCTATCTCTTCCAGGCTCAGGCTCGTACAACTCAAGTTACTTCACAGAATATACCTTTCAGGGCCGATGCTCGTGAAGATGGGCTATGGGACTGCTGCAGACTGCACAAAGAGGTGCGGGCAAGATGGCACGTTCATACACATGCTCTGGAATGTCAAGCTATCCAGGAATACTGGGCGGGGGTGGCGAGTTGTATGGAAGAAGTAATGGGCTTCACGATTGACTGCAATATTAAGCTATGCCTTTTAAATATTTGGGGTCCCACTGATTTAAACACCAAAGACCAAAGAGAAAATATGGGTGTCCTTGGGGATGATGATCGTAAAGCGGAATATTGCTAGGCTCTGGGGGGCACAGGAACAGCCGACCTTGAGGCTGTGGGAAAATTATATGGATCATTGTATGTTCGCAGAAAAGACAGTGTACGAATCAAGAGGCTGTCCCAATGAGTGGACACAAATTTGGAGCAAATGGAAGTGTTACAGGGGGGAGATCTGTGAACCGCCGCTGGCTAGACAAAGGCACGAGTCGGAGTAGTGTGATCCCACACATAATTAATGGTGCAATGCTTTACACTTGTGGGTGCTTTGTGTATTCGGGGGTAACAATGCTGATGAATGTACCGCTGACAGGCATGCTTGTACATTGTTTTTACTTGTGGCACCTTGTTCTTAATAAAAAGAAATGTAAAAAAAAAATATATATATATATATAAATACATACATGCATACATACATACATATATTTATATATATATATATATATATATATATATATATATATATATATATATATATATATATATATATATATATATATATATATATATATATATATATATTACCTACTGGCGATAGCCAGTAGGTAGTTATAGTTAGGACCACGTTTCCATAGGAAAACCTCAACATTCTATTTTGAATAACTTTGGCGCCGGTCGACGAATCCTCGCAAATTTTTCAAAATAGGTGGGGCGCTACGCTCCGCTCCTACCCTGAAAGTCTCGGGGGGATTCGTCAAGCGGGGGCTGAGATAAAAGGGGGGTCCCAAAACGCGTTTTTCCCATGCATTTTTCCATAGGACCTTTAGAACGAGCTACAGCCCGAACGGCTGAACAGAATTACTCCAAATTTGGCAGAGAGGTAGTCCCTAGGTCAAGGAAGTGCCTTTTGTAGGTTTGGTGTAAATCTGTTCAGTAGATTCTGAGAAAATAGCCTTTAAATCAATATATATATCTGAGCCAGCTTACGGTACGCTTACCGTACGCTTACGGTAAGCGTACGGTGGCGTGCGCGAGCGCGATTCTGATTGGCTCTTAGATCTTAGTAAACATTCGAATCGGCCGAAACCAGGAAGCGGCGGCCGCCATTTTGTCTCTCGCACTGAGTGTTGTTTATCAAACATGATGGCCAAAAACATGATACGGGGCTGTTTTGAGAACTCCCTCCCACATAGTCATGTTGAGGGAGTCCCCAAACATCCCCCAAGTGCAAAAACGGTTTTATTTTTTTTTCGGCAATTTCGCGGGGTACGCTTACCGTACGCTTACCGTAAGCGTACGGTAAAAAAATAAAAATAAAAAAAACACTATCCACACTTACCCCACCCCCTGTGCTTTTGGTGGCCGAAGGCCACCAAATGTACAGGGCTTATGTTAAGGGCAAAAAACACTATCCACACTTACCCCACCCCCTGTGCTTTTGGTGGCCGAAGGCCACCAAATGTACAGGGCTTATTATAAGGGAAAAAAACTTAGCATTTAAAAAACCGTACTAATTCACTGAAAAAACCATAGGTTTCACACACGTTATAGTTAGGAATTAGCATTTAAAAAACCTTGCAAATTCACTGAAAAAACCATAGGTTTCACACATGTTATAGTTAGCGGAAATTTTACTGATAAAAAACCAGTGAAATTCCCCCGTTATAGTTAGCGCAGGCAACTATAACTCACGCGACTGCAATCTTCTGCTGATGACATATGTGTCTTTATGAAAAAAAAATATTTGTAATATATGTATAGCTAAAAATGTATGGAAGAAGACATGGGCAAATAAGTGTCTAAATACAGTATTAGCATCAGCAGAGGATTGCGGTCGCGTGAGTTATAGTTGCCTGCGCTAACTATAACGGGGGAATTTCACTGGTTTTTTATCAGTAAAATTTCCGCTAACTATAACATGTGTGAAACCTATGGTTTTTTCAGTGAATATATATATATATATATATTGGATTCAAGCATTCACCAACTTTTGCTGTGTGGTGGAAAATGAACGCACAAACTCCTCTTCGTCGGTAAATACAAAATGTTTTATTGTATTTGTGACTCCCTTCTGTCTGCCATGACGCGTTTCGGCCGGAAAACGGCCTTGATCACATGAGGCTGACTTTGCGAGTGACAGTTTTTGAAGTGATAACACCCATATCACATGATGGATGGACATTGAAGACATACTATGGTATACATTTTGTGTATCCAAGGCAATTAACAGCATTGAGGCACAGATTCAGACTCATTGCTGCAAATACCGTTCCTAACAAACAACTAATTAGCTAAAGGTGGCCTGCTTGCTGCTTTTAAAGCCACACGGAAAAAACACACAATCCTTCCGTGCAGGTCATATATATATATATTACATTAAATATGACAAAATATTTATAAAAACAATCCAACAAATGCACACAATGGAAAGTAAAACGAACAAAAATTAGCCTGCATCAAGAAAGGTCCTAACTGAAAAAAAATCTAACTAAACACAAAGTAGCTATTAGCATTTATTGTAAAACAAACTAACCAATAAAAATATAAACATAATTAGACGAGCAATAAACTAAGAGCTCAAAACCTCACTATATTTTTACAGAACAAACTTAACAACTAGAAGAAAATCACACTCGCCGGACTGCACAAAGCCACCTTCACAAGTAAGTTAAAAAATGAAAAAAACTACAATGTTACTTGACATATTTTACAAACATAAACCTATAAATTAGTAAAACCATAAGGAAACACCAAAGCAAAACATTCCAGCACGATACTCGAAAAACTTGACAAAGCCATTTTCAAAGTAAGTAAAATAAACACAGTTTTAATAATTAAACAGATCCTATCTGGTAAACTTGAACCTACAATCCCGCCACCCTCCAAAAGTAATCAGACCATTTTTTTAATATACAGCTAAAACAAATCATTTTTCACTAACAGACAAGAAAAGCCCACCTGATCCAAATCTCGACTACATCAAATACAAACAGAAGAAGACCAAGCACAAATTAACTGAACATCACACACGTAGGTAGAAAATGTAAATGATTAAAAGCATGTTCAAATCAAACTGTCAAACAAAACTAACCTTTTGAACATAATAATTATTTTCAAAATTAGACTAATTTCAGAGAGAATGGCAGAAATGATGACATATAGCACATCACAGATAGGCATACAATTGTTTTTGCACATGGAATGAACATACAGCCAGGAAAGTATGAGCATAGAGAATGTGAATTGGAAATGTACTAAATATTACCCAGCTTCTTGATATAGAAGGGCCACTACCAAAAACAATATTGTCATTAATGTGAGAGAACACAACAGACACAGAAGTAAGGTACATACTTCAGGATTTAACAGAGGCAAGCACTAGTTCACAAGAGAGTACTACCAAAACTTCAAAAGTTATACTTCCCTAACAGACCCAAGCACATTACAGGTGAGCTACCAGCAATTCCTACCTTAAAACACCTGATATCACATACCTAAAAGCCAAAGTCAAACCCCTGCTGCCCTTAGAAGATACCAGGGAATACAGTTTCCAGAACATCTAACCACTACACATAAAGGCGAACTATTGCTTCTACACAACAACGACAGAAGAAGAAGAATATTTGCAACAGAAAATAACCTTCTAAAACAAACCCAATGTAAAACGTGGATGATGGACGCCACTTTCAAAATGTGCCCTCCACCATTCACAAAGATATACACCATACATGGTGAATATCATAAAACTAACATAACTTTCATTTATGCAGTGCTACCTAACAAACAAAGTTCAATTAACTATAAACGTTTAAACCATACTAAAGTAAAAATTACAACTATTCTACTCACACAATTATAATGGACTTTGAACAGGCCATGTTACAAACAATTCTTAAATTATACTCAGCCACACTAGGCTACTATTACCACTTCAACCAAAGCAAAAGGAGACATCTCCAAAACCTGCACTAAGGGCCTGATTATGAGTACCGCGATCTTGAGAACGCCGCACCGTCGGTGGTGGTCCAACCGCTGGCTCCTTGTTGGTCTGACCGTCCAATTACGAGAAGGGCGGGTTGGACCACCACAAGCCCGCCGTAAATGCCAGGAACTTGGATCCCGCGGCGGCATCAGTCAGGAAAGCAGCAGGCTAAGGAGGTGGTAAAAGGCGCTGGCACAGCTGTGGCAATTATGACCTGTCTTTCCAGCTGACCTTTTCATGGCGGGCACCCCATAATGAAAGGTTCACTAGAAAGGGGCCCCAAACAGGGCCCCCAGGGGGTTTTAACCCTTGGGGGGGGGGGGGGGTGCATGGGGGCACATGTTGTGCCCCCCTCTTCTTGCACTGTCAAGCGTGCACTCTGTGCCATGCACAACATGGTGCATGGTACACAGTGCACCAACGTGCAACAGGCGGTGCCACATTGGCGGCATGTTCTACAGGCTCTCTATGAGCTGAAGCATCCTGCCACCATGGCACCGCCTCTGCAGAACTGCCAGCCTAGCGGTTTACTCATAATGCGACGACCGGGATGCAGCCTGCTTGCCGATGTACTCCCAGCCGCCGCAATGGTGGTCCGACCGCCAAACTCAGAAATCAGGGCCTAAGTGTAGAATATGAAATAAACAGGCAGTTTGCATTTGAAATATTAAAAATTGTCTCAGCATATGTACCTGGAAAACACATGGCCTTATTACGAATACTGCCAGACTCACGGGGCGGGGCGCTGGCAGTCTACCAACCGCCCCATTATGACCTGCGCAGTCAGGGTGCCCTGGGATCACCGCAACCGCCTGGTGGTGGTGCAGCGATCTTGAGGCCGCAATATGGTTGAAGGGACTGCTGCGGCTACAACAAGCATATTAAGAGTTTGCTCACCAACACACTTTTCATGTGGCGGTGAGGAAACAAAGGGGGCCCTGGTGCCTCTGAGCCATGGGGTGCATGCAGGGGGGCACCCCAGTACCTGCACGGCATGGATTGCAGCAGTTCATGCCGTACAGGTACTGATTTTGAGGTTCCTTTTGCGATGCCTATTTCATAGATACCGCCGTGGGAATGCCAAAGAACCGTCCGCCAGACAGGAGAAAACTCCTAATGTGGCAGGCAGTTCACCCATGGGTTTGGCATTGCAGGAGAGAGGCGATCCTGCTCCCGCACCGGCAAACTCATAATAAGACCCATAGCTAACCACTACAACATGCTCATTGAATTCCCATTTTACCAAAGAAATGAACAAAAACTAAGTCCACTAATGGACTACTTCAAAGGCACTTGGCTTGGCAAACTGCAGCACTCTGGGCGCAGATACCAACCCAAGTTCCACATACCGTGGTGGAATGTCTACGACAGCACCTTGGCTTAACTAGCCAAAACCAATAATGTAGTAGAAGGATGGCACAATAGCATCCAAACCACACTAGGAAGAACCGAACCAAAACTCTACAAATTCATAGAAGCCCTCCAAAAGAATAAAGCTACCAACAACTAACGATAGAACAATCAGTTAATCAAATCAGACCTAAAATAACTAAACAAACCAGGGAAATGTACAAAATGGTACAATTCAAAGACAGACTCCTTGTAGATAACAAAAGATTACACTTTTTAGAAATGTTAGTTAAAACACAATTAAAACACCTTACCTAACTACCTAACAATCTACTCACAAGTAAAGTAAAATAAAGAGTAACACCACTACAATAAACTTTTTTAACTGAGAATTAAAATAAATATTATTAAAAATTAGTCTGCCAAAAAAATATATTATTAAAATATATTATTAAAGGACAAACCAAGACTGATGAATAAAAATAATGTTAATACTGACTGGTCCACTTTACCTGGCAAAAAAACTCCAATGGTATGTTCCGGGACGCTCCCTGCGGTCCAGCTCCAGACTTCTTCTTGTACAACCTCGCATCCGGACAGTCCGCAATGGAGGTCGGTCCTTTTCATACCTGGCCCCTTTGCTCTGGAACAAACTTCCTCTGGATCTGCTTTCTATTCCTGACCATCTACTCTTCCGTAGAAAGCTGAAAACTTGGCTTTTCTCCCAATAAATGTTGTCGTATGAGCACTTTCAGTCACTCCCGGTTTCTTTGTCCTGGTTGCTAGCGCCATGAGACCTCTGGTGATTTGTGCGCTATATAAAAATCTTTGACATTGACATTGACATTGACTGACTTAAGAATATTCATAAAAACCAAAACATTTACCACCCATAAATAAATAAATTACCATACTTACAGTTGTGAGGCTAAAGTTCTTGATCCACCCCCATCTCCCAAAACCTAATCCACAAAAAACTGAAAAACAAATGAAAAGTAACCCAAAGCAATGCGAAAACCAAGTGTCCAAACACAATCCACCAATGTAACCCACAGTCATTAGCTATCATACAAAACCTGAAAAAATTTAATATAAAAACCACTCCAGGAAAGTTGAAAAATCTAAAGAAAATTAAAAATGAATCTTGGTTTAAATTAAACCAAACTAATTTCCTTCACAAATGCATTAAAAAAGAAATCCAAAAAATCTACTCAAAATTCAAAAGCATAAAATAAATACCCACCTACAAGTACAAGTTTCAAGCTTTATTCGACAGCATGTCATAAAAGCAGATAAACATCCTAACAATACCATAAATATAAATACTATATTAAAATACAATATATAAATTTAAGAATACATTAAATCGTAATGCTGGCGAATAACTCCAATGAAGATGACAACATCAATATTTAAAATCTATTTAAAAAGATAAGATCTTAATGTTTAAAATTAGTCAAACAACATTTGGTGTCAGAAATTCATTGACCTGCTTCTAAAGTTTTTAGGATGCGAGAGCGTATTATCCATGCCCACCCTAAAAATTTTGCAACAGCAATAGCCAAACAAGGAGTGCAATCAGATTCCAATATTCTTAGAGCTTCCTTATATCTACGTGTTCCCAAGTTTGAACATACTGGTTTTATCCACCTATGGCGAGGAGCAACGTAGAATGGACACACAAACAACAAATGACCAGAGTCCTCGATCAGATCTAAACAATAGGGGCATTTATTGTCCTGGGTAGATGACCATCTATGGGTAAACGCTTTTACAGGAAGAGACCCGATTCTAAACTGAAAATACAGTTTTCTATCGATGGGCCTTTCTATAAAATCCCAAAATGCCTCGCAAGATGGTATGGATTTGATGTCAAAAAAGCGACCTGTTAGGTTGGAATTTTGACCAGAGCTAAAGGCAGATGTCAAGGTCATATCCCAGAACAATTTTTTGAGTGTTGACTTAGATGGGAAACTTGAACCATTTAGGTCGTTCCATAAATGCCCTAGTTCTAGTTTTATTAGTAGATCTCTAATTCCTTTAAGCCATGCGATGGAATGAAAACGATCAGCCCTAATAATATCCTTCAAGGCGATGGCATAATGGGCTAATTCCGGAGTTACCATAATCCGTCGCCAATAAAGGAGTGGGCGTAATCGTGCTAAATCCTCCACTTTTTTCCTGCCTAGGTCATAGGTAAGTGGAATCATTGGGGTGCTTTGTGGAACTCCTGTTAGGCCACGTAAAAACTTATTTTCTGCCAGTCTTAGTTGATTCAGATTGGCAAAACCCCATAGTTCCGAACCATATAAAGAAGCACTAATGACTTTCATATTGTAAATTTCCACGGCAGGAGTAATGGGTTTGGTCAAAGAAGATTTGCATTTGGAGACAATTGCACCTGCTAACTGATGACATTTTAAAGCAGCCATATCAATGTGATTAGTCCATTTCATGTTATTTTGGAGGGATATCCCTAAGTATGTAAATGCCTCAACCCGCTCAAGCGGGGTACCATTAAGATGAATAACACCTCTAAAGTTTTGCCGCTGATTTAAACACATGAACTTAGTTTTTGAGGTATTTATCTCAAGACCACGTTCTCGACAAAAGTCGCCAAATACATTTAATGCCTTCTGCAGGCCACTTGGTGTCCGCGAGACTATCAACGTATCGTCCGCAAACATGAGGACAGGCACACGGGACCCTGCCAATACAGGGGCATCTGTGGGCGAACGACTAAGATGGTCAACTATACCATTGATGTACAAGGAGAACAACGTAGGCGCCAAGACACATCCCTGCCGAACACCACGCTCAACAGGAAATGGGTCAGTCACCTCCCCCTGGGTTCCCCACCTAATTCGTGCATAATTGTTCTCATGCAAGCGTACAATTAACGTTAGCAGTTCTGGGGCTATCCCTGCTTCATCGAGAACCCTCCAAAGTTTAGAGCGGGGTACTAGGTCAAAAGCTGATTTCAGATCTATAAAGACCACATAAAGGGTCCCATTAATCAGCTTCACATTCCTCCAATAGAGTGCTAAAAAATAAAAAACCTGGTCAACAGAGCTGGTACACGGTCTGAACCCGGCTTGGAACGGGGATAAAATGTTATTTTCTTCAACCCAAGATTGTAATTTATTTTGTACTAATCGACCTATGAGTTTTTGAGCTGAGACTATAAGACTAATAGGCCTATAGTTGCTTGGTAGTGATTTTTCCCCTTTTTTGAAAACCGGGATTATTTCAGCCCCTTTTCACGAAGAGGGAATAGATGCACCCATGGCTATAGGATTAGCTAGCCATTGAAAGTATTGACACCAAGATGGTCTATCGGTTAAAAATACGTCTGCAGGTATCCCATCCATTCCAGGAGCTCTGCCCCCAGTTACACAGTCTAGAGCTAGGTTAACATCTTTAATCGAGAACACCTGCGTTTGAGAATAGACAGTGGGAGGAAGTGAGTGCTCTCCTTCAGATAAAACAGAAGCATATTGCGGTCTGAAGAAGTCAACCCACTGTTTTTTTGCCACATTATTTTGGGGTGATGGTGCAATCCCACCTCTGTCCCATTTTACTATAGCCCAGAATTGTTTTTGATCTTTGGCCAAGCATGCAGATTTCAAGTCTTGCCAGTGCTCTTCATCCCATTCCTTCTTAGCCACTAGCGTTGCTTGCCTATATAACTTCCTAGCAGATCTCACATCTTCGATGTTTCTTGATCTGAGGGCAACACTCAAATTCTGACGAGCTGCTCTACAAGTTTTGTTAAACCATCCCGCCTCGAGTGGATAACTCTTGTTGGTTTTTCCATACTCAGAGGACTTCGTAAAAAACCCTTGGAGTTTTGAGAAAAATATGGTGTGGGCCTCAAGCATAAGTAAAAAGAAATTATTATTGGACGATTGAGCATTTAAATTAGTCACTTCGTCAATTACCATTTTTTTGAGGTCCTCTAATTTCTCCGGCTTTTCTATAAATCTACCCCATTTGACATGTCGCATATTGTTTGATACGATAATGTCCAGGGTAGTTTTTTCCCCACCAATTTTAGGTTCTATAAACCCATTAGGAGCTTGTAATTCCAAACACAGGGCATTATGATCACTTTCATCCTGTGTAATTATAGTCATATCGTTTAGTCTATACCAAATCCTAATGTCCACCAAAAAGTAATCTATACGGCTAGAGGACCTACCATTATCAAATGTACTGGCGCCCTGGGAATCTGACCGGGTGCGCCCATTTACAGCTCTGAGTCCTCTCTCTAAACAGAGTGCTTTAAGTTGGATGGCTGCGGCTGACCATCTCATGACTGGAGGAAGATCCAGCTGAGGAACACCCCACCTACTATCCTCCTCAACAGCAAGAAACTGGTCCTCAGGGCCGAGGGGCTCAAACGTCGTATTAAAATCACCACCTACTATTATGAGCTTCTCCGATGGTAGTACAGAAAGATGATAATCTAGGGCAGATGTTACATCAGATAAAGTACCTCCAACCATCCCTCTAGCATAAATGTTGAATATAGCCATTCCCTGGTCGTTAGGCCAAGTAATGTTTAATGACAAAATGTCATTAGATTGAAGGCTCTGTTGATTTATTTTACAACATAGTGATTGGCGGATCCAAATTATTAGGCCGCCTGATGGTCGGCCTTTAGGTTTTTTGGTAGCAGGTATATAAAAATTAAGGAATCCCAAACGAAAAACCGGGGCTAAAGACCATGACTCTAGGAATAGGATTATGTCAAACTGGTCAACAAAACTATGCCAATCAGTTGAATGAAGCTTATTGCCTATTCCTGCAAGATTCCAGGATAGAAAAGTCAGTCGTGACTCTGTTTCAAGAGAACAAGAAAGCTCATTTATTGTCGGTGGGCCTTGGAGCTCGCCAGCGATCCTATTCGCGCGTTCAGCATTAGTACAAGGGATGCCTAGTGGTTAATTTATTGATGCCTTTGATCCTAAGCATTCGTTTTCTGAATGTCTGGGGGGTGTTAACCTGCGCAATTCAATTACGTCTGACTGAGTTCCACTGGAGTTACATGCTACACTATTTTCTTGGTAGCTGACGGGGGCTGTGAGGGTGATCAAGCTATCAGACAGTACTAGGTGCTTGTTCACTGATCTAGCTTCCCCCTCAAGTCAATCACAATCGTTTAAATCTGACAAGACCCCAAACCTATTTTCTAAACTGATGTTCCACTTACTAATAGAGTCACTCCTACCCCCTATACTAGGCATTGGAATCCACCCTGGCCTCAATGTCGCTCGATTAGCTTCCCAGTTTCTCTTGCAATAAAAATATTTTAGGGTTAGAGGAATAATGGCACCATGTCTTCGTTGAGGGGGAAATATGTTACTCAGAACATTGGGGAGGACTTCTGGATTAGAAAAGTTAAGAACCACAGAGTCTCCTTCATATTTTTTGGGATTATACCCTAGCCATGGAACTCTTCTTGCCATAATTAGTTCCCCAGCTAGTTGTTGCTTGCCCCAGGGGGACATCCTCATGTTATTTATCATCCAGTGCAAGGATTTGCTAATGAGAGAAGATGTAGATTCTACTTTGTCAGACGACAAAGTAGGTACATTAGCAAGGACCAATGTAAGGGGGTGGGCCTCAGTGATACATTGAAATTGGTCATTCACTCGATGAGGGGCAATATGGCTAGGTGGGGGACCGGGTTTGGGTACCTTCTGGGGATTCTTATCAGTTATAGGTTGCAAAAGTAAGGAATTCACTGTCTCCTTTTGTATAGCCCTTTCATTACCTTTAGCAGGCACCACATTTAGAGTAGATCTACTTGGTACCGGGGACATTACTCTGGTCACTTCTTCTACTGGTCTATTTATTAGGGCACTCAATCTAACTACTTCTGCCATAAGCTGATCAATTTTGGCTACCAGAGGTGTGATAATGCTCTCTATTTTGGTATCAATCATGTTTACTATTTATGCAGGTAGTTCGCTCTCAGAGTTTTTGCTGGCGTGTGGCCCTGGTGCCTCTACCTTATTCATGCTTTTGGTTACGGAGGTTGCCTTTTTCTTCCCTAAACCCTTCCCATTGTTTTTAGTCTGGGATTTCCTGCAAGCTCTGACTGCCCTAGTTCTAGGTGGGGGGGCAGGAGACTGGAGATCAGCTGCTTCAGCATCCATAGCTAGATCTAAAACAGGATTAGATAGCGGGTTAGCGGCTAAATGCACACTTAATTCAAGAATGTCACTATCTAAAGCCTCTATATCAATTGGGGTACTGCTGTTATCCTGAGAGGGAGAAGCCAGCAGCGAATCAGACGGGGGAATCAATAATGGGAGGTTAGAAGAGCAATTTAACCCCAGTGACGCCCTCCTGTCATTATTGATTTTGCTAACAATCTGCACGAGATAGTTGTCCATAGTGTTCGACGTCGAAGAGTTCTTTTGTTTGGACATACTTCCACGGTGCTATAGCAATATCTAGTAACAAGTCAAGTAGTGATGATGCAACACGTCAATGATCACAATCAACAACAATACCTGAGCGGACTTAGTATCAGTGGTGGGAACACAAAACCACAGATGACAATAATGTGGCCCGTCCCGTCCTCAATCGCCCTCGGACGGCCTCAGACAGCCCGCCCTTTGCCCGGGCTTCGCCCGGCACGTCCCGCGCGCGTCCCGCGAAGCGGGTTGCAGCACCAGATATAGGCGCCTCCAGGCGCTGGCGCTGCGTGTCAGCAACGCGCCGCCGCTGAGGCTGCCGGGATATGAAGTCCCGGGGCGGCGACGCGACGCGGCGAGTTTGAATAACGGGATTCTGGTTCCCCTTTGACTCTTGGCAGTGGCGGCGGCAATGTGGACCACTTGGCGGTAAGTTTTGTTCCAGCTCCCCCTACTCCGCCGGTTGCAGCACAAGATATAGGCGCCTCCAGGCGCTGGCGCTGCGTGTCAGCAACGCGCCACCGCTGAGGCTGCCGGGATATGAAGTCCCGGGGCGGCGACGCGACGAGTTTGAATAACGGGATTCTGGTTCCCCTTTGACTCTTGGCAGTGGCGGCGGCAATGTGGACCACTTGGCGGTAAGTTTTGTTCCAGCTCCCCCACCTACAAAATACATGCATCCTAAATACAATACAAACATAACAATTCTATAAACATAGCACAACACATATCTATATAAACACACTACAACTATGAAACTACAGTCAGGCCTATGACATTACAGTACTTAATAAACTAACAAAACCTACCACTAAACAACCTTACCAAACAAAACTAAGGGGTCTATTAGGATGGCGGTCGCAAAATCACCCCGACTGCCATGGAAGCGGAAATCAAACATCCCCCAGTGCCGCGGCAAAACCGGCGGTTCGATTAGGATCAACTGCAAAAAATTCCGACCGCAGCGGAACAAGGCCATCAAAGACCGCCCGTAGAGGGCGGAGATGGTGAAAATCTGTCCGCGGCGGTCGGATTTGCGGCGGAAACACACCAAACCGCCGCCAGGCCAGGGGAGATACCTCACGGAAAATTAGGATTCCCCCGAAGTGACAAGGGGGCGTTCCGCTGTTTCCAACCGCTGCGGTCGCAAACAGTGATGAA
Source organism: Triturus cristatus (assembly GCF_964204655.1). Classification (NCBI taxonomy): domain Eukaryota; kingdom Metazoa; phylum Chordata; class Amphibia; order Caudata; family Salamandridae; genus Triturus; species Triturus cristatus. Next base: position 253,083,012 of record NC_140586.1, read on the forward strand.
TGGGAGAGCCGGCAGAAGGGCTGTACCATAGCCATCACTGCGGACGCTCTGTGAAAAATATGGCGGTCGACAAAAAAAAACTCACAACAAGGCCACCAAGTGCACACAGCAAACTAGACCAAAAACACCTAACACATCCCAATGATACACCCCCATGGCAACTTCAGAAATACAAATCCCAGCATATTCCACACAACACACCGGACAGCAATACTCCATTTTGACACATCCACATAGCTGAGCATAAAACCAGCCCCTTCCCTGACCAGAATCCTTTGCAATACTCCACAACTGAAGGGCCCTACACCAGAGCACAAAGGAGAGGCAAACCTGCACACATCACACCACCCTTACCACCCTCACAACTGCACATCAAAACATTAGCACATCACACACCATGGCACCACAGAAAATGCCCAAATTCACAGAGAGTGAGTTGTCAGTCATGGTAGATGAGATAATCAGAGTAGAACCACAAGTGTTTGGCAGCCTGGTCCAACAGACACCATTAGCCACAAGAGCACAAATGTGGGCAGGGATAGTCGACAAGGTCAATGCAGTAGGGACCACCCCGTGCAGCAAGAAGGAGATTGTGAAGCGGTGGCATGAACTCAAGAGCAAGGTGAAAGAGAAGAACAAGAACCGTCAGCTGGCTCAGATGACTGGCGGTGGCCCTCCCATTCCACCAAGAACATTCACTGCATGGGAGGAGAAGGTGCTTGCCATACTGCATCCAGAGAGTCTCACAGGAATACCTGGGGGAGTGCAGGCTGGTAAGTACAAACAAAGGTCTACCATCACACTGCTATGTACTGTCGTGCACAACTACAAAGCTACACCTCCTAGGCCCAAGTACAGTCATATGCACCACAATACCCAACACAGGACCCACGGATGTAACATCCACTCCATCTAAATCACCCCAAATGTAGCCTGCAACATTCCCAGGGTTGCATGTGTACAGGCAGCCAGCACTACAATTCCTACCAGGCTGCCCTGTCCCACCCCTGAGCAGGATGTGGTACTCCCCCCCCCCCCCCCCCATGAAGCATGTGGCAGCCATTGTAGTACACCCACCAAACTTTCAGGAAGATAGCCATCTTCCCAGGTTGTGCTGTTTGGGGGTGGGAGGCCTGCACCACTACTACCACCATGCACCCTTGTTCCCCAGCTTAGCAAGATGGAGCACTCCCTCCCACCCACAAGCATGTGGCAGCAATTGTATTGTTCATCTTCACCTAACAGGTAGGTAGCCATCTTCACAGGTTGTGCTGTTTTGGGATGGGAGGCCTGCACTACTACTCCCACCATGCCCCCTTGTTCCCCAGCTTGGCAAGAGGGAATACTCACTCCCACCCAGAAGCATGTGGCAGCCATTGTATTGCTCACCTTCACCTAACAGGTGGGTAGCCATCTTCCCAGGTTGTGCTGTTTGGGGGTGGGAGGCCTGCACCACTACTCCCACCATGCACCCTTGTTCCCCAGCTTGGCAAGATTGAGCACTCCCTCCCACCCACAAGCATGTGGCAGCCATTGTATTATTCACCTTCACCTAACAGGTAGGTAGCCATCTTAACAGGGAGGGGGGGTGTGGGAAACCAGCACAATAACTCCCAACAGTCCCCCTTGTTGCACCCCTGAGCAGGATGGAGCACTCCCTCCCACCCACAAGCATGTGGCAGCCACTGTATTGTTCATCTTCACCTAACAGGTAGGTAACCATCTTCACAGGTTGTGCTGTTTTGGGGTGGGAGGCCTGCACTACTACTCCCACCATGCCCCCTGGTTCCCCAGCTAAGCAAGATGGAGCACTCCCTCCCACCCAGAAGCATGTGGCAGCCATTGCATTGTTCACCTTCACCTAACAGGTAGGTAGCCATCTTCACAGGTTGTGCTGTTTTGGGGTGGGAGGCCTGCACTACTACTCCCACCATGCCCCCTTGTTCCCCAGCTAAGCAAGATGGAGCACTCCCTCCCACCCAGAAGCAAGTGGCAGCCATTGTATTGTTCACCTTCACCTAACAGGTAGCCATCTTCACAGGTTGTGCTGTTTTGGGGTGGGAGGCCTGCACTACTTCTCCCACCATGCACCCTGGTTCCCCAGCTTAGCAAGATGGAGCAGTCCCACCCAGAAGCATGTGGCAGCCATTGTATTGTTCACCTTCACCTAACAGGTAGGTAGCCATCTTAACAGGGAGGGGTGTGTGTGTGCGGGAGGCCAGCACAACAACTCCCAACAGTCCTCCTTGTCCCACCCCGGAGCAGGATAGAGCACTCCCTCCCACCCAGAAGCATGTGGCAGCCATTGGATAGTTCATCTTAAACTAACAGGTAGGTAGCCATCTTCACAGGTTGTGCTGTTTTGGGGTGGGAGGCCTGAACTACTACTCCCACCATGCTCCCTTGTTCCCCAGCTTAGCAAGGTGGAGCACTCCCTCCCACCCACAAGCATGTGGCAGCCATTGTATTGTTGACCTTCACCTAACAGGTAGGTAGCCATGTTCACATGTTGTGCTGTTTTGGGGTGGGAGGCGTGCACTACTACTTCCACCATGCCCCCTTGTTCCCCAGCTTAGCAAGATGGAACACTCCCTCCCACCCATAAGCATGTGGCAGCCATTGTATTGTTCACCTTCACCTAACAAGTAGGTAGCCATGTTCACAGGTTGTGCTGTTTTGGGGTGGGAGGCCTGCACTACTACTCCCACCATGCCCCCTTGTTCCCGTGCTTAGCAAGATGGAGCACTCCCTCCCACCCACAAACATGTGCAGTCATTGTATTGTTCACCTTCACCTAACAGGTAGGTAGGCATCTTAATAGGGAGGGTGTGTGTGTGTGGGAGGCTAGCACAACAACTCCCAACAGTTCCTCTTGTCCCACCCTTGAAAAGGATGGAGCACTCCCTCCCACCCAGAAGCATGTGGCAGCCATTATATTGTTCACCTTCAACTAACAAGTAGGTAGCCATCTTCACAGGTTGTGCTGTTTTGGGTTGGGAGGCCTGCACTACTACTCCCCCCATGCCCCTTTATTCCCCAGCTTAGCAACATGGAGCACTCCCTCCTACCCAGAAACAAGATGTATCCATTGTATTGTTCACCACCTGACAGGTAGGTAGCCATCTTCACAGGTTGTGCTGTCTTGGGGTGGGAAGCATGCAGTACTACTCCCACCATGCCCCCTTGTTCCCCAGCTTAGCAAGATGGAGCACTCCCTCCCACCCACAAGCATGTGGCAGCCATTGTATTGTTCACCTTCACCTAACAAGTAGGTAACCATCTTCACAGGTTGTGCTATTTTGGGGTGGGAGGCCTGCAGTACTACTCCCACAATGCCCCCTTGTTCCCTAGCTAAGCAAGATGGAGCACTCCTTCCCACCCAGAAGCATATGGCAGCCATTGTATTGTTCACCTTCACCTAACAGGTAGGTAGCCATCTTCACAGGTTGTGCTGTTTTGGGGTGGGAGGCCTCCACTACTACTCCCACCATGCCCTCTTGTTCCCCAGCTTAGCAAGATGGAACACTCCCACCCAGAAGCATGTGGCAGCCATTGTATTTTTCACCTTCACCTAACATGTAGCCTTCTTAACAGGGAGGGGTGTGGGGGAGGCCAGCACAACAACTCCCAACAGTCCCCCTAGTCCCACCCCTGAGCAGGATGGAAAACTCCCTCCCACCCAGAAGCATGTGGCAGCCATTGTATTGTTCACCTATAACTAGCAGGTAGGTAGCCATCTTCACAATTTGTGCTGTTTTGGGGTAGGAGGCCTGCACTACTACTCCCACCATGCCCCCTTGTTCTCCAGCTTAGCAAGATAGAGCACTCCCTCCCATCCACAAGCATGTGGCAGCCATTGTATTGTTCACCTTCATCTAATAGGTAGGTAGCCATGTTCACAGGTTGTTCTGTTTTGGGGTGGGAGGCCTGCACTACTACTCCCACCATGCCCCCTTGTTCCCCAGCTTGGCAAGATGGAGCACTCCCTCCCACCCACAAGCATGTGGCAGCCATTGTATTGTTCACCTTCAACTAACTGGTAGGTAGCCATCTTATGCTCTCTTGTCCACCCCTGAGCAGGATGGAGCACTCCACCACACACCCAGAGAGATGTGTCACAAATTCCACCCAAATGTGACAACAGAACAGGTAAGTAGACAGTGCATGCACCCCGCCATTCCTCTCAAAAAGCATGGTGCCAAATGACAACACCAGCCCTCACATCCCACCAAAATTGACACAGATACAATTGCCACTTACAGTGTGGAGACAGCTAAGCGTATGTAACTGTCACAGAAACAGAAGTGTGAGTCACCAAATCCCATCTCCAAGCAAATCAGGGCACAAACATGCACAGCACTGAATGCTATCTGGAAGTTACATGGGGGCACAGCTTGAAGGACCATATGAAAAAAAACAAGCATGATCTGTCAAACATGAAAATTGAAGCACAGGACATGACAAAGGTATGCATGAGATGACAATGCCTAGTACATGCGTAGATGTAACGCCTGACAGGCAGAATAACAGCAAAGATGCATCACATCAAGTTGTATTGCCGCAAGCTGTCCGATGACCACATGTCCTCGTAATCACAGAATCTACATGTGGGGCATGGTATCCATTGACATGTCACACCATGTAAATTAAATGTATGTACCTCCAAATCATGTAATGAGTAACATTACTGTGCAGACATACAATGTGTGAAATCAACAGTGTGTAGCATAACCAGTAAAATAAGATACATCGAACACAACGCTTGAGGGGTGTACGTCAATGACCATTTCTCCTCTGTCCCACAGGTGACCAAGAACTGACTGCAGAGGACGACAACATCAACCTGCACAGCCAGTCTCCACCCACGGAACATGGACTCTCGGATGAGGATTTGGAGCTTGAAGCCGGCCCATCTGGTGTGCCAGGGCGCCAAAGGACCCAGGACCCCACTGCCCCCCCCCGCCACCACATCAGCAACAACTACGCTGACCCCTGCTGTAACGACCTGTGCGGCCTCCACCACCACCAGTGCTGCCTGCAACACTCTCCCTCCCCACAGGATGACCACCCCACCCCACCAACTGAGGAGGGCAGGGAGAGTAGGCGGGTGCCTACAGTGGTGAGGCAACAGGTCCGTGGCAGCAGGGCAGGTGGGAGGGCAAGGGTCAGTCGCAGCCAACAGGACACTGGGACCGAAGCCTTGGACATCAGTACTAGAGTCCTTGGGGGGTTATGAATGGGCCCAGGGACGAACGGGCCGGGCTGAGGAAGATTCACGTGAGCTCCGCCTGCTGCTGAGGTCCATGGACACCCGCATGGGCCAAATTGTGGACCTCTTGGGCCAGCTAGTGGCAGTTCTGAGGGACAGGCCTGTGGCACAACCAACACCTCCACCACTCTCCGGTGTCCCGCAAGAGGATAGTTCCACATCCTCCCCTGCGGGCACGGAGACGGGGGACTCCTCAGACCCCACTGGCCCTGCAGCAGAGGCCCCCCCTGCCAAACGACCAAGGGCCTGTCCTAAGAAATCCAAGGGAGGAATCCGTGGCAAAGCACCTGCCAAACGCCAGTCAAGGAGCCAGCCATGATGGCAATCCTCTTCACTATTGCATTGACTTTGTTGTCCTTCCCCACACTGCCTTGTCAATGGCATCCGTCTGTTGGACTGGGTCACCACATCAATGTGGTGACTACTCGATTGTCTCATCTACCATCACTGACAACTCACTGCTTCACTATTGACCTTTTTGTAAATATTCACTCCCCTTTCATATGTACCCATTGTAAATAAACACTCCTTACACACATGTTGTTGTGTCTGCTCCGTGTTTATTCCAGGATGTGAAATCTTCACAATGTACCTGGAGTACGGATTGTTTGTAGGGAAGGAGAGGCGGAAGGGACCTAGGAAAGCACAACAGAACAATATTCACTAGTCAGGTGGTGGCATCACAGCTTTCACACAACACTGTACAGTCATCAGGGTACTCCAATCTGCACACATCACAATGAGCAACAGTACCAACATGAACATCCTGTATCTGTGCCAAACTACCCTGTCCCAGAAAAATTGGCAGCCAGCGCTGAGTCAACAACAGGCTGCAGTCACAAAGCTCACATACACCTTTCCAACAACAACGACATCAGCAGACAATGGCTGCGTTGTATATTGTCACTCACCTTCAAGTGAAGTAGCGGTTGATGAGCTGTTGACGCAGGTCGACACCTTCCTCCTCTCCACTATCCTCGTTACTGGACATGGGTTGGTTTGCAGGCGGGGGCCTTGGCTGCACATCAGCATCCAGGAGCAGGGGGATCTCCTTGCGCAAGGCCAGGTTGTGGCGCATGCAGCATGCAACTACAATCTGACACACCTTTTTGGGCAAGTACATCAGTGCACCGCCGGTCTAGTCCAGGCAGCGAAAACGTGACTTCAGGAGACCGAAAGTACGCTCTACCACACGACGTGTCCTCCCATAGGCATCATTGTAGCGGACTTCAGCTGGGGTCCTGGGATTCTGCAGTGGGCTCAGCAACCAAGGACAGTTGGGATATGCTGAATCACCTAGGTGTGAGATACACGGAGCAACTTTGTAATGTAACTGTGGCAGAGGACAGCATGTCACACACACACACAACACGCTACCTGACTCTTTGTACTAACCCACAATCCATGCATGCTCCGGAAGCAGATTATCCATCAGTCGTGGCATAATGCTGTTACGCATGATGTACGAGTCATGGGCCGAGCCAGGGAATTTGGCACAGACGTCTGAGATGATCATATCTGCCTGGCACACCACTTGCACATTGATGGAATGGAAATAATTTCTGTTCCTGTAGATGTGCTCACTTGCCTGTGGTGGATCCAGGCCAACACGTGTGCAGTCAATAGCACCAACAACATTGGGGATGTGCCCAAGTGCATAAAAATCTCCCTTCACAGCCGCCAACTCATGCCTCCTGGGGAAACGAATATATCTGTCCTTGTGGATCATCATAGCGGACAGGACATCACGTAGCACCGTGCTGAACATAGGTTGCGACAACCCACCTGCGCTGGACACCGTATACTGGAACGATCCAGAAGCAAAAAAATGCAGGGCCGCCATCACCTTTGAGGTTGGTGTGAAAGCACTTAGATATGTCCTGCAAGGCTGCAGGTTGCGCTCCAACATAGCACATAGGTCTTGGAGGGTGTCTCGAGCCAGACAGAATTTCACTATGACCTCCTCATACTCCATGTCTGCCAGCACTGTGAAGGGACGATGCACATTTAGTCTCATCCTAGGTGAGATGAAAGCGGACACATGTCAATGCAATCCATCAGGAGATGTGTTCGACATCTTACGTTTTGACTGACACAACGGCAACAATGACTAGCATCACAGTCCAGCTTACAGCACAACTTACTTGTAGGGACACCTTCAGCTACACCATCCGTACACCAGTCCACTTTTCACACAGCTAGCACCTCCCAAACAATATCCAACTTTGTAAATGCCCAAAGGGATAAGGCCACATCTTGCATGAGCAGCCCTGAGAGTAGTTCTAACAGCATATGTGTGAAACTTCAACACTACTGCCTCCTACCTAGCTGCTGTACCTGCCACACCTTCTTGCGTAAGTCAAACATGGCACACATCAACCACACAATGAGCCCAGCCTTTGCGTTTATTAACATGTATGTGCATTAGCCAAGAAAAGTAGACAGTCAAATCTGCACATTGTTTAGTAAGACATTCATCACTGTGAGTTGCTCAGCCCTTTCACACATTGACATGTGTACCCATTGGAGAGTCCATCACAACACTGTTCTGTGTACATGCCCAACAATATCACAAGTGACATGTGATGGAGTACATGCCAATGTTTAAAATCATATACACAAACATGGCATGTGTAGTCAACAGTGGGGTAAATGTTACATTGGCATTGTGTGCACAATCATGTGCCATTAATCATGTGGCCACTGTGCACTGTTGAGAACTGCCCATTGGCCATTGACACAGCATTATGTGTCCATAGGTGCTGTCAAAGTGCTCCGCCACACAAATCATGGTCATTCTTAGCAATGTTTGGCACACATCTCAAGGTAGCTACCGCCTGACCCCAGCGGTGTGTCACTGCCAATGCCAAAGCCACACTTGCGGTAGTGATAGGCATATACTCATGGTCAAATGGCGGTTGGCATGCTCCGCCACCCAAATCACGGTCATTCTTAGCAATGTATGTCGCGGTAGCTACCGCCTGGCCCCAGCGGTGTGTCACTGCCAATGCCAAAGCCTTTACAGCCAATGGGAACCGCAATAGCGGTAGACTAAGGTAATTTTGAAAATTTTGGTAGGTGTGCTCCGTCACCGTGGGGCCGGTCATTGGATACAATTCAAAGATGCACGACCGTGGTAGCGTCCGCCTGGCCCCTTCGGTGTGTCACCGCTAATGCCCATGCCCTTACAGCCAATGGGAACCACAATCGCAGTAGACTAAGGCAATTTTGAAAATCGAGGTAGGCGTGCTCCACCACCGCGGGGCCGGTCATTGGATGCATTTGAAAAAGGCTGACCTGGAACACCAATAGCAGCAGCTTAGAACCACTGAAACTACCCCAGGGGGCTATATATGTGCGGAAGAGAGCTTCACATTTCTACAGCTTCCAGAGCCTGCTGCCTGACACCCCTCCCCACCAACTGCTGCTGCTCCGGTCTCCAGAGCCTGCTGCCTGACACCCCTCACCACCAACTGCTGCTGCTCCTGTCTCCAGAGCCTGCTGCCTGACACCTCTCGCCACCAACTGCGGCTGCTGCTGTCTCCAGAGCCTGCTGCCTGACACCCTCACCACCAACTGCTGCTGCTCCTGTCTCCTGGCCCTAGTGATGGCGAGGACTGAGAAGATCCGGGCCCGTCCCTTCACCACCGATGAGCTGGAGGTCCTGGTGGACGAGGTGCTCACACAGTATGGGAGGCTATATGGTGCTCCAAATGTCGTGGTAAGTGTTTCAGAGTGGAAGTGAGAGTGCAGGTAGTGCAAACATGACATTGATCTGCTGCAGTATGTGCCTGAGAGTGTGGGGTTGTGTCATGCACTGCCTAGCATGCTGTCTCCAGGGGAAATGGGTGTGTAGCCAATTTCACACGTTTCCCTGTCTGCACATCAAAATTGGAGGGACATGTATTGTCTTGTTAGCCATACAGTGACGCAACAAGTTGGTAATGGAGTAGTCAGGACAGAAATTGCCTGTGTGAATGGATGTGCGGGTCCCTGATGTTCTTCACAGGCTCATCTATGGGCTTAGGAAGGGTTTACGTCCAGAGGGTACTGATGGAATTGTGTCGGACTCAAAATTTGCATCATGTATAGGTCTTCACTATGCTCAGGACTTTAATACCAGAGGGTGACACTCTTCGTGGTAATTCACCTATGACACAGCAGGTTTTTGTACTTTTGTGCACAGCCCCTTCCATTTCCACCAGCATGTGTGCTGACTTGCATGTGTAGGCACTGTTTACACTCTCAATTTGTCCCTTCATGTGACATTTCTGATGCCCCACGTTGGACCTGAGTGTGGGCCCACCTGGCCTGCACAGTCACTGCCCATTCTGACAAGGAGACATCACTGAATGTACAGAGTGAAAAGTGTGTGTTGTTTGCTAGAATATCCATCAAAGAGCCATCTCAGCCCTGTAGGTTGCACACGACAGGCCTTGTGAGAAGGGTGTGAGATTGTAAGATCATGTCCCTCAATGTGACCTCCATGACACAGTGAGCATTGACAGGGCAAGGACATTGATGGCTGCGCAGTGTTGGACACAGTGAGTCAGCCCCTAAACATATTTTGAAATGTAATGTATGTCTTGCTCACCCTCAAACTGGATAGTAGATATGGGCAGCCTACAAATAGCTTCTGTTCTGGCATACTGCATGTGTATGAAATTGGCAGGTACTGTGTCCACCCTCATACCTGCATGCATTTTCATATGATTCTCTCATGCTATTATACTATGTGAGATGCTGTATTGTCTCTGCTAGACATATCTGTGAAGTTGTGCTGAGTTAGTATCATGCTCCTGTACTGAGAGATAGTGGTACATAACACTGTGTAACTGATTTTTTACCCTCTTGTCTCCCATGCCTGCAGCTCAAAGTCCACCAGCGTAAGGCCCTGTGGAGGGCCATTGCACGCAAGGTGCGGGCTCTGGGTGTCTCCAACCGACGGCGCACACACTGTCACAAGAGGTGGGATGACATCTGCCGGCTGAGCAAAAACGTGGCAGAGATGACGCTGGGGCTGCTCCCTCGGACTGGCAGGTTGGCGCGCAGGAGCAGGACACCAATAATGGCCCACATCTTAGCTGTGACACAGCCTGAGCTGGATGCACGTTTGAAGGAGCATCAGCAGCAAGCTGGGGGTGAATATTGAGGGAAGGGTGACTGTTGTTGTGAGTGGCTGCAATAGTTCACAGCCTGGGCCAGCGCTGGGATCTTTGATGTTGATAGTGTGATGCAATGACTTGTAAGTGGCCTCTGTGTTGGGTGCAGCTGTCATGCATTTGCCCTACCTGTACTTTCTCATGTCATTGGAGGAATGGCCCTTGACATTGCATTCTGAGTCGTGGCCTTCTGCAAGAAGAGGCAGAAGGCCCAGAGTCCAATGGTCATAATGATAGAGATCTAATAGATATAAAAAAGGCAGGAGAAACAGATATTTTAACTGATTTCGAGATACCATCGGTGGAGGAATTCAGCAAAATGGCGCTAGGTATTTCCTCCGGCTCGCCGCTGGACCCCTTGCCACATAAAATATGGAAGGAGTTGGGAGCAGAATTGTTCCCAATACTCCGCCATATTTGTAATCAATCTCTTCTTAGTAGCCTAGTACCGACCTGTTGGAAACAGGCATTGGTGCCGATCTCCCTGCTGCCATACCCAGCATAAATTGTAGAATGCCTGGTTAGCACATCACTTTCAAATTATTTGGAAACTAATAACATCTTGGAGGATGTACAATTTGGTTTCCGTCCTGCCCATGGCACAGAGACTGCCCTGGTGACCGTGATGGATAAGCTTCGCATGCGTGCAGACAGAGGTCAATCGGTGGTACTTATCCTGCTTGACCTGTCTGCCACATTCGACACGGTCAACCATGACATTCTCTTGAAGAGACTCAAAGAGGTGGGAATAGCAGGCATGGCATTGAGCTGGTTTCAATCCTTCCTTTTGGATAGGAGGCAGGCAGTGGCTCTTCCCCCCTATCAGTCTTACTTTGTTAATATCATGCATGGCGTTCCTCGGGGTTCTGCGATCAGCCCGATTTTATTTAACAACTATATGAGACCTCTAATCGCTGTTATAAGGGCGCATAATATTAATATCATAAATTATGCGGGTGACACTCAACTTATTCTCTCAGAGGGAGAACAGTCTACATCTCTTGAAGTGTTTCATGCATGTCTGCGAGATACAGCGCAGTGGTTGAGAGAGAACTCTCTACAACTTAATGCTGATAACACTGAGATTCTCTATTATGCGGTGGGGAAGACTCCTCCTGTGCTTCCTTCGAATTTCTGGCCATTAGCTACTGATAGCCCACTGATTCCCGTTGAGAAGGTACGAAATCTGGGTATCATGTTTAACAATAAGCTGACGCTGGAATCACAGGTTAATAAAACCGTGGGGAGTTGCTTTGCTATCATTAGAGTCCTTAGAAAAATTCACGCGGTCTTGCCTACACATGCTCGATCATTGGTAGTACAAAATAGCATCCTAAGTAGATTGGACTATTGCAATGCCTTGCTGCTGGAATCGCCGAGATATCTAATAGAGAGACTCCAGAGGATTCAAACAATAGCAGCTAAATTAGCTTTGGGGAGGTCAAGACGCTCCTCTACCTCTGTGGCCTTGATGGAGTTGCACTGGATCCCGATATTGCAAAGAGTCCAGTTTAAATCTCTCTGCATAGTCTTCAAGGCCCTGCATGGATCTGGTCCGAAACTAATGCAGAAGAAATTTGCTTGGTATGTGCCTGGGAGGAGCCTCCACACCGCCTCAGCTAGAATGGTGAAGGTGCCAAGATTTAACAAAATAAAATCAGGAGGTAGAGCTTTTAGTACCTCTGCTGCCCGATTATGGAACAAGCTCCCACTGGAGATGAGACAACTGGAGGATCTCCTTCAATTTAGGAAGAGGCTTAAAACTTGGCTCTTCCCGAACGTTTAATCTGGTTATTCTGAGAATTCCTCGTAGCATTAGTCTTACTGTGCACACATATGTCAGCGCCAGGATGCCTGCTAGGTGATAGAGCGCTTTATCAGTGTCGAAAATAAATAAATCATCTGCATTGGGATAGTCAGGGACTTCCCATGGAAGGGAACGGCAGTGTGCATCATCTGAGTGTGCTTTCATCAATGTGTGCATTGCCTGACGTCAGAATTGTGAGGACTACACATCTGACAAAAATGTGCAACTGTAGTTGTGCCCCAAAGTACGACATGGTGGATGGCATGAGCTCATGGCCATTGTGGACTGTTATGATGGCGTCTGTATCTGTGTTGTCCTCTTCTGCTGCCTCCAGATGTGACTGTGGAAACATGTTGGGAGGTGCATCTTTTCACCCCTTAGGGCCGTAGGTGTGCTCAGAGGGATCTGTGTTCCTGGTTACAACGAGCCACCGGCAGGCTATTAGGCTGTGTGATCATCTCATGGGTCACTTATGCCACGTTTGCATGATAATAATCCGCAAAAATCGACTTTTGAATTGAGGTTGCACAATGTTACTGCACAGGGTGTTGTGCAATATGGGGATATCATCATCTTGTTTCGTGCTTTGCTTGCATATGATGTTTGTGTTAATGCCACTGAACTGACCCTACATCTCTGTCTCATGCAGCATCTCCTGTGGGCACAGAAGGACATGGGATGGACACCAGTGGTGAGGCATCAAGCACGACTGCTATACACGAGCACAGTGACACTGATGTGACCAGCGCATCGGAGGGGGACAGGAGTCTGCTTTAGGAATCACAGCCAGAGACACCAACCTCAATGTCATCTGACACCAGCGGTAACACATCTATGTTGGTGGGCACAGGGAGTGGGAACTCTGCCTCCTCTTCCACCACACAGCGTCCAGTGCCCACCCTCCCAGCTACTTCCACTAGTGCTGTCCATGTTAGCACCACTAAGAAGGGAAGAGTGTCTATCACCCCAGGCACCGCTGTCCCTGTCTCCCCTGCTGCCATCAGTGTTGAGTCTGTGGACCTTTTGCACCAGCTGTGTGTGGGCCAGACAACTCTCATCAACGACTTCCTAGTCCACGACAAAAAGTTGGCACAGGTAGTTGCTTTCATGGAGGGCATTCATTCAGACGTGGGTGGGCTACACTGGACTGTCCAGTCTTTGTCCTCCGCAGTGACGGCAGCCATTCAACTGGCACAATCTCAGAGTCCAGCTCCAGTCCCTTTGGCCATCCCCCTGCCAGTGGCTATATCTGAAGATAGTGACCACAGACCTCAAGCTCAAGATACAGCACACGCAGCACACAACAGCAGCAGCCCAAGCAGTCCATAGCGCGGACACCGTCCCCCAAAAACAAAAGCCACCCCAGAGCGCAAAGGCAAAAGCCCTTCAGACGACACTCAGGGGCATAAACCCAAAAAGCAGGCCTCAGGCTTACATGCCTCAGAGGCATCCCCATCCAAGGACTCTCCTGTCCCAAAAGCGTCTTGCAAAGCCAAGCAGACAGTTGCCATGCCCGCTAAGAAGCTGGTGCCTGCTAAGAGTCCACATAAAAAGGCTCCAGGGCAGATTCACCCACAACCTCAACTCCCATCCACACCCCTGTGAAGCAGGAAAAGGAGGGCACTGTAGGGGATACACCTGGTAAACAGGGGATAGAGGGGCAAAGGCAAGTCCAGGCCAAGCGTATCGCTGGATCCAGCATGTCCCCAGAGGGAGGGCCACCGGCTGCACCTGATGCAGCTTTGGTGGAGAGTGTGCCTGTTGTGTCCACCCCACCTCCCACTCCTACCAAGACAGGGAAGCCATTTAGACTCCCCAAGAAGTGGAAAGGCACCCCTCCACATTCTCCCACCTACACTGTATCTCACGGCAGCATGACTCCACCTCCACGTGCCACCACACCACCCGGTCCAAGCAATCCTCCGGCTTCCAAAGCCACTGATACCTCTACCTCAGCTGGGCCTCGCTTGCACCGGTCCAGTCCTCCAACTGTGCCCGACACTCAGCCACCTCCCAGTCCGACTTACAGCCAAGTCTGAGTGAAAGTCCCCCTCACACACCTGTTTCTCCCATAGCGGTGCTGGACTGCCCATTGTTATCCCCCTAACTGTGTTACAGACCAGGGCAGAGTACAGTCTCACCCATTCCCTGTGCAGGATCTAATGCACACATGTACCTACTCTGCACCTTGGACTGGCCACTGGCCATGATGTTCACTGCTGTTTGCCCATTCCCTGTGCAGGATCTCCTGTACCTACTCTGCACTTTGTACTGGCCACTGGCCTTGCTGTTTGCCCATTCCCTGTGTAGCTTCTCATGTACTTACTCTGCACTTTGGACTGGCCACAGGCCTTGATGTTCACTGCTGTTTGCCCATTCCCTGTGCAGGATCTCCTGTACCTACTCTGCACTTTGTACTGGCCACTGGCCTTGCTGTTTGCCCATTCCCTGTGCAGGATCTCATGTACCTACTCTGCACCTTGGACTGGCCACTGGCCTTGATGTTCACTGCTGTTTGCCCATTCCCTGTGCAGGATCTCCTGTACCTACTCTGCACTTTGTACTGGCCACTGGCCTTGCTGTTTGTCCATTCCCTGTGTAGCTTCTCATGTACTTACTCTGCACTTTGCACTGGCCTTGCTGTTTGCCCATTCCCTGTGCAGCTTCTCATGTACTTACTCTACGCGTTGGACTGGGCACTGGCCTTGATGTTCACTGCTGTTTGCCCATTCCCTGTGCAGGATCTCATGTACCTCCTCTGCACTGGCCACTGGCCTTGCTGTTTGCCCATTCCCTGTGCAGGATCTCATGTACCTACTCTGCACTTTGTACTGGCCACTGGCCTTGCTGTTTGCCCAGTCCCTGTGCAGCTTCTCATGTACTTACTCTGCACTTTGGACTGGCCACTGGCCTTGATGTTCACTGCTGTTTGCCCATTCCCTGTGCAGGATCTCATGAACCTAATCTGCACTTTGTACTGGCAACTGGCCTTGCTGTTTGCCCATTCCCTGTTCAGGATCTCATGTACCTACTCTGCACTTTGTACTGGCCACTGGCCTTGCTGTTTGCCCAGTCCCTGTGCAGCTTCTCATGTACTTACTCTGCACTTGGGACTGGCCACTGGCCTTGATGTTCACTGCTGTTTGCCCATTCCCTGTGCAGGATCTCATGTACCTACTCTGCACCTTGGACTGGCCACTGGCCTTGCTCTTGTCTACTTTTGGTGCCTATTTATGTAATATGTGAATAAAGACAGTTACTCCTGTTGTCTGCTTTGTCAGTGTCCTTGCTAAATAATGGGTTTTCTGTGTGGGTATGGTTTAATGTGACACATGCTCTGTATGCCAATTCAACATTAACAATGGCTTGTTTCACTTTTTCAGGCTTTTGCAGAGGTGACAGACACTTAAGTTCTCTTCTTGACTCTTGAGGCTTGGGGGTGCAATGATGATGGTTTGTGATGAACTACTGTTATCATAATCATTCTTTGGTCAGGTTAGCTAAATTGTGCACATGTCATGTATGGATGCACTGCCAGCACAAAGTGGGATTCTATCCACAGTATTGCAGGCAGGCTGGCCAGGGAAATCATGTCTGTGTGATCCTTCTTGATGTGTGAACAGCAGTGTTGGTGTATGCTCATCTTGTGATGGCCAGTCATCCTGGCCACATGGGTACATTTCAATGTGTGCACTTGGGTGGTCAAGAAGTGTGCAGTGTGAAGGGGTGACTTTGTCAGTAGTGTTGATGCGTGTGCCCCTGCAATGTCAACTGCACACATATGTCACCCAGGAGTTGAGTGCCTGTTATTTCTGTGCTTGTGATTGTGTGCACATGTGTGAGTTGTAGGTTGTGCACTGTGAAGTGTGTCCTTGCACTTCTGGGGGACACCTACTTGTTGTTGGTGGCAATTGTGAGTATGCAGAGTGTGTGACTGGCGAGTCAGTGTTGTGTTTTGTTGATCAGCCATGTGTCTTGATACTGTTGTGCTAACTATGCAGACCTGCTCAGCCACACTGACATTGTGGATGTGTTTTCTCATGCATTCCTGTCACTTGAGGCTTTTTTGGCTCCATTATGGCATGTGGGGTGTAGAGTCATAACATCCTCTGTCTGTGCTTCTGATGCCTACCCATTGTGAGTGTGCACTCCATCTATTTGTGTATGGGGCACTCCTCACCTGTCCACTACTGAAGAACACACCACTTCAATCTCATGTCTTCCACCCCATGGCTTGCCAGTGTGTGAGCCTCCCCGCCACTTTATAGTGTGACACTATACTGTGAGAGGCGGATCTGTATACAGGACCAATGTGACACTCAGGACAGTTTCCCAATTGGTTATATGTGATTTTCTTGTACTGTTTTGCAGTCATGGTTGCTCATATGCAGTTTAACTGTTTGTGCTGTACAGTCCTCTGGTCATGTTGTTTTCACCTGGGTGTCACAGACTTGTGCATCTGTGGGTGATGGGTGAGCTGTATGTGTGTTTGCTGAGGTACTTCTTCCCTCCCTGAGTGTGATGTTGTCTGTGTGCTATGGTGATTTGTGTTGTGGGGGTTCATGTTGTGGCACTCATATCTGTGTGGAACTGGTATGTTTGGTGTGCACACACTGCTTGTTGTGCATGCAGTGCTGAGAGTGTATTTTGCCTTGTAATTGCCTGGTGTGCATCCCCTGATGTCCAGCTGTGTTTGCAATGTGATGGATTGGCATGTGCATCTGTTGTCTGTTTGATGTGGATGTGTGCAGTGTTTGGCCTGTGTTGTCTCTTGCAGCTGACAGATGCCCTGTGTGTGATGTTCTATTTGCATGTCAGTGTGTGTGATTTGTTTGTGCGTTGTGATTCATTCAGATGTATGTTGCCAGTTTAGTGTGCATTACTTGTGTGACTGTCACATGCACTTAGGGCTATTCTTGTTCCTGGGTTTGTTTTGAGTGCATCCTTGGGGTTTTCTCCTCTTATATTTGACCTGTCACTTGTCAGGATTGTGCATGTGCAAGCATGTGGTACACTATTACACCATGTTGACTTGATGGGTGGTGTGGTATGTCTGTCTGTGTTTTCTTATTGGCCCATTGCTCCCAGTTTGTGTCCATGATTTTTTTGAGATGATGCACTTCTTGTCTGTGTTGGGGTATGTTGTCTGTGCATTGTTCCTGAGTGATGATGTTGTGTATTCATGTTCTGTCTGGGCTCCCATTGCCTTTCCACAGTTTTACTGCACAGGTCTGGGCTTGTTGTACTTCTGTGTATGTTGTTGATGAGTTTTGTGTTGGCTGTTGTTTTTGTGCCAGCATTGGTTCAGGCATCCCTGAGTGTGTGTGTGTGAGTGTGTGTGATGTTTGTGGATGCCCCCCAGGGAGTGTGATTGTCAGTGTATTGACTGGATATTATTGGCACCCTTCTGTGTGTTTGACACTGGTGTTGAGTGCTGCAGGTGGGAGGTGGGGGGGTATGTGTGAAGGATCCAACTTGTGTTTGACAGTCATGGAGTGTGACAATGGGCCCTGTGTGTTGTGCTGCTAACATACACCTGTCAAGTAGTTGGATACAGATGTGTGGCTGATCACTGTTTGACTTCAGAGACTTCCTTTCATCCCTGTGCCTATGCATGGGTTGTCTTGCTGTCTTCCTGATTTGTTGCACAGAGGTGACTGCGGTTTCGTTTCACTCACTGTGTCAGCCATGTGTGATTTGATGGGCTAAGGGTGTTTTTATATGTTCCTTCTCTTGCCTGTGATGTACACATGCTTAGTGGTTAGCTCCTTGGCCTTCCATTTGAGTTCACCTCACTTTAGCTCTCCCATTTCTTGTCCTCCATTGCTGCTGACATCTAGTCTGTGTATGTGGCTGTGTGTCAGTGTGGGGTATGTCTGTGTGACTTGACAGACTGTGTGTCCAGTTGAGTGATTGTTCCTATTCTGTATGAGTGTTCATTTTGTGCTTGGACTCAGTTTTTTTGACATGAGTGTAGTGTAGGTGTGGTGTGAGGGTTGCCCTGGACCTGAGCTTCTGTGCTGTGTGTTCCTCTGCAGCCCCACCTGCTGAGACTGTCTCCCTAGTTGCTTGGTGTGTGGTGCAGGGTGTGGGTTCACCTGGCTGGTTATTGTGCATGGGGGAGCACAAAAGGGGCACATAGCATGTCCCTTAATGTGTGTGGGGGGCCTAGGGTGTGGAGGGTGGAGGTGTGGCCCTGGGATCTTTGTGGACTGCCCATGCCTGGAGTTGGCCCTGCCTTCTACATAGTGCACATGGTTCCCGCGTCTTCACCGCTGCGGTGACGTGACCAGGACATTGCATTGATATCGCGGTTGGTGGGTGACCTGGATGTGGAGGGGTGATTTGGTGACAGATAGGACATGTGTGGGTACACTTGTGGATGTGTGCCTGTCCCCACCATGGTGTCTGGTGTGGACAGGAACCATATATCAGTCCTGGAGTTGTGTGGTGTGGTTGTGTGCAGAGTTGTGTTTGCGTACCTGCGGCGTCGTCCGCGACGGTCCATAACTTGCTGGTAGTGTATCAGGTACAGCACCGGGAAGACGTGTAGAGCTGGATCCATTGCGGTCGGGTCCGGGTGGAAGGGACCGGGAATCTGGTTTCGCGCTCCGCAGTCGTGATTCTGCCATCTGTGGTTGGGTGGTTTATCTGGTGCGGTGCGACTGGCTGTTTGGGGCACCCTGATTTGTACGGCGGTCATGACGTCATTCCGCACGGTGGTGGGTCTCCATTGGCTCCCACCGCCGCTGTGGCGGGGGCATTTTTATGGCTGTTCGCGTCGCACCGCGGGAGACGGGAAATGGGCTATATTTGGCCATACTAATAGGGCGGGTGTGAGGACCGCTGCTGTCGTGCGGAAAATACCATTTTCCACCAGCACCGCGGTGGTGCCTCCGCCCACCATCCTAATGGGCTCCTACCATCTTAAATCACATTAACCACAACTATTCACACCCTGCACCCATAAAACCCTAAAGAAAATGTTATAAAAATATACTGCCATCTCTGTTGAACAGGAACAGGCAACCAACCGCAGCCTACACAAAAGATTTTGACCTCAAAAATAACACTACTAGACTACACTACAAGTAATAGTAAGAAAATGGCTGTTCAATGAAACTTAAAAAAGACCCTTTCTTTAAAAAACAATAGAAATTATACAAAATGTTAATGGATGTACAAAATATGTAAAAATGTTTTAAAAAGTTTAAGAAATGTATTGAACAAATATAAATGTATTTGTAAAGTATTAATTAAATAGTACTAAAAATATAACTTTACATTAAATAATACTAATTAACTTATGCAACAAATGCATTATAAAATGTAAAAATATAAAATACTGTTTAAAAAAAATTCAGGTACAAAACAAATGTGTAGTATATTTGTAAAAAAGGTGAAACTATACGTATTTAAAGTATGCTTGCCACACGGTGCAGGGATTAACAGAAACTCCCATTTCTCTATGGGAGCTTGTGCAACGGCCGGTTTACGGCTGCAGCACAAGCTCCCATACAGAAATGGGAGTATGCGACTGCACCATGTGCGGTCGCATTGTAATAGTAGTGCCGGGTGGACATAAGTCCGCCGACATCGTAATAAGGCCCTTACTGTTACCACTCAAATATAAACAATTTTGGAGCAGGTGTTGGACACTGAAGGTGTGAAATTTACCATTCCTCTTCAAATATAAACCAATTTGCAGAGGGTGTTGGGTACCAAAGGATTTAGATTTACTATTCTCAATCCATTCTAATCCATTTTGGGGTAGGTGTCGGACAGTAAACTAATAACACTCAATAACACGATAAATTGTTTAAGAAATACAAAATATCAATAGAAATCGTATCAATCAAACTTACATTACATATTTACTATTTACATAAATAATCCAACAAACAATCAAATACAATATAAATTGAAATATTTAAACAACATTTAATTAAAAATAAAAAGATAACATTTATATTTTCAAAATCAAAACAAAATAGACAGCTTAAATTGTCCAAATAAAAAGTTATGCATTAATTTTATTATTTTTTATTTAAAAAAGATATTTACTCAGAAATATAAAAATGTTTTAAAAATCCAAACAAAACACAAACACAAAATTAAAATAAATGTTAAATACACATATAACACATTCAAAATAATATATTAAAACATAATATAAGTTATTAAATGTATAAATAATTTAGCCACCAAAAATAAATATATACAGTGTTAAATCGTACTTCTCAAAGATAACATTTTAAAATAACAAATTAGAAACATTAAAAATAAAATTTATTAAATTAAATACAAATGTAATAACAAATAAAAAAAATAATTCCCCAACCTATTCCCATATAAAACCAGCCAATAACAATACAAAAACATTATTAAAAATTAAAGCATTTAGATTGAAAACATACATTGAACAAACAACATATCTAAAATATAAAAATATTGAAATAAAATTTCTAGAAGAGACAAAATTAATTTTTACATAAAAAAGCAACATTTAAAATACATTCCTAATTTAACAAATCTATACATTTCACTTCTAAATACAAATTATACATCAAATAATAAACCAGACATACATTAAAAAAAATTATATTTAAAAACATAAATGTTCACATTAAAAGAAATATATTAACATTTAAATATTATTCAAAAGAAATCTTTACATATAGATATTTATAATTTTAAATTTTAAGAACTTAAAAAAAGAATGTTTACATAAATTAAACATTTTAAAACAAACATTTTTTTACAATCACCGTACCCAACATCCTGTTACTGAAAATATTACTAATCTCCCTACCCAACATCCTTCCACAAAAATATTATTGGACAAACACTTTTTTTTTAAAGTTAACAATGAAAAAATGTAAATAAATAAATATTAAGTTTTAAATATATATATACATATATAAAATATGCACATAAACTAAACAATTATAAAATTAAATAAGTAACAAAAAATACTAGAAACATTTAACAAAAACATTGTAAAAAACACAATTATATGCAATATTTTAATAAACTATAGATTTTACAACAATATTAAAATCACTAAAAATAAAATATACTTCTCTCTGATATTTATGTCAATGATATTTTGACTTCACAACATTCTTGCAACTATATTTTGGTACCACAGTATTTTTACTTGATAATCTGTCCAAACATTCATCTCTATGCGCGAGCGGCTAAGTGGACGGACCAGGGGGCCTTTGTGTGGAGGATGGTGTGAAGTTATCTTGTTTTATGGCTCATGGAAATGTTTGCAGTAAACAAAGAGAAGAAGGATTGAAAAGTGATGTGGGGATACTGTTAGTAAGAGGTCTAGACTAGGTGTGAGCGAGTGTCAAGAAACATTAGTGAGTCACCAGATCTACTCACTGGTTAAGGTCATACTGTGCAGGTTCATCAATTACTCAGCCTGGTTGGTGCTGTGGCATCGGTTGGTCCTGTAGACATGATGAAGGTGAGAATTTTAAAAATGTTTATTTTTATGCCCTGAACCACAAGGGGAAGAATTCACGTAAAAACTGAGAGACATGCTCTCGTGATGAGGCGGCACTCTCGTAGGGTCCTTGGAGGCATTAGCCATACTAATTTAAATACAGATGGCCCCAAGTGGCTGGAGCTGCAGCAACTCGAAAATTAATGGTCCTCATTGACTGGTGCTGTGGAAAAACGTTTGCAGGTCCTATGTAGCTGGTGCTCCCTTGCAAGTACCAGAGACGTCACAAATGTCAGTGGTCACTTATAGGACAGAGAGTATTCAAGTCACACCCCTGAAGGTCTTGATGCTTTGCATTGAGACTTGCCCTATGGCAGTGGATTTTGGACTCTGCTCCCAGCATCTACATCTAAAATATATCCAGTAAGTAACCAGATAAGTGGCAATCAATCAATCAATCAATCATAACATTTGTAAAGCGCACTATTTACCCTTGAGGGTCTCAAGGCGCTGGGGGGTGGGGTATGCTGCTACTGCTAGAAGAGCCAGGTCTTGAGGAGTCTTCTGAAGGACAGCAGGTCTTGGGTCTGCCGTAGGTGGCTGGGGAGGATGTTCCAGGTCTTGGTGGCGAGGTGGGCAATGGGCCAACACTGAGATTTGAACAATTATGCTTGCATAGAAATATTGATAGTATTTTTGGACGTAGGTAGTGCACATCGCTCATTCCTTTGTAGTGACAAGAATGAACCTTTTATGATTTGCAAAGGTGACTCTTAATAAATCCTTCTGAATATTGTAGGGGACCTGTGGATCTCTATCTGAACTAACCAACAGAGAACTGCAGCCCAAAACTGGCCCAGATATTTCTATTTATTATAGTTGATTTCTTTTAAGTGTGTAAGGGATCATTAATGAACGTTAAGTGTGCAGCCATTGATTTACGTTTGAATGTATTATTAAAACCAGAAGCTGGAGTGAATGAGAATGTTCCAACATATTGTGAAGTAAGCAGATGCCTTTAGTTGAAAATCCTGTCAGATTTATTGAGTGAGAAGTTGAAGCCCACAGGAACCATAAAGATTTTTTCATAGGTGTTTACATGAGTAGGAGAGGAATGGTGGTGTCGGCGGTCTTCCACCCCCGCTGTATTACACTGTTGTGGCTGGAGTACTCTGCTGCTGTCAGGCTAGTGGTATAATGCCAAGCCGATTTCGATGTTTCCAATGGACTGGCAGGCCCTAGGCGGCACAGTTCCAATGGAGTGACGTTTCTCAGCTGTAAAGATAGGTAAGTACTATCTGTGAATATCACAAAATTCATATATATGGTGTGTATGTGTCATAATGTATATGTAGGCCATGTGCACTGTATGTTTTGTTGCATATTAAATATCACAAACTGTTACCATGCACTACATAGGAGAAGTGACGGGGGAAACCTACCTTCGATTCTGGTGACAACAGGGTTTCAGAGCGTTGTGTTCAGGTGGCAGCAGCACAGAAGGACCTGGACAGTGGCTTCCAACACATATTCCAAAGTGGAACCCTGAAAAAAGGTGAGTTTTAACCTTTTTTTCTACCTCTCCGCCGAGTCACGCATGGCGGTGTCCCCGCCATGAACATCTCGGCAGAAAGACTGATCGTAATCTGGACAGTGGGAAGCTTGGCAGGACAACCCACAAGATCTGGCTCGCCCGCTGTCGACGCAGTAGCAGGAATCTCAGCGGTGGCGGCGGTACAGCAGCGGTCTTGTAGCGGAGTTCCTGCCAGGATCGTAATCAGATGGTCGGACCACCAAGGCAGCAGGTTGTAAGACCGCCAAAAAAGCAACAGAAGTCCCATTCTACCAAACTCATAATCTGCCCCCAAGTGTCATTAATACCCATGTGAAAATTACTCATTTTGTTCAATGAGGGAAGGATGAAAGGTTAAGTGGGCCAAATCAAAATTAAGCTTATAATATGCAGTGTAAACTTATGCTGACCAACCATCAAAGTAGGAGTAATTCCTCGTAAGCAAAGGGATCACAAGGTGGTGAAGCCACATGGCTGGCCAATATCGTCGCAAGGGGACCAGAAGGTCAGATCTTAATGCCCTCACACACCTGTTAGGGTGTCATGCTTCATCATTGGGCGCTGCTCGTCTGGTCGGCACGGCAATGCCTTATGGGCCTAGGGATTTTTTGTCAGAGAACTTATGCAACATGCACACTAAACCCCTGACTTGTGTTTTTAAAATGTTGGATGGTGTTTTCTTATAATAAATGACTGAAGAGCAGGAATTCATTATAGAGTCTGTTCGAAGGCACTGTTCTCAATACGTTGAGCAAGCAACACTTAATAGATATTTAGATATATATTTTTAGGGGGAAAAAGGAATTAGTGCTTGGGGGCTCAATGAGGATGCAGTTCTGTGCATGCTACATATAAATGCAAATATAAAAACCAGATTACTTTACCTGTATGACAACCACAGACTGGGTCTCTTGTTTTACTTTTACGGATATACTGTTGTGTAACAACAAAATCAGCAGTGCACATGGAAGGAGTCCTCGTGAAAGTTGCTGTAAAGAGCATGGTAGACCAGGTTAGAAAATGGGAAGAAATGTACAGAAACACAGGGAGACTAGCATTAGCAAAAAAGCTTGTCTTAAGTTTCCTATGTTTTCATATAAAAGGTGTCATGAAGGCTGCTAATTGCAGGAGCAATGCGATCATTTGTTTATTTCTTTGCAATTTTAAATAGTGTGAACTCGAGTCTGCAGGAGCGCTTACACGAGCACCATTGACATTACACAAGGACACGTTTTATTTTATTGTAGGCATGGTGAGATTAAGGGCCTTACTATGACATTGGCGGTCTTGGAGTGGGCCCGCCACGCTGCCACCCCACTCCAAAACTGCCAAAGCTATAAAAGAAACGCCCACCAGAGTACGACTTTTAAAGTATCCGGCGGCCAGTTATTTGGCGGTGCCTTTGAAAAAGGCACCGCAATTGAAGCGTCAAAGGCAATTTAGTCCATGCTCTGCAGGAACTGGGGATGCATACACCAGGGGGCACATCCTGCATGCATGCACCCCATGGCGCAGAGGCACAAGGGGACCCTATAGGGCCCCCTTAGCTTCCTCTCTGCCACACTTTTCCTGGAGGTCGCACCGCCATGAAAGGTAAGGCGGTTAGGAAACTCGTAATATGCTTGGAAGGGCCACAGCAGCCCCACCATGAATATTGCGGCTTCAAGACTGCCGCAACATCGCCAGGGATCACAGATCCCTGGCGGTACTGCAGGGTCAATGCAGACCCACTGCCCAAGTTGTAATCGGGTGGTCAGACCGGTGGTGCCCGCACCGCCACCGTGGCTACGGCGGTCTTAATAAGGCCCTTAATATTTTTGCAGAATCGCAGAATGTTGAGCCGACACTGAGACTCAACCTGGTTGCCCAGTTCCACAGTCTGCAGCTCTGGCCATAACACCTCATCCATTTAATTGACATGGCTCCCCCGCAGGCTCGGGGCATAGTTCTTCATTAACATCACTAAAGTTTTTGTAAGACAACATTAAGCAGGCCTCCCTCGCTGTGCTGCAACTCCTCCCTACCATTTACTGAAACAAATATTTCACTGGAACATCTCTTCAGCAAAGACTGGTCCATTGAGATCCATTTTATAACTTGGAGTTGTTTGTGTTGTGCACTCTTTTTATAACTTGTGCACGATGAGAAAAGAAAGTCTGCACGCCCGCACATGTGTGCGTTGTACAGAGAAGTATGACGACTACTGATTGTTGCCGTCATAACTACCTCCCCAATTTCTTTAACAGGGCAGGTCCTGAGCTATATACTTTGGAGGAAGTCTACTCACACACAAAGGAAAAAATGCATGTCTTGCAGAAGTAAGCATAGGGTACCATCAGATCAAACAGAATATTGATTTAAAAATTACCCAAATTGCAGGTCAAGCCAAGGCAGGAACATTCACTGATTGAGATTTGTTAGTATTTTCTTATTTTAGTTCGCTTTCTTCATTTATTTTTTGTTCCGGACCCCTTTCCCTTGGGGTCACTGAATGGTTACTGAGGTATTCAATTCACTGACCATCAGGTGTCAGCAGGGGATTGTGTGGTTGATGCGGCCTTTGTGATCTTATAGGAAGAAGAACGTGTTCAAACATTTAAGATTCAACAGATGTAATGGGAAGTCTCCAATCACTGTATAGTGGCAACAATGAGGATTCCTGCCAGAACCCAGGGATTGGAACTGCTCTTTAAGGGTCAAGTGGTTGGCCTCTTGTCTTCTGCTACAAAGACACAAAACAACAGAAGCATTTCTGTCTCCAATAAACTGGAACCCTGGGAGGAGAGAGACCTGGTGCCTGGAAGCCTAGCTTGAGGAGTGCAGGAGTGAACAGCAGTTGCAGTGAAGTGGGTCTTAGTCATATTTTCCACCTCCAGATGTTCATGATAAGGTCAGATTCCTCCCTGGGAAGGCGGCGAGGGCGACCCTCAGCAGACAAAAACAAACCAGTTCATCCTGTTAGGAGATTTTTTGCTACACTGTAAACTAGAGCAGAGGGGGCTCCTAGTAAACTTGAACTTAAGGTCATTCTCTGCAAAAGTGTCTGCTTCTTATGCCACAGTTACTGGAAATTGAGCAGAGTTTCTCGGACAATTGTGTTGTAATCTATGCAGGGTGTGTTTATTAAGTTTGAAAGGGTCACCCTCACCAAAATATTAACACAGATTCTGACAATGGGCAACAACAGAAGAACAGTGATCAAATCTCCTCAATTGTTTAGCAGTGGCCATGTTTTTTAAATAGTCTGTGTAATATTGTGAAACTGAACTGTAATTTGTTTCATAGGGTTTAAAGTATATTGCACATACTTCAAGGGTTTACTGCTTACAACTGTGTCCCTTTCTACACACCCTTTGTTTATGGCCTGGGTCTAGGACTCAGTCCAAGGAGCAACATCCACTCCTCCAGGGCCTCCTGACCCATTTGGAGATACTGTTGTAGTTTTCAGCCTTCTCACCCACCTCCATGTACCTTCTTACTTGATTACTACTCTTTGATTGGACAAAGCTTGCCATAATGGTGCATGAAGAGGTACCTTGTAGGATGACACTAAAGGAAAAGTTGAACAAATCAGCCCTACTTATTTGTCAACTATAATCTGTTTGGGCACTGTATGCCCAATATCTCTGTTAGTATGATATCACAGCATCTGTGGCAAGGAGAAGGCTGCACTTTCCACCCGGCACAGCCTGTGCCCAAGACCACTGCTCCCGCTCTCATTCAGGGTCGATTTCCTTTCAGGTGTCTGTGTACAACTTTGCAAAAGGGATTAGGGCGTAGGGGAGATGGGGGCTGGATAATATTTGGTTAGGAAGTTTTAGCGGAAGAAACAGCCTGACAAAAAGTGATACTTACAGATACTAAATGAGTTAACAAGAAAGGAAGTTCTTTTCTGCATAGTCACCTTGGATTATTTACCTTTTACTGGACCTAATTTTTGCAGTTTTATTTTTTTTTAAACTCTGTGCACTTTACCCCTGCTAAACAGGAGTATAGGTCATGTGCTCCCAGGTTATATTGGCTTGCATCTGATTGACATATTAACTTGGTTAAAAATCCTTTTTTAATGGTGTGGGAAATACACCCAGGGCCTGGAAGTTAAATGCTGCCTGTGGACTGCAGCACCTACGGTGTCATCCACATGGTTGTCCTGTAAAACATGGCTTCAGGGTCTACCATGTAGCCTGATCACAAGATTCTAAATCCTACTGTCAAACCTGTCAAAATGTCCCTTTTTAATAGGTGGGAAACTCTTGTTTTAAATATTGGTAGGTCACCCTTAAGTATACCTTGTCGCCCACAAGAAAGGGTGTCTGATATTTAAAAGTAGAACATGTGTGAAATTAAAGTTGCCATGTTCCTCCAGTGACTAGACCACAAAATCTATTTTCACTGGGCGCCCTGTAGTTGGCACCTGCAAAATGCCAATCTACAGATTAAAAACTTTAACCTAACTTTTGACATGAAACCGCTAAAATAGTCATTCAGGGACTATTTTCATATTTATTAAAAGTCCAGCTAATTGGTGAAGTTAGGTTTTTAATACATTTTTAGGAAAAGTAATATTTATAAAGTTACCCGTTCTCTGCCTGACACTCCCGTGGCCTAATTTAATTTGCATTATCCTGCCAGCAGCTGCCCAGCAAGTGCTTGACTTTAATGAGGTCTGGAAACTGCTCTCAAGGCAGACAAATGGCTTGGGGCTGGTAACACAATGGACTGGGTGTGGGGCATTCAATAGTTATCAGCCTAACCAGAACAGTTAGAATAGACCCAGGAACTTCATGAACTTGAAGGGGACAGAGGTGAGGCAATCCAGTTGATGGTTTAGTGTAAAGAGAGACCGGAAGACTGGAAAGCCTCTGTCCCCAAGGCTTACAGCAGCCAGGCTGTCTCCGAAACCGGTGGAAGGGACCCCCAGAACAGATTTGGAGTGGACACAGGGAAGGGGGCTGCTTATTTTCCTGGCCACTCCTCTGTGTGGATACAAGAGCTCTGCAAAAGAGAGAAGGGCTTCCCCATCTTGGATTTTAGGAGTGAAGGGCACAGTGGGATTGTTTGCAGCAGGGCAAAAGTAAACTTCGGAAAAAGTGGGTAGGGTTTTCCCTAGGAACTGTTACCCCTTTGTTTAGGGAGGAGCCAGGAACTACCCCTAACCACCAGATAGTGCCAACCATAAATAGTGAATCCCAAGAAAACCTCCTCAGAACACTGTATGGGCTTGCAGTAGATCAGAAGAGGACTCCGCTCTGCTTGCTGTTACCGGCTATAAGCCCTGAAGGACAGACCTGAACCCTCTTGTAACAAAGACTCAAAAGGTCAGTTGAATGACCACATTTTTGTTTAAAGGCAAACAATAAGCTGCAAGAGGCCTTTTCTGGAAGTGACCAGTTGACCAGTACCATCTGGACCTGGACCTGACACAACAGGTAGCCTCTGCTGGAGTGAGTCCTGGCCCCTAAGTGCTCCTTGAGGTCCTGTAAGCCTTAGAAGTGATCCACAGGAGCTGCTCCACAAACCCCAACAAATTGTGACTTAGAAATGTTTTGCACTTCAAAGACCTCCAAAGCCGTCAGGGGGGCTTTGCGGCAAAGGTGACTGATTTTCATTTAACTTCATCAGATACAGCTTCAAGCTTTCCCCGCTGAACGATTTTGAGCTCCTTAAAAATGACTAATTGCCTAATTACGTGGTGGCGGTCCCTGGTCCGCCAGACTGTCGGTCTACTCACTGTATTGCAACTACGGTAGTGGGACCGCCACAGGACCATATGACAGCTGGGGATCCCCGATCCTGCAGCGGTGTTAGGCTATAATATGCTGGCTGTGCCACTGTGGCATCACCAAGCATATCACAAATTTCCTCAATGCAACCCTTTTCATGGCAGTGAGCCCGCCATGAAAAGGGTGTCACTGAGGAAACTAAGGGAACCCTACAAGGCCCCCTGTTGCCTCTCTGCACGGGGGTGCATGCAGGGGGGAACATGTTGTGCCCCCTGTATTTTTGCACCCCTTGTTCCTGCACAGACTGAAATGCTCAACATTGTGCATTTCTGTCCCTGCAACAAATGGGCTGTGGCGCTCTTCTGGCAGTGCCTTTCTAAGGCGCTCATATAAACCTTAGAAAGGTATTGCCGTGGGACCGCCACCACAGGACTATCTGCCAGGATTACAACTCGTAATCCAGCAGGCAGACTGACTACGGGTTTGGTGATCTTGGAGTAGGGGGTGGCAGCCCACTCCAAGACCACACAACTTGTAATCAGACCCTAAGTCAGAAGGTAAAATATTTGCCCGTAACAAACCCACTTGGGTTATTCGACCCATACTCCATCTCAGTTGCCCTGAAAACACACCTAGGTCCCAGTCTAGCTCTTCTTCAGACTATCATTGGTGCTGAGTGCTTTTGAGCATGATCTTTACTTAAAACTTTTATTTTCAATCATATCTCTGGCTCCCCTTATGGTATTTTTGTTGCTTTTGCGTCATTCTTTTTATTAAAATGTACTCTATTTTTGTGAATTAGTTTGGTATTTTTATTCTTTGTCTTTTTAACTTTATTACTGTTTTGGTACTACATAATACTTTACACACTGCACTTAGTTAAGCCTGTCTGCTCTGTGCCATAGCTACCAGGGGATGGAGCTCATGTTAATTTAGTCACTTTGAGCTTCACCCTGACAAGTTAGTATTATTATTCCTTGTACTGGGCGACTGTTCAACCCAAATAATCCACTTTTTAATAGAAAGCATTTGCCATCTTTGAAGAAGTCATCTGTCAACCCCTTGCCTCATATATGTCACATGATAACCGCTGATACGGCGCCTAGAACTCGCCATTAAAAAGCATAGGTGTAAGGCTCTTTCTGGCTTGCATAGAGCGGGGCTGAGAGGCCGCTTTATATTAGCTGGGTTGCTGCAAGGCCAAAAGAGATTGCATATCAGCCCATCTTCCTTCTGAAATTGAATAAGTGACATTCTTGTGGATTCTTGTTGTCCTGGCTTTTCAGAGACTAAGCAAGTCAAGCAATCCGATTCTAAACCTTCATTTTATTAGCTATTTATCAGCTGTTATTTCAGCCCCTGGGGACAGTTGATTCGTGATTTCCAGGTAGCACTGCCTGTACTGGGCACGTTTAAATTGGCTCTGGGTATGTTTAAGTTGTCCCCATCCTCAAGCCTGAGTTGTGACTGGGCCTTGGTGGGATTTACCTCCAGGGATGATCTCAGTCTTTGGGGATATTTGAATAATTTCAGTAAATTTTGACTTTTTTGGGCTCATTTCAATGTGCTTTGATCATGTTTAAATGTGCTTTAAGTACCATGCTCTAACCGGCTTCAGTAGGTGTGACTGTTCTGCTGGGACATACCACAAATCACCACCAAGTGTAGAAGGCGCATCAGATGTGCTGATAGCTCTGCTCTCCTTTACTTCACTCCACACATAAGCACAACTACTGAAGTACCGGGTTTTTAGAACCCAGCGGTGCAGGGGAACACACCCTAAGACTTCGGATTCTTCCTGTTTCAGACCCACAGAAACACAGAGTCTTCTAGGTGAATTCAAAGAACGTCTTTATTGGCTGCAGACCAATCACAGATATCCGAGAAGTACAACACGATGTATGTTCTCAGGAGACTGCTCCTGTTACAAAACCAGTCTTCTCCTTATATACAAAATATCATGCTTCAGGCACACATTCCTCGTTTTACGATATGGTCATTCATATGTATTCATTACAAACGAAAAGGCAGAGTCATGATGACCATCCCACATTTCAGTTCAGCCAGCCCACAATTATTTACCCAGCAAGGCTCAGATCCCTCATCAGATATCAGCAGACCCCAATAAACACGGGCACCTCCTGCTCGTAAAACAAACCATAAAGTAGGAAACAGAGTCAGGTGTGAAAACAGCTTAGTCAGGGATCGTGTGCGAACAGGGGCTTTATGACGGGCCGAGCCCTGATGCAAATCACATTAGGGCGCTAGAAAGGAACCGGCCGGACAGGATTGACCTCGGGCAGCGGAGTGGGCTTGCACAGGTCAGAGAGAAGTCACCGAAGGTGTACGTGTCCTTTAAGCCTAGGCATGGCCTTAGTGCGCAGCCTATGTGAGGGCAACCACAAAAATGGCTACTACTGTAAAATGGAACCCATGGATAGTATTGTATACACGGTGAATGCATCAGTGGAACATGATGAAAATACTCATACATACCGCGTTGCTCATTTGCGGTTTGCTGATACCAAACTTGGCATGGTGGGACCATGCCACCTACATGGTTCCGATTTTTACAGTACCACAGACCCTCCTTTTGCCCTTACATAGGCAACAACTATACTAATCTGAGTCCAAGTCTACATTCATGAAGTCATGGAGATGTTGCTGTAGCATCATCCTATTGCTTAGCTCGTCCTTCAATATAGGTTTCCTTACACATGATGTAACACAGAGGCTACACATTACAGGAGCACACTGTATACATAAACTGAACAGGAAAAGAATGGCTAAGATCATTCCAATGACTATTAGAATCTTCCATCCCCAAGCTGATATCAGTCCCCAGAACCACCCCATCAGTGACCAATCTCCTTTGTCTACGTGCATGGATTCGGAAATCTTATGCAGTTTGGAAATGGCCTGGTAGACTGTCGGAGCGTTATCCGGTATGAAAATACAACAGCTTGATTGGATGACCTTGCATACCCCACCACGGTCTGCAAGTATGACGTCTAGAACCATACGGTTCTGTAACGTCATGAGGCGATCCGCTTGAAGCTCAGCTGTCAAGTTACCAAGGGCACCAGCCGTCACATTAACAGTGGATTCAACTACACGGGTCAGTTGTCTCAGGTTCCGGCTATTGACCATTGGTCCCCAAAACGGCAGGAAACCCAGGAAAAAGTCTCCCGCTTCCTGACCGGCAGTATCTTCCTTACTAACAACGCCTCTCACAACTCTTGTCTTGTGATAATCAGAGGCGGCAGTAAATGTTGGCGGTAGCAAATTCGCAACATAGCATGTGCCCGAGAAATCAGGGGGCAACCATGTATATGCTCGATCATTGCAGACAAAGTATGTACCCTTGGCAGCCAAAAACACAGGGGAAAACTGTGATGGAAAAGTGTATGTTTCAGTACAGTTACTCTTCCCCAGTTGAGCTCTTGGATTCTGACCATTACCTTGTAGACAGAACCGACCTATGTGGGGTACGACCCAAATCGGAGATGATCTTTTGCGCTGTTTTTCACCCAAACTGATGCTATACCCAGTCGCGTTCCAACCTACATAAGCTCGCAACTCGTCCTTGGGAATAGATTTATATGCATCGATATCTCTACTCATATCTGCAACTCCTTTCATCAAGGCTTTATTATTCGAGTTAGGTCTAATGGAACGCGGTGGTCGCTGGGAGTAGGTTTCAAGCGCAAAAAGAAACATGGTCTGGAATGCCCATGATGAACCATTATAGCTGAATGGCAGTACTAGATATGGGATGCCCTTATTAATGGTGTGCGGCATCAAACCACACACCCAGCAGTTCGTTGTATTCATAACTAGTTGGTGCTGGTGCAGGAGTTGAATGAACGAATTGTTTACAAATTCAGCACGTCTAGCTTGTTCGTGTTCTGGCAGAGGGTGGAAAGAGTGTTGGGAAACAGTAGGAAGAGGTGTGGGCTGTACAGTGGGTGCAAGTGACACTTGGAAAGATAATAATACGCAAACTACAGAAAACATCATTAGGCTAGAGAGTACAAACAGACATAATACTACAAAACATTTGTTATTCATTATTTTACATATTCTGCTCTTGAAATTAATTTCCTCGGTGGGCTTCTTCATCCTGAAAAACTCCATCCTCTAATCGTGCTGCTCGCGGCGGATGAGTATCTTCTGCTAAGGAGCACACCTGTCAGTTCAGGGAACGCCCTAGACCAACCAGAACCGTTGACCTAACGTCTTCGGCTTGTACCCCAAAGTCTTGGCACCGCGACCCTGCAGCTGAACCCGGATGGTGGTTCGAAAACCAAAAAGTCAAAAAGTTTCTCAGATGAGAGCTGCACTTTTGAAAATATCAAAGGAAAAATAATTTTTATTTGTCCATAGTTCTTGGCCTCAAATTATACCTATTTCTGCCAGACACTGTCTGGTCTTGAAACAAGAGGTCAGGCTCTGTGGTATTCAATCGAATTGATGGCGATATAGCTTCTTGCAGAATGTCGTCACTTTCTCGCTCTGTATTTGTCCCCTTTACACGTGCATCGCTAAATGGCACAAAACGAGGCACAGTCTCAGCCTCGGAGTCAGCGATCCCCTCCTGGACCCACCGATCATACGGTAGGGGCAAAGGGATCCTTTTACAGTGTATGCCGTGTATCCAATTCTTTTTCCCTTTCACTCGAACTGCCGATCTTGTTGATAGCAGTACTAGGTAGGGGCCGATCCAACGGGGCTAATCATTCTTTACACGTTGAAAATGTTTAACTAGGACCCACGTTCCAGGATTAATAGGGTGTCCTGGAGCTTCAGAGGCCTGGGGCAGAGTATCATGAACCTGTTGGTGTAAGACACGTAATTTAGCCGTCAATTCATACAGGTAATCAAGCAGTACTGGATATTCAATTTCACTGAACTTTGTCGGCCTTGGCACTCCCCATACATTGGCCGGACGGCCAAACACTATCTCATAGGGACTAAGTCCCACTCGCGAATGTACAGTCATTCTTGTTGACAGGAGTGCTAAGGGCAGAGCGTCAGGCCATTTAAGGCCGGAGCTCGCCTGAATTTTGGCCAATTTAAGCTTCAAGGTGCCATTGTAGCACTCTACTAATCCAGCTGATTGGGGGTGATTTGCAGCGTGAAACTTTTGCTTAATGCCTAGTCCCTCACACACATTCTTCATCACTCGGCCTACAAATTCACTCCCGTTATCACTCCATACCATCCTTGGCATTCCGAACCTAGGAAAAAAATCTTTAACTAGGGCTTTAGCTGTGGATAAGGCAGTATTGTCTTTTAGGGGATATGCTTCTATCCATTTTGAAAAGGCACAAGCAACAACCAGTACATATTTCAAATTGTTGCACCTTTCCATGTGGATGAAGTCTAGTTGCAGAACTTCAAAAGGATATGATGGAGGCGCAAAATGACCAGGTGGAGTTGGGGTTCCCCTACCAGGATTGTATTTCAGACATACCATGCAATTTTTGACTACATTCTCTGCACATTTAGGGAATCCAGCATTCTGCCATACTGGAGCCAACAACTTACAAATCCCTTTCACACTGATATGTGCCATTCCATGCGCCATCGTAACCACTGGAAGCACATACGCATCAGGTAACAACCAACGCCGGTGTTCTGACAAATCAATCCAACAACCGTTTTCATCTAATTTACCCTTACTCTCTTTCCACACACTTAATTCTTTTTCTGTGGCTTCAGCTTGAAGGGACTTCACACTCTCTATCGTGTCTTCACACATTCCAACATCACCAACCCATCTTGCGGGGCCTGCAACATATATTCGGGTTGTCACATCTTATGCTGTTTCTTTCGCGATCTCGTCAGCATATGCATTACCACGCCCAACATCATCGGTAACCTTCTTGTGTGCGCTGCATTTCACAATCGCAACTTGTAATGGCAAGGTCAGCGACTCAAGGAGATCATTCACTAACTCACCATTCTGAATTTTAGCTCCATGCGAAGTCAGGAACCCACGTTCTTTCCACAAACGCCCAAAACTATGGGCCACACCAAACGCGTACTGACTGTCAGTATATATGTTCACTTTCATTCCTTTCGACAACACGCATGCTCTTGTGAGTGCAATTAATTCTGCTGCTTGAGCCGAATTATGTGGTATGCGTGCAGTTTCAACAATCGTGTGCAGAGTCGTGACAGCATACGCAGCAGTCGTATCACCATTCGGAAGCTTGAAGCATGAACCATCCACCCACAAGGTACCATCACATTCAACCAGGGGAGTATCTTTAAGATCCACTCTCCCTTTTGTTTCTTCTTCTGTTCTGAACAGACAATCATGCTGTTCAACCTCATCTGTGTCTGCTGAAATTGGCAGTAATGTGGCTGGATTCAACGTATTGCACCTCTTTATGTGTACATGACTCGCTAGCAGCGTCAACTCGTAACTTGACAATCGAGCATTAGTTAAATGCTGTGTCTTGGTCCTATTTAATAATGTGTCCACTACATGAGGAACCATTACAATCAATGTGTTATTCATCACTAGTCCAGCAGACTGTCGAATAGACGCAGCTGCTGCCGCTGTAGCTCTTAAACAACTTGGCAATGCCCTCGCTACAGGGTCCAAAGTCGATGAAAAATACGCGCATGGGCGCGGTCTGTCTCCAAAAGGCTGTGTCAGTACTGACAATGCACAACCGTCTCTTTCATAAACATACAGGGTAAAAGGCTTACTATAGTCGGGGGTACCCAACACAGGAGCTGAACATAATGCCTCTCGTAATTCCACAAAACTTTTCTGACACTCTTCAGACCATGGGACAGGATTTGGTATATCTTTATATGTTAATGCTAGCAATGGTTTTGCCAATAAAGAAAAACTCGGGATCCAGTGCCTGCAATATGAAGTGATGCCCAGGAAAGCACACACTTCTCTCTTTGTCTTTGGCACGCTTAATTGTGCAATGGCTTGGATTCTTTCTGGGGTCAGCTTCCTTCCCTCCTTCGAGAAGAGATGACCTAAATAGGTCACCTCTTGTTGACAATATTGCAGCTTAGAGAGAGACACTTTGTGATGGAAGGTAGACAAATGACGCAACAATGATGATGTAGCTTGCTTACAAATCTCCTCAGTATCTGCGGCGATTAGTAAATCGTCAACATACTGTATAAGGGTAGCACCCTTAGGTAAAACAAGGGCATCAAGCTGTGCTTTTAAAGCCTGACTGTATATTGATGGGCTTTCACAGTAGCCCTGTGGAGCACGTTTAAAACGGAAGCTTCGACCTCCTAAACAAAAGCCAAAAATATCTTTGCTCTCCTCTGCAATCGGGATACTAAAGAAAGCATTCTTCAAATCAATTACTGAGAACCAAGCAGCGGAAGCTGGGATCATAGTCAACAAGGCGGTTATATCAGGGACCACTGGAAACTGTGGCACAACAACCTTATTGACCTCTCTAAGATCGATCACAGGTGGCTGTGAAGGGTCAGTACGTTTCAAAACAGGCAGAACCGGACTATTGCAAACGTTGCCTCTTGTCTCTTCAATGACATCCTTCTCAATTAAATCATAGATAATTGCTAACAACGCTTTTTCACCTTCCTTAGATATCTTGTACTGGGGAATGCGGGGCAATTTAACATTGGCTTTTAAAGTGACAACGTAAGGAGGTATTTCCAAAAGGCCCACATCGTTAGGGCCAGTGGCCCAAAGGGCGTCAGGAAGAGACGTCAATTCGGCTGGCAATTCATTCTTTGACAAATACATGGGAGAAATTACTTCCTTACCCAGTGTAAGTTGTACTGCTGAGGGAGAACAATATAATGTCGCATGTAATCTCTTCAACAGGTCTAATCCTAACAAGTTTTCATTACATCCTGTCGTTAGGATGAGGGGTGCTTTCAGCTCACAAGGTCCAACAGAAAGGGCCATAGGACTTGAGATCGGGTTCCTAACCGGGGCGCCAGAAAAACCTACGGAAACATTCATTTCGCCAGACAAAGGCTCGCCAGGGAGTTTGGAGCGCATAATAGAACTCTTTGCAGCACCAGTGTCCAGCAGAAAGGGCTCTGTTATACCCGCTGTAGTCACCTTAACATACGGTCCGCTCTGGTCCACTGGCACTGCAACAACTCCCTCTCTCTGTCTACGGCTGTCCTAGTAATCATCCCCTTCCGTATTATCATCTTCTGCATAGTAGTCATTATTATAGTACTGCGCTGTCTTGCCGGTCGCATTGGCTTGCTGATCAAAACTATTCATCGTATTTTGAGGCGGAAGAGGACGCGCGTTCTGGGGAACATTTCCACGCCCTCTACCTCTTGGGGCTTGCTGGCCACCTCTACCTCTTGTGCCATAAGCATTATTCGTGCGTTGTAACAATCTGAGACAATTATTTTTAAAGTGACCCTCCTCCTTGCAATATGAACATTGATTGGGACCGATAGGGACACGTGGTTGATAATACCCATACATTTGCTGATTATTCTGAAACTGTTGGGGTTGCTGATAGATACCCTGTGTTTGCCTATAATTATTCTGACCTGCACGTGGCGGATAAGCCTGCTGTAAAAGAACCTTCGTTTTCAACTCTTTTGTTTTCTTATCTGTTCTATCCTTCTCATCTTTATCCCTATTTTCGTAATACTGTGCAGTAGCCAGTATTTGTGCTGAAGAGGAAACTGCCCAAGAACTCTCCGAATCTTTTAATTTCTTACACAACTCTGGAAGCAAATTATGCACAAATTTATCGACAAATAACCGTTGGCCACCTTCTGTACTCATGTCCTGACCACTGTGGTCGACAAATGTTTCTTCAAACCTAGTGAAGAAATCGGACACTGTTTCATCTTTCTTCTGTTTGCACGCGGATAATTTATCCCAATTTACACGTATCGCGGGCATTAAAGTTTTCATATAATTAATTATTCTACCAGGGAGTTCTGCTACCACGGGATCAGGCTTGGCACCACCGACTTGTCCATTGTCCACATTAATGATATTAGCCCATGTGTCACCTAATTCTGCAGCATGATCTGCATTGCAAATCAATCCCCACAAAGGCTGCGGAACAACATTTCCGAACAACATATCTATGTCTGCCAGGTTCATGACACACGATTCTGCAGTCTGTGATAACTCCTTATAATATCCTGCAGGGTTCTTACGGGGGTCAGGCAATGTCTGTTTAAGGGCTAAAACTTCAGATCGTTTCCAGGGAACATGTACCCAAACACGCTGAAAATGTGCCAGAACAGGTGGATTAGCATTCGCATCACCAGGTCTCCAAACTGGAGGAACCTCACGCATCGGATATTGTCGCGCTTTTACTTGTTTCCCTTCAGGGAATTCCTGTCCAAACAACGATTGCTGACAATCCCCATTCCTGAAAGACAGCAGTGTCGCAACTGCTTTCTCAACATCAGAACCCACAATCGTACCTTTTCCAAATTCAAATCGCACTTGACACAGCTCTTGCGGACTGGAGTCTACATCATTATCTTCCAATTCCTCACATAGAATTTCACACATTTTCTCAAAAAAGTACCGCTGTTGTGGCGCTTCCCACTGATGAAAAACATTAACAACAGACTCTACATCATTTCTAGAAGGATAAACAATCCATCTACGTGCCATGCGGTCCAGTTCTTCTTTCTCCCTAGGACCAGGTATTTGACTACGTAACTGCTTACGCTGTGGACCAGGGGTCGTAGTAGACGACCCGAAGAGGGGTGATATAAGGCTAGTGACTGCACTAGCTATTCGCTGTCGTGCAGAAGGAGAAGTCGAGGCAAGAAAAACGGGTGCAGATACAGATACAGGGGTAGCAGTAGGTAGGGCACCAAGAGAGGTAGCTGATGTGCTTGGAAAAGTCGCAAGGGGCGCAGAAGTGGTCGGTAGCAAAATCGGCGGCCCTTGGGAAGGCTGTGCTACCGGGAAAGGAGCTGGCTGGGGAGGAGCTGGCGGCTGCTTGAAAGCTTGCTGCACATTAGCTGGAGGCTGCACATTGACGGGCTGTGGAGGCGCTGTAGCATTTTGCGCATAAGGGGGTGGCGAACTTAGCAAATGGGACATTAGGGAATCTTTCTCTTTCTCTTTTGACTCTTCTTGTTGAAGGGGTGGCAACACTGGGTAACATTTATCAATGACTAGTTTGCGTTGCCTATGCAACTGCTCATCCATTCGGTCCTCTTCATTATCCTTAAACTGCAAAGCTGCTTGCATGATCGACATACCTCTCTCTCTTTTATGTTTCTTTGCTAATTTAATTTCTTTTTTTTGGCTTCCTTTCGCCATAGGCGGAAGGAATCAAACATTGCCGGCCGGGCTTTCTTCTTGAGCAATTTAACTTCTAAATTATCTAGAATCTCTGTGTCGAAACTACCATTTTGGGGCCATTTTAAAACACCATCCTTTCTAGTGTATCGGACCCATACTTCATTATACGTAATGGACCCACGCCATGTTTCACATAAAGCTCATAAGTTGGAGTTCCAATTGGAGGAACCGGACACGAATCCTCCAATCGGGAGTCCCTTTTACAACCAAAACAAAACAAATTTCCAAATATACTAGAACCAGGCATCTTTGCTCACTAGTCTAGTTTCAAACTTCAAAGGATTATCGAATACGATAGTCTCGTGAATACACGAGTCCTCTGGCTTTGGCACTTGCAAGACCCAAATCATAGCGATCCCGAAGGATACCAAAATCCCGAAGGATACCAAACAAACTGGGAGACGCTCCACTTATACTTAACTGAAGTATCGATGACTTCACCAGAAGACTCTCTCAATTGTTTCGCTCTACTAAATCGTCAAGGGTCCAAAACAGGGCGATTAATCAGGGCAGCAGTCCTTAGTAGCCGTCGGGACGCGGAGAACCTCGCAGAAAAGACTTTCGGACCACGTCGACATGCAGGGGTCGATGAAGTGGCGGCCTTCCTCCAGAATTTCCACACGAAGCTCCTCACGAACCTCTGGCTTTGACCGGTACCACTGAAATCGCCCAACGTTGGGCGCCAACTGATGTACCGGGTTTTTAGAACCCAGCGGTGCAGGGGAACACACCCTAAGACTTCGGATTCTTCCTGTTTCAGACCCACAGAAACACAGAGTCTTCTAGGTGAATTCAAAGAACGTCTTTATTGGCTGCAGACCAATCACAGATATCCGAGAAGTACAACACGATGTATGTTCTCAGGAGACTTCTCCTGTTACAAAACCAGTCTTCTCCTTATATACAAAATATCATGCTTCAGGCACACATTCCTCGTTTTACGATATGGTCATTCATATGTATTCATTACAAACAAAAAGGCAGAGTCATGATGACCATCCCACATTTCAGTTCAGCCAGCCCACAATTATTTACCCAGCAAGGCTCAGATCCCTCATCAGATATCAGCAGACCCCAATAAACACGGGCACCTCCTGCTCGTAAAACAAGCCATAAAGTAGGAAACAGAGTCAGGTGTGAAAACAGCTTAGTCAGGGATCGTGTGCGAACAGGGGCTTTATGACGGGTCGAGCCCTGATGCAAATCACATTAGGCCGCGAGAAAGGAACCGGCCGGACAGGATTGACCTCGGGCAGCTGAGTCGGCTTGCACAGGTCAGAGAGAAGTCACCGAAGGTGTACGTGTCCTTTAAGCCTAGGCATGGCCTTAGTGCGCAGCTTATGTGAGGGCAACCACAAAAATGGCTACTACTGTAAAATGGAACCCATGGATAGTATCATATACACGGTGAATGCATCAGTGGAACATGATGAAAGTACTCATACATACCGCGTTGCTCATTTGCGGTTTGCTGATACCAAACTTGGCATGGTGGGACCATGCCACCTACATGGTTCCGATTTTTACAGTACCACACTACACATACGGAGCAACACATATGCAGTCTCTGCATTCTGTCTTGTCGAGGGTACTAAATGCTATATAAAAGCAAATGCTATACAACATAACTTAATATGGACACAGCCCACACCAAAATTTCTTTTTTCTTAGCTCATGCATACTTAAGTTGCCCAAGCATTTTTGGTCTCGCCTAAGCAACGCTTGCGCTGTCTCTTCGAGACATGCTGTATTCAGGTCCAGACTTGAAGCTCTACCTATTTTCCGCCCATCTTTTCAATTGGCTCCTGTTACTGTCCTTTGTAAATGGTGGCTTTTGATTCGCAAATAGGCTGAGTAGTCCCTTCTTAGTACCTCCTTTTGTATCCTCCCATGAGGACTGCCCCTCTTATGTGTATTGTTACTTGGCATGCTTTATTTACAGTCTGTGAGCATTTTCTTAAATGACTTTCTCCTATTGCACGCATGACATGATTTCCTGCAACTGCTTGTTTTTTTTAAGCAGCGTGGGTGCGCTTTTTTTGAGCTTATGTTTTTACTTCAGAAATGGCGGCCACGCCATTAACGCTGCTCACGCCATAATATTGTTTTTAAAGCACCACGGTTTTAAGCCGCGCTTTATGTTCTTTTTTCAAATGTGACGCACGCTTCAGGGTTAAGAATCGCGGCCACGCATTTCTTTTCTTATGTTCGGCTCGTCCAAATCAATCAACAAACACTGCACAATGGCATCCGTACAGCCCGCTGACCCTCGTACTCGTCCCGCCCCTGGGCGCTGTGCTTTATGTTTCAGCACAGCGCCCGCTTTCATATTACAGGTGCCCGCTTTTATGATTTTTTTTAATTAGCATGGCGCCCGCTTCATGGGCCGCAATGCGCAAAACTTTTTTTATTAGCTGCCTATTACTCTGCTTTCACTTTCACAATGGCATCTGTGGGACGATTAGGGCTTTGCTGTTGTTTCGTGAAAGTGGCTTTGCTTCCATACATCTTCTGTTTACTGCCACCGGTGTCTTTGATCATTACAAAAGTGTGTTTTTGGCAATCTTTCTCAGGAGGTGCTTTTCAAGCTACCTCCGAGGACAGCTAAAATACATTAACAAAGAGCAATTGGGCTCTAATAACACAAAGGCACAAGTTAGGTAGCTTTTAAACACACACATTTAGACAAAACTGTTGTAAAAAAACAAACATCGAGCGTGGGAAGAAAATAAAAAAATGAGTTTGTATAAAAAGTGTTAATAAAAGCACATATGTCCTACACTGGAAAATTGCTTTTATACATAACATTGTTAAAACAAAACTGCGCAAATGTTTTAATTTACAGAATATGCCACCAGAAAAAAAAGCAAAACAATATTAAGACACTCCTAGAAATGTGATCCTAAAATTTGTCCTACAAAACCAAAAGTGTGCGCTCAAAGACCAGCACAATCGCTTCAGTGAAGCAGCACCAAGAGCTCTGGGTAGGAATGAGAAAGGGGAAGCAGCCCACTGGGAGAAAGGTAGAAGACACATGCACTCTCATAGCATGCTGGTAGCAAAAGGAACAATCATTTACAATGCAATAGGTCTCGCATTACTGAAAGTTTGAGCTATTGGCTTTGCATTATTATTTGCAACGCCAATAGCTCAAACTTTCAGTAATGCGAGACCTATTGCATTGCAAATGCTGGTTAAGTACATCTTTCTAAAATCATGTTTAGAAACAACGAACCTTAAACATGGTCACTCAGTTTGGTAAACTAAATTAATGCATTACTTTGAAAAACATAAAAGTGCAAATGCATATATAAATATATATTTTAAGCAAGCTATTTGTTTTTAGGTTGAGCCTGGACAGCGCATGCGCTGCTCTGCGAGGCATGCTGTATTCGAGTATAGACTTGAAGCCCTGCCCACTTTCCACCCATATTTTCCATTGGCTTGTGTCATTGCCCTTCGTAAACGCTGGCTCTTGATTCGTTAATAGCCTTGTTTTTCCCTCCTTAGTACTGCCTTGTCTTCATTTGTACCCTCCCATGTGGCCAGGCCCTTTTACTTCTGTTGTTTGTAACACAGTATGTCTTATTTAATGTGCAAGTACTATTTTCTTTATTGTGTTCTCCTACTTCAGGCACAGCATGCTTTCCTGTAACATTCAGTGCCCCATGCACGCTTTCACTTTCCAAGCAGCCCGGGACAATGGCGGTTGCTTCTTTGAAGTGATATAGGTCTTGCATTTACAAGAGTTTGAGCTATTGGCATTGTAGATGACAATGCCTTTTATGTATGTGTTAATTATCAAAACAGATAAATAAAAGGCATTGTCATTTACAATGCCAATAACAAACTTGCGCGAATGCGACTCCTATTGCATTGCAAATGCTAGTTTACATGTACTCATTGGAATGATTTACATCATGGATCATTTGGTGGTATGGCTCGGCTCACTCAGTGATTTGGAAGCTTACATGCCTCTAACCCAGCATTGGCCAGCCCTCCATTTAAGTTTTATTAAACACCCGCACTGAAAGTAACAGTGCAGAAGTTCATGCAACCGAAAATGGGAAAAATAGCTGTTGCCTAGATTAGAGGCCGCCCCTTCCCTCAGCACTCCTATCCAGGGCTTTAAGTGGTCCGGGTCTCACCAGTGCTGACCACCGGCAGTTTTTTAAAGGGGGCCACGAAACGGGTCTCTGTTGGGCTCTGTTTTGTGCCCTGGCACAGGCTGTCCGTTTTTTCCAGACAAAAGGCACATTCCTGTGCGCATGCTCACACTGCGTACTTCTCACTAGTGGAGAAGTTACGGCATGACGTCATGCCAGGTGAGCGTTGTGGGGGAAGGGAAATCCTTTAAAGAGTCCTTTTCTCTCTGGATTTCCCTTCTCTGTTTGAAACATCGTTGTGGTGTCACCAGGGCTTTAAGTGGAAGCTTTTTCAATATTATATACAAGCCATAGTTGATGCTCATTTATCTTATGCAACTAACAAGCATTGACAAAGCCAACAGTCCTGGCTTGTTGTAGGTGTAATGTTACTTGTTGCATCATATATCATGACAGAAATAGCAAAATCAAAGTCGGGTGGCACACTATGCTACAGACAGATTTTTAGCCTTGGTGTTTTCAAGCCACACCCTTAATTACATTGACCACGCCCCTTTGAGAGACCCCAGTCTTTTCATCCCACTTAAAGCCCTGCTCCCATCCCACCTGATGTAGTCATCCTCACGATGAACTAAGACGCGAACTTAGGTTCAGGTTCCCCGGAGACAGCACATAAATCTTCCACGATCTGCGGCTTGTTGGATTTATGGCAGGTCACGGTGAGTTCTTGTACAGTCACCAGTCAGGCAGGCGGCCTCCAGTTCCCTTTTGTCTGCTATGCTCTCCGCGTTCTAGTCACCCTTCTCCGCGGGACATTCCCCGCGTGTTCCTCTGAGCTCACGAGCAGCTCTTAGCCCGCGCTAAACACTCTCACAGCTGTTTGTCAATAAACCTTCTATGACGCTGGCAGGTTAATCGAGCCAGACCCTGTAAAGAAAGACCGAGGCAGCGAATTAGCTAAGTAGACATTTAAACACATCCCTTGCCCTCCCTCCTCCCAATCTGGGGGGAGGTGTGTATGTTACAGCTGTGGCCTAACGGCCAGAGCTTCTGACTTTAGAACGAGGGAAACAGGTTCGAGTCTCGACGTCGACTCAACATCCTGTGATTCTGGGCAAACCACGTAATCTCCCCGTGCCTACAGAAATTAATGTGTCCTTG
Organism: Triturus cristatus; assembly: GCF_964204655.1. NCBI lineage: Eukaryota > Metazoa > Chordata > Amphibia > Caudata > Salamandridae > Triturus > Triturus cristatus. The sequence goes on from NC_140586.1 coordinate 253,127,600, forward strand.
TGTAAAGACTAATTGATGCTCCATTTAAAGCGCTCCAATACCTACGGGTCGAGTTAGCGCTAAAAGAAACTGCACAAAAAACAAACATACTGTGCTCTCAATCAGTCCACCAAACTGAAGTACAATATGGGTTTAAAGATAACCAGTAGCAACAGTGTTGTCACCTTAATCTATGCATCCAACTCCTATCTCTGCCTCATTTAAAGCAGTGAAGAATCCATACATCCTTTATTCTTATTTATGAGTGGAATGCAGAATTGGGATGGTATTGAAAGCCTTTTTTTTTTTTTTTTTAAAGTACTGACTATGCCAAAGTTTTCCATGACACAGGTGATAAGGATGCAGACAAAACGTACAGCCTAATATTATATTTCCACGCGGTCAACATTACAATTTTGGAATATATTATTGACATCAGAAAGATAAAAATAGCATCTTACTGCAGAGAGGAGGCTGAGAGACTTGCGTGCAAAATGGGCTGCGAGGTTAAGAGAGCAGCTGAAGAAAACTGAAGGACATCTCCTTTTAGGCTCTCCCGTTTTTAACGACCCGTAAAATGCTTTCAAAACTTAAAATACAAACTAGGGCTAAGCAAGCAACCAGAGAAAGGGATTTTAGTTATTTATTATTGCAGCAATATACACCGTTGTGGGACGGACGGAGAAGTGGCACAGTCTTACCTTATATCTCAGCTTGACCCAATCTGGAAATCAGACAAGCGATTCTGAAATTTAGAACATGGCTAAATACATATTACGCCCGACCAGAGATGGAACTATGGTTAAAAGGAAATGGTATTTGTATATGCGGAACAGGAATGAAATGTTCTAATTCCCATATTTTATTAGATTGCTTACTTTTATATAGGAAACGTTGGAGTATTTTGAAGGTCATTTTGATGAAATATGGAGCAAATAATCGATGGGTTGCCATGATATTTTTATTTTCAATGTAGTCCTTGGATGATGATTGTGCAGTAGAAAGAATCTTATTAGTGGTTAAGGATTGTACGAATATATAGGTTGTTCATAATGTAAGTCTACAATCTGGTATTCTAAATAAAGTGTTTTATGTTTTGAATTCTAAGGTCTTAATAAATGTATATCTTCACTAAACTGAATTTATCCTTTAACTTTCTCGGCCAAAGTTACAAGTAATTCGCTCTCAGTTGAAGGAAGAGAGAGAGAACACACGTGAGGAAAGAAGTGGTCAGTGCAGACTCAAAGCACAACTCACAAAGTCGTTACAGAACTTTGTACTCACCCAACAAAGCACACATTGCAGTCTCATGCAGGCACACGTCTTTATTTAAAATTGCCACTTCCCAGGCAATGCTATTTTTCACCATTAATTAACTTTTGCCCTCCTTTACTAGTCAGTGTGCATCAAACTCCGAGGAAAAGACATTGATAAGAAACGCACTGAGTGTGACGAATTTAGCGTAGATTTGCCAAGTGGATCAAAAGTCAAAAGTAGGAGGGAAATTGCAAAACCCGTTACGCGCGGGGGAAAATGACACTAAAATGTATTTGCGCGAGCGCAGTGCTCAATTTTAGCAGGTATTTCCGGTGCTCTGCACCGGCAATTAATTGTCAACATCGGGACTTACGACAGCCAGCCACATGGTGGTGCTGCTTGACCAGTTTTGTGATGAACACAACAACAGTTGTTTAATAATTCTATATATATTAAAAATGACTAATACCCGCCACCCAAACCCATAAAAATAGTTTGGGTGGCAGCTATTAGTCATTTTTAGTGTATAACAAGCCTGAGTTGCCATTAGTAGCACAATGGGTGGTGCAAGCTGCTGTGGTATCCTGACAAGGGCCCTGGCGCTTAATTCTTTACAAATTAAGTACTGCGGGATAGCCTTTACATCACTCGTTGTCCTTCATTGCTATGCTGGATTTTCGACCTGTCATTTAGGAGATACAAGTCAGCCTATCACTGGCCAATGCACATGCGTCAATTAAGCATGTATCTGTGAATGTTGACAATCACCACAAAAATACAAATTAGAGAGCGCGAAAAATGCGGTAGCTAAGCAAGGCTGGCATAGGTTTGTCGCTTCCACATTTTACCCAATAGCAGAGAGGAAATTAGCTCAGACATCATTCCACACTGCCCAAGTACAGAGGAATTTTGACTACCAATCAGATCTTGCCCAAGGGTGATAAAGAGGCATCATTGGCTACAGTCGCCCTACCTTTGGAAAAGTGTGGGGTATTTCTTCAGAATCATACCCTACCTTGTACAGAGGGCGGGGGGAAGGGGGTCAGCCATCGTCCACACACTGCCTAAGTATCAAGGTGTTATCACCCCTGTGTTGCAGGCATATATTGTATTGCAGTATTTCCATAGCAATTATCTGCTCCTTGCTTTATAGATAGATAAGTGGCTACTCTGCTGTATATGGATGGATGCAGTTTCTGGGTGAGGTTTCAGCTAAAATGGGGGAGTTTTGGTGTCATGAGTAAAGCTCAGATATGTGGCTCAGACAGGATGCAGAGGCATGTAGCAGCACCTTACACACAAAGCAGTATACAGAAAGTGTGTGGGATAGCTTTTTGGTCTGCCTATTTTGGCCCCTTAGCTAAAGGCATGATGCCTTCCATTAGCTCAGCTTGAGGTCCTCTTGGAACTTCGAGCCCACAATGAGATGAGCTGTCACTGGTGGGGATGTGGCCTAGTGGCTACAGCTTCCAACCATGTAACATCTGTGTCCAGCTTCGAATCCTGACCGTGGCTGTCTATCCTGTCAATTTCGGTGCATCTCCCTGTGCCAGGAAAAAAATATTTAACAGTGAGTAGGATTTGAAGCGCTCGTATGGCCTTGGGCAAAGCTCACGCTATGGAAAACTGCCCAAAATGAAATTTGGATTTTGCCTGGCATGCTCTAATCTCATCCTCCAAGAATTAAGAACAAAGCTTTAAAGTTTGTTGTTAGAAAGGGATGCCCATCTAGTGGCTGAATTGCACAGCCTGACACTGGATAATCTGGGATTAAGCCTAGCTTCCACGCTTGGCAAAATTGTGTAATCCTAGGCAAAAACTTTATTTCACCAAGCCTCATTTTCATTCTTTACATATGAGAGCACCTTCAAATACCTGAGTTTAGGATCTGCAAGGTACAGAAGCCTCTTTAGTGTGAACTGCTGTTTGGGCCCCATTTTAGTTTGCGAGAGGGCTGCACAACTGCTTTAAGTTGTGCCTGCTCTCTGTTGTTATTTAAGAGATGGTAGGACTGTGGCCGCTCACCACTGTCTCACTGCCTGGTTCAATAAATATGCACAGGTCAACCTTTTGCCCAGGGTCATTGTATTTCTAGTGTTTGCACATGTGCAAGGCAAGGGTGTTAGAAGATATGCGCCCTTACCACTCTTGGACACATTAGGGAAAAGGGCACAGGTGGCACCTGCCCATCTAATGAGCTGCCTCATGCTTTTTGTTTTTGACCTTTTTTGTCCTTGAGAAAGGAGGGGTTTGTGTAATACCTCACTCATCACACTGGGGCACAGCAGTGGAGGGATGGGAGCACAAACAGCACAAGGGCAGCTGTGAGCTGCTCCATGATTTGTAACTTCTGCACAGAAGGTAGAGAGACAGGTATGAGCTGCCTGGTGCCTAAATTTATTTTGGTTTAAACTCCCTGTCTGCATCAGTTTGTTGAACTTCAAATGAGCACATTTTTTCCTTTATGGATATTTCGGCTTGGCGCTGGTTCCAGTCTTCGTTTAAGAGCTCTTGTACTTTAAACGTTAGAGGTACGAGGCGTACTATGGTTATTTACGCTGGTTTTGCGCTGTCGGGATGATGTTCATGGGTGTTATTTTACCACTCTCTTTCCTTTTGTCACTAAGTAGGGGTTCAGGCTCGGTTTATATTGTTTCATTGTGTTTTATGTTGGTTCACAATTAATTTTTTTTCTTGTTTTTTTCTTGTTTATTGCTCATTCACACTTGATTTTCACTTATATTTATTTTCATCTTCATTCTCTTTTAATTAATGAGACTGCTAGTTAACATTCCTCCTGCCCACCAATGATCCATATTGTCTCAGAATTTCATGTCATGATACTTTATGTGTTACAACTAGGTTATTATCGCTTTTGCAGATTCCCCTGACGAAGGGCTCATGTGGAGAGCCCGAAATGCATTGGGATATTTGAAACCTTGATGTTTCGCTGATTACAAGCAGAGTTTTCTGTTATCTTTCAACCACAACCATATCTGCACTCCTTAGAAATAAAGCAGATTTACATCAACTTCACAATTTGGACTGTCAGAATATTTAACTCTTCGTTATGGATTCATTGAACACTAATTTGATTATGATTGTTCACGATTAGAATTGTTTATGATTATTACATGTTTTGATAACGTTATGTACACTGGATAGTGTATTGACAATAGTGCACTTGATACCCCCAGATACATTTCTGGGTATTTGTCTTTCATTTTTTGAATCAGGCGGCCTGCAGAGCCCCTTATCTGGTGCACACAGGATGTGTTTAAGTTTGGTGAAAGTTTGAGTCAATATGTATATTGTCTAAATTTGATTATTTGAGTGCATCGCAGCTGCGCTTTATTCATTGTTGTTCAATTTTTCTGCATAGCAGCTATTGTTGCACCACTTTGCATTCATTTGTTTTACTTTGTGATTAAGCCTGTCTTTTGATGATATCCTTCATCTTACTGAAAATAGAGCACAAACTAAAGTTTATTCAGCCTCTGAAACGGCAGACATTTATGGACTTATTAAAGAGGTCAGGACTTTTGGTACAACTTCAGGTCCTATTCAGCAACAGATTCGCCAATTAGAGTACCTAATGCGTAGAGAGATTAACCAACGTCTGCATGCCACAACGCTGATTCAATATCATAAAGCTAGCTTAGCTTTAGTGAATGATACCCAGCTATCTCGTCCACCTGTGTCCTCTATGACCCAATTACCTGTGAGCGACATTACTACAACAGTTCCCGGTACCTCTAAGGTTTCTTTTTTGGCAACCAGCCCGGCTGCAAACCAATCACCTACGCAAGCAATAGTAGAATCAGTCAAACACGTAGAGGTCACCAATTTAACAAAAACAGGGACAACACGTTGCACAAAGAAACATTAGTTGTGAATATTTCTTCTAAAAGATTGACTAACAATCAGGTTGCAATACTGAATAAGGGATGTTCATTTGTACCCACTCATCACTCTAGGGGTTTGGACTCTTTGATTGCTTTATACAAATTCAAGAGAAAATTACGGTTAAGATATTTCTTTTCAACCATTGATACTGATTCTGAACCCAAAACTGATGAGGAATATCTTGAATTCAAACCACACAGTACTTTTGTCTCCCCTATTTCACGCAAAACTATTGATCTGTTTGAAACTTTGGTCAAACAAGATATTACCAAATTACCATTTGAAATGGCAGGTACCCCCAATTTATCCAAAAGAGAGAGATTTGCTTTAAAATCTTTGCAATCGAATGAAACCTTACGTTTCACTAAAGCGTCAACGGTGGCGCATTAGTGGTTATGGATCGTACACACTACGCGAATAAGATCGATCAGATGTTACAAGACTGTTCCACTTATGTACCATTGGCTGAGGATCCAACTGATGATTTTTTAACGGTATTGGAATCCATTTTGTTACATGCGGTTGAGATGAAATGGATTACTACCAAAACCAGAGAGTATTTATTTACTCGCTTTCCTCAGAGACCAGGGTTATATTTGCTTCCCAAGATACACAAAAATGTAAAGGACCCCCCGTTGAGACCCATCGTCTCCAGGTGTGGTTCTATACATGACCCGTTGGGCCATTATCTGGATGTTTTTTCAACCGATTGTTCAAAACAGTCCGTCATATGTTCAGGACACCACACATTTGTTGAATATCCTTCAAAACACTGACATCCCTGAGATAGGTGACACATGGTTATGCACGATAGATGTTGTATCTCTGTATACATCTATTCCTCATTTGGAAGGCATTGAAGCCATAGAATGGGCTCTGTTGAGACAGGACAACATAAGGGCCAACAAACTGTTTCTTCTTGAAATACTTAATTTCTGTTTGTTTCATAGTTATTTTCAATAGAAAAATCTGTATTTTCTTCAAGCCAATGGAACATCTATGGGCTTTTCTGGAGCACACAGCTACGTGAACATCTTTATGTTAAAATTTGAAACTGAACATATTCTTTCCAAAAATGAATGGACATCGAGATTGATAGCATATCGACGCTTCATTGATGACATACTCATCATTTGGCATGGATCACGAAGTGATCTAGAAACTCAAATCTTGTCACTCAATGGCATTAACCCCAGAATTCAATTCACTCATCAGATTGAATCCTGTAGCATTGCATTTCTGGATGTATTGCTCACTTTATCTGGTACTCTCATCAAGACTACTATCTTTAAAAAACCTACTGATCGTAACAATGCTTTGCTATATCAAAGCTTTCACCCTTGGCCGCTGAAACATCATCTTCCTTTTTCTCAGTTTTTAAGAATCAGACGTATCACTTCAGACTCAGCGTTAGGCCTGCAGACCATTGAAGATTCCAAAGATAAGTTTTTAAGCAGAGGTTATCCTGCACACATAGTAGATCAGGCAGCAACAAGGTCATTAGCTATTCATCGTGATGATTTGTTAAAAAAGAAAATCAAACAAACTGGTAATACTAGAGAAGTGTTTGTTTCTATGTTTTCAACCCATTCCTATTTGTTAAAGAAGAGTATATTACAGAGATGGGATTTGCTCCAATTAGAGTCTGACTTTAAAGGGTTGTTCTCTGATCTTCCTTTGTTTGCATACAAGAGGCCCCCAAATTTAAAAGAAATTTTAAATAAACCCCGAAAAAAAATTCAAATGCCCTATAAGGGAATGTCTAAATGCATGAACTGCTCACATTGTAATAATGTGATTGTGGGTAGTAGTTTACCACATCCTCGATTACAAGCAGAATTTTCTGTTATCTTTCAACCACAACCATATCTGCACTCCTTAGAAATAAAGCAGATTTACATCAACTGCACAATTTGGACTGTCAGAATATTTAACTCTTCGTTATGGATTCATTGAACACTAATTTGATTATGATTGTTCACAATTAGAATTGTTTATGATTATTACATGTTTTGACAACGTTATGTACACTGGATAGTGTATTGACAGTAGTGCACTTGATACCCCCAGATACATTTCTGGGTATTTGTCTTTCATTTTTTGAATCAGGCGGCCTGCAGAGCCCCTTATCTGGTGCACACAGGATGTGTTTAAGTTTGGTGAAAGTTTGAGTCAATATGTATATTGTCTAAACTTGATTATTTGAGTGCATCGCAGCTGCGCTTTATTCATTGTTGTTCAACTTTCTAAAAGTGGCATTTTCAGAATCGTGACTTAAAATCCTACTTTACTATTAAAGAGAATTTTAAATTACAATTCTCTGGACACCAAACATGACATTTCTACCTGCTCCCAAACAAACGTTACCACTTATTAAATGTAACAAGGGAACCCAATGCTATCCTATGTGAGAGGTAGGCCTCACAGTAGTGCAAAACAAATTTGGGAGTTTTTCACTACCAAGAAATGTAAAACTTAAGAGTACATGATCAACTGTTCAAATACAATGCACCCTGCCCTATGGGCTGCTTAGAGCCTACCCTAGGGGTGCCTTATATGCAACAAAAGAGAGCTTTAGGTCTGACATGGGGATTAATTTTCCAAGTAGAATTGACAGTTTAAAACTACATACAGGCTGCAATGGCAGGCCGAAGATGTTTTAAAGGGCTACTTAAGAAGGCAGCACAATAAGTGCTGCAGGCCCACTAGTAGCATTTCATTTACCAGCCCTAGGTATATGGTATACCATTTTACGAGTGACTTAGAAGTAAATTATATATGCCAATCCGGTGTAGGCCAATTTTAACATGTTTTAGGACATGAGCACAAACATTTTAGCATTGGTTAGCCCTGGTAAAGTGCAGAGTCTTAAGGTCAGCAAAAGCAAATTCAGCAAAACAGAAGGGGAGAAGTCTAAAGGTTTGTGGGATGACTTCCTTAAGGCTGATGGGCCTAACAGTTTGGGAAAAATATCTGGTTTTATTGTAAGAACATTCTGGAGACTGGGTTAGGACTTATTACCAATCATAAGTTAATGGCTACTACAAGAAAGTCAACACCTCCTGAGAAAACAAACTTAATGAAGATCAAAACTGGATTACCATTCTATCTGCCTGTTGAAAATATCAGTGGACTATCTGCTTTCTCCCCATAACCAAGAACTGAAGTACTTTTCAAGGGTCAAACCAAACCATCTAGCCTTCTGTAGCCCTTGAAACATAACAGACAAGACAGGGCACCCCTGAAGGAGGCTTCTGTAAGACTAATGGGACTGGAGTCCTGGTTACGGCCCCAAAGCACAAGGCAACTTAATGACAGACTCAGCAAGTCTGTAGAACTGAACTTTGCTTCCTGAAGGAGGCTGAGGTCAGGTTGGAGACCATAGGAGTATTCAGTCAGAATGTATTCAAAGTTTGGATAAATTGGGGACCTGATTTTTCGTTAGGGGAGAAAGCAGATGTGCATGGGGGGCGCACAAGCGGAATGGCCGCCACCGAGTGAGGCTCCCGCTGTCTGGCACCGTTATCCTGCAATAATCCTGCCCCAAAGCTGAGGTTCGGCCGCTTATGAGCGCCATTTAAATTCTCAAGCACTGGGGAGCAAGTGTCCTGAGTTACCGGGATCGCCGATGCAGATCGCGGCAGCAATCGCCGGAGGCAGCTGGGACGGCGGTGCCCATTGGAACAGCCTGGAACTCCCGCGGGGCACTGGCGTGCACGCAAGCACCGCGGCTCCCGCGAGGTGTCCAGGCCGCGGGGCTAACATAGCGGCAGTTGTGAGGTGGTGAGTGGCGAGTCTGACGGGCGCAGACATTTATTAAACAGCCGCCACTGCTTCCTCGGAGCAGGCATTGGAAGCTGGGGGGGGGAGCGGCTTTCGGCCCCTCTACACCGCACAGACGGCGGTTCGGCCGTTAGCGGCAGAGGCGCTCGGTGCATAGCTCACGGGGGACTGGCGCATGGGAGTGTGCGCGATCCTGGGGGCGGCAATAAGGAGCCTGCTGTGAATCTGCCTGGCTTGGAGCGGCGGACACATGTTATTAAAGTGACCACTTAAGCATACCTGGTGCGGAGGAAGGAAAGCTGCACAGCATATAGCTGGCGCCATACAGGAGAGTGGTGGGGGCTTATTGGATAGTAGAAGCCCTATAGAAAGTCACTGTGCTTCGCCTGAGCGGTCGGCACTGCGGGGAGCGCAGGTCACAGGCACTGATTTTCGCGCTAGCCAGGACTGTGGAGTACTAGTTCTGGGGTGCTGGCTGGCGGCGCGGTTCCCCAGCGCTGAGAGCGGAGGGCAACGTCGGAGGACCGAAGGCCTGTGGAGACCCCTACCCTGTGCTACCAACTCCCCCACGGGGGCCTGCTGCGCAGCCTGCTTAGCTGAGCACACCACGATGGGGAAACCGGATGCGAGGCAGCCCCGTCTCACCTTTGAGGCGAAGAAGGGAAATCGCCAGCCGGCAGTGGTGGAAGATGAGGGTGCAGACAATTTGTCGCAAACCCCACAGACCGCGCACGGAGAAGACATGAAAGTAATCCTCATGGAAATGAGGCAGGGCTTCGCCAGTATCGCGGATAAGGGGGACACCTTGAGCACACGCATGGACGCGATAGCCCATAAGATTGATGGACACGAGACGCGAATAAAGGAGGTTGAAACACGCATTTCGGAGGCCGAAGACACCATGGCCCGTATTCAAAGCACAGTGACACAAATGGACAAATTGGGTAAGATCATCGCGGCTAAAAATGAGGATATTGAAGCACGGAGTAGGAGGAATAACATTCGCGTACTAGGGATACCGGAAAGCACCAATACGGGCAGGATGGAGGACTACATAGAAAAGATGTTGAAGGCAGTGGTGGGGCTGGAAGCTCTCACCCCTCATCTCGTCGTCGAGCGGGCCCACCGATCCCTTGGGCCGCGGCCTCCCCCTGGTAGTGCGCCAAGACCCATCATAGCACGCTTGTTAAATTACAGGGATAGGGATGCGGCACTGAAGGTGGCGAGAGCCAAGCAACAGCTACACTTTGAGGGGATATCCTTCACCATATACCCTGATTTTATTCTGCACATGCAAGAAGAACGTCGCAAATTCCTCCCAGTTACACAAAAACGAAGGCAGGCGCAAATTTATTATGCTCTTCTCTACCCGGCGCGGCTCCGCATCACCTACCAGGGCAAGCAAATGTTTTACACAAAGCCCCAGCAGGTCGAGGATTTCCTCAAACAACTTCAGAGACGAAAGGCTGCTGCTGCATCACCGGACGATTCACCATGACAATACTTGTGGAACACGGATTGTTGAACATTAAGCTGTGGGGAGGCTGGCAGCTGCTTCGGACACTGTGTTACAGTGGCACAGCGGACACTTGTAGTGTATTACATGACATGCTTTCCCGGGAGTACATGCTGATAGAGGCAAAACCTTCTTGCTACTGGAACACAAACTTAGGAGGCCGCCAGATACCCTTGGCGTCTGTTTAGGGGCGTACTCCACAGCACAGAAGACCTGAACGACGCGAGGTACCCGTGAGCCACCTAGTAGGACTTCCCCTTAAGGGAGACCCCCTTGTTGGTTCACTCTGGCCATTGGCTAGAGATGTTCATAGGAAAGTTTTGTTTGATGGGTAATGGGAGGGGCTACTGTAACTGGCATGATTGGGATGCTTCAGTGGGAGGGGGAGGGGGTTTTTGGGGCTACTGAATGTTTGATTGGACTTAACATACAGCACTACTTTTGGCATCATAACTCAAGGTTTGTGCAATGGTTTTGTGCACGGCTCTGCAACTCGGAGGCTATCACATTGTTAGATGGTATGGGAGACATGGTAGATAGGACCCAATAGAAGGTAGTATCTTGGAATGTACGAGGTCTGGGGGACCCACGAAAGTGCAGACAAATTTTAGCTTATCTGGATCGTCAGCAGATCAGTATAGCTCTGATTCAAGAAAATCATCTCAACCCGCATTCCCCCAATACGTTCGCTAGTAAGTGGGCTGGCAGTAGAATATTTTCCTCCTATTCCTCTTATGCTCGCAGCACGGCGATCAGAATAAAAAAGCAGACACCATTTACATTGGCAGGGACGATTACAGATCCACAAGGGAGGTATGCCATAGCATGGGGGCACCTGGACAGGGAGTAGATCATGATAGCAACATGTTATGGCCCGAACGTTGACACACCAGAGTTTTTCACCAATGTCTGGGGAAAAATTATAAATGTAGGATCCACCCACATAATATGGGGGGGGAGATTTTAACGTGGCCTTTAACCCGGCTCTGGATAGGTCGAACACTGCAGCACATCACTACAATAATTCTCAAGCGACATTGAAGGGGATCCTAGATGAGGGTGACTTGATAGCTGGCGATATCTACACCCACAGGTCAGGGAGGGTACACACTTTACAATGTATGCTGGGACGTGAGCTCGTATAGACTATTGTCTGTTGTCCAGGGGCTTGGGGCCGGCACTTCGTAGCGTTGAACACCCCGCTCGTACATTTTCAGATCATTGCCCAGTGAAACTCACACTTACACTCCCAGGATATGAGGCGCCCAGACCTCGCTGGAGGCTACAACCTGCTGCCTTGCTAGATGCAGTCTTTCAGAGGGAACTCGGGGAAGAGATACAGGATTTCTTTAAAAGAAATAAGGGGTCGGTGGACAGCGTGGAGACGATATGGGAGACCTTCAAGGTCACCATCAGGGGGTTCTGTATCTCCAAGAGCTTTGGTGTCCTAAGGGATATCAAGAGCACGCTCCAAAAAACTGGAAACAGAGTTGAAGGCTTTAGAGATGCGGATGGGGACGGGAGAGACAGGACAGGCGCAAAAAGAGTTTCGGGAGAAATTGACTGAATATGAGGATACTGCGGCGCAGGAGGTGAAGTTCAGAGGACGGTATAGGGCGGCCCGTAGATATGGTGAAAGGGAACGTCCGGGGAAGGCGCTGGCTGAGATCACTAGGCGCCCCCGCTTCTCAACACATATTTTAGAGATCGAGAGACCTAGGGGGGAGATACAGCGGGACACTGAGGGTATACTAGGAACGTTCACCTCACATTATAAAGAACTGTACACTACGCAGCGCGATGGGGCCATGGAGCTGGATGACTTCCTTGGGGATGTGGCGCTCGGGTGGCTGGGTGATACGCAACGGGGATTTCTTTGCCTTCCCTTTGAGAATGATGAACTCAGGGAGGCGATAATGCAGCTAAAGAGTGGGAAGGCGCCGGGGCTTGACGGCATTCCCGCTGAGTTTTATAAATGTTACATTGACATCATGGCGCCAGTCCTTAAGGAGGTCTTCGAGGAATCCCTAGAAGTGGGCGCACTGCCCCCGTCGATGAGGGAGGCCCTGGTCATATCCCTTCTGAATCCCGGTAAAACACCTGAGTCCTGCGATTCCTATCGGCCGCTGTCACTTATAAACTGCGACACAAAAATATTAGCTAAGGTGCTGGCTAACCGATTGACTCTCTTAATGGATAAGCTTATTTTGCCGGATCAATCGGGGTTCGTCCCTGGGCGAGCCACCACTCATAATTTACGCACCCTGTTTTCCCTGCTGCAGAACGTTGAGCCTGAATTCCCGCTAGCTGCAGTTTTTTTAGATGCCACAAAGGCATTCCACTCCGTGGAATGGGATTATCTCTTCGGAGTGCTTCAGCGAATGGGGTTCCCCCCTCTGTTCATCTCCTGGATCAGATTACTATACACACAACCCACGGCCAAGGTGCTGATAAACGGACACCTCTCTCCCGCTTTCTCCATCACGAGAGGCACCAGGCAGGGGTGTCCTTTGTCCCCACTTCTATTCACCCTAGCCATTGAACCGCTAGCCTCTTAGCTCCGCCAACATCCTCAAGATAAAGCTTTTCGTTGCTGCATGCGCCCAATTTTGATTTCACTATACGCGGATGATATGACTTTATATATCAGACATCACAAGCAAAACCTCGACCCCTTGCTGAGGGAGTTCCTTGTATTTGGCAGACTGTCCGGGATTGGCATTAACTGGGGGAAATCTCAGTTCTTTCCTCTGACCTCAGCGGTCCCAAGGTTTGCTCTTGACTTCCCGTTGGAGTGGTGCGATACGGATCTTCGCTATCTGGGCATACGTCTGGCTGGGGACAGGGACGGCATGCTGCGGCTCAACTACGGCACGGCTATCACGCAACTTTCGGATAATATTACTCGGTGGATAGCTTTACCTCTCTCTCTGATGAAAATGGTGGTTCTTCCACGGTTCTTATACCTTTTCCTGAATATACCATACTATCCTGGCTCGCATTTTTTTAAAACACTGCGCACTGAGCTGCTTAGATTATTGTGGGGAGGCAAGCAACCGAGGCTCTAGTGGTCCATACTCACGAAGCCCAATGCGCAGGGCGGGTTTGATGTTCCAGATTTTGAGATTTATTACCTGTGCGCGCAAGCACATTATGCTTACTATTGGATAATTCCTCCCCGCTACATGCCACAGGTGGCGACGGAGGACTGGCTAGCAGATCCCATTCCTCTGGATGGTGTTATATACTCGCCTGCTCGCTCCCGTACAGACCCGCCCACCACGGTTACAGGTACGGTTGATGCCTGGCATTCTTGATGCCCCCTTTCTATATTCGTTGCGGCTGTCGCTGTCTTATCACCCCTGCATGCCACTGTTACAGGAAACAGGCTTTCATAAATTATGCGAGCGGATTAAGGTAACTAAATGGGGTGACCTTTTTCGCAATGGTATATTTCGCTCTTCTGACCAGTTTTTCCAGGGGATACAGCCCTCATCACTAGATATTTTTCTTTACATACGACTCAGACAGGGAATTCGAGCCATTATACCAGACTTCCCGCGGGAGCCAACTAATTTTCTCCCACTACACCAAATGCTGGGATCCACGGATGGAAAGCACCTAGTATCTAGGCTTTATAACAGCATACGCACACAGCAAAAGGGGGTCAGGACTCCAGCTCGCGCACAATGGAGTGCAGAGTTAAGGAGGGAGGTGACTGATGAACAATGGGAATACTGCTGTCTCCAAACTTCACACATCTCCGCCAGCTGTCGATTGCGAGTAATACATTATAAATTCCTGCATCGCTTATATTACACCCCCGCTAAAAAATATAGGCACAAATTGTCTGAGAACGATAGCTGTGAGCGGTGTAGACAACCGGGGGCTGGCTTCATACATCTAGCATGGGAATGTCCAGGGGTGCAGGAGTTCTGGGGACAGGTCTTGGAGGCACTTGAGAAGATGACGAATACTACATTGGGAGGGATCCTGTTGGGGTATACGGCACGAGTACCTAAGGCATGTAGTAAATTTTTAGCTATGGCGTTCTTGTTGGCCAAGCGTAGGGTGGCCTGCAGGTGGGGACGGGGGCGCGCCCCGAAATTCAAAGATTGGTTGGCAGATCTATTATACTGTCAGGAACAATTGACTGTCTATGCTGAGCTACTCCCGGAGGCTTCCAGACCTAGGGATATATGGGGTCCGCTGCAAAGTGATCTCCTACAGCGAGACTCTGATGGGTCAGAATCTCTGCCGCCGAGACTTGATTAATGTCTGTTGACTGCAGTGTGAAGTTCTTTGCGATCCAGTGTAGCGCCTCCTATTGATGATGTCTGCTATTGAGGCACCCCATGGGGGGTCGGGGAGCGGGTAAGAGCTAGGATATGAAAGGAGGCGACGATGAATATTTGCTGAACTGTACTTTCTTTACTGCTCTAGAGGTGATGTTGAGGGGCTCTCTTTTACCCGCATAGTCCTATGATGCACGAATACGGATTGGGTCTAATACCATTGTTGTCTCCACAAGAGTTGCAAAATGAAGAGTGAGTATATAAGGACTGATGAATATGCGGTGCAGGTGCTGTGTTTAATACTGCTTTGGTTGCTCGAAGCTGTAATGGTTTCTTATATATGCTGTAAAACAATAAATAAACGTTATAAAAAAATTAAAAAAAAGAAAGCAGATGGGCATAGGAGTGTGTGCACCCCCAGAATCTGTACGCCAGATCCGCACTCAAACAGCGGGAAGAAAGAACACATTTGAATGTACCTACCACAAGGTAACTGAGTGCTGCTGCAGCCTATATGTGGCCTGAGCATTGCACTAGTAACTTTCTTTTCTTTTTAGCACAAGTGCAGAATCTTGCGGCAGCTTTTTCGAATGCACAGCCTAATATTGACTTAACACAACTGAGTTCTATATGCAGTTTTTTTATTTACCGGTTCTTAAACAATCGTATCACGCAACTTACTTATTCATCATTTTAGTCTTTTAATAATTAAAAACATATTCTTACTAAACTAGTTACAAAACGGACTTGTTTCCAGCTTAAACAATGTTCTGGTCCTGCTTGAATACATTAGCATTTCTCCGAGAAAAAACTAGCTGGCTTTTACCATGCGCAAGCTTAAGTTTTCTAATTGAAACTGTATTTACATAATAAGGTAGCAAATGAGTTCTTAAGAGGGAGCATTTCCCCCAAAGTACTAATTCTCTCTTACACAGCAGAACATCTTAAGTAAAAAACCATAACATACAATCCAAACACACAGGTATGCAATGATTTGGCTGCTACTGTGCACAATAGCACTTTCTACACCCATGTACCTTACAAGCACACATTCTTCTGTTGGACAGTGGGCATGTCCACCATTTTGGAAGATTCATAGACAATTTTGTGCATCCCTCAAGTTTCTTCCATCAAACTTCAAGAACATTTAACCATCACCCTTAAGTTGACAAATGATCCTTCCATAGGAACATACCTATGTCTGCTACTGCTCTTCACCTGCTGAATCAGATTCCTGTCTGTGGTGCAGTCCTTGAAACAGATTATAAAGTCACCACCAGGCTACCTAAGTTGCTCTGATGCCATAACCAATTAGGCATTATGCACTAGAAAAATGGCAATAAAATAATAAACTATTACGATTACCAAAGTCAAGCTACTGGCTTTTCGAAGACGTAAGACAATATCAAGGACACATGCAGGGGTGTGAGGTGGCAGGAGCCCAGCAAGTGAATTAAAAGCATGGGGGCGGGGAAGATTTCTAAAAGTAGGCCTCCATGCACTGCTCCACCCTCTGCTACGTGATCAGAGCACATATGCAGAACTTGGTACAAGATGCACTGTGAACCCACAATGAAGCCTAAAGATCTATGTCAGCAAGATGAGTCTCCAACAAAAACGATGACCACATTCCCACAACAGCGTAACACTAAATGATGATGCAAATGGTCCCTAAACTTTCACTCAGTCATGTCTTACCCAGAAAAATTGAGACCCAGGGCCCAGCAGCTGCCCCTAAAGTTTGATTAGAGAGTGGGGTGAGGGTAAAGGGAAAGAGGTGATGGTTCCCTGCACTACAGGGGCAGTAGAGGGCTGCCTTCCGCCCTGACCCACCACACCTATACACAGTCAGTAGTTTGTAGTGTGAACCAGCTATAAACACTACGCACTTTGCGGTGGCATGCTTAAGGTAAACTGTAGGTGAGCAAAATTGACACAGTGGGGGAGACACAAATTTTTTATTGCCTTGGAATATGATATGTACCCAATGTAGGAGTAAATAACATGTTGATTACTTTCAGTGATGCTCATTCCTGTGGATGCGCTAACCACAGATTCCTCAACTTAGAATATCCCATGGTGCCAAACTGGTGGCGAAATACAGCCCCACATTGACTACATACCGCCACGGAAGTGATGGAGCGAAGGCGAATAGAAGCATCACCCCTCCATGTTGACGTCTGTTTCCTGTCTTTCCCTTTCCGTGCTTTCAGACAGGAGCAACAGTTGCTAAGAATGTGCTTAGCACTAACATGGGACCTTTTTACCTGTTAATCTGAAGCCACTCCACGGAAGACTGAGGTGGAAGGCAACAAGGAATCTGTGGCTAGATACAGTAAACAAACAAAGAGAACAAGCTCAAAGCATAGCTTTTATTAACCCAATAGTCAAGGCTATCAGAAAAAACTCCCTTGCAGGGGACCCATTTGGTTTTTAAAAGAACCCTCACCTACCAACCTAGTTGCTGGCATGCTACATCATAGGGTTCCCACCCAGGGGGCCGAATGCCACCTGGGTGAGCTTGGACGCCGGATTACAGTGGAGCTGGTTTTTGTTTTGTTTTTGAGTGAGATGTGGATACCGTGAGAGTGAGAAATTTTAAAACTACCTCCAGGGTACCAAGTTTTTTAATATGAGGTTCCTGGGGTAGGGTTAAAAAATAATTTGTTTGGACGTGAATGAGAGAGTATGGTCTCGCACGTCCCCAAGGATTATACAAATAATCCAAGTGAAGTTGTCTACATGTTTCAGCCAAGAAATTCCCAATTGATTGGCTTTTTTCAGGACCCGAAGTTCAGGGGTTTTTTTGCCCTGAAAATGCGTGAACTATGCACACACGCCAAGGTGTGCATAGGTGTGTAAAGTGCGTGACTTACGGGTATCACCGTCAGTTTAAGTAATTCCTGCAAGAGAAAGGAGACATAACATTATTAAAAACATAACTAGGTCCCCAGTGGTAGAAACCTATCTTCAATCATGTGCCCGAAGCCAGTGTTGAATCCTCTACTGCCTGGTGTGACCCTGAGTGTAATGGTCGCATCGTCTAGCATGCAGCATTGCATGCCAGATAAATCACAAATTAGCCTTTGACTGTTATCTAGGAGATTCCAGTTTGTATAAAAGGGCCCCTAGGTCTAAGATTTATGAAAATTAAAATTACACCTAATGTGCCATAAAACGCCCAATTGGCCCGTTGCATCTGTAATGAAGTAAATCACCATATTGAGCCGGCATATCAGGTAGTTGGGCAAGACAAAACAAAACAAAGGGCGTAATCATGTCCCAGTAGATTGTCAGTATATACTTTGCAAAGTGTGAACAAGAAAAGATACCACCTACTTAGGGTACAACATTTTTTTTAACATAGAACCCGGTGGAAGGCGGTGCCTGTTGTCATTCTCTGTATATATTAATCAGGGTAAAGAAAGGAAGTAAGAATTATGAAAAAAGTACCAGCACATGGATACCTGTCACGCGGCTTCTTGAGCAAGCAGTTTTAGTTTTTTGTTCCTCACTGCGTCAAGGACAACCACCTGCTCAGTTACCTACTTATTTGTCTCTACCAGGATTTCGGCGAAGTCGTGTCTCCGGTCCTGGGAGTATAAATGCCTGATGATTTCCCATATTAGCGCGCGGTGCGTGCTGACTTCAGGTGTAAGTCTTCCAATTGGTTGGTGCGGGTGAGCCCCTCTTGGGAGATTAACCCTCACCTTCCCAAAGAGAACGAGGTAAGTTTTTAGGTCTCGCCTAGCGTTGCTGCGCACATGCGCAGCTCGCTCGGCGAGATTTAATGCAGATGAGTACTTTTACAAAAGGGCTTTAAGCCCCGCCCCTCATTTCCATTGGCTGGCGTCACCGTTTATGCTAAACGGTGGCCAGCCATTGGAAAAGAGCTATGTATGTTGCCTACCTTTGGCTTTTTGGGACGGCCCACTTGGACTGCCTCGCCTGCTTTCCGTTCGTCGTAAACGTTTTCTTATCTTTATGGGGCCATGTGTTTCAAACACATGGCCCCATAAAGACAAGCTCCGGCGCGATCCTCTTTCGGGACCACGCTTGTTGGGGAGGGGGATGAATTGGTTTTACTGTCTTTAGGCGAATGTACCCATTGCTCTCTATCGGTGGTTCGGGCATGCTATACTCCCGGACTGAGGTTGTTAGACAGGCCGGTGTGAGGCACACTGCAGCTTTATGAGTAGAGGCTGCTGCGTGATTGTTTAATTCGATGCAGTTTGTTAAACCTCCTTTCTGCCGATAACACTTTTACGTAGTCACATTTACACAGCATCCATCCATCAATTACTTCACTTCCGCCCAGGCTGCCCTCAACTGTCATCTTGTATAGCTCCCCCTCTTCTTGTACCCTTCTGTATTCCTGTGCTCCTCGGTGTTAAGTTAGTCCTCACACGGCCCCTTCTCTAGCAACCTCCGCCCTCTCTATCATTCATACTCCCCAGCTGTGTAACGCAAAATGAGGGGGGGGGGGCGGTTTAGAAGGCGACGAGGGTGCCTGGGTCTCCCACATCTCACATATATATATTGACATTTGGCTGAATGCGGTGGGGTCTCTTGCACCGCACAGGCTTGGCTACGTCCCTGATGCTCCTATCAGAGAGTCATCCCTCGGACTCTGCCCGCAGGCTTGCTTCCTCTCTCCGCCTGCGCTCAGTGCTGAACTTTCTCTCCCCAGGCTCTCGGCTGCCCTCCTATCATTATCCACTTATTCTCAGTGCTCATCTCCCGGGCCCCCAAGTGCCACCTCCCCTCCAGCCACCGTCCATGGGCAAGTTAGGGCTGAGCCCTCTGCCCCCAGGCTCCATGCTGTCCTCCGATACGCCTGAAAGCTTGCCCCGCCTCCAGATGCACCAGATGATCCCCCGCGCTCCCAGGGCACCAGCTGCGCTCTTGTATTCACCGAGACGGTCTCCGCCCTCCGACCACATCTCTCACCGGGCAGCATTCTGTAAATCTGTATATTGACGTTTAGTGTCATCAAGGCAGAGTGCTCCTCCCCGGGCCCCCGGCTGCCTTACTCTGTACATCACGTTTTCGCAAGGTTGATCGGGCTCTCTACCCACGCCCTCCCCTCTGTTCTTGAACCATTCATAGATTATACTCACTTGGGGTGGGGGTATGCCCCCTCCCTCCATTCCTAGCTGTCCCCTCCCTCCATTCCTAGCTGCCCCCTCCCTCCATTCCTAGCTGCCCTCTCTGCAATCTTTGAGCCACGGGTTCTGACTATTTGACGCCGTTATTCATAAGCTTGTGGTCCCGCAGCAGCGCAATATGACTGAGACTCAAGCTAGACGCTGCCTGTTGCAGCCTTGGTGGGAGTTGGGGGGCTGCTAAGCGAAGAAGCGTGCCCCCTTCCCCCCCACCTCCTTCTCATGTCTGTGCCATGAGGCAAGCTATTCCTGAACGCTGTACACAGCCCAAAGTAAATTCTGACTCCTACATTTAATGGTACTCGATGCGCCGACTTCGGAAGGATGGAATGCTGATTAGGCCATGCCAGGATTCGAGCTCTAGAACAAGTCAGAGAAACATGAGTTAACTGAATACTGGTACTACCTCCGCCCCCGTCTCCTACTACGTATGATTCACACTGTGTGTGAGGGTGCAACATTTTTGTCTTCTGCGCCACACGTGTGACGTTCCCCATTCGAGAGGGGATGAGTGGCGAGGGGGTGTTCAGTGGCTCTTCCATGCCCGGCTACACCTGTCGCCCGGCGCCTCTAGGTGGGCTCAGAAGTCCAGACCTGCCTTGTGCGGCTGGTTGTGGCTCCGCAGCAGAGGACTGCGGAAGCGATGATTGTCAGCGAGGCTCAGATCTCGGGTGCTGTCCCTGTGCCCCACTCCCTCCCGCATTCAGGAGAGAGCAGCGCGAGATCGGCAGACGCACAAGGCTGGGCCTTCTTGGCCGCCTTAATTAGCGCCAATAATTATTTAATTGTGTGTCCCTGTTTATTCTTCTGTGACCACGGCATGTGAGCCACCGTCCACGGCCAGTCCATTTAAATCGAAGCCTGACTCCGAGAACGCTTACTGAAATGTGCAGTATTATTAAACGAGATGTATTCATCCAGCCCGTCCCCCACCCCTTCACAACACGCAGTGGGCGACACAGGGCTTTAAGTGGGAGGGAAAAACTAAGGGGTCTCCCAAAGGGGCGTGGTCAATGTAATTAAGGGCGTGGCTTAAAAACATGTAAGCTAAAAATCTGTGTTTAGCATAGTGTGCTGCCCCACTTGTATTTTGCGGTTACTGTCATTGCGTCCAGATATATGATACAAGTCGCATCATACCTACGTGTCAGGACTATTGGCTTTGTCAGTGGTTGTTAGTTGCATAAGATAAATAAGCAGCAACTATAGCTTGTATATAATATTGAAAAAGTGACACCACGACAATGTTGCTGCTCCTGAGTTTCAAAAACAGAAGGGAAATCCATAGAGAAAAAGACTCACTTTAAAGGATTTCCCTTTCTCTACAAGGCTCACCACGCCAGGCGCGCAACACCCATTGAACTCAAAGGGCTTCAGCCCCCCCCCCCCCCCCCTCGTGTGTGGCAGCCCGGGATGAGACCGCTTCCCGGGCAGGCACAAAGCCGCGCCCGAGCACTTCACAGGTCTTTAAAAAGACCATTTGCATGTTAATGAGGCCTCGCTGTTGTTTCACCCCTTCTAAGAGCCCCTGCAGCTCCACTCTGCCTAGATTGAGCCCCCCACCCCCGAAATCAGCGCCACTCTGCCTACTGTTTAAAGATTCAGCCCCCCCCCCCGAAATTTTTGGTCAGCCCCCCCCCCCCGAAATTTGGCTCTAGTTGCGCCTCTGCACCACGCGCACATCGAAGTGCTGCTGTCACTGCAAATCCGGAAAAAAAAACGGGCCGCCTGTGCCAGGACACAAAAGAGAGCCCGATAGAGACCCGTTTCCAGGCCCCCTTAAAACAAGCATTTACAATGCAATGGTCTCGGCATTGGTAAAGTTAGAGCTATTGGCATTGCTCATGACAATGCAGTTTCTTTAAATGTTTTAAAAACAGAAACAGAAACAAAAATAATGTCATGAGCAATGCCAATAGCTCTAACTTTACCAATGCCGAGACCATTGCATTGTAAATGCTTGTTTCATCTTACTACCTCCTACAGAATACCGGTCCATCGGTCTGCCTCCCGGATTCTTACCCCATTTCTCCTCATGTGCATGTGATCTCTATTGGACAGTCCAGGTAGAGTGCAGTGCCTCTCTGCTCTGGGACCAGCTTCTTTGATGGTATCATGGTGACAGGGTCTAATATTCACTCCATATTGCACTTTCTTTCTGGCACCACTATGTGAAAGGTGAGGAGCCTTAAGGATGTGAATGCACTGTATCTACACTCTAGTTGTTTTCCTTTTTGCACCCTCTTGTGATCTTCCTATTACTCCATGTTGGTGGCACGTCTCCCAATGTTACCCTTTTTTGATTTTTTTGTATCATGAACGTACCTTCCACCTGTATCACTTTCTCCTCAATGTTTTCTAGTTCATCGCTTCATCCCCATATAGTCTATACATGAATTGTTGTTCTTATGTTCCCCTGTTTGCCTCTCTTGATACTGCGCCCTGAAGAAGGTTAGACTCAATATTGGGGTCACACACCGAAACGCGCATCGGCACTGGAGTTCTTGTGTTTCTTTGCATCCCTCCAAGATTGTTTACATATAACATTTTACGTCTGTCAATAAATCATATATCAAAATGTCGATGTAACTGATGAAAATAAATTGTGTTGACGCCACTACCTAGTGAATCGGGATCCTGCGGCTTTCCAATATTGTTCACTTTGTTGTTGGAGAGCGGATTATTCACTAGATGTTATTATCTTAGTTTGCTCGCTGGATCTGTGTGTCTTTTAGGATATGTGGGAAAGAATGAGTATGCGTTGGTTCGAGTGAATGGTTGTGTGATATTTTACTGGTTGCGCCTGGTTTATTCATTTTTGGTATTTATTTCCTATTATTATGTTTCATTATATTTATTACAATAAACTTGATGCAATTGATTTTCAATATATTTGTTGACTCAGTTTCACCATTCAAAATTTTTTCTCTAATGAGTGTTTTCGTGTGGGGGGGGTAAGGCTTCCTTTGTCTGTTCATACATATCAGTGAGGATTAGCACTGCTACAATAAGCTGCTAGGCAGTGGGGTTACTGTTTGCGAGCATTACTGTGCTTTCCCCTGCTTCCCCTCCCTACTTATCGGACTAGGGCCCCCTTCTGTGCGACTGATCTCGTTGGTCTCTAAAAGAACTGTCTGGTAGACACAGTGGACGGACGGACGGACACAGACACACACAGACACACACACAGACACACACACAGACACACACACAGACACAGACACACACTTGCCCAGACACCGCACTACACAAAAAGACACACAAAAAGGAGAATGATTTAAACCAGCTGGAATGTGCCACACGTGATCTGTTTTTAAGGGTTTGAAACTCGGATCGCGCTAAGAGGATAATTCACATTTTCCAGCCGTAGTGAAGAAGGGACGTTTCACCCGTCTCCATAATTCTAAAACGCTGTAAGTCATCGGTAATTGTATCTCGTGTTTTGTGCACGTGCGCTGTAGTTTTGTAAAAGAGTTGCTGGCAGTGGCATGATCTGTGCGAGGGCACACACATTACCTGCCCACCTACCTGTGCAGCGAGAAACGCAAACACAAACCGAGCGAGTCCTTAATGTGAAGGGCTGAGCGGGAGGCAGCGCAGGAGAGAGCACTCACGGGGGGTGAGAGATGTAAATACATGGGGGGGGGGCGCACGGCCGCTGAGGCTTGTGAAAAATTAAACTCGGCGCATTCAAACTGGCCTATTTCCACTTCAAAAGGGACGAGCGCTACGCGCCCCACGCGGCTTCAAACACCAGCGCCCGCCAAGGCTTCCAGGAAGGAGCGAGAGCCGCGGCTCCCGGGCCCCGAGCACGGGCCGCGCCGGCAGCCGCCGCTAATTACACCCGAGGGGGACTACTAACTAGGCGCTAGATCACTGATGGAGGGGCCGGGGAGGGAGGCTCGCGGCCTCGCGGAGGAGGGCACGGGGAGAGGCACCGTCAGGGCGGACTGGCAGGGCCCGAGTGCTCACTGGCAAGGATCTCAGGCAGAGCGGAGAGGGGAATCACAGAGCAGAAATGCCTCGCAGAAAGGCAGCGTCCTTTTCGGATTCGGGGGCGTGTTTTGCTGTTGTCTCCTCCCTGAGACTTCTCGCAAAAAACACGCCCCCCGATCCGAAAAGGACGGGGCCTAATCTGAATGACTGACCTCTTCTCCAATGGCTGGCCAGCATTTACGAGGCCAGCCAATGGAGAACAGGGGAGAAGAGGGGCGGGTTCAAGCCCCTCTTCTCCAAGTCATTAAATCTCCGACTTCCGGTTCTGCCTTTCGGCAGACCGGTAGTCCTCGACCTAAAAAGGGAGGGGAAAAGGATGCCAATTTGCGCTGGGTATCATTTGTGGAAAAGAAAAGCGTCTAAGTGCAAAGTGCCCAACACATCAAAAAGGACTCAGCACTACTAGGGTGGGAAAAGTCTCAGTACCTCACGGGTGAAAATACATATACACACACGATAGACTACTACTCCGCCCAGAGGTGTACTTCATTATCACATCTTACTACTGACTGTGTGAAGCGTCATTCCAAATACTTAGGCGTTTGTGTACTCAAATGGATGGAGTACTATTTCACACCTCGAAAATACACTGCATCGTCACACATTCAGTTCTTTATCTCATTGATGCATCATGTGCAGAGTGCAATTTCGGTTCAGTTTTTTTCACTGCTGCAAACTTTTTTCATATTTTAGAGCAGACTTAAAAATGTAAGACTAACTAGTGGCTTTGCCAACTGCTGTGTGGGCCCTGCTCAGCTGCATGAACACAGGTTGCAAACGTCTCCCTGCGTGGAAGCCTTCAGACCAGTGCCAGCCTCAGTGTGCAGACCCTGCCTCCCTCCCTGTGCCTTCTGTGGGATCAGCCCTTCACCTGTCAGCGCCTTTGTGAAGCGAACGAAGGAGCGTGTTCTTCTGCTAGCGAGTCATCATGAGCAGTAGAATAAAGTGTTCCAGCTTTAACTACCTTTGGCTAAAAATAGCCCATCCACATACAGCCCCCAACTCCCCCCCAACTCCCCCCCCCCTCCCCCTCCCCGCCCCTGTGTGCTGCACCCGGGCGCTCCAGTATCCACCGTTTAGCTCTCAACTACTTCCACGCAGTCTACTGCTTAACACCACGTCACTACCCTGTTTCCGGCTCTTGCACCCCAGCCAATTGACCCCACCCTACCGCCCTGATCATGCCCGCTGCTCCCCATCTATTCTAGCTTCCCTCAAGTCAACCTCGAGTCTACCGCTGTACTCCTGCAGCAATGTATCACTCCCTACTGTCCCCAGCCATTCTGTAACTGCCTAATGTACGATCACAGATTAACGTTCCCACCTTCTCCTGGCCCTATCTACAACTCCCAACTGTACCCACCAAGTCTGAAAATGCCTACTCCGTCTACAGCTCCTTAAAGCTTTCCTACAGTCTTTAGCTCCCAACTGATGCCCAATGTTTTCCTCAGAAGCCCACGACCGGCCCTACGAATTTCAGTTGTGCCAAATACCAAGGTTACATAGTCTTGATTGCATCTCTATTCTCTTCGATCTACTCCCAGACCCAGACTCGTCCTGCCTCTATCTCACTCTTGCTTGTTCCCTTTCTTCCCGTCTTTATCTTCCTCCTCCTTTCCCCCTTTGTGTTTTTTCTCTGGCTCTGAGTGAAAGTCTCATGAAGAAAAATAAGTGCCAGTCCCAAAAAATGAGTTCCTGTCAGCCCCACCTTCAACCCCCAGCTGAAATTAAGCACTGGTTCCCAGACAGTTGATGGCCCAGGCCCAGTATGCAGCTCCACAAAATTACAATCCTAATGCCGTAAACCAGACTACATTTCTCCTGTCTCCCGACCACATCTATAGCTACTCATTTCCCTGACCAGGTCTGCAGCTCCCTATGCGGACTCTCACTACAGCGTCCGCTCCTCCCTACCAGTTTGCAGCTCCTTACTGGTCTCCTACTCTGTCTACAGCTCCATTTCCCTTCTCCACCAGTCAACCTACTCCTTGACCTAGACTACTACCTGACCCAGTCAGCCGGCAACAACTGCTATTACCCATTCAGCTGCCGACTACCCACCACCTGGTCCCCGACTAGAGCTTTTTGCAGCCCTCATCCATTTTAATGTTCTTATTTTAACCTCCCCTTTCTGCTCACCTCCAGTAACTTTAATTGTTGCCGTCTCGTGACCAAAACCCGCCGTGGATGAGAGAAGATCTGCCTCACATCCGACGCACGCAACAATCCCGGGACTCATGAGAACGACGGCTCACTATAGGTAAATCCTCTAGGATAGCCGTCAAGGGATACTGGTATGGAGTTAGTTAAGGACTCATTAAAATGAGGGGAAGCGCAATTTTCAGTACAGTTTAGCGTATAGAAACACGCACACAAGGCATTTATCGTGTGTTTTTTCTCCGTGTAAAGCGCCTCCGAGTCTAATGTTCAGCGGGCTACGCAAGAGAACACTTTCTTTCGTTCCTACCGCTAAAGAATCAACACACGGGATTATTCGTCGCGGCCTCGGCGGTACCAGTAAAATGAATATCCCATTAGGATCCGAGAAAACAGGCCGGCGCGCCTTCCCTCAGCAGGCGGGCCAGAGCGGGGGGAACCACTAATGATTAATTGGAGAAACACCCACTGGAGTCAGCCGCGCAGGGACCCCGTGCATGTCGACAGCTTAATTCTTAATTAAGGGTATAAGTGCTCTGCACCCATGCCTAAAGGAGTGATTGGAAACGGCTTGTGCAATAAGGTTAACCTTACAGGCAGACAGAACGAGCATCGCGTGTCGAAGGCTGTTTACGCTCACCTATTTTCGGCATGCTCATGACGCAGTTTGCTTTTCATTTCTCACATGGGGACATTTCCTCGTACCTCCTGAGCTTGTCTGGGTTTAATTTCAATGTTTCTTCCCAGACGACGCGCGCAAGGCTCGTAAAAACGATCTCTACTGTTTAAAGTCACACTGCGCGTCAGAGGACAGCCAGGAAGAGGTGCGTGCGTTCCACTGTGAACATCGGTGACAGCGGTGACCGCGGTGACCCCGTGCCCTCGCGGAGGAGGGCACGGGGAGAGGCACCGTCAGGGCGGACTGGCAGGGCCCGAGTGCTCACTGGCAAGGATCTCAGGCAGAGCGGAGAGGGGAATCACAGAGCAGAAATGCCTCGCAGAAAGGCAGCATCCTTTTCGGATTCGGGGGCGTGTTTTGCTGTTGTCTCCTCCCTGAGACTTCTCGCAAAAAACACGCCCCCCGATCCGAAAAGGACGGGGCCTAATCTGAATGACTGACCTCTTCTCCAATGGCTGGCCAGCATTTACGAGGCCAGCCAATGGAGAACAGGGGAGAAGAGGGGCGGGTTCAAGCCCCTCTTCTCCAAGTCATTAAATCTCCGACTTCCGGTTCTGCCTTTCGGCAGACCGGTAGTCCTCGACCTAAAAACTGCCGGTGCTCAGACCCGGTGAGACCCGGCCCACTTAAAGCCCTGGGGCGACACAACAGTCGCCAACTAAATGAGCAAGCATTAGCAAAGCCAATCGTTCTGGCTTTTGTGTAGCGAAAAGCTTTTCGTAAGCGCTAGTAAGATGCAAATGAAAGGTTTCCTAAAGTCCCCAGCATTTAGAGGAGCCCGGGTCAAATACAGAATGGGAAGTGTAAAAAGGTATAGTGCTTGATTTACACCTTCCAGACACAGTACAGGGAGCACTGACGAGCTTTCCTCACACAGAACATGCGCAACAGAACAGGCTGCGCTGTGATTTGATTGCCTCGCCTTTTTATCAGGCTTCATCAGCGTTAAGCTTTAACCAGCCGTACCAGCAAAGACGACGCAGCAGTAAAGTGTATGCTAGAGTACGGTTCTGCAAGCTGCAGCGCAAGCTTCCCTCCCACAGAACAGACAGGGCAGTCATGGACAGCTCTTGTAGGAGCAAGCGAGCTGCCGCTAGGTACAGGCAGCGTGGAGGTCAACTCACGCCATGCTCGGGTCAGGCGGCATCTACACAATCAACCTCACTACACGAGAAGGACGGATCCCTACTCTTACATAAAAGAGATAGAAAACTAAACTAAGAAAAAGGGGATGCTACATTTATTCAAGATTGAAGTAAAAGAGCTGTGATAAAAACGAATTGGAAAATCCAAAAAGCTTTTATGATTGCCCTCACCCACTACATAGTAGCATGCGTCAAAGACAAGTAGGCATGGAATATGCCTTACTTCCTTCACTTTATTAAATCAGCAGCCTTTAAAGAATATATTAAAGAAACACGCATTTGCAATGCAATAGGTCTCGCATTTGTGAGAGTTTGAACTATTGCCATTGTAAATGACAATGCCTTTTATTTATGTGTTTACAAAACCTGCAAGCGGTGTCTAAATACCCACTTTGTACTTCTAGTCGGTGCTTACGAGAAGCAAGGCAGGCAGTAAAAGAGATGCAGTTACTGCCAGCCTTGCTTCTCAGTAACCTCTATAATTACAAAGTATGTGTTTACGCAGCGCTTGCACGTTTTACAAACACAAATAAAAAGCACTGTCATTTACAATACCAATAGCTCAAACTTTCGCAAATGCGAGACCTATTGCATTGCAAATGCTTGTTAACAACTTGTGTGCCATTAAGTCATTAGAACCGAAGTGGTTCAGGGTGAATTTTTGACAAAAATGTTAATAAAAATATTAAGCCCGGTCTCATGTCTCCGGTTTGGTCAGAGGGAGAATCCAGATTGATTTATAATCTATTCCAGTACAACTAAGTAGATTGATGTCACATTTGTACTCAAGGGTAGATACAATAGCCGCCTGAAAGAGCATTACCAAAGGTAAGTAACTTGTTCTTCTGATGGATAAATTTAATTGCAGATTACTCACCTGAAGAAAGATACCAAACCAGTATCTTAAAAGGTAGAGGGTCTGTGGAGTCGGCTCACATCCAAAAAGTCCTGCTGAACTGAATTGTTTCCAGACCTGGCTACCAAAGCAACAATACTTTCTGAATGCAAGTATCAACGTCCATGTTACAAAATGGCAGATATCAATGACAGACACACTTTCGCCAACACAGTGGTAATGGCGTTTGCAGGAATTGACTCTCTGACTTTCTGTAGCTTCCTACTCAGCCAGCACGTATCAGATCATAATGCAGAGCACAGGGTCCCCTTCCTCACAGCCTCACCTTCCTTTGCTCTGGAAAACCACATAATAAGATAACCGTACTCTCAATGGTACTTGGCACGATCAATGTAACAATTTAGAATCCATTTGGATCCAAATGATGGAACCTATCTGTCTATTTGGAGGGAAGAGGGGCAGCAAAGAACAGCAGAAAAGTGATTGACTGCCAGACATGAAAGTTAGCCACAACTTTCAGCTGGGAAGGTCTGTAACTGACTCACACGATGGGTTGACGTCGAAGCAAAGAGGAACAGTCTTTAAGGTCAGGAGACATAACATGCAACTATGCATAGGCGTGCACATGAGGAATGTTAAGACCAAAGTAAGGTCCCAGGGTTTGGGAGTAATTGTGTGCCAAACCTTTAATAATTTTTTTTAAGTGCCCCCTGCAAAATCTTGCTGGGCTAATGACAAAACAAAAGGACATTCCACAGCTTTTCCTGTAGGGGGGCAATGTCCCAGGCACCACACGAGGTTACAAACTTGTCCCAGCATATATGGATTTTGTGCAGGGGTGTCTGGTAGAAAGGATAACATCTACCACTTCAGGTGGCAGATCAGAAGTAGTTGATTGCAGCCACTTAATCTACATGCATGGAGGTGTAAATTGCAGAGATTTGGGTGGAGGCCCCTGTCCTGCTGCTGAAATATGAATTCCTCCCGAAGTGGTAGCATGCTTGGAAGACAAATGTTCATGTTCTGAAGTTCTGGGTACCACACTCTCCTGGCCCAATCCGGGGCCACTAGGATGACGTGGGTCCTGCCATTCCTAATTTTCCGAATTAGAGGCAGAGGAGGTAATTGCGGGAAGACATACCTTGATGCATTCCTGTGTAAATGCATCTTTTGAGTGTTCTCACCGAAACTCCAATGTTAAAAATGTTGACACTGCGCATTGTCGGTGGTGGTGGAAGTTCTAGCCAGGGTTCTCCCCACTGACCAAATACGCCCTGTTCCACCTCAGAATGTAGGAGGCGCATGTGAACTGCCAGATGTCTGTTCAGTTTGCCCAATATTGAACTAAGCGACCTGCCAGGTGGTTAGCAACTAGGAAGATGTCATGCCGTTATAGTCACAGACAAAGATGGAAAGCCTCTTGTCACAGCACCCAGTAATCCACACTGCTATGCTCATTATAGTGGTGCTGAACGGGAGAACCTGCACCACCCACCCCTTAATAGATTTTAGGAATTCTTTCAGGGCCCGGTCTAAGGCCCATGGTTCCAATAGGTTTATGTGTAGCTAGCTCTCCACTGAAGACCCGAGGCCTATGATATCCCTCCATCCCCAATGTGACCTATCAATCTCAGTAACACTGCGTCTGCCACCACTTGTAGCTCTGGGTGGAGAAGGGATTGCAGAATGTCAGAGGTAAGATTGTATTTTTTTCAGCCCAAACTGTCAAATGTGGGCCATCTGCTCCAAAATCTGGAAGGTATTGGAAAGATGTCCTCGATGTTGGACCCTTTGCAGGATTTGCATGTGCCACCAGCCATAGTTGACGAGGAGGATGCACGAGACTAAAAAGTCTCAGAGTCAGTATCCCCTAGATCCATGATCAAGCATAAAACATTGGCACTACAGCCCAGGACTTGTTGCAGCGAAGGAAAAGCTTTGAACTCCACAACGTCCAGTATCACCATGAGTGGAAACCTCTGTGAAGGAGTCAGTGGAGTCTTAAGCTTGCTTATGGTAAACCCCAACAAAGTTAGGAGTTCAGCTGTTGTTCGGTGGTGGTCCACGAGTGACTGATGCAGGTCTACATTTAGAAGGCAGTCATCTAGGTATGGAAATGCAGAGACCTCTGACATCAGAAGAAGGGCAGAGACCACTGCCATCCTTTTCACGAATACCTGAGGTGCACAGGTGAGGCCAAGCTAAATAATCTGCAGGTTAACCTTGAACTGTAGGTAACGCCTGTGGGCCTGCAGAACCGATATATGAAAACGCGTGTCTTGCAAGTCCATGGACAGCATCCAGTCTCGTGGGTCCAGGGCAGAAAATAATCTGAGCTAATGTGAGCATTTTGAATTTATTCTTCTGCTTGAAGATGTTTAGAGGTCCGAGGTCCAAAATATGCTAGCCCCCCCCCCCTCTTTTTTCAGGACGAGGAAATAGCAGGTGTAACAACCACCACCTTTCTCAGAGTCTGGTAACGTCTCCATGGCACCCTTGGAGAGCAACAGGTGTGCCCTCCTGTAACCAGATGAGCAGATGCTCTTCTGAAATTTGTTCTTTTGAGGGAGGGATATGAAATTTGTTCTTGCGATGGAGGGATATTGGTTGGAAGGAGAGGCGGTAGAGTGTAGCGTTTTTGATCATTTTCCAAGACCCACCGTTCAAATGTGTTGGAACACAAACCTAGAAGGAAGAGATGAATTCTGACCACACCTGTTGGACATGTGTTATTAAGGGCAAACTAAAGCGGTTTGTTGGCTGCTGTAGCAGAACGAAGAGTTGGAGGACTGACTCACCTGCTGGTTTGCGCACTATCTGCTAGTTCTGTATCAGCATCCTCAGAGGACTGGGCTGCCTGCTGCATCACTGGCTCAAAATGCTGTCTCTGCCTATATGAGAATTCCTTGTAAAAGGTCAATCAGGGAATCTGTGGGGGCTGCATTAAATGGGACCAAGAGCTTAGATGTTGGTGGCCCAGGCTGTAGTATTTCTGGCAAACTATTTGCTATAGTCTGAGAGGAAAGCCGCTGCAATTTTAGTACTTTGTACTGCCTTCCAGACCACCGCTGAAAACGAGGCATGTTGTTCCTTGTGTGGCCCATGTGGAGAAAAAAATGGTTTCAACAAATTCCATAGTAAATTGTGCTAATATTTAAGATGGTTTTCTTCTGCATGCACAAACTGTTACTTTCAGCGCCAGGACACTTTTGGGTAACAACACACTCAGAATTAAATAGAAATAGATGGAGGGACAAGCTCAATCCCAGGGGGTGCTATCAATCGAGCTGGTGTTTTGTAAATGAAGGCATACGGCATCATCGTTATAGTGACGGAAGAGAAAGCCACCCCCCTCGCAAATATCAATATCCCGAGCTACACCCTGGCCTGGCACAAAATCCGAGTCAAAAGCAAAAAGAAAATGGTGTCTCTTTTGATAGCTGTGACGCGTAGAAGATTAGAGTCGCTGCATTGCGACTGGTTGCACTTTTGTAATTGTATAGCTTGACATCAGTTCGAAGTCTGACATGGATGTCGGCACCCGACCTTCAGCCGGTGCCAGTAATGTCCGTACTGGCATCGGGGACTTTCAGGATCTCAGGGCTGGAGTGGAAGTACGTACCAGGGTTGGGATGGGCCTGTGACCAAGGGGGCAGACAGCGCGGGTGGAATTACCAGCGGGAAACGAACTGGAGGCCCCTGCAGTTCAAGGATGCCCAAAGCCAGAGGTGTGCAAGAGGGAGCTGGAGGCACACTGAAGATTTGAAGCATGGCTTCTCTGAAGGCCTCGATCTGCAGCAGGGTAAACAATGGCCTGGGGAACTTGGGGCGCGTCTGGATCCACTGAAGAATAGATTCTCTGGCCTTTGACATCGAGGACGTGAGACTTGCATCTTCACCCGTTGCGCCTTTTCTTTGGTGTCAGAGTGGACGGATGGGGTTGAGTCCCGCTTTGCTTTCTAATACTAGAACTGGAACAGTTATGGAAACCACACGTGGACCGTGACTTGGAGTGGGAATAGGGCCTGCATGAAGACAGTCACTTCTCGGTTGGCAACAAACAACTTCCCCTTGCTTCTTTTCCTGCGTAATAGCAATGGTCCACACAGCAGGCCAAACTCCCGATGCCCTTGTGGGGGAATCCAAAGACCGCACCCTATTGCCAATGTAGGCTTACCTGCATCATTCAAGGCAATACCTCAAAGCAGTGTTTTGCTATGCAAGCCCCTGACACCAGATAGACTCCTGGTGGACACCAGTGGGAGCTCCATCTTGCCCGACACTAGGCCCTTCCCTTTTGTGACTAGAGCACGAAACACTGGTTGTCAATGAATTCAGCGGCGAAAGCTCTGAGCAGCAAATCGCCTTTCACCGACTTAAACAGCAATGACACTACAGCTCCCCTTAAAGTTCTTGCAGTTTCTGCCTAGCCCAGTGTATCTTCTTGAGTTGCAATTTGTACGTAGCACCTTGTACATCACCGTGTAAAGGCACTTGAGGATAATGCTTTTACTCTTGGCTGGTAATCACATTTTTAGGGCTAAAACAAGCACTCCGATTACCTTTCCTACAGTTAGTTTGGACTGGATGATGACCTTTTAACTGAGCTAACGTTGAAATGCCATAGACACTGCTCCAGTCTTCTTTAAATTAGGTGAAAGAGATGATGATGAATTAATATCCAGATCAAATGTTTTTTGGTTGTTTACTTTTAGGTTTACACACGTTTAGAGTCACTTTTATTAATATCTGTTTTGTGTGAACATGGGGTACCTTAATCACTCGTTTATTATTCTAGGTTTCAAACATTATACCATAACTGGTTGAAATTATATAAACTCTTTCGGATAATGGGAAGAGTAGCACCATGTTTATGACCACATACTGACATGGTCTTGTACAATTTGTTCAGTGGCGGCTCCTCTGCTAAGGAGGAGGAGTGTCGCCCCACTGGTTTTCAGCACAGCAACAAAGGAAAAATAAAATAACGCGCCGTTATTATGATTTTATTTTTCAGTGCGAAGGCAGGTCTGCTCAAAGACCAGAGGG
Organism: Triturus cristatus; assembly: GCF_964204655.1. NCBI lineage: Eukaryota > Metazoa > Chordata > Amphibia > Caudata > Salamandridae > Triturus > Triturus cristatus. Next base: position 253,161,383 of record NC_140586.1, read on the forward strand.
AGGAGTGGTTGTAGCACTTTGTAAGTGCGCATGATGGTTTGTCCGGCCGTTTTGGGCATTTAGCATGTTCTCCACCAGGTTGTAATGCACAGCCTGTGTAGAGAACATGCAGTTTCGAGTCCCTGTTTGAGCACGAACAACTGCGCTCAGAACAATCACAATGCTGCAGCGTTGTGATTGGCTTAGGGGAGTCTAGGAGCCTGCGTGCTTCCAGTTCACACAGAAGCAGAGGACAGAGGTCAGGAAAGCAATCTTTTTTTTTTACTTACCCCCCTCCCCCCCCCCCCGCCCAACTACTACTGCCAAGGAGCAGCCGCCACTGAATTTGCTATGCCCTGCAAATACGGATGTATTTTTCAATTTAGTTCCTACTGAATCTTTTTCTTTGATAATTCTGTTGCATTAAGGAGCATTTATCACACTACTTCGACTCGTGTCTGGAGCCCAGGCACCGAAAACCATCCTTATGTGGGGTCCATCATCTGCTTCCTGCGGTTGGACATGGCTTGAATCCGGTCGTTTTGAGTGGGAATGGTTCCTATTGTTTACAGTGAGGGCATTGCATCCGGGCAGAAAGTGCAGTCGTTTTAGGAGTCAGAGACTGACATGGTAGGAGCAGGACTCTGGATCTGCATCAGGAGTACAACGAAAAGAATAAACTTCAGAGCATGGGTGGGCTGGCGATTACATGCGGGTCCTCTCAGCTCTTAATTCGTAAAAGAACGAGTGCCTGTGACCAAGCCTCTGCTCAGAAGCCTACAGCCAGCGCTATTGAATGCTGTGTGCCGAATACCAAGGCTTTGAATCTACCTCAGGACTATTTGATCCAATGCCAGAAACTCCCTCCCCTTTACCTTATCCCTGCCGTCCCTGCTTTCTGCCTTTGTGACAGTTTTGCCTTTCTTCTCTGAAGCACCGCTGCCTCTATGGTGCAGTTTGGAGACCGCACGGGCCACACAATGCCACCTGTTGGCATGCCGGCACACTGCTAAAAAAACAAATTTTCAGGAGGATCCAGTCTGACACCTGTGGAATATTCTAACAAGAGTAATCTGGTTAAAAGTATCCATCGGAATAAATCAATTTGTTTTGACATTTCCTCTTATTAACCAGTGGGGCCTAAGAGGAGATTTTAAACTTGCATTGTCAGTGTCTTCCTACAACAGTAGTACCTCAATAGGAGTGGAATCTGTGACATGCAGAATACACATAGTTTTCGACCTTTAACAAGCTACCCTATCTCAGGAGGGCAGGAACCAATTCTACAAAGGATACATCTAACACTTTAGGAATTGCACTCACATTTCAATTCATTACAAACAGCTCATAATAATTCTATGCCATGTACTTTCTTTTCGTTTTTTTACTAAATTCTCCGCCCCCACTTTCAACCTATAGCAGTAAATATTATTTATATAACACTTCTTGCCACATTTGGACTATTTGTATGTGCCTTCAATACCAATTGTTACTTTTCACCCTATTTAATTGTCTTTAATTTATGACACTGGAAGGATGGAAATCACAATTGTTTTAAACTGTTCCCTGTAGATCAATGCAGAGATCAGCAGCGAGTGCTCACTCAATGAGTCACTCTGCCATTTCCCCTTTTTTGACTACAGTTTCTACTTTCCCCTCGTTCCTCTTCTTTTTGCTGTTTGGTGTTCTTCACATAGAAGTGTACAGCCAGGAGTGAGAAGTCCTGAATGGGAATCCAATTGCTGTGCTGCTAGATGACTGCCACCCAAGACAAAGTGGTCGTCTCTATTTCAACATACCGCATTCTAGGATGTTGCATTTCGGCTTCAGTTTTGTTGATGTCATTTACTACAACATAAGGAATTACATATTTCAGAAGGAGAAGGCAAGGACTACAATAGGAAGGTGGAGAAATGCAGAACCTAAAGCCTAGAAGTCAATGTAGCAGAAGGGGGTAAGAGCCACTTTTAGGGGAAATCCAACATGGAAAGACCTTGGAGTTTGGAAATTCAAGCCTGGTCACAATCATGAAATAGTGGAACGATGCATTCAGATTATTATATCAGACACTCTCTCTGTGACACATGCACAATCTGTATTCTGGTTTTATGTTTGTTTAGTTATCATTGTAAAACTGAAAAGGAAAAGGTTACCCTGTAAGAATCTGCTCGTAGCATGTGGTGCTGTTGATTCCCATGCTCTGCATACTCTTTCCATCTAGTGTTAGGCACAGACAGATGCTAGTTGTTTTTCTGCAAAGATGTTTTTCGAGTCACAAGCTATAGAGAGTACTCCCTTCACTTGGGTATCGGCTCTAGGTTAAAATGTTTTCCTCACAGAGGCTGAAAGGAATGAGGAGGAAACACGGTATGATGCATGTGTGTATTACACAAAAAAAGGTAATGGATGACATAGTGAAGATCTAAATCACATACATCCATGGATGAGGGTGGGCGCATGCGACTCTACAGCACTACATACCTCAAAAAGATGCTTACAGGGTAAGGAACATTTTCCGTTCATATTATGTGTTGTTGTAGACACACATGCTCTGCACAGAATGTAAAGAAGTACCTTCGTATACGTGCTGGCTAGTGTGTAGATGATGCAGATGTCTGAAACAAGGTCTTATTTTGTCAACCATAGCCTGTTGTCCAGCTAGAACAGGGGTACTCACAAACTTTCTCTCGGGGGCCAAATTTACAGTGTGGTTTGTGGCAGAGGGCTGCACCGGTGGGGGCGGGGTCAGTGGGGGAGGGGGCGGGGCTAGAGCAACAACAAAAAAACTGTGACCATGAGGTTGAACACAGGCCCCTGCAGCACACGCCTTCGTCCACTGAGCCACCAGACCCGGCATTCACACATCTCTATCTATCTATCTATCTATCTATCTATCTATCTATCTATCTATCTATCTATCTATCTGGCTCCCTCCCTCCCTCCCTCGATCACTCTCCTTCTCTCTGTCTCCCCCTCTATCTATTTCTCGCTCTCTCCCTCTGTCTCCCTTTCTCTCTCCCTCCCTCAGTCTCTGTCTCCCTCTGTCTCCCTCACTCTGTCTCCCTCCCTCTCTCTGTCTCAGTACCTCCCTCCCTCCCTCCCTCTAGTCTCCCTCTCTGTCTCCCTCCCTCCCTCTTTTCTGTCTGTCTCCCTCCCTCTTGTCTCCTTCCCTCTCTCTGTCTCCCTCCCTCTCTCTCTGTCTCCCTCCCTCTCTCTCGGTCTCCCTCCCTCTCTCTCTGCCTCCCTCCCTCTCTCTCCGTCTCCCTCCCTCTCCGTCTCCCTCCCTCTCTCTCTCCCTCCCTCTCTCTCTGTCTCCCGCCCTCTCTCTCTGTCTCCCGCCCTCTCTCTCTGTCTCCCTCCCTCCCTGTCTGTCTCCCTCCCTGAAGGACCACACAGTGTTCGTGTGTGTGCAGTTCTCCCTGTAGAGTGCACGTGTGCAGACTTCCAGCCTACAGGCTATAGATATTCAATCTTCCCTCCTGCGCTCTATGCATGTAGAGCCCTTCCCTTTGCAGGCTATATGTGAGACGTTAAATGGCGTTCAATCCTCTGTGCAGCGAACACATACATCCCTTTCCTGCAGTGTTTAGTGTTCACGTTTCCAGGTGGGAATTCCCTCAGAGTCTTCCAGTTCACCCCGGTATGGAGTCTGGGCAATACTTTTGTGGTAGATCCTGGTTTGATATAAAATCGCCTCGCCTGCAGTCGGCCCTATCCAGAAAATGCAGACGTCCATAGACACGTTTTCTTTTTTGGATCCATTTCACAGGGCAGCAAATAAGGAAAGGAGGAAAGAGAAGGTAATACCCCTTTCCTGGAGTCTTGCTTTTCACTGAGGAGCGAGACCGAAAGAGAGGGAAGACTCGGAGGCTTAGAGGCCGTCACCGGGGCATGCGCTCACAGTTTAATTTATAGGGGCTTGGGGAGGCTGTGCGCAGGAGCCAAATGTACATAACGATTAAAAAACACATACCTGTGCAGGCGCTGCTGCGAAGGTTCTCCGGGGCTGGAAGGACGTCGTGACACCAGGGGCACAGGAAGCTCACCAAAAGGTCCTTTAAAAGTTAGCTGTAACTAGCGCTAGTTACCGCTGACTTTTAAAGGGCCTGAGCTTCCTGTGACGTCAGAGGCAGGCAGGCCAATCGGAGGAAAGCAGAGACGATGGCCGCAGGAGGAAACGTTGTGATTACGTATTAAACGCGTATTCACAACGTTTGCTCCTGCGGCCATCTTCCCTGCTTACTCCAGAGAAGTGCACTGTACTCTATCTCGATCAAGGTCCGCGGGCCGCCAATGAAGGCCTGGCGGGCCGCCAGCGGCCCGCGGGCCGTACTATGAGGAACACTGAGCTAGAACATAAATGCAATGGTGTTTAGTTAATGTGTGGGGTTGACCATGAAGCTGCCTTACATATGTCAGCTAGGGGAATGTTCCCTGAGAAGGCCTTGGATGCAACCTTCTTGCAAGTAGAGTGAGCCCTAGGACTAACGGGGAGGACTCTTGTTGCCTTTTGAAATCACATTTGCATACACTGCACTATCCATCTAGAAATTCTTGCTTTAGATATGGATTACCCTTGTGAGGCTTTGCAAAGGCCACAAACAACTTGCCTGCCTGGCGAAAGGGCTTGGTTCTTTCTATGTAGTACATGAGTGCTTTTTACATCTAAGGTATAAAACGTTCTCTCTGAAACGGAGTTTGGTTGGGAAAAGAAGACCGGTAGCTCTATAGTCTGGTTGAGATGGAAAGGGGAACAGCCTTGCTCAAGAACTTGAGATTTGTGATGAGTAATAGCCTATCCTTGTGACTTGGATGAAGGTTTCTTGCTACAGGAGGGTTTACAGCTCACTAATGTGACATAAGAAGTGATCGCAACCAGGAAGGTTACCTTCTAGGAGAGGCACTGGAGCGGGCAAGAATGCAAGGACATAAACAGGGGCCCATGAGTCTGGTAAGGAAGGTACTATGGTTCAACGCTTGTGCATGCAGAACCCTGGGAGGGATGACTCTTGAGGACTTCCATGAATGCCTCGATTACTAGAATGCAGAAGAGGAAGGAAGGCTCCCTGTTTTGCATATCTACAGTGACAGCTGCTAACTAAAGCTTTATCAAAGTGTAGGCTAGACCTGACACCTGGAGGTGGAGGAGGTAGGTAATAAAATCGTAGACTGCAGGCCTTAGAGGCTCTAGGTTCTCAGCAATGCAGTAGTGGACAAACCTTTTCCACTTTGCTGTGAAGCATGCCCGTATGGTAGATCTACAGGACTCCCGCAGGTGTCCATGCATTCCTGGGGAAGACCAAGGTAACTGAATTGTATGACCTCAGGTGGCATATCACTAGATTGAGCTGCTTGGGATCTGGGTGCGATTATGTTGACAGAGTTTCGGTACATTCCATCCGCACCTAGAGTGGTGTCACGCCTTTTCCCCCTGCATTGGGTATGACCTGTAGTAGAGGCAGGAGTCACACAAGAGAATCAATAAAAGGAATCCGGGAATACTCCTGTAGTTTCAGTAAAGTACCATTCATAGTTCGAGTGCCTCTTGTGCCATGTCGCTACATTACCAGGCCTACTGTTCCCAGCACTCAGTAGGCCACCAGCCAGTTAACAACATAATAGGTGCCTGACCTGTCTTTGGTTCCTAGAGAAAAGGTCCGCTTCTTGTAGGGGCTGATTGACATCGCTAGCAAGGCAGAATACCAAGGCTGCCTGGCCCAGGTTGTGGATACCAGGATGAGGGTTTGATTTGCCACATCTTCTGAACCACAATTGGAATGAGCTGGAGAGGCAGAGATGTGCAAGCAAAGATCCCTGACCAGTTGATCCATAGTGTATTGCCTGTGGGTGTACTATCCTGGAAGCGAAGTTTCGGCATTTCATGCTCTCTATGATGGAAAATAGGTCTATGCCAGGAGTGTCCCAGTGCTGGAAGTACCTGTAGGTGGAGTTCCCACTCATGGACTGCTGGTTGCTAACACTCTTGATCAGGAAATCATTGAGATAAAGAGGCGGGAGTCCAACTGTTTCTGTAAGTGGGCAGCAACCACTGTAAGGAACTTGGTGAAGCCCCTTGAGGCAGCGATGAAACCAAAGGGAATTACTATGAATTGATAATGATGACCTCTTACCACGAAGCACAAGTAGGTAAGTGGGCCAGATGGATGGGGATGTAGGCATCTTTGAGGTCTAATGCCACCATGTAGTCACCTTACTGAAGCAGCTCTATGACATCCTGCAGCATTACCATATTAAAAGTTTCTAAGAGAACATATCTGTTGAGGGTTCCGAATGGATCTGAAAGAGCAACCCTTTTTGGGGATTAGAAAGAGTGAGTAAACCACTTTGAATTGATGGTGGATGGGCAGCAGCTCTGTAGCATCCCTGTGAAGGAGTGATTGGGTCTTTTTCTCTAACATACGGAGATGTTCGTTGCTGAGGCAGTACTTGCGAGTTGCAGAGTGTCTGATGAGGTGATCTTCCTACCTGCCCTACACTGCTGCCTACGAAAGCACTCCCTTGGCTTAGATGTTTGGAGGGCACCGATAGCCTTGGCAGTGTCTGTGTCCTTTAGTCTCTCGAGCATCTGGTCAACATGTGGGTTGAAGAGTTTCTCACCAAAGGGAAGGTTAATCAGATGCTGTACCTCTGGTTTAAACTCAGAGATACAGAGCCAGGCGTCACGTCTTACTAAGATGCTGGTATTTATTCCCCAGGCCACAGTGGCAGCGGTATCCGGAAAACAGCAAATAGTGGCATTGGGATGGCCAGAACTGCTTAGGGGGGTCCTGCATTACATCACAATGAGCCCAGTTGCATAGAGAATGTAGGCCAGCAAAGTTGGCCCTGCCCAAAGTTTTTTTCCCTCTCCCTCTCCGTAGAGAGAGCATCTTATGTGTCATGGGCATTTATGTGTTTTGCTAACATGTGGACCACCAAGGGGCACTTGCCCATGTAGGTAGGGTGGGTCACTAGGCGAGGGCTTGCACTTTTTGTCCTCCCAGGTTGCGACTACCCTTACAATCAGGGCTCCTTAAAGGTATCCGTGGTAATCTTAAGCATACCCTTGAGCATATTACGACATGGTACTGGATGTTAGACAGCATCTCTATCAGGAAGTAGTAGTCATCCACCTTATGATATGTCTGCCCAAGTGTCATCAGCAGGCACAGAATTGGAAGGTGTGGCGGTGGTGAACAGGTAGAGGACTGGTACCCCTGTCCTTGTATCTTTAGAGCTCAAGAGGTTGGGAGCACCAAAGCAAGTTCCTCCTCAAAAGTGAGCTCCCTCTTGCATGGCAATGTCTCTGATGGGTTTGGGGGCATCTTGATGGTGATCTCGCCTGTCTAAGGATGGATGAAGGCGTTTGTCGATGAGCCAAACTTCTCTTGCAGCTGCTGGAGGATGGGTTTCTCAAGAGTCCTCAGAGCAGGCCATAGAAGGAGTTTTCAGCACCAAATGTGCTCTCGACGTTGAGGTCGATTTTTGCGTTGACAATTTTTGTGCCGAAAGAGGCCTCAGTGCGGAGCAGAGCGTCACTTCACCCTTGAACGCTTGTGCAGGATTGTTGGACTTAATGGACATGCCAGATCGGTGTCTAAAGAAGAAAGCATGGTCAGGTCCAACTGTTTAATCTGGTCCACCCATGGTCCAAGTGCAGTGATGGCCCAGGTGGCTGTTTTTTCTTTAGGTACGGTACCCAGCCCCCTTGGGACGCTGCTGTGCCTCAGCTTTGGATTGTTGTGCTGCCCTTCGTTGTTTGTCAGTGAGGAGAGTACTCATGATTATGGTCTTGGCTATGAGGCACCTAAATCCTGCTCTTAGGACGTGGAGGAAAATTGGCCTCCAGGTTGGGAGATGACTGGATGAGCTGTGTCCACAAGGGGCCAGCTTTCTCCTGTCTTTCTGCTGTGTTCCCTGAAGAGGACAGTGGTGTCATTCAACTCCTGCCTCTGCATCCTCTAATGGGTCTACATACGCTCGCATCCGTACTGAAGTATCTTCTTCAACCAGAAGGTGAGGCTGTTCTCACTTGGTTTCATTGTGTTTGGAGCAGAGGCAGAGATTGCAGACAATTCACTGTGATCCAGCACTCCATGTAATTAATCAATAATCGTAAAATATGACTGTCCATACGGCAGGTGTTACTTCAAAAAAATTCTTTCTTTATTAGGTGGTTCTTTTCTTCACATATAGAAAAGGTACATACAACGTAGCCAATGTAGCCGACGCGTTTCGTCCAAAAGGACTTCTTCAGGGCTACAACAGACAAATACAGAATATTTTTACCCACATAGTTTACAAAAAATATCACTAAATATATACATATCATTAAAATATCATCTAGAAACATATAAATGCATTTCCTATATACAATATTATTAAAAAATACACCTGGTGAAGTTCTGTATCTCCCTATACATATTACTCTGATCATCCAACAATACAAGATAAGTTCTCTAGAAATCTACACCTGCCAAAGAAAGATATTAGCATTTTTTACAAACATTTTATCTTCCAGTCAGCATCAATTCTTTAGATAAGTGTCCAACCAATGGATCGAGTGAAGGCATGAGGACAGAAGCTGTCATTAAATCTATTTTTTCAATAGAGACTTGAATCTATTTTTTCAATAGAGGCTTAATTGTATATTACAACTCAGCATTTCTTATCAGTCTATTCAGCATTTGACTAATTCTTACCAATTAGAGTTGGTTTTAGATATGAGACGGATGACTTTCTATTCTCCTCCATCTCGGGAAAAATTAGTGAGTCTTCTTCTAATATGCCGTACTAGATCACGCACCTTTTTAAATGAAAGAGAAAATATATATATGGGTATTAGCCTACCCATCAGATGATATGTTAATCACTAGGTTAAACTTCTTTTAAGATATATGAAAGGCCCACCAGTACCTTAATTGTTTTATATGGCTTGAGTTTCCTCTCCTTATTTAAAAAATTAATCACCATGTGTAAAATCCCTAGAAAGATCCACAGGTTAATTTTCTTTTTCGTGAATTTCATCAAGTTGGCTATCCTAATGTAAAAGAGAAGATAATGCATGTTTCCCATATTAACAATGTACAAGGGATTTTATTAAGGTTCTCCATTCAAAAAGACACATATTGCAGACAGTGCCTACCTACCTGATTGTTCTACATTTAAATATTCTGATAATGTTGTGGTTTCTTATTCTTCAATTGTAATTCACCCTTATACGGTTTACATCTGTGGATTCTAGGGAGAATGAGAAAACCCAAATTAGGGATATTGTTCATACTGACTATGGTCTGATCTGACACAAGAGTTATAGTTTTCATAACTAAGTTCAACCCAGACATGTGTTAAGGCCTTCTATTACTTCCTCTTTGTCTCCAGATAGATTTCAAAGCTAATGAATATTAATCTGTTAAGTTTAAGTAAAGAAGACATTCCAGTTATGCAGATTTTTAACAGAGCAAGAACTAGGTATCAAGATTATGCTAAAAATATTAAAAGTTCCATGTGGGAAGATAATGTAGCAATAGGATTCTAATTAAAAGGACTAAAGTTCTTCCAAGTCCGTATGGCTTACCAAAGATTCAGGAGCCGATTCCCTCCATATCCAGGTCCATGCAGTGCTGATCTGCGTTTGTGGACCACCTTAAGTACCCTAGAAAGGTACACACCTGAGGTGTGTTCATAATATAATTGCCTTAGGTCGTCAAAGTACAAAGACGCTATCTTTAAATGGTGTATTAACTCTCAGTACCCTGATTAATTTCTACAAATCTAGAGTTCGATTAGTCTTCCAAAACCACGCAGCTTGATGAATAGTCATCTCACCTGGTCTTGTATTCTTGCTCGATTTTAATAATCTACATTTGACGTATTAAAGAATTTCAATTAAACACCATCGTGTATATGGTTGCCTTAGATCGTACGCATACAGAGCCGCCATTTTTAAACGATGTGTTTACTCTAAATACCATTCTGCTGCTGCAATTCATATAATTACTTCTACTCGTTCAGAGTTCGATTAATATGCCAAAAACACACCGCTCGAATAGTGATAGATTGCCCTCATCTCGCATGGTTACTTGATTTGAGTAATTTGCATTTGGCGTGTTGAAAGGTTTTCTTTGATTAAACATAATCGTGTATATAAGCGCCATATTGTAATGGTCAAAATACCGAGCCGCCATCTTTAAATGATGTATGTTCTCTCAATATTAGCTAAATTTTGATTGATATGCCAAGGCCACTTGGCTTTATGAGCGATAGTATTTACGAATCTCACATGGTTATGTGATCATAATCATACATATTTGCCGCGTGAGAAAATTAATTAATTAATTAAATACGATCATGTAAATAGACGCCATATTGTAATGGTGTATAGTATTACCGCCATCTTGTGACCATATTTTATGGTACTATAGGTATAAACATTTAAGTTCGATTAATATGCCCAAGCCACATAACTTGATGAATAATAGTCTCACCTCAACTCGCATGGTTACTTGATTTTAGTGATTTATATTTGATGTGTTGAAAAGATTTCTCTTATTAAACATAAACGTGTATATAAACGCCATATTGTAATGGTCAAGATACCGAGCCGCCATCTTTAGATGGTGTCTGTCCTCTCAATATCGACTAAAGTTTGATAATATTCCAAAGCCACATGGCTTGATAAGTGATAGTCTTTCCGAGTTTCACATGGTTATGTATTTATAATCATAAACATTTACCACGTGAAGAAATTAATTAATTGAACAAGATCATGTATATAGACGCTATGTGGTAATGGTGTATAATATTACCGCCATCTTGTAATAATATCTTATAGGACTATAATATTAAGCATTCACAGACCTACATTTAATAATAGTGTATGGCAAAATATGCATTATCCACAACCCACTGATCTCAATGTTTACATAATGATGAAAAGGGAATCTAAAAGGTCGAAAAAGTATATTCATTTGAAAAGTGTATTTATTTGAAAAAACTAATTAAAGGCGATGTCAGTAATTTATGTGATTGGCTTTAATGTTCTTGAGTTTAATTGTGTATTGAAAACAACACACAGCCCAATGTGTAAAACCCAACAATATTTCGTTATTACCATAATGTATTGATTTAGCTCTGGAAAAAGGAGAATGAAACGGGTCATACACAGAACGCCATGTTGACATAATGTGTAGTATCGCTATCATCCTGTGTTGGTATACGAGAATGAATATAATAATGCCCAAAAAGTTATTTTTTTCGATCTCTTTGAAATTTTCGAGATTTATTATTATGATATTCTAAAGATGGTTTTAAGGAAGACTAATTAGTCTTTATCATTAATAAGGGCAATTCGGATATTTCAATAGTTAAAACAGGAGATCACCATCCTATGATTTCATAAAGTATTACCAACATTTTATGATGGAATACTTCCCCATTTTATTTCGTCACAGACTCAGATAGTTTGGTTGAGGTTAAATCAAATCGGGCTGATGTATTTCCAGACATCAGATAAGGATATTTTACAGCCCTAGTATGTAGAAAAGAACCCACCCTTTATAAAAAGAAAAGTGATACATTTCATTATTGATGTTCAATCCTCTACTGATAGTTCTAAGGCGGCAAATCCAACTTGCTTCAGCTTGCCTAAGTATCTTCTCTCTATCTCCACCCCTCTCTGGCACTTTTATATGATCAATTGCATGAAACCAGATTGCTGTTTCTTCGGGATGTGATTCAGAGATGTGGATGGCAATAGGATATTTAATATCCCTATTTCGTATCGCTCTTACATGTTCCTGTATTCTAACCTTGAGGCAGCGAATGCTACTGCCCACATAGATTTTAGCACAGGAACATCCAATTACGTATACAGTGTGTGTCGTGTCCATACTGAAGTATCTTCTTCAACCAGAAGGTGAGGCTGTTCTCACTTGGTTTCATTGTGTTTGGAGCAGAGGCAGAGATTGCAGACCTGATGATGGTCAGTCCATGGGAATTTGGAGTGGCAATACTGGAAAGGCATCCTTTCCATCACAGTCCATCCATTCTGGATGTCAAAGTCATCTAGGCAAGGGGCACAGTGCCCTGGGGAGGGCCCTACAGTGAGGCATCGAAAGGCGGCAAATGTGTGTCGAACGTCATTTGGGAAATAAGTGGTGTTGAGATCTTAAAACTGAGTGGATTCTCTTTCGGTGCTACCAGAGTCGGAACAAACAAATAGGTCCCCAGGTAAGCGCTACAAGTCAGCGAACAATGAACGCTGTTAGTACATGTCAAAATCTGATGAGGAAAAAACACAATTTACCATGGAGTTTATGCCTATGAGCATTGCCAACTAAGGGAGGAGTCACAATACCTTGTGACTCGAAAAACGTCTTGGAAGAAAAAGAACTGGCAAAGTTAGCGCCCAACACTAGATGGTAGAAGTATGCAGAGCATGTGTACCAACAGCAACTCACGTTACCAACAAAGTTACTGAAAAAAGAAAGGTAAAAAAGCACCCAGGGCTACAGACCTAATACCATGTCACCTGTTAACCTCAGGCTAGGGTTGCAGATATTAGTGCTGCAGGTAAAATGTGTTTTTCCAAAACAAAAGCTGCAAACAAAAATGCATCTGTTACATGTGCACCCGTAAGCAACAGCCAAATCAGGCCATCTGGTGGCAACACAATTAGTAAAATAAAATTACTTTAAAAGCAGACGTAAATTGGTAGATTTAAGAGTGTATGTGGTAGGGGGTAGACTACTTTTATTTTTTTAGCAATCTACTGCCCAAACTATTAGAATTATGAACATGGGAGGTCCAGTTGTGCTGCCCTAAAAAAGAAGCTCGGTCTTTCAAAAGGCTTTACCAAGAGGCTCTCTGGAAAAGACCAAGCTACAAGAGCAAGGCACACTTTGTGCTATGCCCACTCTGGCCTGCTCATTGTTATTATGAGAATTTAAAACGAGCTGGCTCAACAGGATATGCTCTGGCTTGCAGCTGCCTTCAGGGTCATGTGGATGAGGCGCAAGCCAACCTGCACACCATTTAACGGAGAAAAGCATGTGCTATTGGTCTCTTGGGTAATGGTTTATTGCCCACAATGCCAATCAGACTGTACTTTCTTTCTGGTAGAATGGGCTCTAGGTGTTACTGGTAGAGCTCTTTTTGCCTTGTGATAAGTTTCAATACATTAACTATCCACCTGCAATTCCTATCTTTGATATAGATTGTACTTTGTGAGTAGATCAGTTTTTTGCAAGAGAAAAAAAAATGTTCTAGCAATTTAGTACATGAGAGCACGTTTTAGTATGTAAGGTTCTCTTTGCTACATGGTCTGGGTTTATGGGGAAAAAACCTCAAAAAAAAAAAAAAAACTGGGAACTCTATAGTATGATTAAGGTTGAACGGGGAAGCTACCTTGGAAAGGAAGTGGGGGTTTGTCCTGAGAACTACCCTGGCTTTTTGAACCTGTACAATGGTTCCTTTAACGTGAGAGCTAGTATTTCACTAATGTGGCCTAAAGTTATTGCCACTAAAATGCTACTTTGCAGGAAATGTACTGTAGGTGACCTAAATATAGTGGCTCAAATGGAGGACGTATGAGTCTGGTACATCCAAAATAAGTAATTCCATAGTCAGGCATGTCGGACTCGGAGGACTAACCCTTTTAAGGCCTTCCATGGAAGCTTTAAACACTGGAATGCAGAAAAGGAAGGAATGTTGCCTGTTCTGCATGTATGCCACTACTGTTGGTAAATGAAGCCATATAGAGGTATACACTAAGGCTGACTTTCATACATGAAGTAGTTAATGATGTCCTGAACAGCAGGTGTAAGAGGATTTATATTTCGTGTGGTATAGTAGGGGACAAGCCACCGTTTCCACTTGGCAGAACAGCAAGCACATGTAGTAGGTCTATGATACTCCTTCAGGATGTCCATGCATTCTGGGGGTAAACCTAAGTAGCCAAATTCTAAGACCTCATGTGCCAGGTTCAGCCGTTTGGGATCTGGATGTTTGATCTGTCTGTGCCTTCTGGTGAGCAGGTCGACCCTGTTTGGGAGCTTCCCATGTGGGCTGATGAACATTTCTAAAAGAGAAGAGCACAAAGGCTGCTTCACCCAGGGGTGAGCAGCTAGCTTTCGGGTTTGTGAAGTTTACTGCATCTTCCGTATCATTTGTTGGAGTGGGAGCGGTGGAAAAGCGTAGGCAAATATTCCTGACCAACTGATCCATAGAGAATTTCCCAGGAAACGTGGGTGTGGATATCTGGAGGCGAAGCTTGGACATTTTGCATTCTCAGGGTGGCAAATAGATCCACGTCAGGAGTGCCCCAGCAGTCAAAATACCAGTCATGATCTGTGGGTGGAGTTCCCACTCATGGAGTTGTTGATTTGTCCGGCTCAACAGGTCCGCAAAGTTATTGTATGCCCTCTGCAAGTATTCTGCCAACAGGTGAATCATGTAATGAATGACCCAATGGCAAGTGGATTGTTCTAGGAGACAGGGCGAGGAAGCAAATGGATACCTTCCTCCCCACCCCCCGTTTCCATAGGTACTACATGGCAATAATGTGGTCAGTCATGATAAGGTCTACTTTACTGCAAATAAGTGGACGAAGGCTTTGAATGTAAGGGGGACTGCCAGAAGTTCTAAGTAGGTGATGTGGTGAGCTTGTTGGGTGGGACTACTTAGATCATAAACTGTGTTCTGATTGAGGTGAGCTCCCCACTTGGTTAAAGAGGTGTCCAAGGTAATGGCCACCTGCAAAATAGGGTCCTGAAAAGGCCTACCCCCCAAAAAATTGTTGCTGTGCTACCACTGCAGAGAGCAACGGGCACTGACTTTTACCAACACTAGATCCGCCATGTGGCCCTCAGCTTCCGACCATTGTACTGCTAGGCACTGTAGTAGGGGGCACGAGCAGCCACACGTAAGCAACAACTGCAATACAGGAATTCATTATACCCAACAGGAGCATTACGTTTTTGATTGAGGCTGAAAAAGAGATACAAGCACTCCAAAGGCTCCCACTCTTTGTGGGCTGAGGTAAGCTCTTCCTATGACCGAGCTTAGAACCACCCCGAGAAAGGGTTGTATCTGGAGTGGTTGTAGGTGGGATTTGACCTTATTTATAGTAAAGCCGTGATTGTGGAGTAGTCAAATGGTAGCCAGTGTATGGTTTAGGCACAGTTAGCAGCTTAACCTCCTGATAAGCCAGTCATCGAGCTAGGGTAATACATGAATTCCTTATCTCCTCAAGTGTGCAGCGACAACCGCCAGACACTTGGTGAAGACATTTGGGGCAGTGGTAACCTCAAATACAAGTAATTTGAACTGGTAATGCTGGCCACCTACCATGATCTGCAGGTGGGCAGGATAGATGGAGATGTGGAAGTAGATGTGCTTGAGAACTAGTGCTTTCATGTATGCACCTCCTGTAGCATTAGCATTAACATGTGAAAATGCTCCAACAGGATGCATCTGTTGAGTGGTATGAGTGAGCCGTCCTTGTTGGATATGAAGTAGTGTGAGCAAACTCCCTTGCCCAGCTGATTGTGATTTACTGGCTTGATTGCACCCTTTAGAAGGAGGGGCTGAACCTCTTCCTGTAGCAGACAATGGTAGTCAATACTTAGGGCCAGATTACGATGGCGGTGGGCCCACCCCCGACAGCCCACCGGTGGCAGTCCCCTGACAGCCCATCGGTGGCAGTCCCATCGCCATCAAGTTCTTTGCCCGCCACATCTGGATGGCAGATGGCTGTGTGGCAGTTTGAAAGACCGACCGCCACGGATCTGACGGGCTCATGGAGCCCATTGGTGGCTGAGTAACACCTACAATGGTGGCGGTGCCTTACGATGTTCTTTTCCTCCAGCCCTTTCATGGCAGTGAACTCGCCATGAAAAGGCTGGCGGAAAAGAACATTGAGGGCCCCTAGCAGGCCCCCCTAACTCCTGGCTCCCAGACACGGAACCGGGGGGGCACCTATGGTGCCCCCCCCCCCATATCCTTGCACCCTGTGGCAGGCACTGCATGGTGCCTGCTACCTAGTGCCGCAATATGTAGAGTCCCTTTTTAGGTCTCGGCTAGCGATGGCTGCGCTTGCGCAGTCTCGCTCGCGAGACATAATGACTTGGGTGAAGAGGGGCTTGAACCCGCCCCTCTTCTTCCCTGTTCTCCATTGGCTGGCCTAGTAAATGCTGGCCAGCCATTGGAGAAGAGGTCCCGTCACTCTAATCCTGCCCCGTCCTTTTCGGATCGGGGGGCGTGTTTTTTGCGAGAAGTCTCAGGGAGGACACAACAGCAAAACACGCCCCCCAATCCGAAAAGGAGGCTGCGTTTCTCCGAGGCAGTTTTTCGCTGCCTCTGAGAAAGGCGGTGGTGTCCCGGCGTTGCTCCCTCACCTGATCTCCTTGTTCTTATTGAAATCCCACAGCTCTTGTATTCACCAGCCCTTCTTTAACAATAGTGCACAGTAAGATTTGTAAATATGCATGTCTTTTATTTTAAAAAGTTGCGCTCGTTTAAAACTAATATTTTAAACATATATGTAACATCTCATTTACCTCGCTGTGTCTCATGTGAATTTTATTTCTCTCCACTAAAGAACGCACGTGTTACCCCGGGTAGAGTCACTGCCTCTTCTCTGTGCCCTCAGAGGCGGTATTTGCTGCCTTGTCCAGTGTGCAACTAATTGTGACACCAGTCTGGAATTCCTGCCTGCTTTCCGAGTCCCCAAGGCTACGGGATCTGCCTCCTTTGCATGGGTGGATCCCGGCAGCTGCCTGCTCCAGAGCAACAGGTTGCAGCGTGTGTGGTCCCAGGCTGGAACAGCTGCCTGCCTTCTCTCCCCGTGACCCCAGGCTCGAGTTTCTGCCTGTTTTCTCTGTGTGCCCCAAGATGAAGTTGCTGCCTGCTCTCTTTGTGGTCACCGAGGAAAGTTCCTGCCTGTGCTCTTTTAGATCCGCTGCCGCCTGCTGGCTGAGAGCTCCCAGCCGGCGGTGCTGCCTGCTCTCTGTGTGACCCCGGACTTCGGCTCCTGCCTGCTCGGTGTGTGTAAATACGAGCTTGGAGGCTGCAGTGGATGCGAGAGTGTAGATCAGGCTGTGGGCTGCCGAAGATCACACGCAGCCCCTCCCCCTCGCCTCCGGATTGGTTTCCCTGTGGCTCACATTACCCTGAGCAGGGCTGCTCTTCCCACCGCTGTGCAGCAGTGTGAGTGACCGAGGATTGCAGCGGTGCTGGTGGTGGGCGTCTGTGGGGCCCCTCCCCACCGGCACCCCCACCCCCTGAAGTGTACGCACCTCAGCTGGAGCTACGGCTTGTCAAACTTCACTCCCCCGCCCCTCCCTCCTGCACCCCCACCTCCAGGGCCTCTCAGCTGGCTCCTGACCCCTTCCCGCCCCCGAGGTGGCACTTGTACACACTCACGGGAGCCAGAAAACCCTCCTCCTAGACTAGTTCTCCATTTATTTGTCTTTTTTCAGTTTTATATAGCGCAAACTCCACTGTATTCTAGCGCTCTATACCTGTGCCTACATAAGGCCAGTGTTTGTTTTAAAGGTAACGGGGATATTAAATGATGTGCCCAGAATCACAGGCTGTAGAGCCGGCGCCGAGACTCAAGCCTGGTTGCACAGTTCTACACTCAATAGCTCTATCGCAATGCCTCATCTTCTCCAGTTTTGTTCCCAATATTGGTGATAGTTCTGGCTTTCACGGGCAGTGCAGTTGTGCTACCGTGTGCTTTGCCTGTGACCCGCCCCGCGGCCACCAATCTAAAAACAGAAAGTGCAACACCGGGTCAAAGTACTGCCCGAAAAAACATATTTAACACTCGTAAGCATTAGAACATTTAGAGAGTATGATTCGTAGCTCGAGAAGCATGCTTTGCACACCAAACCGCTCAGCACTCTGGGACTTGTAGTTTAGCATGAAAACAGTACAACGATAACGTGAATGCGGAGAGTCAAATAAAACGAGGGCTGGACCAGCTGTTCGCGACTGAACTGGCCTAATTTCAGAGCTGTGCCTAAAATTATAATTCCTGTACAGTTTTCCCAGGTCCATGCGCGACTAGTTCTGCCAGGTCAGTTATTTTGCTTAGAACTGTAAAGCGCTCCAATATCTTCGGGTCTAGCTAGGCGCTTTATAACACTAAAAAAAAATCTTGGCCATTTAGTCTTGGGTTTATACGTGGTTAAATGAGACTGCAAGTCACAGAATTGCAAGGAAAACCTGGCCTGGCCTGACATGTCACTCAAGGACCTGCTAAACCTAGCAGCTATGTACATGTAAGATGCGTGGCGATGAGAGAGAGGACAATTTATATATCAGTCACATTGGATCGAACGACTAGATGTTCTTTTGATTTTTGCAGTAACTGTGACTTTCAGTGTTGTGTAGTGTATGTGGTGTTGGTGTGTGCGGCTGGCTTTTAGTGGTTATTGGCTTTGATGTGTGGTGGTTGTCTCTGTTGTTGATGCGTTGTGTCTATATGGCAATAACCTTTGGGGTTCATTGATAATGCTGCTAGGTTCAGTACTTAATTTGTGCCGGTGTTTTCAGGGGGTGGGCACTGGCACTTAATTGTCAACACCGGCACATATGATTTTCTGACACTTGGTGGCGCTGTTTTTCGAATTTAACACAGCAACAGTTGTTTATTAATTCAATATTGATTACAAAAAAAAATATTAAAAACCTGCCACTCAAGTCATTCTTATAGTTTTAAGTGCCTGGAATAGTCTGAATTGTCACACTTGTAAGAGTGTGATGGTTGGTTGTTGTGTTGGTACTGCCAGTGGTAGAGCTGGCGGGGGTGCAAGCTGCAGTGGCTTCTTGAAGAGGGCCCTGGCACATTTTTTCTTTGACAAATTAAGCACTTTGTGATCTTTGGAGGTACCGCTTATGTCTGGCGTTTTAGGTCTCGGCTAGCGATGGCTGCGCTTGCGCAGTCTCGCTCGCGAGACATAATGACTTGGGTGAAGAGGGGCTTGAACCCGCCCCTCTTCTTCCCTGTTCTCCATTGGCTGGCCTAGTAAATGCTGGCCAGCCATTGGAGAAGAGGTC
Organism: Triturus cristatus; assembly: GCF_964204655.1. Taxonomy (NCBI): domain Eukaryota; kingdom Metazoa; phylum Chordata; class Amphibia; order Caudata; family Salamandridae; genus Triturus; species Triturus cristatus. The sequence goes on from NC_140586.1 coordinate 253,180,427, forward strand.
CCGTCACTCTAATCCTGCCCCGTCCTTTTCGGATCGGGGGCGTGTTTTTTGCGAGAAGTCTCAGGGAGGAGACAACAGCAAAACACGCCCCCCAATCCGAAAAGGAGGCTGCGTTTCTCCGAGGCAGCTTTTCGCTGCCTCGGAGAAAGGCGGTGGTGTCCCGGCGTTGCTCCCTCACCTGATCTCCTTGTTCTTATTGAAATCCCACAGCTCTTGTATTCACCAGCCCTTCTTTAACAATAGTGCACAGTAAGATTTGTAAATATGCATGTCTTTTATTTTAAAAAGTTGCGCTCGTTTAAAACTAATATTTTAAACATATATGTAACATCTCATTTACCTCGCTGTGTCTCATGTGAATTTTATTTCTCTCCACTAAAGAACGCACGTGTTTTATTGAGTTCATTTCCTGGGGCCTGGATGCCAGGGCCTTCTCCGGACGGTGCCCTCAGAGCCCCTCCCCCTCCTCCACAAACACCCATGAATCCAATCTTTGTCTGCAGCTCTGGAATCCCTTGCACGGTCGGGGGCTTCGGCGCTATGCCCACCTTACTCTGCGGCGCTATGCTCTCAGCGCCGAGCTGGCCTTTGGGTGACTTGGGTAAGGTATCTGCTCTGTCCCCGGGGTGGCCACGGGCGCACCTGCTCTCAGGGTTTATTTTACAGCCAGAGGACAATAGACCGCGGTTTTTACACACATCTTAAAGACAACTAGCGTCTTGCCGGGGGCTTCCGGCCGCTGCATCGCTCCCACCGGACCCCGATGCAATAACGTCGGCCGGATACTGGCCCCAGGTAGCGGAAAGATCTCTCGGCCCCCGGGACTGCGCTTAATTAAAGACCACAGGTATTCCTGGGGGATGCGCAGAGCGCACGGCGCGCCAGCTGCGCGCCGTGACATTAAACAATCCTATGGGCAAACATTGGGCCTCGCTGCTGCACCTGCGAAATGTTATTACATACGAGTGTTGCGTGCACCGAGGAGGTACAGAAGCGTGCCACGAAGGCGAGGGGCCAGGCCTCGTCTGCGCCGTCCAGCGCATCTCTGAGCCAGGCACAAGGAGGCCCCGCGCAGTCTGTGGAGTCACGAACCGTGAGGGGGCCCCAAGCGAAGTACATGGAGGGGGGCCCATGCTCTGCTCCCAATGAGGAGCTCTCCGTCACCGCCTCTCGCTCGCGAGACATAACAAGCATTTACAATGCAATGGTCTCGGCATTGGTAAAGTTAGAGCTATTGGCATTGCTCATGACAATGCCGTTTCTTTACATGTTTTAAAAACAAAAACATAAACAAAAATAATGTCATGAGCAATGCCAATAGCTCTAACTTTACCAATGCCGAGACCATTGCATTGTAAATGCTTGTTTGCATTGCAGCGGGTGCTGCAGCCAGCAGCACCTTACAATGCAAAATATAGGCATTGCGACCGCTGTGGTGGCTGTCACATCAAAATGCCTACTGCGGGACCACCAACAGCCTGTCGGGCGCTCCCAACCCCCAATAGGGTGACGTCCACTGCCATCGTAACGAGGCCCCTAGTGTGTGCTTGCGGGGGGGGGGGGAATGTGATTTGGTGTGGCAATGCGTTCTAAGCAATATCCTTGCTGAACTATGCTTACTACCTAATTGTCTGTTGTGATTACATGCCAGTGGGATCGGCATCTTAAAAGCAGCCTCAACAGATGTTAGATGACCTGGGGGTTAGAGGTGGGGTTTGTTAGTGGAGGCTCCTATTCAAGTGAACAGAAGGAGATGATGAACGGAGCGCTGAAACTTTTCAAACACACCCCCAGTCACAGATCTGGATTAAATCCATCATCATTCTTTAGCTCACTTCGCCACCTCAGTTCAGACCCAGCTATATGTAAATCAGTCTTGATCCTATGCCTTATGCGAACAGTCCAGCCCGAATTGCCAAGCCAGGAAACAAGGTCTTCCCTGGACCAGAAACAAGCATTCTGGGACCGATTTCTGGGTAACACCCTTCATCAGCCAGGCTAGCTTGAATCCAGTGGCAAAGTGAGCAAGGGACCCATGTCACGGTCTCTGAACTGGGGTGGCGAAGTAAGCTAAAGAACGATGACGGATTCAACCCAGATTTGTGACTGGGGTGAGTGTCTGAAAAGTTTAAGCGCTCAGTCCATCATCTCCTTGTGTTTGCTTTGTTGGCCCTAAGTTGGCAGGTTACGCCAAGTCGTAGGTACCTTGCTCACTTTGCCACTGGATTCAAGCTGGCCTGACTGATGAGGGCTGTTAGCCCGAAAGGGGTCCCAGGATGCTTGTTTCTGGTCCAGTGAAGACCTGGCATGGCAGTTCGGGCTGGACTGTTCCCATGAGGCACAGTATCAAGCCTGATTTGCATATAGCTGTCTGAACTGGGGTCGCGAAGTGAGCTAAAGAACGATGATGGATTCAACACAGATCCGTGACGGGGGTGAGTGTCTGAAAAGTTTCAGTGCTCCGTCCATCATCTCCTTGTGTTTTCTTCCTTTTCAAATGCATCATTACCTCTGTTAGTGTTTCTATATGCCCATTAAGAAATCCATTTAGGACGATTGTTGAGATTAGCTCTGTTGGTGCCTCTGGTAGGGAGTGGAGGGGAGGGGGGGGGGTTGGAGTCTGGAGAGGTAGCTTTAGTACATGCTCTATAATGATTCCTAGTAAAGGAAGCACCCATGAACTTTGCTGTGTCTGCATTTTTCTTTTAGCTTCTGCAACATTTGGTGAACTTTGGATTCAAAGGGATGCTCACCAAACCGCAAGTAGAGCAAATGTTGTTGAACTTCTGGCATAAAGCTGGAGACATGCATTCAAGGGTGTCATCTAATCAGGACACTGGTATTAATACACCCCGCCGCAGCGTTAGCTACGTGAAGGACACAGCAAATAGTTGTGTTGGAAATGGTCTTTCCTCAGCTGCAAGTTCCTCCACCTTCTTGGTCTAAACCAGGGGTCTCCAACTGAGCTACTATTAGTGATGCAATAGTGACTACCCCATCCAAGATTGTCAGCAGTGATCACATCAGTGCATGAGGGACAGTGTCCAGGACTAATGTGAAAAACATACTTGAACAATTTAAAATGGCTGTAGATGGGAAATACATAAAAGTCATAACTGCCATCCCTCTGACACAAAGTTAATATGAGCAAAAAGCTTCCTCAAGTGAATAATGGCTTTAAATACATTATGAAAATTCAATCATTTTTCTCCAATTGTCAGCTTATGAGTTCTGAAAATACACACATTTTCGTCTTGAATATATATTATTTCATATTTTTGTATACATATAATAATTCAACCAGCCAAAAGCTTCTATATAAGTAGGCTGGACTTCGTACAGGAGAACTGCTCACAAGTAGCTGGAGAGCTACTTGTTGGAGACACCTGGTCTAAACTGTGCTGGGGAGAAATTTGAGGAGATTGTGTACCTTATTTAAGTGTGCCGTATAGCATCTGGAGAGAAACCAACACAACTAGAGATTCGCCAATGTGTAGCTGCTTGTACTGCTATCCTCTTTCCTGCTACATCTAGCTTTTTGCTCTCCTTATCTGCAGAGGGTGCATCCTCTGTATTTTTACAGTATGGACTTCTAACTAATCCACTGGTAACAGTCCTCAGACGTAAGATGGATCCTTTGGGGAGGTTTTATATTTTTTGTGAACGAGAGAGGTGACATTTCTAGCATTACAGTATCTTTAAACATCTCAGTTGATGTTTTTTATACCTCTTTAACATGGAACGGTATTGGACTGTGCAGTGTGTTCTACATAAAGTCTCCACAATGAAGTCTTAATCTTCCTCCGGGACCGCCCCTTGGATGACCTCAAGGAGGTAGTGTCATCTGGTGGGGATGGTTTAACTGGACACACGTTGGTGGATTAATAGTGTAATCCTCCCATGGGGCGTCTGTAAACACTGGCCTATAGGGTGCATCCTAGGAGTCCATAGGCTAGCTTGGGCTCCCCCACCATGCAAATATTCAGGGGAACCCTCTATGGAGAGCATAGGAGGAAGTGATGGAAGAGGTGGAGGAAGTGATGGAAGAGGTGGAGGAAGTGATGAAAGAGGGTGGGGAGTGGATGTGGACAAGGGGGGAGACTAGTGCCTCAAGCCTTGCCTTTTTATCTGCTTGGGGTGCTGGAGGCTTCACAGCAATATACTCTTCAAATGTTAGCCTTCTTTTTCTAGGCAGAGTTTCTGTTGACTTTCCCTTGGTATCTAGTCTCCCAGTTTGGAGGATGAATAAACAAGCGCTTCTGCCTGGCTTCAAGCTCGTCTTGCAGACGTTGAAGAAACAGTTGTTCAGAATGGTCATTTTCGGTGCCAATTGGATTCTCAGAGGCAATTCTTAATTCTACGTTGAACTTGGCCTCAGTGTCGAAGCTGGTTTCAGTGCCACTAAGCTGGGCCAAAGTGACCCTCAGAGAACACAATACTCCGTCAATGTCTTTGATGTGGTGTGGACAACTCCAAGCTCTTCCTGCTGTTCTTCCTCAGATTCAGAGGAGAGCTCAACCTCGACATTTGGAGACAACTGGGCAATTTCTGGTTCTGACAGCCCAAAATACTGTTTTGATGTCGTGGTCCCTGAAAATATCAAGGGTGCCTGGTTCCTAGTGCTGCATCCTATTAACCCTCCTGCACTCCTGTCGGTGCCGACAGGTCTTATTAGACCGAAAGAAAAGGCAGGCCGAACACGTGGTGCTCCTGGCAGTGACAAAGGTTACAGACTTGACGGTGTCAGTCCAAAGGCAGTTTGAAAGGACACCTTTTTAATACTGTCCAATCATTCCAGGCACATCTTTGTCGAGAAATTTCAAAAGAAGGAGCGAAATACCCGAAGAAGATCCGAGGCCCTAACTGTTGAATAGGGAGGGTCTTGTAGGTTTCTAGTACCTTGATTTGCGATGAAAGCTGAATCGATTTTCGAAGAGTTTTCTAACGCTACCAGGTTTGAAAAGATGCAAAGAGATGGCCCAAAAAAACTGTGCTGTTCGCACAAAACACTGAGCTCCCATCAGACGTCCGGACCCAATGGTAGAAAAAAAAAAATCTAACACTATTTAATTTTTATTCTCCCTCATTTTAGGTGATTGTTGGTTATGTATTTTCTGGTTTTATTCTAGATTTTTTTCTGATTGTATCTAATGTATATGCATAAACTGCACAATATAATGAATTTGAAAATAAATGTAACAAAATGATGACTCCAGCTGCATATACAACAAGAATTGGCAAAGCCAAAAAAGGTCTGGCTTGGACCACCACCCTTTTAGACTTGGTCAATGATTACTTTGTTTTGTTATGGTTTTTGCAAACCTCGATTGTTAGAGAAGCTGCGGGGCCGACGTCAATTAAGAAAAACTGATAAAAAGCAAAAATATTTCATTGTTTGAAATTCACTTTGCTATAATAGTCCCTAGCACCTAAGGGACCTACTTGGTGTGTGGATGTGCTCCTTCTGAAAGAGCAGAATGTCCTCACGTAGTTACATTAACCAACGCTGAAGTGGGTTGACCAACTAGCTCATGTTTTATGTTTTAGCGGGCACAAGAAAATTTTGAATTGCTCACCAACGGATGAAGAGAGCAGACTGAAAGCCCCTACATGTATATTAAAAATATAATTTCAGTAAAATCAAACATCTTGTCTAACACCAGGCCAAAACAATTCTAAACAATGTTTGGGGATACTTCTACAGATGCAGAACAACTCAAACTAAAGCTGGTGTGTTGGTTTGTAATGGATATGAAGGTATCAACAGTTTATAGTTGGACCACGAGCACCAAAATGTTGGGCGTATTTAATATGGATGTGAGAGCGAGAATGTGTGTCAATGTAGACTCAAAAGAAAGGCTCAACAATAAGAGAAAACTTGCAAGCACAGCCATGATCTTCTCACAAAAGAACAAATTACTTACCTTCAGTTACGCCTTATCTGGTAGAGACCTAGTATAGCTTCAAATTCCTTACCTTAGAATTCTCCCCAGGTGCCAGACTGGATCTGGAAAGTTTTTCAGTATTACCCCTACGTGTTGGTAGAGGGCGCTGTGTGAATCCGTACCCATGTCATCTACGTATGCGATGTCACCAGAGTCATTATAAGCCCCTCCCCAACACATTGAACGTAGCTTCTTGTATGACTATTTACTGTTGTGGTTCCGTGAATTCTGAACCCGTTCAATGAAGGTTGTCGTATCGTGATGATTTTGGTATCAGCGAACCGCGACTGACAAGTGCGGTATGCACGAGTGTTTGTCATGCTACACCGATGGATTCACTGTGTATTTAACGATCTAGTCTGCACCCTTGGGTTTCATTTTGTGCATAACCGCCATTTTGTGGTTGCCCTCACATAGGCTAATGACTACAGGATGACTGTGGCCGAGCGAGCCTCTAGGGACACATACACCTTAGCTTGAGTTCGTGTTGACTCCTGTTTGACCTGAGTCAACTGACCCTGTTGCCCGAGGCTAAACTTGTTGAGCCAGTACCTTGTTAAGTAGCTGGTCAGATAGAGATCAAAGAGCAGGACATTATTGATTCTATGGCACACGCACACACCCCTCCATCTTGCTTCTCATCTGTTTCTGCTCCTTCCTTTTATGGCCTTATGGCCTAATTATTGATTTGGGTTGAGGTCTTTTATGATGGGCCCGTCCGGCCTGTTCGAGCAAGAATACTGGATTTTTACCTTGTCATTGGCGATGGGTTGGATAACTGAAAGTGGGTTTGTCGTTATGTGATGCCTCTGTAAATATCATCCTCTGATTAATCAAATTTGTGAGTAATTGATGCTAGCCAGGAACTTGGTTTTTGGCATAACGATGCTCCGCTCTATTATGCTGAGAACATACACCGTGTTGTACTTCTAGGACCTCTGTTACTGGCTGCAGCTAATAAATTTGATCTTTGATGTCAACAGAAGAAACCCGTGTCTCTGTACACTAAGACAGGTGGACCCGAAGACTTCGGGCGTGTCCCCTGCGCCGCTGGGTTTAAATCCCGGTTCTTCACTGTGCCAAAAAACGTGGAGCAATTATAGAAACAAGCTGTGGAAACAGTGTGCCATAAAAGTAATCGCTCATTGAATTAACAATTCTGAAGTCGTAATGCACGGTGTGCGAATACCAAGAAAGAGACTTTTTAAGTAAGAAAGAAACAGTTCGCAGAATGGGGAGGACATGTGGCTCAGTACGGAATCTATGGCTAGATTATGTCTCTATCAGATAAGGTGTTACAGAAGATAAGTAACTTGTTAATCTAATAGAGATGTCTAGCAGCAAATTCCTTACCTGAGAATAGCTACCCAAGCAATACCATCCCCAGAGGAGGGTCTGCGAAATGATCTTACTAAAAATCCCCGAATAGAACTAGCCGGTCTATATTAAGACAGATGAGACAGACTTTGTTAGGAAGGTAAGTGAACAAGAACATACACTTCACCCTAAGAACCGTGGCAAGAACCACAGGCAAGTAAAGTCATAAAGACATTGAAGAACATGGAAATAGAGTAACCATGGCAGAGGAACACAAATGTGTCCATAGACAATATTCAACACAAATACAATACTAGGTCGCTCCCAAGTTGGAATCTGACCCATGGTTGACCATGACTTGGGAATTCAAGCCAACGGCCAACGCCACTAAGCTATAGGGCCTTGACGTAGGAAACCATTATGTCAGTCAAGCGTACTCTGCAAAACATGAAGAGAATAGGGCCAAGAACTGAACCCAGGGGCAGCTGGGGCTCGGAGGGCCATAGGCAATAGCGAATGTTAGAGGCAAACCTGTCCTGAGAGACATTGAGAAAGGAATCTTAGAATAGATCCACAGTGGAGGAGAATGGATTAATGCAACCACCCAAAAAATTGCGAAGCTAGAAAAACAAGTATTGACAAGTGCAATCCAGAGACAGAAAGACACAGATGGTAGTCATTAAACGCGCAGAACCCATAGATGTAGAAAGAGCTAGTGCATACATAGCGACTAAGTTAAGATGAGTGGAAGAATAGAATGAAGGGTACACCCATGCAAGCCCTTTTTACGAAAGGTAGAATAACACATATATAAAGATATACACAATATATATGCACCGCTATATATACACACACACTAACCTCCATTCATATAAATATATCGATGATTGAAGAAGCCATCACCTTACTGAAGCTAAGAAACATGGGTAGAAAGACTGAGTAATCAGCAACATTACTAACCATAAAATGGTGATAGAGGGAAAGAGAGGGAGATCATACCCCTCAACAAAAGAAATAGCCAGCAAACATTGAAAAGAAATAGCCGGCGAACATTGAAAACAAATGGTAACAGATTAGCCCTTAATGAGAGTTTAAGAAAAAGAAGATTATAACTAGGCCCAGAAGCAGGCCAAGGTGAGAGAGGCTAACCCATGGAGGCCTAGAAAAAGGTATCTATCCTAATTATCCAACGGTAAGGCATATGCAACAAAAGAACAACAGAGTAATAAAAGATAATGCATAGGTGTAAAGACTAACCCCGAGGGTAGGATATTAGGACACCATACAGAACAAAACGAAGGAAAAAAGAAAAAAAGGGAGTTGTCCACGGAGAGAGTTACCGAAAGGGAAATACAATCCAACAAGGAAACTTAGTCCAAGAGGACAAAACCATAATGTTCTGCGAACAGTTTCAAGTAACAAGGAAACCACCAATAGGTGGATGAGTCATTCTCACACAAAAAGAGACCACAGTGTCTTTGCAAGGATAAAAATGTAGACATCTTGATGCCACACGTGTGTTTGAACTCCGAAAAAAGGAAGTGGCAATAAGGGGAAAGAGACTTGTCTGTAGGCAATAAGTGAATATGACATGTCCTGACAGGAAAAGGCAGATCAAGGACAGCAAGGCCGGTGATGGAAAAGAAAAGAAAAAAAAATAAATAACCCCCATTTTTATTTTAAACACATATATATGCGCATGCATGCATTTAAGTACTACCACACAGATAAAGAATGTGTAGGAAACCACAAACAAGACGATCAGCAGGACAGAGGAAAAAAAAAAAATATAGAAAAAAAAAAAAAAAAAAAAAACACAGTTGTGAAGTCACAGTAAGTGAATGAAACCTGTGCACCAGAATGGCCCATTAAAAGCGCACCCTGCTGAAGAAGAGCGAGAAGCTCGCTAAAGAAATAAAGGACAGAAAAAAAATGTCCTAGCAGGAAATAATGGACAAGCCAGTAACGTGGACAACAGAGCAGAGAATGTGGCATGTGTCCCACTGCTCCAGTGGAAACCTAGAGCCTTTGACGAAACAGAATTACACAAGACTGGTAGCATAAAGGGCACTACCTGTAAGATCGAGGAGAAACGAGAGATTCACAAGAGAGGGATCTCATTCAACAAGCTATATAGAAACTCCTCCATGGGAAGGAAAATGAAAGGTCCCTACAAGGGATACTAAACGTTACTTATCAACATGAAGTGCTGGGGTAAAAATGTCCTGCAGTTAGGATGAGAGTCAGAGCTCGTAAACTCTAGACCAGAAGTGGCTCTCATAAGTAGTACGTAAAGCATACAGAAGTGCTCTGAACAGCAGGTAACACAAGTAATGATTCTTGTGCGAAAAAAGAATGCCAAAACACAATATCCTGGGCACCGAGGCCAAAATGAAAGAAACAGAACACCGATGCAACAGGTGTGCAACCCCACATAGGGTCATAACAGAACCATAACCTCACCAGTAGGTTCGTTAGAAAACAATGAACACCACCATGGAATGCTCAAACGACAAAGAAATCAATGACCAACATCCCCCATACAAACTGAAATAAATAGGTGGATTCAGGGAGATCAAGAGGAGCAAGAGCAGAGCTAAGTTTCTGTTCCACCCATCCCACAGCCGATGATTAATTCAGCTGCCCATCTTAGACCAACAGGGTAAGCTTGTTGCTGGTATCATATGGAGGCAACGGAATCCCACAAAGTATGGGAAAAGCGACCAAGAATGCAAGATGTATTAATGGAACACAAAGCAGAACTTGTGGAGGAAAAGATATGCCTGCCACAAGAGCCATGTCAACTTGAATCTCTGTCTGATGGAACATGAGGAAGAGAGTTGATATCATGCGAGGCTGAAGCAGCCTGTACCACCAAACTATAAGGGGTAGGGTGCCGAGGAAAAAGGCCAGATCACCAGGGAACTCCACTATAGGGAAGCAACGTCTCCACCGCTGTATGGCCCTGCTCGAGAATGCCAATTAGGGGATCAGTTGATTTTTCTACAGAAGAACGAGTTAAACCCAAAATCAGAGCAACTCACCTTGGCATATCATCCTCTGTAGCGAGACAAGGAGGGGAAAGAAGGCCTGAAGCTAGGTAGATGACTCTAATCAACTAGCTTAACTCACTTCAGTTAGCCAGCTATCCTCCACAGGAGGCTGAGCAGCATCAGATATGGGGTGTAGAAACCCCGAGTCATCCCCATCACCTCCTAAAACGTGTTCATCAAAATAAAAACATTGGAGGGCTCCACAGAAAGCAGAAGAAGGGTGTTCGAGATAGGCAGCACCATTTGCTCCGTACTAGATGTTGACTGTTAATGAGTTAGTGATGCCTCGACGTCAGAAAGGGGAAGTGGCGCGGTGTTGATCAGCGCCATCGTCATCTGAACAGACACAAGCGGCAAAGGTGAGAAACCCAAAGGGTTGTGCACCGGCGCCAAGAAGGAGTGACAATCGAACCCGAGGGCCTAACTGAAGCAGAGGGTGCACATGCCAGCATGAACACAGTTGAGGCATCTCTCGCCTCATTGGGGCCCAAAGGTGCTCAAGAGAAAGGCGAAGACCCAAAGATGGCATGCAGAGAGCAATAATATACTCGTATCTTGGTCAGAGCCACCCCGACTCCAGGGTAGACAGGGAGGCGCGGGGTAACTCGAACACGGAGCTCTCAACCGGCAAGCGGGAGGAGGGGTGAAAGTTGGAATCTGCCAGGTGAAGTTGGGGGATGCCGCAAATTCGACCACCCACATCGAGACTTCTTATTGGACACGGATGGAGAGTGCCGTTCACAGGAAGGGCTCCTAGACCGGGCCCGCAGATGGACCGTGCAGTGACTGCAAGAGCCGCGCTGACAGGAGTTTTATCCGATGCTCACGCAGTGCTTTTGGTCGAAGTAGATGACAGGAGTCATACTCCTCGGAGTCATGGTGCTGTCCCAAGCACCACATACAAATGGAGTGAGGGTCCACTAATGACATTTGCCGTCAAGACCCACAAGGTTTGAACCCTGAAGGCATAGAAAAAGCACACTGTTGAAAACAAAGTACACCAATAAAGGCCAGAGGTAACCGCTTCTCCAGATCCGCATTGTAAGTGTGGAAAAGTAGAAACTGACTTCAGCTCATTGGGGAGGGACTTATATGGACTCCAGTGACATCACATACATGGATGACGTCAGTACGGAGTCGCACAACGCCCTCTACCACTGCACAGGGGTACAGCTGAAAATATTTCCAGATCCAGTCTGGCTCCTGGGGAGCATTCTAAGGTAAAGAATCTGAGGATAGTCGTCTCTTTCAGATAAGAACTCTACCATCACATGCATCACTCTCTTAAGGGAATTATCCCAAAGAAAGAAAAGCAGCCTACTTCACCTGAAAAGCACCAGCTGTTAAAAGGAAATCACTGAGTGAAATGCGCAACAATTCAATTGGTAATAGATATTCAGTTGAAGAACAGCCAAATTGTTTTAAGCTGATGAACAATTGCAAACAGTGAATAAAGAGACTTAAAATACACACTTTGGGTTATAGAACACAACTCTTTAATGCTTTCTTTACCTTCATTTCATAGTCATGCCCCACCACACACTCCCTTTTTAACAGTACAAGCAACTTTGGTGGAAATATAAATAGGAAAGAGCACAAATACATTATCAGACAACATCAATAACTATATACAAGTAGAAACCCAGCAGAGGCAGGGATGAGGGACTGCACTGCAAGCGCTCGGTACCCGAATGCTAACCCTGAAGTACAGCAAAGTATGTCCCAAACATGGCAACTTCAAATCAGTATAAGAGACATTATCAGTAAACAATCTCGATACAGGCAATATCATATCAGAAAGTGGCCATGCAGGCACAGTCCCTAGACAGCACTTAATCACAGTGCAGAACTGTAAGGCAATGGCACACTAAGAACAATTTCAGTACCAGGGGAGGACTGGGGGGTCCCGTTTCGGGCAGAATTCTGATTAACCATCAGTCAAAGATAAAAAGTTTTGAGAGATATTAAAATCACAATTTTTTCTTTAAGACCCCAAATATTAGGGACATTAAACCACACTTGAATTCTTCAATTGGCTTTTCTTGCAATTTCATGCCAAAGCATGGATTCCTACTAGAAGTGCCACAGCGCTGGGACTATTTTTCATGAAAAAACAACGTCTTGTTCTGCTTCTACCACAATATTTTCCAGATGCGTACTACAACAAGGTCATTGAGCCTTAGTAGAAAAAGACTAATTTCCCATCTTGTAAGCAAGGTTTGCTTTGCTGCCATGAAAAGCTAGCAAGCACGCACTGCACACTATCTGGAGGCCTTCGTAGTCACACTGTCGAAAAAAACGTATCCGTTGAATGTGCGACATTCAAATAATAATCTAAACATGGGTGAAAAACGTCTCCGACACAAATGTGCACCTCTTGTCAAACGTTAAAGTACTCACCCTGGCATGCATGCATGCCTTGCCTCAATTGATGCAAGCCGTTGGTGAATCTAAACTCACAACTGCTCAACGCCTGGATATCCTCATTAGTAATAGTGCCCTCTACACATATGCATAACATAACCTTACGCGTCTGCCTCGCTAGAAGACGACTGCATTAACTTGGTCATCTCAAAAAACCCCTAGCTTGCACCCACATTTTTCAGAACCACTGATGTGTAGAACGTGGAATGTTTATTGGCACAAGCAGAGTAACTTGCATGATACTCTTAGGTAAGGCGAGTTAAATAGTCAAGAAATTCAAACCTTCATCTAATGGCCAAGGCTAGCAAAAGCTAAATAAAAAAAGCTAAAAATCTTGATGCCTAGCTTATATTGTTTTGGCAGTAATTATTCAATGTGGGTTTAATTATTTTGCCAGATACTTAGTATATTCGATTATCACCCAGATTTAAATTCTAGCCATTTTATTGATTTTGGGTGAGTGAAAGCCTAGACTGGCTTAACCAGCACTAGCACATGGGTCTGTACTAACTTTACATCCGTTGAAAAACCAACTTAGCATTGCAATTGGATAATAGGTGGCACGGAGCTGAAACAGTACTACTGTATCGGTGTGTTAACTAGGAAAACCTGCATGTTTCTTTAAATCTTACTAACGTTATTAAATTATCAAAAGAATATCAAATATTTTTGCCATTAGTTGTATAACAGACACTTTCTGTTTAAGTGACATCTGCACAACACTAATGATTGCAATGTAGGAAAATGCGAATTATAAGGGGTCTGAAAGTAAAACATAGGATAATTCTTAAGGCTGTGTTTAATAACATTTGGAAGTTGAACGCTGCCTTTTTTGCTTCCTAAACCGATTTCCATCCCTTTTCATGGTCGCAAGGCTAGGTATGCTTAACCCCAACCCCCCACCCCCGCATTCCCCCACCTGCCGTACAAGTGATGTAAACATCTTGGGAATGTAATACTGTCATGATTTTAAATAAGCTTTAACAAAAAAATGATCCTTAGGAAGCAACGGAGACAATTGTATATACAACGTACCTATCAGAGAGGCTAAAACAGATCTTAGATGGATAAAAAGCGAAATGCACTACAATAAAACATTGGTTAAACCTTACAAATATCGGCTCATCATTACTGCTCATCATGGATACGGTTTCCTGGAGAACCAAGTGGGCCCAAAGATGCTCAAAATTGGTCACCATTTCCGTCAATATTTAACTTCCATGCTACACTCTCTTAAATTATGATTGCACCTACAATCCACAGGAGACGGTGGACAAGGATCCCTACAACAGATGGGCCATGTGAAATTAATCTGTTGCATCCTCCGCAACTCTGCATGCAGAATGAAAAGCATGAGGCCACCAACAAATAAGAGGGATCTCAATGTTGTCCTCAGAGGAGCATACACGTGTGACAAATCGAGTCACCAAACAACACTTTAAAGTTAGCCCTGGTGGAGCAAAGTGGTTTTCTAAAAAGCAATCTAGTTGCTTTCCAAGACCAAGTAATTGAATGGGATTAGAGCAAATACAGAGCAAGTTCTGTTGTGAGACTAAATCTGGTGCTTGTGAAAAGTTAGACCTTTGATAAGAATAATCTTCAAAGCCTGGACTGGAATGGGCTCACCATTCTGTTACAAGGACTCCATAGAGATCAACTGTAGAGAGGGTTGCAGCAGGTTCAAACTAGAGGCTTTGCCTCGGTTTCACAACAGCAACATTCTCGCCTAGTGAAGACAGTGCAGGTTAGTCTCCTTAATCATCAATATTAAATTCAATAACTGATCAGGGGACTGTATCCTTAGAGATTAGAAATGGTCTTCAGTCTCTCCAAACACCCCGCCACTTGTATCTAGAGAAGAATCAGGCAGAGGAATGGACTTGCCAGACAATCTCTCTCAGAAGCAAGACGTGTAATTTGGACTAACATGCTCATCACATTTCTGGCTAGATGCTGGAATGGTCTCGTCAGAGAAGGGACATAAGCATGTTCATTTGCCCCCCCCTAAAGAGTTTCACCACCGAGTAGGGCCCAACCAGATACTGAATCCCCCCAACTTGATGTCAATCAACACTGATCGGGTCAACTGGCCACTTCGGATAGCAGCTACCCATCAGTGTCATGACAGCTGTCACAGACACATTGTACAGGCACTGAAGAATGGCTTTGTACTTCTACAGACAAAGACAACACATTAAGCTCTTCAGACCAGGAGCAACCACTCAAGTTACGCAGTCTCTTAACGGAATCAGGGACAGAAGCTGTAGAATATTTTTTCTTGTCATGTGTTCCTGATGCATGATGTCATACATGCACAGGCAAAATAATCAAGAAAATGAGGAGCCTTGAAAAACAAACCATGGTGATTTCCCTTTTAAGCGTCAAATAATCTTTCCCTGGTGCAACACAGACAAGGGTCTTGGCTGCGAACCAACAATCTCCTTGACAAGTGGATACAGAGCAGCAGCCAGTAGACAGATTAGGCGAGAATATGAACACGGATCAAGCCCACTCAAGACCCTTTTCGTTACAGTATATTCATAAAACTTAGCCTCAAAGTGAAAATCATTTCTTGACTAGTAAAAATACAGGCGAGAGAAAAACAGGCAAGTAATGGCTGTCGCTTCGTAACTGGGTTTTCTGGAATCTAGAATCCCAATTGGGTCATGGCGTATCATGAAGGCTGTGATGTAGGAGAGAGGAGGTCAGCTCAAAATACAAACCATAAGCAAAGAAAGCTGAAGCTAGCTAGAAACCGTGAGATCTCACTGGCTCAGACTGCAGTGGCATGTTTTTTAATTTAACTTTTATATATATATTATTAATGTATACATTTGTCATATCCTGGAATTGGCAGCAATTCGAGAGTAGCAGGGCCAGGACAAGATCTTGCATGTACAAAACAGAACAGATCCGGGGAGTATGTACATGGGTTAAGCTTAAATAATGCAGCATTTTAATTTCCTAAAGTGGCTTTTAAGCTAGGATCCTTTATTCAGTCTCCGTGTCAGGTCCGGTACTTCAATACTATGGGCACTGCAAAAAACACATAGAAAACACTTTAGCAATTGATAACTACATTCACCAAGATAAATAAAAACATGAGTCAAATTCAAATCGGTCAAACAAAATCTTCTGGTCGCACATATGTTAGGAGAAGGGGGCGAGCTGAAAGTAGGTCAGGTACCTCTGTACAGTCAGAGAGAAGACCCTTTTCAAATATGGTGGACAGTCCTTTAACAGAGTGGCACTGCTTTGTATTTACCTACGGAAGCTAGTTAAAAAAACAAATGCATGATCAGTAGTTTTTACTCAGAATGGAAGTCTGGCCAAAGAACAGTCTCCTGGCACAAATAAGCATGATCAGCAATCACCTAGAATTAGGAAGTCGATAAAGAAGAGCTGGCTGCTCCCTGAGCCACGATGAGTCAGCCGCTGGTCGCAAGATGTACTGTACATATACTGAACACTGCTGTTTACATGTCATAAGCACATCTACAAGCTGCATGAGTAAAGCTTACCTCCGAACGTCACAAATGATACTAAACATACTACTCTGGCTAGAACTCAAAGCAATAATTTACCAATCATGCACAAAAATCATAGAAGCCATTTAACCATTCAGACGGTACTTTGAGGCCTTGCTAGTTCTGGGAAAACAATATAGAAACGCTACAATACTATACGTATTGTTGTAGCATTCTGACCATCACCTGGTGGGACCTCTCTCATAAAGCAAACGTTATGTTCTCCAGGATATTCTGTGTTGGCTAAGTACAGAGGAACACCTCTTGGAATCATGTAACCAGCTTGGAAGTCTATGCATCTGATGGGGCACCCATATGCACTGGTAAACTACGAAGACTACATTTGCCAGATAGGGAAATCTGTGCATCCATGTGTCTATGTCCAAAGGAAGAAGCTCATGTATGAACTACGGTAGTCTACAAACATTTATACAACTACCATTTGCTTATAACAGTCAGTGGGGTATTGCAGGTCCAGACAGGACCTACTGCCCGGTGCACATGCCTCAACACTAGGCCACTACAAGGTGGCTGGAGGAGGGCGGTGCACCTTGGAGCTTGCACTTAGTCAGCCTGCAAGTCTCAGTTGACCTCTCTCCCTGCCACACCACAATGAAGTAGCATCCAGTGTTATTCCGGTCCCAGAGTACCTTTGCAAGGCCACTGTGGGACCACAGCCAATGACACACTAACTGGCAATAATGAGCACCAGAAATAACCTGCACTTGCATCCTTGTCACTTTTAAAATCCCTAAATCCTTTAGAGGGGTCAAAGAAGCTAAATCAAAAAACATAGCTTAGAGGAGAGTATACACAGCACTCCTCACTAAGCAACATCCACTTCCTAAAAGAGTACCTGCCCTACATATTCTTTGTTCGCAATTACAGACTTCAATTTGATGCTAGTTGAATTCCTGCACTTGTGGACATGGACATGTGACACACAACACCCCCACACACAACGCCCCCCCACACACACAGGTTTAGATGTTTGGGTCAGAAGGAAGAAGCACTGCAGCCACATCACATGGATCTCTACAGCAATGAAGAAGATTGGAGACTGCACCTCCTGTGCAGCTAGTGAAGAGCATAATACAGGGATTGTTAGGTCTAGATACGCCTGCTTTTACCTTTTCCATCGCATCTAAATTAACAGTTGCACCGTTCAAAGAGGTCAACTGCCATCTTCAAAATGGAAGAGCCAGACTCAAACACCATAACACAATCATGGTTTTCATATTTTTCCATCTTGGTCTCTTGGGCTAACAACTTCACTCTCTTCCCTCTTCTATTGACCACTCTCTCCAAACGATTTAATTGCACTGTACAATTTAGATTGAAATTCGTTCTTTAAAAAGACCAATAATCATATAGCTTGACCACTGATGTAGGAGATATGGTGGCAAGACGAGTGATCAACTTGGAATGCACTGCTCGATAAAGCTACACAGAGGTCAATGCAATGGAGTGTCCCTGTTTATATCTCCAATTACATGTTGCTCCTGAGCCAGGTCCTAGCCCGCATCCTCCTACATTGATGACTTAGGCTATTTTTCCGGAGAATATATACTTTACAGAAGCTCCCTCTTCTCTTCCAGGGTATCCTCATCAATAGTCATAAGCATTCGAATATTCCCGCCCATGCGCGGGACCCCGGAAACACTATATTATATGTGCCCCACATATATATATCCATATCTATATAAATAAAAATAAGCACTTGCCGCCTAATAAACACCAGAGCTGAATCATGCTGTAAGGAATTTCCACCATACATGAAAAGCATGCATTAGAAACAGGAATAACAACAACAAAACTCGTTTAGAAACTGTTTTAATGCTCAGCAAACAGAAATTCTCATAAATCACTGAAAGCATAGGAAGCTCCCAGGCTGCATTGCAAATACCCAGTCTAAAAAGACTGAAAAGCTAACCTGTAGTTGCATAGCAATAAACTGACACCGTGCCTTTAAGGCACTCCTGACCCCCAGCTTCCCGTCATGCCTCAGGGGTGACAGTTCGGTCAGGTGTTCTTTCCGGCTCCTTCAGGAAGGATCCTGGCAACACAGCTCCACTCTTTTCTGCTTTTTGTCAGAATTTTTTTTCACAACTTTTATTCCTTACTTCAACGTTTAAGAAGCTGTCTTTTTCTGACAGGTTTGGGCATTTTTTAACAACTTAAAATACCATCTCTTTTTGACTCTTGCCCTTCTTGTGGTAAAAAGAAGGCCAAAACAGACTCTCATGAGGTCTGTATTCTTTGTCTACCTGAGGATCATGATCCTAAGACCTGCCCTCACTGCCAGAACTGGTCCAGACGAACCTTAAGACAGGGAAAGAATTTGCCTGTATGGCCTGGCAGATAAATCATCTAGAGGAAGATCTCCGGTAAGGAAGGGCTCCAAGAGGTCTAGAATGCCTTCTAGAAGCAAGTCCTCGCGTCCTTCTGCTTCAGCGTCGGGCTCGGCGCTGAGGCAAGATCTTCAGGTGGATCATTTATCTAAGAAAAGACCTTCGACAGCGGGCTCGCCGTCGAGAAAAGGTACGTCGTTGAAGATTCGGGATCCTCCGCCGGCATCAACCCGGCGACGATCGACGTCGAGAGACAAGACCACTCCGCTGTCGTCAACCCGGCGACGATCGGTGTCGAGGAGCAGAGACCCTCCGCCATAGTTAACCCGGCGGCGGCGGCGAGGGCAGGCTCACTTCTGTCATCGCAGTCCCATCAGCGATCGATGTCGAGAGCGAAGACTCCTCCGCCGTCGTCAACTCGGTGACGATCGGCGTCGAGGATGAGGTCTCCGTCGTCGTCTCGACGGCGTTCGGCGTCGAGGGCGAAAAGTACCCCTCCGCCGTCGTCTCGCAGACCTTCGATGTCAAGATTGGACACAGCTCTGTCGTCGTCTAGACGACGCTCGGCGTCAAGTGAGAGTCCCTCCGTCGTCAGCTTCACATCGCCGTTGAGACAGCATTCTTCACCTGCTTCTCATCGGCACCGGTCGCCGTCGAGACGGCGTTCAACGTCGAGCAGACGGGAGGTCCAACTAGCGAGAAGTCAGGAGCCAAGATCGACGTCTGGAATGCGTGCAGGATCGACGTCGAGAGCAGGCGCGACGTCGAGACAGGCCTCGGTGAGGTCTGGGGATAGATCGGTGGTCCTGGTGACGGAGTCAGCCTCGCGCCATTCGTCCTCACTCTTCCAGGAGGACTTCAAGGTCAGCCACTCTCCGGAAACTGCTAGCCATGTCCACAAGTCTCCTTCAAGACAAAAGGAGGCCCCTTCGGCTATTCAGTTGTCCCCAAGATGGCAGCTACCCTTACGTCACTGGCAGGACTCAGTGGCGACAAGGCGAATGCAGGAGTATGCCGGTCTGGTTCATAGATCTCCTCTTCAGAGATTGGTGGACAAAGTGGACAGAGTGAGTCCTCCCAGGCATAGGCATGAGAGGTCCCCTGAGAGACGGCACTATAGATCGCGTTCCCCCAGGCGAGAAGAACGCGCAGTCAGATCACGACAAAGGAGGCACCGTGCTCATCGGCGAAGTAGAAGAACACCATCTACTTCCTCGACTTCCTCTACCCGGTCCTCCAAAAGAGATTATTCCCCCACGATATCGGACAGCCCGGTTTCCAGGGTCTCTCCCATAGATTACATTAATACATACCATGAGGTTCTGCAGAGGGGTGCTCAGAAGCTCAACATTGAGATGTCTGTCCCGCAAGTCACGACGACAGTGATTTTCGAAATTCTTCATCAGAAGACTGCATCTCGGCCATTGCTTCCATTGGTTCCTGGGATCCTTGACCCGGTCATGGATACTTTAACTCCAGCAACCATCAAAGCGGTGCCGGCTCGCATCCTAAAGAAATATAAGCCGGCTACCTCGGACCCGGTCTTCGTCAAGACGGACCCTCCTGCAGACTCAGTCATCGTGGCGGCAGCAAAGAAGACGCATGCTGTAACGGCCACTTCTTCAGTTCCACCGGATAAAGAGAGCAGGTCTCAGGACTCGTGGGGGTCGCAAAGCCTGCACTTCTGCTGCTGCATCCCTTAAGGTCTCCAGCACGGCTGCGTTGCTAGGTCGTTATGACAGAGCTCTCTAGGACTCTTTGGAGCGGTTCAAAACCAAGCTCCCAAAGGAAGACCAAAAGGATTTTGACGAGATAGTCACCGAGGGATCTTTGGTGGCAAATCAAATGATTAGCACAGCGGCAGACGATGCGGTGCTATCAGCGCACTCTTACGCGCATGGAATATGTGCCAGGAGATCGTCCTGGTTAAGATTGACAGGACTAAAACCAGATGCGCAGCAGAGGATCTTGAACCTCCCATCCTCTGGCTCTTCTCTCTTCGGCACACACGCAGATGAAGAGATGAATAGACTGAAGACCGAGTTGGACACCCTCAAGGCGGTTGGGTTGGAGAAAAAGAAGGAATTTAATCGCCGCTACAGATCCAACCAGCACAAGGGGCCTCAACAGAGGGTTCAAACCCCTCAGTGGTCCCAGAACAAGAACCAGGGGAAGTCCCAGTTTCGCGGAGGAAAGTCCAACAGATGTAGAGAGGGTCACCAGCAGCAGTCCTCTACCATGGCGAGAGCGGGAGGGAAGTCATGAGCAGTGGCTTCCTCTGCCACCATTGCCCACTACAGTGAGAGGAAGTGCTTCACAACATCTGGCAGAGTGGGACAGCATCTCAAAAGATCGCTGGGTGCTGAATATACTGTGCAATGGATATGCGCTACATTTCCGGGCGCTTCCAAAGGACATACCACCAAAAAAGTCTCGTCTTCACCAGTTAAAGCTGCTTCGAAAGGAGGTGAGGGCTCTTCTTCAAAAGCAGACTATAGAAGAGGTTCCGCCCTCTCAAAGAGGAAAAGGAGTTTACTCCAGGTACTTTCTTGTCCCCAAAAAAGATCAGGAGCACAAGTTTCGACCAATCCTGGACCTTCGACTTCTGAACAAGGTCATAGTGAAGGAGAAGTTTCGCATGTTGGCCCTTCACCAAATATGTCCACATCTGCAAGTGGGGGATTGGATGTGTTCGGTGGACCTCCAAGATGCGTACTTCGACATTTCCATTGCAAAGCGTCATCGCAAGTACCTATGGTCGGCCACAAACATTATCAATACAAGTTCCTGCCCTTTGGACTCAAGTCGGCCCCGCGAGTCTTCACCAAATGCATGGCAGTGGTGGCAGCTTTTCTTCACAGAAAAGGTCTCTTCATCTATCCATACTTAGACGACTGGCTGCTGAAAGGTCCATCCCCGCTGCAGGTGAGGCACGACTTCCAGATCTGTCTACAACAGTTGCACGATCTCGGCCTTCATGTCAACATGGAGAAGTCAGTGCAGCAGCCCACCCAGACCATCCACTACCTCGGCTCCATTCTGGAAACAAGCGTGGGAAGAGCGTATCCTTCGGAGGAGAGACTGTCTTCGATGAGACAGAAGTGCAGGCTTCTGCTCCAGGTGCAGAATCAGACAGTCCGGCAGGTGGCATCCCTGCTAGGATCCATGGCGTCCTGCATCTCTCATATTCCTAACGCCAGGCTGAGGATGCGGCCTTTGCAGCAGACTCTGGAGGACCAGTGGGATCAGTAAACAGGTCGCTGGGAAGATCAGATATGTCTCTCCCAGACGGCGAGATCCTCCCTCACATGGTGGACTCAGCAGCGGAATCTGATGGTGGGAGTTCCTTTTCAGCAGCCACTTCCTGTGCAATCGGTGGTGACAGACGCGTCTCTGCAAGGCTGGGGGGCACACATGGGGTACCTTCAGATACAAGGACATTGGTCGGCGAAGGAACAGACCTACCACATCAATATGCTGGAGCTACGAGCAGTCCACCTTGCTCTGAAAGCTTTCCTACTGGCAATCGAGTCTTATTCGGTCCTGGTCCAGACCGACAACACGACGACCATGTTCTACCTAAACAAACAGGGTGGAACTCGGTCGCGTCCTCTTTCCCTGGAGTCACAGGCGATCTGGCACTGGCTTCTCGCCCGAAACCTCTCGGTGGTGGCAGTACACCTTCCAGGAGAGCTAAAAGTCAAGGCAGAGGCACTCAGCAGGCACTTCGAAGATCAGCCAGACTGGGTGCTACACGACGAGGTGGTGGCGGACCTTTTCCATTGTTGGGGTCGTCCAGAAATAGATCTATTCGCAGACGACGAAAACACAAAATGCCATGCCTTCGTGTCCAGATTCCACCGTCCAGAGACAAGGGGGAATGCGCTTTTGATGGACTGGTCAGGGACATTTGCCTACGCCTTTCCTCCTCTGCCCCAGATCCCGAAGGTGGTGTCCAAGCTACTCAGATCCAGCAGGACGATGATTCTGATAGCTCCAGACTGGCCACGGCAGTGGTGGTACCCGGACCTTCTTCGTCTGTCGGTACTTCCACACAGGAGAATACCTGCTGACCAAGATGGGCGGGAGGATTCTTCATCCCAACCTTCCCTCACTGAACTTGACAGCATGGCTCCCGAGTTCCTGCAATACGGACATTTGAAACTGCCTCCTGATTCCATGCATATTTTGAAAGAAGCGAAAAGACCCTCCACAGGAGCGTCATATGCGTTTAAGTGGAAGAGGTTTTTTCTTTGGTGTAGAGAACATCACCTTGACCCTACGAAGGGGCAGGAGGATGTCATTCTCCCTTACCTTCTGTACTTAGCAAGATCGGGTTTAAAGCATGCTTCTATCAGGGTGCATTTATCTGCCATTACGGCGTAGAGGAGATCACCTAGTCCGCCCTCTTTTCTCCAAATGCAGGTGGTCAAGGACTTCTTACAGGCTTTGAAGAAAGTGCATCCCCCTGTTCGAAACCCTTCTCCTCCGTGGGAGTTGAACCTGGTGTTATCTAAATTGATGGGCCCACCTTTTGAGCCAATCCACAGAGCTTCCTTGCAGCATTGGTCTTGGAAGGCCGCTTTTCTGGTAGCCATTACATCAGCGCGCAGAGTAAGCGAGATCCAAGTGCTGTGTACCAATGAGCCTTACACTGTTTTCCACCATAACAGAGTAGTTTAAGGGCGCATCCATCTTTTCTCCCTAAGGTGGTGTCTGATTTTCATATCAATCAGTCCATTTCCCTTCCATCTTTTTTCCCAAATCCAGCGACCCCGGCTGAGCGGTCGCTTCATTCCTTAGACCTCAAGAGGGTGCTTAAGTTCTACTTAGAAAGTACCACGGGCTTAAGGAAGACAGATCAGTTATTTGTCAATTATGGGGCCATGAGAACAGGCTTCCCAGCCGCTAAGAGATCAATTTCGAGATGGATTGTATCCTGCATTACCTTAGCTTACCAGCTGGCGGAAAGACCCTTACCGTTGCCTCCTAGGGTGCATTCCACTTGGGGGAAAGCGGCCACAGTTGCTTTCTTACATGAAGTCCCAATGTCAGAGATTTACAAGGCTGCAACCTGGAAATCGGTTCATACCTTTACGAGGCACTACTGCATAGAATCTGATTCCAGGACTGATGCTCAAGTAGGCCAAGCCTCCTTGAGGAATCTGTTTGGATAGTTTTTCTTTTTTTGCTCCATCCGAGTTTGGTTTTCTATGCTTACTGATCACATTTCTGTGTTCTCCTTTGCCCGCAGGGAGATGAGGTGAGGCTCGCTATTCTATTCTAATGCTTATGACTATTGATGAGGATCCCCTGGAAGAGAAGGATTAGTTACTTACCTGTAATCCTAGTTCTCTTCCAGGGGTATCCTCATCAAAGTCATAAGCAACCCTCCCGCCTCCCCGGGCAAAGGACTGTTATATTTTGGAGATATTGTTAACTCTTTGTACCATGGCTTTTTCAGTCTCCGCAAAGAACAACTGACCTAACTGTTACCCCTGAGGCATGATGGGAAGCTGGGAGTCAGGAGTGCCTTAAAGGCACAGTGTCAAGTTTATTGCTATGCAACTACAGGTTAGCTTTTCAGTCTTTTTAGACTGGGTATTTGGAATGCAGCCTGGGAGCTTCCTATGCTTTCAGTGATTTATGAGAATTTCTACTGTTTGCTGAGCATTAAAACAGTTTCTAAACAAATTTTGTTGTGGTTTCTCCTGTTTCTAATGCATGTTTTTCATGTATGGTGGAAATTCCTTACAGCATGATTCAGCTCTGGTGTTTATTAGGCGGCAATTGTATACATCACATTTAATATAGTGTTTCCGGGGTCCCGCGCATGGGCGGGAATATTCTAATGCTTATGACTTTGATGAGGATACCCCTGGAAGAGAACTAGGATTACAGGTAAGTAACTAATCCTTTTGGCAGACTATTCGGTATCCATGGGGAGGCAACATTATTGCAATGTATTGGAATTTTGTATATAGCCAATGTTCCATTTTACCAGTAATTGGCCAAACTGAACCCAAACTCATGAACTAGGGGTACAACAGAAGTCACTGTAGCTGGAAAATGGAGGCTCCACCAGACACTTTAAGTCTGAACAGCAAAATAGCTTCAGCCACAGGTGGGCTACCAGAACCATTCAATCGACTTCTGAACTTGACATTGACCCTTGGAATCCCAGCAAAGGAATGAAGAGACTGAAATACAAGTCTTGCAGTGAAGTTACTCCAGGGAAATCCCAATCAAAAAGGCTGCCTCACTGTTTTAAGACCATCCTAGATGAATACCCATCAGTGAGCTGACCTGAGCAAGTTGCAAGTCCTGCAGATCTGTTGCTCCTGTACCTTAACAGAGAACCTGGATGTTGTGCTGTCCATGAGTATTTAAACTATTGCCTCACATGGAGATCAGAAAGAGACTCAGGGTTATATAGACTTATTTCAACTCCTGCACGATGATGTGATTGTGGGTGTACGTTTGGTTCTAAAGTTCATGTTGCTGCAGAGAAACTGTGGTTCCACCATAAGGATACTCTGACAAATCATAGGCATGAAACGTGAAGATCAAGATTAGTATTTGGTGGAATCATGAAAACATAGTTGCTTCTGAAAGACCAGGAACTGAGCTGATAGGAAGCCCAACTCCTGACACCAGTGAGTTGTAAAACAAGTTACTTACCAGCAGAAACAATCTTTCTGGTGGATATTCCATCTACTTACAGATTCCTCATCTGTAGAGCAATCCCAGATGTCAGACTGGATCTAGAAACTTCAAAGTTCTCATGTCACCAGTAGAGTGTGCTGGCTTCAGTTTAAACCAGAAGGGATGTCAGAGGACAACCCCCTCAACCCCCCCACCCCCAAGCCATATCAGGGCGCACAAATTATGTCAGTTTCCATCAAAGGACGGATCGACATTAAATGAGTAGTGCAGTACCAAAAGATAACATGGAATCTTATTAGCCAGATCTTTTAACCAGATCTATAACTCCTCCATCAAACTTGGAGGGGGCCGGTGAGGAATCTGCAGGTAGAGTATCCACCAGGACTATGTAAAGCACGTGAATCTACATCTGCTCGAAGCGTGGGTGCTGTAGATACACATGCTTTGCATTGACTGTAAAGCAGTCCCTTTCCCTATGCAGTGGTTGACTTGTGGGGGTTGCAGTTCTTCCATGGTGCATTGCCTTTGGATTGATGGTGGTGATATTTTCCTGCGAAGTGTGGGCATTTCACGTTTTCTTTTGTTGCAAACAGGTCTATCTATAGGAACCCCCACTTGTGAAAGTATGGTTGAAGAACATGGAGGTGAATCTCCGAAGCGTGGACTTGTGATCTGCTCAGATAATTCGCAATCTGATTGCTTGTCCCTGGGACATGTTCTGCTAACAGATGAACGTTGTGGTGTATTGCTAACTTCCATATTTTCTGAGCTAAGTGAGATAATTGGAGTGTGTCCCCCTGTTTTTGTAAATAATACTTAGTTGCCATACTGTCTGTTCAAATAAGGACATCTTTGTGCTATAGGTGAGTTAGGAATGCTTCTGATCGCTAGATGAACAGCTTGCAGCGCTATGTGATTGATATGGAGATTCTTGTATTTGGAATCCCATAGTCCACAAATAGTAAGGTTGTGGAGATGTTCTCCCCATCCTGTAAGGAAAGCATCTGTTAAGTTTATTTGGGGAA
The DNA here is from genome assembly GCF_964204655.1 of Triturus cristatus. Classification (NCBI taxonomy): domain Eukaryota; kingdom Metazoa; phylum Chordata; class Amphibia; order Caudata; family Salamandridae; genus Triturus; species Triturus cristatus. Next base: position 253,206,735 of record NC_140586.1, read on the forward strand.
CTGGGGCTTGAAACGGCTGCCCCTGGAATAGATTTTGTGAATTCCTCCATTACAGACAGTGATACATGCAGCTCTTTACCAACACTAGATCTTCAAGTTTACCCAGTGACGGAGTTCATTGTTGAGAGAGACATTGTTGTAGAGGTCTCAAATTTAGTCTGGCATGTGGGACTATGTAAATACAAAATGCCATCATGCCCATAATCTGAGAAATGTTTTGGCTGGAATGTGAGCTCCTGTTTGAAATTGTTGAATTAATGTTAGTATGTTGTGTATTCGGTCTGCTACTATCCCACTTTTTGAAGAGATTGGAGCACGTCAGGAGACTCGTTTGGTCCCGGCAATTTGTTCTTCAGAGCTAGAAGCCTGAACGAGTGGTGTTTTAATGTATGAAGAGCTAATCCAGGACTAAGGAAAGTATCGCTCAATATGCCACAGCTCCAGCAGCTTCAATAGCATAAAATCTAACTAAGGGCTTGAATCCTGTTGGTCGTTACATTCCAAGGACACTGCCAGTTCAACCTCTGAGGCAAACCAGAGAAGAACCTTTAAAGATATAACGGGAAACTTTTGAACGTCAATCCACACCCAAAACTGTGTGGTCCCGTGAAAAAAAGCAGCAACCACTAATACAGGACAAGACAACTTACCCCATTTGTATCTACGCCCTACAATCACAGATATATAAATTTATTTTGGGGAGGATGTAACAACGCAAATACCCTAAAAGAACGGTGCTAGAGAAATAAACAGCCACTGCCACTTGATGAGGAGACAGTTTCCCTTTCTTATGCAGATGTTCTAACGTCACGGATTGTGTTGGGAGACACTAAATCAAAATCAAATTTATAAGCCTGAAGAAGGTGGTGAATCATACTAGTCCACCGAAACGCGTCGCTTTGTGCTTAGTGTCCACCAAGCACCCAAGTCCTGCCGGGGTCTAAGTAAAACAAAAAGATATGACCAACCGGGGCAATCTATTGTAAAAGATATAGACTTGGTGTGCTGAAAAAGTTTTTGTGGGCTCTGTTACATGCTCCTAAAACTTTAATGAAAAGTTTTTAATCACTGTTATTATTCGCAGGAGAATAATTGATGCAATTGAATTTTAATGTTTCTATTGTAAAATGTGCTTACATTTTGAATCCCACTAGGATCCTATTCATAACAAATAAAATTGTATATGTTTTTTTATTATTTTTTTGGGCTCTATTCTGTGGTGGTAACCAAATAGTGTGTGCTTGACAAAGGATGCGTATGGTTGATAGCATTGTGTTCGTGTATGCTTAAAAAGAACCCAAAGGGATCTTATTTCTGACAGAATTGTCGGCTACTGAATTCAAGCCAGCCTGGCTGATGAGGGGTGTTTTCCCGAAATCAGTCCCAGGATGTTTGTTTCCGGTCCATGGAAGATCTGGCCTGGCAGTTCGGGCTGGACTGTGCCCACGGACAGGGTCAAGACTGATTTGCATATGGCTAGGTCTGAACTGGGTTGGCAAAGTGAGCTAAAGAACGATGATGGATTCAACCCAGATCTGAGACTGGGGATGAGTGTCTGAAAAGTTTCAGCACTCCTTGTGTTTGCTTTCCGATGTTGTACAGTGCCTTGTATGCATGTGTGAGGAGTTTGAATTGGCAGCGTTTGTGTATTGGTATTGGCAGACAGAGGAGGTCTCTAATCACTTATCCACCGACATAAAGCCTGACCTCAAAGTCAGAACCGTATAAACTAATAACTCCTAATGAATATACTGAACAAGGCACTCAGGAAGGCCTCCAGATCGGTGTCTGTAGCCTGGAACTCTGGCAGAGCCGTCAATGGCAACAGGGTGTTCGGTAAGTGAGGTACCAGAGGCTACTGATCTGAAAGGGAGGGGACCAGAACCAGTTTTGCCGCTCAACAGAATGCAGCATCTGCAAAGACAAACTCAGGGATGAGGTCCGCATGAGGAACAGGCACGGAGCCACCAGGAGCAGGTTCACTGGGCTCCAAGGGGACTGAAGGAAGAAAATCCTGGGGGAGTCCGGGGCTGTCTGGGAGATTTAGCTTTCCACAAGCGATTCTTAATATTCTTTCTTGTGGTCTTCGATAAGGAAGGTGATTTAGAGTGGGGTCAACACAGACAACTTCTTCTGCCTTCACTAGCTTTGGGCATTAATAGCTTAGCCTTGTGCCTCTTGATGGCCTTCAGGTTCATTCGGAGACAGGAGTCACAGCAATGGCCATCGTTGTCTGGACCCAAGCACCACAGGCAAATAATGTGGGTGGCAGTGATTGACATCTGACCCTCACAGGCCCTACAGGACTTGAAGTTGAAATGCTTGGTTGGAGACATGATAATGAAAAAAGAAAAAAGTGAAGAAACTCCCAACCTAGATCCAGGTCGAAGGTGCGGAAAAAAGGGAACTGAACTTGCTGCCACAGGGCAGGCACTGTATGGCTTCAGATTGGTCATAGGGCTTCACTTCCAGTGTCGACTAAAGCCAGTGCTCCCCTACTGGAGACATGAGAGCTTTGAAGTTTCTGGATCCAGTCCAACACCTGTGATTAATATACAGGTGAGGAGTCTGTAGGCAAAAGTATCCATTAGAAGATACTATATCCTTAAAATACCATGGCAGCTTATGGGCAAAGACTATGAGATCAAAGACCCTCTGGAATCGCAATACAGTGACAAAGGTGTGGAAGTGGAAACAGGCCATTGGAAAGGGCAGAACTGTCTGAAGGAGAAAAAAAATACGTGTTAAGCAGTTCTGTGGTGAAAGCTATTGTCTCGTCAGGAAATCTTTCCAATGTTCAGGCACAGACTGATTTGGAAAACCAAATGTAGAACATGGAGGGAACTAAGAATTTCCTGGGAGTGGTGGCGTTAAGAACTAGCTTTCTACAGGTCAGTAGTTCTGGACCACTGCTAAAATAACTGGATTTCACCACCTACTTCACTTTGCATCCCTTCATTTGTTCACCAAAGTGAAACACCTTATAATGGTAGAGAAAATCCTCTGCTTCAAACATAAGAAACGCCCTGCGTGGAAGCCACATCTGGATATGAAAGTTAGAATCCTTGTGGACGGATCACATGTGTGGTCTTGCAGCTAGACGTGCAGAGAAAATCATTCCCAGAAAAGGTTACTGAGCTTAACTTTCTCCAGTTGGGAATCATAGAAGCGGTTTCTATGCTTTATTTCTCACATAGTTGTTGCTGAATAGAGTCTGCCAGCTTTTGCATTTCATGAAACTGTGGAACTCTGAGAAGGGGAAGTAGGGTCTCTATAGGAATTTGATACCCTCTGAAAAAAGGCCTATAAACCTTTTTTTTCCAATTCTAATAACTCAGCAGTGAGAGCCAAAGACTTTCACCTCATACTGTTCATCAGTACACAACCAGTAGCTCCTTCACATCGAAGGGAAGGCCAGTGCTACGTCCCAGTCTGGAAAGACAGGACATTTAAGTCCTGCTTCGTGACTCATCTACCTAGATGTTCATGCTTTGAGGCCTGAGTTCAACATACTCCTGGACAACGGTGAGCAGTAGAATGGCGGCCTTCTTGTTTCATTTGGCAAATGGCATTTCGTTGTTAAGTTATCTTGAATGTCACATGAATTATATTGGAGACCTAGACATATACTTGGTGGACCTACCGAGCCTAACATCTGTGATTGTCGGATGAAGGTTCTGGTAGGAGTTCTCGTACACCTTCTGCCATTCATCAACCCAGGCTCAGAGGTAACGAATGTAGATCTGTGGAAATCTGAAATAATTTGTTAACTGAAGCTGAAACCATCTTGGTTATGGTATCCATTTTGTTGGCTTTGTAATTCTCCCATCCTCTGCTGCTAGTCTTTTTTCCTGCCTGTGCTGCCTATTTTAGTTGACTTCCTGACTCAGCTAAAAGCAATATGCATGCTAAAGAGTTTGTAGCTGCCAGAACACCTGGTCTCAGACTCAACTGTTAATCTCCCATCTGCCCATGTTTGTCGGTAACTATTCCTGTGTATGTGTACCTTCTATTTGTATCCACATGCTTACCAGTGCAGAAAAATCCGTATATAAGGCCTCTTTTTCCTGTGACTTCAATGTACTACCTCAGGCAGCACTTGGGAGTGCTGTGTGGACGTACTCCCACTCATGAGTGATTAATAAACTTATTTGAATTCCAGCTTCAGTGCCAATCTCTATTTTGTTGGTCTAAGGACCCGTTGACAGAAGGGTGACCCCTGCACCGGTGTGCTCATTGAAAAGCACATTTCCACAGATCTCTTACCTAAACTAAGGATACAAACCACAAATTACTGCGTGGGTTCCCGTCTGCAATGGAGGTCAAGGAGAAGGTATGCGTGATAAAAGGATCCAGGACCACTGCTGTCAGGTTGGTACCCAAGGACAAGTGTGACATCTTGTAAAGGGCGCACTTCAGAAAATAAAGAGTTCATCCCAAATGGGCCAACACTGCAGACCACAAGCAAGCATATGTACTAAAACTTCAGAAGCCTACTTCACAACCACATCTACCTTGGACAACACACTTTGAGCATAGGGAAAATATCCCTATATGTGGATGGAAACAATTTTTTTGTTGCATCATGATCTATTTGACCCTATGTGTTAGCTAAAGAGCCCAGCAGCAAGAAGAAGCCATTCTTGAACTATTGGAAAACTGGTAACATGTATGGAAACTGTTTCAGAGCAAAGGAATCGTTGTACCAGTGGAAAATGCACACTTGCCTTTTGGTATCTGTTAATTTATTCTTAGGTCACTGCTTGTGGTGTTTAAGAAATAGCAGAGGCTCACAGAATCTAAGAAGTTAGAGGTGAAGTCATTTCTTTCCAGCAATGTGCCCAGAAGAAATTAATTGTAACCTCCGTACTGCGAAAAACAGGCCAACAGGTTTTTTCAGTATTTCAGACAAAACTTCGTGGGAATCGACACCTAACAGATTACCACCACACCTCACATCAGTACACTTCAGTAGTCTGGTTGACTTAAGCTATTAGAACACCTCAGGGCAGGGACCTTTGGTTTTTACTACTTTTCCCTCCTGAATCCCCTCATTTGACTAATCCCAACCCTCATTATACTCCTATGATCTCCCCAACAACCCTTTCTAGACTTCTGTTCTCTATCCTTCCTTTATCCTATTCTATTAAACAGGCTCCATGTCCACCGCTCAAATTAACTTCTATTTTGCTATACTAATCCACCACTAATCCTTTGGACTCTGGAGTAACGTGCTGCTCCCGACAAGCAATTCAATGTAATTAGGTCTTAACTGCAAACTGGATCATTCTCTGTTAGATGTGTGACAGACCTCAGTTCTGCCTAGTGTCAACAGTACCAAGTGGCTTTTGGTCCTCCAACAACTGGGAGTCCAAGAATAAATCTCTTGCCCAAGACCTGTGAAAATAAGTATTCCTACACCTGAAAACACCAAGGCCTTCTCTGCTCACACACTCCTCAATATTTCACACGTAAGCAAATCCAAAGCAGGGTGACAGAGAAATCTGATTTTAAAGTGCCCTATAAGAGAGGTTCCTATAGTGCACAATCACTGAAGACATAAAATGTTTTGGTTGGCTTCAAAAACGGGCACTGCATGAAAGGCACTGCTTGAATTTGGTCATCCAATGCACAGGTAGAGGCAGGCAGGAGAAGATGGTGCAGGGCAAGATGCATCTGAAGGAGTAAAATAAAAAATTAAAACAGGAGAAACAAAAGTTCTGAAGCTGTATCCATTCATTCTAAGGGGAAACAACAGGACTGCCACCAGGAGATAATGGACAGAGTCCATGGTGTGCACATGGCTCCTAAACCAAACTTTTGCTGTGGAATGTTTTGTGCCCATGTACAGCAGAAGACGTCTCTTGCGTTTCGAGGAAGGAGGGCTAAAAATTGACACTGTGGTACTAGAGTCTGAGCATCTCCTTCAAAGGTACAGTGGGATGCTACATTCATGCAGGATGAGAGTCCATGGCCCGATTAGGTTGGCAGCAGCAGGCAAAGCCAATGTTTGGTCAGTGAGGTTTTCCAATCAATGTCACATAGGAAGGAGTCACATTAAAGATAAACCCCATGCTAAACACCCATATTAAATTTGAGAACAACTGAATTTTCTGGATCTAACCATTATATGGAATATTTCAGCACAGCAATTTAACCTGAAAACGGACTGACTTTTGCAGGTTACATAATTTAGAAATCTACATATAGAAATAGACACCCGCTGTATGAACATTCTACAGATCGCTGCAGGGGCTACTCACCAATAATCACCAGCAACATCAGTATAATGACCGCGGCCACAATTGCTTTCATCTGAGAGGGAAAACAAAAAGGGTAAAATTGATTGTATAGTGACCGTTACTTGAAGTTTGCAGATTCTGACATTATCAACTTCCTGGTACCAGAAGTGCCAGAACTTTACAGAAAGTTAATGAAGCTCTGCAAGAAAGAAAGGAGTATACTACCTGCACATGTGTGCACTCATTGGCTGCTACTACAGAGGTGAGCACACTTGCTGAACTATTAGGTATTTCATTTTTGCCGTAGGCAAGAGGGGCTGGTGGTAAAGTGCCAATAATGAGAACCTACAGACTACGAGTAATAGAGTCACTATGAAGGTAGCTTTATTCCAGTCCCATGCAGAGGCACCCTCCCATTCCCTACGTGCGGATAGATCTTCCAGCATAGATAGGGAGAAGTGAAGGCATAATCGTACAGCTTAGGCCACTGCAAACTGGTCCACTTAACATACTGGTAACAATTAGCATCACTCGGAGAAGGAATTTGCATCTGCAGTTCACTTACCCACTGCGCAGAGGGGATGGCTATTAGGACGACTATTCTGAGTAGTCGCAGTGAGCAGCTATCTAATGGCTCACAAGGCATGCATGTCAGAAAAGTCAACACTAACTTTAAGTTCCATTGAGGAACAACAGGCAGATTCAGGGGAAAGACTTGTGTTTAAATCACCTGTTGCAATTCGTTTTTATCAGAGATGGCTGAACATGTAAATAGAATAGCCAAAAGGGCGGATAGCTAACTGTCAACTGTGCCCACTGCAAGGTTTTGCTGGGCCAGCAATAAAACAAAGTACACTTCCTACAGTTTGGCCTGCAGAGAGAGGGTATGATGAGCACAAAAATGCTCCCAGAGCCCAGCATAAATGGACTTTGTCCAAAGGTGTCAGGCTGCAAGGCTAACATCTGCTACAGTAGCTGACAGATCGGATGCATTTAACTATGGCTGCTTATATCTCCAAAGATGAAGGGGTCAGTTATTGAGACTCCGGTGCAGGACTCTCCTGTTGCCGAGACAGGAGATCCTTCCAAAGAGATAGCCGAATCAGAGAAGAAATGCTGATGCTCAGGAGATCTGGGTACACTCTCCTGGCCCAATACAGACCTGTTTTGATGACTTGAACCTGTTCAGTCCTCTCTTTCCTCAGAACTCCAGGTAAGTGAGATTGAAGGGATACAGGTATCCTGTACATGTACCTGCCACTGTCTCCCTTACCTAGAGCTCCGTATCCCACAAAGCCGGAATAGATCTCCTTGTGACTTTCCTGGAAGAAATGCTAGTGTGCTGCAGCATTGACACCTTACATTGTTTCCAGTGAGGAACAAATCTAATCAGGGAATATGCCACGGCTCAAAGATGCCACTTGCTAGGTTAAGGTGGAGATACCATTTGTGATCGGCCAGCCCTCATCTGCTCAGCTCATTTACTATCTAGTATGGTCTCTGAATGCCCGAGCAGACTACCAGAAAGTTGTTCTGCTGATCCAGCCACTTCAATAGCATAGGGCCTCCTGTCAGAAGACACAGAGCCACACTCTCCTCTGCTAGTTTCAGAAGTATTACATGGTGGTTGTGTTGACCATTAGGACCTACACCAGCAGCCTCCTCATGATTGATAGAGAAGCTTTCAGGGTCAAACAGATCACCTGAAGCACCAAAAGGCTGATGTAGAGGTGGATCTCTGCTAGAGACCAGAGACATCGGATCCCAGAAACTACCTCTGACCTCCCCTTCTCCCAGTTGACCACACCCACTCTAACAGTCACTCGCCTGGCACAATCGTGAAGTAGATGTGTGAGGGGGGGGGGGGGGCAAAGAATGGCCTGCCGCAGGTAAAGGCTGGTGTTTATCTGCCACCACAGAAGACTGGGGGGTATAGGGAGGTCTGAATTGTGGGAGCTCAGGGTAAGCTGTTCATGTCTGAGCTGTATGGGGTGTGAGTGAACCGGGTGAGAAAGGGGGGGGGGGGGTTAGCATCGAACTTTCCCATGTCAACAGGGCAGTGGTGGGAGAGGGGGAGAAGGAGTGGCACGGCACATGGGACTGCCTCTCATGCCATGTTTCACACATCTTCGTCTGGCGACCTTGCTGCAGCAGAGGTCAGATTCCCGAGCTGTTGAACATTTAGGCATACCCAAGATCCATTCATAGTCAGTGGCACAAAACCATAAACACTTATTGTTATAGGCCATGGCGAAGAGACACACACGGATACCGCAATAAGGAGAAGATAGTTTCTGCTTCAATGGATGAAGCTCCCACTTAAGATCCTCAAAGGAGAGGAAACGCTCAATTTCAGGGTGCCTATGAAGGGCGACATAGTTGGAAAAATAATCACCTCCATCGTTGAGGCCCACTTCTACTAGTGAATGGCTTCCCAAAACTCCCCTCACGATGCCCGTGTGCTGAAGTAAGAGGCAGTGGTGGAAACTGGTCAGACAGAACTTGAATGACACTCCCTGGGGTGGACTGGTTAAAAGCCTTTGGGTGAAGATGGAGCACCAGCAGATCCAACACATTTATATGTAAGCGCCTCTCTGATACCGACCAAAGTCTCCTTCCCATTTCGTCACCCAGCCCAGTTTGAAGGCATCCGTAACCATGGTAGCCAGCAACTACTGAAGACTACGACGACCTATTGACAGACTGGAGTTACATGTCCATCAGTGTAGATCCAGGATGACAGTTGAAAATCTGCACCACAGTTGAGAAGCTCTATTGATGCACTGTCTGCGGAATCGCTGACGAGCTCTCATTTAGATTGGAGTTTGAGCCGAAAACATTTCAATATTGTCCATCCTCTGAAGGGCACAAGAGGTATTCATATGGGATGTGTTGAGAACTGCTCCTATGGCCATCTTCCTGTCTTTCCTGAGATACATACTCCTGATCTCCGCTGTGAACCTGCAATCAGGGCCATCTCATTGGTGAGTAATCACAGAGTAGTCATCAGTCCAAACAGCAGAACCACTAACTGGTAGTGCTGAGAGCCCAAAGTAGATCTCAGGTACCATTTGTGAGTGGGTAGGATTGGTTAAAGAAAGTACGCATCCTAGAGGTCCATTTCCAAAACCCAATTTCCTCCACTGACCTACAGCAAGACCTGGCTCAAGAAGTGGAAGTGATGGCCCTCAGACCACCATCCATCTTGGGGAGTAAGTAGTAAAGAGTAAAAACCCATGCCTCTTTCCTTCGTAGACACCATCTCTTTTCCCTTTGTTCAGCAAGGGAGTATTTCTACCTCCAAAATCAAGTTGTACCAGAAAGCATGTTCAGAGGTGGTGACAAAAAACGGTAGGGTCTAGCCTTCACACAATAGCCGTATGACCCAGCTATCCACCATGATAATCTACAAATGTACGTAGGAATGGGATACCCTCCACCCCAAAGGAACTTGGTGGTGTAGAGAATGAGGTACTAAGAGGTTGTGAGGCAGCAGTAGCAGTAAAGGTAGCGGTGATGGAGCTGGTGATGATGGCATCTACCCCATGCCCAGAAAGGATGGTACATTTGTTCTGGTGTTTGAAAGAGCTGGAAGGATGGCCCTAATGGGACTGTTGTGCTCTGAAAAAGCCTCAGAACATCCTGAACTGCTAAAGGAATTGTTTTGCTGGGAAGGCTAAGCCCATAGTGCGCATGTTGGCTCTGCTGTTTTTGAAGCGCTCTAAAGAGGAGCCTGCCTGCTATACGAACAGCTGCTCTTGATGATGTCCTTGAAGGTTTCTTGGATACCTCTAGAAAACCCAGCGTAAACCATCCAAGCATGAAGAAGTATATACTCAAGGACAGAGCTTATAGCATCCACAGAATCAAGTACAAACTTCAAAGATGTTTGGAATCAAATAATCAGTGACCCGAGAGAAAAAAGACTTTTGTCGTGTGGCCAGGTAAACTGATAACTGTCAGTTTACCAGCTCCCACAAGATGTATATATAGCGACTTAAAAGGCACATGGCATTCACAATGGGAAAGGCAAGGCTGCCAGAAGCAAAGACCTCTCGCTTAATGAAGTCCACACACTATGTAGAGGAACCATAGGAAAATGATAAAGGGTCAGCTTCAGAGAGAACGGCTGGAGTACTGGGCTCTCTGGATAGGAGTATGGCAGCAAAATGTTTTGGTGATTAAGTGCAGGCCTTCGTCATCTAGCAATCTGTTTCTCGACTGCTGGGCCCAAGAAAGGATGCACCAAGGCCAGCCACAATAGGGTCTAAGAGGGACTGGAAAGCTAGCAGAGGTTCCAAGACCCCAGAGGAATAATGAAAGATTTCCCTCAAAATGCTAGATTTAGCTTATGTAGTAGTCAAAGTTAATTCCAGAGCTTTTCCTGCTTTTAGTACCACCTCTGAAGGAGAGTCAGTTAGATTGTTTTCCCCACAGATGGTGAGAATGGCATTAGAAAGATTAGAAAAGAGATGTTCATGCATATGTATGTAAGTAAGCAGAACTGCAACAGGTATAGGTACCCGGGGAGGCAGGTGGGCGCATCTGAATCTACAGCTCTAAATGCCAAGAACAGATGCTTACTGGGTAAGTAACATTATCGCTCGAGGCATGTGAGCTGTAGATCACATGCTTTGCAGAGACTATACAGCAGTATCTTTCCAAAGCAGTGGCTAACCTGTAGCTGTTGCAGTGGTCTGAAAAAGTGTTCTAAGTACTGCCTGGCCTACATTAGCTTGTTGTCTTGCTAACACATCTACACAACAGTGCTTGGTGAATGTGTGCGGTGTAGACCATGTTGCAGCCTTACAGACGCCAGCTATGGAGAGGTTTCCTAAGAAAGCCATAGTAGCCCCTATTTTACGGGTAGAATACACTCTAGGGGGTATTGGTAATGTCCTCTTTGCTTTTGCGTAACATGTTTGGATACATTTAACAATCCACCGAGCAATACCGGATTTAGAAATAGGATTGCTTTTGTGTGGTGGAGCAAAAGCCACAAAGAGTTGTTTAGTTTTACGAAAGGATTTTGTTCTATCAATGTAATATAGTAAGGCTCGCCTAACATCTAAAGTGTGTAGAGCCCGTTCTACCACTGAATCTGGTTGAGGAAAGAACACAGGTAACTCAACAGACTGAGTGATGTGAAAGGCAGATACCACTTTGTGTAAGATTTTGGGGATAGTACGAAGAACTACTTTGTCTTTGTGGAGTTGGAAAAATGGTTCTTCTATGGTTAGTGCCTTAAGCTCACCAACTCTCCTCAGTGATGTAATAGCAATATAGGAAAGCAACTTTCCAAGTGAAAAATTGGAATTCACACTTATGCAGTTGCTCAAAGGGTGGGCCCATTAGTCTGGTAAGGACAAGGTTAAGATTCCATACTGGAGCAGATGGAATTGTTGGCAGAATAACTCAAGTCCTTCGATAAAAGCCTTGTTAACGGGTAACCTGAAAAGGGACATGGTAGACCTGTCTTTTTCAGCGGGTTTACCCCAAGACTTTTTGCTTTTTAGCCTCCTGTTTGACCTGTTTTTGTTGGTTTTATGACTCTGGGCACTTTACCACTGCTGCTCAGTGCTAAAGTGCATATGCTCCCTCTGTAAATTGTGTTATGGATTGGGGTTTCCATGATTTGATATTTGATTTACTGGTTAGTCCCTAGTAAAGTGCACTGAGCGTGCCAGGGCCTGTAAATCAAATGCTACTAGTGGGCCTGCAGCACTGATTGTGCCACCCACGTGTGTAGCCCTAAAAAGGTCAATCAGACCAACCATTGCAAAGTCTGCGTGCAATTTGTAACTGCCATGTTGACTTGGCCAGTGCACACACTTGCCAGTCCCTAACCTTCCCTTTTCTTACATGCCAGGCACCCCTAAGATAGGCCCAAGGTACCCCTGTGGGCAGGATGAAGTCTATGTGAAAGGTAGGACATGCCATGGTGTGTGTGGCATGTCCTGATAGTGAATTACAGCCCATTTAGTTTTTCACTTTTGCAAGGCTACGTGTTACCCATAGGACAGAATGGGAAGTTTGTTTATAACACATAACTGGCCCAGGGAACTAGGTAAGAAAATAAAGTTTAGTATGCCTGAACTCGGAATCTAAAGATGCATCTTTTAGTGAAGGTGATTTTTACATTCTGTGTTTGAAAATACCACGTTTAGAAAGTAGGTATTTTCTTGCACAGTCATCCCGTGTGCCTCTATGGAATGTGGATTGCCTGTCTGGTTTTTGGATGACAGAAGGCTGGGGAGCAGGAGTGGCTCCAGATAGTCTAGGTGTGTCAGGAAAGGGCTGAATAGACCTGGGCTGCCATTGGGGGAAGGAGGGGAGATTTCCTTGCACCTCAAAGGGCCTGGTCTGCCTCCGTCAATGCAGTCTCACCTCCTGCCAGGAAGTCACAGAGAAGGCAAAACTGATTCTGGCTGGGCACAGACACACTCTGCCTAAGATATCAAAGGATTTTGGGATATAAATATTGGGGCCCCAACCCCTGAACTTTAGAACTCTTTTGGACCAAGAAGACTGCCAAGAAGAGCTGGAGGAGCTGTGAGGAGTAACTACCACACTGCTGTGCGCTTTGGTGTGTTGGCCTGCAGTGGCTGCTTCGGTCTTTGAAAGGACTGGACTGAACTTTCTGCAATCTACTTTTGTGAGTTTCTCCAAGGGCTTGAGGTAGAGCTTGCGCCCTGTTCAAAAAGTCTCAGGAACAGCAAAGACTTCACGTTCTTTTACCCTCAGCACTGAGGACTGTGTTTTGTGCTGCAGCAGAAGAAAAAGCAACCAGACGCCTTCTACAATGCCGCTGCCAACTCCGTGTCCTGAAGGCACTGCAGAGGGCACTGCCGCAACGTGACCCTGGTCTCACCGACGCCTGCTGACGCCGCCACCGAGCCGCTGCTCGCACCGCGACCTGTGGGCACCGCACTTAGCACCGCCTCGCTTTACGATGACGCCTTGGCCTCCCCGACAATGCTCCACGCCGGAATAGACGCCGCTGCTTGCACCGTGGTTTGAGGGCACCGCTCGTAAAGTTACGATGCACCGCCCTCATCCCACACCGCAGCCTTGGCCTACCGACGCCATAGACTCCAGTAAGTCAGACGACCACCGCGTTTCGGCAACGACGACGACGCTGCTTGCACTGTGACCTGCCAGCACCGTGACGAGCACCACCTTCATCTCGCACTACGACCCTGGTCTCACCGATGACATCTGATGCTGCCACCGAGTTGCTGCTCTTACCGTGACCTGAGGGCACCGCACGCCGCACCGCAGCACCCGACTGTTTGAATTTGTTTGCTCATGACGCCGTGATAGCCCCGGATAGAGCTATCGACATCAAGGAACTGTTTTGCAAGCATATGTTGATAACTGAAGATTTTTAAGTACTGTATTGTGGATTTGATCGTTTTTGGTCTTTTCTTAAGTATATAAAAATATTGACTATTTTTCTTAACTGGTGTGAGGTCCTTTTGTAGTGCTTACACTGTATTACTGTTGGTTATGTGCAAATGCTTTACACCCTGCCTCCAAGATAAGCCTGCTCGTGCCAAGCTACCAAGGGGGTGAGCAGGGGCATTTTAGGAGTGCAACGCCCTTATCCTGACTAGAGTGGTGGTTTATGCCCGACTTTGGCAAATGCCCTAGCTGACTAAAAATCCCATTTCTAACAGGACAGATGTCTATTTTGACGGTATGCAGCTATTGCAGCGATATGTAAGCGTATGGATGTGTAAGCTAACGCAGACTATGGCAAATGTACTAAGTAACAAATTAGATTTTGAATGGAAGCATCCAAGGGATTGATATGGTTATTACAATATATAACAAACCACTTCCACTTAGCTGCATAGCAAGCCCTTGTACTAGGCCTTCTGGCCTCTTTAATAATGTTCATACAGTCTGGTGGAAGGTTCAGATAATCAAACTCTATGACTTCAGGAGCCAGATCTCTAGGTTGAGCTCTTTGGGATCTGGATGTCTTATGTCTCCGTGGCTCTGAGTAAGGAGACTGGATGTCAGATGTAGTGTTTGATGGGGAACTAATGAGAGCTCCAACAGGGTGGTGTTCCAAGGTTGACGGGCCCATGTGGGAGCTACTAAGATTAGTGTGAGAGATGTTTGTCTGAGTTTTTGAAACACCACTGGAATGAGTGGGAGAGAAGGAAAAGCGTAGGCAATTATCCCTGACCAATTCATCCATAGTGCATTGCCTTTGGACAATGGGTGTGGATACCTGGAGGTGAAGCTTGGGCATTTTGCGTTTTGGTGTGTGGCAAACAAATCTATCTGTGGAAAGATCCACATTTGAAAGAACAGGAGGAGAACTCGAGGGTGAAGTTCCCATTTGTGGATCTGTTGTCTCTGCCTGCTGAGCAGGTCTGTTATTTGATACCTAGGAGGTGTTCCGCCAGGAGAAACCTTCTGTGATGCATGGCCCACCTCCCGAATGGCTTGTGCAATGTGTGACAGTTGGAGTGTGTGTCCCCCTGTTTCTGTATGTAATACATGGCTGTCATGTCGTCGGTGCAGACTAGGACAGCTTTGCCTCTAAGGCGAGACTGGAAGGCTTTGAGCTCTAGAAATACTGCTAGCTGCTCTAGACAATTTATATGAAGTTGCTTTTGTTTCTGTTTCTAGAACTGGGTCGACGAAAGACTGCCCTTTGGATAAATTCTGGGCATTCCACCACTGCAGAGAGTGATGAATGCGTCAGTCTACCAACACTAGATCTGATAATTGAACTTGAGTGATTCCACAGACGTGCTAAGCATTCCTGAAGGGGAGACATTTGAAGTTTTGCATGAGGCGCAATTAAGATGCAAGGTGACAAAAGCAAAAAGAACAATTGATGAACAGAATGCAGAACAATGTCGTACATTTACCCTAGTACAGAGATCTGGGCCTAAATCCATCTTATTTTGCTCACCATGCCATTCCAGTTTGGACCCAGCCATATGCAAATCAGTTTTGACCCTGCGCCCAATGGGAACAGTCCAGTCCAAAGTGCCAGGCCAGCTCCTCCCTGGACTGGAAACAAGCATCCTAGGACCGGTTTCGGGCTTTCAGCATTAAGATGCAAGACACTATCATTCCTAGTAGCTGTATGTATACACGCGCTGGAAGTGACCGGCTGGGCTGAATCGGAGACTAGAGAATGAATATTGGAGATTCTGGCTGCATTGGAACAGGCTAGAGCTTTCTGAGTATAGAGAGTGGCTTTGAGATTTGTTTGTGTGTTGGAGGGCTAGAGATGTGACTTGACACATTCAGTGTGAAACCTAGATCGTGCAGTAATTGCAGTGTTATCGGAGCGTGCTGGAGACACTTTGGTTAAAAGCTGGCTTTGAGGAGCCAGTCGCCGAGGCTGGGAAGACATGGAAATGCTGTCTTCACAGGTGAGCAGCGACTACTGCCAGGCATTTGGTAAATATTCTGGGGGCAGTGGTGACTCCGAATGGAAGCACCTTGAACTGGTAGTATTGTCCCGCTACCACAAACCTGAGGTATTTGCGATGAGCGGGACATATTGGAATAAGGAAGTATGCGTCCTTTAAGTCTGAACTGGACATAAAGTCGCCTTGCTGTAGAAGTGGGAGTACCTGTTGAAGTGTGACCATATGAAAGTGGTCCGATTGGATGTATTGATTTAGTTCTCCGAGGTCCAATATAGGCTTGAGAGAGCGTCCTTGTTGGGTATGAGAAAATATAGGGAGTACACGCCTGATCCTTGATATTGTAGTAGTACGGGCCTTTTGTTTGAGGAAGTGTACATGCTCTGGTGACATTTTGTGATAACGTGGAGGAATGTTTGAAGGATTGTTGGTAAGCTCCAGGCAATAACCAGATTGAATAATTCCTAGAACCCATCTGTCTGAAGTTATTGTATACCAGACGGGGAGGAATTGAGAGAGATGTCCCCCGAAAGGTGTGGAATGATCGGGGAAGAGGAGGCAAGTCACTGTTTGTGGAGGGGGAGGTGCGGGGTGTGGAACCTTTACCTCTTCCCTGGCCATTGCTGCCTCTAAATCCACCTTGAATGTAATCTCTTGAAGAGGATGACTGAGTGTTACCTTTGTAGGATGTAGATGTGTTGTCCGCAGAGGTTATTAGAGCCCCCTCTGCAGAAGGAGCGACGAAAAGAACCCCTATTGGATGGGGTCTGTAAGGCCCCCATAGATTTCGCAATGTCTGTGTCCTTCCTCATCTTCTCTAAAGAAGTGTCTGCAAGGGTACCAAATATATGCTCCTTGTCAAAGGGCAAGTTTAAAATAGAAGCCTGTACTTCGGGTTTAAACCCTGAAATCCTAAGCCAGGCGTACCTTTGTAGCAAGACACTGGTGTTGATTGCACGAGCCTCTGTGTCCCCTGCATCTAAAGCGCATCCAATAGATGTGCTTGAAATTAACTTTCCTTCCTGAACTAGGTCATGCGCCTCAGCCTTGTGTCCGTCAGGCAGATATTGGAGCAATTGTTCCATTTCGTCATAGTGTGCGCTGTCGTATCTAGCTAGAAGAACCTGGGTATTGGCTGCCTGCGCAGCTATTCTCTTTCCGGAGGAATCTATAAGTTTAGATTCCTTGTCAGGGGGCATCTCCTGACGTTTGTGAGTTTGCCCGCTTACGGACAATTAAAAATGCTGTCCTCATGTTTAAGCATACCCTTAAGCATGGGTAGTGTGTGAGTGGATCTTTGGGAAGAGCTTAATGTTTCAAAAAGAAAGTCCTCCTCAATGGATTCTTTGTAAAGTTGAACTCCATGATATTCAGCAGCCCTATTTATTAGATCTATGTACCCTATGTTATCATCAGGTGGAGAGAGTTTTGTAGGGTATAAATCTGGATCATTGTCTGTTTGGATCTGTATTATAATCGTTCAATGGATCAGGACAATTATCCTCTACCCCATCATCCTGGTTATCAGGTGATCGTGGTGGTGCTGAATTTGTACATTTTATCAATAAGTGTGGGTTAGGTGGGGAAGGAGGAGGAATAGAAAGAGGTGAGGGATTAGTACTAACATTTCTTCTCTTAAGAGGAATGCGGTAAACATCCTCTGCTTCTGACGTACGTTTTACTGGCAATTTTGTTTCAATATGTCCAGTTTTGGGACTGATGATCAGTGGGGCGTTGAAACGAGGCTTCTTTGATGGAGTAGGAGCTGTTTTATCTTTTGGTGCCAATATTTTCGGAGCCAAGGACTTCGGCGCCGAAGTTTTTGGATCCGAGAATGGTTTCAGTTTTGGTGCAGAAGGAGTGGACGCTGAAACAGGTTTCGGTTTAGATGGCGATTTCGGCTTGGTGCCCTAATGCGATCGACTCGATCCTGAGCCGGAAGGCTTTAATATTTGTTTTGGTGCCGGGCTCGAAGGTGGGGCATCTGAAACATTCTCGGTGCCGACCTTGGCCTGAAGGCAGAGGAGGGCCCGTGTCCTTTTTTTTGGGCAGCGCTGGAGTTTGTGGCAGGAATGGCTCAGTATTCATGGAACGCTGACCTTGCGGAATCTCCTCGTCCATGTCAGTCGGCTTCTGGCACAGGAATGGGCCCCTTTTCTTCCTCGGCTCCTTGCGCGTTGTCGACGTCTTGCTCAGAATCTTCTCCGAAGACATCTGGAATGGAGCCGCTATGTTGCATTTGGTGACGTCAAGCCCCGACGGTCACGGAGCGTCTTTTTTGGATTTGCACGAGTCGCAGTCTTGTTCGTCGTGTTCTGGGGAGAGGCACAAGTTGCACACTTGGTGAGTAAGTGCATGGGTACTTAGCGTGGCGCAGAGGACAGAATTTAAAGGGAGTCCGTTCTATCGACTGCAAGATGTTTCGGCACGGGTAGGCCCAACGGCCTTCCACAAAGTTTCCAGATCTAAAGAGTTTTTATGAACTCAATGCGATACGCGGAGAATGGAGAACGCGATCAAATAACAATAGCGTTGAGGGTGAGTGGATTGCGTACCGAGGGGAATCCAAAGAACGGTTTCGATCCGGAGCGCAGCACATCCGAACCCCATGGCGGGAAAAAAGTATTGATGCCCATGTGCACTATCACCGAAATGAGGAGTCACCTACCTTGTGACTGGAAAGAATTCGTCGAAGAAAAACAACTTACAAACATCCGGACCAAACACTAGATGGCAGGAGTATGCAAAGCATGTGATCTACAGCTCACACGTCTAGCACATATGAAAACTGTGAAAGGCTTCCACCTTGGAGGCCAAGGAGTGGAACAAAAAACAGGTCCAGTTAAAACCTCTACATGTAAAACATTAAAACGCTTACAATTCATGTCTTGTTAAATGGGTGGGGCAGTGTGTACGGACTGGGCAGGGCAATGTCTGATGCCTACCTGTGCACTTTGTGTCTGGTACACAAAATACCCCCAAATTTAGCAGCTTGGATGGGGACAGGTGCAACGGGTCAGTTCTGAGTGATAAAAGATAGCATTTAATTTGATTTATGGGACCCAACTTTGATTGCAAATGTTGCTCTCAAATACCAGTGAGAGTATGTGGGTGAACAAGTTGAACAAAAATGCACGAAAGAAAGGTTCCAAAGGAAGGAGAGATGGAGAAAAAGATGGAGAGAGATAATGGAGAGAAAGAAGGAAGGATTAAAAACACAAAGAAGGGTAAAGAGAAAGAAGGCACTAACAGGAGAGGATGGAAGAAGGAAACAGCAAAATAAATGAAAGAAGGAAAGGAAGATGGAAACAGTTTTGAAAGGCAGTAAAAAGGTAAATAAGAAAAAAGGCAAAATGAAGACAAAAATATTAAATGATGAAAATGGCAGAAGTTTGGAAAAACATAGAAAGATTAAACAATGTAAAGAAAGAAAGCAGGAAACAAAACATTAAAAAGAGATAGTAAAGAAGAAAGAAAATAAGGAAAACACCTGGAAAGGAGGAAAAACATGGCTTTTTTATTTTTTATTAAAGAGAGACTTGAAAGAAATTGGGAGTACCCTAGCCCAACCCTGCAATATTTCTTAAGGGGATAAACCTTGTTTTGAGCTGAGTGCTCCTTCACATCTGCTAGTAAAACCTATTGCCCTTTTAATCCACTTATTTGTAAACTGTTCTGTAAAATGACCAATGTGGTTCTATTTTTCTTTTGAAGGAGTGACCCATTTAATATCGGAGGAAGGCCTAGTTACCCCTTGATGTATTTGATTATTTCCCAAGTGCCCATACAGAACTATGTGAAAAGCTAATCTTCTGGTCAAATTCTTTTAAAATTGAGGTGCAATGCACAATTTGGAAAAACTGTATTGAGGACATACACGTTGACAATGGGAGTGAGCAAGGACAATGGGGGTGGGTGGGTGGGTTTCTAATAGCAATTATATCTGTATGACTGCAAACTGTCCAACTTGAGGCATTTAGCTAGCAAGCCTGGATCTAAACTACGATCAACCCCTGTGCCAAAATGATGGTCTTTAGTGAGGAATACAAGTGATAATGACAAACTTTATTTTGCACTTCATGTAGGTCTACCTACCTTGGAAGCCCAGGAAGCTACTAAAAACGGACCATTTTCTCCAAGATATATTTTTATGCACATCTAGGTTTCATACTAGAAAGAGGAAATTGGAAGGTGACACCCCGTCCCACCTCCTGAACGTTACCTCGTAGCTGGTACAAAAGACAAGGACTTCATTGTCGTACACTTTGAAGGTCCATGTGACGCTGTACCAAAGGCCTGTCACAAAACGGGACAGTTCCAGATTGCGAGATTAGTAGCATTGGTGGCATGAGATTTAGTAGGAGAGCTGCATGGGCAATTAACAGGTAGGAATATGGGTGGTTTGCTCGTGTGAATGTTAGGGGATGGCTGTTTTGCATATAAGAGAGGAACTGGGAAGGTTTTCTACTGTGGTAGACCGTTTTAAGCAGAAGTGTGGGTATAGTTTTTCTGTTCATACAAAACACTAGGTGGCTGAAGCGCACAGTGGATAGTTTTTAGGTTTTGGCCTGGCGAAAGCAGCGCATGCACTGCTCTCGCTATGCGAGGGCTTCTTGGAATCAATACGGATTCCGAAGCCGTGTCTCAGCTCTGCCTTCAGTTTTAATTTGTGGGCGTCGTTTGGCGTCACGAATTATGCAAAAGGCAGTGCAAAGATTGCACCGGAGGCATTTCAACCCCCCCTGGTTGCCACCCTGTCCCCTTTTGGCCCCGCCCAGCGGGACTGGATCTCTTACCGGCCGCGTGACACAGTAGGCTTAATATTAACTTGCTGCACTTTTTTTTTTCCAGCCATCGCATGCGTTGGTTATCGCCGGCAGCTTCAATTGCACAAGCGCGGTTATCGTTACATTTTCGCGGCCTCCACTTCAGGGACACCGCGATCTGTTTGTGTTTGTTTTTTAACTTTAAAACTAAGCGCGGAGGCGCTTCACGGACACCGCGCTCTATATATTTCTTAACTTTAGCACAGCACAGCGCCAGCTTCAAGGACACCGCACTCAGTGTTAAAGTTAAGAAATATACAAAGAAACCGAGCGCGGTGTCTGTAATGCGGCGCCGTGCGCCGCACCCACGCTTTAGCTTAAGATGTTCAAAGATTAAGCGTAGGTGCCGCGATTTTATCAAAGTTAAACAAGCATGCGGCCGCCATTGGTTTTATTTGCTTACTGCTGTTTACAATAGCGGCACCCCCGCTTTAGCTTTGAAAATTTCAAGCTAAAGTGTGGGTGCTGCGATTGCTTCAAAAGTAAAGAAATAGAAAAACATTATTTTTCTATTTCTTTACTTTTGAAGCAATGACGGCACCCGCACTTTAAATTACAATGTTGAAAGCTAAAATCGCGGGTGACACGAATAATTTTTTTTTATTTCCACGGTTTCCCTAGAGTAGGTTTTCTGAGGTAATTCGCAAGGAAACTTAGTGATTCTTTTGCCTTTTTAACTCCAACACTGTTCTCTGAAGTCAGTTTGACAAGAGAACGATAGAGCCATAAACAGGGGCAATTCTAACATAACACAGCACCGATCTACACTCATTCCTTATTCTGAAGTTGTTTTAACCCTATTGTTGGATATAATGTTTTCCGCTTCTCCATATGCAGCAATGAAGACTGTTTTGAATGGCAGATGACCGTTCGGAATGCCAAACATCTAGGAAATGTATATTACCGACTTTTTTGATCTGTATTTTTAATTGTGGTGTTGCTGGTCTATTGAAACGCTGCTGTTGCTGCGAACATAGGCTATGGCACGTTTTAGTCCGACTGAACTCTTTATTTTATTAGTTTGATATAGCGTTTCTTCACCCAAGTGGTGTCCAAGCGATTAGCCTGCTTACGCAATGATCTCAATCCCAGTCACTGGAAACAATAACATTTTAACATCCATTCACAATTTTACTGATGAGGGAAGATGGTTCTAGTTCTAGGTCGCCCCATTCATCAGCGAGTGATCTTGTGCATTATAAACGGAGGGCAGTTCAAAAGAACGTTTATCTGCCTTAAGCGCTATGTGCAGCTGGGAATTATCTTTAAAGCGCAAGGGTTACCAACAAAGACGCTTTTGCTGTTCGTAAGGGCCACCAAGCCTAAATCACTAAAACCAATACATTATATATTACATTCTTCCATTGGAGATAATGCTGTAATAATGCTCACGGCGACGGGGGCCCTTTTGCATTTGGCGCGGTTAAGAAACCAGAAGGATTCATAATTGCAGATAATTTTATGAATATGCACCGTTGCTGTGGAATTTTACCCTGGGCAGGCTCGAGAGACCGGGGCGAGGGCTGGCATCTTGGTCAATGGCTCCAAGTTTACTGGCCAGTGCCAAATCGGCCTATCAACTGGTACCTCGTGAAAGGGCATCATGGGGCAGTCTTTGAAAGCTGGGAGATCTAAGACGTGCAGGGGAGTCATGGAGCTGTGGGAGGGCGAAAGGCTAATGAATGCAAAACACAGCCTAATTAATACAGCTCTGCAGTGCTGCTTCCCCAGCATAATCAAAGCCTAGTTCCAAGAAAGCAGTTTATTGCATCTGTGCTTTGTTCTTAGTGGTAATGAGAACCTAACCATTCTCCCAAGTGCACAGTTATACAGGCTGAGTAATGACATCTGATTTGTGTTTTCATGCCAGCACTCTGAGCATTTAAGTGTGCATGTATTTACTGTAAGCCTTTCAATAATGCCTTTTTACTCAACACAGACAAGTACAGCAGGGGTATGGTGATCAGCCACTCAGCTGAGCTCAGTACTGCCCGGCCACCGCCTCTCCTCCCATGCAACAGCTGATCTACTGTTATGTGGACCGCAGGAGAATCCAAGTGTACTCCTGATTGCGGACACAAGCAGCCACAATCAAAATGCCACGATCTATTGCCCGTTCCTCTTTCGGCTCTCCTCCCCAGTTCCTCTTTTGGCTCCCCCCACCCGTTCAACCTCTCCCCCTCGTTCCTCTCACCTCCCCCGTTCCTCTTTCACCTGTCTCCCCCGTTCCTCTTTCACCTCTCCTTCTCCAATTCCTCTCCTCCCTCCCTTCGGCGTGATTTTGTCAATAATGTTAGGGAGTATAGGCCTGAGATTTTCCGTAGAGTGTTGGTGATTTTTGCTACAAAACACAGGGGCCTGCTGTGGCAGTGTGGTGGTACTAAGGGGGAGGTTAAGGCATTAGTGTTGAGTTATTTGGTATGTGAAGATATTCGTAATGTTATTCATTTATACATTAAGCCATAAGCAGTCACACAAGTTACCCTACTACTTAGAACATCTTAACTGTTAACGAAGTGTGGTATACTATCTCATGGTGGTGCCAGGGGTCCTGTCTAAACAGCAATGTGTGAGAATAGCTTGATATGAATGCATCTTTGAGTAACAACTGCTAAGCCTGCTGGCGGCTTGTAGATTTTTCCGTAATTGAGGATACCAGGAGTGGGGTTTCAAGCACGCTGTTGTTACAGGCTTTGTCCAAGAAGTTGGGTGTTGGAATGTCTTGTGACAGAGTAGCATGAAGAGAGAAAATTCAACATCATAAGTGCATAGATGCCACATCAGGCATTTAGTTAGACTGAAGATATTAGCAAAGACTGCGTAAAAATGCAATAGGTCTCGCCTTTCATTAAGTTAAAGCCATTTGCTTTGCTATTCAATACCATTAGCAAAGCAAATGGCTTTAACTTAAAGGCGAGACCTATTGCATTTTCAATGCTTGTTAAAGATGGATGGACTTAGGGAGCATGATAATTTTCACTTTGGAGGGAGGAGTGGAGAATGGAGTTGGGAATAAACAATCCCATGTGATGTTATTCTTCACTCACCTTACATTCCCGCCACCACATCTGCCTTCGAAGAGATTTGGCTCGGCTGCTAAAAACGGTAGCATTGTCCGATAAACTTTCTGCAAAGATGAAAAAATAATGGTCTGAGAACATATGGCCAATACCCTAAAATAAATATACCTTGTACTGAAAGGATGCACAAATGATATACCTCTGTACAAAAGGGAAATAATTCAAGAAGTCCACATTTATTTAAACAATAAAAGTAATGACAGGAGTGTAATTTGGCTTTGTGGGTAGTAACTGCTGCCTGACTTCCTGCTTGCAAACACCACTATTATTAGATATGCAGTCTCTGTGATTTAATTAGTTTAATCATATGCCGCATGCATTGACTTTTCAATAAAGTTAAATGATAAATAGTCTATTCTCTGAAACAAAATGTTGTGCAATATTACTTTCTGTAAAATCACGGAGATAAAAATAGCAAGTGATTCAGAGTCTGCAAATTAACTATTAGTCACTCCTTCACACCATGGGGTCAGTCTCAAATGAACAAGTTACTTACCTTTGGCAACGTTCTTTCAGGTGGATACTCTGTCTAACCTCAGATTCCTCACCTTTAGAATATCCCCAGGAGCCAGGCTGGATCCGGAAGATTTAAAACAGTATTGCTCCTGGGCACCGGTAGACGACATCATGCAACTGTGTCCCCCCTGAAAGTGGCAAATGAAGCCACATATAAACTGCACCACTATACCAGTTACTCTCTTGACTCTGTCCACACCCTCAGACACAGAGCCAAACAATAATCAATACCAAAGCAGATTTCTTAATATGGGACCTTTTTAGATTGGAAAGGAGACATACCACAGAACGGGGAGGAAGAAGGGGGATGAGAAATCTGTGGTCAGACAGACTAACCACCCGAAAGAGCATTACTGATGGTACCTAACTTGTTCTTCTGATGAATACTTCATATCCCAGATTTTTCACCTTTAGGTACCAAAGCAGTACCTCCCAAGGAGGTGGGTCTGTGCAAAGGCTTACACCAAAAAGTCCTTTAGGAATGGACAGGATAAACGTCCTTCCTCTGGGACCTAGCTGTTGATGCAGTAGTTCTTACTGAATGTGTGAACCAAAGCCTATGTCGCAGCTTGACTGATGCAAAATTCAGGCTCTGGACATACCAGTACAATAGTAGCAGCCTTGGCCCTAGTGGATTAGGCCCTCAATCCCTCTGGGGACTGTTTCTTGGCCAGTGCGTAACAGATCTTGATTCAGATGACTAGCCACCTTGGTAAAAGTCAGTATATGCACCGCCTTGTCCTTTGCCCCAGAGAACCCTACAAAGAGCTGATCGTCCACCTGATGGTCTCTGGTGCAATCGAGCGAAATTCAAAGCTCTTTTAGGATCTATCTGGTGGAGTCTCTCACCCTCCTTTGAAGGGTGAGGCGGGGCAAAGGAGGTTGGAAAAGGGATGGACTGTCCAGTGTGAAAACCCATAACCACTTTTGGCAAGAAAGCTACCTCCTCTTCAGTAGCAATTTGTCTGGAAGGATGATTGCAAAAGGTGGTGGTTGCACTGAGTGAGCTAGCTCATGCGATGAAGTCACTGCGACCAGAAAGAATCTTCAAAATCAAAAGGCATAATGGGCGGCTGTGCATGTATTCAAATGACATGCACCTGTGGCATCACAAAGCGTTTTAGGAAATAAACTATTCTAAACTTTCAAAAATCTCCTCACAATGGGTTATTTTAACACAATGGTTGGCCCGGAAACACTAAAAAGGCCAAGAGATATCCCTTATCTTTTGGCCAACAAGGATTTTCATTGGGCGCAGTTACGACAAACAAAAGGATATCCGACAGGGTGGCCTGTAGTGGATCAGTATTGCGGGTGCTACACAAAGCTACAAACTTGTCCCAGTGTCTGGCATACAGACATAACAGGACACTTGGCAGCCAGGATGATATCCACAACGTTGGGATAAAGATCAAATGCCATCAACTGCCACCTCTCAATCTCCATGCATACAGTTGCAGACTGGGATGAACCCTGCGCAGCTGATGCCACAGGAGGTACACAGGAAAAAGTTAGCCTGGATGAAGGAGAGAAACTCATGACCAGAGGTCCGCATATCACACTCTTCTTGCCCAATCTGGAGCCACTAGGATAGCTTGGGCTTAGTCGTTCCTAATCTTCTTCAAAACTACAGGCAGGAGAGGTATCTGTGGCAAAGCGTATAGGAATCCCCTGTGCTCCACGCTATCAAGAAGGAGGTTCAGACAGAGAAACTTCTTGGAAACACCCGCAAGCACAATTTTGACACTGTTCTCTTCAGTGGTGAGCAGATCTAGCAAGGCTTCTACCCATTGCAGGAAGATACCTTGTGACATTTCCTCGTGATCAGCCAGGCGCTGCTGCACGCCCTGGTATTCAAAGCTCCCGCCAGGTGGTTTGCAACCAGGGAAATGCCCTCGCACTGCAGCCAGTTGCAAAGCACAGTCTGGCGCAGGACCCAGGACACCATCCTGCCCTGTTTGGTCAAGTGCAACAAATGGCGGTGTTGCCCGTAAGCACCTGAACCAGCTTCCGTTTGATGGACAGTAGGAAAGGCTTCAGCACCAGGCGAATGACCAGCAACTCCAGCATGTTGATGTGGAGATGAGTCTCCACTGGAGACCATGGTCCTCTGAACTTCACCTCTCCAGATGCCTTACTCCTCCAAGCAGTGAATCGGTCCCATCTGTCACCACCGCCAGTTTCTCAGTTGAACATTTAATGTTGGTTAATGTGTTTTTTTAGTAATAATTGTAAAAGTCAAACATCATGATAGCCAAAACAGCAACTAAGTTACTCTACCTTGGCGTTCAAAGATCCTATTAGGTGATGGACCCCAGGAAAATCCATGGGGTTTTAGCCACATCCAGAGGCATAGGGCCTCCTGGCACAAGGATCATGCCCCACCCAACCCTGCTTGTTACAGGAGCACATGGCGATCGTGTTGTCTGTTAACACTTGAATCAACCTCCCTTTGATGAATGTCAGGAAGTCTTTCAACGCCAAGCAGATGGCTCTCAACTATAACAGATAGACGCTGAGCTGAGCCTTTACCCAAAGACTGGAGGCCTTTGACCTCCAATGCTCTCAGATAGCAGACCCAGCAAGGGAGTGATGCATTAGTCACCACTGACTGCTCTGGGTGAGGTAGGAACAAAGGTCTGCCATTGACCAAATCGCAGTACAGCAGTCACCACTGAAGATCATTTGAAGTCTCCTTCGAAATCTAAATTAGGTCATAGGGGTCCCCCTGGGACTTCAAATTACCATACAGAGCCCATATATGCCACCTGGTGTGACTGAACAGCAGGATGCAGGAGTTCATCAGTTCCAGAAGCCTCAGAGTCATACTCACTGGGATCCAGGTTTGGAGAATAAACATGCAAGACTGAAGGTCCTGGACTCTTTTCTGTGAGCTAGGCGTAAAAATGCAGTGTACATAATTGGTTCAACCAAAGGGAGCATATGTGAAGGATGCAGGTGTGTGTACACGTTTACAGTGAAACCCAACGATAGAGAGGTCCGCCATAGTCTGGCGGATGATGAGAATGCCTTACTTAGATGACAGAAGCAAACAGGAACAAAGGATGGACGGAAAGCAGAGCAGTGCAAACATTCATGCCCAGTCACAACAAAGATCTGGGTTTAATGCATGGATTGTTTTCCCCCCCCACCAGTTTGGACCCAACCATATGCAAATCAGTCTTGACCCTGTTCCTCATGGGAACAGTCCAGCCAGAACTGCCAAGTCATGTCCTCCCTGGGCTGAAAACAAGCATCCAGGGACCAGGTTTGGTGCATCACCCCCCCCCCCCCCCATCAGCCAGGCTAGCTTGAATTCAGAGGCGCAGTGAGCACAGGACCCACGTACATAGGGCATACCCTTCTCACTTAGGGCAACAAAAGCAAAAGGTACAATTGATGGACGGAATGCTCAACAACGCAAACATTCACCCCCAGTCACAAGGATCTGTGTTTAATCCATCGTTCTTATGCTTACCACACCACCACAGTTAGGACCCAACCGTATGTAAATCAGTCTTGACCCTGCTCCTCATGGGAACAGTCTAGCTCGTACTGCCTTTCGAGTCCTCCCTGGACTCTAAACAAGCACCCTGGGACCAGTTTCAGGATAAGCCCGGCTGATATGGAGCGATGCCCTGAAACCCGTCCCAGGATGCTTGTTTTTGGTCCAGGGAAGACCTGGTTTGGCAATTCTGCCATGAGGAGCAGAGTTAAGACTAATTTGCATATGGTTGGGTCCAAACTGGGGTGGCGTGGTGAGCAAAAGAACAATGGATTAAACCCAGATCATTGTGACAGGGGTGAATGTTTGCATTGTTCAGCATTTGGTCCTTTTTTTTTTTACTTAGATGACAGAGCAACCAAGAGTGGGACTGCGCAGTTGAGCTGTAACCATCACTACTATGAGCACCTGAGGGGCACTGGTGAGTCCAATGGGAGCAGAGCAAAACGAACATTTTCCTGGCGCACCTTGAACCAGAGATAGTGCCTGTGGGCCTCCAGGATGGAGATATGAAAAATAAGCATACTGAATTTTCATCCAGTCGCCAGAGTTAAGTAAGGTCAGATAAGATCTGGGCCAAAGGGAGGATGCTGAATTTCTCTTTGCATGGGAAAGTGTTTAGGGCTAAGGTCCAATATGGGACCGAGGTCGCCATCCTTCTTAAGCACCGGAAAATAGCGGGACCAACAACCACATCCTACTTCTGCCACCGGCACCCTCTGTTCCTTTGCCCAAAAGGGTACTGCTTCAAAGGTTTCTGGATCCAGTCGGATGCTTGGGGAGTATTCCAAGGTTAGGGATCTGTGGTTAGAAGTCCATCAGAAAGAGCAAAAACAAGAGCACCTCTGCAGCACATCACTACATGATTAAGCGCCTGCTCAACCCTACACCCCTCACCCCCATTCCCCGCCACACCCATTGCAGACCAGCGAACAACCAGGGCCTCAACTCTAGCCAACCCACTAAGAGTAGCATGATCCTGGTTCAGACCAGGAAAGGCCCTTTCAGGCCTGGCTCTGCTCTATTTGTGCCATTTCTCGGTCTCATTGGCCCTGCCCCAGTTTCCTGCTCGTTTCTCTCCTCCAGTGCTCCTTATCCTTTTCCAGCTTATCACCCACAATCACTTGCACTCCTCTTCCAACTTCCAGGACCTCCTTAAGGGTGGACAGCAAAGGCAAACCATCTGCGCCCATTCAAGCCTGGCCCGCACCCAGCACCAGGAACCCTGGTCAAACATCATTCCCCCCGTTCTATCCTGCACCACCACCGGACATCACATCTGGAAAAACATCACAGAAGAGGACTGGGTTTACATACATCCCGCACACTGGCCTTAGCCATCAGCAGCTCACTAAAAACCATCAAGAATTTCAATAGCTGGATCGCCACATGCACCGACACCCTGGATCCGCTCATGTGCAACCCAATGGCAAGAGCTCTACCACAGGTCCGGTGGTACACAGAGGAATTTAGGCGGACGACATCACTGCAAGCAACTGAAATGCAAAAGTAGAACAAGCCACGACAACACATACAGAACAAAGCTTCAAATTTACTTGAAGTCACTACCAACAACAGATCTGGAGTACCAAGTGCACAGATCTTGCAGACCATAATGAAGCCAGCATGACCAGCAGCAAGGAAATCTCACCATCGTCAAAGATTTCACCATGCCTCCAGCAACACCAATCCTTCACAAGAGCTCTGCAACAAACTCTCAGAATTCTTCTGTACCAAAATCTCTTCACTTCACAGCTGAAGGCTGAACCCTGACCATGTGGCCCGCCGTCTCTGCTGACTAAACCATCACCACAATAAAGACCATCCACTCGTGCGTCCCACCTGAGCCCCTTAACCCCACCACACCTTCACCAAAGGGCTCCTACTGATCAGTGAAGTACTAACACCCATGTGCCATCAATTCAGCCACTTTCCCAGATACCTGGAAACACATCACTCCCCTGCTCAAAAAACCAAACCATCCGTTGACATACCCATTCTTGTCAACTACAGACCTATCTCCCTCCTACCATAACCAGCAAAGGCCTTAAACAAGCTCATCAACCAACGCCCACCAGTCCTGCTCTGGCCCAACAACATTACAGAAACAGCACTCGTCAACACCACAGATGACATGCACTTCATCCTAAACAGAGAAGATACAGCAGTCCTCATCCTCCTGGACCTCCGCAGCATCTGACATGGTCTCGCACCCCATCTTCAGACGCTTATACAAGATAGGCATCCAAGGACCCTTTCTACACTGGACTGAGACGCTGGCCTGGCATATGCTCCACTAGTTATAGTGGGCACCTTGCACCAGACCAAACAACCCTTATTGATGAGAAGTTTAAAGACAGCCTTTATTGAAAGCTATCCTAGTGGTAGCTATGGAGAACAGCCTTCAGGCTAAGACTTGAAGGATTGTAAAGCAGCTTGGTTTATCAGATTATAACTTCTTGAATTACTAAATGAAAGGAGAACCACACAAGGTATATATAAAATATATGTATTTATTTTTAAACACTCACTACTAATCTCTTTATGAGATTAGAGTCCAAGATACACAATAATACAGTTCCAAAATGACAGTAAATAGCACAATATACAATGGGCCCTAGGGGCGGACCAAACCATACATTAAGAAAGTGGTATAAGAACCACGACTTGACTGGACACAGTGCCTAGAGCACATAGAATCGCTAGGACCCCAAGGAACCACCCAAGGTAGTAACACAGGAGACCCACGGGGGGGCGTGTACAGTGTGAACACAGCCGCGAGCCCCGTACTATTCTATGGGAAAGTCGCGGTTGGAATTTTAGAAGTTAAGGACACTTAAGAGAGGCCTTTGAGCAAACCCTCTTTAGACTTGGGGGGGGTTCTAGGGCCAGCACCCACGGGAGCACCGGAGTACTCGAGTTACCTCACCCAGGGAAGCCCGGTGCATAGGTGTCAAATGGTGTCTGGAATCGTCGATTTCAATGGCGATCTGCTGCAAAGTGCTGCAGCCGGGAAGGAGAAAAGTGTCCGGTGTGATCCAAGCCTGGATCGAAGATCAGAAGAACCTGAAAGCAGAGGGGACAGAGTCTGGGTCACTTGCCAGTGACCACAGGCACGACAGACAAATGCCCACAGATGTAGGGTGTTTCAGGTGCGAAGAGGTGAAGCTGGACTCTGCAGCCACGAGGACCAGGAGGTGTCGACGACAACCAGGAGCTGATTTCGAGCTGTCCCACAAAGGATGTCAAGTGCTGCGGTGTCAGTGCCTGGAATGGATCCAACAAGCCTTGGCAGCAGCAACCCACGCAGGAAGAGAAAAGATGCTTCGGTGCGGACCAGCAAGGTCCTGGGGACTCCCCAAGCGATGGAGTCAGGGCACGTCTGGAGCAACCAGGTAAGCCCAATTAGAAGTAAACTTGCCTTCACAGGGACCCACCAGTCGACTGACTAGGGATCGAGACGGGACCTCGAGAGAAAATGCAAAGGACCAGCTCACGAAACACTCGTGGAGTGTAAGCGGGCAATCTTCGGTGCAAATGCTGCTCGGGGTCAGGGCTACAAGTAACCCAAAGCTCAGCTGTAGGAGTCGTTGGAAGCTGATGCTTCTACAAATGGTCGCGTTGTTCAGGGGTTCGGGTTGCACGGTCTTCCACAAGGGACACAGGCCTCAGAATTGCTGAGTGCACAGATCGACCTCAGACCATGGAAACCCACCTCCTGTGTTGCAAAATTCTTCAGAGTCCGGCGGGAGCTTCGGAGATGCAAACCGGACAGATGAGTCTTTGGTGCCTGCCTTGCAGGGAAGTAACTCCTTTACTCCAAGGGAGATTCTTCAGTCATCTAGTTCAATATTGATCGTCGAAGTTCCAGGATTCAATATCAGAATTTTGTTCAGGTGTAATCTAAAGTCCAGTTGCCAGGGGTTCCCATCTTATACCCAAGGAAGGGGTGGGACAAACTGTAGGGACCCACCTATGGGAGGGTCAGGAAAGAGGGGTGGCTACACCCATTTCCTTTGTCCAGTTTCGCACCAGAGCATAGGCTGGTAGCCCCTGCAACCGGCTTGAGCTGGACTATCCACAGGGACACCAAATGTGCCCCCAGTGAAGACTTCAAAGCACTCTTGAGTGCACCCACCCAGCCCCAATACACTAAAGCCTGTCTAGGAGGTGGTGACACCTCCCTGTGACCGGAAACCTATTGTCCAGGTCTCGCCTTCCGGAGTTACATCCAGCAGCAGAAGGGCAGACTCGTGTCTGTGGCTGGCAGCATCCTTTTTGTGATTCCAGGGCTCTGTTAGCTGGTACTGGGTATACCGGTGCTGTCATTTCTCTCCCTCTAGAAGGGTGGGATCATACCCCCAAACCAGTTACTGGTGTGGGGGTATGATTCCAAGGTGTTTGACACCAAACACGACATGTTTCAATGCAGCCATTCCAAAGTTGGCATTTACTGTTTGGTTATAATGCACTTAAGAGTATATGTCTGGCTGCATCACAAACCACCCCAGAATAAAGGTTCCGAAAGCTGCAGAGGGGCTCTGCTCATGCATGGGCACCCTCTCACATGAAACCCAGCACCCTGCCTTCAAGATTGTTAAAGCCTGCCATATAGGTGACTGATAGGTTTACATGTGCAGTGATATGGAGAGATAGTGAACCTATATCTTATTAAGGGGTGCATGCACCACCTTACCCAGGCTGCAGTAGCAGACCTGCGGTGTCATTTTGGAAGGCTTCCCACGGATGGCATAATACATGATGCAGCCCCTGGTAGGCCTCTGGGGTACCTATGCCCTGGGTACATAGTATACCATATACTAGGGACTTATAATGGTACCCCAGAATCAAATCTGGAGTGTACCTAAAGTACTGGTAATTAATTTAAAGGGGAAAGCAGATAGGCTAGGGTCCTGAATAGCAGGATCCCAGCCAAACTAAGTCACAAACCAGCAAAACACCAGGAAAAAGGTGGGGGCAACTATGCAGTCAGATTCCACCTTCCTACACCGACTCCTGCTTAACAGATAGAACAAAAGCGGTCTAGCCTGGTTCTTGCTCCTTGGAAGCCAGGAAACTCATCAGTGGAGTGCTGTACTGCCCGATTTTCCCGGCCTTCCCGTGTTAAGGGAGGCCTAATGTGACTTCAGTCTCTTTCCATTCAAGTCTAAGGGTTAGAGTAGTGTATAGAGCCTATTTATTAGGCACTTCAACATGATCCTGTGTTCTTCCCCATAGATCAGGGTTTGCATACATATCCTAGGGGATAGATTCGTTAGCATTAGGGGTAATATGTTCTGTAGTAAGGGTATCTAATGGAGCTGTGCTGCATTCAGGCCTGGTAGGCCTTAAACGGGAGAGACTCCATCTTTCCTCCTGCTCTAGCAGCTTGGGAAGTTTCTAGGTCATAGGCAGTGTTTTAGTTAGGAGGTGTTATTCGCTTGGAGAGAACCGGTTCAGGCCGGCCCTTATCGAAGGATTGTATTCTCCTTCATGCTGAAGACACTACAACAGGCCGGCCGGCTGGGAACGTGTCCTTGGCACGGGGAGGTACAGGAATTTGGTGGGCGGCAGGTTTCGAGCTGGAAATTTCCATGAGAGAATGCACATCTATATTAGTGAAAGTCTGAGGCAGACACTGGCACTTGCTTCTAGACCATAGGCGGCATCTGGCCGTTAGCAGTAAAGCTACTACTTATTCCAGGGAAGACAGATGATGAACCTGAATCTAAAGAGGAGAGATTAGCTGATGAGGAGGAGGTTCCAGTGACTCGGAGGAAAAAGAGAAGGGAGTAAATCTGTGACTGCAGAGGTGTGACTTCCAGGCGAAGCCAAGGCGCAGACGGGAAGGGAACCTAGATGACCTTTGAGTACAGGCTGAATATAACCAGGTGACGTTAACCCTTTACTATTAGAGTATACAACTTAACCTTTTACTTTCCTTGCAGGTTGTCTATATATATATAATGTATTCTGCGAATGTGCATGTGGCATTTAAATAAAGTATTTAGCTTGTTGTACGTTAGCATGTGTTGTGTACTTTTGTATAGGAGGATAGCCTATTCCTTAGTCAGAATTGCCTTAAAATGAACAGAGGTTAATCCTGGTCAGGTAAGTGGTAACTGGATGAGGGGGAAAAACAAGCCCCTCGAACTAAGAGAACAGGTTGTGCTCAACTAATAGTCTTTGTGTGATCGGATATATAGTAATCCCAATTCCCCTGTCGTGAACCACGGTAATAATAGGATGAGCTCGTGCTAAGGCTGCCATGTAGGTAGGAGATTCTGGACCTGACTGACTTAGGTCGCGAGACTTTGTGTGTCGCTGCCTAATAGGTAGGTAGGAGATTCTGGACCTGACTGAGGTCGCGAGACTTTGTGTGTCGCTGCCTAATAGGTAGGTAGGAGATTCTGGACCTGACTGAGGTCGCGAGACTTTGTGTGTCGCTGCCTAATAGGTAGGTAGGAGATTCTGGACCTGACTGAGGTCGCGAGACTTTGTGTGTCGCTGCCTAATAGGTAGGTAGGAGATTCTGGACCTGACTGAGGTCGCGAGACTTTGTGTGTCGCTG
Organism: Triturus cristatus; assembly: GCF_964204655.1. Lineage (NCBI taxonomy): Eukaryota > Metazoa > Chordata > Amphibia > Caudata > Salamandridae > Triturus > Triturus cristatus. The sequence continues at coordinate 253,240,876 of NC_140586.1, forward strand.
CCTAATAGGTAGGTAGGAGATTCTGGACCTGACTGAGGTCGCGAGACTTTGTGTGTCGCTGCCTAATAGGTAGGTAGGAGATTCTGGACCTGACTGAGGTCGCGAGACTTTGTGTGTCGCTGCCTAATAGGTAGGTAGGAGATTCTGGACCTGACTGAGGTCGCGAGACTTTGTGTGTCGCGACCTAATAGGTAGGTAGGAGATTCTGGACCTGACTGAGGTCGCAAGATATAAATATATATAATAGGAATTCCCTGTCCTTAGGTGGTACATATATATGTGGTTATTTAGGTGTAAAAAGGCCCTAGGGAGGGGGTAACGTTCTGGTTTGGGTTAAAAAGGCTCTGTGGAGCAGGTTCTATCAGGAGGAAAAACCAAAGCAGAACATTTGGCGTCGTGAACCGTTTACGTATTCTGTGTGCGTTGTGTTGTCCCGTGTTTGCTGCTGGCGTGTGCGTGACTTTGTTTGTATGTTCTTTGTGATATACTGGTGTGTCTAGCCTTTCTTCTTCTTTCTTTTCTTTCTCTTCTTCTCTCTTTTTCGCGATCTGTTTTAAACACTGTATATATGCTTTTAAGTTGCCCATTGATATTCCCGGCTGGGATTCACTGCCTTATGAAGCCTTAGCCCGTGAGTGGGCTGAGTACTTGGAAGCAGACTGTTACACATCACTTGATTTATTTGAATGGGGGCAGACGGTATGATGTGCTGGCTCGTGAAGTGAGCTCATTGTGCTGATTTTGAATTGGTATGTGTATGTTTCAGCGTGTCTTGTAAAGGGTGCTTATAAATAGCTTGCTACGTGAGGCAGAGAGGGCTGGATCCCTTTCAAGTGTTAGTTAAGGAATGCATATCTACTGTTTTCAGTTGTAAAGTGCATGTAAGATCTCAAACCATGGCTCTGAAACGTGGGACTCCCTTGAAATTCCAGTCTCCGTAGTTGCAAGGAAGGGTGTTATTCAGCAGGTGATTGATGGCATTTTGGAGTGAGACAGCGGTGTTATTTTCATGTGTTGGTTACCATGCATTACACATGTGGGCATTTGCAATGAGAACGTAGTAAGTTGAACACAGAGCTGGTTGATGCCCAGTTTGCTAATATATCTTTGACGACTAAATTAAACGTGTACTAGGCTGTGAAGTTGTTCACTTTGCCTTGCCAGAATGATTCAGGTGTGATAAGTGTAACAGAGAATGCTGGCAGGCTGTGAGCTACACAGGCGGTTTTAATTAATTCCTCTAGGGAGCTTTCTCAGCCTGCATGGAATGTGCATAAAAGTAAACAGACTAATGTTGTAAGCTTCTCGATCACCGGTTGCGGACATAAATTACACATGACTCTGTATGATATATTTTGCTTTAAAAGATGATTGCAACAATGTGATTTTGGATGTGCACAGCTGATTGTGTACAATAAGTCTGATATGTGGTCTCTTCATTAACATGTACAGTTATTTCGTAAGGTGCTTCTAGAGCAATGTGCCCTTTTTAGTTACAGGAAAGTGCAGGGAATTAATAGGTCCCTTTTAATTTCAGATGCTGGGCACATATTGTGCTTTTGCGCCCCAACAAATACTGAACAAAGCTGGGTTAGAGGCTATGTGATTTGCCTATGGGAGAGCATTTTCAGATTAAGACATGTGCAGTCTTGCTGGAGGTAAGGAGTGGTTACAGCTATTTTTCCTCTCAGACCTGTAAAATAGCTGTTCTGGAAGTGGGTCATTTCACAGCGTCTTTCAGATTGCTGTTTGGGAGTCTTGCAGTGAGATCATCCAGCAACGCTGGGCAGGGCTCAGGCTTTCTGTGAAGTCCGAGAAGGAATTCCTACGGGAGGGGTCATCTCATCTCAGCTCCTCTCCTCCGTAGGTAGGGACAGCTTCCTGGGCATAACTGTCTGGGAGGCTTGCACAGGCGCAGGCCCCCCCCCCATGAGCAGAGTCGCAGACAGTCCAAGTAAGTTGGCAGGCGTGCAGTTCTCTCCGACCTTGAAGGAGATAAGGTGTGAGCTACAGACAGCCGGAGAAGTCTCTGCTTGTTATCTTTGGCAAGAGGCCATTTAGAGTCCGCGGAGATTTGTGAAGGGGGGCTGCCCCTGTGAGGGGTGCAGTGAGAGAAGTCAGAGAAGGAGACTGCCCCAGCCCTTCTTGCTGTGTATTGAAACAGAGGGATTTTATCAAGACTTTAGAGGCTAAAGTGTTAGTAGTATTATTACACGATTCCCCAGAGCTGGAGGAGACCTATATAGACAGAAATTAAAATATTGTACTTTTGAAAATGTTCTTTGCAAGAAAAGTGATTCTTGTTTCTTTTTCAGATTCGCCCAGTTCTCCGCGTGTGAGTGGGACTCCCTTCTCCCGTGTGAGTGGGGCCCTCCCTCTCCCCTCCCCTTCCCTTCCCCCCCCAAGCCTGGAGTAATACGAGACGGTGGCGGCTGATGCCGGTGGCTATCCAGACTGCATGGGGTCCTCCCTTATCAAGAAGATACAGCTGCTGATGTGTACCGGAGAGCATGATGGCCTGCTTCTTTCCAAGCGACATGGGATCGTCGAAGTATGGAACTGTTTCCTTCACGTGCGGCCAACGTTGTTTGCATGAAGGCGGTGTGTTTTTTTTTTCATACTGCAGGACTGTTTTTTTTTTTTTTTATTAGGGATGGAGATCAATAGAGACGCTTTGCAGCACTCAGAGTAGATATTTTCTGAGTTAGTGAACAGTAATAACTTGTAGCTGTTGCTACTATATCTGAGTTTGACAGTGGAGTCTCCAGTTTAATCATTAGAAGCATTAGGAGCGTTCAAAAGCTTGATTGATTTATTTTCTGTATCCATTCCACATGTATCCGGATGTCTATGAGCTATTTTTAGCTGCACCTGAATTATGGCTACTACATGTGTTTGGAGAATGCGAACTTTATTTGCTCTACAGTGATTATCACGTACCTTTGATGAGTTTTTTGCTGCTTTTCAAGTCATGCTTTGTTTTGAACTATGTATTTTTGTGTAGCAGCTTCACAACATGAGTTGCTGTTTCAACATGTGCTTTTTAGTAGTTGTGACTTTTAATTTAGACATGTGGTTTTCAATGGTTTTTGCTTTTAAATACGATATGCAGTACTTTAATGATCATTTTGCTTTTCGGTTCTGTAATACAGTTGCCATTTGCTAGATTTTGTTTTTGATATATGTGAATGGTGATGATCGAGGGTCATGGGGTGCAATGTTGTGAATCAGCCACTTGTGGTCTGACACTCTATGGTGACCCTCAACCACCACCATTCTGTACTGACCTAAGTGTGTTCTGCCTTTTAGTGAAATAGTCTTTCCAAGAATAGAAGGTATGGTATGTTGAGGTGCAGTCTTGTGGGTGGTGGTGCACACATGTGCTCAATGTTGTATACTGAGGGATTTAGCGTATAATGTTATTTGGGTTAGGTGAATTATGATTTTGACCTATTGGCTTTGACGTGGTCTAATGTGATTCTGCCTTTTGACTCTACCTTGCTTCAAATTTCTCTGTGGGTGTAAAGTTGTGTGGATGAAAATTATTGGTGTTTCTGCTTTGGCAGTCTATAATGCCAAATCTATTTAGAAAATGGCCTGCTGGATGGTCAAATCTATTAATCATACTTCTACAGTCTTATCCGACTTACTATTAGACGCCCAGGGTGAACGTAGAGCCATTTTGCAAAATAGAGCAGCCATTGATTATCTTTTGCTTAAACATGGACACGATTGTTAGGTATTCTGATTATTATCGGCATTTTGATTTCTATCTGTTGCTTTATTCACGTGTATTCCTTCAATGCTTCAATTCTGCACATTTGGTACTAGACATAGATCAGTTCGTTTTGTTTATAATAGACTGAAGTCAAGGGTGGAATGTACTGCTCGATTTTCCCGGCCTTCCGGTGTTGCAGGGCAATCCATATGACTTCAGTCTCTTTCCATCCGAGTCTAAGGACTGGAGTAGTGTATAGAGCCTATTTATTAGGCACTTCAACATGATCCTGTGTTCTTCCCCATAGATCAGGGTTTGCATACATATCCTAGGGGATAGATTCGTTAGCATTAGGGGTAATATGCCCTATAGTGAGGGTATTTCATGGAGCTGAATTCAGGCCTGGTAGGCCTTAAACGGGAGAGATATTATTCACTTCGACATGATCCTGTGTCCTTCTCCATAGATCAGGGTTTGCATACATATCCTAGGGGATAGATTCGTTAGCCTTGAGAATAACTTGCCCTATAGTGAGGGTATTTCATAGAGCTGTGTTGAATTCAGGCCTGGTAGGCCTTAAACGGGAAAGATATTATTCCTCCACCGATGTTAGTCATGTTTATTGAATGTATAATAGACTGAAGTCAAGGGTGGAATGTACTGCCCGATTTTCCCGGCCTTCCCGTGTTAAGGGAGGCCTAATGTGACTTCAGTCTCTTTCCATTCAAGTCTAAGGGTTAGAGTAGTGTATAGAGCCTATTTATTAGGCACTTCAACATGATCCTGTGTTCTTCCCCATAGATCAGGGTTTGCATACATATCCTAGGGGATAGATTCGTTAGCATTAGGGGTAATATGTTCTGTAGTAAGGGTATCTAATGGAGCTGTGCTGCATTCAGGCCTGGTAGGCCTTAAACGGGAGAGACTCCATCTTTCCTCCTGCTCTAGCAGCTTGGGAAGTTTCTAGGTCATAGGCAGTGTTTTAGTTAGGAGGTGTTATTCGCTTGGAGAGAACCGGTTCAGGCCGGCCCTTATCGAAGGATTGTATTCTCCTTCATGCTGAAGACACTACAACAGGCCGGCCGGCTGGGAACGGGTCCTTGGCACGGGGAGGTACAGGAATTTGGTGGGCGGCAGGTTTCGAGCTGGAAATTTCCATGAGAGAATGCACATCTATATTAGTGAAAGTCTGAGGCAGACACTGGCACTTGCTTCTAGACCATAGGCGGCATCTGGCCGTTAGCAGTAAAGCTACTACTTATTCCAGGGAAGACAGATGATGAACCTGAATCTAAAGAGGAGAGATTAGCTGATGAGGAGGAGGTTCCAGTGACTCGGAGGAAAAAGAGAAGGGAGTAAATCTGTGACTGCAGAGGTGTGACTTCCAGGCGAAGCCAAGGCGCAGACGGGAAGGGAACCTAGATGACCTTTGAGTACAGGCTGAATATAACCAGGTGACGTTAACCCTTTACTATTAGAGTATACAACTTAACCTTTTACTTTCCTTGCAGGTTGTCTATATATATATAATGTATTCTGCGAATGTGCATGTGGCATTTAAATAAAGTATTTAGCTTGTTGTACGTTAGCATGTGTTGTGTACTTTTGTATAGGAGGATAGCCTATTCCTTAGTCAGAATTGCCTTAAAATGAACAGAGGTTAATCCTGGTCAGGTAAGTGGTAACTGGATGAGGGGGAAAAACAAGCCCCTCGAACTAAGAGAACAGGTTGTGCTCAACTAATAGTCTTTGTGTGATCGGATATATAGTAATCCCAATTCCCCTGTCGTGAACCACGGTAATAATAGGATGAGCTCGTGCTAAGGCTGCCATGTAGGTAGGAGATTCTGGACCTGACTGACTTAGGTCGCGAGACTTTGTGTGTCGCTGCCTAATAGGTAGGTAGGAGATTCTGGACCCGACTGAGGTCGCGAGACTTTGTGTGTCGCTGCCTAATAGGTAGGTAGGAGATTCTGGACCTGACTGAGGTCGCGAGACTTTGTGTGTCGCTGCCTAATAGGTAGGTAGGAGATTCTGGACCTGACTGAGGTCGCGAGACTTTGTGTGTCGCTGCCTAATAGGTAGGTAGGAGATTCTGGACCTGACTGAGGTCGCGAGACTTTGTGTGTCGCTGCCTAATAGGTAGGTAGGAGATTCTGGACCTGACTGAGGTCGCGAGACTTTGTGTGTCGCTGCCTAATAGGTAGGTAGGAGATTCTGGACCTGACTGAGGTCGCGAGACTTTGTGTGTCGCGACCTAATAGGTAGGTAGGAGATTCTGGACCTGACTGAGGTCGCAAGATATAAATATATATAATAGGAATTCCCTGTCCTTAGGTGGTACATATATATGTGGTTATTTAGGTGTAAAAAGGCCCTAGGGAGGGGGTAACGTTCTGGTTTGGGTTAAAAAGGCTCTGTGGAGCAGGTTCTATCAGGAGGAAAAACCAAAGCAGAACAAGTGCCTGAAGATTCGTCCCTCTTTCTCACCCTCTTCAATGCATACATGACCTACTCTGTCCAACTTAATCTGCGCACACATCAACATCCTCTTCTATGGCGATGACACACAACTCATACTCTCTCCTTGACAAGTCCCTCGCCAGAAGAAACAAGTTCACTGCCTTAAATGACCAAAGTGGCTACCTGGATGAAAGCCAACTGTCTGAAGCTCAACACTGACAAGATAGAAGTAGTGATCTCCAACAAGACCACCACACTTCAGGGAGCTCCACTAGCCCCTTCAACAAAAACGCGCTCACTGCAATCTCCTCATTCATACATTAAAGACATTACACAATTTAGGCCCCCCACATAAACATCCGCACCTCCTTCCATCAACCACCCAGACACCTCTACAGGACTCCTGCTCGCACACATTCCTTGAACAAGATCTGGAGAGTGGGTCTTTTCTTACATTACTCCTAACAGCGGGAACAACCTCTCACTTCACATCAGAGAATTTGCTTCGGTCGGAAGGAAGGAAGGAACCCCACCCCCCACCCAACCTCCTCCTCCTCCTCTTACGGCTCATCTAAACAACATTAACATTGTCATTAGAGTTTATTATTCTTTATATTTATATTGTTTGCTCTACTAGATCCCTCTTGTGATGTCACAACAGAGAAATCACTTGCCTAATTTACACTACAAATAAAATGGCACTTTATACCATGAAGAAGCAGCACACAAGTATTTGTAAACATAGAACCACGAAAGAGTCTTTGAAAATTAGGACACCACCATCAAAACCCTGAGATGATAAAGGCTCCGCTTATGTCATCAAGGAAGCAGATCTCTCATCCCTCACCAGATTTGTCCTGCAGTTCATCAAGCCGCTCTCCTCGCTCGATCACCTTGGTGATATTCTCTTGCATGACATCGATGACTTCGTCCACCTGGTTCTGGACACTGGCAAGAAGAACACAAAGACAATTACAAAGAAGCGTGCAAAGGCAGTTCCGCAGCAGACATACCATAGAGACAAGAAAAAGTAATCAAGCCCCTAGTGGGAAGGGTGGAAAGTTGGTCAGGATAAGAAGATGCTTGAACCAGTGGGCTCTAAATGCTCGGTCCATGGAAATGCAAATGCTCAAAATTACACTTTAAGGGGGATGGATGATCATGTAACCGCATAGTGGCATCTCTGAATTGGATGCCACCCTTTCAGACATTAGCTCGTTGGGCTCCCAGATTTACATAGCAGCAACCATTTGTGGGCTCAATCATTTCTAGGCGTCAACGGTTTTAAACTTTTGGGCTTAGGCTACTTCATTTGACAATTCGGTTTATGTATCATACTACAGAACAACCAATACAGAGGTGCATTTTGTGGCAGTGACATCACAGAGTGATGCACACAATGGGGGAGACTAGTACTGAAGGTGTGTTTTTCATAAAATTATTGTGGTGGCATCATCACTGCCATAAGAATGGCTGGATCATAGCCGACATGTAACATTTAGGGATGTGGTGAGGCTACGAGCCATCTTTATCACCCATTTACTACGTTTCTATAATAAAATCTATACAAGCAAAAGTAAAGTTTACAATAAGAAAATTTCACAAGTCATAGACTCAGATCAGTTACAGGCAGACTGCACTACATATGAAATGCATTACTTACCTGTAACTGCAGTTATCCAGTATTGGTATCTTTCATAGATTCAGATGCCTGAATCATTCCCCATCATCGGGATGGGAGTCCCCGGCACATAAATAAAGTAATGTCCCATTAGACATAGAGTAATAGGCCAAAGGCCTCACATTAGTAACATAACTTGGTCCTTTTATAATAAGGACCAAACTCTAGAGAGCAACCAATCAGCCGCCACCACCCTCTGGAACCTTCCTGGAAGGAGCTCTAGTCCCTCAGATTTTTGTAAGCACAGTGCTATATAGAGGAACAACTAAGAGTACTAGGTGAGCCCTTCCAAGGGAGGCGGGTGGGTTGCATGTGAATCTATGAAAGATACCAATACTAGATAACTGCAGTTACAAGTAAGTAACGCATTTCTTATCCAGTATTAGGGTACCTTTCATAGATTCATATGCCTGAATCAGAGTAGAAAGCAATGATCAGCATATTTCCTTTTGCATAAAGAACATGAACCACTGGTTAACAAATACATACATATCTATGTATATACAAATGCATACATTACAACATTAAAAAGCAAAGCAATAAGTTGCAAGTGTAGCAAAAGGTATAATAGTGATAAGGAAATGTGCGTGTAAAAATAAGGGAAAGGTTGGTGGGAAAGAAGGAAGGCTCACCTTTATCGAAATAGATGGCGCAACACCGCCTGTCCCACTGCAGCATCCTTCGTGAGTTCTGTATCCAAACAGTAATATTTGGTAAATGTATGTGGCGTCTTCCATGTTGCAGCTCTGCAAATCTCCTTGATGGGCACACCTGCAAACAGTTCCGTAGAAGTAGAGACTGCCCTAATGGAATGGGCACGTATCCGTGATTGTAAAGGCTGACCAGCCTGCTGGTGTCAGAAGACAATAGCACCAGAGATCCATCTGGAAATGCTTTGCTTTGTGAGAGGGGAACCCTTCCTAGGTAAGCTGTAGGCTACAAAAAGTTGGTTGGATTTGCGGAAAGTTTTTGCTCTGTCAAGGTAGAATTTAAGGCAGCATTTTAAATCCAGAGAATGTAGAGCTCATTCTGCTGCTGTTTGAGGATTTGGAAAGAAAGTTTAAGACAATAGGCTAATTTAGGTGGAAATCCGATGGTACTTTCGGAATAAATTTTGGATTAGTCCAAAGAATTACCCTGTAATTTTAATTTGTAGAAAGGGATCTTGTATCGTGAAAGCGTGAAGGTCACTAACTCGCCTTGCGTATGCAAGGCCTAAAAGGAGCGCAGTCTTCCAAGATAAGAACTTGAGGTCAGCTCTGTGTATCGGCTCAAAAAGGTGCTTCATCAGCTGAGCAAGTACTGCGTTTAGTTGCCATGTTGGAGGCGGCGATTTTACAGGAGGGAAAGTCCGAAACAGACCTTTGAGAAACTGTTTTATTAATCAGTTTGACCAGAGAAAAGGCCCAGTATAAGATCTCCTGAAACGGGATATTGCTGCCAGGTGAACTTTGATGGAAGCGTGGGCAAGGCCCGAAGTAGCCAAATGAAGGAGATATGGTAGTATCTCTTCTGGAGAAGACGTGAAAGGATGCACCTTAGCCGACCTGCACCAGATACAGAATATCTTCCATTTAAAGGAATAAGTCCTGTTTGTGCTATCTGCTCGAGCGCGGGATAGGACAGCCCTGCATTCCGGAGGAATGTTAAAATCTTGAAACTCGTGGAACTCCGGAGCCAGGCCGATAATTTGAGAGATGCTGGGTCCGGGTGCTGGACTTGTCCCTGGTTCATTGTGAGGAGGGATGGAAACAGCGGCAATGGAATTGGTGTTTGCAGGAGGAGATGAAGCTCCATGAACCAATGTTGGCGAGGCCATGCTGGGGCTATTAGAATCAGCGTGCAAGGTCCTGCCTTCATCTTCCTGAGGATCCTTGGGATCAGTGGAATCGGAAGAAAGGCGTAGGTGAATACGCCGAACCATGCTATTGAAAATGCATTCCCCAGCGATCCCTGTTGGGGATGCCAGCTTGTGAAGTGTTGGCATTTGGCGTTTTGCCACGTGGCGAAGAGATCCAACGGGAGTTTGCCCAACAGAGAGAAGATGCGGTCTAGAGTGTGTTGGTTTAACTCCCACTCGTGGCAGGTGGTCTGCATTCAGCTCAATGAATCTGCCAACGCATTGTCTTTTCCTGGAACGTACTCCGCTTGTAGAGAAACTTTGTTCCGAAGTGACCTGGTCCAGATTTATTGCGATTCTTGAGTGTGAGAGCGAACGAGTCCCTCCCTGCTTGTTCTGGTAGTGCATTATTGTAGTATTGTCTGTCAGGACAAGCACTTGTGCACCTTTTATTCTGGGAAGGAATGCCAGGAGGGCTAGGTAGACAGCTCTGAGTTCTAGGAGGTTTATGTGTAGTCTCTGCTCGGGAGGCGACCACTTCCCGCTGATCCGCAGCTCCTGCAGGAAGGCTCCCCAACCTTCTAGAGACGCATCCGTGGTTATAACCTGTGGAGATGCTGGAGTCATGAAAGATAGGCCTCGAGACAGATTGTGTGGCTGAATCCACCAGTTGAGAGCGGCGACCATCTGAGGAGTCACCTGTATGGTGTCGTCGATGATTCCGCGGACTTGAATCCATTGTGCGGAGAGAACCTCTTGAAGAGGTCGCATGCGGAGATGACCGTATGGAACCAGGAGGATACAGGAAGACATTCTGAGGAGGGATTTGAAGAGGCACACTGAAAGAGACTCTTGTGTGCACGAGTTCTGCCAATCATAGGAGTCTTTGTTGCCGCTCCTGCGATGGATACACTTTTTTCAGGACCGTATCTAGGACAGCTCCCAGAAAGGTTATCCGCTGAGAAGGCTGTAAAACTGACTTGTCCGGATTGAGGGTAAGACCCAATCTTCTGAAAAGCCGTAGACAGGCTTTGGAAGACCTTCTCGCGCGGTCGAGAGAGGGTGCTTTGACGAGCCTGTCGTCGAGATATGGAAAGATTTGGTGATGCTGTTGCCTGAGAAATGCAGCCACTGGCGAAAGGCATTTGGTGAAGATGCGTGGGGCTGACTTGAGCCCGAAAGGCACGACCCAGAATTGGTAAGGTCTGCCCGCTACAGTGAACCTCAGAAACTTTTTGTGCCTTCTGTGGATTGGAATATGAAAGTAGGCATCCTGGAGGTCCAAGGACGCCATGTAGTCGTTCACATTAAGAAGTTGTAGGACTTCTTGGATAGTGACCATGCAAAATGATTGTTTCTTCAAGTATTTGTTTCTTCAAGTATTTGTTTAGACTTATCAAATCTAGGATTGGTCTCCATTTCTTTTCCTTATGTCGCACCAAGAAGAACCTGGAGTAAAAACCTTGCCCTCTTTGATGGACAGGTACCCGTTCTATAGCACCCTTCTGGAGCATCGCTGATATTTCCATGAATAAGGAGGTGCAGATGCTAGTGATTCATAGGTTGAGGGGGTGTTGGCGGTGGGGTTTGGACGAATTCCAGGGAATGTCCGAACTGCACCAGTTGAACCAAACGATCTGTCGTGATTTGACTCCAATTGTGAAGATAATGGGAAATTTTTCCTCCCACTCTGGAAGGTGGAAAAGAAACAGAGATTGGCGGTAGAGAGAAGTCATTGACGTCGCGCGGAATCCTTCTGCCGTTCGGCTTTTCCACAAAAAGACGAATTGTTGTATGAAGTCTGCGCTTGCTGCCTCTGCTGAAACTGCGGCCTGTATTGGTTAGAGGAGGAATATGAAGACCTATATTGTTGGTAGCCTCCTCTAGTAGAGTATTGTCCTCTACCCCTTGAGCCACAAAAATTGGTGTTCCTATATTGAAGGGTACCCAGGGCTCTGGCCGTATCTGTGTCTTTTTTAATACCTTGGAGGGCCTCAACAATATGGGTACCAAAAAGGAGTTGTCCGTCATAAGGCATATCAAGGATTTTGGTTTGAATTTCAGGTCGGAATGATGTTGCCTTAAGCCACCCCTGGCGCCGCAGAACTGCCGCCCCAGCCAGTTGGCGGAAACCAGTTGATGCGATGTCCATAGCACCGTCTAGGATTTCAGAAGCCGACCTTTCGGCTTCCAGAAGCAGCTTTTTTGCTTCGTCTTTAGAGTCTTGCAGCAAGGATTCCAAATATGGTGCAATATCTGACCACATTTGTCTGTTGTAACGTCCCAATAGTCCCAGTGAGTTGGATGCTCGTACTGTAAGCGCCGACATAGTGGAAAACCATTTCCCCGAGATTGTCCAAGCGCCTGCCCTCTTTATCCGGAGGAGCTGAAAGTGGGGCAGAAGGATTTTTTGATCTGCGTTGCGCTGCCCGAGTAATTACTGAATCAGGTTTTGGATGCCCAATGAGACCGGCTGGAGCGTCGTCTGGAGCCCTGTATTTGTCCAATCGTGGCAGAACTGGAGGAACTGTAGAGGGATTTTGCATGATCTTGATGCCTTGATCCCAAATGTAGTCTATGATGGGCATAGACCTAACAGACTTTTTAAAAGGTTCCTTGAAATCGTAAAGGAAACAGTCTTGGTGGCGAGACGGCATTGGTAGTTTGAATCATTGGACGGCTCTCTCCAGGAGATTATGGAAACCTCCTATATCCTCCGGAAGAGAGACCGCCTGAGGAGGTAAAGGCAATGTGGGAAGAGGGATGACGTAGTCGTACCATTCGTCATGGTGAGGCTGCGCATCTTGAAGCTCCCTCTTCCTGACCGTCATCCTCATCGTCCGTAGATGGAAGGGGTGGCACCGGCACCTCAACAGGAATAGGAGGTGGAGGTGGGACGTGCACTCTCTGTGGCGGTGAGAACGCTGGAGCAGGAGACGGCACAGAGGTAGGAAACCTCTTTTTGTAGTCAGAGATCATAAATTGCAGGTCAGAGACCAAAGCTGAAGGAAGACAAACCATCTGCGGTTGTCGCTGAGGAGTGTCCTCATGATAATAGTCCTGATCATCCATGTTCTGATAGTCATAATCAGAATCTTCCTGATACTTAACATTAAGTTCGGAGGGACTTCTTGCAGCCCTAAACATGTGGTCATCCGAATCCTATTCCTCATCTAACAGGTGCGAGGGTGGCAAAGGCTGAACCCTACTGGGTGACGCAAGAGAAGGCGACAGCCTCTGTTTCGTAATTTTATTTTGAAAATCTGCACTTTTTGGTCCTGACGTAGGTGTCGTCGACGAGGCCGTCGTAAGTATCGTCGACGAAGGTGACAGAAGCTACCATCGACGAGGGACTTTGTCGAAGCGGTCTTCGACAGGATGGGCGTCGACGGTATATCCATCATCGACGATGATGCACTCGTCGTCGAGCGAGTAGTCGATGCTGCAGTCGACGCGGTCGTCGATTTCTTGACAGTCGACATCAAAGGGATACGTGCCATCGACGAAGACGTCGTCGACGAAAGAAACACCGACGAGACTGATAACGTTGAACTCGTCGGCGGCGACAAAGTCACTCCAATGGCAATCTGTGGAGATGTCGTCGTCGTCAATGCCATCGTCGACGAGGTGGTCGTCGACGGGGCAGAGGAAGGCTTTTTGAAAGTGTGCTTCACCCTCGGCGGTGGAGTTAGAGGGTCTGGAGCTGGCTTCTTCGACCCTGGAAGGGGAGAAGATTCTTTTGCAGGCAAATCTTTAAGCTTTGGAGCCTCTGAAGAATGTTTTTGCGTCTTCTTTTGAGGTTGCTGCATAGAAGGACCAGGAGTAACTTCAGGGCCTTTTCTGAGGCGTTTTTGAAGAAGATTTTGATGACGTTTCATTCCCCTCAGAGGACAAGGGGTCTTCTTTGTCCTTAAGTCTCTGCAGCCAAGTCAAAAGCCTTCCCTCATGATCTTTTAAAGTTTGTAGAAAACGTCCTACATACCTTACAGTCCTTAGGAGAATGATCTGGATAAAGACAGTAAAGGCAGTCCTTGTGTTGGTCATCGACGTGCAATCTCTTCTTTTTGCAAGTCTTACAGGGTCTAAAAAGGCCTTTTTTAGGGGTATCCGACATGAAGAGACTCCACTCAGAGAAATACCCAAAGAAAATACCTTAAATCCAAAGACATTGAAAGAACCTGAGCACAGCTCAGTGGAGACTCCCTTAGCACAACGTGCGGTAGAAAATCTGAGGGACTAGAGCTCCTTCCAGGAAGGTTCCAGAGGGTGGTGGCGGCTGATTGGTTGCTCTCTAGAGTTTGGTCCTTATTACAAAAGGACCAGGATATGTTACTAATGTGAGGCCTTTGGCCTATTACTCTGCATGTCTAATGGGACATTACTTTATTTATGTACCGGGGACTCCCATCCCGATGACGGGGAATGATTCAGGCATTTGAATCTATGAAAGATACCATAATACTGGATAACGAACAGTCGCTTTGTCACAGAAATTGCATACGTAAAGTTGAGATGCAAAATTGCCCAAACGAAGAGCTTTCAACAACACAGTTGATACAGTTCTGCTTCTTTTACCCATCTAGTTGTTCCTCATCTGTGAATACTATTGAGTAGACTGGATTGGGCACACCTGCTTTCCTCAGTTTGCCCATCTGTTTTTTCCTTGGTCAAGCATGGGTTGCAGTAGCTTATCAGCATCAAGCGCATGCACTAACATAACTCTTCTTAATGACAAAGGGCCTGGGTCGGCCTTCGTTAAAGGATGGACAGCGCTCATGTGACAACACGGACACACGTTTAATAATTATACACCAGGCTTGAGGAATAAGGACTAACACTTTGAGATGGAGAGGACCGCAAAAAAACAGCCATCGTCTTTTGCGAACGTCACAAAAGGTGATGGCCTGTAAGTCTGGACACCTATTCACAAACCTCTATGATAATGATAATTTTGGTTCCCTGTCACTGCAAAATCAGTTTTGGATCATGTTAATAAGGTATGTCTACATAAGGTGTCCACTCCCCACTACAATAATGTAAACAGTTTACAATTAGTGTAAGTGTGGAACATAAGCGGTCATACAATAAGTAAGTTTAAAAGTATTTAGTAAGCATGTCTTCAAATAGCAAAAGTTGCTTTTATGGATTTATTCATGGACATGATACTGAAGTTACAGCTTGCAGTTCTGCTTTGGTGCTTGAATCCCACGTAACTAGTAGCTGGCAAGCTTGGGGCTTTTTCAAGGTATATTAAGTACATGTGAATACTTTGAGTGGACATAACAGTGTAGGAGATCATTCCGAACTATAGATATATACTCACAAGTGCCTTAGGACAGGGAGATCACAACGACGTGAGAACTTTAAAATAAGGAGCAAGATAGAGTATTTCCAACATAATACTTGCCTTCCAAAAGCCCCAACATTGTCAGCTACTCTGCACTGGATGCTGTTAAATACGCCCCTCCGTCAGCCTTCTTCTGAACTACTTACAGTAAATCCCTTATGTAACAGTGCTTTGCAGCATATGCACTGGCCATTGATCAGATGCAACTAAGCGGACACCAAGTTACTCTTTTTTTTTTTTCTGCCAAGATCTGGAATAAAAAATTTCAACATATTAAATTGTTGTGCAATCGATTAGGGAACCTAGGTCTCTTTGTTCTGTGTGCATAGTCAGAACGAGGTGGCAACTCTATACTAGCCAATGGGGGACTAAAATTTACATAGGAGACTGCAACACCGCATATATGTGCTAGCCCAAAATAGTTTGCAATACAAGTGGAAACAAACTGCGTTTCATTCTTGCTTATAAAGGCAAACGGACAAATCATGTGCTAATTAAACGGTGTATTGATTATATTGAGCTGCGTGTCAAACTAATGAATATACAAGCTTCTGATCTTTTGGATAAGAGCATGGTTAATTGGTATGCAAGTGCAAAAGTCACCGGTTGATGCCATAGTCAAACATGAATGTCAATAAAACGCTGAAATTGTTATATAAAAAAAAAGAATTAAAAAAAAAAAAAAAGTGTGGGGTCCTAAAGTGTTTTTTATACAGGTGCCACTGGAAGGTATAAAAACTGCCAGGTTTTGATTTCACCTTGTGCCTTTCTTCTACCATCCTACACTTTCTAGCTCCATCTCACACTAAAGATTCTTTCATTCCCGGTTTCTCAGTTTGTCAAGGTTTCCCTATTATTATGGTCGTATCCTTTTTACATCGAGACTAACAGCGCGCATGCTCCGAGAGGCAAGGTGGATTCAGTACATGGGCTTCAAGCCAGCCCATTGCTTGTTCCGGGTGCCTTACCAAATTACTTACTTTTGAATGATAAATAGTGCCCATTTGTCATTCCTTTTAGTCTGTCCTTCCCTCCCATTGCGACTGGCATTGTTACAGGGTCCATTTCCCTTCTGTCCATCTCAGTTCATTTTGTGCACTATTTATTTTTTTGATTGCCTGCCTCATGTTCTGGAAATGTTGCAAATGCGAGCAGTGGGCCAGTGTTACTGGTTTCCCCTCCCATCCACCGTTTCATCAGGTGTTCTCTTCGCACCTTAGCTTTCACTAATGATCTACAGTGTCTGGGTCACTGAAGATCCAGTTGAGCAGTCACAAAGTTAGAATGTTAGAGATATGAATACTCGCTAGCTGCCTTTCACCCAATCTTTTGGTTTTAGCATTAATTAGGTTTCACTATTTCGGAGCTCTGTTGCCCCGTTTTTGTAAATGGGCTGTAAATCTTGTTCTTTGGCAGCTGTCTATGTTACCAGTGGTAATTCCTCCTAAGTCCTTTACACAGTGCTTCTCTGGTCCCAGTGTTAATTCCCCATTCTTAGTCCTCTAGGCAGTGCTGCAGCTGCTTCTCTGGTCCCAGCGGTGATTCCTCATTTTTAGTTCTCAAGGCAGAACTGCGTCTCTGTTCATACATCCACTACATTCCAAACCAAAACACACAGATAAGACATTGCTGTTTACAGCAAATGCGAAACCTATTGCATTGCAAATGCGTTTTTCCTTTTTTTTACCTCTCTCTTGCTTGGAGTCAGTCTGATGATCAGGAGTTCTAGTCCCCAAAAAAGAGCTCCGGTACCCATCAGCAAAAATTAAGTTCAAACGTGAAAAACAAAGCTAACTACCAGTTACCCTGTAGGATTCTGGAGTTCTGAATCCAGCAGTGCTTACTTCTGAAAGCACATTCCATGAATACTTACCTAGACCCTGGCGTGCAGCAGCCCAGCTTCCATCCAGAAATGCATTTTATGGCCATAGCGTGGCACTAAATAAAACGAGAAATGTATACTCCGACACAACAGTTCGTATGCTTCATTTTTATGGGCGCATATGTTAAGGAAACATCTGTGCAATCAATTACAGTTGCGCTTACGTTTCCATGAATGTCAAGAGTCAAAGGTCGCCTGTCAGGAAGACCCTTGTGGATACGGTCTCAGGGACTACCAGAGTGTAAAACTAATGGATGTATGCTCAGCATGGCTAGCTGCTGCAGAACCCTTAGACAAGCTTTCATTGGTCACGGAGCTACACGCAGCACACGTTAGGGAGCATGTTTAAAGGCTACATTCCTTGGGAAAACAATTCTGTAATATATTCAACCACGAACATCTCTTCTCCCACCCCCGCAAAGAAAGGTATTACCCCACCTTGAGGCTTAAAAACCAAAGGCATGAGACCACTGGGAAAAAACACCCACCACAGATGGTAACACAATCTGTGGAGGTCAGAAACGCTTGACCTTGGTCCAAAGGCACCTAGCGTGTACTTAGTAAAGCTTCCCTCGAAGATTTCTGCATGAGCAAACAAAATCTAATAAAAATTACTCCAAACCCTGTAGACCACACAAACAGACGTGAAGGTACGTTAAACAATAACACGTGCTTGAAGACCAACTAAAACAGTAGCACAAAGGAGCCTGTCATTTGTGACAGTACCGGACTCTCCACTCCAGTGTCTCCTGCCATCTCCAACAGGAGACTAGAACCTCACAGTTGATAAATATGAGGTGGGTACTAACCAAGTATGATGTAGCCCCCCTTGAAATGGTAAACATTCTGTTGGAAACACGAATGGCCACACGGAACAAGACCGTCGATTCTTAGCAGAAGCGGGTACAAAATAGAGAAAAGAAAGAAGTATTAGGAGAGGTGTGCGGTTCAGGGATCACCTCAGTGCAACTGGACCATCAGCGCTCCTTCCATAGGGAACCAGGGGCTGATACGAAGGTAGCATAGAGGAAGGACAGCCGCAGTAGCAAATCACCTCTCTAGCAGCTTCGAAGGCACTAGAAGTGATGCGAGCAACCTGAATGGACAGCCCATCAGGGGAGAAGACAAGTATCCCCTCAGCCAATCATTCATTCACTCACTCACTCCATGAGCCATGGTTTGTGGCAACGTTAGCTGTAGTAGTGAGATCAACAGAAATTAAAAGTGACTAACCACAGAGGATTTGTTAAATGCTAACCAAATTAAGGAGTGGTATGTGGAGTTTAGGACTGGATTCCAGCACCAAATTAATGGGACTGTATCCACGTTTTCAGTAATCAAAATCGTACACACTTTAAACTGCACACATCTTCAGGCATACATCTAAAGTTAAAGTAAAGCACCGACTCACACCTGAAGACTAATGTAGTACACAACACAACAAGTAAAGACCACACTATTCCAAAACATGGATAACATTTAATGAACACATAAGGATAGATACCAGAACACCAGACTGCCAAACACCCATGCACCATACTACACTGGAGGGGCCAGACAGTCTTTACCTGGCCTGAATCACCACACATACATGAAAAAGAGCAGTGTTGAAGCTTCCAGAGGAAGAGATGAGAGGCATACGCTCGGATGTGGATATGCTGTGGCCTAGGCACTCAAGCTGTACAGCACCAATGAAGCCCCAAAAGGCTAGAACATGTCTGGGCTTCTTTGGTCCAATAGACGGCAGACCTAGCAACTCGGCCGGTGTCGCTTCTTTTGGGTCAAACATTATTTGAATATAATTGGGCTCCCTTCTGTGTAAGCTAAAACCATGTAATGGGATGCTTCCAGGGAATTCACATTAGTTTAGGGCAGTGGTTCTTAACATGTGGCTCAAGGAACCTGCAAGGTGAATGGGGGAAATGTCCACGACGGCTTTGAAAATTAAACATTACCTCCCGTCCCTATCACGCCTTTCTTCTTAACATGGGAGGCCCCCGCCTCCCCATCCTATAAAAACTCAGCTGACCCCCACTGCCTCCTGTACGTAAACAAGTCAAGCTAGCACTCAGTTGGATCGCACCGGGAGACTCCTAGAAGGAAGGAGAGGGAGTAGGACTAGGCGTAATGCCATTATCAGTAGTAATGGACGCATTACCTCTCGTCCCTCCCTCACCTTCCTTCTTAACATGTGAGGACACAGCAAGCAACAAAAAAAAAAAAACAGACGGACAACTGAGTGATAAAGAACACCAATTTATTAACATGCCCCAATCACAGTACAAAAATACCTATTCCCTCATAGAGGACAAGACCCTGTGGCCCAGAACGTTATCCAAACGTTCCAGACCAGCAATCCAATAGTGTCGGACAAGTGTGGAAGGAGAAGACCAGGTTGCAGCCCAACAGCTCTCCACCACCGAGGTACCCTGCAATTCAGCAACCGTAGCTGCCATACTGCGAGTAGAACAGCCCTGAACTTCCATAGGAGGATCCACCCCCTTAATTTTGTACGCCAACAAGACTGTAGACCAAATCAAACGACTCAATGTAGCGGAAGAAGGCTTCACAGCCTTCTTAGCAGGACCAAAGTTCACAAAGTGTCCCCCTTCTGTAAGGACTCCACCACCTGCAGATACCACAGCAACGTCCGCCGCACATCCAGAATGTGCAAACGACAATCCTCAGCCAAGGAAGGATCAGGACAAAACTCAGGCAAAATCACCACCTGACAGATGAAAAGCCGAATTAACCTTAAACAAAAGGACGGCGCTGGCACCAGAACCACCCGGTTTGAAAAGATCTTACCGAAAGGATAATTACAGGACAAAGCCCCCAACTCACCCAAGCGCCTACCCGAAGTGATGGCGACCAGAAAACAAGCTGTAAAAGTCAAGAGTTTCAACTCAAGACCCTCAAGGGGATCAAAAGGAGGGTCCATCAGGACATCCAAGACAAGCAGCAGATTCCAGGAAGTAAAAGAACGGACTGGCCGCGGAAACCGGTTCAACAGACTCTGAAAAAACCATAGCATCAGGCCCCCTTTGTCCAGCAAATTACACCAGGAGCCCCGAAAAGCCTGAATAGCCACCCACTGCACCCGCAGAAAAGCCACAGACAACCCCAAATGGACCCTAACCTGCAGGAACTGCATTACCAAAAAGAGGTCAGCCACGGTGGGAATCAACCGCCTTAGCAGCACACCAGGTCGAAAAGGCCTGCCAATGTCTAGCATAAGAGAGAAGTGTAGAGGACCTAAAAGAAGCCTGCAATGTAACAGCCAAATGGTCACACACCAACACAGCTAAGCCCCGCCATTCAAACACCAGGCAGTCAAGGGTAACTTCCTTAAGGTGTCCAAGGGAAGTGCCGGAAAACTCAAAGGAGACGGAACCACAGGAAGGACCCACCACTCCTGGTCGCAACACAACTGAGACAGGAGAAGAAACCAATTCACCCGAGGCCAACGGGTGCAATCAGCACCACCTGAGCACGGTCACTCCGGACCCAAACCAGAAAAGCCCGCAGTAGCAGAAAAGGAGGGAAGGCATACAGAAGACCCCAAGGACAAGTCAAGCCATCGACGCCCAGAGCCCTGGGACACAGACCCAGAGAACAAAACAGACCGACCTTGGCATTCCCCGGGTCCGCAAACACGTCCACCACTGGGAGGTCCCACCAACTGGTCGAACAAACTGGGAAGGAGGGAGAAATCTTTTGACGAGGGAATATCCCTGCTTAAGCAATCGGCATGAACATTCTCCACCCCCGAATGTAGACAGCAGACAGACCCAGAACTGGCCCACAGGAAAATGTCTCTGGCTACAAAGTTCAAGGACCTGGACCTGGACCTGGTCACCCCCCCCCCCCCCCCCCCCCCCGTCTGTTGACATAGGTCTTCACCATCAGATTGTCTGTCTGAACCAAAACCATTTGGCCCCACAGAGAGTCTTGAAAGTGAATCAAAGACAGCCAAATTGCCCGCAACTCCCTCCAGTTCGATGACATACGGGAGTCCCTCAGGGACCAGCACCCCTGAACCTGCTCCGACCACAGTCAAGCTCCCCACCCGGACAGGTTGGCATCCAAAGTCACCACAAGTGGAGCCGGGGAGACAAGGAGATCCCGGCCAGAAGAGGACGCCGGCAAAGCCACCAGGAGAGATCCTTCTGGATCAGAACAGTCATTGGCAGAGGAGACAATAGAATCTGGGCCCCTGGAGACCAAGCCAACAGGATTCAGTTGTCCAGGCCAAGAAGGTGAAAACGGGTGGGCCCAGGCCACCAGAAACACCACAGAAGCCAAATGCCTCCTGGGACATGAAGGCCAGAACCTGTGACTGAAGGGAGGTCAGGCGCCAGTCGGACAGAGTGACATGGCCGACCAGAAAACCCGATGAAACCCATGTCCTGAGAGGGGGACAAAGACGACTTTTCCAAGTTCACCAAAAACCCGTGCCCTTGAAGAACCTCCAAGGCACTCCCAACCTGAGTGAGCAAAAGAGACTCTTCGGCTGCATCCAGTAACAGGTCGTCAAAATAGGGATGAATGAACACCCCTTCCACATGAAGGAGAGCCATGAGAGGCGCCAGGACCTCCGCGAAAGCCCTGGGAGAGGAATTGTGGCCAAAGGGGAAAACACAAAACTGAAAATGAGCGTCTAACGTGAAACTCAGGACAGGAAACGCTGAGAAGAGGTGGCGAACAGGACGTGGAGATAGGCGTCCTCGAGATCCCTGGTTTCCCACATACCAACTGCTATCCCAATGCGCTCCTCTGAGTTCTCAACCCCGGCCGCTCGCCGAACCGCTGCCACGGAACATATAAGGAGCATTCACTTGTGCCACCTTCAAGTTTTCATGCACTCCCACCGACTGCACCCAGTATCCCACTCACTCTCAGAAACCAGCTACCTAAAAGACATGTCCGATGTGCAAACAGCAAAATTAGATAAGTAGTGATGCATTACTAAGTCTCAGCCTAAGAAATGGCCATCAATTGTGCAAAGAACAAGGTATATAAACAAGGATACTCATGTGAGACTTAAGACAAAAAATGGCCAAAAGACAATATTTTGCCTTTGCGGATGGCAGACTTTAGAAAACAGCCCACGTAAAAACAGATTTTAGGATTTGTGAGTCGGTACAGAAAATACACAGCTGGCCTGTACTGGGTAAAACCACACATTTTAAGAATAGGTTTCAAAAACTTTTTTGTTAAGTGCGTTCGTAATATTTACAGAAAAAGTGCTTCAGGATCGGAATTGATTACTCGTCACATGGACACACGAGAATGGAGGCTTTGTCAAACTGGCCTAAAGGGAAACAAAGCATTGACCTGACTGTGCCTAGTCGGAGTTTAGCCAGAAGGGACCTTTCCCATGAGCTGGGGACCCAAGAGAGACATGGCTCTTTGAGGGATGTTTGGACCAAGACAATCCAACAGGGAAGATTTTTTCAGCTCCTCTTGCTCTGTGGTTGGGGTCATATGTTTGAGAAATAATGTCTTGGCTTTGAGAATGTTCCATTTGGTCAGGTTGTGGGGGAGAGGAACATAATTCCAGCCGATGGCACGTGCAACAGATTTCACATAATTTATCTAAGGAATACGGATACCCTTTTCGCACCTCAGACAATCTTGGATTATTTTTCGATTTAAGCCAGTTTGACTGTTGGATCAGACTGAAATCCAGAGAGTTAGGGAAGTGACCTTAATGGGATCAGCTATATAGGTCAGCACTTGTTCTTCGTGGAGGAAATAAAGCGGGATCAAGCAGGGGAGACCTAGTAATCACCATCAAATCTATTCTCCTCCACCTGAACCTTGGAGGCCTCCCAGTAGCCCCAGATCCCATCCCAACACACTAATATTGGCAAGCATTTTCTTGAATAAACTTCAAGGGCCAGTTTCATCTGCTTATTATTTACGTGTTGAGCAAAGTTAAATAGGGCCCTGACCAAATAGTTAAGGTGTAAGTAGAGGTTGGTAATACATGGGGTCCAGAAGTTAATGGAATCAAACAAATTGCTGAGATAAGGGAAATTGGGGACCTTAACTATGCGTGTGCCCTTGAACCAGAAAGAGCCAGTTTTCACTAATCTCTTGGCAAAGACAATGTATTTAGTTTTAGAAGTGTTGAAGTCTACTTCTAAATTGTCCATAAACGTGAGAAAGCTGTTGATTAGTGACTGCAATCCAATAGGGGTGCACGACTTCAGGACAGCGTTCTCCACATAGAGAAGAGCTGGGACTAATCTTAGTAAGGTTCTTCCCTTCAGATTGTAAAGTAGTGTTCATACTATATATCAGAAGAAGGGCAAGGACACACCCTTGTCGGACACCTCGCTAAAGCTCAATAGATCTCATACACTCGCCCCCTGCCCCATTCCGAACGGAGGTATTAACCCTGCAGGGTAGGGCCCACAGTAAGTTAACCAAATCCTCCTCAATGCCCTGCTCCAAAAGTATCCGCCACAGTTGGCTGCGGTTAACCCTATCGAAGGCGCTGCTAATGTCCATGAAGGACAGAAACAGCACCCTCTTCTTTGCTATTGCGTACCGATTAATGATGAGACTAAGGTTGAGACATTGCTCGCTAAAGCCATATTGTACAGGAGAAAACACTGGATTGTTAGGTGCCCAAATTTCAATTCTATTTAGAACAATCCACCCAAGGATTTGAACCGTTGAGTCTAGGAGGGATAAGGGGCGATAACAGCTGGGATCCTTACGGCAACACTTTTATAGACCGGGACGATGACAGATGCGTGCCAGGAGTCCAGGAGGATGCTTTTAACAGCAGCACTGACCATGTTGGTGATAACTGGGACCCAGATATGTAAGTTTTTAATAGCGGTCTATCGGGAACCCTTCAGGGCCAGGGACCTTCCTTAAGGGGCTTGCACAGAAGGCATCATGTACCTCCAGCTGATGGACTTCCATATTCAGGGGGAAGCAGTGGGCGACTCAATTTGGGAAGTGACCGTGACAGTGGTCAGGGAATAGATGGCTTTAAAATGCTCGGCCCAGTACTAGTGTTATTTCCCAACCCATCTGCTAGGGTGTCGGAGAGTTTGACAGTTTACAATGTCCCAGAAACCCCAAGTTTCCTTGGTATCGAGGGCAGAAACTAGGCAGTCCCACAAGTGTTTTTTCAACTCTTTATAGCAAGAAAGCCTTCTTATAAAATCACTGCGGCAATACTACAAAACATCCAGAACTTGTCAGCCAGGGTCATCATCAACCTCCCACACAACTCCCATCACACCACTCCTCACTTCAAGAAGCTCTACTGGACACACACACACGGACACACACACACGGACCCCCCCCACTTCCAAAGGCAAGGGCACTCAGACGAAGTCTGGAAAATCTTCACATAAATCTTTATTGCGATGGGCCTCCCTTGACCCAGCAATTAAATGAGACTAGTTTCTGCAGATCAACTGCCTTTATCAATCTAAAAATGCCTTAACAATGCTTCCTTTAAATACATAACAAATGGTAAACACAAATGATGCACTTAAATTGCGTTCTAGTTCAGCCCCAGACCAGATCATTCGTTTTTTCATGCGCTGTTGGTGTGGGAAGCAACCTTCAATTTAAGGTGACAGTCTCTATTTTGGAAACTCGGACCTACATTAGTAACTACCAGAATAGTTATTTATTTTTCGTTTAACAACAACAGCTGTCATCCCTTATCAGTCCACACGTTCAGCATTGCTTGAAAACTTAAACCGGAATGTCCGAACTAGGACTAGCTTATACTCCTCTTTTGTCCATCAATGTATTTATCATCAAGCACGGCAACACCCCAATGACATGCTGCCTTTTGTCATGTATCCCATTGTCTGTTACACCCTGGACCTCATCAGGTATATCAAAGGAGGTTTTGTTTTCCACTCGCCATTAATACTGTGAGTACTTCAAGTCCCATATTCCTTAAAGTGAGCTCCACCTGAGTGATTGTAGTCCACAACTAAAAGCAGCATAAAAGTGTTATTTGGGGTGTGAAAGGAGGTCCATCCATGAAAGATATACAGTGAATGTTCACAGAAATCACCGCTGGAGTATATATCTATCTCTCACACACACCTTAAGCCCCATCTACCTGAACAGTCACATATCCTTCCACCAGCAACAGAGGCACCTGTGCTTCACAGGACTCCTACTTGCACACATCCCATGCATACAAAGAACCAGATCAGGAGGACGGGAGTGATTTTACATGGCTTCTCAAGCAAGAAATGGCCTTACACCTACATCGGAGTCTCCTCCACTGCTTGAATTCCACAAGAAGGGGAGGACATGGCGAGGACATGGCTTTTCAATACCAATGTACCATAGGTAGGGGTATATGAACACAGCAGCTCAGCAGCAGGATATCCTTGTGGGTGACAGTGAGCTTTACTAATACAAATAACATTCTGTCCCATCGAATCCCTTGGATCTTTCGTGATTTGGACTAACAGGATTATTGAGCTTCTTTTGTGGGTGTGTCTTAATACCAGAGTCTCACTCCCATTGTAAGCCTGGCTATAATGAATTGGGAGTGCTAAATGCCAGTGTTTGGCTTTTAAGATGAGGTCCGCTACTGTGCAGCTAGGGTTAAGATGCTGTGGGCAGGTTACAAGTGGACACGCATGTTCAATTTGAGCATGTAGACTACTATCTAGCTCTCCGGTATCTGCGCACAGGTAGCCAGTCACAGAAGAGTCTTTAGTCATTGGTGCTGACAGATACAGTCCTTATTAATAGCAGAGTGTAGGTACATCTGTAGTGCATACACTTTTAGTACTGTATTATACATTGTGGGCACATTGTGCACCAAACTACAGTTTTATCATCATGAGGCCTACAGACTTGTGTGACGTACTGATCATAAGGTAAAAATTAACCCAAGCTTAAATCTAATGTCAATGTTGTCATTTCTGGACACCTGGCATACACACTTCATATTTCTCAGACTCTGTTGCTAATCAGGTTTCATGCATGTGTAGCACTTAGTGAACCTCCCTAAAACTCTGGGATGGCCAAGGCCCCAGATGTGGGTGTAGAGGTAGAGACAATCTGAAGGATGCGAGGGAGATTGTGTGGAGTAAAAAAAAGACAATTGAAGCCGTTAAAAAAAAAAAAAAAACACATGCTTAGGTACTTAGGAGAGGTATTTGGAATGGAAGTTTTGTAAAAGAAAACAAGGTGAGGTATGGGGCACAATGGTGGTGATGTAAAGGTCTTAGTGATGTACAGCACGGTATGTCAAAGTGTATGATTCGGGAAGAAAATGTGGAGAGTTATATGTACGAGGAAGCTGTGGAAGGGGATGAAATGACATGCATCTACATAAATAGGGCTGTAAGCTTTTAGAAATGTTCAACTGCAGGGAACGTTTTGCATTTTTGTCATAAAGTCATAGGCTGGCTCTTAAGACTGCAGAGTTTGAATATCCCGTTTAGATGATGGTCTGAGGAATGAGCTCTTGGCACTTAAATGTATTATATATACCAAATGTCAGAATAGTTCTTTAAAATAGGCCCGGACACATTCTCCAGTCTAGTGAGGAAAAAGCCCATCGTTGGCAGAGCAGCTAACCACAACCCAAATATAAAAATTTGCATCGGAAAGAAATGCCAGTGAAACACAGCAAAAAAGAAAAACAAATCAAGTAAACCCTAGTTACTCCAATATGAAATGTTTACATGTTGGGTAATCACAGGTTAGTGTGGAACTCTACTCCTGCTCGCTCAGAGGCTGGCACAACTGCAGATTTCTTCTCAGACTAATCCAGCATAACTTTGATGAACAGAATGTATCTTTTAAAGTTGTAACAGACTACATACTAATGCAATAGTGGTCCTAAATGAGCCCTTAATCGTAAAAGAAATCCCCTGAAATTGTGAAACAAGCTTTCACATTCATTCAGTATGTTTTTCTATACAGCCTATGTACAGATTGTATTTTCTTTTGAAGAGTACTTGGCTCTCAAACAGTGGCCAATGACATATTGGGTACATTGGTTTACGCTACACAAAAAGGACAGCAGCAACCCACTATTTTCAAACTCACCTGTCCCTTTAAAGTTTAGGACTAAACCTATTCAACATCGGTCCTAATCTATACTATGAGGAGTCCTTTAACCCATTTGCATTATCGTAGTCACCATTAATAAGTGGCAAGGACACCTAACATTTTCTTTATATAAAACTCCACACAAGGGAAGGGAATGTGTACCCCGCCCCTGCTCCATGTGCTGTCGTCTATGTCAATCAGGAACAGGGCTGTGCTGCATAAAATTCAGGATTTCCTACGGCAAGCAAATGTTTGGAGCACAAACAAGTTATTTTTCGTGTTGTACAGATGTTGCTTCTCGGCCACTAAGTGCACTTTAAAACATCGAACGAAGAAGAAAGGAGTGAAACAAAAATAGGATTAAGGGAAGATTATATGGGAGCACGACGCTCCTATCTTAACTCCAAGTAATTGTTTTCACTGTCGTCAAATCTCTTCATATGTGCGCTGGATTTCTCGGCCTCTTTTTCATGTCTCCATTTTTACTAACACCCCTTCACCATCCCAGCTCTTCCAATCTCCATGTTTACATTTACATCCTCTTCAAAGCCCTAAAGACAACTTCATAACACACATTGGTTAAAAATTGTATTCTAAGCAGATTACATTAGTGACCAGACCTACTGCCCTGTATCTCAATCGTAAATCCAGACAAATCTCCTTTGCCCTTTTGTTTTCTTCTCCCCCTACAGTGGCTCTAGCACATAAAACATAATGGAATTTGCTAGTATTTCTTTGTAGAGGAAGGTTTCTGCGTCAACTGGTGTTTCATGCCAGTCTTGCATACCACACAATCTTGAAAAATGGAACCTAAGAAGAGTAGGTGAGTTCACAGTAAATAAGCAATGGGGCTTACACAATAAGTAGGAGAAAGTTTGAATGAACATGCATGATTCCCCTCGGTCCTAAATCCCCAAACTCCAGCCACAAAATAACCTCAGCTATATTAAAATCGGAGCGGTACAAAATAATGCACACCGGGCACGTCTACAATGGTGCTGTAGACCTAGAACTTGACTTCATTCACCGCCCCCCACCCCCGCCCCTTCAAGGAGAAACTTGAAAATTACTTGCTTGAATTGATAAACATTATAGAACTCACTCCCTTATGATGATCACTTTTGTAACATTTCAGCTGCTGTCCACTTTTCGAACTGTTAATCATATTCTCTTCTTTCACTCTATGTTAGTAATAAATTAAATTTCAGGACTCAGAAGTGGCCAAATGTGAGTTATGGCACTTTGTAAGATTCAATTACCCACTTGATCAAGGTACCTTCCATATCCTACACTACACTTCAGTGTCTCCAGTGATCAACTGCACAATGCATGATATGCCACAGACGTTTCGATGCATCTATGCTTCATGAGCCATCTTCCTTGACTAAGTTGTATACTAATGTAATTCTCGATGAACAGTTAATCCCTTAGTAAGGAAGTCAAACAGACGACCGCTCTCTGCGGCGCCTAAATGAGGCCATGTACAGGAACCTATTCTAGTAATTAAACTCTGTTTACCAGCCAATGGGCTCATCGAATGGTGCACACACTAACTTTCCTGGCACCACAAGGAACGCAAACACGCGAAAACACACACACACACACACACAAACACAAACTACCCCCCCCCCCACACCCACGTTTATACATCACTAGGATGACCGGCCATTGACCGTAATGAAGTGTGTAATTACTATTCTAACTCCACGTGCGCCTTGATAGTAGGGAAGGTTATGAAGCGGACCGAAGCTCTACCCTCGGGCTCCACTGCTCAGAGTCCTAAGATTCATATAACTTTGGTGGGATCAAAACATCAACAGTGGCATGGAACCTTAAAAATATTTTGTATCATGTTACCGGGCCGTGCTGTTCTTGTATATTTGACATGCGCTATGATCACCATCATCACAGGTGCATCACGTTTAAGAGCACCAAGCACGCTTTATTCACTGACACCCATGTGTCATCGTAATATATTCTCGGTTTTGTATTTTATGATTAAAGCCCATTTGAATGAGTTATTCAATTGTTCTCTATTGGTATATTAGAGACCACAACTTGGAATATGATTTAAAAAAATCCAAACCAAAAGCTAGTAATGTTCTAGCTGGGTGCTGAAATGAAAAAAGACCAACTTTTAAAAATAATAAAACAAGCCTGAAATTCACTATTTACAGTTTAGTGAACTGACTAAAACTTGCGCCCCAGTCATGTGTCACATATAACATCATTCATTATATGACAGTGCATTTCTGTTTTTTAATTTTTTAAACATAAGCCATGACCTAATTACCATACCAGACTATAAAGTCAATTTAACCTTTGGGTTTTTTTCAGGGAATAATATATGTGGATTTTTGATCCTATTTTAAGTTGAATATATGCGCAATCCCTGCAGCCAGGCCTTGCCCGCAAATCCCCTGGGAGCGGCCAACCCTATGAAGCGCACAGCCCTCAGCAGTGTGCAGTTGTGGGTTGGTCATGTACCCAAACTCCACTGCATTTGGGCTACGGCGTGCAAAATGGCAGGCAGTAGGCCTATGACCAGAATTATTTATATTTTTTACTTTGACTTACGGGAGGGGTTGTTCTTTTTCCTCCGAGCCCCTCCACCCAAAACCCATTGGATCTGCGTGAACAGCTACAGTGGGTGTAATTTGCTGACCGACTGGCAGTCACATTTGAAGGAAATTCAAACAGCACTAAATATATAAGCAATTTAAAATGTTATTGTTTCCCTATTAACTTGGCCACTTTCCACAGACAGACTTCCACAGAAAGTGACATCTGAATCGAAAGCCAATTCTTCCAAGCTTCTGCCAAATTTTAACAGATTTATCACACAATGCCAATGAACAATGTTTTGCAACCACTGCACGCTCTTAACTTAAAAATACCAAAACAGGCAGAGGCACTGTCAAATTTCATACAGATCATTCAAAAGATGCCAACATTGATATATCAAAAATATTTTAACACTCCCCCAATGGATCTTCAGAAACCTTGAAATACATGCACCAGATGTAACTGCTTGCGACATTTAATGAAGATCCTGTAAAAAGTCCCACTGTAATTAGAATTTTATTGAACCCCCTCCTTAAACGTCGCTCCTCCCTCGATGGACACACAAATCTTGAAATACCAACAGAAAACTGATCTTTTCAAGCTTCTGCTAAAAGTATTAGCACATTAACACTGGTTTGTCCTTTTTAAATTCCCCCTTTGATGGATCTGCATACGTCTCAAAACAGCAAGAATAAGCTTAAACGGTCAGCCAATTTCATGCATGTTCGTCAAATGGTGCCAAAGTTAAAAGCAAATCAACAAATGGATTTTGTAACATATAAAAGTATTAACCTTCCAAGCTCACACAGCAACTTTTCCAAACACAAAAATCTCAAAAACTGACAGATTTACATCAAACCAACAAATACACGTTTTGACTTACAGTTCTACATTCAAATCAAGTTTAGTGTAAATCCTTTCAGTGGTTTTGGTTGCAGGCGTGAGCAGAATTTCCTATGGGAGCTGAGATGCGAAAACACGTCTTTCCAGACACCACTTAATTTTTTTGCCCTGAACGGAATTGCACAAACTTTGGCATGCCAGAACCTAGCTAACTATGCTAAGTGAATGCCAAATGTGGTACCTTTGTTGATGAGGACAAAGGTAAAGGAAATTCAAAGAAATGCCTTTTCTATGGAAAGTGCGCCTGTATGTATATATATATATATATACACACACCTATATACATACATACATATACACACACATACATTCACACTTTTTTTTTTTTTTAACCACTGATGTGTGTGTCTGCCAACATAAACAGTTTTTGCATCTCGAACCAGAGTGGCTCTTTATCCTTACCTGGAGTGCCGAGATTATATATTTTATTTTTATCACTGATGTGTGTGGAGGGGCATTGACCCACAAAGATACCAAGCCTCGAGAGAAACACAATGCCACATACTCCATGATAATAAATAGCACATTATACTATGCACATGTGCATCCAGGGAATAAGTCACTCATTTGAGAGGTCAGTGAGGTCTTCAAGGAGGTAATTAAACATTGCATCAGTGATGGAATATGTGAGGTCATAGGCATAGCATGACAGGGGTGGACATTATAGCTAGTTGGTTAAACTGATTAATTTCAGTGGTTTAGGTGATGTGGGCTACTACACCAGCCCGCAAGTATGCAATAAACACCCAATAAATCATTGTCCAGTCATTGCTTTTTACATTTAAAAAAAGGAAAAGTAAATAAGCACACACTACTTAATAGTATGCATTCATTTACAATGAGGCAGGTGGAAATGCCTATGGGGACACTCTTCTCACAGTCTACACCCATAAGACGCCCTGAACCATAAGATCACGATACACGAGGAACAGTCTTTCTATTTTCAACATGCTGCGAGCACATCCTTTGAACCCTCCTGCACCCCAGAGCTTTTAAGCAAAAGTCCAAGCTCTAGGTGTGCTTGAAACTGTAATAACTCTTTCAGGGTCACTAACTGAACCTGGCACTGTACTTCATCGTGGTCAATAAAGCATTACACTCTTAATAAAACATGCACGAAGGTCTCTTACTTTCAACAGGCTACAAGTGCAGCATTACAACTCATCAAAACTGGTCCCTACACCCCAGAACAAAAACTCAACCTAGAGGGGTGCTCGAAACTGAAACCTTTTGTAGGGTCTTTAATTGAACCCCCAAAGAGATAAGCTATGAAACTTGGACTCTGGGGAGGGATAGTAGGCATTGCTCCATTGAGACTGAAGCAATATAACTCCTGGGTGAGGGGTCAGTTAGAGCAAGGAGACACAACAGGAACATATCCTCGATATTCGCTCAAGAGGCCGAAAAATCAATTTGCAGATAAAGGTACCAATGGAAATCTGATAAAGTGGAACAGTTTTAACAGCCTTAAAACGTAGAAATTGCACAAGACACAGAGGCTGTCAGATTATTGCCTTCGCTCATTTGTGTGTTCTTTCCAAAGTTCTATTTACCTCTGGGCATTCCTGGTTTGCGATTTTCCCTATAAAAACCCATGTAGCCATTGTTCAAGCGTGTTCTATCCTTGGGTATCTTGATGGTACTTGTCGGATGGAAAGCACGCTGACGTCATTTCACTGAAACTAAATGAGCCACACAAGTCACCCCATCCTGGATTCCCCAGGATGTCCAGTTTTCCAATATGTATAGTTTTTCTAGGATTCCCTAGGTACTGGCTGAGTTAGGGTCCAAAATCCACAGCTAGGCACAATGCAAAAAAGGGTCAGTTTTCACTGGAAAAAAGTGATAAGTCCATGTTGGGTTTTGGGCCGTTTCCTGTCGCAGGCACTAGGCCTACCCAAACAAGTGAGGTACCATTTGTATCGGGAGACTCAGGGAAACACAGAACAGTGGAACAAGTATTACCAATTAACTTTCTTTGCATTTCTGTCTTCCAAATGTAAGACAATGTGTAAAAAAGTCATTTTGAAAAATGTCCTCGAACTCACATGCTAGTAGGAGTACCCACAATTTCGGAGATGTGAAACTAACCACTGCTTCCAAACTCCATATTTTGTTCCCATTTCGGAAATATATCGATTTACTGGACACCTATTTTTCACTCTTTATATTTTGCCAAATGAATGGCTATATACCCGGTACACAATGAAAAACCTTTGCAAGATAAAGCTTTGTTATTGGCTCTGGGTACCTCTGGTTCTTGCTGAACCTACAAGTCCTATATATACACCTGCAACCAGATGGGTCCAGCGGAGTTAACGGCATATTGCTTCCAAAAATCTGCCATTCTTAGGAGAAGTTACAGGTGAAAACGTTGGCATAAATGGCTGTTCTTTTCAACTCAATTTCAATTTTTTCTTATTTCAACTGTTAGTTTCTATGTGAAAACCTTGAAGGATCTACACAAATGACCCCTTGCTGAATTCAGAAGTCTGTCTATTTTTCTGAAGTGTATAGTTTTCCGGGATCCATTATTGCTTTCACACCCATTTCTACCACTAACTAGAAGGAGGTTGAAAGCACAAAAAATTTTGGAAAAATAGGCTATGTCCCAGTAAAATGCCAAAACTGTAGAAAAGGTTTGATTTCTGACAAGTTAGCCCGTTCCTGGAAGCTGGCGATTTTAGGACCATAAATCCTTTGCTAAAACCTTTTGCAGGGGAAAAATAAATAAATACTGCAGCACTTTTCCCCCCCATTTTTTCCCAAATAGAAACCCAAAAATTTGCTGTATTTAGGCTAATTTCTCGGTCCCCTCCAGGGGAATCCAAAAACCCTGGGTACCTTTTGATTTCTCAAGATATTGGAAGAAAAGGACATAAATTTGGTATGCATATGTCATGTAAAGAAAATGTTACAGGGGCCCAAGCGCGAACTACCCCAAATAGCCCAAAAAATAACAACAAAAAAACGGCTTAGCACAGGGGGGGGAAAGGCCTAGCGGTGAAAGGGTTAAACAAGGAAATTAAAGCAGTTTTACTTAACTTTCAAAAAACAGTGCCCTGGCAGTCTACTGGCATCAGGTGAGAATCTATGCTGCAATGGCACGATTGGTCTGGAACTGTATTATACAACAGCTTTTTGGGAATAAGGAGGACACCAGAACAATACTCTCTACCTTGAAGAGACTTGGATGTACAATCGGCAACTGCAGATTGCAAGACGACAGAGCCCCTCTCTGGCAGAGTTGTCAGAGGTATCTATGCACCATGTTGATGCCAGTTATTTAGTGACCATGAATGGGCCCTTAAAATTGTGCTTCCCAACTCGTGTCATATTCCATTAGATTATTGCCTAGCGCTTACTAGTGGAAGACTGACAGCAGAGCTGGAATGAGGGGTGAGCTAAAAGATAGAATTACAAAGCAGACAGAGTTTTTCACTATGGGCTCGTTTTTATATTCGAATCACCATGCTTCTCATGTATTTAAACGTTACACAGTCAATTTAGAATACAGCGACAGAATACCTGCCACACATTTACATTAGACCACAGATAGTTTAGTCACATAATAATAAACGTTTATCTAGGCTTTTAGTGCTCATCAATGATCACATTGAGCTGGTGGGGGTGGGAATACACATAAAACTGTTGACTCATGAATCAAAGGAAGAGGGAAATGTCCGTCACTGAAAAAAAATTCCCAAACCAGGAGATTCTATTAATGAGAAGGGTCAAGGCATCTGACCGTCATTCAAATGATATCATTTAGGCATTTGCAGGAATTTAACGTAACCATCAGGGCTGTGAGGGTGTAAACATGTCAGCATGTGGGTCAATAGGTCCCGAAGAGAATAACTGAAACAAGCATTGCCATAGTCAATAGGCCGTGCCTATGCAAGGCCTATTGGCTTTGCCAATTTGTTTTAGCTATGTTGTACACCAGTGAGGCTGCTTTTCTGCATGGCTAAAAGTTAGTGAGTAAGGGAATGGCCTGAAGTGGAGTAGAATGTTAAGGTGTGGAGTGGCATAGAGTTGAGTGTCAAAGAGCGGAGTGGAGTGTTGTGGAGGGAGTCGAGTGTTGTAGAGTGTAAGGCCAAAGAGTTGGGTTTTGTAGAGTGGAGTGACAGAGGGGGTTGCGTAGTGTTGTACAGGACGGCGGAGTAGATTGTCAGTAGAGCGCATATAGTGGAGTAATGGGGGAGAGTGGAATCACAGAGTAGAGCTGAATGGAGTGGCATACAGTGTAAGAGTGTAGCAGAGTAGTGTGTTGTACAATAGAGTGGAGTAAAGTGGCATAGAGCAACCTAGAGGGAATTGCATAGAGCGAGGTTGAGTGGAGTAGTGTTGTGGAGTTGCACAGAGTGGAGTAGAGTGTCAGACTGGAGTATTGAAAGTGGAATGTCAGAGTGGAGTGGGCTAGTATGAAGTACAGTGGTGCATAGTGCAGTGCTTCAAAGTAGAGTGAAGTGGCTCAGGCGGAGAGTGCAGTAGAGCGGCCTAGAGTTTGGGTGATGCAGAATAGAGTGCAGGGGCACAGACTGCAGGGGAATAGAGTGGTGCAGAGTATAATAGGGTGGTGCAGAGTATAATAGGGCGGTGCAGAGTGCAGGGACGTAGAGCACAATGGTTTTGAGTGGCATAATGTGCAGTGGCATTGAGTGCTGTCTGACAGAGTGGGGTGGCGCAGAGTAGAGTGACGTGATGTAGAGTACAATGGTGTAAAATGGCGTAGAGCGGAAAAGTTTGCAGTAGCGGAGAGTGCAGTCTGCAGCGTAGAGTGGAGGCGTAGAATAGAGTGACGCAGAGTAAAATAGAGTGGTGTAGAGAGCAGTCAGAGTGCAATGGTGTAGAGTGGCATATCGTGCAGAGTAGAATGGTGTTGAGTTCAGTGGCAAAGAGTGCAGTTTGGCAGAGTAGAGTGCAGTGGTGAAGCGTGCAGTGGCGCAGAATAGCGTAGAGTGCAGAGGTGTAAAGTGGTTGGTGTAGAGTGCAGTGACGCAAAATGCATTAGTTTTGAGTAAAGTGGTCTTGCCTGCACTGGTGTAAAGTGCAGTGGTATATAGTAGAGTGGCATGGAATAGAGTGGCTTATTTCAGAGTAGAGTGAAGTGGCGTACAGGAGGTGCTGGGTAGAGTGGTGCAGGGTAGAGGCACAGAGTGCAGAGGCATAGACTAGTGGTGAAGAGAATCTTTGGCTCTGGAGTGTTGTTTTACCCACAGTTTGAAGGGGACTAGTGCCACTAGTCCAGGGGAAATCGGAGGATCGGCAACCGAACCCCTTCACTCAACACTGCATTAACATGGAACTCCATCCGACCTGTGACCGACGTCAACAAACACTCAGTTGTCCTTTTGCACACCCCCTTCCCCCGCAGCATCGTTACTGTGGTAAAAGCAAGTCTCCCACAGCTCCATTTCAGCACCACGGACAGCCAGGACAACTCTGCACCAGGGCTCCATGGCCCAAGGAAAATTGAACTGAGTGTCATGGCTTGGTCCAGGGACCTGCTTGACATTTTCCCTGCAAGGGTACAATGCAATTAAACTTGCAAGTGACAGATTGTCACTAGCGATTTTTCCTCATTGACCACAATTTGTATTGATTTTCTATTACTTCTAAAATCTATAACTCTGGTTATATGTATGCTATTCCATTCGTTTTGGTGTCTACATTAAGAGAATACACAATTCTTATAAACTGGTTTCCCTTCTCTTTTTATTTTATGGAGTTTTATATAGCAAACTTGACCCGAAGTCACGTCAATTACTTACCGTCCATGTTGGTACTCTGAAATGCTTAGCACAGTTCCTTTAGTAAAGCCGGACTGCTCTTTGCCACTCTACCAGGACTGAGTAAAGGATTTATTATTGTGAATCCAAGGGCCATCTTTGATGTATTGTGAGTATTACAGGGCTAACCCCCCAGATCATGTAATACTTGACTTACCTACACCCATTCTCAATGTACAAAATGGATCCTACTAGACAATACGAGACTATTGGCAAAAACTACAGAGACAACTTACACCCCCCTCCACCCCCCCTCCCCCGCAGACTACTGTTGCTGGGATACAACAAACCAGTTCCGAAATTAATATCCTTGTACGCGGACGATATCCTGTTATACCTCGCTTCTCCCAAAAGATGCCTTATTGCACTCTTCGATATCCTTTCCGTCTTTGGTAGGTACTCCGGGTTCAGCATCAACTGCCAGAAGTCTCACCTCTACGTCTTAAGTAGAGAAGTCCCCCCAATACCCCGAAACTGTTCCATACCAATAGTTTGACGGTTTTAAATACCTGGGTATTTTTATTTCACTAGACAAATCTCTCCGTTTCACCCGAAATCTTGTTCCCCCGATACAACGACTAAAGCAAGATTTTGCAAATTGGAAATCACTTCCCCTCTCCTTATTAGGCAAAGCGGCCCTCTTCAAAATGATGTCCTTACCCCGCTTTCTTTATGTCCTTCAGAATTCGGCAGATCTAGTACCAAATTCTTATTTTCAACAAATAGAGGGGCTTCAACGAGACCTTCTTTGGAATGGGAGGCCTCGTATTGCTCTTAAAAAACTTACCCTTAGCTGGTTCGATGGGGGGGATAGGACTGCCCGACATGGGGGTGGAGAAGTGTGGCTCAATGGTTAGAGCGGCAGACCCTGATGCAGAGGTCTGGCCCGGGACCAGGGTTCAATTCCCGCCTCGGCGGGTCTTGGGCTCTATTTCCTCGGACCGGTTAATTCTCGCCTCGGTGCCTATTCTAACCATGGGTCCCACTCTGCAACTCTGGGCAATAGCTTGTTTAATCTCCACAACGGCCCCAACAGCGCTGGGATGCCTGGCTTCACCTTGGGGGTGTCCAGGAGTGGACGTTTCTCAGGGAAAAGCCAGGAAGGGTTCCACAGCGGTATGAGTACAGCGCCAGGACACCCTTGGGTAACAGTGCGCTATACAAGTACAACACATTTACATTAGGAAATACTACTGGGCCTCACATCTAACGGCAATAAACCACTGTACCTATGGGCGGCCTGACGATCCCGGGTTTGGCATGGACAGACACCTCCTTCCCAACGGTGCCTTTACTAAGGCCCTCTACTCCAAGCCAAATAGATACCCCCTCACTGGCCCCACCAAGCACTCAGTTCACATCTGGCACACGGCGACCGCCTCGCTGGGCTGGACCAATAAACGGACTCTTAACACACCCCTGTGGGACTCCCAGAAACTCGGGGACTTGGGCAACTCGCAGGGTTTCGATAAATGGGACCCAATTGGCATTTCACATATTAGGGATCTGTGGGATAAAAACGGCGTTAAGCCTTTTGACTCCCTCCAACTTCAGTATACCATGGCGGAATCAGAGCGTTTCCGCTACTTGCAAGTAGGCTACGCACTGCTAACGACACTGACGCACGAAACTTCCCCACCTGATTATTCACCACTGGAGGACAGACTGCTAGATGGCTATTTGCCCGAGAGGGCCATCTCCTTAACATATAGGAAACTCATTAACAATATGGACGACCCACTGACGCCCTTGCGAGAGAAATGGGTGAAGGATGGTATAGAGTTGGACGATGAAAATTGGCAGACCGCAGTCTCCTCCCCCAAAATAGTCACCATTTCGGCGCGCCTCCGTCTTGTGCAACTGAAAATCCTACATAGAGTTTACATCACGGGGCCCCAATTGATTCACATGGGTAGTTCAGCAGATGGTTATTGCAGAAGGGGATGCACCCAGCTAGGCACATTCACGAACATAATCTTGCACTGCGACCCATTCACAACATCATGAGCCAGGTACTCGAACTTCCCGTACGGCCGGAAGCCCCCAGATGCCTCCTCAATATCTGGGAACCCACCGACCTGAACTCAACCGCTATACAATGGGTTACACTGGGCTGCATGATCGCCAAAATAAATATCTCTCAACTCTGGGGGGCAGTGCAAGCCCCAAGGGTCACAGATTGGGAAACGGACCTTGACTGGTGTATGCTGAGGGAAAAGACAGTCTACGCAGCCAGGGGCTGTCCCCGAAAGTGGTCTAAGACCTGGTCTCCCTGGAATGCATATCGTGGTTATATATGTGCCCCCCCAGATGATCCCGAATGTGAGAGTCCCCCCACACCATAACTCCCAACCCTCATTCTTCTAAGTCTGTATACATTGATGCCGTTGTATGCCCGGTCATTGATCGGATGGAACTGTACCCATGTTGAATATGCTGAATATATGTTTAATAAAAAGAATTAAAAAAAAAAAAAAAAAAAAAAAAACAGTTCCGAAATCGATCAAAGGATTAAGTGCAGTTCCGATCCTATTAGCTAAGCGAACGTGGATGTGTTCTTCGATAAACTTGGACAGAAGCCATTGTTTAAGGAAACCGCTTAATAATAATCAGTTTAAAAAAAAAAATATGCAATTAGTGCCAAGCAATACAATAAATGACAAAAGTCAGAGAAGGATTGGATCAATCAAAAGTAAATCCTACTGGTTTCAGTGCAACGACCACATAGAACTTACTGTCTGATCCGGTCATTATTAGGTCCGAATTTTGGGCCAGAAGGTCCTCTCCTGAAAGAGGGACAGAGGCAAAGTAAAATTAAGAGTTAAGTGGCACATGTTACTTCCATTTATCATGCAATTCCTAGCACCCATCAATCTATGTCCCATTATTGTGCTCCCAACAGTCTAGGAGGGTAATTTGGAAGCCATGGAGATTGTAAGTGCTACCTTTTTGCCCTGTATATTTTTTTTTTTACAACTTTTTCAAGACAAAGGCTCAATCAACAAAACACTACACAAGTCGAGATTTGATAACAGGCTGGAAATCCACCACTTTGCAATGTAGTGCAGAGTTATTCAAACACAGAAAGGACAAGTTAGGGGGGGGGGGGGGAGGGCGTGAAGCCTTTGCTGAGCATCAAGCTGGTCCACAAAATAAATCTTAGTGCCTCGCA
The DNA here is from genome assembly GCF_964204655.1 of Triturus cristatus. Lineage (NCBI taxonomy): Eukaryota > Metazoa > Chordata > Amphibia > Caudata > Salamandridae > Triturus > Triturus cristatus. The sequence goes on from NC_140586.1 coordinate 253,280,307, forward strand.
ATCCTGAATATCCCTTCAGTCTGAACGACGATGGGAACTCCAGGGGGAAAGGGGGGGGGGGGGGTTGGAGGGTGACGAGTTAAAAATAAAACTACATTTGGAATACACAAACTAGTACTTCCAAAACAACTTAGACTCGAAAGTACATATACTGGATATGGAACTGAATGTACAGACCAAGACTACATATAAACTGGCTCTAGCATTAGGAAACACAATGGCGACTAGCGGCCAATACCCACAAGCACTTCCTCAGAAATGAAATGCGACATGTGAATACTTACAAGAAAAAGTCCTCCTCTTCATCAGAATCCTCCTCAAGTAGATTTCTCTGCCATTAAAAATAGGAAAGAAACACTTAGATCCCCTTCATACCGTGCTTTTAATGAACAGATTCAATTCTTTCCATGTGGTAGCATACTATGTATGCCAGCAATGTCCAAACCAACAGAATTAAGTGTACCCAACAATAAAACCACAATTCTAAATGCATGACGAATTCAGACAAAAACAAATATAGTTTGGTTTCTTACTAATCAGAAAGAGTAAAGATCTTATTTCAGGCATTTTCTACATTTCAATTTTTTTCTCTATTTTGGTGCAGTCCTGGGAGATTCTTCTGCTGTCAGCGCTACAAAGCAAATATGCTTGTTTTCCTGAGATTCTGATCATGACATATTTTGAGCACAAAACATCACTTAGCTTACACGTGAAAAGAAATGTTGGAACCCAAGAATTAAATTTTAATCCATTTTACTTGTTTTGTAACCGATTTGCCTCGATGTTTTGGCCTTTGTTTATTATTAACCACAGTGACTGAACATTGAACTTCACTTATATATTGGGGTTCTAAAGCTGGTATCAAGATCAAACTCACCCTCTCACTCTTCACTGACCCCGTGACCTCCTCGTCATTCAGGTGGCGTTTGAACTTGGGAGGCATTGTAGCCTCCCGCGACAGAGCGCCGTTTGGTATGTAAAGAGGGTAGACTTTGCCTATGGAAGAGTAAAAAACAGTAAAGTTAGCGTACTCCGTCTGGAGGTTGAAATAGAGTTGATCAGCCCTCCTCCTGTTAACCTCCTGCGATAAATGCTTGAACATTCTTCCAGAAGTAAGTTATAAACTAAAACCTCGACCTTTATTTCTACAATATCCAACATCATTTCTAGTACTGATTGAGTATCTATGTTAAATGATTCTCTGCTGTGATGTATTTATCGGTCTACAATTAGTCTCATTCATTGGAGCGAATCTGTATGAAATTAATAAAAGCAGAATATACGGAGACTAAACAAAAACCGAATAATAATCCAATTTTATCAAAATGTGGTTGATGGGTGCAAGTACCCCATTAGCAAATTAGAAATCTTACATTCTACTGATATGGGAATTGGGGGGGGGGGGCTGCATGAGGGTGCCAAGCAAGGACTCACTTTCCTCTTATGTGCTTGAGTGACTAACACAGTTATCCATCCTGTCAGAAGGAAATGACAGCCTAGTTTACAACACTGGCCGGTGGCAGAAAGAAGTTGCCAATATCTGTGAAAAGACTGATACCCTCAGTATGTTGCAGACAGCGCAGGGGGAGAGGGGGAGGCAGAAGGTTTCTTTTACAGGAGTAAATTAAAGAATTATGGATTAAAAGAAGGCCTTTGTAAACTAACTCCTAGGATTCTAGTTACAGGGACCAAAAGACTATGTTCTTTGTAGTCTACAGTAGACCATAAACTAATACAAACAAAATAGAATCCTATCCACAGTTCTAACAAGCATGGACAATTCAATAGGTCTCGCCTTTAATTAAGTTAAAAGCCATTTGCTTTGCTAAAGGCTTTAACTTAATAAAAGGCGAGACCTATTTCATTTTTAATGCATGTTATTTTTTTTATTTTTTAAGCACGGGCTATGCAGAATAACAGTGTGAGGAGAACAATAAACATCTTTAGCTTGTGTGGAAAACCTTTCTGTACGTATTGCATAGCTTAAAGATCTCTTTTTGTATGTGTTAACACGGGTGCAAAATAAAGTTTCACCGTTTTCTAATTTTAAAAAATGTACTTGTTCGTTCAGTGCAGCTTTAAAGGTATCCTACTTGCCACCAAGGGCATTACTTGCCCACCGGCACCTTTTGACGTGGAGACACGACGCGCACTAGTTTGCTTAAAAGAGGGTTGTCATGTTTGGGGTGTACACTTCGGAGGCGAGGTGAGTCAGGTGAGTCTGGTAAAGTCTTGGTGCAAGTAAGTACCATAGAAAGGATGCTCAGGTGCAAACATGGAAAACGGGCCACGTCGCTGCTGGGGCGGTAGTAAAATGAGCGATTATCAGGGTTTATTTGCCGCTTGGGGCCCGGGGCCACTGCGCCTGCTGTAGCAGCACGTCCGAGTGATGCAGAGAGGATGGGGCGCATGGGTTGTTGGCTGGGAGGCAGGACTGCGCCAACCCAAGGGGGTGGGTGTAAGCAGGGCAGAGGAGAGAGCCGTTTGTAAGCAGGGAAGGTGAGAGATGGTGGTTGTAAGCAGGGTAGGGCGGTGGGGCCGTTTGTAAGCAGGGGAAGGGGCCGTTTGTAAGTAGGGCAGGTGAGAGCTGGTGGTTGTAAGAAGGGCAGGTGAAAGGGGCCGTTTGTAAGAAGGGCAGTTGAGAGCTGGTGGTTGTAAGCAGGGAGGTGAGAGATGGTGGTTGTAAGCAGGGCAGGGGAAAGAAGGTGGTTGTAAGGAGGGCAGGGGAAAGAAGGTGGTTGTAAGCAGGGAAGTGGAGGGGCCGATTGTTGTAAGCAGGGGAGATGAGGTGGTTGGAAGCAGAGCAGGTAAGAAGAGGAGGTAGGAACCAGAGCAGGTAAGAGGAGGTGGTTGGAAGCAGAGCAGGTAAGAGGAGGTGGTTGGAAGCAGGGCAGGTGAGAAAGGAGGGTTGGAAGCAGGGCAGTGGGCCCGTTGGTGTGGAAGGCAGGTGGTTGGCAGAATGGTGAACATACGTGCTGGTGGCGGGGCAGGTGAGCCCCAGGAAAGTAACCCCCCCCCCCGCTTCCCTGTGAGACACGCTGACGCGGAACCTCACCTAGAACAGGAGGCTGACGTTCTTAAAAAGGCAGCGCCAGCCGCCCCCCTCCAGCCGGTCCGCTATGGTAGGGCCGTAAAACGCATCGATAAGGAAAGAACTTTAAGTAGTAAATGCAGCAGGGGCATGAAGTCCGTGCACGTGTAATGTGCCGAATCAATCAGGCACCTAGTAACTTTATCGTTAAAGTTATGAGATGCACTCCTGTTTCATCAATCTTTATCCGTTGTCATCAACATCCTCCATGAATGCGTGCACACAGGAAAAGTGTCTTGCCCTCATGACACTCCGTTAAACATATCATTAAATGAGGCACTTCTGCTCCCCTTTCCTGTTGCACAGCTTAAACAGCGCCTTTCCTGCGCCTGCTTCTAGTTTACAGTTTACTCCATTCTTCTATTTATATTCTCCGTTTTTAAACCTCTTATTTTAAAATCGGAGTTCCAATTCAGTCCACGCGTAGAAATAATATGCTATTTCCAAAGTTTCCCATGTTAGTGTTGTGTCACTCCGGACCTCTTACAAAAACACGAACAGATGCAAAGTTCGTCCAAGACAGTATTTATTGAAGACCCAATGCATTTCGGGCATACCAGTGCCCTTCGTCAGGGGTAACTAGAATTAACAATAGAAACATTTGCGTTAACACATTGTACATTGTTGTGATATTACCTCTACTATATTAAAAACATATTTTGCTCGTAAGTTACCAATACGTGTGCATCCATCGTGTAAGAGATTCTACCATCAACTTGCTTTTAAACTAGTGAATCAATGAAGCCTGAGCGGGCCGCATGCTATTAACTCTGAACTCTCCCTATTTGCACATTGCAACTTGCCGTGTACAGACTTAGATGACTAGCGCAAATTATTACAGTCTATCATTTTACTCTACTGTATACCATCTTAAATAGTGCGATATTTTACCAGTGTCCCTCTTCATTGCCACTATACCATTTGTGTGGCAGCCATCTGAATGTGACCCACCTTTCTCCCATCATCATTTATTCAAAACTTTACTAACGGTCACATAACTTACACTTTCTGCCAATAGATGTTAACATCTACCCTATACACACTCACTGGCTACCTCCTCATTTAATACCGCTATATTTCCAAAGCATAAACATACCTGCCACAAAGATTCAAACCATACGAGCCTCATCTCATGGTAAAAGAAATTCACTCACTATTCGTTCGCTCTTTTTTTAACCTCGTACACCTGGCGCAAGTCCCACCTCCTATGTATGATCTGATTTGCTGGTTATTCTGCCCTATCGTCACATTCTAATTTTGTCATGGGAAACTGCACTACCCACAATGCACTAAGCTCACTCAGAATTCACATAAAAATACGTAAAAGAACAAAATTATAGTGAAACCAATGTACTGTTCGTATAGCAACATTTAAAAAGGTAAACCACAATCAGTGCCAAATAATGTCCAAATGTGTATAACGTTGATGAACATTCACTATCATATTTCTTAGACACAGTCTTGCTTGCCGAACAAAAGATGTTTCATCATACGCGTGGAAAGTTACTCGATGGTTAAATATGATACTTTGTATGCCTTCTTGTTTGCCGGGTGCTATCTCATTGGGGGCAATAATGTAATTCATCGTTAAAGTTATGAGATGCACTCCTGTTTCATCAATCTTTATCCGTTGTCATCAACATCCTCCATGAATGCGTGCACACAGGAAAAGTGTCTTGCCCTCATGACACTCCGTTAAACATATCATTGAATGAGGCACTTCTGCTCCCCGTTCCTGTTGCACAGCTTAAACAGCGCCTTTCCTGCGCCTGCTTCTAGTTTACAGTTTACTCCATTCTTCTATTTATATTCTCCGTTTTTAAACCTCTTATTTTTAAATCTGAGTTCCAATTCAGTCCACGCGTAGAAATATTATGCTATTTCCAAAGATTCCCATGTTAGTGTTGTGTCACTCCGGACCTCTTACAAAAACACGAACAGATGCAAAGTTCGTCCAAGACAGTATTTATTGAAGACCCAATGCATTTCGGGCATACCAGTGCCCTTCGTCAGGGGTAACTAGAATTAACAATAGAAACATTTGCGTTAACACATTGTACATTGTTGTGATATTACCTCTACTATATTAAAAACATATTTGCTCGTAAGTTACCAATACATATGCTTTGGAAATATAGCGGTATTAAATGAGGAGGTAGCCAGTGAGTGTGTATAGGGTAGATGTTAACATCTATTGGCAGAAAGTGTAAGTTATGTGACCGTTAGTAAAGTTTTGAATAAATGATGATGGGAGAAAGGTGGGTCACATTCAGATGGCTGCAACACAAATGGTATAGTGGCAATGAAGAGGGACACTGGTAAAATATCGCACTATTTAAGATGGTATACAGTAGAGTAAAATGATAGACTGTAATAATTTGCGTTAGTCATCTAAGGCTGTACACGGCAAGTTGCAATGTGCAAATAGGGAGAGTTCAGAGTTAATAGCATGCGGCCCGCTCAGGCTTCATTGATTCACTAGTTTAAAAGCAAATTGATGGTAGAATCTCTTACACGATGGATGCACACGTATTGGTAACTTACGAGCAAAATATGTTTTTAATATAGTAGAGGTAATATCACAACAATGTACAATGTGTTAACGCAAATGTTTCTATTGTTAATTCTAGTTACCCCTGACGAAGGGCACTGGTATGCCCGAAATGCATTGGGTCTTCAATAAATACTGTCTTGGACGAACTTTGCATCTGTTCGTGTTTTTGTAAGAGGTCCGGAGTGACACAACACTAACATGGGAAACTTTGGAAATAGCATAATATTTCTACGCGTGGACTGAATTGGAACTCAGATTTAAAAATAAGAGGTTTAAAAACGGAGAATATAAATAGAAGAATGGAGTAAACTGTAAACTAGAAGCAGGCGCAGGAAAGGCGCTGTTTAAGCTGTGCAACAGGAACGGGGAGCAGAAGTGCCTCATTCAATGATACCTAGTAACTTTAGACAGGGAGGAGACAGCCTGGAGTGTGATCAGAAATACCAGCAGGTTCCAAAGGATCTTAGAGTCTGAAGAAGAAAAAAAAAAATAACACGCGGCACCATGGAGGAAGATGACGGTTCAAGAGCACAGCACATTTGAAAGAGGTGCAAAAAAGTGCTTGCAGAAGGGACTTGCTTTTGTCTCCCTGCCACAGAGATGGACGTTGTGCACTCTGGAAAATGATAACCGACAAAAGGCGAATACCCCGTAAACAAGCACGGACTGGGGGAGGGGGGGGGTGTTTAGCAGAAGTGCTGAGTGGGAGGGGAAGATGGAACACAACAACAAGTAGCCGTGAAAGCGATCGCGCGAAGGCCATGTTAATTAAAAAGCACACGCGAAGCGGCATTTTCGTTGCTATGACAACAAACGCTTCGCAAAATGGCGTCGGACTGTCCACAGTCCGTAGGGACACGCGCATGCTGTCTGCTTTGGTCAGATGGCGAGAGCAGTCATCTTGGTACATGCAGGCGCGTGCATGAGCCCACGGGGAGAATGGTTTCCAAAAGGTCCTCTCCATGGAGAGTGCAACGCATGCGCTGCTTTCGCAAGGCGAGACCTAAAAAGGTGAGAATGGGTTCTTACTTCAGACTTTTGTTGGTCAACAATGGTGGAAAAACAAATACAAGCATGACAAGTGAGTCAAAGTTTAAGAAATGTTGGAAGTTTCAATTACCAACTCTGCTCACCTCGTTAGTGCTCCCAAAATACCGGTTATAATGGTTTGGGGACCTTAGCAGTTGCTGTTAAAGTACAGGGCTCATGATGACAGGAGGGTGAGAGGTACACAATCTTTCGTGATTTCACTGTGCTGCCAATGTGCCACTGATAGCCAGAGGGCAGAAAAAGCTGACATTTCTGTAGCTTTGGGGGTACAGAACACGATTTACAGTGGTCTCTGCAGACAGTAGAGACTTTGGTAGACGAAGGTGGACATTCCTCAAGTTGACGAGCCCTTAATTCTGCAAATGACTAGAAGAGGAAACTCTGGATCCAACTGGCGAGTACACTAGGGTGCTGCTGCTGGGGCTTTGTACTCTAGGAGGCTCAGAAATATGGCTAAAATCTCAATGATATTTGCCACAGAAGCTTCAGAAATAGTCGAGGCCAATTAATTACACCAGCATAGGCCTCCTAATCCTAAACATTTAATTGTGATCTCTATCAAGACTAACAAATCACTCTGCATCTCTTGCATTGTTAGCACTAGACAAAGAGCTCTCTTTGGCTCTAAACGTCCAAGGTGCACAAGCACCACAAAAGCCTTTTTCATCCCCAGCGTTTGTCAGCAAGTAAGCAGACCCATCCGAGTTCCTAAAACGGTCTGCAAATAAAGTCTGTTATGGAAGCCTATATGAGCCGCATATACAAAGTCTTTTTGAATGTCGCAAATGGGCAGAGTTGCAGAATTGGCCTGTTTGCGTATGTAAAAAGGCATTCCGACATGTGCCAACCCAAATAGCGACTCGGTAACCTGTTACAGAATCGCAACTTGAGTTTGCGATTTGGTATTAGGAAGGATGTGTTGACGGACCTCCCTTCCTAATACAGAATCGCAGTGGTGTGTATGAATGTTATACAACCGAAATTCGGTCACAGAACATTCGCATTTCACCAACAAACTCATTTTGGTGGCAACTCCATTCGCAAATGGGAAGGGGACCCCTTTCACTTTGTGAAAGTTAGTAAAAGCATTTTTTAATATCAGGCCTACTCTTTATAAAAAAAAAAAAAAACTACAAAAAAAATTGAGAAAACCTACTTTTTCTTTTTTTGTTAAACGCAGCCAGTTTCTCTACAAGTAAAACAGGCTGCATTTTTTAAAAAAAAATGCTTTAATAAAAAGCAATCTGAGACATGGTGGTCTGCAGACCCCAGCAGGCCACCATGCCTGTGATTTTAGCAATTCCCAATGGGTTGCAAACTGACACCTACCTCATTAATATTCATGAGGTAGGTCTATTTACAACCCACTGGGAATCGCAAGTGAAACTCAAAAAAGAGTTTCATACATTTGAAATAGCAATTTACCAATTGTGATTCGCAGGAAATCGCAATTAGGAACTAGCTATTTCAAACTTTAGTACATGTGGCCCTATAACCCTAAAAGGATTTTCTACAGATAGAGTAGAAACTGTCATCCATAACCATAAGTCCAATAGACCTCAACAAAGTCTCTCGCCCCCATAAGTTTAGCTGAGTTGCATAGCGCGATTAGTTAACTCAAGAAATAGAGACCTCGCCTCAGCCCAGTGTTCGTTCCAACACCAGTAAAGACCTTTGTCTTATTAACCCCTTCGGTGCTCATGACGGAATGGTTCCGTCATGACCCACGGTTGAGCTGTGCTCATGACGGAACCATTCCGTCATGACCACGCCCGCGCAAGATTCCGCCAGCACAGCGGCGGAATCTGCGCAGCATCGAAGGGGTTAAGGTCAGATTTGACAATATTGTCCTCTTCACCCATAACACTTTTAGCAGTACAGACACCACACAGCTCTCTCCCCAGAGCAGTGTTCCCTTTATAGATAGATCCTAGGAGTACCTTTTTTTCGTCCCTTACAACTTTTATACACAAGCACCTACTTTTTACTTGGCTTGTTTGGTCCACTGTCGTCAATGCTTTCAGTTCTCACAAGATCACACCAAAAGACATCCACATGACCCTTCATTTCCCAAAACATTAGCCCCAATAATCCACTACTAAGGTTTGCCCAATGCAGATATAACATTGCACAAAACATGAACAGTGCATATATTTGGGCAAAACAGGTTGAGCAACCACTGGTGGTCATAACTGAAGATACCACGGAGGCCCTCTATGAGCTACTATGGGAAGCTAAATAACCAGACCTCCATTCTGCCCCTGTGCCCTTCCTATAGAGTTCAATCAGTTTGATAAACAATTGTGACAGAGCAACTTCACATTAGGAAGAAAGGTGAAGGAAATAAGGCACACTGTCCTTGGTTATCGTTTCTGCCTTTGTAGTTTACCGCTCTTGCCCCCACTTTGAGCCACCACCAAATCAGTCGCCCTTTAGTCCTTTATTTCACCACAAACAATATTTCTCAAGTCATTAGTAAAGGATCACCACTATCAACATTCTATTCACCCTCCCAGAGGATGGTAAAGTTCCAGCTCTTACATGTCCACCTTGCTGGCTGGTGAGTTGTGGTTGCTAAATTTCTGTCACAGCTCCAAGGATCTTGTCTCAGCCTAGAAGAGTGTCTGAATTGCCAATATTCTGGCCTGGTGACCTCATAAAAGGGTTGCTACAATGGGTCAACAACCATAGAAACCCCAGTAAAGGCCAAGAGCTGTAGACTTAACAGGGGCAGCTAACTGACTCAAAGAAATGGGTAGAGCTATTCCTACAAATCAAACACATGAAGCCAGAAATTAATTCACACAAGTCGCTGACCACCAGTCAAAATCCAGCAGGATTTACCAGGGATCCGACATTGGTGGCACTTACCACTGATTTCCGGTGCCATTTCTACTAAAGCATTGCAAACTGACACAAGTAGTCCCCTACTGTATCAGCTCTCAAAACAGAAAGCAGTTAAAGATGTTTCAGGGAGATAGTGTTGGGGGTAAAGACTCAGAACTCAGTCACACAATAGTCAAAATAAGATACTGTCCAGCCCTCTGCTTTTCTTTTTAGAAAAAATATGCACTTTAACCACATCAAAAAGCAATGCAGTACAAAAGCAAGAAGTAGCACTACTGGGATGTTACTATGGGATCTATGAGTTCCACTACACATAACAGCAAGTTATAAATTAGCACAAGTGCTCACTATGGGATCAGTGGAGGAGTTTTCCTGTAATTGGTGATCCGCAAGTAAGGCACACAGCATTTTACTAGGCAGTTCTGATATTGCTGCAGATAGCACCTACAGTCCTACCAGAAAGAAACATTTAGCCAATCTCAGTCATTGTCTCTCAGAAGAGGGGCTAACTTGTTGGTGCGAGAGTGTGTGGTGAGCAGCTGTTACTCGCACAGAGCAAGTAGATGTGCTCACGGTCTCTGGATCTAGACTCTGCAGCACAGCCTCCTCTCTGTGTCACCGGTAAAGGTTTAATGAAGGCACATTACTCCAGCCCTTGCAGTGGGGAACCCTTTCCCTGCGGTAGAAGTTGTTGGTGTGAGGTATTATTTTATAGTAAAAGCAAAGACAGCAAAGTTCCTCCATATTTGGCTGTGGCAGTCAGTTGACTTGGTAGTGACAAACTATTGTCTAACAAGTACAGAGCTTGAGAAGTACCGCTCTCAGACACTATGACAAACCTGCTTCTTCTTGGCAGCGCCTCTTGAATGAGGGACCCTTATTCTCCCTTCCCAGAAAGCAGGTAGTCTCCCATGTTTCAGGCAGACCTACAGCTTCTCCAGTAAGACGTGCAACTTTCAGGCCATGTTCCTCGTCTCTGGGGGACCGGCTAACAGCGACGCCAGCCCTGGATCACTGCAGCTCTGTGAATACTATGCAGAGAACACCCATTCTTGAGCAAAGCATCTTGAACCTAGAACCAAGTGGGCTAACAGCAACACCAGCCCTGGACCACTGCAGTTCTGCGAGTGGTATGCAGAGAAAACCCATTATTGAGCAAAGCAGCTTGAACCTAGAACCAAGTGGGGAGGGTGGAGTGTCACTTTTATAGAGAGTTTCCAAATAGCAGATGTGTATCCACGGTCTACAGTCCAGGAACTGTTTTTCCTGAAGGGGAAGAGAATGGTGTTCCTGTTCATAATTTTATCTTCGTTCTGCAGAGCAGACAGTTTTGTGTAATCTGATGGCTCTCACAGCAGGTAGTGATGATGCTTGTTCCAAGCAGGAGCACCCATAACACAAGCCCAATCTTGGCAGCCAATTGCAGAGCTTCACAGTCCATCTGCATAGAGTGGCCACTCAAGGTAAGACAAAAGACCCAGCCCCTTCCTATAAAGTTCTCTCTAAAAACGAAGTCTCCTGAATTACCCGCATTTTTCTACCACTACTCAAGTGGCAAAGTTAGAAAGAACTTAATCAGCAAACCACTGCCAAGTAAGACCGATCAAATATCTAAAGGCATTCCGGTCTCCTATTCTCCACATTTGTATGTCCACATTGCCCAGTTCAGGAATGCAGGCAATACATTACCGCTATCTGGGAAGAAGTTACCTGAAGTAACACACAGAGCCAGGTGAGGTGTCAGAGGAGTCCCCGAAGAGCTTGCACAAACCCAATAAATCTCAACTGACAGCCTGCGAAACGCCTACAGGCAACATTCATAAAACAGTCCTAGAACATTGGGAAAAGAACATTCCAATACAGAGATAGCCTAAAACAAACCTATCACATTATCTCTTTTGGCAAGGGGAACCAAACAGACCTTGAGCAAAAGACAATATGAGAAAATCATGACAACCAGGAAAGATAAATAATCTCAAAATACAATAACAAAACAAATTCTAGGAGAAAGACCTTAACCCCTTCAGTGCCACGCCCTTTCCCCCTCCTGTGCCGGGCGTTGCACTAGTGGGTGGGGTTCATGACGAGATAACCTCTTCAGTGCCCATGACGAGACTAACAATACAGACAGTAAGCATGTAATATGACTGTCATGCTACATAGTTATTTCATTTAAACTCCCAAAGCACATGTGTCTCCAAAAAGAAGTTTCCAACAGGGGAGTCTGCCAACCAAAATATCGTACTTCATTTGTACATTTAGACAGTATTTTTATGAAGCTTTAGCGTTCCACCACCGACCACCATTGACCCAGACTGCATTGCCACACACTTTCTACAGTAACAGGGTCACCAGAACATGTACTCTTTTCTAACAAGGCAAGGTTTCTTAGGAGCAAAATGTCACCTACAGAAATGGAAACCTGCTTAGTGTGTTTTCTAGTTTTGTGTTATATCCCTTGCTTAGCTGGGGATTTTCCAAATCTTGGGAACATCTTCATTCAGAACGGTTTCCATACACTCAAACCCCCCCCCCCTTCCTTTAAAGCCACTTGGGCATCCAGGCAGGAATCAAGGATGTTGGTTTGCGCCATCTTAATGCCAAGGGTGAAACCATAGTCACCGAATGAGGGGTGGTACAACACAAATCACAAGTGAATCTTTCAGTCTGATCAATTACACATCCAATATTAATATTCCTTCCCCCAACAAGGTCATTGGTTTGTGAATAGTAAAAAGAGCTCTTCAGATGCTTCACACTAGAATCTGCCAGAAAAGTATGCATATCTGAACCAATAAATGGTAAACAATTATCTGAAACTTGGAACACTGGGACTCCCTTCTCTTGAAAATATATCTTAGAAATTCAGCAGCTTTATTATTATTTATTTTTTGCAGTGGGCTCAGATACAAAGCGTACTTTTGGCCATTTACTACTCAAGTCCATCTGTACAATTCATTATGATATTGTGGCGACAGAGGTGAAATGGACCCACCTTATCTTTCCCTTCTTGATTCCACATTCTAGAAGGAAACTATAGAATTTAAGGAGATTAAGTCACTTTACATTTTTTTTTCCTAGTGGTTACAAATACAATTTCTTAATCAACATTGTCAAAATCCCTACCCATAGAAGGGCATCAAAAACCTGCTCGAATCCTTTTCTTAGTGCCTTAAAGAGTGCCCAGCTCTCATACTCTGTCAAGTGTGTCTCCTGTAGAATAATAATTTGTGCAGGAGAGCCCTTCAGATACTGCATTATTTTCTCTCTCCTACTCTTCACCCGAAGACCGTTTACATTCCACGACAGAATTTTTTAACTCCTTACTTCCATTCCCTGTCATCTCCTAAAAACCCCTCTCTGCCCACAAACTATTGATGAAAACCAGACAAATGAGGCATTTATTTTTTCCCCCTAAACCACCATCCCTGTGCAGCCCACACCCCACCCCCCTCCCTTGGAAAACCCTAACCAACTTCCCATGGCAAAAGCCCTGTGAATTACCCTTCAGCGTGCGGTGCACTTACATACACACCCTCATATAAAATTGAAACCTATACAAAGCAGGAAATCATTATCTATAAAATATAACACATAACGATTCCCAGCCTGGAGCTGTTCAATAGAGCGGTCAACCTCCTCAACAAACCGAAAGGAGTGCATCTTATTATTCAACATCACTTTGAGTAGAGCCGGGAACTTCAGCTGGACCGAAGAACCTAGCTTCCTTAGCTGCTCAATTCTTTTCCCCAGTTCTCACTGCCTATTAGTGGTTACTTAAATTCTTACTCCATCCACCTCCAACACTTTCTTCTTCAGAGCTTTAGCTAGGATCTTCTCCTTCAAGGAATAAGTGAGGAAATTAACAAGAATTCTCCTAGGCTTAGATCTATTTGCATTTAACCTAAAAGGGTCTCTATGTATCCTCTGGATATCTCTGGCAATTTCCTCCTCAGTCTCATCCAGCTGAAGCTCACTTTACAGCCACTGAACCACAAAGCTTTTAATATATTCTCCTTCTTTACCCTTGGGAACTTTTAAAACCTTCAAATTGTTCCTCCTTTGAAAGTTTTCTAATCTTTCCAGTCTTTCCTCGTGCTCTCTCCCCCTAGCTCCGAGTCCTTCGATCTCTTTCCTGTTAGTCTGTATCTCCTCCTTTAGGTCCCTAACTTCGCCCTCTATCACCAATGTTCTTCCACTCAGGTCATCCATTTTTTTCTCTAACACCTCACATGCAGACCTGATGCCTTTCTAATTCAGCTCTGAAGTCTCGAATCTCCCTCGCATCTCAAGGGTAAAGGTTTTGAACAATGTACCTATAGAAGGATCTCGACTCCGAGGCTGCTCCCTCATCTCCTAAAGCCTCTTGCCCCAATCGACAATCTATAGTCCTTACCGGGCGCTGACTCGCTTTGTACCTCCTTCGATACTTGCGATTTCCCTCCTTCCTCCAAAATAGACTCCGCTGGAAGATTAAAACTACTCTCTGGATCGTTCAAAGTAACTTCATCCCTTGTGGCTCCCACTACCTCCCCCATCTCTACAGACAGCACATGAAATCGGTTTGGGCTCAAATGTGCAGATCAATCTTCCAGATTAGTTATCCCCTCAGGGCTCCACCCACCTCCTGAAAAATCAGGAGGTGGGGTCCGTCACTGCTGCTGACATGGGATTGTTTCTGAACACTAAAGTTTTCGGGAGCACCTTAAAATAAGTCCTAAAGGACGGTGTCACCTTAATCTTGCGCTGCAAAGAACCCCCTCTTGCCAGCTTAGTATGCACCTTGTTCCCCTTATTGCACCATCTGCCCCTGGGCTTCACCAGCTTCACCTCCTCCTCCACCTTCTTTGCCCATTGCCTTTTATTCCCCAGACCTAGGCGAAAGATCCACTAACACCAGGCAATCCGTCGCACACCCTCTCGCCACACTTCAGTGAATACCTTGAAGAACCAGTAAGTAGCCCGGCCACCTCACCAACACTACATCCACTCTCAGACCTCACTACTGCTCTTTTACCCTTATCAGCACTCTGGCTCTTTCCATGAATCCCCTGCTCCTGGGCAGGAGCAAACTGTACCTCAGCGTTTTTAGCACACAATGAATGCTCCAGTCCACTCCTACAAGCATGACCCCACTCAGCCCACTGGCTCCTCGACCGCTATCTCGAAAGAGGACCCTGGCAGCAGCACGACGCCCCCTCCTCAACTCCAGTGCCGCTCTCGTCCACGGCTGCTCCGCCGTGTTCCCAGACTCCGCCTCCAGCCTTGCTGCCTCGCTACCTTGCTGATCCACACTCGGCTCCAAGAGCCCCCTACCTCCGTGGAAGCTCCAATGGCTCTCTGGAACGCTCAAAACGCCCGTATGTTCTCGTTGAATCACAAAATTAGACCTGCTCAGTTAATACCGCATACACTGGCAGGTTTCACCACTTTCTCTGCCGCTCGCCTTCCGAATCACGTCAACTTCGCCGCACGCCTCCGGGATCACCCGCAATCCGCCGCTAGCTGGCCGCCATGTTTTCCCCCCCTTCCCGACCGAACTCTAAGGCACAGAGATGGGTTGTACATGCAACTTACACGAGGCAGACAGCAGTTACCAAAGGGGTTGCAGTACTAGTTAAGCGAATATTTTGATAGAAGGCAATGTTTCGAGTATTACAGGAAGGTGGCTAATAGTTAAGTTAAGAGTTCTTGGGCTGATCTTCAATCTAGTGGGTTATTATGGTCCAAATCAGGATGACACAGGTCCATTGGATGAAATAGCAAATGAGCTTTTGAGTTTCTCTGGTCATATTATGGCTGGGGACTTTAATACAGTTTGACCATAAATTAGATAGATATTTGAATAGTAGAGCGGCGGTAAACCCAAAGATGTCAGATTGGGTGAGAGGCTTGATGGTGCAGTGGGGTCTCTGCGATATATGGAGATGTAAGGTAGGCTCCCGTATGGGTTTCACATATTACAATAAAAAATATAAAAACATAGGTCAAGGATAGATTATTTTTTGGTGGAACGAGCAGTGAAAGATTCTGTTTTGGAGGTTAAACATATTGGGGTTCACCTATCAGATCATTCAGCTATCCTTTTTCGGATGAGGGTGGGGGAGAGGATTACTAGTTCAACATGGAGGCTGGATCGCATGATTTTGTCTCAAGATGAGACCATGCAAATTTTGAAAGCGGAATCCCAGGAATTATTTTAAAGGAACCAAGGCTCAGCTAAGATTGGGATTGTATGGGATGCCTATAAGGCCTACTTAAGGGGCAGACTAGGTGCTGTGGCAGCAGCGTAAAGGAGAGTCTATCATCGAAAGGTGTTGGAGTTAGAAGAACAGATTCGGAGGCTGGAAGCGGTTTTGCTTACTGCAGGGAGCCATGAAAAGGAGATGGATGAAATATTAAATTTAAAAGGGAATCTATCAGGAGTTCTGAGAGATAGAGTCAAGGAGAAATGGGAGTCCAGCCAGCTAGCACATTTTGAATATGGTGAGGGCTGTAGCAAGCTTCTAGCTTGGAAGGCAAAGAGTGATCAGGTCAGAAGTTTGATTAAAGAAATCAGATGTGATGGTAAAGAAACTGCTTCAGCGTTCTATAGACATTTTGGGAGGGTATACAAGGAAGATCTGATAGTTACAGAGGAGGATGTGATGATTTGGTTGGAACATATGGAGCCATTATCAGAGGAGGTGATGGAGGTGTTGAACAGGGAAATCTCTGTTGAAGAGTTCGAGGAGGTTATTAAAGGGGGCATAAGGGGAAATGCTCCAGGGCCAGATGGTCTTCCGGTGGAGGTTTATAGAACTTTGGCCAGTGCCATAATACCTGCTATGAGGCAGCTCTTTAATGCCATATTCCTTTCAGGCTCTGCTATGCCGGACTCTTGGAAAGAGGCTAATATAGCTTTGATTCCTAAGCCTGGAAAGTCATTCAAAAATGCTGACTCGTACAGACCTATTTCTCTTTTAAATGCCGATTACAAGCTGTTCACAAAGGTCATAGTAGGGAGGTTAAATGGGATTATGTTGAATATGGTTCATGAAGACCAGAAGGGTTTTATTAGAGGAAGAGCATTGAAAGAGCTGGAGTTCTCTTATTGGTTGCATAGACATGGCTACGGCTTTCGATCTTCCGCTGGCAGTAATAGCATTAAATGCTGCCAAAGAATTTGATTGTGTTAACTGGGTATATCTGTAGACCTTGCTCAAATATCTTAATCTGGGGGAAACATTTTGCAGAATGTTAAAAGGTATATATACACTACTCCGGTAGCTAGAGTACTGGTTAACGGGGTACTGACACAGCAGGTGCAGATTATGAGGGGTACAAGGCAAGGGTAGGCCATGTCTCCACTTTTGTTTGATCTTTATATTGAGTCACTGGCGAGGAAAAAAAGGAGCTGTGAGGGTATACTGCCTTTTAAATTCTTTGATTGGAGTAGGAAAATCTGGCTCTATGCTGATGATATTGTAATATATACAACTAATTTACAACAAACCATGAGTTGTCTTCTGAAAATAACAAACGGGTTTGGCAACATTTCGGGGTATGGTATTAATAGGCAGAAAACTGAAGTCATGGCATGGAATATCGAGACAGTGGGCATCGTATGCAAAAAAGAAATGAGATATTTAGGAGTCAGGATAACCCAGAACATCGCAGAACTCACTGAGGCAAATTTTGATAGGGTTAAAAAGGAAATTAGTGTTAGTCTACGAGGTTGGATGCAACTCCCACTTAAACTATTTGGGCGAGTAAATTTGGTGAAGATGGGGGTTCTTCCGAAGCAAACTTTTCTGTTTGAAACAATCCCTTTAACCTTTAAGAAAGAATGGTTGATAAAACTGCAAGGGGAAATTAGCTCTTTTATCTGGGCGTCAAAAGGTCCCTGTCTAGCCTGGAAAAAGCTTAGAAGGAGGTTAGTGAAGGGGGGTTTAGCTCTTCCAGATTGGTTATTTTACGCGTGGTCATTTCTTTTGAAAAAGGGAAGGATGTCATTAGGTACCCCTACGAATACAGAGAAAGGTAAGATGTTTAAGGAGATGTTCAGGAAAGTAAAAGGAGCTGAAAGCGGTTTTATGTTCAAGTATGCCGATCCAACATATTTATAGAAAGTTAGATTAAAAGTGTTAGCGGGCATGGCGGAAACTTGGTATAGAATCAGAAAGTCCTTAAAAATTCTGTTTTTTAGTCAGTTGGCTCCGATTTGGGATGCTCCAGGATCTCAGTCTTGGACTAGAGATTTATTGGCAAGACCCTTAAAAGGAGGCAGGCATTTTGATGTGGAAGCAGTTATTTCCAGAGGGCCAGTTAATTTCGTGGAGTTGGTGCGAACAGGAACAGGGCCCGAGGTTTTCAAGATTTAAGTACCTCCAGATTCAAAGTTGGTACCTGGCGTCAGGGGAAATGATAGGAGGACCGAATGAATTAGAGGGAAAAAAAACTTGTGTCCAGTGTCATGTTTAAAAAAGAAATCGCACTATGGTACTTGCTGATGCTGGAGACAGAGGATGGTGCTTTCACTCTACCAAAAGATCTGTGGGGAAGATGCTTGCAAGAGACTGCGATGGAAGATCAATGGCAAGTATCAATGTCTATGCTTTATAAAACAGTTAAACCCGCATATCTGAGGAGGAATCATTTTTTTACATTGCACAGGGCATATTGGACTCCACGGAGGAGGTCTAAATTTGGCTCAGGTGGAGTGGTGGCACGTCCTAAGTGTGGCAGTCCAAACGAAGATGACCTACATATGTTCCTGCATTGCCCAAAGATACAGTCTTTCTGGGAGGCCGTGAGTAACTGCCTGTCGAGTGTTTTAAGTCTGCAGATCAAGGTAAGCGTTGGGCTGATCATATTTGGAAAGCTTGATCTGCAAGGTATAATTACGAAAGATATTGCAAAGTTGGTATTTTATGCTGTGCTGTTGGTCCGCAGAGAGCTATGTAAATTATGGGTCTCTTCAGCCTCCCCAACGGAGGGTAGCTGGAAACAATCAATGACATTTATTGCAAAGTTAGATATTTGGGTCGGATGAAAAAGAGATTAATTATGGACTCCTTTCTTGTCCTTGTGTGGTTAAAGTTGGGGTACTCAAGGGGGGGGGGGGGGCGGGGGGGAAATCAGTCCAATGATTAAGCCTTTTGAAAGGGGTCTTTAACCTGCACTGTTTTGTTAATGTAGATGGCGCTGGGTCTTCATGATAATGCCAGCATCATGCAACACTAGATTAACTTAGTTTGTTTCCGACTAAAACATCAGACGTGTTTAGGTTGTCCCTGGGAACATTTAAAATGAAGAAAAATTAACAGGTCTGCCGATCCATGTTGAAAGGCTGTAATAGTTTGAAAAGAAATCTATTTGTTTCACAAAATATCATTTGGTGTGTGTATACTAGGGGGATGCTGTAATTCAGAGCAAAGCTGTGGCATGCAAATTGTTCGAAAGTCCAAAGATCACTGCCACACACAGTAAAAGCGTACTTTTCAAAGAGGTAGAGCATGCAAAATGGGATATCCTAAAGCGTATAGATGGGTGAAAATTGTGTGGTAGTGAAAGAAAGTTGGGCCATTAACATACTTCCCAACCTTCAAAGATGGCCATTGGATGGGGTTACGCGCTTTAAGAGATATTGCCTTATTAGTCAAGCACGCTGCTGACCTATATTGCAAGCGAACAGCGCGCAAATAGCTCACCAGATTAAAGTTGCCACTCGTGGATTCTCTCACACTGCTCACCTCAAGACAGAACTGTTCCAATTGTTTGAACAGCGTCTTGCTGCCTTCAATAACTTGTAGACACAAAGACAATGCTTTTTGGAGGAGGGAATGCATGATTACAGCATGGATTTTTGTAAGTGGTGGCAAAGGATCATCCTCGTCACCACAATTAGGTTACAGGGAGGAACACACAGAGCAAACACAAGGAGATGATGGACGGAGCGCTGAAACTTTTCAGACACTCACCCCCAGTCACAGATCTGTGTGGACTCTATCATTGTGCTTTAGCTCACTGCGCCACCCCAGTTCAGGCACAGCTATATGCAAATCAGTCTTGACCCTGTGCCTCAAGGGAACAGTCTAGCACAAAATGCCAAGCCATGTCTTCCCTGGACTGGAAACAAGCATCCTGGGACCAAAGATAGCCTAAAACAAGTATGTAACTTAGCCTATATCAAACCCTCCATCTTGTGCAGTTTCAGAGCGATCCCACTAGCTCAAGCAAACATGCACTCACAACCAACATGGAAGCCTGCTTGAAGACACTGTGCAAGCAACATGCTCTCAACATACATGTAGGATTGTTAGGGTGTGACACTCGAGTGAGCTAATAGGTCTTTATTTTCTTGTTCTGAACTGAATATGATGCTTGTCCTTGTACTAAAAACTCAAAAACTATATGCTGCCACAACGGCTCATTACCCATTGCCCAGCTATACAGACGGTAGTCCCATCTCTCATGGGGTACACTTTTGGCACTCCCCACTTAAGACTCACAACAGGCTCTGGGGTTCAGGATCAATTTTAAGCCTAGGCCTCTGCGCATACAGAGGATTTTGTGGGTGCTGGGCAACAGAACATCAGGATGTCATTCACTTGCAGTTGGATAGTTCAGGTAGGGATGCACATTAAGTTAGCATGCAAGGGACATTCCTGTCCCAAAATGGTCTCTACCCTATGGAGAGTGGTTGAACTTGGGAGGTTCCGTTAAGCGTCAGTTATTCTATCCACCTTTCTCTTCCCAGCACTCTCCCAATCCTCTCAAAATCAGCAGAACTACATAACTGTAGAGCTCAACGAACCACAGAATCTTGAAGACTCCAAGTATTTGTGACACCAAAATATCACTGGAAAGTAATTTAAACATGACCTAATGGATAATGTAAATGGATAAACTAAATTGGTCAGCTTAGCTCCCAAAGTCTTTAGTGAAAGATAGCCTTTTAGAGCACCCACACGCACAACAGCAGCAGGTACACAGATGCACATTGTGACCCATCAATTTTCCCCTTGCCCAATGGCCCAGTTAGAATATCCTTGCAGGAAGCGCCTTTATTGACAAGGATGAAAAATTAAGCCCACTGACACCAGAGTGCAGACGCACAAACGCAGCCACTGCTTGCTTGAGATCATGGGGGCAACCGAAGGTAAAAGTAACTTCTATTTGGTCCTGTTAGGGTGTTTAATCTCCTCAACATATGCTTCCCAAAGTAACAAACTGTCTGTGCCTCTGCCTACTTTTTCTATCAACACATCCACAATCCCATATATGTGAGTATATTATATATCTTGTCTGTCATCTGGGAGAAAACTCGCGTGTCTGCATGTCCAGTTTGGCGCACAATAATCTTAGTGTGCACAAGCATGAGACAATTACATGATGAGGGGTGCAATTCACCCCTTAACAAAAATGCTTTTAGGTTTTCTATTTCGGAGACCACTAGAGGGAAAAGGTCCTATATGGTCTGCATGACAGCATGCATCACGTTTAGTGTAAAAGGTAAACCAGAACTAGGAGTTGGTATTTAACACAATCTGTAGAAAATGTATAGATTTAGTCAGTCCTGAAGAAAGACTGCTGACCCCGAGTGACACTAGTAACAGGCTGATACATATCGACCTTACTGAGGTATAGATGTTAGGGGTCATTACACCCATAGAACATCACACTGTTTATATACCAGCTACAGGATCTTATTAATAAACTAGAATTAAGATCCTGAAGGCTTTTTTAACTTGCACTTAGGTTTTAGTAAGAGCTCTGCTTACAAACCGCATTGAGCCCACACACTCACACGTTAGGAGTTCATCAGTTGTAAGGATTTCCCTCTTTTGTGTACAGATTACAACGTTTAAGGGAGGCTGAAAGATGTCCAAATTTAGCTTCTCGCTCTTCCTTGTTTTTCTACATATTTTCTTTAAAGCCCAGGTACATAACCATCCTCTTCAGTGGGTTGACAGTGTGCAATTCTTCATTTCTGTTTCACTAATGGGGTGCATACACACAAACATTTAGTAACCATTGTATAAAAACAACACACCAGCACACCATACATTTGTTGACATCTACTGACTAGAGGTTTCTCCATTCCTCCTTTCCTTTACACAGTGCAGAGATTCCCTACTAAATACATTTCGTGGGCCATTTTAAAGTGGTGTCACAAGAGCGCAATGGGTATTTGCACCTACTTCTTGCATATCCAGTGTACTTCGGTGTTCTATAAAAGGGGCTGTGGATGCTTGGGCAGTCCCTTCCATAATACAGATCAAGACAGCGCACATTTGGCACCAACACAATCATAATGAAAGACCATGCAAGTGAGGAATTTTTTTTGTCCATGTCCAAACCAGATCACAGAAACGGGAGAGCAGTAAAGGAGCTGCTGGGAGGCACACTATGTGCCACACAAAGGCAGATCTCAATCAGTGTGTCTCCGTGAATGAGGGGGTGGGGGAAGAGAATTAGAAGTGGTAAGGTGTCAGGGATCTCTCTCACAGCACCCATCTGCAGGAGGCACCCTCTAAAGTACCAGTCTGCAGAGGAATCGGTCATCATTTCAAATACAGGCAGGTTAGTTGCCTGCTCAGTGAGAGGCAGACAAGACCGCTTCAAAAAGCCAGTCCACGTTTCACAAATGTGCTTCCTTCAGGGGATAGTGTATGCTGTTAGGGTACACTGTTCGATCTGCACCAGGCACACCCAGTTAAAGGTGTGCTGTGGTGCAAACAGGTACAGAGAACCCTACTAGTAATTTGTCCTGGAATTCTGGGTCTCAAGCCCAAAATACCTAAATGGTTATCTTATGCCTCTTCAGGTCATCACCAAGGAAGTAGCAGAACTGGATACTCCTACCACAGAAAGCTACCAAGGCAAACATCTGGAAGCTATATGTTCTGATGCCGGCTTCAAAGCAAAACCAAGGTGTACATTTATTTTATTTCGGTACCCATAGACATCTTCAGTATGATATTTTAATGAAAGACAGCATTACTTACTAAAGTGCATCAACACTTTATTGCAAGGCTACTGTCCTCCAGTAAAGGGAATTTTTAGGATCCTGATTGTTCCAGGATTATCAGAGGAGTGTTAGGAAACCATTAATCTATTGGACATTGTTGTTCGGTCATCGGGCGTGCAAATATGGTCAGGACTGTGGCTGAGACTTCGCAATACTGAATATCTTCCTTTGGCTTTCGTTTACTTTTTAAATATTACTAAATCTCAAAAATACTGGCCCTCACATGGATAGCACACCACCACTAAAAAGCACACAATAGTCACATCAACAGACAATGTCAGTTCTGTGTACAGACATAACAATTGGATACAACTGATAAAAGCAGATGGCAACAAGCGATTCCTCCTCAACTGGAAGTGGTATTTCTCAAGGGTATCTCACAACCATATGAGGGCTCTGAGGCTATTTCGAACGCAACCACATTTCAGTCTGAGGGCGGAGTAGTATATGGAGGTCAAAAAATGCCTAGTTCAACAGATACTTACCAAAGTCAGAAGAAGTACACTTCCTCCAGTTCTGTGTACAGGTGAATACAGATCTAGTTCTTCACTAATTCAACATAAGAAATCCCAGACTTACACAAGGTTCACCTGAAATAGAAGAAAGAACAATAAAGATTAGTGGTACATATGAAAGACTAAAACAAATTGCAATCCACTCATGATCTCACTGGTCTCCTGACTAGAGAAGGATGCGCCAGGTGGACAGAAGCATTTCTAAAAATCATAATCTTCACAGGGAACAATCTACATCTCTCCCTCCAACCATTGCCACCCCCCCTTTTCTTATGTTACTTCCCTTTCGTAGCTATGACATCTCAAGTGATAGTAAAGGTCTGGGGTCGTCTCAACTAATCAGGTTTTCATCCCCAAGTATAGCTAGTGCATCTTCACTTCCATACAGTGACATTGTTAGTTTTAAACATGGCAAGTACACATTAAGAAAAACGTTTGGAAACCCCTCAGTATCCATTTAAACCGAATTGAGCTTCCTCTGGAATTCTGCTAGGTTTGCTTAATGGTTTAATTTAGATTGGTTTAGACAGAATGCTGGCTCAGCAAGATTTACACGAGACAACAGTGTGCTTCCAAACCCAAATAAGCTCTTGTCAACTTAACTGCTTTTCAGCTAATAAGTGGGCCTCTAGTAACAGAGTTCCATCTGTCCTTGTGGTTGTCAGAAGGAATAGTGTATTTGTTCTCTATCACATTATTCAAGCCATTTACATTCCATGAAACTATTTTCAGAACTTTTATTTTTACAAAAATAAGAGACATTTGCCAATAACAGAACTGAATGTAATCCTTCATTTTGTGGTAAAATTTGTTCTTAAGTCGTTATTTGAAGACTAAAGAATCCAACTTCCCAAGACTACTCATTTTATTTTTCTGCAGAATAAATAAATACCAGAATTCTTATCTTACAAATAGACACGTGATAAATTTAAATTAAACTTCAGTCTGCAGTCCTTCACCCAGCAAGAGGCAACTCGCGTGTCGCGAACACATTCAACACAAGCAGTAGACCTCTTAACGGTGACTAACTGCTTTTCAGCCACCCACTTGGTTTCCTTGTAATGTATGGGTAGCAAATACCAAACAGCCTCGTTTGTTTTCTTTCATTTTAAATCTATTAAGGTCTTAGTTGTTTTAATCCTTGATAAAGTATTAGTTGCCCTTTTGATTACTTACTGCTGCTTCCCAAGTTGAAAAGAATGAAGAGGTCTGGGCTACGTTTTGAGTTAACACAGGCTCCTTAGAAGAAAAGAAGCATGATCACTACTATGCAAAGCTCAGTGTACATGTTTTGTTAGCAGGAGGCAACCTACTTAGGGCTGTGTTAACCCCCCAATCCCGCCAAATACATGACATTCCATGGTTTTCGGCAGTCTGGCTGGGTACAGGCCACCACCGGTATGCTAAAATGAACTCCAACACGAGGAGAATCACCTACATTAGTGGGCAACTAATAATCCTATGCCCCAACAGAGAGGTGAGATACATTAAATGGAAACGTTTGGAAATGTAATGCTGAAAAGGGAATGAGAATACTATTCGAGGGTGGGAAAAACATGGTGTAGGAAAAGTAAATATGCTCAGCTCAGAGATAATTAAAATTCACAAAAGTTTACAAGTACAGTTTCCAGATCTCCTTCTGTAAACTTATGAATTCCTGAAAGTCGTAAACCTGCACCAATACAGAGACAAAACTGCAAGTGCACTTCTGTGACTTTCTTTAACAGTTGAGCCCAGGGATGTGGAGTTCCTATTGCTCGACGTGCTGGACATATTGTTTGTGGGTCAAGGCAACAATTGAATTGATCAGGTTTACTTTGTCCAACGGACAAGTAGGCCCAACCCCCTGAAACACAAACCTTTTGTCAGTTTACAGTATGGATGTGTGGAAGGATTTGCTGCAAGTAAAGCAAAATTGGTATTTATGCATGTAACGATTCAAACTTGTATATACGATTCATCAAGGCGAAGCATTTACAATTTGGGCCAGTCTTAGGAGAAAATGCAGTAAACAGAGAATTTAGTTCTAATTACTACAGTGGTCCCAGTACAAAAACCTGTACATATGTGCAAAATGTAACGCTACCTATATTGCTTAGATTATATGCAGAAACCTGAACACTAGGTTGGTCATGTTTTGCTTTCACCAAAAAAACAACAACAAAAAAACGTTAAAAGTGTTTGGCTAAACTGTTGCATCTTTTAGTTAAATATTTGATGCATATATATATACACATATACACACACGAGATAATCAGTGTAAACCCATTACAGACATTATGAAAATATGTTAGACACCCAAATCTTAAAAGGTGAAAAAGTGCACCAAAAGCTGTATGCCCTTGCAGTGGTGCATAAATTGGACTGCACAACGTTTTACGAAATTACGTCTAGAACAAGCACTCCTAGCAAACCTTTTTTTAATTCGATTTTTGCATGATCAAAAAACATTGTCAGGGGTTCAGATCCCGGTGCATCCACTTACCCACTTATTTATCGAAGGTTGATTAAATGAGCACCATTGAGCTCGGTAACAATAAACATCTGTTAATTTAGGGTCAACAGACCCTAAGGTGAACATGCAAGTTACAAATACACGTGTTAAATTTGCTCATGGTAAAAAAAAAAAATTCTATTAAACGAGTACAAATACACCTTTAACGCCACTGCCCCTCCCCCCACCAGAAAAAAAAAAAAAAAAAAAAAGAGTCTTCTCTTGCCCTTATCAGGAGTAAACCTCAAACCTTTTCTAGGTGTGGGAAGAGACTGGAACTGAGTGGGTGAATACCCTTCAGCATGCAAGTTAGTGTGTGTACACAGACTCGTAGGCAATTCTAACCCTAGAACTAAAACTGCCAACCTACTTCTAGCTCCTATGTGTAGATTTGTTGGAAATGTTGATAAATCAGAGCCTTGCTGGAATTAAAGTCCCTATACAATATATAATGCTGCCATAAATTGTCGCCTTACTCCACAGCACAAAAAAAGAATTCTTTTTTTTTTTTTAACATAAGTAGAATGTATTAAGCATATGGGGCCACGTGTACAAAGTAATCTGTTTAAGACTCCCTAATTGCGAACCTGTGCAATTCGTAATCAGGAAGTCGCAAACAGCGTTGTACTAATGTCTCTCAGACACATTTCTTGATTCCCAGTGGGCCGCAAACGGAACAACCTCATCAATATTTATGTGGCAAGTCGAAATTTGCAACCCCTTGGGGATCGCTAAAAACGGGGATGGTGGCCTCCTGGGGACAGCAGACCACAAGGGCTCTTTGGTTTTAAATAAAGCAACATTTTCTTTTTTTTTTTTTTAAATGCAGCCCATTTTCTATAAAGGAAAACAGGATGAGTTTAAAAAAGAAAAACGAAACATTGTCAGTGTAAATTTTCTTTATATATATATATATATATATATATATATTCACTGAAAAAACCATAGGTTTCACACATGTTATAGTTAGCTGGACATTTTACTGATAAAAAACCAATGAAATTCCCCCGTTATAGTTACTGTAGGCAACTATAACTCACGCGACCGCAATCCTCTGCTGATGCTAATACTGTATTTAGACACTTATTTGCCCATGTCTTCTTCCATTAAATTTTAGCTATACATATATTACAAATATTTTTTTTTCATAAAGACACATATGTCATCAGCAGAGGATTACGGTCGCGTGAGTTATAGTTGCCTACAGTAACTATAACGGGGGAATTTCATTGGTTTTTTTATCAGTAAAATGTCCAGCTAACTATAACATGTGTGAAACCTATGGTTTTTTCAGTGAATTAGCAAGGTTTTTTAAATGCTAATTCCTAACTATAACGTGTGTGAAACCTATGGTTTTTTCAGTGAATTTGTACGGTTTTTTAAATGCTAATTTATTTATGTATTATTTTTTGTATATTTATTTTACAATAAATTACGTATTAAAAATTATTATTATTTTTTTTTTTGGTTTTCACCCTGCGAATTATTTTTTTTTTTTTGTAAAAAAAAAATTTTTTTTGTGTTTTTCAGGGTGCGCGCACCCCCGAGATTTTTTTTTAAAAAAAATTTTTTTTTTTGCCTTCGGGGTCCTTCAGGGACCCCCTGACAAAGGCTAGGGGGTCAGGAACTCTCTACCCTGCCCCCTTTTCACGTTCGCCACCTTCCTTTTTCACTCTCGCACTGAAAACAAACAAAATGG
The DNA here is from genome assembly GCF_964204655.1 of Triturus cristatus. Taxonomy (NCBI): domain Eukaryota; kingdom Metazoa; phylum Chordata; class Amphibia; order Caudata; family Salamandridae; genus Triturus; species Triturus cristatus. The sequence goes on from NC_140586.1 coordinate 253,307,572, forward strand.
CGGCCGACACTTCCTGATTTCGACCGATTCGAACGTTGACTAACATGTAACCACCAATCAGAATTACGCTCGCGCACGTTAGGGTGCTCGCACGGTGCGCGCACCCTGCGCGCATATATATATATATATGCTTTTAAATGCTATTTTCTCCGGAAATACTGAACAGATTTACACCAGACCTGCAAAAGGCACTCCCTTGACCTTATGACTACCTCTCTGCCAAATTTCTAGTAATTCTGTTCAGCCGTTCGGGCTGTAGCTCGTCCTAAAGGTCCTATGGAAAAATGCATGGGAAAAACGCGTTTTGGGACCCCCCTTTTATCTCAGCCCCCGCTTGACGGATCCCCCCGAGACTTTCAGGGTAGGAGCGGAGCGTAGCGCCCCACCTATTTTGAGAAATTCGCGAGGATTCGTCGACCGGCGCCAAAGTAATTCAAAATAGAATGTTGAGGTTTTCCTATGGAAACGTGGTCCTAACTATAACTACCTACTGGCGACCGCCAGTAGGTAATATATATATATATATATATATATATATATATATTCCAAAACCCAGGTTTCTCACTTCCTAGGAACCTTTTACAATAGAGCGCACTCAAAGCCATCAGCGTTAAGTAAGCAATTTTCCATTTATTTTCGTCTCCACTGCTTACAAGTAGACAAACGCGTTTCAGCGTAACCGCCTTAGTCAGTGTCTATTCAATAGTTGCATAATGAGTTTTTTTAAATAAAGTTTTCATGCAATTCATGGAAATGGAAAATAACGTTTTTAAATAAACATAGAAGGTACATTGATGCAGACACCGGTAACATTACTGCAGCGGCCATCTTTGAACGATCAATACATTACATTCATGTATGAGTTCATAACTTGGATCTACATATATAATAGATTTGTATTGTCCATTTAATGTAATAATGCAGACTCCTTGGAAGGTAAGCCCATACAGGGCGTAATTTTCATAAAATGCGGCCGAAAAGTCAAAATATTATTTTAATTGTTCTAGTGGCAATGGAGGGCTAGAATAGAAATTCATAATTGATGAATAGTAATCACATGAAATGCAAATAAGTGATATATATATGTAGATCCAAGTTATGAACTCATACATGAATGTAATGTATTGATCGTTCAAAGATGGCCGCTGCAGTAATGTTACCGGTGTCTGCATCACTGTACCTTCTTCTATGTTTATTTAAAAACGTTATTTTCCATTTCCATGAATTGCATGAAAACTTTATTTAAAAAAACTCATTATGCAACTATTGAATAGACACTGACGAAGGCGGTTACGCTGAAACGCGTTTGTCTACTTGTAAGCAGTGGAGACGAAAATAAATGGAAAATTGCTTACTTAACGCTGATGGCTTGGAGTGCGCTCTATTGTAAAAGGTTCCTAGGAAGTGAGAAACCTGGGTTTTGGAATTGATTTGCGCGTCCTCCAAGCGCTGAGCAGCACCCGTGACGCTGAGGTGCAACGGCTGGTGGACTGGTGTTGGATAGATATATATAGATATATATATATATATATATATATATGGTGGTCCATGGGATCACTGCCTGCTTTTAAAAAACGTTTTTTGCAACATTTCACAAAGGAAAAGGGGTCCCCGGGTCCCCTTCCTGTTTGCGACTGGCTTACCCCCTACTTGAAGTAGGAGGTAAAATGTGATTGTATTGCAACCTAATTTCAGTCGAAAAACATTCAACCTGCAACTTGCTATTAGGAAGGGCCACCCTTAAAATGCCCCTTCTGAATACTGACTCGCAAACCCTATTTTGCGATTCGGTAATGGGTTAACGGACTCATAAAATGGGGTTAGTTAATGCCAAAAGGCTATTTAGCGGTCGCAAATGGCTCGATTCTCAGTTTACGACCACTAAAACCTTTTGTACATGTGGCCCAAAGTCCCTTAATCAAGTCATGTTTTATAAAAGTCTATGCCCGTTAGCCTCGGAAATAGTTTCATGCTGCCCATAATTGTTTTATGCTGGTTTTCTTTTTTCATATTTTGGCATGCATCAAACCTGTTTCACTAAATGATAGCTCAGAGAAATAGTAGATCTGGTTGAGCAATAGTTTAGACAAACTCCTCACCACCCCCCCACCCAGAGGTTGCTTTTTTTGTGAGCATTTTATCTAGAAAATAAACAATCCCAATCTTGATTTCGGGCTTCTATCATTTGTATATAATCAGGGTGAATTCTTGGAGAATCATAAGAGGTCTCGATTTACTAAATTTTGTAAACAAACATACATGTTTATGTCTCTATCGACTTTTAGCTGCCTGTTTGAGACCATACCGAAAGCCCAACTGTGGGCATAGTGCCCATCTATAGCTTATAATTGGTTGGCTTACTATCCACTCTTTTGCTTACTTCTTATTCCATGGCTTCTCTTTTCTTCTGTTTGTGCCTACCTTCAGCACTCTCCCCCTACCATCCGCTTGATTCACACCTCCAAAAATCTACTCTCCCACTAGCATTTGGAAGTACAATGTTATCAGGTCGAGTTATTTTTAGCTCTACTAGTCCCATCTGGCAAGTAGACTTAGACTAGAACTGAACAGGTGTTCTGTTAGTTCAGAAAGTGAATGAGCAATAAAGATGCCATTAAATCTTATTTTTATCTTGACACATTTGCTGTTCAAGGAAAGAGGTCAAAAGTCTGTTTGTATTTTAACTAACTGCTGCTTGGAAAATTAGGTTTATTTTTCTCTCTTACCAGTGTTAGAGGTTTTTGTCAAGTGAGCTGTCTTAAGATGTCAGTTATTTTTCTCTAACACATAACATTTAAATAAATAGCCACTAAATTATTAAAAATATTTCTAAATATATCAGGAATTACAAAAGCAAATTTTCTGTAATTAAGAAGTGTGATGCAAACAAATAGTTAAATAGGAGCAAAATAAACCAGAACACTTTACTTGGCAATGTGCAAGTGACACATATTTGCAGAAATCATTTCCAGACATTGTTTGTACACTATATAGTTTTAATCAGTAAAGCCATGTTAGTGGGAAAGTTTGGGGCTATTTCAATGTAAAATCTGCTGATTACAAATTTATTTGATTTATGTTTAAGTTTTGTAAAAAAGTGCCTGAATCACCCTCGAAGGGGTATCTCTGCGCTGCGAAACTGCTACGAGAAGGCTGACGGGACAAGGTTAGAACAGAACGGTCTTGAGAAGCATTATACGTTGGAAATAATCAGGGCATTATAACAGTATGCTACCACTTCACGCTTTAGTTATGTATTTATTAAAAGTGATACTTTTTAAACATGATTTGAAAAACATTCCTGCACATGCTCTGATGAAAATTTTGTTAATGAGCTAAGAGGCAAGTCAGGGGTCATGTGTATCCTAGATGTGGCTAGGTTTGTATTATACATGGATAAAAAAGTTTAGTCCATTAAATCAAACATGAGTTTTTTCCATACAGCAGACATGCTGAACTTGCACATTTGAAGATGCGCTCATATGAGATAATGAAGAAAATTATTTGTCCATGATCACATCCTTTCAAATCAGTTTATGGGTCAAGAGCATTACAAATAGGTTGAGTAGATAATTTCGTTCACTAGACCTGCAGGCCCAGTAACATTTTTATGATTTTGAGGCAGTGATCAGATCCTTCCATGGCTCAAATTTAGAACACTTTTTCTTTTCCATTCAGCACTCCATAAGAGTGCATGTTTTTATCCTCTCTACCAAAATGTGCTTCAACTCTCTCCCCTTCCCCCCACCACCGCCACTGAATGCCCCCAGTGGTCTGTCTTGCTCCGCATCCGTCTGTGAAAGCACAGCAACAGGTACATTTTTGCCAGGGTAGGACTAAAGCATATTATGGGTTTTGTTTTAGTTCCTGTATTCCACATTTTGCATGGGCGCACAAGCCTTGAAACAGCAAGGTTTTTGTGGCACTGGGGAAAAGTCCATGGGCTGCACTCACTCAGCCGGTGCTTGAGGCAGAAGGAGAACTTAGCAAGACTGAACAGGACTTATTACAAGGGTAAGAAGTGTTGGCTTTGCCAATGCTGGTTTTAATCTGGAACCACTGTCAATAATGCACTCTGAGCTAACAACATTTCTTTAGAGCGCTCACTTTAATAGTAAAGGCTACGCATTGACATATTATGAACTGATGTTTAAACAACTAATACATGAAGATACAAACCTTGGTTTAGAGGCCTACAATCCCCTTTCACAGATCCCTCCTGTGGTACTGTACACGGGCATACAAAACGTTTATGATGCTGCGGGTGGGATCTACTTGTTCAGTGAGTAACACTAGTCTGAAAAGTGGTTCTTGATGCCATACAATAGGTCCTTGCCATATAGCAATAGGAATACTACACCCCTGTGAATGGACCCATGCATGTAGTAGGAAACACACAGGGGCCTATAAGGATGAATTACTTTATTGTAAATTTGGTAACCTGCATAAGACTATCGCACACTTAGTCCCTTTTTTTCACGTTGAGAAAAGAGGCCCAGGAGAAGATAATCTCTTCCTAATCACATCAACAGAAGGGAACGTTGGTTTTTTTGGGCTGCTAAGACTTCAACCACGACATGAGAAAATGAACACAAATACTAGAAACTTTTATCACTGGCAAGTAAGTATAGACAAGATATAAAAGGCATGTTAGAATATTAATTTTCATCTAAAAACCTACAGAAAATAATGAACCAAGAGTGCACGTAGTGACTACAATTAACCCCACTGATACAATTTCAGATATATATAAGCACTGGCAAAGCCAAAAGGTCTCCTTTATAATGAGCATGCAGAGCTGTTGGCTCTGCCCCTGTTTATTTATAAAGTATTGGAAAAAAATGTAAAAGAAAACAGTTCAAAATGCTGCAGGGAAAGCAGCCATGTCATGGTATCACAAAACCGTATACTGAATTCAATCTTTATAAAGGGCATAATTTATTTTTCAAATACTCTTCATTCAGGAAACCCTGAGTTGACTGCGAAAGAATAAGGTATAGCCCAATTATAAAGGGAAACGCAAGCCCAGGCCCAAATCATTTTCCACAGGATTCAGACGTGTGTTCCTCTGCAGTAGTCCCAGGAGCAGATTTATGGGACTCCGGAAGAATAATCATGCTAAATAATCTTCTGCTACAGAACCCAGTTGAGGGAGTGCAGCATATGATCCTTGACCCAGTGCCATAAAAGCATTTATGTGACGAGGATTGTGCTTTCATGAACCCGGGTGACGTGGGTGGTTCGCAGGTATTGAGGGAAGAGGAACATAAGGGAGAGCGCGAGAAAACAAGCACTCTCATGGAGTGCTGAGTGAAAAAGAAAATAGTAGTTCTTCATACATGCACAGTGGAAGGATACAAGTCAGCCATTGAATAGGAAGCAAAGCAGATGAGTGACAACAAAGCTCTCCAATGGCAAGAAACGGGCAGGCTGTAAGCCCACTAAATTCACAAGAGATCTTTGGCAACCAGACAGCTTTTGCTGCCTGGTAGGAGAGTCCTAAAAATAGGATGCAGGGAATTAAATTGCTCACTGTTTGTTGCGGACATGCTTATTATATCTCCTGGAGAAAAAAAAATCCATATCTGGAATGCTATTGTGGGCCAAACATGTGTCTCATTTTTAGGACATAACTAGAATACAAATATTTGGGCAAACTTTAGAAAGATACCACTTAAGAGGTCTACCGCCAAAATGTAAATAAATATTAGTATTAAGACATGACAATTTGGTGTGAAATCAAGTATCTTAAATGTCCAGGAGTTCATATTACCAGAGGTTTGATCAACTTTGCTTCTAAATATAAATTAAGTTTCCCTTAGATTTTATCTAAGCCGGTCGTGTCACCGTTAGTTTACCAAGACACGGCGGGGGTGAAGAGCACGTGGGACAGTACGCGCACCGATTGTGGTAGAAGCCGAGCATGAATATAAATCACGCGGCGCTGATAAAGGAAGCGTCGCGTGTTTAATTAAGCAGGAGGGAAGCGGGGGGCTAATCTTTCACACTGGAAGCCCCGGATGCAGGTATACAGGATAAAGAAATGGGGAAGCTAACACGTTGAGTGAAGCAACATTGTGTGTTAAACAGGAAGTTATGCCTCATGAAGTACTGGAACAGTGTGCTGCCCGATTACAAGAATAAAATCTGTTGCACACAAGAGGTGGGAAGAAATTCACCGGGTGAAGTGAAGGAAAGGAAAGGAGAACACTCCCTTTACACAGAGGAGCAGCAGTATGTAGGCAGCTTTCAAGCAGTTATGGTAGCTGCTGTGTCATTGCTGCAGTGGAAAACCTTTTCATCGGTCTGAATTGTGGTAGAACCAGCGGATTGGATGCAGTCACCATATAAGAGGACTGGTCATATTTTCACTGTACAAGCCAATCAAGTGAATTATACAGAGGACTTAGCAAAGGAAGCGTGCATAACCAAATAAAGCTTATTAAAGAAAGAAAGGTGAAAGACGCCTTGCCTTTGCAGGGGCCTGGACACAATCCCCAACAGGTATATAAGAAGTAGATAAGAAAGGTCAATAACAGCTGATGTCGAAACTGCACCCTCAGAATAGATTCATGCTTTGCCAAGATTCTGTTGTGATTGTATAAAGCGTAACTTACAAAAACAACTGTCTGCACTTACGTATTCCAATGTAGTTCAAATAGTAGATCAAGATTGTGCCAGCTGTGTCTGACAAGAGCACACTTGTAAACAGACTACTATGTATCTCTCAAACTTGAGTTTAAACAAACATACCTCCACGACTGTGTGTGATCGCTATCGCTCATTAAGACAGAAGTGTATCTGATTTTTGCATTCACACTCATCTCCGAGTGCATTCGTGAAAGGTTACCACCAAAAAAGCATGTAATTTACCAGGCCTACATAGGAAAATAATAGCATTTCAGAAAGACACTTTTCAAGACAAACTCTAGTGAACAGGAACAACAAGCATTGACATAGCCAATAGGTCTCGCCTTTGGGACCTTATAAGTATTTAGTTATGCAGCAGGTCCCAAAGACGAGACCTATTGGCTATGCCAATGCTTGTTTAAGACTGGAGTCTAAAAGAGACATGCTGCTGGAGTCAATATACCGTCAGAAGAAGCCTATAAAAGGAAACTCTTTGAATTGATGGATGTACAGGAAAGCGAGGGCACAAAGGGCTACAGGAGTGGCAATGACCAAGGGAAAACCTGTCGCACTGGTCCAAAGCGAAGACCATGTAAGTGACATAGGTCTCCACCATCCAAAGACCACCAATGCTCGTGGAAAATGTCAACGCGGACATTCATTTACCCAGCAGAATAGCACACTTGAGCTTCATGGTGTTTCTGATCTATTTTGGATGTACCTGAATTCTCATTTGGGAGCAGCATGCAGTTTATTGTGGGAGAGAAGTTATTTTTCAGGTGGTAGTTCAGCTTAATGTATGTGTGTTCTCTGTGGATCCACCCACCCTGCCACTTTCTCTTGAGTACAGGCTTGACTATTTCAAAAGTGGAAAATTTGACCCAGAGAGGGTGCATAAAACCTGTTTTTATTTAACATTTACATGGGGGTTCATGTCTGTGCGGTCCCCTTGTATATCAGGGACTTGGGACAGAGAGTTATTGGGGTTAGAGTGCTGGGGGCAGAGAGGACTCGGGGGAAGAGAGGGCTCGGGCCACCTAAGGCTTGGGGCAGAGAGGGCTCTCTGAGAAGCTCTCCGTAGGGGGGTGCGTTGGGCAGTTTGCAGACGAGTATCAGGCGCGAGGGGCGTAAAGCCTACGCTGTCGTGCATCGTACACGTGCGGTTAACGTGTGACCTTAGCCAGATGTGTACACAGATGAGCATTATCTGCGTGTTCCAATTACATGCCACACTTTGGAGTTGCGTGCGTGGCTCTGCAGTGCGTGGCTCTGCAGTGCGAGTAGTCTAACATTGTTAGATGTTTCACATGACGAAGGTGTGACAGGTTTGCATATGTTTGCACAAAGCTCTTCAATACCTAGTGTAATGAATCGATGTAAAGTTTTTTTTGTTCAGAGTTTTTTTTTTTACAATTTTAAATCCGTTTAAAGTATGTGGCGTGAAGACTTCTGATATTGTGTATGGGTTTTTTTTTTTTTAAATGTTACCTGCTTTGATGAATAGACCAGAACTAGCGCTGAAGAAGGACCTCAGGGCACAAGATGGGACATTTGTTAACCAGTGTTTTGTGCCAGTGATCTATGCTAGGCACAAGAAAGGGCAGTGTTTGTGAGCAGAGAGGCTAAAAGTGCCTAGTGTTTGGATGTGCAAGCTGTGAGAGTAGGGTGCGGTGTCAGGGTTTGATGTATGCACTGGGACAATGTGTACTACATTGTGCGAGAACCACTGTGCCGGGCGTCACAGACAGCGCGTGCCTTAGGAAAAGAGGAGGAAGGGCAAAGTTCAAGCAGCAGCTGTTTTTAAGCACTCATGCTTGTGCTGGCTGCGGGAGCGAGCAGAGGCACTTGAGCCATTTGTTTTCAATTAGCACGCTCGCCGCCGCTCGCTCCCTCAAGGTGGATGCCAGCATAAGCACGAGTGCGTGAAAAGAGCTGACCGATTCCTAAAGGTCACTCCTAGAGCAACGCTGCGTGCTACGCTCTAGGCGAGACCTAAAAAGGGGGAAAACAGTTATGTTCGTTTATTTTTATATAGCGCTAAATCACCGACCGGTCTCTAAGCGCTTTTAGAGAGAGAGAGGCCAAGGGCCAGATGGAAGTAACAAACAGCAACGGGAGGGGAAGGGATAATTTAACAGTGTTTAAGGCCTCCTTAAAAAGGACAGTTTTGAGTTGTTTCCTGAAGGGGAGGAGTGCAGGTTCTCTGCAAAGGTGATCCGGCAACTGATTCCAAAGTTGTGGGAGTAGGAAAGAAAAAGCTCTGCCCCCTTTGGATACGGTGTTGCAGCGTGGGGTGGACAGGCGGCAGGCCTGTGATGACCACAATGTACGGCCCGGAACATAGTTCTTGAGGCGGTCTTTAATATATGTTGGGGCATTTCCATAAATTGCCTTATGGGCAATGCACAGACCCTTAAACTTCGCTCTCTGTTTAATGGGGAGCCAGTGCAGCTTGCATAGTAAAGGGGTGGCGTGAGCACTTCTGGGGAGCCTAAATATCATCCTGGCTGCGTCGTTCAGTACCACCTGTAACTTGTGGATGAGGCTCTGGGGGAGGCCGATGTAAAGGGCATTCCCATAGTCCAGTCTGGAGACAATTGTGGCTGACACGATCGTCTGTAGTGAAGTTGTTGAGAGGATGGGGACAAGTTTCCGCAACTGTCTCATGAACCCTATACAGGTTCCAACCACTGTGGTTACTTGATTGACCATGGAGAGGTCGGAGTCTATTTTTATGCCCAGACTTTTCACCACTGGTATTGGTGTGGGGGTCTCACCTAGATCTTGGGACCAGAAAAGATTATTCCAGGGGTTATTTTTTGTGGGGATGACAAGGACTTCAGTTATATCAGGGTTAATTTTTTAGTGAGTTTGTTGTCATCCAATTTACTATAAATCTAAGGATGTTTTACGCCAGCTCCTGAGTGTGGGTGGAATTGTCGATCCGAAGGATGAGTTGAGTGCCATCCGCGTAATTGAAGATTCGGCAATCCATACTGGCTAGGGCTGCCACCAGAAGCTGTAGGTATATGTTGAAGAGGAGCAGTTGTTCCTAGCAAGAAGAAATGTGTGGTAGTCTGTAGGGAATAGCCCTTTTAAGTCATTCCATAAAGGGCTTTGTGATTGGCATTTTAAAAATAGTTCTATAGCATCTATTTTGTAAAACACGTGAACTCTGCCAATTTTATAATCGGATTGACGAGGTCAACCATGACTTTTAAAAGTGTAATAAATAACATACAATGAACAGCACAGTGGCATGCAATAGGTGCACATAAAAACAAGCATTGGCATAGCCAATAAGTCTCGCCTCTGGGACCTTATAAGTGTTTATTTATCCATCACAATATCCTTCGGGCAACAACATCAACTGTTGCATGGCTAAACACTTATAAGGTCCCAAAGGCGAGACCTATTGGCTATGCCAATGCTTGTTTTAAGGAGTTGCTGCAGGCCATCGAATTTGAGAGTGCAGCCTGGAATTCACATTGGAAAGTGCAGAAAGAAAGGAACAAACATCAGCGCACAGTGGTAAAGCTTACGTGCGCTCCACTCAGTCACTTCTGAAGCAGTACAAAGCAGGGCAGAGCTGCATGGCATCACCTAGTGACAGGCAAGCATTGCTGGGAGAAGTTTCCGGATCCAGCCTGGCACCGGGAAAAGTATTCTTATGTGAGAAATTTGCAGTTTCAAGTATCCATCAGAAACAGTGGCAAATGGAAAACGTTGGGAAGAGAAAAAAACTGTTAAGAGAAAGATAAAGGGCTAAAAGGGGTGTGTTGGTGGATACAAAATAAATATTGTGGAATCCAGACTATGTTGCTTATCATTCACTAACCCTAACATTCGGCAGCTCAGGAAGCAGGATTCTGAGAACAGCTTTGGGCACCAGGACTGATTATTTTACAAATTAACCTCTGCTAAAGGTGCTTCACCATACAGCCTGTAACTAATCATTTGTAAAACTCTTCCTAATTCACACACCTTTAGAGAAAGGAATAACAGAATAGGTAGATAATATGGTCAAATAGAAGGAGAAAAAAAGTCTGAAAGCTGAACTTCGATTCGTAGATTTGTCTGAGGAAATAACGTACAATCAACCTGACTCACTAAATGTGCAGCTTCGCACGGTCCTAGGTGCTTGAGGGACAAAGGCATAAGGAATAGGCAATCAATCCTATGTCCAGGCAAATTCTGCCTGCCAGGGGTTGCTGTCAACTTGTTACTCATATATAAATATTTTAAAGGGTAAGAAACTTTCATCTAAGCCCACTCCCATGGGTGGATAGCCAATCCTGTATCAGTAATCAACAGCAGCTGGCCCTTCCCTCAAAGCTCACTTTGCTTCCAGAAACTTGGATGGTAAAAAGGAAAGCAAGTCTTGCATTCTCTATGAGGCATGATCAGAAAATACGAGGGTTAGCAGCATACATAGATCAGCAGCACTGTAGATGCAGGCCGGGTGAAGAGGCAGACCAATCAGTGATCCCACTAGTGAGAGAGCAAATGTTGAGGCAGTTGTCACACTTAAAGCTAAGGGTGCCTCAAGCACTGTAGCAGCAGCTGAGAATACTTCAGTCCTGAGGAGCATCAGCAGGGCCCTGTCATCATGAAGGTCTGCCGAGAAGAGCTGCTTTTCACGTTCAAAGGATCTTAATAGCCCCTCACCTCAAGGTGATTTTAAAGACCTGCTAGCTAATCCCCGAGAAGGAAGATCAGCCTTCAGCTATGGATTTCTTGCTCCGGTAAGAATGTGTCCAAACCTTTCCAGTGAAGGTGGGCTTCTGTTTGCAAACAGGCCACCCAATGTGCTAACTACCAGCACACTGACGAGCACCTCCCAAAAAAAAAAAAACACACAATGTGGAGCTGTAGTATCCTCTTAGCAAACACAGTTATAAAACAAGGAGTATTTTGGTAAGCAACCAATAATGCTAAAACCAAGACGATCTAGGTTAATGCTGTGTTAGCTGCTGAAGAAGAAGCGTGGACATGTGGATTTAGGACTAACCGGGGACCGGGTTTTCACAAGTATCAGAATATAAAAGGCTGATGATGAAAGAAGATGCCAGCGCGTCTTCATGACACAGACCTTTCAAGAATAACACAGTGAACACAGGTACTTTTTCACTGGCCAGAGATCTTAAAGAGCAATATAAGAACCTGATTAACGTATTCATAAACGAGTACAGATTTGGATGTGAGCACAGTTTTCTGGTAATTCCAAGCGGTGATAAAACAAACCAACACTAGGAGAACATGACAATGTACCACAGCACACTGCATTCAAATCAAAACACAACTCGCAATCCTAAAGCAAAAGCCTTGCTGCACAGCAAAAGAAGCCATATCGCACTCGCTCCTGAAACCGGTTTCCTGCGAGTGAAGTAAACTAACGTAATAAAAAACAAGAATTAAAGCCCTGTTTTAAAGTCAGAGGAAGCTGCCACATGCCTTTCTGTTACCAACACGGTACCCGCTTCATGGCCTCTGCACTTCATGAAACATGAAGCACGGTGCCCTGAAGCGGAGGCTGTGTTGATAAAAGGCAGGCGGCCGCACACGAATCCACAGAAGTGGCAGTTGTAAAGAAAAACAAGCATTGGCTGTGAAAGTGAAACCACCACGTGAATAAACAAGCCGAGGTGACAAGAAGGGCTGGGCGAGAAGGGAGGGGGGGATGCCAGCATCAAAGGTGCCTGAAGCGGACGAAAAGGGAGGGGGAGAAGGGAGGAGGGAGTGCGAGCAGCAGCTGTGCACGTCATCGTGCACTCAAGCTTTAGGCCTGCCAAATCATGTGGGTAGCACTTTTGAAAGCCCACTTACAAAATAACTCAAAGAGACAGCTTGCGCTGTCTCAGCGAGACCTAAACAGTGCAGCACTGGACAAAAACACTTCCTTTTAGCAGAACCTTAAGAGTCATAAAGATATAAAAACCAACATAATAGGTTTTGAAATATTGGCAGATGATCAGAATTAAGGAATCAAGTACAAATTCAAAGTATGCATTGCAGGTAAGAACACACAGCGGCTTCAGATTCTGCAATCATACCCCACTTGCATCCCCTACAAACTAGTTATTCAAGCCAAAGCTTTAAGCTGCTTAATCACTTAGTTAATTTTCGTCACCCATTCTCAGAAAGTGTTGTATTTTTGAGGTTTCAGTTCTCTGCATTTAGTAAAGATTTACATACTGAAAACGTTTTTTATACACTTCATTAAGACACACATTACCAGTAAAGCAAGCTTCCTAAGTAAACAGAACAAGGACAGCATAAGTAGCTGCAATGTAAGCTTTCCTCACACAGCGCAACTACAGAGAAGTAGAAGCAATGCATTTTACCAGGAGCCAGAACCCGGAAGGAGGGGCCTCCCAGTTTTTCTTTTGAATCGAGGGATCACTGCCACATTCAGTTCTGTAGAGTGAAGAGCTTTAGCAGATATATAGGGGAGCATGAGTTCTGAGAGAATGGTTGGCTTCTGCAGCATACATGATCTTGTGAGCATTGCTAAGAACTTTAAGTTGAATGTGTGTCTCCTTTGGCAGACTGTGAAGCTTCTGAAGGTCTGGGTGTGCTTTCCGAACAACAGGATATCAGTTTTATTAGAGTAGAGTAAAGTTTAAGACAATTATCACCCATTCAGCTGGCCATTGCCAGCATACATTCCTGAAACTTAACGATGTCTTGAGAGGCATCAGCAGAGAAGGAGACAATTAGTTGAGTATCATCTGTTCATGACACTATGAAGAGCCCAAAGTCCTTCAAACACTCCAAGGGCCTGACGTATAGGTTGAAAAGAATAGGGCTCAGCGATGAGCCCCCGGGGGACACCATGCTCCAAAAGGTCTATGCGAAGATGAAAGGAGGAGAAGTGACCTGAAAGAAGCAGTTGCTGTGGAAGGAGACAAACCAAGATGGAGCCTTGCCACCGAAACCTATATCGCAGAAATACTGGAGTAGCACCTTATGCGACACAGTGTCGAAGGCGACACTCCGGTCCAGAAGAATAAGGGCAGCGGAGCAGCCTTAGTGCGCTGCTCTTCAAAGAGAATTTCACTGTCACTTCTTCCATTGTTCCTCTGTAATCATTAGTCAAAACAGGTATATTTTAACAGGTGCAGTCCACTACTCTTTCTGGAGGCCACACCCAAGAACTTATATTTTGCCTCGTCAGGCCTAGTCGCCATTTTGCACTCTTTGGCCCATTTTGTGGTCCAACCACTTCCCCTTTCAGTGTGACTTCTGACTTCCTCTCAAGAACCACACTTCCACAATCCTGTTCTGAATACACATTGAAATTAAATAGGCAAATTGATCACTGAAATGGGCATTCCTCTCTGGATAATGCACGTGAGCATTTTTTGCCAGGCCATGTACTTGTCTAACTCACTCGACAGGCAACGCAGTAAAATAGTTCAAACTTATTTCTCGGATTGATACAATGCTCCACCAAAAACACACCCATTTCCTACGAAGTCAAATACATCTGGATTCAGAAACAAAATCACTGTGGAGAGGCAATGGTGTTAGAAAGGGCGTAGATAACCATATTCATGTATGCATGTATGCAGGCATTATAGCCCTCACACTCCAGATTGGAAGGTTGCTTGCTTCTAATTTCCAGAACGCTTAGAGTGAAACAGGCAGCGTTCTGTGCCACAGACCTATTACACCCCCACGTTGCGTCGTGCACTTTAACACTTGTCTGGTGAGTCAGAAGTCATGGCCTGAGTTGCCACATAAGCAGCACAGGTTCAGGGGCCATGGACTTGCTTATTACCATTCCTAGGGACTATCACTTGAATTATAAAGTTCGTGCCCTTCCATACGTGGGAAAAGGAGCGACTGGAATCTCTAACTCGACCTCCTTGCATTTCTCTAACCTGCTCTGGGCTCTGCAAGCCAATGTTGTGATTAGTGAGAAGTACAAGAAAAAACTATCCCTGCAGTCTCCATTCAGAAGAGTACTGAAAAAAGCTATTACTTGCATGGGGGAGAGACTGGTCTAGTTAAAAGAATGTCACACTGGTCAGCCAGACAGACAGCAGAGCTATCTCTTGTTTAGTTAGCTTATCCACCATGCAGATTAGACCGAGTAACCACTCACCTCCCAAAGACAGCATAAAAATCGATCAATTGCCACACACTGGAAAGATATAACTGGGTTGTAACTAACAGCAGAGAAACAGATCAATTGTCAAAGATAGAGTAATCCTCCACGCGTTGGACAGACGAGAACCTGCCTTGCTCCACCGATTTATCCCTAGTTAGGTCCACACATGTATAACTGCCTACGCCATCAGTTTGTCAAACCTGAATCTATCCATGCATCCCAACTCTGGGATAGACAGCCACAAGGACGAGAACTCTAGTGGTAGGCAAGATGCCTGGAAAGGGAGCTCACAATAACTCTGGTAGGCCAGTGTCGTGGATGGTGCTGAGGACATACGTTACGTACAACTGGTTTGATTTAGATTTATTTTCCTTTTTTTTGTCTTAAGATTCTTCTATGTAACATTGGAAAAATGTATAAACAAAAGGTGTTTAAAAAAAAACACACCTTTGGTATGACAGACAAAAACATTGGGGCAGGGGACATCGGGACTCTCACACAGAGTGACACCGGGCAATTAACACTAGATACTACACAATGAGAATACATCTGAGACCAAAAGATATGGGGCATGAATGGGAAGGTTCTGTCCCAAGAACACACTAGGGTGATATTGCATCCATAAAAGCCCAAATCAGAAAAATACCCTCGATACAAATACAACAATAACAAACAGTGCATTACAAAGCATAACACACATCTTAAGTGGCTGTGTCTTATACTTGGATAGGTACAAGAGCCAGACGGTTGGCGAGGGTTAGGTAAAAGGCTTTTAGAACCAAATATAGCCTAGAGTACATCAAACAGATTATTCATGACATAATTTTCACTCAGATTAGTTAGGCTGGAGGGCCGCAAGATAACACCACTACGAAATACCATCACAGAGAAACTCCCTGCCTAGCAACCACCCCTCCAACACTTACTGGTACCCTGGATAGGTTAGCTACAGAAATCCGTTGAAAACTAAACCAACCACAATGGACACCGGGCTTCTCACGAACATATAAGTGACACGAATCCAATGGACTGACAAACACAGTCCAAATCCTATTTCAAACGCTCACCTAAACGCACACAACTAAACACCAACAATGCAGCAGACATTATCGCACGATAGCTTTATCAGTCAGGTTGAGGGTCTTCTCAGGATCGAACGAAAGGCCATCCAAACAGAGGATGGGGTGACTGACTCTTACAAATAACAATAACAAAATAAAACGCATAACAACTGACTTGCCCTAGCGCGCTCCTCGCCATCAACTTGATAACTTCACCTCTCAGCGACAGTTCTCCAATTTCTCTTCCTGGGAAGACTCCTCTTCTTGGGCTGCGGCTTCATAGGTCTTCTTTACTGAGCACTGCCACTACATATATCATACTAATAATAAAAAATAAAAAAAACTGCCCCTGCATACCACCTTCATTACTACTTCGTCAGCCGTTCCCAACACAATTCCTACGTCACGAGTTCAATTATCACCATAATGAAGAAAACCTATTCAATTGCAGCTGTTAACAAAAACATAACGAATACAAAAACTGTTCCAGATATCGTTTAGAGTATGCCTTTTTACCTCTCAGTGCGGTGGCCACCTGCCCGCTATTTAAACAGATCCGTGAATTCAGCATCACGCCCGTTGTCCCTATCTAAGGTTTTATCATTGTCATTTGTCCCTAAATTTAGGGCTTCCGGGTCGCATAATAACCAATCCCACTGTTGAATATATCCTGTCAGTAGTCTGGGGCAAGCCGGGACTGATAATGTGTAAAACGATCTAGGATTGGAGAGTTGGGGCACCCCAGCCAATCCCACTGTGACATACGGAATTCTGAAGTGGTAATTGGCTGTGTAGTTCTCAAGTGCAGGTGCTTGTTCCACACTCGCTCGTCTCGCGCGCTCTTGGAAGCAGCAGTCATGGACTGTTCGATGAGAGCCTGTCTTACCTTCACCCAGTAGCCGCACTGAGCAGGAGCGTTTTTTTCCAAGTACAAATGGGATAGAAAGCGTTTGAGGGGAGGGAAGAGGGTTCCGAGAGGGTCGTGGCATCTATTGTGAAGAAGAGTCACCAGACATACGTAGTAATATGGTAGAAATACGCGTTATTTTTTTACAACATTCTACAAACATATCAAAACACAAAATAATTCTCTGAAAGATGTGTGGCATAGTTAAGGGTGTTACACAACGTATGCAATTTATTTTGCAGTTTAATATAGCCCAAACCCTACTCGAAGATATTTAAATACTTTATAGGAGCACAAGTAGTACAAAATGTCACATTCATTTTTAGGTTTCGTCTGCACAACCCTTGCGCTTATGGGTGTGACTTAACGGCTAGAGCGGCCGAATTTGAGGCTGGGAAACCAGGTCCGCGTCTGGCAGGAGGCTAAACATCCTGTGATTGTGGCAAATCACTTAATCTCCTCATGCCTAAAAATAAATGTGCCCCTCTAATGCAACTGGTGCTCATGAAAAAGTGCTCCTATACTTTTGGGTCGAGTTCATTCTATATAAAACTGCAAAATAAATATATTTGTTAAAATGTATTATTAATCTTAAAAGGGGCTCACATCTCGCTCTTACTTTTCATTTGTTCGTGTGCTTGCCACTTACTTTTCTTCCGTTTCTATTCGTTGTAGCATACTATTTTCTGTTGTTACTGTGTGTTTCTCTCATCAGTATTCCATAGCCCAAGTACTCATTTTTATCCACTTTGGTGGGTGGGATTTCTTTTATTAGGTTTCACATGCACAGCATTTACTGTGTACCATCCCCTTTATGTCGCCCTGGCTGCATGCATTTCAAGCGTGCTTGTCGGCTGCATTTTTTTGTTTTGTTTGTGCAATGCCTTTTATTTAATCCGTTTGCAAGCACAGGTTTCAGGTGTGCTTGTTCCCTCCTCGCGCCGCATACTTACACACACACACCCCTGCCTCGTACATACACACACCAGATGGAGGCACGTCCCAAGCTATCTCCCCACTCATAAGCATAACAAGCTAATCTGTTTTATAAAACAAAGTGTTGGTGTATGCTGCAAACATGTTAAATGTTGGTGTGCGTTAAAAGCTTAGCTCCGAAAGGAAATAAGACTCCTCCAGAGACCAGTTAATTTTTGTTTGAATCCTGTTATGCGCACGTCTTATGTCATATCAAAATATGTTCCGATCATGTCACACATGATATTCACAACCAGGGGAAAAGACACAAAGCTACAGAAACTTAAAGGACTGACGTTGTCATACATACCTGTAAAGCTGTTTTAAAGCTGTAATTTTGAAGAAAGATTTGATGCATGCACCCCAGCGCTCTTTCTACATCATCCCAGACTTGACTGTATTTCCAAAATTCACTGCATCAGTTTCGCACAGCCTATTTCTGCTCGTTTACTTTTGTCTTTGCACTCTGAACCTGCGCTTCATCCCAGTTTGCAAGTTACGGCTGTCTGTCTATCCCCTGCACTGCGAAACGTTTGATTCACTCGCTACGTGCATGCATTGGAATTTGATGTTCAGTTCAAGACCCTAATGAAGGTCGTATATCCCTCACAAAATAATCTCAAACGCAACCCATTGAAGATGGAATCGATCCTGTATTCCAATTCTGTGTCAGGACCAGAGGCTCCGATTATGCTTCTCATTTCTTTGCTGAAGAAATCTCAGCAGCCAATCAAATAACAGTAAAAGAAATAAACACTACAATACCCATGAACACACACTGGGTATCACATGACAACCATAGAGAATCCCCTATAAAAGGTCCATAAGAGAATACCACATCCTCTTTCTTTGCTGCGCCGCAGCCAGTTAAGTGCTTTGCATTTGTACTTACATTATTTCATGCTCGCTTTGATTGCAGCACGTTTACTATCGCATTCTTGTTTGCTCTGTTTGTATATTGCCTATTTGTTCTCCGAGTGGCGCTCAACACGCGTTGTGCTTTGTACTTCATTTTGTTTCTGGTTTTCGCCACTATTTCTTTCCTGGGAGCGTTTGTCACCTCCCCGGTTCGGGCGCTTTGCGCCCCGCTTGATTTATTGTGGAGTGGGAGTTCGGGGGCTAGAGGACGCGCGTACTGGCATCGCGCAGTCCTCTTTCTATTATGATCAGGCGGTCGTTACCGCGCATGCGCGGCGGCCATTTCTTTGAAGATTTGCCAGCATTTACGCATCTCAAATTAGCGCGGGAGCCGCACTTTTCATGCTGTTTGCGCACTTGCCTGTCACAGCCCCAGTTTACGTCTAAACTCAAACAATTACCAGTTTGGGCTGGATAATAGTGCATAGGCATTGCCTAGAGTGGATCTTGGCAAGCCCTCCCTCCACGCTTAATTTGTTTACTGAGGGTTAATTTGTAACTGTGTTGTTGGCTTGCATGGGGTTTTCCACTCCCCCTTATTTTGCCTTCTGGCAATACTCTTGATTACAGTGTTTACACTTCCTCCAGTGGGCATTATTGACACTTTCTTGTGGTATTATGGCTGAATATTATGATGAGCATGGTTACTCTTATGACGAACTGACCTCTGTGTCCATGGAGCAAGAGTTGGTTGAAGCACTTGATGTGGGTGTCCAACACTCTGTTAATAAAGCGCTGGTTCGCGCTATTGAGCCCTTGAAACGTCATCTGTGTTCTTATGCTTTGCAACAGGGCTGGCTACCTACTTCCTCTGGTCATCCTTCCTCTAATGCTGCTAAGGTTGCCAATCCTCATAAATCTTATTTTGCTAAATTAGCCAAGGCTCTCTCCAATGACCATTCCTATGGTCATTCTTCCAAGGACATTCTGGCTTCGCATTCTCATCAGACTGACGATGGGAACACTTCCTCTGACACGCCTTCGGACCAAGAAGAGTCTCCTCTTCCAGCTAAAAAGTCTCGTAAGGAGCATTTTGTTGATGCACCAATGCATCCTGAACTCCTTACCCTTGACACAACCCAAATTGTACACCCTAATTCATCTTCCTTGCTTCCTTCCGCGGAGGTAGCGGATTAAGTGCAGTCCCATATTCGCCAACCTATTGACAAAGATGTGAGAACGCACCTGCGTTCTGAATGTTCTCGGGCGGATTTGGCTTATAAGTTGGCGGAAACACCCGAAGTCGATCCTTCCATGATGACTTATCTCAAGAAGAACACCAAAGACCCGAAAAAGGGGATTGATAGAGCATGGCGTTCTTGTCAGGACAAGTTGTTAGACTTGCTTGGCCCCCTCACCAAAATTTTGGAACTGGGTTTTCGGGATAAAGAGTCCGCCTCCGCCATTGACCCAGATGATTTGATTGGGTGGACTCAGAGAGCCATTTGTCAGTTGGGTAACGCCAATTGTGCCATGTCTTTTGAACGCAGGAGATCTATGCTCTTGAAATTGGACCCGAAGTTAGCAGAATTGTCTTCTTCTGAATCTGGACCGTTAGCTCAGGGTTTGCTGTTTGATCATCCTTTTCTTAAAGAACTAACCAAATTTGTTGCCACTTTCAGTGGTCTTGATAAAGCTTAGTCCTCCCTTAAATGGGCTTTTCGCCTGGTTTTTGGATGGGCCGGACGATATAGGGGACGATCCTTCGGCCGCAGTTTTAACCAAGGACTTAACGTGGCTCTCAGTCCCATCGTGGAGGTTATCAGGACTCCAGATATAACAACACCTCCTCCTTCTATCCCACTTGCAGAGCACAAAACAGGTTCAGGAAAGGGCGTTATGGTGGAAATCAAGGAGGACAACAGGATTCCTCAGCTTCGGGTGAGTTTGATCGCATTTTCAGAAGTTTTGTTGGGGAACAGAATCCAATTTTTTCTCCCCAGTTGGCAACAGATCTCGAACGATGCATGGATTTTGGATACTGTGAAGGGTTACAAGATAGTTCTCCAGTTCCCCCATTCAAACTCTACCTCCTTCGCCCCTGATTTTTTCACTTCAAGATCAGGCTGTCATTTCCACAGAAATAGATTCTCTTCTGAAAAAAGGGGCCATAATTCGGACCACCCGTCATTCTCAGGGCTTCACCAGCAACATCTTTCTGGTTCAGAAGAAAGGGGGTGGGTCCAGACTGGTTTTCAACCTCATGGACTTCAATGGCTGGGTCGTTTATCGACACTTCAAGATGGATGGCATCCATCTTTTTCAAGACCTTCTTCAGGAGGGGGACTGGAAGGGTCATCTAGATCTGAAGGATGCATATCTATCTGTTCCCATTTACGGTCCTAATCGTCGATTTCTGCAAATCCAATGGCAGGGAGTCTGGTTCGAGTACAAGGTTCTCCCTTTCGGCCTCTCGTCAGCACCTTGGTGCTTCACAAAACTTCTGAGGCCTGTCATGGAGTCTCTGAGAGCCCTGGGTGTTCGCCTAATAATTTATTTGGACACAGGTTCAATGCCCTCGTCTGTTAGCGACTCATTTGGAGTGGTCAATCGATCTTTTGCAGTCCCTCGGTTTTCTAGTGAATCCACAGAAGTCAGTTTTCGCCCCATCTCAATCGATAGAGTTCCTGGGTTTTCTGATCAATTCCCTCAGTTGCCAACTCCTCTTACCCAATCAGAAGATCAGATCTATCAAGAGAGAGTTGAGATTGATTTTGCACAAACAGATTGTATCATTGAGATCTGTAGCCCGGATAGTCGGCCTGTTAGCTTCCTCGATCCAAGCAATATTCCCGGGTCCTCTCCACTACCGAGCACTTCAGCGATTCAAAATCTGCCATCTCCTGAAAGGCCTCAAATATTCAGATCAGATTCCTCTTTCAGAGGAGGCGAGGTGGGAGATGTTGTGGTGGTTAGAACACATGGAGTCTTGGAATGGTCGAGGCCTATTCGGAGTGTCTCCGGATGTGGTGATAGAGTCCGATGCCAGTCGGTGGGGTTGGGCAGCCCGTTGCGGTCAGGTAACTACAGGGGGCCGGTGGTCTCAGGACGAATTGTCACTCCACATCAATTGTCTGGAACTTCTGGCATGGTCCTTTGCGATTCGTTGTCTTTCCCCGCGCAAGATGAATTGTTGCATACTTCTCCGCATGGACAATGTGTCAGCGGTACAGTATGTGAACAAACTGGGAGGGACGAAGTCCAGGATTCTAGCAGAAATCGCCAAAGATTTCTGGCACTTTTGCCTTCAGAGGAAATTCACAGTGATTGCGGAGTATCTTCCGGGGTGCAACAATCTGATTGCCGATTGGAATTCTCGTCATCTCAGAGATTTCAGCATTTGGAGGCTTCATCCTCGTGTATTCAAGTCACTAACTCAGCTTTGGGGTCCGTGTCAGATCGATCTCTTAGCCTCTCGCCTCAACAGGCAAATTCCAATGTTCTTCAGTTGGCGTCCAGATCCGGAAGCTCTGGCCACGGATGCTTTTCTGCAGGACTGGCCGTCACGTCTGTGTTATGCCTTTCCCCCGTTTGTGATGACTCCCAGGGTCCTAGCACGCACAAAACATTATCAGTCAGAATTGATTCTGAGCACTCCTCTTTGGAGGGCTCAGGCATGGTTCCCGGTTCTTCTGGAGATGCTTTGTGCAGTGCCGCTACTTCTTCCCCAGTGATGGAATCTGTTGCTGGACCCTCTCATAAGCCCGCATCCCTTGATAGAATCGGGACAGCTCCTTCTAGTTGCCTGGTGGGTTTCGGGAATCGCTGGAAGATCCCAGGCCTTACGCTACCAGATTTATCAGTGAAGCTTGGTCTCCCAACACACACAAGCGCTATTCTACAGCCTGGAAACGATGGTGTAGTTGGTGCGCTCAACGGGAGGTGGATCCCGCTACAGCGGATGTCTCTTTGATTGTGAATTTTCTTGCATCCATTGCTTCTTCCGGTCTTGCCTATAGAACGGTTAATAATTTTCAGTCTGCCATTTCTGCAGGCCATGTAACGGTCAATGACAAACCTGCTGGTGAGCATCCTTTGGTCTGCAAGCTATTCAGGGGTATCAGGTTGATAAAACCTCCTTGCCCTAAATACTTTGAACTATGGGATGTGTCTACTGTTTTACGGTTTTTGGAGGCTTGGCCCTCCAATAAATATCTGTCACGTAAACAACTTTCTGCAAAATTAACTATGTTATTATGTCTGGTTTCTTGTAAGCACGTTTCTGATATCCGTGCGCTGGATCTTGCAGGTCGTGGATTTTCACCAGAAGGTGTCACTTTTGCTCTCGCCAGACACACTAAGTGTAATACTACTTCTATTACTTATCCGATTTTTCCTAATAACCCTAAACTTTGTGTGGTGCAATGTATTAAGGATTATGAGGTAAGTACTGCTGAATTTCGACAAGATATGAGGGGTCAGTTGTTGATTGCTTTGCAGAAACCTTTTCGCCCAGTGACCCCGGCTATATTATCAAGATGGGTGCAATGGCTCATGGGTGAGGCAGGAATAGATGTTGCAAAATTTGGTGCACATTCAGCTCGTGGAGCTATGGCTTCAAAGGCTTTTTCTATGGGGGTTAGTTTACTAGACATTATGAATGCAGCTGATTGGTCATCTGATTCTACGTTTAAGACCTTTTATTATAAACCGATTGTGGATAATGCATCTGTAGTGGTGACGCAGCTTTAAACTAGCATAATCGAAACCGCCGGTCCTGACATAGAATTCAAAATTTGCGAACATACGTGACAAGAATTTTCAATTCTATTAAGTACACGGAGGCGAGGATTATCCCACCCAATTCTGTATTACATATGGTTATTTACATTATCTGCCTTGACTGTATTTATATCTTATACGGTGTATAAATTCCTTGTGTTTCCCTCCCTTTTTACTGTACTTTGTTCTATGAGGGAATGGTGTATTACGTCTCTATATTTCCTTCCCAGGTTCTGATCCCAAATGATGCTCGTTGGTCTTTCTCCATGAAGTGTCTTATGGATACCAGCATGTTTCGGATCTCTGACGATGCACGCATCAAGTCTTCTGTTTCCAGCCCTTTGGACTGCTGTTTTACGTTCTCAGACTTCTTTTTCTTTCCACGTTTTTCGCAAATGTTGGACTGTTTTCATCACGTTAACTGTTATGCTTAACAAAGAAAGAGGATGTGGTATTCTCTTATGGACCTTTTATAGGGGATTCTCTATGGTTGTCATGTGATACCCAGTGTGTGTTCATGGGTATTGTAGTGTTTATTTCTTTTACTGTTACTTGATTGGCTGCTGAGATTTCTTCAGTAAAGAAATGAGAAGCATAATCCTCGCTTCCGTGTCCTTAATAGAATTGAAAATTCTTCTCACGTATTCTCGTAAATTTTGAATTTTTCTCACCAGGCAGCTGCCTCTTCCTCCCACACCAATGTATTCTTATGGCTCTGGTTTAGGTGTGACATGCAGTGCTTCAAGCATGAAAATTGTGCAGCACCTCATTTCAAAATATAAGCGTTAAAGCACCCAGTTTCAAAATATTAGCGATATCTGTGCTGTTTAATGGAACACATATTTTACCTGCTTAAAAAAGTCCCCACCATCTTGTTGAAAGCATTGCAGCCCTGGTGAATAGAATATGTGTGAAGTATGTGGCAGTTCTGCGAACCAGCCACCCCCTCGCTATGTCCAGCACTGTCTTGACCACACCTCCCTGCACCAACAGTCCACTGCATTCTGAGTTCCCATTGTTTCACCCCGCTGTAGTTTAGCCCTCACTTGTGACTCCCTGACTCAAGACTGTGTTGCTCTCTTATCCTGTTAAGACATGTTTGCCTTCAACACCTAAACTCATCAACACATTCCTGCATTTACTGCCTTTAAAACAAGCATTGGCATAGCCAATAGGTCTCGCCTTTGTGACCTTATAAGTATTTAGTTATGCAGCACAATATCCTTGGTGCAACAACATTAACTGTTGCATGGCTAAACACTTATAAGGTCCCAAAGGCGAGGCCTTTTGGCTATGCCAATGCTTGTTGGATGTTGGTGGCCCCACGATGACACTAAAGTTGGTGTCCTCTACGTCTTTCACCTTGTTCCAAGATAACTACATGTCGCGATATTGCGCTAAGTAACTTGAGGTTCTTTACTTTTAGACTTGGAAAAACAGGTGTGAGTCATTCTCTCCAGGCACGAGCTGCTAAGGAAGGAGGAGGGGTCAGTGAACAGGTAGAACAGGATGAAGGGAGGGCGGTCGCTGAAAGCAGAGACACCCGAGAAAAAGCTGAGGGAAACTAGACCGCATATGTTCCACACAGAGAACAGGCAAGAGTGGAATTAAAATTGGTGAAACACTACGGGAGAGAAGGGCTAGAGAGGCGGAGAAGTTAACAATTCTGAAATAGAGAGACAGAAAGAATCAAGGAAAAGGAGAGGAGAAATAGAAGAAAGATAGAAAAGAAAATTATAAGAAGGAATAGATTAAAAGAAGAGCGTGACGGAAAGACAAGTGCCTAAAAAACAGAACGGGACCCTAAAGACAAAGGAAAAAGAAGAGTCGGAGAAAAGGGACTGGAGAGAAGCTAGAAGGGCGAGAAAGAGAAGCTGAAAAAAGAGAGACAGGAAGAAGAGAGAGACAGAGAGAACTGAAGACTGACATCGGAAACACAGAGAGGGAAATGGTGATGTAAGAAAGGTGAACATAATCATTGCAGGCAACCAAGTATCATAGCTCTGAGACGCAACGCCGGCATTCTACAACTGTAGCCTGTGGATGCGCATAAATAGTCAGAGCAGGCACGTGGCACCACCTTACCTTTAGTAAGTGTATCCCCATACTTTCCAAGACCTCGGCCCTTAAAACAGATCACTTCTAGAACATGCGATCGCTCTGATCTTGCCTGCTTAGCAAAGCCAAAATTAAGCATCACAGTTTTTTCCCCCCAATGAGGCTCACTACAGCAAAACGTGAATTGCCGATTGTAGGGCACACAACATTTAAATTAATATCAATACACATTCATACCTGCTTGCTATATGCAATCTTGCTGTGCAGAAAATTGAAACAGGGAGTGTATTATTCCTTTCTCTTTATAGTTCCCAGACCGGAAGTTGTAAGGAAGCCATATTTGTATTTTTTGGTATTGTTTAGTTTAAACAGGTAATCTATGTCTGCATATGGAGAGCGGTGTCACGCTCAGTGTGGACTGGGAAGAGGAAGACGGACTAGAAGAAAGTGCCCAGTAGCTGCTGGCTGCAGTCGGATTCCAACCAAACGCCTCACACAGTGTGTAAGATTGACCTTTTTACTAGAACTGTCCGACTAACCCTGCACAATGCCTCGGGGAAAAAAATACAACTTAATGAACCCGTCACAGAAAGATTTAAATCTACCTGGATCACAGCAGATGATGTTAATTAATGCATCACATTTAGTGCTTGTAAATTTAGGAGGCTGGGAAATGGCTGTTAACCGTGCGGAAGTGCTGAAAACAATTTCACGCCTGTGATTATATTGTGATAATAAAGCAAGCCACAATAAAGAAAGCTAAGATGGTGGCAAGGGCTGCGCGGGCTCCCAACAGAAGTAGCTGCGACCAGACATGTCCATCACTGGAATCAAGGGAGGCTCGTGTCAGATTCCGCGGGAAGCCGAGGAGCCCGGATATCACCCGAGGGCTGATAGCGTTGAGAACAGCTGCCAATGAAATGTATGTTTTTGCCTTTACAGATGATCAATCAGAGGTAGCCTGTCAGTCACTTTGTATCTCAGTGTGTTCGTGTTCAAGAGCGCTGACGCTCTGGAGATGTCGCCCTGCAGAATACACGACTGGTTAAAAGAAAAGCAAATCGTGAAATAACTGCGATATTTAGGCTTGCATTGATTTTAAAGAGCACCTATTTAAAACCAGTTCCTAGTGTTCGGCAGATGTTAGAACCCTACATCAAAGAGGATAGGTTGACAGACCGGAGCCGGGCCATATAAAGAGGGCGATAAAGAGACGCGCTCTGTGGTGGGGGAGGGGCAGAGCGAGGCGCTTGGGAGAGCAAGCGAGGGGACAGCCAGATGGCGCCTGATCGCGCGCTGCAAGGGTGCCGCGAGGAAAGCCAGATAGCGGCTGCGCACGTGCCCACGCGCGTAACCGCAAGATTTAGGCCACAAGCAAAAGCTTGTGGTCGGATTTCTAAAGCCCACACACTAGATGTCTCTTCCCAGCACATGCGCTGGCTCAGGCGAGACCTAAAAACTCTTCTTGTCCAACCAGGGAGGCTAATGGATGAGTCTTGCACGGCTGGTCCTTTTGCAAGCAGTAAACACAATCGGAGAACTCTTTTAAACGTATGCAAATCTTAACTGTGTTAACAATTAAATCTCATTTGTGCAGCATGTTGTAATAGGCTTATTGGAGAGTTAGAGAAACGTGCTCACAAGTTACATTTAACTGCAAATGATCGAAGTAAATAAACAATAGCATGGTGCCGTTGGGCATCCTTGACTTGATTTTTTTTTTTATTTGCTACAATTCTCATGAGCGGAACAGTCTATTTGCTAGAATAATAAGTTGCATAAGTTAACTGAATGGTGCCTAGTCAATATCCTTTGTCTGCTTCGACACACTTTGTGACCACTGTCATATATAATATAACATATCTGAATGTTGATTGCGTCCGTGCAGCGCACAGTGTTCTATTGGTATGGCATTGCATTCTGTTGTCACTGTGTGATTTTCAAAAAAGTTCAACATTTTCCGTCGCATATTGGAGCCTGGTTCAGCATAAGGATGTGCTTTTGTGTTTTTGCTGACTTGGGTTTTCGGAGTCAGGGCATTGTTTCCCACAGATGAGACACAAGTGAAAAGGACTTTCTCAATCCTACTTTACCCTCGCTTGATCGCTTCTTACACTGAAATCACGTGTTGCTTAAACAAATGTTAGCAAAGCTAATAGGTTTCGCCTATTGTCCGTGTTATTGCATATTTTTTAACTTTAAGTTATATTGCACAGTGTTGGACTTGGCCCTTTTTGACAGGTTCACCCCTAAACTTTTTGCCTTAAGTTCTGACATGGTGTTGGTGGTTCTAGGCATCTGGGCACTTTAGCACTGTTGTCCAGTGTAAAGAGCGTGCACTCTCTGTGTACATTTGGTGAAGTTGGCCTGCCCTTCCATAGGAATGCATTGGGGATAATTGTGTCCGTGGTAATTCCTGGTATGAGAGGAGCGCAGGATCGAGTTTAGTATGTATGAACTCGTGAGAATAAATGCTGCGCAATGGGGTGCGCAGATTTATTTTTACTGTTGGAGAAATGCCACTTTTAGAAGTTGGCATTTCTGTGTGCTATGTGTCTGCCTGCTTGATGTGAATTGCATGTCTGACTTGTGAGTGAAGGGCTGGAAGGCCCTGGGCAAATTTAAGAGTTATTCCCCTTATTCCCTTTCCTTTCTTACCTGTTGTCCATTGCTGGTGATATGTTTGTTGGAATTTAATATTTGCCTTTAGAAAACTTCATGTTGTTTTGAGTTTTTGTCCCACATGGTATTTAGAGTATGTTATATTACTTAATATTGTTTGAATTGGTCACATTGCTTACATATGAGCACTTATCAACTTTTTTGAATTAATTCTTTGTCTTTGTTTTTATGTAAATATGATTGTAAATTTGTTTGAATTATTCTTTATTTGTCGCTTGTCATATGTTTGTCTCAAATGCTTTGTTATAGAAGTTATACATACTATTCGACTCTACAGGTATAAGATACAAAATTGTTCTTTGTGCTGTGTTTTTTTGTTGGGCCATCTATATGTAGTATATTTATGTTATATTTTTGTGGTATTTATTCATATTTGTGTTGTGAATTGTTATGTGATATTTATGTCGTCTTTTATGTAATTTTATATTATTGCAGCCCTGACGAAGTTCCCACTGGCAGTGTAATGGGAACGAAACGCGTTGGCTGTGTGCCAGTCTTTGAACCGAATTGTTGAATAAAAGGACTTTTATGAAGAATAAGCGACTTATTTTACCTAATTGACTCCGAATTGAGTGCACCTTCCAATTTTCCTTTCCTTGGTCTCTATATAACACCCCTGGACGGCGGGTGTGTGAAGAGTTTGCACCACTTCATAAAATATAACGCTACACGGATTGGAAGTGCTTGACTTTGGTTTGCCGTTTGCTCTTTTCTGTGTAAGGTGTGTGTGGCTCCAGGAGGGGCAGGGTGAGTCAGCGCTGGGCTGAATTGGACATCTGGGCTGGGAGTAGTGGGAGTGGTAATCCCCTGACTGAATAAGATGGTGCCTGCCCTGTACAATGCTGGCTCCACCCCCTGTGGTGTGTCTGATCACCTAGCCCCCACCTGACAAAGGGGAAAAGGAGCTTGCAAAACAAAGCGCTCCAATTCCCCCCAAACCAGTTGCATCTGGTTCCCCCATGCCCTGCACTAAAGACAAAGGAAATGTTGGTATAAATGTAGGGGCTGTGACCCCATGAAATTGTTCTGGACCTGTTCCTAATCCTGCAGGGGCGTGCTGCTGCCGGGGCCCAGGAGGACCTGCCAGAAGGGCTGCCTCCCTGGGCCCAGCAGTGCCCCCTTCATCTTCCTGGATTTTGTGCAGCTAGCGCCTCGTGAGCGCTGTGCTTTATTTGCTTAACTTCCCCAAGGAGAGAGGAACGCGTGGGCTTTGCAGTGCTGCGCTGCATGACAAAGAGAGGGAACCCCCGGCATAGGGATTCCCCAGAGTTGCCGCTGAGCGGGTGCCCACCCCGCTACAGAGATATTCATGGATTGTGGGTGCCCACCCCGCTTATGCTGTTTTTTTAATATGGTGGGTGCCCACCCCGCTGGTGTGTTATGTTATTTAACTGGCGCTTGCCTACCCCGCATTCTACGATGGAGGAATCACCTCTGCGGCCCGAGCTGCGGCAGGAGAGGAAGTCAGGTGGCGTGATGCCTGTCGTGAGGCGGGACTTCCGGGTCCCCAAGGGAAGCGCCGAAGAAGTCCGGAGCCTCGCGGTCTCCATGTTGCAGTCCCTGGTCCCAGGAGGGGTCCTGGGTGAAGAGGAGAGGCGGCTGAGGCCGCCGATGGCGGCGCAGGCTCCCGAGAGTAGAGGGAAGCCCCACGGAGAGGAGAAGCGGCTCCAGCGCGAGGCAGCAGAGAGCGAGTCCAGCCACATGGAGAGCCCGGTTAAGTAGGGGCTTCTCCGTTTTGTGGTGCTGATCGAGGCACAGGCTCGATGGTCAGATTCCGAGCAGCCCCGTCTGGCAGCGGGCCGCTCCAACGAGGCTCACTTATTGTTTGGGGGCATTTTGAGGCACATTGTAGGTGCCTGGGCGGTACCGCAAGAGAGCGGGCCGCCCCAACGATGGGGCATGTTTTTAGAGCCATGTGGGGGTCCAGAGGGCACAGAGGTGCCGGGGCCCCTTTATGAAAAGTGTCCAGCTGCGCCGCACCAGCGCGGGCAGCTGCAGCGAGTTGGGCATAACTGATTCAGAAGTCCCTGAGTAGGACAGGAGAGGAAGGCATAGTGGTGCCAGGCCTTATTCTTCACAGCTGCACAGCAAGTAGAGCCAGCTGCTACGTTTAGGCCCACAGTTCTTGGGGGGCATTTTTGAGAGAGGTAGGAGTGAGATGCACTCCTACGCCCCAGCACAAAGGCGCATTTGTGAATTCCGCTGCCTTGGCAGCAGCCCTGACATTTGGGACATAGGGCATTTGAGCCCCTTTGAGAAGGCTAGTTGACCAGGGGGACTGTGGGGTTTGTAGGGTGCCAGGCCCTAATTGATTCATGTGGTGCTAGGAAATGTGATTCATGTACTATGATTTACGCACCCTGTTTAATGCCTCTAACTGTGGTTTATGTATGAGGTTATTTGCATACTGTGGTTTATGCTAGTGAGATTATTATCTACTGTGAGTTATGCCCCTAATGTGAGTTATGCTTAGGAGGTTAGGGTCTGATGCGTTTAGACTTATGAGATGATTGCATAATGTGTTTATGCTGGTGAGGTTGGTGCTGAATGTATTTCATGCCTAAATGTGATACTGTGCATAATAGGGGTTATGTTACAGGATGATGCTGAGTTTGCCAGTGATTACTGGCTATATTCTACGTTTATGATTTGTCCTACATTTACTAAGTTCACTTTGTGATGGTTCTGACAGTGGTCCAGTTGGTCCTGTCAGGTGTACGTAATCCCTTGTAGATATGACCTAGTGCCAGGTGGCACAATGTATATTATGTGATTACTATTCTAATGTGTTATGGGAATACAAAGGCTATTATTGATATAACCTTGTGTGGAGTTCCTTTTGTGGTGTGCCTGCTATGTTTTTACTGTGTGCGTGCGCAAACGCTTTACACATTGCCTCCGGGATAAGCCCGACTGCTCGTGCCAAGCTACCAAGGGGGTGAGCAGGGGTTATCTTTGGTGTGTAACTCCCTTGCCCTGACTAGAGTGGTGGTCTCTGCCTGGCTTTGGCGCAAGCCTTAGCCAACCAGAGATCCCATTTCTAACACACAGCAGCTCAACTGCTCTAAAATATGTGGGGAAAAAAACATTGACAAAGTCAATAAAATAAGCATAGGTGAAACATTGGCTTTGACAATGCTTGTTTTCTTAGCACCGGGAGATTAAGTGATTTGCCCATAATCACAGGGTCTTGAGCCCAGACTCCAACATCGATCATAAGTTCCAAAGTGGCAGCTCTGGCCATAATGCCACATCCACTCCCCAATTAAAATAAAATTAATTCTAGCTACCCATCAATAATTTTTAATTCTTTTAAGGACATGGAGACGAGGCTTATGCTTCTCTTTTCTTTACTGTAAACATACAACAGCCAATCAAAACATTTTAAAATGCAAGCTAAATTTCCCATCATAATGCCAACTGATCATATTTGTCGGCTCTTTGCACTAATAAATTCAAAGAGCCTGTGTGCAGGATTGGGGCTGCGTGATAGCCAAAAAACGGGGGCCCGTGAGCAAAAAAAAAAAAGAAAGGAAAACCTTTGCAGAAGAATATAAAAGTCAAATCCATAAAAGTTTATTCAAAACTTAAGTGTCATGCACAAAGCAAAAAGTAGTTAGATTCAAATCAGCACAAATAATGCATAACATTCAAAGTCAATTGTGAGAGATCATAACATAAGGTAATAAGTTAGCATAAATCTACCCTGTTCATAAGACAAGGAAGAGTCTTAGTATAGATTAGCAAGAGGACTGCCATGTAGTCTGTTTCAGAGAAAGGAGCCATGGGTCAAAATATCAATCAGTAGACAGTCAAAGTTGGAGACTGCTTGGTTCAAAAGACAATGACAAGTTTCCAAGTATAAACCAAATGCACACATTATTGTAAACTCTGCCTTTGTAGAACTGAGCAAATATTCGAATTATAAAGTCAGATAACGGTCCTACATAGGAATTGTTCAGTTGCAAGGGAAAGAAAAGTCTGGCACACATCTCAGAAAGGGTACATTTTAAAGTTTCTGAGAAGTGAAAAACAATGCTCTCAACAAGGTGTGAAGTGGTATCATAGGGCTGTATTAACAAAGATACATGACATAAACTAATCAACATTGTAGAAATTGTGCTACATCATGAATGCATGTTGAATACCCTTTACCCTACAAACAAGGGAATTACATTGCATTATTATAGTGAATCAAACACAAATCAATCTGAAGTACAGTTGTAGCTTGGGTGACAGCAGGCCTTTAATATTGCAACATACAAGAGCATTTTAACATGGCTTCCTCGTAAGCCACACAAGTATTTTATTCAGTACATGAAAACAATACTGTAAAATAAATCCTATTTTGACTATTTTATGGAAAGTAGAAAATCACAGGAGAGAAATTTGCACATAAGGAACTTGTTCATCCAACTTTAAAAACACATTTTCTTCAGCAACTTTAAAATGGATGTCAATGGATGTAAATTACATTTGTGGCCTAGTTATGCTATCTTAAGTATATACAAATAAACATTATTTTCTAATTAAACAAATGCTCTGTTGTAGTATTTAATCCATCAGTCACCATGGATCTACCCTCGAAATATGTCAAACACCATCTTGCTGCCCCTTTCTTTGTGAAATCCTTGTATTCGGTCTCCATAACTATAAAGTCTTAATGACCATAGGAAAACAGAACTCTAGAATTTAATCCAGTGTTGATCTCTTCTCAACATCCGTTCATCTCTCATTAGCAAAGGTTTACAGTTGATGAGACGCTGATTTGCAGGTTCCTATGCATATCCTGGAAACTCCAAGCCTTTGTGGTACTCGCAATTCCTCCTCTATAGTATTCTTGCTTTTGTTTGTTTTCTGCAATTGAAAAATGAACCATAATTACTGCCTTCTCCCAATTTAGACAGTTGTTTTAAAGATATGTTTATTGGCATTTGAGGTTATTAACAGTGTACATAACAGATACAATGTTCCTTTTAATTACAATTCAATTGTAGCCGTTGAATTTCCAATGTCCATTCATCTTACTGTGCAGCACAATATGGCAGCTTGTAACATGTAAATCTATTGCTGAGAGATAACATTTGCTCCATGAAAATCAGGTATAGGGCACTATACATCCTATTGGTGTGAAACCCACGTCTTGCGGGAAAAGGGAGTTTGTGAACCAGGTCAAGGGGCATTTAATGTTATCGGGTACTTAGTGTCACACGTCGCACAGTTAGAAGCCATCAACGGGAGGGCACAACTGGGAAGAAATCATATTCATTCCAATTAGAGAACAAAAGTAAAATAAAATAAACAAACTCTCTGTTGTTACGACGCTGGGGTTAGTGGGGGGCATATGACTGATATCTAGAGGTTGATGAACTCATTCTCAGGTCCTGTATTAATGGTATCTATTCTGTCTAGGTCCGGGGGTGGGAGTAATGATCGCCTGGGGTCATACCTTGCATGTGAACCGTGAGGACTCCCTCCCAACAGGTGTAGGGCGACTGCTGTCAACACCCAGGCATCACTCTGCCCATCTCGTCGCCCATCCCTATGTCAGTCAGTGACATGCCGCTTGGGTTCACTCTCCCCTCATCATCAGTGTTTTCTGTTACTGTGGCCGGGTCTGTCCCCCGGTGTAACAAACTACTGAGGATCCCTTCCCGCCTAAGGGCCTGCCCCTCCGCTTCTGCCCACATCATGACATCCCTCTCCCAGGTCTCAATGTAAGGCCTTCCTTCCGATTTCCACATCATGGCTATCCTGCGTCGCGCTAGGACCAGGGCCAAGTCTATAAATCGTGAACCTAGTTTCCTCGCTGTGGGCCTTTAGAAACTCCCAAGGAGACAAGTCTGTATTGTACAAGGAAGGGCCCACCCCAGCGTCGTCTGGAATCGCCTCACCACTGCCGCCCAAAAACCCTGGAGCTTGTTGCATCCCCAAGTCATGTGACAGAAGAATACATCAAGCATCCCACAGCATAGAGCGTGACGAGGCAAACCCCCATATATGATCTGTAATCTGTGCAGGGTGAGGTACGTCATATGTAAATAGTTGAATTGTGTGTATTTTATCCTATTGTTATGGGAGACCTTCTTGGGGCACTTCAGCATCTTCTCTCAGTCTTTGTCAGAGATGCTGTGCCCCAAAATTGCTTCCCACTTGTTTTTCAAAGTCGCCAGAGTCTCCCTCCCCATCTTGTTCAATGCCCTGTAGAACCGTGTTACCAAGTGGCGAGCTGAGCCCATCAAGAGGAGAAGCTGAAGGACCATGTGCTTTGGTGGCTCGGCTATTCTCTCGCCCACAGATTTCTGAATGATTGCACGAAAGCTCCATCTGCTAGAAATTGGCCTCTGGGTAAAGAATGTGCTTTGGTCAAGTCTACAAAGGGTACAAGGACTCCCTGCACAAAGCAGTCCCCCACCTTCTCAATTATTGCCTCCGTCCATTCTGTGAGCTGGTTGGTCATGAAGCATGCAACTGGGTCTCCATGGGGGAGTCCCACCAGTCGTAGTGCTGGCACGTATGAAGGAGCCTTATGGGTTTGCACTTGGCAACGGCACTAGCACTGTAAAACTACCTGAAGGAACAGTCCCAGCTGAGGAATGGCTACCCCCAGATGCAATAGATGTGCCAACAGCAGACCCTGGTGAGGGGTCCGCCCCAGGAGGTCTGCAAGGTGCGTGCAATCAGCGTCCAGCCAGTGGGCCACCCACTGAAATTGCGCAGCCGGATAGTATAGTTCAAAGTCTGGATCTCCCAGGCCCCCCACTTCCAGCGGGCGCCTCAGGATCACTAGCGACACCCTATGGCATCCTCCATCCCAGATTAAGTCCTGAAGAAGGACATCTAGTAGTCTAAACCACTCCGCGGGTATCTTAACAGGTAGGTTTGTGAAAAAATACAAAAGACGGGGAAGCATCACCATCTTTGTAAGCGATACCCATGCCATGAAGGGAAGACGCAATGATCTCCAAAAGACCACACAAGTCCGAAGGGCCCGGAACGCTTGCCCCAGATTCCCCTCCCTTATGTCCTCCAGATCATGATACACCCTCACTTCCAGGTATTTAAAGGATGTGGGGGACCAGACAAAGCCTGACGGCAAATCCAGTGGCTGAAGGGGTTCCTCCTGCATAGGGGAATACACAGGTCTTGGTGCAGTTTACCTTCAAGCCTGAAAGGTGACCAAAGTCTTCCAGAAGGGATGAAGTCCTACTCACGCCAGCCGCACCACCACGGAGGAACAAGAGGAGATCATCAGCATATAGGGTGATAATGTGTTCCTGGCCATCTATCGTCACACTAGCCCTATGTTCGAAATTTTGTTCTCAATGGCTCTATGGCCAGGGCAAAGAGGAGAGGAGACAACTGACAGCCCTGTCTAGTACCCCGGTGCCCTCCGTACGGGGCGAAAAAGTACATCCGGTCTTCACTCACGCCAACTGTTCTGTATAAAGTAGGGAAACCCATTTGGCCCACTTTTCTCCTAATTCCATGTTTTGCGTAGTTGCCATGAGAAAGTCTCATCTAAGTGAGTCGAAGGTCTTTATCAGGTCAACTGACATGAGAAAAGCTTCCCGATTTGTTTGTACCGCTGGATGATAAAGGATGTGAAAGAGTCTCCGTAGGTTTTGTGATGTACTGTGGCTGGGGATGAAACCGTTCTGGTCTCTATGTACCAGCGTCTGCATATGGGGGAGCAATCTATTTGCTAGGCTTTCGCTGAGGATTTTAAAATCCATGTTCAGCATAGATAGGGGATGATAAGCCGTCAGGGGTGTTCCCACCGCCCCCCTCTTCGGCAAGGGAATCACGTGGCGGTCCTCATGGATCCTGGAAACGACCCCTTGAAAAGTGTCTGAATAAAGTGTTACCAGTTTGGGGGCTATCAAATGTGTGAAGGCGGAGTAAAACTCCACCGGGATCCTGTCAGATCTTACCTGTTGCCATTCCCTTTATTGCCAAACGCACTTCTTGGCTTGTCACAGGAGCTCCCAACTCCTCTCCAGCCGCCGGAGGAAGCACTGGAAGGGTTGCTCGGTCTAAGAATCTTGTCTGCGCTCCCTCAGGTAACATCGTCGGTCCACTGTACAAAAATTCATAAATCCGCGGAACTCATCATTAATACCTCCTGGGGAGTGTATGTGTGTCCCTGTAATGGAGGTGAGGTGTGTGATCGGAGCTCCCTTGTTGTCAGGGCAGATCAGCCAGGCCAGCAGTTTCCCAGATTTACCCTCCTCCGAGTGTGCCCTTGTCATGTAGTTCTTGTAGTCGTGGCATCGCTGCCGTTCCAATGATGCGTTATAGCTATCTTTTGCGTCTTGCAATGTTTGGCAGTCGGGTCAGTCCCAAGTGTGCCCTCCACTGCATGGAAAGTGGCCTCCAAGAAGCCAGAGAAGCTCCCTGGTGGCCCCTATCGAGTGACTAATGCAATACCTGCAAACCACAACTTTAAATGCCTCCCATTCTATCAAGGAAGATGACTTTGAGCCCTGATTGTGATCGAAGTAGTCTGTAATGTGCGTTCGTAGGTATTCTCTGAAACAGGCATCATCCCAAGTCGCTGGCTGGAGTCTCCACGTCGGAATGAGAGGTCTATCATCCAGAGGCTTAAATCCCAGTAGGAGGGGGCAGTGATCTGACAGGGTACGCCTGAGATATTCAGAAAACGTGGCATAGCCACTAAGCCTCTCCGAGCAAAGGAACATGGGAAGCCGGGCGTGTAGTGTGTATATAAGTGAAAAGTAGGAGTAGTCACGTGTATGACCATGTTGAGTATGCCAAAGATCTGATAACTCCCAATGCCGTGTTTAGTCCCTAAAGCCAGGTGCTAACCTATGGGCAGGGGCTTCCAGCAAGGAAGGGGTTGAACGGTCCAAACTGACACCCGCCACACAGTTAAAATCACCTCCCAGCAACACATCGCCCCATGTTATTGTCTCATCTGCGCTGAGAGGGAGTGGAAGAAAGCAACCTGGTCATGTTAGGAGTGTACATGCTCCCCAAGCTAATCTCTTTCCCAGCAGTCTACCCCTCACTAAGACATAGCTGCCTTCCTTGTCAATGAGAGATTGCAGACATTTAAAGGGGGTCCACTCCCTAAGCCAGATCAGTGTGCATCTCGCATATCCTGAGAATGACGTAGCATATAATTGGCTCCGCCATCTACGGTGCAGTCACTCCACTTCCACACCCAGAAGGAGAGTTTCTTGGAGCATGACTATTTGTACTCCTCTAAGTTTGAGAAAGCGATATACATTATGCCATTTGGTAGCGGACCCCATCCCCTGGACATTCCATGTCAAGCATTTAAAGCCTTGTGCAGCAGTGGCCGTGACTGAGTTACAGGTAACGATTGCCACCACACATGAGCACCTGGTTCTGTAGCCCATCCCATCCCGATCACCCCTCCAGCAGAGACAAACAAAAAAGAATAGTAATATATTCCTCAACCTTGAACTCCCCAGGGCAAAGCAGCAACGGATGTCCGTTCAAGCATCACACAGCCTTGAAACATTGACATGAACAATGTGCCACCAGACTCCAAGGGGACGCCAGGTGAAGGGGTAGACAATCGCAGTTCAGTTCCAGACCGCTTACTCCGGCCCATTAATGGCTGACTAGCAGGAGCATAGGGGTTCCCAGCCCCAACCCATCGTGTCCTGCTGCACTGTTACTGGTGTGCAACAGAGAACGTCCATACTAGCACTCGGGCCAATGATAACCTTCATCATGACCATCCACCCACACACAAGTGGCTAGTCCATCCCGTAAGGCCATCCCCGTTACCAGTGTGCAGTCCGTCTGACACCATCGGTGCAGTCTCATTGTGGTGGTTCGTCGCTTCCAGGCCACTACCGGAGAGACCCCAGCAAGCCTCCACAAGGTCAGAATCAGAAAAAGCCTCAGACAGGGACGCATTTCAGCCATTTAGTCTTCAGATCAGCCCTGAAACGTACCAACTGTTCACATATTAAACCAATTCCTCAATTGATTGTGGAGTAACCACGGGGGACCTTCACCGTCCACGAGTGAGCTCTCTATAGTTCTGAATCCGTGTGCTGCCCTCCCGAATGTAAGTCACTGCCAGAGTCTGGTCCTGTCAGGGAGGCGATAACCGCCACCACTTGAATTGCCTCGGCCCTCTCCAGCTCTGCCTGTTCTTTTATTGTTTTCCAGAGAGTGCTTCTGCTTCTAGGACCACTGGCTCTCTTTCTGCATTTAGGCACATCTACTCGGGATTTCCCAGATTCAGCTACCCAGAATGTTCCGGTTTTGTAGGATTCCAGCCAGTCCCACATTTCCCGAGGCTCTTCATAGAAGTGTGCAGTGCCATCCACCATCACTTTCAGCTTGGCTGAGAACACAAGCGAGTATTGTATGCCTTCCGCCCTCAGTGCCTATTTTACTTCCATATAGGTTTGCACAGCAAGGTTATAATCAGGAAATAAGATAACTTTTCCATTCCTGACCCCGTAAGGGCCCTCATTCCTGGCTTTCTGTAGAAGGATATCTTGATCCCGGAAGTGGAGGCGTTTAGCCACCACTGGACGAGGTGGCCTGCCCGGGTCTGGACGTTTTGCTGGTATCCTGTGCGCTCTCTCTAACGCAAAGAAGGGAGTTAGTTGGTTCAGTGCAACTACTGTCTTCAGCCAGTCTTCAAGGTAGGTAGGCCACCATGTCGCCCCTTTCAGTTCCCTCTCGACGGCCCACCCTTGAACATTACTTCTCCTGCTACGTCCCTCTGCGTCTTCGGCTTGACTCTGCAGGACCTGTACCCTGCTTATTAGAGTTGCGACCTGCCGGGTCAGGTCAAGATGTGCTGGCCAGGGGGGGGAGGAGCCAAGATGGCGACCGGAGCAGACGCTTGAGCGCCCGGCTCCGTCGGCCCGTGGCCTCGGACTACTATCCTGATGCCCATCCTTGCCGATTCTCGAGGTGCGACGTGTGCGAAGACGCGCTGACCGCGCTGCCGCTTTCCCGGAGTCTCAGCCCGCCCGGATGCCCGAGTTCTGGGTGCTTTTGTCCTCTGCACTGAAACCCTGCGCCATTCTGGCCTTTGCCGGCCCCCTGGAAGCTCCGCAGTTACCGGACTAGCTTGCGCTAACCGGGGCCCCGCGGTCCCGATCTCACCTCGCACCACAGATCGTTGCCGGATGAGCCCGGGGAGGGCCGGCTGGACACCTTCTGCACCCTGTGCCTGACGGGCTGGAGCTGTGGGGTGGGCCCCGGTGCGGCGGGTCTCCTGCCCCGCTCTGAGGGTCGCGCCGTGAGAGGCTGCTGCCCTCTTCACCTATTGCCTAGCCGGCGGCGAAGGGAACCTGTGGGAAGAGAAGCGACTGTCGGCCATTCCTGTTGTGGCGTAGACCTGAGGGGAATTGACTCCTTGCCACGACCCCCCCCCCCCCCCGGGCCATTGCAATGTACAGCGGCGAAACATGGCGTTGAGTGCCTGCTCGCGGCTGGGGGGTGATACTCCGGTCTCGCCCGCCGCCCACTTCGCCCTCCCTCTTCCGGACACCAGCTCCGCGGTGCCGTCCCGGATCACTGCCGATGTGGGGGCCCAGCCTCCGCTGACATGCGGCTCCGTTCTGGCTGTCCTGCGGGACTTTCAACTACAGATGTGCGCTGGCCTGCAGGCGCTGAGTGAGCGGTTTGACCCCATACTGTCTGCTGCGGGTCGTGAGCGCTCTGTTTGTTGTCCACAGGGTGTGGGTCTCCCGGTGCTTTTGTCCTCTTGCGGGGACGCAACGGCGGTGTATGATTGTGCTACACTGGTGCCTTCATCTGGCGTTCCCGGCACCCGGGATCCACCGCTCTCCACCTCAACTGCGGATACTTTGTTCCCCTGGTCATGGCTGCCTGCTTCATTGTTGCCTGCCTCACCGCATCCGCAAGAATATCCTGCTGAGCGATACCTAACGGCTTCGAGGAACCGTCCGCGGTGGCCTACTGCCTCCTTTTTGTGGAACTCCTGTACGTTACTTGCCAGGTTTGGATTTTATGTGGTGCAAAGAGGGACCTCACTCGACGGTCGGCGGCCATTTCGTGATCCTACTTCACCATCCTCTCACAAGCGGCCATCTTGTCTTTGTCTGCTCGGGACACGGGGCCTTCATGTAGGGGCTGGCTTAATCACAAGCCCGCGATCGGGCCAGGGCTAGACTGACTTCCATCGCCAGGGTTCATGGACGGGCTGGCCTGGGACTGGAACTGTATGTATGTTTTGTGCGCACTCGTCGCGACTTGTATCCCTTCGCTTAAACAGTGGTGCCATGGTATCTTCGCATGCCGTTTTTTGGCGTAGTGGGCTCTCAGTGTGTGGAGGCCATAACTGGCTGATGGTTTGGGGCGCTCTGGTGTCCCGTGGGCTCCTCCCCGCCTTCTTTTCTGTTTTCTTAACTTCTTTACTCTATTCCTACTTTCTCTCTTCTCTATATTTCGGGTTCATTGGGCGACAGGCACTATGCTGGGGGGGGGGTAGGCCGTAGCCTCCGCATT
Organism: Triturus cristatus; assembly: GCF_964204655.1. Taxonomy (NCBI): domain Eukaryota; kingdom Metazoa; phylum Chordata; class Amphibia; order Caudata; family Salamandridae; genus Triturus; species Triturus cristatus. The sequence continues at coordinate 253,348,136 of NC_140586.1, forward strand.
GGTGTAGGGTGGGGGGGGTAATACTCTCTGTTCTTAATTAGTTCTATGGGCCTTTCTTCTTCTATGTCTCTGCGTTCTACTTTCTTCGATTCGGGGTCCGGGTGTGGGGTGGATCGAGTGGGGGCGGCCTTGGAGGGGTGCGTACTTGTTCATGGGACTATCCTGTTATATCTCTGCACTGCCTCACTGCTTGAGATTTTACTTCCATTGATGTTTCACTGATGTTGCTGCTCTCCCGTGTGGTGAAGCTATTTTGCGGACTCGAATCTCCTTTGTTCTTATCCTTCACTGACTTTTTTCTTTGATAAAATTATCTAAAAAACTGAAAATTAACCTTCACCTCTCCTTCCCCGGGTGTCAAAGATATTTCCAGTATGTGACTCCCAACTCGTTGTCAATCCTGACCGTTGACGCACGGGGGCTGTAATGTGGGTATTAGTGCTTCACTGTATCGTGGCCGGCCTGGCGGTTGTAGGCCCGTATTTGTTCTTTTAAGATGCACGAATAAAGGTTTTTAAAAAAAAAAAAAAAAAAAAAGATGTGCTGGCCATAGTTCTTTGAGTCCTGATTCCACCTCTGTTACCTTGTCTGACAGTCTATTGTTGTCTGCTCGTAGCAGTCTCAGTCCCACTGAGAGCTCTGTTTTTGTTATATATGTACTCGAATGTCCATGCAAACTTCGCTATGTGGGCAGTACGAAACATATGGCTAAGAAGAGAGTCTTAGAACATATGAGGGCGATCGCTAACAAAGATCCACACTACCCCATTGCGAGACTTTTTGAAACACACCCCTATTCTGACAACTCCAAGCTTAAATATTTTGTCATAGAAAAGGTCAGTGTTGGTGTACGCAGTGGCAACAGGGTATTACAGCTTAGAAAACGTGAATCTATGCATATTATTGATCTAGGCACCCGTTACACTGGATGTCATAACATTGATGAAGAAATTACTATACATCTACACACAGAGTAACTCTATTAACACCTAGCCACATTGCCACTATGTCATATGTATGGTATGATCTATCTGGTGCATCTGCCTGTTTAACATCTTTGGTTACGAATTTTCTGATCTCATGAATCTTTTTACATTTGTCTGTAATTCTCTATTTTTCAGGAGGAAAGGAAGGGACTCACGGATCAGGACCGGTAACTTCTGGGATCCCTACCCTTTTCTTCATTTGAATTGTTCACCTTTGGTCTCTTTTGCCCCAGATAATAATTTTCACCATTCCTAGTCATTTTCATTATTTCTATTTCCTTGTTTGTTTTCACTTGCCACACAGATCGCCAGTGCCTTCTCCCACTTGGGGATTAGCATTTAGCATTTTGACTTGTCTTTTATGAGACTCCTCTTGTTATTCATTGTGAATATGTATATGCCATAACTTCTACCTTCATGCTACTGGATATTTGCCTGCTGCACTAACTTTTTTTGTCTGTGAGGGAGGCAGTCTTTGACATGTATCGTATGACTTTGCGAAGCCGTCTACTGAATTCAATTTTTATATGATATCCATTTCAAGATGGCCGACTCAGTCTTTTGCTCTGACACTATGTCTACAAATGAATCCACTGCCAGTTTCATTTTCATTGATTTTTGTACTGTCTCACTTGACCTATGGATGTGGTTGTCATGGTCTTTACCTCACTGACCAGAATATATGTATGTATTGTGTTTACTTGTTCCTTCACCTTGTGAGTGCCGCATCTGCATTTTATTATACGTTCGAGTATCCACCCTAAGATGGCCACCTTTATTTTCATGTTATGTTACCCTGTCTGTAGCAGAGTCCCTTTTCAGTTTTAATGTATAGCATACATATGACGCTCCGTTAGCCACTAGAACATCCCCTTTATTTCAGATTCCAATGCTCTTCTTCATGGGCAAAGTAGGACTTTTTAATTCACCCTGGTTTTAAAAACAAGTGCAAACTGCGACAGCGACCCACTTGGGGATTAATCATTTGCCTACTAGTCCCAGAATTCCTAGCGAGATAACTCACCTGAAAGCTATTGGAATCTGAAATAAAGGAGATGTTATAGTGGCTAACGCGAGTCCTTCTTTGCTTACTTTGCCCATGAAGAAGAGCGTCCAGCTTGAAATGTGTCGGCATCACAGTGAGGTGGTTGGAGTCACAACCGGAGGCTTTTCACTTGTCAGCTGCATTCCAACCTGCGAGTGCTTCTCACGAAACAGCAACCTTCACTTATACAATGTGGTCTTGCCTGGGCCACGAGGTAGCACCGCCACGATATTCCAGTGGGTCTGTGGCAGCCTACGAAGGCAGCATCTCATGGAGCAGGTTGGTGCTGCTATATGGAAAAGAACTGTGCGGGACATTTTAACTCACCCTGGTTTTAAAAACGAGTGCAAACTGCTTCAGCGACCCACTTGGGGATTAATCATTTGCCTACTAGTCCCAGAATTCCTAGCGAGATAACTCACCTGAAAGCTATTGGAATCTGAAATAAAGGGGATGTTCTAGTGGCTAACGCAAGTCCTTCTTTGCTTACTTTGCCCATGAAGAAGAGCGTCCAGCTTGAAACGCGTCGGCATCACAGTGAGGTGGTTGGAGTCACAACCGGAGGCTTTTCACTTGTCAGCTGCATTCCAACCTGCGAGTGCTTCTCATGAAACGGCAACCTTCACTTAAATATATATATATATATATATATATATATATATATATATATATATATATATATATTCACTGAAAAACTCAAAGGTTACAGGGGTGTTATAGTTAGGATCACATTTTTCTCTGACAAACCCACTGAAACTCTTCAGTTATAGTTACCTGAACTAACTATAACTTATTACCTCACATGTTACATCACTCATGACATTGGAAATTGGTTTCGAAATCTGTGGCTGTGGTCCTGGTTGGAGGTAGTTCTACTGGAACCTCATGTTCCGTGTTTTGCGTTTCACTGAGTACAGCGAGCAGCAAGTGCAGTGAGTGCTGCTTGGGATCAGGAGACGGAGCCGCTTAGAACACTGCGGTCTCCCGTTAAGCTCAGCCTCAGTGCCGGGTTCATCCTGGTTTGTCCCCAGGCACCAGTCAAGCCCAGCAAGCAACCTCAGTGACTCCAGGTGAAGCGCGAACCGTGCGTGGCTGTGTATGGCTGAGCTCCAAGCTCGCTGAGACCTATTACAGTAACTGCTGTCTCTTGCCCCCGCAGCCCCCCCAGCACTAGTTCCCGGGACCCGGCCCCTGTCTCTGCCGTGTGGCTCCGTGCTGTGATGTGCGGCGGGGGGGCCTTACAGGCATAGGGTGACCAGATTCTCAAAACAAAAAACGGGGACAGGTCATAGACATAGAAGTAGGACTATGGTTTGCAGTAACCATCGACATAAAAGTAGGACTATTTGACAGCTGTCATAGACATAGAAAAAGGACTACAATTACAGCTCCCTCCACAGATCGATATGAAGCATTACAGACAACAAATCTGCGGTCTTTTATTGGCAACCCTCTCCTTCACACAGCAGGACTATAGCATATATTTGCCAAAAATCAATAAAACATCACAGGCTAGCAAACGCCAGATTTACTAGCTTTATCAATGCTCGTTTCTATAGCTGCACGTCAGTACCACATACATAAAGTACAACTCACCAATGTTGCTTAGTTGCTCATGGCAGAAAAGCATGGGAGGTAAACTGCGGAATGCTAAATTGCCAAATGGCAGCCATGGACCAATGTACAAAAAAAACCTTCTCTCCAGGTATTACTGCCTTAGGGTCTTAAGGGTGGCAAAGGTTGGCCGACCACACTGTCCTCCCACATTTGCGTAGTTACTGCTGAGATGTCATGTTACCTTACTGGGGTATGTAAAGTGCACTCTAGCCATTGGTATCATCTCATAGTGCAATAGTGTGAAGACCTGAGCAAAAAGCTCGAGCAGCGCTGCTCGCCTCTCCCACAGGCGTTAACCCTGCTCTTTTATGTCCTTTCCAGCTAAACAGTTTGCCGTGATCTGAAAGGTCAGTCAAAAGGTCAAGTCATAGCTTTGATATGGAGAACACAAAGCATGCATCAATTGGTTATGAATAAAACATGCAATGAGCAATGCATTAATCCTTGCACGGTATGCATAAGGGCTACTGAAAAGTTTGTATGACTATGAATACAAGCTATAGGATGAAGAAATATTGTTTTATCCAAAGAAGAAACTTTGGCTGGCACGATGACGTAGGTGGCGCTGCGTGTAAAATGTCTCTCTTCAAAGGATTTCCCTTCTTGCTACAGCGCTCACCTCAGTGACGACACATGCCGTAAACAGTGCAAAGAGAGCATGCGCGCTCATGCTCAACCGGAACAATGAACAACAGGGACATTTCTGTGTTTAACGGGGACACTGTTTGAAAACAGGGACATTTGAGTCACTTGGAGAAAAGTGTCGGGACACGGGGACACTTCCCCAAAAACGGGGACCGTCCTGGGAAAACGGGGACGTCTGGTCACCCTATACAGGCAGCCAAGCGGAGTGTGTGTAGTGGAGCGGGCTGCAGGCGAGGCGCACGGCAGGGTGCTCAGTCGGCGCTGTGTTGTGCTGGTGTTGCATGGGCGTGAGTTGGTGCCTCGCACATAGCACTCACCTCTTGTGCTCCAGCGTCCCTGCCCTGGGACTCAGCCTCACCACGCACCATGCACTACTACCACCACCCTACTGCCATCGCAGACAGTACAGGCAGGAGCACCACAGGAACAACAGAGGCAGGCTAGCCACGGCGAGTGGGCAAGGCGGCGAGAGCAAGCAGAGACAGCGGCGAGAGCGAGCAGAAACATTGTCTAAGAGGCCATTCTCACCTCATCACCAGCCTCGGCCCACCGCGCTTTCACTCCTTCCTTCACATCTCCTTTGCTCATCTCACCTCACCTCATCCCACCTTATCATCGTCGTTACCATCGACCACCATCATTTAACGGACTTGCAATCGCAGACTTGAGCAGGATAAGGACAATGGAAGAAGAAGAGGAAGGAAACAACAGGGAAAAAAGGAAAAAAAGAGCAGAACAATGAGGTCGGGGAAGTCAAGGAACTATACGGCTCCCACTAACCCCCCCAAAAGAACGAGGAGAGTAAATAAAAACCTTAAGAAAGACCTAATGATAGTCAGCAACGAAGATAAGGAGAAAAAAGAGGGAAGGAAGGAGAATGAGGAGGGAGACCTTCCTTTGATTTCCCCCATGCTTACAAGCCCAAAGGTTCGTCAAACACTAAGGCGAGAGGGTCCGCAAATGCATTCCCAGTGAATAAATCCGGCTTTCAACCTAAAATCTACACAAAGTTCTCTTTTATTAAAGATGTCGGCTCTGCCCTTTGCTTAAATAGTCTTAACACAAATGACCTGCCAACCCCACTACAATCAAGCAAGGCAAACCCCTTGAAGCAACAACCACAGGCGGGGACGGAGGCGGGGACAGAGAGGGGTTCAGCCGACCCCGGTGATGGGAGGAACAGTTGTGGAAGAGGCTGCACTTGTGAGCAAGGAAGAGCAGAACAAGGGACTAGAAAGGAGGGCCTCATGGAGCCAAACTGCGCAGGATCAGGGATGCAGACAGGAGCTGGCAGACTCAAGCCTAAAGGCAAATCCTAATGGCTGCAGGCATGAAGGTATAAAGGAGAACAAAAAAGAGGGACAAGATGCGATCACAAGCCCTAATTTTGTTCCAATAAAAAATAGGAAGAGGAGTCTCACAAGTCTTTACTATCTCACAGATGTTGAACCCTTAGAACCCTTAGAATCTCAAAAGGCGGACAAGGACCAATCGGAAATCCTGAGAAACAAGAAGGGCTGGAGGCAGCAGCAACCTGGGGGCCAAGGTACCACACCCCGCAGGGCAAGGGCGAAGCGCAAATTATTGAACACATGCAGCACGGCGATTTACTAATGCAAACAGAGCCGGCACTATGCAAGAACACACCCACAATGCCAGACGACAGGCTGGCGACACAATAACCTAAGAGAACGAGGGTAGTTGCAATAGTGACAGACATGGAAGAAGTGAGGCAACCAAATACTATGATTACACAGGAAGCCATAGTGCAGGGACAGCTTGCACCTCAAACATATGTCCAACAACTTGAGAAACAACACAAGCAAGTAAAGCTAGGAGGTGCCTCAAGTCAAATCGAAACTGACCCTCCCAGCCCAATCACTTCAATTAATACACCACCTATATTATTTCAGGTCAATGAATCTGAAACCTCGTACCTCACCCCCGCGGAGTGGGAAGAATTGGTAGCGTCCTACCCAGCGGCCACTCTGGGGGAGCTGCCAGGAGGGACCAACAGCGCAACTAACGCAAACTCTGGGAAGGAAACATCAAAAGCAAGAGAAGATATTTGGAGATCGCTTTTGCGCACAATGCAACTATCGGTAAAGGCCATCCAATATCAGTCAGACAAGATGGACCTTCAACTCTCTGTCCTTAATTCCCTGTCAATATTTGTCACCAACATTGACGGCAAGTTAGCAGAGCTGAACAACTTGGTTAATAGGGTGCAAGCAGAGACTCAATGTGGGGGGTTCAGAGCTGTGTTCAATGCTCTAATCATTCCGGGGACAGTTCTTACAGCAGCACTTCCGCTTTTAGCAGCACCGGGTCAGCGTTCTAGCTGCTGGACCCGGTTCAGCACAAGGCATATTTAGCTCACTTGGTGACGCGACCGCGCTAACTGACACGGGCCGAAGCAGCTCACTCGCGTTCGAGTGTTACTGCAGGTCAGTGGTGTTTTTTGCATTATCTTTGCCAAAAAAAAGCACTTGTGTTAGACGGACCGGGAGGGTCGGCCGAGGACAAGGGGAGAGGTCTCCGGGGAGAGCCGTCTCCAGCGATCGTACAGATAAATAACTTCCCCCCCCGCCCCCCACAGACAGACACCACACAAGGAGAAGATTTAGCGTTCTTTATAGGCTATTTCTTAAGGTACGATGAAATGGTACAAGGAGGTCTGGACTCAGGGGTCCCCTCGATTCGAGTCTCTCAGGTTGGGGAAAGGGGGTAGCGGGACAGTCTGGTAGCTGAGATGGTATGGTGGATAGCTCACAATCCTCGAGCTCGGTGTTCTAGCTTGGACGGGCCGCGGCAGCGCCAGCAGGTCCCGGTGAAGATGGTCGATACACGGTCCGCGGCAGCGCCAGCAGGTCCCGGTGAAGATGGTCGTTACACGGTCCGCGGCAGCGCCAGCAGGTCCCGATGAAGGTGGTCGTTACAACGGTCCGCGGCAGCGCCAGCAGGTCCCGACGAGGATGGATGTTGCAGAAGGCCGCGGCAGCGCCAGCAGGCAGGACGATAGTTCACAAGGCAGGGCTACGGCAGCGCCAGTAGTCCGTCAAGGCTGAGTTCTCTCGGTGTCTCTCGACTCCAGGATACAACTGCCTTCCTGCTCTGGAGTTGCCCTAGTTATAGGTCTGGCGCCCTTTGATGTCCGGACCCTCGCACTTGGAGGTCGGGGGGTCCGGGATGAGGGAGTCCAGACACCCAGCAGGGGGTGGAGCCAGCGCCTGGGGGAGCTGGATGGTGATCGGCACCTGGCGGGGGAGAGCCCTTGACGCTTCTTTCTCCCATTGACCTGCCAAGTGGTCCGTTCACCTCCTGGGTGGATGGTGGTGCCGGAATGTCGGGGCCGGCCAGGCCCAGGGTTAGGGTCGGGTGGAGGCCACGCGGCCTCGTGGCGCAGGGCCCAAGATGGCGGCTGATCCGGCCGGGGGAGCCGGTAGTGGCTCGGTCCCGTGATACATGGGTGTCCGGGGGCAGGAGTTCCGTTGGGAGACGGGGTGCGGGTGATTCTTGTGGGTAACACCTGGCGGGCCGGGGCTGGGGCCCTGTCATGCGGGGAGGGAGCAAGCCCTTCATGTGGCCTGTCCAACATGCGTCCCCCCCCAGCTGAAGGCGGGGAGAGTCACCCATCCTCTTGGGGACTCTTCTCGGCGAGGCGGAAAAAGCGTGACAGGCCATCTGCGTTGGCATGGTCTTGGCCCGGTCGATGTTCCACAGTGAAGTCCATTCCCTGCAGGGAGATGGACCAGCGCAATAGTTTTGGGTTTTCCCCCCGCATCTGCATCAGCCACTGCAGGGGTCGATGGTCGGTTTGCACCCGGAAGTGGGTACCGAAGAGATAGGGCCGGAGCTTTTTGAGAGCCCACACTACTGCGAAGGCCTCCCTCTCGATTGTGCTCCAGCGCTGTTCTCGGGCCAGGAGGCGTCTGCTGATGAAGGCCACCGGCTGGTCACGACCCTCGGGGTTCAGCTGGGAAAGAACCGCCCGATGCCGTGGTCGGAGGCGTCTGTCTGTACAATGAATTCCCGACTGTAATCGGGGGCCTGGAGCACAGGGGCGGTGCACAGGGCGGCCTTCAGCTTCTCGAAGGCCGCTTGACAGTCGGGGGTCCAGTTAATCCGCTTCGGGTGGTTTTTGGACGTGAGACCCGTGAGGGGCCCCACAATGCTGCCATAGTCCCTCACGAACCGTCGGTAGTAGCCGGTGAGTCCCAAGAAGGCTCGGACCTCGGTCTGCGTGACGGGGGGCTGCCAGGACTGGATGGCAGCAATTTTAAGTTGCAGCGGGGCCACCAGACCGCTTCCCACCTGGTGTCCGAGGTAGGTCACGGACCCTTGCCCAATTTGGCACTTGCCGGCCTTAATCGTGAGGCCGGCCCGCAGGAGGGCCTGCAGGACCTCTTGGAGGTGGTGAAGGTGGTCGGACCAGTGGCGGCTGTATACAGCGATATCGTCCAGGTAGGCGGCGCTGAATTCTTCGAGCCCCGCCAAGACCTGGTTCACTAGACGTTGAAAAGTAGCGGGGGCATTCTTAATGCCGAAGGGCATGACCTTGAAATGGTAGTGGCCATCGGGGGTAGAAAAGGCGGACCGTTCCTGGGCCCGGGGTGTGAGACCGATCTGCCAGTAGCCCGCTGTTAGGTCGAAGATGCTGAGGTAGCGGGCGGCCCCCAGGCGGTCGATCAGTTCATCCGCTCGGGGGATAGGATGAGCGTCGGTCCGGGTGACAGCGTTCAAGCCCCGATAGTCGACGCAGAATCGGAGTTCAGGAGTGGTGCCGGGGGCAGCGGCTTTGGGGACCAGCACGACCGGGCTGGCCCAGGGGCTGTCCGAGGGCTCGATGACCCAGAGTGTGAGCATCTTGGATACTTCCTCTTGGATGCAGGCCCGCACCCGATCTGGCACGCGGTAGGCCCGGTGTCGGATAGGGGGACTGTCCCCGGTATCCACGTCGTGCAAGCACCAAGGGGTGATCCCTGGGGTGAGGGAAAACAGTGTAGCGAACCGCAGCAGGAGGTCCCGGCAGCCCTGGCGTTGCTCTGGGGTGAGGGCATCGGAGAGCCGGACCCCGTCCACGGAACCGTCGTTCTCCTGGGTCTTCAGGAGATCAGGGAGGGGCTCGGAGTCTTCTTCCGCCCCACTGTCGGTAGCCATCAGGAGGCTGAGTTCCGAGCGCACAAAGTGGGGTTTGAGTCTGTTGGTGTGGAGGACCCGGAGGGGGTTCCGGGGGGACTCCATGTCGATGAGGTAGGTGACGGGGCTCTTGCGTTCGACCACTTTGAAGGGCCCCGTCCACTTATCTTGCAAGGCACATGGTTCGGTGGGGGACATCACCCACACTTGTTGACCAGGTTCGAATTCGACGGAGGAGGCATTCTGATCGTACCATTTTTTCATGTCCTCCTGACTGGCCTCGAGGTTCGCTCTTGCCATCTCCCTGAAGCGCCGGGTCTGATTGCGTAGTGCCAGGAGGTACTTGAAGACGTCGGGAGGGGTCTTTAGGGGGGCCATCTCCCAACCTTCTTTGACTAGGCTGAGGGGCCCTCGCACAGGGTGCCCGTACAGGAGTTCGAAAGGGCTAAAGCCGAGGGACTTCTGGGGAACTTCTCGATAGGCGAAGAGGAGGCACGGGAGTAGTACATCCCACTGGCGACGGAGGGGCTCTTCCAATCCCCCAATCATCCCCTTGAGTGTGCGGTTGAATCGCTCCACTAGTCCGTTCCCTTGAGGGTGATAGGGGGTCGTGAATCGGTAGGTGACCCCGCACTGTTGCCAGAGGGACTTCATATATTTAGAGATAAAGTTTGTGCCTCGGTCGCTGACGACTTCTCGGGGGAAGCCCACCCGGGAGAAGATCCCCATTAGGGCCCGGCCGACCACCGGAGCTGTTACAGTTCGCAGGGGCACAGCCTCGGGGTAGCGGGTGGCGTGGTCCACCAGTACCAGGATGAACCGATGTCCTTGTGCCGTGCGGGGGTCCAGGGGCCCCACAATGTCTATTCCTACCCTCTCGAACGGGGTGGTGACCACTGGGAAGGGTTGCAGAGGGGCTTTGAGCTTACGGCCGCTCTTCCCACTGGCCTGGCACGTGGGGCAGGACCGGCAGTGGTTAAGGACGTCGTTCCGCATCTTCGGCCAGAAAAAGTGGGTCACTAGGCGACTGTAGGTTTTGTCCTGGCCCAGGTGTCCAGCCAGGGGAACATCGTGGGCCAAAGTTAGTAGGAAGTCTCTGAAACGGAGGGGCACCACCAGCACTCGACTGGCCCCTAACTCCGCGATTCTTTGTTCACTGTATAGCAGGTCGTTATCCCAATAGACCCAATGAGTTCCGGTGGAGTCCCCTGCGCTCTGGGCGCTGGCTTGCTGGCGGAGTCCCTCGAGGGAGGGGCAGGTCTTCTGCTCCTGGCGGAACTGTTCCTGGGTGGGCCCCCCTTCTTGACGCCACTGAGCCAGGCCGGGAAGGTCCTGGGGCTGGGCGACACCTTCGGGCGTTGGCTCTGGGGTGTCGGTATCGTCGTTGTCCTCTACTGGGGCGACCGGGGGAGGAGGTGCTGGCCATTCTGGTTCTTCTGGTCGGGGGACGGCACGGGCGGCCATGGACCGGGTGGTTACGCAGGCCCAGTCCGGGAGCCCCAGCATCCCCAGGTGCTCTCTTCTTTCGACGGCGGCCCACGGGGAACTCTCAAGGTCATTCCCCAGGAGGCAGTCCACGGGGGCATCATCCCGGACCGTCACCTTCAACAGGCCGGAGACCCCTCCCCATTCGAAGGGGACGCAGGCCATCTGACACAGACTTTCGGAATTGTCGGCTGAGCGGACGGGGCAGAGAATGTTCGGCAGGATCTGCTCGGGTTTCACCAGGTGACAGCGGACGGCCGTCACACTGGCCCCTGTGTCACGTAGGGCTTCGGCCCGACGCCCATTAATGTTCACCCACTGGCCATATTTCCGGGTGTTGGCGGGTAGGGGAGCCCGCGGGACCATGTCTTTTCCCCCTAGGCACGCTAGAACCATGGCGGCCGGTTCCCACTCTTGTTGGGCCTGCTCATATTCTTCCTGTTCCTCAGAGATTTGTTCTCCCCCCAGGGCGGCGGCAGCTACCTGGCGGGGCTTTGGCGTTTGGTTCTGCGGGCAGCTCGGGTCATTGGCGTAGTGGCCGACTCGCTGGCATCGGTGGCACGTGACGTTGGTTCGGAACCCCGGGCGCATCGGGGGGTTGCCCCGGCCGGCCGGGGGCGGGGTGCTGGCCGCGGGAGTGGCCGGGATGGTGTCTCTCCCTCGCCCCTGGCCTCCTCCTCCTCCTCGGGGACGGTGCTGACCTTGGTTGTTTCGGTTTTGCTCGTGTGGCCCTCTCCGGCCCACTCGGGTGCTTTCCCATCGGTCAGCTTCGGTGGCGAGTTGCCGTGGGTCAGTCAATTTACTGTCGAGGAGGTGCTGCCTGAGCTCGACGAAGCAGTTGTTCGACAGGTGCTCCCACACCATAAGATTAAAGAGTTGCTCGTAAGTCGTTACGTGGCTTCCCTTGATCCAACCCTCGAAGGCTCGGCTGAAATAGTTGACGTATTCTACCCAAGTTGTACCCGGGATCCGGGTGCAGTCTCGGAACCTCTGGCGGTACATTTCGGGTGTGAGCCCACATCGGGTGAGGAGGGCAGCCTTCATGTGGTCATAGGATGACATCTGATGATCTGGGAGCTGCAGTAGGGCATCGCGGCCTTCGTTGACGAACCTCCCCCATAGGCCGGCTCCCCAATCACTCCGGTCGATCCGGTGGGAGGTCATGGCGATCTCGTAGGCTTTGAACCACTGTTGTATGTCGTCCTCTCGGACATACTCTCGGACAACATCCTTGGGGATGTGGACTTTCTTCTCGGTTGCTCCCGGGGTGTGCGGTCGCTCAGGCACCCCCGGTTCTTTATTCTGTTTCCGAAGTTCTATTTCCGCCAGTTTGCGCTCGTGTTCGAATGTTATTCTTTTTTCTTCGAGCTCTCTCTGCCTCTGTTTTTCTTCCCGTTCTTCTCGGAGCCGCAGATGTTCTAGATTTAGTTTTTGCTCGGCTAACTTTAGTTCACGTCCATCTTGAGTCGTGCCATTTCCAACTCATGTAATCTGGTTCTTTCTCTTTCTTGGATCTCTTCCTGCGAGAGGCCCGTCCCTCGCCCGTCCCACGACTCGAGGGCGTGCTTCAAATCGTCTTTGGTACTCAGGCCGGTGGTAGCAATGCCTAGTTCCATGCAGAATTGTTTAAGTTCGCGGTGGCTATATTCTTCCAATTTATCCATTTGGAATTTCTCGGTGGAACCGCTATCTTTGGCTGACATCGTGGTTTTGTCGTGGAGTGAGCTACTCTCTGTACGATTACGCGTTGATTCGGATCGCGCCGCTGGCCACCAATGTTAGACGGACCGGGAGGGTCGGCTGAGGACAAGGGGAGAGGTCTCCGGGGAGAGCCGTCTCCAGCGATCGTAGAGATAAATAACTTCCCCCCCCCCCCACAGACAGACACCACACAAGGAGAAGATTTAGCGTTCTTTATAGGCAATTTCTTAAGGTACGATGAAATGGTACAAGGAGGTCTGGACTCAGGGGTCCCCTCGATTCGAGTCTCTCAGGTTGGGGAAAGGGGGTAGCGGGACAGTCTGGTTACCAGTCTGGTAGCTGAGATGGTATGGTGGATAGCTCACAATCCTCGAGCTCGGTGTTCTAGCTTGGACGGGCCGCGGCAGCGCCAGCAGGTCCCGGTGAAGATGGTCGATACACGGTCCGCGGCAGCGCCAGCAGGTCCCGGTGAAGATGGTCGTTACACGGTCCGCGGCAGCGCCAGCAGGTCCCGATGAAGGTGGTCGTTACAACGGTCCGCGGCAGCGCCAGCAGGTCCCGACGAGGATGGATGTTGCAGAAGGCCGCGGCAGCGCCAGCAGGCAGGACGATAGTTCACAAGGCAGGGCTACGGCAGCGCCAGTAGTCCGTCAAGGCTGAGTTCTCTCGGTGTCTCTCGACTCCAGGATACAACTGCCTTCCTGCTCTGGAGTTGCCCTAGTTATAGGTCTGGCGCCCTTTGATGTCCGGACCCTCGCACTTGGAGGTCGGGGGGTCCGGGATGAGGGAGTCCAGACACCCAGCAGGGGGTGGAGCCAGCGCCTGGGGGAGCTGGATGGTGATCGGCACCTGGCGGGGGAGAGCCCTTGACGCTTCTTTCTCCCATTGACCTGCCAAGTGGTCCGTTCACCTCCTGGGTGGATGGTGGTGCCGGAATGTCGGGGCCGGCCAGGCCCAGGGTTAGGGTCGGGTGGAGGCCACGCGGCCTCGTGGCGCAGGGCCCAAGATGGCGGCTGATCCGGCCGGGGGAGCCGGTAGTGGCTCGGTCCCGTGATACATGGGTGTCCGGGGGCAGGAGTTCCGTGGGGAGACGGGGTGCGGGTGATTCTTGTGGGTAACACCTGGCGGGCCGGGGCTGGGGCCCTGTCATGCGGGGAGGGAGCAAGCCCTTCATGTGGCCTGTCCAACAACTTGTTTTTAACAAAACTTAGAATCCTGATTTTAATTTGTTTTCTGACTGTGTTTTACTGTGTGGGGGGTTCAGAGCTGTGTTCAATGCTCTAATCATTCCGGGGACAGCACTTCCGCTTTTAGCAGCACCGGGTCAGCGTTCTAGTTGCTGGACCCGGTGCAGCGCAATGCATATTTAGCTCTCAAAGGTGACGTGACCTTGCAGCGGGGACGCGCAGCGGGCGCACCGCTGGCGCGCCTAAGTCGAGCCCGTCTGCGCTCGTCAATGCTCGGCCGGGACCAGGGTCCAGGCCCCCTGCCTCTTTCACCTCAGCCCACCATTCCTATTCCAGCGCTCATCTTAGGACACTTGATGGCACCCCAGGAAGCAGGTGTGGCCAGGTTTTCCACCCCGACAAACTTCCCTCTCACTGCCCTACTTGTACGCATGCTTTTACCACACACAGGCCAGATAACACCCCCCATAAGGACTAACTCAGAATGCTACTCCTTAATTGCAGATCCCTACCCAAACATACGGCAGAGATCTGGATGCTTCTAAGCGACCACGACCCTGATGTACTGTTCCTCACGGAGACCTGGCTCACAACCTTTTCAGAACCAGTTTTGTGCTCCAAAGATGCAATCGCCCTATAGGCAGAGGCGGTGGGATAGCCATAGTACATAAGGAACAGCTTACCTGCTGTCTCCTAGGCAACCCTCTTGAAGATTGCGAGAACACGCACTTCTCTATTGAATTCTCACCGCTTATTGCTTTCACAGGTATCCTGGTTTATCGCCCCTCTGGGTTAAAAGGGGCATTTAACAAATCTCTACTCAAGGCCGCCATAAATCTAGCCGGTGCGGCGGGTAATTTTACGATTCTTGGTGACTTCAACCTCCTCTTTGATGACCCGCAAGCTTTTAATGCTTGCGAACTAACCAGGGATCTCTCTTCACTTCAAATCACTCAAAAAGTGAGCCAAAAAACTCATGTCAAAGGACACCTCCTTGACCAGGTATTCTCTAGTCTTTACGAGCTTAAGGGAGCTGACCCCACTCCACTACCGTGGACGGACCACTTTCTGATAAGCCTTCTTTGGTCACCACAGACCATCAGTCCCAGGACACAACCCTCAGGCACCTTTGGTCACCCCTGGAATAAGCTCCCCCTAGCCAAATGGTCTCAGGAGCTGGAAAAGACCAAACCCGGGCTTCATTCTTGTCCGATCAAAGCTAATGAGGATGTCCTCGACTGGATAGAAAAATCCCTTAATACTGTTCTCCCTAAAACCAAGATAGGACCTCATAACGCCAAATGGTTCTCGCCAGAATTGCGCTCCTTAAAGCAGCAATGTAAAGTAAAAGAAAGACTATGGAGGAGAGATTTCCTCCCTTCAAATAAACAAGATTATAGGATAGACATTCGCGCCGATAAAGTTGAATTAAGAAATGCTCAAGCTTCCTACTATGAGAGCAGAATCCTAGAAGCTTCCAACTCTCCCAAGGAAACCTTTATCATTATAAAAAAAACTACTTAAAGCTCCAACCCCGATAACAGCCCCAGACACCTCTGGCAAATGATGTAACAAATTGGCTGAGTTTTTTAGTTCCAAAGTCCAGAGTATCCTGGAATCCCTTCCACCTAAAGTGGAGGATGATAAATCCCCTCACCCCCAGACGGACGCCCCCTTAGACTCCTGAACAAATTCTCGACGTCTTCCCCCCTCTGTCCCAGGAATTTTTCACCTCCCTGTGGGATACGGAAAAAAGTGGCTCTCCCACTGACCCAGCACCGCTAAATATTTTGAAACAGGTCACCTCAATAATAGCCCCCAATGTAATACATCTGATCAACGCTTGACTGGCCGCTGGAATAGTCCCTACTAAATAGAAAGGGGCGAGAGTTAAAGCGCTACTTGAAAAAACCCAACCTGGACCCGGCAGATCTAGGCAACTATCGCCCCATATCCCTTTTGCCTGCCATAAGCAAGGTAACGGAGAAACACGTAAACCGTTCCCTTTCGGAGTTTCTGGAAAATCACGACCTGCTCCACCCCTCCCAAACCGGGTTTCGCCAGCGCCAAAGCACCGAAACTGCTTTACTAGCAGTAGTAGAGGAGAGCAGGAAAATCCTCGACTCAGGAGGCTCAACAGCCATTCTACTCCTAGACCTGAGCGCCGCATTTGACATGGTAAACCATTCAATTCTGATCCGGCGACTCAGGCACATAGGAGTGGAGGGCACGGCGCTTCGCTGGCTATCCTCCTTTTTGGAGGGGAGAACCTTTCAGGTCTTCGAGGAAAACATTGTATCTGCTCCCACCAGTCTGCTGAGTGGTGTGCCACAGGGCTCATCTCTCAGTCCGACCCTCTTCAATGTTTATATGTCCCCCCTAGCAGCCATAGTCGCCCCCTATGGAATCCGGATCATCACATATGCCGATTACACACAATTGGTGGTTGGGCTCAACCAAGCAGGTCCAACCACACATGCCCTCTACTCCTGCTTAAATGACATCTCGAACTAGATGGACGCCTCCCAGCTCAAGCTTAACGGAGGAGAAACTGAGATTATGATTTTGGGCAACACTCTCAGTTTTAATCCCAGCTTGATGTGGCCCCCAAGCATAGGCCCACCCCCAGTTCCGAAAGCAGAAATCAAGAGCCTCGGTATATGGCTGGACCAGGATCTGAGCCTTAGGGCCCAAGCCAGGAAAACAGCTGCTCTCTGCTTTGGCCTTCTTAGAATGGCCCGAAAGGTCCTGCCCCTCCTTCCCTTTAAGGCCAGGAAAGTATTAGTGCAATCACTAATACTCTCGAGACTAGACTACGGGAACGCTTTGTATCTGGGTGACCCCGTCACCACTATCACAAAGCTCCAAACAGTACAAAACAGTGCTGCGAGACTCTTGATGGGAACCACGAACAGACTCTCAGCCAAACCAGCCCTCTGTTCCCTTCACTGGCTGCCGGTTCAGGAACGGGTCAGGTTCAAGGCCTTGTGCATAGTTCACAAGGCAACACTTGAACTTGGCCCACCTGTCATTTGCACCATGATTAAGCCAAACAAAGCTAACCGGAATCTTCGCTCTAACGATCTGTACTTGACAGAGATCCCTAGGATCAAGAAATCTAGGAGTGGCGGTAGGCTTTTCTCCTATAATGCCTCCAAACTCTGGAATTTCTTGCCTCTTTGTCGCCGCAAAATCCCTGATCATCTGGCTTTCCGGAAGCAACTTAAGACCATGCTTTTTCCTTAGCCTCCGCAGCTCCTCACCCCCATGTCAGTCACTAGCGCTGGGATGCTTCCGAGTAGCTATGCGCTCTATAAATGTTTTTCTATTCTATTCTATTCTATACAACCTAACTGTTCCTGCATAACAATTGTGGATAAACTGGCAACGCTCTCAACGGCAATGGACAATCTCCTCTTCGATATTAGGGAGACCATAAAAAATAACCGTTCAGATATTTCTGCCAAGAAGAGAAGTGAAACGAGTACGCCATTGCTGGCAGGATCCCAGTCACCAACACAGGAAAGCCCAAAGTCGACCCAAGAACTACAGTCGGATAGGGAAAGCACAGGAGCAAAGAAGATGACACTCAATAGCAGCCTGCAATATGAAGGAACCCAATCACCACTAATTATAAACACAATGCCATTGGATGAAATCTCGCAAAAAGAAACCGCACTGGAACATCCTCAACCTGGAAAACATGGGAGAAAGCAGAAAAGGAAGGGACGAAATCAAAAGAAAAAAACAAGGGCAATACTAGTGTGAACGTGTCACCTGATCTATCACAAGATAGGCTGGTTCAGATGAGAGAGGATACAGAAGTTGAATCCTTTCCCAAAAAAAGGAAGAAAGACGCTCTCGAGGGAGCCCCCAACGGGCGGCAACTGCAGCAAGCCCTACCGGACCAGAACCAATGCACATGAACGAAATGAGCGCTGAAAGACAAGTATAAGCAAATGAGGAACGTCATGGCTTAGGGGAGGAATATATTACCGTGCAGAACAGCCCAACACAAGTTAAGGGGCAAACAGGCACCGCCACAATAGTCTTCTTCCCGGAGTACAAATCAAAGGGCAGAATAGATACTCTAAATAGGGGGAATATATTACCCCTACTGAAAACTATCAACAGCCTTAAAAACATATCCTCTAGTGACCTAGAGTCAGTAGAATTTATAGAACTGCCGGGGCACTCAGGGGTAGAAACAACAACAAACAGTATGGGCCACAGCAGAACTATCGGAGAGACTGCTAAAAGAACAAGCAAAGTTCAACTCATGGGGAATAATACTTTGACCATTCTTAAAACCAAGATACCCAGATCCTCTGACCCTTGATAGCCAGCAAAAGAAAGAGAACGGACAGCCCAACCCAAACTCAGTACTACGAGTGGCTAGGAGTAACACCCCTGAGAACTTAGTCCACCAAGAACAGTCTAGCAAGGGACCACCTGCCAACAACAGCCCAACCTCGCAAGACTGGAGTTGGCTCTCCAGGACCCTAAATGTCAAAACTAAAAATCAATGACAAAGTAAAGCCAACGCTTAATGTCCTCAACCTGTGCTCCTGGAACATCAACGGTCTAGGAGACAAGCTAACAGACTCGGAATTAAACATCTATTTGCAAAGATTTGACATCATCACACTGCAGGAAACCTGGTCCGATATACCACCTGCATTGTCGGGCTACAGCCTGAACTTTCTGCCGCCTACACAGAGCTCATTGTTTGGCCACAAGAAGGGAGGCCTTGCTACATACAGCTCGCTAAAGACCATTGCTGCAGTAGTGCCCTTGGCTTACAAGCTAGCTCTTCCGAACGCAATGCAAGCACTGCGACTGACAACTCGTGAACAGAACAAAAAAGAGGATAGTTCGAATAAACCTCTATCTACACCCCTGGGAAAAAACCAAGGGAGTACAGCAGCTGAAGGAAGAACTTATAAAATTACTAAAAAACGAGAAAACCAACAGCTTGATCATCAGCGGGGACTTTAACTTAAATATGCTTGGCAATTCAGCCTTAGATACTACTGAAGATGAGGATCTCTTTGTTTGGGAGCCAAGCCACCAAGACAACACCTCGGGAGGCAGAAGCTCGAAAACAGCCAGGAGACTCCTGGCAACACTAGAAGAGCTGGGTCTCCGAGCACTTAATGGTAGATTCTCAGGGGATCGCCCCCAAGCAGCTACATTTCATAGCACTAAGGCTAGCTCTACAATTGACTTTACATTCCTCTCCCACAGCCTGTATCAAAGGGCAAGAGACTTCCATATTGGCTTAATGGACTACAGCGACTACCTCCCGCAGGAGACCATGATTGAGGCTCCCACAATACTAAGCCCTCTCACCGCCAACACACTAGGCTCGGAATATTCAACAAATGAAAGGTGGATAAAGTGCAAAACTAATGACCCACAAAGTCTCCTATCCCAAGCAAAACAAGTATTAGGAGAGGCAAAAATAGCAACTACAGACTTAATCGAGAGTTGGGAGCTGTTTACAAAAACATTACGAGACAATTCTGGAACAACAACAAAAAATGTAAGGACTGAAGGAATGGCCAAAGTCTGGAA
Organism: Triturus cristatus; assembly: GCF_964204655.1. Classification (NCBI taxonomy): domain Eukaryota; kingdom Metazoa; phylum Chordata; class Amphibia; order Caudata; family Salamandridae; genus Triturus; species Triturus cristatus. Next base: position 253,367,518 of record NC_140586.1, read on the forward strand.
ACACAAGAACCACCAAAATTTTAGAAACAACACCCAGCTAAAAAAGTTAAAGACCTTGATTAACCACACTCTACGAAGAGTAAGGATAGATCCCGCTGCACGCCAAGTGCTGAGACAGTTAAAAGATACTCGCAGGAAACTGATCTGGCGACTCAAAAAAGAAGCTGACGAGGCCTTCTGGGGAAAACTCCTATACGACGCCAAAACGAATAACAACGCACAGTTTTGGCAAAGATCAACAGTTTGATCAGTGAGCGAAGTCAGGGGATTGAATCCTATGCTACTGAAGAGGCCTGGACAACTTTCCTTAGCACACATCGGAATGAAGCCCATGAACCTTGGAAAGGGTCACATAATCACAAAAAATCTTCGAACCGTGGACACCTCATCATAAAGAAGCTCTTGTACAAAATCAGGAATTCCCAATTACAAATGCACAGATATGTAAGAGAATCTCAAAAGGGAGACGCGAAGGCGCACCAGGTCCAAATGGTATTCCCCCAATCGTGTTCAAACAAGAGCCGGAATACTGGGATGTTTGAAAAAATCCTGCAGTCCTCAACAATCCCACGATCCTGGAGGGGAGCAATTATCTCCCCAATTTTTAAAAAAGGAGATAGGAATGACCCAAGAAGCTATCGTCTTATAGCCTTACTTGATAATGAGGCGAAATACTACGCGGAGCTCTTACTCCAGGAGCTAACATCTTGGGTGGAAGACACAACAGCAATTCCATACAATCAGACCGGCTTCTGCAAAAACATGGGGACGACCACTAACATACTAGCCCTATCTATTTTGATTGACTCTGCATTTGTAGCAAAACAACCTTTATACCTGTGCTATATTGATTACAGCTCTGCCTTTGACCACGTCAATAGAAATATGCTGTGGCAGAAATTAAAGAAAATGAAAATTCCCCCACTGCTGTTAAACCAATTAATTCTCTTACACGGTAATACCTGGGTCCAGGTTAAACTAGGCGCAGGGGATTTTTTATCTAGGAAGATCCCTACAAGCACAGGGGTAAAACAAGGATGCGTGCTCGCCCCAACATTATTTAATCTTTTCATGGCCGAAATGTCAATCTTGCTGAACGAAAGTAATTCCCATGCACGCAAGTTAGGGGGCACCCAGCTGTCCAACTTATTCTATGCGGATGATCTGGTGCTGATCAGCTGGACTCCAATAGGCCTATAGAGACTGTTGGACATCATATCGCAATATTCTAAAACAAACAAACTCAGAATCAATCAAGAAAAAATTCAAGTCATGTGTATCACTTATCATAAACCGAAAACAACGAACAACTGGTTCCAACGACTCAAGGAAGCTGGAGGTCGCAAGTAAATACAGATACTTGGGGGTCATTCTAGACTCCAAGGGCAGTTTTAAGCCACAATGTGAGGAAATAAAAAAGAGAGGATTAATGACTGCAGTATCTTTAAGAAACTTAAAAAATAAGATTACTGGACCAAGTCTCCTCCCTCTAATAAAGGTGATTCAGGCAAAACTGATTCCATCTATCACCTACGGAAGCGAAGTGAGGAGAGGAAGGGACGCTGAAACAGTAGATGGTACGGTAGCAAGAGCACTGTGCATGATCTTTGGCTTGCCGAGGTACACATCACCCACGCAGATTAGGCTCAAATTTGGGCTCGCAAAGGAAGAGCTTGCATGTAAAGGAGTATATTTAAAAAGCTGGTACAAAATAAGCAGGGGAGAAGCAAAAACACTCGGCGCTCTCCTGTGGAAGGAACTGCAAACTAAAGAAAACTGCCCTACAAAGCTTTACCTGGAGGACGCAATAAAACATCTGGGGTTGCGTCAACTATGGGATCTCCGAGGGCCCTTGGCGGGCTTCAAAAAAGAAATAAATAACATAGTTAAAAAAGAATCTCTCCTGCAGGACAAAGCCTCACTGGCGGAGCGAGCACATGGCTGGCTAACCATACAATCCTACACCAAACTCAGGCCCCAAACATATCTTCAGACTAGCTTCACCAAAAAGACAAAAGAGAAGTTTTTGAAATTTCGCCTAGGACTGTTGCCCTCTGTAAACCACTTGGCCCCTTGGCTGCGTCCCTCAATGCCAGCAAAGTGCCGCCTTTGTGGCAACGGTGAAGAAAACATTATACACCTCATCACCATCTGCAAGGATCTGCTACAAGATCGCCGGAACCTCTTGAGACCACTATTCAACAAAAAACCGATAAGGACATGCAGGCAAGCAGTCCTGGCATGCTTCTCCGGTGATGAAGTCCAAATGTGTTGCCGACTGGGAAAATATCTTGAAGTCATAGATGCCCATCTTAACAAAGTGAAAGAATGACCAGAAAAAGCCAAACTGGTTTGGCTGTAGAGCAGAAGCCAGCGCCACAATCCGCACAAAGCAGGCACGGCACTCACATCAGCGAAAAAGCAGGAAGGACAGTGACGGAACCCAGCGCAACACTCGGACCCTTAGAGCCAAAATAATAGGATGGCAACAAGGGCCCAGGTGGCATCTTGTTGTCCATTGAGTTTTACTGCCACAAAGCACAAGCCTACATGGAGGATAACTTTTTGTTGCCCAGGCAGATTATGGACGGCTATAACTAACTGAATTTGAAGGGGAATGTAAGTTGGCCCAACCATGCAAAGTTTTCAATGGTATGATAGAAGTGAGCCAGCGTTTGTGCCAATCTTACATTCTGCCTGTATCTTAATAGTTTTAGCTTCAGCACTTTTAATTGCAATTTTTACTTACACCCTACCACAGTGTTATCGTAATTTGTTATGGTTGTTTTAGATACACAAAACTGTTTTTATTGATGATGGTTTGTAATGGTTTTAATTAACTGTACAATAAAGTGTTACCTTACCACTCATGACATGGTCAGTAACATCCCTAATGACATCTCAAATGACTTCACTGATGGCATCATCCGATGAGTATAAGTGTTTTGTAAATGTTTCTGAGACTTAAAGATATATACTAAGCTATAGCATAAGTTAAATTACTATTCTTCTATTTACTAGTAATTAGCCATACTATTTCTAACAAATCTCCTCTTGAGTGCCTGTTTGGCTGTCTGTATCAGTGTGTCAGTGAATGTCTCAGTGCCTGTATGGGTGTGTGAGTGTCTGTATGGATGTATTACGGTGTATGTGAGTAGCTGTATGGGTGAGTGAGTGCCTGTGTGAATGGCTGTATAGGAGAGGGAGTGCATGTGTTAGTGGCTGTATGAGTGTGTTAGTGGCTGTATGAGTAAGTTAGTGGCTGCATGGGTGTGTGAGGGGCTGTATGGGTGACCGAGTGGCTGTATAAGTAAGTAAGTGGGGGTGAGTGGCTGTATTGGAGAGTGAATATCTGAGTGGCTGTAACGATGAATGAGTGGATGTGTGAGTGGTTGTATGGATATGTGAATGGGTATGTAGGTGGTTTTCTGGGTGTGTCAGTGGTTGTATGGGTAAGTGAGCGGGTGTGTCAGTGGTTGTATGGGTAAGTGAGTGGGTATGTGAGTTGTTGTATTGGTGAGGGAGTGGCAGTTTAGAGGGCTGTATGGGTGATTGGGTAGTTATATGATAGCTATAAGGGTGAGTGAGTGAGTGTACAAGTGTCTATATGACTATGTGTGAGTGCCTGTTTTGGTGAATGAGTGAGTGGATGAGTGGCTGTATGGGTGAGTTAGTGGGTGTGTGTTTGGCTGTATGAGTGAATGGATGTATGAGTGGCTGTCTGTAGGAGTCATTGGTTGTTTGAGTACTGATATGGGTCTGTGAATGGGTTTGTGTGGTAGTGGGTGTATCAATGGTTCTATGTGTGGGTGTGTGAGTGGTTCTGTGGATGATGTCATCAGTGATGCCATTTGAGATGTCATCAGTGATGTCACTGACCATGTCATGAGTGATGTAATATGTGAGGTAATAAGCAGTGCATTGTGGGGCGTAAGCTATAGTTAGCTCTGGTAACTAGAACTTCTGAATTTTCCTGGTTATGTACGAGTAAAATATGAGCCTAACTATAACATTCCTGTAACCTTTGTTTTTTTCAGTGAATTGCTAAGGTTTTTTACATTCTGTTTCCTACCTATAACATCTCTGTAACCTTTGTTTTTTTCAGTAGATTTCTCCGATTTATTTTTATTTTTATTGCCTAACTCTAATAGTCCTGTAAACTTTGTTTTTTCCAGTGAAGTTCTAAGGTTTTTCTAGCAATGTTTCCACAACTGTAACCTGTAATGTTTCACAATGGTTGTGTGAGCACCGGTGTGGGTCTGTTAGTGAGTGCATAAGTGTGTGTGTCTCTAAGTGGGAGTGGGAGTGTGTCAGTGGCTATCTCAGGCAATGTGTTAGTGCGTGAGTGGGTCTGTGAGTGACTGTGTGAATGTCTCTCTGGCTTTGCCTCTGGTTGTATAATGTCCGGTGAGTATCTGTGAGTGGAACTGTGAGTGCTGCTTTAGATCTCTCAGTGTGTAGGTTAGTAAGTTTATGGGTGTACAATTGGTTGCGTGAGTGCTGCTTTTGTTTTTATTCAGTCTCGTACTTTTAGGGTCTGATTATGATGTCAGACAGACTTCCACAGACAGGCCATCTGTGGGAGTCCGCTTAACATACAGGGCCGCGGTCCGACCGCTGGATTATGATGCCAGCGGTCGGAGCGCTGCGGTTGGGTGGAAAGACTGCCAACAGAAACTGAGATCCAGTCGGGGTGGCCGGCGGACTAGTAATCCCTGAATGGCGGCGATGCCTGCGCAGGCACCGCCATCGGGATTACGATGTCCATTTCCCGCTGCCTTTTCATGGTGGTCCAACTGCCATTAAAAAGGCAGATGAAAGGGACTTTGGGGGCCCCAAACATGCTCCATCCCCCCTAGGCCTCCACCATGGGGCCCAGGGGGCACTTGTTTTGCCCCCCCAAACACCCAAGCACCCTGGGCCAGGCATCCCCTGGTGCCTGATACATGGTGTAGGGATATTTGTAAACATGCCTTTTGCCATTGCCATTGGGGCTTGTGCTGCAGCCCTTTTCTGGGACGCAGCATAAGCCGCAATGGCAAAAAGGCATGTTTCTGACCGCCTACACGGTGGTCGGATCGTAATTCAGGAGGCAGGGCCACGGACTACCTGTTGGCTGGTCCCGATCCCGCAACGATGGAGTCGGACGCTTGTCTGACTGCGATCATAATAAGGCCTTTTGTGTATTTAAAGGAGGGAACCATGCTCTCTGGTCTTAGGAGATGTCATTAAAGAATTTTGTTGTCACACTCACTGAAGTTCAGATTTTACTCCAATGTTTTTTTGATGTATTCACTTTTGTTATTGATTTCAGATCATTTTTCAATATGGATTTTTAAATTGAACGTTTTTGGTTTCTATTCACCCAGCCTAAGAAGATAGTATCATTTCCATTTTTCTCAAGTGGAGCTTTACCTGGGGCTATGCTATGCATATATTTCTGAATGTTTCTTGTTGAGGTGTAATTTTTCTAAAATCACATGAGGTTCTGATTGAAAACGAAATTTTTTAATAAGAGTCTACAGTTTTTTGGAAAATACGTACTTTTTCCCATTACTTTGTACTGTGAAATTACTTACTATTCTGTCATTGTGCAAATGTCTACTGCATATTATATACTACACCTACATAGTAGATCATCCAGTTTTGTATTTCTCTAGGTCACTCCTCGTCATTTCTTTCAATGCATTATTAACTGTATTTTTTAAATAAAATGTAACCGTTGCGAATTACAGTGATACGTATGTTCCAGTTTTGCGGAATATTCACGAAGACCGAGTGTTTTAAAAAAAGTGTAAAACACATAAAGAATTTTTGAGAGCAGTCGTTTAATAACATATTGTTTAAACTTATCTATCTTCAATCATTTTTAAAGAAAACCATTTATAAAAGGGTATTTCCTATTTTGCGACAATGCCGGTAGTCACGATAACCTCGGTATTCGCGAAGATCATGTAACTGTGTAAGAAAGAAATTTGATTGGATTAGTCAGTTTTCATTTATCTTTATAGGAAGTCCTCACCCATTTCTGTGTTCTTATATCTTCCAACCATTTTGGATTATTCTCAAGAGCTGGCCCTTATTGTTCTTATTGCACTGTGTTTAGTGTTTTTTTACTGCTATTTCTTTTAATTAAATGGCAACAGGAGGAGATCAGCAGGAGGAGGTTCCAGTGCAGGCAGAGGAGCAGGAGGTGGAACAAGAAGAGAGGGCTGATCAAGGGCCTGCTCCAAAAAAGCAAAGAATCGCTTGGGAATTTTTCACATTTCCCGCAGGAGAATCCAAGACAGTGGTGAAATTGGTCAAATGCAGCTTGAGTGAGAAGACCATCTCTAGGTACAAACAAAAAATATTCATGTAGTACAACTTCCATGTTGTACCACTTAAAAAAGTGTACCACTTCAACAGCTTCAAGGGGACAAGGAAGGAGAGAGATGGAGAGGGACCTGCCACATCTTCAGCTGCCTCAACTGTCCCAGGAGAGATGGCTCCCAGTGAAGTAGAGAGGCATTGTCCCCAAATAGCTTCTTAATTAAGGCGAGTAGGCACGTATTGCCTGGACTGCAGCACACCACTAACAGCTGGAGAGCAGTCCATTGATGCCATTATTGAGGCTGCAAAGCAATATAGATGTTATTTTGTTTTTCGTTTATCCTAGTTTTTGCACTATTTTTGTGCTGCTTTTTAAAAAGATTCTCCTCCTCCTTGCCATTTTGTTTGATTAAAAATACCCCAAAAAAACAAATGTTAAAAAATCACAATATATTCCAAAATTATGCAAAAAAGTTAAATAAAAGGTTTGTGTCAGAACCGCCTTTTCTGCTTAAAACAAAAGATAAAGTGTGCTGTATTGGTGAGTGACTGTGTGTATAGGTGTGTAAGTGGTTACATGAGTAGTTGTGTGGGTAAGTGAATGGGTGTGTGAGTAGTTGTGTGGGTGTGTGAGTGGTAGTGTCAGTGACTGTATGGGAAAGTGAGTGGCTGTGTTAGTGGCCGAATGGGTGAGTGAGTACTACTGTGAGTGACTGCATGGGTGAGTGACTGCCAGTGTGAGTTGCTGTATGAGTGTGTGAGTAGATGTATAGATGAGAGAGTGGTAGTGTAAATGGCTGTATGATGAGTGAACAGTTGTGTGAGTAGGTATATGAGTGAGTGAGTGGGTGTGTGAGTGCATCTGTGGTTGTATGGGTGAGTACGTGGGAGTGGCTATACGGGTAAGTGAATGGGTGTATCAACAACCGTATGGTTGAGGTAGTGCATGTGTGAGTGGCTGTATGGGTGAGTTAGTGGCTGTGTAAGTGCCCAAATGAGAGAGTGACTTACTGTGAGCAGATGTATGGGTGTGTGGCTAGTATAAATGACTGATTAAGTGGTTGAGAGGGTATGTGAGTAGATGTATGGGTGAGCAAGTGATGGTCTAAATGTCTGTATGGATGAGTGACAGGCTGTGTGACTACTTGTATGAGTGAGTGGGTGTCTGACTGGTTGTATGGGCAACTGTGTGAGTGAGTGTATGGGTAAGTTAGTGGATGCTTAAGTGGCTGTATGGGTGAGTGAGTGGGTTTATAAGGTTCTGTGTTGGTGAGTTAGAGGGTGAATCAGTGAGTGTCAGTGATTGTATGAGTGACTGAGTAGTTGCGAAATTGGCTTTAAATGAGTGTGTGGGTATGTGTGTAACTGTATAGGTGAGTGAGTAGGTGCACGAGTAGCTGTATGGGTAAGTGAGCAGGTATGTGAAAAGCTGTGTGGGTGCAGGAGTGGATGTGTAAGTAGCTGTGTGGGTGGGTGTGTGAGTGGTTGTGTAAGTGCCTGTAAATGTTAATTACAAAATAGTCAAAAGAAACTAATGAGAAGCTATGACAAAACAATTTATTTCTAAAAACACTCTCCATAGATATCATTAAGGATTATGTCTGTGGTAGAAGAAGTGTTTTGAGATATCTAACGATGTTCAACTGCAGCCACTATTGAAAAAGAAAAAGAACATAAGGATATGTTGATATTTAACCTTTAAAATTGAAGAATTATACCAATACACATTACTTATACTGTAACACTGTATTACAATTTAGTAAAAATATAATTTTCGCTTTTTTACTGTTCTCAGCTTGCATACTTCTTTACCATAAACAGTGGTCTGTATTAAGCGTCATCCTCGAACAGTGGGGAAAAACAATCAATGGATTGTAAATAAAACCCCATAGCTGAACAGTACATCAATATAATTAAGTGGCCCTATGCATTGCACTCACCACAATTCATTAATCAGTTGCTTTTTCTGGAGTTACTACAGTAAACAAACCTATGTAAAAAATATTTCTGATAATATTATATCTTTTACAATATTGCAAATAAATATAAAGCAGTCTTCAATGTTGGAGATCCTTTTGAAAACATCTCCCTTGGTAGGCCAGATAATGTTTAAATACTGATGGTCCATATCGTTTTTTTCAACAATATTACACTGAAGTTTGGTTGATCAAACAAAAGCGGTAATTTTTTTAGTTACAAAGGCAGTTGTTGGTTTCAACTTACAGCTGCTGTAATTGGATTACGTCCATTAAGCTTCTGACTTGAATTACACATTGTGGTATTTAGATGTGGTAATAACCCCGCTATGGCACATAAAAGGACTGTTGAAATTTGAAGAAGACTTTAAAGACATTACCCTCAATTGTCGAATAATGTCTAAAAGATTGATGAACTACGTAGAAGAAACACCATACACCACTTTTTTATCTACATTTCCTCCTTAGAACTTTGGTTGAAGAAAGAAAACATAAGATTTTTGTAGTTTGAAAGGAAGTTTTGCCTTGAATCTTAGGTTGATGTCATTACATTCCGTTCATCCAGTTTCACTCTTTAAACAGACAGTGTAGTGTCCAGAGGTTGTATTAATTCCTTCATGAAAGATGATACCTGAAGTAATACATATTCTTCCCGAAATTGATACTTGTCCAGCTTTAACATTTTTATTTGAGTTTCCAATTTGTACCATCTGCTTTGCATCGTTGTAGCATTAGTATAAGATATTTTTCAGTTCTTGTAAGCATTTACGTAGAGATAACATCTGATCTACACTTTGGGCAGGTCATATTTTGGTTAGCATTCTACAAAATTTTGTCAAAAGGCACACTTTTAGGATCTGGTAATGTTAAATAGAGAAAACGCTCAGAATCTATTTTAGTGGGAGATGAAAAATCAGTCTTCACAGTTGTGGTTCAATGTGTAACTCACTCCAAATAAATCATCAATATTTACATCTTCTTCTAAAACTCCAAACATAACCACAATAAATGATTGTGCATCTTGTTGACTGTTGAGAGTAAACAATATTAATCCACTACATATATTTAAAAGGTCTTAAATACCTGAAGCAGAATGTGTCACAAATTCTGTCAGTCAGTATACATTGGAGCAATTGATACAGTGCAGCACACAATCTCTTATGTAGTTTTTGTTCAATTTGTTTCACTAGATGTGGTAAATGAAACAGCACATTGAGAACATTATTTGCATAGCAGTTGTCACCTGAACTGTGTTCCAACTGGTAACCTGAAATATCTAGTCATTTTCCAGTTTTCTCTTCTTAATAGCTTCTAGTTTGTCCTTGTGTCCTTTCTTTTCTTCAACATCTGTACACTCTTTTCTAATCTTCAGTTTTGGACAGATTATCAGTTTCTCTTAATCAGGCTACTGGCATAAATGAGGAGAATATATACTTTTTAAATGATTGTACTCTCTTACACAACTTGCATCTGCACTCATTTTCTTTTCATCAAAATCAATCAAAAACAAACTGGACAATGTTTTAACTCGTGACAATGCTACATATGACATTCCTTCTTTAAATATAGTACTTCCAATATTTACAAAAGCTGTATCTACGCTTAAACTATGTGATTTATGGACAGTTACGGTATATATTAGACAGAGTGGGAACTGTTGGCGCAGCAATATAAGTCTTTCACTAGCAAAAAACGTACAACACAATGGCCAATCTGCTTCGCACAATAAATCTGATTACATTTTATGGGCAAGTATTCAACCTCATCTCTATATGGGAAATTAATCAAATCAATTACTTTACCCATTGCTCTATTTACTAACCCTTACTCTACATTTAAATGATGGCGCAAAATTACTCTACAGTTTTTGCTGATGCGTAAATGCGTTTCTTATCCTGCAGTTTTCGACACAGACTTCTCCAAGGTATTCAATTCTATGTCAGGACCGGAGGCTTCGGATTATGCTAATCTCTCTTCGCTTTATTAGAAATAACAAACACACAGCAGCCAGAGAGATCGTAAATATCAGTGTAAAACCATAAAAAAACTACAACTCCCTACAACCAGGGATAAGCAGAGTACATTAGTCCATCAACTATTTCCACGACATCCTGTAAAGTCCTCTGTCCGCTCTCATTCCTCCTCTTTCTTCGCTGCTTCGCAGCCAGTTAAGTGCTCATGCTCTGTTTTCATTGTTTAATCTTTGTAACTGTACTTTTGAGATAATCGACAGATTGCTTTGCTTGCGCGCGTTTGTATCTCTCTGTTTTTTCCTACAGAGCCCCAACCGGCCGCGGGAACGTTCTCGCTCCTCACGCGGCCGGCTTCCCTGCTGTGCGGCTTCTTCGTACGCCGCTGGGGGCGCTCGACCGCCTTGTGACACTCGCGTCGCGTCTCCTCAGATGAGGAGCGCGCCGCGAGTTCAACGGACGACAGAGCCTGCCCCTGCTGCCTCTCCTTCAACGTCCGCATCGCGGATTGTATTTGTTCCCCTTTGAAGTATAAACGCCACGCTGGGGTCTGTATTGCGGTTCGATCCGCGGCGCACGCGCTGTTTATACAGCGTTGTATGCACTCCAAAACACCACGCATCTCGCGGGCGGTGTTAACTCCATTTGGGCATATATTCCGCTTTGTGGACACATTAAACAGTGATTTTTCAACGCGTTTGGAAGGCAGCTGCCCTGTCAGGTGAATCCTGAGGGCGTATACGCGTTGGGGGCCTGGTGCAGCCCCATTGTATCCCTCTGGGCTACCCTAATTGCGGCCTCAGGCCTGAAAAAAATTTATACCACCTGCTGATTGGGTGACCGCCTTGTCCGTCACTAAAAAGTACTTACCTTTGCTAAAGATATGGCTGGGCAATCCGAATATTATGAGGAGGAAGTCCAGGAGTACTTACCTTTTAGCGATGATTTCTTTGATGCAGTTGATGACTCAATATATCGAGTAGTTAATGAGGTAGTGGGTCCGATGGAGCAACGTCTCTCGGATAGAATTGTGCAGGAATGCAAACGATTGGCGGCGGCTCGCGGCAGCGCGACGCCGGCCCCAGGGGACCTCACTGACGCGGTTCCTCCCCCCCCCCAAAAAACAGCGTCCTGACGGGGTGGATGCAGATGCCTTTGCGCGCCTTAAAACGGCGTTTTTAGCAAAGACGGCCCCGTGCGCCCCCCTCCCAGCGGGTGACCAACCTCTAGATATGCCAGATCCCCCATCCCCGGCGACTGATAATGATACCCAGGCTGATACCGATGATGACGCAAGTTCTTCCCGTCCTTGGCGCCCGGCCCCGGCGACCGCTTCTGAGGCGCCGGAGGAGGATGCTGATATGCTGAACCCAGATGAAATAATGCATCCCCGGTCTTCCGCTTGGGTCCCAGGGGATAAGGTCGTTCGATTCCTGGCCAACCACCTGCGTAAGCCTCTGGAGAAGGAAGCGCGGAGTTGTTTGAGGGCGGAATGTCCCCGTCCCTCCTTGCCGGACAAAATCGCGCTTACTCCGGAACTGGATTATAAAATGGCCACCTTCTTGGCGAAATTTGTGAAAGATCCCCGTAAGGGCATTGATAGATCTTGGCGGTCCTGTCAAGATAAACTCCTCGATGCCGTCGGTCCCATGGCAAAGATATTAGACATGGCGGAGGAGGCTAAGGTGACTGGTTCCACGATTTCCCCTGAGGTGTTATCAAATTGGGCCCAGCGGGCCCTTATTTTTATAGGAAACGCAAATTGCGCCCTTTCAACGGAGCTTCGTCGTTCCTTGTTGATTAAATTGGACCCCAAACTAGGAGATTTGGCTTCTTCTGAGGCCGGGGCAGTTGCGCAGGGGGGCCTTTTTGGCGAACCCTTTGTGAAGGAATTGGGGAAGTTTGTGTCTACTTTTACTTCTTTAGACAAGGCCCAGTCTGGTATTAAGAAAGTGTTTACCCAGCGGGTTTTCCGCGGGGCCGGCCGAGGCAGGGGCCGCTCGTCCGGCCGTGGGTTCCAGCAAAACCCTAATAAGGGACAAGGCTCTGGTCGTGGTCAATACAATTCCACCACAAATTACACCAACTTCTATCCAACGCGAGGACAGCGTTTCAGAGGTCGTGGAGGCTACAAGTCCAACTCTGGAGGCGGAAGCTCTAGCGGTAAGTGTCCTTTCTGCATGTCACATACAGTTAGGGGGGCGGCTGGCATGTTTCAGAGAGGCTTGGGCGGCGTTAACGTCCGATGCATGGGTCCTTCAGACAATTCAGGGCTTTCATGTAGAATTTCTGGACAATCCCCGCCAGCTGGCGCGGCCAACTCCATTGCAATTCAGCCTTCAGGACGCACGGTTGATCGACGAGGAGGTCGCCGACTTGCTTCGCAAGGGCGCCATTTGTCGTGCATCTCTGCATCCTCATGGTTTCCTCAGCAATATTTTCCTCGTGGACAAAGCCGACGGAGGTCGTCGTCCGGTAATCAATCTCAAGGAATTCAACACGTGGTTAGTGTACCGCCATTTCAAAATGGAGGGAATTCATCTCTTGCGCGATCTCCTGCACCCTTCCGATTGGTTGGCGCGTTTGGATTTAAAAGACGCCTATCTCGTGATTCCGGTGCACCCGCCCCACAGACGATTCCTACAGTTTTGTTGGGGGGGTCTGATATACGAATTCACGGCCCTTCCGTTCGGGCTTTCCTCGGCACCGTGGTGTTTCACCAAGGTGCTTCATCCCGCGGTAGAGTTTCTCCGGGCACGGGGTATACGCATGATCGTCTATCTGGACGACCTTCTCCTAATGGCTCAGTCTCCCCAACTCTTGTTGGTGCAACTCCAGCAGACTGTTTCTCTTCTGCAGAACCTAGGGTTCGTTATCAACACGGCGAAATCAGTACTTCAGCCTTCGCAGTCAGTTACCTTCCTGGGCTTTGTGGTAGACTCCGTTCAGGCGACGCTGAGCCTTCCCTCTCGAAAGATGGCAAAGATTCGGCACAAATTACGCCAGACGGTATCCAGGCCCTCCATTTCCCTTCGTCGCTTGGCCAGGATTGTGGGCCTCCTGTCGTCCTCGATTCAGGCGATTTTCCCGGGCCCATTGCACTATCGGGCATTGCAAAGATTAAAGGCCTATCACCTCAGACGGGGTCGGTCGTACGATCACGTGGTACCACTTTCAGCAGAAGCCAAAGAGGAAGTTCAGTGGTGGCTCACTCATATGGAGGCATGGAACGGTCGAGCGATTTTTGGCTCCGTTCCGGATTTGGTCATCGAGTCCGACGCCAGCAAACTGGGTTGGGGTGCTCGATGCGGGGATTTCTCCACCGGAGGTGTTTGGTCAGCAGACGAACGGGTCTTTCACATCAATTGCTTGGAACTGTTGGCCGGTTCTTTCGCAGTGCGCTGCTGGACCAAGGACAGGGTGCAATCTTGTGTCCTCCTGAAGATGGACAACATCTCTGCGGTCCGTTACGTCAATCGGTTGGGAGGGCCCCGTTCTCGGGCTTTGGCCAACCTAGCGAAAGACTTTTGGGGCTACTGCCTAGACCATCATATATCGGTGACAGCGGAGTATCTCCCGGGCCAGCACAATCAAGTAGCGGACTGGCACTCTCGTCATCTCTACGACTCCAGCTTATGGAAGCTCGACCCTCCGATCTTCCTATGGTTGAACAATCTCTGGGGTCCCTTCTCAGCGGACCTTTTTGCCTCCCGTTTGGACAACCAAGTGCCCAGATTCTTCAGTTGGAGACCGGATCCGATGGCTCTTGCCACGGATGCCTTTCTCCAGGACTGGAGGGCGGAAAACGGATACGCGTTTCCGCCATTCTCCATGATAATGAGAACAACAGCCCAGATCCGACGACAGTACGCAGAACTGACCTTGATAACCCCCCTATGGAGGTCTCAAGTTTGGTTTCCAGTTCTTCTGGAACTTTCCTGGGATTCTCCAATCCTACTCCCCCTGTATCCTCAACTTCTTCGGAACCCAGAAGGGAACCTTCATCCCCTGATTGCTCAGGAGACGCTCAGACTCATGGCGTGGCGTCTTTCAGGCGACGATGGTCGCTGCCGGGACTTTCGGGACAGGCTGAGGCCCTCCTGTCAAAGGCATGGGCAGACAGCACCACGAAACGTTATAGATCCGCGTGGTCACGATGGGTTCGTTGGTGTCTTCGACGGGATCTGGATCCCGTGGTCGCAGGAATCGTTCCCCTCTTGAATTTCTTCGCCGATTTGGCGTCGGACGGCTTGGCATATCGCTCCATTAATGCTATCAGATCGGTGATTTCTGCCGGTCATGAGCCTCTAGACGGAGCGCCTGTTGGGGAACATCCGATGGTTTGCAGACTTTTACGGGGCGTGCGCCTATCGTTACCCCCAGAACCTCGTTACTCCGTTCTTTGGGACGTCAACAGGGTCTTGAATCTGTTTCTTTCCTGGCAACCTAATCGATACCTCTCTCTGAAAGAATTGTCTTCCAAGCTTGCTATGCTTCTATGCTTGGTATCCTGCAGACGGGTTTCCGATGTTCGCGCATTAGACGTCTCGGCGCGGGTTTTCTCCCCGGAGGGAGTTGTATTTACAATTGGGCGCAGGACCAAGTCGCATTCACGTACAATAACGTACCCGGCTTTCCGGGACTCTCCCAAATTGTGTGTGGTAGATTGTTTAAAGTCATATGAAGATTTAACGCAGGAACTCCGCCCGCCGGGCGAGCGCCAACTCTTGATAGCTCTCAAGAAACCACACAAAGCAGTCTCTTCTCCCACCATTGCCAGGTGGGTGCGATAGGTTATGCAAGAGGCTGGCATTGACACAAAACTATTTGGTGCCCATTCTGCCAGAGGTGCTATGGCCTCGAAGGCTTTCGCGCTTGGGGCGCGTTTGGAGGATTTAATGCGGGCAGCGGACTGGTCGTCCGACTCCACCTTCAAGAGGTTTTATTTTAAGCCAGTCCTTAACGTTGCACAGTTAGTGGTAAGTAAGCTTTGAACTAGCATAATCCGAAGCCTCCGGTCCTGACATAGAATCGGAATTTGCCTAGTAACATGACGGTAAGTTCCAATTCTATTAAGGACACGGAGGCGAGGATTATCCCGCCCGGGGCACCTTTGGTGCGAACCCCCCCCGTATGGCAGTAAGTACTTAATTTTCCCGACCTTGATTGGTGGGACATGCTGGTTTCGTTGGATGTGTTTCTACTGTGACCTTGCGTAATATGCACGGTTTGGCTCGCACGGTTCTCACCTCCCTGCTTGGTTTCTTTTAGGCAATGATGGATCCAAGCAAGATCAATAAGGAAATGGCGTGACTTACGCGAAGAAAGAGGAGGAATGAGAGCGGACAGAGGACTTTACAGGATGTCGTGGAAATAGTTGATGGACTAATGTACTCTGCTTATCCCTGGTTGTAGGGAGTTGTAGTTTTTTTATGGTTTTACACTGATATTTACGATCTCTCTGGCTGCTGTGTGTTTGTTATTTCTAATAAAGCGAAGCGAGGTTAGCATAATCCTCGCCTCCGTGTCCTTAATAGAATTGGAACTTACCGTCATGTTACTAGGCAAATTCCGATTCTGCTTGTGGTTTATCTGTGAGTAGTATTGTGACTCTTGATGTTTCATTTTTATCAATAGCTGTAATTTCCAAAATATCTTCTTCCTCCAGTTATAGTAATCGCACTCTTCAAGTGTTGGCATTAAACAAACTATAGACTTATTTTCTTCAGTGAAATTGTGCATTAGTTCAACTGCTGTAATATTAGATTGAAAACGTTTCTTCATGAGTCGACTTTCCAATGCATGTTCCCCTCTTTTGTTAGAACTCTTATTCTAATGCCCTTAGTGTTTCTGCATAATTTACATCAGATGCTTGATGTACATTTTTCACTAGCTCCTTGTATTCAAAGTTTACCCAAATATTTACATTGCCAATGGTCCCCAGAGAATTTCTTGTTTTGTTATGCACAAGTATTTTGAAAACAGGTTGTCCTTTTACAGGGGTCAGTTGCAGAAGGTCACCAAATACAATCAAATGTTTTGCTCCAAAGAGCACGTTGAGGTTTGTTCTTAAAATCTGCAGCATTCTTAAGTGTATGAATGCAAGCATTAAGTTGGATACCATTTTGACCTCATCACTTATTAAAAGCTTCTGTTTCCTCAATACTCTTGACACCTCATGAAAGCTTTCACTAGATAGTTTTTGGTATTGCAGTTTATTGTCATGTTCAACAGGTAGCATTAGTAGGCAATGTAAAGTAATACTTTTAATGTAATGTGCAGCTAATTCTGATGGTGCTGTTACATAACATGACCAATTTGATTATGTAGTCTTCTGTAGATAGATAAACATCAAGGGGGGGGGGGGGGAGTCACTCTTGTCCTAAATGAAAAGTATTCTCACACCCTCATGTGGGAAAAGAAAACTTTATTAATCTCTTTCTCCTCTTTTGTACCCTCTTAGATTAAAAAGGAACAGAGCGATTAGGTGCTGTATATGTATAGAGTTATATTTCATTTTGCATTTACCAGAGAACACTGTGATCTTCAGAACTGAAGGAGTGGTAACAGGGAGTAACCCCCATAGATCCTGATGAGAAGACTTGGGGTAGGACTTGAAACTAGTTGACCAGAGAAACTCAGGGACATGACCCCATAAGTCTCTCACTGTCCCCTTATTTTAATTATATTGACTAGGGGTACTATTAAATAATATCCTACTAGCCAGATATTTGTAACCTTTAAATAAAACTAAAAACACTCCTATATACCTTTCGCATCCGGATAGGTGTCAATACTAACAGTGCTCCCACGTATCCATTGGTCACAGCACGCCTCTTTCCGTAGCTGGTTTGGAAGCCCTGGTGGGTGAGGGATATTTAAATAAAACATTTTCTTTTCCCACATGAGAGTGGGAGAATACTTTTCATTTTCTGTAGATAACCAGTGAGAACCATAATTAGGAAGCTTTTTCAAGTGCCAGCTTGACCACTGATGTATAGTAATATTGGTTTCTACAAAGAACAATCACACTGTTTACTCTAGTGGAGAAATCCATGTTCTATTTTATCTTTAACTTCATTGTAAATGTATTTTTACTCATTGTTCAGTTGTCCTACTATGTGTTTGAAATCCATGGTTTCCTCTCTTGCTAGCTATATTGCAGTTTCTACCTCATTCATAGCTATAGCTGCTTCATTCGGAACAATGGATTCTCCAAGAGGATCTTGACTCGCCAGTGCAGAACTTTGGCTGCTTTGTGAACTCTCTTTCGTTATCTTAGTAGCGATAGTTTCTTCCTGTTCAATCTCCTCTTTCTACATTTTCAGTTAGGTTTGAAAGACCAAGCACTCAATGTTGTCTTTCACAGCATTGAAATGCTCTTCATAACAGTCATAGTGCCTAAGTAAGTCTGATTCAGCACGCCATGGCTTGAACAACTGCAAAAGTTCCAAGTAGAAAAACTCTCTTCTCTCTGGGGTTTGGCAACTAAGCTTTTAGTGGTTTATTAGATTCTCTTTGTTGTGTCTAACCAAATAACTGTCACATCTAAGTGATGAAGTACTTCATAGAGATACATGTTTTTAAGATGAGGACTCCTTCTTGGGTAGTATGTATTCAGCATGTTAGTTTTCAGAATATCTCTACCTTCAGGATCAAATTCTGCGAGATACTGTATTTCTGGGAAAAACCTTTGTACTCTATTTTGACTGCTTGAAGGCCTAGGCTTACCCAGACAATTCCTCTTGACTTGGTGAACAAACTAGCCAAGCTCAACCTTTTCCAACCATTGATGAGAACCTATTCATCTGTTGTGGGAAAGCATTTTCAAGCTAAAGCTGTACAAGTTCTTGGAAATACTCTTTTCTGCAGAAATCTCCTCCCACACCTCTTTCATCTCTGTCCTTTCTGATTTTGTTATATATAAAGTCACGTTGCGAGCAACAGCGATGGAGTTGTCTTCAACAAATTGTATATCCATATTTGCATTCCACATCTTCAGAATCACAGGGTGGTAGTCATTGATATACTTGGAAGTGTCTGTTCTTCTCAGAAGGTATGTGTTTTTGAGTGATTTCCGTGTCAGGTTTCAGAGAAAAATCTGTTAATTCTTTCTTCTGAGATGACAGCTCGTGGGAATCCAAAACGCCACCTTGTGTAAAATGTTCCTTTGTATCTGTATTTTCGACAACAGTACTTCCCACATCTATGTGTTTGAAACCGCAGAACTTGTTGTCTCAAGCCCTTGTCTGCACCGTCTTTTAGGATGGCGCATGTCACATATTGTTGTATGAAAGACAAGACAGACTCATCAGTGTTTGTTCCAAATTTTGGGACATCTTTTACCCATAACAGCATGTGAATATGTGGAGTGCCTCTAGCTTGGTACTCTTTGCGCCAAAATAAACCACTTACTTTGCAAAGAGGAGGATTAGTTTTGTTACAGATGAAAGCCATCATCGCTTGAAACGTGTGGTTAAAATATCTGCAATTGTTTGCAGGGTCCAGCGAGCAAAGTTCTCCTGGTGTCTTCAGAGTGATGCCTTCTATGTTTGAGTTTGCTTCTCGCAGGTATTCAAGGAGGTCATCCCATGCATGCGCAGCTCAACTGAGTGTTAGAAATCAAGTAGGTACTCCTAGGTTTCTGAAAATGTATTTAAGCTCACCATGACAATGATACCAATATTCATTGGTGCCATGTTGGCACACAATTATATTATTCAAGTTGTATTCCAGGTTTTCATCTCTTCCATGAACTTTGTCAATGAATTTCCTTGCCGTGATATTTTGCAGGTTCACTCCTGTCTTGAGGATGTGGTTTACTGCAGAAGATAGGCCTGACATGTCGCTCTCAAATAAAAGCTTAAATATATAGGGAATAGACTAGCAAAATCTAGGATCCTCTGAGTATAGTCTAGTTGACCTGAACTCAGCTGTTGGTATCTGTAAAGGCTGGTCATCATATCTGTACAGGTCGGTCATTATACCTATCCCCCATTCCTGTGAGGAAAAGATGTTGAAAATATAGAGCTTCTAAATTTTTCTCCCACATACTCAAGGGAGCTCCTTTTGCTTCTTTCATTTGAAAGAGATCAATTGCATCAACAATAACCTCTTTGGAATGCAGAGGGTGGATACTGTAATGTTAATACATTTCTTCTGATCAGGATCTATCAACATTTTCATTTGACCTACTGATGTTGATGTGTCATTCTCTATATAAACTATATTTTGAAGAACATCTACATCTTTATAATAAATATTATTTTGTACCAGATATTTTTTTTTACTTTACTAACATCTTCTTGCTCTTGCCATATTAATTTGCTCTTGGTACGAACACCATTCACTAGAATTACAAGTGCTTCTTCCAAATCTCTTTGTACCTCTACAGTTTCATATTCTGCTTGAAATATCACAACTCTACCTTTAAGACATTTCTGGAGCAAAATTGGAGGTAACTTCCCTGTCTTTGGCTCCATATGGACTATAGCTTGGAATGGATTTATACATTGGATAAGTATAGATTCATAAACATTTACTTTTTGAAGTACTTCTGGAATACGATCTACTTCTAATTTATTATGAACTGCTCTAGCAGGCATTTTGTTTTCCTCTAACTTATTTTAGCAGTATTTACCTATAAATTGTCATGTGGACAAGTCAAACTGTTTTTCTACAAATAAGTAAACAGCAAATTCACGTCCCTTAACATTGTTCTCTTTTTCACGTTTTAGAAACAAATTAACAGTCTGAGTCTGACTTTTGTAGTGAGTGCGTTGAAAACAAATGCATACATAGTTTGGTTTCTCTGAAGAAACACCGCTAAATTATTTAATCTCTTCTTTAAAATTATCAGCACTAATAACACTGTGCTGTTCCATTAGACCTCCAGATACCAAATCTGCATTTTCCCTACACTGCTCTTCAGGACCAAAGAAACGAAACTGTACATTATCAAAAACCTTTTCTACCTCTGCCACAGTACCATGCAAAGAGCTCTATTCACTTCTCCTAAACATAGAGCAGGAGTAAAGCCTCCTAACTAAAGTTCATATTTTTGAGTGGTGTACACCTAACATTCTGAAATGATGAGAGGTGCTTTGGCACACTTTCTTTGATAAACATGCTAGTGAATGTCCCTTTAAAATTGTATGTTTCCTTATCTTGCATGGATCGAAACCTTGCAAAATGCCAATTTTCTGTTTGACTTTGGCATAGAAAGATATGTAGGAAATTTCTCAATATATCAATTGAGTGCTGTTGAATACTGTAAACACTACTACAGTTCCATTTGTATACAGGGGCCTGTCTACGCCATCCCTGTACCTCTTCAACAATCACTTCTTCTACCTTTCTAGCTACCATCACTTCTTTTGGACTAGGAGTACCATTCTTCATCTCATAACGTCGTCCCTATTCATCAACTGCATGCACTAATGTGTTATCTTGGAAGTAGCCTTCTTCATTAAAGAAAAGCTCAGTAATATAAGTATGTGTCCATTCACCACTGAAAACTTTGCAAAAGGTAGTTTCATTGACAAGTCTTTTCTTTGTGCTTTGTGTCCTCATTGACAACACTATTTTGTCTAGTGTCTTCATCCTGTTTAGTACGATAACAAATAGCTTCCTCTGGAGAGCAAAGGCCTTATCAACTACACCCTCAACACGTTCCTTTTGTCTGACTGCTTCTCGTCTTCTTTTAAACTTCTTCATAGTTGTTAATACAGTTTGTAATACTCTACTACGGAACATTCTAACTCCGATTTCCTTAAACTGCCTCCGCCTCCTGCTGAAATTCTGTCTTTTCCTGTTAAGTTTTTTAGTCTTCTTTTCATGCACTTTTTCACCTTTCTTAGTGGTTCTGAAACTTTGTTTTTTGATTCTTTTGATTTTGCACTCTTTCTAATTGCACACATACAATTTTAGGAAATGTTATCGTCTTCTTACCAGCAGCTCTTTTCTCTTTCACCACTTTTTCCACATTTTGCCCCTTTTGTTTCTCAATTGTGAGGAGAGTTTTGTTGCTGCTGTTTCTTTCTTCTCTCACTTTTTGATGGCATTGTTACTGTCTGTACTTTACTGGAGATGGATGCCTAACATGAGAAAATTATTAAGTACATTACCTTTTAGTTCAATAGTATCACACTACATGTTTTAATTTCTTACCTACAAACATAAACAGTTGTATTATTATAATGTACCTAATATAGACACTAAGATATTCATACAGCCACTAGCATATAGCTATAGAGAGATATAGACTAACTAAAATAGACATAAACTGGCACATTTACTTATAAATGTCATGGCAACGCTATAGGTGTACTCCTATACTTATTCACATATGCCGCTAGGTACTACACAACCTAAATACTCTCTCAATGTGTCTCTTACAGTGTGTATGACTGTTTGAGTGGGAAGTGTGACTGGGTGCATGAGTGAGTAAGTGGGTCTGTGTCTGGGTGCATGAGTGTCTGAATGCATCTACGAGTGGGTATATCAGTCTCTGAATGGATCTGTGAGTGTGTGTGTCACTGTCTGAGTGGGTATCTAGGTGGATTTCTGAGTCTCTTAGTGGCTCTGTGAGTAGGTGCATCAGTTTCTGCATGATCTGTGAGTGGGTGTCTGAGTGGGTATCTGAGTGGGTCTGTCACTGGGTGCGTCACTGTCTGAGTGGGTCTTTCCGTGGGTGTCTCGGTCTCTGAGTGGGTCAGTGACTGGTTTTATTAGTGTCTGAGTGGGCTTGTGAGTGGGTGCATGAGTCTCTGAGTGGGTCTGTGAGTGGGTGCTTCAGTCTCAGAGTGTCGCCAGTGGTTTACCAGTGCCTGAGTGGGTTTGTGAGTGAGTGCATTAGTGGGTCTGTCAGTGGGTCCATGAGTCTCTAAGTGGGTCTGTGCGTGGATGTCAAAGTTTCTGAGTGGGTCAGTCAGTGTCTCCGTGCATCTGTGAGTGGGTGTCTGAGTCTCTGAATGGATCTGTGAGTGGATGTGTCACTGTCTGAGTGGGTCTGTTAGTGGGTGTCTCAGTCTCTGAGTGGGTCTGTGACTGCGTGTATTAATGTGCAGAGCACCCCTGCAGCCTTCGGAGACCATTCTTCCGGGTTGTCGGTGACGCAGCCAGATATATAGGTAGAGGGGCATTATATGCTTGCGTAAAATGCTATCTCGAAAAACGCTGCAAAACCATGTCGTGTTTGGTATCAAACACCTTGGAATCATACCTCCAAACTGGTAACCGGTGTGGGAGGTATGAGTCCACCCTTCTGAAGTGAACTTCGTGGGGTCCCTGGTCTTCCCGGTACCAGCCTTCTAGACCCGGACAGCACTAAATGGTTGCTGCCGACCAGAGACACATTTCTGCCCTCCTGCTGCTGAGTCAAGCTCGAGCAGGGGAAGGGTGCACAATAGGCATCCTGTCACAGGGAGGTGTAACCACCTCCCAGACAGGATTTAGTGTATTGGGGCTGGGTGGGTGCACTTCCAAAGTGCCTGATAGTCTGCACGAGGGGCACATTTGGTGTCCCTGTGCATAATCCAGTTCAAACCAGTCTTGGGAGCCGTTGGCGCCTGCTCTGGCGCAAAACTGGACAAAAGACATGGGAGTAACCTCCCCACTGTCCTGACTCTCCCCTGGGAGGGTCCCCAGAATCTGCCCAACCCTCTCCTGTGGGTAAAAAAAGCATTTACCTGGCGGTAGGACCCTAGATTTGCTGTGGACAAGATTCTGATCAAGAAACCACTGACCTTCGACCGTCTGAACACTCTGGACTTCGCTGGACTTTGACTGGGTCCGACTTCGTCTCCATCTCCGTCCAAAGCATTGGCTGTGCCCATGTGCCATACAGGCTCCGTGCAGAGCCTGTGGAGAATCAAGCACAACTGAAATTATCTCCCTTGGGGTGAAGAAGTCACTCCCCTGCATTGGCAGGCACCGTAACACAACTGACAAGTCTGCTGATCCTGGGCTCCTGCGGACTCCAAAGGCTCTAGCAACACAGGAGGTGAGTTCCTATGTTCCTTGAGGTGGAACTGCCCTCTCACAGAGTTTAAGGCCACTATCCCTCGTGGGGATTGCATAACCTGAACCCCTGTGCACCGCGTACTTTTGCAAGTGCAAAATGTTGACATTTCCGAGCTAAGTGCATTGGGCTATCGATAGCCCCAACCTCTGCGCACATTTTGTACAAAGGACTTTGGCCTCCTCGCACTCTGTGCCCTGCAAGCTGTTACTTTGTGAAACTGCTAGAGGTCCCCTCGTGACTCCTGTGCCTTCGGCATGTGGGTCCATTTGAGGGATGACACTGCTTTTCTTGGGCTTCCCTGGTTGCTCCAGGCCTGCCCTGACTCTCCTTGTTGTGGTGAGTCCCCTGGTCCGTGCTGGGCCAGACCGTAACCTTCTTTGACCTTCTTCGTGGGTTGCCGCTGCCAAGGCTTGTTGGTGCCCCCACCGGACAAAGACCCCTCAGCACTCGACATCCTTTGTGGGACAGCTCTTATCCGGCTCCTGGTCATCCTCGACGGCTCCTGCTCTCTGTAGCTGTAGAGTCAAGGTCTCCATCTTCACACTTGAAGCACCTGACATTGGTGGCCATTCGTCTACCGAGCCCCTGGTCACTCCTAAGTGATCCAGACTCTGTTCCCTCTGCTTTCAGGCCCCTTCCATCAAGAATCCACCTGTGGGTTCCACCTGACACTTTTCTTCTTTCCAGCAGTGGCATTTCTATGAAGACTCCCATTGAGAACGACAGCGGTTTCCGACGCCATTTCGACCCTACGCACCCGGCTTCTCTGGGATAGGTAACTCTGGTACTTTGGTATCCACGGGTGGGGTGGCTCTCCAAGCTTCTAGGTTCCAAAGGGTTTCTTCGCAATCCACTGGGAAGGGTCCTTAAACTTGAAAACTGCAACCGCGACTCTCCCATTGAATTGTACATAGCACGCGGTCTAGTTCTCACACTGCAACTGTCCTCCGCGGCGTCCCTACTTACTCACCTTGGGTGGTTCCTTGGGGTCCCAGTGATTCTAAATCCTCTAGAAACCGTCTTGTCTCGAGTCGTGGTTCTTATACCACTATTTTAGTATATGGTTTGGTCTCCCCCGGGAGCCCACTGTGTATTAGTGCTACTTACGATTGTTTCTGTGCTACAGTATTGTGTGCTTTGTGTTTATCTGCATGTAGCAGATACTGTGAGGTATTTAAGGTGTGTTATAATAATAAATACATATTTTTATAACTACTTTGGGGTTCTCCTTTCATTTAACCAATACAATAAGGTTGTATTCTGGTAAAACAAGCTGCTTAACATTTCTCCAAGACTAAGCCTGAAGGCGGCTCTCCACAGCTACCACTTGGATAGCTTTCTAAGGTTATCTTTGACCTCTTAAATCACCATAAGGGTTGTTTGGACTGGTGCAAGGTGCTCACTTTAGTTAGTGGACATTATATACCAAGCCAGCTTCTCACAGGGTCTGTGAGTGGATGTCTAGGTTTGTGAGTGGGTCTGTTAGTGCGTGCATCAGCACCTGAGTGGGTCTGACAGTTGGTGTCTGGTTCTTTGAATGGGTCTGTCAGTCGATGCATCAGTTTGTAAGTGGGTATTCGAATGGGTGTCTGAGGCTTTGCGTGGGTCTGTCAGTCAATGTGTCACTGTGTGAGTGGGTGTCAAAGTCTTTGAGTCGGTCTGACAGTGGTTGCGTCAGCACCTGAGTAGGTCTCTGAATGGGTGTCTGAGTCTCTGAGTGGGTCTATGAGTGAATGGGTCTTTCAATCAATGTATCAGTCTATGAGTGGGTGTCTGAGTCTTTGAGTGGGTCTGTCAGTGGGTGCATCAGCACTAGGGGTGGGCGGAATTTGCGGAAGCGACTTCCAAAAATTATCGCGAAAATGTTAAAAATCTTCGCAAACAAGCAGAAATATCGCGAAGATGCGGAAGTTTTTTTCCGGCATGTTCGCGAGATTTTCTGCATGGTTGCGGGTCGCCAACTTACCCATGTGGTTGCTTGCGGTCGCGGCCATCTTGTTTTCAGTTGTCTCGCGGTGCATGATCGCGAGAAAAAAGACGTGATCGCGCGACGCATGACGTCACTGCGGACGCGAACTGTCGCGAGACAGCGCAAATGGCTAAAACAATACAACATCTCATGGAGAACGCGACCGGATCGGGAAAACTTGTCAGCGAACGCGGGGATTCAGGTAAGGCGATCGCGCGCGCGCGAGAATGTATTATTTTACAGCGCGAGCAAGAACCAAATTATCGCAAAGCTGCGGAATGCGGAAATTTTGACATTTCCGCGCTCTCCGCGGAACGCGGAAATGCCAAAATATCGCAAATTCCGCGAACGGAACGAAAATTTTGCCCAGGCCTAATCAGCACCCGAGTGGGTCTGGGAGTTGGTGTCTGAGTCTCTGAGTGGGTCTATGACTGGGTGAGTGAGTGAGTGCCTCAGTGTGAGTGGGTCTGTAAGAGGGTGTGTCAGTGTCTGAGTGAGTCTGTGAGTGGATGCATCACTGTCTGAGTGGACCTGTGAATATGTACATGACTCTCTCATTGGGTCTGTGAGTGGGTGCATAAGTCTCTGACTGGGTCTTTGAGTGGGTGTCTGAGTCTCTGAGTGGGTCTGTGAGTGGCTGTGTCAGTGTCTAAGTGGGACTCTGAGTGGCTGCATCTGTGTCCGGATCTGTGAGTGGGTGCATGACTTTCTCAGTGGGTCTGTGAGTGGGTGTATGAATCTGAGTGGGTCTGTGAATGGGTGTCTGAGTCTTTGAATGAGTTTGTCAGTGGATGTGTCAGTGAGTGACTCTTTGACTGGGTGCATCAGTGTCTGAGTGGATCTGTGAGTGAGTGGGTACACGAGTCTGACTGGGTCTATGAGTGGGTATGAGTGGATGCATCAGTGTCTGAGTGGGACTGTTAGTGGGTGCATACATTTTTGTCCATTAGTGTCTGAATAAGTTACTGAAATGTTTTTTCACCGATATTCACAGATTGTCGCAGCGACTTTGCATGTGAAAAAAAAAACTATTTTAGGTAGATAGCTTGTCTCATTAACTCCCCTATATCTGACACATGGGGTCAGGGTACCTCTACCCTGACCCATTACACTTCTTTCAGCTTTCAATTTCAGCCTTAGGGTACCGCCTCCCGTTACGGAAAATGGTGCCGCAACCTCATTTGTTTGCTGTAACACTTTTCACCCTAAGTGGGATGGGTATGCCCAGACGTGGGTCCCTTGCTCACTGTGCCACTGGATTCAAGCTAGCCTGGCTGAAGGGTGACATACCCTGAAACCGGTCCAGGGAGGACCTGGCCTGGCAGTTTGGTCTGGACTGTTCCCATGGGGTACAGGGTCAAGATTGATTTGCATATCGCTGGGTCTAAACTGGGCTGGTGTAGTGGGCAAAAGAACAATGGATTTAACCCAGATCTTTTGACTCGGGAGGAATGTTTGCATTGTCAGCATTCCGTCCATCATTTGTTTGCTGTAACACTTTTCGCCCTAAGTGGAATGGGTATGCCCAGACGTGGGTCCCTTGCTCACTGTGCCACTGGATTCAAGCTAGCCTGGCTGAAGAAGGGTGACATACCCTGAAACCGGTCCCAGGATGCTTGTTTCCGGTCCAGGGAGGACCTGGCCTGGCAGTTTGGTGTGGACTGTTCCCATGGGGCACAGGGTCAAGACTGATTTGCATATGGCTGGGTCCAAACTGGGGTGGCGTAGTGGGCAAAAGAACTATGGATTTTACCCAGATCTTTTGACTGGGGGAGAATGTTAACATTGTCAGCATTCCGTCCATCATTTGTTTGCTGTAACAAGATATAGACAAGTTAAAAAACGCTTTACGTACGGAAACATGGTTCTAACTGTAATTACCTACTGGCAACCACCCTTAGGTATTATGTGTATATACAGACACAAACACTACCTGGCGTATACTTACAGTTTTGTGGTAAAGTGATATGAGCGTGGTAAAGGTATTTGCGTGGTAATGGATGTGTGGTAAAGGTAGTGCGTGGTTTTTACTTCGTACTTAAGGATGTTTCCAGGATGAATGATTTATTGCTACAGTTTCTCTTTTTTTAGGGCCAAGGTCTGCAAGATGATTGAGATGCATGGTCCAAGCACAAGACCTAGTCTTTATTGATGTCTTCTCCTAAGAGACTTTGGGGGAGCCTTTTTTCCAATAGCATTGGTAGCCACACTGAAAATTGATTTGCTTCAATTAGGGAATGGCTGTCATTACAGGGTTACATGGCTGTAGCCATCTGTATAGCACCGTACTGTCATGGGCCTACTCTCACCTCAACCACCTGGTGAATTTCCTGTAGTTATCTGTATAGCACCGTACTGTCATGGGCCTACTCTCACCTCAACCACCTGGTGAATTGCCTCCTTTCCCAAAGGTCACCTGCTGTACAATACAATGATCTTGGTCTCTGTGGAAATGCGAGTACCTCTTCAGTGACGGCGAGTGCATTCATGCAGATAAAGGAGTTTTAGTGGCTTTGCCTGGGTTACTAATCCTTAATACCATTGCCGGAGGTTGGGTTAGAAAGCAAACCTGAACCATGATTTCAAATGCAGGGGAACTGCTTAGAGGCATATTGATCTTCCATTTTGGGACAGTTTTCAGCTGTACACTTGGGGGCTCATTTATGAAGCAGTCACACAGAGCAACCTTGCTGCGCTGCACTGCATGACAGAGAAAGGACAGGAATGGCAGTATTTATGGCAATATGGCACATTCTTGTCAACTCCCATGCTGGCATCATTTTGGCCGCCTAGCACCAATGCATGAACCCTTTCACAATAGTGAAAGGGTGCCTTTGTTGTTTGCTAGATTGTTTTTGTGCAGGAAGGGGCACCTGTGGGAAGGCGTAAGATTTTGGCACATTCTGGGGTTTGCAAGTTGTTGTAAATCTGGAAATGCGTCAAAATCCATGGAACGCCTTCCCAGGGAACAGTAACGCAGCACAGATTTGTGCTTAAGGGTTTAGCTGGACCATAATCTGATATCTCTAGCAGCAGCATGTGTTTAATCTCTAGGCCTTTCACCATATATGTGGGCTGTTGGGAGTTCCTTGTATAACATATTTACCTTAGCAGTTGCATTATCTACTCTACAAACTTAGTGCCCTCTAGCATGGGAATTTTCTGTATGGTATTTCCCACGTACGTGGGGGCTTCTGCGAGCCTTTATGCATTTTGTCCGTTCTCCAGGACTCTGGAAAAAATGTCCATTGAAAAGGTGGAGGTGATCTGGTGGCTTTGCTTTTGTGGGTTACGAGTAATACTACTGTCACAATCCCAGCCCTTAGAACCATTTCTTCTATATTTCTTGCTTCTTTCTGTGGTATCTTCACATAGTGGTCTGGGATCTGAGTGGTAAGGCTTACAGTGGAAAGAGTGCTTGACAGAGATAGTCGGATGCATTCAGGAGACTCAAAAACCATCAGTCTTTGAAAAAATATAAAGCACTAGGCTCATTTGGTAGAAGTGTACACCTTTGAGGGTATAATCCTTTTTGATATATGGAATTCCTTGATTCCTCCTAGGATTAGCTATGAACTCCTTGATGGGGCAATAGTCTACAGTTGGTGGTTTTTATAAGAATCACTAGTTGACATGTCCTTTCTGAATCCATTTCTCTCTCAGCCAATAAAGAGCTTTGTAAATGGCCTGTAGGTGGTTCATTTTATGTTCCCATTTGTCCATTTGGTTCTGCTTAAAATGTTAATGACATTTTTTTTCCCCGTAGTGATTTGATCTCAACTTGTTGGATTAGTGAATGGGTAGGCTTGTTGTACCATCATCCATGTCCCATGTTGTTCGTAGAATTTGTTTTCCTGCACATAGACCTGCTGTTCCTTCCGAACTAGACTACACCTTTCCTGTTCAGCACAAGATTGCTCTCCCTTTATCTCCTTACTGTTTCTCTCCAGAAGAACAGCATTGACTTCTTCAGATGTTCATAGAGTTTTGTCTATTTCCCTCCTGAGACATAGGGAGTCTTTTCAGCTGCCAGTTTCTTATTTGTGACTTTTGGGCAATCCAGGGAGGCACCTGCAGCCATTTGCACCTTCTTTTGCAGATCACTTTTTTCGCTATATCCAAAGACGAGGCAGGTTCCCTGCCTTGGGGTCCTGTTTGGGGGAGGTCATTAGGGCTCTACATTTGAAAGAACAGAGTGTTGGGTTGAGGGGCATCACCAATACAGCTACCGGGATACTCCAAGCCACATTCAGTGGTTGCATCTAAGTGGTGGTCATTCAGCAATAGTCAAGGAGCTGGCTTGCAGTGTTCTCCCAAAAGTCATGGGTAAAGCTGCAACCCATGTTTGCATTGTCTTTAGCTAATGGAAGCACTATTTGTTAGCTCTTGATGATGTAAGGACTGTGACAAGAAGATTATTGAGGTGGTAATGCCTTAATTACTTAGCTGTGATATAAATTATTGTAACTCGGTGGTTTCTTCGTTGCAGTCTTTTGTTTTATTTCTTCCTGGGCATATTCACCTGCTCCCAGGCAAGGCACCCCTTAATTCACTCAGAGCGACATTGTCCAGGTTGGGGTGCTTTCTAGTACTAAAACCAGCAGTTGATGCAGCCTGTTAGGATCTGTGTTGCGGCAACAAATGATGGATGGAATGCTGAATAAATAAAACATTCTCTCCCAGTCAAGAGATCTGGGTTTAATTCACCGTTCTTTTGCTCCCAACACCACCTTAGTTTGGACCCAGCCATAAGCAAATCAATCTTGACCCTGCTCCTCATGGCAACAGTCCAGCCTGAACTGCCAAGCGGGTTCTCCCTGGACCAGAAACAAGCATACTGGGACCGGTTTTTGGTACAGTGAGCAAGTGACTTATTTCTGGGCATACCCGTCCCACTTAGGGCTAAACATGCTGCTGCATCAAATGATGGACGGAATGCTGAATAAATCAAACATTCTCCCCCAGTGATGAGAGATCTGGGTTGAATCCATCGTTCTTTTGCTCACTAAACCATCCATTTGGACCCAGCAATATGCAAATCAGTCTTGACCCTATTCTTCGTGGGAACAGTACAGCCTGAACTGCCAAGCCAGGTCCTTCCTGGATCGGAAACTAGTGTCCTGAGGAGCAGGGTCAAGACCTATTTGCATATGGCTGGGTCCAAACTGGGGTGGCACAGTGAGCAAAAGAGCAATGGATTTTACCCAGATCTCTTGACTGGGGTGGGTTTAAGTGTTTGATTTATTCAGCAATCCATCCATCATCTGTTGCCGCAGCAATAGCTTGCTACACCTTGATAATGTATCATTTAATCATATGTTAACTAGTATCAAATCTGGCTCCCCCAAAGACCCTTTTCCTATCTCCGTTTAAAAAAAATTGGACCCCCATATTCTTAGTCTTATTATGGAACTTCTGAATGCCTCACTTTTGGAAGCAGCAGTGCCAGCCACCAGGAAACATGCTATGATCCTCCCTTTGTTAAAGAAAGCTAATGCTGATCCAGATGTTCTCTCAAACTTCCGTCCTATTTCATTGCTCCCCGCATTTTCCAAAGTTCTAGAAAAACACATTAACCGCCAATTGACACTATTTGTGGACTCCCAAAACATTCTGCACCTATCCCAATCTGGCTTTAGAACAGGCTTTTCCACTGAATCAACACTCTTAGGAGTCACAGAAACTATCCGCCAAAGACTGGATAAGGGAGATACAGTGGCCCTCATATTATTAGATTTGAGTGCCGCTTTTGACACTGTATCCCATGAGACCCTTCTTCAAGTTTTACAATCTAAGGGCATTGTTGGCTCTGCTTTGAACTGGCTGGCAAGTTTCCTCACTAACCGAACTTTTCAGGTTTTTTCCCCAACAGCCAGCTCCAGATCCCATAACTCCCCCTATGGAGTGCCCCAGGGCTCTATCTTAAGCCCGCTGCTCTTCAATATTTACATCAGCCCTCTAGCGTCCCTATCTGAAGAGGCTGGGCTAACTATTTATTCCTTTGCTGATGACACCCAGCTTATCTATTCTTTATCCACCAAAGACTCTTCGAAGGTATCTTCTCTTCAATCAGGTTTACAAGAAATTGCTGGATGGATGCATACTAATAAGTTAAAGTTGAATGGAGGAAAAACAGAGCTTTTAATTTTTGGTGGAAACAAAGCTCTCTGGGGCCCACAGCACTGGCCGCTGCAAATGGATGCCCTTCCCGTACCTTTGCAATCTGTTCGCAACCTTGTCATTATTATTGATGAACAATTGTCCATGCGTCAACAAGCGGTCAAGGTTGCCTCTACTTGCTTTGGAATTTTGAAGTGGCTAAAAAAAATCCTATGGATGGTGCCACTTATGACTCAAAAAATGGTGGTTCAAGCCTTAATCGTATCCAGATTGGACTACGGTAATATTTTATATCTAGGTGCCAACAAGGATGTAATCAGGAGGCTTCAAGTGGTCCAAACCTCAGCGGCCAGACTCCTTTGTCAGCTACCTTGAATGGCTCCCATCAAAGGGTCTCTCAGGGATTTAGACTGGCTAAAGATTGAAAAATAACATATGCACAGAATCAATGCCGGTACTGCCCCCTGCTACCTTAATACACTAGTTCAATCGTACACCCCTTCTCGCCTTCTCAGATCATCAAGTCAGGCAAAGTTTGTAGTCCCTAGGTTCAGACTTGCCCGCATGGGCGGACGGTCTTTTGCCTACTTGGCCCTGGCACCCTCATTTTGTTTTGAACAAAATTATGTTAAATTTCAGAAAAGCATCAAAACGTGGTTATTCAATGTCTGAGCTTTGACCCACTGCTCCCCTCTTTTATTCATGTGTCTGTAGGCTCCAGGAAACCTCTGGGTAGCTGTTGCGCCATATACATTTAAATATAATAATAAGCACATTAGGATCTAAGTACGTGGGCCAGGCATACATTTTTTTCTAGTACTAGAACCACAGGTGCTGCTGTAATGCATCACTGAAGTGCTTTGTCCAAGCAGGGTTGGTCCTAGTACTTTAAACAACAGTTGATTCCACAGGCTAGGATTTAAGCACTTGAGCAAAGTACTGTGTTTGGTACACCACTAGAATAGAAGAGGCTGCTGTCCTAGCTAGGGACACTTCTAGTACTCAACCCACAGTCGATATCCCCGGGTTAGAATTTAAAAGCCTGCGCAGGACAGTGTTTGTTACAGCACTAGAATAACAGGTGTTGCTGTAGTGCTCCATTGAGGTGCATTGGCAAAGTTACTATGGTTCCTACTGTACTGCATTGGTACTTGTATAGTGCTGTGCCGTTCCTTCTGTGGCCCAAAGCCCTCCAGTCTGGTCAGGTAAGTGGCTACATCATTTGCATACAGGACTCATACTGTACTGTTTATTCAAATGATTTTTGCGAGAAAAGTGGATTATTAATTTTGATGGTTGTGAGACCTCACCAATTAATAATGTCACTATTCCGCATCAAGTTTGGTTATGTTTCTTTAAATCAAACCTTATCTTAGTCCTGGGTAGCTGCGGTTCAGAATAGTCAGGCTTAGCTCAAAGGAAAACAAGTGAAAAGCATTTATCGGTACCAAAACAGTTAATAAGTAAAAGACACAACACAGTAAAAACCCCACTTCAGTTTATAAAAATACTATACTTTTTATCTTTAGATAGGCCTCAAAACGATAACAATCTGGTGAACGGAACCGGATTTATGATTTTTGCAAGGTTTTCATTAATACCACACAATTCAGTTCAGTTCATAAGGCTTTATTCGGAGTCCATAAAAGCAAAACAAATAAACCACAAATACAATATACATAACCATGATAGAACAACATAAAATTACATAGTTAAAACATTCAAATGATTAAAAAAGCATACTAGGTCTTGCTTTGATAGCTAATAGGAGGAAGGTAGCAGTAAAAAAGCAAACATCAGGATAAGGTTTAAAAAGCAACTTCATGGCATCTTGTATATTCCTAACTCCGTATTTTAACAGTATAGGCTTAAGATAGGCTTGACGAAAATTACCGTATAAATTACACAGTAATAAAAGGTGCGTGGTGCTTTGGGCTGATACATTATCACAAGGACAGGGGCCAACCGGTTGTTTTTTGATACACGGGTAGGCCACCAAAAGGTGCACTATCCCAAACCTTAATCTTGTGATGACATACCGGTGAGAGGGGCGGGTGACTATACTTAAATAAGGCTGGAATCCTTCTGTTTCACAGAATCTATCGTAAAACATACATGTACTTAAGTTATTACTAGTCCTTTCCCGTTTCTCTAACTTAAAATTCATAAAAACCGATTTCATCGTTTCTTTGGGCAGACTGGAAGAGGCATAACAATCTTCTTTAAGATTAATGCCAAAAATTTCCAAGTAACAATTTAAAACAAATTTAATCCATGGAATCTTTAGATGGCCATCAGTGGTGAGACAATCTCCAATAATTGCTCTGTTTAGGGAGGTCTCTTCCTTTGACCAGACTGAGCGCCACAGCATTAGAGGCCTTAATGTTAATAGGTCTGAAAGGTGGAAAATACCTAGTTCTCTGTGGGCCAAGTCGTTAGTAGCTGATTTCGGCAGGCACAGGAGCCTTTTTTTTTTTTTTCAACAAATTTTATTATGTCAATATAGCCATCACCATGCAGAGCCCTATAACCCAGAGACGTCTGCCAAATCCTTCATATATTTACATAAAGGCAATAGACAATTGTATATTCAATAACTCCCCAACTCCCGTCCCAACTCCCCCCGCCCCCAAACCCCAAAGATCGCACTTCCTACTGCTAGCCCTACTCTCCCCCCTCCATCCTTCCCGCTCTCCCCTCGCAGCGTACGCATCCCCGCACCGCCCCCCCAGGACCACCAACGTCCGTGTATAGCTGCCCCTATGGATTGATCTCCCTCTCTGCGGGGGGTTCCAGCCCTATTCCACGGTAGTCTGCCCAGCGTTTCCAGATCTTAAAGTGTTTGCGTGGGCACCCCCTGGCCTCGAAGACTGGCCGCTCCAGCCCCATACAAAAGTCCAGGCCGTTCTTCCATCCCATCATAGATGGGGCTCGTGTCGCCTTCCACTCCCTTGCAATGTCCCGCTTGGCCAGAGTGAGTTCCAGCAACAAGAGATGACAGGCACAGGAGCCTTTTGAGGAAAAAAATTTCCTCCACTTGCAAGATCCCTGCCTTGGTATGCCCCCACACCCCTGCTCCATAAAGGGCCACTGAAAGACATCTCATCTGGAAATTTTTTAGCATGTCTTTAATCCTTTTGTCTCCAATATTGGTGGCAAATTTAAACACCCCATGGGAGCTTTTCGCCATTTTTGCCTGAACACCATTAATCTCTCTAATCCAGCTGCCCTTATTAGTAAAAGTGATACCAAGGTAATTAAAAGACTCCACAGTTAGCACCTTGTGGCCGTCAATAAAAAAGGCATGGGGTTTTTTACGTCCTACACCACATTCCATGGTAAACGTTTTAGATTTATTAATTGACAGCTTCCTATCCCTAATGAACAGTGAGAATCTGTCCATCAGGCGCTGTAGGCCGATAAGGGTCCTGGACAGGATTACTGCGTCGTCCGCATAAAGAAGTACGGGGACACTGAAGTCCTTAATTTTTGGTGCATCAGCCGCAACTTCCTTTAAAACTAGATCTACTTCATTGATAAAAAGAATAAAAAGTAAAGGGGCAAGCACGCACCCTTGTCTAATGCCCCGCCTGACCCTAAACATGGGGGTGCACTCTCCTGCCTGGCCATAACGGACAGTAGAATTTAATTTAATGTAGAGTCTCGCTAAAAAATAAACTATAGACTCCGGTGCCCCCATTTCTAATAATTTAGTCCATAAAATACTGTGGTCCACCATATCAAATGCACTACTTAGGTCGGCAAAGCAGAGCTAAAGGGATCCTTTTTTTGCCTTTGTATATTTTCCGATTATCAGGTCAAGGTTGAGGCATTGTTCTAGTGTTCCTCTACCCTTCCTGAAACCATATTGGGATTCAGCCAGGATATTGTTAGTCTCAGCCCACTCTGTCAGCCTAACCATAAGTACCCGACTCATAATTTTCACAGAGGAGTCCAAGAGGGAAATTGGGCGATAGTTCTTCGCATCCCCCTTGTCTCCTTTCTTATAAATTGGTACAATTATGGATTCCTCCCATGTATGGGGGACACCGTTGCTTACAGCGGCATTAAATACCTTTGCAAGCAACGGACCCCAAACCTCTGGGGCTGTTTCATATACATCAATGGTAACCCCATTGGGTCCCTGGGCCTTCCCACTCTTACTAGATTTGATGCTGTCCCACACTTCGGCAGTGGTAATATCCAGGGGGATGACAGGCCACCTTTCATCATAGTCTCCCCTGGATCTAGCCGAGTCAAAAATCGAGGAGAAGTGGGTGACCCAGCTCTCCGCACTGACGTAAGCCGATAGTTCAGGTATCTTATCATCCTTTAAAAAGGGGCTATTAACAGTTGCCCAGAATAGAGAGGAATCCGCGGTAGAGGCTGCCTGGTCCAATTTATCCCATGCCTCATGTCTCAGTTCTATTTTCCTTGACTTAATTGCGGTCTGATAGATCCCTCGCAGTTCTTTAATCATACTAATATCTCTTTTTTCTGCTGCCAACACTATTTTAAGGCCCTTAAGTGCAATAGTGCATGCATGATCGAACCATCCCCTATACTGAGATTTCTTACCCCTGGGGATTATAGTGAAGTTGCTATCTATAATTAAATTAATTTTGATAAAATTATCCACAATATCAACAGTCCCTTCCACACTTTCTAAAATTATGACAATTTCCGTAAGACATTTTGAGACAATGGTGTTAGATGAAATATCCGCATTATTACCTTTCCATTTGATGCGGATACCATTAGGTCTGTGTGGCTCAATATTATTAACAAAACGTGGAATGGGGACCAATCGCTCTAAAATTATGACAATTTCCGTAAGACATTTTGAGACAATGGTGTTAGATGAAATATCCGCATTATTACCTTTCCATTTGATGCGGATACCATTAGGTCTGTGTGGCTCAATATTATTAACAATACGTGGAATGGGGACCAATCGGTCTTTCCATAGTGAAACCTCAATAGTAATGCAATTATGGTCACTAATTAAATTGTCCACAACCACAGGAACCGAACACCAGGGGCTAATACCAGATGATACACAAATAAAATCAATAACTGTATTAGCATTCCTCCCTATATAGGTAGGAATTATATCACCTGTGGAATTAACCTGATTAACCAAAATATCCATGTCATAAGTAGTTAGGATTTTGTTTAAGGAATTACCATAAGGATTATGGGGGAAGTGACGAACACCATCCCCCCAATGGTCGATATAGCCACATACCTTGTCAGCGGCAAAGGGGCATACCGTTGTGTTAAAGTCCCCTACCCAAATGATATCAAAAACGGTATCAGATTTGGTTATAATATCTTCCATAGCAGACTCCAAAGCAAGTACCACCTGGTACCTTGAACAATCAAATATATTATTATAAAAATTGATTAAGAGGATATTTCTACCCTGCTCCTCTTGAAGCCATAAAATCTGGGAGTGTACACCAACCAAAACATGTTTCTTAACTTTGATGGGTACTTCTACAGAAATCAAAACCAATAACCCACCCTTTGCCCTGCCCGATAATGAAGCCACAGCAGGTAAGTTAAAAGAAACAAAACCATTATAATTGATTGGATTAACACACCAGGTTTCCTGAAAACATACAATATTAAAAGTGTTAATAAACTCTAACCATCCCAGACAAATGTCCTTTGATGAGAGTCCCGCAATATTCCAACTAGCGATCATACAGACACTCTGTCTACAAGGTCTGGATAGTGGGATAGAGCTAGTAAAAACCAAGGGGGCAATATTATGAGGCTGATCCACATCCAAATGAACCCATTTCTCTTTGTCGCAGCAACTTGGCTTTCCATTGATAGTATCCGGGGGGTTGACATTCCTGCTAACATCTACTGTGTATAGCATCCTCTGTATAACATCCCCTCCCGGTCCACCAGCAACGCCAACAACATCCACTGGTCCGGGCAAAACTGGTACCAGTCAGTCGTTGCAATCCAGACCGCTCAAAATTTCGTATCGGTTTGACGTAGTAATATTAGGCCCGGGGAGAATATTAGCAACTCCTTCTCTTGACCCTAGCTGCACAGCATTAGGGCGGGAATTAAGGTGCCTATAAAAATACCCTAAAGGCCGGAGAGTTATCCCTAGTTCCCGGGGAGGGGATGATTGTGCTCTTAACAAAGCTGTAGAAGCAAGATGGGGGCTTCGAAAGTTAACTACAATACAATCACCCTCGCAGGTCTTGCGCGAGCTCCCAATCCAGTTAACTCTTCTGGTACTTAATATATCCCTTGCTAAAACAACTGGGAATCCGTACTCCCGATGCAGCCAATCCAGAGTTTTATTTTTCAAGGAGGAATGGGATTCACTATAATTGTTATTGCCTGTCTTGTTAACTGGGGGTACATTGGTAAGGACTGCCACGAATGGGGCACAGGCCGGGGGCAAATCAGGCCTGGAGGTACCAAGGTTTTTAGCGCTAAGTTCTGACTGGTTCACGATAACAGGGGTACATGACAGACTATGTTGTCCCTGGGTCTGCAAGGGGTCTAAAACACTTCTTCTCTCCTCGCAGCCTTCTCCATATGAAGTCCTGTGAGAATTGGTCTTAGCCACTGATTTAACGACCTTGGAAGTTTGTCGAGAGACATGTCTATTTCCTAAGACCTCATCGTTAACTTCAGTGTTTTTATTGGCGTTAAGATGTGATTCTACCAGGCCTCCTAGTCTGGCAACTTCATTAGTTACCATATCTAGTTTATTCAATAATGGTTTAATTAG
This sequence comes from Triturus cristatus, assembly GCF_964204655.1. Lineage (NCBI taxonomy): Eukaryota > Metazoa > Chordata > Amphibia > Caudata > Salamandridae > Triturus > Triturus cristatus. The sequence goes on from NC_140586.1 coordinate 253,405,655, forward strand.
AAGCTCAAACTTGGCATCAATCATACTGATTAGAAGGTCCACCTGCCTACTATCAATGGTGACCGAGTTACTGTCCTGCGCTGCGGCAGGGTCACCAGCAGATTTAGTAGGCAAAGGGTCAGCTCTCTTAGGCAACCGAACCCCCCCCCCCTTTTAGAATGTGTATTCTTATTATGAGTTCTACTAGAGCGTAGTACTCTCTGGGATGTTGGGACCGTCTGGGTAGCAGTCGGTGGTTCTAAAATAGTTATCATTTCCTCGGGTGATAGGTCAGCGGAGCTGTTTCCTTCTAAGGCGCTAGCCACTATAGTGCCTTCCATACCCTGATTAGGCTCATTATACTCATTACTAACATCCTGAATCAGAGTGGCTGAGGAAATAGGAGAATTAGTATTTGGGGGGGTTAGAGCAACAGTTTCAAGTCACCCCAGTGACTTCCTACGCTCCTGGTTTATCTTATCAACCATTTTCACAAGGTAATTATCCATGGTCGATTTTGCCGACGTCGGTTTAGCTTTGGACATGGACATAGATTAGACTAGTACAACCCTGTAACAGAAGGTACAAATAGCAAGTAATTATCAGCCCTTGTATGTACACTGATTTCCTGCTATATTATCGGCTTTAAACAGAATAATGGATTCACCAACAAACTATTACCGAATGACAGATCGGAGGAGGCGCAGCCCCCACCTGCCCTCTCCTGTCCCGGACTGTCACAGACTGTCCGCCCTTTGTCCGGGCTTCGTCCGGGGCGTCCCGCGGCGCGTCACGCGCTGCGGTACCGGTTGATATTTGAGGAATACAGGGGCCAATAGGCGGGAGAGAGTGCCGCGACTCAGGTGCAAGCAATCACGCACGGGCTCCTGGGAACTGGAGTCCGTCCAGCAGCCCCTTTCACCCTCAGCAGCGTCACAGCGGTCACAGCGGTACCAGGCACAGCGTTTCAAGGTAAGACAGTCTCAAAGGTTCCAGTGCCCCCAACAGCGATGCGGGGCCACACAATTCAATCCAAAGTGTTTTAGAAAGTTTAGTGAATCTCTGTTTTCACTCTTAGCGGTAGTCTATGAGCCAATTTTCAAAAACATTTGACTATGACAAGAGAAGAGAAAAACTTATGGATGGCTTCCCTGTCCCAGTGATCATCTTTGGGATCAGGACTAGGACCAGTTGTGGAGGAACGGGACTCAAGGCAGTGCCTCACCCGTAGCCCAATCATCGCAAGATCGAACACAGAGGTAGAAATGCCAAGGGGTGGAGAGTTATGACTGAGGGAAGGAGCAGGCAGCAAGGTACAAGCCCTTATCACATGGAGAAGGTAAGGCCAGGCTTGATTTGGTGGCAGACCAAATACGTTTAAAAAACAACACCTTGAGAGGAAAATGAATATTACAACTGCTGCATACTCAATAAATGCAACATACCTCGACCAAAAAAAAGAAAAACCTGTGGGAGGCAACATTCTACTGGTGTTTGTGTGTGTGATTGCGCTTAAGACCAGGTGAGGAGAAAAATGACTGCATGTGCTGTCTCTCTCACAGCAGGATCCTCACAAGCAGCAGATGCTGCCACAGGTGAAGATTAAGATGCATGCTCATACTTATGTGTATGTTCCAGCCCTGGAATAGCAGGTCCTGCAGCAGTGTCCCTTTGAGGTGCATTGTCCAGGATGGTTGGTCCTAGAAGTTGAACTGCGGCTAATGTTGGGGCTCAAGATTGGGAGCATCATACACGAGGGTGGCACGGCTCAGCATTGTGATAATACAGATGAGCATGTAAGGCCCATTTCTAACATTTAAGGTTTTGATACGGATCTTGAGTTTGGGAAATTGAAGCACGAATAGTTGCTCATTAATGGCACATTTCTCACAACCGTAAGGGTGGCAGAGGTTTCTATTTTTACAGAAAGTATTTTAAGCATGCATTTCAACAATGCACTTTTCAGGATCCACTCATGCTCTGCTCTGACATTACAACAGTAAATAAAGCAAACTTTTGCCAGTACTTTGATGACAGAATAATCACCAAAAAAGCTGGGTTCTTAATAGCGCCACAGAGGCCCTTCAAGCCTAAAACAAAAATGCATAGCCCTTTAAGGAAAATATATATTTTCTAACTAAAACCTGATACAACTGCACAATTACCCAAAAGAAACATCTGAACATATCAAATGAAAAAAATTATTTTACACCGCTCACAAAAAAGATTTAAAAAAATGTAAATTTCAAAATAGTCAACAATTAACAACCAAAATAATACAATTTATAAGACTTTAAAAAAAAGGTACCTAACTTAATTTACAAACATAATACTATACTTGTCTACAGGGCTTTAAGTGGGCCGGGTCTGTCCGGGTCTGAGCACCGGCAGTTTTTTTTTGGGGCCCTCGAAACGGGTCTCTATCGGGCTCTATTTTCGTGGCTACTAAAGGTAGTCCGTTCTTTATTTTTTTTTTTTTCGGACCCGTTTTGAGGGTCCCAAAAAAACTGCCGGTGCTCAGACTCAGACATAAAGTAAAATGGCAGACCAGGCACGTCCATTATAGCAAAGGGGTGCACACCTATGTGGAACACACCCCCGTCTGGAGGTAAAGGTGAGCAGGCCCTCGGACTACCCTGTTTACCTTAACCACTCGACTCGCTTCACCCGGCGCCGAGGGGAGGGGAAGAGGGGAGGGGAAGAGGGGGGGGGCGGGGGGGGTGAGAGGTAGGTGGGAGGATGATGGAGGCCAGGATCACTCGTGGCAGGATCACAATGCCACTCAGCACACGAGTGTAACTAATTAATAAATGGGCGCAGCCCTAACCGTCTGCAAGTAGGTGGGAGGATGATGGAGGCCAGGATCACTCGTGGCAGGATCACAATGCCACTCGGCACACGAGTGTAACTAATTAATAAATGGGCGCAGCCCTAACCGTCTGCAAGGAAGGCGAGCACCGCCCCTCCCCCCCCCCCCCACACCTTCCCCCCCACCTTCCACCCCCCTCCCGGTGCCACGCCAATACAACTAGAGAGCCCTTCCTTCTCTGGTTGTCCTCCAAGTGTCTGCACACCAAACCGCCTACGGTTCATCTCCTGTTGATACACAAATACGGGCGGCGCCTTTTATTTATAGCATCATTTTAACCAGGCGCGCAACACCCATTGGACTCACAGGGCTTCAGCCCCCCCCCCCCCGTCGTGTGTGGCAGCCCGGGATGAGACACCTTCCCGGGCAAAAAAGCAGCCGCACCCGAGCACTTCACAGGTCTTTAAAAGACCATTTGCATGTTAATGGAGCCTTGCTGTTGTTTCACCCCTTCTAAGAGCCCCTGCAGCTCCACTCTGCCTATTGCTTAAAGTTCAGCCCCCCCCCAAAATTTTTGCTCAGCCCCCCCGAAATTTGGCTCTAGTTGCGCCTCTGATTTTAACTCACGGCTGGCACCATGCCAGGTGCCCTGCTGCTGTGTCACCGTATGGAGGCCGTGTGGCTGGCACTGATGGCATACGCTGGTGTTTCACCGGATGGAGGCCGTGTGGCTGGCACTGATGGCATACGCTGGTGTTTCACCGGATGGAGGCCGTGTGACTGGCACTGATGGCAGACGCGGGTGTTTCAACAGATGGGGGCCGTGTGACTGGCACTGATGGCAGATGCGGGTGTTTCACCGTGTTAGGACTGTGTGACTGGCACTGACGGCAGTGCCTCTGGATATTATTTATTCCATGCAGCGTTGCAGTAGTCTATTCTTGCTTTGTGGGTTTGTTCTGTGGGTTTAGTATTGTATGGGTTCTGGGGTAGCGTGCTACTCGCCGAAAAAGCAATTCAACACCTCGGGGGTAGCAAGTGCTATATAAATGCATACCTTTTCCCTATTCTATCCCTCCACTACCCTTTTCAATCCAAATGACTAACACATCCACCGCTCAAATTACTTTCATATATCGCTATACTAATTTGCCACTAATCCTTTATGGATTTCATAGTAGCGTGCTACTCGCCGAACAAGCAATGCAACCCCTCATCAGGGGTAGTAAAGTGTTACATAAATCAAAATACTATACATCGGGCCTTAGCAGGGAGTATGTGTGTGAGAGAACTGTGCAGGCAGTGTGCACTGGTATCCCATGTGTGAGGCAGTGTTTGGTATTTTTATGGGTTATACTTAATAAATATACCTTTTTGCCTATTTTATTATCCTTTGCTGGATGCGACTAAATGATTTTCTTAAGCACACAGTGCTAGTTATTTTGATTTAGACCACGCCCCTACTCGGATAGGCCACGCCCCTTCAAGACATTAACCACGCCCCTTTTAGAGCACCCCCAGTTTTTTTTCCCCACTTAAAGCACTGCTTGTCTAGGAGACAGCAGTGCGGGAGAGGGTGGAAGTAGTTGGGGGAGGGAGGGAGGGAGTTCCTTGTACAAATGTATGACAGGATTTGTCCCCAGAATTAACCTAAAGGAGACGCCGATCGAACGCAAATGATATACAGAACAAACTATTGTAATATAAGCCAGTAGTGCATGCAAATGAATATAATGCTGGATTATCGTGAACAATGTTACATAAAAAACGCAATAAAATATGTTTAAAAAAAAATTATACTATACTGGTTTTACTTTAACAAAAAAGAAGAGTAATGTTGATAGTAGTAACCATGTCGCGGACCCAAATACAAACATTCGTACAAGAGTTGTTGTCAACACAGGAAATGTTTTTCACTTGTGAGTCCTGATTGACACTGTAGGCGGCTCGAGCTTCGCTTTCTCCCCTATGTTGTGAAATGCCCATCTGTAATTTTCCATAGTTGCAAGAATCTCACATAAACGCGTGCTGTTCCTCGTGCACTTTCCTATTCAAAGAACGTTGAGCTATTGTTTTGCCAGAAAGAAGGTGGGGGCATCAGGGTCGCTTGGCACGACGGGACTCTGCAAATAAACAACCTTCGGCCAAGGTACATTCCGTGGACCGGAGCCTGATGAAGTGAGCGAGGTGGGTCTGAGACCTGTTGTTGTGAAACGTTTGAGTGAGTCTATCGTTTTCGATCCCCTCCATGGTCAAAAACAATTCCCCGTGTTGAGAAATGCCCATCTGTTATTTTCCACATTTGTAGGAGACCCACATAACCATTTACTGCTCTTCACACAGCTTTCCATTACAAAACACGCTGATGTATTGATTTGCCAGTAATAGGGTGGCGCATGTGGGTAGCCTAGCATGGCGGGACTCTTTGCACATAAATACCCTTCCGCCAAGGTACATTCCATGGAGCAGAGCCTGATGAAGTGCGCGAGGTGGGTTCTCTCTCGAGCCTGTTGCGAAACGTTCGCAGCTCAATGAAGTGTTTTATTGGCGCAGGCTTCGCGAGTCGCCACCTGTTTCCTTTACCGTGCGCTCCTGCTGTGGAAAATACCACTGAGCTGCGGCCCCATGACTGACCGCTTTTCCTGTTTTATTACAGGGACTGGTCATTGTCACGCTCCAACCACGTGCTTGATAACGTTGTATGTCGTCATTGTCACCTTAATAACGGACCAAATGACAGAAAATCTGTCAAATGTTACAACGAGCATTTGGGTAGTAACGGCATGAGAGAATATAAAAACAAAGGGGCATATGTACAAGGAGTTAACGCCGTCTTAGCGACACTTTTTTGACATTATTGCGGCGATTTTTTTACCGCCATATGTACAAGCTGTCACTAACCTCAGTTAGCAGCAGTTTGCCAGGAAACCGTCTATAAAAAAGATCGCCACTTCTGTTAGCGATAATGACATGCAAGGGAGGCGTACCCGTGCAAAAACGTCTGCTAACCCCACTTTGCAGTATTTACAAGGGAATCCTTGAAGTTTAGAAGACCAAAACAACATGCCTCTAACTGCAGTTTTTTAAGACCAGAAAATAGCTGGTCTTAAAAATTGAGATAACACTTGGGGCCTCATTTCAGCAGGTTTTGGTGGTGGCCAGCGCTGCAAGCAATGTTGCTGGCTGCCCAGCCACAAAACTATAGGGCAGGAATGCGCACCATCAGTAAGATAGTGCGCATTCCTGGGCCTCTGTCATGAAAAGTGTTGCAGCGTTGTGACAAGACAGCGTTGCAACACTTTTCACTACACCCTTCTTGCGACACCATGGATGCGCTGTATTCACTGGACAGCGCTCCATGTTGCAAGTAATGACAGATACATCTGGAATCCTGATGTATCTGTCAGCACTAAAGTCACGCATTGCTGCAGTTGTGTCACAAGCATGACGCAACTCCAGCTATGCATGGGGCCAGCCAATCCCTGTGCCACTGCGTCACCTTACGCCTGCCATGAGGCAGGCGTAAGGTACTGACACAGTGCTGTCTTACAATAGTCGCAGTGAAATCTGACACTGTGCCACTCCTATGAGGCCGTCGTTTGAGAAAGCACATCCTGCATACATCATACCTGATGCAGGTATGATGTGGCACAGGGCTTCACAAGGTCAACCATATGCCTACATGCGTCACTTTGCAAATACGGCGCAAGATTTTGCCTGGTCTTTTCTTGAGGGGTGCCAGAGTGTCGGCACAGTTGGAAATCCATCGGTGGCATTTGCACGCTGCGGTGTTATCGTCTGTAAGCGTTGGCGGAGTGGTGCTGAGGGAGTTGACGAGAAGTTCTTCGGTGGCCTTGATCCAGCTGCGAGGGGAGGGGTGATGATGGGGGTGGTGTACAGTGGGCATGGTGAAGACGTGATGTATACAATGATGGTCGGTCCAGGAGAGTCCGGTGGTGTGGCAGTAGTTGAAGTTCCCACTGGCGGAGGAGACATGCTCGACCGTGTTTCCTGCTATTTGACTTGGTGCGGTAACTAGCTGCTTGAGTCTGATGTTGGCGAGCCTCCCCAGGAAGGGTTGGTGTTATGGTCACGGGGGTCCAGGTGGAACTAGAGTTCACAGAGTAGGATGTCGTCGGTGGATGGGAGAGCTAGGGGTGAACTGAGGTCTACAATGGTATCAGAGAATGAGGTCCATAGCCCGGGGGGCCTGCAGATGTGGGTGCCGCAGAGGAGGGGGTTGGGGTTGGTCCGGATCTGGAAGTTGAGATGTTCCATGCTCACCGTTGGGTCATTAGAGTGAGTGGTCAGTCAGAGTGTGCTTCTGTAGGTGATGGCAATGCCTCCTCCTGGACGGTCGGGTGGTCCTTGCGGGTGATTTAGTAGCCGTCGGCGATGGTGATGTCCAGTCCGGAGCAGATGTTGGTCCTGGCAGGCGATGTGGCGTCCAGGGTTGATGGCGAGGAAGGTGCTGGCATCGTTGTGGTGGAGTGTCTGAGAGGAAGGGTCCTTGGTGCCAAGCGCAGTCCAAGGGCAGACGGATGCAGACAGGCTTGCCTATGGCTTACCTCTGGCATGAGAGATGTCCAGTACAACGCAGGCATTACATCGTAACGCCTGTACAAGGCAACTTCAACAACGCAGGTGCCTTTACATCGCATGCCATTCCAACGCATTGTGAGGTTGGCAATGGAGATTTTTAAGTTTCATGGTGGCTATGGCGGCTTTCTGGGGTCAGAGATTAAATTTGGGGTGTGTTTTGGGATCAAATATGAATTTTAGGGTGTGCTTTTGGGGTCAGTGATGAATTTCAGGGTGTGTTTTGGGGTCAAAGATGAATTTTAGGGTTCAGGGTGTGTTTTGGGGTGCAAGGGTTAGTTTTAGGGTTGCACTCACTGAAGTGGGAATACTAATTTTTTTATCTCCGCTATCCAGCACTTTCCCTACTGTTGCAATATGAGTAGTATTAGTATGCATTGTAATGGAATGCGATGTAATGGTATGCGCTTAACATCATATATACCTTTGGCACAGCAGTGGTACGCCCGCTGCGCATGGGCGCACAGCGGCCAGCATTGAGAAGTTCTGTGGGGGGGACTGGACAGCTGGGAGGTGGGAAACGCGGGAAAGGACACTGGATGGGGCAGGGACGCGGGGGTGTTTGTGTGAGTGGGTGTTGTAAATATTTTAATGAATGAATCTTAACTCAAGTCCGGGTCCTGTGTCTTCATTGCTACTGCTCTCCTGAGTCTGCTTCCAGGAACAGGAAGTAGGCAGCCAGGCTCCCTACCCTAAGCCAATCACAGCGCTGCAATGCGGCATTGGGATTGTTCTTGATTACCGTGACAAGGGGTTCAGCCAGGGGCTGAAGGGGTTGGCATGTTCTCCATGCAGGCTGTAATGCAGCCTGCATTGCTAACAGGGAAGTGCGCATGACTGCTTTGGGCGGCATGAGTGGACCAACCAAACAGTAATTGCTCACTTGAGTGGACATACCACTCCGCCCCTGCACTGCTCCGTGAGTGGAGCAGCCCTACTCACCATCCCGCCCGCAAAAGAAACATAGCACAATTACATCAGAAAGTTATCATGTAATATTTTTTCCTCTTGTTGCACTGCTTGAAAGTAGTGGGGTGATGCTCTTCCGTCATTGCGGATGCTAGGCCTGGGTGACTCCACCCCCGGGCCTCCTCTGCTACACGTCCCACCTTCTCCTTACCTGGACATTGACACCGTGGCGCAATCAGCTGCACTCTCTCCAAATCCGTGACTCAGCCAGCAGGAGCCTCAGCCAGGTGGGATTTCACAAACCTGGGTACAGCAGTTGCCGCCATGTCCGCTGGGGAACCTCCTGATGCAGGTGATGCAGCAGGGCCCCCTTATGCGTGAAGTTGCAGCGCTACCGCCACACAAGTTCAGCGCAGCTCAGGGGAGTCACCCTCCACAGCGTCTGGCCAGCACAACTTCATCAGGCCTGTGATGCAGAGAGGTGCCGTCTACCATTTGTAATCCCCTCTGTGCACCCCGGTGTAGTGGTGGATCATAGTATGCGATGCAGACCTCTCTACTTTGGTGCGCAGGAGCGCCTCTACCATTCACAGCTCCAAGAGGCTCAAGGTCAGCAACCTGTCTCCATGCGACCTGCCAGACTTCACCACCAGGTAAGGGTGATCGCTGCGCCTCAATGTCTACTGCCACGGCTCGACTCCACAGCACCTCCGCATCCCACTCCAGGCTCCAGACGCAGGTCCAGCGAGGCATCCAGGCTCCAGACGCAGGTCCAGCGAGGCCTCCAGGCTCTAAATGCATCTCTAACGAAGCATCCAGGCTCCAGACGCAGGACCAGCGAGGCATCCAGGCTCCAGACGCAGGACCAGCGAGGCCTCCGGGCCCCAGGGGCTGTCCGACCTTTCAAAGTTTCGGATGCCATGGTGTTGCGAAGAGTGCCCAATGAGAAGTGATGCATTACTGGTGTTGCACCATGATGTGCCTCTTTTCATGGATGTAGCCCTGCATTTCCTCTTCCCCTGGGACTCTGGCTGGTCATCCTGTATATTGGGGGCTTGAGGGGGTTTGTTGATCTGTACTGCACTTTTTTTCCCATTTCATTGCAGTTTGACTGATAGGCTATTTTGCCTATAGAGGCAAAGAAAAGCTCGCGCAGGGCTGATTAACGTGCCATGTTTGCTGCTAATGGGCCTTTCGTTAGTCTTCGCCCGCTAATGCCGGAATTCCTATCGCAATCATGCTAATGTTACTGGCAGTTTTCACCGCTGATCCCTGAAACAATCGTCATATAGCGACATCTTGTAAATAAGCCGCTAATAAGGCGATAGTCTTCAGCGGTACATGGCGGTGAGAAAACTGCCGCTAACTATAGTTAGCAGTAGTTATCGCCAGTCCTTGTACATATTGTAGTGTCCATGTTATCTGTGGCCATGTTCTAGTTTGGAGTGTTATTGTATCACTAGGGTTCTAGGTTCCATGATGGGTGGAGAGATCTTTAGCAGTTGGAAACTGTCCTGTGTGGTTGTATAAGTTGTCCTCTCTGATGGTAATAAATCTGCCTGGAATCCACCTGATGTGAATCCTGTGTTTACTTCACACTGGCGACGAGAGTGGGATAGACAAAAGATGGTCTAGATGGTCTGACCCAGTGAAGGTAATTGAAGTTTTCAGCAGAGCTGTTAGAGTACAAGGTGGTAAAATATGGAATTTCAGACGGATATCTATATTTAGATCTAAAGATATTCGTGATGATTCACCTGTACCTCCAATAATGGAACCTTTGGGTACTGAGGAGAATGGGGATTTTCAAAATTTTCTGGATACGTTGAGTGGTTCTAATTCTGAATTTGAGGGGGGGGGGTTTCTTCTTCAAACACTGACATTATGGATAATGTTGGGAATGTTACTGAACCATTTTTGACTCAATGTACTGCTGCAACATCTAATGTAGTCCCTGTTGAGAACCAACATGTTAGTTCTCCTGATGAAGTGTCTATTCCATCTGTTCCAAGGAGAAGTTCTCCTGATGAAGTGTCTATTCCATCTGTTTCAAGGAGAAGTTCTCGTGTGAGAAAACCACCTGTTAAAATGAATGATTTTGTTAAATTTTTTTTTTGTTTGTTTTTTTGTTTTTCAAGGGGGGAAGGTGTGTAGTGTCCATGTTATCTGTGGCCATGTTCTAGTTTGGAGTGTTATTGTATCACTAGGGTTCTAGGTTCCATGATGGGTGGAGAGATCTTTAGCAGTTGGAGACTGTCCTGTGTGGTTGTATAAGTTGTCCTCTCTGATGGTAATAAATCTGCCTGGAATCCACCTGATGTGAATCCTGTGTTTACTTCACAGATGGCCCAAAACGTTTACTGCATTGCTGCACTTTATTCCACTTTTCCTCCCCAGGCATCTCTATAGCTGGAGGCAAAGCACATATATAACCCAATTTGCATATGTGGTGCTTGCTCCTTGTAACCCTCACAACGGTCATTGGTGTAGTGCCTCTATACGATAAATGCTTGTCATGTGTGAAAGCAGTGCACTGAGTGCTAGTTTCACAGCCAAAGTAAGAATCAGTACAGCATTTGAATGCCTATATTTTGAGAGTAGTTGTTCGTATGGAGAATGCTAACGGCCTTGCTTACCCTCCAATGGCTTCCCATTTAAGCTTGAGCCCAACTTGGTGATGTCATCATAGAGCATTGAAACTGGTGTATAAAATTGAGGCACAGGATTCGGACTGTGAGGTTCCAATCTATGATAATGTCAGGTTAGAGGGCAGGAGCTAGGGTTTTGTCCAGTTTTCCTGATGATGCCTTTATACAACTAGCCCCCCAGGGTAGCTCTTAATTTTCACCGCCCTACTCGGGCCTCTCTCAGGCTTATCTTGGTGAAACCAGGCTCCTAATAGCAAGAGATTATTGAAAAAGCTGATCTCTATCTGAATGGAAAGGCTGTGAGTTAAGAGGTGGACCAAGAAGTAATAGTACGCAGGAGAATACTTGGGATTCCATCTACAGCTGCATTGCTTCTATGTTTGTCCCCTTCTGCCCTTGATCCAAAGATTGTAAGTAGGCTGTATAGAAGAATAAAATAAAGCAGTGCATTGTGTGTATGTGATTAGGGGCCAGATGTACTAAGCATTTTAACAGTCACAAACACTTCAGTTCCACGTTTGAGAAAGTTAAAATGCTTTTTGTTACATGCAAATCCCTTTTTTGGAGTAAGAAAAGTTTTTCAGACTCCTAAAATGGGATTCCGAACGGATTTGGTATCTGGAAAGGGAGTATTGAAGACATCACTTCCAAATACTTTTATCAGTATCTTACATAGCAATGTTTTCCGACTAAAGTTTGGTTACAAAGCATTGATATTTCACCAACGCCTCAAAGGAGGTAGTAATGTATTCACAAAGAGAAAGGGTTCATGTGGGGTCCCTTCCCCTTTGTGAATGTAAAAAAAGATTGTTGACGGGGATCACTGCCACCTGCTAAACAAACACAAAAGTAAGCATTTCTTTTTGAATGCAGTCCCATTTCCTTTAAGGAAAACGGGCTGTATTTAAACAAAAAGGGTGCTCTACTAAAACGCAATCACAGAGCTGGTAGCTGACCCCAGCAGGCCACTGTCTCTGTGATGGCCTCCAATCATTGTAAGTTGCAATTTGCACCCAGCTTATTAATATTCATGAAATAGGTCGGACACCAAATTAGTACATAGGTCAGTTCTTGAAATTCTTTACTGTTCGCAAATTAAGAAACATTTAAAGTACACCTGGCTCCTGATCTCTGCTGATTACTACTATAGGAGGGTGTGGTACCAGAATATCATTGTCAAACTATCATCTGACATAAGTATTATTTCCTAAACATCACCTACTAAAATATTACCATCCTGGAAAATTTATACTGAATGGGATGATATTCAGGACACAAATATATTTGTCTGATGAAATTTGGTTATACAAAATACAATATTCTGACATGCACCCTATGGGAGAAGGAGGAATAACATAACATAACATAACATGTACTTTTGTATAGCGCACGTATCACCCGAAAGTCTCAAGGCGCTGAATAACAGATGTATATTGTTACCCAACTCAATGGTACTCATTTTATTGACCTCAGATGGATGAAAGGCTGAGTGGACCCGCCGGGATTAGAACCTGTGACCATGAGGACTAAACACAGGTCCCTACAGTGGATGCATTTGTCCACTGCGCCACCAGACCCGGCTAGGAATACAGTGATCTCATGAGAAAACTACAGATTAAAGTTATATGTTTTTCCAAGAGGGAAATAATAATTCAGGAAAGTCCTAAAGGGAGGTGAAGTTAACTTCAGAAGAAGCTTACAAAAGAAATGAAGAAGGTCGTTATTGGTAGAACCACTACCATCTTGTATGGCAGTGACCATGTAATGATATTTATGACAAGTATATTTTTTACGATAATTGTTCTCCAGTGTCTCAGATAACATAGTAATAAATAATAATACATTATGCATTTCAACATTTATGAAAAGTGAAGTGTAGTTTTATCGACATGGATGGTGTGTTGTGCTTACAACCATAGAAAGCACTTAGGCCTGCAGATATTTGTTCAAGGCGAGTGGTTACTTTAGTAATAGTGTTTATTACGAATGCAGGACTGACTAGGTTTACCCCTTTCATTACCTGCTATCTGATCAGAGTGCTGCAAATTCCTAACATTAGTTAGTACTTCCAAATTCTTTCTTGGAACTTATCAGGAGATAATCTTAGTTTCGAAGGCTGTGGTTAAGGCTAAAAAAGGAACACACTGACATTTAATATACTTAGAGTTTGTGGAAAGTCAAAGAGGACCCGGTGGCGGCTCCTCCATAGGGGCGTTTGGGCGCCGCCCCCTGCTTTCTCGCAGTGCGAGAAGGCAGAAACGTAAATGGTAATAACTACCATTTATGTTTCTGCCTTCTCGCACTGCGAGAAAGCAGAAGTGCCTGGTCGGGGGTGGGCGGTCCTGCTTGAGGGCAGGGGGGGGGGGCGGGGAGTGGCTTGCCCACTTTTGTGCATAGGGGCTGTTTGGTCGGCCCTGGGGCCGATCAAACAGTCCGTATGCACAACAGTGGGAAAGCCACTCCCCCCTACCCTTGAGCACGACCGGCCCACTCTCCCTTTTCTCTATGTAGGCTGCTGCATGCAGCAGCCTACATAGAGAAAATGGCCCAGGTGGGGCGCGCTCAGATTCGCCTCGCCAGTTCTGATTAGTGGAGGGGAGGGAGGGCGGCTGTGTTTCCCGATGACGCAAGGAGAGCTGCAGGCAGCCGGTATTCTGCTGATGTGAATTCGGCGGCCGCGCCAAGTAATGCTGAAAAAAAAGGATTCCCGGGGCTCTCGCCAGGAGGCATGCACCAGCCATTTCTTCGGTAACGCTGCCTAAAACAGTGAATTACTAACCAGGAAGTGGGGAGATGTTGCCTAAGGGCCGCAGCTGCTTGGTTGAAAGATGTGGGGGAGAGAGTGGAACAACCTTGTGACCAACCGATGCACTGTTCAGTTTGCAAGAATTATGCTCCGCTCCTGGGACTAGGTAAATAGCAATCCGTTGGTTTCTATTTTTCCCCTCCTATTTCTTACCGGTATTGGTAAGGACACCTTGGTCCTGAATAATCAAATATTTACCGATTACAATGAAAGTCACTGTTTGAAGGATAGTAATATGTTTAGATCGGTTTCAGTTACATTGTTAGAGTCCTGGGAAATGGACTTTGGCCTTAGAGCATGAGTGGTTAGGCTCTTGTCTAATTACGTCAGCACGTCGTCAGCACCAACGTCAGCCGCGGTGGAAGCAAGCAGCTCCCGCTTTGTGCCTGAGCCTTTGGATTTGGGAAGACAGGATACCAGATGGTGCTCCCCTACTGCGGAGGCAGCCCTGTGTGGAGGAGACCAAGTGCAGCTTGCGGGTTATGGGAGTGCCCGTTGCGGTGCTCTGTTCTTGGGTGGCGAGGAGGTGATTTATCTGACTACTAACCTTGACTTTCACCACAGCCCGTAATTCCTGAGGTGCGTGACTCAGAAGGACCCAGAGGCCTACCCTGGTGAGGAGGGAGAGACTGGGCTCTGAGGTGATTTGGTTGGGTTTTTCGCCTTAGTGGTTTTCGCCACCCAATCTTTGGCCCTAATGGAGACCTGAGGTGACATATAGCTCATCTTTCTTTGGCAATAAGGTCAGGCGGCTAACGCCAATGTCTAATATCGATAGTAAAATAAGTTTTGTCTCTAAGTCTATGTTCATTCAAACAGCTTAGGAGTTTAAAAAAATCTCCTGGATAACCCTAACCTCAGTAAAACACCCGTTAACTGTCTGGTACTGTGAGCCAAATGACTGTGGGACCATGAGATCCGGTCGCCTGCGTGGAGTAATAATTAGAAAGAATGACGGTATCATCATGTGAATGGAAATTAAATCTCTGACCTTCATTTGTTGTTGTCTATGCTTTGATGCAAGGAAAACAAGCATTTGATTTCTGCTGAACTGTGAAGCGCCCAATGGGGGTTTCTTCTAGTCCAAGGTAGGCCACTTTAAAATGTTGGCAATTGCTTTGTCTGCAGGGAGCGCCAATGACATTCGTGAGCTACTTATCTTTAACTTGCATTTTCAAGAGCAGCCAATGTGCTGCTAAATGAAGTGTAACATGTGCATCTGGCGATTATATTCAACCCTACTCTTTTAAAATAATGCAGTCAGGCTAAATGGATGGCACGGGTGGAAGCAGGAATGAAGCACGATATGGGACAGTTTTAAATGTGTTTAATTATTTCAAGTCTACATATCCTACCTACTTTTATAAATATTCTTGCTTTCGGAAATGTGGTTTAACCTGCACCATTTGGTCCTTTGTTTTTTGTTCTTCAAAATTTCCTTGGCGTGAGGGTCCTGCAGTTCCCCTTTATTCAATCAGGCTCGTACGACACAAAACACATTTAGACCCTTTTTTTACGCCCACCACTTTCAAATGTCACCAGCCACCACTGCCCAGAATGCATGTAAGTTCCAGTCTTCACCTATGAGTCGCTGCATATATATGAGTGAAATAAGTCTGGACAACAATGTATAATCATGCAAATGTGGTAGCTAACTAAACAGAGTGCTGTACACCTATGCTTGTGTGGCCAATGTTTAATCGATAGGTGTTTTTTTTTAAAGGCTATGATGATGTCTGCCCTTTATCGACTTTCTAGCAATAGGGCACATTGAGGCATTCTCAAATGAATTTGTAAGTTGACTCCAGAGGATCCAGTAAATGATATGGTACTTATGAGCAATGTTACATCAGATGGTAAGCATAAAGCCTTGGGTTGATTTAGTCTCAGAAGAGCTGAGCAAGTGAGACCCCCTCCTCCTATATTAGAAACAGACATCATCAATGAGGTAAATATGGGGACCCAGATCCGCTTGCCAGCCATTATTTAGGTATGGGAAATAGTCGGTTTGAAGATAGGTGGAGTAGTCAAGAGGGCTGGCACATCTTGATTCAGTTTCACATTAAATGAGGTGGTTGTGATTGGAAACGTAGAATTGGGTCTTCAGCAAATACCAATCGGCATACTTAATCAAACAGTTCATACACTGGACATAGTCCAACCCGAAAACCCTCTCTCCCATATGGCCAGACACAGAAAAAAATCTTATTCTACCCTTTCACGCCACTTGCTATTATCGCCATGAAAAAGTTTAAAGTTATACACTCCTCAAATATGTTTAAAGATACTATAGAGGCCGTAAAACAATTATACAATAAAATCACAGTTAAATTAAGTCACTCCTCATACGCTTCATTACGGCAGAACCCCCAAATCAAAATGAATGTCAAAACACTAGAGGGGCAGACATGGATGCACCATAACATTCTCTATATAAAAGATCTTATAAACAGAGACAATCCTGTCTCTTTTTCGTCAATGCTGCAAAAATTTGATATTTCCAACAGGGGATTCTATAACTTCCTCAAACTCAGAGTGGCCATTAACAGAAACAGAGTATTCTTGAACCCGCTCCCTCAAAATTATACAAACTTCTACCAAGAGATGATCCCAAAACAAACCTCCAAATTCAGGACAAGTGGGCCGCATTTTGTCTCAAACTAGCCATTGACATTCCAATAGAGCACAACTTGACTCTTATTTGGAAATATGTTGGCAAAGTTAAAATTTCACCCACCATTGCACAATGCAAATATTGGTTAATACACTGATGCTTCTGGATCCCTGATAAATTCTTTAAATCAGGCTGGACGGAATCAGATAAACATTGGAATGGTTTAGATCACAAAACATTTTTTAGTGGCACTATATCATGTCCTTGGTGGTACGTTGAGCAGTGCTTGGTGCCTTGACTTTTCAACACCGTCTTATGAAAGCAGGTTACAGGAGATGGTAATGTGTGACAAGAGTATTTATGAATATTTATTGTGGTTGCAATGTGTTCTGATGTATTTTTGTGCTGCACTATTGCAATGTGAGGTTTTCTTATACCTCGCTTGTTGTGTTGGATTCTGCTTTTAGTCTTTTGTTTTGTTGTGCCCTATTAGGTTGTGTGCTAGTATGTTGCCTTGTGTACAGTATTGTGTTATGTTCTGTAGTTAACTTGCAATGTCATCAAATACTGCTTTTAGAGTAAGCAAACACATTTTCAATACAAACATACGTTTACGTTATTTTGGCTTGCAATAATCATTATATATTGCTTGGTTACTTAAAACTGTTACAAATAAATCATATGAACAAAAGGAGAAGCCAATTGTCAGATTGCATAAAGCACTATTTAAAACCATGATGTCTGTGCAGTAATGGTAATAAAAAAAGAATTCATTATGTTCTAGATATTTGTAATCTAAATTGATGTAAAACAAACTAATTTTAGAATATAAAGTGCAGTGCAAATGGCCGGTAAGTGGGTGGTGCAATTAGTCGTTTTCTGCAATAATACAACTTTTCTGGCTTGCTTAAGTCTTCTTGGGGATATTCTCAAAGCTTTCCTGGGACTGCATTCCCCCCATTGCTTACATTGACTTTGTTTTGTAACTCACAGTTGCTTGCTTACTATGTGCTGGCTGTTAGACCTGTCATCCTTAGGGTAGTCTTCCCCCACTCGTTTTGCCTGCTTACCTCCTCTTTTTGCTGAATCTTTTTGATGGCCTCAGGACTCTGAGCACTTTACCACTGTTGACCAGTGCTAAAGTACATGCGCTTCCCCCAAAACAAGGTAACATTGGTATATACACAATAGTCTCATTTAATTTACTTGTAAGTCCCTTGTATTGTCACATACCCAGGGCCTGTACATTAAATACTACTAGTGGGCTTGTAGCACTGATTGTGCCAATCACACAAATAGCCCTTTAAACATGTCCCAGGCCTGCCACTACAGAGCCTGTGTGTGCAGTTTTACTGCCACTTCAACTTGGCATTTAAAACTCTTTGCCAAGCCTAAAACTCCTCTTTTATTACACATAAGCCACCCCTAAGGTAGGCCTTATGTAGCCATTAGGGTAGGGTGTTTAAGTAAAAGGCAGGACATGTACTTTTAAGTTTTGCACGTCCTAGTAGCGAAAAACACCTACATTAGTTTTTCACTACTGTGAGGCCTACTCCTCTCATAGGTTGACATTGGGAATGCCATAATACACTTTTAAGCTGTAATTCCCGATTAGGAAACAGTAGCTGTTATGTTTTATACCTTTGGAATGGAAATGACAAATCCTCTTTACTGGTAAAGTTGGATTTGACATTTCTAGTTTAGAACTGCCACTTTTAGAAAGTTAACTTTTCTCTGCTCTTACAGCTGTGTGTGCCTGCAGCCGGTGTCCAATAGACGTCTGGAGTGGGTGACAGCTACACTTTGTGCATTCCCTCTATACAGCCACAAACGCAGGAAGGTTAGGTGCATCCGAGTACTCATCTGCATTCTGATGGCTCTTCCTGGGCAGGGAGGGAGGAGCGGACACATCCGAATAGGCAGGGTTCTGTTCCCACACAAAAGGCTCATTATCCCCCTATAGCTAGTTTGGAGCCAGGGCTGGGAAGAAAGGGCTTCTGTGCACCCTCAAATACCCTTCTTTGAAGTCACCCCCACTTCAAAGGCACAACTGGGTAGAAGTACTGGGTCTCTGACCCCACCAAATCGGACACTTCTGAACTCTGTCAGAAGAACTGCTGTGCTGCATCAAGGACTGACACTCTGCTGGACTGTTGATCTGGAAGACCTGATTTTTTTGCTGTGCTGCCTGCTAATCTCTGATTATTCCAAACAGGGGTTCAGAGTATACAATTTCACAGTAAGTAAGAGCAATTAATGAACTAGAATTTACAAGTATAACAATGCACACATTGGAATACCAAAAGGATAGAAGAAATTGAATAAAAGACCCTAATTGAAAAATATAATGATACAAAATGTATTTAGTGCAAAATATCACCATGGCTCAGTATCATAAGCTGGTACATATAACATATTAATCATAAACCAAACCAGACAAGTGGCGGACAAGGAGGAAGAAACAGGGCAGAGTTTCAACACTTTACATAAAACTCCGACAAACAAAGCAATGTGTCCTCCAATAATTGCGGCCACAGTAGCGTCTTCCTCCTTGTCCGCCACTTGTCTGGTTTTGTTTATGATTGTAATATGTTATATGTACCAGCTTATGATACTGAGCCATGGTGATATTTTGCACTAAATACATTTTGTATCATTATATTTTTCAATTAGGGTCTTTTATTCAATTTCTTCTATCCTTTTGGTATTCCAATGTGTGCATTGTTATACTTGTAAATTCTAGTTCATTAATTGCTCTTATTTACTGTGAAATTGTATACTCTGAACCCCTGTTTGGAATAATTATTGTATGCCCCTGGTTCAGGTGGTTTGGGCTGCCCTTGTGGTGGTTAATGCTAATCTCTGAGCCTAGAGGGAGAGCTGGACTCTGCCTTGCAAATGAAGTAATCTCCAAGGACTTGCCTTTTGTTGCTGGAGATTCAGGGCTATCAAAGTCTCTACATCTGCTCCTGTGCCTGGTTCACTGAAAGTGGACCAAGATACATGCATCAGAAGAAATCAATGCATCCCCAGACTGCGTGTAGCAGAACCGGAGTAGAATCGGTGGATTGCTCTCAGAACCAATGCATCATCTTGAGAACCAGATGCTTCAGAACTGTGCATTGCCATTGCTGCAGTGTGGAGAGATTGACGCATCCCCTCAACTGCGCAAAAAAACCCGGCGCATTACATAGGAAACAATGCCGCTTCAGGTCTGTGTTTTCAGACCCGACGCATCACCACCACTGTGGGATCGACATGGACGCATTGCTCGACTGCATCCTGCATCTCACAGTTGCATCCAGGTTCAAGGTACTCTGTTCCCTGGGCCTGCATAGCTCCTGTATCTGGCCAGCGCTCCATCACAGTTGGTCTGAACTGTTGACTTTGCCCCAGTTCAGCAAGACCAGATAACCCCAATTGGTGCTTACTACCTCTAAGCACTATAACTTTTAATATTTTTAAAAATGCATATCTAGACTTCTACTTATTGGATATTTGTTGTTTTGGTCTTGATTTATTTATAAAATTGTCAATTTTTCTAAACCTGTGTGGAGTCTTTTTGTGATGTTTTCATTGTTTTGCTGTGTGTATGTTGCACAAATATTTTACAAATTGCCTCTTTAGAAAAGTCCAACTGCTCTGTGCCAAGCTACCAGAAGGTGAGCATTGGTCATCGTTTAGTGTGTAAACAACTTACCCTGACTAGGATTGTGGTTCCTGCTTGGACAGGTGCATACCTCTGCCAACCAGAAACTCAAGTTCTAACACTGGCTTTATGTGTTTTAGGCTGTCGAGCCAGAGTTAGCCCCCCCCGTACAGCATAGTTTATTTAGTGTATTCTTCCACGAGTACGCACTTTCTATAAACAGGCCTATAAATTTTGTTCTTACTTCTTATCGTGTCACAGTCACTGTGCATTCAAAGACAGAGGTCAAGTGCCATGCTCTGTCTTACGAGGGAGCTTGGTGTTTACTTTTCTTTTTTGGACTTCAAAGTGAGGAAATGTATCTGACCATTTGGGGGTGTGAAAGGAAAGGCTTTCTCTCGCACACAACAAAATGTAAATGTCTGTAAATGAACTGTGCGAATAGGTCAGAACATATCAGAATTAGGAATGCACAAATAAAGCACTTTTTTGTAATTCAGATGTGTTCTGGAAACAAACATTTTAATATGATCCGAACAAAATCAATACCCATGGGGATGCCATTCCCACACATTATTATTTGTGCACTGTATGGTTTTATCAGTTAAATGTAATGCCTGTGGAAATGTAATGGTCATTTCAATTGAAAATGTGTTGTCTGTAATGGCAGTACACTACCACACCATGCATCCTCCACTCTATGCCACTTCATACCACTGTACTCTATGTTGGTCCACTCCACATCGCTCTACTATACGTCACCCTATACCACTTCATGACACTACTCGGCTCTGCTCCACGATGCTTTACATCACTCCACCCTATGACACTACATACTCCACAACACTATGTCACTCCTCTCTACAACACTTTACTCCACGCCTCTCCTCTATGCCACTATACTCCACAACTCTACTGAACTCTATGCCATTCCACTGTACTCTACATCACTCTACTCTAGGACACCTTACTCTACACCACTTTGCAACACTCTCTGCCACGCCACTCTATGACACACTGGTCCACCACACTCCACTCCAGTCCACTCCGCTCTTTTCCACTCCACAACACTCCACACTACACCACTCCAGAATACTATGTCACTCAGCTCGACTAACTTTAAGCTGAAGAGCAGCCACGTTGGTGTACAACATGACTAAAACAAATTGGCAATGCCAATAGCTCTTGCATATGCGAGACCTATTGGCTTTGCCAAGGCTTCTTTTACAAGTGCCTATGGCACCCTAAAGCCATTTCAAAGAGCGGGAAAATAGGAAAGCAAAGAACAGAAAACCGAAGGACAGACTAGGAGACAGGGAACAAAGATCAGGAATTAAAACTGAGCAAGCAATGCGGCGTGTGCTGCAATGTAGTGTTGTTACACAAAGGTTCCCAGAAGAAAGGTTTTTTAGGTCTCGCCTGACCCAGCGCTTGCGCTGGTCTGGCGAGACTTTAAGTAAGGGCTTCAAAAAATGCTACCGCCGGCCACAGCTTGCAGTGCATGTGCGTGGGCGCACGCTTGAGCAGAGGCGCCATATGGCGTGATTACTGCTGCGCGCGCACATGCACTGCAAGCTGTGGCCGGCGGTAGCATTTTTCCCCCGTGATCACTTTCACTTTGGCCTTCCGGTTAACTTCCTTGTTTTCCTTCGGTAGCATTACAAATATTTCTGTAAATTACTAGGACAAGTCCCTGTAGTACGCAACTCCATTCATTTCTAGAATAAACATCTGTCATTCAGCGCCAAGATACCCGGCGCGGTGAACGTGCGCTTTACAAATACACGTTATGTGTTTCCGGCTTCTCTAGCACCTTTTTGCTCCCAAAGGCGTTTTCGCGGTTATGAACGACAGACAATATTGCGTGCAGCTATTCCCTAGACACTATGGCCACGTTCGAAATATTGCATAAATGGTTGCCATTAATGTTAATCCAGGGCCCGCTCTTTCTGCAGTATGTACTAGAGAGTTTAAATTCCTGGTCAGTGTGCTCAGTCCATATTACATCATTGTTTCTGCATCGGAACTGAAATTTAGGTAATGGATTGTGAAATCATTGTAAAATAATTGATGCATCTTTTGCATGTGAGCGATTTTTACACTGGGAATGGAATATTTGTTTGCTCAGAAAAGGAGCACGCTGATTTTGCCTCAAACCTGGGCCCAACTCACATATAGAAAATGTATTTCCTGTTTTTTATTGTTTCGATATAGTAATAGGTCAACTCGGTTTGCTGTGTTCTCCCCTAGTGCAAATGTTTGAGCTCCAAATTCTATTGGCTTATATGCTAACACAGAAACAGAACACATTTTGCAAGGTGTGTTTGCACCACTTTTTTTGCACAAGTGCAAGACATTACAATATAGCAATGTGTACTACTGCCTTCCTCAAAACATCCAAATTGTGTTAGGTGATTAGCCCTGAGTGGGTCTGCCACCAAGCAGCTGGGTTAGCATAAGCACAACCTCCCTAGCTGCAGGCCCCTGCCATACCTAGTGCACCCCAGCGTTACAGCAAAAAAAACCCCAAAAAACAAGCATTGGCATAGCCAATAGGTCTCGCTTTTGGGACCTTTTAAGTATTTAGTTATGCAGCACAATATCCTTGGTGCAACAAAATCAACTGTTGCATGGCTAAACACTTATAAAGGTCCCAAAAGCGAGACCTATTGGCTATGCCAATGCTTGTTTCAATTGAAAAAGAAAGGCGACCCGAATGTCTGCGGTGCGTTGCATGGTTTCCTTTGTATTTGTGATGCATTAGCAATGGATGGGGGCACCCCTGTCTCCGGTCCTCCTCCTGGAAGTCTTTCCTTGTAGAACTGGAACATTTCTACTGTATGGTGTATTTCTGTGTCCAGATGGTGCAGCGCTGGCAAAGTCTCTGTCAAGTTACCGTTATAATATGCGGTTTATGTCTGAGTAGCAGTAGATTATACAGCTATTGGCATATGGAAGGGCTCTGGATTTGTGTGATATGGCATCAACAGCATTTACCACATAATCATGGAGTGACAGCACTTGCTACTTAATCTACTACTTCTGCCGCATAATTCTACATGTCAACAAAAGTAAATTGTTTCTATGGCAAACGATCAAAAGTTACTTTAAAAAAAAAAAAAAGTGCCCATGATCGTGCTGCACGGTGGCAGACACCATTAAAAAGTTAATTTGTCCCCTTTCAATTACGGATTAAGGTATTCCGGTGTTAAACTGGTACTGAGGTGACCCGTTTGCTCAGACAGTATGTGTGTGTATTCAAATGGCAAAATAGTGAATAATGCAGCCATGGGGATGTGCTGCAATATCCCACATAGTTTGCCTTCTCTTGCCGCATAATTTGGCCCTGTATTGCTGCATAATTCCAGTGGCCTTGTCTCAGCACCCGTTCGGGGGGCCAGAATGGGGGTTTGAAAAAAGTTGTTTGATTAACGGAAATGTTTTGTTAAATGCTGGCTTGTCCCGGCCGCTATGCAGAGCTACAAGGTGCTTGGAGCAACTAATCTCGGTGTCTTCTAGAAGATAAGGTGGGTGTGCCTGTTGTTGGCCGAGTGGCACTCACATTGGTCTTCAACAGAAGACATATGCAGGGTGTAAACTGTGGTGATTGGGGACAATTCCCTCTTGAAGGGATGGCATCAGTGATGGGTACTGAAAAAACCAACCAGGCGAGGCTCGACTGGCAATCCAAAAACATAACACACAAAAAAAAAAAAAAACCTTATAACCACCCTAAAGCTGTCACAAATGAAATTATTTCTCCCCCGAGCAAATTTTGTAAAGGACACCCTTTTATTTTACAGTAGATTTTTTTCTAAAAAATAGTCTCTGAAAGTGATACATTCCACAAAGCAGTTTTCAAAAATACCTAGGACTTATGAAATGTTCCAACGCTGAAGGGCCTGCCACAGTAGCAGGAATAGCATTTCCAGTTACAGCACACAAATCAGGTGTGCAGTTCCGAAACACGGTTTTAAGATTTCTAGAGCCACAATCAAAATTATATTTTGCTATTCGGTTGCTCCCTGGGCAACAAGTCCACGTTTAGAGCCCATGTGTTACAAAATGGCAGAAGCTCTTGGTGCCATTTTAAGGCTGCTGTGTACAGTCAAGCTAATGCAGAACCAGCCCTGAATGTCAAAAATCAGATGCCTGGAAAACACCCGTTTTAAATACCTGCCAGGGCATTATGCCACGCAATTGCAGGTGCCAGAACACAACATATCACCAGAATTGGTGTTGCTACTTGGAAGGACGCAATTATATGCCGGGGTAAAATTTATGAAAATGTGTATACTTGTGTAAGGTGTATTAATTTATTTGGAGGTTTTTGCTTCACACTGCATGTCTCCTTGTGCTTACTTCAGCCTGTTAAAGGTCTTGGATACAGGTGTGCGTCTGTGAGGTAGTTATATGTTATTATTTTGAGTTTTATATAGGAGCGCTTTACATGTTATGTTATAGTCTAATTGGAAGGCAGGGCCTTGTTAGTAGCCAATGTGCAGTTCATGTTTAGGCAACTTAAGATTTTCAGTAAATTTCTAAAAGACATAAAAGTTGGGGTTGGCTCTCAAGATAGGACTCGAGGTGCTTCAGAGTTTAGGACTTCGTATCTACCTGCAAGCTTCAGTCCTCTGTGCATGGAGTGATGAGGCATAAAGTTGTGGAGCAATGATTGCGGACTGGCATGTGGTCGAAGGCTATTGGCCCTAGAGTGTTTGGTTGTTTCTCATAGTAGGTTTTGCGGACCGTGAATAGGATCTTGGACTTGATTTTTGCTTCCACCAGGAGCCCATGTAGTGCTTTTAGGTCTGGTTTGAGGTGATCTAGCTTGTGCTGCTTCAAGCACATTCTGGATG
Source organism: Triturus cristatus (assembly GCF_964204655.1). Lineage (NCBI taxonomy): Eukaryota > Metazoa > Chordata > Amphibia > Caudata > Salamandridae > Triturus > Triturus cristatus. The sequence continues at coordinate 253,430,527 of NC_140586.1, forward strand.
CCTGGCTTTGGTCTTGGGAGCCTGTTGAGGAGATAGTTTGAGTGCACCAGAGATGGCATTGCAATAATCAATGCGTCATGACCAAAGCTCTTGTGAGTGCCACATCGTGATGGTTCGGAGGAACAGAAGGACCTTCCATAGAGTGAACATCTGCATGTTGACCCTTTTATCCAATGTATTTGATTTGGGACCTGAACAAGGGGGTCTGCTTTGCAGACGATTTTCACGTTTATAACTTCTGGTGAGTAGGTGTGCATGTTCCAAGGCCGTAGGGCCAAGTGAAGGATTTGGGGTGCGATTCAAGATTTCTGTTTTAGCTCCCTATATGCAAAGATCGCTCTTCTCCAGTGGAACACCAGGTGATATTGACCTGAAGCTCAGTGCTGTTTTTCCAGATGAAAAAGGGAAATGATCGTGTCGGTGTACAATTGGAAATGGACTCTTGGTGTTCCAGGAGCTACACCTATGGGAGAGTGTAGATGTCTAAAAACCACAGACAGCAGAGAGGGATGCACATGACACTGGAAAGCAGAAGTTTCCACTGCCCTAATCCTTTTTTGGGCTATAATTATAGAGAATAAATTGAATTCCTTTCTGATATCCTTGCCCAGTTTGTGTGCCTTTCCAGTAGAGTTCCCTGGTTCACACCATGTTTGGGTGGCAGAAAGGTCAAGGAGTATTAAAGCTTATTTTCTGTCCTTGTCAAAGTGCAGGGTTGCTCTAATGTTGATCAAGACCGATTCAGAGCCTATAGCTAGTCTGAATCCGACTGGTGGTCAAGGAAGAGGTGGTCCTACTTAATATCTCCTTGAGTAGTCTTGTGACCGCCCTTGCCAAGAGTTTCAGAGGTATAACAGGTTATAGATCGGTTGATAGTGTGCCACAAACGTTCAGATCTGATGAATGCTCTTTCAGATGTGGGGTAATTAAGACACATTTTAGAGGGCGGGGAACTGCTCCCTTAGAAGGGAAGGAGGCATTTATGAAATAAGGGAAGTCAACAATAAGTGTCAGGAAGAAATGTATTAAGTGCGCAGCAAGGAACGTGGTTTAACGACCCAGTTTTAGAGACTAGTCTATGTGCCTCTTCCTCTCCAGTGGTTTAAAGCTGGGGAAGGAGGCTTGGAGTGTGGCTGGAAGGAAAAGATAATATTTGGAGAGGTACTTATTTGTGAGCAATGAAATCATGTCTGCTGGTAGTTTTGTATAGAAACAAAGAGGAGCCCCTTAAGACCAAAGGAATAGGCCAATATACAGTAGTAAGGGAACAGTATCCTTTGGACCAGTTTCTAATATCCAATAATCAACTAGTCTACACAATCCATTCAGCAAAAGTAATACCTTTCATACAGTCTCATTCACACGAGAGGAGCGTGCCATATATCTTCCAAAGGTAATAAAACACATAAGTATAGAAGAAAATATAAATAGATTTTAAAATCAAGCTCAAAATTAAAAAAGAGAACAATGTATCAAAATGACACAGTCCATCAAGTAACTACTCAACAGTGATCACATAAGCCCAGTACATAATCACAAAATCCTAACCAGAAGTTAATGAAGGATTAGCTAAAAAACAGAAATAAATACAAAGAGAGTGCAGAAAATAGACAACCACAATATGTCATTTACATGGTACACATCCGTATTACAGCAGTAACACAAGAGTGGATCCGGGTATTTTTAGCTTTTTTGAATACTCATTGGCCACATCTCCCTTCACAGATTGTGTACTAACTTGAGCGTCGACGCGTTTCGATGGATGTATTATACCACCATCTTTTTCAAGACAGATGTTTTGACTCTCTTGAACATAAAATATAAACGCGTTGAATTGTTTTAAAAAACACCTGTATAATAAAAAAACAAAAGATAAAATTCATTTAATACAAAAATGCAGTCTCTAAGCTTTCATATTCTATCAAAATATATGCATTTAAAAAAAAAAACCAGAGCCTATATAATCTGCATAGTTGGCCCTCCCTTTTTTTTTTAAATTCAAGTCAAAAGTTCACGAATAGTCCTGTAGTAAACTATTAACAAAACAATTGGATTGAATTAGAGATGTTGACAAAGTGTCAAAATGAGATACAGCTAACAACAGTCAACTATTGGGCATGACAGCAGATATAACAAAGCCACCGGGAGTTCTCTTTGAAATATTATATGGCACCCTTCTCTTCATCCACACTTAAGCACGCTAGTAGTTTGAACTATAAGTTTAAAGCATTGGTAAGCTCCCCTAATGAGAACTAATCATCTTACACTCATACACATTCTCCTCACTTGCTTTCAAGGGGAAAAGAGGATATACCTCATCTAGTATTGGTGAAAACTAATCGTTCCAGTCATACTGGGCAGACTATTTACAAGGTAATTGAAAGTTTATTTTGACTTCTCTCTCAAATCCTGGGACAACAGTAATACATCTGTAAATAAATAATAGTATAACAATTCCAATCTGAGTATATAGTATATTAAGATATCCATCTGGGCATAAAGTAACAATAGGGATATAATCTCACCTCAATAGTGCCCGATTAGGCCCTGTTTTGTTGCTGAGGAATTGTACTTTAAAAGAGGTCTAGATTGTTTAGCTAACTATGCTTTTTTTTGGCTCACTTGATAGCTGTGTCCTAGCTTCTTCTGTCTTTTGCAGACATGTTTGTATTCGATAGTCGGCAATTTACAGCATCTGTGCTACAGGTTTCAGTTGATACATTGCAGTTCAGTTAGCTCCCAAATGAACCAATTGTTGGTCGATTTGATGCCCTGCTTAGGTTTTATCAATGTGACTAGTTCTAGAATGTTCAAGGTGAATGGTGTGTACTTGCATTCATTTTTGGCACTTGTCAGCACCTCCTTCTCTCTGGAAACTTTCATTGCCTCAGGTCTTCTTCATCCCAACCAACCAACATTTGACAATTTAATGCCAAGACCAAAGAACCTGCACCAGACTTACCCTGTGACATGGTCCTATTTGCTTGGATTTATAGAGCTCCACAATTTTTAATAACTGTGAAGATATATTTTATTAACATGCCCACCCTTCACTGCACAGTGATATGACCTACTTTTGACCCTGTCTGGCCTCCAATAGAGGCCCCAATGTGCAGTATTAATGTCTACTAAATTAAAGGTCAACAAGAGCTCTTAAATACACCTTCATTTAAAGACAATTTTAAACCGTTATATGGTTGGTATATTTCTAATACCGGTGGGAAAGCGAAGTCTGTGCATGAAAGCCTAAATGGTACAATAGTCGCTGCCACAGAAAGACATGGTCTACAGCAATGAGTGGAAGCAGTCGTTCAATGTAAGCCCAAGAGAACCTGATCCATGACACCTCTTCAGGCTACTCAAATAACATCAATTAGCATAGTATTAATATAAATGGAACCTAGTTACATATTCTGCGATTATTCTGAAAATATGGCATGGATCTATTCCGTGTGGACCGACTGGACACTCCTGGTCTACGCTACTGTGCAGTGTAATAGATGCCAGTTAATCTTGAGCCACAACTCTTCAAAGCTCCTCAATGACGTTGTTAGGGGTGGTTTGGGCTGCTGTGGCCAGATTGACTATTGTTTGGCAGTCATGCAAGAGGGTAACTTCATACCATGGTAGGCAGTCAGTACCTTACCTAGTCAACAATGTTTTTCCAGGAGTTTGTGACAGGTAGGAGAGTTTGAGAAGTTGTTAATCTCTCTCTCTTTGGTTTCTTCAGTAGTGGGATGGATCAGGCCTTGGGTTAAAGCATTATGCTCAGTCTGTAGTATAGTGTGATATTAGAGTTGGGGCCTGGGTATCTATTCTTTGATGGCCCTGGTTGGCCCTTCCATGTTAGAGTGGACAATTCCTTGATGTTCTTAGTGTGAATTATGTGAAGTAGGCCACCTCGATCAAGCTCTGATTTCCACTACATATTTTTCTTTCCCCGGTTTGTTATCTCTTTACTGAACTATTATTGTTGACTTTAGAGCTCTGTCTCTTTAGTGTATACAGGGCCACTGTTTAGGGATTTGCAGATTTGGCTTGGACTGTGTGCAAGGGAGGGAGGTTGACTACTACATGTCAAGTACATGAAAAAGTCAAACTACATCTGTCACAATGTCTCTGTGGTGGCCACAGTCATAATACTATGTGCAACAAAAGATCCATCAGCCTGATTGGTCAAGTGGGAGGTTACCATGGGTGGGATTGCCACAAAAGGTCATTATGCTCTCCAGATCCTCTATCTCGCAAAAGGAGAGGGACTTTTGTTAAGTTTATAGATGGTGGCCATGAATGTAGATTGCAGCACAGACACACAACTAAATCACCTGCCAGTCCTCTGCTCAAGAATTGACGCCAAAGCAATGCTTCTCCTGTAGCAATAAATGCGTCAAACTGCCAGAGATTTGATTTCCAAGTTTTAAGCGTTTATCTTACAGATTGGGGCAAAGCCAAGTAGATTACTTTAACAACTTGATATGCAGCTTCTATAACCCTTATCATCCCGACTCACAGGGCAGCCTTTCCGGACTCCCAGTTCTTTACCTTCCAAGTCCTTCATGAGTTATGTTATTAGCTCTGCCCAAGGTGAGGTTAATAAATGGAAGAGAGCCGGTACTAGTGAAGCACATGGGTGCTAGCAAATGTCCATCTGTCAAAGTCCACACTTTACAACAAAAGGAGGCAAGAACGAAACCAGTCTCTTTGTAAAAGAGCCATTTTACTGTAACGGGGTCGCTGTATTTTACTTTCCCATGTATTGAATTGAGTACGTTTATGAGCTCAGTAAATGGCTAATTGCGAGGATGTAACCGTAGGTGCAAAGGCAAACGCTACTACACTTCTGCCACCAATGATGAGCAAGCATGGTTAACTTCAGGTCTAATACAGTGGTCTCCAAACGGTTACCTAGAGCGAGATACAGTGAATCGTCTTGGGCCCCGTCACATAAGACCACCCAGTGCAAGTTTCACTGCGAAGACCTGCTGCAAGAAAGGCACAGGCAGCAGAGATGCCCGGCCACACTCCCACTCCCAGCTACCGTGCAAACATTCTGTTATAAACACCACCATGGGAAAAGTGCAGTCTTAATTCCAACTACTATATCAGGCGATATGAAGCCTTCAATTCCTACTGCAGGCGTCGCTTTGATTGGCTAGACCACCCCAGCACTGAAGACTCTGGAAGACACATTGTTCATAGTCACTCGGAGAGCTTACCTGTGCCCCGGAGGTGGACGTAGCTCATCTCCTCTAGATACCCATATACACTGGTTTACTGTGCATGTACACAATTTTCTATGCCGCCGTGCAACCGCTTGATGTAATTCATAGCAAGGGATAAATTGGCGATTTGCGCGCAGCCTCGTTTGTGGGGATGCATCGCTTCTTAGGAGGGGCTGATGAGAGCTACTGCCCCTACCTGGCACAGTGGTTGGCTGTGCACATCAACCTTCCCTGCCATGCTTCACTGAATTTAGGATTTTTGTTGTGCTGCGCAAAAAGTGGTCACTATATTTTTTTATTGCACACAATTATAATAATTGCACATAGGCAGATTTAAGGAACCTTTAAAGACATGATTTTATTGTCAACACATATAGAAAAAAAAGTCTCCAACCCTACCCCGATCCAGCCCCCCTCCCTCCCCCCCCCAATATGATTGTGTGGACTGACCGTTCTTCTGGAAGGTTCTGGATTAACTGTGCTAGAAGGGATGTCTCCCATTTGTCCAGAGAGCAGAACCTGGTGGAGTCTTGGTTTCTGACCCAGGTTATTGCTCCTTATCGATTTGAGGAGAAACAAGGCAGCTAAATATAACAGAAGATGCTGGTGGCTGTGACCCACCAATGAGAACGGAGCTCAGACAAAAGCCTTTTGCAGAGGATACCAGATGATGATGATTCATTCATGCCCAACTTGAGTTTGGTTTCACTGGGTCAGCTTCTGAACTGAAAGGCCTTATCCCAGTGCCATTTGTTCAGCCGTCCGCTTCTGCTGTAGGCAACAATTGATGTCACAAAGCCAGATTTAGTCTTTAGTCTCTAAAGCGTCTATTCACCATGACCGCTACCAAGTGGCAAAATTAAATCTGGACATGAAAGTGCTGGAAGGACACAACCTGGTTGGGATGCGGTCTGTACTCAACAATACTGTGGCAAATGGCTGCAAGGTAATGTTTTCATTGAAATGATGTCCGAAGCACAGAGATTCCTCGATATTCTGCTGGTGTTCATGCTTCCGCTGGTCCTACGATGACTCGGTAGGTCCGTTTTGTAGTGCAAAGTGGTCAGACATCTCCTTCAGCGCTCGGTATCGGTGGGAGATTGTGTTCTTCACTGCTTTAGGCAGTTCTGCATACCTGAGGGTATAGAGCAAAGACACAACAGTGTGAAACTGCAAATTCAGGCAGCCAGCAGCGCATGTAGCTATGCATAACTCTTGTATAAAGCATCCACTGATAGCCATCATGCATGGGCACAGGGTCAGCTAGCAAAGTTGCTGACAAGTATACACCACTTAAAGTTTCAGGCAGAATCTTCAAAAGAGGAGACCAAAACAAAACACCACTTCCTGACACCAACACTTCCACATAAAGTCTTCAAAACTACCATACTACAGAGAAAGAATATGAAACAAATAAAAAAAACTGAATGATTTTCGACATAGAAGGAGAAGATACAGTGGAGGAAAGGTCACCAGTTGGACATGCCGTTGACCTCACAGTGTTGCCACCTAGTCCTCTACTTTGCCGGGAGACAACCAAAAGCAGAGACTTGCAACTGTCATCAGAAATGATCTCCCTCGCTCTTCGTGTAGAATTGCTTTGCGGGTTTGCTGTTCCATCACCACAAAAAAGGGAAAAATGCCGGCCAAACCCCAAATTCAGCACAGACTCCTACCGCGTCAATGCTGAAGCCTGGAATTAACCATCCAGATAAAACAGCGGACCCGCCAAGCAACACTGCATGAAACTTCCTGCCAACGGTTTGGAATATGCATCCTTTAATGGCTAATTATTTCACACTGTCTTTTTACTGAACAATCCTCATGAAAATGCAAGACATTTAATGCTAAAAGAGTGCAAAAGCGAGCCGACTATTCAACTTGAGTCATCCAATGGACAGATAGAGTGTCTGTGTAGTGCCCTGATTCATGCTTTGCCATCTCATACAAGCTTGATGAACTTGGTTTGTCCTGAAATGCATGACATCTATAATCAAATGTTTGACTATATAAGCATTTTGAAGTTATTTTTCGATATACTGTAGATTTTTTCACACTTTTGTTTGGGCTCTGTGTGAGATGGCAGAACCCCCAGACCGATAGCTGTCACCAAAAAGATAGGAGTTTGATAAACTACAGTGTTATACGAAAGAGGGGGATTTACTTGAGAAAATCTAGAAACCAACGCCATCAAGAAAATCTGTGGGCCATGCCATATGGACCTCAAAGCTATGCCCATACAAGCAGGTTTGAGGTCCCTATTTTAACTTATACTTCTGATATGCATCTTCGTCAACTCCAGATGGAAACTCAATTATTCTTGACTAAGATGTTTTCTCTTGCTCCCAGTATGGGGTTTTAAATGCATGATAATAATAGGCGAAAGGGCAGGTCGTAATTAAAGTTATATTACACCGTTTAAAAAGTTAAAACATTGAAGGTGTTATTTGCTTTTTTGGTATTGGTTGAGATGGTTGGGGAGTGGAAGCACCTCTTTCCCTTTAGTTTAAAGAAACGTACTAGAGATCCCTGCTTCAGAGCTCTACCTAGTGGGGTCATCATGGTTGGATCCAGGTTGCTTTATCGGATATACACTGGACAACCTCCTGAAAATCTGTTACAGGATTTAAGGTTGTACCAGAAACTTAGATGAACAATAAGCACAACACATTCATGCAAGTAAAGTGCTATACCCTTTGGGATTCCCGTTCTCCCTTCAAACCTCTTAAATGATTGTGTAAAATTTCAGATAGGCTTCCAGACATGCGTCTTCTAAATGGCCCTTTATCTGAAAGCATCCTGTTACTCCTTGGTCCTTGCTTGAAGCCACCAGCTATGTGGATTTAATTCCAGCTACTCATCCTGGCAATCAAATTTCTAAAGCCAATATTCTGCCTGCTGCAGATTCCCAATCTCTAATGCTCTGCATCCTGTGGTGTGCATGTGAATGGACTGCACTGGCATGCCCACATTCTCACACTCCCAAATAGTGGAAGAAAGGAGTTAGAACAGTAAATTATTTTTTCCTCCAATATTGGTAGCTTTCTGTTCCCTTTGACCCCGATTTAGTTGGAAGGCTAAATATGGCTACTTCTGTGAGGGCAATGAGGGAGGTGAGAGGTACATGGTGCATCAAAGTTTTTGAACACTGACCACCTCCCACCATCAGCTAAACCAACAGTAGGCACCACACTTCTGGCCCCCCCTCACCTCCTGACCCCTCACACATTACTGCCCTATTCCATAACTCTCTTCATTATGAAAACATTCAAAGGAATCTAATGACAACTGACTTACCCGAAGGCAGGGTCTCCCCACCAAAGATCTCCCAAATTCACCTATGCTTCAGTGCAAACCATTGCTTAATTTAATCCCCTCTACACACATTATGTTCTGAGGCCGTGGAAATGTGGTCTATGCCTTAAAATACCCACAATACAGATAAAATGAATAAACAAACAGGCACTCCCACCACATGGAAAACTATTGTGTGTCAAAAAAAATCTTATTTTGGCTCACACCCTTTCATCTCCCAAGAAGCAAAAGGCCAAAAACAAAGACTTACGTCTTGTCAAAATCGTCCGGCTGGAAGCAGGGATCCCAGCCGAAGTCCCGAGGGCCACGCGGCTCTACGATCTGCCCCTACAAATATGGTCAATGGGTGTTCAGGTAATGGAAAGAAAGAAAGGAATGCATGATCAGTTGTTGTGGTGCTGTCACACCACTAAGTAATGGAACAAGAATTTATGCTTTTCACATTTCACAAAAGAGGCATCACAAAGATTCTACGAAAAGGTTTATTTTTGGCCTGATCTTGTGTAATTCCTCATTTTCATGCTACGTGAAAAGTGTAAAAGTCTCAACACTTTGCATAACATGAATGTTTGCGTGATATTTGCTCACAGGAGACTGGTTTGAGCAGAAAATGTGTTATGAAGGAACATTTCATCCTTGAATCAGACATTTTCTCCTTAAACTATTCAAAAGTTCTAAAGTTGGTATCGCACACAGCTTTGCTGTGTTAGGCATACCCTTGTAAAGAAAAGCCACCTGAGACAGCGTTAAAATGTATTTTGGATAACATGCATGATGTTATAATATAATGATATAATTAGGCACCTTCTCCCGCATACGCCTCGAACATGAAATTTAAAGAATACTTAACACTGAATTCAAAATGACAAAGGGGGAAGACAGGAAAAGAGAAGAAATGCTGGGTAACATTCACACAAACCTGAGTAGAGAAAAAGATAAATTATAAAAGCAAGCATTATACAATTTTCAAAAAACAAATATTTTTGAGGGATCCCTTGCAGTTTTAAATTGTCGTGATGGGTAGTATCACCAGATAGGCGAACAGGGACAGTGAAACACTCAATAAAATTTTAAACAAATGTTAAGTATACAGTACACTGAATATAGTGGTCTTGCGTACCACCAGCATGCATCTATATAGTATTCAGGAAGCCAATTAATGAAGGTCAATGTTTGAGCCATGGGGAGATAGGTGGGAATAAGTGGTGTTGCAAGGAAAGAAAGAATAGACAGGGGAGGGAGGGGGAAGAGAAGGGAAAAAGAGGGAGAAAGAAGTTGGAGAAAGTTGCAGGAGACCAAGAAGCGAAATGTGGAATGAAAATGGGAGAGGGAAAGAGGGCAAAAAGGTTAAAAGGAAAAAAGAGAAATGGCAAAGGGAGAAAAAAAAGACCATTTGAGATGGAAGGGGAATGGGGACAGAAGGCAGAAGAAGTATCTTTATGAGAATGTGAAGCCTGACACTGTCTGAGCAGTACACAATGGGAGGAGTGGTAGCGCTTACTGTGCTAAAGCATGATCACAAGCATGCTGTTGAGCTGCTCATATATAAGTACATGTAAGACAATCTTTCAGGATTAGTCCAGTGCTTGTGAACGCTCCTGCAGACCCCAATGTTCAATGAAAATGCAGGTCTCTGCACGTAGTCGCTATATTAAAATTTAGGGTCAGATCTCTGGCTATGATGGACCTACAGCATTCTTGTTTCCATCGTTCATCCTTATTGCATATACAGTGGTTTGTTTCATGTGAACTACAGTACTTTTCTTTTTACAAAGTAAAGCACCCAAGTGATAACCTTACTTAGATTTACTACTTTTACTGTTCTCTTAAGTGTATGAGCCTTACCTCCTTAAATAAGCTTTGAACTGCTTTTGCTCACTTGGATGAGAGAGCCAAGTTCCAAAGGAGAGTTCCCTGGTAATCAGGTTTGGGTACTCATTACTGTGGCCCCAGGACAACAGTGGTCAACAACTCCTTTCTCAAATTCAGCCCTGTAATCTGATTGACTGCGGCCACTGGAACCAGGTTTTACAGTGATAGAAAAGGGAAATACAACAAACCTTTGCAAAAGATCACTGCAAGAAGCACAATATGAAAGTCCTTCACTTGCAACCCCACAGTCTTAGCATAAGCAGGATTAACACATGGCTTTTATCTGCATTGACTGGGGGAGAAAAGTCTTAGTCACTGTTCAACTTTAGGGGATAGCTCTTTGTGTATTGGTTTATTGTGAATTGATGATTGGAGAAACTTGGGGACTTCAACGGAATCTACTCCAAAGGAACACACCCTTTATAACTTGAATATATTCAAGGACTGTGATAGAAATATTCGGAAAAACAAACAGCAACAAGGCAGATAAGAGAACATTTCCAAAGTGCCACCAGTCTTGGTTCAGTTTCACACACAAAGTATATATTTTTCTTGACTTCGGTGTCCCTGTTACTGGACTTCCATTAGTTAAGGAAAGCTTGCAGTGGAAGTGACGTACGTGTGATTCATATCCTTCCATCTCAGAATTTGTGGGTCCCTATGTCTATGGATCAGCCCCCTACCCAAGATAAGCAAATTGGCAGAATGTCAATTCATATTGCCTCTTTAGTCCTTCCAGCAAGGCCAATGCTGCCAGCTTGGAATCAGAACCCTGTGCAGGCTTTCAAGGTTCTGGAAGGCTTCATATCCTTCTTACCACTTTATTTACAGGTCACCTTGGGCTTCTGCCAAGCCAATTAATCCCTACTGGTTCCCCTTGATGGGGCACTTCCCTCTTCCTGATTTGCTGTATTTACTCTTGTGGCCGGGGGATTACACATTCCTAGTCACTCTGCAGCAGTCATTTGCTTTTTGTCAGTGCTGATCCTGCAGACATCTGTTTTTGATTCTGAAAAACTAAAGGAATTCACAAACAGTTTATAAAGTTTGATTTACTGGCTTTTTTTTTTTACATGTGTATTTATTCTCATCAGTTTGAGCACAGTCATAAAATAATGCGTCTTCAGAGAGGAATAGGGGTTGTGATGGATTGAGGCAGACGTATGAAGAAACCGATCTGTAGGATAGCTGGGCAGCCTTTGCATCATGAGTGAGATACACTGACAAAACTATGTGCAACGAAGAGGTCCACTAGCCATTAATAAGTGCCTGGTCTCAGTACCGTGCAGCATGTATTTCATAATTACAGCAGGAAGGGGTTCTACATTTGGTTAGTGTTTCCATGCTGCAGACCTGCATTAACCACTGGAGCAGTAGGGGGCGCTGCTGCAGGGTTAGGACCTGTCCATATTGATATTAAAGTTTCCATATTACTGGACTTAGAGTTATTTGAAAGTGGTGAGGTGTAAAATGATTGTCGTACTGCACTGCGGCGAGCAAATGTAGCGAGCGAGCCCGAACAACCTACAGGGGGTTCCGGGGGTGGGGTTCTCCACCCCAAGAAAATTTTGAAAAAAGATTGGCCAAATGAAGCATTTTCAAGCAAATTTGCGAAAGCAGGAAGGTTAATAAAGCAATTGTGAAAGTGCAGTTATTACATTAATAAAGAGATGTCACTTAACAACATAGGTAGCCAGTCAGTCAAAGGCTTTATTTCGATAAAAACATATCATAAAAGCGTAACAGTTAAAAATGGGATAAGTTAATTTCATTTAAAAAAGAAGAAACCTATTTTTACAATAAGGTGCAAAAACAGATCATAAATAATCATTTAAGAATAAATTAAACAATTTCCTTAAGCCTTTTACTTCTAATACGCCATGCCCAAGATAAGAATTTTGCAAGGGCACAAACGTATAATGGGCGAGCATCTGACATTAAAATACGGAGTGCCACAATATAGTGTCTAGTTCCCAAGGAGCGGCACAATTGCTTAAGCCATCTTTTCCTTGGGAGGGCATACTCATGGCATTCGAATAAAAAGTGAGCCACAGACTCACGTCTGGATGTGCAAAAAGGGCAAAGATCGGAGGTCTGAGTGAGGGAATTCCATCGTGATGTAAAGCTATAAAGTAGGAGGGTCCCAGTCCTAAACTTAAAATACAAAGCTCTATCAAAGGGGCTCTCGATGATGTCGAGATATAGTTCCCGGATTGGATGATCCTTAAAATTCAGGAAGTCCTCAGTAAGTCTCCCCAATGATGTGTTCGAGATCCGTTGGGACGCAATCCAGTTCCAATATAAGAGCTTAAGCGTGGCTTTCGGAGGGGAAGATTTATTTTCCCATGATGCATTTAGCCCCAGATTATGCAAAAGGGCCTTCATGTCACGCAACCATTTTATCCTATGCCATCCTGGGAGTGACATGATTTCCGAGAGACCTTTGGCATATTTGGCTAGTTCCGGGACCCGCCACAAGCGAGCCCATAGCAATAAAGGGCGAAGTTTCGCCAGATCACCGATGGGGCGACAACCAAGATCGAGCATTAATGGAATCGTGGGGGTGCCTTGGGGAAGTGACATAATGACCCTGAAAAACTTCCTCTCTGCTCGTGATAGGTCGCCAGTGTCACAAAAGCCCCAGAGCTCGGCACCATAAAGGGCAGAGCTGACTCCTCTTGCTGCATAAATATCAATAACGGGGGCTATCGGTCTTATAGCACAGGAGCGCTGCTCCTTCACGAGAGCCCCTGTAACTCTTTTATGAGATAACAGCATCTTGCATAGATGGGGACCCCACTGCATATTGTGGGATAAACGAATCCCTAAATAATCAAACACATCCACCCTCCCCAAAGGTTCATCATTCAATTTTGGGGGGCGTATGGGTTTTTTAGGGGGATTTAACACAAGATACTTTGTTTTATCTCTATTAATTACCAAACCCCGCTCTGTACAGAAGAGCTGGAAATTATTTAAGAGTTTTTGGAGGCCCATTGGGGTTTTGGAGAGCAAGAGTGTATCATCCGCGAAGAGGAGGGTCGGGATACGTTCCCCCGCCAGGGATGGTTCATCTGAAGGGTCTTTCAATAGGTGCTCAACCACACCGTTGATATATAGCGAAAAAAGGGTGGGAGCTAGAACACATCCCTGGCGTACCCCTCTCTCTACCGGAATTCTGTTAGTTATCTCACCATTCCTCCATAGGTAGCTGCTTATTCAGTATAACCAAGGTCATGCCACCCGCTGCTCCGAGCATACGTGTTCGTGTTTCTAAAACCGAAATGCTATAAAATGTGTGTGACGTGCAGCCTTACATACAGTTGCACACTGTTCTATCTGTGTAATGTGCTTAGTGCAGCAATACAGATATAAATACATAAGGAAGTCAGCCACACAGACTGAAAATCGTTCCCTTATATGTATCATGTGATTAGGGTAAGCAAGGTTCAGAGCCAACAGTGCACTATTTGTAACCTGACTAGCGTGGAGAGGCAGGCTGCAAACACTGCAGGGTTTGTAGCATGCGACTGACGTAGACTAATACGCAGCATTATTTTTGTTGCATGTTAGTAATAGATAAGCTGCGTTTATTCTATCATGTTGTTAGTGTAAATACATCACTGTGCACCACGTGCGTAGTGCAGCAAGGCACATAGGCATACTTAGTGCAGGTAACCACACATACTCAGTGCGGACCACCTCACAGCCTGCACACAGCTTGTTATTTGTACCCTGTGGTTACGGTAAGCAAACACATAGGTCACCCCAAGGACAACCTATTTGTAGCATGTGATTTGCATTTTTACTTCGACTCCAATACCTCGCGCACACACATTGGCTAGCTCTTGGCCCTCGGTGTGCCGTCCCATGTGATTCTTACAAACTTGGACATCCCCTTTACTTCCAACAATGATGCGTGGTACCTCTTGTTCGAGTCGAGTTCTATAAAACTGCAACAACAACAAAAAAGTGATCTACTGTCCGATTCAAAGCACAACAGTGCTGAAGTGCCATACTGCCTCATTCAAAGCACAGTGAAGCCTGAGTGTGATACTGTCCCATTCAAAACACATTAGCCATGGAGAGCCCTACTGCCCCACTGAAAGTACAGTGGCACTGATGAGAAGCGCCTTACTTTCCGATTCAAATCATAGTAGCGCTGAAAAACTCAACTGTTCTACTCAAATCATTACAACCCTGGAGTGCCCTTCCGCCCTATTCGAAGCGCAGTTGCACTGGAGTCCTCTACTGCTCAATTCAAATACAGCAACCCTGGAGTGTCCTACTGTCTCCTTAAAAACGCAGTAGCTCGGGGATGCCCTACTGTCCCACTGAAAGTACAAATGCACTGGTGAGAATTGCCCTACTGTCCAATTCAAAGCAAAGTAGCACTGGAGTGCCTAACTGCCCCACTGAAAGTACAAAAGCACTAATGAGAAATGCCCTTCTGTCTCATGCAAAGCTCTGTAGCGCTGGGAAGCCTTTCAGTGCTTTTCAAAACACAGTAACGCAGGTGTGCACTAACTTCCCATTCAAAGCACAGTATCACTTTTTGCATTGTACCATTCAAAGCACAGTAGTGCTGAAGTGTTCTACTGTCCCATTCAAAGAGCAGCGGTCTCTTAAGAAAAACTTTAGGCCGCACACTTTCTTTTTGAAACAAACAAAGCAACGTGCATCTGAATATAATGAATCCAGGCCGTACAACATTCAAGGGATCACCTCACAGGGACGTTAAAGCTATATTGCTATTGGTCTACCAGTGAAACATAACTTTTGTAGAATACAAAAGATAAAAAAATTGGGGGAATGTGGCCATTTTACACTGAGCATTACCCAGCACTGGCCCCGTCACTTCTGCTCCCCCATCACTGTTGCTACTCTGCCACAGAACAGAAATGAGACTCTTATGGACTCGTTTTATAAATCCTCAGGTGTCCCATGTCTCTCACATTTCACCTCCCTCAGAAGTCGCGTTCAGACTTAGACGGTTTTAGGGGAGTTGACCACGAGACAAAGCACAGCCGCGTTTTTCCACATGGCCAAAGCCTCGAACTTGTGGCAAGTGTTCAAGTGCTCAGTTCAACCCCACAGTTCGAAAGCAGAGCAGTCATTTTTCACTTCACAAATACTTAAGAAGAAATCAGACACAAAGCCCTCGTCACACATGCATGCAAGACAACTTGCGAGTCATTGCAGCTCATTGTACCTACCTGTTGTCACACCCAGCCTGTCAATAATCTGCAGTGCTATGCTGTGACCGCAGCCGGGGCCAGTGTCCGCCCCGAGCAATAAACACAGCAAACAACACATGGAATACAACACACCTGCTGTGTGCCGAAATCAGTGCTGCGCAGCCACACTCTTCCACAGCCTACTCCCTCAGCTCCCATCATCCAATCAGGAGGCCTAAAAGTAGCGCGAAGGCAAGGAAGTGCTCAAATTGTTGCCACCCACTACTCTGCCTTGAGGTAGGCCAGCCCTGCCCCATACCATTCATTCATTTCAATAGAGCGCTGCTAAAATCGCCTGGGCCACAGCACAAGTGCTCTGTTTAAAACCAACCATTTTCCGATTTCTCTGGCCACTCCCTTCAGGCTGACATCACTCTTCTCGCATGTGCTTCGAGGGCGAGCAATAGTACTCGCCCCGGCCAGCACATGCGCAGGAGGTCTCTGGGCTCATCCCCTCCTAAAAAAAACGGAATTTGTAATCAACACGAATCAGTGAGCACTTCATTTGAAGCTGCTGCATTGCGTATAGACTCTTATCTACTCCCCGATCCTAGTCCCGGAGCTAGTAGGGCAACCCCATTTTCGCCCGTTAACACTAGCCGCCCCCGAGTTAGAGGGACCCATGCAGTGTTAGCTTGAATAAATCTATGCTCAGTCTATCTGGCCCATAGGTCGTCTAGTGTGTTCGATATAGTGAAAAAATATATCTTGTTATGGGCATCATACAATCAAAACATTGGTACAACGTCTAGCAAACACAAATGTATTCCTGGTACGAGCTTATAAAGTACTCATAATCCTCAAAAGCACTTTATAAATCTCACAGATGAGACAGTCATTATATGAGTTTGCCCATTCTTTCTGATCAGTGGCCGTCCATGGTTAAAGAGGACAGCCACCATCTTACACATAAGAATTTTGGATATGCCGTTAAGAATCCTGCAAGGACAGTTGTCCCAAAAGTTCCTTCTTCCTGAGCCAGAACAAACCTGCTCAGAACACTACCCACATCCCAGCGGAGATGGGGATTCTAGGTCTGGACGTCAGTGACCTGTGATTTCAGAAAACATCCTCCACCATTGCTAGACAAGATGAGCCAATAGAATTATGGTTCACCCACATTTGCAGCAGAAGGGGCCACTTTAGTAGATTCCGTCCATAGCGGAGGACAGGCGCAAGGGACTTGTGAGCGGCTTTCTCATGCCAAACAAAAACAAATTGCCTCCATCTTGCCTAAACTATTGTACAATTATGCGCACGCTGCAATAAGAAACCAAACATTGACTTTAAAGAGCCAACTTGTACCTCCATAATAAGCTAATTTGCTCTATAATTTGCTTTTTTCAACACATAGCTTGAACAGTATATATTCCCCGTTTGTCTTTTCTGATCAATCTGCGTCCAACAGTGCAGGTGGGTAGACCATATGCAAGTTTAAAAAAAAAAAAAAATACTGTTTTATTTATAAAGCTTCATATAGCGCAAACTAGGCCTGTTGAGGGTATCAGAGCGCTTTACAAAAGTTACATCAAAAGAAAAGGTGAGAACTAAGCACATAGATATGAGTAGCAAACAGGAGATCATAAATGTTGTCGGTTCTCGTTGAAGGTCCGGAGAATGTTAGTTATTCTCGCTTAGAGTTAATCACGGAACTTGGTAGGTGAGCAGCGTTTGGTTGGTATCTAACTCGCACCAGAGCTGGGATCAGGAGAGAGTTTTATTCATTAGAAGTAGTTGGACTTCTTTTTTGAAGGAGGTGGTGGAAGGGTTCACTCCGATTGCCGGAGGCAGGGTGTTCCAGATCCTAGGTGCTAGGCCAGAGAAGGTGCGCATGTAGGTTTTCTTTTTCCTAACTTTTTGCTGTTTAAATAGCAGGGTGTTGTTGCTTCTCATAGTTCTGCTACTGCCTGATCATTCCAGTTTATTGGCTATATACTTTGGTGTGTTGAACTACTGGGCTTTGTGTGTCATGCAGGCAATTTTTAGCTGTGATCTTGCCTTATAGGGGAGCCAGTTCAGTGCCTTTTGATCAGGGGTGATGTGGTTGTTCTTTTTGGAGCCAGTGACGAGTCTTGCAGCCGTGTTGTGAGGATCTTATAGGACCCAGTCTGGATCTCAGCAAGCCACATAGGGTTGTATTCCCATAGTTTATTCTGGGTATAACTAGAGCTTGAACAGCTGTTTTTAGGTTGTCGTAGTTGAGGAAGGGTTTTAGTTTTCTGAGAATGTTCATATGAAAGTTTGCTCCTCTGGTGGCTGTGCTAATGTGTTACCTCAAGGTGAGATTCTTGTTGAGTATTATTCCCAGTGATCTTGTGGAATCGATAATGTAAGCTTTGTAGTCAAAGGCTGTTATGTGTTTCGTCCAGTTTTCTAGGCCGCAGTGTCCTTGTGGTGGGGACATTAGGAGAAAGTCAGTTTTGAGCACATTGAGTTTGAGGTGTTTTTTTGTCAACCAGATGTGGGTTTTTTGCAAAGTTGTGTTGAGTAGGCGGATGTCATCCGAAGATAATTTTTTAGGTTTAGTTGGGTATCATCCATATACATGTGGTAATGAATATTGGAGAGTTTCAGAATTTCGGTTAAGGGTTCCATGAATTGATTGAAGAGGGTAGGAGATAAGGCAGAACCTTGAGGGACTCCCAGGGTGACCGGTCTGGTCGCGGACAGCAATTGGTTGATCTTGATTCTTTGAGTTCAGTTGTCTCAGAAGGAGGCAAACCACTTTAGGACAGCCCCTGATAAACCAATTCTATGCTCAAGTGGGTCTAGGAGACTGTTATGTTTGACCGTATCAAAGGCTGGAAGATTAGGAGGCAGGATTCATTTTGATATAGTATTCAGAGTGAGTCATCGACGATGTGTGTCAGGGCAGTTTCCATGCTGTGATTCTGCCGGAAGCCTGATTGGTACTTGTCGATGAGGAGGAGTGGAGCTATATGGTTGCATAGTTGGGAATGGACGCACTTCTCCAGTAGTTTTGCTAGGGAAGGAATAGTGGATATTGGACGGTAGTTATCTGGGATGTGTGGTCAGCTGTAGTTTTTTTTTTAGAATGGGGTTACCTGTCCTGCTTTTAGGCAGTTTAGAATGGTTCCTTGTGATAGAGATGCATTCACTATCTTTGTCCAGATGGGTATAAGAGCAGTTTTGATCTCGCTGAATATGTTGTCTAGAACCGAATCGCATACGTTATTTGATGATTTGAGTGTTGTTACTAACTTGACGATGTCATTTTCGTCAAGGTTTTTAAAAGGTTCCAAGACGCTTTGCTTTTGAGGGTAAGTCCATGTTGGATAGGGGTTTGTGCTGACTGCGGCGTGTGGGGGTTAGGTAGGGGTGCCAATGTGAGTTGTTCATTTGCTGTATTGAGCTCTTTTTCTATCATTTTAGATTTTTCTAAGTGGGAGGCAAATGTGTTGCAATTAGGTTGCGGGTTGGGGCCTAATGAGGAGTCAGTGGGTTGTTGAGCGTACTGATGTTTGATAATTTCGAACAACTTTTTTTGTCGATTTCTAGCTTTGTTTAGTTGATCTTCGAAGAAATTAGCTTTTGAGATTGAGGTGTTTGTTGTAGTTGTTCCTCCTTGATCTTAGTTGTTTAAGGTGCTCTAGGGACGGTGCAGATCTCCAGGCCGGTTCCGCTAGTTTTAGGTTGCGCCGTTGATCATTTAGGCTCCTGTTATAACAAGGTTTGGAGTCTTTAGAGGACAGTCTTTTTAGTTGAAAGGGCGTCACTGTGCCAAGAATGCTAGTCATCGAGTTGTTATAGTGGGTTGTGAGGTCGTGGACATCCGTCTAGTCCGCTGGTGCCGATAGTAAATTGTTGGTGAAGGATGTCAGGTCGGTGCGGTTAATGTCGCAAGTGTTTCCTTTCCATTGTTTGGGTTTCTTAAGTTGGAGTTTATTTGTTTTCGTTGATTCAGTGATGAGAAAGGAGAAGCTATGATGGTCTGTTCAGTCACAAGGGACGATCGATTTAAGTACGATGGAGTTTGACCTAGCAATGACAAGATCCACTATCGCAGAATTTGATAAGTTTGAGGTCAGTTAGCAAGGTTTTTAGGCTGTTAACTCTGGGGTCGTTATTGTCGTTCCAATGAATATTGAAGTCACAGAGGAAGATTTGGAGGGCAGTGTTGCCCCTTGTTGGAAGAGATGATTTCCATGAATTGTTCGGTGAATGCGAGATTGTTGCCAGGAGGGTGGTAGATCAAATGTAGTTTACATAGGGGCCTGTTGTTGCTTGCATTGATTATGCCTAGGTATTTGCACGTGGTAAGGTCGATAGTTTGTGACTGAGTCACCATAAGGTTGATACAGTGTATGTAGGCTATGCCATACAAAAAAACAAAAGGTCAGGGCACTAGAAACCTGCACCAGTCAGGCTGGTATTCTACTGTAAGTAAGCAAAGGTGCGGTGCAAAGAGCCAGGGGCGTGACCTTCTTGCGTCCCTATAATTTGGTACAACCAAAATTGCAAAAGATAGAAATGGCTCAGCACACAGCTAAGATTATATATTGCAGACAATAGTATATGTCAGTATCTGAAAACAAGCAAAAGTACAATGTCTCCCAAAAGATTCACAATGAGCTTTAATTTCTCAATGATGAAATTTTCTTTATTCTTTTGTTCAAAAATTTTCAGATTTTAAAAGCACAGCATACAGTTCATAGCCTACAACCAAAATTGAAAAAGACCGAAATGGCTCAGCACACAGCTAAAATTATATATTGCAGACAATAGTATATGTCAGTATCTGAAAACAAGCAAAAGTACAATGTCTCCCAAAAGATTCACAATGAGCTTTATGTAGGCTATGCCACCCCAGACCTTTTCAGTCTTTCTGCTCTTATAATGTCATAGCCTGGAGGGATAAGAATGTCAAGGATTGGTGCAGTCTCGTTCTTTAGCCATGTTTCAGTTAGAAGTAGTAGGTCAAGGTCATGGGTAAGGATAAGGTCTGATAGTTTTGATTTAGGAGTGAGTCTGTTATTAAAGCCCGCCAGTTTTTGCTGTAGTCTAATTGGCTCTGAGGATATCGCATACTAAAGAAGTCCATAATTGTATTACACAAAAAGCACCTCGAAGGAGAACTACATTTTGAGACAACATATATGTTTTTGGGGTTGCTGGATGGTTGCAATCTGCCATGACCATATGAGCCTGCTAAGTGGATTGCAATGCTGAGACGGACAATCTGACTCAGGCGACATGTCTCAGATGGAACGTATTGCTATTTAAGGATGCTCAATCATGCAGGCTGAACAGTTTTATGGTAACTGCGAGGGATTTTATAGCTGGAATGCACTGCAGATCACGGTTGGCAAGTGATCGAAGTACTATGTGAGTGTGTGTGGGGGGGGGGCTGCAAGCCTTTGTCAAAGGTGATAAAGGTGATGGCGTGACCGTGTGGAAGCCTCAGTGGGAGATAAAAAGGAGGGATTGGTTTCTAGGGACCAGGTGTGCTGGAAATATTTTATGGAGCTTTAGTCTGAAAATAAAGGAAGGGCACATTGCCTGTGGTCTTTGTGGGAGTGTGAGGGGTTAGGGTTGAGAAATGAACAATATAGTGGACTGAAATAGTATTTGAGAGCCATCTGGCTTCCTAGTGCTCTACATACTCTTAAAACACAGATGGTGAACTACATGGTGTACTAATGGTAAACATAAGTAAGTTTTAATGAAAAGGAGAGGCTGTTCATACATACCAGAGTTTTACCTCTGAAGAGCTGCACAGGGTCCTCCGTCTGTCCGCTGCTGTATGCAAAAGTGCATAGTGCATATGCTGATTTATCTTCAAATCCCGCGAGCAGCTTGTGCAGACCTGATAAGAGGACAGGGTTTAGGAATTTGTGGTTGAAAAGAAAACATAACCAAGTATGAGTATTAGTGGCACAGTAAAACAGAACCAACACCACATGATAAAGAAGAGACCTGAGGCCCACCTGTGCGCCTATGAGCGCACACAGTTCCACCAGTCACGAGCTCTCATGTGCAAACAGGCAAGACCTTGCTCCATCTGCACAGATGGACACCGGCTAGTTTAATCTCTGCAGTGAAAGTACACTACTTTTTCTTCCACTAAATAGAATGGCCAGGCAGTGACCTCCAACTATTTCCAAGGGAAGTCTAGAAGTTTAGATCTAGAGTGGGATAGACACTGGATCAACTTCTGCAGACACCATGATCACCTGAGAACAAGCACGAGCAACCTGCGTAGAAGGTGCCAATAACTAAACATAACTGATCGACCTAACTCGTGTGCATAATGTGTGCTACTCCTCACCACCTGTACTCGTACACTACACTCATCACTTGGTATTTGTCCCCTTCACTCATCTCTGGTCTGCTGCTTTATTAGTCTTGCGACTTACTCGTCCTCCTCGCTGATCACCTGTCCTCAGTGGTGGCCTTGCCATTAGGCCTCACTCATTAGTCCAGAACTTCGTACGTCCTCATAACTTATCACCTATTCTCCTCATTCATAGATTTTTGTTTTCCTCACTCTCTATTATTCCAACTCACTTATTTATGTGCTCTTTCAACTCTTCTTTCCCACTTGTACTTCTCATTCTCCATACCTGGAACCCAACTGCACCCTGCGCACAGTTGTGGTGTGTGGAAGGATTCATGATTGTGTAAGTATCGCTGGGGTTGCTGGGAACATAAAGTCCTCAACATAGTTCAGTTCTGGTAGCAAGGGAAGGTCAGAGGTTCTAGAACAATGACAAATGAGATGCTCCTTGAAGAGAGGAGTTGTTATCTGCTTTAAAAAGTGAATGAACAAGCAGGATTAGTGTGTGTTATTCCAGATCATGGATGCAACCCTCAACATAACTAGCCTTTTGTTCATTTCTTTTTAAAGTCTTACCTGCCAGAGAGTATTAGCTGTCTGTAGACGAAAACCAATTGTGGCTCATACTAGACACTTACAGTGGTCCTAGATACCAGCCAGTGCTTACTATTGGCAGGCTGTATAGTCACTCCATTCCTTGCTCCTTAATCGATGGCTTGCCTTGCTCTTCTTATGCGTGTCCCTCCCATGGAGCATTGCCTCTTTGCCAACCTTTTAATTAGACAACTTGCATTCTAACACTGCTCACATTTAGGAAACTGCTTTATTCTTTCAGCACTGTACGAGAGTGCACGTTTTCTAGCTCCCTCACCCATATGCCTGCTGTGTCACTCCCCTCACATCCACACACCACAAGCTGAGTTGCTCTCTCTTTCCAGCCTCCCATGCTTGTCCATTGCCCCCCCCCCCCTTCCGCCCACCAGTCTTTTCGTAATAATATGTTTTAATTCCTTCCCTTGGTGGGCCCAGCCTGAAGGCCCCCCATTGCTCCCCTGCCCAATCCCAGTTGCTCCGTCACTGGGGGGACGACGACGACGACCGCAGCTCCACCTTACAAAAAGTGGTTTCTTGAAAGTTGAATTTCATTTCTCAATCCAAGTGGTGTCTGCAATTGTGGATCAGTAAGAAATTAAATGGCATCCACCTCATTTTCTATGGTGTGGTGTAAGCACTTGGCTTTAGGATGGGCATTTTTGTACAATGCCCTGATGTGAATTTATACTATAATAACTGTGATTATGAATACAACCCGATTTCCAATCCCCATGTGTGATAATGCTACACATTGAGCTATAAATTTATGGTGAATTGGTAATTACTGATTATATACACAGGAGTTATCCCTTGGTAGTTGCAATTAATAAGATGTACTTTTATCCCATGAGGTAATCATTTATCCCTTTTAAAAGGTTTCTTTGTTTCACATAGCGTCATTTCAAAGGTGCATGCTTACATCATCATGCATGCGTACATCATCATGCATGCACAAGTATATGAAATGAAGCAACCACCAGCATTAACTGCATCCTTATGCCATTTCTTTTTTTTTCCTCTTTCTTTAGGGCGAGGTACAGCATTGACAAAAAGCAGCCTTGGCAAAGCCAATAGGTACAAATGGCGAGCTCTGCTAACTTTGCCACTGCTTGTTCCATCCTGTGGTTTCGTTACAGCGAGGTCTCTGCTTTCTCTGCTATGCTAACCTCATGGGATGGAGAGGTTTCCTCGTCATGTAGGGTGGTGCATTGTTTTTTACTGCCTGTGGAGAACACATACATTCTTGAATATGATGCAGGCCTTCAGAGGCAGCCAGAACAGGGCTGTCAGGCTGGGAATGGGGTTTCCATTGACGAGTCGAGCGGAAGCACACTAGATGCTCTTCAGTGAGGAGGAAGAATGTGGATGAGTGAAGTGTTATCATCTAAGAAAGAAAGACTCGTAGCCTTTATTCTGTTTCTGAAGACTTCGGCAGTGGATGGTTTTACTTTAATACTCAGTCTCTTTTTGGCAATGTTTTCTCGTAACTTATCCTCTTTAATGACTGGTCCTCTTCACTCATTATTTGTCGTCACTAATCGCACATTGTTCTCGCTCATCACTGACCACTAGTCCTGCCCCCTTCTTCTCTCGTACCCCTCTGTCACAGACTGGACATGGGGCAGAAAAGGCAACACCATTCCCAGCCACGCCCATACGAATGAACTCAGCAACGCCATCTCAGAAATCCTATTACCAATCTGCTGGATCCTTTACACTAGAAGCCCCTGGTGATATGCTCTGCAGGTGGTCCTCACTGGACTAAAATAAAAAACTACCCTTTGCAAAAGAGCCATTTTAAGAGATGCGATGGGCATTTGAATAGAGTACATTTTTAGGTCTCGGCTGCGAAGGCTGCGCTTGCGCAGTCTCGCTCCGAGATTTAATGAGTTTGAGTGACTTTGAGAAGAGGGGCTTGCACCCGCCCCTCTTCTCTCCTGTTCTCCATTGGCTGGCCTCTTAAATGCTGGCCAGCTACTGGAGAAGAGGTCCAGTCACTCCGTTGAAGCCCCGTCCTTTTCGGATCGGGGGGCGTGTTTTTTCGTTGCTTTTCGCAGGGCGTGTTTTTCTCTCCTCCAGCCAATGGCAAGAGGAGAGAAAAAGAAACACGCCCCCGAATCCGAAACCGAGGCTGCGTTTCTCCGAGGCAGTTCTTCTCTGCCTCGGAGAAAGGCGGTGGTGTCCCGGCGTTGCTCCCTCACCTGATCTCCTTGTTTTGCTATCGGGATCCGCACCGTGCTTTGGACGCCTTTCCCCCTTGTTAAAGCTCTTTCCTCGTGGCTTAGGAGACGGGACCGGAAGAAATTACGTTTAGTACACTGCAGCCAATCAGAAGAGGAGTACAACATTTTGCCTCTCCCCGACTTCCAGCTCATCTTCTCGTGTTTCTTTGCACGTAAACGGGAAACCTTCCCACGCCACGGCCCACCGACACTCCCTCCGCTGCTGAAGTTCTCGACCAGGATGTATTTTGTGTGATTTACGGATGGGGGGGGCGTGGTTAAGCTTCCTTATGTCAAAGGGGTGTGTTCTTCTACTTCAATTCACTATTGTGCGAGTCGGCGGCAGTTTGTAAACCCTACTCCTCACCCGTCCCCTGACTCTCGCTTCTTACTCTGGGACTCGCGACCTCTCGCATTGCTTGGTTGGTATCGGGGGCTAAGTTTTGGAGAAATGTGTTGCGAATCAAACGTTTTAAATCTTTCCAAACCAATAACGTTGATCAACACATTGGTTCTTACCTGCGCCTTCCTAGAAGCCCACCAGGCTTTAGGGGTGCTTATGGTCCCCTGACTCTGGACTGGGGAGTAAATCGAGGCTTTGGACATCAGAGGTGCTAGTCGGTGGATGGGTCACTGAAATTCTAGTTTTCCGTTCCTAACCATGCGTTCCTCCTGGGCAAGGTGGGGATTTGCAAACTGGCTGAGGCTTTGTGGCCTGCTCTGTAGATCATTGGTCTCCTATTGGCCCTGGGGTCTGGCTGTCAAATCTTCAGTCTCGGCTGCATCCTTCAGGTCACCGCTAATGGCCGCTGCCCTGGTACTGTGCAGAGAGTTATCCAAATGGAGACCTGCCACTCTGCAGATCTTCCAACCGCCCTCTCTTTCTGTCTCTCCTTCACCCTCTTCCCTCCCTCGCCCTCTCTTACACAGTCACCGCATGCCTGTGTCTCGCGCCGTCTCACTGTCTCACACACTCCTGCTTGTTTCTCTGCCCCCTCTCCTTTTTCGTACCTCCTCTCTCAACACAAACCGAAAGTGCCTCCAAGCAGAGCACACGGGCATCCCAGCACTTTAAGGCACGGATGGCGTTTTGAAAGTAGCAAGAACGTGTCTCGCCGGCACACCACCCCTCGAAAAACACCCAGAAAAGAAGCGTTAATCTGCATTTCGCAAACGACGCCGCCAGAGTTCACGGCCCAGCGGTAACAACACGCAGACATTACGACTAATTTCCGAGATTACCGCCTGGGGTAAACGAGCCTGCGCGGGCAGACGCATTTGCGTAGTTTTTGCGCGCTGAGCCCACTGCATCTGTGGCATGGTTGTAGGTCGCACGGAAGTATTCGCAACCCAGTGCTCGACACTTCGATCTATTTCGAGGTGTATTGATCCGAGGGCGCTGTTCACCACACAACGGAAATTACCGGGCACGAGTTGTCTTTTATTTCGTTTCGAATCCGCGAAACGTAGGTGCGCAGACTCTCGCAAACTCGCTTCCCGCCGCCGTTCTGTAGCCGAGTCGGTATATTTTTCTCAACCACATAAGTGGAAAAGATGGATACAACCCCGACTGCGCCTTGACTAATATCTGTATTTTACATATGCATTTTACAGGGCTGGATGGTGCATTTCTTTGGTTTTTGGTAGCTCATGTAGAAGATGTTTTGTTTCTTACTTCCTACCCGCCTGGTGTGTACACTCTCTGTCCTGCGGATTTTTTTCCTTGTGTTTCTAAATTGACGGGCAGTATTTTTTTTTTTTAATGAAAATCTGTGAACATCTTAACATGTCCAAAAAACATACATCACCCTAAAGTGAACGAGGTATTTTGAAGTTTTCCCTGTCTGAACTTGCACGAACACGAGGAGATGTAAGTGAAATAAATGTGTTCTCTCCCCCCCCCCTCTTTAATCTGCTCTGCTCCTCCGCACTATTACCTCTAATGGAATGTAAACTTTTTGACAAGGGAAAGGGCAGCGCAGGTGACCCTAAACCGAGCTCGACCCCCTCAAGCCACACCTGAGGCATTTAAAACGAACGTGTTTGTGCGAAGGAACATGTTAACTTTGGGGGAAAGGTCAGAAGTGTGATTTTTGGCACCACGCTTTGGAAGAGCAGCAGGTATTTTCAACAATGCTAAGCGGCCTTTAAAGAACACGCGCTTAGACCTGTCCGGGGCAGAGTTTATTCCAACAATTCGTTGTAGCCTGCGCAAGATCACACAGTTCATTAACAGTCGCGGCGGAGCTGTGATCGACAACTTCAGATTTGTAATAATAACAAGCATTTACAATGCAACGGTCTCGGCATTGTTAAAGTTAGAGCTATTGGCATTGCTCATGACAATGCCGTTTCTTTAAATGTTTTAAAAACAAAAACATAAACAAAAATAATGTCATGAGCAATGCCAATAGCTCTAACTTTACCAATGCCGAGACCATTGCATTGTAAATGCTTGTTTCCCTTGGTATGGCCTCAAAGCAATTTTACCAGTGTAATGACTTTTCACATAGGTACTGGATTACCATCACGGATACGGATTTAGGAGGTGATGATGTGTTACAGGTAGGTACTGTGTATTGGTAACATTCTCATTAGATGTCAATGTCTCATTTATTGGATTTTGGGTGCATGATTGTGCTCGATCAGCATTAAGGGTAGGGAGAGGAGTGTGTTTTTTTTCTTGATAGCAAATACCGTTAGATACTGTGATAGCCAATTATGTGGTGTTTGAGTCCTGTTAGATGTATGTTATGAGTTTTCCATCTAGTATGTGCTGTTGGTGTCTTATGGGGGCAATGCAGACAGTAAAAAACAGAAAAGATGGCTATTAATGACTTATGAACAGCAATGAATACATACAATTATGTACAATACTAGGCCTCCGTAATAAACACATATGATATTGCTATATCCTAATGCAGCGTATGCCTTTCTCTGTGTACCTGGTCAGTGATGATGTGTGTCGCCGTTTGATATTTTGAATCATTTGACACATAGTTCTTTATAGTTAGTTCACTACAGTACCAACAAATATCTAAATTGGCATAGCCCTACCCCCTCATTCTAATTTCCCCATTTCAGTATCAAGTTCATAAATTACGTTTGCAATGGTTAATTTTTAGTCCTGCCAGTTAGGGGGTTATTCCCAAAATGTATTTTTTTTTTTTTAAATATTGGTTTTAGATTTCACTGATCCCAGAGAATAAGACGTTGTCGGCATTTAAAAGTGTACATTGTTCTTATCTCCAAGAACAAGAACAGAACACCCAAAACACCGCAGCCAGACTGGTCCTCGACATCCCCGCTGCAGACACATAATACAACACCTCCGACAACTCCACTAGCTCCCAATCAAAAAGAGAATCACCTTCAAGCTCCTCACACATGCCTACAAAGCTCTCCATGACGTAGGACCAGTATATCTGAACCACTGACTTGCATTCCACGTACCCGGAAGACAACTTTGCTCTGCTCAACTTGCTCTGGCCTCCGTCCCACAAGACCAGAACTGGAGGAAGATCCTTCTCCTACCTTGCCACCAAGAGCTGGAACACCCTCCCCCTCCACCTCAGGCAATCCCCGATGACCCAATTCAGGAAGGGCCTCAAGACCTGGCTCTTCGACTGAACTCCCACGCCCATACGGATCAAAAGTTCCCCCGCGCCTTGAGACCCTCACAGGCGAGTATCTGCGCTATATAAACTCCTGATTGATTGACAACAACAGAAATGTGGTGGGGGACTGCTTGAAATAATCTCACCACTAGTAATCCCTCTTGGCCACATTCTAATCCATCGCTGACTTCTGTCAGAGGGTTTCACTCCCAAAATTGCTCCTCTTATGGCAGCGGAAGCCACTTTGGTGGAGAAACGTCTGCTGCAGTGACATAAAACTCGCATTGCAACATAATTTTTCACCACAGTGGAATGACAGACTCACATTCTGCCCAACTTTATAAATCAACCGGTCAGGAAAGTACATTGGAAAATTACGATTTTATAATTGCCCATGGACAGTGACTTAAGCAACAGTCTCCTCATTTTTTCACCAAAAACGTCTTTATTTGTATAGGATGAATGATTGCATAGATTCTGATTTATTTTGGGCATTGGCTAGCAACAACATATTGCAAAACTGTTACTAACAAAGTTCTACAATCCATAACAACGCTCCTGAGACTGCACAATTAGGGACTGGAAAGGGGACTGCATTGGGGCTCACCCCCAACTCGCCCATATGATGACAGCACCGCTTGAAGACCTGCAAGGTGGGAGACCAGAGTCAGACTTAGGCTATTCTCCAGGAAGGGAAGCATTACAGGACGACCTATTGCCAAATTAACATTTCTGTCTTTGAAGATATCGCTCTGAAGCAAGAATGAATTAGACTACACCGTTACGGACATGCCCATTTTGGCTGATTCCAAGTTTACTTGTGGCACGGCTTCTTTGAGTTGTGCAGGATTATATACAACCTCAGTTATTCAAGAGTGCGTTTAATGCGCTGGGCCCATAGTCACTAGTGCTAGGAGACTACCAAGAATAATAAAATTAAAATAAAAACTGTGACGAGACATGGGATCCAGGAAGCTAGCAAAGGAGGACCGAGAACAAAGTTCTGGCAACCTTCTACGAGACAAAAGTCTCCCCAGGAATGCAAAGAGGTGTTGCGTCATTTATGGGATTGTAATCCATACTGCTAAACTATAAAATGCTCCCCATGCGCCAACACATGGCCTTCGTTACAGATCGATTCACTGCCAATGCAGCTTTGAGAGAAAAGGATGGTGTATGTTATACGATTACTGACCACCACTGTAGGAAAGTACTCCAGGTTGTTTTTAGATCCCCAATCGGACCGTTGCTCCTCAGTCTCTCCAGGCCTATTTCCAAAAACTCACCTCATCAGTGCCACTTCGATCTAGTCTCAGGGCCCAGAGGGCAGATCTGCCATCAGGCGGTTGGTCTCGGTCCCATCTCTGGCTCCGAAATATGGACAGCATCCTAGATCTGCAACAAACTCTGGTCTACAAATGTTTGTGCCACAATATCTGGATGGCAAATTTAGTCTTGTCCCCGATTTCGGATTCTAAACAATAACTCTGCTTCATGGTCTCTGGGTTCCAAATCACAAATTTGTCATCTCTGGGTTGCAAACGAACGATGTAATATTTGGCCTACTCCAACTCAGACGCTACTTGAATCTCATGGTTCCAGAAGCTGTTCTAGTCCATTCTCTCAGATGCACACCTGTCTCTTCTATGTTATTGCATTTGTAATTGTGGTCTCTTTTTACTCAATTTTAGGGATCCATTCTGACCTGAGTTTCTTGGTTTCCAGTGCCTTTTTATCCCTCTTGGGTCTTCTGCATCGAAATCGGAGTTCTTTAAATCCTACTTGTGCTAGCCGCTTGGTTGAAAACTAAAACGGCAATATGATTAAGCATTTACTAAAGACATGAATTCTCCTTCCTTAGAACATGTTTCTTGTCTTATGTTGACTAATGTCTGGACTCCATTTTGTATTGTCCTGTCTCCACGTGCTTTGCACGAGAAGAGTCCTTCCTTTTCGCTAGTTGCTCTTGTAATCTGCCTAGTAACAGTCTATAAATAGCTCCTTTGTTCGTCTGGCGCATGCCCAGACTTGACCACATCTGTGATCAGTTAGTCCTTGTTTGACCATGTTTTCGCGGGCTCAGGAGATCGTCAACTCCGCCCACATATTGATTCTGTATTGAAAATGTCCATAAAAGGTAATGTTTGTTGCCTCATGTTGTATCCACCCACTTATGAGCCCCTCTGTTGTGTATAAAAGGGGACCGTGTACGCAAGTTCTTTGTGCTACTCTATGCAATACTGAAGAGTGTTGTATACGTTGTAGAACCACCCTTAAGGGTTAATAAACTTTGTCTTTGTATTTGCAGTTTCCGTGCCAACTTCCTTCTAGTTTTCGTTACAGGAGAGCGAACCCTTGTATTCTGCGGGCCTAGCTGGGGCCGGTATTCTTCAATTGGCGCCCGTCACGTGGAGCTCATCGGCGACTCGGATGCTCGAAGGATTGGTCGTGACGAAGGTGAGGAATTTGGCCGGGGATGTGATCACTGCCAGCGGCGTCTTTTAGTCCTGGCATCCCGAGGTTTTCTTCCTTCCCTTCCGAACTGACCTTCTGGGTGGCGCCGGTCCTCGACTGAGACCTCTTCTGTCGGTTTGCCGCGACAGCCGTTTGGGCGAATTTTGGAACTTGGCAGTTGGAATCTGGACACTCTTGATTGGTAAGAACCGTTGTACGGTACTTGCTCCGAGTTTTGAAGCCTGGGTTGGCTATTTGAGTTTGATTTGTGATGACCGGTCTTATTGATTACTGTGAGAATATATGCGTTGCAACACATATAGGCAGGTAATGTGGAGATATTTCTCCGGAGTTGTGTAAATCTGAACGGCGCAAAGTTTAAGTGCCATTTTTGATAATACTGCATATTTTGCATTATTTTTGAGCATGCCTGCTTTTAGCGCACTCCGTAAGCGGTGCTGCTGTTTTGGAAACCGGTTAAATCTCGAGGAATCTGCTCCAGCCCCCCCAGAGGGGACTCCTAATAGGGATATGTATGTGAAGCATGGTCTTTCCTCTATAATGTACAGCACAGTGTGGAGGAAATACACCAAAAAGGATCCTGAGTTACAATGGCCTTTGTATGGATCGTTTGATATGCGTAAGATTGAGTATGTGGAACAGTGTATGTGTAAACGGCGTGCTCGGCAAGACATGTTTGAATGTGTACGGTTATGGGTAAAGGAAGTGCGTGAGCGAGAGAAACGTGAGAAAGCGCTGTTTGATAAAGAGCAACGGAAAAATGATCATGTGAGAGCGCAGGAAGCGAAGCGTCGGGAGGAAAGAGAACTGGCGGAGAGACAAGAGAAAGAGCGTAGGTTGCAAGTCTCGGGTCAATATGCTGTCCGCCAGCCACTTTATCCTGTCCTTACTAATCTTGAAGATGATTTTTATTTATTAGATCGCTCTCCGCCCCCTTATGTTGGCGCGTCCGCCCCGAGATCACAGGATTCTGGATCGGTTTCGGATAAGGTAGACACGCGGTCCATGTTATCAGTTGAGCATATGGGTGAGCTTCGGAAAATTTCTCTGCGTGTACTTAAAGGCAAGTTATCTCTTGCTGAACTGTTGGAATCTTTGGAAAGTTGGCAGGATAGAGAGAAGCTGTATTTTGCGGCAACTTTTTCTGATGAAGTGATTACTGCCTTTCGGAAATATTCTGATGTTTTCGAGCCTGATGCTGTAGTTTCAGATGCTAAAGCATTACGTAACGGTGTTTTTTCTCCCTCTAAGGTACCCGATGCGGTCCGACGGCTGTTTGCATTGCGGGACGCGGCGTTTGAACTTAAAAGAGAAAGCGCACCTAAAGGCAGGGGAGAAGGAGCAATCGGATTCACGTACCGGCGGCGACCAATCATCTACCTCCCATTCAGATAAGAGCGAACTAGTGCATGCTAAACCGATGCGAGAGGCGGCACCTTTGTATGTTCCTCCTAAAGGAGCAGGAAATAGTTCAGATATATCTTCCCCCGATGCTAGGGGATATTTTGTGTATAATTGGGTTTATACTCCCTGGCATAGGGCTGATGTTATGGCATTAAAGAATGCATTGCCTGACCCCCGCAAGAATCCAGCGGCCTTTTACGAAGAGGTCGAAGGGGCTTTGAATTCTTGTACTATGACTTTCGCAGATATAGATTTGTTTTTTGGGCTTATTTTACCACCGGATATGTGGCGATCTGTGCGGAAGGTGGATGCTCAAGCCGCTTTTAAGGCCAAATGGTCTGAGATTGAGGATGTGGATAGGGAGAGAAAACCCGGGCAAAAACCACCCCAGCTTATTTTAGATCTTCCCACTGCTATTTTGACTAAATTGAAAACAATTATCCCCCCTAAAAAGATTGACTGGAATATGTTAGCCTCGTGTAAACAGAAGGTTGACGAATCAGTTTCAGACTTCTTTACACGCTTTGAGGAGACATTTCATGATTTCAGTGGTCAGTCACTTACGGATGATACGGGTCGACATCTTTTTGTCGATAAATATGTGGCGAATTTATTACCGGGAATAGCAGCTCGTTTAAAAGCGAGTGAAAGTTCTTGGTCTACCTCGTCTCCGGCATCCCTCCTGACTATGGCTCAGTATTATGAGCGTCAGGAACAAGAAGCGAAGGGGCATGAGGAGAAGAAATCGAAAGATTTGAAAACTAAGGTGATGTTAGCACAAGTGTATGGTCCGCCTCGTCGGGGTGTCGAAAGAGGTAGAGGAGGATTCTATGGTCCCCCTTCGGGTCGGTCAGATGTTAATAGAAATCAATGTGCGTATTGTAAACAGTCGGGTCATTGGGCTAGAGATTGTCCGGTATTATATGCATCTCGTCAGGGACGTGGTCAGGGACCACCGAGAGGTAGAGGGGGCTTTTCGAATTTCAGAGGGAATTCCAATGATCGTGCTCGCTTTGAGCCTAACGTGCAGCAACGAGATAGACCTAATGTGTTTGATCGATCGGCAACACCAGTATCAGATGTCTGGGAATGACCGCCCTGGGTACCATGATTCGCAGCATGCATAGGATTGCGTTGGATGGGGGTTGGAATCAGTTGAAGTACCGATTGATCAGAAGGGTCCTTATGTTTCAGCAAATGTTTTGGGTTCTACTGATCGGGTCCTAGTTGATACAGGAGCTACTCGCAGTGCACTGTCCAAACAATTGGTTCCGAGGGCTCCCCCATCTGGCTTAATGGTTACATCGGTAGGGTTTGATGGTACACTCTCTCGAAGCCCTCTTTCCCGACCCCTCGCATTTCATGTTGATCGCTTTTCTGCACCCTGTCCGTTTTTGCTTGCTCCGAACACGCCCGATAACATTATGGGTCTTGATATGCTAAAGCACTTCAGAGCTACGATCCGCTGCTCCCCTACTGGAGTACGTGTGATCTTAAACGATAATCACCCCCTGACAGACCGGATGTGTGTGGTTACGGAGGATACTGCATTAGCTTCCCTCCCTCATTCTTTGTGGGCCACTTCGGATACTGATGTGGGACAGATGATGATTCCGCCTGTCCACATTAGTGTCCAGGAGGGTGCTGTATTACCGCGACTCCCTCAGTATCGTATTTCCCAGGAGGGGGAGGAGGCACTCATACAGATTGTGCAGGATTTGATTACGGTGGGAGTAGTGGAGGAAGTTCCTTACAATGTCTGCAACAGCCCTATTTTACCCATTTTGAAAAAAGATACCGATACCAGGGTTTATCGTTTTATCATTGACTTAAGGGAAGTGAATAAGATAGTGATACCTCAGTATCCAGTGGTTTCTGATATCACGACGTTACTTACTTTGGTCCCGCCAACGGCGACCACGTTTTCAGTTATTGATTTGAAAAATGCTTTCTTTTCGATTCCTATTCATCCTGATAGCCGATACCTTTTCGGTTTTACTTTGAATAATAGGTCTTATAGATTTTGTAGAGTCCCTCAGGGTTATACAGAGAGCCCTAGTATTTATAGTCAAGCATTGAAAAGACAATTGGATTCCTTTGTTCTGCCTGATGGTGTTACCCTTATACAATATGTCGATGACATCTTGTTGGCGGCCGACACTCCTGAGTTGTGTGAGAAGTGTACGTTATCCTTGCTTTCCTTTTTGGCATCTCACAATCACAAAGTGTCGAGGAAGAAATTGCAATTCTGTAGACCAAAGGTGACTTATTTGGGTCACCTTTTGTCTAAGGAGGGGCGTGCACTTACACCAGATCGTATTCAAGCAATTTTGGACACACCAGTACCGTCCACACAGAAGGATGTGCGTGCATTTTTGGGTCTTGCTTCTTTCTGTAGGCAATGGATATTGGGGTTTTCACACATAGCTAAGCCATTGTTAGCACTCTTGACAAAAGACACTCCGATTCCTCTTCCCTGGTCAAATGAGTGTGAAATTGCTTTCCAGCAATTACGACAAGCCCTTTGTTCAGCACCAGTGTTAGGTACACCCCTGATTATACGAAGCCCTTTTCACTGTATGTGCATGAGAAAGATGGATGTGCATTATCAGTTTTAGTGCAGATGCACGGCGACAAGCAGCGCCCTTGTGCATATTTTTCGGCTGTACTTGATCCTGTTGCCCGAGCATTACCAGGGTGTTTTCGCTCGGTTGCGGCGACAGCTGTGTCAATACGCCAAAGCGAGGGAATCGTGTTATCTCACAAACTGTTGGTATTAGTTCCCCATGCTGTGGATGCCCTGCTTAATCAGACAAAGACGCAGCATTTGACCAGTGCTCGTTTAACGGGATATGAGTTGACGCTTTTGGCTCCTCATATTACGTTAAAGAGGTGTGCAACGTTAAATCCAGCCACATTGTTGCCGTTCCCGGAAACTCAGTCCGAAGCGCGAAAAGCACATGACTGTATTCTTGTGACTGAGGAACAGACAAAGGGTCGTATTGATCTCCAGGATACGCCCTTTACAGATGTAGATGGAGAACTGTGGGTGGACGGATCATGCCTGAAGCTACCAGATGGTACGACTTCAGCAGCGTATGCAATTACCACATTACAAACAATAGTGGAGACAGCACGCATACCGCAGAAATCAGCTCAAGCAGCGGAACTGATAGCATTAACACGAGCATGTGAGCTCAGTACAGGATTGTGTGTGAATGTTTATACAGATAGCCGCTATGCCTTCGGAGTAGCGCACGATTTTGGCCTACTCTGGAAGGAGAGAGGGTTTCTAACATCACATGGAGCACAGATAATGTATGGAGAGTTAGTTCACAACCTTTTGACTGCATTAACATATCCAAAGAAGATTGCTATAATTAAATGTAGTGCCCATAAGAAGGTGGTTGATAAAGTTGGAGAAGGGAATGCTTTAGCAGACCGGGTGGCACGAGAGACTGCGATGCAGCCTGATGCTACTGCAATGTATGTTGTGAAGTCACAGGCAGAAAGATGGCACGATGCTAGGAGAGAAGTGCTGGAGATACAGAGAACCGCTTCCGATAAGGAA
Source organism: Triturus cristatus (assembly GCF_964204655.1). Classification (NCBI taxonomy): domain Eukaryota; kingdom Metazoa; phylum Chordata; class Amphibia; order Caudata; family Salamandridae; genus Triturus; species Triturus cristatus. Next base: position 253,466,354 of record NC_140586.1, read on the forward strand.
CGGGAACAGTGGTCCAATGATGGAGAATTAGATGACGAAGGGTGTTGGAGAAGTAAGCAGATGGATAAATGGAAGTTACCCACAGCTTTCGTACAACCTATGGTTCAGATGGCACATGGACTAGCGCATGTCGGAGCTTCCGCAATTGTCAAATTACTCACACGAGTTTGGGAGCATCCGGAGATCGCTAGTACGGCGAAGAGGGTAGTACAGACCTGCATGATTTGCCTGAGGTACAACCCAGGAAAGGGTACACGAACTCCAGCAGGAGGATTTGCACCACCTACTGCACCCTTTGAGGTTTTGCAGATGGATTACATTCAGCTTGAGCGCTGTAACAATCTGAAGTATGTTCTAGTAGTGGTTTGTGCCTTCAGTAAATGGGTTGAGGCATACCCTACGAAAGACAATACTGCAATGACTACAGCCAAGATGCTATTGAAGGAGTTCTTCCCTCGATATGGTGTTTGTAGGTTGTTGTGGAGTGATAACGGACCTCATTTTATAGCAGATGTTATCAAGTATGTCCTGAAAGGCCTAGGCATTACTCAGAAGTTCCATGCAGTGTTTCACCCACAGTCTGCGGGATTGGTTGAGAAATATAACGGTACTTTGAAGCTTAAGATCGCGAAGATCCAAGCTTCGACTTCTTTGACTTGGCCAGATGCTTTACCGCTGGCATTATTGTCAATTAGATCGATACCGCATTCTCGGACCGGTCTCACACCTTACGAGATTGTGTTCGGACGCCCAATGAATATTTGGGGTCCACCAAAACCGCAGTTAGTGTATGATGTACCTTGTGTAATGATGAGTGATTATCTGGCACAGTTAACGGATAATTTGGTTTCTATTCATCAACAGGTTCGAGAGGCGCTCCCTGATCGGTCCACAGGTGAAGGTCATAACCTCCGACCTGGCGATCAGGTTATGATCAAGGTGTTCGAAAGGACGATCAGTCTGGAGCCGAGATGGGTTGGTCCTGAGCAAGTCTAGCTCGCAACGAGGACAGCTGTGCGAGTTTCCAATCGGAAGAACTGGATCCACTCCTTGCACTGTCGTAAAGTGCCGCCTGGATTGGTGGAGCCTGCTGTGTTGACCGACCATCGAGAAATCCTGACTGCGAAGAAAGACCGTGCTGTGGAACCGAATGACACTGAGGAGCTCTTCCCGGACCAAGCGATTCCTGGAGGAAGAAGATATCACCTTGGACCGAGGAAGTGATTTTTTTATCCAAAGACGTTGTCAGAACGGCCCTTAGGTTAGTGAAACGGAGAGCCAATGAGGCAAGGGGGGGGGATCAGCCCTGCATTAGTGTAGTGACACCCGTCTTGGCCCGCTGGTGAAGAAATCAACGGCTGCCTAAGGGGAAGAGTTCTGACAACCCTTTTAGTTTCAGGAAGATATTGACTTTTTACTACAAGATGGAAAAGAAGAAGATTCTTTGTGCGACAAGTTTTATTATCATTGTAGCTATTGTTGGTATAACCACATGGTTTGTTGAGGATGTGACTCCTGCCCGTGAGTTGCTTGTTTTGACCACTCCAGTGCCTGAGGAGCACTACTTTTATACCCTTCCGTATCAAGAATTGAAGCATCGTCAGTCTTATTTGAATAACACTTTTATCCAGATGTTGCATCATACCCATGTTGCTACGAATGCTACGAACTGTTGGATATGTGGTATGATGCCAGCTCATCAGAAGAAAGGAGGAACGCCGTTCATACCTCTTCCTTTCTCTCATAATGGCTCTTGTAGAGCATGGTACACTTTGCTTTTCGCCACACGGAAACCCACAGTGGGACGATTACTTTTCAGACTTAATAGGGAATGTCATCAAGATAAAGATGGCTATCCACAAGCGAATGGGACAATATGGGAATGGGAAGAATATCGACCAGACAATGAATCGATCCCCTACATTTTCACGAACACCAGAGACACTGCAGGGAAGGAACAATTCGTGATTCAAGTGGCGCAAGCTCAAGCGGACCTGTGTGTCCAGAGTGTGGGTTATATTCCTGTTGGTGTTAGCGATTGCATTATTGTATTGAACATAGATGGGTTAAATAATAGTACTTTCTTAGCCTCCCATAATACATACTTTGTATGTGGGAATAAGGGTCATTATCGCTTACCAGCCGGCTGGTCCGGAGTATGTTATGTAGCGTTTTTATTACCTCCTGTATTCTTAGCACCTGCATCTTATCCTAAAGATTTGAAGTTGTTGAATAATGTGACTGTAAATAGGTATAAACGTACTCTATCCATTGATGATGTTGATCAAACTGACACTAGCTTACAGCAATATATTGATTTTAACTTAGGATTGTTTTTCTTTGTTGGAGCTGCTCTAAATAGTAGGAAGGTTCGTAGATTAACAAGAGTTGTAGAGGCTGTGACGAATCAGACCGCTACTGCTCTTGGGAATCTTACGGAAGAATTACAAATTACTAGAATGGTTGCATTACAGAATCGTATGGTATTAGATGTTATGTTAGCTGATAGAGGTGGAGCATGTAAAATTATCGGAAGTAGTTGCTGTGTGTTCATTCCTGACCATACGCCATCAGTTTATAACGCTATTAATAAATTGCATAAAATCGCAGCTGAGATTCATACAGAAAATGGCACTTGGACCTTTTCTGGATGGTTTTGGGCATTGATCACTACATGGGGATGGAAGGTTTTAACTGGTCTCGGCATTATTGTAGCAGTTCTGTTTTCCTGTTGCATCTGTGTCCAGTGTGGTCCTTTACTCTGTTCTCTATGTGTGTCATTCTGTATTCCTGGTAAAAAGGCTATTGCCAATGTCACCTATCAGAAACATTTGAACAAGGAGGTGGAAGAGATGATGAAAATTGACATATATGATGATTATCCTAATAAGCCGAATGTCTTCAGTAAATGCTGAAAGGGCCGTCTGTTGAAAACTAAAACGGCGATATGATTAAGCATTTACTAAAGACATGAATTCTCCTTCCTTAGAACATGTTTCTTGTCTTATGTTGACTAATGTCTGGACTCCATTTTGTATTGTCATGTCTCCACGTGCTTTGCACGAGAAGAGTCCTTCCTTTTCGCTAGTTGCTCTTGTAATCTGCCTAGTAACAGTCTATAAATAGCTCCTTTGTTCGTCTGGCGCATGCCCAGACTTGACCACATCTGTTATCAGTTAGTCCTTGTTTGACCATGTTTTCGCGGGCTCAGGAGATCGTCAACTCCGCCCACATATTGATTCTGTATTGAAAATGTCCATAAAAGGTAATGTTTGTTGCCTCATGTTGTATCCACCCACTTATGAGCCCCTCTGTTGTGTATAAAAGGGGACCGTGTACGCAAGTTCTTTGTGCTACTCTATGCAATACTGAAGAGTGTTGTATAGGTTGTAGGACCACCCTTAAGGGTTAATAAACTTTGTCTTTGTATTTGCAGTTTCCATGCCAACTTCCTTCTAGTTTTCGTTACAGGAGAGCGAACCCTTGTATTCTGCGGGCCTAGCTGGGGCCGGTATTCTTCAGCTTGGTTATGGATCACAGCCCCCACTCCTAATTGATTACAGTGTGGGGACAACTATTTACAGGCGGAGAGTAATTGTTTGAAACAAACTAAAGACGAGGAACATTGAGGTAAAAACAATGTGTTGAAAAGCAGGGCTTACCTTCTGGCTTCAGCTTTTCTAGGAACCATTTTCTGAAAGAAACGAACAGGATATTTTGTTAGCATACAACATGAATAATTACTTTTGAATTTTATCAATAGGAGGAATATTTATTTTTCTACAAAGCTCGCAACAAATATTCTTTTGTGCAACCTGAAACTGATGCTGGACAAAACTGCAAAAACAGACCAAAACAATCGTGTTTCCACCATCAAAGAGGATTCAATCGTTTTTACCAAATCCACTCTCGCCGCCAAGCACATTTAAAACCTCACCAAGCTCCTAAAGTTGAACAGCAGAGCATGAGGTGAAGGCACCTTACGTACTACTTTGTTTATGGAACAATTTTTTGGTAGAGTTCTTTTAAAGATTTTATTTTTTACGTCATTTATTACAATACTTCATTGAACGCTGTTAGCATTAGACTGTGCATAGGTCATCTATATATTCTACTCGACAGTAGGAGCTAATGGTGCTTATTAAAGTTCCTCTACGGCAGATACCCCTGCCACCAACTCTATAAACGCTCTTCATACTAGCTGATTGCAGAATGCAAGCCCCAGGGTAGTAAGATCAGTCAAAGTAACACCTTGCTCAAGGGCACATGGATACTCCTGCATCATTAGAAATAAGGCAGTATCTGCAAATATGTCCAGTCACTCGGAGACTTTACTTAGGAATCTAATTAAATAGCCAAGTGTGGCTAATTTAATACCTTCGTGAATAAGGACGGCTGTATGTTGTTAGTTGCCCTACACTGCAGCTATGTGTTGAATTATACATTAAAACGGTAACGTTTCTTGTCACAGACACTAAAGTCAACCAGCGTTAGTACTCACCTGTGGGGTCATACACACTGGTCGAACCTTTTTTAAACGGTTGTAACTGTGTGCATGCATTGCAATGAAACTCAAAGACAAACACTCCAACTGGCAGCAATGTTGGCGCCTCGATCCCGCTCTGTTATTTAAACAGTGTTTGACACTGCTGATCAACCCATAATCCAGGGTAAACTGCTAGAAGTTGGCATTCGCCGACTGGCTTTTTGAAGGCTGGGATCATTGTCTCATCGGTCTCAAAATAATTGTCTTCCACCATTTACTTCACAACCCAAATTCCAACAATGGCACCTCACTGTTGGCCCATCAGCTAGATATCTACTTAGAACCTTGGCTCTTTTGTATTTGTGGCTTCTGTTTTTTTAAATGTATGCGGCCAATACCCACATAATGCTTCGTTTGGATCAGATAGATGGTCAGGGAACTCGCCTGCAGCAATCAATGAGAGTTGTCAGGGAGTTGATGAGGGTTCCATGGCAGACGCTCAACTTATACAAGACAGAGGCAATTAAGGGTGGACAGAGCAACTTCTGACCTAATGAGGAGATATGGGCTCATGCCCAGTTATGGCAGAGATCATAATAAACTCTACCAGTGAAATTTGATTTTGAGTTTAATGAGGGTCTAGTTTAACGCAACGACGGCATCATACTGCTTAATATAGAGAGGTAAAAATGGTCATCTTAGCAATTACTGGTTCAAACCGGATTACATTAATGCTGTGTACATGGCCCTGCCCAAGGTTCTCATTACAATCATCGAATATATTCACAAAGCTGCAGCAAGAATTGCCTTACAGGCCATCAAGTTCTGTCATATAGCTGCTGTACACTATGCACAGGCTGTCTATTGGAGCCAGCATTTAATTTAAAACCGTTTATGGTGCATCAGTGTGCACCTGAGCAGGCGCCTTTATTGCTTAAGAAGCACATCAGAAGATATGTGGGGGTATGAGGATAGTGTCCATCTGAACTAGAAGTGCTGATCCTACCGAGGTTTCTAAGCCTAAAGTTGGGAGGGCATTTTTTTCTGTATTCACGTCAACTCTTTGAGACTCTCTCAGCCAGCATTTAAGAGCACGGAGGCCACATGTACTAACACATTTTCCCATAGACACATAATGGATAAAACTACGATACATCAGGCCCTTTCTTTCTTTTTACAAGGCTATAAAACCTTGGTTATTTAATTAACGTCTCACGGGGTAGTTGAGATGAGCAGACTCCTTTGTATCAGCTCATCGCCATGAAACCTCCAGAGGTGGGCGAGCACTTAAGAACGCTGGAGCACACAACTTTAAGCTCAGTTCCATAAAGCCACCGGCTACATGACTCCGAGCACAAGGTTACCAATGCTATATATAAATTGTGGAACTTTCAACACTACGTTAATTTTGAAGTGAGGAAAGAATGCAGGCTGTGAAGAGTAAATCTTAAAGTCAGACGTTACACCTCTATATACAAAAATATTGGCACGCCATGCACTTCCAAGCCAGGTTCAGGAAGACAACATTGTAAAGTCAAATTTTCAGACCCGTATACGTTTTAGAGGATTCAAATTTTGATTTTATTTCTTAGGAACGTGCTAGATACAAACCACTTTTTAAAATATTAATTTAGGAAGATTTGTACAAATCCCTTTCTCATAAAAGGGGTCCTGGTGTTGAAAAAAAAAACTGCTGAACTGTTTGGAGGCTCTTTCTATCTTTCTATCTAACAAAAGGTTAGAATGTATCCACAGCGCATGAAGAAGCAGCTCGAACAGGAGGGAGCTAACGCAGAGAAGGCTATTATTGCAGGAGATAAACCCTCAAATTACACTATTCTTGAGAGCAAAGACTTTTTGCAGATGGAGAGTTTTTGTTGGAAATATTTTATTGCTTCATTATTAGCAACAATTCAGGCGGACGGTAAACTGCCAGCATTAGCTTTAAAGAAAGAGTGAGCTTATACCAAAGATAGCCCGGTCAGCCATGCACAGCATGTGATTGAAGGCCAGTACAAGCCGTGCTTAATTTGTGCCGGGGCTTGCCGGTGCTTAGCACCGGCACATAATTATCAGGGCCGGGTCTACACGCATTGCTGCATGCACGTCATTGATTTTAATTTTTGATATGGCACAGAGTGTTGTGTTTAACTTCAACAACTTCTTGTTGGCACTCCGCACTACTGTCTGCGTCTCCCGTCCGGTTGTTTCCAATGCGCTTCTAGTCATCCCTTCTCTGTTTCCTCTTGTATCCCCCCTGTATCCATTCACTTAGTTAGCCTGCATTTCCTGTGCGCCTGTCTGAGAGGCGGCCACTGGTGCGCGTGCACTTAGCGCTGAAGCAAGTGGAGGGAAATATGAACTTCTGAGGCCAGCAGGGCAAGGAAAGACCTCCGGGGGTTTCAGGCGAGAGGAGGAACCCCTACGTTTCTTCACACAGCGGGGAGAGGGGTGACCCCATACTAGAGCTAAGACCAGAACCCGAGGCGGGCGGGCTTAGTTGAGAAAGAGTGAGAAGGCCCCGGGGCGTTGGCAGACGGTCACTCCCCATCAGGGGGCTGACGAAAGGAGCGGCCCTTTCTTACTAGCCTGAGAAAGGAAGAGTCAGAGGTACCCAGGACGCCACTCATGGCAAGAACGGTAACATTCAAGTCCGAGGTAAGGCGCCACACCCCCAATACACATGCCCCCGCACTACACATGCGGGGGGTTCTTCTTGGTCCAGGAAGGGGCGGGAGGAGGAAGCAGGAGCCATTGTATTGCAGAATTTGGGATCCTTTCAGAGTCTGGCCCTCCCCCATTGAGCCAGTGGAGATGTGATCAGGCCTGGACTGGCCTGAGGTTTTCAGTGGAGGAGGGTGGGGCACTGGGAGAGCCCGTAGGCTGTGGAGGGGAGAGCTGGGAAAGGCCCAGGCTGAAGAGGGCCAGGATGGGCTCGGTCTCCAACCAGGGAAGAGGATGTGGTCCGCCGGCTAGACTGCTGACTTTGGTGCTGGAAACTAGAGTTCGAGCCTCGAGCTCGCGTCCACATCCTGTGATTCTGGGCAAATCACGTAATCTCCCCGTGCCTGAATGTGTAATGTAAATACGGTGCTCATATACAGAGCTCCAATACCTTCGGGTCGAGTTCGCGCTATATAAATATGCAAAAAAAAAAAAAAAAAGAAAAGAAAACGCACAGTTGAGGGTCTCTGACCTCTTGGGGGCACATGGGGGGAGACTTTCTATTTAGGGGTTGGGGGACTTGCATTTATCCAGTGGGGGGTATGTGGGTTATTGTAGTGAGAAAACAGAGAGGCACTTTTTTTTTTAGGTGTTCTAAAGCTGTGCTAGATAGCAGCTGTTATAAGTAAGCAATTTAATGAACAGGTATGATGCTGGTTTTACAGATTAAATTGTCTTTATTTTCCCAGTGCCGCTTCTGTGTTCCTATGTTGATGAGAGCGGTCATTCTGCATCACTCCGGTAATGTAAAATGTTAGTCCTTCTTCTATTTTTGCATAATGTCCAGGTTTTGGGTTCTTAAGATCTCGTCACGCCTAACATGAGTCCCACAGTCATTTCCTTGGTAGTATGGGGGGTAATGTAGGCATAAACAAGAAGGGTGACATTTCCTGTTTTGAAGTACCTCACGGGAGTGGATTGGCAGGGGCCTAGAACCCGGGTGGAGGGCAGGGCAGGGCAGGCACTTGAGGACAATGCGTAGCTAAAAGGTTAATGTCATGGCCTTTTAGACAACCGAACAAAGGCTTGTAGCTTCGATGGGTCGACTGTAGTTACCATTTTAACATTGTGTAAAGGTGGGCTCAAAAACTCAGATGTAGACATGCTGGCTGACGGTGTCACACGTGACACGAGGCAGCATTGGTGGCGCGCTTGTGGCGTGCTAGGCTCAGAGTGCAGAGGCCATGCGATGCCAACACACCCTGGAGCATGGCGAAGAGCCAGCTGTAAAAATACGCTGGGTAGCACAGTTTATACTCCTCACCTGCCACATTGCTGTACCTCTCTACTATTTATTGCCCCTGATAGTTAATTTCACCACGCTAGGTGACTCGGGACTCTGATATTATGCGACGCCCAACTCCTTAACAACACAAGCGTTGAGAGAAATACAGCACTCAACATGATTGGTTATTCGTGCAAAGCACAGGCGAACAAACATATCTGCCTCGCATCACACAATTTGAAATGCAGGGAAGCCAAGATCCGACCACAGGATTCCTAGTTGTACACCTGTAGGAGAGTAGGGTCTGCTATCCTATGGTCACCCCAAATTTTTGCTTTTTGCTTCACTGGTTTTTGACATATTGAGGCTGTGGGCCTGCCAATCAGACCCCCAGCCTGCTGTTCTCTCTACTAAACTAAAACTATGCACCCTAGGTGCATAACCAATTGGAAGTGGATCACCCTGTCAGCCCCTGTACCAGTGTACACTAGGTACCCAGGGCATTGGTGTACCCAAGGCCTGCCAAGGGCTGCAGCATGTATTATGCCACCCCAGGCTTGGCCTAACGATTTGACACAACTGGCTGATCACTCAGCTGGGGTAAGTTGGTGTAATCACCTCTTACTTAGGTGTAGTATACCTATACCTAACCTTAAATGGGACACCTGGTAACCTATAAGTCACTCCTATAGCAGGCCTTAACAATCCTGAAGGCAGAGTGCTTGGTTCCATGTGAGATGGTGCTCTGGCATGAGCTGAGCCTGTCTACAGTGGTCGGAACAACTTCCTTCTACTGTTTCCAGATATCGTCATACCATATACTCTTAAGTGCATTATGAACCTCGCGGTTAAATGCTATCTTTGGTTTGGCTTTATCAAAACATGTCGAGTAAGGTGTCATACGAATTGGAATACTAACCCCTCGCCAATTCTGGCGACGGGGTTAGCATTCCACCCTTCTAGAGGGACACGACATGTACAGTACCTGAAACCCGGGTAAAATCAGACATAGCCTCAGCTCCACAAAATGGATGCTGCCACCACAGACACAAGTCTGCCCTCCTGCTGCTGGGAGTCCTTCCAGCTTGGGAGGTGTGGACAAAGGGTTTCCTGCCAGGGGAGGTGCGTGCACCACCCCAGACAGGATTTTGTGTATTGGTCAGGTAGGGCTTGAAAGAAACCAGACATGCCTGTGGCTCACAAGGAGCCTCGGTGCATATGCCAGTTCAAACCGGTCCTGGGGCACACCAGTCCCGGGCCTGGGGCGAGCTGGACAAAGGATTGGGGGTGTAACCACCCCCCTTCCTGGTCCCACCCTTAGGGAGGGACCTAGCAGGTAGTCCGGCCCCTAGAATCCGCTTAAAGGTAGGAGCTGTGTCCTAAGACTTCAGACATCCTGGAATCAACTTGAAACTAAGAAGAAGACGGGAACTTCGACATTCTGCTGCACAGAAGACTGAAGAAAATCTCCCCTGTGGTCAGGGAGTGACCACCTTGCTAACGCAAGCACCATCCAGCGAATCACCGTCTGCTTTGCCGCCGCCTCCCGCCGGAGCCCGAGCCCAGAGACTGACGAGACCTGGACCTCCAGACCTCTCACCGCCCGATCCACAGTCCCTGCAAAGAGGAGACCCGTGGAGGCACCGAGACACGTGGAGCCAGCCATCTTGGAACGACTACGACAAGCTGACCAGTGCAACAACCGAGGCTCCCTCCAAGTTGTGCTTTGGGTCCTGAGAAGCCCAACCCTCGAGCAGCATCTGCACCAAAGGTGAGCCCTCCAGCATCTCCACGATCTGCGTGGGGCCCTTCTGCATTTTGCCACTCGACGCGCCTAACCGGTTGCTGGCCCGCTGGCTAGTGGCCATCTTGGCGACGAAATCTACGACAAACACCGCTGGTCTGGTTGCTCCAGACTGGCCCTTGCTCCCCTCCAAAGGAGCAATCCCTCTGACCTTGCTGGTCAGAACCAACAGCTGATTTCCGAATCCTCCTGCAATTGCTTTTGCCAAGGCTTGTTTGCTTCGATCAAGTCGCCGACACCGCCGACAGCGAGAGCCTGCGTGGGACAGCTCGTGAGCCGACTCCTGGACGTCGTCGACCTTCAGGGACCACGTGGCTGCGGAGACAAGCTACCCCTCATCACCTGTTTGCACCCGACATCGCCTGGTACCCACCTGGTGCCACGCTGGTCACTGGCTAGTGACTGTGAACACTGTCCCCTCTGCTTACAGGTCTTCAACATCTCCGATCCACTCTTGGACCCACTGCATCTCTTCCCGACCGACCGCCTGCAGCATCTTTGTCCCAGGCTCAACGGAACAGATAGAAGAAACCCGACGCACTTTGAGGCCTATGCACCCGCTTCCTGTGGGTGAGGTAAAGCTGGCACACCTGTGCCCAAGTGTAGTATTACATCTCTAGTGCCTGTGTTCCAAATCTTAAGTTCCTAGGTCATCCGGAAGATTCCTTTTGCAGTAACTTTGTACTTTTTACGCACCCATTGAAACCTATGGGAGCACGCGTGTGACTATTTGCTCTGCACACGCCACCCGTGGACCTCCTGGTCACTAACTGACGTTAGCTCCTTGTAGGCCCAGCGATTCTAGAGGCCCTAGGCCTTTTCCCTTTTCTGTTCGTGGTACTTATACCACTATTTTAGTATATGGTTCGAGTGGCCACCAGGGCCTATCCATATAAAGTGCAACTTCTGTGTATTAGGTGATAATCTTGTTTGACGATTTGTGCTCCTGTGCTCATAAAGAGACTAGGGGTTACTTTGAGAAATAAATACATATATATTTTGAATATATATCTGTGTGGTGTCCTTTCATTGGTATAAAAGGGGGTTACTATTGGTAAAACAGCTTGCTTAACACGCTTCACGAGTTTAGCCTCAAAGACTGCTTAGCCTACGCTACCACTAGGGCAGCTAGTCCGAAAAGGTTGACTTACAACCACACCATAAGGGTTGCTTGGCATGGTACAAGGTGGTCACTAGAACTAGTGAACAGCATATACCAGGCCAACTTCTCACATTGGTGAGCAGCGGTTGGATTTGAGCTTGCTGTGTTTTACCATTGTAATCTCTTGGTTACCAATTGAAAGATCACATAGGTACCTGTAGGTACATATAAAACAAGATTAGATATACATAAGTTCTACTGAACTTAGTTGTTGTAGAGCAAAGGGAGTAGCACACCCTGACTACAACTACTAGATAGGTTTAGTAGGTAAACCCAAGTGTAGGTAGATTGCAACACATCCACCCACACTTAAGAGCAATGGCCGGGGCAGAGGGGTCCACTGTACCCATCTCTGTTGAGAGTGACCCCCAGAGGGCACCATCCAGCTTTGCTACCCTTAACCAGAATGAGCTCAGGCATTTGGCAACTCTTAGAGGCCTTAAACAGCCCAAGAACCCAAACTCTGCTGAGCTCAGAGAGCTCTTACAGAATGATGAGAATCAGAGAGCACTCAAGAAAGCTTCCCAGTTAGCCCCCTTAGGGTCAGGAACAGGAGGCCCCCCTTCTGAAGATACTACAGAGGTACCCAGTTCCAATAGTCACCCCTTAGATGGGATGCCTACCACAGAGGATGAGAGTGAAAAGGATACTGACAGTAGTGAGGATGAAGGGAGAACTAGCCCAGTGCCAAGTATTATACTTGGCCCAGCTAAACCAAGGCTATTGGGGACTGACAGTGGGTTCAACCCACTGGATCTCCCCAGTGGACTTAACACAGGGCTTGGAAGGCAAAGGAATCGCTCAGGTGACTCCAATGCTTCCCATGGCTCTAGAGGCTCTCAAGGTCACTCCAGGAGAAGGATGACCACCCCTCAGAGGAGGGAACATGAGGCCAAGATGCAAGAGGCCCAGCTGAGGATCAGGAAGCAGGAGCTAGAAGTAGCCCTGATGGAAGAGAAACTTAGCAAGGCTAGACAGCATAAAGAGAGTGGGTCTATACCCACTGGTGGCAGCATTGTCCCTAAGGACAAAGATAGGGTTTTCGACAATAGAAACCTGTCTAAGGTTGTGCCCCCCTACAAAAGTGGGGATGACATCCACAAGTGGATAACTGCTCTTGAGAGAGCCTGCAAAGTACAGCAGGTTCCTGAAGACCAGTGGGCAGCAATCCTCTGGCTCTCCTTTGAAGGAAGAGGCAGAGACAGACTCCTCACTGTTAGAGAAGAGGATGTCAGAAACTACAGAGTCCTGAAGAGTGTTCTAGTTGATGGGTTAGGCTTAACCACTGAGCAGTACAGGTTAATGTTCAGAGACACCCAAAAGACACAGACTCAGGACTGGTCTGAATACATTGAATGTGCCACTAAGGCTTTGGAGGGTTGGTTGCTGGGAAGTAAGGTATCTGATTTTACAGGATTGTATAATTTGATGATGAGAGAGCAGATTTTAAATAACTGTCAAAACCAGCAACTGCATCAACACTTGGTTGACTCTGATCTGACCTCTCCCCAAGAATTGGGAAAGAAGGCAGACAAATGGGTCAGAACCAGGGTTAAGCAAAAGAACCAGAACCAGGGCCAAGGGGGTGATCAGAAGAAAACAGACCAAAAGGGTGGAGATCAGAAACCTAAAGACCAGAAGTCTTCAACAGGGCCCCAAACTACTACTAAGGAGGGTGGGTCCCAACAGTCCAAAAAGAAGAAAGAAGGTCAAAAGAAACCCTGGTGCAATCATTGTAAAAATACAACTCACTGGACTAGTGATTGCAAAAAGGGTGGAGCCCCCAACACTGTTGCCCCTAAGGCACCTGCTCCCAGTACTACTGTTAGCAGTGTTGGTCCCCAGACAAAGGGTGTAGTGGGAATCACTATGGGAACTGAAGGAGATTCTGACTTAGACAGAACCCTTACACAGGCAGTCTTGATCTGTGATGGGGACATTGATTTGTCCCTGACTGTGAGCCCCAGTAACCTGGGCAAGTACAGACAGACTCCTTTAATTAATGACAAAGTGGCTCAAGCCTACAGGGACACATGTGCCAGTGTCACTATGGTGACACCAGGCTTTGTGGACCCTGGACAGTACATACCAGGTGAGAACTACCTGGTGACCAATGCCAGCAATGCCACTACTTCACACAGTGTGGCAGTTGTTAACTTCTCATGGGGAGGGGTAACTGGCCTCAAAAGGGTTGTGGTTAGTGCAGACCTCCCAGTAGAATGTTTGTTGGGCAATGACCTAGAGAGTTCTCTATGGTCAGAAGTGGAGTACAGGACTCATGCAGAGATGTTAGGTATATCATCACATGTCCTTGCTGTGACCAGGTCACAGGCCAAAAAGTGCCTCACTGAACCTCAGGTCTTGGATCCTGGAACAATGGACCAAGCACCTACCAAGAAGAAGAACAGGAGGGTCAAGGCTGTGCCTTCCCCCCTGCCTCAGAGTGATGATCAGCCTTCCCAGGAAGCTGATCTAGAGGACCCTGAAGGAACTGTCCCTGAAGAGCTTGAACCTGATCAGGTTGAGTTTCTGGGGACAGGGGGACCTTCAAGGGCTGACTTGAGGCAGGCTCAGTTATCCTGTCCCTCTCTTGAACCCCTCAGACAGCTGGCTGCTGCTGAGGCTGCTGGGAATGCTCAAGGTACCCATAAAGTGTATTGGGATGAAGGGCTCCTTTATTCAGAGGCTAGAGACCCCAAGCCTGGTGCAACCAGGAGGTTGGTTATACCTCTGCAATTTAGGGGCTTCCTTCTTACCTTGGCCCATGACATTCCTTTAGCAGGACACCTAGGCCAGAACAAGACCTGGGACAGACTTGTCCCTCACTTTCACTGGCCTCATATGAATGAAGATACAAAGGAGTTTTGTCGCTCCTGTGTTACCTGCCAAGCCAGTGGCAAATCAGGTGGCACAACAAAGGCCCCCCTGATACCACTACCTGTGGTGGGGGTTCCCTTTGAAAGAGTGGGAATAGACATAGTGGGTCCCATGGATCCTCCCACTGCATCTGGGCACAGATTTATACTGGTGGTAGTGGATCATGCCACCAGGTACCCAGAGGCAATTCCCCTTAGGACCACTACAGCTCCTGTTGTGGCCAGGGCCCTGCTGGGAGTATTCTCCAGAGTGGGGTTTCCTAAGGAGGTAGTATCTGACAGAGGTACCAACTTTATGTCAGGATACTTGACAGCTATGTGGAAGGAATGTGGTGTCAACTACAAGTTCACCACCCCTTATCACCCACAATGCAATGGGCTTGTTGAGAGATTCAACAAGACCCTAAAGGGTATGATCAAAGGATTACCTGAAAAGCTCAGGCGAAGATGGGATATCCTTCTACCCTGCCTTCTGTTTGCTTACAGAGAGGTCCCACAAAAAGGAGTTGGCTACAGCCCCTTTGAATTGTTGTTTGGGCACCCTGTGAGAGGCCCACTGTGTTTGGTGAAGGAAGGATGGGAGTTACCTCTCAAAAAGCCTAAGCTAGACATAGTGGACTATGTACTTGGTCTCCGCTCCAGGATGGCTGAGTATATGGAGAAGGCATCTAAAAACCTTGAGGCAAGCCAGGCCTTACAGAAAGCTTGGCATGACCAAAAGGCTGTCTTGGTTGAGTATCAGCCAGGACAGAAGGTATGGGTGTTGGAGCCAGTGGCCCCAGCAGCACTCCAAGACAAATGGTCTGGACCCCATACAATCCTGGAAAAGAAGGGAGAGGTCACCTACTTGGTGGACCTAGGAACTCCCAGGAGTCCCCACAGGGTACTCCATGTTAACAGGCTTAAAGCATATGTTGACAGGGCAGACATGGGCTTGCTCATGGCTACAGATGAGGGACAGGAGGAAGAGAGTGACCCTCTCCCAGACCTGTTGTCTCAGAACCCTGAAGATGGCTCAGTTGAAGGAGTGACCCTTGGAGGCAACCTCACTGCCCATCAGCAGACTGAATGTAGACAGGTTCTACAATCATTTTCACATATGTTTTCCTTGATACCTAGTCAAACTGACTGGTGTACCCATGTTGTGGACACTGGTGACAGTCTGCCTGTAAAGAACAAACTTTACAGACAACCTGACCACGTCAGGGACTGTATAAAGGCTGAGGTACATAAAATGCTGGAATTAGGTGTCATTGAACCCTCAGAGAGCCCCTGGGCTAGCCCAGTGGTTCTGGTCCCCAAACCTCACACCAAAGATGGCAAGAGAGAGATGAGGTTCTGTGTGGATTACAGAGGACTCAATGCTGTCACCAGGACAGATGCACACCCTATTCCAAGGGCAGATGAGCTCATAGACAAACTAGCTTCTGCAAAGTTTTTGAGCACATTTGACTTAACAGCTGGCTATTGGCAAATCAGATTAGCTGAGGAGTCTAAGGCCAAAACAGCATTCTCAACCCCAGGTGGGCATTATCAGTTTGTGGTGATGCCCTTTGGTCTGAAGAATGCACCTGCCACCTTCCAAAGGCTGGTGAACCAAGTCCTTACTGGGTTGGATGACTTTTGTGCAGCATATCTGGATGACATTGCTGTCTTTAGCTCCACCTGGGAGGATCACCTGATCCACCTGAAGAAGGCTCTTGAGGCCCTGCAGAGGGCAGGCCTCACTATCAAGGCTACTAAGTGCCAGATAGGGCAGAGTAAGGTTGTATATTTGGGCCACCTTGTGGGTGGAGGCCAAGTTCAACCACTGGAGAGTAAGATACAATCCATCAAGGACTGGTCCCCTCCAACCACCCAGACTCAAGTTCGAGCTTTCTTGGGCTTGACTGGGTATTACAGGAAGTTTGTTAAGAACTATGGGTCCATTGTGACTCCTCTTAATGATCTGACATCCAAGAAGATGCCCAAAAAGGTTCAGTGGACAGTAAGCTGTCAAAAGGCATTTGATGACCTGAAGGAGGCCATGTGCTCTGCACCTATCCTGAAAAGTCCTGACTACTCCAAAGAGTTTATTGTCCAAACAGATGCTTCTGAGTTGGGTGTGGGAGCTGTGCTGTCACAACTTAATGTAGATGGTCAAGACCAACCCATTGCTTTTATTAGCAGAAGGTTGACCCCCAGAGAGAAGAATTGGTCAGCTATTGAGAGGGAGGCCTTTGCTGTGGTGTGGGCCCTGAAGAAGCTGAGGCCATACTTGTTTGGCACTCACTTCAAGATTCAGACCGACCATAAGCCCCTCTTGTGGCTAAATCAGATGAAGGGTGAAAACCCCAAACTGCTTAGGTGGTCCATTTCCCTACAGGGGATGGACTTTACAGTGGAGCACCGGCCAGGTACTGACCATGGGAATGCAGATGGTCTCTCCAGGTACTTCCACTTAGGACATGAAGACGAGACTGGTCAAGGCTAGTTTAATGTCCCAGCGTTTGGGGGGGGGTTGTGTAGGAGAGTAGGGTCTGCTATCCTATGGTCACCCCAAATTTTTGCTTTTTGCTTCACTGGTTTTTGACATATTGAGGCTGTGGGCCTGCCAATCAGACCCCCAGCCTGCTGTTCTCTCTACTAAACTAAAACTATGCACCCTAGGTGCATAACCAATTGGAAGTGGATCACCCTGTCAGCCCCTGTACCAGTGTACACTAGGTACCCAGGGCATTGGTGTACCCAAGGCCTGCCAAGGGCTGCAGCATGTATTATGCCACCCCAGGCTTGGCCTAACGATTTGACACAACTGGCTGATCACTCAGCTGGGGTAAGTTGGTGTAATCACCTCTTACTTAGGTGTAGTATACCTATACCTAACCTTAAATGGGACACCTGGTAACCTATAAGTCACTCCTATAGCAGGCCTTAACAATCCTGAAGGCAGAGTGCTTGGTTCCATGTGAGATGGTGCTCTGGCATGAGCTGAGCCTGTCTACAGTGGTCGGAACAACTTCCTTCTACTGTTTCCAGATATCGTCATACCATATACTCTTAAGTGCATTATGAACCTCGCGGTTAAATGCTATCTTTGGTTTGGCTTTATCAAAACATGTCGAGTAAGGTGTCATACGAATTGGAATACTAACCCCTCGCCAATTCTGGCGACGGGGTTAGCATTCCACCCTTCTAGAGGGACACGACATGTACAGTACCTGAAACCCGGGTAAAATCAGACATAGCCTCAGCTCCACAAAATGGATGCTGCCACCACAGACACAAGTCTGCCCTCCTGCTGCTGGGAGTCCTTCCAGCTTGGGAGGTGTGGACAAAGGGTTTCCTGCCAGGGGAGGTGCGTGCACCACCCCAGACAGGATTTTGTGTATTGGTCAGGTAGGGCTTGAAAGAAACCAGACATGCCTGTGGCTCACAAGGAGCCTCGGTGCATATGCCAGTTCAAACCGGTCCTGGGGCACACCAGTCCCGGGCCTGGGGCGAGCTGGACAAAGGATTGGGGGTGTAACCACCCCCCTTCCTGGTCCCACCCTTAGGGAGGGACCTAGCAGGTAGTCCGGCCCCTAGAATCCGCTTAAAGGTAGGAGCTGTGTCCTAAGACTTCAGACATCCTGGAATCAACTTGAAACTAAGAAGAAGACGGGAACTTCGACATTCTGCTGCACAGAAGACTGAAGAAAATCTCCCCTGTGGTCAGGGAGTGACCACCTTGCTAACGCAAGCACCATCCAGCGAATCACCGTCTGCTTTGCCGCCGCCTCCCGCCGGAGCCCGAGCCCAGAGACTGACGAGACCTGGACCTCCAGACCTCTCACCGCCCGATCCACAGTCCCTGCAAAGAGGAGACCCGTGGAGGCACCGAGACACGTGGAGCCAGCCATCTTGGAACGACTACGACAAGCTGACCAGTGCAACAACCGAGGCTCCCTCCAAGTTGTGCTTTGGGTCCTGAGAAGCCCAACCCTCGAGCAGCATCTGCACCAAAGGTGAGCCCTCCAGCATCTCCACGATCTGCGTGGGGCCCTTCTGCATTTTGCCACTCGACGCGCCTAACCGGTTGCTGGCCCGCTGGCTAGTGGCCATCTTGGCGACGAAATCTACGACAAACACCGCTGGTCTGGTTGCTCCAGACTGGCCCTTGCTCCCCTCCAAAGGAGCAATCCCTCTGACCTTGCTGGTCAGAACCAACAGCTGATTTCCGAATCCTCCTGCAATTGCTTTTGCCAAGGCTTGTTTGCTTCGATCAAGTCGCCGACACCGCCGACAGCGAGAGCCTGCGTGGGACAGCTCGTGAGCCGACTCCTGGACGTCGTCGACCTTCAGGGACCACGTGGCTGCGGAGACAAGCTACCCCTCATCACCTGTTTGCACCCGACATCGCCTGGTACCCACCTGGTGCCACGCTGGTCACTGGCTAGTGACTGTGAACACTGTCCCCTCTGCTTACAGGTCTTCAACATCTCCGATCCACTCTTGGACCCACTGCATCTCTTCCCGACCGACCGCCTGCAGCATCTTTGTCCCAGGCTCAACGGAACAGATAGAAGAAACCCGACGCACTTTGAGGCCTATGCACCCGCTTCCTGTGGGTGAGGTAAAGCTGGCACACCTGTGCCCAAGTGTAGTATTACATCTCTAGTGCCTGTGTTCCAAATCTTAAGTTCCTAGGTCATCCGGAAGATTCCTTTTGCAGTAACTTTGTACTTTTTACGCACCCATTGAAACCTATGGGAGCACGCGTGTGACTATTTGCTCTGCACACGCCACCCGTGGACCTCCTGGTCACTAACTGACGTTAGCTCCTTGTAGGCCCAGCGATTCTAGAGGCCCTAGGCCTTTTCCCTTTTCTGTTCGTGGTACTTATACCACTATTTTAGTATATGGTTCGAGTGGCCACCAGGGCCTATCCATATAAAGTGCAACTTCTGTGTATTAGGTGATAATCTTGTTTGACGATTTGTGCTCCTGTGCTCATAAAGAGACTAGGGGTTACTTTGAGAAATAAATACATATATATTTTGAATATATATCTGTGTGGTGTCCTTTCATTGGTATAAAAGGGGGTTACTATTGGTAAAACAGCTTGCTTAACACGCTTCACGAGTTTAGCCTCAAAGACTGCTTAGCCTACGCTACCACTAGGGCAGCTAGTCCGAAAAGGTTGACTTACAACCACACCATAAGGGTTGCTTGGCATGGTACAAGGTGGTCACTAGAACTAGTGAACAGCATATACCAGGCCAACTTCTCACAACACCTGTGCACAGCATAGCCAGGCAAGACACACAAACTAGCATGCTTAAACAATAGTGATGTAGGGAGTGTGTCATGGGTCCTAGTCAGTGCAAGAAAGGATAAGGGTCAGCACTGAGAGTGACCTATAAGGGAAATACCTTTTTGTTCTCGCAAACTGAAGCTGCAACTAAGTACTTATAGAGTATGAAAGCTTGCAAGAGAAGCAATCGAGTGATAAGACTTAGGTGCCCAGGAGTGTTTTGGTGACTGTGCGTATGAAAAATAATGTGCTTAACAAGTACTGCTTTTTGGTGTCCGAAACCCAGTATGGTAATTGGCAAGCTATCTGTTTTGGTTACCTTCCCATGTTAAAGGAGCTCTCTCAGGTGAGAATAAAAACAAAGTTTACAAAATGCCTATTACAATCTTTACATTTCTTTAAACTCAAATAGAGTTATTTTGGTAACAGTTGTTTTGTTAAATTCTTTTTGTGGAAAGAAGACTGCTTATTCTCTTTGCATCTGTTAAATAACAGGATTGCAATTAAACCTTATTCTAAGCTATTGTGTAATATCAAACACCTAGAAACAGTTTTTATAAATGGAAGACCTCATTTATGAGAGTTATTAACTGCCATAACTGTTGCACAGGAGTCTATAGTGTAACTGCCTAAACAGAGTGGAGTTCAGACTGACGAGTGATAAGAGCACCATTTGACATAATATTGTAACAAAATGATTTATAAAAACAATTTTCAACAAGAGGACAAAAAGTCACAACAAGTGAAGCCACTGGTTCCTTAGCCCAATTGATAATCATCTTTTTCTATTGTTTCTCTAAAAGTAATCACTTTAACAGAATACTCTACTATTTATTAACCCAACAATACCCCTTCGGCCACTGGAAGTGACAGTGACTGACTCATTCAAGTGTATTGCATGATTTTATTCAGTTTATCTGTTTAGAGTGTTTTGAGAACATTTTGCTTTATTTTGTCACATACGCCATGTCAAAGTTTTATCTTTGGACTTGTAGACTCTGTTAAAAATGGCATACCCCAGTATTGTCCTTTCCCCAAATCGTCACATAGAGCACTGAAATTGTCCCTTTTCAATGCATTAGTGATTTTAGCTAATTTATTCCAAAATTGTGCTTTAAATGCACTTTTGAATTGATCTTTTTCAATATTTCCAAAGGGCAGGGGAACCTCCTATTAAAACCTTACTATGAGGAAGGCTCCCTTGCTGAAAATCAGATCGGGAATTACATCTGACTTTTAGCAGTGCCTAGTTGAGGATGTGGGTGGAGCTAATAAAGTAAATGGGTGGAGCTGGAGAAAAGTAGGTGTGGCCTTCGACAAACATTTGAGCACCTGCACTTCATATTTTACAAATTAAGCACTGTCTACAAGTTTATCACAGCGGGCGCCGGACCAAATTTACCAGTGGCTAAATTGGCTTAGACATTCTGACCAATCTGCAGCCTGATACATATCTGGGACCCACTAGGCAGAGTTAACTGCTATAGTCCATCCTGGAGGCAACTATCTCAGACACAGGGGGTATTCTTTTTAAAAATATTTAGTGGACATGAACCAATACTATGGATAAAAAGATGAAAGCGGTCTTAGGCTAGGACCATGTACCACTGAGTGGAATGTGAACTTGTCTCAGAATAACTATCTACTTCAAGGAAAGCAGCAAATTGTGGAAATTGAGTAGGTGTGAGATTGTGGCTGAGTCTCTTGGGCGTAGGGTAATTGCAAAACAATTTACCCTAATTCTAATGGAAGGAATTTAAATATAGGCAAAGCTTTGCATTGTGCAGAGAGCACTTTCAAATCAAGAATCACAATGAACAATGCTGAGGAGAGGTGCAACGGCCGAAATTTAAATGTCAACTCTTCTTTCACTCGTATTGTATTGCAGCATCCGCTAAGCTGACCTCTCCCTGGCCACAGTCCTACGCTTCTACAGGACCAGAGCAGGTGGAAAGTCCTCCTCCTCCTACCTGGCAGCCAAGACCTGGAACGATCTCCCCCATTCACCTCTGGCGAAGCCCGACACTGCACCTAATTCAGGAAAGTCCTCAAGACCTGGCTCTTCGAATGACCCCAACGGATCTGCTCACACTCACCCTCAGCGCCTTGAGAAGTGCACTCTACAAAACCCTGATTGATTGATATAGCACTTACTACCTCTAAGTGGGACGCTGAAGCGCTTCAGTTGTGCGTGTATAGCGCTTACTACCTCTAAGTGGGACGCTGAAGCGCTTCAGTTGTGCGTGTAAAAAAGAAGCCCAATATAAAGGTTAAAAATACATTTTAGTACAAGTTTTTTTCGAAAGAATACAGTTATACACCGCTCCACTCGTGAACAGGATTTTTCGGCCATGGTAAAGGAAACCTGTTTTAATGCCTAAATAAAGTTTTCCCTCACTTCAAGCCTAGCAACAAACTACAGTCACAGAAAAGTTTACAAACAAGCACGCACAAGAGAACACTGCCATCTGCTGGTGACAAAGAGCTAAAATTGAGTGAATGTAAGCACGCCTCCCCCGAAAATAACACCTCGCTGTTTGATCCACAATCCTTGAAGTTCTTTTTAAAGTAAGAACAATACGGCACAGAGCGAGGAAGCAAAAGAACGCACAGGGATACAAATAAACAATAACGGGCTTTAAAGGACACCATCTATTGCTTGCTTTGAAACAAATGCCTTGTTTCAAGAGAGACGGGGTCCTATCTATAGAAGGGCCTGTTTTTTAAGCCCCTCAACAAGTATTGTTAACGCCAATGTGACTAGCGTTGCCCGCCCAGAATTCTGTAAACGTATCTCGTTTCTGTTCACACTAAAGGATGATCATTTTCAGCCGCAACAGAGGCCATATATTATGTACCCACCCAGTGTCGAACACCTGGATTTCTGGTTTTCCCCAAAGCAGGGCACAAGTCCTAAAAAACAGAAGTGGGGGGACGCTCCAAGTTAGGTGGTGTCACTGAAAGTGACGTCACGAAAGGTGGCTTGCACAATCAGACTCATTGCCTCCTCTCGCTCACCCCGTAGATGCGATTGCATCAGAGAAGCCAGCGCGTGAGCAGTGTTCTAAATGAGCTCCGATCTCGCCCCAGAAAGGCCAAAGAGTGAATGTGTGGCTCCATTTGCTCCAGTTATCGAGCTCTCAAGTTTTCCACTGTCATGTGGGCGATGTCAGCCCGTCCTGGTTTAACAACTCTCCTTGGTTTGTATTATGCATAATATTATAATAGTAATAATGTAGGTAAAATTCCAATTGCACGGATCTCTCGAGTCACTGGGTAAAGGGAGATCGATGGGGCTGCCGTGTGGGCACGTAACGCCATAATTGAAAGTCCGCCCGCGTGGTACCCCGACTCGAGCCCTGCCTTAAAGAGTGGAAATACCTTGCCGAACTACACAGTGTCATGGACATACAGCACTTTCCCTCATGTTGAACGCAGTCGAAAAGTTTCATTATCTGGTAAGCCTAGTAATGTATACTGGGGATTTTTGTTTCCTAACTTATATTTCTGTCCTGCATGTAGGTTAGGACACTGCCATTAGCGGTGCATAACTGATCCTGGACTCCCACGCCTTTGACAGCATTCCCTTGTTTTCCCAGATGTCCCATTTATGATGTTTAACTGGCGTTTTAGTTTATTAAAACTCTATAATTTTTTTTTAAAACAAAAAAGTAATCTTTGTATGGTTTAGAAGCCCATTTACAAAGATGGCAGCCCATGCATGCACACGTACATGCAAGGGTGGCCTTCTTTGAAAGGGACAGAAGCCAATTGCCAAAGATGGCTACTGCAAGCAGTATGCACCCAGAATGTTGGCTGACCAAATGCTCCATGTTGCATGGTGTGGTGGGCAGAAGCAAAATATGAATGGCACTAAAACAGACCAATAGATGGCGAGGCCTGTCTGAAGCCGCTACAAGTAGGTACATCTATTTATTTGTAAATTTAAAGGTCTTGATTTACATCAGACCAACAAGTAATACAAATTACAAGGTCAGAACAAAATTGTACGGCAAAAGGTGTTGCAGTGATAATTTAAATTTTAAAAAAGGTATGCTGGTATGCTCTAAGCGCGATTGGACGACAAAATATGGAGACCGGAACAGCAGAGGACATGAATGGCAAATTGTTTCAGTGAGTTATCACCAGGAGAAGTCCGGGATGTCTGTGCCTCTCAGAGGCTTTTGTGGAGTCAGGTTATGGAGTCTATGTGGGGCCCGACTGTTTATTCCAAAAGGATCACCTCGCTCTAAACCCAAAAAGTTTTCTGAAGAAACAATTATATTTTGTTGGCAGCTCCAGCCTTTGGTGGTACCCTGGGGAGCACACTCCGTGCGGCTTCATCATGATCGAACAGTCTAGGCCTGCTTTTTATTCTATATATACAGTTTCTTGCTTGAGCATATGGCCATGAAAAGAGCCAGGTCTGGGGCACAGAGCCACGGCTGCCCTTCCCTTGTGAAGGTCCGGGTCCCCGATATCCTGCCCCTGGCTCCAGACAGTAATCCTGATGCTTAATGTTTCACTTAGACCCAGAAGGCAAGACACAGAAGACTGATGCTCTCTCAGTTTTCACTGAGGTAGGGGTGTGTACTTACATGTAGGGTCCAGGAAGTCCCCCTAGGGCGTTAAAGCAGAGACAGGTGTCCTCCACAATTACTGGTCCTTGAATCTGAAACCACAGGGAGAGAAGAAAAGGAGATAGCATCGTTTAGTGTTCACTTACGTAGTCTCTGAGGTTTCTAAATTAAAACAAAAATGACTGAGAAATCCTAAAACTAACAGAATGGGTCAATGTACAGGACAGGTCACACACGACAGTCTCAGCGGGTGCAGGCTCATTCTTCTTTTGAATGCTTGTAGTACTGTTTAGTGCCAAGCTGTCGTCTGCCGACTAATAAATATTCTAATATTACAGTCCAAGCCCAAACAGATATATGTATTGCTGAGAGCCCAGATCACTCCAGTAACTCATTTGTTTGATTATATACCACAGGGATCCACAGAATCCAGTAAGGCTTCCAGTCCTCCAGCCCCAATGTCCTGAATACACCCCAGATCATTATTCCTCAAACCCTGGTGTTGCTGAAGGACCAAATCCACTCCAAGTTATCGCCTCCTGCATGCAGAATGCAGACAGTAAACAACAAAACAGTATTCATCACTGATCACTTTGACATCCACTCCCATCCTCTGCACTTTACTGATACAGAACTATGACTCCGCCACAAGAGCATCTTGCGTCTGCCGGCAACACCAGCAGAGGTGGTATCACTTCAAGAGTAGCACGTCTTCAGCACTTTCCAACTTACGCAAGAACGCCATGCCCATGGCATAAGACTGCCGCCACTTAATACAGCCCTCTTTCAAGGACTCCCTCCCCAGCCCTACAGTCACATAATTTGAAGAACTAAAAAATACTCTAAGTTCCCTGCCAAACATTAGCATTGATTTCACCAAATACTCACAACACTCTACTTCTTCAGCTTATTTATGGTCATATCTTCCAAAACAATCACTTTGTGCCCACCTACCCACTCCAACTGCAGGCCACGTGACTGCATCCTCCTCTCCAATGTCCTCCATCGTTAACCCATATATGTCCCTGACCAGCCCACTGAGGCCAAGCTTCCTCCTCCTTCCCATCTCTTCTTTCTCAGTTTCTATAAAGAGATACAAATTTTGCTTGACTTATCCCCCACTACATGAACCTGGTCGTCAGAATTGCTCTTTCATCCCCATAAAGCCAATTCCTTCAACTTTGGTCAAAAAAACCCCAAGTTTTCTTTTTAATTACTCCAGGCTCCTTCACCTGCAATATGAATGAAAAGCCTAAACCCAAAACACCTAGCAAGCTCCAAAATATCACTTGGCCCTTCACCCTTGCTCTAGACCAGTAAGTATCTATGTACTTCTAGACATTCATCTGTTTACTCGACTTTAGACTAGCAACACTAAAATGCCTTATTTTCCTCCAACCTTCACTTGCCTCACTCATTCCATACTCGCAGTTAACTTGATTGGACCCTTTCTAACACCAGAAATAATTGAAAACTAATAAACACTGAACACACTTCTAAATGTCCACTAAAACTGCCTTCCCCTCCCACAAATCCCTCCAACTTTGTAGTGATCTTCTTAATGACACCCTCCAGCCAATCAATACTCGCTTTCCTTCAAGTGTTTAAAGACAGCCATGGTCATCTTCCTGCACCAATACCCGTCACAACCAATATCTCTCTAAAATGAGTGCCCCGTCGCTCTTTTTTCCCCCCGAGACACTCAGCCACTTTACTTTCGAACAGATCCTGCCTTCATTATCGTACACATAACTTCTTTAATCCCCTCCTTTCAAGGGACACCTGATAATACTTAACTGAACCCATGCCTAACCACGTACCAAACAGCCCCATACTCATTCTCATTATTGCTTTACAGACTGACATCTCGAGCTGCTGCGTTTACACGGTATGTTTGCCACTAGACATAAATCTCAAAACGCAGGCGTCTCCTCATGTATGTATTGAAATGAACAGGTTTTTAGTGGTGTGTCAGTCAACATTAATGTGGGTAAGAAATTCTAAACGACTGATGTCTCGGTATGGTAAAATACTTTAATCCTTTAGGCCGAGAATTACTTGGAGGATGAACAACCACCAAGACCCAATGCTCGCCAGGGCTGAAAAAACGTATAAAAATATACCCAATTCTTATGGCAAGAAGGTCCATTCATGCATATCCATTTATTGGCTGTGGAAGATATATTGAACACGATACTGCTGGTAATTGGGATGCCAGGGAGAGCCGCAATGCTCTTGCACAGATGGTGTCATTAGTTTAGTGCGGCAGCCCGAACTACAGGGTCATTGTAGTTCCTGGGTGGATCACTTAACAAGATTATCTCCATGCGGACTTCAGTCAAATCTTTCCATTTATCCTCCTGGCCTGTCCTAAACTAGTATCCACACACAAGGCAATACTGCTTCCTCAATTTGCAAGAAGGTCACAGGGGCGGGGAACCATGCAGCGTTCTAGACTTGTTCCTAGATTTTTCGAAAACAGCAAATTTCAGACTTGGGTTACTGGTTATATGTCCACCTGTGCTAAAGCATGATAGCTTTTCCTGAAATCAAGACAAATGCAACCCTTTTCTCTTGCCAGGGGGTGTATTTGCATCAAACAGGGGTACCACGGAAAAAAATTCATAACCTCAGTCAGCGAAAGAGGAAAGCATCTTTACAGAATGTCTTCTTCGGCTTTCACAGCAGAGATCTAGAGCAGCCACCAAGTGGTCAAGAAACTGTGGATTTCTAGGGAGCCAGAACAGACTCCCAAAGTAGGGTCTCTGGGACTTTTAGATTGTCCCTGGATGAGCATCAGGTTTGGAGGGAGGTGGCAGAGAGCAACAGGATGTGGATTAACCCTTTCTTAATTCAGACACTGATTGGAGATATGCTATCTCCAGGCAAATCTGGAAGCAGAATTGTGGAGGAAGCCAAACTAGTCTAGGTCAGTCTCTTCTGTGCAGATAGAGCTCCGGGCTTAATGTATGGTGCAGCTACAATCCACTCAAACCTGAAACTGCTAGGAGGATTCTTAGGTGCAATCTCAGGAGTGTTGCTCCAAAGACTGGACATTCTAAATAGGCTGAGCTATGTGCAGAGAACCACCATCTCGTACTTCATGCAATATGTACAAGCAGAGGACACCAACTCCATGAATGCCACACATAAAACCAACACACGATAATATATCTAAGAAGGAGATGTGAATGAATGGTTCCTCTTATGGTTCACTGAGCAAATGTCACACAAATAGGGTCCGAATATTGCCTGCATCACTCACTAGTATTTCAGCTGCCTCAACCGTCCGTTTCTGCTGCTTTGCCCCAGGCCTTGGAGTACATTTCTGGCGTACCTCTTGGCAAGGAGAATCTATCAGTCTGCTGGTGGGCCATCATAAAACATGGATTATAGGTTGAACACAATGAGGGAAATACAAGGCTAGGCCAATAAATGTCAAATGGGGGCAAGATGGCAGCGCTTGCAAATATTTATGTTCAAGACTACTGAAGACTGACCGTGACTACTGCACCTTTCTTAAAGAATGCTACTATTTCACCTCTGCAAATCATCTTTTGAGTGAATATTAGGACTGAATTTGGTGCTCCTGGAAATAAGCTTAAAAGGGCAGTTTTCTAAGGTCTTCACACCAGCCAGTGTGACACTTTATGCTGCTCACCAGTGCCTTAAAAGTGCTGTTTTCTTTGCAGGGTGGTGGACGAGGCCAGGGAGATTGGTAGTTTGCCCAGAGACTGGCGGCATGCTGAGGTGGTGGTATTTCACAAACCCGGCCGACCTCCGGAACACCACGCATCCTATTGTCGCATTTCCCTTCTTAACGGGGAGGCTAAGGTCTTGGCCAAGGCGCTTGCTAATCGTCTCCGTCCCCACATCTCGTCTCTTGTGCACCCCGACCAGGCCGGGTTTATGCCCCAGCGTGCGACCCGTCATAATATACGCAGGGCGCATGCGCCTATTGCAGCAGTTGGAGGCCTGGGGGTGCCTGCGGCCCTGTTGCTTGCAGATATGGATCGGGCTTTCGACTCCTTGAGCTGGGAATATCTATTTGCCCTCTTACGCCGACTGAATCTAGGACCTCGCTTTCTCTTTTATCTGACGTTACTTTACACTGACATAACGGCGTCTGTGCGGGTGGCGGGCTCTGTCTCGTCGGTCTTCCCCATTGGTCGAGGTACCAGGCAGGGGTGCCCTCTGTCGCCCTACCTGTTCGCCCTAGCAATGGAGCCCCTGGCTGCGTGGGTGCGTATTGATGCGCAAGTATCGGGGCTCGAATGGGCTGATGGCCGATCAGATCGAATTGCCCTATATGCGGACGACGTGCTATTCTTTCTTACGCAGCTGGATAGGACTGGCCCGAGGCTGTTGCGTATCATGCAGGTGTTTGGGGAGACTACCGGCTTGTATATGAACGAGCGCAAGTCTACCTTATGGGTCCTGGGAGGTGGGGCTGACCCTGGTGCATGGGCCTCCGCGGTGCAAGTGGTGCGTGGGGGACTGAAATATTTGGGAGTGTTCCTTTCGGACGCTCGGTTGACCTCTTGGGAACAGAACCTGGTGCCGGTATGGAACAGGGTGCGTGACGATCTTCGTACTTGGTCCCACATGCCCCTTTCTATATATGGCCACTCGGCCATCTTCAAGATGGTTGCCCTTCCTCGCATGCTATATCAGCTGCAAAATCATCCATATCCTATATCCTCGGGTTGGTTCCGCCAGGTGAATGCAACACTGGGTCAGTTTCTCTGGGGCGGAGGGGTGGTGAGGGTGGCTCTTCGTAAGTGTTTTAAATCCACGTATTGCGGGGGACTTGCTACCTCTGACATTCTCTCCTACTATATGGCCTCCCACTTGCTGGTCCTTAACGAATGGTGGTACGGTGACAGGTCGGATCCGGCGTATAGCCTTGAGCGCCGCTTAATGGGTGATTATTCACTACATACACTCCTCTATTCGGCGCCCTTGCGGTGCTCTTTGCCGAGCGTGACGCAATTGGTATTTCAGATTTGGAGACAGGCACTGCGGAGGATGGGTTGGTGGAATCGCCTCACAGGTGAGACGCCACTATGGAGAAACGGTGGCCTGCCGCAGTTGGCGACCTTGCCCGGCTTCCAGGACTGGGATGCAATAGGGATCTCCACTTTGGGGGACGTCATGAGGGGTTCTATCCTGAAATCCTTCCAGGAGTTGCAAACAGACTTTCAAATGCCGCGCACCCAATTCTTTAAATACTTGCAGTTCCGACATGCACTTTCTCCCAGTCTGGTGGGTCTGGAGGAGTTGGATGATTTTAGTCCAATAGAGGCGAAGGTGTTCATGGGGGACCTACGAGACCATAAAATTTCGAGAATATACCAGTCCCTTGTGACTCACTGCTCCCAGTCTCTGCAACGTCTCCGTGGGTATTGGGAGGAGGATGTAGGTCAGCTGGAGGAGGAGGACTGGACGGAGGCCCTGGCCTCTCCGCGTGGGGCGGCAGTCGCCGTGAGCCTTCGACTCATACAGTTCAAGTACCTCCACAGAGTGTATTTTACCAGAGTTAGATTGTATAAGGCGGGCCTGGTGGCATCTCCGAATTGCCTTCGCTGCTTGCGTGAAGAGGGGACGCTGCTGAACACTGTATGGGAGTGCTCTGCACTAACTAGGTTCTGGCGGGGTGTATTGACATGCCTTTCAGAGGTACTGGGTTGGGATCTCCCTCGGTCCCCTAAACTGGTGCTCCTGCATGTGATGGACGATATCGGGGGCAATGTCTATAAGCGTCATCTGATGCTCCTGGGCTTTACTCTTGCCAAGCGGGATATAGCGAGGGCTTGGAAGGCGACGGCCGCACCCCCAGTATCAGTTTGGAAGGCCGGGCTGGATTACTGCATGGGTCTAGAGGCCCCCATTTTTGTGGCGCGGGGCTGTCCGCGAAAACATTACAAAATTTGGAAGCGGTGGGCAGATTATAGGGGACTGGAATTAGAACCAATTCCAGTGGAATAATTGTGTGGGTGGCTCACTCTCTCTTCCTTGTCTTTGGGGGACATGCAACATTCGTATACTGGGCGCAGCAGTGTTATATGTAGGGGTGGGTGGAATTTGCGTAATCGCGTTACGCAAATCTCCGCGAAACGGTAAAAAATCTCCGCGAACATGCAGAAATTCCGCGAACACGCGGAATTGCTTGTTCGCGATGCTTTTTTCCTGTTCACAGTTGGTGTTTGCGTGCTCGGGGAGAAATATCTCGCTAACACGCATTTTGAGAACGCGAACTGTTCTACGTTCCGTTGGTTGGGGGGGGTTGCCTTTTTTATGCAAGTCCCTTGTGTATTTTTTTTCGGTATTTCATGAGAAAAATGTCAAAGCTGGTATGTTGTTTCTCGATGCTCCGGAAGTCTCTGGGATACAGAGCTTCGCTAAATGTGTATTTGACAAATAAAATTTGTTTACAAAAAAAAAAAAGTGCTGTTTTCTAAGGTCTATACACCAGCCAGTGTGACACTTTATACTGCTCACCAGTGCATACCCTTTTACTGTGCGTCAGTGCCTGCTCTTCCCACTGCCTACCAACAAGAAGTTCCTCACAGCCCAATACTGCCAGGTCTCCACAATTCCCAGCATAGGTATAACTGGACATCACTGCCTGAACCTCCTTGCACGATTGTGACTGCTTTTTGCACTCCTGGCCAGGGCCAGGAGCTCCATATTTGGGCAGCCAGCATCCATTTCTCAAATTGCCCAGTAATGCTTCTTCCTTATTCTGCCCACCACTTTTCGCTTCTGCCACTACACACCACTGCAGGTCACTTACACTGCCCACCATAACTTTCCTCATATTGTTGTCACATGTTCCTACTTATTTTACCAACGATTATGAATTCTTCATGCTGCCAAACAGTACCAGCTCATTCTCCGGCCCACTAGTGGGCTGCTCCTTTCTCAGCCCACCATTTCTCACACAGGCCATCACTGCCTGCTTTGCACATTGCCACGAGTGCCAGCTACCCCTACTGTCCACAGGTGCACACGCCACACACTGCCCATCACTTCCAGCTCTGCTAACTGTTCAAGGCTCTGCACGACACACACCAGTGCCTGCTTCTTAGGCGGCTCACCAACACAAGCTCCACACACTGCCCACAAACAAAGGTCCTGCATGTTAAATACCAGTGTCAGGTGCTCACACATCTATTAAGTGGGCATGAAACCTACTATGGAGTTTGAAGGCGAATTTAGACTTCATGACTATCCAGTTGTTATCAGTCTGCTGCAGTGGAAGCCACTATTGAGTTACATGTATTCCTGCACTCTCTTTTCTATAACATTATTATTACTTCCCTCACCTCCTCGGTTCAAAGTATTTTTGGTTAAATACTCACTCTAAGAAATCACATGCGATTCATTTCAGTTTCATTTATTATTTTCTCTTATTACTTCTCATTTTTCGGGGGTGGAATGTACAAGGTAATTTTTGGATTATCCCTTGTGGTTTTTAAACAATTTCAGTTTTCCTTCTCCTTTTTCACTTTAACTATTTCCCACTCTCTACTTTCTCAAAACCATTAAGTTGAACATTATGTTCTTTGACTTAACTAATTTCCCCAAATTTTCTCTCCATAATTTTGTGTCTTTCCATTTCTTCCAAGATTTTTCTCTCTCAAGTTTTCTTTTCCAGAAAATAGGACTTCATCTCCTGCTTTCCCTCCCCCTGATGCTCTCCCTCTATTTCATCTTCATTTCCGTAGGCAGCTCATCTTTTAAGTCATCCATATCATTGTCTCTTCGTCAGTCTTCCCTTATTTATCTGCCTTTCACCCCAGTTGCTTTTTTCCTCTCCAGTTTTTTTCTCATCACTCTTTTTCATTTCTCCTGCTCTTTCAACTCCTCCCTGGTCTGCAGTTCCGTTCAACAGCTCTTCGTCCTGATCCTCGTTCCCACCCTCTAACAATCTCAAGGCTGCCTCTGCTGTTCGTTTACCGACATAACAGCAGCCAGGCTCATGGTGTCACATGGTTGTGGAACAGGCAACTGCACCTTTTGTACAGATGACTGTGCAGGTGAGATTCTTAGGAGTGAACCAGGGAATACATATGCTACCCTCTGTTGATAGCTTCCAGAAATCATCAGTGAGGGTGGATCTAATTTCACCCCATCTGTACTTTAAAAAGGAGTACCTCCTTACTAATTGTTTACACAGATAGGCCAATGCATTTTAGGAGTAGGACCAGCATTTGGTTATAAAATGTTCCCCAGTTTCCCCACCGCTGAGAGCCAGTGTAAAGTGCCTAATATATATAAAGAAAACTGTTGACGTTCTTAAGCCTGGTTTCTTTAAGTCAAATGCACAATTAAGCGTACAGAGGGAGAGTGACAGAGCAGCTGTAATTGTGTTTACCACAGTGTATAGTACCCTTTATACCCTTACTTGCACTCCTTGTAATGCACCCCTTTACTATTCTCCAACAGAAGTAGATCAGTGCCTCACTGCAACTCAGGGAGTAGGTCTTACCAGTCTGGCCGCCTCTTTACATTTCTGGATGGAAATCTCATCTGGTTCACCCTGGTATTCAGGCACTGAAGAGGGAGAGAAACATGTTATTTGTTTACCACAAAATGATCAATTTGGCTTCTTTTTTCAGAATTTAACATCTTACACAAGGCATTTTAGCAACAAACCTACACTGTATGTATAAGGTAGGGTGCTTTCTAGTGAAGGATTCACATGGTAGAGTTCCTAAGATATGTACCATATTTTTACATTGGGCATCACCACATGATTTTATAAATGAGGAGTATGACGCCCAGATCCACTGTCAACCAAAGAATATGCATGGGCCTAGACCTGTATCAGAATGCCAGGGCCACACCTACCAGTGGATGTAGAAAAGCTGCTTCAGTGTTAAAGGATCTAAATAAAAAGCATTGCAGGTGCTGCAGAAAAAAAACAATAGAATGATTAATTTGTCCATGCTTTCTTAGGAGCTATCCTAGGCCCCACCTAAAAGGACCCTTACAAAGTTTTAGACTTGGACCAAAGGCTTATGATTATGAGGACTTCTTGCTGACACTCTCCATACTACTGGAATCCCTCAGAATGTGGGCAATGAAATCGGGCACCATAGGGTGAAGGCTCATCCATCTCAAGAGGACTGCAATTTCACCATTCTAAGGGGAAGACGCATTTTTAAATTCAACAGATCACCTCCTACCACCGTACCCGGGGCAAGAGTATTTCTCACCATCTGCTTTTGGTTCTTGAACATGCCACGTAATCGTGCCTTGCCCTAGAATCAACCTGCTCTCTTCCAGGCCTCTGAATACCAGCTTCCTTCCAGGGAAAGGCCAAAAAGCAGCCTCACGTATTAGTTAATATTTAACATGTTTCCAGAGAGGCTGAATTATGTCTTCACCAACTACAAAAGGTTTGGAAAAGTAAAATTGTTTTCCTTTGGTCTGGCTCATTGAGCTGGCTGACTGTTTTCTTATTTGGCCAACTTTAGACCCCCTATAGACTTGCTCCAATATATTGTAGTAGCAACCTCATGGATTTAGTATTTCAGTTACTTCCTCTCCTATCTTCAAAGTCGATCTCACCATTACCATTTACAACAACGGGATCGTTCTCATTCAAGCATCCAATCGAAACCTAGAGCAGTTCAACAAACTCTTTGTGAATATCAATAACTCTGTAGCTAACAATACAACCCCTTTGCAACAAGAGCTAGCACTAGTCACCTCAAGGGTACCTCAAAGCGATGCTCCCAGTTCCTCCTCAGATTCACCTCCCTCCTCGCCCACCACCCGTCCTTCGTCCCTGCCGGGTGTTGAATTGACCGACCCACACATTTCGCGGCCAGTAACCCTCTCACCTTTACCAACCTCCTGGTCAACGTTTTCTGGAACACCGCAAGTACTCAGTGACGAACCCCCCCCCCCTTGGAACCTCCCATTACCGCCTCTGACACATCACGATATCCTCTCTCCTCTCCAGACCTCCCCACTCAACTTCCACCCCTTTCCCAACACGAAGACTTGGTAGCACGCCTGGACGATATTTCCCTCAAGTTGCACCTTCTCACCCTCGAACCCCACGATTTGAAAGCCCTCTCACTTGAATATCTGCCCTTGATAAACTCCCTCCTCTCTCGTCCGAATCTGCCCAGAGCCACTGCTAGCGCCAGTGCTACAGCTCGCCTTGTTATGTTATGTTAACAATGATTTGTATAGCGCACTGACACCGGTTGGTTTCCTGGCGCTGTAGAGACAGAGAACAGTCAGAGTTGGAAGCCTGCGGAATTAGTAGTAGGCTTGTTGGTAAAGCCAGGTCTTTAGGGATTTCCTGAATGATATGAGGTTGGGGCATAGCCGGATCTCAAGGGGAAGGGCATTCCACAGACGAGGTGCCAAAGTGCCAAATCTGCAGCCGCCCGAGCGTTTACGTTTAAAGGATGGGGTTTGTAAAAGACATTGTTGGGCTGAGCGAAGGCTACGGGACGGGGCATACTTTATAATGAGTTTTGTGATGAAGGTAGGGCTTTTGCAGTGGAGCGCTTTAAAGATCATACAACTAACTTTGAAGGTACAGCGTTGGGCGACCGGGAGCCAGTGAAGTGTTTTCAGAAGAGGGGTGGCAGAGTGCCATCTAGGCTGGTTCAAAATCAGTCTTGCTGCCTGATTCTGCACCATCTGAAGTCGTTTCAGAAGGAACTGGGGGAGGCCCAAATATATCGAGTTAGCGTAGTCTATGTGAGAAATCACGGTAGCGATCACCACCTGTATCAGGGCTTCGTGGGTCAAAAGGCGACGGACCTTCCGGATTTTTCTCATTTGAAAGAGGCACTTGGATATCACCTGGCCTACTTGCGTTTTTAGAGAGAGGTCGCTGTTTAGGGTGATACCAAGCGTCTTTGCCGAAGATGAAGGGATCAGAGCTTGACCCATTTCTGTTGGCCAATACTGTGGGCCCCAGTATTTAGCGCTGTCCCCAGTCAGGACCAGCTCGGTTTTTCCTGGGTTCAATTTCAGATGATTTTGGTTCATCCAAGCTTGGATGAACCTCATTGTTGATTGGAAGAAGGAGATGGACATGTCTGAGTTGTCAATTGTGAATAGGAGCTGTAGGTCGTCCGCGTAGTTCAGCACCGTTACCTGTTTGTCTCTAAAAGCTTGGATTAAAGGGAAGATATAGAGGTTAAACAGGTGGGGTGACAGGGACGAGCCCTGGGGAACACCACATGTAATGGCTTGCTTAGTGCCCGCTAGGTTACCCAGGTGAACTGCCTGGGAACGATCTACTAGAAAGGACTTCAGCCAACCGGCTGCCGTGCCCCGGATGCCAGCCTGAGAGACACGGTCGATCAAGATGGTGTGATCAACCGTGTCAAATGCGGCTGACAGATCCAGGAGCACTAGGGCCTGTGGAATGCGATTGTCTGCGCAGTCCCTAAGGGTGTCCATTACTGCCACTACCACCGCCTCTGTTGAATGGGCTGGACGAAAGCCCGCCTGATGTGGATCAAGGCAGTTAGATGTCTCTATGAAGTTGGACAGGCAGTTGGCGACATGGGCCTCCAACACCTTAGCGAGGAAGGGAAGAAGGGAAATTGGACGATAATTTGCATTGCAGGTCGGATCTGCGCCTGGTTTCTTCAGGAGGGGTATTACGATCGCTTCTTTGAATGCGAGGGGAACTAGTCCAGTGGCCAAAGAGTTGTTTAGAAGGGTACAGGCGGGGGCCGGAATAACCGCTAGGCAGTCTTTCAGGATATAAGGAGGGCATCTGTCAGATGGGGCACCAGATTTTACTGTTACCAGTAATTCCTGGAATAGTTCTGGGGTGATGGGGGGGAACTGCTAAGTAGATCGATAGTGTTGAGGCTTGGAACAAAAAGGAGAGGACTTGAGGTTTGAGGAATACTGGCTTTGATGGCCGTAATTTTCTCTGTAAAAAAGACGTTCAATGAATTACAGAGGACCTGGGTCGGGGGCAACCTAGGCCGAACATTGTCAAGGTTGGTTAATTCATTAAGAATAGAAAAGATGTCCTTGGACTTATTGGTTGAATTGTTTATACGGGAGGAAAAGTAAGCAGTTTTAGTGACTAGAATGGATTTCATGTAGTCCTTCCTGGCAGAGATGTATCGAGTTTTAGCGTCAGGGGCATAGTTGCGACGCCAACGTCGCTCAAGTTGTCGAAGGGCCAGTTTTTTTGCGTTTAAGTCAGGAGAGAACCATTTTTGGGCATCGGCGCGTCGGGCCAATTTGATCGTCTTGTATGGAGCATGAGCATCGCTGGCTGATTGCAGCCAGAGAGAAAGATTGTTTTCTGCTATGTTGATATCAGAGTTGTGGGAAGGAATAGAAGTAGCAAGAGTTTGTAGGAATTCCGACCTGTCTAGGGAATTCCAGTTCCTAGCTCTTCCGCCCATAGCTGTGGCGGTGGACTTCTTAAGGGGATGGATGAGGTTAAATTTGATAAGAAGATGATCCGACCATAGACACGGAAAGGTGATCGGGGTCGTAACTAAAAGAGAGTTGGTCCAGACCTGGTCCAGGATGTGGCCTTTACAGTGGGTTGGTGATTGTACATGTTGTTCGATTTGTAAGGAGCTCAGTGAGTTCACGCGACTGAGGACCTTCCAGAGGATCGTTGAACCAGTAATTAAGGTCCCACACCAATAGAATCCTGGCATGATCAATGGCTAGGTTGGCAATTTGTTCGCTGAGCGCTAAAGGGAAGGACGGCATGCTGTTAGGGGGTCTGTAAAGAAGGACGCATGCCATAGTAGTATAAGAAGTATCAATTTTTAGAACCAAGTTTTCAGTGTCTAAGAGATTCAGGCAGGTCAAGGCGGTGACGCTCAGGTCGTGGCGGAAGATTGCTGCCACTCCCCCGCCAGGTTTGCCGGGTCCACGATCAGCGTGAATGATGCGGTAGTTAGGCGGCAATGCTGCTATGATATCTGGAGCAGAGTCTTGGGTGAGCCAAGTCTCGGTAAGTAGAAGAATGTCGAGATTATCCTCGCCTAGTAAAAGAAAGAGGTCCAGGATGTGTTTCATCATGGAGCGGGTGTTTAGATAAGCTATAGACATGGAACCAACTCTCTCCCCCACTATCTCTAAAACCGTACCCCTACCTAACGCACCCTCTCGCCCCAGAAGTTCAATGACCTGTCTTGCGCCCAACGAAATTGATGACCTTCTCAAGTCTTACTCGTCTAGCACAGACACCATCAAGATTCCGAAGGGAATAATTCAAGCCATTCACCCTAACCCGAACAGAGAACCCCCCCCACAACCTAAGAGTCATAAACAATGACAACCTCACAAGAGTGAATATCAAGACTCCTCCCCCCATACACCGGCACAACTCAAATGCTTACTACTCAACTGCAGGTCAGCCAACAAACACGCCTCCGATATCTTCGACCTCATCCAACACAATGAGATAGACATCATCATCCTCATGGAAACTTGGCTCAATCCCTCGTCCACTCCTATCCTAGACTTCCTGGTGCCCCCTACCCATGACATAATTAGTCTAGACAGAGCTAAGAAGCTGGGAGGTGGCCTAGCTTGTATACATCGGAGCACGCTCGCGGTCTCCCTCTCAGAGTCCTCTACACCATCAACATGCAAATACCTTTGCCTCAACATCTCTAGTAACAATCACCTGGTGTGCAAACTACACACATTCTATCACTCCCCTGGGGACAACCTCCCCTTCATCGAAAAATTAATGGAACATCAACTCGGGCAATGTGGATTCCGTGCTGTCCCCCATCTACCTTGGTGATTTCAACCTTCACTGGTTGAACCCTAATGACCAAGCAATAACATGCCTCAATTCTTTCTTGAGTGATCACGAGATGATTCAACATTGTGACCAGCCAACCCATACTAAAGGGGAAACTCTGGACCTCATCATTTCCAAAGGACACACCATCACAATGGATTGCATCATCCCCTGCGATTGGTCTGACCATCACAGCATTTTCTTCTATATCAACAACGAGGTGTCTCTGAGGAAGGCTCAACCAACAAAACCGAAGATTTGGAAAAGGAACCTCAGCTATATCAACACAGCCGATCTAGCAACCCGCTGTAAATTTGCCCTCTCTTCCCAAGTGGACATGTACGAGGTCCATGCACTCACAGACTTTTACAACTTTTCCATCTCTAGCATCATGGATTCCATGGCTCCGCTCCAACTAAAAAATGCACCTACAAAAACATCTAAACCAGGGTTCAACGGCAACCTAAACTCGGAATGTCGCAACCTAAGGGCAATCGATCGTTCCTGGAGATCCACTCCATCCGCGGACCAGCTA
Source organism: Triturus cristatus (assembly GCF_964204655.1). Classification (NCBI taxonomy): domain Eukaryota; kingdom Metazoa; phylum Chordata; class Amphibia; order Caudata; family Salamandridae; genus Triturus; species Triturus cristatus. The sequence goes on from NC_140586.1 coordinate 253,504,801, forward strand.
AAAATCCTTAGATCAGCAAGAAGCTCTTATAACAAACAAATCAAGATAGCTAAGGCGGACTATTTCAGATCCCAACTTAACCAAGCTGCAAAATGCCTCAAGAAACCTTTTGAACTGGTTAAACAACAATCAGTGAAAGCCCCTAACCGATTTGAATCTGAAGTCTGCCCTCCCTCATGTGATGATCTGGCTGCTTTCTTTACAGAGAAATCAAGACTCAACAACATGGATCTGGAAACCAAGCGGGCTCTACTGCTACCCAATGGGTCTGCGTCCCCCCCCGCCAGCCTTACTAGAGAAGTTCAAACCGAGTAGCCGGGGTATCAAGAACAATGCATCCTGGCACAACTTTACCCCCCCAATGAAAGTGACATCAAAAAGGTTCTTCGGAGTATCAACCCATCTAATCACTTCAGCGACCCGTTACCACCTTCCATCCTCAAAGAAATGAAGGATGCCGTCTCTCCCATCTGGACAAAGATCGTCAATGCATCTTTGTCACAAGGTGCGATCCCAGAATGCCTAAATGCTGCACAGGTAACACCTATATTTTTTTAAAAACTACTGCAGACAGCGCTGATCTTAACAACTTCCACCCTATCTCTAGCATCCCCACATTAGCCAAACTCCTAGAAAAATGCGTCCAGTCGCAACTCTGTGCGCACATTGAAAATTTCCATCTTCTGGACCAACATCAATCTGGCTTTCCCAGTGGGCACAGCACTGAATCGGCTCTCAGTCACGTGATGGATGACATTTTAATAATGCTTGACCGAAGTGAATCTTGCCTCCTTATCCTCCTTGACCTTTCCTCTGCGTTTGACACTGTCCATCACAACAACCTCCTAGCCATTCTGGAGCACAGGATGGGCCTCTCTGGTCAGGTGCTGCAATGGTTCTCGTCCTTCCTCCAGCACAGATCCCAAAGAGTGAAGACGACCCACTCTCTCTCCCAGCCATCACCAGTTTCCATGGGGGTTCCCCAAGGGTCCACACTATCTCCCATACTCTTCAAACTGTTCCTGGAACCATTAGCTAATAAACTAAAATCCATGGACATTCTCTTCCATATGTATGCAGATGACACCCAACTCTGAAAATCTCCTCCCCGGAAAACATCACTTCACTCCACCCTATTGACTACTCAAAACTGGTTAACTGAGAACCATCTCCTGCTATACACCTCCAAAACAGAATTCCTCCTCATTTCTCCCCCGAAACACACTCCTAAAATAGACCTCTGGATTAACCAACTCACCGCCTTCAACTGCTTCCCCCCGCATTATTGACTCAGCTAAATTTCTAGGAATCACCCTGTACAAGCACTAGAACATAAAGACTCATATCAGCAATGTGTGTAAGGGAGCTAACCACCTTCTGAGGATACTCCGGAATCTCAAACCTTTCCTACCACAAGCTGACTTCACGCAAGTGGTCCAAGCGCTTGTTTTGCCGGGGCATGACTATGGCAGTGCTACGCTCTGTGGCCTCTCCAAATATATCTTGGCCCCACTAAGGGCATAATTGAATGCGGCGGCCAGATTGGTTACGGGCACCAAGCGAAATGCACACATCTCCCCAGTCCGAAAATCCCTAAACTGGCTGCCCTATGAAGCAAGAATACAGCTAAAGATTGCCTGCCTATCTCACAAAGCCCTCCACTTAAAAAAAACCCCAACTATCTAGCGCAAAAGCTAGAACTATCCGAAGGGGGTAGATCGTCTAGGAGTGCTAACTCGCTCCTCCTGAAACCTCAGATCTTTCGCAAAAAGAGAACGTACTAACGAGCTTTCTCCGGCTCTGCACCGAAATTCTGGAACTCACTTCCATCGGAAATTTGTAGAATCTCCTCCAAGGTTGCTTTCAAATTGGAATTAAAGAGATTCCTCATGAATAAGTTCTTACCTTAATAGGATGCAAGATTGTCTGCTCAAATGCATTAGACATACTCCGTTAAGCCCAGAGCTGGATGCTAATCTTATATTTTTTTTATTTGTTTTGCCTTTTCTCTTCTCCCTCTCTTGTTGAATCATTTGCTCCCCTCAATGTTGCTATGTATCAGTTACTAGCACATTCTTTGCTGACCCCCAGGATGTGTAACTGGCCTTGTTATGTGAGCCCTAGTTGATTCACTGGCTGTTTTATAATCCCATTTGACTCATGTACTGAACTGTTACCCTCCTTTCCCCAAATTGTAAAACACTTTGATATCCCTCGGGATCAAGTTTGCGCTATATAAACTTTATAAATAAACCTAGCCTTCGAGGACTGCACATGACCTTTTGCTACTTGACCCCCCCAGGGATAAGGAGGACATCCTAGTTCATTAAGTGATGTGGCCTGGTAGGTTACACTTGTGGCTTGAGTCCGGCAGAAGCCAGTGCTGATTCAGAAGGAATCCGACACACAATTTCTTATACCCCTCACTTCCCTTCGGCAGCTTCCAGATTACAACACACATTTGTTGAGATAACTACAATTTACTGTAATTTCTTGTGTCTAGGGGAATTACAAAAAGCAAGGCTGAGTCCCACTGAACACATTATTAAACATAAGTGACAATTTCCAGTCTTGAACCGGCAAAGGAATCTCTGTGAGAGTGCCAAAGTGGGAAATTAAAATGGTCTGCTGTTGAATGTTTCTCTCCACGAATGCATGTTGTAAAATAGCCTGAATGTGTTTTGTATTGCAGATGATGTTCTATAGTAATAACTGCTTGAAACATTTGTTTTTTGTTTAAAATGTGTTTATAGATGGTTTCCTTTTATCAATTCATTAAATAGCCAAACAATTCATTTGTTATGTACGACCCTCACAGACAGATTAATTCGAAAACCGGTTTCTGATTCCTGGTATTTACCACCATGACAAAATGGAAAAACAAAATTTACTTTATATCTGTGGTTAGGTCATCAACAGAAGCACTCGCTTCCCTGGCTTTCCCCACATTGGCGTTCTCCAGAGACCAGAGTGAGGTAGTATAACGGCAAATGATGGTCTTCCGCCCCTCCAGCCCACTCAGATCTCCGCAGGCCCAAGGGAGGAAGAAGAACAGCTGTGGCAGTTAGCTGCTGCTGATCACCGTCTCCAGTCAACATACACCACAGGCTAATGGTGCGATTGCAGTCCATACTAAAATAGCACTCACAAATCCACCATCAGGATGATGCCTGCTCTACAGCACTGCTTCAAGCAGGGAAGAAAGGTATAAACGGTGGTGAGATAGACTGGCAGGATGCCAGCTACTTTTTAGGTTTCGCCTGCACATCGCTTCTGCTGTGCTTGTGAAATCTATTGTATTTAATCTATCTTAAAAGGGGCTTACATCTTGCCCTTGCTTTTCATTTGTTCCTGTGCTTGCCACTTATTTTTCCTCTTTTTCTAATGGCTGTAGCATACTATTTCCTGTTGCTCCTCTGTGCTTCTCTTATAAGCGTCCCGTGGTCAAAGTACTGTTTTAAATGCTTTTTGTGGAACTTTTTTTATGTTTTGCCTCGACAGCGCTTGCCGTTTAACCAAGACTCCCAGCACAGAATGATGCTTTTGTACGCAGATCCAGTAAGGAACGACACAATTTAAGTTACCAAAGATATTCCTTTATTTAAAACCTTTCAGAAAATGTTTGTGCGCATAGATGAGACCTTGCAGTAAGGCCACGCCCATCCCAGAGGCCTCTCGGAAGTGTGTGTGCCCTTGAGCTGCCCACATTATCCGAATTCCAAAGAAACTGCAGATCTGTGCAGCAAGCCAGGCAGACTCACTCATGCAAGGCTTGGTGACTACCATACAGAGACTAATATCTCCTACCTGCCACAGAGTGCCAACCCAGAGACGCTTTGCTGTATTAAGCTGGAAACCTCCCTCAGTGCCGCCCCCCTTTCCTTCTGCAAATTGCGGCTGGGTCACTTCGCCGCCACACCTTGTGAACCCCCCACAATGACACCCCCCTCTCATCAGAGGAGGTAGAGCCAGAGAAGCAGGACCCGGGAGCCGTGTTGTGGGGCACCGGTCATTGCAATGGTTAAATGTGCGCATGGGCTTCGGTTTCATCTTCATGAACAGTCACCAAGGTAATGTAATCTGTTGAAGTCTGTATCCACGCATGTAGGAGGTCCGTGATAATCCCTTATCTTCCACATGAAATGCTAGAAATCATGCTCTCCTGTCACATGTGAAATCTTGGTAAGTGCCCCAGCAATGCAGTTTTACTCTATTTCACATGCAGTCTCCAGAGATTAGACATTCTATGTTTTAACTTTCTCACATGCAATTTAATACCAGTATCACAGATGATATGCCTCAGATATTACCCTCCTGCGTATCTGTCTCACTGGAGATATCTCAGCGAGCATTTCCTCCTTTACAGTCTTTACCCATCTCACATGCGATATCTGTGATAATGCACTCTTTCAGCCTGCGTCTCTTGCAGACGTCATATGTTGGCGATATTACATTGCTCTGTTACAGTTTTTCCTTTTCACGTGTGATATTTGAGTGAAATGCACTACATTTCTGCCCGTCTCTCTCAGAGATGCATCTCAGTGATAATACCCTTTGTTACAGTCTGTATTAGTGCCACGTGAGATCTGTGATAATGTTGTGTTACGGACTTTAGGGTGATATACACATATCAACCTGAAACAATTGCAATTAGGATATCTAGGTGATAACTCCTTCGGTTACAGCCTGCACCCATCACATAACATTTCAGTGACAAAAACCCTTTATGTGCAAAATATCAGTGATAATGGCCTTGGTTAATCTGCCACCATCTCGGACATGATTTCTCAGTGATAATGCTGTGTTTTGCCTGTATTTATCATTCATTTGATGTCTCAGTAATTATGTCCTGTTGCAGCCTATAATTATTGCACAAGATAGCGGAGTGATCTTTCTCTCCATTAAGTAGTGAATGCCCTCACTTAAAATTTCACTGTGACAATGGCAACAATTTCAGTCAGTATTCTTTGCACTTGATATTTCAGTGATAATGCTCTCTGTTACAGCCTATGTCCATCGCACACGTGATAGGTCAGTGGTAAAACACTCTGTTACAGTCTGGATACCACTCGCGCAATGCCAGTGCCACCCTTTTCATTGCACGTGATATGCCAATGATTGCCCTCCTCTGTTATAGTTTCTATTTGTCTCATATGTGATATGCCCTCCATTAATGCCAGTGTCCAATAAACTTTGATGGGCAAATGGCAGTCACACTCTGGAAGGGCTGACCATTTATTCAGGTAGACAGGATGACTGCAGGAACAGAGAGGGGAGATCAGTGCCCAAACCACTTTTCTTGTGGGCGTGTAGCCACACCTCTAGAGTGGGCTACCAAGCTCCTAAAATCCAATGAAGGGTAAAGACAGCTTGAGAGGGGGCTCAATAGTGCACTCTGGGATTGTTAGATGCCACGCATCACAAGTCATCACAGGGTGTGAGGGATTCTGGTAGCCCATTGGCTAGTGACTGCATCATCCCCCCCCCAAGCCACTTTCTGGGTAAAATATGGCACCCTCAACCTCAGATCATGATAGAAATGGAGAACGGATTGAAGAAGGGCAGCCCTGCTGACCCCTGGATCAGGCAAGAGAGGCTGCACAGTCTGCTGGACTGGATTTGCTGCACCTTGGGCTAGCAGAGAGAAGATTGTGCCTGGCCTGTGGCTCCCGGAAAAGTTGCTCTGGAGCCCTAGACCAAAGAAGTGACTCAAAGGGTCAGTCGGTTGACCCCCCCCTGGAACCAGCACCAGGGTCATAAAAGCGGAGAAGCCTTCTCCGGCAAGTCATTAGTTACATTCTTCAAATCACTGCTGACAGCTACTGGGCAACCCAAGAGACCGATCATTGATGGGCAAAATTTGCACCAAAGTCTGCGGGACCCAAGAGTGTCATCTAAGTCCACATCGGTCACTTAAGACAGACACCAGCCTTCACCAAAGTGGACCTCCTGTATACGGAGATCTATAGCTCAGCCGCAGTTGGCCTTCTACTGGCTCAAAAGGGACTTCGAAGGACATCAGCTCCTGTGGTTTAAGTTACCGCACCTTACCCGTGGACCGAGGAGTAACCGCAAGGGCACCACTGTCAACCCCACAGCACCCAGAGAATCTTTCAGCACCCTCAGCATCCTGCATCCCCAGCATCAGGACCACTCCATTGAAGTCTATAGCGGTCTTGTTGTAAAGTGTGGAACCGGACTTAAGACTTCTTTGGAGACCAGGTAACGGTCCAACTACTCCATACTGCCAACATCCCCCCCCTCGCCCCCCCCAGCCTTCTCCAGGTCGGATTTGGTCACCCCACTAGGCCAGAGTAACTGAACCCAACTCTTTCAAAGTTTTCAGAAGTTTCTAAACTTTACGGTTACCATTACATGTTTGTACTTTGCACTAAAAAGCTGAGATTTAAGTTTTATTTCAAAATCCTTACCTCTGGAACTCTCTGGTGGATTTTGCTTATCTTGGTGTCTAAAAATTCATACATAATTTATTTTTATACATTGTGTCAGATTTCTTTTGTGGTGCGCGGCTTTCTCACGTTGTTATGTGCTTCTAAATGCTTCACACTAGTACCTTTGGTTAAGCCTCACCGCAAAGTCACAGCCACCCCGGGTTAAGCTGTCTGGGCCCATGACAGTTTTACAAGTGTATTACACAGTAAGGTCTTCCAACCATACCAAACAATACACCACAATCCTCACACCAGGAATATATGATCAAGAACTGCGATCCAGAACTTCCCTTCATTTTACCTAATATTTTTCTGCATGCACAATAATCCTCTAGAGAGAAATACTTACTATTATTTAGTTAAAATAAATACATTAATAAATAATCACATTTTTTTTTTAAACATCTTTTTTTTTATTAACATTGCTCAAGATCATATGCATGACAAAGCAGTGATCAAAAGGCACATAAACCAACAGTGGTACATTACAGAGTTGAGGATTGTGAGAGTTACCCAAAGGTCCCGCTACAGCTGGCCCCCCCCGCCTCTGAAGGTTCGGAATCTGCAAAATAATCACATTTTTGATGGATGCTGTCTTCCTACCTAATATACACTATTTGCAATGGTTGAAAAAGGTAAGTGGATCTTCTAGTGTGCGGAATTAAGTCAATATAGCATTTGTTGAATTCACAATATTATAATGAAATATACAGCAAGAGAGCTAAAATCTCAGGTTCAGAGGCATGAGAACTGTTCCTTATGAATTTATCTCCAATTTGTTATCGTCATCAAGAATGTTATAGTCTTCAACATTGGAATCTTGTTGTAGGCAACATCTATTTCTTGTCAGTGAATTTCAATACCGTTTTTAAATTCCCGTTCGTCTAAAATGAAGGTATGGCGCAGCTCTGTAGGAACTGATATTCTTCTTTAGACTCTGCTTCAAACAGTTAATGGGTTGTGGCAAAAACGTCAATTAAAAAGCAACTACTGTAACAATTTATCAGAGGCTTAATTATATACTTATTTATGTGAATATGTACAGATATACTTATGGTAGTTTTAAATATGCATGTTTCTCACTCAAAATCTATGGTTCACAATATTCTAGTATGCACGTACATTTAGGATTGCCACCTAGCTCTAGGTCAAGAAGACACCATGTAACCAGTCATAGCTGGTTCAATAGACAGAAGTCTAGATTACACTTTAGGTAACACTTAATCCACATTACTCATTTTTTTTTTGGTAGTTTCTTTTCTTTATATAAAAATTATCTGCAAGAGATACACAGGTTATGGCACTTTACGAGCTTAGATCAGAGGAACATGAAGTTTGACATTTCAAAGAAATTCAGTAACTTTTCTCGAAAACAGTCACATTTTTCAAAAGAGTTTTTGATCAGTAGCTCATATACCCCTGCACTTACACATATACAATTTCCTTTCATCCATTACCACTAGTAATTAAGCAGGTGTCTCAATTTTTCATGCCATGTTTTGAACATATTATCGGTAGACCAATTTATATACAATGAATCTGAGACTATTTTACATAGACACTGGTTATCTTGACATTTGGCTATGGTCACTGTCACACAAAATGTAATAATCCTGAATTAGAGATCTATCTATCCATTCCTCTCACCCTGCCAGCCTAACCATTTGGTGTTTTTAGACACCTGCTTTTAAACATGAGATATTTCTGGGAAAAGTACATTTGGGGATAGAAGGATTTGGAAACTATTACTCAGTTTATGACTGACAAAGTAAGCTTGTGGATAGGGATTCACACTTTTGTGAGGAAGTGGTCCCAAGTGTGGTGAAAATTCCATGGTATAATGTCAACTGCTAATCTGTCGTTTGTCTAGTGTAGATATTAGATTATGCATTTCTATATCCAAGTAATTTGCCCTTGGTGAGGGTCACTAGAAGTGGGGCGAAATATTGACTCTTAGGAGCAACCGACAATTCGGCAGACTGTGAATAACAACTTACTTAGGGCCTATGGGACGGGGGGGGGGGACAATCCGTTGGAGTAACCAGGCTCTTTACAAGCTTAATAGTAATCTTCCTTAGCACGGGGTTGGAGATTAGCCGTGGAAAGGATGCTTGACACAGTGTGCGCTTTGGACTTATCAAAATGGTCTCAACCGGAAGTAAATATGGTGTGATTCATCTGGTGTGAGTCTATAGGATTTTGATCAGAAAGAAAGTAGCAAGAAGTAGATAAGAGGAGGTCCTGACTGGATGGTCGGTTATGGGACAAGTTATCATTCATTCTGTGTTCAGATGTTGCCTCACATTCATTTAACATGTTGATCTAGCAGGCCAGAGCCACAAGAATAGGACAATTCACTCTGAACCCATTTGTTTACAACTCAGCAGAAGTGATCAATAAAGAGCTGCTTTACTATGCAATATGTATCATTCAAAGTTGTTGAAAGAACTAGTTAAACACTAGGTCGCAGAATTATTCAGATATTTAAGATTAGTTCAAAAGCAGGGAGTTTTTACATGACTCAAACATGTTTGCAAGTAGGGACACGAAGAACTATACTAATGGTCGGGCTGTATTACGGTGCAATTAAAATTGAGAAACACTGAGTAGCAAGCCCGAGAAATAAACTTGTAAGTAAAGGTGCAGTACTGCATGTGTCCAACAGAATGCCCCTGCCTCGTAAAGAAGCTCAGAAGGACTTCAACTATAGTATATTCATATTTATAATGTGAAAGGGGACTCATGGGAACTTTTATGATTCACAGCATGGACATTTAGTTTCATCACCAGTGACATCAGGAACATCACACCCTTAGCAGCTTGAGATAAAATATGACAGATTCACCTTCTTCAAGTGAGAATAATGTATTTGTGGGTCCAGACACAGCTGTGAGTGCTAAAAAAGTGTATTAGTGCCATTAATTTTAACAGTCACCGTAGTGAACTTAATTTCCAAAAAACTCAGAAAAAGAGAGAAAAATACAAATAACTTTCATTGATTTCATACACAAAAGTAAAGGAATATACAATTTATGTTTGAACCTGTTCAATCTCGTTTTTATATCTCATCGGATTTGTTTGGCGAGTTGAACAGAGGAAGCCGACTTAGTGGAGAACGAAAGCAGCCGCTTCCGTGAAAAACGAGATTGAACAGGTTCTGCATTAATGAGGGAATACATGGTGCAACTTTGGTCCTGGGGATGGTCTCGGGGATTAAGCTTCCAGATAGGAGACCGAAACGTCAACGCTGTGACAATGCTTTGATGCAAATAAATTCCATTTGATGTTGACATATATTACAATTGTTTAAACCAATGGTTTGTGTCATATCACCAACTGTGGATGGTACATATTTGAGAAAAAGTGTCAGTAACTACTGCTTAGGTATCGTATTGAGACAGTAGTTTTTGTTGCCAGTGTTCAAACATAAATTGTATATTCCTTTACTTTTGTGTATGAAATCAATGAAAGTTATTTAAATAATCAAGAAAAGATTAATTTCAGATAAAAACAATACAAAAGAATGAACTGTGGCTTTTTTGTATTTTTCTCTCTTTTTCTGAGTTTTTTGGAAATTAAGTTCACTATGGTGACTATTTAATTTATTAACAGAAGTTGAATAAATCCTCAAGGTTTATTATTGTATTGACATATTATACCCAATCCCTTGGGGTTAAGTGGGTTGCCCTATTGTTGTATACATTAATTTTAACAGAGCATAAAACTAATTTTGTAAATCTGCAGGTTTGAGATTCTTTCTACTGGTACACACTTGCATTACACTGCAGAAATATGAACAGAGTGTGAACTACTGTATCCCTCTGCTGTGGCAAGTGTATTAACCCCTTCAATGCCCATGACGAGCTGGACTCGTCATGGGCTACGGTGGCGCTGTGCCCATGACGAGTCCAGCTCGTCATGAACTCCGCCCGCTAATGAAAGGCGCGGCACTGGGCGGGGAAAGGGGCGGGCATGCAAGGGGTTAAACCTAAATTCAGAAGGAAAGCCGATTTCTTCTTACTTTCAACTAGAAGAGTGGTCTACTTACAGACCATACCCACGTCATTGGCACTAGCTCCTGGACCCACCCCGGCACCTTTAGAGAATCCTATGCTCCTTTTGGCTCACTGGTCCTACTAAGGTCACATTTCAGTTGCAATGTCTCCTGCCAATGTATGTCCCTGCTAACCAGATGCAGTCGGAGTACCTCCCATTTCTATATTGTTATGCAGTTCTTTATTCTAATTTAAATAGGTTACTGGTCAGATATTTTACTAGAACGGAAACATATTTGTTTGATCTGTGTTGCCAGAGACAGTGTCAGGTATGTTAACTGTTTATGCCACGTTAAATCACCAAGTTAAAGATTTGAAAGGCTATGCCGGCAAGTTTCCTTCCCGAAAACTCACCCTGTGTCACACATGAACCATCTGCTCTTTGGCTCAGTTACCTGGTGAATTTGAAAATCTTTTATAATAATAGTCCCATCTACTGATCTGTTTTAGTGTCATTCCTATTTTGCTTCTGCCCACCACACCATACGACATGGAGCATTTGGTCAGCCCACATTCCGGGTGCACAGTGCTTGCAACCTCCATCTTTGGCAATTCCATTCAAAGAAGGGCACCCTTGTATGCATGTGTGCGTGCATGGGCAGCCATCTTTGGCAATGGGCATCTAAACCATTCAAAGATGCATTTAGTTTTTATTAAAACAAATTTTTATAGATTTTTAATCTTTATTTTTTTAATATGCATGGACTAAAACGCCAGTTAAACATCATAAATGGGACATGTGGAAAACAAGGGAATGCTGTCAAAGCCGTGGGAGTCCAGGATCACTGAATACTTTCATGTTTAAATCAAGCACATAATGCTGATGTCAAACTGTTCAGTAAATAGGAATTCATTGCTTTTTTGGGAATAATGGCGAAATATCAGAGTTACTGTTACTTCTTTCATTTACACTGGTAAGATTTATACACTACGGTTAGCGGGGTCTTAGCTCCAGAGAAAACAAAACGGGCATGCATGGATCCACATTCTGCACAATATTTCCATAATTTAAAAGCATAAGATTTCACAGTTGTAAACTAAGCACCATTTTTTTTTAAACTATTGAAGCAAAGTGTGTGTGACGGTCTAGTTTCAAGCATACTTACAGTCAATTTTTTGGGCAACCAACTGGAAAGGAAACTTCTCTCCTAAAATTTGGACCACCTGTTTATAAAAAAAATAAAAAAAAGACACAGAAATCAGAGGCAAGGTTTTATTTTTAATGGGAAGCAAAGCATAACCGTAGTGCCATAGAATGTGTAGAACATAAAATTAGAAGTAAATTACTTTGTCACTTGAAGGTAGGAGGTCTCTTACAATGACAAGTGTGGATAGAATCTTAGTTACTGAGATATGGTAGTTATAGTTTAGATGTGCAGGACCCCAGTGTGGAAGCAATGTAATCAACGTGAGCATAATGCAGGCAGGATAGAAAGCAAGAAGAAAATAAAACACTTTGTACAGAAGACAACGTAGGTGAGAGCCTATATTTCTTCTGCATGATTAACAGAGAATCACACTGATTTTTGAGTTATGACACTCCCAGGTGTGGGTCACTGAAGGTTAGCCTGCAACGTTTTCTATACACGATTACTAGATGCCTGTGCAATGTCTGGTTAGGATGCTATGAAAAAGGGAGTCCTTTTGCATGGTCAACCCCATTTTTTGCTAACTGGTATTACTTGTTTTTTAACTCTGCACACTGGGGCACAGCTGTCCAGGCCCTACTAAATGCATTCTGACCCTTAAGACATGGCAAAACAATTGGTTGGCCTAATTAACTTTCCCGTAAGACCATATTATAAGGTGTAGGAATATACACAATTGCCATGTAACAGTTAAAGATCAGCTGAGGACTGCAGCACATGTTGTGCCATCCACTAGGCTGACCAAAAAAGCTTGGCTTCAGGCCTTCCTGTGTTGCTGGCCTCCTGCAGCTTTTAAGTCTGTAGGCCAACCTGTCAAAAAAATCCTTTGAGACAGGAGAAAATCCTACTTTTAAATATGTCACCCTTAAGTAAAAGTTGTAGCCCACAAGGTAGGGGTGCCTAGTATTTAAAACGGGTACATGCAAGAATGTATTAGTATGCATCTGCAGTGACTAGTCCCCAAAAGCTCTTTTCACTGCGAAGGGCTGTAGCTGTCCTAAGAAGGTCAGAATACAAATCTTAAGTCTGCTAACTTTGGATAAGGATAAACTACAGAGGCAATTAAACTGCAATTTTTAATATTCATTCATTAAAAATTCAATTCAGTTGTGGTCAGATTTAGAATAAATATTTAATACAAGCGACAATTAAAAAGTTACAGTATGCCTGAACCTCCAGTAGCCTAATTATCTGGCAAACGGCCCTGCCAGTGCTTTCCCTTAATGAGTTGTGGAAACTGCTCCCAGAGCAGAAATAAAGGCTTAGGCATTGTGGCAGGAAACCTGGATGTGATGTATGTGACACATATCAGCTCAGAAGGGCAGCTGGGAAGAGTTCAGGTACTTCTTTAAATTGATAGGGACCAGGATGAGGCCTCCCACTTCATAGGTGTAAATAGAGACCTGGAGAAGAGAAGCATTTGTCCCCTGGGTTCTCTGTACCCAGTTTGGGACCAGCCCAGTGGGAGGGGGAGCTGATCCCAGAACCAGTTTGGTGCTGCTGAGAAGGGGGCGGTTCATTTACCCAAACACACCCCTGGATAGCACGTAAGCCACCTCTAAGGGAAGAAAGGCTATGCCATCCTGGATTTTACTTAGAATATAGCACGGCAGCATAGTTTGCAGTAAGGCAAACAGGATGTGCTGCAAAACGTGTTTTCAACAGTTTTGTTACTGCTCAATACTTCAACATTTTTCTAAATTAAGCCAGTCTGCTCCGTTCAATACCTACCATGGGGTTGAGCGCAGGTTTAAATTATTGAAATAACGTTTTACCCTGACATGTTTGCGGTCTTATTCCTTGTAGTGGACACACTTGCACCCAATTTCTAAGCCACTTTCCTACAGACGCGATTTGTAATTCTAGTGTAGGGGCTAGAAATGAATCGCGCTATGCAAAGCATGTGAAATGAAAGTCTGTAAGATTTCAGGCTTTTTTTTTTATCTCTAACACAACAATAGCTAATAAGTTAACTGTTCAAACATTTCAAATATATTTCACTAGTTATGAAGACATTTTTGTAACTCTGTGGTGAAAAAAAAAAGCTTTTTATGGGATCAAAACAAATCCTAACACTTTGATGATGTGCAAATGTTAATACTTTTGCTGAAATCTAATTTCCAAACATTATTTATGCGCTATATCGTTTTATCAGTAAAACTATATGTTCGTGGTAATGTTTTGTGGCCATTGAATGGAAAATGTGCTATCTGTACATGACCGTGCACTACCACATCATGTTTTAGTAATATATTTATGAAAAGTGAGTTTTTAAACACAAAATGGGAAATATTCCTGCCCGGATGACAACGCTATTAGTGAACTAAGAGGCAAGCCCGGGATCATGTGCACCCTATATGTGGGCTAGATTCTTATTACACATGGAGCAAACGGTTAGTCTAGTAAATAAAAATAATTTTTTGTACAGCAGAAAGAGTGAACTTGCATATTTGAAAGTGCTCTTTTATGTGCCAATGAAGAAAAAGGTGGCTCAATAAAACAAAATATTTGCCTAGGATCACACAATTTGAGACCAGTTCATGGGTCTTGGGTCTAGTACATTACAGTTAGGTTGAGTTGATTATTCAAGTTACTAGACCTGCAGGTCGTTCAAACCTTGAATAGGTATTTCAAAGGAAGACAGAGAAGTTAAAGCTATAATGAATAAATTCCTACAGGGGGCTCTTGACTACATGATATGTGCTGTAGTATCAGGAGTGTACATCTTCATCTCAAACTAGAAACCGGTTCTAGACATAGCTACGTGATTGCTATCATATTTAAGTACTCAGGGGAAGCAGGAACTGTCAGATTAGCGAGAATGAGCCTGTTGCAAGGGGGTTAGATCACAGAAGTCTGAGATCCTTATTCGGTTGACATAGGGGGCGCAAACAGGTGCATGTGTGAGACAGATACCTGTATAGAAGCAACAATTCTTAACCTCCTACCTGCTGGGCATCATACCCACCCCCCAGTCCTGACCCCTTTTTGTCTATTAGGGGTAGTTTGCACTTCGGGCTCCACCACTTTTTTTCTGCATATGTTTTCCACGAGAAATTTGAGTCCTTTTTTTCCCCCAAACATCCTATGGATCCTAAAGGTACCCAAGGTATGTGGATTCCCATGGAGGGAACTGAGAAAATAGGCAAAAAAATAGCTACAATTTGAGTTTTGGGGGAAAAATGTCCTCTGGATAAAAGTGTATGTCCCCACCCCCACCCCATGGCATCAGCAAACGGTTTGCTGTGCCAAAGACACTATCTTCCCAGCCTTTAGGAACATGCAGAGCTGAATACAAAAAACTAATTTATTTTAACCACAGCTGTGGAAATTTAGCTTGCGAACTGAACATTATCTGCGCCATCTTGTCTCTCCCCAGCGCGACACACAGGAAAGCGCACGGCAGCCATTTTAGGCACCCTGGTCTCTCCCTGCTCATTGCCGATCGCCAGCGCGTCCCCCTGGCGCTGCGAGCATTCCCCCGCGCGCCGGCCACCCCCCGCTCTCTCATACACGGGCCATCCATAAACCCTCTCCTTCTGCGCGACCCTGCCATGGAACCACATCCCACGCCTGACCGACATCCCATACATGGTCATGCATCTCTTTGATAACCCCCTTCCTCTGCGCCCCATTGTCCGAACCGATCCCAGGCCATCACCTAGCCCTGCGGATGCAGTTTATTGCCCCTACTGTAAGGGAAACACCCCACATCAAAGGGATTACAGTAGATCAAGGCCCGCCCACCCCCTGAGACCCGACCGGTCGCACACACCCCCGGGAATTGGCGGAATGTCCAGCTGTGTGATAGCCATCTCCTACTGTGGGTGGGGTGGGGACTTCCACTGTAAATATGTGTGGGAACGAGCTTGAAGTGGGGATTATGAGGATGTTCTTTTCATGTATCAAAGCGATCTCAAGAATGTGCCATGTATGATAAACCTGCAATAAAGTCATAAACCTGTGTATAAGAGGCCAGGCCTCAGAGATGCAGTTAGAGCACCTCGTGACGATACCTCGCTGTCTGATCTGATGTGTTCCACTCCGACGGAATAAAACTTTGTTTCCTGCCTTCCAGTCTCCGGCGCCTGCCTCTTTGTTGGTTTAGCATCGAATGGTATGAGAGGCGATTACCGCCGGGCAAAACTTGAAAGGTTATCGACTACGACTGCCGCTACCATTTAACAATTGGCGTCCCAAACGTGGGGCCCATCAGCGACACATGGATCCAGTGGGAGAGGTCCCGACGACAGAGTGAACGACTGCAACGATCGGGAGAGCTCCTGCCCGATAGACCCTCGTCTGGCAGCCGATCATCCGAACTTCACTGGTTCCGAGCAGACCTCTCTCGAGTGATCTACGGTCCTGACTGGGAACCATCAGGAGTGCCGCGGCAAATACGGAGAGTAGAGGACGATCGGGCGCTGGAGGCGGAAGACGAGAAACTGTCCACGCGGTCCGGGTAAGGTCGTGAAACACGACAAATTGCGAAACGATTGATTGATTGATTGAAATACTAGTATTTGCTTATTGGTTGTTCTCTTTGAGATATTCGCGGTCTACAAACGGGGAGGAGTAGAAATACTCTCTCTTCCTTTGCAGATAGTGAAGGGTAGGTAACGCAGACTTTTGTCCCCATTGTAACCCGTCGTGCCTATTTTTATCTCCCCACTGATTGATTGTCCGAATATTGATTGTTTTGAAGGATAGTGCTCTTTGAGATATTCTCTGTTTGCAAATAACGTAGAATAGAAATATTCTATCTAGTCTTTGCAAATAGTGAAGGGTAGGTAACGCAGACTTTTGTCCCCATTGTAACCCGTCGTGCCTATCTCTTTCTCACCATTGATTGATTGATTGTCCGAACACTAGTTGTTCGATATTGGTTCTTTGGAGGTATTCTCTGCTTACAAATAACGAGGAATAGAAATATTCTATCTAGTCTTTGCAAGCAGTGAAAAGATAGGTAGTGTTGACTTTTGTCCCCGTTGTAACCCGTCATGCCTATCTTCTCCCCACTGATTGGTAGTTGGTTCTGCCCGGACCACTTATTAGAGGTGGACCACCCGGCTCCACTGGAGGGCACCCCTAATAAGGACATGTTCACTAAATATGGACTAGTCGCCGTAGCTTATAGCAAGCTATGGCATAAATATACAAAGAAGGACCCCGAGAGTCAGTGGCCACTGATGGGATCCTTCGACGACCATAAATTAGAAATGCTAGAAATAGCTCTGCGTAGTAATAAAACGACGCCTACTATGCTTGACAGTATCGGCATGTGGCGCAAAGAAGCAACACAATGGAAAAAGAGGGAAGAAGTAAAAGCAGAAAAGGAATTACGAAAGGCAGCTCACCTTGCCGCTAGAAAGTTAGAGGAAGAAATAAAGGAGAGAAGGGAAGCTAAACTAAAACAAGAGCCTGAAACATCAGGCCAGTACCCTGTTAGGACCCCCTCTATGCTCTACCCTGAGTTGACTTCTAAGCAACGAACGAATGACGAATTGCTATTAGGTCCCCCGATCATTTACATGCCCCCTCCATACGCACCCTCCCAACCGGTAGTGCAACACCCACAACCCCCAAACACAAGCGAAAGCAGTACCGGGGCCTCGGTCCTCACGGCCTCCGCGCCGGCCGAGCCTCTTGTACTGAACACAACATTGGCGATAACGTTAGATGACCCTGAGATGAGAAAGAAAGATTCCACCAGAATGAATCGACTAACAAAGGATGAACGAGCAGGAATCAACAAGATAGTAAGGACACTGGTGGAGCGAAAGGAAAGTGAGGAGTATATAACAGACGTGTATAACTCGTATGCCGACAACCGCAGACGACACTTTGTCGTACGACTTTGTTATCACGCCCTGAATACATATGAGGATAGGTACCACGATAAAGGTCCCGAAGGCTTAGCGGCCCTATATAGGAAGGTAGACATTGGGGAAGAAGGAGAGGGCGATGTGACGGACCTCTTCACTCGTACACTCGAGGTCTACCGGCACCTTAAAGAGCACAGACAGACAACCAAAGCAGAAACCCCCATAGCGACTAAACCCCAGGCAGGAAGGGCTGATACCATGATGCCCATCAAAGAGGCCGCCCCCTACTGGGTCCCCCCACGAGGTCAGGGAACACATGACGACAACCACCAAGATGCGAAGGGAAGGGTTGTATATAATTGGGTCTACCAGCCATGGGACCGACAAGACATTTTGACCTTTAGAAAAACCCTACCCGACTTAAGAAAGAACCCGACTGCCTTCTACACCGAACTAGGTACAGCCTTAGGTTCAACAATAATGACCTTAGCAGATATCGACTTGTTCTTCGGGTTATGTCTGCCGGCTGATGTGTGGAAGCAAATCTGGAAAGTTGACCACGCTGAGCCTTTCGGATATACTTGGGTACAACTTGATACCATAGACAAACAGCGAGAACCGGGACAGAAACCCCCGAAAGCCATATTGGAACTCCCAGACAAGATTGTACAGAAGTTGAAGACTCTAATCCCAGAAAGAAAGGTAGACTGGTCGATAGTGGCGGCTTGTCGCCAGAAACCCCAGGAGGATGTGTCTGAATACTTCTCTCGATTCGAGACCGTGTTTTCCGATTATAGTGGCCAGGACATGACCACTGCAACCGGACATCACCTCTTTGTCCAGAATTATGTGAAGGGTCTGTCACAAGAAGTCTCCCAGAAGCTACAGACCAGCGAGAGTAGTTGGGCAGCCTCCAAACCTGCAGCAATCCTCCAGATGGCCCAATACTACGAAAACCAAAAGAATGAGAACGATAGGGCGTCTGAGAGGAAGAAAAAGGAACTGAAGGAGAGGGTAATGATAGCACAGTTGCAAGGGGTGACTATAGGAAGGGAGCCCCCTAAAGGGAATTACCAACCAACCGCCTCTAGAAAGCTACCCCCTAGAGACCATACACCTGCACCCTACAACGGACGAAGAGATTTAGACGGGAACCAATGTGCGTTCTGTAGAGGGTTCGGACACTGGAAATACCAGTGCCCGGTCCTTCTGGAAATGAACAAAAATAGGGACCCCAGAGACATAGCATATGACCCCAGAAATAGAGGACAGGGACGAGGGTACACGAACGACGCCATCAACGACAGGCCAGGCAGACCAAACACCTTTGATCGCCCCCGACAAAACCAGTGTCAGCAGTCCGACTACGAAAGCACCCATGACTTCGCATAGGACCGCCAGGGGCAAGGGAGGGATCCAGTCGAACTCCGTGTTGACCAACAAGGTCCTTACGTCACAGCTAAGGTCTTGGGCACAAAGTCTCCATTCCTGGTAGATACTGGGGCGACACGTAGTGCATTATCTAAACGACTGATTCCTAGGGCACCCTTGTCTGGCTCACACGTAACCTCAATAGGCTTCGATGGAACGCCCTCCACAAACCCCTTATCAGCACCAATCTCCTTTGACTTAGAAGATAACGCCACTGACACGACCTTTCTGCTCTCCTCCAACACCCCCGATGCTATTATGGGACTCGATTTGCTAAAACATTTCCGAGCTACCATCAGATGTTCCCCAGACGGAGTTCGAGTCATCCTGCACGATAACCCAGATCTGTTCAGACCTTGTCGCACACGACGTATGCTCTCTATAACTGATGCTGACCTGTCCCTACTCGACACGTTACCCTCACATCTATGGGCTAAAACCGACTCAGATGTAGGGCGCATGGTGATCGACCCAGTACACATAACCGTCCGACCGGACGCAGTGCTACCAAAGCTTCCACAGTATCGAATATCGCCCGAAGGTGAGAAGGCATTGGTGGAAATCATCCAGTCCCTAGTCGATGCAGGAGTAGTAGAAGAAGTAGTCAGTAATGTTTGCAACAGCCCTATCCTACCCATTGTAAAGAAGCAAGGCGAGGGAGATGAGAAAGCATACCGCTTCATTGTTGACTTACGAGAAGTTAACAAAGTAGTCATACCTCAGTACCCCGTGGTCTCAGACATTACCACCATCCTCACCCTGATTCCGTCCACTGCCACCACCTTTACTGTTATTGATCTCAAGAACGCATTCTTCTCCATCCCCATCCACCCAGACAGCCGCTACCTGTTCGGCTTCACTTTAAAAGCCCGGTCGT
Source organism: Triturus cristatus (assembly GCF_964204655.1). Lineage (NCBI taxonomy): Eukaryota > Metazoa > Chordata > Amphibia > Caudata > Salamandridae > Triturus > Triturus cristatus. Next base: position 253,524,589 of record NC_140586.1, read on the forward strand.
ACAGATTCTGTAGGGCACCCCAAGGCTACACTGAGAGTCCCAGAATTTATAGCCAAGCCCTCAAGAGACAACTAGATGCAGTCCAATTACCCGATGGAGTGGTGTTAATACAGTACGTCGACGACATTCTTTTGGCGGCCGACACCACCCCACTTGCTGTCACAGCCACCATTCACCTCCTCCACTTCCTCGCAGAGAACGGTCACAAGGTCTCCAGGAAGAAGTTACAGTTCTGCCAACCCCAAGTGACATACCTAGGCCACCTCCTATCCAAGGACGGGAGGAAACTTACCCCTGACCGAATTCAGACCATCCTAGAAACCCGTTCCCAAAACTCAGAAGCAAGTGCGGTCTCTAGTAGGCCTCACCTCCTTTTGTCGACAGTGGTTGCCAAACTTCAGTCTTACTGTAAAACCTCTGCTTTCCCTGTTGGCTAAAGATGTCCCCTTCCCCCTCCCCTGGACACCCAAATGCCAATCCTCCTTCAAAGAATTACGAGACGCCCTCTGCTCGGCACCAGTCCTAGGAACCCCAGACTACACTAAACCTTTCTCCCTCTACACCCACGAAAGGGAGGGATGCGCGTTGTCTGTCCTAACCCAGTCCATAGGTCCTAAACAACGCCCTTGTGCCTACTTCTCTGCCACTCTTGACCCTGTAGCCAGAGCTTTGCCCGCCTGCCTTCGAGCAGTAGCCGCCGCTGCTGTCTCTATCCGGCAAAGTGAGGGGATCTTGCTCTCGAACCCCCTCACTGTATTGGTACCCCATGCGGTTGACACCCTCCTGAACCAGACCAAGACTCAACACCTGACTAGCGCACGACTGACTGGCTATGAACTGACTCTGCTTGCACCCCACATCACATTGAAACGATGCACCACTCTGAATCCAGCCACTCTACTACCTCTACCTGACACTGACCCCAATGCACCCCCTATACATGACTGCGTGACTCTCACCGACGAACAGACCAAGAGTAGGGTTGACCTTCGAGATACTGCCTTCCCGGACCCTGACGGAGAACTATGGGTGGATGGCTCATGCATCAAGCTCCCCGATGGCACCACTTCAGCTGCCTATGCAGTCACCACAGCCCGAACAGTTGTTGAGACAGCCCGCATCACACAGCGATCCGCACAGGCGGCTGAACTGATTGCTCTCACACGAGCATGCATCCTGGCAGCAGGGACAACCGCAAACATTTACACAGACAGTCAATACGCCTTCGGGGTGGTTCACCACTTTGGGCTCCTTTGGAAGGAGAGGGGATTCTTGACTTCCCATGGCACACCCATCCTGCATGGAGATCCAGTCTCTGCCCTGACCGAAGCAGTCCTCCTCCCCACACGGCTGGCTGTGATCAAATGCCAGGCACACAAGAAAGTGACAGACATTATAGGACAGGGAAATGCACTAGCTGACATTACTGCCCGAACCACAGCCGAGAATAGGTCCACGACCCGTATGTACGTAACCAGGTCACAAACTGAGAAGTGGAAGGATGCTAGGGAAACGATTAGGGACATCCAATTAGCCAGCTCACCACATGAATTAACTGAATGGGCACGGGTGGGATTGAAGGACGATGACGGTTGCTGGCGAACTAAAGACTCGAACAAATGGTTGCTACCTGACTCATACTTGATCCCCATGCTGACCATGGCACACTCCCCCGCACACATAGGGTCTGCTCCCATGATCGAACTCATCTCCAAAGTCTGGCAACCCGACAAAATCCCAGACTCCGCCAAACGTCTGGTCCAACAATGCCTGGTATGCCTCTAACACAACCCTGGGAAAGGAACCGCTGTACCCCGGGGAGGGGTTTGGGGTCCCCAATCACCCCTTTGAAGTCCTACAAATGGACTACGTCCAGTTAGAAAGGTGCCAAGGTTTGAAGTACGTACTTGTCGTTGTGTGCGCCTTCAGCAAGTGGGTGGAAGCCTACCCAACCCGCGACAACACCGCTATGACTACCGCAAAAGTACTACTGAAAGAATTCTTCCCCGGTACGGCCTTTGTCGAATTTTGTGGAGCGACAACGGCCCCCACTTTGTAGCTGAGGTTATCCAACTCATCTTAAAGGGGCTGGGTGTAAAACAGAAGTTCCATGCGGTCTTCCATCCCCAATCTGCAGGCTTGGTTGAGCGACATAATGCCACATTGAAGCTTAAGATAGCAAAAATAGTTGCCACCACAGGACTGAAATGGCCAGACGCTCTCCCGCTAGCATTGCTATCAATGCGTTCCACCCCCACCAAACACCACTTGACCCCCTACAAGGTCATCTTCGGGCGGCCCATGAACCTTTGGACTGCACCGAAACCAACATCCATCCACGACGTCCCGGACGTCCTCATGTCTGACTATTTGTACAATCTAACTAAAACGTTGTCTGTTATCCATCAGCAGGTGCTGCAAGCCATTCCCGACGTTTCCAGGGGCCCCGGACACGACATCCAACCGGGTGACTTTGTCTTAGTGCGTAACTTCCAGCGCACCAAGAGTCTGGAGCCCCGGTGGACGGGCCCCCTGCAAGTCCTGATCACCACCCGAACAGCTTTTCGAGTGGAGGGGAAGCGCAATTGGCTGCATGCACACCACTGCAAGAAGGTATCATCGACCCTGACGACCACGGACAACATCACCGCCCGAGAGGAACTTCTGGACAAAGACCGACCATCCCTGAGCCACTGCCCGGATACAGAGACACTTGAATTACCGAAATATCCCGATCCCACTGTCCCATCCAAAGAAGGGTATAACCTACGACGAAAGGAGGGAACTTCGGCTAAGCAGACCACAAACTAAGTTGAAATCTCAGAGCGGTTGCCTAGCCACCTCAAAGGCCGCCAGGAGAGAAACTAAACAAAGTCTGTGGTTCTGCCCGCTACCGAGTCCCTTGAAGGTGATGGAAGCATCCGACATGAAGATGATGGAAGCAACCGGACGCCCAAAGATCCACTACAAAATCCCAAAGACTGACAAAATGCACAGCTCAAAGACTATTGCACTTTTCATTACCCTTCTCTTTTGCCTTCTCCTCATGGTCACCTTCTGGATCATGGAAGAGAGCGAACCCGCCCATAAGACATTGCTGACCACCGTTCCACCTACCACCATGAAAGAACACCATCTGATCTCACTTTCACCCCAACTCCGAGAAAGGCGTAAGGAGTTCTGGAATAACTCTTTTGTGCAGTTGCTCCACCAACACAATCTTGCCTCCAATGCCACTAATTGCTGGATCTGTGGATTGCTACCACATGCCACTGGACACTCTATCCCTTTCATCCCTTCACCTTTTTCGGTCCATGGTTCCTGCCTCGCCTGGCTAATCCTCCTGCAGGAAAGCTACAAGGACAATGCCACTTCCGGCAAAACTGTGTCACACTTCTACCATGGGTTCTGGCTGAACAAAACTGGAAAAACTTCTGCCCCCTTCTGTCCTCTGAGATCAAACACTTCCTTTCACATGGACATCCCTGCCAAAGAACGAGTTGAAATGCAGGTGTTTAACAACCCAGCCAGACCCACCTTCTCTTACCTCCGGAAACGAACAGCCGCCACCCTAACAGTGGCCCTATCCATCATCAACATCACTGGACTTGTGTGCCTCGAAGGCCTGAGGGCGCAGCTGGTGGGCCACAGCTCCTGCCTCATCACCCGAACATTGGACTCAGTTGATCCACCCTCCTTTGTTGCCTCCCCAAATATGTACTTCGTCTGTGGTACTAAAGCCTACACCTGGCTTCCGAAAGGTTGGGGAGGCACCTGCTACATCGCTTTTGTCCTTCCTCCGACATATGTGGCTCCAGCAAACCATCACCGACAGAAACGTGCCAAAGACATTGTGCAAGCCGACTCCACCGGAGCACAGTTCATGGACGCAGTAAAAGGACTTGTTCCACTCTGGGGTCCAATGGCAAACAGCCGTGCCATCCGCCACTTAACTCAGGCAGTCGAAACGGCGATGAACATTACGGCTGGCATCCTCGCCAACACCGCCGAGCTTCAGGCCGTCCGCCTGGTGGCTCTTCAGAACCGCCTCGTTCTAGATGTGGTTCTAGCTGATCGTGGAGGAGCATGCCGCATCATTGGGTCCAGCTGTTGTACCTACGTACCGGTCAACTCACCCTCAGTCTACAAAGCAATTGAACACCTCCACAGACTTTCCGCAGAGGTTCATCAGGAGCAAGAAGAATGGTCACTGGGAAGTTGGTTTTGGGACACTATTAGAAGTTGGGGATGGAGGCTGTTTTCATTTATCCTAATACCGATTGTGATACTATGTGGATGTTGCTTGGGGATTCAGTGTCTGCCACCATTATGTTCGCTTTTTATGAACTGCATCTGCCCTAAGACTTTGAAGCGGAGCGAATGAAAGCTTTGTATGAGGTGGAAGTTCGTAGTATTATGGGGATAGATCCGAACTAAACAAGCTGGCGAGATATGTTAAAAGGGAGGACTGTGGAAATTTAGCTTGCGAACTGAACATTATCTGCGCCATCTTGTCTCTCCCCAGCGCGACACACAGGAAAGCGCACGGCAGCCATTTTAGGCACCCTGGTCTCTCCCTGCTCATTGCCGATCGCCAGCGCGTCCCCCTGGCGCTGCGAGCATTCCCCCGCGCGCCGGCCACCCCCCGCTCTCTCATACACGGGCCATAAACCCTCTCCTTCTGCGCGACCCTGCCATGGAACCACATCCCACGCCTGACCGACATCCCATACATGGTCATGCATCTCTTTGATAACACCCTTCCTCTGCGCCCCATTGTCCGAACCGATCCCAGGCCATCACCTAGCCCTGCGGATGCAGTTTATTGCCCCTACTGTAAGGGAAACACCCCACATCAAAGGGATTACAGTAGATCAAGGCCCCCCCACCCCCTGAGACCCGACCGGTCGCACACACCCCCGGGAATTGGCGGAATGTCCAGCTGTGTGATAGCCATCTCCTACTGTGGGTGGGGTGGGGACTTCCACTGTAAATATGTGTGGGAACGAGCTTGAAGTGGGGATTATGAGGATGTTCTTTTCATGTATCAAAGCGATCTCAAGAATGTGCCATGTATGATAAACCTGCAATAAAGTCATAAACCTGTGTATAAGAGGCCAGGCCTCAGAGATGCAGTTAGAGCACCTCGTGACGATACCTCGCTGTCTGATCTGATGTGTTCCACTCCGATGGAATAAAACTTTGTTTCCTGCCTTCCAGTCTCCGGCGCCTGCCTCTTTGTTGGTTTAGCATCGAATGGTATGAGAGGCGATTACCGCCGGGCAAAACTTGAAAGGTTATCGACTACGACTGCCGCTACCATTTACCAATTGGCGTCCCAAACGTGGGGCCCATCAGCGACACATGGATCCAGTGGGAGAGGTCCCGACGACAGAGTGAACGACTGCAACGATCGGGAGAGCTCCTGCCCGATAGACCCTCGTCTGGCAGCCGATCATCCGAACTTCACTGGTTCCGAGCAGACCTCTCTCGAGTGATCTACGGTCCTGACTGGGAACCATCAGGAGTGCCGCGGCAAATACGGAGAGTAGAGGACGATCGGGCGCTGGAGGCGGAAGACGAGAAACTGTCCACGCGGTCCGGGTAAGGTCGTGAAACACGACAAATTGCGAAACGATTGATTGATTGATTGATTGAAATACTAGTATTTGCTTATTGGTTGTTCTCTTTGAGATATTCGCTGTCTACAAACGGGGAGGAGTAGAAATACTCTCTCTTCCTTTGTAGATAGTGAAGGGTAGGTAACGCAGACTTTTGTCCCCATTGTAACCCGTCGTGCCTATTTTTATCTCCCCACTGATTGATTGTCCGAATATTGATTGTTTTGAAGGATAGTGCTCTTTGAGATATTCTCTGTTTGCAAATAACGTAGAATAGAAATATTCTATCTAGTCTTTGCAAATAGTGAAGGGTAGGTAACGCAGACTTTTGTCCCCATTGTAACCCGTCGTGCCTATCTCTTTCTCACCATTGATTGATTGATTGTCCGAACACTAGTTGTTCGATATTGGTTCTTTGGAGGTATTCTCTGCTTACAAATAACGAGGAATAGAAATATTCTATCTAGTCTTTGCAAGCAGTGAAAAGATAGGTAGTGTTGACTTTTGTCCCCGTTGTAACCCGTCATGCCTATCTTCTCCCCACTGATTGGTAGTTGGTTCTGCCCGGACCGCTTATTAGAGGTGGACCACCCGGCTCCACTGGAGGGCACCCCTAATAAGGACATGTTCACTAAATATGGACTAGTCGCCGTAGCTTATAGCAAGCTATGGCATAAATATACAAAGAAGGACCCCGAGAGTCAGTGGCCACTGATGGGATCCTTCGACGACCATAAATTAGAAATGCTAGAAATAGCTCTGCGTAGTAATAAAACGACGCCTACTATGCTTGACAGTATCGGCATGTGGCGCAAAGAAGCAACACAATGGAAAAAGAGGGAAGAAGTAAAAGCAGAAAAGGAATTACGAAAGGCAGCTCACCTTGCCGCTAGAAAGTTAGAGGAAGAAATAAAGGAGAGAAGGGAAGCTAAACTAAAACAAGAGCCTGAAACATCAGGCCAGTACCCTGTTAGGACCCCCTCTATGCTCTACCCTGAGTTGACTTCTAAGCAACGAACGAATGACGAATTGCTATTAGGTCCCCCGATCATTTACATGCCCCCTCCATACGCACCCTCCCAACCGGTAGTGCAACACCCACAACCCCCAAACACAAGCGAAAGCAGTACCGGGGCCTCGGTCCTCACGGCCTCCGCGCCGGCCGAGCCTCTTGTACTGAACACAACATTGGCGATAACGTTAGATGACCCTGAGATGAGAAAGAAAGATTCCACCAGAATGAATCGACTAACAAAGGATGAACGAGCAGGAATCAACAAGATAGTAAGGACACTGGTGGAGCGAAAGGAAAGTGAGGAGTATATAACAGACGTGTATAACTCGTATGCCGACAACCGCAGACGACACTTTGTCGTACGACTTTGTTATCACGCCCTGAATACATATGAGGATAGGTACCACGATAAAGGTCCCGAAGGCTTAGCGGCCCTATATAGGAAGGTAGACATTGGGGAAGAAGGAGAGGGCGATGTGACGGACCTCTTCACTCGTACACTCGAGGTCTACCGGCACCTTAAAGAGCACAGACAGACAACCAAAGCAGAAACCCCCATAGCGACTAAACCCCAGGCAGGAAGGGCTGATACCATGATGCCCATCAAAGAGGCCGCCCCCTACTGGGTCCCCCCACGAGGTCAGGGAACACATGACGACAACCACCAAGATGCAAAGGGAAGGGTTGTATATAATTGGGTCTACCAGCCATGGGACCGACAAGACATTTTGACCTTTAGAAAAACCCTACCCGACTTAAGAAAGAACCCGACTGCCTTCTACACCGAACTAGGTACAGCCTTAGGTTCAACAATAATGACCTTAGCAGATATCGACTTGTTCTTCGGGTTATGTCTGCCGGCTGATGTGTGGAAGCAAATCCGGAAAGTTGACCACGCTGAGCCTTTCGGATATACTTGGGTACAACTTGATACCATAGACAAACAGCGAGAACCGGGACAGAAACCCCCGAAAGCCATATTGGAACTCCCAGACAAGATTGTACAGAAGTTGAAGACTCTAATCCCAGAAAGAAAGGTAGACTGGTCGATAGTGGCGGCTTGTCGCCAGAAACCCCAGGAGGATGTGTCTGAATACTTCTCTCGATTCGAGACCGTGTTTTCCGATTATAGTGGCCAGGACATGACCACTGCAACCGGACATCACCTCTTTGTCCAGAATTATGTGAAGGGTCTGTCACAAGAAGTCTCCCAGAAGCTACAGACCAGCGAGAGTAGTTGGGCAGCCTCCAAACCTGCAGCAATCCTCCAGATGGCCCAATACTACGAAAACCAAAAGAATGAGAACGATAGGGCGTCTGAGAGGAAGAAAAAGGAACTGAAGGAGAGGGTAATGATAGCACAGTTGCAAGGGGTGACTATAGGACGGGAGCCCCCTAAAGGGAATTACCAACCAACCGCCTCTAGAAAGCTACCCCCTAGAGACCATACACCTGCACCCTACAACGGACGAAGAGATTTAGACGGGAACCAATGTGCGTTCTGTAGAGGGTTCGGACACTGGAAATCCCAGTGCCCGGTCCTTCTGGAAATGAACAAAAATAGGGACCCCAGAGACATAGCATATGACCCCAGAAATAGAGGACAGGGACGAGGGTACACGAACGACGCCATCAACGACAGGCCAGGCAGACCAAACACCTTTGATCGCCCCCGACAAAACCAGTGTCAGCAGTCCGACTACGAAAGCACCCATGACTTCGCATAGGACCGCCAGGGGCAAGGGAGGGATCCAGTCGAACTCCGTGTTGACCAACAAGGTCCTTACGTCACAGCTAAGGTCTTGGGCACAAAGTCTCCATTCCTGGTAGATACTGGGGCGACACGTAGTGCATTATCTAAACGACTGATTCCTAGGGCACCCTTGTCTGGCTCACACGTAACCTCAATAGGCTTCGATGGAACGCCCTCCACAAACCCCTTATCAGCACCAATCTCCTTTGACTTAGAAGATAACGCCACTGACACGACCTTTCTGCTCTCCTCCAACACCCCCGATGCTATTATGGGACTCGATTTGCTAAAACATTTCCGAGCTACCATCAGATGTTCCCCAGACGGAGTTCGAGTCATCCTGCACGATAACCCAGATCTGTTCAGACCTTGTCGCACACGACGTATGCTCTCTATAACTGATGCTGACCTGTCCCTACTCGACACGTTACCCTCACATCTATGGGCTAAAACCGACTCAGATGTAGGGCGCATGGTGATCGACCCAGTACACATAACCGTCCGACCGGACGCAGTGCTACCAAAGCTTCCACAGTATCGAATATCGCCCGAAGGTGAGAAGGCATTGGTGGAAATCATCCAGTCCCTAGTCGATGCAGGAGTAGTAGAAGAAGTAGTCAGTAATGTTTGCAACAGCCCTATCCTACCCATTGTAAAGAAGCAAGGCGAGGGAGATGAGAAAGCATACCGCTTCATTGTTGACTTACGAGAAGTTAACAAAGTAGTCATACCTCAGTACCCCGTGGTCTCAGACATTACCACCATCCTCACCCTGATTCCGTCCACTGCCACCACCTTTACTGTTATTGATCTCAAGAACGCATTCTTCTCCATCCCCATCCACCCAGACAGCCGCTACCTGTTCGGCTTCACTTTAAAAGCCCGGTCGTACAGATTCTGTAGGGCACCCCAAGGCTACACTGAGAGTCCCAGAATTTATAGCCAAGCCCTCAAGAGACAACTAGATGCAGTCCAATTACCCGATGGAGTGGTGTTAATACAGTACGTCGACGACATTCTTTTGGCGGCCGACACCACCCCACTTGCTGTCACAGCCACCATTCACCTCCTCCACTTCCTCGCAGAGAACGGTCACAAGGTCTCCAGGAAGAAGTTACAGTTCTGCCAACCCCAAGTGACATACCTAGGCCACCTCCTATCCAAGGACGGGAGGAAACTTACCCCTGACCGAATTCAGACCATCCTAGAAACCCGTTCCCAAAACTCAGAAGCAAGTGCGGTCTCTAGTAGGCCTCACCTCCTTTTGTCGACAGTGGTTGCCAAACTTCAGTCTTACTGTAAAACCTCTGCTTTCCCTGTTGGCTAAAGATGTCCCCTTCCCCCTCCCCTGGACACCCGAATGCCAATCCTCCTTCAAAGAATTACGAGACGCCCTCTGCTCGGCACCAGTCCTAGGAACCCCAGACTACACTAAACCTTTCTCCCTCTACACCCACGAAAGGGAGGGATGCGCGTTGTCTGTCCTAACCCAGTCCATAGGTCCTAAACAACGCCCTTGTGCCTACTTCTCTGCCACTCTTGACCCTGTAGCCAGAGCTTTGCCCGCCTGCCTTCGAGCAGTAGCCGCCGCTGTCTCTATCCGGCAAAGTGAGGGGATCTTGCTCTCGAACCCCCTCACTGTATTGGTACCCCATGCGGTTGACACCCTCCTGAACCAGACCAAGACTCAACACCTGACTAGCGCACGACTGACTGGCTATGAACTGACTCTGCTTGCACCCCACATCACATTGAAACGATGCACCACTCTGAATCCAGCCACTCTACTACCTCTACCTGACACTGACCCCAATGCACCCCCTATACATGACTGCGTGACTCTCACCGACGAACAGACCAAGAGTAGGGTTGACCTTCGAGATACTGCCTTCCCGGACCCTGACGGAGAACTATGGGTGGATGGCTCATGCATCAAGCTCCCCGATGGCACCACTTCAGCTGCCTATGCAGTCACCACAGCCCGAACAGTTGTTGAGACAGCCCGCATCACACAGCGATCCGCACAGGCGGCTGAACTGATTGCTCTCACACGAGCATGCATCCTGGCAGCAGGGACAACCGCAAACATTTACACAGACAGTCAGTATGCCTTCGGGGTGGTTCACCACTTTGGGCTCCTTTGGAAGGAGAGGGGATTCTTGACTTCCCATGGCACACCCATCCTGCATAGAGATCCAGTCTCTGCCCTGACCGAAGCAGTCCTCCTCCCCACACGGCTGGCTGTGATCAAATGCCAGGCACACAAGAAAGTGACAGACATTATAGGACAGGGAAATGCACTAGCTGACATTACTGCCCGAACCACAGCCGAGAATAGGTCCACGACCCGTATGTACGTAACCAGGTCACAAACTGAGAAGTGGAAGGATGCTAGGGAAACGATTAGGGACATCCAATTAGCCAGCTCACCACATGAATTAACTGAATGGGCACGGGTGGGATTGAAGGACGATGACGGTTGCTGGCGAACTAAAGACTCGAACCAATGGTTGCTACCTGACTCATACTTGATCCCCATGCTGACCATGGCACACTCCCCCGCACACATAGGGTCTGCTCCCATGATCGAACTCATCTCCAAAGTCTGGCAACCCGACAAAATCCCAGACTCCGCCAAACGTCTGGTCCAACAATGCCTGGTATGCCTCTAACACAACCCTGGGAAAGGAACCGCTGTACCCCGGGAGGGGTTTGGGGTCCCCAATCACCCCTTTGAAGTCCTACAAATGGACTACGTCCAGTTAGAAAGGTGCCAAGGTTTGAAGTACGTACTTGTCGTTGTGTGCGCCTTCAGCAAGTGGGTGGAAGCCTACCCAACCCGCGACAACACCGCTATGACTACCGCAAAAGTACTACTGAAAGAATTCTTCCCCCGGTACGGCCTTTGTCGAATTTTGTGGAGCGACAACGGCCCCCACTTTGTAGCTGAGGTTATCCAACTCATCTTAAAGGGGCTGGGTGTAAAACAGAAGTTCCATGCGGTCTTCCATCCCCAATCTGCAGGCTTGGTTGAGCGACATAATGCCACATTGAAGCTTAAGATAGCAAAAATAGTTGCCACCACAGGACTGAAATGGCCAGACGCTCTCCCGCTTGCATTGCTATCAATGCGTTCCACCCCCACCAAACACCACTTGACCCCCTACAAGGTCATCTTCGGGCGGCCCATGAACCTTTGGACTGCACCGAAACCAACATCCATCCACGACGTCCCGGACGTCCTCATGTCTGACTATTTGTACAATCTAACTAAAACGTTGTCTGTTATCCATCAGCAGGTGCTGCAAGCCATTCCCGACGTTTCCAGGGGCCCCGGACACGACATCCAACCGGGTGACTTTGTCTTAGTGCGTAACTTCCAGCGCACCAAGAGTCTGGAGCCCCGGTGGACGGGCCCCCTGCAAGTCCTGATCACCACCCGAACAGCTTTTCGAGTGGAGGGGAAGCGCAATTGGCTGCATGCACACCACTGCAAGAAGGTATCATCGACCCTGACGACCACGGACAACATCACCGCCCGAGAGGAACTTCTGGACAAAGACCGACCATCCCTGAGCCACTGCCCGGATACAGAGACACTTGAATTACCGAAATATCCCGATCCCACTGTCCCATCCAAAGAAGGGTATAACCTACGACGAAAGGAGGGAACTTCGGCTAAGCAGACCACAAACTAAGTTGAAATCTCAGAGCGGTTGCCTAGCCACCTCAAAGGCCGCCAGGAGAGAAACTAAACAAAGTCTGTGGTTCTGCCCGCTACCGAGTCCCTTGAAGGTGATGGAAGCATCCGACATGAAGATGATGGAAGCAACCGGACGCCCAAAGATCCACTACAAAATCCCAAAGACTGACAAAATGCACAGCTCAAAGACTATTGCACTTTTCATTACCCTTCTCTTTTGCCTTCTCCTCATGGTCACCTTCTGGATCATGGAAGAGAGCGAACCCGCCCATAAGACATTGCTGACCACCGTTCCACCTACCACCATGAAAGAACACCATCTGATCTCACTTTCACCCCAACTCCGAGAAAGGCGTAAGGAGTTCTGGAATAACTCTTTTGTGCAGTTGCTCCACCAACACAATCTTGCCTCCAATGCCACTAATTGCTGGATCTGTGGATTGCTACCACATGCCACTGGACACTCTATCCCTTTCATCCCTTCACCTTTTTCGGTCCATGGTTCCTGCCTCGCCTGGCTAATCCTCCTGCAGGAAAGCTACAAGGACAATGCCACTTCCGGCAAAACTGTGTCACACTTCTACCATGGGTTCTGGCTGAACAAAACTGGAAAAACTTCTGCCCCCTTCTGTCCTCTGAGATCAAACACTTCCTTTCACATGGACATCCCTGCCAAAGAACGAGTTGAAATGCAGGTGTTTAACAACCCAGCCAGACCCACCTTCTCTTACCTCCGGAAACGAACAGCCGCCACCCTAACAGTGGCCCTATCCATCATCAACATCACTGGACTTGTGTGCCTCGAAGGCCTGAGGGCGCAGCTGGTGGGCCACAGCTCCTGCCTCATCACCCGAACATTGGACTCAGTTGATCCACCCTCCTTTGTTGCCTCCCCAAATATGTACTTCGTCTGTGGTACTAAAGCCTACACCTGGCTTCCGAAAGGTTGGGGAGGCACCTGCTACATCGCTTTTGTCCTTCCTCCGACATATGTGGCTCCAGCAAACCATCACCGACAGAAACGTGCCAAAGACATTGTGCAAGCCGACTCCACCGGAGCACAGTTCATGGACGCAGTAAAAGGACTTGTTCCACTCTGGGGTCCAATGGCAAACAGCCGTGCCATCCGCCACTTAACTCAGGCAGTCGAAACGGCGATGAACATTACGGCTGGCATCCTCGCCAACACCGCCGAGCTTCAGGCCGTCCGCCTGGTGGCTCTTCAGAACCGCCTCGTTCTAGATGTGGTTCTAGCTGATCGTGGAGGAGCATGCCGCATCATTGGGTCCAGCTGTTGTACCTACGTACCGGTCAACTCACCCTCAGTCTACAAAGCAATTGAACACCTCCACAGACTTTCCGCAGAGGTTCATCAGGAGCAAGAAGAATGGTCACTGGGAAGTTGGTTTTGGGACACTATTAGAAGTTGGGGATGGAGGCTGTTTTCATTTATCCTAATACCGATTGTGATACTATGTGGATGTTGCTTGGGGATTCAGTGTCTGCCACCATTATGTTCGTTTTTTATGAACTGCATCTGCCCTAAGACTTTGAAGCGGAGCGAATGAAAGCTTTGTATGAGGTGGAAGTTCGTAGTATTATGGGGATAGATCCGAACTAAACAAGCTGGCGAGATATGTTAAAAGGGAGGACTGTGGAAATTTAGCTTGCGAACTGAACATTATCTGCGCCATCTTGTCTCTCCCCAGCGCGACACACAGGAAAGCGCACGGCAGCCATTTTAGGCACCCTGGTCTCTCCCTGCTCATTGCCGATCGCCAGCGCGTCCCCCTGGCGCTGCGAGCATTCCCCCGCGCGCCTGCCCCCCCCCGCTCTCTCATAGACGGGCCATAAACCCTCTCCTTCTGCGCGACCCTGCCATGGAACCACATCCCACGCCTGACCGACATCCCATACATGGTCATGCATCTCTTTGATAACCCCCTTCCTCTGCGCCCCATTGTCCGAACCGATCCCAGGCCATCACCTAGCCCTGCGGATGCAGTTTATTGCCCCTACTGTAAGGGAAACACCCCACATCAAAGGGATTACAGTAGATCAAGGCCCCCCCACCCCCTGAGACCCGACCTGTCGCACACACCCCCGGGAATTGGCGGAATGTCCAGCTGTGTGACAGCCATCTCCTACTGTGGGTGGGGTGGGGACTTCCACTGTAAATATGTGTGGGAACGAGCTTGAAGTGGGGATTCTGAGGATGTTCTTTTCATGTATCAAAGCGATCTCAAGAATGTGCCATGTATGATAAACCTGCAATAAAGCCATAAACCTGTGTATAAGAGGCCAGGCCTCAGAGATGCAGTTAGAGCACCTCGTGACGATACCTCGCTGTCTGATCTGATGTGTTCCACTCCAACGGAATAAAACTTTGTTTCCTGCCTTCCAGTGTCCGGCGCCTGCCTATTTGTTGGTTTCGCATCGAATGGTATGAGAGGCGATTACCGCCGGGCAAAACTTGAAAGGTTATCGACTACGACTGCCGCTACCATTTAACACAGCTTTGGCATTTTTTAATGAGGCAGCCCATTATTCCTATTTTTTGTGCTCTTAACCTATTTCCAGTTTGTGGTGGAAACCTCTGTGAAACCCATGGGAGATCCAGCAAAGTAAAGTTACAGATTTCTAAAAAGAAGACAACACTTTTTAAATTTAGCAAGCGGTTATATGTGTAGAACCCTCAAGGTTTTCCAAAATAAATTAACTTTTGAAATAAAGAAATATTGAATACGAGTAGGAAAAACGGCCATTTGCGACGTTTTTATCTGTAACTTTTTGTCACAATGGCAGATTTCCAAAAGCAATATACCATTACGTCCACTAGGCCCTTCTGATTGTGGGGTTATATATGGTTTGTAGGTTCTCCAAGAACCCAAGGTACCCAGAGCCAACAACTGCATCGTACAATGGTTTTTCACTGTGTACGGAGTATAGACCAAATGACACGGTGAAAAGTGTAAAGTGAAAAATGGGTATCAAGGAA
This sequence comes from Triturus cristatus, assembly GCF_964204655.1. Classification (NCBI taxonomy): domain Eukaryota; kingdom Metazoa; phylum Chordata; class Amphibia; order Caudata; family Salamandridae; genus Triturus; species Triturus cristatus. The sequence continues at coordinate 253,539,679 of NC_140586.1, forward strand.
ACCTATGTATTTCTGAAATGGGCATAAGATATGGAAGTTTAGGAGCAGTGGTTATTTGTATGTCTCTAAATCATATGCTAGCACGGGTACCTACAAATTCAGAGTTTTTTTTCAAAATGTTTTCTTTCCTACACACTGGATTACATTTGGATAACAAGCATTGGCATAGCCAATAGGTCTCGCCTTTGGGACCTTATAAGTGTTTAGCCATGCAACACTTGATGTTGTTGCACAAAGGAAATTGTGCTGAATAACTAAACCCTTATAAGGTTCCAAAGGCAAGACTTATTGGCTATGCCAATGCTTGTTTTTCTAGATCACGTGTCCAGGAATGTACTGTTTGTTAGAGAAACAAAAACAAACATATCATCAACTATTTTCGATGCATTTTTACTTCAGAGTATTGTTCACTTACACGAAGCAACTTTCTAAAGCAGAGAGCGGCGCGGTGTTTGTAGGATTCTGGAAACCATAATTTGTCAAAAACAATTGTGCAACCGGCAGGGCACGACTCATCGAACATCATGAGCAGGGGCGGGGCCAGTGGGGGGGCGCGTTGTGAGAAGTTGGCCTGGCATATGCTGTCCTCTAGTTATAGGGGACACCTTGTACCAGTCCAATTCGACTCTTATGGTGATAGGTTTAAGACAACCTTTAAAGAAAGCTATCCTAGTGGTAGCTGTGGAAAGCAGCCTTCAGGCTAAGTCTTGAAGGAGCGTTAAGCTCATTGTTTTACCATAGATAACCTCTCGAATGACCAAATGAAAGAGTAGTCCACACAGGTATATATATAAAATATATGTATTTATTCTAAACAGCATCCCACAAGTCTCTTTATGAGGCTAGAGGCAAAGTTACAATTCAAACAAGCATTGATAGATACAATAAATAGCACTGGAATCACAGGGCCCCAGGGGGGGACCAAACCATATATTAAAAAAGTGGTATAAGAACTACGACAATTCTACAGACAATGCCTAGGGCATTTAGGATCGCTGGCCCCTTAAGAATCCACCCCAGGTTATGAGGAAGGGGACCCACTGGAGACGCGTGCAGTGCAAATAGCTGCTATCGGGATCTCTATTATAGCCTATGGAGAATGTTGCGGTTTGATTTAAAAAGATTAAAGACACTTCTAGCAGGAGTTCAAAGTTAAGGGCTTAGAGTGAAGCCTTTGAGGTGCCCACGACCACGAGAGTACCGAGGTACCACTGTTACCTGCCCCAGGGAAGCCAGGTGCATAGGTCGTTTTCGATGTCGGGTCGCGGGCTGATTTTCAATGGGAAAATGTACAAAACTGCTGCTAGCCAAAAGCGTTGATGATGTCGTGAAGAATGAAGTTGTAGATCTTGTAGAGGAGAACCTGAAAGCAGAGGGGACAGAGTCTGGGTCACGGCACAGTGACCAGGGAGCTCAAAGGAAAGAGCCCTTCAATGTCGGGTGCTTCAAGTGGAAAGAGGTGTAGCTTGGATTCGCAGCCACGGGCTCCGGGAGGCTTCAAGGAAGGCCAGCTTCTGGAGGGCGACTGTCCCACGACGGATGAGGGTCGCTGCGGTGTTAGTGTCCGGATTGGATCCACTAAGCCTTGGCAACCGCAACCCACACAAGATGAACAAATCAGCTACTGGTGCAGACCCACAAGGTCTGAGAGAGGTCTCCTTTGGAGAGACTGTAGAATAGGCCTGTAGCAACCAGGGGAACTCTTGAAAGTCGAGATTGACCTCCGCTAGGGCCCACCAGTCGAAAGACAAGGGACCGCGGGAGGCAGCAATTTGGAGTGCGTAAAAGGGAGCCCACGGGCCACCGGAGGGGGCTAGGGCGCTGATCTTTGGCACAGTTGCTGCTGAGAGGTTGGCTCAATAATGGGCCAAAGCACAACTTCCCCACTGGTCAGGGTCGTGTGCTATGCAAGAGGTGGCCGGTGTCCTGGGGTATTAGGGATCTCGGCACCCACGCGGTCCACGTTGCTCAGACTTGCTGTGCACACTCACTGGCCTCTGGGATGCCCAGGAAACCCACCTCAAGGTTGCTGGGAGTCGACGAAGTCCGTAGGAGCAGCGAAGTTCCAACCGGGTCACTTGCAGTGTTTCAGGTGCCTGCCAAGCAGGGGGGTAACTCCTTTACCCCAAGGGAGATTTCTTCAGTCAGCTGGGCAGCAGCTCGTCAAAGGGAAGGTCAAGGCTGTGAAGTCCAAGATTAATCTGAGGCTCTGGGGACACAGTATTCACCTTTATCCCCAAGATTAGGGGAGGGTCCAGATCAGAGCTTACCAATGAGAGTTGAGGCGGGAAAGGGTGGCTACACCCACTCCCCTTTGTGTGTTTCCTGCCTGGGCGATGGGCAGGATGCCCCTGAACCGGTTCCAGGCGGTGTATGCAGAATGTAGGCGCTGTAGCAGCCTACGTGCAACCCTGAATGGCAACATATGGTGCACCCACCCAGTTCCAATCCACATATCCTGTCTGGGGAGGTGCTAGCACCTCCCTGCCACAGGAGCCCTATTGTCCAGCTGGCGAGGCTGGGGTTTTCCCCAGCAACAGCCAGCCAGAGTCGTGTGAGTGGCGGGTAGGAGCCATTTTGTACTACATGTGCACTATTAAAATGGTGTCTAAATTCTGCCGCTTTTCCCATATCGCCCCTCTAGCAGGGGGGAATCGTGCCCTCATGCCCATGGCTGGACTGGGGGTAGGATTCCTACATGTTTGACACCAAACACGATATGGTTCTGTGTAGCCATTCTCAAGTTATCACGCTATCGCGATAGACTTGTAATGCGGTTAAGAGTATATGGTATGGCTACACTACAAACAACCCAGCAATGATTCTACGAAGGTTGCAGGGAGGCCCTACTCAGGTAGGGGTCCCCCCTTACACATACCTCAGCACCCTGCCTTGTAGGATTACCAAGGCCTGCTATAGGGGTGACCTATGAGAGTATATGTGTTGTAATAGGGTGGGATATAGGGTACCTATATCCCTGTAAGGGGTGCTAGCACCACCTTACCCAGTCTACAGTAGTGGTCTGGTGGTGTCAGTTTGTATGGCTGTCCCAGGGTGGCACAATAAGTGCTGCAGCCCTGGTAGGCCTACTGAGGGACCCATGCCCTGGGTACCTAGGGTACCATCTACAAGGGACTGCCAGGGTATCCTCAGTATCCAATTGGGTTGTAACTAGGGTACTCACATCGTTTAAGAGAGGAAGCCGATAGGCTGGGGTCCTGGATAGCAGGGCCACAGCCTGGCTTGAGTCATAAAACAGTCAAAACATCAGCAAAAAGTTGGGGGCAACTATGCAGTCGATGCCACTCTCCTACACGCATTGTTTGACCTTTGCACAATCATCGACGTCTTACAACACTTGCTCACTGCCCCTGTGTGTGTGCTCACTGCCCACACGCTGCAAATGTGGATATCATCAGCTGTTTGTTAAGGGACCCCTCGCCGCGATAAGAACGGGTCACAAGTTATTGGCCAGAGGCCTGGTGTTCATCCCCCCCGACGAGGCGCTGCCTTGATAAATCACCAGACATTCATTCAGGGGCGGTACTCATTCCTCATTAATGTGAATGACCATGAGTGCCCTTAATGTTCTGAGTAACAAGAATAAACACGCGCAGAAAAAACATAAGGGAGTCATTTACTGTTGCAAGACGAAGACATTGCGTAGGAATACGTCGGGTAAATAGAAAAACAAGTCACTAAGCGCTCGCCAGGCAGCCGCGGTTGTGACGTGAACTTTTCTCTTTTTCTGCGGTCCCACTTTCTGCTGTCCCACTTGGACGGCCTCGCCTGCTTTCCTTCTGATGTAAAAGGTTTCTTATCTTTATGGGGACATGTGTTTGGCCCCATACAGATAAGAAACCTTTTACTTCAGAAAGAAAGCAGGCGAGCCCATCCAAGTGGGACGGGCGAAAAAGTCAAAAGTAAACGTCACAACAAGCTCTTTTACATTGGCTGGCCACCGTTTAGCATAAACGGTGACGCCAGCCAATGGAAAAGAAGAGAATGTTTTGGAGCCCTTTTCCAAAACATTAAATCTTGCCAGCGAGACTGCGCATGTGCGCAGCCCACGCCAGCCGAAACCTAAAAATGGTAATTCACTTGTGTGGGTAGGCCTAGTGCCCACAACAGATAACAATGGTCCCTGTCGCAAGGAAATTGAAGCAAGGTAATGAATATAGAACAGAATCGGCTCTATATTTTTCTATCCAGCCGGATAGTATGATTTAATCAAACATAATAACAAGTATCAAAGTGCTAAACGAACAATGTACAGTGGGATACAGTCCTGTATCCAATAGCAAGGGAGTAAAGAAAAGGTCTCAAGGTGCTGAAACGCAAAGGACTATTTCAGGTAAAACAAAGGAAAGCTTGTTGTATAATATGAACAATAAAACAAGCGTGATAATCAGCACAACCGTTACACATGGTATACAAATTGTTTGTGTGCACGATGTTTAGGCAGTCGACGACATTTCGATCCCATTTACATAGATGCCGGGATCATCATCAGGACAAAAATTACTGTATGGCTGAACATTATAGGAGTGTAAACAACTATATACATATTCACAGGTAGAAATTGGGAGAAAAATAAGAGGGGAGAAAAAACGGGATGAAAGTAAAGGTACAAGAATTAAGGCAGGACATCCTTAGCATGTTGTCATAATCGCAGGGATATATTTAGACCTACGGAACGTGGGGGAGGGGGGTTGGAGGGGGGGGGGGGGGGGGGAGTGCGATTTTGGTAGTGGGAAGAGTGGTATAATTATGGTGTAGTTACCGGAGACCTGATGGTGAGGCGGTGCACAATAGAAGTGAATAAGTCGCTTGAGTGAAAGAATAAGAATTAGGTTAAACAGAGTGTGTTTAATTGATAATGCTTTGCTACACTGTTTGTTGCTGTTTTGTTTTTGAGCAACTGAATAAACAAATATTTCTTTTTTTTAAAAAAAAATTCTGGAATGATAACTGCTTTACACTAACTCAAACCATTAATGGCAATCAAAATTGGCAATAGATAAGCTGTAGTAGAATGTAGAAAAGAGTACAAGTTTTTCCAGGAAGTAAGTAGAAAGAGTTGGGAGGAAGCACTGTGGTGCGACTTAGTGAAGGCTGCAAACATCAAGGATAGGAGCTTCTTTTGGCACGTGCAGGCACACGGAATCTATAACACACCTAAGGACAAAGCATTTTATAGCCAGCCCTTGTTTTGACCACAATATTTTGAGGATTTATATTCATCTCAAGATGGACTGAGGCTCAAGCTCAGGTGAACACTGGTTAAGCTAGAATTTAATGCCCCAGTCCATTCATCTAAGGAGGAGACAGTGAAAGCTATTGAGATCCTGAAAGCCGGTCAAGCTCCAGGACTGGACAGGATCCCAGGATCTCCATCGATCCGAACCTGTCGTCTGAGGACAATAGTTGGTGTCGAGATACCAGAGTCCTGGAGAGGGGCAGAAACTATAATGATCCTGAAAAGAGGGGACAGAGACCACCCTGTGAACTACAAGTCAATCTGCCTGATTGATAATGTTCTAAAGATTTTCAGCACGCAAGTATTGGCCAAACTTTGACACTGGATGGAAGAAAAGCAAGTTCGATCCCACCTCCAGGCAGTGTCCAGACCCTGTATAAGCACCGTAGACCAGGTTTTTCATTTTATTTTAATTCTCTGGAAAATTGTCACTCTGAACAAGTACCTTTTGTATGTAGTATCTATTGATTTAAAGGCAACATTCAAACAGTTCCCCAGAGCCAACAAATCTACTTGATCTAAAAATACATTGATATAGTAACAACTATGACCAAGTTAGATGGAACAAGAAGGGCAAGCTAACAGACCAAATCAAAATCATGAGGTATACGATAGGGCTGTGTGTTCGCCCCCACCCTAGTTATTCTTTATATCAATGAAATGATTAATAAGCTTCCTCCTCTCCGCGGATGGAAGAAAGTCACCTAAAAGCATCTACAGGTATATGTCCTTGCATTAGTGCAGATCAGAGACTTCATGAATTCACAAGAGATTATAGAACTAGGCCTGGAAATGATAGACCTAACAAACTGTTGTGATCCATTTTCTTAGGAGCAAACATGCGCATATAGATTTGCTCATGCGAAAATCTGCTGAGCAAGGGCAGATTTACTTTCCCTAAACCCCCTTTTTGTATCATGAAAAATGTTTCACTCCTGTCTCTATCAGGAGTAAATTATCAACCTTTACCCAAACGGAAAAATATTGGGTAGGAATTGATAAATACCCTTAAACATGTAAGTCTGTGGGAGCGCACAGACTGACGGTACCCCAATGCTGGCACTACCACTCCCTGCATCCTTCTAGTGACTGTATGGCTCAGATGACTTCTTGTACTGCACTGGTGTGGTGATAAAAACACACCTGTCAAAAAATGGTACAGTGTGGTAACATCCCATCAGTATCAAGACATTGCATGTATATTTTCATGGAATCTGGAACATCGATGTGGTCCTGGTTTTACCAGATGGAATTGCGCAAATATTTTCTTTTGTGTGGGTATTGTCGCTCATATTTACCACCCGCTCTGGGCAGGTCATGAACGTGAGATGGGGCCAGCTATGTGGTCTGGAAGGATGGTGGGGACTGTGGGAGAGGGCAGGGGAGACTGTAGTCAGGCAGGGCGAAGCATTTTATGATCCCTGTGTGCCATGACTGGAGGTGGGGTGGGGGCTGGAAAAATGGTCCAGGCTGCAATGCAGCCGTCCTGAATCCATTTTACGGCTAGATATTCCAGCCAGTAAAATCAGTTCCATTGTTCTCTCATACTGTAAATTTGAGTGCAGGAACAAAGGCGCACTCTTGATTGAGTGGAATCCCAAATGGAAATTCCGTTCTACTCAAAACCCAATCAGATTTACAGAAAGGTGGCAAAATCAGAACCATGCTAGAGTCCAGACCCTTCTACAACATGAGCCTTGGCATAATTAGAGATGGTATTATTAGCACTTGTATATAATGAGAATGGCTGCCATACTTTTTCACCTCTCTGCGTGGCACCAAAAGGGACACTTCTTTTTTGTAACAGTACAAGTAGATTTTGGAAGCATACCATTCCTTAAACAAGCCAATATTTTATAAAATTCCACACCCTTGCTGCCATCACCCACCTTTCATCCACATAATTTATGGACTGGCGATCAACTACACTAGTGGGTCAGAACTTTCCCTGCTTCCAAGCAGATCCCACAGACCCCTACTGTAGATCTCAAAGGTGACACTTTCTCTGCTTTAAGACAGACCCAATGAACCCGTTCCTGAAGTGTCGTGTGATCACTGAAGATTTTGTACCCATGAATACATAGGTTCTGACTTGGATCCACCAGACACATGTACTCTGGCACGAGCTTACACCTGCAAGTCAAATCCACGCTGAAAAGTAGAGAATAACAACTTCTACCATGCACTGTTTGTCCTAATTTTCATATCCACATAGGATTCACAACGAGGATCAGCAATCAGAGAACACTCAATACTCGGTTAAATTATATGGCGTAAACCAATACCAAAATGCTACGAATATCATAAATTGCATGAGCAGTGAAGCAAATATCACCCAAGAACTGGAAGCCAGCCATACACACTGGTACAAAAAAAAGGGAGAAACACAAGGTTTATTAGCAATAAGTATACAAACAGAAAAAAAATCAACTTCAGAGGCAGGATCTGCTTTTTTGCTCATCCTTCAACTGTTGCTTCACACTTCTCTCAGCTTGCCCACACAACATTCTAATGTTATCTTATAACACAGGCTTCGAAGGGTTGGCAGATAAACACAACAAATATGTTGCAACCAGGGATGTGGAATTCCTATAGCCCGATGCCCGGGACATATTGTTTGGGTTCAAGGGAAACAAGTTTCAATGTTTATTTTGTCCTTGGGACAAGTAGGCCCAACCCCCTACATCTCAAACCCTTTGACTGCCAGTTTATACTCCCACATGATGGATCAGGGAAATATTTGTTTCCATGTTTTAACGCTGTTCAAACTTGTATTTATAGTTCATTAATGGAAAACCTTTATTATTAGGATGAGCGATCTAAGTACATGTTGTAAGCTCAGACTACTACTGACAGTGGTTAAAGTATAATAATGGGTGCACACGTTTTAATTGTTTAGCACTATGAGGCTATGCATACTGCTCCCAGAATACTCTCTGATTAGATGCAAATATATGGAGACGCTTGAAAGCAAGATTGATTATTCTTAGCTTTCAAGATAAAATGTTCACAAAAAAAGCAAAAACATTTAGCTGAACTACTGTAAAATTTTAGGTAGCGTTTTTCTGCAGCATCATTCAGTAAAATGTGTTGATGCATGCTAGTATTTCCCAAAAATATTCATAATGGAACATCACTGTAACCAGTTTTAATAAGATTATGAGAAACATAAAAATAAACAAGCATTGGTAAAGCCAATTGGTCTGAAATTTCTGGTCAGTTTTGATTTTATTAATGCGCGACTTGTTTTGGCATGTTTTTTTGTAAAACCTTATTGGTGTGGGTGCTGCTGGGCCCTCATCAATATAACAAACATTGGCAAAAGCAAAAATTGTTTCGGTCTCAAAAAGCACACATTGCCACAGTCGTTCCTGGCACTGAACAAAACGACTGTACGTCAATGATGCTCCTTGTGAAAGAACAGAATGCTGTCATTCACAGTGAAGCTAGCCAACTGACAGAGAGAGACATTTTAATAAACACAACATTTCATGGTTAACGCCAGACATAATTAGGGGGCCAATTATGAAGTAAAGTCTCAAAAGTGCACTTATGTCCTTGCATTAAGTGCATATATACGACGTTCCTGAATTCACAAGACTTTACAGAAGTAGGCCAAGAAATAGTACTCCTAGAAAATATTTGTGAACTGCATTTTAGCATGAGCAAATCTGCATGTGTAGATTTGCTCATGTGAAAATCCGGGCGTTTGCAAGTTTACTTCCCCTCCAACCACTTTTTTACCTACCCAGGAAGAAGTTTTATGTCTGCCATTGTCAGGAGTAAATATCCAACACTTCTCAGTATGAGAAAAGATTAGAGAAGAGTTGTTGAAAACCCTTAAAACATGCAAGTTAGTAGGTTTGCACAGACTCAAAAGGGCATTCCAACCCTGAAACTGTTGCTTAACTTCAGCACCAGTATGTAGATCTGCGGAAACGTGGCAACATAAGGGAATTGCTAGTATGCATACCCTGCTATGGAAGGAGCCCTGGCATATTCAGAGAGGCTATTTCGAAGCTCTTATATAAGGGTATTGCTGCCATAATTTGTCACCGCATTACATGGGACAAGTAGATTTATGAAGTAACCTGCCCCATGGACAAGTAGATATTTTATTAAATTCCACACCCCTGTGCAACACCATACCAGGCAATATCTCCTTATATTAATTTAGAATATCCTGCTACTTGCAGGTGTACACTTAAGAGATATTTAGATCAATTGGGTGGCCCATTGATTTGTGGGGTGGAGAAGGTTCCGCCTCTGCCATCCGAAGATTAACTTCCTGTTGCACCTAGGGATTCCCATCAGCTTGCAAGGAATCTTTTCGCTGAAAATGCCCCCTGACCTCAGCACGGTAAGAGCACTTTCAGCGAAAATGTCATACAGCACTATCAAGAAAACAATGACCCTAAAACTGTTTTATCCACGGGGGTTGGGGGGAGCATGATTTGCGTTCTCTGTGACTGCCTTGGTTTACTTGGTGGCACCTTGAAGTTGGCAGCCTTGTGGTTAATGTGCTGCCACCTTCAGGGAGGTTTACGCCAGCTGTCCAGCATTTGCCAACAGCCAAGCAACTCCCATAGAGTCAGCTGCAGAGTTTTAGCAATGAGGACAATGCAGGTTCTTGGCTAGGTCCATCTCGCACACCCATGTCAGTAAAGTACTTCTCAAGTGTACCATTGTGAAGACCTCCAGGGAGATGAGCTAGAGCCGAGGCTGCGGTTTCAACCATTTGAACTGCTTGTTGACATGATATTTATTCATACCCTTTTATCAACAAGTTCAGGACATCCAGACAGTCAATATTCTTCCTGCAATTTGGGTGGGAATTGCTACTGTTTGCCCAGCCATGGAGACCATCAAGGGCTCTTCTATTTCCCCTCCCTTACAGCTTTGAGCATACACCAATGCTTCACCATCCTGTAAAGATCACATTGACATAGGTTTTCTAGAACCACTCTATTTTGAGCACAGTCAAATCTGCGCTTGGTAGAGGTAACGGTAGTGGTTCAGCTTTCCACAATCTGAGAATTTACTACACTTCGATGGGAATTCACCGTCATGTAGAATGCACCCACTAATGGTTTTAGTCTTGCTAACCCTGGCCCAGCCACCTCAGTGGTCACAGACAAAGGCCTCTCAGCTATCTCAAACAATTATTTATTGACTTTGGCCTCGGAGAGAACGTGTTCCACAGGTGGTGTTCTGATCTGCAACAGTGTATACCATTTCCAGAATGCAGGCATACATGCCAACAGCCCGGTGTCAAGCGGGAGATTCATGATTTTGCCAGCCCAAAACAGCTATTGAGCACCTAAAACTGCCTCTACTTCCATGCAAGTGTATGTGTGTGTGTGGGGGGGTTAAATTCCCTCAGTTTCTTTTCAAAATCTCCCTCTTTGCAGCTTTAGAATGTTGACATGTATGCCCAGGCAGGGTACATTGATTGATATACCTGGCTCCTGCAGGAACCTACAAAGGGTCCTGCATGGCTGTAGGTGGAGCCCAGCCAGTTTTATTTGTAGCCAAGTGTGTGTCTACACCCGCCCCCCCTAAAATTCACTTCTAGATATGCCACTGAACTTTAGGACTCAAATACCAACACGCAGAAACATCCATTTGCAATGCAATGGCTCTCGCCTTTGTGAAAGTTAGAGCTATTTGCATTGTAAATTATATATTTTTTTTACCTTTTTTTTGTTTGCAGTAGAGTGATTATTTGGCATGTTTTATTTGTATAGATTTCTTACTGGATAAATATGTGACAGAATGAGTTGAGCATAATTTAATTTGTTGACTGCATTATAAGAGTGCTGGCCTGGGTGCTGTGACGGATGTAATGGTGTCTGTGAGCAACTCACCCTGTTAGAAATCCCTGACCTACCTCTGAAGGGTGGCAAAAAAAATTATTTTGAAAATGGCTTTTCTTCTATACAAATGTTTTTATCTAATGTTTGAATGCACAGATTCCTAGGCTTATTTTTATGGTAATTAATGGCCAGCAGTTAGGGCGTTTGCAGGTGTTCTCAACGTTTACAGATAAGGGTTGTGTGGAACAAAGTGATATACTCATTTGCCCGGGATCACACAGATTAGCCACCTGAGGAAACTGGCATTAGAACCCGGTCACTTGTTTTCACAACTGATAATAAACTCACAGGTCTATATGAAGTGTCCCATTCAACAGATTCCTCTTTCCTTCAATGTTTTCTAACCATTCCGATTTAAATTCTTGCCACTTTGCAGATTACCGCTTGTGTGTGGCTCTGCTAATGTGGAGGCGCTTCACTTCCCTTCTATCCTTGCAACTTTCAATTAGAATTTCTCTGTTTCCTGCAACATTGCGTGAGCTCTGATGTGAAAACAACAAGGGGATTGTTAGGCATAGTGAGGCAAACATTCTACAGAGTAAGCGAGTGCCCCTTATCCTTTAGCTAGCAGAGATTAGTTTAATCACTTGTGCAGACAATCCATTACTTCAAGGGAAAACGGAGAGAATTGAAATAAAGATCCTCCATCTCTTATGATTAAAGTCTTGGTCGCAGGGAAACTAGGCAGATAAGGTTACAGTCAATGAATGCTGCTCACAGAGGAAGCCAGTGAATCTGACCTCTGGTCTGAAGCATTGTTCTGTGCAGAGGTTGACAGAGTGCGGGTTGGTCCTCTGCGAGGCTTGTAGGGCTGGTGCACAGTTAGTCAGAATCAGAATCAGAAAAACTTTATTCGATTGAAATCAAACAATCATAAAAGTGTACATAAAAATTCATGATAGTAATACATACATAGTTACAAAAAACTATTCATGAAATATATGATCCCAAACAATTATAACAACAATAGATAAAATGTCATCCTTTTCCTAATAAAAATCACTTTTTTTAAATACAGATTAAGCGTAGCAACACAAAAGTGATTATCCAGGCGTTGAATCTCATAAAAAGCACGACGGCATTGGCGATGGCCTATCATCCTCAATAATGGCAATAATAAGGTTCGCCTGTCATGATTATAAAATTTACAAAATAATATAACATGCATCGTGCTTTGAGGGGAAATTTCATCACAGGGGCAGGGAGGCAAATCATGAGACCAATCATTTATCGTGGGAAAACTAACCAATCTGTGGAAAACACCAAATCTAAAGCGACACAATAAAAATCTATCGTAATTACCAGGAACATATAGCAAATAAGGTTGAATGTTAAAAGAAGTTAAAATTAATTCGTGTTGAGAAACAGTAGGTTTTAAAACCTCCACAGTACACCTTCTTGTTTCTAGAAATGACAAACCCTCTTTTTTGAGGTCCTTCCGGGAGACCGCTGAGATAGTAATAGGATTTGTAAAATAGTCCAATTTACCTATGTTAGAAAATAATTTATGAATATAACACAGCCATGGTATCCTCATGTGGCCGTCTAGTCTTACATGAAGTCACATGTTTGTCAGGCATGCATGTTAAGGATTAGTCAACTTTGAGGTAATCTTATTAAACTGGGAGTCAATTTGCAAACCTTTTTGCTAACCACACCATGCCCGGTGTTCATTTTTTCCTCAGCCGTCTAGTCTTAAAACATCTAAAAGAATATCACGATTAAGCTTAGGTTCTTCTTTGGACCATATCCTGTGCCACAGTAATATGGGTTCTAGCTTAATAAGAACTGATATAAAAGAGAGCCCCAATTCTGTATGGCAATTAAAGTTAGAGGAACTCTTAGGGGCCTCAAGGATAAACCTCAAAAAGGTATTCTCAACTACCTGGAGCTGAATAGGATCCACAAAACCCCATATCCCGCTACCATATATAGCGCCGGAAACGCATTTAGCTTTGTAAATTTTAAGTAACTCTGCGGGGGGTCGGGTGCCTAAATTCCCTGAAAAGGACCTGAGGGCGGCAGTCGAACGAATCATTGCTTGTTTTTTTGCAGCCAGTGCCTCACCCCAGGAATCCTTTTGGGTAAATAAAATACCTAGGTAGGAGAATTGCTGTGTAAAGACTAATCGCTCACCTTGATTTGGCATTTCTACCACAGTGCATGATAAATGTTTTAGCAATATTAACTTTGAGGCCCAATTCTTTCATGAAAAGGGCAAAACTTGTAACCACGCGCTGTAGTCCCAATTGGGTACGGGACATCAGTACAGCATCGTCCGCATACATTAATAGCGGGATCGGACGACCAGCAATGCGAGGGGGATCAAAATTATTGTTTTTGCACAGAGCTTTCTCCAATCCATTTATATATAAATTAAAAAGGAAGGGGGCGAGGACACACCCCTGCCTTACCCCGCTCCTTATTGGTATTTTGCCCGTGCACTCCCCATTTTTTCCATAGCGTACGGACGCAGAAGCATCACTATAAAAACATTTAAGAAAATAAATAATATTAGCTTCAACCCCAATTTGTTCCAGTAGTATCCACAGTTTGGAATGAATCACGCAATCAAAAGCAGCTGAGAGGTCTACAAATGCCACAAACAAATTCTCCCTTCTTGCCCTGGTATATTTCCCTGTTAACATCAAGAAGTTTAGACCCTGTTCCACTGTGCCTAGCCCAGAACGAAAACCATATTGTAAGTCTGATAAAATTGAGTTATCCTCAGCCCATAAAATTAGGCGGTCCAGGATTATTCGTCCAGCTACTTTTGTAAAGGAATCTAAAAGGGAAATCGGTCTATAGGAGACCGGGTTATGTCGATCCCCTTTCTTAAAAATAGGGACAATTATGGACTCCACCCAAGTGGGCAAGAGTTTTGACACACAACAGGCGTTCAGCACCTGCACCAGCAGGGGAGCCCACAGAGTCAAATCAGCCTTAAATATGTCTATGGGTACACCATCAGGGCCAGGGGCCTTCCCACTCTTGCTTGCACAGATCGCCTTTTCGACCTCAGTTAGGGTGAACTGCATATCTTTCAAAGATGGATAGTTAGAAGGATTGCAAGAGGAGGAGAACATTCTATCCCCCTCATAGACTTTTGAGAAATGGTTGATCCACTCGTCCTCGGAAATTGCTATTTCAAGAGAGGGACAAGACTTTTCAGTGAATAAAGGATTCCTGATAATCTTCCAGAAACTGGCACTATCTTTACGTATCGAGGCCTCATGCAATGCCTCCCAAGATTCCTTTCTTATCTCATCTTTCCTATCTTTAATAGCAAGTTTATATTGAGTCCTGAGTGTGCGTACAGCTTCTAAACACCTAGGTTTTTTTGTGTAATGCCTCCTTTAGGAGGGAGTACGCCTTAGTACACCTAGAGTTGAACCAACCCTCCTTCGGGGCTTTGTTAAGTCTACATGGTCTTGTCAAAGAGGATCTGATCTCTTTACAAATTGACAAAAAGGATGCTAATATATTGTCTGGAGTAACATCCATAGTTAAGCATGCTAAAAAATCAGGGGCACAGTTAGTGCATACCCTTTTAAGCGTTTTAGATTGATCCACCTTGTCCCATTTAAGCGTAAAGCCATTGTAGGAACCAATGGCAAGATTGTTCCAGAGTATATCTTGGTCTGAACCTTTTTTTGGGGCAGACCGTTTTGGAATCAAAATGGAAATACAAAGTGGGAAGTGATCGCTTAAGACAATATCAGATGCAATAAAAGTTGATATATTAGAAGCATGCTTATTTGTAATAAGTGCAAAGTCAATCGTGGAGGTACAGCCTCGCCCATTAAAGGTTGGTGGAAGATGAAATGGTATAGGGCAAACCTCATTGACAAAGCCCAGATCCAATTGGCCAATGAGTTCATTCAATTGTTCACCCAAAATAGAGTGGTTAAAGTGAGACAAAAGCAAACCATCATCATCAACATCTTTACCATGACTGCATCTATTGTCTGCAATCAGATTACATAAAGAGCAATTAAAGTCTCCCACAAGGAGTATAAGCGTGTTAAATCCAAGGATTTTTACCTGTGAGAGAATTACTCTAACTATTTTCTTGCAGATGCTAGGAACTTCCCCGGAGGTCATGTTATTATAAAGGTTAATCAAAACAATGGGGGTTGCGAGATCCAAAGTTATTGTCAAAACCTGGAAGTAAGGATCTTTAACTGGCTCCGTTATCTTAATTAAATGCAATTTGTTATACAAGTTGTCAGACCCCCCTTGGCTCTACCATGAAGGGTATCCACAGCCGGAGTATGGAACGTTTTAAACCCATTTAGATGTATCGGGTCTATGGTCCAGGTTTCTTGCAGGCAAACAAGATCTTGTGAGTTAATAAAATCTTGCCAAAGTGGGTTGCCAATTTTAGACTTAATACCCGCAATGTTCCAAGAACAAATGCTACAAGGTAGAGATCCAAGTGAGGGACAGACAATAGGAGCCATAGTAGAATCTACCGTAGAAGGTATTGAGCCCATCTCACAACCTATCCCTGGTCCCAATTCCATAGCAACTAAACATCCTACATTATCATCTGCCTGTAATGGGCATTGAACTGTTTCCAATTCAGACAAAATATCATTCCTGGGATCAGACCCAGGATCTGTGATAGCAGTAGGGGCAATGTGAAGAGGATAGGTTTGCTGTCAGTCATTATTGTCTAGTCCACTTAGAATATCAAAATGGTTAAATGTTGGTATGTTATATCTTTGTACTTCGGAAAATCCCAAATTATAGAGTTGGGGGCCACGGCCCCATGACCTTTCATAATGAATTGAAGGATAAAAAAAGTCTAGGGGCACAATATTAACATAATCGGCAGCTAAGTGGCCAGTATAACATTTTTCCAAAATGTGGTTAACCAACAAAGGGGACCGAAACAAGACAATTACACAATCCCCTCTCAATGATTTTGTTGACGATCCAAGCCAGTGGACTCTTCTAACCATCTTAAAGTTTGAAAAGAGAGCAGTATTTGACCCAAATTTAATTGACAAATAGTGAAGGGCTTTGTTCCTCAGAGTTGACCAATGCTCAAGAGTGTCTGGGGCAAGAGGTGGAACATTTGCTAACACCACGGTATAGGGTCGAGCCTCGGGAGGTAAGTTTAATGTAGGTAAGGTGGGTGTAATAATTTTTTCCCTGGTATCTACAACAGGTCTAGCAATAGATGGAACTAGATTAGGAACTGAATTAGAGGAACCTTGTCCATTTGTTCCCTCTAAGCTAATAACATTGATACCAATAGACTCTTTCTGTTGACATCCACCAGATGTCTCTGAAGTTTTCACAAAATTACTAGGTACGTCAGAAACAGGTAGTTGGGGTGCAACAGACTGTAGGGAAGAAAGTTCATTTACCTTTGAAACTTTTAAAACCCCCACCACATGAGTCTCCATATTATTCACCCTATCTTCAATGATTGCTAATTTAGATAAAATAGGTGTAATCAAGAAAGTCAACATGTCCTCCATTTTTTGCCAAAAATTCTCTCCTGTGCACAGATTACTCAAAGGAATATTAGGAGGAGCAGCTGAAGATATATTCTTTTCATTTTGACCTTGTTCCATATTAAGTTGAATGACAGGTTTACAAGGTTTAGTAGTTCTCTTTTGTTTAGCTTTTATTAACTGCGGACCTTCCTTATCACAATGTTTTGACTTATTCTTCGCCTTCTGGCCTCTGGTTCTCATTTGCGGTATTCCAATAGAAGTACTTTGCTCTGAGCCAGTAATAGGGGTTGGGCTTAGAGGTGGTTCTATACCCGGCTGTACTGGTGGGTCGTCATGCATGGGTGAAATATCAGGGGAATCCTGTATAGAAAAGATAGCCGGGGACAGGGAGAGCCTGGATTGAATAGGCAACACATCATCAGCTTTCTGCTGTTGGGAAAATGCTAAATTCCCTAAATCTTGTTGTGCTCTCGATAATGGGAGATCGATAAAAGATGGTACAATTAAAGAGTCATGGGACAAAGTAGTATAGACCGATGCATTGATTACGGAAAGAGGGGGGGGCAGGCCAGCAGGGAGCGAAAGACGCCTTTCAGTACTTTCGATTGCCGAGGCGACCACCCCGATTGTTTTTTGAAGCATACGGTCAATAGCAGTCAAGGTTGGCAATGGTGTATTATTTTGCCCTATGTCATTATGAGAATGTTGAGCCTTGTGCTTCCCCATGAGCACAGTCGATGCGGTAGAGCAGTAGCAGACTTCGGTTGACGCCTTGATTGATATAGGAAAAGAGACAAACGTCTACACAGAAGGTACTAACGAATCACACAGTTCTGTGCATTGACAGCAAAATACTTTTAAAATAATAAGATACAGTACAACTATACCAAAGAGATGGGGCCCAGCCCGGCCTCAGTCGGCCCCTGACGGCCACAGACGGTCCTGCCCTTGTCCCGGGCTTCTCCCGGCGCTACCCGCGCACGATCCCGCGACGCGGGAGCAGCGTCGAAGATTTAAATGCCTCCTGGCGCGCAACTATTGGTCAGCTGGTTGTGTCCGCTAGGGCTGCTGGGGCGTGTGGTCCCGTCTCCCCACTGCGGCCGTGATAGATGTCAACGCAGCGGCGGGAGATGGGGACAGCTGCAGGGAGCAGGGCAACAGGAGCAGGCAATGAAATCCGCCGGTCCGCACCACCAGGAAGGGGCGAGGTGCCACGTAAGTTTTGGATAGGTGACCCGCTCTGCCGAAGCAGCGTCGAAGATTTAAACGCCTCCTGGCGCGCAACTATTGGTCAGCTGGTTGTATCCGCTAGGGCGTGTGGTCCCGTCTCCCCACTGCGGCCGCGATAGATGTCAACGCAGCGGCGGGAGATGGGGACAGCTGCAGGGAGCAGGGCAACAGGAGAAGGCAATGAAATCCGCCGGTCCGCACCACCAGGGAGGGGCGAGGTGCCACGTAAGTTTTGGATAGGTGACCCTCTCTGGCTAGTGGTTTATCAGCAATGCTAAAAATCAGCCATGTACTCTGAGCATCAGGCTTGTAGTACTGGGGCTGGAAGGAAACCCCACACATTGGCGACATAATGTCTAGAGAAGATGAACACTTTTGTGACTAGGACGGACAGGTTCCTTTTAGGACAAGAACAGAAACTTACTGGAATATAGATTATTGGGAGAGCAACCGCAAGTTATATACAGATTTCTGCACGGGACGGGCTTTTGTGCTATCTGTATTGAACGCTATGCAAATACTTTAATTACCCACAGCCGCGAGTCGGACCAGGCCGTGTTGGTGAAAATGGACCTTTAATTAAATTAAGGGAAGCAAATAGAGCAAGTATGTCTGATTAAACAAAGGAAGTTATAAAATGCTAATACCAGCAGCGGGTGAGGCAGGCAGACCGGTCTCTGCGCCAGCTCTTCAGCCTTATGGAGAGGGCATTGTAAATGAGCAGCACAGCCCTCCATCTCTGCCAACCTGGCTCCACTGTGAGCAGGTGCAAGCCTGAGCTCAGTGACTGATTGGAGGGAGAGCAGAGAGAGAGAGGGGTGGAGGAGCTGGGGGAAAAGACATAACAAGGCGTTCGTGAAAAGGCGCGCACTGATAGAAAGAGCTCATACTTGAGGAGAGGGGGAGTTGTGCTAGGAGGAGTAAAGCATGCACAGACAAAAGTGCCACCTGCTCTGAGGCAGGCTCCAGCACAACCCTTCCTCTTGTCTGACTGGCTCCACTGTTCTGCTGTGAAGCAGGCCAGGCTAGAGCCTGCTGACTGATTAGGAGGGAAATAGGAGAAAGTGGGACAGACGAGCCAGTAAAATACATAACAATGAAAGCGAAACCAGCACAGCGCTTGTGAAACAGGTGCAGCACTCAAAGTATGTTTACAATTATAAAAAAAAAACAAGCAGAGTGGGAGGGAAGTGCACGGAACAGAACAGGCGCCCTCCAAATGCCTCCGATGATGAGCAGGAAACAAATACGGTGTGTGTTAGCTGGGAAACTAAAAGTATGCCTGTAGGAGCAGGTAGGAGAAAGTCATTTAAGAAAATAGTGCTCACATACAAAAACCAAACCAAGTGCACCACTTAAACAATGTAAATTAAATCAAGTCCAAGTTCTTGGGTTGTTTTACGTTTTCTCAAAGGATTCTTCTTTATTTTACAGTAACTTTTACAATTAAAACAACAATTTTCCAAAACAGCCAGAACAGCCGACGCGTTTCGTCCACCAAAGGACTTCTTCAGGGCAAAAATAACTGTGGAGTGAAAGATGTCTTCACATGCTATTCATCGTCTTACGGTTCCCTCACAATTACAGGTATCCAGAGTAACAAGGTTAGAGGTACATGCTTTTCGTGTAAGATAAACAACTACTGAATCGAACGGGCCAAGTCTTAGATTGAAGAACCCACGTCCGGTTATGACAAAAAGGAAAGACGATCTATATCAAAGATTCGTTCAACATATGTGGCAAATGTAATGTAGTGAAGATACCAGAATCCGTATCTCCAAGGGAGGGTCAGACATCCACCCGTCCAATCAGGCAGCCGCAGCTGAGATACGGATTCTGGTATCTTCACTACATTACATTTGCCTCATATGTTGAACGAATCTTTGATATAGATCGTCTTTCCTTTTTGTCATAACCGTTCGATTCAGTAGTTGTTTATCTTACACGAAAAGCATGTACCTCTAACCTTGTTACTCTGGATACCTGTAATTGTGAGGGAACCGTAAGACTCCACAGTTATTTTTGCCCTGAAGAAGTCCTTTGGTGGACGAAACGCGTCGGCTGTTCTGGCTGTTTTGGAAAATTGTTGTTTTAATTGTAAAAGTTACTGTAAAATAAAGAAGAATCCTTTGAGAAAACGTAAAACAACCCAAGAACTTGGACTTGATTTAATTTACATTGTTTAAGTGGTGCACTTGGTTTGGTTTTTGTACATGTACTTTCCAGTTATTGGAACGACATTGTGCTGGCGGGTGTCTACCAAATTTGCACACTTGGGGTGATTGGATTATATCACCAAAACTGATATTGAGTAATTTTAAATCCGGTGCTGCTCTAGAGGGCCACCGCTAGCATTGTGTTTAGCTGTTTTCAAAATAGTGCTCACAGACTGTAAATGAAACATACTGTGTAACAACACAAGTAAAAGGGCCAGTCCTCATGGGAGATTACAAAAGCAGAAAAGGCTGTACTAAGGAGGGACTACTAAGCCTATTAACGAATCAAAAGCAAACATTTAGAATGGACAGTAACAGGAGCCAATTGAATAGATGGGTGGAGCTTCAAGTCCATACCTGAATACAGTTTGTCTCAAACAGCAGAGCAAGCGCTGCCTATACGAGACCTTTCAAAAACACTGGAAGGGAGAAGCTACTCAAACACGTAGCTGGTAACCGGAAAGCTCTCGATTTCAAGGTTTTAGAAACGAAAATCGAGTGACTAATAATTTGAAAAACTCTTGTACATCTAGCAGAATGGCTTTCACTTGACATTCACGTTACATCCGTGGAGCACACAATGATGATTCTGAGCATGACGAATGAGGATCCGATGTCTGATGAATTAATTACCCTACTCCACAACCGCCTGCTCACCTCTTCCAGTTTCTTGGCATTGCCGGTCACGAATACAATACTCTTCTTGACAGAGGCGGCCATGCTTCTTGTGGGGAATAGTTTCCGGGGAAATACGCCCACATCTTCTATGTACAGCCAATAGACGTAGATTCGAGCTGCGGCTCAAGTCTCGTCTTGAACCTTATCCCGCCCACGTCTAACAAGGAACAGGCTATAAAACGGCTCCAACGTGGCAGCCATGATAGAAATAAACATTGCATAACATTCATAACTAGTTCCTATAGAAATGCAAAAATCGTATAATTTAAAACGGCTTGTTGTGAAAAAAAAGTTTCGATAATCAGTGCTCCGCCATTTGCAGGCATATATCCACCATTTCGATAAATGCATATCCATGCAAAATGACTACACTCGAAATTAATTCGCAGCAGAACTGCGACTGCCTCTGAGATTCGAGTAGTCTTTCGTTTGTTTCTTTGCCTGGGTAGTCCATGTGTGCTGTCAGAGAGTTCCATGCTTTTGATTAAATGTACTAACTCGCTGGCCTCACTTGCCCATTTCTGTGCTTCCCGCAATGGAGTTGCTGCCACGGAGCTCGCAGGAGTTCGCCTCGGCCCAATACTGGGAGCGATTTTTCCGTCGCCGGGGTACACGTGCCTTCGAGTGGTATGGAGGCTACACTGAGCTTTGCGGGATTCTGCACAAGTACATCAAAACGAGGGACAAGGTGTGTTCTGCTCTAACCCCAGAGACTTTTGCTTGTCTTCTGTCCTCGTGTGCTGCCATTTTAATAACCATTATAATACTATGAAAGCGCTACTCACTTTTCCTACCACGACATGATGCTGTTGACACATTTTTCTCCCTCAGTTGTTTGTACTATCTCCCTCAAAACCAACAGTCCCGGTTGCTGGCATTCTACATAGGGCTATGCGCTGCCTCAAGGTTTACTTCAGTGCGCTGTACAGTTAAAAATGAAAACCCGGAATTGAGAAGCAGGAATCAAGTCACCTGTACGGTCGGATCTCCCTGCCCAGGGCTTTAAGTGAGATGAAAAAACAGGGGGGGGGCAAAGGGGCGTGGCCAATGCGATTAAGGGCGTGGCTTAAAAACATATAAGCTGAAAACTGTGCTTAGCATAGTGTGCCACCTGACTTGTATTTTGCTGATCTATGATACAACAAGTAAGGACTATGGCTTTGTCAATGGTTGTTAGTTGCATAAGATAAATAAGCAGCAACTTTGGCTTGTATATAGTATTGAAAAAACTTCCACTTAAAGTCCTGGTGACACCAGGACGATGTTGCTGCTCCTGAGTTTCAAAAAGAGAAGGGAAATCCAGAGTAAAGGATTTCCCTTCCCCTACAAAGCTCACCTGGCATTACGTCATGCCGTAACTTCTCCTCTAGTGAGAAGTGAGCAGTGTGAGCATGCGACTGCTGTCACTGCAGTCCGGTAAACAAGTATTGGCATAGCCAATAGGTCTTGCCTTTGGGACCTTATACGTGTTTAGTTATCCAGCACAATATCCTTGGTGCAACAGCATTAAGTGTTGCATGGCTAACAAGCATTTGCAATGCAATAGGTCTCGCAATTACGCGAGTTTGAGCTATTGGCACTGTAAATGACAATGCCTTTTTTTGTTTTGCTTATTAAAACATAAATAAAAGGCATTGTCATTTACAATGCAACAGCTTAAACCCGCGCGACCTATTGCATTGCAAATGCTTGTTCTTCTACTTGCCCACTGTGTAGACACTAAGTGATATTAATGGTTTATCTACGGAATTGATTTGGGGACCCCAAAGACCATATGGGCTGCAGGAGATGGATGGAAAGGCGCCTGCCCATTTAGCAGCACTGGGAATTTGAATATCGTTTGATAGTGTTGCACCAAGGCTGGGAAGTGTAATGATTCTATAAACATTTTTCGTCTTACATGCTCACGATTTCGGGTACATTATTATAGTGTACACAAGTCTCATATAGAAACCTGTTTTGTAACGGCGGTTGCCCTAGCTGCTAGACTGCCTTCGAAATTGATAAAAACAGCACAGGTGATGCAAGACAAGAACACATCCGGTGGGCATTTTGTTTTTGTGCCCAGGAATACGCCCAAAAGTGTAAACAAAAGAAGGGAAGCGCCATGACAGTGCATCTTGACCACTTGTGTGTAAAGCTGCATTTATTGTGTAAAGTTGCTAAATGATGAAAACACAGGCAATTGTTTTTTCTTACAAATTACCCACTTAAAAAGCAACTGTAGCTACGTGCTTAAAGCTACACACAAATAAAAGTTGTACCGTTAAAAATCAATAATGGTTTTCTTTGTAATACGCTTTAAACTTTCTATTAAAATATATTTGCTTACACGTTGGTTTCGTAAGTGTATTCATATATTGTAATGTACTGGCATTTGTTTAGGAAAAAAAGGAGACTGCAAGTCTGCTATAGTGTGAAACATTAGCACGTTTCGCCACTTGCGAAAGAAAACCAGGACAAGCTAATTCAGTTCCAATAAGCCTTGTAGTAAAGATCGTAATCTTTTGTTCTGCAGCATCTGTGAGATGCAAATCAGCACACAGCAGGATACTAAGCTTGTAAAACAAACTGTAGGTCACTGCTGAAGTAAGGGGTAAAAGGAAAATAAATAAATAGTTAAGGATAACTAAACAAAAGTCTCGTAAGATTAACATATATCCTGTCATCGAAGTTGGATCATTGTCAACCAAAAGATAATAACGTGAATCATTTTAGTTCTGTTAAATAATTCAAAAATATTATCTTGTGTTTAATGATGACGCCATACACATTCACATAGCTCTTGTGAGCTTATCCCTCACCATGATGCAGATTCGCGCCAGGCACAAACATCTGTTTTGCATTAGCAGAATGTCCTGTAATCTCCTCGACTATACAGATGAAGACCCCTTTACATTCTATATAGTATGCCTGTCTTGAAGGCCTTACAATGTTTTGTGGAATAAAAGGAGCGCATCTTTTATTTGTTTCCTGACGTTTGACTGACTCTGCCATGTGGTGGACTATCATTACAGCCTGTGCTGACAATTAAGTGCTGGTGCTGAACAAAAGAAACCACCTACTCAAATTAAGCACTGTATCAAAGCTGACCAAGCTCTGCAGCTTCCATATGCATACTATATAACGACTGAGGCGTCCGAATGTCAGCAGACTCCTTCCCAGGGCGCCCGTTTTCATTGGCCTCGAAGCCCGGAGCCCGAATTTCCAGTTTTACCCCCGTGTGATGCTTTCCCAGGCACTTGATACAAGTGCCTGCCCTGTTTACGCTCGGTGTGCCTGGCGGACCTGCTATTACAAAAAAACTGCACAGAAAAAGGCAGACCTTTTCGTTTGGTTGTTTTCGTTTCTGTCTTGTTTTTGAAGAGAGGCGCTTTAGCTTCCTGGTTGAGACTAAGCTTAGCGTCCTTGTTCTAAATATATTCTGAGACCTCCGCGCTGGTCTAAACACGTGCACCAACCACCCCAGCTGCTTAAAGGGACAGCTCGTATATTTATTTCCCAGCTCTGTTCTGAGGACCCACGCTCTCTCTTGTTTATGTTTTCCACACGCGTAGCACCCCCGCGGGCTCCAAAAGGCTGCTCGTTTAGTTCCCAATGTGTTCTGAGGCCCCCACAGCTTGCCTTGTTTATGTTTTCGACACTTGCAGCGCCCCTGTTGTTCCCAACAGGCAGAAACTGGGCGACTGACTGTTAGGGAGACGGAGTTGGTGTGAGGGGGGAGGGTGGGCGCGAACATGACTTTTCCAACCCTTAAATGCGCTGTACCCAACTACACAGGGATCCTGTAGGGGTACAGAAGCCTACTGGGAAATGAGGAGATTCTGCCCCGCCGCAGGCTGCCAAATGGTGCGCGCGCCGCATGCACTGTGTGAAAGTGATCGCAATCGCGATCACCGTGCGGCCCGCGAAAGTGAAAGCAAACGAGTGCTTTGAGGCCTCCAAATGGTGCGCGCGCCCGGCCGACGCACATGCACTGTATTTGGAGGCCTGAAAGCACTCGTTTTCACTTCCAAAACTCGCTTACTATAAGTCTCGCCAGAGCAGCGCTAAAGCGCTGTCTCAGGCGAGACCTAAAAACTTATAAGGTCCCAAAGACAAGACCTGTTGGCTATGCCAATGCTTGTTTATCCTCAGGACACACTCTATGGGATGTTGTGAAACCTATTATAAGAAATGTGACAGTCATATTGAGCTCTCAGCCCCCTATTGTTAAAATAAATTAAGGAAAGAGTGCAGATTTATTTCTGTGACGCTCATAAGATACACTATTATGCTAATGATGGTGATTAGACTGTTTTTATATGCAGCGCATATGCTGTTCATTCCACGTTGCTGACAACTGCAAAGAAGCATTTTCTATTTTAGAACTGAAAATATCCATATCGCTCCCCTATTGTTAAAATAAATTAAGGAAAGAGTGCAGATTTATTTCTGTGACGCTCATAAGATACACGATTATGCTAATGATGGTGATTAGAATGTTTTTATATGCAGCGCGTATGCTGTTCATTCCACGTTGCTGACAACTGCAAAGAAGCATTTTCTATTTTAGAACTGAAAATATCCATATCGCGCTGAAGCTGCATGAAGTTAAATCGGAAACCCTTCGTTTATATGCGGCGGGTTATGTTTGTAAAGCATGTTTTTATACGAGATCCCAAGTTAAGTGTGGATTTCTTCCCCCAGTATTCAATCAGGTAAGTGTCATCCCCAGGAGTATTTAAACTGTGGCAACACGCCTGCGAGTGCTTCATAAAACATGAGATGAAAAACCTCTCCGCATGCGAATCCGATGCTAATTGGGTTAAACGTAGGCATCTTGCCGGTAGCTATGCGCTGGTAACAGACCTCAAAAGAAAACTGAAGTCGCTTTGCTACGAGTGATTTGAAAGCCAAAGAGAAACCCTTTATCCTAATTGGGTACTCCATTAACTGAACGTCTTACTAGTGGCTACGCGTCAGTGGTAAAGCGAGTGTTTCGAAGGGCATAAGGTGAAGAAAAACCTCTATCTAAATCGGGTGCTAATTAAGTTAACGTCTTGCTAGTGGCTGCGCGCTGGTAAATTTAAAAAGGAAATGTACCTGAGTCACTTGCCTGTATCCAAAACGATTGTGCCATCTATTCGATAGAGCTGGGAACCTTTCTAGTGGGTGCTGGAGTGTTATAGACTATGTTGGTTGAAAGTGAAATCTGAACTGGGCTTTCAAATTGAAAGAGAAGAATTTAACACCAAATGCATTATGGGAAATTGAGTCACAAGTGGAATTGCGTGTGTCTGTAAATCGAACTGGGAGCTGTCCCTGTTAAAATCCAAATGTTATGGGATGGGAGTTTGAGAGTTAAGTGCTGGAATGGGCTTAGCACCTCAAAAGGGACTGTTTTCAAACCAGATTTGTTAGAAAACATTTTTTTGAGTACCCACAATTTTGGTACGTTCACAGTAAAAACAAGTTTCCCTTAAAACTATGCGTTTACAGCGGGTGGAAGCTCCATGGCCAGATGATTTCCTTTAGTGTCGCTGCGCTCGTCCAGATATTGTGGTATGTAAAAGTAAACGTTTTACAAACCAAATTACAAAACAATTTGCGTTGACTGTCTATTGGACTGCCACGCGTTCTCTTTGAAGAAAGTGAATTGACGGTAGCATGAACACGGGCTGCCGGCGCTGCGCTCTCTGCTTATCATGTTTAATCTTTGTGTGTTAACCTGCCATTCAGATGTGTGTTTTGACTCGACGACCTCAGTGACAGCGTACGATTAGATAAGCGAGGAAGAGATCAGAAAGGCAGATGGCGGCTGCGCGCGTTCACGCGCACATGCACGCAAGCTTTAGGCCAGGAAAAGCTTGTGGGTCGCACTTTGAAAAGCCCCTTACTAAAAGTCGAGCCAGCAGCGCATGCAGTGCTCTAGGCTCGACCTAGAAAACGGACCACCTGGGCCAGGGCACAAAACAGAGCCCGATAGAGACCCGTTTTGAGGCCCCCTTTAAAAAACTGCGTTGCTCACTTATAGCCCTACCCCTGCCTGATGTTTCTTACTCTCTACCATCAGTTCTGTGGTCTAGTCAAAGGCTAGCCTGAATAACTCCTTTTTAGGTCGAGCGTTACAGAAAGTACAGCTTTCTGTCAGGTTTCAAAAGGCCTATTGCAGACTTTCCAAGAATATACAGGGGCTTGGAAGCTGCTCAATGCTTACCATTGGTTGGCTTTCCAGTGTCTCTCGTTTGCCTGTACCTTATTCGTGTCCCAGCTTGTCAATCTTGTGTCTGTTTCTCTCATGGAGCTTATATTCTTTACCACCTCTTTTGATTGGCTGGCATATATGCTTCAGCTTCTTGCTTTCCATGCACTACTTTATTCTTTTAGGTTAAACAAGCCTCAAGAGTGCATGTGTTTTCAGCTGTCTCCCTCATGTACTTCTCACCTTCTGAACTTCGTGTTGCTCCCTTGCCTGTGTGCTTCTTCCCAGCCTCTCCATGTTTCGCCCATGTTGATCTCTCGCCTGTTGCTTGCGGGCACCTCTGCCCGGATCTTTCAAGTGATGTATACAAAATGTGAACAGCAATGGTCTTAGTTGATGACTCTTGCATGCAGTTAAGACATTTGAGTTATTTCTCACTATTGACACTGGAGTACACGCTGTTCAGGGACATTGGTTATCTCTAATCGCATGAGGATTAATTTTCTAAAGCATTTTTCTTTGTTTGAGTAATCCATTATTTCTGTCAGTATATGGTCACGATTTCCACTGTATTTATTCACTCATGTGTTTTTATATAGCGCAAACTTTACCCGAAAGTGTCAGAGAGCTTTACAATAGAACCGGTTACATTACATATGGACATCAGAGTACATGGATTACATATAAAATACATGAGTCAAAACACAAAGAACAAACATTGAAAGGCAACTGTACATACGCTTTGCTAGTGTAACCATATACGTTGCTGACCAGAGGTTCTGTTTGTTGTTTAGGCCTCATTCTTGGGTTAGACGTGTCCATGTGTGTCATTAAAATGAAAAATCACTTCATTAGAACACCTTTTGTTTGGAGCTTTGCTTCCATGCCACTTCTCTGCAATTCACTGAAGAATGTGCCAGGATAACATAAGAGAAATAGATATGTAGATAAGAAATGGATAAGATAATAGAGAAATAGATGAGATGGCGTAAGGTTTTTAACTGCGTTGTTTCTGATAAAATGTTGTGCACGCAATTGATATAACGTTTGGAAGCTCATTTATGTGAGAGGTTGAATTGTTTGTTTTGTGTATTTTATGCCCCTATACTAGTTAACTTGTGGATGCATTTTAATGCATTTAACTTTTTTAAGATATAGGCTGACGTTGTGTTTAGATCTGCCACCTGATTAAAAGATAATTTTTCATTTAATTGCTGTTTGTTTCGTCAATTCATTATATTGTGATGAATTCTAGTGAATTTCTTATATAGGATTATACATGACTGTGTAGTTTCTTTAGTCCAAATGCATTAGATTGTGTTTGTTGCCAATTAAAGCAGAAACGCAATGGGAAGTTTTCTGACTGACTGAAGTGGGTGAGTGAACATCTCGTTTGTTGGTTGTCGCATGCCCGCTTGAAATGTGTGGGGATTACTGATGCTTGTCCATTTGCATAGCACAGCTATTGTGTGCTACTGTCTGTGATGCTTAGGACACCAGCTAGTATAGGCAATTGCTGGATAGAACATCTCTCTAAAATTATACTGGATTCCTGGTACGTTAGTGATTATTCTTGTAGATCGAGCCTGGGCAGTGCATGCGCTGCTCTGCGAGGCATGCTGTATTCAGGTATGAGCTTGAAACTCCGCCTACTTTCCGCCATATTTTTTTTTTTTTTGGCTTGTCGTCCTTTGGAAACTGTGGCTTTTTATTGGTCAATAGGCTTAGTAGTCCCTCCTAAGTACCGCCTTGTCTCATTTTGTAACCTCCCAAGAGGACACCCCCTGTTAAACGATTTGTTACTCAGGCTTTAATTTGAGCCTCCAAGCTTGCTTTAATATCTTTATTTCGACTACAAAGAGTCATAAAAGAAAAAACACAGGAATAGAACATAAATTTGCAAATTTACAATATATGATAGAAATACATCCCTGATTCACATTTTAGCCGGAAAATGAATAATTAAGTTTAACAGAACACAGAAAATAACCTTGGAAGCAATCGACCAACATTCAAGAGATCGTATATAACAGAGTGTTCTCATTTTTCCAAAGACCTTCTTCTGGTTTTCCACATTGCATCTAGGAATTTACTAACACCAAAAACGGTTAGCGGTGATAGATCCGTTTTTAATATTCGATAAGCCTCCAGATGTTTCCTAAAGCCCCATTTTTTACATAGGGGAATAATCCACTTTTTCCTAGAGGCTGTGTACAAAGGACAGAAAAGCATTACATGGAGATCATTTTCAGGCTGTTCAATGCAAAGGGGACAGTTGCCAATGGTTGGAGGGTGCCATCTGCTCGTAAGAGCTCGAATTGGAAGCGAGTTATATCTCCATTGGAGATATAATTTCCTGAGGCTAGTTGGATAGATATCATTCAGCGCTGTCTCAAACTTATAATAATCTTTAATTAAAAGAAATGAACTTGTCATAGAGCCCAATTTGTCAGAGACTAGCCAAACCGACTGGTTGCTTTCATAGTACATTCTAACCAGATCTTTACGAGATATAGTTTTAGATGCGTCTTCTGGACTACTCCACAAAGAAGGGCAACCCAACCTATCAAACTCTTCCTTTATATATTTCAACCAAGGAAGTTTTTGTATGATTTGGTATTTTAATGAATCCCAAAATTCTAGTCTATAGGTATTGAGTTCTGGGGTTGCCCAGAGACGCCTCCAAAAGGTTAGGGGCTTTAGGCCTAATTCTTCCTTTATGGATCTTATTCCTAAGTCTAACCTAAGGGGGAGAAGGGGAGTACTACTAGGAAGAGATAAAAGTTGCCGGAGAAATTTATTTTCAATGGTCACAATTGCTTGTGGGGAATCATGACCCCACAGCTCTGCCCCATATGTTACTGCCCCTCTGGCCTGCATTTTATAGATCTCGAGTGGCGGACCAATAGGTTTTGTGTGGGATTTGTTCCAAAGTTTAATAATCCCCCCCAGTTTTTTGCGTTAGTTTTAGTTGGGATTTAATCCGATGTTGAGTCCAAAGAAAGTTCTCATTTACGGTCACTCCCAAGTACTCAAACATCTGTACTCTCTCCAAACTAACACCGCCAATGGTCGGATTAGGGCGGGATTTTTTAGGGGGATTCAAGATCATGAACTTTGTTTTGGCCGTGTTAATTTCCAACCCCCTGTCGTGACAAAAAGAGACTAAGCCATCCAAGACTCGCTGGATGCCCATTGGGGACTTAGCAAGTAACAGGGTATCGTCAGCGAACATGATCGCCGAAATACCCGCACCAGCGAGCTTTGGCGCGTCTCTGTTGGAAACCGCACTTAAGTAGGGGATAACTCCATTTACATAAAGACAAAAGAGGGTTGGTGCCAGGACACAACCCTGGCGAACCCCCCTGTTAACAGGGAAGCTAGATGATAGGTTACCCTCTCTCCCACACCTGACCTTAGCAAAATTATCAGTGTGGAGTCGTATTATTATGTCCTATAAGGGGGGTGGAATTCCTAAATCGCGCAAAACAGCCCATAACTTGGTACGTGGCACTAGATCGAAAGCTGACCGCAGATCTACAAAAACAGTATATAGGGATCCGCCCTCCACCACGACCGTCTTCCAAAACAGGATGTTCAATCTAAAGATCTGGTCGGTAGTAGATACACTTTTCCTAAAACCAGCCTGGTAATGGCTCAGAATCACAAACTCTTCGATCCAATCCAAAAGGCGATCTAAAAGCAGCCTGGCAAAGAGTTTTTGGGCTACATCAATAAGGCTAATAGGCCGATAGTTGGCTGGGAGAAGAGGCGATCCCTTCTTAAAAATGGGAACCACCTCCGCACCCAGCCAAGTGTGAGGAATCTTCATGCCCATAGCAATTCCATTAAAAATAGTTAAAAAATAAGGAGCCCAGACTCTTGGTTCATGTTTATACAGATCACCGGGCACCCTATCAAGACCAGGGGCTTTTCCCGCAGGAAGTGCCAAAATGGCAGCCTGCACCTCCACAAGAGTAAAGCTGATCGAATCGAGCACAGGGGCATCACTTAACAGCAAATCATCTGAGGGGGGGGGGGCCGTACTGAAAGAATGGCCCTTATATAAAAGACTAAAATGATCCTCCCAGACTTCTGGAGCAATGTTCGGAATGATTGCAGAGTCCGTGACAGCCGAACCAGTAGTCACAATCTGCCAGAATCTGCGAGAGTCCCGATCCGCCAAGGCAGTTGTTAATATAACCCAGTTCTCGTTGCCCCACTCGAGTTTAGCATGATGAATGAGATAGCGGTAGGCCCGTCGTTTATAATTAATGAGCTCTCTACTTTCATTTGCCTTTAGTGCAATCATTAGTTCTGTCTTTGCCAGTCTACAGGCCCTATTATATCATGGATGGTTCCTGGGTTGCCTTTTCTTCAGGGGAACTAGGGGATTCAGAATATTTGATAGACTTGTAAAAAGTGCATTATTAAGTGCAGCAATTTTTCTATTAGTGTCTAAGATAGATTCATAGTCAATGAGATCAGCCATTTCTTCCAGAATTAGGCTAACACTTGCATAGACTTTGGATAAATCATCTGGATTTCTAGCTAGTTTAACCCATTTCACCCTACGTCTATTGTTAGAAAGGGCAAGAGTATTTATTCTATCCAAATGCAACAGGGGTTCGGCCGGACCCAAGCCTGGTAGTGCGAAATCCAAGATCAAAGGGTTGTGGTCACTTTCACCCCTAGAGAGCACCACAAAGTCCTGGACTCGCTTCCATTCCTTGCATTGGACAAAGATGTAATCAAGTCGAGCCTCTCTACCAAATGTATTAAAAGTAGGCTTCGGAGGGTTGTCAGATTTAGTTCGCCCATTACATTCTCTAATGGAATGGACTAACGCTAGGAAGGTGATTTGAATGGCCAATGGGGTCCAGGATCTTACAGTAGGACCAACCACATGAGGAATTTCCCAAGAGTCATCCTCCTCCTGGTTTATAGCATCTAGTAGACCCTCAAGAGGTTCAAAGTGGGAATTAAAATCTCCACCCACCACTAGGAGGGTACCCTCAGCCTCCAAGCACTATTTGCCTAAATGCTTTTCTCCTGCTTGCTGTTGCAGGCAGGACATGCACGCCCCCATTACTTTAATTTTCTTTTTTTATAGCACAGCACGCTCCTACAGTGGCGGCCTTGCCTTTGGTTTGGCACTGTTCTCATGGGGCAAGGGTCAGACTGATTTGCATATGGCTGGGTCTAAACTAGGGTGGCATGGTGAGCAAAGGAACAATGGATTAAACCCAGATCTCTTGACTGGGGATGAATGTTTGATTTGCTCTACATTCCGTCCATCACCTGTGTGTCTTTTGCTTTCTTTTTTTTTTAAACTTTGTTTATTGAAAGTTTTAAGTCATGGCAATACATACATACAAAAGCAAAAAGAAAAACCATAAGCAGAGGCAAGTGGCAGTGCAAGTCTCAAATCGCATTAGCATCAGATCCAGTGTGATCGCAGGGACCAAGTGAGCAGTCTGGTACAATAGAATGTGAGTTTTGATCACTTGTATACAGGGTAGGAACATCAGGCAAAAGGTCAACACACATTATAAACACCTGGCAGGGGCGTGAGAGGCCCCTCAGACAAAGTTCATCCATGCGCTGCACATCCCCCATAGCGTAATCTCAGTCAAAAAAGCTCGTATAACGAACGCTTACAAACAGTCCTCGCGCCCTGGAACATCGTGGCGGAAGGGCCCAGAGGGACCGTCCAAAGAGGAGGATGGAGAAAAAAGAGAAGAAAACGCCGCACCCACCCCCATATGTCCACAGCGGCACACAGTCTCCCCTATGCAGGATTCCCATCATTGAGGGCAGGGTCCGAACCGGCAACGGTCAGGGGAGGGGCGTCTGTTGTCAGAGCCTCCGGATACTGCAATAAGTAACTTTGTAATGGTCCCCAGATATCGGCAGGGCGGGACTGGGCAGGGAGCAGTTCGGAGTATGTCAGTACTTGTTCCTGGCAGTATACCAGGTCCTTGAGCCACTCCTTAAATTTCGGAGCCCGTCCCCGTCCCCACCGGCAAGCTACGCGCCGTTTCGCCAACAGGAGCGCCGTCGTAACGAATTTGCGACTCGCCCGCGGGATAGGTTTTGTGTATCCCAGTAATGCTTGTATGGGATCCGGTGCAAAGGGCAGCTCTATCATCTGTGAAATGGCAGAACACACCTGTGTCCAGTAGCTCTGAATGGTGGGGCATGTCCAGGACAAATGCAAGAAGCCCGCCTGGGGGGCATGGCATCTTTCGCAGTTATCCGAGTCCTGCAGCTGAAATCTGTATTTGGTGGCCGGAGTGCAGTAGAGACGGTTCAAGAATTTAAAGTGTATGATACGGTGTCTACTACTCGCTGAAATCTGTGCCGTCTGCAAACAGCAGTATGTCCACCTGTCATCCCCGAGTTCTAGCCCCAGCTCCCGCTCCCACTCCCCGCGTGCCCGGGAAACGTCAGGTGCAGCATCAGAGCGGACTGCATGATACAGTATCGAAACCAAATGGGAGGGTGAGGTGGCCTGGAGGACCCCGTGTAAGGGAGCCATGGTGTCAGGCTCAGACGGGAAAGCCGGCAAGATGGCCTTCATGCCATGCCTCAGTCTAAGGTAGGTGAAAAGCTCCAGGGGGGTAGGCGTGTATCCATCAAAGAAGCTTTCCCGGTCACGAAAGGTCCCGCCGGAGAACAGATCTCCCCATCTATGGAATCCCAGCTTGCGAAGCAAATCTTGAAACAGTTTCTCTTGGAGAAGAGGAAGCTGTGAATGATAAGCAAGTGGGAGAAGAGGGGAGGACAGGAACGGACTTACCACTTGCCTCGACAGCTCCAGCCAAGCCCTCACCGTGCCCTGCAAGGCGTTATAGCTGGCAGTGGTATGCGGGAGCACACTGTGCAGTAGGCCAGGCAGGGGCAGGGGCGCCGCTAGCCAGTCCTCCGCTGCGAGCTGTGGCATAAAAGCGATCGGGTGGAACCAGTAGTATGCATAGTGCGCTTGGGCGCAATGATAGTACAGTTCCAGGTCCGGTATATCGAATCCTCCGCGCGAATATGGAGAAGTCATCACAGCCCACTTCAATCGAGGTCTCTTCCCACCCCACACCAATCGTATCAATTCAGATCGCAGACGAGTGAAGAAGTGCCTGCTCGGGGGGAAGGGAATATTCATAAACAAGTATAGAAGCCGGGGAAGCACCACCATCTTAATCAGGGCTGCGCGCCCAGCCATCGACAAGGGGAGTGCTATCCAGCGGTCGACACAAGAGGAGACGTGCAGCAATGTCGTGCCATAGTTCATCCGCATAAGCTCCTCCCTGTCTCGAGAGATCTTAATGCCTAGGTACTTGACTTCGGACTCACTCCATTCTATGGGATAGTCGAGCGAGAAGGTCTGGGAGCCATCAGTTAGATGGAAGATCTGGTACTTCGACCAGTTGATTTGTACTCCCGACATCTCCCCATATGTCAAGAATTCCCGGAGGAGAGGGTTCAGGTTATTTTGTGGGTCCCGCACGTACAGAGTAATATCGTCTGCATACATCGACAGCAATATCTGTCGCTGCTCACAGAACAGCGCTCGGTCTTGGTGGCGCTGTCGGAGCCGCGAGGCGAGATGCTCAAGCGCCAGTGCAAATAAGAGTGGGGAAAGTGGACACCCCTGCCTGGTCCCTCGGGCAATTCCGAAGGGTGCGGACGTCCTGCCATTGATTAAGACCCTGGCACACGGACTGCCATAAAGAATAGCTATCCAGCCCAGGAACACCAGAGGGAAACCCATGTGAGTCAGTACAGCCACCAGATAATCCCACTCCAAGGAGTCGAACGCTTTCGTAGCATCCAAAAAGACCGCCACCATCTGTAGGCTGGGATCCACATTCTGCAAGGTTGCAAATAGCGTGCGCAAGTTGTGCGACGTCGCCCTTCCGGGTATAAAACCCGATTGATCCGGGAGTACCAGTCCCTCCATGAGGAGCGTCAAGCGATTAGCCAGAGTCTTAGCAAGGATCTTTGCATCACAGTTAAGGAGGGACAAGGGCCGATATGAGTCCGGGGACGTTGCCGGCTTGCCTGGCTTCAAGAGGGAGGTAATCAGTGCCTCTCTCATGGAAGGGGGAAGCTTCCCCAGCGTGTGGGCCTCGTCGAATACCTCTTTTAAAATCGGGGCAAGGATATCAATGTATGATTTATAGAATTCTATCGGGAGACCATCTGCATTATGGCCTCCCGAATTTCGTCAACCCCCAGAGGAGCCATTAAGAACCGGCGCTGTCTATCAGAAAGCCATCCTAATGTAATTTCCCCTAAATATTTGTCCAGCTCCGGCGTGTGTGCATGAGTAGAGGAGTACAGTGCAGTGTAGTGGGCGACAAACGTTTGCAGTATAGACTGGGTATCCCTGTGGAGTGCCCCCGAAGATCCATGGATCTCTAGGACATGGTTGTTGAAACGGGGCGGACGTATCGCCCATGCCAGGAACTTACCGGCCGTTCTCCCTCACCGTACCTACGAGCTTGGAAGTGTTTCCCCCTAAACCGAACCTCTCTATCCGCGGTGGCTTTATAGTCAGACAAGAGGTCTCGGAACCTGGCCTGCGCCTCCGCATCAGTGGGAAATGTAGGGGCGGTCTCCAAGGCCCTAAGGGCGATCTCCAGTTTACTAAGGCTATTACGTAGGTCCCTGAGGACTCCCACCCCTTTTGAAATGCACAGCCCCCTGATGGTAGCCTTAAAGGCCTCCCAAACGACAGCGACACTGTCCACCGTCCCACCGTTTCGCTGAAAGAAGCTCTCGGTCTCCTGTGCAATTTCCGAGCGAAAGACCTCATCCAACAGGGCAGAAGGTTGCAATCTCCAGGACATCGGAGAGCCAGCAAGGTCGACCAGCTCCACACCCATCAGGACCGGGGCATGATCGGAATATGTGCGCGCAAGGTGTTTTACCCGGCGTATCGTGGGAGCAAGGCCTGGGGAGACTAAAAAATAATCCAATCTTGCCCATGTGGCGTGTGCAGCCGACCAATGCGTGCCCTCCAAGGCCGCCGGGTGCCTAGAGCGCCATGCGTCCAACATATGGCGCTCAGTAAGAAGGTCGTGAACCTATGCCTGCGAGCGAGAGTAGTGTTGAGGGCCGGGGTTTGCCCTATCTTTCATGGGATCAATAGCTACATTGAAGTCGCCTCCCCATACCAAGTAAGTGGAGCCTATGCTCAAGATCTCCCCCCAGATCACCCGAAGGCATTGCGGATCATCAGAGTTGGGGCCATAATAACACGCCAGTGTGAGCGTGTCCGCACCAATGCGACCCCAGATAATACAATACCTGCC
Organism: Triturus cristatus; assembly: GCF_964204655.1. Lineage (NCBI taxonomy): Eukaryota > Metazoa > Chordata > Amphibia > Caudata > Salamandridae > Triturus > Triturus cristatus. The sequence continues at coordinate 253,575,908 of NC_140586.1, forward strand.
CTCCCTATCAGTCCGTTCCCCCAGGCACACAAAGGGGGTGTGTTTCTTAATAAGGATTGCGACTCCCCGTGAGTAAGTGGAGTAGGAGGAAAAGGAACGGTGTATGGCCCACCTTGATGCAAACAGTGACGGCCTGGACGGGTCCAGGTGCGTCTCTTGAAGGAAGGCCACGCTGATGCGATGTCTATCCAGGTACGCCAGGATCTGTCTACGCTTTCTAGGGTCTCCCAAACCCCTCACATTCCAGGTCAGAAAATTAAGTTGCCCAGTAAAGTCCCTGCGTGCCTGTGGATCACCCATGAGGAGCAACAATTCTCAGAAACAGTAACACAATGCCACCGCCGCCCCTAAAAGAATGCAAAAGAAATGATGCAAGCACCACCACACACCAATTAACACTAACAAACAGCAAAGAAAATTCCCCACTCCCCCCTCCACCCTCCACCCACAGCAGCATCCCAATCATGCCTTCTGGACAGTCCCCTTCCTCCCCACCCCAAAACCAAACCCTTCTATAGCCAACGCCACAAGGGATTAACATTTAAACTGAGAGACAATGGGGTAATACCCTTCGGAGGTCAGTCTAGGTGGATACACCGTGTCCCCTCGACCCATGGGAGTGCGCCCGGCCAGAGACCGAGCCCACTCCAGGGACAGGGAGCGCCCAGCGAAGTGAAATGTCCTGAGAGTCAGGTGCGCGGTAAAAGGAGGTAGGGCCCTGGTTACATCCCCCCACCCACAGCGCAGCCAGGCCTTCAAGTCCCCATAACATGGTCCGTGGCAGCATACATCTGCATCAGCTTACCAACTGTCAAACATCTGCCACAGAAGCGCCAGGTCGACGACCCCGCGCTGTCACACCGAGGCCGGCGAGGATGGGCTGTCCAGATCGCGCCTCTTGACCCGCTTCAGGAATTCCTCTGCTTGTTGGGGTTTAGTGCAGAAAAATTGTTTCCCCTGGTGGGTGATGCGCAGTCGAGCAGGGTAGAGTAGCGCATAATCAATTTGAGCAGCCCGCAATTTTTGTTTGACCTGGATGAATTTCTTCCGCTCCTCCTGGACCACTGGAGTGAAGTCTGGAAATATGGTAAAGGCAATGCCGTCGTACGAGAGGGTCTTCTTCTCCCTCGCCACTCGGAGCGCCGCATCCCGGTCCCGGAAGTTCAGCAAACGGGCGATGATGGGGCGGGGGGGGGGCCCCCGGCGGCGGCCTCGGAGCCAGTGATCTGTGCGCCCTCTCAACAATGAACTGCGGGGATAGGGAGTCAGCCCCCACCACCGCGCGCAGTAGACCCTCCACATAGTCCTCCATCTTGCCTGTGTGGGTCGACTCTGGTATGCCAAGTAGGCGAACATTATTCCTCCTACTGCGCGCTTCCAATTCCTCATTCTTGGCCGCTATCACGAGAAGGACTTTGTCCATGCGCGCTACAGTGTCTGATAATTGTGCTGTGCGATCCTCGGAATCAGAAACACGCCGCTCCGTTTCTGAGATGCGCTCTCCGTGACTGTCCACCTTGTGCACAATCGAGTCCATACGTGACTGCATGGAGTCCATTTTGTCCACTATGGTCGCCAGACTCTGCCGCATATCTAACAGTATGGATTTGACGTCGTCGCCCGCCTGGGCATCCACCGGTGCCGGACCCCCCGCACCGGCCTCCGGCTGGGACCGGGTGGTCTTTTTCGACTCGAAGGTGAGGCGAGGCTGTCGGCTGTCCGGTTTCCCCATGCCGACTCCGACGGGCAGACCACAGCAAGGGCAAGGATATGGTCGGAAAGACCGGATCGCACAGTAGGCCACGAGATGGAAAAGGGACCAAGGGGGGACGCAGCTCCGCAGGGGCAGAGGCGACCCAGCAATCCGGGCGCAGGCACACCTCAACCCTTACGAGAGCGCCAGTCAACCCCCACCACCGGCGGCAGACAAGCGCGCCAGGGACGGGTCCAGTGCCTGGAGACGCTCACGATCACCTGGGGCCGCCACACCCCTCGACAGCAGGCCCCTCGCTACCAGGGCAGCAGGAGCGCCCTCACTCCGGGCCACCAACCGCCATGAGCCAGCCAGGGGGGGGGGGGCAGAAGGGCCCGAACCGGGACCCTCAAGTACTCACTCGCAGCAGCCGTAGCCCTCCAGAGGGATCCAGTCCGAGGAGAGAAGCAGGCCCCAGCGCCTCCAGGCCGATAGTGATCTCCGCAGGTCTGCCGCAGCCTCAGCGCGATCCCAGGCGCAGGCCTCTCCAAGCAGAATGCTATGCCGAACAGGCCATAGGCTCCCGCCTCCAGCAAACAGGTCCCCCCGGGTCTCAAACTCCTGCTGAATCCGCCGATCGTCACATCACACCCAGCGGAGAAGGAGACAGGCCAAAGCGGGGGTGGATGGGTCCCCACAGCGCAAGGCAGGGGAGGCAGCGTCGCGCCGCCGCAGCGTCCAGAGAGGGCCGGGGAGGCTCACCCCGTCAATGTGCGTGCCCTCCGCAAGCTCTCGACGCAGCCGCCGCCGCGGCAGTAGGATCAGCCCAGGGTGAGGGCATCAGTCGGGGCACATGAGGCCCGCCGCAGCCGTAATGCAGGGAGGCCTTCTGTCCACGTGTGCAGCGCCGCTCTCGCGTAGCGGCAGCACCCCGGTCACGGCTCCAGACGAGTTCACACGCCAGCCGGCGCGGTCGGCAGCAGCCTCTCAGTCTGGCCCCACCGAGGTCCCCAGGGCAAGGCAGAGCTCGGGCAGCAGCAGCGGAGCATGGGAATTCACCAGGGTCCGCTTTGGCAGTGAGTCGCGACGCTCAGGAAGGATCTATGTAGGATTTTGCCGCTGGGCTGCGGGAGCTTCACCCACAGGCAGCCATTCCACTGTGCGCCACCTAGCGCCTCCGTCTTTTGCTTTCTTGCCCTAAGTGCGCCGGGTATGCCCAGACGTGGGTCCCGGGCTCACTGGTCCACTGGATTAAAACTAGCCTGGCTGATGAGGGGTGATGCCCCGAAACCGGTCCCAGGATGCTTTCGGTCCAGGGAGGACCAGGCTTGGCAGTTCGGGCTGGACTGTTCCCATGAGGCACAGGGTCAGGCTGGGTCTAAACTGGGGTGGTATGGTGGGCAAAGGACCCAATGGATTTAACCCAGATCTCCTGACTGGGGGTGAATGTTTGATTAGCTCTACAATCTGTCCATCATCTGTGTGCCTTTTGCTTTGGTTCATTTGCGGCACCGAATGCGGGCGCATGTGTTTTTTGTTGTTGTTTTTTTTAGCATTTATAAACGTTTTTTTTTTTAAACTGCACCATGCCGCACTTTCACTTTAATGGTGTCCGCACCCCTTTTCTTTGAGCCACATCTAAGGAAAGGGGTGCGGCTGTCATTAAAGTGAAATCGCGGCATGGGGCGCTTTTACAAAAAAAAGCATTTGTTTGTCAAGTTGTGAGAGTTTCGTAAATGCGAGACCTAATGCATAGCAAATGCTTGTTTTTTGGGTGCTATGGAGCATTATGTATTCTAATTTTGAAATGCAGCCTGTGCCCTGATTTCTAGCAGTGTTGAGTGAGTGCTTCTTGTGTCATTTTGTGACTTTCTTAACGTGTTTGCCTTTTATCTGGTGTATTGCTGGTATCTAAGGAAGGCATTTGTGAATTTTAGTATGATGGTGCTGTAAAATGTTACATTTGTTCTGTGGCATATGGGGTGCTGGGAAGTTATCCAGATTGTTCAGATATTCTAATTCTCTATTTGCGAAGGCTTCTCCTTACGTACTTGGCAGTCTGTGAGTACCTTGATTCACCAGTGAAGTTTTTCATATACAAGGGGTTTGTGTGGGGTAGCAATCTGACATAAAGTGACCCCCATCAAGCTCACGGTAATACATGTGGGTGCCCAGCCAATTCTGTTCTTCAGAAGTAAAATGTAATTCATGTAGTAAGGAGATTGATATCAATTTAAAAAAAAATCCAGCAGGTACTTAAGAAACCTAAAGCGTCTAATGCTTTTGGGGACAAAGGTACATCCAGAAATATAACAAAAATGTTCCCTGTCCCTTTGCATGCTGAAGTACTCTGTGGCACACAACTAACTAGCTGTATACATGCCAAAGATCTTCAGTGGCGATCCTAAACCACAATGCAAGTTAATGGCAGGTGACCGTGATTACCCAGCCAAAGGTTTCTATTGCACCCCTGCTCAAATTTGGTTAAAAGTTCAAGTCATATTATTATTATGGTTGACTGGGCCCTCAAAGGGCTGTAGGTCGGAACTATAAGTCTTTAGTTTTTGATGCAGGAGCACCACAAGATACTTCTTTTGAGGGCCCTAACTACATCAATGATGTCCACCCAGAAGATGGAACAATGAAATTAAGGATGGGTGCAGTTGAAGGCACTCGCCAACCTTTAACGATGGTACATTTTCAGAAGGATTATGGCTAGAGATATATAGAGAGGGGTCATGGAATTGTTACAATTGACCTGCCGCAAATAAAGGTGCTCTCAATCTGCTCACCCGTCTTCTTCTTCTTCTTCTTCTTCTTCTTCTTCCATTTCAAACAGAATATTGCCCTCTCTTTGGGGGGCAGGGCATATGAAAGGGGGAAATAATCAATAAATCAAAAAGCCTTTGTACAAGCAATCTAATCAGATCAAGACAATAATCAAACCATCCTCTGCTACCAGGAAACTGCTGCAGATCGGCGCATATAAATTCTCCCTGCTTCCACGGACAGAGTAAATCTACAGTCACACACGCAATCACTCATCATACGCTAGGGCCCATAACACTAAATTCACGCTATTACTCTATCCACACTGAATATAGGAGAGAAAACCTAAACCAATCTGCATCTACAATGAGGTCAATGCGACCTTAATGACATTGTCTTGAGTCATGATTTTAAACATAGGAAATACATTTGAAACTCAATAAATGACAAAGGAATAAACACCCGACACCGGTATTCAAACAAATGCTTGTTTATCTAAAATTAATTCATATGGAAAGTCAATCATTAGCAAATCATTATTCTCATAGTTACCTATTCTAGCCAAATGGGTCAGGACAGATCTCTCGGTAAAGTCTCTCGAGCTGCCGTTCTCAGCATGAAGTCCAGAACGCGATGACCGCAAGGAACGCGATGAATGTAAAGAGCGCAATGAACATGGACCCTCTCTAGTCTAACATTTTTATAGGAAAATTAACAAATAAAAGTTACAACAAATGTTAGATATCCGTTGAGCCACTGAGCAGAGCGAGCAGGAAAGGAAGTCTCTTGGCTACATTTAGAAAACCTCCGCTCAGGAAAAATCACAAAAATAAAAAGACGGAAGAAGGAAACTCGAGTTTACAAATGTTTCTTTCGTAAATATTCTTCCTTGATATCTTAGCAGAGCCACCGCAGCATTCTCATTGTTCATTGTGGCTTTATCCTTGTCCAAGGACAGTTGGATTCGTTCCCGGAGCTGCTGTCCTCACGGAAAACTTTCTACCCAGGCAAAGGCTGTAGTCAGGTGACTCTCGACCATGTTCAGCAAGGCCTCTCGTCAAAATTCGATCACTCGAGTGCAGGCTGTGAATGGCAGCCATCTTGTTTTAGGCCAAAACGGACCATCTTAATTAAAAGAGACACAAACAACGTCACCACATCATAATGATTGTACAGTGTTAAACCCCACTAATACCCTTATGTGTATGTACTTATCTAGCCTTTAGCAACGCAATAAAGCATTAGTACACGTTATTTTAAACGCACAAACACTCATTTTAATTAACCTACACATTATTATTAAGCAACATATATGCAACCCACGTGTAGTTTTTCTCATTAGTGAATGTTGGTTAGTCCAGACAAAACAAACTATTAATTAGTGATTACAAATTAGTAATTTTAAATCATAACATATATACGAAACCGGAGCTTAAAACTCGATAAATTTTCAACAGAAAACTCTGCTCCAGCAATCCCCCCTTTGGTGATATCTTATCACCACAAAAAAAAACACCCAAAAAGAAAATTTTAGTCCCAATCTTTAGGAGAAATTGAATATGTCTTTATGACACAACATTAAACACCAGATTCTCTCACATCATCCCTCCTTGACTCCAAGTAAACACTCTCTCTTAACTCCTCTAATTCTATTTCCTGCGGGTCTCTCCTTAACCTCTTTTGTTTCTTTTCAGCATTGCTTCTAATTATTCTCTTTTTCCCTCCCCTGTTTTTACAACACAAACACCCCAATCTTAATATCAATAAAGCAACAATTATGCATGTCAAAGGAAACCATATTTTACCAATAATTGTACTACCTATCTTTGCAATAAAACTCTTAACAGCAACTATTTTATTAGCTATTTTAGTCCAGATACTTTCAGCTTCCAGCGGTACTAATTCTTCATGTAAATTAGTAATATTTTTGATATAGACCTTTAGGTCTCTGCTTTCATCAGGAATGTAAGTGCAACAATGTTGAACCTTCAGCATTCCGCAGACTCCACCCTCCTTGGCTAACAAAATGTCAAGGGCAAGTCGATTTTGCATAGACATGGCACGTACGGCAATCATCTCCATATTTACCAAAAGAAACCCTCCAGCGGTACTTGTCGATAAGCGATCCACCACTGTTGACAGTTTCCGAATCCCATATGCATTCAAAGAAATTCCCACTGCTGGAATTAAAGCTCCAAAAATGTCACCCACTATCTCTGACCAAGTTTCCCTCTTAAAACGTGTTAGTAAATTAATGTGTTCTACATCTTCTATTCTATCAATATGAAAAATCTTTGGAAAAACCAGGCCCACATAACACGTGCCATACCAATGGTCAGGCAACTTGTAATAAGCCTTGTTCCCACAAACCTAATACACTCCTGGAAAAACTGGATCTTCTCCACCTTTAAAACCCCATCCTGTTGCAATGAAGTATGTATCATGACACTCACTAGTCCCAACAAAATATGTATCATATTGAGATTTCTTCCTGGTAATGCATAGTTTACCCTTCTGTGGTGCATCTAAAGCCAAAGTCGGACTGGCCCCATCCTTCAACTCCTTTCCCATCTCAATGTCCCAAATTGTCTCACTCACTTTATATTTCCCTGCCTTCTCATGCATGCTCATTCTCCTTTCCTCTACCATATTTAGGAAAGCCTTCTCCTCTCCTTTCAGACTGCAAGTTAAATTATTTCTAAAAATATAATCTAAGGTTAATTCTTCTTTCTCAATAAAAATCTCACCAAAAACGTTAGCTTCTTTAGCCGGATTCAGCTTTTTGTCCATAGGCAATTGCCCAAAAATGTTATCTTTGTTAGACATCTCATAATCTATTTTCCCTAACAAATAAAAAACACTACTTAGCACACTACATGAAATTCCATACGTAGCTGGTAAATGTTGATAAGTAACACCCTCTGAAACGGATGCAGGTAATAGCAATCCCTAACTTCCATCGTCTTTACGTATTCGGACAACAACTTTGAAAAAAACATTGCTAGAAAAATCATTAATTGACCTATCTTTATGCACATAAGTATTACTAATTCTAGTTGGAACTACTTTTTGTGAATTTTTCCCTACATTAGTCACATTCTCAGTATGTATTCCTAAAGCGTCTAATGTAACTCTAAAGGTAACCAATAAAGCTAAAACACCCCATAATAGCATTAATAATCCAGTACAGCAGCAGCACATTTTACACCATCTTTTCAAAAAGGCACATCTACTTTGATTATTCTCTGTGTTAGCCATTTTACTACTTTGGCAGTGTCTTTTGACTTAGCCTCTTCTACTCCACTACTGAGTTCAAAACTCTAGATTATTTCACACAGCTAATTTCAAATTTTCTCTTTTCACTTTCCTCCAAGTGACTCTTTTAATTCTCTCAGTTTGGATTCTTATCACTTTTCACTTCTTCAGCAACATCAAATTGTATCAGATCATCAACAACATCCTGTGCATCCGACTCTTCTCCAATGTCAGTCAGGATAACTTTTAAGACTCCAACAGTTTCCTCCTCAACCACTTCTCGTACGGTCCCCTCTGGATTTCCTTGACTATCTGCCTCTTCACCTTCAGACAGTGCCACGTATGTCCATTCCGGTGACCTATACTTCTGGTTAGGTTTTCTGATTCTCTTGATCTCCTCTGGTTCTTTTGAGACCTTTTGTTTTTCACCTTTCGCTTGATTCTGACTAGACACCTCGTTCACCTGTTCAGCTTTCGATGAATTTGCTCGTGTCAGTCTGTACCTCAGTCTCTTTATTTTGTTAGGCCAAAGATCTCCTCTTACAACCCTTTTTGGTCTCACCTCCTTGTTGTTTCTTTCTCCGATCCAAGTTCTCTTTCTCAGAACTCGACCCTCTGATTTTTCATTATCACTCTCATCCGATTCTGTCTCATTTGCCTCTTGTTCTTCAACAATTTTCTTTTGCTCCACAGTCTTTCCCACCACTGATTGAGACTTCCCTAATTCTGTCCCTCCTCGGGTCTCCGACACGCAAACTTCTTGCTGTCTACTTGTCCCTTCACCTAGCTTATCAGGAATGTTCCCTACACCTCCTCGGGGGTCTTCCGCAATCTGTCCCTTTCTAACTTCTTCTGACCCTGCTTCTTCAGGTATAATCTCAAGTGGATTTTCAACCTCCTCATCTGATTCAGGAGTAGTCTCTGTGAAATTGCTCCTTTCTCTTCTACCGCTTGTTGGAACTTCAGGCACTCTTACAGAATCCGATCTCTCCTCTGAAGCCTCTCTTGGAAAAGAAAAAGAATCACTCAACTCTTTCTCCTTCACTTCTTTCAGGATTTTTCCCTCTCCTCACTGGTTCAGTTTCTGCATCATCACTGGAATCTGATTCTTCAAAATACTCCTTACCAGTCCCTTCTTTTGGATTTGGAACTCTCAGAGTATGACTCGCATGTACCCAGTTTTTCACACCGGCACACTTTACTGCAGTTGTTGTAGTCGGAATGACTTGTCTTGGCCTTCCCCACCTTGGAACCAAGCAATTTCTTCTCCTGTGCACCTTAATCCTTACCCAGTCCCCTGGACTCAGATCATGGGCTTGCTTCTTCTCAAGTGTGGTAGCGTCTTCTCCAACCTGGTGAAACACAGAATGAACTGCGTCAGCCAGGCCTTTACAATAATCCAAAATCATGTCATCAGTTATTGTCATCAACTTGTTGACCGGCACAAATGCATGTCTCATCGCACGTCCCATTAAGATTTCGTGCGGACTCAAACCTGTGGTTCTATCTGGAGTAGACCTAATAGTCATCAGCACTAGAGGCAAGACATCAGGCCATTTCATTCCAGTGGCTAAACACATCTTACCAATTCGGTTTTTAATTGTGCCATTCATCTGTTCAACAACACCAGAAGCCTCTGGTCTGTATGCACAATGTAGCTTCTGCTGTATGCTCAATGCTTCACAAATTAAACCCATGAGCTCATTATAGAAGTGTCCACCTCTATCAGACTCAATCGTCACTGGGAACCCGTACCTAGGAATCAATTCTCTTAACAGTAACTTTGCAACTGTTATTCCATCATTTCTCCTAGTCGGATAGGCCTCCACCCATCTTGAGAACAAACAGACTACCACTAGAACATACCTCAATTTGTTCACTTGGGGCATTTCAATGAAATCTATTTGCATTCTGGTAAAAGGACCTCCTTCTCTGCCTATTGTTCCTAGACTCACCACTGTCTTTTTCCCAGTATTGAACTGTTGACAAATCAAACATCTCTGACAAATACTCTCTGCAATCAACCTGAACTTTGCATTGTACCAGGCTTGCTTAAAGGACCTAATCATTGCGTCCCTCCCCAGATGTCCTTGACCATGATACATTCTTGCCATTGTCGACAGCATTGAGTTAGGCATTACTGGTCTACCATCTCTGTAGATCCAAACATGATCTGTTTCTCTTGGGGCACAACCTGCCTTGATCCAATCTCTCATTTCCTCATCTCCTGCCTCATCCTGCAACTGTTTCACTTCATCCCACGTTTCCAAGACATTAGTAAACATCACAGAACAAAAAGACATTTCCCTTTCTCGTGCCCTATTAATCGAATGATTATTCTTAGCACAATATTGTGCTATGTCATTGGCAAAACGATTACCAAGAGTAACAAAATCATCTCCTTGTCCATGAGCAGCACACTTTACAACTGCTAACTCCTTAGGCAGCTGTATCGCCTCAAGCAATTTCCCAATCACTTCAGCATTCTTTATTGGAGTCCCATTCGACGTCAAGAAACCTCTCTGTAGCCAAAGCTGACCAAAATCATGAACGACTCCAAATCCGTACTGACTATCAGTCATCACAGTCACCCTCAGATTCTCTCCAATTTTGCAAGCTTTCGTCAATGCCACCAATTCAGCCACTTGAGCAGATCTCACTCCTTTCAAAGACGAAGCTTCCATAACTTCTGAAACCTTACACACCGCATATGCTGCACTTAGCACACCATCATTAGTTCTCAGACATGATCCATCCACAAACAGCACATGATCACTCTCAGGCAACGGCAAATCTCTTATGTCTGGTCTTGGTTTCGTGCAGTAATCAAGCACATCCAAACAATCATGATCAACATCATCTCCCACATTCACATTGTCAGCATCTGGTAACAACGTTGCTGGATTCACATTCACACATCTCTCAAGAGTCACGTTTGATGCTCCCAGAATAATTTTCTCATATTTAGTCAGCCGACTATGTGACATGTACTGAGTCCTGCTTCTTGTCAAAAGAATTGCCACATCATGAGGTACGAATACCCGTACAGGATATCCCATTATTATGCCCTCACTCTGTTCCAAGCTTCTGCATGTAGCAGCTACTGCTTTCAGACAACCTGGCAAACCCACAGCTACGGGGTCAAGTGTCGATGAGAAGTACGCAATCGGCCTTCTCAGTTGTCCATGCTTCTGAATTAACACTGAAAGTGCACATCCATTTCTCTCACTGCAGTACAACTCAAACTCTTTCTCATAGTCTGGCATTCCCAAAGCAGGGGTGTTGGAAAGGCGTTCGCCGGAGGTGGGTTCGATACACGTCTTGCCCACCCCTTTCACCCACCTCTCCCAAGTAGGCCGAACCAGGCGCACACACCCTGAGCTTACACTACGAACAGAGTGACACCACACGTATTCTTTGTAGGACGATAGGTTCTTTTATCAATGGTTTCAAGGGATCTTTATGATCCACGGTGCAAGCAGTACAGCAGTGGCCCAAGGTACCACAAATCGGTCGTGGGGGAATGGGGGTAGCGGGACAGTCTTTAAAGATAGTGTCTCTGCGAAATACCCTGCGGATAGCTCACAATCCTCGAGCTGGAGGGTGTCGTGTCTCTGGGCGATCTCTTACCGAGTCGTCCTCAAGGGGAGCGCCGCGAGTCTCTCAGCAGGCACAGGCGGTCGGAGTTCGGGAGCCGCGATCCCGTCAGCAAGGCTCAGATGGTTCAATAGCTGGGGGCCGCGAGTCACTCAGCAGGCCCAGGTGGTTCAGTGTTCGGGAGCCGCGACCTCGTCAGCAGGGCTCAGATGGTTCAATAGCGAGAGGCCGCGAGTCACTCAGCAGGCCCAGGTGACTTCAGCGTTCGGGAGCCGCGACAGCGTCAGCAGGCTCGGATGGTTCCAGGTCTTCTCTGCATTCGTTCCTCCGGCACCCCTTGTTATACTCCGCTTTCTCTTTGAAGTCCGGGGTTCCTCGCAGAGGGGGGACTGGGGTGACGGAGGGGGTTCGGCGGGATTTCCTGCCGCTCACTTCTTTGGTCTTTTCAGGTGGGTCTGGGAGGGACCCCAGACGCTCGGCAGGGGAGGCGCCTGCTCCCCAGGGGCCTGGTGGCCGATCGAGTCTTCCCGGGGAAGGCGACCCGAGGTGTGACTGGGCTGGCGCCTCTGGGTCTGGCTCGAGGGTTCCCGCTCCCTCGGTCGGACATGCGTGGTAGGGTGTCGAGTCTGTCAGGGCTCTGGCCGGCCCTCGGATCTGGGTGGCTGGGGCGGCCGGAGTCGGAGATGTCGTGCCTGGAGGGTGGTTGGAGGATTGGGAGGGCAACGCCGTGAGGCCGGTCTCACACGCGTCCCCCCCCCCAGCTGAAAGGCGTGGAGAATTACCCATCCACTGGGGGATTCTCCTCGCCGAAGCAGAAGAACCGGGACAGGCCGTCGGCGTTGGCATGATCCGTCCCGGGGCGATGTTCGACGGTGAAGTCCATCCCTTGGAGAGAGATGGACCATCGTAGTAGCTTGGGGTTCTCCCCCCTCATCTGCATTAGCCACCGCAAGGGCCGGTGGTCTGTCTGTACTCGGAAATGGGTCCCGAACAAGTAGGGCCGTAGTTTCTTGAGGGCCCAGACTACGGCGAAGGTCTCTCGTTCTATAGTACTCCAACGTTGCTCTCGCGGCAGCAGCCTTTGGCTGATGAAGGCTATGGGCTGATCGATACCCTTGTCGTCGAACTGCGAGAGGACGGCCCCGATGCCGTGTTCGGATGGTCGGTCTGGACCACAAACTCTTGGGAGTAGTCGGGGGCCTTGAGTACGGGGGCGGTGCACATGGCGGTTTTCAAGGCGTTGAACGCCTGCTGGCACTGGGGGGGTCCACTGCACCCTCTTCGGGAGCTTTTTGGAGGTCAACTCCGTGAGAGGCCCTGCTAGGCTACCATAGTTTTTAATGAACCTCCGGTAGTATCCTGTGAGGCCCAGGAAGGCCCGGACTTCTGTCTGAGTGGCGGGGGCTCCCAGGACTTGATGGCGTCGATCTTTGGTTGGAGAGGGGCGACCTGCCCGCTGCCCACCTGATGCCCCAGATAGACCACCGAGCCTTGCCCGAGCTGACATTTGCTGGCCTTCACTGTCAGGCCGGCTTGGCGCAGGGCCATTAGTACTTGTCGGAGGTGCTGGAGATGCTCGTGCCATTGAGAGCTGAATACAGCGATGTCGTCAAGGTACGCTGCGCTGAACTCCTCGAGTCCGGCCAGGACCTTGTTCACCAACCGCTGGAACGTGGCTGGGGCGTTCTTCATCCCGAACGGCATGACCCTGAAGCGGTAGTGTCCATCAGGTGTGGAGAAGGCAGAGCGTTCTTTCGCTCCCTCCGTGAGAGCAATCTGCCAGTATCCGCAGGTCAGGTCGAAAGTGCTGAGGAACCGGGCGGCCCCAAGGCGGTCGATGAGCTCGTCGGCACGGGGAATAGGGTGAGCGTCGGCTCGTGTGACCGCATTGAGCCCCCGGTAGTCCACACAGAATCTTAGTTCGGGGGCGACCCCAGGGGAAGCCGCCTTCGGGACCAGAACCACCGGGCTGGCCCAGGGGCTGTCGGAGGGCTCGATTACTCCAAGGGTGAGCATCTTCTGTACCTCGGTCTTGATGCAGGTGCGGACCCGGTCAGGCACCCGGTAGGCTCGGTGTCTCACAGGCGGGCTGTCGCCGGTGTCCACGTCGTGGACACACCAGTCGGTGACCCTTGGAATGAGGGAGAAGAGGTCTGCGAATTGTCTGAGCAGCTGGCGGCAGTCGTCGGACTGTTGGGGAGTGAGGGTGGTTGAAAGTCTCACTCCTTCCACGGAACCATCCAGGTCTTTAGCGCACAGGGGGTCGGGCAGGGGTTCGGTGTCTTCTTCCGCCCCATCATCGGTGGCCAGTAGCAAACTTAATTCTGTTCTCACAAAGTGGGGCTTGAGACGGTTCACGTGGAGGACCCGGAGGGGGTTCCGTGGGGACTGTACATCGACCAGGTACGTGACCTGACTCTTCCGCTCGATCACCTTGAAGGGACCAGTCCATTTATCTTGTAGGGCGCAGGGCTTCACCGGGGCCATGACCCAAACCTGCTGGCCCGGCTGGAACTCGACCAGGGTTGCGTTCTGGTCATACCAGCGCTTCATTTCTTCTTGGCTGGCCTCGAGGTTAGCCTCTGCGAGTTCTCTGAACCTCCTCGTCTGGTTGCGGAGCGCCAGGATGTAGCGGAACACAACAGGGGGTGTCCCCCGGGGGCTTGTCTCCCAGCCCTCTTTGACCAGGCTCAGGGGCCCTCGGACGGGGTGCCCGTATAGCAGTTCGAAGGGGCTGAACCCCAGAGACTTTTGGGGAACTTCTCGGTACGCGAACAGGAGGCAAGGGAGGAGGACGTCCCATTTCCGGCGCAGGGGCTCTTCGAGGCCCAGGATCATTCCCTTCAGGGTTCGGTTGAAGCGTTCCACTAGGCCGTTGCCCTGGGGGTGTTAGGGGGTCGTGAACTTATATGTGACTCCGCACTGCTGCCACAGGGACTTCATGTAGCGGGATATGAAGTTAGTGCCGCGATCACTCACCACCTCGCGGAGAAATCCGACACGGGAGAAGATCCCCATGAGAGCCCGGCCCACCACGGGAGCCGTCACGGTGCGGAGGGGAATGGCCTCGGGGTAGCGGGTGGCATGGTCCACCAGGACAAGGATGAAGCGGTGGCCCTGGGCGGTCTTTGGATCCAGGGGTCCCACGATGTCGATGCCGACCCGCTCGAACGGGGTACTCACAACGGGGAACGGTTGTAAGGGAGCTTTGCGTTTTTCGCCACTCTTCCCACTGCCCTGGCACGTGAGGCAGGATTTGCAGTGTACTTCTACATTCGCTCGCATCTTGGGCCAATAGAAGTGGGTAACCAGTCGCTGATATGTTTTGTCTTGGCCTAAGTGTCCGGCCAAGGGTACATCGTGGGCCAGGCCCAGGAGGAGGCTTCGGAAACGCAGGGGATACCACCAGTACTCGGGCAGCGCCTAGCTCGGCGGACTTTTGTTCGCTGTACAGGAGGCCATTGTCCCAATAGATCCAATGGGTTCCGGTTCGGTCACCGGCGGCCTGGGCTTCGGCTTGTTGCCTGAGCCCCACGAGGGAGGGGCAGGTGGCCTGTTCCTGGCAGAACTCCTCAAGGGAGGGCCCTCCCTCACAGCGCCATTGGGCCATCTCTGGTAGTTCTGCGAGCTCAGTCAGGGCCTCAGGGGCGGAAGGTTCCGGTCCTTCTCCCGGGTTAGTGTCTTCTTCTCCCGCCGCCGGAGGTTTGTCCGCTTCTGGTAGGGTGTCCCGGTTCTCGGGGACAGTGGTCGGTGGGAGGGCCTCACCGCCCTCGGAGAGAGGCAATCGCGCGGTCATGGAGCGCGTGGTGGCGCAGACCCATTCTGGTAGGCCCATCATCTCGAGATGGGCTCTTCGTTCTACTTGTCCCCACGGGGAACTCTCCAGGTCGTTGCCCAGGAGGCAGTCTACGGGCTGTGATGTTCGGACCGCTACCTTCAATTCTCCGGAGACCCCTCCCCACTCAAAAGGCACCAGCGCCATCTGGCAGAGGCTCTCAGAATTGTCGGAGGACACGACCGGACAGAGGGCACCGGTTAGGATCTGGTCTTCTGAAATTAGGCTGCGGTGGACCGCGGTGACACTCGCCCCGGTGTCGCGGAGGCCCTCGACTCGGCGGCCGTTGATGGTCACCTGCTGTCGGTATTTCTCTGTGTTGGCGGGCAAGGGTGTCCCGGGGACCATTTCTCGATCACCAAGGGAGACCAGGGCCATGGCCGCTGGTTCCCATTCTTCGGAGTCCTCCATCTCTTCCCCCAGAGCCACGGAGGCCATCTGCCGGGCCGGGGGGTTGGTCGTTGCGGTTCGCTGATACTGGGGACACTGGGGGTCATTGGCGTAGTGTCCGGGCTGTTGGCAGCGGAAGCAGGTGATCCTAGCTCGTGGACCTAGCCGTCCTGGGGCTCCGGTGCTTGCTGTGGATGAGGCTGAACCTGCCGCTGGCGGGCTGCTGGGGGGGGCGGTGTGAGGACCCCCCGGGGAAGTCTCTTGGTCGGCCGTGGTTTCCTCCGCCCCTCTGGCGGGGGGGGCTTGACTGTGGCGGCCGTAGTCCCCTACGGGGCCGCGGGTGGCCCGGGTATTCACCCAACGATCAGCCTCAGCGGCCAGCTTCCGAGGGTCGGTGAGTTTACTGTCCAGGAGATGTTGGCGCAGTTCTACAAAGCAATTGGCCGCTAAATGTTCTCAGGCAATCAGATCAAACAATTCTTCGAAGGTGGAGACCTTGCTGCCCTTGATCCACCCGTCCAAGGCTCGGCTGTAAAAGTTCACGTATTCTACCCACGTGGTGCCCGGTATCTTCTTGCAAGCTCGGAACCTTTGTCGGTACATTTCGGGGGTGAGTCCATACCGGCCCACGAGGGCTTCCTTCATGTGGCTGTAGGAGTTCATGACCGTGGAGGGCAGATCTAGCAAGGTGTCTCTTCCTTCGCTTAAGAACCGGCCCCATAGGCCAGCCCCCCAATCCTTCTGCGGGACTCGGTGAGAGGTCATGGCGACTTCGTAGGCCTTAAACCACTGCTGGATATCGTCATTCTTGTAATACTCTTTTACCACATCCTTGGGGATGTGGACTTTGGTTTCCCCGGTGGGAGCGGACGGTGGATTCCCGGGCGGCTGTGACTTTTCGTTTTTAGCCCGCCACTCGATCTCCTTCAGGCTGCGCTCATGTTCTAGCTGGAGTTTTTTTTCGTCGTGCTCTCTTTGGCGTCTCTTCTCCTCGAGTTCCCCTTGTAGTCGTAACTGCTCGACGGCCAACTTTTTCTCTGCCAGTTTTATTTCTCCCTCGATTTTTAGCTTTGCCAGTTCAAGTTCGTGGTTGCGGCTTCTCTCTCGGTCCGCTAGCTCCTCGGGGGACAGGTTCCCCTCTGGCCCATTGTTTCTCACCGGGATGCTTGGTGGTTCATGGGCAGAGTCTCCTTCCGTTTGGGTCGGGTGCGCCCCCGTCTCGACCCAGGTTTTCAGTACTTTCTGGAAGTCTTCCTTTGTGCTTAATCCGGTGGTAGCGATGCCAAGATCCTTGCAAAACTGTTTTAATTCTCTGTGTGTAATAGTCCAATTGATCCTCTCGGAACGGTGAGCTTGTTTCGGTACCTGCGGCACCCAGGGAGGTTTCTCCTTCCATCTCTGTTTGGTAGTGCGTCAGTCGTTCACTGCACGCTCTCTTTTGGTGTCGGCTCGGATCCCGTCGTCTGCCACCAAATGTTGGAAAGGCGTTCGCCGGAGGGGGGTTCGATACACGTCTTGCCCACCCCTTTCACCCACCTCTCCCAAGTAGGCCGAACCAGGCGCACACACCCTGAGCTTACACTACGAACAGAGTGACACCACACGTATTCTTTGTAGGACGATAGGTTCTTTTATCAATGGTTTCAAGGGATCTTTATGATCCACGGTGCAAGCAGTACAGCAGTGGCCCAAGGTACCACAAATCGGTCGTGGGGGAATGGGGGTAGCGGGACAGTCTTTAAAGATAGTGTCTCTGCGAAATACCCTGCGGATAGCTCACAATCCTCGAGCTGGAGGGTGTCGTGTCTCTGGGCGATCTCTTACCGAGTCGTCCTCAAGGGGAGCACCGCGAGTCTCTCAGCAGGCACAGGCGGTCGGAGTTCGGGAGCCGCGATCCCGTCAGCAAGGCTCAGATGGTTCAATAGCTGGGGGCCGCGAGTCACTCAGCAGGCCCAGGTGGTTCAGTGTTCGGGAGCCGCGACCTCGTCAGCAGGGCTCAGATGGTTCAATAGCGAGAGGCCGCGAGTCACTCAGCAGGCCCAGGTGACTTCAGCGTTCGGGAGCCGCGACCTCGTCAGCAGGGCTCAGATGGTTCAATAGCGAGAGGCCGCGAGTCACTCAGCAGGCCCAGGTGACTTCAGCGTTCGGGAGCCGCGACAGCGTCAGCAGGCTCGGATGGTTCCAGGTCTTCTCTGCATTCGTTCCTCCGGCACCCCTTGTTATACTCCGCTTTCTCTTTGAAGTCCGGGGTCCTCGCAGAGGGGGGACTGGGGTGACGGAGGGGGTTCGGCGGGATTTCCTGCCGCTCACTTCTTTGGTCTTTTCAGGTGGGTCTGGGAGGGACCCCAGACGCTCGGCAGGGGAGGCGCCTGCTCCCCAGGGGCCTGGTGGCCGATCGAGTCTTCCCGGGGAAGGCGACCCGAGGTGTGACTGGGCTGGCGCCTCTGGGTCTGGCTCGAGGGTTCCCGCTCCCTCGGTCGGACATGCGTGGTAGGGTGTCGAGTCTGTCAGGGCTCTGGCCGGCCCTCGGATCTGGGTGGCTGGGGCGGCCGGAGTCGGAGATGTCGTGCCTGGAGGGTGGTTGGAGGATTGGGAGGGCAACGCCGTGAGGCCGGTCTCACAAGGGGCTTCACACATTCTGCTTTTTAACTCTTCAAATGCTGCCATTTGTTCTCCATCGAGTTCCAATGGGTCTCTCACTTCACTTTTTGTCAGTTTAATCAGTGGCTTTGCTATCAGGGAGAAATTACTTATCCACTGACGACAATAACCCACCATTCCCAGAAACATCCTCACCTCTCTCTGGGTCATCGGGGCTCTCATTCCTCTGATAATTTTGATCCTGTCATCAGTCACCTTTCTCAGACCTTTTTCAATATTGTGCCCAAGATAATGCACTTCTCTTTTGCAAAACTGCAATTTGGCTGGAGATACCTTTAACCCTCCATCTGCCAGATGATTCAGTAAAGCTATGGTATCTACTTCACAAGCTTCACGAGTCTTTGATGCCACAAGTAGGTCATCGATATATTGCACTAGCACTGAGCTTTCAGGCATGATCAAACTCTCCAATGACTTTTTCAACAACTGATTGAATATCGAAGGACTCTCTGTATACCCCTGTGGGATACGACACCATGCTAAAATACGCTGGCCAAACCGGAATGCAAAAATCGGCTGGCTGTCATGATGCAATGGAATTGAAAAGAAAGCATGACACAAATCAATCACTGTGTACCACTCAGCATCATGAGGAATCTGATACAAAATCACTGAAGGATTTGGCACAATGGGACAACATGCCACCACAATTTTGTTAACCTTTCTCAAATCTTGCACAATCCTGAACTTTCCATTAGGTTTCTTTAGCCCCATTATCGGTGAATTACACGGGCTACTCAGTAACTCTCTCAAAACACCCTGTTGAATCATCTTGTCAATTATAGGGGTTATTCCCTCAATTATCTCTGGTGTCAGTCTGTACTGTGGGATATTAGGGTAAGTGATTCCCTCTTTCAGTGAAATCTTCACTGGATCTACATTATTCATCAATCCCACATCTTCTCCAGTAAAATCCCAAACTGCTGTTTTCACTGTGTGTCTCAACTCCTGAGGCAAATCATCTGGATTAAACACAGCATATGTACCAACAATCTCACTCTCTCTATTATCTAGAGTCATCCGGTACAAAACATCCTCATCTGGTGTCTCAAAAGCTATTCCATCTGGAGTACAGAAAATTGTACAGTTCATTTTGCACAATAGGTCCCTACCTAACAAGTTCACTGGACTAGTGTCACAGACTACAAATCTGTGCATGTCTGAAAATTTCCCTATTCTTACCCTTACTGGTTCAGTAAGTCGAGTCTTAATCTGTGTATTGGCTACACCAACTACTTGGATTGCTTCGTCCGAGAGAGGAAGATTTCTAATATCTGCTGACCTGACAGTTGATCTCGTCGCACTTGTGTCTACCAAAAAAGTAACACTCTCCCCATTTATTTTCCCATCTACAAATGGTCCTGCCTGGTCTATTTCTAGAGTTGCACCAAGTATGCACTCTTCCTCCTCTCTTCGGCACCGTCAATAGTCCCCTTCAGACTCACTCCCCTCATTCTTTAACCAGAACTGCTGTACCGGGTTAGAACGTCTCGGTTTGTTTACCTGCTCATCATTGTAGAATCCTGAGTCCTGGTTATACTTTTGGGACCCTCTATTCTGCGGCAAGGGCGGTTTTGGCTCTTGACTCTGCTGTCTGACAACCTTCTGCTGTTGCTGCTGTTGATTACACCCCTCGTTCTGCACCTGTTGATTTAATTGTTTATTTTCATTACTCACTAATGGTGGATTGGTACACTCGGATCTCCAATGCCCCAATTGTCCACAGTTGTGACAAGGGAACTTCTTCTTTGCTTCCTCTAAATTCCCCTTTCCTTTTCCTGCAAATCTAGGTCTAATTCCTGGATTATTTGCCTGTTCCATCAACTGTGCTTCTTGTCTCTCAGCAACTTTCACCTGTGCCCACATTGCTTTCTCTTTCAGCTTTCTCTGTTTTGCTTCAATCTCATCACTGAAGTACTTTGCATGTCTCAGGATTTCATCAATCTTTTTACTCTGCCAGTCAACCGTATGCTCACGTATTCTTTCACTGATTTTTGGTCTCAGGCCATATACAAATCTGTATACAAAATGACTCAAATCCTTGTCACCCAGGTGTTCATCTCCACTGAACTGTTTGAAAGCCAGTATCAGCCTTTCGTAAAAAGCATGAACTGATTCCTTTGCTTCCTGATGTGTTCGATCTATCTTAACCCAGTCTGTCTCTTTTGGGGGTACCTTATTTTTCAGGAACACAATAACCTGTTCGTACTTCTTCATTACCTCTGGATCTGGTGCTCCTGTTTTCGGGTCTCTTGGATACTCTTTAGCAGGCCAATCCACAACTATTTTACACTCTGCCCACAAGTCTGCTGGAACAATTATATCAAACAGACTATTCAGGTCAATCCACAGCACTTTTGACAATTTCACAAACCTATCTACCTGCCTATACCACTCGACGGGCTTTTCTCTCAGTCGAGGGAAATCATTCGTAAATGACAAAATATCCTGCCTAGTCCATGGAACATGTACATATCCTCCTCCTGGAATCTCTCTCATAGGATAAGCATCCACTGTTTTTTCCTTTTCTCTCATGGGAAATGCTGAGTAAGTCCTGTCCACTGAATCTTCTCTTTTCTTATACCACCTATCCTTCCACTTTTCTACATCACCCCATTTTCTCAATAAGGCAATCATTTCCTTAATCTGTCCTGTTCTGCCAGCACCATTTAGATTTTCAATATCTTTGTCTGTAAAATCCACCCTGTAAGGCTTCTGCAAAGCTTTTACCTTATCCATGTCAACTCCCTGTTCACTCGCTATTGCTTTTAACCTGTCATGTGTACTCTTAGCCCTCCAGGTGATACTTTTGCACATAAATAACAACTCTCCATCATGATGGTTTTTGAGTATATCTGTAGGAATTGTCCCTGTAATAAGCTCCTCCAATTCTATACGCAACCTGGCTACATCAATTGCCTGTGAATCTTTATCCTTCTTTTGAAGAACTTTCAACCAATCATTCAGATCTTCAGCTGTTATTTCAGTAGACCTTTTCACTGCACCCACTTGTTCTGTCATCCTCTGTGGTTCCAAAATCGTTCCTCCCAAACAACCAATATTCAATCCTGAATTAGGCTGCACATCTAGTCCTCCACCACATGTGTCATGTCTCGACTGCCTTGAATCATTTCCTCCTGTTCTCACTCTTGATTCCTCCAAAGTACAAGTACCAACCAAACCATTTCCAACATAAGGAACTGTCAAGTTATTCTCACCCATTCTTTGTTTATCAAAAATAGGCACCACCGGACCAATAGTTACAGGCACCGTAACTGCTTCAAGATTTTTCGTCAGCTCGCGGATTTTCTCAGTCAGCTCAGATGTTGTTCTGGCTAATTCCCTTGTTTTCTCTTCACTGACTCGATTCTCTCTCTCTCGCTCTCTCTCTCTCTCCCTTTCCGTGAAAGAGCTACCACTTTTCAGATCAGGTGTCACAACTTCAGTTTTAATAATTCGCAAAGTATCTCTTACAGGAGTAGAAACTGGCGTGCTCTCTTCTGGTTCTGGTCTATACGGAGGTGGTCTCTTGTAAATCATGTCATCCAAGACCTCATCCTCGTAATCATTAGCCCCATACCTTCTCACTTCCGTATCGGGCACCTTTCCTGCACCTTTCCTCCCTTCCGCTTCTTCAACAGTTCTCATAGGATATAATCCCTCTGACATACTAGCATCTCGCCATCTCCGCATTCGATCATGATGAGTCTCACGATCATATTTTCTCCCAAAAAAAAACCTATAATTGCCTCCACTCCTCTGTTTTTCTCGCTCATGCACTTCATCTTCCCATTCCACCAACGCCTCGAACTGTGTCGGCCTTGGTCTATGCTCTAGACACATCATCTTTTCCCGTAAATTTCTCAACACGGCCAAATTAAATGAACCATGTTCCGGGAATGCTAAGACACCATCATCCTTAGTATACTTAACCCAGTTATCCAACCATATACAGGTATGATACCCATATTTCGCAACCATGAAGGATGCAGGAGTTCTCGTCGGAGGTAGCAATTCACCCTCTCTAGTTATTACTTTTTTATCTTTGTCAAACCACCTTTTTAATTTACCGAACAAAGATTTTTTCTTCTTTTCCTCCGGTTGGTAATACATTTTAACGTTTACCAATATTCTCTAGTCCCTTCCGTACAGTTGCGGATCTTTGTCCAATAACAGCGCGACTCACTCCAACGCACCAATCCTGGAACGTCTACGTCACTCTGTACTCCTTCCAATCCCTGCGCGGCTCACACTAACGCACCAATCCTAGCGCGAGCACTGTTCTGAACCACTATCCAATCACAGCGCGGTCTGAATGACGTCAGCAGTCGCTGCAGTCGCTTCTGCTCCTGTCTCCTGTCACTCGTCTACCCCTCCTTTACAAAACCTTCTCAGTAGACTTCGTTTCAGATTCTACAAAATCTATTAGTTACAACATTTAAACATCTCCATTGTCTGCCTCGCTAATCACAGAATAGTAAAGAAAATCTTTTCTCTCAAGAATCCCGCTTCTCTCTAGAACAGCGCTTACCTCTGCTCCAACACGGAATAATCACTTTCGTTGACACAGTAGTACATCCCTCTACTCTGCCCTTCTAACATGCATCCATTAACTGTTTCCTCTAGGACTGCTCCAAAGAGTCTTACAATCAATTAAATGCTCATACATTCACGCACTTTCACACTAGAAAAATGTAGAACATGCACACAGAATCCTGCCTTTCCTGAGAACAGCAAACAACCTGTCCCACTACAGAATTATAACACGCATTAACCAAGCAGCGCTTACTCTGCCCAGTCCTACAGACAAGCTTAGAGAATACCTATTACTCCTCCAGCGATAAGCTTTAATGGCGAACCTTACGGATCCCTGGGACTTAAGACCAGAGTTTCACAGATAACCTTCGCTACCATACGCACTCCTTTTATACCGAAAATATATCCCTAATAGTAACGCACGACGATGTCACTGATTCCGAACCCAGACAATGTGACGCGCAACTTCAATTGTCACACGTTTTTCCCCGCATACATACAGGGCCAACAATCCCGTTTTTCCCGAGAGCAGCACTCACTTCCCTCTGCCCTACTACGGAACCGTCACCAGCTCCCAAGTTCCAGAAGCCGTACACACTACATAGAACTCAATACGATGACCTCAACATATAGTATTAGTACATATACCAACATCAATATCAATAATCAATAAATCAAAAAGCCTTTGTACAAGCAATCTAATCAGATCAAGACAATAATCAAACCATCCTCTGCTACCAGGAAACTGCTGCAGATCGGCGCATATAAATTCTCCCTGCTTCCACGGACAGAGTAAATCTACAGTCACACACGCAATCACTCATCATACGCTAGGGCCCATAACACTAAATTCACGCTATTACTCTATCCACACTGAATATAGGAGAGAAAACCTAAACCAATCTGCATCTACAATGAGGTCAATGCGACCTTAATG
This sequence comes from Triturus cristatus, assembly GCF_964204655.1. NCBI lineage: Eukaryota > Metazoa > Chordata > Amphibia > Caudata > Salamandridae > Triturus > Triturus cristatus. The sequence continues at coordinate 253,599,581 of NC_140586.1, forward strand.
ACATTGTCTTGAGTCATGATTTTAAACATAGGAAATACATTTGAAACTCAATAAATGACAAAGGAATAAACAGCCGACACCGGTATTCAAACAAATGCTTGTTTATATAAAATTAATTCATTTGGAAAGTCTATCATTAGCAAATCATTATTCTCATAGTTACCTATTCTAGCCAAATGGGTCAGGACAGATCTCTCGGTAAAGTCTCTCGAGCTGCCGTCCTCAGCATGAAGTCCAGAACGCGATGACCGCAAGGAACGCGATGAATGTAAAGAGCGCAATGAACATGGACCCTCTCTAGTCTAACATTTTTATAGGAAAATTAACAAATAAAAGTTACAACAAATGTTAGATATCCGTTGAGCCACTGAGCAGAGCGAGCAGGAAAGGAAGTCTCTTGGCTACATTTAGAAAACCTCCGCTCAGGAAAAATCACAAAAATAAAAAGACGGAAGAAGGAAACTCGAGTTTACAAATGTTTCTTTCGTAAATATTCTTCCTTGATATCTTAGCAGAGCCACCGCAGCATTGTCATTGTTCATTGTGGCTTTATCCTTGTCGAAGGACAGTTGGATTCGTTCCCGGAGCTCCGGAGCTGCTGTCCTCACGGAAAACTTTCTACCCAGGCAAAGGCTGTAGTCAGGTGACTCTCGACCATGTTCAGCAAGGCCTCTCGTCAAAATTCGATCACTCGAGTGCAGGCTGTGAATGGCAGCCATCTTGTTTTAGGCCAAAACGGACCATCTTAATTAAAAGAGACACAAACAACGTTACCACATCATAATGATTGTACAGTATTAAACCCCACTAATACCCTTATGTGTATGTACTTATCTAGCCTTTAGCAACGCAATAAAGCATTAGTACACGTTATTTTAAACGCACAAACACTCATTTTAATTAACCTACACATTATTATTAAGCAACATATATGCAACCCACGTGTAGTTTTTCTCATTAGTAAATGTTGGTTAGTCCAGACAAAACAAACTATTAATTAGTGATTACAAATTAGTAATTTTAAATCATAACATATATACGAAACCGGAGCTTAAAACTCGATAAATTTTCAACAGAAAACTCTGCTCCAGCACTGGCATCACAATAATAGTAAAACGCTGTTTATTATATTGTGTTACACAGAGCACTTCTGCCGTTTCCAAGCTCTGCAACTAGCAGGTGTTCGTCGATTAAGTTGTACTCCATTTACCACCGTTGTAAGTATGGAAGGGTGAGCAGCCTTGCCTGTAAAAAATGTCGCAACCTACTGATCAGAGCAAATGTGGGCATTGAGCATTAAGCCACTGAGACGTTTTGTTGACTTGCTATGTAGTGGCTTCTGGCTGGACAGACCAAATCAACCTTCTGGACTTTGTCTTGCCTCTTCTCTCTGTAGGCTCGCTGACTAAGCAGGTCCTTTTACAGCTAGGCCTATGGTGTCTGAGAGTATGTTTTGGATTCTTTCCACAGCATAGCAGGCCACCTTCAACGACCTTCTCTACAGATGCATCAGATGGGGGTCCTCTCCTCAGACCTAGCCTCTTCTTGACGTATCAGATCTTTATTTATCTCGGGTGTTATGAAGTCTGGCCGTGAATTTCTTGATGCTGATCCAAGCCGCTTCTTGATGTAAAATGGTAGTTCCCTCTTGCTTCTAGAGGGCTGCCAAATTTGAATAAAGAACAGACCTCTAGTCACTTTAGAGTGCATATCCCTTGCATTCTCTGTTGGAAAAGGGGGAGAACCCTGGCAGCACCTACTTATCATATTTGTATTTAACCTGAACAGTTTTTTTGTCCATAGAGTCACTTGTGCAGCAGAAAGTATCTTACTCCAAACAGGTGACAGAAAGGGAAGGGCACCTGGGACTGCTTCCGCACAAGGCTTGACTGATGCAGGGGAATTCACTAGTGTGAAAAACACCCACCTATTTTCGACCTGAAACCAAAGCAATGTGCGTACTAACTGGTATGTTTATTTGCACTCCAAAGCCCCGATTTGAAAAAAACATGTCTAATAAAGGAGTTCTCCGAAGCATGAAGGCAGTGTCCAGTACAGCACATGACCAAAGTGTAGAGGGGTCTCTCATAATCGGTGAATAATCACAATTTTAGTTCTGCTTCAAGTGAAAACCATCTATATCCACTACCCTTCTTGTTTACATTAAACACACCCTAACAACAACATACATTCAGGGGATAGTGAAGGGTCGAAGGTTTTGGGGACTGACCATTTTTGTTTAATCTGACAGCTGGGCCTCAACTGGTGTTTGCAGGTAAAACAAATAAATAATTTTTGTCTCTAAATTATTAACTGCCATGAATCATCAGGCTGTCATTCTGTAGATATGATGTATCATCTTAACATTAGAATCTAGAACTCTTCTGGAGGAGCAAAATGTAAATAAATAAAAAAACACCTGTAAACTAAGACATGCATGGTACTCGGGTGTTTCACAGGTTGATAATGTGTTAAGGATGCTTTATCTATGTTTGTTGTGTCTTCCTTGTTTGTATACTGTGAAATTTGTATGTGGTTCAAGTGTTTGAGTTTTATTTATTTAGGTTCTGTTTTTTATTTTTACTTCCCCACTGGGTCAGTGGTTCATCCCCTATATCTGTGTGCTGAAATTCTGAAGTTCTGAAAGTACATCGGCAAGACGGCTGCAGTAAGCCAGAGAAGGGTAAACAAGAGCAGGTAAACATGTTCCACATGAGCACATTTACAACCGAGGATAAACCCTGATGTCCATCAATGATGTCCATCAATGAACACAAAATGGCCGCCAGCCAGAGTGAGCTTATATAGGAAGGGGGATACCCCACATAATTAACTTCAACTTCAAACAGTGTCAGACTTCAGCTACAAGTGATTTATTTTGTAGTTCACATTAAGCCTACATACTCACACGGAGCAGTACTGCAATGGTCAGAGAGCCACATTCATAATCTTAACTTGGTAGCTCGAATAGCAGTGGGGGAAAACCAATGCTATCAAAACAGTCCAAAGAATGGACCATTGAGAGTGTCTCAGAACTCGTACTCAAGCAAGAACACTAATGACCAAAATACCAGTCACCAGAGGAAAGAAGAGGGTAAAACTGAGGTAACCAGTCCTTGGCTTCTAGCGAGAGGTCCTGAAACAACCACCCACACCACCATGAGTCACAACCACCAACACCAAGCCTCTACAAACCAGAAATATTTTAAGCCATAGGTAAAATGGGCAATTGCCCAGGGCCCCCACCTTCCAAGTAGTCCCTAGGATAGCAAACATTTTCACTTTGTACCTATGTATATTCTATTTCTTGCTCGTCCCCCCCCCCCCCCCCCCCCCCCGTCCGTATCATAGTAAGGATTTTTGGGTCTCAGGTAAGACTTATTTCAACAGTAGTATTGGGGGATGAGTCAAAGAGTGGAGCTAGAGGCTATATTGAGAGTGGTATAGGGTGAGATACAGGGTAGTGCATTGGAAATGCTGAATTAGGAGTAAAGTAATAAATATAAAGATACGTAAGTACATGGAAGTTATATATGTATAAAGAAAGTAATGCATCTAGATTTAAGTTGGATGTAATAAATCCAGACTTTCATGTGTTGCTGTTCTTAAGCTAATTTATTTGTTTTTAGTTTTTCTCCTTTTAATAATTCAATAGTGAAGCAATTGTAGATAGTTATGACAAAAATGTACTTTTGTATGCAGTGACCTCTTAACATGTTACACATAGAATAATATAATCATAGGTTATATGTACATTTGTTAAGCAGACCTAATGAATTTCTATATATTTATAAACATAATTATTATACACATTTATACAAAGGAGTAGAACTATCTAGATTCATACATGTAATCCAAATACATGCTTATATACATAGGGATTTGCTGTACATTTATCTTTGAGTATTGTGGTTATGTGGGGGAGAGACAACTCTTGAGTAGTCTTCTGAAGATAAGATCGTTAGCCATGGATCTTATGTTTGAGGGTAAAGAGTTCCATAGTTTGGCTGCTTGAACAGTGATGAATGTGCCACCTATTTTATTTTTCTTGTATGGTGGGATTTTGAGGCGATGTGCCAATGTAGAGCGGAGGTTCCTTTTGTTGAATGTTTTTGGTGATTTTATTCCTGCTGAAGAGATGCCCTGTTCCATGTATTGCTTTGTGGGTGATACAAAGCAGCTTTAATGTGGATCTTCTTCTTGCAACCGATAACCAATGTAGGGGGGGTTCAAGGCAGGGGACATGTGGGCTTGTGGCTTTGCATGTAGGAGTAGTCTGGCAGCAGATTTCTGAATCTATTCTAGTCTTTTCATAGTTGTTAAAGATGACCTGTGATAGAAACTATTGGCGTAGTTGATTTTAGACCGTACAAGAGAGATAGTAGCCTGGACCTTGTGTGGAAATCCCAGGTGAGGGAAAGATGCGTTTTAGAGTTTTTATTGTAATGAAGCTTGATCTTGCTAATTTGTCCTGTTGGGCATTCATTGATAGCTTAGAGTCCATGGCAATTCCGAGGTTTCTTACTTCCTTAGATACTTTAGGCGGTGTTCCCAGGTCGTCAGGCCAGGAAGCGAGTGAGTCATATTTTTTCCTGTCGCCACATGTAAATACTTCAGTTTTGGAAGCATACAATTAGACAGGGCTCACGGTCATCCACTGATCCACGGCTCCGAGGCAATTGAACATTTGAGAGTTTCCAATGTCGTTGGGACTTTCCCGTTTACGGAGTATTTGAGTGTCATCTGCATTGTTATAGGATGTGAGGTGAAAATCATTGGTCAATGCCGGTAATGTCTTCATATAGATGTTGAAAAGCATGGGTGAGATGATGGAGTCTTGAGGGACCCCTGCTTTTGTGAAGTACTGTTTGGATGAGAAAGGGGGGTATGGATGCTATTTGTACTGTTTTGAAGGTAGGATGTGATCCAGTACAGAGCAGTCCCCTCTATGCCGGCTTAGTAAAGTCTTTGTTTTGGAGTGTCATGGTCAGTTGTTTCAAAGGCAGTGAGAGGCCCAAGATAAGTAGTGCAGCAACCCTGTTCCGGTCAACTATGTTCTTAAGGTCAATCCAGATGGCAGTGAGAGCAGATTCGGTGCCTCTTCTTGGACAGAATCCTGTTTGGAAGTCTGAAAGTATGAAATTATCTTCAATGAATAGTGACATCTGGGCAAATACTGCTCTTTCTTTCAGTGTGCTCAGGAAAGGTCCATTTGTAATTTGTTAGTGGTAATAGGATATCAGAAGCTTCCTGTTGCCACTCATAGTTTTTGAATGGAATTTATTGAGTGTAAATATGTATTGGATGTTTGTTGTGTATCTAAGTGTCCAAAATGGAGTTTGTTCCACAGTTGATAATGTAAGGCGGTTTTAGGTGTGTTGCTTTGTGTTGTTTTATGCTAGAAATCAAGCAAATGGTGGTCTGACCATGTGACTGTAGTCATCGTTTGAAAGGTAACTAGTTCTGTATTTGCAAAAATGACATCTATGATGTGTGCAGCTATATGTGCGGGTTTGGGGACAATATGATGTAGGTTCAGTGCGTCTAGACCAGTTTTGATTGTTTCAGATGGGGCATATTGGGTTTGTCATTCCAAATGTTTAGGTCACCAATAATGCATAGGTTGGAGTGTAGTGTTATCAGGATTGAAACTGTGTCTAGAAGTGTGTCTGGGAATGTTGCATTGCTAGGTGGAGGTCTGTAAAAGAGTAGGATTTCAGTAGGAAGATGGTGTAGGGTTGCATTTGGTGAAGAGGGCTTCACAACCTTGTATAGAGACGTTGTCTGCTCTAGTGATATTTAATGTTTGCATGAATACAATAGCTAGGCCACCTCCTCTTGTGCCTATATGATTTTGTGTTATAGTTTGATAACCTAGAGGAAACGCTTCATGAAACACTGGAGCCATGTCCTCTTCCAACCATGATTCAGTTACGAAGAGTAATCCAGGTTGTGTGTCAGTGAGGAGGTCGTAGATGTGATGCTGGTTTTTAGAGAGTGATTGAGCATTTATTAGTAGGCAGTTTAGAGAATGTGTTTTGATGATGGTGTGGCTTTGTTTTGTAGAAGAAAGAGCAGTTTTTGTGGACTTGTAGTAGGTGTGTCCCTAGTGCTGGTATTAGCTGTAGGAGGATAGCAACAGTGTAGCTTTTTCTGTATTGTATTCCTCGACCAGCATGCTAAGAAGGCGTTCTGTTGGGTTTGCATGTGTAGGTGGTGGAGATGGTGGTTGAGAGTGAGTTGGTGAGCTGTGTTTTTTTGTAGAGTAGTCTTTTTATGCAGTAGATATGGAGATGTAAAGTTGTGAAGAGTGGCATGTTGTTTATTTTGTTTGTGTCTTTTTAGGGTGGAAGGTGTATGTGTTGGGGTGGAAATGGTGCAGCATGTGGGTCATGTTGCAAGGTTCTAAATTGTCCAGTGGAGGAGAGGTGGTTGAAAGGTATTTGCTGCATTGCTGGTAATGTGTTGGATGTGGGGTAAGAGAGAAAGATTGGCAGTAGAGTTGGTTTAGGGTATGTATTAGTTGTGTAGTCAGGAGGGTGGGCGTTGGTGTATTATTGTTATTTGTGATGGAAAGTATTATGAGCTAGTGTGTCTGTGAGATTTTGTTGTGCTGGTGCGTGTTATGTTTTGATTTTGAGGAGTAGTGAGAGGAGATGATGTAGTTGTTTACTGAGAAGTATTTTGTATGTAAATTATTGCTGATGAGTGGCAACTGAATGGTAAAGGAGGAGGTGATGTGTTTTAGAAAGGAGGGTATATGGTGTGTGAGAGGGGATGGACAAGAGTTAAGAGTTTGTGTTAGATATGAGCGCTGTAAGAGGTAATACGTGTGGTAGGATGAAATGAAAGGGTTGTGTGAGTATGTTTGGTTGGTGAAAAGAGGAGGAGGGTGTTGGTGGATAAAATGATGGAAGGTTGAGTATAGGTTTGATGGTGACAGATAGGGGTCAGTAAGGAGTAAGTCAGTTGAGTGTAGAGATGGTGCTTTGGATGAGAAGGGAGTGTGTGTCTGGATGGGATATAGTTATGTATAGTGTGGGTTTGGGTTGTGTTTGCGATGTGTGGATTTGTTAGTGGTATAGGATAGTCGTGTTTTGAACCGGTGAGTACTGGCCTATTTAAAGCACTGCTGCTGCCCTTTAAACATAACCCTGAAGTTAGGATAAATGTGAGCAGTGGAGTGAAAATAAATGGGCACTTGTCTGGCATGATACACCCAGCAGCTAGGATTGCCATAAAAAAAATCATAGTTGGCTTCATTACTAGAGCAACTCTAAGTCGTGGGTGTGTCCCAGTCAGCACCCCAAAGAGTACAAGGCCTTCAGACTCTTAGCCTACATTGCGAGGCCCGTTCTGGTAGACACAAAATAAGATTTAAATCTAGCTTCTAGATGGGCAGAAGGCTAGCCCATAGAAGCATGTCCTCTCCACAGAACACTTGGGAATAGCAAGAAATATCAATCAAAGAAGAGATACATGGCAGGTGACTGAAGCAGGTCAGATAAAGCGCCTTCTTGGCGAGAGCTACAATATTTTATTAAGGCCAGGGGTTTCAAGCTAGTTTATCCTAGTGGCTGCATATCTCGACGAATTATTTATATTTACTGCTCATCTCTTTTGACCCAGATTTCTCGGTTATTTATGTAATGTTATTGAAGAATGACGTGCCTTCTTGTGAGGAAAAATATATGTAAATCAGACTGTGAGCACGCAATGCAATTACCATGGAACTTGGGTTGACTTTTTTTTTTTTTTTGGTTTGTGATACCAGCTGTATGGTGTGAACTTTTGTTTTTTGCATACCAGTTGTTGAAAATACCGTTATGTCTGCAAATAAAGATGTTGCAACTCCTCCTTTCTCTCTCTCATGTATGATTATTTTTTTAGGTCCTTGTCATTGGCTGCGGAAACTCTGAGCTGAGTGAACAGATGTATGATATGGGGTATGAGGAGTTGGCCAACATTGACATCAGCGAGGTCGTTATCCGACAGATGACTGAGCGTAATGCAGCTCGACGGCCTAAGATGACCTTCCAGCATATGGACATGTTGGACATGCACTTCTCAGACTCCCACTTTCAAGTGGTGCTGGATAAGGGTACCTTGGACGCTGTTCTCACAGATGAGGAGGAGAAGACTCTAGAGAGGGTGAACCAGATGTTTGCCGAAGTCAGCCGAGTGCTGCAGGTTGGCGGACGCTACCTGTGTGTTTCCTTGGCACAGGATCACATTCTGAGAAAGGTTGTGAGTCACTTTACCAGGGAAGGTTGGATGGTGCGTGTTCACCAGATAGAGAACGGAGCTATGGAATCTTCATCGCCGGATTCTCAGTTTGTTATGCCTGTTTTTGTCTTCGTCATGACCAAGTTCAAGAAACTGCCAGGTTCAACATTAAGGATTTTGGAGATGTGTGCCAATGAACAGGACAAACCGGTGCGGATGGAGAGTGAAGAACATTTGACTGAGGCAGTGAGGGAGAGACAGCGTTATGCACTGCTAAGACACCAGTTGAGTTGCAGTAGTGGTGCTGGGGATGTCTCTCTTGATCTGTGTGACAAAGACACAGGCAAAACTCGTTACACATTGCATGTAGTTGACAGCCCTACCGTGCGACTAGCCCACGGCAATCACTTTGCTGCCTTCATTAGTAAGTACATCTATCTCATGGTGGGGGTGAGGGATGAGCTTGGGCTAAGCATTGGTTACATTTTTTTATACAAATCGTGTCTTCATGTTGCATGCTTTTTATTTTACAATGGATATGTTACACTGTTAGTCTCTGTTCCCAACAATTGCAGATCTAATGGTTAGTCTATTAAGTTAAAGTTAGTTTCACCTTTTTATGTTTCATATCAAGTCCAACATGTGATCTGAAATCCTCCTATGACCACCACTTCATGGTCAGTTGGTGCTACTGGCCTGGACTGTAGTTTGTGCAGATCGAGATGTATGTAGAGGTAATTGTCACATGCATTCGAGGCTAATTTTGACAAGAAGGTGTTAGCTGATAAGAGTGGAGTCCTGTAGTCTGAATTATGATTTTTAATCATTCATAGAGAAACTTAAAGCTGGCTTTATGCTTTGCGTCTGACTCTGGCAAAAAGATCAGGGAAATAATGGACATATTCATAAAATTCTACTATGGATGCACCTGGGGTCACAGATGGGTCATTGTATTAACCCCTTCTGTGCCACGCCCTTTCCCCCTCCTGTGCCGGGCGTTTTATTAGTGGGTGGGGTTCATGACGAGACTATCTCGTCATGGGCACTGAAGAGGTTAAAGCTCATGCAAAACCAATCAACAAAAGACACCTGTCGCACAGAGAGACAGGTGAGCAATGTTCCAGTAGTGCCTTCACTGGCATGTAGCTTTACTCTGACATGCATTGAAGAACATGTACAGTTGAGTTTATTTGTTAGACAGTTCATTGTTTTTAGAATTGTAAAAATCACAAAATATTTGGTATTCAGTAATGTTTTCAGCTTTATAAAATACAAACTTATATAGAAATGATAACGGCGGTTATTTATCGAACCTTGTGCCTCTCACCGTTCAACATCAAGGCCACAAGGTGTTTTCATGATTGCCGAGCCTAGTACAAAAGGCTTTGTAGGGTAACATGGAAGTGCCTCGGTCTTAAGGAAAGTACGTAGACATTGTTTTATAGGTATACTGTACCAACCCCATATAAAGTTCCAGAATTTGTGCAAATTTCATTTGAGAATGTGAGCACTTCTATTGGACAGTCTAACTCCTATGCTTGTCTCCATACCACACGCAGTTTGAATTTCAAATCTCGATCAACGTTAGAATTCTAGATTATTGTGATTATCAGTTAAGAATTTGTCATGTGCTGATTCCTTGATTCATTCCCTCCTTAATTTACATAATTTTCAAATAAAAAATCATTTGTAAAGACTGCGCTGGGCTAAGCACACCCCACCTGTGCCCATTGGCAGTACATGTGCATCTTTCAGCCAAGCCTGGTTGTCATACCTCTGCACCCAGTGCTAACTTGGCATAGTTCTCCTTAAAGGTTTTTTTTGTGTTTTCTCTAATAAATGCCGATAGGAACTCCAATAGACCAAAGGTATTTCCTACTTAAACACAAACTCACCCAGTACTGTAGAAGCCCTTACACGATGTCATAAAGTACAGAATTGCATCGCGGGTGGTCATATGTGTGGGGAATCTATTTTGCAGTCACCTAATCATTGATATTTATCATAAAGGCATTAAAATAATGTTGTTACTAAGTTAACCATTCAGAAGCAGCCAACCTGTACACATTATATACAATTTAGTAAAATGATTTTTTTATTCAGAATCAAACAAATGCACTTCTTTTTAATTGTGTTTAATTCAATAGCCATAAAATATGGATGAATTGTCAAAAGTCATCCAACCTGTGGTTCACAGCGAGGAGTCCACTGCTTTTTCAGGGCAGTGTAGCAGTGATGAATCTACTAAAGAGAAACACGCAAAATAAATATTTTTAATTTAACACAGTACGTAACAATCAATTATATTTTATTGTGTATATAATTTATTAAAAATGCTATTATTGTCTATTTAAAAAAAAAAAATAATAAATTCTGTGCATTTCCTTCTAAGTGGTCTCAAACATTATTTCAAACCTTTTTTGGGCAGGAGGCAATGGCAATAATAATCTCATAGACATAACAATAGGAACCGCAATTAGAGTCCTTATTTATATTACGCAGATCTTAAACATGTAAAAACTATTAAATATTACATTGGCCCATCTTAACTGTTGATTCACTCCTTACAACATGATTTCAAAAGTACTCTAGTTCTTCTGTTGCTAAGCACATTATGAAAAATGGTGTAGAAGGCAGGTTAGTGGCTGAATTTTGAGATTGAACACCAATAGTTTATAATGTGACGTTCTGTATCCAATGTCTCGGGGGAATTGTTTTTGGTTTCATACGTCATTACATAATCTATTTAAAGTTAGACTTGTGTTATCCCATTTTACAAAGCTTATTGAAAAACATTTATTTTTAGATCATGTTTTTTTCATGGTCATAGCTATTATAATCAAACAATATATTAAAGTAACATTAACTCATTACCCCTGTATTTATGTTAAGATTACATTGCTAATTTGGTAATTTGTACTCTCACTATCATCTATAAACACTACTTTAACTCTGTAACGGCTATCCAATTTCAATCCCAAGGATAGTCACTACTAACATTCACAATTTTTCCCTGATTGGTTTCACCTTTCTCACACTGAAACTCTTTTATATCTCCATATACAACGGATATGCAATACAGAATGTATCAGCTATGCCGCCCTAGGGCAGCTAACTATAATATCACTGAAATACAATTAATTTAAAATGTAATTAAGGTTCACACTTTAATGTTTATATTCAAACATCTTCAATCACTGGTTAACTTTAGTAGCAATCGGGAGAACCTCTTGCGGTTCCCAAAGTGCATTCAATAAATACCAATGATAAGGCAGTATCTGTATAGTTGTACTGTAGAGATGAGAAAAAGGGGGGAAAAAATATTGGCACATGTAAGGCTAGAAGTGGTTAATCCTTCTAAACACATAGCTGGTAGTGATCACTGTTGTTTAGGCCTTCAGCAAAATGTGCCAAAATTGCAACATCTAGAGACCCACCTCTTCACAAGGCACTGTTGGGCTTCCTTCAAACTGCCTGGTAAAGACACAAAGACCGTGTCGGGACAACCAACTTACTTTTTTGTACCTGAACATGTTACCAGCATCAGACATCATAATTCGCAGTAGTGACGGTCTTGCTTCGCCTTTCAAATAATACTGAATCTCCAACACTGTGGCTCAACACTCAGCGAAGCAGGAGACCTGAAACACAACTAACACCTTTAGAAAAGGGTTTTATTTTACAAAATGCAAAGACTCTCTTTTTAGAATAAGGCTTGGGGTTTTATTTTACACAATGCTCTCTAACAGAAAGGCTTTCCCAGATGCCACATGCACTACATTCAAATATATTTAAGATATATATATATATATATATATGTGTTTATATATATATATATGTGTGTTTATATGCAAGCAATAATAACACACTTGGTAAATGTAACAGCTAAATGCATGAATAATACCAGGAATAAACAAGCAGCAAATAATATGAGATAAGACTCAAGCAAATATAATATGCTGGACATCCTGCAAGAGATCAGAAAGATGTGTGTGTGTGTGTGTGTGTATGTATATATATATTATCTACTGGCGGTCGCCAGTAGATAGTTATAGTTAGGACCGTGTTTCCATAGAAAATCTCAAAATTCTATTTTGAATAACTTTGGCGCCGGTTGACGAATCTTCGCGAAATTTTCCAAACTGATGGGGCGCTCCGCTCAGCTCCTACCCTGAAAGTCGCGGGGGCCGAGAAAAAAGGGGGGTCCCAAAACCCGTTTTCCCCATGCATTTTCCCATAGGACCTTTAGTCGAAGGTACAGCCCGAACGGCTGAACAGAATTACTTGAAATTTGGCAGAGAGGTAGTCCTCAGGTCAGGGATGTGGCTTTTGCATATATGGAGTCAATCTGTTCAGTAGTTCCTGAGAAAATTGCAGTTAAAAGCACATACATATCTATAGCTGCGCACCGTGCGCGCACCGTGCGCGAGCGTAATTCTGATTGGTTGTTACATGTCAGTCAACGTTCGAATCGGTCGAAATCAGGAAGTGTCGGCCGCCATTTTGTTTGTTTTCAGTGCGAGAGAGGAAAAGGAAGGTGGCGAACGTGAAAAGGGGGCAGGGTTGAGAGTTCCTGACCCCCTAGCCTTTGTCAGGGGGTCCCTGAAGGACCTCGAAGGCAGAAAAAAACATTTAAATTATTATGTTTTTAAATCGCGGGGGTGCGCACACGGTGAAAAACCATTAAAAAAAATGTAATACGTAGTTTATTGTAAAATAAATATATAAAAAATCGAATAATACATACATAACTTAGCATTTAAAAAACCGTACAAATTCACTGAAAAAACCATAAGTTTCACACACGTTATAGTTAGGAATTAACATTTAAAAAACCTTGCAAATTCACTTAAAAAACCATAGGTTTCACACATGTTATAGTTAGGTGGATATTTCACTCGTAAAAAACCAATGAAATTCCACCGTTATAGTTAGTTCAGATAACTAGAACTCGCGCGACCGCCACTCTATCACAAGGATGATGTCATCAGTGATGTCAAGAGTGATGCCACTGACCATGTCATGAGTGATGTAATATGTGACGTCATGAGCAGAGGATTGCGGGCGCACGAGTTATAGTTATCTGAACTAACTATAACAGTGGAATTTCATTGGTTTTTTACGAGTGAAATATCCACCTAACTATAACATGTGTGAAACCTATGGTTTTTTAAGTGAATATATATATATAGATATATGTATATCTACACTAGATACATCAAATTATTACTTTGGATGTGCACTTCACTCAGTCACACATCACAAAGAAAACACCTCATATGATCAAAGCAACTGGCCACACATCACAATGGCACGAGTCAGAAACAAATCACCTCACCCGATCGTTTACTCGACATCCTTGCCAATTCTCGCCGGGGGGCCCGTTCACTGCTGGCTTGGACTCTCGACCAGGACTCAAGTTCCGTTTGTCTTACAGCAGTAAGTCTACTCTGTAAGTGAGCACCAAACTCAACCGCCTACAAACACCAGCTTTAAAGTCTCAAAACTCGCACTAGAAGGTTTGAGAAACCTTCTCCCCCGCACCAGAGGAATCTTACCAGGACTTGCCAGCTTACAAGCAAGCATTCCATGGCAGGAAGGAGTTCCCACGTTCCCTCTACAATCTTGCATGTTCCAGCCTTTATCTTGAAGAAGCTCACGAAAGCCTTCTAGGGTACATTAAACAATCTCTCACAAAAACAGTCTTTGAACGTGATTGACCCAAACAACTTGCAAGCGTTGCTGTGTGCGCAGATAAAGCTCAAGCCAGGCAGAGTCAGAATTCAGGATGACATGAGGCATGTCAAAGCCAATAGTAAGAACTTCATAATGCTTCCAATGTACAACACAATGGACATTTGTGCACCACTGCTTATAGCATCACATGCTTCATCTCTCAATGTACAACACAGAGCACATTTGTGCACCACTGCTCACAATACTGCACATCGAGACCAAAAAGTACATTCCACACCTCACTCTCCCATATGCTTTCAAATGCACATCCCACACGTTCTGTTCTTGGCAAGGCTGTTCTACTCCGTGACAGCTCCCACTGAAAGACTGCAAGATTACAAGAAATAAACCTTTAAGAGAAGCAAGGCATATGCAGGACGTTGTATGTTCTTGCTAGTATAAAATAACACACCAAAGTCAATTAAAATAATAGTAGTCAAAGGTCATCACAGGGTGTCAGACCACAAGAGTGCCTCTAGCACTACAGTGACCTTTTCCAAGATTTGAAAAACTGTTTTCAATGGTTTATATATTGTAGTTCAAATGCATGAGACACGATGTCACAGATTTTCCATGTGACTGAAACATCTACTCATTGACATGATGAACTGCACTAACCTCTTCTAAATAGACTAGATATTATTTTTATGTGAAGCAATAATGTTCACATTTTTCGCTTATTCCAACTAAATATTATCTACAAAGCCCAGAAATAAAATCAGTTGTATAGAATATCTAATAGGTGTCTCAAACTCATAATTTGCTCACATGCAGAGCTACTCTTATCCCTAAGTGCCACTTAGCATTAAGTATTTCTTTTAAGCTAATAGACCTCAGACAAACTCTAATAATTTTTCAATTTGTCTATAAAGCCTACAACCAAACACACAGCTTTGGTGACTGTTTTCCCTAGTGGGCCAGATCATACAATATGCTCATCTTCCAGTCAGTTCTCTAGACTCACTTGTTGTAAAAGATTTGTCTAAAGAATTACTGTGATGGAGATACTTCGATCAACTGTGAAATAGAGTTCTTAAATCCAAGATTTCCCTCGCTTATGCTGATGCTCTTTACCCTCCACACCACTCAATGATCAGGGCTTCTTTTCAGTTCATATGCCTCATGGATGTTGGAACCACAACCAAACAGGCAATTATCGTAACCTCTTTCAAATAGTCTATTCCATCTGATAATGTGTACATTCTCAAGCTACATATTTGTCAAATTGCACTTATTTTAAAATATATATATATACATTTCAACACTAGAGTTACATTTGCCATCCGTCAAGTAGAGGTCTTGAACCCAAAGTGCCTTCATGTACACTGATACGTTTTGACCTGCCTAACCAACAAGTTGAGAAGCTACAGATTTCAAATCCTATACCTTTGTATTAGAATCCACTAAAGCTCAATTTTCAGATGGATTATACTTAGATATTTGTTTATCTTCTGGGCCTCACATAGTTTAAAGGTAGAACATGTGGGTGAATTAACTTGATGGACAGAAGCCTACTTTTTACAATAAATGCCATAGTTCATTTTCAGAATTTAAACCAAATTGTATGCCATGTAATTTCTCTATCCACCAGGCTCCTCGCTGTGTTGGAGGGTTTTCTTTTTTCCTCCTACTCTGTTATTAACAAGGAGAGTATCTCTTATTAGATTTCTTGATGGCTCTTAGGTATTCTTGCCAATTAATTTTTAACAATCATTGATCCAATATAATATTTCAAACAAATACATTAAATTATTTATAAGTAGGTAGCTGTTTTACAATTATTAAACTGGAATATGTGTTATGCATGTTTAGAAGTCATACCAGGGATGTGGGATTCCTGTAGCCCGACGCCCGGGACATATTGTTTGGGGTCAAGGGCAACAAGTTTCCATGTTTATTTTGTCCTTGGGACAAGTAGGCCCAACCCCCTACATCACAAACCATTTGACTGCCAGTTTATAGTCCCACATGATGGATCAGGGAAATATTTGTTTCCATGTTTTAACGCTGTTCAAACTTGTATTTATGGTTCATAAATGGAAAACCTTTATTATTAGGGTGAGCGATCTAAGTACATGTTGTAAGCTCAGACTACTACTGACAGTGGTTAAAGTATAAAAATGGGTGCACACCTTTAATTGTTTAGCACTACGAGGCTATGCATACTGTTCCCAGAATACTCTCTGATTAGATGCAAATATATGGAGACGCTTGACAGCAAG
Organism: Triturus cristatus; assembly: GCF_964204655.1. Lineage (NCBI taxonomy): Eukaryota > Metazoa > Chordata > Amphibia > Caudata > Salamandridae > Triturus > Triturus cristatus. The sequence continues at coordinate 253,615,765 of NC_140586.1, forward strand.
ATTGACTATTCTTAGCTTTCAAGATAAAATGTTCACAAAAAAAGCAAAAACTTTTAGCTGAACTACTGTAAAATTTTAGGTAGCGTTTTTCTGCAGCATCATTTAGTAAAATGTGTTGATGCATGCTAGTATTTCCCAAATATATTCATAATGGAAAATCACTGTAACCAGTTTTAATAAGATTATGAGAAACATAAAAATGAACAAGCATTGGTAAAGCCAATTGGTCTGAAATTGTTGGTCAGTCTTTTGGTTTTATCAATGCGTGATTTGTTTTGGCATGTTTTTTGTAAAACCTCATTGGTGTGGGTGCTGCTGGGCCCTCATCATTATAACAAACATTGGCAAAAGCAAAAATTGTTTCGGTCTCAAAAAGCACACATTGCCACAGTCGTTCCTGGCACTGAACAAAACGACTGTGCGTCAATTATGCTCCTTGTGAAAGAACAGAATGCTGTATTTGACAATGAAGCTAGCCAACTGACAGAGAGAGACATTTTAATAAACACAACATGTCATGGTTAACACCAGACCTAATTAGGGGGCCAATTATTAAGTAAAGTCTCAAAAGTGCACTTATGTCCTTGCATTAAGTGCAGATATACGACTTTCCTGAATTCACAAGACTTTACAGAAGTAGGCCAAGAAATAGTACTCCTAGAAAATATTTGTGAACTGCATTTTAGCATGAGCAAATATGCATGTGTTGATTTGATCATGTGAAATTCCGGCCGTTTGCAAGTTTACTTCCCCTCCAACCACTTTTTTCCCAACCCAGGAAGAAGTTTTATGTCTGCCATTGTCAGGAGTAAATATCCAACCCTTCTCAGTATGGGAAAAGATTAGATTATTGTGATTATCAGTTAAGAATTTGTCATGTGCTGATTCCTTGATTCATTCCCTCCTTAATTTACATAATTTTCAAATAAAAAATCATTTGTTAAGACTGCGCTGGGCTAAGCACACCCCACCTGTGCCCATTGGCAGTACATGTGCATCTTTCAGCCAAGCCTGGTTGTCATACCTCTGCACCCAGTGCTAACTTAAGGGAATTGCTAGTATGCATACCCTGCTATAGAAGGAGACCTGGCATATTCAGAGAGGCTATTTCGGAGCTCTTGTATAAGGGTATTGCTGCCATAATTTGTCACCGCATTACATGGCACAAAAGGGACAAGTGGATTTTGTTACAGGACAAGTAGATTTAAGAAGTAACCTGCCCCATGGACATGTACATATTTTATTAAATTCCACACCCCTGCATACCCTCATTGAGTGGTGTACAGGGTAAGGAGCACCTGCCCGGTGTTGTGTAACATAAAATTCATAATGCAAGAATACCAAGAGGAAGTGTCCATTACAGTCCTTCCCTTAGACGATGCATTCTACCAGGCAGTGGTGGCCGCCATGGGGCCTTTTGAGAGGCGCCTTATGCATCTAGCGCATTCCTACGGGGTCAGTCCAGCACCCTAGGTGCTTTTCAAGAACCTAAGCAGTCTCTGTTGTGACCCCACAAACATAAAAGGGACCCTACCATGGGCCTCAGTGCATTTGATAGACTAAAGTAGGCTTTCCTCACATGCACTCGGAGGACGCCCTTGGCGCGCTGCCCGAGCTTCTCCCCCCCCCCCTTTCCCTTTCATGGGGCGAGGGGGGGGGGCGATGATTTCCACTGGGATTCCAACGATGAAGCGGGTTGCTCTAGGCCCAGGTGCCGATGTGGAAGACACCTCTGACCTTCTGGACCCTGATAATTTGATGCATCCACGATTGACAGAGTGGTTCCAATCGACAAAAGTAGGAAACTGTGTGGCAGACCGATAGCTGAAGCCCCTGTAGAAGAAGGCGCAAGCCCGCCTTAGAGTGGAGTGTCCACGCCCCTCCCTAGCCAGCAAAGTAGCCCTTATGCCGGAAATAGATGTTAAGATGGCCACTTTACTCCCGAAGTATATTTGGGACCCCATAACGGGTATCGTCCGATCACGAAACTCCTGTCAGGACAAGTTATTGGATATCATCGGTTCCCTTACCAAAATTCTAGATTGAAAACCCAATTCAAGTGTTATACTTATCCGGCTTTTGAAAAATCCCCCAAGTTGTGTGTTGAGATGTCTAAAAGGTTATGAGAATCTGACTGAAAACGTCTGCCCACCAGGGTAGCGGCAATTGTTGATAACATTAAAGAAACCTTTCAAAGCGGTATCTTCTCCCACCATTGCTTGATGGATATGTTGGGTCAGGCAGGAGGCGGGTATTGATGTGTTGTATTTCGGCGCTCACTCTGTAAAAGGGCATATGGCCTCCAAAGCCTTCACTCTAGGGGTTAGACTAGATGATATTCTTAATGCAGCATATTAGTCTTCAAACTTCATGTTCAAGTGGTTTTATTTTAAACCGGTTATTGATATGGCCTCTGTGCTGGTGGACAAGCTTTGAACGAGCATAATCCTTGCCTCTGGTCCTGACATAGAATGAACAATTTCCTAGCAATCGTAACGGAAAGTTTCAATTCTATTGAGGACAAGAAGGCAAGGATTATTCCCATCCAGGTTTCTCCGAACTTCCCGCCCTGTTTGGTTTCACGAAAGATGTGATGGAATAGACTTCGGTCTTGGTTTTGAGATATTTGTAAGGTTTCAGTATAGTATTCATAATTTGAAGTTTGAGGAAATGTATTCTAGTACATGAAGATTTCTTGCATTGTCAATTGTAGTTTGTCATTTTTATATAGGACATCAGAATGACAAGCTGCTGTTTTTCCCCTAGTTCTGACTTGACCAGAGGAGATTAAAGCATGATATTGGAAGGTTTCAGTTGCACTCAAGAAAGAGGACGTTGACCAGGACGCAGTTTGTTATAGGGACTTGACCTCTGTTCTGATAGGATGAACGTTATTACTTTTGTAATCCTTTCCCGGTGTTGGATGGGAAAGGTAGTTTAAATTGAGCTGTTGGAATAAATAAAGGAAGAAAGTTTTGAGTATTATCCTCGCCTCTGTGTCCTCAATAGAATTGAAACTTTGTTACGATAGCGAGGACATTTTTCAATCTGTACGTAAACTTGTTTAGAACAAGTGAAACTAACTGGAGAACTGGAATTGCAATTTGAGAAATGTGTGGCTGAAGAATGTACATGTGATCAGAAAAATTGATCTGTTTTGAAAACGTTTTTCTAGTTGCGTGTTTGGTTGTGGTTTTAACATGGATGAGGCTACTGAATTTAAATAAAAAATACGTCTCTGAAAGACATCAAAAGCTGGTAGAGGTCAAAAGTTATAGATGAAAATGTATAATCTATACTTTGATGTTTTGCATGTGCAAATTACTGCCTGACCAATGACACTGTCTTTTGGGTCTAGTCACAGGGGGGAAACCCATCTTTTTAATGTCACACAAATCCCACCCTTAAATATTATGCGCGCTGCCTTGTTGGCAGCAAGGTGCGCTTAGGGGTGTCTTAATCAGTCTGTAAAATTAGGTTTTCCTACTTGACTAACAAGCATTTACAATGCAAAGGTCTCGGCATTGTTAAAGTTAGAGCTATTGGCACTGCTCATGACATTATTTTTGTTTATGTTTTTATTTTTAAAACATTTAAAGAAACGCCATTGTTATTTACAATGTCAATAGCTTAATCACTCTCAAATGCGAGACCTATTGCATTTGCACCCACACACAGAGCCACACACCCAAAGCCACCCACACACACAGAGCCACTCACATAGAGCAACCCACACACAAATAGAGCCACCCATAGAGCCACCCATAGAGCCACCCATAGAGCCACCCACAGAGCCACCTACACACACACAGAGTTACCACCACACACACACACAGACCCACCACGCATAGAACCACCTACAAAAAAAGCCACCCACACACTCAGAGCCACACACACACACACACAGACCCTCCCCCACACACACAGAGCCACCCATACACACACACAGAGCCACCCCCACACACAGAGCCACCCCCACACAGAGCCACCCCCACACACACACAGAGCCACACACACAGAGGCACACAGTTGAAGTTAATGTTTTACTCGATGTTCAAGCCGAGACCTAAAAACATGGATCAACACTGTTATTAACAAGTGGCACATTTGAGTGATGTTTAATTATGGCTTGATGAGCGCGGCCCTGGGCATTATCAGTCTGGACGGCGCATCTCCCACCAGCAGCCGGGTGGGCTTGGGAACTAAAAGCAGCCAGCAGTGTCGCCGAAGACCGGGCCTCGCGCGCTGCCCCCGCCGCTTGCACGCGCCTCCTGGCGAGGGCGCCATCTACCCCCACCTTCACCCGCTTAAATGACACGTTAAGCGTAATTACTGGTAGGCCTTTAAAATAAACAGGATTGGAAGGGAAAATTGCCCCCGCGAGTGAACGAGACGCGCTCTGGACACGTTTCAAGTGCTGGCCTTAATTGAGAGTTTCTTTGACTGCGAGAGATCGCTTCAGCCAGTTTTGGCGGGAGGACAGTGATTATAACTCCGGAGACACGCCAGTATAATGGTGACAACGCTGCGGGCAGAGCACTGAACTCAGCGCCACCGGGGTCCCTTGACAGACTGGCGAGGGTGTCGTGAGATGCCTAGGTGGTCTTCTCTTTACAACACAGTGCCTATATTGCCATCCGCCTTGCTACTTATAATTTGAAAAGAAGCGCTGTGAAACCAGCATCGACCCACACAGGACCATAACGCAGGCATGCGGCGGGTGCGGGTAAAAAGAGTGGGGGGGGGGGCCCGAGGGTTCAGCCATTAAACGGGACTCATTCTCCCCGAGGTCAATGAATATCTGTGAGGCAGGGGGCCCTCATCACATTCTGCAAATTGCGTTACGCCACTGAACCCACCCAAACTACTCACTTTCCTACGTTCCCCACCTTATATACCCGTTCTGAGGAATTAAATACATTTTTCGAAAGCTGTGAAACCACCGCTGTTGGGCCGGTGAAAAGCAGCTGTCGAGCTAAGAAAATAACAGGGTGGGAGAAGGCAGGAGCTGGAGGGAGGGAGGGAGCGCCCATTAAACTGGGAACGGCGCACAATATGTGTTTATGCCGGGAGAACAAATGGATGCTGAGCTGAGGCCAAGTTTATTCACCGACACAAAGCTCTGAACAGCTCTTCATCGGGGGAGAATTGCCCTTTGTGTTTCCGCCGCAATAATGGGCGCTAATATTTCCTTAAAGGCGCTAATACGACAGGCATTCTGTCAGCGCGCGAACGAGGCGCATTCTTCGGAACTGTGAAAGAAACTGAAAGACGCGTTCAATTATTACTGCCTGAGAGGGAGGGGTGAAAAAAAGCGCAAATTAGAGCTTCAAGTGTTATAAACAAACCCAGCCCTGTTTGTGCTTTCATAGGAATTCAGCATTTTGCTTTTAACAATGGTCCCGGTTCACGGTGCATAACACACCAAAGACACATATACGACTTCCTGAGCAGCAGCCGAACACGGGAGCCGACAGCAGGGGGAGAGGACGCCATTAACACCGCCGCCTTTCTCCAAGGTCAAGCAGAAATGCCTCGGAGAAACGCAGCGGCGTTTTCGGATTCGGGGGCGTGTTTTCCTTTCTCTCCTCTTGCCATTGGCTGGAATGTTTACATTCCAGAGGAGAGAAAGAATCGAAAAAACACGCCCCCGAATCCGAAAAGGACGGGGCTTGTTTGGAGAGACAAACCTCTTCTCCAATGGCTGACCAGCATTTAAGAGGCCAGCCAATGGAGAAGAGGAGAGAAGAGGGGCGGGTTGAAGCCCCTCTCTCCAAGTCATTAAATCTCGCGAGCAAGACTGCGCAAGCGCAGCCTTCGCTAGCCGAGACCTAAAAAGCAGATTTTGACAAGTCTCGGCAGCAGGCAGGCCTCAAGAAATCTACTCGCCCATTCACTATGGTGAGTCAGATTTAATCAAGGGGAGCTATTTTTAGGACCTAATTGCTGGTTCTGGCAAGCTGACAAATAACAGCTGTTCTGTTCACTCACAAAGTGAATAAGCAATAAAGATGCCTTTAAATCTTATTTTTATCTTGTCACATTTGCTCTGCTTCAGAGATGGGTCAAAAGTCAGTTTGTCTTCCTACATTTACTTCTCTTTCCATGACTGTGAAGTTAGAGGATTTTGTAAATCGTCTGAAATGAAAGGCTGTAAGATGTTGGGCTTTGTTTCTATCATAACATTGAAATAGCTAATAAGTAAACTATAAACGTTTCAAAATGTATTTGAAGTATTATGAAGGCGCATTTTTGTATTACTCTGGGGTAAAAAAAGATTTTTATAGGATAAAAACAAATCAAAACACTTGGTGATGTGCAAATGATAAATATTTTAGCTGAAACCCAAGTTGCGAACATTGTTTGTATGCTATATTGTTTTATCAGTAAAGCTGCATGTTTGTGGGAAAGTTTGTGGCCATTTCAATGGAAAATGTGCTGTCTGTAAATGACAGTGCACTACCACATCCTGTTTCAATAAAATAATTATTAAAAGTTCGTTTTTAAACATGAACTGAGAAATATTACTGCCTGCCCTGATGACATTACCATCCGTGAACTAAGAGGCAAGTCAAGGGTCATATGTACCCTATATGTGGGCTTGATTCTAATTATACACAGTCTATTAAATTTTACAAAGGTTTTTTGTACTGCAGAAATACTGAACTCTCCTACTTGAAGTTGCTCCTATATGTGATAATGAAGAGAAAGGCTGCTCCATAAAATTAAACATTTGCCTAGGATCACACAATTTGAGACCAGTTTATGGGTCAAGTAAATTACAGATAGGTCGTGTAGATTATCAAGTTACTAGACCTGCCGGTGTAGTAAAATTCTTATGATTTTTCGAGGCCTTCAGAGCAGGGTTCAAGCCAGTGGTCAAAGCGGGTGGGATCAGCAGGGCACGGTGTGCCCCTTCTTCTTTAATTTATTGCAATCTCTTCCCCTACTTTTATTGTACCAATGCGCCCCAGGACGCCATAAATAGCCAAAGCCTATAGATAAGGCTTGGCCGTTCGGGGAAAGAAGGCAGGGTGGCAGAGATGGGAAAGGACTCGTATCTTCCTTCTTGCCCAGAGAAGACGAGGACAGTGTCCTCTAATCCTGCTCTGCGCTGGTGATTGTCCCCCCTCTCTTTTTTTCCTCTTTTTCTCTTTGTCTCTCGCTCCTCCTCACTTGCTGTAAATCGTGACTTACCCTCTCTTTCCTCCTTCCCTTCATTCATTCCCCTGTGAACCAACAGCTGGGCCCGATTGGCAAGTGTGGATAAACCTTAAAGGCATGTCCTCCACAATCCATACTGAAGTTCACCTCCAGTCTTGCGGGCAGGCCTATGAAGCAGCACGCCCTACAGCAACAGTGACTCTGTCACTGAGGTCACAGGACCTTTGAGGCCAGTCCACCTCCTCCATTGATACCTCCATTGGCTTTGTTTCAGCAGTAGTAGTGCAACTCACCAGGTATCGGCAATGCAAGATTTGCACGTACACCAAACTGAGTTCTCAAACTTCAGTCTCTGTGCTTCATGCGCAATCACTTTTAACATGTGCTGCTGGCTTTAGGGCCACTGAAATTATGCAGCAACGGAGGACAAAATTATGCTGCAGTGTTGACTAACTATGCAGCAAAAAAAAGGCTGCAGTGTAATGCAGTATATTTTCTGATACTTTATTATTTTGACAGTTTTATACATACCAACAGTCTCTGCAAAGATTTTGCCTCATTAATTCCAGTGTAACATACAAATGCAGTAGTGAGAAAGGTGACCAGTCAACCTTTGCAAAGAGCCCTCCACTTCGCAGCAACACAACTCACATTTTTTAGTAACTTTTGATCTATTTGATCTACAAACAATTAATTAATTTAAATTGTCAGATTATGCAGCAGATGATGTATTATGTGGCACATATGGCAGAGGCATAATTATGTGGAATACATTTGCAAACTAGGATATTTTGCCATTCATGTTTGAGCTGCTCTTGTGGAAAAGGGAAGGAGAAGTGCTGATGGCAGAAACAGCATGGTTCGAAGACAAATGGCTTGTGATTCCAGCTTTAAACGTATTTGGGATATTCTGTGATTGGAAACGTATCCCACTTTGTTGATGTATTTATGTCAATAACTCATATTAAACCTTTAATAAACATGTGCATCCATAGTTGAATTAAATAATGTAATAAGCTTTAACTGGTCAGTGAAATACCAAACGAATAGTAAAAATTGGGGTGTTTTGCTCTTTCTAGCCACACCTCTGACTACGCCTACTGACCCAATCTGCAGGTTATTCCCGCCCTCTGATTCTCCGCCAACAGTTCCCCCTACTATTTTCCCCCCCACTTCGACCACTGGTTCTAGCCACTGCAGTCAGGGAACACAGGGTAGGCCTGAAGCCATGTTTTCCTTACCACTGTCATGAATTGTACAATAGGTGCTGCAGTCCACAGGTGGCATTTAACCAGACCAAGGGTGGATTTCCGCACCATATACTATGCCTTTTAGGAAAACTGTTTGTGCCAATCCGTGTTATGCCATTTTAACCATGTTTAGAGAGGGAATTTAGACACTTTATTCCTGGTTAACAAGGGTGATGTGCACAGAGTTTTCCAAACCACAAAATTAAGGTCTTGAAAATGGGAATATTTGGGGGGAGTGGGAAATGCATGCAGAAAAGGCAGATTTCCTACGTCGTGTTGTTGCAATATTGATATACCACACATATTGTAGCATCCTTGTGATGCAATTCTGACTGCACTGTGAAATGTTAGGCTGTTTATAAGGATAACCAACTAGGTGGGTTTGAGCTTCTGCAGGGACACTGGTTACTCGTAATAGTCTACCCTTTGGTCTCCATTATAGAATTAAAGATCGCTATTACCGTTTTATAAAGTGTTTGTCTGTTTAGTGTTTCAGCTTCAAGATCCAATTAATGTACATGTTTGAATTTCACAGTGGCATTTACACTTTACACCTATGTACAGTTTTTACGTCAACATTACTTAAAATATACCGCATAGCAACATATTTAATCAGGTCTCTGCAGCAGGTTTATTAGGGATTCAAACATTGATATCATTGAAGGCATTCCGTTGTGAAAGCAAGAGATGCTCCCATCTGCATACCACTTCGGAACCGTGACGTGTACACTGTTGACTATGCTAGTAGACTAGTGATGGAGTAATCAACTGATGAATCGGGGTGTTTTAAGTTTCTGAGAGAGAGCGTTGGGTATCCCAAGGAAGGATGGGCACTAGTGTGAGCACATCTTATAACTTGAAACCTTTCTGTGTAAATGCTTCAATTCATGTTTCTTGTGTTTTACCCTGTCTAGTACCTCAGGGCAGAGAGACGGAGTGGCTTTTTGGGACAGAAGCTGGTCGGAAGCAGCTGGCAAGTAGTGCTAGTTTCAGGCGCCTCATCGTTGTGGCTTTGCATAGAGACCAGCAGTATCAGGGAATGGAAGGCATCCAGTCGGAGCTATCAGCCAAGGTCCTGGAGTTGGCCCCCCGGGGCCTGCCTGACAATCATCAGGTAACTGCAGGCCTCTTTCTGAATGTGTGTCATTGGGAAACTTCTCATTCCTACCAGATAATGAACACTCAAAACATGTAATATTACACTGGCCTGAGCCTGGCAACCACTAATGGGGATGTGAATTATCTAGAGGTTCCTCAGTCTATGGACAGTTCAACTTCAGAACTATTGGGACATTCTGTATGCTCATCTGTAATGTTTTTGTGGTACATGTATCCCTTTCTCTCATCTTTTACCCCTAATGCCATTAGATGCCTCCTCTTGCTACGACTCGTGGTTCAGTGGACTACTGCATCCACTGCAAGGATCTTTGTTTGACTTGGGGTCACAGGTTTGAATACTGTTGAGTTCACTCAGTATTTTACAATTTTTCTGTTGGTGACAATATAGATCCATTAATTATCAATTGCACCAATGCACCCACATGGCATGTTTCGTCTAACTTCCTGTACAACCTTTCTGTATTCTCATTGGTTGTGGAATGTGCAGGTGTTGAAGGAAAGTGAGATCTCCCCAGCTTTCGGCATTGTGTCTGAAATACTCAAACATAACCCAATTTGAATAAATACTTTTTCTTACCCTATTAAGCAAACATATTTTTTTTGGACTCTGTATGTGTCTAGTGGGATACCATTCAAGTATTGTTCTAGCGTTTAGATGAAACTAGAGATCTTGCTAGATCTTGTTTTATGGAACTATACCAGTCAATTAGTAATCTGCTTGCTTTGAGCATTCTTCTTGTAATACATAGCAACTCACAGTAGTACACATTATAAGCAATACATGCACCACAAAACAGAAACGCAAGAATAACCGGTACAAACAGCACAAATAATTGTAAACCACCATACCAGTGTATCCATGTCTACGTTCCACCATTTGGCTAACTGTTCCCTGAAAATATGAAGTGTTGCACTCAAATATAGTTTCCTAAAACTATTTCTGGCTGCCAGTGTTTTGTGTACATAGTGAAATATGCATCCAAGCCTTTCCACATGTTTCAAAAGTAGTCCAAGTACTAGTCTTTATTTGAATAAGTCTGCTCAGTTTGAATCGAACATCCTAATATTTGTTCTTTATCCAGATCATAGTTTGAAAAGATATATATTTTCAGCTTGACCACAAATTTGATCATTCCCTTCCCAAAATAAAAAAAAATACTCTCTGTGATTATTATAGTTTAATAATACCAGGTACCTGGACTCTTTTGCCAATCTTAGGAGACCTCTTCAGTGCGAGGGTTATCCACTTTTTTCTCCGTTCATCATGAAAAACCTAGAAAAGCAGAAAATGGTGACTGTTTCAAGTGACAGTTCATTGCAATACCTGTATCCAGGCACTTTCCTTCAGATTGTTAAACATGTATGTTACAATATTGTAAATCCACATTGTCCGCAATAAACATGCTTTTGATTTTAGGTTTGCCAAGGAGTTTGATTTGATGTTTGATATAGTTTTATGCTCTGGAACCTTTCATTCATTAAGCGCTCTATTTGAAGATATTCAGAGAAAATAATCCTTTTCAAAAGTTAATCAGAGGAACTACCAGTGTAGAGGTACTTTTTACATGAACACTCTATAGTCTTACCTGGAGCCCAGTGTATTTCCTAGACTTAGCTTGGAAACCTGACTAGTGCGTGCTTTAATCTAGGACACCCCCGCGCCGCACGGCCACCAGCTGCTGCGTGTGCCTCCTCGCTGCCCCTGCTACCGCCGTGTGACCACGCCCCCTGCCACCGAGCGGCGTGGTCTCCTACGTGATAGCGCTGTGCTCCTGCACCTTGGTCTCCTGTTGTGTGCCCCCTGACTGCTGAGTTTCTCTGTGTGCATTTGTGGTATTTACTTTGTTAATTTATTCTGTATTCGTTGTTCGCCGGTCCCCCTGTCTCTCGTTGTCCTCCCTGCCCATTTCCCGCCACCGCCGCTAACCACGCCCCTTTCTCTTCTGTAACCTCCCCGCTCCCGCCTCCCAGCTGCTCCGCCCTCCCTCGCACTTGGCCATATATGGCGACCGTGCGATGCAGGTGAGTGTGACCTAATCTAGGACACCCCCGCGCCGCACGGCCACCAGCTGCTGCGTGTGCCTCCTCGCTGCCCCTGCTACCGCCGTGTGACCACGCCCCCTGCCACCGAGCGGCGTGGTCTCCTACGCGATAGCGCTGTGCTCCTGCACCTTGGTCTCCTGTTGTGTGCCCCCTGACTGCTGAGTTTCTCTGTGTGCATTTGTGGTATTTACTTTGTTAATTTGTTCTGTATTCGTTGTTCGTCGGTCCCCCTGTCTCTCGTTGTCCTCCCTGCCCGCTTCCCGCCACCGCCGCTAACCACGCCCCTTTCTCTTCTGTAACCTCCCCGCTCCCGCCTCCCAGCTGCTCCGCCCTCCCTCGCACTTGGCCATATATGGCGACCGTGCGAACGCGCAGCGATCACGCGCAGCGGGCGCGCCGATTGTGCGCCGAAGGCGCGCCAAAGGTAAGCCCGTCTGCGCCCGTCCGCGCCTGGACCGCGCCCAGTGCCAGGACCCCTGGCCCCCACGGACGGAAGACGACCCGATTGTCCTACAACGCCACCGAACTCAGCGCACTCAACACCGGCGGCATCCCTGGATGCTACCGAGCCACCCCGAAGCACACCCACGGACCCTTCAGCTGCCACGCCTGCAAGTTCACCTGCATCCGGACCTGCCCCACACCTGCAACCACCAAGCCGAACACCAGCAGCAACCACCTCAAGTGCATCCTGCTCAACACCCGCTCCGTCCACATGCACGCCGTCGAACTTTGGAACCTCCTCGACACCACATCTCCTGACGTCGCCTTCCTCACGGAAACCTGGATGAACGCCTCTTCAGCGCCCGACATCGCCATCGCCATCCCAGAGGGCTACAAGATCACCCGGAGGGACCGCTCCGCCAACCAGTTGGGAGGAGGCATCGCCATCATCCACAGGGACACCATCCACATCACGACCAACATCGACGACACCCTGACAACCGCCGAACACCTACACTTCCAGATCCGTACCGACCCGAAGACCACCCTCAGAGGCACCCTGATCTACCGACCCCCGGGACCACGCATACAATTCAGCGAGGACATCGCCGACTTCGTCAGCCCGCATGCCCTCCCCTCCGCTGACTACATCCTCCTGGGGGACATCAACTTCCACCTGGAGAACAACAACGACCGCAACACCATCACCCTGCTCGACAACCTCGCCAACCTCGGACTCAAGCAGCTGGTGTCCACCCCCACCCACCTCGCCGGACACACACTCGACGCCGTCTTCTCGTGCAGCAAAGACATCGCCTTCAGCCACGCCACTAGACTCCACTGGATGGACCACAGCTGCATCCACTTCAACTTCAGAAGAACGACGATCCACCACCACCAGCAACCGGTTGCCCGATGAAGCTGGAACAAGATCACAGCTGACCAACTCGCCGCTTCCCTGAGCCAGCACCCTCCCGCCAGCTCAGCAAACCCCAGCCAGGCCGCCGACAACCTCACGAAGTGGATCAGCAACTGCGTGGACAAACTCGCCCCTCTAAGGACACCGCCTAGCAGACCCGGCAGCAAGAAGGCCCCTTGGTTCACCGACGAACTCAAGAGCTCCAAGAAGAACTGCCGAGCCCTCGAGAAAGCCTGGAGAGGGGAACCAACACCAGACAACATTACCGCCCTCAAGCTTGCCACCCGGAAGCACCACCAACTGATCCGCGCCACTAAGAAAACTGCATTCAAGGACCGGCTGGACAACAACGCACACAACTGCAAGGAACTCTTCAACATCGTCAAAGAACTCTCCAACCCCAACGCCGGAAACAACGACATCACCCCATCGCAAGACCTCTGCAACTCCCTCGCCTCCTACTTCCACAACAAGATCGCGGACATACACAACAGCTTCAGCACACAACCGACGCCCGCCACGACCGAACCACCGCCCCCCACCACCACCCCCCGCGCCTGGACTCCGATCAGCACGGAAGACACCGTCCGCATGATGAACTCCATCCACTCCGGATCTCCAACCGACCCCTGCCCTCACCACGTCTTCAACAAGGCCGACGCTGTCATCGCTCCCCACCTGCGGAACATCATCACCTCCTTCGACACCGCCACCTTCCCGGAGAGCTGGAAGCACGCCGAACTCAGCGCTCTACTCAAGAAACCTACAGCGGACCCCTCCGAACTCAAGAATTACCGCCCCATCTCGCTCCTCCCGTTCCCAGCCAAAGTCATCGAGAAGACCGTCAACAAGCAGCTGGCCGCCTTCCTCGAGACGAACGGATCCCTCGACCCCTCACAGTCGGGCTTCCGAGCCAACCACAGCACCGAGACCGCACTCATCGCTGCTACCGATGACATCCGAGCCCTGATGGACAACGGAGAAACAGCGGCCCTCATCCTCCTAGACCTCTCCGCGGCATTCGACACTGTCTGCCACCGCACCCTTGTGCAACGCCTCAACAACGTCGGAATCCAGGAGAAGGCACTGGATTGGATCAGCTCCTTCCTCAACGGAAGAACACAGAGTACGCCTACCACCGTACAAGTCAGAGGCCACCGAAGTCATCTGCGGCGTCCCTCAAGGATCCTCGCTGAGCCCCACCCTCTTTAACGTCTACATGAGCCCCCTTGCGGCCATCGCACGCCAACACAACCTGAACATCATCTGCTATGCTGACGACACCCAGCTGATCCTCTCCCTGACCAACGACCCCGCCGCAGCCAGAGCCAACCTTCACGAAGGAATGAAAGACGTAGCCGAGTGGATGACGACCAGCCGCCTGAAACTGAATTCAGACAAGACGGAGGTCCTCATCCTGGGCTCCTCACCCTCCGCCTGGGACGACTCCTAGTGGCCCCCCGCCCTGGGCTGCGCACCCAAACCGACAGACCACGCACGCAACCTGGGCTTCATCTTGGACTCCTCCCTCACCATGACCAGACAAGTCAACGCCGTCTCCTCGTCATGCTTCAACATCCTGCGCATGCTACGGAAGATCTTCCGGTGGATCCCCACCGAGACAAGGAAGACGGTCACCCAGGCCCTCGTCACCAGCCGACTGGACTACGGCAACGCCCTCTACGCCGGAACCACCGCCAAGCTCCAGAAGAGACTCCAGCAGATCCAGAACGCCTCAGCCAGACTCATCCTCGACATCCCTCGACATAGCCACATCTCCGGACATCTGAGAGACCTACATTGGCTTCCCGTCAACAAAAGAATCACCTTCCGCCTCCTCACCCACGCACACAAAGCCCTACACGATCAAGGCCCCAGCTACCTCAACAACCGCATCAACTTCTACGCTCCCAAACGACATCTCCGATCAGCCAGCCACGCCCTCGCCGCCGTCCCCCCGCATCCGAAGAACGACAACAGGAGGAAGATCCTTCTCCCTGGCCGCCAAGACCTGGAACTCCCTACCGACCGACTTGCGCCTGACCCAAGACCACCTCTCCTTCAGGAAGAAGCTCAAGACCTGGCTATTCGAGCAGTAGCAGCACTCCCCCCCCCCCCCCCCCCCCCCCGAGCGCCTTGAGACCCTCCGGGTAAGTAGTGCGCTATATAAATGCCTATGATTGATTGATTGATTGATAAGAGAAAGCTAGATTGTGCCCTTGGAAGTCTATGGTGAATATATAATAATTTGGTATTCAAAGTAAAGCTCTGAGCTTATGAAAACTAAAAAAGGAAACATAGCTTTTGAAAGCAGTTCATGATTTTAAACGAATAAATAGCAAATCTCAATTTCCCCAAAATATGAGGGAAGCTAAAGAGGTTTAGGCAAAGGCACTTAAATGAAAGAACTAGCTAGGTTGTGGTCACAGCAGAGTACTCCTACTTGTTTGATAGCAATTTGAAATGTACATTTTTATTATGTCTCCATGCAGGTTCCTTTTCTCTCTGCTAGCAATGATCTTGGCATGCGGACAGTGCACCACCGTGGTACCAGCCCCCAGAGTGGGGAGTATGTAATTGAGGATGTCAAAGGTGAAGGGCCTAGCTTCTTTCGGCGCTTGATATTTCTCAGCAACCGGAATGTGGTACAGTCAGAGGCTCGACTGGTACAAGAATCTCCCTGTAAAGGTGAGCAGTAACTCCCTAGTGGCACCACCATTTACGCTCTTGTTGCTTGAATATGAAATACCTTGAAAAAACAAGAAGCGTTTAGCAAAAGAGGAACAGTTTGTTTAATTAGACAGAGCAGCTGGGAGAACAGTTACAGGTGTTGGGTCTGTGGACTGTCAATTTACAATTGGTGTGCAGCTTTTTTTTTTTATACATTTCATTGTAGGTAACAAGGAATTTCTGGTGATCCATGTATGATGAGGAATGTAAGTTGCTGCCTTTGGAGTCCTAAATGAATTGTGTAATGGAAAGTATGCTGGTGGGCCTCGACCTTGCATGGACCCAATGTGGCCAGTGGGTAACATGTCCAGATCACCGGCATGAGTAACGCGTGATCGCTGTGTCCTGATTGCTTGTTATGTTCCTAACTCACGTGGAATCTGAATTTATGGTGTTTTAGGAGCGCACGTACCCCTCCGGCCATGTGTGCTTTATCGGGGCTGATCTCCCTTGACCATTGTAGCATCACTGCACCTATCTGTGGGATTTATCCATTGATCCAAGGTTTCCTGTTCATGTGTTTGTCTACAGGCTACATGCCATCCCAGCTGTGACCTATCAATCATTGACCTCAGGCCTAGGTCTTAGAGCTTGCCTGACTACGTATTTGCGAGTTGGGTTGATGTGGAGTACACAACTGGCAAATTTGTTAATAAAGATGCAATTTCGTTCTCATAAGTGAATGTATCGCTTTTCATATTAGCATCAGCATTTTCCATACTAACGCTCTGCTGATCTTGAATCATGTAGTCTGGGCATATGTTTACAGTTATATACTCTGTTGTGAACTTTAGCCAATATCTTAAGTTAATGGTTACTTCCACATATGAGCTAAGGCTGGTCATCAGATAACAGGAAATGTGACATCAATGTCTCCTTTGGGGTACTTAAGGGGTATATGTTCTTTTCTCTTGGGTCTCCCATTAATAATAGCAGTTGAAGCGGCCACAAAATGTCCATTACAGATTTGATGTGGGACAAGATTTTACACCAAAGGGTTTGGATATGGACATTGGCCCACCATATAGGTAGTAGTGTACCCCTCTCCCAACACCCTTTCAAAAATGTGTTGGACACTGCAAACATTGCATTTAGCCTCGTAGGAGAAAGATACCATCTAGTCAAAAGTTTATAGGGATTCTATTTATGCTGTGTGCATATAGAAGATTTGGCCCCTCTTTTCCAGCTTGCACACCAGGTGTCGTCTGGTATCTCTATCAATAACTTTCTATCATTTAAGGTATATTTGTGAGCATATTGATGCTCTTCTGTTGCTGTCAGTTGCTCAACATGGCTTCCAAATATGACTTGTCTGTTTGTTGATTTTCAAACTTCTTGTTTGTTGACCCACTGTAGCTTTTTGGACAATGGAAATGCACATTTGTGAGCCAGGCCTAGTTTTTTCTTTAATTGCCCCTCTAGAAAGGAGGATGGCACCTTAAAAAAATATAATAATTTGGGGGTCTGCGACACCTATTCAGGGATTTTGCAATGGCTTAGGAAATAAAATATTATGAACAGATTAATAAAGTTGTAAAAACAAAGAAGCAAAATGTAACATTAAACATTTTCAAATGTTCTATAAATGTGAAGAAATTTGAACTTGGAGACTAAAAATTAAGTTGGTATCCTCCAATTGATTTATGGGAGCAGTGCAAGTGCATCAACCAAAATATGGTATGGCTGATGGGTGGCCTCAATTGAATTTCAAAAAGCTTCAACCTTCCCATTAATGTTATTTTTTTAAATCTGTTTGTGAATTAAATTTAAATATTTCATCATGTGTATTTTCTTGAAGGATTGTTTCTGTATTTTTGTGCATTGCTTTGTGCTTCAAATCATTTAAATTGGTTAAGCCAGGGTCCCTGGATTCCACAGATTTCTCATAATGATTCTAATAATGATTCTGGGGGAGGGGGGTCCTCGAATTCCCTTAATGAATAAGTGAAGAGTCCACAGAAGTCAAAGGTCAAAGTATTGCTCTAGGAGGTTGATGTAGCTGCTCACAGTGTGATGGTTTTTTGTGTAGCTCTGTAAGCGAACCCCTAGCACCTGTTGAAACTGGACCCCAGAAAAAGTTTGCTCTGCTAGAATCCAGGATTTGTACTTTGGGTTATAGTTCCAGTCCAGGGCCAGGCAGATTCAAATGCTTGGATGAGTTATTTGAGCGGTGGACAAGCAAGTCTGTTACTTGGATTGAATAGGATAATAGAGGGATAGAAGAATCTAGAAAGTGTTATTTGGGAGATCCTAGTAGTTTGATGAGGTTTGGGATGAGTCTAAGGAGGGATACATGAGGGGAGGATTTAGAAAGGGTTTTTTGGGAGATCTTAATCGTAAAAGGAAGTTTGGGGTGAGCCAAGGAGGGATGAGAAGGGAAGAGTCTAGAAGCATTATTTTGAAGATAATAGTAGTAGAATGAAGTTTGGGATGAGTAAGAGAGTGGAGGTAGAGGATACATTGAGAGGAATTGGGTGAGACAGAGAAGTGTGCTGGAGTGAGTCAAAGCTTTATTTTTTTCTTCTACAGTAGGAATAAAAGTAATAATTATATAGATATATGAATACATAGAAAGTTTACATGTATAAAGAAGATAATATATTGAGATTTAAAGTTATATAGTTTAAACTCAGACCTTCAAGTGTTGCTGTAATTGAAGCTAATTTATTTTGTCTATAATTTTCCTTCAATATTTCAATAGTCTAGATCTGTGTTGGATGTTAGTTGTGTTTCTAAGTGATCAGAATTGAGTTTGTTCCATGGTCGATAGATGGATGCATGTAAGGTAGTCTTAGGTATGCCTGTAGTCATCATTTGAAAGATAAATAATTCTAGATTTGCAAAAATGGCACATAGGATGTGTCCAGCAATGTGTGTGGGTTGGTGTACAATCTGATGTAGTTTCAATGTGACTAGGCCAGGGATGATGGATATTGGATGGGGCACATTGGGTTTGTCAAACCAAATGTCTAAGTCACCAAGAATGCATAGGTTGGAGTGTAGGTTTAAAACGTTTGAAAGTGTGTCTAGAAAGTGTCTGGGAATGTTGCATTACTAGGTGTTGGTCTATAAAGGAGGAGGAAGTTGCAGGAGAACGTTGGTGTGGGGTTGCATCTGTTGATGAAGGCCTCACAACCTTGTATGGAAATGTTGTCAGCTTTGGCAAGATTGTGCTTGACTCTAACAGGTAATCCACCTTCTCTTTTGTCTATATGATTTTGTGTGATAGTTTGATAGCCTGGAGGAATAGCTCCATGCAACACTGGAGCCATGTCATCTTCCAACCATGATTCGTTTATGAAGAGTAAGTCAGGTTGTGTGTCAGTGTGTAGGTCTGGTACTTGTTTTTAGGGAGTGATTGAGCATTTATTAGTAGGCAGTTTAGAGATTGTGTTTTGGAGGTGGTGTGACTTTGTTTTTTAGAAGAGTGAGCAGTATTTTTTGAACTTGTAGCAGGTGTGTCATTAATGCTGGTATTAACTGTATGAGCATAGCAATAGTGTTTTTCTATATCGTATTCCTCCAACAGGCTTAGAAGGCATTTTGTTGGGTCTCCGTGAAGGTGGGGGAGATGGGGGTTTAGAGTGCATTGGAGAAATGCATTGTTTTTGTAGAGTAGCCTTGTTGTGTAATAGACATGGAGATGCGAAGTTGTGAATAGTGGCATGTTGTTTATTTTTTATGCAGTTGTTTCGGGTGAAGGTGTATGGGTTAGGGGTGGTGGTGGAGCAAGTGGGTCATGTTTTAAGGCTCTGAATTATGCAATGGATGAAAGGCAGGTGAATGAGATTTGTGTTGGCGTATTTGTGGTAGGTATTTGGTGAAGATGGAAAACATGAGAGTAACAATGGTTTAGGATGAGTAACAATGGTTTAGGATGTGTATTATTTGTGTATTCATGAGGGTGGGAGTGGGTTTGTTTCTAATTTGTGGTGGAATGTATTATGAAATTGTGAGTGTGAGAGAGTTTGATGTGCTGTGTGTGTGTGTGTTTTAGGTTTTATATTTCTGGAGTATTAAGAGGAGATATTGATGTATTGGTTTTCTGAAAAGGATCGGTATGTAAAGTACTGTGGGGTAGTGGCAGTGGAATGGTAAAGAGGGTGGTGATGTGGTTTGGAAAAGTGTTTATGTGGTGTTTGATGGGGGATAGACGAGTTATGAGTGTTTGTGTTAGATTGGATAGCGAGAAGAGGTAATGTGTTTTGTGGAGTGTAAGGATTGTTTGGTTGTGTGTTTTTGGTAAAAAGAGGAGGAGGTTGTTGGTTGATGATATTATGGAGGCCTGAGTATAGGTTTTCTGGTGACAGACAGGGTTCTGTTAGGAGCACATAGAGGGTAGGGCTGGTGTTTAATATGAACAGGTAGTGTGTGTCTGGATGGATTAAAGTTATGTCTAATGTGGTTTTCTGTTGTAATGGTGATGTGTGGATTTGTTAGGGGTATAGGACAGAGTGGTGTTTCGTATGAGAGTGGAGCTGCTATTGTGTGGTAGAAGGGTGTATAGGTGTGGGGTTTTGTAGTAGCTGTTGAGACATTGAAGTGTGGATAGGGTTTGTTTGTTGTAAATGAGAAGTGTGGATTTGTTGTGAGTGTATTAATATATCTGAGGGTCTTGTGGAGTTAAGGTGGTGGCTGGTAAATGGTAAAAAGGGTAGCATTTCTGACCCTAGGCTGGACCTGTCCACAATAGGCCCAAAAAGGCAACTGACCATGTCCTCTCCGCCTGGGCAGAGACGCCCTGAGCCTTTAGGTTAAATTGCCCTAAGGCAGGTGACCTATAGCCAATGGGAACCTAAGCCCTAGGACCAACGGGAGACCCGACCCTTTTAACCAATCAGAAACCCAGACCTATCAGCTGATCAGAACTCTAACCCGAAGTCCAATTGAAACTCTAGACCTAGGAACCAATCGGAGCACAGATGCAACGACCAGTATAAAGGGCATATGACCTTAAGCACAGGCTGGTGTGCAGGAGGCAGGGAGGTGCTCCTGAAGTCCACTAAGCAGATGGAGCAGTCTCCGAAAAACACTAGTGTGCTCTGGGGTGTATTGGCCTTTTTTAGCTTGTAAAAGAGGGGGAGTTGCCTTCTAGAGGCCTCAGCACAGTACAGGGGTTAACCAGGAAAGAAATGTAAACAGTCATGCAAAGAAGAAAACGGCAGTTTTAAAAATGCCAATTGCACAGAAACCAAGAGATAAATGTAAACAGACACGGGTAGAGGAAAAGAGCAGTTTTAATGATTCGAATACACAGCACAAAGTCTGTGTTCTTACCACCTTCTTTGCTCACTGGGCAGTACAGCCACCGTTGGCAGCATGATATCCCTCCTTTTTTTCCTTATGGCAGGTGGAGGAGTAAACATGAACAGCGAGAGGAGAGAGTGAGGGAGTAAGCAAGAACACAGACAGCGGTTGGGGGCACGCAAGAATATGGGCAGCAGTTTGGGACAAGCAACAACATGGACAGCAGAAGGAGGACAGGAGGGTGCAAATAATAGCAAGGACATTGGGATGTAGAGAGCAACAACACAGACAGCTGGAGGAGGGTGGAAGAGGTCAAGCTACAACACAGAAAACAGAAGGAGGGTGCAATCACCAACACAGACAGCAGGAGGGGAAGAAGTACATGAGGGAACCAGATGAGAAAGGCACACTGCTAGAGTGCTTAAACCTATAGATAAAAGTAGCACCTAATAAAATGAGCAGTGGAAGGATACAAGCAATTAATCAATTCTCCAGGGGAGGGACAAAGAAATGAAGAGGAAGGAAATTTACGGCAGCTGACCAATAAAATGCCAGCACATGTGAGTGGCAAGCCAACCAATGGTAAGTGATATGTGACCTCCAAGCCCACTGTATGTAAAACAAAACATATTGCATGATCTTTCTTAGGCAAGACCTGAAAAAGGTTAACATTTTCCGATGCTCATATAAAGCCCTCCAAGCCCCTTGGATCAGGGTTGTGCTATATAAAATTGCGGAAAGAAAATTTTTTCAGGGCGTGATAGCTTCAGTGGATCAACCGCTATAAACCAAGACCACAACTCCTAGACTGCAGATGATTGTTTCAATGAAAATCCAACTTTAAGCATATAAATGCGATCTATAGGAATTGAAAACTGTGGCCAGAAAGGGCTAACAAAAACAAGGGCCAGATATGCAATGACATTTTGTGTTCACAGAAAGTCTGATTTGCAATATTGGGCTGCTTGTGACCTTAAAAAATGCCTTTTGTATGTAATAAACCCAAATTGCAATACAGTAACAGTTTACTGAATCACAATTTGGGTTTGCGACTTAATACTGAATTGGTATTTGCAAGTGGTATGTTTATGGTGTCCCTTCCAAATACAAATTACAAATGAGATTCAGATATCCGGTCAGTGGGAGGGCTCAACCCTTAACCTAGTGACAATATACGTCCCTCCGGCACTTCAGGGCCAGACGTTCAAAGAGCTGGACGTTCTCTTGCTGTCACTCCCGGAGACCCGCTTGGTAATGGGTGGTGACTTTAATTCAGTGATCTCTGGGCTCCTGGACCGTCACCCCCGGCGGGACATTGGACCTTCGCAGAGATGGCTTCCTGAATGCAACGAACATGGTAGATTTGTGGCGTGCGTTCCACCCTAACACTACTCAGCACACCTTTTATTCTGGCGGGTATGGAAGCCACTCCCGTATTGATTATCTATTGGCCCCTGAAGCCCTGGTCAAAGAGATGCATGAAGCTAAGACACATGGCACGGGGCATATCAGATCACTCTCCTCTCTGGGCTAATCCGGTCCTGGTGGAAGGGCAGGTTGGACGGGTCACGCCCATTAACCCCTGGCACCTTCGTAACCCCGTTGTTAAGAAAACACTCCTTCAGGCTATTGTTAATTATTTTTGAGGCAGTGAGGGCACGGTCCAATCTGCGCAGGTCCTGTGGGAGGCATTTAAGACGATGCTCAGAGGACAGGCACTGTCCTCGATTGCTGGGACCCGGAAGGACAAGCTGAAAGACCTAGCGCAGGTAGAGGATGAGATCCTTCGCCTCGAATAAACTGGGGCGAAATGATTCACACGGGAGTCGCTCCATACCCTGAAGCTTAAACGAGACGTGTATAAGAACATTGCTACAGACATGGTCAAAACGCTGGGGAGGGAAAGGGCTGGCAGGATCTATGATCTCGGGGATAAGGCCGGGAAACTGCTGGCCTGGCTGGACAAGAAATAACTGGTAGATCAGCTTTTTCCTGAATTGATGGACATCGGGGGGCACACAGTGACTGACCCACAAGCAATCTCCAAGACGTTGGCAGACTATTACAGCTCCGTGTACAGCTCGACTTCCACTTTCTCCATCACAAACTCTGAACAGCTCCTAAGAGAAATTCAGATGCCGACCCTCACTACTGATGAAAGAGATACGCTCAACAGTGCCCTTTCGGACGATGAACTTGCACAAGCGATCCGGGGCCTCCACCCTGGCAAGGCTACTAGCCACAATGATCTGCGGATCGAGCTCTATAAACTGAAACCCAACGCTATTGCTCCATCCCTGCGCGTAAAGTTTAATGAGAGCCGAGAGAAGGGTCTTCTACCATACGACCAACACCTAGCCACACTGGTAACCATACATAAGGAAGTTTAACCCCGTAATCAATGCTCCTCCTATAGGCCTATCTCCCTGGTAAATGCCGAACCTAAAATTAGAGCCAAGGTACTGGCAAACCTCCTTGTATGGGTGATTTGTAAACTGATACACCCTGACCAATCGGGGTTTTATGCCCCACTGTAATACGGCACTGAACCTGCGGCACCTACATGGTGTCTTGGGAAGACTCGACACAATCCAAGAAGCTGTGGTAGTGGTCTCGTTGGATGCCTCGATGGCATTCGACACAATAGAGTGGTCTTATCTCTTCGCTGTCCTGACGAAATTGGGTTTCGGGCCTGGTTTCATCGGCTGGGTACGGCTCCTGTACTGCGAGCCCCTGGCACAGGTGGTAGTTAACAACAAAAAATCGGTGGTCTTTGGTCTGGGTCAGGGGACCAGTCAGGGATGTCCCCTCTCACCTCTCCTTTTTGCCCTATTCCTAGAACCCCTAGCGGCATGGATCCGTTGGAGTTTCTCTATCCGAGGACTCAAATGGACGGCGGGATGAGAGGACCGCATTTCGCTTTACGCGGACGATATCCTCCTATTTCTGGCCTCCCCCAAGTCTTCCCTGTGAGTCGTGCTTGATATTTTCACCATTTTCAGGAGATATTACGGGTACAGGATTACCTGGGACAAGTCCTTTCTATATGTTCTTGGTGATGATTTAATCCCCCCCCCCCCGCCTCGTGACTGTCCCATGCAAATAGCAAAGGAGGGTTTCCACTACCTGGGCATCTTTATTGCAGCTGACCCCAGAATCCGATATGAGCGTAATCTACTCCCCCCCCCACTAAATAGGCTCAAACGTGATTTCGCTACTTGGAAGACACTTCCGCTCTCGCTATTAGGAAGGGCGGCATTATTCAAAATGATGTCACTGCCGCGTTTCTTATACGCTCTGCAAAATTCCCTTGACTTAGTCCCAGCCAGATACTTTGGCGAGATAGAGAACCTGCAGAGAGAGCTGTTGTGGGTGGGAAGGCCTTGTATAGCGCTGCGGAAACTGGTTCTGGGTTGGTATGATGGGGGTATCGGTCTAACTGACATAAAACGATACTACTGGACCGCACACCTCACGGCAATAAATCATTATTTATATAGACTCGAAGATGACCCTGCATTTAGGATGGACAAATGGTTGTTGCCGGGGGGGTACAAATTACAGAGCTCTCTATTCTAGGCCCCAAAGATATCACCTTACGGGACCAACGAAACATTCAGTGCCAATTTGGCATGTGGCCAGTAAGAGTCTGGGGTGGGATACGAAATTCACTCTGGCTACCCTCCTATGGGATTCGGAACGACTGAGTACAATGGGTACCATAGAAGGGTTTGACAAGTGGGATCTGATTAGACTCTCTACCATCGGGGACCTATGGAAAAACGGTGAGATTATACCGTTCGTCGCTCTGCAAACAGAGCCACTAACTCGCAGATTCTGAGTACATCAGGTATTTGCAAATCACACATGCCCTGCAGTCGAGTCTGCCCAAAGACACCTCCCTACCGATGCTTCGCCATTAGAGGACAGGCTCTTAGATGGCTATTTGCCAGATGGAGTTATATCCTTGACGTCCAAAAAGCTGATGAATAACACCCCAGATACTCTGATTCTCCTGCGACAACACTGGGAGGGTGACGGGCTGGAGATAGACGATGAGGAGTGGCAGGAGGCTCTGGCCTCCCCAAAGGAGGTTGCAATCACGTCTAGACTGCGTCTGGTCCAGTTAAAAATCCTCCACAGGATATATGTTTCCGGGCCAACCCTGGTTAAAATGGGAAAGATAAATAAGGGCAGCTGCAGGTGCGGATGTGGGCAGCTTGATTCATTTATGCACATAATATGGGAGTGCCCCCTTATCCAGTCCTATTGGTCACGAGTGCACGAATGTATGAGTCGTGTGTCGGGGGTAGTCATACGGCCTGAGGCTAAGAGATGTCTCTTGAACATTTCTTTTCTTTCTTTCTTAAAAAAAGTCTGTATTAGGTTTGGACGACACTACATATTTCTTCTACATTTAATATGCACAATTTTTATGAAAGTCACATGTGCAATGCAAAATAAAATTGGAGGTAATTTTTATGAAAATGGTAAGCAAGATGTGCCATCAAGTACGAAGGTCATGTGAGATATCTGCTGAATATACTTTTCATACAATATCTAAAGTCCTGTGGTGATTATTGTTAGCAATGCACATAATGGCAAAATAATGGCAAATGTGTAAGTGTAAACAAAATACATTGTGCAATAAACACAAACCCAATAGTTTGGATTAACACAAGATTGTGCTCTTGTGTAATAACTAAATAAATAATAATTCACCTGGACCTAATTGTGGTATCTTTTTAAAAAACTTTATTTTCTAATTTTTCCCCATTAATCAGCGATACATAATTATTGAGTCACTGTCAAACATAATAACATAAAATAGAAAAAACAATGGCATACTCGAGTATTGTATGTACAGTACATCTGATGGCATTAGAGTGTCTGAACCTGTACATCATTAAAATCACAGTCCCTGCTGCTCTCCCTGCCTCTCCGTCAAATTACATCCGGTATAATTTCCCCACATGGCCCTTATTTATCTACGGTATAAGAAGCCAAGCATTTGAAAGATTCATTGCCACAGTGCGGGACCCAAAAGGTATGTAACATCATATTTAAAGAATAGGATCGGATTCCCCACACCCTCCGTGACTAATCTCTGCTCTAGTTGGGAGTTTGAATTCTGTCGCATTGTTTCCACATATGTCCGATATGGGCCCTATATGTCTATAGGGCGGGACGAACTGGGCATAATACTGGCATAAATTTCGCTATTAATGTTACAGTATGCCAGGCTGCAAATCCAGCCTTTCAGAGTAGGAGCAGTCCTGCTGCCCCACAGTAAAGCCACCTCTCTTTTGGCCAGCATTAGACCAAGGGACGCAAATCTTCTGACTTTTTTAGGGAAATTAACTGTGTAGCCTAGCAACGCCACTTCCGGTGTGGGGATAAGGGTCAGGTTAGTCATGCCTCCTAATGTGCTGTGGACTTGCTCCCAGTCGGTCTTCAGTTTGAGACAGGTCCATGTGAGATGTGCAAAATCTGCGTGTGGGGCGGCACATTTCTGGCAATTGTGTGGTCTTGACAGATCCAGTATGTGCGCTTGGACAGGAGTAAAGTAAATTCGGCGTAGGAATTTGAAATGGAAAGTTTGTGCCTACTATTAAGAGACTTCCTTCATGACCGCGCAGCACTTTGCCCACTGCTCATCGGTAATGATGCGACCCAAGTCGTTTTCCCATGCATTACGAACCTTGTCATCGTTCACCGGTCTCATGCTAGCGCATGCTTTGTAAAGTTTAGATATGAGATGAGCACCAGTCTCGCGCTCTATGAGCAATGTTAGTGGCGTGAAAGGGTCGGGTTCTACGGGGTAATTAGGCAGTGCGGCGCGCAGAGCAGAACGGACTCGTCCCAGTACAAAGTTGTCCATGAAGGAGATGTCTTGGAAACGGGCGTCCTCCGACACCGAGAAGATGTGCCCCTCCGGGTATAAATCTCCCAGTTTGGTAATATCGAATTTGGCCAAGGTGCGGTGTTCCAGTTTTTCTCCTGTTATTGGCAGCCAAGGGGGGGTTGGGGAAGGGTAGGGCAGATGAATATAATGCAGTGGCGCCGGCGAACCGTCGTAGCTTATCCCATGCCCAACTGGTGGTGGAGACCGTCTGTATGTTGTTCGGGTCCCTGGGGATGCCCTTCGGTAACACAGTGGCCAACCTTTCGGGTAGGACAAAATGTCTCTTGAACATTTGGAAGCCCACTGACTTCAACAGCAGAGATAAGCTCTGGGCTACACTGGTCCAAATGATAGCCAAACGGAACATTGTGCAGCTGTGGGGAGCGAAGGAACCACCCTGGGTGGACTCCTGGATAAACAACATGGACTGGTGCATGTTCAGGGAAAAAAACGGGTTATGTCTCCCGTGGGTGTCCCAGGAAATGGTCCTCTATATGGGGCAAATGGAACAGCTACTGCGGAAGTATATGTACTCCCCCACCCCCCCCACTCCCGCCTTTCCCCCTGATACTGTTTCAGATGACCAACTTACACCCTTGTCATTGTTGTCAGATGGAAATATCAGTATGCTTGTACGTATGTATGCCCCAGACTCGAAGTAAGTATGCATTTTCAATGCCCTGTAATGTCGACTTTGTTGGTTAATAAAAAGAAACTTATTAAAAAAAAAAAGAAATGAGCTTCAATAATGTTTTGCGACCGAAATCTGGTTGCAAAACTATAATATTTTACTGACTATACAAATGTCACGGTAACCACTTACCCTTTGTGAATGTTGTCAAAAAAGGTTTTTAGAGTAAGAGGTGGTCCCCTCCCTACTCTTGAAAAAAATGTGACGTAAACTCTCTTTTTTTTTTTAATGAAAATGAGCTCCATTTGAGAAAAAAAAAATAACTTCAATTAAAAGCAGTCAATCATGGTGATCTGCGGCCCCAGCAGGCCACTATCCCTGTGATGGTTGTGAATCAGAGTGGGTCGCATTTTGTGACCTACTTTATTAGTAATCGTGAGGGAGGTTAAATTGTGACCCACTATACTTGGGTATTTTAGTACATAGGTTCCTTTGCAAAATACTACCGTGATTGCAAAAATACTCAGCACAAAGTGCAACTAGTATTTTGCGACCACTGATTTGTAGATCTAGACCAAACTATTTGGTAACGGTACTTTTTTGCTTTAATTTTACTGCCATCACTTGTGCCTAGTGCAATGCTTCCCAAACATTTTAGAACCATAACCCACTTTAGTATGACAAACCTTCGTGGCCCACCTAGCTTTAATGGACATGAGACATGCAATTTTTTTAATGCAACTATAGCATGTGTTAGTGCATTGTCATTTACAGACCGCATATTTCTATTTAAATGGTCACCAAATTTACACAGACATACAGTTTTAAACTATTTTGCACACAAATGATAATGTGGGGAAATCTGGTTTCAGTGAATATTTATTATTTGTGCATCACCAAATAAAGGCTCTTGCTTTGTTCTGATTCTATTAAAATCTTTGTTTCAATCACATTTTACTTCAGAACGATATAGAAATGTGTTTCATTTTTGCTTTCCTAACTGTTGAACTTATACAGTTTTTAAGCAGGCATTCCCATTCAGTTATGTTACGAAAAAATGACATCCTACTGCCTTTCCTTTTATCACACTTTATGTGCCTCAGCAAGATTGGCACATAATAGACTTTTCTTTTCTTTCCCCGATTGGCGAGTGAGAAAAGTTGGTAAACCCCAATCCTGTGTTTAAAACACACACAAGCAGCAGAAGAAATAACCTGACTTTTGACCTATGTGTTTGAAGAGCATTTAAAGGCATCTTTATTTATAGCTTGGACATATCACCATAAATCAAGGATAGGAAAAAATTGGTCTAGAGCTAAAGCTGAAGGAATGTCTGTAAACTGTAAAAAGGTAGAAACAGAATACAGTCTGTTAAAAAAAGAAAAACTAGTCTGATCTGTAGCATAACAGTCAAATGCCACAACACTAGCAGCCCACAGTAATGTGCCTCCAGAGGGCTCAAATATAGTCCATTCTGCTGTGTTTTAACTTGAGCAAGCCAGTTAGCCTCGCCCTGTGTTCTTTAGGTAGAGCCCCCGCAGCGCATGCACTGCTCTGCTCTGCGGCATGCTGTATTGGAGTATGTAATAGAAGCCCCACCCACTGTCTGCCCATATTTTTCATTGGCTTGTGTCATTGTCCTTCCAAAATGCTGGCTTCTGATTCGTTAATAGGCTTGTTAGTCCCTCCTTAGTACCGCCTTGTCTTCATTTGTAACCTCTCATGAAGACTGGCTCTTTTACTTCGGTTGTTACACGGTGCGTCTTTTTTAGTCTGTAAGCACTATTTTCTTTAATTAGTTTCTCCTACTGCAGACACGAAATGCTTTCCTGCAGCATATTCAGCGCACCATGCGTGCTTTCACTTTCCTAGCACCAGGGACAAAGGCGTCCGCTTCTTTGAATAGATCTCGCATTTACAAGAGTTTGAGCTTTTGACACTGTAAATGGCAATGCCATTTTATTTACGTGTTAATTAGCCAAACAGATAAATAAAAGGCATTGTCATTTACAATGCCAATAGCTTAAACTCTCGCAAATGCGAGACCTATTGCATTGCAAATTTTTGTTTTATTGCTGTGTCTTTGTTGATTTTCAGATGCCTGTATAGAGCTCATCTGCTGATCAGTAGAAGGCCACTTTGTAATGCATGCTCCTCTGGTGGCCCCCCTGCGCTGCGATAAATGACAATGTGTGCGGTTGCCCGGGCTCGCACTTTAGAGGGAACAGTGGTCGTGTCCCTGTAAATTAAAGTAATTAATTTTCTTCTGCAAACTGGTCTACATCATTTTGTAGGGTTCTTCGGGATGATTTGGTGTTGGTTATAAAACAAAGGACCTCTTTCTCAAACAGCTGCAATTTATATTGAATGTCTCCTACCCTATTCCTAGTAATGTCTGGAATATGAGAAATGTGGTGTATCAAGGGTTCCATTGATAGTGCAAACATTAAGGGAGTGCAGGGGGCGTCATTGTCATTTTTCCCGCATTATTGAGCTACTGTTGATCTCAGTAAAGGTAATTTTATGCAGCACTTTCAATAGGTAACACCAGTCAACCCTGTTGAACGTCAACTCTACATCAAGTGAGAGAATTGTATTTAGTTTGGCTACTTCTGCGAGGGGTCACTGCTATTCTTGTGTTGTCTCCTGTTTTTTAGGTCGAGCCTAGCGCAGGGCGCATGCGCTGCTCTAGGAGATGACCTTCAGAAATCAGTCAGCTCTTTTCATCCACCTTGCGGGAGCAAGCAGCAGCGCGCAGGGGTTATCTGTTTGCAATTAGCATGGCAGTGCACGCGTCTGCACTTTTCAAGCATTCACTCCCCTGCCTGTCTCACCCTCGCCCTCCCTTGTTTATTATTTATTTCCTCTTACTTGCCTCCCAGCTTGTTCCACTGGGTGCTGCTGCTTTACTTTCACTTTTAGCCGATCTTAGGTTGGCGTTCTTTGAACTCTGCATGTTCATAGCTCGGTGGGCATCTTTCCAATGAATGCTGCCATACAAACACATTACTGCCTGGCGGATCGTTTATCGATTTAACCCTTTCCGAAACAAGTGTTTTTTGTCTGTTTTGTTGCTGTTGAGCACAGTTGTGCTTTGGTTGATTTAGCCGTGAACTCGCTCGGTTCGCTTCAAAGTGCAGTCTGCCAGCCGGCTCCATGAATTGATGGTCGCTTCACTCTCCGAGCCTGCCTTTGTTTGCCTTTGTTCAGTGACTCCTATAAAAAGGATGTTCCCTCCTGAATGGCTTGAACATGTTGGCTGCAGGAAGCTGCGGCCTCCGTGACGTTTGGTTTTCTTTACTGACTCTGGGCTGTCCTCACACCTTCGGGATTCGTCTTGTGAATCCCACATTCTGCCTTGTGACCCTCCATGTTTCCTTCCCCACAGCTCTGAATCTAGTGTGCTACTTTTTCCACAGTAGATTTTGACTTTGTGAGTTTAAATTCTGCTTGATATATGTGATTTTTTTGTGCAAATTATGCAAACTTTTTTTCCTCCAGGTAAGTCCCTTCATTATTCGCACTTCTTAACACCCGGGCGCTTCTTGGCATTCCTGTTCAGACTATGGCTGTTTTCGGATATTTCTTTTTTACGTATTAAGTCACCCTTAAATGCCCCACTTCCTCTCCAAACATCTTAATAGTCATTGCGAGTCCCAGTTTTTGGGTGTGGCTAGAGTAAGCTTCAGCTGTTTGCCAATAGGTCTGGCAAAACACTTATAAGGTCCCAAAGGCGAGACCTGTTGGCTATGCCAATGCTTGTTTTTGTATTTCAAACGAAGTAAGAATGTTGTGTGGAAATCAATTTGCACCATACAGTGTTAAGCTTTGTTACTAGGACAGAAGCAAATAGTTTACATCACAGTTTAAAAGTGCTATAGGGCGGTGGGAGTCACAGGATTGTGGGATTTTGTTTGAGCAGGAGTGAAAGATGAGAGGTAAGCATGGTTTCTAATACAATCCTGGATGTCTGAATATAGATTAATATTTTTAAAGCGGTCCAGCTGAAAGAGATGCTTAGGCTTTGTAGAATGAGACTTTGAAGCCAGCTGGCCCAAAGGATTTTCAACTAGGCATGCTTTTTATTACTTCTCTTACTTCCTCTGCCATAATTTCCTTCTCTAATGCTGCCAGGTCTGCGTACAAATCTGTGGGAGTGTAATTACGAACATAATCATATTGTTTAATTGGATACACCAGCAGGCTTTAAAAAAGAGAGGAATGGAACAAGTCAAATGCATCTAAAATCTCTGGGGTGGAGATGAGATTGGTGCCTTTGTCGTTAATTATTTCCTCCTATAAGGTTTCATGATTTAAGCTGCCTTTTGTTTATATGCCATGTATCCCTCCGCTTTGTCCCTTTTTTTTGTAGTGCGTTTGCTTAATATAGAAAGGAGTTTAGGCTGCATCCTTCATAAAAAGCTGTTCTAATTCGCCCCTGATTATTTGCGATTCTCTGAGCATGTGTGGTGAACCTTTTGTTTGAGATGTAATTCAGCTTGCTGAGTTATGTCTCAAGAACGTAATTTTCTTTTTGTTTAGCTAAACATTTCAAATTGGTTGTGTGGGATTTTGCATCTCCCTGAAGTACTACTTTTGCTGCTTCCCATAGCACAGAATGGTTCACTTTTCTCACTATCACTATTTTAATATCCGCTCATTAAGGAGATCTCACAAGGCAATCTTATTCACCACCCAGAGCGGACAAGCCTGTTGTGGAAGGAGGGAATCTGCCCCTATCCAGATGGAGGCCTGATCTGATAACGACTTAATTCCTGTGATGGATGCCAAGATTCTAGGTAGAAGGTCTTGTGTGGTTAAGAAAAGTCCATGTGTGAATTGAATTTATGTACATTAGAATAGAAAAGTAAAGTCTTTGTTGCCTACATATTGAGGTCTTCCATCATCTAGGAGAGTCAGATCCTCAACACCCTGGAAGAGAAGAGGTTAGGGCCTCAGTAGTAGAGTGTCTTCAGTGGAAACCCATCAATAACAGGGTGTAGAACTGTATTGCTACTTCCCCCATCACCAAGTTTCCAACCTAGGGAAAAAAAAGGTTGCTAAAATTGTTCTTTGTTTTGTATTACATTTGTTATTAGCATGACATTGTGAGGGGAACCAGAAAGACCTTAACTGGGGCACATCTTTCAGGAGATTAATCTTCTGTAGGAGCACTATGTCTACCTCTTTGTGTTTCAGCTAGTGGATTGTCGCTCTGCCATATATGTCAGGCACCCCTAAGGTAGTCCTCCTCAGCCCAGGAGGGGGGGTGCTGTATATTAAAGGTAAGGACATACAAATGCAAGGCTATATGTCTCTAGTGGTGTTCCCCATTGGAAACTACTGTGTCAGCGGTCCATATGTGACTGTGGGCTTCCACCCGGGAATTCTCAAATTTAGCAGTTCCATTATGGTACCGCTGAAATATGTCATGTATCCAACAATGTGCCTTCTTACCCCTAACATGAATCTTGTGGCCCTGGGTGGTGTGGCATGCACACAGCTGGCTACCTTAGAGTATGCCCACATGGTTGCCCCAGCTTCTCTGTCCTCTGGCTGGCATGCCCGCATTTCCCGCACTTGCTGCCGCAAAGACAGGATTTGACCTCCTGCCAGCAGTGTGATTACTCCCAGGAGTCAGGAACAAAGGCTTTGGCAGTTAAGAGGTCACACTTCCCTCCTCCCAAGCAGGCTAGTGAGGTGGCACATCAAGGCGGTGGGCTTCAAAAGCTACACCACCTCTGATATGCATTAGGACTGACTCCCAGGGGTGGCAAAGCCCTCCTCCTGCCACATGCACGTTTTCACCAGGGCAGGGAAGTTAGCTATGCAGGGAAATGTACACCCCCAGATGGCTAGCCACACCTCTAGGGTGAGCATTATGGTCTGTACGCCACAATTTGATTTCTGCCATCTTTACAAATGACAGATTAGAGGGTTCTGGGTAGAAAATGTGAGCTACACTCGCAGATGTGGTCACATCAGGGGCCGCTAGCTCTCACACTCTAACTCCCGTAAACCTAGAATTTCAGGGACCGCCCCCCACCCGACACCAGAACCTCAGATCTGAACAACTTGCATCAAAGAACGGCCAAGAGGAGTGTCACTGACAACAAAACTTTGCCCACAGCACCAAAGCAAAAGAGGGTGGCAACAAACTTGGAACTGGGTGAACAAGCCTCGTCCTTGGCCAAAACTCTGCAATCCCTGAGAGAGGGACCCCTGCTGAAGCCAGGAGCACTGTCAGACTCCCCTGGATTAGTGACACTAGTCTCCTGCAAATTGCAGGTAAAAACACTCACCGTATCTGAAGATTTACTGCCCATCAGACTCTCTGCCCAAATCCAGGTGGTCCAGTGCACTGTAGGAGTTGTAGTCTTGCCTTCCACAAAGTTTCAGTCCACTACCGCATTCCCCGGGACCAAGTGACGTGCCAGTACCTTTTCGCTGTGTTTACTGCTGTCAAGGCTTGTTGGTGTCAAATCCGGCAACCATCGCCCACATTCCTCGTTGCATCTACAGGGAAAACTATGCAACATTCATCTGACGTCAGCAGCTGTGTATCTGTTATGTTTTTGTGTTCTGTTTCTTTCAGCCCTGTGTAAGCTGTAAAATCAGCTTCCCCTTGGCTCCTGTTCAGCACCAATGTCAGCCAGGAGAAATCTGCACCCCGACTTCACGGGCTAGGTAAAATTGATCTGACTGTTGTGGCCTGTCCAGGGGCCTAATTGTCGTTTACCCTGTAAGGGTTCCACATAACTCAACCTGCAAGTGACCAATTGTCACTGGTGGTTATTGCCATTCACCGCACTGTTATATTTTCTATGTATTATTTTGCACTGATTTAATATTGGTTCTAAAATCCATAACTCAGGTTATATGTATGCTATTCCATTCATTTTGGTGTCTAAATTAAGCTAAAATTACACTATTTTTATAAATTGGTGTTGGATTTCTCTTGAGTCGTGACAATTACTTATCATCCATCTTGGTACTCTGAAATGCTTAACACATGTTCCTCCAGAAAGCCTGACTGTTCTTTGCCACTCTACCAGGATTGGGCTATGGATTGGTTAGTCTGAATCCACGACCATCTTTGGGGTATTGTGATAGTATTACTTGGTGAGGTCTAACCCAGATAGAGGTAGCCTAGTGTTAACTTTGCTTCGCTCACCTCCTTTACTGCTTGTCGTTTTCCATTAAAGGGGAAGTGCAGGTGAAAAGTGTGTTTTCCATTAAAGGGGAAGTGCAGGTGAAAAGAGTAACCCCAATGATAAGGCATCTTCTCTTTCTGCAGGTATGAAGTGATTTCTTTAAAGTTTCTTCATCTAGCCAGTGTTTAAGCGTGGACATCTTGGTAGAATTGTATCGTATCGCCTCTGAAAAGTATTTATTCTAGTTTTGACTTCTGGGATGATCCTTTTTATGCCTTGGATGAAGTGGGCGTGTGTCGGTACAACTGGTGAAAGGTTATTTTCTTACTGGAACATAGAGTATACTCTGTGCCCCCAGACTAGTGGGATATTCATATATTCTGGTATGTGAAGCAACTAAGAGAAGAGCATGGACGTAGGCATCCTAAGTATTTATTACCTACTTCCTTGTTGATTTCTTTGAGGCATATAGTATGCTGTCTGGAGCGATCTTCAGTATCATCCAGTTAATGTAGCACTGGTTGGTGGTGTTGCTGCAGGGAGATAATTCGGAGAGCCTGCTCATCTCTTTCATGTAACTGTTCTGCCAGATTGTGCTAATTTTGGCAGCCACGGACCATGTAGGTAAAAGCTGTGGGGCCGGGTGGGGGGGGGGGAGGTTCAACAGACGACCACAAGATAAAATAAATAAATCATTTTACCTCCTCTTCGTCTCCCGAAATACCACCCCACCACCACCCGGCCACACCGCCCCATTGTTCTTACCTACACGGGCCGCTGCTGCATTTTGGTTGAGGTGAAAGTGATCCAGTTCTGAGGGAGACTCATTTAAATCCTGTCAAAGCAAGTTGATCTCCTTGCTAAATTCAGTAAAAACTATCTGTATGTCTTTTTTTGAGGCAGGGGCCTGAAGATCACCACCCTCTGCCACTTTAATTTTGAGGTGCTGCGGTGTCTGTGCCTAGTTGGGATAGTGGAAGGCCTAATTGTTGATCCGGCAGCATGTCCTTTCTTGTTGCTGGTTGTTGGAAACAGCCCACTCCCACTCCGCAGGGTGGTGGTGGACCTTCCCGACACAATGGGGTAGCTTGGCTCGAGTGGTCAGGAAACAGGCGCAGTGCTAAGCATACAATATACCCATACAGTAACCATGCGTGCATCCGTTCCAAAAACGACTCTACACCGTAAAAATTATGAAAATATGCTTTCTTTATCTTTCTTCTCTTAGTTGCTGATTGGGAAAATAAATAACAATCACAATATACAAATTCTTAAATAGAGCAGGTCAAATAAATAATTGCTGTTTGCTGAAATAAATAGGGGTGATCATAAATAACAGGGCATAAATACAAGTGCAATATATACAGACAATTAAATACTTTGAGGTAATAAATACTGTACCAATAAATACTGTACCAATAAATACTGTACACCAACAAGTCCTGTGGACCTATAAATATAGTGCAGCAATAAATAGATAAGAACTTAATAAATACAGTATCCCCAATAAGTAATTAGAAGTATACAGCCACACTCATGAATCAGATGACACTTCAATTCTTAAGGGCTGATTTGGCCCAGGCACAGCTTGTAGGGTGTGGGAGGCTTGGGGGGTTCTACTCCCTGGCTGAGGCAAAGGCTGAGGCCTAAACTGAGGTAGATCAAAGGGGGGAATTCCAATGCCCTGGCTTCCCTTCTCCACACAACCTCTCTAGGTTAGTCCCAGTTCACCCCAGGCACAGTCAGGTGGGTTTCAGCACCTCCCTAGCCCCTTAGAGTAGTCTCTCAGGTCTCCACAGGGCCTTAGGCGCCCTCTACTCCACTTACTGCCCTTTTCTGATGTTCCGACGCCGCTGGAGTCGTGTCGACGCCGTGAGGCGGTTCCGGTTCGGTCTCGGCGGCCTCGGCACAATGTCAGTTCTTTGACGACGCCGGTAGGCGGTTCCGGTCCGATGTCGGTGGCCTCGGTTCGAACTCGACCTCCGATTCGACGGCGTCGGGCAGTCTCTTCACGATGTCGACTTCGGGCGGCTCCGGTCCGATGGCGCACTCGGCTCCGATGACGTCGGCCGGTCTGGCCTCGCTGTCGACTTCCGGCGACTCCGGGGTGCGATCCTCACCCCCGACCTCCGGTGTTCCTCCTCACAGGTTCCGGGCGACTCCGGAGTGCGATCCTCACTCCCGACCTCCGGTGCTCCTCTACCTCGGTCTCCGACGACTCCGGAGGGCGGACTTCACCCTTCCGATGACGCCGCTCACTCGACCTCGGTTCACTTCCTTCTCGACCCTTGGTATTCCTCTCGACCTCCGTCGGCGCCCTCTTACGACCTCAGGCGGCTCCGGGTACGACGTCTGCTACCTCAGTCAGCGCCGCTTCTCCACCTCGGGCTCCAGGTCTTCGGCTACTCGACGCCAGACTCCAGGGAAACCAGTTCTCAGGTCAGAATCTTGCTGCTTTCTTGGTTCTAAGGCCTGTTCCTGCTGTCCAGGTCCTTAGGATGGTTTTCTTCTGTCTTCTTCCCACACAGGGCTATAGGCTGGGATCCATCAGTAGGGACCAGTATCAAGGGTGGGTTTATGGACCCCACTCCAGGCACAAGTTTCCACCCCTGCTGCTTCACTCCTTCCTCCTTCACTGTTGTGCTCCTCTCTCTTCACCAGTCAGGTGCCAACTGCCAGCTCCAACTGCCAACTGCCTCTCTTATCCTCCCAACATTCTAAACGGTTTCCAACTGTCACACAGTTCTGGAATCTCCTGGAAGGTTCTGGAAGGTGCTGGTAGGTTCCAGTGGATGCTGGTGATGTCACAGGAGGCCACCATTTTGTGCTTCAGGCCCTCAGACAGAAGTTTCAGGGGTAGCTAAAATGGCTCCCTGAATCTGTAGCAACACGAAAAAGTCTGGTGGTTCCCAAAAAGGAAAAATTCAAACAGGGTTTGAGGCAAAAGTGGGACAAAATAAATAATGATGAGGAGGGACCACCCAAAGGGCTGACAGGTCTAACACGCGTCCCCCCCAGCTGAAAGTGGGGAGAGCTACCCAACCCCTTGGGAGTTCTCATCACTAAGGCGGAAATACCTTGAGAGACCGTCTGCATTGGCGTGGTCCACTCCAGGCCGATGTTCCACCTGAAAGTCCATCCCCTGTAGGGAAATAGACCACCTCAACAACTTGGGATTCTCCCCCTTCATTTGCATCAGCCAACGAAGGGGTCGGTGGTCGGTCTGAACCAGGAAGTGCGAGCCAAACAGGTATGGCCGCAACTTCTTCAGAGCCCATACCACTGCAAAGGCTTCACGCTCTATTGCACTCCACTTCTGTTCCCTGGGAAGTAGTCTCCTGGATAGGAAGACCACGGGTTGATCCAGACCCTCTTCGTTGAGTTGCGATAACACTGCCCCAATGCCATGTTCTGATGCATCTGTCTGGACAATGAACTCCTTGGAAAAGTCTGGGGCCCTTAAGACCGGGGCCTCGCACATGGCTTTCTTCAATTTCTCAAAGGCTTGCTGACAAGCCTCCGTCCAGACTACCCGTCGAGGTTGTTTCTTGGACGTGAGCTCCGTGAGAGGGGCTACGATGGTACCGTACCCCTTCACGAAGCGGCGATAGTAACCCGTGAGGCCCAAAAATGCTCGGACCTCAGTCTGAGTCTTGGGGGGTTCCCAGGCCATGATGGCCTCGATCTTCGCCTGGAGGGGCTGCACCGTTCCCCTACCCACCAAGTGTCCAAGGTACACTACCGACCCCTGCCCGATCTGGCACTTGCTGGCCTTGATCGTCAATCCAGCTTGTCTCAGGGCCTGGAGAACAGCTTGCAGGTGACGCAAGTGATCCTCCCAGCTGTTACTGAAGACGGCTATGTCATCCAGATAAGCAGCAGAGAAACTCCCCATCCCGGTGAGGATCTGGTTTACCAGGCGCTGAAACGTGGCAGGTGCGTTCTTGAGCCCAAAGGGCATCACACAGAACTGGTAGTGGCCATTGGGCGTGGAGAAGGCTGACCTTTCCCTTGCTCCATCAGTCAAAGAGATCTGCCAGTACCCCGAAGTAAGGTCAAAGGTACTTAAATATTGGGCAGCTCCCAGCCGGTCAATTAATTCATCCGCCCGAGGGATCGGATGTGCATCAGTCCTTGTCACTGAATTCAGTCCCCGGTAGTCCACACAGAACCTCAGTTCTGGTTGGGTACCCGGTGGTGCAGCTTTTGGTACTAACACCACCGGACTGGACCAGGGGCTGCTAGAAGGTTCAACCACTCCTAGCTCCAGCATCTTAGTGACTTCACTATGAATGCTGGCCTTCACCTTGTCTGACATCCGGTAGATCTTGGACTTCACAGGTGGGCTGTCTCCTGTGTCCACGTCATGGACGCACAGGTGAGTCCTACCCGGGACAAGGGAGAACAACGAAGAGTACTGCCCCAAGACCTGGCGACAGTCCTCCTGCTGTTCAGGAGTTAGGGATGGGGAGAGAATCACTCCCTCCACCGACCCATCCTTTTCCTGAGACGCAAATAGATCAGGGAGAGGCTCGCTTTCCACGTCCTCTCCTCCGTCAGTCACCATCATCAAGATGACTTCGGGCCTCTCGTGGTGGGGTTTGAGGCGGTTGGCATGCAGCACCCGCAGGGGCTGACGAGGGGTCTTCAGGTCCACCAAGTAGGTAGCCTTACCCTTCTTCTCCAACACCTCAAAGGGTCCTGACCAGCGATCCTGGAGGGCGCTAAGCTCTCCGGGTTCGATCACCCACACCTTCTGGCCAGGCTCCAACTCCACCGGGTGAGCGTTGTGGTCATACCACGCCTTCATTACTGCTTGGCTGGCTTCCAAGTTGT
Organism: Triturus cristatus; assembly: GCF_964204655.1. Taxonomy (NCBI): domain Eukaryota; kingdom Metazoa; phylum Chordata; class Amphibia; order Caudata; family Salamandridae; genus Triturus; species Triturus cristatus. The sequence continues at coordinate 253,655,207 of NC_140586.1, forward strand.
CAGAAGCTTGCTTCCACAACTTAGCCATTTGGCTCCGGAAGGCCAGCATGTAGCTCACCACATCCTGGGGGAGCTTTCTGGGAGTTCTTTCCCATCCGTCTCTCACCAGGTTAAGAGGTCCACGTACAGGGTGCCCATACAGAAGCTCGAAGGGGCTGAAGCCCACTCCCTTCTGTGGCACTTCCCTGTAAGAAAAGAGTAAACAGGGTAGGAGGACGTCCCATTTCCTCCGCAGGCTTTCAGGCAGACTTCTGATCATGCCTTTTAAGGTTTTGTTAAACCTTTCCACCAGTCCATTGGTCTGGGGGTGGTAAGGAGTTGTGAACCGGTAGGTCACTCCGCACTCCTTCCACATTGCCCGCATATATGCTGACATGAAGTTGGTCCCCCTGTCGGACACAACTTCCTTGGGAAAACCCACTCGGGTAAAGATTCCCATCAGGGCCCTAGCCACAACAGGTGCTGTTATGGTCCTCAGAGGTATTGCCTCTGGGTACCGTGTGGCATGATCCACCAGAACCAGGATAAACCTGTGACCAGCCGTAGTCGGTGGATCTAATGGACCCACAATGTCGATGCCCACCCTTTCAAAGGGGGTGCTAACGACAGGAAGTGGTTCCAGGGGAGCTTTCAGCTTCACCCCTGTTTTCCCACTGGCTTGGCAAGACACACATGTCCGGCAGTAGGTATCGGACGACACTTTCATCTGAGGCCAATAAAAGTGTGGGACAAGACGGGCGAAGGTCTTGTCTTGCCCCAGGTGTCCTGCCAAGGGGATCTCGTGAGCCAACTCTAAAAGGAAGGCTCGAAAACGTTGAGGTACTACCAAGGCTCTTGACGATCCATGTAGGGGTGCCTTGGGTTCACTGTAGAGGAGGCCATCCTCCCAGTAAACACTGTAGTTCCCTTCAACGTTCCCTGCTGCCTGGGCTTCGGCCTGTCGCCTCAGCCCCTCAAGGGTAGGGCACTCCCTCTGGCCCTGGCAGAATTCCTCCCTGGACGGGCCTCCCTCCACGTGCCACTCGGCCGGGATGGGTAAGTCCTCCAGATTGGTAACGTCCCCCTCCGCAGACTCCTGGTCCACCACCTCCGGTGGCCTATCCGTCCTACGGGGTGGAGACGCCGAGGCAGGCTCCTCCTGTCCTCGGTTCTTCCCTTGACTGGCAGCTGGCTGGGCCTTTGTTCCAGGCTCCAGCCGGAATGAACTCCCTCTTCGGGTAGTCTCGGACCTTGTGCTAACACAGGCCCAGTCAGGTGTACCCAGCATCTCGGTATGAGTCCGGTATTCCACCTCCTTCCAAGCGTTGTGCTCCATGTCATTGCCCAGCAGACAATCGACTGGCACGGCAGGGCTTACGGCAACTCGAAGTGAACCTGCAACCCCCCCCCATTCAAAGGGAACCTCGGCCACTGGATAGTGACCTGTTCTGCCGTCAGCCATCGCGGCTGGGTGGAGTACATCGGGAATTACCTGCTCTGGAGACACCAGTTGGCTACGCACCATAGTCATACTGGCTCCTGTGTCTCTCAGAGCCTCCCCTCTTTGGCCGTTGATGGTGATCCACTGCCCATACTTTGCGGTATTTGCGGGCACCTGGATCTTAGGAACCATCTCCCGTTCTCCCAGGGACACTAAAGTGACACCCGCCCACTCCCTTCCCTTAGTTAAGGGCATCTCCTCCCCGAGCACTACACTAGCTACTCCGGGGGGCTTTCCTCCAGTGGGAGGGGGTGATCGTTTCTGACACTTCGGATCTCCTTTATAGTGTCCAACGCCACCGCACTCGTAGCAATGGACAACCCTTGGCTGCTGACTCTGGCCAGGATTAGGGTTTCTGGGTGGGTTAGCCTTAGAGGTGAATCCTGTTCCCTTCCCTTGGAAGTTATTTTGGGGGCCTTTGGAGAACTCCTTTTTCTTTTCCCCTCCCTCTTTCTTCTGGGGGGCGCCCTGTCCGGCCTTTTGAGTATCCCCTCCAGTCCCCCTTGTGGACACCCGGGTACTAGCCCAAATGTCCGCCTCCTCAGCAAGCTTCCGGGGGCTGGTCAGCTTGCTATCCACCAGGTGTTGCCGCAGTTCAGGGAAACATTTCTCGAGTAGGTGTTCCTTCAGTACTAGGTCAAACAGCTCCTCGTAGTTCCTTACTTCACTGCCCTGAATCCAACCTTCCAGTGCCTTCTTTGCATAGTCCAGGAAGTCCACCCAATTCTGTGTGCCCAGTTTGTGACTACCCCTGAACTTCTGTCTGTACTTTTCCGGAGTTAGTCCAAACTTCCTGATGAGCGCCAGTTTCATGGTGGGGTAGTGGGTTTGCTCCTCCTCTTCGAGGGCCAATAAAGCATCCCTACCAGCTGGAGGCATGTATTTGTACAATCCCCCTCCCCAATACTTCACTGGAACCCCATGGGCCCTCAATGAGACCTCATAGGCTGCGAGCCATTTGGCGATGTCGTCACCCGCCCCATAGCTCGCTACAATGTCCTTTGGCAGGTAGGGTTTGGATTCCCTGGTGGACTCTTGGTTTTGGCTGCCACCATTAGGAACAGTTGGTGCCCCAATTCTTAGGATCTGAAGCTCTATCTCCTTCAGTCTTATCTCATGAGCCATCCTCTCTTTCTCCGTCTCATGAGCCAACCTCTGTTCCTCCTTCTCCTTCTCCAGCTTTGCTAAATCCCATGTGAGCTGTCTTTTCTCTCTCCGATCTGCTAACTCCACGCTGGATAAGCCCCCACTAGAGGCACGGCTGCCCCCCCTAGAAAGTGTCCTGGGCCCTGCTGACAGGTTCCCCACCTCAGGTTGGTACATCTCAGCCCCCTCGGGGTCAGGCTCTCCATCCCTGTCTTCCTCCTCAGCCTTGCTTTCCCTGCGTGCCTCCCCCCAAGCCCTTAAGCTGGTTTGAAGTGCACCCTTCTTTGCTCCTGGGGGACAGTACACCCCCTCTCGCTGGCAAAACTCCCTGAGTTGGGCCACAGTGTACGTGTCTAGATTTTCAAGAACAAACTCCATCTTGCCCACTCAGGTTAGAGGACAGGTTTTGTGCAGTAACAATGCAGGGGGGTACCTTAAATAATACCTCCTCCCACCACCAGAGTAAATTTGGAAAAAACAAAAACCCACAATTAGGAAGGCCGCTGTGAGAAAACTCCCGGTGTAGGCCTATGGACTACCCACAGTTATTGTTGAGTATATGTAGGCACAGCTCTATCCCACCACTGAACACCAATTTATGTTGGAAACAGCCCACTCCCACTCCGCAGGGTGGTGGTGGACCTTCCCGACACAATGGGGTAGCTTGGCTCGAGTGGTCAGGAAACAGGCGCAGTGCTAAGCATACAATATACCCATACAGTAACCATGCGTGCATCCGTTCCAAAAACGACTCTACACCGTAAAAATTATGAAAATATGCTTTCTTTATCTTTCTTCTCTTAGTTGCTGATTGGGAAAATAAATAACAATCACAATATACAAATTCTTAAATAGAGCAGGTCAAATAAATAATTGCTGTTTGCTGAAATAAATAGGGGTGATCATAAATAACAGGGCATAAATACAAGTGCAATATATACAGACAATTAAATACTTTGAGGTAATAAATACTGTACCAATAAATACTGTACCAATAAATACTGTACACCAACAAGTCCTGTGGACCTATAAATATAGTGCAGCAATAAATAGATAAGAACTTAATAAATACAGTATCCCCAATAAGTAATTAGAAGTATACAGCCACACTCATGAATCAGATGACACTTCAATTCTTAAGGGCTGATTTGGCCCAGGCACAGCTTGTAGGGTGTGGGAGGCTTGGGGGGTTCTACTCCCTGGCTGAGGCAAAGGCTGAGGCCTAAACTGAGGTAGATCAAAGGGGGGAATTCCAATGCCCTGGCTTCCCTTCTCCACACAACCTCTCTAGGTTAGTCCCAGTTCACCCCAGGCACAGTCAGGTGGGTTTCAGCACCTCCCTAGCCCCTTAGAGTAGTCTCTCAGGTCTCCACAGGGCCTTAGGCGCCCTCTACTCCACTTACTGCCCTTTTCTGATGTTCCGACGCCGCTGGAGTCGTGTCGACGCCGTGAGGCGGTTCCGGTTCGGTCTCGGCGGCCTCGGCACAATGTCAGTTCTTTGACGACGCCGGTAGGCGGTTCCGGTCCGATGTCGGTGGCCTCGGTTCGAACTCGACCTCCGATTCGACGGCGTCGGGCAGTCTCTTCACGATGTCGACTTCGGGCGGCTCCGGTCCGATGGCGCACTCGGCTCCGATGACGTCGGCCGGTCTGGCCTCGCTGTCGACTTCCGGCGACTCCGGGGTGCGATCCTCACCCCCGACCTCCGGTGTTCCTCCTCACAGGTTCCGGGCGACTCCGGAGTGCGATCCTCACTCCCGACCTCCGGTGCTCCTCTACCTCGGTCTCCGACGACTCCGGAGGGCGGACTTCACCCTTCCGATGACGCCGCTCACTCGACCTCGGTTCACTTCCTTCTCGACCCTTGGTATTCCTCTCGACCTCCGTCGGCGCCCTCTTACGACCTCAGGCGGCTCCGGGTACGACGTCTGCTACCTCAGTCAGCGCCGCTTCTCCACCTCGGGCTCCAGGTCTTCGGCTACTCGACGCCAGACTCCAGGGAAACCAGTTCTCAGGTCAGAATCTTGCTGCTTTCTTGGTTCTAAGGCCTGTTCCTGCTGTCCAGGTCCTTAGGATGGTTTTCTTCTGTCTTCTTCCCACACAGGGCTATAGGCTGGGATCCATCAGTAGGGACCAGTATCAAGGGTGGGTTTATGGACCCCACTCCAGGCACAAGTTTCCACCCCTGCTGCTTCACTCCTTCCTCCTTCACTGTTGTGCTCCTCTCTCTTCACCAGTCAGGTGCCAACTGCCAGCTCCAACTGCCAACTGCCTCTCTTATCCTCCCAACATTCTAAACGGTTTCCAACTGTCACACAGTTCTGGAATCTCCTGGAAGGTTCTGGAAGGTGCTGGTAGGTTCCAGTGGATGCTGGTGATGTCACAGGAGGCCACCATTTTGTGCTTCAGGCCCTCAGACAGAAGTTTCAGGGGTAGCTAAAATGGCTCCCTGAATCTGTAGCAACACGAAAAAGTCTGGTGGTTCCCAAAAAGGAAAAATTCAAACAGGGTTTGAGGCAAAAGTGGGACAAAATAAATAATGATGAGGAGGGACCACCCAAAGGGCTGACAGGTCTAACACTGGTTTACTGGTTTTTGCCCTATTCACAGCAATTGTTGGAGGCCCCTTTGTGATTTGGTGGATACTGCAGTTTTGTTTTCAGAGAATCTAGGATCTTTGCCAGGCTGGTACCAGCTTGCACAGTGCTTTGTTTTGACCTAGCTTAGTAAACCGTGTAATGTGTAAGCTGTTGCCTTTCGTCACTGGAGTGGGGCCGGGAAACCAGCCAGCGCATTCATACCGGTTCACTGTCAGTTGCCTCTTGCCATGGATTTTGTATTATGAAGCTTGATAACGTTTTGCATATTACCTGTTTCCTCCAAATTGCACCTTAGCACTCTCATTTCTTCTAAATGTATGTATGTATTGAACACGTATTAATATATATTTCTCTTTGAATTGCTGCAGATACAACCTGTGCATTAAACAGCAGCAAGTGGTACATCTGAATAAGTGGTATTTGGTATTAAAGAAATGATGTGGGTAATACTGGGGGAAATGTTTGACCACAGCAATAGATGATTAATAATCAGTGGTTTGTTTTGCCCATGCCTGACGAGTCTGGGATGACTCTGCTGCTTTGTAAGGGTTAATTATGCTGGGATGGAATTGATATAGTGGGAGAAGTGTCTCTTGAGGTTCCGCTTGAGGGTTTGAAAGATGACCTACATATTCTTGGAGATTGAAGCTGGTTCACGTGGTTGGGTGCTATCATGCCAAAGAAACTGAATCTAAAAGTTTCTCAATGGTTTTAGAAGCTGAGTCCTTTGTCTCATCAACCTCTGCAGATTCTAAGCCTTACAGGTGAGAACCAGGATGTGTTGCAGGTTTAGAGCCATCCAGCCACTTCCTGGTAGACAAAGGTTCTTGGGGCCCGTGGCATGGTGGACAGGTTGTTGGTATTTGAGCTAGGGGTCCATAACCAGGGGCTGGAAACAGTAAAGGGGGGTGAAAGCAGTTACAGTAATCAGGTGTCCAAATAATTAGTGTTGGGTTATGAAGCGGATGAGGGTTAAGGCAGCCTGGGAGGGAAGGTGAGGACACACAATTTACTTCTGTGGACCCATCTAAGAGTCATCACTTATGAATATGTGATCACAGACCGGATCACTAGTTGTGGTACTTGGTCAGGAAACTGGAGTTACTGTAACCTTGGGGGCGGTGCCACAGCACAACTCAAAGATACCCCCATGGGCCTAACCTACTACGAATTAATGACTTTGAGTGAAATATATTTGCTCATGACTCACTAAATACGATATGGGTGGACTTCATACGGTCATTTAACAGATCCACAAAAAAAATATGATACGTTTGAAGATGTAGAACAAAATTGCTTACTTTTTTGTTTTTGTCTCAACCAAACACATAGTACTTTTTTTTCAAAGAAGAGCAAACGTAGTTTGATTTATTGCACTTGAGCATATAAAATTTAAGGCAACATTTATGAAGTGTTTAAAAGGGCTGCTAGGCTCTTGTGTTTTGTAAAGATTTCATGAATGAGCACTAACACTGCACGGTTGTGTGCTATAAGTGCATATTTAGTAACTAAATGTGTATAAAGTTTCATTTGCCCATATTGCAAATTTGTATTCAAATATGCTTCTTTCTAAAATAAGTCTGTTCACCCCATTATGAACAAATATTCAATTTCTGGCAGTATTTGGAGAACTGGTGCTCCCAGGCGTGTGTTGTTGATCAAGTCTTGATTCTGGCGTTTCACACTGAGCCCAAGAAGTATATTAAGTGGAGAATACCATTTTGCCATTCCAGAAAAAGCGAATTTCCACCTGTTGTTCGCATTCACAGGAACTGAAGGTGCTTAACTAAGCATGACCAGCCTTCTCCTGTTTACATAAATATTTAACATGTTCTGTCATTTTGGATGGGTCATGATTACAAGTGATGGCGTAAATTACAGTACACTCTGTGTGCATGGATCAGATCGCCAAGATGTATGGTTAACACTGTTGCACCCCTGTAATTTTCCCACTGATAATCTGGCCATAGTGTGTATTTTTTCATCCATACTGGAGAGCGGGAGTTGAATGCAACTGAGGTGCCCAGGTGCAAACAAATGTTTATTAAGGTTTCGTTTTATATTATGTTGATTGTCAAATGTTTAGGGAACCTCCACAACATTCATTGGGTCCGGACCCAAACCTAATCTGCAAGGGGGGTGGGGAGGAAGAACGAGCTTGGCTCATTGGGCAAAACTCAACTATAATCACAATAAATTACTTTTCTGGCAGGATCATTTTCTGAAATCAGTTTTGATCCGTAACACAAAAAAAAGTTTACAACATGCTCTCAATGTTAATGTAAAAAGAACATGCAAAATGTGTTGAAGTGTATATATAAAAGCAAGTAAATTCTAGAATATGAGGTTTGAATAAACTAAAAATGGGTATTTGACATCATTTTATTGAAGCTTTTGCTCCACCTAGAACATGCACTTGTGATGGTACAGTGATATTGTGGGCAGGTGGTGTTCTTACAGCCCTGTGGGTGGGCATGTCTCTATGAATCGAGCTATAAGGTAAACAGTGGTTCCGTTGGGTGAAAGAATTCCTTTACGCATTGAGCATATTCACACGTTATTTAGATAATATGCAATGTTATGCTGTAAACAACACACCAAACAGTTTGTATGTAATTCCAATTCTTTATATATAAATTACGTCATTCATATATATATATGCATCTATATCTTATGAGAGGCCGTCAGCCAACAGTGTAATGATAAATAGTGACACAGTGAAAAAATAAGTGCTCAGTGACAATGTGCGTGATATGTGCAATAGTTTTGAAATTTAGAAACATTTGAACATGGCCAGCAGGATTGAATATTTATAGTAAAGCCGCGTGATGGAGAAATTCCTTTTAACGCAGGTTCTATGTACTGGTCCAAATATAAGTCGATGTTTCAACCCTTGTGCTGCACTAATGTAAGGTCAGTATGGGTCTTCATCAGGACATAAGGCAAGCAGTGACGGCCTTATTGTGATTAGAATTCACATGTTATCAGGGCCCTTCGGAGTGTTAGCCCTCCGGCGAGATTTTCTGGAAGGGCTTCAATTGGATAATTACGTTGCAGGGGGCCTCAGTGGTATATCAGATGAACCACAAGTCAGGTATCAATCGATGCTCGTCAATTATATCTCTTTAGGTATGCAATGCCGTCTCTATTCTTGGTGCTTCTCAATAAATCATGCGGGCGGCAGGCAAAGATTTCTCTGCTCGTCAAACCGATGTTAACTCACTAGGACGGCAGGCAAAGAGTCCGGGCTCGTCTGTGGCATACAGCAGCAGTGAATGAATCGAGCAGCCGAGCCTGGCCTGACAATTCTATGGGTTGGGTAAAGGTTGATAGGGATGTAATACCTTTTCCCATTTTATTTCTTCACATTCTCAAGAAATGTGTTTCATCGTAGGGCACCAGGCGCATGGATTTGGGATGATTCATCAGTGCGCTATACTTTGTTCTCTGCCCTATGTTGTGTGCTGTTCAACTGCCCTTAAATAACAATATCTTTATTTCTCCAATGAGCGCAGCTCAAAAGAAGAAGAAGAAAGACCGGCGAAAAGCCACAGAGGGAACAGCTCCTGGTGACACCACGGCTCCTAAGATCGGGGCTATAGACAAGAGCCACCTCTGCTGTGAGCATCACAAGGCCATGCTGGCAGGGCTGGTGATTTTTAAGAACCCAGAGCAGCTACCAGGTAAGAGGGCAGGAACCCAGGGGGGGAAGGACCATCCACATGCACATTCTTTCATCCTCTACTTGTCATATGACACGTACAGTCACACTGAGCTATGCTTGAGTATTACGATAAACTGTCCAGATTAGAACATGTCGGGAAGCAGTTTTGCCAAAAGACTAAACTTTGAAAGAGCTCTTAAAGATTAATCGTCTCTATTGTTGTGAGGACCCCACAGCCCATGCTATAGAAAGATACTCCCTTATACGAGAAAACTACTGATTTGGCCCCCTCATCCATCAGTCTACAGGTCATATTAACGACAACATACCTAGTTCCTTTTCTTTCCAGTGCCATTTTAGGGCTGAGTGTTAACAATCCACTGTGTAGTATTATTTTCCCGAACGGTGTGGTGCACTGAAATTTATAGCACATCACTGTCCACCAGAGAATTTATGCCACATTAATCGTAGGAAACAACTGCTCCACCCTCTGTTTCTTGTAGGGTACCACATCACTCACTGTAAATAGTCACTTTAACATAGTCGAAGGTCAAACTGTAATATTCCGAGAGAGATTTTGTGTAACCTCTTGCCCACAGTGGAGACACCACAGTGCTCTGGTAGGATACTTAGCCAATTTCTCGCTTGCAGGAGACACTCTCTTGCTTGCAGAGGGCACGGATCTTACCCCTTGTTAGCTGGGGCACCACATTACTGCAGGACACAGAGTGCAACGGTTACCTGCAGAGTTTTATAGAGTTCTGCCCCAACCCCCCCCCCCCCCCCCTTCTCCACTACATGACATGCTATGTTGCTCATAAAGGGCCATCTGCCGCTCAGCACCTCTGAGGAGACCCACATTGCTCATGGAAGTAGCCCTTGCACTTCTCATCCATAAGGTGACACTGGAACCCCTGGAGGAGAAAACACTTCCCACGCACCTCTGTTCAGAGAAGACAACCCCACAATCATGCGCTCTGGAATTGCTGAATTGGGGTGCACCAAGAAGCTTACCTACACAGTCTATTCACTGAAAGATGCACACGTGCCTCTGCCTTAAGCTTTGATTTTGTGTACAGCGAGGAGGTAATGCCAAATTCAGTAAAGATTGATATGAAGAAACATGGGGAGCAGGGAAAAGGGATAAGAAAAGGAAGTTGTAAATAAATCTTAGAGACTTTATAAATGTTTGTTTAAACAATGTATCTAGCCATGTGTCTTGATGCTTGTTGTTCCTTCAGGCAGCAAGTTTACAGCGCTCGTGATAGGTCTTGGTGGAGGGAGCCTGCCTCTTTTCATCCACGACTACTTCACGCAGTCCCGGGTAGACGTGGTGGAAATCGACCCCTCCATGCTGGACGTGGCCTGCAGGTGGTTTGGTTTTTGCCAGGGTGACCGGATGAAGGTGCACATTGCGGATGGTCTAGAGTACCTCAACAGCTTGGCAACGAAAGGTAAGGACTGGCTGCCAGGTTAATGGAACCAATACGGTGGTCTAACAGTCTTGGAGCGGGTTATTGTAAAGAGGACATGTTCCAGATTCATGAAAATATCAGAATGGGTAGTTTGAGTTATGTTCAACTTGGAGACAAACTTGTTCACAAATGGGATTATTCCTAATCTAAAGAGCTAGACAAACATTTTAGGGATAACTGTGGCATTTGAGGTGCAGCCCGAGCTTCAAGAGTGTTCTTTCAAATCAATACAAATATTTTCTTATACATGGTTATTGCAACATATTCTGATTGAATCTCTTTGTGACCAACCTAAGTAAGAATGCAGAATTGTATTGAGATTCTCACCCATTTCTTTGACTTGTAGTACCAGATTTGACTGATGGGTGCGAAAGTCTCTGGCTCAAGTTCCCACTTTAGAGAGTTTGTTACAACAGACGAGGGTATCTTCCACTGCATTACAGTAGTGGTTAACGGGACCACCCACCAGCAAACATTAATGCGCCATTGCAAAATTGGGTTGCGGTATGCAGGGATGCCTGCCAAAAGGAATCTCTGGCTGCTGAAACCCTGGTCTGTCTTCTGTAGCAAGCAGCCCCACATCCCTGACTCTCTAGCCAATTGGTATTACAGAGCTGAAGCTGTGAAGGCATACACTACTTATATTTTGACTAACTTTTTACAGTTTGCCTGAGTCCATGCTTGAGATATCTGGCCAGTTCATGTTTTTTCTTACCATTGTGGCACTTGTAGCCCGGATGTATATAAAAATAAACAGTACTGCAATTATAATAATGCAAAGAAAAAACTGGTTTAGATGAACTACTCATGTCGAGAGAAAATACGCGAGATCTGTCTTTGAGTGTCTTAATGCGGGTTGTGTGCACAAGTGGTACCTGCTCTCACAAAGAGCCATATGTACATGTGGGTCTCTCTGGTGACCCCATGGGAAGGGCCAAAGAAGCCCTTCCTGTATGTGGGAAAGGTTATCACACTGCTCCAGTGGAGAGATTACTGTCTGAGGCCCTCGTGGAGCACAGGTGGAAACTCTAAACTCTGCCTTATTTGGCCCACTCACCCCAGGGGAAATACATTACTTTGTCTTAACATCATCTTTTCCTGACCATGCTTTTCCACCTGGGGGAAGAAAATTACCATGTGCTCAGTCTCTAGATTCCTAGCAAAGAAAGCCTCCTGGGTTCTAAATTTATGCCAAATCAGAGCGTGCAATTCTCATTTCATGTTCCTTTGCCATGTCCCTCCCATAGCTCTATAAAAATTCTTCTCACAATAAGAACGAAATTGCATTGGCTGGGAAATATCAACAGTTACGATGTTTTAAAGAAGCTGCTTTTTCAAATACAAGTAATGCTGGTTGTACGCATGGATATATAGTCTGCCTCTATCGAGATTGTTTTAGGTAGCCTGCTGTATTTTCTTGTCCGTTTTCTACCTTGTGTTCATTGTTAGTTTTCCCTTTGGATATTTTCTCCGTCTAGTCACATGTGAGTTTGTTATAGAAATAAAAATATATATATATATATTGCATACATGATGCATTGACCTAAATAAATTATTTACATATTGAAACACACCACATATAGTGAAACGAACGTTACCGGGTAAGATGTTGGTGCAGTGGTTGTTGAGGTCCGGTACCAGAACATTGCAGTTTCCATGTGTCTGTCTTTTTCATGGAAGCAGTAAGATATGAAGTTGAAAGGCACTGGTAAGGAAACAGCAGATGACTGAAACTTGCAATGGCAAACAAAGAAAATTGCTAGAAGAGAGAGAAATCCTAAAACCTGCATCCTTTTGCTTGAATGTCTTCAGATCCCTATGAAGATGCGACTACTGATCTGGTTTTGTATCCCCAGGTGACTGTTGTTATGATGTTATTATGTTCGATGTGGACAGCAAGGACCCAAGCCTTGGGATCAGCTGCCCCCCACCTGCCTTTGTGGAGGAAGCCTTCCTGCGGAGAGTATGCCAAGTCCTGGCTCCTGAAGGTATGTAATCAGTCAGTAGATGTAGAGTGCTACTTGTCATTTGTGAGGGTGTCCAGGCACTGGCAGGATCCAGATGAAAAGCCACCCAAATAGCAAGGTCTTCAGGGACTTTTGGAACTCTGGCAAAGATGGGGAGGTCCATAGGTGAAAGGGTAGCTTGTTCTATGGCTCTGATGCTAGGTTGGTTGAAGGAGTGGACCCTGCATCTGGTAGGTCGGATGTGGGAGGGTGAGGGTTAGAGAAAGATACACAGATCAGAGATGTCTGGTGGGCTGATGGAAGTTCTGGTAGTGGTTCAAGTAGGCAGGTTCACAGTTGTGTAGGGCCTTGTCCATGGGTCTGGAGCGTTAACTGGCATCTTTTCTGTACAGGGAGCCGGTGGAGTTCCCAGAGATAGGAGGTGATGTGGGTTCGTCTAGGGAGATCCAGGATGAGTCTGGCTGTGACGTTCTGTATGGTCTGTAGTTGTCGGAGGAGGTAAGCTACGATCCCTGCATAGAGGGTGTTGCCATTGTTCAGTCATCTAGAGATGAGCGCCTGGGTGATGGTGTGTCTTGAGCTTTGGGGTAGCCCCATCTAGGAGGAACTATTGGTGAAAAAACGTGTGTCCCGCCTCACTTTGTTTACCTATCTCCTAAACACTGGTTTCATGCCAGTGATCCTTTCTTAATCTGATTACACATAACCTCCGTTTTTTTGTAAAGCGCACTCTCGCCACCAAAAGCAATTGACACTGATAAAATGGACTGAGGCAGCTCTCCAACTTAAAGCACTTAGTCTAGAAAAGGGAGTTAGGGCAGTGAATGGACGCACCCCCTCTGACCTTTAGGAACACATACTTATGACAACGGTTTAAGGAGTAGCCGTATCGACTACATCTTTATCAATATAGGAAACTGGTCCTCTTTAGTGGACATGGAGGTCTGTGCAAGCAATGAAAGTGATCATAACCCACTTCTGCTAAAACTCAAGGCAACCGGTTATGTAACATCTTCCCCACGGTTGGTGTAATCGAGACAGCCAAGGTTTTCCTAAGTACTGACAAGAGGAGGTTAAGGTGGTCACGGGTTGTGAATAAAATCTCCCTCGGAAAAATGCAAGAAGAGGTGTCAAGTACACTAGACAGATTACAAAAATGTAATACCTGTAGGTCCCGCACTCAAGATATTCAACACCAAGGTCATGGCCTCTACACTCTATGGTGCGGAGCTCTGGGGGTTCGAAAATCTGCACCCACTAGCCCTAGCCCAAAATAGATTTGTGAGAGGCCTAACCGGCCTTCCTCAAAGTACTCCACTCATTCCCTTATACTTTGATTTGGGGTGTAACCCCCTGGCTGAGGTTGCAACATTTAGGCCGTTGGCATATTGGAGAAGAATATGGTCCACCCCGGAGCTAGCTCATTATGCCCTAGCCCTTAAAGACATCAGCTACGCCGACACGTCCCATAAGATCAGCTGGTTGCAGCGGGTGAAAAGCTCTCTGGTGAATATGGGCATGAGGCATTTATGGGAAGACCCGATGAATAATAAGTTTCCTTCTAAAAAAGCCTATAAGGAAGCATATTGGGCTATGACTAGAACAGGGAACTTGTGCTCCCCCAAAGTATCATCATTGACTAGCATCTTTCTGGAACACAAGTTGGAACCCGTTTTTGAAGATTTTTGGAACTACATAACAAAGCCCATTGATAGGAAATTATTCTTTCAGTTCAGATAGGTACATTACCTATAAAAGCTTTCACTAATACCTGGCTCCACTCCCAAAATAGTAAATGTTCATCCTGCCCGATAGAGGACAAACCAATTCCCCATATTTTGTTTGTCAGTCCTGCATATAGTTCTCCACGAAGCAAATGGCTCAAAACGATTTGTGTCAACATGGGTACCAGATCGAGTGCTACTGCACTGCGAATATTAAAAACGAGCACACAGGAGGTAATCGTGATCGCCCTAGCAAAGTTTTTAGGATGGGTGTGGAGAATCCGGCGTAAGATTGATAGCAAGTAGACTGCGACAGTGATCATTTAATGCACAGTCTTCTACTTAGCATTTTTCCGCATGGTACTGTATTTTATAATCATTCTTTAGCTAGTACAAGGATATATGGGTCCTGTTATTTTAACTGAATTGTTATTAAATTGTATTAATTCTTTAAAAAAAGTATTGATAGATAGAGAGCATGCACAGCTCATTTTATAGATAGATAAACCTGCTTGTATTGTGTTTTAAACATGGTTTACTATTTATGTCATATATAGATTGTGAAGTATCGGAGCCCTTGTTTTATTATGGTGATTTAATTATTTATTGTCTTTTATGATCAAATTGTACGAAATAAAGACTTGATAGATTGAATTGATAACATGGTGCTAATTCGATCAGTCATGGAAAAATAGAAAGGTTAAGTAGAGCCACAAGAATGTATCTGAACCTATGATTGCCTGGTGAAACAAAGGACCTAGCACAGGATGCATTAGTCCTCTGAACTACAAGACACATTGTCACACAAGCAACATGTTGGAAGCTTTAAGTAGTAAGTTGGGGACTTCATCATTTAGTTTATGCCCTTTTCGCCCCTTACTCAGTCAGCAGTGATTACAACTTTTCAAGGTATTACCTTATGGTCACGCTGCAGAAACACATCTGTGCCCAAACAAAGCAAGGGTGTAAGAGGGCCAAACAAAAGAAGTAAATGATTTGCTACAGTAAGCAACATACAACTGGGATACTATGTCCGACATTTCATTGTTTTGTTGAGTATGGTAAGAGAAGTGGATAATGTGCAATTGATGATGTTGTTCTTTAGCTCTGAGATTGCTTTACAGATCAGGAATTTGAATCTTAAAACAGTGGCTCCGTTGCCATTTTTATGAAGGTTAATTGACCCTATAAAAGTGCTATGGATTCATCTTTCCGTAAAGATGCCTCAGGTTGGGCATCTCCATACAGCAGACAATACAGCACACCCTGCGGCGATGGTGCAAAGAGTGCTTGGACCTGCTAATAGCATCAGGCATCTTTATTTGCAGCCTATCTCCCAAAATGTGCGCATAGATTTTTAGCCATTCACTTGTATGTTGCAGCTTATTATATGTCGACCAAGATGGCACATTATTCGTGTAGATTTATTCTGGGGAATATATTTTCCCAGCTCATTAAGATATTTTTTGCACCATATAGAAATCCACATTCTGAAGAATTAGGATCATCTCATTGACATCATCTTCTGTCCCTCTACGTACTCACTCATTCATTAACTCTTCATACATTTGGTAACTCATTACCTTTCATCATTTTATTCGTTCATTTATCCAAGCTTTTACCCATTCTCCGTTTCAACCTCTTAGTCAACATAATACCTACACAAACGTGCTAATGAAGGAGCACTTTCACATACAATATAACCATAGTGGTTGGTTATGCCCAGATTATTATATTAAACTATATGCAATGTTTAATGTTTCTAATTTAAAATGTTAAATGCAAATATATGTCCACCACACTTAGGTGGCAGAATGTATTTTTTTTTTGTAACCTGTACTTGAAAATATAAAAATATTAACTATCGCACCAGGTTGACGAGCCAACAAATTAACAGGGAGAGCAGAGCAGAGTCAAAGGTCGGCTCTAAAAGCCCATTCACAAGCTGAGCCCTGAAAATATTTGGTATATAAATAATGCAACAAACATCATGTTGGACTATGGCAAGGTGTCTTCAAAATTCCCCAAAACATATTTTTTTTAACACACAAAAGCGTTTCTCCTTACTACATCAGATTGTGTATCTGCAGTGAGAAGTATTTATCAAAAGTAAACCGCTCCTGCCCAAGCCATGATGACAATGATTGAACTAAGAGGCAAGTCAGTTGTCATGTGTACCCTATATGCGGCCTAGATTTGTATACACAAAGTAACATTATAATTTATTAAATCGAACAGAAGAGGTTTTTATACCGTTTCATTCTGAACATGCATATGATTTCTGAGAATATGCGATGTTAC
The DNA here is from genome assembly GCF_964204655.1 of Triturus cristatus. Taxonomy (NCBI): domain Eukaryota; kingdom Metazoa; phylum Chordata; class Amphibia; order Caudata; family Salamandridae; genus Triturus; species Triturus cristatus. The sequence continues at coordinate 253,671,564 of NC_140586.1, forward strand.
AACGCTTACTACACATCGCATGCCATTACAACACGGTTGTTACATCGACCGCGTTGCTACATCGCATACCATTACAACGCAAGTCGTTACAACGACTTGCTGTAAGGGGCGCTGAATGTTGGAATAGTATAATTTACTATTCCAACTCCTGTCTGTGCAACATTAAGGAAGGTGTTGGATTTTAAATCCAACACCTTCTGCCCCCTACAGCAAGTCGTTGTAGCGACTTGCGTTGTAATGGTTTGCGATGTAACAATGCAGTCGTGGTAACCACCGCATTGTAATGGAATGCGTTGTATCGCATTAGTTGTAAACGATGTCTCCCGATTTCTGATGATGAACAAAAAGCATGCTCGGTTTAAAGGTATTTGCCTAGGTTCACACAATTTGGTCAAGAAGAAAAGCCAGAATTGATCTCTGATTTTCCAGTTTCACAGTGGGCAATTCAGCCACTAGATCAGGAGCGTAACTCAGGCCCCCGCATCCCCTGCGATCCCCCTCCTCAGCCCAGTACTCAGGCCTTACAGTGGGGGCCCCTCCGTGTACCGTGCAGGGGGGGCCCTCAGCTTTCGTTACGCCACTGCACTAGATGGGTATCTCTTTCTGATATCAAACTTTACTGCTTTATCCTTAGTTTGTGGAAGAGGCGAATAACAAATGGGCAAAATCCACATTTTATTTTTAGCAGTAGCACATAGTGCAAAACTTTTACACGGAAATACAAGTGCTTCACAACACAGACTACTTTACACTTTTTTTTTTACTGAAACAGAGATTTGCCGGACTTGCAGCATGGAGTGCCCAGGTCAGAGTTCAAACCTGATTCCCCATGTTACATGATCAGCATTTGTAGTCACTAAGCCACAGGGCCTCCTGTGAAAGCTTGGCTCGTTTTGGGCTCCAAGTTCCAAGTGGACCTCGAGCTGTGTCTGAGCCAAGCATCAGGCTTGAGCCTGACTCCAGCTTTCAGTGGATCGCCAGACTGTAGTTTCCTAGGTCAGACGTATTGGCTTTGCCAATGATTGTTTCTTTTTGACACTTGCTAAGAGACTGTTATGTTAGATCAGCAAAATAAAAGGTTGTTCGCTAGGTTCTCACGCCATCTGAGATGTTGAGCCACCCCTAAAAGCATTCTTTTTTTAAGTCGGCTGGGATAGCAACAACATTAACATACAATAGCCTCACCTGCCTTCCCTTACTCTGCTGTCTCCACCTGGCTTGACTAATAGAATGGTGTTTAGTAGAGACTCAATACCTAATGACTGCAATTAATTAACAAAATAAAAATGTGTTGGAGCCTCCATAGAGTTTGCTTCTTCGGTTACCGCACCTCAGGGAGACGCGTGTGATGTACAGCAAGGCTTCAGACAGACCTTCATCTGCCATTGTAGGCTCTTCACCTTCCATTCCTTTCTAAAATCTGAAGAGGATATTGTCCTCTAGATCAGCCCCACTTCAGTACCTGAGGTGGGGGATTAATACCCCTTGTCCCCCAGCACCCGGTACCTACCCCATGAATAAATGGGAGGTGGGTTGTTTTGAACTCTCCCTTTGTTTGATATCGTCTTGTGTTTAAGTTTGGCTTGACAGCGCAGCTGTCGTCGGACCGTATATGAGCATCAGAAGTGCTACTTAGAGAGGGCTTTAGGCTGGCCCACATGTGGTCTAGTTATGTGCTTCGAAAAGAAAACAAGAGTGCTTGCATTGCATTTTTTCCTGTAGTGAAAGTGTCTGGTCCATTCTGCCTGGCTGCATTGGATATAGTGGCAAAGCAGTGATCATGGCTTGATCTGTTTGTCTGGTCACATGTGCACATACATCTGAAAATGAGTGAGCTTCATTGCCAGGATTAGTTGGCCAGTCCTTCAGTTTTCCACTTTCTCCTTTCATATGTTCCCCTTTTATTTGGATTGATGACTTTGATTTTTATTTATTTATTTTCTTAAAATTTTAAAGAATACTAGAGCTCCTTATAAAGAGCTAATGGCCGACTCAATTAATCTGCAGTGCCCTTCCTGCGCGACCACTGCTTCTAAACCATGCGATCATCATGGAGTAGTATTGTCTCTAGGGCATCATTGTTAAATTATCCCAAGATGGCCAACACCTTGTTTCTGAACATGACAGCCATGCTTGAATCTTGTTAGAATTATACACTTGTTAGAGTACCATTACAAGATGACCACCTGCTGATGTGTTTAATTGTAGTTGTTCTGCAAGAATATGCCTGCCATGTTTCCTTTTTTCTACTTTTATTATTTTCATTAATCTCCCATAGGTTGCATTTGTGTGTGGGTGTTTTATTTATTTGTGAGCTGGTGAACACGAGGAGGAGTCAGTGGGTGGATAAATGGATGCATGAAGGCAAGGATAAGTGACAATGTTTGTTTGTATGGTGACATATTGAGTGCATACACCCATCATCTGAACGCCAGACCTATCATCTTTATCAATGCTTATTTGTTTTTATTTCAAATAAAGGTCGGCTGAGTAGGGAGCCTTTATTATGGGCCTTTGGTTACTTTGCACAGAAAGAAAGGCAGGACTATAATGAAGGCGTCATTACCACCTGACCTTCTTTTGACAGGAAGAAAAGGAGGACATTATTAAAGGGAATCGGAACCCTTCATTCATTTCTGTGAACCCAAAAGTATTACTCTGTCCTGGATGCACTTATGAGAAGCTACCAGGAAGAAAAGGTGGAAAGTGGAAACAAAGAGCACACAAAGTAGGGAGAGTGGAATAGGGAGAATACGGTGAGTGATGGGGACCTGGAGCACAAAGGGGAACAAGTAGCACACAGGGAAACGAAAAAAGGGAGGAACAGAGTGCCATACAGAGGAGGGGACCAAAATGAGGAGACCGAGAGAGCAATAGTTGTACATTAGTCCGTCAAACAGTGCAATGCACGTGCACAAGTGAAGACAGTAGGAAACAATTAAACAGCCAATACCATTAGCTGAGAGATGAATAATCCAATGGACTGAGACAAAATGTGATTAGCAAAGTCTCAAACCAACCCAAAAAAACAAGAAGCATATTAATGGTGATGAATAACTGTTCAGTTCAGCTCTGTAGAACCCAACTTAGTGGAACGGTACATGAACTGTTTGAAATTTGGAAGGTAGAGTCACATAAAGGTTTAGCTGGTGCCTAGTTCAGTCAATGGTCAAAGTAATGTTCCTGTGGATCCCTACGATTAAAAAACACACTAATATTAGGATGTACATCATTGAGAACACATTTTCCCAGCATCCTGGGGATTCTAAAGATACCCAGGGTTTACGAATTCCCCTAGAGAGAACAGAGAAAATTGCCAAAATACAGCTACATTTCGAGTTTTGGGGAAAAAATAGGGAAAAAATGCTCTGGATTTAAAAAAAAAATGGCATCAATGAACGGTTTGATAAGCTAAAGTAATCATCTTCCCAGCTTTCAGGACCATGCAAAGCAGAATCAATTTTTTTTTCTTCTTCAACCACTGTTTTGGCATTTCTCAAAGAGGTAGCCCATTTTTCCTATTTTTTGTGTTTTCAACCTACTTTCCAGTTTGTGGTGTAATGAAACCTATGGGTGATCCAGAAAAGCATCATATTTCTGAAAAGTAGACAAAATTCTAAATTCAGCAAGAGGTCATATGTGTAGATCCTTCAAGGTTTTCCCAAAGAAGCTGTTGAAATAAAGAAATATTGAAAAAGAGTTGAAAAAACAGCCATTTGTGACAATGTTTTCATCTGTAACGTTTTGTCATGTTGGCTAATTTACAAAAGCAATGTACCATTACATTTTCCCTTTTGGGTTGGGAGTGGGGGGATATGGAGGGTTTGTAGGTTCTACAAAAACTGCAGGTACCTAGAGCCAGCAACCGAGTTGCACCTTAGAATGGTTTTTCATTGTGCAGTGAGTATAGACCAATTCATATGGTGAAATATGTATAGTGAAAAATAGGTATCAAGGTAACCTATGTACTTCTGAAATGGCCACAAGATATGTAGTTTAGTAACACTGGTTATTTTTACATCTCTGAATTTGTGGGTACCTATGCGAGCATATGATTTAGAGGGTATTTTTCAAAATGTCTTTATTCTTACACTATGGCTTATGTTTGAAAGGCATAAATGCAACGAAATGCAGTTGGAAATAATAAATATCCTACTTTTCCTATGCTCCCACATGTCTTCTGATAAGAAGGGAACCTCACTTGTGCACATAGGACTTGTGCCTGCACCAGGGAACGGCCCAGAACACAACATAGATACATCACATTTTTCCACTCGGAACTGACTGTTTTTTTTACAAAGTGGTTAGTTGTGGATTTTGGGCCTTTGCTCAGCCATCACCTAGGGAAACCTAGCAAACCTGTACATTTTTTTAAACTAGACCTAGGAAAATCCAGGGTGGGTTGACACGTGTGGCTCTCACAAGGTTGTTTTACCCAGAATCTCTTGCAAACCTCCAACTTCGACTAAAAATACCTATTTTTAAGTTCTGGAATCTGCAAGGACACACAAATATCCTTCCACCCAGCCTTTCCCCCAAGTCTTCGGATACAAATGGTAACTCACTTGTGTGAGTAGGCCTAGTGCCTGCTACAGGAAAGGCCCCAAAATGCAATTTGGTGACATCAACATTTCCGGTCACAAATATGATATGATTTGGCAATGTGGATAGTGTTTTTTTTTTTTGGCCGGGGATCAACGGCCACCCATAGAAACCTACCAAACCCAGATATTTATGAAAACTAGATGCCCAGGGCAGGGGAGTCCAGGGTGGAATGCCTCTCCTGGATCCCACACATTTTTCTTACCCACAATGCCCTGCGAACCTCAAATTTTGCCTCTAATTGCACATTTTCTGTGTATTTCTGTGACGTAAACATCCAGGATGAGCAGGAATCCATTAAATTCCTACCATGTAGCGTCCCCCCCACTAGACCTGATAAAAATGTTACCTCACTTGCGTGGCTGGGCCTAGTGCATGCGACTGGCAAGCATCAAACCAAGGTCAATGGGAGCAACTCCCATTGACCTTGGCTTGATTTGTGCCTATTTTCCTGCCCCCCACCCCCCAAGGTAAGGTTGAAGGTAACGAACACCAGTATGCCCCCAGGGGTCAGAAAGCCATTTAGTTCAAGGGGTAGTGGGGAGCATTAGCCCATTGCCAGGTGGGCACCTCCCCCTCGATATATAATGTCTGGTAGTCTAGTGGGCCTTCTCCCCACTGACGGGGACAGATTGGAAGAAACACCTGCAATCTGCCCCCAACGGGGGAGGGGGCAGAAAGACTGCTGGGTGTAATTTGGGAGGAGCGGGGGTTGGCTCCTATGCCTGGGTGGGGCTGCCCATTTTTCCCGTATAAAAACCCCTGGTGGGCTTTCTTCACCCTGTATGCAGATTTGAGGTAGCAACCTCCAATCTGACGATCCCACCTCCCCGGGGTGGCAGAATTACTTTTGGGCCTAGAGGGAGCACTAGTTTATTGCGGGGGGGGGGGGTCACCCCCAATTGGAGAAAAAAAATCGCCTTCCTGGTGGTTTATTGGACTTTCTGTCTCCCTCTGGGGCAAGATTTGAGGAAACCGAGTCCAATCTTCCCCTGATGGGCTGCAAAAAGACTGTTGGTTTTTTTTGGGGGGGGGGGCTGATGCCTGGATGGGCTGCCCCCGTCTATTTACTCCCCTGTGGGCTTTTGGGGGGGCAGATTAGAGGTAGCAACCCCCATTATGCCTCTGGAGGTCGGAAAGTCATTTGGGCCTGGGGTAGGGGAGAGCAGTAGCCCATTGCAGGGGGGGGCAAATATGATCTCTGGTGGTCTAGTAGGCTTTCTGTCCACCCCCAGAGGCAGGTTGGAAGCAACCCCTCCAATCTGCCCCCGACAGGGGGCAGAAAGATTGCTGGGGGTTATTTGGGAGGGGTGGGGGCTAGGCCGAATGCCTGGGTGGATGGCCATTTATTCCCCTATATAAAACTTCTGGTGTCTAGTGGGAATTCTGCCCCCGGGTGCAGATTGGATTTAGCATCCTCCAGTCTGCCCCCCGGGGAAAGTGGACGGGGGCAGAAACACTTTTGGACCAGGAGAGAGCACTAGTCCATTGCAAGCCCCCTTCAACCCCCCCCCCCAAAAAAAAAATCAACCCCATGGTGGTCTAACGGGGTTTTTGTTCCCCTCCAGGGGCAGATTGGAGGAAAACATCTCCAATCTGCCCCTGATGGGGTGCTGAAAGACTGCTGGTTTTTTTTAGGGGGGGGGGATCGTGGTTAGGCCTGATGCTTGGAAGGGCTGCCACCCCCCCATATACTCCCCTATAAAAATCCCTGGTGTCTACAGGGCTTTCTGACACCCCCCCCACCCACGGGGGCAGATAAGATGTAGCAACCGCCATATACCCCGTGGGGGGGGGGGCAGAAAGACTTTTGGGCCTGGGGGGTGAGGGGGAACATCAGGCCATTGCAAGGACACCGTTCCCCCCCCCCCCCCTTAAAAAATAGAACCTAGGGTCTAGTGGGTGCAACCCTGCTCTGAAATTGCCCTTCTGCAGCAATCCCCAAGCAGCGATCCACTCTGGAGTGGTACCATTGGAAATGGGAGAGAGATTCTCCCCTTTGCAATGACACCTCCCCGTCCAAATCGGTGCTGGGGGGAGCTGAGATATGCACCCGAGCACCGATGTAAGTGAAAGTAAATGAACCAATCGGCTCATTTTATTTTCACTTTCTGTGTAATGACATCGGCTCGCCATGCACACCGATAGTCTGTTTCACAAAAAAAAAAACTACTTTTTGTGCTGGGGATGCTCTTCATACGCTCTGTAAGCTTAAATTAGTGAAAGGAATCCCTCTGGTATTTGCACCAGAGAGATTTTCTGCCTCGAGTGCGTGGTGGAGATGGCCTCAGCACACAAGCACTGGTGAATAGGGTGGCCTGGAGCCGTCCTCGGCACCAAGCCAGTATAAGATGCAACATGTTAGGGTTGTGGTAAAAAAAAGTAGCACCACTTAAGAATATGCTGCCTTTGTCCAGAAAGATTAAGAGGACAATTCCAAAATTGTTTAACCCTGAAGGGCTTTCCACACAAGGAGAATAAATATTTATGCATCCGTTATCCCATTTTCTGGAATTATTAATAAGTGTTTGGTTATGCAGATCGTCTAAACAAGACTTTGTGAATACTGTGATTAGATAATAGACTATTATTAACTGTTCTCAATCTCTCTGCCGTGTCCCTTTTCTTCTCTCTCCACTGATGCAGGCATCTTCATCCTGAACCTGGTGTGCCGTGACACCCAACTGAAGCAGCAGGTTGTGAATGTCCTTCGTGAGGTTTTTCCCCTGATCTACACTCGGCGGATTGAGGAGGAGGTGAATGAGATCCTGTTTTGTAGGCGGCAGGGGGAACAAAGACTAACTGCTGCTGAACTGCAGGCGAAAGCTGCAGCTTTGGAGAGGCAGCTTAAGAGGCCTGGCGTGACATGGGACAGCACATATGTCCTGGCGGACATGTTAAAAAATGTGAAAATTGTGTGAGGATCTTTGGGGACCTGCGGACACTTGGATGAGTGCTACTTAGCCTTTCATTCTTTCGAACTCAATAAAATGAGTAACAAATGACATTGATTGATTACCATTGAATGTAGCCTTTTAGGAAGATCAGTTTAGCTGTTATTTTTTTAAGAGGGAGATCTTAAGGTATAGGGGCTGGCATGAGGGTCAGATGAGGAGCTCATGGTTCGGAAGTGCAGGGCAGGAGTCTGACTTGCTGGGTCCTGTTGGAGAAAAAAAAGACTAGCCATCTCAGGGCAGGTCCTTCTACTGCGGAGTTGTGTAGTCTTGTGATGAGGGTGCTGTAGGAAAAAAAAGACTAGCCATCTCAGGGCAGGTCCTTCTACTCCGGAGTTGTGTAGTCTTGTGATGAGGGTGCTGTGGGAGACCGTATTGAAGGCCGCTGAGAGGTCGAGTTGTATGAGCACTGCAGTTTCCCCTTTGTCCAAGATGGTCTGGATGTCATCAGTTGCTGTGATGAGGGCAGTTTCTGTACTGTGGTTGCTGTAGAATCCAGACACGAGATGTCTAGTCGGTGGTGTTCAAGACGATTGCAGAGTTGTTTGTTGATAGCTTTCAACGTGGACGGACCCACTAATGAATCCACATACCAGGATGACTCCGTGTTATACACTGTAATATATCGAGAAACCAATAGGTTTGTAAGAATAACTCTCTCCCACCCCCTCCGGGATCCACAACAGCTACTTAATTCACGTAGCTGGTGTAAGACATCTCTCGACTTCTTGCCATTTGCGATATGTAGTGTGCATTTATCACGCATGTATAAATTACATATGCACGCGTACCAAGGCTAAACTGTTTCTCGACCAGTAATTCTAGGTCTTTACCGCTTGATGGTATTACATCATTCAGAGTTATGATAGTAATAGACAGCAATCTATGACTTAAGCTTCAACCACAAGTCATCGGTTGAAGCCAGCACTTGCCTAACAGTTCACTGAGACATGTATGCCTGCACTAATCACTATGCACGAATTTGCATACATCATGTGTATGTCCCATGTGTAAATGACTGTTTTTAATGAATCCTGAGTCTGACTCCCTGATTGCACTGAATATATATAGTAGCAAGCACATCGCCATAAACCGGACAAGGTAACTACCAAGCAACAGTCACAATGATGTTTCTATAAATGTTTTGTATGTCCTTTATGTTATGCTTTGTCTTCCAGATTTTAACCAGATGGTGGGGTCCGTAAGTGCGGCTACAAAACTGCATGCACAGCACACCTTAGTGAGTGTGCCGAAAAATTCACGTGTCAGCATTCTCCTTTGACACACCATATTTGACTTCTCTATGGTCCTGAAGAAAGACTCATTATTTCAGTTGAGGCTGAAACATGTCGACCAGCTAATGGGGATAACGAAGACCAATTTTCATCTTCACAATATCCCAGCTCTGTTTTTAACATTGGGGGATCCGAGAAACATTTTTGAATCACCACTTCAAGCACCCTTCACACCCAAAAACCAAACCCGCTCCGCTGTAATTCAGGAGTCGAAGCACAGCGGGGTTGCACTCGGTAGCCAAGCTGGGAACCCAATGATGAAGCATGCCACCAACTAGGTTGGTGGGTGAGGGTTCTTCTTACAAACCTATTGGTTGCTCTATATTCCAGTGTATAACACTGAGTCATCCTGGTATGTGGATTCATTAGTGGGTCCGTCCATGTTGTTCTTTACTAGTGAAACCCAGGGGAAAAGGACGTGCCCCCTATGTTTCTTCCTCGCTCTCTCCTTGTTACCCTAATACTAGACAGCAATTAGACAGCGAACAGCTGTAGGAGCGCCTTTTTGACAAAACTGTCTGTATTGGCACATAGCAAATAAAATGGCAGAGAATCCCAGTCTCCTCTTCATGGAGGAAGATGTTAACACAATCCTCAGGGCCCTCCTTTAATGGCTGACTTGAATGTTGCACAAACCATAGCCCAAAGCACAGATTGAGAATATTTTACAGAAAAGAAAAGGAACAGAATTAGAACCATCCTACACAGTGTGATTCTCACCGAGTACTTGAGGAACAACGATACCCCAAAGAGGCTGATCCTCACCAATGCCCCCGCATCTTTTTGGAAGATGCGGCCTTCAGGAGAGGTTGGGCCCAAATTGCCTGGCATTGTACCAGGGATTGGATTATTTTGATCATCCAGACGGCAAAAAGATTGTCTGACGCTATTTTGAAAGATATTCAAGCCACTGAAAGCCACTTTAAAACCACACTCGCCTCATTCCCAAAAAGAAGTTAGATGAAGTCAACAAAGAAATGGCGGAATATAAAGAAGACCTGACTTAATCAAAAATACATACATTTCAAAAGGATTTAAAGACATTTTCTAATATCAAGACCTACCCCAATGCGGATGCAGATTACAAACCAACAAGATGTTCAGAAATGTCTGGAGGATTCTCTGATGATAATTCATCAGTCAATAGTGGGTCCAGCGGAGGAAGCTACCACAACAAACCATGGGGAAGAGTACGAACCGAGAATTGGCAACAACCATTGCCCAATTCCAACAGGAAGGCCAAATACACTACCCAGGTCTGTACTCTCAACCCAACCCACATTTGATGTACGGATGGAATCCACTTTTTATACAGCCTCAACTTCCTTTCATGAGGGGAGAGGCCGAAGAGGACGTGACAGGAGAAGAAGGCAAAATCAAGTCCACTGGGAGGAGATCCAGAACCCGGGGGCCAGCACGCAAAGCAAAACCAAAGAAAAAGCGGGACCCAGCTCCCACAGAACCTAGTCCCAAACCTCCCCTCCCACATCCTGACACCAACAGAGTAGAACCTACTGAACAAGTGCTCGTGGCAAGGCTAGATAAATTCAAACTGCACTGTGAACTTGCCGATTTTCTTTTTTTTTTTTCCGCAAATTAAAACTCAAAGCATTCTTCCATAACCAACCAACAGGAGATGAAAGAGAAGCACAAGGTGATACCAACTTTAAGATCAAATCCACATTCATCCCTCTTCCTAACACGATATCGGTAGAACTAACCGTATTCGAACAGGCGGTCTTCAACAACATTGAAAAAAACAGCTGAGGAACCACACTTCAGAAATACAAGCAGCGCAGAGTTCGAAGCACTGCACACCCTGAGATCAAATGATAAGATCATTATTAAACCAGCGGACAAAGGAGGAGGGATCGTACTCCAAAACATGGATGACTACCAAGCAGAATGTAAACTCCTACTCAGCGATGAAAAGAACTATAAACGTTTGGGCAGGATCCCAGCGAAGGCTTGAAAACTAAAATTGAAGTCCTAGTAGAGGATGCGAAAACAAGGGGCAAAATCAGCAAACAAGAGGCCCACTTCCTCGCAATGAGTGCAGCAAGGATCCCATATTTCTACACGATCCCAAAAATACATAAAAGCAAGCATCCCTCTCCCGGTCGTCCAATAGTTTCAGGGATTGGCTCACTACTGGAACCACTCTCAGGCTTCTGTGACTTTTTCCTGCAACCCATAGTACAGGCAACATCGACCTACCTGAAAGACACTAAATACCTATTACGGCAATTAAATTCTCTCACCTTTGACCTAGGTGCCTCTTTCCCGGTCAGCCTGGACATTGAGTGCTTGTACACAAGCCTTCCCCAAGATGACACACTAGATGTGCTTAGATTATCACTTGAGGCAGCAACTTGGGATTGCAACAGCCCCAGGTCATTTGTATTACAGTGTTCGTAACTAGTACTAAAAGACAACTATTTTGAGTTTGAGTGAGAACTATTTTTGCAAACCTACTATAGCAGGGAAATACGTTTTCAACTTTGAAAAAACACACAGCCTCAATTCAGGCATGCCTTTCAAAGAAAACATTAAATCTTACAAAAGGTAGATTGATGATGTCTTCCTCATATGGGAATGTTTGGAAGGGACTTTGCACTCCTTCCTTACATTGATCAACGGACGTGACCTGAGCTTAAAATTTACCCACAGTGTGGATAAGAAGACCATCGCCTTCCTGGACCAAGATATCACAGCTGAGAGAGGTCATTTAGGAACTAAAACCCACTTCAAGCCAACAGCCAGGAATTCCCTTTGCCGTTACGATAGTTTCCATACAAGGCCGTTAATAGAAAAATCTACCTTTTGGCCAATATCTCAGACTACGTAGGAATTGCAACAACATCACGGATTATAAAAACCAAGCTTCTTCACTCACCACAAAACTAATGGAACGTGGGTATTCCGATAAAGTAATTTGCACTGCGAAAAAACGGGCGAGAAACCAAAACAAAAAGGATTATTAGAAGAGACACAACGCATGTCTATATCAATACCACTCACATGCGTGACCACTTACAACTGCATCTCAAATAAAGTATTGAGGATTATTCAGAAACACCGGAGGATACTTGGGACAGGCAAACTCAACTGGGAAAAACCCATGTTTTCCTACCAAAAAGCACATAGCCTTAAGGGATAGCCTTGTGGCCACACACCCGCAAACACATGAAAATCCCACCAATATTGCCCTCAATGCTTGGGGCCTTCCTAGTGTGACTGGCCATTTTCCTTGTGGGAACTGCAGTGTGTACCACCTTACCAAAACAGTTAAATTCTTGACCCTAGAGCCAGGAAAAACATGGCAGATCACAAAGCACACAAACTGCAACTCCTGCAATATGGTCTACTTGATCACTTGTCCTTGTGGTCTCCGGTATGTCGGCATGACCAGCCAGAAAATCAAAGTCCACATCTGAGAACACCGCAGCAATATCGGATGCAAACGGAACACTACTGGGAAGCCAGATCACCTCCTAGAGGTGGGACACATTACAAATTACATAAACTGGGTAATCATTAAACAACTGGACAAAAATATCACTAACCTACAGAGCGCCTTCTTGAAAAAGAACAATGGTGGGTCTACCGTTTGTCAACAAATAAAAATGAACTCAATGAGAATATCCCATGGAACTCACTGAATAGATCATGACATTAGACAATCTATGCTCCTTGACTAATTCCAGAACTCACAAAGACAACTGGTCATAGTGCTCTCAGGAAAATTAACCTCTTTAATCAACTATGCTCACATCCTATAATTTTTTCCACTTAGAATTGTGAGCAGGAACATATGTGATTTAAAGACGCAGTCTCATGATTGCAATATCTGGGTGCCCATATTTATGTTTTCAGCATATTCTTAATATGCTCTAAATTTAGCCCAAACAATCTGTCCGCTTTATGAACATGCCTTTGACATCTCCTCCTGGTCGCCTTAAATGGCTCCTTGAATCCTGAACCTATTCCTATAAACTTCCACAAAGTGTGCTTCAAAAGTTTTTAACAGGTTGTCTGCAATCTTACCGAACGAGTGCTTTTCATGTTACACAACAAGTTATGCTGTTACATCACATCAAGTATGGTTCTCCCTAAAGGTTGTAAAGGTTTTAACCGATCCATAAGAGAACAAAACACCATGAAAAAGGCTTCACGCCATCCTAAATGCCTTGTTAACTGGTTCACAAAAATAAATATACACGTAGGTTAGAGCAAATATCACTTCCGCTTTTCGAACTAGAGAAGTAAGTCAGCGCTCTAGTGTTTCACATGAGAGTAGCTAACGTTATCAGACGTAATGCGTCGAATGTTACGCGGCCACTTCATCACACTCTGGAATGCCCTGGCCACTGCCGCAAAGCGTTTAAGCATGGGAGCCGCCGCCTTAAGTCACCTTCGGGATCCCGTCAGGACCGGAATAGGTAACGAAGGCGGGCGGATAGTCTTGACGAAGTAAGTTTCTTCTCTGTACGCGGGCCGGGTCTAGCCACACAGGACCCCATTTACTTTTTCTTTCGGGCGCTCTGTCCACACTTGATGTCTTATGTGCCGCATTTTTCTCCACAGTGTGTGACTACAGGATTCCGCACCCTCCGGGATCCACAACAGCTAAATAATTCACGTAGCTGGTGTAAGACATCTCTCTACCTCTTGCCATTTTTTTGCTTACAATATGTAGTGTGCATTTATCACACGTGGATTAATTACGTATGCACACATACCAAGACTAAACTCTTTCTCGACCAGTAATTCTAGGTCTTTTTTACCGCTTGATGCCATTACATCATTCAGAGTTACAATAGTAACAGACAGCAATCTATGACTTAAACTTCAGATGGACTTTAGATGGAAATTGACTCCTGAGGCGGAAGCCGGGAGTATCGCTTTTTAAAACTGTATTTCTGCTTTTAAAGCTGCTGTGACCTTACCTCTCGCTGTTCTCTTCTCCCCGCGCAGCCGATCAAGGCGCTGCTGCGGGTCGCAGAAGGATTGCCGCCGTTCCCGGAAAGCCTGAGCCCAGGCCACGCCCATTGCCGCTAGGCCACGCCCCCTCCGTCTATATTAATCGCGCCTCCCTCCTTGCGCGTATTAGATGGAAACTGACTCCTGAGGCGGAAGCCGGGAGTATCGCTTTTTAAAACTGTAGTTCTGCTTTTAACGCTGCTGTGACCTTACCTCTCGCTGTTCTCTTCTCCCCGCGCAGCCGATCAAGGCGCTGCTGCGGGTCGCAGAAGGATTGCCGCCATTCCCGGAAAGCCTGAGCCCAGGCCACGCCCATTGCCACTAGGCCACGCCTCTCCTATATTAACCGCGCCTCCCTCCTTGCGCATATTAGATGGAAACTGACTCCTGAGGCGGAAGCCGGGAGTATCGCTTTTTAAAACTGTAGTTCTGCTTTTAACGCTGCTGTGACCTTACCTCTCGCTGTTCTCTTCTCCCCGCGCAGCCGATCAAGGCGCTGCTGCGGGTCGCAGAAGGATTGCCGCCGTTCCCGGAAAGCCTGAGCCCAGGCCACGCCCATTGCCGCTAGGCCACGCCCTCTGCTTTCCTCTTAAATGATGTGCCTTCCCCGGCCGCACAGCGGACGCGCGCAGCGGGCGTGCCGACGGCGCGCCAAAGGCAAGCCCGTCTGCGCCAGGCCGGGTCCAGGGGCCCTCCACTCTGTCCGTCCCTTTACTTACTCACCTGACCAGCTTCTGGCATGCCATGCTGACTGGCCCATCAGCCCTTACACTCTCGCCCGGATTAACTCCCTTGAAATCGCCCAGCCTGATCGCGCCAAGTTCTTACGCCCGCATCCTAGCTTTCGCAAGGAGGCGTCATGCCCTGTCACTCTTCTTTCCCGCTCTAAGCACCCTGATAGCCTTTCCCCCACGGCTTCAATTTCTCTCCTTAACACTCGATCCGCGGTCAAGCACCAATTAGAGCTCTTTGACCTTCTTGATATCACCCAACCTGAGATTCTGTTCCTTACCGAAACTTGGTACACTGCCACTTCCCTCCCCGATATCCCTACTACATCCTCCGCGCCGACCGCCCTGAGAGGAAGACGGGCGGTGGAGTGGCAATGATAGTACGCTCTAATCTCCAATTCCAGCCCCTTTCCTACCACCCCATTCCCTCGATCGACTTCTTGGTTGCACGCTCCACGAAGCTTGCGTTTCCACTCACTTTTCTACTCCTCTACCGCCCCCCCAACTCATGCCTCACTTTATTCCAGCCATACAGGACTTACTGGCTACTCTGGTGGTTAACAACTTCGCGGTCCTTCTGTTGGGTGACTTCAACTTCTGGCCGGGTGACCCACGTGAAGACACCATGTCCAAAGATTTTTCCGACACCCTCCATTGTCTCAGCTTTACCCCTCACATTTTTTCCCCTACCCATGCTCAGGGGCACACCCTTGACCAAGTTTGGTCCGCCAATCTGTCAATCTCTCTGCCTACTTTATCCCCCTGAGTTTGGTCCGATCACTTCCTGATTACCTTTTCCATACCATTGGGGGAGATCCAACGCCCCCCCTCTTCCTAAAAATATCTACGCTCGCAACTGGAATAGGGTGGATCTGACCGCCTTAGGCCTTTCTTTAGCCTCCTCTGCCCCTACCTTGACAGATTTGTCTCCCAATCGGCAGGTAGCCATTATCGATAACTGGCTCTCAGAGGCCTGCAACCATGTTGCGCCTCTTAGACTGGTCAGAACGCGCCGCTCTCACGATGCCAACAGATGGTTTTCTAATGCTTTAAAAGACCAGAAGTTGGCACTCCGGCAGGCTGAACGCCAGTGGCGCCGCAGATACTGCCCTGACCTTAAAATCCTCTACTTGACACTACTTAGGGCCTATAAAAAAGCCATACTCACCGCCAAGCTTGAATACTTCTCCCGGAAAATTCATCAGGCAGCCAACAAGTCCAAGGAAATATTTGCGATCGTCCGCAAGCTTGCTGCCTCCGACAGAGTCGCATCTAGACCCATTCCTTCCCAATCCCTCTGTAACTCCCTCAATGACTTCTTTATTGAGAAGATTGCCACCATCAAGCAGAACATTCCCAGGGCACCTCCCCTGTTCTCTTGCCCTCCTTTACCCCCGTCCCCCTCCTCTCTCGACCAATTTCCCCTGATTTCAGAAGAGGCCTTCTGTACTCTCCTGGGAAAAGTCATAACTGGCTCCCCCGCTGATGTTTGCCCGGCACATATCTTAAGGGAGATCTTCTCCCATTGTCCAGCCCCCCCCCTATTACCCTGCTTAACACATCTATTACCTCAGGAATTGTACCTGATGTTTTCAAAGCAGCCGCGGTAATTCCTATTATAAAAAGATACGGTGCCGATCCTACTGCTACCTCCAACTTTAGACCTATTTCGCTCCTCCCACTCCTGGGCAAGATCCTGGGGAGCCATATCACCTCCTCACTCTCCACCTACATTGAGGCCCCTCATCTCCTGGCGGACTACTGGGCCGGCTTTCGGCCTGCACATTCTACGGAATCTGTCGTCCTCTCAGTGGTTGATGAGCTCAGACACAGTGCTGACACCAACTCCCCCCAGGCCTTAGTCCTTCTCGATCTCTCCGCCGCCTTTGACTCGGTCGACCACTCCATCCTCCTCGACCGTGTCAGGGGTGCTGGCCTACGGGGGTCGGCCTTGACCTGGCTTACCTCCTTCTTAGCAGGCCGCACTCAGGCGGTTCACCTGGGAGGCTTTCTTGCACCCTCCCGCTCTGTTTCTTGCGGGGTACCCCAAGGCTCCTCCCTCTCTCCCCTTTTATTCAATCTCTACATACACCCCCTCATTGCTGCTCTTCAGGATATTGAGGTCACGGCGTTCAACTACGCTGATGACCTCCAGCTCATTTTCAATCTCTCCTCCTCTCCTGATTCAGTCTCCAGGGTCTACTCCACACTTACTTTTATTTATAATTGGATGAACCTCAATCAATTAAAATTGAATCCCGATAAGACGGAGCTGGTTCTCATTGGTGGTCCCTCCAATCCCTGGTCCCCTGCTTTCTGGTCTTCCATCCTTGGCTCCCCCCCGTCTCCCTCTGCCTCTTTTAAAACTCTGGGCTTCAAAGTCAGCCAGGACCTCTCTCTGCGTCCCCAGATAAGCTCGACAGTCTCCTCCTGCTTTCTGGCTTTAAGAACCATCCGGAAAGTTTTGCGCTTCTTCACGGTCGAAGCACTTAAACTCATTGTCTTTGCTATGATCCTATCTCGCCTAGATTATGGCAACGCCCTGTATGTGGGCATCATTGCCTACGAGAGCCGTCGCCTGCAGCTTATACAAAATCAAGCGGCTCGCCTCATTTATAGACTCCCCAAATCTAGTCATACCACCCCCTTGCTTAAGGCTCTTCTCTGGCTCCCCATTAGGGAGCGCTCGCTTTTGAAGATGGGCTGCTTGATCTTCATGTCTCTAGCTGGCACTGCCCCTGCATTCATTAGATCTAAGATCAATGTATATGTCCCTGCCAGAAAGCTTCGCTCCTCCACTCAACTCCTTTTCCTTGTCCCCCGTTTTCGCAAGAAGAAATCGGGTGGCTCTAGATTTTCGACACTTGCCCTCCTCTTCTGGAACACTCTTCCCCTGGCAATTAGATCTACTCCCTCCTATTTGGACTTTCGAGTAGCTCTGAAAACTCATCTTTTCTCCTCTGCTTATTCGTCTTAAATTCTTTCCCTCTCCCTTCCTCAGTTTCAGCTTCCTTCTGCAGCGCCAAGAAACCGTTTGGTAGTAGAGCGCTATACAAATCCCTTTCAACTTCAACTTAAACTTCAACCACAAGTCATGGGTCGAAGCCAGCATGTGCGTAACGGTTCACTATGAGACATGTATGCCTGCATTAATCACTATGTACGAATTTGCATACATCATATGTATGTTACATGTGCATGTGTGAATGACTCTTTTTTTTAATGAATCGTGAGTCCGACTCACTGATTGCACTAGAATATAGTTGCAAGCACATCACCATAAACCGGACAAGGTAACTACCAAGCAACAGTCAATGATCTTTCTATAAATGTTTTGTATGTCCTTTATGTTGTGCTTTGTCTTCCAGATTTTAACCTGACGGTGGGGCCCGTAAGTACGGCTACACCACTTCATGCACAGAACACCTTAGTGAGTGTGCTGAAAAATTAATGTGGTGGCATTCTATTTGCTACACCACATTTCACTTCTCTATGGTCTTGAAGAAAGTCTCATTATTTCAGTCAAGGCTGAAACATGTCGACCAGCTAATGGGGATAACGAAGACCAATTTTCATCTTCACAATATCCCCGCTCTGTTTTGAACTGTGTCCTAGGACCCCAGGAATAAACACCATCAGTGGGGGATCCCAGAGACATTTTTAAACCACCACTTCGAGCACCCTTCACACCCAAAAACCAAACCCCCTCCGCTGTAATTCAGACGTCGAAGCACTGCTGGGTTGCACTCGGCAACCCAGCGTGGAACCCAATGATGGAGCATGCCACCAACTAGGTTGGTGGGTGAGGGTTCTACTTACAAATCTATTGGTTTCTCTATATTCCATTGTATTACGCTGAGTCATCCTTGTATGTGGATTCATTAGTGGGTCCTTCCACGTTGTTCTTTACTAGGGAAACCCAGGGGAAAAGAACATACCCCCTATTTTTCTTCCTCGCTCTTTCCTTGTTGCCCTAATGTTGATTACTTTCTCCATAACTTTGGATGGAAAGGGCAGCAGTGTGATGGGTCCGTAGTTACTGAGCCCTTTTGGGTCTGCCGTATGTTTTTTCAGTATAGCTGTATTTTCTGCATAATTCAAGCTGTCCAAGAAGTCTGCTTTGGTGACTGTGGGCAGCTGGTTGATGAGCTGCAGCAGGTTGTTGTTTTTACCTTTTCAGAAACTTACATTCTTTTTTAAATATAGAGCTCTCTGCCTTCCACATAATCTATGTAGAATCATACACACCTCAGGAATAACACATTTATCCGCTACGCTCCTTTGTAGCCCTCTATAACCGCAAGCAAGATTTTTCCCCCTTTCACTGCAGAGTTATGGTTCATATAAAATGAAAAGGGGCCAAAAGTGATAGATGATTGATCCTGACATTTAATCTGTATTCACCTCATTCCGTCATTTTATAACTCACCTCTGACATCAAATAGAAGCCACTGTGAGAAAACAAATTCTGTTGTTATTGCATATTCGTTCAGGTTTTTTGGGGGGTAGAGCACCCATGTGATATTAGATGTTTCTTGTTCAGCAATGAGGAGGGGATGCAACACAGAGGACTGAGAGGCTGGTATGTTCGAAATCTGCTTACAAAATGCACATCAGAAATTAGATTGACAAATGGCAGATGTTGCATACAAATATAGGCGGCGTTCAGAACAACGGGAGGTCGGAGAGGTGATGGAAGTCCCTCTAGATGAAGATACAAGGAAGTAATCGAAACAAGGCAGTGAGGGGGGGGTCTCCCTGTGGAACTACCACCTCTATCTTCTCAACTTCCAATTACCAGCTGACTTGATATTTATAAAATTGAGGTGTTACTAAAGACCTGAAACTCAGTGGGGAGGCTTGTGGCCCAGTTTTACAACTCACCTAATACAAGTATTAACTACCTTGTCCACGAATATTGTCCATGTATATGTAATTGACCCAATATGGGCAAGAGCTTGAATTTTGAATTAAAATGGAAAAAAATGTTTATTGCCAACTGTTATCATTCCTTTCCAGGCTAAATATATACACACCTTTGCGAGGGACATGTATTTGACCTGTCCAGCACCACAGCAGAGTATTCCTATTCTTTACTTTTTGCTACCAGAAAGAACTTGAACTGTTTCTGCTTCTCAGCATTAAAGCGCATTTAATTTCTTTTCAGTTTTTCTGTCCATTCTACCCCCTGTCACACATCCTGAATAAAGGGGGCAATGTATAGCTTCATAACACAAACAAACATTGATAATGCAATGTGCCTATACATACTGTGAATGTATGCCTTTAGTACACAGGGTGGCATCATTACCCCATGCATGTGGAATTGTAGGATCCACTCTATAACCATCGGGGATATCCTGTCCCCTCAATGGATGGCATTGATGCTTGGCAACAGACCGCTAAAGCTGCTTGCAGCCAAACGCTACAAAAGAACAAAAAAAATATTTGTGGCCTATGAATACATTATCTCCACATAATCCAGATCTATTAATTGGTTAAATCCTACAAAAAGACCACATTCAATGGAGAGATAAAGTATCAGATGTTGTTGAAATAAACTTTACAAAGTGATGATGGAAAGGGTCAGATGGTAAAGAGAAGAGCATGCTGAAATTTTGCAGTCAACAAGGGAAACAAACTATCTAGAAGAGGTACATATAGCACACTACCTCTATTAGACATTGAGAAGTGCAGTAAAGGGTGGTAGTGCAGAAAGATGGAACAAAGGTAAAAATACATGATGAACTTGGAGACTGAAGGTACTGGTAAAGTGCTAGATTGTATAAAGGAAAGGTAAGATGTGACAGTATAAGAAATTCAAAACAGACTGAACAACAAAATAGAGACCAGATTGACGTTTTGTAGAATATATTGTGAGAAGATGACCGGTTTTGTTTTTAACGTACAACTGAGTATAAAACGTGTGCCTAGGAATAACTTTAATGAAAATAGGAAATTTCAGTACAACCCAAAAGCAAAATAACAGTGATGGAAAGAGAAAAACACTTTCAGGGGCTAAAATGGGCTGTTGGGATTTGGTCTGTGATTGTTCTTCTGACCAATTTCCTTGGCTGAAGAGCTCCTGCACCTTGTAGACATTTAGGGTGGTGTATTCTTTTATCTGGACCACATTGTGGATCTGCGTTAGTCAGGACAACTGTGACCTTTTGGAGTCTGCGGTGCTGACCGAGGGGCTTCAAAGTCCTATCACTGATAATTGGATAAGGTCTTGCATCACCCATTGCTAGATTTGCCCAGCTTCCATCTGGTGCCAGAGCACACTTTATTAGGTTAAGATGGCAGTGAAAGTGCTCAAGGATATGCCTGTAAGAGATATCGGGTGTTGCTTGGGCTTCCCTACAAATATTCTGCCGACACTACACTCCTGAGGTTTCCACCTGGAGTGATGGGACATTTGGAGAGGACGCTTTTTGAAACCTCTTAACCAAGTCTTAAGTTGCCTGTTTTCCCCTCGGTTTCACACTCAAAATTGCAGTGAAATCTAACCACTCAAATAATGGCTTTAAATAGATTCTAGAAATTCTGACATTTTTTCCTAACATAAGCTTAAGAGTTTGGAAAGTACAAGCATTTTCGTTTTGAATACACTCCCTAAATTGTGGTATACATATATTAATTCAACCGAGAAAAAGTTTCTAATTTGGTGGCCTGGGCTGCACACAAGAGAACTACTTAAAGGTAGGCGAAGATCTACCAGTTTCTCACGAGCTGCTCATTGGAGAAGCCTGTGTTGAAGATACTTGAGTGAGTGATTGAGAAGACCGCCTGCTACTTTAGTAACAATTAACAACTGCAGCATAAGGTTTGGTGCAAAACCTTGATGTAAGAATGGTATGATGGAGCAGTGTTTAATTTAAGACAGTGTTTTCTATTGCTCAGCACCGGCACTTAAATGTCAGCACTGGAACTTGTTGTGTAGTTTCCACCTCACTGTGGGAACTGCGTTTGTGGACACCATAAACATTGGGATGGTGCCAGACTGATTATATGCACCCCCTTAGGATATGTTGTCCTATAGACCAGCTAGCTCACAGTGCCACCATATGCCCCCCTAAACCTAGTAGGTCGGCAAATAGTTTCTGGCAACCACTGAACATGACAACAGTGGTCCCCCTAAAAGCATGGCAACAGATCTAGATCCCTTTCACTCAGACACTCATGCTCCAGTTCTCTCAGAGAAACATACGAGAAATACTTAGAGGGACGTTTTTCAATATGTATTTAAGCAGTGTGATTCTTGTATAAAATGTATGTGCTGCAATGATCAATAGACAGAAGCAAATTAAAGTTACTAAGAGCACCAGAGCGGTGAACAGAATAAAAAGCTCGACCATGGTGGTAAAACAATGTATACATGCAGGCAGAAAAATACAATATAGAAAATTGGTTGTACTCCTACTATGCAGTCCCTAAACTAAGTGTCCAGGGTGAGTGTGTGTGTGTGTCTAGCCAAAAAAAACTCCTACTGAATGATCCAACCCTGGTTAGCTGATGGGAAAGAATGCAAATTCCTGTCTTGGTCATGAGCTGGACACCCTCGCAGGGTGAAGTCAGCCAGCTGCGGGGCCAAAGCGTCGGCGATTAGCAACATTGTCAAGCCCTCCTCTGCCTAAACCTGGCAATGCTTGTTTATTTCTAAAGAAAATCATCCTTGCAAGTCCTGTGCAAGCCAGCATTGTTTTGGTCTATAGATAGCCATGTCACCTCATGGATAAAAAATAGAGCAACATTTGCACAATGTGTGTCGAGGCCTCGTACGTAGTGTTCATGGAATCATGATACTGTTAGGCGTAGCAGCTTCAGATGAACTAATCCAACATTGTCACGCATGCAAATGTGTGTTAACGGGTATTGTGTGAAAGGAAAGGCAACCTAAGAAAATGTGTCCATAATAAAAGATGGCGTTGGTTTTGTGTGGACCTACCACAGACGCATAACATTATGACACTTCGCCACATGGTGGTGCTAATTTTGAAATGAGCACCACAACTGTTATTTAGTAAGTCTATATACATTAAAGACAACTAACACCTGCTGCCCAAAACATTTTTATAGCTGTGGATGGCCTGGAATAGTATGAATTATCCTACTTCTAGAAGCGTCATGGGTAGTGATTGTGTTGGTACGGTTATTGGCAAAGCTAGCAGAGGCAATTGGTGTAAACTGCAGTGGCCTCCTAACAAGGAACCTGGCACTTGTTTTTTTTTCTTGTTTTTTTTATAAATTAAGCAGTGTGATGGAGAGTGCTTCTAGAAAATAGTGCAATTGAACAGAGTGTTGAAATTGCATAGCCAAGGACTAACTTATGATTTGGATACAGTAACAAATAAGTACAAGAACCTTATGAGCAGCAAGAAGTAGAGTGAAGATCTTGAGAAGTAATAAAGAACAGCAAATGGTTCTAGCTCATTGTGTTGTGCGAGTATCAAGGGAAAACTGTTTATGAACGAGCATAGGAGCTACAAAGTGGGTAGACCGCTTCACTCAATTGTGCGCTCTGGAGAGCTGTGAGGAGGAGCACCAGATATCCTCATCTATGGGAAACCTTAGGACAGCAGAACATTTAAAGACATTAATACTATTATAGAGATTACAAAAAAAATTGATTGCCAGAAATCCTTAAAGGCCACTGGCACTGTTACGATGCATATTAAAACTTGATGCCCGTTCTTAAAATTGTTATTAAATACTGTCGCTAAAAGTGTCTCTATATAGTTGCAGTGACCACTATTTTTGTCACCTCACTCCCTGGCAAACAGGCTGGGTAGGTGCGGGAAAGGAGACACAAGGACAGTTTCCTGTGCAGTTCTATCAGAACTAAACCTGAAGTTTCCAATATCCTCTTCACCTCACCTCTTCCCATGGCCCTTGCGTCTCTATCCTGCAGCTCTCTTCTGCCCATGTACCTTGCACCTTGACTTCGTCCTCTGAACATCTCCCTAGTCCATCTCTCCTGCAGCTATATCTGTCCACTGTCCTCTGCGGCACTCTGATGCAGCTCTCCCGTGTGCTTATACCTTGCACTTCTTTCCTCACTGTGTCTCCTATACCTCCCCTGTGCCTCCCCCATTCCACCCCTCTGTTAATGTTTCCCCTTATCTACCTTGCACCACTCCTTGTACCTTTCTCATACACTTTCTTCTCCCCTGTATCTTTCAAGTGCACTTACTTAAAGTGCCTCCCCCGTACATTTCACAAGAGCACTTGCTTTAAGCTCTTCTCCCTTGTACCTTTCACATGCATACGTATTTCAAGTGTCTCCCCCTGTACTTTTTACGTGCACGCTTGCTTCAAGCACCTCTCCCCTTTACCTCTCGGGTGCATTTACTTCAAGAAACTCTCCTCTGTACCTTTCATGTACACATTTACTTCAAGCATTTCAGAGGTTCATGTGGCTAACAAAAGCTACTGGGTCCAACCATGGTGATTGAAGCCTTTGCCTTCTGTCGTCCGGTAGCCCAACATACTATAGACTCTGAGTACCTAGGTCAAGTACTACCTCTTCAACGCTTGACTGTCAGTGGTAGCGTGGGTGAAGACGTCCAAGGCTTCTTGTGGGGAGGGTAGGTGAGTGGTAGAGGTGCAAGGTGTACACAGTCTCAACTGACAAACAAGCTCAACAACCCCAATAAATTAATGTCCAGCCAGATACTTGCTTTAATGAAAAAATTATATACATTCAAAAAGTGAAATATTGCACACAACATATAATATGTACAGTATTTATAATGCTGGTACTCTAGCATTGTTCAGGTAAGCCCCGAGTCCCATTTCCCTTTCTCATGACTGTGGTTATTCCCCATTCATGAGAGGCAACATTCAGGCTAGGAACCACTAATAAGTATATGTCTTAGTAATTCCACAATGGTTCCTTAAGTCAGTGTCCCAGCACAGTAGCGGTTTTTGTCAGATCAAGTTCCCCCAGAAGCTCGG
The DNA here is from genome assembly GCF_964204655.1 of Triturus cristatus. NCBI lineage: Eukaryota > Metazoa > Chordata > Amphibia > Caudata > Salamandridae > Triturus > Triturus cristatus. The sequence continues at coordinate 253,696,086 of NC_140586.1, forward strand.
CAGTCTAGCAATCAGTCTTGCCCGCTCGTTCTGTTGAGCTGCTATTCGAAGGTCCTGGGCATTTATTAGCGGCCCGGAGGCGAGCAGAAGTCTGCATGCTGCGGGCGAGGTGAGAGGCATTCATGATGTACCTCCAATCGTGCTGTAAATCTTCTTGAGGCCGTTATCAGGTGCTTCTGGTTTCGGGTGGTTGAATCAATGCTCTGTTTTCACAAGTTGCAAACCACTACCCTTCACTATTGCACAATGCTTCAGAGTGACTGTCCGTACCGTGCACCAGGCGTTTCCCCAGGAGGCTGGGGGGGCACTTTAGTTATGGGGCCGGTTTATTAGCAGTGCAGCAGTTTAAAAAGCATTGCAGAGTTCCTTGCATATCCAACAGTTTTCAGGCAACAACAGAAGTGCCAAGATAACTCTGGTGATTAATATACTTGCTGGAGAGAGATTGGAGTATTGTTTAGTGGCAGTTTTGACTCATTAAAGGTAGTGAAGAGGTTTATATGCTTGCTGCAAAGAGCATGTACTATACAGATTACAGACAGTATTTTATGTGCATAGCTCAGCGGTTTACTGCTTTTGTCACAGAGATCCTTTTGTTACTGTGTTGTTCATAAGTTACAATCATAATGTAGGTTAGAAAGTCGGTTTTTTCCCCGTCTTTCATTATCCTAATTTTGCTAAAAAGGGTTTGGGTGAAAATAAATTCTTATTAGTAAAGTCAACCCTAAACACTGTGTTGTGTGGAGAATCCTGAGTTTGTGCTTCCCCTAACCAAGCGCTCTTAAAAAATACCTACCAGTATGGATGGCATGTGAATCCTTCACCTTGTAGTCCCCATTGTCTTATGTAACATTTTCTATACACTAGTTTACACATGTATGATGTATTGTCTGTGTAAGTGTGTGTGCTATAAAATGCTTCGACACCCTACACTGGTATGAGCGGCACTATAAAATAAATGGAATACATGGGAGAGAGGGGCTATGGAGAGATGAGAGGCACTATTGGAGGGTGATGGTGAGGGAATCATTAAAGAGCACCAATAAAGATTGACGTATTCGGGTGCATTGTAAGGTCATCATTTACTGTGCTTTAAAAATGAATACAATTGAAAATAGAATGAAAAATGTCTTGTAGAATGCACCGCTTTCCCCCAAATTCTCTTGGGGGAAGAACCCCGCTGAGCCCCCTTGTAGTGGTTGGGCTCATTTGCCGAGCTTGCTTGCTCACTGTGCATTGGATGGGGGCTGGTTTGACAAACTTTGCCAGGGCTGCTTTGTGTTCCCAGTCTAGCCCTTGCGACAGCCCTCTCTATTCACCATGGCCCCTTCCAGGCATACAGGGGCTGCGAACAGTGCACACAGGGTGATGGCCCCTCTGAGTCACAGCACTGGAGAGGGTGATAGCCTGTTTCTTCTTACAGCGATGGACTAGAGCGATGGCCCTTAATATTCACAGCAGTTCCCGCCTGGTACACAGATGTTGTAAACAGCAACACTTGGGTAGACGGCCCGATAGGTGCTATGGTCCTCAAATCGTACACCCTGCTTCAGAGATTTAATCAATAGGATCTCCAGTGGACCCTGCTGTCTGCAGGCACTCTCTTCCTACTCACAGAGTCCTATGGTCTCAGCAGTCCGTCAGATGCTGGTGCTCTAGTTTCCAAGAGGAGTGTGTTATGATGGCATTTCTTCCATTCCAATCCTAGAATGTGAGGCAGACAACACTCCAAGCGAGTCAGTTTACCCTGACTCCTTGAGGTGGATCGACGCCAGTTTTTTTTCCTGAATAAACTTCTGTTTTATCCACATCGTGTCCTGTGGTTCCTGCAAAGCTACTCGCAACATTTTGACGTCGATTTCATCTTACAACACAACCTGGCGTTCATTTGTATCCCTGGCGATTTTGAGAGAATCTACGTTTTTGGAACATTATTGAAGCAGGACGAGACCCATCTTCAAACGACAGCCCCTCACCATGTGAAGATTGCCCAAAAGTGTGTACACTCTGAGTTTCTTAAGGTACTATGCAAAACTTTTGATTTGTTAGTAAAAGGACTCACGGTTGGAGTCTCGCGCCTCATAGTACGCTCAAGACCAAGACGTTATTTGGGAGCTTACATCAATGCTGGTAAACGTCACTGAACCGCGACGCACGTCTGACGCTTTCACATTGACGTGCTGCTATCTTTATTACCTGTTGCCTGGCAGCGATGCTGATTTTACGATTCCACGTCAATGTGCCGCCATCTTGCATCAATTACAGCCCAGCAGCACTGTCCCACAAGTCGTTCTTTTTGTAACGGATGAAAGGTGCTGTCATCATAAGTAGACCAGGAGCCAGGGATGTAGTTAGGTAGATTTATTGTTCAAGTAAGATGGTACAGGGTGCCCCACCGGGAGCAGCATCCTGCTGCTCAGCCCCATTCAATCCAACTGATCACTCTTTCAAAGCATGCACACACTCCCAACATTCCATGACATCACACTCATGCAGGCTGAGCAGCCAGGACTAGGAAGTATAGGATATAACATCTCTCCTTCCTTTAGAAACAATTAAATCAACAAGAAGCAAATTGAGGAACAAATCACATTTCGTCACTTGGAAATAAAATCAATTAGATCACGAAAATCACTTTAGATAAGTAAATGCATACCTATATCTCAACATCAATCAATTAACATTCTAGGATAATAAAATCGACAAGATCAAATAAAATGATAAGAGATAAATGATTTATCTCTAGTTCACATAAGAACATATAGCATATTAATAGTGTTCTTCATATAGAATGGTATTGAAACATGTAAGATCACATTAAAGATTGCACATGTTTCATGCAGGGTGCAAACAAAACATATTGCAAAAGTTTCAGGGAAAATACACTCAAAACACTTACCCAGTACACCCTGAAGAACATCACAATACACCTATCTCCCTCTGCTTGAAAAAAACATGTAAGAAAAACGTGCACATGTTCCAGTAAGGATGTAATAACGCACAATAACTGATGTGCGAGGGAGAACAAAAATGTAATGTACGCCCAACATTACAATTTAATAACTAGTGCACTACCTTTGCAACCTTGACGTGTGAGGTAAAAAATAAAATATATGCACTCGAAAACTACAAAACTAATTATTGAGTACTCTGCCAATGCAACCCTGACGTGCGAAGCAAAGCACCTTCCCAACGCAACCATGACGTGCGAGGGACACTGCCAACGCAACCTTGACGTGCGCGGCACAAACTAAAAAATACGCTCCCAACGCAACCATGACGTGCGAGGGACACTGCCAACGCAACCTTGACGTGCGCGGCAAAAACTAAAAAATACGCTCCCAACGCAACCATGACGTGCGAGGGACACTGCCAACGCAACCCTGACGTGCGAGGCAAAACAAATTCACCACACAACCATGACGTGTGAAGGACGCTCCCAACACAACCCTGACGTGTGAGGGATATTCCCAACGCAACCCTGACGTGCGAGGGAAAACAAACAATTAACATATTGCACGGGGAACACCTAGAAATGGACAAGATGCTCTACACACACAGAAATCACTGTGCACCTAGAAATGTAATTCATACTAATACTTTAAAGAATATGCACTTATCCAAAAGTGCAACCACACCCACACTGAATATTCACATACATACTGAATACAATTAAATACCAAAAATTCGCCTAAAGACATAAACTAAAACACATGCCAAATACGCTCTCCCCTAGTGCTCACATGTACCACTCACTATTGCTGCTCACACGTATCACTCATTAGCAGAAATGATAGCCTCTATGCGTGGCACATAAAGAAAACAGGAAATCTTTCATGACAGTATGACACAAAAATCAAAATATTCGGTCAGCTGAAACTACAGTGCAAATAGCACCAGAATGAGTCCACCTCCAACCCGCAACGTGAAAGTAATATCCAAACTAACCAGCAAGCTTGGTCAATAAAATGCAGTGTACATCGGTGCTTGTGTTGAAAACCATTCATGTTAGAGACACTCCAATTTGCAGCACATGCGTAATCATCATTAAATAGGAGCAGTTTACACGGGTTTCTGAGTACAATGCAAACCGCCCTTGACAGACATATATATATATATATATATATATATATATATATATATATATATATATATTTTTTTTTTAAACAAATAAGGAAGTCACCGTTGGACAATATTCGGAGGTAGTTCTGGATTGCGCTGTGTTGAAATGTTGCCTCTAAACTACTTTTCTGAAAAACAGCTTTATCCTGCCTTGTCGCAAGGAGATTCGCCATTTCCAATAATCGCGGCGCTGTTGGTTACCAAGGCGATGTCCTGCATACATGCACAATGAATTACGTTGCTCTGGCGTTACGGCATTACGTTGTCAGTACGCGGCTCTCACTGTGATGTACAACGGATTGGGACCGGCAGGAGGGCTCCATTCGTGGTAACTCATCCTCTCAGGATAGTCTCGCGCCTGCTAGCAGAATGCCGGTAAGTGTTTGAATAAAAACACACGCGGCAGGCACCTTGGAATGCACAACTGCATTCCAACCGTTGCCGTGAAGCCCTGCCAAACACTCCTCGGGGCTCTATCCATGCCCCCCGACAGCGAAATGGCTCCTGAATAGGTCACGCACTGTCGAACAACCTCGCAGACAATGTTCACCAAGTCCATGCATGAGTAGCTTAAAAAATACACGATGTTGTTTCACTGCATTTCTTCACAACGAGCAGTCCATGCATGGCTAGCATCAAACACACGCTGCCTGTTCACTGCTTATCCAAACTTGCAGATTGGTTTTAAAATAAACGCTGTTCAAATATTTTCTTGCTGCCGGTTGTTGAAAAAAACTATTTTCTTGCTGCCAGCTGTTGAAAAAACTAATTCTGCCAGTTTACTCCATGTGGCATTCAGTCCATAACTCCATAACTCGATCCATAACGTGCCTCCTTCAAAATCCCTCAGCAAAACGTTCATTTTGTGCAGTCTGTAGACATGACTCCCTTAAGTGCCTTTCTTAACTGCACAGGCAAGTTTCAAGCCACCCAAGCCACATAATGCCTAATGCCCAACACGTACCTTTGTGGACTGTCTGATGGAAAAAGACACCGGTGGGGCATCCAAGGCGTTGCGCAGGCATAATTTTCAGGCTTTTTTTCAGACACTGGCCATCTCCTTTTAGTTCCTTCTTTCAGTTCCTTGTTTCTTGGTTCTTTACGCGTGGTTCTTTTAAAAATCGTCGCCATTTTTGTAACTGATGAAAGGTGCTGTCATCATACCAGGAGCCAGGGATGTAGTTGGGTAGATTTATTGTTCAAGTAAGATGGTACAGGGTGCCCCACCGGGAGCAGCATCCTGCTGCTCAGCCCCATTCAATCCAACTGATCACTCTTTCAAAGCATGCACACACTCCCAACATTCCATGACATCACACTCATGCAGGCTGAGCAGCCAGGACTAGGAAGTATAGGATATAACATATCTCAAATTTTGTTGTATTTATGTTTGCAATTGACTTGTATTGGATGACTATATACGCTTTTGATTTTGTTGTATTTATGTTTGCATTTGACTTGTATATATTTGCAATTGTATTTGTACAAGGAGGGATGTGTTGTATTCCTTTAAAATAAGTATGGTGATGCAGCACCTAGCAACAAGGTTCTTCTGAGGAATCTAGAATGAAGAGACCTCAGAGGAAGCTTGGCTGAGGAGCTGAGAGGACACGTCTGGGGGTCCATACTGGAAATCTTAAATAAACAACAACTTCTTCAATCTATATGGCGTTGGTATTTACAAAAATGGCGACGCAGGATGGCGGATTTTAAAGACATTTAAGAACATTTTTCTTTTAATTATTTGACGACTCGTAATCTCGGAATACCAAAAACGCGAAGATTGTGGACCCCCAGAGTTGAATATTGCCTTACATGCCAAGAAGGTTAGTCTAAAATACATTAATACCATACACCTTGAAGTAAGGCAAATTAGATTGTATGCTCACCTGAGCGCAACGGTTGTTGGCGGTGTTCAAATCGAACCGCGCGCAAGCTAGTGAGCTGAGTCGAGTCGCGTGCCTGTTGCTCGCGTGCATGGATCGGAGCCGGCTGATTTGCGGCTGATTCGAGGTCGCGTGCTGTTCCATGATGACACTGGCGTTTCATGGATCGTAGCTGGCTGATGTGCGGCTGAGTCGAGGAGGTGCTGCGAGAGAGGACCTTCATCTTGGAGGATTTTTTGAGGATCGGCGAACCGAGGCAGTGTGGGAAATCGTCTCTAAGATTGTCAAAGATTGTCTCTAAAAAGAGACATGAATACTAAATAAAAACATAACGAGGTGGAGCGCAACACTTGTAAGAACGTGGGAACTGTCCTGGAAAGCAAGGATCTCTAGAAAGAGACACGAGTGCTAATAAAAGAAAAACGAGGTGGAGTACATCACATCACAAGCACCAGAAGGAAATAAAGAAGTGAAACAAGAACAAGAATATATATAATTAACAATAGATAAAATATGGCAACACAGTCATTGATTCCCATTCCACCTACATTTTTACATGAACCTGGTCCTCCGTGTATGGAATGGGAGGATTGGACAGAAGCTTTTACTACATATTTAGAAGCTATAGGGGGTGATATATTTATAGCAAAAAGGAAGTTGGCCATATTAAAAGTATGTTTGGGAGTGGAAGGGAGGAATGTTCTAAGCACTTTACCTAATTTCCAATCTGATTCCACGAATGCTAATAATTCGTCTGACGAAGATGAAGATGTATATGAAATGGCATTAACAGCCTTGGCTGAAAATGTTGGTAAAAAGTTGAGCATTGTGGTTGAAAGGCATAAATTTTTTTCACGCTCCCAAAAACAAGGAGAAAAAATAGAGCAATATGTTGCTGCTTTAAGAAAATTGTCAATAACTTGCAAGTTTAAGGAGTTAAGGGATGAAATAATCAGGGATCAACTTATAAACAGAACTAATAACAAAAGAATACAAGAGAAGTTGCTTGATTTAAAAGACCCATCGTTAGATAGGTCCATAGAGATTGCCAGACGCTTAGAAAATACGTCACAATATGTGAAAGAGTTAGCTGAAACTAATTTAAAGAGTGAAACAGATTCTAACAAAATATGTGCAGTGAATTTCAATTAAAAAATGTTTTTATCTAAAAGTGTCAGTGATGATAAGATGAATTTCAAGATAAAACAAGAGGTGAACAGTAGGAAAGGTTGTTATAGGTGCGGAAGTTATAGACACAGTGCAGATACTGTACACTGTCCTGCACTCAAGAGTCGTTGTTATAAGTGCAAAAGGATTGGTCGTTTTTCAAGGGTGTGTAAAACCAATGACCTTCCAAGTTTAAAAAAAACGATTAACACGATAGATAATGCGTACATGACAAATAATGTGGAAGGTAAGAGTGAGGATGATGGAAGCGATGTTGAAGTCATGGTAATTGAACAAGTCAGTTCAGTCAGTAATGATCAATCAGCGCTGTATGTTCCTCCTAAATGTACGGTGTTGATTAACAATACGGAGGTACAAGTGTGGGCCGATTCATGTCCCCCGTTCACTTTGATAGACAAAATCAAATGGGAAAAACTAGGAGTGGGCAAATTAATTCCTACTGATGTTGAACCACTAGGATATTGTGGGAAGAAATTACCGGTAATATGATATTTTAATGCTAAGATTCAATTTAAAGATCGAGAGACTCTAGCAAAAATTTATGTTGTAGAATCTGGCAGATGTCTTTTGGGGTGGATGGAACAAAAAGGTTTGGGGATCATACTTAACCCGAATCATCCTTCACAGGTGCTTTTAACAGATGTGAGCAAGGTGAACAAATGGGTAAATGATTTTCCCAAACTATTCAGTGATAACTTAGGGTGTCTCAGAGGATTTGAGCATAAAATTATTGTCAAAAGTGACGCAATTCCAAGAGTACACAAAGTACGTAATGTACCTATGGCTTTAAGAGGGGAGTTAAAAAATGAATTACAAAGATTGTGTAAGGAGAAAGTAATTGAACCCATTGAAGCGTCAAAATGGTTAAGTCCTATTGTGATCGCGCACAAGCCCAACGGAAAAATCCGCATGTGTGTGGATTTGAGAGATGTAAATGAGAATATTTGGGTAGACAGATTTCCTTTACCGCGTATAAATGAGATGTTAGCGAGTATTGAAGGAGGGGAGTATTTCACGACCCTGGATCTATCAAGTGCTTATCATCAAGTACGCCTACAACCTGAGTCAAAACATTTAACATCCTTTATTACGCCTGAAGGTGCGTTTCAATTTTTTAGGATGCCGTTTGGGCTAGCCTCGGCATCAGCGGTGTTCCAGAGGATCATGCAAAAAATATTGAAGGATGTTAATAATGCTATGGTATTCCAAGATGATGTACTGGTATGGGGTAAGGATGAAGATCATCATGACAAGGTTTTGAGAGAAGTACTATTCAAACTTGAATCTGCTGGTCTAACCATCCGTTTACAAAAGTGTAAGTTCTGTTTACCTGAAGTTGAATATTTGGGTCATACATTATCCGCCAAGGGTATAAAACCAAAATTAAATTTGGTGGAAGATTTAGAAAAAGCCCCTCCACCTTTAGACAAGGACCAATTAAGGTCATTCCTAGGACTGGCCGAGTATTATGCAAAATTTGTGCATCATTTTTCTGACATAGTACAACCATTACGTGATGTCATGAAGAAAGGCATCAGTTTTGTATGGTCAAAAGAATGTCAAGAGTCTTTTGAGACTGTCAAAAAAGCGGTTGCGAGTGCCACAGCTCTAAAATCTTTTAATCCTTCAAATAAGTCAATCATAGTAACTGATGCTAGTGGATATGGCTTAGGAGCAGTATTAATGCAAGAGTGTAATGGTAAGGAGCATGTGATAGCGTTTGCATCACGTACGCTTAAGGGTGCTGAATTGTCATATTCCACTATTGAGAAGGAAGCATTGGCATGTTGGTGGGGTGTGCAACATTTCAGGGTGTATGTTTGGGGTACAAAGTTTGAACTGCGTACTGATCACAGACCTTTGTTAGACATTTTCACAACTAAAGGGGCTAGTAGAGCAACTCCACGCATAGCCAAGTGGATTTATAGACTACAAGAGTATATGTTTAACCTAAGATATGTGCCGGGTGTGAAAAACATTAATGCGGATTGCTTATCAAGATTACCTGTGGATAATACGTTGGATGATAATAGTGACGATGATGATCTGCTAATTGCTAACATTGATGATCTCCATCATTCTATAAGTGAACAAGAGTGGAAGGATGCAGTTATCCAGTATTAGGGGTGTCTTTCATAGATTCACATGCCTGAATCATTCCCCGTCGTCGAGACGGGAGCCTCCGGTACATAAAAAAGTAATGTCCTATAGACATACATAGAGAAAAATAGGCCTAAGGGCCTCCCCTTAGCCGCCTATCATAGTCCTTATGTAAAAAGGACCAAACTCCTAGAGCCAGCCAATCAGCTATCACCTCCCTCTAGAACCTTCCTGGCAGGAGCCTCAGTCCCTCAGATTTTCTACCGCACGTTGTGCTAGGGAGTCTCCAGCCTGAGTTCTCCTCAGGATTCCTTTCAAACCAGATTATTCACGATTTTTGGTGACTTTCTTCTTCAGGATTTCAACACTGACTACTTCAGGCCTCTTTTTGCTGCAGTGAGTTTTTATTTTATCTACAACTCCTGGCATGTCTGACTCCCAGAGGAAAGCCCTTTTCAGGGCTTGCTCTTCATGTGGGAAGAAGAGGCTTCATGTGGACGACAAGCATGAGCTATGCTTGTATTGCCTTTACCCGGACCACGTCCCTAAGGACTGCAAGATATGTAGGTCTTTTCCACATAAGACCTTGAGAGACAGGGAGGGCCGCCTGCTTATCTGGCTGGACAGGCTCAAGGACAAAGACAGTGTGGTGTCCTCAGAGGCGAGCTTTTCCGGAGCTTCTGAAGTCTCCCTGAAGAGGCCGAGAGTGAAATCTCCTGGCCCCTCAGACGCTCCTCCTAAGAAGACGCACAAAAAGTCTTCAGAGGCAAGATCTTCGAAATCCTCAGCGTCTGGTAAAGTCTCTCCTACTTTCAAGAAGCCTTCTCTGTCGGCCTCAAAAATTGCGACACCATCCTCTGCGCAAAAAAGGCCATCAGGACACGTCTCCACAGCAACGACGACGGTGTCCACGTCCACAGCGGCGTCGGCCCGCTCGTCGACGACGACGACTCCATCATCATCGTCTGCAGGTACCCCTATCTCGTCTATTATACTTTTGAAACCGTCGTCTAAATCATCGTCGACGACGAAGATGGTCCCGTCGAGGACCTCGTCGACGAGGAGCCCTCCGTCGACGGAAGAGTCGACGACGAGGATATTGATGACGAGCGCGTCGACGACGAAGGCATCGTCGACGAAGATGTCGACGACCAAGGCATCGTCGACGAAAGCGTCGACGACGAAAGCGTCGACGACGAAAGCGTCGACGACGAAAGCGCCGACGACGAAAGCGTCGACGACGAAAGCGCCGACGACGGAAGCGTCGACGACGGACGCGTCGACGACGGAAGCGTCGACGTCGAAGGCGTCGACGTCGAAGGCGTCGACGACGAAGGCGTCGACGACGACTGAATCGTCTACGACCACATCGTCGACGAGGACTTCGTCGACGAGGAAAATATCGTCGATGGGGACGCCGTTGGTGACACCCGACCCGTCGACGGGAACGTCGTCGTCGTCCGTGGGACGGAAAACCACGGCGATTTCTGGGCAAGGATCTGCTTCCAGACCACAGATTACCCCAGAAACAACATCTCCAAGTAAGGTCCAAACCAATTTACCTCTGGAGATCCTGCAGAGTGAAGAGTCCGAAGAAGAGTTCTTCCAACAGGCTACTTCCCCTTCCGAGCTGTTTGTCAAATGCCAAAGCACGGACGAGGAGCAGGAAGATTCAGGCGCGCAGGAGCGCCCCGTCCAGGAACAAGTCCGCACGGAGGTCACCCCAATGGTCTGCCTCCCTCTGGCAATAGTTAAGGACCTCAAGTTCCTTATCAGGGATTACAAACAACGTTTCCCGGAACCACCAAGACAGGATACAGGGGTCCCAGTGCCAGCTACAAACACCCCAGCGACAGCCCCAAGGCAATCACGGCCGGTAACGCAGGTCTGCCACGAGCCGCCACCTCAGGTGATAGACTCAACGGATGAGGAGGCTGAGGAGATGGAGGAAGGCGAGGTCCAGGGAGACCTGACGGACCAGGATGACGATGAGCAGGAGGACTATGTAGCATCTTCACCACCTTCCCCACAACCGCGCCAGGCGGATTCACCACCTGTGGATATCGGGGGTTTTCATAAGTTAGTGGAACGGGCTGCGACGCGGTTCCATATGGTCATGGAGTCGACGGAAACCGAATGCTTCCTCCATGACTTTAAGGAGCAGACGAAGAAGACGGCCAAATCCATCCCTATCATTGACTTCCTCTGGGACCAGGGGAAGAAGTTGATGCTGACGCCAGCTTCAGTTCCTGCGGTCGTTCCGCGCCTGGACAAGAAGTATAAAGCACCGTCCACGGCGCCAGCTTGCCTGACTGGCCACCCGAAGCCAGATTCGGTCGTGACCCAAGCGGCCCAGAAAAATTCTCGAAACCCATCCTCGCCTCTGTCAGCACCACCAGACAAGGAGGGAAGAAAGTTAGACACAATAGGCAAAAGGTTTTCAACCACTTCGGCAATGACCATCAAGGTGGCCAATTCCATAGCCCTTTTAGGGCGTTATAACCGCCAACTTTGGGAGGATATTGCCCCATACTTAGCAGAACTTCCGAGTGCCGTACAGGATGAGGTGAAGGCACTCCTTTCTGAAGGCCAGTCTTCTGCGGCAGAGATCATCGACTGCGCCATAGATGTAGCCATGACAGGCTTCCGTCAACTGGCTGGGGCTGCAGTCCTGCGCCGCCAAGGATGGCTCAAAGCAACATCGTTCAGGCAGGAAGTGCAAACGAAGGTGCTAGATATGCCCTTCGATGGACAGCATCTATTCGGAGATAAAATTGATGAGGCGCTCCAGGCCATTAAAAAGGACACGGACACGGCTAGAGCGCTTGGAACCTTACAGGCGCGGAACCAGTCCTTTCGGGGCAACAAGTCTAGAGGTCAGTCTTCCTACAGAGGATCATTCCAGAATAAGTCCTCATATTCGTTCCAGAATAAGACCCAGTACCAGCAAAAGCAACAGCAGGGCCGACAATCATCTTACGGAAGATCCAATTTCAGGGGTAAGAACCAGAAAAGGGGCACCGGCGGACGCCAGTGACCACTTACTCCAGCCAGTCCAGCTACCATCTTCTTCTTCACAAATTGGAGGAAAATTGACCCATTTCCTAAAAAATTGGCGCATCATCACCTCAGATCGTTGGGTGCTCCAACTTCTCAGATTCGGCCATTCCCTAGAATTTACTGCCATCCCGCCTGCAACCCCTCCCCGCAAGTCTCCACACAGACATCTGCGGCTGCTGCTCCGGGCGATATCGGAGATGTTAAGGAAGGGAGCAATAGAGCGAGTTCCATCAGCTCAGAGGGAGAAGGGTTTCTACTCCCGTTTCTTTCTGATACGCAAGAAAGAAAAGAAGTGGAGGCCCATCCTGGACCTCAGAGCACTCAACTCCTTCCTAAAGAGTCAGTCGTTCAGGATGGTGACGCTCCAAGAAATCCTAGGCATTCTGGAGGAAGGAGACTTCATGACATCCTTGGATCTTCAGGATGCTTACTATCACATCCCGATACTCAAGGGGCACAGAAAGTTTCTACGTTTCGAAGTGGCAGGACAACACTACCAGTTCAAGGTCCTTCCGTTTGGCCTCAAATCCGCTCCGCGGATTTTCACCAAGTGCCTTTCTCCTGTGGCAGCTTTCCTACGTCAAATGGGTCACCAAGTTTTCCCCTACCTAGACGACTGGCTGGTCAAGGCGCCTACGGCCGTAGGCGCAACCAAATCCTTCAACGCTTGTACCAATCTTTTCCAACATCTAGGATTGACGCTCAATCTTCAGAAATCACATATGTCCCCAACAAGAAGCATTACCTTCCTCGGGGCTACCTTGAATACGGAATGCGCAAGAGCATTTCCCTCAGACGAGAGAAAACACAGGATCATATCCCTGGCCAAAACGGTGCAATCAAGGAAATCCCTGAGAGTTCGCACCTTCAAGTCACTCCTGGGGATGATGTCTTCCTGTATACTACTCATCCCTCACTGCAGGCTGCGGATGCGCCCTCTGCAGGAGGCTCTTTCGAGCCAGTGGACTCAGAGTGCAGGTTCGTTCGAGGACATCATAAGCATAACACCGCAAATATCCAGGAGTCTCGAGTGGTGGAAGGATACCAGAAACCTCTCGAGAGGACTACCGTTCCTGCTGCCAGCAGCACCACTGGTGATCACCACAGATGCATCTCTAGCGGGTTGGGGAGCTGTCCTTCAGGACCTCAGAGTCAGCGGCAAATGGTCGGATCAGGAGCAACGCCTCCATATAAATCTGCTGGAGTTGAGGGCTGTGTATCTAGCTCTGCAGGCCTTTTTACCACGCATCCAGAACTCTCAGGTGCTCGTCAGGACGGACAACACCACGACGATGCATTACCTGAACAAACAGGGAGGAACGCGTTCGCTCACGCTATCGCGCGAATCGCAGAAGATCTGGAACTGGCTTGTTCTCCAGGGGATTACGCTCAGGGCGGACTACGTCCCGGGAAAGGACAACACCATTGCGGACGCCCTAAGCAGGCAGAAATCTCTCTCCCACGAATGGGAGCTCGACGAGAGTGCACTAACACACGTATTCTCGGAATGGGGAGCCCCAAGAATCGACCTGTTTGCCACCAGGGAGAACGCCAAATGCCCAAGCTACGCAAGCTGGCATCCCCAACCGGAGTCGCTCGGAAATGCCTTTTCCATAGGCTGGTTCAGCGTATTTGCGTACGCTTTTCCACCGTTCCCGATGATTCCCAGGGTCCTCAGGAAAATGAAGGCGGAGCCCTGTACACTAATTCTGATCGCCCCGTGCTGGCCGAGGCAGCACTGGTTCTCGGACCTTCATCGCCTCTCCATCAGGACGCCGATTCGTCTAACACAGCTCCCGAACCTACTGACGATGTCCAACGGGCAGGTGCGATACCCAAACCTCCAATCGCTCAGGTTATCGGCCTGGCTCCTGAGCACAGAGAGTTCTGCCATTTGAACATCTCGCAGGACTGCAGGGATGTGCTAGCAAAAGCGAGGGCTGACAGTACCAACAAAACCTACTCCCTCAAATGGAAGCGCTTCTGCGTCTGGTGCTCGGAGAAGGGCCTGAGACCACTTCATATCACACCGGAGCAGATATTGCCATATCTCCTGCACTTGGCACAGTCCGGATTAGCGCATGCATCCATAAAGGTGCATCTAGCGGCGATTTCACGTTTTACCAGGACTTTTCAAGGCCCGTCTCTGTGGTCCAGCAGACTTGTTAAACAGTTCCTTAAGGGTCTTTATAGGTCCTTTCCAAGGCCCCGACGGGTCCCACCGACATGGCACCTCAACTTGGTCCTTAACCAACTCATGAAGCACCCCTTTGAGCCCATTCACCGAGCCTCCATCAAGTACATCTCATGGAAAACGGCTCTATTACTTGCGCTCACATCTGCCAGGAGAGTCAGCGAGTTGCAAGCTCTCTCCATTCAGGAGCCCTTCATGCAGTTCAAACAGGACAGGGTGGTGCTGAGGACAAATCCCAAGTTCATACCGAAAGTGCCTTCAGACTTTCACCTCAACGAGCCGGTGGTCCTACGCTCCTTCTTTGCCAACCCTACCACGGCAGCAGAGAGGACGCTCCATTCTCTGGATCTCAAACGGTGTCTTAAGTTTTATATAGACAAGACAAAAACCTTCAGAAAGTCTTCGCAGCTATTTGTGGCCTACAGCAGACCAAGGCTGGGTATGCCTCTCACAAAACAGAGCATTTCAAGGTGGATTTCTTCTGCAATAGCGTTCTGCCATGAAGGGGCAGGACGGCCGTTGCGAGACAGGGTGGAAGCACACTCCACCAGAGCGATGTCCACATCAGCAGCGCTGTTCGCTGGAGTGCCGATTTTGGACATCTGTAGAGCGGCGACGTGGAAGTCACCGCATACCTTCTCCAGACACTACTGCCTGGATGCCGAGCTTACGAGGGATGCGGCAGTGGGCCAGGCGGTGCTTCGCCATCTATTCCAGTGAGGTGAGCCTTCCAACATCCCGCCATCCTGGTATGCACATTCTTTACTGTTTTACTATTTTTGATGTATGCCAATGTTTCAAACTGTTATGATAATGCTGTATTATCTCAAATACCTTTATGGCATGTTACATCAGAAATGTGCATAATGTATTGCTAACTACTCTGATTCAGGCATGTGAATCTATGAAAGACAACCCTAATACTGGATAAGAAACGCGTTACTTACCTGTAATAGCAGTTATCCAGTATTGGTGTCTTTCATAGATTCACATGCAACCCTCCCGCCTCCCCTGGAAGGACTCACACCTCTCTCTAACTATATTACGCCTACCTAGCTTGGTGCGTACGAAAATCTGAGGGACTGAGGCTCCTGCCAGGAAGGTTCTAGAGGGAGGTGATAGCTGATTGGCTGGCTCTAGGAGTTTGGTCCTTTTTACATAAGGACTATGATAGGCGGCTAAGGGGAGGCCCTTAGGCCTATTTTTCTCTATGTATGTCTATAGGACATTACTTTTTTATGTACCGGAGGCTCCCGTCTCGACGACGGGGAATGATTCAGGCATGTGAATCTATGAAAGACACCAATACTGGATAACTGCTGTTACAGGTAAGTAACGCGTTTCTTATCTCTGATGATTCCTTGGTCAAAATAATCAGATGTTTGCCATCCACGAACAAAGTCAAGCTGGATGTAGACATAGCAATGTATAAGGATGTTTGGGAAGAACTATCTGTGGTTGACAGTGTAGTGAGGCGAGGGGACAAATTAGTAGTGCCTACTGTTTTAAGATCCAAGTTGATGCATCTATTACATGAAGGTCATGGTGGCATGTGGGCTGTCAAAAGGAAGGCGAGAATGGATTTTTGGTGGCCTAATATGGATAGAGATATAGAAAGGTTTGTGAGGGAGTGTATATCTTGCACATGTAGTGACAAATCTCATGTAATGAGAGATTCCCCTATAACACCTATGAAGTTTCCAGAAATAGCATGGGAAAGGCTGGCAATTGACATATGTGGGCCGTTTGATGGGCTAGGCTCTGTAGAAAAGTATGCCATAGTCATGATAGATTACTATTCGAAGTGGCCTGAAGTAGCACTTGTGACTGAGGTCAAGACCAGCAATGTCATCTCTTTTTGTGAAGAAGTGTTTAGGAGGGAAGGTTGTCCGGCAGAATTATTATCTGATAATGGTCCACAATTTTCTTCACATGAATTTGATGAGTTCCTGAAGAAATGGGGGGGTCAAACATTTGAAAACACCTGTATATCATCCTAGGGGAAATGGTTTGGTTGAGCGCTTCAACCGCGTTTTGGGGGAAAACATTCAATTGGCGGTATCCATGAACATGTGTTGGAAAATGCAAGTAAAAAAAATGTTGTGGGACTATAGGACTACTCCTAGTTCAGTAACTGGTGAAACACCTTTTTGTTTACTTAAAGGTAGGACTCCTTGTTCAGCGGCAGTGCCTTTTTGGATGGGGAGGAGTGGTAAGAAAACGATAGAAGACGGAAAAATCAGGGAAAGAGTGATTAAATATCAAGAAGGTTATCAGTTAAGATACAATGATAAAATTGCAAACAGTAAGAGAATTTTCTTAAAAGGTGACTACGTGAGGGTTTGTCCTAACAATCTTGTAAGGAAAGGTCAGTCTAAATTATCTGATCCCAAGATGGTTGTGGATGTCAATGGCAATGTGATAAAATCTTCAGATGGAAAGTGGTGGAACATTTCTAGAGTTGCTAAATGTAATGATGTTGAAACAAAATATTGGTTGGACAACAGTACAAAAAAAATTGAAAATGCAACTTGTGGCAATTCTCTTGATGTGTCTAACAGAGTTCCAAGCGAACGTCTGAAAACGAGACCTAAAAAATTGGATGACTATATATGCTCTTGATTTTGTTGTATTTGTTTGCAATTGACTTGTATTGGATGACTATATACGCTTTTGATTTTGTTGTATTTATGTTTGCATTTGACTTGTATATATTTGCAATTGTATTTGTACAAGGAGGGATGTGTTGTATTCCTTTAAAATAAGTATGGTGATGCAGCACCTAGCAACAAGGTTCTTCTGAGAAATCTAGAATGAAGAGACCTCAGAGGAAGCTTGGCTGAGGAGCTGAGAGGACACGTCTGGGGGTCCATACTGGAAATCTTAAATAAACAACAACTTCTTCAATCTATATGGCGTTGGTATTTACAAAAATGGCGACGCAGGATGGCGGATTTTAAAGACATTTAAGAACATTTTTCTTTTAATTATTTGACGACTCGTAATCTCGGAATACCGAAAACGCGAAGATTGTGGACCCCCAGAGTTGAATATTGCCTTACATGCCAAGAAGGTTAGTCTAAAATACCATTTAATGTACTTAATGTAATGTATGCAGGTTGAATGGGGCTGAGCAGCAGGATGCTGCTCCCGGTGGGGCACCGGGAGCAGCATCCTGCTGCTCAGCCCCATTCAATCCAACTGATCACTCTTTCAAAGCATGCACACACTCCCAACATTCCATGACATCACACTCATGCAGGCTGAGCAGCCAGGACTAGGAAGTATAGGATATAACAGTTCTGTACCTCATACATCGTGTGTATCCTTTCAAGCCTCCGACAGCCTTCAGTTCGTTCATGGAAGCAACGATATTGTGCACCAGCAACTATACCCGCTGGGCTCGTTCTATGCCACTTCGATGCAGGTACAACTATGGTGATCTGCACACCTGGAAGGCACGCTATGGTGGGTTTGGAAGTGCACATCATCTCACGGTGATTTGCACACCATATTATGGATTTTGTTTGTTTATAAAACGTGCAGATTGAGTTTTACAGTGATTTGCACACCTTACTTTGTTTAGTGCTGGCAAATTCAAAGAGCACAGATAAAATGTACACAGCATCACTTTTGTCTCTTAATACACAATATGGCTATGTAGTCCAACATTATAATGCCACTGTTATAGAGTTGCACTACTGTTGTTTCATTACAATGTGTGTTGTGAGTCGCGTGCTAGCACGCGACTCGTGCTGTTTTCCTTTATGTCTTCACTAGCATTCCAGAGCGCTGCTTTCCAATCGTGAAGATTCCTTTCTAACGCCACTCTGGACGTTGGATTCTTCGCGGCTGTACGGCTCCGGTCGTGGGTGCTATACACCTGCAATAAACCACGCTTTCGACTCAATTTCCCTTGTCGACTATTTAATAACTTGGCGACGAGTGGGATCCTTCTCCGCACCCACCACCAAGAGTCTACTCATCAAGGAGGCTTCTCTCTTTCCGAGCAGCTGATCGTTCCTGAGCAGCCAACTACCTCCGAGCGGCCTGCTCCCTATCAGACGAAGCGACCCCTGCTCTCCATCAGCTTACATGACCTCATACTTCTACACAAGGTCGTATTAACCTAATTTTCACCACTTTTTACCTGTGTGACAGTTGGACCCCAGCCGGCTCCTCGCGCTTCACTGTGCGTTTCCTCAAATTCCATTCACGCTCACCCGCGCTCACACGTCCTACGTCACAGTGACTGCCCCGCGCTTTGAAACAAGGCCACTCACCTCAGAAAATTACGCTCAACCGTAACCATGGTTACAGCGTCAAGCGGCCATCTTTAAATATAAGTGAAGCTGCCTCCTGCCTACAGCGATAGGCACGCTTTATCACAGACCTGGTCTATTGTATGTTAGCTAGAAGGCACGCTTTGACAACTGCTTGGCGCCTGCTTTCAGCTTCAATTGTCAAGTGTTAAGCTTGATTTTTGTCTACCTGCAAATTGTCACGCAGCGATAGGCACGCTTTCATCATTGCCTATTTGCATTTGCTCATTTCACGTTTCATCGTTCTGCCTACTTGCTATTCATTTACTCAGAGATATGCACGCTTTCACCTATGTTTAATTACAGTGCATGTCTTAACGAACTGTATTCTTTGCTATACACCCAGTTACAAGCAATTCCTTCCTCATCTATTTTGCCTATTATCATATTTATTATTACGCTTCCACTTTATCCTCAACAATAGGCACAGTTGCTGCATTGTTCCAATTGATCCTCATTTTTTTGTTGTCATGGCTTCTTCACAACAATTCCAAACACCAGCTCCATTTTTACAAACGCCTGGTAAACCACCTTTGGCGTGGCGTATTTGGTTAACCCCTTGTATGCCCATGACGAGCTGGACTCGTCATGGAGCACAGTCGCGCTGTGCCCATGACGAGTCCAGCTCGTCATGAGGCATACCCTGGGGAATCCCTCTGGTGCGGGCACCAGAGGGATTCCCTTTCATGCAAAATAGCCCCTGGAGCTGGGAAAGAGCTTCCCCAGCTCCCGAGGCCCCCCCCCCCCCCTTCACTGTAATGACGATCGTCGCACACGTCGCGCAGACGTCATTACAGTGAAAGTGAAACTGAAATGAGCCAAGAGGCTAATTTCAGTTTCACTTTCTACGTGCTCAGGGGGCTATCTCAGCCCCCTGAGCACGTAGAAAGACGGGAAAGGTATCGTTGGAAAGGGGAGAATCTCCCCTTTCCAATGGTACCCCTCTCCAGTGGATCCCTGCTTGGGGATCGCCACAGGAGGGCGATCCCCAAGCAGGGATCCACCCACTAGACACCAGGGAGGGGGGAGCGGCCCCTTGGGCAAGGGCCTTTGCTCCCCCCAAATATTTTGGGCATTATTTAGTCTTTTTGTCCCCCCGGGGGGGGGCAAAAAGCCCACTAGACACCAGGAAATATTATAAAAAATACCAATAGAGGTGGAGGCTGCCCAAAACGGCCAGACCCATGCCCCCACCCCACCCCCCCCAATAATCACAGTCTTTCTGCCCCCCCGGGGGGCAGTTGGGGCATTGGCCCCTAATCTGCCCCTTCGGGGGGCAGAAAGCCCACTATACACCAGGGATTTTTTCTCAGTTTTTTTTAGGGTGGGGGCTGCCCGAAACGGGCACGCCAATGCCCCCACCACCATTACAGCCTTCCTGCCCCCCCTGGGGGGCAGATGGGGCATTGGCCCCAATCTGCTCCCCCGGGGGGGGCAAAAAGACCACTAGACATCAGGGAATTTACAAAAAAAATAAAAATAGGGGTGGGGGCTGCCCAAAACGGGCAGGCCCATGCCCCACCCCACCCCCCAATTATTACAGTCTTTCTGCCCCCCCCGGGGGGCAGATGGGCCATTGGCCCCTAATCTGCCCCTTCGGATGGGGGGCAGAAAGGCCACTAAACACCAGGGATTTTTTTTAGCGCAATTGTTTTTAGGGTGTGGGCTACCTGAAACAGGCACGCCAATGCCCCCACCCACCCGCCACCATTACAGCCTTTCTGCCCCCCCTGGGGGGCAGATGGGGCATTGGCCCCCAATCTGCCCCCCCGGGGGGGCAAAAAGCCACTAGACACCAGGGAATTTTATAAAAAATACCAATAGGGGTGGGGGCTGCCCAAAACGGGCAGGCCCATGCCCCCACCCCACCCCACCCCCCAATAAACACAGTCTTTCTGCCCCCCCCGGGGGGCAGTTGGGGCATTGGCCCCTAATCTGCCCCTTCGGGGGGCAGAAAGCCCACTATACACCAGGGATTTTTTTTCAGTTTTTTTAGGGTGGGGGCTGCCCGACACGGGCACGCCAATGCCCCCACCACCATTACAGCCTTTCTGCTCCCCCTGGGGGGCAGATGGGGCATTGGCCCCCAATCTGCCCCCTGGGGGGGGGCAAAAAGACCACTAGACACCAGGGAATTTACAAAAAAAATAAAAATAGGGGTGGGGGCTGCCCAAAACGGGCAGGCCCATGCCCCCACCCCACCCCCCCAATTATTACAGTCTTTCTGCCCCCCCCGGGGGGCAGATGGGGCATTGGCCCCTAATCTGCCCCTTTGGGGGGGCAGAAAGCCCACTAAACACCAGGGATTTTTTTTAGCGCAATTGTTTTTAGGGTGTGGGCTACCCGAAACAGGCACGCCAATGCCCCCACCCACCCGCCACCATTACAGCCTTTCTGCCCCCCCTGGGGGGCAGATGGGGCATTGGCCCCCAATCTGCCCCCCCGGGGGGGCAAAAAGCCACGACACCAGGGAATTTATAAAAAAATAGGGGTGGGGGCTGCCCAAAATGGGCAGGCCCATGCCCCCACCCTCCCCCCACAAAAATGACAGTCTTTCTGCCCCCCAGGGATTTTTTTTAGCGCAATAGTTTTTAGGGTGTGGGCTGCCCGAAACGGGCACGCCAATGCCCCCACCCTCCACCCCACAAAAATGACAGTCTTTCTGCCCCCCAGGAGGCAGATGGGAGCTGTAGCCCCCAATCTGGCCCCCCCTGGGGCCCAGAATGCCCATTAGAAACCATAGATTTTTTTTTTTATTAGTATAGGGGCTCCCCAAAATGGGCATGACAATACCCCACCCCCAGAGAAATTCCAGTCTTTCTGCCCCCCCTGGAGGGCAGAAGGTGGCAGTGGCCCCTGATCTGCCCCCTGGGGGGCAGAAAGCCCACTAGGCGCCAGCGAGTTCGCAGGCTTTTTTTATTCGTGGGGGCTGCCCAAAATGGTCATACCAATGCCCCCACCCCCACAAAAAATAGCTAGTCTTTCTGCCCCTTTAGGGGCATATCAGGATGAAACCCCCTTCCTCGTTTTCCCCCCAGGGCGGCAGAAAGCCCACTGGGCTCCGAATTCTTTTTAGCAATGTGCATACCTGTGGATTTTGGGCCCTAGCGCAGTTAGCACGTAGGCAAACCTAGCAAACCTGTACATTCTTTAAAACTAGACACCGAGGGGAATCCTGGATGGGGTGACTTCACTGGCTCTCACCAGGTTCTGTTACCCAGAATCCATTGCAAACCTAAAAATGTGTCCAAAATAACACATCTTCCTCACATTTCTGTGGTGGAAAGTTCTGGAATCTGCGTGGGTCCACAAAATTCCACCCACCCTGCGTTCCCCAAAGTCTTCAGAGAAAAATGGTACCTCACCTGCGTGGGAAGGCCTAGTGCCCGCGTCAGGCAAGGGCCCAAAACCTATTTAGGAGACATCAAATTTACCTATCCCAAAACAACCTGGTTTTGCAAAGGGGGTCCTATGAGTTTTTGGCCCCGGGCTTGGTGGCCACCTAGGGAAACCTACCAAACCCACACATTTCTGAAAACTAGACACCCGGGGGATTCCAGGGAGGTTTGGCTTGCGTGGATCCCCCAACGTTTCCTTACCCAGAATGCCCTGCATACCTCAAATTTAGCTGAAAAATTCACCTTTTTCACACATTTTTGTGTGGGAAAGTTGTGCCATCACCGGGCTGACACAAATTTCCTACCAAAAACCAAAGGAAATGATGGACGGAGTGTTGAACATTGCAAGCACTCACCCCCAGTCAACTGATCTGGGTTTAATCCATCACCGTTCTTTAGCCCACTCTGCCACCCCAGTTCAGACATGGCCATACGCAAATCAGTCTGACCCTGTGCCTCATGGGAACAGTCCAGCCCGAACTGCCAAGCTATGTCTTCCCTGGACCGGACACAAGCTTCCTAGGACTGGTATCTGGCATTTCAGCCGTCTTCAGCCAGGCTTGCTTGAATCCAGTGGCAAAGTGAGCAAGGGACTCACGTCTGAGCATACCCTGCCAACTTATGGCGAACAAAGCAAAAACCAAAGGAACTGATGGACGGAGTGTTGAACATTGCAAGCACTCACCCCCAGTCAACTGATCTGGGTTTAATCCATCACCGTTCTTTAGCCCACTCTGCCACCCCAGTTCAGACATGGCCACATGCAAATCAGTCTGACCCTGTGCCTCATGGGAACAGTCCAGCCCGAACTGCCAAGCCATGTTTTTCCTGGACCGGAAACAAGCTTCCTAGGACCGGTTTCTGGCATTTCAGCCGTCTTCAGCCAGGCTTGCTTGAATCCAGTGGCAAAGTGAGCATGGGACTCACGTCTGAGCATACCCTGCCAACTTATGGCGAACAAAGCAAAAACCAAAGGAAATGATGGATGGAGTGTTGAACATAGCAAGCACTCACCCCCAGTCAACTGTTCTGGGTTTAATCCATCACCGTTCTTTAGCCCACTCTGCCACCCCAGTTGAGACATGGCCATATGCAAATCAGTCTGACCCTGTGCCTCATGGGAACAGTCCAGCCCGAACTGCCAAGCCATGTCTTCCCTGGACCGGAAACAAGCTTCCTAGGACACGAGTGAGGCACCGTTTTTATCGGGAGACCCGGGGGAACGCTGGGTGGTAGGAAATTTGTGTCAGCCCAGTGATGCCACAACTTTCCCACACAAAAATATGTGAAAAGGAAACATTGGGGGATCCACGCAAGCCATACCTCCCTGGAATCCCCCGGGTGTCTAGTTTTCAGAAATGTGTGGGTTTGGTAGGTTCCCCTAGGTGGCCGCCGAGCACCGGGCCAAAACACAGGTGACCCCCCTTGCAAAACCAGGTCGTTTTGAGGTAGGCAATTTTCATGTCGCCTCAATACGTTTTGGGCCCTTGCCTGTCGTGGGTACTTGGGCCTCCCACACGAGTGAGGCACCGTTTTTATCGGGAGACCCGGGGGAGCGCTGGGTGGTAGGAAATTTGTGTCAGCCCGGTGATGCCACAACTTTCCCACACACAAATGTGTGAAAAAGATGATTTTTTCAGCTAAAGTTGAGGTTTGCAGGGCATTCTGGGTAAGGAAACGTTGGGGGATCCACGCAAGCCATACCTCCCTGGAATCCCCCGGGTGTTTAGTTTTCAGAAATGTGTGGGTTTGGTAGGTTTCCCTAGGTGCCGGCAGAGCTAGAGTTAAAAAACTACAGCTAGGCACTTTGCCAAAAAAGGTTCATTTTTCACTGCGAAATTGAGGTGTGTCCACGATGCGTTTTGCGCCGTTTCCTGTCGCGGGCACTAGGCCGACCCACACAAGTGAGGTACCATTTTTATCAGAAGACTTTGGGGAATACGGGGTGGGTGGAAATTTGTGGATCCACACAGATTCCAGAACTTTCCACCACAGAAATGTGGGGAAAATTTCGTTTTTTTTGGCAATTGTTTAGGTTTACAAGGGATTCTGGGTAACAGAACCTGGTGGGAGGCAGTCAAGTCACCCCATCCTGGATTCCCCTGGGTGTCTAGTTTTCAAAAATGTATAAGTTTGCTAGTTTTCCCTAGGTGCCGTCAGAGCTGTGGTTCAAGTACTACAGCTAGGCACTTTGCCTAAAAAGGTTCATTTTTCGCTACAAAATTGAGGTGTGTCCACTTTACGTTTTGCGCCGTTTCCTGTCGCGGGCACTAGGCTGACCCACACAAGTGAGGTACCATTTTTCTCGAAAGACTTTGGGGAACGCGGGGTGGGTGGAAATTTGTGGATCCACGCAGATTCCAGAACTTTCCACCAGAGAAATGTGGGGAAAATGTGTTTTTTTTGGCAATTTTTTAGGTTTGCAAGGGATTCTGGGTAGCAGAACCTGGTGGGAGGCAGTCAAGTCACCCCATCCTGGATTCCCCTGGGTGTCTAGTTTTCCAAAATGTATAGGTTTGCTAGGTTTCCCTAGGTGTCGGCAGAGCTATGGTTCAAAAACTACAGCTAGGCACTTTGCTAAAAAAGGGTAATTTTGCATTGTGAAAATGTGGTGTGTTCACGTTGGGTTTTGAGCCATTTCCTGTTGTGGGCACTATGCCTACCCCTACAAGTGAGATACCATTTTTATCGGGAGACTTAGGGTAATTCAGATTTGTAAAGGAACTGTTATTCATTAATTCTTTATTTCGGCAATATTTCAGCCATAAAGGGAACATAAAAATTCATGATTACATAAAAACATAAAGCAAGGGAACAGTAACTGCAGTTACACAAACTGTTGCAAACCAGTTATTCTAAACTCTATTTGAAATTATAAAACCCCTTTTGATCCAAAAAGCATACAGATACTTAGAGAGGACAAACACAATATGACCTGCATCTGAGCATTTCCGGAAGCCCAAATTCCTACAGATCGGTACTATCCAGTATTTCCGGGCTCTACTGTACAGTGGGCAAAAAAATAAAGTATGACATTCATTTTCTTTGTCAGCGCCACAACTTGGACATTGAGAGACCCCGGACCTAGACCATTTGCTGGTAAGGCTCGCTAGTGGGAGGGAACCAAACCTCCATTGGATGTAAAGCTTCCTGGCCAGTACAGGATAAATCACATTCATATAATCTTCAAATGAGTATGCAGTTTTAATCTCTAGGAAAGATCTAACCAGAGTGCCATTCTGCGAATCATGCAGCCATACACTGCTACAACGTGATCTATAGCACTCAGTGAATAATTTCCCGGAAATCTCATTACAAGCAGTTGCCGGTTTGTGCCACATATTTACAAGGCCCATTGTAAACAGTTCTTGTTTAACATATAAGAGCCAGGGAATATGCACAGCCTTGCTTGAACTCAATATTTCCTGTAATTCATTTCTGTACTGCAACAGTTCAGGAGTTAACCATAACCTCCTCCAGAACCTAAGGGGTTTAATAGATAGTTCCTCCTGTATAGGGAATAAACCCAGGTCTAGCCTTAATGGTAGAAGAGGTGTACTTTGGGGAAGCAGTAACAACTGCCTCAAGAATCTGTTCTCTGCTTTAGTCATTTCGGGTCTAGCGACGTGGCCCCATAATTCCCCACCATACAAAGCCACAGCTCTTGCCCTGGATTTATAAATTTCAAGCCCTGGGCTTATGGGCCTGAATGTTGAGGCATTAGTCATTTTTAGTATCCCCCCCGCTATTTGGGTCAATTTAAGTTGGGACTTGGCAATGTGGGGACCCCAGGAAAGATTTTCACTTAGTGTAACACCTAGATATTGGAATGTCTGGACTCTCTCTAGTTGAACTGAATCCAGAATAGGTGGAGGTCTGGTGTGCGATGAGGGATTAAATATCATATATTTGGTTTTGTCTACGTTGATCTGTAAACCATGTTCGCAGCAGTAGTTGTTAAAGCCGTTCAGTATGCGCTGTATCCCCATGGGTGACTTGGATAGTAGAAGAGTATCGTCGGCAAACATTATAGCCGCGACTTTCTTGCCTGCCAACCTAGGTGCGTCATTGTTTGGCACTGCATCCAAGTAGGATATCATCCCATTTACATACAAGCAGAACAGAGTAGGGGCAAGGACGCACCCTTGCCTAACACCCTTGTTTACCGGGAACCTCGCAGACAATACTCCTCCTCTCGCACACCTAACCTGTGCGAAGTTCTGTGTGTGCAACCTCACTAATATCCCCAGTAATGCACTGGGGACTCCCATTTCCCGGAGGACAGCCCATAGTTTCCCCCTGGGCACAGTATCAAAAGCTGATCGAAGATCTACAAACACCATGTAGAGGCTGCCACCCTCTATTATCACAGTCTTCCAATACAACATAACTAAACGGAAGATCTGATCCATGGTGGATGTTTTGCTCCTGAAACCGGCCTGATAAGGGGAGAGGATTTCATT
This sequence comes from Triturus cristatus, assembly GCF_964204655.1. NCBI lineage: Eukaryota > Metazoa > Chordata > Amphibia > Caudata > Salamandridae > Triturus > Triturus cristatus. The sequence goes on from NC_140586.1 coordinate 253,722,819, forward strand.
CTCATTAATCCACTCCTGCAAACGATCTAAAATTAGTCGTGCAAATATTTTTTGGGGGACATCAATAAGGCTAATGGGCCTGTAATTTGCTGGGTGCAAGGGAGAACCCTTTTTAAAGATTGGTATAATCTCTGCTCCCAGCCACGTGCCCGGAACCTGTGCACCACACAGTATGGTATTAAATAGTGCACACAAGTACGGCGCCCATATCTTTGGTTGTTCTTTAAACATATCTCCGGGGAGTTTGTCAATACCTGCTGCTTTACCACTCTTCAGTTTTCCCAGGACAGTGTAAACATCCTCAATAGAGAACTCCAGAACCTTAGCATCCCCAGATATAGATGTAGGTGTATGCAGGGGCAAAAGATCTAATTCAGAGGTTACTGCGTAGAGGGATTTAAAATGGGATTCCCACACCCCCGCATCTAGATTTACTTCAATCGCGTTACGCGGAACGGCACACCCTGTATTCACGATGGCCCAGAATCTCCGCGAATCCTTATTAGCAAGTGCAGAGGCTAGGTTCTGCCATCTCTCCCAGTCCCAGGCTAATCTTGCCTGTTTCATTGCTTCTTTGTAGGAGTACCTGAGAGCACGAATAGTCGTCCTGTCAGTGCCATTTTTAATGGCATTTATCAGATCTGTTTTTGACCTCCTACAGGTGGCATTATACCAAGAAGAGTGGCGGGACACACTGGTCATGTTAGAAGGGACAATTGGGTTGAAAATACCTGCTAGGGTGTCCACCAGATCTTGGTGAACAGTAAGCAGGTTCCCAGATACACCTTTAAGCATCCCATGAGCCCAAATATCATTTGCCAAAATGAGGAAGGGAAGAATAAGTGTGTATAAACTAGAAAGAGCATCCCTCCTCTCACGCAAGTTCCCCCATTTGACCCGCCTCCTATTGTTGGCAATAACAAGGCCAGGGTCGTCACAGACTTCCGTATAGCTTTTTGGAGTGTGGGGGGATTCCATCTTCATCATCAGGGCATTATGATCACTATCCGTTCTAAATAGTACCTCCAGGTCCACTATCTTAGGCCAAAGCCTAGTCTCAACCATGACATAGTCTAAGTGAGATTCATGATCTTTTTTGTTAAAGGTACACTTAGAGGGGATATCAGATGGCTTCCTACCGTTAACCGCCCTGACCGAATTATGAAGAGTTAGGGTCATTATCTGCATGGTCAGTGGTGACCATGCCTTTGCTGGAGCAGAGTTGCAGGGAGGAATTCCCCAAAACTCATCCTCTCCCATCAGTGCCCCCTCATTCAGCCCTTGAAGGGGCTCATAATGGCAATTGAAATCACCTGCGATCACAAACTGAATGTCCCGGTTTAGGGAATCGAGAAATACTGATAATTCCCCGATAGTGCTGGATTCCTTTGCCAATACGGTTGGACGAGAGTAAACATTAATTACTGCTAATTTATATGAGGAGGGCCATGTCATAAGGACGCACAGAATATCGTCCGAATTAGTCTGGATCAATTCCGCCTTGCAGCCCAAGTGTATACACACCCACGTTGTCAGGCCACCAGAAGGGCGTCCTTTGCCTCCCCAACAGGCCATGATGTTGAAGGCCACAAATCCCACTCTGTGGGCTTCCTCCCTGGCCCAAGTCTCTTGGAATAGAATCACATCAGAGGTGTCAACAACGGTGCCCCATTCTAGACACTCTAACTTACTATTCAGACCCGCCACATTCCATGATGTAATAATCATGTGCACTGCATGGCTCGGAATTGCTGGCAGAGAGTCTGATGAGTGGGATGGGCAACCCTGTTGATGTGTTTCAATAGAATGCAAGGAGAGGATACTAGTACGATCTAGATTTGCTGGGGGGAACTGCTCACTGGAGGTGCAGCTATTACTCTCTAAGAGGGGAGCAGTACTGATCCCTGCAGAATTAGGGGAAGACTCCTCTTTACGGGAGTACATATTACTTTCTCTTGTTGCCTCACTTCGCTGTTGGGCCATAATCTCACTCTCAAAATTCTCCTGAGTTTCTTTGTTAGCCCTGGCCAGTCAATCAACCTGGTCAAGGTAGCTAAATCTATTTGAACAGGGGATATAGGGCTGTGTCAGAGTGTAGGCATAACGCCTTGACTTCTCGCACCCTCCCCAGCGTGAATATGGTACATGGGTCCAGCCATTTTCCTGTAACATCGGAGATTCACTGGGGTAGAAAGAATTAAGTGAACATACTCCTATTTTTGTAACTGAGCTGGAAAATCCCCACTTACAAATATAATCTACTGTCCTAGGATCCCTGAAGTTGACTATGACGCAATCGCCATTAAAAGTTTTAGTAGTGCGTCCTACCCAGCCCACCCTTCTAACCATAATAATCTCGCTTCTAACGTGGGGGGGCAAGGGCCTATGGATACTAAGCCATTGTATAGTCTTATTCTTCAGGGAAGTAAAATCCTCACTACTAGCATCGCTGATTTCTGGTACCCCTGTGAGAACAGCCACGTATGGGCTTGCTTCCGGGGGCAGATCGAGTCTCGGGATGAGGCTAATGCCTCTCCCTTTCCTCCCCTCGGTTCCACCCTTCCGTTACCACTATCATTTGCCGGTTGGGCCATTCCTGAAGTGTTGGAAGGTGCATGCTGATTGTCAGTAGGTCTAACTTCATGTTGTAATAAAGAAGGATTAAGTGTATTGGCGGGGGCTACCTGCGATACAACATGTGAATTAATAGGTGGCTGGGTATTTGAACAGGATGTAGGAGCATCTGTTGCTAGCCCCTCTGTCCTATTTTTAGATGTACAATTGCAGGAACATTGTAATTGTGCTTTGTTTATAGCATTACCAGAGATGCCCTTAATGTGTGATTCAAGCTTTGAGAGGTGGGTCACTATGGTGTCTAACCTTTTTTCAAGGGGGCCTAGAAGGGTGCGTAGCAATGTATCTAATTGCAGAGTTGATGTAGCCTCATCTGCTTGATGCGAAGGGGAGTGAGGGACATATACCTGGTCTGGAGGTACCCCGGGAGGCTTTAAGTGAGTGGTCTCTGGGTACGGAGTATAAGTGCCAGAACCTTCAGCGGTGATAATAGGGGCTTCAGAAGTTATGTTATTTCGACTTCGGCTTTTTGCTTGTTTAGCTCCCCCAGGTTTCATTCTGGTTGTACTGGGAGCTTTGGGCTTTGTTTTAGGGACCGTCCCTGTTGCACTACCCTTTTTGTTTCGCAAGGACGGTCCATTTCTCAGGGCTGGAGGCTATAACACTCTCGGAGTAACTGGCATGTCATCACAGCTCAGAAGATCGCTGTGAGATGCTATAAATTGGGTGAGGGGCAACGTGGATGTTTTAGTACCAGCGCAAATAGGAGTTCCCTCTATAGCTCTGGGGGTGCGGGCAGTTGCGAAAAGGCCTAGCGATGAACGCCTAGCCAGGGCGAGGTCCTGTGAGACTCTACGTTCCATAAGGACAATGCCCTGGTCGATCACAGAATTTGCTCTTACTATAAAATGATCTAAGGTACCCGTAAGATTAGCAGTAGGAGCATGATTCCTGCCCTCTTTGGTTGCCATTACACTCGTGAACGGGAATACAAAATATATTATTTGCACAGCTACAGTTACTCCAAACGACCTATATATACTATATCCAACCTGCAATATAGGCAGTATAATGGCAATTTAAGGTGCACATACAGTTCGGACCGCAGATGTAAGAGGGGGGGCCCGGTCCGGTCTCGAACGGGCTACAACGGGCCCGCCCTTGGCCCGGGCTTCGCCACGGTCGCATCCCGCTGTCGCGGGAACAGGCTGGGCTATATAGAAGAAAAGAGGAGGAGCCGGGAAGAGGCACCAGGTGCGCTGCCCTAGAGGTTGCAAGGCAGCCTGGGCCTCGCAGTCCCGGCTTCAGGGATGAATTGCGCTGTCTTCCAGAGTTCGTCCAGGTGGTAAAAGAAGTTAAAAGTTCTCCTCCAACACTCCTCCGGATAATCAGGCGGCGATTTTCCCTGTTTCCACAACCTCGTCAGCGAGCGGCACCCCTATTACCTACTGACTTTCGATGCATTTCTGCCTTCCAAATGAAAGACATCGTGTAAAAAAGTAGTCATTCTAAAAAATGACTGATAATTCTCATGCTAGTATGAGTATTCCCAATTTCGGAAATGTGCAAATATCTACTGTTTCTAAACTCTATATTTTGTTCCCATTTCAGAAATACATAGGTGTCTTTCATACCGACTTTTCCATGTACACATTTTTACAGAATAATTACTATATACCCTGTACATAATAAAAAACCATTGCAAGTTGCTTCTCAGTTTTTGGCTCTGGGTTCGTCGGGTTCTTGGTGAACCTACAAGCCCTATATATCCCCACAACCATGTGGATGTAACGGTATATTGCTTTCAAACAGCTGTCAAAATTAGAAGAAGTTACAGGTGAAAACGTTGACACAAAAGGCGCTTTTTTTCAACAAATTTTCAATTTATCCTATATTTAACTGTTAGTTTCTATAAAGAAACCTTTATGGATCTACACAAATGACCCCTTTCTGAATTCAGAATTATGTCTACTTCTCCAAAATGTATAGCTTTCCAGGATCCATTATTGGTTTTGTACCCATTTCTACCATTAACTGGATGAAGGTCGAAAGCACAAAAAATAGCAAAAATAGGCTATGTCCCAGAAAAATGCCAAAACTGTGTAAAAAATGTTGGGTTTCTGACAAAAGTATGGTATCCCCTAAAATCTGGGAAAATGGTTATTTCAGCCCCACAAACCCTTTTTTGATAACACTTGCAGGGAAAAACCCAGATGCTTTCATTTGCAGCCCGTTTTTCCCGTTTTCCCCCCAAAAAACTAAATTTTGCTGTATTTTGGCTCATTTCTGTGACCCCTCCAGGGGAATCCACAAACCCTGAGTACCCTCAGAATCCCCATGATGTTGGAACAAAAGGACGCAAATTTGGCGTGGATACCTTATTTGGTCAAAAAGTTACAGGGGCCTCAGCGCGCACTACCCCAAATAGCCAAAAAAGGGCGTGGCACAGGAGGGGGAAAAGGCCTGGCAGCGAAGGGGTTAAAAGGTTTTGAAAACTATTTGGTTGCCATTGATGCTGCCAAATATCCTCCAGCTCGCAAAGTTGCCATTCTGTATGGTTGTCTGGGAGTTGCAGCACAACAAGTTTTTGAAAACCTTCCAGCATTCCCTCCTCCTCCAGATTCAGGTGACAGCTGGAATATATATCAAGAAGCTCTTTGCCGTTTAAAAAAACAATATGACGATGAACCTAGCATTGTTTTAGAACATCATAACTTTTTCAAACGTAAGCAAAATGTAGATGAAAGTGTGGAAGACTACATTGCCCAACTCAGAATCCTAGCTTCCACATGCGAATTTGGTCCAAGTACAGATACTTCAATTAGAGACCAATTCATCTTTTCATGAACGCCTGTTAAGTTGCAAAAATCCACATTAGCAGAAATAGTGGATATCGCTAAAGGCATTGAACGTGCAACAATATCTTCAAACATTTTACAAGAAAGCCTCTCTCAAGTTAGTGTTCACATGATTGATGAAGCTTCTTCTTCTCCCTCTGCTACCTGCTCTGTGAATCTCGTCAATAAGCCTTTCAGACAATCATCAAAGAAAACCACCATTTGCTATAGGTGTGGCTCAAGAAGTCATCTTGGCAATTCCCCTAGTTGTCCTGCATCTGGAAAAAAATGTTCTTTGTGCAAAAAAATTGGTCATTTCCCATCTGTTTGCAGAGGTGGCAAAAGATTCACCAGAGTGAATAACATTGCATTTAATGAGAATCTAGAGTCGTGTTCAACCAGACTTAACGATGTATTATTGTCTATTGAATGTGATTCCATTGATTTTTCCAAAGTCAAGGGTCCTTTGTGTGAATTAATTGTTGGTACAATTCCTTTACAGGTCAAAGCTGACTCTGGTTCACCGATCAATATTTTATCAGATCTAACATTTCATACAAATTGGGGTAGCAGTGTGTCTCTTTTTGAATCTGATGTCAATCCCAAAGCTTATGGCGAAAAAGATCTTGACATGTTAGGGTACTTTCATTCAAAGGTCGAATGCCTTGGTAGAAAAACTTTCCCGAAAGTCTATGTTGCCCTCAAGGGCAGAAATATTTTGTATTGGTTGGATCAAGCTAAGATGGGTTTAATTCTCAAACCCGGTTCAGATCAACCCATTGCTTTGGGTGATATTCCAGATGATTATTACACTAATCTCGAATTTACCAGGGGGAGGAATTTGTCTGAAGAGAGAGGATGATGAAGGATGTTCAGGTGCCATGCGTGAAGAAGAAGTCACGAATAATCATAGTTGTGTGGGTTAAGATTATGTGCCAGATGGTGCTAGTGGATCCATGGTAAAGAAAGAGGTTAGAGTTTGCAGGCCTCCCTCTTATTTGCAAGATTATGTGAGAAGGTGATTCGATGTTTTCAGGGATATGTTTGTGCTTTATATTTCTGGAGTGTATTTTTAAATTTACGCATCTCTATTTTTCTTTAGTTCTGTTATGTTTTATCTCTATGTAGTTACCTGTGGTGGGGAGAGATTTATATTGCATGTTCTTCGCAATTTCTAAGTTTGTCTTTTTCCCAGTTCTTTTGCATATTTTGAGGTTTGGTCTACATTTGTGTAAGAGAAGGAGATATGTTATGAGGGCCTTTCTTCCATTCCAATTCCAATCCAAGAATTTGAGGCGGACAACACTCCAAGTGAGGCAATTGACCCTGACTCCTTGACGTGGATAGACGCCAGGTTGTGTTCCTGAATAAACTTTTGTCCACATTGTGTTATGTGGTTCCTGTGAAGCTACTTACAACAGAGTGCTTGTCTCCCAGCTGGTTGAGGGGCCAGCCCTCAAGACCAGAGTTCGGTCCCCAGTTCTGGTCACAAAAGGTAGATGTCATACTGAATTTCTCCATGCTGATATACAGCTTCAGTTTTCCAATTTTGGAGGCTTAAGTTCTCCTTTTAAGTTCTCGCCTAAGCAACATTTGCGCTGTATCTTCGAGACATGCTCTATGTAGGATTTGGGCTTGAAAAAATGCCCATCTTTTTCATTGGTTCCTCTTGCTGTACTTCCAAAATTCCTGCTTTTCATTGGTCAATATGCTTAGTAGTCCCTCCTTTTCTACTTTTGTAATATTTTGCTTTTGCTTGGTAAGCGCTCCATTTGTAATATCAGTTGTGTGCAGCAGGTGGTGATGTTGTATTACTTAGGATTCTTGTTATGGCAAAGCAGCCATAAGTTCTAAAAGGCTGTCCCAGCCTTCAGGCTGGAGCCTCTTTAAGACACCATTAACAGTTCCCACGTTATCAGTGGCACTGTTATGTTAGCTGGTTACAGGAAAATAACCTACCCCTTGTTATTTTCAGGTACCTCATGAATGGACACTCAGGAAAATATGCCTATCTGCCTAGCACCGTCTTACCGGTTGATGCATATTTTTTAATCAGTTATGAATAATTAGCCATTTAATGGAAAATGCAGTATCGAGGGGATACTTCTCAGTTCTTTAAGTGGTGTATAATCTGTCCACAGACACCTCGTATGCAAAACACTGATTTAATAACCAAGGCCCCCTTTCCTTCTTAGGACACTTTTTCTATACAGAAAAACTGAAAGTAAAATTAAGTGTACTCTTCAAAAAACTCACTTCTCTCATTGTTGCTCTTGAAAAGCTTTAGGGATGCCTGATCGGAAAAAATGGATGCATTAGGCATTAGAAGCACTTGTGTGGCATGTTGTGCCACACACCAAGGGCTACAAGGCAAGTCTTGCAGGTATCCACTTGGTACCATCTTTTCCAGGTGAAGGAAGCTATTTGCCTTTTTACTAAGTACTCACCTTCCACCTCCATCTTGACGACCACACATTGACACTGGATACCTCTTGGATCGAGAGAAGTGGATTACTGACCCAATTTAGACCCTTAACTGGCTCCAGCCAAAACATGGGGACCCTTTCTTACATTGCTGTCACTGAACACTTCAACTAGTCCCCAAGTCATCAGGGCCAATTGTAGCCAGACATAACTTTCTAGACCACAGCACTATAGATTCTGGTACTTGAGTTTTCCCTTTTATTGTGTAGTTTTTACAAAAGACTGCAGCTGTAGGGGTGGACTGGCAAATACTTGTTAGGGCAGCAGCATTCAAGTTTGCAGGGCAGCTCTCCTGCTGATTCTGGGCTGTATTTAGTAAAACAGGAGTAGAAGTTCTTAAACAACAACGATCCTCTGCACAAAATCTTTATTAACATGTCCACAGACAATAGTGTTGCTAAATGGAAGACATGTCGAATAGTGTGCCAAGTTCAGTGTATACAGTGTCAGCTGGCCTGTGAATGGTCTCTAATGTTTTTAGTCTTCCGGGTTCTGCTGCTTGTTTAATGTGCTCTGAATGCACACAGCATTTCGGCATCTGTTTCTTTGCAAGTTGTGCCTCTGAGCTGGCTGTTCAAGAACATATTAGTCAGGTGATCACCCTACTTATAGCGCACAGTGGGCATTTTGAGTAGCCATGCGGTGTTCCAATGCTTGGTGACATGTTTTCATTTAGCCACCAAAACAATCTTCAACAGGGTTCTCTCCGCTCATGAGAAGTGAGAATCCCTAATACATGTAATCATTCACTATATTCATACAAGTCCCTTGTCACAAAATATTAAGCTTCAGCTTTTGAAAATGTGTAAATGTAGTGAATAAAGACTTATTCGTTTTTACATGATCTCTTTAACCTTCTCTTTTACCACTCTCTTTAGTATAGTTCAGGTATAATGTTGGAAACACGCATCATAAGTCAATTACTAATAATAAAGCTAAAAAACACAGCCTGGATTAATTTTACAAAGATAAAGAGACAATCAACAACTTTATACCCCATGACATGAAAGACATAGCGTGCACAGCTCGTCCAAATGCACACCTCATGATTCTACCACACACAGCACAAATGAACATCTCATATTTCCATGCCACACAATTCAACTATACATAATTCCACTCCACAACATTCCATGCTACATAATTACAATCCTTCAAAATTAAAAACCAAATATTTCCACTTCACTCCAAACCTCATAATTCCACAACACATAATAGCACTCCTTGCAACCCAAAACCACTTCAAACCACAGGATTCCACTCCACTCCACATAACACAATTCAACTCCAACCAATTCAACTACACTTAATTCCCCTTCAACCTACATAATTACACTTAACGCCACATATTTACACTCGACTCCAAAACCCATTCCACTTCACAAAATACAACTCCGCAACATGCCGCATTCCACTCCACAGGATAAAACACTATGCCACACAGTGCCACAAAATTTCACAATTCAGCCCCACACAATTCACCACACAACATAATTACACTGCACATAACAGCACTCAACACCACATAATTCAACTCCACATAATTACATTCTACATAATTACATTCTATTATCGCAGGCCTGTGCACACGCTAGAATTGCAGAGCTTATTGCGACATAGTATGTAACCTTCACAAAATCAAGAGTACATATATCATGCAAAGAACTCCAAAGCAGTGCAATCGTGAAAGTTTTGTTCTTCTTTAATCCGAACAGTTGCCCAGCCAACACGTGTTTTGTCTGGGGAAGCACCCCACGACTTCTTCAGGGCTTCTGGCAACGAAACGATCTATATGGGCTCCTCCCCGACAGGTTGTAATTCCGTCCCGGCTGGTACGTAGATAACGAAGATCGTCTATAATGAAATCTTAGTGATGGACACAATTTCTTGCGTAAATAAAATCGTCTGCGCAGTGTTCAAAATATTTGGCATTTATTACATCTGTACTCCAAGTACGAGTACTTGACAGCGAGTACGCCGGCCGTAGTCACGCTAATTAATTTGGAACCTCTTGGTTAGAGTACAGATGTAATAAATACCATACATTTTGGACATTGCGCAGATTATTTTATTTACGCAAGGAATTGTGTCCATCACTAATATTTCATTATAGACGATCTTCGTTATCTACTTACCAGCCGGGACAGAATTACAACCGGCAGAGAGGAGCCCATATAGATCGTTTTGTTGCCAGAAGCCTTGAAGAAGTCTCGGGGTGCTTCCCCAGACGAAACACGTGTTGGCTGAGCAACTTTTTGGATTAAAGAAGAACAACAATTTTACGATTGCACTGCTTTGTAGTTCATACTATGTCGCAATAAGCACTGTAATTCTAGCGTGTGCACAAGCCTACGATAATCATATGTTGACCCTAGGGTCTATCTTTTGGAGGGATTAAGAGTTCTCCCTCACCTGTCTCTACCGCCTCATTTGCATCAAACTTACACGCATGCATACTTGACTGACGCCTATCCTGCCACACCTAAGAAACCCCCCTTGTGTTTGCCATAATTACATTCTACTCCATACCTCATAAATATACTCCACATACATCCAATCTATGCCACATAGCAACACTCCACGTAAATACACTCCTCACCATGCCACATAATGCTAGTCAACATATTGTTCACTCAACGCCACACACTTCCATCCCACACAATTCACCTCTACACATTTCCATTCCACACCACATAATTCAACAACTCACATATTTCAACTCAACACAATTACACAACATACCACATACATCCAATCCACACCACACAATTCTACATCATGCAACAAAATTCAACAGCACACCACATAAGTAAGCTCCACTACATACCACTCCACAACACAAACTACCATTCCACTTCATGACACACAATCCCATTCCACATAATTCCAGTACACTCAATACCACATAATTACTATCCACATAATTCCACTGCACACCCTGCCACATTATTCCACTGAACAAATCCACTTCACACAATTCTACAACTAACAATTCCAATCCAACCCACATAATTCCACCCCTCACCACATATATCCACTCCACTCCAAACAAGAAACTCATAGGTAAAAGACATTGTCTTTTACAACGTCATTAGCTCTAACTCTCACAAATGCGAGACCTGTTCAATCGCAAATGCTTATAATATGTTTGCAGACACAGATTTGAGTCACCGTCTTAGTCTTTGATGTTAGTGTGCCCACTCCTCTGTCCTGTGTCCAGGAAGCAGTCTATCACAGCAGAAGCAACTCCAAACTTGATAGCTCCACAGTACAGGCCATGGGAGTAACTAGAGGATCACACCCGGATGTCATTTTCAGTGAAAATATTTTAACCAAAAGGTTACCAAGACCTCCAGCCCTACTTTTTATGATTCCCTGATCAGTCCCATTTTCTTTCTGAGATGTGCCCAGGTCCCACTGACCTTTTCAGAATCAAAGACCCCTTTTGCAGTGCACAATTTAACTCTGTAACCGCACTGGTGGCAGATGTGGAAGGTGTGAGTTATTCTCCCAGAGGTGTACCATGATGGGCGTTGGGTCTTGCGACCTTCCAACCTAACCGGTGTGAATGTAGTCTTTCACTATCTTGCACTGTACTCTTGTTCTTCGGTGCACCTTCTCGATGTTGTTGTGTCTGCTGTTTCCCCAGACCAATGCTACACCTTTCTGAAATCCTTTCTGTCCCTGTCCTCTTGTTGTCGCTGTCCCACATCAGTTGTCTGAGGTGCTCTTCTTCAAACCAGGGTTTGCCTGAGGTGGTCTTTGCCACAGGCCTCTTGCCTTGGGTTGCAGCAGAGTCCCTGTACTTGAGAATCCTTGTCGCACGCTCTCTTAGATAGAAGGATGGAAGTAGACAGATTGACAGACAGATCAGCTGACGGGTACGCATCTATCCATAGATAGCTCCTTGTAGCAAGCAAGACATAGGCCTGGTGTCTGTAACTGAGGCAGGATAGGTTTGCTGTCTTTGAAATGTGAGGGATACAACATAAGTCAGAGGCAATCAAGGGGTAGCTATGCTGTCTGTACTAAAAGGCATCTCAACCAGCTGATGTGCCACATATGAGGTATAGCTCTGCTCTCTGTGGCAAATGAGGGGTAGCTGTGTAGTTGTATGTGACGGATAGTTCTGCTGTATGTGACTGGCGAGAGACATATGTGCAAGATATCAGCCAGCTAAACAGTGGGGTATCTGTCAAAGCTGAAGGATAGCCCTGCTGTGTGTGGTAAGGGAGGACTAATTAGGCTGACTGTGGCATGTGAGGGGTAGTTCTGCTGTCTATGACAAATGAAAGATGTTTTGCCATCTGCACTGTTTAAAATATTAGTCAGCTGCGCAAGGCATTAATCTGTGATGGGTGAGTGAGGGATCACATTGTTGTCTTTACCGAGAGAGTCATTACCACGCTGCGCTGGCTGGATGGTTTTCGTGTCTGTGATATGAGACTGAAAACTACCACAAGAACGTATTGTCTTTATCTGTTAAACCAAAGGTTAATGTTTAAACCAGACATCTCAGAAACAATGTGACCTGAAACAAACATGATGGCTGTTGGCTAGATAAGGCTATAAAATGGAAATTTCGCACTGCCCACCTTTAAAAATGCAATAAAATGTGCTTTCTACTGGAGTAACATTTATTTTAATATCAAAAACGAATTTAATGTTCAAAGACGAGTGTTCTTGTAGATTTCGCTAGAATTTGTCTTGGACCTAAATATGCATGTTTACCAGAACTAGTTCGACTGGATAAGGCCGGAGCAGGGCTCCCCCCAGTGGTAGCAGACTGCAGCTGCAGCCTGATTTCGATAGAACGGAGAAGCAGCAATTGATGAAAGAAGCAAAGAATTAACTATGGATCAGTTACTCTACATTTTTATTGGTTTAGACAAAATTCCATATCAATTACAGTATGTCAATCCAGCAATTACTTTGCTTGTGAGCAGATGTGCGCGGTGGGAGCCCGATGCATGAAGGCACAGAGACTCACTCAGATGGAATGCGGTCGTAGACGGAGCCATAACAAGCCCCTCCACAGCCACGTTAACCACAGACTGCCCAGCCCGGAGTTTCTCTCTTGGGTAATATTTTTTTTTGTTTTTTTTAATTGTCGATCATAATGAGATTTGTTTACTCTAAAAAAAGAAAGACGTCGTCGGATCGCTTCTTGGCGCCAGAGGCTCCTGGACGGTCCTCCTTCTTGGCGCTGCTAGATTGAAATGCTCCCAGAAAGCCACCACTCCTGGCTTCCGGAGCAGGAGTGCCTCTCAAAGAATCGCTTCTGGATCGCTTGTCCTCCCTCTGGTCTCTGCCCACCAGTGATGAAAAATACCAGGCCCCTGGTATTCTAGAGGTTCGCGGATTTGGTGAATGTGAGCTGGTGCTAGCCCCGTCACACGGCTCCTCACCACGCCGGTCTCTGGGATATGATTTTGGGATGAAGCCAAGGCGCTGTAGTGCCCACACCACAGCCCAGAAGTGCACGATCATCCCTCGATTGCATGTGCAGTGGCGCGGAGAGCCGGAAGTCCAAGGCAGAAGCACAGTGCTAGACTTTCGGGGAAAGGCCCCGGCCTCTCTGCGCTCTTAAACGTACTACAACAGTCCCTCCATGCCGGGAGGGTCTGTGAGGGTGTGACACGCGCCTCGAAGACTGCAGCTGAGGCCCAGTTCACGACAGGAGGCCAGGCCTGCCTTGTTTCAGGTTTCCCAAGCGAGTTGGGAAATGACGTCACTTGCTGTGTCACAAACGGGGTTCCGTGAGAGGCTGTTGCTATGGTTACCGAAACCCATTTGTTTCATGGAACGCCTTACAACAGTGGTATTCAGACTTGTTAATGCCACGCCTCCCAAGTAGGACAACATTTTTTTTCCATAATTATTCTAATACATTGGCAATGTTTGAATACGTCTAGACATATTTAAACATTGCAGTTAAGTTCTGTTACCAGTTTGAAAATGCAATCAATTACAAGATTGCCAAACATACTATTCTGGTCAGGCAGGCTTTCCTAACATGTAAACATATCCCCAGTGTGATTATTAGAAATGGGGGTGGGAGTTTTGAAGAATATTTGGAGTCCCTTCCTTTTTTAATCATACTCCCAGCTAGGCTATACATGGAAAATATGTTAGTGATGGCCCATTACAGAAAGGCTTATTGCTGCTCAATTTTTTTCTGCTTCAAGCAAATCACTGTTATCAGCATAATGCCCCTTTTGGATGGAGCCTGGAACCCCCCGGTGTAAAGTCCAATAAACGTAATTGTTGAAGTAAAATTGTTTATTGTAAAAAGGAACACAGGAGCAAGGTAGGACGCGGCCTACGCAGGTCTTCTTCCTCAGTAACTGACAATCTTCCCTGCAAGGAATATAGAACCTTGCATAGGGGGGAAATTACCTAAGAGAATTGATCCTTTAGCCGTGAACTCTACCCAAACCCCTCCCACTGTGATGGATAGTAATCCGGTCATTATTGAAAGCGGTCAGTTGGACCTTCTAATTAGCATGATTGACGCCAAGTTTGACTTACTAATCAAACCTTTAATGAATAAATTAGATATGGCAATTACTGAGGTGGCTAGGCTGGGAGGTCTGTTAGAATCTCACCTTAAAGCAAGCACTGGTGCCCAAGCGATCGCTGAAACCCCAGTAAACAGCCATGCTCTCCGACCGGCCCCTGAGTTAGTTAACCCAGCGGTCAACCCCACCAAGATCTCACTAGACGTGCAAGTTAATGAAAGTAGAAATGCCATTGATTCCCTGCCGATCCCGGACCAACAAGGATTGTCTTATACCCCTGGTCCTGGCGTAAAAAATGTAGGTACCCCCAGGCCCGACCTGCCCCCAGCCTGCGCTCCGTTCGTGGCGGTTCTTACCAATGTGCCACAAGCTAAAGAAATTGGCCGTAACTTCGGTGAAAGCCATGCTTCTTTGAAAAATAAAACTGTGGACTGGCTGCACCGGGAGTGCGGCTTTCCAGTAGCCTTGGCAAAGGATATCATAAGTACCAGAAGAGCTGATTGGATTGGGAGCTCGCGTAAGACCTGTGGGGGTGATTGTATTATAGTTAATTTCCGTAACCCGCACCTCGCTTCTACAGCTCTGCTAAGAGCGCAATCGTCTCCCTCATTGGACCAAGGGATATCCCTTCGGTCTTTAGGTTATTTTTACAGGCACTATAACAACCGTCCAAATACTGTACATACTGGGGTGAGGGAAAGAGATAAGTATGTTGCCCCTGGTCCTATCTTTACCATGGTAAATCGATTTGAAGCATTGAGCGGATTAGACGGGAATGATTGACTGGGGATTGATCTGTTTGAGTCAACTATTGTGGCTAATATCACGGGAGATAAGGGAGGGACTGATGCTGTGAGGGTTCCAGACCCAGTGAATGTCAGTGGGTCTGTTATTACCGCTGGAAAGTCTGGCCACTGTGAAGGCGAGAATAGTGCCCCTTTGCTCAGTGACCAGCCCTGCAGTCCCACCCCTTTTGACTCCACTAACCCCCCTTCCCGCCTTAGATCCCGGAGCCAGAGTGTCTGTTCGATCGCTAGCTGGAACATTGCTGGACATTCCTCTAAGTTTACTTGCCCAGGATGGGCTGAATTTATTAACACTTTTAACATTTTATGTTTTCAGGAAACCTGGTGTGTAGATCCAATCAATTACAATGGCTATGTTTCTTATAACCTACCAGCTGAGGCCTCATCCTCGGGTAGAGCCAAGGGTGGGCTATTGGTTATGATTGCTGTTGATATACCTGTAAAAGTCAAAAAACATGTGTTGGTTGGCACACATTCTCAGATTTTATGGCTTCAACAGGAGCAGGACAGGAATATGCTTTTAATCAATTTTTATAACAATGTCTTTGATAATTCAAGGTACCAGGTTGTACTTGCATTAGAATCTGCTATGGAAGATATAGTAACTAAGTTTGATATTGTCTTTGATATCATCTGGGTGGGAGACTTCAATACAATGGTGTGTCCTTTTGCCACCCAAAGGGTATGTGGCTTTATTCATTGTTGGGGGGATGGGGTTCCCTATTTCCCCCACAACGCATATGGTAATTCTTTGAACAAAATCTTAACGACATATGACATGGAAATATTGGCTAATCAGACTAATGACTCAGGCGAAGTTGTCCCCACTTATACGGGAAGGAACGCCAATACAGTGATTGATTTTATCTGTTTATCATCCGGAATCGCTCCAAGGTGCTCTACCCCTGTGGTCGTAGACAACATGATTAGCGATCATAATTGTATTACTGCCGAGTTAATTTTGTGGAAGGAACGACCTGTGTCAGCCCCATGTACCATTACTAATATCGAGCCCCATCGCCCTAACGGTATTCGTATTAGATGGAAAGGCAATAAAGCGGACATTCAGTCCAATGCCATTGTGTCAAAGTGTCTCACAGAAATAGTTACTATATTAGAACGGGAGGAGGGAAATGCTGAAATCTTGCATACTTTTACCAATCTTAACCTAATTATAAATAGCAACTTCACTGTACCGCACAAGGGTACGAAACACCAGCCCAAGGGATGGTTTGACCACGCCTGTACTATCGCACTAAAAAAACTTAAAATTGCATTGGCAGATAAGAAGCGAGATATCGGAACCATCAGGGAATTAAGAGGGATTTATCAGATGGCTACCAAGTCCAGGAAAACTGAACTAAGACAAGAGGCTTGGGAAAAATTAGATCTAGCAGCCTCTACTGCGGATTCTTCTCTATTTTGGGCAACAGTAAATAGCCCTTTTTTGAAGGACGAAAAGATCCCAGAATTAACAGCTAATGTTAGTTCAGAGAGCTGGGTTACCCATTTCTCCCAGATCTTTGATTCGACCAGACTCGAAGATCCCCATGATGACAGATGGCCTGTCATATCCTTGGATATCACTATTGCCGAAGTGTGGGATAGTATTAAATCCAGCAAGGGTGGGAAGGCCCAGGGACCTGATGGGGTCCCTATTGATGTATACAAAACAGTACCTGAATTATGGGGCCCGCTGCTCACAAAAGTTTTTAATACTGCTGTACGTTCTGGGGTTCCACACACCTGGGAAGAATCCATTATCGTACCGATTTTCAAGAAAGGAGATAGGGGGGATGCAAAGAATTACCGCCCAATATCCCTCCTGGACTCCTCGGTGAAAGTCATGAGCCGGGTACTCATGGTCAGGCTAGAAGAATGGGCCGAGTCCAATAATATCCTTGCTGATTCCCAATACGGCTTCAGGCGGGGTAGAGGAACATTAGAACAATGCCTCAACCTAGATTTAATCATAGGCAAATATACCAAGGCAAAAAAAGGATCGCTCTATCTCTGCTTCGCAGACCTGAGCAGTGCCTTTGACATGGTGGATCACAGTACCCTATGGACTACACTATTGGAAATGGGGGCCCCAGAGGCAATCGTTTACTTTCTAGCAAGACTCTATGCAAAATTAAATTCTAGTGTCCGCTATGGTCAGGCTGGGGAGTGTACCCCCAAGTTTAGGGTTAGACGGGGAATCAGGCAAGGGTGTGTGCTTGCCCCTCTGCTTTTTATTCTTTTTATTAATAAAGTGGACGCAGCTTTAAAGGAGATTGCGGCTGACGCACCAAAAATTAAAGATTTCAGCGTCCCCGTACTCCTTTATGCGGACGACGCTGTAATTCTGTCTAGGACCCCTATTGGCCTACAGCGATTGATGGACAGGTTCTTGCTGTTCATTAACGATAGAAAACTGTTGATCAACAAGACTAAAACCTTCATTATGGAGTGTGGGGTGGTATGTAAAAAACCTCATGCTTACTTTTTGGAAGGTCACAAGGTGTCAACAGTGGAATCTTTTAATTACCTCGGCATCACCTTTTCTAAATCAGGCAGCTGGACTAGTGAGATGAATAATGTCCAGGCTAGGATGGCGAATAGCTCGCATGGGGTGTTCAAATTCGCTACAAACATTGGAGATAAACGGATCAAAGATATGTTGATGATCTTTCAAATGAGATGTTTGTCCGTGGCCCTTTATGGAGCTGGAGCGTGGGGGCATACCAAGACAGGGAACCTGCAAGTAGAGGAAAACCTCTTTCTAAAAAGGTTGTTGTGTCTACCTAAATCTGCCACAAATGATTTGGTTCATAGAGAACTAGGTATCTCCCACCTCTCAGATTTACTGGCATTAAGGCCCTTAATGTTGTGGCGTTCTGTATGGTTAAAAGAAGAGACCTCCCTAAGCAGAGCAATTATCGGAGATTGTCTCTCCATTGATGGCCATATGAAAATTCCTTGGATTAAATATGTCATTAATTGTTACTTCGAGATTTATGGTATTAATCTTAAAAACGACTGTAACGCCTCCTCCAGTCTGTCTAAAAAAGTGATGAAATTAGTTTTTATGAATTTTAAACAAGAGCAAAGGGAAAGAACTAGAAGTAATTTAAGTACATGTGTATTTTACAGTAGTTTCTGCAAAGATGAGGGTTTTCAGTTATACCTGAGTCTAGTCACTCGACCCTCCCACAGGTACGTTATCACCAGATTAAGGTTTGGGATAGTTCACCATCTGGTGGCTTACCCATATATTAAAAAACACCCGGTAGGCCCTTGCCCATGTGATAACGTATCAGCACAAAGCACCATGCACTTTCTTTTGTCATGTAACTTGTATGATAAATACCGTCGTGCCTATCTTAAACCCATCTTTTTAAAATATGGAGTAAGGAACAGGAAAGACGCCATGAAGCTGCTTTTTAAACCATATCCCGATGTATGCTTTTTTACTGCAACCTTCCTCCTATTAACTATCAAAGTAAGGCCTGGTATGCTTTTTTAATTATTTATATTCTTAATCATGTAACCTGTCTACATTTTAACTATGTATTGTTTGATGTATTTGATGTGTATTTTGTCTTGCTTTTATGGACTTGTTTTAAGCTCCGAATAAAGCCTTCTGAACTGAACTGAACCTTGCATGGAATGCACGAGGAACAAGAAGGTTAAAAGAAAACAATTCTATGAGAGATGATAAACATGACACATCTTCCTCCTTAAGGAAAGAGAAAGAAGAAAAAAAATATATAAATAAAACGAGAAACCGAAAAAAGAAAACAAATGCATAAGAATCAGCATATAAAATCCTCCAACCACTTAGGTTTGGAGTGTACTCTTTTCCTGGAAACATCATCGTTAGTGACAGGTTCAACAGGATCGAAATTCTCAACTAGTTCACTATTACTATTACCAGATGTTCCAACATTTTCATTTACAGGTGCTGAATATACATTTTCAGATTCCAAAGCTACAATCTTTCCAGATGTTCCAAAATTTTCATTCTCAATAATTTGATCAAAATCATCAAAAGTCCCACAAGGGATGAAGGTGTAGGAACAACTAAATCATTTATTACTCTGTAAATGGCAATTCTTCTAATATTCCAAACCTTACCGTCACTCAAAAGGACAGCATTTCGTAAAACTTTTTTAACCATCAAGGGATCGGAAAATTGAGATTCACCTTTGCGAACTTTCCAGGGTTTTTTAACCTTGACCCACATTCCAGCTTTAATATCTGCTAAACCTGCACCAAATTTATTATCAAAATGCGTTTGTATTGTAATGTTTTTCAACTATGTTATTTTTAACAAAGTTCATGCAAATATCATGACTAGAACTTTTGTGTAACCAATCAGGATTACATTTAGTTCTGGCTGTGCGGCCTCTCATAATTTCAAAAGGGGTCATTTTTAACGCTTCATGGATTTTTGTTCTGTAAGTCCAAACAGCTTTGTACACTTGAAATTCCCAATCCTCCCCTTTCATAACCACAATTTGAATGGCATTTAAAAAAACTTTATTAAATCTCTCACACATGCCATTTCCACTTGGGTTGTATAAAGAAGTGGTCCTGTGTTTCACACCTACTCTCTCAAAATATGTTTTTGCTAATTTGGATACAAATTGTACTCCATTATCGCTAATGATTTGAACAGGGAGACCCTCTTCAATGAAAACTTTGTCAATAAATTGCAAAACAGCTGATGAGTCAATTTTTTTCACAATGGCAATGCTCGGCCATCTTGAAAAAATATCAATAATGGATATTATATATTTGGGATTGATACCAATAGGACCCATGATGTCTATAGCAACCGTATGCCACGGACCATCAGGAATGATGGGTTCACACATGCCAGGTCTCAAGGTTTTAAGCACTTTATCCGAGTTGGGACAAATAACACAATCTCGCACAATTCTTTCAGCATTGAGATCAACTCCTGGCAACCAGTACCATTTTTTAACATTCTGTTTGGTTTTCACTATGTCACAATGATCCTCGTGACATAACTTTAAAATAGAATGTCTTAACGATGTGGGAGGAATAGTTTTATCCCCACGAAAAACAGTACCATCCGTAACAGATAACTCATTTCTTACTCCCCAGAATGGTTTGAGGTTTGAAGTTACTTTTGATTTTTCTAGCCACCCCTGGTGAATGAGAGAAGTAAGAGACACTAAATCACTTTCCTTCAAGTATTCTTCACTCCATCTTTTCCTTTCAACACAAAAAGGGCTCCCATCATAGATAAGAACAACTTTTAAAGAATCCCACTCATTCACATTACATTCTTGTAAATCTAAAGGCATGCGAGAGAGAAAATCCACAAAAACATTGCTTTTGCCAGGAACATACTCTATTTTATAAATAAAATCTTGTAGGCGCATAGACATCCTGGCGATCCTGGCTGAAGCTTTAAATAGCCCTTCAGTAGGAAGGAGTTTGATAAGGGGCTTATGGTCAGATCTAACTATGCATTCTTTGCCCCACACAAAAGTGTTCTAAAGCCCAAATCACTGCTAAAGTTTCTTTTTCAATTACAGAAAATTTGCATTCTGGAGAAGAAAGTGCCCTAGACGCATAGGCAATTATACATTCTTTGCCACATTCATCAATTTGAGAAAGAACACCTCCCAAATCTTTACTGCTCGCGTCAACTGTGATTATAGAATTATTGTCCATATTAAAAGGGCACAACACTGGGGCATGGATGATGGCTTCTTTGATGGTGTTGAATTCATTCTTACACGCATCAGACCAAACAAATCTAACGTTGCTTTTAAGAAGTTGGCTGATGTTATAAACTTTGCTGGAAAAATCCTCTACAAACTTGGCGTAAAATTCCACCATCCCCAAGAATGACCTTACTTCATCCTTGCTGGATGGTGGGGGAGCATCTCTTATAGCATCAACTAATTTTGGTTTTGTAGCAACACCATCAGCACATAAAACATGACCAAGATAGGTTACGGATTTCATAGAAAATTTACATTTTGAGTGTTCTACCGTCAATCCCTTTTCCTCCAAAATACTCAATACCTCTTCCAAAACAGCATCATGTTCAGTTTTATTTTTCCCAAAAATAAGGATATCGTCTTGAAAAAATCTCACCTTGGGATGCTTGCCAAACAGATGATGTATAAGCTGCTGAAAAATGGCAGCGGCTGATGCCAAACCAAAAGGCATTCTTTTAAATTGGAAGCATCTCATAGGTGTGCTAAATGCAGTAAGGTGTCTGCTCTCCTCATCAAGCAAAATTTGATGATATGCCGCCGACAAATCAATCGTAGAGTAAAACATGGCACCATTCACTAAAGACAACATTTCAGAAATTTTGGGTAAAGGAAACGTATGTATAACTATATTTTCATTGAGATGGCGAAGGTCAATACAGAGGCGAATTTTGCCATTAGATCGTCTGGCAACAACAATGGGAGAAATCCATTCAGAGGATTCAATTGGTTCTATAATGTTTTCTTTAACAAGCATCTCTAATTCCTTTTCCACTTCACCACGTATCAAAATGGGAATCTCTCTCGCTTTGTGAATATTAGGATTGGCATTGCTCTTTAAAACTATGACGTGTACAAATCGTTTGGAAAATTTGGATAACATAGTGTTCCCAATTTCACTGCCATCATCAGCAACAAGCACAGGATCTGGACTATTGGGATCTAAAATAATGTTGAGGTTCCCTTGATCCTTCCACCCAAGCACAGAAGGTCCATGTTTGGCAACATATAATTTTCCTAAAGATTCTCTACCTTTAAACCCAAAATTTAGGGGTCTAAAACCAATCATGTCCATCTTTTCTCCAGATTAACCTTCTGCGGAAATATCGGGGGTGTAAAGTTTATCGCCTAAATAATGCAAAAACGTAGAATTCCACACATCTTCACTAACTATTGTATAGGGGGCGCCTGAATCCGCATATATGTCAATAGAAACTCCCCCTATTGACATGTTACAAATAGTTTTTTTTTAAACTTGTTTGTCAGTAGAATCCTTAATGTTAAGAATGAATTGTTTTTCTTTCTGGCTATCGCAACAATTATCTTTAACAGAGCAATGCATAATTTTCTTAATAATGCTGTCATCATCACTTGAAGTAGAATCGTAGATAACTTTCACTTTCTTACTTTTCTTCCTTCTGCATGCTCTAGAGTAATGTCCAATTAAACCACAATTAGAACATTTTTCCTTAATGGCAGGACATAGTTTGTTATTAGCTAAATGAGAATCACTGCCACAACGGTAGCATTTAAGATTTTCACCTTTTTTTAAATCAAAGGATTTGGTTTTGAGTTGAGACTTTTGTTTAAAATTAGGCTTGTTTTGAACCTTAGAAACAACCTGTTCATGTACTTCTTTACTCTCATTCTTAATAGCTTTAGCACTACTGCCAGAAAGTTCAGCCTTTCTAACAATATCTAAAACATCTTTAAGATCAGCATCTCCATTAATCCAAAGTCTATCTTGGATCGTTGGATCACGTGTGTGCATTACAACTTGGTCCCTAATAAATTGCTCTTGAAGATGATCAAACTTACAATTTTCTGCAATTTTTTTAAGAGCGGCAACATAAACATCAATAGTCTCACCTGGTTCTTGTTTTCTATAGAAGAAATTATATCTCGTTATGCCTATGCACACCTTAGGAGAAAAATGGTTATCAAAATACTTTAAAACATCAGAAAAAACATTAGAATCACCCCCACCAGTTGTTTTCGTCATTTAGTTATAAATCTTTGACCCACCAGCACCAATCGAATGTAAAAACTGTTTTTTCTTTCTTTCTGGTTTCATTTTACCCTCTTCGTTGTTTCAATAAAGTTTAAGAAATAGGCTTTCCATTGTGGCCATTTCATACAAGGTTCTGATCCTGTTGGCCAAAAAGCTTGTGGAGATTGGATGGAAAAGTTCTGTGTCGCCAAAGAATTGCGCTGAGGGAAGACGAAAGTGTTCCTAAAAAGCTGAAATTCAATAAAGTTCAATCAACACTGGGGATGAAGTAAATTTAAACGTTATGCGTAAAAGTTGGTATAAAGGTGAAATCCTCTTCTCGAAATAAAGTTAAACGCTGTAGCCGAGATTAGTTTGTAAGTAAACACTTATTTGAAATCTTCACCAGAAGGAGTAAACTACATTCATTGGCAGAGACAAATTCTTCGATATGTAACTAGGGAAACCAAAAATTACCAAAATGGCTGCTGTGTCACGTTACGCTCACAATCATCACGTAGACTACGTGCGTGACGTGCTTGCACCTCCAAGAGATGAGCGTCATAAGAGAGACTGGCAATCTGGAATCCCCCTTCAGATTTCGCCGGTTTTGCTTATCACGCTCCACTGCATAATGAAGGTATTTACTTTTGAAATTGTGCGCGCACTGCTGAGAGTAGCGCTCTTGAATCCCAAAGAAAACGGAAAAGTAGACAAAATCCTCCAAATTAGTAAAGAAAGGTCTCACAGGATCAGGTTTTCAGCAAACTAGGGCTGTGAAAGTCTCCCACTCTCCTCTAAAAAGATTTAAGGGACACTCGCTCCAAAGATGCCTCAAGGATCAGGAAAATCATTCCTCTCTCTGTAAAAGGTGCTCAAGGTAATGGCACTCAGTAGACTCTGCAGCAAAAGGTGCCTAAAGCAATGGCACTAAGTAGGACTCCGTAATAAGTAAATTCCAAGGAAGCCCTGCAGGAATCACGATAAAAAACAAAATGTAAAAATTTCCATAAAGTGAGTTTGGATGTTTCCTAGTGTTCCTGTCAAATCGTCGCCAAATTGTAAAGTCCAATAAACGTTTTTGTTGAAGTAAAATTGTTTATTGTAAAAAGGAACACAGGAGCAAGGTAGGACGCAGCCTACACAGGTCTTCTTCCTCAGTAACTGACAATCTTCCCTGCAAGGAATATAGAACCTTGCATGGAATGCACGAGGAACAAGAAGGTTAAAAGTAAACAATTCTATAAGAGATGATAACCATGACACCCGGGATCACTTGAGGCCCCTCTTGGGGGGGGAGGGGTGCCCCCCTCGCTATCCTCCTAGTTGGAGACCCCTGTCGTACAGTGCTTTGCTGGGCAATGTTCCATTTAAATGATGCTTGCGTCATGAGTGTCCACACATATTTGATTTAATTGTGTGCATTTTACAGCTGTCATAAATCCCGTATTGCTATTAAAGCATTTGTACTTCACACAGACTGAAATGGAGAGCGACAGTGTGATAGTCTCTTGGAGACTGACTTGAGGTGTTGCAGTGATGTCAAGTGTGGCATCAGTGGGAAACACGAGTGTGGTGATTAGAGGGTTGATGGTAGAATTAGGTTATGATTTGTACAATAATGTTTGTTTTATTTACAGACACTGGACCGGACTGCAGCTGGTTCCACTGTCTATGTTACCATAACAATTAAGTATGGTCTTCATTTTAATACTTTTGTAAGCAGAGTGACATCGTTTGAGGTCCTGATGAATGCCGCGAACTCCTAGTTATCTGGCAGAAACATGTTGACCGACTACGAATAGGACATCCTTTCAGTCCTTAATATCACTAGCTTTTTTAATACTGGTCTATGGGGACGCATATTAAATTAAGTTTAGTCACCCATGAGCTAGTTTTAATACACACACTTTATTCCTTTATGCACTCTGCCCCTCACCCCAATTGTCGAATTTGGGTATATTAAAACACCTCACGCTCCTCTCCTTTGGCGAGAGTTGTAGCCCACACTGGATACCTTGCGGTAACTGTGTGTAAGAGGGGACCCAATGATGAAGCATGTCACCCTTGGGTGAGTGAGGGTTCTCGTCTTTAAAGAAAAGATTTCCCCCCCCCCCCTTTTTCTCCTGCTCTTCCTCGTCCCTCTTGTACCTGCCCCCCAGCCCATCTTTAGAAACACAGGTTTGGTTTCTATCAAACTAGCATTCTATCATTTTTGTGAAATATCTATTCTTGAGTAGTGATGTGGATGCTTATATCTACTCCCTTTTTTGCCTATACCCCCTAGTGAAGATTACATTTAGTACAGCATTTGCTGTGGGTTTTTAAGTTTAGCTTTGTAGATTTGTTTGATTAGGTCCTTCCATGGTTATACACCTTACAATTGTTTATTTAACAGTCTTCACACTTGATCAATTGCTTTTTTTGTATGATGGATCATGCGGGATTGACTTTTGATGAAGACACTGTACAAGCAATCCTAGGTACACCCAGTCTGCTAGATACACATGTTTCACATTCACTTTCCAATTCAGAAGATTGGACTCGACTTAGTAACACCAAAAACAACATGTTCGTACCATCTTACATGCGGCTATTTTGACTGAATACTTAAGAGGGAACATAGCTCCACCGGGTCTCATAGTATCCAATGCCCCTAGACTTTTTTTGGATAACAAGGTTTTTGTCACAAACTGGTCTAAAATAGCTTGGCGCTGTACCAGAGACTGGTTAGTTCTTATAATCACCACAGTTAAGGAAACAGCAGACTTACTACTAGTAGAAATCCAATCTTTAGAAACTCAACTAAAAACAGCAATACAGATCACTACCTAGAAAAAGAAACTTGATGAGATTTCTAAAAATCTGAATGAAGTCAAAGATGACCTGATTAAATATAAAATCGGCAAACTGAAGAAGGATCTAGATAGATTCACTTTAGAGAAGGTTTATCCCTATGTTGCTGATGGATATCAGGCAAGTTTGAACAAAAAGACTAATAAGAAAGGTACTCGTGGTTGGCGCAAAGACACTGACGAGTGGACCTCCAACTCGGACGAGTGGAGTGATTCCAACGATTCAGATACTGAACAACTGCCTCACCGTCAACCTAGGAGGGGCAGAGGGAGGGGTAGAGGGATACCGTACCCCCCCAATCAACAAGCACCGTGGTGGCCCCCTCAACCATGGGCTTTTCCACCACCTCCTTACAATCCTTACCAAGCTTATGGGGGCCCCCCGTTTCAGCCTTTTTTGGGTCAGGACAGAGGACGAAGAGGGCGAAGGAGAGGCAACAGAGGTCAAACCACAGAGACCCCACATGTGAATTGGGATCCAGCACTAGAACAGAGGATCACGAGGAGCATGACAGCATCCACGAGTGATCCAACAACCTGATTGTCAATCTAAGCACTAGAATGCTTACAGAATTGGAGGAGAGTGTCTTGTCAAAGGGACTAGGATTTGTTCCAACTAAATATGGAGATGACTTCATGGTACACAAGGAACTTTCGGAATTTTTCCGAAAAATACGTCTTTGTTTCTTTTTTAGTAATATTGACGAAAATTCACCTTCCCACAGCCCCAGTACAGGGCTTAGAAATAAATCTACCTTTGTGCCCTCGTCACAACAAGTGCCATCTGAAGTTTTGACTTTTGAGAAAGCTGTCTTCAAGGATTACGAGACTAATCTGAGTCATACCAAAAAGGTGTTCTGTAATCTTTCCAATATAGAGAGACGTTGTGTCTCTAGATTGGGCAATGATCCCCAAATCATCATAAAACCAGCTGATAAGGGGGGAGCCACGGTAATTCTTGATACAGTGACATATCGAGAAGAATGCCTTAGACAACTGAATAATGTGAATTTTTACACACGTATCACACAAGATCCCACTACACGATTACAACAGAGAATCAAGACACTAGTGGAAGAAGGGAAAGAGGCAGGGTGGATTACTAAGAATGAAGCTGATTTCCTGATACAAAAGAATCCCAGGATCCCAGCTTTTTATACCTTGCGCAAAATACATAAGAAACAGAGACCACCTCCGGGCAGGCCCATTGTGTCGGGTATTGGTTCGATTTTGGAACCCCTGTCCAAATTTGTGGACCATTTTCTTCGACCTATTGTGTCACTTATGCCATCGTATCTACAGGACACAAAGCATGTATTATCCTGTCTAGAAAATATTCCTTTTGATCCCAATTGCCAACTGATGGCCACGTATGATGTGGAATCACTTTATACCAACATTCCTCAGGATGACACCCTTGAGACGATAAATGATCTGTTCGCTTCCAATCAGCGTGAGGATCAGACCCCGATGATTTTGTTATGCGTTGTGCTACTCTAGCGCTCACAGAAAATTTCTTTAGTTTTGAAGGAGAGTTGTTTTGGCAGACCACAGGAACTTCCATGGGAAGTACATGTGCTCCAAGCATGGCAAATTTGTACATGCATGGTTTTGAAAGCAAGCACATTTATTCTGTATCCAACCCCTTTTGGACTAGACTAAAGTTATGGAAGCGCTATATAGACGATATTTTGGTCATCTGGGAAGGTGACCATGATTCCTTGGTGATTTTCTCAGAGTGGCTTAACACACGTGATAACAATTTGAGGTTTACGGGGGAGGCTAGTAATGTATCTATTGCCTTTTTGGATCTGAGACTGTACCCTAAAGATGGGAGGATTCACACGGAATTGTATCAAAAGCCTATGGCAAGAAACTCTTTATTGAGTTATCATAGTGTCCATCCTCGAGCCCTACTAACTAACTTACCGGTGGGCCAATTCCTCAGATTGAGGAGAAATTGTACAGAGTTGGCCAACTACCATAAACATGCTAGAAAACTGAGTGAAGAATTGGCCGCAAGACATTACCCAATGCAACTTATTAAGAGAGCCTCCAAAAGAGCACGCAATAACGATAGAGAGGCTCTTTTAGAAACATTTGCTAAAGCCAAAACAGAAAGGATGGTGTGTGTTACTACCTTTAGCAACCTTACAGACAACATCAAAAGGGCCATTAATAAAAATTGGCATATATTGAACACTGGTAATCTAACTCTGGATCGCCCTCTTTTTGCATTAAAACGCAGTAGCAATTTACGAGACCTGTTGGTGCACACGAGACCGAGAATTGTTACTAATCAGAGCAGACAACTGACTTTATGGGGTGCGACACCAGTGGTGGGTCACTTCCCCTGTGGGGCGTGTTCAGTCTGTCCATTTACACAACACACGACTGAAGTCAACATATTACCAGACTCGCCATGGAAATTGAACAAACATACTAATTGTAATACTAGTGGAGTAATTTACATGATAACATGTCCATGTTCATTAATCTATATCGGAATGACAACACGGAAGGCTCGCCTAAGAATAATTGAACACAGGAGTGCCTTTAGGTGTAAAAAATCTAATACACGCATGACAAAACACTATTTAGAACAAGCATTTACAATGCAACGGTCTCGGCATTGTTAAAGTTAGAGCTATTGGCATTGCTCATGACATTATTTTTGTTTGTTTTTGTTTTTAAAACATGTAGAGAAACGGCATTGTTATTTACAATGTCAATAGCTTAATCAGTGTGTGTGTAGGTGGCTCTGTGTATGGGTGCAAATGCAATAGGTCTCGCATTTGAGAGTGATTAAGCTATTGACATTGTAAATAACAATGCTGTTTCTTTAAATGTTTTAAAAACAAAAACATAAACAAAAATAATGTCATGAGCAATGCCAATAGCTCTAACTTTACCAATGCAGAGACCATTGCATTGTAAATGCTTGATTCTGCGCGTTGCCGGCCTTAACGAAGATGTACGTAGCCCATACTTGAGTACACTGTCAGTCAGAGAGTCAAAATGGGAAAGCGCCACCATGAGGCAGACACTTGCCTCCAATTTAAAAGCACCACCCTGGTCTGGGCTGTAAATATCAAACACCACGATCGTAGAGCGCGGAAGAAAATCGTACACGCTAACTGCAGTGGAAACGAACGATACACACATAATCCACACAGACCACAGGATCCAGCTATTTACTGAATTCTGGGTTTTTAGGTTATGACGCTATTGAGCACAGTTGCACAGTGCCACCCTGATGCCAGCAAACAAGCTCAGCTCTTACCTCTTGCATAGCGCCACACGGATAACAGTAAACACAAGGCACCTCTTACCACTAACAGTGCCCCTTGCCACAGAAACAATGTGCACCCCCACTGATACAAGTAACAAGGTGCTCCCCTAACTCCCACCCAGCGCCCCCTCTGATGCAGTGAAATAAGGTGTGCCATTAAACAAGTTGCCCCCACCTTCCTCTCGCATTGTACCCCCTGATGCTATTAAACGAGGCCCTTCCACACTCTTGCACTAAACCAACTGTGTCCTTCCGCATTTTCGATTTTAATGTAGGCCCTCGTCTGACGTCACCGTGCCCCGCAACCCCAAAACCGATAGCTTGCATGTGGCCTTCCCAGGGACTACTTTTGTCAGGTAAATATTGTATGAATGTGATAGAACCGGGGTGAAGGTGTTAACAACGTGTAAAGGGGCACTGGGAGAAGGGGCTATCCCATAAACCCCCTTCTACTGCTAGCCAATGTACATTTCTCTTTATTCCGAATTTAGTGGGGGTCGTGACATGATCACTCAGTCGGCTGCGCGCCGGCTGCAGAGATGTTTCTGTGACTTACAGGTCAGTGCTATATCCCTGCAGGGCCGACTGGGCCTTTCACCCGTCAGAGTCCGAGTTTAAAAGGAACCATTGAGTCGCGTGATGTCACCTGCATTTAAGCACCTAGAGGAGCCACGTTTTGGTGTGTTTAAGTTTAAGCGGCGAGTACTACCAGTGAAACAGGAGGTGACCTGCTGTGAACATTTCATTTCTGCTGGCTTGCATTGACAACAATGCGGCAAGGAGTTGGGAAGTGATAGGACAATAGATAAGAGGAGGTGGCCTGCTTTGTTGATGAGCCAAAAGCTTTTTCTTTTCCCAGGGGATGGCTCCTAGCAACCCTGGCCAGCACCAAAAGTTTCATGCCAAGACTGATTTGCATATGATTGGTTCTCTGCTGCCAAGACTGATTTTTCATTTGGTTAGTTAGACCCCTGCTATAATGACTTGACGGGCAAAAAATTATGGAGTGGAATGCTGCCAGTGGATTTCCCAGTAGTTAAAAATCATTAATTCGGGCCTTTCCAGCCATCATTTTTTCGCTGTCTCTTTGACATCTTTGTATACCTTGTAGGGCTGACTCAGCTGTTCATCATTTCAAGGAAAATACGAGTACCATTGTATTGATTCTTATTACGTGTTACTCAGTCGCTAAGGACGGCTCACTTTGTGCTGTGGTGAGTGTGACCGGCATCCCTCTCACCAAAAGGCCCTGGATGTGTATTTTTTCCTGTGAATGTATCTTTTCTGAGAGGTTATACATAATACAATGAATGGTCTGTCTCCTAGAAATCAAATTAAGATGACTTCATGTGCTTTTTGCTAATATTGCACAGAATATTTAATTTCCAGAATGTTAGCATATAAACCTCTTCCAAAGCAGGTAAAAAACATCAGGGTCAGGACTGATTTGCATATGGCTGGGTTCAAACTGGAATGGCATGGTGAGCAAAACAACGATGGATTTAGGCCCAGATCTCTGTACTGGGATGAATGTATGACATTGTTCTGCATTCTGTCCATCAACTGTTATTTTTGCAAAAAACATCTCCTACCTTACTCCAAGGTACAGTCTTCTGCTTTATAAACATGAGTATGGAGTAAATAGTGTTGAGGGCACCTCTCCCTTTCCTTACAGAAGGAATGCTACTTGGGGAGTGGTTTTTCAAAGAGGCATCTAAGTTGGGAGTCAGCATATCACTTCCTAAAACGGTCCATCATTTATAAAGGTCAGAGGTGAAAAATCTGCAAGGAAAATCTCTTGGAGAAAAGAGAGTTTTAACAGTCTGGGGTTCAGCGCCAGCTCCCCTCTGACATCCGTGGCCTCTTGCGATTCAAGGAACAAGGAACGCACACAAATAACAACAAACTTATCTCCTGTCTTTGTGCTCTTAAAGAGAAAGCTGGCTAAATTAGTCCCAGCTTCTAGAAGTCTCCCTCTTGCCAAACATTTGATAGGGTGAGGCCTCGGATGAATCATCCAGTCAGAGCCACGCTGCGGGCACAGGGTCCCCCGCCATGCGCCTTTTGTGCCTGAAAACAGAGAGCACAAGTGAAGGACAGGAGGCTAGCGCGGCGCGGCCTTGTGCTGTTGTCGCTCTGCATGCAGGTGGCGTTGCGGGGGGAGTGGTGTATGTTGGGGCTGGGATGTGAGAAACAAGGGCGAGCAGAACCTCCGCATTGTTTCCACTGACTTGCTAATTTCTATATTTCAATACTGGACAGCGAGATGGACGTCAAAGCCAGCGAATGAGAAGGCACAAAACATTCCACAGTCTTTGAAAGCATGAAAACAAGCACACCCCTGCCTTTCTCCGAGGCGAAGCAGAAATGCCTCGGAGAAACGCAGCGGTGGTTTCAGATTCGGGGGCGTGGCTAAAAAGTGGAAAGAACAGCACGGAACACGCCCCCGAATCTGAAAAAGACGGAGCCTATTTGGAGGGACGGCTCTCTCCTCCAATGGCTGGCCTCCGTTTAGGAAGCCAGCCAATGGAGGAGAGGCAAAAAGAGAGGCGGGCTAAAGAGCCACTCTCAGAAACATTAAATCTCCGACTTCCGGTTCTGCCTTCGGCAGACCGGACGGTCCTCGACCTAAAAAGCACATACAGAGGATGATTTAAAATGGGTAATTATTGACAAACCCAATTATGACATCAATATGGGTCCCCTAGATAGTGTGCTCTTTCGTCGGGAACAACAATGAGTGTTTCGCACAAAGAGCCATCTGAGGCGTCTAAATGAAGATATTCCCTGGTGCTCTGTATGAGCATGTTTTGCGCTTTGGCTTGGTGTTGAGTTCACACACCTGATGCTGGTATTTGTTGACTGTGGATGGGTTTTTGGTGTTCTACAGCCACATTGTTAACTTTGGAGAGAGAGATGTATATACACACTGTCTCATGATGGATGCCATTTTAGTCCTGGGATACATACAAGCTCTCTTATGAAGGAGAATTTGGCAAATACATCTGATCTTGACAGGTCATAAATACATTTTAACACTATTCCCTTCCACACTGGGTACATGATTTTCTACGTAGATAATATTGGGAAGACATAACGAAATCCCACAAATTATCTGTGTTGATACATACATATGATACAACATGTGTATCTATATAGACGACGGGATTGCTTGTCATGTAGATAGCTCGTTTCCATTCCTTGACATTCATTTTTTTGCCACACGCGAGAGGGCGGAGAAGACTTGTACAGTTTTTTTAGGCAGAATGAATGCTTATAACACACGAAGAAACAGGGTTTCCTCCCCTTGGATTTTTACCACGAGATGGCACAGACACAGAGTATTGAGAGGTATGTTGATTCTCGTAAGAGAAACATACGAGTCAACACGCGTTTCGTTTGTTGGTGGATATTACAAATGCATACTATTTTTCCCCTTAACGAGATACCTATACGATACGTTCAACATTGGTCGCTTTTTGGCCTTTGGTCTAGATTCTGTGTCTATAATAAGGGCATTACCTTTATAAGTGTGATGCTGACTATTAATATGGACATTGTAAATAATGGGATTTACATATACGTAGTGCTCAGAAGTGGGCATAGATGAGAGTGCTTTTGGTCACTACTACTTATAAACATCTTTCCAACGCAGGTCATTAATGTAAAAGGGATATGATCTTTAAACTTCGAGTTGATGTACATGTGTTGGGGCTTTTTCATTAACTGCTATTTTGTTGACTGCGTCTTCAATCTGCATATAACATTATGTTCATCGCTATGAGCAGTTCTTACTTGTGATCGCTGGTTTTGATAATGATTGTGTGGTTTGCTTTGGAGGTTGACTTTTTCATAGGAAATGCGTATCTTCTTTTTCCTCAGAAAACCTGTGATCTGAGGTAAACTCCCATAAGGTGGAGGTAAATTAATATTACCGCCTAGGTGAGTGGATGTTGATTGATTCAATATTTTTACTTCTCACGTTGTTTATCACGTGTGGGTGTTCTAACACGAGTGTGGTGATTAGAGGGTTGATGGTAGAATTAGGTTATGATTTGTACAATAATGTTTGTTTTATTTACAGACACTGGACCGGACTGCAGCTGGTTCCACTGTCTATGTTACCATAACAATTAAGTATGGTCTTCATTTTATTACTTTTGTAAGCAGAGTGACATCGTTTGAGGTCCTGATGAATGCCGCGAACTCCTAGTCATCTGGCAGAAACATGTTGACCGACTACGAATAGGACATCCTTTCAGTCCTTAATATCACTAGCTTTTTTAATACTGGTCTATGGGGACGCATATTAAATTAAGTTTAGTCACCCATGAGCTAGTTTTAATACATACACTTTATTCCTTTATGCACTCTGCCCCTCACCCCAATTGTCGAATTTGGGTATATTAAAACACCTCACGCTCCTCTCCTTTGGCGAGAGTTGTAGCCCACACTGGATACCTTGCTGTAACTGTGTGTAAGAGGGGACCCAATGATGAAGCATGTCACCCTTGGGTGAGTGAGGGTTCTCGTCTTTAAAGAAAAGATTTCCCCCCCCCCCTTTTTCTACTGTTCTTCCTCGTCCCTCTTGTACCTGCCCCCCAGCCCATCTTTAGAAACACAGGTTTGGTTTCTATCAAACTAGCATTCTATCCTTTTTGTGAAATATCTATCAGTGGGAAACATACATGCCATGTCCCTGGTCAGTGTCTGTGTGAAATGGGATGTAGAATGCTGTGATGAGGGTGGACATTTTGCTCCACATCTTCGAGACACCATGTATCAAGCTCTGGGCATTATTTACAAACAACATAACCTATTTTGGGAGTTGTAGTCTTCATAGCTGCCAAGGTTTCAGATTGCTTATGTGTGACATTTTCATAATTTCAGTGTCATTATGAGTGAAATTCAACGACAATGAGTGACACTTTCTCGCAAACAGTATTATATCACCCTCACTTAGTAGTAGCATAGCACTGCCCATAGCCCAGGTCGAACACCTATTGCTGGGCGAGGCGGCAGAGAAACAGTAAATTAAACAGCGATTCCCTGCCTTGGCCAATCTATGCCTCCTTGGCTGGCAACCAATCAAATGAATGGCATGATCAGATCATGATCAATTGGCAGAGTCTGTCCAGGCTGTCTGCCACATGGAACTTGAGGCCGACTACAGGATGTGAGAGGGCCCCCAGCGGAGATCTTCTCCCTTTACAGTTCTCTAATTTGGTCTCTCTTTTACTGCAGTTTAAACTGACCCAGTTTTGGCGTGTATTTAGAAACTTCGTTTTGCAGCTGCACATCCACATCTGTTTGATACTATGGTTTGAGCAGGGGGTGCTTTTTTACATTAATTGGGGGCATGGGGTGGGTGGCTTTGTGTTTCGGTCTTCAAATCTCTGTAGTTCCTTTGGCTTGCATATGAGTTTCTGTGATAACAGGATATTTCCACGTCATAATAAATTGAGATTCCTATACCTCCCGTTGTACACTATCGCCATTTTGTAGCCTTTGAAACACAAGCTCGGCTTTTATGCATTTGTCACAGAAAAGCGAGAAACTGGAGCTACACAGTTTTATCGCACTTCAAGGCACGGTTCTTTTGTGTGACAATCTCAGGCATTCTACTAATGCGGGAAAATTACCCGAAATGCATTATTATTTTGTTAGATGTGTGGCACTTGGCAAGGCTGAGTTTTGGTGCTTTATTTATCCATTATACAGATTATCTAATACATTTTTTGTGATAAGTGCTTAATTTTAGCCCAAGATTGCTAGTGGTGGCCACCGGCACTCATTTTTTGGTACCAGCCATTATTTTTCTACATCAGACATTTACCAAGAGCAAGAGAGGGAAAAACAAACCAATCAAGAAGGCAGAAAAACTGTCAAAAAGGGAGAAAACAGGCACCTGCAAGACAGAATTAAAGGGACAAGGAGTCTCTGTTAGTGAATTAAAGATGCTTGATGTGGCTTTAAGAATACGTAGCCTTGGTATCTGATGCACCACCATTTAATTGCACTGGTCAACGGCTTCTGAGCACAGTTTTGTGCACTGGCCCTCATTCTTTAACAAATTAGGCACTGCTTGTAGCCAGTGCGTTTAATGAGCAAGTACTGACTACCTGCACTTCTTTCATTTGGATCGAGAGTACCTGTACTTATCAGTGGTTCGGTACTTTAACAGTAGGGTACCAGCACTTCTCAATAGCACAGTTGTAAGAATATGGGTTATTAGTTGTTGGAGAAAGTACCCAGATACTTTTTACGGCATGGGCAAAGAGGGTAATTGCCCAGGGCCTCCTCTGTCTAAGGGGCCCCCTGAGAAAGTTAACATTCTCTATCTCACCTCTATTTCTATGATTTAACCTCTCACCTCTCTACCTACCTCTAGCCCCTCCTCTCTTTGTCCAGTGTTGTCTTAAGGGTTGTGGAATGCCCAGAAGATATACTTCACACTTTTTGTGTTTCTCCCATTTCTGAGTTTGATTGGCATCATTCAGTCTTCAATTGGCAGAAAAAGAGTAATGAAATGCAAAGTTGTTACAGACGGGGGCCCTCAAAATATGTCTACCCAGGGCTCTGAAAATCATCCACTATACATACCCACCTAAATTAATAATCACAATCTTTAACAGGGTGAACCTTTAAAGCCACAAAATTAATCCAGGTAACCCCCCCCCCCCCACCCCCCTCCCCCGGAGGCTATGGCACAGAGCAAACTGGTTTACCTTGGGGTCAAGGTGTAAAGTGTGTATGCCGTGGTAAAAGAGTATTAATGTCAAAATTCACAACATTTAAAATCTAAAAATGAATTCGAAAAATAAAGTAAAACTTAATAAACAATATGGCACCAAAATGACAAAAAAATTAATAAGGTGAACTGGAGATATGGTTTTTAAAAAGTTTTAAGTAGAAATAGTGCCAAGAAGCACAACTTGACAATGATTGTCAAAGGCTGCTGTAGAATAGGACCTAGGCGCAATTGGACGCAGGTCAGATACACTAAACAGGGTCACCCTAGTCAAAGAATCCACCTTCTGAGTTTGGTCCATGAGATCCCAATCCAACACAAGAGAACACATCTAAAGCCCTTGTGACCTCAGTGGAGGCACTTAGAGACTCATAGAATGTCAGGCAGAGGGCCCAGTCCAGGTCACGTTGCTACTGGTCATCTGGCCAGTTTAAAAAAAAGGCCTCTTGTAGCTTATGTTTCTGTAGATTTAACAGGAGGTTAGCCTTATGACCATTGAAGTCCATTTATTTGTCCTGGGTACAAGGGAGAAAGAGCAGGTCTAGTCTTGTAGGATCTTATCAGGTCTCAGACAGCATTTTTAGTCCTTTGCTGATCTTCCACAAATCCAGGAGTATTTTAAAGCGGGTGTCTGGTGGAGCCATATTTATGGATGATGCAAGCTAGTTGGTGGGAATGACCACTGGAGATGCCCTAACCAAAGGGGTATAGGTTCCTAGGGCTAACCCCACCCACTTTGGGATTTTTCATGATGTCCGATGTCTTCAGCCACACTAAACTTGGGCTCTTAGGGCTGGTGGTGTGTATGGGGTGTGACTATGGTAACCCCAGTGTCCCCCCACACCTAAAACCAAAATCCAGTTTTAGACAGTATCTGTACCCATAACAACATCAGAGACAGAAGTCTGGTGGGACAAAACTGAGCTTTCAACAACCAGACAGTAGATACATAAAACATTGTTGGGCATACTTTATCCCTTCTTTGAAGTGCACCCCAAATGTCATACATAAAACGAGAGCAGGCCTGTCAAGCAGGATGCAACATTCTAGCAGGATTCGACACTCTAATGTCAGTTAGGAAGCTCACAGCTTCACCCCAGTGGTCACTCTAAACCAGTTGTAGGGCAGCTCTCCCTCCCACTGGGGTTGGTGCCTGGCTGACTAGAAGGACAAAAAGGAAGGCAGGCCCAGGTGTGAGTTACATCTTCCTGTGACAGGGAAGGCCACTTTGAAGTGCACCAAGGGTCTATGCATAGCCCCCTAGGCCATCCTGTCTAGGTGATACCAACTCCTCCCCACACCCAAGGCCCATTGTCCCTGTTCTGGGAGCAGTTCACATCTCACCACAGGGGAGCCATCAAGCTGCCAGGTGACAGCTGAATCCTTCTAGAAAGACCTCAAGAAGCATTAGGCAGGCAAATTGAAACTTT
The DNA here is from genome assembly GCF_964204655.1 of Triturus cristatus. Taxonomy (NCBI): domain Eukaryota; kingdom Metazoa; phylum Chordata; class Amphibia; order Caudata; family Salamandridae; genus Triturus; species Triturus cristatus. The sequence continues at coordinate 253,760,100 of NC_140586.1, forward strand.
CCTAAAGTACCCTTTCTGTAGTTGGTACACATAATTTGACTTTATCATTGCATTTGATTTTGTTTAACTATTTAAAAGAGTCCTTGCAATATTTCTCTAGTGGTTTCCTAGGTGGATATAACATTTATTAAACTTAATATTGTATCTCAGTGCTTTCCTGTGGAACAGCCAACTGTGCTACAGTGAAAATAGCTTTTAGGTGCTAGACACTTAAATGGCATGTTTAATATTAACCTTTATATGTCCTACTTTTAAATATCAATATCATGCATCCTGTCTTAATGGGCAGTAAGGCTTACTTAGGGGGGCCTTATAAATATTTAAAAGGGGATTTTAGGCCTGTCAAAAGTTATTTAATAAGTCTAATGTGCAGTTTAAACCTGCACAGCCAGGCTAGTGGTGACAGTCCTACAGTCATGTTTGCATTGTTGCTGCTATGGGTGGCACAACGAGGGCTGCAGCTTATTGGCATCATTTAACGTACAGGCCCTAGGTATCCTGTGGGTACCATTTACCAGGGACTTATTGGTAAGTTAACTGCACCATTCAGAGATATGCCAATTTCATCATGTCAAGCACAAACACTTTACCGCTTGTTAGCAGGGGTAAAGTTCACAAAGTACAATAGCCTGAAAAAATGGGGTTCAGCAAAAAGCAAATGCAAACATTTTGGGATGAACTTGCAGTAATGGGAAATTTCTTACAGTGAATGGCTATACTTCTGTAATTCCATTTTAACCACATTGTCGGCATGCTTTCCTGGGCTCTCCCACCTGTCTTCCATTGTCAGCTTGTTTGCCCAGCTCCTCCTATCTGCCCTCAGTTGTCCAAGTGCTGCCCAGGCCCTATCTGTCTATCCCCTAGTGTTAGCTTGATTCCCAACCCTTCCTACTTACTGTCCAATGTCTGTGTTCTTTCCAGGCCCCTCCCGCCTACTCTCCTTTGCCAGTTAGCTTTCTCAGGCTCTTCTATCTACCCTCCGTTGTCTGTGTGCTGCTGCAGCAACTCCAACCCTCTCTCCATTGCCTGTCTACTGCCCCAGCCCCTCCCTCTCACCCCTCTTTTTCAGCTTGTTTTCTCAGTCCCTCCCATCTGCCCTTCATTTGCTGTGTGCTTCCTCAGTCACTCCTGTCTATTCTACATTATCCGTGTGCCTCCCCAGTCCTTCCCACCTACCTTTTGTTGTCTTTATGCAGTCCCAGCCCCTCCCCGTAGCCTTCATTTTTGGTGTGCTGCCCCTATCCTGTATTCCTACTCTCCATTGGCTGTGTGCTGCCCAGCCCTTACTACCTACCCTTTATTGTTCATGTGCTTTCCCAGTCTATCTTGTCTTCCTGCTGTTGTTCATATACTGCCCCAGTCCCTCCCGCCAACCCTCCATTGTTCAAGTACTGCACAAACCTTCCCGCCTACCCTCAATTGTCTGTGCTGCCTAAACCCCTCCCGCCTATCCTCCATTGTTCATGTGCCACCCCAGCCCCTGCCACCTACCCTCCATTGTCCATCCCCAGTCCCACTGTGCAACAGTATCCTCCATGCAAACAGCAGTCACCCAAAAAAACTTAAGTGGAGCGTTCCATACAGAGAAATGTTAGGAGCTAAAAGGAATTTCTCAGAAACTATGGATATAGAAGAGCAGTTGGAAGAAATGAGTGGCAGATTCTTGGCAAGAGGCAACCCCATTAAAAGTGGTGGTAAACTATGCTGAAGAACGAGTAGAAAATCGATCTAGAGAGGAATTGTTAGTTATCGGTGGTGAAAACTCAAAAAAAGAAAAAGAAAAAACCCGCATGATCATGGACTTTAATAACCGAAACAAAGAACTGAAAGAAATTTATCAGTGGAATTGGAGAATTTTTTGCTTGGATGAGACATTAAAACAAACACTAACAAATCAACCAAGCATAACTTATAGGAAGGTTGCCTCTCTAAGAGACATACTCAAACAAAGTCATTTTTCTGGGAAGAAACTACTGATGTCTACCTTGTTAAACACCCCAGGATTTTGGAAATTTACCAAATTTCCAGTCTGCGAGCATGGAAGGAATGTGCCACCTAATAAACTATGGAATTGAAAATCTGAAAAGATTAAGGAACACATCACATGTGAATCCAAAGTTGTAGTATATGATTTAGAATATCCCTGTGGAAAACATTATGTAGGGAGCACAATCAATAAGTTAAAGCTTAGGATTTTATAGCATGCACGTGCAATTAAAAATTGTGACTTCTCCTATCCGGGAGCTAAACACTTTTCTGAGCATCATGATAGTGAAAATTCAGTTTCAATATTTTGGAATAAAATATGTAATCTTGTCTGATTATAGCACTGGGGACTGAAATTTCACATGGACATAATTTGGATGTAGAATTACATATAGATTTGGGATGATAATGATTTGAGTCAGATAACTTAACGATGACACACTGGAACACTCTGCTGTGCTGAACAACTGGAGAACTCTGTTAACGCCTGCTACTTGCTACCTGCTTCATTTACGCCTTGCCGGACCCGCTTCGCGGGTCCCGCTTCGTCCGTTTTGACCTTCCTGGATTGTTTGTTTAGCGCCGTAGCGCTTCCCTGAAGGACTGTGTGTATCTGGGCTGCGAGCGTGCAGGGACTTCATTGACCAGAAGTCCCTGTCTGACCACTAACACACCTGGTCCGCTCTCCCTGATTGACTGCCACGCCCCCTGTTTACGAGGGGGATTTAGGCGCTTGTACCATCGTGTGCCCCGGGAACACTCTGCTGTGCTGAACAACTGGAGAACTCTGTTAACGCCTGCTACTTGCTACCTGCTTCATTTACGCCTTGCCGGACCCGCTTCGCGGGTCCCGCTTCGTCCGTTTTGACCTTCCTGGATTGTTTGTTTAGCGCCGTAGCGCTTCCCTGAAGGACTGTGTGTATCTGGGCTGCGAGCGTGCAGGGACTTCATTGACCAGAAGTCCCTGCCTGACCACTAACACACCTGGTCCGCTCTCCCTGATTGACTGCCACGCCCCCTGTTTACGAGGGGGATTTAGGCGCTTGTACCATCGTGTGCCCCGGGAACACTCTGCTGTGCTGAACAACTGGAGAACTCTGTTAACGCCTGCTACTTGCTACCTGCTTCATTTACGCCTTGCCGGACCCGCTTCGCGGGTCCCGCTTCGTCCGTTTTGACCTTCCTGGATTGTTTGTTTAGCGCCGTAGCGCTTCCCTGAAGGACTGTGTGTATCTGGGCTGCGAGCGTGCAGGGACTTCATTGACCAGAAGTCCCTGTCTGACCACTAACACACCTGGTCCGCTCTCCCTGATTGACTGCCACGCCCCCTGTTTACGAGGGGGATTTAGGCGCTTGTACCATCGTGTGCCCCGGGAACACTCTGCTGTGCTGAACAACTGGAGAACTCTGTTAACGCCTGCTACTTGCTACCTGCTTCATTTACGCCTTGCCGGACCCGCTTCGCGGGTCCCGCTTCGTCCGTTTTGACCTTCCTGGATTGTTTGTTTAGCGCCGTAGCGCTTCCCTGAAGGACTGTGTGTATCTGGGCTGCGAGCGTGCAGGGACTTCATTGACCAGAAGTCCCTGCCTGACCACTAACACACCTGGTCCGCTCTCCCTGATTGACTGCCACGCCCCCTGTTTACGAGGGGGATTTAGGCGCTTGTACCATCGTGTGCCCCGGGAACACTCTGCTGTGCTGAACAACTGGAGAACTCTGTTAACGCCTGCTACTTGCTACCTGCTTCATTTACGCCTTGCCGGACCCGCTTCGCGGGTCCCGCTTCGTCCGTTTTGACCTTCCTGGATTGTTTGTTTAGCGCCGTAGCGCTTCCCTGAAGGACTGTGTGTATCTGGGCTGCGAGCGTGCAGGGACTTCATTGACCAGAAGTCCCTGCCTGACCACTAACACACCTGGTCCGCTCTCCCTGATTGACTGCCACGCCCCCTGTTTACGAGGGGGATTTAGGCGCTTGTACCATCGTGTGCCCCGGGAACACTCTGCTGTGCTGAACAACTGGAGAACTCTGTTAACGCCTGCTACTTGCTACCTGCTTCATTTACGCCTTGCCGGACCCGCTTCGCGGGTCCCGCTTCGTCCGTTTTGACCTTCCTGGATTGTTTGTTTAGCGCCGTAGCGCTTCCCTGAAGGACTGTGTGTATCTGGGCTGCGAGCGTGCAGGGACTTCATTGACCAGAAGTCCCTGCCTGACCACTAACACACCTGGTCCGCTCTCCCTGATTGACTGCCACGCCCCCTGTTTACGAGGGGGATTTAGGCGCTTGTACCATCGTGTGCCCCGGGAACACTCTGCTGTGCTGAACAACTGGAGAACTCTGTTAACGCCTGCTACTTGCTACCTGCTTCATTTACGCCTTGCCGGACCCGCTTCGCGGGTCCCGCTTCGTCCGTTTTGACCTTCCTGGATTGTTTGTTTAGCGCCGTAGCGCTTCCCTGAAGGACTGTGTGTATCTGGGCTGCGAGCGTGCAGGGACTTCATTGACCAGAAGTCCCTGCCTGACCACTAACACACCTGGTCCGCTCTCCCTGATTGACTGCCACGCCCCCTGTTTACGAGGGGGATTTAGACGCTTGTACCATCGTGTGCCCCGGGAACACTCTGCTGTGCTGAACAACTGGAGAACTCTGTTAACGCCTGCTACTTGCTACCTGCTTCATTTACGCCTTGCCGGACCCGCTTCGCGGGTCCCGCTTCGTCCGTTTTGACCTTCCTGGATTGTTTGTTTAGCGCCGTAGCGCTTCCCTGAAGGACTGTGTGTATCTGGGCTGCGAGCGTGCAGGGACTTCATTGACCAGAAGTCCCTGCCTGACCACTAACACACCTGGTCCGCTCTCCCTGATTGACTGCCACGCCCCCTGTTTACGAGGGGGATTTAGGCGCTTGTACCATCGTGTGCCCCGGGAACACTCTGCTGTGCTGAACAACTGGAGAACTCTGTTAACGCCTGCTACTTGCTACCTGCTTCATTTACGCCGTGCCGGACCCGCTTCGCGGGTCCCGCTTCGTCCGTTTTGACCTTCCTGGATTGTTTGTTTAGCGCCGTAGCGCTTCCCTGAAGGACTGTGTGTATCTGGGCTGCGAGCGTGCAGGGACTTCATTGACCAGAAGTCCCTGCCTGACCACTAACACACCTGGTCCGCTCTCCCTGATTGACTGCCATGCCCCCTGTTTACGAGGGGGATTTAGACGCTTGTACCATCGTGTGCCCCGGGAACACTCTGCTGTGCTGAACAACTGGAGAACTCTGTTAACGCCTGCTACTTGCTACCTGCTTCGTTTACGCCTTGCCGGACCCGCTTCGCGGGTCCCGCTTCGACCGTTTTGACCTTCCTGGATTGTTTGTTTAGCGCCGTAGCGCTTCCCTGAAGGACTGTGTGTATCTGGGCTGCGAGCGTGCAGGGACTTCATTGACCAGAAGTCCCTGCCTGACCACTAACACACCTGGTCCGCTCTCCCTGATTGACTGCCACGCCCCCTGTTTACGAGGGGGATTTAGGCGCTTGTACCATCGTGTGCCCCGGGAACACTCTGCTGTGCTGAACAACTGGAGAACTCTGTTAACGCCTGCTACTTGCTACCTGCTTCATTTACGCCTTGCCGGACCCGCTTCGCGGGTCCCGCTTCGTCCGTTTTGACCTTCCTGGATTGTTTGTTTAGCGCCGTAGCGCTTCCCTGAAGGACTGTGTGTATCTGGGCTGCGAGCGTGCAGGGACTTCATTGACCAGAAGTCCCTGCCTGACCACTAACACACCTGGTCCGCTCTCCCTGATTGACTGCCACGCCCCCTGTTTACGAGGGGGATTTAGGCGCTTGTACCATCGTGTGCCCCGGGAACACTCTGCTGTGCTGAACAACTGGAGAACTCTGTTAACGCCTGCTACTTGCTACCTGCTTCATTTACGCCTTGCCGGACCCGCTTCGCGGGTCCCGCTTCGTCCGTTTTGACCTTCCTGGATTGTTTGTTTAGCGCCGTAGCGCTTCCCTGAAGGACTGTGTGTATCTGGGCTGCGAGCGTGCAGGGACTTCATTGACCAGAAGTCCCTGCCTGACCACTAACACACCTGGTCCGCTCTCCCTGATTGACTGCCACGCCCCCTGTTTACGAGGGGGATTTAGACGCTTGTACCATCGTGTGCCCCGGGAACACTCTGCTGTGCTGAACAACTGGAGAACTCTGTTAACGCCTGCTACTTGCTACCTGCTTCATTTACGCCTTGCCGGACCCGCTTCGCGGGTCCCGCTTCGTCCGTTTTGACCTTCCTGGATTGTTTGTTTAGCGCCGTAGCGCTTCCCTGAAGGACTGTGTGTATCTGGGCTGCGAGCGTGCAGGGACTTCATTGACCAGAAGTCCCTGCCTGACCACTAACACACCTGGTCCGCTCTCCCTGATTGACTGCCACGCCCCCTGTTTACGAGGGGGATTTAGGCGCTTGTACCATCGTGTGCCCCGGGAACACTCTGCTGTGCTGAACAACTGGAGAACTCTGTTAACGCCTGCTACTTGCTACCTGCTTCATTTACGCCTTGCCGGACCCGCTTCGCGGGTCCCGCTTCGTCCGTTTTGACCTTCCTGGATTGTTTGTTTAGCGCCGTAGCGCTTCCCTGAAGGACTGTGTGTATCTGGGCTGCGAGCGTGCAGGGACTTCATTGACCAGAAGTCCCTGCCTGACCACTAACACACCTGGTCCGCTCTCCCTGATTGACTGCCACACCCCCTGTCCATCACCTTTTCTTTAAATAGAGTGTTTGCCATCCCCGTCGCGGGAGCGTCGCGGGAGCATCGCGGGAGAAGCCCGGGACAAGGGCGGGACCGTCTGAGGCCGTCCGAGGTTGGACTCGGTTGGGTTGGGCCAGGGACCCTGCCTGAAAAATTCTTTTAACTATTCTCGGACATATGAGCAGCTCGGACTAGTCAGGGTAATCATAACAATTACTGATTCTTGTGTTCCAAGTGTATTGTTCTCCTTATTCATGCCTGGGAAAAAACAAATCCCAGCTAATAACACCATAGATAATTATCTTATTCAAGTTGTGGCAAAAATTAACAGCGACAGGAGATCCTAACTGGGATTAGATTCATCTAACCAATTTCTTATGGCCGATAAAGAGTTAGGGGATTCTTCGGTTTTACATAACAGTAGTACATCTTGTGTGGCTCATGATTCTCTTCACGATATAAATACCATCTTGCCTAGTGGCGTAGTTGCTCTTACTGAAGCCATTAGTGATAGTGAAGGGGTGTCAGTGATATCCACCAATATTGAGTCCCCTATCCCTATTGTAACCCCTGTTCCAGCTCCGAGGGTTACTAGGGGCAAAAGTAAGGTTATCCCAAAACGGGGGGGTTTAAGATCTGGTAGAAATAAAATTGCAACCCCTCCAAGGAAAACATCTGAGGATGAGGAGGATGATCTGTTCAGTGAAGCTTATGTAACCCTCTCCAATGCTCAATTTACTAAACTATGGAACATGATGGACACAAAAATTAAAGGTATAGTTAAACCTCTGGTTAGTAAAATTGATAAATTAACCGCTGAGGTTAATAGATTAGGAGGTTTACTAGAGAAAACTCTGGTGAAGGCAGGAAACATTACTGAAGTCGCTGTGTCTAGGGTAGAGCCAGTAACGAGTAAAACACTATTTGGCGAAAATAGTGGATCTGATTCTATTCCTGTACCACTATCTAATGTACCTAGTGGTGCCTCTGGAGTTGTACCCCCTATTTCCACCACTAATAATTCTAATACGGGGAAAGGGTCTTTCGAGCTTGTAGTTGAAGCCTCTCCATTAGTTCTTGTCCTTGCAAATGTCCCCCCTTTGGCATCTGGGGAGGTTGAATCAGTTCCATCTTTAATAAATAAATCTTTATCGTGGCTTACAAACAACATGGTAATATCCCCCTGGGGGAAGCAGCAACTATCTGAATAACTTGTTAATGCCAGGAGGGTTGAGTGGATTGGTAATAGAGTTAAGAGGTTCAGGGGGGATTGTGTTGTTCTCAACTTCACTGACCCCGAGGTACTATCAAACATCCTGCCTAACATCTTGCCTCCACAACGAAGGTCAACCTCAATTGTTCCACTGACCCTGGACTTCTTTTATCCTCGGAAAGGAAGAGGTCCGAATCCTAGTATTCTAAGAACCAAATGGAACGTTGTGACCAATAGGGGTAGTAATGATGTTGGATTTCGCGAGTGGGGTCTAGGTGTGGAAAATAGATTTTCTGCCCTTTCAAACTTGGATGCTTGTGATTGACAACCATTTCACCATTCATTTGATTCACGCTCTACTGGGGAGCTAGGTCATCTAGTAGGCACTCGACCTGAGACTGTTAATCTTGAGGCCATAGCTGGTTTAATCATTGAAAATGCTAATAACAACGGTATAGACGATATTGTGTCGAATGGGCTCGTCTCTAGCCCTAAACCTGTAATGGCACATGATCTTGGGAATTTATTATCTTGGAATGTGGCTGGGCTATGTTCCAAGCTGGATTGTGGTGATTGGTTTGGGTTCGTTAGCAAGTTCGACGTTTGTATCTTTCAGGAGACATGGGCCTGTGACCCCGTTTTTGCTTTGGGGTACCTAAATTTCCATGTACCAGCTTCTAAGGGCCCTAAAGGCCGCCCGATGGGGGGCCTTACTATATGGGTCAAACAATCCTTAAAGGTTGTAGTAAAAAGCGTGGAGATTGGTCAAAAAGATATTCAGCTCATTAGACTCATGAGTAATTTATCCTTATCCATCGATATTTATAATATATATGCCAGAGGTGGAAATGCAGGAAAATCTGAGGTTCTTCTTACCCTGTATAATCTCCTTGAGACACATTCTAGTAGGAAAAATATAATAATTGCAGGGGATCTAAACCGCACGTTTGAACCTCTGGACACTGGTGAAGCTTTCCTAGGTGTAGAGGAAGACAAACAATGGGATATCCCCTTACTAGATACTATCCCAGTAACTCGTTGGACAGAGGATATTTTGGGTCTGAATGCAATGTGCCTCGAACAAGGGTTAAGAGCTCTAAATGGAAGGACAAAGTCAGATAGAGTACCAGCTATGACCTTTAACAATGGGAGAAGCAAAAGTCGTATTGACTATATCATTTGTAGCTTTTCCCTTTGGTCAACTGTTAGTGATATGGTTGTAACAGAAATGTTAGAGAGTGACCACAATCCACTATGTGTTACTCACAAATGGTGGTCGTCCGAATCCAATGCTTTTAATCCTCTGGATGATCCCCTACCCCCGCTAATTGTACCAACAAATGATATGCGTAGGCTAAGATGGACAAGTGTTAGGACAGACCAGCAAGCCATTGAAAAAATAGGAGTTGCGACCGATAAGGCTATTATGGCCCTAGAATGTGTGGCAGGGAACATTACGGGTCAAGTCAATACTATCAAAGTACATGAGTTTCTCTTTCAAGAAATTAAAAGTTACTTCTTGAAACCAGTAAATCCAAAGACGACACGTGTTTATAGAGTAGCTAAATGGTATAATCATGATTGCAAGGTGGCACGAATTTCTCTGGGAGTGGCAATTAAGAGCAAAAACCTGGGGGCTATTCGATCTGCCAGAAAGTTTTACAAAATTTGTATTGCCAAGGCGAAAAGAGACTGGGACGAAGCCCATTGGGATAAGTTGAAGTGTGCTAGTGATCGAAAAGATTCTAGATTATTTTGGCATATTGTCAAATGGGGTCAAGAAAGGTCTGAAGAGGCAAGTAATAACAATGTCCCACAGGACGCCTGGATAAATTTCTTTAGTGATCAGTATGCTATTAGGGACCAGATTGTAAATAGTACCTGCCCTATTTATACATTTTCTGAAGACACTGTCTTCACGCAGGGTGAAATTTTGTCGGCCCTTAAAACCGTACACAGTGGACGAGCTCCTGGCATAGACGGGGTCCCAGCGGACGTCTTTTTAAATGACACTGGAAGGTGGTGTAAATATATTTACTTGTTAATAAACCACATTGCTAAGGGTGCAGCCATCCCGGTATCATGGCGGGGTGCTGTAATTATTCCTGTGTATAAAAAGGGAGATCGTGCCCAGCCTTGCAACTACCGCCCAATTAGTTTAATTGATACAGTGCAAAAAATTGTTGGGCGAGTGATTGTTAACAGATTGCTCGACTGGGCGGAAGAATATAACATTCTATCTCCCTTCCAGGCTGGGTTTCGCAGGGCTACTAGTACTGTGGATCAAGTTTTTCGGTTCCAGCTGATTCAGTGGAGGACCGTGGTGCTAGGTGGGGGCAGCCTTTATGCGGCTTTTGTCGATTTGCGGGCTGCCTTCGACCTGGTACCAAGGGCGAAACTGTGGGAAGTACTTGTGGCCTTAGGGGTCCCAGGAGTCTTGCTGACTTTGATCATGAGATAACACGAAGGTACCTACGCTAAAATCCAATGGGGTGGATACGGTAATGATACAGCCGAAATTCCTGTTGAGCGTGGGGTTCGGCAAGGGTGCTCAATGGCACCAACTTTGTTCACCCTTTTTTTATTAATGGCATTGTCCCCCGCATTCAATCACAGGCAGTGGATGCTCCCTCTCTTGCAGGTGTAAAAGTTCCGATTTTAATGTTCGCCGATGACACGTTAATTTTATCCAAAACTCCAAGTGGTCTGCAAAAAGCATTGGCCATATTCGATAAGTTTTGTGGGGACCACGGTCTGGAGGTGAATGCGTCTAAAACAAAACTCATGGTTTTTAACACGCATAGAAATTTTAAACCTAATATTACCATGAGTGGACGCACTCTCGAGGTTGTAAAATCATTCACATACCTGGGGATCCTTATCTCTAACGATAATAGGTGGAACCAGCATCTAAATATTGCAACATTAAGGCACAAGCAATTAGCTGGCACCATTATTAAGGAGCATAGGAAATCACTGACCAAACCTATCAAACCATCCCTGATCATATATGAGGCAAAAGCAATTGGGTCAGCATTATATGGGGCTGAGTTATGGGGGCACGAAAATTTGCAGGAGCTACAAACCTCTGAGAACAATTTTTTTAGGAAACTAACGGGTACTCCACAGAGTAGTCCGTTATTGCCTTTGAGATATGAGCTCGGCAGGAAAGAAATCTCGGAAATGGGCAAACTACGACCGATTTTATATTGGCGTAGGTTATGGACCACACCTGAGCTCTCTCATTATGCGGCTGGGTTCATTGACGTTATTAAAGCAGATTGCTTTAATAGAATTAGATGGTTCAAATCATTAAAATTCGCACTATTTGAACTGGGTCTAAATGCATTATGGTCTGACCCAGCTGAGGCATTATTTCCCAATAAGACAACCCTAAAAAATATTTTTGGGGAAAATGTTGCTAACAGGAGATTGCTCAGCATCAACTGTGGGTCCATGACTGCTAGTTTCCTTGAGGTTAAATTGTACCCCATATATGAACTGTATTGGGATTATATATCCAAACCTTTGGACAGGAAACTGTTTTTTCAACTAAGGGCGGGCTCTCTTCCTCTTCGTAATTTAACATCTAAGTGGAGGGAAGGAGGCCCAGCTACCTGCCCAGTTTGTGGGGAAGGTAACGAAACTCTTGGTCATTTTTTGTTCTCCTGTAAACTATACTCTACTCCAAGGCGAGTTTGGCTGGCACCTATGTGTAGGAATCTGGGTACTAAAAGTAGTATGGTAGCTTTGCGCATTGTCAGATCGACTACCTTAACTTGGATCATAATTGCCACCGCAAAGTATTTGGGGTGGGCGTGGATAATAAGGCAGAGATTGCTAGTACGGTGACTACTCTCTGCCTAGACGTTCAGAGACTGCTAGATTATTGTCTATTCTCTGTTTTAGTGTAATTTATCGTGCCATCTGGAAATGAAATCTTAATGGTTCTTTTTTAGTATAAAGATATTATAATTTGTACTTAACTGTATTTTTAACACCAATGATCTTTATACCCGTGACTATGTATATTTCTTTTTGAAAATAATTGGTTCTTGTAAAGATATGTGCTTATGTCAATAATGACTATTTAGATTTAATTGTTTTTTATTATATGTTTGTATGTTTGCTTTTATGAGTAATACTCGAATAAAGCACTTTTGACTGACTGGTAGTGATTTTATGACCTTGGATTTTGTGACTGTATTCTGCTAAAGATTGGGAACTCTTATTTCCCTTGTGCTATTATCCTTATTATCGTTGATCTTTCTCCCAGTATTTTATCTTATGAATTAATTAATTTCTAGTTTGGTTAGGGATTGAGTGGTCACATAGGGAGGGTTATTTTTTAGAAGAACTAGATGAATTGTTTGTTTGTTGGTTTGGATGAACTCTATTTCTGATAATAGCAATAACGTTTTTGATAAGTAAGGTACTGGCACTCTCTTAAAACCTTTCTCTAGTTAAGGAGCACAGGCACTTTAGGCATGTTATATTTAGTCAGTTTAAATAATAATTATATACTTAAAAAATTTATTTTGTGGGCGTGGCCAAGCAGCAGAACACGATGGCCGCCTAACTCATTAGCTCCGTAATCCCTGTTTCTCCGACGTCTATCTGATACACCTATCCGAGTCCCAGGAGGAGTAAGCCGTGCCGGAAGGTGTGCGGAACCATAGCTGGGGACTCCCGAGAACCGGGATTGATTCCTGACAACGCTGCAGGTCCAGTTCGTCTTGGGCCTGCAGTGACACCTGAGCCGGGGTCTGAAGTGCTGTATGCGGCCGACAGAGGGGCCGAGAGAGACGGACCACTGCAGCGGCAAGGCCCGGAGCCAACATCGAGAACTGGGGCAGAGTCATCACCGAGCTGAGTGGCACCCGCCAGACTCGAGGAACGGCACAACAACCGATAGAGGGATTGTGGTGAGGCCATAACTGAGACTCAGCTTGTCCACTGCCATGGTGTAGAAGGAGGGGGCCTGTGAAGCTCTGAGGTGGCGATTGAGCCCCCCGGTGCGTACCAGAAGACGCGGTGAGGAGCAGCGGGGTGCTGGTGGTGGGATTCATATGGGCCCTCTCCCCCCCTTCACTGCCCTCCCCAGATTTGCAGCGATGGCGGCAGGAGGACTCGCCCCCCTGTCACGGTCAAGGGCTAAAAAGCGGAGGAGAGGAGCCGCTCTAGCTGAGGGAGCACTGTGCTATGCCTGGAGGAGCCACAAGGTGATCTGGCTGGAGAGGTGTGATGGCCAGAAGACTGCCCGGGCCGTAGTGGCTACGCACCGAGACCTGCTATAGTGGACCGCGCCGGCAGTGTGCGGAGTAGAGAAGTGCACCCCAACCTCCGGGTGGCCCCTCTGCCTAACGGGCTTGTCAGTTTGCGGTGCCTAGGAGTAGTACTTCACATACAAGCTGCTGTGACCGGGAGGTGAAAGGGACTGAACTGCAGTGTCCTGGGCACACACAGACGCCATGGCCAAGACCACAACAACAGGGACAGAGGGCTCCAAACCTGTCCAGACCATCAAACTTGACCGATGTGCCCTCCCCAGGGACTCGCTACAGGAGCCTCACTCCAGGGGTAAATCTATGAGCGACACGGGAGGAGAAAATCCGGAATTGACTCTGAAAGACGTCATGGAAGCCATAACTGGAATTAAAACTTCCCTGGAGCACAAGATGGAGTCCCTCTCGATCGAAGTTAATCTTATCCGGGCAGACCTCACCAAACTCAACGAGAAGGTCAAACAAGTAGAAATCACGACGACAAGCCTAGTCGGGGATGTCACACAGCTCGCAGGGTGACGTTCGCGACCTACAGTCCTTCTGCAAATTTGCTGAGTATAAACTGGACGATTATGAAGGACGGCTTCGGTAGAACAATATACGCATACTGAGGGTGCTGTAGAAGGCAGAGGGGCAGGCGCCAGTCCTCTTTGTGGAAGACCTTATCCTTAACCATCTGCAGCCCAAAGGCCGCAGCAATTTTTTCATCATCGGGAGGGCGCATAGGGTCCCAGGGGGGTGCCCGAAGCCCGGAGTCGCCCCAACCCCAATGTTGACGAGAGTTTTGAATTTCTGGGACAGAGATATGATCCTTCAGAATGCCAGAGCAGCACCTCCTCTCCACAATAACAATGCAGTGATCTCCTTTTTCCTGGACTTCACGCAAATGGTACAGAAACAGAGACGATCCTTCTTGATGGTAAAGAAGAAGCTCAGGGAGAAGGGAATTAAGTATGCAATGCTCTTCCCAGCACGCCTTCGTGTTGAGGCGGGGGGGACGAGCCTGGTGTTTCGAACACCCGATGGCGGACTGACCGCCACTCTGACCAGCAGAATAGCAGCGACGGACCAGCCTCATAGCTGAGGGCCTGAAGGGTCACATGAGGATGGTGAGACCTCCGTGGACCCACAACAGTTCCCGGGAGTATGGAATCAGGTATCGGGGACCCATGGTGGCAGTTACCCATCAGGGGCCCTCTCCCAGTTTTCACTATCTGGCACTGTTAAACGTGACTCTTCTTGGGAACTGTATCACAACATTTTGGAAGGGAGCAACAGGGGTATGGGACAATACGCCCCACTTGCATCTACTTTTAGTTACTCATTAGGGCGACAGGCACTCTGCAAGTTTTGAATGGGCAGTTCTACGCCCAGATATATTAGAAGGCAGGCCCCTGATAATCTTATGCTTCAGGAAACACATTTGGTTGGGAATTCGTGTAAGGCAATGTACAGGTGGGGCTATACAATGGTTGCACATGCTGGATTCATGACTAGCTCGCGGGGCGTGGGAATTATGCTGAAAAAATCGTTTCCCCCTCACAGTAAACTCCACATGGGCTGACGAGCGGGGCAGATATATTGGAATCATGGGCACATGGGAGGGGCAAACCATAACGCTCATGTCAGTCTACATACCACCTGGACTACAGGCAGCAACTTTTAAAGACTTGGGCGCTATTTTACTAGCATTACCAGATGGATTGCTAGTACTTGGGGGCGACCTCAATTCCGTAGTTTCAGGAACGCTAGACCGCCACCCCCCACATGAGATAGGGCAGTCATCCCGCTGGTTGCCAGATTTTCTGGAAGCCATGGGGCTGGTAGATGGGTGGAGACCATACAATCCAGACAAAATACTACATACTTTCCACTCCGGAGTGCACCATAGTCTCTCCCGCATAGACTACATTATAGTCCCCGCTCCGCAGGCTACACATATTCATAAAATCAGACACTTAGCTAGGGGAATCTCTGATTACTCCCCGATGTGGGTACATATAGTCCTTAATCAAACACAGGTAGGGAGACTTGCCCCCATCAGCCCGTGGTACCTCCGGGACCCGACAATTCGTAAAGACCTCATCAAAGCCATAGATTCCGAGAAAATGAGGGGACGGTGGACTCTTTTCAGACTCTATGGGAAGCCTTTAAGTCAGTAATCCTGGGTCAAGCTCTATCTCTGATATCTGGAAAGAAGAAGGATAGACAGAAAGATAGCTTGGATGCTGAGGCGGTGATTTATCGGATGGAAAGTGAACTAGAAACAGATATCACACCTGAGGCACTCCATTAGCTCTGTCTTAAACAAGACAGCTATAAGGCTCTAGTGACTGACGGAGCTAAAACTTTGGGGAGGGAAAAGCTGCGCAGAATATATGACCTAGGTGACAAGGCGGGGAAACTTATAGCTTGGCTCGATAAAAAAGAGTGGGCAAGCAGACTGGTCCCTGAGCTTAGGGATACAGATATAGCTCCCATAACGGCCCGCAGGATATTGTTAACCAGTTCGCCAGCCATTTAAGCACCGTATACACGGCAGTAGCGCCCTACAATGAAGAAGATTCTCACGAGCTTTTGAGGGACATAACTCTCCCCACACTCTCGGTTCACGATCATAACTTTTTGGAAAGCACCCTGACTTCAGACGAAATAGCGCTAGCAATCCGATCATTACACTCTGGTAAGGCACTTAGTCCAAATGGCATTCCCATTGAACTCTACAAACTAAGGCCGGATAAACTGGCTCCATATTTGAAAGCCATGTAGGAGAGCCTAGAGCGGGGCGTATTTCCTCTAGATCAAAGGGTAGCCACCATCGTCACCATCCATGGTAAATCCAAAACCGACTGCTTCTTACAGACCTATCTCGCTCCTCAATGCAGAGCCCAAAATTTGGGCCAAGTTATTGGCTAATCGTTTAGTTAAAATAATTGGAGGCCTAATACACCCAGATCAGTCAGGCTTCATGCTGCACCGCAATACAGCATTGAACTTGCGCAGAGTCCATGGAGTTCTGGGCAGAGTGGCCACGATTCAAGAACCAGCTATAATTGTCTCACTTGATGCCACTATGGCATTCGATACCATCGAGTAGCCCTATCTAGCGAAGATGGGGTTTGGTCCGGGTTTCATGCAATGGATACGTCTCCTGTACCACGAACCCATGGGGCAAGTCGCGGTCAACAACAAAAAATCAGTTGCATTTCAGCTCGGTCGTGGAACCCGCCAGGGATGCCCTCTCTCACCTTGGGACCCCTTGTGGCATGGATCTGGAGAGATCCAGTGATACGAGGACTGCGCTGGCCCCCAGATTGGGAGGACCGTATTTCACTCTATGCAGACGACATCCCCCAGGAGGTGCCTGGTTGCAGTTCTAGACATCCTAGCAATATTTGGCAGGTACTCCGGGTTCCGAGTTAACTGGACGAAATCCCTTTTGTACGTCCTTAAAGGAGACCCGCCTTCCCCACCGCAAAGCTGCCCAATACAAGTTAATGCGCTGGGCTTCAAATATTTAGGAATATTTATCTCCCTAGATCAGACACTCCGCTACAGTCGTAATCTCCTCCCGCCGCTGCAGAGGCTCAAGCAAGACATAACCAGCTGGAAAGCACTTCCTCTTTCGTTGTTGGGCAAAGCGTCTCTTTTTAAAATGATGTTGCTACCCTGTTTTTTATTTGCGCTGCAGAACTCGTTGGATCCTGTCCCGAGTTCGTACTTTAGAGAAATTGAGGGGCTCCAGAGGGACTTATTGTGGGTTGGGAAACCACGCATTGATCTACACAAACTTACCCTAAATTGGTATGATGGGGGCATCAGCCTACCAGACATCAAGAAATACTACTGGGCGGCACACCTTTCAGCATTAACCACGGTACAAATGGCCGACCCGATGACCCTGGATGTAACATGGACAGGTGGCTCCTCCCTGGGGGGAACTATAATAGGGCACTCTATTCAAAACCTGGTCGATACCCCCTGACAGGCCCTACTAAACACTCAGCGTCTGGCATGCTGCCACCAGATCACTTGGATGGGGGCAGAAACTCATGGGACTCCCAACAGCTGGGTGACCTATGGAGATCAAAGGGATTTGACAGATGGGAACTTATTGGAATTTGACAAATTAAAGACATGTGGGAGAAGGGCGGGTTAGCTGATTCTGAGTGTTTCCGATACACACAAGCCCGCCATGCACTCCAATCACTTCTTCCAAGGGGTTCCTCCCCTCCTGAGTCCTCCCCCCTGGAAGACAGAATAGTTGATGATCACCTACCTGAGAAAACCATATCTTTAATATATAAGAAACTGATAAACAACATGGCAGACCACCTCCAAACACTACAGGAAAAATGGGTAAGAGATGGTATCGAAATCGACGATGAAGAGTGGCAGGAAGCAGTGTCCTCCTCGAGAATAGTTGCAATCTCAGCACGGCTTAGGCTAATACAGCTCAAAATCCTTCACAGAGTCTACATCACAGGAACCCGACTGCTACAGATGGGAGGGTCCAAGGGAGGGGAATGTAGGAGACGGCGCAGTCAATTAGGCACATTTATTCATATAATCTAGGACTGCAAACACATTCAATCCTACTGGCGAAAGGTACACGAAGTAATCAGTGAGGTACTCATTCGTCCTCCGCCCAGAGGCACGTAGATGCCTCCTGAACATATGGGAGCCCACTGACCTGAACACTCACCAAACACAGTGGGTCACACTTGGCCTCATGGTAGCTAAGAGGAACATTGCGCAGCTTTGGGGAGCGGCACACTCACCCACAATAACAGACTGGAAAAAAGACTTTGATTGGTGCATGGTCAGGGAAAAGACAGTTTACACGGCCTGGGGTTGCCCCAAAAAATGGTCCCGAATATGGAGCCCTTGGAACTCTTATGGAGGGGATATATGCAGCCCACCACGTAGCATTGATCACGATGATGCCCCTACCCCATAATCTTCCTCAAAAATACAAGGTTATAATTTGTAACCGCTACTCGTCTCCAATGTGGACAAACATACTGACTCCTCTGTACTGTATATTCTATGTCAATGACTGTTAGTAAAAAGAATCTTTAAAAAAAAAATTATTTAGTGATAAGTTAAGGGACTGAGGAATTGTGACAAACATATCTTATTCACAAGGTTGATATCCAAATTGAATCTTAATCGAATGTATATAATTGGGGTAAAAATTAACTAATGGATATGGCTATAGATAATAGACTTCTTTAGTATGTGAAAAACATATAGGAAATAGATTTGCACTCTCTCCTTGTGCTCTTCATTTAAATGGAGAGAAGATGAAAAATAGTGAATGCACAGCATACTATATGTGAATTCAGGTTAAAATCTCATTTGGATCATATGGAGAGGGTTTGAAGGAATTAGAAAAATGAATCTGGATTAGTCAACTGGATGTGGAATATAAAACTGAATAAAAGTCCTTTCCAGGAAAATTCCAGCCCAAATCTTTGACGCAGCTGTCTAGTTTAGGAATGTGAAATTCACTACAAAGGGTGAGAAATGTTCAATTTATTTCTTTTAGTCCCCTTTTTTATCATATATATTGTTTCTCACATTTTTAGATACATCTGAAGATAAAATCTTAATTATGTATTTATACCTCCCCAAAAAATGGGTAATCCTTTTCTGGAAAACCATTCCGAAGTACTTTGCTTAGGAAAGTTTTGGTAAAAAATAATTAAGAACAGAATTCATTTACATCAGTATTTTTATTGGATTTGTGGAAAAAAATTGAAACCAGTAGGAAAAATAATGGTAGTAATTGGGAGCAAAGAAAGAAAATAGAATGTCGAACCCCAGATATGTTACACACAAACAGTACCATTTATTGAAATATCGTGTATATATATATATATATATATATGTATTTATATATTTTGAGGAAAAAGTTTCATAACTCAATAATATAAAATAAGATATATCTTTGACTTTATTTCCACTTAGTATGCACTCACACTTTCTAGATTAAATGTCAATTCTATTTGATTTGTAAATTAATTGATATACTGTTTATAAGCGTAGCCCTCTTTTTAATTCTTAGCTTTTGAACAATTGCTAAACATGATGTCTGAATAAAATTTGGCTTATTTATTATGCATTGTACTTTACATGAATGGAAAATGGAGAGTAGAAATTGCCATTAAGCATAATCAAGACTCGCAGTCTAGTTGTTTTTGTTTAATGAACATCAACAAGGGGTTATAGCACAAGAGCACTTTAAATGATGATCTAGACAGTGAGACTCTATGGTCCAGTAGAAGGATGGATGCCGAAACCCGTAGACCCTCCGTACTTTTATTTGCACCAATGGTGCTTTAAGAGATATTAAAAAGAATTGGAATTGTACCTTAGTCTGCAGGGGCATGTGTTCTCATCAGAGCAGCAACAAAGTGGAATATATGTATGTATGTATATGTATATATGTATATATATATATATATATATATATATATATATATATATATATATATATATATATCATCCATCCTACCAGTAGGTAGTTATAGTTAGGTCCTAGTTTCCATAGGAAAAGTGTGTTTTGACTTGCCAATAACTTTGGTGCCGTTTGACAATTCTTCACAAGCTTCCAAGTGCGATGCTGTGTCTTATTGTGCATGGAAAGTTTTGGGGTGATTCGTCAAGAGGAGACCAAGACAAAATGGGGGGTGTCAAAAAGTGCTTTTCCCGTGTGCATTCCCATAGGTATTTTGAACACAACTACAGCTGAACTGCGGATGCAATTACAACAAATCTGGTAGCTCTTTGTCCAAAAAAGGGACTTTTTTTTAATTTGGTGTAAGAAGTAAGAAGTTCTGGAGATATTAAAGAAAAAAAATCTGGATATTAGAGGCACAACCGTTCGTGAATCCTCCTGATATAGTGCAGAGTTCTGATTGACTGCCAGCACTTTAACAAGGAAGTGTTGGCAGCCATCTTGGGACTCAGACTTAGCTGAGCCCCAAACAAAATGAAAAAAAGAGAAAGGGGGCAGGTTAGGAATACCCTGACCCCCTAGGCCTGGTGCTAAGGACACCAATGGACCTCACCAGTGTCAAAAAGCTTTGTTTTTTAAATTTTTGTGTTGAAAATCACAACATATTTGCAAATTTGTGGCAAACATTTTTTTAAAAACATAGCGTGGTCTCCTGCACTTGTTTAAAAATCAGCCCCTCCGATGGGCCAGGCCCCTTGGGCAAGTGTATGCTATACAAAAGGGGGGCAGCGCATGCAGCCCCCCACCCCAAGGAAAGTTAAAGCCCTGGAGACCACCACCTCCCTGGTGTTTATTTTTAAAAAGAGGGGGACCGCAGCCCCACTCTTGTGGCATTTAAAAGCCCGCGGACCAACCCCTTCCCAGGGCAACATCACAGAAACGGAGGAGGGCTGTGCGGCACCCCCCTCTTTTGGCTCATAAGAACCCCAGAGACCACCACCTCCCTAGGGCCAAAAATAAAAACGTGAAGGGGAAGTGGAACCACAAATTACTTGGAACAGGCACTTAAAATTGTAAGGA
This sequence comes from Triturus cristatus, assembly GCF_964204655.1. Classification (NCBI taxonomy): domain Eukaryota; kingdom Metazoa; phylum Chordata; class Amphibia; order Caudata; family Salamandridae; genus Triturus; species Triturus cristatus. Next base: position 253,780,867 of record NC_140586.1, read on the forward strand.
AGGTGGCAATGCAGCCAACCTCCTGGACAGGTATTGGCCCTGGCGACTGCTAACCCCAGTGCCGCCTTCCTATCTCCCAAGGGGCCCTCCCTCAGGAGATATTAGTTTGCTTTCGCTTAGCAGGAGCTTTGACAGGTCCCACCAACCAAGAGCAAACTGTAAGTCCACTCCCAGCGGGTAGGAGAAGGAAACCAGATGAAAGAATTGCTCCCACATGCGGGTAGCAGCATTTTTGGCTGCTCCTGACATGTGGGAGCAATGCCGGTTCAGGTTGGAGGTGGGGAGCAGGTAGGGACAGCGAGGGAATTGAGGCTCCCCGCTGTCTCTAATATAGCACACTGGCTCCCTTTTAATTACCCTGAGTATGCAAATGCCCCAAATCATCTGCAGTCTGCTCAATTGGCCTCGCCCCATTTTCCTTAGTAGTATGCAAAGGTCTTCCCACCTTTTCCCACATTGATGAACAGTTTACCAAAAGGTCCCTGAGTGCGTTGCTGACGATTTTGGTGACACGTTCTTGATGCAGAGGAATAAGAGGACATCTCCACCAAACAAACAAGCATTTAATTCATATAGTTAAGCGGAAGTACCTCTGTTTGGTGGAGATTCGCCTCATTGTAGCCTCGTGTTTTCTTGATGAGGGTTGATGTTATCACAGATTTGTGGATGTAGATGCTACAGGAACAATCACATTGCCGAAATTACATGCAAACAAGGTCACTAGAGACATTACCTTGTGGTCCATTACACAGCTGTAGTGAAGAGTATGAACCAGACATTTACCCAACGAGGTAGGACTTACTAAGTAACCAGTAGAAAGAACTCCTTTTGGGTAGACATTTTCGTCAAAACTATGGACTCTTGGAAAACATGGAGTTCCATTCTGGCCTTGATGCTCATTCCACAGAAATTAAACCTCAACAGGATGCACTTACAAATATAAATATAGAAGGTGTCCCAGTTGAAGTTCCACTTCTGTAAAGCACAAATGATCCTAACTTCTTGGGCTTGGCGAAGGCAAAACAAGTTTGTTTCCACTGGTATTCAACATTAAAAAACAATCTGAAATCCTTAATGGAGGTAAATGCATCATTAATCTATTGGAGCACAATCTGATCTGTAGGGACTGTGACGAGTGGTTTCTTTCTTGTCTTGAGAGCAGAGTCCATGTTTCTCCCTTATAATTACCCTGAGTTTGTAATTGCCCAAAATTATCTGCAAGGTCAGCCCATTTGGCCCCACTCTGTTGTCTTTAGTAGTGTGCAAAGGTCTTTCCGCCTTTTCCCACATTGATGGGCAGCTTACCAAAAGGCCTCCAAACCTGTTTCCCACCAATTTTGGTGGCGCGTACTTGAGGCAGAAGAATTTTGAAGACATCTCCACCACACAAACAAGCACTTACTTCATATAGTTGAAGAAGTACAGATTTGTGAATGAAGACGCTGCAAGAACAATCACATTCCCAAAATTACATGCACACAACATCACTGGAGACATTACTTCGTGATCCGTTAAGCAGCTGTAGTGACGAATATGCACTAGACATTTACCCAACGAGGTAGCACTTACTAAGTAACCAGTGGAAAGTACTCTTGCCCTTACAAATATAAACACAGGAGGTGCCCCAGTTGAAGCTCTACATCTGTAAAACACAAATTATCCTAACTTCTTCCTTCCTTTTCTCACGTTGATGGAGAGCTTACTAAAAGGTACCCAAGTGTGTTTCCTGCCAATTTTGGTAACGTGTTCTTGATGCAGAGGAATTTTGAGGACATCTCCACCCCCCAAAAAAAGTGCTCACTTTATATAGTTATGAGGAAATACCCTTGTTTTGTGGAGATTCCCCTCTTTGGAATCTAGTCCTGTTCTCTAGACGAGAATTCATGCTATCACAGATTTGTGGATCAAGACGCTTTATGAACTAGCCTCTCATCCCACTTCGCTTGCAATTCACAGGCTTGTCCCCTCAGGACTTCTAGACAGCGCCAGGACACCTCCGGGTATTTGTCGCGCTTTAAAAGTGTCAATAACATAACATAACAATCACATTGCTGAAATTACTTGACAAAAGGCAATTGAGACATTTCCTCGTGGTCCACTGCACAGCTGTAGTGTAGAATCTGTACTAGTTGTTACCCAACAAGGTAGCACTTACTAATTAACCAATAGAAAATGTTTCAGATGGGAAAACATTTTGTGCAAAACTGCAAACTCTTGTTGGATAAAGGGGCAGGTGAGGTTCCCTCCTGGCCCAGTCTCATCCTGGTCTCTAGACGAGAATTCATATGATCACAGATTTGTGGATCAAGACACTTTAGGAACAATCACATTGCTGAAATTATATTCACTAAAAGGCCCAATTGAGACATTTCCTTGTGGTCCAGTACGCAGCTGTAGTGTAGAATATGTACTAGCTATTACCCAACAAGGTAGCACTTACTAGTTAACTAGTAGAAAGTGCTCCAGTTGGGGAGACATTTTGTGTTAAACTGTGGGCTCTTGTTGGATAAAGGGACAGTTGAGGTTCTGTTCTGGCCCAGTCACTAACACAGTTACGGACACACCCTTACAGACAGTCAGACACCCACTCACACACCCATTCATCTACTCTCACATCCACTCACAGACCCACACACCCACTCACACACCCATATAGCCACTCACATACCCACAAAACTACTAACATAGCCACTTCTAACACAGCCACTCACAGACCCATACAGCTACTCACACACCCACATAACCAATCACACACCCATATAGCCACTCACATACCCAGAAAACTACTCACATACTCATACGGCCACTCACAGATCCATACAGTCACTCACACACTCACTTATAGACCCACACAGCCACTCACAGTCCCAATCACAAACCCATACAGCTACTCACACACCCACTCACAGACCTATACAGCCACTCACATGCAGACCCATACTGCTACTCACGCACTCATTTATCGACCCATACAGCCACTGACACATCATGCTTACAAAACTAATCACACACCCACTCACAGACCCACACAGCACTCACACACCCTAAACAGCCACTCACACACTCACACACTCACTCTCAAAGGTTACATGTTACAGTTAGAAAATACAATTTTAAAACCTAAGACATAAAAAAAATAAAGGTTACAAGAACGTTATAATTAGGAAATTACATAAAAAAGGTAGAATTTCACTGAATGTACTAAAGGTTAGAGGGACGTTATAGTTAGGAAATAGAATTCCAAAAATCTTAGAAATGTAGTGAAAAAAACAAAGGGTACAGGGACGTTATAGTTAGGAAATTGAATAAAAAAACCTTAGAAATTCATTGAAAAAAACAAAAGGTTAAAAGGACGTTATAGTTAGGCTCAGATTTCATTCATACAAAACCAGTGAAATTCAGCAGATATAGTTATCTGAGCTAACTATAACTTATGCCCATGTAATGCAGTGCTAATTACCTACTATAGTACACCTCTCATGACATCTTGATAACATCACTGCAGCATTTAAAATTCCATCACTAACAACACTTTGCATGGCGGGGACAAGAGTTATAGTTATTTTAGAGCATAAATGATAGTGACTTGAGATACCTATAACTTGAGAATTTCAGTGGATTTGTTAATTAATGCTAATGTTTTAACTGACATTTTCACCTAACTATAACATCCCTTTAACCATTGCTTTTTCAAAATATATATATATATATATATATATATATATATATATATATATATATATATATATATGTATATATATATGTGTATATATATATATATTATTTTTTTTTTTCTTGCAATGTGGTTTCAGCCGGATCGCTCAACAGCGGTCGCGGGCGTTAGGCCAAACTAATGGCCAGAATCAATTTTGTTACAAAGGACGCCGCACTCTGGAACTTTGAAGTTCATAATTTATTTACAAAGCCAGTCTGTCACACCGATGCGTTTCGGCCAGGACGGCCTTTCTCACGGTCACTGGCCGAAATGCGTCGGTGTGACAGACTGGCTCTGTAAATAAATTATAAACTTAAAAGTTCCAGAGTTCGGTGTCCTTTGTAACAAAACAAAAAAAATATATATATATATATATTCCAACAAAAGAGAGTCACTCCATGTGGAAGGAGCCACACAAGGTAAGTAGTATCGTCCTTTTATTCGCATAGGGTGCAAGCAGGAATCAACATGAAAAACACCAGCAGTAACGCCAGACGCGTTTCGGGTTGTCGTGTCCCTTAATCATTGGCAGCTGAATCATGCAATGCAGGCTTCGTAAAGAGCAACCTTTTTCAACAAAACGCCTCCCCGGTGGGCGCGGCCTCTCGTAAGGCCTTCTGGTACTTATGGTTGCTCTTAAATAAAACTCTAGTGAGTTCGTCTGCAGAACATTGTTATTTTGAAAATAAAACACCCCTGTGGGTTGGTGTCAACCTAAATGAAAACACTGCTGCACGTAAGTCCCTTTGCGCCCCATACCTTCCCGCTGTGGTGAACACCACCTGGTCTCACCGTGGGAACGCCGCTGCATCGGCGGGGCTTCTTCCGCGGCCGAAGCAGACCGCCAAAAATTCCAACAAACAGAGTCACTCCATGTGGAAGGAGCCACACGAGGTAAGTAGTATCGTCCTTTTATTCGCATAGGGTGCAAGCAGGAATCAACATGAAAAACACCAGCAGTAACGCCAGACACGTTTCGGGTTGTCGTGTCCCTTAATCATTGGCAGCTGAATCATGCAATGCAGGCTTCGTAAAGAGCAACTTTTTTCAACCCGGTGGGCGCGGCCTCTCCTAAGGCCTTCTGGTACTTGTGGTTGCTCTTAAATAAAACTCCAGGAGTTCGTCTGCAGATCATTGTTATTTTGAAAATAAAACACCCCTGTGGGTTGGTGTCAAACTAAATGAAAACACTGCTGCATGTAAGTCCCTTTGCGCCCCATACCTTCCCACTGTGGTGAACACCACCTGGTCTGTTGGAGGGAGGACCACCGGGGAGTCGGGGGGACTGCTCCGGCCACCTTCCTTCCGCAAAGTTATAGCCGAGCGCCGCTGAGAAGCCTCCGAGGAGAGGTCCTTCTCCTGAGATCGTACTAGGCCCAGTAACACCACCACACAGGACTCTGTATCAGTTGCTTATCTTGGTTCTTTATCACAGGTAGCACATTCAATATTTACAGTGGGATCGAGTGATCCAAAAAGAGTCTCAATGTCTTTGTGGGGGTAGGGTAGCGGGACAGTCTTAGTACCAGCCTGGTACGGGGAGGCTCTGCGCCAGACCTTGCGTGCTGGTCTCAAAGCAGCTCGGACCTGGGGAGCCGCGACGGTGTCTGCAGGGCTCGGGTGGTAGTTCCGCTTTGGTCGAGCCGCGACACCGTCAGCAGGGCTCCGGTGGTAGGTCCGCTTCGGTCGAGCCGCGACGAGGTCAGCTGGGCTCTGATGGTAAGTTCAAAAAGGTCGGGCCGCGACAGCGTCAGCAGGGCCCCAAAGGTTCGTGAAGGTCTTTTAAGCACGATGGAGCCTCGACGTCGTCAGCAGGGCTCAGAGTAGTTTCAGGATGAGTCTTTCTCCGTAGGGTCAGCCGCGATCCGATCAGCAGGGCTCTCGACTCCGGGATACAACTGTTGTCTTGTTGCTGGGTCGCCCCAGATATAGGACTGGAGCCCTTTGATGTCCGGACCCTTGCGCCCGGGGGGGGCGGAGAGGCCGGGTAGGGAGCGGCCAGACGCCCAGCAGGAGAGGCGCCAGGCCCCAGAGAGCTGTGGGGCGATCGCACCTAGGTGTGGAAGGACGGTTGGGGGTCCCATCGATACTGCCCTCCGCCGGGAGTGGGAAGGGTTCACGTGGTATCCCCCGGGCCAGGGGTTGGCGCCTCGATGTCGGGCCTCGCTGGGACCGAGGCCGGGTGGAGCGGGGTCACGTAGGTGGTCACGAGGAGTGACGTATAATCCAAAATGGAGGAGCCCCGAGGTGCATGGGACCTCGTGCCGCTTAGCGAGGGGGAACAGGACCACACCACGAGGCCGGCTCCAACACGCGTCCCCCCCCAGCTGAAGGCAGGGAGAGTCACCCATCTCCTTGGGGGTTCTCCTCGCCGAGGCCGAAGAATCTGGACAGGCCGTCAGCATTGGCGTGGTCGTTGCCGGGCCGGTGCTCCACGGTGAAGTCCATCTCTTGCAGCGAGATGGACCATCGCAACAGCTTGGGGTTCTCGCCCCGCATTTGCATTAGCCACCGCAAGGGCCGGTGGTCAGTTTGGACTCTGAAGTGGGTGCCGAAAAGGTAGGGCCGGAGCTTCTTGAGAGCCCATACCACAGCGAAGGCTTCCCGCTCGATGGTGCTCCACCTCTGTTCTCGTGGCAGCAGTCGGCGGCTGATAAAGGCCACAGGTCGGTCGAGGCCCTCGGCGTCCATCTGGGAGAGGACCGCCCCGACCCCGTACTCTGATGCATCGGTCTGCACCACAAATTCCTTGCTGTAGTCAGGGGCCTGTAGCACAGGGGCAGCACACATGGCCGCCTTGAGGGCTTCAAAAGCGGTCTGACAGCGGGGCGTCCAGTGCACCGTCTTGGGCTGTTTCTTGGAAGTGAGCTCTGTAAGGGGCCCCACAATGCTGCCATAATCTTTAATAAATCGCCGGTAGTAGCCTGTGAGGCCTAAGAAGGCCCGGACAGCGGTTTGGGTTGCGAGGGGCTCCCACGCCTGGATGGCATCGACTTTTAACTGGAGGGGCGCCACCTGGCCACTCCCCACCTGGTGGCCCAGATAGGTCACAGATCCTTGACCGATCTGGCATTTGCTGGCCTTAATTGTGAGCCCGGCCCTTTGGAGAGCGGCCAGGACTTCTCCGAGGTGTCCTAGGTGCGCGGCCCAGTGGTTGCTGAAGACGGCAATGTCGTCGAGGTAGGCCGCGCTGAAGGCTTCTAGCCCGGCCAGGACCTTGTTCACCAGCCTCTGGAAGGTCGCTGGGGCGTTCTTCATACCGAAGGGCATCACCCGAAAGTGGTAGTGCCCATCGGGGGTGGAAAAGGCGGATTGTTCCTGGGCGCCGGGAGTGAGCTTGATCTGCCAGTACCCAGCGGTGAGATCAACGGTGCTTAGGTAGCGAGCGGCCCCTAAGCGATCGATCAGCTCGTCTGCCCGTGGCAGGGGGTGGGCATCGGTCTTGGTGACTGCGTTCAGGCCCCGGTAGTCTACACAAAATCTGAGTTCCGGGGAGGTGCCGGGGGCAGCGGCCTTCGGCACCAAGACCACTGGGCTGGCCCACGGGCTGTCTGATGGCTCGATGACTCCGAGGGCGAGCATCTTGGAGACCTCGGTCTGTATGCAGGCTCGGACTCGGTCGGGTACTCTGTAGGCGCGGTGCCGCACCGGGGGGCTGTCCCCGGTGTCCACGTCGTGGACGCACCAGGGGGTCACCCCGGGCGTGAGAGAGAAGAGGGCAGCGAAGGGTTGCAGCAGCTTCCGGCAGTCATGGCGCTGTTCTGGGGTCAGGGTGGCGGAGAGGTGGACGCCCTCCAAGGAGCCGTCTTGGCCCGAGGACCCCAGGAGGTCTGGTAGGGGCTCGGAGTCGCTTTCTCCCCCGTCGTCGGTAGCCAGCAGCAGGCTTAGTTCAGTTCGGGCAAAGTGGGGCTTGAGCCGGTTGGCGTGTAGGACCCGGAGGGGGTTCCTCGGGGACTCCATGTCGACCAGGTAGGTGACGGGGCTCTTCCTCTCAACCACCTTGAAGGGCCCGGTCCACTTGTCCTGCAGGGCGCAGGGGTCCACGGGCGACAAGACCCAGACTTGCTGGCCCGGCTCGAACTCGATGGTCGAGGCATTTTCGTCATACCAGCGTTTCATGTCTTCTTGGCTGGCTTCGAGGTTGGCTTCTGCCAGGGCCCGGAACTTCCGAGTCTGGTTCCGCAGGGTCAGGAGGTACCGGTAGACGTCGGGGGGGGGCATCTTGGACGTTCGCCTCCCAGCCCTCCTTGACCAGGCTGAGGGGCCCTCGGACGGGGTGCCCATACAATAGTTCGAAGGGGCTGAAGCCCAGGGATTTCTGTGGTACCTCTCGATAGGCGAACAGGAGGCAGGGCAGCAGGACGTCCCACCTCCTCCTCAGGTGCTCTTCCAGACCCTTGATCATTCCTTTCTGGGTTCTGTTGAACCGCTCGACCAGTCCGTTCCCCTGGGGGTGATAAGGGGTGGTGAATTTGTAGGTGACCCCACATTGTTGCCAGAGGGATTTCATGTATTTTGAAATAAAGTTCGTACCCCTGTCGCTCACCACTTCTCGGGGGAACCCCACTCTGGAGAAGATGCCCATCAGGGCCCGGCCCACCACTGGAGCTGTCACAGTGCGGAGTGGGATGGCCTCGGGGTATCGGGTGGTGTGGTCGACCAGTACCAGGATGAAGCGGTGTCCCAGGGCGGTCCGGGGGTCGAGGGGCCCCACGATGTCGATCCCTACTCGTTCGAACGGAGTGTGGACGGCTGGAAATGGTTGGAGGGGGGCCTTAACTCGACCCCCAGTCTTTCCGCTAGCCTGGCAGGTCTGGCAGGACCGGCAGTGATGGTCCATGTCTCTCCGCATTCGGGGCCAATAGAAATGGGTCACTAGGCGGCTGTAAGTTTTGTCTCGCCCGAGGTGTCCGGCGAGGGGCACGTCATGCGCCAAGTTCAGGAGGAACTCTCGGAATCGGAGGGGAACCACCAACACCCGGCCGGCTCCCAGTTCGGCGACTTTCTGCTCGCTATACAATAAGTCATTGTCCCAATAGATCCAGTGGGTTCCCGTGGGGTCCCCCGAGGCCTGGGCGGCCGCTTGCTGTCGGGCCCCCTCGAGGGACGGGCAGGCCTTTTGCTCTTGCTGGAATTGTTCGTGGGTGGGGCCCCCGTCGTGGCGCCACTGGGCCAGCTCGGGGATCTCGCTAAGGGAGGCGGCCTCGTCGGGAGGAAGTTCGGATGGCCCGGCCTCATCGTCAGGTTCCTCCGTGCCGGAGGAGGGTGGTAGTTCTGGGCCCGTAGGCTTGACGGGGGCCGCGGCAGCGGCAGGTTGGGCGGTCATGGATCGGGTGGTGGCGCAGGCCCACTCGGGCAGCCCTAGCATCCCCAGATGCTCTCGGCGCTCCACCTGGGCCCAGGGGGAGCTCTCTAGGTCGTTCCCCAGGAGGCAGTCCACCGGGGCGTCGTCGCGGACAGTTACTTTGAGGGTGCCTGACACTCCTTCCCACTCGAAGGGGATCCTGGCCATCCGGCACATGCTTTCGGTGTTGTCCGCGGTCCGGACAGGGCATAGGACATGCGGCAGGATTTGTTCAGGGGTCACCAGGTGGCATCGGACAGCGGTCACACTGGCCCCAGTGTCCCGGAGAGCTTCGGCCCGTTGTCCATTGATGGTGACCCACTGCTGGTACTTCTGGGTGTTGCTTGGGATGGCAGCCCGGGGCACCATTTCTCGGGGGCCCAGGCATACGAGTGACATGGCAGCTGGTTCCCACTCGGGGGACCCGTCCTCGCGGTTTTCCTCCTCTTCCTCTCCGTCCCTCAGGGCTGCGGCGGCTATTTGTCGGGGAGGGGGCCCAGCGGTCCCGCTCCGCCGGATCGCAGGGCAGGCCGGGTCGCTCGCATAGTGGCCGGTCTGTTGGCAGCCGAAGCAGGTCACTGTTGGTCGGGGTCCAGGCCTGGCGATGGGGGTCCCCCTTCGGACCAGGGTTGGGGACGTGTGGTTGGCGGCTTGGCCTCGTGGCGGGCTTCTGGGCGGCCCGGTCGGGAAGTCTCGACTGCGGTGGGACCCCCCTCCTCCGCCCCGATGGCGAGGAGGCCCCGTGGTACTCCGTTGGTAGTCCCCCACGGGGTTCCGGGGGACCAAGGTGTTGACCCATCGGTCGGCTTCGGCGGCGAGCTTCCGGGGCTCGGTCAGCTTACTGTCCAGGAGGTGTTGCCTTAGTTCCACAAAGCAGTTGTTGGCGAGGTGCTCCCAGACAATGAGGTCGAACAGTTCGTTGTACGAGGTGACCTTGCTCCCTTTTATTCACCCTTCCAAGGCCCGGCTGAAGAAGTCCACGTATTCGACCCATGTGGTACCGGGGAGCTTCTTACAGTCCCGGAAGCGCTGCCGGTACATCTCGGCTGATAGTCCGTAGCGTGTGAGTAGGGCTTCTTTCATGTGGTCGTATGAGGTCATCACCGCGTCGGGGAGTTGCAGCAGGGTATCCCGGCCCTCGCTGAGGAACCTCCCCCATAGGCCGGCACCCCAATCCTTCCGGGGTACCCAATGGGAGGTCATGGCTACCTCGTAGGCTCGGAACCACTGCTGGATGTCGTCGTTTTTGTAGTATTCTTTGACGACATCCTTGGGGATATGAACCTTCGGCTCGGTTAGTGGCAGAGCGTCCCGGGCCCCGGGGGTGCCGGTCTCCCCCGTTTTGGATTTCAGTTCGAGTGCCTTGAGGCCCCTCTCGTGCTCGAGGGTTAGCCGCTTCTCTTCTAGTTCTTGCTGCTGTTTCTTTTCTTCGATTTCCTCCTGCAGCCGGAGTTGCTCCAAGGCTAGTTTCTTCTCTGCCAGCAGGAGTTCACCGTCCAGCCGGAGTCGGGCGAGGTCCATTTCGTGTGTCTGGGCCCTCTCCCGTTCTTGCATCTCCTCGTGGGACAGGCCGGCTTCCAGGATGCTTCGTCCCCCATCTGTCGGGGTTATGGTCGGTGGCAGGTTTCCGCCCCGGGCCGCGGTTCCTTCGGCTCGGGGTGGAGTGGTCTCGGATTCTGCCCAGGTTTTCAGGGCTTTCTGCATTTCTTCCTTGGTGCCCAATCCTGAGGTTGGGATCCCTTTGTCCTTGCAGAATTGTTTCAGTTCTTTGTGGGTGTATTCTTCCAGCTTTTCCAGTTGGAAGGTTGCGGCGATGGTTGCTTCTTGGTCGTTCATGGTTCCCTTCTTTCCGTCTGGTTAGGTAGTGGTTGCGTTACTTGCTTGTACGATTGCGTCTGGCTCGGATCCCGTCGCTGGCCACCAAATGTTGGAGGGAGGACCACCGGGGAGTCGGGGGGACTGCTCCGGCGACCTTCCTTCCGCAAAGTTATAGCCGAGCGCCGCTGAGAAGCCTCCGAGGAGAGGTCCTTCTCCTGAGATCGTACTAGGCCCAGTAACATAACCACACAGGACTCTGTATCAATTGCTTATCTTGGTTCTTTATCACAGGTAGCACATTCAATATTTACAGTGGGATCGAGTGATCCAAAAAGAGTCTCAATGTCTTTGTGGGGGTAGGGTAGCGGGACAGTCTTAGTACCAGCCTGGTACGGGGAGGCTCTGCGCCAGACCTTGCGTGCTGGTCTCAAAGCAGCTCAGACGTGGGGAGCCGCGACGGTGTCTGCAGGGCTCGGGTGGTAGTTCCGCTTTGGTCGAGCCGCGACACCGTCAGCAGGGCTCCGGTGGTAGGTCCGCTTCGGTCGAGCCGCGACGAGGTCAGCTGGGCTCTGATGGTAAGTTCAACAAGGTCGGGCCGCGACAGCGTCAGCAGGGCCCCAAAGGTTCGTGAAGGTCTTTTAAGCACGATGGAGCCGCGACGTCGTCAGCAGGGCTCAGAGTAGTTTCAGGATGAGTCTTTCTCCGTAGGGTCAGCCGCGATCCTATCAGCAGGGCTCTCGACTCCGGGATACAACTGTTGTCTTGTTGCCGGGTCGCCCCAGATATAGGACTGGAGCCCTTTGATGTCCCGACCCTTGCGCCGGGGGGGGGGGGCGCAAGCAGGAGAGGCGCCAGGCCCCAGAGAGCTGTGGGGCGATCGCACCTAGGTGTGGAAGGACGGTTGGGGGTCCCATCGATACTGCCCTCCGCCGGGAGTGGGAAGGGTTCACGTGGTATCCCCCGGGCCAGGGGTTGGCGCCTCGATGTCGGGCCTCGCTGGGACCGAGGCCGGGTGGAGCGGGGTCACGTAGGTGGTCACGTGGAGTGACGTATAATCCAAAATGGAGGAGCCCCGAGGTGCATGGGACCTCGTGCGGCTTAGCGAGGGGGAACAGGACCACACCACGAGGCCGGCTCCAACATGGTCTCACTGCGACAAAAGTTTCCCGTTTCTCTCTGAACAATTTGAGGGCATACAACGGATACGGACCACAAAAGTAGGTGCTAATTTTGATTCTTAATAGTGCATATCGCCATGACGCGTTTCAGCCCCTCCTCGGGCCTTGATCACATGACATAGTTTGGCTTTGTCATAGGCTTTTTAAAGTGACGAGTGCAAGTAAAATCATTGACACGTGATGTTTCAATACAAAAAATATAAACGACGGACTTTGCGGGTTGAGGTGCACCATGCATTTTAATCGGTTTCCCTGATACATCGCGAAGTATTACAGCAAAAAGTGACTCTGACAATAATTGAATGCTATTAATGCAAATGATAATACGATGTCGAGCCAAGCTGCCAAATTTGAATATTGATGCATTCTGGGAACAGTGGTTTTGAACTATGACCACATGACCACTTGGACAGTAAATTAACTCACCTGTGACCAATAAATTGTCAGCATGAAAGGAGGCGAAGCTGTGGGCTCTGGTTATATATATATATATATATATATATATATATATATATATATATATATATATATATATATAAAAACTCCGGCAGCCTCAGACACAATAGTGACTGCACACTGCACTTTCGGGTAAATTTCCAACAAAATGCTTTTATTAGCAAGTTAAAAAGCACTAACAGACACATTTCGGCACAACGCCTTTTTCAATGTCCATGTGGTCAACAATTCAATTCCAATTTCAACCAAAGAGGAATATGTTAGGCACAAGAATTTGTGTAAAAAGCGACTACGGCCCATAAAGTCATAGAAATGCCATGCCAATACAGCGGTCATCTTGGAGCAAAATCCCCTAATCAGTATATTATAACTTTTCCCAAGAAAGTTATCTATTTTCACACATTTCTTAGGACACAAATTAACACAAATCTAAATTTAGATTTTAAATTTAGATTTTAAACAGCTGGAGATGGGGTGGGAGGGGGTCCATAACTGTAGTAACAATAATCATAACAAAATATGTATTGCAGTCAATATGATTAGGTGCCATAATCATTCCACTAGGGAATAGATGAGCTCTTACGACAGGACCATATTCCATCACTGGCCTATATGTACCCATAATTCCTCATCATTGTTCAAATCCTGCAGGACTTTAGTTTGTAGCTCTATTATGTATTTAGACTCCAAGCTACGCAACCTTTTAACCCTGTTTCCTCCTCTTTCTTCTTTCTGCACTTGGTCTATACAAAAGAACTTGAGCAGATCTTGATTGCTGTTATGTTTCAATTCAAAATGCCGAGCGACAGGGTAACTTTAATCTTTTTTAGCAGTCGCTTGCATGTGTTCGAGGACCCTCTTCTTAGTCGGATGGATGGTACTCCCTATATATCATTTCGGGCAGTGGCACTCTAAACAGTAGACAGTGAACTCTCAGTTACAATTTAATAATTTCTTTATCTTCTCAATTTCATTAGATCCTTGTCCTGCAACTCTATACTCACTGACTTTGCTACTATATCTACAAGCTTTGCATCTCAAACAGGGGAAAAACCTGTGATCGGATATTTCTTGACAGGAATAGTCCTATAATAACTGTCTACTAAGTGGTCACTTATAGATAGACCCTGTCTGTAGGTCGAGGAAGCAAAAGACACATAGTTGATGGACGGAATGCAGAGCAAATCAAACATTATCCCCGAGTCAATAGATCTGGGTTAAATCCAACATTCCTTTGCTCACCAAGCCACCCCAGTTTAGACCCAGCCATATGCAAATCAGTCTTGACCCTGTGCCTCATGGGAACAGTCGAGACCGAACTGCCAAGCCAGGTCTTCCCTGGAGCGGAAACAAGCATCCTGAGACCAGTTTTGGGGTATCACCCCTCATCAGCCAGGCTAGCTTGAATCTGGTGGCACAGTAAGCCCGGGACCCATGTCTGGGCATACCTGGCACACTTTGGGCGAGGAAAAAAAAGACACACAAAAGATGGATGCAATGCAGAGCAAATCAAACATTCTCCCCCAGTCAATAGATCGGGTTAAATCCATTGTTCTTTGGGTCACCATGCCACCCCAGTTTAGACCTAGCCCTATGCAAATCAGTCTTGACCCTGTGCCTCATGGGAACAGTCCAGACCGAACTGCCATGCCAGGTCCTCTCTGGACCGGAAACAATCATTCTGGAACCGCTTTCGGGGCATCACCGCTCAACAGCTAGGATAGCTTGAATCTGGTGGCACAGTAAGCCTGGGACCCATGTCTGGGCATACCTGGCACACTTTGGGCGAGGAAAAAAAAGACACACAAAAGATGGATGCAATGCAGGGCAAATCAAACATTCTCCCCCAGTCAATAGATCGGGTTAAATCCATTGTTCTTTGGGTCACCATGCCACCCCAGTTTAGACCCAGCCCTATGCAAATCAGTCTTGACCCTGTGCCTCATGGGAACAGTCCAGACCGAACTGCCACGCCAGGTCCTCTCTGGACCGGAAACACTCATTCTGGAACCGGTTTCGGGGCATCACCGCTCAACAGCTGGGATAGCTTGAATCCAGTGGCACAGTAAGCCCGGGACCCACATCTGGGTATAGCCGGCGCACCTAGGGCGAGGAAGCAGTTTGGGCTGGACTGTTCCCATTGGGTGCAGGGTCAAGACTGATTTTCATATGGCTGGATTTAAACTTTAATGGCAGGGGGAGCAAAAAAATTGATGGATTTAGGCCCAGATCTCTGTACTGGGGTGAATGTATGACATTGTTCTGCATTCTGTCCAACAATTGTTCTTTTTGCATTTGCCACCCCAAGTGGGACGGGAATGCCCAGACTTGGGTCACATGCTCTCCATGCTACTGGAGTCAAGCTATCCTGGCTGATGAGGGGTGAAACCCTGAAACCGGTCCTAGGATGCTTGTTTCCAGTCCTGGGAGGACCTGGCCTGGCAGTTCGGGCTGGACTGTTCCCATTGGGTGCAGGGACACGACAGATTTACATATGGCTATGTTCAAACTGGAATGACGAGCACAAAAATGATGGATTTAGGCCCAGATCTCTGTACTGGGGTGAATGTATGACATTGTTATGCATTCTGTCCATCAATTATTCTTTTTGCATCTGTCTGTAGGTGATCTGGGGATGTGATTTAATGGCCCCTCTGATCATATTATCAGTTTGATGGATATACCCATTTTTTCTAAAAATTGGTACTACTTTGTACACACTTGTATTACAGTTTGTAATCATTCTAATAGTTCCTTCCAGCATGTTCTTTCTGGATTTAGTTTGAGCCTTAGTATCTCGAAAGTCAAGGTCTATCCACTAGCTTGGTGCTTTTCACTGCCTCCTGTAGGATACCTCTCATATATCCCCTTTTACCAAATCTGTCTAGGGCATTCGCTTTGGCTTTTTGATACTCTGCTTCATTAGTGCATTTGCCCTTAATATGTAAGAGTTCACCATAAGGAATATTCTTTATTAAGCTTTTGGGATGATGACTACCTGCATGTAATACTGAATTACCAGCAGTCAGTTTGCGATATAACCTGGTTAGTAACTTGTTCTCATCCACATATACTTCCAGATCTAAGTAAAAGACACTAGTATTGTTGATGTTTTCAGAAAATACTAAGTTCAAATCATTTTGATTAAAGGTAGCTATGTATGTTTCGGCCAACGAGCAAGACCCTTTCCAGATGATGAATAAATCATCTGTATATCAGGCCTAGAGGGTCACATTAGTGACCCTTTGCTCAGGCCCTTCCGCTCAGGCACGTGTTTCTCCCACCAGCCTTCAAACAAGTTTGCATAGCTGGGGGCGAAGCACGTGCCCATCGCAGTCTTTCATTGCTGTTGATATAATTGCCCTGCAAATACGATTATGTTGTTCCTTAGACAGAACCTTTTCATTTCTAAAAACATAGTGTTATGTTCTTAATATTTTACTGCTCTCTTATTGGGGAACCAATTCACAGCATCTAAACCTTTTTCATGGCCTATACAGGTGTAAAGACTTGTTACATCAAGTGTTATCAATAACATTCGTTTTCCCATTCAATGCCACCTATTAGCCTAAAAAATCTTGCGTGCCTTTGACATAGGAGCTTAAATCTTTCACCAAAGGGAATAGATAAGAGTCGATGTAGACAGATGTATTTTCCAGTAAGCTATTCTGTGATGCCACTATTGGTCTACCTGGAGGATTAGACATATCTTTATGCATTTTCTGCAGGTGGTAAAAAGTGGGAAGTACTGGATGTTTACAATATAAAAACAGAAATTCATCTTGGTCTAACATGCCTTGATCTCTCTAAGCTAACAAATGCTCATGAAAATTTCTCACACAACTGTCATAATCAATTTCCTGAATGGGTAAATAACATTGTTCATCTCTAGGCTGCCTTACAGCATCATTGTAATATTGTTCTTTCTTAAATAAAACAATGTTACCCCCTTGTCCATAGGTTTAACGACCAAAGGATCATCTCTCTTCAGGTCCAGTATCGCTTCCCATTTTTTTGCTGGAATATTATATTTTCTCTGATTTTTTTGGGGTTATTCAATGTCTTAAGATCTTGTATGATGGCTTCATGAAAAACATCTATAGCGTCATGCGAGGTCTGAGGAATACATCTGGACTTTATCTCTGGGATCACTTTTGCCACTTTGTTGTGTAATGCCCACTCTCGATAGGCAGGCTCCAGTATTGTCATCTGTCTCAATCACTCTGCTATCCTATAGGTCCTCTAAGGCCTGAAGAGCCTGTAATGCTTCAAGGACATTGGCGGCTAGCAGATCAGTTTCTCCCATATTAACATTATCACAAGATGGCTTGATTTTAGGATACATTTGATGTATTTTTAACAATTTCAGTTTTCTCACGTATTCATATAGGTAAATTGGTGTCTGTGTATAGTTGAACTCTGAGGTAGGATAAAAAGTAAGGCCTAATTTCAATACTTGTATTTCACCTGAATTCATTTCTCTATCTGACAAGTTGATTATCATTTTCTCATCTGAGACCATTACCATCTTCCCCTTTTCCCCTTGCTTCTGGTCACCCTGGTTGTAATAGACTCTCCCCCTTCCTCTCTTGCCCCTTCTTGTTGTCGTTCTTCGATCTGAGGTTATGTTCGGGGGGAGGGTTGTTGTCGACTTTCTCTGATAAGTTGGTACTCCCAAAAATAAGTAGTTTCACCAATGCTTTCACTTCTCCCAGTCATATGTGTCAATTGTTCTCCTTTTGAAGTTTCAATTTCTGATCCTGAAGTCTCTATAGTTGTCACTGTATTACAACTCCTAAGCTGGTTTGGTTGTTTTCTAGGAGCATCAAATTTCTTTGCAATTGTTGGAATTCGATCTGATACATAGTCCTTTTCGTCTCTCAGAAATTTAGTTTATTTTCGATGTCGAATTGAGCACTCATAGTCCATAAACTGTTTCTTCATAACAGCTTTCAGTTCTTCATCCTTCTTAGTGTTTTTCTCCTTTGATATCACATCTTACGATATTTTGATCTTTTCCTGTAGTTTTGCTCATCCATGCGTACTTGGTAAGAATTCTGACCTTTCCCTTGGCTGAATGTGTAGTGTATTCTGCCCATTCTTTCAGTATCTGTGGGTCAGGATTTTCATATGAAGGAACGGTGTATATTCGCACACCTCTAGGTATTCTGTCTATATCCAAGCACTTTTGTTATGAGGTGGCTTCCCACCATTTTCTAATTTCTTTTTCATACGTTTTTTCCAGTGTTTGGTATAGTATTTTCAAATTGCTGGTGGGTGTCTTGTTGGAGGTTACCCATGTGAGACATTCTTTCCACTCCTCGCGCCTTTCCCAAAATATTGGCAGCTGCCTCCTCCCGTTCCGTATCACTGAACATATTTCTCACAACTTGATGACTTGCTACCACAATATTCTTTAAACTCTTGGAACTGTCGCTGGTATGAATACCAGACAAGCAGAAATAGAATAAGAGGCACTCACTGGCAGCTTGCAGTGGTCATCTCACGTCCTCCGACTCGAGTTTCCCCGTCTTAGACCAGTAGCATCATGCCTCCTTCTGTTCCTGCTTTTCCAATTTGCTCAGTTCCAAACCGTTATCTCGTCATGCGGGTTGTCCGATATCCAGTGACGGGCCGCCGGCAATTTGTCTCTGCCGTACTTTACGTCCTGGGTGCTACTCCGGCTGTGGTGAGCCATTAAACAGCAGTAACTCTGGCAGCCTCAGCCACATAGCCAGTAACAAGTGCACTCTTGGGTAAATTTCCAACAAAATGCTTTTATTAGCAAGTCAAAAAGCATTGACAGACGCGTTTCAGCATGACACCTTTTTAAATATCAGTGAGGTCAACAAATAATTTCAAATTTAAACCAAGGAGGAATACGTTAGACACAAGAATTTGTGTAAAAAGAGACTACGGCCCATAAAGTCTTAGAACTGCAATGTCAATATGGCAGCCATCTTGGAGCAATGTCCCGTAGTCAGTATATTGTAACTTTCCCCTAGATAGATAGATATTTTCATACATTTCTTAGGATGCCAGTTAACATAAATATAAATTAAAATTTAAATTTTGATTTTAAACAGCAGGAGAAGGGGTGCGAGGGATGGGGTCCATAATTGTGGGAACAATAATCATAATAAAATATGTTTTACAGTCAAAATGATTAGATCTCGATTGCTGTTATGTTTCAATTCGAAATGTCCAGCGACAGGGTAACTTTGATCTTTCCTATCATTCGCTCACATGTTTGAGGACCTTCTTCTTAGTCGGATGGATGGTACTCCTTTTATATCATTACGGGCAGGGGCTCTCTAAACAGTAGAATGTGAACTCTGAGTTACAATTTAATAATTTCTTTATCTTCTTAATTTCGCTAGATCCTTGTCCTGCAACTCTATACTCACTGACTTTGCTACTATATCTGTAAGCTTCGCATTTCAGATAAGGGGAAAAATACCTTTGATCAGATCTTTCTTGACAGGAATAGTCCTATAATGACTGTGTACTAAGTGGTCCCTTATAGATAGACTCTGCCTGTGAGTGATCTGGGATGTGATGTAATGGCCCCTCTGATTGTATTATCAGTTTGAAGGATATGCCAATTTTTTCTAAAAATCTGTACCACTGTGTACAAACTCGCATTAAAGTTTGTAATCATTCTAACAGTTCCTTGCAGCATTTTCTTTCTGGGTTTACTTTGAGCCTTAGTAGCTAAAAGTCAAGGTCTATCCACTAGCTTGGGCCTTTTTTCACTGCCTCCTGTAGGATACCTTTCTTATACCCCTTTTCCCAAATCTCTCTAGGGCACTTGCTTTGGCTTTTTGATACTCTGCTTCATTAGTGTAGTTGCCCTTAATACGTAAGAGTTCACCATAAAGAATAGTTTTTTATTAAGCTTCTGAGATGATGACTACCTGCATGTAATACTGAATTACCAGCATTCGGTTTGCAATATAATCTGGTTAGCAACTTGTTCCCATCCACATATACCTCCACTTAAGTAAAAGACACTAGTAGTGCTGATGTTTTCAAAAAATACTATGTTCAAATCATTTTGATAAAGGGCAGCTATGTATGTTTTGGCCGATGGGTGAGTCCCATTCCAAATGATGAATAAGTCGTCTATATACCGGGCCCAGAGGGCTCCATTATTGACCCATTGCTCAAGCCCTTCCGCCCAGGCCACATGCTTCTCCCTCCAGCCTACGAACAAGTTGGCGTAGCTGGGGACAAAGCATTTGCCCATTGCAGTTCCATATTGCTGTTGGTACAGTTGCTCTGCAAATATGAATATGTTGTTCTCTAGACAGAACCTTATAATTTCTAATAACATAGTGTTATGTTCTTGATATTTTGGTGCACTCTTATTGAGGAACCAATTCACAGCATCTAAACCTTTTTCATATTCTATACAAGTGTAAAGACTTGTTATATCAAGTGTTATCAATAACAGTTCATCCTCCCATTCAATGCCATAAATTAGCCTAAAACAATCTTCATGTCTTTGACATAGTAGCTTAAATATTTCACCAAAGGGAATAGGTAAGCGTCGTTGTCGAGAGAGAGGGAGGAGACCTTTTGGTAGGCCCTCTTCATCCACTACTCTGTTGAACTGCCATTCTCATTTTGCTACCATTCACCACAGCTTATAGCAAGAGGCCCTGAGTCAGCCAACTCCTGCCTTCGGCTCTCATGAGCTATGAGTGGCAGCATTTTTATTGATCAAATGTGCACATTCATTTAAAAAAGAAGTGCACTTCAGGGCCAGGGCTGGCGGACCATACTTTGCTTTACACTGCATTTTTCTTTCAATTTCTTTTACTTATTTGAATATTTTTAGTTCCCTTGTGTGTTTAAATAATGCTATCAAGTTCTAGTACTTCAAAGCAAATAGTCACTAATTTGTGGCAATAAGAATTAGATTTTCTGGTCTATTAAAAGTAAAAGAAGAGGCTTCTCTATTGTTGTATTAATTTTATTTACAGTGCATATGCTTTTTTAATTAGATGTTTTAGTTGGCAGCATGTGTTTTTTTTTTACATGTACTTGCCAGAAACAGATTTAGCATGTAACTTTCTCACTTCCTTGCTGCAGACTGAACAAATGGCTTGGTCAGTGCTTGTTTAATTTAGTTTTAATTTTGGACGGAGTTACATGTAGCAACAGTAAGTAAGACTCTTCTAAACAAGTTTATTATAGAAGCTTAGCATATATCTTACATTGTGTTGAGCACAGTTGCTCACAGCTTAACATGTGACTAATTTCTCGTTATACTTCTCTGGTTAGCTGTGTGTGATGAGGATCCAACAAGGAAGCTATTGGCTCGTCAACTCACATGAGTACCTTTGGAAGGTTTGAGAAGCAATGCTACTGTAATGAAGCCACTAAGATAACTCAGTCACTACTAACATCCTCTTTGGCCTGCAGGTCACCAATTTGAATCCTGACAAGACCAACTCAGCTTTCCATTTTTCAGATGTAAGTAAATCACCCTATACATATTGCAAATATTGACATATACAGCGGTACAGTACAACATATACTATTGCACACTTCAAATCCCAGCCAAAAAGGGCGTCCAAAATCATGAATAAAATTGTATAGAGCACAAACCGCAAGTTGAAATATATGCTAGAAGAAATTGTACGCAAAACAAAAACTAATAACTGCAGACTTGCAGAAAAAGCACAGACACACCTATCTAGGATCTATGACTCTACGAAACATCATAATCCTATATCATTTCATTAGACATGGATACCTTAACACTAATGCAAAGACAACACCAACAATACTGGGAATTAGGTTTTAGTTTAAAGCCTTCTCTGCTCTCCAACTATAATATAATTATTTTAATCTAAAATAACTGTAAAGGAAAGTTTCAATGTATATATATTTTTGAATGTTTGAACAGGTATAACCCTATGACATTGAAGTGGAATAGTATTGAATTACACTGAGTGTGGTGCACAAGAGGGGTGGTATGACCCAGGGCAGAGGGAAGTGCATTATTGTGGAACCTTTTGAATGTCCTTACCAGTGGAACTTGAAAGAAATTCTTGATAGTTAAATGTTTTGCACACATAACAATATTAACATGCAACATACAAATGTATTTACTGTGCACTTTTCATGTTTTAACTGACTGTAGTTAACATAGGCTGTGTAATAAAATTACCAGTGTTAGTCTGCCATGTATCTTCTTTTACTTTTCAGGAGAGAACCTGTACCAGCAACTTTGAACGATGTATCATTTGTTATTTTTTTCATGTGAATGTTTAACTTCACGCAATCCTCAAAGCATGTGCTAATGAGCATCTGCTAGAGGACATCTTGGAATAATTGTATCTTCTTATTCTGTAGATAACTGAAGTTTGAAGGACGCTAAGAGAGATTTCTTTGTGTTTTAGCTTGTGAAAATTTTAAATCTGTCTTATTGCTGTATCCTGATGGGTCCTTTTTATGAGAAGCGTGTGTTGGTGTTGCAAAATGTAGAAAAAGAATGATTTAAACTATGCCCAATGTAGAGTTAGTTGAGAGATGCCCTTCTTCCTCGCCCAAGCAGCTTTGCTTGACTCTTACAGAGAATTCCCTTTCCTATTGCCTATTAACAGATGTCCTTTACTTCTTGCTGCATAAGCTTTACCTGATTTTCAGAGGTTTCCATGCTGACACTTGTATCTAGACTTCTCTACTTTCCCCAAACTCTCCCTCACTTTGCATGTTCAGGAATTTCCCTTCATGAGAAATTGAGTCTGCTTTGTGTTATTATGAGACATTGTTATAACAGTTTGTCTTTGCATTTATGATTTTGAATTACATTGACTAATGCATACATGTACTGGCTATTGAATTGCAGCTAGTACGATAATTTGAGTGTGTAACCTTGTTAATCCTATAATAAACCTTCATGAGTTGCAAATCTAATGCTCTGTCGTCTATGTGGTGCCTATTGTACTCCGCGTTATTGAACTACATTGATTGACATGTTAAGCTCTGTGGGAACGAAAGACCCATCCACATGAGTGCAACTTGAACTTGAATTTCCACCAAAATGTGTGTGGTGCAATTTGCTGCATCAAACTAATTCTCTCATGCTCACGGATTTAGAAATAAGGATAGAAATAAGAGTGAAGATAAAGAGCTGAATCATCAAGGTAAAGTTTTTGAATTCCACCACAAACATTCCATATGAAATCACAGACATCATGATGTTGCAGGGATTCTGCTCGTGCACAGAACTATGCACAGGAAACCAGGACCTCAGTGAATTGCGGTGTACCAAAAACTCACCTCAGTACCCAGAACCCCTATCCGACCAGCATCAGTGTCTCATTCGCTCTTCATACCATATAGAAGCTATCAATGATTAGACAACCCAGAACATGCAACTTTAGAGTACTCTCAGGAATGGTGGGAATCAGAAATATCTGTTCGTTATTATTCTCATATCAGTCCACCACAAGAGTATTCAGAGACACAGTAAAGTTTAAAATGTTTATTTTATAAACTACGTGTCCTAAGAAGCAGTACTTTGGCTAACATGAGCAGACAAATGATTAAAATTAAAACCAAAAGCATTGTTACAATACCATAGAAAATGAAGGGAGAAATCATATTACAGATGATAGTGGACCACAACCACCCTCCCTTCGTTGGTAAACTAGTATTATTATACTAATAGAAGGTCTCTAGGTTTGAATGGGGAACCCCATACCGTAAAGATGAGCTTAGGTGAATCACATCACAGGATTGGCTTTGCTCTGTGCCTGGAAAAGTTCTTCTCCAGAATGTGTGTCTAATGCATGCAAACTGCAATATTAAAGGCGCTCGAGTTTCAGATATTTGCAGCTGTGTGCATGTTATGGCTAGAGCGTGGGCCGATTAACCTGAATTCAAAAGCATACATTGTTTGTTGGCCCAGACTGTTTCTGCACACAATGTTCAGACTAAGGTCGCGGTGCACGTCTGGGGATTTGAACAACAGACCGTTCTCATGTGAAGAAAAGGCAGGCAAGCAGTTTTCATATAACATCTATCTGCAGTGTTGTGTGCAAAAGCAGCAAAAGGGGCAAGATGGTGTTTCTAACTTCTAAGACGCTTATGCTAACATAGCAATGTGTGCATCTAAAACTCTGTCTCCACTACACCCTCCCTTGATCGGACTACGAACAAATAGGGATACAATTGAGGAACGCAGAGTTCAAGTTCTACAGAGACAGAACCAAGTGCTTGTATTGTAAATCAATATAAATGGGAGTGAAAGTTCGAGAGAAAAAAAAAACGCGTAAAAAATGAAGGGAAAAAAGAAAAAGGAAAAATACGTAACATCCTGCAAAGGCTCATCCGAGCCTAAATGCCGAATCCAAAAAAAAATGTGCAGTTCGTACAAGGAAAATTGGACGACATCCAAGGTAATCCATTAACGTGTAAGCACAATAAGTAGCGACAGCCTCCAAGAGGAAGTCATTAGAATGTTCTGCAAAAGTTTTCGCCATCCAGTTTAACAAGGTAAACGAACATACATGTTCCTCGATAACCGGAGCCTCTAGCACAATCAGAGGACAACTGGCGTGTTCTTCAAGATAACTTCTCGCCAAGAAGTCATACGCTGCTGTACAGATGCACTATTCCCTAGGACTCCATGTGCCGCTCCACAGGCCATAATCCTGATACCAGAACAGTGTCAACTCATGAGCCACTAAGGGACTCATCAGTCGATCATAATCCGGGGCAGGAGACACCGAGTTCGACAAGCACAAATCCAGAGCCCATTCAAAAGGACAATCTAGGCAATGAAAACAGGTTGCACGCAAGTAAAGTAGAAAAACCGGAAGGACAATCCATAGGCTATGCTTAAGGTGGCCAGAGGTAATGTTCCATAATATTCAAGCATCCGGTTACGAAGATGGAGTAGCCGTGACAGGCTGTCGTGTGACACAAATTGTGCAGCCATTGCGCAGTAAGCAGACCAACAGCAGCACACCAGCCGTGAAGGCGAGAATCAACGGGAGCCCGCCAAAGACGCTGGAAAAAATAGAATGAAAAAATGCTGGTATCACACCAAAAATAGTTTGGAAGGAGGTCACGAGGCCAGAGCCCACAACTTTGAAAAAATGTGCCAAGCCTGTTGTTACCGAGGCATTAAATATAGTATGAATCAGAGCACCGAAATGAAGGGGGAGATTAGTATTTAAAAGCGCATGCACCTCGGTGCGGGTGTTAGCTACATGAAGGACAAATGTTTCAAGGGAGGAAGTCAGAGCGACTTCTTTTTGAGACAATAGAGCCCTTATTCTGCTCATCTTGTTGAACTCTGCTTTCAAGGTTGGGATGGAAGGCCAGATGGAGACATCTAGCCGCCCACGCAGGGGCGGGAAAAGGACATTTTTACAGCAGACTACTCGTTGTGATACAGTCACAATTTAGGGAATTCCCACTAGCATCCCGCAGCAAGCCTCATTATTTAAAAGCAAATAACTACCATTAGCTAACAATGTAAAAGAGGGCGTAATAACTGGCACTGGAACCCCTTTCAGGACGCAAGCTAAATTCGATGCCTGAATGTTACATGCACCATGCACTTGGATGTGCCTACAGACTACTGAGTGATCAGGTGTGGAAGTGCATTACTCACCTTTCAAATAAACTTCTTTTCCTTCTCTCATGCATCTGTGTGCAAATGGGAATGACCAAACCTCATGCAGGAAAGCAGTGCCCAACGGTTCATATCTGCCTAGGGCATAATGTTTCATGCACTAACTGAACATAAACAAAGGAAATGGTAAGGTGATTAACCCGTGGATAAGCCACACAGTGGAGTTCAATTCGGCCACAGAGAAAGGTAAAGGTTCTAACTTTTCAATATGCAGCAATGAATATGTTGCATCTTTCATGGACATAAACTGTTGATTCGTAGTCAAATTAAATGGAAGGAACAAAGACGATGTGTTCATGTAGTCCCAGGGAACTTTCCCAGCCTTCAATGTTTACAAAGTCCACGCAAACTGCATTATAGAACGCAATTGATTTTGGCCATGATATAACACAGACAGATCATCCTGCACAATATTCACAACAGATGAAACAATATTATCTAATGTGTAAATTCTGGAAGAAAGGGTGTTAATGCTATTATCGATAACGGCTAGTACTTTTTCCAAATTGGCTTGATCAATGTCTCTCAATCTGGAAGCAGCTTCAATTTGCGACAATTTCCAAACCTTGTTATAAATAGCATACACCCACCTTTTGGACCTGCCACCCACAGGAGCCTTAACAAAATCATTCAAATCTATTTTGTCATGTAATTTTGATAAATGAAGTTTAATAAATGCCAAGGTGGAATGTTGCAGCCAGTTCTGACATAACTTCCCTACAGAGTAGGTAGTCACTGAATGGGAAGATTCAAAGCGGGGGTCCACTCGAACCTGGGTATACCCAGGGTGTAGACCCAGAAACCGATGTTGACAGGAGTCTGAGCTCTTCTGCCATATCAACCATCCTTCACGATCTAAATCGGAAATGTTGAAGGATGTATTAGTAATGTATGACTGCAACTCTTCAAGGGACAGATCTGTATGATTATCCCAATTAGGATAAGCACCCAGATCAGGAACAGAGGGGGAATTCATCTTTTAGTAGTAGCCAATCCAAAACAGGTGGTTTGAAAAATAATAGAATTCAAAAATAACATGTGGTTTGGGATAAGGGAAGCACGATGCAGAGCTTCAGTCCCTTGCACCTGCCATTTCTTAGAACCCCAAACAGATTTAAGATCAATAGTATCTTTCCAAAGCTCATAACCCCCGATAGCCAATTCATCCATAAAGGACTTGGAATACAATCATTTAGTGTGGGTCAGCCTAACCTTCGAAGCTGACTCTGCCGCAACTTTAAAATAAAAGGCCTCAAGCTTAGAAACACTGAAATCAGTAAAATATGTAAATTTGTTCTCTAATATGCTGGAGCTGCCTTCCATTGGTGCCTGACAATGTTCCCATTGCGTATAATTTACAAAATTTCTAAACGTATTGGCTCTATGTAGGAAGTGATTGCCATAGTGTTGGTAGCAAAATAGCTCCCCATAATTAGCAGTGTCTAAATACAAATCTTCAGCATCAAAGGCAGCATAATATTTTAAATCGGAAAATAGTGCCCTCTATGGCCTGAACGTCCCAATCATCAGAGCGGATGTTTTGTTTCACAACATCACCCATAGAAACACGAAGTACATTGGGGACATTAATAACATCTGTGGGTCCATGAATTTGAAATTTTACAGCATCCCACACAATCCCATCCAACACAGGCCAGGCAGTAATATTCACAAAAGTCTGGTCCCTCTGCATGATGTGTGATGAGGAGTGGGGGGCCAAAGTTCTATCAATTAGTCTAATTGTAGTTCTTTTGTAGAGATAGTGTCCATTTACAAGACGAAAAAATACCACCACAAATCCAATGGACATAAACAAAAAAATACTTATGAGCATCAGCCAAATGTAAGTCCAAGGGGGAATTAAAAAATGTCTTTTAAACCAAACAGCAAAAATAGAAATTTTCGATGGGTCATTTGAAGTCATAGAGTTAGTGTCAAATGAAAAACGTGACTGGTCAACTGCAGTTGATTCTAAAACAGGCAGCGACACATCTGTGGGATAAGTATACTCAATATTTTCAGGTGGACCACCAGCCGGTGGAGGCAACAAAGGATTAGTCATTGTATGCATCTCGATAGCAATATCAGGCCTGGTGGTAGAAGCCGGATCCAAAACAGAATTTCTCAGCATCGCAGGGCAAGAGACCGCTGGAGTCATACTAAGAAGAATCGGCCACTCGCTGTAGTTTGACATTGACATTGTCAATGGAGATGTACCTGTTATCCTTGCGACCAGGAAGTGGAGGTAAAATGACTGTTCTTGTACCCTGCACGCCAAGCACTGGTACTGGTGCACGATAAGAGGGGCCGAACTCCTTCTTGTTCTCCACCTTCTCACGGACCAGGTCACCAACTCGAGGTAGCCAGCCGACTACCGGCATCTGAAGCGCAGCATCAGTTGTGGAGGGCAAGTGTTCCTTTGCAAGACTGTCTCTGGTCTCTTGTAGATTCTGTAATACAGCACAGTGATCATCTACGTCAAAGGGTGCGGCTCACGCCGCCATGTCTAGACCATCAAGGTCCGGGACAAACATTTTTATGCCAAAGAGCATTTCGTAAGGGCCCTGATCAGAGTGAAGGGTACCACATGCAAAAATTCCCACAAAGACACGCAAATCCCTGATGACAGTTCGAGCATCAGCACCCCTTTGTGGCCACACCCAAAGAAAATGTGTGCACGAATCCGCTGCAACTAAGATGTACTTGTACGCAGTATCAGAGGAGAAAGGACCGCAGTGAACTAGATAAACACACTCAAGTGGTTTATTAGATATGTACAACTGGGTCTGTGGTGGGTGCGCAGCAGTCAAATGTTTAATCTGCTGGCAAATGTCACAATCAAGAACATAACCGCGCCACCAGTAACGCTGTTGTAAAAGAGTAATTGTAGCTGAAACGCCGGCATGGGCAGAGGCCATACCTTCGTGAGCCGCTGTTATCAAGGAAGGTCTGCAGTCCGCGTTGGGAATCAATCTGTCACCAACGTCATTAATTCTCACATACGGGACTTTATAGGGACTTAAATGATAAGAGTACCGAGAAGGGAAACCTCTAGGGTAATTACCTCCCTTCTCTGTTGCAACAATAGCTGCCAAGATGTCATCATCAATCTTACTTTTGGATCTTGTAACTGCAGCTACTAGATACGTTGCCACTGCTGTTTTCGCTGCTTCGTCAGCTAAGCTGTTCCCGACAGCATGGACCCCAACTCGCTGGTGCCCAAGAGTGTGAATTACATTCATGAGAGGCAGATTCTGTTTAAGTTCCGCCACAAGAACCCAAAGCATTTTATGCTTGATTGTGCTACCTTTGGAATCGCTATATTCACTCTGAGACCAAAAGAATAAATTGTCATTAAAAGACTGAACACAGTAAAACGAGTCACTCACTATAAGAGTAGTAACTCGAGGATCAGCAAACTCCAGTGCAAGCACTAGAGCCCGTAGCTCTGCCAACTCTGTGGTACAATCACCCAATGACTGCGTATGCACGACATCAGACTTGAATTCACCATTCACGAAAGTACCCGCTACAATTGCGCAGGCGGCTGAATAAGCATGCTTCGATCCCGTCGACGGTTGTGCCGAACCATCAGTATAAATGACACAATGGTAATCTTCAAGCGGGCGCAAAGACAGAGGAGCTGGATGAACTAATTCATACTGCAAGTACTCCTGAGTCTGTAAGGAGGCGTCAAAGATATAGGTGACATCTGACGATATCAAGGAAGTTGCCCATTGTATCCAACGTGGATGCAAAGCTTTAGAATTAGGAACACTGGCTTTCGTCACCACCTCTAGAGCAGGATATGGTGTAACTACAAACATGCGTTTCCCTTGCGACAGTGCTCGCTCTTTAAGAATCGCCATCTGCACTGCAGTCAGAACTTTTTTGACCGTGGAAAAGAGCATCTCAGCCGAAGTGTACAGGTGTGATTTGTAGGCAATGGGGACTGTGTCACCCTCATTGAACGTCAAGTACGTGAAACCCACTGTGCCAGGCACAATTCTTATCACCAGGTTAGTGTGGTTATCACGTGTCAGTAAGTATTTCGAAGCAAGAAGATCAGCCTGCAAAAATTGCAAGATAGCTGAATGCTCTGGCAGCCAGCTCGATTTGGAAAAAGTAGGTTGTACCAAAGCATAAAGCGGCTTGATACGCTGGGCATAATTGGGAATGTATGTAAGCCCGAAATTCAGAAAACCCATCAAAGACTGTAATTTTTTCAGCGTTGTCGGAGCACGCAAACATGCGCATTTCTCCAAGAAGTGAGGGGCTAACCCTCGACCTTCATTGTTGAGCTCGTAGCCCAAAAACAAAACTGTATACTCTGCAATGTGCGACTTCGCAAAGTTGAATTTGTAACCGAAGTCCGCAAACATAACAATGATGCGATCAACGCGACACAGATGCGGCCATAATTCATCGTCTGTCAGATAGATATCGTGAGCATACGAGTAAGCATCAGGGTCTATGCTCTCTAACAGAGAGACTACACGTGCGGCAAAGACGCCAGGGCTGTTTTTATAGCCCATGGCTAATCTCTTAAACTGTTTTTGTTTGCCGCCAGAAGTAAACGCTGTCCACTGACTACTAATAGAGGACAGGTTATGGCTATAAAAGCCATTGGATATGTCAAGTGTGGTCTTAAACCTTTTTCTCACAAGACTATCAACAAGGGCTGCACTGTGGGTATTCTGTACTGCACAAGTCTGACAATGAGAGTTCAAATGCCGGTAATCCAAAACTACGCGGTACGACCCATCAGGTTTAGTTACAGTGAATAAAGGATTATTCATTGGTGACACACATGTTTCAATAACACCTTGATATTCCAATTGCTCAAGGATTTCCGCGACGTGTGATCTAGCTTTGAGGCGCATGGGATATTGGGGCTGCGGCAGGGGCATAGACCGTAAAGGAATCTCATGGCTTGAGGACAATTTATCCCACCCAACCTGAGTACGGTACAAAGCCAGAGCAAGCACCTGAGCCCACTCTTCGGCAAACCTTTGAGCGTGCTCCTTTGGCACTGTGTGCGCAAAGATGGGAGGATCTCCTCCTCCCCTCTAGGAGCATCCAAAATGAAAGCTGGGTGCCAGTCTGCCTCCGCCAATAGAATATCATAGGTAGAGGTCAGATTATCCCAAAAAATCCCTTGGATCGTACGTTGTATGTCACCTTCAATTAAGAGGACTATGTCATATAGTCTGTCAGGGGGAGCCACTCTAGTATCAGCAGTTTCCACAGTAATGAACGTGTCAGTTGCTGTCGCCTCCAGATATGGACGCAGTGCTTGCTGCACTACTGTAACCTCCGCCGCGCTGTCGAGCAGCGTTAGTGCCCATGTCAGGTTCCGAAGCTGTGTTCTCACTATCTGTGGCATATCTCGCTGTTAGCGCAGAAACTTTCTTCTTCTGAAACTGGGGACGTTGACGTGCAAACTCGTCCTGCTGGTCTTTACCGTCAGGCTGACGGGGTTGCTCACGTCCTTGTTGGGCACCCCGGCCCTTGCCATGTTCTCCGCCACCAGACTGTGAGGCCAATGTTTCCTGTGAAGAACGAGGAGAACATTGTTCAGTAACCTGAAATCTATCAGGTGACCTAATACTAGTGCGATCGCGCAAACCATATGTGCGTTCACCAGTCGCCTGTACCGGTGACGCAGTACGAGACCCCTGTTTCTGTTGCTGCTTTCCCTGTTTCTTTGTTCTCCAATTTTGTTTAGGAAAAGTTGGACGATCGTCTTTGACAGACGAACTCACCTTAGTTTGCTGTGGTATGTCTGGAATGACAATAGTAGGCTTAATCACTAAACTACTGCGGCCAATAGTTCTATAAGCCTCCGCAATAATTTTAGGCAACTCTCGGGGCTTATCAGGTTCGTCAATGAGGGCTAAACCATTCGCCACTTGAAAGTGTACCGCATCTCCCTTGAGGTTACCAAGGATGAGAGTGGCAACTACGTCGAACACACCGACAAGCCTAATTCCCAATTCGACAGCCGCCTCAGGACCGTGTTGATCTTGAACACGCTTGATGACGGAGGGAAGCACAGCAATAGATGGGGTGCCGAAGCACTTCGAGTAGACCGCTACAAAAACTTTACCCCAGTTGTCACAATCGGACACCTCTGGGACTATGTCCTTCTGCAAACTAATGGTGAGTATCCTGTGTTTCTCCACAGGAGTAGAGTGCGGAAAGATTGCCTCCAACTGGTCAAATTTCTCAGCAAGCCAATAAGTTAATCGTCCTTATTCTGGAGGCATTTGCCTATTACCGAATTAACCATGACGGGACTAATGACAATCCCGGCCGGGCTAGCTGGCTGTCCCGCAACAACAGGTGCCCCCACCTGCATGTTACGTGAAACATATTGTACTAAAGCCCTATATACTGTAATCAGGGCTGTATGGAAAACACGTAAATCATCCACCGTAGCCGTTAAATAACGAGGATGAGGTGTGAACACGGCCAGTACCGGCCAAGTGGCCCCTGGAATTGACAAAGGGCCCATTCGAACCGGTGTAATCGTATGGGGAAGGGTGCCATTAAACCAAATTCGATGCTGCCAAGCTGAAATAGGAATCTCCTGCGTTCTATATGGCGTATAATTTGCTGGGATCCGTGTGGGAGTATAAGAGTTAAACGTATTATCATCCGCATTCACCGCCGGCATAGTCACCCAAGAGTAAAACAACTTGTAGGGATATGATGCATCGGCACTCACCACAAAAATAACAGCCATCCCATCGTCCGGCACTCCAAACTGCGTCAAATGACGCCACAGAGGAGTGCGGCTATGTGCTGCAATATTGACCACCATAAGGACACAGAGAAGAATAACATTGTATATTACAGTAGCACAAGGGTTAAAAAATATTAAAACCTTTTTAATTGACAAGCTTGATTGAACCTATCGTACCAATAGGTAGGTTAAAACCGTCACTCCCGCTATCCGGAAACAAGAGTGAGGGTGGCATGGACTAATATAAGCACTACTAAGGCATCTCAAATCATAAGACCAAACGTTAGGTGCGCCATGTTGCAGGGATTCTGCTCATGCACAGAACTTTGCGCAGGAAACCAGGACCTCAGTGAATTGCGATGTACCAAAAACTCACCTCAGTACCCAGAACCCCTATCCGACCAGCATCAGTGTCTCATTAGCTCTTCATACCATATAGAAGCTACCAATGATTAGACAACCCAGAATATGCGACTTTAGATGACTCTCAGGAATGGTGGGAATCAGAAATACCTGTTCGTTATTATTCTCATATCAGTCCACAACAAGAGTATTCAGAGACACAGTAAAGTTTAACATGTTTATTTTATAAACTACGTGTCCTAAGAAGCAGTACTTTAGCTAACATGAGCAGACAAATGATTAAAATTAAAACAATCAGCATTGTTACAATAACATAGAAAATGAAGGGAGAAATCATATTACAGATGATAGATGATCACAACCACCCTCCCTTTGCTAGTAAGCTAGTATTATTATACTAATAGAAGGTCTCTAGGTTTGAATGGGGAACCGCATACTGTAAAGATCAGCTTAGGTGAATCACATCACAGGATCAGCTTTGCTCTGTGCCTGGAAAAGTTATTCTCCAGAATGTGTGTCTAATGCATGCAAACTGCAATATTAAAGGCGCTCGAGTTTCAGATATTTGCAGCTGTGTGCGTGTTATAGCTAGAGCGTGGGCAGATCAACCTGAATTCAAAAGCATACATTGTTTGTTGGCCCAGACTGTTTCTGCACACAATGTTCAGACCACGTCTGGGGATGTGAACAACAGACCGTTCTCATGTGAGGAAAAGGCAGGCCAGCAGTTTTCATATAATAACATCTATCTGCAGTGTCATGTGCAAAAGCAGCAAAAGTGGCAAGAAGGTGTTTCTAACTTCTAAGACGCTTATGCTAACATGGCAATGTGTGCATCTAAAACTCTGTCTCCACTACAATGACTACTTGCAAGAACATGTAACTTATTGTGACTGCTCTATTGGTCGCAAAACTTTGAATAGTTACTGATTGCCAATATCAGTTGGTAACCATTGTAAAGTAGATGCTGTTGACGATGGACAGCTTCCACTGTACAAGTCACATTAGTAGGCACCAGGCATGCCCCCCCCCCCCCCCCCCCACTGTAGTTGTTGCCTGACAGACCATTTTTAATCCACACAAACCCTTGTGGCAATGCCTGCACATTTTTAAAACGAATGCAGAGACGAACTTCTTTTGTCCCTTGCAGGCACCCATACCCACATTTAAGCTGTTTGGAAGAAGTTGTTTATCATGTCTGCCTTTATAAAACTAATGGCTAGAATGTAATACATCCTTGACAAAAAGCCCCGTTAGCTGTACTCAGTCAGCTCGTCATTAAACCTTGGCTAGGTTGCAGATCAGATTCTGTGACACTGCAATTAAGTACATATGGCCACTTATAAGCTGAAAACTCTTGGGGGCAAATTTATGAAAAAGTGGCGCAGCGAAGCAAGTTACCATGCTGCACTACACTGTGTCACCGGGAAGGGCAGGATTGTGCCGTATTTAAGACAATACGGCGCATTCAAACCTTTTCCCCTTGCGCTGGTGCACAATGGCCTGCCTTGCGCCAACACAGACACCCTTGCATCATGGTGCAAGGGTGCCTGCATTACAATCAGGATGGTTTTTGTGCTGGAAGGGACAACTTCCTTCACAAAAACAATTCTGAGAGGCATATTTATCTTTGTATATGTGTTGCATTCTGTAGCACACATAGAGAGAGGAAGTAATGAGGATAAAATAAATATATTTCTCCTTGTTACACCTCTCCTGGGGATGGGTATCTTTTAGGCACATTCCCAGGTTTACAAGGTCTTGTAAATCTAGAAATGGATCAAAAACTATGGGAGTTGCATGGGAACACCCATGCAATGCCTTCCTATGGCAGAGTAACACAATGCAGCGATCTACGCTGCTTTACTCCAGATTTTTGGAGCCACTCAAAGCCACGAAAAGTGACTTTGGGTGGCCTCAAAATTCTGAATTTGCGGTTTGCAAAAATGCATGTGCCACTATGCGTGGTGCAAATGTAACACACCACTCGCATAAATATGCCCTTCAGTAACTGAAGCATCTAGGCATTAGGTTCAATACTAAGCAAAATGTCTATCAGTAGTGTACATGATTTCTAGGAGGCTTTTGTGGTCCGGCTGTGTATTTGTCATAGCTATGTTTGTTGAAGAAGAGAGGCACAGGTATATAGTGGCACATGTATATAGCATTCATTTTATGACATCCACATTCCCCATCCCTCACTCCAAATTTCACTACCCTATCCCTCAACCTTCATCTATCATTTCTCATCTGTCATTTCATACTCCTCACTTTTCATTCCTCACTTCTCATCCCTGTCCTCCTCCCTCACATCCAAGTCCTCCTTCCTCATCCCTCACCCCCAGTCCTCAGTACTCACTCATCGTTCAATGTGCCTTATCCCACAGTCTTCATCACTCAATCACTCCTTATCCCTCACTTCTAATTCCTCTTTTCTCACCCTCAATCCTCCTCCCACACATCTGAATCCTCCTTCATCACCCCTTAACCCTCGCCCCTAACCCTCACCCCTAGTCCTCAGTACTCACTCCAATGTGCCTTATCCTGTCTTCATCGCTCAATCATCATTCCTTATCCCTCACTTCTCATTCCTCACTTCTCACCCTGAATCTTCCTCCCTCACCTCTCAGTCCTCCGCCCTCACTCCTTAACCCTCATCCCTCACTCCTCATTCAATGTGCCTTATCCTGCAGTCTTCATCACTCCTCACCCCTCAATTCTCATCTCTCATTCCTCTTTCTTCATTCCCCACTCCTCATGAATCCATCCTACCTCACGGCTTATCTCTCATTCCTAGTTCCTCAACATCATTCCTCACCCCCACTCCCCACCTGTCACTCCCTATCTCTCACTCCTTATTTCTCACTTTCATCCATCACTCCTCATTAATCAGTCCTCTCCTCATTTCAAGAATGATGAGTAATATTAATTTTACACTGTATTTTAAGACATCCTCACACCCCACTCATCATGCAATAGTTCTTATCCCTCACCCCTCGCGTCCCATCTCTCACACCTCCTCCTCACACCTCCTCATACCTCTTTCCACGAGCGGGAAGCGAAAGATCTGATTGATGCTGTAGTTGTGGCCAGACTGGAGCCTTAGTTTAGTGCACATTCTGCCCATTTAGTAACTATTTCCTTGCACATCTGTCCTATATATGAATAATCCCAGCGTAAATGGTGCATAAAGTGTGCGAAATTACGCAGCTGTAGTTACGTTTTTTACGGCCTGGTTGCTGCCGCGGCCGGTAGTAGGAGTAACTGCAGGGCGGTGACGTGGGGAGGGGGAGGGGCAGGGTGGGGGGTAGTAAACTATGGATTACGGAGGTTTACAGGTAAATTAACATATAAATTATTAAAACGAATTTCGTTGCGTGCACTGCATCCCCAATAGGGGTGGGCGGAATTTGCGAAATTCACTTTCGCAAATTATCGCGAAAATGTTAAAAATCTCCGCAAACACGCGGAAATATCGCGAAGATGCGGACGATTTTTTCCCGCCCGTTCACGGTATTTTCTGCATGGTCGCGGCTCGCCAACTTACCCATGTGGTTGCTCGCGGGCGCGGCCATCTTGTTTTCAGTTGTCTCGCGGTGCATGATTGCGAGAAGAAAGACGTGATCGCGCGACGCATGACGTCACTGCGGGCGCGAACTGTCGCGAGACAGCGCAAATGGCTACCAACAATCCAACATCTCATGGAGAACGCGACCGGATCGGGAAAACTTGTCGGCGAACGCGGGGATTCAGGTAAGGCGATTGCGCGCACGCGAGAATGTATTATTTTACAGCGCGAGCAAGAAACACATTATCGCTATGCTGCGGAATACGGAAATTTTGACATTTTCGCGCTTCCCGCGGAACGCGAAAATGTCAAATTATCGCAATTTCCGCGACCGGACCAAAATTTTAGCCCAGGTCTAATCCCCAAAAGCGATGCAGTGCACGCAACGAAATTCGTTTTATTAATTTATATGTTAACTTACCTGTAAACCTCCGTAATCCATAGTTTACTACCCCCCACCCTGCCCCTCCCCCTCCCCACGTCACCACCCTGCAGTTACTCCTACTACCGACCGCGGCTGCCTGGTTGTACAAATACCTATTAAGACTAAGTGAAACAACAAATTACCACACAAAGTTGAACTTGGCATACGTTTTTAACTTTTGTTTTTATATTTTGAGCAATCCTGACATCTAGTGGTCGGGTACCATAAACTCCTTATAAAACGTATTTTCGCGACACATTGCTGCTTTCATCAGTTGCATTCTCTTTTATTTTGACTCGATGGCTCTTCAGAACCTATAATTTATAGCTAAGTGTGTGTTTTTTTCTCTCGTAACATTTATAAAATTACTCAAAGAGTGTGTTTGGTGTTCTAGTGGCTGTTCACATCTTTTGTATCGCGTGTTCACTTTTGTAGAGTATTTTTTTTTTGTGAAGACGGCATAAGTACTGCTTAGTCACAGAGGCATAACGGAGGACACCGCATGCCCGGGGGGGGGGGGGGGGAAAGGGGGGGGGGTCGGAGTAGCACACAGTTTACTTCAAAGGGGGCCCTCTTGGACTGGCCAGCTGCAAACATATAAAACATTCAGAAGCAGCAAGGCAGTTAGAGAATAAACCACTTCACCTTACCTTGCAGGCAGGGGCGGACCACTGCTTAGTCATGGAGGCAGGACTCTTTTTTTGAGGGGGTTTGTGGCTTGTTTTTAGGAAGGGTGGAAATCTAATCTCGAGTTAAAGCAATGGTTCGGCCCTGAGGGAGCTGGCACCAGTGGTCGTGCTGCTGTAATACTCATTACTAATCACAGCGCCACCCCCCCCCCCCCCCCCCCTGAGGTCAGCGTCCCCTCCACAGGTCAGCGTCCAGTGCGGTCGACCCAGTCGCACCGCCCTAAACCCAGGCCTGCATTCCCTAGTCTTCCCTCTCTTACCCAACTGCTGTAACTGGCCAAAATAATGACCACATCCCAACATTACTATGCTGAATGAACTGCAAAAGAGTAAATCTCACCGGCTGCTGAACTGACTTTCAATCATCTAAACAGCCAGAAACGTCCCAACATCTCCACAGACAGTGTCGCTTCAGTTATGAATGACATCACAAACACCAGCACCAACCACCTCACCACACAGGTCTTCACTAAACTCCCACACTTAAAACCTCTCCAGTGAAAGATTTACAGGTCAGCAAACTACTCAAAGCCAATGTTTGCCCACTGACAAAGCCAATACGTCTGTGTTTATGCTTTAACAAATGCAAACACTGGGCTGGAGGAAGTTGTACCCGAAACACAGATGAAAGAGGGTGAGGTGGAACAAGCAACCAAAGCAGCCACAAAATAGGACAGAGGAAGGTGTTGGCAGCTACCACACAATGCTATGTGTAGGTTTGCAGAGATAACTTTGTTCCTCAACAGTCTTGACAAAACATAAAAAGAGGTGCTGTTGCCACACCAGCCATAAGTAAAAGTTCATTACTGTCTGCCATGAGTATATTTCCTGGTTTCTTCTGCCTCTTTCAAACATTCAATGCCTGGGGGGCTAGACACAGCAGAGAGGGAGAGAGGGGTACAGGTGTTTCTGTGCTGGAAGGGTTAGGCATTAATACTCCTACGAGCAAAACTGAAAAGAAAGGGGCCCCAGGGCAGATTACAGTCAGAATATCGAGGGCAAAAGTATTGTGTGGACAGAATATCATGTCAAAAATATCGAGGATCAAAGTATCAAGAAGGTTAGTGCAAATAGGCAAGAATAGATATACTATTCTTAACTTCACATCTACATGCCATAGAGATATGTATATATCGTCAAGGTACATATACGTGGAGTTAAGTATAGGTAAACTTTGCTTTCCCATAGAAACTTACCTTCACAGTATTCTTGTCCTCGCTATTATTGACACGATATTTTGTCCACACAATATTTTGGACTCAAAATTCTGTCCAAACACCCCAAGGGCCTGTTCTTTTCTAATAATGCAATTCTACAATAAGAAGGGATCCATATTTCAAGCATACAGTAGCCAAGGCCACTGGAAATATACAATTGTGTGGGTGTAGCATTTTCAGCATATTTATGGATTAGCTACAGGTGCCACATATTTAATCATCTGCTGCATAATCTGCAGATTTTATCCCAAAAAGTCTATCTAGTTCAAATGGATCAAAAGTTACTAAAAACACAACAGCCTGTTACAGTGAGGGGAATGCCCTTCCCAAAGATTAAATGGGCCCTTTTCTGTTGCATATTGCTCTATTCGGGTGTTGAACTGCTATTAAAGAGGTGAGACATTTTCCCGAACAGTATTAGTATAAGCGTAAAAATGTCCAAATGTTGAAATCACACTATCACAAAATATAACGCATTATGCAGCATAATTTGGATTTTCTTGCTGCTTAATTTAATTGAGGCTGCTGCATAATTTGGTAATTTCCTGCCATATAACTTCAGTGAACCTGACAATAGCACACAAGGACGGACGAGGAAGACATAGATCATGTAGCGGTGAGCCCACCATTGACAAGTTGCCATGACTAAAAAAAAACTAACAGTAAGGGACCCGTTGTATTTTGAATTTGGTCCTGACAAAAGCCCAGACCCTTATAGGCAATACAGGCTGAAACATGTTGATCACTGATTTGTGATGTTAAAGACAATTTGTACATCCATAGAATGTGAGTACCTCACCTTTTAATCTTACCCCTGTATACTTCACGCATATTAAAATAATTGTTTTGAGATACAGGATGTAATTTTAGATAACACCATACAGATCCCAGTAGTACTTTCCCTTGAAAGGGGGTGGTACTCACCTAGGGAAGCAAGTACCTAGGTACGAAACCCAATGATTATGTCGGCCAACAACATACCATGGTGGTGACAACTTACACCACTAGTGGCTAAGACTGGTTGAGGGCTTTGGGTCAATACTGGATACATCCAGACCACACAGACCCACCAACAGGGCTCACTTTCCTTTGATTATGGATGTCTTTGCAGCGGAAGTGTAGTGAACTCCACACATAACTTCTACCTCCCCTTGATTCTGGATTTCACAAAATTACGAATATATTATTGTACATAGATTTTTGTTGTTTTCTTTCTTACTTACATTTTTTTTACTCTTAAGTTCCACCTTTGTATTGCTAACACAGTAGTCTAAAATTCATGAGTTATTGAGGTAAAAAAATGGAACACTACCTGAGGCAACTGCATACAGACAGTTGTTAAAGGTAGGGAATGCTAGCAAGCAGTACACAGGAGGACACAATAGAGGTGAGCCGCTGCACTGTGTTCACCCATGACAGACAATCCCCAGGTTTCTGCGTAAAAGGAAAGAAGCTAAGAGTGAACCTCCTAGCAGCTGCATAAGAGACCACCCTCCCAAGATGATCTAGAAGCAGTGGCCAAGTGCTGGGAAGTGCTGAGGTCCATAGAGTTATGTATAGGCTAATGTGGGATGAATGTATGGGCTAATGTGGACTACACTGGGTGAAAGCAATAGCAAAAGAATAAGCATTTGCAATGCAATATGTCTCACATTTGTGAGAGTTAGAGCTATTGGTGTTGTAAATGACAAAGTCTTTCACCAATGTGGTTTGGTTTGGAGTGGAGTGGAGAGGATGTATGTGGTGTGGAGTGGAATTATGTGGGCTGGATTGGAATTGTTAGTTGTGGACTTGTGTGTGGTGGAATTATATGGTGTGGAGTGGATTTGTGTAGTGGAATTATGTGTCATGGTGTGCAGTGGAATTATGTGGATAGTAATTATGTGGTATTGAGTGTACTGGAATTATGTGGGGTGGGATTGTGTGTCATAGAGTGTAATTATGTGGAATGGTATTTTGTGTTGTGGTATGTAGTGGAGCTTAATTATGTAGTGTACTGTTAAATTTTGTGGCACGATGTGGAATTCTGTGATGTGAATTTGATGTATGTGGTATGTTGTGTAATTGTGTTGTTGAGTTTAATTCATCTGGATTGTTGTCGAATTATGTGGTGTGGAATGGAAATGTTTAAAGGTGGATTGTGTGCAGTGGAAGTGTGTGGCGTTGAGTGAAATTATGGTGATTGGAATCATGTGGAAACATAATTACAAATAAAGGCGGCCTTTCATTGTGCACCTATTCACAAAATTAAAACACGTTGCATCCATCAAACATTTTTGGCATAGTACAATCAGGCAGTGCTTTACAGGCTTGTCTGGCAGGTCAGTGTGTTTGCCGGATTTTTGGTTGTGTGCGGGTAATAATAATAATAGTAATACTCAAGACACTCTAGGCCAGATGCAGCACCTCTCAAAATACAACAATGAAAGCACTTTACATACAATGACGTGCCTAGGATGAGAGGACCAATTGGATCGAGGCAGGGCCACTGAACAAGTTTCTAGCTCCAGCGAATCAAAAGTTAGTAAACATTGCCACACCAGTCACTTTACATATGTAAATTTGTCACCTTTTACCTGCTAATTGCTGTAATTAGCCAGTCTAAGAGGTGACTATGGTGACCACATACAGTGATCATGCCCATTTAATGTACTGGCGGAAGGAATTTTGTCGCAGAAATAAACCAAAACTGTCAAACGTTAAATGCAATTCAAACAGGGCAGGCTGAATTATTGTCTGCCTTGATTATATTTAAAAACCAACAAATACAAATTCTTATTCATATTACAGACAGTATACTCAAAGCTGTATTAATTCCAGCCAGGGCCCTGACTTCTAAAGAATCAGAAAGCTCTTGAGGTCACATGTGCTCAATGCTAAAGTACATTCGAGTGAGTCGCTTATATATCCAATATTACATATACTACACTGTTCTGTGGAGCTGATTTTGAAGGAAAGATGTGCATCATAACTTGTTTTTTCCTGCTGCATGATTTAGCTAAGTTTAAAGTGGTGGCCCTGGAGATAAAGCACAGCAACTTCAAAGCTGCAAACGGTAAGCCCCATAACCCATCCATCTCGCCACCTGCCCCTAGAGCGCCAAAACAGATCATACATGAAGCACCAAGAAGCGATCTATTTCAGTTAGCCCCTATACAATATCCGAGATTATAGAAGGTATACATTAAGAAGAGGAGGGGTGAAACAATGCACATTACAAGGGATAGGGAGGAGAAAAGTGATATTGAGGAGCAGAGGAAGGAAGAGGAGGAAACAAGTGGGTTGAAAGGATTGCTGTGAGGTTGTGAGAGGGGATAAGTTATTCGAACGGAATCTAAGGGAAGGCAGATTAAATGAGAAAAATTGGAATGCAACAGACAAAAGATTAAGGGATGGGGCTGACAAGAGTCAGCAAGTACAAAGAGAAAGGGGGCAAGAAACACTAAATGAGTGAACAGTGCTATAGTCCGCACTTTTAACAGGGGGACTTATAACTATCTGTAGCGGCTTGCACAGGTAAGCGGGGAGAGGCGGGGTGGGGGTGGTTGAAGTTGACAGATGATAGGATAAGTAATATTGAATAAATAAATTAAAGAAACCACTTACTTTGCGCTCGCTACATCACTTACTCAGCGATGCGGCGAGCGCAAGATAAGTGGTTTTATTTATTTATTTTAAATATTACTTAT
Organism: Triturus cristatus; assembly: GCF_964204655.1. Lineage (NCBI taxonomy): Eukaryota > Metazoa > Chordata > Amphibia > Caudata > Salamandridae > Triturus > Triturus cristatus. The sequence continues at coordinate 253,822,737 of NC_140586.1, forward strand.
TCCGCCATCTGTTGACTTCAACCACCCGCCCACCCTGCGCACCCCACTGCTCTTACCTGTGCAAGTCACCACTGACAACTATTAAGTAACTATTAAAGTTGTGCCAGGAGCACTGCAGCTATGGCCATTATGTGTTGCCCATATGGCGGCTTTTCAAATTGATAAAATCATTTTTTGAGCGTTAACCACTGGCAACCAAGCTTGACTCACTGGTGTGATCTTTGCCAGGAATTTTGCATGTGGTGGCCAACAATGTAATCTAGTCTGATGTGGTCACTATTCAAACACGGATGACGTTAACAGCTTGGTATTATTTTCCTTGAACATAACCAGGCCCTTATCATAAAAGGGTTGGAGACCCCTCCTGATTTAAACATAATTGCATAGCTAAAACACAATATTGAGAAGTGTGCTTGAAAACAAAGGGCAAGGAAAAGGGGGTTGTAAATAAACTCAGAGTTCTGAAGTAGAGACAGGAGATCAGCAGGGCTGGGGGCTGAGGGTAAAGCTGGAGACCACGTAAGGTCAGTGTACTGTGCCTGGATTGGCCAGACCGGATAGGTCAGGAAGGCCATGGAATATTTTTAATTGGTTTACTTGGCTTTGGCAGAGTGGTGCTGTTACAAGAGAAAGTAAAATGAAAGGCACAAACTTGCCATCATGGTGAGGTGGGGGCACCCTACTATGTCGCCTTCCAGGCTCCTCTTTCTTCCGCCAACTTCACAGGGTGAGAAAGAGAAAAAGAATCCGAAGGGGCGGGGACAAGGCAACAGGAGAAGCCTGCACCTCACAATGATTCTCCCTTTGCCTCTAAAAGAGCTTTAGGCATAAAAACGACACTTTTTCCTCCTCCTTTTTTCCTTTCGGCCTTTTTTTTCCTTTTGCTTTTTTGAACTTCCTGGGAGGGGCTAAACTGCCAATGGGAGCTGTGAGGTGAGCCGGGGACAGAAATAAAAAAAAAAAAACAGGAAGGGACGGTGAGAACATAGTGACCACACCGTCATCCGCTTCAATCAACACGCATGCACAGACGTCACCCAATGATTACACTGACACTTTCTTTGTGGGTGAAGAACTGCTGCAGGTTTATTCCATACAACATAAGTATGACAATAAAAATGGGTTATCTTACGGGCGATCCAGGGCAAGCAGCCCCTAGCTGCTCCACCCGCCTGGTGAGCCAGCACACACGGTGGGTCGATGCCCGGCAGTGTGGCACATATTTATTTTCAGATCATCCACTGGGTCACGTGATCTGTCTCCTACTCCCGCCCGTTCTGACAGGGGCGGAGCGTGTTGTGGCACACCCCCGGTTGGTCAGGCCCCCCGACCGCCCGAAGGACTAACGGGGCGCCGTCGCGGTCTTCCCAGAACCCCCTTCGGCTCCTGGACCTTGGCTCGGGCACCCTTACTGTGCCGGACAGGGGTACCCTTACTGTACCGCCTGTCGCAGAGGTACCCTTACTGTACCCGTCTGCATCCAGATCGCCCTGTAACTCCGCCACAGCTCTGGGGAGGCAACCGTCGCTACTTGGCACACGTTCTTTGCAGCGGGCCTATTTAACCGTCTGCACTACTACACTGAAGTCAAAACCTCCACTCTACAAATTCTTGATCTTTCTCCAGGATGGTAACGAATCGCACGAGTCATCCTGACTCGTGGCACCGACATAGTGGCGTGAAAAAAGAAACCTTATTTTATCAAATAATTCGTTGTGAGCCTTAAGAATCTGGCGCTTCCTAATCACATCTGGGATGACACTATGACCTTACATCCTTTGGCGCCCGATAAATTGAATACCATTCAATTGCGCATTAATAGAACTTGTTATGTACAGCGCGTTGTAAGTAGTGCTGGGCTCTGATTAGATGCGCTATATAACAAATAAGTTGATATTATTATCACTCGTGTTCCATTCTGGGGGCTTAATAGAACTATCATCAGGTTGTCAGGCTTGGGACACACTGCAGCTGGCCCCTACGCTACTCTGCCAGTCTCAGGCCTATGACCGCAAAGCGCAGCGACACGGGGCGAACACAGCAGATATTCTATGCGCTTACGGCTGAAAATTGTTGCATATTTATATAGCGCGAACACGTCCCGAAGGTATGGAGCGCTTTGCGTAGCACCGTATTTACATTAAACATTCTGGCATATGCTTTCCCCCCCCCTGGCTGTTAACTCTGCTTTGTTGTTGCCTATTTATATAGCGCGAACTCTATCTGCGAGCGTATCTGCAACAATTAAACAACCCAAAAACAATGCATGTCCCGAAAACAGGGCGGCGTAGACCAAATTGTGAACATGCGTCTGGCACAAAGGTGCTCGGCGTTTGTCCCGAAAATTTCAATCTTTCTCGACCACACAGTGCATTTCAGATAAATGAATGCTTTAGACCACACCGAAAACATCCCTGCACCACAAGCGCCCGGAATTTGTACCGTTTACGTTGCTGCTACGAAAACAATTGACGCCCCTGCCATCTAGGCTCGTCCCTCCGCTGAATATTAATTCTTGACCCAGAGTTCATATATTAGGCCAGGATCGACCGAGAGTTTGATGGGAGGAGCCATATAAATTAGACATGGCCCGCCTCATCAGCAATTTTACTGACACTCATTGCGTGTCGAGTAATAGAACCACCACCATAGTGTCCGCCAGGTGGCATATATCTATCCCCAGCCGGAACCCAAAACCACGCCACTAATGCTGTGTCTCATGGTGTGCAGGTCAATTTCCCCGATTCAAATAGTGCGCCGCCTTTCTTACCCTGCCCTTCGTGCTTTCTATGGGTACCTGAAATCACAATATGGGAACGGACCAGAATGCAATTGGAACATAATGTTCACCGGGGATCATCACACGTCTATAACATGCGCGTATTATCGATGCATCTAAGCCATAATTATTCGCATATCCAACTGTTGTTCGAGGGTTGCCTGACGTCTACAGTATATCCTACTTTAAACCCGAGGGATGTGTCCCCACAGATAAACACACAGTGACTTCACCGATAAAAGCATTTTCAACAAATAAAGCACAATTATACCAATACAGCATCTTTCCAATTTCCTGCAGGCTGCTTAAGGTGACCCAGGCCCCACGTGCTTTTGGAGGCTAAACATAGGAGGAGAAATTCGCTGAAGCGCCTGGGAAAGGATTCTTGGAAAGTTGTGTCACCCCCAGACCTGCTCCCGCCCTGTATGTGTCCGGTGCTCACCTCCCGCACAGAATATTGAATTCGATATTTCCAGTCTTTATAAATGGTATGGTTTGTTTTCAAACAGACCGCTTCAACTGTGGGAAACACGACAAATATAAAATAAGGAAGTGTAAACACTTATATCGGCCTAATCTACTCTCACAAAGTCTCGGAACTGAACAAACTCCGTCACATGATTATTTGTTGTAGCCAAGGGAGCAGATCTCCGGGTCTCTCGGAGAAGAAAAGCATCCTGAATCATGCGAAGTGCACCTTGTGCCTAACGTACCGGCCAAGCGTGAATACCTCCCCAGCACCATCCAAATCTTTTTAAGTCACAGTCAGAACCGGCGATAAAACAATACAATCCTTGAAGTGTGGCTTAATCACGCCCTGGCAAACAACATGCAAACATGCCCATTACTGTGCTTCTACAGATGAGCTCGGAGAGGTGGCTGCTCGACAGTGAAAATTGCCTTCACTTTTCAAGCGTATATGAGAAATTGTGTTTCAGAGCACTTTGCACGGCTCTGGCAAAGTGTTTCAACACACAAAGAATTAAACAGCTCTCCATTCACATGTCCTGGACACACAACGGGCCCCCTCCCACCACACGCAGAGCCTGACTTGCTCGATATCAGAGGGGGGGGGGCATACTCACAGAAGCACGTGCGCCTTTCAGCCTGGACTGCCCGGTCCAAGTTGGGTGGAGAGGCGCTGCCTCTCGGCACTGCGGAGAGTGGATACCCTTTGTGCACGCCGCGACCACAGAGGCCGAGCACCATCCGTCACCTGCTCTACACACGCCCTCGTCAGCAGCCCTGCAAATCACTCCTGTGCCTCGTATCGATTTCAGGGCGACGAGTAGCTGCCGTTTTATTTCGCCGTCACCAGCCCGCTTTCCGGCCTGTAACCCAAGCGAAACTCCCTTTCACGCAAGATGAGCAACAACAACTACTAAACTTGCGTCTTTAAAAGCTGCACGTGGTTCCATTATGAGGTACAATGTAAGAAAAGATGAACTACGTTCAGAAATACACACTGTACTTATAGTACATATATATTAGGCCAACGGTGACAAGGTGGCTCAGCCAGCCAGGTGGAAAAACAAACCATGGGCAAATTACGGGACGTGCCATGGCCAACGGAAGTGGAATTATTAAAACATGTCGGACAACGGCCGCCAACAGCATGAGCCACAAAAAACGCTTGCTGCCAGAAAGCCAGGTGGAAAACCAACCACAAAGCGCCTCGCTAGTTGCAATTTTGTTCAGTGTGGCGCTTTCCACGGCCGTAACGTCTGCCCTCACTATGCACCATACGTGGTCGCTGTGCTCGCATATATTACCCGCGCGCACTTTGCAAATTCAAATAACCCGCTCGACTGATGCCGCATGTAACTTCTTTCAGCGCTGATCCCTAACTCCCCAACGCAAATCTGCTCCGGCTGCCGCGCCTCACCCCGCTGATCCCTGGATACATTCGGAAGGGTGGCCCGAGCCCCCGAGCAGCTTCTGAGGCAACCCCAAGGATCGACTGCGCACTACACAGGTAAGGAGTTCTGGGTCCGGGGGCCACCCACAGGCACGCCTGCGCAGCCACAGCCAGCAATGGCGTCAGGGCAGCGCGATCGCTAATTCATGCAAGGGCTTATCAACAGCCCAGGACCCCACACGGGCAACCAGCGAACCACTCACCGCACAAACCCGACCCCCACTCCAAATGGGGCCCGGGACAGCTGCCACGGCATCCGGCTGTCACCGCATAGCCCATACCGCTGATAAAAGACTACGTGGGAGGGGGCAACAACACCCCTACACTCACCGGAAAAATGCCGACGCCAGGACCCGACAGCGGAAGAACCGACGCCAGACAATGGACCCATATCTCGCGTGGCCAGGAGCGCCAATTCGCGCGGCCAGGGGCGCGGGAAGCAGAGTCCACGCGTGTCCGAGCTGGAGCGGCGCGCAGCAAGCAGAGGAGGAACTGGGCGAGAGGGATGCCTAAGTAGGGGGGCTAGCCTCGCCCCCCACCCCCAACGGCCCGCCTCCACCTACACACTATTGGGAGGTCTCCTCCCTGGGCGTAGCCTCGCGCACGAGGCAGAAGAGGGGGAAGGCTGCGACGGGCGGCCACTAGAGAGCTGCCCTGCTGATGTCCCACTGTGTGGGACGCGGGCAGCGGCAGACCAAAGCGCGGAGAGCTGAAAGATCCTGTGGCCTTACACCGAAGCATGTGAAAAGCACTCACAATTAAAGTATGTTTGAAGGCAAGCCATGTCGTGCTCTCAGCCTCCCAATCTTCATATGCAGGAATGCGACTGCCTGCAGGACACCGTTTCCATGAGCTGCAAGTAAAAGATAAAGTGCAGCACCTGTTTCATGAGCGCCGCGCTGAGAGTGAAAGTATGTTTCAAGGCAAGTCGCACCGTGCACAGGCGCGCAACACCCATTGGACTCAAAGGGCTTCAGACCCCCTGTCGTGTGTGGCAGCCCGGGATGAGACACCTTCCCGGGCAAAAAAGCAGCCGCACCCGAGCACTTCACAGGTCTTTAAAAGACCATTTGCATGTTAATGAGGCCTTGCTGTTGTTTCACCGCTTCTAACAGCCCCTGCAGCTCCACTCTGCCTATTGCTTAAAGTTCAGCCCCCCTCGAAATTTTTGCTCAGGCCCCCCCGAAATTTGGCTCTAGTTGCGCCTCTGACCGTGCATAACATAAGAAAGGCGTGGCTGCCATGTTTGAAGGTAAACCTTGGCATACCACGCTACAATAATTAGAAAATATAGTTCACCAGAACAACAGATAAGGAATTGAAGCGGAAGGACACTGAACTTAGGCGGTGCTCCTCTACTAAAAAACGGAAGTGACATATTGCTGCATGAACCACTTAGGAGAACCCAACAACCAAGAGGGACACTGCAGTGAACCAATAATAAGCAGCAGGTGGGAGCAAAGTCCTTTATCGACTACACCAGGTCTTCCAGATAGTACATGCACTCTGCCTAGGCTCGACCTAAAAACAGATGCCTACAGAAAATAGGTCAGACACTTTAGTTTGGGCTGAAGCCACGTAATCATTTATCCATTCTTAAATTTTTGTTATTATTTTGGCTCTAGCATCTAGTTTCTAATATTGGATCTGACATTCTCTTTATTTCTAACTCTTTATAGTCTGGTGAAAATGTGTGTCGTCTTGGAGCTGAAACACAACTATAACCTAGAGAACATATGCAAAGCCTACTCGGAGCTATAGGTTTCTTACGATACACAACTGCAGCCAGTGTCATACAAATATACTTTGTGATTCGAATTATATTCAAATTGATAGATTCATAAACTGCAACAAAATACATGTCAATGTTATAGAGCTCACCTAAAAATAAACAATCACTTTCCCTCCTAAATCGATACCATAATACCATAGGTTTATCAAAAGAAATGTTACCAAAGTCTGTGCAAAGATGATGATCCTTTTCAGTCCCCTTTGGAAACGGCAACGTGCAAGTGTAAGTGTTTATAATCTTCAACAGATGACGGCTGAAAATAGTGTTCATTCGCAAAGTTTAAGTCCTTTAACAGTTTTATGCTTTGTGTACTTGTGTACTTATCTGTTGCCTGTTCAGTCTTTCGACAACTTCCAAGGATAACTCTAGTAACAAAGTCCTGGCTGCAGCAACTATGTATCTCGATTGCCTGCACAGACACTCTGGATCATAAGGAACTTATACCTTAAGAATTGAGTTTCTGTGGCAGTCCTGTCACTTCAAAGGACATGTAGTCTCCCTTGGCTTCACTTCATGTGTCTCATGTAGTGTGTCTACTGGAGATGCAATGCTTGTCTGCAGGAGGTGCTCACACCACATGAGAACTGCCTGCCTCACTTGAAGGCATGCACATCCAGGCACTTGGGAGCAGAATCCCTCCACACTGGGCCTTCCCCAAGAGGTACTAGTGGGCCACGGATCATTACAGTGCTTCCCACACAGGCTGTAATCACATCAGCTGAGCTTCTGTTTTTTCGGGATTACTAGTGTAGCACTCATGCAGCAAGTGAGGGGCAGGAAGATTGGATGCTGGATCCCGTAATCATTGCTCAGGACAAACCTCTTCCAAATTCAGTTAGGGCCATATTTATGACCTGGTTTGCATTGATCTTGCACCAAGAAATGTGGTGCAAGAGCGACACAAACCTTAAGTCATAATGGAAGAAAGCGCAAATTGCTGTGTTACGTTACTCTGAGAAAGGAAGGTATCCCATTGGCGTTGCGTGGGTGTTCCCACGCAACACCCGTGGTTTTTGACGCATTTCCAGATTTACCATACCTGTTAAAGCTGGGAATGCACCAAAAAGATACACTCCCCCAGGAGAGGCGTGACGAGGAGAAATATCTTCATTTACCCTCATTACTTCCTCTTTCTATATGTGCTACATTCTGCAGCAAACATAGATAAAGGAAAACGCCTCTAAGGATTATTTTTGTGCAGGAAGGTGCCCCTTCTTGCACAAAAACAATCCTGCATGCAACACAGGCACCCTTGCAGCATGATGCAAAGGTGCCTGTCTTGATACTAGGCATACTAGGCAGCCCATTGTGTGCCAGCACAGGGGGAAAAGGACAGAAATGGGCTGTATATCTTAAATACAGTGCATTCCTGCCCTTTTCCAGTGACGCAGTGCAGTACCGCAAGGTAATTTGCAGCACTGCACTGCGCCACTTTGCCATAAATATGGTCCTAATTATTATCATTGTCTTATAGCAATTCATGCAACTACAATCCTATGTACTTCAGATTTGTTTTCAGAATTCACTGAAACTGGTCACGATTTGGAGCAAGACATCTCTTCAGAAGTTAAGTTTCAGCAAGGACACATGATACACAGCATGGATTTAAATGGACAGGATTCACAATTTGTTCAATTGTAAAAAGACCAATAAATGCGGACTGCAACTTTTTTGACGCATTTCCAGATTTACCATACCTGTTAAAGCTGGGAATGCACCAAAAAGATACACTCCCCCAGGAGAGGCGTGACGAGGAGAAATATTTTTATTTACCCTCATTACTTCCTCTTTCTATATGTGCTACATTCTGCAGCAAACATAGAATAAAGGAAAATGCCTCTAAGGATTATTTTTGCGCAGGAAGGTGCCCCTTCTTGCACAAAAACAATCCTGCATGCAAAGGTGCCTGTCTTGATACTAGGCATACTAGGCAGCCCATTGTGCGCCAGCGCAGGGGGAAAAGGACAGAAATGGGCTGTATATCTTAAATACGGTGCATTCTTGCCCTTTTCCAGTGACGCAGTGCAGTACCGCAAGGTAATTTGCAGCACTGCACTGCGCCACTTTGCCATAAATATGGTCCTAATTATTATCATTGTCTTATAGCAATTCATGCAACTACAATCCTATGTACTTCAGATTTGTTTTCAGAATTCACTGAAACTGGTCATGATTTGGAGCAAGACATCTCTTCAGAAGTTAAGTTTCAGCAAGGACACATGATACACAGCATGGATTTAAATGGACAGGATTCACAATTTGTTCAATTGTAAAAAGACCAATAAATGTGGACTGCAACTAATAAACTTTCTTCAAATGCAATTCTTTGTAAGTAACCAGACTTTCCCACGCTCTATATACTTAGGTGCTGTAGTTCTTTCTCTCTCAGATACCTCCTGTGCTGACTTATAGGTTTCCTGAAGTTCAGCCAAATATTCTTGTACTGAGGGAACTGGTGTATATGATGGCAGGTCTAATGGCAATATTCTAGGGTGATATAAATGTTAATTAATTGTGCTAACCATGGCAACTTGTTCCAAACCTATTCGTACAACAAAGCTTGACATATCAAGCACTGTTCAACATATTGATTCATTTGTTCTGTCCGTCTGTTTAAGGATGATAACTAATAGATAAATGGACTTCCATGTCCAGTTCTTTACACAATGGAGGCCAGAATTTAGTGGTAAATTGAGAACCCCTATCAGTTGCTAAAAATGTAATTGTATTGTATTTATATAGCACTTACTACCCCTGACAAGGCGTCAAAGTGCTTATCGGCAAGTAGCAAGCTAATCCGGAACTCAAGGTGGATTAGTGGTGGATTAGTAGATGGAAATATAAATTGCTAATTGCAGTGGTGGGAATATGAGTCTGGTAGATGGATTGAATATGATAAAGGAGGGATAGAAGAAGGAAGTGTCTAGAAAGTGTTATTTAGGAGATCACAGTAGTAATATGAGGTCTGGGATGAGTCTGAGGAGGGATGGAGGAGGGAAGAATCCAGAAAAGGACATCCGGGACACCATAGCAGTAACATTAGGCTTGGATGAGTCAACGGAGGGATAGAGGAGGTAAGAGTCCAGAAAGGGTTATTTTGGAGAATATAGCAGTAAAATTAGGCCTGGGATGAGTGAGAGAGTAGAGGTAGAGGCTGTATTGAAAAAGGTATACGCTGAGATACAGAGCAGTGGATTGGAGAGAGTCGATTTAAAAAAAATCTATATTGGGAGCAAAGTAATAAATATATAGTACATAACTACATAAAAAACATATACATGTACATGAAAAACAATAAGGAGGCACAAAATTGCATTATACAAACTCCATATGTACATGCATGGATACATATTTAGAAACCCAGACCTTCAAGTGTTGCTGGACATAAAGTTAGCTTATTTAGTTATTTTTATTATTAGTTTTGGGTACTTTTATGTTTTTTTTTATTTTATTTTTTGTGAAATTTGTGTAGTTTGGTTTTGTGCAATTATGCTAAATTTCAGGAAAATGATGTAAAATTTCTCAAAAAATGTCTTGCTATATTCTAGAATGAAAAGCGCCCCTGCATATGAATGAGGTGGAGAGCCCCCAGCAGGAGAGTCCCACAGGAGTCCCACATTCCAGCCTCCTGTCACTGGTCATCAAGGCTCATCACATGCCCCCGAGGACTCTCCCTGGACGGCATCCTGGGGAGGCTTCTTTTGCAACTGTGCCCTCCCCCAAAGCCTGGTGATGGAGTTAGGTTCAAGAAGCCTGAGCAAGGGGGTGGGTAGCGGTAATATACAGTAGTAGCAGAGAGAAACACTCACAAGAGGGACTGCACCAAGAGTTTGACTGCACATACTTACAAACCTGCTATAATTAATGCAGCTGGTGGCACTAGGCACTAAACATATATCCAAAGTATTGTAATTGTAGTGTTCAAAGCTAGAATAGTCACTGGGTGCACACCATGCACTTCGGAACTCAATGAATCTATCATAATTGCTCCACATTGACTTGTAAGTCATATTCATGTAGCACTATCTATTCCTGATGATACGTTGAAGCACTTTTTCATTGTGAATAAAACTGGCAGGCCACTGTGACCCATGCTACACTTATTTCTCTGCAGCAGCGACATCAACTGCCTGGGCTAAGTGGAATTTATACCAAAGACACCGCAGGCTTCACACATAACTCTGCAACAAGCGCACTAACCCATTTGTTATTTTGCTGGTTTTGAAGCCAGTGACCTACAGGCCAGATACTGATCACTGGAGTGGGTGCAGTAACCTACTAATGTATCTTATGTCCGTGGCTCCATTAGTCGCTAAGAACAGCAGATAAAAATCCCGCCATCCTGGTGTAGGTCTCACTCTGAATGCAGCAAAGTGCAAGTTTCCCAAAAACAAACTTAATTTCTTTGGGCACATATTCTCTGATGGGTGAATGACTCCTGAACTGGATAGGGTGCAAGCACAGTCATCTACTTGTCCCCCACAAGATGTAACCACCATGCTGCTATCCTTCTTAGGCATGGCTAGTTATTGCTCAAGGTACATTCATGACTTGCTACAGTGAGTGCCCCATTGAGAGATTTAACAAAGCAAAATGTCTGATTCCAGTGGTCTCCTGAATGCAGCCAAAGTTTCAAAGAAATAAAACATTTTATTGAGAATGCAATGTAAATGGCCTATTTTGACTCCAAGTTACATACTGAGATCATGGCAGATGCAACCCGGAGGGGATGAGGGAAATCCTTGCTCAACACAATGGCCATCCGAATGCCCAGAGACAAGTTGTGGCCTGTCTGAAACAGAACGTACCTACTCTCAGCCAGAGAAGGAGAGTCTGGCTGTAGTGTGTGCAAACATTTTTATGTGTTTTATATGGGAAATCTTTCACTATCATCACAGATTACCAGGCATTGCTCACTATCTTTGGAAACCCGAAAGTTAAGATGTCTCCCCGCATTGAGATGTGGTGCAAGAGTACGACTATGCGATTGCACACAAGCTGGGGAAAGACCAAAACCTTGCAGTTAACTTTTCATGAGTGCTGCTACCTCACCACAGTTCAACATCCAAAGCAGCAGAAGAGTATCACAATTTCATTGTGTGGTCCAGTATGCCAGCAGCTCTATCCATTGAACAGATTATTGCTGATACCAATGCAGATAAAGACATGCCCATCCTCAAAGACCTGAATACAATGCAAACTTGGAATAAAAGTATTCAACCCTTTGCTTACGATGTTGAGTTTAAAAAAATCAAAAATGTACAGGATGAGCTGTCATTCACCCAAGAGGGCATCATATTGAGGGGCTCAAGAATCATCATACCTGAGAGCCTGAGATAGCAAGTTATTGAGATAGCCCATGAAGGACATTGTGGGATTGTAACCACCAAAAGAGCTCTAAGAGGCCAAGTGTGGTACCCTTGCCTAGATGAACGAGTTGAAAGCGTGCCACCTAGGTAACTGTTTATTCCTCAAAGTGATGCAGCATCCTCTGATAATGTCTGGCTTTTCTGGGCATGCCTGGTAGAGAGTTGCCGTTGATTTCTATGGGCTTCTAGGGAATGGACATCATGTCATGGTAGTCATTGATAAATATATTTGTTTTCCTTTGGTGGAAGACTTATCATTGACAACCCATAACAAAGTCATTGAGCGGCTTAATGACATCTTTGTAGCGTGGGGTATCCATTATATTCTCAAATCTGATAGTGGTCCACCTTTCTATAACAAAAACTTCAAGGAGTTTCTTGTTTGACTCAATGTCAAGCATAAAAAGATTACATCTCTCTGGCCCCAAGCCAATGGTGTTGTTGAACAATTTATGGGCACCTTCCAAAGGGTAATTCAGCGAGCATCTATAGAGGGAATCGACCTAAACCAAGCTATGTGTCAAGCCTTTTGTGTCTATCGCTCAACTTCTCAATCCACAACTGGCGAGAGTCCTGCAACCTTGCTATTTTGGAGAGCCGTCGGAACCAAACTACCACAATGGACATCGGACCGATCGATGAATCCTGATAAGGTTTGAGTCACAGGCACTTCTCGAAAGTGCAAAATATTAAACATATGCTGATGAGCATTGACAGTCTTCGATAAAGGCGACTGGGTACTGGTCAAACAGAAACAGAAGTGGAAAACGGACACTCCATTTGCTGTGGACCCTCTGAGGATTGTAACGTGCAAAGAACTTATGGACACAGTTCATCGTCCAAGAAAGTCCACCACACGGGACTTGTTACACTTTAAACACCTACCTCAAGGTTCGTCAGCTCCTGAGATCACGCGACAGGTGACCCCACCTGAATGTCCAAATCAAACATCTGAGCATATGTCATTGGTACCTAATCATGGTGCATCCCAGCTACCTCATACCACCTGATCTGGGAGACCAGTGCGAGCGCCTCAGCAACCCATTGAGGAAATATAATGCTAATTTTGTCTGTACTTTTTATTTAACAAAGGCGTAGATGTAGTGTCTTTGATATTATGCGCACCAGGACCCTCATGGTTCTCGACGGGCTCTAAACAGGAATTGTGTAGTCTACTGAAAGGTGTTAAGGTGCACTTCTGGGAACTGGTAACATGGGTGAGACAGAAGGTAAATACCATAGAAACTCATATTGGCCCTCCTACATGGATCAGTTACTTTAGTTCCTTATGCAGAGTTAACCCCATAGGCCCATATGACACCCAACTGGAGCGAGAAGATATATGGTGTCATGTGAAATTGACATACTAGAACCAGAGGTGGAAACAGCACTGAGCGCTATGAAGAAAACATGAAGAAACACAAGGCACCAGGTCCAGACCTTGTGCCTATAGATATTTACGGCAAGGAGCCACACTTATGAGCCAGCATGCTTGCTAAAGTGTTTAATTCATCACTCACTGGCAAAACCATACCCCATTCATAGCGCTCTGCCACTATAGTACCGATCCATAAGAAGGGTGATCGGGGTAGGGTAGTCCCTTCAATTATTGCCCGATCCCGCTCTTAGATGGGGCATGTAAAGTCCTGGGAAAAGTTCTGCTCGACCGCCTCCATGGCTGGGTGGATGCACACAACATTATGACAGAAGTGTAGGTCTGCCTTCAGGCGAGAATAGGGACCATCCACCAGGTTCTCCTTTTGTATACGATCTCATGCAAATTTACAGCAGTTATAAAGTCATCACTCTATCTAATATTTGTCGACCTTAAAGAAGCCTTTGATTTCATTGATAGAGAGAAGCTGCGGAAATCCCCGGTCAATTTAGGAGTTAATATCACCCTGGTAATGGATATAAAGGCTCTTCACACTAGTAACATGGCTAGAGCTAGATATGGCCCTGATGGGGAGCACACTGAATCTTTCCCGGTCCTGCAAGGGTGTGTGCTGGCACCCTAGCTTTGTTGTCTTTTTTAAAACGATGTAGCAGACTACCTAGTAGAACATTTTGTAGACATCCCATTATAGCCAGAAAGAGGGTGCCAATATTATTATATGCGTATGACGCAGTGTTAATGGTGCAAACAGAAAATGCAACATATAGGCTGCAAAATCGCTTTGAGGAATACTGTGAGAAGAAATCATTAACCATTAATGGTAGTAAAACGAAAAGCATGGTTCTGAGGCCCCCGTACCTTCACCCCAGAAGCTTGCCTCACAAAACCGTGTGGCCTACCGGTTAGCAGGCACCAACCGAGTTCCCATTAGCACCATTTGCTAACATCTGCACCCTTGCACTCTGCACACAGCCGTCCTAGTGCCACTGGTGGTGCACCTCAAGTGCTGAACTGAACCTTGAGGAACCTTGGTTCTACCCCCGAAAACTTAGTTACCGAAACCGTTTACTTACCTGCAAACATAACACTTAGTTTTTAGGTCGAACATTCGAGACCTCTTGTAGATACTTTAGTATATACTTCTATGTGTATGTACTTTGTGGGCTCTGGAAATCAGTCCTAGGATTGTCTGCTTCCGCTTAGGGACTTTTTTTTCCTGTTCAACTGCTTCTATTTAACTGTCTTGATAGAAAACAACCAGTAGAGATCGGTAAAATACCAGAATTGCTTTCTGCTGAGGGACTTTATTTTTTTTATTTTTCTGGCAACTGCCTCTATTTAACTTTCTTGACCGAAAACTACCAGCAGAGGTCAGTAAAATACCAGAATCACTTAAGCATTCTCTAGATTCCAGTCCATAGAAATTGTCTTTCATGAGCACCCGTAGACAATAACATTTTTTTCAAATCTTGTATTTTTAGTGATATGACCACGAAAGCCCTGATTTTATATTAAAAACAGAGCTTTGGACCATACCATTTCCTGCTGAAAGGCAATATTTCTCTCCATGTGTTCCCATACCTGGTGTGTCACACAGTTTGGTGCCTACTTTCCCTCCATGTTAAAGAACAGTAAATGTTTCAGCACCCAGGCTAATGTGCTGCATAGTTAAATACATATAAGGTCCCAAAGGCGAGACCGATTGCATTGCAAATGCTTGTTCTCCATAGGATTGCATGGTGGGTTGTCTCTCAAAAAAGTTCTGTGCTGAACCTTTTTTGTACTGCAACTAAAGTAACTTAGTGTCTTCAAAAGAGATCACCTACTTTCTAATGTACTACAATGCCCAAACTGGTGATTAGCTTGTTTTGTGCAAAAGTAGAAAAGTAACTGAAAAGTGACTAAAAAGTAATCTTAAGTAATTACAAGTATTCTGAAGAGCTTACAACCCATTTTCTTGACTGTAAATGTGTATGTCCCTCCAAAGCCACTCCCTACTATATCTTGAAAAGTATAATTGTATTTAAAGTATCACTTGGTTCTAGAAATAAAAATAACAACATTTGTATACTAACAATTGGTCTGGGTTCATCTTTGAGTGTGTAAAACAAATGCTTAACATTACCCTCTGATAAGCCTGACTGCTCAACCACATTACCACAAAAGAGAGTATGGTATTATCTACTTTAGCCTCAGCTATAACTCTGTGGATCTACTGGACTCTGTGCACACTATACCTTACTTTGCTATAGTATAAACAGACAAGAGACAGAACAGGGGAACCCTACTCACTAAGGAACCAGGGTAAGTATTAGATTCAAGAAAACAGTGGTTCCTGTGGAATAATACTGTTTTGAACCCTTGGTGTATGTGGTTTCTTCCCCCTCTGACATTACTCATGCCCTCTACATTGCGATTGCGCATCCTATTATCAAAACAGATAGTATTATTCCACAGGAACCACTGTTTACTTGAATCTAATAGTATATACAGAGCCAGCTTCCTACAGGCTGGGTATCCTTCCGAAGAGGGATAACTTAATACGTATTCACAGGCTTGCCACTGGTTTTGACTATTACAACTGTAGTCTTAGGAGGTTGGACAACTTGAGCCATTTCCGTTTGCTCTGTAAAAAATATGATTATCCACGGTGGTGATGGCTCCTTCCTTTTTTTAAATTCATGGGGTTAAATGTGTTAAATTGGCATGGGCATTTCATATCAGGATGGATGATATGTTTGTCGTTAATTCAGTGCCATCTATTTAATGGGTTGCATGACCCCAATTGAGAGAGCTGCCCACCACACTAGGTATTAACCCACTCAGACAACCCACAGGGCCTTAAGTACACTCCATTATGTACTGTGCTGCTATTGCTGTTCAAACTGCATGTCCTCTAATGTTTCCCTGCACCCGCCCTGATACATCTGGTGAATTAACTGACTGTTTATACTGGAATGAAATTTAGTGCTCCTCTGCATTATGCCACTTAGTTGACAGTACTGTAAATGCTTATGAAGTCAGTGTCTGAATGAGTTGCTAACATTTGAAAAATTCCCTTTGCTCTTGCACTATATATATGTCATCAGTGATCTCATCGGTGATGTCACTGACCATGTCATGAATGATGTAATATGTGACGTCATCAGCAGTGCATTGTGGGGGCACGAGTTATAGTTAGTTGAACTAACTATAACAACAGAATTTCTATGGTTTTGTACAAGTGAAATGTCCAACTAACTAAAATGTTCCTGAAACCAATGGTTTTTTCAGTGAATTTCTCTCTCTCTCTCTCTCTCTCTCTCTCTCTCTCTCTCTCTATATATATATATATATATATATATATATATATATATATATATATATATATAGTAAAAAAAACATAGGTTTCAAGCACATTATAGTTAGAAATTAGCATTTAAAATGTTTTAGAAATTCACTGAAAAAAACAGGTTTCAGGAACATTATAGTATTGAAGAATGAGTGGGTGTATAAGTGCCTGGATGGAGGATTTAGTAGGTGCGTGACTGACTGTTTAAGTGAGTGAATTAAATGTGTCTTACTAAATGCATGGGTTAGTGACTACATTGTGTGAATGTCTGTATCAGTCTGTCTGTTGTTGTATAAGCTGCTGCATGGGTTGGTCAGTAGCTACATGAGTGTCTATATGGGTTATCGATTGGTTGCCTGTATATTTGTATGGATGCCTGAGTGTGTGGGTGGGTGGGAGGTGTGTGAGTCTGTGCATAGATGTTTGAGTGGTTGATTCACTGAGTGTATGGGTTCAAGAGTGCATGTGGAAACAGCTGTATGGGTGGGTGAGTGTGTGTATGGGTGTGTTGGTGAGTGAATGGATGTCTCAGTGGTACATGTTCAAGTAACTACATATGTAAAAGCCAGTGTATGTGAGAGTTGGAGTATATAAATGACTATACGTAAGAGTCAGTGATTGTGAGAGTGGCTGTATGGATGAGTGTGTACTTGTATCAGTGATTGTATTAGAGGGTAAGTACACCTTTGTTTCTGTATAAATAAGTGATGTGGTGTGTGTATAACTGTACAGGTGAGTAAATGGAAGTGTGATTGATTCTTTGCATGACTGACTAGGTGTGTGAGTAACTCTGGATGAGTGGTGGTGAGTGTCTGTATAGGTGTATGAATGCATATGATAGTGTTGTATTGATGAGTGACTGCATGTATGAGTGATTGTATGGGTGAATGAGTGGATGTGTGTGTAGACCTAGGAATCAGTGAGTGTGTATGTAGTAACTGGTATTGGTGTGTCGATGGTTTCGAAAATGGTAGTCTGTATTTTACAGTGGGTGTATCAAAAGTTATATTAGGGTGTGAGGAGGTGTATCAGATTTTCATGTGGATGATGTCATTAGTGATGTCATCAGTGATGTCACTGACCATGTCATGAATGACATAATGTGTGACGTCATCAGCAGTGCATTGTGGGGGCGTGAGCTGAACTAACTATAACGGCGGAATTTCTATGGTTTTGTACGAGTCAAATGTCCAACTAACTATAACGTCCCTGAAACCTATGTTTTTTTCAGTGAATTTCTACGGTTTTTTTAAATGCTAATTTCTAACTGTAACGTGCCTGAAACCTATGTTTTTTTCAGTGAATTTCAATGGTTTTTTAAATGCTAATTTCTAACTATAACGTCCCTGAAACCTATGGTTTTTTTCAGTGAATTTCAAAGGTTTTTCAAATGCTAATTTCTAACTATAACTTAGCAGTCTCGTTTTCAGAGTGGTGGAGAAAGGTGAGCGTGGCCTCAAAACGCATTTTCGCAATCCCACTGAGTGGGATTTACTGGTGGCCAACTACCCCTTTTATTACCTCCTAGTAAGTCCCACACAGCAAGATTGCTAACTTGTTATATCAGGCCCCACCGCCTCCCTGCACCACTGTGCAAACGCACCCCCTGGCGCGTTGTAAATTGGGGGATTAAGTTCCCTTGAATCTTGTGGGTCCCTGGGGGCCAACTAGCCCACCATGTACCTCCAGTAAGCGACACAGAGCTGTGTAAAAAGGGGGCGTGGCCTTGGATCACCTCTCTGCAACACAGCTCCCTGGCGCACACTGGAGGTACCTGGAGTGCTAGTTGGTCCCCAGTGACCCTCAGTATTCATGGGGAATTATTTCCCCAACTTACAACACGCCAGGGGGCGCGTTTGCAGAGTGCTGCAGGGAGGGGGCGGGGCCTCTGGTGCGGTGCGGCGTTTTTTTTTCTCCAGAAGGGGGCTGTGTGGCCCCCCTTCTTTTCCCATTTTTGGGACCCTGGGGGATGGGGTACCCCATCCCTCAGGCCTGACCCCTATTTAATTTTTTTTTTTTTAAATAAACGGGAAGGGGTTGTTTAAGGAGGGGGGCTGGGTGCCCCCCCCTCCTGAGGCCTCTATTAGCCCTGGGGACCCCATCCCCCGGGACTGTACCTCTTTTTTTTAATTTAATTTTTTATTGAGGGAGGGGGGCCATGTGGCTCCCCTCTCAGGCCACTTCTGGCTCAGGGGACCCCATCTCCCGGGGCCAGCCCTTTCCGGCGGGGACCGCAGGGGGAGCCCCAATGCCCCCACGGTCCCTGCTGGCTCCCCACCTCCGGTGGGAACCGGCATTGCTTTTCCACAAGGGGAGCTGCTGACATGCAGCTCCCCTTGTGGAAAAGCAATCCTGCTTTGCTTCATTGAAGCGAGAGCAGGTTTTCCTGGTCTCGCTTCAATGAAGCAAAGCAGAGTTTGCTATAGCAGTGCGGGAGCCGCATGGCTCCCGCCCTGCCATAGCAAACAGCAGTGTCCCGAGGGTGAGCACCCCGGGACACTGCAGAAGCCGGCCCTGGGGGGTGGCGGTCCCCGGGGCCATCAAGTGCTCCATAAGGGGGGCCGCGTGACCCCCCTCCAAACCTATGCAAAGCCCCGGGGAGATGGTGGTCCCCGGGGCCCGGGTCGCCGTAACGGACCCCCAAATTTAAATATTAAATGCCCCGGGATGTGGTGGTCCCTGGGGCAGAGTGGGGGGGCTTGAGCCCCCCACACTAATTATTATTTAGAGCCCCGGGGAGGTGGCGGTCCCTGGGGCTCGGGGGGCCTGCGAGGCCCCCGTTCATTTACAAAAATGCCCTGAGGAGGTGGTGGTCCCCGGGGCAGCGTGGGGGGTTGGGACCCCCCACACATTTATTTTAGAAGCCCCGGGGAGGTGGCGGTCCCCGGGGCTGCAGGGGGCACTTTCCCCCCGCATTAGATTTAATTAGATTTAATAAGCCCCAGGGAGGTGGTGGTCCCCGGGGCTGTGGGGGCCCCGACGGGCCCACGCAAATATAAACCACATTGCCCCCGACATTGCCCCCGGGACCTGGCCCACCCGACGGCCTCATTAAAATGAAGCGTGGGAGCCTGCGCTTCATTTTTTTTAAATAATTTCAACGGAATTCGCGACCCCAACGCAAATTCCTCCAAAATTGTTTTAACAAAATGCTTTATTTGGCCCTGCGGGTCCTTGTGGGACCCCCTGAGCAGGCGTAGTGGGTCAGGGTGTTCCTACCCTGCACCCTTTTCTTGTTTTTATCTTTGTTTTACTGTTTTCTTGTGACTCGGTTCTAACGTGTCACGAGATGGCTGCCAACAGTTCCTGGTTTGGAGTGTTGGCAGCCAATGAGAATGAAGCTCGTGTTCGGGAGGGTTCGCGAACCCACCGCGCCCACAGATATATAAATTTTTTCTTTTTCTATTTTCTCAGCAACTACTGAACGGATTTACACAATTTAAAAAAAAGGTCGCTATCTGAACCAAGGGCTACCTTTTTGCCAAATTTGGTGTAATTCTGTTCTGCAGTTCGAGCTGTAGCTTTGTCTAAAGTTTCCTATGGAAATTAACATGGGAAAACGTGTTTTGGGACCCCATTTTTTCTCGGCCCCCGCTTGGCGAATCACCCCAAAACTTTCAAGACAGGAGCTGACCGGAGCGCCCCACTAGTTTTGAACATTTCGCGAAGATTCGTCAACCGGCGCTAAAGTTATTGGGAAAAGAAAAAACGCTTTTTGAATAGAAACAAGGTCCTAACTATAACTACCTACTGGCGACTGCCAGTAGGTAATATATATATATATATATATATATATATATATCAACCCAAGGAAGACGACGCCGTGTGCGGTTTAAAGCTTTATTAAACTGCCGTTATCACGGCAGTTTAATAAAGCTTTAAACCGCACACGGCGTCGTCTTCCTTGGGTTGAAGTATCAGGACCTGCTCCCGAGAGGTCCTTTGTGGCGACGCAGCTCTTGTTAAGGAGTGGCAAAGAAATACTCGAGAGAAGCGAGAGGATATATATATTACCTACTGGCGGTCGCCAGTAGGTAGTTATAGTTAGGACCACGTTTCCATAGGAAAACCTCAACATTCTATTTTGAATAACTTTGGCGCCGGTCGACGAATCCTCGCGAATTTCTCAAAATAGGTGGGGCGCTACGCTCCGCTCCTACCCTGAAAGTCTCGGGGGGATCCGTCAAGCGGGGGCTGAGATAAAAGGGGGGTCCCAAAACGCGTTTTTCCCATGCATTTTTCCATAGGACCTTTAGAACGAGCTACAGCCTGAACGGCTGAACAGAATTACTCAAAATTTGGCAGAGAGGTAGTCCCTAGGTCAAGGAAGTGCCTTTTGTAGGTTTGGTGTAAATCTGTTCAGTAGATTCTGAGAAAATAGCCTTTAAATCAATATATATATCTGAGCCAGCTTACGGTACGCTTACCGTACGCTTACGGTAAGCGTACGGTGGCGTGCGCGAGCGCGATTCTGATTGGCTCTTAGATCTTAGTAAACATTCGAATCGGCCGAAACCAGGAAGCGGCGGCCGCCATTTTGTGTATTTCACTCTGAACAAAAAGAGTGAAAACAAGGAAAGGGGGCAATGAGGAGAGTTACAGACCCCCTAACAATTGTAAGGGGGTCAAAGAAGGACAGAAAAGTACAAAGAAAACATTTATTGATTTTAAAAAAAATCACGGGGTACGCGTACGGTAAGCTTACGGTAAGCGTACGGTAAAAAAAATAAAAATAAATAAATGAAAAGCAGATTTAAGAGTTTAGAAATTAGGGAGCTCTAAAAAGAGCTGTTGTGTTTATGGAGTCATTTTTTTAGTGGTACCTACAAGTAAGTACCGATGCAGAGTCTAAGGTTCAAGAGGAAGACTCTGTTCCCTTCATCATTGAAGTGCACACCATCTCCTCTATAAATGTCTTGCATGTCGTAACGCAAGTTGTTGTGGTAAATGGCACCCATACCATAGTCACGGAGGAAAGCAGAAACAGATTTGTTGACGTGCTTTCTTGCTTTGTCAATCTGTGGACAGAAATGATTGGACCAGTTCCATTTTTGCCTTTGGCATATGTTGGAAAACACAAAGGCAGTTTTAGGGAAAAGTGTAAACAGTTGTGCAAAGGTGTCCTTCATAAGCATTTCCAGACCTACCCCAGTCAAAGTGCCTAGGTCATTGCCACCACAGTGCACTATTATGAGGTCAGGGTGTTGGATTTGAATGAAGGATTTCACCAATGGCATCAATTGGTGCCACTTTAACCCTCTCTGACCAATCCATTTAATGTCTACATTTGGCAAAGCAAGGTCTCTCACCATATCTGTTTTCTCTGCAAACTTTTCACTCCAGAAGACATAGCTGTGCCCTACAATCCACACTGTGAACATCTTCAAAGGAGAACTGGATGCACTCAGGAGGTGTCTTTCAGTAGAATGGCAATATGAAAAGAAAGACAGTTTGGAAATGGAGGCATACATATTTTTTACAAAACAAAAAGAACTGATTGGCTGTTTCATACCATTCTAGAAAAAAAACTAGGCTGTATGTGAAAATTAATACAAGCATGTTTTGTATTGGTACAAAAAAATGTGTAACCAAAGAACAGTACTATGGATTTGCTGTTAGGTTTGAAAAGTCAAGCACTCTTGCTCTGTGGAATTGAAACATTGTGTGTCGAACTTCTGACCTAACTGCACACAGCAGTGTTCCATGAGCTGTTGCTATGGTAGCAGGCAGAAGTCAAGTTGGGGGAAGGGTACTAGGCAGAAGTCAAGTTGGGGGCAGGGTACTTTTGGAAAAGGGTTGGTTTTCAACCAATAGAAATGTGTCATTACATTTGAAAAAAAGGGGGAAGCACTGAGATTTGAAACTTACATGTATATGTGTGGAAAAATAGAGGGAAAGTTTGCCATTATCTGGTTCTGCTGAGAGGAGAGAGGTGAACACAACAGAGATCCTGGCTCTGATATTCTGCTGTTTGAGTGTCACATTTCTTTCACAACTAACTAATTATAAAGGTGAGTTTACAGTTTGAGAGGGGATGTATGTGGTAACTTAAGAAATGAATAATAGAAATGGGAATTGTTTTTGTTGTAGTTACACATGGTGGTTTCATAATGTGTCAGTCTGTAAAAGTGATTTTCACTTGGCCCGAAAAAAAAAGAGCAGTAAGTGTGCTTTCAAATTGGCAAAGAAATTTCGTTTTGGCACTAATGTGAAAACATGACTCTGTGTGCATAGAAGAATTATAGGCAGAGATTTATTGCGTCTTGCTCTGGTGATTTCACAGTTGCAGTAGATGGAAAAGAGGAGCGAATTTTTGAGGGAAGAAGCAGAGGCTTAGCACACACCCATGTGCTTGCCATGTATAGTCATGCACAGTAATTAGAAGCGAGTGGGGTTTTCAGGTTTAAGTCTGTAATGCAAATACATTCAGCATCACTAAGGCTGGTTGCCCCTGCTGGAGTGTAGGCAGTCACAGAGAATACACACGGTGGTGGTCTGAAAAAAAAACAGCTTGGACATGTGCATTTAAATAAAATTAAAAAAAAGGTTTAAGAATGTGTCAGTCTGTAAAAGTGATTTCAAATTGTAAAAAGAGATTTTCACTTGGCCCGAAAAAAAAACGAGCAGTAAGTGTGCTTTCAAATTGGCAAAGAAATTTCGTTTTGGCACTAATGTGAAAACATGACTCTGTGTGCATGGAAGAATTATAGGCAGAGATTTATTGCGTCTTGCTCTGGTGATTTCACAGTTGCAGTAGATGGAAAGGGGGAGCGAATTTTTGGGGGAAGAAGCAGAGGCTTAGCACACACCCATGTGCTTGCCATGTATAGTCATGCACAGTAATTAGAAGCGAGTGGGGTTTTCAGGCTTAAGTCTGTAATGCAAATACATTCAGCATCACTAAGGCTGGTTGCCCCTGCTGGAGTGTAGGCAGTCACAGAGAATACACACGGTGGTGGTCTGAAAAAAAAACAGCTTGGACATGTGCATTTAAATAAATTTAAAAAAAAGGTTTCAGAATGTGTCAGTCTGTAAAAGTGATTTCAAATTGTAAAAAGAGATTTTCACTTGGCCCGAAAAAAAAAGAGCAGTAAGTGTGCTTTCAAATTGGCAAAGAAATTTCGTTTTGGCACTAATGTGAAAACATGACTCTGTGTGCATAGAAGAATTATAGGCAGAGATTTATTGCGTCTTGCTCTGGTGATTTCACAGTTGCAGTAGATGGAAAAGAGGAGCGAATTTTTGAGGGAAGAAGCAGAGGCTTAGCACACACCCATGTGCTTGCCATGTATAGTCATGCACAGTAATTAGAAGCGAGTGGGGTTTTCAGGTTTAAGTCTGTAATGCAAATACATTCAGCATCACTAAGGCTGGTTGCCCCTGCTGGAGTGTAGGCAGTCACAGAGAATACACACGGTGGTGGTCTGAAAAAAAAACAGCTTGGAAATGTGCATTTAAATAAATTTAAAAAAAAGGTTTCAGAATGTGTCAGTCTGTAAAAGTGATTTCAAATTGTAAAAAGAGATTTTCACTTGGCCCGAAAAAAAAAGAGCAGTAAGTGTGCTTTCAAATTGGCAAAGAAATTTCGTTTTGGCACTAATGTGAAAACATGACTCTGTGTGCATAGAAGAATTATAGGCAGAGATTTATTGCGTCTTGCTCTGGTGATTTCACAGTTGCAGTAGATGGAAAGGGGGAGCGAATTTTTGGGGGAAGAAGCAGAGGCTTAGCACACACCCATGTCTTTGCCGTGTATAGTCATGCACAGTATTTACAAGCCAGTGGGGTTTTCAGGTTTAAGTCTGTAATGCAAATACATTCAGCATCACTAAGGCTGGTTGCCCCTGCTGGAGTGTAGGCAGTCACAGAGAATACACACGGTGGTGGTCTGAAAAAAAAACAGCTTGGAAATGTGCATTTAAATAAAATTAAAAAAAAGGTTTCAGAATGTGTCAGTCTGTAAAAGTGATTTCAAATTGTAAAAAGAGATTTTCACTTGGCCCGAAAAAAAAAGAGCAGTAAGTGTGCTTTCAAATTGGCAAAGAAATTTCGTTTTGGCACTAATGTGAAAACATGACTCTGTGTGCATAGAAGAATTATAGGCAGAGATTTATTGCGTCTTGCTCTGGTGATTTCACAGTTGCAGTAGATGGAAAGGGGGAGCGAATTTTTGGTGGAAGAAGCAGAGGCTTAGCACACACCCATGTGCTTGCCATGTATAGTCATGCACAGTAATTAGAAGCGAGTGGGGTTTTCAGGTTTAAGTCTGTAATGCAAATACATTCAGCATCACTAAGGCTGGTTGCCCCTGCTGGAGTGTAGGCAGTCACAGAGAATACACACGGTGGTGGTCTGAAAAAAAAACAGCTTGGACATGTGCATTTAAATAAATTTAAAAAAAAGGTTTCAGAATGTGTCAGTCTGTAAAAGTGATTTCAAATTGTAAAAAGAGATTTTCACTTGGCCCGAAAAAAAAAGAGCAGTAAGTGTGCTTTCAAATTGGCAAAGAAATTTCGTTTTGGCACTAATGTGAAAACATGACTCTGTGTGCATAGAAGAATTATAGGCAGAGATTTATTGCGTCTTGCTCTGGTGATTTCACAGTTGCAGTAGATGGAAAGGGGGAGCGAATTTTTGGTGGAAGAAGCAGAGGCTTAGCACACACCCATGTGCTTGCCATGTATAGTCATGCACAGTAATTAGAAGCGAGTGGGGTTTTCAGGTTTAAGTCTGTAATGCAAATACATTCAGCATCACTAAGGCTGGTTGCCCCTGCTGGAGTGTAGGCAGTCACAGAGAATACACACGGTGGTGGTCTGAAAAAAAAACAGCTTGGACATGTGCATTTAAATAAATTAAAAAAAAAGGTTTCAGAATGTGTCAGTCTGTAAAAGTGATTTCAAATTGTAAAAAGAG
This sequence comes from Triturus cristatus, assembly GCF_964204655.1. Lineage (NCBI taxonomy): Eukaryota > Metazoa > Chordata > Amphibia > Caudata > Salamandridae > Triturus > Triturus cristatus. The sequence goes on from NC_140586.1 coordinate 253,848,238, forward strand.
ATTTTCACTTGGCCCGAAAAAAAAAGAGCAGTAAGTGTGCTTTCAAATTGGCAAAGAAATTTCGTTTTGGCACTAATGTGAAAACATGACTCTGTGTGCATAGAAGAATTATAGGCAGAGATTTATTGCGTCTTGCTCTGGTGATTTCACAGTTGCAGTAGATGGAAAGGGGGAGCGAATTTTTGGTGGAAGAAGCAGAGGCTTAGCACACACCCATGTGCTTGCCATGTATAGTCATGCACAGTAATTAGAAGCGAGTGGGGTTTTCAGGTTTAAGTCTGTAATGCAAATACATTCAGCATCACTAAGGCTGGTTGCCCCTGCTGGAGTGTAGGCAGTCACAGAGAATACACACGGTGGTGGTCTGAAAAAAAAACAGCTTGGACATGTGCATTTAAATAAATTTAAAAAAAAGGTTTCAGAATGTGTCAGTCTGTAAAAGTGATTTCAAATTGTAAAAAGAGATTTTCACTTGGCCCGAAAAAAAAAGAGCAGTAAGTGTGCTTTCAAATTGGCAAAGAAATTTCGTTTTGGCACTAATGTGAAAACATGACTCTGTGTGCATAGAAGAATTATAGGCAGAGATTTATTGCGTCTTGCTCTGGTGATTTCACAGTTGCAGTAGATGGAAAGGGGGAGCGAATTTTTGGTGGAAGAAGCAGAGGCTTAGCACACACCCATGTCCTTGCCGTGTATAGTCATGCACAGTATTTACAAGCCAGTGGGGTTTTCAGGTTTAAGTCTGTAATGCAAATACATTCAGCATCACTAAGGCTGAATGCAATTGCTTTCACAATTAATAGTGAAATGCAATTTATTCTGAAAACAGCAAAAATAAGGCAAAAATATTTTTTGGTAAAAAATGTAAATATGTGTACTGTATTATAAAATGGTTTAAAAATATTAATACTTTTTTCTTTTTTTTCAGATCGATATAGAAAATTTTCGGAAACTACAACCATTTTAAAAACTATTTTTAAAAAAAACAAATGAATAAATATTTTTTTGAGTGAGTATGGTAAGTCAATAATAATAATTGTAGTCTCTCAAGGACCTTCTAATGTGATAAATGATTTTTAGTGTTTTTTTTAAAAAATAAAAAAAAAGGTACGCTTACCGTACGCGTACGGTAAAAAAAAAAAAAAAAAAGTTTTTAAAAACATATGTAAAAAAAAGATGAAAGATAAGGTTGGCTCTTAAAAGAACCGTTGTGTTCATGCAGGGACAGAGGAAAGAAAGATTGGGAATATTAGACGGTACGACAAGTGTGCTGATCTATTTTACTGTTCACCAGGGAAACACTGGTCTCCCTATAAGTAATTAGATCGTGACAAGTGGCGCACCGTACTTCAACCCTCGCAAACCGAGGGTTAATTTCCAGAGGGCCAGCAAAAGGAGATTCTCCCCCCACAGATGAAGGGCTCACCTGACCTGCAGAAGAAGGAGTCTGCCCTGCAGGTGATGGTCCAGGCTGAGCTGCTGTGGATGTACTGGCTCGTCTTTCTGAAGAGTTACCTCCAAAAAGATGACCATGTGTCCTTTTGTGTACATCCTTGAGGTGTCTGATCATGGTATGATTCCCAAAGGAATACTTCCTGTCAGGATTACCTCTAGAAAGTACACGCTGACACAGCCTGCAAGTAACTAAGGGTGCATTCACCTTTTGCTGGCCTTCTGGAAAAGTAAAATAATCCCAAACATAAGAAGGCTTTACTTTCCTCGCTCTCTGCCTCAAGACAGTGCTGCTGGTGCTAGCCTCACTCTCAGAAGGGCTCTGCTGTTCTGCCATCGTATCCCAAAGACAAACCAGCTCCTTCTTCCAAGGGATCACAAGCAGAAATGAGGGGAATGGGTGTGGTGTAGGAGAGTTCTAGAACTGAAAGTAGTTTCCACCAATCAAAAGTTGTGTTTCATGATCACATGACCTACCGTACGCTTACGGTACGCTTACGGTGCGCTTACGGCAAAAAGTACGCGTGCGCGTAAAAAAGACACGCGCTTGCGCGCATGCGCATAACAGTCACTCCCCGGCACTTCCGCGTAACGTGCGCGTGTTGCGTAAGCGCGCACGCGTCCCACGCGCAGTACGCGCGGCTACGCAAAGTACGTAACTATACGCAAGCAGCGTAGATAGATTACGGACGTTGCGTAAACCGTACGCTTACCGTGAGCTTACGGTACGCGTACTATAAAAAAAAAAAAAAAAAAAAAAAAAAAACAAATCTGGAAATAAATTTTACATGTTTATTTTAAAAAATATATATAAAAAAAATATTTAAGGATTTTAAAAATATAAGCATAGTCTTTATAAAAGATAAGAAAATTAAATTAAAAATATGTTTGAAAAAAATGAAGAATAAAAAAAAAATAGCATTTAAAAAACCTTGCAAATTCACTGAAAAAACCATGGGTTTCACACACGTTATAGTTAGGAATTAGCATTTAAAAAACCTTGCAAATTCACTGAAAAAACCATGGGTTTCACACACGTTATAGTTAGGAATTAGCATTTAAAAAACCTTAGAAATTCACTGAAAAAACCATGGGTTTCACACACGTTATAGTTAGGAATTAGCATTTAAAAAACCTTAGAAATTCAGTGAAAAAACCATAGGTTTCACACATGTTATAGTTAGCTGGACATTTTACTCGTAAAAAACCAATGAAATTGCCCCGTTATAGTTAGTTCAGCTAACTATAACTCGCGCGCCCGCAATGCACTGCTGATGACGTCACATATTACATCACTCATGACATGGTCAGTGACATCACTCATGACATCACTGATGACATCTCAAATGACATCACTGATGACATCACTGATGACATCATCCTTGTGATAGAGTGGCAGACCTCCTCTCACCTTAATATAAGCTTTGATACACACATTCAAAAATAGAGACTAAAAATTTCAAAAAAATGGACATACCAATACCAGTTACAACAACCTCTTCAGTAATTCTAAGATCCACATACACATCCACTCATTCACCAACAGTCCTATACAGTCACTCATACATGTACTCACTCATCATATGTACTCATACATCTATACATCCTGTTACACAATGCCACTCATCCATAGAGTTACTCACACACATAGTCACTCATGCTAATAAAGAATAAAACATACATTTACTTGCATATACAGTAATACACACACCACCATACTTACTTCTACGGAAACTTACACATACTTAGTCTTTTAAACAATCACTTACAGAAACACATACTTATTCATACAGGAACTCTTTCAATCTCTCCCTCTCACATATACTCACATATATACACCAATAGTCACATATACTAGTTTAAAACATATGTAGTTACTCCTGAAGACACTATTGAGACAGTCATTCACTCACTAACACACCCATACACACACTCATCCACCCATACAGTCCTGCACACATACTGTCTTCAACACATACAAACAGTGAGTCACTCATTCACGCATCTATGCACTACGTAATACCCCCCACCGTACCATACAGACACTCAGACTGATACTCAAAAAAACAACTAATAACCTATATAGACACCCATGTAGCTACTCACCAACCCATGCAGCCACTTATACACAAAGTGAGAGATACACTTAATCAGTCAGTTACACAATCAATTTTTCAAAAACAAATCATCCATTTAGACACTTATATACCCATTTATTCTTCCATCGACCTTGAGATATACATATATAAAACATATTTAATTTTCAGAAAAACACACATTCACTGGATGATGTCATCAGTGATGTCATCAGTGATGTCATTTGAGATGTCATCAGTGATGTCATGAGTGATGTCACTGACCATGTCATGAGTGATGTAATATGTGACGTCATCAGCAGTGCATTGCGGGCGCGCGAGTTATAGTTAGCTGAACTAACTATAACGGAGCAATTTCATTGGTTTTTTACGAGTAAAATGTCCAGCTAACTATAACATGTGTGAAACCTGTGGTTTTTTCACTGAATTTCTAAGGTTTTTTAAATGCTAATTCCTAACTATAACGTGTGTGAAACCCATGGTTTTTTCAGTGAATATATATATATATATATATATATATATATATATATATATATATATATATATATATATATATATATTCACTTAAAAAACCATAGGTTTCACACATGTTATAGTTAGCTGGACATTTCACTCGTAAAAAACCTATGAAATTCCCCCGTTATAGTTACTGTAGGCAACTATAACTCACGCGACCGCAATCCTCTGCTGATGACGTCAGATATTACATCACTGTATTTAGACACTTATTTACCCATGTCTTCTTCCATTAATCTTTAGCTATACAAATATTACAAATATTTATTTTTCATAAAGACACATATGTCATCAGTGATGTAATATCTGACGTCATCAGTGCGCGCGTATAGATATTGATATGCTTTTAAATGCTATTTTCTCAGGAAATACTGAACAGATTTACACCAGACCTGCAAAAGGCACTTCCTTGACCTTATGGCTACCTCTCTGCCAAATTTCACGTAATTCTGTCCAGCTGTTCGGGCTGTAGCTGCGTCTAAAGGTCCTATGGAAAAATGCATGGGGAAAACGCGTTTTGGGACCCCCCTTTTTCTCAGCCCCCGCTTGACGAATCACCCCGAGACTTTCAGGGTAGGAGCTGAGCGGAGCGCCCCATTAGTTTTGAAAATTTCGCGAGGATTCGTCAACCAGCGCAAAAGTTATTCAAAATAGAATTTTGAGATTTCCTATGGAAACTAGGTTGTAACTATAACTATCTACTGGCGACCGCCAGTAGATAATATATATATATATATATATATATATATATATATATATATATATATATATATATATTCCAACATACAGGTTGCCCCAATAGAAGACGCCAACTAACGAGGAGGTCTGCTTCCTTTAATGGACGACTTCAGCAGGGCAGCAAAGAATACCATTCCATTAGTACAACCGCCCAACGCGTTTCAAACACCACTGTGTCCTTGTTCACGGGCTTGAAGAACTGCAAACAGCCGCGCCTCGGGAACACCAGATAAACTGTCCAAGTCCCGCCCAAGTGGGCGTGTCCGAAGGTATGCTGGTACTTGTGGTTCCCTTTAAGTTTGTCTCAAGTGAGTGCTGCTGTGCCTTTCCAATTAATCCTTATTTTACCCCAGTGGGCTGGAAGGGTAAAAAACACTGCTCAAACTGTCTGTTCCAATGTCCTCTCACACGGACCACCTCGTTCCTTAACGCGCTTAGTATTAACCAAACGCAGGATCTGCCGGGATAGCAGGGGGGCGTCTTCGCGTCCGAGCAGGCCGCCAACATTCCAACATACAGGTTGCCCCAATAGAAGATGCCAACTCACGAGGAGGGTTTTCTTCCTTTAATGGAGGACTTCAGCAGGGCAGCAAAGAATACCATTCCATTAGTACAACCGCCCAACGCGTTTCAAACACCACTGTGTCCTTGTTCACGGGCTTGAAGAACTGCAAACAGCCGCGCCTCGGGAACACCAGATAAACTGTCCAAGTCCCGCCCCAGTGGGCGTGTCCGAAGGTATGCTGGTACTTGTGGTTCCCTTTAAGTTTGTCTCAAGTGAGTGCTGCTGTGCCTTTCCAATTAATCCTTATTTTACCCCAGTGGGCTGGAAGGGTAAAAAACACTGCTCAAACTGTCTGTTCCAATGTCCTCTCACACGGACCACCTCGTTCCTTAACGCGCTTAGTATTAACCAAACGCAGGATCTGCCGGGATAGCAGGGGGGCGTCTTCGCGACCGAGCAGGCCGCCAACATTCCAACATACAGGTTGCCCCAATAGAAGACGCCAACTCATGAGGAGATTTGCTTCCTTTAATGGAGGACTTCAGCAGGGCAGCAAAGAATACCATTCCATTAGTACAACCGCCCAACGCGTTTCAAACACCACTGTGTCCTTGTTCACGGGCTTGAAGAACTGCAAACAGCCGCGCCTCGGGAACATCAGATAAATTGTCCAAGTCCCGCCCAAGTGGGCGTGTCCGAAGGTATGCTGGTACTTGTGGTTCCCTTTAAGTTTGTCTCAAGTGAGTGCTGCTGTGCCTTTCCAATTAATCCTTATTTTACCCCAGTGGGCTGGAAGGGTAAAAAACACTGCTCAAACTGTCTGTTCCAATGTCCTCTCACACGGACCACCTCATTCCTTAACGAGCTTAGTATTAACCAAACGCAGGATCTGCCGGGATAGCAGGGGGGCGTCTTCGCGACCGAGCAGGCCGCCAACATTCCAACATACAGGTTGCCCCAATAGAAGATGCCAACTCACGAGGAGGTTTGCTTCCTTTAATGGAGGACTTCAGCAGGGCAGCAAAGAATACCATTCCATTAGTACAACCGCCCAACGCGTTTCAAACACCACTGTGTCCTTGTTCACGGGCTTGAACAACTGCAAACAGCCGCGCCTCGGGAACACCAGATAAACTGTCCAAGTCTCGCCCAAGTGGGCGTGTCCGAAGGTATGCTGGTACTTGTGGTTCCCTTTAAGTTTGTCTCAAGTGAGTGCTGCTGTGCCTTTCCAATTAATCCTTATTTTACCCCAGTGGGCTGGAAGGGTAAAAAACACTGCTCAAACTGTCTGTTCCAATAACCTCTCACACGGACCACCTCGTTCCTTAACGCGCTTAGTATTAACCAAACGCAGGATCTGCCGGGATAGCAGGGGGGCGTCTTCGCGACCGAGCAGGCCGCCAACATTCCAACATACAGGTTGCCCCAATAGAAGACGCCAACTCACGAGGAGGTTTGCTTCCTTTAATGGAGGACTTCAGCAGGGCAGCAAAGAATACCATTCCATTAGTACAACCGCCCAACGCGTTTCAAACACCACTGTGTCCTTGTTCACGGGCTTGAAGAACTGCAAACAGCCGCGCCTCGGGAACACCAGATAAACTGTCCAAGTCCCGCCCAAGTGGGCGTGTCCGAAGGTATGCTGGTACTTGTGGTTCCCTTTAAGTTTGTCTCAAGTGAGTGCTGCTGTGCCTTTCCAATTAATCCTTATTTTACCCCAGTGGGCTGGAAGGGTAAAAAACACTGCTCAAACTGTCTGTTCCAATGTCCTCTCACACGGACCACCTCGTTCCTTAACGCGCTTAGTATTAACCAAACGCAGGATCTGCCGGGATAGCAGGGGGGCGTCTTCGCGACCGAGCATGCCGCCAACATTCCAACATACAGGTTGCCCCAATAGAAGACGCCAACTCACGAGGAGGTTTGCTTCCTTTAATGGAGGACTTCAGCAGGGCAGCAAAGAATACCATTCCATTAGTACAACCGCCCAACGCGTTTCAAACACCACTGTGTCCTTGTTCACGGGCTTGAAGAACTGCAAACAGCCGCGCCTCGGGAACACCAGATAAACTGTCCAAGTCCCGCCCAAGTGGGCGTGTCCGAAGGTATGCTGGTACTTGAGGTTCCCTTTAAGTTTGTCTCAAGTGAGTGCTGCTGTGCCTTTCCAATTAATCCTTATTTTACCCCAGTGGGCTGGAAGGGTAAAAAACACTGCTCAAACTGTCTGTTCCAATGTCCTCTCACACGGACCACCTCGTTCCTTAACGCGCTTAGTATTAACCAAACGCAGGATCTGCCGGGATAGCAGGGGGGGGTCTTCGCGACCGAGCAGGCCGCCAACATTCCAACATACAGGTTGCCCCAATAGAAGACGCCAACTCACGAGGAGGTTTGCTTCCTTTAAGGGAGGACTTCAGCAGGGCAGCAAAGAATACCATTCCATTAGTACAACCGCCCAACGCGTTTCAAACACCACTGTGTCCTTGTTCACGGGCTTGAAGAACTGCAAACAGCCGCGCCTCGGGAACAGGTTCGTGTGAGAGGACATTGGAACAGACAGTTTGAGCAGAGTTTTTTACCCTTCCAGCCCACTGGGGTAAAATAAGGATTAATTGGAAAGGCACAGCAGCACTCACTTGAGACAAACTTAAAGGGAACCACAAGTACCAGCATACCTTCGGACACGCCCACTTGGGCGGGACTTGGACAGTTTATCTGGTGTTCCCGAGGCGCGGCTGTTTGCAGTTCTTCAAGCCCGTGAACAAGGACACAGTGGTGTTTGAAACGCGTTGGGCGGTTGTACTAATGGAATGGTATTCTTTGCAGCCCTGCTGAAGTACTCCATTAAAGGAAGCAAACCTCCTCGTGAGTTGGCGTCTTCTATTGGGGCAACCTGTATGTTGGAATGTTGGCAGCCTGCTCGGTCGCCTAGACGCCCCCTGCTATCCCGGCAGATCCTGCGTTTGGTTAATACTAAGCGCGTTAAGGAACGAGGTGGTCCGTGTGAGAGGACATTGGAACAGACAGTTTGAGCAGTGTTTTTTACCCTTCCAGCCCACTGGGGTAAAATAAGGATTAATTGGAAAGGCACAGCAGCACTCACTTGAGACAAACTTAAAGGGAACCACAAGTACCAGCATACCTTCGGACACACCCACTTGGGCGGGACTTGGACAGTTTATCTGGTGTTCCCGAGGCGCGGCTGTTTGCAGTTCTTTAAGCCCGTGAACAAGGACACAGTGGTGTTTGAAACGCGTTGGGCGGTTGTACTAATGGAATGTTATTCTTTGCTGTCCTGCTGAAGTCCTCCATTAAAGGAAGCAAACCTCCTCGTGAGTTGGCGTCTTCTATTGGGGCAACCTGTATGTTGAAATGTTGGCGGCCTGCTCGGTCGCGAAGACGCCCCCCTGCTATCCCGGCAGATCCTGCGTTTGGTTAATACTAAGCGCGTTAAGGAACGAGGTGGTCCGTGTGAGAGGACATTGGAACAGACAGTTTGAGCAGTGTTTTTTACCCTTCCAGCCCACTGGGGTAAAATAAGGATTAATTGGAAAGGCACAGCAGCACTCACTTGAGACAAACTTAAAGGGAACCACAAGTACCAGCATACCTTCAGACACGCCCACTTGGGCGGGACTTGGACAGTTTATCTGGTGTTCCCGAGGCGTGGCTGTTTGCAGTTCTTCAAGCCCGTGAACAAGGACACAGTGGTGTTTGAAACGCGTTGGGCGGTTGTACTAATGGAGTGGTATTCTTTGCTGCCCTGCTGAAGTCCTCCATTAAAGGAAGCAAACCTCCTCGTGAGTTGGCGTCTTCTATTGGGGCAACCTGTATGTTGGAATGTTGGCGGCCTGCTCGGTCGCGAAGACGCCCCCCTGCTATCCCGGCAGATCCTGCGTTTGGTTAATACTAAGCGCGTTAAGGAACGAGGTGGTCCGTGTGAGAGGACATTGGAACAGACAGTTTGAGCAGTGTTTTTTACCCTTCCAGCCCACTGGGGTAAAATAAGGATTAATTGGAAAGGCACAGCAGCACTCACTTGAGACAAACTTAAAGGGAACCACAAGTACCAGCATACCTTCGGACACGCCCACTTGGGCGGGACTTGGACAGTTTATCTGGTGTTCCCGAGGCGCGGCTGTTTGCAGTTCTTCAAGCCCGTGAACAAGGACACAGTGGCGTTTGAAACGCGTTGGGCGGTTGTACTAATGGAATGGTATTCTTTGCTGCCCTGCTGAAGTCCTCCATTAAAGGAAGCAAACCTCCTCGTGAGTTGGCGTCTTCTATTGGGGCAACCTGTATGTTGGAATATATATATATATATATATATATATATATATTTATATATATATATATATAAAGCTCCACTGTCAAATAAGAGAAGGACCAGCACTCACGTTAGTTTAAATCCCAGTTAGGATTTATTTGTGCAAAAAATCAAAACAGACGCGTTTTAGCCGTAGCTTTCGTCAGTGTATATATATATATATCCACAAAACAGTCCTTAGCAGGGGGAACATGTTCGAAACACGTAGGAGGAGGAGAGTGATGGTCTAATAAAGAGTGTTATATGAGCCAAGAAGAGTGCTGCGTACTTTTTCAAGTTTGTGAATATATATATATATATATATATATATTTTTTTTTTTTAATTTGTTGATTGTATTGGAACTGAATATAACACCAAATGCTACCATATCGTTCAGCTAACAGTACTGTATACATATCTGTTCTCAACACCTGCACGTTTCTATATCAGATAAATTGTTTGTACCAGTACGGAATGGAATATAGTGCCATGTGTTATCATGCTACCCAGTTGATCACACTGTATATGTTTTAAAGATGTGATAGTATTGTTTTAAATAGCTTTCTGTAGTTTTTAATTATGGTAAGGCTGACAGCTGAAACAATAAATAAATTAAGTAAGTAAAGTTAAGGTGCACAGCAATGAAGTTTCAACTCCTCTAATGTAAATAATGAATAATTTAATTCTAGCTTTTATTTCTAAATGCTAACCTAAGCAATCAAAAAATATTTAATTTCTGTCACAAAGAGGCTTAGATATAATTCATAACCTAGTTCCTCTTGAGAGCTCAAGTCTAGTACATATTTAGTAAGTAGATAAGAATCCTAAACTAGTGTATGAAATGATTTCCATCTGAAGAGTACAAGTGGAAAAGATACATAGTAAATTAAATAATAGACTAACCACTAAGCCTGGGTTCACAGAGTTGCATACTACTCCCCAAAATGCCTTGTCAGGGATAGTAAGCGCTATATAAATGTATTTACAAGTCAATGCAATATTCTCAGGGTATGGGTACAGCAGGTTGTAAATCATTTATTCTAATCATAGCTTCTATATGGAGCGTTACGCTTGCTATTTATTATTAAATACATATTGAAAGCCTTCATAACAAGAAGACAAGGTTATCGTACAACCAATACAGATGCCATAACGAAGTTCTTGCTGGGCCAGATACATTAAAAGCTTCCAACATTACCCCATCTGAAGAAATCCACTGCGAACTCCACATTGGAAACTACAAGACTTCCCCGAACAGTGGAATCTCCCCACTGCTATGATGCATTTATCTGACCATGTCATTACATTGATGCAGGCCTGCTCCAGGCAAGGCCTGCTACTCTGAATAGTATGGGAGACCACCAGTTCTCTGTGCTCAAAGCGCTTGGTTCAGCTGCCAGCAGCCCTGTTGGGTACCCTTCTTTCCCACACTGGCTTTCTCAGCCACTTTTTCTGTGAGACTGAGCCTCAGAGCTTATTTTCTGACATAAAGTAACCTTACCCTGGAAAAGGTTGTCATTTATTTGCTTACAGAAATTGTGCATGGAATTGAACCACACTGTAATGTTCTCTTTAAATGTGTGATATACGTGTGTGATGTGGGCAAAGCATACAGACATTATTCACACCTAAATTCAGACTTCGATTTGAAAACTGTGCATTATCAACGAGTTAGTCAGAGAAGTGGCCATGGAATTGTAATAGATACTTGGATGCCACCAACAAAGTAGTAATATTTTGTACACTACCGAACATCTAGTCATAAACCTCCAACCCTTAAAACATACCTTGTGTGCGAATGGATCTGGCCAATGTAACGCATAGTAAGGGAGAGCTACATTAAAGAGTTTTGTTTAATGTGTACAGGAAAGTATGCGCTTTGTAGAAAATGTTTAGGGCAGAAAGAACTAATATATGCAAAAATAAAATCTACTACTACAAAATGTAATCAGTGCTTATAATCTGAACAGGCATTTCCATGAAATGAGTGTAAGCCACCTATGTGTGTGAATACCATATGTGCACTTTGACATGAATAAATTGCACATGAACCAAACAGAAATGTACAGAAATAGCCAGTAAGATGCGTGTGAGCAGAACTTATGCATTGCATACTTTGTATGTTTATATCTATACATTTGTGAATCTGACCCGTTGTAGTGTTCTACTTCTAGTCCCCTCTTTCTTTACCAGTAGAAAGTAATAACGGACAACAGATTTCACTTGGCCTTGCTTCGCCCCTCAGTGCTACACACTTTCCTCCACAATGTTGAATTGTCTGAAAGACCACTTCTCATATTGATGTACTGTCAAGAGATCCTGATACATTCATGTATGATTCATACAAAGCTCTACCCTAAAGTCATATGTACAGAAGACGCATGACACATTGTCACAACCTGATAGTTATCAAAACCTAGATGACTCGGTCTTTTATAAAAGTAAAGTTCTCAAGGAAAGAATCAAAACTCCCCTCAACGCATTGACCAAAGGAAGACAAATGGGAGTAAGTTGTGACAGGGCACTCAATCAGTCAGTAAGCCAGTCAATAACTTTATTCGGTTTTTCGCCATAAAAGTACACACAATAAATAACTCATCAATTCCTAATTCATGATTCAAGGTTACAGATGAAAGTTTCTAATAAAATATTTGATCAAATATTGTTGGAGAAAACACGAGAATTAAAATGCAAACCGTACGGAAATACGATCAAATGTAATAAAGTTTCCTACTTACCAAGGATTGCATATAAAATGTTTGGCTGCAAAGCAAGTGATTTGAGACTCTAATCTTTGAGGGACCTTAAGACCCTCTTTGTAACTTCTAATGTCTTCAGTTTTAAAAAGCAGGAGCAGAAACCATAGACTTTCTGACTTATATAGCGTGCAAAACAACTGAAAGTGCTTTGAGCAGAAATGTTGACACACAGGCGTTTTGGAAGTTTGGAAAACCAGCTGTCCTGTTGAAGGAAGGACACAAGAAAATGCACAATGTGCAAATGAAGTCGAGTGTGATAAAATCTCTGATGGGGTGAGCAAATCCAAGTTCTGCATAATTCCGTTCCCTAAGTAGTGGTTAAGTTGTTATGATGTACAATTGTCTTAATAGACTCTGACTGCAATGTTCCAATGTTGTGCCTAAAATAAAAAAATAGGCTATGAAAATTAGCTTTTGAATGATCAGTAACAGCGTCTGCGGTATTAAAATATTTTGGGACTCCTAAGTCAATAAAGGTATTTTTCACATTACGAAGCCATGGGGTTTTGTCAATATTATCCAGGCCAATACAATCCTCCAAAATTAGCCTGCAAAAAGATGTCTAAGATGAATACCAAATCTTAAGCCAAAGTAATAAACGGGCAATTTTTGTGGTGTCCTCAATGTAACTCATCCCTAATATGTTATGGCAAATGTAGGTTGCAGTGCTCTTTGGGACAGAAAGAAGACTGATTGAAAAGCTATTTTCAATCTTCTGTATTTTATCTGTATTTATATAGCCCCAGACTCCCGCCCCATAAGTGCCCATTAGATTTGTATAATTGAAACATTTCCTTTATTGGTTTATGGTCTAGTTTTACAGTGAACCTAAAGATTGACTCGTTTTCTCTTGCAAGCGATTGAGATCTCTGATGTATTAGAAATCCCCATCTCATATCAAAGTCAATGGTGCCACCTAAATATTTTTACATATTCACTTTAGCTAATTTTTCCCATTCATAGTGTGCACCTTTGTTTTTAGGTCGAGCATTTGAGACCTCTTGTATATACTTTAGTATATAATTAGGTCAAGCATTCGAGACCTCTTGTATATACTTAGAATATACTTATATGTGTATGTACATTGTGGGCTCTAGAGATCAGCCCTCAGACTTGTCTGCTTCAGCTTAGGGACTTTTTTTTGTTCAACTGCCTCTATTTAACTGTCTTGATAGAAAACGACCAGCAGAGGTCAGTAAAATACCAGAATTGCTTTCTGCTTTGGGACTTTCTTTTTTTCTTTTTTTTTCTTTTTCTGGCAACTGGCTTTCTTGATAGAAAACGACCAGCAGAGGCCAGTAAAATACCAGAATCACTTTAGCATTCTCTAAATTCCAGTCCATAGAAATTGTCTTCCACGCGCACCCGTAGACAATAATATTTTTTGCAAATCTTGTATTGTCAGTGTTATGACCACCGAAGGCCCTGATTTTATATTAAAAACAGAGCTTTGGGCTATACAATTTCCCACTGAAAGGCAATATTTCTCTCCATGTGTTTCCATACCTGGCGTGTCACGCAGTTTGGTGCTTACTTTCCCTCCATGTTAAAGAACAGTAGATGTTTCAGCACCCAGGCTAATGTGCTTTATACCTAAACACATATAAGGTCCCAAAGGCGAGACTGATTGCATTGCAAATGCTTGTTATGTTTTGTGGGCGACTAATCATTACAAAGGACTTAGAAAAATTAACTTTTAAATCAAGTTTCTTCATAAAATCATTAAAAGCGTTTGAAATGGTTTGCAAGCCATTTGCCGTTCTTGCTGGAAAAACGGCATCATCTGCAAATAAAAGCATAGGTACTGAGCATTTCTCGGCCTGTCGCAAGTCTTTCCCTCTATTCGGTAGATAATTTTCTAAATCATTTATGTAAAACAAAAACAAAAATTGAGCTAGTACCCAAACTTGTCTAACTTTTCTATTCAAAAGTATCGAGGAAGAACTCCCCACCTGGTTCATAGCGTACTTCTACTGTTGTGTCTTGGTACAAACGTCTCAATAGGTCCCCCACTGCAACTTCAACTCCTGTTTTCGCCAGCAAGGACCATAGCTTTGCCCGATTGAGTGTCAAAGGCACAGGAGAGGTACGTAAAGGCCATGTGCAATGAGCCTCTCTTGGCTTTGACATATTTTCCCATCAACAGTGACAAGTTTAACGACTACTCTACTGGGCCCAGACTGGGACAAAAACCATATTGACCATCCGTTAAAATCTCGGTTTGTTCTGCCCAGTCCTCAAGTATGGATAAGAGAATACAGCCGAGTAGGTAAATGGTAGAGTCAATCAATGAAATTGGTCGATAGCAAATTGACAAATTCATGTCGCCCTTTTAAAAAATCGGGACTATTATTTCCTTATGCCAGGACCAGGCATTTCCTCACTGATTGATGCTTGGAAGACGTTTGTAAGCAGTGGGTCCCGGAAGGTTATATTATGTTAAACATCCATAGGGACACTGTCCAGCCCTGGTGCTTTGCCTACAACACTCTTGTTAATAGTGTGTAGAACTACAGTAATTTCAATGGAATCACTTAGCTTTTTAACCTTGTCTTCAGTAATCTTAGGTTGAATGTTCTGCCCATCTAAAATGTAACAACTTTATCTGGGGCGAATACTTTTTAAAAAGGCACTTCCCATGAATCTGCGGTTATGTGGCATTCAAACCTCGGGATAGTGTCTACTGTGAAAAACTGGTGGTTTATGACTTCCCAGAACCTTTTGCAGTACTTGGAAATGGAAGCTAATTCAAGGTTGTTATAGGCAGATCTTCTAATTTCTTGTTTCCTATGCTCAAGGGCTGACTTATATACCTGTCTAGCTTCCATAACAACCATACAATTTTGGGTAGCCACTTTAAGTTGCCTATGAGATTTTGAACATGCTGCACTAAACCATCTGTGTAAGGAGAAAGTTTTCGCTCGTATCCCCAATTTTAGCTTCTTTGACATATATATATATAAAGAACTCTATAACTATCCAAAATAGATACTGAGTTTGCTTATAGAGAAATTTGCTGCTTGGGCCTTTTCCCATTTAATTCTCAAAACAACATTTCTGGAACAATCCATATCCAATTCTTTGGAGCGGTTAGCTTACTCTAACGTGTTTAGATCTATAACGAGTAATAATGGGTTATGATCAATTATACAATGTGATATAACTTTAAAATCCACAAATAGGGAGGAAAAAGCGTGAGATACTAAGATGTAATCTATGAATGTGCCTTAACCAGAGCCTGTTGGGATGTACATGGTTTCACCTGACGAAATCTCGCTACAAAAAAAACTAATTATTCTTCATAACTAAGCTATTTAGCACATCAACATATATGGAGTGTTTAAAGTGCAAAATATCCTCTCCATGCTCTTCTGCTAGACGCCAAACAGGTTAGCCACTAAAACAACATTTTGAAATATTAAAATCCCGGCCCAGACAATACACTGTCAGTCTTACATTTGTCATAAATATTTGTTATCACATCATTCAAGCAATCAATAATATCAGTGGTCCTCTGGTCAAAAATGCTGTAATAATAGTTTATGGGAATTATACCTGAAAAACAGGACTGGGACATACAAAGTATCTGGTACCAAACAAAGTTACACAGCACATCAATCTTAAAGGAGGTAATCCTCACTGACAATAGGACTGCCAATCCCCCACTTGGCTTGCCGGATGGAGAAGGGATTGCTGGATTACATAAGGTTTGAAAACCATCAATGCAAAAATCCTCTAGCATTCAGGAGCATATTAAATTGTAGTTCGTTATCATCCCACTCCAGTTTTCGGTCAGTGTTTTGGTGAGTAGACAATCAATCAATCAATCAGGTGTTTGTTAAGCACGACTACTCACCCGTAAGGGTCGCAAGGCACTGGGGGGGGGGGGGGGGGTTGGTCGCAGGTTCCAGTCCATCAAGTAGGGGGTCTGTCGAAGAGCCAGTTTTTGAGGTTTCTTGCGAAGATGGGGAGCGATATTGTCTGTCTGAGGTGGAGTGGAAGGTCGTTCCAGGCTTTGACCGCGAGGAAGAAAGAGCGGCCTCCCGATCTGGTCTTTCTGGCGCGTTGGACCACTACGTAGGAGAGCTGAGCTGATTGTAGGGTCCTTTGGGGTGCGTGGAATTTGAGTCGGCTGTTCAGGTATGCTGGTCCGGTGTCGTGGAGGGCCTTGTGAGCGTGGGTTAGCATCTTGAAGGTGACTCTAGCTTCGATGGGGAGCCAGTGGAGTGTGTGCAGGTGCTGGGAGATGTGGCAGTGTCTTGGCAGGTTGAGAACCAGTCTTGCGGCGGCGTTTTGGATGTTCTGTAGCTTGCGGGTGAGGTTTTTGTTTATTCCGGCATAGAGTGCGTTGCCGTAGTCGAGTCTGCTGGTGACCAGGGTGTGAGTGACGGTCTTTCTGTGTTCGAGGGGGATCCATTTGAAGGTGTTACGTAGGAGGCGGAGGGTGTGGAAGCAGGAGGACGAGACAGAGTTCTGAGTCCAGGATGATTCCCAGGTTGCGTGCGTGGTCCGTGGGGTTGGGCGGGCTTCCGAGGGCCGGGGGCCACCAGGTGTCGTTCCAGGTGTCAGGGTGTGGGCCCATGAGGAGTACTTCCGTTTTGTTGGTGTTTAGTTTTAGGCAGCTGTTTTTCATCCATTTGGTGACGGCTTCCATGCCTTCTCGAAAGTTGTGTCTGGCGATGTTGGGTTCGTTGGAATGGGAAAGGATGAGTTGGGTATCGTCTGCGTATGACATAATGTTTTTTTTTGTAAGTTCTGTTTATTGTTTTTCAACCAGACAAAAAACATCCTGAGTAGCAATACAAGCAAGCAGCACACATGTTTCTCCAGCATGGACGGTATGAAACCAGTCCACAGAATATATCAGAATATCACATTATATCAGCAGTACAATAGCGATAGATGGCTGCCCCCCCCGACACCGTGTGCTCGCCTCCATCACTTGTCAGCCTTGCCTTCCCACATATCCATGTAGGCTGGCATGTGGGCAGTCCCACAGTCTGTGTGAGTTTGATGCTATTAGTGTCGCCTTCGGTCACGCTGTTGTTTATATCAGGAGACCCATCATTCAAACTTATATACTCTGGGCCTTCTCCCCTTCTCTTGGTTACATCCGGTAACTCATTACAAGGCTCATAATATCAATACATATCACTAGCAAGGAGCCCGTACCACCGACCCCAATTATTTTCTTGGAGATGGTCTATCTGATTGTGAAATAAGTGTCGCATAGGGGAACATCCATGTCGCTCCCATCCTAATGAAAAGGTTTATTGTAGAGGTACTTCTGCGTCAGAGGAATCTGGCCCATGCGGGCGCGATAATAAGTAGCATGTCAAGGGGGCCCAGATTTCCCTAGGTCTAGAGGCACTAGGCAACATTTCAGCATATGTGGTGAGTCTTTCTTAGCAAACCACCAAGTCATCAATCCAGTCCTTAAATTTGGGCGCCCGTCCCCTGCCCCAGCGGCAAGCCACCCGCCTCTTAGCCATAAGTAGGGCGAGAGCAACGTATTTATGATGTATCGCCTGTACTGGTTTGACATAACCAAGCAGCGCCATCAGTGGCGTGGGTTCAATGCGTGCATTCGTCATTAAAGCTAAAGCATCAAAAACTTGCCCCCAAAATTCATGCACCCCCGGGCAGTCCCATGCCAGATGAAGAAAATCTGCTCCAGGAACTTTACACCTATCACATCTGTCCGTATCCCGCAAATGATATCTGTGCATCTTGGCTGGAGTGTAATATAATCTAGGAAGAAACTTATAATGAAGTATACGGAGCCTGCTGCTAGCCGAGACCCTCTCAGTTTGCAGACAACAATATTCCCATTGTTCATCCGTCAGGACGAATCCCAATTCCTCGCTCCACCGCGTACGAGAGAGCGTGGCCGGCAATTCACTCTGCGTGTGCACCGACCTATATATTAGGGAGACAAGGCATTTATTCGCCGTATTTTTTAGTATTAATTGAAGCCGGGCTAGAGCCTGCGGCTCCGCTGGGAAGTCCGGGGTTATAGACCGAATTCCGTGTCTAAGGCGGATATATAGAAAGACCTCCAACGAGGTCTGTTGCAGGCCCTGGAAGATATGTTCAACAGTACGAAAGCGACCATTATGGAATAGATCCCCCCAAGTGCTAATGCGAGTGCGCTCTTTGAAATTATGAAATATCGTTTCTTGAAGCAGTGGTATACTCGGATGATAACTGAGAGGCAGTAATGGGCAATAAAGTATGTCGACGTTCAACATGCGCCCTATGCGTTGCCAAGCCATCGCTGTGCATGTGAGCGTGGTCGGTGTCCGGTCTCTGGACTTGATCGGGTCATAGATCACTCCCTCCAATGGGGTGGGGTGTGCAAGTCAGTGCTCAGCCGCTACTTGCGGCATATACCTTGGCTGCTTCAGCCAAAACCATGCATAGTGAGCTTGTGCGCTAAGGTAATAGATGCGTTAGTTCTGACCTAAGCGTCTTGAAAAAGAAAGCCCCTCGATAGTACGGGATATTTAAAAATAAATAAAGCAGTTGGGGAAGTGTTACCATTTTAATTAGGGAGGCCCGCCCCGCCATGGAGAGGGGAAGTGCTATCCAGCGATTAATATTTTCGGTAATGTGAGTCATAGCAGTTCCATAATTCAAGAGCATGAGTTCCTCCCTATCTTTTGTGATCCTAATGCCCAGATACCTCAGCTCTTCATCGCACCACTCTAAGGGGTAATCCAGCGGGAAGCGTACAGTCGCCGCTGTCAACGGGAAAATGCAAGACTTCCCCCAATTAATTTGAATTCCCGAAAGAGCCTCAAAGATTATAAATTCTCTCAGTATAGGATTCATATTCTGTTGCGGGTCTCGCATATATAGTATTATATCGTCGGCATATGGTGATATAAGAATCTGCCGCATATCACACCGCAGAGCCTTGTCATTGTGGTGTTGACGCAGCTTCGCCGCCAAAGGCTCTATCGCAAGGGCAAAAAGCAATGGGGATAACGGACACCCCTGTCGGGTGCCTCTAGTAATTTGGAAGGCCTGGGATGTCTGACCGTTAATGAGCACCTTAGCAACCGGCAAGTGATATAATAGTCGAATCCAGGACAGGAAAAGGGGTGGGAAACCCATCCGTAGCATAACCCCAAAAATATAATCCCATTCAATGGAATCAAACGCCTTAGTAGCATCCAAAAACACAGCAGACAATGGCAAATCCGGTGAAACGTTATTTATAATGGCAAAAAGTGTTCGCAGATTATGCGAGGTGGCTCTCTCGGGCACGAAGCCCGATTGATCTGGGAGAATCAAGTTCTCCATGAGCAGACCCAGGCGTTTTGGCAATGATTTTGGCCAGGATTTTAGCGTCACAATTAAGGAGAGAAAGCGGCCTATAGGAGTCACACTGACGGGGCGACTTCCCAGGTTTCAAAAGAAAGCCTCCCTCATAGATGCAGGTAGACAGCCAACCTCCAGGGATTCCTCATACACCTCATGCAAAATGGGGGCCATTAGGTCGATATATGTTTTGTAGAACTCTATCGGGATACCGTCTGATCCCGCAGCTTTCCCGGATTGCAGGCTTATAATGGCATCCCTGACCTCGTCCAACTCGAATGGCGCACATAAGACTTCCTGCTACCGATCACTTAGCCAACCTAGCGTTGCATCCCCCAAATAACTCTCCAACTCCAAACTCTCCCTCCCCTGGGTGGTGTATAATCGGCTATAATGGTGCGTAAATGCCCTGAGTATGCGGTCAGTATCACAATAAACCATTCCGTCTGTGTCCTCCAAGTCCATAACATAGTCTGAGTAACGAGACTTCCTGATTGTCTGTGCCAGAGCCTTACCAGGTCTATCTCCTTCCCCATAACAGCGTGCCACCCAGAATTTACCCCTGAAACGAGTCTCCCTCTGTGCCATATCCATATATTCCGTTAGTGTCTCCCTAAACTTGAGTTGGGCAGCACTGCTCGGGTCCGAGGCTAATTGTGCTTCCAAAGACTTGAGCTTCCCCTCCAGTCTATTCAGTGTATTTGTTATGTCTTTTAGCACCCCGACCCTTTTGCAATACAAAACCCCCGGAGCGTGGCTTTAAACGCTTCCCAAATGATCTCCACACTGTCCACCGAGTCTTTGTTACGTACAAAAAAATCTTTTATCGCTTCTCGCAGCTCTGTCTGGAAGACCGTGTCTAGTAAAATTGGAGCGTGCAATCGCCAAGCCCCGCGAGGCGTGTAGAATTCTGAGGATGCAAGAGTGACCTTAACGGGGGCGTGATCCGAGTAAGTTCGAGCCAAATGCTGCACTTGAACTATCGCTGGTCCCACACCTCGGGACACCAACCGATAGTCTAGCCGCGCCCATGACGCAGCCTGCACCGTGTAATGCGTCCCCTCCCTATCATGTGGGTGGGTGTGCCTCCAGGCATCTATTAAGTGATAGGTGTCTATGGTATCCTGGAGAACTGCACGCGCTTTGGTGTAATGGTGAGGAGCAGGATGGGATCTGTCTCGACCTGGATCATACACTACATTAAAGTCCCCCCCCCCAGATAATGTGACTAGAGCCTATATCAAAGATCTTAGCCCATAATGAAGTGAAAAAATTGGGTGCATCCATGTTCGGACCATAGCAACAGGCTAGCGTGACCGAAACCAAGCCCAATCTCCCCCACGCCAGGCAGTATCGACCCTGCAAGTCACAATTGGTTCCTGCTAGTTGAAACGGTATCTGTTTTTTAATAAGGATTGCTATCCCCCTTGCGTAAGATGAATATGAGGAGAAGATTCTCTGCTCCGCCCATTTATGTGCAAAGTTATTCGGTTTGTGGGGAGTGAGGTGCGTTTCCTGCAGCATGGCTATGTGCACCTTGTGCCTGTCCAGGTATGCTAATATGTGTATTTTCTTCCTCGGGCCCCCATGCCTCTGATATTCCATGTAATGATGTTCAGTGTTCCAGAGTCTCTATCAGTCGTATTCCGTGACATTTTCCATCAACTTGCGTGATACCCTCTAAGAGGCCCTCCATGCTCTGTGCTCCATAATAGGTCAATACCTGAATTTGCTTAGTATGCTCACACTCCAATGCAACTGTTAACATCTCCGAATCAACGAAGAGAAAATCCTGTGGGATGATTGTCATACAAATAACATAACATGCCCGCCCTCTACCCTCCCCCACCCACTGAAGCAACCCCAACCTGCCAGAAATATTCTTCCACCCGCCCTCCCCTAATTCCAACGTAACCAAAAACAACATTACCGCCACTGCAATGAACCTGCATTGAACATTCCCCGGGGTCACTCATAGGGGGGCATTACTAGGTGGCGGCACAGATACCTCTCTCCCGCGGAGCCCATCGCTGATGACCGATCAGGGCTCGTACAGGCAGAGGGTGCCCAATGCACAATGGATATTGCTCAGAATAGGTCCCCGGCTGGAAAACCAAAATTATGTGACTCTGACTGTGAGTCCAACCTCCAATCTGTCCACGCAGCACAAGTAAGTAACACAGCTATACAGTAGGGCCGTAGTCTTTACGAGTCCTCTTCCGCTCCCGGCGATGATGACGGTTGCGACGGCCCCTTGCCTCCATCAGTGCGACTCATGCGCTAGAGTCGCTTCAGAAACTCCTCCACCTGCTGTGGCTTAGTAAAAAATGTTTACCCTGATGCGTTACTCTGAGCCACGCAGGATATAATAACGCATAATCTATTTGTGCTTTCCGCAGCTTGCTCTTCATATCCACAAATTTGGCCCGCTCCTCCTGAACTATCGGCGTAAATCGGGGTAGATGGAGAACGCGTTCCCATCGTACGCCAGATTCTGTTCGCTTCTTGCAACTCTCAAAGCCATATCCCGGTCTCTGTAGTTCAATAGTCGCGCTATAATGGGCCGCGGGGCACTGCCAGGTGGGGGTCGAGGCCCCAGAGTTCGGTGGGCCCGTTCTACAATAAACTGATTGGAAAAGGACTCGGCTCCAATTGCAAATAACAGCAGTTTCTCAACATACTCTTCCATTTTCCCTGTATTGGTCAACTCGGGAATACCTATTACGCGAATATTGTTGCGCCTACTGCGCGCTTCCAAGTCCTCATTCTTTGCAGCGATAAGCTTTAGAAGCGTGTCCATTTGGGTTAACTGCGTTGTATGTCTGGACGTCGTGTCTTCCGCGTCCGCGACCCGTCGCTCTACTTCCTTTATGCGGTCATCGTGCCCCTCCAACTTATGTGCTATGGTGTCCATTCGCGTCGACATTCTGTCCACTTTATCCACAATGGTGGCAAAATCCTGCCTGACCTCCTGCAGTATACTCTGCACGTCAGTATCGTGTGACGCTACCCGCTACCCGCTCCTGAGCCTCAGCCCTTTTGTCTACGTCCCGATCATCCGGTGAGGTTCGGGGGACTCTTTTTGCGGCTTCGAAATTCAGTTTTGGCTGTCTAGCATTCGACTTGCCCATTGCTGTGTTGTTATTGGGGGTGCCTCCAAACTGCTTGTGTACTCCATCCCTCATCTGAGCGGCCGAGTAGTGCTCACTACAGTGGCCCCTGCCTGCGTCAACCAGTGCCAGTGAGCGCAACCAGGCACAGCAGCGGAGCCGCCGCCACACCACTCCTGCAGCGATATTCTTGATAGCACAATGTTCCTAACGTACCACCCTCTCCGCACAGTGCCAGTGGTACAATTATGCCAGTCCCTCCAGACCCCGCAACGCAATTCCTGTTGTGCCGGTATGTGCTGATTCACAAGTGGGGCCGAAGGAGCAGCTCCAGTACTCTACATGGGGAGGCAGCCCCGTCACCAGTGGCCCTATGTGCAAGCTCGCTAATGAGAAGTCAGCTGCCACCAGTTCAGGCGGCCCAGAAATTCCCAGTGCACTATGTGGGGGGAGAAACCAAGTATCGGCACTAGTAGCGCTCTATATCGTGAGCCTCCCCTTTTAGAGCCTTTGGGCCCCCAGAATTATCTCTTCGCATTCCAGAACCCTCACAGCTACAATCTAGTGCTTAACGGCAGAGTTTATGCACCGCTTATCACAGGACGGGAACCGTTGGCACTCCATTCCGCCCAGGGGAGACTGCGCCTGCCCAGCCAGATGACAGCGAGGGCTGAGCTCACCGCGCTCCCACGTCCGCTCGAAGCGCAGCTGGGGACCGAGTCAATACCGAATGCCGCACCTCGGAGGCAATTACTCCTTCTCTGCGTTGTTATGCGGTCCATAGTTAGGGTTCAGGGCAAACTCCTGTGGTCCAGAAGAGCCCGCCAGCAACGGGCTATATCGCAGCACATCTAAGCATGAAAGTGCGAATACGCATGCAGCATATGCCGGCCGTCTGGGCACTGAGACCGGCAAGACTCACGGCACCCCACCAGGCTCCGCCTCCGCCCACAGCTGCCACAAGCAATGTACGCCACCACTCGTCTAGCTTCTCTCACCACGGCGCGGGTCGATGCTGCCCCCAACGATGCCGCAACAAGCAGAAGCTCTCCCTGCCAGGTAATCCCCTGTGCAGAGTGCTGCGTAGAGTCACCGCTCAGCATTCTCCTCGCGTTCTACTGGCCGCCACCCGAACCGCACCTCTGGGCCTGAACTACACGTGTGCAACAGCGGACTCTCGCAGCGGCTGAGGCCGCTCTGAGTCACCTCACCGCTCCGCCTGCACTCTCGGTCAGGTTTTGTGTGCGAGCAAATCAGGCGCAGCGTTTGTCAGAAATCGCCGCGGTTCACAGCGAGTCTGCAG
Source organism: Triturus cristatus (assembly GCF_964204655.1). Lineage (NCBI taxonomy): Eukaryota > Metazoa > Chordata > Amphibia > Caudata > Salamandridae > Triturus > Triturus cristatus. Next base: position 253,872,350 of record NC_140586.1, read on the forward strand.
GCAGTTTAGATGTAGTGAAAAATAGCGTTTCCAAGCATGAGGAGACCAATTAAGCAGGATAAATTAAGGATTACTGCATCGGGCTGCCGGAGCCTCACAGTAGTGCGGCCATCTTGCATGTGCGCCACCGAGCGCCCCCGCGTATGACATAATGTTGAGTCAGTAGGTTCTGACGATGGAGCGAGCGGAGCCATGTAGACGTTGAAGAGCGTAGGGCTGAGGTAGGACCCCTGGGGGACTCTGCGGTGGTAGATGTAGGGTCTGAGCGGAAAGGGAGGAGTCTGACCCGCTGTGTTCTGCCAGAGAGGAGGAAGCGGATCCAAGCGAGGGCCTTGTCTTGGATCCCTGCATCGTGGAGTCTGCATATTAGGGTGCGGTGAGAGACTGTGTCGAATGCCGCAGAGAGGTCGAGGAGGATGAGTGCTACTGTTTCTCCTTTGTCCAGTAGGGTGCGGATGTCGTCTGTTGCGGCGAGGAGGGAGGTTTCCATACCGTGTTTTTGTCTGAAGCCGGATTGGGAGGAGTCGAGGATGTTGTGCTCTTCGATGAATGTGGCTGTTGATGGCTTTCTCAATGACTTTCGCTGGGAATGGGAGCAGGGAGATGGGTCTGTAGTTTTTGAGGTCGGTGGAGTCTGCCGAGGGTTTCTTCAGGAGGGAGTTGATCTCGGGGTGTTTCCAGTCATCGGGGAGCGAGGCGGTTGCCAGGGAGCAGTTGATGGTGTGGCAGAGCATGGGTGCGATGGTGTCGGTGGCTCTGTTGAAAATGTGGTGGGGGCCCCAGAGTGGATTGACTTCATCGTCTTCAGAGTGTTTTCGGTGGTGAGAACTGTCCAGTTGTCAATCGTTGGCTTCACGGTGTCGGGGGTGGTTGGTGATGGTTCAGTGTGTTGGTTGTCTTCGTCGAAGTTGTCGTAGATGCTCTTGATTTTGTGGTGGAAAAAGGTGCTGAGTTTGTCGCAGAGGTCTTGTGAGGGAGGGATGTTGGGGGACTCGCTGGTGGGTTGGTCGAACTCCTTGATGATGTTGAAGAGTTCTTTGCTGTTGTGTGCATGAGTGGAGATTCTGTCTTAAATCGCTTTTTTTCACGTTTCTCTGATAAGTTGGTGGTGGGCATTGGTGACGGCTCTGAAGTTGTTGTGGGCTTCTGTGGATTTGGTGTTCTGAAGGCCTTTTCGAGGCGGCGGCAAGTGCGTCTGCACTCTCGAAGTTCGGTGGTAAACCATCTAGCTTTCTTGGTGTGGGTGTTGTTTTTTTTCTTGAGGGGGCTATGGTGTTCACACTGTCGGAGATCCATCTGTCTAGGGTACGGGCTGCGGTGTTGTGGTCGTCTTTTTCTGCGATGGTTGGAGTGGAGTTGCTGAGTGATGAGGTTAGCTGGTTATCTGTGATTCTGGTCCAGTTTCTTCATGGGAGCAGGTGCTGGTGTCTGTGGGTGGTGGGTGTTCTGAAGGTGAAGAGGAAGCATCGATGGTCAGTCCATGGGAGTTCGGTGGTGTGGCTGAAGGTGATGGAGTTTCCTGTTGTGAAGAGGGGGTCGAGGGTGTGTCCTGCTGAGTGCGTGGGTTCGGTCACGATCTGGCGGAGTCCAATGTTGTGGAGGGTGTCCAGGAGAGATGCGGTGCTGGGGTCCAGTTGGTTGTCGAGGTGGAAGTTGAGGTCTCCCAGTAGGGTGTAGTTGGTGGACGCGATGGCATGCGGGAGATGATGTCTGTGATGGACTTGGTGAAAGGTCCATGGGGTCCAGAAGGTCGGTAGATGAGTGTTCCTCGGAGGGTGGAGGTAGGGCTGGCCAGTGTCTTGAAGTGAAGGTGTTCCATCCAGTCTGTGGGCTCGTCGGGTAGTGTGCTCAGGCGGAGGGTGGATTTGTGGGCGATGCCGATTCCTCCTCCCGGGCGGGTTGGGCGTTCCTTCCTGGAGATCTTGTATCCTTGGGGAATGGCGATGGCGAAGTCTGGCCCCGAGGTGGTGTTGGTCCAGGTTTTGGTAAAGAATGCTACGTCCGGGGTAGTGCTGTCAAGGAGGTCCCAGATTTCTGTGGCATGTTTGTGGAGGGATCGGGCGTTGAGGAGGATACATTGCAGGTTCTTTGGTTCGGTTGTGTTCTTGCGGTGGGTTGCGCTGGGTCCGTGGTCTTGTCGGTGCTGAAGTTGTGCCAGCAGTGGTGACAGCTGAAGGGTCAGTGGGTGTTGGCTGGGGAAGCTAGCTTGCAGTTGTTGTTGTGACCTGGGTTGAGAGCGTGGAGTGCCGCTGGGTCATAGTGTTGGCGGTGCAGAGATCCAGGTTTCCTGGTGCTGGTCGGGTCGCGGACGGGCGCAGACGGGCTTGCCTTTGGCTTGCCTTTGGCACACCAGTGGCGCGGCCGCCATTAAGTAGGGGTCGGGAAGGGCTCGACAGCTGGGAGGCGGGTGCTGGGAGGGGAGCTGGATTGGGCCGGTCATGCTGGGAGGGAGGGGCCGCAGGGGCAGCAGCGGCGTGAAAGAGGGCAGGAAAGGGAAAGGAGGGAAAGGGAGGAATAAAGGAGAAAGGGGTAAAGTGAAAATAAAGCAGAAAAGTGCAGAAATGCAGAAGAGTGCAGAAAAGAGGCTGAAATTGAGGGTAGAAAAACAAGTGAAAAAAATGAATAAAAGGTGGAGCGAGAGAAAGGAGACAGAGGTCCACTGGACCCCAGGGATGAGGCTCAGGTAAACCTGCAGGTGGAGGAGGGCCTCGATCACCAACACATGAGAGTGCAAGTGCAGGGGCAGGCCTCACTTAATGGTGGAGCTGCGAGGGAAGGGGAGAAATTTCACTGACAATGAGTCAGTGGTCTTGCTCGCCTGTCCCCATAGCAGCAGCCATTAAGTAGGGGGCGGGAAAGGCTGGACGGCTGGGAGGCGGGAGCGGGGAGGAGAGCTGGATTGGGCCGGTCACGCTGGGGGGAGTTGCCGCGGGAGCAGCAGCGGCGTGGAAGCGGGCGGGAAAGGGAAAGGAGGGAAAGGGAGGAATAAAGGAGATAGGGGGTAAAGTGAAAATAAAGCAGAAAAGTGCAGAAATGCAGAAATGCAGAAGAGTGCAGAAAGGAGGCTGAAATTGAGGGTAGAAAAACGAGTGAAAAAACGAGTAAAAGGTGGAGCGAGAGAATGGAGACAGAGGTCCACTGGACCACCAGGGATGAGGCGCAGGGAAACCTGCGGGTGGAGGAGGGCCTCGATCACCAACACACGAGAGTGCAAGTGCAAGGTCAGGCCTCACTTAATGGTGGAGCTGCGAGGGAGGGGGAGCAATTTCACCGACAATGAGTCAGTGGTCTTGCTCAGCCATATTCCAAGAGAAATACAGAGTCTTCCTCTATCAGGAATGCTGATGTTGTTCCTTTGAGGAGTTTGACCTCTGGGCAGTTAGTAATGGAGAATGGCCGGATCTAATTGTCATGCTATTATTGCAGTTTACTGTTATTGCCAAGTTTTGATGACCATATTGTTATTATTTTTGTACCTTTAAAGGAAGCCATGTTGGGCAAGGCAATGTTTGGAAACTGCTCAATGGGATGACTGGGTACTTCCTTCCGGATATGGGGATATATCCTCTCCTCCATGGTTTTGATGTTTGAGCCCCCCCCCCCAGCCTGCTAGTGCCTCTGGTTTGAAGAGTATTGTTTTGTAGAGATAATAGTTAGACCAGTGTGTACGTGTAAATTCCCTTTGAGTTTTGCCACTGGTCAGATATTGAATGGACAAATGATCTCCTGACTTAAGATGTTCCAAGTCAGGGAAACAATGCAAGGTCCTGAGGATATTTTGAAGGTTCAAAATGTCAAAAGGACCTTCAGATTTGTAGCATGGACAGATGTCGATTTCCAGCAAAGTGCCCAAGCCCCTGGTTTGAGATCTCCAAGAATACTTGGGCTCCTGATTGTTGTACCTCAGAGTCTGCCTTTTGGTGTTGCTCATTCCCCAAAGTGTCCACATCTATTTGACTGTTCATAACTATGGAAGACACACTGTTAATGTATAAGATTTGCTCTTGCAGAGCGAAGTTGTAGCACAATGAAATGTAGTTTTTTTTAAATAATTGGTGAATTGGCAACTGCCTTTACTTCCTGAGAGTGTCTGAGATCTTTTCATATTTCTGAAATACTTTCCATAACATTTGTTATATCTTTCCCCTAACCTTCCACTACCATGTGTGTGTTTGGTGGTCCTACCTTGTGCATCGTGTCACTTTCTTTGTTTCCAACATTTTTAGATTTGGAAGTTGTCTTGTTCCTGCTAGCATTATGCTTCTTCGTTTTGGTGGGAGTGGTTGCAACCTTTGATGGTTCCGGAGATTGAGCAATCTTGCTTGAATTCATATTATTATTATTATGTGGTACTCACAGCTTTGGCCACAGATTATGAATTATCGAAGTTGTTTGCCTTATCTGTTTTAGTTGGTGGAAATACCGACATGAGTTTTTTTTTTAGTGGTTGCTCAAAAATTGTAAAATTTGTTTGGGTCTTGGCCAATTGATGAGCCTCTGTCTGCTTGCTACGGTTCCCAAGTGGAAGGTAATGGGTTCTGCCCATCAAATAAGTTCGGATTTGTTGCTTTTTTACCACTTGCTATGTGACCTTTTTACCGTGGGGGAGCCCCACGGCTGGTGACTCACCCATGGTAATCTCAAAGTAAATGGGCTGTGCATGTTTACCGCCAGTATCCGCTTTTTAAGATAAGGCTGCTGCGAAGCAACAAGGGGCACTTGGCTGGTTGAAAGTGAACATGTGGGCACACATGTAAGGGCTGCAAGTGTGGAACTCCTGTTGATACGCACAGGTAGCCTGGTGCAGAGGGAACTCTGCAGATGTTATACCTATGGGGAAAAGTGCCTTAGAGTTTTGTTTACCTTTGGCCTACTGAGACCAGTGACGTATCGAACTGGAGTGGAATCTGTATGAAAAACCCATATATGAGAGTTCCAAGAACAAATCTGTACAGCTTATGGATCATAAAGGATTGTCATATTTCTTGGCTTCAGCTCAGGATCAGAGCCTGGGCTTTTTGTCACCCTTCTGTGCCAGGTTAATTACATGTCTCTCCAGCAGCAGGAACAAAGGCCTCCCCACACAAAGGGAGCAATTAACAGGGTTTACTGAGGAGGAAGGTGTGGTGATGAAAGATCTGCATCAGTTAATCAGCTGTCACACTGTTTCAGGGATGAGCCAGCCTAAGCCCACTGAACAAAGAAGGGAGCCCAGACCTCTGGAGCCAGCACAGGATGGGGCTCCCCTCTGAAGATTTGATGGGAAAGACCCTGACAGTGGTGTCACAGGTGGGCAGAGCTGAGGCCCCCAGAGGAGAAGTGACTAGTGACTCCTTGATGACTTCATTTTGAATTGTTTCAGCATGCTACGCAGGAGGGTTGGGACTGGGGCAGAGAGGTGATGTGGAACCTCAGAATATGCCAGAGGTGTCTCGCTTCTTGAACCTTCCGCACCCACTTAAAAGGACTTGCATAAGGGGGAAACCTCTCTCTTGGCTGTGATTTTCTGCTGGACACTGGGACTGGAGGCAGCAGCCATGGACAACTGGAAGGAGGAAACCCCTGACATCCTGCTGGACTAAGGACTCTGACTTAATTTGCTCCGTGACCAGTGGAGCTCTCCCCAGGACCAGAGAACCTGGTACCCTTCCACCCGCAGAGGACTAATTGGAGTAAAGACTGTATGTCTGTGCCAAGGAGAGAAGCTCCAGAAGAGAACAAGGAGAAAGGCTGGCGTAGGGAGCCAGTGGGGCCAGCTCCCTGCAGAGTTCGTCACCTTGGAGGCCAGGAGTCCTGTGGAAAATGTTCCATGTGGCTAGGGGTCGCCACCAAGAGCAAACTGAGCCCAAAAGCCTGCAAAACGGTCCAATGGGGCCCGGGAATATAAACAGGAGTAGGATTTGACCTCTGCCCCCTCCTTCCCCCCCATTGAGGTCTGAGGCACGTGGAGCTATGCTGTTTGAGGATTTTAAACCCCTGGTGTGAACCAGGGCCAAGGGGTCAGCGCAAGAGGTTTTAAAATGGTTGGGTGGGGGAGTTGTGCATGGGGCCTCCTCCCTAGAGTGTCCAGAGCTTTTGTTCTGTTTGATGCTTATTTGAGGATGTGCGTTGACATCCCTACTCTTGTAGCACTGCTTTGACTGTTTGTATTGTTAACCATGGTTACAATGTTCCTGTGCGCCTAACTTCCCTTATTCACCCATAAGTGCTGCTTAGAGTTAGATCCCCAGAGGGTACCACGAGGGCCTATTTGTGGACCGGGAAAAGTGCCTGGCATGATTTCCCCATGTTGAGCTGTTTCTTGAGAATTAATTGGGGTGCCTCCTGCTCACCCTTTATTTGGGCCGATCAAGATATTTGTCCAATTCAGGTCATCTTAAAAAAGTACCCATTATTTTCTTCCCGTTAGTATCTGAAATAGGCCTGGAGTTTCCTCCCAACGAAACTTTCTAATGTATCGGGATTCTCCATATGAATCATCGGAGGGCCCGGGATGTGACTGTACCTGAAAGGAGGGGGCATTAATTTAGGCCGTGACTGTAATTTGATTTTATGGTAAGGGTATGGTTATTTCTATCATTACAGGTGCAGGGTCAGGTAGAGTTAGATTAGGGTTTGTGTGATGCTGCGGCCCAAAACAAGACATGATGGAACATTGTAAATTCTTGTTTTTTCTTATTCCTTGCCAGCCGCGGGTAAACTAACAGCATCACCCTTCTTGTTACTAATCACTTTGCAGTCACCTAAATGCTCCAGCGGGGTCAGGACTGTGGGTCCTGCTTGTTTTTGTCTCCTCGTTTCCATCTTAAGCTTCGACCCTTTCTCGCTTGGTGCACTGATTTGTGGTTAAATCGGAACAATTCCTCCAATTAATCGCAGGTTCTCCTCACTTAATGTGTGTTACAGCTCCCCCCTCTACCCACAGACTCAGTTGCGATTGGGTCGTGGCCCTTCTTTAATACATTTTTTTACTAAGATCCACACACTCTCCCAAGAAATCCCCTAATCCATGTGACGTCATACCCTCAGTTACCGAGAGCCAGCCCCTCAGCAGCAGGATTCCATGCTGCACAAACTAAACTCACGCAGCTCCTCAAGGAGGCAGGGCACAGCGGTGACCCCCCTCCAGCCGCGGGCTGAAGTAAATACAGGGGGGCTTAGACTGAAGGTTATCCCAATGATAGAGCCTTTGAAACCACCCAGTGTCCTGTCATTTAATGTCCTAACTTGTAGCCTCCTAACTTAGCAATGTGACACATGACCCAAAGGCAGATATGCAGCTGAAACTGTGGCGGAAGCAGGTGCTGGGAGGCAAATATTGGGGGGTAGGTGGAGGGGGACGGTGACCTCACTATGTTTCTAGTAACACAGTTTTCCACTGACTTTCCTATATGTGTGAGTGGGTACATGTGCTAGACAAGCCTTTCCAGCTTAGGGACGGTGAAATAAATCACTGGCTCATAAAAAGGTTAATAGTTAGAACTAGATGCACACATCACTCATCTCTTCTAGCTCTCGCCGCCACCCCCCACAAACCCGAGGAAACCAGAGGAAATATAGGGTTCATTGCAACTTCCATATGTTCCAAATGCAATCCAATGAACCAAATGATCCAATAGGGTTTCAAGTTCCTTGATTTCTTTTCCACCAATGTAGGTCTTCCGGGATTTGCCAGTCTCAATCTGCCCCTCCAAGCCTCCTCCGAAGCACCTCGGAAGACCTCCAGACAGATATCGGCAGGCAAAAGGCGGATAGCAGAAGGATATCCCCTTGAGTACTCCCGCAGTCAAAAGGAAGGGCAAGGGTGGTATAGAGGTACCGCCGCGGTATTGGCTCGGGCACACCCCGGGTCCTTCAAATGAGGAGAACTGCCGGGGTACTGGAAGGAGATTTTTAAAAAGCCCAGGGCAAGATCACAATCCTCTGTACCACCGACCAGATCTGTGCCGAACCGGGCAGCAGAAAAACTGTTGTCTTCTTTAAAAACTCAGCATAAAAAATGCAGAGAATCGCTAGATTCGGCTTTACAGCTATGGCGGTAGTTTGTAGGCTCTTCCTGCTTGCGGACACTTCCTGCGCATCACTATAGAAGGTTTGTGGGTGGGTACAAGCACAATCAGGGAAAGGTCCATGCGCTGCCATATTCCGTACACATGCCACTCACACTTGCAAAGATTTTGATAAAGAAGTTTAAACCTGTCGCTTGCCCCTATGATGTAAAAAGTGTTGTAGGAACTTTCAATGAGAAAACCATTCTCACAGAAACCCATTGCTCGTCTCTGAAAATTCACTTCAGCAACCAGAGACACGTAACTGTCATAATGTGGCAACTCGTACCTGCGGTCTTAAGAGCTCACCATTAGTGTAGTATCATGTGAGTTTGCAATGACAAACCTTTGTGGCTCCTGATGGGCTCTGTAAAACTGTGACATAGGCATTAGAGTATAGGGAATTGAATGCAGGTTTAGAATGTAGAGGTCACTGTTACAAGCAGAAGAATAAAGACGTGTTATACTAAGTTCCGTGTGTGGCATAGTCATTGGCGAGTACCAGGTAGGGGGAGGATGCTACAATTAGCTTCCAGTAAAAGTGCAAAGAAATGTTTCTTGTTCCACAAAAGTTATAATGGACTGACCTCTGCTCTCTGAAAAACAAATCTCCAACTACACGGCACAATCAATGCCAAGATAATAGGTCTGTTGTTGGCTGCCATACTTCTGGCTTTGTCAATGCCTGTTTTGTTTTGTCATGGGTTTTGTAAAATGATTTTGTTGGGGGAGCTCACTGATGGGAACTTCCTTGTATGTAGATGTCCTCCTTGTGAAAGAGCTGAATGTCATTATTGCAACCATTTCTCTAAGGGCTCAGGTGATTCCCTCTTGCTGGTCCTGAATTTTGGAACAGCCTTTTTCCTGCAATCTTGGCACAACCAACCTTGCCTCAGTTTCGTTAACTATTGAAAACATGGCTTTTCTAGATATGTTATAATACGTGAATTGAAAGTAGTAATGTTTCCAGGTGCTATTACCATGGGCGTAACGGAAACATACCTGCATTCAGTTTGCAGTTTACCCTATACAAAACCTTTCAATAAACAAATAGAAACACAATTACAAATTCGTCTAGATCAACGGATGGTTCTGTTGGGACCCGTTAGAGACATTTAAATGTCAATGGAAATGGTGGGGGCTATGCTTGACCCCTAATAAGCTCTCCAGTTGGTCTAAAGATAGACAGAGGGTAGTTTTGCAACAGATGCTTTAAGTCAGTGGTTCTTAACCTGTGGTCCGTGAAGCCTTCTCGGGGGGCCTGTCATTGCATAGAAATTAAATAATATTAATGGCTCTAAAAAGTGAATAAAAAATGAAGAAACAAAATGAAAAAATGAATATTCTAAAATGGTCTGTGAATGTGAAGGAGTATGAAATTGGAGGCTAAACATTAAGTTAATATCCTTCAGATTATTTTGTGGGAACAGTGGAAGTGCACCAAACAGAATATAGTATGGATGATGTGTGGACTCAAATGAATTTAGACAAGCTCCAACCTTCCCACTAATTTTTTTCCATTTGCTTGTGAATTAAATAAAATATTTCATAATTGATATACTTGTCTGCAGTTCAAATCATCGAAATGCTTAGTCTGGCGACCTCCGCTTCCAGTATTGACTCAGTGGGGGTCCCCAGATTCCAGTAATGATTCAGTGGCGGTCCCTGGTTACCAGGAATGATTACGTGGGGTACCACCGAAGTCAAAAGGTTAAGAACCACTTGTCTAAGGAACTGAGAAAGGATTGCCTGCAAGTTAGCTTGGCCTGACTAGAATAAGTAGGTTATATCAATGAATGGGTGTGTTCTTTGAACAGTACCTGGTTATGTGACTGACCTGTGTGGTTTTCTGTGGCGATCCATGGCCTCCAGAGATGAATGTTTGCAGACATTCGGCTCGATTCAGACATGACGGAGCATGCCATGACGGAGCACCCCGCCTGCCAAACCCTCGGTCTGCCCGCTCAATTATGAGTCAGCCAAACTGTCAATTTTCCGATGATGGTATCCCACTGGCTCAGCTGACTGAAAACGTATTCTGATGACCAGACGGAGTAGGGCTTGTCGCAGTAAGAGCATCAAACTAGCCACCCTATTCAAAGCAGACAGACCAATGTCCTATTTTCTGCCAGTCACCACCAGGAAAACCCTGGCAGATATGTACAGTGAAAAATAATGATCCCCCATGCCCTGGAGAAAAACTATAAGGGTAATGGGGCCACTAGTGTTTCTTAAACAAACTCCCTCTTTAGGAGTTTGTTTGTGAAAACAACTTTGGTGTGCAGCAGCCTAGAAGGTGGGAGTCTTACACCCAATTTTCAGTGCCTTCACAGCTGCTCCTGTGAATGCACAGAGATTACTGTTGACCTGGCAGTGATCTCTAAAGTTGGCAGTCCTCTCTCCACTAGGGTGGAGGACATAATGTCCTCTGTCACCATGACGGACAAAGGTAAAACCCAGCAGTGGCTCCTCCGCTATGGCGGAGGAGCGTCACCTCACCATCAGCAGCCGAAAGAATGTAAAGTAAAACAAAATTAAACTATTGTTTATTACCATTTTGTTTTTCTCTGCGAGCCGAGTCTTGGGTGTGGAGCCAGGGTGGTGACAGGCTGGGGAAGGAGTGTTGGGCACTGCCTTCACTGCACATGTGGGTTTGGCAGGCCGTCTCAGACTGGCCAAACCCACATGTGCAGTGAAGCTCTCTCCAGCCCCAGCTGCATTGCTGGGTTGGAGAAAGCAGGCACAGGCTCCCAGTCTGGGTGGGAGCACAAATCATCAGTGCCCAGGCCAATCCTGATGCTGCTCTCAGCAGCATGAAAGCATCAGGACTGGCCGCAGTGCACTCTGGGAGCCTGTGCCTAGAGAAGAGAGGAGTGCGATGCGATGAGAATGTAAGTGTTTTAAAAAAATGTATTTGGCTCCCCCCGTCCCCACCTCTCCTGCCACTCTGTCAACTCACCGGCCCCTACTGGTAAAACTGCCACACTATAAACCAGGCCCTGAGATGTCAGTGATGTTCGAGAATGATGCTAATATTGAGATTTTGACACATTCCTCAGGGCTTCCACAAACAAGCTATTTTTATTAGAAATGCAGCAGAACAACTGCCATAGAAGAGGTTTATATAAATGCAGCTGATAGAGAAGTCAGCCCACAAAGCAGAGGGGGATGCTGACACTATTAGTGCAAAATTCCAAAGATTTCTGGAACTACAGTGACTGCGGAAAAAGATTAAACATGTGTAAAACTCTCGCCTTGGCTCAGCATGAAATCTTTCTATCCCTAGAGAACAAAGAGTCACACCTGATGGGTGCAGAATGTATTAGGCTGGGCAGGCGCGGCCCGTGCAGGTAAGAGCGGTTGGGCAGTGGGGCCGAGTGATTGCGACAGACAACGACGAGGGAAAATGAATTTTTTATTTAATTGTCCTTCATGGTCATCTGTTGAAATCCCAACACCCCCCCCCCCCCCCCCAAACGCTGCTCTTACCTGCACAGGCCGCTAACGTGGCTGGGTAATTATCCTTGAGCATGTGCCAGTTATGCCAAATTTATCCCAGGAGAGGTCAGCAGCTTTAATGGGAGGAATGTCTCAGGAGTGTATAAATAATATTGTTGAACTGTAAGACATGGACTAATTTGCATAGCTTTAAGAAATTGGGTGTCCTATTTAAATATTTGTTTAGAGATGCTTTGAAGAAGCATAAGTGCATGTTAGAAGGACAATTGACTACTACATGGAAAAGTCTGAATGGATGAAACTGGACTAAGCATCAATGCTGAACGCTGGTTGACACTTATGCCAACCAAGCACCCTCTTGAAACAGGTTTCCTGATTTGCACTGCCAGGTCAGTTCCAGATTGTGAGAGCCAAGAGATGCACACAGGAAGCCTGACTGGTTCAAGGAATCACTGCCACCTATAATTGAGGCCTTAGAGAATATTTTAACAAGAACAGGAGGCACTTGCAGCTTGCAGGGAACGGTAGGAAACCTCTCGTGGAACGAAACTGTACCTTGCTTAGCTCATGAGAGTCCTAACGGAGTAGGGAACTAGTGTTTCACTCAGGCGATGGGATCTGCAACTTTCACTCAAAATTTGAAAAGAAAAGAGTGCACAATGCATGCGTGTGCCCTAAGTGGAAGTCCAATCAATCACAGAGATTAACCAGAAGCATTCATAGACTGTGAACATAATTGGCCAGATGATGCCTACATTGTGGGGCTTGGGCACTAGATCTTCCATTATTGATGAAAAAATTGATCATAGGACATTCATCCTAAAGGAAGATCTTCTGACGAAAGGTCTTAGACAACCACAGAAGAGGTTGTCCACAGTGACAGCAAGTAATTGAGTCCAAACCAGAAAGTTGTTTACATTGAGTTTGTTGTAAGGGTGTATCTTGTTGAGTGACCACCAAGACTGATATATGGCAATAGATCAGCTGGTCTGGACGGTGATACTCATAGACTGGCAGGGAGCAAGCAGTGCAGAATCATGAGGCAGACACATTGCTGGGTCTAATTGAAACTGAGATCACACGATTTAATCTTGCTGGTAAATAGTTCCATTATCTTTGCATCTGTTTTTAGAGTTTTATTGACTCTTACGTCTTAGGTATCTTATGTGTATCTTCTTTGGAAAATTGAATTTAGAATTTTTGAAGCTATAAAACCTGGACCCCTTTTAAAAGATTCAAATGAGCTGACACTACTTAACCCCTTACTGTAGGAAGATCTAAACAGTAATCTGTTTCGAGAAAGGAAATCTAAAAAAAGTCATTTCTTTGACTTAGTCACTTGGTTGATCTCCAGCCTTCTCTGAAAAGCACTAGCACGTAATGACCACTCAGTGCCCTGCCCCACACCTACCCCAGCTCAGCCGATCACAACTCATATTTTTTGCTACATTTCAGTTGCAGGTTGGCCCTTGAGTTAGAACATATGTTGGTTTAAAGGGGCGAGGGACAAGATGGGGTCTAGACCGGGGCTTGATTGTATTTCAGAAAGGGAGGGACGCAGGAGAGATGGAAGTGGGGCTAAGAAAGGTATAGGTGTGTAAGGTAATTGATAGGGTGTATAAGACTTCTAGGGGATGTATGGCGTGGGTAGGACGGCATGTAATTAAAGACTTGGTATAGTGTTTCCCTGTAATATGTGTAGTTGCAAAATGCTACAAAAGTTCTTTAAACGACTAATAATTTAATTATTTAATAATATTTTGGAAGCTTAAAGGGAACAACTTGCCTCAAGAATTGAAGCTCCCATTTTCTAGCTCACTGCCATTTCCAATCAATTATTCTGCTCCTGCTTTCTACTTCGAAGGTTGAAAGGTAGAGTCGACCGCGCCCAGACTAGAAACTGTAATTTGAACGGCTTGGTTAGATTTCACTGCTGGTGCTTTAACTCACTAAACAATCTCTCTGACAACAGTAACACAATTCGAATGGCAGTTTCTTGAGACTGTTTTGTACCCATAAATGCAGAAGTCCAAAGGAACTAAAGACTTGTGTTTATATAATTGTTTTTCATATTTTACTTACAATTGCAGAAAAATCTCCCCTCCCAGATGGCTGTTTCCTGTTTTTTATTAGCCAGATGGGCTGTAAGCCCCCAGAGCTCGCCCAGGTGGTTCCCATTAGCTGTCTCAAAGCATTGGTTACCATTGCTCAGATAGTTCTTATGATGTCGTTCTGTTCCTTAAAGGGGTAGTAAAAAGGATTGCGAAAGAGCAGCTTTGGTACAATACACTGTAAAATAAACTGCTGGCCTCTGTGATTTTAATAAAGTCAAAGTTTAACCAACATACCCTCCCTCTCATTTGTATTACGTACTAAGCTGATAAAATATGTTTGGTGATAAGGTTTCTATACATTTTTTCACTCTGCACCGTTAACTAATTCTCTCCCGTATTTGGTATGCACTATGACCATCAGTCAAGACGGTGCACCTCAGGAAAGCACGACAATGTACTATGTGGAAAAGGCCGCTGTAATGAAAGAGGCTACTAGATGCTGGCTCATCGACACTGAGAGTGCACTGAGGCCTACTAACCAGATCTCATTGTCTGTGTTCTAACCAGTGCTTAATTTGTGCTGGTGGTTTCCGGTGCTCGGCACCGGCACTTAATTGTCAACACTGGCACTTACGACAGTCTGCCATATGGTGGCGCTGTCTGTCTAAATTAGAATTGAGCAATACAACAGTTGTTTATTATTTCAACATATATTAACAAGCATTGGCATAGCCAATAGGTCTCGCTTTTGGGACCTTATAAGTATTTAGTTATGCAACTTTTTTGTGTGTGTGGTTGTGTGTGGTTGTGGTTGTGTGTGTGTTATTGTGTGTGTGTGTGGTCGTGTGTGTGGTTGTGTGTGTGTGGTTGTGTGTGGTTGTGTGTGCTTGTGGTTGTGTGTGCTTGTGGTTGTGGGTGTGTGTGGTTGGCTGTGTGTGTGTTGTGGTTGTGTGTGTGTGGTTGTGGCTGTGTGTGTGTAGTTGTGTGTGTGTGTGATTGTGTGGTTGTGTGTGTGTTGTGTGTGTGTGGTTGTGTGTGTTATTGTTTGTGTGTGGTTGTGTGTGTGGTTGTTTGTGTGTGGTTGTGGTTGTGTGTGTGGTTGTGTGTGTGATTGTGGTTGTGTGTGTGGTTGTGTGTGTGTGTGGGGTATGTTTGTGGGTGTGTGTGGTTGTGGTTGTGTGTGTGTGGTTGTGTGTGTTTGGTTGTGTGTGTGGTTGTGGGTGTGGTTGTGGGTGTGGTTGTGTGTGGGTGACATTGTGTGTGGGTGAGGTTGTGTGTGTGTGGTTGTGTGTGTGTTTGTGGTTCTGTTTGTGGTTGTGTGTGCAGTTGTGGTTGTGTGTATGTGGTTGTGTGTGGGTGTGGTTGTGTGTGTGGTTGTGGGTATGTGGGTGTGGCTGTGTGTGTGGTTGTGGTTGTGTGTGGTTGTGGTTGTGTGTGTGTGGTTGTGTGTGTGTGGTTCTGTGTGTGTGTGGTTATGGTTGTGTGTGTGGTTGTGTGGTTGTGGTTGTGTGTTGTGGTTGTGTGTTGGTGTGGTTGTGTGTGTAGTTGTGGTTGTGTGTGTAGTTGTGGTTGTGTGTTATTGTGTGTGTGGTTGTGTGTGTGGGGTTGTTTGTGTGTGTGTTTGTGGTTGTGTGTGTGTGTAGTTGTGGTTGTGTGTGAGTGTGGTTGTGTGTGTGTGTGGTTGTGGTTGTGTGTGTGTGTGTGTGTGTGTAGGTGGTTGTGTGTGTGTGATTGCATGTGTGTGGGTGTGTGCATGGTTGTGTGTGTGTGTGTGTGGTTGTGTGTGTGGGTGTGTGTGGGGGGGTGTAGTTATGTGTGTGGTTCTGGTTGTGTGTGGTTGTGGTTGTGTGTTATTGTGTGTGTGGTTGTGTGTGTGGGGTTGTTTGTGTGTGTGTTTGTGGTTGTGGTTGTGTGTGTGTGTAGTTATGGTTGTGTGTGAGTGTGGTTGTGTGTGTGTGTGGTTGTGGTTGTGTGTGTGTGTGTGTGTGTGTAGGTGGTTGTGTGTGTGTGATTGCATGTGTGTGGGTGTGTGCATGGTTGTGTGTGTGTGTGTGTGGTTGTGTGTGTGGGTGTGTGTGGGGGGGTGTAGTTATGTGTGTGGTTCTGGTTGTGTGTGGTTGTGGTTGTGTGTGATTGTAGTTATGTGTGTGTGGTTGTGTGTGTGTGATTGTGTGTGTGTGTGATTGTGCTTGTGGTTGTGTGTGTGTAGTTGTGGGTGTGTGTGTGTGGTTGTGTGTGTGGTTGTGTGTGTGTGGTTGTGTGTGTGTGGTTGTGTGTGTGGTTGTGTGTGGTTGTTTGTGTGTGGTTGTGTGTGGTTGTGTGTGTGATTGTGGTTGTGTGTGTGTGGTTGTGTGTGTGTGGTTGTGTGTGGTTGTGTGGTTGTGGCTGTGTGTAGTTGTGGTTGTGTGTGTGGTTGTGAGTGGTTGTGTGTGTGTGGTTGTGTGTCTGTGTGGTTGTGTGTGTGTGTGTATGTGTGTGTGTGGTTGTGTGTGTGTGTGGTTGTGTGTGTGGTTGTGGTTGTGTGTGTGGTTGTGTGGGTGTGTGTGTGTGGTTGTGGGGGTGTGTGTTTGTGGGTGAGTGTGGTTGTGTGTGTGTGTGTGGTTGTGTGTGTGGTTGTGGTTGTGTGTGTGGTTGTGTGGGTGTGGGTGTTGGTGTGGGTGTGGTTGTGTGTGTGGTTGTTGGTGTGTGTGTGTGGTTGTGGGTGGGTGTGTATGTGGTTGTATGTGTGTGGTTGTGGTAGTGTGTGTGTGTGGTTGTGTGTGTGTAGTTGTGTGTGTGGTTGTATGTGTGTGCTTGTGGTTGTGTGTGTGTGCTTGTGTGTGGTTGTGGTTGTGTGTGGGTGTGGTTGTGTGTGTGGTTGTGGGTGTGGTTGTGGGTGTGTGTGTGTGGTTGTGTGTGTGTGTGGTTGTGTGTGTGTGGTTGTGTGTGTGGTTGTGGTGGTGTGTGGTTGTGGTGGTGTGTGGTTGTGGCTGTGTGTGTGTGGTTCTGAGTGGTTGTGGTTGTGTGTGTGGTTGTGGTTGTGTGTGTGGTTGTGGGTTGTTGTGGTTGTGTGTGTAGTTGTGGTTGTGTATGTAGTTGTGTGTGTGTGTCGTGTGTGGTTGTGTGTGGTTGTGTGTGTGGTTGTGTGTGTGGTTGTGTGTGTGTGGTTGTGTGTGCTTGTGGTTGTGTGTGTGTGGTTGTGTGTGTGTGTGATTGTGTGTGGTTAAAGTTTTAGTCACTACTCAAAATGAAATCCATTTTATCAGCGCTGCCAATGCTACTTTATGTTTAATGCCCTAAATGAAACACAATGTTATAAGCATCAAAGGGCTGGCTGAGAAGGGAGGGGGGGAATGTAAGGAGCAGAGGAGCCAGAGTGAAACTGACGAAAAGGAGCCAGAATGAAAGTGACGAAAATCGAGGAGGGAGATGGGAGCAGAGCATCAAAGGGCTGGGCGAGAAGGGAGGGGTGGAATGCAAGGAGCAGAGGGGAATGTGAGGAGCCAGAATGAAACTGACGAAAAGGAGCCTAATCAAAGTGACGAAAAGGGAGGAGGGAGATGCGAGCAGAGCATCAAAGGGCTGGGCGAAAAGGGAGGGGTGAATGCGAGGAGCAGAGGAGCCACAATGAAACTGACGAAAAGGGAGGAGGGAGATGCGAGCAGAGCATCAAAGGGCTGGGCGAGAAGGGAGGGGGGAATCCGGGGAGCAGCTGTGCACGTGCACGCCATCGTGCACTCAAGCTTGTAGCCAGCAAAACCATGTGGGTAGCACTTTGAAAACTCACCTACTAAAGTCTCTCCGAGCAGCGCATGGGTGCTGAGTCAGCGAGACCTAAAAAGGACTAATACCTGTCACCCAAGCCATCCTTGTACTATTGGGCGCCTGGAAAAGCCTGAATTTTAAAACTTGTATTAGTTTGATGTTTATAGGTATAGAGGAATTGTCACTGGCAGCCCTGGCAGGGTCAATGGGTGGTGCAAGTTGCAGTGGCCTCCTTACGAGGGCCTTGGCACCTATTAATATACAAATAAAGCATTGGTTCTAACCCATTATAAAGTGTATGTAGAATTGGCTAACCCCAATTGGCAAGGACTGGCTAGCTTATATGTCCCTAGTATATGGTACACAGGGTCCCCAGGGCATGTAAGACAAAATGTCCACCCAGGGTTGCAGCACTGATCGTGCCACCCTGTGTGTGACAAAGTACAAAATGGCTCTCAGCCTGCCACTGAAGACTGGAAAGTCAGTGGCATTTCAGTCAGTTTGTCATTCGAACTAATGGCAAAGCTCCCACTTCCCTTAAAAATATATGTAAGTCTCCCCTAAAGAAGGCCTATTGAGCCCTAAGGGAGGGAGCTGTATAATATTAAGTAGGACATGCATTTTTATATATGTCTTAACAGCGACACCTCTAAATTATAGTATTGCTGTGGAAGAGCTGGTAGCCTCATTGGTTAATACAGGGTTACAGGCTGGCCCCTCAGCCCAGCTAACTTCTCAAAGGGACTACCAAGCTGGGTACTGTAAGGTATCAAATTAATCGTGGTATTAAACCCGGCTTGTTGCCAAGGTTGAATTTAGTGTTACTATTAAAGAAATGCAACTTTGATAAAGTTGCCACTCTGTGTCCCAGTTTGTCCAGTGGCCTCACACAGTCACAAGCCACCAGACAGTTTTCTATCTGCCTAAGGAGTATCGTGAATGACTCCCAGGCTTAGGAACAATAGCAGACTGCTACAGGGTGAGTTATTGCCTTCCCTTCGCAGGAGGCTACTTAGGGTGTTAGCCCAAAAGGCGAGCTTGAAAGGTGAAGCCACCTTTAGTGGGCAAATGGTGTTCACACTCCTGGGGGGCTGTCCTTTGCTCAGGTAGATGGGCTGGAGACAAGAACAGAGAGGAAAGGCCAGTGCCAAAACCGGTTTTCCTGTGGCCACAGGTAGCCATACCTGTAGAGTGGGCTACCAAGCTACTAACATCTGAGGAAGGGTCCTGACATTTTGAGAGAGGGCAAAATAGTGTACTCTGGGATTGCTAGATGTTACACACAGCTGGAAAGTCATCACCAAGAGGGAGGGGCCCTGATAGCTCATTGGCTAAGTGACTGTATCATCCTCCCAGGGCACTTTCTGGGAAGAAATATGGCAGCCTTGGCACTCCTGACCCTTAGATCACGTCGGAAAAAGGACCAAAGAGGGGCTGCCCTGCTGCCCTCTGGACTGCACAAAAAGAGGCTGCACCATCTGCTTGACTGTACCTGCTGCACCCCGGGCAAGCAAAGAGAGGACTGTGCCTGTGTCTCCTGTCTTGGGGAAAAGTCATGCCCCAGACCAAAGGAGTGACTCATAGAAATTGTGAGCTGACCCCCTGGAAGCTGCACTATGGTCCGCACAACTGAAGTAGCCTATGTAGGCAAGCTGGTTGCCACTATGGAAGAATATCTACTAACTGCCGCTGGACACGCCAAGAGACCGATCTGTCTGGTCAAAAGTTGCACCCAAGTTAGCCGAACACGGGAGTGCTAACTGAGTCCAGATTGGTCACCCAAGAGGAACAACAGCCCACAGCAAAACATATTGCTAAGTCTGCTGTGGACAAAGACCGGTAGCCCAGTCGCTTCTGCCCTTATGCAGTCTCAAAGAGGATTTCAAGGGACCCCTACCTCTTTGGTCAAAGTCATCCCACCTGAACGCGTGGATTGAGGAACAACCGCAAAGGCTCGCCTGTCGACCGCACAGCACCCGGAACATTCTTGGACTCTTCATCTTCTGCATCCGCAACATCAGGACCACTCCATTGAAGTCTATGGTGGATGTGCTGAAAAGTTTAGAACTGGACTGGAAAATGCTCTGGTGGTCAGGTAACTGCCAAAATCTACCCTACTGGCCTCCCTCCAACAATCCCCCTGTCTGATTTGGTCACCTGGACCAGGCCAAAGTAGCCAAACTAACTCTTGCAAACGTTCACAAAATTTACAGTTAGCAATGCTTGTTTACAGTTGGATTAAAGATTACGTTTTCTTAAAAATCTTTATCACCAGAACCCTCTGGTGGATTGTGCTCCTCTTGGAGTGTAAAAATTAATTAAAATATAATCTATTTGTATAAATTGGTGTTGCGTTTCTTTCTTGTTGCGTGGCTTTCTTATTTTGTTGTTTGGTACTGTTATATGCTTTACATTCATTTGTTTGTTCAAGCCTTGCTGCTCAAATCCATAGCTACACAGGGTTGAACTTAAGGCTGTACACACGAGCCTGGCTGGACCCAGGACAGTTTTTGTGAGTGTATTCCACAGTAAGGCCGTACAACCATGCCATATAACACGCCCAAATTCTCACAGCCACTTTAACGAGCCAGGTGTGCATCACAATAACCACACAGTAACCTGGCCCACGCCTTGCAGACTATCAATGACTCACTAACATGTTTTAATCCTGAACAATATGTCCTTATACACCAAAGATCACCCCTAGATATTTCCAATAACTCAAACAACTCCAGAACAACTCTTCCCAACTTACTTACCAAACGCTTCACCCTCACTCCTAAAACTCAGGGCATATTTATCAAATATTCACGCAGCGCAGCACAGCGCAGCAAGTCACCTTGCTGCACTGTGCTGCGTGATAGAGAAAAGGCAGGAATGTGGTGTAGTTAACATTATACCGTGAATTCCTGCCCTCTCCTTGCGCTATCTCACAATGTACTGCCTAGCGCTAATGCAGGCACCCGTACACAAAAACAATCTCCTGAGGCAATTTCCTCTTGCAGCCTATATAGAAGGAAGAAAAATTAGTAGAAATAGATATATTCTTCCTGTTACTCCTCCTCTGGGGATGCAGAGCATTTTAATGCATTCCCAAGTCTGCCAGTAATGGTAAATCTGGGAATCAACCAAAATACATAAGTGATGCATAGGAACACCCACACACTACCTGTAGAACACCTCCCTGGGGCAGAGTAATACAACACAGTGATTTGCACTGCGTTACTCTAGATTTATCAAGTCACACAGGGCCATACAAGGTAGCCTTGCATGGCTTGATATATAACTTAAGAGTTGCATCGCTGTTGCGCCCCACTGCATGGTGTAGGCCAATGCAACCCTTTGATAAATGTGCCCCTCAATTTGTTGCACCTCTATACTCCTTAGAAACTTCCAGTCTCTCACCTCAACTACAGCCCCTGAGATGAACCACCCACCCAGCAGCGTAACAAACCTTATTGTGGCCTGTAAACTTCCACCATACGCGCTAACTTCCATAGTCTAAAAAAACGCACCTACTCATTTGCAACAAATATAACAAAACTCATTCTGCGTACCTGACCCACCTCCGCGCATCCTCTGCACATACTTGCACACACCTACTACCTAAAGTTTGGGGCGAGTGAGAGGTGAGATGAAAGGGAACCGCGTATCACCTAAGTGACCGATGTGTCGTTCTCCACAAAATGGTGCCTAGCCCACTCCAGCCGGACCTATAACCCTACTGACTGCACCAACCCGCCCCAAACCTCCAGGGCCAAGTCTTTCTTTGTCGACTGCCCCCCAAGAACCCATTTAATCTCTCAGTAATCTCAGAGAAATGTCTCCATCATAGTTTTGCTGCCAGAATGTACATGTGGTAAAGAGCAGCAGAAAAAAATATTCCTGCTGGATACTTTTCAAATTACCACGCTGAGATGCAAATATGATAAATTGTAGTACTGGCTCAATTTTTCTAGCCCAATTCAAATTAGAAGTCAGTCCAGTCTATTGACTCCTTGTCGAAATGGTCGCTTAGAGCCAGTCTGAGCCTCTTAGGCTTCAGCGCCTTGAATTATGGGACTTGCAGTTTTTCTTTTCGAAATATAAGTGTGAACCTTCAAGTCAAAGCAGACAAAGTGATGTTGGTCACAAAATCAAATCCAAAAGAAAAGGGGTTTGATCCTGTAAAGCCCAGTGGGAGAGCGATCAAATAAACCAAAATACTGTGTCCAAGGAAACAAATACAATCCAAGGCACAAAACAGCACCTTAATCCTGTGTGCAACAATATTATTCTTTATAGTTCCTTATTTCATTTGTCTCCACTTATTATTTACACAAAACCGCCTCATATATGTTACAAAACAGAGAATATATAAAAATGATCACAGACAATGGCGTAGCTAGACTGGTGGGAGAGGGGAGATACTGGCGATTCCTGCTGCGTTTGCTGCCGCGTGACGGTTGCAGGCAAGAGCGGGGGGGGGGGGAGGCCGCCGCCCCCAAAACTCATGCTGCCCGGGACAGACCAAACCCTGCCCCCGCCTTTCTACGCCACTGGTCACACCGGGGCAGATTTACAAGCCCCTTGCTCTGCCAGTGCATCACTTTTTGTGACACACCTGCAGGGCATTTTTCTGCCCCATATTTGTTTGGCATTTCACTGCCCAGTTTAATCAACCAATGGATACACATGATTATGTAAGGTTATAGTGAGTTGTTGACATTAAAACACATTCACAAAGTGGGATATGCTTCTAATCACAGAATGTCCCAAATACGACAAAATGTGGAAGCACAAGCCATTTGTCGCAGAGCCATGGAGTTTGTCATCAGCACTTCTTCCTTTTTCCACAACAGCAGTTCAAACATGAAAGGCAAAATATCCTATGATCTGACCATTTAAACTAATAAATTGTTCATAGCTCAAACGTATCAAAAGTTAATAAAAAATGTGACTTGTTTTGCTGCGGATTGGATGGCTTATTGCAAAGGTTGACTTATCACCTTTCTCACTGTTGCATTTGTATGTTACACTGGTACTAATAAGGCAAAATCTTTCCCAAGACTGTTAGCATGTGTACACATGTCAAAATAATAAAGTATCAGAAAATATACTGCATTACGCTGCAGCCTTTTTTTAAATGCATAATTTAGTCAACACTGTGGCATAATGTTGTCCTCCTTTGCTGCAAATTTAATTCCAGTGGCCCCACAGCAAGCAGCACATGTTACAAGTGCTTGTGGATTAAGCAGAGAGATTGTGAAGTTTGTGAATTTAGTTTGGTGTGCGTGCAAATTCTGCATTGCCAATCCCTGGTGAGTTGCAGCTTCGACTTCTGAAACAAGGCCAATGGAGCTAACTATGGGTGAGACAGACTGGCCTCAAGGGCAGGGCCGGCCTTAGCACGGGTGGTGCCCTGTGCATTAATGTTTGTTATTGCCCCCCAATGGCCACCTCTGCCATGGATTCCCTCACTACCACCCTTTAACAGTGCCCCTCAAGTCTCCATAACCACACTGTCTCTCAGATGCATTTAATTTGATTTACAGCGCCACTCATACCAGTGTAGAGTGTCAGAGCACTTTACATCACACACATTACTCAGAGACAATCAATATGTGTGTAAATCACTGTATAGAAAATGTTACATAAGACTAAGGACTACAAGGTGTAGGAGTCACATGACAACCATACTACTAGGCCGTATAGTTTAATAGTGATTGGTCTGGAGAAACATAAACTCAGAATTTAAAACATAACTCCATGGTTAGGGGTTCTCTTTAATAATCAGAATTGATTTCTGTCCAAAAGAACACTTTTTGTAACATTAGGATAATCAAAGACTGAGGGGAAAAACACAACGCTCTAAATTATACCTTGCAGTTTGTATACAGCTCTTAGATGAAAGTTAATAGCTCACTGTTGTATGTTAGGATTTTAACTTATAAACTGCAAGTAACAAAAGGATCTCTCTGACAAAAGCAGTAGCCCACTGACCTATTTACATTATGTGCACTTTGTGATCTGTGTAGGAAGGTGGAATCTGACTGCATGGTTGCCCCCACTTTTTTCCTGGTGTTTTGCTGGTTTTCGACTTAGGCTGGGGTCCTGAATAGCAGGATCCCAGCAAGACTATCTGCTTTCTCCCTTAAATTGATTACAAGTACTATAGGTACACTCCAGATTGGATTCTGGGATACCATTATAAGTCCCTAGTATATGGTATACTATGTACCAAGGGCATAGGTACCCCAGAGACCTACCAGGGGCTGCAGCATGTATTGTGCCACCCCTGGGAAGCCTTCCAAAATGACACCACAGGTCTGCTACTGCAGCCTGGGTAAGGTGGTGCATGCACCCCTTACTGAAAAAAGGTTCACTATATCTCTCCATATCACTGCACATAATAATAATAATCCACATTTGTAAAGCGCGAACAATCACCCGTATGGGTCTCTAGGCGCTGGGGCCGTTGGGAAGATTAAGCAAGCTATTGCCCAGAGTCACATGGTGCTGGGCTAATCTGCCCCCGGCGCCGGGGATCAAACCGTGATCCCCAGATTCCGGAGTCAGTCGCCCTGGCCGAGGCGCCACACCTCTTCAGTCACCCCTATGGCAGGCGTTACCAATCCTGAAGGCAGGGTGCTGGGTTTTATGTGAGAGGGAGCCCACGCATGAGTAGAGCCCCTCTGCAGCCTTCGGAACCTTTATTCTGGGGTTGTTTGTGATGCAGCCAAGCCATACACTCTTAAGTGCATTATAACCAAACGGTAAATACTAACTTTGGGATGGCTGCATGGAAACATGTCGTGTTTGGTGTCAAACACTTTGGAATCATGCCCCCACACAGTGTGTGAGAGTATGATCCCACCCTTCTAGAGGGAGAGACATAACAGCACCGGTATACCCGGTACCAGCTAACAGAGCTCTGGCATCACAAAATGGATGCTGCCAGCCAGAGACACGAGTCTGCCCTCCTGCTGCTGGACGAAACTCCATCAGGGGAGGCCCGGACAATAGGTTTCCTGTCACAGGGAGGTGTCACCACCTCCCAGAAAGGCTTTAGTGTGTTGGGGCTGGGTGGGTGCACTCCAAGAGTGCTTTGAAGTTCAGCACTTGGGGCACATTTGGTGTCCCTGTGCATAGTCCAGCTCAAACCGGTTGCAGGGGCTACCAGCCCCTGGTCTGGTGTGAAACTGGACAAAGGAAATGGGTGTAGCCACCCCTCTTTCCTGACCCTCCCATAGGTGGGTCCCTATAGTTTGTCCCATCCCTTCCTTGGGTATAAGAAAGGAACCCCTGGCTACAGGACTTTAGATTACACCTGGATGAAACACTGATACTGAATCCTGGAACTTCGATGATCTACATTGAACTAGATGAGTGAAGAATCTACCTTGGAGTAAAGTAGTTACTCCCCTGCAAGGCAGGCACCAAAGACACATCTGACCGGTTTACATCTCCAAAGCTCCCGCCAGACTCCGAAGAATTTTGCAACACAGGAGGTGGGTTTCTGTGGTCTTAGAGGTTGATCAGTGCCTACAGCAAGTCTGAGGCCCGTATCCCTGGTGGTGACCGTGCAAACCAAACCCCTGGACACCACGTCACTTTGCAGAAGCATCAGCTTTCCAACGACTCCTGCAGTTAAGCTTTGGATTACTTATAGCCCTGACCCCGAGCAGCATTTGCACTGAAGATTGCCCGCCTACACTCCACGAGTGTTCTGTGAGCTGTCCCTTTGTGTTTTCTCTCGAGGTCCCTTCGCGATCCGTAGTCCATCGACTGGTGGGTCCCTGTGAAGGCAACTTTACTTCTAATTAGGCTTACCTGGTTGCTCCAGACGTGCCCCGAGTCTCCATTGTTTGGGGAGTCCCCAGTACCTTGCTGGTCCGCAACGAAGCATCTTTTATCTTCCTGCGTGGGTTGCTGTTGCCAAGGCTTGTTGTGTTCAATTCGAGCACTGACACCGCAGCACTCGACATCCTTCGTGGGACAGCTCAAATCCAGCTTCTGGTTGTCGTCGACGCCTCATGGTCCTCGTGGCTGCAGAGTCAAGCTTGGCATCTTCGCACCTGAATCACCCTACATCGGTGGGTTTTCGTCTACCGTGCCCCTGGTCACTGGCAAGTGATCCAGACTCTGTCCCCTCTGCTTTCAGGTTCTTCTGATCTTCGATCCAGGTTTGGATCACACAGTCACTTTTCTCCTTCCCGGCAGCAGCACTTTGCAGCAGATCACCATTGAACTAAACGACGATGCCCGACACCATTTGACAACTATGCACCCAGCTTCCCTGGGTGAGGTAACTCGAGTACTCCGGTGCTCCCGTGGGTGCTGGCCCTAGAACCCCCTAAGTCTAAAGGGGTTTGCTCAAAGTCCTCTCCTAAGTGTCCTTAACTTCTAAAATTCCAACCGCGACTTTCCCATAGAATAGTACGGGGCTCGCGCCTGTGTTCTCACACTGCACGCGTCCCCCGTGGGTCTCCTGTGTCACTACCTTTGGTGATTCCTTGGGGTCCCAGTGATTCTACATGCTTTAGGCACTGTGTCTAGTCAAGTCGTGGTTCTTATACCACTTTCATAATATATGGTTTGGTCCGCCCCTAGGGCCCATTGTATGTTGTGCTATTTACTGTCGTTTTAGAACTGTATTATTGTGTATCTTGGACTCTAATCTCATAAAGAGACTAGTAGTGAGTGTTTAGAAATAAATGTATATATTTTATATATACCTTGTGTGGATCTCCTTTTATTTAGTAATTCAAGAGGTTATAATCTGGTAAACCAAGCTGCTTTACACTCCTTCAAGACTTAGCCTGAATGCTGCTCTCCATAGCTACCACTAGGATAGCTTTCAATATAGGTTGTCTTTACACCTATCATCAATAAGGGTTGTTTGGACTGGTACAAGGTGCCCACTATAACTAGCGGACAGCATATACCAGGCCAACTTCTCACAATCTGCATGGTACATGTTCTTTGTAGCAGGCCCATTAACCCTCTGAGCTACCTTTCCATGAATCAAAACTTCCACTAGACAAAATCTCTCTCTAGGAAGAACATTAAACACCAGAGTCATCATGACATTTTTATTGTTGCCGAAAATTTCTGGAGGCAAGGAAGGAGGCAGCAAGCGCTTTTAAAACCTTAATATACTTGTAAACATAATGCCTCCACCCAAAGTCAGCACCCAGTGCGGTCACACCAGTTGCACTGCCCTAGAGCTGGCCCTTCTCAAGTGTCCTGTGACCTCAGTGACAGAGTCACTGTCGCTCTAGGGTGTGCTGCTTTAAAGACCTGTCTGCAAGACTGGAGGTGAACTTCAGTATGGATTGTGGTGGACAAACCTTGAAGGTTAACCCATACTTGCCACTGCTAGGGTTCACCTGCTGGTACTAAGACACCAGGGCTTCTAAGGTCTTGCGCAGCCTTCTAAGGTCTAGCATAGGAATGTGCTCCCTCAGGAGAGTGGTCTGGTGAACTGGTTATTAAGGCTGAACCTGGTTCCCCAGTTCCAAATTCAGTAGCTCTAGCCACATCCTCTCCCCCACTGAACACCATACTGCCCCACTGAGAAAAACTCACTCTCGCTTTAACTACAACCCAATTGCTGCCGGCTATAAACACCTGGATGCGGCTCAATTTAAATGACGCACTAGACAAGAGCAATATGCGGCCTACAAAAAAAAGTAACAACATCCTGGAAAAAGCAAACCCTTATAGGGAATGTAAAATTTAGCAAACCATGTGAAATGTAAGCAGGAACAGCATGGTTACCTTAACGTGTTTACACTCACTATTCAGAAATCAATGATTGCTTTTGCCTGAAAAGTTAAGGACATGACTACAGGGCCCTGAATAGACCCATTTCAATGTCCATTGCTTATATTCTTACAAAACGTAAGCAGTATGGTAAAAAGACCACAAACCCTGGACGCAGAGCCGCAGTACACATTTTGTTTTCCAATCCACAGATTGCTGTACCTCCAGGATTGGTGCACTAGTTGCAAGCCCAGGGAAAACAAAGACAAGAAAACAAAAATAGCGCTTCACTGCCAAACTCTGTAAAAGTGGCGCTAATGTGTTTGGGTGTGAATAAAATCAATCTGGTCGGTTTGCTACCACGCTATCTTGCTTTATTTAGTTATTTTTCCTATGTTTAACCTTTTATAGATGCTGCACTTTGGAATTAAAATACGACATTTCCAGCAAAAATGATTTTCTTTTTTGGATCCATTTCACAGGGGTGCAAACAAAAGAAAGGAGAGGAAAGAGTGTGAAAACCCCTCTTGAAGTCTCGGTTTTCAGTAAGAGAAAAACTGCTAGACAGAAAGAGAGAAGAAGGAAAGAGTGGGGGAGGGGAGGCAGCTGAAGCGACAGAGCAGAATTGGACACTGTATTTTTCTTCTCTGGGCAAGAAGGAAAAGACAGAGTGCTGTTACTTCTCTGCAGCCCGTCCTCGAACGCCAGGAACGCCGAGTTTTATTTATAGGGATGGTGATTTCTTGCGTCCTGGGACGCATTTTCAAAATAAAAAAGTAGGGGAACGGAATCCCTGGAATTGAAGAAGTAGGGGCACGCCGTGCCCTGCCGATCCCGCCCACTTCGACCACTGAATGTTGACGGCAATGCAATGAAAGTTGACTCACTTGACATACAGTGTGTTGGAAGCTGTGAGCCACCCTGTACATGTACTGCTTCTGTTGAGGACATATATTTAAAAAGAACAGTGGGACAGCAAAAGTTCAAACAATAATCTTCCAGAAGCACTAATTTAAAGTTGTGAAACAGCGCTGCAGTACATGTTAAAAGTACCACAAAATGGCTGACCCGAGACCCTACCAGAGCCATAACCTCTAGATGGGCACAGAAGATGTAGAAGACCAGGAACATTCCCTATGAAAGTGCGATCAAGGCTAATGTCATAGGAAGACTGACGGTAGAGCAGCCAGGGATGAGATAGAGCTAGGAAGACAATTCTCCCCAGCACAGGACTTCCCAGCAAGGCCACCTTCTTCTGCACGTGTTTCTATGCTCTCGGGGGCATATTATCAAGCCAGGCGATAAAATTATCGCCGTTTTAGCGCCAGAAAACTGCCGCTAAAACGGCGATAATGGGCTTTATAATATGCTCTATGGAATTCCAATTGAAGGCCATGTTAAATGTGAAGGACGTCTAACATGGGCTTCAATTGGAATTCCATAGAGCATATTATCAAGCCCATTATCGCTGATTTAGCGGCAGTTTTCTGGCGCTAAAGCGGCGATAATGTTATCACCTGGCTTGATAATATGCCCCTTGGTCACTTTGGAGTTGCTGCAATTAAGGCCCTCATCACGAGTTATAGCAATTCCGAGTGAAATAACGTGAGTAAAAGTTATAAGGGGCATATTAACAAGGGCCGGCGATAAATATCGCAAAGCGCGCTTAGCGCTTGCATATTTATCGCCGGCCATCTCTGGAATTTATCGCCCGGTTTGCACGTTATTAACAACGTGCATCGCCGAGGCGATAAAAATTCCAGAGATAGTTGGGATATCGCCGTTTTCCATGGTGGAAAACGGCGATATCCTAGATGATAGGGCCTGTGGTCTTAGCCACAAAATCCACCCCCTATGTTAAGTATGCCTTAGTCAGGAATTTAACAGACGTTAAATTCCTGCGTTAAGGCATACTTAACGCGATTTTAAAAGTCGCTACCCTCCCTTGTTAATATCGCGAAGCTGCCTTCGCGATATTTTCCCAAGGGAGTCTTGTCAGGCACGCCTCCTATGCATCTCATTAGCGATGCGATCGGAGGCGTGCTGCAAACGGGCGCTAAGTCAGCAAGACACGCAATAGCGTGTCTTTGCTGATAAGGCGATGAAAATATCGCCGCTTTTCGCCCGAAAACGGACGCAAAAGCGGCGATAATTTCATATCGCCGCCTTGTTAATATGCCCCTAAGTGTTTCAAGTCCTAGAACCATCGAGTCAGATAACGTCAGACCCAATAATTCCGGAGCCAGAGACACACACCAGGCATCTCGAAGAACATGCAGGGGTTGTAGCTGCAGGCAGCAGCACTGCCCAACCCTTGCTCGCCTCCTGCAGCAGTCCAAGGGGCATACAATGCCCCCCTCGAACAGGCCCAACCTGCCTTAAAGTACTGTGACCCCACCCCCATCCCCTGATCTCCCACCTGCATTCACTTTTTCCGAGTGCAGGTGCTGAAATGGTGAAAATTGCACGGTAAAGCACCAGGTAAATCTAGGTGCAACAGTCATTCCTCATTTCATGGAAAAAAGCATAATGGCCGGACTTTGTAGCAGAGACACTGGTCAGTAAATGTATTGCCGGCCCACCTGCCCCCCAGGATCTCTACTGCAAAGTCTGAAATGAGGGCCTTAGTGTTTCGCATTACAATCGTTCTCATAGAAGCCTGCAGAAGAGGTGATCACCAGAGAATTTGGTCCAGAGAAGATCAGGGTCAAGCAAGGACTTGAAGCAAAGGAGCTTATGCAGAGGAAAGAGGAGGGAGTTAAAGGACTTATAGCTGGAATCATTGCAGCAAACCCCAGTTTTTAACACAGCTCCAGGTTATGTTAAATATTATTCCTCTGGCTCCAAAATCCAGAAGGATCTGGTGGAGATCTCCACCATTAAATTAATTGCTTTGAAATGTGGGCTGAGTTTTTAATCACAGAAGAGTTTCAGAATTCCGAGGAGAATGTACGGCAAAGCTAAAATGCCTTCTCCTCATTAGAAATGTTCCCATTGAGTTGGAGCTTGAGTAAAATATGGCTGCCCGAAAATATCTTCAAGTGAAGAGACCACTCAAGACGTTCTTGAGCACTCAACTCAGACTGAGTTTCCAGCATGTCCCCTTCCTCTCCCTTGCCACTGCAGCAGAAGCCACCAAGCAGTGCTCTTGCCTATTGCATGCCCTTGCTTTCTTGATTATCTACTGCCATTTCTTTCGGTGCTGCCCTACCTGTCAGGAAGCCATGAGACAAGGTGAGCCTGTTGCATTCCCACAGCAGGACAAGTGGTCGGGCCTTGAGGAGTCTGATGATGAGAAATGGGTGTAGGCGACTCGAGATGCGGCTTGTGGCACTCATCATTTACCTGAGATGAACAATATCTTCTGGCTGGGACATTACCTAGCAGCTCTTGCCGCGCTTCCAATTTTTGCCATGGAGAAGCTATTACAGCAACACTTACAGGTGGAATCTCACTGGTGCTTTTTGGTGCCATGTGATGCTTTGACTGGATGAGTACAAGACCTGCATGTTTTGGTTTGGAGCTTAGGGAGCACACATGACATTTTCGACACTCTTTGGACTTATTTTGTGCAAGTTATGGGTTTGTCCTTGTGGAGAACATTACTGTTGGCAGTTGCATGCTGATTTGCAATTAGGCTGGTCTTTCTACTGCTATTTACCTTGACGCCTATGGGCATTTGTTGCGCTTTATAAATGTTGTTCATATCATGTCTAGCATTTGTGCCTTTTTAACATTTCTTTATTGGCATTTCTTTATTGATTTCAATGGATATACAGAACAGGTGTAGCGTACTTATAAGCTGTTCATGGCTACACCTTGTCCAGTTTCATACTGCATTATGATTAGGTACTCAACCAAAACAAACACAAAACAATAACATCACATTGCAGAGGGGTCTATACGTAATACTTTTCTATGGTATCAGGCTTCATAGTCATGAGAATGAACATTTAGGAGAAAACCAACTTCCAGGCGAGGTAGGAATGTAGTTAAGCTGCTGTGGCAACATATTTTTATTCAGTGCTTGATTTGCCGGTGCCCGAATCTCTGCTCAGACGCCCATGGACAGTGCATTTAAATGTAGGTGCACCAAAAACCAAGGCTGGTCATATTAAATCCACCTCATGCCTCTTTAATCCACTACCAGACACTCCCTGCCTCTTTATTTCACTCTTGCAGGTTGCCACCTTTGTCACAGAAGTCTTTCATCATTTTTAGGTTCTAGGATGTACAAATATTCATCTCACACCAATAGTGCAGTCGATTGGTGCGTGTGTTTTCGCTTTGACAACAATGCATTGCTTCCTGTCTCAGCCCATTTGTACACCTCTCTGAACCAGACCTCATGTGTAGGTGTGGACTTCCATGCCATGGTAGTTTGTCATTTGGCTCAGCATTAGTACCTGCTGAAGCTCTATCCTGGATCTGGTCCACGGAATTCCATGTCCCTTTAAACATCGGATCTGGAAAGAAAATGCATGTCGCCCTTCACAGCAACAAGAAGAGTAAATTAAAACAATTATTGTATAAGCCCAATCCATCATTAGGGGCTTTCTTTATTTGGTGCTGATTTAAAGTCCAATGTCTCCTGTAACTGCTTCCATCAGAAGACTGATCCTTCACAGCTTCCCAACTGTGGGACCTGTGTCCTCCAGACCATACCCCTTTATTAGGTGATTGACACAGAGGAAGAAGATGCCTCAGCTGTAGTTCCATCTCTGCCCTCTGATGAGGGCTATATCTTTTCACTTAATCCTGAGATGCAACCATTTCTTCTTCCAACATCTTTAAGCTCATAAAATATGCTTGTCAATTATAATTTTGAAGAAGGAACTTTCTCATCAGGTTTAGGAACAGCAACAAGTATCCACACCACTGAGATTGGGAAGAGGGTGGATCCTGTTTCTTGGTTTGAGGGAGTTGACTGGGTGACTCTGGGACATTTTCGAACTTGCCCTGGGCAGTGCAGATATCAAGTTAAGGAGTTTACAATGAGTAATTCGTTTTCTGAGATTTTTCCACTATTAGTGCACTGTACAGTGGGGTGGGAGAATACTGGGAGGTCCAGTATTACCCATTTCTGCCAGTATTGTGGGATAGCCCCTAAGACATTTTGCCACAGTGGGTGGCACGAGAAAAAGGTAATTTTTCCCAGCGTACCCCTAGGTTAGGGGGTGAAACTTGTCCCAGGGAAAACCACTATAGTGGGAGGCCCAGTGAGAGGATGGCCCCAAAGAAGTTGGTTTAGTGGTAGACCCTGAGGAGACAGAAGGGAAGGTAGTAGGTGCCTTAATTTCCCAGGTGGGCTCATGATTGACCCTGCAGAGGGGAGGTGGAGGATTCCCTATATTCCCGGGATGGGTTAGAGCTGGACCCTTAGGTGCAGGGTAGGGCAGGCCGTTGTCCAAGTACCATGAAGGATGGATGCCATTCTTGAGATTGAGTTGTCAGAACAAGAGGTGGAGTTTGTGGAGTGATGTCCGCTGCCTACTCAGGTAAGTCCTATGGGTTCAGAGTCTAGGGAAAAGGGGTGGAGGCCCATAAGAAGGAGGAAGCGTAGGAGGCAGGTGAAGTACAGAGTGGCACAACCAGGTGACCAAGTGGGCCTGCCGGAGAGAGATGACCAGTGGGTGCTAAGCACTTCTGTTATGGATTATTGTCTATCTAATTTTAAGAACAATGGGCTGCAGAGTATCCTGCCTTGCCAGACAGATGCCTGGTATACTTCGGGTGCACCAGGCTTGGGGTAGAGAGCCTGGAGCACATCTAAAAAAACAGTCCGGGTTTGCCAGACAACAGTATAGGATTCTGGGATGAATCCTGAGCTGAGTTAGGTGGATGAACAGTCTAACCCTGGCGGGACCTGCCCCATTTCACAGAGGGATTTTTCAGGTTCTTAGTTGGTCTCCAGTTCACTGCTTGGAGGCCGGGGAGCACATGAAGTGGTTGAGTGTCAGGTAAGGACGGCCCAAGGCACAGTAGCACTTCTAGTTGACCCGAATAGGGTTTAAAATCTTTGGTGTTGGGACATGGACCTTGTTCTAAAGGAGGACAGAAGGTTCAGACTTTCTGGGGTTGTTACTTTGGGTGGAGCTGCCAAGGAGAGTGTGATGCAGGTTCTTTAGGTGGTGGAAATCAGGATCCCTATGGCCCAGAGGGGATTGGGAGTTACTGAGGTTAAGGGGATGCGTGGGCTCTGGTTTTCCAGAGGGGAGCCAAGCAGAGGGCCCAGGGATAACTCTCTGTCTGTCTGGAGGGCCCTTGGTATTGAGTGAGCTGTTCTTCTGCCATTGAAGTTTAGTCATCCTGCAAAGGTGGCTGCAGCTATAGATCCCAGCCTATTGGCTGTGAGGGCGTTCAAAGGTACTATAAAATGCCTGCATATACTGTGTTGTGACCCAGTGAGTGAGGCAGAAAGTAGCTTGTCCCTCTTATTTGATGGCTGTGAGAGCACCAGAAAACCTTATCTATATCTATATCTATATCTATATATATATTCACTGAAAAAACCATAGGTTTCACACATGTTATAGTTAGCTGGACATTTTACTGATAAAAAACCAATGAAATTCCCCCGTTATAGTTACTGTAGGCAACTATAACTCACGCGACCGTAATCCTCTGCTGATGCTAATACTGTATTTAGACACTTATTTGCCCATGTCTTCTTCCATTAAATTTTAGCTATACATATATTACAAATATTTTTTTTCATAAAGACACATATGTCATCAGCAGAAGATTACGGTCGCGTGAGTTATAGTTGCCTACAGTAACTATAACGGGGGAATTTCATTGGTTTTTTATCAGTAAAATGTCCAGCTAACTATAACATGTGTGAAACCTATGGTTTTTTCAGTGAATTTGCAAGGTTTTTTAAATGCTAATTCCTAACTATAACGTGTGTGAAACCTATGGTTTTTTCAGTGAATTTGTACGGTTTTTTAAATGCTAAGTTACTTTACGCCATTTGTGGCGTGCGCGCCCACTTAACGCAGTTCGTTCCGTGCGCGCAGGGTGCGCTTCGCGCACCGTGCGCGCACAGTGAGCACGCGGTGCACTTCGCGCACTGCGTGCCCACGTTACGCTAGATGGGCCATGAACGCACGATGCGCTTCGCGCACCGTGCGCACATGGAGGACATATGATGAGCATCGTTGTGACAGGTAAAATATATGTTTTGTTTAGCTCTATTAAGCCATGCACAAAAGGTGCCCTTCGGGCTCCTTTTGCACACGGGGTGGGAAGAATGTGGATATTTTTTTTTATTTTTTATTATTTCTTATCGTACCTACTGGCGACCGCCAGTAGGTAATATATATATATATATATTACCTACTGGCGGTCGCCAGTAGGTAGTTATAGTTAGGACCACGTTTCCATAGGAAATCCGCAACATTCTATTTTGAATAACTTTGGCGCCGGTCGACGAATCCTCGCGAATTTTTCAAAATAGGTGGGGCGCTACGCTCCGCTCCTACCCTGAAAGTCTCGGGGGGATTCGTCAAGCGGGGGCTGCGATAAAAGGGGGGTCCCAAAACGCGTTTTTCCCATGCATTTTTCCGTAGGACCTTTAGACAG
The DNA here is from genome assembly GCF_964204655.1 of Triturus cristatus. Classification (NCBI taxonomy): domain Eukaryota; kingdom Metazoa; phylum Chordata; class Amphibia; order Caudata; family Salamandridae; genus Triturus; species Triturus cristatus. Next base: position 253,906,986 of record NC_140586.1, read on the forward strand.
GGCTACAGCCCGAACGGCTGAACAGAATTACTAGAAATTTGGCAGAGAGGTAGTCCTCAGGTCAAGGAAGTGCCTTTTGTAGGTTTGGTGTAAATCTGTTCAGTAGATTCTGAGAAAATAGCCTTTAAATCAATATATATATCTGAGCCAGCTTACGGTGCGCTTACGGTACGCTTACCGTACGGGTACGGTGGCGTGCGCGAGCGCGATTCTGATTGGCTCTTAGATCTTAGTAAACATTCGAATCGGCCGAAACCAGGAAGCGGCGGCCGCCATTTTCTCTCTCGCACTGAGAGTGATTTCTAAAATATAAAGCCCAAAAACATGTAAAGGGGCTGTTTAGACAGCTCCCACACACATAGCCATGTTGAGGGAGTCCCCAAAGATCCCCCAAGGCCAAAAACGGAATTTTTATTTTTTCGGTAATTTCGCCGATTACGCTTACCGTACGCGTACGGTAAAATTTTTAAAAAAAAACATAAATTATCCACACTCTCTCCACCCCGTGTGCAATTGGTGCCCGCAGGCCACCAATTGTGCATGGCTTATTTTTTGATGAGATAAACTAAAATAATTAAAAAAAAAATAATTAAAAAAAAAATTATCCACACTCTTGCCACCAAGTGTGCAAATGGTGCCCGAAGGGCACCATTTGTGCATGGCTTATAAAATATACGAAAAATTAAAATATTACCTTTCAAAACGAAGTGCATCATATGTCCTCCATGTGCGCACGGTGCGCGAAGCGCATCGTGCGTACATGGCCCATCTAGCGTAACGTGGGCACGGCACTAACTGCGTAAAGTGGGCGCGCGGTGCGCGAAGCGCACCGCGTGCTCACTGTGCGCGCACGGTGCACGCACGGAACGAACTGCGTTAAGTGGGCGCGCACGCTACGAATGGCGTAAAGTAACTTAGCATTTAAAAAAACGTACAAATTCACTGAAAAAACCATAGGTTTCACACACGTTATAGTTAGGAATTAGCATTTAAAAAACCTTGCAAATTCACTGAAAAAACCATAGGTTTCACACATGTTATAGTTAGCGGAAATTTTACTGATAAAAAACCAATGAAATTCCCCCGTTATAGTTAGTGCAGGCAACTATAACTCACGCGACCGCAATCTTCTGCTGATGACATATGTGTCTTTATGAAAAAAAAATATTTGTAATATATGTATAGCTAAAAATGTATGGAAGAAGACATGGGCAAATAAGTGTCTAAATACAGTATTAGCATCAGCAGAGGATTGCGGTCGCGTGAGTTATAGTTGCCTGCACTAACTATAACGGGGGAATTTCATTGGTTTTTTATCAGTAAAATTTCCGCTAACTATAACATGTGTGAAACCTATGGTTTTTTCAGTGAATATATATATATATATATATATATATATATATATATTTCCAAAGAAGTCGTTATCCCAAACTCCAGAATAACTTCCAGCGGCACACCAGAGGACGAGTTCAATATAGGTTTATTGACTCAAAAACAAAACAGTACGACGCGTTTCGGCGAAGCCTTTGTCAAGCAATTTGACCTGTGCCCAATTCCCCATAGAAATAGGGGTTACCGTTTGTAAACAGAAAAACAATACTTCCCACAGATCAACATGATTAGAAAACAGACTAAAAAATGCATTTCATGAACTTAATAAGTAAAGAAATCAAAGGACAATATCCTATAATACGTTAGCACTGCATCTTAAAGCGCCAATGTTTTTCAAGACGAAATTATACTCTGAAAACACAATGCGTTGGAAAAATATATCCCACGGAGCTCACAGCTATTCAGTACTATTCAGCTGTAGGTCGCAAATGTCGACATAAAAATTAAATCAAATGTTTGCAACCCTCTCCCACGTGCCTAAAATAAACGTAGATAAATGCATCGGGGTCGAGTCGAGCTCCTGTAATGGTAATGTACCCATTATGTAGTGTGAGTTGTCAATAGCGACATTGCAAGGGGTAGTGTACCCAGCGCATGGCGTGCAGTGACAAGATGTATCTCATACAATAAAATCTGCAGTTGATGGGGGAAGCGTTATAACCTTTCATATATAGCAGGATATGCATAGAACAAACATACAAAATAGTGGACCAGAGATTACCAGGGGTAATGTACCCTGTACTAAACCAATAACATATTATTATAAGGCATGACCACTTCTGTTGCATTCCACTGCCATTCACATAGACATGTATGTTTTTCTGTAAGGGCAAAGGTGTACATTTGTTCGTGATGAGAATATATACAGTGATACTACGATATGTGAAGCGTTGAGTGATAAGTGTGTAATAAGTATAAAAAAGAGATAAGATAAAAGGGTAAGGAGGAATGTGATCGCAATAAGGCCGAATAACCAAATTACCGGTATACATGCCTGTTGCACTCATCATGGTGCATAGGGCACAGAATCAATTTTTCAAAAACAAATCATCCATTTAGACACTTATATATCCACTTATTCTTCCATCAACCTTGAGATATACATATATAAAACATATTTAATTTTCAGAAAAACACACATTCACTGGATGATGTCATCAGTGATGTCATTTGAGATGTCATCAGTGATGTCATGAGTGCTGTCACTGACCATGTCATGAGTGATGTAATATGTGACGTCATCAGCAGTGCATTGCGGGCGCGCGAGTTATAGTTAGCTGAACTAACTATAACGGGGGAATTTCAATGGTTTTGTACAAGTGAAAAGTCCAGCTAACTATAACACCCCTGAAACCTATGGTTTTTTCAGTGAATTTTTGAGGTTTTTTAAATGCTAATTCCTAACTATAACGTGCCTGAAACCTATGGTTTTTTCTGTGAATTTCAAAGGTTTTTTAAATGCTAATTTCTAACTATGCCTACAGAGATAGGACATGTGAAGAAAGAAGAAAAAATGCACAGAAAGAAAAAAAAGAAGTGCAGAAAGAAGCAACAGAAGTCCTCAAAGACGAAGAAAAGTGCAGGAAGAAGGATAACGTGCAGAAAGAACAAAAAGAAGAGCAGAAAGAAGCCTTGTTGCAAAATCATCCTGTACCCTCAACTTTTTCAGACGGATACTGGTGGTAACTGAGTCTGACTAACCAGTCCTAGAGCCAGTGCTATGTTAAAAGACACTTAGAATACAGTGAAAACACCTACATACACTAGGGAACATTATGCGTTGGGGTCCCCCTGTGATTAGCATGACCTCCTCTGTAAACCCCTAGTATATAATAGGGCAGGGGGATTAAAACTACCTCTTAAAACAGGCCACAGGGCGTTTTTGCACACGTTAACTCAGGCCCCGTCCCCTCCCTTCACCACTGTGTAAACACGCCCTGTGTCCGTTTTTAGTTGGGAGATTAAGTTCATTTGAATCCTGAGGGTCCCTAGGGTCCAACTAGCCCACTAGGTACCTCCAGTATGTGCTACAGAGCTGTGTTGCAGAGAGGTGTAAAAAGTGGCACGGCCTGGACCACCTCTCTGCAATGCAGCTCAGTGGTGCTTACTGGAAGCACTTGGTGGGCTAGTTAGCCCCCAGGGGCCCTCAGTATTGAAGGGAAATTATATCCCCAATTTAAAACGTGCCATAGTGCGTGTTTGCACACGTCACCTCAGGCCCCGTCCCCTCCCTTCACCACTGTGTAAACGCGCCCTGTGGCTGTTCTAAATTGAGAGATTAAGTCCCCTTGAATCCTAAGGGTCCCTAGGGTCAAACTAGACCACTAGGTACCTCCAGTAAGCGCCACAGAGCTGCGTTGCAGAGAGGTGTAAAAAGGGGCTTGGCCTCAGAAGACCTGTCTGCAGCGCAGCTCCCTGGCGTATACTGGAGATGCCTGTTGGGCTAGTTTGCCCTCAGGGACCCTCAGTTTCGAAGAGGAATTAATTCCCCAACTTACAACTCGCCAGGGGGTGCGTTTGCAGAGTGCTGCAAGGAGGGGGCGTGGCCTCCGGCACGATGCCAGTCTTTTATTTATTTTAATTTTTTAAGAAGGGGGCTGTGTGGTTCCCCTTCTTATTCTAATTTATTGGCCCTGATGACCCCATCCCCCAGGGCCTGTCTCCTAATTATATTTTTTTGACCCCAATCCCCAGGGCCGGCCACTTTTTTTTATTATTTAAAAAAAATATATATTTATAGACACACCTAGGACATGCTGGACAAACCGTACGTACCTATCACCATGACGATTTGCGTGATATTCATTAAAAGGCGACTATGCATGCAATGAATCCACGTGGAATGTATTTACACCACTAGTCAAGCTCTGACATGTCTGATGCCCTACCGTGCCTAATCCCGGTAGACACCCTTGTCGTTTATTTATACAAACATGGGTAGCTATTGACGGGCACATTTAATACACATGCACACCTAGCCATTCAAAGGGGATTCGACAAAAATTCGACCAAAACTATGCAAGAAACCCCCCTCACGGTTAATAAAACACACATCCACTGCCGGATGTGTAATACTTTTTATTTTACTCTCTGGAAAGGGGACGAACATCACTTGAGAGTCACAGCGCGCTCCTGGCAGAGCCCAATGCTGTGTTACACCCACCATTGCTTGCTGAGTGCCACACACCTCTGTTGTATTCTACTAGCTAGTGCATATGCTATGACACTCTCTAGCGCATGTGCACTGTAACACCACCCCGTGAATATGTCATGCCACACTTGTCTTCGCACGGGTTATATTGCCCCATCTAACGTGCCTTCCTCGATGCCTATGTTATAACGCACAGTGCTATGCCATACATATTACAATCTGGGATCCATATCTTTGTCACAGTGCCTATGCAACGTTACACTCCCCAGCACATATTTTATATTACAACTTTAGAGACTAGTTAGGTTACACAACACTGCCCTGTGCATATTATACTCCAAGGCGCATATCGCATAGCACGCGCTAGTGCCTGTGCTATCTCGCGCTCTCCAATGAATCTGTCATTGCGCACAATGTATTGCATATTATATTTCACGCCCGGTTCATCTTATATCACACTTTTTGGTGCATAGTTTATACCATACACTATATCTAGTTTTCATTTTCAATTGCATTCTCAGGACTATGTTCTATATAACACTGTGTTCACCTACCCTTTTCACGGGCATTACATTTTGCGATAGGGGGTGGAGGGTCAGGGGGTGTTTCTGCCAAGTGAGCCCGGAGTCACAGTCACAAACGTCCTCTTCTTCCTGAATAAAAGTGAGATTATGCTGCATACTTGTTCATATTTTAAGTAGTTCGCAGAGACACATGTTTTAAAAACAATAAAGTTCCTAATACCCGCCTTCTCTGAACAGTTAGCTTGCTGCCCCATCCCCCTCCTCCCTATCCTCTGTTGTGTGAATCCATGGACTAGCCTCCTCCCTCCTGCCATGCATGGTCTGATGTGCTGCCACTGCCCTCAATTTAGTATGATGTACCAGTCCACTCCTCCTGCCCTCCATTGCCCAATTCTATGCCCCATCATTGACCTCCTGCTTAAACTCTGTGCTTAGCTTGCTGCCCCTATTCTCCTTCCCCCTGCCGTCCGATGTCTTTGTGCATGCCCCTGCTCCATCCTTTTGCCCACCATGTTCCATGGACCTGCCACTCCTATCTACTCTGAGTGTTCTGTTGAGCTGCCACTCCCCTCCCACCTGCCTAGCATTGTCAGATGACTGTAACCTGTCCCTGCCACCTCCACCCTGCCTGTCCACATGCCATGCCCCTATCCTTCCTCCTGTCCTACATGGTCCATTGTACTGCCACACCCTTCTGCCCTCCCTGGTCTGTTGTGCTGCAACTGCTCCTCCTGCCTGCCCCGTGCGGTCTGTTGTGAGGCCCCTTCCCCTGAACTTTCTTGTCTGTGCACAGGTCCTGACCCTCCCTTCTATCCTCCATCGTCCTTTGTGCTTGCCCCTGCACCCTCCTTCTTGCCCATCATAGCCATTGTGCTGCCACTAACCCTCCCACTTGCCATGCATGGTCTTCTGTGCTGCCATGGCCCCTCCCACCTTCCCTGTGTGGTCAGTTAGCTGCCCGTGAACCCCTCCCACCTTCCCTCCATGGTCTGTGTGCATGCCATCACAGTCTCACTGTTGCTCTTCATGGTGTGTCTTGCTTCTAGTGCCCATCCTGCCTGACCTCCATGGCTATCTTGCTGCTCCTGCCCTGCCCCCTTGCCCCCAGCCCTCTGTTTACATGTGCAGACCCCTACTCCCTCCCTCCTGGCTTGTCTGTTCCATTGTAATGCCCCTGATCCGTCCCTCCTGCCCTTTATGGTCTGTTATGCTGCAGCTTTCTCTCCTGTCTGTCCATTATGGTCAGCTAGCTACCATTGCCTCTTGCCCCTCTGTTCTCTGTTGTCCATGTGCATGGTCCTGTCCCCTTCCTCTTGCTTTCTATGGATTGTTGTGCTGCACTCCCATCCCGCATGCCCTGTGTGGTGTATTGTGCTGCTGCAAACCCTGATGCCTGCCCTGCAGGGTCAGTTTGGTGCATCTCTCCATGTCCCTCCTGTCCTCTGTTATCCAAGTCCATGTCCCTACCCCATTTCCTTCCATGATCCAATGTACCATACTTGCGAACATTTTGAACTTGGTAAGAGGGAGATTGTGAAAAAAAACTGGGGTATTGATTTTCCCCTTTGAGTTACATTGAAAAAGAGGAGATTGTAGACAGGAGACAGATCAAATAAAGCCCATTTGAGCTTAAAAACATTGGACGTTTCCTGGCTGAATCGGGTCTGTTGGCATGTATGGTTGTACTACCATTGGCTCTTCCTTCTGCCCACAATGGTCTATTACATTGCCACAGCCTCTCTTGCAAGTCCTGTATTGTTGGTTTGTTGCCCCTGCCCCCCTTTCCACTGCCCTCCATAGTCTGTTGTGCTGCCACGGCCCTTCCTGCCTGCTCAGTGTGGTTAAATTGTTACCTTTGCACCCGCCTACCTGCCTTCAATTTTCAGAGTCCGTGCCCCTGGCCTCTGCCTCTCAACAGTATCCTAATGAACAACTAGATTGCTAACATTCTATATTTATTACAAAAGTGTGGAACGCCTGACGTCATCTTGATGTAATCAAAACTGTAATACCTAGAGCATTTCCTTTAGAAATTACATATATGAGAGGGTCTTATTGGCATCAAAATTATGGTTAGTGCTCTAAAAGACTAAAATAAGGACATATTTTCTGAGTTTTCAAATAGCGACAAAGCACTTTTAAATTATTTGTTACCTTTATGTTTTTTTATCCAGTTGACCACTTGATTAAATGTTGCACTTAGGGGAGAGGATGTGGTGTTACTTCCAGAACTGCAGACTTTGCAACTGGGGAACTAGGTTGGAGTTTCTGCTTCAGCTCGACATTCTGTGATTCTGGTCAAATCACTTAGTCTCCCCATGTCTACAAACAAAATGAATTTGTTCTTGTGTGATGTAACCAATGCTCATGTAAAGCACTCCAATACCTGACAAGTCTGCACTATATAACACTGCAAAAACACAAAATAATAAGTGTTTTGCACACTTCTGTCATTGGGCTATATTTGGGCTACATCTGGGTGATTTTGGGCTACATTTGGGCTCTTTTGTCTCCGGTGGCCATCTTGGGAGATTTATTTGTTATGAAGTTTCCTAATTTCCTCATGTACTGCAGTCTCCTCAGTAGGAAATGCTTTCAGTTTTTTACTTTGATTCCATCATGAAGGTATTCAGATATGTCACACATTTGCCATAAATTCTGAATGTTAGCACTCTTTTTGTTCATTAGATCACTGTAGTAAAGCTACTGCTCACCAGGGAAAACTGCTGCTGGTATTGAAAGTGCATGTTTCAGTCTGCATGTCAGAATTTTTTAATGAAATAGAAGAGGATTTGAGAAGTCACTCAAAATGTGCCCTAATTTTTCTTTCTGCAGCACTAATCATACATTTTATGGAAAAATTAACCCCCTCATTTTGTTCCTTTTTAAATTAAATGTTTTAAGAGTTACCACTTTAATCCAAGCAAGATGGCTTCAGGTGTGCCATACGTTTATCATAAGTAGGACTGTTAGCGCTCTAGTTGTTCTTTGGAACACTCTGGGAAGCTGCAGTAGAACACAAAGGAATCAACTGACAGTCTCTGCCCTTGTTGGATGTACATGTTTTACTGAGAATGTCAGACTTCATTCTCACATGACTGAGAAAGATAATGTGAATTTACAGAAAATAAGCTCTCAGTTTAGCTTATAGATCACCTTCCAAACCTCTGTGGGAAAAGCATGAGAAAATATTTTTCTCTCAATCATGATATCCCAGCAGAAGGCTTTTTCACATGGTGAAATCACCTTAGAACATACCACAATTCCTAAAATGAGTATGGTACCATCAACAAATGCTTTATAATGTAACTAAAGTCTTAAAACCTTCCATTAACTGCAATGCTTTTTAATGAGGTGCTATCATGTATATTGGTCCCAAGATGGCTGCCAACACTTCTTGGATGAAGTGCTGACAGCCAATCAGATCTCAGGATGAGATGTGTGGTTAGGCTCCGCCCACATATATATATGATTTTACTTTTGATTTTCTCAGGAACTACTGAACAGATTGACACCAGACCTGCAAAAGGCACATCCCTGACCTGAGGACTACCTCTCTGCCAAATTTCAAGTAATTCTGTTCAGCCGTTCGGGCTGTACCTTGGACTAAAGGTCCCTATGGAAAATTTCTCCGCCCCCGCTTGACGAATCCCCCCGAGTCTTTCAGGGTAGGAGCGAAGCGGAGCGCCCCACCTATTTTGAAAATTTCGCGAGGATTCGTCAACCGGCGCCAAAGTTATTCCAAATAGAATGTTGCGGATTTCCTATGGAAACACGGTCCTAACTATAACTATCTACTGGCGACAGCCAGTAGATAATATATATATATATATCATCTCGATGGCAGTGTTGACACAGACTGTGGAAGGAGTGGTCTAGTAGGTGGTCCTTGGTGTAGGAGCACTACGATAGGATGCACATGTATGTGGACAATTGGTGAAAGGTGTGTATGATCAGAACTCGTTCCCACTTGCAGCCGCTAGCTAGGAAAGAGCACCAATGAAAAATGGGTAGATTCTTACGCTAGCGTACCCCGGAGGGGACAGGTGTAGGAAAATGGGTTGCAACCCAAAATGAGTTTGCAATTTGCAGCCCAACAGAGCGGAGGCGTAGAGTGTGCATGCTCAGGCGTTCAAGGGGTTGTTGCTGCTACCAAGGGGGAGGATCACCGGTGAAGCATGCCGAGATAGGTTCCGGCTTAAGGTAACAGGCTCCAGGTAGCAAGCCAGCAGGTGGAGTTGGACTGTGGGGAGCATCATGGCGCCTTGTAGCCCCTTGCAGCAAGCCACACTGTAAGATCTGCTGTGTTAGGCGTACAGTTAGTTACCAGGGATACCGGTGCACTGGGGAAGCGGCCAGACTAGAGTCTAGTGCGGCTTGCAGCCCGGCGCACCCGCTTAACTACTGCTGGCTGTTTTTTAGGTCTCGCCTGACCCAGCGCATGTGCTGGTCTGGCGAGACTTTTTGAGAGGGCTCCAAAAAGTGCTACCAGGCCAGCCTAGAGCTACAGTGCATGTGCGCGGGCGCACGCGCCCCGCTTGTGCGATTACTTTCACTTCCGCTTGTTTATTTTTGTGACATGCATGAGTTGATTTAATCCACTACCTCACGCCCACACACTGTTTTTAATTAACCCCCTTGCTGGTTTTAACCCACCACCTCCTCCTCACGCTCTAGGTCGTGTCCGATTTCACCACAATTTCTTCTTCTCAAGACATATTTATCACAATGGCTTTTTCCAGAACTCCGGAAGTCTACAAAATGCCTCGCAGGTCTTTTATCAGGGTCTAAAAAGATAGCTCATTAAATAACCCCATGGGAGCGAACACAACAATAGTCGTGCATATAGGAATATTTCGACAAGCAACAAGACATCCTTTTCTCCTTTTGCACTTTCTCTCATGCAGTATAGCCGGAAGTCACCAGACCTATGGCTGCGAATGAAAATATCACTTTGCACTCCTTTCAAACGCACGCACACAAACATACACAACATGTTGACACATGAGCGCTCAGGCGAGAGAGCCAGAGATGTGGAGACGGCCCAAGCTCTCCTTGAATTCTGAGTCACTGTTGGCGAGCAGGGACTGTTCCATTTCACTTGAGTCTTCAACCAAAATTCGAGGAAGAAGTCTCGAACCCTAATTCCAGAAGCAAACCGATGATCGAACAGAAGACCAAAGGCCAACACTGTCAGGTGCAAAGTGACACACGAGGTCTTGAAGAAGGAGGACGAGAAACACACCTGGGGTTTGGCAGAATTAAAGATGCACACCTTTTATTCTTGAAAAATAGTTTGGAGAACGATTTATTAAAAGTTATGTTTGAAACCAATTTGCATTGCAAATATTTAATCTAGTGATTAACAAAACATCTATTTGAAAGAGCTCAAGCTCAAATAAAGTTTAAACCTTCAACACACATTTACACGTGTTTCCATTCTAGAGTAATAATGTTAACTAGAAACACATTCTTCCCCTTCATCACCCGCATCCACGTTCTCACGGGCCCTTTAGCAAAGGATAAATGCATTACAATACTATAGTTTCCAAACAAAAGTGCTACTAGACTATATGATATGAGGGAAGTTCCGGTGGATGTGAAGTGAATAGAGCCCGCGAGATCGTCTTTGTTTACCACACAAGTGTGCCTGTACCCAGGCGCGCAATGCCCATTGGGCTGAATGGGCTTCAGTTCCCCCTGTCGTGTGTCTCACCCCAGTCTGCCGCTGTGCCCTCGGCTGCCCGCAGTCTTATCTCGGGCACGTGCTGGGTCAGGCGAGACTTTTTGAGAGGGCTCCAAAAAGTGCTACCAGGCCAGCCTAGAGTTACAGTGCATGTGCGTGGGCGCGCGCCCCGCTTGATGCGATTACTTTCACCTTCGCGGCCGCACGGCCGCTTTGATGTTTGATCGCGATCACTTTCACTTTCACTTTTGGAACATGCATGAGTTGATTTAACCCACTACCTTACGCCCACAGCCACTGTTTTTAATTAACCCCCTTGCTGGTTTTAACCCACCACCTCCTCCTCACGCTCTCCCTCGTGTCCCCCACCCTTTTCCTTTGTGTCCTTTTTAACTTCATTCAGGTCTTTTAGCTGTTTTTGCAGTTGTATATAGTGAAAGCTCAACCCAAAGGTATTGGAGCGCTTTACATGCGCACCAGTTACATTACACATGGCCACTTTCATTTGCGTTTTTTTCTTTTCAGGTACAGGAAAATGAGGTTCTCTAAGAATCACAGGATATTGAGCCAATGACAAGACTCGTACCCGGTTCCAAGGTCAGCAGCTCTGACCGTGGTGCCATAACCTGTCACTTTTTTATTTCCATTTCCTTTTAAAGAGAAAGAAATTGTGGCGTTCGGAATTGAATTAACATTGATAATGTTATTTGTTTAATCACATAACAAGTGAAACGCCAATAGGCTGTGTTGTATATTGTCGGATGGCTGACATAATCCGATTGCAGCTCACATATGTTCAGTGCACTGTGGTGCCTGGGTGCATGATACGCTGAATAAATGTGTACCTAAGATTTCACATTATTGGGCAATGTTTTCCTTTATTCTGGCCCAGCACTCTTCCCACCCAACAGCCTCACCCCCATTTTAAGTGTGCACAAATTGGGGCGGCTCTTCTCCTCAATCCGGGACAGGGGGCTCATGCGCAGCATTTTATGAGAGCTCAAAGTTCCGGCAGCGAGACAGTTTCTGAGAACTGTCCTCAGTCAGACGAGCTTCCTCACAGCTTGCTGCAGTGCACTCCTTAAAGTGGATTTGACCGGCCGTCCAGCAAGAGCCGCACTCTGACAGGCATCAACGTGAGACCCTGGGACACATGATTAGCAAATGCTAGTACTGAATTCCAATTACTTAAGTCCATGCTGAACAGCAGCCCTCGCTGTTGGGCAACATGTCTAAGTAACAATGACAAAGCCAATGGATCTTGCATAGGCAAAACCTATTGGCTTTGCTAATGGTTGTTTTCCCTGATCTCAGCATAGCAGAGTCTCACCCCAGGCCGCTGCTCCGCAAGGACCAGTCAAAAGCAGCAACCTCCATCAGGGCCTGGCATCCCTCACCCCTCTGCAGGCCTGCAGCACGCATCCAAACCACGACTCACCGCAACTTCCATGCGCACCAATCTGCTTCCGGACACTCCTGAGGGGATCTCCCTGGCAGTCACCTTGGGGGCCATGGGCAATTGCCCACTTTGCCCATGCCTTAAAATGTCTATCGGCAGGATCTTTACAGGGTAGAACCCCAAAGTGGAGGCACGTAGATGTTTTAGCCGATGCCTCAGCTAAAGCGATGAATTTGTTCAAATCATTAATGAATCAAGTAACCCGATTACATTCCATCTTGGCATGGCTGTGAGCAATTCACACCCTTCCAAACTTTTATGAATACTCACAAAATGTCAACATTGCTCCTGTTGGAAGGAGTTTGAATGGCTGCCCTTTTCGCTAACATATCTGTTCTACTTCACAGGCTTATGTAGAAAGATGACCAAGTAGGTGTACTTACCCGCATGAGTAAATCAATATCCATTTGTGGAAATAGTCTAATTCTGATTCTGTGAAACAAGCTTTACGTTTTATAAACACAATTGTACGTTTTCGTGCACATATGTAACATGTGTTCACACATTATAATTAAGTAAGGCTTCCAGTGTTATGTTTTTGTTTATTTTCTACACAGCATACAGATGAAAATAGTGTTTTTCCCTGCATGTTTTAGATTTATATTAAAAAAATATAGAAAGTACGTCTTGTTTTAAGGGACTATCTATGCTGTCTATCGTTACCGTATGGCCAATGTCTGAAGAGACTGACAGTATTGTGGATTTAAAAGGAAAAGGTTTCCTTGTATATGTTTAGATGTGCACGTTTTTGCAGTACAGTCCTAATGCTGTATTAGATATGTCTCCCTAAAGATCTAAAACCGGTCGTTTAACAGTTAAATCCATGTAGAAATGTATTAACTGAAACTTATTTTTCACATAACACAATAAAAATATGTATGAGCACTAAGAGATCATTTTATTTGCAGAATGTGCGCAGTAAAATAAATACGGATGAATGCAGATAACAATGTAAAAAATACAAGTAGGACCCTGAATGGGACGCTGGGAGCTGTTTGCTGTAGTCCGGCAGCTGCTACTGAAGAGGCTGAGTGGGTGCCACGAGACGAAGAAGCTGTTAGACCTGACATCCTTGGAATGGTATTTCCCCAAACCTTTTGACTCCAACCCCTGATTTTTGCTGAGTTCAATTTTGTTGCCATTCGGACTCTGTGCATCTCAACTCTACTAGCCAGGCTAAAATGCTTCTGCTCTCTCGCTTAAACGTAGTAAAATTGGACTACACCTAAGTAGCACATTTAAGGGCACATGCATCATTGGAAAATGAGGTCACAAAGGGGCAGATTCTTAGAATCTGCTCCTTTGCTACCGTAATTATTGCATTTGGGATGAATCATCTCAAATGCAACAAGCATTGGCATAGCCAATAGGTCTCGCTTTTGGGACCTTATAAGTTTTTAGCCATGCAACAGTTGATGTTATTGCACCAAGGATATTGTGCTGCATAACCAAATACTTATAAGGTCCTAAAAGCGAGACCTATTGGCTATGCCAATGCTTGTTGTGCCTTCTTGTCCCACGTTCCTAGGGGGGACAAACCAAGGCGCTGAGGAAGACACTGATACTCACACGGCTGGGATATATTGTGCGGGGGGAGCAGCAGGTGTCACGTCTGCATTCCTACCGCATTTCCACCGCATTCCTACCTAAGGACGCTTTTTCAGGGAGACCTGAGATCACTCTGCTGCAACTGTGGCTGCAGCTTCCGAGCTCAGCAGCTGCTGCTATCATCCTTTGCGTAGGTGGTGGGCTGCGCACAGTCAAATAAGAGGCCCCGTTTCCCGTCTCAGCCGACTTATTTTCCCATCCAAGGAACACCTCCTTGCCGCTTCGGGGGATTTTTGGCCTCAAAACCACTTGTGCCAGGAGGGGGTTCACATCAGGAGCATGGAGAGGAGCCCCCACTTTACTCCTGATGCACGGGACGCCACATTGTTACACCACAGGTATTTAGAAGATTTCCTCTTTTTCAACTGTTTTCCATCTGTTTTATATCTCAGCAAATTCACTTTTCCTACGTTGCAATGGGGGGGAGAGAAAATGCTGGCGAATGGCCCTAACGTCCCACCGGGCTCCATCTTCAATGGTTTTCACACAAAGCAGTGGGGTTCATTGGCAAAGAGATTTAACTGGCCAAGTGCTGCTTATCACTCTCATCCTCTCCACCCCTGCTCTCCAATCGTGCGTCTAGGGTACACTCAGAACCATTGGAATCACCACCCCCAACTGCAATAACCACTACCACCAACTTGAGCATGGGGGGGGTGTGAAACAATACAAATGGAGGACACCCTGACAGTGGAGACAGATGTGGGCCGACCCCAAACAAAATTAAACTTGCACAGTGTGGAAGCAAAGGGGCAGTGGGTAAAAGAAAAAGAACAGGACCAGGTCCTAAATCTAAAGCACTATGTATCCCAGCCTCGTTGGTGCTTGGGGTTCCTGAAACTGGGAAAAAGGAAAAGGACTTGCTACTTGAGGCGGTTAAAGGTCTATGTAAAAACCTCATCTCAGCAGTGATGGACAAATTGGAGCAGTGGAGTAACGAAAATTGAAGGGGCCCCCCTGCAAGGTACACAGAGAGGCCCCCGCTCCGGATTAAATCCGGAGCTGTCAGGCCTGTGTACAGTGCTGAGGGACCCCCTGGAGCTTGGAGGCCCCCCCGCACCACAGGGGCCTTTGTTACGCCCCTGAATTGGAGCCCATCTATGAGCGTTTGGTTGGCATAGAAGCCGTGATACGGAAGATTAATCCTTCACTAGCCACGAAGCCCCAGCTGGTTGAAACCAACAATACACAGTCCACCAGCAAGGACAATTTCTCTTGGGCTGAGACCACTTTCAGTGATCTGGCTAGATCACAGACTTTGGCTAGTACGCAGACCACACAGACCAACATGCCTATGTACATGTCGGAGAGGGTGGAATCATCAGCCATAGCCATGACTGGCAGAGCGAAGAGGCACCCGGTTTTAAACCAACATCATGAAACTTACCGCCCGGTGCTTTTCCATACATAATCATAGTGTCCAATGTTCCCCTCTTAGAAGCAGGTGTAGAGGAGTCTTTCCCCCAATTGAAAATTAAGGTTCTACATTGGCTTTGTGTGCATGCTGGCTTGTCATACTCTGATGCTTGTCACATACTGATGGTAAGGAGGGTGGGTTGGGTTGGGCCACTGAGTAAGTCTATGGTGGGAGACTGTATTGTCGTACATTTCAGGCATCCAGCCATTGTCTGTAACCTCCTAGCCAATTCTGTCCATTTTGAATTGTCTGGCATTAACAACACTCTCTTGCCATTGGGTTTCTTTTACCGTCATGTGAGAGACAGACTCAGACTTATATCCCAATTCCCAAAAGCATGTCAGCAAGAATGTAGCCAGAGAGTAAATGCTAGTCTCCAGGCCCTTCCTATTTCAGGAGAAATCTCTTCCACCTTCCACCCCCTCAAATCGAATGACTGCCTAGTGGATCTAATTCCATTCCCCGCAGAGAAAATGGGCCACCACCAGTAGCTGGCCTTGCACCAAGTATCCATTTATGTTTAAAAGACCCAATTGCTCTAGCTTGTGAGATCAGACTCCTTATCAATTACATTGATGATAATGATATACTAGAAGACCATTGAGCAGGTACAGAAATGCTAACACCCAATGTGCCAGGGTGCCCTCAGATAGATCCCACAAAGATACTGTTGTCCCTCCATCTAGTTGCCTACTACAGACAACTTTTGCATGCTGGAATATTGCAGGAATTGAGGGCAAACGTGATCCGGTTTGGCGAACATTTATTGATGTCTGCGACATCTGTTTATTTCAGGAGAAGTGGGCAATAGACCAAGTGCACAGAAGTGCATTTAAAAGTTATAGCGTGTCTGCTACCAAATCCACTGCTGGGTGCCCTTCTGCAGGGTTGCTAATACTAGTAAATTCTGTTGTATTGTACTTTTTACTCAGTTGTTGATATAGACTCCCCTGAAGTCCAAGGGCTAATTTTCTCCCAACCAAAAACTCAACTGCTCTTGGTTATTTATATATACAATAGGAGTGGCGGCCGTAAGAAGAAATGCCAAACTCTGCAATTGCTTGACCACATATTGGCAGCCTACTCTGGCACTTACCATGCCATTTTAGCGGGAATTTCAATCTGTTCTTTGAACCAAATGGCTTGGCACAGAGGATTAAATAAGGTGATCCCTTACTTTTTAACTTCTTTAAAAATAAATCTTTCCAGAGCAGGCCTCTAAGTAGAAGATCTCACCTTGACGCATGGGTTACGTGCATGCAACGGTCGGACACCCTCGGGCAAAATGCCTGCTGCCACATTTAGAAGAGGGTTGCACTATAGCACCATAGACTACACTCTATTGGATGTGAGGCTTTGGAGCAAACTGGGGATGAAAGCGCCCATAAACCCTTTATACTTAATCTGAGGCAGTCAATGACTCAGCCCCCTGTTCACGATTTAGGTGGCCATCAGAACCTTATGAAGGCTACAATGGGAGAGAGTGAGTTCATTCCCCAGGCAGCTGTGGACTTATATTCAGTGCTCGCCACACATATGGGAAACATGTCAGCAAATGGGGGGAACAGTGCAGCAATTTTAATGGAGCGTGGAATTCTCAAATTTATGGGAACTTTTTAGCAAGGAAGTCTTGAGCTCCCCAAACCAAATGCCCTGGGGGCTGGTTTAATAGGTCATGCAAAAACGCTAAGGTAAGGTTGCTGGATGTGATAATAAAGGGAGACATGCATAATATTATGGCAAGCAGTGCCACCTATCGGGCTACCTTAAAGGAAGCCAAAGCAACCTGGGAAGAATTTATTTGGATAGAACTTCGGGAAGCCATGGCATCAAACAATCAGAAGATATTTTGGTCTTTGGTTAGCCTAGGCAGTGTAGAATTGAGTAAACCAGTTGAGTCTTCCATCTTACCAAGCGAATCGGCTGTCCATTTTGGAAGTCTCTACTCAGATCACCACCAGATGGAGAGAGCTGTTGCCCTCAGGGACGCCACTCAGCCGCTGAACTTCAATGTGCCCCCAGTAGTTTTCTCTTTGGTAGAAACTGCGCGCACCGTGGCCTCGTTTAGGCCTAGGAAAGCGCCAGGCCTTGATAAGATGTCTGCAAACCTTTTTAAATCGGATGGCGTTGTTTGGGTACCTTATATAAATGCCGTCTCAAATACAATCATTAGGGAGGAGGCTATTCCTACACCTTGAAGGGGTGCTTAGATTGTTCCAATTTTTTAAGAGGGGATCCCAGCATCCCATCCAATTACCACCCAATAGCCTTATAGACAACTTGTAAAAGGTCTTCAGCAAACAGATACTGGAGCACCTGCTATATTTGTGCGAGGAGAACCATGTCCTCTCAAATTTGCAAGCAGGCTTTAGACACAAGACTGGCGCCTTTGATGGGGCCTTCCGATTTCCCTTTGTCAAATGGAAGAAAGGTGGACCTGGCTTGGGGTGGTCTTTTAGTGGCCTTTATTAACCTTTGTGCTGCCTTTGATCTTGTGCCTATGGGGGAAAGTGTATGAGGTGCTCCAAGAAATGGGGGTTCCCCCATATTTACTGAGTATAATCAAAACAAAAGTTGAGTGCGGAACTAAGGGGGAAGTGACCCAGGCAATTCCAGTTGACTAAGGATTGTGTCAAGGCTGTGTCCTTGCACCAACCTTCTTTCTCCTATATATCAACAACTGTGTCAGCTTTTTACTGAATTGTGTCAAACATTCTCCCACCCTGGCAGGGGAAACATTTCCAGTACTCCTTTTCGCAGACCTTTGTAGTCCAAAACTAGGATGTGCTTGCAAAACCAGATGGACAGTTTTAACCAGCTTTGTGTAGCATATCGTCTTGCAATTATTATCACCAAACCCAAATATAGGACCTACCCTAAGAGAGGTAGGGTGAGAGAGGTGATCAAGGAGCGGAACGAACCCCTGGAAAAAGTGCGCAAATTTGACTACCTAGGTATTAGACTAGCTGAAGCCGGATTGTGGGAACTGCAGAATTTCAAAAGTACAGTTGCGGTGAAGCACTGAGCTGGGGCAATATGTAAATTTGCAAACAAAGCTAAGCTGACCCCTATTTTGCCATCTCTAGAGATTTATAAGGCTCAAACAAGGGGAGCAGCCCTTTATGGTGCCGAACTATGAGGCTTATGTAATATTGATTCTCTAAGTGCGGCTGAAAATAATTTCATTAGATCACTTTCCGGTCTAGGGAGGGGAACTCCATTGGTACCCCTACGCCTGGACCAGTAGCGGTCCGTGGAGGGAGTTCGGTGGGGCAGTGAGGCGGGGCAGGGGAGGGGCAGGGTGGGGAAATGTAAACACCGGAATATGGATGAACGGAGGTAAGTACACATTTAAATTAATAAAACGAATTCCTTTGTGCGCGCTGCATCGTAAAATGCAATGCAGCGCGCACAACGAAATTCGTTTTGTTTATTTAAATGTGTACTTACCTCCGTTCTTCCATATTCCGGTGTTTACATTTCCCCGCCCTGCCCCTCTCCCGCCCCGCCTCACTGCCCCACCGAACTCCCTCCACGGACCGCTACTGGCCTGGACTTAGGTCTCCATGAAATTGCAGTCTTGACTGCACTTAGACATTTGATGTGTTGGATACGCATCTGGAGCACTAGTGAACCGTCCTATTATAGAGATGGATTGCAATAAATCATAAGAACGAACTCAGCAGTAAAGATAATATAGTTGGGATTTATAAAAAGGGCCTGGAAAAAAATTGTGAGGAGACCTGTTCTATTTGTCAAGGAGATGCCCATCTAGTAAAAAACTGGCCCGCAAGACAATTACTAGTCGTAGGGAACACCAAATCACTACAGGTACCTTGACTGAACAAACCCACAAGAAAAGATGAGGAGTTTTTAGATTTTAATCGACCAGCCAGTGCATAGTCAGTGTTGTTGCAATTCAGGTATTGGACTCTACAAGTAGCAGCTTTTACTGCACAATTGGGGGAGGGTGGGGGGAGGTGCACACGAGAGGTACCACTCCTGTTTCTATTGCAGTAGCGGCTCCTGGAGGGAGTGCTGCCGGGCTGTGACGCAGGGTGGGGGAGGGGCAGGGTGGGGGGTAGTAAACTCTGGATTATGGCCGAATGGAGGTAAGTATACAACTAAATAAATAAATAAATGAAACGAATTTCATTGCGGGCGCTGCATCACATTTGACGATGCAGCACGCGCAACGAAATTCATTTTTTAAAATGTATTTGTATACTTACCTCAGTTCGGCCATAATCCGCCCTGCGTCACAGGCCCGCAGCACTCCCTCCAGGAGCCGCTACTGTATCTATTGTAAAATTATTACGGAAACAGATGAACGTTTGTTATTTTTCTGCCCCTCCTTTTGCTAAGGATAGAATCGGGCGCATAGTGCCCTTGTGTTGATCCCTTCATTTAGCAGAAAGAGGAGAAGCCTAAAGAATTTGCAAGAGTGATACCTCATCGATAGTGATAGAGGGTGTGTCTAAGCTTCTGCACATGTCATGGACAATGAGACTTTAGTTATTAGATATCATGGAAGATTGATTTTTATGTGGTAATGGATCCGAAGTACCCTTGATGCAATGTGCTATATATATGTTTTTAGATTTCTTATTTATTAATGTTTTTATGATTGGCCGCTTCAAAAATGTTATTGGCGTTTTTATTGTGATTATTTTCTGTACTTTGAAAATGACATTTCATTTCAAATGATCAATAAACGGAAACGGGGGTTCCAACCCATTTAACCTCCTGCGTTTTTGCTTTTTGGACTACCCAGTATTTTGACTTTTTTCAGTGACTACCACTAACTGAATGTGGCTCACTGTAAGCTCCGCTAAAATGGATCGGCAGTGCTAGCTGCCAGTGCTTACCTTTTAAAACAAGGTCGGCTGCTGTGCAGCAGGGTAAGAAGCTGTCAGTGAGCTGTACATGAACACATTCACAACTTGTGTGAGCTAAGCAAGTGGAATTACTACCCAACTCAGCATTGTATCTGTGCACAGGTAACCTGTAGCAGAAAGGACCCTTCATGGATTGGTGAGGACCTGTGCATGTCTTATCATATTAGTAGACATTCATTGTGTAAGTATGTACATCTGCAGTCATTTACTGAAAATGTGTGCACTTCACTGTATTGTACATTACGGGTGACATTTTCAATAAAGTATACTTTTACCATAGTTATAAGTCTAGAGACACTCCAGTCTTATGGTTAAAAGGATCACAGGTGCTGATTTCATGCTAATTTTATAATATCTGCCCTCCTTCATAATTTCCTGAGCCAGTTCCCTAATGTTTCTGCCTTTGGATCTGCCTGCTTGGCCAAGTTAATTACTCCGCTGGTCATCTGGAGGATCAAGCCCTTCACCACACAAAAGGGTAATTTACATGGGCATCATTTGGGAGTAGTCAGGGGTCGCAGCTGTGACCTCTAGCTTGCTTCCTCCTACTCCTAGCATTTTATTTGCGACCCCTGGCCTCAGAGGGGCAAGAATGTTCCTCATCTGAGACCAGGGGTCACAAAGGAAGTACCAGGAGTAGCAGGGAGCAAGGTAGAGGTCACAGCTGCGACCCCTGATTACACCCAAATGAAGTCCATGGTAATTTATCAATGATCAAGTGTGTTGCTGGTAAAGGAAGGGGTGGGGCAGAACCAGAATGCGCTTATAACCTTTTCACACTGCACCAGGCCTGGAAGGGCTCATCCCAAGTAAAATAAGCAATGGCAGTCAGACTTCTGGAACTAACTACAGGTAGGACTTTCCTTTGACGGTTTGTAGGGAAAGGACCCAGCAGCTATGGTAGTTAAGGGTGTGGCTTAGGCTGTCAGAGAAAGTCTTTCAAAAGCCACTTTCAAGTCATCATGTTGAATTGTCCTAGAATGCTGTGCAGGAAGGGCGGGATAGGGGCAGAGCGATGATTTGTCATTCCAGGATTGGGTAGAGTTGTGTATCCTCTGGAACGTTCCACCCCTCTTGCAAATCTCTGCACAGGGGCAGAAGATGGACTTCGCAGGACCCTGAAGAAGACTGGACACCTGCCTGGAGTTCTGGGACAAACAGATTTGGGCTGAATGGTACTCTTTAAATCCACCTCTCCAAGGCCACTGGTGCTGGCCTCCTTACACCCTCTAGGGGACAGTAGAATGATGGACCTTTTAGGGAGACCCTAGATTAGAGAGATTCCCTAGGAGTTCTAAGGACAGGGCCTGTAAGAGGGTAACCCTCATCAGAGGATGAGCTCCCTCTTCTTAGCACGTGGGGGCCCTGAAAGTGGCTACAGGAGGCCGTGGGACCTGAAGAGTTTAGGCAGGAAGAATATTCTGCCTTGAGAGGAGTGGGGTGCTACAGAAGGCAACCCCATGCTGGAAAAATACCAGGCGCTAGACAGAGGACATGTCATTCAGCAGGGGCTAAGGGACAGGAGGGGAGCACCTGAGCTCCCCCTCATTGAAAGTTACAAGAGCTGCAGTCCAGGAGGTATGAGGTAATTGAGGAGAAGAGTGTGGTCACCCCAGGAGAATGACCAGGCACATGTGGTACTCCCCTCCCGAGACTCGTGGAATCCCCCATAGAGGACCCAGTTCACTTGGCTAGTTCAAAGCAAGTAAAAGGTCAATGATCCCAAAATGCAGAGAAACCTGTGACAATGTCTGAAGACAGGGCAAAAACTACACCACAAGGCATTAGCTGGCGGCTGATGCATTTAAATTGTGTTGCATAGGTGGCAATGGCCACTTCCTAGTGGTAAAAAGAAAACTTTCAGACAGAAAGCTTGGAGCAGCAGGTAGTGAGGAAATAAACGTAAATGCTCAAACTGTAAAAAAAAAAAGTAATAATCCTGAGCAAAATAAAAAAAAACTCCTAAGCCTGCTAGAAAGGCTACTGAACTGATTACTATAGCAGTTACTCGAAATGTGATCCTGCCTTTTTCAGCAGGGTTGCAAGTGGTCTGCAGGAGGTCTGATAGAAATATAGCAATGTAACTACTAGAGTGAGATTTTCTAAACCATAACAAAGAGAGGCAACGTTCAACCCCCGTTGAGGTCACAGACGACATTCAGGACCATCTCTTATAGTCTGAGCATCTCATTCAAAATAAACTGTAAGCCCTGTGAGACATTTTGGGGCAGCTCCAGCATATGGCGGTGCCTAGTAGCGGCTGACGATACCTGTCTTATCATGAGTATAGCACAAAAGCAGGCTTGTCGGGTCGGACTGGACAATGAGGCAACCAGGCAGTGTCGGATGGGCTGTCCTGAAGGTCCGTGTGTAGTCTAGTTTTGATGCTGTTTGTAGGCCTGTTTAGTGTCTGACGGGACGGTATTTACTGCTGATTTCCCTGATATTAAAACAAACATTGCCTGCAGCATGTCTTTACAAGTTAAAAACTGCCCCAATTTGCAAACATGGGCCACTTGTTTAGCTATCTTATTCATCAATGGGGGGCATTTTTATTTTGGGGACTGGGCCTATTTTCTGTCCCATTTCGACTCTGCAGGCTTGGCCTACTTTTGTGATATAATAAATATATTTAGCAGTGGCAGCACAGACCCTGAACAAAATGGGTCCTTGGGCAAGCAGCTCTCGCTGCTCCCCCTTGTGATGGCCCTACGGATTATTGAACTAAATATCTGTCCTTGTGGTTTTGTCCATTCGAAAATTGAGTTTTGAAACATCTCTGTCTAATCAAAACACAATTGTGAATGCTTGTGACTGTTCCATGTTAGTGTGTCTCTCTTCTGGGGATAGGGAAGTGTTAGCTTTATTAACAGCAGCACAGGAGTAGAGTTCTCTCAAAATGACATATTTTCAATGTTAGTATGTTAGTCAGTATTGGATTCAGAAATAAATCTGTTATCCCAAGTTCTCATTAATATTTGGAGAGTATCTGAATGACAATATGGTAGATGACTTGAAAGTTGCAGAGCTGGAGCATTCTCCCAGACAGCTGTACCCTGTCCCAGAATATCCCCTCTCTTCTGCGTGACCATGTACAACGGTGGTTATGTGAACAAAGTCTATGTTCCTTGATGGAAGATTTACAGACTACTTGCCCATGAAGCACACCTATGTAAGAGACTGCAGAGGTTAAGCAATATTGAGCCTCTCTGGAGGGTGACACCACTGAGTTGTGCCAAGACAAGAATGGACATTTTGTTTAATATGATCAATGTCCAAGCATAGAAAAGGGCAAGTTTAATATCAGGGTCGGATTTGATAGTTGTAATAACAGAGAGAGAGATAGTTGAGCAGGTTTCTTTATGTCTCCTTTGAGACTATTGATGATTAAATCTTGCGATCCCTCAAAAATGTAAGCATAAAATATAAATAATTGAACAAAAGAATTATAGAAGCAGGTAAATTGCATTGGTGAACAAGAAAAAAGTGGTTGGGCTTGGTATTTCATGCACATTCTGGCCTAGATAAAGGCTAGTCCTGACCTCCATATTCTGAAGCATCATTAGAAAACTCATCAGCTTAAACTGTACCGCGTAACTGAGGCTACTTCCAGCCTAACCTTGCTTTTTAAAATAGACTAACCACACAAAATTTGATTGGCATCATTAATTCAGCCAAAGTCGCTAGACAGAATCCAGAATCCTGTGATGAATAACTGGATGGCATTAACACTGGCTATGTCCTGTCTCTTTGTGGGGTTCCACAACTAAGCCAAATTATACAAAGGGAATATGGAGGATCCAGCTTCTTAGAACTAGGCTCTCTCCTCATTTAAGCAGCTAAACGGTTCAGAATTTAGCTTCAGGCATTGGAGATAAAAAACTTTAGAGCCAGATTTGCCTTGGAAGCAGGTTGGGCTTTGTTCAAGCTAAGGGACGGCCAAAAAGATCTTTGCACTGCTCCCCTTCATGTGAAAGTCCACAATTGAGGGAAATTTTGTGGACTTTTGATTAGCGTTCAACTTTGTGGATGGTTTTAGCTGTTCCAAACCGATAACTGGGGATTCCCTCTACCCTTTCATCAATCACAATCAAAATCTTTCACTTAGGTACTCAGGCAAAGGTTGAGGTACGGGACAATGACCAGTTGTCAGACAAGATTACATTCTTAAATTGGCCTAAAGCAGAGGTACTTGTTGGCACTCTTGCTTTTTGCACCCCTTTGTTTCTGATCATTCACATGCATAAACATGATGGAGCAGGTAAAACAAATATTGTATACCTCCTCTAATTTGCATGAAATTAATTACGTAATCCTTCTAACAATAATTTACATAATATGTTTGGAGTGGAAATGTATTAATCAACCTTTGCACCTTGATAAACACGAGATACACGTGGGACTAAAATGCTAATTGCATGGCAGAACAATTAATTAATTAACTACGGTACACAAACTAACCTTAGATTGTAGCGAAATAGTAAAATTGCATGATTTATGTTGCTTTGTGATTGTTTATGCTTTAAAATCATCAAATGGTAAGTATCATTGCTTTAAATGTTGCTACGGCTAGGAAAATACTAATATATAATACGATTAGTGTGGGTTTAAACATTGGCATTTTCATTTCTATATTTCAATTTCTGTTATGTCTATTTTTGCTTAAGTTGGCATTCGGGCCTACAAGGCCGCAGTACCCAAGATGGCGTTCTCTGAAGCAGATGCCACCATGTGAGCGCGATGATTTCTGCGCATGCCCAGATGGCTCTGGAGTTCACTAAGCGACATGAACTCCTGACATCGTGTTCCCTACCAAAGGCAGGAATTTAGGGATTTGACCGCAAGCCAATAGATGACTATGTGGGAACAGCGGAAAGGACAATACAGGACCTGTAAAAAGATGACTTTTTCACCTTGAGAAGATACATTTGCTGCTCTTGCCTGGGAGTCAAATGAAATTTTACAATTTGTGCCTTTCTATGCCAAGTCATCATGAATAACCAGTCTGGAAAAAAAGAAAATTGAACTATGGATAACCCTGAACTGTCCAATCAGAACATTTCCTCTGCCCCTAAATGTTACATGTTTAGTATGAAGTAAGACGGAAAAACGGTATAAAGAAGCCCTCATCCGTCAATTGGGCGCGTCAATTGGTTTGATCCTTCGTGGCGTTGGGTTGCATTGAGCTGGTGTTGATTTATTTGTTTGCCTTCGGTTTATTTGGCGTTTTAGGGGAAGACTTTTGCAGTGCACCCTATATTTCTGCCTGACGGTTTGATCCTCACTGTGGATCAGACAGCCTGTCCAGGGAGTTGTACCTGAGAATGCGGAGAACTCTCTATTTGATCTGAGGCCATTGTCGTTTGCCAATTGGTAACTGATTAACCGCATTTTTCTAAAATTAATGTTTATTTTTTTGTAAAATGTTTGACTTCTCTTTAATAAAACTAAAACGTATATTATGAGCTGTGGTTAATAAATGCAAACGTAAAGAAATTAATTAACGCTAAGATAAACAAATTTGAATTAATAAGAAATGAGTTTGTGGTTCTTAAATTAATTACAGAAAATATCAAATGTTTCCTAGGCTTTAATTGTGTCTTAGCTGGTTCTAATTCACCATCAACCAGTCCAACTAATTGGTCCAGAGACCAAGTGGTGGAGTGCCTTGATGTTAAGGTCAGGATCCTGAAGATGTCTATGTATAATGTGTATATAATGTAAAGCAAATTAATCCTGATAGGTAATAAGGTACCCCCATGTCCAGCGCTTTTCTCCTGTGTACAGATTCAAGTAAGTTTGATTGAATGACGAGTGTGTTGGTGTTATGGGCCCCACCAATGAATGAGTGTATGAATGAGCGGTTGTGAATAAGAATCTGTGACATAAGGAGAATATGTCAATCTTGTCCTCCGCGCTGTATCAAACACATGCTAGAGATTTTAGGTGTAACTAAGGTCTTTTCACGAGCACGTTTGCTTTGTTAGACAGTAAGGGTTGGTACACAGAGACAATATGTGCATTAATATGTTCATTTAACATGTTCTCCCTACCTATTTGTGTCCTACTTACAGGTCTACCACCAGAGTACGGGGTATGTAGATTCCACTTACCTTGTAGTGTAGATAGTATCACTTTGATCCTGAAGAAGTGTCCTGATCACAATGACTTTAGAGGCACGAAACATGTCGATCATTTGAGAGCTGGGCATACACCACTAGATACATCATGACTAGTTCTTTGCCCCTCTCTCTTTCTTTTAATTTAGGCAGTTTACCTTCGGAATAAATATTGGTTAGGACTAACTGACCTATTTTAACTCACATTTTTCCCTACATCTACACACGCTAGGCCCCCCACCCCCACTGCACCCACCGGCAGGAACAAAAGATCCCCGATAAAGAGCCCCGGTTTCGGGTGCCCGTCAGGTATTGCAGCACTGACCTGACGAGGGGCAGGCTCAAATGATGAAGCATGACACCTAGCTTGCTGGGTGTGTGAGAGCCCTAGTTCCAACAAGGAGAATTCCCTCTCCTTCACTCACACAATAGTGGTCCTCCAGTGACCGAACTGTCTTTATAGGCTCCAACCCTCCTAACATACTAACACAGAGGAACTCCGTACCTACTTTGTACACAGCCTGCTGGGGCATGTACGCTGGACCTCGGTAAACTAGCCCCATGTCCCTCCTTTGTCTAACATAATAAGCACGGGTCTCACCCATGGGACCTTTTGACCAGGATACAAGAGGATCACTTTTTGGATCCCCACTGGCCCACCTGGCACCACTCAACATCCATGGATCTCTACCAAGGGTTGAGTTTTGGTGACGATGTAGTCACGGACATCTTAGATAGGACCCCCTCACTGTTGGGGACTGATGGTAGTTCAGCATCCGGCTCCAACTCAGATGATTGTAACTCATTAACTTCATTGAAAAGAGAATGGTTAAAAATCACTCTCCACAGTGCACTCATGACTGTATACCTGCGAGCAAACATCGCTCCTACAGGTTTAATAGTTAATACTTTTCCAAGATTGTTTCTCGATGACCCGGTCTTCAAAAAAGAATGGCCCCTAGTCGCGTGGAAGTGTACTAGGGACTGGCTGGTACTTATTATCAACACTGCCAAAAGACTAGCAGATGCCCTTCTGGTTAAAATCCAAATTGCCGAAGGAGCACTGAAAACCACCATCCAAATCACCGCATACAAAGCTAAGCTTGCGGAAATCAATACGGAAATTGTGGATAACTAAGATTATCTCATGAAGCAAAAAATAAACAAACTCCAAAAAGATATTCAGAGATTCTCAAAATAAAAGGTATATCCTTATCTCAAAGATGATTATACGTCAACTAAAACGAGCTACTCCTCTGATGATAACTCAGAGAGAAGAGACTCGAGCAACAGTAACTCCAGCACAGGGAGTTGGGGGAGCAACAACCCGAGAAAGAACCAATGACCTTACCAATACTACAACGGACCCCCATACCAAGGACCACCGCTATACCATGGGCCACCTCCCCCGTTCTGGCAGTTTCCCCAATACCAACAGGGTCCACCACAATACTTCAACAATAGCAACCCACCTTTTTTAGACAGAGGTTGGGGCAGAGGAAGAGGGCGCAACAGAAGAGGTACACAAAAACAGGTCTATTGGCAAGACTAACCGACCAGCGGCATGGACACCAGGAGCAAAACTCGAGACAGGAGGACTTAGTGGTGAACCTTTCCCATCGCACCCTGACCCCGAGAAGGCGATACTACAGAAAGGCTTAGGCTTCGTCCCTACACCTAAGATAGATAGATTTAAAACACATTGTGAGATACATAATTGGTTTCGGACTGAATGACTAAAAGCCTTTTTCAAGGACGCTGCCCCAAGAGAACAGGATGACTCAAGACTGAGGAATCCATCGTCCTTTACACCACACAACATGGTCCCGGTTGAAGCCATAACCTTCGAACAAGCTGTTCTTAAATAGCTAGACTTACCGCATAGGCAGACACCCTTTCATAACCTCTCCACTCTGGAAGAGATCACAGTTAGGACCCTAGCAGAGGACGATACCATTACAATAAAACAGGCTGATAAAGGCGGGGCCACGGTAATACAATCCACCGTTGACTACGATGCAGAGTGCATCCGTCAACTCTCCAATGAGAGGTACTACACACCAATCACTACAGATCCCACACCCCGGCTAGCTACCAAGATCTCTACATTGGTTTACGAGGCAGAGTCCAATGGTTGGATCAGCCGGAAGGAAGCAGATTTCTTGACTGCCAAGGAACCGAGGGTCCCCTACAATTACACCCTACCCAGAATCCACAAAGGTGTGACCCCGGTTCCTGGCCGGCCCATTGTCTCAGGAATTGGCTCTATCCTTGAGCCTCTTTCCAAGTTCTGTGACTACTTCCTATAACTAATAGTTAGAGAAACTCCGTCATTTGTGAGAGACACCACTGACATTTTGAAAATCATAGATGAGACACCTAACATAGAAGAGATCGACTTCCTCGTAACCCTTGGCGTCGAGGCGCTCTATACGAATATTCCCCAGAGAGCCACCCTAGAGGTCGTTGAAACAGCGCTTAGCGCCCAAGAATGGACATCACCTACCCCCATTTCGTTCATAATGGAATGTGCTACCCTGGCTCTTACTGAGAACTTCTTTGAGTTCAAACAAAATCTATTCCATCAGAGCCAGGGTACATCTATGGGGAGCACCTTTGCTCCAAGCTTAGCATGTATCTACATGGCAGCTTTTAAGAAAGACAACTTCCTCAACACCAATAATCCATACCATAATAACTTGAAATTATGGAAACGTTTCATCGACGACTTCCTGATTTTCTGGCATGGGACACGAACTGACTGTGAAGAGTTTGTGAGGTGGATCAATGAATTGAATGTTTACCTCAGATTCTCACATACAATTTCTGACACCTCCATTCCATTTCTAGACATAAATATTACACTCACTGCAGGGACTCTCAAGACCTCATTGTATAAAAAACCGACTGATCGTAATAGCTTGCTTTTATACACTAGTCATCATCCAAAAGCGCTGAGGGATAACTTGCCAGTTGGCCTATTTTTGCGTATCAGGCGCAATTGTACTTCAATTGTTAACTACAGAACAGAGGCCAACACCCTGGCATCTAACTTCAAAGCTAGAGGCTACCCAGAGAAACAAGTCAGAGACTCATTGAAAAGACCCAGAAATAACCCAAGGGAGTCGTTACTTGAGGCACATCCTAAACCAACCACTGATAATCTTACATGTGTCACATCCTTCACTCCAGACTCTGCCAGAATTAAAAAGGTTATCCTGAAACATTAGCACATATTGAACACAGGTGATCTACAACTTCCCAAACCT
Source organism: Triturus cristatus (assembly GCF_964204655.1). Taxonomy (NCBI): domain Eukaryota; kingdom Metazoa; phylum Chordata; class Amphibia; order Caudata; family Salamandridae; genus Triturus; species Triturus cristatus. Next base: position 253,936,509 of record NC_140586.1, read on the forward strand.
AGGTTCGCTTATAAAAGAACTCGCAACCTAAAGGACACGTTGGTCCACACCAGTCCCAAGAAATACAACACCGACACACAGAGGACACTGTGGGGTCTACCTCCAGTGACTGGACATTATCCTTGTGGTTCCTGCATAGCATGCCCATTGACCGCCACATCCAAAGAACTATCCCTACTACCTACCTTCAAATGGGCCCAAAAGAGGCACACTAATTGCAATACCAAGCAATGCATTTACATGAGCACGTGAAGTATATAGGAATGCCTATGTGACCCATTAAGATTCGGATCACCGAACATGGAAGTAACATTCGCTGTCAGAGAGTTATGACCAAACTATATACACAATACAAAGAAGCACCACACTCTTCTGACAGTCTATGCTGGACAATATTAGAAGCCTTCCCAGTGATCACTAAGGCTGCACTGTTCAGAACTGAACAGAGATGGGTCCACAGACTTTCAACGCATATCACCGGCCTTAATGATGACATTCCTTGGGGCTCATTAAGCTGAGGCAATACATTTTCTACAATGAGGGACCTGTAGTACCACGTGACCCACAGCACGAGTTGTCATAGCGGCTGCTATAATTGTTGAGGACTTACAGTTGTCATTTCAATACACTGATCCACTCATAAGCATATACACTGGCCTCTCCTAGCTCATCCCACCCCTCATGCCACCAGCCACCACTGGGGTTGATTAAGCGTTATGAGTCCCGCACTAACTCGGGTACTTTACTCTCTTGACTACAACTTCTGATAACATACCTTAACACCGGACGACATGCCGCGTCCTCCATGTCTAACATATACACCGGCCCCTCCTAGCTCATCCCACCCCTCATGCCACCACCCACCACTGTGGTTGACCAAGCGTCATGAGTACCGCGCTAACTCGGGTACTTTCTGACATCATTCCTTAAACACGGGATGACACTTCGTGTCCTCCATGTATAACAATATGTAATGGATAGGTGTAGTTATATACCACTCGAGCACCTATATTCCACAGACTATACATGACATTTGAAGGTACCCACTTAACCTTCAGCACATACTGGTTCCCACTTTGATATTAAAGCCTAACAGTCCGATTCACCACCTATGAACTGTAGACCTAACTCCACTACAAGATGGCGGCCAAAACCACCACTATTGCACACACGTTTGAATGACACTCCCATTACCTCGCACGTGACCGCGGCATTCCATTGGCTCCCGGCACTACTTCTAGACCCGCCGCCGATCGCCTCCCACCATCCCGGTGTCGGCGGCAGGGTAGGTCAGACGCTAAATAGCGTTATACATGCTGGTGAGTCCCCACTTTTGATTCTACAACGCTTTAGAGGTGAGTGAGCAAAATTTTGGGTACCTTCCATGCCGATATACATCTCAGGGACTTCAGCTACTTATGCGCTGGGTGTGGACGCGGCAACACTCTCTAGGGTCTGGTGAGCTAACGGGACGTTCTCTGGCTCTGCCAGGGACGCCGCAGCGGTTGACTAGGCTCTGGGGTTTTGCGTGGCGCTACACTCAGACAACTGAACTGGCCCCCCGGTTGGGTGGGTCGCCTATTGGACGGCCTTGACTTTTGTCCATTAACCCCTTCAGTGATCAAGCCCTGGCTACCACAAACACTTTGCCGTGCTGATCACGATTACTTACTAACGAAGCTGGATTATTACTTTCTTCTTTCCCTAATAGGAACCAATCAGTGTCCTCTTAATACTGCCGGCTACGGTTGCAAACACAATTTGCGGACAGTATAGGTGAGTCCTACCATGACCTGACTACAATGAGTACTACCTTCTGCTCATTAGCGTTTGTAAACCGTGAGAATGAATTTCTAGTACACAAAGCACAAAATGTATTGAGTATTGAGTTTACTGCATTGTGACCTGCACTTATTTTCACTGATATTTTCACTGTGATTTTAGGTGTAACTAAGGTATTTTCACGAGCACGTTTGCTTTGTTAGACAGTTAGACAATATGTGTATTAATATGTGCATTTAACATGTTCTCCCTACCTATTTGTGTCCTACTTACAGGTCTACCACCAGAGTACGGGGTATGTAGATTCCACTTACCTTGTAGTGTAGATAGTATCACTTTGATCCTGAAGAAGTGTCCTGATCACAATGACTTTAGAGACACAAAACATGTCGATCATTTGAGAGCTGGGCATACACCACTAGATACATCATGACTAGTTCTTTGCCCCTCTCTCTTTCTTTTAATTTAGGTTTACCTTCGGAATAAATATTGGTTAGGACTAACTGACCTATTTTAGCTCATATTTTTCCCTACATTTACAAACGCTAGGCCCCCCACCCCCACTGCACCCACCGGCAGGAACAAAAGATCCCTGATAAAGAGCCCCGGTTCCGGGTGCCCGTCAGTTATTGCAGCGCCGACCTGACGAGGGGCAGGCTCAAATGATGAAGCATGACACCTAGCTTGCTGGGTGTGTGAGAGCCCTAATTCCAACAAGGAGAATTCCCTCTCCTTCACTCATACAATAGTGGTCGTCCAGTGACCGAACAGTCTCTATAGGCTCCAACCCTCCTAACATACTATCACAGAGGAACTCCGTACCTACTTTGTACACAGGTAATAAGGTACCACATGTCCAGCGCTTTTCTCCTGTGTACAGATTTGAGTACGTTTGATTGAATGACGAGTGTGTTGGTGTTATGGGCCCCACCAATGAATGAGTGTATGAATGAGCGGTTGTGAATAAGAATCTGTGACATAAGGAGAATATGTAAATCTTGTCCTCCGCGCTGTATCAAACACATGCTAGAGATTTCCCTCCAAAAGCTCTAGACAGTCATATTAACATCTTGCTGCATGGCAACAAGGTCCTGCTGGAAAGAACAGCAGTGGATTTTCAACGTTAACAGGGGATACTAGCCACCTACTGCTAAACTAATAAACTAGCTGTAAATACATCAATAACCCAGTTATTTCCATTTAGAAGGTAATGAACTGTCAGAAGGTTTTTATGAAATAAGTAGTACTGTGTATCCTTACAACATAACCATCAGAATATCAGGGCTGAGTCCACACATATCATCAGAGTATTTTGGCCCAATTCCTAGCTAACTCACAGTGTACCATCTGATACCATATGGTATGTGCAAACTCAGAACATGACCACTCTAAATACCCAAGAAAATCTTGGAAACAGATCTACCCTTTTGTTGTTACTCAGACATATCCAAAGGGAGACATAAGATTGATACAAATTGGCTTTTCAATTGAAGCAATTGTATTCTTGTGTAAAAAGCATGAGCTGTAGTTATCAGTAGGATGAAACAAAGCAGTGTAACCAGCTATACAAGAATGATGAAAACGATAAACATTTCAATTATTATAACATTACAGTGTGCTTATGATTATATTTATATTCATACATGCACTCCTACCTAGTTCTAGCTACACTAGAAAATAGTGGGAGTACTCTTTGCCAGATCTCTTGGGATAGCCTAACTCCCCCCATACCTGTGTAGGTGTATCAGGAAGCAGATCTGGTGTAAAGCAGGCTACTGGCATTTGCAGGATGGAGTTTAGTCAGTAGGGCTGCATCTCAGCACCAGGCATAGCATTCCAGGATAATCCGCAGAAGTGCTCCTCTGCCGAATTTGTAATAAAAGCACTGTTCTAATCGCACTGTGTAAGAGGTGCAGCGCTGATGTCATTGTTTGTATTGAGACTAAGAGCTAGTGCGGCTGGGAAGAAACGGGGGTGGAGGGGCTGAGGGGATAGCAGGGGGACAAGGTACAAAAACAAAATACCACTTGCCTCTTCAGCTGGCCGCGTCACTCACTCCTCCACTTCTCCGCGAGTCTCGGAAGCAGGAAGCACACAGGCTCCCCTACACCAATCACAACGCTGCAATGCAGCATTGTGATTGGTCTGAGTGTCGTGGTTTGGGAACAGGGAGCCTGTGCATGTTCCTCAACAGGCTGTGCATTGCAGCCTGGTGGGAAACATGCAAAGTGTGCATGACTGTTTAGCCGGCCCAAGACAGCCAGCCAAACCGTCATGCGCACTTGAAGTGTGTCAAGCACACCTCCCCTGTGCCACCAGCCCCGCCCCAAATGAGCCCCAAACTTACAAAAAATAATATGATAATAACTATGCTATCATAATTTTATTATTCCTGCTCTGAGAGTAGTGGGGCGGCGCTCTATCGCCTTAGGGGAGGAGCCTCCCCTGCTAAGATCTGTCTCCAACCGGACAAGAAAATGCAATGGTATCACGTTCAGGGTTCTGTAGCCTTGAACAGAGTGTATGAGCAACATGATAAAATGCTTACTAAAAATATGCTGCAAGCACAATAGTTTCTAAGTATGTTATTGTGTAAGTTCAAGACGTAAAAAATCACCGTTTAGCAAAAGATGTCAAGTTTAAATGTGTAACTAAAATGGAGAATTGCGTGCGGGCCCTGTTGAACCATACAACAGAACATTGACTAATACCCTAACTGCAGTGAATAGTCTTAAAAGATCTAATCTCATATATGCTGTTGCTCTGTTAGATCTCAAAGATGTTTATGAATGATTTAAACTTGGAGGTAGGGTTTTTAAAAGAGTACTATCTCTCCCTACTTATATACCTGTCTGTCTCAAATTATGTTTGGTAATATTCATGTGGAACCCATAGGTCTGAGCTTAAAATCCATCTGTAGATTGGCCAATGAATCCCACCCTTCAAGGGCTGGTTTATGTTAGAGGGAACTAGTCGGGAGAGAGATTCTGGTCTCATTCCAGATTCAATTTCTTATGTTGAGTTAGACAAATATATCAATTTGAAAATGGTGCTATCACTAATGACCTGTGAATTAGCAGACATTTATTTTAAGAAACCTAAATTAAGGGAAATCCTGAATAGTTTGCCATTTCAAACTGATCGATTATATATTAAATCTTGAATAGATTGTCCTTTGACAGTGACTCAGTATCTATTAAATCTTGATTATATTGTCCTTTCACAATGACTTATTATTTATTAAATCTTGAATAGATTGCCCTAAGCAACTGACTCATTATGTTTTGGGGAAACACCCATTGATCCATTTCAGCTAGATTAACATTCGCCCAGAAATCAGCAGATATATGTTCGACGTCCAGAACTGCCCTATTCAGGCTCAATTGCTAAGATCTTGTTTGCGGTTGATCCCTTAAGCCTTGTACATGAACTTGGAGCATACAATAGTCTATAAGGAAGAGTGAATTTGTTCTAGAATGTTCCTTCAGATATATGGTACCTATTAATCATATATTCAGCTGTGCCAGTAGATTGTATTTACATCCAGTCTAAATTTAGTGGCCTCAGGGCTGGTGCTCATGCCTTTAAGTTTTTATTTATAGTAAATTCACCTATTGAGGCCATTGAAGTTGACCGTTATTTGCAATTCATGCATGGTTTTAATAGTGCCAAACTCAACTGTAAAATTGTGTAAAAGTTTTAATGGGTAAATCTTTGTAGGGAGACTAACCTGTTAGTGACTGATTGAGTTTGCAGTATTTCACCAATCTCTCATATGAGCATAAGATAGTAAAAGTCACATCTGTCAACTTGATGCATCAAATGGTGCATTGTGTTGGCAATGAAAAAAGCACAAATCGGCTGGAAGTGTTTTCATGTGCTTATGCCAATGGAGCCATTATATAAATGCCATGATCAGTGATTAATTTGTGCCGATGGTTGCTGGTGGGTAACACGATCAGCACTTGTTTCAGGGAACCTGGATCTTTTGCCACCTCCTACACTTTCCTAATCCCCATCCAAACGGCAGATTAGTTATTTATTTATTTCCAAGAGAAGCAGACATAAGACAGCCAATACAGTGAACCTTCATTATTTCGGTGTATTGGTAGCCTTTCTTCTATTTCCATTTTTTAGTTATTTTTTTCCCATAACCACAAATGTAAAAAAAAAGAAAGAAAAACTTAAGCCACATTATTAGTTTGTTACTTCTCATGTGTCTAAATCATGTCTGTAAGCAACTGGATAGTTATTTGTGGTGGGTGTCTACGCACCTCAAGGTAAATCAAAACCATTGTCAAGGTGAAGCCTCAAAATCACTAAATTAACCTGAGCTCGACCCCCGGTATCCATGGCACAGAGCAGACAGGCTTAACGTAGGCCAATGTGAAAAGTATGTATGCAATACAAAAACTGTAATACATTTGAAATGCTAACCAATGAAACTCAATAAGGACAACCAAAGATATGATTTTTTTTTTTTACTGGATTAGAAGTTAGAAGCATAAAGTGCAAATGACAGTCAAAGGTCGTGGTAGCCCGGAAACCCAGGTGCAATTTGATGCTGACCACGATGGAGCATGGGTCGGATGCACCAACCAGGTTCATGCTAGTCAAAGATGTTACCTTTTGCCTTTAGTCCTTAAGGTTCCAATCCACTACATGAATACACCTCTACAGCCCCTCAGGATCTCAGGGGAGGCACTTAAGAATCATAGGGTGTCAGGCCGCGGCCAACAGCAAGGTCCAGTCCACGTCGAGTTGCCACTGGTCAGCTGGGTAGTTTCAGGAAAAGGCCTCTTGTAGCTTGACCAGAAGGTCAGCCTTATGACCCTTGGAGTCCACTTCTTGGTCCTGAGTACAAGAGGGAGCAGGTCCAGTCCTTCAGAGTTTCTCTCAGATCATGGACAGCAGGTTCAATCCTCTTCTGTTCTTCCTCAGGTCCAGAATGTGTTCTGTAGTGGCTGCCTGGAGGTGCCACATTTATGCCTGGCACTAGTTAGAGGGTGGGAATGACTCCTGGGCACACCGTAACCAATAAGGTAAAAGTCCCCAGGGCCAACGCTACCTAAATTGGGTATTTTCAAGAGGGATAATGTCTTTAACCATACTACACTTGGGTTCTGAGGGCTAGGTGTATGTGTGTGGTCTGTACTAAGGTAATCCTGGTGTGCTCCCACTTCTAGCACCAAACTTCAGTGTGAAGCAGTCACTGTACCCCTAATACACCTAGAGACATACGTGTTTTAGAACAAAAGCAGGGCTTTCCACCAATCAGACAGTGGCTACACAAAATGTGGCTTAGTATCCTTTGTTCTGCCTTTCATGTGTACCTCCCATTGAAATATGTAAAACCAGCAGACCTGTCAAGCAAGATTGGTGCGGCTGGCACAGGTAACAGCAGAGGGGGAGGAATTGGCGGGGTGGGCGGGGGGAAGTCTGCAGACAACGGGGATAGGGAAAGTAAAATACGAAATAAAATAAAACCACTTACCTTGTGCTCGCTGCATCGCCAATGCGGCGAGCGCAAGGTAAGTGGTTTTATTGATTTATTTCTTTTACTTTCCCTATCCCGTCATCTGTGGACTACTCCCCTCTCCCACCCTGCCACACCACCCCCACCGCTTTTACCTGTGCCGGCCGTGCCTGCTGTAGTGTCAAAAAAGATGCCCACAGCACCCACCCTGCATACTCTGTGAGGTTCAGAGGAGTCACCTCTGCCAGTTCAAGCCAACCTATTGCTCCTGGGAGGGATTTCACACCTTCTCAAATGCTAATCCCTGGATGGGAGAAGTTGGAAAGCAAATGCAAATTAGCTTCCTCAACTTCAGGAATCTAAAAGGTAAATTTGGAAAAGTTAGTTTTCCTTAATATTTACAAAAAAAATGACTTTAAAATGTAATTGGGGTTTTAGTAACTATTAAAAATAGCTGTTTAATTATTTTCTAGCTAGTCCCATTTCCAAGATACAGTATTAGGATTTTAATCTGTTCTCTGGTTTTCTACATAGTTTTTGGGTGCTAGTCACTGTAAGGGTCTGTTACCATTACATTTCTAATTTCTGCATGTCCCACTCTTAAATATCACCCACCCTGCCTTGTTGGCTGCAAGGCCTACATGTGGGTGACTTATTATTATTTAAAAGGGAGGTTTTGACCGGTCAAAAGAGTTTATTTAGAGAGGTTGAAGTGTGTTTTTACACTGCTGCACTCAGGCTATAATGGTAAACCCAAAGCCATATTTGTACTGCCACTGTAGTGGATGGAAGAGTAGGTGCAGCAGTTTTCCAGTGGCATTCATCTTCCAAGCCCTGGGAAAATGTTGTACCATGTGTTAGAGATTGACAAGCAAGTTAAATATGCCAATTAGGAGTACACTTATTCAACCATTTTAAAAGGGGGAACACAGGTGCTTCACCACTGGTTAGAAGGGTCAAAGTGCACAGAGTTCTAAAGCCAGTAAAAATATAGGTTTCAGGTAAAGGTGAAAAATTCTAGGGGACCACCAAGAAAAGCCCGAATTCCTGCAGCACGTCTCCGGTGCTTAATTTGCGCCAGTGTCTTCCGGTGCTCAGCACTGGCACCTATTTGTAAACCCCCTTACATGTTTATGAGAAACCACCACATGGTGGCACTATGTGTGTGTATTTTTAAGCACCGTTCAATTGTACAGCAATAAACTATGTAATGTAGCTTTAAAAATGATAAAATGCAGTAAAAAAAATGGGGTGTGCCAACTGCAGTGGACCAGTGATTAATACCTTGGGCCCCAGCACTTAATATTTTACAAATTAAGTACTGCACGTCTCCCCTCTATCCTGGTGCCTATCTTCTCTGCTGCTGAAACTGTGTAAAACCATCTAAAGTTCAGCACTATTGTGTCAGATAAACTCTGAAGTGAAGTAATTTTAAACTCCAAACTAAGCCCTTTCCTGTTCTGCCCACAAGCTTGGAGCTGATCTCATCATTCGGCACCTAACCATCTGGCATTGAGACAATACCTGAAAAAAATTATTTTCAACCTTCACATATTCATTTCCTTTGTGGTCAGAATTAAGCACCATTACTGCCACTTTTGCATGCTCCCTGTATTTTTGTTCTTTTTACTTTTCAGAAGTCTTTTTGTATAACCTGAGAGTTTACATGAATGTTATGCTGTTTTCTCTATTGGCTGCTAAATAACATAACATAACATAACATAACATAATCAATCAATCAGGGGTTTGTTGAGCGTGCTCAAGGCGTTGGGGCCGTGGGGGGGGGGGGGATTTCACAACTCCATTAGCCGAAGAGCCAGGTCTTGGGGGCCTTCCTGAAGGTGTTCAGGGTGGGGGCTGGTCTGATGTGTGCTGGGAACTCGTTCCAGGTTTTGGCCGCAATGTTAGAGAAGGATCTTCCACCTGCTCTGGCTCTGTGGATGCGTGGGGTTTCGGCCAGTGCGAGGTTGGAAGATCAGAGGTTTCTTTAGGATACATGGAGGTTGATTCAGTTGTTTTCGGGTCCGGTGTTGTGCAGGCATTTGTAGGCGTGGGTGAGTATTTTGAAGGTGACTCTTTTCTCCATGGGGAGCCAATGGAGCTTTCGAAGGTGTTGGCTGATGTGCTCATGTCGGGGGATGCCACGGATTGGTTGGGCAGCGGTGTTCTGTATCACCTGGAGTTTTTCGGAGTAGGGACTTGTTCATGCCGCGTATAAAGCGTTTCCATAGTCGAGTCTGCTGGTGATAAGTGCATGGGTGATTGTCTTCCTTGACTCTGGGGGGATCCATTTGAAGGTCTTGCGGAGGATGCGGAGGGTGTTGAAGCAGCTGGAGGCGATGGCGTTGACTTGTCAGTTCATGGTAAGGGATGACATAACATAACATAACTTAACATAACGTGATGTTTTTCTTACTATGCAGAGCATGACATTGCAGGGGGTTGGGTGTGCTACAAAAATTACTTATATACGTAACATATATATATATATATATACTACTTATATAAGTAATTTATGTAGCACACCCAACCCCCTGCAATATGTATATCAACAAATTGACTTTAGGTGGGCATGCGTCTTCCTAAAGGAGGCTTAATTTTGGGACACAACAGTCCTTCGCAAACAACCAAATGATTATTTGAGTAAATTGACAAAAAACTTTAAATGGTGTTTCTTTTTGAAATATGGCCTATGCTAATTACATTTGTTTATGCTGCTGAATTATTTGAGCAAACATGGATTTCGCATTTGCAGCTCAGTAAGGCAGGGAGGAGAATGCTTGTGCTGTTATTATGCGGCTGGCTTATCTGCAGCTCCTCTTCCTTTGGAGATAGGTGTACCCGCATCCCCAGAAACAGCGTCTTAGTCACCAGTTCCTGAACCCAGGGTGTTGACGGAAGAGTGTCATCCTTCAGCCATCCTGTCTGGAGGACCCCACTGCCGTCCCGCGTGCTATCTGTGCCTCGCTTCCGCCTCCGGTCATGTTTCTTCACTTCCTGGTGTGCAGAGAGTCATGTCCACCACTTCCGGACGAGTGCACTGGGTGTGTGTTCAGGGGAACCACACTGGCCCTTTCCATTACCATCGGAACTAAAAAGTAAATATGTTGATATAAAAAAAGGCCTTTTGAAAACATCACGGCACAGGAGGAAACTGAATTCTCTCCTAGCCCTGTATGGCAGGCACCGAAACAGTGCATTTGTGGCATTTTGTTATGACAGTGCAAAAACAGCAGTTGTGGTACTGTGTGACACAATGTAATGTCAGGCACCGCAAATTACCATTCCAGTTGTCTGTATCCCAAGATGACACATACAAGTTAAAACAAATAGCTAAAAATTAAAGTACACACATCTTTTTCACTTTATGCATTCACCTGTGCCTCCTGTTTATGATGTGTGCTGCCTTGGCTAGGAACTTCAGCTTGTACTTAAGAAATGAGCACTGGCAAAGGCAATAGTATTGGTGTTTATTGCCATCCTGTTGGCTTTGTAAATTCTTTTTTTGTTATCGTTTTTGCAAAACTTTATTGCTGGTTAAGGTACCAGGCCCTATTCAATCAATAATAATGGCTAGGAGCAAAAATATTTTGGTCTCAAAAAGCACAGATTGCCATAGTAGTCCGGGGTAAAGAAGGGAACTACTTTGTGAGAGGATATGCGTCTAGTAAAAGACCAGAATGATGTCACTCACAGTGAAGTTAGCCAATGGCTGTAGTAAGCTGACTCATTGCCCTGTTTTGTAATGGGCGGAACAAAAATGTGAATAACACAATATGGATAAAGAGGGCTGACTGAAATCCCATCTAACTATATTATGCACATAATTTTGGTAAAATCCAAAGGACTTGGCTATTGCCAGATCTGAAGAAAACTCTAAAATTATAACTGGATCGTTTTGTCATCTGATAGCCACTTCTCAGATGAAAACACAGCTTGAGGACTGCTCCGCCTACACTCCTCCCCTTTTATGATGTCAGTGCTTAATTTGAGCAGGTGCTTTCAGTGCTTGGCACTTAATTGTCAGCACCGGGGGTCTGTGGCAGTCTGCCACAAGGTGGCGCTGTCTGGCTAATTTAGAGAGGACAACAGCAACAGCTAATTATTAACTCAATATACATTTAAAATGAATATTACCTGCCACCCAAGCCATTCTTATAGCTTTAGGGGCCGAAATAGTCCGAATTGTCTCACTTGTAGGAGTGTGAATGTTGGTACTTGTGTTGTTACTATACTATCATTGGCAAGACTGGCAGTGGCAATGTGTGGCACAAGGTGCAGTGGCCTCCTGACGACAGTCCTGGTGAGATATATTATTGCAAATTAAGCACCGGACAAGTGATATATGTTGTAACACCATAAGGGGTCAGAGAGTACGTGCTTGAACTTCTTTACTGCCGGCATTTTAGTGAATCGATGTCCCCGTGACTCTTCCATGCAAATTTCCTTCCAAGCATCTAATTTTGCCTGATGCATAGAGCAAAGAGGGTCAGTTCATATTTGTATATTTTATATCGTCATATTTGACGATGACAAATATGAAGGCTATCACTGGTAGAGTATTATAGGAATGAATAGTTCCAGCAGAGGCAGGCAGAAAGCGGCTCCCTTCACCAAACTGTCAGGGACATGGGAGATGATAACATAACATAACATAACATGAAAACAAAAAAGAATACATTGTTCAGAAAGAAGCTGCAAGACAGTTTAAAACATTCATTGCCAAAATCGAAAGCCAAGAACAACACAAAAATATTGAAACATCTATGCAGACTACTTTTGCTCCATAATTTGTATGTGCACTGAGAGAGAAGAAAATGCTCCTTTTCTTGTCAAAGCTCAAAAAACCTAAACTCTATTTAGCAAGGGGACGTGGCAGCCAAGCTGAATCAGCCCGCCAGCCTCTACCAGGATCCCAGTCAGTGGTCCCGATGTCCATGGAGGAAGCCGTCCCTCTTACAGTCACATCAGAGTATTTCTCTGGATGACCGAAAGGCAGAAGGGAGCCGATCCAAAAACACTCCACACAGATGCCCATGTTCACACTTGCAAGTGAAGCAGGAATATTGAGACACTTGTCATCCATCAGTGTTTGTTAACAGTGCTTGTTGTCTGCATGCATTAGCACAGGTTGCCCTTTTGGCTTTGGCAATGCTTATTTGTAAGTGAACCCATCTGGACAGTCAAGACCATGCAACCTTTTTCATCTTCACAGTACTGAGGAAACGTTCTTGCTGTGATTTGCAGCGTGCACGGAAATCACATTCAATCATTTCAGAAACCCTGTTGTACATACAAAAGAGCCAATCTTGCATTTATGTGTGTGAAAATTCAGTGCCTTTCATACAGCCATGTTTGTTGAGAATTACAAAATGGGCTCAGTTGATATTCTCAGAGATATACTTGTCTTCTAAAATTATAGGCGAACATATAACATAATTCATAGCCCCGGTCTTAGTATGGTAAACTGCTCTGCAATGGAAGTCCTCTATTAGTTAATGTATTAGTAAGTCCCTGCTATACCTGTCCTTTATGGCCCTTAATTCATCATCCAACCCAGTGCGTAATTTGAGCCAGTGGTTTCCGGTGCTCAGCACCAGCGTTTAATCATCAACACCAGCGCTTGAGCACCAGTTAAGGACACATTAATATCAGGGGAATACGTTCACAAGTAGCTTTTTGGACTGCATTGCCTCTCTGGGCAATGGGTCGTGTGGCAGTGTCTAAGATGGTTGTGCTCCTGCGCCTCCTGTATTATTTTACGAATCTACCCATGTCAGTATCTTCAATTATTTTTAATCCACTAGACACTATACTATTGGACCTCATCTGGGGAACAGGTCACCGTAGAATAAGCCTCAAGATAATGCACATAGACATGAAGGGAGGTGGCCTGGGTGCGCCAGATTTTAGAGCCTATTACTATGCGTGTCGATTGCAGTGGCTGTCCTTCTGGACGGCAGGGCGTAACTTGCAAGAGATCGGTTACACTGCAAGGCACATAGAGCAGGGTCTGCTACACACTTTATTGCTGCCGCAAAGCAGAATCTCCTCGACACTACCGCCCTTATTACAAACCGCACTGGCGTGCTGGAAGAAAGCTCTGAAATACACATCCAGCTGTAGTCATAACGCAGGTAACATCCCGTTAGTAGGGATCCCTCCCATTGGCGAGCGGCAGGCTCACGAAGAATATACTCGAACCATGGTTGGACGCAGGGGAGGAAACGATAGGGGCACTTTTCGGTGGGGAGACTCTCATGGATCATGAAAAGTTTGTACAAGAAACCGGGGCTCCCAACACGTTATATATTACGCATACAGCGCTAATACATTATTTTAAGAAACACTGGTCCCCTCTTCGGGCAGAACCTCAGACACATGAATTAGTCAAAGCCCTCTACTACATGGGGCAGGGGAGCCATCTTATCAAATGGTTATATTTAAGCATCCAAGTACATGTAAAGCTCCCCCTTGATGCTCTCTAGGCGCAGTGGGTGGTTGATGTGGGGAAGGACCTCACGGACAGGGAGTGGGCAGATATTTTGGAATACCCAAGGAGGATACCCCGTAATGCAAAGTTTAAGTTCATACAATGCATGACTCTCTCTACACAGAGCCTACCTGACAACACATCGGCTACAGAGGATGTACCCGAACACAACACATCACTGCCCCAGATGCAAAATGATAGAGGCAGACTTAATACATATGCTGTGGGCATGCCTGCATCTTGGAGAGCTCTGGGGAGGGATTAAACGAATGATGGAAGAGACTACGCATCTTTCCATAGGTGGCGCGGCGCTGGAATGCTTATTGGGCCTCCGTAGGCGCCGGAAGACACAGAAGGTCCAGCTTCGCTTCCTGGACTTGGCGCTTATAGTGGCTAAGAGATCGATTACCATGTGCTGGAAATCAGCTAAACCCCCTGCAATACACACATGGCACAGTGAGCTAATGAGATGGGCGGGAGCCGAAAGTGCTGCCTGCGCAGAGAAGAAGCCCGGGGGCTCCGGAAAAACCCAATATCACTGGATAGGGATACAATGCTAGAAGCCCTTAAAGGCACTGACCCTGACGACATTCCTGACACTCCACACACGCAGTAGGCAATGGTGTGGTAAGGTTGTGTATGGTAATTATTCATTAGACGGATGGGGGATCATTCCACAAACTAATGTAATGGAATGACAATAATTCTGGAACATGGCGAGACGTTATGACTTGGACACAGTATGCCAGAGCCCGTGAGGTGGGAGGATGTTGAAGGTTTATAAGTTTGCGAATATTGCACATACATATTGTTAACACAATGATTAGTTAGGCTGCATAACAATACTTGGGGCTTTATTACTGGTTGGATCAAACATGGAGATGTGATTCTAGTGTAGGCAAAGCCTACGTGCATGATGTTAAATATGCAGAAGCCGAATAATATTGGATTGCCTTAGTAACTCGTGAACATCAATAGTTTTTTTTTTTTTAAAGGACGCATTAATTTTTGTGGGCACAGTTGGATGAGGTGATTCGCCCAGAATCACAGGATGTTGAGCTGACGTGGAGACTCAAACCTGGTTCCCCTGCTCCGAAGTTGCCAGCTCTGGCCGTTGTGCCACAACCCCTTTTTTTGGTTCTGTATTAGGCAGCACTTACAGGAGAAATGGGCTGGTTGAAGCTACCTCCTGATGAGAGCCCCTGCACTTCTTATTTTACAAATTAACCACTGATGTCACTAAAAGAACAAACCATCTGTGCAATGATTGGGGAAACATGCCAACTGCGGCCAGAACTGAGATTTTCAGCACAGGTCTAAAACGTGAGTCTAGAATAGCATTTACAACCAGTTTTCACATCTTAGCTTGTTATTTTGTTAATGCAGTGCAAATGCTCCAAATGAACTCTCTCTAATAAGAGACATGAAAAGGGATCAGAGAGTTGTTTTCGGGGGAGGGCTTCAAACTGTACTTTTGCCAGCATATATTGTTTCTGTTTAATGAAACAGGCATGGAATAGAATGAGGATGTCTTATAAAGTGCAGGTGGAGGAATGGTCATTCCTCCCTCTTTTGAGCAGGGGCGGCTCATCCGTAATGGCAGAGCAGCATCGCCCCACTGGCTCAGAGCCAACAGCTTAAAAAATAAAACAATATTTCCTCCTGTAAATGGGCAATGCACACTGGTTATATCACAAATTGAAAACCTGTTTACAAACCGGTCGATGTGTACATTTGTAAATTAGGTACTAATGGATCACTGCTACATGGATCCAATTGCTCGTGTCCGCAAATAGAGATTTATTTCTCCTCTTGCAACGCCAAGGTCTGCTAGTATAGTTTGACCATTAGCCGTACTCCCTTTATGCATAATGGTTTGCTATTTTTTTTTAAAACGGGTCCTTAAGTCCAGTTCATATATTTAATCCTATAGTTGGGAAAATCGAAGGAATACCGGCTCCATTTACGAGCTCTACGAGGTCAATAAAAATAAAAAAGACCCTTGAGAACTATAGGATTTACAAAGAATCAGGAAATTATAGATATTGTATGCATCGAGAGTATTATTTTTGTTTTCTTGAAAAAGAAGGTTCTACCATTATTATACCTTCGAAACGCGTCAACGCCTGTTTTGCACAAACTCACCGCTCTCAAGGCACCATAAATATTGATGAACTTGGAATTATTGGGGTGTATCTTGATATAGACAGTGGTTGTGGTACCTAATGACAAACATTTTATGTCTTGGTCATCTCTCGGTTTATGTTTGTAATATCAACTGTGTCCTTTTCATTTTCTTTTTCTTCTCCTTCCTTATGTCCCACATTTGTGGTTATATGGAATGTTTTATATTGTGTTTTATAATTTTAATAAAGTCAGTACATTAATACAGCAACTGTAAGTCTTTGTGCCACCACTTACGTATTTGGTATTCACAGTGCTACCCAAGAATGAATGTGGAATAATGGATTTATGAGTGGTGTTGTTGTCTGTGTAGGAATTTCACGTAAATTAGATTTATCAATAATATTCCCAGAGGACATTTTACTCAGGATTTCTGTTTGAATCCTAGTCCTTTGGGTCACAAAGGGTTCCTCTCGTTTTTAAGAAGCCTATATTTCAACACACAATATAAAGAACCTAGATGGACTGGACCATAAAAGAGAAGAGGAAGATTGAGTTGCTGGAGGAAATTTTACCCCCCCAATTCATATATTACCCTTTAACTAATTTGACTGCATTTTCTGTTTGCCTCCAGATATAATATAGTACCAATGGGTATATCTTCCTCCTCTCTTTTTCTTCCCTTTTACCCTTCCTCCTTTTCGTCACATGGCTCTTGTAAGCTGTTCTCGCATTGTGTTTCTTCTTTTTTCATTACTCTATACCACTTTGATTCTTGGTCCCGTCCATCTAAGTTCATTATATTGTGTGTTGAAGCATAGGCACTTATTTTTTTTGTCTTTTCTTTACCTTTATCTCTCGAGCCCTGAAGAAGTGTTGATTCAGCGAAACACGTGTTGGCTACTTCAGTACTATGTGTACTGATTCAATTCTGCTACTTGAGTTCTGTAAGTGGTGGATGTACAGCAACTTCAGTGCTATGTGTACTGATCAAATTCTGCTGCTTGATAACTATAATTGTTTGAAGTTCGGTCCCTCAAAGATTTCTTCAAATGTGTGCGATCTATGAACAGTAACTGTTATTACACTTTCGACTGTTAGTCTTATGAATTGGTACTCATTACTTCAAGTCTGACAAATTGTTATGTTTTTGCTTATATGGATCAAAAATACAATTTAGTAATACTATACCAACAACATACCTTTGTGGTATATATTTCTTTATTGTATGTTGCTGTTTACGCCCCACAACCCTTACCAAACAGGTATTTTTAGATTTAAAAAGATTATTAAACTATTTTATCATTAAATAATATTAACTTTAAAATATATAATTTTTAACATTCAATTTAATATTTTTCTCTATGGGATTCTATTTTCAATCAATCAGGATTTATATAGCACAAATAATCACCTGACAGGGTATCTAGGTGCTTGTAGGTCATGGAAGGCTCATTAGAACAGCCACTCCTTGAGGGCCCTTTGGAATTCCGAAAGTGAGGTGATGGTGGGGAGCTGTATGAGGAGAATCTTCCAGGCCCTTGCAGCAATATTGGAGGAGTGTCCTCTACTTTTGTTTCTGTAGATGCGAGGAGTGTGGGCAAGTGGAAGGGAAGTAAAGTGTAGTGTTCTCGATGGTTGGTGGAAGTTCAGGTGGTTCTTAATGTAGGTGAGTCCTTGGTTGTGTAGAGCCTTGTGTGTGTGGGTCAATAACTTGAATTTACATCTCTTCTGTACATGGAGCCAGTGGAGTTGCCTGAGGTGTGGTGTGATGTGGGTTCGTTAGGGGAGGTCGAGGACGAGTTTGGCTGCGGCATTCTGTATGGTTTGAAGTCTCTGTTGGAGGTGTGCGGCTATTCCTACATAGAGAGCTTTGCCATAGTCCATTCGGTTGGTGATGAGGGCCTGCATCACAGCGCGTCTCGTGTGCAGGGGAAGCCACTTGAAGTTTTTTCTGTAGCATATGGAGTGTGAGGAAGCAGGCGGGGAGAAGGTAATGATATGTGATTTCATGGTGACCTTCTAATCAATGATGATTCCAAAGTTCCTGCCATCGGCGGCGAGAATGGGTGCAGGTCCAAGGTCTGAGGGCCACCAGGAGTCATTCCAGGGGTTTCTGTTGTTGCCGAATATCAGTACTTCTGTCTTGTCCATGTTGAGCTTCGGGCAGTTGTTCTTCATCCATCTGGCGACGCTCGTCATGTATTTGTGGAAGTTGGTCCTGGTGGTGGTAGGGTAACCAATGAGAGAAATTATGAGTTGGGTGTCATTTGCATAGGATAATATGTTAAGACTATGAGATCTGATGATGTTGGCCAGTGGGGTCATGTATGCGTTGAAGATTGTAGGGCTGAGGGATGAGCCCTGGGGGACCCCGCAGATGATAATCCTGGGTTCGAAGGTAAAAGGAGGTATGCGGACCCTGTCTGTTCTTTTGGTGAGGAAGAAGGTGATCGATCTGAGTGCGTCACCTTCCCCAAATTGTGTATGGGAGGTCGTTGCAGTATCAGTTGTTTGGCTCCACCCCCTTCTACAGGGGGCGGAGACATGTTAGCAACTTTACACTCGTATATGGTGACTAGCCAAAAGAAGGGACAATGCTAAAAAATTTAAACTTACACATATAGCTTTACTCATATGTAAGGTTACTTTTCTGAATATGCTCCCAAACTCCATTCTCATATTTAGTTTGAGTCATTTATGTAGCAAAGAAAATCACTCTAAACATCTCCTCTATAACTACTAAAGCCAGACGTAGAAATCACAAGATGCTCTGATCTGCACTTGGTTCATGGCTCCGTTTTAGAGTGCATGATTGATGATGTGGGCTGTAGATGGACTTCTAGGGC
This sequence comes from Triturus cristatus, assembly GCF_964204655.1. Taxonomy (NCBI): domain Eukaryota; kingdom Metazoa; phylum Chordata; class Amphibia; order Caudata; family Salamandridae; genus Triturus; species Triturus cristatus. The sequence goes on from NC_140586.1 coordinate 253,955,233, forward strand.
AAGTGTTGGGTTTGGTGTGGGATCTTCAAAGACAAGCATCACAAATGGTCCAGCATGCAACGCCGTGCCTAGGCCCGAGGTACTGCCAAGAATGTGAAAAGAGATGCATTTCAGCAAACCTACTTTTCCAATTGTTGTAATCATTAGTATGTAATCATTCTTCTGTATCATGTAATAATGTTGGTGGAAAAGATATTTTGTTTAGTACTATACCGGATTCAACGTGATTTTCAATTCTTCTTATTACAGGAGTCGGAATCCAGACATTGGTTCTCTGTTCACAACATTTTGAAGGGAGGGGCAGTCAAAATAGGGACCTGCCTGGTGTTGCTTGGTGATAGCAGTGAAGGTTGGATTAAAGGAAAAGTGGTCCACCTCCATGATTTGTTTGATGTGTAATGCACAGTGCTTTGAAGGTGATGTGTCTAAACACAGACCGCCAGTGTAAGGATATGGTAAACAGTGTGCTGTTAGTCTGAAAGGGTAGTTTGAGGAGCTGGCTGGGAGGTGCAGGTGCAGGTGAAGTTCTCTGTAACTTTCAAAGTATAAAGAGAGGTGCTGCAAGGTATTCTCCGTTGGCAGAAGTCAAAGTGAGAAAGCACTGAGGCGATGTCAGCTTGAACTTTTTGAGAGTCACAAAGGTATAAGAAGATTAATTTCAGGTATTTTATTGTTTTGAACCTTTGTTTGGAGACCTGGTTTACTTGAAGTAGAGATTAGAGTCCCTTTTTACCCCTAAATTGATCACTTCCACTGAGTAGGAAGGTGGTGTATTGATGTCATTTTAATCGCAATTTCAGTATTATTATTTTGGGATTACATCACAGCAAGTCCCAGAGTGAATGCCCACTTTATAAAGCCACTAAGAGAGGAATTATGTAAATGTTGTTAATTACTTGAGGTTGTTGACTGCAGGTAGTGTCGAAATTGCAATCTTCTTTTTGATATGAGTGGTCTTTCACAGACTAGAGTCAATGTGAATTGCTACAGTCAATAAGGGGTTGATTATGAGTTGGCCAGATTTAGGTGCAAGGATAAAGGTTGGCTGGAATTACCATATCCGACTGACAACACTGCGCTTACATTCTACTGTTAAAAGTGAATCAGCTTGGAACAGGTATTTGTCCTGGTATCACCAGCTTAAAACCCAGGCTAGGTAACTATTCTCTGCATAATAACTGGACCTTTTCTGCTCCCTTTTACCACCTACTTTGATCAAGTGCTAAGAAGAGAGGAGGATAGCACAGATCGGGAGATGGGGTTGGGGGGTGCAGGGTTGTCTATAGTAAGGAGATACTTTTGCCCTCCAAGGCGAATATTTCATGCTTGCTCGTACCCCCACCCCCGTGGGATTGCAGGTTTAGGGTTGGAGCTGGGCTGGGCTGAAGCTCATAGCTTCTGTCCCGTTCAGCAGTGGTTATATCCGGTTTGGATTTTCTCCTGATAAAGCCAGATCTTTTGTTCCTGCACCCGAGAAGTGGACTTTCAAAGGGAGACAGGGTTCAACTCAGCACAGTGCACTCAAATTATACAATATCCGGCCTTAGTTTTTACTGAAATGGCTCGCTGTTTGACTTAGTTTATAAAGATGGGTTCTTTGGTGAACCAAACGTCACTACCTCTGAACTCTTTCGCACACCCACTGCAACACATATTGTATTTTTGTATATTATAAATTGCATCATATTTCAACCCTGTACTCTCTCTGCTGTACTGCCTGTAAATGCTGCTGTGCAAACCCTGTATAAGGCTCTGATACCTTCGGGTCAAGTTTGCTCAATATAAAACTCGAAAATAAATAAATAATGCTCAGGTTATGTTATTTTAAATTTATAAGGTACACACCTACCCCAAGGGGTATCCCGGCGCCGGCAGGTAGAGTGAGCAAAGTAAGTGGAAGTAAATTACTGATTGAACAACGAGGTCTTCACTAGCCTACGGAAACTACTAAGGACAGTTTTCTCCCATATAAAGATCGGGAGAGAGTTCCACAGGGAGGGGCCAGGAAGGAGAAAGACCTACCGCCCATCCTGGTCAGTCTAATTCTAGGGATAGCAAAATTAGACTGTCCAGCACAGCGCAAATGGTGAGAAGGAGTGTACAACTGGATTAACAATTAAGTATTGCGGGGCAGTTCCGGATTTAATTTTAAACATAAAGCTCAAGGCCTTACATTTGATATGGTTCTCCACTTTCAGCCAGTGTTGTGTGTGAAGAGAATCAGTGGCAGACACCATTCTGGGAACCTGACACAGCAGCCTCGCAGCTGAATTTTGCACCACTTGCAGCCTACTTATTATAGTTTTATTAGCGCCTAACTATAGGATGTTACCGTAGTCAAGCCTAGACATAATCAGGCCTTGAACTATAGTATGTTGAACAGAGAGGGGTAACATCCACATACTTTTTCCCAACCATCCCAGAATGGTAAAGCATGTCGCAGCCACCTTAGTTAGTTGTTGCTTCATTGACAGATGGTCGTCAATAATGATACCCAAGTTAAGAACTTGACGTACTGGCTGGGGTAACAAGCCCATTTCAGTGGGCTAATGTTTTGGTCCCCAGAGATCTTGTTTTTTCCTAAAATCATAACCTCAGTTTTTTCTCCATTTAGTCTGAGCAAGTTATTCTGCATCCAAGATGCAATTTTGCTCAGACCAACCTGGAGAGTAGATGAATCAGATCCCCTAGATGAAGTAAGGGAAAAGATTATTAGCGTGTCGTCCACATAGGAAAAAAGGGACAGCTCAGCCTCATCGGCAATATATGCCAACGGGCGCATATAGATATTAAACAACAATGGACTCAACACAGAACCCTGGGGGACTCCGTAAGTAGAACGATGGATATTAGAGCTTGCCAAGGTAGAGAAAACCTGAAAAGTTTGATCAGCCAGGAATGAACGAAACCATTGTAAGGCTGAGCCTCCAAGGCCTAAAGGCTGCAAGGCTTTTAACAAGAATGTATGAGACACCGTGTCGAAGGCAGCACTGAGATCAAGTAAGATGAGAGCCACCATATCACGATGGTCCAAAGGCCGTCTCAACATTTTGGTAACCGCAAGTAACATAGATTCAGTGGAGAAACCTGCCCTAAAACCAGACTGAGAAGGATGAAGGAAACTCAGAGACTCCACCAAAGAAATCAGCTGAAAGTTGACATGCTTTGCAAGAAGTTTAGAAAAAACCGGAGGCAGCGAAATAGGACGAAAGTTAGATGGCATAGAAGGATCAGCATTAGGCTTCTTTAAGAGAGGGAGCACCATGGCATGCTTCCAGTTAGGAGGAACAACGCCTTCCTCTAAAGAGGCATTATGAAGATCCATTATCAGCCGGAGCGTTGGTGCCTCAAGCTGTTTCACCGCGGAAATAGGAAGAAGATCTCTAGGAGAGCCGGATTGAATGCTAACCAAGAGATCGTTAAAAGTGCTAGGTTCTAAAAGGGGCCATGCTTCCACCCTGATGTTAGATTTAACATTATCCTGGAACCGAGATACTTCCATAGTAACAGTAGTAGAAGTGGTAGTAGGTGTCTGTGGAGAGCCTAGCTGGTTGTCATAAGTTAATGTAGAATACATTTTCTCGACTTTCTCCACAAAAAAGCAAGCGAGATTCTCGCATTGTGTAGCAGTTAATGCACAAGGGGTAGTTAGAGTATTAGAGCCAGATAATTCTTTGACTAACTTAAAAAGGGGTTTTGGACAATGCTGAGCTTGAGAAATTTTAAAAGAAACAGACTAAACAAAGCATATGATACTCATTTAGAGCCTTTTTATAGGCTATCTTAACATCTGGCTTTTAGTGTTTCCTCCATTGCCTTCCCAGATTTTTACACTTTGATTTCTCAATCTTGAGTTTCTCTGTAAACCAGGGGGCAGGCAGCCGATGGTTGCCTAAATGTGACTAAATTGTAATTATTTCTATGACTAATACAACATTGCCCAGTTGCAACTGTGTTCCAAGGGGAAGGTGTTAGGGGTGGCTTTGACCAGAACAATTTTAAACTGATTATAAGCAGATTTTATACTTAACATTTCTCAACATTATTAATTTATTTTATTATTTGTATAAGCATTTGATTGCTACCTGTATTATTAGTGTCTTTATGATTTTTTGTACCTTTTTATCCAAGTTTTTAAATAAAAAGAATGATAAAAAAAAGAAACAACTAAACCAGGTGTTTGGATCCAGAATAACTTTTTTTTTCTATTGGCGGCAGTAGTGTGTCCTTAGCATGTTATAACATGATCTCCTGGAAAGTAGCTCCAGTTCCACTGACTGCTGAAGATGTTTAGGTCGAGCCTGGGCAGTGCCTGCGCTGCTCTGCAAGGCATGCTGTATTGAGGTAGGGACTTGAAGCTCGGCCTGCTCCCTGCCCACATTTTTCATTGGCTTGTTTCATTGTCCACTGTAAACTGTGGCTGTTCATTGGTCAAAAGGCTTAGTAGTCCCTCCTTAGTACCGCCTTGTCTCATTTTGTAATCTCCCATGGCAACACCCCCTTATTACGTGTGTTGTTGCTCAGTAGGCTTTCATTACAGGTTCCCAGCACTATTTTCTCAAATAGCGTTGTCAGGCAGGTCACGGTCTCTTCTAATGTTTTTTTAAATTTTTATAGCTTGCATTTGCAATGCAATAGGTCTCGCATTTGCAAGAGTTTAAGCTGTTGGCATTGTAAACGGCGATGCCTTTTATTTATCTGTTTTAAAAACAACATATAAATAAAAGGCATTGTCATTTACAATACCAATAGCTCAAACTCTCATAAATGCCAGACCTATTGCATTGCAAATGCTTGTTTGTTATCCACTCTGGACACTCAAGCGTCCAGTTTGTGCTTGGAAAGTCTGTCTCTCTGCAATGAACGACTTTGGGATTCTCTGTGTGAATTCATTCTGACTTTAGATCCCATTTAGCCAGGATTTGATGTGAAGAGGGAAGGCAGTTCATATTGATACGGTACATTTTGTGGAACTTTGAAATATTGCCTTAGAGTAAATTTAGTAGGTGCAGCTACTTTCTTGCACAGTGCTAAACCACAGCTACAATATTGCACCAGTCTCTGACCTGTGAGGCCTCACTCTCATGCATGGTATTGTAGTAGAAAATTCTTGAATGGCTTGCTCTGCCCTGAACATTTTTGTATTTTGTATCAGTTTAAAGGTCGAGTGTCTGCTGTTCCAGGATTTCGGTTTCTTCACTTGCAATGCTCTTTTGTGTCAGTTTTGTCACTTGATCTCGATTGAAACCCTGTATATGAAACCAAGTTGTGTATCCAGCTTTTACGCTTACAAAGTGCCAGGGGGTCCACTTGTTGCCCAGCTCCCTGACTGACATTCTTTTTCTTATTATTAAATAATTTCAGACTTCTAGATTGGTGTGAGTGAATTTCTTTCACAACTTGAATCACATATTCACAGCCTCAACAAGGTGACCATCAAACTTTGCTTTTCCCCATTTGAAGCATTGACGGAGTGCAATTGGCATCCTGAATAGCACAACTAATTGGCAGTTTAGTTAAGATTATGAGAGCATCCTGTTTTTAGATAAAGCTTCAGTGGGATGTCATGTGGAATGTTTATCTGGGTAGGAGGCACTATAATTAGAGATGTCTAATCTGTGGAGGTATTAAGCATGTTAGCTTTTCATCAGCCAGTGATGTTTAGTCCCTGTGGATTAGAGGACTGTTCATGAACAGCTTATGTGCCAATTTATCTCCCAATGCCAGTCTTTTAATAGTAGAATATATATGTCCCATTCCCAAGCTATTCAAGCTTTTCCTCACCGTAAGAAAACAGGGCTTTTTGCAGATGCCCCCCACTTTTTGTCCCCATTTGGACTACCAGATGCTGGTGTTTGGTTCTGGCAGTGGAGCCGCTAACCAGTACTCTTACCCCAAAACTGTTATGTTTGACATAGTAATCCCAAAATGGCAAAGACTTTACCCCCTTCTAAGTCCCTCGTATATGGTACCTGGGGTACCCAGGGCTTAGGTGGTAAAGGGATCCCCAGGGCTGCAGCATGGTTTTGTGCCACCCTGAGTGACCCTAGTAAAATACAGACCGCAGGAGCAGTGCAAAAGGCTCGAACTCAACTGTGCCCTCACCATGTGTGTCAAAGTCAATACACTATATTTAATATATGTCAGTCACCCGTAAGGAAGGCCTCTTAAGTAGGGTGCAAGCCTATATGTCCCTAGATTGGCATTCCCCATTGGAAATTATTATAAGTGTCAGCGGTCCATAGGATAACATGGGCAGCCACCCAGGCATTCTCAAGGTTTGCAGCTCCATTATGGTACCGTTCAAATATGCAATTCTTTGTTATCAAACAGTATGCCTTCTCACCCCTGACATGAATCTCGTGCCGTGGGTGAGATGGTATAAACCCAGGTGACTACCTTAGAGGTTGCCCACCTGGTTGCCCCAGCCTCTCTGTGCTCTGGCTGGGAAGCCTGTGTTTCTCATGCCTGCTGCCACCGAGAGGATTTTGACCTCCTGCCAGGCAGTGTGATCACTCCCAGGAGTCAAGAACAAAGGTATGGGCAGGAAGAAGGGCATGCCTCCCTCCTCCCAAGCAGGCTAGTGAAGTAGCACATCAAAGAGGTGAGCTGCAAATGCTGCACCACCTCTGATATGCATCAGAGCTGACTCCCTGTGGAAGAAACAGCCCTCCCCTGCCCTAAACACCTTTGCACCCAGGCAGGTGGGAAATTAGTTAGTCAAGGAGGTGTGCATCCCCAAAAGGCTAGCCATACTTCCAGGGTGATCAGCCTGGTCTGTAAACAAAAATTAGATTGCTGCCATCTTTAGAAGTGGCAGAATAGAGGGTTCTATGTAGAAAAGGTGATCTACACCCCTGGAAGTGGTCACCTCAGGGCAGATTAGCTGCCCATTAGCTACTAGCTCCCACACCTCTAACTCCCCAAATTCTAGGATTTAAGGGACACCCTTGACACCAGAACCTCAGTACTGAACAACCTGCATCAGAAAGGATGAAGAAGAAACCTGTGACAGTGACAAAAAGACTTGCACAAAGGAAAAGAGGGATACCCAGCACCTGTGGTAACGCTCTTGGAACTGACTGATCAATACTCGTCCTAGGCTATCACTTGGTTCCCCCAGACAGCGAGACCCCTGTAGAAGTCTGAAGCACCCTCAGATTCCCCTGGACTAGTGGCACTAGTCCGCTGCAATCTGTAGGTAAAACAATGCTCCAGATCCGAAGAATCACTGGCAATCGGGCTCACCGAGGGATCACCCAAATCCAAATGGTCCAGTGCACTGTGGGAACTTTAGTCCTCCCTTCCCCGAAGTTACGGACAGCCACTGCATTCCTCTTGACCACTGGACATCAAAGTAACTTTGACCCCTTTACTCGACGCTGCATTCAGAAGGAATTCCATCTGACCTTTAACCGATGTCAGCAACCACACCATTGTCTTTTTGCATCTTTTTCCCCCTAAGCACTGTTACAGTGGTAAAAGCAGCTCTCCCGCGGCTCCCGTTTAGCACCAGAGCCAGCCAGGACAGCTGTGCACCCGGGCTCCACAGGCCACGTAAAATTGAACTGACGTTCGTGGCCTGGTCCTGGGAATTGCATCATGTTGGAAATGGCCCTTTTTGCAGGGTTATCCCCAAACTTTTTGCTTTTACCTCCTATTTTTTCCTGACCTGTTTGTGTTGCTTTTAGGACTCTGGGCACTTTACCACTGCTAATCAGTGCTAAAGTGCATATGCTTTCCGTGTAAATTGTGGTATTGATTAGTGTTTCCATGTTTGAACATTTGATTTACCTGTTAGCCCCTAGTAAAGTGCACTGCGTGTGTCAGGGCCGGTGAATTAAATACTACTCGGAGGCCTGCAGCACTGGTTGTGCCACCCCTGTGAGTAGCCCTAAAAACGGTAAGTCAGACCTACCATTGCAGTCTGCGCGCAATTTGTAACTGCCATGTCGACTTGGCCAGTGCACACAATTGCCAGTCCCTTACCTTCCCTTTTCTTACATGTCAGGCACCCCTCAGGTAGGCCCAAGGTACCCCTGTGGGCAGGGTGCAATGTATGTGAAAGGTAGGACATGCCCTGGTGTGTGTGTGGCATGTCCTAATAGTGAATTACAGCCAATTTCGTTTTTCACTTTTGCAAGGCTACCAGTTCCCCATAGGACAGAATGGGAGGTTTGTTTATAACATCTTATAAACATAAATGGCCCAGGGAATTCGGTAAGAAAATACAATTTAGTGTGCCTGAACTCAGAATCTAAAGATGCATTTTTTAGTGAAGGTGATTTTTAGGTCTCGGCTGCGAAAGGCTGCGCTTGCGCAGTCTCGCTCCGAGATTTAATGAGTTTGAGTGACTTTGAGAAGAGGGGCTTGCACCCGCCCCTCTTCTCTCCTGTTCTCCATTGGCTGGCCTCGTAAATGCTGGCCAGCCACTGGAGAAGAGGTCAGTCACTCCGATTAGGCCCCGTCCTTTTCGGATCGGGGGGCGTGTTTTTTTAAAGAAAGTCTCATTCTCTCCTCCAGCCAATGGCTGGAGGAGAGAAAAGACAAACACGCCCCCAAATCCGAAAAGGACACTGCGTTTCTCCGAGGCATTTCTTCTTGACCTCGGAGAAAGGCAGTGGTGTGTTGTTTAGGCCCATGGCAGTTTTCGGGTTACTCTTCTGTTGCGAAACCTACATCCCGGTAGAAACCCAGAATTTCACTGCCTAAATATCTGCGTATTTTCTGTTTAATTATATTATGCCCCTGGGGATCGGCTGGGATTGGAGAGATGGTCGTAATCGGCCTAGTCGGATGTTTTCTACCCTAGCATCATCACGGAGTTGTGGTGTTTGCTTCCTCCTGCTCTAAAGCTCGCCTTGTGTCATCCACACTTGTGAAAACGGGAAGAGAAGTAAACACATGATCTCATCCAGAGCATGGATCTGCAACAGATGTCGCGAACATTACCACTTCCTGCAGGGCTGGGTCTGCCTATCATGGCTAGCTCCCGCCCCTTCATGGGCACAGGCGGTTCCTCGGAGGCAAGTACGTGTGGCGAGCTCGTGTGGGGCTGTGCGTGGGCGGAGGGGGGTGCCTCGTAGGATTTTGTTGTTGTACAAAAATGACTCCCAGCTATGTGTGGATGTGATATTTGTACAGCGCGTACATAGGCCAAAGGCAGGACGCAGCAGTAAACAAGCAGTTAAAGGGCTGGGTGCGGCCTGGAAGCGGAAGTGACTTTTACTGCGTCGTGGTGTAGTGTTTTTCATTTTCAGAAAGGCTGCTCGTGACTGAACATGTTGATGAGTCACGAACATTACCACTTCCTGCAGGGATGGGATCTGCCTATCATGCTAGCTCCCGCCCCTTCATGGGCACAGGCGGTTCCTCTGAGGCAAGTACGTGTGGCGAGCTCGTGTGGGGCTGTGCGTGGGCGGAGGGGGGTGCCTCGTAGGATTTTGTTGTTGTAAATAATGACTCCCAGCTATGTGTGGATGTGATATTTGTACAGCGCGTACATAGGCCAAAGGCAGGACGCAGCAGTAAACGAGCAGTTAAGCTGTAAGTCTGTAAAAAAATAATCACGGAGGCGGCGGCTTGTATACGTTTGGGTATTCAAGATGAAGACGGTAAACTTCAGCCAGCGGGGCATGGGAGGACAGAGGAGCAGTGGGGCCAGGGATGTGCCTAGAGGCGGGGGAAGGATCTGTAATATGACTGTGGTGTGCCCTTCACACCGGTGTTGTCATTCCTGGTGTGGGGTTAATAACACCCCCCTGCGTCCTGATTTATGGTGCTGCCTCCCCTGTTAATCTCTGCCTCATGTCCGGAGCAGGGCGCGGATCCCTCCAGAGAGCCGGGAACAGCTTCTTGGCTTGTGTTCGCTGTGGGCCGCTTTGAAAATGATCTTGCTGGGTTGATGCGGAGGTCAGTGAAACAGCTGCACGAATAAACTGGACTCGGTGCACTAAAAGGGTCATCGTGATTATTGCTTTTTTGCATTTTTATGTTTTGCATTTCTCCTCTGTCACGCGCCTGTTCTGGAAATGTCTACCTCAATGTTTCCCGGGTGATGTAAGAAACCTTTTTTTGCGTGGTTCCTCGGTCTAACTTCCTCTCACGGCCCCTCTGTGCCTCGTCCTAAACACACAAAAAAATCTTTTGGAAATGTATGTATTAATGGCGTTCAGCGTTTCTACAAAGAGGGGTAAAAACATGCCAACGCAGGGCTTTAAGTGGGCCTGGTCTCGGACCTGGAAGTATTTATAAACGGACATTGAAATGGGTCAATTTCGGGGACTGTATTCATATCCTTAACTTTACAGGCAAAAAATCAGATCGATTTCTGAACAACTAGTGTAAATAAGTTAGGGTAATGCAAGACATCGCTGTTTATATTTCGCATGCCTTACATATCTTCTTTCCCCCAAGAGCTTTACTTCCAGGATGTGTAAAGGTAGTTTTTTCAGGCAGCGTATTACTCTTGTATAGTGCCTGCTTTGAATTGAGTCGCATCTAGGTGAAGATAGGTCCCATATTTGAGTTAAGGGTGAAGGCAGCGCGAGTTTCTCAGTGTCTGTCAGTCGGCCAAAAGGTGTTCATAACACATTGGCATCCAGTCCTTGGCCTCTCTGTAGAGCGCACAGAGCAGTGATCACATATGCCAGTTGCACTTGCGATTCTGTGTAAATGTGTGTGCTGCAGAGTCGCTCTCATTCAGAAGTGTAGAGGCCGAGCCAAGTAGGTGATTTGGTCTGGGGAGTTCATTAATGGAAATAATAAGGGAGCCTCGTGGGACCCTGAAGGCAAAACGGTGAATAAAAAGTAAGAGGAGGCAGTGCAGCAGCCTGAAAGCAGGGATGCAGACCATAAATGTTTCCATTTTAAGGCAGAGTTCGATAGCTGCATCCGAGAGCCCGAATGTCAGACGAGAGCAGTGCAAGGTATTACGCACTTACTACCTCATGCATGATCAAGGCAACAAGAGAGGACGCCCAAAACATAATGGAGATTGTGAAGTCAAGTTCTAATAGTGCACTAGTTAAAAGGGTCATACAACATAAGGGGTGTGGGGGGGTATCTTTATCATGCCCTGTAGCACTGTTAATCACCAGCAGCATGGATTCCAGATTTTGTGTGCTTGGCTGTAGAGACCTACTGTGACATCACTCATTGGGTGGCCCTTTAAATCTGCCTTTCAGAGATAGGTGGATTATTGACAAGGGGTTGGAACATGTCATCAGTTACTTCGGCAACAGGATCTTCAACAGTCGCTTCAACCCCAAAAATCCTCATGTTGCTGGCAGTGTTGCCTGAAGACCACTCTGTGGGTCTTTGTTATCCTCTAGATGCTGCTAAATGTAATTAAATGCTTCTTTTTAGCCTTAGAAACCTCAGGCCAGAACTGTGGGATTGGTTAAAAATCTTTTGCTGGCCATTGTTTTATGACACTTATGTTTCTGTAAATAGTCACTTGCACTTTATAGTGAGATCTATATTGAGGTTCATTTGTTTTGAGTATTATTTAATCAAGAAATATTCAGATTACAAAGCCTGCTGTGCCGATGTTATACAGTCGCGGAAAACCACATAATGTAAATAGGTCAGTGGGCTACTGCGTGTGTGTGTGGGGGGGGGGGTTGCTCTGTGAGTGGCTCTGTGTGTGGGTGGCTCTGTGTGTCGGTGGCTTTGTGTGTGGCTCTGTGTGTGTGGGTGGATTTGTGTGTGGCTCTGTGTGGGTGCAAATGCAATGCGTCTCGCATTTGAGAGTGATTAAGCTATTGACGTTGTAAATAACAATGCCGTTTCTTTAAATGTTTTACATAAAAAAACATAAACGGAAAGAATGTCATGAGCAATGCCAATAGCTCTAACTTTAACAATGCCGAGACCATTGCATAGTAAATGCTTGTTACATTCTGCGTTTGAAAATACCACTTTTAGAAAGTGGGTATTTTCTTGCTCAGTTATCCCGTGTGCCTCTGTATTGCCTGTCTGGGTTTTGGATGACAGAAGGCTGGGGGGCCGGAGGGGCTCCAGATAGTCTAGGTAGGTCAGGAAAGGGCTGAATAGACCTGGGCTGCGATGGGAGAAGGGGGAGGAGATTTCCTTGCACCTCAAAGGGCCTGGTCTGCCTCTGACAATGCCGTCTCCACCTCCTGACAGGAAATCACACCAGAGATGGCAGAACTAGTTCTGGCCAGGCACAGACACCCTCTGCCTGAAAGATTAAAGGATTTTGAGATACAAATACTGTGTCCCAGACCCCTGAACTTTAGAACTCTTTTGGATCAAGAAGACTGACAAGAAGAAGAGCTAGAGAAGCTGTGAGGAGGACCTACCACTTTGCTGTGTGCTTTGCTGTGTTGGCCTGCATTGGCTGCTTCTGTATTGGGCAGTGAAAGGACTGGACTGGACTTTTTGCAATCTGCTTTGTGAGTTTCTCCAAGGGCTTGAGGTAGAGCTTGCCCCCAATTCAAGAAGTCTCAGGAACAACAAAGATGTCAAGCTCTTCTGCCCGCAGCACTGGGAACTGTGTGTTTTGTGCTTTAACAGCAGAAAACCAACTCGCCGACGTCTACGATGCCGCTGCCTACTCCGTGTCCTGACGGCACTGCAGAGGGCACCGCAGCAATGCCGCACCGCGACCCTGGTCTCACCGACGACGCCTGCTAATGCTGCCACCGAGCCACTGCTCGCACCGCGAACTGTGGGCACCGCATTCTGCACCGCCTCACTTCACGGCGATGCCTTGGTATCGTAGAGGGCACCGCCGCAACGCCGCACCGCGACCCTGGTCTCACTGAGGAGGCCGTCTGACGCCGCCACCGAGCTATTGCTCGCACCGCGACCTGTGGGCACCGCACTCTGCACCGCCTCGCTTCACGACATCGCCTTGGTATCCCCGATGACGCCGCTCCACGCCAGAATCGACACCGCAGCTTGCACCGTGGTTCGAGGGCACCACTCGTAAAATTACACGACGCACCGCCCTCATCCCACACCGCAGCCTTGACCTACCGGCACCGGTGCCACCGACTCCAGTTTGTCGGCCGATGACAGCTCTTCAGCAACGACGGTGACCTGCTAGCACCGTAACAAGCACCACCTTCATCTCGCACCATGACCCTGGTCTCACCGACGACGCCATCTGACGCTGTCACTGAGCCGCTGCTCGCAACGCGACCTGGGGGTACCGCACGCCACATCGCTGCACTTCGCACCGCATCACCCGACGCCTTCCGGCGCCAGCGCTCCTGATTCCACCAGAGAGGAGCTCGACCTGCAACGCGAGTGACTTCAAGGGCCTCAACGCCCTGCATTTCTCAGAGGTACTGCTTGCGGGTCTTCCCGATACCGTAGCTCGCCCGCGACCCCACAACCAGCCAGAACTGTTGGATTTGTTGTTCATGATGCCGTGATAGTCCCGGACGGAGCTATTGACATCAAGGAACTGTGTTATAACTGCTGATTTTTAAGTATAGTATTGTGGATTTTCATCGTAATTGGTCTTGTCTTAAAGTATATACAAATATTGGCTATTTTTCTAAACTGGTGTGGTGTCCTTTTGTAGTGCGTACACTGTATTACTGTTGGTTATGTGCAAATGCTTTACACACTGCCTCTAAGATAAGCCTGACTGCTCGTGCCAAGCTACAAAGGGGGTGAGCAGGGATTATTTTAGGAGTGTAACTCCCTTACCCTCACTAGAGTGGTGGTTTCTACCTGGCTTTGACACATGCTGTAGCCTGCCAAAAATCCAATTTCTAACACATCACCTTTACCCTGCAAGGGTACAACGCAAATCGACCTGCAAGTGACCGATTGCCACTAGTGGTTTTTCCCATTGACCGCAACATTAAAATGTCACTGTATTATGTCGCATTGACTCTCTAATACTTCTAAAATCTATAACTACGGTTGTATGTATGCAATTCCGTACATTTTGGTGTCTAAATTAAGATAAAAATACACTTTATTTTTATAAATTGGTGTCGGATTTCTCTTGAGTCGTGCCAATTACTTATTGTCCACGTTGATACTATATAATGCTTAACACATGTTCATCTAGTAAATCCTGACTGCTGTTTGCCACTCTACCAGGACTGAGCTAAGGATTAATTAGTGTGAATCCAAGGACCATCTTTGGGGTATCTTGATAGTATTACATGGTGAGGACTAAGCCCCACACCACATAATACTCTACTTTCATACACCAATTGCTTATTACATGCTGTGCTCCTTTTTAACCTTAATGTATTGAGGAATACCTCACATGTATTTAATTTGGCATTAGTGAGTCCTTTGAGGTAGTCATAGATTCCATGCACATCTCCTGTGGTGCGACTTGCAACTCATAAGGACTAATTCGTAACTGTGAGTTTTAACCAATTGCATTTGCTGATCTTTTAAAAGTAGGCATGTCTTCAACCATTATCAGCTTCAGGAAGTGACTTTGTTATCTCACTGCTTATTAACATTCTATTAAGTATTAAGATGTTTTTCTAATTAAGATTGTTTTACCTTACACTGACTGGCCAATCATCAGCGTCAAAGTTTGTTTTATGTCATTCCCTGTGAAGTCATCCGATCCAAAGGTCATAGGATATCACCGCTGCCACCAATATGGGTATGTGGAAATTTCCCACTGCCTATGAATTACAAGAGTGATCCTTTTGACCCTTCATTTTTAAGGTAACTGGCCATATTTGATGTACAATCGATTGCATTCGTTCAGTACCACTACAGGTGATTTCCTGCAAGAGAAACTTAAAATACCATACTATCTTTGATCACAAACAATATTATTCTTCACTTTTTACAAGGCTGCCACTGTTTCTAGAAATATTGTTGATGTCTTTTCTGCGTCCTTGATCTCTTTCTCATGCTGGTCTCTATTTAGTTGAGCAAGTCATTGTTCTGAACCAGATGGTTCTTCCTTCTGGTACAACGCTTACTTTTTCTAAGTATAAAAAACACACATCTAAGCTTTGGATCCTTTCTTCGGTACTTAGCATTGTAGTGTTGCAAACTGCCTTACTTTAGTACAGCTGGTGCAGTTCATTGCTAGCCTGACACAATCACAGAAACCTCTATGGTTCTGAGTTCTTCTCTCTCTCTCTGTGTCTCTGTCTCTGTCTCTCTCTCTCTCTCTCTCCTGCCTGCCCCTTGTATGAAACCATTCTCAGACCATAGAGTTATCACTCCTAGTCACCCAAAAGTGGATAAACAGTTAAATCAGGCTGAGGTACGAGCTGGGTAAATATTGGGGCACATAAGATGATGTATAAGCATCATCCAAAGGATCTTAGCTCACGCCTAGTCTGGCCTTGGTGGAACCTCACCAGGCGCACCGCGGATAGTTTTGGCAGCCACACCTAGAGAAGAGTTTCCGCAGAAGGAGCAGCCTGGCATGGATAATAAAAGGTGTATGGATTTCGTCACATCCCATAAAGACAGGTTGACAAATGTAAACTCTTATACTAGAATAATGAGGGATGGTGTAGAAAGATTAGAGTTTATTAACTGTGATGACACAGGGAAAGTAAGTAGCATCTGTTACATAAATTATACCCACCAGTCATACTCCTGAACCTGGGCATATGGTGCAGTGCCACATGGGCAGCTGAGAGGGAACAGTTGGATTGAGCAGAGCAGTGTGCATATGTACACAGGCAGACAGACAGAGACATACACACCCACATGCATGCGCACGCACACACACACTTGTGCATACAAGAGTAGGGTATCTTCAGTTTTGTCTAAAATGTACATGTGCAGAGTGTGTATGAGGAAGATGAGTTCCCACATCTGGCAGTTTCCCGGGGTTCGTGGCAGTAAACACTCCCACTGGGGTCTTTAAATGTCTCATGGTGAAGGTCTCTGGACCCTACTTTCTCTCTCATTGACTGAACTTTATGTCAACGACCTGGGTCGCACAGTGACCAAGCAGCATGGCCGTCTGTGCTGACCCTGCCCTTGTTGCTGCCTCTTCGTATCTGCTATCCTCCCAGCTGGCCGCCAAGCCCTTACTTGCCCCCATGCTGCTGGTTCTGAAGTTTCTCCCAGGCTTACTATCTACTGAAGTAGATGCCCAACAGGAGGCAAATCATTGCAGGCATTAGCGCAGTGAGCCTGCCAGCTTTTGTGTGAGGGTTTGCATACGTGGGGGTACGCTTTCATTAGGGTGACCAGATTTTGAGAAGCAAAAACCGGGACAGGCCAGACATAAAAGTAGGACTAAAGCCTTTAGTCCCACAACTATATCTGGCGTGTCCTGGTTTTTGCATGTCCTTGTAAATATGGGCCCATATATATATATGCTAAGCGCCTTGTAAATATATGCCTTTACATTGTTTAAATATAGTTTTGCAAATGTATTTTTTGTATATATAGGCACACATTTATAAAAACTATGTTAACATAATAGCTACGGCGCTACCTCCACCCTGCTCCCCTCCCTACCTGCCCCCTGTCCTTCCTTCCCACTCTCACTTTCTTCTGGGAGCAGGTAGTGGACTTGCTTCTGTGTTGCCTGACAGCAACAAATAAATTACATAAATTGTTTCAGACTTCGGATGCGCCTCTGACAGGAGAGCAAGGCATACGTTTTAATTCTGCTTTACAGGATGACCTGACCTTTGTCCCAAAAACTGGGACATGTATTTAAAATCAGGGGAAGCGTGGGGACCAGCTACGGACTGGTCGTAGCGGGCACCGGGCGTTCCCCCAGTGGGCCTCCAGGGTGGGGGTCGGTTTTGGGTCCCTGGGGGCTGTTTTTGTTACGGGGGCCAGCAATATCTGCCCCCTGTAACACAATCGGCTGAAACCAGCCCTAGCACACAGCTCGGCTGCACTCCAACCCTTTCCCTCCCACCCCCTGGGGGCCGGAAGAGTAGTGTGCCAGGGCCGCTTTCGGTTCTGAGTCGGCCCTGGTGGGGATACCGGGACGGTCCTCTGAAAACCAGGACTGTTCGGGGAAATCCAGGACGTCTGGTCACCCTAACTTTCATACATATGTAGGGCTGCAGTGAGGACTGAAGGTGAAGACCGGATGATCGGGGCAGTGGTTTTACATGCTAAGGAACGAGGTTATTAACATTTTAGCAATTTCAATGCTGAGATAGAGGAGAGAACAAACAGTTCGCACGGCATGCTGGTTAAAAAATGGGAGCAGGGAATACATGGGTAAAGAGTTATAAGTGAGGGAGGATAAATGTGACCAGGACTTTGGCTAGGTGGGAGAGCGGTTTTGCCATGTATCCCTGTAAAATGTAGGGTAAGAAGTTTATACATGCTGACATTTTAAAATTAGGAAGAGGGAAATTTTGAAAAAAACTGTGGGACTTCATTTTCCCCATTGAGGTCCAGTAAGCAATGGCAATTTTAAGAGGGAGACAGCTAAAACAAAGCCATTTTTGTCTTAAAAAATAGTGAGTCTCCTGCGGGCATGTATGGGAATTTGTATTTTGTCCATAGATTGGCAGGCAGCCAACCAAATTGTTGTTAGTGATATGAGTTGGGATGGCTTCCTGGTGGCTTAGCCATGATATGTGTGGCGAATTTTAGGATTTTCCCACGGGGGAATAGCATCTGAGTGTGAGTTTTGTCTATGAAATCTGTTCATCTCTAGGGAGCTGCTGGTTTGAATTGAGCATGGACGTCATTTAGAGGTCACCAGGGTCGCATCTGCCAACCCTGGCTTGCCCCGTGTGATTCCTGGCACTACTTTTGCAACCCCTGGCCTCAGGGGTGGCAAAATAAGTGCCAAGAACACAGGAGTGGCTCCGCATCCCTTATTTTCTGCCCGTTTTTATTATACCAATAGTGAGTAATATTCTATTATTCACTATTAGTGTAATAAAAAATGGAGCACACTTAACTGGAATGGATCATTGGTGGCAGCTGTGGTATGTAAAAGTAGCTTGAAATGTATGTTGTTTTTCTGCTTGCAGGTGTGAGTTTATTTGAGAGAGCGGGTCTATATGTGAGCATGTGTCTGCATGTGTAAGCATGTATGTGATTGAAAGTGAGTTAGAGTCAGTGGCAGGTACTGAATGAGACTGTGTGAGATTGAGGACCAGATGTACTGTTCGTGGAGAAGTGTGGCTCAATGGTTAGAGCGGCAGACCCTGATGCAGAGGTCTAGCCCGGGACCAGGGTTCAATTCACCGCCCCGGTGGGTCTTGGGCTCAAAATAACACGGACCTGATAATTCTCGCCTTGGTGCCTAATCCAATCATGAGTCCCATTCTGCAACTCTGGGCAATAGCTTGCTTAATCTCCACAACAGCCTCCACAATGCTAAAGGATGCCTGGCCTCCACCTTGGGGGTGTCCAGGAGTGGACGCCTCACAGGGAAAGCCAGAATGGGTTCCACAGCGGTATTTGTACAAGCGCCTTGAGACCCTTGCGGGTGAGTAGTGCGCTATACAAGTATCAATTTACAATTTAAAATTTTTGACGCAAGGCATCTCTTCACCTAAGTTGCTGTGCTGCCTTGCATCAAAGGGAGAAAGAAAAGTGCACCATATCTACTATGATGTGGTGCATTATTTCTCTCCCTCTGTGCTAGTGCACTTTTAGCAGCCAAGTGGGAGAGGTTGTAGCCTTGCGGCTAGAGCGGTCGACGTCGAAGCTGGGGAATTGGGTTCGAGTCTCAACAACGACGCTCAACATCCTGTGATTCTGGGCAAATCACTTAATCTCCCCGTGCCTAACAAAAAGGAATGTGTCCTCATGTAATGCAACTGGTGCTATGTAAAGCGCTCTGATACCCGATATCTTCGGGTCTGTCTAGTTCACGCTATATAAAACTCTAAAAAAACATAAAATAAAAAAGTGCCAGTGCACACGCCCTTGCACCATAGTGCAAGGGTGAGTGCATTCTCTGATGTATAGGTTTTTTACTGGAAGGGTCCCTTCATGTACAACATCTATGGTTTAAGGCTTTACCCACTTTGTATGTATGCTGTACAAAGTAGCTCACATGCACAGCTAGCAAACGAGGAGAAATGAAAATATTTCTTCTTGTTACGCCTGCTTCGAGGAGTTCAACCATGGAATGTTCCCTTGTTGCAAAATAAGGCAAGCAGAGCATGGCACATTTTAAAGTCACTTTGGGATACTATCAATTTGCGTTGGATAGTAAATCCTACCTTAACACTTTGTGCTGGGATTGCGTCCCAATAGTGATGAAAATACTGTGCAAAGCATTAGTAAACTTGGGCCTGAGTGTCAGTACGTATGAGAGTATGGGTGAGATTAAGAACATATTCAAGTGAGTGAGTAAGAATAAGAACGATTGTAATGGGTTGTAAGAGCATGTGAGAGTGATGTGAGGGTGATATGACATGCCTTCCTGGGCAAAAAAGCAGGATCAAGGGTCTTATGTCACTTCCTGTGATGTCGTTAAGGTTTCTGATGTCACCTCTGATACCTCTGGTATTTTGGTGAATTGATGCTCATGGAATTGAGCCGGGTTGGTTGATCTTAATGTTGAGCAATTAGCACGTGCCTAATATGTGGCTGTGTTGGATTAGCTGGAGACTGCACGTAGGGAGAAGATTTAAATGTTTGAACAACTGAGCACCGAGATATCTAAATATGAATCAAATTATATAAGGTGCCATATTAGTGGTACTGTGTTGTATGTATATAGAAGCTGTGTGGTGGGAGTAGTTATTTCTTATTTGATCATAGGGCTTCCTCACCCATGGGGATGCAATGACCCTGACTTCTAGACTTCCTGGGTATACCTCTCCAGGTGCATGGAGTGAACACTCAATCAGACCCCGCCCCCCACCCCCACCAGAGAGGCCCTGGGCAGCAGCAATGGCCACTGCTGCGTTGGACTACCTGAACCGCCGGGACTGCAGGATCTTACATCATGCCCTTTCTGCATAGGATGCAAGCTTCTTTCACCATGAAGCCGGATTGTGACGAATATTTGAAGGCCGTCGTCTTCTCTGATGTTCCTTGTTTTGTTGCATGAACACTTTATTCTCCCAGACTCCCTTGCCATGGGATGGTACGCTGTTGACCCTCCCGTATAACTTCTATCTCCTTTGCAGTGCTGCTTGATGGGAGTTCTGTCATTTCACCGGTGGTGGTTGTCTGCCTGATGTTTGCTTGATGCAGTTCTCTTCTTTTTATATCACTCAAACAAGCATTAACCCTTTGTGGACATGTGAAGACAGCGAAGTCACCCAACCCCGATGTCACAATGTTTACGTATGTCATTGTTGGCTTCTTTTACCACCAGTGGCATGCTTTTAGGGCTGGGAAATGTCCATTGCAAAACACATAGGCACTTGCATAAAATACTGCAGTGGTAGGTAACTGACCATACTTCAGGACTTGACAAGGAGCATGATGGGACATTGTCTCAGGAAAGTAGTAGATGAAAAAGCGAGCACGCGAATATCAATTTGTGACTCTTTATTTGCCAAGTGGGCATCTGATATGCCCACTTGGTAAATGAAGATGCAAGCAAAGTTTTTTTTACTTGGTTAGAAGATGTAAGTCAAAAAGGTTTTTTGCATGTCAGAGGTTTCCATTGAGAAGTATTTGACCTCGGAGTGTATTCTTGGTGTGGTGGGTGGGCGCCAACCCAATACGACTCGTACAATGCATATGGTTAATTTTGAAAAGAGGCAGACCAACAAAACTCTGAAAGCCAGGGGAGCTCTGCATTAAGGATGAGCCATATTTATAGGGGAAACATTCATTACAACGACGGCAGTACAATACAAAGCAATTACCTTGCAGGCAATACAGCGCAAGTTCCATTACAACGCATGCCATTACAACGCTGACCTGCACCTTCCCTGGGGTGAGCACCCGGTGGTGTTAGAATAGTCAATTGCGTTGTAATGGCTTGCGTTGTAAAAGTATGTGTTGTAATAGTTTGTGTTGTAACGTCATACATCCATTTGTAGCCACAGTGTGCCTTCATTTGACATATTACCTCTAATGCTTATAGGCAGAGCACTATGTTTACAGGCAGAGTGTACCACTTACAATTAGAATGTAATATAATTTCTATGAGCAGGCTAAATAACTGCTATGGGAGTGAGAGCTGACATATAACACCCTCAGTACTAGAGGACAGAAAGGTGACCTTGGTGGACTCATTGCACATGACCTATAAAGCTGTGTCTCTAGCATTGATGTATATTCCAGAGAGGTAGAACCATGTCACAAAATATGTACCATGGGCCCCTCCCAGTCCCTGAGCTCTGGGTAGGACTTAAAGAAAGGACATCATGCCTGCATACCACTTAGTGCAGTGAAGCTTAGTAAATATATACGCAACTAAATAACAATATTCTCAATTTATCCGACATAGTTTATAAATCCTGTGTACCTTACGTGTATGTTAGTTGATGATAAAAAGGTGGTTACAAATCTTTTAATTATAGTCTTGGGGTGTCATCAATATTGGCTTCAATGCCATATCCATAGGAGTAAATGCCATCAATTCTCCCGGGACTTGTGAAATAAATGTAGGTACTGACCACATTTAATAAAAAGGTGGCCCAGGGGAAGAATGTTCTAAGTAGCTCAAATGTCTATTGAACCAGAATCCCGGGGTGCGCCCTGTAGATAAGCAATTGTTCTATACATTATGAAATAAGGATGTTTACTGCGGGGCGAGGGAGACAGGAAAAAGTGGTACCACTGAAACAAATATGGGAGTGACTGATGAGACAGAAGCAATGGCAAAGGCATTGCATTTTTGTACCTGAAAGGTTTGCAATATATAGAAACATTGTGGGACATGAAGTTATATATGTTGGAGACAGAAAGGAAAAGGGAAACTCTGTCAGACATGAGCGGGTGGAAAAATTCAATAGGTTAAATGGGAGACTTGTTAATTCTTTTTATGGCTATGCCACTTTAAGGCTGTACCATTTCAGGGCTATAGCATTTTAGAGCTGCACTATGTTACGGCAGTACCACGTTAGGGTACTGCCAAAGGAGCGCAAGATTGGAACAAAGGGCTAATGGAGCACAGACAAAAGATTGTATTGGCTGTCTCGAAGGTTTGCTTTAAGTAAATCACAGGCAATTTATAATTTTCCTCTATAGTCTGCTTTTTAAAAATATCTAATGAGTAACATGGGACTTAACTGTGTATTTCCTTTTATTCTCATTCACATGTGACTGGTGCTCACCGTGTGATCATATGTGATCTCATGGATTGGATTACCTTCCATTTAAAAATGTAAAGCAACTTGCTAGCTCAAAGCCAGTGTTTAGGTAAAAGTGGATGAATGGTGTCGCGGCTAGAAAGCACCCAATCGCAATTCATTAAATAGTTATGGCTATGTACCTATTCCGTGTCTAATGGCTGTTTGGACGATGCATCAATGCTTTATGGCCAGGCCATTGAATGGTTACCCCTGCCCTGAGAGGCCATGACCATACACATGATGGAAGGGGGTACAAAGCTGACAGCTTCCGCTTTCTCAGCATGAGCTGCAGTCATTGGGGGAGAAGAGGGCTGTTACCCTAGTGCGCTGCAGTTCCCACATTTACACTTTGGAAGGATAAGTGGCAGCTGGCAGGAAACAGGGTTGGCGGGGCAGGGGGGAGCAAAATAAAAAAAATAAAAAAAACCGTACCTCTTCATGACAGCCGTCTCTCCTACGTCTTTGCTTCGCTTCCTGATGAGTCCTGGAAGCAGGAAGCACTTAGGCTCCTCTAAGCCAATCACAACGCTGCAATGAAGCGTTGTGATTGGTCTCAGCTCCATGGTTTGATGCTCAGACAGGGACTGGAAGCCTGTGCATGTTCTCCACCCAGGCTGTGCAATACAGCACGGTGAAGAACATGCTAAGAGCACATGACTGTTTGGCCGGCCATCTTGTGCTGGCCAAACAGTCATGCACACTTAAGTGCATGAACCACTCCTTCCCCTGTGGCACCAGCCCCATCCCTAACCCAGACCTGAAACTGCGAAAAATAAAATGATAATGACTATGTTATTATCATTTTATTTTTACTGCTCTGAGAGTAGTGGGGCAACGCTCCTCCGCCTTAGCAGAGGAACCGACCCAGGGAAGGAATCATGTATTTTTTTAGCTCAGTAGTTGCAATGCAGAGGTATTGGGAATGCTGGGGCAGACGCATGCCCTGCTGTCCATTACGAACGTACGCCCCTGCTTCGGCACACTACCAAAAGCCTGCTCCATAGAAATGGATCAGATGGGCCAGCCTGGGAATCCCTCCCTGTACAGGTTAGTGCCTGCATGCCCATTGCCGGATCTGCACTTCTGGCAGTGGATAAAGGACTGGCTTAGCTGCAGCACTTTGACGGTGCAGCATTGCGCCATGTCGAGTGTGGAAGTGTGCATATAGCTTTGGGCAAGGGACTAGCTGCCATCTGTGTGTGCTGGTAGAGATTGCTATACTAAAAGGTACACCAGACCATTGTAAACCAACATTTTATGAATGGGCTTTATTATTTCTGTGGGCAAAGTTCACTCTTCTAAAATTAAATAATAAAGCAATATAAAAACACAACTTTAAATGGAACCAAAACTGGTGACATTTACATTTTTTGTGTGGTTTGTGCCGCTGCTGTTGCTGTGGTGTGATTTCCATAGCTTCCCAGGGCGGCATTCCCATTGGCTGTCGGTCAGGCTGGGTTGTCATGTGACTGCCTGTCTGTGCCTGCTGTACAGGTGAGAGGATGTTCTGCACAGCAAGTGTAGACAGGCAGACACGTGACAACTCCGTCCCCCTTGGATCCATCAGGGGGTTGGTGAATCACTGCTGACTCGCCATTGTGGAAATGGTGGTAGAGGAAGTGGTGGGAAGAGAAAAAAATACACAACAAATGCAAAGTATAAAGCACTGTAAACCTGTGAAGCACGTAAGACACTTTTATTTTTGCAAGAAAATTGTACATTCTGCATTGATAGCTGCACATGGTGAGGAGGGTGTTTCTTACCTGTACGCCCTCTTTATTTCCAAAATACAGTACTAATATATGGAACAAAGCAATCCAAGAAATTATGTACCCAAATCAAAACATCAGAGGAATAGTAAAAAGACAAAGTTTAGTAAGAGAAACAAAGTTCAGAAATGGCGTTCTATCAGTATTTTTATTTTAGAAGTTTTAACCCCTTCCTGATGATTGAACTAGTCCACCCGAAGAACGCACAGGGACAGTGAGGGGGCAGATTTACAGGAACTGATGCATTTATGCATATTAGTAGAGATGCATCAGTCCAATTGCGTCATGCAAAAAACACTTGCGCCACTGTGGATGCGTCACATTTACAATGCGGTTCACCGTAGCGCAAGGATTAACAGATGCGTGACGCATCTGTTGGAGTAAAGGCAACGCATTGCTGGAGTCATGTTGCAAGCACGATGCAACTCCAGCAATGTTCAGGAATGCCTATTCCTAATGTGCTGCGTCGCTCCTTACACCTGCTTCAAGCAGGCGTAAAGTTTTGACGCAGTGGTATCGTAGAAGTGTCGCTGTGAAATTTTGTAGATTTCACTGCGTCACTTTTATGAGGTTTTCTTGCGTCGGAACGCCCCCCTGCATACATTATACCTGACGCAGGTATAATGTAGCGAAGGGCTTTACAACGTAATGCATCTCAATAGATGCGTCACGTTGCAATCGTGTTGCAATGTGGCGCATTGTTTACGACGCCGCTGCATCACAAAAGTGGCGCAACAGCAGTGTCAAAGTGTCGCAAGGGGCCTGTAAATCTGCCCCTGGATGTTTTCAGTTCTTCAGCTGCATTAACTCTGTCTAATCAGGAATTTGCTGTGTTTGGCACTTAATCCATCATCTGCCGTATAATCAGCAGAATTCACCAAAAATGAGTTTCTGGTCCTCCAAGTTTTTAAAGTTACAGTGAATGATGTACATTAAATTCAGTACCGCTCTTTCCCCTATTTACTGCTATATTTGTTCACAAGAATGTTAAGATCTGCTCTTTCTTCATATTGTAGTAATATCTCTAATTTGGTTAATAATTATCTAGGGGAGGGGGCATGAGTCATTTGTGTTCGGAGGAAAAAAATGATTTTTAAATATATTTAAAACAGGGTAAAAAGAATGATAAATGTTTTGCTATTAAAAGGCTTTGAGGGGATACTTTGGTCTAGGTTCTAGGTCTAGGTTCTGTGCTACAATTGAACACGTTATAAGGGAAGATGTATAAAAAAAAGCCAATTCCTACAAAAAACAAATCAAAGTATTAAGCTGAGTACATAGTTAAATTGTTTTAAAATTATATTGCATTTAGCCTTTACAAGCTTTATCTTTCTGTAAATGCCCATTTATGTTTGCATCACAATGCTCTCAAAACAGCAGTTCTTTTCAACAGAGTGCGAAAGACCTCTAATATTTTACACCTATATTAAAGTCTAACATATTGAATTTTTAGGTGCTTCGAGATGGCACAATTGTATATTTATGGTACATAATGTATTGACCTCATACGAATGAAAGATTGAGTTGACACGGTTGTAATTTAAACTCATGATGTGCAAGTGCATCAGATGCCAACATTACCCATTTAACTCGCTGAGTCATCAAATCACCTTTAATGCCCTAATGCCCCCCTTAATTCGCTTTTTCCTTGCCACAGAATTCATCTTACCCAACTGCACAATTATAGCTAACATTGTTGCATAATTACAGTTATCATGGTTATCCACTATTTGTTGCCGCGTAGTTTGATCATGTGCACTTCTTTCATTTAAGAGCAGCCACAACTTTAATTTCTATATATTTTTATTTGAAAATAATACATATTCTCACCTTTGCCTCCTCAACCCTCCTACAGACATGTCTTCTGTCTATAAATTGCAAAGTCAATTCATGATGTTTTGCAGGAAACTGACTAAATCGATTGAAAGGGCAGTGGGAGGAAATTAACTATTTCCTTCTACTAATAACGAGCTGCAATAAAAAACACCACTTGGATTAATAGTTAGTTTTTTTTATAAGCTGTAACCAGATGCAGGGGCAAGAAACAATGAACAGCAGGCTCTATATTGAAGACTATGGTTAGTTAGTTCTCCCGATGAAATTCAATCCGTTGGTTCTGCCAGTGGCTTCTTTTGACTGTCTATATCTAATTAAAGAAATTCACTTTAAAGTTGAAAACATCGAGAGGCAAATCAATAATCAGCATCCAAATTGATCTTCGTTGATGATGAGGGGAGGGTTGGCATCGAAAGTCAAGTCGATGACTATCCTTTTGGTGTTAATGTACTAGTTGGGATTGAGTTATCTCTTAAAAACAAACCTTCTTTGTGATAAGGGTTGTATTGGTAGTTAGAAATTGGTTCCTCCTCTGTTTCACGTGATCATTTTATAATTACCCCCCCACCCCCCGATTTTTAAGGGACTTCATTATAAATCTCGGTTGGTGTTGCGCAATGGTCCAGCATTGAGGGTCTAGTTCAAAGACAATCTCATCAGTACCTTCAAGAGTCAGCGTTGAAGGATCGATTGTCCATTAACCTTCTCGTCATTGAGGAATGTCTCAACATTGAGACATACGTGGAAAATGAAACTAGCAGCACGGAGCTTGTTGGCACTATAGTCTTCAACACTTAAGACAGTCTTGCCTGCTATGTAACTGCTGGCACCATGCCATATAAGGCATGATTGTCAATGCCAGGATGGCTACATGAATACACATTGAGGGAAGACAGATCTATCTCACATCCTGACTTATGCCAGTCAACTGATCCAACCACACAGATCAACCTTAACCTCACAAAAGCAGTGTTCAATTGTCCTTCTGGCTAAGGGAGTTAGAGGACAGTAATGTAATTCCTCTGCCAAGAAGTCATAGAAAAGACTTTTGAGTCAAGAGACTAGCAAACTTTGCATGGATTCTCAGAGAATTCCTAAAATGGGGTTTCCATTGGGTGTTTCAGTTGTTGCCTTGAGTACGCTGTGGCCATATTGGTCCTGCCTCACTGCTGAGTGCTTTGTGTGGCCAACACAATTCTCTAGATTCATGGAATGTTTTTTTCACTGCAGCGTAATTCTCACAAGTCATCTTTCTTCTCCATTCATGACAGTAAATTAGGATTAAGGAAAATGTCTTTCCCTATTGGGGGCAGCATATCTACCATCAATGGAGGCTGCCAGATACAGGCAACTGTAGGTTTTACTCCTGTTGCTGCAATGCCAATTACATTTGAATGTTAATAACATTTTAGTGTGATGTTATTTCATTCTTCTTCTGCAATTCAAAATTGACTTTATTATTTCGAATTGGTTATTTGACAATGTTGCTGCAAAAAACACTGACGCCTGGTTGTTTAAAACGCAAGAGCTTTCCTTTCCCTTGAATGCCACCTTTGAAGCAACAAAACTACCACAATGTACAGTGTGTGAATCATATTCTTACAACACCATTGAGGTTTTCAAGAACCTGATTTTTATAGACCACTTGCTACCAATTTTCGGTCACTTCATAGCACTGTAAAGACAGGGCATTGTGATGACCCGCTTCAATGTTATGCATTTCATCAATATCAGACGGATGAAAGGCAGGGTGGGCCTTGCAGGGACTTGAACCGGTAGGCCTCTGACATATCTCACCAGTAAGCTGCTGAGCTTTCAATGGGGAGTAAACACTGAAGGGCAGGCCTACTCCACCTTGTGCTTTATTCTAGCTCCCTTTGTTGCAAATACAAGAAGTATTTTTATTGCCTTATCTCATTTTTTAATGTTTTCTTTATAATGTAAGCTGCTTGACTTAACAAGGGTTGTTTTCTTTGTCTGTTGCCTTGCTTTCTCTCACACGTGTACTCTTAAAAATGCATTTAATTAGGCTGAGCAGGGATCCCTGGAGCCTCACCCCAGGACATGCTCCTACACCCTCTGGTTGGATGACTTCTGGTGACATCTCTTCACAAGTGACAAAGCATTCAAAAGGGGGGGGGGCACCAATGCCAGTCTTCCAGAAGACAGAATCTGAATTTTATTAACACTCAAAAATGTAAGTAAAACACATTACTAATATAAAAAAACAAATGAACACGCTTCTTAGCTACATAATCATACTTGAGAGCATGGCATAAAAAGAAGGCATCTGGAAACTAACATGCGAGATTGGCTGGCCATATTGAAGCATGTTTTCCTTTCCCTGTCACTCGTGCTATGTATGGACAAGGATTGCTTTGTAAAAGGAAATGCATCCGGAGTCACAGGGGTCACGGAGCCATTTTCCCTGGGGAGCAGGGCTGGGTGGTCTGTCAGGAAGGCAGGGGGCACAGAGGTCTCTCCTTTCATTGCTTAAATATACAAATATGCCCTGATGGAACTGCAGCCTTCACGCAAGCCTGCGAGGAAAAACAGACACTGCCAGACACAGGAGTCGGGAAGTTAAAGAAGATGAAGCCGATCTTTCACTCTTATTTTTTGAAGCAGAGATAAGATTTATTTTCAGCTCTGCAAAGTTAGAAAATCATTTCCGCTAAAAGATCCTCTGTGTGTTCCCTTTTCTTTAGTGTTTTTGTAATTAAAGTTCCAGCCGGCATGTTTTGGGCATTTGGACTCACAATACAAATTACCAGAATCATCCAGTTGTTATTTTTTTTTAACAATCTAACTTCTGTGACTTTTTCCCAACTTTAACATCTGAATGTTCAGCAACCATCTTTTTCCTCCTTACTCTGACACATTTCATGTGCAATAGAACATGTTATTTTGCAATTTTTTATGAATGTACTGAGTACTCAATGTAAAGCAGCAAAGTGACATACAACTCTGTTCCACTATAAATGTGTGAGATGTGAGAGAGATGGAAGAAAGATGGCGACTGCCAAGTGTTACCTTTCATCTGTTAAGGTTGAAAAAAGTGATAGAAGTTAAATTGGTATAAATAAAAGAACGGAATGATTCTAAAAATGTGCATTGTTGGCCTTTCAGTACCCAAACACAATTATTGGGGGAAAGGCCCCCTTTAAGGAATACATTTGCACTATTCCTGGCGCTGAATTATGATTTACATTCTCAAATTGGAAACGAGTAAAAAAAAAAAATCTAAAATATTTCCTGATCCTCAACACAAGACTTATATTTGTGAATCGCTTTTTAACTAATGTATTATTTTTTGTAGTGAATTGATTGCGCTTTGTATTGTTACTTTTTTGTGTGTGATTAAATGTAATAGTCAATTATTTTTTAGAGAATAAAATCGTTCTCAACAGTAGGTTTGTTTTGGTCCTAAAGTGATTTTTACGAGAATCAATTTGCCAATCACATTTTTCAATAAATGTTTTTTTTTTTTGGGGGGGGGGGGGAGGGTGGAAAGGGATGCTTTGAATTTACTGTGGATAGATTTTTAAGACAAAATTTGCACAATTGACTCGTGGGTTCACTAAACACTAATTGTACAGTCTTTGCATATTTATGTTACACTTTGTCCAAATAAAATTAAGCAGATCTTGGTGAATTGTGAATTCTTTACTGGACCACCATATTGTCACACCTCAGTCCCTGATTTTACCCTCTTTCTGGCAAAAAATGCCAGATTGTGGTCTCATCCTCCAAAATAACCCCCATTCTAATCCAGTGCAAATGCAAAGTTTAAGTTGGATGGTATTTCAATGTGAAAGGACCCTCATCACAGCATTTATTGTGGTGAGAGCCATGAGTTCTGCCTTCACTTTGTCAACGTTTGACCGACAGGAATTATTGCCAATGTACCTATTTGTAAAATGTCTTGAAGGAAGCAAAGTACAGAAGCCCTACATCAAGGAAGAGTGCGAATACATTTCTTCCTTAAGCCCCTTCTTCCACAGCTCCCGTGGTGCACACATCTGTTAGGGTGTATCAGATATTTTGCTTATAGATTCTATTGAGGGATCTGTTTGACCACTATACAAAGAGCCTTTCTAAAATCTATGCCCCCCATACCTAGCAGGAAATACCTTCCGTAACAGTCAGCCTTTTTCGGGATGGCCTATGGTAAGTGATGAGTTCAAAGGTATCTCAAGCAGTCTCTAGTGACATCTGTTTCTTGCTTCCATTTGGGAGTCTGAACCTGTGCCAATTTGTAAGTGTTTTTGTCTGCTGTCTCCTTGGACAATGATGTATCCTTGTCCTCTGCAGCCACTGCAGGGGGGGGCTCACTCACCCTTCAAGCCTCTATTTAACCTCCGTCCTCCTTATATCTGTGGAAAGCTAGAATGCCAGGCCTCTCTTGCTACATTTTACAGTGAGGCCCATCATTTTGTGTTACCGCGCTGGATGGATGTGTGTGTTCTTTTTTGCAAACCATTTTCCATTTCTTGTAAGTAGTTTTTCAAAAAAAACTGCAAGGCAATAGCCATTTTATTGAAAAAATACCAGTCTATGCCCAGAGCAGGTTTTTAGGGGACCAAATATGGAAATTTCGCACGCTTCCATTGTGTGCTTACTTTTTTCAGAAACAAGAGCAATGACAAAGAAAACTAAATATAAGAGGAGTTAAGAGAGAAGATTTAAAATATTGAATCTCCCACCAAAATAGGGAGAATTGGTGGATCTGCTGTGCAACAACATTGGCACTGAGTAAAGTAGTGGCTGCCTGCTTGCGGGTTTGTATAATATTTGGTGTATAAAGAAATGACTGGAATTTTTTAGGGGTGGCCGTAACTTGCGTGATTCTGTGTAGCGTAATCATGCTGAATTACATAAGAATTCGGCAAGATTCAGCAGAATTACGCGATCACTTGCATCGAAAATGAACATGAGGATGCATTTTGCTCTAAGAAATAGTGTTAAATGTGCTCTCCTTGTAGGATTCCCCCCCCCCCCCCAAATTACTCCTAATTACGGTAGCAGGAGTAATCACTTTATAATTGGTAATTCTGCATCAAAGAGTACAGCGGAAATGCCAACATTACTCGACTTACTTTGGCGTAGTTAAAATTCCGCCCAGGACTTCAGGGTTTTGAACGTGATCGTTCTAGTCTTGGATAAAGAGTAATGCCTAGTCTGATTATTAAATTAGGACATCCGTGTCCAATCTTGGTCCATGCAGGCTGCATCCGTGCCAGATTTTGATGAAAACCACTAAGTAAATAGTTCCCATTTAGATTCGCTACTTACAAAGCTCCCCTATGTTTATGATCTGAAAAGCTGCCTCTGTCTGTAACTAATGGAACAGCGATATTTCACCTTTCTCAAGCATTATACTTAGCTTGTTTCCTACACTATTCCTTGAATCTGGTATTTGTTTGATTCCCGAAGGACTTTGCACCGAGAGAGAGGCCTGCCTTCCACATTAACAAGATGGCGAAACATCTTTACATCAAAGCCACAAACAATATTATCACTGAATACGAATCTGGAAAAGACCATCGAAAAAAGCCAGAATTTTTAAAGCTAAAAAGAACCTGGAAGAGACCTTCTATGGAGCGAGAACTTTCTGGGGCTGTAGCAGTGGCAAGTGGTTGGGGACAGGTGGTTTGGGTTTAGTGGAAGGTTGCACTCTGTTTAGGAGCACCAGTGATAGCTGACTTAAAATGGCGGGCTACTACATTTGTCTTATTCTGTTTTTCTAACAGCAGTTGGTCGCACTAAAAAGAGGACTGGTAACTGGTTCCTCTGTTTTTTAAGTGAAATCTGTCTGCAGCCAAACATGCAATTTCAACTATTTCTTTGACTTACCCTGGTGGGCGCAGTGGTAATAATATGCCTAGGCGGACTTTAAAACTTTTCCCACTTTGTATGTGCGCTGACATGTGGTATGGGGACTCTAGCGTTTTTTTTCTTTCCCACGGCATGAAATTAGCGACAATTCACTTCCTACATTTTCTATAAATCAGGCTACAAGGGTAGAGCTGGAAACCATGTACGGTCTGAGTTTTAAAGAAATGAAGGGACATGGGTCCATTGGAAGGGTTTTGTGTTTTTCAAACTGCACTTAAAGAATATGGGGGCATATTATCAAGCATGGAGTTAAAATGATCGCCGCTTTAGCGGCAGAAAACTGCCGCTAAAGCGGCGATAATGGGCTTGAGAATTCCAATAGAAGGCCATATTGTCACCAAAACATGGGCTTCTATGGGAATTCTCAAGGGCATATTATCAGGCCCATTATCGCTGCTTTAGCAGCAGTTTTCTGCCTCTGTTTCTTGATAATATGCCCCATGGTTCTTTTCTAATGGCTCAAGTCTCATAATAGGTTCTCATTGGACAGCTTCTGCTTTTTGCTGTTTAAGGGTTGGAGGAACCTGTCACAATAGCATTAGTTGTGGGATTTACACCTTGTAGTGCAATTGAGAGTAGTCTTATTTCTATGGCTCAGACACTAAGCAGCAGCAGACAACAGTCCTTTTTCCATGGCTCTAGTTTCCACGGTTGCATGTTTGTAGGCTTGCACCAGGATAATCTTATTTTGGCTGGGGTTGTGTTAACAATTCTATTTCTATAGCCCAGTGGCTAGAGGACATGTCATGAAAATATTTCGTATGACTCTATAATGGGTCTACAATATAAAGGGTAGAGGTGCAAAACATTTTTTTCACCAGAGAAATGTTATAAAGTTTCTAATTTTTGACCTCTCAAAGGTTGCAAAGATTCCCGGTTTACCTTCGCATGATCAAGTTTTTTTAAATTTCAAAGTAATTTTAACAACATAATCAAATAATGTAAAACCCAGCACGCTGAAAAATGTATACAGAATATTTCTCTGCAACTTTTCCTCTTGTGGAATCTTTCCATACACAGCGGTACTAATTAGGAAACGAGTAATAACCAGTTTCTGCAAAGTATAGCTCTGGAAGACTGGTGTTAAATAAATTGTCTCAACAATCAAAATTTCCACTCGAATGTGACAAAGTAAAAAAACTCCACAAAATAGTGAAAATTCTCTAAGAACTTTGCAAAGTTTCTGAAAACAATTTGCAAAGATGGACACCACTGTGGGCAGATCTATTAACATTTTGCACCAGATCTGTCACAAAAGGGATGCAAATTAGTGCATAAGGTTTATTTGGAATTTCCTTTCCATCCTAAAACTTGTTTTGAGCTGGAAAGTTGCCTAAAAGCAATGGAACGTCTTTGTATCATGGTGACATTCTATGGGTGATACATGAGCCTTTCCATGCAACCACCCATGGCTTTTTATGCAAAGGCCATGTCTGAGAACTATAGTAGACAAGGTTTTGCACCACAAATAACAACGTTTTGAGATTGGTGTTAAATTAGAGACATACTTTTATTTCTCCAGACTTTCCCATCTTTGTATTTGAGCTTCATGGTACAGCACACATACAAAGTGAGAAAAGATTTAAAGGCTATCTAGGCATACTATTTTGTACTGAAAGGGAACTCTTCTAGAACAAAACCTATAGTAGACATGATGCAGACACATTTGCGCTATGCTGCAAAGGTTGTGTGTGGCATTAGGCAGCTTGATTGTGCGCCAGCACTGGGAAGAGAACAGGACAGTGCCAGATCTTAGTAGTTTTTTATGCTTTCCTACTCTCTCCCTCCCTTAAAGTTGTGTTTTAATCTGCCCTTCATGTTTTTGTTACAACTACAGATAGAAATGTTATAGCATATACCACCCACCTGGTTCTCCCGGCACTGAGTCTAGTTAACTTTTTGTTCAGGTCCGGGGAACACCCTGCCTTTTGGGGACTGTGCTATGCTCTAGAAAAAGCTTACTA
The DNA here is from genome assembly GCF_964204655.1 of Triturus cristatus. Lineage (NCBI taxonomy): Eukaryota > Metazoa > Chordata > Amphibia > Caudata > Salamandridae > Triturus > Triturus cristatus. Next base: position 253,988,881 of record NC_140586.1, read on the forward strand.
TAGGATTGCTTGCATCTGGCTAATTCTTTATGCAGGTTACACTGGACATTCATTTGAAGTTTACATTAATTTGGCACTGAGAGGGTCTAATATTTCATTTGATAGTTTAAACTTGAAAAAAGTGCCATTTTTAGAAAGTGAGCCTAAAGGGCAGAGTGACCCAAGCACAGCCTGGTCTACTGCATGACAAAACCTGGTAGTCGCTTATGGTGCCACCAGCAGAGGGCCCTATATTGTCCCTATGATTGGTAAGTGTTGCCCTTAACTGGTTGTAGGGTTGCTCTCTTGTTCTGGTCATCAACACTCCATGGTCCCCGTCTTGGCCATTTTATTTAACAACCTAATGTGCTCTTGTGGCGAACTATGACTTGCTTCTAAGGAACCAATTGGAAGAACGCATCTGCAGCAGCTGCCAATGCAGATAAGCGCAGTGGGACGGGACAGAGAGTTTCGACAGATGACGGAATATGGAAAAATAAATAAATAAATCCTATTCCGTCGTCTAAGCTCTAGGCTGTGGGAGGAATAACTTAAAATTTAAATAAAGCTATGGTGGGGAAGAAGCAACATGAGTGCCTGGGGTTTAGGGGTCCGGTATCAAATGGAAACAAGCATTGGCATAGCCAATAGGTCTCGCCTTTGGGACCTTATAAGTGTTTAGCCATGCAACAGTTGCATAACTAAATACTTATAAGGTCCCAAAAGCGAGACCTATTGGCTATGCAAAGCGGCCATGAGGCCACAAAAGTGAAAGTAATCGCGGTAAAGCGCGGCGCGCTCGCCCGCGCACATGCACTGTAGCTCTAGGCTGGCCTGGTAGCACTTTTTGGAGCCCTCTCAATAAGTCTCGCCAGACCAGCGCATGCGCTGGGTCAGGTGAGACCTAAAAAGCACATGTTGGAAAGAGGAAGTGGAGGCAGAGGGAGCAACACAGAGTGCCTGGGGTCATTTCTTGTGGGGGGGGGGGGGGGAGGGGGAGCAGCAAACGAGGGAGAGAGGAAGAAAAAAGTGCACTCTCAATGAGTGCTAAAAGATAAACAGAAATGTAGTTCCCTAAATATGAGCAGTGAAGGGATACAAGTCAACCAATCAAAAGGATGGTACAAAGGCTGTGCTCCAGGGGAGAGAGAAACAAAAGAATAGGAAGGCGAGCCATGAAATAAGAAAAATCACTGTACTTAAATCCTTTTCCAGCATTGACCCCTCCCCCCGCACCTCTTATAATGGCATTATCAGATAGCATTATCAATGATCTTCCTCTGCAGACAGAAGGGACTCAACGAGCATTAATTAGACTTTAAGTGTGACCCAGCCTGCGGGTCCGATGGCAGCACCCCTGTAGCTCTATAATGGGGGTTCAATGTGCAGCTGAGAGTGGCAATAATGGCAACCAATGGTAAGCAATGGGCAAGCTCTAAGCCCACTGTACATCTTTTGATGGCCCAAAGAGGTTTTGCTTACAGAAAGCTGCTAGAACGTGTCTGATACGCGGAACCGAAAAATGATCCCGCCAAGCAGGCGAGGATCCCTAAATTGGGAGGACGGTTCCCCATCAGGAAGCCACTGTTGAGGGCCTCCACTGTACTGGTGGCCTGGGGGAATGTCGACTCCATTTTTTTTAGACCTTCAAAGTTTACTGTACTGAGGAGATAAAGAGGCACAAAATTCGCAATTCAGAATGCTCAACTGTGCGTCAATGTGCAATTCTACCTCCCTCTGTTGCTCCGTGCCAGACTGTGGCCATCGCGTGCCGCGGAATTGCTACACACAGATTTTCCTGCAGCAGAAGGGGTTCAAATTCCCTTTTAGTGAGTTCATTCTTGTGAAACAAAAATTCACCTACGCACAGAACTGGTCCCTATGGAAAAAAAGTGGCAATGAAACCCGTATGATTCACGTTGAAGAAAACAAACTAAAAAGGAATGGTTTTGAATGTCAGTAATTTCCCCTAGGTTCAGCCTTTTTTCAGTTTGCACATGTTAGTCATTAACGTTCCTTCAAGCTCTAGTCATATGGTGCCAGCACTTGGATGGTGTCAAAGCTCAGTGGGTGCTAATGCTTTACAGATGGCTTATACCGCTCAACCTATTGAGCCTCCAAGAGGGGTGAAGTCAGATGTTTTCGATGGGGTGATCCAAATCAATTGTAGTCAACAACTCTTCGAAGGGTGTGGAAGCCTTGGAGCCTTGGAGGTTATGGTGACCTTGAGGAAGCCTGTACTAATCTCATGGATCTTAGGGAGGGGGACAATGAAGCCAAAATGGTGGCACTCTCCAAACTGAGTTTGAGTTGAAAAAATAGCCACTTTCTGTATTGTAAAGGTGGTTAAAGGTCATTTGATGTCACTTTCAGTAACACGTCTGGAGAAGGAGTTAGACAGCATGTGATGTCAATTTGACCACATCACCAGGTGACTCCATGTCACTAGAATACTATTTGTACATTCTGGATTTGACTTAATAAACCAGTGTATTCTGGGAGTTGCAACCTTGGTTCGCCTCAAGTGAACCAATTGGGCCAGGGCGTCTGATAGCAATTCACTGTTACATTAAAGTCCGCGAGGACTGTTAACAAAGGGACATAAAGGCGGGTGGTAAGCCTGTGCTAGCCCTCTGGTTGAAACTAAATGATGCCATTACCCTGTTAATGCGGAAACACAACATGGCAACAGGGGAGCAGCAAATCACATGCGCATGTTCAGGCTGGAAACAAAAAACTCCATTAAAAAAAAAAAATACAAAGGCAGGCCTTCATCCTTTTTGCTCACAGGATTTGGATCAACAACCCCATCAACATCAGCAGCACAAATGTATGACGGAATACCGAGGTTATGACTATCATTACACACTAATATCATGGACAGAATCTCAAGGGACAAATTATCGAATGGAAAGTGCATACAGAGGAAGTATAGATTTCCTATTCGTAACTCCACATCTACGCACCTTGAAGATATATATATTTAAATCGACATGGTACATATAGGTGGATTTAGGTGTACAAAATCTATACTTACTTACCTTCCGATATTTTGCCTTTCGAATTTTGTGGATATGATATTTGGTGGCATCGAGATTCCTACCTCAATATTGCGTGGCGCGTCCATCAGAACTACCCCAACCGTACTGCAACCCAGAAAGGAGCCGAAGACCCACCACGTCCTAGCACGCTGCATATCTACATGCCGGCATTCACCACCCACAAATACGCTGCCTCATTGTAATCGGTCCAGAATAGTACCTCAGGCCTCTCACCGCCTTATCCAGCGCTCTACCTCAAGGCTCCCACACCTTTGGCCAGCTCTCTCTTACTGTCTAACTAGGCTTGAGCTCTGTACATACCTCTGCACACATACCCAATTGTATGCAAAAAAAGTGATGTTGTGTTACTAGGAGTTTATAAAGAGTGCTTACACCTCGGCTTCATGGTGCTAAGAAACCATAATCAACACACCTACTTGATAAAAAGACAGAATCGAAAGATTATAAGCAGCCGGGAACATCGCATGCACAAATAGAGAGCTATGGAATTCCAAATTCTGGAAATAGTAACAAAAAAACACACTTTGTCTCCAGATCAGACTTTCCCTATGGGGGAAATTTATAGTGCTAGATTTGCGATGGAAGGGAGTGAATGGATTTGCCCAACATAAGTGTAGATGGCTGGAAGGTTGCACATAAATTGCTTTGTGCATGTTGGCGAGAGATGGGTATCTTCTTACCGACAGGTAGAGAGTGCTAAGAGCACTTCGTCCTAGGGCCCGCCATATTGCAGTGTGCATTTCCCAATGTCTGTAAATGTGAAGGTTTTTAACACGACTGCTAGGTTGCCAGGCTGGTGAAAGGCTGCAATCTTAATGCAGACTTGTAAACAAGCATTTGCAAAGTCAGCAGATTTGACATTCGCTTGAGCGCTAACAAATACAATATAAAATGCCTGCTGGACTGCAAGATAGTTGTTTTTTTCAAGATTATGGAGCAGATTTACAAGCCCCTTGCACCACTTTTGCGTCATTTTTAACATGGGAAAAGTGACGTAAAAGTGGCGCAAGGGGCTTGTAAATCTGTCCCTATGTATTTAAAGCACGGTAGAGAAAATGGATGAAACGTATGATGAGTGTACATTTCAGATATAAAATAGTCCATCAAGCATTCCAATGGAGACGGAGGATGCAACAAAACGGTTAATAGAAAGCATGTGAGAGTAAAATTATTTATTTAGGCTGATCCAAGATGGATTGAAAATATCTCGAGCCAATGGTTGAAGTTGCCTCAGCTAAAGAAGCCAATGGCTGTAGTTTCCTGAGTTAAAGAAGCCAATGGCTGAAAGAGGCTGAACCAAAGCCCCTGCAAGTATAGAATACTATAGGTTCTATATGAATGATGCAAGCGTCATTGAAAGTAAAACCCAAAAATCGCAGGTTTTTGTAATGTAAACAGCGTCAAACCTAAACCCTGGACGACAGCGAAGCTGTGTTTTCATAACGACTTTGTGTAGTTTACAGCGGCAGTGCAGCAGGAAAGGACAGCTGACCCACGTTTGGAGCTGCTAACCTAAACCCATTAGCCTCATCTCACCAAGACCATAGTAGTAGCAGGTGTATTGCCACTCCAATCTCGTTACATCGCAGAAAGAGACATCATTGGCGCTCCGATGACGTCAGCGGATGTGATGTCTGTGGAAGGTGCATCTCATGTGTAAGAGCTCTTAAAGGAGGCTTGGTCTCTGAGGTCTGCCTATTGGTGGACAAGCAAAGACCTAGCATTGGTCTGGTACAAGGGCATGTCTTTAGGACAGGGACGTCACGAGCAGCTGCTGGGATCGGAAGTGAGGTTAAAGGTCACCACAGCTGAGGAAGGATTGTCCCATGAGATGAATTTAAAGTTGCTCAACATGTGATGAGGCAATGCTGGCCAAAGCAGCATTGGGATGAATAAATAGTATGGCTATTAATAGTAATAGCCATTCTAGAGCACATGTGTCACAGTAGTGTGTCCGGTGCTAGCGATCTCATTTGGAACATGAAGTCAGTTCCACATGGCACATTTGGTCGCACAGTGGGAAGTTCTGGGTGCCTCATAGGAAGCCCTGTTTTAGCGGCTGGATCTGGAGGTGTTCTTTGTAGCTCTGAGGGATCACTTCTGCAGCACTTCACCCAGTTCATGAGCAGGCTTCTGGTGCAGTGTGACTAGTTGCAGGGGTCTCACCTGGAAGTTGCATGCTCCTTTCTACAGATCACACCTGGATCATTGTTAATTTGCAGTACTGTGTCTAGCTCCGGTGGTTAATTCTGGAGCACTGTACCCAGTACTTGGGGCCTCACCTGGACGTATGTGGCCTAGATATGGCCTCACATCTGGTTCACTGTGCAGGTATATATACCGCATTTAGAGGACTTTATCCACTTCTGAAGTTCCGGAGTTAATTTCTGGAGGCCGCATCTTCCGAAGGGTGAAGACATGTTGGAGACAGTCCACAGACAGGTGAATATGGGCAGAAGTCGTTTAAAGCACAAATTGTGCAAGAAGGTGCTCATTATATTATGTTACTTTCCATTTATAAAGCGCACATCCACCAGACGGTCTCGTGGCGCTAGGTAGCCAGTCAACTTCAACCCCTTTAGTAATAAGCCTGTCTAAAGAGCAGAGTTTTCAGGAGTTTTCTAAATGTAGCAAGATCCAAGGAGGACCTAAGGTCCCAAGGCAGGCTTTTCCATACACGAGAGGCGATAAAGGCAAACCTACGACCTCCGATCCTTTGTTTATTCCAGGGCAGAGTTGTCAAGAGGTGTAAGTTGCTAGATCTTAAAGCTCTGGTTGGACAGTATTTAGTGATCCTAGACTTCACGAAAGCAGGGTAGTTCAGGTGGAGGGACTTAAAAACCATGCAGCACGCTTTAAACATTGATCTCTGTACAACTGGCAGCCAATGAAGGTCCATAAATGCCTGGGAGATGTGGCAATGTTTGGGCAAGGTGTATATCAGCCGAGCAGCCTGGTTTTGAATTAGCTGGAGCCTGCGCTGGAGGATTTTAGGAAGTAAATGAGTTAGCGTAATCTAATCTAGACATGACTAGAGCTATGATTACTTGGATCACTTGCTCGTGAATCTAAAATGTAAACGCTGAAGGAAAGGAGTGGCGAGGGATGGAATAAACATGTTCAAAAGCCCAGAGGTAATAAACAAAGCTCAAGGCAGGCCTTTATTTTCCAACTCAAGAGCACTAGCGATTACAAAGTGTGTGGGAGACAGGACGTGTGGGGGGTAACATTAAAATACATTGCAGCAGGTAAAGAGAACTCTACTACCGGAAAGGCATCGATAAAGCTAGAGACCACATTAAGGAGACAAGCAATATATGTCTAGAAAAACTTCTGGTCCATATTTGCAACCAAAATCCAGCACCTCTACCCCAGCTTCTAATGTCTGTGGCAGAAGCAGAAGTGCACAATTTACACGAGCTGTAGAGCTCTGGAAGTCTTGGCCAATAGGTAAACACACTTTTTGAAATAACAGTGCATCCTGGAAGTCTTTCATGTTGGTGTAACACTATTTGCACTGACAGTGCAGCCTGGAAGTCTTTCGAGTTGGTATGACCCTCTTTGCACTAGCAGTGCAGCCCTGGAAGTCTTTCGAGTTGGTAAAACACTATTTGCACTAGCAGTGCAACCCTGGAAGACTTTCAAGTGGTAAAACACTCTTTGTACTAGCAGAGTAGCCTTGGATGTCTTCTGAGTTGGTAAAACACTCTTTGCACTAGCAGTGCAGCCTCGAAGTCTTTCGAGGTTGTAAAACACTCTTTGCACTAGCAGAGTAGCCTTGGATGTCTTCTGAGTTGGTAAAACACTCTTTGCACTAGCAGTGCAGCCTCGAAGTCTTTTGAGGTTGTAAAACACTCTTTGCACTAGCAGTGCAGCCTGGAAGTCTTTTGAGTTGGTAAAACACTCTTTGCACCAGCAGTGCAGCCCTGGAGAACTTTCAAGTTGGTAAAACACTCTTTTTACTACCAGTGCAGCCTGGAAGTCTTTTGAGTTGGTATGACCCTCTTTGCACTAGCAGTGCATCCTGGAAGTCTTTCATGTTGGTGTAACACTATTTGCACTGACAGTGCAGCCTGGAAGTCTTTCGAGTTGGTATGACCCTCTTTGCACTAGCAGTGCATCCTGGAAGTCTTTCATGTTGGTGTAACACTATTTGCACTGACAGTGCAGCCTGGAAGTCTTTCGAGTTGGTATGACCCTCTTTGCACTAGCAGTGCAGCCCTGGAAGTCTTTCGAGTTGGTAAAACACTATTTGCACTAGCAGTGCAACCCTGGAAGACTTTCAAGTGGTAAAACACTCTTTGTACTAGCAGAGTAGCCTTGGATGTCTTCTGAGTTGGTAAAACACTCTTTGCACTAGCAGTGCAGCCTCGAAGTCTTTCGAGGTTGTAAAACACTCTTTGCACTAGCAGTGCAGCCTCGAAGTCTTTTGAGGTTGTAAAACACTCTTTGCACTAGCAGTGCAGCCTGGAAGTCTTTCCAGGTTGTAAAACACTCTTTGAACTAACAGCGCAGCCTGTAAGTCTTTCGAGTTAGTAAAACACTCTCTTTGCACTAGCAGTTCAGCCTGGAAGTCTTCAAGGTTGTAAAACACTTTGCACTAGCAGTGCAACCCTGGAAGTCTTTCGAGTTAGTAAAACAGTCTTTGCACAAGCAGTGTAGCTTGGAAGTCTTTAGAGTTGAGAAAACACTCTTTGCACTAGCAAGCAACCCTGGAAGTCTTATGAGTTGGTAAAACACTCTTTGCACCAGCAGTGCAGCCCTGGAGAACTTTCAAGTTGGTAAAACACTCTTTTTACTACCAGTGCAGCCTGGAAGTCTTTCGAGTTGGTAAAATACTCTTTTCACTAGCAGTGCAGCCTGGAAGTCTTTCCAGGTTTTAAAACACTCTTTGCACTGACCGTACAACCCTAGAAGTCTTTCAAGTTGGTAAAACACTGTTTGCACTAGCAGTGCAGCCTGGAAGTCTTTCGAGTTGGTAAAACACTCTTTGCACTAGCAGTGCAGCCTGGAAGTCTTTAGAGTTGGGTAAACACCCTTTGCACTAGCAGTGCGGCCCTGGAAGTCTTTAGAGTTGAGAAAACACTCTTTGCACTAGCAGTGCAGCCCTGGAAGTCTTTCCAGTTGGTAAAACACTCTTTTCACTAACAGTGCAGCCTGGAAGTCTTTCCAGGTTGTAAAACACTCTTTGCACTAACAGTGCAGCCTGGAAGTGTTTCGAGTTGGTAAAACACTGTTTGCACTAACAGTGCAGCCCCGGAAGTCTTTCTAGTTGATAAAACACTCTTTGCACTAGCAGTGCAGCCCTGGAAGTCTTTCCAGTTGGTAAAACACTCTTTTCACTAGCAGTGCAGCCTGGAAGTCTTTCCAGGTTGTAAAACACTCTTTGCACTAACAGTGCAGCCTGGAAGTGTTTCGAGTTGGTAAAACACTGTTTGCACTAACAGTGCAGCCCCGGAAGTCTTTTGAGTTGGTAAAACACTCTTTGAACAAGCAGTGTAACCTGGAAGTCTTTAGAGTTGGTAAAACACTCCTTGCACTAGCAGTGCAGCCTGGAAATCTTTAGAGTTGGTAAAACACTCCTTGCACTAGCAGTGCAGCCTGGAAGTCTTTCTAGGTTGTAAAACACTCTTTGCACTAGCAGTGCAACCCTGGAAGTCTTTTGAGTTGGTAAAACACTCTTTGAACAAGCAGTGTAGCCTGGAAGTCTTTAGAGTTGGTAAAACACTCCTTGCACTAGCAGTGCAGCCCTGGAAGTCTTTAGAGTTGAGAAAACACTCTTTGCACTAGCAGTGCAGCCTGGAAGTCTTTCGAGTTGGTAAAACACTCTTTGAACAAGCAGTGTAGCCTGGAAGTCTTTAGAGTTGGTAAAACACTCCTTGCACTAGCAGTGCAGCCTGGAAATCTTTAGAGTTGGTAAAACACTCATTGCACTAGCAGTGCAGCCTGGAAGTCTTTCTAGGTTGTAAAACACTCTTTGCACTAGCAGTGCAACCCTGGAAGTCTTTTGAGTTGGTAAAACACTCTTTGAACAAGCAGTGTAGCCTGGAAGTCTTTAGAGTTGGTAAAACACTACTTGCACTAGCAGTGCAGCCTGGAAATCTTTAGAGTTGGTAAAACACTCCTTGCACTAGCAGTGCAGCCCTGGAAGTCTTTAGAGTTGAGAAAACACTCTTTGCACTAGCAGTGCAGCCTGGAAGTCTTTCGAGTTGGTAAAACACTCTTTGCATTAGCAGTGCAGCCCTGGAAGTCTTTCCAGTTGGTAAACCACTCTTTTCACTAGCAGTGCAGCCTGGAAGTCTTTCCTGGTTGTAAAACACTCTTTGCACGAACAGTGCAGCCTGGAAGTCTTTAGAGTTGGTAAAACACTCTTTGCATTAGCAGTGCAGCCCTGGAAGTCTTTCCAGTTGGTAAACCACTCTTTTCACTAGCAGTGCAGCCTGGAAGTCTTTCCTGGTTGTAAAACACTCTTTGCACGAACAGTGCAGCCTGGAAGTGTTTTGAGTTGGTAAAACACTGTTTGCACTAACAGTGCAGCCCCGGAAGTCTTTCTAGTTGATAAAACACTCTTTGCACTGACAGTACAACCCTGGAAGTCTTTCAAGTTGGTAAAACACTCCTTGCACTAGCAGTGCAGCCTGGAAATCTTTAGAGTTGGGAAAACACCCTTCGCACTAGCAGTGCAGCCCTGGAAGTCTTTAGAGTTGAGAAAACACTCTTTGCACTAGCAGTGCAGCCCTGGAAGTCTTTCCAGTTGGTAAAACACTCTTTTCACTAACAGTGCAGCCTGGAAGTCTTTCGAGTTGGCAAAACACTCTTTGCACTAGCAGTGCAGCCTGGAAGTTTTTAGAGTTGGGAAAACACCCTTTGCACTAGCAGTGCAGCCCTGGAAGTCTTTAGAGTTGGTAAAACACTCCTTGCACTAGCAGTGCAGCCTGGACGTTTTTAGAGTTGGGAAAACACTCTTTGCACTAGCAGTGCAGCCTGGAAGTCTTTAGAGTTGAGAAAACACTCTTTGCACTAGCAGTGCAGCCTGGAAGTCTTTCGAGTAGGGAAAACACTCTTTTCACTAACAGTGCAGCCTGGAAGTCTTTAGAGTTGGGAAAACACCCTTTGCACTAACAGTGCAGCCTGGAAGTCTTTAGAGTTGGGAAAACACCCTTTGCACTAGCAGTGCAGCCCTGGAAGTCTTTTGAGTTGGTAAAACACTCTTTTCACTAGCAGTGCAGCCCTGGAAGTCTTTCGAGTAGGGAAAACACTCTTTGCACTAACAGTGCAGCCTGGAAGTCTTTCGAGTTGGGAAAACACTCTTTCCATTAGCAGTGCAGCCCTGGAAGTCTTTCGGTCGGTAAAACATTATTTGCACTGACAGTGCAGCCCCGCAAGTCTTTCGAGTTGGTATGACCCTCTTTGCACTAGCAGTGCAGCCCCGCAAGTCTTTCGAGTTGGTATGACCATCTTTGCACTAGCAGTGCAGCCCTGGGAGTCTTTTCGGGCTGGTTAAACACTCTCTGCACCAACTGTGTAGCAATGTGGTGTCTTTTCGAGTTTGTAAAACACATTTTGCTCTAGGAGTGTGCAACCCTCTGGTGTCTTTTGGGGTTGGTAAACCACTATTTGCACTAGCAGCGCTTCCCATGGATGACTTGTCGAGTTGTTAAAAGTCCCTGCCCCAGCAGTGGAACCCTCGGTTGTCCTTTAGAACAACTGAAACAAACGTAAATTGTACAAGGGCGTTTTAATTGTGAATGGATGCTTCTTATAGGTTTCACATGGAATTACCTTTTTTTCCTTTTACGTGGGCATTATGTTTCGCTAGTAGCTCGGTGGACTGATGCACCTGCACAACGAATCTGCGAATCTTGCCTTGCCAACCAGCCTTTCATCATTCCAAGGTCGATTATCTTTGAGGAAGGCAATAAAAAACATGTTATTTCTCAATATCCTAAGAGATCACCTTGGGGCGACACTTATGACCTACACATTCTTACGTTTTAGCTTACATTTTGCTAAGAATTGCAACCAGGGTATCTTTCCTCATTTATCTTTGTAATATTGATGGTATTGCTTTTCTTTTTTTTATAGCGCTCAGTTTGCCATTGGAGAGGCATCACTGAGCTTTTCTGTACATGATTTGAAATAAGTAATCTAAAAGTGCAAACATGAGGCCATTAGCTCAGATTTCTATAGAAATCTGAAAAGAAGCCCATCTTTGAATACTTTATATAAATAAGCCTGAATGTTGCATTTTACTATTATTTTCTTTTATATTATTTAACTTAGGCAGAACGTGTGAACACCAAGGGTTTGGTGGATTTACCTACCCTGACAAATGAAGAGAAATGTTTGCAGCATCTTGCTGAAAGAGAGGCAAAAAGGGTCCGGGATGGGGGTGGGGGGCGGGGGGGGGGGGGGGGGTGGGGGAGCAGAGTATTTCACATGGAAGGAGCAAGCAGCGAGAAGGGTCTCCCCCAGGCCCCGTATGTGAAAATATAGTATTTGCAGTACCGAGAAGTGCAGAAGATGGGTTGGAAAATAGTCAAACCTTATTTTGGGGCAAATTAGGGCGAAATGCCACACACTGCAGTTCGCACTGTACAGAAGGCCTCAACTGTAAAGCAGCGGTGATTAGGAAGCTAATTTGAAAAATGGCAGGAAAATGAGTCAACCACCCTGAGATTCAGAATAACCCTTGCTGTGGCATTCTGGCTATTCCCGCCTTCGGTCGAAAGCTTTTCAGAGCCACAGGTAAAATGTAATCATGCCAATTTGACACTCCCCTCTCGCCTAGCAACACCACAGCTTTGGCGGACTTTTGGTGCAACCTGGTGCCCTTTTATTATGGAATCCTGTGGACTAAGATACCTTGTAAACAGTCAATAAATAGTCAAAGGAAACGATCCATCCTCGATTTCAAACATTCCATTTATTGTATGTTCGCTCTGTCTTCCCTCGACTTAATGACAAACACTCCTTTGCGAGCCATGACCTGCTACTATGCCATAGCGTCGAAAGGCTAGAGTTTTGTCACAGATGTGTGCCAGTGTTATGCAGGGAAAGTGGTGACGTATGGAGGGGCTACTAACCCTTGATTAAGCATTAAAAAGGAGCCACCTCACTGGAGAGCAATGGGCCGTAATATTTGGGGTGCGGTGCTACTACAGATATTACACTACTGAAAGCTATACCACTGAAGGGAAGACGAATTTGCTACCAAGGACATCTTTTTGGATTGTGCTTGCATCTTTATGTATAAATATCTTAAATAAAAACGCTGTATAAAAAATGTTATCAAACGCTTGTAGAACTAATGCTTCTTGCATGACGGGCAGTGCACACTGAGCCGCCTCTCAGCGTTCATAGTATTTAGCAGACTTTGAACTTTTGCCCACGATCACGCAGTTCGTTGAAGCAGGGGGTCTGGCATTTAGCAGATTCTGGACACTAAATCAGAATTCTTTACCCCGGATCACACAGTTTAGTCAAGGAGGAGTGCTGGGAATACATTCCAAGTCTCCGGTTCTAAAGGCAATATATTTCCCACGAGTAGCTTAGTAGTGCCTGGTAACAGACACAAAAATATGATTTGAGGGAGAGGATGTGGTGAGTGAGACACCGAAAGGCAGCTGCAGCAGTTAATGTGGATATGACGCAGTAGAGTTCCGGTGCTTTTATAATTCCACTCTGTGGTGGTCATGCTGTGGGAGTAGTGGAGAAGGGGAGGTAAGAGGGTGCTACCAGTGAAAGAACGTGGTGCCTGAGGGCTATTGTAAGGTGCCCAGAGAGGTGGGTCGTAGGTAGAGGAGGGAAGTGCCTCGGTGTGTCAAGTGCGATGAGGGAAAATGCATGTGTGGGAGAACCGGGCTTTTCAGGTGGTAAGGCGCTGGTAGGGCTGTGCTACACAGGGGTGGCCGGAGGGTTCAGGGCCTTGAACTAAACGAGGCAAGCCGGTGTGGGGCCTTGCAGGACAGTGCAGGCCCCGTGACCCACTTTGAGAGTCTGTCCTGCTCGGGAGAACCCAAATCTTTCCGTGGGGCGAGGGGAGGGGCGTGGGGGGGGGGGGGGGGGGGCAGTGGTGCATCCACAACACCAGAACGAGTAGTATATCCCAGAGCGGGAAGGCACTTCTACACTGACATGTGGTCCGGCTGGGTATGCTGAGATCCGAACACCCGCTCTTTAACTCTCCAGCTGCTGGTTTTCTGTAAGACAAGCTCGACATATAAAGGCACTGGGCTATCTGGGCGCGCCACCTATGGGTCTCCTACACCACAGAAATTTCAGGGGCCCGGGTTATACAGTCAGCTTAGGGGCGTAGCTTCCATTTGATAGTCAGCTTAGGGGCGTAGCTTCCATTTGTGCACCAGGTGAAGTAGCACCGGGGCCAAGAGGCCTGAGGGGCTCACTGAACCCCGATTATTGCTTCATTTTATAATATAAAAACACAGCCGGGTGGGGGCCAGCGAACATTTCTTCCTTGCGCTATGGCCAATGACACAGTGGCTACGCTGCTACTGCTGCAGCTATATACAAGGCCCGCAGCCTTGTGAAGTACCTACAGATAGAAAACACATGGAATGTGTGTGACCATCCTAAGGCTGAGGTATGATTGTGCTGCACACAATTGCACTCAGCTGCCGCTGAACAAAAAAGGTTAACATTACCTGCAGAAAAAATACTTCTGCCAAATTAGCTTTAATGTTACAAGCAAAAATCACAAACCCCCAGAAAACAACAATTAATGCGTCCTATGAGAACCTTTGTAGACCTCCCACGACGAAAAAACTATCGCAAAGTACATCAAATATGTCGTCACACAATGCTTCAACAATGATGCGCAGCTTGGTTCTATCTATCTATATACTCAAATGCTGGCACATACTTGGAAACATAAGCCCAGGATCACAGCATTTGCTCAAGCAGGGAAGCCAAGCTACACTGAAAGATAAATGAACAAGAACACATCCTCTCTATTTAATGGATGACATCACTGAGTCAAAATTGTAATTTTACTTTCGTGCATGCAATATTACATCTATCATAAGTAAGATGCCAGAGGAAACTGAAGATAGTACACAATTTCAGGCAACAGTCTCAACTCTATTGTGTATTGCATTGTGCAATTAAAAATGTTGTGTGATGGAGAACGTATGGTGACATACCCTGGAGAACAGCTGCAATAACATAAGAACATGTAGAACATACAGTATATTGTGGTCAACTAACAAGAGTGCTGTATTTTAACCTATAGCAAGTTACAAGGTTACTTTCCTGTTACGATATTTTTTTTTTACTGTGTGAAATGTCAAATTCAGAGTCCTCTCTGATAAGAGAAGGAAGGGAATTTACTTCAGGCCTTTGATGAAGCAAATCTCCAACCATTTCCATGGTTGGAAAGTGTTGAGGTACAGTTTGTGAATGTTCACGAACCGACGTGTTTGTGGCCGTCCACAAACCCACACAACAAACTATACTTGTAACACCCACTTCACACCGCATGCCTGGACTTCATACTTGCATAATTTTACGCAGTCGTGCATAATGATGACACAGGTGCCAATAGATTTGGACCTGTTAAGTCTCCTTTTGTGAATGGCAAGTAGGTGTAACTCCATCCACATTGATCCTTAAATGTACGTTTTGAACGTAAATGCCTCTGTGATTCAGGCCCTTCTCGTCTTTTTAAGCAAGAGACTGTGGGGCAGATTTATATCAGACTTGCGCCACTTTTACGCCGCTGTTGCGTCACTTTTTGTGACGCAGCGGCGGCGTAAACCCTGCGCCACGTTGCGCCCTATTTACATCGCGACGCATCTATGGAGATGCGTCACGGTGAAAAGCCCTGCGCCACATTAAACCTGCGTCAGGTTTAATGTATGCAGGGTGGGCGTTCCATCGGAAAAAGCCTCGGAAAAGTGACGCAGTGAAATCTATAAGATTTCACTGCGTCACTTTTCCGACGCTGCTGCGTCAAAACCCTGCGCCTGCTTGTAGCAGGCGTAAGGCATAACGCAGCATGATAGGTATGGGCAGCCCCTAAACATTGCTGGAGTTGCGTCGTGCTTGCGAAACGACTCCAGCAATGCGCCACCTTACGCCATCAGATGCGTCACGCATCTGTTTATCCTTGCGCCACGATGCGCTGCATTGTAAATGCGGCGCATCTGTGGTGGCGCAAGGGTAAACTTGCGTGACGCATATTTCCTGGCACATCCATGCTGATTTGCAGGGATGCGCCAGGGAACATAAATCTGCCCCTGTATCTGCAGCCCTGGGGCAGTCTGACTCACGCACTGCCCTCACTCATACAACCTGGATTGCGAAACCCAATGCTGCGCTCGAGCAGTGGCGCTAAACAGACCTAGTCTTACAACACACCCACATCGTGTGTTTCAGTGCTTACAGGTAGAACATACACCTGGTTTGGAGGGCAGGTCATCTTCGAAGCACGAATTCCCTGTAGAAACCTGTTTCTTCCTGTATCTAAAACTGAGCTGTAAACCTGAGCAGAATCCCTGGTGTGGGTTTTGAGTAAAGCTATGTGCAAACCGGTGCATTATACACAACTAATGCATGACATCTTACTCATTAGTACTGCACTAAATGCAGCCCTTCTATCGCCTACAGAAGACACAGGTGTGCTTGGTCGCGCACGCGCGCACGCACACACACACAAGCGTCCAATGGCACGTCACCGCACACGACACACCACACAGCCCTCCAGTTCCACACCGTGCCATTGTCTGTCACAGATCAGGCACGGGTATATCACCCAGTACTATACACAGGCATCCATTCCATGACGTCTCTTACCGTATTCTTATTATTATTTGGACATTTATAAAGCACAACATAGTCTCTCTAGGAGCGTCTTGGTGGTAATACTCACAGGTAGAGCACTGAATGTGATACCCAAACAGGAATGTTAATGACATGTCAGCCTCTGGGATCGCACTGACTTCCCATGACATACGAGACTCGAAAATACACACTGGCCTCCCTTGAAGTCTCTAATCTTACATGTACCCTGGGCTCCCATTGTGTGTTAGTCTTTAACATACACAAATGCCTCCCGTGATGTGACATCTGTAATACACACAGAGGCCACCCCATGAGGTGTTAGTCTCTAACATGCACACTGGGTTCCCTTGATGTGCCCGTCTCGAAAAGACACAGATGCCCCCAATGGTGTGTCAGTCTCTGACATACACAGTGGCCTCCCATGATATTTCAGTCTCTCACGTACACTGTGGCCCCCATGATGTGTCAGTCTCAAACATGCATAGTGGAC
This sequence comes from Triturus cristatus, assembly GCF_964204655.1. Taxonomy (NCBI): domain Eukaryota; kingdom Metazoa; phylum Chordata; class Amphibia; order Caudata; family Salamandridae; genus Triturus; species Triturus cristatus. Next base: position 254,005,213 of record NC_140586.1, read on the forward strand.
TCCCATGATGTGTCAGTCTCAAACATACACAGTGGCAGTCCCATGATGTGTCATCATCAAACGTTTGCAGTGGCCTCCATGATGTGTCAGTATCTAACATACACAGTGGCCTCCTATATCAGTCTTTCACATACACACTGGCCTATCATGAAGTATATGTCTCTAACTGGACACTGGGTCCCCATTATGTGCTAGTCTTTTAACATGCACATTGGGCTTCACGTGATGTGACAGGCTCTGACATACAAAATGGTGTCCCGTAATGTGTCTGTCTCTTACATTCATAGTGGCCTCTCATGATGCGTCAGTCTCAAGTATACAGTGGCCTCCCATGATGCGTCAGTCTCAAGTATACAGTGCCCCCCCCATGATGTGTCAGTCTCAAACATGCAGTGGCCTCCCATGATGTGTCAGTCTCAAACATACACAGTGGCAGTCCCATGATGTGTCATCCTCAAACATACACAGTGGCCTCCATAATGTGTCAGTATCTAACATGCAAAGTAGCCTCCTACATCAGTCTTTAACATATACACTGACCTCCCATGAAGTATATGTATCTAGCTGGACACTGGGTCCCCATTATGTGCTAGTCTTTAACATGCACACTGGGCTTTACATGATGTGACAGGCTCTGACATACAAAATGGTGTTCCGTAATGTGTCTGTCTCTTACATTCATAGTGGCCTCTCATGATGCGTCAGTCTCAAATGTACAGTGGCCCCCCATGATGTGTCTGTCTCAAACATACACAGTGGCCTCCCAAGATGTGTCGGTCTCAAACATACTCAGTGGCCTCCCAAGATGTGTCGGTCTCAAACATACACAGTGGACTCCCATGATGTGCCAGTCTCAAACATACACAGTGGCCTCCCATGATGTGTCGGTCTCAAACATACACCGTGGCCTACCATGATGTGCCAGTCTCAAACATACACGGTGGACTCCCATGATGTGTCATTCTCAAACATACACAGTGGCCTCCAATGATGTGTCTGTGTCAAACATACACAGTGGCCTCCCGTGATATGTCAGTCTCTTTCATACACCGTGGCCTACCATGATGTGCCAGTCTGAAACATACACAGTGGCCTCCCATGATGTGTCAGTCTCAAACATACACAGTGGACTCCCATGACTTTTCAGTCTCTCAAACATACACAGTGACCTCCCATGATGCGTCAGTGTCTTACAAACAAAGGGGCCCCCCATGACGTTTCCTTCTCCAACATTCACACTGGCCTCCCACGATGCGTCATTCTCCAACATAAACACAAGACTCCCGGTGATTCTGATCAGACACATCCTGTGCCCTCTGCCCCGCGTCTTGTAGCACTTTACGATTTCCTGTAAGATCTCACACCTTGTCATCGGAGAGCCCCAGCGATTCTGCGAACCATACGTCTCTTTCCAAGGCGCTCTTTGTGTTAGCCACGCTCACCATGTTTCCGCTCTCGCGCCCATTGCGCCACGAAATAGAATTAGAAGAAATACTCTCCACTAAATGCTTTCGCCAAAGACAAGCATCTCCCATAGTTTGATGTTTGACTGACTCGGTCCCGACCCTACATCAATTTGAGAGGCAATTTTCACCTCATCCAATTTCTCTATAGACTAACTGGTGTCAGGATTGTCATCTAATTAGGGGTAGAGTGTCCCAGAAATCTCTGTTGGTTTTTCTAGTCAAGAACTTTAAAAAGCCAGCGAGGGCGTGGTCAAGTGACTCCCTAAATATTTACCTTCTCAAGAGGTGCCACAACTGTTCAATTTACGACGGCCAGCCTCACCTTACCCTAGTCCTCCACTTAAAGAAGTGGGCGAGCCCTACGCTCCACATTCGGGGAGCACCGGGCGCTTTGGCACTGTGGGTGGGAACTTTTATAAACAAAGAGGATATACAGATAGCGGCCTTGGTGATAATGATTTCGAAGTATTCCAAATATTCCGAGAAGAAATCTTAAGGGGAAACCTAAGGAATCTGCAAAATCGATGGCGAAAATATAGATTAACGTTCTTTTTAATTTATTGCCAAAAAATGCTGAAACATAGTACATCAAACGGCAGTCACTGAATTGATTTTCAACATTGTTTAAATATTTGAAATCTCTCTGTTTGAAATATGTACAATATGAAAAGCCTCTGTCCCAGGCCACACAACTCTTCGGACCCCAGTTATCTGTATCCCAGTGTCGCTCCCCGTTCCCTTACACCTCGCCAGCACCCCGCCCACCCTCTGCGGCATGATGCCAGTTTCTCTGTTCTATTACACACCTTGGGGCAGATTTACAAGCCCCTTGCGCCACTTTTGCGTCACTTTTAACATGGGAAAAGTGACGCAAAAGTTTCGCAAGGGGCTTGTAAATCTGCCCCCTTGTCTCAGCCCCTCTGCGGGTTTGCACCCCTAAAAGCAGACGATTGCTTGCAGGCGCGCAACACCCATTGGACTCACAGGGCTTCAGCCCCCCCCGTCGTGTGTGGCAGCCCGGGATGAGACACCTTCCCGGGCAAAAAAGCAGCCGCACCCGAGCACTTCACAGGTCTTTAAAAGACCATTTGCATGTTAATGAGGCCTTGCTGTTGTTTCACCCCTTCTAAGAGGCCCTGCAGCTCCACTCTGCCTATTGATTAAAGTTCAGCCCCCCCCGAAATTTTTTCTCAGCCCCCCCCGAAATTTGGCTCTAGTTGCGCCTCTGATTGCTTGTCACATTCAGGCATAGATTAAAAAAAAAAAGTCCCCTTAGTAGTTAGTGACTTGGGATGGGTCATGAGTGGCTTCGCTGCGAAATGAGTTTATATAATGAGCGCAGCATGTGCAGTGACACCTTGTCCATGATTCTCAGGGGGCCAGTGCCCCCCAATTACCACAGTTCTGTACTAGCTAATGAAGGGTTCTTGGAGTTGGGTACAATTTCCCTTGCAGCTCAGCTGAGCTGCCGCTATAATAATTGAGCAGTGAGGCAGTCTTGCTGGCCTTTGCCGCCACATCCTCGCTTCTTGGCGCCCCTCATTCCTCCTTCCTGTCTGCTGCGTATGCATATTCCCTCTGCCTGGATGGAATATTTGAGGGAACGTCCATTAGAAGTTTAAAATCGGCGGGAAAATAAAGGAAGAGATATTTTCTGCAGGAATAAAAAAAAAACTTCGCGCGCCAGCAGTGGACTGTGGCATCTGTCTGGGCTACACTGGCGCTCCAGCTGCAGCCCCGCCTTGCCGCCTCCCTCCCCCTTTCGATTTTTTTTTACGGTTTGGGGACTTTTTGACCCCCTCGTAGATCTTTCTCCACCTTCCCAGCTCCTACGATCTAATCGAAGCAGCTGCGAATTTGCCCAAGAAAATGCGTTGCGTCCCCCATCCGATGATGTCCTTAGATGAGGAATGTGGAGGGAACTCAATCAGGAGAGGACTGGGAGCCGAAAAGAAAACAGCAGCTGCTCCTGGGGCTGCAGGAATGTCGCCACTGGAGGCCACACCACCCCTCCTGCCCCCATGGTCGTGCTAGGGGACACCCGTGTGTCCGCGAGCGCCGACCCTCAGCCTACCCCCTCTAGGCAGCCGGAAGCTTCCTTTCATATAGCGTCTTCAACTGCACAAAAACACGCATGTTCGGAGCACTAAAATGACCAGGGATTACTATTACCACGTGTAATGTCATGCATTTTATAGATCTAGGAAGGATGAGAGGAGAGTTAGTACACATTGAGGTCAGCAGGGAGTGCTTAACTCGCTCAGCCATTTAGCTGCGTCTATGTGCTTATATCTTTCTACATATCGCCTGTCCATCTTCCTTCGTCCATCTAACAATCAGACTAGACCTTTGGAATCCAACCATCCATCCCCATTCACAAATTCATCCATGCAGCTATGCATCCAAACAAAATGCATTCATACATCCATATATCCATGTGAACCTCAATGAACCAGCCACCCAGCCATTCTCTTTATCTACCCGCCCAAACACACCGATCTATCGATCCATCCATCCATCCACCCATACCCACCCATCCATCCATTCATCCACCCATAACCACTTAATCATCCAGCCATACCCACTAATCCATCCACCCATACCCACCCATCTATCCATCCGTCACCTACCCATCCATCCATCAATGCGCACACCAGTTCTCCCATCCACTCATGCATCAGCCCATCTAGGCGCTTTCTCAATATCCCTACATCTGCAGTTCAGCTTCTTTCTCGTCTCTAATCAAACCTGGCCTGTCTAGAGTTACTCCCTCTGGTTGGTTGTCTGTTTCCCCATGTATCAGTCATCCTTGTGACTGTCTGTTTGTTGTACATAGATAGGACTGTTTTCTCTGCCCTGCTGCTATCACGGTTACCCTTTGGATGTACTTAAAACTTGCAGAACCAAGGCTGTTCTTAGCACAATGCCTGAAGCGTCATTTTCTGTGACTCTCCTTGCGTGTCCGTAGGTGCCAGTGTTCATCGGTGTGTGCGCCTTCTGTGTGTTGAGTCGGTAGGTTTCTGAGTAGGCACTCGCTGCGTTTCTTTCTGGATGTGTCTGTATTTTCTTAAAGTGTGTGCGTGTGTCGTTAGTGTGTGTCTTTGTGCCAGTGTTTGCTCCCCAGTTTGTGCGTGTGGCGTCTCTGTGTGCCCCCTGTGTTTGCGTGTGTGCCTACGTGTCTGCGTACATACATACAGATGTCTACGGTTTATTGGTGAAAATAAATGTAATTATGTTCCGTCAGAGAGACTGCCACTTTGAGGTTATACAAGTACTGTTACTGACCATAAAAAACATAAACGCAAAGAGTCAAATTTAGGATCGATTCCTACACGTGACGTGTGAATGCAGCACGATTCCCTCGGTCACCCCACTCACCAGGAAGTAAAACACGAGACTTTTCATCATTGGCATACTTAGTACCCGTGTCGTGTGTACGTACATTGTGCATATACACACGCACCGCGTTAATAAACGTTGTACGCACATTCATGCATATACAGACATGCACTTGCAAACGCACATCCGCAGACACGCATTCACACACATGTTTAGGCACACTCGCAAACATATATACGCATGCAAACACGAGCGCAAGATGTTTTTTATTCTCTCGGGGTTTTGGCCTTGAAAAGGGGAAACAGGTAATTAATTATAGAAAGTCACCCAAAGTAGTAACGGGAAAAGTTAAGAGAGAAATATTTAGACTAAACGAATTAACTGTCCGACAGCAAACTTTGCCTTTAGAGCCACTTCTAGTCTCTATCCTGTGGTCGGCTCAACCTCTCAGTTAACCTATAAAAAAAAGAGGGGACCGGCTACAAAAAATACAAGGGATTATTCCTGAAAACGGTTTATAGTTAAAAAAAAAAAACATACACATTTTAACTACAATAAAAATGCTCGGAAGAAAAACATAAATCCTTTTTGACACGTGTCTATTATACTCTGTGTTTTTCTACAAATGCCAAAACGCAAATATGATGGGCTACATTTAAACATGCTTAGAAATATATGTGACAGCGACATTTTTCGCTCTCTGTATATATATACATACAGTCTCTGGAATATATAGAAACGTGACACATCATCTATCTATCTATCTATCTATCTATCTATCTATCTATCTATCTATCTATCTATCTATCTATCTATCTATCTATCTATCTATCTATCTATCTATCTATCTACACACAGTTTCAATTTTGCGTATATACCTATATATGTGTAGATGCACATATATATGTATACATGCATACACAATTTCGTCCATTTATTTATAGTGAGATTTGTTCAAATGTAGCAACTTTACCACCCCCCTTTAAAATGCGCCTTTTGTCATTTTTTGGCAGGACTACGTGCAAGCATTCAGAAACGACTATAGCGGGCAGGGCAAGCGCCCCTGATTTGCGCGGCAGCGAGTGATTGGAGGCTGGGAGGAGAGGGAGAGAGGGAGGGAGGGGGAGGCAGTTCACCTTGGTGCGCCAGGTAGTAGCAGGCCAGGTGTCCTTCCAACGCTGGGCCTTACCCGAGGGTCTCTCGCTCCGCCCTCCTCCGACGTCCGCCAGGGCCACTTATCTTTTGATTTTTTTTTCTTTCTCCATAAGGGTGCAACACCTGTGGAGAAAAACACTGGTCGTGAGATGTCTTTGTAAAGGACCAACATTCAGTCTTTTTTCAGTGGTGATGGTAGCAGTGGCGACGGCAGCTTGGTCCCCATTCGTCCTCCGCGACGCCATTCCATGCCCAGTCTAACCAATGTGCAGACTACTGTACAAAAGCATTGTCCTGAACAGGTAGTCTGAACACTGGGCCGACGGGACAGGTTCCATGGACTCCTCCAGCCGTCATCTTGGAAGTCCTTTCGGAGCTGTCGAAGGAAGTGGGGGAAAGCCACCCAAGTGCCCGTTCCTGCGGTCTAGTGGCGTCGGGTCCAAACGTCGATGACGGCCTGCACGTCCCGCGCTCTGAGACAGTCTAGCACGCATAAACCCTGGAGGAGATCTGTTTCCCACTCTTGACGTGGCACATTTGCAGAAAAACTGGGATCTGCCAATGAATTTAGGAGCAGGAAAAGGGAGGAGGGCTGGGCCTGCGCCTCCATATATGGCATGATGTCACCCAGGGGAGGCTCTGGGTATGCACTGTGCCGCTGGAGAGGCCTGCTAGACCTGCCTGCTCTCAGACATAGGTCTGTGTTTAAAATGGTACCAGATGTTTTAGTATGTTCATTTCATCTCCGAGCCAGTTTTTTTTTGCTCTCTCTCCCCCTTCAGCTCGGGCAGGAAGTGGGGCCCCCAGTATGGAAAAGCTGTTAAAAACAGAATCAAGATGCACACTTTTGACGGAGGCCAACTGCAAGTGAAGGAAATGCTTAGAGTTTCAGAATGCTGAAAAAGCAAGTTAAAAAAGGGAGAAAATGGGCGATTTGCGGAGTTATTTCCCGCTGCTTTTACTAGTTTTGAGTTTAGTCCTGATTGAGCCCTCCCCTTTCTCTCCCTTCCCCCTCCCGCCTTGGGACTGTCAGCAGCATGTAGGCTGCTCTCCTAGACTTCAGCTGTAATTGCGACCACTTCCTGAAGTGAAGCCCCCATGATAAGTCTGGAGAAATGTTCTTTGTCAAAGCCTCCATGTGAGTAATTGGTTCCACGTTTGGCCTTCCTTTCTCCCCCTACGGGCATGTGGGCCTATCCTTGCTGGCAGAATACTTTACCATCACTGGAGGCCCAAGAGAAAGTATAAAAGCATGCAAAGGCCCGGGCCACCTCCACCGAGCAAAGCACCTATTTCTGATCTCATAATAAATTGCTTCTGGTACATCAACAATGTGTAGCCTGGCTTGTCGCTCTGGGCTGTTGATTCTGCTGGCTGGACCGCCTGCGTTCCAAGTTGTTCCTCCCTCAAAAGATGGAATTTTCCGATTATGTTTTTTTCACCCTGCCTTTTGATGACTACCAGATTTTGACAGACATTTGCCAAGTATGACTTGTCCAAAGATATTCCTTTTGCCGCCATTCTGAACTCCCCCTTGTAAGACCCTCCCTCTTCCCACACAGCAGACATTTCTGTTTTCTGTTCTCCTATTGCTGTTATTTATGTGTGTTGTATAACTGGATTTGCATCTTTCTTTCGAGATACTCTCCTTTTCCGTTTCAATTTTCCCTGCCATGCTTTCGCAACCTTCCAGCCATGATCAAAGTTTCTACTTGCTCCACACACCACTGCCATTGAGCACATCCGCATTGTACGGGGTGGAGCAGCTCCACAGACTCGCCTTGCACAGGGGAGAGGGGGTTTAGTCCAGAAGTAACCAGGATTCATAGTTAAAATCCCACCTTCAAGGAGCATGCAGAGTTATAATTACCTTCATCCTACCAGCTAGAAATTTTGGTTTCCTGTTACAAGCCATAAATATTTACTTGTGACTTAGTGGATCTCAAGGAATCCTGCTGCAACACCTACAAAAGTTCCTGGTGATATAAACCTTCGTGCATGGAGCGAATCATTACAGCAAGTTGGGAAGCAGTTAAAGCTGAGATCTTTTTGGAGTGGTCAGGGTGACCATGTGTGTGGTTCCACAGACATCTCACTTCTCCCTTTGGAAATGCATATATTTAACGACTGACGAACATTCCAGGACAATCCAGCTTGCGCTTCCAAATACATAATGAAGACACTCTGATCCTGCATGTCAAGTGGTTCTAAGTCTCAGATCCCTCCATTAAAGAATTGAAAGCTAAGAAACTCTGTGCCTTCGGTCCATTCACGAGGAGTAACTTCTTTTTATCTGCTAGCCATGTCCAAATGCAGGCATGGGCTATCAGATCAGGACCAACCTTTTTCCTTGATACTATGGCGCACTGCACCACCCATGAGTTTGGTGGAGCATGCGGCCGCCTGTTTTCAGCCTTACAGGTATCCAAAGATTTTTCCTCCTGATCCCGTATCATGGGTTAACATCTCATTGACTCAGACTGATTATTGAACCATTTACATTTTATTTCTGTTCTTTGCCATACTTTGAATTTGCATTTGGATCCTAGCATTACATCCTCGGTCTCCACTCCCAGGTGGGAAGTAAGATTATTAATTGGCCGCCCCCTGTTCCATGGATGTCCATGATTTAAAAAAAAAAAGTTTTATTAGGGGTTTTACAATACACTACATCAGTTTCAACATTTCTTTTGTGAGACATATATTTCACGGTTACAGTTGACCAGGTATCATAACAGGAGATATTACAATTCGATTGCATCATACTTCTGTGGTTGACGTCTGGCCAGGGACACAATTTAAATCTGTAACTGTTGAACAATTGTAAACAATGTGAACAGTTGGGGTGGTATGTGAGCAACCGTGAAAGGAGGAGGAGGCTGTGGCTGGCAGGCAGCTTGTCAGGCGGAAGGGGATTAGTGTTGGGTGTAGTAAAGGTGTTGTCAGGGTTGCAGTGTGCCTTGTGGATGATGCTCGCAGAAAAAGCTTCAATGGTGTATTAGTGTGTTGCGCTTTGTGGGGGCAATATGTTAGCATCTGGGCACAAGGCCTCTCCTCTGTGCATTGGAGGGTTGGGTTTATGCAGTTGAGGGCAGAAATGTGTCGTCTCTGTTTGTTGCCTGCAGCCAGTGCCATCTTAAGAATTTTTGGGGCCCTGGGTTAGTGAGATTTTGGGGGCCCCTATCTAGAGCAACTTTTAATTTTATTACCAATTTGTGGCTAATATTAGCCCTCACAATGCCAAACATTCAGAAGTGTGAGTAAATCAAATACGGTTGAACTATGCCTTGACAGGCCCCCCAAAGTCCTTTAGATGAAGTTGGGCAAAGACAGTGCGAGGCAGCGGTAGTCAGAAAGGAGAGAGGTTGGCATGCAGAAATAGACAGGGAGAGAGAAACTTCCCTTTCCCATGGGGCCCTTTGGAAGGTGGGAGCCCTGGGCAATAGCCCATATTGCCCGTGCCTTAAAACGTCACTGCCTGCAGCTGTACCAGCATATCATCCCATTCCATCGAGATTAGGTTCTTGAGAAGGCCTATCGATTCTTCTCTGCAAATCGACATGCTTTCAAATTCCGCCCATCGGGCTAGTGTGTGTCGCCAGGATGCTGCTTGCCGGGGAATTTGTGTGTGCCATTGTAGTCTAATGGCTCTCTTGGCAAGGAGTAGCGATTGGTTCGCAAATCGAGCCGCCATCTTGTTTTGTTGAGTGGCTCATAGATGCCTAAGGCTATGGCTGCCCATTTGTCTCGCCCAGTGTGGGTGTCCAAACCATTATAAATGAAAATATTGATTGCACCAGCCGCTTTTGGGTTTTGAAGCCAAACTCGGGGCCCAGTAGCCCCCTGTACATAACTGTGACAATGAAACCTGTTTGGACATGTAAAGTTGGTGGAATGTAAGTTAACAGAAGCTGAGGCAAACAGATACTGTTTCTTTCCGAGTTTATTCCGTAAGATGCAGAAGCCCACTGGAGTACGTCCTTATCCAGTGTCTTCCGGTCTGCAACTGCCTGGCAGTAGCATTCGGAACACACCCGGAGACCACACAGTCACGGTCCATAAATCAAGCATAAACAAGTTGATCGCATGCACAAATAACACCTCTAGAACAAATGCACGAGCGGGAAAGTTTAAAGACAAAGGAAGTACACATAAAGCAGTGTCCCATCATTACAGGACACCAATACTTAGTGAACGATCTATTTTGCAGCTTAAATTTGACTCTGAACATTCCGCATGTCCCTCATTTATGTTGAATAGTAGGTTTTCTATTTTTTTGGGGGGAAAAAAAGTAGGTCATTTTAGTGAAACCCCAGCCATATGAGACCACACTGCGAGTTATTTAGCTTTGTATACAAGGTCACCTTGAAACTGGTACTAAGGAAAGAGTTTCATAGCCAACTTGATAAATGGTAGTCATTTTTGTAGCACTTCTACTCGATGGACTGCAGTAAACAGAGGGCATAGTACACTCAATAGTACTAGCCGTCTGCTGAAGGCAACCAGTATTTTCCATGTGGACTATCATTGACAATAGAGCCACATGCTACTTGCTCTGTTGTGTCTTCCAGCATCATCAGTGCAATTGTGTTGGGTGTGATGTTCTGGTGCTCTGCATGCTTCCCCAGAAGAGCATTTAGACCCTGGTGGACAGTCCACTAGGACAGAAGGTCAGCGGAGCGCAGGTAAGGACTGCCCACTTTATTGAGAGATCAATTCCTGATTGTCTGGTATTGTTTTAGTGAAAGTGCTTCTACTGTTGTGGTGAAAGCACTGCAGTTATAACTGAATGCCAGGTGGCCTGCCGTGTTGTTGCACTTACTTTCTGCCTCCAAAATATGGTCTTGTTTCTGGAATTAAAAAAACGACAAGGAACCCGATGCACAGGGAGCATTTTCCTTGCACATGGGAGCTAGTGCTGATTTTCCTTGCCCAGATCCACAGCATTTCACTTGGAGGCATGAGCAGGAAGACTGGCCCTTAAATGGGTGGATGTCCTGATGCGCTAAAGGTGGTGGTCCCCTGCCTTCTGCTGAAGATAGTTAAACCAAACAAAGGGGTTGGGCTCGTTAATGTCAGTCAGGCTGAGCCGCCAGAAAAGTAACCAATACCAACTGTGCCAAAACAGACTACTTCTTTAAAGTTAAATTTATTTGTGGCCGCTTTTACCAATAATGACGGTCACCATTTATTTTCAATTTTTTGAAATAAAAAAGTCATCATACAAAATGCTATTCTTGAATGTTGTACACAAAGAAACAAAATACAAAATTCGTTCACACAATGATATTACTTTGCCCACCCACCAATAAAAATCTAAAAAAATTCAAAATAAATGGTGACTGTCTTTATTGGTTAAAGCGGCCACAAATTAATGTAACTTTAAAGGTGTAGTCAGTTTTAGCACAGTTGGTGTTGGTTACTTTTCTGCTGAAGATAGGGCACCAACGAAGCCGCCAGAGACTTCACTGGCACGCAGTCAGGGGTTGCTCCACCTCTAGGCGAGCTGGGAATCAGTTAGTTTGGTGGGGATTCACGATTAACCCATATCCAACAACCATGTGCAACAAACAACCTGTGCCGCTTCCTATTCAAAGTCTTAGGAAAGCACTTTGGGACCTCTTTTACACATATGACAATACAATACCATCTACAAGCAGACAGAATGATAAGCAACAAACAAACTGCCTCCTCTCATCCATTCCAAAAAGAATAATGCAACTGGCTAACTATGTGGTTAACTGCAACATACTTAAACCTGACACCCACACTGGAACATAGATAAAATCTAAGAAATTAAAGCATTACATACAATATCAGGTAAAAGGAGACAGTGCTCTCATTCTTTAGCCAAAATAGAAGTTGCAAAAACAATGAATCCTTGGTCACTTGCCCAATATTTGCTCTCCGAAGGTTGACATTGCTCCAGTCGGACACTCAGTCACCATATCTCTTCAGGGGCACTGCCTCGGATTGGACTTTCCCCATAGAGTTCAGTGGAAAACTCTGTCATTTTGCAGTGGTGCAGAGTGCAATTGCTGTGTGTTTTCCAATGAAAAACCCTGCTTACAGTGGAATGATCTTGTCTGTCTGTGTGTTTAGTGACCAGCCCTAAACAAGTGATCAAGCACTCTTTGGGTCACTCTCCAACCCTTGCCCAGCACTGCTCAGTTTGGGGTTCTGCTCTTGACCCCAATAATGTTAGGGAGTTGTCTGTTTCTTTATTTTTTTCAACCATATTTATTGTTTTCTAATCAAGGCATAAGATAAAAAGACACACATGCAAGGTGTAAGACACCTGCACACTACAGTATAAAAACAGAGCGAAGAGCAAGTAAATTTTGAATCAGTCGTGAGGATTGTCAGCCAAGCACAATGCATAAATTCTGTGAACGATGTAGCATTATACTCCAGAAGTAAGATGTAGGGTTGCCTATTAGCTATAGCAGTACCGTACAGTACATTACAATAAATGACATTCTAGATGTAGTATTACATTCTAGATGGTGCATTAGATGCTAGATGGGTTACATTGTAGGTGATGTTAGATTTGAAGGTCAAGAGTGTAGGCATTAATTTAATATCATGAGGGAGGGTAGAGATCTTTAAAGATCTTTAAAGCTCTTTGAGGAGGATGGAGACAGGCCTATTAGGTAGGGTGTATAATTCTACATTGAGGATATTGTGCTTGCAGGAATGTTATCAAAAACTATATTCTAATTGTGGAGAGAGATATAGTGAAGTGGTCAAGAGCGCAAAAAGAAGAGATATGAGAGAGGGGTAGAGGATGGGGAGGGCAGAAAGGAGGAATCCTTTGAAATTTTGTTACATCTATGTCTGACATGGGAGGGGCAGGTCTGCAAGGTATGGTATTGGTGTAAGGGATATTTGTGTTTATGAGGAGTCAACTTTCTGTTGGAAAAGGTCAAGATAATTCCAGGAACATCTTGAGGCATTGGTGTTGTGTGCTTTTTTTGTATATAATATTGTCAGCCCTTCTGGTTGCACATAAAGTATTCCACCATTTTTCTCCTGAGGATTCAGTGGTTACTTTTGAGTCTGTCAGAATAGTTTTGGCACCTCGGGGTAGCATAAGGTTGAGTAAGGAGGTAGTCTTGCTGCGGTAAAGCGACGGGTGGACGATGTGCACTATGGCCAAGAGATGCTGTGATACGAGTCGGTGTGAAGTGAATGTTGAAGATGTTCCTGATGGATTGTTGTATCTTGGTTCATAGGGGATGGACCATTTTTCTGGCGGAGAACATGTGTTTGTGTTTACCACAGGCCTCGTCGCAATGTCAGCATATGTCGGTCTGTGTTATCCCCAGTATATGAAGTCTGGAGGGGGTCCAATGAGACTTTTGGATAGTCCAAAGTCTTGATTGGGCAATCTACGAGGTAATTTTTGATTGAAAGGGGGAAGTCCAGATTATCTGCCACATGTGTTTTGAGAAATGTAATGTCAGTGTTGCAGGGATTTACGTCAGCCTTTTGTTTTTAAATTGTTTCATGTTATGCAATCTTTGGGGTTCTAAGATATTATAGAGTCGTCTGTGTCTTTCTCCGAGGTCCACTTCATCAATTTTTTTAAAGCAAGGTGGCCTCCACAGGAAAGAGGGCAGGAAGTTTGAGGGTGTAGAACAAGCAGGCGGTTTAGTTTTCTCAGGTGTAGCAAGTGTCCAGAGCCAAAAAAGGGAATTCCTCTGTACAGAGCATGATGTGTCCCTAACTTGATCCCTGTCTATGGTGGACACTGCAGAGTGCAATGACTTTCTGATGAGGATGGGGCAAGATTTGGATATAACTGTTATCATTGCAACTCCCTGGATGTTTATTCACTAAAGGTTTGAAAGAAAAAGAATGGATGTAACATCTTGCCCCTTTTAACCCTCAATGACATAACAGGTTTGACCCCTTATCACAGCCTTAGCTTCTCAACTGCCTCTATTTGAGACTGAGGGGCTAGGGAAGGGCTAAAAGAGGAAAATGCAAAAAGTAAACTGAGCTGTGAGAGTCCTGCTACCTTTTGTTGAGAACACTGATAACAATGGCAGTGCAAGGGCAACCAGGGTAGCAGGCGCTACAGCTGATTATAGCTAATAAACTATAGGTGTAGCGCTGCAAAAGCAGAAACAAACGCACAGGAGCTACACAGTTTGTGATGTCCTATGAATGGAAACATTCTAATTTTTGCAACATAAAATTAAATGTATTTCGTATTTCGATTAAAAGTCAACAACTTTGTGGGCCAGACACTGAAGTGCTCTTCACCTTATCACTTTTAAATAGATTAAGTAGATATGATTTGTCTTTGGTTTGATTTATTTATTGCGACTTTCATATTTCACTATACTAACTCAACACTAATCCTTTAATGAGTTCCAGAGTAGCATGCTACTCGCCCAAAAAAGTGCTTTAACACCCCACCAGGGGTAACGCGCTATATAAATGCAAACCTTTTTCCCTCCTCTATCCCTCCGCTATCCTTCTGAATCCAAATAACTGATTAATATCCACCACTCAAATTACTTTCATATTTCACTATACTAATTCACCACTAATCCTTATGGGTTCAGGAGTGACGTGTTACTCACCAAGAAAGTGCTTCAACTCCCCATTAGGGGTAACAAGCGCTATATAAATGCAAACCTTTTTTCCTCCTCTATCCCTCCGCTATCCTTCTGAATCCAAATAACTGACTAACCTATCCACCACTCATATTACTTTCATATTTCACTATACTAATTCATCACTAATCCTTTATGGGTTCCGGAATAGCGTGCTACTCTAGCGTGCTACTTACCGAAAAAGCGCTTCGACGCCTTGTCAGAAGTAGTACGCGCTATATAAATGCAATTACAATACAATACAATACTTCACCAGAGTGAGGAGTATGGTACTGGTTTAGCTGGGTATTATTTTTAGTAAAGAGGCTTTCAATGTAGGAGTTAACTATAACATTAAAGGCATTCCCAGGGCTTTAAGTGGGATGAAAAAACTAAGGGGTCTCTCAGATGGGCGTGGCCGATGTAATTAAGGACATGACTTAAAAATAGGCAAGGTACAAATCTGCTATGGACCTTGTGTGCCGCCCCACTGATATTTTGCTGCTTCTGTTTTTGCATCCAGATATATACTACAACAACTAACATTACACCTACAACAAGCCAGGACTATTGCCATTGCCAGTGGTTGTTATTTGCGTAAGTTAAATAAGCAACAACAATGGCTTCGTTGTTTCGTTGTATAGAATACTGAAAATGCTTCAGTTCTGAAATTATGAGGCTGTGAAAGAACTATAACTAGTCTATTTGAAGTTACATCAAAGGCAGTGAAGGGTGGCACTGCTGCAGAGTTATTTCACCCTGAGGTTGAGAGCAAAAAGGAGAGCCGGACAGAGACCTATTTCAGCAGCTACTTTTTAGAACTGCCGGTGCTCAGCACCGGCAGGAACCGGCACACTTTAAGCCCTGGGCATTCCTTTTCGCCAAGAGCGGGATGAAGAAAAGTGGTTAGCAACATTAGAGGTGTGGGAGACAGCCCCGCACAGAGCATAGGTACCCCGGCATGGCCTGAGCACACAGGATACTATATAGCAACAGGACAAGGGAGCAGGGGAGGGAGATGCTGCGAGCTGAAGACAACAAAAAGAAGGAACCTGGACAATAAAAGAGACTGTCCCTGGAGAGTAGTCACATAGGGAGACATGGCATGCTGGCCAATCGGAGGGGATGAGACTTGGAGGCCAAAAAGTGGTCAAATCATGGAAAAGGGATGAGTGCGCAAGAAACGGTTCAAAGTATAAGAAGGAAAGAGAAGACCTCCATTTCTGTTAGAGTGCGGCTGGAACTCCTGTGTCTTTCCTCTCTTTCTTGCAAGCGAGGGCTTCTACAAAGAGAGGGGCTGTGAGTGGGCTATACCTGATTGAAGACAAAATCACGAGCTAGACTGATGTGCTTGTCTCGAACTACATACCACACATACAAGGAGAACATCATACCAGGGCATTAATAAAAGCATTTCTGCACCTGTCTACTGAACTTTGCATCTCTCTTGTCTGACATGTTCAAGACTCTTTACTTCTGTAATTGTCACTGGGATTTCACCTGGGTTTTCAACGTCCTTAATTACATTTTATAGTTTGTGTAGTCAGCAAACAATATATACATTGTCTGGTGTGGTTTGTTTTATCTTTTCATAGCTTCGTAGAAGGTTGATATATGTTTCCTCCACCTTTCCCACCTGAGATGTCCATCCTTTTCTTTTCTATGTTTATTCCACCTTCGCTCTACAAGGTGTTCACTAATGAGGCTTATCAAGTGTAAGGTAGTATGTTTATTTGCATCTTATATATTTTGTGCTTTGTTATTAGTGTCCATATCTTTTAGGGTGATCTGCTGTACAGGTCTCACAATCTACTTACTCATTTTATGCTTTGGTTAGTCAGTTTCTAAATCTCGCAGTGGAAGTATTTGCAATCAGAGTTACTTTTGGTTTCCTGTATGAGGTTTCATACTCGTCAGTAATGAGTCGAAGTATTTCTTTTCAATGTTTGTGATGTCCACAGGAGATTGTTGTCTCTATTCTGTTTATAAAAAGTGTCCCAATTACCTTTCTATCCCCTCATTGATCATAATTTGTCCCAAAGCTTGTCTACTATGGTTCTTCCATTTGTAATTGGATGGCATGTTGAGATAGATCTTTTGTAATTTGGATACTGCCTCTTCTGTTCCAGATTTATGTAGTCACTTGATGCTTTGGCTGAGGTGTGAAAGGTGTGCCTGGGGGGGTGGGGGGTTCACTTAATGCCTTTACAATCTCTGTTAGGTTGGCCGTGATCCCATAGTCAATCATGCTCGTACTTGCATTGAGAGCTGTACAGAGATTATTATAGTGAACCCCTCTTGTTCAAGGGTTGCTTGGGACTATTCATTCTTCACCACATCTGATCATCTGCTTAGTTTGTTGGTGGTGCTATGGGTGGATTTTGTGTTTTTTGACATGCACCCGATTCCTTTTCTGTATCTTCGTTCACAATTACGTCTTTGCATTTCAGTCTGTTCTTCCTGGTTTGGAAGCAGAGGCTCCCATAGTTTGTGGTGTAGAATGTGCCCATGTTATAGTAGCTGGATGAATCTGGGCCATGTGTAGTGGTGCCACGTTGCTTAGTAGCACCCTTGATACCGCAGTCATTATACGTCTAGAACCTCCTGTTTCTGGTCTCAGGTGCAATTTTACCAAATCTTATCACTCCTTGTTATCTTCCATTTTTGTTTTTAAATGTTTGAAAGCTGAAGTTCCAATGCTTATTATCTATTTCTCAACCAATTATGAGGTGCCTGCCATGTTTTGTGAAGACTGTTGATGTTGGAGTGAGCAGAAACCATTTATTTGAGTTTTTCTCCAAAGACTTGTGGTTCCATTTCATAGAGTTGTTGCTATTGAAGGACAGCACTCAATGGCTTTCCTCAGTTCTAGAGTTGCTGTGAAACATAGGGATTTGCGAGTTATAGAAAGTGTTCTGTTTCTGATTTAGAAAATGAACGTTCTCTCTGTTTATGTGGTTGTCATTAGTGTCACAGATTGTGTCCGCTTCTTGTCCAAGGAATAGGGCGTCCTCTATTTTGTGTTTTTGCTCACTGTTGAGAGTTTTGCTGCAGATCTCCACATGTCTTATTTTTTATCTTGCTGGGCTGGTAAAGCTCTCCAATCTTCAGATTGTGCATGATGCTTGTTTGCAGTTCCGTTTCACTTCTCGTTGTATGTTCTCTTTGCTGTACCCATGGCTGGCCTTCTTGCATCTGCCTGGTGTCTTTTCGTTTACATGTTTTTATTCTCTTCATTTACTTGCAAACTATTCTTATTGTCACATGTGTGGCTGGGATTTTCGTTGCCTTCTTTCTGTGTCCACCAATTTTACTGCCTTTCATGGTGGAGGCTTCTTCTTTCTTTCTTTCTTTGCTGTATGGTTGGTTTGACTGCATTTTGGTTGAAGTTTGTTTGCAATAAGTTTTGAAACTATTCGACAATTAAAAATACAGAAATTGCATTAAGTAAGTCTAGCAAATGGAACTTTACAGTTAAATCCAAAATCTAAAAACAGATGAACTTCACAATTTATTATGCAATATGCAACGTTAACACTTTCCCAACACACTGTTCCTAATCTCACTCATGCTGTCACAGATGACATCACAAACTCATCATATATGTAATTAGAAACATTATATACCACCATTGCCGTTACTCACCCACTAGACAGCACCTGCGCTGTTTGTTTGCGAGCTGTATTGCCAGTTTACAGTGGGCTTAAAGCCTGCCCATTGCTTATCATTGCTTTTCATTGGTTGGCTTCATTGTCACTCTCATTTGTTTAATTATTATTTGTTATCTTGTGTGGGCTTTAATTCTTCTTCAAATTCTTGTTCGTGCAGTTCTCCCTTCCCTGGAACATGGATACATTGCTTGTGTCCTTCCACTGCTCACTTTCCAGGTGCTAATTTGTATCTTTTTGTTTAAGTACTCCACAAGAGTGCATGTGTTTTTCAGCTGTCTCCCTCGTGTGCTTCCCACCTCTGCCATGCTTGTGATGCTCTTTCTATGCTTGTGTGCTTCTCCCCACCCTCTCCTCCGTGATGCGCTTGCCCTTGTGTGCTTCTCCGCTTCTGCAATGCTTTGTCACCCTTGTGCGCCTCTCCTCTAGCTCCATGTTGCGCTGTCTCCCCTCCATTTGCGAGGACTCACTAGAGACCTGATTGTGACTAAGTCATGTGGATAAGAAAGGGGGTACTTCCAGGGGCGTACCTAAAATCGTTGCAGCAGGTGCAGTGGCACCAGAACTCAAAACCCTGAATGGCCCATTGATACTTTATGATTGCTGAATTGTACTACCCTAACATTGCAAGGGACAATTTCCATAGCTTGCAACATGGCATCCTTGGTACGCTACTTTGTACTGCTCCATTGTCTGGCCCTCCCAGCGACATAGCTGCCAAGTTTCCCAGGACTATGCATAAAGTGCTGGTCCAGTTCCAGGTTTTGTCTTTGAATTCTGGGACATGTTGTCCTATTATATAATAGAATAAATAAGGCTGCAAATCCCAGGATCCAAAAAAAGGCTTGGACTGGATCAGCACCACGCATTGACCTGGGAAACTTCACAGGGCAGCTGCGAGGACTCACTAGAGAAAACAGAAGCAGTTAGCAGGGGCAGACATTCTTCGTAACACCACCGCTATAAGATCGTCCAGCAACAATCTTCATTTAATGCCTGCATGATGGTGTCCAAGCCCCTCCTCTAGGGTAGCAATATTAGGCTCCTTTTGGTTCACTTTGGGCTAGAGAAAGTTCTAAAAATATGGCAATACTGGAAGGGAGGTCGTAGTGTTTTGGAACTGTTTTTAAAGGATTGTCCTAGCCTCCACTGCTGACATAAATCTTATTGGTGCCCCATCTCATCAGCCTTTTCTGCACCGCCACCATGAACCCTAATTATTAAAAGTGTGCTGCGCTCTCCTTAGCAAAATATAGAAATGCTTAGAGTGGAGGTCCAGTGGGTACTGGGAGTGGCTGGGATACTTATGGAGGGCAGTTTGAGCGTGGGTGGAGGTATGGTGTTATTTTAAGAATCTGTACTTCCTGCATATGATACCAAATAAGATTGTAAACAACATTGTATGTAATCTATTGTAGCATTTCTTTTCTGTTTTTGTTTACTTTGATTAGTAGCCATGGACCATTACCGAAGCTCTAAGCACATTTAAAAGCACTTTGTATTTATTATTATTATTATTATTATTATTATTATTATTATTATTATTATTATTATTAATAATTCATTCTTGATAGAGCGCATTGCTACCCTTAGGCATCCCAGCGCTAGTAGCAACCACAAGAATTTCCAGTCTCACTGTAGTTTCTGGAAAAGCCACGTTTTTAATTGCTTCCTGAATGCAGAGTGGTGAGTAGTTGATCTAAGCTGTATCAGAAGCGTGTTCCATAAAATAGATGCATTGTATGAGAACATAGCCCGCCCGAACGTACTCTCAAAATTTTAGGAACCTTCGCTTGGAATAGGTTGGCCGATCTCAGGCTGCGGGAGGGCCGGTGAAAGGACATCAAAGAGCGGTTAATTTTTGGACCTGTACCCCAGAGGGTCTTATGTGCAATGCAAAGTGATTTGCTGTTTGAAGTATGTATAGATAAAGGCTAGAAATACCAGCTTTAGATGATTTTGCGTATTTACTGATGTCGCCCACTTCATTATTATATGTAGAAATGTTCTTAGTGTTTTCTTTCATTACTCTTGCTCAGTGCAGTGTTAAAGCTAAAGGAACTGTGTACTTCAGGACTTTTCTGCTCAGGTTATTTCTTCATGTATTTCCTTCATGTAACACTTTAACTAACAGCTGCAGAAACAAACAGATCCCTCACACAAATTTGAGTGTGTAATTTTGAGTGTTCATAAATTGTAGTAGTTTATTGACAAATGTCACTGATGATTTGTTTGCTGTCATTTGCTTGCCAGTGTCTTGGTGCAGTGGTTGCCGGTGTCTTGGTGGATCGTGACGAAGACATGCCACTTACAAATATCCTCTTTGAGTAAGGAATGGGACGAGGATAGGGATGAAGATTTAATGGTTTGACTACTCACTGGTAATCATCAGCACTCTGATTCTCACTCCTTTGTCCCAGTACTTGTTTGAAGACCCTTCAACATGTAACTGTATCAGTACGTGGGCATGTGCTATGATGCCAGATCTCCAATCTATTTTCATTATTCCTTGCTCCATGGAACTTGATCTAATATTCAGTGAAGGCAACATGCTCCTCCTTCAGCACACAAAATCCCTTCAGTTCTTTATAATATTAATATTTGGGTGTCCAGCTTGATGGATATCCATGGAATGCCTCTAAAGTGTTTCTAAGGAATGAATAACTGGAAAAGCATGATGTCATGTGTCCTTCAACTAAAAAAATACTTACAGTCTTCTAATATATGTAGTCTTCTTTTTATGTGCCACAGCTTACAGAAGTTATCCTGGAAGCCACCCAATGAAACTCCCTGCTTATTTGTTTGCCTTAAGCCCCATTTCTCAGTCCTGCTCAGAGTTGCCATAGTCCATCCTCCAACACAGCATGGCCGCGTTGGGCCTCATGCACTCCCAGGAGATAATACAGATTTCCATGCTCAGAATATCAAATACAGTGTTGCATTTTTCTTATAATGAACAAAGTGTTTGTAATTGTTGGTGTGTAGCAATGGTGTTATCTTGGGTAGATTAGTAAATTGTTTAGTTCACAATTTCAGTTCCTACAATCTTTACGGCAATCTGTTAACTGCTTTGTTTAGTATGCCACAGGCTTACATACTGATCAGCATAATACTTGTTAAATCTCCTAATATATTCAAGTGTACATACTCATGAAAGACCAACTGAACATGCATGTTACTTCATGTGATGTCACTTCCTGTGATGTCACACGTGGCGATGTCACGTGTAGTGATGTCACACCAATTCTGCCTAGCTTGGTGAGTCCCTCCACTTCTTTTTTTAGGTCTTGGGCCGTGGTACTGTCTAATTGTGAAACATTATAACTGTACTTAGGGTTGCATCATAGCCCCAGGAGATGTTGTGACCTTCTGTTTCTGTGTAGATTTTAATGTTAACTACCCTACCAGTAATTTTTTTCTTGGAGTAAGCCCTGACTGCTTGTCTTCGATAACCTTAGAGAGACAAGTGTTAGAAAGGGAGACCATCGTTATCCAATTGAAGTGCAAGAGTACCTGGAGGACATATTTTCTATTGAGTGGGAGATGGTCAAGGAAGCTATGTAGGAGTACTATCTGCAAGGCTAAGGGCTGAACATTTGGTTAGGACACAAGAAAGTGGTTTGGAAGAAGGTGAAGTAGATAAAGAGTCCAGATGCAGATGGGAGGGAGTTGTAAGCTGCAAATGGAACGGTAGCAAACCCACATCATACATTCCGCCTCTGGTTTGTGGAGATTGTCCAGAACACATCGTTAAGGCACCGATCACAAGTTGGGGGTCTGGGGGGGGGGGGGGGGGTTGGTCTGATATATTAACTAGACCCATTCAGTATTAACACCTCAGAAGTAGGTATTTTCTGGTCTGTCAAATGACGGAGATCTACAAGTCAGAGGTTCTCTTACCACTCAATGGGGCTGGGAAACTGTGCATATGGTGGTGTGGGAACAGTGATGATTGCTTCCACTCTGCCAAACGCTAAATGACTCCCCAAGTTTCATGACATATGTTATACAAGATTGGGGAATCACAGGATTTTAAGCCGTGGCTGAGACTCAAACCTGGTTCCCTATTTCTAAAGTCGGCAGCCACGGCCGTTAGGCTGCATCTCATCTCCTTCTTTTTTACATCTTTGCTTCTACCTGGATTATTCATTTTAAATGCCATTATTTTATGCTATCACTTCAATCTGTGTATTTCGATTTTCATGTAAAATTTAAATAAATAGATTAAAGGTTGATTTAAAAGCAACAACAAATTAGAGCAATACCACTTTGTAATAAAAGCATTATATTTTAGGTTTCACACGTTTCAATGACTCAATCAAATCTCAATTTTTCATTTAGTTATTAAATGAAAATAGGTGCATAGTATTTCTTATATTTATTATTTTTACATTAATTGAAATAGAGAAAAAATATATGCTACTTTTATATTTTATTATTTGGATATGTTTGTGGATTTAAGAATAAAAGATTAGGTTTGGAAGCTCTATTTAAAAAAAAGTTATATTAATTGCTTATTTTTGTTGAGGTTGGGGGTAGCAACAGGGGTAGGCTTAATGCTTCAATTAAGATTATTTTTGAGGATAGGCTTAACATTAGCCTTAGGGTAAGAGTTCTTTACTGTGATTAATTAGGGTCATTGTTAAGGTTATGACTAGTCGAGGTTTGAGGTAATTTTAGGGTTAAAGTTAGTGTTGAGGTCGAGATCGAATTAATGGTTATTTTAATTTTATATATAAGGAGCTGAATTGAGGGTAGGCCGTGTGGTCGAATTTGTGTAGCTGGAGTAATGGTATCGTTCAGTAATGGTGGTCCTATCAGAAAAGTATCAGAGATTTGTGAGGCCAAAGATGCACCTCATAGGAGAGTATATAACACCACCCGGGGAATGTTGAACGTGTTATCACAATGGTGTGATGAAATCTGGTAGTGAGGTTGTCCCTTCTCCATTTTGACTCCTGCTAATTAGGCTTGACTTTGGGAAAGCTAGGAAGGGTGTCCTAATGGGAAGGTTGATGGGAGTACAAATCTGATTATGAGTTAGTAGCTGAATTTGCAAAGGTACTTTGCATACATACTCAGTTCATCCATACGTACTACTCACACCAGAGAATGGGATGGGTAGCATTGTTCCTCACATACTGCATTGCACCCTGATAATGGGATTACAGAGCGCTGAACTTTGGAAATGCCTGTATTCAGTGTTCCCTACACCTACAACTCTACACAGAATTTTTTGGAAAGATGGTCCTAGCCCCAAGAGGTAGACTATGATGTGCTGTTGTGGCAAAAGAGGTCCTTGTTCAAAAGCTTCAGTCAAAACTGGTCTTTGCTGCAGGTGGTTGCTTTACAAACCTAGAAGAGATCAGCATGGGAAAATATGAATAAAGAGTAAAACCTTTTCAAATTCATCAGACATCAATGCACTCGGTTACTGCACCAGCATACTGGACCAATGTTAAATGCTTGTTGGTGAAGGACTCTCATGTACAATCTATGGATTTCTCTCACATTATAAATTGACAGAATATACTTAACAAGCTATTCTACATGAGGGAGTTGACTGCACAGCCAAATGGCTTACATTTCAGGATCATTGACCACGTAGATTCCTCAATTGTCAACTACTATGCTTTCTTTGTTTAATGATGAGGGTAAGGTAGATAAGAAAGGCTTGGACAAAAGCCCAGATGAACTATTCCACTCACAAATTCTTGCCCAAGTAAAAGAGTAGGTCTTGTGTGTCACCTAATATCACCCAGATTCATGTATGGACAGGGAATGTTGCATCTTTATTATAATCCGCTTTACTGGATTCCAAAATGAGTCAAGAGAATCCTACTAGCGAATCCATCTCCCAAATCACCGAGTTGCATGAAGCCTGAGTCACACTGTATCACACTTATTGTATTCTGATCTTCATGGCTGGGTCTGGTGGCTTAGTAGAATAATGTGTCCACAGTAGGGGCTTGTGTTTGACCTCATGGTCACATGTTCAAATCCCGGCGGGTCTACTCAGCCTTTCCTCTTTATGAGGTCAATAAAATGAGTACCATTGTTATTCATCACCACTGTATCCTTCTGGGTGAATGAGTGCTCTACATCTACACGTGTTATGGTATGACCTGTGGATGTGTTCTTACCATGTTTCAGAGCTTCACAGATATGTCGATGCCTTTATTCGGATCATCGTTATTGTACCACCTAGAGTCAGAGCAAATAACACTGAGTACAACATATAGAATTACAATTGGTTAACAATGAATAATGGGGATGTTTTTCACCAATAGCTAGTGACATCAGATAAACACAGAAAGTGAAGCTTGAGTTGTCTATGATGTCAAGCAGAACACTGAAGGTTTTATATGACCCCCAAAATATTCTACCCCTGCTATAAACTGAAATACAGAGTAGAGGAGAAAAGGGGGAGCCATGCATAACATGGTGTCTCCTTCCTGTCCCAAATGTATAAAAAAACAACTCATATTCAGCCACCCAAGTTCACCACTCTCCTCCACTCCTCCTGAAGCTGTGCTCTCTGCCCTCCACTGGAGCAGAGCCAGCACTGCACTGGAAGACTCCCAAAGAGTCCTGTCAGAGCACCCTAAAATTCCTTTATGTCGTAGCAAAACTGGAAAACAGCTTTTGTTTCCCATTATTGCTACTGCATAGGAATGAATAACCAAATTTAGAATCTGGTATTAACCCTTTCGATGCTCATGACGGAGCGGTTTCGTCATGACCATCGGTTGGGCTGTGCTTATGACGGAACCGCTCCGTCATGGCACCCACCCATGGGGGGAGCGCTGGCGCTCCCCCATGGACAGCCCAACCTGTTGCCACAAAGGGGGATGGCAGCGGAAGAGCTTCCGCTGCCACCCACAAAGCCCCCCCCCACACAAACCCATGACGTCAGCGCGCACAGCACACGCCGACGTCATCAGGAAGCGCTGGACGCCTGTAAACTATTTGTTTCCAGGCGTCCAGGCGAGGAGGAGGTAAGTTTTGGTGCTACGGTGAGGTGGGGGGCCCAGATCCTCACACATTGAGGCATTTGGGGAGAGGAAAGAGTGTTTCCTCTCCCCTGATGTCTCAATGCAGGGCTATGCACAATCGTGCTGCAGGAATGCCCCCACTAGACACCAGGGATGTCTTTTTGGCAAAAAGGAAGCGACCCCTTGGGCAAGGGTCGCTTCCTATGGGGGAAATTTAATTTAAGACTTTTCTGCCCCCCGGGGACAGATCGGCTGATTTTTATGCCGTTTCTGGCCCGGGGGGGGGGGGGGGGGGGGGGGGGCAGAAAATCCCACTAGAGCCAGGGAATTGTTTTTTAATTAAATTGGAAGCAACCCCTTGGGCAAGGGTCACTTCCAGGGGGCAAATCTATTTATAAAATATATTCTGCCCCCCCTGGGGCCAGATCGTTTTTTTTATTTGGCAAAACCCCACTAGACACCAGGGAGTTTCTTAATTTTTAAATGGAAGTGACCCCTTGGGCAAGGGTTGCTTCCTATGGGAAAAACATATTTTTAAAACTTTTCTGCCCCCCCCCCGGAGACAGGTTGCCCGATATTTTGGGGCGTTTCTGGCCCCATGGGGGGCTGAAAAGCCCACTAGAGAGCCAGGGAATTCGTTTTTATTACTTTGGAAGCGACCCTTTGGGCAAGGGTCGCTTCCAGGGGCCATATTTTTGTTAAAAGTATATTCTGCCCACCCCGGGGGCAGATCGGTTTGTTTATTTGACCTTTCTGCCCCCAGGGGGGGCAGACAACCTCACTAGGCACCAGGGAGTGTTTTAAATTTCAAATGGAAGCGACCCCTTGGGCAAGAGCCGCTTCCTTATGGGCCTAAATAATTCTTAAGATTTTTCTGCCCCCCCTGGGCACACACCGCCAGCATTTTTTGGCGTTTCTGGCCGGGGGGAGGGGGGGGGGTGCAGAATAGCCCACTAAAGCCAGGGATTTAAAAATAAATAAATTGGAAGCGACCCCTTGGGCAAGGGTCACTTTCAGGGGATATATATTTTTTTATGTGTATTCTGTCCCCCCGGGGGCAGATCTGCCCGTTTATTTGGCCTTTCTTCCCCTATTTGGGTAGTGACATAGCGTGTTATAATGTTAATTGTTTTATTTCTTGTGAATTGCAATTGTAATGCTTTATTTCTCCCTTTTTGTTCTAGTTCAAGGCTTTTGCTCTTTAGACTGTTCCAGGTTGCGGTTTCGTTACTGGGGGTTCTAATGTTTGTGTAGTTGCATGAGTTTGGTAAGAGACTTTTTTTTGTACAATGTAAATGTTTTTCATTTCTCTTCATGAATGTGTTTTTTGCAAATGGTGTAATAATAGCAGTATGTTTGGCTTCTGTTTTTTGAGTGTCAAAAACTTTTTGCATTTGTGCTCAATGTGTATTTTGTTGTCTTGTGAGTAATTGGTTTTGTTTTTTTCTTTCTAGTGGGATATCGTTTTTGCTGTGTCTCTGCAGAGTAGGTGCTGGTGAGAGTAGCTGTCTCTTGCAAGTGAATCGTATAGTTTTTGAGTATATAGATCTTTATGATAAAGGCACACTTTTTTTGCATACTTATTTTGCACAGTGTTGGTTGTTGTTGACTTGTTTGTGTAGTCTCCTTTCTTAGTAAGGATAATGGCTAGCCGCAGGATTACTGCTCAGCAGGTTGTTGGTATGATTTTTGAGTCTTCCTCTGACCATGGTTCAGAGACTGACTATGATTCTGAGGCAGAGGTGGGAGGGGAAGATTCAGGCAGTAAGTTTTCTCTCCACATGGAATCATCGGATGATGAAGCTACTCTCAGTGCGGATGAAGCTACTCTTAGTGCGGATGAAGTGCCTGTGTTAGAGGAGGACATTGATGTGCTGATAGTGCTCCAAGAGGCATCTGGGCTGCAGCCTGTGGCTGCAAGGCTTCCCGTTGGTATAGTGCGGCAAGAGGCATTTGGGTTGCAGCCTGGGGCTGCAAGGCTTCCAGTTGGAAGTGATGACCTCTGGATTGCCCCAGGCATGGTGCAGCCGGCATTGCCAGACTTTACTGGTGTTACAGGGTGTAGAGTGAATACAGAAAACCTTTTGCCGATACATTTTTTTCAGTTGTTTATGGATGATGTGTTTTTGGCAGAGATTGTTCAGCAGACTAATTTGTATGCCGAACAGTTTTTGAGGGACAACAGTGCCAGCCTTAAGCCCCATTCTAGAGCTACCCGGTAGACTCCCACAAATCTGGAAGAGATGAAGAAGTTCTTGGGTTTAACTTTTTTGATGGGTTTGCTAAGGAAGCCATCAATGTCTTCATATTGGTCTACTAGTCCCTTGATGGCAACGGCTATATTTCCGGCATTCATGAGTCGTGATAGGTATATGCTTCTGCTTCGGATGCTGCATTTTGTCGATAATGGTTTAGCGTTGTCACGAGATCACCCTGAGTGTGACCGTCTTTTTAATATTCGGTCTGTCATTGATCACTTTGTAGATCGATTTTCTGAGATCTATGCTCCAGGGAAAGAAATAGCAGTGGATGAGTCTTTGGTCTTGTTCAAGGGCCGCTTGGTTTTTAGGCAATACATTCCTAGTAAGAGGGCACGCTATGAAATTAAGCTGTATATGCTGTGTGACAGTAGGACTGGATATGTCTCTAATTTCAGGGTGTACACCGGTAAGGATTAACCCCCCTGGTTGTCTGTCTACTTTTGGAGTGACAAAGAAAATTGTGTGGGAACTTGGTAGAGGACTTTTTAACAAAGGTCACCATTTATATGTAGATAACTTCTACACTGGTGTGCGGTTGTTCAGGGAATTGGCCAAAGTGTACACTGTTGCTTGTGCCACAATCCGCTCTAACTGTAAAGGTTTCCCTAAGGAACTAGTTTGTCAAAAGCTTGTGCGGGGACAGTGCAGTACGTTGCGTTGCGAGAAACTTCTAGCTGTGAAGTTTTCAGACAGGAGAGATGTCTACATGCTGACTACCATCCATTATGAAAGCACTTCACCTGTGACTGTTTGGGGTCAGGTTGCTGAAGCGCGCAAACCTGTGTGCATTTTAGACTATAATAGGCACATGGGTGGTGTTGACAGAGTAGATCAGAGGTTGGAACCTTACGCTGCTCTTCGTATGGCTTACATTTGGTATAAGAAGTTGGCTATCCATCTTTTCCACTTGGCAACCTTTAATGGTTTTGTTGTATTCAAGGATTCTTGTCCTGAGTCAAAGATGACTTTTTCTAAGTTTCAGGAGTCTGTAATAGGCAGCCTTGTTTTAGTGGAACACATAAGTGTTCCTAGAGTTGGAGTGGTGTAAGATGTGGCTAGAATGAAAGATCGCCACTTCCCTGATCACATTCCTCCCACACCCTTTCCCAGTAGGAGATGTAGAGTCTGTTGGCGAAAAGGTACGCGGAAGGAGACTCGTATGTACTGCCCCGAGTGTCCTTCTAACCCTTGGCTGTGTCTGCCTGCTTGTTTTAGAATGTACCACACGTAAAATAATTTTTGGGAGCATCCATGAGTGGTAAAGTGAACTGCCTGACCTCTATTGTTTAATATTTTTTGTTCAGTTTCAAGGTTGTTATTTGTGTAGTGTATTTCGTTTCAGATTTTGTGTTAGTAGACTTGTATCTATTTGCAATTTGTTTGTGTTTTCTTATTTGTATAAAAAAATCCTAAATGTGATGGCAGTGTGCGTGGAGTGGCGCTTGGCTGGCGGTGTGCGTGGACTGGCACTTGGCTGGCGGTGTGTTTGGATTGGCGCTTGGCTGGCTGTGTGCGTGGACTGGTGCTTTGCTGGGTGTGTGTTTGGACTGGCGCTTGCCTGGCGGTGTTTGGACTGGCGCTTGGCTGGTGGTACGTGTGGACTGGGGCTGGGCTTGGCTGGCAGTGTGCGTGCACTGGCGCTTAGCTGGCGGTGTGCGTGGACTGGAGCTTGACTGGCTGTGTGCGTGGACTGGCGCTTGGCTGGCGGTGTGCGTGGACTGGTGCTTGGCTGGCGGTGTGTGTGGACTGGCGCTTGGCTGGCGGTGTGTTTGGATTGGCGCTTGGCTGGTGGTGTGCGTGGACTGGCTCATGGCTGGCGGTGTACGTGGACTGGCACTTGGCTAGTGGTGTGTGAGTAGTGACTAGCTGCTGGTCACTACACACACTGCTGGCCAAACACCACTCCACGCAATCCGTGAGCTGGTGTGGTTGCTGTGTCAGGAATGTGGGCATGTGAAAGTGATGGGCCCTTGAATGGCGCTGTCTGCTGGTGTGAGTGTTGTAATGTGCTGGGCCCGGGGCTGGCGGTGTGAATGGTTTTGTATCACACGTATGAAAGGTGTATGAATGGCCTGTAAAGAGGTTGGTGCCTTGTCGTGGCTTTACAGCTCACGAGCTGTGAGTCAATGGTTCAGTTTCTGGTCCTTGCAATTATTAACAGTGCATTTCATTTTTGTGAAAGCTCTGGTTAATACAACTATATATACTGAACCATCACTCACCCTCGTGTCAAATCCAACCAGTATTTATGTGCGCTGGAGGAATAGGTGGTTGTGTAGAAAAAAAATGAATTACTATTTTTGTCAAGCAGGGTGTACCTTGTCCCTTTTTGTGAATGTTGTAATGTGTTGGTTTTGTGCCTGGTGGTGTGAATGGTCTTGTGTGTATCAGGTTTGAAAGGTGTTTGAATGGCCTGTAAAGCGGTTGGTGCCTTGATGTGGCTTTACAGCTCACGAGCTGCGAATCACTGATTCAGTTTTTTGTCCTTTCAATTATTGACAGTGCATTTAATTTTTGTGAAATCTCTTGTTAATAAAATTTTATATACTGAACTATCACTCACCCTCGTGCCAAATCCAACCAGTATGTGTGTGTGCTTGAGGAATAGATGGCTGTGTAGTAATCTTTGTCTTTTTTGTCTCTCTGCCAAGGTGTACATTTCATCTAAGAATAACCTACCAACTCTAGATTTTGTCGTAAACTAAACACCCATGGGAGTACATGGTGATATCTCTCTTGTGGATCAAGTTATCTTACCCACAATGTCCTGCAAACCTCAAAATGTGACCGTGACATTTTCCTTGCATTATTGTGCTCACATTTTCACGCTGCAGAAAGTAACAACAAATTTCCAACCCCCCAGCATTTTTCCAAGTATCCCAATAGAAATGGTACCTCAATCGAGTGGGTGGGTCAAGGACCCGCGACAGGCAAGGGCCCAAAACCTATTCAGGCGACATCAACATTACCTATCACAAACCAACCTGGTTTTGCAAGGGGGGTCCCATGAGTTTTTGGCCCGGGGCTCGGTGGCCATCTAGGGGAAACTACCAAACCCACACATTTCTGGAAACTAGACACCCGGGCGAGTCCAGCAAGGTATGGCTTGCGTGTGTCCCCCAACGTTCTCCTACCCAGAATTCTCTGCAAACCTCAAATTTAGCTGAACAAATCATTTTTTTCTCAAATTTCTGTGTGGGAAAGTTCTGGAATCTGCGTGGATCCACAAATTTCCTCCCACCCAGCATTCCCCCAGGTCTCCCGAAAAAAATGGTACGTCACTTGTGTGGGTAGGCATAGTGGCTGCAACAAAATTACTTCAAAATTACCTATAAGAAAACTACCTGGTTTTTGAGGGGGGGCACCTGAGATTTTGGCCCCGGGCTCGGCGGCCATCTTGGGAAAGTACCAAACCCAAACATTTCTGAAAACTAAACACCCGGGGGAGTCCAATGAGGTATGGCTTGCGTGAATACCCCAACGTTTTCCTACCCAGAATGCCATGCAAACCTCAAATTTAGCTGAGCCCCGGGCCTAAAACTCATGGGACTCACCTTGCAAAACCAGGTTGGTTTGTGATAGGTAATGTTGATGTCGCCTCAATAGGTTTTGGGCCCTTGCCTGTCGCGGGTCCTTGACCCACCCATGCAAGTGAGGGAACGCGGGGTGAGTGGATATTTGTGGATCCACGCAGATTCCAGAACTTTCCACCGCAGAAATGTGAGGAAAATTTGTTTTTTTGACAATTGTTTAGATTTGCAAGGGATTCTGGGTAACAGAACCTGGTGAGAGCCAGTCAAGTCACCCCATCCTGGATTCCCCTGGGTGTCTAGGTTTTAGAAATGTATAGGTTTGCTAGGTTTCCCTAGGTGCCGGAAGAGATAGGGTTCAAAAACTACAGCTAGGTACTTTGCCAAAAAGGATAATTTTTCACTGTGAAATTGTGGTGTTTCCACGTTGCGTTCTGCACCATTTCCTGTCGCGGGTGCTAGGCCTACCCACACAAGTGAGGTACCATTTTTTCGGAAGACTTTGAGTAACGCGGGGCGGGTGAAAAAATTTGTGGATCCACGCAGATTCCACAACTTTTCACGCAGAAATGTGAGGAAAATGTGTTTTATTGGACAATTGTTTAGGTTTGCAAGGGATTCTGGGTAACTGAACCTGATGAGAGCCAGTCAAGTCACCCCATCCTGGATTTCCCTGGGTGTCTAGTTTTCAAAAATGTATAGGTTTGCTAGGTTTCCCTAGGTGCCGGCAGAGCTAGGGTTCAAAAACTACAGCTAGGCACTTTGCCAAAAAAGGGTCATTTTTCACTGTGAAATTGTGGTGTGTCCACGTTGCGTTTTGTGCCCTTTCCTGTTGCGGGCACTAGGCCTACCCACACAAGTGAGGTACCATTTTTCTCGGAAGACTTTGGGGAATGCGGGGTGTGTGGATATTTGTGCATCCACGCAGATTCCAGAACTTTCCACCACAGAAATGTGAGGAAAATGTGTTTTTTTGGACACATTTTTAGGTTTGCAAGGGATTCTGGGTAACAGAACCTGGTGAGAGCCAGTCACGTCACCCCATCTTGGATTTCCCTGGGAGTCTAGTTTTCAGAAATGTATAGGTTTGTAAGGTTTCCCTAGGTGCCGGCAGAGCTAGGGTTAAAAAACTACAGCTAGGCACTTTGCCAAAAATGGGTAATTTTTCACTGTGAAATTGTGGTGTGTCCACGTTGCGTTTTGCGAAGTTTCCTGTCACTGGCACTAGGTCTACCCACACAAGTGAGGTGCCAGTTTTCTTGAAAGACTTTGGGGAACGCGGGGTGGGTGGAAATGTGTGGATCCACGCAGATTCCAGAACTTTCCAACACAGAAATTTGAGAAAAATTTGTTTTTTTGACAATTGTTTAGGTTTGCAAGGGTTTCTGGGTAACAGAACCTGGTGAGAGCCAGTCAAGTCACCCCATCATGGATTTCCCTGCGTGTCTAGTTTTAAAAAATTTATAGGTTTGCTAGGTTTCCCTAGGTGCCGGCAGAGCTAGGGTTCAAAAACTACAGCTAGGCACTTTGCAAAAGTAGGGTAATGTTTCATTGTGAAAATGTGGTGTGTTCACATTGCGTTTTGAGCCGTTTCCTGTTGTGGACACTATGCTTACCCACACAAGTGAGGTACCATTTTTATCGGGAGACTTAGGGTAATTCAGGTTTGTAAAGCAACTGTTATTACCTATTGAGGTTCGATGCATTTCTGCCTTCCAAATGAAAGACAATGTGTAAAAAAGAAGTCATTTTGAAAAATGACCGATAATTCTCATGCTAGTATGAGTATTCCCAATTTCAGAAATGTGCAAATATCTACTCTTTCTAAACGCTATATTTTGTTCCCATTTCAGAAATACATAGGTGTCTTTCATACCGATTTTTCCATGTATTAATTTCCCCAGAATAATTGCTTTATACCATGAACATAATAAAAAACCATTGCAAGTCGCTTCGCAGTTTTTGGCTCTGGGTTCGTCTGGTTCTTGGCGAACCTACAAGTCTCATACATCTCCACAACCAGTAAGGTCCAGCGGATGTAACAGTATATTGCTTTCAAAGAGTTGTCATAATTAGAAGAAGTTACAGGTGAAAACGTTGACACAAAAGGCTGTTTTTTCCAAGTAATTTTCAATTTTTCCTATATTTAACTGTTAGTTTCTATAAACAAACCTTGAAGGATCTACACAAATGACCCCTTGCTGAATTCAGAATTGTGTCTACTTTTCTAAAATGTATAGTTTTCCAGGATCCATTATTGCTTTCATACCCATTTCTACCATTAACTGGAAGGATGTTGAAAGCACAAAAAAATAGCAAAAATAGGCTATGTCCCAGAAAAATGCCAAAACTGTGTAAAGGTTTTTGGTTTTCTGACAAAAGTCTGTCATTCCCTAAAAGTTCGGAAAATGGTGATTTCAGCCTCACAAACCCTTTTTTGATACCATTTGCAGGGAAAAACCCAGACGCTTTCATTTGCAGCACTTTTTTCCCATTTGTCCCCAAAAAACCAAAATGTTGCTGTATTTTGGCTAATTTCTGGGTCCCCTCCAGGGGAATCCACAAACCCTGGGTACCTTTAGAATCCCTAGGATGTTGGAAGAAAAGGACACAAATTTGGCACGGATACCTTATGTGGTCAAAAGGTTACGGGGCCTAAGTGCAAACTACCCCACATAGCCAAAAAAAGGATTAGCACGGGGGGGGGGAGGCCTAGCAGCGAAGGGGTTAATGGTAGTGACTCTCACTGAAGAGAAACATAAAAAAGGCTTACATTGCTTTGTGTTCCTGGGGTTGAGGGTCACACTAGCCTCACCCACTCAGACATCATGAGGGTAGCATCTCATACAATTAAATCAAATGGACAACCAACAACACTTTCATTCAGTTTCAGTGGATATGGGAGCTCCTAGAAGCAATCCATGGAAGACTATTTGAAACTAATGAAGTGTCCATCTTATCTGTATCAACTCATAATTAAGTGACCAACGTGCTAGTTGTCAGAGCCAGTTAAGGGCTGGAGGAAGCTAGAGAAGCTTGGAATGTGGCTGAGAAGGTGAAGCCTGAACAATAGAATTTGAGAAAAGTGTGTGTAGGTAATCTCACACAAAGGAGCTACATCAGGAAGGAGAGAGATGCCAGTTGCTGGTAGTAACTCAGAGCAGGTGGACACAATAGCAGGGGGAAGAAAGATCTAGGATCTGAAGAAGCAGGGTCAGGGTAAGAGCTAAAGCTAGAGAGTGTTTTTTATGTACTCTTATAACAGCCATTATACCAGTACTTAATTTATGAAAATAAATAAGTACTAGGCTGAACAATTTTCTCATGAACCTGCCACTGGCACTGCTGAATTCCATGGTTGCTGATTACTAAGGCCACAGAGTCTTGATTCCACATCATGTCTCTTTCTTCCAGCGTCTTACACTTTCTTCCTCTTTTGCCCCTCTTGCAAGTTTTGTTTTACCTTCTTTCTCCATTCACTATTTTCCTACCATTCTCTTTCTTCCTTCTCTCCCTTCTGCTCTCTTGCACTGATCAAAGTCTCATAAAAAATAAAAGCCCTCTTCCCAAAAATGAGTGTCGGTGCCCTCCGCCTGAAACCACCCGCACAAATTAGGTAATGATTATACTCTGTCCAGTCTTGCAGGTGAGGTACAATATCAGGAGACTTGTAGCCTACTATGATGTGCTGCACCAGCTTAGCAGAAGACAATGCTGATACCCCAAAAGGCTCCAGGGGGTGGGATCTGAAACAGGGCTGCAGATGTCAACTCTGTGTGAGCCTTACAGTGAGGGGGATGGGCAATGATGGGTGTCAGCGGCATTGCATCCATTTGGGTACATGCCTGTAGCTTGGAAGAACCAAACTGGTAGATGTAGAGGAAAACCCACATGGAACAAGGTTCTCCACGGTTGGAAGTGTAGCGTCCTCCCCAGCCGGGGAGCATGTAAAAGAATATGCCACACAAGGAGCTCTGGAGTGTACGTCTTTATTCCTCAGCATACAATCATACACTGGTCTATGTTTACGTCATAACTGTTAATAACCACACCTTAACACCTCCCAGCTAGTTACGTAATTCCTCCGTTGAGTCCGCCCAGAACAGCAGGGGTCCTAGCACACAGTTTCACAACACTACATCTCCCCCCCCTTGTTAAATAAAAAGTACAAACAACAATTACATTAAAGTTCTTCAATAGGTTCTTGAGGCACTCACACTAGTTGGACAGCTCAAGTGACATGAGGTGGTTGAGATGCTTCTGGAACCTTCAAGCATCCATTTTCTCTTCTTGCTATAATGTAGTTGGTTTTACTTTCACTTTGCAAACCGTGATGAAGTGATTTTCTTTACCGCAACCTTTGCACATTTGTCCTATGGCTGGGCATTTGTCTTCATGGGGAAATGAAAACCCACATCGGAAAAACAACTTTTTCATTCTTGTAGACGTCGCCGTGCAAGCATCTAACTTCAGCTTGCTTTTCATGACCATTGCTGTTTAATTTTTTGCTGTTCCTGCTTCCATATCAGCAGCTTGTAGATCCGCTCTTTCCTCGGCCCTTGCAACCATTAGTACTTTCTCTAAACTGAGTGTCTCTCTCAACATGCATCTTCTGAAAGAGTCTGAAAGACAGCCATCAATGACTCAGAGACATATGACCTCTTCATGATTAAATTCACTAGACTTGCAGTGTTTGATGAGCACATCAAGTCTTTCAACAAACTCATCAACGCTTGCTGTCATGCTTGACTGAAAATTTACCTTTCATAGTCGACATTCGGCATCGGATTGAACTTGGCTTTCAATGCTTCACCGATTTGACGGTATAATGCTGCATAAGCCTGTGATATTTTCTTTATCACTTGTTTTACTCCGTCACTGGCAAGGTTTTTCAAATACTTCTTATCATCTACTTCTTCTAGGGTATCTATGAAGTAATTTAACTTTTCGATATCTGCAGTCCACCTGGCGCCAATATTCAGCATCTTGGCAGTGTTAAATGGCAGTGGGGGTTTCTGGAACATGGCTACACCATACTTCATGTCCCTTTTGGCAGCCATTGAAAAATGTCACTATTCTGAAGGCCCTTCGGTGCACTGGATGCCAAATGTCGCTGTGCATGCATCGGTGGTTCAACAAGGCCTGGTTTTAACACCCCTTTCAAGGTCATGTGGCACTTTCCTCACTGCACTTTCGTACCTGTATATCACTGCCTTTAGCATTTGCTCTGCTTGATTACTGGCTCTGTGCTATGGCGCGAAGCAGTATTTCTTCTTTCAGCCTTACCAATAGATTCAGGAAGGCTTATCGAATGTGCTTCTCCGTAGTGCCTTCATCTTCTTCGAGGGCTGAGTATGGGCTGCAGCGGGGCTTTGATTCCACACACGCCAACTTTGAACTACTTCTCATCAATTTGGGTTTACGTAGTATGCACAAGTAGTTTGCTGTAGCGTTGCAAACACTTAGGGAGAGCAGTCTTGTTTATTTGGAACACAGATCACACACTCGCCACTAGTTGTAGCGTCCTCCCCAACCGAGGAGCATGTAAAAGAATCCACCACACACAGAGCTCTGGATTGTACACGTTTATTCTTTAGCATACAATCACATACTGCTCTCTGATTACATCATAACAAATTAATAACCACACCTTAACACCTCCCAGTAAGTTATGTGATTCCTCTGTTGAGTCCGCCAAGAATCACAAGGATTCTAGCGCACACAGTCTCATGACACTACAGGAAGCATAGTATATAGCAGTGGTTCTTAACCTTTTTAGTGCTGTGAACCCACACTGAATCATAACTGGAATCTGGGAACCCTCACTGAGGTATTATTGGAAGCCGAGAACTTCCAGCATAAGCAATTTCTATGATTTGAATCTCAAAACAATGCACACAAATTGAAACATTTGTATGCATCAAATAAATGACCAAATATTGGAATATTTAGTTTAATTCACAATCAAATTTGGAAAAGATTTACAATTTTCAATTTTGCCATTTTATTTGTATATACCTCATTAATTTAAATGTAATAATTTTGGCATTATTTTATTTTGTAATCAATCAATCAGGGATTTCTACAGTGTGGCAGCTCACCTGTGAGGGTCTCATGGAACTGAGTAACTAACTGCTTTGTGGTGATTTGTTAATTCGAACAGCAAGGATTTGAGTCCTTTTAGAATTCCCAGAGTAATGGGGCATTCCTGAGGCGCAGGGGAAGTTAATTTCAAGCTTTGGCCGCCGCGTGTGAGAAGGAGTCCTCCGTGGTTGCTTCTGAGGGTCCAGGGGGTGTATGCGAGGAAGAGGGAGGCGGATCGTAGGTGTCTGGTCAGTTGGTAGAAGGTCATGTGTTTGTTGATGTATGCTGGTCCTCCGTTGAGCAGAGCTTTGTATGCGTGGGTCAACATTTTGAACTTGCATCTTTTCTGGATCGGGAGCCAGTGAACCGCCTTGAGGCGTGTTGTGATGTGGGTCCGAGTGGGAAGGTTGAGGACGAGTCTTGCTGCTGAGTTTTGAATTTTCTGTAGTCTTTTCAGGAGGCGTGCAGTGATTTCTACGTAGAGTGTGTTCCCGTAGTCTAGCCTGCTGGTAATGAGGACCTCCATAATGGTCTTTCTTTTGTTGACTGGGAGTCAATGAAGATCTTGCGGAGCATATGTAGGGTGTGTAAGCAGGTGGATGAGACTGCATTTACCTATTTTTTCATAATTAGCTTGCTGTCTAAGAAGATGTCGAGGTTGCTGGCATGGTCTGCCAGGATGGGTGATGGACCGAGTTTAGCAGGCTACCAGGCGTTGTTCCATGGCGAGGTGTTGGTCCCAAAGATGAGGACTTATGTCTTGTTTGTGTTGCGCTTAAGACAGTTGTCCTTCATTCAGTCAGCGATGTTCATCATATATCTATGGAAGTTGACTCTGGTGGTGGAGGTGTCTTCTGAGAGCGAGAGGATGAGCTGGGTGTTGTTGGTGTAGGGGATGATTTTTAGTCTATTTGATCTGTGGGTGTTGAACAGGGGGTCATTTACATGTTGAAGAAGTTGGAGTTGAGGGGCAATCCTTGAGGTGATGCCACAGATGATCTTCTTGGGTTCCAAGGTGAACAGTGGGTGATGGATTCTCTGGGTTCTTCCAGTGAGGTATAAGGCGATCCATTTGCGGGCATCTCCCTGGATTCCGAAGTGGTGGAGTCTGTTGATCAAGATATGATGGGGGACGGTGTTGAAGGCAACTGACAAGTGTAGGAGAATAAGAGCTGCCAGTTTATCATCGTCCAGCAGGGCCCTGATGTCATCGGTTGCTGCGATTAGAGCCCTCTTAGTGCTGTGGTTTGCTCGGAATCTGGATTTAGAGGGATCCAGGAGGTTGTCTTGTTCCAGGACTTCAGTGAGGTGCTGATTGATTACCTTCTCGAGAACTTTCACTGGAAAGAGGAGCGGGGAGATGGGCTGGTAGTTCTTCGGTTCTGCTGTGTCGGCAGATGGTTTCTTCAGGAGGGGCCTTACTTCAGGGTGTTTCCAGTCCTCAGGAAATGAGGCCGAGGTGATGTGCAGGACTTTCTTGAGCCCGTCGCCAATCGTCTTACTCCCGAGGTTGAAGATGTGGTGGGTACAGGGGCCCATTGGTGCTCCCAAGTGCACAGAGTTCATGATGGAGATTGTGTCTTCAGTAGTTAGAGGGACTCACTGAGTGAGCAGGTGTTCAAAGTTTGTGTTTGTAGGTGTGAGCAGGCTGGTGTTGGCAGCGGGGGTTGGGGTTTAAAGCTTTAGTAGATGACTGAGATCTTGTTGTGCAAGACGTCTGCCAGGGTGTCACACAGTTTTTGGGAGGGGATGATGTCGTTCTTGGCAGCTGCGGTGTTGGAGAACTCCTACATGATGGAGAAGAGCTTCTTGCTGCAGTTTGTGCAGGCTTCCATGCAGTCTGCTAGGGAGTTCTTCTTTGTTTCTATCAGAAGGCGGTGGTACTGGTTGAGTGCTGTCTTGAAGGTGGTATGGTCTCCTATATCTTTGCTCATGCACCAGTTCCTTTCCAGTTGCTGGCAGTTGTGTTTGGTGGATTTCAGCTCCATGGTTAACCAGCTGGCTCTCCTGGCAGGTCCTTTGGATTTGGCCTGGCAGGTCCTTTGGATTTGGCTGGCATAGCGGGGGCAATAGTGTTGGCGCATTCTGTGAAACACTGGGAGAAGTTCTTCGCAGCCTGTTCAGCGTCAGATGTTGTGTTTGGGAGATGGGAGTTGAGAGCATTGTTCCACTGGTCTTCTGATATCTTTTTCCAGTTTCGGTGTGTGGAGCTGGGGGTCATGAAGCCAGTCTTAGTAGGTCTTGTGATATTGAAGTGGACGCTGTAGTGGTCGGTCCAGGTGAGCTGTGAGACATGGTTGTACTTGAATCTGTGGCTAGATGTGAAGATGGGGTCGAGCATGTGTTCTGTGATGTGGGTAAGGTCGGTGGCAAGTTGGTTGAGGCCACTGTTGCTCATGCTTTCCTGGAGGTTGATTGTATTGGTGTCGCTCGGGTCCTCAAGGTGGCAGTTGAGATCTCCTAGAAAGCTGTAATGCTTGGAGTTGATGGTGATCGGGCGATGAGGTCATGGATGGTTTTGCAGAAGCTGGGGGGGGGTCCTTGTGGTGTGTAGGTCAGGAGGCCTCTGATGGTGCATTTTCTGTGTGTGTGAAGTTGGAATTCGAGATGCTTCATTATCGGGTTGAGCCGTCTGAGGAGGCCATGCAACGGATGGTGTCTTTGTAGATGATGGCACTTTCACCTCTGTGCTTGTTGTTTCGGTCCTGGTGTGTTATCTTGTAGCCTTCAAGGTTTATTGATGGCGATGTCTAGCGCTGAGGTGGGGTTCAGCCAGGTCTCTGTGAGGAAGATGATGTCCAGTGTGAGGGATGAGATCATGCCCCAGAGCTATGTGGTGTGTTTACCGAGCGATCGTGCATTGAGTAGAATGCACCTGAGTTGTGGAGTGGTGGTCTCGGTCGGCGTGGTAAATGCAGTCTAGTTTACGGTGTCTCTTACATTGTTGATTGCTTCAGTGTTGTAGATGAAGTGGGAGTGCTGGCAGGAGAACAGTTTTGGTGGTGCATAGAGATGTGCTGCAGCAGTTGTTGTCGGTGCACCCGGGATCCCTGGCTCGGAGGTCTGCGGCTGTGCACCTGCGCAGGGTGGAGAACAAGGGTTCCTGGTGATAGGCGCACCAGGACGGGTGTGGGTAGACTTGCCTTTGATGTGTCTTTGGCAAGCCGGTGGTGTGCACACTGTGCTATCACGCTGCGATCTCCATTGTGTAGGTCCTGGGAGGTGGGAAGGCCGCTGAGATGCAGTGGGTGGGACGTAAACATCAGGAAGTGAGTGGGCGGTGGGGTGAGCAAAAAGCAGCAAATAAACCAAAGGAGTCAACAAGTCACGAGTACAGGCAGAATATTACAACACAGTGCAATAAGGGCAATGAAGGAAAACGCAATAAGAGCAATGAAGGAAAAAAGACAAAAACCAGAAAAGGGAAACAAGTACTGGCAACAAAACACTTGAGACAGCAAGGGGAGCAGACATGAGGACCTGATGTAAAACATTTTAGACCCCCTGAAAAGGCCCTGATGGCCCCCAGTGGTCCCCAGACAACAGGTTAAGAACCACTGGTATAGAGCAAAGCAGGATCGAGTGCTGGGGGTTGAGTGGGCCTAGGGAAGATTCTTGATATAGGCAAGAGTATAAATCCCTATGTGAAGTGGGGTGAGTGTCTCTTTACAAGTGACCATGGCATTGTAGGAACCTTCCATTCATAGCTCTTCTAATATACATGTGGCAATTTTTGTTGGCTCATTGTGGGGGTGGGCTGCACGCAGTGAACAGATAACAGCCAGATTCTGACCTCATCACCCTTAAAATTACAAAGGCTCAGATTCTGTGGGCCCAAGCACCAGGTGTAGCACAAATCTGCTCTTGTGGACCAAAGCTGAACATCCTTGCAACAACACTCTTGTCCTGGTGCAGCATGCTACCAGTAGTTGAAAAGGTTTTCCTTCACGACACTCTACCTCTTCCACACAACCGTAGATATGAACTTACGTCTTCAAGAAGACGATGGCCTTTGTCTTACCCAGGGCTTTAATTGGGCTCAGAAACAGCAGTTCGTTTTTGCCCTCACTCTCAAGGGTGAAAAAAAAATCTTAACTCTGCTGCAGCACCACTGCTCAAAGTTTTTGATGTAACTTCAAAGAGACTCTTTTTAGTTCTTTCACAGTCCCATAATTTCAGAACTGAAGCATTTTCAATAATACATACAACAAAGCCATAGCTGTTGCTTATTTATGTTATGCAACTAACAATCATTGACAAAGCCAATAGTACTGGCTTGTTGTAGGTATGAAGTTACTTGCATTATATATGTGGATGCAATGACAGAAACAGCAAAATACCAGTCGGGCGGCACACATAAGCTCAGATTCTTAACTTATGTGTTTTTAAGCCACAATTACCTCGGCCATGCCCCTTTGAGAGACCCCCAGTTTTTTCATCCCACTTAAAGCCCTGGTCTTACCTCTCAGCCTTTTGAGCCCCCAGGAAGGGTGAGATTTAGTGGTTTTGGAGATGGGGCACATTTGCATCAATGGAAATGAACCAATATTTGGAGAGTGAGTAAGGTTTCAGGGTCAGTGATCCCACTGAAATACATGGAAGGCATTTCACTTGCATGGAAGCTGAAGAGGAATCCAATGGTATTGACAGCCTTCAAATTAGGGTGAGTTAAGAGGTATACCATTGTGCTCATTGGAGTCAATGGAGGGACACGGCGCAACCCAGTCTTCCCCCTTCATGGAAGGTGAAAGGCCAGATAGGAGAAAGGTAGGGACGGATGTTCGGGAAAGTTCTTAAAGAGCTAGGAGAGGGTCAGCCTCTTCCCGGCTCTGACACACCACTGGCTAGCAGGGGATAAATAGCAAGAGGAGAGAGGTTTCCAGTGTGTGCAGGGTGAGTGGGGTCACCGTCCACTGCAAAGCAGTAAGACGCCATGCGCACCCTCAGTGCAGTGGGATGAGAGGATTTGCTCAAGCCTGGTGTGCTTCATCAGGCCTGGGTAGGGATAAGTCGCCCAATTCCTGCCAAAATGGGCGGATTAGCGGCTGCAATAGTGTCTTATTCTCCCCGCAGGGGAGAACTTAATCAAAAGCAGGGGGGGCAGGGAATGGGAAAGGCACAACAGTGGCAAAATGCAAGGCACCGTGGAAGCAGCAGATTTAGAGTGTGGGAAAGGATGGCACAAGGGCCAGATTGAAGTGCGAGAGTCGGGCACAGCGGGAGCAGTTGGGCACTGCTCTTCATGTAGGGCCTGGGGGGAGTGAATTGCCCCTAGGTTTGATGGTGAAAAAAGGCCCAAAGGGTCTGGGATGCGTAGGAGTGCCTGTGGCAGATATGGCCTCAAAGAGAAAGAAGCGTAGTGAATCTCAGTCGAAACTTATTGGTGAGGCCTGGGTGAGGGCCTGGGACAGGGGCAGACCCTGAGTGACGGAGACATTTCTGCACAGAGGCTGGTGGGACTGGTGCCCGTGATGAGTTCTAAAGTGTGCTAGAGTGTCATGTTATTCTGAAATTTGTAGGGGTGCACCATATTCACCGTTAGACAGCACCCGCATATTAATCGATGTAGGTTAAGTGTGCCATAGAAATGTATTACTAGAATCGTTTTAACATAGAGGTGATTAGAAATGTAACCATGCTTTTCGTGACAAATAACGTTGCAGATTATCGTGAATGTATTTTAGTAAAAGCATAATGATTAGTTTTACGTAATGCAATGTATTAGGTTAAACGTGTGCCATGTTAAAGTTATACGTGCAAGTTGCTTATTCACGTATACTAGAATAACGAACTAATGCTTAGAGTGTGATTTAGTAATGTGTTTTACAGTGTAAGGGCCTGATCGCATATACGTTTGAAGAGAAAGGCCTGTTCATTTTCTTATGCTTGTAGGCTGAAAATGATTTCCCTTAGTAAAGGCTTTGGGTTGTAGGACCATGAAAAATCTTAGAGAAGAGAAAAAGTTTTTGTTCCCATGTTTCTGTTGCAGGTGCAAGGACATTTCGCTCATTAGTGAGACTAGGTCTTTGTTTGAGGAGTCAGGATGCTACGAGAAGCCAACAGGGGAGTACGTTGGAATGTGAGGATGATACTTTTAGCGGAGAAGGTGCCTGGGACCCAAAGTCAAGCTAATCGTTGTTGGACGAGAGACAAGTTTCGTTGGAAAAGTACTGGAAGAAGACCTGGCTGAGGAGGTGTGCCGAAGGGCGTGTTCTACATTTTTGGGATTTTGTATTAGGGACAGTGTCCCGAGGGTTGAGCAGTTGAGGTTTAGAAGGGAAGCTAGAAAGAGCATCTTAGAACGAGCTCTGACTAAGTGAATATACTTCTTAGGAAGTCTTCACTTCTGACACCTTTTATTCTCTTGCCGGGAATGGGAAATGCTAAGTAGGGATGTCACCTTAGAGACAGAGTAGGGAAAGACTAACTGATTTTCTTTTAGGCTAATGATTCCTAATGTAGATATTGGTTTGACTATTGTATTTCTTATGCTTTTAGAGCTTGTTATTCTTTTTGTGCTGAGTCGTATGAGACTCTTGCGCAGACTTGCGTTTGTTTTAGTGCCCATTTATCTTCTTCACCTTGTGCTGAGGTGTCTGTATGTTCAGTTGTTTTTAGTTGTAATAAAATCCTACAAATTTTAGATTCGGAGTCAGTGGTCCTTCCTAAATGAGATCTGATTCTGGTAATTATGTTTTAATAATTGGATTTCCTCCCCTCTACACTATTTAGCAGATAAAAAGATCCTGGCGACCTGAGAGGATTCTTGGAGATAATCAGGTAGTCAAGAATCCGGCCCTATCAGTTGGTAGCAGAGTAGGATGGTTATCTCTGATAGTGAGGGGAGATCTAGATCAGGATAAGACATTCTAGAGGCCCATAGAAGTCAAGTGATGGGGACTCATCGGATGGCGAGCAGCGGACGACGGCGGTTGATGGAGACTGGTGGAGAGTAGCGGTGCGGCGGAAAGCAGCAGTTCGTGGAGGAGTGAGTATGAATAGGGTGAGATGTTTGTAGATTGCGGTGTTGATTTGTTGTGTGATGTCTTGCGGAGTTGGAGTGAGTGTTGAGTGATTGTGAGATCAGGCTGTGAGCGCGCACAGCCCGGAAAAATCTTAGGCTCGACGAGTAGCTTAAGTGATTGTGTTGTTGAAGACACCCAAGGTAGATTTTGTTGACCACCGAAAGGGGATCGTGAGACGTCATCGATTACCCGGACCGAGATAGGGGGTGCGAATGTGTGAGTGCATGAGGAACCGACGCTGGTCGTGGGTGGTTGTACGTGGAATTTCAGTAATTGAAACCTATCAGTTGAGGCGACTGTCCGGTCGTTCGCGGACAGACAGTTGCCAGTTGAGGTCGACAATTTCGAGAGACTGTGGACGGACAGTCAGAGAAGTAACTTGTTTGGGACAAACGGTTATTTCAGCGTGTGAATGGGACGAATGCAAGGGTGAGACGTGACTTGTGAAGGAGGGGAACTGCTGTGAGCGAAGGAAAGTGACGTCAGAAGGTGTCGCGCTGCGATAGGTCGGTTGGTGTGAGTTGCGCTGCTATTGGTGGATTTGACATCAGGAAGTGAACGAAAACATTGTGTGCGAGCGAAAATCTGTTCATCATGAAATGTTTTAAGGTTTTCCGAGAATTATGTAGAGGTGACAAACATGTGGTTACTCGTGGGGGAGAAGAAGCCCCTTCCGAGGATACTCCGGCCCATTATATGGCCAGAAATGTGGGGTTGCATACTATAATTTGGCTTGAGAATTGGCATAAAATGACCCAAGGTGAGGGAGAATTGGCTTTCCCACGATATTGTTCCTTCAGGTTGGAAGTGTTGTATCAGTTGAAATCTGTAATGGCGGCACTACGACC
Organism: Triturus cristatus; assembly: GCF_964204655.1. Taxonomy (NCBI): domain Eukaryota; kingdom Metazoa; phylum Chordata; class Amphibia; order Caudata; family Salamandridae; genus Triturus; species Triturus cristatus. Next base: position 254,050,190 of record NC_140586.1, read on the forward strand.
TTTGCCAACTGAGACCAACTCAGTTTGAGGTGTTGCATGCATGGATTAGAGCAGCACATGACAAGCAGAGAGACCGCAGTCAGGAAAGGGTGAAGAAGTTAATTAAGGCATTCCAAGAGGCGAGGTGGGATGCACAAGAGAAGAGGTGGAGAGTACAAACTTTAGAAGGGGACAGGTTGTATCCACTACTAGAGAAGACAGACAGTGCTAAATCAAAGAGTGTAGATGACGATGACAGTGATACAGATGACAGTCTAGTAGAGAGGTTGTTGTCTGAGAGACCACCTCCATACGATCCAGATTCCTATGAGGGGAAATCGGCTCCAGCAGAAGGGATTAGTGGATTACAGACTTGTTCAGAGGTTAGAGTAGAAGGGAAAATCTTGACAGGAACTGAGGGCATGAAAAATCAGCCTGTAGCAAGCACAGAGATTGGGAGAGGTGTGAGGTTACCGGACGCTCTAAAGGTACCGGTTATCATTGGACCTATTGTTTCAGTTTACGACCCAGATCAAGAGAAAGTTGGGAGTCTAGCACAGTCAGCTGTAGGAGCGAGGAGTGTGGTCGAGGGAAATGGATCAGTGAGTGGAATGGAGCAGACTCCAAAACCTATAGAATGGAGTACGCCATTGCCAGCTACAGCAGATTCTTCGAGGGGACAAGCGGATGCGAGATCAGGGAGGCTGAGGTCTTTGGCCGAGTCAAGATCAGATTTGCGGATGTGGGCACCGCCAGTGAGAAATCAGAATCAGAGTGAGAGAACTGTAGAAAGTGAACGAGGCACTGTAGCTAATCAATCTGTTCCTATGAGCATGTCAGAAGAGAGTAGATCTCAGGAACGGGAATGCAATTATGATGAACGGAATGTAGCAGCTTGTCGAGAAATATTGAAGGGAGCCCTGAAAGGAAGAATGTTAGATGTTGTAAGGTTAAAAGCAGATGCAGATGAGATAATAAGTGGAAATGTGCCTCTTGAAAGAACGTACATGTACGAGCAAGACGAGTTACTTTTTGTAGCGAAGGATGTGACTCGCAAGGCAAGGACTGCACAAGAGAAGTTGTCAGATTTGGCTACGAAGTATGATGTGGCCTTGTCTAAAATGAAATCATTGCAGGGAAGCCATAGATTGCAGTATAGCGACCAAGAATTAGAAGAGAAGAGGGTCATGGGATTGAGGACCCATATCAAAGATTTGATTGTAGCAATGCGTGCATGGATCATGCTTGACAAGTAAGAAGAAGAAGAAGAGTTCTAGAAGGACGATAGGAGAGACGCCACCTCCAGGTGGGGGAATGATGGGTGTAGGAAATTTCCCTTTACGAGAGTTACAGAATGGAGGATACGTGCATGTGCCCTGGAGAAGGGGTGACTTGGCTGCATTTACGAACGATTTTCCCCGCTTGAGGGAGAGGCCTGTCGAGTGGTATAAGCAGGTTGATCGGTTTGTCAAAATCTCGAAGGTGTTGTGGATTGACTTGAACACATTGTTTGACATTGTGGTTCTGAGTGATTTATGGTCGGCATGTAAGATCGCTGTTGAGTGGCCAACTTCAGAGCCTGACAGGGATCCTATCTCAAATAGTCCGTCACCCATAGTCATGAAGAAGTTTGAACAGGTGATTATGTGGCTGAAGTCGAAAATTTCACCCCAGGATATTTATTGGGTCAAAATAGATCGGACAGTGCAAGAGCCAAAAGAGACAGTGCATGAGTTTTATGAAAGACTCTTGCAGGCCTTTAAGCAGTACAGTGGATTAGATGTTTTGGATACAAAAGACATGGGACAGTTTGTTTCGAAGTTTGTGTTGGGATTGAGTCCAGAGGTTAGTCTCATGATACAGCAGCATTTGATTTGTTGACAGAATAAGCCGGTGGATGAGATTTTGCGGCATGCCAGGTACTGCAGTGATAAGATAGATTCGAAGCACAGGAAGTTGAAGGACAAATTGATGCTTGTTCAGATGCAAACGGCTCAGGGACAGCCTAGTGGAGGAACGTTAGGAAGGAAGCAGGGAAATAACCAAGGAGGAAATCAGAATGTCCAAGGTCAAGGAAGTCAGTTGATCCTAGGACAGGAATGGATGTGGCGACATTGAAAAAGACCACTGCGTGTCATCTTTGTCACCAGGTGGGACACTGGAAACGCGAGTGTCCCTTGAACCCGATGAATCAGGTGCAGCAGGAAGTAGAGATAGTTCAGGTACCTGTACCTGACATGGTTCCAACTGTGACTAGACCTAGGATGGTGAAAGGGGGGACTAGTAGTATTCAGGTACAAGTTCCTTAGCCACCTAGGGTCCAAAATGTTCAGCAAGGAGTTCGAACTTAACAACAGATGCCCTTGTTCGAAGGGTGCGAGGAGTTTGATCCAGACCGTTGGCATGACGGTGCCTGAGAGGGGAGGAAGACTGCACGCTTGGAGCAGTCTTGGAGGTAGACCAGAGGGGACCAATTGTAGAAGCAGACATCGATGGTCACCCTACCACCTTTTTGGTTGACATTGGCGCTACCCGGTCTACTGTAAGATCAGCAGTAGTCCCTAACCTACCCCTCTCGGGACAATCGATCCAAGTCGTTGGCGTAGCAAATAAGGAACTGACTAGCCCACTGACAGAGCCAATTCCTGTGAGAATAGGAACCTTTAAAGATCGACACCAGTTCGTGGTGTGCGACTCGAGTCCAGTTTGCCTGTTAGTAAGAGATCTGTTGCGCAAGCTGAATTGCACCATCTATTGCACCCCGAAGGGAGTTGAAGTACAGACAAAGGATGATGATGTGACCTTTAAGGTTGCAAATCAGAGCGTGTGTATAGAAATGTACCCGGCGCTGACAGTGGAGGAGCTTCCACTTGATTTGAGGGATTCTGTGTCAATCAATGTGTGGGACCTGAGTGGAGAAGAGATCGGATTGGTCAAAGGTGTAGACCCAGTGAAGATACAGGTCAAGCCGAATGTAGATTTCCCTAGGACGCCCCAGTACAATTTGTCACCTGAGACAATAGCAGGGATCAAACCCGTAATTGAGTCTATGATCAAGCAGGGAATTCTGAAAGAGATCATGGGTAGCCCATGTAATTCACCTATCATGGGACTACAGAAACCGAGTGGGAAATTCAGGATTGTGCAAGACCTGCGAAAAATCAATTATATAGTTGTTCCATGTTGTCCGGTGGTACCGAATCCATCTGTGATCCTGTTTCAAATCCCATGTGAAGCTGAGTGGTTTACAGTGATTGACTTGTGTCAAGCGTTCTTCTTGATCCCACTCCATGAGGAAAGCCAATTTCTTTTTGCTTTCCGGCTGGAGAATCGTGTGTTGACGTGGTGTCGTATCCCACAGGGGTACACAGAGAGTCCATCGATCCTTAATCAGATCTTGAAGAAGAATCTTGAAAGTCTTGTGTTGCCGCAGAACTCCGTTCTGGTGCAATACATCGATGACCTGCTCATTGCTTCAGAAACTGAAGACGCTTACAGGATCGATACCATTGCCTTACTGAATCATTTGGCAGAGAATGGACACAGGTGTCTCCGAGCAAATTGCAGTACTGTCTGAGTGAAGTGCAGTATTTGGGTCACAGAATTGAGAAGGGCAAGAGAAAGGTGTAACCAGATCGCATTGAGGCCATTATGAATATGCCTGTGCCCACCACTCAGAGAGAAGTCAGAATGTTCTTGGGGATGGTTGGCTACTGTCGTCAATGGATTCCCAACTTCTCCTTTGAAGCGAAGCCTTTGCAACGGCTGACGCACAAAGATGTGAGTGATCCGGTACCATAGGACAACGACTGTATGATGTCATTTTTGAGGCTGAGAGAAGCCCTGTGCCGCGCTCCAGCTTTGGGGATGCCTGATTACAACAAGGCATTCACATTGTTCTGTTGCGAGAGAGAAGGTTGTGCATTGTCAGTCCTGACTCAGAATCATGGAGGTGTCCGTAGACCAGTTGCCTACTTTTCAGCTACTTTAGATCCAGTAGCTTCTGCGTTGCCCGGATGTCTTAAATCCGTTGCTGCAACAGGTGTCAGTATTGAAAGATGTGAGAGCATTGTAATGGGACATCCACTTACAGTTTATGTGTCACATTCTGTTGAACTGTTGATGACTAGGACTAAAACACAGCACCTCACAAACAACAGGTTGACACGTTACGAGCAAGTTATACTTGCTGCAGAAAATGTAACATTGAAGAGGTGTTCTGTTTTAAATCCGGCAACATTGATGCCTATTCCAAACATGGATGATGAAGATTGTGAGGATTACGATTGTCTCGACGTGACTGAACTATGCACCAAACCGAGACCAGACATTGTTGATGAGCCGCTCCTTGACCCTGATGAAATTTTCTTTGTGGACGGTTCATGTCTAAGAGACAATGTCGGTCGATTGAGAGCTGCGTTTGCTGTATGTACCATCACAGGGGTGGTTGAAGCTGCTTGTTTAGAGGGAGTACACTCCGCACAGGTAGCTGAAACCATTGCTTTGACCCGTGCCTGTTTGGCTGCTGATCAGATTCGGATAACGATTTATACCAATAGTCAGTACGGGTTTGGTGTCGTTTATGTTTTCGGAAAATTATGGTCACAGAGAGGGTTCATGACGTCTTCAGGTTTGCCCATCAGAAATGGGGAATATGTGAGACAGTTGTTGGAAGCATTACAATGTCCGAAAGAAATTGCAGTTGTCAACTGTTCTGCTCACTCCAAAGGGAGTGATTTTGTGTCTTTGGTTAATAACTATGCTGATGAAGTTGCCCGATTCTGTGCAGAACAAGGATGCATATTTACGGGAGGGTATACTGGAGAAAGCCAAGAAAGAACTGATCTCAGCATGGTGTTAGCCATGGCCGATACATGGGAGGAGCTAAAACGATTACAGGATGAGGTTCCTGATCAAGAGAAGAATGGCTGGATAAGACTGGGATGTGAGAAGGGAGATGTGGATGTGTGGGTTTCGAGTGATGAACAAGCTGTGCTACCGGAATGTCTGTTGAGTCCAATGACAAGACTGATACATGGTGCAGTACACCTTGGCAGAGATGCAATGGTGCGAGTGTTCAGACAGACATGGTACAATCCAAAGTTTCGTGTGGTCACCAAAGCTGTATGCCAGAGGTGTGTTACATGTCAGCAGATGAATGCAGGAAAGAGAACTGCTGTGACTTTAAGTCACATTGGGAGGTCAGGAGGGCCTTTCAATAGGATGCAGTTGGACTTTATTGAGATGCCGAAGTGTAATGGGTTGAGGTACATCTTATTTGTGGTGTGTGTCTTTTCAAGATGGGTGGAGGCTTACCCAACACGTAGGTGTGACACACTCACTGTAGCTAAGCTGTTGTTGAGGGAACTTATCCCGAGGTTCTGTTTTGCGACCTCTTTGGAGTCAGACAGAGGGACACACTTCCATAGCGAAATCATGAAAATGCTCTGTGCTGCCTTGAATGTGGATCAGAGATTGCATTGCAGTTATCGACCAGAGGCTTCTGGGATTGTGGAACAAGTTAATGGGACTTTGAAAGCGCGGATGGCGAAAGTGTGTTCGTTGACATCCCTAAAATGGCCTGACGCACTGCCCTTGGTCCTCATGAGCCTTCGTAGTGTTCCTGACGGGGTTGTCACCACATGAGATCATAATGGGGAGGGCAATGCGAGTACCAGCGATACCTGCCACTGCTTTGATTAACATCACTGATGACTTGATTCTCGACTACTGTAAGGGACTGGCTGACGTAGTCCGTTCTGTGTCCCAGCAGGTGCAAGCAGCAACTGTTCCAGCCGCAAGTGACCTGTGCCACGACTTGTGCCCGGGAGACTGGGTGCTTGTGCGTAAACACGTGAGGAAGAGTTGCCTGGGTGTTCGTTGGCGTGGTCCGTAGCAGGTGATACTGGTCACGAACACGGCAGTGAAGTGTGGAGGACTGCCGAACTGGGTGCATGCCTCCCATACCCGCAGAGTTCCAGCACCCTTGGAAGATACAGCCCCTCTCGTAAATGAAAATCCAGCTGAGCTGGCAGGGTCACCTGAGAGGGCAAGCCAAGCTGTGAGGGTTGCTGAGGCAGTTGGTTGTGCACTAGTTCGAGCTGAAAGGGGTTGTGCAAATCGAAGCCCTGAATTTGACTCAGACGGAGAAAGTGTTGCTGTGGGTGGAGTAGAGTCAAACTCTGCTGAGGAAGGAAGTAGTGCACAGGGTACCCGAAGGGAGAGCAGAAGTGCCACAGAAGCAGAAAGAGTTTGGCCCGTGAGTCAGAGGCGGCTAAACTTGAGATTGGCACCTGAGAGAGATCTTGCCCCAGTTTCTGAAACGTCTGAATCTGAACCAAGTGACGAAGAGCAAGCTCGAGCTAATCTGAGAAGGTCAAGGAGAATAAAAGTTCCGTGTCAAAGGTACTCCTCACCAGAGTGGACATACGTTGTGACTGATGCCAGGTGTATTGAGCACGGGGAGGCTGAGGTCCTTGACGCTGGTCAGCAATTCTCCGAACCTGAAAATAGACGTGCTGTTACTGGTTCCAAGGGTGGAAATCGAAGGAATACTGACTCTCAATATTCCGAATCCACCACTTCTGAGCAAGATTCGTGAGTTGATTTTGGAGATGCTGGTTTTTCCAACTTTTGGTATTGTACCACCGCATCAAGAGTTAGTGGTGCTTCGTCTTGAACTTTTGCAAGGTGTCTTAGAGATTTTGGGAGCTGATCTTATCCTGGACTGAAGGTAAAAACTTTGCTGTACATAAAAGTCCAAAGAAGAAGATAACCTAGGCCCGAGTGGAAGAAGAATAAAGTTAGGGACTTTCCGTCAAGACGAAGAAAGAGGGCTAGGGAAGTCTTTTTGTGGACTGTGTAAATAAGGAACTGAAAACTGCAAGGGGATTTCCAGATTTTGAAGTGTTGTTTGAACTGGTTGACAAGCAATATCTGGAGGAGAAAGAGACTCTTACTTGTTGCTGTCGAGCCAAGAATTTTGAGAACTTTGCAAAATGGCAGATGCTGGAAATACTCACCGTAGGGCTAAATTAGTGATAGGTACACTCCTAGGGTTGGTGATAATTTCTATAGTTGTAATAGTTGTAGCCTCATATATCGTTTCACATGAGCAGGAGGGGGATGTACAGGGGACACCTACACCCACCACCTCTAGCCAGAAGGAGGTTACTATAGGAGCTAAAAGAGCTTTGCTACTCGAAGAGAGTCGTAGATTTCACATAGATATATCTAGAAGTGATTTTAAGATTAATGCTTATGCAAAACTGTTGTATGAATATGTGGATGCGATGGATGCGAAAGATTGCTATGTGTGCATGCAGTTACCTTCTTCTGTAGATGAGGGTATTAGATACCATCACCTTCCATTAACGTATGGAATTTCCTGTAGTTTGTTGCTCAGTATCTTTTATGAGAGAAAACAGTTTGAGTATTTCTTTTCCAATTACGATGCAGTACTTCCTGAAGTTCCAGCTTATAAGCATTTGAATAAATATGATTATTACAAGTCAGAGGACAGACTCCGGAAGTATTTCATACCGTCTTTGGAACTGGATACGGCTTATGCTCACCGACATAATTTGACATGTTCATTGTCAGATACAGAAAAGAAGTTTGCAGGTCAAGTAGAAGATAGATATAGAAAACTAACACAGACACGAAATACAGGAGATAGTCCAGTAGATTGGACTGACGAGGAGAGATTACACAGATCTAAGAGGAGTTATGGTCCCATAGCATTGGACCAGGTGCAAAAGGGGAAGTTGTGTGTGAGACGTCCTCAGACCTACTATGAAAAGGTTTCGGTAGGACAAAGTACGTGTGACCATATCTTTACAATGGAAGATTCTGCTAAGAACTTTTTGCAAGGTTCGGTGCAAGTGATTCCAGCTGTTTATTATGTGTGTGGAAGGAATGAATGCCTATGTGAGGTTGCCTGCGAATTGGTATGGTACATGTTACTTGGCTATTATTTTCCCGAAAATCTATCATGCGGAAGATCTGGAGCTTTTGGAGACTGGGCATCATTCTAAAGTACGGAGAGCTGTGAGTGCGGGAGCAGTGATTGGGGATGTGTTTGGATCAATGATACCAAGCTTGGGTGTGGTTCTGAATGATGTGAAGATAAGAAGGTTGGCGACTGTGGTTGATGAGTTGTCAATGAACACCGCGAGGTCATTGATACTGGTGGATGGAGAGATGTTATTGATAAGGACGATGGTTTTGCAGAATCGCCATGCTTTAGACGTACTATTGGCAAAAGAGGGCGGAGTCTGTAAATTATTGAAAGTTCAGGAATGTTGTACGTATATTCCAGACAATAGCAAGGATCTGGAGAGATATATAGATAACATTACCACGATTCATCAAAAGATTGAGGATTTGACTGAAGAAGGTGTGTGGGAAAAGGTTGGTAAATGATTTATTTGTGTGGGAAGATGGTTTGCGAATTTGGGAAAAGGTTTCCTTGGATTTGTGCTCAAGCCTCTCATCATTGTCGTGGTTTGTGTGATCTGCTTGTGGGGTCTCATCAGAGCTTATAAGTGGTACAGAGGAAACAGAATTGAAAGAGCTCTCAGAGCGAGTGAAGTGCGAATGGCTAGAATGCAGGACAGTCAATATCAGAATATCAAGAATATAGAGAGGTTCCGACAGGGAAGGATGGCAACAAGTACTGTTTAGGTCGGTTCTTTCTCCAAGGGAATTAATTGTTGGATGGTGTGATGACTTTTGTCATCAAAGGGGAGAACTGATAGAGCGTCATGTTATTCTGAAATTTGTTGGGGTGCACCATAATCACCGTTAGACAGCACCCGCATATTAATCGATGTAGGTTAAGTGTGCCATAGAAATGTATTACTAGAATCGTTTTAACATAGAGGTAATTAGAAATGTAACCATGCTTTTCGTGACAAATAAAGTTGCAGATTATCGTGAATGTGTTTTAGTAAAAGCATAATGATTAGTTTTACGTAATGCAATGTATTAGGTTAAACTTGTGCCTTGTTAAAGTTACTCGTGCAAGTTGCTTATTCACGTATGCAAGAATAATGAACTAATGCTTAGAGTGTGATTTAGTAATGTGTTTAACAGTGTAAGGGCCTGATCGCATATACGTTTGAAGAGAAAGGCCTGTTCATTTTCTTATGTTAGCTAAATGTTGTAGGCCGAAAATGATTTCCCATGGTAAAGGCTTTGGGTTGTAGGACGATGAAAAATCTTGGAGAAGAGAAAAAGTTTTCGTTCCCATGTTTCTGTTGCAGGTGCAATGACATTTAGCTTGTTAGTGAGACTAGGTCTTTGTTTTAGGAGTCAGGATGCTACGAGAAGCCAACAGGGGAGTACGTTGGAATGTGAGGATGATACTTTCAGCGGACAAGGTGCCTGGGACCCAAGGTCAAGCTAACCGTCGTTGGACGAGAGACAAGTTTCGTTGGAAAAGTACTGGAAGAAGACCTGGCTGAAGAGGTGTGCCAAAGGGCGTGTTCTACGTTTTTGGGATTTTGTATTGGGGACAGTGTCCCGAGGGTTGAGCAGTTGAGGTTTAGATGGGAAGCTAGAAAGAGCATCTTAGAACAAGCTCTGACTAACTGAATGTACTTCTTAGGAAGTCTTCACTTCTGACACCTTTTATTCTCTTGCCGGGGATGGGAAATGATAAGTAGGGATGTCACCTTAGAGATAGAGTAGGGAAAGACTAACTGATTTTCTTTTAGGCTAATGATTCCTAATGTAGATATTGGTTTGACTATTGCATTTCTTATGCTTTTAGAGCTTGTTATGGTTTTTTTTTCTGAGTCGTATGAGACTCTTGCGCAGACTTGCGTTTGTTTTAGTGCCCATTTATCTTCTACACCTTGTGCTAAGGTGTCTGTATGTTCAGTTATTTTTAGTTGTAATAATATCCTACAAATTTTAGATTCGGAGTCAGTGGTCCTTCCTAAATGAGATCTGATTCTTGTAATTATGTTTTAATAATTGGATTTCCTCCCCTCTACACTATTTAGCAGATAAAAAGATCCTGGCGACCTGAGAGGATTCTTGGAGATAATCAGGAAGTCAAGAATCCGGCCCTATCAAGTGCATTGGGTGGCATTGGGGCACGAATCAAGGAACAGTGCCAGCTTATCAGAGAGACAGAGGAGAGATGGCAGCATTTATGTAGAGACAGAGAGGCGGTGCTAGAGCAGGCCCACCTCATGAAAAGTAAAAGGCATGTCAATGGTTAGGAGCATGGGGGACAGGCCCGAAGTGCAATGTGGGGGAGGGATGTGTCTCTGGGTGCCAGATGAGGGTCAGATGGCGGAGGGCCAGTCAGGTTGGTGCAGCCTGGCGGGTGACGGAGCAGAGATGCCAGCAGGTAGGCTGGTAGTAAGCTGGCGATGCTGATGGGGTGCATGACGGCCCCTGAACATTGGCACGAAGAGGTGGGGGGTCCGCAGCAGCACTCCCTACGCCGAAGCTTGGGCAAACAGCACTACCCAAGAATGCTACAATGCGCTGGAGAGAGACGAGCCTGAGAGAAAGAGTTGCAAGTTTGCATGGTGGGCCATTTGTGAGGTGGAAGCAAGAAAGGACGAGTTGGAATTGGACTATGAGGAAAGTAGTGATGAGTAGGATGAAGGTGAACTCTATGAGGAAGAGAATGTGAGGGTGCCAAAGACATAGAAGGCAGGGAGAGGTGAAGCAACCAAAAGTACAGTTGTTGTCTTTCAGAGGTCAAGTGCGGACAAGAGGGGTACCTCTATGAAGCAATCTGGGGTGAGTGGCGGACGGCACAAGGACGGGCGGGACGTTGGCGGATTCCTTTCAGGTAAAAAAGATTGGTGGCCAGTGTGGGAAGTGGGTAAAGGGGGGCATGACGTGAAAGCATGTACATCAGTGGGGTGGGGATGGGGTCATTAGGGTGCAGAGGTGAAAGTAAAAGTGATGACCAAAGGGACAGGGAGTGACAAATTCAGTGAAGGAAAGGGAGTTCAGACAGATGACACAAAATTGTCAGACGTCACGGGAAGGATGAGAGCAAGAAAGGTGAGATGCATAGGAAGAGACTTTCTTACATGAACTTGGTGATGCCCTTGGGGTCTCACATATCAGACAAAAAAAAGAACAGGATATGGAAGTATGAGTATGTGGAAGTGTTTAAGTTACTCCACAGAGACATACAGGTGAAGAAGGGGTCGAAATGGGAGGAGTGGGAGCTAGTGAGGCGGCCAAAGCTGCCCATTAATATGAAGAACCGGACATCGGTCTCTTTAATTTTCCCCAGCATTTATTGTGAGAAACATGCAGACAGTGTTATTGCACTATTTAAGTATATGGGCATCATTAGGAAGACACAAATGCATTTGGGGGCTATGCTAGTTCACCTATGATGAGCAGTTCAGGGCGCTGGTGAGTATCAAGCCTTGCGGGGATGTAGATTCTGAATTGTGGATGTAGTGGATGTTCTCAACAAATTCAAAGGGCTCGATTTATATAGCTAGTGGTTTATCTATCACGTATTGCCCTATCAGCCCCGCCCCGCTCAACAGGGGTGGGATATGTGCCAATACCAGCGAAACCCAATATTGGGGCATGTTGGAATTTCAATAAAGGGTTCTGTTCCAGACACCCATGCAAGTTCAAACATGATTGTTTGAAATGTGGGGGGAGGCACCACATTACGAAGTGCTTCACCCTTGCCAGCCTTGCAGAACATTGGTAGGCATCCAGAGGTAGGGGCCATTAAGGCCCTGCTAGGCCTACGGGCTCCTATGCCAGTTAAGGTGGACGGTCTACTCCCAACGTTCATTACCCTGCCAGGGAAGTGGCATTGAGGCTGGAATAGGGTTTACAGGAAGGTTTTTGGATAGGTTATGAGGGCGCTAGGGTATGCAGGTGGGCAGACAGTTTGCGGCCAGCAAAGGCAGCTCCGGAGGTAGTGCCTTAGAAATTGAGGAAAGAGGTCGAGGAAGAGAGAATTGTGGGTCCTTTCTATGATTGACCCTAGCAGGCTTGATCATATCTCCACTGAGGGTGGTGTCTTAGAAGGTTGAAGGGGAGTTCAGGATGATACACCATTTGTCATGGCCGGAGGGAGTACCGGTGAATGACTTCATTGTCACAGAAAACACTAAAGTGGTGTAAGCGTCAGTGGATGGTGCAATGTGTTTGGTGAAACAATGTGGACTGGGGCAGAACTGGTAAATGTGATACAAGTCTGCTTTTTGATTGTTGCCCATACACCCGGAGGATTTTCCGTTGTTAGGCATGCAATTTGACAGTGCCATTTACGTTGACAGATAGTTACCTATGGGCTGTACCATTTCATATGCCTTGTTTGAGGTGTTCAGTACTTTTCAGTGGATGTTTATGAAAAAGAGTGGGCACTGCAAGGTGTCACACTATTTGGATGTTTTTTTTTGTAGGCAGGAGGGGGGGGTCAGATGATTTTCACAGGGCCACCAATTTGACATGTTGGCAGAGGACCTGGGTGTGCTGCTGGCTCTGAAAAAGACAGAGGGCCCCAATGCAGTGTTGACACTCTTGGGTATTGAGCTGGACACAGATTTGTTGGTGGCACAACTGACCCGATGAAAGGTTTGGAAGATTCAACAATTTTTGGGAGAAATGATCGGGGAAAGGAAACTAGAGTTGAGAAGGGAGCAGAAGTTGTTTATTTTTTATTTTCGCTTGCCGAGTGTCGATGGGTGGTTGGACGTTTTGCAGAAAATTGGGCATGCCAATGTCGGGGGCAGTGTTACCCCACCACAGGATGCGAATTTCTTTGATAGTAAGAGCTGATCTTTGTATCTGGAAGACTTTTTGGGAGGACTTTAACAGAGTGTCAATGATGTTTCTGGAGGAGAACATGGTTTGGCAGGTGCGATTCTTTTCCTGATGCTGCAGGACCACATGGTTTTTGTCCGAGCCAGTGGGTGGTGCATGGAGATGTGGTTGCCACACTGGTTGCAACAAGGTAGGAGCATCTTTGTTCTGGAATTCTTTACATTGCTGGTGGCATTGACAGTGTGGGGAAGTTAGTTGGCGAGCAAGACGGCGATGTTTAATGTTAACAACATGAGTGTAGTAGATTTAGTGAATCGACAGACGGGAAGGTATCTGAGAGCTTTGTCATTGTTGAGGCAATTTATGCTGGGTTGTTTGCAGTTGAACATTGTTTTCACGGCTAAACATGTGCCAGGTGTGAACAATGATATAGCAGATTCTTTATCTCATTCACAGTGGCACTGATTCTGCAGGCTGGCACCAGGAGCAGGGGACAACAAGACACCATTACCTGTAGGCATTTGGTCATGGGGAGAGTGAGAGTGATCGGGCTGGTCTTTAACAGATTCTATCGTCTGGCATGGAGAGAGTTTGAGAATTTTGAGGGGAACCAACAGAGGCAGCTGATACCAGATAACAGCGAAAGGGAAGGGAGAGTGTTACATTCTGTTCTGTCTTTAATAGGCAAAGGATTATCACTCGCAAGTTGGATGGAGTTTCCTTTTATGGAAAATTGTAATGGGGTTTTGTCCCAGTGAGAGACAAGATTTTGGGGAGGATTCTGAAAGGGCAGGGTTGGTGGAGAGCAGGGGGGCTACTTAATGTTTTGTGCATGTTATAGATGTTCTTTGGTGCATTCAGGGTGTCTGAATTATTGAGATCCACGCAAGACTTAGGTGTTTTACATGGTGAGATCTGCCTGTAAAAGGGCCAACTGGGGAAATGGCTGAGGAGATCCAAGACAGATCGAGAGGGGCAGGTAGGTGTGGCTGCAGAAATGGGCAGATTAAAAGCATTCGCAGTGAATGAATGGTGACAATTTCAGGTTTGGCCATGGCACAGACAGGAAGTGATCTTTTGTCATGAAGGGGGGATGGCGAGGATTACTGCTATTCAGCTGTTGGCGGTACTGCACAGGGCATTACGCAAACTGAGGTGGAATCCAGACAGTTTTGGGATGCACTCTTTCAGGATTGCGGCAGCGACTGCAGCTACGTGCCTTGGGTGGAATTGGAACCAGATTCGGAGGATAGGCAGATGGAGATCGAGGTGTTGTGAGCGATATGTGTGTAAAATGGGGGTGTGTCTGCGCATGGGAGGGGGATCGCGTTTCCACTCTAACTTCTTTCTGACCGTAGAGTGTGTGTCCAGTCCAGGGAGGAGTAAACTGGTCACTTGGATAGTTGGACACTCTTTTGTGCATTGGGCGGCCAAGTATGCCAACCAGCAGATTTAGGGACGGAGTCTACTCTGAGACTGCCCAGCAGCAGGCATGACGTGCTATGGTGGGCCAGGAGTGGGATGATGTGGGGCAATTCTTTGCCGTTTTTGGTGAAGCTGGTTCTGTAGAGGGGGTGAATGATTTGCTCCAGTTGTCATGGTTGATTTTGCTGCAACACATGCAGCAGGATCTGAGTTTGATCAAACAGAATTTTGCTGGGACATGTTTGATATGGACAGAATGTGTGCCCCGGAAACAGTGGAGTGGTGCGCTGAAACGTGCAGCCATTGACAAGCCCAGGAGAAATCTCAACAGAACGATGAGGGTGTTTTGCATGTCCAAGGACATTAAGGTGAAAACCCACAGGGGCATCAAGGAGGAAGAGCAGTACCTCTTTCGCAACTATGGGGTACACTTTTCGCATTTTGGTAACGCTTACTAAATGATGGAGATGAGGGATGTGATTCGTAAGCTTTAGAACGAGAGAATTTGGTGCAGAGGAGTGTATCACTAATGACATTGGCGGGTATTAGCCGGGGTAGGCGAACAGTAAAACACCCTACGGGTTTTCCAGATTGGAGGTAGTTGGGGATGGTGGAGAGTCACATGCAGGCGTATCCAGCCCAGCCCTTGGGGGAGCGGGGATGAAAGGAGCACAGGTGAAGGAAGACGGTGTTCGAGATTCTTGAGACAGGACAAGGAGGGTTCATTGGAGGAAGTCTGGTAGGGGTAGTGAGAGAGATGTTGGGGAATGAATGAAGGTCAGTGAGTGAAAGGGGAACGAATAAAGCAAGGTATGGGGCGTTGGGGTGAAAGACTGGTGAGAAGTGAGAATTAATGGATGAAGAAGAGGATTATGGATCAGTGATGTTTTGATGTTATGTTGTTGTGTCAAGGTGGATTAACTGTTTTTGGCAACCCCATCTTAATAAATGCCTGTCTACGCTTCATTGGTGGTATGGCTTGTAATTATTTCATGAAGGGACCGACCAGCAACGCATGCACAAGGAAAGCAAAAGTTTCAATATTGTCTAGTTTTTTTTAAAAGTGACTCCTCGTCGTAAGTACTGTCAAGAATGTGTCTAGTTACAAGAAACTGGTGCACAATTCCAATACATTTTGCCCATCACACTTAGGCAACGTCCTTAAACTGATTGTCATTTTTTTCTGTCAGCCAATCGATGTTCAGCCATTTCCTGCCCACAGGACAGGAGACCATGACGACAGCCTACGTCGCACTTTGTATATCAAAAATAATGTCTCAGTTGCCTTTTAAATTCAGGAAACGCTGCAATTGTTTTGCCTGAGACAGCAACGAGGAAACCCAGCTCAGCTACACGTTAGATAACACATTACATAACTTACAGTGCGATGGAGCAAAACTCATTTCCACCGCACCTCATGTTTTGACACTCCTCCAGTCACACTTAGGGCTTCTTTGGGAAGTTGCTGTCTTCCTGTGTACAAACTAATATATAGCAAGCTCACGGGGGACCACCTACAATGACCCCCGTACCCTTTTGTAATTCACAAACTCACATATGCCACACGAAGGCACAGGAAGCGCATTAACGTGGGGAGAGGGGGAGAACTCGAAGGGAGGAGGGCTGGCAGTGATGGAGGGGGTGTGCTGGATTTTTTCCAGATGTGCCTTTGCAAATCCTCGTCTGGTGGCTCCGCCCCCACATCCTGTCTGAAAAAAAAAGAGTCATTTTTTTTCTTCAGAAAATAGGCAGAGGTTATGCACAAGATGCTGTGGCGTTGGGCTGAAACCCAATATGGCTGGCTGAGCGGGTTGACATCTGAGACATTCTTTGGAACTATGAATTTAACCCCCTCTTGCCTTTTCTCGGGTCAGTTAGCTGCATAACGCAGTTCTAGGCTTTTGTCAATGGTCCCTCTGAGCTGTGCATTCGAATGGCTACAGACGTGCCTTGGAATGCATACATGAGTAATAAACTTTACATAAACTCTTTTAATTTAGAGAAGGGAGGCTTCTCTGGACTGTGGGCACCTTATGGGAACAATTAAGAGTGTGTGACAGCACGACAGGGAGGAAAGGCAAGCATAACACTCAATATTCTTTTTTTTCTAGAACTGTCTTAAACAACTTGTCGAACATCGAGCTTTTCGTGATTGTCTTTTTCTGCAAAAGCCAATCATGAGGCCTTTTTAACGTCGAAGGCTTTGGTGACTGGCCGTCCCACACACTTTCATTCTTCTTATGGGAATGTCATGAAGCTCATTGATTTTGTAAAAATTTTCCATGGCCTTTACAAGCAGCTCTTCGTGGGTACCCGTGATGGGAGGGAGAGTGACAAAGACACCGCCGCTATTTAAGCTTGAGCTGTTTCCATCATCCCTGCAGCAGTGCGTGTGGAAACGGGGAAGATTGGCACAATAAATGTACCTTGTTACTGGAGCTAAACCTTGAGCTGGTGATTTTGAAGTTGTAAGCTGAAATGTGAGGAGTTCCTGTTAACTGGGAAAAGTTACTCTCGTTTAAAAATAAATAAATAACCTTGCTGTATTTAGGTTTGACTTATATAGGTGCTTGCGTCATTTTTGCGTACATATTGTACTCTATACAAATTCTAAGGGGGTTGGGTTAAGCCTTCTTCCTTGGCACAGGAAACTTCCACCCACTAGCTTCAGGCATTGTCGATGATATTTTAATCAGCCAAACAGAGTATTATGATCTCACCTTCTTTCTATTTGTTGTTTCGATGTATCCTTCCTCGCCATTAGAATGCACAAGTAACTACTTTACATCTGAAAAGAACACTGTGCCATCACACTGTTAATTCTTACACATTTTTTTGTTTTTATTGTTTTTCACAGCGTTGGGCATTTTTTATTGTGTTTTTCTGAACTTGTGCCAGTGGCAAACCTATGGACTTTACCAAAGGGTATTAACTGTGCAATTAAGTTAAAGCCAAAATAAAATGTCAGGCAAGAAATTCCAGTTCTTTGGCTAGGTCAGGATGACAATACGGGAGAAGAATGGAGAAAAATCAAGGATCCAATTAAAAAAAGAGCAGCAGTAGGGAGCGGAGTACATTTCCTTAATTTTGACCTGAGGCAGATCTGTTTATGAGTTATTAGAGTGTTTATTTTCCTATTTTTAACAGCTTCAACCCTGCAGACGAGCTTTCTCATGTGCAAACACACCATCAAAGCTACATAAGTCAACTGATGCATCTTAAGCTGCACCCTGGACATCGAGCACCCCAAAGGAACAGGCTGAGGAGTTTTCAGCACACACTCTCACTCACACTCCTCACAGTGGCAGGTCGTTAGCAGTGGCCGTTGGGGCTCCACCCTCTGCATTTTTCCAGGGCATGATGAGGGTCTGTCAGACTTAGGTGAGGGTCAGCATGACAGACACTAATATTGTCAGGGTCAGGCAGCCAGGTGCTTTTCATGCGCTGACACACACACACCACCAACCAAGCCATGCCAGGCAAAAGATCTCCCTGCACTGAGTGCAGAGACATTGTGCGTCCTGAACCGCCCTGTGGAGATCCTTCCTCTGATGATGCGTGGCAGCATCACAGATGAATGCAGCTATAGGGGATTTCGTTTAAGTGCTGAAGTGCCTGGGGTTGATTGTTCATCAGGGAAGCCTCACACCACACTCTCCCAACTTCAAGTCTCACTGACCCCAACCTATTCTGTGACTAGCCAGGAATGGTGTACCTCTCATTGGATGACTCTTCCCAGCTGGCCAAACCAGCATCCTCCAGCTTCCTTCCTGGCTTTCATGCTTTCCATGGCCTCAGCTCTCACCTTTCTCCAGTGCTGCCTTCCATGTGGAACACAGTCTTCATCACTGCCCAGTAAGTGGGTCATTGAATGTCTCTGTGCATGAGTGTATATATGAATGAGTGTATGTGAGGATGTGTGAATATGAGTGTGCATGTCCTGATGAGTGTGAGTATTCATGCCTGTGTGCTGGGGATTGGGTTGGTGTGAGCCTGTGTAATACGCTCAGGTGTGTTTCTGTGTTTTATTGAGATTTAAGAATCCCCCCACCCAAACAACACAAACAAATGTCGGCTTACAATGGTATAACTCAACTTTACAATGCAACATCTTCCACTGATTCCTCCATATACCTAGTGGCCTGCACATATTCTGGCAGGTTCAGCCACTTATCTTCTGTATTTCATCCCTTGCAAATCACAGTCAACAAAATATTGGACAAACAATTTTTCTATTTAAAAACCCAAAGAATTTCACATCCCATTTACTCTGGTAGCTCAGAGAATGTGAGAAGCGGAAAAGCATACCGATAAACATACGTATGAATGATATGCACTATAAAGGGCTAATGTAGTGTACTTTAAAGTAATAAAATGGTACATAATGTAAAATATAACATACAACATAGAAATTGACAGATCCTGTGGCTGGGATCTGCAAAAGGATAGGAGTATGTTTTATAATTTGAAGTTTGGTGATTATTTGATTGAGTAGCCTAGTTTTAATTTTAAAAAAGTGCACATAATGTAACATATAACATAACAGACATCATTCGTATGGAAGGTACAAAAGGATAGGGGAATGTTAAGTGGCGGCTGGTGACTTTTGTAAGTGGTGAGCCTTTGTAAGTGGTGAGGCAGGTTGCAGTTAAAAATGCTTACAACGGGCGGTAAATGTTTTATAAATAGAATACTCCCCAATGGGGAACAACCTTTACAACGCAACTTTTACAACGCACTACACTTACAACGCATTTTTTACAATGCACAATCCATTACAACGCATGACATTACAACGCATGACACTACAACGCATTTTTAAAAACTACCTTTACAACGCATTCCATTACAACGCATACTACCATTACAACGCATACCATTACAACGCATAATATTAAACTACACTATCCAACACTTTCCCTACTGTTGCACCCCCTGGAGTTAGAATAGTAATTTTTACCCCTATACTATCCAACACTTTCCCTACTGTTGCACCCCCTGGAGTTAGAATAGTAATTTTTACCCCTATACTATCCAACACTTACCCTACTGTTGCACCCCCTGGAGTTAGAATAGTAATTTTTACCCCTATACTATCCAACACTTTCCCTACTGTTGCACCCCCTGGAGTTAGAATAGTAATTTTTACCCCTATACTATCCAACACTTTCCCTACTGTTGCACCCCCTGGAGTTAGAATAGTAATTTTTACCCCTATACTATCCAACACTTTCCCTACTGTTGCACCCCCTGGAGTTAGAATAGTAATTTTTACCCCTATACTATCCAACACTTACCCTACTGTTGCACCCCCTGGAGTTAGAATAGTAATTTTAACCCCTATACTATCCAACACTTTCCCTACTGTTGCACCCCCTGGAGTTAGAATAGTAATTTTTACCCCTATACTATCCAACACTTTCCCTACTGTTGCACCCCCTGGAGTTAGAATAGTAATTTTTACCCCTATACTATCCAACACTTTCCCTACTGTTGCACCCCCTGGAGTTAGAATAGTAATTTTTACCCCTATACTATCCAACACTTACCCTACTGTTGCAACCCCTGGAGTTAGAAAAGTAATTTTTACCCCTATACTATCTAATACTTACCTTAAATGCAATTTAATATTATGCGTTGTAATGGTATGCGTTGTAATGGTAGTATGCGTTGTAATGGAATGCGTTGTAAAGGTAGTTTTTAAAAATGCGTTGTAGTGTCATGCGTTGTAATGTCATGCGTTGTAATGGATTGTGCGTTGTAAAAAATGCGTTGTAAGTGCATGCGTTGTAAAAGTGTGCGTTGTAACGACATACATCCCTCCCCAATCACCTCTGCATTACGAATTCCATTCAGCAATGCAGAGTTAATCAGGGCACATTCTATTTACTAAGCATGTACCCCTGTTACACTGTCAAAAATAAACAAATTCTTCTCACCTTCAGCTTGCCACTGCAAACTCCCGAGTGCTCAATTCTCCTGCATCACGCTACCTCCTTGTAAATATGTGCCTGCTGGTCAAACAGAAAGTAAGCACCAAGCATCCCAGCCAGCACCCCAGCCAATCCAAACATTACTTTAATGCAGTTTATAATAGTAAACAGCATAAAAGCAGTGCCACGATTGGCTGGGTCAGTGAAACACAGCGCTCTGTCGGAACCCGATGGGGATGTACTTCTGCTATTCAAACTCCCTGATTTATTTCTTCTACAAGCCTGAACTGCGCATGTTAGGCTGGCCACAGCAAAGTCACTGGCCAATCTGACATGCGTAGTTCAGTTAGTACTGCCTCAGCTGCTCCTGGTCGTCACTATCCATGCGGGAGAGAAAGTACTGTTGCCCCACCCCTAATGGAGAAAAATGAACTGCTCTATGGGGGAAGTATTTAGGGGAAAATAATGAGCTCATTTAAGGCATGGGGGCTCGCAGTAGGGGGTCAACGCCCCCACGCCTCTATGGAGAAACTGCCCTGGGAATGTTTAATAACTTGAAGTTGATGCTTATTTGATTGAGTAGCCTTTCTAAACAGTTTTATATGGTAGATGCAAAATCCTGGTTCAAGGGTGGGCGAAGGAGATGATAACTGGATGAGTGAGACAATCACAGTGCTATGATGCACACAGTAATTTACAAATTTACATATGTGATAGCCCCAGCCCTGTAAATGGTACCCCAACATCTTTGTACACCAAGGAGGCGGCTTTAATGAGTTCTCAGTGCTGGCACCTGGGCAATTAAGCTGGGGTGGCGGCAGCTATTAAAAGCCTCCCACAGAATGTCATTTTGCATTATGCCATCGAAAGACATACATACGTACATAAAACAGACTAAATCAGAGCTAAAGTAGTGTTAACTTGCTTGAGCAAACTCATTCAATCAGAAGATGGAGGTAAAATAGTTTGGGTCTTAGGGTTCTGGAAATTGGAATCCCCAGATCTGAGGAGTTAATCAAACTTCATAGCCTTCAAAAAGAAACTGGGCTATTTGTAATGAGGGCCGAGTATAAGCACACCATGTTCCCTTTCCAACAATAATATTAATATTAATAATAGTAATAATAAAGTAATAACAACATAAATAATAACAATAATAATAATAATAATAATAATAATAATAATAATAATAATACATCATTTATGGTGGCTTTCATCGGCAACTATGAGATTCCAAATTTTAAAGATATTACAGTTAATGAGGGAGTGTTTTTATCTGCTTCCTTTGAATCATTGAAGGAAAAGTGCATGTGATGTCACTTCCTGTGAAGTCATTGTAAGGGTGGTCAAACTATATGTGCTGTAAATTTCCCTACGTGTATGAATTCGATAAAATGATATTAACAGAGATATGAAGATCAGCGGTGCCATCCAGATAGGATGGTAGATAATTCATAAATATGGCGATAATCATGACAGTAATTCCGACCAATCCCAGTTCATTTTCCTCTCTCTGCCTTGTTGCTCATAAAACCGTCCTTCTCTCTCTCTGCCGCATTGTCTCTTGGCGGACACTTTTCTCTTCAGTTGCCTCCAGGATCAAGACTCAGTCCATTGAACTCATGTCCATGTAGACCCCAGTCCGTGGTGATCTGCTGTGAGTTGTGTGCCCATGCAGGTGCTTGGGTGCTTGCACGCGAGCGTGTGCCTCTACCCCCGATACCAGCAGATTGCTGCAACTGTCCTTTGTCGCCCGAGTAATCATTGGAGTGAGAGTTTGGTGTCCTAAGTCCTTTAAGCACCCCTAACATATGCCCAACATAGACATGTACTCTCCGGCACGTCACTTGTCAGATCAGTGTAGTGGTGTAACGCTAAATAATCGGGCACCACTGCAGAATGTGATGAGGGCAGCCGCGGCCCATGCAGGTAAGAGTGGTGGGGCCTAGTTGGGGGTGATTTGAATAATTAATTCTCCCTCGTCGTCGTCTATCGAAATACCCTCCACACCCAGCCACACTGCTCTTACCTGCATGGGCCACGGCTGTATGAGGGGCCCCTCAATCTCCCATATCTCACAGATATTTACCCTGGCCTGATTACGGGGGTCTCTGAAGTAGTGCCCTCCCCCACACCTCAGGGGCTGCAGACGCTTGTTACATCCCTGCGTACGACTCCATGGCAGTAGCTGTCTTGAGTGAGGCCTACAGCTCTGGCAACCTAGGCAAGGAGCCTTGTAAAGAAGTCAGCGTCTGACCTTTAGCATTGCTGCCTTCTCTCTCCATTTACAAGGTGAGAGAGATGCTGTACAACCAACAGCTTCCTAACTCTCTCCCTTCTCAGCTGCCTCTCCAGAATGTCCCTTTCTCTTGAGCTCCCCTTCCCTATTTGGGCTCTACCATTTCCTCTCTACTTCTGTTTCTCACTATCCTAGTGAGTTCAGTGTGATCTGAGGTGGCTGAAATGTGACATACAGGCCCTATAAAGAATAACTAACTAAATACATTCTTACAACATTAAATAGAGGCATTAGGTAGGTAAAACAGTTATTGTAGCGGATAAAAAGAAACTACAACACATCAAAATGTTATATTAATAAAAGAAATGCGTAGAAAATGAAATAAAATGAAATGAAGGAGTCTGGCCTTATTAGACACAAAACATTAAAAAGCTAGTCAAGGCACCCCTTATAAATAAATTCATAATTATCAATATAACAAAATGTATTTCCTAAACAGTGGCATGGTTAGGTGCATAGATTTAACCGTCCTAGACAATTCCACAATTGGTCCTACATTTAATGCATTCGTTGACCGCTGAATCTGTTGTCCTGCGGCCGAATCCTAAAGCCTATGGCATTGGTAAACACTGCTAATATCTATAATAGTGGACACAAACAGAGACTATGTTCTAAAGTTTTATGTAAAAGATTGACATAACCACCAAATATTATCTACCTGTATTTTTTCGCGCGATGCTCCTTTGAACTGAAATATTGAAATATTAAAGCACCAAAAACCATAGAATTGTTGTATAACTAAAATGTTAAGGCTCTTTCAAAGTAAGACGGTCTTTTAAAATGATATGTCTCCATAATATTTCCTGTCATGTTTCTTGGTACACTCTGTCAAATCGACAGTAATGGATGTTTTTAAGATAAAATCGTTCATATAGCTTAATTGTCGCTCATTATTTTTTCATTTTTTTCCCAACCTAGCCATGACCCATACAGAGATCAAAAGTGGGCTAAATATTTCTTGTGTGGTAATCTTGGGCCTGCTCAGGGCATTTTTTCAAGGAAAGGATAAATACGGTGTGGCAGTTCATCTATTTTGTGGGTACCAGGGGAAGGCTGACGGGCATTGGATAGAATATTCAGACAGCATGATTTCGCGTTACAGTATTTCTGGGCACTTTCCATACATATTAAAGCAAACATAGTCCTTCTCTTTATTTATTATTTTCTTCATTTGAACTTTTTGTTCTTAGCTTTCCAGGAAAGCCTGAAAAACCACAGGAACATTCCATATGAATTATTCACCAATGACCTTTACAAACTTGAAATCTTAACATACTTAAATATTCAATGGAAAATATTAAGTGTGCCAGCTCTATGAAATAATTGAAGTGTAACATCTGCCCTTCCAATTTTCTGTAGTCATTTCAACAATCACATAAAACCCGAATTGCCCTTGGCCAAATCTGCTGTCAATGCCATCTTCGTGATGATCTTCTCAAGAACAGGTCCCTTTCCTGTCCATCTCTGTTTATTTCAATAATGCCATCCAGACCAGTAAGTCTTCCTAGTTTAGGTTCCTCCTTACCTGATGATGGTGGAATTCTGCTGGGCTAACAACTCCACAAGCCACAGTTGCATATGTTTACTTCATGCCCATCCTAGAGTGTGTCAGCACCCTGAAAGTCTGAACACCCGTGACCACTGGAATGAGTGATTCATTGGTGTTTGGGACATTCTGTCCTGGCCTTCTGCTGTGACACAGGCTCGTTTTCTGGATGCACCTTGCTTGTCCCAGGGCATGGATTCATAAAGGTCCTCTTTGAAAGGATCTAAAGCTCTTGACTCCCTTAACATGGCTTTTGTTCCACAGGATTCATTGCTCTGATATCAGGACGTGACCACAACAGCGATGCAGAAAGACATTTTACCACTATTGTATCTTATGACCTATTTTGAGATCCTCTTTGAGTCCATACCTTCTGATTCTGTTGCCACGATGTGAAGGTGGTATTGGAGTGAGACTCTTGATAAACGTACTGGGAGGACTTTTATGTGGGTTCTGAAGAGGGTTATCTATGATGACTATTTGTTTTATTCAGTTGCTGTCCGAGGTTCAATTTCTAGCACACATTCAATGGACGACAAGCACCCCCTTAGTGATCTTGATTTTCCAAATGTAGCTAGGTTGGCCAGTCAAGACTTACTCCAGAATTTGTCAATGTTTTGAAGCTCAGACAGAGCAATACATAGTAATTGCATTCTATAAATTCTAAGTTCACCAAAGACTAGCAACACAAAAAAACAGAAGTCCCAACCACCATCTGGATCTAAGAAATGTTTCAAGTGATTGAAGAACTATAAAGCGTAAGATCAAAAATCTGCAATCATTGCTTTAGGTAAATTAATTGAGCAAATAATGTCTTTAGCATTTCAAAATCTATAGCATACGGATACTCTTGCGCAATCGGATGCTAATGTCTCTGCAACCATAAGTTGAAGGGTGATAGTTCCAAAGGCGTAGATTACAGGACGGGTAGCACTTGCTAACAGAACATATTCCAAACTCCTAAGATGAATGGCGGAAACCCTTGTGTCCCTCTTAGACTTGACAATTAAAAACACCAGCTTAGACAACATAACAAAACATGATGTTGACCTTCCTCTGGCCTTCCTATTGTCCAGAACAGAGTTACAATCCCAAAGCATGGGATGGTGTACATTAGCGGCTCACTGAAGTCTCCACAGGCCCTCAACACGTTTCATGTTGGAAAAGTAGATTCTACACCGGTTTGACATGGGCCTTGTGGCTCCAGCGCATGCTCTGTCTTAAGGGAGTCCATCATTCCGGTCTGATTCAGCTGACCTTGTGCTAGTACAACATGTCAAGGCAGCTCCTCTCTATGCAGGACAGCAATGCTTCTTCTAGGTAGGTCATGGTAACAGGCTAGCCCCTCAGCACCAAGACAATGCAGCAAGTGCACCATTTTTTGCCTGTTCCCAAGTTGACCCCACAAACCAGGGAATAGTCTTGGAAAACCTTCTTCCATTTTCCCCCCCTTCTGATTCTCGCCATTCATGGGTCACTTAAGAAGAATATCGGAGGTTAATGTTCTGCATTTATTTCTTCTGACCACTGAAGGACCAGAAACACTGTTGGTAAGGGAACCAACCTGTCAGGAGTGCCCATCACCTTTCCTTGGGTTGACAAGCTAAAGAAAGAAACCAGAGAACCACTTAAATCATCCTGTCAGGGCTCATATGGAGATAGGGAGCCTGGGCATGTTCTTCACCCAGGCTGTAATGCAGCCTGGGTGGAGAACATGCAAAGTGCGCATGACGGTTTGGCTGGCCCCAGACAGCCGGCCAAACCATTATGTGCACTTAAGAGAGTGTAAACCACTCCTTTGTGAGAGCTCAGCCCCACCCACCCCTATCCAGCTGAGCAACAACGGAAAAATAAAATTATAATAACGTTATTATTATTTTTATTTTTTCCTTTTTGACCTGCTCAGTGCGGCGACGTCCCTCCAACTTACCGGAGGAGCCGCCCCTGGATCTGTGCTAGTAGGCCATTTGTACTGCTGGCTCTGAGCATGGTGTACAGGTTTAATTCACTTGTACCTGTTTGCACTCCTCACCACACAGCTTTTTCCTGCTCATCAACTCTCTTCAGCTGCACCATCTCTTTTCAAAACTTGTTTTTTGGCTACCATGCTGAGGTGCTGTGTCATCCTGCAACTCTCTGCCAGTATAAGGAGAACACTGGAAAGACAAGGTGGGTTCAAGTCTTCACTATAATTTGCACCTCAGCCACAGGCAAACTGCAAATTGACTGCCACCTTCTGAATTCAGTAGAAACCATTTAATTTCAAGCTGGAGCAGATGAAAATCATGATGACACAGCCACATTCTAGGATGGAATGACGATTCTTAAAGGTTTACTGAATATAGAATAGTGATTTTATTAAAGCCAAGGAGGCTATCATAATGCATAAACTTTTATTCACTGCCTCCCAAAACAGAACTCAATACATATCACCATGATAGAATCTTCAGGCCCATAAATAGTCCTTGCCTCCATATTCCTCCTCTTTAGTTTGACTCTTCTCTTTAATATTCTTAGTTCTCCTCTTGATGTCTTTATCGGCCTTTAGTTATCTTCAAAATAAAGCAATTCTTCTCTCTGATTCCTAATCAACTTTCTCCTATTTTAACTCTAACTTATTTTTCTATACAAACTCTTCATTTCTAAACATCACAATTTTTTTTTTTTGTACATTTCGCTCCTATTTTCCTACACACCTAACCCCCTTCATTCTATGGGAGGAGTGGGCGGGATAATGCTAGCCTCCTTGTCCTTATTGAGTAAACCTTTAAGAAACATCATTTTATGGCAAATATGCCACTATTACCATGATTAGGGGAGAGAGCACATGCAGTTTAGCTTTGATTAGCAGTGGTCATAAAAAGAGGAGGAGGAAGACAAATGGTTTTGGGTGACCCTTCAGAGAGGGCCATTTTGAAACAGTTTCTTGTGGTGAAATGAAGACGGCTACTTAGTTAAATGAGCAAACTGAGCTTTATTCAACAGCCTACCTGAAGCGTGGTTTCCCTCCTGCCAGCGAAGGTCCAACTGACAACAACAGAACTCATGCTCAAGGAAGATCTACATGACATAGAATTTTTCTGTCAGCAAGAAGCCCTGTGTTCACATTGCCTAAAAACAAATTGCCATTTGACACCATAATCTCAGTGGACGTATATTTAAATCACTTCCTTCCAAGTAAGGTTCTCGACTGTATCAAAAATCCTAGCCAGCAGACCAGAACCCTGTCCTGGCACTCATAAAGTTCCTCTCATCTTTCGCTAGTGACTTTCTTACCCTACTCTTAATAGAATCAGCCACATGGTCTAAGGGCCACCAATCTTTACCCCTTGGGTGTTCTTATATCCCTTGGGTCAAATAACTTGTCTCCTAATGGGTCCATAATTGTTGTAATTTCTTATTTCTATGTTTAATATTTTCAGCAAATTCTTCATCTAAACAATACTTATAATTCATGTCCAGAATATACTCACCCAAATTGGGTGTTTCACCTGTCATTTCTAATTCAGCCAGTGGATTAACCTCACTTTCACTGTTAAACTGAATTATCTTTGTGCCACTTTGTGCACCAACTCTTTCTGAGCCTCTTGGGACTCCCTTCTTGTTAGATAAAACAGACATATGTTTCTTCTTCTTAATACATTTTCCTCTATTTAGTTCTGCCTCATCTGATACTGAAAAATATTCCTCACCATCCACATGTCTCCACTCTCTTTTCTTGTTAGTACCTGTTTCACTGTTTCTTGAATTGCATCATGCAGTTCCTGAATTATTTTTAATAATGCCTTCCTGGCTTGTATCTTCATTAGCTTTCTCAGTCATATTGACTATTTGTATTTTATATTTTCATTTAAATATTGAATTATTCCACCTTCCTAGCCTTTCTCTGTTTAGTTTCACTAATAAGCAACACCTCAGCCCCCCCCCCCCAACTGCCGCTATCACTGTTGCTTGTAATGAACACCAAACCAAAGCGTTTTGTTGCCAGGAAATGTGCCTCACAAGCCTAACTTATTTAGAAATACCCAATTGTTTCTAATTAAGCCCACCTTCCCTTAAAAATATAAGTTGCGTGATGAAAACTCGGTTTCCCCCAGCAAACCAACCATTCAGGCATAGAAACGTCAGGCGCCTTCACACAGCATTTCCTCAAAGAAATGGCCGCCGCTACCTGACCTCACCAAAAGTGGCGCATCTTTCAATCCAGTGGGAGGCAACTTTCAAACCGCTCCTGCTCTCTAGACTGCAGTAAGTCTGCCAATATCATTTGATACATTTCCTCATAGAGTCAATTTACAATAGAATGTTAAGATCTTTCCTAACCACATTTTTGTGTTCAAAAGTTTTTATTGGTTGCTTTCTTGAATATAGGAGTACAGAAATGCAGCATCAAACAGAGAAAATAAATGCAATACAATACAATACTGCAGAGTGTGCTAAATCAAGAAAAAGGGGACACAACGAAAGAACATAAAGCAAGATAAAAAAACAATCAGCATCTACATGTACATTGCAGCGACAAATTGCAGGTGATTACCTATAGTAGAGAATAGTTAGGGAGCCGGTACAGGTCAAGCACGATCAGACTGAAATTTACAACATTGTAAAAGTATATTTCACGGCGGTTTGTGTGATTCAAAATATATGTCAAGGCTATCCCACATATGTCTAAGGGGGGGTTTCGAAGGTGAATTTTGGAGGGAAATTGTGTCAGCCCTCTAAGGTGTAACCACATTTTAATAATGGCAAAAACTATAAAGGTAAACACTTATTTAAACAGAAACACATTAAATCTCTATCAAATAAACAATATTGCCCATACATTGGGTAGTGGCTATAATTACAATACAATACATAAACAATCATCCAAAAACGTTATGACCCACACATCTA
This sequence comes from Triturus cristatus, assembly GCF_964204655.1. Taxonomy (NCBI): domain Eukaryota; kingdom Metazoa; phylum Chordata; class Amphibia; order Caudata; family Salamandridae; genus Triturus; species Triturus cristatus. The sequence continues at coordinate 254,079,039 of NC_140586.1, forward strand.
ATGATGTTATCTTCTCAGAGCCAGCAAACAAAGAGGAGGAATATGGAGGACAAGAACTATTTATGGGACTGGAGATTCTATTATCATTATGATGTGTACTGAGTTTTGTTTTGGAAGCAGTGAACACATGTTTATGCATAATGCTAGCCTCAGGTCTTGACAAAAAAATCATAACTTCTGGTAGCAAGTTGCCACGTACACTGGCCCAGGTCTCTAGACGAGTCCGGCTTGAGAGATATTTCTTTTTTCTTAGTTAGAAAGCTGAAACATCTGTATAAGAGTGACTTATGACAAGTTTACTCATAATAATAATAATAATAACAATAGTAAGAATAATAGAGTTCATTGAGCGCGTAGCTACTTCAGATGAAGTGACCTAGCTCAAAGATCCAGACTCCCGCAAGCCAAGAACGCAGCAGCTATCTCAAGGTCAGCCAGATCAAATTAGCTTTAAGTTTTACATTTTCAGTTTTTTCGACAGAAAGATTCCGACGTGGCCTGATGGACTGAGAAGGGAAGAAAGTTCCATAGTTTGGGCGCTAAGTAGCTGAAGGAGCTGCCACCAATGCGAGTTCTCTTTACTTTGGTAATACTAGCAAGCATTGCACCTGTGGATCTTAGATTACTAGATGGTACTTAGGGTTTGATAATGAATTGAAGATACTGTAAGCCTTTGCTGGCGAATGCCTTATAGCAGTAGGAGGATCTTAGCTTCAGTGGGAGCCAGTGAAGCTTCTTGAGCATGGCCCGATGGACACACGCTTTAGAATATTCAACAGAAGGCAAGCCATAGCGCTCTACGCTTGCTGGAGTCTGTTCTCACAGGACTGTTACACCCCACGGTACAAAACATTACAGTAGTCCAGCCTGAATCAAGGCTAGAACTACTATTTTGTGCCGACTCTGGCAAGTAGAAAACAATTGTTTTAGAGTCTAAGCAGCCTGAAACACTTTCTGGCAAGTGTGGCAATTTGATTATCAAAATAAAGCTTATAATCAAACCAAATGCCCAAATTCTTGACTTTAGGCTTCGGAAGGGGTAGTGGACTCAGGGTACTGGGCCACCAAGCAGTAAACCAGATGTCAAGTTGATTGGCTAAGGACAGTACCGCAGTCTTTCCAGCATTTAGCATGAGACAGTTAAAGTCCATCCACATCGGGACCTCTGCAAGGCATAGACATAGAGAAGAGGTCATATGGGGGAGTTCTGTGAAAGAGTGATGATGAGCTGAGTGTCATCCACATATGAAATGATGGTAAGCCCATAGCATTCGATGACCTCAACTAAGTGGCACACGTAAATATTAAATAAATATTAACCTCTTCAGTGCCCATGACGAGATAGTCTCGTTATGGAGCACGGTTGCGCTGTGCCCATCACAAGACTATCTCGTCATGAACCCCACCCACTAGTGCAACGCTCGGCACAGGAGGGGGAAAGGGCGTGGCACTGAAGGGGTTAATGAGGGTTGAGCTCTAGGGAGAGCCCTGCGGCATTCATTGCTGCAAAATGAGCACTGTTGACTGAAAGGCTTTTTGAGACACCTGAAAGGTGCACTCCTGCAGGAAAGAGGCGACACACCGCAGAGCTTTATGGTAGGCCTGGGCGTGAAGGCCCACCCTGCTTGCGGAGTTTGCAGCATTTTTCCCACTCCGTGCTCAGCATAGCTACTGGAATTCAGAAAAACTCCGCTCTGAGTAGCGGAGCAGAGTTTTTCACTCGCCCACACTCACCAGCGTGAAGTTGGCGAGCGTGAGCAAGGAAAATCGTACTTCAGACCACCCCTGGGTGAGATTTTTCTATGCGGGATGTAGAGGATGCCTGCTACCGCTCGCGCTGAGAAACCTTCCATTTACATGGAAGAAACTGCTGCTCGAGTAGAACATCTACTTGAGTGGCAGAAAGAAGCAGCGCCCTCTTGAACTGTGCATGGTGCAGTTCGCGCTAATTTTCCAGCGTGGGACAAACATCCGACCCTAGAAGTCAGCACGAACAGCGTGACCTAACGCACTCTGTGGCTTACGGAACTTCACGTAGCATTGGGGAGTTATTTGGTGACTTTGCTGCAGATCGGAGCATATAAATTCTCCCTACTTCCACGGACAGAGTAATTCCACAGTCGTACGCACATACACTCATCATACGCTAGGGCCCATCACACTAACATTCATAACTATTACTCTATCCACACTGAATATATGAGAGAAACCTAAACCAATCTGCATCTAATGCGAGGTCAATGCGACCTTAAAGATATGCCTTGAGTCATGATTTTAAACACAGGAAATACATTCGGTACTCAATAAATGACAAAGAAATAACCACCCGACACTGATATTCAAACAAAGGTTATTTATCTAAATTAGTTCAAATGAAAGTCAATCATTAGCAAGATCATTATTCTCATAGTTACCTATTCTAGCTAAATGGGTCAGGACAGGTCTCTCAGTAAAGTCTCCCGAGTCGCCGTCCTCTCAATCAGCGTCGATCCTCTCGAGCATAGATTCGGGAAGAAGTGGCCTTAGACCCTCTCTAGTCTAACAATATTTATAGGGAAACTAACAAATTAAAAGTAACAAACAAACTCTAAACGTCCGTTGAGCCATTGAGCAGAGCTAGCAGGAAAGGATGTTGATTCGCAACATTTGGAAAACCTCCGCTCACAAAAATCACAAAAATAAAAACACGGAAGAAGGAAGCTCAAACTAAAAAATGATACATCCATGAATGCTCTTCCTCGGAACCATAGTGAAGCCACCGCAAGTTTATCAGAGTTCATTGTGGCTTTATTCTTTTCCAAGGGCAATTGGCAGCGAGCCTGGAGCTGCTGTCCTCACGGAAACTTTTAATACAGTCAGAGGCCATGGTCAGGTGGTTTTCAACCATATTCAGCGAGGCCTCTCGTCACATTTCAATCACTCGAGTGCAAGCTGTAAATATCGGCCATCTTGGATTAGGCCAAAACGGACCATCTTAATTAAAAGAAACACAACACAACGTTACCACATCGTAATGATTATACAGTGTTAAGTCCCACTAATACCCTTATGTGTATGTAATTACCTAGCCATCTGCGACACAAAGAAGCATTAAAGCACGTTATTTTAAAGCGCAAACACAAAACAAATTACACTTTAGACACACATATTTAATTAATTTGCACACCAACTTAGTTCACATATTAATTAGGCAACATAAATGCATTCCCGCATGTAATTCTCTCATTAGTAATGTTGATTAATCAGGAACTTTAACAAAATTAGTAATTAATAATTAATTATCAGTAATTTTAATTATGACATATAAACAAAAACTGGAGTTTAAATCTCAATAAATTTTCAATAGAAAACTCTGCTCCAGCAATCCCCCCTTTGGTGATATATTATCACCACAAAAAAACAACCCCAAAAAAAAATTTTAGTCCCCATTTTTTAGGAGAAATTGAAATGTCTTTTTTACGACACTACACACCAGACTCTCTTTCATCATCCCTTTTCGACTCCAAGTAAACACTCTCCCTCAATTCCTCTAATTCTATTTCTTGTGGGTCTCTTTTTGACCTCTTTTGTTTCTTCTCAGTATTTCCTCTAATTATTCTCTTTTTCCCTCCCCTGTTTTTACAACACAAACACACCAATCTTAGTATCAATAAAGCAACAATTACGCATGTCAAAGGAAATAATATTTTACCAACAATGGTACTACCTATCTTAGCAATAAAACTCTTAACAGCAACTATCTTATTAGCTATTTTAGTCCAGATACTCTCAGCTTCCAGTGGTACTAATTCTTCATGCAAATCAGTAATATTTTTGATATAGACCCTTAGATCTTTGCTTTCATCAGGAATGTAAGTGCAACAATGTTGAACTTTCAGCATTCCACAGACTCCACCCTCTTTGGCCAATAGAATATCAAGGGCAAGTCGATTTTGCATAGACATGGCACGTACGGCAATCATCTCCATATTTACCAAAAGAAACCCTCCAGCGGTACTTGTCGATAAGCGATCCACCACTGTTGACAGTTTCCGAATTCCATATGCATTTAAAGAAATTCCCACTGCTGGAATTAAAGCTCCAAAAATATCACCTATAATTTCTGACCAGTTTCTCTCTTAAAACGTGTTAGTAGATTAATGTGTTTTACATCTTCTATCTTATCTATATGAAAAATCTTTGGAAAGACCAGGCCAACATAACATGTGCCATACCAATGGTCTGGCAACCTGTAATAAGCCTTATTCCCACAAATATAATACACTCCCGGGAAAACTGGATCTTCTCCTCCCTTGAAACCCCATCCTGTTGCAATAAAGTATGTATCATGACACTCACTAGTCCCAACAAAATAATTATCATATTGGGATTTCCTTCTGGTAATGCATAGTTTACCCTTCTGTGGTGCATCTAAAGCCAAAGTTGGACTGGCCCCATTCCTCAATTCCTTTCCCATCTCAATATCCCATATTGTCTCACTCACCTTATATTTCCCTGCCTTTTCATGCATGCTCACTCTCCTTTTCTCTACCATGTCCAGGAAAGCCTTTTCTTCCTACTTCAGACTGCAAGTTAAATTGTTTCTAAAAATGTAATCTAATGTTAATTCTTCTGTCTCAATAAAAATCTCACCAAAAATGTTAGCTTCTTTAGCTGGAATCAGCTTTCTATTCATAGGCAATTGCCCAAAAATGTTATCTTTGTTAGACATTTCATAATCTATTCTCCCTAACAAATAAAAAACACTACTCAACACACTACATGAAATCCCATACGTAGCTGGAAGATGGTGATAAGTAACACCCTCTGAAACGGATGCAGGCAATTGCATACAAACGTAGCAATCCCTAACTTCCATTGTCTTTACGTATTCGTACAACAACTTTGAAAAAACATTGCTAGAAAAATCATTAATTGACCTATCTTTATGTATGTAAATGTTACTAATTCTAGTTGGAACTACTTTCTATGAACTCTTCTCTATGTTCGTCACATTTTCAGCATGTATTCCAAAAGTATCTATTGTAACTCTAAAAGTAACTAGTAAAGCAAGTACACCCCATAGTAGCATTAATAATCCAGTACAGCAGCAGCACATTCTACACCATCTTCTCAAGAAGGCACATCTACTTTGATTATTTTCTGTGTTAGCCATCTTACTACTTTGGCAGTGTCTTTTGACTTAGCCTCTACCACTCCACTACTGAAATTTTAGAACCCTATATTATTTCAAACAGCTAATTTCAGATTTTCTTCTTTTCACTCTTCTCCAAGTGACTCCTTTAGTTCACTCAATTTGGATTTTCATCACTTTTCACTTCTTCTTCAGCAACATCAAATTGTATCAGATCTTCAACATCCTGAGCATCCGACTCTTCTCCAATGTCAGTTAAGATAACTTTCAGGATTCCAACAGTTTTCTCCTCCTCAACCACTTCTCGTACGGTCCCCTCTGGATTTCCTTGACTTTCTGCCTCTTCACCTTCAGACAGTGCCACGTACGTCCATTCCGGTGACCTATACTTCTGGTTAGGTTTTCTGATTCTCTTGATCTCCTCTGGTTCTTTTGAGACCTTTTGTTTATCACCCTTTGCTTGATTCTGACTAGACACCTCGTTCACCTGTTCAGCTTTCGATGAATTTGCTCGTGTCAGTCTATATCTCAGTCTCTTTATCCTGTTAGGCCAAAGATCTCCCCTTACAACCCTCTTTGGTCTCACTTCTTTATTATTTCTTTCTCCGATCCAAGTTCTCTTTCTCAGAACTCGACCTTCTGATTTCTCATTCTCACTTTCATCTGATTCTGTCTCATTTGCCTCTGGTCCATGAACAATTTTCTTTTGCTCCACAGTCTTTTCCACCACCGATTGAGATTTCCCTAATTCTGTCCCTCCTCGGGTCTCCGACACGCAATCTTCTTGCTGTCTACTTGTCCCGTCACCTAGCTTATCAGGAATGTTCCCTACACCTCCTCGGGGGTCTTCCGCAATCTGTCCCTCTCTATCTTCTTCTGACCCTGCTTCTTCAGGTGTAATCTCAGGTGGATTTTCAACCTCCTCATCTGATTCAGGTGTAGTCTCTGTGGATTTGTTCCTCTCTCCTCTTTCCTCTCCACTGCTTGTTGGAACTTCAGGCACTCTTACAGAATCCGTCTCTCCTCTGAGACCCTCAATGTTTCTCTTGAAGTCTCTCTTGGAAAGAAAAAAGAATCACCTGACTCTCTTTCTCCTTCCCCCCTTTCAGGATTCTTTTTTCTTCTCACTGGTTCAGTCTCTGCATCATCACTGGAATCTGACTCTTCAAAATACTCTTTACCAGTCCCATCCTTTGGATCCGGAACTCTCAGAGTATGACTTGCATGAACCCAGTTCTTCACACCAGCACACTTCACTGCAGTTGTCGTAGTCAGAATAACTTGTCTTGGCCTTCCCCACCTTGGAACCAAGCAATTTCTTCTTCTGTGCACTTTTATCCTCACCCAGTCCCCTGGACTCAGATCATGGGCTTGCTTCTTTTCAAGTGTTGTAGCGTCTTCTCCAACCTGGTGAAACACAGAATGAACTGCGTCAGCCAGGCCTTTACAGTAATCCAAAATCATGTCATCAGTTATTGTCATCAACTTGTTGACAGGCACGAAAGCATGTCTCATCGCACGTCCCATCAATATTTCATGTGGACTCAACCCTGTTGTTCTATCTGGAGTAGACCTAATAGTCATTAGCACTAGAGGCAAGACATCAGGCCATTTCATTCCAGTGGCTAAACACATCTTACCAATTCGGTTTTTGATTGTGTCATTCATCTGTTCAACAACACCAGAAGCCTCTGGTCTGTATGCACAATGTAGCTTCTGCTGTATGCTCAATGCTTCACAAATTAAACCCATGAGCTCATTGTAGAAGTGTCCACCTCTGTCTGATTCAATTGTCACTGGGAACCCGTACCTAGGAATCAACTCTCTTAACAGTAACTTTGCCACTGTTATTCCATCATTTCTCCTAGTCGGATAGGCCTCCACCCATCTTGAAAACAAACAGACTACCACTAGAACATACCTCAATCTGTTCACTTGGGGCATTTCAATGAAATCTATTTGCATTCTGGGAAAAGGACCTCCTTCTCTGCCTATTGTTCCTAGGCTCACCACTGTCTTCTTTCCAGTATTGAACTGCTGACAAATCAAACATCTTTGACAGATGCTCTCTGCAATCAGCCTGAACTTTGCATTGTACCAGGTTTGCTTAAAGGACCTAATCATTGCGTCCCTACCTAGATGTCCCTGGCCATGATACATTCTTGCCATTGTTGATAACATCGAGTTAGGCATGACTGGTCTTCCATCTCTATAGATCCAAACATGATCTGTTTCTCTAGGGGCACAACCTGCCTTAATCCAATCTCTCATTTCCTCATCTCCTGCTTCATCCTGCAACTGTTTCACTTCATCCCACGTTTCTAGGACATTAGTAAACATCACAGAACAAAAAGACATTTCCCTTTCTCGTCCCCGGTTAATCGAATGATTGTTCTTTGCACAATACTGTGCTATGTCATTTGCAAAACGATTACCAAGAGTAACAAAATCATCTCCTTGTCCATGAGCAGCACATTTTACAACCGCTAGTTCTTTAGGCAGCTGTATCGCCTCTAGCAACTTTCCAATCACTTCAGCATTCTTTATTGGAGTCCCACTCGACGTCAAGAAACCTCTCTGTAGCCAAAGTTGGCCAAAATCATGAACCACTCCAAATTCATACTGACTATCAGTCATCACAGTCACTCTCAGATTCTTCCCAATCTTGCAAGCTTTCGTCAATGCCACCAATTCAGCCACTTGAGCAGATCTCACTCCTTTCAAAGGCGAGGCTTCCATAACTTCTGAAACCTTGCACACCGCATATGCTGCACTCAGCACCCCATCATCAGTTCTCAGACATGATCCATCCACAAACAGCACATGATCACTCTCAGGAAATGGCAAATCTCTTATGTCTGGTCTAGGTTTTGTGCAGTAATCAAGCACATCCAAACAATCATGATCAACATCATCTTCCACATTCACATTTTCAGCATCTGGTAACAAAGTTGCTGGATTCACATTCACACATCTCTCAAGAGTCACATTTGATGCTCCCAAAATGATTTTCTCATATTTAGTCAGCCGACTATGTGACATATATTGAGTTCTGCTTCTTGTCAAAAGAATTGTCACATCATGAGGTACGAATACCCTTACAGGATATCCCATTATTATACCCTCACTCTGTTCCAAGCTTCTGCATATAGCAGCTACTGCTTTCAGGCAACCTGGCAAACCCACAGCTACTGGGTCAAGTGTTGATGAGAAGTACGCAATTGGCCTTCTCAGTTGTCCATGTTTCTGAATTAACACCGAAAGTGCACATCCATTTCTCTCACTGCAGTACAACTCAAACTCCTTCTCATAGTCTGGCATTCCCAAAGCAGGGGCTTCACACATTCTGCTCTTCAACTCTTCAAATGCTGCCATTTGTTCTGCATTCAGTTCCAATGGGTCTCTCACCTCACTTTTAGTCAATTTAATCAGTGGCTTTGCTATCAGGGAGAAATTACTTATCCACTGACGACAATAACCCACCATCCCCAGAAACATCCTCACTTCTCTCTGGGTCATTGGGGCTCTCATTCCTCTGATAATTTTGATCCTGTCATCGGTCAGCTTTCTCAGACCCTTTTCAATATTGTGTCCAAGATAATGCACCTCTTTCTTGCAAAATTGTAATTTGGCTGGAGATACCTTTAACCCTCCATCTGCCAGATGATTCAGTAAAGCTATGGTATCTACTTCACAAGCTTCACGTGTCTTTGATGCTACAAGTAGGTCATCGATGTACTGCACTAGTACTGAGCTTTCAGGCATGATCAAACTCTCCAATGATTTCTTCAATAACTGATTGAATATTGAAGGACTCTCTGTATACCCCTGTGGGATACAACACCATGCCAAAATACGCTGTCCAAACCGAAATGCAAAAATCGGCTGGCTATCATGATGCAATGGAATTGAAAAGAAAGCATGACCCAAATCAATTACCGTATACCATTCAGCATCATGAGGAATCTGATACAAAATCACTGACGGATTTGGCACAATGGGACAACATGCCACCACAATCTTGTTAACTTTTCTCAAATCTTGTACAATCCTGAACTTTCCATTAGGTTTCTTTAGCCCCATTATCGGTGAATTACACGGGCTACTCAGTAACTCTCTCAAAACACCCTGTTGAATCATCTTGTCAATTATAGGGGTTATTCCCTCAATTATCTCTGGTGTCAATCTGTACTGTGGGATATTAGGATAAACAATCCCATACTTTCACTGAAATCTTCACTGGATCTACATTATTCATCAATCCCACATCTTCTCCAGTAAAATCCCAAACCGCTGTTTTTACTGTGTGTCTCAACTCTTGAGGCAAATCATCTGGATTAAACACAGCATATGTACCAACCATCTCACTCTCTCTATTATCTAGAGTCATCCTGTACAAAACATCCTCATCTGGTGTCTCAAAAGCTATTCCATCCGGAGTACAGAAAATTGTGCAATTCATCTTACACAATAAGTCCCTACCTAACAAATTCACTGGACTAGTGTCACAGACTACAAATCTGTGCATGTCTGAAAATTTCCCTATTCTTACCCTTACTGGTTCGGTAAGACGAGTCTTAATCTGTGTATTGGCTACACCAACCACTTGGATTGCTTCGTCCGAGAGAGGAAGATTTCTTATATCTGCTGACCTGACAGTTGATCTCGTCGCTCCTGTGTCTACCAAAAAAGTAACACTCTCCCCATTTATTTTCCCATCTACAAATGGTCCTGCCTGGTCTATTTCTAGAGTTGCACCAAGTATGCACTCTTCCTCCTCTCTTCGGCACCGTCAATAGTCCCCTTCAGACTCACTCCCCTCATTCTTTAACCAGTACTGCTGTACCGGGTTTGAACGTCTCGGTTTGTTTACCTGCTCATCATTGTAGAATCCCGAGTCCTGGTTATACTTTTGGGACCCTCTATTCTGCGGCAAGGGCAGTTTTGGCTCTTGACTCTGCTGTCTGACAACCTTCTGCTGTTGCTGCTGATGATTGCATCCCTCGTTCTGCACCTGTTGATTCAATGATTTATTCTCATTACTCACTAATGGTGGATTGGTACACTCGGATCTCCAATGCCCCAATTGTCCACAGTTGTGACATGGAAACTTCTTCTTGGCCTCTTCTAGATTCTCCTTTCCTTTTCCTGTACCGTATCTAGGCCTATTTCCTGGATTATTTGCCTGTTCCACCAACTGTGCTTCTTGTCTTTCTGCAACTTTCACCTGTGCCCACATTGCTTTTTCTTTCAGCTTTCTCTGTTTTGCCTCAATCTCATCACTGAAGTATTTTGCATGTCTCAAGATTTCATCAATCTTTTTACTCTGCCAATCAACTGTGTGTTCACGTATTCTTTCACTTATTTCAGGTCTCAAGCCATATACAAATCTGTATACAAAATGACTCAAATCCTTATCACCCAGGTGTTCATCTCCACTGAACTGTTTAAAAGCCAGTATCAGCCTTTCATAAAAAGCATGAACTGATTCTTTCGCTTCCTGATGTGTTCGATCTATCTTAACCCAGTCTGTCTCTTTCGGGGGTACTTTATTTTTCAGGAACACAATAACCTGGTCATACTTCTTCATCACCTCTGGGTCTGGTGCTCCCGTTTTCGGATCTCTTGGGTACTCCTTTGCAGGCCAATCTACAACTATTTAACACTCTGCCCACAAGTCTGCTGGAACAATTATATCAAACAGACTATTCAGGTCAATCCACAGCACTTTTGACAATTTCACAAACCTGTCTACCTGCCTATACCACTCGACGGGCTTTTCTCTCAGTCGAGGGAAATCATTCGTAAATGACAAAATATCCTGTCTAGTCCATGGGACATGTACATATCCTCCTCCAGGAATCTCTCTCATAGGATAAGCATCCACTGTTTTTTCTTTTTCTCTCATAGGGAAAGCTGAGTAAGTCCTGTCCACTGAATCTTCCCTTTTCTTGTACCATCTATCCTTCCACTTTTCCACATCACCCCATTTTCTCAATAAGGCAATAATTTCCTTAATCTGCCCTGTTCTGCCAACACCATTTAGATTCTCAATGTCTTTATCCGAGAAGTCCATCCTGTAAGACTTCTGCAAAGCTTTTACCTTATCCATGTCAACTCCTAGTTCACTCGCTATTGCTTTTAACCTGTCATGTGTACTCTTAGCCCTCCAGGTGATACTCTTGCACATGAATAACAACTCTCCATCATGATGATTTTTCAATATTTCTGTAGGAATTGTTCCTGCAATAAGCTCCTCCAATTCTATGCCAACCAGGCTACATCAATTGCCTGTAAATTTTTATCTTTCTTTTGAAGAACTTCCAACCAATCATTCAAATCCTCAGCTGTTATTTCCGTAGACTTTCTCACTGCACCCACTTGTTCTGCCATCCTCTGTGGTTCCAAAATCGTTCCTCCCAAACAACCAGTATTCAATCCTGAATTAGGCTGTACATCTGATCCTCCACTACATGTGTCATGTCTTGACTGTCTCAAATTATTTCCTCCCGTTCTCATTCCTGATTCCTCCAAAGAACAAGCACCAACCAAACCATTTCCAACATAGGGAACTGTCAAACCATTCTCACCCATTCTTTGCTTATCAAAAATAGGCACAACCGGACCTATGGTTACAGGCACTGTAACAGCTTCTAGATTTTTCGTCAGCTCTCTAATTTTCTCAGTCAACTCAGATGTGGTTCTGGCTAATTCTCTTGTTTTCTCGTCACCAATTCGATTCTCTCACTCTCTCTCTCTTTCCCTTTCCGTGAAAGAGCTACCACTTTTCAGATCAGGTGTCATAACCTCTGTTTTAACAATTCGCAAAGTATCTCTTATGGGAGTAGCAACTGGCGTGCTCTCTTCTGGTTCTGGTCTATATGGAGATGGTCTTTTGTAAATCATGTCATCCAAGACCTCATCTTCATAATCATTAGCCCCATACCTTCTCACTTCTGCATCAGGCACCCTTTCTGTACCCTTCCTCTCTTCCTTCTCGTCAACTGTTCTCATAGGATATAATCCCTCTGACATACTAGCATCTCGCCATCTCCTCATTCGATCATGATGAGTTTCACGATCATATTTCCTCCCAAGCATAAACCTATAATTGCCTCCACTCCTCTGCTTTTCTCGCTCATGTACCTCATCTTCCCATTCCACCAATGCCTCGAACTGTGTCGGCCTTGGTCTAGGCTCTAGACACATCATCTTTTCCCGTAAATTTCTCAACACGGCCAGATTAAATGAACCATGTTCCGGGAACGCTAAAACACCATCCTCTTTAGTGTACTTAGCCCAGTTATCTAACCATATACAGGTATGATACCCATATTTCGCAACCATGAAGGATGCAGGAGTGCTCGTCGGAGGTAGCAATTCACCTTCTCTAGTTATTATGTTTTTATCCTTGTCGAACCACCTTTTAATTTTACCGAACAAGGATTTCTTTTTCTTTTCCTCCGTTTGGTAATACATTTTTGCGTTTACCACTATTCTCTAGTCCCTTCCGCAACTGTACGATCTTTTGTCCAATAACAGCGCGACTCACACCAACGCACCAATCCTGGAGCATCTACGTCACCCTGTACTCCTTCCAATCCCTGCGCGGCTCACACCAACGCACCAATCACAGCGCGAGCACTGTTCTGATCCACTACCCAATCACAGCGCGGTCTGTTTCTGACTCTGACGTCAGTAGTAGCTGCAGTCGCTTCTGCTCTGTCTCCTGTCACTTGTCTACCCCTCCTTTACAAAGCCTTCTCAGTAGAGTTCGTTTCAGATTCTACAAAATCTGTTAGTTACAACATATAAACATCTCCATTGTCTGCTTCGCTAACCACAGAATAGTAAAGAAAATTCTTTCTCACAAGAATCCCGCTTCTCTCTAGAACAGCGCTTACCTCTGCTCTAAGACGGAATTAATACTTTCGTTGACACAGTAGCACATCCCTCTACTCTGCCCTTCTAACATGCATCCATTAACTGTTTCCTCCAGGAATGCTCCAAAAGAGTCTTACAATCAACTAAATGCTCATACATTCACGCACTTTCACACTAGAAAATGTAGCACATCCACACAGAATCCTGCCTTTCCCGAGAACAGCAAACAGTCTGTCCCACTACAGAATTATAACACACGTTAACCAAGCAGCACTTACCTCTGCCCAGTCCTTCAAACAAGCTCAGAGAATACCTATTACTTCTCCAGCAGTATGCTTTAACGGCGAACCTTACGGATCCTTGGGACTTAAGACCAGAGTTTCACAGATAACATTCGCTACCATACGCACTCCTTTTATACTGAAAATATTTCCCTAATAGTAACACACGACGATGTCACTGATTCCGAACCCAGACAATGTGACGCGCAACTTCAATTGTCACACGTTTTTCCCCGCATACATACAGGGCCAACAATCCCGTCTTTCCCGAGAGCAGCACTCACTTCCCTCTGCCCTACTACGGAACCGTCACCAGCTCCCCACGTTCCAGAAGCCGTACACACTACATAGAACTCAATACAACGACTTCAACATATAGTATTAGTACATATATCAACATCAAACCATTAAATCAATGAATCAAAAAGCCTATGTACAAGCAATCTATCAGATCAAGACAATAATCTAAAACCATCATACTGCTACCAGGAAACTGTTGCAGATCGGAGCATATAAATTCTCCCTACTTCCACGGACAGAGTAATTCCACAGTCGTACGCACATACACTCATCATACGCTAGGGCCCATCACACTAACATTCATAACTATTACTCTATCCACACTGAATATATGAGAGAAACCTAAACCAATCTGCATCTAATGCGAGGTCAATGCGACCTTAAAGATATGTCTTGAGTCATGATTTTAAACAGAGGAAATACATTCGGAACTCAATAAATGACAAAGAAATAACCACCCGACACTGATATTCAAACAAAGGTTATTTATCTAAATTAGTTCAAATGAAAGTCAATCATTAGCAAGATCATTATTCTCATAGTTACCTATTCTAGCTAAATGGGTCAGGACAGGTCTCTCAGTAAAGTCTCCCGAGTCGCCGTCCTCTCAATCAGCGTCAATCCTCTCGAGCATAGATTCGGGAAGAAGTGGCCTTAGACCCTCTCTAGTCTAACAATATTTATAGGGAAACTAACAAATTAAAAGTAACAAACAAACTCTAAACGTCCGTTGAGCCATTGAGCAGAGCTAGCAGGAAAGGATGTTGATTCGCAACATTTGGAAAACCTCCGCTCACAAAAATCACAAAAATAAAAACACGGAAGAAGGAAGCTCAAACTAAAAAATGATACATCCATGAATGCTCTTCCTCGGAACCATAGTGAAGCCACCGCAAGTTTATCAGAGTTCATTGTGGCTTTATTCTTTTCCAAGGGCAATTGGCAGCGAGCCTGGAGCTGCTGTCCTCACGGAAACTTTTAATACAGTCAGAGGCCATGGTCAGGTGGTTTTCAACCATATTCAGCGAGGCCTCTCGTCACATTTCAATCACTCGAGTGCAGGCTGTAAATATCGGCCATCTTGGATTAGGCCAAAACGGACCATCTTAATTAAAAGAAACACAAAAACAACGTTACCACATCGTAATGATTATACAGTGTTAAGTCCCACTAATACCCTTATGTGTATGTAATTACCTAGCCATCTGCGACACAAAGAAGCATTAAAGCACGTTATTTTAAAGCGCAAACACAAAACAAATTGCACTTTAGCCACACATATTTAATTAATTTGCACACCAACTTAGTTCACATATTAATTAGGCAACATAAATGCATTCCCGCGTGTAATTCTATCATTAGTAATGTTGATTAATCAGGAACTTTAACAAAATTAGTAATTAATAATTAATTATCAGTAATTTTAATTCTGACATATAAACAAAAACTGGAGTTTAAATCTCAATAAATTTTCAATAGAAAACTCTGCTCCAGCAACTTCACTGAGTTCTGTGTAGCAGAACTCCACAAACTCCGCCCAGGCCTACTTTATGGCCGACGCCGCAGTTCCAAAGTCGTTCATTCAAGATGTTATAGGCCACAATGTAGGATGCAGCACTGAGATCCAGCATTAGTAATGCTGCACAATCACTAGCATCCAAATGCTGCACAATCACCAGCATCCAAAATCTGACAGATTAATTCTTTAGCAATCAGCAACACTGACTCAGTACTATAAGAGGGAAGAAAACTCAACTGAGGGCCTGTGAAGCAGGCCATGGGCCTCAGTGAAGCTGGAAAGTTGCTTATTGACATGCTTCTCAGTGATCTTAGAGAAAAGTGGAAGCGGCGAGATCGGACCAAAGTTTTCGGGCTTGATGGGGGTCCAACAAAGGCTTTCTAAGGATTGGGACCACCATGGTGTGCTTCCACCGCTGGGTAACACCGCCTGAGGCCAGGGAGTTGTTAAGCAGCTCACAATAGTACAGGATGGGTAACTTCCAGGCCTGCTGCAAAATGGAGGGGGTGTTGGGTCAAGCAGGGAGTCAGACTTAACCGAAGCGTGGAGTAGGGTTGATCCAGCGGCATACCAACAACAGATACTCTACTACCATATACTCACCTTGGCCCATAAACACACAAATTGAGTAAACCGCTGGATTAGGGTTAAAAGTTTTATATTTTCACAATGATCAGGATTAACTTATTTAATACTTATGCTCATCTCTGACTAACCCTTTCACAGATCAAAAAGTTCTTTCCTCTGGTCACTTTGGAGTAAATAACCAGACTCAGGAAAGTTTTAAATATTTATCTAAATTAATTGCATGTGAACCACTTCAAAAATACAGTACAGTCACCATCATTCATTAGGAGAGAAAATTCAATTGATTAATCATCAAACACATACTTCGGACTGATACAATGATCGATGCTCAGAAAGGGAGAGGACAGAGAGAAATGAACATCTGCAAATAACGTGAAATTATAATTACCAAGAATGGTGTGAAAGACCAACCCCCTGGCCAAGGAGCTGGTAAGGGTCCCCCGGGATAGGTCAGGCGACATACACTTCAGGACAGGATATCTGACCTCTCTAGAATTCTGACGATTGTGTCTCACTCCTCTCTGACACTCTCTTCCTCCTCGAGATTCTTCCGCGATCTTCTGATCTAAACCAATTAAATTAGGATTGAAATTTCTGCTTCAGGTTCTGCATTCGGCTCTTCATCAGCATCTCACAGCATCTCTCCCAGCATCAGCATCTCTCACAGCATGACTCACAGCATCTGGTTCTCAGCATCGCTCTCTCATTGCTCTTCATCTCTCTAACTAACTAAAGATATCTTAATTATACCTTTGTTTCTTTATGTTCCACCCACTAAAGTTTCAATATCATAAAAATACGAACTATGAGTAGTCAGGCAAGGGGGAATCTCCATCACACCATGCTTGCATGACACTAAATTCTATTAAACTATTGTTCGCAAACCCATCCCCTTAATTTTTATTCATAATTTTTAGTTCTCATACGCATTCACGTTTCTTTTGCAACAATTTATTAAAATTCCAAATGCAAGTCCTCATCGTTGAACTCTTCACCGTCCATTCCCAGGGAGTAACTCTTTTACTTCTGGCTCGCATTCAACGTTTCAGTCATCATTCCAGGCTCCCTTTCAGTGGACATGCGCAGTCCTTCCCTTACTCAGCTTACTTCAGTTATATGAGAGAGGCCCAAATGTGCTCTAGTGATAAAGTCAGAAAGACAAATATTAATTTCACAAATAAAGTGGTCTCACTGTATACCACCCACCTCTACTCTAATCCCCTTTACTTATTAATACTTTTCCCGCATTAGCATTAGTAGAATAGCTTGTTTTCGTTTCAGCTAAGCAGATGCCATGCATGTGAGTCTTCAAGACTCCATTTTATTGTCTGCTGCTCATGCACAAGAATTTCCCTCCAAGCGATAGCTCGTCATCCTACGTAGATGTAGTTGACCATGCGCAATAAAGATATCCCGTTTAAAGTGGTTTTATTCCTTCGTTCATGTTATCCACGTTAATAAACACACAAGCAAGCTTCACTAACCCGCGTGTTCATGTGGTGCGCATTAGTTTTACACAAAACAGTTTTAATAACTAGTTAATGAGTTAAAGGAGCGATTGCTTCCGAGCAAGACTCTTTTCTACGACTCCTTGCTCCATCAATCCCCTCTCTGATCGCATTTTGAGCCATCACAAAATTACCCATCCCTTCTCAGATGCCAACTTTCAGCATTTCTCATTCTCATTCTCCTCCTTTTCTTTCTTATTTTCATCTTTGTTTTCTAAATCTTTCATCTTTTTGTATATCCTCCCTTTCATCTCCTCCATTTGTATCTCCTCGTATTCCCTCTTTCTTTTCTTTCCTTTCCCATTCACTCTATAATTTCTTCCTTTCCCTTTGTTTCTACAACATTTATACCAAATCATTATTGTTAAAACTATTATTGTTATGCCAACTACTGGAAGAATTATTTGACCTAAAATACTTTTCCCTAAATCAGAAAACCAAGTTCCTATTGAAGAAACACTTTTTGTTAGTCTTTCCCATACATTGTCTACCTCCAGTGGTTTCAAATCTTCATGAAGTTTTGTAATATTCTCAATATACCCTCTTATTTCCTTACTTTTATCAGGTATGTAAGTGCAACAATGTTGAACTTTCACCATTCTTCAAACTCCGCCCTGCTAATAAAATATCAAGCGCAAGTCGATTTTGTAAAACCATAGACCTAATTGCAACCATTTCTGTATTTATCATCAAGAAACCCCCAGCAGTATCAGCCGAGAGACGATCAACTACTGTCGACAATTTACATTTTCTATGTGAATTCAGAATGACTCCCACTGAAGGTATTAATGCACCAAATATATCACTTACTATTTCTGAAAAACTAGCTCTCTTTCTCCGTGTTAGTTCATTAGTGTTTTCATTGTTTCCAGTGATTCTTTTTACATGATACATTTTCAGAAATACTATCCCAAAGTAGCAGCTTCGTACCGCCATGCAGGCAATTTATAATAAGCCTTATTTCCACACACGTAGTAAACCCCAGGAAATACATGATCAGTTCCCCCTTTAGTTCCCAACCTCTCAAAATTAGGAAGTTATGTTCACATTCACTGGAACCAATAAATACGTTATTATAATCTGTCTTTAACCCATGGAGGCAGGTTTTCCCTTTCTTCACAAAATCCAGGGGCATCGCAGCATGAGCCTTGCTAGTTGTATAAATTCCCTCTTTCCCAGCCCATGGTGGTACATGAGTTTTCTGTTCACCAGCTTTCTTTTTGACATCCTGTCTCCGTCCTTCAACTAAATTCAAAAACACTTTCTCTTCTTCATGTAATATACATATTAGATTATTCTTGTGTGCCTTTACTATGTCTATTGATTTCATTGTTAAGAAGAATTCACCCATGAACTGTGCATCTTGGCTGCTATGTACTGGATTTGTGTTCTTTCGAATAGGAAGTTCTGGAAATACTACATCTAAGTTTGAATAATAATACTGACGTTTTGCGGTTCTATAAAACAGACTTGCTAGAACACTACATGATATACCATATGTTAAAGGTAAATGGTGGTATGTAACTCCCTCTGACACTGACGTTGGTAATTTCATACAGACGTAACAATCACTAATCTCCATTGTATCTACATATTGAAATAACAATTTTGTAAGACCATTGAAAGACGTATCATTATCTAATACTGTGTGATGAAAATCTGTCTCATCTGCTGCTTCTAATTTTACTCTATCTCCCTTCATAGTAGCTGCTTTCTCATTAGTAACTGTTATCACTCTTCTTATTTGTTATTATAAAATAAGGCACCGCCACTGTTAGAAATAACCATACTGAGATCACTAATAAAATACTACATATACAAACTCTACAACATCTTTGTTTTAAACCTCGTCTCGGTTGCTCAGTGACTTCATTTTTCGCCATTTTAATCTAAGAAGATATTTCTTCTTTATTTTTCTTCACTTGGAAATTCAAACTCTTGTTTTTAAGGTGGCCTCAATTTTCTTTCATCAATCCGTGCAGCATCAACTTCTTCTGATTCCTTACTTAAGTCTAAATTTTCAAATTCTTCTAATATTACATAGGTCCACTCAGTGGCCTTGTATTTATTGTTCAAAATTCTCAGTCTTGGGCTTCTTCGTGTGTTTCTCACAATTGACTGTTAAGACTGAGTTTGACTTGTAATCTCATTCACTTGCTCTGGTCTTTCTCAGATAGTATCTCAATCTTTTCACTCCACCTGGCCAGTTGTCACCCTTTCTGATCCTTTTAACCTGAACAGCACTTTCACCCTCTCCGTCTTTTTCTAAAGTTCTTTTATTTTCAGTATGTCTAGGCACAATCTGTTTCTCTTCTGAATCACTCTCTACCTATTCTTGTTCAGGTCCTATTATTGTTATTTCATCCACCTGTACCTGTTCTTCTTCCTCTATCTGGTCCTGTTCAGGTCTTATTTCAAATGGATCATCTTCTTCTGCCTGAACTTGTTTTTCTTCTCCTAACTGGTCCTGTTCAATTCTTACTACAATTTGTTCTTCTACTGCCTGAACGTGTTCTTCTTCCCCTATCTGTCCCTGCTCAGGTCTTTGAATAGTTCTGTTCACCTTTGCCTGAGTATATTCTTCTTTCCCTGTCTGGTCCTGCTCAGGGTTTCGAGTAACTTTATTCACTTTTACCTGAGCGTGTTCTTCTACATCTATCTGATCCTCACTACTTTCCTGTCTCTGTAATCTGGTTCTTCATGTTTGAATAACAACTTCAGGTATGTCAATCACTGGTATCCATTCCCCCTGACTTGTGCTCAGTTGTTCCTCGTCTATCACTTCAGAATCTAGATTCTCTGACTTCATAACCTTCAGCAGTCTCAACTGGTTCAATCAGTTGCTGTTCTTCTTCAGTGGGGCCTGGAACTCTTTTGGTATGACTGGCATGAATCCAATTGGGTAAACCTACACAGTTCGCTGCTGTGGTAGTGACCAGTATGACTTGACGTGGTTTATCCCACCTGGGTGCTTGGTATGACTTTCTGGCGTGTTTCTTCACTACCACCCAATCTCCAGGATTCAAATCATGCGCCTGCGTTGGCTGCCTGGCAACTGCGTCTTCTCCAACCTGGTGAGAGACAGAATGCACTAGGGCAGCCAATCCTTTGCAATAGTCTAATACCAGATCATCAGTTATATTCATCAATTTATATCTAGGAATAAAGGCTTGCCTCATTGCCCTTCCCATGGGTATTTCATGTGGATTCAATCCTGTTTTTCTATCAGGAATACTTCAGAGTCCCATCAACACAAGAGGCAATTCATCTGGCCATTTCAGTGATGTGGATGCACACACTTATCCTAACCTTGACTTGATTTTGCCATTTAGTTGCTCAACCACTCCAGAAGCTTCTGGGTGGTATGCACAGTGCAGTTTTTGTTCAATTTTGAATGCTTCACAGATTAATCAAATTATTTCATTATTAAAATGAGGTCCTCTATCTGATTCCAAAGTGACTGGAAAACCAAAACGAGGTATCATCTCCCTCAACAGTAATTTATCAACTGTGAGACTGTCATTTCTTCTTGTGGGGTATGCCTCTACCCATCTCGAGAACAGGCACACTATGACAAGTACATATTTCAATCCATTGAATGGAGGCAACTCAATGAAATCTAACTGCAATCTCATGAATGGTCCTTCTGTCTTTCCAATTTTTTCCCAACTGACCACTGTCTTTCTGCCTGGATTTAGCTGCTGACAAATTAAGCATCCTTGGCAAAGGCTTTCTGCCATGACCCTAAACTTTGGATTCTACCAACTCTGTCTGAATAGTCTGATCATTGAATCCCTGCCAATATGTGTTGTCCCATGGTATACCCTTGCCGTTTGAGAGAGTAGGCAGTCTGGCATGACTGGTCTGCCATCGGTGTATGCCCATACATCATCTTCTGTCCTTCTTTCACAACCTGATTTTATCCAGATTTCCTTTTCTTTCGCCTCAACTTCATCCTGCAACTGCCTAACCTCATCGCATGTTTCAAGAGCTGAGAAAAATATAAATTGGCAGCTGATTTCTATCTTTCTGTTAAGTACCATGTTATTTATTGCACAATATTGAGCAATGTGGTCTGCATATCTGTTACCTGCCACCACATAGTCATTTCCTGACTGGTGAGCAGCACACTTGACCACTGATATTTCCTTTGGCAATTGTATTGGTTCCAACAACTCTTTTAAATGTTTACCGTTTCTTATAGGAGATCCTGAAGAAGTCAGAAATCCCCTCTGCATTCAGAGCTGGCCAAAGTCGTGCACAACCCCGAAACCATATTGACTATTTGTAAATATGGTTATTCTCCACTTTTTCCCAATTTTGCATGCCTTTGTTAAGGCCACCAATTCGGCTACTTGTGCACTCTTGACTTCCGGTAAACAGGATGCTTCAATGACCTCTGATATTTTACATACAGCGTAGGCTGCACTAAGTCCTCCTCCATCTGTTCTCATGCATGACCCGTCTACAAGTAGTTTATGATCTGGCTCTTTCAAGCGCACTTCTTTTATGTCGGGACTGGGCTTGGTACACATCTCAGTCACATCCAGACAATCATGATCCACTTCATCTTTCACTTCTTCACAACATGGGTCTGGCAATAATGTGGCAGGATTCATTATTGCGTGGAAATAAGTGGTGAGTGCACTCGTTTTTAAGTGTACTTAAGTTTTAACGGTATGCGTGCAACATTGCCTTCTGCTTGCGGGGCATGTATAGGAAATGAGAGTATTGGCCTAGTATAAAGATTACTAGGACTGCAATGTGCACTGCTGTGAGATACTTTAAATCGTTTAATGAAATTTCATATGCGATTCTCAAAAATCATATACATTCTTTCAATGAACATTTCAATAATTTATACAATAAACATCATCAAATGAGTATTTACACAAATACACACTTATTAAGCAACAATTTAGAACAGAACAAGCTTTTTTAACACCCAATGCATTTCGGGACGTCTCAGTCCCTTCGTCAGGGGTAAGCTGTAGGGAAAAAAAGGAGAATTTCAGATTCTGCGTGTTGCAAGACCGTAAAGTTTCATTGGAGCTATGGTGAAAAGTGCTACCCACACCAAACCAAAGTGACTAGTGTGGCCAAACGAAGGCTATACGATACCTTCAGAGATTTGATTCCGAGGTTCACATGTTCAATCTCTACGGAAACAGTGTAAAATGTAATAAGGGAAACTGATTCCACGCGTTGTACAGAATTCTGTTTAAAAGCATGGAATTCACACTTCGTACCTGCTGTGTATTTGTATTAGTGTACGTTCGCTTTGATGATCGTGATCTATTCGAGATCGTACGTGTAGAAACCAAGTGGCGTTTCGGGAGACTCAAGAAAGAATAGGTGACGGCCGTAGCCCGTAAGCGTCTAGAAATAAGGAAATGAAGCCCAGTTACCTAAAATGTAAGGTAATTCTGATACCAGTGAATGCGGGACTTTAGATGAAATACAGCCAGCTTACCGAATCTCGAGGTCGAGGGAACTCCGTCTGAGTCCGCTAACGCTCTCACTCGAGAGTGTACTTCCTAGTTTGTATGAGCCCGTAGGCGTCTGGAAATGATGAAATAAAGCCCAATTACCTAAAATCTAAGGTAATTCTAATACCAGTAAATACGAGAATATGGATAAAATACAACGAGCTTACCGAATCTAGAGGTTGAAAACTCCGACTGTGTCCGCTAACGCTCTCACTCGGGAGAGTACTTCCTGGTTTAAACCGGGATACCGTGCGTGGTGACGTGTAGACTAAACACTAAAAAAAGACTATGGTGTAGTCGGCTTAAGGAAACCGGCATAGATAATCTGAATATACGTTCATGAATGTAAAATCTATCGAGAATGATTTTAAAGGCGGATGGTCGTAATACCCGGTCTATATCCCATATGTGATAAGGGGAACACGGCAAACAGGCGAACGTGCAGAATCATATTCTAAACGGATGTCATATGTCGGTGTACTCGTCTAAATAAAGATGTGTGAATACAAATATTTCGAACAAACATACGTGCTCCGCTAAAAAGATTGCTAAATCTAGAAGAATGAAATGTGTGATGCGAAATTGAGTCTACTATGTGTTTATTTGTTTTGGTGAGGATAATATGTTTGGTGAGCAGGTAGTGAGAAATTTCTGACTTGTAAAGAGCATCGTGTGTCTCAATTATTTAGAGAAAGCAAGCCATCTCTAACTTATCGTTGAGTCCGTTTGGATTACGGGTTTTAAGTTTTTTAATCCAAAATGCTTCTCTTTGTAGTAAGTACTTTGAGTTATCACGGTCTGGAAGCTTAGGTACTTCTTCGATTATTTGAAATTTCAGTTGGGCAATTTGATGTCGTGCTTCCTCCCAATGTGTCGCAACGCTTGAGGTGGTACTTTTGGTGCGTATTTTACTTTTATGTTCTGTTAGTCTGATTTTCATTTTCCTCTCAGTTTTGCCGACGTACAAAAGTCCGCATGGGCATTTGATGGTATAAATCACGTTTTCAGAGTTACATGTTGTACTGCTGTGTATTTTGATTTTTTGCCCCGTGGATGGGTGCAATAAGGTATCTCCTGTAATTGCATTATTACAGTGGGTGCAATTCCAGCACTTTTGTGTGCCTTTTTTGTCGCTCAATGCCAAAGTAATCATTGGTTTCTTTCTTTTTGTTAGAATTTCTTTAAGATTTTGTGCTCTTGTATAGGCAAACAGTGGTTTGTCTTTAAAGAGGCCTTTGAAATCTGTTTCAAGTTGCAACAGATCCCAATGTTTTGTGATGATCTTCTTAATCCTTGTTGATGCGGTAGAATATTTCGATACAAAAACTGTGCGTGTGCTGGTCTGTTTGGGAGACTTAATGAGTAACTCATCACGAGGTCGAGTTTTGACTTTATTGAGTTGCTCTGTTAATAAATTCTCTGGATATCCTCTGTCTATATAATTCTTAATCTGTTGTTGCCAAGTTGACTCGCACGCCATGTTAGTTGAGGAAATTCGTTTCGTTCTCAAAAACTGGGAAACTGGTAAATTCCGAATCAAAGTGGGAGGATGAAAACTGCTGAATAATAGAGCGTTGTTCTTGTCAGTCGGTTTTATATACACGCTGGTGTGTATTTTGCCCTCTTCGATGTTTATCCAGACGTCTAGGAATGAGAGTGACTTGCAGCTGATGGTATGAGTAAATTGTATTCTGGGGTCTACCAGATTTAATGTCCTTATGTTGTTGGTTAATGCTGGTTCTGACTGATTCCAAATGAGGAAGATATCATCGATGTATCGTTTAAAAAATATGAGACCTTCTTTCCATGTAGGATCGTTGAGGATGTAATCATTTTCGAACTTTGCCATGAACGTATTAGCATATACTGGTGCTCCTGGAAAGCCCATGGATGTACCGTTCAGTTGTATGTAAAATTGTTCATCCCAACAGAAATAGCTGTTTTGTAGGCAGAACTCAAGTAGTTGTAGAATGAAGTATTTAGGTGTTTGAGTGTTCTCTTGTTGCAATAAAGCCCATTCGACAGCTTCAATACCGTTGGCGTGCGGTATTGACGTATACAGTGCTACCACATCTATGGTACATAGGATCCAATTTTCTGTGTTTTGGTTTTGTAGCTTCTGTATATTTCTAAGGAAATCAGTGGTGTCTTCAATATAAGATTCCCAGTTTTGAACGAATGACTGCAAAAAAGTGTCGATGTACCGACCAGGTTTTTCAAATATCGAGTCACATCCAGAAACTGTAGGTCTGAATGGAGGGTCAGTAAGGTTTTTATGGATCTTTGGCAATAGATAGATTTTTGGTCTCCGTGGAAAAGGTGAACAGCACCACTGAAAAAATGTCTTTCGAATCCATAGCCAATATTACTGAAAATCGAGCTACAACCAAAGTTTACACAACAGAAGATGCAAATGAGATTTACAATTTAATAAAGGAGACAAAATCATTTGACGCGCAGAGCGGATCGGTCACACAACAATTACGTCAATTGGAATACCTCACCAGAAGAGAATTAAACCAACGTTTACATGCCTCCACACTTATCCAATATCATCGAGTTAAACGGATCCCACGTGGACTAAGACTACCAATACGTCCTATGTTGTTTAGACTCCAAAACAATCCACAATTCATGGAGAAATGGTATTCCATTCTCAATAAATGCTCACTGGATCTGATACTGCTGATAATTGAGGAACTGTCTAAAACAATTCATGATCTAGAAGAAGAAATACATACACTTAAAACTGAATTATCCACCAGAATGGATGCTGAACCATGGGGATAATTTCTAGAAAATCTCAATTTAAAATTGGACAAATATGGTAAAGAGCTGCAAGAGACTAAATTAAGGAAATTTAAAAGAGACACAATTGATTATAAGCTTAATGAAGCTTATACCTGGGCAGAAGTTTATGCACAACGAAGATTCAACACTAGAAAAACTCCTCAAACATCTTCAGAGGAAAGCGTTGTGTCTGACTCAGACATTGACACTCAGAGAGTTTCTTTTAAAACCAGCACCAGCTCAAAAGCTACCACTAAACCATCAGAAGAGAACTTACCAACCACGATACCGAGTACTTCTTCTTCCTCTTCTTCTTTTTTGGATATAGGCAGAGAACAAGGAAGACCACCGGACAAGAGTCAAAACAAAACGATCAGTGGCACCGACAAACAAGGAGAGGAAAAGGACAAAGAAAAAAGCAAAAAAGGCTTGAGAAGCCAAACGAAAACCTCATAATAAACATCTCATCCCTTAAATTGACAACGTTTGAAGAAAAAGTGCTCAATAAAGGACTGTCATTTGTTAGTACCTACAACAGCACAGAATTGGAGACAGAAGTATCATTTTATAAATTCATGAGAATACTAAGACTACGGAATTTTTTCACTAACATCTGCCCTCAAGATTCCACTGAAGATTCACTCGAAGATTCTATACCTCTGACTTTTAAACCTAAGAGCACTTTCGTTGCTCCAGTATCACACAAAACCCTGGATACATTCGAATTACTTGTACAACAAGACATGAAAAAAATCCAATATTCAAACAAAACCAAAAACTTGAGTAGAGCTGAAAAAAGTGCTCTCACTAGATTAGCCAAAAATCCAGCAATCACAATTTCTAAAGCTGACAAAGGTGGAGGATTGGTAATCATGAATACGGAACATTATGAAACAAAAGTCTTAGAACACATTACGAATGAAGCCACTTATGGAAAACTGCATAAACATCCCACAATGGATATTTCTAAACATCTTGACATCATTTTAGAAAAAGCAGAAGAACTCAATTGGATTGATTCATCTACGAAAAAATATCTGAAAGCGGATTTTCCACGGAGACCAAAAATCTATCTATTGCCAAAGATCCATAAAAACCTTACTGACCCTCCATTCAGACCTACAGTTTCTGGATGTGACTCGATATTTGAAAAACCTGGTCGGTACATCGACACTTTTTTGCAGTCATTCGTTCAAAACTGTGAATCTTATATTGAAGACACCACTGATTTCCTCAGAAATATACAGAAGCTACAAAACCAAAACACAGAAAATTGGATCCTATGTACCATAGATGTGGTAGCACTGTATACGTCAATACCGCACGCCAACGGTATTGAAGCTGTCGAATGGTCTTCATTGCAACAAGAGAACACTCAAACACCTAAATACTTCATTCTACAACTACTTGAGTTCTGCCTACAAAACAGCTATTTCTGTTGGGATGAACAATTTTACATACAACTGAACGGTACATCCATGGGCTTTCCAGGAGCACCAGTATATGCTAATACGTTCATGGCAAAGTTAGAAAATGATTACATCCTCAACGATCCTACATGGAAAGAAGGTCTCATATTTTTTAAACGATACATCGATGACATCTTCCTCATTTGGAATCAGTCAGAACCAGCATTAACCAACAACATAAGGACATTAAATCTGGTAGACCCCAGAATACAATTTACTCATACCATCAGCTGCAAGTCACTCTCATTCCTAGACGTCTGGATAAACATCGAAGAGGGCAAAATACACACCAGCGTGTATAAAAAAATGACTGACAAGAACAACGCTCTATTATTCAGCAGTTTTCATCCTCCCACTTTGATTCGGAATTTACCAGTTTCCCAGTTTTTGAGAACGAAACGAATTTCCTCAACTAACATGGCGTGCGAGTCAACTTGGCAACAACAGATTAAGAATTATATAGACAGAGGATATCCAGAGAATTTATTAACAGAGCAACTCAATAAAGTCAAAACTCGACCTCGTGATGAGTTACTCATTAAGTCTCCCAAACAGACCAGCACACGCACAGTTTTTGTATCGAAATATTCTACCGCATCAACAAGGATTAAGAAGATCATCACAAAACACTGGGATCTGTTGCAACTTGAAACAGATTTCAAAGGCCTCTTTAAAGACAAACCACTGTTTGCCTATACAAGAGCACAAAATCTGAAAGAAATTCTAACAAAAAGAAAGAAACCAATGATTACTTTGGCATTGAGCGACAAAAAAGGCACACAAAAGTGCTGGAATTGCACCCACTGTAATAATGCAATTACAGGAGATACCTTATTGCACCCATCCACGGGGCAAAAAATCAAAATACACAGCAGTACAACATGTAACTCTGAAAACGTGATTTATACTATCAAATACCCACGCGAACTTTTGTACGTCGGCAAAACTGAGAGGAAAATGAAAATCAGACTAACAGAACATAAAAGTAAAATACGCACCAAAAGTACCACCTCAAGCGTTGCGACACATTGGGAGGAAGCACAACATCAAATTGCCCAA
The DNA here is from genome assembly GCF_964204655.1 of Triturus cristatus. NCBI lineage: Eukaryota > Metazoa > Chordata > Amphibia > Caudata > Salamandridae > Triturus > Triturus cristatus. The sequence continues at coordinate 254,107,060 of NC_140586.1, forward strand.
CTGAAATTTCAAATAATCGAAGAAGTACCTAAGCTTCCAGACCGTGATAACTCAAAGTACTTACTACAAAGAGAAGCATTTTGGATTAAAAAACTTAAAACCCTTAATCCAAACGGACTCAACGATAAGTTAGAGATGGCTTGCTTTCTCTAAATAATTGAGACACAGACCCCACATAGGGATCCCAACTCGCTTTAAACCACACAATTTCACAGCTCAGAATTCACACTAGCACCTTAATCACACTTCAACTGATGTCAGCAGGATAATTCACATCATTTCCACAGAGAAACATAAAGAATGTTGTAGGATACAGAATACGTTTTTTTTTTTTTTTTTTAGTAAATTGTTCATTTGCTATATATGTTGTATTCTGAAATTTTGATCTAACGATGCTCTTTACAAGTCAGAAATTTCTCACTACCTGCTCACCAAACATATTATCCTCACCAAAACAAATAAACACATAGTAGACTCAATTTCGCATCACACATTTCATTCTTCTAGATTTAGCAATCTTTTTAGCGGAGCACGTATGTTTGTTCGAATTATTTGTATTCACACATCTTTATTTAGACGAGTACACCGACATATGACATCCGTTTAGAATATGATTCTGCACGTTCGCCTGTTTGCCGTGTTCCCCTTATCACATATGGGATATAGACCGGGTATTACGACCATCCGCCTTTAAAATCATTCTTGATAGATCTTACATTCATGAACGTATATTCAGATTATCTATGCCGGTTTCCTTAAGCCGACTACACCATAGTCTTTTTTTAGTGTTTAGTCTACACGTCACCACGCACGGTATCCCGGTTTAAACCAGGAAGTACTCTCCCGAGTGAGAGCGTTAGCGGACACAGTCGGAGTTTTCAACCTCTAGATTCGGTAAACTCGTTGTATTTTATCCATATTCTCGTATTTACTGGTATTAGAATTACCTTAGATTTTAGGTAATTGGGCTTTATTTCATCATTTCCAGACGCCTACGGGCTCATACAAACTAGGAAGTACACTCTCGAGTGAGAGCGTTAGCGGACTCAGACGGAGTTCCCTCGACCTCGAGATTCGGTAAGCTGGCTGTATTTCATCTAAAGTCCCGCATTCACTGGTATCAGAATTACCTTACATTTTAGGTAACTGGGCTTCATTTCCTTATTTCTAGACGCCTACGGGCTACGGCCGTCACCTATTCTTGAGTCTCCCGAAACGCCACTTGGTTTCTACACGTACGATCTCAAATAGATCACGATCATCAAAGCGAACGTACAATAATACAAATACACAGCAGATACGAAGTGTGAATTCCATGCTTTTAAACAGAATTCTGTACAACGCGTGGAATCAGTTTCCCTTATTACATTTTACACTGTTTCCGTAGAGATTGAACATGTGAACCTCGGAATCAAATCTCTGAAGGTATCGTATACCCTTCGTTTGGCCACACTAGTCACTTTGGTTTGGTGTGGGTAGCACTTTTCACCATAGCTCTAATTAAACTTTACGGTCTTGCAACACGCAGAATCTGAAATTCTCCTTTTTTTCCCTACAGCTTACCCCTGACGAAGGGACTGAGACGTCCCGAAATGCATTGGGTGTTAAAAAAGCTTGTTGTGTTCTAAATTGTTGCTTAATAAGTGTGTATTTGTGTAAATACTCATTTGATGATGTTTATTGTATAAATTATTGAAATGTTCATTGAAAGAATGTATATGATTTTTGAGAATCGCATATGAAATTGCATTAAACGATTTAAAGTATCTCACAGCAGTGCACATTGCAGTCCTAGTAATCTTTATACTAGGCCAATACTCTCAGGATTCATTATTGTACATCTTATTACTGTCACATTTTCCGCTCCCATAATCACTCTTTCATACTTAGTCATCTCACTAGGGGTAAGGTGCTGTGTTCAAGTTCTTGTCAAAAGAATCTCAACTGAATGTGGGACATAAACTTTAACTGGATGTCCCATCACAATCAACTCACTTTGCTCCAGACTCATACAAGTAGCAGCTACTGCTTTTAAGCAGCCAGGTAAAGCTGAGGCCACAGGATCCAGAGTAGCAGAGAAATATGCTACTGGACGTCGGCTTAATCCATGTCTTTGTGTCAAAACTGAAAGTGCACAACTTTCTCTCTCACAACAGAACAGTGCAAATTATTTCATATAATCAGGCATGCCTAAGGCAAGGGCCTCACACACACAATTTCACAATTTTACAAACGCTTCCACGCACTTATCATTCCAGACAATCGGATCTTTTGCTCTTTTCTGAGTCAACTGAATCAATGGTTTTGCCAGCAGGGAAAACCCTATAATCCACTGCCTAAAGTACCCAACTACTTCGAGAAACATTCTCATCTCCTTTTGTGACTGAGGTAATTGCATTTACTTGATTATTTTTATTCTCTCTGGGGTCACTTTTCTAACTCCTCTTTCTATTTTGTGGCCTAAATAGTTAACTTCTTGCTGACAAAACTGCAATCTCTCTGGCGACACTTTGTGTCCTCCTTCGGCCAAATGGTTCAGTAATGCAATTGTGTCAGTGACACAATCTTCTCTTGTTTTTGATGCCACCAGTAGGTCATCAATGTACTGAACCAGAACTGAATTTTTGGGCATGACCAATGGTTCGAGAAACATTTTCAGGATTTGATAAAAAAATGAGGGACTCTCTGTATACCCTTGAGGAACTTGGCACCATGCCAAGACACGGTCTTCGAACTTAAAGGCGAACAAATATTGGTTGTCTGGGTGCAAAGGAATAGAGAAGAAGGCTTGGCATACATCAATTACTGTAAACCAGCCTGCATTCCAGGGTATCTGATAAAGGATCACTGCTGGATTTGGCACTACTGGGCAACAAGGCACTACAACTTTTATTGATCTTTCTCAAATCCTGCACTATTATGTATTTTCCGCTAGGCTTTTTAAGTCCCATTATTGGCGAATAACAAGGACTACTCATTATTTCTTTTAAAATTCCCTGTTTAATCATTCAGTCAATTTCTGGAGCAACTCCTGCTTTCACTTCTGGACTCATTTTGTACTGTCGTGTGTTTGGATAAACTGCACCTTCTTTCACCGTTACTTTCACTGGATCTACATTTGACATCAGCCCAATACCTTTTCCTGTAAAATCTCACACTTCTGGATTGACTGTTGTTCTCAATTCTTCTGGCAATTCACTTTCGGTTATTAATGAAAACATCTCATCTACTTCAGTACCTTGCTTAGCTAACATCACTTTGCATACAACGTCTTCATCAGGGGTTTGGAAAGCAACACCATCTGGTGTACAGTAGACCGTGCAGTTCATTTTGCACAAAAGATCTCTTCCCAACAGATTTACTGGACTGGAATCGCAAACTACAAATCAATGCTTGTCTTTAAAATTTGCACTATGTACATCCATTGGTTTTGTTATTGGGGTTATAATCTGTTGATTCGACACTCCTACAACTTGGATAGATTCTCCCGAGAGGGGTAGGTTTGGAATGTCTGCTGTTCTCACCAGTATCCAATAGAAAAGTGATATCACTACAGTCCACTTTCCCATCAATAAATGGACCTGACTGATCTATCGGCAAGGATGCGCCAAGCACGCACTCCTCTTCCTCCCCCTCAGGCATCATCATTGTGCAAAGCCATTCCTTCATTATCATTTTGTAAAATATATTGTGTAACCACAGAATTTTTCTTATCGCTTTCTCCGCGAAATCCGGCATCCGCACTGTATTTTTGAGTGTTCACAAAGTTTGGCATAGGAGCTGGTGGCACCTGATACTGTGGAGTAACTACCTGCTGTGGCTGATTCATAATCACTTCATTCTGCGTCTGTGGATTTAAATTTTAGTTTGGCCCATTTTTATTCTGAATATTCTTACACTCCTTCTTCCAATGTCCAAGCTTTCCGCAGACATGACAAGAAAACTTCTTCTTCCCTTCTTCTCTATTCATTCGTCCTCTTATTTTACCACCATTTGCCGCTTGATCATTCTGATTCTGCTCTTTCACCTGACTATCAGTCTGGGTATTTAATTAATTTTCCTGCTGTTCTGCCAATTTCACTTGCGCCCACATCATTTTCTCTTTTAGCTTTCTACGTCTTACCTCAATGTCATCTCCACAATACTTGGCATATTTCAAAATCTCGTAGATCGTCTTGCTCTGCCAGCACAACATGTGCTGCTGAATCATCTGACTAATCTCTTGTTTCAAACCATACACAAACCGATACACAAAATATCCCATATCCTTATCACCAATGTTCTCAAAGCCACTATACTTCTTAAACACTTGCAGTAACCGCTCATAATATGCATGTACAGACTCATTTGGCTCTTGAGTTGTTCTATCTATCTTTACCCAATCTGTTTCCTTCGGAGGGATTTTCCCTTTCAGAAAAGTAATTGCATTTCTGGTTATACTCCACCATATAAACAACAACTCCTCATCATTGTAAAGGTTCAACCTTTCTATTCCCACATTTCCAGCTATCATGTCTTCCAACTCCGCGTTCAATCTGTAAATATCTAAGATCTTTGGTGTTGAGCTTCATTTTTCTATTCCCTGTGCCCATCTTTCCAAATCTTCTGGAGTGACTGCTGTTGAGCCTCTAGTTCCTAAAGGTACCATAGAGCCCTTTTCTTTCAAATTTCTGGGTATGACTCTTTTCGGAGTTTCAGTTAAATGTTCCCTTATTGGAAGGTCCATTAATGAAATGACTGAATCACACTCACTAGCCTGATCATCAGATATTACTACCTCTTTCCTGGGATTACTCAAAGGAATTGTTACAGCTTGAGGTTTTGGACAACTCATTTTATCTCCATATAATGGGATAACAGGACCTATAGTCACTGGTACTGTCAAAGCTTCAGTATTTAAATTCAATTGACTTATTTTCTGCACTACTTCCTCCCTAATTTCATTTAAGGGTTCTCTCTCATTATCTAGAAGCACCCTATTAACTGATGTATCATGTAAAATTTGAGGAATCAAGGGTGTTCCCATTACCGTTGCACTTGGGGTGACTCTACTGGGTCCTTCTTGGTACGGTGGAGGATTTTTAGTTAGAATTTCCTCCAATAATTCATCATCTGATTCACCATATCCTGTCACATTCATGTGTTTTGTTGTCTCCTTACACTTGCTTCCCGACTGTTCTTCAGCCATTAACACTGGATATAAACCCTCTGTCACTACAGCTCTTTTCCAAGGCTTCATTTGATCTCTGCTTGTCTCATATGGATGTCTAGGCAAAAATCCTCTAAATCTCCGACCACTTCTGAATTTTTCGCGATCAAATGCCTCAATCTCCCATTCTCCCAAAGCTTCATACTGTGTCATTCTAGGATTTGGTTCTAACATGTTCATTCTATCTCTCAAATTCTGAAGTATCTTTAAATTAAAAGTACCATGATCCGGAAAAGCCAAAACACCATCACCTTTTGTATACTCTACCCAATATTCCAACCATACACATGAGTGATATCCTTTCTCTATCATCATAAATGAAGCAGGCGACTTAGGTGGTGGAATAGGAATTCCTTCTCTATTCAACACAGGCTTGTCTTTCTTAAAGAAATATTTAATTTTCTTCATTAATGTCATCTTCTTTTATCTTCCAAACATTTCAGATGGACGATATAAGAAAGAGTCTTCTGTATATCTTCTAGCTCTATTACCTACGTTGCGTCCTATGTCAGCATGACTCACACCCGCAGTCAAATCAGAACTCAACATACAATTCTTTTTCCTACCAATCCTAGCACAGCTTCTATCAATTAACCAATCAGACTCAGGCTCACGCTTGTGATCTGACCAATGCCAGCGCGGCCTTTTGATACGTCAGTATCTACTCCTTACTACTGACCCCTCCTTTACAATCTGCTTCTGTCTCATAGCCACTGTTTCAACCAATTCCAGCGCGGCTCTCTGTGACGTCAGTACAACTCCTGCGACTGATACTCCCTTCACAAGGTAATAAGAACTACTTATTTCTTCAACTTTTCTTAAAATAAAACTTTGTTGGTAACGACATAAAAACATTCGCTACTCTGTCTGTTCCACTAAACAAAGGATAGATTTCGACTTATTCTGGAGTTTGAGAATTACTCCTCTTCTGCTGCGAGTAAAACCCCTGTTACTCTTCATTCAATCTCTGGAGAACCTGTTACTCCTTCAGTGTTACCCCCTACTGGGAAATAAGATCAAAGTTTCACCAGCGAACCCTCTGCTATCACTCGCACTCTACTTTTATACGAAATAGTCCCTAGTTTAACACTGCCAGCCCTACGTAGCTTCTCAGTATTATTTCAACAGACGAGTAACCTCACTGCAGTGTGGCTTCAGTCACCACCCACTTTTCATTTTCCCGGGATTCTAGATAACATAAAACAAGACGCTAACTCTTTTTCTTAAACATAAATCAGTAATCAATAATCAATATTTATCACCAAACTAGTCAATAATAACCATAACTCTGCTACCAGAAAACTGATCCAGCGGTGTACCAACAACAGATACTCTACTACCATATACTCACCTGGGCCCGTAAACACACAAATTGAGTAAACCGCTGGATTAGGGTTAAGAGTTTTATATTTTCACAATGATCAGGATTAATTTATTTAATACTTATGCTCATCTCTGACTAACCCTTTCACACATCAAAAAGTTCTTTCCTCTGGTCGGTGGACCATTAGTTGAACTAGTTGATGGTGATAATTAACATAATTCTAACTTTTCTATACTTTGGAGTAAATAACCACAGACTCAGGAACGTTTTAAATCTTTATCTAAATTAAATGCATGTGAACCACTTCAAAAATACAGTACAGTCACCATAATTCATTAGGAGAGAAAATTCAATTGAATAATCATCAAACACATACTTCGGACTCATACAATGATCGATGCTCGGAGAGGACAGAGAGAAAAGAACATCTGCAAATAACGTGAAATTATAATTACCAAGAATGGTGTGAAAGACCAACCGCCTGGTCAAGGAGCTGGTAAGGGTCCCCTGGGATAGGTCAGGCGACAAAGACTTCAGGACAGGATTCAGGACAGGATAGCTGACCTCTCTAGAATACCGACGATTGCATTGCACCCCTCTCTGACCCTCTCTTCCTCCTCAAGAGTCTTCCGCGATCTTCTGATCTAACCCAATTAAATTAGGATAGAAATTTCTGCTTCAGGTTCTGCATTAAGCTCTTCATTAGCATCTCACAGCATCTCTCCCAGCATCAGCATCTCCCACAGCACGACTCACAGCATCTGGTTCTCAGCATCGCTCTCTCAGCGCTCTTCATCTCTCTAACTAACTAAAGCTATCCTAATTATACCTTTGTTTCTTCATGTTCCCTCCACTAAAGTTTCAATATTGTAAAAATATGAACTATGATTGGTCAGGCAAGAGGGAAGGTCCATCACACCATGTTTACATGACACTAAATTCTATTCAACTATTGTTCGCAAACCCATCCACTTAATTTTTATTCATAATTTGTAGTTCTCATACGCATGCACGTTTCTTTTGCAACAATTTATTAACATTCTAAATGCAAGTCCTCATCGTTGAACTCTTCACTGTCCGTTCCCAAGGAGTAACACTTTTACTTCTGGCTTGCATTCAAAGTTTCAGTCATCTTTCCCAGGCTCCCTTTCAGTGGACATGCGCAGTCTTTCCCTTATTCAGCTTACTTTAGTTATTCTAGAGAGGCCCAAATGTGCACTAGTGATAAAGTCAGAAGAACAAATATTAATTTCACAAATAAAGTCGTCGCACTGTGTACCACCCACCTCTACTCTAATCCCCTTTACTTATCAATACTTTTCCCGCATTCACGTTAGTAGAATAGCTTGTTTTCATTTCAGCTAAGCAGATGCCATGCATGCGAGTCTTCAAGACTCCATTTTAGTGTCTGCTGCTCATGCGCAAGAATTTCCCTCCAAGTGGTATCTCGTCATCCTACGTAGATGTAGTTGACGCATGTGCAATAAAGATATCCAGTTTAAAGCGGTTTTAGTCCTTCGTTCATGTTATCCACGTTAGTAAACAAATAAGCAAGCTTCACTAACCCGCGTGTTCATGTGGTGCGCATTAGTTTTACACGAAACAATTTTAATAACTTGTTAATAAGTTAAAGGAGCGAATTGCTTCCGAGCAAGTCTCTTTTCTACGAGTACATGCTCCATCAGGGCAGGCTCCTCAGGTTCGATGGTTTTAAAGTTCAACAGCCTAGAGCTGTCATCAGAGGGATTGGACCAGGTACTTAAACAAGGAGCGTCTCAAGGGGAGTGCTAGAGAGCCCACAGTGAGATGGTCGCACCTTAGTGCTGCTCCGCTGGCTGTGAGATAAAATCCTTATAAAATCCTGCACTCTGGTAGGGATCGATAACTATCACGACCGGAAGAACGGAGTAAGCAGATGGGTATGGATTGAGGCAAACTCTAGCGCTGAAGAGCCCCGGGAAGGCACATACCCTGCTCCATCACTAAACTGAAAGGCTGGACTGTGGCTGACAAGATGGCAGCCATTAAGAAGTAGAGGCTATGTGCAGTCAATCGATGGTCCCAGCCTGCATCTGTGGAGGGCATGAAGGCCGGCTGTTGACCACACAATGGAGTGTGACTGCCATGACGGGTTGACTGCTGGCCTGTGAGATGGACTCGACCTAGGAAGCAGTGTTGAGCAGGGGAGCCCCAACAGCGATTCCCTACGTAGTGCAGCTATGATCTGGTGAGTGAGCGCTAATTTCGCTGGGGCTGGGCATGGACGTTCCCCTCGCGGAAAAGAGACTATGGCGACTATGGCGGTCAGCACAGCCCAAAGCTGTGGGGCTCGGCAGGCGTTGGTGCTGCGAAGCATGTGAGGACGAGCAGCAGACAAAGAGTTCTGTTCTGAAACACGTTGCCAGTGGCATTACCCAGTCATGTTGAATAACAGGGGGAACATGACCCAGCAGATCAAGGGGTGCTGACCTGAAAACTCAGCTAATTCTATCGAGGAGCAGACAGGATCAAAGTCTAAAATGACAAAAGCGATCCGCTTGACCCTAGGGTACAGAATTGATGGCTCGGGGACACTGGAGACAAGGTTGAGCCGGAGAGACAGCAGTGAGCTGTAGTAGTACTCATAGGCCCCCAAGTCTCCCTCATGTTGTGGCAACTTACTGAAACTGTGTGCACAGCAAACCATGCTGAAAAGGTACTGGTGATATTGAAAGGCATTGATACATCCTGAGATAGAGGTATACAGAAAGAACTCTCCCTATTTGGAGTAATTTGTTACAGACAATGAAAAGTGCTAGAGGACTGCAGTTTATGGATTAAAGAGTACACCCATACAAAGACATAAGTAACTGTGTAAGCACAACTGGAGCCCACAGTGTATGGTGAACAATAACAGATGAAACCCGACAAACCCAGCCAACGCATAGTGGACATTGCGGTAGACAGTGCTGTACCGCCTCATGGCATGTATGGGGAAATGAGACAAATCGCAGACTGACATTCGAAAGCGGGATAAGTACGAGAGTAACACTAGAAATGACGACTTTGCAAAACGAGGACAACTCCAACCAGGGTGCTTCGACACTGGAATGAACATTGCTGACATTGTAAGAAAGCTTGCACTCCATAGATGGCAAAATAGACCGTATTAATCTACATCTGGATGGCCTTGCCACCGAGCTAGATAATTATACGACACGCCTAAAAGAAGCTGAACAAAGAATATTCACCAAGTGATACAAGCAAAGAATAAGGACTTGGAGGCGCACTCCAGAAGGAGTAACCTACACATTATAGGTATTCCAAAATCGACAAACACAGGTAAAATGGAGGACTATGTCGAGCACATGTTGAAAAAAGTGCTTGTATCAGATAACCTCTCACACCTATTGGTGGTTGAGTGTGCCCAACGGTCCATGATGGCGCGACCAGTTCCAGACACCACTCTGAAGCCGATAATTGCTAAACCTTTGAACTACAGAGACAGAGACACAGTTCTCTGGCTGGCGCAGAAACGCCAAAACATCACATACCAAGGAAACACTGTGAAGCTCTCAAACTTTATGGCTACTGTCCAAGCTGCCAGAAAGGAATATTTACAGGTGAAAAAGAAACTAAAAGCAGCGGAAATTCAATATGCAATGTCCTACCCGGCCAGGTTGCGCATCAACTATCAAGGTAAAATGAAAATCTTTACGACACCACAGGCAGCATTGGAGTACGTTAATAAACTTCCAACCCGGAAAGGAGACCAACGGGCTCAAGATGAAAACACAGACGAAGACTGAGCCTAATATAATGAAAGGTGCACTGGGGCATTCACCAAAACTCTTCTGTATCCTCTTAATATTTCAGTTCCCAAAGGAAGGCGGATAAACCACCAGGCTCTAAGTCTGGGCCTGCAGCTCATAAAGATGTGGGGAGTATACAACATAACTGCGATATGGTTATACTCAACGTCTCAATGGTGTGACCTGACATAGCTTGGTGGGCTTACATCTCATGGGCCGTGGTCTGTGCTGCCCTCTGGCGATGATATACACTCATACCAATTAGAAAGACTGATGCACACCAGGAACCAATGAACCTTACAGCCACCTCCTACATAAGGAGGGTAACTGGTACTCCGCGAGTGTGCACCCCAAACGAGTCTCACAGTTAGCATGTTGTTGGTGGCTCTAGGAAGCTGATGAACCCAGATGTCAAAGTTTGAATGGCTTGTAAGTTGTAGGGTTATTTTTAGCATAATTGGGATGCTGAAGTGAGAGGGGGGTTGGGGAACTGTTTTTGTATGTTGCTGCGTCGATTGTTCACTAAACACTAATGCTGAAACACACTGCTGCACTGCAGACATGTTGGTTCCGAACTCACGTGGCCCCATGACCCAAGCCCTAATGGGCCCCAGGGACCTCATCATCTAGCGCCAAACATAAAGTTGGGTGCCGCAGCTGGATCCCCAGGACGCTTGCGACCCTAACAGCCTTGTAAACTTGAAGGTGGGCAGGGAAACAGAAGAGTGTTTCTTCCCGTGAGGTGCATTTTCAAATCGCCCGATGGGTGGGAGAACACTTCTTTTCCAGCCTGCAGTCCTGCAGGCAGGGAAAATCACTGTGTCCTGGGGGTGAGCTCCCCGAGACACAGTTAAAGAGCCTGCCATGGGGAATGGGGTTCTGGGGCCTTGTGAGGCTCGCCGAGGGGGACCGTGTGCCACCACCCCTCTATGTATTGTTTGACTCTGAGGTATGGGGTCCCCAGGGCACATTTTGGGCCCTCTTCCTCTAAAAATAAAGGGTTTGGCCCCTGGGGTTAGGATCCCCGGGGTCTAAATTGGCTTCGGGTGGGGCGGCCTCACTCATTTCCTCTCCCCAAATATAGAAAAGAATTGCCATTTTTATTTTATTTTAGGCCCACTGGAGCCTTACCCCTGAGGAAACAATATGCCCCAAGGGTTAAAAAAAACCCTAGACCAATCAGAAGGATAAGGGGGACAAGCGAGAGTTCCTAGAACCCAACCATCGAAATATATAAATATTTTGCAAGCATAAGATCTCCAAAAATCTACTGAACGGATCACAAGCACGCTTTCTGGACCAAGATATAGCTTCCTGCTAAATTTGGTGTAATCCTGTTGAGCAATTTTTGTGGTTATGCTTCTTAAAAAAGTCTATGGAAAATGCATGGGGATTTTGAATTTTGGAACCCCCTTTTTCTCGTCCACCTCTTGACGTACATGCCAAAAGTTTCCATACACAAACTAGGCTTATATCATGGATTACTACCTGCTGTTCCGTGCTGTTCTTGTGTTCTGTCCTCCACAATTTTCTTTTGCTTTGTTCTCCCCTTCTTTGTTTTCTACTCTTCTTGGTTTTCTTGACTTTTTCTTCGGTCAGTGATGGATGTATGAAATGTCCCATCCATTAGTTTTCTATGAGCCTGATCATCCTGTTCCACTTCTGAACTTGTATCTGAACTGAGACCGTCTAGGGAGACATTTTGTTCAATTGAAGTCACCTAACAATCCCTTTGAAACTTTATCGCTTTCCTTGCTTTTATGGTTTCCTCATACTTTTTTAATCTCTCTTTCAATTCAGTAGTCTTTATCCGTTTAAAAGAAAACATAAAAGATACAAGTTTATACAATCCATACATGCATAGAAATTTGAAAATGAAATACAGCAACCACAATCTTCCAATAACAATCAGTAGTCTCATAACTTGTTTTAAGAGAAGTGAATGAATAAATAAATAACGTATACGACAATTGTAAATATTAAAAATAAATTATAATACGAGTGCAGTTGTATAATTTCCTATCATTTGGATAATGCCAGATCAAGGCAGAAATTAATAAAGTGCAAGCGCAAGAAAGTGTTTTTACGTACTCAGCAGTATACAATGTTAAAATTATCTAAAATATTGACAGCGGCAGCTGATTTAAAATGTCATTCCTTTTCCCTTGCGTATTAGTTTAACAGCATATAGATATCTGCTTGCATTAAAAACAATTTTCTGGGATGTATCCGTTTTAAGAATCCTAATAGCTCCAGATTGTGACCTTATTCCCAGATTCAAACAAATAGGTTTAATCCATTTTTTCCTAGGGATAGTGTATGCTGGGCAAACAAATAACAGAAGAGAGACATTTTCAACTGCATTAGGTTGGCATAAGGGGCAGTAGACCTCTCTGTCATCACTGTTATTATGTAACCATTTGGCTGTGTTGCAATTGACCTGTAAGATGTGGAAGTGAAACTTCATATATAAAGACTTGGCCAATTGCAGTTGAACTAGATATTGTTCAAAGAGAGGGAGTAGTTAATAGCAACTGAAATGTTAGCCTGCCTAGTTTCCTGGTGTGATGAATGCTGTTTTGCACATATCCCCAATATGAATTTTTCAAGATCTTTTTTGAAAGATCCTTTAATGAGCTGAGGGCATCCCAGAAATAATTTATACCCAGTTTACAGAACCATAAACGAACGTGTCTAACCCACTGCAATGTTGTTCGCTCGTCTAATCTTAAAATCTCAATTAGCCCATCTTTGTCATTTATAAGTTCTTCTGTGGTCCACAAGCAGGCCCAGAATAACAGAGATCTTAGTATGGCCTGTTGGTCTTCACGTTTAACACACTGAATGATAGGAATCATGGGTGTACGTACTGGCAGGTGTAATAACATCCTTAGTAGGGTGACCAGAATTTTAAAGCTAAAAACCGGGACATTTCACAAAAATAGAAGATGGACTAGAAATTTGCTTAAAGCGAGCGCACAGAATGACAGCGCTCCTCAGCAGAGAATTACAGAACAGAAAGTAAGAACATACATAAAATGCAATTTTTAAAACCCAGTAGCTTGCCTGTTAATTAAATTGCTTTCTTGAAACAACTGCTGACTATCCCAGCTTTGCAAAACATTAAAAACACCTTCCTCCATTTTCAATCGACCCTCTCTGAAAGCCGGGACATGAGATAATTTTCTTGAAATCTGCCGGGACAGCTGGTGAAAATCCCAGAGCGTCCTGGCAAATCTGGGACGTTTGGTCATCCTAATCCTTATTTTCCTCCCCTAAAAAACATGTTCCGTCTTATTACCTCCCAGAGCTCCGTACCATAAAATGTTGCGGATTGTGCCATATATTTATAAACCTCGAGGGCCGGGGTCAATGCCTTGGTTACGCTATTCTGATGTTTCTTCAGTATTGGCATGGTATTTTGGAGCAGGATAGCCTTGCTTTTATGTGGATGTGGATACCATGTCAATTTAGTGTCTTCCGTAATACTGTAATGTTTTTCTTAACATTCTTATAAGTTTTATGTGGTCTTATGGCCATATATTTTGTTTTGTTAGAATTTATTTCAAGGCCCTTTAAAACGCAATATTCTTCAAAAGAATTGAGCAGATTTTGCAGTCCCATTGAGGTTTGTGATAACAAAATTGACCATCAGCATATAACAAAGCCTGCACTGGCTCCCCTCCCAACTTTGGTGAATCATGTTTACATCCCTGGAGGTGCCTCACTACATTATTTACGTATAGTGAGAAAAGGGTGAGAGCCAGAACACATACCTGCCTTACTTCTCTTCTTAAAGGGATCGCGTCTGTGAGTTCACCCCTAGGTCCCTATCTGACCTTTGCGTAGTTGTCTTCATGCAATCAAAATATCTGTGTCAGAAGATCTTCGGGGACTCCCTGAGTTTTGAGGGAATTCCAAAGGGAATCTATAGGGATGAGATCGAAGGCAGCCTTCAAGTCTATAAATGCTATGGACAGGTGTCCTTTCATTAACTTTGTATATTTCCATCCTATACAAAGAAATCTCTCTTTCATTTCATTTCTAATTTCGATGACCTGCTCTTTGTCCTCATTCTTGTCCATTGATACATTGAATTGCTTAATCTGGGATAGCAGTTCATTCCTCTCAACGCCAGCATATTTAATTAATGTTTTCAACACGCCCATGAATTATATTAGATGTTGATTTATTTTGGAGAATGTGAACTGAGGAAACTAGAAGCTAGGTTAATTCTAGAAATGGATTGCATGGAGCCCTTCGGGATAAATGTTGATGAAGAATTGCATACTTTGTTATGATTTATCGCATATAGTTCTGTAATGCGACATTTGCTGCCATAGATATCAATTTAATCACATACATTTGTTTTACACTTTTCTTGTATTTTTTATATTTTAGAGATTGGCAATAAAAGATTAAACAAATAAGTGATTATTTTACCCACTGGGTACTATTCAACAGACAATTAGGATGAAAGTTATAAATGTGCTATTTGTAGAACAAAATGCTATTTGAATAATATTAGCTATTGATTTGTTTTAGAGATTAATTTATGGTTAAGATTAGCGCAATAATTGTTAAAGAAAAATATTAGTGGTTCTTTAATAATTTGATTAGGTTGGTAAGCAGTGTATCTCACAAGATGGCGCTCCCTTTGATTTAAGTTGGTCCTTTGTTAATGTTAATGTTTACTGCATCTATCTATCTATCTATCTATCTATCTATCTATCTATCTATCTATCTATCTATCTATCTATCTATCTATCTATCTATCTATCTATCTATCTATCTATCTATCTATCTATCTATGTAATATGTTATATATATATATATATATTACCTTAGAAATTCACTAAAAAAACAAAAGTTAAAGCAGCGTTACAGTTAGGCTCAGATTTAACTCATACAAAACGAGTGAAAATCAGTAGTTATAGTTATCTGAGCTAAGTCTAACTTATGCCCCAGCAATACACTGCGTATGACCTCACATATTACATCACTCATGACATGGTCATGACATCACTGATGACATCTCAAATGACATCACTAAACATATTATCCACAGAACAACACACACCCACTCACACCCCTATACTACCTCCCATACACCCGCTCACACACCCAAACAACCGCTCACATACCCATTCACAGACCCATACAAGTACTCATACAACCACTCACTCATCTATAGAGCCACTCACATACCCACTCACTTACTCATACAGCTACTCACACAACCACTCACTCACCTATACAGATACTCAATCAATCAATCATTCAAAACATCTTTATTTGGCACTGAGACCCGTCATAAAAGCAGTTCAAAATACATACAAAAAAATTACAAATGAACATCAACGGTGACCAACATGTATAAAATAGAACTTGAGTTTAAAAGGCATGGCATGCATAGGTAAATAGTCTAAAAAAGTACAAGATGTTAGTCTAAGTGCATAGTGCGTCTTGAACGTACGGCTGCCTTGAGAAACAAACTTACACAACAACAGGTTTCATTGTCAGTTCAATCTTGCAGACAACTAAAAGCTTGTTGCCATTTACGATAATTTCTGAGCCTTAAAAAAGTTACTAAGTACAGTCTCGTAAATAATTGGTAGTACCCACAGAAAAAAGTAAAATGAATCATAGTTAGCTTAGCTATATTGTTGCATGGGCAAACTCGTAAGCTCAAGTTGCGCTACAAACCTCGCGGGAAGAGGAAGGACTATTTCAGAGCCCCTGCTCTAAATCAAAATAGAAGCAAGCACACCCAACTCCCAGTTGTATTCATCAGGTAATCAGTTGACACAGCACCAAAATAAGAAAGTAATTCCCAATGGTGGGTTTCTGTGATTCTTCGTGCAACCTGATAACTTTCAATGTTTCTAACAACAGGGCCTGTGTTTGTTTTCTGCTAGGTACCTCACCTATAGCTGACTCAGAAACAGCAAACCTTACACCAATCCCTTCCAGTGACTATTTTTCACGTAGGTTAACCAAGGAATAGAGAGCCCTTTGTCACTGGTGAGGCAGTCAAAAAGTGTCTTTCTAGTTAGTGAGGCTTCCACATTGCTCATAACAGAGAGCCACCGCAGAGTGGGCTGAATGTGTATTCGGTCACATAAATAATTCAATGCTAACTCCTTATGGCAAATAGAATGTGAGGAATGATACTGGCACATTTAATAAATGCATACAAAAATGATTTTCCACCATTTGCAGAGGCTGCAGGTCACTAAGGCCCCATACTTCTCCCGCACAAGAAGCAATAGGTACACACTGAGCTGAATATATTTGTAGCAATGGGACAAGGGCCTGCCCTCCTGGTGGTGATGGTAAGCTAAGGAGGGAGCCTACTACCTTCGACAATTTCATTCTATTATGTGGGATTTGGGATGCCCATGAACTAGAGGTGCCTTTCCTGGCTGCATCGTAATTGGCCCCATAGTCTATAAAAGAGGAACTATGTCTCCCCTTAAAATAGGATGGCCCTTGTATGCCTAACAATTCCTCCTCTACGATATCATATAGGCTGCTGCAGTGAGCAGGGCCTCCAGTTCATTACCTCTTGCATCTGATCTCGACAATGGAGCTGGGTCTATTCTTGCTCTGTTACTTGGTAAGCTAGCATTATAATCACCTGCTAGGCACAGGTGCATTTGTTGACCCTTCTGTGACTTGATCTCCACAATGGAAGATATGAAGTTAAATGAACCTGGAAAAAGTTTATTTGGAACATTATAAAAATCATTGTTATAAAAATATATAAGGTACAGAGGTAAGGACCCTTAATATAAAACTACTTGGTAATCGCTCCCAGTGGTTTTCCTAACTTCCACCCTCTCGCTTGATAACATATCAATCCATATGGATAAGCCACCCTAATCGCGTCCAGCACGCGATGGGATAGCCGGTATGTTAAAGTACGAGAAATCCTCAAAGATCAGACAGGCGGTTTCCCATGTTTCTTGGAATTGTTGTAAGCCTTTATAAACATTTGCCAGTCTGGGAGTGATATTTTAGAGCCTAGCCCGCTATATTCCAGCGTAAATGTTTTATTGTAGCGGCCTCATCCAAGGGGAGTGTTCTTGCAAACACCAATGCTGCGCACCCCACCGTTGTGCTATAATCTTTCCCTTCTTTTGGCTTGAACGTGGTTCCAGGTGGACCCACTGCGGTTTTGCGGACCTTCTTGTGCAACCATGGCCCACAGGTTAGAATTCCGGATTCATTGATCCATGAATACGTATTCAGCTCACGCTGCTGTGGCTCTCTACTATGAGCAATGTGGAAGCCTCACTAACTAGAAAGACACTTTTTGACTGCCTGGCCACTGACAAAGGGCTCTCTATTCCTATAGGTTTGGGCATCCTGTGTGTCCCGTATGGCAAATGTGACTATACCCACATGCTGCATTGGGCCGTGATCTTGAGCTGATTTTCTTTTTGTACCCACTATGAGCTTTTTATGTGGGTTTGTTTCATCTGGGCTCGTTATATCATTTGCCTTTACATCGAAATTAGACTTTGATGACATTTTTATGTGGCATTATATTGCAGTGAGGTGGTATTCAGACAGAATATCGAGTTGCAAATGTCGACTTACACAAATATCAAGTTGGAAATATCATGACACTGAAATATGGACAGCAAGAATATAGTGGTCAAGAATATTGAATTTAAGGTAAGGAATATCATTTTTAAAAATATAGGAGTCATTAATATAGTTTGCAGAAATATAGGTGCCAATTCCGATCCGGTAAAAAAATTCCCCGTCCGACTCGTATCTGGATTTTTTTCCGTCCGAATCGTCAAAGTAGCGTACAAACTGCCAAGTACGATTCGAACGGAAAAAAGTCCATACGAATCGCATTGGGAAGATTTCCCCACACGTCCTCGGGTCGGGAAAAGTCACCGACACGTCCCCGGTCGAAAAACCCACCGTGCGGAAAAATAAAGTCCGACTGCGCAAGTACGATCCCTCCCGTCCTCCCCATTTCACAACCGTACGCAAAAAACACCGTCCGAACCGAACTCCCATAGCAACCATGGAGACATGTGCCCGCATACGCGCCGAACACCCCACCACCCCCCCGCCCGCATATGTACGCACCGAACCCCCACCCCAGCAGTGCATGTACGCCTCGAACCCCCACCCGTGTATGTACGCCCCGAACCACCACCCGTGTATGTATGCACCGAAACCCCACCCCAGCAGTGTATGTACGCCCGAACCCCCACCCGTGTATGTACAGACCGTACCCACACCTGTGGAAGTACGGCCCGTACCCACACCCCACCAGGGAATGTACGCCCGAACCCCCACCCCAGCAGTGTATGTACGCCCCGAACCCCCACCCGTGTATGTACGCACCGAACCACCACCCGTGTATGTACGCCCCGAACCCCCACCCGTGTATGTACGCCCCGAACCCCCACCCGTGTATGTACGCCCCGAACCCCCACCCCTGCGGTGTATGTACGCCCTGAACCCCCACCCGTGTATGTACGCACCGAACCACCACCCGTGTATGTACGGACCGTACCCACACCCGTGGAAGTACGGCCCGTACCCCCACCCCAGCAGTGTATGTACGCCCTGAACCCCCACCCGTGTATGTACGCACCGAACCACCACCCGTGTATGTACGCACCGAACCCCCACCCCAGCAGTGTATGTACGCCCCGAACCCCCACCCGTGTATGTACGCCCCGAACCCCTACCCGTGTATGTACGCCCCGAACCCCCTCCCCAGCAGTGTATGTACGCCCCGAACCCCCACCCGTGTATGTACGCACCGAACCCCCACCCGTGTATGTACGCACCGAACCCCCACCCCAGCAGTGCATGTACGCCCTGAACCCCCACCCGTGTATGTACGCACCGAACCCCCACCCGTGTATGTACGCACCGAACCCCCACCCCAGCAGTGTATGTACGCCCCGAACCCCCACCCCTGTATGTATGCACCGAACCACTACCCATGTATGTACGGACCGTACCCACACCCGTGGAAGTACGGCCCGTACCCCCAACCCAGCAGTGTATGTACGCCCCGAACCCCCACCCTTGTATGTACGCACCGAACCACCACCCGTGTATGTACGCACCGAACCCCCACCCGTGTATGTACGCACCGAACCCCCACCCGTGGAAGTACGGCCCGTACCCACACCCCACCAGGGAATGTACGGACCGTACCCCCACCAGTGCATGTACGGACCGTACTGACGCCAAAAACACACGTACTGAACCAGGACAACCCATATTTACACAAGGAGAGTCAATTAGAGTTTCCCCACACCACCAAACATGCCCAACAACCCCACAAACATCACATACACTGACCTGCAACTGCCAAACTGCCAAACAGAGGCCCAAAACACAACCACTCCTCATAACACACCCACACAAAATTCAAACACAGCCACACCCACAAATGGACCAATAAAAATGGACCAATAAAAATGGACCACACACACAAACCATGAGCCTTTGCAACAGACCCACTGCTGCCAGAGCCCACAGACGACCCACACCACCATACTTGAACCTCACACTTGCATACCTTCACACAACCACCTACACAAACACCCCCTCATCACATTCACACACATACCTCCACTACCACACTCACACACCCACAACCATCCACACCCACACCCCCACAACCATCCACACCCACACCTCACGCCATGTCCACAACCAAGAATCCAAAGTTCACAAAGGAGGAGCTGGAGATCCTTGTCGACGAAATCCTCAGAGTCGAGCCACAGCTCTTTGGAACATTGGTCAGACAGACCAGCATATCCGAAAAATCGGCCATGTGGCAGAGGATTGTCGATTCTGTGAATGCTGTTGGGTCCACCAGAAGGACCAGGCACGAGTGCCAATCCAGGTGGTACGATCTGCGGAGGACGGTCAAGAGGAAGATGACTGACAATCACAACCAGGGGAACATCACTGGAGGAGGGCCGCCCCCCAGACCGGTACAATACCATCCCTGGGAGGAGAAGGTGATGTCCACGCTGGCGGTGGAGGGACTACACGGACTACCAGGACTCCCAGACCCTGGTGAGTACACAAGCAACTCACCTCACATGGGGGGATGCCATACACAATCAATCATGCACGCCACCCCCCCACAAGCCACCACCGGACACAACCACACTCCACAAACACACACATGCCACTAGCGCCTCCATGCCCCATGCACCAATCAGGGCCATGCCAAGTCACAGGCCACACAAAACACCAACACAACACAGGATGTGGCCGATGCTGGGAGTGGGGGCATCAAAACTAACATTGAGCAACTCACAAGCACACAACAATGCCCTCAGCCCATATGGCCCAGGGCACAGCCATACAAACTGTGTGTACCCACACAGTACTGTCTTGCCTGCAAATGGTGGCCGCCTTGCAGGATGACATGGGTCTGAAGGCACAATTTGCACATAACAGCAGACAATGAAGATGCATCGCTCTGATAGAGTCTCAGCACACACCGCCACAGCAGCAGCCTACACTCAGACACACTGCCCAATGGGTGCCCGGAGAACAGGAACTAACTCACATGAACAAGCCAATGGCCATTCAAAGACCGGCTAACTGTGTGTGCCCAGGAAGCTGGCCTGAGGTGACAGAGGGTGACAAATAGAGGGAGGGAGAGGGGGAATGAGAGGGAAGGAGACAGAGGGGGACACAGGGAGACAGACAGAGGGAGGGAGTAGGGTGACAGAGGGAGACCGACAGAGGGAGGAGGGTGACAGAGGGAGGGAGGAAGGGAGACACAGGGAGACTAAATCACCCTTGGGTGGTGTGGCCATGTCCACTCGTCAGCCGGTGGACTGTGTGCATGCAGACAAGGTCTGGCAGTGCCTCAACCCCCCCTACCGTAGATGAAGACCGGTCCATGTGTCAATCTGTGCACGAGTCCATCCGTGCTGCAGGCACAGACCTAACCACACACCCAGTATACCCACCCACTGTGTCGGTAAGAACCCTGTCACAGATGCTTAAGTCACCTACCTGCATCATCAAATTGCCTTGGCAAAACACCATTTGGCCACGTACAGTGCAACACGTAAGGCGCCTCTGCATGGCTCGCTACGCCCGCACACCACACTGCTGACTGTGTACTCAAATAGATGCATCAACTAAGATTGTGTCACACATGCGTAAAGCCCTGACAGCTGTGGCCAAGGGACATACCCATGCACAAGTGCACTGTGAGAGGAATGCAAGACAGATCCAACTACCCAGAGGAAGAGTGCCAAATCAGAAATGCATGAAACATGGATGCCACATGTAACACTGTTAACATTGTCTCTCTCACACACAGGTCAACGTCATCGATCAGCCCCCAACACTGGGGGGGAAGTCTCACAGGACCAGGCTCTGCGGGATGAGGACCCCACCGCCAGCGACGATTCTCACCACTCCGTGGATGACCCAGACCAACCTGGCCCCTCTGGTGTCCAACCACCTGCAGCACCTGCATCAGGTACAACTGTGCCAACCACCACCCCCATTCCTGCCACATCCCAGGAGACGTCCAGGAGCCCTGCCCGCACACGACCACCCAGCCAGTCTGCCCAGGAGGGACACGGTCCTCCGTGCACCCAGGAGGAGGCAGGCGGCAACGCAGATGCCATCCCTCAGGGGTCCCGGAGACCCGATGCGCCCACAACGGCAGGCCAGGTGCACGTGGGCAGGGGTGGCGGGAGTGGAGGACGGCGGAGGCGCGAACCTGACCAGGGAGCTCAGGACCCGGTAGTGTCCCAGGTCAGCAACATCCTGGATACATACCGGCGTGACACCAGGGGCATGGACCAGATTGCGTCCACCCTCAATGACATCAAGGGGACCCTCGAGGAGATGAAGACCCTGCAGGCCCAGCAACATGCCTGTCAACTGCAACACCAAGGAAGGATGGAGGATAGACAGGCTGAGCTCGTGGCGGTGCAAACCCAAATGACCGGTGTACTCCGTCGGATTGCCGACAACATGGGCAACCCTCCCTGTGGCACCAGGCGAAGGCCATTACCAGACACAGGGAGGGATCAGGAGGAGGAGGATTCATCCGACGGAGCGTCACAGACATCGTCACGGCCTGCTTCCGAGGGTTCCCGCAGGAAGGTGGGTCGTCCACGAAAAAGACTGTGAGAGTCAGCAGAACATCACCATCTCCCAGGTCACCTGGCCTGGCACCTGGCCCTCTGGCCCAATAGCAGCACATGACATTCTCTGCCACATGGACTTGCTGGTCACTGTCTGACCTATGTTGACGAAGACTGTGGCATGGACTCTGATAATTTGCTACGGCAAGGATACCAACTCCCCCAGTGAACTTTGGATTCTACACTCCCGCAGTGCACCTCTTGTCATCCCCACAAACCCGTACCCCACCACAAATAAATTAATCACAATTACAAGATGATGCCGTGATTCTGCATTATTACAATACATGTGTGTGTCGTAAAGTCAAAGCATGCCTGATCTCAGAATTAACTCCAACCATCCAAACCGTGGGGTCTCAGTCTTGCCCAGGACACACATGGGTCCCAATGTATCATCTGATACAGACATGGAGTACCATACTCACCTGTGCTGGGCCCAACCAGCTGAGTGGTTCCCGCACAACTGTGGCTACAGACACATTTAGGGGAGCAACAGTCATGCGCAGAGGTCAGGGATCAAGTGGAGTGACCTGGCTTGCCGCTCCCAGGTATGTCTAGACATGTGTCCCTACCATGTCCTGCATGCTTGCGTCAGGCGGATGTTGAGAATGGTGGCTAGGCCAAGGTTGGATGCATGGAGATGCCAGAATGCAGTTTTGGATCACAGTGCCACATGGTTGTGTTGGGGTTGTGGGCTGCATCATGAGTGTGGGCGTGGATCGAGAAGGTCATCCTGCACCTGGCTGTGAATCATTCCCCCCATCCCGTTTGGACGTTGATGTGGCCTGGTTGCCCGATGCAGTAGCAGAGCTGTGCAGATGCACTCCGGATATGGACAAGTATCATGGGAGTTGTAAGGCACATGTCCGTAGACTGCAGGGTAGGATTAGACACGGATGTTGTAGTTGCCCTGGGGGATGGTCTCTCTTGCCTTGAGGTGGATGGAACTGTGCATCTTGTGCATAATACAGATTCCAATCCCTGACAAACCGCTAGCATCTTGCTACTCTACACATAGACACATATGCACCACCTCTGAAAACTATGCCAGACATGCCGCATGCACAGTGGCAACAGGCCACCATTGACAGAGAAGAGGCACCTTGGAGACAGAGGGACAAATGTATTAGTCATGTGTGTTGGAATGACAATGATACTCTGTCAACACATACACAGGTCATGTGGATGAACATGTGGGAGCAACACTGGCACCCCCCATTGCAACACAGATGCTGGTATTCCATTGAACTGGCACACAAGTGACGGATAACAGCTAAACACCCCCTGCTGCCACGGAGAGGCTGCTATACACCATTGAGGCCCTGATGGGGCAATCACACACCATGTCAACCCGGTGCAACCTGTATGTTTCCGAGGCCAGTGTTACACACATTGATGGCATCATCACAATCCCCAATCCCCTGACACATGACAGTCACCAAGTCTGACCATGGCTCCAGGTGAAGCCTGCCCCATGTCATGTTCCCCATGTAGGATCCACATGTATGCAAATTGACCACACATGAACCGGAGAAGTGCACACAGACTACAAACAATTTACACACCCAAAACGCCGTGAGGCATCCCTTACCCTAAGGAGATTTCCAAACTTGCCCGTGCATGTGACGCAGAATCAGCACATGTTGCTGTGTTCATGAGGAGTAGCAGGAGCACAACAATGCCACCAGCAGACAGCATGCCCATGGACCTGTGGAAGAGAGACACACAAGGAGTCAGCCCAAAGGAGCACATCCGCAAGCATGTACTCAACACGTATCATGTTGTCAACATGACAGGTGACAATGATGACTCTCGGACAACATCCTTCCATTGCGCCATCACTCGAGTGACACTTCAATACACACCACTGACTCACTTGGCAGACATGCAGATGGACACACACATTGCAACACATGCCACACACGGCCCAATGCGTGCACACTCAGACACTGGAACTCACCACTAAGCAAAGAAGTCGCGTATGAGCCGACTCCGCATGTCCTCCACAGCCTCCTCCTCCTCCACATCACTTGCCCCGTCACCAAGCCCTTCATCCTCCACGGGTGGATGGTCCTGGTCATCTTGATCCAGTATGAGTGGAACAGCTTCCTCCACTGCCATGTTGTGCAGCATGCAGCAGACGATGATGATCTTGCACACCTTCACCGGGGCATATGGGAGTGCTCCGCCGGTCTTGTGGAGGCACCGGAATCGGCTCTTCAGAAGTCCAAACGTCCTCTCAATGACTCTCCTGGTCCGCCCATGGGCGTTGTTGTAGCGGTGCTCGGCAGCCGTGCTGGGGTTGCGGACAGGCGTCATCAGCCATGGCATGCTGGGATAGCCAGCGTCCCCTACAAGGAAACATCATGGACAGAAGTGTGTCAGCACAGGCAGTGAGATTGGAAGATGACGCCAAACACTGAACTGCCAGAGTCTACCCACCAA
The DNA here is from genome assembly GCF_964204655.1 of Triturus cristatus. Lineage (NCBI taxonomy): Eukaryota > Metazoa > Chordata > Amphibia > Caudata > Salamandridae > Triturus > Triturus cristatus. The sequence goes on from NC_140586.1 coordinate 254,132,011, forward strand.
CAATACATGCTCGCTCGTTCCGCAGCTGCAGCATCATTTCAGGCAGCCTGCTACGCCTCATGATGAAGGCATCGTGTGCTGATCCTGGAAAGCGAACACAGACATGTGAAATCACCATGTTGGACAGACACACCACAAGGGCATTAATGGAGTGATAATGTTTGCGATTCCTATACACCACCTCCTGTGCCTGTGGTGGTACCAACGCAACATGTGTCCCATCTATGGACCCAATGACATGGGGCATCCCTCCCAGGGCATAGAACTCACGCTTGACACCTGTCAACTGCTCGCGAATTGGGAATTTAATGTACTCATCCAGGTGAACCAACATAGCCTCTAAGAAATCATGCAGAACACGGCTGAACATCGTCTGGGACATGCCCCCGACGTCAGCAATGGTATGTTGGAACGTACCCGTGGCAAGGAAATGTAGGGCTGCCATCACCTTCAACTTGGGTGTCAGTGCACTGGGATACCTGTGGCGCGGGAGGAGGTGTGCTTCCAGCCGGCCAGTCAACTCATCAATCAACCGTTGGCTGAATCTGTAGCGGCGTATACAGTCCCGTTCATGCAGGGCAGCCAGGTCTGGCATACGTCGAGGGAGAGGCGGAGCCCTGCAGTGAAATGGAAGGAACACCGAAGAGTGATCACTGTACGACGACATTGTCAATGCACTGAGCACATGTTAAACAGCCAATACACAAATGCCACATTCTGAGTCAGGTCTGTGCAACATTTCCTGGACACGTACGCCAGGCAGGTGACACTCCTACCAAGGGACAGCCACTAACGGAGTGGGGCAAGCTCACGATGACATGGCATGAGACTAGCTGTGGGCCAGTGTAAGTGAACATGCACACGCATCACAGGATTCACAGACATCCACACATGTGCAGTAGTAGGATGCGTATGGTACAGACAGGTTGGTGTATGCGATATGCACTGGTCACATGTCATAGGAAAAGGACAGGCCACACACATTGCCTTGGAGGAGTACATGTCGAGACAGAACATACATACATTGAGAGCATGTGGATATGTACTTGTTTTGATACTCCGTGTAGTTGCATACATACACACCTCATGGCAGATCACATATGTGGGCTGGTGTGCGGAACAGTGTGCCATGGCCATCTACACACAGACACATGTTGGTAGCAGCAACTGCTGATGCATTGGACCACACACCTACAGCAAAATCATGGAAACACATGCCACACACATGACATGGTTGCAGCGTGCAACGCAGCCATTCACATGTCATGTGTAATATTCCGTGTACCTGGCATCAGGGGACAGGTGCGGGTGTCCGTGACTGGGACATGCAAGTGACTCATGGCTCTACTAGTGTGTACGACATGCACACATGTCAAAGGAGTGGAGGGGATGTGTGGCACAATGCGCACCATCACACACGACATGTGTACACAGCTCATCATACATATGCTTTGCCCACACCTCAGGGGTAATGTGCCACATCACATCCTGACACACCTGTGTCACACACATGTGGTATTGCACAGACAATGCATTGGTGTCCACCCTTGGCAAAATCTGACGCTCCATTCCTGTCTGTGTGCCGCCTGTCACCACTGACAGGTGTGGAACGCACCGTACATACGCTCTGAGGGCGTGTATAGGGTCCCTGGGCCAACATGGGCGCTGGCGTATGCGTACGCCACAGTAGTACGGACCGGACAAGCGCTTGTACGGTCCGGATCACAACATGGGCGCTGGCGTATGCGTACGCCACAGTAGTACGGACCGGACAAGCGCTTGTACGGTCCGGATCACAACATGGGCGCTGGCGTATGCGTACGCCACAGTAGTACGGACCGGACAAGCGCTTGTACGGTCCGGATCACAACATGGGTGCTGGCGTATGCGTACGCCACAGTAGTACGGACCAGCGGTCCGGTCCGTACTACTGTGGTGTATGCATACGCCAGCGCCCATGTTGTGATCCGGACCGTACAAGCGCTTGTCCGGTCCGTACTACTGTGGCGTACGCATACGCCAGCGCCCATGTTGTGATCCGGACCGTACAAGCGCTTGTCCGGTCCGTACTACTGTGGCGTACGCATACGCCAGCGCCCATGTTGTGATCCGGACCGTACAAGCGCTTGTCCGGTCCGTACTACTGTGGCGTACGCATACGCCAGCGCCCATGTTGTGATCCGGACCGTACAAGCGCTTGTCCGGTCCGTATCACTGCTTCTGAGGTGCCCTAGGGCGTGGAACGCACCGTACCTGTGTGTACATGTATGAAAACACATAGGGGACACATGAGGGACAAGTATAAGGGCCTAAATGCATGATGGTTGCCATGGAGACCGAGTTTGATTTTTGAATTTGAGCACCAGGTGCCCAGCAGAAGTCAGTTTGCAAGAATATACATTGTTGCAAAGTGGATGTTGACTTGACATCATCATCAAAACTGAAACCATGCAAAGCCACACACTGGGGTAGGTTTGAAGGGATTGGATGAAACGTAGGATGCAAATGTGACTGACCAATCAATCTGTACTCCTGTACATGAACAGGCCAGCCAGGCAGATATAAGCCAGCCAGGTCCCATGAGAGAGCACTTGCCTGCACATCCATTCATCCATGACCACTGCTGCTGATAGTGATTCCTCTGGCACCATGTCCAGGACTGTGGAGAGGTCACAGCCATTCACCCAGGAGGAGAACCTTGCCCTGATAGATGTGATCCTCCCACAGTACCAGAGCCTGTATGGTCGACCAGGGGTTCAGGTGAGTGCAGACTCCACTAGCTTATACTGTGCCCCTTTTGTGTGACAGTGACTTCTGGCATTGTGTCCATGTGTGACAGACATGCACTGGTGTTTAGAGTGGGTCCCAGGGTGTGGAAGGCCTCATGTCACCCATGCAGTGCATGCTGTCTTTCCTGTGTGCACTCCTCACTTGCATAGTGCCTACTGTGACAATGAATGCATGGTGCATGCCACATACTGCCGGGCTACTCCTCCTGGGGATGTTGTTTCCACAGTCCTGATGTGATCCTGTGTTCCCCCCAGTGTGACAGGTGACAGTACCCATGGATGTGTGTTTGTTCAGTGTACCTGTGCTGTGAGTGTCCAAAGGCCGTGTTCGTCCCCTGCACATTGGTGTGTGTGTAAGTCCCCTGTCATGTGGGTGAGTGCATATGGGGAGTGTTGCACACAAGCTGCATGAGGGATGGATATAGCCTGCCCATCCGATGTGAGCAGGGAGCAGTGCTGTGTGCATGCCGTGCTGAGCCAGCCCCACACCTGTGACACCCCCCGTCTACTGGCACATGGGCAGAGTGAGGTGTGTACCCGCAGTTGGCAATGCCATGTGATTGTCCTGTGCCTGTGTGTGTCTGTGTACTCTGCTGAGGTAGCATCAGTGTGCTGGGGCAGGTGACTGCTTTGAGGTGCTGTACATAATCCTGGTGTAGCCTGTGAGGCACAGTGTGATCCCTGGTCAGTGAGTGTGTGGTACCCCTCATGCCACCCGTGTACTTTCAATGGCACGTAGTGCATTTGGCCTTCCACAGTGGATTATGTCCCTATGACAAAGGTGCAATGAGTTGCATGCATACCATGGCCTGTTCATGAAGAGGATTGTTCTATATGTGTGTCTCTGTGTCTTTGCTCATGTGGATTAATGTATTCTCACTTTTGCATCCTCACAGGTAGGCGCCATTGCCAAGGGGGAGATCTGGAGGACAGCCGTCAGTGCCGTGAGGGGTACAGAGGGTCGGATGCGGGGCCTGTCTCAGGTGAGGAAACGCTGGCAGGACATCCGGTGCTGGTCGAGGAGGATTGCACGGGTCCTGCTGGGGGACTCACCTGAGAGCCGTAAGAACCATGGGCGCCGTCGTCTGACCCACATCCAGAAGCGTGTGCTGGCGGTGGTCTTCCCCGATATGGACAGGCGCCTACAGGAGAAGCAGCAGCAGGATGGGGGTAGGTACATGTGTGTCAGTTGTGTGTCCCCAGCCAATGTAAGTGCGCAGTTGCATGGATACACTGCCAGGGTTTGATTGTGCAGTGCGTCAACTTCTCCCCAAAGTAGCCCAGTGCTGTTCTCACTCCCTCCCTTCCCCTCCTTGCCATGTGTTCCCTGGTCTGTCTGTAGCCACTCTTGCACAAGGTTATTTAGGCAGGCAGTTTATGCAGGTGCCCAATGCTAGCAGCATCATGTGTGGGGGTGATGTGTCACAGGTCTGGGGACCTTGCGTGTGCCCTGGCCAATTTCAGTCATTGTGGTGTCCATGTCACTTGGCACTGATTGTGAATCACGACATAGGGGTGTGTCTCCAAAATGTACAGCCTTCCAGCATGCATGTCCAATTGTGTGCCCTCTGACATGATGTGCCTGAGTGGGAGGCCTGCTAAGTGCAGGGAGGGTTGCTTAATTTGCAGTCATGTCCATCCTGGACCATGGAGGAGTGTGGGCACTACTGTGCCCTGGGGCACCTCTTCCTAGGTATCATGTGCGTCATCCAACAATATGGCCATTCACTGTGTCTTCGCCATGGGTTGGGTAGGGTGGCATTGTACCCTGGGCTCAACTGTTAGGACCTACAGGTTGCTACATGTGTCCACTGTACAGGGGGACCCATTTTGCTTGTGCATACTCACAGTGGGCATTACCTGTGTGTGTTGTTAAGACAATCTGATGATGTTTGCCTGTCAATGATGTGTGGACAGGCGCACCAGGGGCAGTGTGTGTACAGTCATGAATTAGTAGAGGCCATGTGTTTTCATCCCAGAGTAAGAGGTGTACATACTTTCTCCGTCTCAATGAGATTGTCTCAGGTGTGGGTGGTTTGTGCGTACAAGGCCTACATGTCAGAAGCTTCATCCTCCTTGCTGGGTTTGGCCTGTGTGTGATGTTTGACTGGACATACGCTCAAGGTGCAGTGACCCAGTCATGTTTGGCATGGTTTCATGTATTGCCTTTGCAGCATGTGGCAAGAGTAAATGGATATGATTCCTGCTCATCCCTTTTTGACGACGCAGTGTGGTGCAGATGCTGTGCACATTTGTCCCCAGAGGCTGGCTCCTCTGTAAAATTTTAGGTGCAGTGATTTGCTGTTGTGTCATGCTCTCCATTGTGTCTCAGTGGCATGGTGGGTCGACAAACTGTGTGTTCCATGGCCTACATGTGTACATTGTTTTGTAGGTGTTACTCCTGTTGCTTTTCAGGCTATGCAATGTGATCTATGTATATTTGACTCATGTGACATATGTGTACAGGTGTCTGATTATCTCCTGTCTCTTCACCTTGCCCACAGCATCGCCGGGGACACGGAAGGAGACACTAGCACGGACCGGGAGGAGGGATTGAGCACCAGTGCCAGCAGTGCTGTCCTGTCTGGCACATGGAGTGGCACGGAGGCCGAAGGGAGTGAGGCAGAGGACCTGTCGACTGCCAACACAGACTATGACGCAGACGGGTCCGAGGCTGAGCTCCCAGAGGTGGCGGAGTCTGCCCCCCAGCTGATGGCAGCCCTCCACATCCCCCCGCCACCTCAGTTTCCATCACCGGCCTCCCACCTGCTCGTGGCCCTTCCCTCCGTGCTCGGTCCCCACATGTCTCCTTCCTGACAGGCACCGCACCCCCTGCCCCTGTCACCACTGCTGCGGTGAGTGCGGAGTCTGTGGACATCCTGAGGCAGTTGCAGGTTGGTCAGACTGCGATGCTAAATGTCCTCCATGCCCACACCCAGGTGCTGACCCAGATGGAGGCATACATGGAGGGCATGTCGGCTGCGCATTCTGACCAACGGCAGTTGCTGAGGTCCATAGACTCCACACTGACTGCAGCACTGGATCTCCTGCAGCGCTGCCTACCCCCCCTTACCCCTGCCCCATCCACAATTCCCACTCCCGTGCCTGTCCCACGCACATCCAGACGTCAGCGTGCACGCACCCCACCAGACACAGGCACCACACCACCAGGGAAGTCGAAGCGCACACCTCCTGTCACGCACACACAGGGTGAGGAAGGCACACCCACTGGGTCGGGGGGGAAACGTACAACACGCAGCCACAGTGGGAGTCCGCAGTCCACACAACCCACTCCCTCCAAATCCACTCCCCTTAGCTCTCCTGGCCAACAGTCGGTGACAGCATCATCCACTGCAAGTGTGCCCCCCCACCCCAGGAGGACACCACCCCGCAAGCGGTGGAGGCAGGACCCGGCCAGGGAAGTTGAGTCCCCCACCCTGTCCACACCCTCCCCCAGTGGCGCTGCGACCCATCCCTCTGCCCCCCCCCCTCCTTGGGGCCTGTGGTTCGATTGGGTGCGGGGGAGTCGCTGGGGGACCTTGCCAACGTGTGCAGCGCCATTCTGTCCTCCACCTTTGGCGCTGGCACCCCCCCTGTGGCGGAATCATCCCTCGCTGAACCCACAACACCTACCCTTGCCCCTCCTGTCCCTGCGGTGCCTGTTTCCACCCTCCCCCCTGATGCCCCCTCTTCTGTGGATGAAATGGACATGTGAACTGTGCAGGCAAGCTAGGGGACACACGTCCCGATGTGTACCCCCCGTACTTTGCTGCTGGCCTGGCCCATGGCCCTTGTACATAGTGGACATTTTCTCAGAGATATTTTCCTGCTGAATAAAGCATTTTCTTTTGGTTTTGCACACTGATGCTTTCCTGGACTTGCTGTTGGTGCTGGTGCTCCCTGAGTTGGGGTGGTGATAATGTGTTAGGGGTCTGTGAAATGTTGGAGTGTGCTTCTCATGGGGTGTACCCTGCCATCTGCGTGCCATCACAGAGGTCTCTGCCAATGGTATTTGGTCATGTTTGCTCTCACTGTATGGTGACATTGTCCCAAGGTGTGTTCCATCCTCTGTGGAGCCGGCCATTTTCCCTGCAGGGTGTCTCCCATATGCTGTGCTGTGCTGTGTCTACATTTCCTGGATGTGTGAGGGTTGCCTTTCAATATAGCCATGCTGGCTCAGCGATGGCTCCACCTGCATCTGGGGTATCACCCTTGTTGGTCACTGAACTTGTTGATGGGGTATATTGTCCTATGTCTGGGCACTGCTGGGGGACTCTGCACACACCCCTCCTGTCTCTGGGCACTGCTGGGAGTGTCAGCCACCCACCCCTCCTGTCTCTGGGCACTGCTGGGAGTGTCAGGCACCCACCCCTCCTGTCTCTGGGCACTGCTGGGAGGACCCTGCACCCACCCCTCCGGTCTCTGGGCACTGCTGGGAGGACTCTGCACCCACCCCTCCTGTCTCTGGGCACTGCTGGGAGGACTCTGCACCCACCCCTCCTGTCTCTGGGCACTGCTGGGAGGACTCTGCACCCACCCCTCCTGTCTCTGGGCACTGCTGGGAGTGTCAGGCACCCACCCCTCCTGTCTCTGGGCACTGCTGGGAGTGTCAGGCACCCACCCCTCCTGTCTCTGGGCACTGCTGGGAGGACCCTGCACCCACCCCTCCGGTCTCTGGGCACTGCTGGGAGGACTCTGCACCCAACCCTCCTGTCTCTGGGCACTGCTGGGAGGACTCTGCACACACCCCTCCTGTCTCTGGGCACTGCTGGGAGTGATAGGCACCCACCCTTCCTGTGTCTGGGCACTGCTGGGGGACTCTGCACCCACCCCTCCTGTGTCTGGGCACTGCTGGGAGTGATAGGCACCCACCCCTCCTGTCTCTGGGCACTGCTGGGAGGACTCTGCACCCACCCCTCCTGTCTCTGGGCACTGCTGGGAGGACTCTGCACCCACCCCTCCTGTCTCTGGGCACTGCTGGGAGTGTCAGGCACCCACCCCTCCTGGCTCTGGGCACTGCTGGGAGTGATAGGCACCCACCCCTCCTGTCTCTGGGCACTGCTGGGAGTGATAGGCACCCACCCCTCCTGTGTCTGGGCACTGCTGGGGGACTCTGCACCCACCCCTCCTGTGTCTGGGCACTGCTGGGAGTGATAGGCACCCACCCCTCCTGTCTCTGGGCACTGCTGGGAGTGATAGGCACCCAACCCTCCTGTGTCTGGGCACTGCTGGGGGACTCTGCACCCACCCCTCCTGTGTCTGGGCACTGCTGGGAGGACTCTGCACACACCCCTCCTGTGTCTGGGCACTGCTGGGAGGACTCTGCTCCCACCTCTCCTATTTCACAATATGTACGCTCATGACATACACGGGTGTGGGTTCGCTCCATGCATACGCGGGTGGGGGCACGTGTCGTACTTACACTGTTGGCGTGGGGGGTATGCTCCTTGCATACGCGGGTGGGGGTACGTGTCGTACATACACTGCTGGGGTGGGGGTTCGGTGCGTACATACACGGGTGGGGGTTCGGTGCGTACATACACGGGTGGTGGTTCGGTGCGTACATACACGGGTGGGGGTTCGGGGCATACATACAATGCTGGGGTGGGGGTTCGGTGCGTACATACACGGGTGGGGGTTCGGTGCGTACATACACGGGTGGGGGTTCAGGGCGTACATATAATGCTGGGGTGGGGGTTCGGTGCGTACATACACGGGTGGGGGTTCGGTGCGTACATACACGGGTGGTGGTTCGGTGCGTACATACACGGGTGGGGGTTCGGGGCGTACATACAATGCTGGGGTGGGGGTTCGGGGCGTACATACACGGGTGGGGGTTCGGGGCGTACATACAATGCTGGGGTGGGGGTTCGGTGCGTACATACACGGGTGGTGGTTTGGTGCGTACATACACGGGTGGGGGTTCGGTGCGTACATACACGGGTGGTGGTTCGGGGCGTACATACAATGCTGGGGTGGGGGTTCGGGGCGTACATTCACGGGTTGGGGGTTCGGGGCGTACATACAATGCTGGGGTGGGGGTTCGGTGCGTACATACACGGGTGGTGGTTCGGTGCGTACATACACGGGTGGGGGTTCGGTGCGTACATACACGGGTGGTGGTTCGGTGCGTACATACATGGGTGGGGGTTCGGGGCGTACATACACGGGTGGGGGTTCAGGGCGTACATACACTGCTGGGGTGGGGGTACGGTCCGTACATACCCGTACCCACGCTCTGCATGCCTGGGTACGGCCCGTACCCATGCCTTTGGTGGGTGGGTACGGTGCGTCCCCCCATTGTTGCGGTGCCGTGGGGTCCGCACCGTACACAGTCCTTGGGGGCGTGGCTACGGGTCGTACCACGCGTACCCCTACATGACCCCAGCAATGCTGGTATGAGCCGTACCCAGGCCTTTCTGACGTGGGTACGGGCCGTACCGCCATTGTTGTAGTGACGTAGGGGGACGCGTGGTACGTTCCGTACCCACGCTCTTGCGGCCTGGGTAGGGTACGTACCGGTTCGCGTGACCATCCACTTCCGATGTGGCGGACGCATGCGTTGCTGGCCACGCCCCCACCCCCTGGAGGTGACCAGGCCCTGATGGTCAGGTATGTCCAGGCCATGTATGATTTGGTACCATGTGTTGGTGTTGTGTGTCCTGCCCCTGCCCCCCCCTTTGCCCCTGGTTGTTGTGCTGACCTTCTGCGGCGTCTGCGTCGGTTCCTGTATGCCAGGTGGACTGCTAGGAGGGCAGGGATGGCACGTAGGTTCGGGTCCATGTCTGTTCGTCGCGTCCAGCTGCTCCTTGCGTGTGTCGTCCTGATTTCCCGGCAGTTTTTGGCAGCCGGTAAATATATTCCGTGCGAGATGACGTCGGTTCGAATCGTACTTCCTGGTTCGTGAAACGTAGGCTGGATGCGTACCGACGTCAGGTCGGCGCTTTTCCGGATCGGAATTGTGTTTCGATTCTGTTCGGTCGGTGTTTTGTTCGATTCGAACGGAAATGGTGTTTCCGTCCGAATCGTACTTGCATTTTCGGATGGATTTCGCACCGGGTACGAGTCGGACGGAGAAAAGGCTCCGTCCGACGGTTCGTACCCGCTTTTTACCGGATCGGAATTGGCACCTATAGTTGTTTAAAATATCGATTTTTTATTTAGTTTTATGAATTTTAGTCTATATTTTAAATGTATGTGATGTATATTTTTTTATAAGTAGTGTTTATGTTTTTTAATATATGTGTTTAGTTGTTTAGTAGTTATCAATTTTATTTTAAGTAAATTTGGCGTTTTTGAGTTCAGTAGCGGGTTGTGGGTTTACAGGGGAATAGGATGGGAAGTAATTTAATCATAATAAATTAATGCTTATTTTATATGTATTAATATTTATTTAATTGATATTTTATAGTGTTAATTGTGGGAAGTAATTTATTTGTAATTAATTAATTGGTAATTAAATATGGTAGTTGTGTAAATCTTTTTAGGTGTGGGTTGTGGGATTTATAGGAGTAAAGGGTGGGAAGTAATTTATTTTTGATTAATTGATAATTAGTTGTAAATTTAAATTAATTATTTGATTGAAAAGTAATTATGGAAATTGTGCAATTAATTTTAGGTGTGGGTTGCGGGATTTATAGGGGTAAAGGTTGAGAAGTAATTGTTGTTTAATTAATTAATAATTAGTTGATAATTATTGTTAATTAATTAACTGAAATTTTTATATGGAAATTGTGTAATTAATTTTAGGTGTGGGTAGTGGGGTTTATATGGGCAAAGGGTGGGGATTCATTTATGTTTAATTAATTGATAATTAGTTGATCATTAATATTGATTAATTAATTGATATTTAATTAGGGTAATTGTTTATATTTTCTGTGTGTGGGTTTACTTTTATAGGAGTGAAGGGTGGGGAGTAAATTAATTTTACTTACTTTATAATGAGTTGGTAAATACTATTAGTTTTTTAATTGAAAAAAGGTTTACAGTATCATTTTAGCTGTGGGTTGTGGGGATTATAGTGGTAAAGTGTGGGAAGTTAATACATCTTTCTGACTTTTAATTTGTTTTTTAATTAATAATATTTCTTTAATTGGAAATTAATTATGTTAATTAGGGACGTACTTTTTAAAAATTTAGATATGGGTAGTGAATTGTGTGGTGTTATAGAGTAGGAGATAAAAAAAGTAAATTCATGTAATAATTAATGTTTTTGTTTCTAAATAATTTCTAATTACAAATATTTATTTGTTTGAAAATACATTTTTATTTTATTTATTATAATATTTCTAGGTATTTGTCATATGTATTTAACATTATAATATGTTTTAAAAAACATAAATAATACATATATTTGTATTAAAATGTTCTATATATTTATATTTTTTATTTATTTAGTTTTTTAAATATTGTTGTTGTTGGTAATATTTTGTTTGTTTTTAACTGTTTGACTGACTGGAGTGAGAATAATAATTGTTAGCCTTCCGCAATCCAACACTTTCTGTACTCTTGCACTGATTGGAGTGGGAATAGTACATTTCGTCCCGCCATTATCCAACACTTTCCATACTGTTGTACTCACTGGAGTGGGAATTGTAATTTTTACCTGTCCACTATCCAACACGTTCCCTACTGTTGCACTCATTGGAGTGGGAATAACCATTTTTACCCCTCCGTTATCCAACACTTTCCCTACTGTTACAATAATTGAAGTGGGAATAGTAATTTTTACCCCTCCGAAATCAAACAATTTCCTTACTGTTGCACTAACTGGAGTGGTAATATTAATTTTTACCCCTCCGCTATCCAACACTTTCCCTACTGTTACACTTATTAGAGTGGGAATAATAATTTTTACCCGTCCGCTATCCAACAGTTTCCCTATTGTTGCACTCACTGGAGTGGGAATAGTAATTTTTACCCCTCTGCTTTCTAACAGTAGGCGGAAAGATGTCATAAATACTGATAATGGATCTAGAACAAATACACTATCACAACTGTAATCTTCCTTAGAACTTCGGCAGCAGAAACAAAAGATAGGAATTTGGTAGTTTTTGCTTGAATTTGAGGTTTCTATCATTATATTTTGTCCATCCACGTTTACTTTCTACATAGATAGTGTAGTGACCAGATGTAACAGTAACTCCTTCATGAAATATGATAGCCACAGTAGTATAAGTTCTTCCAGAAATAGATATTTGTCCTGTTTGCAGTTTATAATCTCTGTTTTCAATTCACTTCCATCTGTTCTGCATCGGCTCAGCATTAAAATAAGATACTTCCCACTTCTTCCTAGACATAATCTTGACATTAGATCTGGCCGACAATTTGGTCAGGTATTGTTTCGTGTAACTTGTTTGAACAATCTGTCCAAAGACACAGTTTTGCAATCTGGTAGTGTTAAATAAAGAAATATCTCTGAATCTTTTTCTGTATTTGATGTGAATGAGCAACTTCACACTCATGATTCCACGAATAAGTAAGTCCAAAAAAACACATCAATACATATTTCGTCTTCTTCTAAAACTCCAAAGATCCCCATTAAGAACTCCTCTGCATCCTGTTGAGTGTCTGGAATAAACTGTACAGATCCACTACATATATACAGGTTCTAAAATGTGTTATGCATAGTGTATTATTGCCTTATCATTTGCAATAAAGTACACAGTGCATAGCACAATCTCTTCTGTGTTTTTTGTTAAATTGCATATACAAGATGGGGTAATTGAAAGAGTACATTTAGAGCAACTTTTGCATAGCAGTTGACACCAAAGGAGTTTGACAACTGGTAACCAAGAATATTTCCTTCATTGTCAATTTTTATCTTCTGAACAACTTCCTTGTTCTCCTTCTTTTTCTTCTTTTCAGAAACATCACTACAGTCCTTTGTAGGTTTATGTTTTGGATAAATGGCACATTTTTAGGTCTCGGCTGCGAAGGCTGCGCTTGCGCAGTCTCGCTCCGAGATTTAATGACTTGGAGAAGAGGGGCTTGAACCCGCCCCTCTTCTCCCCTGTTCTCCATTGGCTGGCCTCTTGAATGCTGGCCAGCCATTGGAGAAGAGGTCAGTCATTCCTATTAGGCCCCGTCCTTTTCGGATCGGGGGGCGTGTTTTTTGCGAGAAGTCTCAGGGAGGAGACAACAGCAAAACACGCCCCCGAATCCGAAAAGGACGCTGCGTTTCTCCGAGGCATTTCTGCTCTGCCTCGGAGAAAGGCGGTGGTGTCTTCCGGTGCCCTTGGCTTGTTCCTCTTTACTTGCGTGAAGGAAGGACAGCCTGGTGCGCCGATGAGGAATCTGCCAGACAAAGAGCAATCATCGGGTTTTAGGGCTAAATAATTGGCGGTATCATCTCGCCCTCTCCTGAAGCATCGATTTCATCCCACTCTCTGCCTCCGAAGCTCCGCCGCGCCACAGGCCTATTTAAAAACCTGCAATTTGTAGTTCAACAGCAGCCAAAAGATTCACTGCAATGTGATATCAGACGCGGCTTGTCACTTCAGATCACCTATTGATCCGTGCCCCGCCTGCACGTCGCCGACGCCTTCCCCGGGAAGAGTCGGGTTTCCTCCAGAATGCAATAACAGCGCTTTATTGCTCAGAGGGATCCGTGACGATGAGGTGCTTCGATGCCCTGCCTCTCAGCTCGGGGGTACCCGTGCTGGGCTTCTCCGGAAGCTCACCGGGCACGTGCGTGTCCGACTGTACACAGGCTGCCCGGTGGGGTTTACAAGATGCTAAAGGCGCGCGTCGTCACAGTCACTGGCCATTGTGCCCACTGAAATCTACCAATATTCACTAGACTTAGAGACATGGTTACCATTACACTTGACAATGTATCATTCTACCAAGAGCCCATAGAGAAAATAAAAAAAATATATATCTTTTAGCAACTGAAGAGAGTTCGAATGCACCTCCCCACATCCAAGTCGACATATTGGCTGTACCCAAGATGGTGGCGAGGCTACAACACAAGGCGCTCGATTAAAGGAGGTACATATTCACAGGTGCACTACTGCCTGAAACTAAAATGCTGATCTGCTACTTTTATAGATTTCGTTAAAAAAAAAGTGATTTGTTACTATTCGTCCTGCATTCATGCAATAGCAATTTACTTCTCTTCAAACAATTGAGAACGCTTGTTGTAATTTTGCTGCCATTTTCGCTTCCTCCGGGTTGGTTACACGCCCCCTCCTGGACCGCTCTGCCCCTCCTCTCAGCCCTCCCCTTCTGCTTGTGTTTGCCTCTCGAGCGCCTCTCTCCCTTTTCGTGATCCCCTCTGACCCTCCCCTATCCTGCTGTACGCCGCCCTTGCTTCCATCGCTCTCCTCTTCACGCTGTTTGCAGCGCCACGCTGTCTCCCTTCCATAGGCATTCTCCTTTCCCTTTCTGTCCGCCTGTAACCCTCTCTTTTTCTATCCCCTTGTCACAGCAGCTCCCATCTTCTCACTCGCGCTATTGTATGTCCTAATTTCTAAGGCCCCCTTTTTTCTCTCCTACTTTATTTCCCATGTTTCACCTTCTATTCCACTCTCCCGGGCCTGTCCTCCTTCGCTCTTATTCTCATTACCCCAACCTCTGCGTAAGTCTCACTTCCCTCCTTTACTTTCGCCCAGAGAGGACTTCTCTCCTTTATATTGCATTTTTACACCACCAAAGTAAGAAGTGAATATAGAACTTCGAAAAAATACTGCTGAGGCTCGTTACACGAGGATGTATTGAGACCAGCCCTGCCCCTTCTGAGTGAGTGTAGATTGGTGTTTGTTGGATTTTCTCTGCGGTTGGGTGTTAGTGAGCAGACTCTCTGAACTAGTGTGTGATGTATATAGGTTTTAGGTCTAAGGAGTAGCCAGAAAATTAAAACTCTCCTCCACAGCTCTGAGGTCACCAAGCACGTGAGGTTGAACCTCCCTGGAACAGCTCCCCTTTCTCCTCCATCCAAACATCTGTCAGGTTCAGACTGGGACAAAAAATAGGCCAGGGAACCAAAAGAAAAGCCCCCCCCCCCCATTAGGGAACCAAAAGAAAAGTGCCCCCCCCCCCCATTACCGACCCAGAGAGCTAGCAAAAATGGTAATTTCACTGAAATCAACAATAACAAGCATTTACAATGCAACGGTCTCGGCATTGTTAAAGTTACAGCTATTGGCATTGCTCATGACATTTCTGTTTATGTTTTTGTTTTTAAAACATGTAAAGAAACGGCATTGTTATTTACAATGTCAATAGCTTAATCAGTGTGTGTGTAGGTGGCTCTGTGTGTGGGTGTAAATGCAATAGGTATCGCATTTGAGAGTGATTAAGCTATTGACATTGTAAATAACAATGCTGTTTCTTTAAATGTTTTAAAAACAAAAACATAAACAAAAATAATGTCATGAGCAATGCCAATAGCTCTAACTTTACCAATGCCGAGACCATTGCATTGTAAATGCTTGTTTATAAATTGGAAACTGTTGTAAATAAGGAGCATAAACACATCCTAATCAATTGAATACTTTAACACAAGTTGGATTAGCACTTACTGTGCTGTCATCAAATGCAACTAGAGACAAACCGGACAATGTTCTAACTCGAGATAAGGCTACTTATGATATACCTTCCTTAGACACGGTACACCTAACATTAACAAATGCTGAATCTACACAAACCTTGAGATTTATGAATAGTTACAGCGTATGCTAGAGAAACTAAAAACTGTTTCTGTCTCACATATAAGTCTTTCTAAAGCAAAAAACGTTCAATGGACCTTCCAATCTGCATCACACTATCAATCTGATCAAATTTACTTGCTAGGAACTGAATCTCACTCCTGTTAGCAAAGTTAATTAAATCAATAATTTTACCCATAGCACTATTAACTCAACTTTCCTCATCATTTATATTTCGAGCAAAATTACCCTACAGTTCTTGCAAACACTTAAATATTTCTCTAATCCTTCAGTTTCTGAAACAGATTTTTACAATAAATTCACCTTTGTTTGCAATTTTTCATTTTGGAATACTGTGTAGCCCTGGTGTAACATTTTGTCTAATACTGCCAGGTCCAAAATAATGTCTTCTTTCTCCAATTCCAGCAATTAGTTGTTGAAAGAGGCACACTCTGCTAGTGTAGTCATTAGGCACAATTGATTTTCCTTCTTGAATGAAAGTGAGCATTATCTCTGCTGCTGTCTTATTCATTGTAAACACTTTTTTAAGAAGACGACTTTATAGCAGACGCTTTCCCTCTTTCAAAAGAACACCTACGCTAATGTCCTTCAGAATATTCCCATATTCATCGTCAGATGCTTGGTGCATATTGCCAAGTAATTCTTTGTACTGGAATTTTAACCAAATATTGACATTCCCAATGCATCCCAAAGAATTCCAAGTTTCATCATGAAGCAGTGTTTTAAACACAGGCTGTAGCTCTCCAAAAACATTCAAGTGTTTTCCTTCAAATAGGACATCTTAGTCTGTTTTTCTGTTGCATTCTCAAATGTACAAAGGCAAACATTAAGTTTGAGACCATTCTCACCTTGTTGATGGTTAAAAGGTTTAACTTTTGTAGCACTCATGATACTTAATGGTAAGCTTCACTAGATTACTTTTGGTATTCTACTTTGTTGTTTTCATACTCCACAGGCAGCATCAAAAGTCGATGTAAAGTAATTTTTTTGATATTATGAGCAGCTAATCCATTGGGTGCTGTTACTACACATGACAAATTATACTCTGTTGTCTTCTGTAGGAAAGCAGTGCGAACTTGTATTAAAAATCTTTTACCAGTACCAGCTTGACTGCTGACTTACAACAGTATATGCATGAATGATGTGCATGCATACTCTTTCTTGTCATGGAGGAATCCAAGCTCAACTCTGTCTTTCACCTCCATATATATTCTTTTTGCTTGTCATTTAGTTCTGCAACTAACTCTTCTAAATCAATAGTTTCCTGTCTTGCTTGTTGCTTTGTACTCTCCACCTCATTCATTGCAATGGCAGCTACATTTTCAACTATTGGCTGTCCAAGAGGATCTTGACTTAGAGAATCTGAACTTTGGCTGCTTTGTGAACTCTCCTTAGCTATCTTAACAGCAAGTGTTTCTTTCTATTCAATTTCATCATGTAACATTTTCAAATAGTTAGGATATACTAAATACTCAATGCTATCCTTTGCAGAATTGAAAGAGTCTTCATAACAGTCAAATCCTAGTAATTCTGATTCAGAGTGCCAAGGCTTAAACAGCTGCAGAAGTGACAAGTAGAAAAACTCCCTTTTTTCAGTAGTCTGGCAAGTCAGTTTTCTATGGTTAATTAGACTGCCTTTGCCATGTCATACCAAACAACCATAACAACCAACTACTGCAAAATTACCTTCATCAGCAGTTTCCGTGACATCGTTTCTATATCTTTAGTTTTGAAGTATTTCATAAAGACATTCATTTTCAAGCTGTGGACTCCTTTTTGGATAGTAGGTTTTCAACATTGTTTTTGACAATATCTGTACTTTCTCTGTAAGGTACAGAATCTCAGGAAAATACTTCAAGACTCACCCAAACTATTCCTCTCAACTTACAGTATAAACTGGCTCAACTCAACCAATCACAGCATTCATAGGATCCATTTTCTCTGTGTGAAAGGATCTTCAAACTACACAGTTTCTTTGTTAAAGACTTTTCAGCAGAAATCTCTTCCCATATATCCGTCATCTCCGTCTTTTTAGATTTCATTATGTTTGATATAACCTAACGAGCAACAGCTTATGGAGTTGTCCACCACAAACTGAATATCCATATTGGCATTCTACATTTCCAGAAAAACAGGCTTGCAGTTGTTAATATATTTTGAAGCTTCTGTTCTCCCCAGTTTGTAGGTGTTTTCCTAGTAAGCATATGCCTGACTGCAGACAAAAAAACTGTTGACTCTTCCTTTGGAAGTAACAGGTTTTGGAAATCAAAAACAACATTTAGGTGCCGATTCCGATCCAGGTCAGAAAGCACTCCGACCGAGTCGGATCCGGAGTGTTTTCCGACCGAGCCGGCCTCCTACAGTCCGACCGAGCGAGTATGATGTGCACGTATGCTGTCGGACTCCCATAGAAGTCAATGGGAGCCAGTTGTATGACGCGTAGATGTGCTTCCATTGACTGAATGGGTACGTCTCGAACAAGTGCGCCCCCTACAGTGGGTACGCGTCGGTGCCATCCGTGCCATACATGCCTGTGTGGGGGAGACCCATGTGTCTCCCCCTGTGTGCGAGTCGTGCCAGGCTGTCCGACGCGTGCATCGTACTGGCTTGGTCGTGAATCGCATCCATTGCACGCCACGGTTAGCTTACAACCGAGACGTACGGAGCGGTTCGGACCCGGAAACGACTCGGTCGGTGAATTTCATGTAGCATGCATCGTACTGGCTCGCTCGTACAGCTGTACAAGTCGGGCGGAAAACACGCGTACGGCTCGTAGTTTTTCCGGCCGGATCGCGTTCGGTGCCCTTCCGACCCAGATCGGAATCGGCCCTATAGTGTAAAATTTTCCTTTTGTTCGGTATTTCTGCCGACAGGATTTCCCACATCTATGTGAATGAAAACACAGAACCTGCTGTTTTAGGCCTTTTTCATCCCTGTCTTTTAATACTATACAAGCAATATACTGCTCTGTGAAAAAAAGTGCAGATTCATCTGTGTCTGTTCCAAATGTTGGTGCCGATTTAATCCACAACATATAAATATGTGGAGCACCACTTGCTTGGTATTCTTTACACCAAAAGAAATCAGTAACTTCTCCAAGAGATGGATTTTTTTGTTGCAGATGAAGGAGAGCATGGCTTGAAATCTGTTGTTCAAATACCTACAGACATATGCATGATCCAAAGAGCAAAGGTGTCCTGGTGTCTTCAGATTGATGCCCTTAATGTTATAGTTTCCTTCTCTCAAAAAGTCATGGAAGTCATCTCATGCTTACCGTGCACAACTGACGGTCACAAACCAAGTTGGTGCATCTAAATTTCATACCATACATTTAGTTCACTGTGATGACGATACCAATATTCATTTGTGCCACTTTGCCATGCCAGAAATTGGTGAAATTGCATTCCAACTTCTCATCTTTTCCATGAACTTTGTTGACAAAGTCTTTTTCTGACATATTTTGCAGATTAATTCCTATTTTAGGAATATGGTTAACAGTGTACAATAGTCCAGACAAATCACCTTCAAATAACAAATGAAATATATATGGAATATTCTGCCTAACTCTAGGGTTGTCTGAATACAATCTGGTTGACCGATATTCTGCTGCTGGTATTTGCCCGGTGCGGTCATCATACTGTCTGCCTACTCTAGTTGGAAATAGTTGTGTAAAACAGCAAACCTCTAAACGTTTCTCCTAGACACTAATTGGGTCACCTCTAGCTTGTTTGATCTGGTGTAGTTCAATCGCATCTCTCATTATGTCTTTGGAATGCAGTAAATGGGTACTATAGTGCACATAAATTTCTTCAGATTTAGCTCTATCCACTTTTTCAATCTGTTCACTTGAAGGTAATATTTCTTCCTCCATTCAACTTTCATCTGTAACAACATCTAAAACTCTGTAATACACATTATTTTGTTTGAGGTAGAATGTAGCTTTTTTTTAAAACCTTTTTCTTGCCAATTTCTTTTGTATTTTGTGGGCACACCATTCACTAGAATAAAAAGTGGTTCATCTATATCTCTCTCTCTATGCCCATAGTTTCAATATTACGTTTAAAATCTAAAGGTAAGCACACTAATCTACCTTTAAGGACTTTCTGTAGCTCAGTTGGTGGTAGTTTCCCAGTCTTTGGTTCCATACAAACTAATGCTTGAAAAGAGTGTATAGATTGTAGCAGTATGTTTCATAAACATTTAGGGGCAGATTTACAAGCCCCTTGCGCCACTTTTGCGTCACTATTCCCATGTTAAAAGTGATGCAAAAGTGGCGCAAGGGCCTTGTAAATCTGCCCCTTAGATGTTAAAGTTCCTCTGCAATTCAAACCAACTTCAACTTATTATGTATTGCTCCTGCAGGCATTTTGTTATCATCTAATCTGTACTAGCAATACTTACATATGATCCGCGGTGTTGAAAAATCAAACCGTTCCTCCATCAATAAATGCACAACAAATTCTAGCCACTTATCTCTGTTTTCCAGCTCAGTTTTCACACATCAACATTTCATGTTTGGCCTTTTTTAGTGAGTGTGCCGACAGCAAATACAAACATAAGTTGGTTTCTCTGTAGAAAATGCATTAAAGTTTGTTATTTTATTGTCCAAAATTATCAGTACTAATATGCCTGTTCTGTTCCTCCACAGATGAACATACCAAGTCCTCAATTGTTCCAGACTCCATCTCAGGACCAAAAAAAAGCGACTGAATATCTTCACAAACACTTTTAACCTCTGATACTGTACCATACAAAAAGTACTTTGTTTATTTGTCCTAACAACAATGCAGGAGTTTTAACATGGTAAAGTCTTCTAACAAAATTTCGCATTTTTGAATGATGAATAGCCAACATTAAAAAATGGTGAAACGTGCTTGTGCATGCTTTCTTGTATAGACATGCCAATGAGTGTCCTTGTAAATCAGTTGATTTCATCACTTTGCATGGATCTAAACCGTGCAAGATTGCAATTTTCTGTTTCACACTTTTACTTAGAAAATCTCTAAATATATCAATTTTTTCCCGACGAACATTACAAACACTACTGCAGTCCCATTTATACACAGGAACATGTCTAGGTCTTCCTTGTACCTTTGGAACTACCTCCTTCTCTACATGTCCATGAACCATCTCCTTTTTTTGCAATGAAAGTACCATCTTTTACCTCATAGCATCATCCAGTTGTTTCAACTGCATTCAATAATGTGTTCTCTTGTAAGTAGCTTTCTTCATTAAAGAAAGCCTCAGTACTAGATGTAGGCTTCCATTCTCCTTTGAAAAATTGGCAAAAGTCCCTTTTAATAATAAGCTTTTTTTTCTTCATATGTAACACTGTTTTATCCAGTGTTTTCATTATTTTAATGCAAATGCTTTATCTACCACACTTTGAACTCACATTTTTGCTTCAATGCTTCTTCTCTCATGCTGCTTTATATTTATTACTAAACTATGTATTACCCTACTTCTAAACATGCTAATTCGTGTTTATTTGAATTGTTGTTAAAGCTCCCATTTTATTGACATCATTTTCCAAATTTTTAATGTTTCTCAATACTGTTTTAAGAAACTCCTTAGGGGCATATTTACAACAGGGCGATAAAAAATTCTCGCCGCTTTAGCGGCCGTTTTCGGCTGAAAAGCGGCGATAATTTTATCGCTATATTAGCAAGGTCACGCTAACGCGTGAAACCTTGCTTTAGCATGGGGATTTTTTTTTTTTTTTTGGTGAACATGTTTATTTTTTGCACTAGGTAAGATAGAATCTTTTTTTTATTTTTTTTATTTTATTTGCCAGTACAGAAAGAAAAGGGAAGATTACAATAAGCATTACAAAAATGGAGCCCCTCCCCCCACCCCACAAAAAAGAAGAACTTGCGTATGGTTATGAGAAAAGAAAAAAACACAGTAAACAGGAGAAAAAAAAAAAAAAGAAACAAAGACGGAAAAAAGGAGAAAAGCGCATACATTATCCTGACTGTGCAAGCCATAGGCTCATTTTTTCCCAAATCTCTAATCCCTTCTTCCGTCCCCTTCTTCCCTTCTTTGCATATATGTCGATTTCTAAATAATATGTGGCAATGAAACGGGCTAGCCAGTGTGAGAACGATGGAGGCTCCGGATCTAGCCAGGAGGAAGCCACACAGAGCCTCCAGACAGTCATGGCAATGAAAATTAAACCAACTCTTTTCAGCTGGGAGTACTCAGTCTGCGTTCCTAGCAAAACAATGGTAGGATTCAATATTATGGGCTGAGTGGTGATTTCCTTTAAGAATTCCTGTATTCTGTTTAAAGTAATCGAGAGTTTTAAGCATGTAGCGAAAATATGGATAGAGTTGGCCCCGTATTCCGCACATCTCGGGCAAAAGGTGCCTTGGCCAGTCCCCACTTAGCAATCTTACTAGGGGTAAGATATAGAAAAAAAATAGTTTTAAAATGTTGCGCCTGTAGTTTGGCTGAAATTAGAATGTTCTGTGAGAGGCAAAGTGAGTTAAAAAAAGTAGTATTAGGAGTGTCAGTTTTGCAGGACCATTTATCGGCCATATTCTGTAGGTCGTCGGGGGTCTGTCTATTTATTATATTATATAATGAGCCAATTCGTGGCGCAACTGGCTTGCGTAAGATATTAAGCATGTCGATTTCCCCGAAGCCAGAGGGACCCCCTGCCTTCCTGAACAAAAAGTCAGATATACAGTAGTATTTAAAAGCATCTTCACCTTTAAGTTTAAACTTAACCAGTAACTCTGAAAAAGGGACCACCCCTTCACAGGTAACAAGGTCTCCTAATTTCAGTATGCCGGCCTTGTGCCAGTCTGAAAAGTAGGCCCTACCGAATATAGCAGGTAAGCTGCCATTATTGCTCACTTTCCCCTGAGGCGGAAGCCGGGGGCGCTTGCTTGTTTCTTGCTGTTACTCGCTGCGTGACTGCTTGTTATTGTTTTTAAACCTTTTTAAAAAAACTGTGTATATTTTAAATTGTGCTTTTTTACCTTGTGCCTTGCTTGTAAATCCTCAAGGATCCCCATTCTGTAGTGGTCTTTAGCGCTGTCCGATCTCAGGCGCTGACACAGCACGCTGAGGATAGCCGCCGCCATCTTAGGGGGAGGCAGGGTAGCGGTCCAGATCTTGGACGCCTCCCGCCCTCCCTCGTTACTTAAGGGATCTCTTCCCGCCTGCCCCTAGACTAATGCTCACTTTCCCCTGAGGCGGAAGCCGGGGGCGCTTGCTAGTTTCTTGCTGTTACTCGCTGCGTGACTGCTTGTTATTGTTTTTAAACCTTTTTAAAAAAACTGTGTATATTTTAAATTGTGCTTTTTTACCTTGTGCCTTGCTTGTAAATCCTCAAGGATCCCCATTCTGTAGTGGCCTTTAGCGCTGTCCGATCTCAGGCGCTGACGCAGCACGCTGAGGATAGCCGCCGCCATCTTAGGGGGAGGCAGGGTAGCGGTCCAGATCTTGGACGCCTCCCACCCTCCTCTCTATGTATATAACCAGGCGGACTTCCCGTCCGCGCAGCGGGCGGGCGCAGCGGGCGCGCAGAAGGCGCGCCTAAGGCAAGACCGTCTGCGCCCGTCCACGCCGGGTCCGTGCCTAGGGCCAGTCCCCCTGCCGGCTGTCCTGCGGTTATCTCTCTCTGCTGGTCCAGAGAACAGCTTCTACAGTTGCGAGTGGGTATTTACCAGCCAATCTATTGCTGCGATCCGTGTAAGCTGGAGGGGCGCCCTTTCACTTGCCTTCATTGCGACGTGGTACTGTCCTCCATGAGTAAACGCGCCTTACCTCGCTTCTACCCTACTAAGCGACCCATTCACCCCCTGATGCTTAGGGCTGGCTTAGTCAACTGCCGCTCTCTTCCTCGCCATGCTAGTGATATTTGGACATCTCTCGACTCCCATGCTTGGGATATCTTGTTTCTTACTGAGTCTTGGTTAAAAGATACTTCCAACCCTGACATCCATTTAGCCCTGCCCCCTGGTTATCTCCTAATGGGCATTAATCGTGTGGGCGAAAAAACTGGAGGCGGTCTTGCCATCATATTGAAATCCCATCTCCGTTTGACTATTAGTAAACTTATGAACATTGGGTCGATTGAAGCCATGTACTTCACTATCTCTGATTCGGCTGCCGTTATTCTGGCAGGCATTTTAGTATATAACCCCCCCAAGGCTTCAGCCTCTTCTCTGCTGCCACTGATACATCAGATAGCGGATCTTTCCCTTAAACACCCGCACTTCATAGTTCTCGGTGATTTAAACCTACTTGTTGATAACCCGTCCTGCTCCCAGGCTACTCAGCTATTAGACACTCTACAGGGTTTAAACCTGACCCAATTAGTCCAGGGCCCGACGCACGTTGCAGGCCATACCCTTGATTTAATCTTTTCTAATCATCCTGCTATCACTGTCCATTCCCCCCTCCCTCTCACCTGGTCAGACCACTACTTCATCCCATTTGAACTCACCTTTCCCGCGACTTCTGGTCCGGGGGCGCCTGACAGGGTGTATAGGAGAAAATGGCATAAAGTCACCTGTTCGGCATTGGATCCTTTTTTTACATATCAACCTGATTCTCTGTCCACAGATGTTGATGCTAGCGTGGCTCAGCTCAATTCTGCTTTATTGCTGTCCATCGATGCTATTGCTCCTATTCAACCTATTACTTCCGCCAGACTCCGTCCTGCTGCCCCCTGGTTTTCCCCAGCCCTTCGTGTTGAAAAGAGTCGGTGTAAAAAATTAGAACGTAATTGGCGGCAAACTTATGATCCAGAGGCAAAAATTGTTTATAAATCTGCTTTAAAAAACTTCTCTAAATTAAAAAAATCTACGATGAGAGATTTCTTTGCCCTACAAATTAAGAACGCTGATAACTCGTCTAAAACCCTCTTTACAATTGTAAAGGACTTTGTGAAACCCCCTGCCATGGTGCCTCAGAATTCCTCTAGCCAGGCTTTGTGTAACGGTCTGTCGGATTACTTTCAAGATAAAGTCAACGACACTGCAAGACCATCAAAGATGGCTTTTAAAGAACTTACCACTGAGTCTGCACTTAGTCTGCTTATCCAGTGTAAGTCAGGCTCCCCTCTTGATCCCGTCCCTGCTAAAATCATGAGCAATCTGGCCCCTTTGTTGGTCAGTCCATTTCTTTCTATTTGGAACTTTTCGCTGTGCTCGGGCCAGTTCCCGGCTGTTTGGAAGGAGGCCCTATTAGTTCCCATTTTGAAGAAAGTGGATGCGGATCCGACGCAATTTTGTAACTATCGCCCAATTTCCCTCCTTCCCAAACCGGCGAAGGTCCTGGAAAAGGCTGTGCAGTTACAATTGGCAGAATATTTAGAAACCAACTCATTGCTGCATGACTCACAGTCAGGATTTAGAACTGGTTTTAGGACTGAGACTGCTCTATTAGAGGTATCTGAGACGATCCGTGAGTGTGTGGATAGGGGCGAGGAGGCCATGTTGGTCCTCCTCGACCTATCCGCCGCTTTTGACATGGTATCTAACAAAATTTTACTGGATCGCCTGTTGCAGTTTGGATTGGGAGGCTCTGCTCTATCCTGGATTGCCTCCTTCCTTACCGGTCGTGCTCAGCAAGTTCTTCTTAAACCGTTTGAATCAGAGGGTAAACCCCTCACATGTGGGGTGCCTCAGGGCTCTGCACTCAGCCCTCTATTCTTTAACGTTTATCTTGCACCTTTGGCTGAGGTAGTGGAGTCTTGGGGTATTGGGGTGATCTCTTACGCTGACGATACTCAGCTTATGTTTTCCTTTAGAGATCACTCAGACTCCAGCTTCGCCAGCTTTCGCAAGTGTTTAAGCAACATATGTTCTTGGATGTCTGTTAATCATCTCAGACTCAACACTGATAAGACGGAGGTCCTATTCTTTAATCAGAAAACCATCCCTCCTGCCACTCTGTGGTGGCCGTCTGTGCTCAACCCCCCTCCCTCCCCTGTTCTAACAGCGCGTAACCTAGGCTTTCAATTTGACAACGCTCTTTCCTGTAAGGCTCAAATTAGTAAGGTTACGGCAGCCTGCTTTGGGAAGTTGCGTATGATTAAAAAGATCTTCCCATATCTGCCTTTGGATGCTCGTAGAACTGTCATTCATGCCTTGATCACATCACATCTGGATTACGCCAATAGTCTTTATGCCGGTGCCCCCATGTACCTTATTGAACGTCTTCAGATTGTTCAGAATGCGGCGGCAAGACTAATTGGTAATATCCCCTATCGTCAGTCGGTTGCGCTCTATCGAAAAAAGTTACACTGGCTCCCCATTTCCCGCCGCATCCAGTTCAAGATGCTGACTCTTGCCTTTCGTGCCCTCAATGGGTCAGGCCCAGGTTATCTGAGAAAGAGACTCGTGCTTCTCCAATCAGCCAGATCTTTGCGTTCAAATAATCTACGCCTTCTCACGGTTCCTCGCTTCCGTCGCTCTAGAATGGGCGGCAGAGCTTTTACCGTAATGACGGCCAAACTTTGGAACAGCCTACCACTTGATCTTAGTTTTCTTCCTTCAGAATCTCTTTTCCGTAGCAAACTGAAAACCTGGCTGTTCACCTCTCCTTAACTGCCTCTCTCTCCGAGCATATGGTCTACAGCGCCGGGACACCCCCGTTGGGGGTAGCCGCGCGCTTTATAAGCTTCTTAAATAAATAAATAAATAAATTATTCAGCATGGGAGTGTAGAAGTTAATTCTACCCAACCCAAGAATTTTACGGATGCTGCGAAAGGTTTTAAAAGAGTTTAGTAGTGTCTTAAACCTCACCCTTTTGTAATATCCGTAGGTGGTCTCCTGAAGTAGGCAGCCCCAGGACTGGTCACCCAGCAGTAGCTGAAGAGGCGAGGGGAGCCCTATGGTCTGGGGGGATGGAGCCTCTTTTAGCAATTCTGTGCTGTATTGTAGAATCGAGGCCCAGTAGTAGAGTGTAATATTGGGAAAGGACCAGCCCCCTCGCTCCTTTGGTAGACAGAGCTGCCTTAGTGCCCTCCTGGGTTGGGAATAAGACCAGATGAACTGTGTGAAAATTTGTTGAAATTTTAACAAATTGGATTTACTGAACTCCAGGGGTATTGTGCGGAAGAAATACAAGAGTTTTGGAAAGTATGTCATTTTTATGACATTGCATCTGCCTACAAGGGTTAAATGTAAGTTGTTAATTTGTTTCAGGGCCTTTTTTGTGTGTAGTGCCAGAGGGGCTAGGTTGTCTGTGACAATTTCATCCAAATTTGATGATATAGAAACTCCCAAGTATTTGGCTTTAGAGACAACTCGAAAGTCAGTCCATAAAGCTTGGCTATTTGTTCTTATTTGGTTTTTATTTTGGTTCAGAGCATAGCCAGAAAGCCTCCCAGATTTTAGCGCCTCATTTTCAAGAGCCACTATGGTGTTTGAAGGGTCAGGTGAAGTGATGGCCAGGTCATCGGCATAAGCCATGATCTTAGTACAGCTGCCATGGAAATTAACTGGGAGGATCTCATTATTTCTCTCTATTTGCTTGATAAAGGGGTCAAGATAAAGGGCAAACAGCAAGGGGGAGCAAGGACAGCCCTGCCTGGTGCCCCGGGAGATCTTAAACTTACTGGTTAGTTGCCCATTCACTGAGACACAAGCTGTTGGTTTTACATAAAGGGCTTGTACTGCCTGCGTGATCTTAGGTCCAAATCCCATTCTCTTTATGACCGACCACAGAAATCTCCAGGAGACCCGATCAAAGGCTTTCTCAGCGTCCAAGAGTGTAAGTGACATCAGGTCTCCGGCAGCCTGTGCGGCGTCAAAAAGAGTAATGGCCCTTCTGACATGTTCGGTTGTTCCTTTTTTCGGGATAAACCCGTGCTGCCACTCTGAAACCAACGATTCAACCACAGAAGAGATTCTATTAGCTAATATTTTGGAAAAGATTTTTGAGTCACAATTAATGAGCGTTATAGGTCGATATGAGCTCATCTCTGTTGGAGATTTGTCCTTCTTTGGGGAAAATAGCTATTCTGGCCATGGACCAGGATGCTGGTGGTAAGGTCCTATTAAAAATAGATGTTATTACTTCTGTAAAGATTGTCTTAATCTGTGAAGCAAAGGACTTATAAAATTCTACTGGCCCAGTGGCTTTCCCGTCAGGCAAACTGTTAAGGGACTCCAATATCTCATCCCATGTGGGAGTTATATCTAATCTGTTCGTGTCTTCTAAGGAAAGAGATCTGAGATTCACCTCGCTAAGGTAATTAGTGGTCTCCAGAGCGATTAAATCGCTAGGGCCACAAATCTCTTCGGTATAAAGCTTGGAATAAAAATCCTGGAATCCGTTTCGAATATGATCTGTGTTGTTAGTCTCAACCCCTGATGGAAGTTTAATTGTGCGAATCTCGATGTAGGAGACCAAGTGCCTAGTCCTGACGGCCAAATGGTGTCCAATGTTCTCACTACACTCATAGTTTTTCTCCCGGGTACTTGCCCATTTTGCGGCGATCTTTTCTGCAAAGATTGCCCCAATTTCGGCTCTGGCCAGCACTACCTCCTTCTGGACTGTCTCGATGTTTTGTCCGGTCTGAATGTGGTGAGTCAGTTTAGTTTCAGCCACCCTGAGCTTTCCTTGTAAGTTGTTTATCACCGCTTTCTCTTTTTTATTTTTGCGTATTGAGAAGCCCAGGGTTTCGCCCCTGACCCCCGCTTTTAGTGCTTCCCAAACTGTCATAAGAGGGGCAGAGCCAACATTGAATTCCAGAAATTCCTCTAGCCATCCTTGCATATGTGTTTTATACATCTGATCCTGTAGTAGAGCTTTTTCAAAGGTCCAGGTGGAGACCGCTTTGACTTTCCCTAGGCCTGTAATATTGATGATAAGGGGATTATGGTCGGACATAAAACGTGGAGCCATTTCAATAGTGCAATTATTAATGATCGAGGATGAAAGAAAGAAATAATCTAGTCTAACAAGGGTGTGGTGCGGAGCCGAGTAAAAAGTATACCCTGGCAAGGAGGGGTTTAGGCTTGCCCAGCAGTCTCTTAGACCATGTACCTGTGCAAGGTCTAGCAAGGCCTGATATACCTGTGGTTTCCTACCCTTGTATTTCCAATGACTGACACTAACCCAGTTGGAGGGTAAATGCAAATTCAAATCGCCACAGAGGACAATGGGAGTGGGCCAGTGTGCTAGTTCCCCGGAGACCAAATTTATAACTCTTGGGTCGTCTAGATTACTCCCATAAATTGAGCAGAGGGTAAAAGGGGGGTTATTAGAAACATGGCACTCGGTGATCACCCATCTGCCTAAGGGATCAGCCTTGACCCTGGGTGAAAAGATAGAGAGTTTTTTTTCAGCCAAAATACCTACCCCCTTTTTGAACCCTGTGTAGTGGCCCCTAAGACTTAAAAACCCAAGGAGTCTAATAGATATCTCTGAGAGCCCTCAATATGAGTTTCCTGAATACAATTAATGTCCCCCCCAAAGAGCGAAGCCCAAGCGCCACACTCTGTCTTTTTGAGCGATCATTTAGCCCGCAGACGTTAACAGAGACAATTCTTAGAGAGTTTAACTTAGCCATTTTTAAGGAAAAAAAAGAAGCCAAAGGATAATAATAATAATACTACAGGTTCCTGATATCTTATCTTGTGCCATGGCAAGTGCGTCTTAGGTATACATATGCATGTGCAGAAGAAATTTAAAGAACTCGTGCTGGATTTATCTGTGCAAAACTTTTCTCTTGTAGTGCCTTTCCCACCCCACCCCCTCCCCCCCTTCTTCGAGCAATCAGGCAGAGCCTGAATGATGAAAATCAACTTGAGCCCCAACTGCCGGCCACGCCGGATTGAAATATTCTATGGCTCTAGTTTATAAATTCAACCGCATGCCCCTTTCTCTTAGCTATGTTCAATGGTAACGTAATGGAGTGGAGCGATGTAGTAACAGCCTAAAGAGAAGGAAAAAAAAACCTGCAGTAGAGAATGAGGCGAAAAGCCAATTAGGGTCACAAAAAGAAAAGCAAATGATGCCAGAATCGAGGTAAAAAAAAAAAAAGGGAAATAAAGAAGTTCGATTTGAGTCTGATTTCATTCGTAAGCCCTAGCGAGCGAGTGTCACTTGTTCTTGTTGCTTTTCAGTTCCTCCAAATACTCCCCTGCCTTAATCTCGGAGAGAAAAACCTTAGTGCTCCCGTTTAGTATTACTTTGAGCCTTGAGGGGACCATGAGAAACACTTTTGCCCCCAGCTGTGGAAAGGGGGAAATGAATTGCCTCATACGCCATCTTCGTTCAACGGTCTGGTGGCAAAAATCTGGTTTGGCAAAAAATGTTACACCATTTGCTCCCTTCTTGGAGTTAAAGCGGGCCTGGTCATATATTATTTGTCTAAGGCAAAAGTTCCCAAAGTAGACGAGGAATACTCTAGGCTGCCCTACTGACGTATTGGCACCGCTATGTTGTCGCTTTTGAAAAAAGGGGAATCGGTGTGCCCTCTGGACTTCATAGTCCCAATCCCAGCCTGGGTGATCTGGAAAGGAGTCTTTTAGTAGTTGAACTATGAAGTGCCGGGGGTCGTCCCCCTCCTTCCCCTCCGGAATACCAAGTAAGCGGAGGTTGTTCCGGCACTGGCGATTTTCTTGGTCCTCCATTTTTGTCATCAGGTCCATCAGACAGGCGGTATTAGACACTCCCTGCTCTTTGGTGGTCAGAGCGTCAGTTTCCAAGTGATCAATTTGTGCTTCTGCCATAGAAACCCGCTCGCTAATCTCTACACAGGTTTTGTTCAGACGCCCTAGCCCACCTTGCAATTTTTTAGCAGCATTCTTGGCGATTCGATTGTCCGCCCGTACTTCTTCATAAAACTCCTTAATGGAGGTCAAGATAGAGGCTAAAGAGGGTTCAGCCATTTCAACATGTAGGCTCTTGGAACTACCCCACTGAGTAGAGTTTAAATCGTCTTCATCTAGGGGGTACGATACCTGAGAGTCGGAGCAATCCCATTTTAGATGACTGCGGCACCTGTTTTTGCTGGTGGACTTTTTCTGTCGCTGAACTGTGCCTGTGTTTAAAAGTGAGGTCTCACTGTCCTCTTCGCTGGCTTCTCCAGAGACATCTTCATTAGAGGAATTTGGAGTACTGTCTGATACAGAGTAGAAATCTTCCCCTCTTGCTTCAGGAGTCCAGGGAGTCTGTGAGCCAGGGGGCACCAACAGGTTCTGGATTACTTTGTAAGTCCCTACTCCAGAGTCGGGATCAGAAGTGAGCCGAGGGGCCTCTGAGTTGTTCTTACTGAGTATATTTTCAGGTTCCTGTTCCTGTATCAGTTGGGAAGGCTGTGACAAAGAGATATTATTGTCTATGGGTAGTGGTACCGGCACCGGGACAGGGGAAGACCCATTCTGAATCC
This sequence comes from Triturus cristatus, assembly GCF_964204655.1. NCBI lineage: Eukaryota > Metazoa > Chordata > Amphibia > Caudata > Salamandridae > Triturus > Triturus cristatus. Next base: position 254,162,833 of record NC_140586.1, read on the forward strand.
CTGTGGGCTCTCTTAGTCCGGTCAAGTCATTATCTAATAAAGTAGATAGAGCAACAGGGTCCGCTCTATTCCCTGTCTGGGATATCTCAGCCTTTGCAAAATCTACTGCTGAGTGGGTAGTAAGAGAGGATAGAGGTTTCATGCTGGGGTTTGAAATGTTTTTTTTGATTCCCAGAAATTGTTTTGCAGGGGGGGAGAGAGATCTCAGCGTTTTTTATGTCTCGAGGCAAAGCACCCCCCCCCCTGACTTGCCCCATGTTTCCCCTGCATTTTCTTGTCCCCACTGACCTCATTTTTAGATTTTGGAGCTCCCTCAGTGGCAGCGACGGTGGCATCTTTGGCGGTTTTTGCGTCTTTGGGGTCCAAAGCAGTAACAGGAGTCTTTTGCTTGGAGCCTCTTCGAGCCCAACGCGTGCTCATGATGATCCTACTGTGTTCCAGCAGCTTCGCCTCACAGAAATCTTTGAGAAAGGTAGTCCAAAGGTCCTGAAGGTCGCTACCCCCGCAGATGGCTGCAGAAAATGCCAAAGGAAAAGAGCGCAAAGTCGAGTGCTTAATAACATGCAGCGTGGCCAGTGCTTTTTCCACCAGCTTCTTGCGTGAAATGAAGGCGGGCCGATTAACCCTGAGCCGGGATGAAATCTCCAATACAAACTCCCCTTCCAAGAGGAGCGATCTCCGTACTCGCGTTATAGAGCAGAAAACACGGCACTCTGGCATCTCGGGTGGCGGCGCAGGGCAGCTAGCCGATCGTTACGCGTCCGGCGTGAGCAGCCGAGCAACGTGAACTCAGGTTGATTCCATCTTGCTCCCGCCCCATATTGCTATATTGTGTATGTAATTGATTCCCGACGAACATTACAAACTCTACTGCAGTCCCATTTATACACAGGAACATGTCTAGGTCTTCCTTGTACCTTTTGAACCACCTCCTTCTCTACATGTCCATGAACCATCTCCTTTTTTTGCAATGCAATCTTTTACCTCATAGCATCATCCAGTTGTTTCAACTGCATTCAATAATGTGTTCTCTTGTAAGTAGCTTTCTTCATTAAAGAAAGCCTCAGTACTAGATGTAGGCTTCCATTCTCCTTTGAAAAATTGTCAAAAGTCCCTTTTAATAATAAGCTTTTTTTTCTTCATATGTAACACTGTTTTATCCAGTGTTTTCATTATTTTAATGCAAATGCTTTATCTACCACACTTTGAACTCACATTTTTGCTTCAATGCTTCTTCTCTCATTGTTGTTAAAGCTCCCTTTTTATTGACATAATTTTCCACATTTTTAATGTTTCTCAATACTGTTTTAAGAAACTCCTTAGGGGCATATTTACAACAGGGCGATAAAAAATTATCGCCGCTTTAGCGGCCGTTTTCGGCCGAAAAGCGGCGATAATTTTATCGCTATATTAGCAAGGTCACGCTAACGCGTGAAACCTTGCTTTAGCATGGGGATTTCTAACGCCCAGCTTTGCATCTCTAATGAGATGCAAAGTGGGCGTTCCTGACCTGATATGATAGGAGAAATGTTGCTAAGCGACATTTCTCCTATCATCAAGCCCCACGCTATGAAGCATAGCGTCAGGAAAAGTAGCGATAACACCTGTTATCGCTACTTTCCTAACACCTGCTTCAGGACTGACTTAGCCTTGATATCCTATGGAAGGTGGATATCATGGCTAAGTTTGTGAGTCCCTATCAACAAGGTAACGTGAGATTATCACTGGGTTTCCAGCGATAACCTCACGTTAGCCACGTTAGCCAGTTAGCGCTAGGATTTTTATCGCCGATGAGATAAGCGTTGCTAATAGCACGCTATCTCAGCGATAAAAATCGGCGCTAGCCGGCGATAATTATCCGAGCGCCAAGTGCGCTCAGCGATAGTTATCGCCGGTTGTTGTTGATTTGCCCCTTAGTTCTCCTACCAGCAGTTGTTTTTTCCACACTACATTCTGTCCATCATCTATATTTTTTAATGTCAGCTTTTTTTAGGTAGTACTGTTTCTTCAGTTTTTTTGCCTCAGTTCCTTTCTTGCCATCGTAAATTCTTCTGTTTCAACACAAGTAGATATCTGAAAACCAAATACAGAAGGTATTTAACTTTTTATTATAAACCATTACATTACATACCTCAAGCAAGTAAATACCTACATAATTCATTACATCAGTAATTCATTTGATTCCACAGGCATTAAACATCTTTATTCCCTCTCAAAGTACATGTCTTACCTTTTAAGCACATACCACCCTGCCCTATGGGCTACCTATGGATGACTCATATGTAGAACAAGCATTTGCAATGCAATAGGTCTCACAGTTACGAGAGTTTCAGCTATTGGCATTGTAAATAACAATGCCTTTTATTTATGCTTAAAAAAAAAAAAGGCATTATTATTTGTAATGTCAATAGCTCAAACTCGCGTAAATGCGAGACCTATTGCATTGCAAATGCTTGTTGCTTCTTTGTCAGGCTTCGTACGTTTTAGCCCCACATGGAGCGACTGCTGTTCCCGGATATGTCGTTGATGTTTCTGCACAATCTGTGCTTGAAACAATGAGCCCTGTTCTCTTGGGCGGAATCCTCCCAGGGATTAAGGGGGAGGGAGGCTCTCCAGGAGGTGTTATGGCCAGCATCCCTCCTGGACTCACGCGGTCTCTCGGGGCATTGGGGAGGGGGGGGGGAGAAGGAATGCTGGTGACTGTGTGTGGGACAGGAGGTGGGGGTGCAGCAGAGCCGGGGGGTTATGTTCAGTAGCTGTAATATTCTTTAATTCAAAGACACGTCTTGTCCATTTTGGAAGGATGATAAGCGGGGTCGTCATCATCATAATCTTATTTTTAAAGTGCCTAATTAGCATAAAGAGTGATCCAAGCTCTTGTGAACCTAAGAGCCTCCAATTCTACTTTAATTAGTGTAGCAAGGGCACCAACCCACTGATCTATGTTAGGCTATTCATTTAAATGAACCCCCTTAATGCTTGTTTTAATAGTGCTGAGTGATACTAGTGCTGCCCCTCGGCGCTAAAGTACAGCCCTCCATGCTATATACATGATTATTGTGTTTGTGCAGTGCAGCATGCTGCCGACTCACATAACACAAACCAGGTGGTGCTGCCCGGCTGGGACTGCCCCACAGTGACCCAGTGAGGGGGATTAATAAATTAGCGATAAGGGCGCGAGGCCTGCAGTGGTGTCGGCTCCTGTGTGTGAGATGAGTGCGTGTGGCCTGCAGTGGGGTCTGTCCTTGTGTGTGTGGCTCTGTGTGTGTGATGAGTGTGTGCGGCCTGCAGCGGTATCTGCCCCCGGATGTGCATGTATGTGTGTGTATGATGGGTGTTTGTGGCCTGCAGTGGTGTCTGTCCCTGTGTGGGAGATGGGTGCGTGCTTCTGCAGCAGTGTCTGCCCCTGTATATGTGTGTCTTTGTGTGTGTGTGGCCTGTAGTGGTGACTGGGTGTGTCTGCTTGTGTATGTTAGTGTTTGTGTATATAATGAGTGTGTGTGGGTCCTGCACTGGGGTATGTGTGTTTCTGCATGCGTTTATGCGTGTGTGTGTGTGTGTGAGACACTGCGACCGGTTGTTTACTGTGACTATGCATGGGTGTTTATATGTGCGCGTGGTGCTGATCAGAGCTTCCGAATCCCCTCTACTTCCACGGACGGAATGATTTCACAGTCACACACGCATACACACATCATACGCTGGTGGGGCCCATTACACCAACATTCACCCTAAATCACACTATCCGTGCCCTGTAAAGGAGAAACACCTTCCACATATGCTCTATCTAATCTGCCTGTACTTTGAGGTCAATGCGACCAGCTAGTTGCTATAGATCTAACAAAATACATTTCAAAGAATACACCAATAAATTCAATAAACATGACCAGAAATAACCACCCGAGACAGGAATTCAAACAGATTGTTCATTTATCTAAAATTTTAAGAAAAGCCAATTAAATGCAAATTTCATTTCTCTCATATTTACCTATTCTGTCTAAATGTCAGATCCTAAGTCAGAACCGGTCCTCTGGAGAAAAATTAGAGTTTTCTGCCGTCTTGTAGAGTCATCGTCCTCTCCGTCAGCATATATACCTCGCATCATCAGCTCGGGAAGAAGTGGCGCTAGACCTCTCTAGTCTACTATTATTTATACTAAATTTTACATTCTATAAAGTAACATTTCTATAATCAGAACGGATGAATGGCGGAAATAATGTCATCTTGGTACTTTTTCGATATTCTACGGGTTGTTCTCACGCATAGATTGTCCCAAATAATGAATAGCAGAATTGAACGCCCATGACTAATTTGCTACTTTTTCGGATGTCTCTACTAGGTGAATTTGTTTCAAAAGTAGGTTCACATTGAGTTCGTATCAACTTTTCCGTCTTTCAGGGGCTTTTGGCAGATGTCCCAGACTTGTCATCATGCTTATGGCTTTTCAGTTCATCGGAGGTGCAAGGTCACAGGCAGAGCGAAGCCTTTCTGTAAATTTCCAGCAACTCCAATGCAGGCTGCGGGTGGTGGCCATTTTGTGGCAGGCCACAATGGACAACTTAAGCAAAAATAAACATAAAACAGAATTACTGCACGGAAATGATTATACAGTGTTATTCCCCTGCTAATACCCTTATGTGTGTGTATTTATCTAGCCATTTGCAACATCAAAAGCCATTAATGCATATTAATTATAAGCGCAAACACAATAACATCACATAAGCAATATCGATTTCTGTCAATTTGCTCACCAACTTAGTTCACTTGTTATTTAGCCATGCAATAGCATTCCCACGTGTAATTCTCTTGTTAATAAGGTTGATTAGACATCATTTGACAAACTCTTAATACTTAATAATTAATCAGTAGTACTTTTAGTTATAACATGCGAAAATGAAACAGATATTTGGTAAGTGTCGGTATTTTAGAATCGGTATTTACCGATTCGGTAATGGTAACCTGTATCTCATTGATTCCTATGGGCCAGGAGGCCCATAGGAATCAATGGGAAGACAGTTACCATTACCGAATCGGTAAATACCGAATCGGTAATGGGGGGAGCTCAATCAAGGGTGGCAGGGTGTCACATTGACACCCTGTTGCACCCCTGATTCCTGCATGTGTGCACATGTGGCACACATACATGCCCTGAGGGCATGTGTGTCTGCCACATTGCACACATCTAAGGGCCAAAAAATGCATTAACTGAGTCATTCGTCATTTACCACCAACTTTCAGTTGGTGGTAAATAACGAATCCCCACACCCACCACACACTCCCCCTACATCTCATTTCTGTATTCGGTATTTACCGAATCGGTAAAATTACCGAATCGGTAATTTTACCGATTCGGTAAATTACCGAATACAGAAATTATCCCCCTACATATCAAAAGCCTAAATACCGGTCGGTAACGGTATATTTACCGAAAATCGGCCGTTGCCGACCGGTATTGGGCTACCTACATATGGCCCTAAGTTCTATTTCTTGTGGATCTCTTTCCGATTTCTTTTGTCTCTTCTTAACATTTTCTTTTGTGATTTTCTTTTTATTTCTTATATATCTACAACACATACATCCTAATCTAAGGATCAATAATGCAACTATTACACAAGTTAATGGAAATAATATCTTACCAAATATGGTACTACCTATCTTAGCTACAAAGTTCTTAATAGCAATCATTTTGTTAGCCATTTTAGTCCAGATACTTTCAGCTTCCAGTGGTACTAATTCTTCATGCAAATCAGTAATATTTTTGATGTAAACTTTTAGATCTTTACTTTCGTTAGGAATGTAAGTGCAACAATGTTGAACTTTCAGCATTCCACAGACTCCACCCTCTTTTGCCAAATGAATGTCAAGGGCAAGTCGATTTTGCATCGCCATAGCACGCAAAGCAACCATTTCTGTATTAACCAAAAGAAAGCCTCCAGCGGTGCTTGTTGACAAGCGATCTACCACTGTGGACAGCTTCCGAATGCCAAATGCATTCAAAGAAATTCCCACTGCTGGAATTAAAGCTCCAAAAATATCTCCTACAATTTCTGTCCATGTTTCTCTTCTATATCGTGTTAAAGGATTAGTTTGTTCAGCATTATCTACTCTATCCATGTGAAAAATCTTTGGAAAGACCAGGCCAACATAACATGTACCAAACCAATGGTCAGGCAAACGGTAATAAGCCTTGTTCCCACAAATATAATACACTCCCGGGAAAACTGGATCTTCTCCTCCTCTAAATCCCCATCCGGTTGCAATAAAGTATGTATCATGTCACTCACTAGTCCCTATGAAATAATAATCATTTTGGGATCTCTTTCTGGTAATGCACAGTTTTCCTTTCTGTGGGGCATCTATAGCCATAGTTGGACTGGCTCCATTTTTCAACTCCTTTTCTTTCTCAATATCCCACATTGTGTCACTTATTTTATGGCCTTCTGCTTTCTTGTGCATGTTCAACCTTCTTCTCTCAACCATGTCTAGAAAAGTCTTTTCTTCTCCTTTCAAACTGCAAGTTAAATTGTTTCTAAAAACATATTCTAAGGTTAATTCTTTGGCTTCTAGAAAAATCTCACCTAAAGTGTTAGCTTCCTTTGCAGGATTCAATTCTTTATTCATAGGCAACTGCCCAAGAATATTATCTATATTAGACATATTGTAATCTAATTTCCCTAATTGATAAAATATACTAATCAACACACTACAGGAAATTCCATACGTAGCCGGAAGATGATGATAAGTCACTCCTTCCGAAACAGAGGCAGGTAATTGCATGCAGACATAGCAATCCCTTACTTCCATTGTCTTTACGTACTCGTACAACAATTTAGAAAAAACATTACTAGAAAAATCGTTAATTGACCTATCCTTATGTATATGTACAATACTAGTTCTAGTCGGAACTACCTTTAATGGACTCTTCCCTATATTAGTCTTGTTCTCAGTATGACCTTCTAAAGTGTCTATAGTGACTCTAAATGAAATCAATAAAGCAAGCACGCTCCATAGCAGCATTAATAATCCTGTACAGCAGCAGCACATTTTGCACCATCTTTTCAGAAAGGTACATCTACTTTTATTCTCAGTGTTAGCCATTTTGTTAATTTGACCGTGTCTTTTGACTTAGCCTCTTCTACTCCTCTATGGAACTTTTAAGGGCAGCTAGTACCCACCAGATTATTAAACTCTACTAATTTTAGTACTACTTCTTTTTCTCTTCTGCAAGTGATTTTTTTCTTGGATTCACTCAATTTGGATTTTCATCACTTTTCACTGTCTCTTCATCATCATCAAACTGTATCAGGTCCTGAACATCCGTCTCTTCTCCAATGTCGGACAAGATAACTCTCAGGATTCCCACAGCTTCTTCTTCAGCAACCTCCTTCAGTAAAGCCTCCTCTGGACTTCCTTGGCTGTCCGCCTCTTCTCCTTCTTCAGGCAGTGCCACATACGTCCATTCCGGTGACTTGTACCTCTGGTTTGGTTTTCTTACTCTTTTAGTTCTCTCAGGTATCTTTGCTTCTTCTTCCTTGGTAGGATTCTGACTTGACACTTCGTTCACTTGTTCAGCTTTCGAAGAGTTAACTCGTGTCAGTCTGTACCTTAGTCTCTTTATCTTATTTGGCCAAAGATCTCCTTTAGCATTTCTCTTTTGCTTTCCTTCTTTATTGTTTCTTTCTCCAAGCCAAGTTCTCTTTCTCAGAACTCGTCCTCCATGAATTTCATTGTCACTTTCATCAGACTCTGTTTCAGTTGCTACTGGTTCATTAACAGCTTTCTTTTCTCCAACAACTTCCTTTTCTCCAACAGTCTCTTTTTCCACCAATTGAGATTTCCCTACTTCTGTCCCTCCTCGGGTCTCCGACACGCAATCTTCTTGCTGTCTACTTGTCCCTTCACCTAGCTTGTTGTGGATTTTCCCTACACCTCCTCGGGGTTTTTCCGCAATCTGTCCCTCTCTGTCTTTGTCTGTCCCTTTTTCTTCAATATTTATCTCAGGTGGAACTTGTCCAATTTCCTCATGTGACTCAGGTGTCTCTTCTGTTGGAATATTCTTTTCTTTTCTTTCTTTCTTTTTGTGTTGGTCACTGTCAATTGGAACCTCAGGCAATTCTTCTGAGTCTGAACTTGCTTCTGCAGTTTGCACTGTTCTTTTCAGAACCTCTTCTGGTGGGATGAAAGCTTCTCTTGACTCACTTTCCCCACTTTCAGGATTCTTTTTCCTTCTTACTGCCTCGCTGTCTGCATCATCACTGGAATCTGATTCTTCAAAGTATTCTTTTCCAGTACCATCTCTTGGATTTGGAACTCTCAGTGTGTAGCTTGCATGTATCCAATTTTTCACACCAGCACACTTCACAGCAGTCGTTGTGGTCAAGATGACTTGTCTTGGCCTTCCCCACCTTGGAACCAGGCAATTCCTTCTTCTGTGGACTTTTATCCTTACCCAGTCCCCTGGGCTCAGATCATGGGCTGGTTTCTTTTCAAGTGTGGTGGCGTCCTCTCCAACCTGGTGAAACACAAAATGAACTGCGTCAGCCGGGCCTTTGCAGTAACCCAAAATCATGTCATCAGTTATAGTCATCAGTTTGTTCACTGGTACATATGCATGCCTCATAGCACGTCCCATGATAATTTCATGTGGACTCAAACCTGTTGTTCTGTCTGTAGTAGACCTAATGGTCATCAGGACTAGAGGCAAGACATCGGGCCATTTCATTCCTGTGGCTAAGCACATTTTGCCAATTCTGTTTTTGATAGTACCATTCATCTGCTCAACTACCCCAGAAGCCTCTGGTCGGTAGGCACAATGCAACTTCTGCTGTACACTCAATGCTTCACAAATTAGACCCATGATTTCATTATAAAAATGTCCTCCTCTGTCTGATTCAATGGTTACTGGGAACCCGTACCTTGGGATGAACTCTCTTAACAGTAATTTGGCCACTGTTATCCCATCATTTCTTCTTGTTGGGTACGCCTCGACCCACCTTGAGAATAAACAGACCACCTCCAGGACATACCTCAACCTATTGACTGGGGGCATTTCAATGAAGTCTATCTGCATTCTTGTGAAGGGTCCTCCCTCCCTGCCTATTGTTCCTAGGCTCACCACTGTTTTCTTTCCAGGATTGAATTGCTGACATATCAGACATCTCTGGCAAAGGCTTTCTGCTATCAGTCTAAACTTTGGACTGTACCAGGTTTGCTTAAAGGCTCTTATCATAGCATCCCTTCCCAAGTGTCCTTGGCCATGATACATCCTTGCCATTGTTGATAGCATGCTGTTTGGCATTACTGGTCTTCCATCCCTAGAAACCCACACATGATCTTTTTCTCTAGGTGCACAACCTGCCTTCACCCAATCTCTCATTTCGTCATCCTCTGCCTCATCCTGCAGCTGTTTTACTTCCTCCCATGTCCCCACTTCATTAGTAAACATTAATGAACAAGAAGACATTTCCCGTTCTTTACTCCTGTTAATTGAGTGATTGTTTCTTGCACAGTATTGTGCTATGTCATTGGCAAACTTGTTACCAACTGTTACAAAATCGTCACCATGACCATGAGCAGCACATTTTACAACTGCTAGTTCTTTAGGCAGCTGTATCGCCTCTAGCAGTTTTCCAACCACTTCAGCATTCTTTATGGGAGTTCCACTTGAGGTCAGGAAACCTCTTTGTAGCCATAGCTGGCCAAAATCATGGACAACCCCAAAGCCATACTGGCTGTCAGTCATCACAGTCACTCTCACACTTCTTCCAATCTTGCATGCTTTTGTCAGTGCCACCAATTCTGCCACCTGAGCGGATTTAACTCCTTTCAGGGGTGATGCTTCCACAACTTCCGAGACTTTGCACACAGCATATGCAGCACTCAACACTCCTTCCTCTGTTCTCAAACAGGATCCATCCACAAACAACACATGATCACTTTCAGGCAGTGGCAGATCTCTTATGTGTGGCCTTGGCTTTGTGCAGTAATCAAGTACATCCAGGCAATCATGATCTACATCATTTCTCACTCCCACACATTCAGCATCAGGCAACAGTGTTGCTGGATTCACATTCACACATCTCTCCAGACTTACATTGGTTGCACCAAGAATGACTTTCTCATATTTAGTCAGCCGACTATGAGACATGAACTGTGTCCGGCTCCTTGTTAAAAGGATTGCCACATCATGAGGTACAAATACCCGTACAGGGTATCCCATTATGATTCCCTCACTTTGTTCCAGACTTTTGCAGGTAGCAGCTACTGCTTTCAGGCAACCTGGCAAACCCACAGCTACTGGGTCAAGAGTTGCTGAGAAATAGGCAATTGGCCTCCTCAGACGTCCATGTTTCTGGATTAACACTGAAAGTGCACATCCATTTCTCTCACTACAGTACAGCTCAAATTCCTTTTCATAATCAGGCATTCCTAGGGCAGGAGCTTCACAAAGTCTGTCTTCCAGCTCTCTGAATGCAGCCATTTCTTCTGGGTTTAGTTCTAGTGGGTCTTTCACTTCACTTTTGTTTAATTTAATCAATGGTTTGGCAATCAGGGAAAAATTACTTATCCACTGACGACAGTAACCCACCATTCCCAGGAACATTCTCACCTCCCTTTGTGTCATTGGGGCTCTCATTCCCCTAATGATTTTGATTCTGTCAATAGTCACTTTTCTCAGGCCTTTCTCAATATTGTGTCCTAGATACTGGACTTCTTTCTTACAGAACTGCAATTTGGCTGGAGATACCAAGTGATTCAGCAATGCAATGGTATCTACTTCACAAGATTCACGTGTTTTTGATGTCACAAGTAGGTCATCAATATATTGGACCAAGACTGAATTTTCAGGCATTGTCAGATTTTCCAGAGATTTCTTTAGCAATTGATTAAATATTGAGGGGCTCTCTGTATACCCCTGTGGGATTCGGCACCATGCCAAAATCCGCTCTCCAAATCTAAAAGAAAATATTGGCTGACTGTCATGATGTAATGGGATTGAAAAGAAAGCATGACACAAATCAATTACCGTATACCATTCTGCATCATGGGGAATCTGATACAAAATCACTGATGGATTTGGTACAATAGGACAACATGGCACAACAATCTTGTTAATCTTTCTCAAATCTTGTACTATTCTGAACTTTCCATTATGTTTCTTCAGTCCCATTATCGGTGAATTACATGGGCTGCTCAATATTTCTCTTAACACCCCTTGCTGGATCATCTTCTCAATTAAGGGTGTTATTCCTTCAATTATTTCAGGTGTCAATCTGTATTGCGGTATGTTTGGGTAAACCACTCCCTCTTTTACAGTAATCTTTACTGGATCTACATTTCTTATCAGACCCACATCTTCTCCAGTAAAATCCCAAACTGCTGCTTTCACTGTCTGTTTCAACTCTGGGGGTAATGCATCAGGATTAAATATTGCATATGTTCCCAAAGCCTCACATTCTCTGTTATCCATGGTCATTCTGTATAGAACATCCTCATCAGATGTCTCAAAGGTTATTCCATCTGGAGTACAGAAAATAGTGCAATTCATTTTGCTCAGCAGATCCCTGCCTAACAAGTTCACCGGGCTGGTGTCACACACCACAAATCGGTGCATGTCTGAAAATTTCCCTATTCTAACCCTTACTGGTTCAGTAAGTAGTGTTTTAATCTGTGTGTTGGATACACCAACCACTTGGATTGCTTCATCCGAGAGAGGAAGATTCTTTATATCAGCTGACCTGACAGTTGATCTCGTGGCCCCAGTGTCAACTAGGAGCGTGATACTTTCACCATTTATTTTCCCATCTACAAAGGGCCCTGCCTGGTCTATTTCTAGAGTTGCGCCAAGTACGCACTCCTCCTCCTCTCTTCGGCACCGTCAGAAGTCTCCCTCAGAGTCACTTCCCTCATTTTTCAGCCAGTACTGAGATACAGCGCTTGCGCGTTTTGGTTTGATTACCTTCTCTTCAACATAGAACCCCGATTCTTGGCTGTACTTCTGGGATCCTTTTCTCTGTGGCAAGGGTGGTTTTGGCACCTGATTCTGCTGCTTATCAGCCTTCTGCTGTTGCCGATGCTGACCACACCCCTCACTCTGCACCTGCGAATTCAATGACGAATTATCATTGTTAGTGGACGGTGGATTCTTACACTCGGATTTCCAGTGCCCTAATTTTCCACAGTTGTGGCATGGGAACTTTTTCTTGGCTTCCTTGATATTTCCCTTTCCTTTTCCTGGACCAAACCTGGACTTATTTCCTGGGTTATTGGCCTGTTCAACCAGCTGAGCTTCCTGTCTTTCTGCAACTTTCACCTGTGCCCACATTGCCTTTTCTTTTAGCTTTCTCTGCTTTGCCTCAATTTCATCACTGAAGTATTTTGCATGTCTCAAAATCTCATCAATCTTCTTACTCTGCCAATCCACGGTGTGCTGCCGTATCATTTCACTGATTTCAGGCCGCAAACCGTACACAAATCTATACACAAAATGACTCAGATCCTTGTCACCCAGGTGTTCATCTCCACTGAACTGCTTAAAAGCTAGTATCAGTCTTTGATAGTAAGCATGGACTGATTCTTTCAATTCTTGATGTGTTCGGTCTATTTTAACCCAGTCTGTCTCCTTGGGGGGTACTTTATTTTTCAAAAAGGCCATAACCTGCTCGTACTTCTTCATTACCTCCGGGTCTGGAGCTCCTGTTTTTGGATCTCTCGGGTATTCCTTAGTGGGCCAGTCTCTGACTATTTTACATTCTGCCCACAGGTCTGCTGGTACAATTATATCAAACAGACTATTCAGGTCAATCCACAGTACTTTTGACAGCTTTACAAATCTGTCTACCTGTCTGTACCACTCAACAGGCTTCTCCCTTAGTCGAGGGAAATCATTTGTAAATGATAAAATATCCTGTCTGGTCCATGGGACATGTACATACCCACCTCATGGAATCTCTCTCATGGGGTAAGCTGTCACTGCCTTCTCTTTTTCTGTCAGGGGAAATGCTGAGTAAGTTCTGTCTGCCCCATCCTCTCGCTTTCGATACCATCTGTCTTTCCATCTTTCTACATCTCCCCATTTCTTCAACAAGGCAATCATTTCCTTAATCTGTCCTGTTCGGCCTGCGTTATTCAGATTCTCAATATCCTTGTCTGAAAAATCCACTCGGTATGACTTCTGTAAAGCTTTCACCTTATCCATGTCAATTCCCGCTTCACTGGCTATTCCTTTCAACCTATCATGTATGTTCTTTGCTCTCCATGTGATACCTTTACACAGGAAGAGGATCTCCCCTTCCTGATAATTCTTCAGTGTTTCTGTAGGTATGGTTCCTACTATCAATTCTTCCATTTCCATACGTAGCCTAGCTACATCGATTCCCTGTGACTCTCTCTCCTTTTTCTGTAATGTTTTCAGCCAATCATTCAAATCCTCAGCAGTTATCACAGATTTTTCTACACCCCCTGGTTCTGTCACCCTTTGCGGTTCCAAAATTGATCCTCTGTTCCCTTCCATACATCCAGTATTCAAACTTGAGTTAGTCTGCACACTCATTTCCCCTCCACATATGGTATGTCTCCACTGATTTTCTTCTGTTCTCCACTGTGTTTCTCCGGCTCTCATTTCTGCCTGTTCCGGAGGTACAACCAATCTATTGCCCACATATGGCACTGTCAAACCACTTTCACCCGTCCTCTGCTTTTCAAAAATCGGCATAACCGGGCCTATTGTCACAGGTACTGATTTTTAGTCAGTTCCCTGATTTTCTCTGTTAGTTCAGATGTAGTTCTTGCTAGTTCTCTGGTCTTTTCATTTTCAAGTTCATTCTCTCTTTCTATCTCTCTTTCTCTCTCTCTTTCTCTCTCTCTCTATCTTTCTCTCTCTCTTTCTCTCTCTCTATCTTTCTCTCTCTCACTATCTCTCTCTCTGTCTCTTTCTGCCAGAGAACAACTGTTTTTCAACTCAGGGGCTGTAGCCTCTGTCTTTATAATCCGCAGGGTGTTTCTCATTGGGGTAACTGCTGTTCCTACCTCTGGTTCTCGTCTATACGGGGGTGGTCTTTTGTAGAGCATGTCCTCTAAGACATCATCATCAGACTCATTTGCCCCATATCTTCTGGTTTCTACATTATGTTCTTTCTCTGTACACTTTCTCCCTCCTGATTCCTCTGCTGTTCTTACAGGATATAATCCCTCGGTCATACTGGCATCACGCCACCTTCTCATTCGGTCATGATGGGTTTCGCGATCATATTTCCGCCCAAACATGTACCTGTAACTACCTCCACTCCTCTGCTTTTCTCGTTCATGCATTTCGTCTTCCCATTCAGTTAATGCCTCAAACTGCGTCGGCCTAGGCCGAGGCTCTAGGTTCATCATCTGCTCTTGTAAATTCCTCAGTATGGCCAGATTAAATGAACCATGTTCTGGGAACGCTAACACTCCATCGTCTTTAGTGTATTTCACCGAGTTATCTAACCAAATACAGGTATGATACCCATACTTCGCAACCATGAAGGATGCTGGGGTTCTTATCGGGGGCAATAACTGTCCTTCCCTTGTCACTATGTCTTTATCCTTGTCAAACCAGGTTTTAACCTTACTAAGCAAGGATTTTTTCTTCTCTTTCTCAGCATGGTAATACATCTTTCTTATTTTCCACTAGCTGTTTACTCTTACTACAGCTGTACGATCTTTTGTCCAATTGCAGCGCGACTCACACCAACGCACCAATCCTGGAGCGTCTACGTCACTTACTCAGTCCACGAATCCCAGCACGACTCACACTAACGCACCAATCCTGGAGCGTCTACGTCACCCCGTATGTCTCCCAATCCTATCGCGGCGTACACTAGCACACCAATCTCTGCGCTTCCACCGTTCTAACCCACTGTCCAATCACAGCGCAGTCTTCCTGACGTCAGCAGTTGCTGCAGTTGCTTCTGCTCCTGTCTCCTGTCTTTCTCGTCTACCCCTCCTTTACAAGACTACTTGGTAGACTTTGTTTCAACTTCTACGAGTCTGTTAGTTACAACATACAAACATCTCCATTGTCTGCTTCGCTAGCTACAGAACAGCAAAAGACCTTTCCCACAAGAATTCTGCCTTTCCCGAGAACAGCGCTTACCTCTGCCCTACTACAGAATCATTACTTCTGTTGATAAAGTAGCACATCCCTCTACTTTACCCTTCTAACAAGCATCAATTAACTGTTTCCCTCCGGAATGCTCCTAAGAGTTTCGCAATTAACCAGAATGCCTTCTCATTCACGCACTTACACACCAGAAAATGAAGTACATTCACACAGAATTCTGTCTTTCCCGAGAACAGCGAACAGTCTGTCCTACTATAGAATTATATCATACGTTAACAAAGCAGCGCTTATCTCTGCCCTGTCCTTCTAACAAGCTCCGAGAATACCTATTACTTCTCCAGCGGTAAGCTTTAACGGAATACCTTAAGGATCCCTGGGACTTAAGACCAGAGTTTCACAGATAACCTTTGCTATCATATACACTTCTCTCACACATAAATACGTTTCTAATGGCAACACACGGCGATGCTACCTTGTCGAACCCAGACAATGCGACGCGCAACTTCAATTGTCACACGTTTTTCCCTGTCTGCATACAGGGCCAACAATCCTGCCTTTTTCCGAGAGCAACACTCCCTCTGCTCTACTACGGAACTGTCAACGACTCCCTACGTCCCAGAAGCCGTTCACAATACATAGAACTCAACACAACTTCAACATATAGTGTTAGTACAAATATCAATCAATAATCAACAAACCTATATACACGCAATTTCGCCAGATCAAGACAATAGCTAACCATCATTCTGCTACCAAGAAACTGGTGCAGATCAGAGCTTCCGAATCCCCTCTACTTCCACGGACGGAATGATTTCACAGTCACACACGCATACACACATCATACGCTGGTGGGGCCCATTACACCAACATTCACCCTAAATCACACTATCCGTGCCCTGTAAAGGAGAAACACCTTCCACATATGCTCTATCTAATCTGCCTGTACTTTGAGGTCAATGCTACCAGCTAGTTGCTATAGATCTAACAAAATACATTTCAAAGAATACACCAATAAATTCAATAAACATGACCAGAAATAACCACCCGAGACAGGAATTCAAACAGATTGTTCATTTATCTAAAATTTTAAGAAAAGCCAATTAAATGCAAATTTCATTTCTCTCATATTTACCTATTCTGTCTAAATGTCAGATCCTAAGTCAGAACCGGTCCTCTGGAGAAAAATTAGAGTTTTCTGTCGTCTTGTAGAGTCATCGTCCTCTCCGTCAGCATAGGGACCTTGCATCATCAGCTCAGGAAGAAGTGGCGCTAGACCTCTCTAGTCTACTATTATTTATACTAAATTTTACATTCTATAAAGTAACATTTCTATAATCAGAACGGATGAATGGCGGAAATAATGTCATCTTGGTACTTTTTCGATATTCTACGGGTTGTTCTCACGCATAGATTGTCCCAAATAATGAATAGCAGAATTGAACGTCCATGACTAATTTGCTACTTTTTCGGATGTCTCTACTAGGTGAATCTGTTTCAAAAGTAGGTTCACATTGAGTTCGTATCAACTTTTCCGTCTTTCAGGGGCTTTTGGCAGATGTCCCAGACTTGTCATCATGCTTATGGCTTTTCAGTTCATCGGAGGTGCAAGGTCACAGGCAGAGCGAAGCCTTTCTGTAAATTTCCAGCAACTCCAATGCAGGCTGCGGGTGGTGGCCATTTTGTGGCAGGCCACAATGGACAACTTAAGCAAAAATAAATATAAAACAGAATTACTGCACGGAAATGATTATACAGTGTTATTCCCCTGCTAATACCCTTATGTGTGTGTATTTATCTAGCCATTTGCAACATCAAAAGCCATTAATGCATATTAATTATAAGCGCAAACACAATAACATCACATAAGCAATATCGATTTCTGTCAATTTGCTCACCAACTTAGTTCACTTGTTATTTAGCCATGCAATAGCATTCCCACGTGTAATTCTCTTGTTAATAAGGTTGATTAGACATCATTTGACAAACTCTTAAAACTTAATAATTAATCAGTAGTACTTTTAGTTATAACATGCGAAAATGAAACAGATATTTGGTTTTAGAGTAAAAACCCTGCTCCATCACGCGCGTGTAGTATCTGGCGTGTATTCCTGTGTGTGTGTGCGCAGTTGTTTATGTGTGGTTGCTCATGTGTGCACTGGTCGTAAGTCGTGTGTTTGTTTTTCAGGGCTGTTTGTAAGCATGTGTGGTGGTGAGTGTGTGTTTATATGCAGGTAAAATAAGTGATAATTTGTTTTGTGTCTTTTAAAACTTCACTTACCCCCAGTCACTGGGCTCTATCCACGGGACGATTTCTCGCCACTTGCAGGCGTGGGACGCTGTTTCAGCGCCTCGCTCGCACTTGAGGCCACGCCCCCTTTAGAGGCCACGCCCACCGCCCTCCAGTATAAGTGTGACGCTGATTACGAGCGCCTGCACTTGACCACACGCTGCTCCTGAGGCGGAAAGCCGGGAGACTAACTCGTTTTTAAAATAAGTGATAAATTGTTTTGTGTCTTTTAAAACTTCACTTACCCCCAGTCACTGGGCTCTATCCACGGGACGATTTCTCGTCACTTGCAGGCGTGGGACGCTGTTTCAGCGCCTCGCTCGCACTTGAGGCCACGCCCCCTTTAGAGGCCACGCCCACCGCTCCACCCCTCACTACAAATGTGCTTCCCACGGAAGCGCAGCGGACGAGCGCAGCGGGCGCGCCGTTTGCGCGCCGAAGGCGCGCCAAAGGAAAGCCCGTCTGCGCCCGTCCGCGACCGACCGAGGCCAGAGGTCAGCCACGCTGCTTCCCCTATGCAATACTCCCGCCTGCAACTGACTGATCTGCAGGGTAAGTGGCCACTATTGGCTGACGTCACCATAGCCCGAATCGCCAGTCTGGGACTAGCGACTTCTCATGACCTAAGTCACACCAACACTGTGTCCTCGTCCTCGCCTAACCACCCTTCAACCCTGCCTCCTATCGGCCCCCTCCCCACAGTGGTAACTGCTATGTACCTCAACACCAGATCGGCAGTTAAACATCAGCTCGATCTCTTCACCCTACTCGAATCACACAAGCCTGACCTACTATTCCTCACTGAGACCTGGTTTTCGGACAGCTCTCTTCCCTCCCTGCTGGCAATACTCCCCCCATCTTACTACGCTATCCGAGCAGACCGCTCTTCCGGTAGACCTGGTGGAGGGGTTGCCCTGATCGCCCGCAAAGAATTCCAGTTTCAAACCCTAGTCTCCCCTTCCCTGGGAACATCAGACTGTTTAGTTGTCCGCTCACTCTCTCTCACTCCCCCACTCACGTGTGTCCTTATCTATCGACCTCCGTCCCCCTCTCAAACGTTTCTTCCCAACTTCCAAGACCTAATGGCGACCCTGGTTGTCAACCACTCTTCCATTATTGTCTTGGGAGACTTCAACTTCTGGCCCTCGGACCCTGCGGAATGCGCAACTTCCAAAGAGTTCTCAGACTCCCTTCAGTCGTTCAACTTCACCTCAGCTGTCAATGCCCCCACGCATAGGGGGGGACACATCCTGGACCAAATCTGGCATCGTGAGTGCCCGGTCACCTCACTTTCTATTTCCCCTTGTCTCTGGTCAGACCACTCTCTGATCACCTTTTCTCTTTCCCTCCCCTCTTTACCTAAGCCTACTACCGCAAGAAACATCCGGGCACGATCATGGAACCGCGTCGATACCGAGGCTTTATCTACCATCCTTCTTGCTTCAAGCCCCGACCTTACCGGGCTGCCCTCCTCTGGACAAGCAAAAGCAATCAACAGCTGGCTGCGGGCTGGTTGCGATACCATCGCCCCTTTAAAGCGCATTTCATTTAAACGCCTTAAAGATGCTAACCGATGGTTTTCTGACGATCTGAAGACTCAAAAACTTCAGCTCCGTCAAGCGGAACGCCAGTGGAGGCGGAACTACTGTCCTGCGGCTAAAACCCGCTACACTACCCTTTTAGTACAATACAAAAAATCCATACTGGAAACCAAAAAAAACTACTTTTCATCTAAAATCCAGCTTGCAGAGAATCGGCCAAGAGAAATATTCTCCATCGTTCAAGATCTCGCTTATTCCGATCGAGCCTCACTCAAACCTTCCCCATCACAACCTCTATGCGATTCCCTCAACTCCTTCTTCCTTGATAAAATTAGTAAAATCAAAGCCAAGATCCCTTCCCCTTCCCCGGCCTTCTCTGATCCTTGCTGTCCGCCAACTACAGCTCGCCTTGACTCTATTCCCCCCCTCACGAATGATTCACTTTCCTCAATTCTTCCGCTAGTTAAATCTGGCTCCCCGTTGGACCCCTGCCCGGCTCATATTCTGAAGCGGATCTATTCTTACTGCCCCTCACCACCCCTTACCTTTCTTAACAGCTCGTTATCTCAGGGTTTTGTTACCCCTGTACTCAAATCGGCAGTGATCGTTCCGATCTTAAAGATCCAGCCAATTACCGCCCCATTTCTCTTTTACCTTTCTTGGCGAAGGTATTGGAACGTCATGTAGTCAAAACCCTGAGTGCGTTTGTGGAAAGAAATAGTGTTCTGGCCCCGAGACAGGCCGGCTTCCGTCCTGCTCATTCAACAGAGTCTGTAATTATATCTGTCCTGGATGACCTGCGCCAGGGAATGGATTCTAATCAACCACAGGCCCTGGTCCTTTTGGATCTTTCAGCCGCTTTCGACACGGTGGACCACACCATCTTACTCTCACGTGTCGAAGCGGCAGGAATTGGAGGGACAGCCTTGCTATGGCTATCCTCCTTCATGAGTGGCCGGACTCAGGCGGTTCGTCTGGGTGATTACTCAGCCGATTTTCGGCCTGTCCAATGCGGGGTTCCCCAAGGATCTTCTCTGTCTCCTATCTTATTTAATCTTTACATTGCCCCCCTCATTTTTGCCTTACAGCAGTTGGAGGTCTCGGTGTATAACTACGCAGACGATCTCCAGCTCATCTTTCCTCTCTCTTCCTCTCCTGAGTCAATTTCCAACTTCCAGTCCGTCATGACCTTTATTAAGGACTGGATGAACTTCAACCACCTGAAACTCAATCCCGATAAAACGGAATTGGTGTTGACAGGTGGTTGCGCCAGTCCCTGGTCCTCTTCCTTTTGGCCCTCCTCCTTAGGTACCCCACCTACTCCGGTCCCTACTGTCAAAACTCTCGGGTTCAAAATTAACAATCAACTTTCCCTACACTCTCAAGTCTCTGCCGTTGTATCCTCAGCCTTCCTCTCCCTCAGGACAATTCGTAAAGTCTCACGTTTCTTCTCCCCTGATGCGCTTAAACTAATACTTCTGGCCATGGTAATTTCTCGCCTAGATTATGGCAATGCCCTCTTTCACGGCATGCCTGCATATCTTATGAGACGTCTTCAATTGGTCCAAAACCAAGCCGCACGACTAGTTTTCAATTTACCAAAATCCCACCACGTCACTCCCCTCCTGATCTCCCTGCACTGGCTTCCTGTCCGGCATCGCACCTTATTTAAGCTTGCATGTACCATCTTCAAAGCTCGGGCAGGCTCTGCCCCTGCTTTTATTAACACAGCCATCCAAGACTATATTCCTTCGCGAGAACTTCGTTCCTCCTCTCATCACCTCCTTGTGGTCCCCCGTTTCAAACGTAAGAAGTGGGGGGGCTCCAAATTTTCGACCACGGCTCCAGCTTTTTGGAACTCCCTTCCTATCAACTTGAGAACCTGCTCCCAGTACCCCCTGTTCCGTAGGGGCCTCAAGACCCTTCTCTTCACCCAAGCCTTCACTTCTTGAACGATTTCCTTCCCAGACTCTCCTGCCCTTGAGCAGTAGTAGTCATTTAGCGCCAAGAAACCGCTGGGTGTATGAGCGCTTTACAAAACCCTTAAACTCAAACTCAAACTCAAACTCAGGTAGCGTGTGTGTTTTGAACCTGCATCTCATTTTTGTCACGTGGACACCGTTTGTCAGTGGCTGGCGTCTCTGGTATGCTGGCTTCAGAAAACAACTTTCCGTACCAAAGAGCGGTGGAAACCAAAAATATCAAATTTAAACAAGCATTGGCCGCACGCGCGCCTCGCGCTTGAAGTTAAAAAAAAAAAGAAAAACAAGACAAGCCCGGCGGAGCGTGGGGCGCGCGCGCTTGGGGGCGGGGGAGCGGACCCTTTGAAGTGCTCCCAAAAGGCGGATTGCATGGAGGCACGATGCGCATGATTGTGCGCGTGCTAGCCATGCAATCCGCTTTTTGGGAGCACTTTTCAAACCCGCTTTCTATAGTCTCGCTTTGCGATCGCTTACGCGATAGCAAGGTCGAGACCTAAAAAAGGGGGTTTAAGACTTGGCAAGGGGTTTGAAATACTTACTGGACCTGGCAGTAAAACTGCACACACAGGTTCTGCAGTAGCAGGCCTGAGACATATTTAAAGGGCTACTTGTCTGGATGGGTGACGAGGAGTGTCAGGTCTTGAGTACATATCTGAATGAGTGTATCAGTCCCTCACGGTGTGTGTCATTGGATATGTAAGTAACTATGTCTGCATTTAACTGGTTCTGTTAGTATCTCTATGGGTCTATATTGTGTATGTAAATGGCTGTATAGATTGCTTACTGGCTGTATTAGTGAGTGTTGGGGTATGTAACTGTGTGTACAACTGGCTCTGTTATTGGTGAATACATAAGTGCTGTCTGGGTGTGTGACTGAATGTGTATGTGCCTCTGTCTCTGTCTGACTGTGAATGTGAGTGGCTCTATGGGTCTATATTGTGTATGTAAATGGCTGTATAGATTGCTTACTGGCTGTATTAGTGAGTGTTGGGGTATGTAACTGTGTGTACAACTGGCTCTGTTATTGGTGAATACATAAGTGCTGTCTGGGTGTGTGACTGAATGTGTATGTGCCTCTGTCTCTGTCTGACTGTGAATGTGAGTGGCTCTATGCTTTTGTAAATAGGTATGTGAGTTGCAGTATGGGTGTGAACTTGGATGTATAACTGGGCGGATGAGTTTGTAAGTGCATGTGTCACTCACCAAAGTCTCAAAATACATACCTTACCTTCTAAGCACGTAGCACCCTGACCTATCGCATACCTGCAGCCTACCTTAGGGGTCGCTTATATGTAGCAGAAGAGAAGTTTAAGGCTTGGCCAAGGTTTTAAATACCAACTCGATCTGGCAGTGTGTTATGTCCTTGTTTCTAGGTAGCGAACACCATACTGGAGCTGTGGGTCATGCTCATCCTTGCTCCTCAACTAAAATAAAGGATTTAATTGTACACCGTGATTCAGTGTTCCTTAAAACACAGTGTCACGAGGGAGGGGGGTGGCATTGACCCCTCTGTGGACACGGAAGATGACTTACCAATTCACTAAACCGGGAGAGCCTTGAAAGAATCCCAACTACCTGCTCTTCTTTCACAGCCCATTCTTCAAGGTCAGACATGGGAAAACAGGACGTCTGGAAACGCTGCCATTCCTGGCTCCGAAAAGAAGTGGGAGGCGTGCACCATGATGAATGAGAGACATGGCCCCTTTAATTTGCTGACCCCGACAGGAATCAAGTCCAGAGGAGGAGAACGAGACAAAAGGGGTACACAGAGACAGTGCACATCTCGAGGAGAGACGTTTCATGCTAAACGAGAGGAGAAGGTCCCACTACTTCTTTTACAGAAAGACAACAAGCCCAAAGGAAGCTGCCGAAGTGGAAGCAATGAGAGGGAACCAGCAGGCCACCAGAGACTCGCAACACCCAGCCACGCTCCTGGAGGAGCGTGGCTTAGCCAGGTATGGTCACAACTCTTCGGGAGACACGAGAGGCTGGAGGTGTGAGAAGTCTAACTGGGAAAAGACCCTAAAACTGCCTCAGTTGCATGTTCTATGCCACATGGTTGTTTTCTCAGTTCATGAGACATGGTTGCTTTTTTCCCTCTTTTCATGGGAGCCTATCCCACCCCCTTTTCAGTACAAGATTAGTTGAATTCACATTATGGACCGCGGGAATTACTCTTTCTATGAGCAGAAGGATGTGATGTGTCTGGATGAGAGAAAGGAAAGTGTACTCATATACATTTTTTTTGTTTGGTCTGGGTGAAGATTTAACTTGTGAGTATTTCCATTATTCAAGGGCACAATTCCACTGGGTGAAGATGATGGAGAACTGAATAATCCTTTATTGGTTCCTACACAACCCCACCTCCCACAGTGTGATAAACTTAAGACAGGGAAAACTCGTACACTTACCTCTGGTGTCGTGTAGTTCCTACAAATCTATATTGTATCTATGCGTTTTGACAACTTAAACTCAGACTGATTCCAGACACCCCAAAGGATAAGTTAGTCTGTAGACCAGCTAGCTCACAATACCATTATAAGCCCCACAACCTTACCAAGGAGCAAGTAGTTTCTGGCAACTATCGAACATGACAACCGTGACCCCTCAGGGATCGTGGAAACAGTACAGTATTTTTTGCTCAGTCACTCATGCTCACTTTGTCTCAGAGAGATATACAGAATAAACGGTCGGGATGTTTTCAAAAGGTATTTATTGAACCAGTGTCAGTCTAGTATAAAATACATGTGCTGCAACAACCATGAGACAGAAACAGATATAGACAACTACCAGCACCACTAAGGTAGAATTCTACCATAGTGCTAAAACAGTGAATATATGCAGACATATATAAATACATGACAGTAATAAAGCGTACTCCTACGATGCTTACCCTAACTAGATATACCTAAGCGTACCTAGCATGTATGTAGGTGTATAGCCAAGAATCTCCCTAAGAAAGAGCCAACCCCATTACCTGATGTGAGGGAGTGAAGGACCCCGTCTTGGTCTCGAGTTGGACACCCCACGAGGGATATCAGACCACTGTGTCCTGGAGTGTCTGTGTGCAGGGACTTCAGCGTCTCGTGCCAGCATGCAAGTTTCTTCTCCTCTGGTTTACCCAGGAAGATGTAGTACTTATATACCCAAAAGTTACCCTCAGGGGTTCTACGAAGATGTGGCATGGTACTGTGGGCATGTCGGCCAAGGATGACAATAGTGGTGACACTTATGCAGAGTTATTAGGCAGAAGATGGTAATCCTGCTGTGATACTGAGAATCACCATGAATAATAAATGAGGCTAGTTTTCGGAGAAAATCACACTACATTTATGCGCCACCTAACTAGGTAAAAGGTCAGCGCCAGAACCGTTATGTAAAACAGTGGTAGGACAAATGTAGGTAAAAGTGCGTGCAATTACCTAAGCCTCTATCAGGGTACATTGGGGTTCATAACACCCACACCTCATCCGACTGGTAGACAAAGTAACAAATGCTAAAATATGTCTGTCTAAAAAGCATCTAGAATATGAATATAAAATCATGGTATGTGTTTAAAAAAATGGAAAAGTTAAAAAGCTATATAAGTCCTCTTAAGAGTCAATATACTGTTAGACCAACTGAGCACGCCGAAAGCCATAGTGCTCAGTGAGAGCAAAAGAGGAAAAATAAAACTAAAATTATGTTTTCAAATTCTGTTTTAGGTTGTTTTCGAAAAAAAGGCCGAATGCTTCCCAGCACAAGGAGAGCCAAATGTTTATGTGTCCTGTTTGGGAGATGCAACATCACTGCTGCTTGCCTTCGCAGACGACGGTCCCTGTAACACCTCTTGGATCAGGTCAATGGAGCAAAGGTAATCTTATGCATTTCCCACAGCCGTTGCTGAGGAAGTACTCGAAGCCTGTGAGCCTGTTGTAGAGCTGGTGTCCATTCCGATGGGAGCTGACGCACATCACGGAGGCTCTAAGAATGCCAACATCAGAAGTGGAATATGCTGAGGACACTGCACTACATGGACCTTTAATGGGTCCAGCAGTTCATCCACATCATGGAAGTGTTAGACAGATGTCCAACACGCATTCATATCCACAGATTAAGCAGCGGAATACAAGCAAGACATAGTCGACCCAGACTGATCTGAATGACAGAAACCAATGCTGACTTAGCTACTGAAGCCGAGGTGTGCCCAGATGGAGTAACATGCGTTCATGGCAATATCGCTCCAAGAGCGCTTTTTTCCTCTCTTTGGAATTTTGGAGGTCCATAGCGTAGCAGGAAAATTAAAACCAGGACACCCACTACAAGTAGTAGGACCAGCGGAAGCCCTCCAAAAACGCTTCTCAACACAGTGGGGTCGATTCTGATCTGGGTCGGAAAGCACTCCGACCAAGTCGGATCCGGAGTGTTTTCCGACCGAGCCGGATGCCTACAGTCCGACCGAGTGAGTATGATGCGCACGTATGCTGTCGGACTCGGTTCGGTCCGACTCCCATAGAAGTCTATGGGAGCCAGTTGTACGACGCATTCATGCGATCCCATTGACTGAATGGGTACGTCTCGAACAAGTGCGCCCCCTATAGTGGGTACGCATCGGTGCCATCCGCACCATACATGCCTGTGTTGGGGAGACCCATAGGTCTCCCCCTGTGTCCGAGTCGTAGGGCTGCGGGTGTCAGGGGGCCCGATGCGGACCCCTGAAGTCCGATTCCGGTAGCTTTTGTGAGCCAGACACTCCGGCTCGCACAGGCTGTCCGACGCGTGCATTGTACTGGCTCAGTTGTAGATCGCATCCATTGCACGCCACGGTTAGCTTCCGACTGAGACGTACGGAGCGGTTCGGACCCGGAAACGACTCGGTCGGTGAATCTCACATAGCTCGCATCGTACTTACTCGCTCGTACAGCTGTACGAGTCGGCCGGAAAACACGCGTACGGCTTGTAGTTTTTCCGGCCCGATCGCGTTCGGTGCCCTTCCGACCCGGATCGGAATCAGCCCCAGAGTGTATTAATGATGGAATAACTCTGAAGATCGTCTGAAAGGTCATTAATAGCCCAGAACCTATGTTCTTAAATAAGTGTACTATCCCGCAAATATTAGATATGTTAAAGATACGGTGTACCATTTCCCCGAAATGGAGCGTAAAGTTAGTTAGGACTAGTACCTGTATATCAGCTGAAAACCTTCGAACCTGGAGATTAAAAGTCTCTCTAGCTGAGGTTAAGGCCACCTCCTCCTGTAAACGTATGGCTTTCAGTCTGCTCAGAGAATCAAACCATATAAGGGAAACATTCAATGAAGGCCATAGCAGTGCCTCTCTGACTGTGTGGGTCGGTGGAAACAATACTTGCATACAACATGTAACCCGTGAACTCACTGTAACTAGATAGGCGTTGCCTGGTAGTATCCCACAACAACCTTGATCATTAAACATCAAATAACTCCCATTCAAGAGCAGTTTGAACACCGGATGGAGCACGGCAGCTGAGGACCCTTTCAAGTGACACAATAAGTTTGCCACTGAAGCATTACAAGCTCCGTGAAGCATAATATCCTGACAAATTATAGACCCACTTAACGAATTCTCGCCATCTGTACCGCTGAGAAAGACAATGTCTCTATTCCTGCATCTAAATCTGTACGGTAATTCCCAAGATTCATGGATGTATTCCCTACCCAATGCTTCATATCTTCCAACTTGTTGGTATTGTAGACAGTATTGAAATTGGAATGTCGTTACTGGCAAGGTTATATGCCCATGGAGTAACCATTCTGTGGAAAGTAACTCAGCCACATATGAAAGGTAATCAGTGTGATTTTTCAATGTGCAGCATTGTATACTTTGCATCTCTTCGTGCCATTGTTGTCTGCCTCTATATTGGATCATAAGCAGAAAGCAAAGACGTACTGTTAATATATCGCCACGGCACGTAATCAGCGTGCAACAAATTTAGCGCCCAGCTTAATAATAGAATGGATCATAACTGCGATTGTCCATGTTGAAGAATGGACAGATCCTGTTCCATTATATCTATCACAGAAGACACAGTGTTGCCCTGTGAATAAATCCTGAATGTTAGTGTGGTCATGCCATTGTCAACTACTGCCAAAGCCTTTTTTAGGTTAACCCTATCAATTTCACGTAATCTTTCCGCAGTGTCCTCTTGAGAGATTTTCCATACTTCATTGTAAATAGCGTAACAGAAGCATTAACAACGTGATTTCCGGGGACCTACTGAAAAATCCCTTAGATCCAGGTCATTGGAAAGTAAGGACAAGTGTTGTTTTACTTGGGACAGTGCTGAGGTTCTCAGAAACTCTAGGCATAACTTCCCAACCCTGTAGGATGTTCTCATTGTACCTAGCGTTGGTCAGACCTAAGGATGCTAAACCCTTCGGTGGTACCCTTGAATCTTGACTGACACCCATTTGTGTTGATAGGCCAAGCCAACCATCCCCTCCAATTGGGGTCTGAAGAACTGTATGAACCCTTGTGTATAATTCATCTAGCGTATCCTCACTAGGTTGTGTATAGTTTTGCCATCCCTCAAAGTGTGAAGGCGAGGGATTACGGGTACGTTCAAGTCCTTGATCTTGGCTAGTCCACGACAAGAAGTCTGTTGCATTGTGTTCTTCAGTTAGATAATCTGCTATGGTATGAGACATGCTCTAAATAATACCTCAGTTCCTTGACCTTGCCAATTTTTAGTATCCCAAACAGATTTTGTGTCTATGGTGTCCCTCCAAAAGGCGAAATCCTTTAAAGACAGCTGGGAAATAAAGGAAGCGTAGTATATCTGTTTCATATTAGTGAGCATATTTTTCTTTGCAGGTGAAGATGCAACCTTATAATAATATGAAGTCAGGTCTGAAGTGTTAAACCCAGAAAAATAAGCAAACGTTTGTGCAATCATTTATGAACCACCTTTCGGTGGTGTTGGGCAATGTTCCCAGTGATGGTAAGTAAAAACATTACGTGGGATACTTGCTTTGTGCTAGAAATGATGACCATAGTGTTGGTAACAATACATTGTGTCAAAATCAGATGTATCATCATACAATTAACTACTGGAAAATGCAGCAGATTGTTCTAAATCAGACAACATAGAATTTAGTTTCAAAATCCCAATCATCAGAGAAAGTACTGGAGGTGATATCATTCAAAGATATTTTAAATACATGTGGTCTTTTCAGAAGTTCATTGGGACCAAATGCATCATATCATATGAAACCCGATCCCAAACTATTCCTTCAGAAACAGGAACTGCTGTAATGTTCACAAAGGACAGATCTCTTTGTTCACGATGAGATGATGAATGTGGTTTCAGGACCAAGTTCACATGTTATACTGCGGAGAGTTCTGGGAGAGAATGTCCATTCAGGAGCAGGAAAAAGACAGTCACTACGCCTATCCAAAGCACTGGGAAAAGTAGACCAATTGCAATCCAGAGCTGTACCCAGGGAGAAACAAAATAATTATTTTTCAGCCAGAGGTAGAGCTCATGTAATTTTTATTTGTGGGAAACAGAAGCTGGCGGTGACTCATGTTCACTTGGATCCAAAGAAAAGGTATCAAAATCGATGAAGTAGCCAGACAAAGTGGGATCTATCTTTGGTAGCTCAACAGGTTTCATTGAACTGGCAGATGTCATTGCTCTGACGCAGCCACCTGGGAACGGCCGTTCCCTGGTGGTGTTGCGGTGGTCAGAAGGCATCAATATGCTTGGTGAGACCACGGCGGTCCCGCCAAGCATAGTAGGAGTTTCTTTTCCACCATGGTTTTCATGGCAGTTCCTCTTCCATGAAAACCTTGGCGGAGAGAAAACAAACGGAGCCCTACAGGACCCTCTTGTGCCTCTGCACCCTGGGGTTCCTGCAGGGGCATAGCATGTGCCCTCCTGTATGCATGTGATGGAGCAGGTAAAGCAACATTTTGTATACCTCCTCTATTTTGCATGAAAATGCTAATTATATAACCTACTTATATTATAATTTGACTAACGGTTTGCTGTGTTATATTAATCAACCATTTGCATTTTTATTAGACACCAATTACACGTGGGACTTATTGCTATTTGCATGGCATAATAACTCTAATAACTAAATTATGTACGCATATTAATAGTAGTACATGTGGTAATAGGATATCGCATGATTTATGTTGCTTTTGTGATGTTTGCGTTCCCGGTTTGGACCGTAAGGGTGAGTTTTATTGCTTTAAATGTCGCTAAAAGCTAGGAAAATACTAAAACATAAAGGGGTTAGTGAGGGTTTAACATTAGAATCTTCATTTCTTTGTATTAATTACTCTTTTGTGTTTGTTTTGCTTAAGTTGGCATTTGGGCCTACCAAATCATGGGGTCCAAAATGGAGTTCAGAAGTGGCCACCGTCTTGTGAATGCGATGCTTACTGCGCAGACTCGGATGGCTCCGTAGACCTCCAGGCGACCCTAAGGCACAGTGTTCCTCGTCAAGGATAGGAGCATGGTGGACTGCCAAACTTCAGTCAGTAAAATCTGGTCTAAATGAACAATTGGGACATACAAGCAAAACTTTTACATTGTTGCATAAGGGCAACATGGACAGAGGAAGTGAACCAACAAAATCCATGAGAACATCAAGTGATGTAAAAATCGGACGTTTCCAATCAGCCAATCATCTTCCTTCTTTGCCTATGAATGTTTCATGTTATCCCGAATTTTATTATAAAAAGGGTAGTAGAATAGGGAGGGATAGGGATGCTGCCTTCTTACTCGATGACCGCAAACCCCTATGGACTCCACAGACGATGACAGATGCTTGCACGATTTCTGGTCCTTTGGAGATCTTTGGGACTGTAACGTGCCGAGCAAAGAACTTTCGGACTTTGAGCATTGGCCTGCTTTATTTGGACAATTTAACGGCTAAATTCGGTTATGCAGAGCCAAATGAATTAGGAAAAATCCAGATAGCAAGAATAGGTAAATATAAATGACATGCGATGTTTGCTGATTGAATAAAATTCTAAACTTTGATTGACCGAAATGCTAATATTAATTGCAAATAATATTTAGATAAACAAATATTTGATTAACAGAAGTTACGAGTTTGTGGTTTTTCAATGAAGAGAGTAGAGAATTCTGAGTCTTAAATGTGTTTTAGCTGGTTCTAAATCACCATCAACTAGTCCAACTAATTGGTCCATCGACCAAGTGGTGGAGTGCCTTGATGTTTAAGGTTAGGATTCTATAGGTGGTGATGCTAATGTATATTCTGTAAAATAACTTTTCTTCCCTATAGGTAATAAGGTACTTCCCCACATGTCCAGTGCTTGATTCTATCATTCCCTCCTGTGTGCAGACTCGTGAGTGGAGACGTGCAAAGTATTGGTGTTATGGGCCCCACCAATGAATGCGTGTGTGAATGAGCTAGTGTGACGTTGGGTCTACGACGCAGGAAGGATAGTTGTAAAAATGTGCTCTCTCTTTTTCCCCCGATTCTCGCGCTGGATCACATGCACCCCAGTTCCTGCACGGCACGGACTTATCAGTCCATGCCGTGCAGGAACAGTTTTTGGTGCTCCCATTGCTGTGCCCAGTTTCAGAACACCGCTGTGGGAACGTCAAAAACAAAGTCCACCAAACAGGAGGAAACTCCTAATCTGGCAGGTGGGTGGCCTGACCACGGCTTTGGCAGCGTGGCAGCGGTGCGGACCCGGCACCACACCGACAAAGCGTAATCAGGCCCTGAGTATGGTGGCTGGGACATTTACCACGTTTTGGCCCATGTTCCGCTCTGCCAAACTCAGTGGGCGGAAAGTTATGGTGCTGCTTTTATTTGTTTGAGGGTTTAAGTCCAACATTAAAAAAATTGCACTGGACTGTTCTCATTTTTTTTAGCTGGTGGGATAATCTAACACCCACAATCAGCCGGAAGTGGCCAGGCTTGCTCACTAGCTCTCTGGAACGGAACGATGTGGAATTGGTTTGAACATTTTTATCCGGCCTGTTTTTAGTAACAAGGTCGGCCGCGTCGATAATTTAGAAATCTGCAGGTACCCGATTATCGTGCCTTTTGATCATTAATGCGAGGCTGTACAAGAACCAGCATTTTTCCTCTTCCTCGGAGACATTGCTAACTGGGCTTGTTGCCTCAAGGGTAAACGTTTCAGTTGGAGAAACTCACGTGTGTCCACAGGGTTCACCATCAAAAAGAATCATTTTATTTTTCCAGCTTCATCGCCCTGCACTCAGCAGAAGCAAAGGAAACCATGAACTTCATGCAGTCACACACAAATCTAAATCACTTCGTCTTGGCTGCTTCTCGGCGAAGGCACAAAAAGACTGTGTAACTTTATCCAGCCTGAATTCCTTTCTGACCTCAAACATGAGGCTTGCACCACACAGTTGATCAGCCCCTCCTCATTTGAAAGCTGCAAAAGCTCTAAACAAAAAGATTTCAAACTTCTGAACTTTCAGTAGCCCAAGGTCGGTTTACATAGATTGAAATGATGTCAGATACGCAGACATCACCACCAGTCAAGTGTTGCCCTATCATTTGCATTAAACAACTAGTCCAAAAATTATATGAACCGATTTACTGATGCAACAACAACATTTTACAACTGTCAGTCACCAGGGGAAATGTGGCTGACACCTAAGAAAACACACCCAAAGACTTTTGATAGAAGAGCCTTATGGGTGGCGGTGTATTGCTAGCCAAAGATATTAACTTTGCTTGAGGATTTGGGAACTGCACTGTTCTCGGGGATTTGGGAGACGAAGATTCCTGAATTTGCCTTTGATAAAGGCAAAATGTAATTTCACCTGGATGCCGACTCCCTGCAGCAGGATTTCCCACACAGCACTGGCAGGACATCTGGCTGCAGGGTACACCATGTTTGCAGAGTTGATGAGCTCACTTCCGCTCAGGGTTGTCCTTAGCACTCAACAAGAGCATGTAAACAGACACACTCTGCATTGGTGTTTCCCTGCTTCCGGAAGTCCTTCACATAGAGTGGGAGTCACGAAGGTGGGAATCATCAGTATGTGGTTGACTAGATTTTACTGTTTTCTTGCCTTTTGTCCCCTTTTCATTTGCAAAGCTTCTGATTTATATTTTGAAATGACATAAAGTTGTGAGATATTCATCTTCGGAACTTCAGACCCTTTGTGTCGACCAGTGTTTTCTATGGCTCGCTGAAGTCCTTCCACAGGTCAAGCGAGGCATGCGTCTATCTGGGCAAACTCCTCTGCAAGTTTTCACCTGCATGGTTTTCAGTTATGTAAACATAAGGCATCCATGCCAACATTGGGGAAGCAGAAAGAGGAAGATTTAAAAGAATAATCGGTGGGTCATTTATTTTCCCCATTCACTAACATTGAAATGGGTGCAATTTCAGGTGGGAGAAAGCTAAATTAAAGTCATTTTTGGCTTTGAAAATCAAGAGTACTCTGACTGAATTGGGTCTATTGTCATTTATGCTAAGGTGTATTTGTAAACCTTCCCTTTTGGGTATCTAAGCACTCACAAAGGTATTTCTCATTTTGTCAACCTCAGAAAGATGTCCACTTAGCCACCAGAACCAGCTGCGAGGGGCACGAGACCCTGCTCTTGATTTATTCTTTGAGACCACTGGCGATGTCCTTATCTCAAAGAATCAAAGGGTGTAAGAGATGTTTTAGGATCACTATACCAGTCTCCCACGACTAGTACAAATCTACTTAAGATATAGCCAACCAGTTCTTTAAGACCTCCAGAAAAATCCTCAGCATCACCAATCAGATATAGAAAGTAGTAGGGGTCTGCAACTCTTGTTTATGGATTACAGTTTCAACTCACACTTCCTACAGTGCCAAAGCAGCTCTTAGAAAATGTTTATGGGGGGTATCTCCTGTAAGACGAATCAACCCAGTGAAGTATTTGTTGGTCAAAGGGTGCATGAATTCACATCTTCTTCTCCTGGCTTACTGGTGAATTGGCGCTCATGGTCTATCACAGTAGTAGGGCTGTGAATAAATATGTCTTTCCTGCACTTCTCAAGATGAGTTTTTAATAGACATCCCTTTCCAAAGTGTGCCTATGAAATCTCATTATCCAGACCAACCACTGCTAAATCAGTAGCGGCCCGTGCATGTAAGCGCGGTGAGGCAGGGCGGGGCGGGGCGTGCGATGCAGCAAGCGCAAGGTAAATGGTTTTATTTATATATTTTTTTTACATTCTCTATCCTGTTGTTTGTCACTTTCACCCCCCACCCCGCCCCACTGCGCTTGCCTGCACGGGCCACTACAGTGCTACATACTTTATTGCTCAACACCATGGGGCAGATGTATCAACATTGTATTGTGCGAGTCCTTAATAGCAAATTTTACCGATTTGCTATTAAGGACCCGCAAAATGCAATGTATGTAGGTTTCGCAATTAAAATTGCGATTCCTATGCATTCCTTTTTTGCGACTCACAAATAAGGAATGGCTTCCCATTCATTTCTATGGGCCAAGAGGCCCATTGAAATGAATGGGAATTACATGCACAATTTGCGAGTACCCAATAGGTACTCGCAAATTGCCCATGCAATTACAAGGGTGCAAGGGTGCCAAATGGACACCCTGTTGCATCCCTGAAATATACATGTGTGCACATGTGGTGCACATACATGCCTTAAGGGAATGCATGTGCTCCACATGGCACTTAGAAAAATGCAAAGAAGTGCTTTTTCTAGGAAATCGCAAATTACCACCAACTTGAAGTTGGTGGTAATTTGCAATTCCTGAAGGCCAGATCGCAAATTTTGGGTGCCTCCAAAATTGCATTTCAGGAATTGCAATTTGCGATTCCTTAAATGCATTCGCAAAATAGGTATACTCGCAAAAATTGCGAATCCCTATTTTGCGAATACCTTTTTGGGATGATACATCCCAAAAGGCTTTTTACCGTTCGCAAATGGGCCAATTCTGCGAATTGGCCCATTTGCGAATGGTAAAAGGCTTGCTACATCTGCCCCCATGTCTCTTTCTGCACCACCCCACACACCAGACCTATTATTATATTCTTTAAAGAAACAGTCCTTAGTCTTTTGACTTGTGTGGACCGCCACTAAATCATTACTGGAATCTGTGAACCCCCACTGCGTCATTGTTCGAAGCCGGGGATTCTCAGACTAAGCAATTTCTGCATTTTGAACTTCAAAACAAAACATAAGAACACAAAAACAAGTATACACACATCAAATGCTCAAATGTTGAACTATTTTGCTAAATTCACAATCACAGATTTAAAAGTTCTAAAATGTTAAATTTTTCCTCTTTATTTGTATGTACTTTATTAATTTCAATGTATTAATTTAATTGTAATTTAATTTCTAAAATAGTCACGGTCACCCTGAGTAAGCCTCGTGGCCTCTCAGGTGTCCTCGGACCAGAGATTAAGAGCCACTGCAATAAAGACTGAACCCTTCATTAGCAATAGATTAGAATGGATGTTAGGAATATGTTCTTTGTTGTTTTCCGTCTTGTTTACCAATACTAGGGACTGTAAATTCCTTATACACTTGATTCTTGTGATTTATTCCGATGTTATTCATTGACACGATTATCCTTCTGCATATGTTGCAATCATCATACAATAATTTTTGCCTAATGATGAAACCAATAAAGAATTCTTCTTTTTTAAAGAAAGAGAATTGATTAATTTTTATTCATGGATCTATTTTTTCCACAAATTGATACAGTTTTGCCAGGTTTATGTGATAACTGGTTCGTGCAGCTGAAGTGGAGAATGATTTATAAATTTTACTGCACAGTCCACGTGAGCCCAAAACTCAATGAACCCCCTTTAAATTAGCCTAGCTCCAGGCTTCATATTTTTTAGCTTTTAGATGTCTTGATCAAAATGTCCTCTTTTTGGTATGATTGTGTTTAAGATTTTCAAATGATGTCAGGGTCATAGGTTCAATACACTAAGGACCAATGGAAATTGCCACTGCCCTTAATGAATAATAGGAGTGTACATTCTGTACTCTCTCACCCTCTAGCCCTGGACCATATTCTTGGGCTTATTACAGTAAGGATAATGATATTATATTAAAATGCTATCAAATGAAAATTAAGATCTGTTTTTGCTCCTGTATTTTGCATTATATTTTAATAGCTAATAAAAAAATGTAAAAAAATGATTCCACAGGTCTGAGGTTAGGGAAAAGGATTTGGGATGGTTCTCTTGCTTGTGTTTGGTTGGATTAACGACTTTTAGTTACTGGGAGGCGATCTATAGGTATGTCATTGGAGGACACTTCTAAGATGAATTGTAAAGGCTGACTGGAATGGAATGGAATGGAATTTATAAAGCGCACTGAACCTGAGGATATCAAATTGGTAGTACATACTGGGGAACAACAAATAGAAACCAAGAAACAACACTCAAGGGAGAAAGAAGCGCCAGGTTTTAAGATGCTTGCGGAACATAGAGAAGGACTCCAGGGCTGCGATGTGCGCAGGTAGAGTATTTAATAATTTAGCTGCTGCAAGCAAGAAGGAGCGGCCACCCAATCTGGTTTTGTGGAATCTGGTAATGATCACCTTCCTGTGAAAGAATGATCTAAGCAGTCTATTAGGCATATACCACTGGAAGGAAGTTCTAAAAAGTGCAGGTCCTTAATGGTGGAGAGCAAGGAAGACCATGCGAAGAGCTTTATATACTATTCGCTTTCTAACTAGCAGCCACTGTAGGGAGTGAATGCCATCCCTAACCGAAAGATGTTTAGGCACATTTGAAACAATGCACAGTGCTGTATTCTTAATAACATGAAGCCTATTCAGAGATTTTCAGATATAAAGCATTGCAGAAGTCTAAGGTTCTAATTACGAGTCTGGGGGTCCGCGGACCGCCAGACTCATGGTGGTGCGGTGTCAGTGGATCCAGCAACAGCCGCATCAGCAGTCTGACCGCCTGATTACAAGTTGGGTCGCCAGGTTGCCTGGTGACAACCTGCTCCACCAGGGAACCATCGTTCCCTGGCGTAGGAGCAGCGGTGAGAGGCAGCATTATGCATGGTGGGACCGCCTCGCTCCCACCATGCAGATTAGGAGTTTCATCTCAGCCAGGATTTTCATGGTGGTTCCACCACCATGAAAGGCCTGGCGAAGAGGAAACAAAGGGGGCCTACAGGGCCCCCCTGTGCCTCATGAATATGTGGATGTACACATGGGGGCATAACATGTGCCCCCCAGTGTGCATGCACATAGGTTCCTGCATGGCATGGACTTTTTAAAAGGCACCACCGCCTTTCAATGGGCACCGCAGGGGGAACAGCCACGCTGCCTGCCAGACGACTAGAAGGTCGTAATCTGGTGGGCAGAGCGCAAGCTTTGTCGGAGCCGTGGTACGGCAGTTTGCAC
Source organism: Triturus cristatus (assembly GCF_964204655.1). Lineage (NCBI taxonomy): Eukaryota > Metazoa > Chordata > Amphibia > Caudata > Salamandridae > Triturus > Triturus cristatus. The sequence continues at coordinate 254,199,107 of NC_140586.1, forward strand.
CGCTGCGACACCGCTCTAACAAAATCTCGCAATCGGGCCCTTAGTGAGATGTTACCAAGGCGATGACCCGTGCAACTCAAAGTTCAGGAGGTATAAAGGAGAACGTTTTCTTCAAGATCCTAATGTTGAAGAAAAAGAGCTTGCCTGCCTGTGAGTCAAAGTTAAGTGGGTTGTAAATAATAGCCCCCATATATTTTGCTGATTAAGCTGGGGATGGTAAAGGACCACAGGTCTCTGGCCACCTAAGCTCAGACCACACCCTGTGCTGAAGCTCCAAGACCTGGATCTCCATTTCTTCAGCATTCAATTTTAAACAGTTATCTTTTATCCAAATGCTGAAGCAGTTCATACACTGTTTAAACTTATCTGCTGCCAGTGGCACATTGCCCAATATGGAAACAATAATTTGAATGTCATCCAAATAGGATAACACTTAGAAACCGAATGAGCGCATCAACTCAGCAAAGGGTGAGACATGCAGACTGAAAAGAGTGGAGCGGAGGGAGGATCCATGCAGGAACACACAGGAGAGCTTAAAAACCTCAGCTCTATAATCTCCACAGCTAACTATTGGACCATATCTTTAAGGAAAAAGCAGAGGAAGTCCAAAGCGGTGACCCTCACCCCCACCTGATGGAGCTGTTGAACCAGGTGAGAGGTTGATATAGTATCAAATGCTGATGACAGATCCAGCATCAGCATGATGGAGGCACCACCCTGGCCAACCTGGCAACAAATTAAATCTGCTGGGGCAACAAGTGCAAACTCCATACTGTGACCACTTCTGAAAATGTTCTGTGAAAGATCCAAGAGATCGTGAGTGTTAAAGAATATAACCAGCTCCTGGTTAATATATTTTTCTTAAATGTTTTCCAGCGTGGGCAATAGTGAGATGGGGCAAACGTTTTTAAGGTCCTCTGTGCCCCCATTTGGTTTCTTTTGCAGAGGAATGACAATACCGTCCTTCCAAAGACTAGGATACACTCATGTTTCTAATATCAAGTTAAAATCCTTATGCAGACAAGTCGCAATTTGATCAGGAGCAAGTTGCAGAATTCTGGAAAAGCAAGGATCATCAGGCTATCATTGGAAAGTAAGGACAAGTGTTGTTTTACTTGGGACAGTGCTGAGGTTCTCAGCAACTCTAGGCATAACTTCCCAACCCTGTAGGATGTTCTCATTGTACCTAGCGTTGGTCAGACCTAAGGATGCTAAACCCTTCGGTGGTACCCTTGAATCTTGACTGACACCCATTTGTGTTGATAGGCCAAGCCAACCATCCCCTCCAATTGGGGTCTGAAGAACTGTATGAACCCTTGTGTATAATTCATCTAGCGTATCCTCACTAGGTTGTGTATAGTTTTGCCATCCCTCAAAGTGTGAAGGCGAGGGATTACGGGTACGTTCAAGTCCTTGATCTTGGCTAGTCCACGACAAGAAGTCTGTTGCATTGTGTTCTTCAGTTAGATAATCTGCTATGGTATGAGACATGCTCTAAATAATACCTCAGTTCCTTGACCTTGCCAATTTTTAGTATCCCAAACAGATTTTGTGTCTATGGTGTCCCTCCAAAAGGCGAAATCCTTTAAAGACAGCTGGGAAATAAAGGAAGCGTAGTATATCTGTTTCATATTAGTGAGCATATTTTTCTTTGCAGGTGAAGATGCAACCTTATAATAATATGAAGTCAGGTCTGAAGTGTTAAACCCAGAAAAATAAGCAAACGTTTGTGCAATCATTTATGAACCACCTTTCGGTGGTGTTGGGCAATGTTCCCAGTGATGGTAAGTAAAAACATTACGTGGGATACTTGCTTTGTGCTAGAAATGATGACCATAGTGTTGGTAACAATACATTGTGTCAAAATCAGATGTATCATCATACAATTAACTACTGGAAAATGCAGCAGATTGTTCTAAATCAGACAACATAGAATTTAGTTTCAAAATCCCAATCATCAGAGAAAGTACTGGAGGTGATATCATTCAAAGATATTTTAAATACATGTGGTCTTTTCAGAAGTTCATTGGGACCAAATGCATCATATCATATGAAACCCGATCCCAAACTATTCCTTCAGAAACAGGAACTGCTGTAATGTTCACAAAGGACAGATCTCTTTGTTCACGATGAGATGATGAATGTGGTTTCAGGACCAAGTTCACATGTTATACTGCGGAGAGTTCTGGGAGAGAATGTCCATTCAGGAGCAGGAAAAAGACAGTCACTACGCCTATCCAAAGCACTGGGAAAAGTAGACCAATTGCAATCCAGAGCTGTACCCAGGGAGAAACAAAATAATTATTTTTCAGCCAGAGGTAGAGCTCATGTAATTTTTATTTGTGGGAAACAGAAGCTGGCGGTGACTCATGTTCACTTGGATCCAAAGAAAAGGTATCAAAATCGATGAAGTAGCCAGACAAAGTGGGATCTATCTTTGGTAGCTCAACAGGTTTCATTGAACTGGCAGATGTCATTGCTCTGACGCAGCCACCTGGGAACCGCCGTTCCCTGGTGATGTTGCGGTGGTCAGAAGGCATCAATATGCTTGGTGAGACCGCCGCGGTCCCGCCAAGCATAGTAGGAGTTTCTTTTCCACCATGGTTTTCATGGCAGTTCCTCTTCCATGAAAACCTTGGCGGAGAGAAAACAAACGGAGCCCTACAGGACCCTCTTGTGCCTCTGCACCCTGGGGTTCCTGCAGGGGCATAGCATGTGCCCTCCTGTATGCATGTGATGGAGCAGGTAAAGCAACATTTTGTATACCTCCTCTATTTTGCATGAAAATGCTAATTATATAACCTACTTATATTATAATTTGACAAACGGTTTGCTGTGTTATATTAATCAACCATTTGCATTTTTATTAGACACCAATTACACGTGGGACTTATTGCTATTTGCATGGCATAATAACTCTAATAACTAAATTATGTACGCATATTAATAGTATTACATGTGGTAATAGGATATCGCATGATTTATGTTGCTTTTGTGATGTTTGCGTTCCCGGTTTGGACCGTAAGGGTGAGTTTTATTGCTTTAAATGTCGCTAAAAGCTAGGAAAATACTAAAACATAAAGGGGTTAGTGAGGGTTTAACATTAGAATCTTCATTTCTTTGTATTAATTACTCTTTTGTGTTTGTTTTGCTTAAGTTGGCATTTGGGCCTACCAAATCATGGGGTCCAAAATGGAGTTCAGAAGTGGCCACCGTCTTGTGAATGCGATGCTTACTGCGCAGACTCGGATGGCTCCGTAGACCTCCAGGCGACCCTAAGGCACAGTGTTCCTCGTCAAGGATAGGAGCATGGTGGACTGCCAAACTTCAGTCAGTAAAATCTGGTCTAAATGAACAATTGGGACATACAAGCAAAACTTTTACATTGTTGCATAAGGGCAACATGGACAGAGGAAGTGAACCAACAAAATCCATGAGAACATCAAGTGATGTAAAAATCGGACGTTTCCAATCAGCCAATCATCTTCCTTCTTTGCCTATGAATGTTTCATGTTATCCCGAATTTTATTATAAAAAGGGTAGTAGAATAGGGAGGGATAGGGATGCTGCCTTCTTACTCGATGACCGCAAACCCCTATGGACTCCACAGACGATGACAGATGCTTGCACGATTTCTGGTCCTTTGGAGATCTTTGGGACTGTAACGTGCCGAGCAAAGAACTTTCGGACTTTGAGCATTGGCCTGCTTTATTTGGACAATTTAACGGCTAAATTCGGTTATGCAGAGCCAAATGAATTAGGAAAAATCCAGATAGCAAGAATAGGTAAATATAAATGACATGCGATGTGTGCTGATTGAATAAAATTCTAAACTTTGATTGACCGAAATGCTAATATTAATTGCAAATAATATTTAGATAAACAAATATTTGATTAACAGAAGTTACGAGTTTGTGGTTTTTCAATGAAGAGAGTAGAGAATTCTGAGTCTTAAATGTGTTTTAGCTGGTTCTAAATCACCATCAACTAGTCCAACTAATTGGTCCATCGACCAAGTGGTGGAGTGCCTTGATGTTTAAGGTTAGGATTCTATAGGTGGTGATGCTAATGTATATTCTGTAAAATAACTTTTCTTCCCTATAGGTAATAAGGTACTTCCCCACATGTCCAGTGCTTGATTCTATCATTCCCTCCTGTGTGCAGACTCGTGAGTGGAGACGTGCAAAGTATTGGTGTTATGGGCCCCAACAATGAATGCGTGTGTGAATGAGCTAGTGTGACGTTGGGTCTACGACGCAGGAAGGATAGTTGTAAAAATGTGCTCTCTCTTTTTCCCCCGATTCTCGCGCTGGATCACATGCACCCCAGTTCCTGCACGGCACGGACTTATCAGTCCATGCCGTGCAGGAACAGTTTTTGGTGCTCCCATTGCTGTGCCCAGTTTCAGAACACCGCTGTGGGAACGTCAAAAACAAAGTCCACCAAACAGGAGGAAACTCCTAATCTGGCAGGTGGGTGGCCTGACCACGGCTTTGGCAGCGTGGCAGCGGTGCGGACCCGGCACCACACCGACAAAGCGTAATCAGGCCCTGAGTATGGTGGCTGGGACATTTACCACGTTTTGGCCCATGTTCCGCTCTGCCAAACTCAGTGGGCGGAAAGTTATGGTGCTGCTTTTATTTGTTTGAGGGTTTAAGTCCAACATTAAAAAAATTGCACTGGACTGTTCTCATTTTTTTTAGCTGGTAGGATAATCTAACACCCACAATCAGCCGGAAGTGGCCAGGCTTGCTCACTAGCTCTCTGGAACGGAACGATGTGGAATTGGTTTGAACATTTTTATCCGGCCTGTTTTTAGTAACAAGGTCGGCCGCGTCGATAATTTAGAAATCTGCAGGTACCCGATTATCGTGCCTTTTGATCATTAATGCGAGGCTGTACAAGAACCAGCATTTTTCCTCTTCCTCGGAGACATTGCTAACTGGGCTTGTTGCCTCAAGGGTAAACGTTTCAGTTGGAGAAACTCACGTGTGTCCACAGGGTTCACCATCAAAAAGAATCATTTTATTTTTCCAGCTTCATCGCCCTGCACTCAGCAGAAGCAAAGGAAACCATGAACTTCATGCAGTCACACACAAATCTAAATCACTTCGTCTTGGCTGCTTCTCGGCGAAGGCACAAAAAGACTGTGTAACTTTATCCAGCCTGAATTCCTTTCTGACCTCAAACATGAGGCTTGCACCACACAGTTGATCAGCCCCTCCTCATTTGAAAGCTGCAAAAGCTCTAAACAAAAAGATTTCAAACTTCTGAACTTTCAGTAGCCCAAGGTCGGTTTACATAGATTGAAATGATGTCAGATACGCAGACATCACCACCAGTCAAGTGTTGCCCTATCATTTGCATTAAACAACTAGTCCAAAAATTATATGAACCGATTTACTGATGCAACAACAACATTTTACAACTGTCAGTCACCAGGGGAAATGTGGCTGACACCTAAGAAAACACACCCAAAGACTTTTGATAGAAGAGCCTTATGGGTGGCGGTGTATTGCTAGCCAAAGATATTAACTTTGCTTGAGGATTTGGGAACTGCACTGTTCTCGGGGATTTGGGAGACGAAGATTCCTGAATTTGCCTTTGATAAAGGCAAAATGTAATTTCACCTGGATGCCGACTCCCTGCAGCAGGATTTCCCACACAGCACTGGCAGGACATCTGGCTGCAGGGTACACCATGTTTGCAGAGTTGATGAGCTCACTTCCGCTCAGGGTTGTCCTTAGCACTCAACAAGAGCATGTAAACAGACACACTCTGCATTGGTGTTTCCCTGCTTCCGGAAGTCCTTCACATAGAGTGGGAGTCACGAAGGTGGGAATCATCAGTATGTGGTTGACTAGATTTTACTGTTTTCTTGCCTTTTGTCCCCTTTTCATTTGCAAAGCTTCTGATTTATATTTTGAAATGACATAAAGTTGTGAGATATTCATCTTCGGAACTTCAGACCCTTTGTGTCGACCAGTGTTTTCTATGGCTCGCTGAAGTCCTTCCACAGGTCAAGCGAGGCATGCGTCTATCTGGGCAAACTCCTCTGCAAGTTTTCACCTGCATGGTTTTCAGTTATGTAAACATAAGGCATCCATGCCAACATTGGGGAAGCAGAAAGAGGAAGATTTAAAAGAATAATCGGTGGGTCATTTATTTTCCCCATTCACTAACATTGAAATGGGTGCAATTTCAGGTGGGAGAAAGCTAAATTAAAGTCATTTTTGGCTTTGAAAATCAAGAGTACTCTGACTGAATTGGGTCTATTGTCATTTATGCTAAGGTGTATTTGTAAACCTTCCCTTTTGGGTATCTAAGCACTCACAAAGGTATTTCTCATTTTGTCAACCTCAGAAAGATGTCCACTTAGCCACCAGAACCAGCTGCGAGGGGCACGAGACCCTGCTCTTGATTTATTCTTTGAGACCACTGGCGATGTCCTTATCTCAAAGAATCAAAGGGTGTAAGAGATGTTTTAGGATCACTATACCAGTCTCCCACGACTAGTACAAATCTACTTAAGATATAGCCAACCAGTTCTTTAAGACCTCCAGAAAAATCCTCAGCATCACCAATCAGATATAGAAAGTAGTAGGGGTCTGCAACTCTTGTTTATGGATTACAGTTTCAACTCACACTTCCTACAGTGCCAAAGCAGCTCTTAGAAAATGTTTATGGGGGGTATCTCCTGTAAGACGAATCAACCCAGTGAAGTATTTGTTGGTCAAAGGGTGCATGAATTCACATCTTCTTCTCCTGGCTTACTGGTGAATTGGCGCTCATGGTCTATCACAGTAGTAGGGCTGTGAATAAATATGTCTTTCCTGCACTTCTCAAGATGAGTTTTTAATAGACATCCCTTTCCAAAGTGTGCCTATGAAATCTCATTATCCAGACCAACCACTGCTAAATCAGTAGCGGCCCGTGCATGTAAGCGCGGTGAGGCAGGGCGGGGCGGGGCGTGCGATGCAGCAAGCGCAAGGTAAATGGTTTTATTTATATATTTTTTTTACATTCTCTATCCTGTTGTTTGTCACTTTCACCCCCCACCCCGCCCCACTGCGCTTGCCTGCACGGGCCACTACAGTGCTACATACTTTATTGCTCAACACCATGGGGCAGATGTATCAACATTGTATTGTGCGAGTCCTTAATAGCAAATTTTACCGATTTGCTATTAAGGACCCGCAAAATGCAATGTATGTAGGTTTCGCAATTAAAATTGCGATTCCTATGCATTCCTTTTTTGCGACTCACAAATAAGGAATGGCTTCCCATTCATTTCTATGGGCCAAGAGGCCCATTGAAATGAATGGGAATTACATGCACAATTTGCGAGTACCCAATAGGTACTCGCAAATTGCCCATGCAATTACAAGGGTGCAAGGGTGCCAAATGGACACCCTGTTGCATCCCTGAAATATACATGTGTGCACATGTGGTGCACATACATGCCTTAAGGGAATGCATGTGCTCCACATGGCACTTAGAAAAATGCAAAGAAGTGCTTTTTCTAGGAAATCGCAAATTACCACCAACTTGAAGTTGGTGGTAATTTGCAATTCCTGAAGGCCAGATCGCAAATTTTGGGTGCCTCCAAAATTGCATTTCAGGAATTGCAATTTGCGATTCCTTAAATGCATTCGCAAAATAGGTATACTCGCAAAAATTGCGAATCCCTATTTTGCGAATACCTTTTTGGGATGATACATCCCAAAAGGCTTTTTACCGTTCGCAAATGGGCCAATTCTGCGAATTGGCCCATTTGCGAATGGTAAAAGGCTTGCTACATCTGCCCCCATGTCTCTTTCTGCACCACCCCACACACCAGACCTATTATTATATTCTTTAAAGAAACAGTCCTTAGTCTTTTGACTTGTGTGGACCGCCACTAAATCATTACTGGAATCTGTGAACCCCCACTGCGTCATTGTTCGAAGCCGGGGATTCTCAGACTAAGCAATTTCTGCATTTTGAACTTCAAAACAAAACATAAGAACACAAAAACAAGTATACACACATCAAATGCTCAAATGTTGAACTATTTTGCTAAATTCACAATCACAGATTTAAAAGTTCTAAAATGTTAAATTTTTCCTCTTTATTTGTATGTACTTTATTAATTTCAATGTATTAATTTAATTGTAATTTAATTTCTAAAATAGTCACGGTCACCCTGAGTAAGCCTCGTGGCCTCTCAGGTGTCCTCGGACCAGAGATTAAGAGCCACTGCAATAAAGACTGAACCCTTCATTAGCAATAGATTAGAATGGATGTTAGGAATATGTTCTTTGTTGTTTTCCGTCTTGTTTACCAATACTAGGGACTGTAAATTCCTTATACACTTGATTCTTGTGATTTATTCCGATGTTATTCATTGACACGATTATCCTTCTGCATATGTTGCAATCATCATACAATAATTTTTGCCTAATGATGAAACCAATAAAGAATTCTTCTTTTTTAAAGAAAGAGAATTGATTAATTTTTATTCATGGATCTATTTTTTCCACAAATTGATACAGTTTTGCCAGGTTTATGTGATAACTGGTTCGTGCAGCTGAAGTGGAGAATGATTTATAAATTTTACTGCACAGTCCACGTGAGCCCAAAACTCAATGAACCCCCTTTAAATTAGCCTAGCTCCAGGCTTCATATTTTTTAGCTTTTAGATGTCTTGATCAAAATGTCCTCTTTTTGGTATGATTGTGTTTAAGATTTTCAAATGATGTCAGGGTCATAGGTTCAATACACTAAGGACCAATGGAAATTGCCACTGCCCTTAATGAATAATAGGAGTGTACATTCTGTACTCTCTCACCCTCTAGCCCTGGACCATATTCTTGGGCTTATTACAGTAAGGATAATGATATTATATTAAAATGCTATCAAATGAAAATTAAGATCTGTTTTTGCTCCTGTATTTTGCATTATATTTTAATAGCTAATAAAAAAATGTAAAAAAATGATTCCACAGGTCTGAGGTTAGGGAAAAGGATTTGGGATGGTTCTCTTGCTTGTGTTTGGTTGGATTAACGACTTTTAGTTACTGGGAGGCGATCTATAGGTATGTCATTGGAGGACACTTCTAAGATGAATTGTAAAGGCTGACTGGAATGGAATGGAATGGAATTTATAAAGCGCACTGAACCTGAGGATATCAAATTGGTAGTACATACTGGGGAACAACAAATAGAAACCAAGAAACAACACTCAAGGGAGAAAGAAGCGCCAGGTTTTAAGATGCTTGCGGAACATAGAGAAGGACTCCAGGGCTGCGATGTGCGCAGGTAGAGTATTTAATAATTTAGCTGCTGCAAGCAAGAAGGAGCGGCCACCCAATCTGGTTTTGTGGAATCTGGTAATGATCACCTTCCTGTGAAAGAATGATCTAAGCAGTCTATTAGGCATATACCACTGGAAGGAAGTTCTAAAAAGTGCAGGTCCTTAATGGTGGAGAGCAAGGAAGACCATGCGAAGAGCTTTATATACTATTCGCTTTCTAACTAGCAGCCACTGTAGGGAGTGAATGCCATCCCTAACCGAAAGATGTTTAGGCACATTTGAAACAATGCACAGTGCTGTATTCTTAATAACATGAAGCCTATTCAGAGATTTTCAGATATAAAGCATTGCAGAAGTCTAAGGTTCTAATTACGAGTCTGGGGGTCCGCGGACCGCCAGACTCATGGTGGTGCGGTGTCAGTGGATCCAGCAACAGCCGCATCAGCAGTCTGACCGCCTGATTACAAGTTGGGTCGCCAGGTTGCCTGGTGACAACCTGCTCCACCAGGGAACCATCGTTCCCTGGCGTAGGAGCAGCGGTGAGAGGCAGCATTATGCATGGTGGGACCGCCTCGCTCCCACCATGCAGATTAGGAGTTTCATCTCAGCCAGGATTTTCATGGTGGTTCCACCACCATGAAAGGCCTGGCGAAGAGGAAACAAAGGGGGCCTACAGGGCCCCCCTGTGCCTCATGAATATGTGGATGTACACATGGGGGCATAACATGTGCCCCCCAGTGTGCATGCACATAGGTTCCTGCATGGCATGGACTTTTTAAAAGGCACCACCGCCTTTCAATGGGCACCGCAGGGGGAACAGCCACGCTGCCTGCCAGACGACTAGAAGGTCGTAATCTGGTGGGCAGAGCGCAAGCTTTGTCGGAGCCGTGGTACGGCAGTTTGCACCGCTGCGACACCGCTCTAACAAAATCTCGCAATCGGGCCCTTAGTGAGATGTTACCAAGGCGATGACCCGTGCAACTCAAAGTTCAGGAGGTATAAAGGAGAACGTTTTCTTCAAGATCCTAATGTTGAAGAAAAAGAGCTTGCCTGCCTGTGAGTCAAAGTTAAGTGGGTTGTAAATAATAGCCCCCATATATTTTGCTGATTAAGCTGGGGATGGTAAAGGACCACAGGTCTCTGGCCACCTAAGCTCAGACCACACCCTGTGCTGAAGCTCCAAGACCTGGATCTCCATTTCTTCAGCATTCAATTTTAAACAGTTATCTTTTATCCAAATGCTGAAGCAGTTCATACACTGTTTAAACTTATCTGCTGCCAGTGGCACATTGCCCAATATGGAAACAATAATTTGAATGTCATCCAAATAGGATAACACTTAGAAACCGAATGAGCGCATCAACTCAGCAAAGGGTGAGACATGCAGACTGAAAAGAGTGGAGCGGAGGGAGGATCCATGCAGGAACACACAGGAGAGCTTAAAAACCTCAGCTCTATAATCTCCACAGCTAACTATTGGACCATATCTTTAAGGAAAAAGCAGAGGAAGTCCAAAGCGGTGACCCTCACCCCCACCTGATGGAGCTGTTGAACCAGGTGAGAGGTTGATATAGTATCAAATGCTGATGACAGATCCAGCATCAGCATGATGGAGGCACCACCCTGGCCAACCTGGCAACAAATTAAATCTGCTGGGGCAACAAGTGCAAACTCCATACTGTGACCACTTCTGAAAATGTTCTGTGAAAGATCCAAGAGATCGTGAGTGTTAAAGAATATAACCAGCTCCTGGTTAATATATTTTTCTTAAATGTTTTCCAGCGTGGGCAATAGTGAGATGGGGCAAACGTTTTTAAGGTCCTCTGTGCCCCCATTTGGTTTCTTTTGCAGAGGAATGACAATACCGTCCTTCCAAAGACTAGGATACACTCATGTTTCTAATATCAAGTTAAAATCCTTATGCAGACAAGTCGCAATTTGATCAGGAGCAAGTTGCAGAATTCTGGAAAAGCAAGGATCATCAGGCTATCATTGGAAAGTAAGGACAAGTGTTGTTTTACTTGGGACAGTGCTGAGGTTCTCAGCAACTCTAGGCATAACTTCCCAACCCTGTAGGATGTTCTCATTGTACCTAGCGTTGGTCAGACCTAAGGATGCTAAACCCTTCGGTGGTACCCTTGAATCTTGACTGACACCCATTTGTGTTGATAGGCCAAGCCAACCATCCCCTCCAATTGGGGTCTGAAGAACTGTATGAACCCTTGTGTATAATTCATCTAGCGTATCCTCACTAGGTTGTGTATAGTTTTGCCATCCCTCAAAGTGTGAAGGCGAGGGATTACGGGTACGTTCAAGTCCTTGATCTTGGCTAGTCCACGACAAGAAGTCTGTTGCATTGTGTTCTTCAGTTAGATAATCTGCTATGGTATGAGACATGCTCTAAATAATACCTCAGTTCCTTGACCTTGCCAATTTTTAGTATCCCAAACAGATTTTGTGTCTATGGTGTCCCTCCAAAAGGCGAAATCCTTTAAAGACAGCTGGGAAATAAAGGAAGCGTAGTATATCTGTTTCATATTAGTGAGCATATTTTTCTTTGCAGGTGAAGATGCAACCTTATAATAATATGAAGTCAGGTCTGAAGTGTTAAACCCAGAAAAATAAGCAAACGTTTGTGCAATCATTTATGAACCACCTTTCGGTGGTGTTGGGCAATGTTCCCAGTGATGGTAAGTAAAAACATTACGTGGGATACTTGCTTTGTGCTAGAAATGATGACCATAGTGTTGGTAACAATACATTGTGTCAAAATCAGATGTATCATCATACAATTAACTACTGGAAAATGCAGCAGATTGTTCTAAATCAGACAACATAGAATTTAGTTTCAAAATCCCAATCATCAGAGAAAGTACTGGAGGTGATATCATTCAAAGATATTTTAAATACATGTGGTCTTTTCAGAAGTTCATTGGGACCAAATGCATCATATCATATGAAACCCGATCCCAAACTATTCCTTCAGAAACAGGAACTGCTGTAATGTTCACAAAGGACAGATCTCTTTGTTCACGATGAGATGATGAATGTGGTTTCAGGACCAAGTTCACATGTTATACTGCGGAGAGTTCTGGGAGAGAATGTCCATTCAGGAGCAGGAAAAAGACAGTCACTACGCCTATCCAAAGCACTGGGAAAAGTAGACCAATTGCAATCCAGAGCTGTACCCAGGGAGAAACAAAATAATTATTTTTCAGCCAGAGGTAGAGCTCATGTAATTTTTATTTGTGGGAAACAGAAGCTGGCAGTGACTCATGTTCACTTGGATCCAAAGAAAAGGTATCAAAATCGATGAAGTAGCCAGACAAAGTGGGATCTATCTTTGGTAGCTCAACAGGTTTCATTGAACTGGCAGATGTCATTGCTCTGACGCAGCCACCTGGGAACCGCCGTTCCCTGGTGATGTTGCGGTGGTCAGAAGGCATCAATATGCTTGGTGAGACCGCCGCGGTCCCGCCAAGCATAGTAGGAGTTTCTTTTCCACCATGGTTTTCATGGCAGTTCCTCTTCCATGAAAACCTTGGCGGAGAGAAAACAAACGGAGCCCTACAGGACCCTCTTGTGCCTCTGCACCCTGGGGTTCCTGCAGGGGCATAGCATGTGCCCTCCTGTATGCATGTGATGGAGCAGGTAAAGCAACATTTTGTATACCTCCTCTATTTTGCATGAAAATGCTAATTATATAACCTACTTATATTATAATTTGACAAACGGTTTGCTGTGTTATATTAATCAACCATTTGCATTTTTATTAGACACCAATTACACGTGGGACTTATTGCTATTTGCATGGCATAATAACTCTAATAACTAAATTATGTACGCATATTAATAGTATTACATGTGGTAATAGGATATCGCATGATTTATGTTGCTTTTGTGATGTTTGCGTTCCCGGTTTGGACCGTAAGGGTGAGTTTTATTGCTTTAAATGTCGCTAAAAGCTAGGAAAATACTAAAACATAAAGGGGTTAGTGAGGGTTTAACATTAGAATCTTCATTTCTTTGTATTAATTACTCTTTTGTGTTTGTTTTGCTTAAGTTGGCATTTGGGCCTACCAAATCATGGGGTCCAAAATGGAGTTCAGAAGTGGCCACCGTCTTGTGAATGCGATGCTTACTGCGCAGACTCGGATGGCTCCGTAGACCTCCAGGCGACCCTAAGGCACAGTGTTCCTCGTCAAGGATAGGAGCATGGTGGACTGCCAAACTTCAGTCAGTAAAATCTGGTCTAAATGAACAATTGGGACATACAAGCAAAACTTTTACATTGTTGCATAAGGGCAACATGGACAGAGGAAGTGAACCAACAAAATCCATGAGAACATCAAGTGATGTAAAAATCGGACGTTTCCAATCAGCCAATCATCTTCCTTCTTTGCCTATGAATGTTTCATGTTATCCCGAATTTTATTATAAAAAGGGTAGTAGAATAGGGAGGGATAGGGATGCTGCCTTCTTACTCGATGACCGCAAACCCCTATGGACTCCACAGACGATGACAGATGCTTGCACGATTTCTGGTCCTTTGGAGATCTTTGGGACTGTAACGTGCCGAGCAAAGAACTTTCGGACTTTGAGCATTGGCCTGCTTTATTTGGACAATTTAACGGCTAAATTCGGTTATGCAGAGCCAAATGAATTAGGAAAAATCCAGATAGCAAGAATAGGTAAATATAAATGACATGCGATGTGTGCTGATTGAATAAAATTCTAAACTTTGATTGACCGAAATGCTAATATTAATTGCAAATAATATTTAGATAAACAAATATTTGATTAACAGAAGTTACGAGTTTGTGGTTTTTCAATGAAGAGAGTAGAGAATTCTGAGTCTTAAATGTGTTTTAGCTGGTTCTAAATCACCATCAACTAGTCCAACTAATTGGTCCATCGACCAAGTGGTGGAGTGCCTTGATGTTTAAGGTTAGGATTCTATAGGTGGTGATGCTAATGTATATTCTGTAAAATAACTTTTCTTCCCTATAGGTAATAAGGTACTTCCCCACATGTCCAGTGCTTGATTCTATCATTCCCTCCTGTGTGCAGACTCGTGAGTGGAGACGTGCAAAGTATTGGTGTTATGGGCCCCAACAATGAATGCGTGTATGAATGAGCTAGTGTGACGTTGGGTCTACGACGCAGGAAGGATAGTTGTAAAAATGTGCTCTCTCTTTTTCCCCCGATTCTCGCGCTGGATCACATGCACCCCAGTTCCTGCACGGCACGGACTTATCAGTCCATGCCGTGCAGGAACAGTTTTTGGTGCTCCCATTGCTGTGCCCAGTTTCAGAACACCGCTGTGGGAACGTCAAAAACAAAGTCCACCAAACAGGAGGAAACTCCTAATCTGGCAGGTGGGTGGCCTGACCACGGCTTTGGCAGCGTGGCAGCGGTGCGGACCCGGCACCACACCGACAAAGCGTAATCAGGCCCTGAGTATGGTGGCTGGGACATTTACCACGTTTTGGCCCATGTTCCGCTCTGCCAAACTCAGTGGGCGGAAAGTTATGGTGCTGCTTTTATTTGTTTGAGTGTTTAAGTCCAACATTAAAAAAATTGCACTGGACTGTTCTCATTTTTTTTAGCTGGTAGGATAATCTAACACCCACAATCAGCCGGAAGTGGCCAGGCTTGCTCCCTAGCTCTCTGGAACGGAACGATGTGGAATTGGTTTGAACATTTTTATCCGGCCTGTTTTTAGTAACAAGGTCGGCCGCGTCGATAATTTAGAAATCTGCAGGTACCCGATTATCGTGCCTTTTGATCATTAATGCGAGGCTGTACAAGAACCAGCATTTTTCCTCTTCCTCGGAGACATTGCTAACTGGGCTTGTTGCCTCAAGGGTAAACGTTTCAGTTGGAGAAACTCACGTGTGTCCACAGGGTTCACCATCAAAAAGAATCATTTTATTTTTCCAGCTTCATCGCCCTGCACTCAGCAGAAGCAAAGGAAACCATGAACTTCATGCAGTCACACGCAAATCTAAATCACTTCGTCTTGGCTGCTTCTCGGCGAAGGCACAAAAAGACTGTGTAACTTTATCCAGCCTGAATTCCTTTCTGACCTCAAACATGAGGCTTGCACCACACAGTTGATCAGCCCCTCATATGAAAGCTGCAAACGCTCTAGACAAAAAGATTTCAAACTTCTGAACTTTCAGTAGCCCAAGGTCGGTTTACATAGATTAAAATGATGTCAGATACGCAGACATCACCACCAGTCAAGTGTTGCCCTATCATTTGCATTAAACAACTAGTCCAAAAATTATAAGAACCGATTTACTGATGCAACAACAACATTTTACAACTGTCAGTCACCAGGGAAAATGTGGCTGACAGCTAAGAAAACAAACCCAAAGACTTTTGATAGAAGAGCCTTATGGGTGGCGGTGTATTGCTAGCTAAAGATATTAACTTTGCTTGAGGATTTGGGAACTGCAGTGTTCTCGGGGTAAAATGTAATTTCACCTGGATGCCGACTCCCTGCAGCAAGATTTCCCACACAGCACTGGCAGGACATCTGGTTGCAGGGTACAGCATGTTTGCAGAGTTGATGAGCTCACTTCCGCTCAGGGTTGTCCTTAGCACTCAACAAGAGCATGTAAATAGACACACTCTGCAGCTATGCATTGGTGTTTCCCTGCTTCCGGAAGTCCTTCACCGTAGACTTTACTGTTTTCTTGCCTTTTGTCCCCTTTTCATTTGCAAAGCTTCTGATTTATATTTTGAAATTACATAAAGTTGTGAGATATTCATCTTCGGAACTTCAGACCCTTTGTGTCGACCAGTGTTTTCTATGGCTCGCTGTAGTCCTTCCACAGGTCAAGCGAGGCATACGTCTATCTGGGCAAACTCCTCTGCAAGTTTTCACCTGCATGGTTTTCAGTTATGTAAACATAAGGCATCCATGCCAACATTGGGGAAGCAGAAAGAGGAAGATTTAAAAGAATAATCGGTGGGTCTTTTATTTTCCCCATTCACTAACATTGAAATGGGTGAAATTTCAGGTGGGAGAAAGCTAAATGAAAGTCATTTTTGGCTTCGAAAATCAGGAGTACCCTGACTGAATTGGGTCTGTTGTCATTTATGTTAAGGTGTATTTGTAAACCTTCCCTTTTGGGTATCTAAGCACTCACAAAGGTATTTCTCATTTTGTCAACCTCAGAAAGATGTCCACTTAGCCACCAGAACCAGCTACGAGGGGCATGAGACCCTGCTCTTGATTTATTCTTTGAGACCACTGGCGATGTCCTTATCTCAAAGAATCAAAGGGTGTAAGAGATTTTTTAGGATCACTTGACCAGTCTCCCACCTAGTACACATCTACTAAAGATATAGCCAACCAGGTCTTTAAGACCTCCTCAGCATCACCAATCAGATATAGAAAGTAGCAGGGGTCTGCAACTCTTGTTTATGGATTACAGTTTCAACTCATACTTCCTACAGTGCCATAGCAGCTCTTAGAAAGTTTTTATGGGGGGGTATCTCCTGTAAGACGAATCAACCCAGTAAAGTATTTGTTGGTCAAAGGGTGCATGAATTCACATCTTCTTCTCCTGGCTTACTGGTGAATTGGCGCTCATGGTCTATCACAGTAGTAGGGCTGTGAATAAATATGTCTTTCCTGCACTTCTCAAGATGAGTTTTTCATAGACATCCCTTTCCAAAGTGTGCCTATGAAATCTCATTATCCAGACCAACCACTGCTAAACCCGTGTATGTAAGTGCGGTGGGGCGGGGCAGCGATGCAGCAAGTGCAAGGTAAATGGTTTTATTTATATATTTTTTTTACATTCTCTATTCCGTTGTTTGTCACTTTTACCCCCCCCCCCCCCACGCTGCCACACCGCGCTTGCCTGCATGGACCGCTACAGTGCTACATACTTTATTGCTCAACACCATGGGGCAGATGTATCAACATTGTATTGTGCGAGTCCTTAATAGCGAATTTTACAGATTTGCTATTAAGGACCCGCAAAATGCAATGTATGTAGGTTTCGCAATTAAAATTGCGATTCCTATGCATTCCTTATTTGTGACTCACAAATAAGGAATGGCTTCCCATTCATTTCTATGGGCAAAGAGGCCCATAGAAATGAATGGGAATTGCATGCACAATTTGCGAGTACCCAATAGGTACTCGCAAATTGCCCGTGCAATTGCAAGGGTGCCAAAAGGACACCCTGTTGCATTCCTGAAATATGCATGTGTGCACATGTGGTGTACATACATGCCCTAAGGCCATGCATGTGCGCCACATGGCACTGAGAAAAATGCAAAAAAGTGCTTTTTTCTAGGAAATCGCAAATTACCACCAACTTAAAGTTGGTGGTAATTTGCGATTCCTGAAGGCCAGATCGCAAATTTTGGGTGCCTCCAAAATTGAATTCAAGGAATTGCAATTTACGATTTCTTAAATGCATTAGCAAAATAGGTATACTCGCAAAAATTGCGAATCCCTATTTTGCGAATACCTTTTTGGGATGATACATCCCAAAAGGCTTTTTACCGTTCGCATTTGCGAACGGTAAAAGGCTTGATACATCTGCCCCCATGTCTCTTTCTGCACCACCCCACACACCAGACCTATTATTATATTCTTTAAAGAAACAGTTCTTAGTCTTTTCACTTGTGTGGACCGCCACTAAATCATTGCTGGAATCTGTGAACCCCCACTGCGCCATTATTCGAAGCCGGGGATCCTCAGACTAAGCAATTTCTGCATTTTGAACTTCAAAACAAAACATAAAAACACAAAAACAAGTATACACACATCAAATGCTCAAATGTTTAACTATTTTGCTAAATTCACAATCACAGATTTAAAAGTTCTAAAATGTTCAATTTTTCCTCTTTATTTGTATGTACTTTATTAATTTCAATTTATGAATTTAATTGTAATTTAATTTGTAAAACAGTCATGGTCACCCTGAGTAAGCCTCGCTGACTCTCAGGCGTCCTCGGACCACAGATAAAGAGCCACTGCACTAAAGACTGAACCCTTCATTAGCAATAGATTAGAATGGATGTTAGGAATATGTCCTTGTTTACCAATACTAGGGCCTGTAAATTCCTTATACACTTGATTCTTGTGATTTATTCCAATGTTATTCTATGATACGATTATCCTTCTGCATATGTTGCAATCATCATACAATAATCTTTGCCTAATGATGAAACCAATAAAGAATTCTTCTTTTTTAAAGAAAGAGAATTGATTAATTTTTTTTCATGAATCTATTTTTTTCAGAAATTGATACAGTTTTGTCAGGTTTCGTGCAGCTCAAGTGGAGAATGATTTATAAATTTCACTGCACAGTCCACGTGAGCCCAAAACTCAATGAACCCCCTTTAAATTAGCCTAGCTCCAGGCTTCATATTTGTTAGCTTTTAGATGTCTTGATCAAAATGTGCTCTTTTTGGAATGATGGTGTTTAAGATTTTCAAATGATGTCAGGGTCATAGGTTCAATACAATAAGGACCAGTGGAAATTGCCACTGCCCTTAATGAATAATAGGAGTGTACATTCTGTACTCTCTCACCCTCTAACCCTGGACCATGTTCTTGGGCTTATTACAGTAAGGATAATGATATTATATTAAAATGCAATTAAATGAAAATTAAGATCTGTTTTTGTTCCTGTATTTTGCATTTTATTTCAAAAGCTAATAAAAAACGTTAAAAAATGATTCTACAGGTCTGAGGTCAGGGAGAAGGATTTGGGATGGTTCTCTTGCTTGTGTTTGGTTGGATTAACGACTTTTAGTTACTGGGAGGCGATCTATAGGTATGTCATTGGAGGACACTTCTAAGATGAATTGTAAAGGCTGACTGGAATGGAATGGAATGGAATTTATAAAGCGCACTGAACCCGAGGATATCAAATTGGTAGTACATACTGGGGAACAGCAAATAGAAACCAAGAAACAACACTCAAGGGAGAAAGAAGAGCCAGGTTTTAAGATGCTTGTGGAACATAGAGAAGGACTCCAGGGCTGCGATGTGCGCAGGTAGAGTATTCAATAATTTAGCTGCTGCAAGCAAGAAGGAGCGGCCACCCGATCTGGTTTTGTGGAATCTGGTAACGATCACCTTCCTGTGAAAGAATGATCTAAGCAGTCTATTAGGCATATACCACTGGAAGGAAGTTCTAAAAAGTGCAGGTCCTTAATGGTGGAGAGCAAGGAAGACCATGCGAAGAGCTTTATATACTACTCGCTTTCTAACTAGCAGCCACTGTAGGGAGTGAATGCCATCCCTAACCGAAAGATGTTTAGGCACATTTGAAACAATGCACAGTGCCGTATTCTTAATGACATGAAGCCTATTCAGAGATTTTCAGATATAAAGCATTGCAGAAGTCTAAGGTTCTAATTACGAGTCTGGGGGTCCGAGGACCGCTAGACTCATGGTGGTGCTGTGTCAGTGGATCCAGCCACCGCTGCATCAGCGGTCTGACTGCCTGATTACAAGTCTGGTCGCCGGACTACCTGGTGACTGCCTGCTTCACCAGGGAACCATCGTTCCCTTGCGTAGGAGCAGTGGTGAGAGGCAGCATTATGCATGGCGGGACCGCCTCGCTCCCACCATGCAGATTAGGAGTTTCTTCTCAGCCAGGATTTTCATGGTGGTTCCACCGCCATGAAAAGCCTGGCGAAGAGGACACAAAGGGGGCCTACCGGGCCCCCCTGTGCCTCATGAATATGTGGATGTACACATGGGGGCATAACATGTGCCCCCCAGTGTGCATGCACATAGGTTCCTGCATGGCATGGACTTTTTAAAAGGCACCACCGCCTTTCAATGGGCACCGCAGGGGGAACAGCCACGCTGCCTGCCAGATCACTAGAAGGTCGTAATCTGGTGGGCAGAGTGCAAGCTTTGTCAGAGCCGTGGTACGGCGGTTTGCACCGCTGCGACACCGCTCTAACAAAATCTCATAATCGGGCCCTTAGTGAGATGTTACCAAGGCGATGACCCATGCAACTCAAAGTTCAGGAGGTATAAAGGAGAACATTTTCTTCAAGATCCTGATGTTGAAGGAAAAGAGCTTGCCTGCCTGTGAGTCAAAGTTAAGTGAGTTGTAAATAATAGCCCCCATATATTTTGCTGATTAAGCTGGGGATGGTAAAGCACCACAGGCCTCTGGCCACCAAAGCTCAGACCACACCCTGTGCTGAAGCCCCAAGACCTGGATCTCCATTTCTTCAGCATTCCATTTTTAACAGTTATCTTTTATCCAAATGCTGAAGCAGTTCATACACTGTTCACATGTATCTGCTGCCAGTGGCACATTGCCCAATATGGAAACAATAATTTGAATGTCATCCAAATAGGATAACACGTAGAAACCGAATGAGCGCATCAACTCAGCAAACGGTGAGACATGCAGACTGAAAAGAGTGGGGCTGAGGGAGGATCCCTGCAGGAACACACAGGAGAGCTTAAAAACCTCAGCTCTATAATCACCACAGCTAACTATTGGACCATATCTGTAAGGAAGGAGCAGAGGAGGTCCAACGCAGTGACCCTCACCCTCACCCCCACCTGATGGAGCTGTTGGACCAGGTTAGAGGGTAATATAGTATCAAGTGCTGATGACAGATCCAACATCAGCATGATGGAGGCACCACCCTGGCCAACCTGACAACGAATGAAATCTGCTGGGGCAACAAGTGCAAACTCCGTACTGTGACCACTTCTGAAAATGTTCTGTGAAAGATCCAGGAGATTGTGAGTGTTAAAGAATATAACCAGCTCCTGGTTAATATATTTTTCTTAAATGTTTTCCAGCGTGAGATGGGGCAAACGTTTTTAAGGTCCTCAGTGCCCCCATTCGGTTTATTTTGCAGAGGAATGTACCTTCCTTCCAAAGTCTAGGATACACTCATGTTTCTAATATCTGGTTAAAATCCTTATGCAGACAAGTCGCAATCTGATCAGGAGCAAGTTGCAGAATTCTGGGAAAGCAAGGATCATCAGGCAATCCAGAATTCATATTCATAAGATAGTTTTTGACTTGCAGAGAGTTAGGTGAAAACGCATGTAGGACTGCAGAAGGATTTGGATCAGCAGAGGCTATTGAGGGGTCAAACCTTTGCTTCATTAATCTTCAAATACGAATAAATCTTTACGATCTCTGAAATAGACAGCAACTTTATCGCAAAAACTTTGAGAGTTCTCCATAGACTGTTGGACAGGAGGATTAGAGAACTCTTTCACCACCTTGAAAAGTTCATTTGGGGAATTACTTGCAGACCTGAATTTATTAACATAGAAAGAAGATTTGGCTATATCAATAGTGTGCTTGTAAATATGTAATAGCCATTTATGCTTTTCTTTATCTTTTGGGGCCAAATTTGTCCTCCATTTGCATTCATGCCACCAAGACTGCTGTTTGAGATCTTTAAGTTTGTCTAAGAACCAAGGAGCAGGCGCTTTGGTTCTAGTGCATCCTCCGTCAAGGAATGTTTGGACTACGCAAATCATCAAGAACAGGGCTTCTCTCTTATCAGCAATCAGTTCAGGGACATCAATGGTGAGCTAGCAGGTAGAGAGCAATGCATATTGAGAACGAGGTATGCAGTATGGCTCTGGTCTCTTTGATATTTGCAGAAAGCATTGACTGGGAGATTGGTGGAAATAGCATTTGCCGAATCTAGTCTGATGCTGACCAATAGAAGTCGGGCCCTTGAGGTTGGTTGGATTTGGATGAGATTCTGCCAGCAGGGCTTGTTGTGGCATTTATTCCTTTGGTAATGCAGTCACATAAAAGATAACTCCCAAAGAATTATTTTGGGTTGTGCATGCGGTGCTGTACAACTACTGCCTCCCCTTACATGGTCTGGAAGGATTTTGACCAAAGAATGGTGCCACCCGCACATTCCTTGCTTTCTGGGTTTGAAAAAGAATTGTTAGTGGAATGGCAGTAGTCACTTTAGCTCCTGAGGTGTCATAGCTGCTATAAGCTGTATTTTTCAATGAAACAATCAATGCCTACAAGTGGGTCCTCACTATTTATGAGACAGGTTCATTTCTATGTGCATCCCACTATCCCCATTATCCATCCTTAGATGGGCTTGAATCTGAGTAGATGTGATCCATACAGCTTGATGGTGTATTCCAAGAGGGAGAGTAACCTTTATCCACTATCTTCTACACTGATGAAAGGTGTCCCACTAGGTGAACGTTTGCTGAGTTGGCATGATCTAATGCTGGTGTGTTATTATCTGTTGGTAGTAGTTTATTTAAGGTGGTATTTGCAGGTAGGTGGCACTGGCCATCATTTTCGAAGCCATCACCTATTTTTCATCATCAAACTTTGACCCAGAGCAAGAGAGAGACAGGCAGAAGTTGAAAGAAGGGAGGATGAAAAATATAGGAACACAGTAACAGAGGTAAATAGAAGAGATGAAAAAGAACTTAAAAAACAGGAAGAGCAAGTTGGCAGAGGAAAGAGGCATGGAGGAGGGGGATTAAGTAGACATAACAGGTTGGTTGTAAGATAGTTCCTGGTGGTTAAAAGCCCTTTTGGTGAGCTCCCACAATGCCCACCTCTATGACTTTATAAATAGAGACAGCTCAGTATGCATTAGTATTTATAAGGAGTGAACCGAGCTGGGTAGCCACGAAGCTTTGTGCATCAATTGGAGATTGAAACATTTTACAATGACATTACATTTCACACTCATTAAGTGCGATTTGAAGTCATGTGCCAGACCTAAGCCTAGAATCCAGGTCCACAGGGTCCAATAAAAGGAATCTTAGCCAGTAGACCTCATCTCGCCCTGGCAGTGCTAGCATCGTACAAAGGTTCATAAGCTCCACTTCACAGACCCAGCAAGATTCCTCCTGCCTTCACTTCTGGAAGGAGCAGCTGTACCCAGTATTTCAAGCAACAACTCATCCAGGGGTAGTCTGCCTGGAATGTTGGACAGCATCTAAACATCCCAAGGTAGATATTTTTTTAATGTAAACAATCTTTCTGTTCTGTACCTTACATGAAACCCTTTTCTTTATTATATTGGGAGACATATCTCATGTCTATTATATATGCGGATGACCTAGCAATAATAGACTAAACAGAGATTGGGCTACAAAGAAAGCTGAATAGTTTTAAGGAATATAGTGGGCATAAAAAACTAGTAGTGAACATGGATTTGGAAGAAGGAAATTAAGGTTGTATTGGTATTTGGGTTCCATAAATTTGGAAATAGTAGATGAATACAAGTACCTGGGCATGTGGTTTCAGAAATATCTGAACTGCTCCACCCACCTCGAAGCACTAAAATTAAGGACATCAGTGTCGGTTAGTGGCTTAAAGAAATTTAATGGGGTATAGGGGGAAAAGTCGGACAGACCAGTTTTAAAAGCATATACAGCCATGATGCCACATCAATTCCTTTATGGAGCCGAACTACTATCCTTGAGTGGAAAAAATGGATGGGACGCAGAGGAGGGAAAAGTCCTGAAAAATGTATTATCTCTGCCTAAGTCCGCAATGGTGCAGGCAGCGAAGCTAGAAACAGGTATCGCCTCTTGGAATATAACGGCCTGCATGGCCCTAGTAAGATTTTGGCAGCGCCAGGGTTCAGGTGTTGATTATAAAGTCTCGCAGTGGTGCAGAAATTAGATATTGATGAGTGATCTAACATGGGCAAAAGGGGTAAGAAAAATTCTGATAAAAGCTTGTACAATGATGAGGCTTAAGATTAGTGTCTTGACAAATTGAGGTTGAGTGGAGGGAACTCAGGTTCCTGGGCAAAGAAATATCTCGAGCTCAGGATCATGAGTACCTCTTGGGGAAAAAATCAGTACATTCTATGGCTATTTCATGGAAACATGAATTTAATTTCCCCAAAATCGATAGATTACCCTGCTGATGGCTGAGAAGAGAAGTTCTAAGGCTGAGAATTGGTGTCAACCCCTGCTACTCTAATAATGATGTAAAAAGAGCAATGATCGATAGCAATGGGAAATGTAATTGTACTCTGGGGACAATGTGTGACATTTTACACATTTTATTGGATTGTCAAATGGTTTTAGATATACGGAAAGAGATCTTATGCCCAATTTTTTTTTTAAGTACAGCATAAATAACAGGGCACAGGGAGCAGAACTTTTACTAGAAATGAGGAATGTGGATATAGCTTCTGCTCTGGGGAGGTTTATCCAAAAAGTCAAAGAATATTTGAAATGTGATTAGCATCCATAAAGTTTTCCCGTTTGCATTATATGAGTATGATATATGGTTTGAAGGAAGGTTTAACGATTTAAATCCGGAATTGCTTGACGATGTATTTAAAGTTTGTGATCTAGAGAAGTTCATTCAATAAGACATAGAAAATCTGAAATGGGTCCAATAATGAAATGTTTGCCTTATCTTATGATATGTGTTATGTTATATGGCTTGAAGTAAGGACCAAGGATTTTAAACATGACTTTTTTATGATCTTGTTTTAATGTAAAATTTGCGATTTGTAGGTGTTGTATTTTATGACGATTTTATATGTTTAAGGACTGTTTAGTCCAAATAAACTTTACTTTGAATTGAACCTTCTCTTTATTACCTCTACCTGCATCCTTTTACTACCCCCTTTACTGTACAGCTCTCCATTGCTTTGCTGCAGGTTTGGACTCTATAAATGCTCCTTCAGTCATATAAACACATTCCACCAGAGATGTGGAGGGATTTAAGACTCAAACATCGTATTTGCAATATGTAAAAAAATATTTAAGGTCCGAAGTTAGTTTAAAAAGTTTCAGAATCTCACTGCACCAGGAATCAATTTACTGAGTCTGGTCTGGGCGTCACGTGGGTGGACCTGGTGACAAAGGTTACCTTCAGAGTTGAAACTCTTCTGCAACTAAAGCTCCAAACCTGTAGATAGGGAGGTGGCTTCCATGACCTCAGGCTAGAGGAGAACAACTGTGGGCAGAGACAACTCTAGGGGCTGTTGTTTGATGCAGAATCACTGTATCCATTCTGTTGGGATACTGATGATGGTGAGGTGGCTTTGTGGCTTTGAAAAATATTTCCATGAGACTAGTTGACAATCTTTCCTGGAGAAATGTCCGAGTCTCTCTCAATCACATAGGCTGGGGTTCGAATCTCAGAGAGAGTCTTTTATGAGTCTCCTTTCTTCCAGTATTGACATTTACAGATTTTAGATTCTACAAATAACTCTTCTTAGAAATCTTAAGATCCTGGTGCAAAATGATGACATTCACCCACATGCTTGGCCTGTTCCAATTGACCAAGGGCCATCATCTTCTGTGCTTTCTGTCCACAGTACTTGTAAAGGTTTCATCTGGGAACAATGAACTACTCAACTGGTGTCCCTGACAGACCTTGAGAGCATTTCTGGAGGGTATTCTAACCCCTTTCTTCTGATGACTGAATACACAATTGTTAGGCTCCACTAAACGACCTCTCGGCATGTGGGTGCCAAAGAGTGAATCAGTCTCAAGTGTTTCACAAACAAAACAGAGTGCCTCAGGTCTATGTGTGAATCAAGGAGTTGTCTCCCCAGCCCTGGTAAACAATCTTCAGTCGGCAATGATTGTGGACAAGCCAGAGTATTTTCCGGTCCTGACACAGACAAGGTTATCTCTCAGTCTTTATAGCTTGAATATCATGCAGCTTGGTGTAGGTTTCAAGCCTGTGAACCAGCTAATAACAGATTCTCTAGCCCTTTTGTCCCCAATCTTTTTAGGAAAGTTTGTCTATGGCCCCATAAGGATTTCCTGCCTCATAAAATAAAAGAGGCTGACTAGGTCTTAGTTGTGGACTTGATAATGTTTGTGCCTGATAAAATCCAACACCATGGTGATCGGAAATTATTAGGTGCGATAATTATTGATTGTTCCAAGGTTAGCCTGAAAAAATAGGCCCCAACTTGGAACCTGAGGCTTATCGGACCAAAATCCAAATGTCTGTATATTTCCTGGGCATTGTTTACCTGGGGTGCGGACTGGGGAGCAATCAACATTGCACCATTTCTAATTGCAAACTTTGTGCAAACAGGTGGTTGCACAGGTACTACAATTACCCCCACACTTTTAATCAGCCCAAAGAGGGTTTTCTCTCAATCTCTCTTTCTGTATCTCACGCTGTTTCTCCCTCTTTCTGTATCTACCCTTGTGTTTCTCTCTATAGCTCACTCCCTCTCTTTCACTTTCCTTCTAACTTCCTGTCAGCACCAAAATATCTCACATAGGTATAAACTTCTTTAGAATGCATGATAACTTTCTTCTTCTATGCTTGAAACAGCAATGTCAATTGCATTTTTGTAAAGGACATTGGGGGTGAGCGGGTTATCTACTAGGCTTTATCTCAGAAGAACACACCCTTTTAGGAGGCTTTCTTTGCTGGACTACAATACAAATTCTATAGAGCTAAATAAACACTTCGCCCTTAGCTGTAGCCATCTTGTCGTAGACATAATGTACAGACTTCTGATAACTCAGCCTATAAGATTCAGCTGGGCACAATTTAAGGTCTTTCTAGAAAGTTCCATTGAACAATGGAGCTAGGAAACAACAGTGGACTGACAATAATCTTCCAGGGCTTCCAGAGACCACCAAGGTGGCACCAGGCACAGCGTTCTGGCAGTGAAAGTGACAGACTGTCTAGGGGAATGGTTGCAACACTTACTGTTATCTTGCTCTACAACAGTGATAGAAACAGAAAACAGACGAGCACTCTCTTTCTCATTGTGGCTATTGGTTGAGCTATAGGATAAATCAGAGGAGAACAACCTATGTCCAGGCAGGCCGATTTCTAGTCAGATTTTCAATATGGCCGCACCAATTAAATGTACGTACAATTAATTGTAAATGTATTTTTATAGTGCTTGTCATTCCTGACAAGACGATGAAGTGCATGTCGCGAGTAGCAAGCTACTCTTGAACCCAAAAGTGGATTAGTAGGGGGAAATCTAAATTGTTATTGGGGGTGGCGGGATTGGTAGACATGTGAGTCGTTAATGGGTTAAAAAGGATTAAGGATAGTTAGAGGGGGGAAGAGTTTAGAAAGGATTATTTGGGAGATCATAGGAGTAAAAGAGGTTTGGTGGAGTCAGAGAGCTTATTAGTTGAATGAATAGAATAAAGGATGGATAGAGGGGGGAAGAGTTTGGAAAGGGTTATATGGGAATTCGTAGTAGTAAAACGGTTTGGGATGGGTCAGACAGTTGAGGTAGGGGATATTTTGGAAGAAGAACAGGATGAGTCATAGAGTGTTGGTTTGGTGAAGTTTGTGGAGATTGGTTAACCGTTTTTGCTTATTTTTTCTGCAGTGGGTGTAAAATATATAAATATGTAGATACATAACTACACATAAGAGGAATACATACCTGGAGATTTTAATATGATAAGGCATATGGAAAATAATCAGGAGATATAAAATTGTACTAGATACAAATTCTCATATGTACATGCATGGATACATATTTACCAACTCACACATT
This sequence comes from Triturus cristatus, assembly GCF_964204655.1. Classification (NCBI taxonomy): domain Eukaryota; kingdom Metazoa; phylum Chordata; class Amphibia; order Caudata; family Salamandridae; genus Triturus; species Triturus cristatus. The sequence continues at coordinate 254,226,896 of NC_140586.1, forward strand.
CCATTTTGTGCTGTAAAATACGTTTTTTTTTATTGTTTTAAATTTATATTTGTCCTCCAATATCTCAGTATTGAAGCACTTATAGATACAATTCCTCTAATCATATTTACACATTGTGACAGATATTTATTATTATAGGAAAATTAAGCCATAGGCATACACTCATCACATTATATGTTATTGATGTACGGATCTACTTAGATAGGGATATAATGATAAAGTTATACATATATCTGTGTATGTATATAATATTTTCAGTTTTTTATTTCTTTGTTTTTCTTAAATATATGTATTGATTTATTTTTCATTCCCCTGGTAAGTATAACAATACATATATAGACATTTTGAAAATCTGTCAGAGATTCTGCCTCCCTGATCTAACGCTGGCCACCCACATGATACCTCAATACATACGATTGAACACAACAAATAAAACTTCACAGTCAATGGTTACATGGCCTTTTTGCTGTTACTCATAATTTGTAAAGTGTTCACGAAATCCCTGAAATAAGGGTTGAAACTGAGATTTAAGTTTTTTCGCCCCTACAGAACCTTCAATGCAAAATAAAAAATACAAGCCTTTTCTCTGATTTAATATATGATTTGAGAGAACATTAGGTTTTGGTGGTATTCATATTTTCCGTGACCCTGACAACCTAGGTGTCTAAGAAATAGAACTGCTAAATGTTGCTCTTGAAAATGTTCTCTCTAAATGTGGCGGCTTTGAGGCTCTGCAAAAGCTGAAAGTCTGTATCTGAGGCCTGGAAAAAAGCCTTGTGCTTCTGGGACGCTGTCCAAGTATTCCCAGGAACTGTGACCACAGGCATGAACTGCTTAATACATTTTACAGCAGGCGTTCCACCACAAGTGAAATTGATTACCGGCCCTTCAGATAGCCCCGGGCTTGTGAAATCTACTCCGAGCCAGCTATCGAAAAACACCCGTGAATGTAATTTTTGTAAACATAAAGGGTATTTTGCCATCACTCAGTTCCTGCTCTCTGGCTAGGATACGGGATGCCCCATCTTCCTCCTCCATCCCAGCTACGTCTCCACCCTTCTCAGTGAGTCACCACCGGTGTTTAAATTATGCCAGTGGTTGCAGGTGGTGGGCACCGACACTCATTTGAAGGCTGGGACTATTTTTTCATCAGCAACCTTTGACCCAGAAAAAAGCAGGAAAGGGAAGAAGCAGAAGAAAGAGGGAAACCATTGACGGAAAAATCCAACATAGGAGAGAGATAAAGAGAAAGCAATTGTAGGGTGGCAGAAGAAATGAGAACGAGGTGGAAACACGACTGGCAGGCTTTTGTTTGCCAAACGCAGCTATCCGCAGCGCCACGGTTTGGGCCCCTGAAATTATTCTATTGTTATTTTGTTTTATTTTTTTACAACTTAAGACCTACCTGTGTATGTAGCAATCATCCTGCAAATTGAGCTGGTAAGCTACACCCAGGATTACAGCTAAAGCCTCACTCCTGAACCTCACATGTCATTATTGCAAATATGCAAACAAAACCATCTTAAGCAGGGCTCGAGTCGGGGTACCACGCGTGTGGACGGCGTTCCCCAATTATTTTACCGGGACCTCGATAAACTGGAGCAAATGGAGCCACACATTCACTCTTCGGCCTCTCTGGGGCGAGATCAGAGGTCATTCAGAACACTGCTCACGTGCTTGCTTCTCTGATGCAATCGCATCTAATGGGTGAGCAAGGGGAGGCAATAAGTCTGATGGTGCAAGCTACCTTTCATGACGTCACTTGCAGTCGTGACGTCAGCTCGCCCCCACTTCTTTTTTTAGGACTTGTGCCCTTATCTTAAGTTATTTTATTTTCAATATCCACGGTTGTTGTCCATTCTCTTTTATCCAGAATGACTTAAGGCGTTTTCTTGCACAGCTTCATCAGAGCCATTACACACTCTATCATAGAAGCAAAGAGCTAATTTAGGGTCAGAATGTGTAAGGTTCGGTGGAGGGGGCACTTGAATGCTTACTAAACGTTTCACATCGAAAAACTGATTTGCATTCTTTATATGAACCTCTTGCCCAATGGTGGCGGAAGAGCTTTCAGACAAAATTGTGGGGCGAATCCTGCGGGATTTCCGCAAAGATGTAAAACATTGGCGTCGACTCACACTCTCCCTACTGGGAAAAGCGGTCCTATATAAAATGATTTAACTCCCTACGTTTCTTTATGTAGTGCAAAATTCAATGTTTGAGGTCCCCGACCATTTTTTCCAAGCAGTGGAGACGGAGGTTGAAACCCTTGCCTGGGATGGAGGAACCCTGAGGACTGCTATTGGAGTGTTGACAAGGTGGATAGTGTATGGGGGTATTGCCATGCCAGATTTACAGTTGTATTACTGGGCAGCTCGCCTGCTGATCATCAATGTCTCGTCCTTCGTGTAACAGGGAACTGGCTGTGATGGCAGACAGGCGGGTGCTAGAGCCCCACAATATCACATGATGGCTCTATGGGGTGGGGACAATGACAACTGTCCCTGAGTCGATGGCATAGGGGGTGCAAACCTGGAGACGTGCGACATGAAAGCTGGGATGGGTGTGCCGACTAGCACTCAAGACATTGCTGTGGGAATCAAACACGCTGGTGGAGTTAAGTGGGGTGTCAGGTTGCCGGCGATGGGACATGATTGGCATTTCAAAGGTGGGAGAACTATGGTGGAACACAGGGTGGTTGATAGTTGCGGACTTACAGAGACAATATGAAATGCTAGGGGCACAATCCCTGGGGTACTTGCAGATTAGGCCCATCCTACTCAGATGGATCCCCAGCCCTCAGGACTTAATGTACAAGAACCCACTGGAATACTGGGTGCGCCACTGCATAGACACTCTATATCCCAGCTGTACTCCACACTCCTTACCCGTAGTCAGGCCCTGCTGCAGAAGCTACGGGAGAAGTGGAAGGGTGACCTGGGGAGACTGGAGGATGATGAGTTGCGGGTGGCCTGTAATTATCCTGGGGAGGCTGCAATCCAGGTGGGATTTCTAGTAATATAGCTGAAATTGCTGCTCTGGGCATATTTCAGATGCTCAAGGCTCAACACTGTGGTGATGAGTGACACAGTCTGCTACCTGAAGGGATTTGGTCAGTGGGGAAAACTGATGCACACCTTCTGGGGGTGTTAGAGAGTGAGGGTCTTCGGCACCAGGGTACAGCATAGACTTTCAGAGGTGGTAGGAGAGGCCCTGGAGCTCATTCCTAGGCAGATCCTTCTGGGCATCTGGGGAGGTAACCTTTGACAAGCACACACTCCTGCTCTGCAACATGGCACCGGCTCGTTGCAAGGCATGATGTGCTAAGATGCCGGGGCTGTGCACAGATTCCAACACCAAGAGACTTGATATCCATTATGGCAGAGGAACCGGTTTATCACCTAAGAGGTGACGTCTGGACATTCACGAACATATGGGACAGTTGGTGAGAGACAGAGTGATGGAGGGGGCTCCCCTGGAGATGTTCGTGGTGGGGAGTATTGTTAGGGAAACTAAGCACCCTCCCAAGAGCAAATGAAGAAAACTCACCAGACACAGCAGGTTGCTCAGAAACAGAGTGACATTTATTTATTGGTACCCATGCATGCATCATTGCTAATCAGCAAGGAAGAAATCAGGTATCCTGCCTTAGCGGCTCTTAGCCTGCTTCTTCTCAGAGTGACTGGTTTCTGGGTGTTATATACTTATATACTTTATAGTAATGCCATGTCAGCAGAGCTAGAATAAGGCACCAAGCCAAATATGGCTAACAGGGATGTGCAAGATCTGCACCATGCCAATTATAAACAGCTAGATATGGGCAGACCATGAAAGGCTGGCTTGGCCCTGTGTAAGCAAATTGCACAACCAGACAAGGAAACTATCATGAAGTCAGAACAAGCATAGTGAACTCTAAGGTGGTTCAGAATAGCTGTTGAAGCTTGTCCATCCAAGGTCAGATAGGACGGCCTTTGGAGCTCCGGGCCTCATGTTAGTTGATATGTTTGCATGGCATACATTTGAATTTATATGGATGTATATATGTATATTTTTCAACATTCCTCCCTTTAGGATAGTCCTATCCTTCATTAGAGTAAAACCAATATGTATATTTATATATATATTCACTGAAAAAACCATAGGTTTCACACACTTTATAGTTAGGAATTAGCATTTAAAAAACCTTGCAAATTCACTTAAAAAACCATAGGTTTCACACATGTTATAGTTAGCTGGGCATTTCACTCGTGAAAAACCATTGAAATTTACACGTTATAGTTAGTGCAGGCAACTATAACTCACGCGACCGCAATCCTCTGCTGATGATGTCAGATTTTACATCACTGATGACATATGTGTCTTTCTGAAAAAAAAAATATTTGTAATATATGTATAGCTAAAAATTAATGGAAGAAGACATGGGTAAATAAGTGTCTAAATACAGTATTAGCATCAACAGAGGATTGCGGTCGCGTGAGTTATAGTTGCCTGCACTAACTATAACGTGGAAATTTCAATGGTTTTTCACGAGTGAAATGCCCAGCTAACTATAACATGTGTGAAACCTATGGTTTTTTAAGTGAATTTGCAAGGTTTTTTAAATGCTAATTCCTAACTATAACGTGTGTGAAACCTATGGTTTTTTCAGTGAATTTGTACGTTTTTTTAAATGCTAATTTATGTATTTATTTATTTATTTAAAGTTTTTTCACCGTGCGCGTACCGTGAGCACGCTGTGGGCGCACGGTGCGCTTCGCGCACCGCGCGCACACGTTACGTAGTTCGCGGAATTTTTCAGTTTCTACCGTGCGCGTACGCTACGCGCACTCCGTGATTTTTCGTAAAAAAATTAAAATACATTTTTGCCCTTGGGGGTCCTTCTGGGACCCCCTGACCAAGGCTAGGGGGTCAGGAACTGTCCAGCCTGCCCCCTTTTCACGTTATCCACCTTTGTTTTTCACCCCCTCAGACTGCGAGAGACAAAATGGCGGCCGACACTTCCTGGTTTCGACCGATTCGAATGTTTACTAAGATCTAACAACCAATCAGAATCGCGCTCGCGCACGGCAGCGTGCGCGTACGGTAAGCTTACGGTACGCGCTCGGAGCGCGCACCGTAAGCTTACGGTACGCGCTCGGAGCGTGCCTATAGATATATATATTGATTTAAATGATATTTTCTCAGGAAATACTGAACAGATTTACACCAGACCTGCAAAAGGCACATCCCTGACCTGAGGACTACCTCTCTGCCAAATTTCAAGTAATTCTGTTCAGCCGTTCGGGCTGCAGCTTGGACTAAAGGTCCTATGGAAAAATGCATGGGGAAAACGCGTTTTGGGACCCCCCCTTTTTCTCAGCCCCCGCTTGACGAATCCCCCCGAGACTTTCAGGGAAAGAGCGGAGCGGAGCGCCCCACCTATTTTGAAAATTTCGCGAGGATTCGTCAATCGGCGCCAAAGTTATTCAAAATAGAATGTTGCGGATTTCCTATGGAAACACGGTCCTAACTATAACTATCTACTGGCGACCGCCAGTAGATAATATATATATATGTATATATATATATATATATATATATATTATCTACTGGCGGTCGCCAGTAGATAGTTATAGTTAGGACCTATTTTCCATAGGAAATCCGCAACATTCTATTGGGAATATCTTTGGCGCCGGTTAATGAACCTTCGCGAAATTTTCCAAACTTTTGGCCAGCTCCGCACCGCTCCTACCCTGAAAGTTTCGTGGTGATTCGTCAAGCGGGGGCCGAGAAAAAAGGGGGGTCCCAAAACGCGTTTTCCCCATGTCATTTCCCATAGGACCTGTTGTCGCAGCTACAGCCAGAACTGCTGAACGGAATTACACCAAATTTGGCAAGGAGGTAGTCCTCAGTTCAGACTCGTGCCTTTTGCTTAAATGGTGTAAATCCGTTCAGTAGTTCCTGAGAAAATTAGAGTTAAAAGTTAGTGATATCTATGGCCGGGGAGGATCCGCGGATCCTCCCCGCACCCTCCCCGAACCCTCCCGAGCACGAGCTGAATGCTAATTGGCCGCCAACACTCTGAATCAGGAAGTGTTGGCAGCCATCTTGTGCCTCGGTAGAACCGAGGCACAAGAAAGCACAAAAACAAAGGTGCAAAACGCGACAAGGGGGCAGGGTAGAAACACCCTGACCCCCTAGGCCTGCTCAGGGGGTCCCACAAGGACCCCCAGGGCCCAAAAAAGTATTTTTTTTTAAAAAATCATCGAGATTCGCGCACCCAGCGCGAATTTCGGCCGAAATTAAAAAAAAAAAAAAGTGCGGGGCTCCCGCGCTTCTTTGGTAATTGGCCCCCAGGGGGCCAAATCCCGGGGGCAGAAATAAAAAAGTGTGGGGGGGTCCCAATCCCCCCCACACTGCCCCGGGGACCGCCACCCCCTGGGGCTCAGAGAAACTATATGGGGGGGCTTACCTCCAGTAAGCGCCATGGAGCTGCGTTGCAGAGTGTTGTAAAAAGGGGTGTGGCCTCTGAACACCTCTCTGCAATGCAGTCCCTGGAGCATACTGGAGGTACCTGGTGGGCAAGTTGGCTGCCAGGGGACCTCAGGATTCAAGGGGACTTAATCCCCCAAGTTAAAACACGCCACGGGGCGCGTTTGCACAGTGGTGAAGGTAGGGGGCGGGGCCTGAGGTGATATGTGTGCAAACACGCCCTGTGGCGCGTTTTAATTTAGGGAATTAATTCCTCTTCAATCCAGAGGTCCCCTAGGGGCCAACTAGCCCTCCAGGTACCTCCAGGAAGTGCCATGGAGCTGCGTTGCAGAGTGTTGTAAAAAGGGGTGTGGCCTCTGAACACCGCTCTGCCACGCAGCTCCCTGACGCATACTGGAGGTACCTGGTGGGCTAGTTGGCCCCCAGGGGACCGCAGGATTGAAGAGGAATTAATTCCCCAACTTAAAACGCGCCACAGGGCGTGTTTGCACACGTCACCTCAGGCCCCGCCCCCTTCCTTTACCATTGTATAAATATTCCTCTAAAATCAGCCGAACTACGAATTCCGATTTACTCACCAGTTATCAGGAGAGAACCCAGGGCTGCATCCTTTAGGCCGGCACTGACCCTGAAAAATAATTCTAAGCGTACTTACCAGTAACTTGTATTTCCTTCCATAGGAATCCATTGTGTGGTTTTCAGCAGAAAATTTTCTAAGTGTCCATTTTTGAAACGTACAAATATTACTCTAAAATCAGCCGAACTACGAATTCCGATCTACTCACCTGTTATCAGGAGAGAACCCAGGGCTGCATCTTTTAGCCCAGCACTGACCCTGAAAAGTAATTCTAAGCGTACTTACCAGTAACTTGTATTTCCTTCCATAGGAATCCATTGTGTGGTTTTCACCAGAAAATTTTCTGTGTCCATTTTTGAAACGTAGAAATATTCCTCTAAAATCAGCCGAACTACGAATTCCGATTTACTCACCTGTAATCAGAAGAGGACCCAGTGCTGCATCTTTTAGCCCAGCACAGACCCTGAAAAGTAATTCTAAGCGTACTTATCAGTAACTTGTATTTCTTTCCATAGGAATCCATTGTGTGGTTTTCACCAGAAAATTTTCAGTGTCCATTTTTGAAACGTACAAATATTCCTCTAAAATCAGCCGAACTACGAATTCCGATTTACTCACCTGTTATCGGGAGAGAACCCAGGGCTGCATCTTTTAGCCCAGCACTGACCCGGAAGAGTAATTCTAAGCGTACTTACCAGTAACTTGTATTTCCTTTCATAGGAATCCATTGTGTGGTTTTCACCAGAAAAGTTTCTAAGTGTCTATTTTCACAAACTAAAAATATTCCTAAAAAATCGTCTGTATGACTTAAACACATTCTTTCAACTGTTTACAGGAGGTTGGCCAGAGCAGGATCCAGGATCCACCACTGAGGAAGAAAAAGTAATGATAACACTACTTACCTGCTAAGTGAATTTTCTGCCATAGGATAACATTGGTGATTCTATGTGAAAAAATTTCTGTGTCAACTTTTAAAATACAATAATATTCCTTAAAAATAACTACTGTAACCAAAGCGCTTTTACTCAACTGTTTACAGGAGATGTCCAAGGACTCAATCTAGGATCCAGTCCTGTGGTTAGAAAAGTAATCCATAAAGTAACTAATTGCATTTCACTAGAAATTCACATTGAGCTCAATGTTGCTTTGTGTTTGAAATTGTATTGCCCATTGCAACAACTGTAACTACTGTACTTAAAAGTCTGTTGCCTATTTGCCAAGTATTTAAACTAAAGTAACTCATTCTGAGAAAGTATATTTTGTATTGTAATGTATAATGTAATTATAATGCAATTAAAAAAAATATATCTAAAAATAAATAGTTAAAAAAATATAGTAAATCAGTATCCAAAAAATCAGTATAACAATTAATACGTTCAAAATTGTCATTTACAAAACCTTTGAAATTCACTGAAAAAACCATAGGTTTCAGGCCTGATATAGTTAGGAATTAGCATTTAAAAAACCTTTGAAATTCACTGAAAAAAACATAGGTGTCAGAGGCATTATAGTTAGGAATTGGCATTTAAAAAACCTTAGAAATTCACTGAAAAAACCATAGGTTTCAGGGGCGTTATAGTTAGCTGGACATTTCCCTCGTACAAAACCCTAGAAATTCCCCCGTTATAGTTAGTTCAGCTAACTATAACTCGCGCCCCCGCAGTGCACTGCTGATGACGTCACATATTACATCACTCATGACATGGTCAGTGACATCACTGATGACATCTGAAATTACATCACTGATGACGTCATCCATGTGATAAATTAGTGCATCTTCTCACACCCTTTGATATACTCAATCAAAATTTTAGACGTCCATTCTCAAAACCATAGATACTCCAATACCAAAAACTACATACCCACTCATTGACTCTTAGATCTACACACACATCCACTCACTCACCTGTACAGTCACTCATACTTACAGTCACTGAGTACAGGACTATCATATGGTTTTTTCAGTGAATATATGTATATATATATAAATATATATATATATATATATATATATATATATATATATATATATATATATATATATATATATACATATGTAAAGATGAAGGAAACATAGTTGCATATCTTTGGATGGCGCTGCAAAGTGCTTGCATATATTGTTACATTGATACATTCTGATGAGATAATTATTTTTGAACATGAACACAATGATGTGCTAGTATTCAATTCATACTACTTCCTGTGTGCATTATTATATCAGCAGGCTGTCATGATACTGGCAGCAAACTCATAATTAAGTGTCCAACAAATATTGTTTGCTCAATGCAATGCATATGGTTACAGTGTCAGTCACACCATTCCCGGGCACTTTCTGTAACTGTCAGTAATTTAAAGGCACAAAGTGAACGGTCATCTTCTTCTCCTCCGTCATCTTGTTCAGGGGCGGTTTCACGGACCTGCCCTGCATTGTCCTCTTCAGTCTATTTTTCTGCAGGTGCAGACCATCACATTTCTTCGGGACTGCATTTTGTACTTCACTCAACGGCATCAGTTGGTGTCTTTTGGGAGTACCCATTGTGCTTACAATTTTCAGGAAATTTGTAGGTGTCCCAATTTTGCTTGAGGGTTTTTTATGTGAGGGGTTACTCAGCTGCAGTGCTCCAGTCAGATTAGGGATGTCAAAAATGGTGGACTGGGAGCTAACTTCAGCCCTAGAAAAAGTGTTTAATTCGAGGACCTTTGTATATCAAGTGAGTGTAGCGAGTAAGCACGTTCATGTCCAGGAGAACTTGGAGTGGTAAATTATATACGTCTAAAAGAAAATTGTTAGTGTGGCCTAAAGGTTGTGTGCAAAGCTCGATAGCTCTTGATCCATTTGTCTATCCACTTGTATACTGAGACCCCTAGCTCCAATCCTACTGGGTTTTCCCATTGTGCCTTATGGCACGTCCAGAAATGACTGGTAGTGCAGTAGTCCTCCTTCTTCTATGCTGCTGGGGCCCTGTCCACACGACCCCTGTGGTGTGCCACCTCTGTGTATATACTATATGATATGCCAGTGAAAGTGGAAAACTGACACTCATGCAGAAACCCCCTTTTCACAACTATCTCAGACATTGTAATTCCAGGACTCCCACACACCTAGAGTCTCCCTCTCTTTGGTGATGGCCACGAGGGTCTTCTGGCAAATGCCAAATTTTAAAGACACAAAAGGTGATGAGACGAATGCTTGCAATTTGTCTAACCACTGGCGATCACTTGGAGTAGCAACCCATTGTTCTTTTGTGCACCATGCCACCTCACTTTTGCCATATGCAAATCAGCCTTGACACTGCTCCTCATTGGATCAGTCCAGCACAAACTGCCAGGCAAGGTCTTTACAAAACCAGACCTCAAGCATCTAAGACCAGTTTCATCCTGATAAGGGCTCATTAGTCAGGTATATATTGGTTCTAGCGGCACACGATCACAGGATCCATGTCTGGGCATAGCAAACTAAGGCGGCATGCTGGGCAAAAAAACAGTGGTTTGGAATGCTACCCCAAGCAATTGCGAGTGGTTAGACAAATTCCAAGCATTCCTCCCATCACCTTCTGTGTGTTTGATCTACCACCCTAAGTGCCAAGGGTATGTCCAGACATGGGTCCTGTGCTCACTGTGCCATTGGAGCAAAGCAAAACATGACTGAAGTGCCCCACTCAAGGTGAAACCATTTTTTTTTTGTGCAAACTTTTTATTAAAGTTAAAGCACAGAATCAGGTTTACAGCAATTTCATGGGGTACAGCAGTCGTATCACACAATGAATATATATTTGTCACTACAGATGTTAAAGATTTAAGGGTCACCAGTTCTAGTTCGTCTGATCGCCATATCTTCTGTGGGAGAAGTACAGATTTCCCCTCTATAGGTGTTCCAGCCTCCCCATTTTTTATCCCACTTCTTGGGGCAGCCTCTTTGTTTGTGTACCTCTTTTTCCGCAATCATGCATTTATCCATTTCCGCCACCCACCCGATCGTCATTGGCAATCTGCGGGTGAAACCATTCTTGGGTTGCTTGTGTTCTGGTTCCTGGAGGACCTGATCGGTTAGTTTGGGCTGGACTATTTCTATTGGAGCAGGGTCAAGATGCATTTGCATATGGTTGAGTACAAACTGAGGTGACATTGTGGGCAAAAGAACAATGGGTTGGAATGCTACCCTGAGCAAATGCCAGTGGTTAGACAAATTGCAAACATTCCTCCCATCACTTTTGTGTGTTTAATGTCCAGCCATAACTGGCAGGGATATGCCCAGATATGGGTGCCCTGTTCATTGTGTCACTCAAACCAAGCTATACCCGACTTAAGAGCCCAAATCAGGGTGCAAACGGTCTTGAGTTGGTTGTTTTCCTGTTCAGGAAGGACCTGATATGGCAGTTCAGGCTGGAGTGTTTCTATTGAAGCAGGGTCAAGACTGATTAGCAGATGGCTGGGTCCAAACTGAGGTGGCATGATGGGCAAAAGAACGATGGGTTGGAATGCTACCCTGAGCAACTGCCAGTGGGAAACAAATTTCAAGCATTCCTCCTATCACCTTTTGTGTTTTAAATGGCAAATATTGCTATTACAGGTCACCTTTTCCTGGGCCAAGGCTGTAAGTCACACAATCCCTCGTTTTACTTTTAGAAATGCTTCTTTGTTTGAAATGTCAAGGCGCCTAAGTATGTTTTTACCGTTTTTCACTAATAAAGGAAACACAGACGATGCTTCAATGAGCAATGGATAGTTTTACAAAGAAGCAGCAGGTACAAACAGAAGGCACTGTGTACAATGGAGTTCAGTTAAAATTGGATCACAGAGGCCCAGGTGTAATAAGGTGTAGTGGGGTGAGAACAAGCCAATGTAACGGTGAGATACAGAAGACGGTACAGATGCCGTTATCATATTTACATTAACCTTGTACATGTCGCATTCATGAGGTTATTATGGAGACAATGATTGTATTTAGAAGTGTCCTGGATCAAAATATAAAGTACATAAATGTGAATGCATAAATATGGTAGCAGAAATGACGAATTTAATGTATAAATTAAAGCATTATCATAAAATAAAAATAAAACATAACATAAAAACAATGAGCCCGTTTCACAAAGGCAAACTGAGACGAAAGTCTAACCTAACGACTTTTGGTTTTCACATAGGACATTTACGAGTATTATTGTTAGACTTTTGTCTCAGCTTAACTTAAGTTTTGCTCTTAAGTCTAACTGAGACAGAAAGCGTATGTTAAACTGAGACAAAAGTCTAACTTAACAAGTCGTAAATGCCCTTTTTAAATGCCGAAAGACGTAAAGTTAGTCTTTCGTCTCAGTTTACCTTTGTGAATCTAGCCCAATATTTATTTTGCACACCACTAGTTCACAGGGAATAGAAATCTCCTTTATTAGCTACACTATAATATTAATAGCAACACGTAACACCTTTAAAGTAATTCCTATTCTCCTGACACCTGTAAAATGCAATGGCATGGAGTGAACTCAACTGCAAAACCCTTGTAGTTTTCTGCACTGTGTGAAACGTGAATGCATTGAGGTAAGCCCCTGTACTTCATTCTTAACTTCAAAAATGTAACCTAAGAAGCACAGCAAATATATGCAAGTGGGACATACCCTCCATGTTCTCCCCATTTTCATTCACAATGTTGTACTACAAATTCACACATAGGATATTTTTACCTACGCTTTTATATGTCCAAATATGAGAATTTTAGTTGTAGTACACTTCGGGCCCGATTCACAAAGGTAAACTGAGACCAAAGTCTAACTTCAGGACTTGGTATTCACAAAGGGCATTTACAAGTAGTAAAGTTAGAATTTTGTCTCAGTTTAACTTAAGTTTTGGTCTTAAGTTTAACTGAGACCAAAAATCTAGTCTCAGTTAAACTTAAGACCAAAACTTAAGTACAACTGAGACAAAAGTCTAACTTTACTACCCGTAAATGCCGTTTGTGAATACCTTCTAAGTTTACCTTTGTGAATCGAGCCCTTTATCTTTATGTCATATATTTTATTAAAGTGAGGGAAATTACTTTTGCCACTCCTTTAGTTATATCAGTCTCCTAGACATGTGTGCTACCTGTCTAACCTCCTCACAGTGCTGAATGAAGAACAAAGAAATGATGGGTCACCAGACAGTAGTATCTCTTAAGATAACCTGGACCAAATACACAAATTATCTCAACTCATTTGACTCTCAGATTGAGTAACAACACATTAATTAATATACAGTCCTTACTCCTAGGTATATTCTGTTTATTGGTGAATACATGTGAGCAATAATCTGTTTAATTTTTAAACCTTCTGAGATATATAGTACATCCTACAGTAACATAATTCATCACATTATCCATAAAGGTATTTTAGTTAGAGAAGCTAACTATCACTGGTGCTATGGGCCTGATTCTGAGTTTGGCAGTGTGGGAACGCGGCGGCATGCCACCGCACCGCTCCCACACTGCCAAAGCTTACTGCCAGCCACCCGCCAGATCACGAGTTGCCTCATTGTCTGGGGGGCGGTCCTTTGGCATTCCTGCTGCGGTTCCTTTGCAGGAAATGGGAGTGCATGCACAGAGGGGGGTACACCATGTGCCCACCTGCATGTATCCCCATGGCCTGAGGCACCAGCGGGCTCTGTAGGGCCACCTTAGTTCCCTCACTGCCAGCCTTATCATGGCGTGCTCACTGCCATGAAAAGGCTGGCAGTGAGCAAACTCGTACTATGCTTGGCGGTTCCGCAACGGCACTGCCAGCCTATTACTGCTTCACACCGCTGCAATACCACCGGGGAATGTCAGTGCCCCAGTGGCTGCATTGGGCCTGCAGCGGTCTGACCGCCAAACTCATAATATTGCGGTCAGACTGCCAGTGCGGATGTAGCAGCCGCACCATTATGGGTTTGACGGACTCGTAATCACCCCCTTAGAGGGTGATATTATAACCTCATGCTTTCTGTTAAGTGGAACTAGTAATATTAAAAGCTATGCACCCTTACCTAGGTGACTCTTCCAAAGTGAAGGATTCCAAAGATGTTGTAGCTTCTCTCATCCTGGCCCCAACTGTTCTGGACTTCATTCTACCATTGATCTGTCCTAAAGTTCTTGGCAACTTACAGTGTGCAGTTTGTCTCGGCCCGATATCTCAGTGACAAAGGGGTTTAGCTCAACGTGGTCCAGATCAGAAGCTGGAACTCCACCGACCCTTTTCATCAATAGACAGGGGGAGAAAATTGGCAATACTTTAAAGAAATAATACCCTCCGAAGATGCCAGCTGGGCCATCACAGTAATCCTGGCAGGTACGTCAGCCCTCCATAGGTTTCTTCTTTCCTATTCTAATCCCAGCTGACGTCACTGACTCAAAACAGGCCCTGTACTCAATATTCTAAAGAGGACATCACAGACCATAGCTAAATGATGTTATGTACACAGGGTGCACATTCAGGTAACGCCAAGAGACTTAGGGCCACATGCATCATTATTACAAGTAGCGATTACCTAATTGCGATTGTCTCCGAATCGCAATTAGGTAAGCGCTAATCCTAAGGTATGAAACTGTTTTCAGTTTCATTAGCGATTCTTAATGGGTCGCAAATAGACCTACCTCATGCATGTTAATGAGGTAGGTTGCAATTTGCGAGCCATTAGGAATCTACGCAAACACAGGGATGGTGGCCTGCTGAGGTCAGCAGACCACCATGTTTGTGATTGCTTATAAATAGAGCAATCTTTTTTTTGTAAAGCAGCCTATTTTTCTCAAAGGAAAACGGGCTGCTTTACAAAAAGAAAAATGAAAAGTTTTCTTTCTTTTTTTTAGAGCAGGCAGTGGGTCGTGAGAGCACTGCCTGCTCTTAAAAAATGCTTTTACAAACTATCACAAAGGGGAAGGGGACCCCTTCCCACTTGCGAATGGGTTACCACCCAATTGAAGTAGGTGGTAAAATGCAGCCGCGGCCCGTGGAGGGAGTTCTGTGGGGCGGAAAGGCGGGGCGGGGGAGGGGCAGGGTGGGGGGTACTAAAAACCGTAATATGGATAATTGCGAAAGTTTTGCGACCGCATTTCGGTCACAAAACATTCCTGCATCCCGATGGTATTCAGTATTAGGAAGGGACTCCTTAAACATGCCCCTTCCTAATAGCGAATCGAAAACCCATTTTGTGATTCGGTAACAGGTTACCGAATCGCACAATAGGGTTTTCTGCATCAGAAAAGCATTTTTTTGCATTCGCAAACGATCGGCCCGTTTGTGAACACAAAGTTGCTTGATGCATTTACCCCCTAGTCCCGTAGTGGGCACTTTAAAAATGATTTTAGTCAGTGAGAGACAAATATCCCCAGATGAAATGCAAGTGCCAAAGAGCAAACCAGCATACCTGTCACGAATACCATTCCCAAACACAGCACACAGTGTGGCCCTCATCCGGAAGTGCGGGCCTCAGCCGGAAGTCGTACACCAACATCTCTTGAATGCTTCTAAACACAGAAAGTCTGTATAAAAATAGCGCAGGGCGCTAAACTGTAAGACACCTTAAAGTCACCTTAAAATCATTGCCTACTAAATCTTTGTATTCACTTTTACTTTGAGCTGTTCATTCAAATGAGCCCAAAATATCTGTGGCTATATGACACTGTTGTGTGAGCAATAATGTGACCTGCACCATCAGCTGATACTTTGGTGTAGGAGACAAGGGAGCAACTGATTGAACAGAGCATAGAAATTTATTTTGCCTGACTTAGCACTCTGTGTAAACCTCTTCCCTTGCCACCCCTTTGACAAGTTGCAGGAGCCTATATCTCAAAACAGAGCGTAATAGTTGGCAGTGCTTTGTGATCACAGTAATTTGGGATGAGCAATGGGCACTTAGGTTGGGTGAAGTGATGTTGTACTATCAATGAGAGTGTATTGCTCTCACAGTTACAAGGTGGTCGGGCAGCCGGTAACGGCTCAAGCATTCGTTGCAGGAATGGTCTGTTTTTAGGCTCCCTAAGGAGTGGAAAAGCAATAATCCATGCAACCATTTGCACATGGAGCCATTGTAGCCACAACTTCATGCTAGTATGTAGGCACATGGCAGGATATCATAAAATAAGATTGGAAAGTGCTATTCTGACATGGTTGTATGCGGATTGGCATCAGCTAAATATGTAGAGCTAGTTCTGGTATTTCAACAATATTGTCAGTGGTAGTTGTTTGTTTTGCCCGGAAACGCTGCTGAAATGGTTTGCCTTTGGCTAGAAAACGTGCAACCTTTGTTGAAGTTTGCAAAGGAAGCTTGTAGTGTCCTGATATAGAATGTTATTACTGTTGCTATGTCAGTCTCTTGGAATGTAGAATACTGTTAGACCTGGCACCATTGGCGTGGGTCACCCTTCCATTTTTGTCTGTGCCTCAATGTATTTTTGTGCTGGTGTTAGCTGCTCAGGGCACTGTGCCACTGCCATCCAGTGCCACAGTGCAAGTGCTCCCTATGGTAAAATGTATTATGTGAATTGACTTCCATGTTTGGCTTATTTGGTTTACTATCAGTCCCTAGAAGAGTGCACCAGGGGTGCCAAGGGCTTGTATATCCAAATGCTGCTAGTGGGCTTGCAGCACTGGTTGTGCCACCCACAGAAGCAGCGGGGTAAAGTGTGTCTAAGGTCTGCCATTGCAGAACCTGCATGCAGTCTGGTACTGTCATGCTGACTGGGCAAGTGTCCCCCCTTGCCAGTCCCTAAACCTTCCCTTACCTTCATGTTAGTCACCCCTATGGTAGGCCCTAGGGCAGGGAGCATTGTAAGGATAAGGTAGGACATGCCCTGAAGTGTGTGGCATGTCCTAATAGTGAATTACAGCCATTTTCGTTTTTCACTATCGTAAGGCTACCTGCTCTCCATAGGCCAGAATGGGCTGCTAGATTATAACACTCTATAATCCTAGCGGACTCAGGAAGCATGGTAGAAATTCGTGTTTAGTATGCCTGAACTCAGAATAATAAAATACTTCTTTTAGTAAAGTTTATTTTAATATCCTGTGTTTGTAAATACTACTTTTAGAAAGTTAGTATTTACTGACCTAGCCATTCAGTCCGCCTCTGCGCTGTGTGTGTGTTCTGCCTAGCAACAGTAAGAACAGGGCTGGGGAATTCCAGGAGACAGGCAGGCTGCCAGGTGGTGGGTAGAGAGATTACACCAGGATGGGTGGGAGGAGTACACCTTGACTCTTGAATAGACCTGTGCTCTGCCACCACAAAGCCGGCTCCGCCCCCTGTGGAGCGGCTGATGTCTCTGCCCTGCTGCTGAAAGGAAAGAGCAGAGTCACCACAACAAAGTGCTCCAAAACTGGACTGAGCCAGGCCCAGGCCCCCTGGCGACAAAGAACAAAAGATTTGCGCTTTAAAAGAAGGAGCCCTGCTCCTAAGAAATCAGATCCTGCTCGTGACCAACAAGAACGCTCTGCCTGAGGAGGAGGAACCTGAAGCTGAAGGAGGAAACGCTGTTCCTAAGTCTGGAGGACTGGCCTGCAGTGGTTGCCTCGCTGCCAAAGGAGAGAAGAAACCTGCAAAAGACTTGCTTTATCTATTGACTCAAAAGACTTGTGTTCACAGCAATCTCCAAGGGCTTGATCGAGCTTGCCCCCTGAACTGAACCCCAGGACCAGTGGGTTCACCGTGTCTCCGCTCGTCTGAGAATCGAGCCGTGTGCTTTCTCCCACCGGAGTGCTCGGCACACCTTCACCCCCTCCAAGGGCCGTGACACCCAGAAGCCTGGCCGCCTCCACTCGCCGAGAGCCCCGCTCTACCTGAGTCGCTCTTGACCCCTCGGGTCTGGCCGCCCCGCTTCCCTGTCACCTGCCTGCTGCTGGAGCGTGTTTGGTGCCCCCTCGCCCTCCCGCCGGATTTCTACTTGGAACGCGAATTCAAGCCTCAGACGGCCACCCGTACGTCGCCCGTACCCGGCCGCCCCGCTTCGCCTCCACGAAGAGTCAGACCGCGCCGCCCCCTGAAGTGACCTCTCGCACCGTCCGTGTCAGAGGCCCTGGGCCGCGCCTGTCCACCGAAAGCCGCCCGCTGGTTCTAGATCCGGAGTCCCTCGAGGTGCAGAACCTGCACCCCACCACCGTAGACTCGTCCAACACATCGCACGCTCCCAGGTACAGTGAACACTCTCTCGGACTCGGGGTCCGCACCGTTCTGATTTCCCCGCCTCACTGTGCCTAGGGTGCCCTGCGCATCACCGTGACCGGACAAACTCGAAAGAGCACCACGAAGCGATCAAAGAAAAGACTAAGTGCCTAATTATCATCTTGTGGCTCCCAGTTCGCAACCGTTATTTATGGTCTTGTACTAAGCCTGCATAGTAGAGAAACTTTTACATAAAGTATACGTATTTTTGATACAACTCATGCCTGGCGTCCATTTGTGGGGGATCGTTGTGATTTACTGTGTGTCGTCATAAATGCTTAACTGACTTAGCGCCCTGAAGTTTAGCCCTGACTGCTCGCGCCACACTACCTATAGGGTGAGCAGGGGTTGTTCTGAAGGGGTAATTCTCTTGCCCTGAATAGAAGAAGGGACCGCTGCTTGTCACAAGTGCCTACCTGTGCCAACCAGGGGTTCCCCATTCTAACATTGGTGGTCAGCGGTGAGGATTTCGAATTTGCATTTATGATTTACATACAGTGAATTATTGATCACCACGTAGAGCAGACCTATAACGCAGCCACAGGTTGAATTTTGTTTTGCTGAAGAATCTCCACCTGAAGAAACCATGCCTAGCCCAGTCAGTGGAGGCGGAGCGTCCTCCATACTCTCTGGGATTGATGTCATAGATTGGGAACAAGAGGCACTGAGAAAGTGCACTAATGAAGTCTTGAAAGGATACCTCTCCAAGTACAGAATTAAACAAAGTGGATTAACCAACAAGGATCAGTACATAAAGGCACTGAGGGCCTGGCACGAATCAAAGTTCCCAGAGAATGCAAGAGAGGTGATACCCCCAGAAGGTATTCCTGAGCCTGGCAGAGGCCTGTCGCCAGAGGAGATGGCCGACAGGAGTGCTGCACGCGCACATGAGGTGGAGATGGCAAAACTTCAAATGGAGATGGAAAGACAAAGGTTGGCCATGGAGCATGAGGTAAAAATGAGGGAGTTGGATATCAAGGCCAAGAGTTTAAACCACTCTCCCTCTGGTGGCAGCAATTTAACAGAGTCAAGGGTGCATATTCCTAAAGATGTAGTAAGAGAGTATTATAAGCAGGATGATATTGGGCAATGGTTCAGGGCCTATGAAGTAGCCATGTCCTCCCACCGGGTCCCTGAGAAAGATTGGCTATATAAGCTCAACTACATTTACATTTACATTTACATTGGGGAGCGGGGTTGTGGGGAAGGTTCCTGAGTGAGGGGCGGGACACACTGCTGGATCTCCCCTCTGATGTCAAAACATCCTATCCACACATGAAGGAAGCTCTGATGGCAAGGTATGGGTTAACACCTGAATTGTACAGGCAGAGATTTAGGGATTGCACCAAGAAACCTGGTACCACGTATGTAGAATATGTGACTTTTTTTTCCAGAGCGCTAGATGGTTGGGTGAAGGGTAGCAAAGTGAATGATTACCAAGGGCTGTTTGATTTAATTGCATGGGAGCACTTGTCTGATAATTGTTTTCCTGAGCTACGCCAGCACCTGATCGATAGCAGGCTGACTAACCCTAGGAAGCTTGCTGAGGAGGCGGACCGCTGGATCAGCACCAGGGTCCACAAGGGTCCCGTGGGAAGCCCCGCCAAGGGTGGTCAGGGTCCCCAGCAGAAGAGTGGGGGGGACAAGTGTAAACAGAGGGAGTTCTACAGAGGGCCCCAAAGTAATTCCCAAGGGAACCAAAGGAAAGGTTCTCAGCCACCCCCACCCCCGAAGCAGACCGGGGCCCCGACAGGTAACCCTGTTCAAAGAGGGCCCCCCAGATGTTACAAGTGTAACAACTTGGGGCACTATTCCATGGATCCCAAGTGCCCCATGTATGGTAGGCCAGCACCCTCTGGTGCTCCACCCCCCAAGCAAGTGGCTAGTGTAGCCTTTGGGAGGGAGGTAGATGTCCACGGGGAGGGGGTTCCAGTACAGATGACCCTAGTCTCATTAGGAGACAGTGATATGGTCGCTGAGGCCCAACTGCCCCCCAATACTCAAAAGTATGGGCAGTGGGTGACCATAAATGGCCGAAGGGTGGGGGCTCTTAGAGATACAGGAGCCAGTGTGACTGCTGTCAAGCAACACCTGGTGTCTCAAGAGCAGGTTGTCCCACACGCATTCTGCCGTGTTGTCAACACCGACAACACAGAGAGTCAGTGTCCAATGGCTCAGGTTCCCTTTGAGTGGGGGGGGGGGTCTCTGGTACTCTGCAAGTGGCTGTGAGAGAGGCCATGCCTGTTGATTTTCTCCTAGGTAACGATTTGGAGAGCTCCCCTTGGGAAAAGGTGGAGAAGACAACTCACCTGAGGATGGTGGGTTTACCCGATTGGGCGTGCGTGACCACCCGGTCGATGGCAGCCAGTCGGGGTGTTGAAGGGACCCTGGAGCCTGAGGGAGAGGCCCAGGAACCGGCCTTAGGGAGAGGGCACAGGAGGCACGGGAATCCGGCTCCTGAAGTTCCCACGGCCCAGGAGGAAGCAGACCCTGAGGGGGATGCCCTGGAGCCTACCGGGGAACAGATAGCCAAACTGGGGGACCTGCCTGAGCTGACCCATTGGCAGCAAGAAGGAGGCCCCACCAGGGAGGAATTTTGCAGGGAGCAGAAAGAGTGCCCCTCTCTAGTGGGTATGTGGCAGCAGGCTGCAGCCCAGGCCAATGGTGATCAGTCCGGTTCTCACTTGATCTACTGGGAGAACGACCTCCTGTACTCAGAGCCTAAGGTTGCTGAACCTGGGTCAGCCCGTGCGCTGGTGGTACCCCAGAAGTTCAGAGCCTTCCTACTGGGGCTGGCTCACGACGTTCCATTAGCAGGGCATTTGGGGCAGGACAAGACCTTCGAGAGGCTTGTCACCTACTTTTATTGGCCTCAAATGCGCAGGAGTTCTGACACTCACTGCAGGACATGCCAGACTTGCCAGGCAAGTGGTAAGAGTGGAAGGAAGCTGAAGGCTCCACTCCAACCTTTCCCTGTGGTCAGTACCCCATTCCAGCGAGTGGGGATTGACATTGTGGGGCCACTGGACGCCAAGACAGCCATGGGCAACAGGTTTATCCTGGTCTTGGTGGACCATGCCACCCGGTACCCTGAAGCCATCCCTCTGAGGACAGTGACGGCCCCTGTGGTGGGACGAGCACTGATGGAAATTTTCTCACGAGTAGGATTTCCTCTAGAGGTGGTGTCTGACAGGGGGACCAATTTCATATCCAAATATATGAAATCCCTTTGGCAAGAGTGTGGTGTGACGTACAAGTTCACCACCCCTTACCATCCCCAAGGAAATGGGTTGGTTGAGCGCTTCAACCGAACCCTAAAAGGCATGATTATGGGTCTCGAGGAACCCATGAGGCGTAAGTGGGACGTCCTCTTACCATGCCTTCTCTTTGCGTACCGCGAGGTGCCACAAAAGTCTCTGGGGTTCAGTCCCTTTGAGCTGTTGTATGGCCACCCAGTACGAGGACCTCTTAGTCTGGTCAAGGAAGGCTGGGAGCAATCTCCCAGGAAACCTCCCCAGAATGTATACAGTTACATGCTGGCTTTCCGAAACCAGACTAGGCGTTTCAGGCAACTTGCTGAGGCAAACCTGGAAGCCAGCCAGGAGGAAATGAAGCGGTGGTACGACCAGAATGCCACTCTGGTTGAGCTTCAACCTGGTCAAAAAGTGTGGGTCCTGGCCCCTGTGGAGCCTTGTGCACTCCAGGACAAGTGGACAGGACCTTTTGAGATTGTGGAGCGCAAGAGTTCTGTCACCTACTTGGTGGACTTGCAGTCTCCGAGGAACCCCTTGAGGGTCCTCCATGTCAATCGACTGAAGCCCCACTTGGAGAGGTCCGAAGTGGGCATGCTCTTGGCCACAGATGATGGGGCGGAGGAGGAGTCTGAGCCTCTTCCTGACCTCCTGGTAGCCTCAGAGCGAGACGGGTCAGTGGATGGAGTTAACCTCTCACCCACCCTGACCCCTGAGCAACAGGATGACTGCCACCACCTGTTGGGGCAGTTTCCTGACCTGTTCTCCCTGGTTCCTGGTATCACAGATTGGTGCGTCCATGATGTGGATACAGGAGACAGCTTACCTGTGAAGCACAAGGCTTACAGGGTAACTGACAGGGCCAGAGCCTGCATCAAAGAGGAGGTCTCAAAGATGCTTGCTCTT
The DNA here is from genome assembly GCF_964204655.1 of Triturus cristatus. NCBI lineage: Eukaryota > Metazoa > Chordata > Amphibia > Caudata > Salamandridae > Triturus > Triturus cristatus. The sequence continues at coordinate 254,249,258 of NC_140586.1, forward strand.
GGGGTGGTTGAGTCCTCCAGCAGTCCTTGGGCCAGCCCAGTGGTCTTGGTCCCAAAGGCTGCCTCGCCGGGTGCCACACCCGAACTCCGGTTCTGTGTGGACTACAGAGGACTCAATTCGGTCACGAAGACTGACGCGCACCCCATCCCCAGAGCTGATGAGCTCATCGATCGGTTAGGGGCTGCACGGTACCTCAGCACGTTTGATCTAACGTCTGGGTACTGGCAGATCGCCTTAACTGATGGGGCCAAAGAGAGGTCCGCATTCTCCACACCAGATGGGCATTTCCAGTTCCGGGTTATGCCATTTGGGATGAAGAATGCCCCTGTCACTTTCCAGAGGTTGGTCAACCAGGTGTTGGCTGGGCTGTCCAAGTTCAGCGCAGCATACCTGGATGACATCGCAGTGTTCAGCGGCACATGGGAAGAACACCTGCGACATCTCTGGGAAGTGTTGATGGCCCTGCGCAAGGCAGGCCTCACGATCAAGGCAAGCAAGTGTCAGATCGGGCAGGGTTCCGTAGTGTACTTGGGATACCAAGTAGGGTGCGGCCAGGTGGCGCCCCTACAACCAAAGATAGAAACCATCCTGGCTTGGGAGCCCCCAAAGACCCAGACGGAGGTGAGGGCCTTTTTAGGACTCACCGGGTACTACAGGAGGTTTGTCAAGGGGTATGGCAGCATCGTTGCCCCCTTGACAGAGCTGACTTCGAAAAAGCAGCCCAGAAAAGTGATATGGACTGACACCTGTCAGAAGGCCTTTGACACCTTGAAAACTGCCATGTGCACGGCGCCCGTGCTCTTGGCTCCTGACTTCTCCAAAGAGTTCCTTGTGCAGACAGATGCGTCAGAGCATGGTGTAGGGGCTGTTCTCTCACAGATCACTGAGGAGGGCTTTGACCAACCCGTAGCCTTTATTAGTAGAAGGTTACTTCCACGGGAACAAAAGTGGAGTGCGATTGAGCGAGAAGCATTTGCTGTGGTCTGGGCATTGAAGAAGCTAAGGCCCTACTTGTTTGGGTCTCACTTCCGGGTTCAAACAGACCACAGGCCCCTCAGATGGTTGATGCAGATGAGGGGTGAGAATCCTAAGTTGTTGAGGTGGTCCATTTCCCTACAGGGGATGGATTTCACGGTGGAACATCGCCCCGGTACAGACCACGCCAACGCTGATGGTCTTTCCAGATTTTTCCGCCTTAGTGATGAGAACTCCCTGGGGTAGGGTAGTTCTCCCCACATTTCAGCTGGAGGGGACACGTGTTAGACCTGGCACCATTGGCGTGGGCCACCCTTCCATTTTTGTCTGTGCCTCAATATATTTTTGTGCTGGTGTTAGCTGCTCAGGGCACTGTGCCACTGCCATCCAGTGCCACAGTGCAAGTGCTCCCTATGGTAAAATGTATTATGTGAATTGACTTCCATGTTTGGCTTATTTGGGTTACTATCAGTCCCTAGTAGAGTGCACCAGGGGTGCCAAGGGCTTGTATATCCAAATGCTGCTAGTGGGCTTGCAGCACTGGTTGTGCCACCCACAGAAGCAGCGGGGTAAAGTGTGTCTAAGGTCTGCCATTGCAGAACCTGCATGCAGTCTGGTACTGTCATGCTGACTGGGCAAGTGTCCCCACTTGCCAGTCCCTAAACCTTGCCTTACCTTCATGTTAGTCACCCCTATGTTAGGCCCTAGGGCAGGGTGCATTGTAAGGATAAGTTAGGACATGCCCTGAAGTGTGTGGCATGTCCTAATAGTGAATTACAGCCATTTTCGTTTTTCACTATTGTAAGGCTACCTGCTCTCCATAGGCCAGAATGGGCTGCTAGATTATAACACTCTATAATCCTAGCGGACTCAGGAAGCATGGTAGAAATTCGTGTTTAGTATGCCTGAACTCAGAATAATAATATACTTCTTTTAGTAAAGTTTATTTTAATATCCTGTGTTTGTAAATACTACTTTTAGAAAGTTAGTATTTACTGACCTAGCCATTCAGTCCGCCTCTGCGCTGTGTGTGTGTTCTGCCTAGCAACAGTAAGAACAGGGCTGGGGAATTCCAGGAGACAGGCTGGCTGCCAGGTGGTGGGTAGAGAGATTACACCAGGATGGGTGGGAGGAGTACACCTTGACTCTTGAATAGACCTGTGCTCTGCCACCACAAAGCCGGCTCCGCCCCCTGTGGAGCGGCTGATGTCTCTGCCCTGCTGCTGAAAGGAAAGAGCAGAGTCACCACAACAAAGTGCTCCAAAACTGGACTGAGCCAGGCCCAGGCCCCCTGGCGACAAAGAACAAAAGATTTGCGCTTTAAAAGAAGGAGCCCTGCTCCTAAGAAATCAGATCCTGCTCGTGACCAAGAAGAACGCTCTGCCTGAGGAGGAGGAACCTGAAGCTGAAGGAGGAAACGCTGTTCCTAAGTCTAGAGGACTGGCCTGCAGTGGTTGCCTCGCTGCCAAAGGAGAGAAGAAACCTGCAAAAGACTTGCTTTATCTATTGACTCAAAAGACTTGTGTTCACAGCAATCTCCAAGGGCTTGATCGAGCTTGCCCCCTGAACTGAACCCCAGGACCAGTGGGTTCACCGTGTCTCCGCTTGTCTGAGAATCGAGACGTGTGCTTTCTCCCGCCGGAGTGCTCGGCGCACCTTCACCCCCTCCAAGGGCCGTGACACCCAGAAGCCTGGCTGCCTCCACTCGCCAAGAGCCCCGCTCTACCTGAGTCGCTCTTGACCCCTTGGGTCTGGCCGCCCCGCTTCCCTGTCACCTGCCTGCTGCTGGAGCGTGTTTGGTGCCCCCTCGCCCTCCCGCCGGATTTCTACTTGGAACGCAAATTCAAGCCTCAGACGGCCGCCCGTACGTCGCCCATACCCGGCCGCCCTGCTTCGCCTCCACGAAGAGTCAGACCGCGCCGCCCCCTGAAGTGACCTCTCGCACCGTCCGTGTCAGAGGCCCTGGGCCGCGCCTGTCCACCGAAAGCCGCCCGCTGGTTCTAGATCCGGAGTCCCTCGAGGTGCAGAACCTGCACCCCACCACCGAAGACTCGTCCAACACATCGCACGCTCCCAGGTACAGTGAACACTCTCTCGGACTCGGGGTCCGCACCGTTCTGATTTCCCCGCCTCACTGTGCCTAGGGTGCTATGCGCATCACCGTGACCGGACAAACTCGAAAGAGCACCACAAAGCGATCAAAGAAAAGACTAAGTGCCTAATTATCATCTTGTGGCTCCCAGTTCGCAACCGTTATTTATGGTCTTGTACTAAGCCTGCATAGTAGAGAAACTTTTACATAAAGTATACGTATTTTTGATACAACTCATGCCTGGCGTCCATTTGTGGGGGATCGTTGTGATTTACTGTGTGTCGTCATAAATGCTTAACTGACTTAGCGCCCTGAAGTTTAGCCCTGACTGCTCGCGCCACACTACCTATAGGGTGAGCAGGGGTTGTTCTGAAGGGGTAATTCTCTTGCCCTGAATAGAAGAAGGGACCGCTGCTTGTCACAAGTGCCTACCTGTGCCAACCAGGGGTTCCCCATTCTAACAAATACGAAGGGGCATAGAATGTTAGCACCTGTTGAGTTGACGCTTGCAGGGCTTGATGTTGGATGGGGTCATTTCTACTGGACTCAATAAACCCTTATTGAACATTCATCACATTTCTGCTTACTTCCTTCTTTATCGTCACACCGATCTTACAAAGCTACATAACACAAATGTGTAAATGGGCATAACAACATAACATAACAAGGGACAGAAGAAAACACAACTGAAACAGAGAACCCACAGCAAAATAATATCAAAATAACAGGGCAGGGGCAAAAAAAAACGAGAGAACAAAAACATGAATAGAGCACAAAATAACACAAAACTAAGTATACAATAGATCGTAATAGATCACAGCGCAACAACAGCAACATTAGTTTTAGCAGAATAATAACAGATTCCATAAAACAAATTGCAAAACTATAAAACAAAATGCCCCAAATTACCATACAAAACATCACTGCAAAAGATTAATCATCAATAACACAAAGTAGCATTGTAAAATAACAATCACATCTCACCACAACACAACACAAAAAAACCACAACAATTTTATTGCTGCACTGTTGTTTGTTGGTAGATTGTTTTTTTTTTTTTTTTGTTTTGTTGCATAATTTTATTGGGTTGTGTTGGGCTAGTGCTATTGTTTTTGCCTATTGCTTTCTTTTGTTTTGTTACTGCTTTTTGTTGCATTACTCTGTTAAGGTGTGTTTTAACCTTGCTGATTTGTTGTGTGTTGTATTCTTAACGTGTTATTACTAAATTATATTGGTATGTCGACCTCCTACAGCCCTTCCAGCTTATTGGGAGAGTAGCTGAGGAATGCAAGCTAAAGTACTGAGTGCACTGACATCCTTAACTGAGGCACTGTCACCTGTGCTCAGGGATACTAATCAACTCAGCCTGAAGCGTCAGAGCGCCAGTTTAGGGATTAGCACCTTTGTGTGCAAAGCAGGTCTAATAGGTCTGAGGGAGCACCATGCCGTAGATCTACACAAGAAGTGGGAATTACCTAATAAGGCCTTTCTACATTTCAGGGGAGACCCCTGTACCTGAAAGCCAGAAGAATTTCTGCAGCGGAATTTGCAGAAATTTCCCTATGCAAAGGATAACATATATGTCTTTTCCAGCTCTAGCTCTAGGAGCACTGGGTCAAAGACACATATTTGCAAAAGCAAAAATGTCTGTAAGAAAGAAGCAGTAGCTAAAATATGGGGCTTTGTCAGGTATAAGAAGAATAATCAGAGTCTGTAGTACTTAGTCCTAAATTGGATGTTCTAATCTTTAAAGATCAGAAGGGCATTGCAGGGTATGGAAACCGGTATGAGAATGACGTGATTCTCACTTTTGGGATAAGGAGCATGACCTCTGGGCGATAGGGGTAGAGCTGCTATGTAATACTCATATAAGCACTGGGAAGGTGCCTCAAAACATATCCTAGTTCTTTCAGCTTACTCTGATTATGACTAGTTTGTCACTCGGCCTTGCATCCAAGCACATTATTTTCCCCCTATTGGTTCCTGTATCCCCTGACATGCTAGTCTGTTCTTCCCCTGGTTCCATCGCCTTTCTCCTCAGTATCTTATCGGATGTGTTCATCCTTGTCATTCGATCTTTCTCTCAAGGAATGAATGTGAGCTGCCAATTCCACCTTAGTGATAAGAAACAAAGGTGCTCCACTAACAGAAACCGGGAAAACAACAGCTACACGGGGCTTGATGGTTCATGCAGTCAGCAGGCACAGTCTAAATGGCAGTCCCGCACCCATATTGAATGGGCATCCTAGTTCCGCTGAGAATATTAATTGCAAAGAGTGATCCAAGTACCTTGGAATCTCAATACTCAATAATTGCTTTTACTTTAGAGGCTTACAATGACCCTACTATTCTGAGATTTGTTATCAAGAAGAATTATGTTCCCAATTGTGTTTGTCCTGATGATGGCCTTGGAAATCAATATCAAGGTTGAAATGTCATCAGCATTATAACAGGAAAACTGAGTCCAGGCTTATTGGATGAGGAAAGAAACAATGTGATTGATAATGATATATGCTTTTGAATTCCATCACTTTTGTTGCTTGTTACTATACATCTACATAGTTATATTAAATTTCAGTTGTTGTTCACTGTGTAATCACTTGGGACACTGACAATATTTTACATCATACTTATCTTTCTGGTTATTAACTAAATGTGTTTGTAGGTTGGCTTTGTGAATTGTTTCAGTTACATTAATTGTGATCAGTAAAATTAGTTTTGCTCATAATGTACACTATCAGGATTAAATGACACTGTAGTAAACCGTTGTTGTGCATACATATGTCTATTCCACTTTAGCAAGACTCAGCTCCTGTCCTTGAGGTCTTTGGCTCTGTACCTATATCCTTGTGGGAGTGTGATAGCTGAGATTTGGGGGCAATTTAATAAATATGGTTCAACCTTACCTTACCATCACTTACACGGTTAAGCTCTGCTCCCGCTGCTTCCAAGTATAACTCACTTTCAGGTGACGGATCTTTACCATCGTGTTTTGAGTCAGGAGCTAGATCATCATAATGAGTTAAATTACAAATACAGTTCTGTATTGAGTCAATGATGAGAGTGTGAATTTGTTTTAAAAAGGTTAATTTCAATTTAAGAGATTAATACAAATATTTTTATTCAGATTAGTCAATCAATTCAAATACGTTTACAGAAATCTCACAAATATATGGTTAGAAGAAATCATCAAATAATGCATCAACCATCTACCGTAAAGGGAAAAATACCCTATTCTAAAGAAAAGGACCAGAATGTTGTTAGTAGAACTCATGGAGAGCTCAGCTCACACTCAAAGGAAAAGAGTGGAATCAAAAAATCATAAATGTTAACAAATGCAATCAAGCAGCAGAACTACCCATTAAGAGTAGTTTCATGAAACTCAGACCAGTCTCAATAATTTGAGCAAATAAGCATACAGTTGCAGTAGCAATATGTGAAATTCGAGCATCAATAATAAGGCAAAGGATGAACAACAGCAGTGGTAGCCAGAGCTGTCAATCCAGGGCAAAAAAAATGAAATGGGTGTCTAGACATAGCTGTGTGGAAGGAGTGTTATGTGACTACACTAGGAACACACTATAATATAAAAGGCAAAAATAATGTTGCAAAATGTGTAGCAGGTCTCTCCTCTTCGGATCCAATCAGGCAGCAGCATTCGTTTGAGAGCAAGTTCAGCTCTTCCTTTCCCATGAAATAACATGCAGCTTATAAAGTTTTATCACAAAGTTTGCTACAAACATCTTACGTATGTGGCTTCTTGATTCATAAGCCTCTATTCCCATAGGCATCGAACACAGTTTAACCTTCTAATGTTAAATGTTCCATTGCATAAACAATGAACTAAGCTAAAGAAGAGAAACATCAACTTGCAAAAATACTGTTTAGTAATGCAGTTCATTAACAAGAACAAGAAATACTGTTTTAACATATACACCTATTCTAATCAAGCATTATGTGAAATATGGGGTAAATGAGAAGTTTGGTTATCACAATAAGATGTTTCTTAGCAAAATGTAATACATTTGTTAAACCAAAACATGCTGTAGTTATGATGAATATTTTGTAAGCATGTCATATTAAGGTTAATCCTCTAGATTCCATTGTGCACATTTCAGCATTGTCGAGTTCACTTCTACTTAAAAGAAAACATGTATTTAAGCATTTCTATGGCCTATACTAATAACTAAGGGCCAGATGTATCAATATTGGGAATAATGATTACCTAATAGCGATTCTCTGTGAATCGCATTTAGGTATTCGCTATTCCTAGTGTATGAAACTCATAGAGATTTATGTCTGCATAGTGCAATTTAAACATTATAAATGTGTGTCATTTCATCTTTAAATTTTATGTTAATCATTCCACACATAGCTATTTTAAATGATTTGTATCTTAATTAGTTAGTTTCTTCAAATGGAACTGATCCTTGTATTTCCCAGCCAAGCGAGAGGCAAGCTGAAAAACACACAGTTTCTTGTTCTGTATTTAAATATTTGATTGCTCGCAAGATTCTAGTGGTTATTGTGTCACTACATTCTGTCAAGATTACAGAACAGTGATTCTGAGAATGATCTCAAGCTGCTGTTTCCAGCATTCAAAAGCAGTGTCTCCAGTGTCTTATCCTTTCCCCAGTTGCCCCTGGGTTCCTTAGCAAATGAATTACTATTTTCTATTTTGGTTAGGCTATTGGAACTGCCAGCTACATCCTTTGGGGATGTGAACCAAACCCGAATCCTGACAGTTTTGTCTCAATATTTACAAGAGTCACATTAAAAGTTTCTTGCAGGACCTCATAAACCCTAAAGAATTCGTAGAAATACTGGATTATTATTACTTCAGCGGCACAAGACTATATACTGATAAAAACAATTTTTGAAGAATAGGCAAATGATAACCATACAAGAAGGTTCGCAGAAGACTCTCCGGGTGGAGCAGTGGAAGATAAAACCGAATAAGAAGTGGGACTACTAGTGATCATAGCAGATATATAAACAATATGCTTCCTACCTGACATTAAGGACCCGATTACATCTTTGGCAATTAGTAGTTTCCTTCTGTTGGTGGGCTGGTTTTTGGCATTTTCACAGGCACCGCGATGGGAATCCCAAAAACTTTTCAGTTTGCTGTGCATGAACTTGGGCACGTGTATTCAGGACCTATGTCTTACAAAAGCGCTCTTATATAGCAACTTGATAAAGGCTGTAGCACAGTGAAATGAAATTTGATCTCGGGGCAGAATTCCTTCTGTCATTGAACAAATACAATAGAAAAAGAGTAGAAGAAGACTAGTATTGAACAATATCATGGTAAACTTTTTGTGATTAGAAAAACATCATTGGAAATAATATCAAAGGTAATTGTGTTTTTTTGTATTTGTTGATATTTTCATAGTTTAAAATATCATTTAAAAAGACATCATGGTATTAAAAGTAGTAAGCATTAAAGTGCTAATGTTAATGTATATTATAATATTCTTTTATTTGAAGTTGTGCTTTTAAGTAGCAATTGTTTGGTATGCAGCTTTTTGTTGTTTCCTTATTTTTTTCAAACTAATTGTTTATTACTTTGGGGTTTTGACTGGGTAGTATTTTATTTATAAATTATGTTTAAAAATATATTAACAATTATATTTTTAGCATTCAATTTTTTTTTTTACTAAATATAAATTTAGATATTTTTTTAAGATGGGGTTAATCTATTTTTGAGTGTATAAATTAAATTATTTTATATATTATGTTTTTTAGGTTTTCTTGGTCATGGGGTGCTTTTTTAAAATTATTAGTTTGTATTCATTACTGTGTATCTTTTTAGCATTCGTAAAACACACGGTTACACTTGCAGACACTTTGGCACTAGCAAAATCCCACAGTGTTGAGAAAGAGGACCAGCACGTATTCCAGAAGGCCATACCATAGTAACTGAATTTGTTCCCCCTTTAAATGATAGGGTGTAGCATGATTAATAACTAATAGAGGGAAAAGGACACACTGCGGAATATAGCAGAAATAGTAGGAGGAACAAGCCCCTCGCAATTGCACTTAGGCAGTACGTTCTCAGGTGGTTTTAAATGATAAATTAATTGTTTTAAACTTGGAATTTTTTTTTAAATGTTTTAAACTTGCGTTTTTTATAAAATGGTAGTTTGTGATTTTATGTACAAAATGAGTAAAATGTGTTATATTGTAAGTTTATTTTAACTGAACAATAAAAAATTTACATACTTACTTTTAACGATATATCTTTGTGTGGGTTCAATTGTAATGTTATGTTTTTTAAATACAGCGTGTTTTTTTGGTGTATTTATTATGTTTTTGTTAAAATATTACATTTTCCAAGTTTTTGGTGTTATATTAATTCAAATGATTTGGGTTTTTATATTTTGGGATTGTTTATATTAATTTCAAGAATATTTAAGAATTTTCTTTTCTTGAAAAGTGTAGTGTAACAACTGAACATTTTAGAAAAGGAAATATTTTGAATTAGAATAGTATATTTTCTGCTCACTAAGGGGCCCCATAGGATGGCAGGCAGTGGGCGGACGGTGCTGTGAGCCCCACCCGCCACAATGATGGGAATGGGGGATGCCACCGCCACCGTGGCATCCTAATTGCAGGTGCGGGACCGCGCCACCCCTGGCGGATGGTCCCGCAATCCGTTACGGTGGCGGGCAGACAAAGTCCGCCGTCATCGTAATAGGCCCCTATGTCTATACTTCAACAAATATATATTTTCATTGGCATTAGTATAGTAAATGTAACTGATCGACTTTATGCACTTTCCACAGTGATTTGGGGATTGCAGTTGTAAGAGTATTTCCCAATCCACATACAAATTACACTCTTTCCCTAATGTTTATTCAACTGGAGTTAGATTTGTAAAACGAATTCCTCCAAATTATGCCCTTTCTTACTGTTTTGGGGTTCGGAGATAAAATACCCTGTCCGTCACCTGTTGTACATTTTCCCAGTTTTTTGAAGACGGAAATTAGAATAGTAAATTTAACCTCAAACGTATGCAGTTTACCCAATCTCTGTGTGAGTTTTGAGTTAGAATACTAAATCTGTCTATATTTGACTTTCCCAACATTTATATCCTTTCCTCAGTGTTTGTTGTATGGGACTTAAAATAATAAAATTAATTCCTCCATATTGCACATTTTCTTCATAGTTTGGGGTTTGGAGTTTCCTGACTGCCTCACTTCGTGGCAGTGAGGAAACAAAGGGAGTCCTACAGGGTGTACTCCCCTGTCTGCATGCAACCCACTTCCTGCTCGGCATGGACTGCACATGGAATGCCCTGAGATCATTTACAGAGGCCCTAGTAAGAAGGATCATCGTGAACCATTGGAACACTGGGGTAAAGATTTGTAAAAGAAAAAGAATATGATTTACTATGACAGAAATTGCAGCAATTCAGAACTGTACTGCATTTAGGGCCTAATTTTGAGTTTGGCGGTCCGAGGACTGCCAAACTCATGGTGGTGCAGCGGTACCAGTCCGGCCACCGTTGTACCAGCGGTCCAACCTCCAGATTACAACTTGGGCGGTTGGACCGCCATAGCACCATCGCAACCACCAGGGTTGAGAGATCCCTAGCGGTGGTGCAGCAGTCTGAGGGCCGCAATATGCTTGGTGGTGCCCTGAGGCACCACCAAACATATTATCACTTTCCTCACTGCCAGCAGCTTCATGGACATTCTTATTCCATGAAACTGGTGGTGGGGAGGAAAGAATGCAGCCCTAGAAGGCCCCCTGTTGCCCCTGTGCACTGGAGTGCATGCAAGGGGGCACATGTTGTGCCACCTGTGTGCATGCACCCAATTCCTGCACGCATAGACTGCACAGTTCATTCCGTGCAGAAACGTGCACTGGTGGTCTCGCTGCAGTGCAGTTTAAGGCTCACAAATGAACCTTTAAACTGCGCCCCAGTGGGACCGCCACGCCGCGCACAAGCCAGACCCCTAATTTATTCATAATCTGGCAGGCAGCGGTGAGGTTTGGCAGTGCAGGAACGGGGCAGTGGCGTGCCGTCCACTCCCGCACCTCCAGAACGTGTAATTAGGCCCTTATGCATGATGTAGGAAATAAAAGCCTTCAAATTTGAGAGAGTTTCAAAACTGAGGACTCGAGTTATATTTTGAGGTTGGGCTGTCCTCCACCAGGGTGACGGAGTAAATTGCTTCATTGCCCTGGTCGAGGTATCGACTACCAAATTTGGAAATGTCCATTGGGCCGAAGGCCATTTTTAGCATTTATAGGAACCGTTGTCAAGGCAGTTCCTGTGAATGCAATGTAACTTAGTCATATGGCTCTGTCAAACACGACGGGGCTGTACAGCATAGTTTTTTTTTATTAAAAAAACAATGCAGAAGCTAAATTTTCTTTCTGAAAATAAAAAAAAATAATGGCCCCTTGCCATGGGAGTTATCTCCCAAGTTCAGTGGGGCATTAGACTCAGGGTTTCCCTGTCAGTGAAGACCAGTGAAAACTGACCTGTATGTTCGGCCATCTAAATTAGGCGGGCAGACACAAACATCAACCTCCAACAACTTTACACTATTGGGGGGTGTAACCATGGCATAGACTTTTGTCCGCCGTGGTTACACCTAACATGTGCCTGCATTTAAATCGGGCGGGTGGATCATTATGCTGGCAGTAAGGATACTCCGCCACCATTGCAACGGAGTATCCTTACGGCCAACATATAAATCAGCCCTAGGGTAATAATTTAACTCAAAACAATGTTCCTTGACCACTAAGCTGCAATGAGAACATGTTTAAATTTGGCTATCTGATATCACATGCCAAAGTTCACTTTTGCAACTGAGATGGAAACCAGATAAATGTGTACTTTCCTTAAATTCTCTATTAGAAACATTAGCAATAAGTTAATGAACTTGAGGAGTTTGTGAATGAAAACTGCTGGCAGATTTAACAGACTTGCATTATGTTGTGGGGATTGATATGGAGACTGTCCTTTTTCAATGAATTTCTTGGTTGAACATGTTTTTTTATTTAAAACTCAAAATGCACAAATAACGGTCCCAAAATACGTAAGGACATATTTTGGAAGGCTTTCAAATTTTTAGAAATCAGAATACTTACATGCATACAATGTTAAAGTAAGTAACTTCCTTGGAAAAAACAAGCATTTGCAATGCAATAGGACTCACATTTACGCGAGACATTTTGCATTGCAAACGGTAGTCATCATGGACAACGGGAGAAAGGGCGGGGGGAGAAGGCACAGACAATACGAGTGCGGGCGGGGAAAGGGGGTAGAAAGCACGGACAACAGAAGTAAGGGGGGAGTAGAGAAGGCTGTCTTAAAAAAAAATAGTGCTCACAGTCTAAATAACATGTACCGTGTAACACTCGAAGTAAAGGGGCCAGTCGCCATGGGAGGTGACAAATGAAGAGGAGGTGGTACTAACAAGCCTGTTGATGAATCAGAAGCCAGCATTTAGGACAGACAATGACACAAACCAATGGCAAACATGGGCAGAGAGTGGATGGCGCTTCTATTCGCTACTCGTCTACAAGTCTCGCAGAGCAGCGCACGCACGCTGGCTCAGGCTCAACCTAACGAAGTGCAAAATGAAGGTACCGTGCTACGTAGAAAAATCCTGATTTACATTGTTTCCAATTCAGGGAGCAAAATGGAAGACAAAGCAGCCAGTGAGATCTGAGGAGTCCTAAACTGGGCACAGGGAGTTTGAGATGGGGGGGGGGGGTCCTCAGGGAGATATTAAAGGTATATATACTATACATCTACCGTTTAGGCACACAAATCCGGTTCTTTCCATTGTTTAAACACAAGGAACTCCAACGACGTCCTTGTCTCTCTGACTGATATTTGTGGAAGGTTTCCTTGGATTTTTCTGGTCTTAAAACTGCTCAAAATGTGCTTAACTTAAGCACTGAGCACAAGGGAGTCTTCTCACAATATGGTGCTGGCTGCCAGGGTTGTCGATTTGAGGATCCCACGTTGGTTTCTCTGCTGCCAAAAGCAGATCAATTTAACTTCGCCCTCATCTCAGTACAGCAATATTGGTTTTCACTGGATAGAGTTCTTTTTACTGATGTCAGTTTTAATGAAAACTCTGCTTTTGCTTGTAATTTCATTACATTCAGTTGTGTTACTCAGTCTGCATCTGGATTTGTTTTTCTTCGAAGTGGGCCTGGAGTCTAGTTCTCTCAGTGGGATGAATTTGTTTACAAAAGGGACATCAAGTTCGAACCACAATCTTTGAGTAAATCCTTTGGGCGGCATACTGGGTCTCTGAAAAGGGTTGCCAGACTCCAAAGACTGTAGGGTGCCCTACAAAGAGGGGAAATGCTTTGTAATGCTGTTAACGTAACGAAACAGAGAATAACATATCATAACTTAACATAACCAGTGGTCGAAGTGGGCAGGGTCGGAGGGCATGAAATTCCCATACTTTTTTGATTTATGAAATATCATTACCCTACTTTTTAGCACGAAAACAACTGCCCGGGACTGTTAATTCCAACTGTTTAAATGCTTCAGCTGAAGTGCCATTCAGTGAGTTTCTTGCGCTGTGAGGCTGAAGCCGGGCAGACAGCTAAACAAGCCTTCTTGCCAGGGTGCCTGCTTGCCTTAAAGACATGCAAATGTGCGCTACGAGTTAATGTGCAAATGTAAAGAATGCTTTGGAGCAGGCACTAGCTTTAATTGATCTAACCGCTTGACGCTTTGTGATGACAAAGATTTTTTCTTTTTGAGTGGTAGTACAAAGAGTTAACAACTGAGCTGTGAAGTGCGTGCTTTTGATTGTAATTGTATGTCTATAGTGTTTACTACCACAGGAGTTGTTGAAGGGACAGTAATGTACAAAAATTGCTTTACGTGCTCTCTGGGTGTTATGAAAATCTATATTTTGGAAGCACCATTTTATCTTAACCCCTTCGCTGCTGCGGACATTCCGCTGCAGCGCTGGGGGGGGCAGGGGGGCAGCGCGGTGGGCCTGTGCTCATGACGGAGCCGCTCCGTCATGAGCCACAGTTGAGCTGTGCTCATGACGGAACGGTTCCGTCATGACTCCGCCCATTTGCGTTGTCGCCCCGCACAGGCGGGGAAACAGCGCCGCGCAGGCGGAGCGGCCGCCAACAGGATTGTCATGACGGAACCGTTCCGTCATGAGCACACGCCAACCGTGGCTCATGACGGAACGGTTCCGTCATGAGCGGGGAAGGGGTTAAACCTTTTTGAACATTTTGTGGCAGTCTATCTTATACTATGTGTAATGCAAGTTTACAATAATGACTTACATATTCACAGTAAAAGTACACAAGTCACTATTCTTCACTGCTCCAACCAAGATTTAATTCTGTGGCACTCTGGGTATACACAAACCTCTGCAATGCATTAACTAATAGAGTTTTCTTAATGTACTACTGTCTTTTTTTAAATTTATTTTTTTAACTAAGCTGCACCTTATTTTATATGTAGCTACCTGTCAGTGAAAGAGCAAAAAACATACAGAGTATTTTATTTCTTTAGCCACACCTTTGACCCCGCCCCCACACTCAGTGACCCCGCCCCTACTGCATGCAGCATCAAGGTTCCCATACTTTTTTGAATGCACTTAGACCACTGAACTCAACATAACATAACATAACATAACAACTTAACTTAACTTACTTAACTTAACATATAACCTAACATAACCTAACATATAAAATAACATAACATAACCTAACCTAAAATGTTGCTCTCCTTTGCAAGTTTTCTGGGGTACTTTAGACCTTTCTCTGGTTCAAGACAAGAGTGGCCATATATTATAAGCATTGCACTGGTCGCAGTATGCATTTTTGCCCGCTGTTTGTGTCCCTGGAGTACTTTGATATTACATAGGCGGTGACGGATGCTTGTGCGGCTCCTTCTGTAATACCCATACAATAGCAAGTAGATATTCCTTCATTGGTATGGGGGAGTATCCCGATGCAAATGAGGGAATGTGTTGGCCATATTACAAGGGCAAGCATGTCATAGGGTAGTTCACTGATAGCATGCCACATATGAAGTACTACACAGTTTGCCCCCTGAGGGTGACCCCTGAGTAGAGGGGGCAGGCATGCCAGAGACCTGATGGGCATCTCCCACCATATTGATGCAGTCACAAACTGCACCCACATGCTGTGGAAGCCATGCCCCCTCTTAAAACTAATCTGACTCTACTGGAAGTGTAATATGGAGGCTCAAAGGCATTGTTGATTGTCATTGTTATTCTTGTTTCAAGAGAGCATTCTCAGTTAGACCAAGCTAATGTTACTGAAAAAGCTAGATTTGGGTAACAAGAAAATGGACTTCAACAAGATTGTCATTTGATTTTACAAACAATTTCACATTGCTCGTTTTCGCCTGCTAAGGAGCACAATAAAGTGCAGCCACTAATTGCTTAACTATGTAGCAGGGCGTTCTTTTCCTTATACCCTCACACCATTTAACAGTCACTTTTGGCTGCTTATGGTCCTGTAGAAGTGCATTGAATTTAAGCTATTTTCCCTGTCCTGCGCATTACGGGCAAATGCGATGTGATCAGCAACAGCAGGAGTTGTTCGGATTGGGTGGACATGCTGCCCTATTGTCGTTCCTCTTTGAAGCAACAAAAAAAAAGGTGATAGGAAAACTCCCTAAATTAATCTAAGCCAGTGCCAATCATTTGAGGTGCCTCCTAGTCCATCCTTTTTCACCCACTATGCCACTATGGAAAGTGATATGAGAATCGGTCTTGGTCCTGCTCCACTAGGAACATTCCAGCCCAAACTACCAGTCTAAGTGGCCTCCAGACAGGAATGCAACCAGTTTGGGCATATTTAGGCCTTGTCAGTGATTTATAGCCGAAGTCCTGTGGCAAAGTGCCAGTCTTAGCATAACCTGTCAGATCATCTTCTCCAACAAAAAACAACGTCTTAGAAGAAATTCTTAAATTACTCTCGGCCTCTGGTGATTGCTCTGGCTTGCATGCTATGGGATGTGTTGTCATAGCATGCAGGATCACCACCACGGTGCAGTTATTGTGTTACGGGACGGAGTACCTGGTGGCTCTCTGGGTGAGGGTAGTGAGAAATAGATGTGCAAATTATAATCATAATAGGGCTGCCCAGCCCAGCCACAGGGCAGAGGATTGCTGTGTTCAGTTCACCAAATAAAGGGTAAACAAAGAAGGCCTAGTTGTTCATTCAGCAATATGTGCCAGGCAGAGATGCTGTTGATTGAGTAATCAAGGAATAGAATGCCTGAATGGCAAGAATAGGAATTGGTGACGTATGCTGTAATGATACACCACTCTCTACTGCTGAACAAATACATTCCATGAAGGAGAAACACGTGGAAGAGCAATCAAGGCTGGCAATATGAGAAGAAATACACAAACATTAAAAGGCCCAAATTCCACCTACTCCTGCTAGGCCAAAGGAAGCAAAACTTTGAACAGGAGTTCATGTACATTCAGCAGGGCTATGGGTGTTATGCTATGCTATGATGCTGCTGAATTGCTTGACTAATTGAGTAAGTAACGCTTGACTAATTAACAGGGACATAGAAGAGGAGTTCTCAAGCTCTTGCATTACTCATTCGTTTGTCTTCCAAGGTAGGGGTCTTTCCTCCCAACAGCACACACACTTTTTGGAATTTTGGAATTCAGCCTTGCGGTATTCATTCTCAGTGGATGGTGCTTCATACCGCACGCTTGGCCTTGCCTTAATTGCATGGAGCACCTCATGCAGGACCATATTGTGCAGAGATACAACTGGTGGTGCATGTAAATGGGACTGACACAACAACATCAGGCACCCTTACATGCTCTAGGATACTCTGAAGGAAGTGAATTGTAATGGCCTCACTCACTCCCATTGGCCAGTGCGGTTGGCCAGATTTCAAGGATGATATTTCTGGTCCAGTGGATCTGAACAAGACCACCGGCTCTTCCCACCTGAGCTCTTGCCAACGCTTTTGTGTGAAAACCAGGGATGTCCTTTTGAGTACCTTGACATTTTTGGAGCACCACTTGGCTCAGTCTTTGAAAACTTTTTCTGCAATTGCCATGCATTACTAAAGAGGGCGTACAGATCGTTAAATGTCTTCCCTGAAATTTGCACACGTCAGTGCAGTTTCAACTCACTGCTGAACTCCTCGTTTTCACGTTTTCTGTGCAAGTCATTTCTTCAGAGATTTACACACATTTTCTATCTTGCATCTCTTCATTTATGTAATTGTAATGTAGTTCTGCAATATGCATCCTTTTTGTATGCAAGCCATTAGTTCCTAAGGCATGATTTGATGTAAATTGCTCTATCTCGATCAATATATTTATTTTTGTTTTTATTGCTGGTAAGCTATTTGATTTCACTGTCTCACCTCACAATGCAGGTCGTAATTCCACCATTTCCATTTTTTACAGAATTCTGGGGAATGTAATCGAGACTGTGGTTGAGATCTTTTAAGGTGCACTGAGGGGTGATAAATGCACAGGAGTTCAGACTGGAGAGAAATTTAATGTACCATGTAAGAAATTGGGATATTAGTTTTGCAGGATGTGAGTCCTGCACAAGTAATAGGCCCACAATTACCTCCGTACTGGGAACCAAGAACCCCACTGTAGCACATTCTCTCAGGGTAGCGAAGTAGAGCAATCCCAAGCCGGTTCAGGGTAGGTGGCGTGGGCCAGTAACCGCCATTCGCCAGCACATGATAACAACACTCAATAAATCATTGTTCAGTCAATGCTTCTTCTTTGAACAAGCAAAAGTACATTAATTGCACACAAACTTCTAAATTACAAATACATACATAAGGTAGATGGAAATAAGTTTGGTGACATTCTGAAATCACATTTGACCCCCAAACTTACAGTACCCCTCTCTGCCCAATTATACCAGGTAGGACATCACAATAGAAGGGGGTGTAATTTCAAATAAAACAGGTCTATTGGCGTTGTCAATATATTAGTCAAGCCTATATGCTCTATCAAGAGGTTTCCACATTAAAACAAAAGTCAAGCCTATTGGCTTCATCAAAGGCTCACCACGTTAAAATATAAGGCAAGCTTAGTGGCTTTATTAAGAATTCAACGCAGTGTAATTAAAATCATCACATTATAGCTTCACCATAAACCACAGAAAAAATACAGCTATTATTTTTAAATACGTTCAAGATCAATAAACATTGCATTGTTAATCATTAATGCTTACTAATAAAGCATCCAGTCCCAATTAGGGCACCAGCAGTCTTAGTTCACTTTGGAGCAGCACAGGGAGCCCACTCTCATGCTGCCAGGCCACTTCCTCATCCAGTCAACATCGAGCCAGCAGGTGCATTTCCCTACCCGTGTCCTTGCGGGCAGGATTCTTTTGTCGTTGTGTGACTGGGGCCCTCCAGAAATATCCCAGCTACAGTACTGGGCTTCCGTTATGGGTACTGCAGATGGGGCCCCGGGATCCTCTCCTGTACATGCCGGGCCAACCCCCGCTCCAACATTCTTTTAGTATCTGGCCCTAGGGGTTGGAGTCCCCAGATCAAAAGATCCTCTGAGGACTGGACACCCAGGAACACCCCTCTCCCAAATACTCAATTAATTAAAGTTGCATCAAACCCCTGCCACTGGCCAATCCTGGGGGTACTTTTAGAAACTGCGGTGGAGCCTCATGTGCTCCATTTCCCTGCAAATGTTCTTAGGTCAAACCCTTTAAAGCTGAGTAACTCAGGCCCTGATGGGCCAATTTCAACGATCATGGGATTATTTGTTCTTGGTGGCATGCTCTAGCCACTTGGAGCATTCTCAGCAGGCCTCTTGTCCTCTAAAGGGTGCACTCTACAGGAGCCGGTTTACAGGCTCCCTGCACAAACCTGCTCCTCTGCTTTGTTCTCCACAGAACCCATGGCCTCCCGGCTGTCTGTCCTATATTGTATCCGATGGGCAGCGGAGTCCAGGTCTTCCCCCACTGGTTATTAGGGTGAAAGCTCCACTGGCCCTGGCGAGACCCGTCTAGTACTGGGGGTCAGCTGCAGGCAAAGTTCGACACCATGATGTGTGCATGGGTTGTGTTTGACAACAGCATTGTCGAGAGTCTTTACTGAATTTTTTTTATTTCTCACATAGATTGTCTACTAATGTCATTAAAGAATTCCCTTTAAATGTTTTAACCTAGGAATCGTTCAGTGGCGGCTGGCATCAACGGGGGGAGCAGGGGGGTGGCCGGGCACGCGCACAAAATAAAATAATTTTTTTAAAACATTTAACTTACCTGAACGTGACACAAAATCCTCCTCCGGTCCTCTTCTCTCCCCCTGGAACTGGCAGCAGTAACTCCCTTGACCGAACAGGGGAAAGCTCTAATGCAGCATGAGAGCAGCGCCCTGATTGGAGGGAGCAGCCTCACTCGGCACTCCACAGCACTGTTGAGGCTATTGCTTGCTCTAACCCATCTGTCTTAAGACAGCTGGGTTAGAGCTGTTTGAAGTGCGCATGTTTGGCTGACCGTCTTAAGACGACTGGCCAAAAAGAAATGCGCACTTAAAACAGTGCCATACATGCCCACCCTCCTCCTTGCTGAGTGACATGCTGCTGTCAGTGAGCAGCGGCAGCGCCCATGTTCTGATGCTCTGTTTGGGACCGGGAAGAAAAATAAAATGGTAATAAATTGCAATTTTATTTTTCATGGATTTGGGGGGATTTTTAAGTGGGGCAACGTACCTCCGGTCCAACGGAGGAGCCGCCCCTGGAACTATTTGTACTAAAGCGAAGAGCATTGAATGAACAACTGTTTTGGAACTATTATGTTTGATGCTGATTAATAGGGTGACCAACATGTGATAATAAATGTATTTGCTTCATTTCGAATAAGAGATTTTGAATATAACGTGATATTTAGCCAGAATGAACATTAGCAATGTGTAGTAATGTGCAAACTGTCCTCTTCACATTTTTACTGAAACTTGATTCATAATTCCACATGTGTGCTGCTTTGTTTGTGTAACTCATAGAAAATTCATTATTAGTTCCCAATAATCCTTATGCGTCTAGAATTCTAAAATAAGCCAAACTATAAAGAATTTCAGATATGCATTAATGTTACACGTATATACTTCCAAAATGTACTCATAGGTAATAACCACTAATGTGCAACTTAATTATTCATTGTATAATAATAAAACATGAACTAAAAGTACTAAAAAATATTTTACTTATATATATCGCACATTGAATGGCCTGGGCTAAAATTTCATTCCGTTCGCAGAAATTGCTATAATTTGACATTTTCGCGTTCCGTGGAAAGCGCAAAAATGTAAAACTTTCCGCATTCCGCAGCTTAGCGATAATTTGGTTCTTGCTTGCGGTGTAAAATAATACATTCTCGCGCGCGGGCGATCGCCTTACCTGAATCCCTGCGTTCGCCGACAAGTTTTCTTGATCTGGTCGCGTTCTCCATGAGATGTTGTATTGTTTTTAGCCATTTGCGCTGTCTCGCGACAGTTCGCGCCCGCAGTGACGTCATGCGCGCGCGATCACGTCTTTCTTCTTGCGATCATGCACCGCGAGTCAACTGAAAACAAGATGGCCGCGCCCACGAGCAACCACATGGGTAAGTTGGCGAGCCGCAACCATGCAGAAAATCTCGCGAACATGCGGGAAAAAAACTTCCGCATCTTCGCGATATTTCCGCATGTTTGCGATAATTTTTAACATTTTCGCGATAATTTGCGAAAGTGGATTTCGCAAATTCCGCCCACCCCTAATATTGAATGTGCACTATTGAATTTAATGTCTTAAGTTAGCATTTACTCTAAAAGGCTGTATCTTCATTACTTTATTTCATGGAGCTGTTGAATTGTTATTTCTGCTGACCAGCTTTCCCTGTAGGTATTCTCACACATTTCTAGTTTAGAGTACACACATTTCTTGTAACAAGCTATACATACATGTCTGAGAAAGGAATTTGTCTTTGAGCAAATGGAAAACCTGTGGACGTTTAATAGACTCTCATACTCTAGCCTGAGCGTGTGGCTAAAACAATATTCCCATGTCCAGTGTGGGATTTTTCTCTACTGTTACAGTGTGCACCATGTGAATCCATCCATAGATTGAAACAAATACATTGGACTCCTATTGATGATGCAACCAAAGGGGAGTTGCAGACAGACTCTATTGGTTATAACTTACTGTTGCCCTGACTCAAGAGCAGAGTTTTCTGAAGAGTACATGTTGAAATCTTTTTGCTAAACCCTTTTCTGCAGACCACTTACAGAACCTTCGTTGGACTCCGACCCAAACCATTTCTTAGACCGAATTGCCACTTGGATGGACTCTTAAGAGACAATTTCCCTTATGTCCTGTTACTTCCCCTAAGGGATGATTAAACGGACCTGCACTTCTGACCCATTGAAGACTCTTGACTGAGCCTGCGAAATGTTTCTGTGGGCGTTACTCATACTCTTGTGCCTGATTCCTGACGTTTTATATAGGGTTGCTAGATCGCTGAACTCTGAGCATTCTTGTGCCTTAGCCTGTGCTTAGAAGATTTAGATTTCTAATGTATGGGGGGATCACCTGAAATCATTTTCCGAGGATCAAATATTAATGTTATTGTTCTGTATCGCAGCCCCAGAACTCCTTGTTTGTGTAATACTTGTGCGCCTCAATTTCTTTAGGATACTTTGCCTCCACTTGGTTATTTTGTATCTGTATAGTATGATCGTGAGAGTGGTTCAACTTCAACTGATAACTACTTTGTAATAAACACCTTTGAATATGGCTACTGATTACTGGTCCTCATTGTGTAGCCAAATGATTGCACTGTTACAACACTAACTCTCTCTCCCCTCAGTGCGTATGAACAGTATCCATTGGAGGACCAAGTTTGAAAGAGACTGAGAGATTATGATCCAGTAGTGGTGAGAGGATAATCCCATCTCCACCATAGTGTGGGCCCAGACACGCATGATCAAGTCCGCTGGATCAAATCTAACCAAAAAATTGGTTGATAAGAGAGAATGCTCTAGAACATTGAGTCGTGTATGTGTAAAAATAACCCCAAAATAAATTGCTCTCCACAGTGGAAAAGTAACCTATGTCATTTGGAAAACCAAAATTTTACACCAACATCCTGATAATTTTATATACAAGTACCACTTAATTTCAGGGGCATATTGGCGTACCATCACCAGCCATAGAAAGAAGTGGGTGCACCTTAATTTTGCCCAAGAGGCATCATTTCAGTGGCACAGTGGTTACGTTCTGGGCTCGGTTGGCGTTTACTATTGCATCAGAACGATGACACCAGTGGTGTAGCAAGGGTGCCATGACACCTGCTGCACCATTGACAGCTATGCCCCTGGGTGACACCAAGCAGCCTGTTACCCTGCCGATGAGCAAAGGAGCCTTTAGACTCGCTGTTCTTGTGACTCTTAAATGTACCTCATGAACTTTAGCCTGCATCAGAGGGGTTCCCTCAGCTCTTCTCAGAGATGTACAAAGGTTTTGAGTCATGTGGTGAAACAGAGAGGCACATTCAGGGTCAGACTGAGACAGAAAATAGGCCCTGGCATTAAAATCAAGGTGCCAACAATTACGGAAGCAGATAGCCCACATTTGCAACTGGGATACTTTTGAACTTGTAAAGACACGTTGTATAGATATTTTACAGAGAATAGGAGACAGCATGTATTTGTGCTTACTACAGGCAATGTTTGTGGTAATGTCAGGGAAATCAGCAGTAAATAACGGCCTAGCAGACCATAAAACAGGCCTACAAACCACCCAAAAACTAGCCCCGAAACTCGCCTATCGCACCAGCCCCTGGAGCACTGCCTGATTGCCCTGTTAGCCAGTTAGACCCTAGCCCCATTGCCAGAGCTGCAGAGGTCTACATTTCCAAAGCGGAAGCTGTCAACTTCACTGTGTCTAAGAAATGTCCAGGCAATGTATGGTGAAAACAGCTGACACATGGACAACGACACCCGCTCCCATGTCTCTTTCATACTGTTTCCCATATTAGGAGAGGGGTCATAATGGTGGTATTCTATATAAAAACAAATTCTGCAACAAAATTCTTCTGTCCTTGCAGGCCTCCGTCACTGCATTTACTGCTATGTACAGTGAGACCTAATGCTATTTTCCCCCTTACTGATATTATTGAAGGGGGTTGTAAAATACGGACTTAAAACAGCAATCTTGCACAGCAAAGGATTACCAACGTAATTTAGAACTGAAAGAGGCCATCAAAGCAGCTAAAAACATGGAACATACAGCTGAGTGTATAAAGGAAATGAAACAGAGCAACAATTCAGACAACGTACATGAACTAAAGAACCAAATGGACAACTGCGAAATAGCTGACTCTTGTGAAGGAGTACTAAAATTAAATGTGTCCATGAACAAAAAGAGAGATGTAGACGAGAAGAAGGAATGATTGAGGTGTTATCGTTGTGGGAATGCAAATCATCTTGCAAATAATCCTAAATGCCAAGCCAGATCCGTATTTTGCAAGAAATGCAACAAGAGTGGGCACTTTGCAAGAAATTGTAGAGTTGTAAAAGAAGGATGTACATGTAATTTAGGATGGAAAGGGAGCTAGTAACATGTTCATTTTCCATGTTGTAAATGAAATTAAGGGGACAGAGAGTAACTATCCTACGTACAACATCTGTTTGGATGGTGTGGATGTGAGGGTTTTTGCTGACTCATGTTCCCCGTATACCCTGATCAATTATGATATGTTTAAAGAAACATTTAATGAAAAAGGATGTGCAATTCAGCAAGCAGACATTAAACCTGGTGGTTATAACGAAGATCCCATTCCATTAGTAGGAATGTTGAACATGAAAATTTCCTTTAAAGATCGTAGTACAGTGGGAAAAGTGTATTTAGCAAATAAAGGATCTAGTTTGTTAGGTTGGGCTCACCAAAGAGAATTAGCGATGAAACTTGATCCTAACAGCCCAGAACAAGTTTTAACAGTAGATAGAAGTGATGGCTGTACCAACATTGTTGATGAATTCCCTAAACTTTTTTGTGAGGAAATTGGACATCTGAAGAACTGCCAGTAGTTCACAAAGTTCGGCCTATCCCTCTTTTGATGCATGAACCCCTTAAGAAAGAACTTGATAAATTAGTAAGTCAAAAAATCATTTGACCAATCGAGAGCTCATTATGGTTGGCTCCCATAGTCGTCACCCAAAAACCTGGTGGAAGGGTTTTTTTCGCGTCTGTTTTGACCTGAGAGACCTTAATGCAAATATCTGGGTTGACAGATTTCCTCTCCCTAGAATAAATGAAATGTTCAGCATGATTGGGGAAGCCAAACATTTCAGTGTAATCAATCTCTCCCAAGCGTACCACCAGATTGAACTTCATCATGATTCAAAGTCTTTGACCTTATTCATTACGCCCTTTGGAGCGTTTAGTTACTGCAGGATGCAGCAGCAGTTTTCCAAAGAGTGATGCATCAGATTTTTAAAGAAATTAAGAATGTACTCTGTTTTCAAGACGACATTCTAATTTATGGAGAAACAAGTGAACAACACAACAACGTTTTAAAACAAGTTTTGCAGGCTCTCAGTGAAACTGGTCTGACCATAAAGAGAGAAAAGTGCAAAATTGATGTAGACTCTGTTGGCTATTTGGGACACACCATTTCGAAGAGTGGAGTTAAGCCTAAAATAGATCTTGTGAAGGCAGTTAGGGAAGCGCCAGCGCCTACTAACAAAGAGAAAGTTAAGTTCTTCCTTGGGTTAGTCGAATACATGACGAAGGTTGTAAAGAATTCAGCTCCTTTAAGAGAGTTACCCAAAAAAGGGGAACACTTTGTCTGGAGTCCAGATTGTCAAGAGTCTTTTGAATTCACCAAGAAAGCTATTGTGAATGCACCATTCTTGGGCAATTTTGACCCTAGACGCAAAACTTTACTAACAACGGATGCCAGTAGCAAAGGCATTGGGGCAACCCACAGTCAAACAATAGATGGCGAAGAAAAAATTATGGCATTTGCCTTGAGAGCATTAAAAGATGCTGAGCACAACTAATCCACTGTGGAGCAAGAGGCACTAGCCATGGCATGGGCTATTATCCACTTTAAATTTTATCTGTGGGGTTTACCCTTCACTGTACGCACAGACCACAAACCACTTCTATAAATTTTTTAAACTTAAGGCAGAGGAAATACCACTCCTCGCATAAGCAGATGGATCATGGGCTTAGAACGATACAATTTCAGAGTTGATTATGTTCCCAGTACTAGGAATGTAATAGCTGACTGCTTAACTAGATTACCGTGTAGTGGAGAGGGAACAGAAGCGTTCAGCATAGTAGAACAAGTCATGCTTGTAGAGATTCCAGTTATTTCTCAAGAAGAATGGGAAGTGGGCATGAGCACAGATGAGTCCCTCAACAAGGTTAAGGAAACAATTGTTCATGGTTGGCTTTTGAAACAAGGGTGCGTAGAAGACGATTTGAAGGATTTTTGGGGGAATTCGCCATGAATTAAGCATTTTAAATGAGGGAGTTATGATGAAAGATAAACTGGTACCGCCTAAAGATTTTTGGGATAGAATTGCAGATCTAGCCCATGAAGGCCACTTGGGTAGGAACCTAACTAAGTCTAAGGTCAGAGCATCCTACTGGTTCCCAGGTATGGATAGAATTGTAGAGAACAAGGTGAAAGAGTGCATGATCTGCGCATTGAGTGACAAAACCAAGGTTACAAGAGCTGTCCCCATGTCTTCTGTAAACGTACCTTTAAACCATGGGATAAACTTGGCTTAGATATTATTGGTCCTCTTAAAAACTCTATGTGGGAAGGCAAATTCATGTTAGTATTGGTAGATTACCATTCGCATTGGATAATGACAAAAGTCTGCACTAAAATCAACACGTTATCTTTGATTGAATTCCTTCCTGATACCTTTATGACTGAAGGAGTTCCCAGTACCATAATAACAGACAACGGAGTTCAATTTACTTCAGATGAAATGCCCTGACTCTCCATAGCTTGGAGAGTCCCCAGGACCTTGCTGGTCCTCACTGAAGCATCTTTCCTCTGACCGCGTGGGTTGCAGTTACCAAGGCTTGTTGGTGTTCAATCCAGACACTGACCCCCCAGCACTTGACATCCTTTGTGGGACAGCTCACCTCCAGACTTTGGTCGTCGTCGACGGCTCCTGGTCCCCAAGGCTGCAGAGTCAAGCTTCACCTCTTCTTACCTGAAACACCCGACATTGCTGGGCATTCATCTATCGTGCCCCTGGTCACTGTGAAGTAACCCAGACTCTGTCCCCTCTGCTTTCAGGTTCTTCTCAGCTCAAATCCAGGCTTGGATCACACCGGACACTCCTCATCTTCCCGGCAGCAGCACTTCTTCGCATCACGCCATTGAAATCAACGAGCGTTTCCGACACCACTTGACTCCTATGCACCCGGCTCCTCTGGGATAGGCAAAATGGGTACCTCGGTACTCTCAAGGGTGCTGGCCTTAGAACCTTCTATGTTCCAAAGGGTTTGCTTGAAGTCCTCTCCTAAGTGTCCTTAATCTTTAAAATTCCAACCGCGACTTTCCCATAGAGTTGTATGGAGCTCGCATCTGTGTTCCCACACTGCACCCGTCCTCCGTGGATCCCCTGTGTCACTACTTTGGGTGGTTCCTTGGGGTCCAAGCGATTCTACGTGCTCTAGGCACTGTGTCTAGTCAAGTCGTGGTTGTTATACCACTTTCTTAGTATATGGTTTGGTCTTCCCCTGGAGCCCACTGTTTATTGTGCTATTTACTGTTGTTCTAGTGCTTCAATAATGTGTGACTTGTTCTCTAATCCCATAAAGAGGTTAGTAGAGAGTGTTTAGTAATAAATACATATATTTTATATATACCTTGTGTGGTTCTCCTTTCATTTGGTCATTCAGGAGGTTATAATCTGGTAAACCAAGCTGCTTTACATTCCTTCGAGGCTTAGCCTGAAGGCTGCTCTCCATAGCTACCACTAGGATAGCTTTTAATAAAGGTTGTCTTTAACCTAATCGTCAATAAGGGTCGTATGGACTGGTGCAAGGTGCCCACTTTAACTAGTGGACAGCATATACCAGGCCAACTAACTTCTCACAGTTAGGAGGAGGAGAACCCAGATGGGTAAACAGAGAGGAGATGGAGGGTCATGTTAAACAACATCAAGAAGAGTATACTACAAGATATGATTTGAAACATGCAGTGAAAGTTCCCAAATGGAAAGTTAGGGACAGTGTAGTAGTAAAACTTCCACTTGCCTGTCGTCCGTGTGACAGCAAGTTCTCCAAACCCATGAGAATAGTTGAGGTCAAAAAGAATGTGGTCACACTAGATGATAGTAGGATCTGGAGCATGGATAGAATTTCCCATGACAATGCTAGCCACAGTAAAAATAGTCATCTTCCAGACTCATCCCGCATGAGGAGCTATTGTGCAATTCCTGGGACTTCTCAAAGAAACCTTATGAATAATGGGGAACCTTCCTGCTCTCGTTCACGGAGAGCTCCTTTGTGGCACAAAGATTATGATATCTTGCATCAGAACATCTAATGATTCCTAAATGTGCCCTGTGTTATTGCCTATATTCATATATTGTATTGCCCCTTCCATCCTGAGTCTCCCTCCTCACTTTATTTCCTATTGTTGTTGTGGAAGGGAGAAATGTTGTAATCTGCTCTTTCCTTTTAGTCCTCCTCTCACCCTCTGCATTGTTTCCATTTCCTTTCCCCCACCGCCCCTGTTCCTGTCACCCTCTTCGAATGTTCCTACTGTTCTTGCCTTGAACTGACAGTTGATATGACAGTTACAGACTGTAAGCTCTTGTGGCAGGAGGTCGTATGTTTATGCTAATAAAGTGTTTATTTAATAATACCTGTCTTCATAATAGTATGTTTTCTATTCTTTCCAGGCGGCCACCAGGTTGTGTCATCGCATTGCATTATGCAAAGTGGCAGCCATCTTGAAAGTATTGCCTGTCATCGCTATTGGCTTTGTCAATGCAGGCACATTATAAAGCAGCCAGCAGGGGAGAAAATGAAGACTCTGAAAAGGTGAGCAAAGGAGTGAAGATTGAATAAGCTGGTACTGGACAGGGATGAGAGGGGGATTAATGGAGGGCAGGGGTTGTAAATATAAAAAACTAAGCGAGTGAAGTAGGTGGAGAGCATCAGTCAAGCTAGGCGGTGGGAGAGCAAGACCAGAGAGGGCGAAGGCATGTTGTGAAGGTGGAAGCAGAACAAAGAAGAAAGGGGGAAGCACAATAAAACACATGCACTCCAATGAAGTGTTAAAAGTTTTAAAAAAAACAAAATTGTTCCTTGATTGTTCCAAGTATGTAAGCAGTGGAAGGATACAAATCATCTTTAAAAAACATGCTTAAGAAGCTACTCTCCAGGGGAGGGGCAAAGATAGGTAGACGGAGGAAAGCCACTACATCAGATGCAAGCAAATGAGATCGACAAGAAAGCCAACCATTGATATGTGATGGGCTGACCCAATGCAGACTATTGTCCACAATAGGTCGTCGCTGCCTATATGAAAGACCTAAAAATAAAAGGTCTTATATTTTCCAATAAATTGATATAGAAAAAGTGCAGTGAATGTAGTTTACCAGGATACCTTCAGCAGATTTGTTTTCGGGATTAAAATACAACTGGAGAGTATTTTCATTGGGCCACAGCTTGCAGAGAATGGCACCTTTGGAAGCCAGTGACTTAAGGGGGCACATGATGAGCAGTTGGTTCTTGCTCCTTTACAGATATAGATTCACCCCCAAATTACACATTGCCAACATTTTCAGGCA
This sequence comes from Triturus cristatus, assembly GCF_964204655.1. Classification (NCBI taxonomy): domain Eukaryota; kingdom Metazoa; phylum Chordata; class Amphibia; order Caudata; family Salamandridae; genus Triturus; species Triturus cristatus. The sequence continues at coordinate 254,278,144 of NC_140586.1, forward strand.
AGTGGAACTGTGCCCGGGATTTCAGGAGCAATGTGGTGTCACTACTCATCGTAATAAATAAATGGAGGGGATTAGTGACACTTTTTATTATTACAACGTTTTCTGACACCAGAACTTGTCTAAAATGTAAGTGACAGACATTCAGGAAAATTATATTCTCCTGCGTATTCTTCTTCTTATTTAATTATTCTAAATATTATAATTTGTGGGTGTGCGTATTCTCCCTGTTCTTCTTAGTATGCTAATTTCCTTGTTACCGGCGCATTCTAGAATTAAAATGGACCTGTAATAGGAAAATTATGTAATTCCTTGCTGTAAGTAACTTTTTCCACGTGAGAAGGCTGTGTAATAGTGCCTCTCCTCCTCCCTCCCAGACCTAACCTGAGCGAGGAGGAAGAGTATCTTTACAGGACAGTAGTTTGCCATGAGCAAAAGAGAGGATGCACAACAGTAGCGACTGTGAAGTCGCCTGATGCAGACAGAGAGGGTGCAGCCTGCTATGACGCATTCAAACAGTGGTGGGTCTTCCGGTAAGGTGGAGGAGCGTCGCCCCACTGCTTCGCAGCAGTGAAGTAAAGGAAACATAAAATTATAATAACTCGAGCTATTATCATTTATGTCACACACCTAAGCTGTGCATTTTGGGTGGGGCTGCTTTGACAACAGAGGAGCAGGGGAGGAGTGGTTTGCGCACTCCTAAATACACATGATTGGCCAAACCTTCATGCGCCCTTCGCATCTTCTCCATGCAGGCTGCATTACAGCCTTCGTGGAGAACATGCCCAGGCCCCCAGTCCCTGGCTGAGCATTGATCCACAGCGCTCAGACCAATCACAAAGCTGCATTGCAGCGCTGTGATTGGCTATTGAGAGGCTGTGAGCACAGGGACATCTTAAGGATTTTGGGGGCCCTGGGCCAAACGTATTTTGGGGGCCCCTGCTCAGAATAGCTTTGAATTTATGATCTAATTTCAGCTCTTGCCTGCACTCTTAGGCCAGGTCACTGACAGTGCACAGGCACACTCATCCATATTTTAAATGTGTTTACATTTAATATTTACGATTGTGACGTGTAATATTGCTGCAAATAATCTCTGTGACACCCTCCTATTTCTCATATGTGAGGGCCTGTTTTGATCTAAAAGAAACATTTTTATGGGCGTTGCATTTAACATAAACACAACATTTCTCTGCAAAATGTTTACAATGGACTCACACAACACCCACATTAAAAATAAAAAATAAAAAATAAAACAGTATTTATAACAAACTGTTTAAGAATTATTCAAGATCACAAGGTCAAGACTTTCTGCAGAACAGATCTGGCTCTATCAGGGGGCCCCCTGACAGGCCGGGGCCCTGGGCCAAAGCCCACTTTGCCCATGCCTTAAAACGTCTCCTTCCTGCTGATTCCTGCATCCTGCTGCAGGACCGGAATCAGGAAGAAGAGGATGGAGAAGAGGCGGTGGCTGGCCAGTCGACACAGGCAAGTGTTTTTTAAACTTTTTTTGTCCCCCCACCCCCCTGCCCAACACCCCTGTCCCCACCACAAGGGTCTGGTAGCAGCAGCTACTGCAGCCAAACCATTTTCAAGCTGAGCAGGCGCAGTGCATGATGACAGAGCTGTGCGCAGCCCTTGAGGAGAGAGCTGCATGCAGCCGCGGTCGGTAGTAGGAGTTCCTACAGGGCGGTGACGTGGGGAGGGGGGGTAGTAAACTATGGATTACGGAGGTTTACAGGTAAGTAAACATATATATTAATAAAACGAATTTCGTTGCGTGCACTGCATCGCATTTGGGGATGCAGTGCACGCAACGAAATTCGTTTTATTAATATATATGTTTACTTACCTGTAAACCTCCGTAATCCATAGTTTACTACCCCCCACCCTGCCCCTCCCCCTCCCCACATCACCGCCCTGCAGGAACTCCTACTACCGACCGCGGCTGGCTGCATGCAGACTCGGACAGCAGGGCGGTACCTCTTGAAGGGTCAGTCGTAGGGTGACTGACCATCCGTAAAATTCACAGGCCCTCCGTGTCTGTTGTCTGTGATGATCTCTTTCACGGACGCCTTTTGTCTGTAATACTGGACATTGGAGTGTGCTGTGCTGCCCCCTCTACTAGATACCACAGAGTTCTGTAACTCTCACTATACGGGCCTGCAGCAGCCCCTACCCGACCTGTCACAGGCTGCTATCGGCCCATTATCATTGTGATTGCCAGCAATTATCATATACAGAATAATAATGGGCCTCTCTGTGAGTTACAGCATTTGCTGGACCTCCTCCTGTCCCAGCCTAGGGCATAGCATGCTGCTTTTGTTCAGGGGCTGGTGTAACCTCACAAGGGGCCAAGCTCTGGGGAGGTGGGGGGGAGGTTGCATTTTGGCACTTTTTAAATACACAGACCTCAGATCCCTTCTGTGCCAGCAATTTAGAGGCTAAAAACGTCAGTTTCACTCTGGTGATTAATGTATTTGTTTGAGAGATTGGAGTTTTGTCTTAGCTGAGTTTTGACTCATCATAAACTAGCACAGCGGGCTAGTGTGTCTCCAGCGAAGCACAATGTGTAACTTGGAGATAAAAAATGTTTTTTATGGAGACCGCTCAGTGGGTTACTGTTTTTGTCACAGGGATTCATTTTGTAATTGTATTCAAAAATTACAACCCTAATGTAGCACAGTGAGCTATGAACCAAAATCAAATAGCAGCATGGAAACTGCAGTCTTAACATATAATGCCTACCAGTATGGATGACATATGACTCCTACATGTTGTAGTCCTCAATGTCTTCAGTAGGGCCACTCGAATTATGTGTCCAAAGAGGTCAAAATTATGAGGCATGGTTGAGTAAATTTTGCAGCAAGAAAAGAAAAATTATGTGGCTTAATGCAGCACATTTAATAATATTATTACTTAATTATTTTGCCATATTAAAACTTGTTAGCACTGTCTGGGCATAGGTTGCACCTCATTAGTACCAGTTTTACACCCAAATATAGCAATTCGCAACAGAAAGATGACCAGTCACCCTTTGCAAAGGGCCTTCCAATGCACGGAAAAGTGTTGCTGCGTTTTAGAAACTTTTGAATCATTTGAACTAAAATATGCAGAATATGCCTCAGATGATGGATTATGTGGCAAATGCAGCAAATCTATAATTATGCAAAAATCGCAGCAGCCAGACAATTGAATAATTCCAGTGGCCCCAGTCCCAGGTAACATTTCCTATACATTGGCTTGCACGCTTATGCAAGCTATTGTGTCTGTATAATATGTGGACCATCACCTCTCTCTTTCTCTCCTGGTTCCCACTCCAAGGGTCCTCCTCCCCTTCAAACAATGCCTCGATCTACTTGCACGTTTTTTTAATCTTTGCATGCGCTGCAATAGTATGTCCATGTCCCCATAGCAAGCAAACAGCTGACAACAAAAAACAGAAGTTAGCTCTATCAGTCTTCAAAGATGTGTGACTTGATCTTTATTTTGCAGTTCCAGTCTCAATTTTCTTTAAATATGACTGCTAGCTTGATGTGGTGGTCCTGGAGCGGGGCGCTGGCATGGTGCTCCTGGACCACTAAACTCTTAATCAGGCCCTAAGTCTTAGTGACCTGTCTAATGGTGAAATTTGACCAGGCTACTGTATGATGGCTGACAGTGTGATGTGGCTGCTATCGCATGCTGACGCTGCTGTCACTCTGACCACTTTTATGAGTAGGCTGCTGCTTGATGTTCCATATGTGCCAAGTCTTGGTCATGTTCTGCCAAAATATGTTTGAGTTAGCACAGCACATATTATCTTTTAAACTGTACTTTGGTATAGCTCGGAGAGTGCTTGATGACTATTTAGGAGGTTATTTGGTGCATATTTGCACTAACTTGAAGTGCACTTGCAGAAACAGTATTTAAATTGACCTAGATTGTCTTGGAGAGGGGTAGTTGAGGCTAAAATGAATTGCACTAGAACAGCTTCTGTGTAGCTTGGTGTACAATAATAGGGTTAATACAAAAAATAGATACTGAAGGGAGGTCTTCAAGCACCTCAGTGTTTGGGAGAGTCTCTTTAAGGAGCATGTGAATTTACAGTTGATGGATAAGTCGACTGTCTGGCGTGCCAAGAATAAAATACCATCTGGGTTCTGCAATGCATAGTGGATTGCTTGAGGTGGGACATAAAGGAATGAGAGAATACTCATGGATGCATCATTACTTTTCAAATAGCCACTGTTGTGTAAGGAGTTAACTGCCTTCCCCATCTGAAGATGTCCAACCTTCAGTGGTGTATGAGTATGCATCAAGTGTCCTTGATGAAAGCCTTCTTGAACTCATTGTGATCTGAAGACATAGCCTAGTACACAGATGCCTTAACCATCTTTCATATCAAAATAACCTGCAGTGTCTGTGCTAATCTCCCCACGTTTAAATCACTCTGCCTTCCCATTCAAACATGATTGTAGAATAGGAGGAACAGTATACAATTTGGAAATAAGGTGTCTGAATGTTTTAATTGGACATATGAGGCACATCAGAAATTCACCCCTCACTTTCTAGCCGGCCTTAAGGCAGGATGCCAAATTTCTGATTCACCTGTAGGCCCACTCTAGACAAGCCTAGATAATTTAAATTGTTTGCAGAGGTATATAAACTTGGTCGGATGCTTTCATCTGGTAAGTCCACCTCTGCCATCATGTACTTTATTCACTGAGTCGCAATGTAGGATATGTGTATCAATACCAATAATGCCACCTTTATCCTTCACCCTTTCTACATCAAAAATTGGGTACTAATAACAGCAAAATATTCCTCTTTAACAGAATAAATGAGATAATGAGCAACAGAACACCATGTACCTCCTTCACAGCACCACCCACAAGAACACCCTAAATGTACGAACTTGACACCCTTGCCCAACCAGCCTAGGACCAAGGGCACAAAGTGTAGCAAACTATCACACATACTACCCAGCCTTATCATGAGTTTGGGTTGAGAAGGTGAATGGGCAATAAAGATACCTTTAAATTGCGTTTTCGGCTTGTCACAAGTGCTCAAGAATTGAGGGCAAATGTCAGACTGCTTTATCTGACAAATTTCTGCCTATTCCTTTAACATGTGTATTGGTGTTTGCAAAATTCTCTAACTTTGCAGTCAAAGACAGAATAGTAAAGTGGGCTAGTTGAGTCTTGTGGTGATGGTAAAGGGTGTGTGAAAAACAAAGGCTGTAAGCTGTAAGTCGTTTTGTAACACACAACAGCTTTTAAATACCTGTAAATGAACTGTGCAAATGTTTCAAAATATATCAGCAGTTAGGAAACCACAAATGGACCACTTATCTTCAATTCAGAAGTGTGCTGGAAACAGAGGGGGATATGTACAAGGGAGTGGTGGAGCGTGTTGTTAGCCTCCATGGCTTAACGACATGCTTTGCCACTTTTGAAACGCAAGGCTGCACCATATTTACAAGACTGTGGCTCACCCTTGCTTTTCTCCCTGCGATATCGCTAATTTTAGCAACATAGTGCCAACGCAGGCACTCTTGCTCCAGAGTGCAAGGGTGTCTGCATGCAGGGGAGGATTGTTTATGTGTAGGAAGGTGTCCCTTCCTGCACATAAATAATCCTAAAATGCCATTCTGTCACTTTCATGTGTGCTGCTTCATGCAGCACACATGAAAGTGACAAAATTGCATTTTTTTAAAGGTTTGTTTATGTACAGGAAGGGATACCTTCCTACACATAAACAAACCATGGCATTTTGCTTTTTCCATGTGTGCTGTACAATGCAGCACACATGGAAAAAGAAATGAGGACAAAATGTATCTCCTTGTTTCGCCAACATAAGACCAGGGTTTTCCTGGTCTTTATTTTGGCGCTGCCTCTCATGTACGCCACCCATGGACATAGGGGGCAGTGTCAAAGACAATGGATGTTGCAATGGAACGCCGACCACAACACCCACTGCACGCCCCTTTCACGCTAACCATAGCGTGAAAGGAGTCCTTATGTACAGGACAGCATTAAGCCACGTTAAGTTGCTTAACGCTGCCTTGTACATAAGACGCAGCCCCTATCGCCACCACAACGTCGGTAAAAGTGACAATGTGGTGGCGATAGGGGCTTGTATATATGCCCCAGACTTTCAATAGGACCAACACAACCAAGACACTTTACTTGGTGATGTTCAAATGATACTTATTTGCTGAAACCACATTTCCGCACGTTATTGTTTGTGCGCTACATGGTTTTATCAGTAAAACTGCATGTTGGCATTTTACTTCCATTTCAGTGGAAAATATTCTGTTTTTAAAAGACAGTGCCTCCTTCTGACCTACAATAAGGCCTCAACAAAGTATACAGTTTCTAGTCTGTAGCACACTTCTGTGCATCAATGAGAATCTGCAGTTACACTTCAACAGTCCAATCAGTATTCTATTTCTCATATATCGGTAAAATAAGGCGGGCTGATATATGGCTGGCTAGGGGATTATATAGTAATGTCAACTCCTATCTATCCATTCTGGTCCACAATATTACCATAACCAGGCCCTAAACCAGTCATCACCAGCTGAACAGACATGGAATACCTGAAGCGATCTGACACATAAAGCTGGCCACTCGGAGAACTGCACTCTAGTCCAGCACTGCAGGTCCCAATTAGCTACATTCTATGCGTGCTGCTTTACATCTCACAATGCCACTCAGATATGAGATGAAAGTAACAAAGTCCATCCAAGATGATCTTCCCGACCACTTATCTCACCAAACAAGCCTGCTTAGGACCATGAACTGTAAACGAAATATCAGACTGGACAACCCAGTGCAATAACCATATAAACAGATTATGATCACATGAAATACCACAAAAAGACCTGCACAGTTGCTGAAAGCTGCGTGCCTACCAAAAATCCGTGAAATACACGATTGTCTCAACCTAATATAAACTTATTCTGACTTGTACCTCCTTTGGTTGTCTATTTACTTACTTATATACTATTGGCGACCTCCTCTAAGGTGTCTGTAAAACTTACTTTTTGTCCCAATTTGTCCTGAATTTTGAACTTCTGACCTGAATTTTTGTTCTGAATTTTGACCCTCTGTCCTTAATTTTTACACTGCCCATCCTGAATTTGCCCCCATGCCACCTGGACACCCTAGTCTGCCACCAAGAGGTCCATGAATTATATGCAATATCATACCTCTGTGTAAAGTATAAGAATATAGGAAATCCTCACAGATTTCATACCCTTAAATAAGACACTCTACCTAGGGCCTCTTGCTCTGTATGGTCTTATTCCTCCTCTGGGAGCAGCAATTCCCTTATAACATACAGTTAGAGATAAAAAAAAAATATTTTTAAGAGTTTTATATAGCACGAACTAGACCTGAGGCATCGGGTATCAGAGCGCTTTACACGAGCACCAGTTTTGTTACAGATGGACACATTCATTTTTTTTGTCGGCATGGGGCGCTTAAGTGATTTGCCCAGAATCACAGGATGTTGTGCGTTGTTGCTGAGAATGGAACCTGGTTCCCCAGCTTCGAGGTCGACAACTCTAGCCGTAAGGCTACATCCTCTCCCATGTACCCTCTATTTTTCTTTCTTATTATTAATATCATTACTATTACATAATTGATGATGAAAAGAATGATGATGATTATTATTATCAGTGAGGCAGCTTTGTGTGTGTGTGTGTGTCAGCCCATCACCCTCCTTCTATGCCTCATGAAGCATGTTTACAATTCCCATCCAGGAATTGACCCAGAACGGAGCCGCCAATCATTTCCTGAGCCTCTGACATTCCAGCGTGGAGGCTGCGGGCATAAATGCCTGGAAAATTAAAACCTAATTGGTTGGGACAGAGAGGCGGCAGCCTGGACCAATAAAAATAAATGGCTTTTCTATAGCTGTCTAAATTTAACAGGGCCTTTCACACCGGGGCGCACATCATCAGATGCTGCTGCACCGTATCTGGTTTCCAATTTGAAGCTCACTGCCTAGACACAGAGATGATGTGCGACGTCTGATAGGAGAATGCCAGGTGGGACCTGAATGCATCATCAGCTTGGCTGTTGCTTAAGATCAAAACATCACAATAAACCAGCGGAAAAGCTACGAAAAACAAAAATTCCAGTCTATGCGTGACTGGCTGCTCCAATCTAGATATTTTTGCTTTGTATTATGGGACTTGTAGTCTTGATTTTATCCTGGAGTACATAAGACAAAAAATCCCAGAGTGCAAAGAAAAAACTTCACTGGTCACATGTTCACTTTAACAACTATTGATTTTCATTGAAGACATTATTCCTTATGTTCGCCCTTGTTACGCTTCTAGTGCCAAAGAGGGTGGAAAAAATAATAATGATGGAAGGATATGAAAATGTGGCTGGGATGTAGATCGGGCTTGAGGTGCATCGGTAAAGCTGCTTAAGGTTCTCTGGAACAGAACTGCTGCTTCAGTTTTTGTTGTGAAGGTTCTAGGTAATATAGTCCCTTTTCCATTGCCGAACCTCAGCGCCAACGTTTACAGACGTGGGGACCCGAGATCAGGTATCAATGGGAGATTTATGCAGTGGAGGCAGTGGGAAGGAAGGGAATGTGGGGTGAAATATGTTTTCAACTTCTCACATTTCCTATAAAAAAAAAAAAGCAGCTATTGTTCCCCCTCTGAATTTCCAGATCCATGAATCAATAGAACCCCAATAAAATTCAAACTAATGACTTTGTTCCATGCTCATCTACTTACTTGACACCGTCCCGATTACAGCAGGATCATCCTCATAGCCATCTCTCTGGCTACAGGAGAATACATTAATGAAACAAACAGATTGCAGTCTTAGATAAAAAAAATAGCTCAAAATTAAACATAAGAGCCAATTTATCCTAATGCCAATCAAGCCATTCAAGAATTATAGGGGTGCCATGTACTTATAGCAACTACAGTATTAAATCAATTCAATGATCTGCCTGTGTGCTAGGCGTCGAAGAGCATCTTAATCTGCTTAAATAACTGGGGTTCTATTCATGTACTTCCACTAACAGGTTGGCCGGATGCAGGGCTCACCTGATCTCCATTGCCCACCTAGCTCTGTTATATTGCCAGTTGATCTGGTTTCCGTTTGCCACTTCACTGTCATCACTGGGACAGGTTGGGTACTGGGTGACCCTGGAAATCCTGCCAGCTACTGGCTCAAGACAGCCTAGTGCTGTCATTTCCAACACGTTAGACCCCGAGGATCCACTCTTTCATCCCACAAGGGCCCATCTCAGGCTAGAGATCCCCCAGCAGGACTTCTGTCAGTTCCATCAGAACTCCTCTCAGAATATAGGCATAGCGTTTTATCTTAGTGGGCCCTCTGCCTCTTAGCTGGTACCATTGGAGGCTACTTTTAAGGCCCAGGCCACTGTTTGGGTCACTCTCTCCATCCCTCTTAGGGTTTATGGTAGCAGGCACCGTATGGGCAAGGAAAGAGAGAGCGAGTTCCATGTTCACTCAGCCACTGCCCCCGTCAGCGCATTAGGCAACTGCATTATCTTATTCTGAATTTCAAAATGTGATCAACATATTACACACAGTGTTGTGGAGCAGGCACATTAACCCACCAAGAGGTTTTATGATTAATTAAACTTGGGAGCTAAAGCTAGGAAGATACCTTGATGGTCAAATTTCCTATTATGGTTCACTGAGTGAATCTGGAGGTGACAGTTTTGAGTCTTGCTACAGTGAACTCAGCCATTGATTCTTCCAGGGTAAATGAAATAAGCACCACTGTGTTGGACATTGGTAACTCCTATTTATATTGCAACTAAACTACACAACTGTGGTAACAAGTGGTAAGTAGAAGCAAAGGTAAAGGTACTCGGGTGTATGTGTGCAAAGGAGAGTTCCCCTTTCAAGAAGCCACCACTAACTCTCTAGATTTCTCTTGCAGCAGAAGTGGCAGCCCTAGGCCAGGAGGAACTCATATGGTTGGCCCTCTTTTCTATGAACACGGTGGACCATAATAAAATGATGGATTTACTTAGCTTCTTATTGATCTCAAGCATCAAGTAAGATTTGGTCCCAAAGGATAATTTACCATGTCATTTTAAATCTATGCGTGGAGTGAAAAAGGGATGTGTATTAGCTCATTTCTTCTCAATTAAATTGACAGCTTCTACCAAGTAACGAGTTCTATAATGGGATATAATCCTCAACCTGGAAGCAAAAGTCTAGCACATTTATTGGATGCAAATGGCAACATTTTGGTATTTTCCACCCCAAAGGTCTATAATCAATCATGGACTTTCTGTTAATGCTTTTATGGACAAATGTATTGCACATATTGCGGTCATCCAAGAAAGGCAATAGAATGTTTCACATTTAGCTTTTAAGTCAGCAGCTACCAACAAACGGGAAGACCATGTAAAAGGGGCCTGTGGTTGTTTGGCCCATATTAATTGTGCATTATCCTGCTAAATTGTATGGATGGAGAGGCCATGGAAGAGACATCAGGCATCAGGCAATCCCTAATGACATTACAGAGTTCATCAATTTCACCTTCTCACCAACAATCACTTAGGAGTTGCAGAGGGGCTAAGGGTAAGGCACAGCAGGGAAACTACCAAACTTCACAAGGCCTCTTTACTTTTACTGTTGATCACCATCATTAGACGTCTTTGATGGGCCTCATAAGAGCATAAAGTCTAAAACCTCTGGCAAAGTGATGCTTTTTTCTGTTTGCAGTGAAATGCAATTCAGGCCCTTTCCTTTCTTGTGATGTTCCTGAATCCACATGTAGATGATTGTGTTTATGGTCTGTATAGTGGTAAGAGATTGTTAGCAGTGGAATTATATATGTTATGTTTTCAGATGTAAACATGCAGAATAAACATATTAAAGGTCCAAATGTATTATGAAATGAGTAGGAAACTCCTTACAACTAATAGATCCACCCCTTTGTAGAGTCACCAGGACGTTTATTTTTCAAAAAGGTTAAAAGTTTCACGCGGAGACAGCAGACGTAACCTTAATTTGGTATCATGTATTCTGGGGAGCTTAATGGCTTCCAACATTCTGTGCTTTGTACCATTCCATATTGTGTTTATGGTGTAAACTGCAGCTGTTCTTAAGCTGTGGTCCAGCAAAACCTGCTCAGTGGCAGTGGTGGCCTGCACGGATCAGGGGTGGTGGGGCGGAGGGGGAGTGGTTTTAAGGGGGTTAAAAATAGAAAAATAAACTTACCTGATTGCCACATCTCTCCTCGTTGTCCCTCCTCTGCTGGGCCATAACAGGAAGAACCCAGGTTCCCCTGACCAATCACAACGCCAATACAGCGTTGTGATTGGTCTGAGCACCGTGGTTCGGCGCTCAGCCAGGGAATGGGAGCTTAAGCATGTTCTCCACCCAGGCTGTAATGCAGCCTGGGTGGAGAACATGCAAAGTGCGCATGAATGTTTAGCCGGCCCAAGACGGCCGGCCAAACATTCATGGGCACTTTCAGAGCCCACCACTCCTCCCCCTGCTCCTCTGTCACCAGAGCAGCCCTGCCCGCAAAGCTGCCACTGCAGTCACAAATAAAATGATAATAAGGTTGAGTTATTATCATTTTTATTTTTCCTTTATTTACACTTCTAAAAAGGAGCCACCACTGCTCAGGGGGCCCGTGACTGCTCAGAAAATTAATTAATATTGACAGACAAAGCATATAAATAAATATAAATGTGTGTGTGTGTGTGTATATATATATATATCAAAATGTAAAATTGACAATTTTAAAACGTTCCATAAATGTGAAGGGATTTGAAATTGAAAACGTTAAGTGGGTGTCTTCAGATTGATCTGTGAAGCGATAAGGTTTTGAATCAGTACATACCTTGCGTGTGCTAACGGGCCACAACATATTATTGCAAAACAAACATCCTCTAATCAAAAGTGAGGAAAGGCATAAGGCCTTATTACGAGTTCGCCGGTCCATTGGACTGGTGAACCTGTGTTGGCGGTCTGACCACTGCCACACTGCGGGCCTGTCTGCAGTATTATGAGTGTGGCGGTCAGACTGCCCCAGGACCGCTGTGACTTTCGGGGATCAAGGATCCTGCCACAGTCACACAGCGGTTAGGAACACTAATATGCTTGGCGGGCCGCTGCTGCACAGCCAAGCATATTAGGAGTTGCCTTTCCACCGCCCTTTACATGGCAGTGAGCCTGCCATGAAAAGGGTGGCAGAGAGGGTCAACCTGGTGGGTCCTAACAGGGCCCCCTGCCACTCCTGGGCCTGAGGGTGCATGCGGGGGGCACATGTAGTACCCCCCTGGTTTTGCACCCCCAGTTTCTGCCACACTATGCAGGAAAGGGTAGTCGGTGCTCAGAGAACGGTGGTCTGCATGTCAGTGAGCCTGACAGACTACCGCCTTACACTGCCGCAGCACCGCGCGCCAGATTTAACTCATAATTTGGCAGGCGGCAGCAACACAGCTTTGGCGGTCCTACAGAGTAGGACAGAAAAAGTTGTAATAAGGCCCATAGTGTTTGCTTTGAAGCTTATGCATGATACATTTAGAGAAATAAAACCATCAGGAAGGTGTTATTGACAGAAGATACCAATTTATTCTGATGTTAAAAAGCTATTTTTTCCATAATGCATAAACAACTCACTAAAAATGTCCTTTTGTATGTACATTGTCGAACAATCTATTTATCACTTTTGCATGAATATGTGCTATAGGTCCCATTTAGACAACGACTAGAGGCCCGTCTGCCGTCTGGGTTAGTGGAGGCACTTCCTCCTCCCCCCAAATGGAGGATTACTCTCAATATTTAGAGTTTTCCACCGGTGCACTGGATGTGCTTTTGGCAAATTTAAGTACTGAGTAGGCTACCATGTTTTTGCAGCATGTTTGTCATTCTTTTACACTTTATAGAAATAAACACTCAAAGTAGGGAATTGTTTCTGAAAGGCAAAAATTTAATCTCCCTGATGTGTTTTGAACTTTTTTTCTGCGCATCCTGGAACTTTTTCCTCTTTTCTTACCCAGGTTCTCCATGCTTCACATGACTGTTCCTTTTGCTTTTGTCGCCCTAAGTGGGAAGGGTATGCCCAGACGTGGTTCCCGTGCTCACTGGATTCAAGCTAGCCTGGCTGATGGGAGGTGATTCCCCGCAACCGGTCACACGATGCTTGTTTCCGGTCCTGGGAGGACCTGGCTTGGCAGTTCGGGCAGGACTGTTCCCATGAGAAGAATAGGGTTAAGACCGATTTGCATATGGCTGGGACCAAACTGGGGTGGCGTGGTGAGCAAAACAACGATGGATTAAACTCAGATCTTTGTCACAGGGGGTGAATGTTTGCATTGTTCAGCATTCCATCCATCATTTGTTCCTTTTGCCCATGGCTGGTCAGGCAGGTAGAAGCTGTTGTGATGTCCCACCCTCCACAGCGCTGGGCACCCAAAGTTGTGACCCAACTGGCTGGGGGTGAACTGGATGCCATGTCAAGACTTTCTTACAGTGGATCCAGTTAATGATCTTCCTTCAGAAACCCAGTTGTTCTGCTCAGTGGCAGCTGGTGACATTTGAAAGTGGTGAGGCGTAAATACTGCACTGTGGCGAGCGAGCATAGCGAATGCTCCCGAACCAACTATGGGGGGTTTGGGGGTTTATCCCCCGAGAAAATTTTGAAAAAAGAGTGGGCAAATGGTGCATTTTCAAGCAAATTTGAGAAAGAGGTGGCTTGGCAAACACATCTCTGGGAGTAGCACTTACACAGATACATCAATCTCCCTGCATTCACATAGGCAGACTACTCACCCTGCACTCATAGACCCATTACTCACCCTTCCCTGACACATTACTAAGCCTGCATTCACCCATCCACATCACTCACCCTGGACTCACACAGGCACACTGCTCAACCTACACTCACACAGACATCACTCACCCTTCGCTGCACTGCACTCAAAGATGCACACTGTTTCGCTCTCCCTACACTCACAAAAGTAGACTGCTCACCCTGCACTCAGAAGGGCACACCACTCATCCAGTGTATTCACACCACTCAATCCTCACCCATGAGGGCATACAGCTCATCCAGTGTACTCATGCAGCCACACAACTCACTCTGCGCTCACACAGACTCACCATTCACTGTTGGATACACCGGCTGCGAATCATATATATAGCTCATGCATGTCTCGCGCATACCCCTGTGCTTTTAATCAGGGGAACTTCTCGATGGAACTATTGGACGATAATGCACATCCCTGATTCTGAATCGTATATACCTCCTGCATCTACAGTGCATACCCTGTGCTCCCTATTCCTGTCACGTGCACTTATCGGACGATAATGCACGTTCACTGGTTGTGAATCATACATTGCTCACGCATCTCTCGTGCACACCCCTGTGCTTCCCATCATGTGAACTCCTCGGTGGAATTATTGGACCGTAAAGCACGTTTGCATGTTATAAATGATTTACACAGCTCGCAGCTTCCCTTCCTGTGCTTCCCCTGGTGTACCATCAGAGACCGAGCCTCCCCTCTTCCCCACAGCGTTTGCCCACAGCGTGTGGGTCTGCGCAGCCATGCTCGGGCTGCTGCAGGCAGAGCACCCATCCCGCCCTCCCCTGGGGGCAGGCGAAGCATTCAAACATAGCCATATTAAGCCCGCACTAATCAGCACTTGTTATTCTTAACGTCTGTTTTCATTTTTCACGACAGATAATAACATATCTGACTTCTTAAAAGCCTCTACATTTAATAAGCTCAGTATGCAAATGGTATATCCTTTAATAGCAATCAATGAGGTCAGGGTAATGCACAAAATGAATGCCATCTGCTGGTGTAGAAGCAATGAACGATGCACCAGCATGCACGCACAGGTAAACTGAGCAGGCACAACCACACCGACACACTCCGGTACAGACATCCAGAGCGTCCGCAAAGACAAGGAACCAGAAGACAGGGTACTTCCATGTTTAAAGCGAAATGGTGGTCTTTATTACACAATATACAAGTGCAACTGTGACAGAGTTTAATTATTTGACTTAAAATGCAAGTGATCAGTTACAGCCAATAGGGCTCGTGCGTATAGCGGTAGGAAGGTGGGAGAGAGAAGTGTTCCAGCCACAAGGAAAAGGACTAAAGAAAGAGGAGATGAAAGGACAAACCCTATATATTGCCTGTTCGTCTCGATACACCCCCGAGTGAAAAGTACCAGGTATAAGCGCCAAGTGAGAAGCAAGAAGGAACGTATATCAAAAGTTTTGGTGAAAGTGTCCAGTATCATGGAGGTGTGGATGTGACTTCCCGGGATGTTGCATACTTAAGACGATTTGCTGAAAAACCTTAATATCTGCCAATAACTCTCCCAGACGGTGGGTTCTCTGTCGTTTTTAAACACAGCATTACTGTTTTATTATAAACATATATTATGTTGCATCATAAAAATATTTATATATACAGTTTTAGAGTGTTTCAAAAGCATTCTAACATCACATTAATCAAATAATTTAATGAGACTGTATCAGCTCCTTCAATAATATTGACAAACAATAGCACAGATCCTTAAAGCTGTGTCAAAACTGACTGGCTGGGCTAATTTCAAGGCTTCGCCGGTAAATACCATCAGTTCCGAACCTTTTACATGCCCAGGACAGAGCCTGTGATCCTATTCACCCGAACCCGCAAGCAACGGCAAACTGTATAGTGCACCTATTCTTATAGCGCTTTCTATACTCATTGCCTGGCCTGCTCTAAAGTGCTTGTTTCAACAATTTAACACAGGCCTTAAAAAGTCGCTATGCTTTACAGGTATGTTTATCCGCTTAATGAATAGCAGGTGAATTGCGACACAGTGCCTGAGATGGTGGTGCGTGGGGGAGGTGGGGGGGTTATGAGTGCTGCCTCCAGCAAGCCCAGACAAATCTCGCCCTCGTTTCACTCCAGCTGGTTGAAGCATCCGGGGTGGCACCTGTGCCCGCCTGACGCTACATTTCGGAAGTGTCTCTCAATTCCTTGCCCTTGGGCACGTGCCTGAGACACTGCCCAGGGGCCTGTCCTGCCCTGGAGGTGTGCGTGTAGGAGAGTAGGATCTGCTTCACAAGTTTACCTCCACTTTTTGCTGGTGTTTCACTGTTTTTTGACTTTACTCTGGCTGGGACCCTGCTATTCAGGGCCCCTGCCTAGCGTCTTCCTCTCTAAAATGATTCCATGTACTTTAGGTACATTACAGATTGGATCTGAGGTGCCCTTATAAGTCCCTAGTATATGGTATACTATGTACCCAGGGCATAGGTACCTCAGAGGCCTACCAGGGGCTGAAGCATGTATTATGCCACCCCTGGAAAGCCACCCAAATTGACACCACAGGGCTGCTACTGCAGCCTGAGTAAGGAGGTGCATGCCCCCCTTACTGAGATATAGGTTCACTATATCTCACCATATACTGCATATACAAACCTATCAGTCACCCCTTTGGCAGGCCTTACCAATCCTGAGGCAGGGTGCTTGGTTACATGTGAGGGGGTGCCCAGACATGAGCTGAGCCCCTCTGCAGCCTTCGGAATCTCTTCTCCGGGGTTGTCAGTAGTGCAGCCTGACCATATACTCTTAAGTGCATTATAACCAAACGGTAAATGCTAACTTTGGACTGGCTGCACGGAAACATGTCGTGTTTGGTGTCAAACACCTTGGATTCATACCCCCACACCAGTAACTGGTGTGAGAGTATGATCCCACCCTTCTAGAGGGAGAGACATGACAGCACTGGTATACCCGGTAGAAACTTAATAGAGCCCTGGCACCACAAAATGGATGCTGCAGCCACAGACACGGGTATGGCCTCCTGCTGCTGACCGAAACTCTGGCAGGGGAGGCCTGGACAATAGGTTTCCTGTGACAGGGAGGTGTAACCACCTCCCAGACAGGCTTATGTGTATTGGGTGGGAGCACTCTCTGAGTGCTTTGAAGTCCTGCACTGGGGGCACATTTGGTGTCCCTGTGCATAGTCCAGCTCAAACCGGTTCAGGGGCTTCCAGCCCCTGCTCTGGCATGAAACTGGGCAAAGGAAATGGGTGTAATCACCCATCTTTCCAAAACCTCCCATAGGTGGGTCCCCAGAGCTAGTCCAATTTTTTCCTTAGGTATAAGTAAGGAACCTCTGTAACCAGAACTTTAGATTACCCTGGACGAAACTCTGAAGCCAAATCCTGGACCTTCGACACTCTGCTAAAGACCAGAGGACGGAAGAAATCTCCCTTGGGGTCAAGGAGTGACTCCCCTGCTTGGCAGGCACCAAAGAAGCAATTTGCCAGTCTGCATTATCGAAGCTCCCACCGGACTCATGAGTAGTGTGGAACCGGAACTCCTGGTCACTATGCATTTCTGCAAGTGCATTGACTTCTTGACGTCTCTTGAAGTCGTGCTTGGGATGACTTGTAGCCCCCATCTTGAGCACTGAATCCGCCGAAGATTGTTGGCCTGGTCATTCCGAGTGACCCGTGGGCTGCCATTTTGTGTTTCATCTTGAGGTCCTGATGCAGCGCGGAAACCTGTGTAACAAGAATCAAGACGACATCCGTACCTAATATCTTCCCTTCATCACAGTCCAGTCGTCACGTCAACACATTCACTTATTCAATCACTGGTGGGGCCCATAACACCAACATTCACACTTCACCTCTTACTGGACTGCACTTTTAGGAGAGATAAATGTTCCAAGCGCTGACATGGAAAGAATACCTTATGACCTATGGAGAGAAAATTATTTACATATCTATACACTAGTATCTTTATCTCTAAACATCTTAAACCTGAACATTAAGATACTCCTTCCACGTGATCAATGGATCATTTAGTTGGATTGGAGTGATGATTTAATCCTCGCTATGACACACTTAAAGATCCTGATCTATCCCCTCTCAATAAACGACCAAACACATTTCTTGTTAATCAATATTTTGTTTATCTAATAAATGCAAGAATTTAGTTAATCATTATGCAAATCGCAGAACATCATATTGACCTAATCTGGCTATCAGTCGTCTTCTAAGTCATCAAATGTTGTCGTCAATTTGTCAGAAATCGAGAGTTCTTCATGCAGCACACTGCAGTCCCAAAGATTGAGTCAAGGACCAGAGACGTGCACGCATCGATCAGTGCCCATACATTTTAGGTAGTCCTTAGTTCATCAAGAAATTGGGCAGAAATTCAGTCTGTCAAAGATTCAGGAATGCAACTGTCACGTAGCGTCACTGTCGTCTCCGTCAGCAAAGGATAGTACGAGAGCAGTAGAGATAGCCTCTCTATTCTAGCGTCACTTATATAATAAAATTAGGTCCAAAAGATACATTTTTAAAGATTTGCTCATCATCCATTGGTCAGTCCAGTTCGTCCGGTGAAGTTTCACACAGTTCATGACATCATGTCATCAGGCATGATCCATCCGGTTCCTTGCATAAGTCCTTTGTTTGAATATTTGGCGAGCATCCCATCGTGACCTTGCTAAAGCACAGCAAGTCTAGGGTCATGTCGAGGCCTCTGATATGTGTGGTGGCGCAGGCGCACTTCACCCAAAACCTCGTGGAATGGTGGCCACCGTGTCGAGTCAGTCAGGCGGCCATCTTGATTTTAGGTCCAAAGGGTAACTTAAGCGAAACAAACACAAAACGTAATTAAAACATAGAAATAACGAATAAAATGTTAAACTCTCACTAATTCCCTTATGTGCTTGTAATTATCTAGCATATGGCGACATTTAAAGCGTTCATATTCACCCAGTGATGTCATCTGGTGCAACTTACGATAACGTCACAAAAGAAACATATATCATGCGATATTCTAATTTTCTAGTATTAGTATGCGTACGTATGTTAATTACAAATTATTTTAGCCATGCAAAATGCAAATCCCACGTGTATTTCGTACATTAGTAATGTTGATTAAATTTCATGCAAACACATTAATAATATTACAATGAATAGATTATTCTAATTAGTATAAACATGCAGGATAGGGGGTATACAAAATTTTGTACTACCCGCTCCATCAGTCCCTTTACGATCCCTGGTCTGTTGAATGATGGTTCCCTGAGGGGGTAACTTTGAATTTCCTTGGGCTTCCCTGGTTGCTCCAGACGTGCCCCGACTCCCTACCAAGTGGTGAGTCCCACAGACCTTGCTGGTCTGCACCGAAGCATCTTTCTCGTTTCTGCGTGGGTTGCTGTTGCCAAGGCTTGTTGTATCCAATCCGGGCACCGACGCTGCAGCACTCGACATCCTTTGTGGGACAGCTCGAATCCAGCTCCTGGTCATCCTCGACACCTCCTGGTCCTCGCGGCTGAAGAGTCAAACTTCACCTCTTTCACAAGAAATGACCCGACATCGGTGGGCATCTGTCCATCGCCTTCCTGGTCACTGGCTAGTGTCCCAGACTCTGTCCCCTCTGCTTTCAGGTTCTTCTCATCTTCGATCCAGGCTTGGATCTCTTCGAACACTTCGCATCTTTACGGCAGCAGCACTTCTTCGCCAGCTCCCATTGAAATCGACGACGCGACCCGACACCAAAAGACACCTATGCACCCGGCTTCCCTTGGTGAGGTAACACGAGTACTCCAGTGCTCCCGTGGGTGCTAGCCCTAGAAATTCCTAAGTTCAAAAGGGTTTGGTCCTGACTCTTTAAAAATCTAACCGCGACTTTCCCCATAGAAGCTAACGGGAGCTCGCGGCTGTGTTCACACACTGCACACGACCCCCGTGGGTCACCTGTGTCACTACCTTGGGTGGTTCATTGGGGTCTCAGCGATTCTACAGGCTCTAGGCCTTGTGTCTAGTTAAGTCATGGTTCTTATACCACTATTTTAGTATATGGTTTGGCTCGCCCCTAGGGCCTGACGTGTATTTGTGCTATTGTACTGTGATTATTGAAGTGTAACTTATGTGTTTTGACCTCTAGTCTCATAAAGAGACTAGGAGGGTGTGTTTAGTGATAAATACATATATTTTATATATATACCTGGTGTGGATATCTCTTTCATTTAGTGACTCAAGAGATTATAGACTAGTAAAACAAGCTGCTTTACATTCCTTCAAGACTTAGCCTGAAAGCTGCTCTCCATAGCTACCACTAGGATAGCTTTCAATAAAGGTTGTCTTTCACCTATAACCAATAAGGGGTTGTTTGGACTGATACAAGGTGCCCACTGTAACTAGTGGACAGCATATATCGGCCAACTTCTCACAGTGCGGAGCAGGGGCAAACCTACATACCTGGAGTGCGTAGGGAGACCTCTTAAGCAGTCGCACCATGGCTAATACTCGTGGGGGGAGGCGGGGGGCACGCGGGGGCCAGGGGAGTTTCAAATTATAATGTAAAAAAAAGAAAACTTAATTTACCGGGCCGGGGTCCCGCATTGGCGCCTTCAACGTCTTCTCAACAGGAATAGCCGCGTCACCGGAGTGGCAACCCCTCTCAGCCAATACTGACGCTGCTCCAGCAGCGCTAGGATTGGCTTATCAGGGATCCTCGCCGCCCGCCCGCCCATTAGGAGCTCGAGGGTTGCGATGTTGATCAACTCTCGGTCTCCTAATGCACAGCCGCCAGCCAGCACTTGTGCTGCTGCCTGCTGTGCGCTCTGCGCCACCCCCGAGCCTGACAATGCATGCCAGTCAGCATGACGCCGGACCGCCCACCCCCTTCAGACTCTGAAGGGGGTGGCCGGTCTGGCGTCATGCTGCCGCCGAGGGAGCTGCGGGCTCCGCCTTGTGGGCCAACACCCTAGCGTCCTAATGGACGCACCACCACTGGTTCTGCTCATTGTACATGAGGTGTGGCAACCCTGAGTTTGACTGAGTAGGATCACCACCAGTTTCTGGCAGAACTCTCCCTCCATTAATCCAAAAATTACCTTATTACACATAGGGAGCATGTAAAGTGCACTGCATGCGAGTGCCCCATGCTCCACTAATATCACATCGGTGCAATAGCTTTCCCATAGAAATGGTGAAAAAGGGAACATGGCAAAGAACAGTGGTGGAATAAAAGAAGGGGAATGAGAAATAAACTTGGGTGCCTCACACAGTTGAAAACTACAGTAAAGACATTCCTTTGCATCTCTGTTACTGTACCCACTATTGTGGTTTTCATTAAGTTTTCCTTGTAAATGAACTCTCTGCTGGATACAGAGAATTATTAATAGGGCAAGGAGATGGGCGGCGTTAGGGTCCTTTGCCCCTGTAATTGATTGGTGCCCGAAAACAGAGAAAGGGAAGGGTGCTCTCAAGACCTGCACAGGCTTGATGCCTTAATATCTTGAATATTGACTAGATTCTACCCCACCTGAACCACTGCTTAGAAGATGTGTGCTCAGCTAAAATGATTCTGTCATTAACTGGCTAATTACGACTTTGGCTGTAAGAGAACCTTTGGAGCTTTTCGGTGGTCTGATCCCCTGCTTCCCTGGCGGTCCGACCGTCCAATTGCGATATGAGCGGGAACACCACCTTCAGGCCGCCTCCACCACTGACATTTCTTCTACAGCTGTAGCAGAGGCTGAGGCTTCCCTTGGAGGTGGTCCTGCCAAGCTTCCTGCCGGCCAAATTACGACTTGCATTTCCGCCGACCTTGTTCTGGCAGGGATATCGCCATGAGAGAGTTGGCAGAAAGGCAGGTAATGAGGGTTAAAAACTACCTCCAGAACTAATGTGAACTTGTTAAATGTAACTGGGGCTCTTGTTTTGAACTCCATTGCCTTCAGCAATACGCCCGATTGGCGTGAGGCATTATAGCATAGCCGGCAATGGCTTCTGGCTCATTACCAGAGCCAAAGGGTGCCGCCGCCATGACTCCGCCGCCCACGCACCGCCAGAACCGCACAAAACTCCAGATACGGCGGGCGGGCATGCTGGTGACCTGACGGTGATTTCCGGACTGCCACCGCGGCGGGCTGGTGGAAAACCGCCTATCTCCTAATCAGCCTCTAAGTCTTTTTGCTAGTCAAGAGAAAAACTGTCTAATTTTGGCACACATCTGATCCCACTTGTTGGTTTTACTTGTTACCATTTGAATACAATTTCCTAGAGCCTTTGAGGTAATTTTCTAAAAACTTTAACTTAGGTTTAAAGTTCAAACTTTAAGCTTTAAACACTTTTGCTCATTTTATCTGTAAAAACATGTTAAACTCTTACAATGAAAGTCTAAAAACAGAAGAGGGACATGGTATTTTTTATTGAACCTTTTCTAGAGAACATGCTTTAAAATCATGACACTCTTTACAAGCGATAACGAGATGCCTCTGTACTGACATGTCATAGACTGGATAAGGTATACAACATTTCTACAGTGTAAATTATCTTTGGCACTTAATATTACATGCTGTTATTATACACCCCGATATTCCTTATTTTATTAATGAGGGCAGGATGAGAGTTGTTGAAAATCAAACATACGAGCTGTTGACTAAATATACAGCTATCTCTCCAGGAGGTATGTTAGCAAACTCAGCTATCATACTAGGGTTGGAATATAACTGTATCTTAAACATACACATGTATTTATTTATTGTATGCTGCTGTGATGTCACCTTTTTGCCACTTCTCAGCAGTAGGTTAACTTTTTCTACGTTTTTCAATCCCTTGCATTTACGGGGTTCAGTCCCTCTTGAAAGAGGGGTGCGTGCAATCCCTCAGAAAAGGGGGATTCAGATGTGTTTGTTTTGTGGGTGTGGAGTTAAGTTTATTCTTTTACCGAAGGCAGAAAAATGTTCAATGCTGAAATCGAACTTAGGACTGTTAGATGACTGTGCTGTGTTGGTGCCAGTGTTCAATTCTCATTAGTGTCATGGATTAAAATAGCCAGGATGGTACTGGCTTTTTGTCCTCGCGCCTCAGTATATTAACTGTCAGTGGCTCATTAATGTGCACGGCTCACCGTTATTATTGGCTCAGTATTAACAGTAGCTCATTATTAACAATGTTATGTTATGGGCATTTATAGCGCGCACTGCTACTCCAAGGAGTGTCCCAGCATGTGCCTAGGAGGTAGACTGACAGCATCAGATGAGCTTATCTGAAGAGGAATGTCTTCAGCTTCATTCTAAAGATACTCGGGGAACGGACATTGCGAAGCTCCACCGGAAGTTGGTTCCAAGCCAAAGCACCCAGATGGGACAGGGAGCTACCACCGGACCTCTGTTTACGGGCCCTCAGAACAATTGCCAGGAGTTTGTTAGAAGAGCGAAGTTGCCGGGCCGGGAATAGAAACCAAATCTGAATTGAAGGTACACCAGGCAATTACCATATAATGCAGGGTGCACCGTTACAAGGGCCTTGAACCTCACCCTTGCGCCCACTGGTAGCCAGTGCAAATCATGTAGATAAGGGCTAAGATTTGCCCGCTTGGTAAGGTTGAGCAAAGGTCTAGCCATGACATTCTGGACCACCTGCAGTTTATTACGCAGGTGGGCGGGCAGACCGACATAAAGAGAGTTGGCATAGTCTATGCGGGAGGTGATCAGCGCTTGGATAACTGTTTTCCTAGCATAGATGGGGAGCAGCAGGAGAAACATTTAGAGAGATTTCAGAATGCCAAAACAGGCGCCGGATAACATTTTGACCTGCGAACCAAAACAAAGTTTATAATCGAACCGGATGCCCAGGTTTTTCACCGGACCATCATGGAGGGGAGGTAGAGGGAACTCATCTGTCCAGAAGCAGCGCCAGAGCTGCGGAGAACAGTTTCCAAAGAGGAGAATCTCTGTTTTGTCTGCGTTGCATTTCAGTTGTGCTTCAGCCAGCCAATGAAAAACAGCAGCAAGACAGACTTTAGCCTGGCAGCAGTTAGTCACGCTGTACTTGTACCAGGAAAACAGCAGCTGAGTATCATCAGCATAAGAGATAACTTTGGTCCCCAGATCTTCAGCTAACTAAATAAGGGGTGACACAGATAGATGTTAAATAAACGTGGGCTCAATGTGGAGCCTTGGGGAACCCCTGTGTCTAAAGCATTGGGAGAGGCTGCAAAAGGAGGGATCGATCCGCCAAAAATGATTTTCATGAATTCCAGGCTAGACCATCAACTCTGAGAGTCTGGAGACGGATCAGAAGAAGGGCATGAGGGACCGTATTGAATGCCGCTAAAAGGGCCAACATAACCATGGCTGTCCTTCCACCTGCATCAAGGCACTTCCGAATAGCTTCTGATATTTCGACCAGCGCCCACTCTGTGCTATGCCGGGCTCGAAAGTCAGATTAAGCTGGGTGGAGAAGTTTAAATCTCTCAACAAAGCCAGACAGTTGAGTATTGACCTGTTTCGCGAGAATTTTGGACACTGCCGGAAGAAGCGAGATGGGACGGTAGTTGGAGGGTAGAGAGGGGTCCAAGGACGGTTTCTTGAGAAGAGGGATGATCATGGCCTGCTTCCAGGCCAAAGGAACCTTGCCGGAGGAAAGGGACAATTTAAGAAGCGTATTAACAATGGATTAATAATCTCAGCTACACAAGCAAACACCTTGGAAGGGCAAGGATCTTTAGGAGAGCCTGATTTAAGAGTCTCAACTGCCACTTGACAATCCTGCAGAGAGATGGCCTTAAAGGGCATTAATTTATGTTGACGGAACGGGTCTTTGGAGCTAGAGAGGTCGACCGCTACCTTCTGAAGGTTAGTGGTGCAGAAGTTTACTTGAATGAGTCTGATCTTATCCGTAAAGTGGTTAGTCAATACCTCGCACCAATCTTCGATGCCGAGATGGCTCGATTTTCGGCATTGGGGGAGTTGAAGTCTTTCACAATAGAGAAAATGTCTTTGGCTTTGTTGTCCGACCGAGCAATACACTCCTCATAGTATCTACTTTTTTCTTTAAGAATTGCATCATAGTACGCCTTTTGAGCCTTTTTAAGATACTCTTTATCAAGTGGGCTATACTTATGCCGCCATTTACGTTCAGGCTGCTTACATTTTAGTCTACGTATAATTTAATATTACAAGTGACTGACTGTTAGCAATGGCCCAATATCCTTAGTTGTTCAGTATTATCATTAGCTTTGTTTTCTCAGTCTGACTAGTGGTTTAGTTTAATTGGTGCCTCAGGTACTTATTCCAAGTTTGGCGGTCCTGGGACCGCCAAACCTGCGGTTGCAGTTCGATTGCCACAACCTCCGTGGTCTGACCGCCCGATTCTGACCCTGGCAGTCAGATTGCCACAAGTCCGCAGGTAGCCAGCAGCCTCCGCCAGGATCTTGGATCCTGTGGCAGCCACAGTGTTGAGAGGGGCAGAAAATGGTGGTGGTGCTGATGCTGACACCGCAGAGCAGATTACAACCTGCCTTTCCATCGCCCATTTCATGGTGGGGACCCTCCCATGAAATGGGTTGCGGAAAAGCAGGGAAGGGGACCCAAAAATGGGCCCCTGGGTGAATCTGCCCATGAGGGTGCGTGTGTGGGTAGACATGTTGTGCCTTGCCCCCTAGAATTGCACCATTGTGAATGCACTGTGTGGCTACATGACATGGTGCATGCCACACAGTGCACCCAATGTGGCAGCGGTCCCACGGCCGCGGCATTACTGCTGGCTGTTCTCCTCAGGCAAAGCATTCCGCCATGATGGGACAGCAGAAACAACACCACCTGCATGGCGGCATTGTCATAATATGGTGGTGGAGAAGTCACAGGCTATGTGGTGTTTTCCCATCTGCGGCATTGGCGGTCGGAACACCGATGTCATAATCAGTCCCTCAATATCATGAGGCATCAATGGATCAGCATTATTAGGGCATCAGTGACTTCAAATCAGCAATGGCTCAGTTTCCACATTATAACAGTCTACTTTTTGCACCCATATCACGAGTGGATCAGTATTATTAAGATTCAGGCCCATATTTACTAACACTTTGGCTGGGTATGAGTTACATTTGTAATGCAAACCTGACGCAAAATGTTTTGGTGGTATTTACTTTCCAACGCAAATCAGGAATTGCATTGGAAAGATGGGTAACACGATTTATTTGTTTTTCATAAACAAATTCCTGGTTTGGGAGCTTGTTTCTGTAAAACAAAAAAGGTTTGGTGCGCGCCTACCACAGAAAGGTCAGCTGCATACCAGACTTTCAGTGCCTTTAGAGGAGCTCTCATGGTGGTTGCTCCTCTGAAGACAAGGAGATCACTACAGGGCCGGCGATGATCTCCTAATTTTTCAGACAGGAGTCCTACCGGGGTGGCAGAGGAAAAGACCTTTGCTACCCTGATGGAAAGCGTGCTACGCACCAGGGTCATAATCAGGTCCTCCATGTGTTACGGTGCCTCAGCAGGGGCATTCATCACAGATTTGTTGCGAGGGTTATGCCCCAGTTTCCTATGATGGTTGGAACTGCTTGACCCCAGCAGCTCCTGGCAGTATTTAACAAAGTTGGTAAGACCTTGTATCTTCGCACAGTGGGTAGGAGAGCTGAGTCACTGCCTGCTACCTGCCGAATGATTGCCTCAATATAAAATCAATATCATCAGTGGTTCAGTAATGTTAGCGGTTTATTATTGGAGAATACAAAATATTGCTTTACCACATCTGCAACAGCGATCTTTTTCACTCATTGTTAACCAATGCTACCAATTTGCGCCCCTTTCTTACATGTAAGGTTCACTCTTATGCCTTTCATCATGGACATTGCATTCTTGAATAGCTTGCCCAGCCCTGAAAGTTTACACTTTTGTATCAGTATGAAGGTTGATTGTGTTCTGTCCCACGATTGAAGTGTTTTTCACCTGCATGGCTTAATACAATTCATATCAGTGTCTCAATATAATTCCTTCTCCAAACTAAGTATGCCTTTCTTTTGTGCAATCTCTATTTGTATAGCATGTTTTTGCCATTGTTGTGACTCCTCCTCCCTTTGTGCTCAGCCAGACCACACTAACCACTTTTTCTAGCTACCCAAATGCGACACCCCCTGGAACAACCATGTTTAGTTGCTCTTATAGCCAGAAGCTGGAGGAGGTTGGCAGGCTTTAGAATGGAGAATTGAGACACTATAAAATTAGGGGGACTGTGTGGTTTGAAACTGGCCTGAGAGACAACAAGTTGAGCAACTTAACATGGTGAATCAGCATAGAGAAAACCAGGTGTCTCTCTTGCTTTCTATCTCACAAAAAGGAAACCGGATGGTGTATTGTGAAAACACAACCATAAGTGGAGGGAGGGGAAGAAGCACTCATGTGTTAAGACGAGAACCCTCACTCACCCTAGGGTGACATGCTTCATCATTGGGTCCCCTCTTCACACTGGGACCGCAAGGTACCCAGTGTGGCCTACAACTCCCCCATAAGAGAGGAGTGTGAGATGTTTTTATGTCATCCAATCTAGGCCTATGAGTGAGGGGCAGAGTGCAAAATAAAATGGAGCTAAGTGTGAGCTAAAACTATCTCCTGGTGGGCAAGATTAATCTTAATGGTACCCCCCAGTGGACAGGTAAAATAAACTAAGTGACAATAGGGGGGAAACAACCTTTACAACGCAACTTTTACAACGCTATGCTATTACAACGCATTTTTTACAACGCAACAGCTTTTACAACGCATGCATTTACAACGCATGCTGTTATATGGTAAGTACTTTTACAACGCATATACCATTACAACGCATACATTGCAAAAGCCTTTACAACGCATGCATTTACAACGCATGCATTTACAACGCATGCTTTTATATGGTAAGTACTTTTACAACGCATATACTATTACAACGCTATTTTTTTTTAAGAATATTGAGTTTTGTAAAAAATGTAAAAAATATTGTATAATTTATAATAAATACTATATTTGAAAAAAATGTGAGTAGTTTAACAAAAGATTAATACTTGAGTATTTTTCTAATTTCAATGATTATTTTTTAAGTAAAATTAAATAAATATAAGATTAATACTTGAGTATTTTTCTAATTTCAAAGAGTATTTTTTCAGATAAATTAAATTAATAAAAATTTAATAACAAATGTTTTGTCTTTTGAGAAATTAATACTTGAGTATTTTTAATTTTCTTAAAATATGTTAATAATTTAAAAATAGAATTATTATAAACAATTAATACTTGAGTATTTTTTATTTTATTTAAATATGTTAATAATTTACAAATAGAATTATTAAAAAAAATTAATACTTGAGTATTTTTAATTTTATTAAAATATGTTAATAATTTAAAAATTGAATTATTATAAAATATTAATACTGGAGCATTATTAAAAATTAATTTAAAAAAAGTAATAAAATATTAGTATTATGAAAGATTAATACTTGAGTATTTTTAACTTTCTTATATAAAGTGTATTGAATGTAAAAAAAAATAATTTAAAAAAAGAGTACTTTTGGAGTATTATAATATAAATATAAGAGAAAAGTTATAAAAAAATAAAAGATAAAAAACTAAAATTATTTATAATATTAATAGAGTAATTAGAAATGTATTTAAAAAATAATTAAACCAAAAGAAAATAGAACAAAGAAAATAGAACTTACTTTAAAAAAAAGTTCCCACGCTTTTGCATTGAAGTCTATGAGCTTATTTGTCCTTCATTTATTTTGGCAGCTTCAGAATATACAACCCGCGGAACAAGAAAAGAAGGATCAGAAAGAGAAGAATGTGCAAGTTTGGAAGGAAAAAGAAAATAGAGTCGAGGTAAGGAACACATTTAGTAAATTTACATTTAAAAAATAACTTTAAACATGATTAAATTACAATTTAAAAAAATAATAACAGTAAACAAATAATGTTTATAAAATATTTCTTTATTGAAACATACTTAAAAAATAAACCATATTTTTATTGATTTTTGGAACATATTGAACATTTTTTAGAAAACATAGAAATAATTTAATTACATTTATAAACATTTATTTACAGATTAGATAAATAAAGTAGTCCGTTTTAAACATTGAAGCGCGCGATGACGTCATGACGTGAGCGTCGACGTAATGCGCCATTTTGAAGAGCATCGGAGGAGGAAGTAGCAGGAAGCTGATCTGCGTCCAGGTAGGAAACATTTTCACTTTTAATTATAGATTAAACCTTTAATAGTGATACATATATAGTAAGAAAAGAATAAGGAGAGGTTGTGTTAAAACTAATTGATGTTGTAAATGTTTTAAATCATGTCCACATTTATGTCATTAATGTATGCCTATGTCGGGTCGCGCAAAGGAATTGGTTCATTACAAAAATGTATGTAACTGTAAAATTATTGTAAGTTACTGTTCACAAAGTTTATTTCTTAACTTCGGAACTAAAAAAAGTGATTTTGATCTTCATTTCTAAGAGAAAAATAATAGCGTATTCTTAAATTTTGGAAAAAAATGATTGAATATAAATTGGTGTTTATGCAGCAATGTGCATTTTGGATAATGGCTTGACTTGTACAATTTCGAGTAGTTTGTTTTTTGGTGAATTTTTAGGCCGGTAATTAAAAAAGAAGTTTTCTGAAATTAAACTAATGGCGTTTGGTTGTTGAAAAATTGGTCCAATACTATGGAACAGTAGATTTGATCACATTGGTAGTTTTGGTATAAATGAAGATTTTGAAAAAAAAAAAAAAAGAAAAAAGGACCCGACTTGTAAGTTTGAAATTTTTTTTAGAAAAAACATTGTATGCCAATTGTAATTTAAAAATATTTAAATTTGAAGCAAAGCAAGAAAGTAAGTACAAAACTAATTTTAGAAAGAAAGAATGTTAGAAAGATTTTCCAGGTAGTCTATAGCCACACACAACGAAAATTGTTGTACAATAGCCAATAGTCTCTCAGACATTTCCTTTGTTTTGACAGTTACTCGTGGGTTTAGACTACCTGCAAGTGTTTGGGCTATTCTCATTTCTTGAAAACTTTGCTCCTTCTTCAAAGTTTTCAAGAAAGAGTAGAAGTTTGGATGAGGTTTGCCAATTGTGTGGTTGAAGGAGTTATGCCATCCCTCAATGGCATTGTTTGTTTTTGCTTCTCCCTCTAAACAACTCGTGTAGCAGTTCCACCACTCCACATGGAATCGTGGCTTCCTCCTGCGACCCGATCTGCTTAGGTGCCCAATCCATGTGTCCTCGAAATAATTTAGAATGGGTGCCAATTTTTCTTCGTTACTTGTATAATAAACAGATTCTATAATTGCAGTGTAGTACTCGTCCACACTATCGGGAGCAACAAAACAAAGTGCTGTTAATTTTTTTAGTTCAAATTGTAGTTTGCTATCACGAGAATATTCTGCAACTAGGGATGTTTTCTGTAATTTACGCCAAAATGCCTGGGAAAAATGAAAAAAACATCCCTGAATTTGGGTATCCGTGTACGTTTTATTGATCACATTGATCATGCTCAATTCAAAATCAATAATTATTTTCCTAGGACTTTGAGATGTTTTACTTTTAATCACTGATAAAAGTTCAGTGTATGTTGCAGAAGTCTTATCAGGTAGCAAACTATATACTAAGGGGATTACACTATTGTTAATTTTGGCATGTATAGTGTAAATTTGAGTGAAAGGATGGGGTGTACTTTTAAACGTCCCATCCATCATACAAATTTCACTACTTTCTAACTTTGCAAGGTTACGTGGGGTACTAAAAATGAGAATTCGTTTCTGAGGGTTTTCGTTGTCATGCAGAAGGAAAGGTTCATCAGAAAAAGAAATAGAAAGATCATGTGGAATTCTAATGTCAGAGAAAGAATGTGGTGTAGATAATTGAATGTTACTTGCCTGCTTTTGTCTTTGAATAATTCTTCTCAAATTAGGAATTATAGGCATGTTACTAGCAACATGACTGGGGACATGCTGTGCAACCTCTCTTAAAATGGATCCTGTAGAATCTTTGGAGGTGCTTGCAATAGCTTTCATTTCGTTAACTGTTTCTCTAATTTCTACCTCCATTGCAGAGTGGTTATGTTCTGTTGTTTTCACAACTAAATTATCAAGAGTAACCGCTCTGCCACTGCAATGGGTAGTGTAGTATTGCACACACCTCCAATGATTTCTAGGAAAACTTATTCTTTCCTTACTATATATGTATCCTCCATGGTTTAATAAATTTTTTCCCTTCCTGGATTTAATGTACTTCGCAGCTTCAAGACTAGACATTATCTGAAAAGAGAAGAGAAGAAAAACAAATTAGGATGAAAAAGTAAATGCTATTCCTCAAATGTTACCCTTACACCTTCCCACATTTTCCCTACTGCTGCACATTCCTGGAGTAAGAATAGTAAATGGTACCCCTACACCATCCAACACTTTCCCTACTGCAGCACCTTCCTGGAGTGAGAATAGTAAATTGCACCCCAACACCATCCAACACTTTCCCTACTGCTGCACCTTCCTGGAGTTAGAATAGTAAATGGTACCCCTACACCATCCAACACTTTCCCTACTGCAGCACCTTCCTGGAGTTAGAATAGTAAATTATACCCCTACACCATCCAACACTTTCCCTACTGCTGCACCTTCCTGGAGTTAGAATAGTAAATGGTACCCCTACACCATCCAACACTTTCTCTACTGCAGCACCTTCCTGGAGTGAGAATAGTAAATTGCACCCCAACACCATCCAACACTTTCCCTACTGCTGCACCTTCCTGGAGTTAGAATAGTAAATGGTACCCCTACACCATCCAACACTTTCCCTACTGCAGCACCTTCCTGGAGTTAGAATAGTAAATTATACCCCTACACCATCCAACACTTTCCCTACTGCTGCACCTTCCTGGAGTTAGAATAGTAAATGGTCCCCCTACACCATCCAACACTTTCCCTACTGCTGCACCTTCCTGGAGTTGGAATAGTAAATTATACCCCTACACCATCCAACACTTTCCCGAAAGCAGCACCTTCCTGGAGTTGGAATAGTAAATTGCACCCCTACACCATCCAACACTTTCCCTACTGCAGCACCTTCCTGGAGTGAGAATAGTAAATTGCACCCCAACACCATCCAACACTTTCCCTACTGCAGCACCTTCCTGGAGTGAGAATAGTAAATTGCACCCCAACACCATCCAACACTTTCCCTACTGCAGCACCTTCCTGGAGTTAGAATAGTAAATTATACCCCTACACCATCCAACACTTTTCCTACTGCAGCACCTTCCTGGAGTAAGAATAGTAAATTGCATCCCAACACCATCCAACACTTTCCCTACTGCTGCACCTACCAAGAGTTAGAATAGTAAATTGTACCCCTACACCATCCAACAATTTCCCTACTGCTGCACCTTCCTGAAGTTAGAAAAAAAAACTTCTTCAAACTGAAACCCTTATGTTATACATTTTTGGATTATTTTAACATTAATAAGTAAATGGTTTGTCTAACAAAATGATGGTTTAAATACAATGCTGTTTAAAAATACCTTGTTTTTTTGGAATTGGTTTCTTTGGTGAGGCTTCTGAAGAGGAATTGGCTTGATGGCTGGAGTTGACACTTATGTGTTGGACGGAATCGTACAACAAAAACAATCGTTGGAAAAGTGAAAAAAGGAGAAAATGAGAAAACTGAACGTTGTTGTCAAATGCAAAATTTAAATAACTTTTTGAAAATATGATATTCAATATAACTAATAGTACATGACACTTTCCCTACTGCTGCACCTTCCTGGAGTTGGAATAGTAAATTGCACCCCTACACCATCCAACACTTTCCCTACTGCAGCACCTTCCTGGAGTAAGAATAGTAAATTGCACCCCAACACCATCCAACACTTTCCCTACTGCTGCACCTTCCTGGAGTTAGAATAGTAAATTTTACCCCTACACCATCCAACACTTTCCCTACTGCAGCACCTTCCTGGAGTTAGAATAGTAAATTATACCCCTACACCATCCAACACTTTCCCTACTGCTGCACCAACCTGGAGTATGAAAAAAAAATTCTTCCAACTGCAACTCTTATGTTATATATTTTGGGATTATATTAACAATAACAAGTAAAAGGTTTGTCTAATATATTGATGGTTTAAATACAATGCTGTATAAAAATACCTTGTTTTTTTGGAATTGCTTTCCTTGGTGAGGTTTCTGAAGTGGAATTGGCCTGTTGGCTGGAGTTGTCAATTATGTGATGGACTGAATCGTACAGCAAAGATACAAACACTTGTCTGGGAAAAATAAAAGAGAACATTAAATAACTTAACGTTGTTGACAAATGCAAATTTTGAATAACTTTAAAAAATTATGACATTGAATATAAATAATAGTACATAACACTTTTCCAACTACTGCACCTTCCTGGAGTTAGAATTGAAAAATGTACCCCTACACCATCCAACACTTTCCCTACTGCTGCACCTTCCTGGAGTTAGAATAGTAAATTGTACCCCTACACTATCCATCACTTACCCTACTTCTGCACTTTACTGGAGTAACAATAGCAAAAGGAATGACTATTACATTGTGGAAATTATAACACTGAAAATTGAAAATACCTTTTCCTGTTGTTGATTGTTTTCGTGGCTTTTTGGTACTGCTGGCTGCAGGATTAAGTTATTTTTTAAATTGATTTATTCCACAAAGTTGCAACCGATTTACTGTGGAAATGAATTTTTTTTTTATAAATTAATGTTACTTAGCCAACGTTGCTTAAAACAGAAAAAAAAAAAAAAAATTGTAAATCTGATATTTTATTCCACTCTACATCACATAACATTCTTTTCATGGTGCTGCATGACAAATGAGTATGAGTAACAATTGGTAAAGCAAAACATAATACACTTTCAATGCATTATTAAATAAGAGTAATAATGGATACCCCTACACCATCACTCAATTACTCTACTGCTGAACATTCTGGGACTTACAATAGTAATAGTTACCCCAGTAACATGCAACGCTTTTTCAAATGCAGTACCTAACTGAAGTCATATTAGTAATTGTTACCCCTGCACCATCTCATAATTTCGTTTACGATGCAGTGTGAATGTGTAAAAAATTATTATTTTCCCCTTTACCATACAACACTTTTGCTAATGCTAAAAATTTATTTTTAAAGTAAAATAATTACAATTAAATAACATTTACCTTCACAATAGTAAAGGTGAGTCGATTACGTTGAGGTGATGCAAAATTAGGTACACGAATTCTTGATTTTGGAAAAATAACAAGTTTCTGTTTTTGGAAAAGAAAGTAGTTGTTTTAAGTTGGTATATATTTTTATTGATAACAAATTAGAAACAGTACATTTTATAAGTTAATATAAAAATTTTAAAAACATATTTTGTATGGAAAGCAAACATATTTTACGCTAAAGCAAGGTGTTAAAATATTTTAGTGACTTACTAGTAGTTGCAAACTAATAATGCTTTTCCAAACGAATTCAGTGCTCTCTCAGAGGAGGTCGCAGTGGAGGTGACAGAGGGTCAGGTTTTGACGTCTGGTCTCTCTGGTAGTTGATAATCAACTGATTGCAAAATGGTGTCTTCCTGGTATTTATAATTTTTTTTCAGTGTCACTATTAATTTTTTTTAAAACTGCGTTCGTTGTGTTTTTGATTATACTTTATTTTACTGTGGAAAATGATAATTTAAAAAAGCATTTAAAAATGTATTGTTTTCATTCATTTGCTCCGTTTTGGCATCCATTTTGGAACATGTCTTTTGCTATTGTTTTCATAGAAAGTGTTGTAGGACAAGTTTTACAAGTGAGATGGATAAAATGGCGCCTATGTGTATGTGTCTTCTGTTTTACTCTGTTTACTTACTTTCCGATGTTATCATGATAAAAATGTGTATGAACTGTTGTTCAATTTTTCGTTCTTTGTGTAAAACTTTGAAATGTGTGAAAAATGAATTTTAGGTGGCATTTGGAGTATTAATTTTAATACTCGAGTATTAATTTTAATACTCGAGTATTAATTTGGTAATGCATTTGAGTAGATTTACGTACAGTTTTTCTCCACATTTTAATACACTTCCCCACCCTAAAACCCCTAATTTCCCTGCATCCCGTGCCAGATTTTATTGTACTTTTTAGTTAAAAAATATTTTTTTCGCGTTGTAATGGTATGCGTTGTAATAGTTTTCGTTGTAACAGCACTTTTAAGTATTTTAATAGGTTTTGCGTTGTAAAAGTATTCGTTGTAAAGTAAAGCGTTGTAGTAGTATTTGCGTTGTAAAAAATGCGTTGTAAAGGTAGGCGTTGTAATAGCATGCGTTGTAACGTCATACATCCCAATAGGGTTATGGATATTTCACTATTAGAATCCGGTCAACATGTTTCTGCCTCCGTAGACCAAAAGGTTCTTGGCATTCCTCAGGACCATTCTCTATGTCACTCTGCTCTAGTTGTGCAAAAATAATAATAAATGAATACCATACTTTTACTGGTATGGGGATTATCAGTGGTACCAGCTTCTAGTCAGGCCCACATGCTGTAAAGATATAGAAAACACATGTAAAAACACAGTATGCATCATACCAGTTCCCAATGTTTACAAAACACCAGTGTCCCTCACCAGCACTGCAAAAACGTGTAAATCCATAATATATCATTGTATAAAGCCTCACCAATTCGAAACTATTAGTCATACTCCACCTTCATAAGTCCCTTCATAGCAGGTATCAAGACTCTAAAGGTGTATAAAATCACAATAACGATTGTCAGATGTTTCCACTCCTTTCTGGTTATCTCCACCTTTCAATCTGAATTCATATGCCGAGTACTTAAGATGCGCGCAATAGGGTGTCTAGCTCCTATATCAGGGTAAATGAAATCCAGAGATCAATTGCATTTGTACTCTCCTGTTGTGCCCATTATTAGGTTGATCATATCTGGGACAATAATACGATGTGCTGTACGGGTTTATATCAAGTACAAAATCAGGGCTTCACTGTAAGTTATGAATTCTACATAACACATCGTGTACATATATCTATGCATTTTTACCCTAACTGGAAGAACAGCATACGTGCTCACAAAGCATCTTCGTTGTGTGTGCGCTATGAGGATCAACGCTCTCCATCACACATAAACAATCAAGCAGTTAGCATGAGGCCTGTGCATAACACAACAGAGATCGGGAGGCGTCCCGTAAATAAACAGACAGTAAGTATGACGCAAAAGCATTAAAATTCAAGTTTAAGCTAACAGGATTCGGGATGTGCCCTGACGGGCGTCTTACCTGTATCCTGTCTGCCACCGCATGAACAAAAGGGTTGAGGGAGAGAGCAGGCTAACGGCGTCTCTCTCTTAGCACGGCCCGGCAGAAATGACTACATGGTCTATTTCCGCTTTTGTCATAAGGATGCTGGGAAATGTAGTTCCCTAGGTGCTATGTGTTCCAAAAAGCGAAATTTGCATTGAAGAACACCCTCATGTACAGTTATGTGTCAGGAAATTTTCAAAAAATTGTTGTGTATGACCTACACACTGGCCTATAGGTGCAGTGAAGAAGGATTATAATATCACAGACAAGACATGATGCGGACCGGCGAAAAAAAGACCAATAGTTTACTATCGCCTTTTGCATGTGAATATTGATAAAAGTGATTCTTTACTACGGAACTCATATCCATTCGTGCTATGATTAACTTGAAAAACTCCCGCAAACAATTAAATTATAAAAAATTTAATTATAAAAAATTATCATTGTGTATGGCCCACTATGAGCTCTGAGGATACTTGGTGAAGAAATGTTAGATACTTCGCGTATAGGTAAATGTATGTTGACCAATGAAATAAGACATTATTTGTGGATCTACTATAATGACTCTAGTGATAGTTACATTAGCCAATGGCCAAATATGTCTAAAAAACATAGAAGTTCAACTCTCGTATGAAACGAGGTCACATAGATGATCATCCCGTGGTTGAGCCACTACATTGGGGTACGTCCACCATACAGGTGTCCACCAAGTGTATTATAATGAACACCAAGGGACGTCATTGTTAAGTCCTTTTGTGTGACTCTTGGTAAGAAACACTCAACGTTGTTCCCTCCAGAATAGGACCTTCTCAAGGGTACCCATTAGTGTATCATATTTGGGTTTGTCAAGGAACACCCAAGACAGATCATCTTCTGTGTAGCCCATTTCCAGGAAATGTCTAGTTAGTCGTGTATTGGATTTTTTACATCTAATACAAATGCGATGTTCTCTAATCCTATTCTTGACTCTACGTGTAGTCATGCCAATATACTTAAGAGAACAGGGACATGTAATCATATAAATGACACCGCATCAATTACAATTAGTATGGTTGGTCAAATGCCAAGGTGTCTGTAGGCCCAGTTCTAGCTGTTTAGTATGTTGTGAGAAAGGTCACACCGAGCATGACCCACATGGGAAATGGCCTACCACAGGGACTCCTCTCCACAGTGACTGTTGTGTCTCCTGCATTGGTCTACATCTTGGTCGTGTATGGACTAGCAGGTCATTTAAGTTACTACTCCGTTTGAGAGCAAATAATGATCTGTTAAAAGACAACTCTCCTTTGTTTAAGATATGCCAGTTCTGGTTTACTGCTTTTTTTATGGTATCTGTGAGATGGCTAAATGTGGTCGCACATACTAATCTGTTTGTCTTACCCTTGTGGTGTGTCTTCAGAAGGGCCTCCCTATTATTATTGCTTGCTCTATTTAGCAGCTCCACGCACTACATGATCAGGGTAATGTTGTGTCTGTAATTCTCTGCTTAAATTCATGGTTTGTCGTTTATATTTCTCTACTTCTGTACAATTTCTCCTCAACCTCAAGAATTGACCTACGAGGAGATTGTTCAACAGTGCCCGGGGGTGGAAGCTTGAATAGCTTAGTAGAGAATTGTGTGCCATAGGCCTCTGGAAGAGTTCAGTGTTAGTTCTGCCATCTTTAGGATATAGCAGGAGATCCAAAAAAGAAATCTGAACATCACTTGATTCACCAGTGAAGCGAAAGTTGAGATCTAGAGTATTCAACCATCCTGAGAAGGCATCAAGGGACGTCTGGTCACCTTTCCAGATGACCAGAATGTCATCTATATACCGCCTCCATAACTTGAGGGTTTTGTTGGAATGGATTGGTAACAGAGTAAAGCTGCTTGGTCTCAAAACCGTGCATGTACAGATTGGCAGTGCTTGGGGCACATGTGCTGCCCATAGAAGTTCTCTCTTGCTTTCCCAGTGGCGGAAGATGGGATGAAAAGACAATAGGTTCTCTTGGGACATTGCAATGTACACTGACATATCTTTATCTTGGTGGTCTTTGTCTATGTTTCCAGAGAAGCAGTCTTTGAATGGCAGGAGTGCAAGGGAGGAGTTTGTAAGTGTATCACAAAAGTACTCACAGCATATACAAGTAAAGGGTGCAGTCAGCATAATGTATTGCTTCAGAGGAATACCGGCAAAATTATAGCCAGGATTATCAAATAACCAGCACAAGCCTGCACATTGTACAGTGATCTCTTGCATCAGCAGAAACTCCAAAGTGTGACAATTCTTACGCCCACCTTCTCTGATCTTCAAAACTTTGTTCATGAGAATGTTTGTAAGAATGTAAACATGTCTCAGATTATGACCTGGAACATAGTTCTGATTAGAGAAAAATATTGATAATTTAGATTCAAGGTGTGGAGGGATCCAACACCTTCTTAGCTGTCACATAGATAGCAAAGATAGAGTTTTTTGAAGGCTCCAAAATTGAATCTCGGCATGTAACACAGATAGGCCCTCACATCAAAGAGGCTGTAGGGCCTCTTCGATGTGAGGCATTATGGCCCGGAAGTGCCCAGGATCTCCACCTCATTTGCAAACCTCATGAAAAAGCAGAAAGCTTATCTATTTATTTAAGTGGCTATTCTAAAACCATCATTTAGAGGCTGGATTGGGTAGTGTCTACTTTATAGATGCTATCAATCAGTAAAAGTTGAAAAAATTTAGAAAGGAAAAGGACTAGGTGTCGCAGCTTGGAAAAGCAACACACAGACAGAAAATAGAGCAGATGGGAACAATGGCTCAAAAGAGGTTAGACTGAAGAGACAGACAAGAAGGGAGACAAGGAGCTGTTAAATACAAAGCAGCAATTGCTGTTGAGAGAGAGGGGAGGCCAACCATGGGAACGGTAGGGAGATTGGAAACTGTTAAGGAAAAAAGAAGAGAGACACAGGAGTAGAAAAAGCTGAATAAAAGCCTCATACAGCCATTTTAAAGACGAATATTTTTACATTGCATTTATTTAACACAAATTTAAACATGGGAATGTTGAGTGCTCCATTGAACACAATAGAGTGGCTCTGAGCTAATAATGGCTGGTTTAAGCCTTCTGTCCCAACATTCCAACGTTTTTCTTTCTTTTTCTCTCTTTTTAATTTAGAAAATTCTACACTCAGTGACTGGAATGTTCTAATAGCCCTAAAGCCCTTCTGCCTTAGACAATACTGGTTGGTAAATGCCATGTTGCTTATTGTAGACCCTCTCTGGTGGCTCAAGCCTATATATTGTGTTCAGGGCCTTTAACAATCATTATAGTCCTCAGCAGCAGGCTAAAAGGCTATAATATATTAATTAACTTCTTTTCTTTACCAAATTATTTTGTTACATGATTTCACATAAGAACTATGTGAGTAGCTCGGCTCATGGATTGGCTCGTACAGCCAAAACAGGCCTCAGGCTCGGCTTTGGCTGGTCTCTGCTTAAATTCTCAAACTTTTCCACCTCTTACTGTTACTTATTAAATAAAATGTGCCGCTTTAAGTTTTTTTAAAGTTATTATTTCTGTGTGTTATGAATAAAGAATGGTACTCAGTAGAGCAAAGTGCAACGCTGAAGCCTCAGTTGCCTGGTCAGACTTGAAAAACCATCCCTTGCTGTCACTACTGGACCTGTCTCTGGCGACATGATTCCGAACACAGGGTGAGTGAGGTGTCGCAGACCACTTACTTTTAGAAAGTTACTGAGGACTCTTTCGGAGTCTGACTAACTGCATGTTCGGTTGCATTCAACAAAGTTGCACGTTTTTATCGGGTGACTCCAAAACATGTAGTCTGGTGCATTTGAATGAGACTATAGAGGCATTTCCCGAGTTCCTTGTCAAGTGGCCTTACTCAAAAAGCGAGCAAACTAGTGAGCGACAGGTGACAGCGTACGGAAGCGGTGGCCCGCGAAGCCCGGGCACTGAACATTTTCAAAGAAGGCGAATCAGCGACATTCATTGGAGACACGACCTATTTGAAGACGCTTGTTTTACTGGGTGGTTTCCTGCTGCTCACCTGTGTGGCCTCGTGTGTCTCCTGGGTCCACTCGTTTTCCTCCATCTGGCCTCACGTCTCCCCCCCGCTGTCGCCTGACACCGCGACCGCCGTGTGGGGGGAGTCCTCCACGGGGACTTCATTTCCCAGGCCCCTCAGCGACCCGGAACTACAAACCACGCCCTTTGCGCACCCGGAGGCGCTACTTAACGGAGCCCGCCCCCCGCGACGCGGGATCGCGCGCGGGTCGGCGCCGGGAGAAGCCCGGGACAAGGGCGGGACCGTCTGTGGCCAGCCCGGGACAAGGGCGGGACCGTCTGTGGCCGTCCGGGGCCGGAGGAGGCCGGGCTGGGCCTCGCATCTAAGATTTGCGTTCTGGAACAGTTGTGAACCTTCCCCCTTGGCTAAAGCCATTTTATTTACTATCGTCAGTCTTTTGTCTTGTTTAGAGTGTGTTCCTTTTTATATTGCTTGGATTTTAGATATTTGTGCTAGAGGCTCCTCATTGTTTATCGCTGCTGACTCATTGGAATTATGGGGAAGCACTCCAAACCTACAGTTAGTCGCCCTATGACTAGACAGCTAGCCAATTCCAATTCACAGATCCCCAGTCTTACAGCGATAGATAAGATGCTCCAGAAGACAATCGGGGCGGTGGCTACAGCCATCGAAAACACGGAAAAACGATTGTCGATTACACCGGCATTTAATATGGCCCCCCCTTCTGATGGATTGGCTGACTTTTCCTCATACCAGGTGGATCCTGATGCAATGTCTTCCATGTTGCCCTCATTCACACAACTACCGTGCGCTCAGGCACAAATAGATGAACCAGCTCTAGTGGTAGATGGGCCATCATCATCCTCCTTTGTTTCTATCGTGGCCCCCATAAAGCAGTCAAAGCCAAGAAAAAAAAAAAAACATAAACTCAGAAAAAGGAGTTTTCTCCCAGTCCCTCCTGTAGACAGCCCTCCCCTCTTGGCCCCGATCCACCACCCCCCTACTTCTATCCCTCCGACCTGGGTGACTACCTTACTAATTGACCTACAGTCACACATAGACCAGTCCCTAAACCATCTTTTAAAATCCCTGTCATCTAAAATCGACAGGTTGGTATCATTAGTTAATACCATAGGGTTCGGGAAGAAGCAGCCAAACCAGGACTTAAAGTCCAACTTGGGCAGCACGGAGGGTGTCAGTTCTCAAGCATCTTTTACCAATCCTACCCCCCAATTACAGCCACCCTTACCCCCGATTCAGTCGGTTACGGACACTTGCCAGCCTTCTTTGGTGCATTTAACTGCCCCCTCCCTCACTGCTGGTCCTCGTACGTCCCTGACTGCGCCCCGTGCCCCCACTGTCGTTCCATCACATGAGCAGCTAGCCAGCTGCAGGGATTTAGCTCCTCTGAATTCAGACAGGGATGGAACTTGCCTTCCTGGGGGGGGGATCCGAGCACCCAGGAGCCTGGATGATTCCCATCCTTTAGTTCAGCTTCCCCCGGAGGCAGCACCTTATGTGATCGTGCTCACAGGAGTTCCACCGTTAATGAATGGAAGGGGGGAATCGTATTCTGAACTAAAAAATAAAGTCATTCACTGGCTGTCCAAAAATAGACCATTGAAGGGAGCAGGGAGAGGGGAGATTCTTCATGTTCGGAGGGTTAACTGGTTGGGGTCCCGCCCAAAGGA
This sequence comes from Triturus cristatus, assembly GCF_964204655.1. Classification (NCBI taxonomy): domain Eukaryota; kingdom Metazoa; phylum Chordata; class Amphibia; order Caudata; family Salamandridae; genus Triturus; species Triturus cristatus. The sequence continues at coordinate 254,319,966 of NC_140586.1, forward strand.
CATAGGGGGGGACTGTGTCCTGATTAATTTTAGAGACCCCAGAGTAGTAGGCCACATACTGGAGCGGGGAGGGCACCATAGAAGGGGAGCCATTGAGGCATCGCACCTGGGGTATTTTTATTCCATCCCAAATACTCTGGACCCAGTTGATCTACCATACTTCCACCAGGTCCCTCATAATTCATTCTTTAACATCCCGGTTGGAAACCGTTTCGGTGTGCTTAATGCGGTGGACTGACCACCACATCTGAGCCCTAGTAAGGGAGGATCTATGCCTGTGGGAGGGACTCAGGTTGGGGATGCCTTCGATACGATGTTGGCTGTGTCCTCGGTAGCTCTTGGCACGGAGAGTGGCCCTGGGCCCCCTTCTTCCTCACTTCTGTCCCCCAGTGCCACAGTGGGTTGTTTAGTATTGAACCCCCTTGTGCATTCTGCTTCTCACAGCCCCCCCTCTTCCCCCCCTCCGGTTGATAGTCTCCCCCGATTACCTATTCGGAGACCACTAGTCGGGTCTTGGAATGTGGCCGGTCTGGAGTCCAAACTCTCTGATCCTGAGTGGGGAGAGCTAATGGACAAATATGACATCTGCATATTCCAAGAAACCTGGCTACGGTCTACACCTTGGAGGGTGGGTTATGCATCGTTTTCGGTCCCTGCAGTCCAGGGGACGAGAGGAAGACCTTCAGGGGGGCTAGTAGTATGGGTTGCAACACACTTGGGGTGCTCAGTAAAGTTACTGGATTCAAAGTCCTCTGACATTCTATGCCTGTTACTCACTTTCCCTGCTAGCTACTCGCTAGTAGTAATAAATGTGTACTTGCGCCCCCAGCCGGTTCAGTTGGGTCTGTCGATCCTGGGCGCCCTGGAAGATGTTTTACACTCTCTTCCACCCGCGTCCCATAAACTAATTGGCGCAGATCTCAATTGCCACTTCGAACCCCTCCCTGGGATCCCCTCTCCCACCTGTGAGGAGGACGAAACCTATCTAATCCCAGACCTTATCTCCTATCCGGCCAAACGCCTTTTCCCTCTAGCCCTTGAGATTAACAGGATCACTATCGCACACTCCTTGCGGGCCTGCAATGGTAGACTCAGCCCGGACGTGCCGGGGTCTTTCACCTTTAACAGAGCCGGGAGCTGCTCGACCATTGACTATGTTTTGGTGAACGTGGAATTTTGGTGCCACTTGGCTGCCTTCTTTATTATTCCACGGGTCGACAGCGATCACAACCTACTGTCTCTGGAATTGATTAACAAGTTAGGTGGTAGTGAATTTTCCAGGCCCCAATCTCCATTACATAGCGAGAATTTGGTTCTAGTGGCAGGTGGCAGAAGGATCAGGTGGGAAAGGGTAGCGTCTGATGACCTAAAGCTTGCTGAGATATATAGCACTGTGTCTCGCTCCTTGGAAGCAGTCTCTCACCTTCTGAGTCCTGCCGGGGACATCCCGCAGTCCCGCCTTTTCGATCTCCAGACCATCCACAAGGATCTCCTTGGCAGTTTGGCTAGCTTCTTCTACAACCCTATTGTCTCAAAGCCAAGGCATTTTAGGCCCGAGCACTGGTTCAATGGCACCTGTAGGCAGGCTAAGTCTGCCCTGATAAAAGAAGTAAAGGAGGGTACCCCGTCTAGCATCCGGGCGGCTAGGGCCACCTATAAAAACCTAATCAAGGAAGCAAAAGCCGAGTGGGAGGTACTAAGGTGGCAAAATTTACTCCAAGCTCTAGTAGCCCGTGATTCGAGGGCGTTTTGGAACATTGTCCGAACGGGCACGGTTGCCAGTCCCCCAGCAATTATTCCCAATCTTAGCGAGGAGGTCTGGCTCGCCCATTTCCAACCCCTCTTCTCGGTCACTAACCCCCCGGGTGGTACCGATGCAGGCTTGCCACGGACTGATATTGCCACGGACCTGTTGTGTCAGGAAGGAATTGAGACTAGTCTCTTTTCTATACCAGAAATAGAATTGGCCCTCAATTCCCTATCAGTAGGGAAAGCTCCGGGGCTTGACAAGATCCCCGGTGATCTCTACAGAAGTGATGTAAAAATCTGGGCCCCTTATATATGTGTATATTTTAATGCTATTCTGCAGGGCCTTAGAATTCCGGACACTTGGCTGGGTGCAGAAATTATACCCATCCACAAAAAATCTTCCCCACTGGATCCAGCCAACTACCGCCCAATAAGCCTGATTGGTGTTTTACAGAAGCTGTTCGCCCGAGTCCTCTTATCCAGACTGCAGTTCTGGATGGAGGATCAACAAATCCTAACCTCCCTCCAGGCGGGGTTCCGAGCCAAGGTTTCTACTATTGATCAATTATTTAGATTACTTTTGATTTATTGGAAAACAGTCAGCATGGGTGCTGGTAATTTGTTTCTGATCTTTGTGGACCTCCGGTCCGCTTTTGATATGGTGCAAAGGGAAAAACTCTGGGCCCTCTTGCTAGAGATGGGTGCCCCCCCCTACCTTTGCCATTTATTCAAACGCCTCCACCTAGGCACCTACGCAAGGGTGAGATTTGGGAGATGCGGGGAAATCTCTGGGCCATTTCCGGTAGAGAAGGGTGTGAGGCAGGGCTGTGTCCTGGCCCCCACCCTTTTCTCCCTTTTCATCAATGGGCTGATCGAGTATCTACTGCGCTCCGCTAACTTGGACTCCCCTGTACTGGCAGGGCGTAAGGTCCCGGCTCTAATGTTCGCTGATGATACGCTCCTGTTATCCCAATCCTACATGGGCATCCAGCGTACATTAGAGGCCTTTTGTTCCTTTTGTAAAATCAGGGACCTGGAATTGAACCTTTCGAAGACCAAATTTATGGTTTTCGGTGCTAATTCATCTAATTGCCCCCATCCTAAACTGGGAGAGGTTGAGTTGGATAGGGTTGCCACGTTTGAGTATTTGGGGGTGACCCTTAATGATAAAATGAATTGGGGGTCCCATCTGGCGAAGGCAAATTTGAGATTAGCCCAATCAGTGGGGGGAATCCTGAAGGTGTTTAATAACTCCTCTTTTAAACCTTTGGGCCCCCCCATGGAAATCTATAAATCCCAAGCGAGAGGAGGAGCACTTTACGGTGCTGAATTATGGGGATATTTCCCCCCCGCTTCCCTCTCATCTATTGAGAATTCTTTCATCAGGAGATTGTTGAAACTACCTGCCAGCACCCCATTAATTCCTCTAAGATGGGATCTGGGTCTGGTTCCCATAGAGGAGATTGCCCGGAACCGTCCGCTGCAGTTCTGGAGGCGTCTTTGGTCAACGCCCGAGTTGGTAAGCTACAGGTATGATCTTGGTGACATTATGGCAAGGGGAAAATCGGATAAGATCCCTTGGCTTGCTTACATAAAGAACCTTTGTAACCTAATTGGGATGAGGAATTTATGGTCCGCCCCGGAAGCGACCTGCCGCTCACTCTCGAAGAATTCATTGCGGGAGGTTTTAAAATCTTATAGGAAGGGTATCCTACTCCATTCCTCCCTGGGTAGGCTTACTGACACCTTTCTGGATATTAAGTGTAGTCCCCAGTTTGAAGTTTTCCTGGACGTTATCCAACCACCTTTGGCAAAGAAACTTTACACCCAGTTCAGACACGGTTCGCTACCGTTGAGAGATCTCACTCACAGATGGTGCTATGTTGTAGATCCCGTTAGCTCGTGTCCCTTATGCTCTGCTATCTGTGAAACAGAGCTACATGTTGTTCTCTTTTGCCCCTTATATACTACTGCAAGGAAAAAGTGGATTATCCAGTTATGTAAGTCTAGGGGTCTCGGGGACTACAAGGAGGTGTTCAGAATTCTGAAATATGATACCACCCCTTTGATAGTGTTTGCAATGGCTAAATTCCTTCTCTCAATGTGGTTTGCAAGGTCCAAATTTTTGTCTTCTGTCGCTCATCTTTCTGATTCAGTATTATCTATATCATCATCATAGTACTTTGAGGTATAATGTGTATATCTTTGGCCCTGGATTAATTTTAACATTTTTCTCTTCGCGGAAAAGTTCACGTTTTTACTGTGTATGTTTTATGGAAATTGTCTTAATGTCTCAATGGATTACACTCTACGCAATGTTATTTAATCATGTTTTAAATGTATATATGTATTTATGTCTTTTTATGGTATTATTACCGAAATAAAAGCTTTGACTGACTGACATAACCATTCCCTTAAAAAGAGGGGGGAGGCTCAAGTTGGTAAACCCAGTAACAGCATGCTTCAAATGGCAACTGAGGTCCTCAATATTTACATTTTTATATCAGCCTAAGGGGTTTTCGAAGCAGACTGCTTGGAAATAAAGCAGTCAGACTGGACTGAAATGGTTTCCTTGAATGAAAGGTTTTTGCCGCCTCCATCTCCTTCTGCCCCAGGCAGGCATCTGGGTGTGCCAGGTTATTGGGCTGGCCTTGTTTAGCTCCCCAAACACACTCCGCAGTGCATGAGGATCAATATATTTTCCAACAAGCCAGGCTTCATTAAGAACAGTAAGGCACAGTACATTCCCAAGATGTCACAATTTCCTCTGCCACTCCGCGTGATCTGTGACCCAAAGCTTGCTGCTGCCTCACCAATGGGACTCGGCAACAAACGCCATCACAATAACCTCGCTCTTTGAGGAGTGTCCAGGGCCAATTCCGTCCTACCATTGAGTGAAGCAGTCAGAACCCGTCTACTGATCCTACAGAACAAGAGGAGAGACGGGTGGGAGAAATAGCCAAGGGATACAAAACCAGCAGCAAGTACTATGGAGCACAGTGTGGAAGATGACCCACCAAACACACAGCCAAACCCACAGCCAGCACAATGCCCCAGCACATCTGACAAAATCATTCTGTGGGAACTCCACACAGTGGAATCCAGGCATCCCCCAAGCAACTTAACTCAGCATGGATTGGAAAACACCATAAGAATGTAAGACAAACTGAGGCGCCACAAGGCCAGTGCTTCAGAAGACTGGGATGTGATCAGGAAGGAAGGTATCACCCACACTTATATCATGTTATCAACACCTGGTAATTTACGCAAACCTTCAAGTTGCGTAGGCTGAGGGGACAGTAGAGGGAGAACAGAGAAGAGAGAGCCCACCAACCCAACTGGACCCCTGGTGCACTTTTTAAAACTCAAGCTCTTATATTGTCTTAGAATTCATTATGCTTCTTTGCGCTTGTGCACCATTTATGAAATAGCGTCTAGGTGGCTATCTTCCCCATTGGCTTTACTAGGCACATAAATGTGCTTATAGCTCGCAAGAATTATGGCAGACCCTGATGTATCAGATTATTGTATGGGCTTCTCCTCAAAAAACCCACTCTGAAGACAGGCGTTTTTGGAAATCTTATTTTGGAAAATTATATGTATAAGGATAATGCCTGACACTATTTTAGAAAACATATGTTGGACGAGGTCATCCGTTTGTGCACTTCGGTGTCATGGGTATTTCCCCTGCTCCATCAGCACCTTATGGAAAGGGTTTGTTTGGTTACTGCGCTCACCCTGTGACTACTCTCAGTGACTCTTTCATGTAAGTTATGTTATGAGCCTCCACACCCAGGACTGACTCTCTAAAACAAATGGCGTTTTTTCTTTCAAATCATATTTTTTAAGCATTCCTGTAAATGGCAAAGTGATACCCTATTTTAGGGAACACTTCTTGGGAGGCCACCCCTTTGACCCTCTGGCAGAGGGTTTCCTCTGTCCCTGCGCTCCCTTCAGTAACTCCTCTCAGTGACTCAGTGACTCTTCTATGTTAGTCGTGTGACATGACGCCACTGAGGCGGGCCATTTGAGGTGAAACGTCCGACATTCCGAGACACGAATGGCTCCGATAGCTGGGCCTCGCGTTTCTTTTCACAGAGGCGGGTGGGCGGATGTGATTTTCTTTCTCTGGACGAGAATTTAGAAGCCAGGACGAGAAGTTAGAAGCCAGGAACGCTGAATTTTGTATGCACGAAGTCAATGCGCCGAGCGAATGTCCCGCAGCAGCATGTGTGATTAATTGTAGGGAGCACGGGCAGAAAGTCTGCGGGGAGACCTGAGAGGGGTACGCCCTGCTCCGAGCCGTTAGTCACACGCTGCAGCTAACGCATGGCAGATGGAGGCCGCGCAAGCAAATATTTCCACAGAGCCCTCGGAGGATACTCTCCCCTCCCGGCCACACGTCCATCGCCCCCTTTCCTTCCTTTTTTTTCTCTCGGTTTCTTCCCTCCCAGATTTTTGAGAGCTGATTTCACATCTCTATCCCCCTTCTCCTTGTGTCGGTTCTATTATTCTGCCCTTCTATTCATTCATGTTTTTCTCTTTTCAACAATATTCTATTTTCTGAGAGCCTTCACCCCCTCATTACATCTGTCCCCGGCAGCTTCTCTTCTTTACTCCTTTCCCTTCGGCTCCGATTACTTTCTTTCCTTCCTTCCGTTTTCTTTCTACGCTGTGATATATAACCTTCATCTTGGCTCCTGGTTTCTCCTCTCTTTCTGTTCACTCAGCAGCCCATCTCGTTCTATATTGCTCACTTCTTCTCACGTTCCACCTCTTTCAACTTCTCTTTCTTTCATTCCCTCTCTCCTTGCTATCTCTTCTAGCCCTTTCTCTCCTTTACCTCACTTTCCTACTTTTTTTCATTGACAAACTCCCTTGCTTCCCTTTCTTTGCATTTATTTTCCTCTCTCTCTTTTCTCATTTTTCGATGCCCTCCGTTCTCTTTCTTTCCTCTTTTCTCTATGACTCTCTTTTTTATACTCTCACTTCACCCTCCCTCTTTCCTCTCTTCTTTCTGGACCCACTCCCCTTTTGCACGCTCGTCCTTCTCTCCTCTTTTCCTCTCCAAGTTTCTGCCTCTTTCCCTCTCTGTTCGAACTCTCTCTCTCCCTCTCTATTTGCTTACACAAATCTCGCCCATACCCCGCCTTTTTGTAGCTTGCTTTTCAGAAAGCTTGTATACATTAAGACACTTTAAAGTGAAATGCAAGCTGGTCCCCTCTTGATTGGGAACACATGAAAGCAGATTTAATAACTTCCAGACTTAAAGCTGCAGGCTATAAAAGAAAAGGCAAAAAAGCTTAGGTACTGGACACATTCCTTCGCAGTGCTGTTCCATAGGTTGGATCATTCTTGCTACATATATTCTTGAAATCAAAGTGAATTCAGTTATTCATTTTCAATTGTTTTAGGGTTCGTGTGGCTTAATTTGACACCCCACCAGGTTCCATTTCATCAGGAGCTCGTTTACCCAGTTCTGAAAATTCAACTAACAGGCCTTTGCATGCTGCGACTTGTAGTTTTTTCCCCATTGTAACTAGGGAGGTGGTGTGGTTTAGACTGGCTATTTATTTTTATTTTAAAAGTTTTATATAGCGCTAGCTTGACCCATAGGTATCAGAGTGCTTTACATAACATACTGTAAAGAAAAACAGATGGAAATTGCATTACATAGTAGACAGGCATTAAGGAAGCAAAACCAGGGATAAAAAAATTCAGCACGGAAGATAAGGTGGATAACACAGTCCGGCCACCAAATATCATAGAATGTCAAGAGAGAGGAGTAAACTCGGATATTGAAGTCTAGGTTAGTTGTCGTTGGTCAGGAAAGTATTTGTTAAGGAGATGGATTTTCAGGTTGCTTTTGAAACAGGAGAAGGAGGGGTTGCATCTGAGGACTCTCGGGAGAGCGTTCCACACCCTGGGAGTTAGACTCTTACCCTGACTTCGATAATTCACTTACAAATTGTATGGGTATGTGGCAACTCACTATTATATCAATTTCCCTCAAATTGTTAATTTGTGTAATGTATATAAGTTAAAAACAAGTTGCACACATGTTTACCTTAGTTTCCCAGCATTGTAGACTGAGCAAAATTCCTCATTGAGAAAGTATTAAAGTTAAAAAAAACAACATGACTTTCAGTGGTGCGACTGAAATGATGAAAGTGGATCAGCTTTTCAGACATTTTGCTAATGATCCTGTGCTCACCCTCAGGTAGCTTTGCACAGAGCAGTCAGGCTTAACTTAGAGGCAATGTGTAAAGTATTTGTGCAACACTTAAACAGTAAAACAGTGAAAACATCACAAAACAAAAGCCCCACAACAATTAAGAAAAATAAAGTGTGATTTTATAAATAAAACAAAACCAAAACAATAAGAATATTTTCAGTAGACATTGAAGTACGAAGTTGTACGGAATCTAAAAGTCAAAAGAGCGCTTAGAGACAATAAGTGCTTAAGTGAGTTATCAGGTGGCACTAGCCCAGGACAAAGTCAAGAGTCAGACTGACCGTGATGGAGCAGCAGGGACCTCCTTGGTCCTTGTGTCCACTGAAGAAAAGGACCTTTGATCCGAATGATGTTGACGCTATGAGGCTGCGTAGATAATGTTGTGGACAAGATGCGTAAAAGTCTTCCACATAACTGCGGTGCCGCAACAAGTTCACTACACATAATGGCAAGATCACACTGGTTCCAACCCACTCTTCGGCAGAAAGGCGCCCGATGCGGATGTGTGAGTGTGGGTTGTTTGGAAACCTTAGGGCCTTACTTTTAGGGTTCCAGGACTGGGATGGCACCACTTGTCACGGCAGACTCATGGCTTGTAGAGTCCAGGTGCAGATGCTAGTGGTTCAAGTCTTTGATATCCTAGAGACTTGAGGAACAGGAGGCAAGCCAATAAGCCCTTGGAGTCTCTCTGGGTTCAAGTGTTGGGAGTCAGGTTCATGTCACCCAGTCAGTAGAACAGCAGGGCGGCACAGCAAGGCAGAGTTCAGCAAAGCAAAGGACCGGCAGCGTAGCAGTCCTTTTAGAAGTTCCACGGCTCTTCTTCCTGGTAGAATGGTCAAAGGTTCAGAAGTGTACAGTCTTGGTAGGGTCAGCAAACCAGTACTTATTCCCAAATGTGCCTTTGAAGTGGGGAGACTTCAAAGAGTGGTCTTTGAAGTGCACATATATCGTTTCAACCCAGCCCTGTCTCCAGACTTGCTATACGGGGTAAATTAGTGCTTTTTGTGGGGACACAATTCTACCTATGAAAGTGTAAGCGTCAGCTCTTCCCTTCCTTCCTTCTCCGGAAGACCCATCAGAATGCAGGAGTATGTAGATGTGTACTCAGACACACCTATCCTTCCTGTGTTTGTGGATGGCTAGAGGGAATGCACAAATTGTAGCTGTCACCCAACCCAGTCATGTATTTGAGACAAGGTTGCAAGGCACACATTGCAGTAAGACCAGATAAATATCCACTTTCCAAAAGAGGAATTTCTAAAATATGGATGCTAAATCCAGCTTTACCAGTAAAGAGGATTTATCAGTACCACTCCAATGATATAAACATGAACTAGCTACTCCTTTCTGATCAGGAATCACAAATAAAAAGTGTATCAAGGAATTCCCAATGTTAGCCTATCAGAGTAGCAGTGCCTCACAGTAGTGAAAAACATATTTAACTGTTTGTCACTACCAGGAAATGCAAACCATAAAATACATGTCTTACCTTGTACTTTCACAGCACCATTACCTTACTGTTGTCTTATGTGTAAGAAAAGGGGAGTTTTTGGCTTGGCAAGTAGTTTTAAATGCCAAGTCGAAGTACCAGTAAGCTGCACCCAGAGGCCCTGCGTTGGCGGTGCTGAGGCATGGTTAGGGGACTACTTATGTGGGAGGCACAATAAGTCCGGCAGGCCCACTAGTAACATTTAATTTGCAGGCTAAGGGTATATGTAGTGCACTTTACTAGGGACTATTAAGTACATTCAAAATGCCAATTGGGGATGAACCAATATTATCATGTTAAGTGGAGAGAGCACAAGCACTTTAGCACTGTTTGGCTGTGGTAAAGTGTGCTGAGTACTAAACCAGCAAAAACAAGTAAAAAAACGGAGGGTGACAGGAAAAAGTTGGGGGAAGACCACCCTAAGGCTGTCAGGTCTACCACTGTGCAATTGCACATCATTATTTTTGGATGAAGATGGCATTGTGAAACTCTGTTGCCAAAAAATGCATACTCTGCTTACCACAGTGATGAGGCTGCAGTACAATACATGCAGCACCAGACAAATACCAGAACTGAGCACAAATAGTGGTAGTCAGAAGACAATGTTTGGTAGAGATAACTTTTTAATGTCGTAGCATGGCAAAGAGGGCACGTGCTTATACACTTCTTAGTGTCAGTGTATTCTTTGAAGGAGAAACAGGTAAGGGTCACTAGTAATACAGGGCCTGAGTTTAAAATAAATTGTAAATCTACACCCATAAAAGCACTCCAGAGCCTTCCCAAAGAAAAGTTTCACTGCCGTTAGCCCTATGAAACTCAGGGAGTCGCTCAGATGCTTTTTGAGTGTCATGAAGAGTAGAATTCTGCAGGTCTCCAAACTGTCATTGGTTGCTGTGATAAGAGGCCTGTTGCTCTGATCTTTTGTCTTCTCTTGAGAAGTTATAGCAGCAAAGTATGGGGCATATTTACAAGCCCCTATCGCCACAACAATCAGTGACGTTGTTATGGCAATTGGGGCTATGCCTTATTCACAAGGTGGCTTAACGCTGCCTTGTAAATAAGGCACCCTTTCACACTGTAATTAGTGTGAAAGGGGAGGGCAATGGGTGTTGTGGTGGGCATTCCACTGCAACACCCATTGATTTTGACGCTGCTCTTTACAAGTGTGGCCTAAATGGGAGGCAGCGCCAAAATTAAGACCAGGGAAAACCTGGTGTTTAAAAGGCGTAACAAGGATAAATGCTTTATTTCTCCTCGTTTTTTCTGTTTCCATGTGTGCTGCGTTGTGCAGCACACATAGAAACAGCAAATTGCCATTGATTGTTTATGTGCAGGAAGGTGTCCCTCCCTGCACATAAACAATTAAAAAAAAGAACTGACATTTTGAAACTTCTATGGGTGCTGAAATAAGCAACACACGTTAAAGTTACAAAACTCCATTTAAAGATTGTTTATGTGCAGGAAGGGAGACCTTCCTGCACATAAACAATCTTCCCCTCAACGCAGCAACCCGGTGCCTGTGTTGGCGCTAGGCTGCTAAGTTTAGCCCAGTGCAGGGGGAAACGCTGGGCTGCACCATATTGTTGTAAATAAGGCGCAGCCCTGCGTTTCTGAAGTGGCAGAGTGCGGCGTTAAGCCAGGAAGGCTAACGCCACATTCCGAAACATCACTGTAAATATGGCCCAGTTTGTAATTGCTTTTAGCCATCTGGCACAGCAGTGAGGCTGCTGTGCAGCATCACTGAAAGTAACATGAAGCACTATGATACACTGTGATGGTGCAGGGCATGCTCTCTCAAAGCCGTTTTCTCATAGTATACCTATATATCAGCATAAGGTATGCCGTCAGATGGGTAAACCCCTTGGTAAAAACGCAAACATTTTTAAACTCATATGACCTTATTGCAAATAATAGACCCTTTAAAGCCAAGGATCTTTAGTCTTGCTTGAAGCTCAGTTTGAAAATAAACATTTCCAAAGTGGACTTCTGGGCGAATCATGTTCACAACTGAATAATTGCCTATTAATAGAAACATGATTAGACTGACCTTCTGTAACTTAATTAGGTTCCTAATGTAAAGCGCTCCAACACTATTGAGCTTATTTCGAGCTATATGTAAAACTAAATGCAACACAGAGGAGTGTGAAGCGTGGGGCTGGTGGGAAACACTACGAGAGAGGGGTAGTAGAGACGGGGTAAGATGTAATGATAGGGGCTAGCAAAACCAAAACAAGACCAAAACAAAATGAATGTGTCCGTGTGTAACGTAACTGGTGCTCATGTAAAGCGCTCCAATACCTTCGGGTCGAGCTCGCGCTATATAAATCTGCAAAAAAAAGACAGAGCAGCTTGAGGTTTTCATTGAAAACAGGGTTGGATTGGGATCAAATTTAGGCCCGGGCATCCTAAAAAAAGAAGTGTACCACATTTGGGGATTGCGCCGTTTCGCAAAATACTGCTTCCGTGTTTTAAGTATTATGAAAAGAAGCAGGGGGTTCTTGAAAAGAGGCAGGTTTTCTTAACCTCACTAAGATAAAAAAAAATGCAAATGTTGCCAGGACTCTTTGTGCACGTACTAGTTCACAATGCTGAACCACAAATTAATATAGGTGAGGCCACTTCTGCACAGGCCCCCCTGCCTCTGCTCAATCTGCATACATTAATGGGCTGGCTCACCTTGGTAAAAGGGAGGTAACAGAGGCCTGGCTGCCTCCGGAAAGGCCGCTCATGCCCCTCTGTACCACTGGTGGCATCTGACCAGCAGAGACACAGCCCAAATCGCTACCACATTGATCAAAAAAGCGGCCCACAGCTGTAACTCAGATACCGGCCCATTGCCCATTACCCGAGTGCCTGCCTTACCAATCCAACCCTGCTTAAATATTGTTGAAGACTAGAGTCTGCGTAATGGACACACACAACTCCTTCACCAAGTTCCAAATGCGATCATTGCTCAGTGGGTGCAGCCATTGGTTTCTAGCCGCTGACTGCTATTGTTCCCTGCTCTGGACCCCAGTCTGGCATGCAGAATGCCAGCCTGTCAGATTGCACCCAAAGACACACTTGTCATGCATGCACACACTCATTGTTTTTTCCTGCTGTCCCAGCCGAGGAGGGCCTGGGTTGCTGGGTGTGAGCTAGGAACAGGTCGGATGATACAGCTCTACCTCAGACGTTGCAGGGGCCTCCTGCTTTTATCTCAACCCAGCTCCTTAATTGAAGCCAGCCCTCACAGCAGGAACCACACAGATGCCCACTTTCTCTGCTGTACTCAACCCCTTTTTGCTGCATCCTTCACCGGAGCTGGATTCTTCTCCTCAATCGGAACACTGTCCTCCCACCAAAGCTTACAAAACAAGCAACAAAGTGTGCAGGAAGTATGGCAGGAGAAAAATAATTACGACGGTCAACATCCCTTGATTCTGGGCAAATTACAATCCCTCCACTATGCACTATGTTAAAAAAATAAACCTGACACAGTGTGAGGGAGGCAGAAGGGACAAACAGGCAAAATACAACAGGGCGGGAGTGGTGAGGGAAACTACTACACGGGCAACAAACAGCAGAGTGTGCGGGAAAGCTGCCAGGAACAACCAACAATGCAGGAGTGACATGGCAACATAGTGAGAATGAGCATCAACGATGGCAAGCAAACAAGGAGAGAGAGAAATATGGGTGCAAGTAAGAGTTTCTCAGAAGCACACAGCATTGCAAAACACAAGCACAAGGGCTGTCTTTAATTTTTTGCAAGCTGTTGTACCATTTAGGTCCAGAACTAACTGTCCCGGTATTATGACTAGTCAAGGCTAACTGGACCTCTGTGCAAATGGTAGAGAATGAGTCCATAATAGCTTGATCAAGGGAATCAGTATTCAAACACACTTCAAATTCACAGCTACATACCTGTACCAAATTCCTCAAAAAATCCCCTGGAATGACCTTACCCCAGTTAATGCATCTACCTTGCACCTTAAGTGTAAGGGGGTCTTTATAAATGTTGGAGGTCTCGGCCGTTAAATCATACCAACCAAACTCTGCCATGATTGGATTGTGAACACTAAAGATACTCCATACTGTTCTAAATCCCACCAGAAATGGAATCAATAGTGCAGACACCAAAATATAATCAATATTTGTATTGCTACCTCTACCCTTGAAATTAGGGACTGACCCAGGGGAGTCGTACTCTTCTTTAGTTAGAAGATTAATAAGATTAAATTCTGAGACCATAAGATTAAAATTGTCTCCCTGAACTGAATGCCTAAAATGAATCTGCTCTGAGGCCTCACTATGTCCTTGATCCCTCCTATTCTCAGCACAAGCATCACTAGGATATAAATTAAAATCCACTAACAATAAAATTATAGGCGAAAAAGACCACTCAAAAAATGTCTTTTCACAGAATCTTCTTAACTCTATGTCCAATGTTACATCTGTAGAGGGGGAGTTTTAAATATTAACTATCAATATCCTAATCTTGTGGGGGAAGGATAGTAGCACTCCCAGAATAATTCCAGAGTCAAAGGCTATTCGTTCTGTGACACAATCTTACTTTAGATTTATGAATGTGTCCAAGCCCCCATTCACTCTGCCATGCGGGGAAGCCACGGCGTTAGCCTGAAAGGCGATGAACCTGTCCATAAACAAGATCCCCTCTCTATCACAGGTCTCTTGAAAACACACTATCCCATATGTTTTGCATAGGTCCAGCCCCGATCATCCACTAGTAGTGAGCTTAACCCTGAAATATTTCAACTAAGTCCGGTCAGATTGCTTTTGAATTTGTTCAAAGGCACTCCTTCCCCAATCAGCATTTTTGTTGTATCAATAACACTCAAATTCACCACCTCTCTAAAATCATCTCGAGGGGATCCATTCTCTTCTCTGATAAATCAATCTATGTATGCAAGGGCAATAAATCGATTGTATGTAGGCATACCAAAAGAGCTAACACGACTCATAGGGCCCCTATAACATAACATGTGTATTTGTAAAGTGCACATTCACCCGTAGGTATCATGGTGCTGTATAACAGAGGTTTATTGTTACCCAACTTAATGGTACTCATTTTATCGACCTCAGATGGATGAAAGGCTGAGTGGACCCGCTGATATTTGAACCTGTGACCATGATGTTGAACACAGGCCCTTGCAGTGGAAGCGTTAGTCCACTGAGCCACCATACACGGTTGGTGCTGCATGTGCACTCCCTCCAGGAAAATTATAGGACCTTATAGAAGCCCAGGTGGCTTAGGCGTCGGGCTTATAAAAATAACCCAAAGGTATTAATACAATATTGCTGGGTTCCAACTGGGAACTCAGATTGCCAAATAGTACGCTTTTAGCCAGTTGTGGTGTATTAAAATTGACGATATTACAGTCTCCTTGTCTGTCCGCCCTCCCAGTACCAAACCACCCCACCCGCCTTAACATCAACATATTATTGGCCAGTCTAGGTGGAAAACCTACGTAGTGACCCAGACAGTTCACAGTCTTGTTATATAACTGCTCATAGGACCTGCTTTTGACCCCTCCTTAAGCCGGGGACACCAGCGAGGGTAATTACTTATGGTCACAAGGCTGGGGGCAAACCTATTACTGATTGTACTTCCACTTGGGCTTCCTCTCTATCACCATTTACTTCGCCTTTTTGACCCTGTATTACAATGGAGGTCGATCCTTCAAGTCCGACTCTGTTCTTAAGTTCTGTAGCACCCCTCTGAATATGAGAATTTTGGAGGATATTGGAATGTGTAGGAACCTGGGGTCACCAGGCCCTATAGGCGGTAACGTGGCGCGAGCCGGTCGGGCAACCAGAGGGCTATGTGTTAAGCAACCATACACCACACGCTTCTCATGGACTAGGGACACACACAATAAGGGACGCCACACCGTTGAAATTATGCAAATACTTCAAGTTTATACAAGTAGGGCTGGTTAGATGCAGTTCAAGAGATAACAGTGTCATGCATGAGTTGTACTACAGACATTAAGCATATACAGGCCATACATGAGAGATGAATGCAGTTCCTAATCTAGACATGCGGTACATGGGTATGGCTAGGCACGGGTGATTCTAGCGCCGCGCGCGTTAAGCAAGGTTTCTCTGAACGGGGCATCCAGCACAGAACAATACTTGTGATGGGTGACACTGGATACTTCAACACGGAGCCTGTAGAACGAAGCGCTTCTTGTAATCAGTGACACGTAACCTTTTGAAGTAGAGCATGTAAACTAAGCGCTACTCGTAGTCACGGACAGGCACTACGATCAAGCAGAGCACATGAAGCAACGCGCTTCTCGTAATCACGGGCATGTAATACGTTCAGGCAAAACATATGAAGCAGTGCGCTTCTCGTAATCACAGGCATATAATACTTTCCGGCAAAACATATAAAGCAATGCGCTTCTCGTAATCACGGGCATGTAATACTTTCAGGTAAAGCATATAAAGTAATGTGCTTCTCGTAATCACGGGCATGTAATACTTTCAGGAAAAGCATATAAAGCAACGCTCTACTCTTAATCACTGGCATGTAATACTTTCAGGCAAAATCTATAAAGCATCACGTTCATAGTCACGGGCTCCTGGGACGGTGAAACGGAGCAGGGGAAGCCAAGCGCCGCCCGTAATCCAGGCTAGTCAGTTTCTCTAGAGTGGAGCTTTCAGCGGAGAGCGCCACCAGACTCGAGGAGCAAGTCTCTGGGTGCCGGTGCAGTTCGTGAGGCACCGCGCTCAGTTACGCTGAAGTGGGCACACAGAAAGGATCCCTCGGCGGGGTCTCTCCGTCGCGCAGGCAAGGGGGGGGAACTCCCACGGAGGGGACGACCCGGGCCGGGTGCGGTGAGGTTCTCAGACCAGCAGGGGGCGCACCAAGGGGAATCCCGGCCTCCGGGCTTACCTCCGTCTCGGCGTCAGCAGGCGTCCGCCCTCACGACGATGGGGGAACTCGGCCCCGATCTTGCGCTTCTCCTCACACGGCTGCGACGGCAGCGGCGGGGCCCCGGGCTTCTCCTGGGCCTCGCGATACAGCAGGGCACTTCTCCAGGCCTCCAGGCCGCGGCGGTGAGTGCGCTGGCTTCGTCGTCGCAGGGGGGGGGCTCAAATTAAGGATGGGGGTAAAGTGCTCAGAGGAGCACGCTGCCGGGGGTCCCAGACCAGGGCAGGGAGCGCGGGGGTCACAGCGCTAGTACCTGGTCGATCCCCGGTGGCTTGGCAATCGATTTAGTAAATAGTTCAATAGGTTAGCTTGGACACGCAGTCTCAGCTCTGGCATTCAAGGCTTACAGCTCGCTCTTGTCATGCAGTCTCAGTTCTTACAGTTAGGTTTCCATTCTCAGTTGTCAGATGAAGTCTTGTGGCGCAGATGTATCTGGCGCCCTTAAGGGGTTCTGTTACTGGGGGTAGGAATGGAGAGGGCGACTAGATCCTTCCTAGTCAGGCTGGCAGAGAGTCTCTGGGTCCTCCTACTACTGGGCAAGATCAGTGGGATTCACAGGGCACCTCACTCACTTAAGAGGCAGTACCTAAATCCTGTCACTCTCAGAGGCATAAGTCCCTGGCTAGGCCCTACCGCCTACACTCCTGGTGGATTCTTCCAGCTCTGCTTCACCCCAATGGCCAACTCACCACAAAAGTTTCCCTCCCACTCTTAAGTAGCCCTAGGTCAGGTGACCTCTAGCCAAGGCGGCAAAAGTAAAACCCCACCTCCCTTCTAGAAGGTTCCAGCATCTTCCAGGAGCTTCCCCACTCTACCTATGGGACAAAAAAAGGCGGGCTGGTGTCGCAACATTGTTGTGGGTCCCAGCGAGCTCCTGGCAGCTAGGGTGCTACTATGAAAAACGACCACCCTGCAGTAGCAGGGGTCTGTGGCAGCCATCTTGGGAGAAGGGAGCACCTGCACCTTAACACTGTTTGGCAATGAAAAGGCGCCCGGAGACCTAGTCCAACATAAAAATGAGGGTGGAAAAAATGAGGCACGATACAAAAATAGAAGGTGAGACCACCCTAGGGCTGACAGGTCCAACATGCGTCCCCCCCAGCCGAAAGAGGGGAGAGCTACCCAACCTCTAGGGAGTTCTCTTCACTAAGGCGGAAAAACCTGGAGAGACCGTCAGTATTGGCGTGGTCAACTCCGGGCCGATGTTCCACCCGAAAGTCCATCCCCTGTAGGGAAATGGACCACCTCAACAACTTGGGGTTTTCGCCTCTCATCTGCATGAGCCAGCGAAGGGGGCGGGGGTCGGTCTGGATAAGGAAGTGAGTGCCAAAGAGGTATGGCCTCAACTTCTTCAGAGCCCATACCACCGCGAAGGCTTCTCTCTCAATGGTGCTCCATCGCCGTTCCCGAGGGAGGAGTCTTCGAGATATGAAGGCCACAGGTT
Source organism: Triturus cristatus (assembly GCF_964204655.1). Classification (NCBI taxonomy): domain Eukaryota; kingdom Metazoa; phylum Chordata; class Amphibia; order Caudata; family Salamandridae; genus Triturus; species Triturus cristatus. Next base: position 254,337,823 of record NC_140586.1, read on the forward strand.
GGTCTTGGCCCTCGGTGTTGAGTTGCGAGAGCACCGCACCTATGCCGTGCTCTGAGGCGTCTGTCTGTACAATAAATTCCTTGCTGAAATCGGGTGTTGCTAGTACTGGAGCTGTACACATCGCATTTTTCAGCGTGTCAAAGGCTTCTTGGCATGCAGCTGTCCATATGACCTTGCGAGGTTGTTTCTTTGAGGTCAACTCCGTCAAGGGGGTCACGATGGTACCATATCCCTTGACGAACCGGCGGTAATACCCAGTGAGGCCGAGGAAAGCTCGGACCTCTGTTTGGGTCTTGGGGGGCTCCCAAGCCAAGATGGTTTCAATTTTGGCCTGGAGGCGTTGCACCTTACCTCCGCCCACCAGGTGTCCCAGGTACACGACAGATCCCTGTCCAATCTGGCACTTGCTGGCTTTAATGGTTAAGCCAGCGCGTTGCAGCGCCTGCAATACCTCCTGGAGGTGTTGCAGATGGTCCTCCCAGCTGCTACTGAAGACAGCTATGTCATCCAAGTAGGCTGCTGAGAAGGACTCCAGGCCAGATAGTACCTGATTCACTAACCGCTGGAATGTGGCCGGAGCATTTTTGAGCCCAAAGGGCATCACTCGAAATTGGTAGTGGCCCTCTGGGGTGGAGAACGCTGTCTTCTCCCGTGCTCCGTCGGCCATGGCAATCTGCCAATATCCGGACGTCAGGTCAATGGTGCTGAGGTACCGGGCTGCTCCCAGCCGGTCCACCAGCTCATCTGCACGCGGGATGGGGTGAGCATCTGTCTTCGTGACAGAGTTCAACCCCCGGTAGTCCACACAGAACCGAAGTTCTGGCGTCGTACCCGGTGGGGCCGCTTTCGGCACCAACACCACTGGACTAGCCCACGGGCTGCTGGAAGGTTCTATCACCCCCAGCTCCAGCATCTTTGCCACCTCACGCTGGATGCTATCCTTCACTCGGTCAGAGAGCCGGTAAGACTTGTTCTTCACCGGGGGGCTGTCCCCTGTGTCCACATCATGGGTACACCAATGAGTGATTCCAGGCGTGAGTGAGAACAACGAGGCGAACTGTCCCAGGACATGGCGACAGTCCCTCTGCTGCTCTGGGGTCAAGGATGGGGAGAGGACTACACCTTCCACCGAACCATCCTTCTCTTGTGCCGCAAGAAGGTCAGGAAGAGCTTCACTCTCTTCCTCTTCGCTCCCATCCGTCACCATAAGGAGAGCAAGCTCCGATCGCTCATGGTGCGGCTTCAGGCGGTTGACGTGGAGCACCCTGAGGGGCTGACGGGGGGTTTTTACATCCACAACGTATGTGGTCTGGCCTCGCCTCTCCACAATGTCAAACTGGCCAGTCCACAGGTCCTGGAGGGCACAAAGCTCCCCAGGTTCCATAACCCACACCTTCTGTCCAACGTCCAACTCGACCGTCCGAGCGTTGCGGTCATACCACTCCTTCATCACGGTCTGGCTAGCCTCCAGGTTCTCTGTGGCTGCCTTCCACAGCTTGGCCATCTGGCTGCGGAACGCCAGCATGTAGCTGACAATGTCACGGGGAAGCTTCTGTGAAGTCTTCTCCCACCCCTCTTTCACTAAACTGAGGGGACCCCTAACGGGATGGCCATAGAGCAATTCAAACGGGCTGAACCCGACTCCCTTCTGCGGTACCTCCCGATAGGAGAATAACAAGCAGGGGAGGAGGACGTCCCACTTACGCCTCAAGCCCTCTGGAAGGCTTCGGATCATCCCCTTCAATGTCTTATTGAAGCGCTCTACAAGTCCGTTAGTCTGGGGGTGGTAAGGAGTGGAGAACCGGTAGGTCACTCCACACTCCTTCCACATGGCCTGCATGTAGGCCGACATGAAATTTGTGCCCCTGTCCGACACCACGACCTTCGGGAATCCCACTCGGGTAAAAATTCCCAACAGGGCCCGCGCCACCACCGGTGCAGTGATGGTCCTCAGAGGAATAGCCTCCGGGTACCTTGTGGCGTGGTCCACCAAAACCAAGATGAACCGGCGTCCCGCTGCGGTCGGAGGGTCCAATGGCCCAACAATATCGATACCGACCCTCTCAAAAGGGGTCCCGACCACGGGGAGCGGTTCCAATGGGACCTTCAACTTAGTCTCCGTCTTGCCACTAGCCTGACAAGACTTGCAGGTCTTGCAAAAGGTGTCTGAGGCAAGCCTCATCCTGGGCCAATAAAAATGGGGGACTAACCGTGCAAAGGTTTTGTCCTGGCCCAGGTGTCCAGCTAAGGGTATCTCGTGCGCTAACTCCAGCAGGAAGGCCCCGTAACATTGGGGGACCACTATGGCCCTCGAAGACCCATGTACCGGCACCCTGGGCTCACTGTATAGGAGACCATCCTCCCAATACACATGATAACCTCCCAGTTCCTGACTGGCCACTTGAGCTTCGGCCTGCCGCCGCATACCCTCAAGAGTGGGGCACGTCCTTTGTGCTTGACAAAATTCCTCCCGGGTAGGCCCTCCTTCCACTTGCCAGTCAGCAAGGGTCGGCAAGTCCTCCACAGGAACGACATCTACCTCCGCGGACTCCGGGGGCACCTCTGCGGCCTCCCCATCCGACTCACGGGGCATGTCCTCTACCACCTCCTTCTTCCCACGTTTGCGTTTGGGTTGGGCCATGATTCCAGGCTCCAACTCCGGGTGAGTTCCATGCCGGGCAGCCATGGACCGCGTGCTCACGCAAGTCCACCCTGGTAATCCCAGCATCTCAGTGTGAGCGTGAAACTCGACGTCCTTCCATTTGGTGTGCTCCAGGTCGTTCCCTAGCAAACACCCCACAGGCAAGGCAGGGCTCACAGCAACTCGCAGTAGGCCTTTGACTCCTCCCCACTCGAATGGAACACGAGCCACTGGATAGTGACTCAAACTGCCGTCAGCCAATAAGGCCGGATGGAACTCCTCGGGGACTACTTGGTCTGGGGACACCAGCCGCCGCACGACAGTGGTCATGCTGGCCCCTGTGTCTCTCAGAGCTTCCACCTCCTCCCCATTAATTCTCACCCTCTGCTGATATTTAGCAGTGTTCGGGGGCAGGGACACTACGGGGACCACTTCTCTATCCCCGAGTGAAACCAGCGTCAGGCCTGTCCACTCCCCTTCCCTATCTAAGGGCAGCTCCACCCCAAGCGCTATACTACTCACCCCGGGACTTTTCCCGCCCAATGGGGCTGGTGGTCGCTTGCGACACTTGGGATCTCCTCTGTAGTGTCCAATCTCCCCACACTCGTAGCACCGCACAATCCTTGGCTGCTGACTCCTGTCAGGGTAAGTGGGTCTTGTGGAATTGGACGGGGGTGGGGCTCCTACTCCCTTCCCAAACTTATTTTGGGGACCTTTCGAGAACTCCACCTTTTTATCTCCCCCCTCTTTCTTCTGGGGGAAACCCTGTCCGCCTTTCGAGCCATCTCCCCCGGGGCCCTTGTGAGACACCCGGGTGCTCACCCAAATATCTGCCTCCTCCGCAAGCTCTCGAGGATCCTTCAGCTTGCGGTCCACCAGATGTTGGCGCAGCTCCGGAAAGCTCTTATCCAAGAGGTGCTCCCTTAAAAAAGGATCGTACAACCCTTGGTAGTCCTGCACCTCGCTGCCACGCACCCAACCATCTAGTGCCTTCCTCGCATAATCAAAAAAATCTACCCATGTCTGAGTGGACAGCTTATGGCTGCCACAAAACTTCTGCCTATACTTCTCGGGGTTCAGGCCAAACTTCTTTAACAAGGCCTCTTTCATGGGGGCGTACTTAACCTGATCCGCCTTGGCCAAATATAACAGGGTGTCCCTAGCAGTGGGAGGTATATACCGGTAGAGACCACCTCCCCAGTTACTCTCGGGTACCCCATGGGCCGTTAAGGCTACCTCGTATGCCTCCAACCACTTCATGATGTCATCCCCTAATGTATAATTGGCTATGACTTCTTTGGGTAGGTAGAATTTTGGTTCTTGAGGTTCCCTGGGTATGCTGCCACCATTGTCTTTGTTAGACGCGTTCAATTGGAGGGCGCGTAGCTCCAGCTCTTTTAACTGAAGCTCGTGTGCCAGCTTCTTCTCCTCCATTGCCCATTCCAATTTTGCTAATTCCTTTTCCTGTTCCAATCTGGCCCTTTCCCTTTCTTTCTCCTGCTCTAATTTGGCCAGCTCCCATTTTAATCGCCTTTCTTCCCTCCTGTCCTCGTACTCTTCTGGAGACGCGCTCCTCCTGGACCCTGTCCTACTACTGGCCCCAGAACGTCTTCCTGGGGGCACATTCTCAGACATGTCTACATTCAAGATGTCTAGGACTTCCTGGGCGCTCTCCCCCTGAGGTGCCTCTGGCGCTTCCTGTCCCTCATCCCCTCTCCCTTCTGGGTGGGCTTCTACCCATGCCCTAATGGCGGTACGGAGTTCCGGCCCTTTTGCCTTCCGCATCCCGGGCACCCCCATCTCCTGCGCGAACTCCCTTAGTTGCTTCACGGTGTACCCCTCGAGGTACGCTAGCCGGGATTCCATTCCGGCAGGTGGGGACCTAGACACTAAGGAGAAAATTCCTAGGGTGTAGGCAACAGTCAATAGCTAACCAGGCTTCTTGCACTCTCTACCTGGACAGTGGAACCAATAATCCAGCAACCAATGGTTTTTGAGCTCTGGAACAAAAACGTAGGATAGGCGTTTAATTGTGGCGCCCTTCGCCTCACGGAAGGGTGCTGTATGGTCACAGGTCCCAAGGATCCCACCGCTGGCCAACAATGTAGGAACCTGGGGTCACCAGGCCCTATAGGCGGTAACGTGGCGCGAGCCGGTCGGGCAACCAGAGGGCTATGTGTTAAGCAACCATACACCACACGCTTCTCATGGACTAGGGACACACACAATAAGGGACGCCACACCGTTGAAATTATGCAAATACTTCAAGTTTATACAAGTAGGGCTGGTTAGATGCAGTTCAAGAGATAACAGTGTCATGCATGAGTTGTACTACAGACATTAAGCATATACAGGCCATACATGAGAGATGAATGCAGTTCCTAATCTAGACATGCGGTACATGGGTATGGCTAGGCACGGGTGATTCTAGCGCCGCGCGCGTTAAGCAAGGTTTCTCTGAACGGGGCATCCAGCACAGAACAATACTCGTGATGGGTGACACTGGATACTTCAACACGGAGCCTGTAGAACGAAGCGCTCCTTGTAATCAGTGACACGTAACCTTTTGAAGTAGAGCATGTAAACTAAGCGCTACTCGTAGTCACGGACAGGCACTACGATCAAGCAGAGCACATGAAGCAACGCGCTTCTCGTAATCACGGGCATGTAATACGTTCAGGCAAAACATATGAAGCAGTCCGCTTCTCGTAATCACAGGCATATAATACTTTCCGGCAAAACATATAAAGCAATGCGCTTCTCGTAATCACGGGCATGTAATACTTTCAGGTAAAGCATATAAAGTAATGTGCTTCTCGTAATCACGGGCATGTAATACTTTCAGGCAAAGCCTATAAAGCAACGCTCTACTCTTAATCACTGGCATGTAATACTTTCAGGCAAAGTCACGGGCTCCTGGGACGGTGAAACGGAGCAGGGGAAGCCAAGCGCCGCCCGTAATCCAGGCTAGTCAGTTTCTCTAGAGTGGAGCTTTCAGCGGAGAGCGCCACCAGACTCGAGGAGCAAGTCCCTGGGTGCCGGTGCAGTTCGTGAGGCACCGCGCTCAGTTACGCTGAAGTGGGCACACAGAAAGGATCCCTCGGCGGGGTCTCTCCGTCGCGCAGGCAAGGGGGGGGAACTCCCACGGAGGGGACGACCCGGGCCGGGTGCGGTGAGGTTCTCAGACCAGCAGGGGGCGCACCAAGGGGAATCCCGGCCTCCGGGCTTACCTCCGTCTCGGCGTCAGCAGGCGTCCGCCCTCACGACGATGGGGGAACTCGGCCCCGATCTTGCGCTTCTCCTCACACGGCTGCGACGGCAGCGGCGGGGCCCCGGGCTTCTCCTGGGCCTCGCGATACAGCAGGGCACTTCTCCAGGCCTCCAGGCCGCGGCGGTGAGTGCGCTGGCTTCGTCGTCGCAGGGGGGGGGCTCAAATTAAGGATGGGGGTAAAGTGCTCAGAGGAGCACGCTGCCGGGGGTCCCAGACCAGGGCAGGGAGCGCGGGGGTCACAGCGCTAGTACCTGGTCGATCCCCGGTGGCTTGGCAATCGATTTAGTAAATAGTTCAATAGGTTAGCTTGGACACGCAGTCTCAGCTCTGGCATTCAAGGCTTACAGCTCGCTCTTGTCATGCAGTCTCAGTTCTTACAGTTAGGTTTCCATTCTCAGTTGTCAGATGAAGTCTTGTGGCGCAGATGTATCTGGCGCCCTTAAGGGGTTCTGTTACTGGGGGTAGGAATGGAGAGGGCGACTAGATCCTTCCTAGTCAGGCTGGCAGAGAGTCTCTGGGTCCTCCTACTACTGGGCAAGATCAGTGGGATTCACAGGGCACCTCACTCACTTAAGAGGCAGTACCTAAATCCTGTCACTCTCAGAGGCATAAGTCCCTGGCTAGGCCCTACCGCCTACACTCCTGGTGGATTCTTCCAGCTCTGCTTCACCCCAATGGCCAACTCACCACAAAAGTTTCCCTCCCACTCTTAAGTAGCCCTAGGTCAGGTGACCTCTAGCCAAGGCGGCAAAAGTAAAACCCCACCTCCCTTCTAGAAGGTTCCAGCATCTTCCAGGAGCTTCCCCACTCTACCTATGGGACAAAAAAAGGCGGGCTGGTGTCGCAACATTGTTGTGGGTCCCAGCGAGCTCCTGGCAGCTAGGGTGCTACTATGAAAAACGACCACCCTGCAGTAGCAGGGGTCTGTGGCAGCCATCTTGGGAGAAGGGAGCACCTGCACCTTAACACTGTTTGGCAATGAAAAGGCGCCCGGAGACCTAGTCCAACATAAAAATGAGGGTGGAAAAAATGAGGCACGATACAAAAATAGAAGGGGAGACCACCCTAGGGCTGACAGGTCCAACATGCGTCCCCCCCAGCCGAAAGAGGGGAGAGCTACCCAACCTCTAGGGAGTTCTCTTCACTAAGGCGGAAAAACCTGGAGAGACCGTCAGCATTGGCGTGGTCAACTCCGGGCCGATGTTCCACCCGAAAGTCCATCCCCTGTAGGGAAATGGACCACCTCAACAACTTGGGGTTTTCGCCTCTCATCTGCATGAGCCAGCGAAGGGGGCGGGGGTCGGTCTGGATAAGGAAGTGAGTGCCAAAGAGGTATGGCCTCAACTTCTTCAGAGCCCATACCACCGCGAAGGCTTCTCTCTCAATGGTGCTCCATCGCCGTTCCCGAGGGAGGAGTCTTCGAGATATGAAGGCCACAGGTTGGTCTTGGCCCTCGGTGTTGAGTTGCGAGAGCACCGCACCTATGCCGTGCTCTGAGGCGTCTGTCTGTACAATAAATTCCTTGCTGAAATCGGGTGTTGCTAGTACTGGAGCTGTACACATCGCATTTTTCAGCGTGTCAAAGGCTTCTTGGCATGCAGCTGTCCATATGACCTTGCGAGGTTGTTTCTTTGAGGTCAACTCCGTCAAGGGGGTCACGATGGTACCATATCCCTTGACGAACCGGCGGTAATACCCAGTGAGGCCGAGGAAAGCTCGGACCTCTGTTTGGGTCTTGGGGGGCTCCCAAGCCAAGATGGTTTCAATTTTGGCCTGGAGGCGTTGCACCTTACCTCCGCCCACCAGGTGTCCCAGGTACACGACAGATCCCTGTCCAATCTGGCACTTGCTGGCTTTAATGGTTAAGCCAGCGCGTTGCAGCGCCTGCAATACCTCCTGGAGGTGTTGCAGATGGTCCTCCCAGCTGCTACTGAAGACAGCTAAGTCATCCAAGTAGGCTGCTGAGAAGGACTCCAGGCCAGATAGTACCTGATTCACTAACCGCTGGAATGTGGCCGGAGCATTTTTGAGCCCAAAGGGCATCACTCGAAATTGGTAGTGGCCCTCTGGGGTGGAGAACGCTGTCTTCTCCCGTGCTCCGTCGGCCATGGCAATCTGCCAATATCCTGACGTCAGGTCAATGGTGCTGAGGTACCGGGCTGCTCCCAGCCGGTCCACCAGCTCATCTGCACGCGGGATGGGGTGAGCATCTGTCTTCGTGACAGAGTTCAACCCCCGGTAGTCCACACAGAACCGAAGTTCTGGCGTCGTACCCGGTGGGGCCGCTTTCGGCACCAACACCACTGGACTAGCCCACGGGCTGCTGGAAGGTTCTATCACCCCCAGCTCCAGCATCTTTGCCACCTCACGCTGGATGCTATCCTTCACTCGGTCAGAGAGCCGGTAAGACTTGTTCTTCACCGGGGGGCTGTCCCCTGTGTCCACATCATGGGTACACCAATGAGTGATTCCAGGCGTGAGTGAGAACAACGAGGCGAACTGTCCCAGGACATGGCGACAGTCCCTCTGCTGCTCTGGGGTCAAGGATGGGGAGAGGACTACACCTTCCACCGAACCATCCTTCTCTTGTGCCGCAAGAAGGTCAGGAAGAGCTTCACTCTCTTCCTCTTCGCTCCCATCCGTCACCATAAGGAGAGCAAGCTCCGATCGCTCATGGTGCGGCTTCAGGCGGTTGACGTGGAGCACCCTGAGGGGCTGACGGGGGGTTTTTACATCCACAACGTATGTGGTCTGGCCTCGCCTCTCCACAATGTCAAACTGGCCAGTCCACAGGTCCTGGAGGGCACAAAGCTCCCCAGGTTCCATAACCCACACCTTCTGTCCAACGTCCAACTCGACCGTCCGAGCGTTGCGGTCATACCACTCCTTCATCACGGTCTGGCTAGCCTCCAGGTTCTCTGTGGCTGCCTTCCACAGCTTGGCCATCTGGCTGCGGAACGCCAGCATGTAGCTGACAATGTCACGGGGAAGCTTCTGTGAAGTCTTCTCCCACCCCTCTTTCACTAAACTGAGGGGACCCCTAACGGGATGGCCATAGAGCAATTCAAACGGGCTGAACCCGACTCCCTTCTGCGGTACCTCCCGATAGGAGAATAACAAGCAGGGGAGGAGGACGTCCCACTTACGCCTCAAGCCCTCTGGAAGGCTTCGGATCATCCCCTTCAATGTCTTATTGAAGCGCTCTACAAGTCCGTTAGTCTGGGGGTGGTAAGGAGTGGAGAACCGGTAGGTCACTCCACACTCCTTCCACATGGCCTGCATGTAGGCCGACATGAAATTTGTGCCCCTGTCCGACACCACGACCTTCGGGAATCCCACTCGGGTAAAAATTCCCAACAGGGCCCGCGCCACCACCGGTGCAGTGATGGTCCTCAGAGGAATAGCCTCCGGGTACCTTGTGGCGTGGTCCACCAAAACCAAGATGAACCGGCGTCCCGCTGCGGTCGGAGGGTCCAATGGCCCAACAATATCGATACCGACCCTCTCAAAAGGGGTCCCGACCACGGGGAGCGGTTCCAATGGGACCTTCAACTTAGTCTCCGTCTTGCCACTAGCCTGACAAGACTTGCAGGTCTTGCAAAAGGTGTCTGAGGCAAGCCTCATCCTGGGCCAATAAAAATGGGGGACTAACCGTGCAAAGGTTTTGTCCTGGCCCAGGTGTCCAGCTAAGGGTATCTCGTGCGCTAACTCCAGCAGGAAGGCCCCGTAACATTGGGGGACCACTATGGCCCTCGAAGACCCATGTACCGGCACCCTGGGCTCACTGTATAGGAGACCATCCTCCCAATACACATGATAACCTCCCAGTTCCTGACTGGCCACTTGAGCTTCGGCCTGCCGCCGCATACCCTCAAGAGTGGGGCACGTCCTTTGTGCTTGACAAAATTCCTCCCGGGTAGGCCCTCCTTCCACTTGCCAGTCAGCAAGGGTCGGCAAGTCCTCCACAGGAACGACATCTACCTCCGCGGACTCCGGGGGCACCTCTGCGGCCTCCCCATCCGACTCACGGGGCATGTCCTCTACCACCTCCTTCTTCCCACGTTTGCGTTTGGGTTGGGCCATGATTCCAGGCTCCAACTCCGGGTGAGTTCCATGCCGGGCAGCCATGGACCGCGTGCTCACGCAAGTCCACCCTGGTAATCCCAGCATCTCAGTGTGAGCGTGAAACTCGACGTCCTTCCATTTGGTGTGCTCCAGGTCGTTCCCTAGCAAACACCCCACAGGCAAGGCAGGGCTCACAGCAACTCGCAGTAGGCCTTTGACTCCTCCCCACTCGAATGGAACACGAGCCACTGGATAGTGACTCAAACTGCCGTCAGCCAATAAGGCCGGATGGAACTCCTCGGGGACTACTTGGTCTGGGGACACCAGCCGCCGCACGACAGTGGTCATGCTGGCCCCTGTGTCTCTCAGAGCTTCCACCTCCTCCCCATTAATTCTCACCCTCTGCTGATATTTAGCAGTGTTCGGGGGCAGGGACACTACGGGGACCACTTCTCTATCCCCGAGTGAAACCAGCGTCAGGCCTGTCCACTCCCCTTCCCTATCTAAGGGCAGCTCCACCCCAAGCGCTATACTACTCACCCCGGGACTTTTCCCGCCCAATGGGGCTGGTGGTCGCTTGCGACACTTGGGATCTCCTCTGTAGTGTCCAATCTCCCCACACTCGTAGCACCGCACAATCCCTTGGCTGCTGACTCCTGTCAGGGTAAGTGGGTCTTGTGGAATTGGACGGGGGTGGGGCTCCTACTCCCTTCCCAAACTTATTTTGGGGACCTTTCGAGAACTCCACCTTTTTATCTCCCCCCTCTTTCTTCTGGGGGAAACCCTGTCCGCCTTTCGAGCCATCTCCCCCGGGGCCCTTGTGAGACACCCGGGTGCTCACCCAAATATCTGCCTCCTCCGCAAGCTCTCGAGGATCCTTCAGCTTGCGGTCCACCAGATGTTGGCGCAGCTCCGGAAAGCTCTTATCCAAGAGGTGCTCCCTTAAAAAAGGATCGTACAACCCTTGGTAGTCCTGCACCTCGCTGCCACGCACCCAACCATCTAGTGCCTTCCTCGCATAATCAAAAAAATCTACCCATGTCTGAGTGGACAGCTTATGGCTGCCACGAAACTTCTGCCTATACTTCTCGGGGTTCAGGCCAAACTTCTTTAACAAGGCCTCTTTCATGGGGGCGTACTTAACCTGATCCGCCTTGGCCAAATATAACAGGGTGTCCCTAGCAGTGGGAGGTATATACCGGTAGAGACCACCTCCCCAGTTACTCTCGGGTACCCCATGGGCCGTTAAGGCTACCTCGTATGCCTCCAACCACTTCATGATGTCATCCCCTAATGTATAATTGGCTATGACTTCTTTGGGTAGGTAGAATTTTGGTTCTTGAGGTTCCCTGGGTATGCTGCCACCATTGTCTTTGTTAGACGCGTTCAATTGGAGGGCGCGTAGCTCCAGCTCTTTTAACTGAAGCTCGTGTGCCAGCTTCTTCTCCTCCATTGCCCATTCCAATTTTGCTAATTCCTTTTCCTGTTCCAATCTGGCCCTTTCCCTTTCTTTCTCCTGCTCTAATTTGGCCAGCTCCCATTTTAATCGCCTTTCTTCCCTCCTGTCCTCGTACTCTTCTGGAGACGCGCTCCTCCTGGACCCTGTCCTACTACTGGCCCCAGAACGTCTTCCTGGGGGCACATTCTCAGACATGTCTACATTCAAGATGTCTAGGACTTCCTGGGCGCTCTCCCCCTGAGGTGCCTCTGGCGCTTCCTGTCCCTCATCCCCTCTCCCTTCTGGGTGGGCTTCTACCCATGCCCTAATGGCGGTACGGAGTTCCGGCCCTTTTGCCTTCCGCATCCCGGGCACCCCCATCTCCTGCGCGAACTCCCTTAGTTGCTTCACGGTGTACCCCTCGAGGTACGCTAGCCGGGATTCCATTCCGGCAGGTGGGGACCTAGACACTAAGGAGAAAATTCCTAGGGTGTAGGCAACAGTCAATAGCTAACCAGGCTTCTTGCACTCTCTACCTGGACAGTGGAACCAATAATCCAGCAACCAATGGTTTTTGAGCTCTGGAACAAAAACGTAGGATAGGCGTTTAATTGTGGCGCCCTTCGCCTCACGGAAGGGTGCTGTATGGTCACAGGTCCCAAGGATCCCACCGCTGGCCAACAATGTAGGAACCTGGGGTCACCAGGCCCTATAGGCGGTAACGTGGCGCGAGCCGGTCGGGCAACCAGAGGGCTATGTGTTAAGCAACCATACACCACACGCTTCTCATGGACTAGGGACACACACAATAAGGGACGCCACACCGTTGAAATTATGCAAATACTTCAAGTTTATACAAGTAGGGCTGGTTAGATGCAGTTCAAGAGATAACAGTGTCATGCATGAGTTGTACTACAGACATTAAGCATATACAGGCCATACATGAGAGATGAATGCAGTTCCTAATCTAGACATGCGGTACATGGGTATGGCTAGGCACGGGTGATTCTAGTGCCGCGCGCGTTAAGCAAGGTTTCTCTGAACGGGGCATCCAGCACAGAACAATACTCGTGATGGGTGACACTGGATACTTCAACACGGAGCCTGTAGAACGAAGCGCTCCTTGTAATCAGTGACACGTAACCTTTTGAAGTAGAGCATGTAAACTAAGCGCTACTCGTAGTCACGGACAGGCACTACGATCAAGCAGAGCACATGAAGCAACGCGCTTCTCGTAATCACGGGCATGTAATACGTTCAGGCAAAACATATGAAGCAGTGCGCTTCTCGTAATCACAGGCATATAATACTTTCCGGCAAAACATATAAAGCAATGCGCTTCTCGTAATCACGGGCATGTAATACTTTCAGGTAAAGCATATAAAGTAATGTGCTTCTCGTAATCACGGGCATGTAATACTTTCAGGCAAAGCCTATAAAGCAACGCTCTACTCTTAATCACTGGCATGTAATACTTTCAGGCAAAGTCACGGGCTCCTGGGACGGTGAAACGGAGCAGGGGAAGCCAAGCGCCGCCCGTAATCCAGGCTAGTCAGTTTCTCTAGAGTGGAGCTTTCAGCGGAGAGCGCCACCAGACTCGAGGAGCAAGTCTCTGGGTGCCGGTGCAGTTCGTGAGGCACCGCGCTCAGTTACGCTGAAGTGGGCACACAGAAAGGATCCCTCGGCGGGGTCTCTCCGTCGCGCAGGCAAGGGGGGGGGAACTCCCACGGAGGGGACGACCCGGGCCGGGTGCGGTGATGTTCTCAGACCAGCAGGGGGCGCACCAAGGGGAATCCCGGCCTCCGGGCTTACCTCCGTCTCGGCGTCAGCAGGCGTCCGCCCTCACGACGATGGGGGAACTCGGCTCCGATCTTGCGCTTCTCCTCACACGGCTGCGACGGCAGCGGCGGGGCCCCGGGTTTCTCCTGGGCCTCGGCGGCGGGGCCCCGGGCTTCTCCTGGGCCTCGCGATACAGCAGGGCACTTCTCCAGGCCTCCAGGCCGCGGCGGTGAGTGCGCTGGCTTCGTCGTCGCAGGGGGGGCTCAAATTAAGGATGGGGGTAAAGTGCTCAGCGGAGCACGCTGCCGGGGGTCCCAGACCAGGGCAGGGAGCGCGGGGGTCACAGCGCTAGTACCTGGTCGATCCCCGGTGGCTTGGCAATCGATTTAGTAAATAGTTCAATAGGTTAGCTTGGACACGCAGTCTCAGCTCTGGCATTCAAGGCTTACAGCTCGCTCTTGTCATGCAGTCTCAGTTCTTACAGTTAGGTTTCCATTCTCAGTTGTCAGATGAAGTCTTGTGGCGCAGATGTATCTGGCGCCCTTAAGGGGTTCTGTTACTGGGGGTAGGAATGGAGAGGGCGACTAGATCCTTCCTAGTCAGGCTGGCAGAGAGTCTCTGGGTCCTCCTACTACTGGGCAAGATCAGTGGGATTCACAGGGCACCTCACTCACTTAAGAGGCAGTACCTAAATCCTGTCACTCTCAGAGGCATAAGTCCCTGGCTAGGCCCTACCGCCTACACTCCTGGTGGATTCTTCCAGCTCTGCTTCACCCCAATGGCCAACTCACCACAAAAGTTTCCCTCCCACTCTTAAGTAGCCCTAGGTCAGGTGACCTCTAGCCAAGGCGGCAAAAGTAAAACCCCACCTCCCTTCTAGAAGGTTCCAGCATCTTCCAGGAGCTTCCCCACTCTACCTATGGGACAAAAAAGGCGGGCTGGTGTCGCAACATTGTTGTGGGTCCCAGCGAGCTCCTGGCAGCTAGGGTGCTACTATGAAAAACGACCACCCTGCAGTAGCAGGGGTCTGTGGCAGCCATCTTGGGAGAAGGGAGCACCTGCACCTTAACACTGCTTGGCAATGAAAAGGCGCCCGGAGACCTAGTCCAACATGAAAATGAGGGTGGAAAAAATGAGGCACGATACAAAAATAGAAGGGGAGACCACCCTAGGGCTGACAGGTCCAACAGAATGGTTTCCACCTGCTTTTGAGGCACCAGGCAAGGGGTTTGTGATATCGACTGGAGGACAGGGGGAACATGCTCCTGGGAATAGATCTCATGCATGTCTGATGGAACTTTGGGGGCTGCCTTTCTGTTATCATCCTTATCAGAAAAGAAACATGCTCACTCCAAGACACCATCCGACTTGTTAATATCCAGTATGGCGGTATTAAAATCCTCCAGTCTGGCGAATATTGGTGACAGTTCTGTCTGAAAATAGATGTAACTTTAGCCAGAACCTCCCCTTCCAGCGTCCATTCCTCACTCACTCTGCAGATAAAAGGGGAGGATCGTCCTCAGAGGTGGCAACTGAGCACTTTTTAGGTTGGGAACTTCAAGTAACTTTTGTGATGGCCTTAAATGTAGTTATTCGCTTAGAGTGCATAGCCTCTCTACAATGAGGCGGACTGTCGGGAGAACCTTCACTCAATGGCATCGATAGAGCGCTTGGTGCACGTATCGATGTGGCCAAAGTTAATTGCTATTGAGTATTTGACAAAGGGGCTGCAGGACAGGGAGAAACTGATGGACTATTAAGAGCACCTAGTCCAACTGCAGCAGTAAAGGACAGCCTTCTTTCAGTGTGGCCAATCTCATCAATAATGGACGTCATGAATCCTTCTATCCAGGGAGGTGGGCATAGAGGGTGGTTGCACCATGTTTAGACCCCCTCCCAATTTCCTCTTACCTATCTTGGAGCTTCTTAATCCATAAGATTGGTGAGCCCCCCTCAGTTGAAGTTATCCAAAAACCAAGGCGGGGTGGCCTGGCCTGACCTCTTCTGGGCTCTGATGATTGCAGACTGGCCCGTCCTTGCACCGGGCTTTTCCCCTGCATGGCCCGTGCATGCCCGCATGCGTCCAGCACTGCAGGAGTGTCCTGACGCCTTTATGGCATTGGGATGCTGACCCCGCCTCCTTCTGCCTGGAGGGTGCCCGGGGGGACAGAGTACCACCCCAGCGAGGCCGCAAGGCTGCAAGGCCACAAACCCACACCAGCAGACAAGCGGAAGACCAGGAGATTGCCAGAAGGTGTGTCCTGCGCTGTGATAGTGTCCTGACACCTTTACGGCGTTGGAAGGCTGGCCCCGCCTCCTTCATCCTGGAGAACACTGGGGGACCGAGTCCCACCCCAGCGAGAAATCAACCCCACAAAACCACACCAGCAGACAAGCAAGAGACGAGAGATTGGGAGGGAGGGGGGCAAGCCAAACTGAGATCAATTTGTGTATGAAAAAGGCCACTTTATTGAAACAGGTGCATATCACATTTAAAAACCTGGACACTGCCTTACAAAATGAACACCTCACTATACATCAAATAAGCTGACCCCTAATCCCCCCCCCACCCCTACGATCCCCTCGGACGTGACCCCACCCTGCCGTTAACATAACAGCAACATTACACAGTATTGCAGTTAACATTCCTGCCCTCCAATAAAAGCCAAATCCTCTACCTGCCTTTCTGCAAATGTAACTAACAAACATCTACTCTGAAACTTAGCCTACCTGCCTACCCTTTCCCTGCCCCTGCTCACAAACTTCCAACACTTTACCAAAAACTTCTGCCAACCCTGGCCAACTTTTAAAAACCCCTACACCCAGGAAAAAGGGGGGGGGGCACCCTCCCTTTTTTCTGCCCCCCCCTTCCTCATAGGTTTATCTTCCTGGTAGCTTTAAACGTTCAGAGTCCTAACCGAAAACTTCTCTAATTTCCACAAGACACAAGTTCATTCCCAATCACGAAAGGTGAACCCCATCACCCCTAAGAAACTCCATCATGTCAAAACGCATTTCTGTATGTGCCATCCTACCAACATTTAGCTCCCTACAAAGGTGAACCATCGCTGTATTGAATTTCCTCTTGGCTCTATCGACTGCCCCTGGCTTAACAGCCCCCACGTCAAATTCTACAGGAAGCAAATTCCATCCCTATGGCCAAGTAGCCAGACCACTGCCTTTTTATCAGTGCTAAATCCCTTTTTATGCTCCTCATCAAAACAATGCCATTCTCTTTAACCAAGCAAAAACCAAAGGAAATGATGGATGGAGTGTTGAACATTGCAAGCACTCACGCCCAGTCAACTGATCTGGGTTTAATCCATCACCGTTCTTTAGCCCACTCTGCCACCCCAGTTCAGACTTGGCCATATACAAATCAGTCTGACCCTGTGCCTCATGGGAACAGTCCAGCCCGAACTGCCAAGCCACGTCTTCCCTGGACCGGAAACAAGCTTCCTAGGACCGGTTTCTGGCATTTCAGCCGTCTTCAGCCAAGCTTGCTTGAATCCAGTGGCAAAGTGAGCAAGGGACTCACGTCTGAGCATACCCTGCCAACTTAGGGCGAACAAAGCAAAAACCAAAGGAAATGATGGACGGAGTGTTGAACATTGCAAGCACTCACGCCCAGTCAACTGATCTGGGTTTAATCCATCACCGTTCTTTAGCCCACTCTGCCACCCCAGTTCAGACATGGCCATATACAAATCAGTCTGACCCTGTGCCTCATGGGAACAGTCCAGCCCGAACTGCCAAGCCATGTCTTCCCTGGACCGGAAACAAGCTTCCTAGGACCGGTTTCTTTCATTTCAGCCGTCTTCAGCCAAGCTTGCTTGAATCCAGTGGCAAAGTGAGCAAGGGACTCACGTCTGAGCATACCCTGCCAACTTATGGCGAACAAAGCAAAAACCAAAGGAAATGATGGACGGAGTGTTGAACATTGCAAGCACTCACGCCCAGTCAACTGATCGGTGAACACCCTAAATATCGATTCAGAAATATCAACTGCCCAGAATATCGAATTCAAAATATAGAGTGGAAAGAATATCGAATTATCAAAATATAGATAGGTCAGAATATCTAAATTGGGGTACGAAATATCGATTTCCATAATATAGAATTTAAAAATATAGAATTCCATAATATCGAATTTTAAATTATAGATTACCATAATATCGAATTTAAAAATATAGATAGCTATAATATCGATTTTTTTTAGTGTTATGTATGGTATTATATGTGTTGAAATTATGTATTATTTTTGTAATGTATGTTTCATTTATTTAAACTAATGAATGTTATGTAATTTAATTTTTGCGTAATTTAATTCCGTAGCGGGTTGTGGGTTTATAGAGGAATAGGGTGGGAAGTAAGATTGATAATTAATTATTAATTGGTAATACATTTTTATTAATTGGCAATGAATTTAAATTAATTGAATAATTGATAATTATGTTAATTGTATTTTTTTTATTAGGAGCAGGTTGTGGGTTTGTAGGAATTGGGCGGGAAGTAATTTAATTGTAATAAAGTAAATAATTATTTTTTCATTTATGTGTATTGATAATTAATTGATAATTAATTATTAATTGGTAATTAATTTGTATTAATGGGTAAATAATTTGTATGAATTGCTAATTAATTGATATTAATTGCAAAATTATTTTTATTAATTGATTAATTGATAATAATGTTAATTGTATTTTTTATTATTGGGAGTGGGTTGTGGGTTCATAGGGGAATTGGGTGGGAAGTAAATTAATTGTAATAAAGTAAATATACTGTTTTATATTTATGTGTATTGATAATTGATAATTAATTATTAATTGGTAATTAATTTGTATTAATTGGTAATTCATTTTTATTAATTGCTAATTAATTTTTTTCAATGGTAATTAATTGTTATTAATTGGTAATTATTTTTAATTAACTTTTTATTGGTATTGATAATTAATGTAATCTTATTTTAAAATTAAATCATTACTTTCCCTACTTTTGCACTCCCAGGAGTGGGAATAGTATTTTTTACCCTCCCGCTATCCAACTCTTTCCCTACTGTTGCACTCACTGGAGTGGGAATAGTAATGTTTACCCTCCTGCTATCCAACGCTTTCCCTACTGTTACACTCTTTGGAGTGGGAATAGTAATTTTTACCCCTACACTATCCAGCGTTTTCCCTACTGTTGCATTCACTGGAGTGGGAATAGTAATTTGTACCCCTACGCTATCCAACGCTTTCCCTACTGTTGCACTCACTGAAGTGGGAATAGTAATTTTTCCCTTCCTGCTATCCAACGCTTTCCCTACTGTTGCACTCTCTGGAGTGGGAATAGTAAATTTTATCCTCCCGCTATCCAACTCTTTCCCTACTGTTGCACTCTTTGGAGTGGGAATAGTAATTTTTCTCTTCCTGCTATTCAATGCTTTCTGTACTGTTGCACTCTCTGGAGTGGGAATAGTAATTTTTACCCCTACGCTATCCAATGCTTTCCCTACTGTTGGAGTCACTGGAGTGGGAATAGTAATTTTTCCCTTCCCGCTATCCAACGATTTCCCTACTGTTGCACTCTCTGGAGTGGGAATAGTAATTTTAACTCTCCCGCTATCCAATGCTTTCCCTACTGTTGCACTCTTTGGAGTGGGAATAGCAATTTTTACCCCTACGTTATCCAACGTTTTCCCTACTGTTGCACTCACTGGAGTGGGAATAGTAATTTTTACCCCTACGCTATCCAACGCTTTCCCTACTGTTGCACTCACTGGAGTGGGAATAGTAATTGTTCCATTCCCGCTATCCAACGCTTTCCCTACTGTTGCACTCTCTGGAGTGGGAATAGTAATTTTTACCCTCCCGCTATCCAACGCTTTCCCTACTGTTGCACTCTCTGGAGTAGGAATAGTAATTTTTACCCCTATGCTATCCAACGCTTTCCCTACTGTTGCACTCACTGGAGTGGGAATAGTAATTTTTACCCCTACGCTATCCAACGCTTTCCCTACTGTTGCACTCACTGGAGTGGGAATAGTAATTGTTCCATTCCCGCTATCCAACGCTTTCCCTACTGTTGCACTCTCTGGAGTGGGAATAGTAATTTTTACCCTCCCGCTATCCAACGCTTTCCCTACTGTTGCACTCTCTGGAGTAGGAATAGTAATTTTTACCCCTATGCTATCCAACGCTTTCCCTACTGTTGCACTCACTGGAGTGGGAATAGTCATTTTTACCCCTACGCTATCCAACGTTTTCCCTACTGTTGCACTCACTGGAGTGGGAATAGTAATTTTTACGCTCTCACTATCCAACAAAAGCTCTACTTTTTTTACATTACTTTTATTATGTTTACATTTTAAGCTTTTTTATATTATATTATGTATGTTTTATTTAATTTTTTAAAATATTTAATTACATTTATATTATTTTTAATACATTTAAAAAATTCGATATTTTAGCTAACTATATTTTAACATTCTATATTTTGGAATCGATATTTTAGTACTTATCTGTTTGTAGATAGAGAGTCGATATTCTGTCCTTCTATATTTTGGCGTCGATATTTTGGGCATTCTATATTATGTCCCTCGATATTTAGTCACTGAACCAACTGATCTGGGTTTATTCCATCATTATTCTTTAGCTCACTCCGCCACCCCAGTTCAGACATGGCCATATGCAAATCAGTCTGACCCTGTGCCTCATGGGAACAGTCCAGCCCGAACTGCCAAGCCATGTCTTTCCTGGACAGGAAACAAGCATCCTCGGACAGGTTTCTGGCTAATCAGCAGTCATCAGCCAGGCTAGCTTGAATCCCCCCTCCCCAACCCCATATGTGTCAAGACAGCCATAAGGCAAGGTCATCCCAAGGTGTTGAAAGCTTTGGAGAGGTGTGGCTCACTGGTTAGAGGCGGCAGACCCGTAAGCAGAGAATCGGCCAGGGACCAGGGTTCAATTCCCGACGCGGCAGGGTCGTGGACCAGGGTCAAAACGGACTCGATAATTCTCGCCTCGGTACCTACTCTAACCAGGAACACACTCGGCAACTCTGGGCATTAAGCTTGCCTCATCTCTACAACGACCCCCCACAGACGCCGGGGATGCCTGGTTTCACCTTGGAGATACCCAGAAAGGGACCATCTCACAGGGATAGCCAGGACGGGTTCCCCAGCGGTCTACAGCGCCGGGACGCCCCGTTGCTGGGGCAGCTGTGCGCTTTACAAGTCTACAACATTTACATTTACATTTACATATCAAGGGAGGTGGCCCAACCCGCCATTCCCATACTCCTTGCCCAGTCCATAGTGTGGAAAACTGCTTTAGGTCAATGAACATGTTGCACCCAGGTATAAAACCGTTTTGGTCTGAGTGCACAAGAGAGGAGACAACTGTAGCCAGGCCAGGATTTTGCCAAGAACCTTGTAGTCGAGGTTTAAGAGGGACAGAGGGCAATAGGATTTCACATTCAGGGAATCATGCCCAGGTTTAGGAAAGACAACAATTAATGCTTCTGTCATGGAGATCGGTAATGTCCTGTTGGCTACCACCGCCTCATATAGCTTCAGTATCCAAGGGGCCAATTGGTGCAGTAATGTGCATAAAATCCAGTCTGGAACCCGTTAGTGCCTGGCACCTTCCCGCGGGCTATCTGTGTTATTGCCCCTTTCACTTCTTTCAAGGTGATCGGGCTATCTAGTTTGTGGTGCTGCAGGTGGTTAACAATAGGGGTGGAATGTTTGCTAAGTAAGTGTAGATCTCATTGAATTCCACCTCTGTGGATTCCTCGTACCGACCCCTGTAGTATTCCTCGAATGAACTATTAATCTTTACCTGAGTGTTCACCACCTACCCCGCAAGGAGTCAGAGCCCAGCAATTGGTTTTTTTGGGGGGACTCGGAGCACAGCAATCATTCTAGTAATTGGCTGGCTTTGTCACCATGTTTGTTGTTGTCACAAGTGAACTTTATAGTCAACCTATCTACTAATACTTTGTACTCCTTCCGCATAGCTAGCAGGGTCACACAGCTACTATGGTTGATCAGACATTCACTCTCCAGCCTTCCAATATAATACTCAAGCATTCTGCATTCAAGTCACTGTACTGGCTGTACACTGTCTTCACACACAAACCCTGCAGGAGCAACGTGAAGGCATCTCACTCAACCATGGGGTCTGAAGCATCCCCTCATTTTCCTGGAAGTAATGGTCTATGGCTTCACCGACCTGGGCACTAAATCTTGAGCCCTTCAAAGAAGCTGTAGGCAAGCTCCAGGTAGGAATCTTCTGTGTGGTCCTGCCTCATGTTAGCGAGATTAACAAGGGATTGTGATCCAAAATGGTGCGTCCCAGATACTCTGCATGCAAGCACTGCATGACTAGTGCTGGGGGCCAAAGATCATGTTCAGTCTTGAGTGAAGAGCATATACTGCAGAGTAGTGAGAGTTCTCCCTGTTGAGTGGGTGTAAAAGTTGCCAGAACTCCCCCACATGCATGTCATAAGCCCAGGTGTTCAGACATTGTGAGACAGTGTATGATTGTGACCCTATTATAAGCCCCCCACCAGAGTATGGGGTCTGCTGGGTCTGCCAACAAAGCAGGTATCAAAGTCGTGAAGAAGGTCACCTGTCCCAAGGTTGGAGCATAGGCCGCCACCAGAGTCAACTCAGCCCATCCAGTACCCCTCCCACTACTGTGTAGTGGCCTTTGTGGTCCATTGTTGTGTAAATCACTGTGTAAAGGTACTCCCAGGGCTACACACACCAGTGCTCCTCTCGCAAAACTGGAGTAAGTTGTGCTATACACACTGCCCCTCCATCGCCTACCCAGTCTGGTAAGTTCCAGTTTAGTGAGGTGTGTCTCTTAGAGACAGGCAAAGTGTACCTGGTGCCTCCCCAAGTAAGCATATATCTGGTGTCGCTTGACATACGACCCGGTACTTTTACGTCTCATGTAAGTAGCCTATATTCCTGCAAATCTGTATTTTTGGGGCGAACCCAAGTGTAGAGACCAAGGGGGTAGTATCAGAGCAACATCCAGACACATACCTTACAGAGTGTGTAAAGTGTATAAAAAAAGTCCTGTGGGTGGTGTGGGGTAATATGTGGCAACAATGGCATGTGTCACTAGACCCCATTGTGTTCCCCTACACCCTGTTTAGAGTGAGGCCAGTCCCACCACACTGCCAAAGTACATTAAAAGCACTTTGATGTAATCCAAGGCCATCACAATATCAGTAACTTCAAAATCTCCACCCCAGAACCAAGAAAAAGGATATCTGACCAACAAAGTCTTCAGAGGAGATCAGCCATCATTGGGGTAACCTAGGGGCCCCATTCAATGTCTCCGGGAACTTGTCCAGCAGGGAGGCACTCATTGAGAGCATCTCCGAAGCATGCAAGGTGACCTGAAGGTGCCAGAATCAGGAGATCCGACCTGCTCCAAGGCAGCTACCGCTTTTGTTCCACAGTGTATTAGGATGCCCTTCGTTTCTGCACATCGGCTGTATCGTCTGGGAAGATCGTGACTACCTGATTCTCTTCCTGCCAAGGGCCTTTGGTGCAGGCAATCTGTAGAATACTGTCCCTGTCCAGATAGTTGAACAGGTGTGATACCACTTGGGTCTGGCTGTGACTGATGAGGAGTGTTCTCTCTAAGATTCCAGCCAGTACCATGTCTCTTGAGCCATTAAAAAAATTAGTGCCCTGTCTCCCTTCATTACTTTACGTTTAGCAGGGAAAATCAGTGCGTACTTGAGCCCTATCTGCCGGAACTTTTGATTCACAGTGTAGTAGGGTGCCCTTCGTTTCTGCACATGCGCTGTATTGTCCGGGATGATCATGACTGCCTGATTCTCTACCTGCCAAGTGCCTTTGGCGCAGGAAATCTGTAGAATAATATACCTGTCCAGATCGAACAGGAGTGATACCACTGGGTGCGGTGGTGCCCGGGTGGTGGTGGGCGGGCTAGTACCCAATGCGCCTGTTCCACTGAGAAGAAAGTGGACGTTTTGCTCCTGAGAATTGTCTGTGCCAACCACTGTTCCAAGTATAGATCCACACTCGGCACTCCAATCTTCTCGGACAGGTCCACTTCTCCAATTTCCGTCATGATTGTACATCCGCGTTATCAGCTTTGTGTTTCAGGAGGTCCACTTCTTGCTGCCGTGGCCCTATCTTGGTCTGTGTTTCAGATACAATGGTTGAATCTCCGCTATTGTCACCTCATGTGTGGACACCTTCACCTTCAGTTTGTTATGCTCCATGTGCATATGGCTCATGTCTATAATCAAAGTGTCTAGCTTTGGTTCAAGAATCATCTGCAGACCATGCACCGCAGCAAGTAGTTCCACAAAGTTGGCGTTAGTGTCCTGTAACACAAGGTCAGTGTTGAGGGGTGTCCCCGCTGGGGCAGTCCCCGGTTCAGACATAGAAGGATTCTGTTGGGTGCCACCAACTTGGGTCCTTTATGGCGTACCAACATGACGTTGACAGGAGCAGCTGTAGAGCAGGAAACATAACTCACGAGATCAGCTACAGCGTTCTGTTGCTGGGAACACTCCGTAAACCTTCTGCACTATGTAGCAGTGTTGTCCCAAGGGGAAGGCAGGCCTTTGGTGTGACAGTCGACCGGACTGTGACAGCCCCTGAACGCAGCATGTATGCCTCCCTGTGGGGAGATGGTGGGCCACACACTGTACCCGAATGTATATGTCTGTGACCCAAAGGTGACAACAGCTTGTAGGTAGCGTCCGAGCCCCGCGTGGCTGTCTCCATGAAGGCTCCCAAGGGGTCAGAAGATCACTATTCCATTATGCCCCCCCCAACAGTGTTCGTCCATAGATAGAGTGCGGCAATTTGACTTGGGTCCCTCCAGGGAGCACCCTCAGTTAGGGTCACCCCCCCCCTCATTCGGTCGATCACCCCCAAGTAGGGATCTAGATGAAACATCCGCAAGCAGGGAAGAAGGTGTGACTCACCGTTATAGTCCACAGCTGCCTTTCAATAGTGCAGTATTGTGAGTCACATCTCCAGCCCGACAGTTCGTTGTCTCTCCCTTGCAAGAACGTTGATGAAGCGCGGAAACCTGGGTATCGGGAATCTAGTCAAAACCCAGTACCTAATATCCTCCCTTCGTCACAGGCCAAATATCACCTTAACACATTGACTCCTTCAATCAGTGGTGGGGCCCATAACACCAACATTCACACTTCACTTCTCACTGGCCTGCACTTACAGGAGAGATGATTGTTCCAAGCGCTGACATGAAAGGAATATCTTATAACCTATAGAGAGAAATTTATTTGCACATTTATACACTAATATCCTTATCCCTACAGATCTCAGTCCTAAACATCAAGCTACTCCTCCCACGTGATCAATGGATCATTTAGTTGATTTGATAGTGATGATTTAGTCCAGCTAAAGCATACTCAAAGATCCTGATCTACCCCCTTTTCAATAAACAACCAAACACATTTTCTTGTTAATCAATATATTTGTTTATCTAAATAATGCAAGAATTTTAGTTCCATTTAGTAAATTTATTAATCATTACGCAAATCACAGAACGCCATATTTACCTATTCTGGCTATCGGTCGTCCTCTAAGTCATCAAATTTAGTCGTCAGCACGCTACAGTCCCAAAGATTGGGTCAAGGACCAGAGACGTGTAAGTATCGATTAGTTCCCATAGATTTTTGGAAATCCTTAGTTCATCAAGACTTTGGGCAGCAATTCAGTCTGTCAAAGATTCAGGAACACAGCCGTCACATAGCGTCACAGTTGTCTCCGTCAGCAAAGGAAACACGCAATCCAACAACAACAACAGCAACAGCAGCCCCCCTCTCTATTGTAACGTCACTTTTATAATGGAAATAAGGTCTAAAAGATCAAATTAAGAGAATTTGGGCTCATCTCATTGGTTGGTTGGGATCGTCCGGTGAGATTTCACACAGTTCAGGATGTTAGGTCATCCTACATGTTCCATCCAGTTTTTATAAAAGTCTTTTGTCTAAACACTTGGCAGGCAACCCATCGAGACCTTGCTTGGGCACATCGAGTCTAGGGTCATGTTGAGGCCACTGGTACATGATGTTGGCGCAGGCGCACTTTGTCTGAAACCTCATGGAATGGTCGCCATCGCGTCGAGTTAGTCAGGCGGCCATCTTGATTTTAGGCCCAACGGATAACTTAAGCCAAACAAACACAAAATGTAATTACAACATAGAAATAACTAATAAAATGTTAGACCCTCACTAATTTCTATATGTGCTTGTAATTATCTAGCGTATTGCGACATTTAAAGCGTTCATATTCACCCATTGATGTCATCTGGTGCAACATTACAAAAACGTCACAAAAGCAACATATATCATGCGATTTTCTATTTTTCTAATGTTAATATGTGTACATATGTTAATAATAACAATTATTTAGCCATGCAAAATGCAAATCCCACGTGTATTTCATACATTAGTAATTGTTGATTGGATTTCAAGCAAACACATTAATAGTATTATAATTAATAGATTATTCTAATTAGTACAGGCATGCAGATTAGGGGGGTAAACAAAATGTTGTACTACCCGCTCCATCAATCCCCACTTTGGTGATTTTATCACCACACCATTAAAATTTTGTATCCCTTTTCATGGAGTCGAAGTGATTTCTTGCTTTTATTCACATCTCAGTTTCCCCAATATCTTCTCTTTTGGCTGTCTTATACATATTTTCCTTCACCTCTTCTAATTCTATTTCTTCAACAACCTAGGTTTACTAAGAAATTCTTAATAGCAGATATTTTCTTTCCAATCTTTTCCCAAACACCTTCAACCTCTAGGGGTGCAATTTCGTCATGCAGATCAGTTATATTTTTAATATAAGTTTTCAAATCTTTACTTTCATCTGGAATGTAAGTACAACAATGTTGAACTTTCAGCATTCCACAGACTCCACCCTCTTTTGCCAATAATATATCAAGGGCAAGTCGATTTTGCATTACCATGGCACGCATGGCAACCATTTCAGTATTAACCAATAAAAATCCTCCGGCAGTGCTTGTTGACAAGCGATCCACTACTGTTGATAGCTTTCTAATTTTGTTCGCATTCAGAGATACTCCCACTTCTGGTATCAATGCTCCAAAGATGTCACCCACAATTTCTGACCAAGATTCTCTCTTTCTACGTGCTAAATAACTACCTAACTTATGTACACCATCTTCTCCTCTTCCCATATGAAAAATCTTTGGGAAAACCAGGCCTACATAACATGTGCCATACCAATGGTCTGGCAAACGATAATACGCCTTGCCCCCGCAAATAAAGTATAATCCAGGAAAAGCTGGATCATTTCCTCCTTTAAATCCCCATCCACCCATGATTCGGTATGTATCATGGCACTCACTGTTACCTACAAAGTAATTATCACATGCAGTCTGATTCCTTCTAATACACAATTTTCCCTTATGAGGCCAATCTAATAGCTTCTCCCTTCAGGTGTTTTTCCATTTCTACATCCCAAACTGTCTTTTCCACTTTTCCCTCAGATGCCTTCCTTTTCATTTTCAATCTCCTTTCTTCAACCATATCTAAAAACTTCTTTTCTTCTTTCTTTAAACTGAAAGTCAAATTATTCCTAAATATATATTCTAATGTTAGTTCTTTAGTCTCTAAGAAAAATTCACCTAATACCTTTGCACGTTTTACCTTATTTAACTTGTTAATTGATGGCACTTGTGAGAATATATTATCTACATCAGAAAAATAATATTCTAACTTCCCTGTTTGGTAAAATAAACTAGCTATTACACTACATGTTATTCCATAAGTTACTGGAAGGTGGTGATAAGTCACTCCCTCCGAAACAGATGCAGGCAACTGCATACAGACATAGCAGTCCCTTACGTCCATTGTCTACATATTCATACAGTAATTACCTCCTCGGGGGTCTTCCGCAGAAATCTTTCCCTCTCTTTCTGTATCTGGCACCTGTCCAACTAGATTTGTTTTTTCAGGTGGAATTTCTCTCAATTTTTCATCTGGAACTTCTCTCTCGGCAATTTCTTTTATTGTCTTTTCACTGTCCTTTTCTTTTCTTGAACCTAGAGTTCCTTGTTCAGTCTCTGAGTCTGAGCTGGTATCAGAAATCTGTAACCTCCTGCTCAGGGCAATACTTCTTGGGACAAAAGTTAGATATGATTATGATTCCCCCTTTCAGGGTTTTCTTTTGTTCTTTTCTCTTCCTCATCTGATTCAGTACTAGATTCTGTTTCATCAAAATATTCTTTTTCTGTGCTATCCACTGGATTTGGAATCCTTAATGTGTGACTTGCATGAATCCAGTTCTTAATTCCAGCACACTTCACAGCTGTCGTTGTAGTCAAAATCACTTGTCGTGGTTTTCCCCATCTCGGAACCAAACAGTTTCTTCTTCTGTGTACTTCAATTCTTACCCAGTCCCCTGGGCTCAGATCATGAGCTTGCTTCTTTTCAAGGGTGGTGGCATCCGCTCCAACCTGATGAAACACAGAATGAACTGCGTCAGCCAGGCTTTTACAGTAATCCAACACCATGTCATCAGTTTTAGGCAACAGCTTGTTGACTGGTATGAACACATGGTGCATCGCTCTAACCATGATAATTTTATGGGGGCTCAACCCTGTAGTTCTATCTGGAATGGATCTAATAGTCATGAGTACTAGAGGCAAGACATCAGGCCATTTCATACCCGTGGCTAAACACATTTTCCCTATCCTGTTTTTGATTTTACCATTCATTTGTTCCACCACACCAGAAGCCCCTGGGCAATAGGCACAATGTAGTTTTTGTTGTACATTCAATGCTTCACAAATCAATTTTATGATCTCATTATGGAAATGTCTTCCTCGGTCTGATTCAATTGTTACTGGGAACCCGAATCTAGGAATAAATTCCCTCAATAGCAATTTTGCCACTGTGATTCCATCATTTCTTCTCATGGGGAATGCTTCCACCCATCTAGTAAACAAACAGACCATAACTAGAACATACCTCAACCTGTTACAAGGAGGCATTTTAATGAAATCTACTTGCATTCTGGTAAAAGGTCCTCCTTCTCGACCTATTGTTCCTAGACTCACCACTGTCTATCATCCAGGGTTGTACTGCTGACATATAAGGCATCTCTGACAAAGACTTTCTGCTACAAGTCTGAATTTTGCATTGTACCAGCTCTGCTTAAATGACCTGATCATGGCATCTCTCCCTATGTGTCCCTGACCATGATACATCCGTGCCATGGCAGACATCATGCTATCAGGCATAACTGGTCTTCCATCCCCATAGACCCATACATGGTCTTTCTCCCTTGGTGCACATCCTGCTTTTACCCACTGCTTCATTTCCTCATCTCCTGCTTCTTCCTGTAATTGTCTCACTTCTTCCCAGGTACCCACAATGTTAGTAAACAATCAGGTGCAAGAAGTCACTTCTTTCTCCTTTGCCCTGTTTATTGAATTCTGATTACGTGCACAGTATTGGGCTATATCATTGGCGCATTTGTTACCGATGGCGATATAATCGCCAGACTGTCTATGTGCAGCACACTTCACAACAGCCAACTGCTTAGGCAGCTGTATCGCCTCAAGCAATTTCCCAACCACTTCAGCATTCTTAATGGGAGTTCCACTTGATGTCAAAAATCCTCTTTGTACCCATATTTGGCCGAAATCATGCACCACACCAAATCAGTACTGACTGTCGGTGATCACAGTCACTCTCACACTCTTCCCAATCTTGCATGCTCTAGTCAAAGCAACGAGTTCAGCTATTTGGGCTGATTTTACTCCTTTCAGGTAGGATGCTTCCATTACTACTGCAACCGTGCATACTGCATATGCTGCACTCAACATTCCATCATCTGTTCTTAGGCAGGAACCATCTACAAACATCACAAAATCACTTTCTGGCAATGGTATATCTTTTATGTCCGGACGTGGTTTGGTACAAAAGTCGAGTACATCCAGACAATCATGATCTGCTTCATCTCTGACTTCCACATTCTCAGCATCAGGCAGCAACGTTGACGGATTCACATTCAAACATCTCTCAAGGCTTACATTTGTTGCACCTAATAGGACTTTCTCATACTTAGTCAGCCGACTATGTGTCATGTACTGAGTGCGACTTTAATGTGTTAAAAGGATTGCCACATCATGAGGTACAAACACTTTCACAGGATATCCCATCACAATTCCTTCACTCTGTTCCAAACTTCGACAGGTAGCAGCCACTGCTTTCAAGCACCCAGGTAAGGCTACAGCTACTGGGTCTAGCATTGATGAAAAGTATGCAATTGGTCTCCTCAGTTTTCCATGCTTCTGTATTAATACAGAAAGTGCACATCCATTCCTCTCACTGCAATACAACTCAAACTCTTTCTCATAATCAGGCATTCCTAATGCTGGCGCTTCACACAAACCATCTCTCAATCGTTTAAATGCTGCCAGTTCTCCTTTGTTCAAATTAATGGGGTCTCTCACATCACACTTGTCAGGCGTACCAAGGGTTTTGCAATCAGGGAGAAATTGCTTATCCATTGGCGACAATATCCAACCATTCCAAGAAACATTCTCACCTCTCTTTGCGTCATGGGGGGTCTCATTCTTCTTATGATCCTGATTCTGTCTATTGTTATTTTTCTCAGTCCCTTTTCGATATTATGGCCTAAATAATGTACTTCTTTTTTGCAAAATTGCAATTTTGATGGTGACACTTTAAGTCCTCCATCTGCTAGATGATTCAGCAAGGCTATAGTGTCCATTACACTGGCTTCGCGGGTCTTCGACGCCACAAGAAGGTCGTCGATATATTGCACTAACACTGAATTCTCGGGCATCTCTAGCCTTTCTAAGGATTTCTTCAATATCTGATTAAAGATCGAGGGGCTTTCTGTATACCCCTGTGGAATTCAGCACCAAGCCAAAATACGCTCGCCAAAACGAAACGCAAAAATTTGCTGACTGTCATGGTGCAATGGAATGGAAAAGAAAGCATGGCATAAGTCAATTACAGTATACCATTCTGCATCATGGGGAATCTGATACAAAATCACAGAAGGATTTGGTACAATAGGACAACACGATACAACAATTTTGTTTATCTTTCTCAAATCTTGCACTATTCTGAA
The DNA here is from genome assembly GCF_964204655.1 of Triturus cristatus. Taxonomy (NCBI): domain Eukaryota; kingdom Metazoa; phylum Chordata; class Amphibia; order Caudata; family Salamandridae; genus Triturus; species Triturus cristatus. Next base: position 254,368,175 of record NC_140586.1, read on the forward strand.
CTTTCCATTAGGCTTTTTCAGTCCCATGATCGGGGAATTACATGGACTACTCATTATCTCTCTCAAAATGCCTTGTTTTATCATTTTCTCAATTATTGGAGTAACTCCTTCAACTATTTCAGGTGTCAGTTTATATTGAGGGACATTTGGATAGCTTACTCCTTCTTTCACCGATATTTTTACTGGGTCCACATTTCTCATTAGTCCCACATCTTCTCCCGTGAAATCCCAGACTTCTGCCTTTACAGTCTGTTTCAATTCTTTGGGTAATTCATCAGGGTTAAATACAGCATAGGCTTCAGTAATCTCAGTTTCTCTGTTCGCCATAGTCATTTTATACAGCACATCTTCATCAGGGGTCTCAAATGCTATCCCATCCGGGTACAGAAAATGGTGCAATTCATTTTGCACAGCAGACCCCTACCTAATAAATTTACAGGACTTGTGTCGCACACGACAAAGCGGTGCATTTCATTTTCAGAGAACTTCCCTATGCTAACTTTCACTGGTTCTGTAAGATGAGTCTTAATCTGTCTGTTGGATACACCAACTACTTGGATTGTTTCATCCGAGAGAGGAAGATTCTTAACATCAGCTGACCTAACAGTTGATCGAGTAGCACCAGTATCGACTAAGAAAGTAATGTTTTCATCATTTATTTTCCCATCCACAAATGGGCCTGTCTGGTCTACTTCTAGAGTTGCGCCAAGTACGCACTCTTCTTCCTCCCTTCCGCACCGTCAATAACCTTCCTCTGAATCGCTCGCATCGCGTTGTAGCCAATACTGCAAAACAGCGCTAGCACGCGGCAGCTTAGTCACCTGTTCTTCGTTGTAGAATCCTGTCTCATTACTGTATTTCTGTGAATTATTGCTTTGTGGAAAAGGCGGTTTTGGCACCTGATTCTGTTGGGAAACAACCTGCTGCGGTTGACCACTCACCTCATTCTGCACCTGTGGATTCAATGATGCATTTTCATTATTAGTACTTGGGGGAAATTTACACTTGGATTTCCAATGCCCTACCCTACCGCAATTATGACATGGGAATTTCTTTTTGGCATCTTCTATGTTATTCGCTTGTCCCGCTAACTGGGCGTCCTGTCTTTCTGCGACTTTTACTTGTGCCCACATAGCCTTCTCTTTTAATTTACGTTGTTTGGCTTCAATCCCATCACTGAAATATTTTGCATGTCTCAATACTTCATCTATTTTCTTATTTTGCCAATCCACAGTATGTTGCTTAATCATTTCACTAATTTCTGGACGTAAACCATATACAAATCTGTATACAAAATGACTCAAATCTTATTCACTCAAATTTTCATCACCACTAAACTGTTTAAAGGCCAAAATTAATCTTTCGTAATAGGCATGTACCGACTCCTTACTTTCCTGATGAGTTCTGTCAATTTTTACCCAATCAGTTTCTTTGGGAGGTACTTTATTTTTCAAAAAGTCAATAACCTGTTCGTATTTCCTGTTCCTCGAGGGAAATCATTTGTAAATGACAAAATATCTTGTCTAGTCCATGGAACATGTACATATCCTCCTCCTGGAATTTCTCTCATAGGGCATTCTGTTACTACCTTTTCCTTTTCTCTAACAGGGAAAGCTGCAAAAGTTTTATCTGAGGCATCATCTCGTTTTCGATACCATCTGCTTCTCCATTTATCCACATCTCCCCATTTTCTCAGCCAGATAAGTATTTCCTTAATCTGACTTATTCGTCCTGTGGTATTCAAATTTTCAATATCTTTTTCAGTAACATCTATTTGATATGGTTTCTGTAGGGCCTTTACCTTTTCAATATCTATACCCATTTCATTTGCTACTTCTTCTAATCTTTCATGCAGATTTTTCGCTCTCCAAGTTATGCTTTTACACAAAAACAATAACTCTTCATCTTGGTAGGTTTTTAACTTTTCTGTGGGAATAGTTCCTACTATTAATTCTTCCAATACCATTCGCAGTTTGGCCACATCTATTGATTGGGATTCTTTGTCTTTTCTCTGCAAGCTTCTCAACCATTCGCTCAATTCTTCTGATGATGGGCCTACTGGTTTCTCTATATTATTTCGTCCTAAGTCCTTTTGAGTCTCTAATACTGATTCCATTGTCATTGTATGTCTTTCTGCTGTATCTGAATCAAAAAATGGGTTATTCGAAGCATTTGGTTCAATTATACTCATTGTCTGTCTCCATGGATTTTCATTTAGACTGTGCTTTGGCTTCTCAGTCTGTTTATTACTCTTATAAGGAACTGTTAAACAATGTTCACTATCTTTCTGTTTATCAAATATAGGCATCACAGGGCCTATAGTCACTGGAACAGTTACAGCTTCTAAATTTTTGGTCAATTCTCTTATCTTTTCAGTTAATTCTAAAGTTGTTTTTGGTAATTCTGCCGAATTTTCACCACTCATTTTATCATCTGACTTTCTCTCTATCTCTCTCATGGAATTGTTTTTCCCTAATTCTTGAGGTACTTGTTCTGTCTTAATGATTCGCAAAGTTTCTCTCATTGGGGCACTTGGTGTTAACATTTCAGATTCTGGTTGATACGGAGGTGGATTTTTATAAAACATGTCATCGAGAACATCGTCCTCCGATTCATTCACTCCATACCCTCTTGGTTCTATATTATGTCTCTTTTCCATAAATTTTTTACCTCCAATTTCCTCAACGTTTCTTACAGGAAACAATCCATCAGTCATACTTGCATTCCGCCACCTTCTCATTCTTTCATCATGAGTGTCATGTCCATATCTAACAAACATGTATCTATACCTTCCGCCACTTCTCTGCCTTTCTCTGTCATGCATCTCATATTCCCATTCTGTCAATGCTTCAAATTGTGTTGGTCTGGGTCTTGGTTCTAGATTCATCATTTTCTCTCTCAAATTTGTTAAAACCGCTAGACTAAACGAACCATGCTCTGGAAATGCCAAAACTCCATAATTCTTGGTATACTTCACCCAGTTATCCAACCAAATACAAGGATGATATCCGTTTTTCGCAACCATGAAGGATGCGGGGGTTTTCGGTGGAGGAAGCAACTGTCCTTCCCTAGTCAAAATCGGTTTGTCCTTTTTAAACCATTTCTTGATTTTCCCAAATCAGGACTTTTTCTTCTTTTTAGGTGGATCGTAATACATCATTTTTGTCTTTTGTGTATCGCTAGTCTTTTCCTTACAACTGTTCTGTTATTTTAAGCAATCGTAGCGCGACTCCCACTAATGCACCATTCCAGAGTGTCAACGTCACTTCTTCAATTCTCCAATCCCAGCGCGTCTCACACCGACACGCCAATCAGCGGCGTCTACATCACCCTTCAATTCGCCAATCCTAGCGCGGCATGCACTTATACATCAGTCAGGGGCGTCTACGCTTTTCACTAACTAGCCAATCTCAGCGCGGCTTTTCTGACGTCAGCTTTCTCCCTGTCTCAGCTCCTGCTCCTGCTGACCCCTCCTTTGCAAATATTTTTTTACATGTAACATTTCTTACGTTCTTTTTATTTAAAAATCTGTTAGTAACGACATAAAAACGCCACCATTGTCTGCTTCGCTAACAAAGCATAGTTAATGACCTTTTTCACAAGAATTCCGTCTTTCCCGAGAGCAGCGCTTACCTCTGCCCTACTACGAAATCGTTACTTCTGTTGATAAAGTATCACATCCCTCTACCTTACCCTTCTAGCAAGCATTAGCTAACCGTTTCTCCAGAATTAAGACACCTAGTTGGAGACCCAATGCTCCTGAGAATTAAAACCAGAGTTTCACAATTAACCCGAATGCCTTTCCATTCACGCACTTTCACACGGTAAAAATGTACTTAATTCACACAGAATTCTGTCTTTCCCGAGAACAGCAAACAGTCTGTCCTACTACAGAATTATGACACACTTTAATAAAGTAGCACTTCCCTCTACTTTATCCTTCTAGCAAGCTTAGGGAACACCTATTACCTTTCCATTGATAAGCGTTATCAGAGCTCCTTCTGGACTCCAGGTACCTAAGACCAAAATTTCACAGGTGACCTTCGCTACCATACACTTCTTTCATACAGGAAATGTCTCTAATGGCAACACACGGCGATGTTACCGAACCGAACCCAGACAATGCGTTGTGCAACTTCACTCGTTACACGTTTCCCCTGTGTACCTACAGGGCAACAACAATTCCGTCTTTCCCGAGAGCAGCGCTTACCTCTGCTCTACTACGGAACCGTTACAAACTTCCGAATTCCTACATCCCAGAAGCCATCAAACAACATAGAACTCAACGCGACTCAACATAGAGTGTTAATACATAAACCAATACTTTCCAATAATCAATAAGCTATTTACAGGCAATAATCACCAAACTAAAACAATAAAAACCATCATCCTGCTACCAGAAAAACTGATGGAGCGCGGAAACCTGGGTATCGGGAATCTAGTCAAATCCCCGTACCTAATATTCTCCCTTCGTCACAGGCCAAATATCACATTAACACATTGTTGTAATGGCTTTCTTTTCCTGTAATTACATCTTGTCTATGTTCTTCACTCTGATGATGCTTAGTGTTCTGGAATGTCAGGACTAAGCCAGCTGTGGAATGTGTGTGAGCAGTGAGATCATTATCTTACTGACAGTTGGGTGGATGAGTTGTTTATACCTACTACTGAAAATAAACCTGAGACACCCTACTTCAAGCCTCAGCATCTTTCTTCTTCAAAGAGGTTTACTTTTCAACACTGGCGACGACTGGGATCTCAACTCAACTCCAACTTTCATCTCATTTCTGGCGAACTACAATATTTCATCTCTTCTCTTCAAAGAAGACCTTTTACATCAAGTAAGAACGTTCCTTACTTAATAAATTTCGCTTAGAGACATTTTTTTAATTATTCCTGTCAACTACTGCTTAGAACGCTCTGCTCGGCATTTGCGCAATCTCTAAAACTCTTCCTAATATCTCTACTAGCATTCAGTGACCTTACTTCCCTGAGATAACGAGGTAGCTGTGATAGTTTGTACTAAGAGTGCACTAATCACGCACTTTTCTCATTAACAGTAATTTGGGAAATAATCAAATTACTCACGCTAGCCCTCGCGCTTCTTCACGCGCTCTGGTCGTTATCAACTGCGCGTTCTCCTGCCTGCAGAAGCCATGACGCCTTGAAGTTCTGGATATCCCTCGTCACAGGTTGGAATGCATGGGGGCTGAAACGCATGAAGGGCGTACACTAATTTCAGAACTTCTCCTGGATTGGTGGATAAGAAGCTGTATCCTGATTGGCTGCTGTGTATTTTAACGTAATCTGATTCGCTCGAAAGCTTGCTGGATGCTACAACAATGGGTTGCTAAGCAAACATCGTCATAAACAGTTGAGGAGTTTTTTTTAAGAGAGAGTCTTCGCCGTCTTTGATAACTTTACTACTGAACACATGTTACGTGAACAAACGTGGAAGCTCCTTTCTGTGTTTATATTCATTTTTGCGCTGACACGCACAGCACTCTCTTTGCAACCTCCAGCGTGTCAATTGCCTTTATCTAATAGCGCTGACACGCACAGCTTAACGCCCTGATTTAAAGTCTTCCTTTTCAATAGCTGGTGTGTCAATGGTTCTGATCCAAAAAGCGCTGACACGCACAGCTTAATACCGAACAGCGCTGACACACACAGCTAATTTGTTTGTCTTTTAGCGTGTCAATCATCTTTATTTTTACAGCGCTGACACGCACAGCCTAACGGCGTTACTCTAGTGTGTCAATCGTCTTGATCCTAACAGCGCTGACACGCACAGCTTAACGCCGAACAGCGCTGACACGCACAGCTAATCTTCTTGCCTTTTGGCGTGTCAGTCATCTTTATTGTTAACAGTGCTGGCACGCTCAGCTCAACGGAATTGCTCTCAGCCTTCTTCTTAACATTTAGTGTGCCAATCATCCTCAACTCAACAGCGCTGACACGCACAGCTCTTTGCTACCAGACACTTGGTTATTGGATCAGTTTTTTTTGCACATCTTTATCTCCTCTTAACATGCAAAACGTCACTGCAGCCCCATTTTTTCTACAATCCCCAGGTGACCCTCCCATTAAATGGTCCAAGTGGAAGAAGGTTTTCGAGCGCTACGCTCGAGTCTGTGGTACTTCTTTAAGTGTGGAGAGGAAGACAGCTTTATTGATGCATTGTCTGGGGTCTGAGGGACAGGATGTCTTTGACCATTTACCGGATGTCCCTAGCAGTTCCAGTTCGGGTCTCAATGAGTATGAGCAGTGTATTTATAAACTTGATGCTCACTACTTGCCAAAAGTTAGCACCATCTTGGAAAGATACCATTTTGGCAAACGTATGCAAAAGGATGAGGAAAATATAGAGAATTATATAACGGAACTTAGACGCTTAGCTTCTAGTTGTAAGTTTGACGCACTAATGGATGAAAGAATACGTGACCAGTTTATGCTTGGTTGTGTATCTGAGAAAGTACGTGACGAACTCTGGATGAAAGATGAACCTTCTTTGGATGAAGTTCTAGTAGTCGCTAAGAGAATAGAACACTCTTTACAATGTGTAAAGGTGATAAAAAAGGATCTTAATAAAGATGTGTCGCTGATTAATACAAATTCGGCGTCTAGGAAAGAAGCGGACAAGGGTGACTCTCACGTAAAGACCCGTGTTAAAGATATGAGTGCAAATAAATCTAATGAGAATTCTAACAGAGGTGGGAAGTGTTACAGATGCAATAGCACTTCACATTGGGCAAATGATAAGTCATGTCCTGCACTAAATGTTACATGTTCTCATTGTAAGAAGAAGGGTCACTTTGTAAGTGCCTGCAGATTCAAAAATTTAAAGAAAAAAGTTAGTGAAGTCTCTGATGGCAGCACATCAGATCAACATGATTTTGAGTGTGGACAAATTGTGGTCCAGGTTGGGGCTGAGGGGCCTCTTGATTTCATCTTGGTGGAGGGTCACAGAACCAAGGTTTTGTTTGATTCAGGAGCCAAAATTACTATCATTTCTAGCAGATTCTTTGAAGATAATTTGTGCAAGAAAGTTAAACTATTGAAGCCAGACATTCGTCCAACTGCATATGGAGGTGATCCCATTGAGTTAAGGGGTTACTTTAATGGTCTAATTGAATACGGGGAACGTTTTGCTAGTGGGAAGGTTTATGTTTCAAAGAAAGGTGATAGCATTATTAGCTGGTGGCACCAAAAAGATCTTGGTGTCATGTTAGACCCGAACAGCAATCCTCCTATCATTTTGAGAGAAAAAAAAAGTGTTGAGTCGGTGGTGGATGGTTCTTCACTACAGGCTCTTTTGATAAGCCAATATCCACTGGTTTTTGGTGACAAGCTAGGTTGCCTTAAGGGTTACTGTCATAAGATTAAACTTTTTCCTGGCTCAGCTCCTGTTTCCTGTAAAGTCAGAAATGTTCCGTTCACTGTCAAGGAAGATATGCTTAAGGAGTTAAATAAACTGAAGTCCCAGGGCATAATTGAGGAGGTGGAGGGTACATCTTGGCTTGCTCCGGTGGTGGCCGCAAGGAAACCTGACAACTCTTTGAGGCTCTGTGTGGACCTCAGACAACTCAATAAATGCGTTCAGGTAGATAAATATCCCTTACCTAACATTTCTGAGCTGTTGAGCATGGTAGGTGGGGCAAAGGTATTTAGTACAATTGACCTAACATCGGCGTACCATCAAATCTTACTTGATGAGTCCTCCAGAGATCTTACTGCCTTTATTACTCCGTTCGGGACATTTAGATTTATTAGACTTCCATTTGGCCTGGTTTCTGCTGCCTCAGTTTTTCAACGGGTCATGGAGAAGGTCTTAATTAACATCCCTGGAATTTGTGTGTACCAAGATGACATTTTGGTATATGGATCTACGGTTGCTGAACATGAAAGAAGGGTTAGGCAAGTGCTGGACAGGCTTACCTCTCACAATTTGACTGTAAAGAAGGAAAAGTGTAAGTTTGGTCTCGACAAAATTGACTATTTGGGGCACACTATGAAAGGTATTGGTGCAGTCCTGTATCAAGGGGGTGTTCTGCCAGAAAATACCATCATGTTTATATCTAGGTGTTTGAAAGGAGCTGAATGTCGCTATTCTGTAATTGAATGTGAAGCCCTTGCGGTACACTGGGCCATTAAGAAATTAAAAAAGTTTTTGTGGGGGACCTCATTTGTTGTAAGAACTGATCACAAGCCTCTTTGTGAAGTACTAACTAAAAAAGGGATTGACTCGATATCTCCCAGAATTTCAAAATGGGTGGTTGGATTACAGGGGTTTAACTTCATTGTTAAACATGTTCCGGGGTCAGAAAATGTTGTTGCGGATACTCTTTCTAGGTTAGTTCCTGACGAACAACAAGACAAACTGGATCAGGATTCAGATCCATCTTTTAGTCTTCCACAGGACTTTGTCTGTGGAGTAGATTATAAGGTTATTTCTCGTGAGAGGTGGTTGGATGCTTGTAAGTGTGACAACACTATTCAAGAAGTCTCCAAATTAATCTGTGAGGGTTGGAACCATAAAGATCAAGGCAGTGACTCCGTGAGAGATTTTTGGTTGGTAAAAGACCAACTTTCAAGTTGTGAGGGTTTGTTGTTGAGAGGTCACAAATTAGTACCCCCTGTGTCTTTAAGGAAAGAGGTTTTGGATTTGGCACATGAGGCACACTTAGGAATTTCTAAAACTAAGGAGAGGGTGCGTTCTAGCTATTGGTGGCCGGGTTTAGACACACAGATTGAACATTTAGTCAGGGAATGTGTTCAATGTGTTCTTAGTGAAAAGGTTTTGAAAACTAGAACACAGCCCATGGAAAAAAGAGTTCGTCCGTGTGGCCCCTGGAAGGATATTGCTCTTGATATTTTAGGGCCTATTCATGGGGATGGTTCTGACACGTTTGTTATAGTGGTCATGGATTTGTTTTCAAGGTGGCCAGAAGTGATTTTTGTGAAGAATATTAATTCTGCTACGGTTATTCGATGTCTAAAAGATATTATTGCCAAGGAAGGGATTCCTGAGACTTTGCTTACAGACAATGGGGTACAACTTGTTTCGAGTGAGATGGAGAGTTTTCTTGGTGATTGTGGCATTGTTCACAAGAAATGTTCTTTGTATCACCCAGAATCCAATGGAACAGTAGAAAGGTTCAACAGGGTTTTGAAGGAAACGGTGTCTTTAGCAAAGTCCAATGGTCTTAATTGGCAGGAGGAGGTTTTGAAAAGAGTGTCTGTGTATCGGTTTACCCCACATACCACTACAGGGAAGTCTCCTTTTCTTTTATTTCGTGGAAGGGACCCTGTTACTTTTTTAGATCCACCATGGGTAAATAAATTTCTGACTAGCAGATCTCGTGAGGTGGATTCTACATCATGGCAAGAACAGGAAGATTTGAAATGTTCTAAGAGTAAAAAAAAACTATGATGTTCGTCATGCTGTTAAGTCAACGAAGGTTAAGGTGGGTGATTGGGTTCGGATCAAGAGACCTGGTTTTGCTGTGTCTGGATCTAAGTTCACCAAACCGGTAAAAGTTGTCAAAGTGTTTAAGAATGCTGTTAGAACTAGTGATCACAGGGTTTGGAATCTAGGTCGTGTTGCTCTATGCAATACTGATGTGTCATCAAGCTTTCCTCACTCTGCCATGGAAGGGGAAGGTGCTCCGGAGGTTAATATAAGGCCAAGGAGGAATACTTGTTTTCCCTCCCATTTGAAGGACTATGTCATGTAATTAATGTCACATGATGTTAATGTGTTTTGTTTGTGTTTTGTTTAGGGGTAAAGGAGGGAGATATGTTGTAATGGCTTTCTTTTCCTGTAATTACATCTTGTCTATGTTCTTCACTCTGATGATGCTTAGTGTTCTGGAATGTCAGGACTAAGCCAGCTGTGGAATGTGTGTGAGCAGTGAGATCATTATCTTACTGACAGTTGGGTGGATGAGTTGTTTATACCTACTACTGAAAATAAACCTGAGACACCCTACTTCAAGCCTCAGCATCTTTCTTCTTCAAAGAGGTTTACTTTTCAACACACATTCACTCCTTCAATCAGTGGTGGGGCCCATAACACCAACATTCACACTTCACTTCTCACTGGCCTGCACTTATAGGAGAGATGATTGTTCCAAGCGCTGACATGAAGGTAATATCGTATAACCTATAGAGAGAAATTTATTTACACATTTATACAGTAATATCCTTATCCCTAGAGATCTCAGTCCTAAACATCAAGCTACTCCTCCCACGTGATCAATGGATCATTTAGTTGATTTGATAGTGATGATTTAGTCCAGCTAAAGCATACTCAAAGATCCTGATCTACCCCCTTTTCAATAAACAACCAAACACATTTTCTTGTTAATCAATATTTTTGTTTATCCAAATAATGCTAGAATTTTAGTTCCATTTAGTAAATTTATTAATCATTACGCAAATCCCAGAACACCATATTTACCTATTCTGGCTATTGGTCGTCCTCTAAGTCATCAAATTTAGTCGTCAGCACGCTACAGTCCCAAAGATTGGGTCAAGGACCAGAGACGTGCAAGTATCGATTAGTTCCCATAGATTTTTGGAAATCCTTAGTTCATCAAGACTTTGGGCAGCAATTCAGTCTATCAAAGATTCAGGAACACAGCCGTCACATAGCGTCACAGTCGTCTCCGTCAGCAAAGGAAACACGCAATCCAACAACAACAGCAACAGTAGCCCCCCTCTCTATTGTAACGTCACTTTTATAATGGAAATAAGGTCTAAAAGATACAATTTAGAGAATTTGGGCTCATCCCATTGGTTGGTTGGGATCGTCCGGTGAGGATTCACACAGTTCAGGATGTTAGGTCATCCGACATGTTCCCCATTGATATTTGATTTGAAGTTCTCGTAATTTGTCTGTAGCAGGTTTGAATTCTTTGCGGTGACAAAGAGTGACTGGGGCAATATCTTGAAAGACTTGGATGGAGTGGCCATTGTACATCAGGTTTGTTTCTCCCATATCTTCTGGAGAATGGCTTCCTATTCTACAAAAAAGTGAACTCGAGTGAGGATATCTGGGAAGAAGTCCGGGCGACCTCTTGGCCAACAACTCAGTCTGTTGGAGGGGAGGAATCATAATCAGCCCTGATTGTGTGTAGAAGATCAGCTTTTAAGGCCATAATATCTTGGCCTTCTGCTCCTCGCGGGACCCCCCTGATGCGGATGTTATTACGTCAGCTTCTATTTTCTAAATCTTCTTGCTTCAGCTACAGGCTGATATGTTGATCCTCTAGTTCGGCCATTCTACTCCAAAGGCTGTCGTGATCTTCTGTGCGTGCATCCATGGTGCGCTCGAGATCATCCACCCGTCCCCCAATCTCCGTAACATTCTGATGGATTTCTCGCAGGCAAGATTTAAAGCCACTCTTGAGAGACCCGATTTCAGCCTTAATTTCCTGCAGAAAAGAGGTCCCATCCTCGTTGAGTCGTCAACTGCAGAGACACTCGGCAGGTCAGAGGTGGGTGGCGGCTGGGGGTTGGATTTCAGTCATAGGGATGCCACTGGGTTATCTTTGGCTGTTGTAGGTGCGGGATCCTTGCCCACTTTAGAGCGCGGCATAGTGAAGGATGTCTTTACTTTGATATCACGGTCCAAGGGGGATGTTCCAAGGAGAAAGGGGGAGAATTGCTGGCGCAGTGATTGAGAGGCCATGCTGGGGTTGTTATGGTCTAGCTGTAAAGGGATAGGATAGCTGTGAGTCGGGACCCTGTTTGTGCCAGTGAGGGTGCTAGGGCACTGCAAACTTTCTGGGGCCCACTGACAGCTACCTCAATGGCGAATCTCAAAGGTCCAGGGGGGGACCAGAGGGAGGGTCTCTAGGTAGCCGAAAGAGAAGGAGAAGTGAGTATAGACACCGGATGAGTCCCACAGGCGAGTTCCCCAGCCCAGGAACCAGAGGACCGAGTGGGAATGTTGAAATGCACAGGGGCCAGGGGTAAGTGCCCATTTCAAAGGCCTCGTCAGGTTTTCAGCCTACAGGAGAGGCTTAAGCGTCCAAGTCAATGGCGGGTACATGTAAGTGTATTTAAGTCCTTTGAGTTCAGCAACAGATCCCTGCCACTCCTCGCATTGTCCACCCCTCCGATGAAGCAAGAGGGCCGAGATTTTGAAGGGGGTCTCACCGCACACGGAGTTCCACTGTGCGAACTCCACAGCCGATCCCTCCAACCCCCAAGAGTGACAACGCTGTGTGTTCTCCACCTTTGTGGGGACCACCGGCAACAGCCACCTCAGAGAGCGCCAGGTCCGGTTAGCAGCAGGTACCAAACCAAGCAGAGGGGTCAAGCGAGAGGGCGAGGCCGATCAGAGTGTGAACAGCCCTCCTGTGTCTCCCCCGGAGGTGCACATTGAGGGAAAGCTGCGCCAGGCTGTGCACAAGTCGATCTCAGTTTGAAGGGGGTGGATATAGGTCCTGTAAGTGAGCTCCCGCAGCGTGCACCACCCACCAGCATCGAGGTGTCGCAGTGTTATATTCCTGTTTAGTGTTCCATGCAGGGGTCGCTGGTTTCAGAGTGGAAGAGAGCCCTGTGTTAGGGTCCCATTTAGGGGTCAGGTTCAGAAACTCCCCTCAGAGCATCACAATAGCTGGGCAACAGGCAAAGAGTTAGTGAAGGAGAGGCAATGCAAACCCCATGGCTCAGAACAAGTAGGCAGGTGATCGGAGCCCCCAGAGATACCGCCGATGGCCCGGCAAAAGCAGGAGGGGGGGTAAAAGGCCCTCCGCTGCGCGGACCCCGCAGCCGAATTACCCTACCTGTGAGCAGTTCTCTCGTCGACAAGTCCGGAGGTCCAGTGTTTGGCCAACGCAGCGGGAGCATGGCCAGCACCAAAGGCCCCCAAAGAGCTGACGCCAACCAGGTCCGGCTACCCCCCAGGCCGCCTAGGAGGTGGAGGCCCAAGGTCCGTAGCACAGGAGTTGTTAGCAGGAGGGTAGGCTCTGGACCAGCACCAGGGCCAGATGCAGTCGAAGGCTGGCAGCAAGGGGAATCCAGGGCCCCCCCAGAGGCCCAGCAAGTGGAGGAGGGGGGGTAGAAGGCCCCGCTGCACGTTCCCTGCAGGTGATTCCTCCCACTCGCGGTGGTGAGCAGCAGCGGTCTCAGCGGGTATGGAGAGTCCAGGCCTGAATGGCAGAGTAAGGGTGCCGATGATCCACAGGCTGCTGGCTCCAGTTGAAGGACGTCTTTCTCCATGGATGGGCACTGGAGCCCTGCCTGCCGCTTCTCCCCAGTAGCGGGATCGGAGCAGGGGCAGCTCAAAACACTGGGCCAGCATCAGGCCTGAAGGTGGGTACTCCCCAGGCCCGGGGTCCAACGGGGCAGTCCTGCAGGCCCCCAAGGCTAGGTCCGCCCTCCGGCCTAGTCGCACAGGTCGTTAGGTCCTCCGCCAGGAGGGGCAGTTTTCTCGCCTCGTTGATTGTCCCCAAATGCACATCCCCAGGACAAACACGCCACAATAGGAGGGGCCGAGGGAAAGGGGAGGCAGTCCTGCAGTGCTAGGCCTCTCAACGGTACCCAAGATGGCAGCAGCTCTGGGCGCGGCCACTCCGTTTCCAGAAATCGGGAGTTGCCAGTGAGGTCCCCAGAAGATTTTGGGGGTTTTGCCAGTGGCGTCACTAGGGTTGGTGTCACCCGCTGTGGGTAACTCATGGTGTCACCCCCTCATGACTTACCGCATGGACCTCCTCCGCTCCGAGTCCGGCTTCCCACTCATTTCAGGGCGTGCCTGGCGGTTTAACCAGATTTAACTGGTGGATGCGTTTCTGACAGGCAGCTCTCCACCATGGTGGAGTCGTGTGACAATGACACCGTAGTTGAGCCTCCCACCCAGGCTTGGACATCGGGGGGAGGTGCTCCTACAAGCTATTCCAAATAAAGGTCTCAGTTCAATAGCACTTAAATGCCCAATAAAGGGCAGCCAAATATAGCCCCGTGACAGAAGTAAATGGTCTGAAAAATTATAGTGCCACAGATTCACCCCTTGTGTAGTCTTCACATTTCAAATTACAGATGGCTGCCAGGTCACATGATAGTGAATTTTACAGCACATTTTAAATTACATATTCAAATTGTATCAACTTTCAAAGCACAGTAAATAGTAGATGATGACCTTAAAGAACATCAGGTTACCCACCCAGTCATATGTACCCATAGACATTATTTCAGAGAGCACCAAAAATAGACACAAGTAGTGAATCAGAGGGAACAAAGTAAAAGTGAGACCAGTCCCCACATGGTGTGTAGCGAGCAAGCGCAGTGAGCAACCACTACTAGGGGGAGTTTGGGGGGTTGAACTTCTCCCCCCCAAGAAAATTTGGGAGACAGAAAGGCCAAAACAAAGCATTTTTCAACACATTGTTCATTACATATTAGATTGTATTAACTTTTAAAGCATAGTAAATGATTACCTTATAGAGCATCAGGATATCCAGTCATAAATTACAGACATTCCTACAGAGAACACTAAAAAATGAAATGTCGAGCATGAAACATGAATTTAAATATAACCAATTTATTCTTCTACCACCCAAATCTGTGTAGACAGTAAGCGCCCAGCTGTGCCTCTGCAGACAGAGACCCCTGTGCCTGTTAACAACAGTGTGATAATGACTCATTAATCAGGTTACAGCGGGCTACCTGCTAGTCAACAGTTTATTGGAATTTATAATATCATAGGTATGGTACTTTGTACTGGTGTGGTGTTCCCACTATCCGGCAACACGATATATCAGTGGTCAAAGTGGGGGGAAAAAAGTAGGGGAACTGTGGGCGGAGAATCAGAGGGCGGGAATAACCCAAGGATTGAATCAGTGGGCGGAGCCAGAGGTGTGGCCAGAATGCGCAAACTTCCCTATTTTTTGTATTTGTTTGGTTTGACTGCCCAGTTTTATCAACCAATGGATACACATGATTATTTAAGGTTATAATGAGTTATTGACAGTAAAATGTATACACAAAGTGGGATATACTTCTAATCACAGAATGTCCCCAAATACGATAAAAAGCACAAGCCATTTGTCTCCGAGCCATGGAGTTTCTGTCATCAGCACTTCTCCCTTTTCCACAGCAGCAGTTCAAACATGAATGGCTAAAAATCCTAGTTTGCAAATGTTTTCTAAATAATAATGGCTCTGCCATATTTGCCTCATAATGCAAGATCTGAAGCATGATCTGACCATTTAAACTAATAAATTGTTTGTAGCTCAAACGTATCAAAAGTTAATATAAAATGTGACTTGTGTTGCTGCGGAGTAGATGACAGTTAATAGCTCACTGTTCTATGTTAGGATTTGAACTTATAAACTGCAAGTAACAAAAGGATCTCTCTGACAAAAGCAGTAGCCCACTGGCCTATTTACATTATGTGCACTTTGCGATTGGCATGATACATGTTCTTTGCAGCAGATACATTAACCCTCTGAGCTACCTTTCCATGAGTCAAATCTCCCATTAGACAAAATTCCGATCTCTCTCTACGTAGAACATTAATCACCAGAGTCATCATGACATTTTTATTGTTACCGAAAATTGTTGGAGGCCAGGAAGGAGGCAGCAAGTGCTTTTAAAACCATAATATACTTGCAAAAATGATGCCTCCACCTAAAGTCAGCACCTGGTGCGGTCACAGCGGTTGCACCACCCTAGAGCTGGCCCTTCTCAAGGGTCCTGTGATCTCAGTGACAGGGTCACTGTTGTTCTAGGGTGTGCTGCTTCATAGGCCTGCCCTCAAGACTGGAGGTGAACTGCAGTATGAATAGTGGTGGACAAGCCTTGAAAGTTAACCTACACTTGTCATGCTAGGGTCCACCTGCTGGTGCTACGACAGCGGGGCTTCTAATGTCTTGCTAAGCCTTCTAAGGTCTAGCAAGAGAGTGGTCTGGCGGACTGGTTATTAAGGCTGAACCTGGTTCCCCAGTTCCAAATTCAGCAGCTCTGGCCATAGTGCTACATACTCTCCCCCATTGAACACCATATTGTCCCACTGAGAAAAACTCAGACTGCCTTCAACTACAACCCAATTGTTGCCAGCTATAAACACCTGGATGCGGCGCAATTGAAATTACACACTGGGCAAGAGCAATATGTGGCCTACATTTACAAAAAAAAAGTGACAGCATCCTGGAAAAAGCAAACAATCATAGGGGATGCAACATTTTACAAACCATGTGAAATGTAAGCAGGAACAACATGGTTACCTTAACGCTTTTACACTCACTGTTCAGAAATCAGTGAGTGCTTTTGTCTGAAAAGTTAAGGACATGACTACAGGGCCCTGAATGGACCTATTTCAATGGCCATTGCTTATATCCTTACAAAACGTAAGCAGTATGGTAAAAAGAGACAACATCCCAATATGCAGAGCAGCCGTACAAATTTTGTTTTTCAATCCTCACATTGCAGTACCTCCAGGATTGGTGCACTAGTTCCAAGCCCAGGGAAAACAAAGCCAAGACAACAAACAATAGCGCTTCACTGGCAAACTCTGTAAAAGTGGCGCTAATCTGTTTGGGTGTGACTACAATAAATCTGGCCAGTTTGCTACCACTCTGTCTTACATTATTTAGTTATTCATTTTTCATATTTTTAAACTTTTATTCACGATGCTGCACTTTGGAATTAAATGTCAGAAAAATACGACATTGATTTCCAGCAAAAGTGATTTTCTTTTTTGGATCCATGTCACAGGGGTGCAAATAAAAGAAAGGAGAGGAAAGAGAGTGAAACCCCGTCTTGCAGGCAGCCACTGTTTTCAGTAAGAGTCAGACTCAGAGAAGAACTGCCGCGCTAGCAGGCGAGACTGAGGCCTGCAGTTATTTACAAGAAGAGATACACACAGTATAACACCCTTAGAGGTACAGACACGAGCGGAGATCTGCCTCCTCCAAGAGAAGGCACTTCCTGGGTTAAAGGTCACTTTTTTGGAGACGGATAATTAATTAAAGCTGCTGCAGCAACATCACCAGATCACAGACCACCTGGGTTGAAAAATGCAAATTGGGTCAGGACATTTCTGTAATTTATTTTCCATCATTTTGCGTGACGCTTGTCAAGTGTGTAGCGCCTAGTATCTGGAGTGAGCTTTAAGTTTAAACAGAGAGTTTTAACAATGCGACAGAGACCCTGATGTTAAAGCGCCTCGGGTCCGAGCCACAGTCCTGCATCCGGGGACCGGGGCCTCTGGGCAGGTCCAGCCAGCATGTACACAGAGGCAGAGCTGCTGTGCCTGAAACTGAAAGTCGTCTCTTCGCACTCCAGGCCTCCTGAGTCCCGACAGCTCAAAAGATGGGCCCACCGCCCACAACTCTCGAAGACGACGTGATCAGAGCAGAGAGGCAGTGATCAGAGAGGCAGGCAGGCCAACTCGCTACCCACTGTCTCCGCCCCCTGCCCTGCGCGCTGCTGCGCCCTGCTCAAGAAGTCAAAAAGTCACAAAAGTGAAAACTTAAAAGTCGACAGTGACACTCCTAACAACACACACAGGCAGCATAATCATAACCGATCTGCAGCGTCCGCTTGCTTGACCACCGTGACCTGACCCACGATGATTATTATTACAGCGCATAGGCAGGCAGCATAATTTAAACGCTTGTGCTTGACGGTCTTGAACACCACGCACCACCCACCCATGCAGGCAGCATAACCACGGCTTGACCACCACCCACCGCCACCTGACCCACATGACCTAATCAATTGGTGCCGGTCTACAGTGCCGGAGAAACTCACTCACCTGCTGAGTTGGCAATGGTGGCAGACAGGGGGGGGACTACGTCGGTCGGCGGCTAGCCTTAAGCCAGGCTCCTTAAAATAAAATTAAATTATGGCCGCCCACGGGTGGTCAAACCGGCTGAGACCTCCTCCTCGTCCCTCGTGATGCCAAGTCACGCGCACTTAGGGCCCAATGCGCATGCGGGATTCCCGGATTCAAAGTTACATCACTGCACCCCTGTGACGACGCCACTGCCGAGGCGCGCAGACGCGGTGGAGGAGGAGACAGTGCGCACTGTGCACAGGCACCTCCTCCTCCTGAAAGCAGGTTAGGTTGCATTGCGCGGTTGCGTTGCTCTGCACTACTGCCCTTTGGTGTCACCCCATGTGAGGGTGTCACCCGGTGCGGTCCGCACCCCCCGCACCCCCATAGTGATGCCGCTGGGTTTTGCGGGGCTTCCAGCGAGTTCCGGGGACCTCACCCCTGCAGACAAGCCCGTCAGTCGATGTTATGTGAGACATAAAAGAGCTGTAGCAGGCCACGGTGGAGCGGAGCTTCGAGAGAGCGCGTACTACTCCATTCATGACTTGGCCACCCCGTGGCCTCAATTTTAATTAGGTACCCACCTACCCACCTGGGGCACCCTCTATGCAAATGTTAGGATCTGCGAGGGGAGCACTAGGCCACCCGTGGTGCCAGCAGGCTCCTCGCATGGTGCGGGAGTTGGCATTGCTTCCAGACGATGAGAGCAGCTATTTATGATTGTATCTCCAGGTGGGAGCAATATGTTGATCCCACATCAGTGCAGGCAGGAAGTCTGCTCCCAGCCGGCGAGGGCATTGTTAAAGCTCCTGCTGGCTGAGAGCTCACTTAGGGCCTGATTACGATGTCCATGAGCTCGCCGCCGATAGGCCATAGCTGGTGGTCCAACCGACCGACAGCCATTCAGTCCAACCGCTGGATTACAATACAGGTGGTCAGACTCTAAACGGTCGAAGAAAGACCTGCACCTCCGACAGGATCAGTGATTCCATCAGGGCAATGGTTGGAATCACAACCCCGAATGGAGGCGGTGCCAAAGCAGGCATCGCTGTCGGGATTACGATATCCCTTTCCAACAGCTTTTTCATGTTGGAAAGAATGCCATGATGCCATGAAAAGGCTGTCAGAAATGAATTTTGAGGGCCCCAAACAGGTCCCCTTTCCGTCGTGGCCAGTAGGCAAATGTAGTGCCCCCATGCACTTCCATGCACTGTGTGCAATGCACCACATGGGAGCAAGACCACTGACTCTTTATCAGTGAAATTGCTCTCCCACCTTTGCAGCTCCACCATTGAGTGAGGCCACCCCAGCCCCTGCACTCTCTAGTGTGAGTGTTCAAGGCCCTCCTCCACCTGCAGATTCACCTGCGCCTCATCCCTGGTGGTCCAGTGGACCTCTGTCTCCCACTTTCCGCTCCGTTTTTTCCCTTGTTTTTTTCTCTCGTTTTCACCCTCTTTCCTAATCTATTTTTCTGCACTTTTCTGCTTTCTGCTTGTTTTTCTCTTATCCCTTTATTCCTACTTTTCTCCTTTCCTGCCCGTTTTTCTCCCGCCGCTGCTGACCCTGCGGCCCCTCCTCCCCAGCACGATTAGCGCGACCAATCCAGTTCCCCTTCCCGCCTCCCAGCTGTCCAGCCCTCCCTGACCCCTACTGAATGGTGGCCGCTGCGGGAACAGGCGAGCATGACCACTGACTTTTGTCATTGAAATTGCTCTCCCTCCCTCGCAGCTCCACCATTGAGTGAGTCCTCCCCCAGCCCCTGCACTCTCTAGTGTGAGTGTTCGAGGCCCTCCTCCACCCGCAGGTTCACCTGCGCCTCATCCCTGGTGATCCAGTGGACCTCTGTCTCCCACTTTCCGCTCCATTTTTTAACTTGTTTTCACCCTATTTCCTAATCTATTTTTCTGCACTTTTCTGCTTTCTGCTGGTTTTTCTCTTTTTTCCTACTTTTCCTCGTTTCCTGCCCGTTTTGCCCCCGCCGCTGCTAGCCCTGTGGCCCCTCCCCCCAGCACGACCAGCGCGACCAATCCAGCCCCCTTCCCCGCTGTCCACCCCTCCCCGACTCCTACGTAATGGCAGCCGCTGCGCATCCATGACGCTGGCGCGCCAAAGTCAAGCCCATCAGCACCCATCCGCGACCCGACCGCGGCCAGCGCCAGGAACCCTGGACCTCCGCCTCGCCAACGCTACGACCCAGCAGCACTCCACGCACTCAACCCAGGCTGCAACAACAACTGCAAACTAGCATCACCAGCCCACACCCAAGGACCCTTAAGCTGTCACTGCGGCCGGCACACCTGCAGCACCACCAAGAACAAGGATCCAGCACAACCCCTCCCACAAGAGCACAACCGAACCGAAGACCCTGCAATGCATCCTCCTCAACATCCGATCCCTCAACAAACATGCCACCGAAATCTGGGACCTCCTCAAAAGCACCACCCCAGGACGTAGCCTTCTTCACCGAAACCTGGACCAACACTACCTCGGGACTGGACATCGCTATCGCCATCCCTGAAGGATACAAGATCTCCAGAAAGGACCGCCCCAC
Organism: Triturus cristatus; assembly: GCF_964204655.1. Lineage (NCBI taxonomy): Eukaryota > Metazoa > Chordata > Amphibia > Caudata > Salamandridae > Triturus > Triturus cristatus. The sequence continues at coordinate 254,388,514 of NC_140586.1, forward strand.
CCGCCCGGGAGGTGGAATCGCCATCGTCCACAAATCCACCCTCCACCTGAGCAAACCCCCGACGAGTCCACAGACCTGATAGAACACCTTCACTTCAAGATACTGGCCAGCCCCACCGCCACCCTCCAAGGAACCCTCAAGTACCGACCCCCTGGACCCCGCGGACCCTTCGCCAACCCCATCACGGACATCATCGCCCGCAGGCCATCGCATCCACCAACTACATCCTGCTGGGAGACCTCAACTTCCACCTCGACAACCAACTGTACCCCAACACCCCATCCCTCCTGGACAACCTCCACAACATTGGACTCCACCAGGTCGTGACCGAGCCCACAAACTCAGCAGGACACACCCTCGACCCCGTCTTCACTACAGGAAACTCCATCACCTTCAACCACACCACCGAACTCCCATGGACCGACCATTGTTGCGTCCACGTCACCTTCAGAACACTCACCATCCACAGACACCAGCACCTGCTCCCACAAAGAAACTGGACCAAAATCACTGACGACCAGCTCACCTTCTCACTCAACAAGTCCACCCCAACCATCTCAGAAAACGATTACCTCAACATCGCAGCCTGAACCATGCACAGATGGATCTCTGACAGCGTCAACACCATGGCCCCCTTCAAGAAAAACAACAATACCCGTGCCAAGAAAGCCAGATGGTTCACCAATGAACTTCGAGAGTCCAGATGCACTTGCCGCCGCCTCGAAAAGGCCTGGAGGAACACCAAATCCACAGAAGCCCACAACAACTTCAGAGCCGCCACCAACGCCCACCACCAGCTCATCAGAAAAACGAGGGAAAAAGCAATTGAAGACAGAATCTCCACCCACGCGCACAACAGCAAGGAGCTCTTCAGCATCATCAAGGAGTTTGCCCAACCCACCAAGGAGTCTACTGACATCCCTCCCTCACAAGACCTCTGCGACAAACTCAGCACCTTTTTTCACCACAAAATCAAGAGCATCTACGACAACTTCGACGAAGACAACGAATACACTGAACCCTCACCCACCACCCCGACTCCCGGAAACCAGCGATTGACAACTGGACAGCCCTCACCACCGAAGACACACTGAAGACAATGAAGTCAATCCACTCAGGGGCCCCCACGGAACTGATAGTACCGGATTCTTGCCTATCTTGTTATCTCCAAGAATCCTCTCAGGTCGCCAGGATCTTTTTATCTGCTAAATAGTGTAGAGGGGAGGAAATTCAATTCTCAGTATATAATCAACAGAATCAAATCTCAGTTTTAAAGGACCACTGACTCCGAATCTAAATTTTTAGGATTTTATTACAATCAAGAATAACTGCACATACAAACACCTCAATACAAGGTCAAGAAAATAAATGGGCACTAGTACAAACGCAAGTCTACGCAAGAGTCTCATACGACTCAAGATAAGAAGTACAATTAATTCCAAAAGCATAAGAAATGCAATCGTTAGTCCAATGTCTACATTAGGAGTCATTAGCCTAAAAGGAAAAACGGTTAGTCTATCCCTACTCTATCTCTAAGGTGACATCCCTACTTAGCATTTCCCTCCCAGGCAAGAGAGTAAAAAGGTGTCAGAAGTAAGGACCTCCTTAGAAGTACATTCACTTAGTCAGAGCTCCTTCTAAGATGCTCCTTCTAGGTTCCCATCTAAACCTCAACTGCTCCACCCCTGGGGCACTGTCCCTAATACAAAATCCCCAAAACGTAGAACACGCCCTCATCACACCTCATCAGCCAGGTCTTCTTCCCGTACTTTTCCAGTGAAACTTGTACTCCATCCAACAACGGTTAGCTTGACCTTGGGTCCCAGGCACCTTCTCCGCTGAAAGTATCATCCGTAAATTCCAATGTACTCCCCTGTTGGCTTCTCGTACCATCCTAACTCCTAAAACAAAGACCTAGTCTCTCTAACAAGCTAAATGTCCTTGCACCTGCAACAGAAACATGGGAACGAAAAACTTTTCACTTCTCTAAGATTTTCCGTCCTCCTGAAACCCAAAGCCTTTACCAAGGGAAATCATTTTCGGACTACAACGTTTAGCTAACATAAGAAATGAACAGGCCTTTCTCTTTAAACGTATATGTGATCAGGCCTTTACACTGTTAAACACACTCCTAAATCACACTTTAAGCATTAGTTCATTACTCTTTTATACGTAAATAAGCAGACTACACGTGCAACTTTAATATGGCGCACGTTTAAACTAATACATTGCATTACGTAAAAATCAAACATTATGCATTAACTAAAAAGACATATCTTTTCATAAAAAAGCATGGTTACATTTCTAATCACACCTATGTTAAACAATTCTAATGATACAATTTCTATGTCACACCTAAACTACTTCGATTAATATGTGGGTGCGGACTAACAGTGAATATGATGCACCCCTACAGTTTTCAGAATAACGTGGCGCTCTATCAGACCCTTGCCCCCACCAAATCTTCAACAGAGCCGCCGACACCATCGCACCCATGCACTACCACACCATCAACCGCTCCCTGGCGACCGCCTCGTTCCCCGACGACTGGAAACATGCTGAGATCAACCCCCGCCTAAATGAACCCTCAGCGGACCCCACCGACCTCAAAAACTACAGACCCATCTCCCTGCTCCCGTTCCCAGGGAAAGTCATTGAGAAAGCCATCAACAGCCAACTCGCCACATTCATCGAAGAACGCAACATCCTTGATTCCTCATATTCCAGCTTCTGAAAAAAACACAGTACTGAAACCGCCCTCCTCTCCGCAACAGACGACATTCGCACCCTACTGGACAAAGGAGAAACAGTAGCCCTCATCCTCCTTGACCTCTCAGTGGCGTTTGACACAGTCTCTCACCGCACCCTAATACGCAGAGTCTACGACGCAGGAATCTAGGACAAGGCCTTCAACTGGATCCGCTCCTTCCTCTATGGCAGAACACAGCGGGTCAGACTCCCCCCTTTCCTCTCGGACGCTTCACCTACCACCTGCGGAGTCCCCCAGGGCTCCTCCCTCATCCCGATGCTCTTCAACGTCTACATGGCTCCACTCGCCCCCATCGTCAGAACCTACGGACTCAACCTTATGTCATACGCAGACGACACCCAACTCATCCTCTCCCTAGCCAACGAACCCAACACCGCCAGACACAACTTTCGAGAAGGCATGGAAGCCATTGCCAAATGGATGAAAAACAGCTGCCTACAACTAAACACCAATAAAACAGAAGTACTCATCATGGGCCCAAACCCCGACACCTGGAGCGACACCTGGTGGCCCCCCGCCCTCAGAAACCCGTCAACCCCCACGGACCACGCACGCAACCTGGAAATCATCCTGGACTCCGAGCACAAAATGGACCGCCAGATCAACTCCGTCTCGTTTTCCTCCTTCCACACCCTCCGCCTCCTTCATAAGACCTTCAAATGGATCCCCCTCGAACACAGAAAGACCGTCACTCACGCCCTGGTCACCAGCAGATGCGACTATGGCAGCGCACTCTACGCCGGAATAAACAAAAACCTCACCCGCAAGCTACAGAACATCCACCTGCCAAAACACTGCCACATCTCCCAGCACCTGCGCACACTCCACTGGCTCCCAGTCGAGGCGAGAATCACCTTCAAGATACTCACCCAGGCACACATGGACCCTACGATCAGCCCAGCTCTCCTACACCATGGTACCCAACACCAGAAAGACCAGATCGGGAGGCCGCTCCTCCTCCTACCTCGCGGCAAAAGCATGGAACACCCTTCCGCTCCACCTCAGACAGACAACATCGCTCCCCATCATCACTAGAAACCTCAAAACCTGGCTTTCGACAGACCCCCTCCTTGATGGAATGAAACCTGCACACCCCCTACCCCTAGCGCCTTGAGACCCTTACGGGTGAGTAGTCGCGCTTTAACAAACTCCTGATTGATTGATTGATTGATTGACATGGTGCATGGCATACGGTGCATGGAGGTGCAGAAAGTCCTTCCTTTACTCAGTGGCTTGTGCTGTGGCCCTTTTCCTGGGACGCAGCTCAAGCCGTCGTGTAAAGGAGCACTTTGCTACCAACAGCACTGTGGTCCGATCGTAATGTGGTGATCGGACCACTGCCTGCTTGTCGTTCGGTCTTCTGACTGACTCAATAGCGGGTGGCGGTCCGACCACTCTGTATCATAATCAGCCCATCAGTCTTTGCTGCCGTTTGGTGGGAGATTTGAGAATGCTCCCACCAGGTGGGAGCAAACACATGATTCCCTGTCCACGATAGTGTGGGCAGGAAAACTACTGTGTCCTTGGGCTGGGCTCCCCAGGGCACAGTAGTGATCCTGCCCCAGAGGATGAGGTATCCGGGGCCATTAAAGACTTGGGGGGGGGGGGGGGGCACGCAGTCCCCCTTTCTTTGGTTAAAAAGGATGACTGTGGAGGATTGGGTTCCCAGGGCCTTTTTAGGCTTGAGGGGGGCTGCACAGCCCACGTCATCTTTAATGCACATTTTGGCCCAGGGGGGTGGGCTAACAGGACCTATAATGGCTTGGGGAAGAAGGCCAAGCACCCCCTCTCTGTGTAACGATGAATGAGACCCAGGGGTATGTGGTCCCCGGGGCATATAATGGCTCATGGAGGGGGCCCTACTGACACCACCCTCCCTAGGTATATATAATTATTAAAGAAAATGGCAACAGTAATTTTCTTTTTTTTTGCCTTGATCCCATGGGAGTCTTGAGAAATTGCAGCACAAAAAGTGGATTATTTGTAATTTTGGCCGCAGGGTTGTCCCTGGGTTGCTTGTGTTCTGGTTCAGGGAGGTCCAGGCTGGGCAATTCAGGCTGGACTGCTCCCATGAGGAACTGGTCAAGACTGATTTGCATATGGCTGGTTCCAAACTGAGGTGGCATGGTGAGCAAAAGAACAATGAGTTGAAGTGCTGCCTTGAGCAATTGCCATTTGTTTGGCTTTGGCAAGCAGCCTCCCATCACCTTTTGTGTATTTCAACCTAAGTGGAATAGGTATGCCCAGAAATGGGTCTCATGCTCACGATGTCTTTGGAACCAAGCTGTACACGGCTGATGAGCCCATAACTGGGGAGAAACTGATCCTGGGTTGCATGTGTTCTAGTTCAGGGAGTACCTGGCTTGGCAGTTTGGGCTGGATGTTTCCCATGAGGAACAGGGTCAAGACTGATTTGCATATTCCTGGGTCCAAGCTGATGTGTCATGGTGAACTTAAGAATGATGGGTTGGAGTGCTACTTCGAGCGACTGCCAGTGGTTAGACTTATTGCAAGCAGCCTCCCATCACCTTTTGTGTGTTTCATAAATTTAAGAATTTATCAACGTATGTGTCCTAGACGTTTCTTTATGAACATATATGTTACAAGGACGTCAATTCAAACTGTACTGTTTTGGTTCTATGTTGGTACGTGTTCTTAATCAACCTTGATATGGTAGTAAATAGACATTCGACCCAGACAAATGCTGCCTTGTCTGTGGCATATGTGTCATTAATCAAAGGGCTTGATGCTTCCACAGTTCTTAGAAAGAGAAGGCCAGGAGACATCTGCGTCTAATGGCAGACACAACACTGATTTGGCATAAAAGCATTGCTAGATTCACATATAACCAACCTCTCAGTCCTTCAATGTAAATGGGCAAACAGGGTTGGCCAAGAACCTAGGGACACATAATGGAATACAGCACTTGAACACACGCGCAGGGTATCCAGAAAGCCCTGTCTGAAGAACACATACTTAAATTACATACACCACACGTACGTCAGGCTGATGCACATACACCGAATGCTCCTGACATCAACCCCCAAGTCTCCCAGGTGCCAATGCCTAGAGGTGGGCTTCAGCCATATCGTTTGGACCTGCGCAATAATTACACAGTGCTGGACAGCAATAACGTAGAACTTGATGGAAATAATGGGGCAGACATTACTGGTGGAATCGCTGAAGTGCCTGCTGGGTGTAACGGCGCACACATGTAAAACAAACACGCTAAGAAGTTTGTCGACCTAGCATATGTGCTGGCAAAATGGCAAAACTGCAAATAGCTATGCCATGGAAGTCTATTGAGGCACCGTCTCTCGGCCTCTGGCTTTGCAGCATACTAAAGGGGCAACAACTGAGGTTGCAACCTGGCAGTCACTGCCTTTGCCCCAGAGAGGTACACCACCTAGTGCAGGAGCGTCCCGTGCGGGTAAGCACGGTGGGATGGGGTGGTCGACAGATGACGACAAAGGAAAATTAAATTTAAAAAAAGAAAAAGGTGAGTGGTTTTCTTTTTTTTAAATTCAATTTACTCCCCCCAACCCCACCTCTCTTACCTGCAGGGGCCGCGCCTGACCCAGTGATGTGAGGGACGTGTACTTAGAAAAGTGAAGGCCAACATAGATGACAACCACCATGACAGGTAGCACTTCCCTCTTATACTTCCTCATCCGGACACCACAGCATGAGTTGCACTCTACACTGCACCTAGCTATACAAGACAGACTGCAGAGAGCACTGAACGAGATATGTTCCTCCCTCTACTGCCCTCTTGCCTACACATATAGACACAACACCATGACTTTGTCATACTCCTTTCCTCCCTCCCCCTACTACATCCCAGTAGACCTCTGGGCCACAATGTGTACAGGAGAGGACATTGGTTTGCAGTCCATTCCATAATCTAGGCTAACTTGACTCCACTGAACCAGGGTTAAAACATTTTAACCCCAGCTGGGGCTTTATACCTCACTTTAAACTAGAACTTTTTTCCAACTAGTTTCTTTGAAGTGAATCAACACTACTAATCCCAGAATGCATTTGGTTGTTACAGCAAAGCCCTGGACTGGAAAACAGAGCCCTTGAAAACAAAACAGTTTGTTAACCTAATGCGTGGTTGTTTTATTGGTCGTGCAAAGTTGACCGTATCTACTGGGAAGGGATATTTGTATCTGATCTAAATCCACTCTGATCTCACGGTATAAAATCCCCAGTTTTATTGTTGTTTGCAGGTGCATTAGTGCTAACTTAGCAAACATTTTGGCACCTCTGTATAATAGAGATACAAATCTGTAGGCAATAAGATGCATCGGACCCCCCTGACATTGTGATGGTAGTTAGCCAAAATATTAATTTGTAAATACCAATATACAGTAATATCTGGAAAAAAAACATTGCGATACAAAAATATCATGATACAGAAATATAGTTGTATGGATGTTTTTTAATGATATTAGTGTGAAACGGTATTTCTTTTTCGATATTTTTGTACTTACTATTGTAAGTATAGGGACACAATATTTTTGTAATCAATATTTTTGACACAATATGTTTGTACCACACTATTGTTTTTTTCAATACTGTGTCAGTGATTCCATTGTGATAAATGGACAAATATGCAAATAAAGTACATACAAGCATATTAGGGCTCCTGGAATAGCATATGTGCTAGAAGTTCGGTAAGATTTCATAACTTTTCTTATTATATTTCCCGCAGCCACAATACCAATGGAAAAGATAGCAGATTCTATGAACTCATTTACTCACCTATAGAAAACTTAACTTAAGTCCATTTATACCTTTTCCAAGAACCTGAGCCTGGCCTTTCATTCAAAGCTAAGTATTCAAAATCTACGACTGCCAAGAATTATTAGCATCTCAAGACACTACTTCAGTATGCTGTGCCTTCTCTCGCTGATTTTCCGGATTTTGTGGATTCTGATAGCCTAAAGGTAAGACTATATTTGTGGTTGTGTTTTAAAGGGCCATCTTGAGGTTGACTTTAAAGGGGGTATATTTTGAATCAAGTAAGTCCAATCTTTTTTTTAAATGATACGTTATGCTCTTTCTCTGTTCATATATTCTGCTAATCATGATTTCTCTTATCTGAGCTGTTGAAAAGTCATCCTGTGCCCTGGGCACCCCCATTTGTTGCTGACTGGTACTAGTGGTAACTGACTTACTATCCCTGGGCTCTGCCTAACCAGGCCTAGGGCCAGTGCTATGGTGAAAACACAGTGAAAACACACACACACATTAGGGTACACTATGGGTTAGGGTACCCCAATGATTGGCATGACCTACCCCTATAAGTGCCTAGTACATAATAGGACAAGGGGATTAAAACTACCTTTAAATCCCTACTATATAATTTTGAATGATGATCTTTTTAAACGGTTATTTAATTTGAGGCTTATGTGCTCTCTTTGAAACAAAAAAACGTATGATGGGGTATCCTTGTGAATTCAGCGACCCTGCAGTTATCGTGTTTTTTGTCAATTGCACACCGATATCAGTTATCCGCAAATATCACTAGTATATGCTTAAAAATAACACATCTAGAGCAATAACTTTCTCAAATACAATTTTCGTTCTTCTTTCTCCACAATTTTAAATGGAACACAATACATTGTAATGTAGTTTCCCAGTACAGTCCTTGTTTACATTATTGCCGTCACTGATTGGAATATGCATCTCACCTGCCGTGCTGCCATTTGGGGGACTCACTGCCCCTAGAAACATCACACTAGGAGGCGCCCACACTTGTATAGAGGGGGAGGAGTCCCCTTGTGTTGTAATGCCTAGTGCTCTTGTCTCTCCCGGTGCACAAGATTTGCTGTGCAACCGTTTGGGGGACTCTATACCCCATAAACCTTAACACCAGGAGGTGACCGCACCTGTGGAGAGGAGGAGGCGCCCCCCTGGTGCTATTTAGGGCTCTTGTCTCTCCCGCTGCGTGGGCCGTGCCTGGGCCAAGGGCAAGCCCATCAGAGCCCGTTAGAGGTTGCGCTGGGCCACACCCCTTTCATCTCGATTGTTTCAGGTACTGTACACATACTCCGTTGATATACAGTTGCTGGCTACTAATTCCTAGCTAAATGGGGAAACGATAGCTCCTGGAGAGCAGCTCTAAAGCTACCCCGGCATCACTCTGGTTGGCTTTCTACAGAAGGCTGTTGGCGTAGTTAGTGAAAAAATTGAACTGGCTGACCGTTGCCTATCACTCTCCTCGCTACTGCCCCTTTGCCCCCCTGCCCTACTCTCCTTCGTGCCAGTTTAGCATCACCATAATTCCTCCCAAAAGCTATTGGCGCTTGCCCAAACCTGGGAGGTCGTGTGATAAACCCACCAGATCATACCTCCATTGCGGAACTGAAGGTGGAGGGAGCTCAACCTCAACCTCATCTATTCTCATGTAGTGAGGCAGCATGAGGCCCTGTGGGGAAAAGTAAAAGAGCTGAACCAGATACAAGATACCAGATCAAAGAAACAGTGAATTTCAGCTATAACTGTGTGCGGGGGGAGGAGGGGTGGCCTAAAGATGTAGGGGCTATGGACATTTTTCTTGAGTCAGTTAAGGACCTGTGCAAAAGCCCGACAGAGGCTGTGTTGGGTAAATTGGAACCAATATATGACTGCCTGGTTGCCTTTGGAACAGAGATCCATGGGATTAATTTTCCTCCTACTCAGAGGAGTTACTAACGGGGCAGATGGCTGTGTCTTTATCTCACAAAGATCAGCCCCCCCCCCCCCCCCCCGTCAGAGCCAATTCTGTATGAGCCAGCTGGCAGCCGCCTCCGGCCAGTACAACTTATGGGGCAGGTCTTGTCCATCCTCCTCCTTCTGAAAGTAGTCATGATCCCTGGATGAAAGCCCCTCACTACGGGGGCTGACCGGGTCACCTACATCTACCCTATGAGTGTACCCCTTATGTCATTGTTTTGGAAGGAGTTCCTCCCCTGGATCAAGGTGACCCAGAGGACCAGAAATATCATTTGACGAATTGAGTGGGTCGAAAAGTTTTGGAAAAAAGAGTACCCAATCATTTGCAGTAAAATTACAACCCAATCTCAGCGGAGAGAGCTCAGAAAAAGGAGTGGTTAACAATTTCCCAGAATGATCTGTGTTCTTTAAATTTCGAGGCCATATTCCCGTCAGCCCAAGCCTTTGTTCTAATTTCTTTCCTTCTTTTTTTCTAACGCTAATTCATACTCATATCCAGCTGTTCTAATTGCTACTGTCTTAGGTGGTAGCATATTAATGGCTTGCGGTACAAGCAAAATCAAACCATTTCTGGGCTGGTAAGTGTTTGGGTAGTTTCTTTACAGTGAGTGTACATGATGCAGTGTTGCATCCCACCGCAACGCCTTCCAAAACCTTACCTGGTTCAGCCACCTCAGACAGGCACCACATAACCTTCCTAGAGGTTTTTCAGCAATTAAGTCTTTAAAGAACTGGTTTGGGTCTATGCTGTCCCACCTCACGCGAACATCCTTGTTTGGATGATATTGTAAGAGGGGCCTGCTCTCATGTTTAATCTTCATTAAGGAAGAAAATACAAGGCCAACTGGAACACGATTGTGGTCAGTAAGACTGCTTTAACTAGTTTTGGGATTTATGGTATTGGCTTAAAGGTCAGGGGATAATAAAATTAAATCTATGGTGATTCCCCCTGTCTCTCCTGGTGTAAGCTGGTGGATTAACGACACCCTCTCCTTGTAAATCAGTTGAGAAATATAAATGATGTGTCACCAAAATCTGGTTTAGGGCTTCCCCATATGGGGTGTGTGAGAAATGGGTCATATTTTGTCCCTGCCAGTCTGTAATTCCACACATGTTTTCAACAAAAGGAGCACCTAGTAATGTTGTATTCCCCTAGCCAAATTTAATTTAATTTAATTGACTGCATTATGGATACTTCAATGACCTGCCATATTACAAGGCAGAAGAGGTGGAGGGCTATGTCTATGTTTTGTTCATCCCATTCCCTCTACCCTGCTTCTACAACCGGCTCTCATATTTTAGGATATGAGGCCATTGGTGGATTTGGCAAGCAATGGAAAAGGGGATTGCTCCTGTTGAATTATATGAACGAGGTTTGTTCAAACTCACAAGATCTTGTAGCTAGAAGGTGGCCATCCTGAGGTCAGGCTGTCCATTTGCCACCCAATGTTACTCCCTGATCAGTGACTACAGCACAAATGCCCACTTGAAAATAAACCAAGACGTGTGGTGGCTATGTTTGATTGTGCAAACCGGACTAAAAAGAAATTACTGTGGCAGCCATCGTGGAATGCGCTGCTACCAAATGTGGCAAACAAAAGAAAACTAAGAAACACAAAGAAAACAATAAGTAAGTAAAATAAGAAAAGTGAATAAATAAGTGCGATCGTAACAATGACCCAATGAACAACAATAGAGAGTGATATGCTGGCAGCACACACAGTTCAAAAGTCTAACTGAGGCAAAATAGGCACATCAGTCTGGGGCACATGATAAAAGAAATACAGAACAATCAAAGAAACAGAGGACCACATGTCACAAGAAGCACAGAAAGCAGGGAAACAGCTTTGTTGATGGAAAGGGAAGATTAATTTGAACAAATTCAAAACCTTTAACACTTGTAACATGAACTCCAAATCAAATGATAAGTGGAAAGGAGATCCAAATTAATACAGGAAAACAGGGTGACCAAGTGAGTTAAGAACTTATGCTGTGATGAGTGGAGTTACAAAGTTGAAAGCTGGCTGGACAAAGTGAGCCATTCATCTTTGTGGGGCTGTATATTGAGTACTATTGAAATGTAGATGGAATAGATGATGGACCACCAGAAATCATAGCCTAAAGAGCGTGTTAAACAATAAATCCACAAAGAAAACACAACGAGTTCTGAAGTAGTGCAGCACACACTGATGACAATCAATACATCGACTCGTGGATGGTTTTCATCTGTGAAGCGGCATAAGAGAAATGATACTGTGCAAAAAGGACTGCATACATAAGTTTAGCAGAAATCGCACCTAGATTCAATATTGAAGCGAATGCTCTAAATGAGAGTGTGCCCCAACAACAAACCAACTTGCCTGAAAACAGATACTGGGGTGGCTTAGTGAGAAGAAGAATGATGATGGATTAAACCCAGATCTGTGACTGGGGGTGAGTGTCTGAAAAGTTTCAGCACTCCGTCCATCATCTTATTGTGTTTGCTATGTTTGCCCTAAGTGGCAAGGGTATGTCCAGACATGGGTCCCTTGCTCACTTTGCCACTGGATTCAAGCTATCCTGGCTGATGAGTGAAACTCCAAAACCGGTCCCAGGATGCTTGTTTCCGGTCCAGGGAGGACCTGGCCTGGCAGTTTGAGCTGGACTGTTCCCATGAGGCAGAGGGTCAAGACTGATTTGCATATGGCTGGGTCCAAACCGGGGTGGCTTAGTGAGCAGAAGAACGATCATGGATTAAACCCAGATCTGTGACAAGGGGTGAGTGTCTGAAAAGTTTCAGCACTCTGTCCACCATCTTATTGTGTTTGCTATGAAAACAGATACTAGCAGAAAGGAAATCTCTACTATTAAGTGCTACCACCTGTTACAGAGGCTGATACAGAGTAGGGCTCCAGGTGGAATAGGTGAGTGGAGATGGCTGAATTCACTGGATAAGTTTCTCTCAGTAACAAAACAAAACAAAAGCTGCAGCTTCCAGTTGATATAGTAGGACATGTGGCCAGCAGTTTATATGAACATTCTCTATGAAAAAGAGTGAAATATACAAAAAAAAACTCATAGAATGGTATGTAAACTTTCACCCTAAAGGAAATGTGGATCAACAGCATCACATTCAACACAGCAGGCCAAGAGCCAGGCAAATCCTTAATAGCTTTTACACCTAGTACGGCATTGCATTTCTAATAGATTCATGAGCAAGACTGAAATCCAACTGTGGATCATCAAGGGCTGTCTGTCCAACTTCAAGCAGCACTCCAGGTGGAGCATATGAAAACAACCGAGACATGATGGCTATTAAACCAACCACCATAGACTCAAGGAGCATTTGATCACATTCAGTTGAAATAACCGATTCAATCAATCAATCAATCAATCAATCAATCAATCAATCAATCAATCAATCAATAAGCTTTATTTCAATTTAAAATTAAATCATAAAAGCAATACATTTAAAAGAAGAGACCTCCCAACCAATCAATGTAATACACAGTATTCAAGTTCATTACAATGAATTAATATACAACTCCTCTAGTTTTACGCAGTCTCATTGCTGCCTTCAAAAAGTTTAAAACACAAAATAAAGTGAATTGATCGGTAGACATTTTTAAAAACAGTAATGCCACCCTTACATGTTTAAACTTAAGTTTCTTAAGCAGATCTTTCAGATACTGTCTCCTTGGCCCGGTATAAAAAGAGCATAAAAATATAAAATGAAGGGTATCCTGCGGAGATCTACAATCGCAGCCGCAGGGCCCTTTATCGCTAAGTTTATCGGTAAAACCCTCTAGCACTGCTAATAAAAAATGAATGAGACCAAATCTAAAACGGGTCATTAAGAATCTTTCATGTGGATTAAGTACAAAAGACAGATAGGGTTCTATACCAGTGGTTGTTTTGACCAATGCATGTTCTCTAACAGTCCGCTTTGAGAGTTCCGCCTTTTCACGATTGCTAACCAGAAAATTAGAGTGCAAGATCTTTATACTCCCCTTGTCGCTGGACCTAATTATCTCGGGTGCACTGTACAGTTCCTCACGTCCCAACTAGGGGTGGGCGGAATTTGCGGAATTAACCTTCGCAAATTATCGCGAGAATGTTTAAAATTATCGCAAACAAGCAGAAATATCGCAAAGATGCGGAAGTTTTTTTCCGGCATGTTCGCGAGATTTTCTGCATGGTTGCGGGTCGCCAACTTACCCATGTGGTTGCTTGCGGGCGCGGCCATCTTGTTTTGAGTTGTTCTCGCGGTGCATGATCGCGAGAAGAAAGACGTGATCGCGCGACGCATGACGTCACTGCGGGCGCGAACTGTCGCGAGACAGCGCAAATGGCTAAAAACAATACAACATCTCATGGAGAACGCGACCGGATCAAGAAAACTTGTCGGCGAACGCAGGGATTCAGGTAAGGCGATCGCGCGCGCGCGAGAATGTATCATTTTACAGCGCGAGCAAGAAACAAATTATCGCCAAGCTGCGGAAACCGGAATTTTTGACATTTTCGCGCTCTCCGCGGAACGCAAAAATGTCAAATTATCGCAATTTCCGCGAACGGAACGAAATTTTTGCCCAGGCCTAGTCCCAACTTCTTAAATGTGGTTTTGACGTATCGCAGCCACGGGATCCTGCTGCAATTATCCAGTTTCAAGCAGTCCAATAAGACAGATTTTGTTAATCCGGAGTCTTCATTGAGCCAAATTTTAAGCCAGCAAAGAAGAGGTTTGACGGCCACCAGGTCAGAGAGATAGCTGACGCCCAACTCCTCATGTATGCTGAAAGTAGGTGAGCTAGGCGGAACTCTCAGCAAGCTTTTCAAATATTTATTTTCAACAGTTTGAAGTTTAGACGTTTCTATGAAGCCCCAGACTTCACTACCATATAAAACCGCTGAACAACAGATGGAGTTATACAATTTTAAAATAAGGCCGGGCGTCCAGTACCCCAGCCGTGTGGCATATCCCTTGATGGACCCTGTAATCCTGGACATGTTGAGACATTTTTCATCTATTAGATTTTTTAAATTCAGCTTTACATCAAAGGTTATGCCTAAGTAAGTGAACATGGGTACATTTCCTAGTACATGTGTACCAATAGTAAAGTTCTGTTGTCTTCGTGGTTTCTCCCCTACCGTCATCACATATGATTTAGTGAGATTAGTAGACATGTCCAGATTAGTCATAAAAGTTGTAAAACCATCTATTAAAATTTGTAGTGCAGAGGGGGTACGGGCCAGGAGAACAGCATCATCTGCGTATAATAGGACAGGGACTTTACGTGAACCTATCCTAGGGACATCTGTCGCAATACTGCTAAGAGTGGAGTCCAACCCATTTATATATAACACAAATAAAAAAGGTGCGAGGATACAACCCTGACGCACCCCATTCGAGCATTCAAAACTTTTGGTTAAATTCCCTGCTGGCGAGTACCTAACTACGGCTGAGGTGTCAGAGTGAAGAGTATGCAGTATGCCTATAAGTGATGGGTCAATCCCCATTTCACCAAGCAGTGCCCACAATTTGCTGCGATTCACACGATCGAACGCAGCTGAGAGATCCATAAAGGCCAGAAATAATGATCCCTTTTTGGCTATGGTGTATTTGGCACTAATTAAATATAGGTTGAGACATTGATCCACTGTGGACTTTCCCTTCCGAAACCCATACTGGGTGTCGGTAATCACCCCCTTAAGTGCTGCCCAGTCCTCTAGTCTATTTAAAATCACCCCACCCAGAACCTTCATGGTGGCGTCTATCAACGAAATAGGACGATAACAGTGGGGACTGTCCCTATCCCCCTTCTTATATATCGGGACAATTATTGCAGAGGACCATGAGGCTGGCATTTTACTTGTGATAGCAGCATTTAAAACTCTAGTCAGAAGCGGGGTTCACACTTCAGGATTGCTATGATAAAGATCTGGTGGAATACCGTCAGGACCCGGGGCCTTGTTACGGCTTAGGGCGGCAATGCCTACACTGACTTCCTCCATAGAGAAAAATAGTGACTGTGTGGAATCCGTTGGGGCTGCTGGGGCCAGAAAGGCCACTTGATCTGTGGGGTGGTTATAAAGTCCTTTAAAATACACCTACCAATCATCCGGTAAAATTACTGTTGAGATGTCTGGCTTATTTGGATCTGCAAAGCAGGGACTATTTATCACCTGCCAGAAGCGTGTAGTGTCGTGTAATTCTGCAGCCACTGTTAAGTCTTCCCAGGCCGCGCGCTGAATTTGAGTCTTGCGCTCCTTTAACACCCTATTATACTCTTTCCGACATTCAGCCACTTTTGCCTTTACCCGCGGGGATTCTTTCATAACCATTTTGAGGTTCCTTAGAGCAAGTGAGCATGAGGCATCAAACCATCTATTTTGCGGTGGGTTAATTTTTCTCGCAGGGGCAGTAAGGAGAGTGCTAATCAGATTTGCGAGAGCCTCAAAGAAAGTAATTATTTCTAGCCCCCCCACGGTGGGATCTTGGCAATTCATAATATGCTCCTGTCCATCTTTAAAAAGAGAAGAAATTAATAATTCCGTGTCTACTTGTGCCCATCTTACTCGCCGCCCTTGGCCCGTGGTTGAGAGGGAGGAGGCCTTAAGGTGACTAGTCAGTGATGTGGCGCAGATATTAGTGGGGAGCAAAAAGGCAAGAGGGTTGTGATCACTGAATGGGCTGGAAATAATGTGAAAGTTTAGGATTGTGCTTGCCAACAAAGAGGTGGCAAAAAAAAAATCAATAAAAGAATTACAGCCTCTCCCTTTAAAAGTTGGGGGGATTAGACTATCTCCAGTGACGGAGAGCGTTTCCATTATATTTACTAAGCCTAAAGAATTTGTAATAGCAGTGAGTTCTAGACCTGCCTGCGAGTGTTCCATATGTAGGCCCTTACGCACCGGGCATGTTGACCAGTCTCCCATAGTGACCATCAAGTTTGGGCACAGATGACAATTAAAGTCTCCCAGCAAGATTAATTCGGTTCGACCTGCATTCTTGTCCAGTATTGAGCTCAGCCTCGAGTTAAGCTCAGAGAACGAGTTGCCTCCTTCACAGTTAGATTGTGCGTTGTAAATATTTAGGATAATCAGACACATGACATGAGTGGTCATTGTGATGCCCTGCATCAATGCTGAGTCCAACAGCAAGTCCCTCCATGTGCCTGACATCCCCAACCTTACAAAAACAATCAGACTTCCCTTAGCCCTCCCAGATGATGATTTTGCTGCTTGTCTATGGTAAGATTTATAACCTTCCAAAAAAGTGGCATGTCCAATTTCCCAAGTCTCTTGGAGACAAATTATGTCATACTTCCTAATCATTCTCAGCCAGTGTGGGTCGTGAAGTTTTCTGGTTAATCCCGCTATATTTCAGGAAATGAAGTTAATACCCCTGTGTTCACTTGTGTTCTCGCCTTCATTAAGTGCCCGATGCTCAGTTGGGCTTGGTCTAACTATATCCGTGTTGTAGACAGAAAGTTTCGAACTGGCATCGTGGGATCGAACTCCAGTACCAACATTTGTTCCTACTTTACTAGCTTCACTGACTGAGCAAATGACCCCTGTCTGGCTTGATGAGTCAGCCGAGGTTAAAGACTGATGTAGGACCCAAGAACTCAGTCAGTCTACACCCTCTAATGACTCCAAGCTCTCCAACAGGGTAAAACGATTACCATAGTAGACCTGACCATTCAGCCAACCTCCACCCGTTCTCGGGAGGCCCACGATAGAGTTGGGGCGGCCCGTCAGTCTATAGAAGTAAGCAAGAGGTAAAGGTCTTATTTGGGTGTCAAAAGTTAGGTAATCATTGCACCGTTGAGTAATGCTCTGAACCATGCCTGGATGCCTTAGGGATAACACAGTCTCCCGGAAGTCTTTTAGTACTCTTCCCGATCCATGCTACCCTCCTAGCCATTAGTACTGAAGCGTGGTCTTCGAGGTTAAAACCGGCATATCTACATAACCAGTGGAGAACCTTATTCATTAGCTGGTGAGTGTTTTCCCCTTGTGCACCCGGAACCCCTGCCAAAACAATGGCAAATGGGCTACATGCAGGGGGGAGATCAATTATAGTAGTAGCAGTATGTTCATGGTTTATGCCCCCCCACATCCTTCCCCTGCTTATTAGAACATTGAATGCTGGCCCCTTGGGCAATGTAGCTATTTTGACAGGCAGAACCCGCCAATGGTCTCCCATGACCTGTCCGGGAGACTACAGGTGGAATCATAGGGGGGTAAATGATATTTAGGTCTGTGCTAATCAGAGGCACAGTGGGAGGGTGGGTGGAGATTGACGTACTAACCCCCGGAGTGGTCTGGCTATTTGACTCGAGGTTATTGGGAATAAGAGCATGATTAGTGAGAACATTATTAGGGGCACTTGCAGGCATAACCCCCCCCACGTCTACCCTCACCAAGGGAGTATCCGTCCTAGCCACCCCAGATGTAGACGGTGGACTGGTAGCCTCCAAATGGGAAAACGTGACACTAGTAGATCTTTTTTCTTTGACCCCATTTATCCTGTGTTCTATCGCTACGAGCTTCTCCTCAATTTTCTGCAACCTACTGGTCAGAGGCTCCAGCAGCACAGACATAAGTGCCTCGAGTCTTAACCATTGCTCGTTGTTGCTTCCCATAGGTAAGGGGTCCTGAGACGTATGTGTGGGTGGAGTCGCTGCTTGATTTGACAGGTCCCCGTCATTTAAATGGTTTTCTAAGACAGGCGTTGGGAGAAGAGATTTATTCTTTAGGGGTTGTTTGGATCCCTTACATGGAACCTTGCGTGTCCGTTTAACTACCTGTGCACGTAAAATTGTACCACCCGTTTGTTTAATAGGGGACATCTTATGTTTATAATTCCTAGCCCTCATAACTCTATGGGACACATCAACTTCTTGTACCGACACTAATTCACAAGACTTTTGGGGGGAAAAAGAAAGCACTGGGGATGAGTCCAAGGGTGGAGATTGTTCATCCACTTAAGCAGCAGAAGAACCAGTCCTCGAGTTCACTTGTTCATCTAGAGGAGGGGTCTGCGCTGAGCAAGAAAGAGAGATAGAAACTATAGGCCCATTATTAACAAGTTGCAGATCATCGGTAGCGCTGTCCGTAGCAGGGAAATGACCGGAGGCTTCATGAGAGACCAAGACCGCTTGCCCTGGGGATATCGCCCGGCTAATGTGTCCCAAAGAAGACCTCATTTGCAGAGAGACAGGGTCCAAGGATAATCTCTTTTCCGTCATCAGGATTTCACGATTGAGAACTGATTCTGCACGTGTCAGAAAAGCATCTAATGTTCCCGCCACGCCACCCGTAACACCAACAATTTTCTCCTTGAATCGCAATCGCTTTGCCATTGTAACAAGTATATTAGAAAGCAAGACAAAACACCTTCAGTCACCTACTTGCGTGGCAGACCTCAGTTTCCCAAAAGAACTGATGGAAGATCCGGCCTGGAGCCTGGAGCCTGGGGGCACAGTTCTTCACAATTCGGCTCTATTCTGCCAGTCCGGCTCCCACGCGGCTCACTGGGGATCAAGAGGGATCAATGGGCCTTCCCGGGCCTTCCTGAGACTTGCTGGTGCTACCTGCAGCCTCCTACAGAGCCTCCCAGTACAGCTTGCGGCTCAAATCACGATCCACGGTGTGGAGGGCTCACTTCCACTTCCACTGCCTCCTGCGTCCTCCTCTCACTCTCTCCACACTCCTGGTCTCCTGGCACACTCGCTCTGGTTGTCCGCCCCCCGACTAGTATTATTCTTCTGTGGGGACTGCTTGACTTACAGGAGTTGCGGGGCTGCAGGGGACGGGTGTGAACATTTAACAGGAGTTCATCAGCCTTCCCCGCCCTCTGCTCCCCTCACGTACCACCGCTTGGCTCCAGCGTCATAAAGCTGCTAGAGCGGCCGGCGTGGCAAATGCTGAGACGACTCACAGTGAAAGAGAGCAGGACTGCGGGTGCTGTTCGGGAGACTCAGGGGGCCTTGGTAGTACTGGCTCCCCTCCCCCGTCTCCCGTCGCCTGCTCACTCGACTCTCTCCACGCCAGCAGCAGCTCCCCCAGCGTCCGACCTCTCCACCTCTCCAGCTCTCCAGCTCTCAGTCCCGGGTCACCGGCTCTCGCGAGAGCGGAAGTCAAAAACAAGATTTCACCTGAAACTCTGATCAAGCCACAGCTCTACACAGCCCCGAAGCTCGGGCTGTGATCGCGGGGGAACACCTCCAGCGCTGGCAGCAGCTCACTCAAGGGGCACCTCCAGCAACAGCCGCAGTCACCGCCGAGACACCCCGATAACCGATTTACAATTTGTGGTCAAGAGAACTTTTACAAAGGATACTCCCTGAAGACATTAAACAATCAGGTAGCATGCAACTATAATCACTGGATGCATTAATATTACCCAAATGACCCTTACTGACAGCCACCAATAAGTACATCATATTTAGAAACCCTCTTCTATTATTAGTGTTGGGCACCATATTTGATGATTCAACTCAGCCGGCAGCTGGAGCCACACAAAAACATGAATGTCACACCATCTTCAGTGACTGGAGCAGCTCGACTGACTTAACAAACTCCAAGTTTGCAAGACCAGAAGGGCAATGTCAAGTCATCTTTCTCTAAGAAGGGGAAAGATGTCATTTTGCAGATGTTTTATCTTTCTCCAAGGAGGGTAGCAAGGTCGGATTGATAAAGTGGGTACTCGGCAAATGGCTGAGGGGCCGGTATCGAAGTTCCAGCTGTGGGCTGCTTTTTTGGAAGACTGGGGTGCCAATTTAGGCTCTGTCTGGTGTGTTCAGATGTCGCCATTGGGGCCCTGAGTGGCCTTTCTGGAGGCAGATGGGCGTCCATTACCTCCCTTTTATCAACGGGCAGAGGTGTCACTCCCGTTCTCTCGCTGGGACGGCCAATTAATGTATGCATAACGAGCGGGGGCAGGGGGCCTGAGCAGAAGTGGCCTCGTTTGTTTTCAGGAATATATAAAAGTTGGCCGGAGCAGTGTTTTGCAGAAAGGCAATATGCAAATGTGGGCCACTTTTTTTTTAGCGTGCCCGGCCGATTTCTAATCCCAATCCAACCCTGGAGGGTAGATGTCATGTTGTGAGGAGGACACAAGAGCCCTGTTGGATGGCACTGTCCCAGATCCACAGCCAGGACACTGGGCCCTACTTTCTGCCACAGGGATTGGACTGGAAGTATTAGGAGGAAAAGGACATCCTACTGTACTGTGAGATAGCGTAGGGACAAAATGGGTGGAGATAGGTTTCCCAGAGAAAAAAAGAAACAAACAAATAGAGAGATCAACCGAATAAAGACAGGGAGGCATATTATCAAGCACTGCGTCAAAATTATCGCCGCTTTAGCGTCAGAAAACTGCCGCTAACGCGGCGATAATGGGCTTGATAATATGCCGCAGAGAATTCCCATAGAAGCCCATGTTGACACCAGAACATGGGCTTCTATGGGAATTCTCAAGGGCATATTATCAAGCGGCGATAATCTTAACGCCGTTTCTTGATAACATGCCCCAGGATTAGCACTATAGAATGTATCAGTTTGATCAGTTATCACTCCACTCCACAATCCGACACAACGACTCCTGACAGCGTACAGGCTATGGACCTGGTAGGATCCTATCCTACAGGGTGGCTTCGCCCCCCTCACGATATGAACATCTCCCCCCTCGTAGAAAAGACGTCACATATGCGACACGACACTGCCTGTCTGCTGTGAACGCTGCAGGCCATTATATCTCAGTGCCTCATCCAGTGACACAACGTCTGCCAGTTACAGGTAAGGGATAACTTCCAGGAAACACTGCTTGCCTTGGCTGGGCGGTGAACCATTGCTTGCTTTGGCCTGTGCACAGGGCTGGGTACTCGGCCAACAGGCAAGCTATCAAAACGCAAGATTCAAAAACAGCCTTATTCACTTCACCAATGTGCAAAAGGTCAAATACTTTATTTTATACGGACCAGAAAGACGCCCTGTCAATGAAGGTTTGTGAAAGTAGAGCGGTACATGCTTTCTTTGTAAATGATGGGAATACACTCATTTTTGTGACTTTTGCAACAGTAAACCATGATACCCATCTGTACTTTCTTGTAAGGGGGGTGACTCACATATAGATTTAGAATGACTCAAAGTAGAGGATGTCTTGATTCCATGTTCCTATTTACTTAATGAGTTCATGGTGATTGACCCCTGATTTTTAAATACCTCTTTTTGATGTTTTTTGTATGTAAGGCAGATTGCGGGTCGAATTCTGTTTGATGTGTATTTACATTCTTTCCTGTGTTTTTTCTAAACAGGCCTTAACAGACAAGATTAAATAGATGGTCTTTGTACATTTAGGGCTCTACTGAGCAAGCTCATGTGTGAGGTGCGCGCTTTGATGAACAATATTTAGTGTGAAAACCACATGTTTAAGGGCATATTTACAAGGCCCCAACACCACCGGAGTGTCACTTTCTTTGCGGCTCTTGTGGCGCACAATGCTGAGCTATATTTAGAAAGCCACGCAAAGCCACCCTGTGTGGCTATTCATGGCCTTGTAAATTTGGCCCCTTTCACGCGTTAATCTGTGTGAAAGGGGTGTTCCATAGGTGTTGCTTTGGGTGTTCCTACGCAACACCCATGGATTCTGACGCATTACCAGATTTTCAAGATTTTGTAACTAAGCGAGGTGTTAAAGTGGCACAACGAGGAAAAATTGCTGTATTTCACCTTATTTTTTGCTCTTTCTGCAGCACACATAGAAGGAGGAAAACACCACCAATGATTGTTTATGTGCAGGAAGGTGTCCCTTCCTGCACAAAAACAGTCATACACAGGCACCTTTGCACCTCGGTGCAAGGGTGCCTGCGTTGGCGCTAGGCAGCCAGTTGTGGACCAGCACAGAGAGAAGCACAGGGATACGTATTATTGCTGTAAATACTACACATCCCTGCACTTTCCTAATGACGCAGCTCGGTGCAGCAAGATGGCTTGCAGCGCCGCGCCATTTTCTAGTAAATATGCTACTTAATAGGAACTTTCAAACGAGTCAACACTTCTCACTTACACAAAAGTTATAATAGAGACATATAACCACAAAGAAAGCTTAAACTACTTATGTTAACTGAAATAAATTTGCAGAGCCTTTCCACCTGACAGTGATCTTTAAACTTTTGAGTGATGCGCTGCCCTCATGTAAACAATTGACATGCCTCCCTAAAATGACAAATATATTTTTTCACAATTATTCTATAAAATTGGTTGCTCTTGGGATATTTATTAGTTTAGCACTTGAATTCAGTTATCCCTTTAAAAAACGGAAATGATTGCCAGCATCCCTTGGACAGCCTAGGCACCCTGAACTGTACAAGTGCTCACAGAGTGATCCTTTATCAGAGATGGGGGGAAGAACTTTGAGGGTTATTTGGAGCCTCACTGCCCCGCCCTCTCACCAATTCCGAGCCCGGGCATGGGTGACAAAAGATGCAATAATGGTTAATTGCAGATTGGTTCACCCCCAATCTGTGTTTTTTCACCAAAGCATGGCACTGTCTTCAGCATGATGCCCCTCTTGCCCAATGCCTTGTGCCCACAAGATCAATTCAGACCCCCTCAAAGGAGGCAGGCGGGGCCCACCCCCTCAAAGGAGGCAGGCGGGGCCCACCCCCTCAAAGGAGGCAGGGGGGCCCAGTTTGAAGACCTCTTAACTAAAAGGCGAAAGAATGAAAACAAACGAGGAGAAATCCCTTGACCAGGGAAGCACTCAGGTTAATTTACATATGTATTCCATAAATCACAAATCACTTGTGAATGTAAGGCAGGGAGGAAGAGCTCGCATCTGAGAGCTTTGGCAGGCCTCCAGTGCTGGCGTCGGGGCCAAGCTCCTGTCCAAAGTTTGCTTATTTAGAGCTTATGGGTGCTCAGTGTGTGCACTGGCAATGTGTGTGTGTCTATAGTGCAGATAAATATTGTAGAGAGCTAATGCATGTTCACCTTCTTTGAGGGTCCTGTGTGTGCAAATGGTGTGTTTTATAGAGCTGACGGGTATTGCCCAGAGTGTGTTTATATAGATTTCATAGTTATTGGCAGTGCGGGCCAGATGGTTGCCAGGAGCAGGTCCGAACAGATGTGGGTGTGTAACAGGTGAATAACCAGAGAGCGAGGTTTGATCAACCAGTCAGGGCAGGATGATGACCTGTAGGTAGGTGCTACAACTGTGAACATAGGCTCTTTCGCCTGGATGGCGCCGGGTGCTCCCAGATGGGTGTTTGACTGAGGGAATACAAACAATAGTAACTTACCACTTCCACACAAAGAGTTCGCTGATAATTGGGGGCTTCCGCCTTCACCCTCCCAGTACATATGGGAGGTCACACTCCCGCGCATTTCCCCTTAACACATGCTATGCTAACTGCGATATGATTCCCCCCTCTGCACACAGCTCACCTATTCAGTTATTGTTTACATTCTGTTTTTCTTTTTGTTTTTAACCCCTTCGCTGCTAGGCCTTTTCCCCTCCTGTGCTAAGCCTTTTTTGGGCTATTTGGGGTAGTGCGCGCTTAGGCCCCTGTAACTTTTTGACCACATTAGGCATCCCCGCCAAATTTGCGTCCTTTTCTTCCAACATCATGGGGATTCTAAAGGTTCCCCGGGGTTTGTGGATTCTCTTAGAGGGTTCCCAGAAATTAGTCAAAATACAGCAACATTTTTTTTTTTTTGTGAAAAATGGGGAAAAGTGGCTGCAAATGAAAGCGTCTGGGTTTTTCTCTGCAAATGATATCAAAAAAGGGTTTGTGGGGCTGAAATCACAATTTCTCCAGCTTTTAGGGAATGACAGATTTTTGGCAGATATCCAACATTTTTTACACAGTTTTGACATTTTTCTGGGACATACCCTATTTTTGCTATTTTTTGTGCTTTCAACCTCCTTCCAGATAATGGTAAAAATGGGTAGAAAAGCAATAATGGATCCTGGAAAGCTATACATTTTTGAAAAGTAGACAAAATTCTGAATTCAGCAAGGGGTCATTTGTGTAGATCCATCAAGGTTTCTTTATAGAAACTAACAGGTAAATATTGGAAAAATTAAAAATTTGTTGAAAAAAGCAGTCTTTTGAGTCAATGTTTTCACCTGTAACTTCTTCGAATTATGACATCTCTTTGAAAGCAATGTACCGTTACATCTGGTGGACCTTCCTGGTTGTGGGGATATATAGGACTTGTAGGTTCACCAAGAGCCCAACGAACCCAGAGTAAAAAACTGAGCAGCATTTTGTAATGTTTTTTTTTTTTGTTCCGGGTATATAGCAATTATTGTGGGAAAATGTATACGTGAAAAATCGGTATGAAAGACACCTATGTATTTCTGAAATGGGAACAAATTAAAGAGTTTAGAAACAGTGCATATTTGGACATTTTCGAAATTGGGAATACTCATACTTGCATGACAATTATTGGTCATTTTTCAAAATGACTTTTTTTTTACACAATGTCTTTCATTTGGAAGGGAGAAATGCATCAAAAATCAATAGGTAATAACAGTTGCTTTACAAATCTGAACTACCCTAAGTCTCCCGATAAAAATGGTACCTCACTTGTGTGGGTAGGCATAGTGCCCACGACAGGAAGTGGCTCAAAACCTAAGGTGAACACACCACATTTTCACACTGAAAATTTACACTTTTTTTGCGAAGAGTCTAGCTGTAGTTTTTGAACCCTAGCCCTGCCGGCACCTAGGGAAACTTAGCAAACCTATACATTTTTGAAAACTAGACACCCAGTGCAAACGTAAAAAATTGACAAAAAAAACACATTTTCCCCACATTTCTGTGATGGAAAGTTCTGGAATCTGCGTGGATCCACAGATTTCCACCCACCCCGTGTTCCCCAAAGTCCTACGAGAAAAATGTTACCTCACTTCTTCGGGTCCGCATAGTGCCCGCAACAGGAAACGGCGCAAAACGCAAAATGGTCACACCTCAAGTTTGCAGTGAAAAATGACCCCTTTTTGGCAAAGTGACTAGCTGTAGTTTTTTAACCCTAGCCCTGCCGGCACCTAGGGAAACCTAGCAAACCTATACATTTTTGAAAACTAGACACCCAGGGGAATCCAGGATGGGGTGACTTGACTGCCTCCCACCATGGTCTGTTACCCAGAATCCCTTGCAAACGTAAAAAATTGACAAAAAAAACACATTTTCCCCATATTTCTGTGATGGAAAGTTCTGGAATCTGCGTGGATCCACAAATTTCCACCCACCACACGTTCCCCAAAGTCCTACGAGAAAAATGGTACCTCACTTGTGCGGGTCGGCATAGTGCCCGTGACAGGAAACGGCGCAAAACGCAACATGGTCACACCTCAATTTTGCAGTGAAAAATGACCCCTTTTTGGCAAAGTGACTAGCTGTAGTTTTTGAACCCTAGCCCTGCCGGCACCTAGGGAAACCTAGCAAACCTATACATTTTTGAAAACTAGACACCCAGGGGAATCCAGGATGGGGTGACTTGACTGCCTCCCACCATGGTCTGTTACCCAGAATCCCTTGCAAACATAAAAAATTGACCAAAAAAACACATTTTCCCCATATTTCTGTGATGGAAAGTTCTGGAATCTGCGTGGATCCACAAATTTCCACCCACCCCACGTTCCCCAAAGTCCTACAAGACAAATGGTACCTCACTTGTGCGGGTCGGCATAGTGCCCACGATAGGAAACGGCGCAAAACGAAACGTGGTCACACCTCAATTTTGCAGTGAAAAATGACCTTTTTTTGGCAAAGTGACGAGCTGTAGTTTTTGAACCCTAGCCCAGCCGGCACCTAGGGAAACCTAGCAAACCTATACATTTTTGAAAACTAGACACCCAGGGGAATCCAGGATGGGGTGACTTGACTGCCTCCCACCATGGTCTGTTACCCAGAATCCCTTGCAAACGTAATAAATTGATAAAAAAAACAAATTTTCCCCACATTTCTGTGATGGAAAGTTCTGGAATCTGCGTGGATCCACAAATTTCCACCCACCCCACATTCCCCAAAGTCCTACGAGAAAAATGGTACCGCACTTGTGCGGTTCGGCATAGTGCCTGTGACAGGAAACGGCGCAAAACGCAACGTGGTCACACCTCAATTTTGCAGTGAAAAATTACCCTTTTTTGGCAAAGTGACGAGCTGCAGTTTTTGAACCCTAGCTCTGCCGGCACCGAGGGAAACTTACCAAACCCACGCATTTCTGAAAACTAGACACCTGGCGGCTTCCAGGGAGGTATGGCTTGTGTGGATCCCCCAACGTTTCCTTACCCAGAATCCCCAGCAAACCTCAATTTTAGCTGAAAAAATCCCTTTTTTCACATATTTTGGGGTGGGAAAGTTGTGGCATCACCGGGCTCACACAAATTTACCACCACCCAGCGTTCCCCCAGGTCTCCCGGTAAAAAAGGTGCCTCACTTGTGTGGGAGGCCCAAGTACCCGCGGCAGGCAAGGGCCCAAAACGTAGTGAGGTGACATCAAAATGGCCTATCGCAAAACCACCTGGTTTTGCAAGGGGGGTCACTTTGGTTTTTGACCCGGTGCTCGGCGGCCATCTAGGGAAACCTACCAAACCCACACATTTCTGAAAACTAGACACCCGGCGGCTTCCAAGGAGGTATGGCTTGCGTGGATCCCCCAACGTTTCCTTACCCAGAATCCCCTGCAAACCTCAATTTTAGCTGAAAAAATCACTTTTTTCACACATTTTGGGGTGGGAAAGTTGTGGCATCACCGGGCTCACACAAATTTACCACCACCCAGCGTTCCCCCATGTCTCCCGGTAAAAATGGTGCCTCACTTGTGTGGGAGGCCCAAGTACCCGCGGCAGGCAAGGGCCCAAAACGTAGTGAGGTGACATCAAAATGGCCTATAGCAAAACCACCTGGTTTTGTAAGGGGGGTCACTTTGGTTTTTGACCCGGTGCTCGGCAGCCATCTAGGGAAACCTACCAAACCCACACATTTCTGAAAACTAGACACCCGGCGGCTTCCAGGGAGGTATGGCTTGCGTGGATTCCCCAACGTTTCCTTACCCAGAATCCCCTGCAAACCTCAATTTTAGCTGAAAAAATCACTTTTTTCACACATTTTAGGGTGGGAAAGTTGTGGCATCACCGGGCTCACGCAAATTTACCACCACCCAGCGTACCCCCAGGTCTCCCGGTAAAAATGGTGCCTCACTTGTGTGGGAGGCCCAAGTACCCGCGGCAGGCAAGGGCCCAAAACGTAGTGAGGTGACATCAAAATGGCCAATCGCAAAACCACCTGGTTTTGCAAGGGGGGTCACTTTGGTCTTTGACCCGGTGCTCGGCGGCCATCTGGGGAAACCTACCAAACCCACACATTTCTGAAAACTAGACACCCGGCGGCTTCCAGGGAGGTATGGCTTGCGTGGATCCCCCAACGTTTCCTTACCCAGAATCCCCTGCAAACCTCAATTTTAGCAGAACAAATTACTTTTTTCACACATTTTGGGGTGGGAAAGTTGTGGCATCACTGGGCTCACACAAATTTACCACCACCCAGCGTTCCCCCAGGTCTCCCGGTAAAAATGGTGCCTCACTTGTGTGGGAGGCCCAAGTACCTACGGCAGGCAAGTGCCCAAAACATAATGAGGTGACATCAAAATGGCCTATCGCAAAACCACCTGGTTTTGCAAGGGGGGTCACTTTGGTTTTTGACCCGGTGCTCGGTGGCCATCTAGGGAAACCTACCAAACCAACACTTTCTGAAAACTAGACACCCGGCGGCTTCCAGGGAGGTATGGCTTGTGTGGATCCCCCAACGTTTCCTTACCCAGAATCCCCTGCAAACCTCAATTTTAGCTGAAAAAATCACTTTTTTCACACATTTTGGGGTGGGAAAGTTGTGGCATCACCGGGCTCACACAAATTTACCACCACCCAGCGTTCCCCCAGGTCTCCCGGTAAAAATGGTGCCTCACTTGTGTGGGAGGCCCAAGTACCCGCGGCAGGCAAGGGCCCAAAACGTAGTGAGGTGACATCAAAATGGCCTATCGCAAAACCACCTGGTTTTGCAAGGGGGGTCACTTTGGTTTTTGACCCGGTGCTCGGCGGCCATCTAGGGAAACCTACCAAACCCACACATTTCTGAAAACTAGACACCCGGCGGATTCCAGGGAGGTATGGCTTGCGTGGATCCCCGAACGTTTCCTTACCCAGAATCCCCTGCAAACCTCAATTTTAGCTGAAAAAATCACTTTTTCCACACATTTTGGGGTGGGAAAGTTGTGGCATCACCGGGCTCACACAAATTTACCACCACCCAGCGTTCCCCCAGGTCTCCCGGTAAAAATGGTGCCTCACTTGTAAGGGAGGCCCAAGTACCCGCGGCAGGCAAGGGCCCAAAACGTAGTGAGGTGACATCAAAATGGCCTATCGCAAAACCACCTGGTTTTGCAAGGGGGGTCACTTTGGTTTTTTGACCCGGTGCTCAGCGGCCATCTAGGGAAACCTACCAAACCCACACATTTCTGAAAACTAGACACCCGGCGGCTTCCAGGGAGGTATGGCTTGCGTGGATCCCCCAACGTTTCCTTACCCAGAATCCCCTGCAAACCTAAATTTTAGCTGAAAAAATCACTTTTTTCAAACATTTTGGGGTGGGAAAGGTTTCCCTAGATGGCCGCCGAGCACCGGGTCAAAAACCAAAGTGACCCCCCTTGCAAAACCAGGTGGTTTTGCGATAGGCCATTTTGATGTCACCTCACTACGTTTTGGGCCCTTGCCTGCCGCGGGTACTTGGGCCTCCCACACAAGTGAGGCACCATTTTTACCGGGAGACCTGGGGGAACGCTGGGTGGTGGTAAATTTGTGTGAGCCCGGTGATGCCACAACTTTCACACCCCAAAATGTGTGAAAAAAGTGATTTTTTCAGCTAAAATTGAGGTTTGCAGGGGATTCTGGGTAAGGAAACTTTGGGGGATCCACGCAAGCCATACCTCCCTGGAAGCCGCCGGGTGTCTAGTTTTCAGAAATGCGTGGGTTTGGTAGGTTTCCCTAGATGGCCGCCGAACACCGGGTCAAAAACCAAAGTGACCCCCCTTGCAAAACCAGGTGGTTTTGCGATAGGCCATTTTGATGTCACCTCACTACGTTTTGGGCCGTTGCCTGCCGCGGGTACTTGGGCCTCCCACACAAGTGAGGCACCATTTTTACCGGGAGACCTGGGGGAACGCTGGGTGGTGGTAAATTTGTGTGAGCCCGGTGATGTCACAACTTTCCCACCCCAAAATGTGTGAAAAAAGTGATTTTTTCAGCTAAAATTGAGGTTTTCAGCGGATTCTGGGTAAGGAAACGTTGGGGGATCCACGCAAGCCATACCTCCCTGGAAGCCGCCGGGTGTCTAGTTTTCAGAAATGCATGGGTTTGGTAGGTTTCCCTAGATGGCCGCCGAGCACAGGTTCAAAAAGCAAAGTGACCCCCTTGCAAAACCAGGTGGTTTTGCGATAGGCCATTTTGATGTCACCTCACTATGTTTTGGGCCCTTGCCTGCCGCGGGTACTTGGGCCTCCCACACAAGTGAGGCACCATGTTTACCGGGAGACCTGGGGGAACGCTGGGTGGTGGTAAATTTGTGTGAGCCCGGTGATGCCACAACTTTCACACCCCAAAATGTGTGAAAAAAGTGATTTTTTCAGCTAAAATTGAGATTTGCAGGGGATTCTGGGTAAGGAAACGTTGGGGGATCCAACCAAGCCATATCTCCCTGGAAGCCGGCAGGTGTCTAGTTTTCAGAAATGCATGGGTTTGGTAGGTTTCCCTAGATGGCCGCCGAGCACCGGGTCAAAAACCAAAGTGACCCCCCTTGCAAAACCAGGTGGTTTTGCGATAGGCCATTTTGATGTCACCTCACTACGTTTTGGGCCCTTGCCTGCCGCGAGTACTTGGGCCTCCCACACAAGTGAGGCACCATTTTTACCGGGAGACCTGGGGGAACGCTGGGTGGTGGTAAATTTGTGTGAGCCCGGTGATGCCACAACTTTCCCACCCCAAAATGTGTGAAAAAAGTGATTTTTTCAGCTAAAATTGAGGTTTGCAGGGGATTCTGGGTAAGGAAACGTTGGGGGATCCACGCAAGCCATACCTCCCTGGAAGCCTCCGGGTGTCTATTTTTCAGAAATGCATGGGTTTGGTAGGTTTCCCTAGATATCCGCCGAGCACCGGGTCAAAAACCAAAGTGACCCCCCTTGCAAAACCAGGTGGTTTTGCGATAGGCCATTTTGATGTCACCTCACTACGTTTTGGGCCCTTGCCTGCCGCGGGTACTTGGGCCTCCCACACAAGTGAGGCACCATTTTTATCGGGAGACCTGGGGGAACGCTGGGTGGTGGTAAATTTGTGTGAGCCCGGTGATGCCACAACTTTCCCACCCCAAAATGTGTGAAAAAAGTGATTTTTTCAGCTACAATTGAGGTTTGCAGGGGATTCTGGGTAAGGAAACGTTGGGGGATCCACGCAAGCCATACCTCCCTGGAAGCCGCCGGGTGTCTAGTTTTCAGAAATGCATGGGTTTTGTAGGTTTCCCTAGATATCCGCCGAGCACCGGGTCAAAAACCAAAGTGACCCCCCTTGCAAAACCAGGTGGTTTTGCGATATGCCATTTTGATGTCACCTCACTATGTTTTGGGCCCTTGCCTGCCGCGGGTACTTGGGCCTCCCACACAAGTGAGGCACCATTTTTACCGGGAGACCTGGGGGAATGCTGGGTGGTGGTAAATTTGTGTGAGCCCGGTGATGCCACAACTTCCCACCCCAAAATGTGTGAAAAAAGTGATTTTTTCAGCTAAAATTGAGGTTTGCAGGGGATTCTGGGTAAGGAAACGTTGGGGGATCCACGCAAGCCATACCTCTCTGGAAGCCGCCGGGTGTCTAGTTTTCAGAAATGCATGGGTTTGGTAGGTTTCCCTAGATGGCCGCCGAGCACTGGGTCAAAAACCAAAATGAACCCCTTGCAAAACCAGGTGGTTTTGCGATAGGCCATTTTGATGTCACCTCACTACGTTTTGGGCCCTTGCCTGCCGCGGGTACTTGGGCCTCCCACACAAGTGAGGCACCATTTTTACCGGTACACCTTGGGGAATGCTGGGTGGTGGTAAATTTGTGTGAGCCCGGTGATGCCACAACTTTCCCACCCCAAAATGTGTGAAAAAAGTAATTTTTTCAGCTAAAATTGAGGTTTGCAGGGGATTCTGGGTAAGGAAACGTTGGGGGATCCACGCAAGCCATACCTCCCTGGAAGCCGCCGGGTGTCTAGTTTTCAGAAATGCATGGGTTTGGTAGGTTTCCCTAGATGGCCGCCGAGCACCGGGTCAAAAACCAAAGTGACCCCCTTGCAAAACCAGGTGGTTTTGCGATAGGCCATTTTGATGTCACCTCACTACGTTTTGGGCCCTTGCCTGCCGCGGGTACTTGGGACTCCCACACAAGTGAGGCACCATTTTTACCGGGAGACCTGGGGGAACGCTGGGTGGTGGTAAATTTGTGTGAGCCCGGTGATGCCACAACTTTCCCACCCCAAAATGTGTGAAAAAAGTGATTTTTTCAGCAACAATTGAGGTTTGCAGGGGATTCTGGGTAAGGAAACGTTGGGGGATCCACGCAAGCCATACCTCCCTGGAAGCCGCCGGGTGTCTAGTTTTCAGAAATGCATGGGTTTGGTAGGTTTCCCTAGATATCCGCCGAGCACTGGGTCAAAAACCAAAGTGACCCCCCTTGCAAAACCAGGTGGTTTTGCGATAGGCCATTTTGATGTCACCTCACTATGTTTTGGGCCCTTGCCTGCCGCGGGTACTTGGGCCTCCCACACAAGTGAGGCACCATTTTTACCGGGAGACCTGGGGGAACGCTGGGTGGTGGTAAATTTGTGTGAGCCCGGTGATGCCACAACTTTCCCACCCCAAAATGAGTGAAAAAAGTTATTTTTTCAGCTAAAATTGAGGTTTGCAGGGGATTCTGGGTAAGGAAACGTTGGGGGATCCACACAAGCCATACCTCCCTGGAAGCCGCCGGGTGTCTAGTTTTCAGAAATGCATGGGTTTGGTAGGTTTCCCTAGATGGCCGCCGAGCACTGGGTCAAAAACCAAAATGAACCCCTTGCAAAACCAGGTGGTTTTGCGATAGGCCATTTTGATGTCACCTCACTACGTTTTGGGCCCTTGCCTGCCACGGGTACTTGGGCCTCCCACACAAGTGAGGCACCATTTTTACCGGTAGACCTTGGGGAACGCTGGGTGGTGGTAAATTTGTGTGAGCCCGGTGATGCCACAACTTTCCCACCCCAAAATGTGTGAAAAAAGTTATTTTTTCAGCTAAAATTGAGGTTTGCAGGGGATTCTGGGTGAGGAAACGTTGGGGGATCCACGCAAGCCATACCTCCCTGGAAGCCGCCGGGTGTCTAGTTTTCAGAAATGTGTGGGTTTGGTAGGTTTCCCTAGATGGCCGCTGAGCACCGGGTCAAAAACCAAAGTGACCCCCCTTGCAAAACCAGATTAACTATTGTTCCTACAGCGTGAGAATTTTGGAGTAAAATTGCAAAGAAAATGTGGCAGACATTTTGAGGTTTGCAGTACATTGGGGATAAAAAAAACTTTTTGAATTCACAAGAGAGACATCACCATGAACTCCCATGGGTTTTCGACAATATGTACAGTTGGTGGGTTATTCTTACATGGAAAGTGTACCTTGGCAGAGAAACTAAAGACAAACATTGCTGCACAACCATCTATTCCTCAAACACACACATACTGGTTGGATTTGGCACGAGGGCGAGTCATGGTTCAGTGTATTAAATTTTATTAACTAGAGATTTCACAAAAATGAAATGCACTGTCAATAATTAAATTCACAAAAAACCAAACCAATAACTCGCAGCTCGTGTGCTGTAAAGCCACGTCAAGGCACCAACCACTTTACAGGCCATTCACACACCTTTCATACGTGATACAAACAAGACCATTCGCACCACCAGGTACAAAAGCAACACAGTACAAAATTCACCAAAAAGGGACAAGGTACACCCTGCTTCAGAAAGACAAATATTACTGCACAGCCATCTAATCCGCAAGCACACACACATACTGGTTGGATTTGGCACGAGGGTGAGTGATGGTTCAGTAGATACAATTGTATTAGCAAGTGATTTCACAAAACATGAAATGCACTGGTAATAATTGAAAGGGCAAGAAACTGAACCATTGACTCACAGCTCGTGAGCTGTAAAGCCACGACAAGGCACCAACCTCTTTACAGGCCATTCATACACCTTTCATACGTGTGAGACATACAAAACCATTCACACCGCCAGCCGCGGGCCCATCACATAACAAAACAAACACCAGCACACAGCGCCATTCAAGGGCCCATCACTTTCACACGCCCACAATCCAGACACAGCAACTACACATGCTGATGGATTGCGTGGAGTGGCACTCAGCTAGCAGTGTGTGTAGTGACCAGCAGAAAGTCACTACTCACACACAGCCAGCCGAGCTCCAGTCCACACACACCGCTAGCAGAGCGCCAGTCCACACACACCGCTAGCAGAGCGCCAGTCCACGCACACCGCTAGCCTAGCGCCAGTCCAGGCACACCGCCAGCCAAGCGCCAGTCCAGGCACACCGCCAGCCAATCGCCAGTCCAGGCACACCGGCAGCCAATC
This sequence comes from Triturus cristatus, assembly GCF_964204655.1. Lineage (NCBI taxonomy): Eukaryota > Metazoa > Chordata > Amphibia > Caudata > Salamandridae > Triturus > Triturus cristatus. The sequence continues at coordinate 254,422,705 of NC_140586.1, forward strand.
GCCAATCCACGCACACCGCCAGCCAAGCTCCAGTCCACCGACACCTCCAGCCAAGCACCAGTCCGCACACACCACCAGTCCACACACACCGCCAGCCAAGTACCAGTCCACGCACACCGCCAGCCAAGCACCATTCCACGCACACCGCCTGCCAAGCTCCAGTCCACGCACACCACCATCCAAGCTCCAGTCCACAGACACCTCCAGCCAAGCACCAGTCCGCACACACCACCAGTCCACGCACACCGCCAGCCAAGTACCATTCCACGCACACCGCCTGCCAAGCTCCAGTCCACGCACACCACCAGCCAAGCTCCAGTCCACGGACACCACCAGCCAAGCACCAGTCCGCACACACCACCAGTCCACGCACACTGCCAGCCAAGTACCAGTCCACGCACACCGCCAGCCAAGCACCATTCCACGCACACCGCCAGCCAAGCTCCAGTCCACGCACACCACCAGCCACGCACCAGTCCACGCACACCGCCAGTCCATGCACACCGCCAGTCCACGCTCACAGCCAGCCAAGCACCATTCCACGCATACCACCAACCAAGTGCCAGTCCACACACACCAACAGCCAAGCGCAAGCCTACACACACCGCCATCACATTTAGGATTTTTTTAGAAAAAAATAAAAACACAAACAAATCGCAAATAGATACAAATCTTCTAACAGAAAATCAGCAACTAAATACATTGCACTAACACCAACCTTGAAACAGAATCAAATTATCCAAAGAATACAGACCAGGCAGTTCACTTTACCACTCATGAATGCTCCCAATAATTCTTTTGCGTGTGGTACGCTCTAAAACAAGCAGGAAGACACAGTGCAGGATGAGAAGGACAGTCGGGGCAGTACATACGACTCTCCTTCCGCGTACCTCTTCGCCAACAGACTCTACATCTCCTACTGGGAAAATCTTTTGAGGGTGTGGGAGGAATGTGATCTGGAAAGTGGCGATCTTTCAATCTAGCAACATCCTCCACCACTCCAACTCTAGGAACACTTGCCTGTTCCACTACAACAAGGCTGCCTATTACAGACTCCTGAAACTTAGCAAAAGTCATCTTTGACTCAGGGCAAGAATCCTGGAACACAACAAAAGCATTAAACATTGCCAAGTGGAAAAGATGGATAGCCAACTTCTTGTGCCAAATGTAAGCCTTACGAAGAGCAGTGTAAGGTTCCAACCTCTGATCTACTCTGTCAACACCACCCATGTGCCTATTATAGTCTAAAATGCACACAGGTTTGCGCGCTTCAGCGACCTGACCCCAAACAGTCACAGGTGCAGTGCTTTCATCATGGATGGTAGTCAGCATGTAGATATCTCTCCTGTCTGAAAACTTCACAGCAAGAAGCTCCTGGCAACGCAACGCACTGCACTGTCCCTGCACAAGCTTTTGACAAACAAGTTCTTTCGGGAAACCTTTACGGTTAGAGCGGATTGTGCCACAAGCAAGAGTGTCCACTTTGGCCAATTCCCTGAACAACCGCACACCAGTGTAGAAGTTATCTACATATAAATGGTGGCCTTTGTTGAAACATCCTCTACCAAGTTCCCAAACAAGTTTCTCAGTCACTCCAAAAGTGGACGGACAACCAGGGAGGTTAATCCTAGATTCCTTACCGGTGTACACCCTGAAATTAGACACATATCCAGTCCTACTGTCACACAGCATATACAGCTTTATTCCATAGCGTGCCCTCTTACTAGGAATGTATTGCCTAAAAAACAAGCGGCCCTTGAACAACACCAAAGACTCATCCACTGCAATTTCTTTCCCAGGGGCATAAATCTCAGAAAATCGATCAACAAAGTGATCAAGGACAGGCCTAATCTTAAAAAGACGGTCACAATCAGGGTGATCTCGTGGCAACGCTAAACCATTATCAACAAAATGCATCATCCGAAGCAGAAGCAAATACCTGTCACGACTCATGACTGCCGGAAAAATAGACGTTGCCATCAAGGGACTGCTAGACCAATATGAAGACATTGATGGCTTCCTTAGCAAGCCCATGAAAAAGGTTAAACCTAAGAACTTCTTCATCTCTTCAACATTTGTGGGAGTCCACCGGGTAGCTCTAGAGTAGGGCCTAAGTCTGGCACTGTTGTCCCTCAAAAACTGTTCGGCATACAAATTAGTCTGCTCAACAATCTCTGCCAAAAACACATCGTCCATAAACAACTGAAAAACATTTACCGGCAAAAAGTTTTCAGTATTCACTCTAGACCCTGGAACACCAGTAAACTCTGGCAATGCCGGCTGCACCATGCCAGGGGCAACCCAGAGGTCATCACTTTCAAAGGGAAGCCTTGCAGCCCCAGCCTGCATCCCAGATGCCTCTTGCCGCACTACACCAACGGGAAGCCTTGCAGCCGCAGGCTGCAGCCCAGAAGCCTCTTGCCGCACTACACCAACGGGAAGCCTTGCAGCCCCAGGCTGCAGCCCAGATGCCTCTTGCCGCACTATCGGCACATCAGTCTCCTCTTCTAACACAGGCACTTCATCCGCACTAAGAGTATCTTCATCATCCGATGACTCCATACGGAGAGAAAACTCACTGCCAGAATCGTCCCCTGCCTCCTCTCCCTCAGATGCAGAGTCAGTCTCTGAACCAATATCAGAGGAAGACTCAAACAGCAAACCAACAACCTGCTGAGCAGTAATCCTTCGGCTAGCCATTATACTTACTAAGATTGAAGACTGCACAACCAAGTCAACAACAACCAACAATGTGCAAACCAAGTAAGTAAAGAAATGTGTACCTTTATCACAATGATCAATGTACTCAAAAACTATAGAATTCAATTACAAGAGACAGCTACACTCACCAGAACCTACTTTGCAGTGACACTGCAAAAACCAACGATATCCAACTAGAAAGAAGAAAAAAAAAACAAATTACTCACAAGACAACAAAATACACATCGAGCACAAATGCAAACAGTTTTTGCCAAGGGGTCACTTCCTCATGCAGAAAAATACATCCCTGGTGTCTAGTGGGCTTTTCTGCCCCCCTTGGGAGCAGAAACGGAAAGAAAGACGACCGATCTGCCCCCACGGGGGGCAGAAAAGTCTTCCCATTATTTATGCCCCAAAGGAAGCGACCCTTGCCCAAGGGGTCGCTTCCTAAATGAAAAAGAAGACATCCCTGGTGTCTAGTGGGCTTTTCTGCCCCCCCTGGGAGCAGAAACGGACTGTAAGACGACCGATCTGCCCCCAGGGGGGGCAGAAAAGTTTTCTAAATAATTAGGCCGCAAAGGAAGCGACCCTTGCCCAAGGGGTCGCTTCCTACATAAAGAAAAATACATCCCTGGTGTCTAGTGGGCTGTTCTGCCCCCCCTGGGGGCAGAAACGGGCAGAAAGACGACCGATCTGCCCCCAGGGGGGGCAGAAAAGTCTTCGAATTATTTTGCCCCCCTAGGAAGCGACCCTTGCCCAAGGGGTCGCTTCCTACATAACGAAAAAGACATCCCTGGTGTCTAGTGGGCTTTTCTGCCCTCCCTGGGGGCAGAAACGGGCAGAAAGACGACCGATCTGCCCCCAGGGGGTGCAGAAAAGTCTTCAAATTATTTTGCCCCCCTAGGAAGCGACCCTTGCCCAAGGGGTCGCTTCCTACATAACGAAAAAGACATCCCTGGTGTCTAGTGGGCTTTTCTGCCCCCCCTGGGGGCAGAAACGGGCAGGAAGATGACCGATCTGCCCCCAGGGGGGGCAGAAAAGTCTTTGAATAATTTTGCCCCCCTAGGAAGTGACCCTTGCCCAAGGGGTCGCTTCCCAAATACCAAAACACACATCCCTGGTGTCTAGTGGGGCATCCCTGCTCCACGATCGCGATGCTGTGCGCGATCGTGGAGCAGGAATGCCCTGTATTGAGACATCAGGGGAGAGGAAATACTCTTTCCTCTCCCCCGATGCCTCAATACTAAAGCAATCACCCCCGCGGCCCCCACCGGACAAGCAAACGTACCTCTGCTCCCTTGGACGCGCTGGAAGAAATGGATTCCAGCGCGTCCAACGCTTCCTGATGATGTCGGCGTGCGCTGTGCGCGCTGACGTCATGGGGAAGCGTGGGGGAGCTCGGGGGTGGCAGCGGATGCTCTTCCGCTGCCATCCCCCTCTGTGGGGGCACGATCGATGCCCCAGAGCGCCAGCGCTTCCCCCGGGGGCTGTGCTCATGACGGAGCGGTTCCGTCATGAGCACAGCCCAACCGATGCTCATGACGGAACCGTTCCGTCATGAGCATCGAAGGGGTTAATTAGATGTGTATGTAAACAAATGGAGTAGCATTGCAATACGCGTGCAAGTTATATTGATATTCGGGACCGTTGATAGTAACCTGTAATGACTTTCAGCGGATGTTAGGTTTTGTTTTGTAACTATATTTATAAATATATATATGTGTGTGTTTATATACATCTGTATATATATGTGTATATATATATATTACCTACTGGCGGTCATCAGTAGGTAGTTATAGTTAGGATCTATTATCCATAGGAAATTCGTAACATTCTTTTCCCAATAACTTTGGTGCCGGATGACAAATCTTCGCGAAATTTTCAAAACTGGTGGGGCGCACCGGTCAGCTCCTATTCTGAAAGTTTGGGGGTGATTCATCAAGCAGGGGATGAGAAAAAAGGGGGGTCCCTAAACGTGTTTTCTCCATGTTATTTCAGATAGGAAATTTTGGAACAGGCTACAGCCCGAACTGCTGAACGGAATTACACCAAATTTTGCTAAAAGGTAGCCCTTGGCTCAGAAAGAGACCTTTTTTTTAAATGGTGTAAATCCGTTTAGTAGTTTCTGAGAAAATCAAAAATTAGAGGTCAAAAAATCTATTTTCCATAGGAAAGTGTAGATACAGTTGTAGCAAAAACTGCTGAACAGAATTACACCAAATTTGGCAAAAGGCAAAAAGGTACTGCTTGGCTCAGAAATGGTGTAAATCCATTCAGTAGTTTTTGAGAAATTAAGACATAAAAATAGTGATATCTATGGCCGTGGTGGATCCGCGCACCCTCCCGATCGCAAGCTTCATGCTAATTGGCTGTCAACACTTCAAACCAGGAAGTGTTGGCAGCCATCGTGTGCCTCTGTAGAACCGAGGTACAAGAAAACGAAAGGCGAAAAACAAGAAAAGGAGGCAGGGTAGAAACACCCTGACACCGCTAAGCCTGCTCAGGGGGTCCCACAAGGACCCCCAGAGCCAAAAAAAGCATTTTTTGTAAAACAAAAAATCAGCGAGATTCGCGCACCCAGCGCGAATTTCGGCAGAAAATAAAAAATCGTTTAATTAAGCCCCCGGGTGGGCCAGGCCCCGGGGGCAGTTAAAAAATGTGTGGGGGGCCCAATCCCCCCACACTGCCCCGGGGACCACCACCTCCCCGAGGCTTGATCAAAGAGGTATGGGGGGCACGCAGCCCCCCCAGCCCCGGGGACCGCCATCCCCCGGGGCACATTTTTAAATGTGTGGGGGGGCCACTAAGGCCCCCCCAAGCCTGCCGGGGACCGCCAGCCCCCGGGGATTTCCTTAATTGTTTGCAGGGGGCACATGGCCCCCTGCAGCCCTGGGGACCGCCACCCCAGGGCTTTAAAAAAAAAAAAAAAAACCTGTGTGGGGGGTCGAGCTCCCCACACGCCCCGGGGACCGCCACCTCCCTGGGGGACTAATTATTCAAATTAGGGGTCCGTTACGGACCCCCGAGCTCCAGGGACCACCACCCCCTGGGGTTTTGCATTAAGTGGGAGGGGGGCCGCGCGGTCCCCTTCCTGGAGCCAGTGATGGCCCTGGGGACAGCCACCCCCCAGGGCCGGCTCCTGCAGTGTCCCTGGATGCCCACCCCCGGGACACTGCTGTTTGCAATGACAGGGCGGGAGCCTCGCGGCTCCCGTCCTGTCATTGCAAACTGCTTTGCTTCATTGCAGGGAAACCTGCTCTCGCTTGAATGAAGCAAAGAAGATTGCTTTTCTACATGGGGAGCTGCATGTTAGCATGGGGCATTGGGGCTCCCCCCACGGTCCCCAAAGAAGAGGGCCAGCCCCAGGGGATATGGAGTGGCCCGGGAGGAGGGCCAAGCAACCCCCTACCCTGTGCATTTAAAAAACAAAAAAGCAGAGGCCAGGCCCCAGGGGGATGGGGTCCCCGGGGCCAGAAGTGGTCCGGGAGGGGGGCCACGCGGCCCCCCTCCCAAAGAAAAAAATAATAATAAATAAATAAAGGCCAGCCCCGGGGGATGGGGTCCCCGGGGCCAATAGAGGCCTTAGGAGGGGGCCACGCAGCCCCCCTCCATAACAAAAAAATTAATATTTGGCCATGCCCCGGGGGATGGGGTCCCCGGGACTGGAATTGGCCATGGGAGGGGGGCCCACGCGGCCCCCTTCCCGTAATATGCATATATTTTTTTTTTAAATGGGGGTCAGGCCCTGGGAGATAGGGTCCCCAGGGCCCATAAACTAGAAAAGGAAGGGAGGCCACACAGCCCCCTTTCTTTAAAAAATAAATAAATAAAAAAAGACGGGCATCGCGCCGGAGGCCCCGCCCCCTCCCTGTAGCACTCTGCAAACGCGCCCCCTGGCACGTTGTAAGATGGGGAAGTAATTCCCCTTAAATACTGGGGTCCCCGGGGGCCAACTAGACCACCAGGAACCTCCAGCATGTGCCAGGGAGCTGCGTTGCAGAGAGATGTTCAGAGGCCATGCCCCTTTTTGCACCTCTCTGCAACGCAGCTCTGTGGCGCTTACTGGAGGTACCTGGTGGACTAGTTGGACCTCAGGGACCCTCAGGATTCAAGGGGACTTAATCCCCCCACGGGCGCGTTTGCACTGTGGTGAAGGGAGGGGGCGGGGCCTGAGGTGACATGTGTGCAAACACGCCCTTTCTCTTGAATGAATTGGGACTATATATGTGAGGTATTGAGAACTTTAAAGATAAATTGCCGCAGATGCGGTCCTAGAATTTACACCGGCCACATGGCCATCACAGTGCAGTACCGTCCTCTGATTGTCTTTTCCTGATACTATGTGTTGGCTGGAGCATGGAGACATGTGTTACAACACGGTAAAACATAGGCCACTTGGCCACAAATGAATAAATATAGGATGAGATATTATATGAGCAAATATATTATCAAATGTAGTGTCTAGTACCTATTTATCTAGTAATGTACAGACAACCTTTTGTGTTTTAGAATTAATTCACAGAATCCTTTTCCTGCACTACTAACATAAACTACAAAAAATAGTATTTTCTCTATGTTTATTCCTCATGATGGTCCTTCTTTTATGTTTTGTATGTGCACTGTATAATGGTGATCATTTGTGGTTTGACTTTGGCTTTGTGAAGATGATCGCCAGATCGAAATGCGTTGCCAGTAAACCTTTATGAGTACATCGACCCTGGAGTGCGAGACTTTATTTTCTATCCGACTGTGGAGAAAACCGGAAATATTCATGCCATTTACAGCCGGGATCCTACACCCAGAAACTCGCACCGACCCCGTTTGGAGTGGAGACGGTTCTGTGGCGGAGCCTTTCCTCATATATATATAGTTATAGTTAGGACCCTGTTTCCATAGGAAAACCGCAACATTCTATTTGGAATAACTTTGGCGCTGGTCGACGAATCCTCGCGAAATTTTCAAAACTAATGGGGCGCTACGCTCCGCTCCTACCCTGAAAGTCTCGGGGGGATTCGTCGAGCGGGGGCTGAGATAAAAGGGGGGTCCCAAAACGCGTTTTCCCCATGCATTTTTCCATAGGACCTTTAGTCCAAGCTACAGCCCGAACGGCTGAACAGAATTACTTGAAATTTGGCAGAGAGGTAGTCCTCAGGTCAAGGAAGTGCCTTTTGTAGGGTTGGTGTAAATCTGTTCAGTAGATTCTGAGAAAATAGCCTTTAAATCAATATATATATCTGAGCTAGCTTACGGTGCGCTTACGGTGCGCTTACCGTACGGTGACGTGCGCGAGCGCGATTCTGATTGGCTGTTAGATCTTAGTAAACATTCGAATCGGTCGAAACCAGGAAGTGGCGGCCGCCATTTTCTCTCTCGCAGTCTGAGAGGGGGTTAAATAACAAAGGCCAAAAACATGTAAAGGGGCTGTTTAGACAGCTCCTAAGCACCCAGCCATGTTGAGGGAGTCCTCAAAGACCCCCCAATTCCAAAAACGGAATTTTAATTTTTTCGATAATTTCGCCGATTACGCTTACCGTACGCGTACGGTAAAAATTAATTTAAAAAAAAAAATTATCCATACTCTCCCCACCCCGTGTGCAAAGGTTGCCTGAAGGGCACCATTTGTGCATGGCATATAAATTAAGTGAAAAATTTAAATATTACCTTTCACAACGAAGCGCATCATATGTCTTCCATGTGCGCACGGTGCGCGAAGCGCATCGTGCGTACATGGCCCATCTAGCGTAACGTGGGCACGCGGTGCGCGTAGCGCACCGCGTGCCCACCGTGCGTGCACGGCACTAACTGCGTAAAGTGGGCGCGCGGTGCGCGAAGCGCACCGCGTGCTCACTGTGCGCGCACGGTGAGCGAAGCGCACCGTGCGCGCATGGAACGAACTGCGTTAAGTGGGCGCGCACGCCACGAATGGCGTAAAGTAACTTAGCATTTAAAAAACCGTACAAATTCACTGAAAAAACCATAGGTTTCACACATGTTATAGTTAGCTGGAAATTTTACTGATAAAAAACCAATGAAATTCCCCCGTTATAGTTAGTGCAGGCAACTATAACTCACGCGACCGCAATCCTCTGCTGATGACATATGTGTCTTTATGAAAAAAAAATATTTGTAATATATGTATAGCTAAAATTTAATGGAAGAAGACATGGGCAAATAAGTGTCTAAATACAGTATTAGCATCAGCAGAAGATTGCGGTCGCGTGAGTTATAGTTGCCTGCACTAACTATAACGGGGGAATTTCATTGGTTTTTTATCAGTAAAATTTCCAGCTAACTATAACATGTGTGAAACCTATGGTTTTTTCAGTGAGTATATATCCACAGCTTCTGTTTCCCCGTCGAGGCTGCCTACTCCCGGCACCTGCCCCAATCTGTACAGACACGGACCTCAATTCCAGTGCAATAGTTTATTTAGCTTTCTTGCGCGCTAGTCGCCATAACGTTTCGGCTCAGCCTGAGCCTTGTTCACATGACAACGTGTAAACTGTGGACACACCCTTATGTAGGAAAAAAGCACTCTGCACGTGATACCGGAGAATTGGCATAGACACGGTAAAAAGACTGACCAAGTGGTTATATATGCATCGTCTTTGTACTTAATGGATATACATTGCACATCATTATGTTAAAACATTATATCATTCATCACCAGATCGCCCTAACATGCACAGTTACTGTTGTACAATGAAAACCATAAATGGGTTTAAAATTAAATTAATAATGCCAATGACCAATGTGCCCGCCTGTTAGTGAATACATTATTTCAGTGAACTCAACTGATGTATAGTATTCCCGGCAAATTTATATGATGTTTGCCCTTCAACCAGGATAAGAAGTTACATATTCAGTCTTAATATTAATCCGGTAGGCTGAAATAAATATCTGGATAATCCTCATATAGACACATATGTATTGCTAGATCCATAATTGTACAGAACTAACCCCTGCATATATAGTAGGCATTAATAATCATCTGTGCATTGTGATCCATATTGGGTGCAATATTGACATTTTATCTCTAAGTACATTGTATACCAACGGTTACTCAGATTGAACATAATGGGATAAATCCCTATGTCTTCCATATCATTTATACAGTACCAATAATTCTGCTGCAGGTCCCTGCAGCTGTGCAAATAACGGAGAGTACAATAAAGTGCAGTGTGCGTAAATACAGTGATATCACTAAATATGAAAAAAAGGGTTTAAAAACAACCGTGTTAAAAAATGTCAGCAGCAGTTGTTAGTTCAGAAGTGCAAACATGCAAGAAATGGGCAGACTGAGCCCAGTCATACCCAAAGACTAATATAGTATGCCTACAATAAAATCTTGCTGAATGTGGCCAATGTTCCCAAATTTCAAAACATATACTATCTTATAGTCACATTATGGCTTGTGGAGTAAAAAAGAGGAGGTATCAAGATGGTAGTCCAACTGGACAAAGTGCAAAAAGTGCACATGATCTTAAAGTGCATGCGTGCCTAGAAACAGTTTGTTACAAGCTTTCATATTTATCATCTTGATGTATATGAATTCGTATATACAATACAAGGATCCACAACAAAAGTACCTGAATAATGATGCTAATTACCTACTATAAAATAATAAATAATACATAAAATGATTAAAACATCAATCTCAATATGATAAAAAACATTTGTAAAATCATTTGAAAAAACCAAATTCATATATGTAAAGGTAATTGCCGTGTTGATCCTATGTTGAGCTCAATCTTAAATAGCACATGCACGTAAGTTATCCTAGCCTAAAATAGTGTGCAGATCTTCCGTGACATTGAGCCCACCCGGGGATTTAGAGTCTAGGCGGAGTATATGTTTAGTTTCCAATCTTCGAAGCATAGCTTCCCTGTTACCTCCACGCCTACTCGCTGGTACAGCGTCAATAACAAAGAATGTTAATTCCTTGTTATTGCTGTGAAGTACCTCCTTGAAATGGCGAGCTACCGGGTAGGTATTATCCTGGTTTGAGATTGCCCTAAGATGTTGTAGGAAACGTTTATGCACTTCTAACTTAGTGCTGCCTACATATCTCAGTGCGCAGGAGCATTGAAGCACATATATGGCATATTCTGTTTTGCATGTTAACACCTTTTCTATTTTATGCTTACTGTCACTGAACCCATCCTTGTAGTATTTGGTATTAACCCCATGTGTGCAAGCTTTGCAGACTTTACATCTAAATAATCCACCATTGGTTTGCAACCAAGTGGTCTTTTCTATAGTTTCAGGATTCGTATTGATGAGGCAATCCCTCATTGAGGGAGCTCGACTAAAGGTGAGGGTTGCCCTGCGTGGAAGAGTTGGGCCTAAGATGGAATCACTCTTTAAAATGGGCCAATTGCGATTAAAGATGCGATATAAATCCCGATGTTGTTTGTTAAAACCTGTTATGATTCTTAATTCATTACGTGATTTAGAGATTCCATCAGATACCAGGTTACTGGTGATAGTTTGATCATATTTATTTAATAAATCCTGCCTGATCCTTGATCGGGATTTAATTATAGCTTTGTCAATCATCACTTTTGAATAACCGCGCTGTAGGAATCTATTCTTGCTAGATGCTTGGGCCTCATATAATTCAGCCTCATTGCTGCATACTCTGCGTAAGCGCAGCATCTCCCCATATGGTATGCTGGCAATTAAATGGTGTGGATGGGCACTGGCCGCATGTAGGATAGTATTGCCGGCCGTTTCCTTTCTGAATAATCTAGTTTCAATCGCACCATTTGCAATGTACACTTCCATGTCTAAAAAGGTAACTCTCGTTTGACTCATGGTGACCGTAAATTTGAGGTTAAGATTGTTAATATTGATGGCCCTGACAAATTCTTCAGCTGACTCTCTGTCCCCCTGCCATACTATAAACAGGTCATCTATGTAACAGTACCAAGTAATAATATGTGAGTTCATCTCATCACTATATTCAGTTTTGAGGACCAGTTCCTCCCAAGCTCCCATGTGCAAACAGGAGTAGCTCAGAGAGAAACTGGCTCCCATGGCGGCTCCCTGCAGCTGGCGGTATAACAGGTTGTTGTACATGAACACATTGTTATTCAGACACATTTTAAGCATTTCTAATAGCATGGCTGTGTGATCCTTGAATTGCTCCTCCCGTTTGGATAAATAATACCCTACTGCTGCCATGCCGTCATCATGTAATATGCTTGTGTACAACGATGATACATCCAATGCTAACATCCAAAAGCCTTCCTTCCACTTGACCCTTTGTAATGGACATAAGACTCCAATGATTTAACAGCTCCCTGCAAAAAATAGTCTATATAGACTCATGTTTTCTCCAACAAGCCCCCCTGGCTGAGATGATAGGCCTGCCTGGGGGTTTTACCATGTCTTTATGGACTTTTGGAATGAAATAAATAAATGGAATCTTTAGATGATCATTCCTCAAAAATGTATATTCATCATCGGTCAACATTGTCTTATTTTTCCATCTCAATAGCTTTTTGTGGAATTCAGCTTGCATTGTTTTTACCATTGATATGTTGCTTCGCTCATAGTGCTCCCTATTGTTTAGCTGGGAGTGGGCCTCCTTGTCGTACATTGTCCTTGTCATTAATACAATGTTTCCACCTTTGTCACTGCCCCGTACAATGGTTTTCATATCCTTACTCAATTTGTGGATACTGTTTACTCTTCATGTCATATCTGGATTTCCTGTGAGTGTTTTTTCTATGTAACTCTTTAATCTGAGAGGTGACATTCTCATTGAATATGTCTATGGAATCTCGTAACAAAATTGGAACGAAGGTTGAGACAGGTTTAAACGGTGTAATAGGTGATATTTGTTTGATGACCTCCTTATTACTTGTACCTCCAACTCTAGTAGGCAAGATAGCTGAAGAATCATTGCCTTCAGTCAACCATTAATCAACAACTCCGCTGGGTATGGATATTCCGGAAACAGTTGTCATATCTGGACTCACTGGTGCCGTTACCACTTCTAGATTTTTATTTCTCATTAGATGGAATTTTCGGAGTTTTAACTTTCGTATGGCTTTATATATAATATAATATACGTCACCATTCACCTTTTCCAAAAGGATGATGACGCCATGTATAGATGCTCAAACGTTTTTATTCGCTGGCCACCAAAATAAAAATCAAGCGTGGTCTCCTGCGCTTCTTTTGCTTAAGTCACGGGTGGACCAGGTCCTGGGAGCAATGACAAAATATGGTGGGGGCACTCTATCTCTCCTGATCCCACAGAGGCTTGTCCTAGGACTTTCCCCCGGTTACCGGAAGAAACTGGGTCCAAACTTATATCGAGCCCCAAGCGGCCGAAAGGCAAAGAAAGACTAAGAAAGCTATAAAAAAGAGCTAAAGCTAATAACGGAGCGGCGTACCTTTTAAATACCCGGAACCACACAATACAAGCAACCTCCGACCTCACCCAGCTATACACAATCTTCACCACAAAGCCTGTTGGGAATAAACTCACGACCCCAGCAGCCAAAGAGTCGACTCCACCAACCTAATGTCAGCTGAAAGAGCAATCAAAGAAACAAGCACAAGCCCGACTCCGATTTCGCTTCAGTCCCTGGTATAAGCAAGGAGAAGATGGCCGTCTCCATCCAAGTCACCCAGATCCCCCCTCTGATGATGTGGGTGCAAGGACAAGACCTGTCACCATGACCACAATAGCCACACAAAAAAAAGGGGATAGACGGATGCCAGCATGCAGGCGTCCCCAACAGCGGAGCCACACACCAACAATGGCGAGAGATTCAGCTGGGATCTCCTAAGCTCGGACCTTTTGCCTCTTGAAGCGCCTCACAGCACTCTAACACATGGACCTTCCCTAAACGCCAGAGGCTCAGCGGACCCAGAGGGATATACCCTCGCTACCATCCCTCAGACCAATAGTCCCCCAACAACTGAGCACCGCACTTATGAGGTGGCCCTAACACTAAGATATCATATCAAAGGCCACCGTGACATTATGAATAGGGGCAACATACTTGACCTAATGAATCATATACTTTTCTTGGCTTCCATAAGATCGGCTGATCTTGCCTGGGTCACGTTTCAGTGCCTGCCAGGGGACACTCATGGTGAGTCAAGCCTGGTGAAGCTGTTCCAGCAGTCCCTTAAGACTGCAATGCTACATGAAGCTAACCAACTGGGGGATTGAGATCAAATATCCTCAAGAGAGATACCCCCACGTTCTAACAAACAATGTCCAAAACCCGGGGACCTACTCTATCCTAAAAGGCATAGACGGCACTTGCTTGGACCCTAACCCATCTTCCAAGCTCCAATACCGTGATGCTTTGAGAATCACATGGTCCCCTGATCAAAGGGTAGTTCTTTCCAGCAAACCTGCCACTTACAACCAACCTGGACACCAGGCCCCATCGGGCAACCACCTTTTCCGACTACATTCTAAACCTCCTATCCACGGCCCCCTCAGCTCTGAGCCCAAAATTCCTGGCCAAAATACACATCTATCTGTAACTTCCTGGAATGTGGCAGGCATCTAGAAACTTATCATGGCAAACTCTGCTCCTAAATACCTCCAAAACAGCGACATCACCTGTCTGCAGGAGACTTGGGCAAAGGACACAACAATTTTAACAGGGTACTTTGAACTACACATCCCGGGCCACCAGGCACAACATCTTTGGACGACCATCCGGGGTTATCTCCACCTTTATTAAACACGCCCGAAGGGTAGAAGCCACAGTAATTCCTACCAGCTTGCCCAAGATTCAAGCCCTACTTATCAGTGGACTAAAACATTTAAATCAGTCACTTCAACTACTTCTAATCAATTGCTACATCAACCCTTCATTTCACCCTAAAAATCAGGCTCTAGATTACTTTGCCAACCTTATTGGAGACCTCCTTGCCAAACACCCAGATCACTATCCAATAACAGCCGGAGACTGCAATAACAGATCACTTGGAGAGCCATTAAAATACCCTAACCCACCAAAGGAGGTCGTCAAGCTTGCAAACCCTCCTGGACAATCACTACTTACTTTCCGCTCACAATGTCAAACAGCCCCAAGATCCTTCATGGCTTCCCCTGCCTACCTTCAGGAACCTCTCAACAATCGACTACATTTTCATTAGCAGTTTGCTGTCAACCGATCTCTGACACTTTGATATTGATGACCATATTGATGACCAGGACGAGAGTGACCACAGACCCCCTTAGAGCGATTCTAACACTCTTCACTAAAGCAGCATTCCAACTCACACCAATTGGAGAATCAACAGGAGAGAAAAGCCACAAAGTCCTCTGTAGAATAAAATGATCTGCAAATCTTATCCCTAAACTGACCGCCAGGATAATAACAAGAGAGCAACTATCCTCAGTCCAAGGCCCTGCCGCCTTTCTAGAACATTGGGCCGATCTCCTAAATGACCTACAGCTGGCACTGAAGGGCGCCCCCGCTACCTCCACACGACGTGAGCAGAATTTTCAAACTTGCACCTCATCCAAAGAACCCACGGAGATGTTGCCAGGCAAGTGGAGCCTCCGAAACGTCCTAAAGGATAGACGGAGAGGTGTCAAAACATCCCAGGGCCAGGATCTCTCAGCTCTCTGAGCAGAGCGGGTGTCAAAACATCCCAGGGCCAGGATCTCTCAGCTCTCTGAGCAGAGCACAGGAAAAACTCTAGCTGCATCGAACCAAGCAGATTGAAGCTGAGGGGCTATACATTTTCACCCTTATTAAAGAGCAGAATCATGCCCAGTTCTGGAAGCACAGCAGTCAACTTAGCAATCACAGCCATTCAAAGGAGAATGGAGTAGCAGGCAGCGCATGGGTCAATTATGCTAAGCAGTTCTACTCCTCAGAGCTTGGTGACACAAGAACATTGAGCCCCACACTACTCCCAAACCTCCCGGACACACAGGTCTTCCGCATCTCAGAGTCCTCAGTCATTTAAACCATCAAATGAGAAATGACAGAGTGCCGGGACCTAACGGGATTCCTACAGCAGTGTTTAAAGCCAAGCAAACCTTTTGGACAGGGGTCTTCATGCAGCTTTTCAATCATACCTTCTTCACAGCCACAATCCCGCTGTCATGGCAAGGATCAATTCTCCATCCAATATGTAAAAAGGGAGATTGCACGAACCCGGCCAACTATTGACTGATAGCCTTACTGGACCTCGAAGCCAGACCCTAAGCTCACGCTCTGCTGAGGCAAATTGGAAACCTGGGCAGCCATAATCCGCATTCTCCCCTTCTCCCAGTCAGGATTCAGACCGGATTGCTCAGCCACTGATAGCATTCTAGCACTGGCCTACCTGTCCAGACGAGCCACATGGGCTAAGCAAGCAAGCACATCTATTCTGCTGCTTCGCAGCATTTGATAGAGTCGACCAGGTCACGCTATGGCACAAACGAAATTCCAACTTCTCAAAGCCAAAATGTCCCTGTATCAGGGCACATGGGTCAGGACAACAACTAGTGCTATGACAGGGATGGCAAAAGTTCCATCTAAAAATGACCTCAAACAAGGCTGCGTGTTAGGCCCTGCTACTTTTTAACCTCTGTACTACTGATCTGCCCAAATTTTGGGAAGCCGCAAGTTTAATCACACCTAGACTGGGGAGAACTTGTCTACAGTTCCTGAAAATGGAGGTGACATCATCATCATGGACCACACTGGTCTACAAGGAGCACTAAATGCCCTCCACAGTTACAACTTAGAAAACAAACTCCAGATGAATCAGGCGAAGACCAAAGTAATGGTGTTCGGCAAACATCCCCGCAAGAAATTTTTGCAATGGCAAATAGGTGAACAGCAACTATCCACCTGCACAAGCTATAATTACTTGGGCATCTAGTTCAATGAAGGGGCAAACCCAGGTGCCCACCTCAAACATCCCAGGACGACGGGAGCCGGGTTCATCCATAGCTTGAAAATGCATAAATCACCAGTTGCACAGCCCAACAGCTGACCCAATACTAAATGTTTTGCTAGCCAAGCTAGTACCTGCCTTGAACTACAGTCACTTCTCCTTCCCAGAGGAACTTGGCTCATGCCTCACAAACCTTCAAACGGCACACAAAAAAGTCTTCACCTATTCTCGCCACGCAAGGAGGTCCAGAATGTGGGACCAGCAAGCCTAGACCTCTCTTGCCTAGGAGACCTAATGAAATATTACATCAGAACCCTATGTGCCCTAGCCCCATGATTGAAAGCTCAACTCCAAACAATTTTTGTAGATGAGGGCTCTCTATGGAGCTCACAGGTACTCCAAGCTATCAGCGTCCTTAAGATCGAAACAACAAACTTGACCAATCTGAACATTCTCCTGCGAATGTGGAAAAAAGGCAGTAAATGATTCAAGCCTCATTTGAAAGAGACATTTAATGGCTCCAATAGAGGCCATTCTTCACAGCCTTGTAGGCTTCCTATACTCAGGGGAAAGCCCGGCCATACTTCAAATATTCACTGTCTCCTCAGGCTGGAAACAAAATCACTTACATGAGGCTTCTAGCGCTACCCATTGCTGACTTCAATCCACACTGGGCATGCAGGGACGGACTATCTTCTTGCAGGTTATGCAACTACCACCTCAAGTCCCGCTACACTTGTTGGGCTGCTGCCTCCACCTTACCAACATTGCCTCCTAATTCCTCTTTGCCGAGGCAACGGACCCAGGCGCTGCAGGGAGACATCGGACCTGTGCTTTTTGAGCCGCACTGCATACAGCACAGTCCACCGGGCGGAACACAACTAAGACCAGTGAGACTCCTGGTGAAGAGGTCATAAGCCTCGAATAACTGATCCCTATGAGGAAAAAACTTCAACAAAAAAAGAAAAAATGCCAAATTTTAATTGTTTTGACACAAAAGCTCTGAACCACTCACTTTTCTTTCTTTTTTTGTTCTTTCTTTTTCTATTTTTCTTACTTTTCAGGCAAATATATGTAATGATGTTAATTAATAACACATACATAAATCAATTTAAAATTTACAGTGAAATTCAGCAGTTAAATTTACCTGAGCTAACAATAACGTAAGCCCCCACAATGCACTGTTTGTGACCTCACATATTGCATCACTACTGACATCTTCTGAGACATCACTCATGTCATCACTGATGACATCTCAAATGATTACATCATTCACTGAACCACTCACACATCCACTCACACACCCACACAGCCATTCACTTCCCATACACCTACTCACACAGCCACTCATTCACCACTCACTCACACAGTCACTCACTTACCCATACAGCTACCCACACATCACTTATTCAACCATACAACCAATCACACACCCAGTCTCTCACCCATGCAGGCTCTCAACACAGCCACTCACTCACCCATACAACCATTCAAACCCCGACTCACACACCCATACAAGCACTCACACATGTACTCACTCACTCACACATACAGCCACTCACATAGATACCCAATCTCCAATGCAGCCACTCACAAAACCAATCAGCTAACCAAACACCCACTCAACAGATACTCAGCCACCCATACGGCCATTTACACACACAGTCACACACACATAAAGCCCCTCACCCAGCTGCTTAGTCACTGATACAGCCACTCACATATCTACTCACAGACCCATACAGCCACTCACGCAACTGCTTACTCACCCATGCAGCCGCTCATACACCCACTGACTTACCAATAGACACTCACACACCCACTCACTCATCCATAGAGCTGCTCATACCCCACTCACTCACCCATACAGCCACTCACTCACCCATACAGCCTCTCACACAGCAACTCACTCATAAATACAGCCAGTCACACAGCTACTCCCACATCCATACAGTTACTCACAAACTCACTTATTCACCCATACAGGTACTCACACACCCACTCATTCCCCCATACAGCCGCTCACACACCCACTCACACACCTTTACAGCCACTCAGTATCCACTCAAACATTTATTTCCTACAAGACAGTGCGGTTATGCTGGCTTGTACCTTATCGCTAGTGGTACATGATGCGACGCTAGCGCCATTTTAAATGCTACTCGAACTTCCCCCAGAGACAAAACGGCACTCGAAAACTGGAATAAGTCAACTGTGTAATTACATCAGGTAACTTCGCTCAGGATGCATTTCAGCTGTCAAGCAGCCTTTCTCAAACTTAAAAGTTGCCATTTTGTCAAGATATATGTACTCTCCATGTGACTAAAAAACAATACAAATAAGCAAGACACTTTAAAATTCCAATTTTCCGCATATGACAATGATAGTAATTGCAGCATCGGAATATTTAACTAGTACCAAAACATTCATTGTGTGAGAGCATATTTAATGCGTGCAGTATCATTCATACTATCCACAATGTTGGATCATGTGATGTTGGAAAAAAAAAAACAAAGAGGCACACATAAATCAATAAATTACCAGCTGAAATTAATGTGATTCACACAGATTACATGAGTGCATTGTTTCATGTGACCTCATTAACAAGTTCCCAAATGCAGCTCCAGTGAGCACGCTGTATTTGCACTGCAATTCCTGACTGTCACAAGAATGATATATGTTTAAAACATTACTAAATTGCTCCAATATTTAAACACACAAAATAGCTGGTGCCTGCAGTTTGTGCCGCACTTCAATCACATGCCATAGGCCACCAACTGCATCAAATGGCCTTTTAAATAGTTCCAGTGCATCCACAAGGCTCCTTAACATTTTTCTGCCAAATGTTACAGCATTCAGGAGTTACCTGATGTATTAAACAGTACATTTTCTCCAGTTTTCGGGTGCTGTTTTCTCTCTATATGGGGGAAGTTTGGGTAGCATATGTATGTATGTATGTACATATATATATATACTACCTACTAGTGGTCACTAGTTATTAATTATAGTTAGGATGTAGTTTCCATAGGAAGAAAATGTTTACATTTGCCAATAACTTTGGCGTTGCGTGACGAATCCTCGTGAAATTTTCAAAACTAGTATGACACCCACTTCAGCTGCTGTCTTGAAAGTTTTGTTGTGATCTGTCAAGCGGGGGACGAGAAGAAGGGGGAGGTTCAAAACACGTTTTCCCCATGTTAATTTCCATAGGATCCTTAGATACGGCTACAGCCCTAACTGTTGAATGGAATGACACAAAATTTGGCAGAAAGGTAGATATTCTTGACTCAGGAGGTTCGTCAGCCATCTTACTCCTCGACCTGAGCGCAGCGTTTGACACAGTAACTGGCATAGTGCTTCAATGGCTGTGCTCTTTTCTGGAGAATATCGCATCCAAACCCTCCTCTCTGCTGAGCAGAGTCCCGCAGGGCTCGTCACTTAGCCCTACCCTTTTCAATGTTTATATGGCCTCTCTGGCAGCCATTGTAGCCCCCACTGGAATCCGGATGGTTACCTATGCCGATGACACGCAACTGGTGGTTGGGTTAAACCAAGCAGATCAAAAAAACAATGCCCTCTATACTTGTCTAGAGGACATCTCGAACTAGATGGATGCGTCCCAACTCAAGCTTAATGGTGGTAAAACCGAGATCATGATATTGGGCAACTCCCTTAGTTTTAAGCCCAGTTCCATGTGGCCTTCTGGCATGGGTCCACCCCCGGTCCCGAAGTCAGAAATTAAGAGTCTGGGCATATGGTTGTACCAGGACCTGAGTTTTAGGCCACAGGCCAGGAAGACGGCAGCCCTCTGCTATGGCCTGCTTAGAATGGCCCGCAAAGTACTGGTCCAATCACTCATACTTTCTCGACTGGACTATGGGAATGCGCTATATTTGGGCGCCCCCACTTCAGCAGTCTCTAAACTTCAGTCCATTCAAAACAGCGCCGCCAGACTCCTGACTGGAGCCGCCAACAGACAATCGGCAAAACCTGCACTCCGTTCCCTTCACTGGCTCCCAGTGCAGGAACGTAAGATTCAAGGCTTTATGCCTGGCACATAAGTTGATGCAGGGGATCGGGCCTCCTATTAACTCAGCCATGATACACCCTTATAAAGCAAATAGGAAACTGCGGTCAGATGACCTGTATCTTGCCCAGGTCCCTAGGATCAAGAAGTCCAGATGTGGCGGTTGGTTCTTTTCTTATAATGCCTCCAAACCCTGGAACTCTCTGCCACTACATCTTGGCACGGTCCCCAATCATCTGGCTTTCCGTAAACAACTGAACACCGTTCTGTTTCCCTAGTTCTTCTGCTTCCTCCGTGTCGGTTCTTAGCGCTGGGACGCTCCCGGGTAGCCACGCGCTCTACAAATGTCTTTCCATTCCATTCCAAATCAGCTGCGATCCTTTGGAACAACCTACCTCTTGATCTTCGCCTGACAGACAACTATTTGCTGTTCAGGAAAAAATTGAAAACCACCTTGTTTCCTAGACAATGAGCCTATCAAAGATCAACCTGCACTGCACTAAACTCTGTCCTAGTGCCGTGATGTCCCCCGGAATGAATGCTGCACTCTATAAATGCATTAAAATACAAAATATAAATCCACCAACCAGTGGTGTGCCAGGAGGTGCATTTGCAGATTGGTAGACAAAGGAGGCGGGGCCTCTGACAAGCTCACATCATTCCCCCTGTATAGGACTTACTGGAGGTAACAGGAGGGGTTCTTGGCCCCCAAGGACCCTCAGAATCCAAGGAGATTTTATCTCTTAACCAGTAGTGTGGCAGGAGGCGCGTTTGCAGAGTGGTGGAGAAAGGGTACGTGGCCTCCGAAGACCTCTGAGCAATCCCGCTGTGTGGGACTTACTGGACGTAACAGGAGGGCTTATTGGCCCCAAGGGCCCTCAGCAACCAAGGGTACTTCATCCCCCAACCAGTAGTGTGCCAAGAAGCGAGTTTTTAGAGAGGTGGAAAAAGGGGGTGTTGCCCCCGATGACTTCTCAGCAATCCCACTATTTGGGACTTGCTGGAGGTAACAGGAGGGCGTGTTGGCCACCAAGGACCCTTAGCATCCAAGGAGACTTCATCCCCGAACGAGTAGTGTGCCAGAAGGCACGTTTGCGGAGTGGTGGAGAAAGGGGGAGTGGTCTCCAATGACCTCTCAGCAATCCCACTGTGTGGGACCTTCTGGAGGTAACAGAAGGGGTTATTGGCCCACAAGTCCCCTCAGGACTCAAGAGGACTTCATCACCCAATTAGTAGTGTGCCAGATGGTGAGCTTGCAGAGTGGTGGTGAAAGGGGGCGGGCCTCTGACATCTTGCAGGGGCCCTCTGTTTTTCAAATGTGTTGGTTTTATTAGGGAAGAAGGGCTGTGTGTCCCCCCTTCCCTGGGCCAATTTCTGCCTCGGGGAGGCCATCCCCTGGGGTCAAGTCTTTATGGATTTGGGGAGGAGGCCACGCCCGGGTCGATTTTGGCATCGGGGACCCCATCTTCTGGGGCCCAGCCATTTAGAGATGGGAAGGGGGGCCCAATTCAGCCCCGGGGATCTCATCCCCAGGGTCTGGGCTTCTTAAAGTGGGTGCCCCCTGGGCACTCACTCTCCACTGGAACTGCGGGGTGAGCCTGAAGGCCCCAGCAGTCCCTGCCGGCTCCCCACCTCCAGTGGGAGCCAGCATTGCTTTTAGACATAGGGAGCTGCTGAACATGCATCTCCCTCTGCCTAAAAGCAATTCTGCTCCACTTCCAGCAAACAAGAGCATTTTTAATGCTCTCGCTTGCTGGAAGCAGAGCATTTGCTGTGGCTTGACAGGAGCAGTAAAGCTCCCGCCAAGCCACAGCAAACAATTATGTCCCCGGGGTGGGCATGCCAGGGCAGCAGGTGTGGTGGCGGTCCCCAGGGCCATGTATAGCTCAAGGAGGGGGGGCGTGTGGCTCCCCTCCTTTCTTGTATACGGGCACTGTATAGAGGTGGTGGTTCTTGGGGCTAAGAATGACCCGAGAGGAGGGCCACATGGACCCCATTTCATTTTAAATAATGATTTTGGCCCCGGGGAGGCATTGGTCCCCAGGCTGGTCCATGAGGACCCCCATTTCACAATTTCTAATGCCTGCATATCCCTGGGATTTGGCCCACCCAGAAGCTTCCTTGAAAAGAAGCACTGCAGCCTGCACTTCTTTTTTTTCAATTTTGCTGCAAATCTGCGGATCCGCCACGAAAATTGATAAAACATTTGTTTTAACCCTCCACAAGGTCCACAGGGTCCCTGTGGGACCCCACCACCAGTTCTAGGAGGTCTGGCTAGTCCTACCCTGCCCCCATTTTTTTAGTTTTTATGTTTTTTGTAGGACTCAGCTCAAGCCGAGTCCCAAGATGGCTGCCAACACTTCCTGGTTGAAGTGTTGGCAACCAATCAAATTACAGCATGGGAACTGTTGGATCTGCGGAGCATCCGCGTCCCTAGATATACAAAAAATGTTTCTGGGTTAACATCTCCCAAACTACAGAAAAGATTTACACCAAACCACAAAATGTACAATCTGCGTATCAACATCTAGCTTCCTGCCAAATTTGCTGTAATTCGGTCCAGCGGTCCGGGCTGTAGGCTTGTTCAAAGGTTCTATGGGAACTCATCTTTTTTGACCCCCAATCCCCTTTTTCTTGGCCCCCACTACATGGAACACCCTGAAACTTTCCCGACTCCAACTGAAGTACCGGACAAATGTTTAGGAAACATTTCCTGAAGATTCATCGACGGTTGCCAAAGATAAAGGCAACTGAAAATCACATTTTTGATCGAAACTCCATCCTAACTATTTATTTTTTATTCGAAAAGTTTTATAAAGTGCGAACAAGACCCATACGGTATCAGAGCGCTGTACAGAATTGGCGAAAACAAGGGTAACAAATACGATGGGCCAGTATGTGAAGTTACAACAAAGGGGGAAACAGATCGGTCATGAGTTGGGGTAACAGAGGTGCCCTAGAGCACGAGAACAATTTAACATAGCAGCATACAATAAAACGCACCCATGTAGTACAATAAGAATCAGAATATTAACAAAACAAGAGCATGAAAACAAGTTGATGCTGTTAAAGTTCGTTCGAGAGTAGCCGTTTGACAAGTTTCTTGAAAGATGCAGTGGAAGGATTGGATCTGATCTTGGGAGGCATGGAGTTCCAGATTCTTGGAGCAAGACAGGTGAAAGCATGATTGTAAGACCTTATCTTTTTGAATCTGAGTGGTTTCAAGAGTAAGATGGACAAACTTCTAAGGTTTCGGCCACAGCCCGAAAGTTTAAACTTATTTGCCAGGTAGATAGGGGTATTGTAATGTATGGCTTTATGGGTCAGGCAGGTTATCTTGAATCCGATTCTGGCTTCAAAAGATAGCCAATTTAGTTGCAATAGGTCGGGGAAGATGTGGTCATGCTTTCTAGAGGCTGTGATGAGTCTAGCCAATGCATTCAGTGTAGCTCTGAGTGGGGCCAAGCTATCTATGGGAAGTCCAGCAAGGGTCCCCAGACCATATTCCTGATGTCTTCGGGGGGGAGGAAAGGTTTGATTTTCTTAAGGGTATTAAGCTGAAAGTTAGCTCCCCTAGTAGCTTCACTGATGTGCGCTTGCATGTTTATGTGTTTATCCAAGGTGATGCCTAAAGATTTGGCGGAGTCAACAACATGATGGGTGCAGTTCAGAGCAGTGAGTTGTTTAAGTCATTCCAGGGTAGGAGCCGAGTGATTGGGGGGGGAATAAAAAGAAATTCCGTTTTGAGGGTATTTAACAGCAGATAGTTCTGAGCTAACCATTGTTGGGTTTGTGCAAGTGCAGCATTTCGCGTTTTTATGTCCTCTTGAGAGGAGATCTTCAGGTACAGTTGCCTGTCATCCTCATACATGTGATACTGAATGTTAGCAAGGTTCAGAATGACAGAAAGTGGTTCCATAAAAAGGCTGAAGAGAGTGGGCGAGAGCGCGGATCCTTGAGGCACTCCGATCATGAATGGGGTACTGGATGCAAGAGTATGGTTAATTTTGATCCCTTGTGTGGGGTTATGCAGGAAAGAGGCAAACCAATTTAGGACCAGCCCTAGAGACCCATCCTATGTTGAAGAAGATCAATCAGATAATCATGCTTGATGGTATCAAAGGCTGAGGACAGGTCCAGAAGGATCAGGGGACAAGGGACATTTTGGTCAAGGGATCTCAAGGCATCATCTACAATGTGAGTTAGTGCCATTTTAGTACTGTGCCCTGATCTGAAACCTGATTGATGGGGGTCAAGGAGGTGATATTTCTCAATGTGGTTGCATAGCTGCGAGTGGATGCATTTTTCGAGCAATTTAGCTGGTGTCATAATGCTGGTGATAGGTCTGCGTTGGGCTTCTTGGGAATGGCAGTAACTTGCTCAACCTTGAGGCAGTCAGGTATCTTTCCCTGTAAGAGGGATTAATGAATGGTCCTGGACCAAAGAGGAAAAAATGGCTGAATTGAGCTCTTTAAAAAGCTTAGCAGGTAAAGGATCACTGAAATGGTTGGAGGGTTTAAGGAACCCCATGTTGTGTAGAAGCTCCGTGACATCTGGGAGGAAAAAGGAATTCCAAGAGGCGTTATTTTTGAGAGAGCACCCAAAGGTCCAGCTCGATTTTCCTAGAAGTGCACTGTGAAAATCATATCCACTAGGAAGCAGGGATACCGGAGTAGCAATAGGGTTGGAAGAATGGTTAGCTAGTTCCTTGATGATTTCAAAGAGTTTCATGGGTCTATTTTTGGCTCCATCCAGCTGAGTCCTGAAGTGGTCTATTTTAACCAAGCGGATGTCTGTGTTGTAAGTACTTCTCACTTTCCTAAGTTGAGTGAGACTTGTGGTGGAGGGCGTGTCTCTCCAGAGCCTCTCTGAGAGTCTAAGATTGTGCCGCTCATCATTTAGGGCACCATTAAACCAAGGTTTGGATTGTTTGACGGGAATCCGTTTGAGTTGCTTCGGTGCAATACTATCAAGAATGTTAGATACCATGTTAATGTAGTGATCGGAGAGATTATCAAGGTTGGTCATGTTGGGAGGGGGCTGAGTCTATTTGTAGTGATTGAAGTTAGCATATTGATGTTGAGGTCTTTCATATTGTGTGTCAGTTGTTTAGCTTTAAGGGGTTGGCCCTATCTACCCAGGCCCTTTTTCCAAGATGAGGAAGGGAATTTGATGATGATCTGACCAGTCACAGGGTAGGATGTCACCTATTTGTATGCTATTGTTTTCAGCAATGATAACATCGAGAGTGGCGCCCTTATTGTGTGTAGGGCCTTCACAGAGCTGTGAGAGGTTAAGGTTAGAGAGGAAAGTCTTAATGGAACAGCCTATAGGATCCTATGCGTCATTCCAATGAAGGTTAAAGTCTCCGAGTAAGATGTGGCAGAGTTGATCCGAGCTCGAGCTAATGACCTCCATTATTTCCTCTATGAAGACCAGATTGTTACCCGGTGGATGATAAATCGAGTGCAGCACACAAACCTTCTTGCCTTTATTCCAGATTTCAGTGACCAGCTGTTCACAGAAGGATAAAACAGAACATAGAGATTGTTTTACGGTGAGGTTGGAGCGGTGAATGCATGCAATGCCTCCCTGCTGGTTTTAACAAATCGATCACTTCTGATAATGGCATAGTCAGGGGGGATTAAGATGTTGGGAACTGGGGAGGAGGCATCATTGAGCCAAGTTTCAGTGAGAATCTGTAGGTCCAAGTTTTGCACAATGATGAGTTCTGAAATTTCCGCTGCATGTTTTCCAGCTGATCTACAGTTGAGTAGCATCGATTTGACGTGCAGGTTGGAGTTGTTAGTTCATGATGAGAGGTGGTTATGTGAAGTAGGTTTTCTTTGTTCACCGATCTGTGCTTAAGACTCGGTTCCCTGCCAGTGTCCGATAGATAGATAGATAGATAGATAGATAGATAGATAGATAGATAGATAGATAAACGAATTGAAAAGAGGAAAGTTAGGGTTGCTTTTGGATCTCAGCCCGGCCCTGGCCTAGTCTTCTATGAGGCCTAAAACAAGATAAAGATTAGTCAGAATATAATCTTATATTATAAGGCAAGTTAGTAAGAAACAATTTTAAAAAAAACTTGTTAATATGAAAGGAAAGCCACATTCATGTAACAGTAGGAATCAAGCAAAAACAACACAGTCTCTGGAAGTTATTTGTTTTGGGTATAAAAAGGCTGCAAAATTAACTCACCTACTTGGATAACCTAAATTCTGTGGAGAAAGAGGTTAAGAAAACGTTATTTAACCCCTTGTATGCTCATGATGGCTCCCGGCCGTCATGCATCACGGTGGGCGTGTGCGCACGACAGCCGGGAGCCGTCGTAATCCTGCCCACCGTTTATTTCTCCCGCACAGCGGGGGAAATAAACCCGCACCCAAGGGGTTAAAATTAATTGTTGCTTTTAGGGGATGTGAAACATTTTGTTTGATTGTCCTATCTTGTTGAATCTCACTGAGGACCTCTGAGGGACATCGTACCAGATGTGCACCCCAATGTAACCCCAAACACTTTTCCCAAATGGTGGGATGCATTATTGTTCACAGACTACAGAGAAATATCTCCTATGACCATGGTACTTGACCAGTTTGTAGGATTGAGTCCAATCCCCAGCAATTATAAAGGTAATGCTTCACACCCAGTGAACAGTAGGTTAGCTTCAATGCTGAGGCTCGTAAGGAAGATCTTTGCAAAGGGAATTTTAGACAGCAACCAGCTTGATTCATGGTATCAGATTCATGGTATGGGCATTCAGATTGTGCAAAGGCGCAGCACAAACTGTCAGAGCCAGAAAAGCTTTAGTCAAAATGTAATAATTGCAACAAATATTAAAAAGCCACATTTGCAAAGTTCCTTAGCAGTAGGAGGTGGTTAGGCATGCTAATCCAGAAGTGGGTTTTGCACAGAGAAAGCTTCAGCAGCCTTCCAAGTACATTCCAAGTCGAGAACAAACAGAAGGTTTTCAGGCTGCTGACAAATTGCACATGTTGGAGACAATTAAAGGATTTCAAGGGCAGCCCTTAATACAGCACATTTTCAACATCCAGTCACAAGCGCACCGAAGTGGCAAACAGCATTATTCTACACTGCTGAATCAAGAAGGGCCTCTACCCAATTAGTGTCAATGCAGGCACATTGTTGAGAGCTACATGGACCAAAATCAATGGGAGCATTTATGGGGGGGGGAATCACAGTGCCTCATTTATGAGAAGTGTTGCATCGCTGCAACACGTCTCAGTGCACCCTCCTTGCGACACCATCGATGTGTCATATTTACTGTATGATGCATCATGTCGCAAGGAGTTACAGATATGTCAGTATTATTGGCGCATCTGTTGGAGCACTAATGATGCATTGCTGAGAGTGTCACAAAAGTGACGTACCTCCAGCAATGTGTCCTTTCACATGGGGCAAGCCCCATGTGAAAGAGCCTGCGTCAGTCTTACTCCTGAGGCAGGCATAAGATTTTGGCACAGTAGCGTCCCAGAAGTGGTGCAATAAAATCTTATAGATTTCACTGCGGCACTTCTACAAGGCTTTTTGTGGGGGAACGCCCACCCTGCATACATTATACCTGACGCAGGTATAATGTAGCGCAGGCCTTTACAAAGTGAGGCTTCTGCTTAGATGCGTCACTTTGTAAATATGGTGCAACGTGGCGCATTTTTTACGCCGCCAGTGCGTCACAGAAAGTGACGCATCGGTGGCGCAAAAGTGTTGCAAGGCCTCATAAATAAGGCCCACATAAACTAGGCCCACAGTATCTAAAACTTAATATCACCCTGAACATACAACATCTCCAACAATACCGACTACCACCATTTGAGCAAGCTAAGTGGATGTGGAGTGTGAATTAGTAAATCTACACTTCCCAATATATGTTTATTTTAAATATATTGTTGTAGTTGATATTGTAGAGTCAATATATGTACAGGTTGATATCATTAACCTCGATAATGTGACATGCAGCCGCATTTAGGAGCTTCCCCTTAAATGAGATGCCGCTGCTGGCTGTGACTGGGGTGTTAAGTTATAAGTGAAGCTATGTATATCACATGGACTGAATGTGGAATCCGGGATGAGAGTGACTTTTGCTTGTTGCACTTTAAAGCATGTGCAAAACCAGTTTCTAGTCTTGGATCTATGTGTGAAGGCATATGTTTCTAAATATTAAATGAAAATTGTCAATTCAATTCAATTCAAATAGACTTTATTCGGATTTCAACAAACCATCCATAAAAGCACAAAGACAAACATTTTAAAATACACATTAAATACTACAATTTTGGGCCGTTGCTTATTACATATAAGAATATAATTTATAAAAAACAGCAATGAAAACACAAATAACCTACTGGCTGGGCTGTGCAAAAGAGACCATCGTACAACAGTATATAAGATTATACATAGAAAATTAGCTCATAGATTTATGATGGTAAAACTAATATAATATATTGAATTTCAGCAAAACATGCTTTAAAGTGCAAAGTGAATGTCTAAGCAGAGCTAATCAATTTTCAACGACCTGCGTGAGCATACAATGGCTTTAAGAAAGCTACTAACTCTAAAAATTAATTCATCAGATCCTAGCATTAAAAAGTGTCTATAGGCAAGGTTATGGTTAGACAAGTCATATTTCTTACAATATGGTATTAGATAATGTCTTGTAAATTTCATATAAAAACCACAGCCGAAAATGAAATGGGGCATACTCTGGGTTCCACCGCGGTCACAGGGACAATGTAGTTTTTCCGGGTTTTTAATATAACCCAGTGGAAAGCAGATGAGGTTTATAATGCTCCTATCCCTGAATCTAAATAATAAGATTCTGGACCATCTACCCAGTTTTTTACATAAATAGGGCTGGGGGGACATCAGGGATTCAATGTGAGATTCCTGGATTGGTAAATAATCAATTGTGGATTGTTTCACAGAAACTGCTCTTTCCCTTTCGTTGTGAAAATGCTGATAGAGTGCTCTTCTCACCAAGTTTTTATGGGAGCCGTCAATCCTATTCGGGTATATGAAGAGGTGACCGTAGTTGACACTCGCAAGGCTCCTTTCTACCGCATTAATCCATGGGATTAGAGCTACATTATCACTTTTCAAACAATCTAAGATAATCTCACGAGTCAGAGAAGCTGCCGGGTTTTGCCATATCCTTAGCCAAAATAATGCAGGTCTCGCTCTGATAAAATCCTCAACATATTGTAATTTTAATTCATTGTGACATACAAAGGTCGGTGCACTAATAACTCCCCCCAGGATTTTTCGACAGAATCTGTTCTCTTCGCTCTGTATTGCTTTACAGTTCGAAAACCCCCAGACTTCTGCACCATATGTGCCAGTTGGGAGACATTGGGTTCGGTAAATTTGTAATAAGCTAAGAACCACATCAGCCTGGCGTGGTTGGCGTAGGGAGGTGATGGAATTAATCGATTTTGAAAGTTTATTTCTCCCCATCGCCACGTGTGGTTGCCACGAACCGCTATTAGAGAATAACAGACCCAGATAGGGGAAAGTGCAGGTGCTTTTTAGGATGTTTGGACCTATCACAATCTTGGGAATTTTATAATTTTTAGGGCCGCAAGTCATTATAAAGGATTTGTTGAAATTAGTGCACAACCCTAAATCGGACATATAATTAACAAATCCCGATATTAAAATACGCAGAGCATTCGGGGTGCGGCCCATAAGGACCGCGTCATCCGCGTAAAGTAGTGCCGGGATAGGTTTCTTATTGATAATTGGAACGTCCTTTGTCAAATTGCATAGGGAATGAGTTAATTCATTGATGTATAAAATAAAAAGCAAGGGGGCCAAGACACAGCCCTGTCTCACCCCCTTGCCGATTAAAATCTCATTTGAAACCTCACCATCATTATTTAGTCGAACTCGAGCTTTCAGGTTGCGGTGAAGATTGGCCAGAAAGTGGACTAGAGGTTCGTCTAAGCCATAATTTAAAAGAATGGACCACAAGCGGGAGCGATTAACGAAATCAAACGCTGAACTAAGGTCCATAAAGCCAAAATACAGAGGAGATCGTTTAGCTCTCGTGTATTTGGCCATTATGAGGTTAAGGTTTAAACATTGTTCCACCGTGCCAAGCTTGCTCCGAAAGCCAAGCTGACAACGGTGGATAATAGAGTTATCGTATGCCCAGGTACTTATTTTGTCGAATAAGACCCTGCCAAGGACCTTCAGGGTGTTGTCGATCAAAGATATTGGACGATAACACCCCGGGTCCAACCTATTTCCCTTTTTAAAGATGGGAACAATGGTACTACAAGACCATGTGGGAGGGATGGATTCCTTACTTAAGTTATTAAAAAGATTACAAAGTAGGGGGGCCCAAAACCATGTATTTGATTTTATCTGGTCGATGGACAGACCATCCGGGCCGGGGGCCTTGTTGCCAGCACTGTTCGCGATGGCTTCCTCCACCTCCTCTAATGTAATGACTACGGTGTCATCTGGGAAATTATCCTCAGTTGAATTCCCAGCTGTAGCATAGAGATTTGAGAAATGGCTGACCCATGAATCTCCTGTGATATTACAATTTATCGGGGTGATGTTACTTCCCAGGGCTCTCAGACTTTTTACTTCTTTCCAGAAACCAGTAGTATCTTTTAGGGCAGTTGTTTTAGTGAGATTATCCCAGTGGCTTATTAAGAGCTCTTCAGTTCTGGTTTTTAAAACCTGTTTGTATTTAAAGCGTAATGAACTGACAAGGGAAACATCTCGGGGTTTAGCTTCCAAAGCTTTCCTAAGTTCTCTATTGGCCCTTGAACAATTGGTGTCAAACCATCTATGATTATTTGTATTGTGTTCTATTACCGGTCTGGAAATAGCCCTTTTTATTACTACACATAGATCACAAAAGGATCTAGTAATATCAGGGCCACCAAATGTTAGGCAGTTGGAAATCAGCAGGGGATTATTCTTAATTACATTAGTTAAAATCTCTTGATTATTAATCCCTCTCCAGATAATCCTTAGTCTATCTGTGGATACAATAATATTTTGAACTCCAACCTCACATGGGCCTACAGGCTTTTTAATAGATTTAAGATAAATTACTAAT
This sequence comes from Triturus cristatus, assembly GCF_964204655.1. Classification (NCBI taxonomy): domain Eukaryota; kingdom Metazoa; phylum Chordata; class Amphibia; order Caudata; family Salamandridae; genus Triturus; species Triturus cristatus. The sequence continues at coordinate 254,454,411 of NC_140586.1, forward strand.
GGTAGATGATCACTGTATGGGCTGCTGACAACCTCAGACTTAATTAACACTTCACTAAGGGGGGAAGAGGTAAACATATAGTCAATCGTGGTTGAGGAACCACGGCCAATGTACGTGGGGGCCGGTACCCTTCCCTCGTCGATTCCGAAATGGCCCATAACATCATCTAGGTCTCTACTGTATAAAAGATCCAATAGTTCAGAGCCTCGTCTACAGGGCGGAGATGTAGTATAAATATGAGCATTAAAGTCCCCGCCAACACAAATGCCATCGAATAGACCATATTTTTCACCATCCGCAACATCATCGATAAACTTAAACAGTTCTAAAAAGGTGGGGTTAGGATGGTTGACAAAATCATTATTATAAAAATTTATAAAACAAATCTTTAACCTTGCAACATATTTTACGGCTACCAGATTTTTACTAACCACATTTAGAGGTTCAATTTTCGTGTCCTTAGAAATTTTTGCCCAGATAGATAGACCGCCACTTGGACGTCCCAGAGCAGGAGTTGGTACAATAAGGTTGTGGCAAAAGAAACCCTCCAATAGTTGGGTAGATGTACACCATGTTTCTTGTAACATTACCACATCAAAGTTACTTATCCAGGTAACCCATTCTTTGATTTTCATCTTACCTGGAAGCCCTGCAATATTCCAACTAATGACACTTAGGGTGTCAGTTGATAGGGTAGTGGTGGAAGAAGTAGGAGTAATGGGACGATCTGAACAGGCTACATGTGGAAGGACTAATCTATCTGGACAAAGTTTATGGATACGTGTAGGATTAACCGTATCCATGGGCACTATGCTGACAACCTTATCCAGTATAATAGGAGGTGTTGGTGGTTGTCAGTCTAAACTTCCTAAGTCCGATAAGGCAGAGAATCTGTTAGCTATAGGGATGGTGTTAGAGACTGTCTGAATTGGTCTGTGGGGGGGCCTATAAAAATAGCCCAAAGGGTGAAGGCTTATTGCGGTGAATGTACTGACATGGGTGTTTTGTGTGTCCATAAAATATTTTACAAAGTTCGGATGTCTAAAGTTAATCACTATACAGTCCCCGCTAATATTTTTCTGTTGTGGCCCCACCCAACTTACCCTACGAGTTAATATAATCTCATTTGATATGTTCCATCTTGCCCCTTTATGTTTTGTCAGCCAGTTAATACATTTATTGTGAAGTTGTACCCATGACTCACTTTGGCCTTCTTTTAGAGCGGGTACGCCTGCTAGCACTAAAACATATGGGCAAGATTCTGGAGGTAAGTTGAGGGGCTGCCCTAAATTATTAGTAGGTTTGTTTCTTGCTGATGTGCCTCCACCAGTGCTTATGCCATCCGAGGTAATACCTGTCCTGTCTGTTGAGGAGGCTAGCGGGGTCTTGGCATCCGAAATTGAGGTACCAGTCATTACTATTCCTTCTAAACCAGTGGGGTCGTGATCAAGGCCCGTAGACAATGTAGGTAGAATGTTAGCTGAAATACTGTTAGATAAAACAATTTTATCAACAGTTGGGCCTTGCATATTTACGCGGCTGGAATCGGCAGCGACATTCTGGCCCCCCTCCCTCAAATCATTACATAGGGTTTCCAATTTACTCATAATTTTGTCACCTCGAACAACATCTAAGCTAATAGTTCCTTTCCTTTTAATTTCCTCTTTTTTAACAAGGTTTTCGATTTTGTCCAGTCTCTTAAAAACAGTATTAAATTGTTTGACTATTTGAATTTCAACTTGTTTAAAAATGGTATCGACAATTGTTTCTATCAGGTTGCCATTAAATTTAAATAAAGAATTTTGATCAGTGGACTCCGTCTGGGTACTGACTGTATTAACGCTGCTCTCCTTGGATAACATAGAGACCCCACAGATACTTTTGTCCACAGTTGGGGACTCTAGTCTTCGTGTGAGAGTGGTAGGTCTCTCAGATCCTTCATCCGATGGAGATGAGGAAAGTAGTAAGTCCTCAGTGGCACTTGATATAACTATTTCACAATCTTTAGCTTTATCTTTGTTCCACATACTCTGTGGCGTTGGTTGATTTCTGCATCGGCCTGGTTGTTTCCTTTTGTTTACTATGCATTTCACTGGGCCTCTCTTGCGTTTCTCCCTTGCAAGTTTGTTGGAGCATGACGTTTTATCTGGTATTGGCTCCGCTAAACAGTCTGTTACAACAATAGTCTGCAGGCTTGATTTTCCAGCGGTCAAACTTAAGGTGTCGACATTGCTAATTGGTTTGATAACTGTTACTATAGGGGAGAGGGGGAGGTCCAGGTTAGATGAGGCCTTAGGAGATTGTGAACATAGCACAGTAGTAGTAGTGGTGGGGAATCCAAAAGACATTCTGCGTTCGGTGTCAGCGATCTCATTGGCGACCATAGTGAGAGCATTGGCCAACAGTGAGTCTATTGATGTGGTCGAATCAACAGGAGCAGTAGTGACAGCGCAAGTAGTTTTCGTTGTGCGTTTACCCATGCTTTAGAATGATTACCTGTTTGGTATGTAGAAACAAGGGGGGTGGCCCAGCCCGGCCTCTTCCGTCCCCTGACGGCCACAGACGGCCCGCCCTCTGAAAATTGTGATTTTTTTCAAATTACAGTTTGTTTCTCATGAAGTTTGTTGGTCATTGAAATAAACTATGATAAACAATGAGTCACTACTTCATTCCATTGACATGTGAGCTGCGTTTAGTTAATGGGAGGACTTGTCTTGTAGGCCCCATCACTAAAGTTGGCCACACATAAATATATTCTACCCAGTGGTGATTTATTGAGCAGGGAAAATAATAAATATGCATGCAAATGGTATTCATGTCCTATTTGCCCATGCTACTTGACCATTTGACTCATGTTGTGCAAAGAAGGTAAAGAGTTCGCAACCAAGAAGAAGCACCATTTTCTCACAGCTCCTACTAGGCACTGCAACTGCGACATGCAGAATTACTCTTGCATAATGGGGAACAGGCGTCTTTGTTTCTATACCATTACCTCAGAGGGGTACAACAAGACGTCTTGCAGCATGGCAAGCATCTTTGAGTGGTGAGTTGTGGATGGGTCTTTCTATAGAGTAGACACACTGACCCACTCTGCACCTAATGTACACTTACACGGGTGCGCTGGGCACAGACCGTGATGGTGCAATCTATTACAACAATTACTCTGTTCCCAGTGCATGAGTAAACTCATGTCTGCACTGTAAACAGCACATAAGTGAAAGTCGGACCTTTGAAGCTACCTAACTGCCTTGCCACTGCATGGACAGACTTGGCCTCGGTTTCAAAGTGGAATACAAACCACTGTAGGCAGGTGCAGTTGTGCCTGCAGGGTGATGCCTCAGGGGTAACAGGGATGGACAGAAGGACTTCCCATTTGTTCCATTTCCTAACCCTCCTTCCTTTTCCCTTCCTCTCTGCCCCTCCCATTTCATGTGTAAAATAATTAAATAAAATATCAGCACAAAAGCAATCCTGAATTCATCACAGATTGACCAGAAACATACTGACAACTACTCCAGAGAAACCAGCTAATCAGCGCACTCCCTTCCCTTAAAAGCACATTCTGGATTTAAAACAAGCATTTGCACTGCCAATAGGTCTGGCTCATAGATGCACTCTCAAGCCAGACCTAAAAATCCATGGATGTTAATGATAACCCTCCTCCCACCTGTACTGCTGCCAGTGAAAAACTCTGTAAATTATCTAAGACACTTTAATAGAATTGCAATGGCCTTTGTATACCCTGAAAGTTCAAGCTCAGGCAGCTTGATAAATAAACAGAATGATTACAGCTGAGTGGAGGGCAAGCACTTTTTTGTGGAAGGAAACTGCTTTGGCCCAATCAAAACATGTACTTCTGGCTCCCAGCATGTGGGTGGAGCCAAACTCTATCCCTTGGTGATTTTCACATAATTGTCTTGCAAGAGCTCTGCTGTCAAGCCCGACCATAATAAACAACTAACAGGCAACAAGGAGCAGAAGTTCCACAGGAGTTATGCCAAGGTTTGAGAAATACGTTGGGTTGTTAGTTGTACTCAAGGGAACGTTCAGCTAAACGGTCTGTCCAGCTGCTTCCTCACCTACTGGAACTGTTTCAAGTGTATGTTCCTTTAGTTAATCCTCCTAATTTACTGTTGCTTAGGTTGGTTTCAAAAGAAACATTTTTGACCCATCACCATCAAGAGATACACACAGCTAGCTTGGTGAGTGTACTTTCCATAAAAAGGGGATACTTCGTGGATCCTCAAGTAAAAGAAGCCAAGGGTTTGATTCAATGTGCAGATCATTGGCTTATTACAGTAGCACCCTTTGGAACCAAAGCCTGCATTAAAAATCTGCTTTTTGGTAAACCAAGAATGGGAAAAGTGAAAATGCAACACAGGGAAAAGTCCTCAATAAAAGGAAAACAGTTCAGCACTTTGTCTTACACACACAGTCACCACAATATCCTCCCTGACTTTACTCTGAAACACTTTCTGGTTTCATTTCAGTGCTTAGAAAAGGCTGCATAAGTCAAGATGAGAATACTGAGAAATATAAAATAGGAATTGCATTCATCCCTTACTATTGTTCTTGGAGCCTGGACTCCCCCATTGACTTTGGTACTTATCTTAGTTCCTGAATTGTTTCTTATGCCTGTAATGGTCAAATTTTGCCAACTTCACTATCCTTACCAGCTTTGTGTCCAGTTCCTCCCACCCCCACCATGGGATCGGATGTTGGTTTTTGAATATTAATCTAAACCCAAAGTACGCAGTGCACGGACACCTGCTAGAGCTTGTCCACTCAACATAACTTGTAGGTTGTTAAGTCATTTGGTCTTTGTATGATGTGGTAACCAAAACAATGGTAAATCTAATCATTTTGACCTGTAGCAGCCATCTTTCACAAGAACGTGTTACTGTACTGGCCGGGAGCCTTTGACTCGTGCGAGTACTAGGTTTTACTTGTCACTGGATACAGGAATTTTCAATCATGCTGTGTGCAGAATAATGATAAACTAAGCTACATGTTTACCTACAACTGAAGGACACCTATTCTAAATTTCAATGCTTCACATGCTCGCATTATAACCCTTATATTCTTGAAAATTGAAACTTCTAACCCTTGTACCCGCCTGTTCCACAAGTTTCTGATGTTTGCTATAAATGTGTGCCCTGCTTTGGCTCACCTAACTTCTTCTTCCAGAGGCTGCCAGGGAAACATTCTCCTTGCTGTCCAATGTTCTGCGATCACAGCTGCTCCAATAAATACATTTACAGGCTGATTTCAAATTCAGAGGACTGAATCATCTTTGATGATCTTGGTGGCCGGTGACTTGGCGAAGCAACAACTTGGAATGATTCCTGGAGTTGGATCGGCTCTCCACTTCACATGCTAAGACAGAGGTTTCTGCACAGGTGGAGGACAGCCAGCAATCAACTTGTTAACCAGCTCAGGCAGTTTTTCATGATTCAAACTTTGAAATGAGAGTCTGTACTCATATGCATTGGTGTAAAATAAATATGTGTCCGTCTGAAAGTCCTGGGTTTAAGACTTCAATAGGGTAGAAGAGGATAAAGACAAGGAATGGGCATGAAATGGCGAAGCCCTTGGAACCAGATGTTAAATTATGAGTGAAATGCAAGGAAAAGACAAGACATAATTTATGGCTTTTATGTCCAGAATGGACCATGTTAAGTGAATGTTGTAGACCAAGTTTGAACTTAAGTGGGCTCAGCCGCCTCAAGTGCTCTGAGAACTCTAATGGGTCATGGTCAGAGATTTCTTGATCGCAATGCTGCCAGTGGAACTTCACTACTCAACAGGCATGGATTGAAATTTCCTGTCCTTCTCCCAGGGTATGAGTTATCATTAACTGACCAGCAACCTGATCACTTTCTCCTGGTGCGATCGAGGGTAATTTAAGTTGTAATGGGAACCGGAGACTCTAAGGTCATGGCGTTTTCAACATAAGCAGGCTCCCACCCGCTTTATATCTAGCCACAGTGATAAGAGCATGTGCAGATCACTAGGGATAATAGTAACAACATTTTTCCTTTAGAAGGTATCTTCATTATGAGGAAGTAAGACACTTACAGGCACATGCATCAAGCAAAAAAAGCCTCGCAAAAATTGCGATTCACAAAAAAAGGGTGTTTGTGAACGCAATTCAACCCTTTCCAACGCAGGAACCCATTTACCGAAAAATAAACAGTTTCGCAAATTTTGCAAGTACCAATAATGGGAATCCTTATTAGGGAGTCCCTTAACAGCGTCCGCAAATAGCGATTAGCTAATCAAGAGTCGCAAGCCAATGCATGTAGACTCGCAATTAGCGAATCGCTGGAAAATCGCTATTTTGCAAGTGCAGAATAAGTCCAAAAAAAGATTCGCACAGGTGCAACCACTCCTATTTAAACTGGCTCAGAATGCCCCTGAAGCCTTTCACAATGGCAACGATCTACGTGATGGCGAGGAGGATGAGGATCCATGCAGCAGCACAGCGCAGAAGGAGGATACACAAGCGGATTTTCAGAGTGCGCATCACATTGCTGGGACAAACAGAAGATGAAATCTACGATAAGTACAGGCTTGAACGGTGCAATGATCCTATACCTAATAGCAGAATTGTAACCCCTAATGCAGCGCCAGACCCGTAGGACCCATGCTATCCCCGCACATGTAAAGGTCCTATGTTGCCTGCACCTACTTGCCTCAGGCAGTTTCCACGGGGTAGTAGCTGTAGCTGGAGGGGTATCACAAAGCTCCCTTTCACGTTTCTTCAAAACCTTCCTTGACGCCATGATGACAAGGATCCACACCCACATTTCCTTCCCCACAACCCAACAGGATTTTAACAAGACAAAACTGGACTTCTACCAGGTCGCACAGTTCCCTCATGTGATTGGCTGCATAGATTGTACGCATGTCCCCATTTGTCCCCTTGCAGCGAATGAATACATTTCCAGGAACAGGAAATCCTATCACTCAATGTGCAAGTAGTGTGCAATGCAAAACATATCATAACAGACATTGTGGCGCAATTCCCTGGAAGCACCCATGACTCCTATATATTTTGACACAGTGGCATCCACACGCGTCTGCTCAGGGGTGAATTTGGCGAAGGACATCTACTTGGTACACACATGTACTTATTCTCTACATAAATCAAACAAATGTCAATGCATAATTGTGGCTAACCCTTTGCTTTCCACCCTGTAGGTGACAGCGCATACGCCGTGTGTAACTACATATTGACGCCATACCTCAACCCAGCCACACCACATGACCAGAGGTACAATGCAGCACACATCAGCACACTGAATGTGATTGAACGCACGTTTGGACTACTGAAAAGTTGCTTTCGGATTCTACACAAAACTGGTGGAGCATTGCAGTACCGTCCAGAGACCTGCTGCCGGATCGTGGCTGCATGTGCCAATGCACAATATTGCCACCAGGAGAGGTATACCCATCGAGGTGTCCGACGGTGAGTCTGAGGGGGACAACCAACCACCCGCACAACTCCGACAAGCGCATGGGGCATGCTCAGCAGAAGGGCAAAGAAGACGTGAAGACATCAAACAACATTATTTCTGAGGTATGTAATGATGAGACAAGACACTTAAATGTTGAACAGAAAAGTATTTACTAACATGAGCCCGTGTAGTATTGTGTAGCCACACAGAGATTTGTGCCAAATAGAACCGTGATTGCAATTAAGAATACCGGAAAATAAACAATTCCAGGACCTGGATATCAGTCACTATATTGGTTTTGACCATGGTTACGTCACCTCGGGCAAATGAAGGAGGACATGTCTGTCTAGCGCTTCTTGACACACACCCCAAAAATGCCTTCCGCCTGCATCGGATCGGATACATACCCCTGATGTGCAACAGAAGGTGTTGTGCTGCGGGAACTGCGCCTTCTGGCAGTGGTCACTGGCACTGACAGGATGTTAAGGCTGGATGCCTCCTCACTCCCCTCCACCCCCATTAAGTTGCTGCCACCAAAAGTACCGGCCTGGATCTGTTCCACGGCAGTGGTCACTTGTACAAGGGCCCTGGCCACATCCCCACAACAATGGCCCATATCAATTTGCATGGCCACGGAGCGACGTGACAGCAGGGAAGTGGTGTTGCAGAGCTTATTATTGGACCTGGTATAGGCTGCCATGCTCATCATGCTCTGCCAATGCCTTCTCCTCTGTGTGCTGTGGCCCTCAAACATCGCCTTGGTGAGCTTGCGTTGGTCTGCCTATTTCCCTCCACAACCGCTTTGGTTAGTTCCCGCACACTGTCTGTCATGAGGCTGATGTTCGTGGCCAATTTGATATTTGCAGCTGGATTGAACCCATGTGTCTTGCTTGCAGGCGCTGCACCCGCAACATCTGGGACTCCATGCCACCCGGCACATTTGTAGCCTGGTCTTCCTGAGCAGCAATGCGGGCCCTTGAACTGCGCCTCCATCCACATTGGACCGGTGCCTGGGGTGTAGGTATTGTGTTCACACGAGGCTGGAGAGGGTGCAGGAGCCAGCTTTGATTCCATGGGCTGCAGTGATGAAACTTGGGCCCTGCGTTTTGTGGGTGCGGGGGGTGTACTTGCTGGGGCAACTGGAGTCTCCACATCAGTCTCAGCAGGAGTCTCCGATATGTGTAGACAATCACTGTCTTCCAAGTCTACTTCAGCTGCATCTGTGATGTAACACAGTGCAATGTTAATTTGTGTTAAGGTTACTATTGTGTTACATTAAGCATACTTGGCTCACATTAAATCACATAAAATCACTGACTGCAATCACTGACTGCCATGCAGTATTGGCATGTTTTACTTGCCATTGTTGTGTTTGACTGGCCATCTGACTGACATGCCTATGACTCCCATAATGCATTGGGTGTATGAGGGAAAACGTGGACTGGAGTTTGACCTGTACACTGGGATTGGACTGGGGGTATGTGCACAACTGAACAGTACTTTGAAGTGTATGGTTGCATGCATCTTACGTTGTGTGGTACTGGCCACGCCGGATGTGTCCAGCTGGGTCACTTCCACCACTGCTTCAGGCTGGATTGTGGCCTCCACCAGGTCCTCCAGGGCTGTGTTGTCTGGAACGGTAGATGGGCCCTCTCATGTGCTCCTGGCCTCCTTCAGCCTTTCTGCGATTCACTCCTTGGCACGGCTGCGCAGGTCGTACCACCTCTTCTTGAGATCATCTATACTGCAGTGTGTGACACCCACAGCATTGACCTTGCTCTTAATACGCAGCCATATCCTGCGTTTTCTGTCTCTGGCACTTTGAGTGAAAGTTTCCCAAAGAGCTTGTCAGGGCTCTTGGACACCTCCTCAATGAGCTTTTCCAGTTCTCTTTCACTGAATTTCAGTTTTCTCTTTCTGGGCGTGGCACTCTCACCTGATGTTGTCTGATCCATTCTGGTAAAAAGCGAAATCGCAAAAGGTGTTTTTTGGAATTTGCGCGTATCTTTTGTGAAATCGCTATTCACATTTGTGATTGTTACTGAATCAGTAGTTTTGCACAAACGGGTTCATGCACTGCGGATAGCGATTTCTAAATAGTGATTCCTTATTAATCACTATTTAGGAATCGCTATTTCTGATTTTGATGCATGTACCCATTAGGGCCTAAATATGATTTTGGCGGTGCGGCGCTGGGACCGTCTGACTGCCACACCGCCAAAGCCGTGTTCAGGTCGCCTGCCAGATTAGGAGTTTTCTCCTGTCTGGTGGGCTTTTTTTTGGCATTCCAATGGCGGTGCCTCTAAAAGTGGGCTCAGCAATGGGAGCGCAAAAAACAGTTCCTGCACGCCATGAACTAAAAAGCCCATGCTGTACAGGAACTAGGGTGCATGCACATGGGGGCACATGTTGTGCTCCCCTACATGCACCCCAGCGCACAGAAGCAGAAGGGGGCCCAGTAGGGTCCCCTTTGTTTCCTCTCCGCCAGGGTTTTCTTTGAGGAGTAACTGCCATGGAAACCATGGCTGAGACGAAACTCCTAATATGGTTGGTGAGACCACAGAGTCCTGCAATATATTGATGCCTCCTGATTGCCACAACACTGCCAGGAAACGCCAGTTCCCTGGTGGCTGCAGCCGGGCAATGGTGGTTCAACAGACCTAATCATAACAGTGATGTCAGGAGACCGCTGCCGCCGTGCCCCCACGAGTCTGGCGGTCCTTTGACTACCAGACTCGTGATCGCCCCCTTTGTTTAAACTTACATTTGAACAATTCAAATGTACCATTTCACTTGGCCAATGGCAGGCATATCTAATGTAGCATGAAGAAGCCATCTCATGCTCTCAAGAACCCCAGGTTAGATAAGATGTCCATGAGAAACTAGAATACCAGCTCAATCATATGATGAAGAGTCCTACAACATGTTCACCAACTGCACCACAAACTTACATTTTCACACAGGTCACCAAGAAGATCTCCTAGAAATCGTACCCCTACCCACCTGGTGGTGGATAGTGCAGCTCAGAGAGGCTCAATGTAAGTGATGCAGCGCTGATAGAGTGAGAGCAGGCAAGACCAGTAAACACAAGTATAGCAAGCGGCAACATAATGACGAACAATGTAGCGAGCTTCAGGACATTTTGTTTGAGAAGCTGATACTGTGCCACCCATTTCCACGCCATTTACCTCCTCCTACTAAATCATGGTGAGTACTTTTCTGCCTGAGTATAGCACTCACATGCCTAGATACAATGTTTCCTTTGAACGTCTCAATCTGACAGTGGACAGACGGGCCTGGAGCCACAAATGGAGAAAGAGGGGCCACAAAAGGCACTCGATGAGTAAGGAAATGAGGACGCCGAAGAGGATGCTCGAGGAATAGTTACTGCCCATGTTTCTTGGATCTACATATTGTAACTAAGGTGTTTCCCAAAATTAGAGACACACTCCAAAAATGCATGTATGAACTCTGGTCTGGCATTGAATATAACACTCAAGATGGGGTTGATACCAGACAGTTATTGGGCAGCATAATGCCTTTGGAGGTTAGGGCCAGGCTTCCAGTGAAGCCATTTGGTCACCATAGACGCCTAGGGACGACAGAAATCAGAGATGCCGTTGTTAATGCCGTAATGGAAATGTTCCTGACCAAACTACATGGACTGAAAATAAACAACTAATAAATAGTAATTTCCAATTCGTTGGACACTGGTCAGATTTTTTCTTTTCCTTTATTAGTTCTTGCTTTAAAAGACAGACAGCCAACGTGTTTCGTCCTAACAGAACAGGACTTCTTCAGGGCTGTAGATTTAAAAACATATAAAAGGCTACTTTAACAATACAATACAGATTTTTAGTCCAAATGTATACAACATTTGAAATAACAAAAAAATATACACAGAGTCACAAACAACATTCTACAAAAATCACATATCTGACTTCACAGGAAAAGTAGACAAAAGAAGAAAACAATGCCTACAATAAGCCTAGACATTTTGTTAGACATCCAACAAATTGTTTATGGGATATTACACCACTTTAAAGAACCACAAATACACAAAAATGTCATGTACAAAAATTAATAAATTAATTCATTAAAAAACAGAGACACTGAAAAGAGGGGGGTAGGGGGTGGCCTCTGAGATTTTTTCATAATAATATGTGTGAGCAACATCCAGAAAATATAAATCCAACTACTGAGAGGGCCCAATCTGGGTAACATTTTAAAAACTCATCATTGTGGATTCTATTGATTACATGCACCCTACATAGAGAAAATGGCCTCCCCATAGGGGCCCAGCTGGACAGCGTCCCCACCAATCACATCACTGCCATTGCAGTGTTGTGATTGGCTTAGAGGAGGGAGGTTGCCTGTGGCTGTTTCTGTTGGGAAAACGCGGGACCCAGCCAGGAGTTGAGGCAGTGCGAGACCCGGTAAGGTAACTTTTTTACAATTTTAATTAAACCCCTCCCCGCCTCCCTCTCCCCTGCGAACCCACACGACCCCCCCACATGACCTGCCCCATCTGCGAGTCATGCCGGCTGCGACTGGGCCAATACAAATCCCTTAGTCTGTTGTTCCCCCTGAAAGCTGCACGATTGGTAAGATCTCGGGTTGAGCTCTCCATGTGACCATTTATAGTTTTCAAGTTCGGTCTTAACTGAGTTCACAAATTATAAAGCTCATTCCTCATCACATGTAACTTTTATTTTTACTTGGCCTGCTCTTAGATCTCTTGGCTTTTCAGAAAGGGGCTTTTTAAATCTCCCAACTTGAGGTATGGGATGTATTGCTTAGTATGGATAAAAACACAGATATTTGAGTGTTCATTGTAGTTCCTACTAAGCGTGGAAAATGTTGAAACAATGGTCAAAGATTTTAGCGCGAGGACTTCTCCCTTTCTTTGCCAGCCTGGATAAACAAGATATAGAACAATACAAAACCAAGAACACTGTAGCACACCGCAAGAAGTTATTGATTTAGTATCATCAAGTTCATTTGATTCACGTTGAGTTGTTAATAGTTTGCTTTTATTCCAAATTCATATAAAAACAGCCATTTCCAATTCACAGTCAGCCGACGCGCGTTTCGCCCAATGGGCTTCCTCAAGGCTGTAAAGATCATATGAAACAATCAACACTTTGTTCTTCACTAATGATAAATATCAGCAGATAATCATTAATTAATTCACAATTTTTTTTCTATACATGTATGTATGAAACATATTATTCAAGAGAAATAAGAAGGGACACATCTGTGTCCGTAATCGCTATCACAAGACACAACATCAATGTGCAGAATACAAAGGACAAAAGGAAAAAGATCTCATTGTCCCATTGAAAAGAGATTAGACCTTGACCAGAAAAAAGTGAGATAGACCAATCACATAAACCCAAAATGAACAAACTATTTAAATAATTACAAATCACCAGTGAATTGTGAATAAAAATATATCTAAGTTGTCCACTATGGGTGTCACCCATTTTGTTAGTCCTGCCAGTCTGGAAACTTAATCCCATCTGATGTCCAACTTTAAATATATATGTATAATTGAATCAGTTCTTGTCATAATAGGTATATGTGCATCATTCTTGGGACCATAATACGTCCAAACTGTTGAGAAAAACAAATATATCACTATTCTCAAAACCATTACATGACCACCTTGAATTTAATGACTGAATGTCATTACATATTTGAAAACAACACTGCCCCTGACTGCTAGTATCACCAATCTTACAACGTTAAAGAAAAACTGGACAGTTTTTCTTTAACGTTGTAAGATTGGTGATACTAGCGTTCAAGTTTCCAGAATTGATAAGGTACTGACTGTCTTTGGTTTTTCTAGATTTGCGCCTGTTATTCAATTTTACCATATGGAGGATTATATTGGTAATTCTTATCCAAAAATTCTTTGGATCTTCTTGCAGAATTATCACGATAGAATTAAGCAGGAATTGGATACTTGATGAGAGACAATAGATGTAGAATTATCCCGTTTTGGAGGTGAGATTCATTTTGTCTCACAAATCACAATCTATATTCAAGACGTACTTGTATGGCAGGACTAACAAAATGGGTGACACCCATAGTGGACAACTTAGATATATTTTTATTCACAATTCACTTGTGATTTGTAATTATTTAAATAGTTTGTTCATTTTGGGTTTATGTGATTGGTCTATCTCACTTTTTTTCTGGTGAAGGTCTAATCTCTTTTCAATGGGACAATGAGATCTTTTTCCTTTTGTCCTTTGTATTCTGCACATTGATGTTGTGTCTTGTGATAGCGATTACGGACACAGATGTGTCCCTTCTTACTTCTCTTGAATAATATGTTTCATACATACATGTATAGAAACATTTATTTGAATTAATGAATGATTATCTGCAGATATTTATCATTAGTGAAGAACAAATTGTTGATTGTTTCATATGATCTTTACAGCCTTGAGGAAGCCCATTGGGCGAAACGCGCGTCGGCTGGCTGTGAATTGGAAATGGCTGTTTTTATATGAATTTGGAATAAAAGCCAACTATTAACAACTCAACATGAATCAAATGAACTTGAGGATACTAAATCAATAACTTCTTGCGGTGTGCTACAGTGTTCTTGGTTTTGTATTGATTATTGGGAGTCAATTGTGATCTCAATGTTTGGGTTACTTGAGGTGGATAAGTATTAAACACTGTTTAGCACCCAATACACAATATCTCTAACACTATTTGTGATGAACCATGCTTTAGAACCTAGGATGATGTGCAGGTCAATATAGCATATCCACTTTGTCTGTTTTTGTGTAAAATATAGAACAACTAACCTGAAATTATGAGGCTAAAGTGTCTGCAATTTCAATGCCTGAGTTAGAGTGGTAACTGTAATTATGCCGACCTGTGCCTTCTGTGTTCCTTCTGGCCCACTCTCCCTGTTGCTTCACCTGTGTCAATGCTTCATTCCCCACCTGCACCCTTCTTGTTGCTTCACCCCACATGAGTCCTCTGTGTTTCTACTGCCTAAAAAAATATGCTTTAGTGATCAGCCGCGGCCCGTGGAGGGAGTTCCGTGGGGCGGAAAGGCGGGGCGGGGGAGGGGCAGCGTAGGGGGTACTAAAAACCGGAATATAGATAATTGGAGGTAAGTAAACAATTAAATAAATAAAACGGATTTCGTAGCGTGCCCTGCATCGCAAATTGCGATGCAGCGCGCGCTACGAAATTCGTTTTATTTATTTAATTGTTTACTTACCTCCAATTATCCATATTCTGGTTTTTAGTACCCCCCACCCTGCCCCTCCCCTGCCCTGCCTTTCCGCCTCACGGAACACCCTCCACGGGCCGCGGCTGTTAGTGATACATTTTTCAATTTACCAAACGAGCTCGGATGGGAAAATAAGCAAAAAATTCAAAGCCATTGTGAGACCTATTGGCTTTACCAGTGCTTGTTTTTCTAATGAAATACATTGGATTGGACAATGATTTTGGAAACACATCATGGAAAGTGGTTATTTTGAGTATGAAGTAGTGTAGTCTGAGGTGGACCCTCCAAATGAAGATCACACTTAGGATCTGCCCACTTTGTTGTGGGCATACTCCTGCATCAAACTTGTGTATTCTGGTTTATGGGAGTTGTCAGATCTCTATTGAGATCTCGGGGATTCAATTGATACCCGAAAGCCGGTCCATTAGGGGTTGAAGCACCTCAAAAAGAGTTATATAAAATATAATATACAACATATAATTTCAAACATTGCATCTAGTACTTTTGAGATGATTCATGAACGCTTGCCCCTTAATCTGCCTTTCAAACAGTAGATGTACAATACGAATATTTATCATAGACATGCACATTTGGGAAGGCCGATTTAGGGGTTGAACAACTTCGACCACAAAAGACAAATAAAATGACAGCTTGAAGAATTTTCAGTCACCCCAAAATTAGGGTGACTATACATGTAAACACTATCAATTTAGGTGGGAGACTCGCCGGTCTTGAATCCAAGAATGGCTATTTTTTAACATTCTCTTGAAACTTTTACCGCTTTAATTAACGTAAATGGGGAAATTAATTTCTCTTGATTGTTTTTTTTTCTAAATTTGCCTCTTATGTGTTCTCAAATTTTGGCATATATGGGTGACTCAAATTAATTATCTGGTTAGGATTGTTCAGGATTCACCTCAGCATTATAGATTATTGCTGAACCGCGTCAGGCTGACTGCCTGCCATCTGTGGAGCATGGAACATTCAAGGATATTTGCCTCTTCCATTTCTTAATTTATTTTCTTCCATTGGAGCAGATGTCCCCTCCCACATCTTCGACTCCTTTCTTTTCTTTTTTCTGTCTTTTCCCCAATATTCTTTTTTCTTTCTCTTCCCCCGTTTCCCTTTGCTGATCGATCTTATCTATGAAGTAATACAACTGGTATATGTCTTTGTCATGATATATGTAGCTGCTTTGCCTGATTCACATGTCTGGGATTTATATTATTATTTGATGAATTTTATAAAATATGCTACGTGTCATATATTTATTTGCTCACCTTTTTAAGTAACGATATGTTTACAATTCTTTTTATGCCAGTTCATTAACTCTTGTTATGAAATCTTTCTTACTCTTCAAATTCTTCGATACTGATTTAGTATATATTTGATTCTGATCTGTTGTATTGTTATTGAATTACTAATGTATTTCTCTTTTAAATAAGCAATAAAGATATTTGAATGAAAAAAAAGGACATTTGCCTCCCAAAATGAAAGATCATTTGGCAACCTGTGGCAACAAATTGAACATTTGTATCTTACTTAGGAGACTAGTCTAAATCACAGGTCGCCTTACGACTTTGTAATGGCCGCGATCACGTCCGACTGTTATATTACTGTTTTAGTAGGCCACACTACTTTCTTATAGGAATTTCTTACAAAAATCCTTCAAGACTTTCTCATAAGAATCCTAGCACAGACTTTTCCTGATGTCCACCTGGGAGTTTCCTAATTTTCCTGAGAGAAGCTCGTGGAATCCATCAGGACTTATAGAGGAATCCCTAGGAAAATAATATACAGGTATTATTGGCTTTTCTTAGAACCAGCCATGCCCACAGGGATTTGGTACAATCGCAATGACTTTTTGGAGCAGGCTAAGATGAATGAGCCCACGCCGCCACCGCTGCTCCCTCCTGAAACAGGATATGCCTTCACCAGCTGCGCGCCTTTTCTGCAGCATGTCCAAACACCCCCTCGCTCCTCAGCAATGACTGCCGCCTTTGTGTCCAACCTTTCCAGACTGCATTTCTCAAAGGTGGACCCCTGTTTACTTTGGCCGCCTTCCCTATGAGGCACGTAGCAAAACTCCTATGTAAAACAATAAAGGCAGAAGCAGATGGCGGGAACTCGGCATTGCGTTTTTTTGCCCCCACCTTTTTTGTCCACACGTGCACCCGTCCCTTTAATGCTTACATCAAGGGGCCACTTCCTGTTTTGTGTCCAAACACCACAGCCATACGTAAATGCCTTGTTTCCCCAAACAGTCTTGTCCACTGCATTGGTGTTTACATTTCCCCTATTCCTCCCCACAATATGGCCCCCTTCCAAACGCAGCTTTCCAGTGTTGGCCTGCTGCTCCACACACCGCCCCCACCTCGTACCAATTTTAGATGTGTTTGCTGAGAAATGCAGAAGGCGGTAAAACTTTCCATTCATTAGGGGCGCATGGAGGAAGGGGGCACATTAAAAAGGCAGAACCAGCAAGCTGCGGTCCCCATAGAATGGGGCTGAGGTGTTCAGGTTCATATAAAATACATTAGAAAGCAGAACACGTGTTTGCGGCCGACCCCACGTTCACACGGTTCACGCAGGGGTCTGTAATTCAAATATGTTACTGACTGTATTTTATTTAACAGTTCCTCGAATGCCTCGTGTCCATATGGCAACCATTGTGCGTTTTGCAAAGCACTTTAAGGCGCGCAAGTATTATGGAAAACGCGTTTATAAATAACCTAGTAATATAATACAAATATATATATATATATATATAATACAAACAGTTAACACAGGATCGAAAATATTTCTTTAAAAAAGTTTCCAACGATTAAAAGTGATTCAGCTCTCACAACAAGCAATTAAGGGGCATATCAGCAACAACCGGCGATAATTATCGCTAAGCGCACTTAGCGCTAGGATAATTATCGCCGGCTAGCGTGCATTTTTATCGCTGAGATAGTGTGCTATTAGCAACGCTTATCTCAAAAGTGATAAAAATCCTCACGCTAACTGCCTAGCGTGAGATTATCGCTGGAAACCCAGCAATAATCTCACGCAATGTAGCGTTAGCTTGTTGATAGGGCCCCACAAACTTAGCCATGATATCCACCTTCCATAGGATATCATGGCTAAATCAGTCCTGAAGCAGGCGTAAGGAAAGTAGCGATAAAAGGGGTTAACGCTACTTTTCTTGCCGCTATGCTTCATAGCGTGGGGCTTGATGATAGGAGAAATGTCGCTTAGCAACATTTCTCCTGTCATGTCAGGTCAGGAACGCCCACTTTGCATCTCATTAGAGATGCAAAGCTGGGCGTTAGGAATTCCTACGCTAACGCAAATGTTCACGCGTTAGCGTGAGCTTGCTAATTAGGCGATAAAATTATCGCCGCTTTTCGGCCGAAAACGGCCGCATAAGCGGCGATAATTCTATCGCCTCACCTTGCTGAGATGCCCCTAAATATTTCAGATGCACAGCTAATAGGTACTTCTCTAAGTGAAACTAAACTCCTTGGGGCATATTATCAACAACAGCGTTAAAATTATCGCCGCTTTAGCGGCAGGAAACTGGCGCTAAAGCGGCGGTAATGGGCTTGATAATATGCCCTTGAGAATTCCAATTGAAGCCCAGGTTCACACCAGCTCATGGGCTTCTATTGGCATTCTCAAGGGCATATTATCAAGCCCATTATCGCCGCATTAGCGGCAGTTTATTGCCGCTAAAGAGGTGATAATTTTAACGCCGTTCTTGAAAATATACCCCTAAGACTAATGAGAATATAGAGAGAACAAGGTTTATGCAATGGGAAAAACGGAATTCAATAAAATTCAATAGTAATGCTTATGTAATTTAAGAACACAGTAAATGAAAGACCATCTACTGAAAATAATTCTTAAAAAAGGATGAAATTAATTGATCTTCTCCATACCTGTAAACATTGATTGTATGCTGACCTTCTAACTTTTAAAACTACTACCTGGCATAATCCAGGAGCCAAAATCATATTGTAACATATGAGTGCGCCTAATGAGTGAGTCTGCTGGAGTTTTTTGGTATAGGGTGGGTCCCACAAGAAAATTCAGGAGCAATAGCGCCAGTTTCTGAAATGTTACTTTGGTGCCTGCCACAGGAGGCGCTGTGCAGCATATAAATGCTGTGTCAGAGCATTTGGTCTTTATACTTTAGCCCAGATTTATAACGATGTCATGCAATGCAACCCAAAGTTGCTGCGTTGCGTGACAGTGGGAGAGAGCAGGAGAACACCATATCCAGGGGCGAGAGCGTCGCCCCACTGCCTTTAAGCAGTGCGAGGAAGAAGAAACATAAAATGATAATAACTTAGAGTTATTATCATTTTAAGTTTCCTGCCTCATGCGGACAGGTGGGTGGGCGGGGCTGCTCTGCTCTTGTAGCAGGGCAGGAGAGGAATGGTTTGCCGACTCCTAAGTGAGCAATGACTGTTTGGTCGGCCCTCTCGGGCCGCCCAAACCAGTAATGCGCACTTTCCCCATTCTCCATGCAGGCTGCATTACAGGCTATGTGGAGAACAACCCCAGGCCCCCATTCCCTGGTTGAGCGTCAAACTAGGACGCTCAAAACCAATGACAACGCTGCATTGCTTCGTTGTGATTGGTCAGGGGAGCCTGGGTGCTCACCAAGCAAAATGCTACATTGCAGCATTGTGATTGGTCAGGGGAGCCTGGCTATGCATCCTGTGCTGTCTGATGAGGAGAGCAGAGACGCAGGACCCGGCGTGGCAATGTAAGTGTTTTTTAAAATTATATATCTATTTTTAATTGAGCACTGTTTACCCCCTCTGCCCCCTCATCTCCCCACTTGCCCGCCCGCCTCGCCACCCAAGAACCATGCCGGCCGCCACTGACCATATCTACATAGATATGGCACTCTCCTGCTCTCTCTCTAGCGCTGGCGCAGAATTTTGCTGCCAAGCACCACACACACACCTTTGAGCGATAGTGCAAGGGTGTGTGTGTATGTGTGTGAGTCTAGCTTAATTTTTGTACTGGAAGGGTTGCCTTCCAGTACAAAATACTATGGCTAGACTAGTTTTAACACTTTTCCTACTCTCTATGTGTGCTGTACAGTGCAGCACACAGGCAAAGTCAGAAAAGAAAGAGAAATGAAAACATTTCTCCTTTTAACGCCTGCTTTCCAGTAGCATTATTTTATGTTAGTAGATAGGGTTTTAAGTTAAAAGCATGGATGGTTGCATGGGAATGACGCTAAGTAATACAAAGCAACACTTCACGTTGGTTTGCAATACTTTTCCTACAAACCAATGCAAATACAAATTTTTGTTGGTTTGTAAATCCGCCTTAAAAGATTCTGTGTAAGGTTGGCGTTAAAAAGTAATGCAAACCCCACGGAAAATCTTTGTAAATCTTGGTCTTTGTCTTTATTGTATCCCTGATTACATAAATTTTAGGCCCAAACTTGTGTGTACTTTGAGGTGGTGTTGACATTCAGTGTAAATTCAATTTTGCCCCTTCTCACTGTCCATGTATCTCAAGCACTGATAGACATAGTAATAATCTCAGTTAAACGTAATGACATTCGTCCAGGCAAGCAGATTTCACTCCCCATCATCAATCTCCACAGAATGTGATGCTATTGCATTTCCCAGCATCCATTTCTACTGGAAGTGATGACCCAGGTTTCCTCTAAGCCATCTTTAAAAAACAAGCCTGACAAGCAACTTCTTCCCCAGCATTTCTCATCATTCTTCTCCATAAGAAGTGACATCACTGCAATTCTCTGTCTCTATCTCTACAGAAAGTGATATCACTGGTTTAAGGATGACATCAGACAAGTATACTTACTTCCCCAGAATCCATCTGTTGTGGAAGTGACATCACTGCAGCTCCCAGCATCCATCGCTACAGGGAGTGACATCACACAAGAGTAACAAGAGCAACAAGCCAACAATAAAACTTCATTTTCTTTTAAAGACTTCCCCATAGATTTCTGAAGCACAAACTCATCTATTACCCTTCCACCTCCATGTCTGACATAAACACCTTTCTAAATGACTTTAACATACTTCTGGCAAAACACTTTTGTTCTAATTAAAACACATATTTGCAAACTGAAACTTCAGCAACCTGGTTCATCAAAGGCCTTGCAGACACAAATGCTCTATCGCAGACAGGAAATAAAATGGGTAAAAATGGAAGAAAAAGAGGAGCCCTGACAACCTTGCGGTACTACAGTCTCTTAACGTAACACGCAGGCAACTCATCAGCCTTATGCCTGTACTATATCAATACCATCAATGAAGCTGCAAACGGAAACAGAACACTCTTTTAAACCATCAAGCACTGCAACAACCCTATATCTGACCTTCCAATCCACATTCCATAGGCAAATGCAATGCCATCAACCATCTACTCAGTGACCTTGCCCACATTCTCAAGTCCCTCAAAGCCGCCACTTATGAAGGATATGTCCTTCCACATCCTTCACAAAGCGTTCTCTAATAAAGCTGTCTCACTCCTATTCACAATTATCAATGCCTCCCTCACTCAAGGCATCTTACCTGAAGCTCTCAAGACAGGTCAGATCCTCCCATTGCTAAAGAAACACACTTTAGACTAACATGATCATCACTTCACTGCCCTTCAAAACCATCATCAAAAAGACATCCTATGGGCAACTTTAAGATAACATCAACAACAACCATGGAATGCACAACTATCAGTCCAGATTCTGGTAATGCTGCAGTACAGATGGCTACTTTAAAAATCATAAAGGCGGCCCACCTGACCACAGATAAAGATGATCTCGGTATCCTAATTTACTGAACCTGTAAGGTACTTTTGAGACTGACGACCCCCCACTCTCATCCCCACTCGGAAATCTCGAATTGGATTCAAGGGAAATGTCCTTCTCTGGTCCTTCTTCTACCTATCCAACCAACATAAGTTTATTCAATAGGGCACCTTCAGGTTTCAGAAGATCCAGATCACCAATGGTGTTCCCTGGTGTTTCATCATGTTCTTTGTCATCTGGAACCCTTATATGGAGCCCCTGGGGACCACACTCACAGAGTACTTCAATAGTTACCATTATGCTGCAAACACACAACTGTAGTTGAAGGTTTCCTCAGCTCCCTGCATCCAATTCCTCAAACACTGCTTGCACCGCTTCCAGACATGGATGTCCATCACCCACATGAAGTGTAGCCCCACCAAAACAATGCGAAACCTGGTACAACAACATGAACCTAGAATGACTCAAACCCATAATCCCACCCAATGCCAAGCCTCTCAGCTTTATCTGGTCACTGATCTAATTTGGTTCAGTGGCTATGCTTTAAACTTTGGATCCCAGGGAACTGGGTTCTAACCCCAGCTTCAGTATTTGATCAAAATGTGTACTTCTGGATGCCTCCTATATCAAATTGCCTCAAATTGTTAATATATGTCCTTTAGTGCAAATATATGTGTAAGTAGAAATAATATCTTGCAAATACAACTATATTGTGCTGTGTATTAGTTCCCAGGTTCCTAGCCCTTTATTACTTCACATCTTTTCTTCTATATCTGATGTGGACTATACATGACAATATATGTGTATCATCTCATGTTTCAGAAGCTCTTCTACAATAAAAGGCAATAAAGGAACATGTTCTTTTTTAAGCACTCTACTGCTACTCAGAGCTAGGCCTAATATATATATACAAACTATGAGAAAATAAAAATTGGTCGCTAACAGAAGCAGACCCAGGTGCTCATTCTCAGCCTAGAGGAAGTAGAAGAATAGTGGAGCATGAAAGTTGTCCATGTGGGGGGATAAAAAGAGAAGTATTTCTTGCTGCACCATTATGGTTAGGTAAAGGGTTCACAAAACAACTCTTCTGGATTATCCTGGTGTGAACACGAATGGGAACAAATATGCTAATAGGTAGAAATTACACATTTTATACATGGAAAGCAAAAGGCGTGATGAGATTGGATCTCTTTATCATGGCCAGCTCAGACGTCACATAATGAACATCCAGTGAGAGATGTCGATTAAGAGGCAAGGTATTATTGTAAGCGATTACTGTTGATTAATTTTGAAAATAAGGCAAATTTTGTAAGGAATATTACTGAGCCAGAAGCGTATTGATTGGAAGGCAGATTTTTATTAGAACAGCCACAAAGGCACCCTATAAATGTCATGATTTTGAGTCTGGCGGACAGGATACTCTATTAAAAATATGGCGGTGTAATCTGTCCATCAAATCTACAGTCTGCCCACCATATTTAGAGTTGAGTAGATCATCATCTTTCCAACAACCGTGCTCCCGCTGACATTTCTGTCAGAAAGCTTCCTCTGATGGCCTGACAGAGTGTGAATATGAGACCGCCTACTCTTTTTAGATTTTAGAGTGTCTGAGGAACGTGTAACAGCTATGTTGGAACTCTCGAAGTGATATGTTCACAAACAATATCTGGAACTACGACCACCTGAAAGAGACTGCAATATGCTAAACAAAACTAAAAGGCAATGATTAACCCTGAATGGGAGCAGCAGTGATGCTTAAGGTGATTTCTGAGGCCTGGCCTTAGAAGAGGTTTCACTAGACAAAAATGTCCCATTTTCTGGTCACCTTGGTGATGGAACCTAAGCTTGACATGCTTAGAAATAACAATGGGGAACAGCACACATGTGTTATCTTTATTTGTGGATGATGCTGTTTTTCTTGAAAAAACCCTGAAAGGCCCATCTCAACTATACTAGAAAACTGAAATGAATGTAGATGTCTGGACTATACACAAATTAGGTCAAGTCAAGATTGTTCCAGTTGGGAGCTTTGGCACGCTGAGATAGGATGGATATTACGACCTTGCTCTTTAATGGCATGTCAGAAATGTAAAATACCCGCAAATAACAGTGACTCACAATATGAATAACATTATATTCAATTGAACATGGATGTGTTAATTAATGGGTGCTTTATTTAAGAAGCAGACCTTTTCTACTTTTGAACAAGCTAGAACTAAGTTCAATGTGAAAGCAGAGCAAATCGTGCTTTATGTCAGACTAATCAAAACATCCATGTTTGACGTGGGTCTCTCTGCAAGGTCACCCCTAAACTTTTTGCCTTTACCCCTTCCTATTTTTCTAAATTAATATTTGTTGGCTTTAGGACTCTGTCCACTTTACCTCTGCTCTTTATATGTTACATTGTTCATAGGCCATACAGACATCAATCTGAAAGTCAGACGAAGATGGAAAAAGGAGTGTGCAACATAAACATTTGAGGAGAATAAGGCCAGATCCCTGAATTACATTAAGACGTCCACCAGCAATGCATGTTTCCACCCAACACAATTTAAGTTTGCTCAGTAGACTGACTTTACCGCTGTGATTTTAAATAAAATTTGCCCAGCAGCTTCAGGAGATTGTGCCAGGTGCAGTATTCTGATAGCACAGACTTCTTATATATGGGTTGGTTCTTTGAGGTGGTGTCTGCCTCCTGGAAGCAGACTTTAGATAAGCTGATGAAAATTGTGGTAATACGTCCTTAGAGAACTGTGTGCTGAGTCTACATCAAGTATCCAATAAATTTAATACAGCCTTATAGGTCACTGCTGAGGGCTATACCAGCTGTTAAAGGCACTGAACCCAAGTTATAGCCTTAATCCTCAGGTGAGGGCCTATACCAAGGGAGAGGGCCTTTAACAACCAACATAGACAGAGGCTATTAGAACATTACTCCCACTGAGGGTAGAATGTTCTAAATTAAAAGGGGGGATTAAGGAAGACAAACATCGGAATGTTGGAGAAGTAGTCTCTTACTAGCCATTATTAGCCCTGAGCCAATTCATTGTTTTCAGTGGTGCTCCAAACATGCCAATGTTCTAAGGTATGGTATAATTTATAGTAGTGGATCTGCTCCTGGGAAAGAAATGAGTGGCGATACAATGGATTAATAATACTGGACCTAAATATGATAGATCCAATATGCATAGATGCAATCGATGCAAGATGGAAGATGCAATAGATGCAATATTCGAAAGTGATTGCTGAGAAAACCCTATTGAAATAGTTAGAACTGATGAAAAGTTGCACAGGATTTATAATTGTTAACTGTGTAGGACAGAAACGACGTAGAAAATGACGCCATTTGAGGATTCACTTGAAATAGAAATATAGATGTTTTTAAATCCTGCAAATCGGATTAGATTCATACCCTTGCCCTAGAACAGGCAAATGCATGGGGCCCGTCTAAATAAT
Source organism: Triturus cristatus (assembly GCF_964204655.1). Lineage (NCBI taxonomy): Eukaryota > Metazoa > Chordata > Amphibia > Caudata > Salamandridae > Triturus > Triturus cristatus. Next base: position 254,479,372 of record NC_140586.1, read on the forward strand.
TTCACGTGGTATTGTAATTTGTGATAAGAGCCTGTTGATGCTTTGATTTTGTTGAATGCAATAAAGATATTTATGACACTAAAATATAAAAATAATAAAAAAAGTATAGATTTTCTATTCTTAATTCCATATCCTTCTCCCTTGTGGAGTTAAGCTGGGGGGTAATTTTTGTGACTCGCACTTCTGCACTTTATTCTTCGGACTCCCGGGAAGCTGTGTTATAGCCCCGGGGGTCGCCATTGCACTGTGAAACCTTGGGGAAATTAGCATTCTAGTACTCTGGGCACTGACTCACACGCTGACGTCGGCGCGCACGCCAAACTATATAAGGGGCTGATGACGCGGCTGCAAAAAGGTGCTGCTTATTGAACGAGTGGTGTTCAGTTCGAGAACACTGTGTGTATTTTTAGAACTGTTTTAAACTGTTTTATTGTTTTCAAATTGCTGGGGGTATTTTTTGTGACTCGCACTTCTGCACTTTATTCTTCGGACTCCCGGTAAGCTGTGTTATAGCACCGGGGGTCGCCATTGCACTGTGAAACCTTGGGGAAATTAGCATTCTAGTACCCTGGGCAATGACTCACACGCTGACGTCGGCGCGCACGCCCAACTTTATAAGGGGCTGATGACGCGGCCGCGCCTAAGACAAGCCCGTCTGCGCCCATCTGCGCCCGACCGGTCCCAGGTGCCAGAACCCCTGCTGGTTGGACGAGGGAAATAGTCTTTTATACCGCCGATCAACCCCATCAGTACAGAGGGGCAATGAGGAATAACTGTGCCCACCCTATCTGGCCCTACTGTAAGGTAACTGAATGTCCCCACTGCTCCTTTAACCTTCTGTCCACCATCAAGGAGGACACAACCCTGTCCCCTCCGAGTGATTTCAATATGTTCTTACTTAACTGTCGCTCGTTGCCTAAGCACGCCATGGAAATTCGGTTATTGTTAGAGGAAGAGCGCCCAGATGTTCTGTTCTTAACATAAACATGGTTATTGAGCGAGGCTGACCCGGCCCTTGTTCAAGCTCTTCCCCCCGAGTCTGCTATTCAATGACGTGATAGAGAGCATATCAGAGGCGGTGGCATAGCAATTGTTTATAGAATAGGATTTAACTGTCGCACCTCAGCGATTTCCATACCTGACTGCGAGAGTCTGTCTTTTTCTATTGGTTTCTCCCATACCTGCACTTTCTCTGGGATTATAATATACCGTCCCCCTGGGTCCTTTGGGCAATTCTGCAAGGATTTACCAGAGATTACTGCCAGGCTAGGCAGCCCCCTATCCAATTTCTCCCTACTAGAAGATTTTAACATGCATTTTGATGAGGCTTCTCTAACCGCCATACGTGAGCTAACTGACACTATGGGAGCCCTTCAATTTAATCAAAAAGTGAGAGGCCAGACCCATACCAAAGACCATCTGCTGGATCCTATTTTCTCTAACATTAGCGACTTGCAGGTGAGAAGTCCTATTCCCCTGCCCTTGACAGATAATTGTCTCATTTCTTTCTCCTGGGTTCATGTTTCCATCAGCAGGCCAGTATTAAAATCCACTAAATTGACTTGCTTATGGTCCAAACTCCCAACAGAGCATTGGGCAGCAATACTTAATGATACCAGGCCGACACCTCATTCTAACCCTGTTATAGCGAATGATAATTTTGACAAATGGCTTGGATCCTCCCTAGATCTGTGCTTTCACAAAAGCAGATCAATGATAGGAGTGAAGCAAATAGAACAGCTTGGTACTCCCCCAAGCTTCGTACACTTAAGCAACCATGTAAACGGTCTGAAAGAAAATGGAGGAAAGATTTTTTGGCAGCTTAAAAAATGATCTATAGGGAAGATATATAAATATACAAGAAAGAAATTAAACTTGCTCAGGGCCATCATTATGAAGGTCAAATCTTTTCAGCCGCTAACTCCTCCCGCAAACCTTTTCAGATACTGAAATCTCTTCTTAAACCTTCACCCCTTCCCACTTTCGTTAATGACATACTATCTCGTTGTAATGAACTGGTAACCTTTTTTTCCAATAAAATTCAAGATATTTATTCCTCCTTTCCTCAGGCCAATGCACAACCAAACGCTCCATTAATCAGCACCGGAGGTTACACTAGCGATTGTCTTTTAACGGAAATTCCTCCTCTAGATCACCTTGCTTTGCAAGGTATTCTTAGTCACTTGAAATCAGGCTCCCCCAAGGATGTAGTGGCGCCCCCTATTTTAAATCAAGTTTTAGATACTGTAGCCCCTGTCATTTTGGACACGATTAATAGTACATTCTTGGCGGGTCTGGTCCCTCCTTTATGGACATGAGCGATGGTAAAAGCACTTTTTAAAAAAACTGATCGAGACCCTGAGACACTAGGGAACTAACGTCCCATATCATTATTGCTGGGAATTAGCAAAATGGCCGAAAAGCATGTGAACCTCACACTCTCTGCGTTTCTGGAAAGCAATAACCGTCTTCATTTTTCCCAAACTGATTTCAGGCCCCAACAGGGTACAGAGACTGCCATTTTGGCAGTGGTTGAGAAAACCAGAAAAAGTTTAGACAACCGTGACTGCGCTGATATTGTGCTCTTGGATCTTAGCGCAGCCTTTGATACGATTAACCATCAGTTGCTTATTCAGAGACTCAGAGAGGTAGGAGTGACTGGTATGGCCCTCAAGTGGCTTCACTCCTTTTTGGAGGACAGGTCATTTCAGGTGTTCCAAGATGAGTTTACCTCCGAACCCAAGCCACTTAGATGTGAGGTCCCACAGGGATTTTCCCTGAGTCCCACTCTTTTTTTTAATGTTTACATGAGTTCTCTGGCCAGTGTTGTGAAGCCATTAAGCTTATGGTCCAAACTCCCAACAGAGCATTGGGCAGCAATACTTAATGATACCAGGCCGACACCTGATTCTAACCCTGTTATAGCGAATGATAATTTTGACAAATGGCTTGGATCCTCCCTAGATATTGTGCTTCCACAAAAGCAGATCAATGATAGGAGTGAAGCAAATAGAACAGCTTGGTACTCCCCCAAGCTTCGTACACTTAAGCAACCATGTAAACGGTCTGAAAGAAAATGGAGGAAAGATTTTTTGGCAGCTTAAAAAATGATCTATAGGGAAGATATATAAATATACAAGAAAGAAATTAAACTTGCTCAGGGCCATCATTATGAAGGTCAAATCTTTTCAGCCGCTAACTCCTCCCGCAAACCTTTTCGGATACTGAAATCTCTTCTTAAACCTTCACCCCTTCCCACTTTCGTTAATGACATACTATCTCGTTGTAATGAACTGGTAACCTTTTTTTCCAATAAAATTCAAGATATTTATTCCTCCTTTCCTCAGGCCAATGCACAACCAAACGCTCCATTAATCAGCACCGGAGGTTACACTAGCGATTGTCTTTTAACGGAAATTCCTCCTCTAGATCACCTTGCTTTGCAAGGTATTCTTAGTCACTTGAAATCAGGCTCCCCCAAGGATGTAGTGGCGCCCCCTATTTTAAATCAAGTTTTAGATACTGTAGCCCCTGTCATTTTGGACACGATTAATAGTACATTCTTGGCGGGTCTGGTCCCTCCTTTATGGACATGAGCGATGGTAAAAGCACTTTTAAAAAAAACTGATCGAGACCCTGAGACACTAGGGAACTACCGTCCCATATCATTATTGCTGGGAATTAGCAAAATGGCCGAAAAGCATGTGAACCTCACACTCTCTGCGTTTCTGGAAAGCAATAACCGTCTTCATTTTTCCCAAACTGATTTCAGGCCCCAACAGGGTACAGAGACTGCCATTTTGGCAGTGGTTGAGAAAACCAGAAAAAGTTTAGACAACCGTGACTGCGCTGATATTGTGCTCTTGGATCTTAGCGCAGCCTTTGATACGATTAACCATCAGTTGCTTATTCAGAGACTCAGAGAGGTAGGAGTGACTGGTATGGCCCTCAAGTGGCTTCACTCCTTTTTGGAGGACAGGTCATTTCAGGTGTTCCAAGATGAGTTTACCACCGAACCCAAGCCACTTAGATGTGAGGTCCCACAGGGATTTTCCCTGAGTCCCACTCTTTTTTTTAATGTTTACATGAGTTCTCTGGCCAGTGTTGTGAAGCCATTCAGCATTCGGATTGTTACATATGCCGACGACATACAGCTGGTGGTGTCTTTCAACCAGCTCAACAATACTGGCCCTGATTTGGCCAGGTGCCTTGAAAAAGTTTCAGCATGGATGGAAGGTTCATATCTGAAACTCAACGGGTCCAAAACAGAATTGATGATTCTAGGTAAACTTCCCTCGCCTAATGTAAGTTTACCATTGCCCAGCTGCTTTGGCCCCACCCCCTTCCCCTCCCCTCCCCCAAGAAACAGATTAAAAGTCTGGGGTTTGGCTTGATCGGAATCTGGACTTTGGGGAACTAGCACGGAAGGTTGCAGGTAGCTGTTTCGGGCTGTTGAGGATGTTACGGAAAATTCTCCCCCTGTTCCCTTTCCCTGCTAGAAAAATGGCGGTCCAGGCGCTCATACTTCTCAGGCTTGACTATGCCAATGCCCTGTATTTAGGAGCACCATGCGCTACTTTCAGGAAACTTCAGATTATACAGAACTGCGCAGCGCGTCTGCTTCTGAACATCCCCAATCGACAGTCAGCAAGGACTGCTCTTGCCACACTACATTGGCTGCCAATTCAGCAGAGAGTGCAGTTCAAGGTGCTATGCATTTCACACAAGGCAATGCTAGGCAATGGCCCACCTATTATTCGGTCCATTATTTCCTCCTACCACCCGAAAAGGACTCTGCGGTCAGGCAATAAACAGATGGTGACTGTTCCTAAGAGCAGGAAATCACGTACTGGTGGTCGTCTCTTTTCGTGTAATGCAGCAAGGTTGTGGAATCTCCTCCCCCCTTGACATTCGTTGTGAGACCAACCATCTGGCCTTCCGGAAACGTATAAAAACGTTTCTATTTCCCTAAAGTCTGCACCTAGTTTATGAGCGGCTGCCTCTAGCGCTGGGATGCCTTCGGGTAACCACACGCTCTACAAATGTTTTTTTACTTACTTACTTTTACTTAAGCATTGTAAACTCACTTAGCTATACATAATTACCTGCTCAATATTTTTGTAGCCACTATTATGGCTATTATATTATGATCCTTGGTCACCCTAAGTTGGCAGGGTATGCCCAGACGTGGCTCCCTTGCTCACTTTGCCACTGGATTCAAGCTAGCCTGGCTGATGAAGGGTGTTACCCAGAAACCGGTCCCATGATGCTTGCTTCCGGTCCAGTGAAGACCTGGCTTGGCAGTTCAGGTTGGACTGTTCCCATGAGGCACAGGGTCAAGACTGATTTGCATATAGCTGGGTCTGAACTGAGGTGGCAAAGTGAGCTAAAGAATGATGATGAATTCAACCCAAATCTGTGACTGGGAGCGAGTGTCTGAAAATTTTCAGCGCTCCGTCCATCATCTCCTTGTGTTTGCTATGATATTTTTGCAGAATGATATTTCAAGCTCAATATTCTGGTAGCAAACAAAAGTACAAGGGTCATGAATCCTCAAAGACAGGTAAATAACTTTTCAGTCATTTGAAGAATAACTTAATAGTTGTGTTACAAGTACTCTATATTAATCTAACAGGGTGGTGTACCTGTCTTTGCACACTGAGCACTGATGTAAATGTTTACATTTGAAATCATATAATGTTTGATCCTGCCTTAAAATTGTTTCTGTTCTCCAGCTTTCTTATCTTTTGAAATATAGGTATGAATTTAAGAACGCACACTGATTTGTTTTATTCCAAGTGTGGCAAGAGGTATCACTTGTATCAATATTGTAATAATAGTGCCAGCAAAACCAGCAGTGATACTAATGGTACCAGTATTCATAATATTATTAGCATGAATACTACCGGAAAACGTAGCAGTGATAGTACCAGTAGAACCAATAATGTTATAGGGAGTAGTAATGAAAATTTACTAGTGTTAGTAACACCAATAATAACCGTGCTCCAAGTAGATGTAGTCATAGTAGTATGAGCAGCCCCATTAGTAACAGCAGTGCTATAAGTAGTAGTAGTGGTACTGGTACTTGTGCTGACTCCATCCAATTTTCCCTAATTGGGAAATCTGTCCCCGCAGCCTGAAACCCGAAGCCGTAAAAACGAAAGTCTCTGCTACGAGAACACCTACCGCAGCACGCTTCCTATTACTGAACCTATGGAAGATACTGCCATGCATGCCGTCTAACATGGCCAAAACACTAATCATCTCATTAGCATCCAACAGACTGTACTGCCTCTTAGTTGGCATTTTCAATACTCTTTGCTCCTCTAGAGAAGAGGTCTTCGCACAATAAACTACTTGTCCCAAATCTACCTCTCTGACATCTCATCCAGATACGCAGCTACTCAGAACCTATGTTCTACCAACTTCAACCTCCTAGCTATACCTAAAACCCCATGCACCTCCTCCAGATTATGACTTCCACCTTCTAGGCCTGCTGTAGTGGAACTCTCTACCTACCACCCGGCATTTGGGCTTCTACTGCTCTACAAGACTGCAGAATGGCACTGACCAGTCTCTTATCGCATTTTGAGAGAAAAGAGCGATTAAACTTCACCTGGCTTTAAACATATATAGTTTCATACCAGCGCTTACCACCCTCACTGCACCTGACTCCAATAGTTTCATTCACAGGCACAGGATCCGCTGGCTAGTGGTGTGTTTTAACATTAGTTAATGTTTGGTCATCGCCAACTTCAACCACAATACTAGCATAATTAATTCATACAAAAATCTAATATTTTTTGTCTACACCATTGTAACTGTTTCTATTCTCACTGGGTTTCTATTCTCGCTATATGAAATGTTTCTGATCGAAAAGTTGCTGCTGATCAATAAATAAATAAATAAATAAATAAATAAATAATAATAGTAGCAGTAGTTCCAGTGGTAGCAGCGAAAAAAGTCGTTTTATTATTATTAGTAGTAGTAACAGTAGTACTAGTAATAGTAGTAGTGGTTGTAGAAGTAGTTGCAGTAGAATCATTAGTGGCAGCAATAAAAGAAGCAGTTGTATAAGAAGCACAAATGATACTAGTAGAAGTAGTGGTAGTAGCAGTATTAGCAGTAAAAGTAGTTGCAGTAGTAGAGGTATTATTATGAATTTAATTAGTAATAGCAGCTGACACAGTAATAGGAGTCGCAGCAATATTAGTAGCACTAGTATACGTTATATTAACATTAGTAGCACTAGTATACATTATACTAATATTAGTAGCACTAGTATACATTATATTAATATTAGTAGCAGTAGTATACATTATAGTAATATTAGTAGCACTAGTATACTTTATATTAATATTAGTAGCACTGGTATACGTTAAATTAGTAGCCCTAGTATACGTTGTATTAACATTAGTAGCACTAGTATACGTTATATTAACATTAGTAGCACTAGAATAGGTTATATTAATATTCAAAGCACTAGTATACGTTATATTAATATTAGTAGCACTAGTATAGGTTATATTAATATTCAAAGCACTAGTATACGTTATATCAATATTAGCAGCACTAGTATAGGTTATATTAATATTCAAAGCACTAGTATACGTTATATTAATATTAGTAGCACTAGTATACGTTAGATCAATATTAGCAGCACTAGTATAGGTTATATTAATATTCATAGCACTAGTATACGTTATATTAACAATAGTAGCACTAGTATACGTTATATCAATATTAGTAGCACTAGTATACATTATATTAGTAGCACTAGTATATGCTATATTAACATTAGTAGCACTAGTATACATTATATTAATATTAGTAGCACTAGTATACATTATACTGATATTAGTAGCACTAGTACACGTTTTATTAATATTAGTAGCACTAGTATACGTTATATTAACATTAGTAGTACTAGTATAGGTTATATTTATATTAGTAGCATTAGTATAGATTATATTAACATTAGTCGCACTAGTATACATTATATTAATATTAGCAGTACCAGTATAGGTTATATTTTATATTAGCAGCATTAGTATACGTTATATTAATAGCACTAGTATACATTATGCTAATATTAGTAGCACTAGTATACGTTATACTAATATTAGTAGCACTAGTATACATTATACTAATATTAGTAGCACTAGTATACATTATACTAATATTAGTAGCGTAGCCCTAGTATACCTTATATTACCATTAGTAGCACTAGTATACGTTATATTAATATTAGTAGCACTAGTGTAGGTTATATTAATATTAGTAGCACTAGTACACGTTATATTAGTAGCCCTAGTATACCTTATATTAACATTAGTAGCACTAGTATACGTTATATTAATATTAGTAGCACTAGTGTAGGTTATATTAATATTAGTAGCACTAGTACACGTTATATTAGTAGCCCTAGTATACCTTATATTAACATTAGTAGCACTAGTATACGTTATATTAATATTAGTAGCACTAGTGTAGGTTATATTAATCGCACTAGTATACGTTCTATTAATATTAGGATTGCCAGCAGTAGTGTAAGGGGCACACGGGTATGGATGGAAAGAGAGAATGAGGGGCATGCTCTCCATTTACTCTAGTGCGGGGGTGGGAGCAGGCAGGGTTGTGTAATATGTTGCATTTTGTTTCGAACGTTGGCATCAGATCAGGAAACAGAAGACATTCAAAGTGAGAAAAATCCTTTACAAAAACGAAAACGGGATAAATGGTTTAGGTTTTGACAGAGGAAAAGGGCTTGCAGTAAAACAATGAATGGTAATAAAAACGTTTATTATTTTTGAATACCTTAAATATCCCTTTAACTTTTATCCGCCACAATGGTCTCTTGGACCAGTAAAATAAAGACATCAGCATGAGGCCTGAACCTTGATTATCATATGTGGCGGTATGCATTTTTTTCTCAAAGTATTCAACTCAACACTGAAAAAACTAATTTTCTTTTCTGCTTATGTGATCCCGCTTTTGCGGGCACTATTTTCATGTTTTCCTAGGGCTGTCTCAAATGAACTTGCTATGGCTACGCCAAACACTCAAGTTTTCCTAAAATGACATCAAAGCCCTTTCCTTAATAGGCAGCTCCAAGAAGCCAGCGTTGGCATTTTAAACACCAGGGTTCCTGCTGTGGGGTCACAGGCTGGTGGATATTGGGTTTCAAGGCGCTCTAAATTGGACGGAGCAGGGCGGGGTCACCTCTGGTATGTGCAATATTGATTGTTTCCAGCTGGCGGAAGTGAGAGCCGGCGGAAAAAAAACGTGGGCGGGAGAGAGTTTGTTTAAAGGAGCAGAAGCTGGAGAGCTGAAAAATCCAGCAGGGACCCCAGAACGAAATGAAAACTCAGATAGGAGGCTTGATGGTGTAAAGTAAATAATTTCTTATACAGGCCACCTGAAGGAAAAGAAAACTGAGACACACTCACCGCACCCCACACGAGGTCGAAAGTGCCATTACGTACATTATGTAAAGCATAGCTCTGCTGTCTCAAGCTGTACTGGGGATTTGAGACTAGCAGGACAGCTCTGCTGTTTCTGTCATTCTTAAACCACAAAAAGGAGAGAGTCAGGGGGAATAACGGCCAGCCTACTAACCCCACTCGAAAATCAGTAAACACAAAAAGAGTAGGTAGCCAAGAATCTAAAGAAAGGGGAGAGAGAACAAGGATTCACCCCCAAGATCCAGAAAAAACTTCTTTTCTAAGACTAAGACGGAGATCTAGAAGTCCATCCTTAGTGGAAGAGGGTGTCTCACACACAATATTAAGTCATGCTTCATCGTAGACATCCTCTCCTCACCCTGGTAAGACGGTACCACCAGGGCGGACTCAACCTCTGCGAAGACTTTTAGGCGGTAGGAGGGGGTTCGTAAATAAATCTTACAGGATAAGACGGGATCCAGTTCAATTAAAAGTGCCTCCAGGTTCCTCGGTTGTCACCTTTATTAGTGAGGATCTGAGGTACGTTAAAACCAAAAACAGCTGATGGACCCTGTAGAGAATAATGTCTCTGATCCATCTATTCCACGGCCAACATGCCGAACATGTTTCTGCCCAGGCAAAGAGCCATTTAGGTCTGGGGCATTCGTCAGGGCTGTTGGATCCCTAAAATAAGTCTAAGGTGGTGTCCCCTACGTCCTACTATCCAAGGGAAAGGGGGTACACCTAAGGATTGCCCGAGTTAGGCCTACCTGAGACGATATTAAGTGTAGCTCATCATGCACCCTCAGTTAGAGGGGTACCTCATATTTAGTCAAAGGGAGGGGTGGTAGCCTTCATAGTCACACGTTCATCAGAAGTGCTGCCACACCGTTCTACCTATTCGGTCCACTCCCCGCCGGTTGATTCTGACAGCCATGTAATTCAGGGATAGGTCTCGATGCACCTCGGAGTAGCCCTGCTGTACCATTCTTTATTAAGAGCTGTGTAACATAGGGATGTTCTGAGTAGTGGCGGGTCCTCCGCTTAGGCTGAGGAGCGTCGCCCCACTTTGTTTTTGCAGTGAAACAAAGGGAAAATAAAATGATAATAACTCGGGTTATTATCATTTTATTTTCTCCTACTTACGCAGCTTTGCGTGAGGGGGCAGAGGTAGGGGAGGAGTGGTTGGCACCACCCTCCTAAGTGCGAAATGACTGCTTGGTTGGCACTCTCGGGCCACCCAAAAGAGTGTTGTGCACTTTTCATGTTCTTCATGCAGGCTGCATCGCAGCCTACGTGGAGAACATGCCCAGGCCCCCAGTCAGCGTCTGAGCGCCGAAACACGGAGCTCAGACCACTCACAATGCTGCATAGGCAGCGTTGTGAATGGCTGACTGGGAGAGTGGGTGTGCTTCCTGTGGCGGAGCAAGGGAGGTCTACGGAGGAGAGACGCGGTGAGGAAGCGGCGAAAAGATATGTTTTAATGTAATTGTTTTATACCCGCTTCCCCCGCGTCCTTCCCCCAACCTCTTATCCATGCCAGCCTCCACTGGTTCTGAGCAGGATCAGACTGGGAATCAAAATACCAAAATAAAAGTGGCCCCCTATTAGTGAATGAGAAAGCTAAAAAATTGGGGCAGTTTTGAACTTGTAAAAACACACTTTACTAGTGTTTTGCAAGACATTGAAGACGCTAAGCATTACAACACACTACCTTTACATAGCAGTCATTACATCGCAACATCCTTTACATCGCATGTCATTACAACGCAGCCATTACATCGCATGTCACTACAACGCATGTCATTACAACGCATGTCACTACAACGCATGCATTACATTGCAAATCATTACAATGCATACCATTACAATGCATAGTACCCTTACACTATCCAACACTTACCCTACTGTTGCACTCACTAGAGTTAGAATAGTAATTTTTACTCCTACGCTATACAACACTTACCCTACTGTTGCACTCACTGGAGTTTTAATAGTAATTATTATCCCTATACTATCCAACACTTACTTTAAATGCGATGTAATGGTATGCATTGTAATGGTATGCGTTGTAAAGGTATAATGCGATGTAATGGAATGCGTTGTAAAGGTAGTTTCTGAAAATGTGATGTAATGGCATGCGATGTAAAAGAATGCGTTGTAAAGGATGTTGCGATGTAAAAACTGTGTTGTAAAGGCATGCGTTGTAAATGTATGCGTTGTAACGTCATACATTCCTCAAGGAGCAGTGGGGCGACTCTCCTCCGGCTTAGCGGAGGAGCTGCCACTGCTTGAGACCAGTCGGACTAGCACATGTTCATGCGTTGTATCCATCATGGGCAGAGGAAAGGACTCCCTAAGCAATTCACTCGAGCTGAACTAGATTTCCCTGTCAATTTTCTCTCAACTGTTTTCTCCTTGTTCTCACAAAGGTCAAGAAGTGTCTATAACTGCTCCCTATTCCTTATTTTACTAGAGTAACTTTGACAAATTGTGTTCACAGAACAGTTCCTGTTCTTGGAAAAGGTCACCTTGACCTTTACTCAGTGGCTGAACTGACTGCATTAGGAAGGTAGGAATGTTTCTCTTCTCTTCCTCCCATCTCTGTGTTTGAGGGAATCTTTCCTAAAGAATCAGCCTTAAGTTTACATCTTACTTGGAGATCATGTTGGCAGGTTGGAAAATTCCCACAAATTATTAATGTATCAACTAGTAGCAGTGCTTCTGTCTTTAAGCATTGAGTAAATACAAGAAACCAATAGACCTGCAGAGTGCTCATGATATTTCACTGAACGCAACATCAAACCTATCGCTGCTCTCCATTTATAAACTGTAAGTCTTTTCTGCCAGAAGCAGGAGCTGAAAAGTAAAAAGGAAAAACTAGGGCCTTATTTAGAGTTAGGCAAATGGAATACTCCATCAAATTGTTGATATTCCTTCTGCAAACTACACCTGCCATAAGCTATAATGCACTTGTCATTTGGCAGGTGGGGCATGTTTGTGACACAGTATCTCCTGTGTCAAACTCTAAATAAGGCCCATAGTCATTTTCTGTAAATAATAGACCATCAGGTTCCTTTTTTTGGCCCCACCAGTGAAACATCTTATTCTCCAGCGCAGAAGAATATAGGTGCATTTCTGGCATGATACACTTGAACCGACATAACTGTCAATGTCTTTTGTGACCAATGCCATACCCCTTGGTAAGACTTCTGATTTTAGGTGTTCAATTATAAAACCTTGCAAATAAAATAAAATAAATGTTTCTATCATTTGGAACCCCTTCTCCCCTCAAGAGATTCTGTGAGCCACTTGGCTGACAAATGATCTTTCTCTTTCATTTATCTCTTTCCTCCTTTGCCTTTCGAATCTGGCACACAATCGAATCAGGAATTCTTCTGAGGAGGTAGCGACATGATGATGACTCTTGGCGCCCAAATAGATTTACCGGTTTCTATTTGGGTCTTCATACTTCTCAACCATGTGTTCTTTCCTATTGTGTTGTCCTCTTCCCATTTTTCTTAAACGTTTCCCAGCAGCACATTCTTTTCCAGGAAACTGGGCCTTTGTAGCATGTGTCCAAAGTATGAGTGATTCAGTCTGACCTGCTGTACTTTGAGTACTGTGAAAGTTCTGGCTGACTTTGATCATGAATACATCTGATTGTTTTCATGTCTACCCATGGCCAACTTTTGTGTCCATATTATGAAATTAGGAGTGTTGTTGCCAGTGCAATTCTGAGCTTTGCTCTTGTAGATCTAATGCTCCATTTGAAAATCTTTTCCAATCCTTTCACAGTGGTTCTGCTCAGTGCTAACCTGCGGAGTATGTTAAGTGTTGGAACCTTTCTTATTGATGCAGAGACACCAAACTTGAACCAGTCATATATTCTTATTTGGAGATGACATTATAAAGTGTATTGGGATAATCCTAATGTTTTCCTATGGAATATATTCGCCTTGCAGCAGTAAAATACAAATCTAAGAGTTTTTCACTACCAGGACATGTAAAACTTGAAAATACATGTCCTGCTTTTTAACTACATTGCAGCCTGCCCTCTGGACTGTCCAGGGTATTAAAAAGGAAGGTTTGAACCTGGAAACGGGTTTATTTTCCAGGTCAAAATGGCAGTTTAAACTGCGCACACAGTCTCTTTAATGACAGGCCCGAGGCATGTTTAAAGGTCTACTTCGGTAGGTGACACAAGCAGTTGTGCAGGCCCACTAGTAGCATTTAAATGACAGGCCCTGGCCACCTGCACTGTGCTAGGGGCTTATAAGTAAATTAAATATGTCATTTGGGTATGAACCAATAGCAACATGTTTAGAGGAGAGGGCATATGCACTTTAGCACTGGTTAGCAGTGGTAAAGTTCTCATAGTCCTAAGGCCAACAAAACGATTTCAGCAAAAAGTAGGACGCCCTGTAAAAAGGACTAGGTCCAACAGTGGGCATTTGGATTTTTTAAAGGTTTTACTTGATTCCTAGGTACTGGGACTGAAACTCATATAGCTGCCATGGTTTACCCTTGGACCTCTTAGATTGTTCTTGTAGTGTCATGATACTACACCAAGCACTTTAATATTTTGTGGTTATATGCCACCCAAAGAAGTTTTAGAATCTGTTTTTGTTGACAAAAATTTAACTGCCCTATTTATCTTATCTACACATAAAAGACCCACTTATGTCATTGACGTGTCCAGACATGTAGGCCTGTGTAAGGAAATGTGTTCTACTGCTCAAATCTGTCTGGATTTTTAGCTTTTTGATAACCTGATTCTTTACCTTTTTACTGTAGGTGAGCCACACAACTGGTGACTCACCCCAGGATAAACTCATGGTAAACGGATGCGCCTGTTTACACCAAATATACACCTTTTAAGATAAGGGTAAGGGGTGCGTGGCTGGTTGCATGTGAGCATGTGTACACATGTGAGACATGTGAGAGAGAGTCGGGGCATGGGGTTCCCAACTCCCCCCAGCAGAATGTCAGTGGTGAGCCTACCCCATTACCTATGCCCGTGTCTGTGGGAAATGGGCAGCCGCCACTGGAACGAGCACCCTGCCCGCAGGAGCTGGCAGGGGAAGACAGCTCCCACGGCAGCAAGGCAGCAGCTGCCATGCAGGATGAAGTGGGGCTGCTGTGCGGGAGCATGTGGTACATCCTGGGCTGCCCCACCTGTTAGAGCACATAGGGGTGCCTATGTGGCCCCGGGCACCCAACAAAGGAAGTGGCCGGAGACTCTAAGATAACATGCATGCTCCTGAATGAGCACCTCATAATGCCATGTGGGGCTTTTAGCTGACCAAAGTCTTTTTCAGCTGCTTGTAGTGGCTCCGGGAAAGTGGGGCCAACACCAACAATGAGGCCCAAAGAACTTTTCACAAGGTACTGACCCTAGGTCTAGTGGGTCAAAGAAGGGAAGACCACCATGGACTCCTTGGTTGTGTTAAAGCACTGCCAAGGCTAGAGCTAGAGCTCTACAGCTAAGAGTGCAGCATCCTCTTGGGGATAAGTTTATGGCTGCAGGTTCTGTAGCCTAAAGCTGTTTAAAGAAGATTCAGGGATGTGATTGATGTTGGAAAATGCTGTATATAAAGATTGTCACAAGATGAAATGCCTTATTGAAAAGTGTTCTTCATGACAGTTTGGCACTGCTTTCTTTCAAAGCATTTTGCATCGTGAGTCTAAGCAATGCTTTATTCAAAAGATGTCAACACTGCTTTACTTGAAGGGTCACTAATGCTGACAGAAATTCATATTCCTAAGAAACTGCAATGTTTTATTAATGATGATGTGAGCACCTTTATCCAATGTCAGATTACTCATACTAAGTGCAGAAGCGGATTTCTTGCTTTATTATTGGTAATGCAGGGATGTCATGCTTTATTACTGGTAATGTGGGCACATGATTGCAATGCTTGATTATTCTTAATAAGTGCTGAGGGATTACGCTTACTGAAGTCAGTGATATAATGAAGTATTACCATAACATGTGATTCCAATCTTGAAATGGGACAACATTGACCAGATGTAAATTGACTTGCCCCTATGTTGTTATGTGCTGTATGGACTTGGAAGGGGTGACTGTGAATTTTGGGGTCATAACCCTTAAGGGGTCAAATGTAATGTTGCCAACGGTATTTCCACCAACCTTATGTATATTTGTAAATTATTGTATAGTATTGAGTAGTATGTTTGTAATAGATGTACTTTTACTTTTCTAAAGGCAAGGCACAGATTGGGCAATTTAAAGAGTGTTATTATTGCTTGCCAGTGAATGATGATTACTAGCCCACCCCAACTCCCTTGAGTAGGCCTTAGACCCGGAGTGAGTCAAGCACTACAATGGGCAAGAACAAAGGAACAGTGTTGGATGTGCGATTCGTAAGGCCTACTGCTATGTTAAGTTGTTCGCTACAATGGGGTGTTTGGTTCCCAATGGAGGCCGAATGTGGACCCATAAGTTGTGCAGGCCACAAAACTAATGGCCTGTTTCCTCATAGCCTGAATTTATGACATTTTCACATAATGCAGCACAACAAGGGAACTTTAGTAAATCTGGGTTTGTGTCAAAATCCATAGCTGAATGAATGGGAATGCCCATGCTTCACCCATGGAGCGCCTGCCCGATACAAAGATCGTAAGGCAGCGCTAAGCCATGCAAAGCTACACCAATCGGGCTTTGTGTGGCGTAGTAAATACCAAAATATATTTTGCATCAGGGCTGCATCACAAACGTGAAGTAATCCTGAAGCAAAAAGTTAGCAAATTTGGGCCTGAATTTATAGAGTGTTATAGAGTATGTGTCTTTCAGTAACTGAATTCCAAATCATGGATCATCTCCTAGAGTAAGCTTTGACTGTTCAACTCACTACTATAAGAGAATCTAATATCCAAAAATAACAACTTTATTGTGCTGTTGGTCTGCATTATCATGTGAGATCATGAGGCACCAATGGCAAGTGACAATTCCAATGTTGAATAATGCACATTAACTTGGGGTGGGCAAAATTTTAAACTTCACCATTTCAAAGGAAGATGAAGTTGGCTAATGTTGCACTTCGGCCAGTGTGAGAAATTTGTAGTTCACCTGCTTTGGCCTCCTTTATTTGAAGGAGTAGTTTGTGTAAGTGAAACCCTTTCACAATGTTGTGCTCCTTGACCAGTAACCATTGACTGCTATTGGAACCAAAGAAAATAACTCATAATGGATATGATTTAAAGTGTTTGCTGTGTTGGGGGTGACTGGGTAGGTGTGAGCTGGTTATATAGTAGGCATTTTTGAATGCAGCTGTTTAAGCTCTAGTTGGTGAAGAGGTGTTTTTTGAATGTATGTATGATGGTGGGAGTTGTCCTTCAAGAGTGTAGTAGCAGGCACATGAGCGTAGTTTGCCAGTTGGAAATGAGATAGAGCATTTTACTCTTGGTCCTTCCTACGCCCACATGAGGTCAAATATGAGTTGGACTGTCACTCTTATCTTAAGTGAAGGGATTTTAGGTTAATTCAGAAGCCTTTTGGTTTGCAATCCATTTGACTCCCACGGTTCAGTACCTATCATTAAAAGAAAAGATGTTTCATCAACTAAACCTGTTAGAGTGGTGGAATCCCTGACCAAAGTAAACTATGGGCCTCATTTATGTAAACTGTTGCATCGCTGCGACAAAATAGCGACGCAACAGTTTTCACCACGCCTTCCTTGCAACACGATGGATGCGCCGTATTTAATGTATGGCGTTTCATGTTGCAAGGAAAGACAGATACGTCAGGAGTACTGATGTATCTGTTGGCGCAGAAGTCAAGCATTGCTGGAGTTGTGTTGCAAGCATGATGCGACTCCAGCAATGCATGAGGAAGGCCTTTTTCCATTGCACTGTGTCACCCTTATGCCTGCCATGAGGCAGGCGTAAGGTTTCGACAAAGTGGAGTCCTAGAAGTGTCGCAGTTAAATCTCATAGATTTCACTGCGCCACTCCTACGATCCTTTTTTACGTGGGAACGCACACCCCCCACACATTATAACGGACGCAGGTATAATGTGGCGCAGGGCTTTACAAGGTGACGCATCTGTCTAGATGCATCACCTCGTAAATATGTTGCAACGTGGCGCATTGTTTATGCCGCTGCTGCGTCACGGAATATGACGCAATGGCGGCGCAAAAGTGTCACAAGGCCTTCATAAATAAGGCCCTATGTTTTGAGGAGATGCAAAGACCAGAGGGGTGTTATTTAATATATTCACTTTCTTCACTGTAAAGACATTGTGGACAATTAACCTGCATAGGGTTGGGGCATACTCCTATTGAAACTATCTTGTTTGTTCTACACATAAGATGAATTATTGAATGAAAAATTCATGCTGTGTCTAACACTGCTTCAGTATGTTACAAAAGGCTATTTATTCCGCCAAGAGCAGGAGGGAGTAACCTATGATTCACAGGCACAGTAGCCAAAAAGGAAGGCAAAAAAAGCTTTCTCAAAAACTCTAATAAAAAGCAGATGTGTCCACGTCCAGCCTTTCCAAGCCCTTGTTTCACATGAAAGTGTCACATACAAAGAGGGAACGCATACATGTTGGATTCGAAACGCAAAATGTACCCGATGAGCTCCTTCAATACACAAGATGTAACAGAAGGACTTTTGGAATGGCAAAATAAAATTCACCAAAAGGATCTAATACAGATTTAAAAAGTAGCAAAATGCATAGTACTTTGAGAAAGAGAACTGGGGACAATTTCTATAGCACTGTTTAATGCCGTACTTCATACCACACGTTTGCCATTTCAAAGCAGTGTAAATAACGTGTTATTACTCAATTTAATATTGTTCAATTTACAAGCAGAATAAAAACGCTAGGTTGCCTTTGTGTGGATGGGAACTGCAAACCCTGCACGTCACTAGTGATGTCAATAGTGAGTTTTAACTCAATGAGCCATTTTGCCAGCACTCTAGAACGTCTGGTATGAACCACCAACCACTAGTACTAGTAAAGTATTTTTCTTCTTAAACACCTCTAAATTTGAATTTTATATGTGAGGTTTTCTTCAGTTAGCCTTTACTTGTGTTTCATTTGCTACTGTATACGATGTTAGCTACACTTTATATAGCATGAAATAACTGAAATGTTTTGATAGTTTTCCAGCTAATATAAAATGATACCACTACAGGACAGACATCTGCTGCTCTTACTCTGATTTCCAATGAATCTAAAAACTCATGTTGCCAAACAGGTAATGCTACATCAATAAGTATTATCTTGAGTAATTTTCCAAAGGTTGAATTGTTTTAATTGCCAACAATTATAAAATTATAAAACAATTTAAAATATAGAAAACATATTTATACAGAAGTAGGAGCAATAGGCCACATAAAGCAACACATTGACATTAGGGCAGAGAAATGTGCAACTCCAGCAAGATTAAATTAGACAAAAAATCCCAGGTCCAATTTGCCACTATGTTGATAGTGTTTTAATGCATAAGTGATTCTATGATCACCATCATGTCAATGCATAGGCATGAACACTCTGTAAACATTCAAAAACATGTGTTACTAACAGAAATAAATAATAGGAATGTGTGAAGGAAAAGGCTGCACAACTAGCATAAATTACTGATAGCAGGTCTTATTTCTGGCAGGTCAGAAAGAAAGAATACTGTGGTACCCTGATCCTACAAAGTAATAATGTAAAAATATATTGGAAATTTGAACCTTATCAAATAGGTCTTTATGTAAGTGAACCAACCAACTATTTATTGCAAGGGGGCGTAAAGGTCTAATCTAGAAAAGGCAAATTAGATAGGTTGATAACAAGACACCCCATAATGAGATACAATAAAAGTCGGAGAGTTTGTGGTACTTGCTCCTCTCAAGAAACTGCTTGGGAGTATGTGGGTTCTTTAATTGAATTACAAGGTGACACTAATCATTACCCCCAGGTCCCTCCAGTCCTCATCCCATTCCTTATTTATGGAGATAACCATCTCCCTGACAGAAACAAGAACAAAGGAATGCTGAGACCCCTACCCCACCCCCTCCCATTGGGAGTACTTAACCAGTACCTACCCAGCATCCCGCCTGTTCTTTTTTCTGTCTGCAGAGAGAAATGTGACGAGGTTCTGCTCCTGATGGAGGGAGTGGCGAACTTCGGTGGAGTCCCCCGTCTGGTTGCTGGGCTGTCCTAGACGAATTTCTCAGTTGTGCCTCCCGGTCTGCTGGGCTTGCCGGGAGGCACGGATGTTGCAGGGCGTCCCTTTGCGGCTGGTGCACCAGCCCTCCTGGATGGTTCTGGGTTCCGAGGGCGTGTCTTCCTGGTGGCTAGGCTGATTGGTGGACGTGCTGCGGCAGCTGGTTGGCAGACCATGGGTTGTGCTGGTGGTGCCCCTGGTATGCCTGGTTGCCAGTGGGCCTGTTTGACTGCTGCCCAGGCAATGTGACATTTGGTGCACTCCTGGGCTGCTTTTGGCGCCGTTGTTCTGACAGGCGGAGCAGTCGGGTGTCTGTCGGCCCTGGGGGTAAGTACCATATAGCAGTTTTCTTCCTCCCTTTTGCAGTTGAGCCGGTAGCTTTAGCTCTGGGGCTATGTCTTTGGCATTCGATGTCACATGTCCCTTGGTTGCGTGGGTTCATGTTGTGGCTGTGGTGACTATGTCGTCTTTTACATACAATAACACACATTCAACCGATTAACATATAATAAATCAATTTCGACTGCTTTTGGGCTGGGACAGTGGTGCATGATGCACCATGGTGTCCCTGGATTTCTTTAGCTTCGACATCTGCATTTGCGATGTCTCTGCCTGCTGTGTCACTGGTCCCTCTGTGGCCGGGGTTCGAGTCCCATATGTGGGAGGCATGTTCATTTCATATTTCACCTGGTGCTTGGTTTTGGCAATGTGGGCTTGGTCTGTTGGTGTTCCTACCAGCCTAGATGCTGGGTTTCCCTGCGCTTGGTGCTGTGACTCAGAGGCAGGTTGTTCTACCCCTGATGTCTCCTGTCCCTCCTCATCCTGGGTTTGTGTCCTTCTGCTAGCAGCGCTGGGTAATTGACTCTCATTTCAGCCAGGGGTGCCTTGGTTCCATTTGATGGTCCTTTGCCGCTTGTTCTTCGGCTCTTCCTCGGCTTTTGGTTGTCCTGTTTTTGCTGCTCCCTTGGTGGGTTGTGCAGCTGTGTGTCCTCTTGACTCGGTCTTCCTTGGGTTGTGGTGTTGCCACGGGATTTCTGTCTTGTTGCTTTGGCTTCTGCCTCTGTTTCTGTGGCCTCAAAAGTTTGGGCCCTCTTTTGCCAATGCTATTTTGGGTTGGCTGTGTGTTCTCTACCCGGGTTGACCTACCTGTCCTTCCCTTTAGTCTTCCTCTGCGCCTGCGGTGGTTGTGTCAGTAGGGTGTGACTTGTGTGCTCTGTCCCTGCTTGCCTCTGGCCGCTCGGTGGGTCGTGGAACCTCGGTCTCCTTCAGCGGCCCTTCCAGTCTGATTGGTGGGCCTTTGGCTATGGCCTCTGTTTTCTGTGCCTCGCTCTTTTGTTGTGACTTTGTCTATTTCCTAGCTGGGGTACTTCCTGGTGTCAGGGAGCTGGCCTCTTGGGGGGTTCGGTGTCCGGTCCTGGCCTTTCTGGACGATTTGGAGTCTGTTTTTGCGCCCGTGGGATGTTCTTGCTTGCCTCCTCTTCCTGGCATCTTGTGGGAAGTGGGTGCTTTGGGCCCCCTTGGGTCTGGCGTTCTGGGCTGGTCTCCCTGTCCTTCCTATTGGCCCTTCCTTCTGACCTGCCTTACCGGGTGTGGGTTGGTCCGTGGCGTTGGCGTCGCTGCACTAGCTGCTTGGCTGCCGCCCTAGCTTCCCAGCTGCTTTTGAGGTGGGTTGCCTCTTGGTTGTGGCAGGTTCTGGAGAGTTTTCTCACTTCCCTCAAGGGTTGGGGGGTGTTTCTGGTGTGAGGCTGTTTGGCCCTGTGCCTGTCTTTCCAGGCCTGTGCGGGAGACATGTTGGTGGCCTCCTTGAGCCCGTTCTGGGGGCGCCTTCCAGCCTTTTGGGCTGCGCCGAGGTTTATGCCTCTGTCCCTTTGTTTCCTGGGGCAGTTGCTGGTGGCCCTGCTGCTAGGTTGGGGGTTGCCTGTTGTGCCCCCTCAGTACACTCACCTGGGTGTTGCCTGCCTTCTGGGCTGTTTTGGGATTTTCTGTCTTGACTGCTGGATGGAGAGGGTTCCACCTCCTATGTCTGCTGGCGGGTCTGTGGTTCCATCTGCTGGCTTCTCAGGTGTCTCTAGGGCAGTCGGCTGGGTCGGGCTATGGCCGCCTCACTTGTTCCCCTGTCCTTATGGTCCTGGCATGGTGTTGTTTTCCTGCCTGTTTATGGGCCTGGGGCTTTGGGTCAGGTGGCTGTGTACGTCTCTAGTTGCTCTGGGACCATAATGGGGTTTTGTCTTGACCCTTCTGAGGTTTGGTTGTGTTTTTTTTACTTTTTTTCTCCGGAGCTGTTTCGTCCACGTTTGGTCGACCCCCAGGTTGCGGTTGAGGGGGTCGTCCTTGGTGTGTGTTGTCTATGTCGGGCTCTCTCCGGGTCCGCCTGTTTGGTCTTTGGGTTCCCATGGACGTGGCCTTGGGGGCTTGCCTCGCTCCACCTTTGGCCCTCTCTGATTTCTGGGTCCTGTGCCAGTTCGGGTCTTGTGGAGTCTGCCCCTTGGGCTTTTTTCCTTGGTGGGGGTCCTGTTATTGGCCTCTTTTCCCAGTGAGTTGTTGTGCTTCGTGAGGTTCTGGCCTCTGGTCTTTCCCCTGTTTGTTTGCGTTTACAGATGGGCTGTGGGTTCTGGCTTCCTGGTCCTCCTGGTTGGCCTTCGGGTGGCTGGTGTTCTGGTGTTTGTCGGGCCTGTTTCCCTCTGGCCATGGGCGGGGTGGTGGTGCCTTTGATGGGCTGGGTTCCGCTGGTTGAGTCCCGGGGTCCCTTGATTC
Organism: Triturus cristatus; assembly: GCF_964204655.1. NCBI lineage: Eukaryota > Metazoa > Chordata > Amphibia > Caudata > Salamandridae > Triturus > Triturus cristatus. Next base: position 254,501,757 of record NC_140586.1, read on the forward strand.
TTTGTGTGTGCCTCTGTCTTGACCTGTTGACTTGCCCCTGTGCCCAGGCTCCGGCTCCTTCTCCCGGTGGGTGCTTTTGGCAGTCGTCCTGTGTCTGTGCTGGTGGTTGGTACTGGACGTTCTTGCCGTAGGGCTTGGTCTTCCTCAGAGGTGTTCCAGTGGCAGTGGTGTCATCTGAAATCATCGGTGGTTGGACCTGTCAGATTGGTGGGGTCTTGCTCCTTGGTTGGTGCGTCTCCCCTTCCCTTGGCTTCCCTTGGGCTGTGTGGTCCTGTCCTTGGTTGGTCCTCTAGGTGTAGGCCTGGGCTCTGGTGGCGAGCCCTTTCCTTATTTTTTTGTGCTGGTCTGCAGTGGGTCCCCCCGGTTGTGGGGGGGGGAGGGGGGAGGGTTGGTGCCATTGTTTGTCCCTAACGATCTTCGTTTCCTGGTTGGGGCTGGTGGCTTTTTGGGTCCTCTCAGCTGTCTTCTGGGATTAGTTGCATGGCTTTTTGGCATTGTTGGGTGTTCATTCTGTTGTCTGCTTTGGAACACTCTCTGTCAGTTCTGCTGCCGTGTCTCTAGGGTGGTTGTGGGACACTGGGTGTTGGCAGGCTTTGGCATGTAGGAGCTCTTTTAGGCTTTTCTGGCCCTGTGGGGTGATCCGTCTGTTCTGGTCCTCCTTGTGCCTGTTGTTCTGGGGTTGCTGCAGCCCCCTTTTTTCCCTTCTAGGGTTTGGCCTTTGGGCTTGGGGTCTCTGTGGTAGGCCTCCTTTTCGGACTTGGTTTTGTTGGTCCTTGCCTTGTTGCCTTCATTCTTGTTTTCTGGGCTAGCTCCTTTCTGCTCTGCGTTTTTGGGGGTTGGGGCATGGGTGCCCTGCTTGTCCTTTTTTCTGTGGTTGGCTGCCTCCTTAGTGCTGCTGGTGCCTTCTGCTTTCTGGTTTCCTGGTTCTTTCGGCCCTTGGTTGTGTCCCTGTTTGTCTGTCCCTGCCTTTGCTGGTGTGTATGACCACTTTGGGTCTTCTTCCGTCTGTGGCCTCCTCGCTGGCCTTCTTTTGTTGGCGGTCTCTGGTGCTTCCTTGGCAGGTGCTCCTCCTCCTTTGTTGGTTTGGGTGTTCCCGGTGTGGGTTCGCTACCCTCAGGGTGGTGACACCATGGGTTTGCTGCCTTTTTGTTCGCCTTGGTCGTCTCCTGCTTGTTCTGTGGAATGCGACCCTGTTGTTTGGTTTGGAGTTTTGCGAAATGTGTGCTCTAGCCTGTTTGTTCCTGTGGTTCTCCCTTTTGCTTCGGTTCGGGTACTGCTTTTGGTGTGGTGTCCGTGGTGTTCTTTGGGGGTTTTGAAGGCCGGGTTTCTGGCTTTGGTATGCTCCATAAGTAAGGAATGGGAGGAGGACTGGAAGGACACGGTTGTAATGCCCTATGACTTACCGGCAATCTTCCTTACGCCCCTCCCTCCCTCCCGGACGGTCGGCCTTCCTGATTGGTGGCTTGGAAGTTCGGGCGGAATGCTGCATAGGCACTGGCTAAGTACTCCCAGTGGGAGGGGGTGGGAAGGCGTCCCAGCATTCCTCAGTTCTTTTTTTGTCAGGGAGATCCATAAGTAAGGAATGGGACGAGGACTACGGGACCAGGAGTAATGAAGATTATCGGTACATAATAGAGCATTTCTACATCCTGAAGAACAGAAGTACAGAAGTTAAAATAGGCATGTACCTACTAAGGATGGTGTTAAGATTAGAATTAAGTTACTTTATTCAAAAATAGGATTAGTACAATGCTATGACAATCAGTGTCCATGTCAGTCTCCATAATAAGTTGAGCACTCAGGTATACACCGACGTACAACCAGGAAACAATAATTGTGGGAGTTGTGCACAGACATTACTCTACAAGTCCAGTAAATAAAAAAGGGGGTGCGTTCTACACTGGCTAGGTTGGCAACTATAAAACTTAATCATTTTGCAAAAGTACACATATATGTGGAACCTTTGTCATAAAGGTATGACAAAGATAAAGATGAAAGAGTATGTCAGTATGTCACCAGGGACGAATGAATCAATCTATCAGGAAATTGGGTACCATTAATGCTAAAGTATGGCATTCTTTTAAATCAATAGGGCAGGTATTTAGAGCATTGTTTTATGTAATTTTAAATATGCTTTATGGGCATGACCTACACAGTATCTGCAAAGGGGTGAAGTGATATTGTAGACAAGTAAATGATTACTATTCCATAGTCAATTATAAAAAAATTAAAATTTACAATATATGTATTTGTATGACAAAAGAAACATCAAAAACAAGGGGCACAATTGACAAAAGTAATCTGAGACAAAATCCTAACTTTCGGTATTCACAGAAGGCATTTAGGAGTACTAAAGTTAGGATTTTGTCTCAGTCACTCTTAAGTTGTGGTCTTAAGGTAAATTTAAGACAAACTTAAGTTTAACTAAGACAAAATTCTAACTTTAAGACCTGGATTTTGTCTCAGTTAAACTTAAGTTTATCTTAAGTTCAACTTCAGACCAAAACTTAAGCTTAACTGATGCAAAATCCTAACTTTAGTACTTCCAAATGCCTTCTGTTAATACCAAAAGTCGTAAAGTTAGGATTTTGTCTCAGATTAATTTTGTGAATCGGGCTCATGGCATTTGTACAGCATATTCACCTGCCATGCATGAGCTTAGTGTGACTTTGCAACATCTTGGACATAGTTCAGCAGATTAAAAATAATAGGAGAATGTGTGTCATGTACAAATGTATGATTTTAGTAGAAACCATAGGTGGTGACTAAGTTATTCCATTCATCGAGTGTGTTGAGGTTGCCCTCATTTATATTGCGTTACAACAAACAAATGATGGACGGAATGCTGACAATGCATACATTCTCCCCCAGTCAAGAGATCTGGGTTAAATCCATCGTTCTTTTGCCCACTACACCACCCCAGTTTAGACATGGCCATATGCAAATCAGTCTTGAGTGGGAAGGGTATGCTCAGACGTGAGTCCCTTGCTCTCCATGCCACTGGAATCAAGCTATCCTGGCTGATGAGGGCTGAAAGCCCGAAACCGGTCCTAGGATGCTTGTTTCCAGTCCAAGGAGGACCTGGCTTGGCAGTTCGGGCTGGACTGTTCCCATGGGGCACAGGGTCAAGACTGATTTGCATATGGCTGGGTTCAAACTGGAATGGCATGGTGAGCAAAAAAACGATGGATTTAGGCCCAGATCTCTGTACTGGGGTGAATGTATGACATTGTTCTGCATTCTGTCCATCAATTGTTATTTTTGCATTTGTCACCCCGAGTGGGAAGGGTATGCTCAGACGTGAGTCCCTTGCTCTCCATGCCACTGGAATCAAGCTATCCTGGCTGATGAGGGCTGAAAGCCCGAAACCGGTCCTAGGATGCTTGTTTCCAGTCCAAGGAGGACCTGGCTTGGCAGTTCGGGCTGGACTGTTCCCATGGGGCACAGGGTCAAGACTGATTTGCATATGGCTGGGTTCAAACTGGAATGGCATGGTGAGCAAAAAAACGATGGATTTAGGCCCAGATCTCTGTACTGGGGTGAATGTATGACATTGTTCTGCATTCTGTCCATCAATTGTTATTTTTGCATTTGTCACCCCGAGTGGGAAGGGTATGCTCAGACGTGAGTCCCTTGCTCTCCATGCCACTGGAATCAAGCTATCCTGGCTGATGAGGGCTGAAAGCCCGAAACCGGTCCTAGGATGCTTGTTTCCAGTCCAAGGAGGACCTGGCTTGGCAGTTCGGGCTGGACTGTTCCCATGGGGCACAGGGTCAAGACTGATTTGCATATGGCTGGGTTCAAACTGGAATGGCATGGTGAGCAAAAAAACGATGGATTTAGGCCCAGATCTCTGTACTGGGGTGAATGTATGACATTGTTCTGCATTCTGTCCATCAATTGTTATTTTTGCATTTGTCACCCCGAGTGGGAAGGGTATGCTCAGACGTGAGTCCCTTGCTCTCCATGCCACTGGAATCAAGCTATCCTGGCTGATGAGGGCTGAAAGCCCGAAACCGGTCCTAGGATGCTTGTTTCCAGTCCAAGGAGGACCTGGCTTGGCAGTTCGGGCTGGACTGTTCCCATGGGGCACAGGGTCAAGACTGATTTGCATATGGCTGGGTTCAAACTGGAATGGCATGGTGAGCAAAAAAACGATGGATTTAGGCCCAGATCTCTGTACTGGGGTGAATGTATGACATTGTTCTGCATTCTGTCCATCAATTGTTATTTTTGCATTTGTCACCCCGAGTGGGAAGGGTATGCTCAGACGTGAGTCCCTTGCTCTCCATGCCACTGGAATCAAGCTATCCTGGCTGATGAGGGCTGAAAGCCCGAAACCGGTCCTAGGATGCTTGTTTCCAGTCCAAGGAGGACCTGGCTTGGCAGTTCGGGCTGGACTGTTCCCATGGGGCACAGGGTCAAGACTGATTTGCATATGGCTGGGTTCAAACTGGAATGGCATGGTGAGCAAAAAAACGATGGATTTAGGCCCAGATCTCTGTACTGGGGTGAATGTATGACATTGTTCTGCATTCTGTCCATCAATTGTTATTTTTGCATTTGTCACCCCGAGTGGGAAGGGTATGCTCAGACGTGAGTCCCTTGCTCTCCATGCCACTGGAATCAAGCTATCCTGGCTGATGAGGGCTGAAAGCCCGAAACCGGTCCTAGGATGCTTGTTTCCAGTCCAAGGAGGACCTGGCTTGGCAGTTCGGGCTGGACTGTTCCCATGGGGCACAGGGTCAAGACTGATTTGCATATGGCTGGGTTCAAACTGGAATGGCATGGTGAGCAAAAAAACGATGGATTTAGGCCCAGATCTCTGTACTGGGGTGAATGTATGACATTGTTCTGCATTCTGTCCATCAATTGTTATTTTTGCATTTGTCACCCCGAGTGGGAAGGGTATGCTCAGACGTGAGTCCCTTGCTCTCCATGCCACTGGAATCAAGCTATCCTGGCTGATGAGGGCTGAAAGCCCGAAACCGGTCCTAGGATGCTTGTTTCCAGTCCAAGGAGGACCTGGCTTGGCAGTTCGGGCTGGACTGTTCCCATGGGGCACAGGGTCAAGACTGATTTGCATATGGCTGGGTTCAAACTGGAATGGCATGGTGAGCAAAAAAACGATGGATTTAGGCCCAGATCTCTGTACTGGGGTGAATGTATGACATTGTTCTGCATTCTGTCCATCAATTGTTATTTTTGCATTTGTCACCCCGAGTGGGAAGGGTATGCTCAGACGTGAGTCCCTTGCTCTCCATGCCACTGGAATCAAGCTATCCTGGCTGATGAGGGCTGAAAGCCCGAAACCGGTCCTAGGATGCTTGTTTCCAGTCCAAGGAGGACCTGGCTTGGCAGTTCGGGCTGGACTGTTCCCATGGGGCACAGGGTCAAGACTGATTTGCATATGGCTGGGTTCAAACTGGAATGGCATGGTGAGCAAAAAAACGATGGATTTAGGCCCAGATCTCTGTACTGGGGTGAATGTATGACATTGTTCTGCATTCTGTCCATCAATTGTTATTTTTGCATTTGTCACCCCGAGTGGGAAGGGTATGCTCAGACGTGAGTCCCTTGCTCTCCATGCCACTGGAATCAAGCTATCCTGGCTGATGAGGGCTGAAAGCCCGAAACCGGTCCTAGGATGCTTGTTTCCAGTCCAAGGAGGACCTGGCTTGGCAGTTCGGGCTGGACTGTTCCCATGGGGCACAGGGTCAAGACTGATTTGCATATGGCTGGGTTCAAACTGGAATGGCATGGTGAGCAAAAAAACGATGGATTTAGGCCCAGATCTCTGTACTGGGGTGAATGTATGACATTGTTCTGCATTCTGTCCATCAATTGTTATTTTTGCATTTGTCACCCCGAGTGGGAAGGGTATGCTCAGACGTGAGTCCCTTGCTCTCCATGCCACTGGAATCAAGCTATCCTGGCTGATGAGGGCTGAAAGCCCGAAACCGGTCCTAGGATGCTTGTTTCCAGTCCAAGGAGGACCTGGCTTGGCAGTTCGGGCTGGACTGTTCCCATGGGGCACAGGATCAAGACTGATTTGCATATGGCTGGGTTCAAACTGGAATGGCATGGTGAGCAAAAAAACGATGGATTTAGGCCCAGATCTCTGTACTGGGGTGAATGTATGACATTGTTCTGCATTCTGTCCATCAATTGTTATTTTTGCATTTGTCACCCCGAGTGGGAAGGGTATGCTCAGACGTGAGTCCCTTGCTCTCCATGCCACTGGAATCAAGCTATCCTGGCTGATGAGGGTTGAAAGCCCGAAACCGGTCCTAGGATGCTTGTTTCCAGTCCAAGGAGGACCTGGCTTGGCAGTTCGGGCTGGACTGTTCCCATGGGGCACAGGGTCAAGACTGATTTGCATATGGCTGGGTTCAAACTGGAATGGCATGGTGAGCAAAAAAACGATGGATTTAGGCCCAGATCTCTGTACTGGGGTGAATGTATGACATTGTTCTGCATTCTGTCCATCAATTGTTATTTCTGCATTTGTCACCCCGAGTGGGAAGGGTATGCTCAGACGTGAGTCCCTTGCTCTCCATGCCACTGGAATCAAGCTATCCTGGCTGATGAGGGCTGAAAGCCCGAAACCGGTCCTAGGATGCTTGTTTCCAGTCCAAGGAGGACCTGGCTTGGCAGTTCGGGCTGGACTGTTCCCATGGGGCACAGGGTCAAGACTGATTTGCATATGGCTGGGTTCAAACTGGAATGGCATGGTGAGCAAAAAAACGATGGATTTAGGCCCAGATCTCTGTACTGGGGTGAATGTATGACATTGTTCTGCATTCTGTCCATCAATTGTTATTTTTGCATTTGTCACCCCGAGTGGGAAGGGTATGCTCAGACGTGAGTCCCTTGCTCTCCATGCCACTGGAATCAAGCTATCCTGGCTGATGAGGGCTGAAAGCCCGAAACCGGTCCTAGGATGCTTGTTTCCAGTCCAAGGAGGACCTGGCTTGGCAGTTCGGGCTGGACTGTTCCCATGGGGCACAGGGTCAAGACTGATTTGCATATGGCTGGGTTCAAACTGGAATGGCATGGTGAGCAAAAAAACGATGGATTTAGGCCCAGATCTCTGTACTGGGGTGAATGTATGACATTGTTCTGCATTCTGTCCATCAATTGTTATTTTTGCATTTGTCACCCCGAGTGGGAAGGGTATGCTCAGACGTGAGTCCCTTGCTCTCCATGCCACTGGAATCAAGCTATCCTGGCTGATGAGGGCTGAAAGCCCGAAACCGGTCCTAGGATGCTTGTTTCCAGTCCAAGGAGGACCTGGCTTGGCAGTTCGGGCTGGACTGTTCCCATGGGGCACAGGGTCAAGACTGATTTGCATATGGCTGGGTTCAAACTGGAATGGCATGGTGAGCAAAAAAACGATGGATTTAGGCCCAGATCTCTGTACTGGGGTGAATGTATGACATTGTTCTGCATTCTGTCCATCAATTGTTATTTTTGCATTTGTCACCCCGAGTGGGAAGGGTATGCTCAGACGTGAGTCCCTTGCTCTCCATGCCACTGGAATCAAGCTATCCTGGCTGATGAGGGCTGAAAGCCCGAAACCGGTCCTAGGATGCTTGTTTCCAGTCCAAGGAGGACCTGGCTTGGCAGTTCGGGCTGGACTGTTCCCATGGGGCACAGGGTCAAGACTGATTTGCATATGGCTGGGTTCAAACTGGAATGGCATGGTGAGCAAAAAAACGATGGATTTAGGCCCAGATCTCTGTACTGGGGTGAATGTATGACATTGTTCTGCATTCTGTCCATCAATTGTTATTTTTGCATTTGTCACCCCGAGTGGGAAGGGTATGCTCAGACGTGAGTCCCTTGCTCTCCATGCCACTGGAATCAAGCTATCCTGGCTGATGAGGGCTGAAAGCCCGAAACCGGTCCTAGGATGCTTGTTTCCAGTCCAAGGAGGACCTGGCTTGGCAGTTCGGGCTGGACTGTTCCCATGGGGCACAGGGTCAAGACTGATTTGCATATGGCTGGGTTCAAACTGGAATGGCATGGTGAGCAAAAAAACGATGGATTTAGGCCCAGATCTCTGTACTGGGGTGAATGTATGACATTGTTCTGCATTCTGTCCATCAATTGTTATTTTTGCATTTGTCATCCCGAGTGGGAAGGGTATGCTCAGACGTGAGTCCCTTGCTCTCCATGCCACTGGAATCAAGCTATCCTGGCTGATGAGGGCTGAAAGCCCGAAACCGGTCCTAGGATGCTTGTTTCCAGTCCAAGGAGGACCTGGCTTGGCAGTTCGGGCTGGACTGTTCCCATGGGGCACAGGGTCAAGACTGATTTGCATATGGCTGGGTTCAAACTGGAATGGCATGGTGAGCAAAAAAACGATGGATTTAGGCCCAGATCTCTGTACTGGGGTGAATGTATGACATTGTTCTGCATTCTGTCCATCAATTGTTATTTTTGCATTTGTCACCCCGAGTGGGAAGGGTATGCTCAGACGTGAGTCCCTTGCTCTCCATGCCACTGGAATCAAGCTATCCTGGCTGATGAGGGCTGAAAGCCCGAAACCGGTCCTAGGATGCTTGTTTCCAGTCCAAGGAGGACCTGGCTTGGCAGTTCGGGCTGGACTGTTCCCATGGGGCACAGGGTCAAGACTGATTTGCATATGGCTGGGTTCAAACTGGAATGGCATGGTGAGCAAAAAAACGATGGATTTAGGCCCAGATCTCTGTACTGGGGTGAATGTATGACATTGTTCTGCATTCTGTCCATCAATTGTTATTTTTGCATTTGTCACCCCGAGTGGGAAGGGTATGCTCAGACGTGAGTCCCTTGCTCTCCATGCCACTGGAATCAAGCTATCCTGGCTGATGAGGGCTGAAAGCCCGAAACCGGTCCTAGGATGCTTGTTTCCAGTCCAAGGAGGACCTGGCTTGGCAGTTCGGGCTGGACTGTTCCCATGGGGCACAGGGTCAAGACTGATTTGCATATGGCTGGGTTCAAACTGGAATGGCATGGTGAGCAAAAAAACGATGGATTTAGGCCCAGATCTCTGTACTGGGGTGAATGTATGACATTGTTCTGCATTCTGTCCATCAATTGTTATTTTTGCATTTGTCACCCCGAGTGGGAAGGGTATGCTCAGACGTGAGTCCCTTGCTCTCCATGCCACTGGAATCAAGCTATCCTGGCTGATGAGGGCTGAAAGCCCGAAACCGGTCCTAGGATGCTTGTTTCCAGTCCAAGGAGGACCTGGCTTGGCAGTTCGGGCTGGACTGTTCCCATGGGGCACAGGGTCAAGACTGATTTGCATATGGCTGGGTTCAAACTGGAATGGCATGGTGAGCAAAAAAACGATGGATTTAGGCCCAGATCTCTGTACTGGGGTGAATGTATGACATTGTTCTGCATTCTGTCCATCAATTGTTATTTTTGCATTTGTCACCCCGAGTGGGAAGGGTATGCTCAGACGTGAGTCCCTTGCTCTCCATGCCACTGGAATCAAGCTATCCTGGCTGATGAGGGCTGAAAGCCCGAAACCGGTCCTAGGATGCTTGTTTCCAGTCCAAGGAGGACCTGGCTTGGCAGTTCGGGCTGGACTGTTCCCATGGGGCACAGGGTCAAGACTGATTTGCATATGGCTGGGTTCAAACTGGAATGGCATGGTGAGCAAAAAAACGATGGATTTAGGCCCAGATCTCTGTACTGGGGTGAATGTATGACATTGTTCTGCATTCTGTCCATCAATTGTTATTTTTGCACTCATTTATATTGCAGCATGTTATCTATTTGCAATCACGTTACCAAGGATTTGTGGTAAGTTATCTCCCTCGCCAGTCACTTGCTACCACATGTAATTTCACTGTTGCCAGCCGCCAGAAAGTTAGTGACTGAGGATGAAGAGTTACTGGGCACCTAATCCTTCTCGCATGCTGGTTATTTTGAGCGTTCATTGTTTGTGTGATCCGGCCTATGTAGAGAAGGTAACAGGGGCGTTAAATTGCATAGACCCAATTCAAATAATTATAGTTACAAAAGTTTTTAAGCAATGGTTAACTGCATTAGGGTGAAACGTCCTTTTTTTGGACAAGAAAGAACACATTGGTCAATTACCTCGTATGAAATGTCCTCTATAGTGGTTGCTCCATAAAACATTGAAATACTTTGGTTCTTGAATTTGTATTAATTGTCTTGCACTATACGTCCCTTCATGTTGTTGTCCTTTTTGAAGTTAAACATGAGGTAGCCGGATGCAAAAATCACTTGTTTTAAGGATCACCAAGGATTGTTGATTATTTGCCCAACTTTAATACACAAGTGGCTGAAGCTGATAACAGAAACTCTTCTGCCTGTTTGCAAGTTTGCATTGTGGTACTCATGGCTGATGTACATGCAGCTCGAAATTCCAGATCAGGGTCGAGCTAAGTTCTGGTTCTGGAGCGGGGTGGGAACTTGGAGTGAGTACTTACCAGCTGCAGCAGCGTGGTAGCAGCAGCAGGTGACAGGAGCCCGGGAGCTCAGTGCACCTGCGAGAGGGTTCACTGATAAAACTATTAAAACAAAAGTAAAAAGTACATTTCGCTATACAAAAAATACAACGGTAGGGAAACTGTTGGATAACGAAATAATTAAATTTACTACTCCAACTGCAATGAGTGCAACAGTAGGGAAAGCGTTGGATAGCGGAGGGGTAAAAATTACTATTCCCACTTCAAAGAGTGCAACAGTGGGGAAAGTCTTGGATACCTGAGGGGTACAATTTACTATTCCCACTCCAGTGAGTGCAACAGTAGGGAAAGTGCTGGATAGTGGAAGAGTAAAAATTACTATTCCCACACCAGTGAGTGCAACAGTAGGGAAAGTGCTGGATAGTGGAAGGGTAAAAATTACTATTCCCACTCCAGTGAGTGCAACAATAGGGAAAGTATTGGATAGCGGAGGGGTAAAAATTACTATTCCCACTCCAATGAGTGCAACAGTAGGAAACATTTTGGATAGCGGAAGGGTGAAAATTACTATTCCTACTCCAGTGAGTGCAACAGTAGGGAAAGGGCTGGATAGCGGAAGGGTAAAAATTACTATTCCCACTCCAGTGAGTGCAACAGTATGGAAAGTATTGGATAGCGGAGGGGTAAAAATTACTATGGGAGTTCCTTACCCAGCAGTTGCGGGTAAGAGTCTTTCTTTTGATTTATGTTTGCACATCAACACAGCTAATAAAGCCACTGGTTATATATTATTGGTTCTGTTCCCATTAGGTACAGTCACCTCCTGAAGAAGACGAACCAGGAGTATTATTGGTTCCGTATTTCTGATTTTTTTCACTAAGACACTTTAGCAGCAGCATCTAAATAGGTCCTGACGAACGCCTTGCCTGACCTTGGGGTATTATGGCTGAAACATGTTGACCACGAATTTCCACCACACACATGCAGTTCAAATCCATACCGCAGGTGCACTGTTTTTAATCCTGGCAGGGAGTACATTTAAATAAAGCTCGTATTTTATCCTCTCTAGCTAGTTTTATTGTCACATCCTTCACATTTATTTTTCTTTGCGCTGCGCCCTCACTCACACTCTAGTTCTCATTACTTGTGGATTTAGAATATCCTGGTAGAGTAGACACCAAAACATCCCTGAGCTCCTCCCTCTCAGAGAGGGGGTTGTAGCCCTCAAAGGAACTAGGTTTATCCTTTGAGAGGAGAATCCCAAATGATGAAGCATGTCACCTCTGGTGAGTGAGGGATTTCGTCCTGAAAAGGGAATTTCCCACAGCTAGGTCTGTGTGATATAGTCTGTGGCTTTTGTGCTTTCTCTCCCCCACTTCCCCCCTTTTTTGTTTCCTTTTTCTGTTTGAGTAGACCCAAGGACTTCGCCTTTCTTTGACGTATAATATTGGGGATACAATCCTATGCAGGTCTTTATATTTCCCTAGGATCCTCCTGCTTAAATCCTTTTTTGTGTTAGTAAAAATTACTATACCTGCTCTCTCCGCGTCTGGTGGCACTGGCAATAGAACCATTGGTGGTTTGGGTGCAAAGGGATCTATCCACCTGGGGTATTAAGGTAGGTGGAAAGCCTCAGGTAATATTGCTGTATGCAGATGACACATTATTGTATGTATTCACATCCCGAGAGGCAGTGCCGAAACTGTTGCGGGTCCCAGAGGAGTTTGGAAATTGCTCTGGGCTGAGACTTAATAGGGGTAAGTGATTACTTTTTCCTCTGGCTAGGCTGGCTGATCAGTCGGTGGAGTCGCTTCCTCAGTTGGGACTGAAATGGGAGACCAAGCACTTTAGGTACCTGGGAATTCAGGTGGCGAGAGAGGACCCACAAATGTTGCAACTGACTATTTACAAAATGTTGGAGGCCTTAAGTGTTATATGTCCAATACCGAGACGGATATTTAGGCCATTGGACTCCCTGTTGATAGAACTCTACTGGGTGGGAAGGCGAAGCAGAGTAGCGCTTACAGCATTTAATCGTACTTATGAGGGAGGTGGTCTTTAGGCCCCCAGAATGGAGCTATAATATTATGCGGCCCAGCTACAACACGCGACCAGGTGGTTTGCAGAGGGGGACTACTGGGAAAAGAGGCTCATATGTGACAGAGTGCCAGCATCTGAATTGATGACTTTATTTATGGAAGGGGCAGGAGCACTGGAGACGGTACCTTATGTGGTCAAGCAGACGGCCTCTGTGCAGCAGTTATTTGTGAAGTGAATCCTTAGGCATGCCCCATTCCATTGGGAACTGACTATGTGGGAATTGGCCCGGTCCAGAAAGCAATGGCCAACATGTCATTCAGGGCGTGGCAGGAGGGGGGATGTAATGCGCTCGCTGACTTGTACCCGGGGGAATGCTGTATTACATCTGAATTGGCTTGCAGGTACTTTGGGTTGGGTCAGGGACAGGGACAATATCTACAACCTGCTGCCTTAGCCAATATATTTAAGGAGATATGGCCACAACTTACTCCAACACTAGATACCCTACTCATGAGTGGAACAGGCAGGCACGTAGTATCTATGCTATACAGGTTAATGAGGGCGGTCGTCAGCTCTTCCCCACCGGCCGCATATGAGGCTTGGAAAACAGACTTAGTGGAGCCATTGGAGAAAAAGGACTGGAAGGTGGTGGGGGCACTCACACACATGGTCTCCTGCAATGTTTGGTTTCACTTAATCCATTACAACAACGTCTATAGCACACATCTGACCCCGGCAAGGATACATCGCATGTCACCCTGTAAACCTAATTCAAGCCCCAGATGTCATAAGGCGGGGCACGTTTTCTACATTTGGCCTGGGAATGTCTGAAGGTGGGGGGTTTTTGGTCGGAAGTGGTGCAGCTAATAAGGGGAAAGGTAAATAACAAAATTCAAGTAACGCAAAGACACTGCCTCTTAGGGCTCATGCGGAAAAGCAAAAAACAGAGCAAAATGGGGTATAGACTAATAGACTACAGAGCTGCTGTTGGTGCTGGCGCGATGTAGAATAGCAATAGTGTGAATGGGAACGCGCGTTTCGGAGGTTAAGACGTGCTTAAGAGATGTGCATGAGTGGACACTAGCCGAAGAAGTACATATGAAGAAAAGTCATAAAGATGAGAAGTTAGAGGAAGATGTAAGGCTCTGGAGGGAGTTATGCCGTGACTTATTGGCTGAGGGGTCCCAAACAAATCTGCAACACTAATATAGGGGAAAATGATGGGGGCTCTGAGTGAAGGGATGAGGAGGACAGGGAGCACAATGTAGCGAATTTCCAGTACAGGCTTCAGGAAAATGGAAGGGGAGGTGGGGGGTTGCAGAGGGCCAGATGTCTTGAGTCATTACCACTGTAATTATCATGTATGTATTGCTTTTGCTCCCTGCTATGTGCACAACCATGGCTTTGCTGTTTTTTAAAAATTTTTAAAGTTAAATAAAGTTTATAAAAAAAAACTAGGGCCTCATCAAGCCATATTATGGGGGTCCTTTGGGGTATGCTCGCAATCCATCAAGGGGCAAAAAACATCGCACTTTAGTTGGACTCTTGCACTTCAATACTCGCACTTTATATAAATGTATTCTTGATAGGCATACTGACCAATTTTTAATTATACATTACTGTGAATTTGAATAACTTCTATCCCCACCTCATGGCTCAGATCTACATGTGCTCTGTAAATCATATTATGCTGCTGATAGCGCTCAACACCATTTTTTGACCTCATCGAAATCCCAAGAGGTGACCCCGCTGCAAGACTCCTTTTCTAGTTTGAGGACTAGCTCTTGAATGACATTTCCGCCTTTGTATTTTAATTGGGGCCTCATCACGCCAAATCATGGGGCATCTTGGGGGAATGCCCGTAGTTCATTAAGGAGCAATAATTGCACTTTAGTTGCACTGTCGCACTTTTATGCTCACACTTTAGATAAATGTATTCTTGATAGGCATACTGACCAAATCTTTAATTATAATTCTCGACAAATTTTTATAATTTCTATCCCCAGGTCATGGCTTAGATCCACACGTGCTCTGTAAATTCCACTATGCAGCTAATGTGTACAAAGTTTACCAACATTTACCTCCAGCTCATGGCTATGATCTCCATGGGCTCTGGAAACTCACTTATGCTGCTGATGTGTATTAATGAATTATTGGATTTATTGTAATGATTTTAAATAATTGCACAATAAAGAATTGTTCTTCTCTTCTTCTTCTGCCTGTTTCCTTTCTTGGATAAGGTGTCAGTAGTTTGTCACATAGACAATACTGTGGTATTTTTATCTTCCATAATTTGCATAGTTATCCTCTTGCAAGGAATCTGAAGTAGCTGTTTTATATTTGTAGTTTATCGACATGTGGACTAACTGTATAAATGGCAATCCATCCTAGAGCGCCATTAAGTGGTCGATGGGGTATGATTTTAAGGTGCTAGGGCTAGTGGATTTCCTGTAACAAAAAATAAGAATGTAGATATAAATTGCATAAAACTGGCCCAAATACAATGTGGTCATTAATTTCCATTTTTGTGTTGTTCTCTAAATAAGTACCTTAGCTACACCTTAACTAGAATAATTTATGCATGGAAAAAACTTGCTTTTTTATTTTAAAATATGTTTATCGACTTTTCATTGATATTGGTAATTCAACAGTGACACAGTAGTGATACATTGTCAATTCACTACTAGGAGTCTACTACAGTGTCATCATTGGTAAACAACACAATGTATGACTCTCAACAGGATCCCCTCCCCCACCACTGACAGAACTCCAGTCTGGACCGCAATTAAATGTAAAAGTAAGGGGATTCTGTGATAGACGGACACAATGCTACAGGTATCACGATGATCACTCCCCAGTCAACTCTCTCTCATGCTCCTCCCCCGCCACAGACTTTCTAGAGAGTAATGGGAGATCCATTTACCCCATATTTTATAGAATTTCCCTGGGCAGCCCCTGTTGAGATAAGTCTCTCTCTCGGCTATCATGTACATGTCCATAGCATTTCTCCATTCCTGAGCTGCAGGGCTCTCCGCCAATCCCCAGTGGCAGGCTGTATCCCTTTAAGCTACTACCAAAGCCAGGTTTCAGAATATTAGGTGGGTTCATGGCAAATCGAGGCCACATGGAATCCCCAGAACAATAGACTTAGGGTCCATAGGGAGGGGAGAACCAATCACAGCAGACAGTTTCCTCGTGGGAGTTCTACAGTACCTTTGGATTCTGGGGCAACTCCAGACTATGTGTAAGAAGGAACCTTCCCATGCAGCATAGCAAAAGCAGGAGGAGTCAGGCACTCTCCCCAAAACGTGAAAATGTCTTCTTTCACAGCAGGCTTTATGTTGGATTTTATATGGAATCAGCAAGAGCTGTGCCTTTAGTGCTACTTCACGGGGGTGCATCAGGGCTGCTTCCCAATCAATATCCTCCAGTTCCCCTACATCCCTTTCCAACTTTCTCCTTAAGCCTTTCAATTGATCAGTTTAATTATTAAGGAGGGTTCGGTAAATGAAACAGATCGCCCCCTCCCAAGGTCTTATTAAGTAGCCGCCTCCCAAGCGGTCCAAATTCCGGAACTCCCTCTCCAGGGAGCCACTCAAACACTTGCTTTTTTATGATAGTATTTTGTCCTATTAAAGTCTATCAACGTGTGTGGCTAGCAATATTGCAAGTATACTGTAAGTTAATTTACCATATTATGTTATATCCTTTATTTCTGAGTTCCTTAATTTTACATAGGATACAGACCATAGCCCTGTCCTGGGAGATATCACTGAACTTTTCAATAAGTTCCTACAGTTTAATAGCCTACAGTTACAGAAATGTCCTACCAAGTACAATGATAGATTATGTTGGACCTAGCTCTTGTTGCAGTAGGTCTGCTGATTCATAACGTTCAGAAAGCAGTTGTCAATATTAGGCAACTCAAGAGCACTAAATTGATATTATGACCTTAATTGGATGACCTCTAAAAGGATTTGCCTTGATACTCTTGAATTTTCTTCACCCTCTATGTATTTTATTTGTTTAATTTTTAGTTTTTGTAACCATGAGATGTGTGTTTGGGAGAAAAATAAAGACCATTGAATAGCTAGGTGGTTCAGAGAACCTCATGGAGGACAGGTTCCATGTAATGTTCTTCTTTAGCAATGATCAATGCCTATATGACACAATCAGGGTTTACTGAAACCACTGTGTTTGGATTCTAATTGCCTCTTTTTACTCTTTGGTACAATCACGTATGTGCGAAACTGACAAAATCACAGTCAACTGGTGTCACTTGTTTTAAATCAATGTAACTTAGGAAGCATTTTGGCAAAAAAGGAAGTTCCTTTTCAGATCATAACCTAAATATGATGTCTCAGACATGGAATAAGTAGATGTAGTTGAACTATCATCCCAACAAATTCCATTTATCTAGGATTTGCTGCAATAAAGACACCCAACGAGCAGTTGTAAAACAATGAGGAATATGGAAAGTTACAAATGCCTAAAACACTTTCTCATCTCAGTTTAGACTGCTTTGTTGACATAGTCTGCTATCCTACCATGTCTAGCTTGAGACCACAGGAAAAGCCACAGCTATGTTTCCATCAAACTCTTGGCATCAGAGAAGTTGTTCTGGCAGTCAAATTGCTGCTTCACTGCTGTAGAACTCACAGCAACAGTCTTGTTCTTTCTAAAAAGGGTTGTGAAGACATTCTCTACTTTTTGTGACAAAATCATCCACATTTTCATGAGAAACCTAGATTCTTTTCAGCCAAAACATAACTACAAAAGTCCCAAGAATTTAAACTCCTCCATCCAGTGTTTCCTCATCTTAACATTCTCACCTCATCCCTGCAACAGACCATTGCCGTTATCAGATCTGTGATACATCAGATATACTTGTGTCACAGGCCTGTTTCAGTCTTTGAAAAGCTTGGCATGAGCACCTACCCAACACATTTACTTATTACCAACAAAATTCCTGCATAGTGGCCTCTTCCAGTAAACCTAAAAATAATATTGAAGTTCCTCAAAGATTGCATGGCTCTATGTGGGTTTGCACCATCATGCACCTATCCCTCTTGTGTGGCTGAACCCGATTCCAAGGCCTGCAACATGGGCCTCTGTCTAGAGTGACACAACGGGTAATAAAAAAGAGTTGGAATTAGCTTGGGGTGAAATCTAAATTACACGAGCATAGTTAGGCTAATTTAGGAATGTTATGTTACACTTCATCTGTTAAATTCCTAAAATTACACCATTATGCCACATAGGGGCCGATTACGATCTCGTTAGGAAAGCATTCCGACCGACTCGGTTCCGGAATGCTTTCCAAACGAGTCGGCCGCGAGATGCTTGAATGACGGAGTACGATGCTTTGTATGTTAACTCCCACCGACTTGTCCAGAGATCAATCCCTCCTACCGATCAGTCCGGAAACCAGCCTGAAGCGACTAACTCATTTGAAAACGCAGAAAAATAGCATTGCAGGCATGAATCAGACTTGGTTTCCGAGTGAACAGATGACGATGCGTACAATGCGGTTTGTGAACATTGCCGGTTTGTGTCACAAAAGGCAACTGGAAAATGTCAAATAATGTCAAAACAGGCATTGGCAGCGCCCCAAAAAAATTAAAACCCACCAATCCACCTATAAAAAAGGCCAAACAGATGACCATGATCTTTTGCAACAACAAAACGGATTAGCGAACACATGCATAGCCACTGATTCACTGCTCTTGACCTCATACACACACTTCACCCACCACACAACTTGCACACATTTTATTTTTACTAAAGGACACCCTCAAACACACACTCTTTGACTTATTTACACTTACCCTCACCTTCACACTCAACCCCACCTTCATCTTCACCCTCACCCATACCATGCCCCCAAAGAGCCACCGGAGAATCACAGAGAAGGAGTTGGAAGTGCTTGTAGATGAAATTGTCAGAGTAGAGCCACAGTTATTTGGAAACCTAGTCCAACAGACCCCCCTGTCCCAGAGAACTATTATGTGGGAGAGGATAGTCAACAAGGTGAATGCTCAGGTACCTTGCCTGCGCACAATGATGATATCAGGAACAGGTCCTATGATGTGCGAAGGAGCGTCAAGAACCTGATTTCAAGAGAACACGCCCTGAGTCAGCAGACTCACAATGGCCCTCCTGCACCACCCGTGCACTTCACTTCCTAGGAGGAGAAGGTGCGTGCCATCCTTCTGCTGGAGGGCGTCCATGGAATACCAGTAGCACCAGAGTCTGGTGAGTACCTACTCAACTGGCCACTAATGTTACCAATTACACATCCACAGACATCACTGTGAAGGATACAGTGATACAAATGACTGTCAGCAAAGGGATAAAAATATAGAGCAAATCAGCATGTGATGTGTATGTCAGATTGACAAACAACATACCTGCAATTAAATTGAAAGTTTAACATTCTCCTAACTTGTACATACGTCTTACAAACTCACAGCACCTGTTCATTGGCCTGTGGGGGTACAAAAGCAACATGGGTTCCATCAATTGCTCCAATAACGTGGGGTATATGTCCCAAGGCGTAGAATCCACCCTTCATGTCAGATTACTCTCCTGGTGTGTTGAACTTGATGTACTGGTCCAGGTGACGGAGCAATGCCTCCAACACATCACGCAGGACATGGCTGAACATAGTCTGCGACATGCCACCAGATGTTGCCACAGTATACTGGAAAGCACCAGTAGCAAATAAATGTAAGACAGCCATGACCTTCACCTTGGGGGTCATTGCAGTCTGATATGTGTGACCAGGCATCAAATCTGGTGTCAACTGGTTAGCCAACTGCTCTACTATTGGCCTGGTGGAACGATATTTGTGAATCTGGTCACATTCCTCCATGGACTGCAGGTCTGGGAAGGGCCTGTAGACTGGTGGTCGTCTGTGATACCTATGCATATAGTGTAAACACAATTGCTGTCAGATACAAATATACACAATAACATGCATCATTACAAACAGAAAATGAAATTTGAGCCAAAAATAGACTATGGAACATTTGCAATACATGTTTGAATGTATACGGTTGATCTTGGATACATATCACAGCATTATGACCCTTGCCAGATCTGTTACAATGGTATAATCACACAGTAATTTTTGTGACATACTGACAAATTCACTACTGTCCATCACTGTTCATGTCAATCAATCATCACATATGAAACTAGTCAACACAATATAAGCTGAGATATAGGTGTGTGGCAAGAATTACATACTTAAAATGTACCCACATAAGGATCAAGAATTGACAGATATGTGGAACACCACATATATACAGAGGCCCACTCTGAAAATTATGCTCACTACTGTCCAGGAAGTACACTGTCATGTTGTCAGGTCAGCATCACACATACAATTACATTTACAAGCCATGAACTTTTTGGAAGTTGCATATATGATGCTTTAATTCACTTGAGTCAGGGAGAACAAAGATACCCTGCTAAAACACCCAACACACAAATCATTTGTTTGGGTGTATATTGTCACGGTCTAATCATTCCACTGTCAATGCTTGAACCATGAATCATGCACATTTTATGTATAGGCAGAAATCACATTGATTCCACACTGGGTCACAGACTCACGTAATGCCATGAATATGTCAAAATATGGACTTGTACATGCCCATGGAGCCATTGGCACTGTGACCAAGCCAAGAAGGGTAAATGGAAAACCTAGGTAAATTGTTGGTATTAGCCGCAATTACAGTGTGTCATGTGCCCCTCAAATTTAGCTGCTCATGGATGTGTGAGCTATGCATATAAAGGTCCATTTTAGCTGTTAAAAATATAAATATACGCATGGAATGCTCAAAACATACAACAATCACAGACGTTTCTGCCCTGCAGAATTAACATTCAAAAGACGCGGTAGCTGCATCCGAAATAAATCTGTCTCA
Source organism: Triturus cristatus (assembly GCF_964204655.1). Classification (NCBI taxonomy): domain Eukaryota; kingdom Metazoa; phylum Chordata; class Amphibia; order Caudata; family Salamandridae; genus Triturus; species Triturus cristatus. The sequence continues at coordinate 254,522,164 of NC_140586.1, forward strand.
GCCATTGCCTAATAGTTATTTTGGTGACAGACGTGAGTGAGTATCCAAAGGAATTGGGAGCCGCATTCGAACCGATTCAGTCACAGCCTTTGGCTGAAAGTTATTATGGTGACAGACATGGGTGAGTATTCAAAGGAAGCGGTAGCCGCATCCGAACGGATTCGGTCACAGCCATTGGCTGAAAGTTATTGTGGTGACAGACGTGGGTGAGATTTCAAAGGACGCGGTAGCCGCATCCGAACCGATTCGGTCACAACCATTGGCTGAAAGTTATTATGGTGAGATGCGTGGGTGAGTATTCAAAGGATGCGTTACCACATCCGAACCGAATCGGTCACAGCCATTGGATGTTGGTTGTTATGGTGACAGACGTGCATTTCAATTCCAATCTTCATCGAGTGTAAACCGACTCTGTAACCTCCCATCAACAATGTATCGAAATCACTCGCAGTCCGATGTTGAGTTTTTGAGCGTTGCAGTAGGAGTGTTGTTTGCAAGCAATGTAATGCATTGGACAGATTCGGATAATGCGACCAACGCGAACCTATCACTTTTGCAGCATGGATTTGAGACCACCTCTGCTGTTTAGATATAAGTCTGTCTGTTCCCTAGAGACTTCACTTGCCTGCACTACCTGCATCATTCCTGCACCTCCCCATCTCTCTGCTGCTGCTACCACATCCTCTGGGAGCTACCTACCATGGCACGTACAGATGACAGTGCCCAAGCTTTCAGTGAGGAGAAGAACCAGGCCCTGTTGAACACCCTCCTGCCACTGTACAGCCAGCTCTTTGGCAAACCAGAGGAGCAGGTGAGTGATGATCACAGCGCATTTTTTTTGGATATGTGCAATTACCATGCTATACTACCATTAGGAATCTCATTTGCAAGCATGTAAAATGCTATCTGTGACTTTAAAAGTGTGTAGATAATTGTTGGGGGCAGGTACACTGCTGTAGAAGTGTGTGTACTGGGCTGAAAATCTTATCACTCTTCTTATGGGACAGAGTCATCATTGAACCCAGGACAACTTCACAGAATGCCATATGCCTAGCCCTTAGACATTGTTGCCAAACTGAGCATTAACAGTGTGTACAGGTGTCTGACTCAGAAACATGTTGCATGTGCACTAAGGTTCTGTCACCATGTCATCCTTACAGGTCAACCCGCATGAAAAGGCCAGGATTTGGAGGACCATCGCCAGGAAGGTGCACTCCGTGGGGTTGGAGCTTCGGCGCGTCCATCATTGCCGCAAGAGGTGGCAGGACACTCGTGGCTGGGCCAAGAAGATTGCAGAGGTCCAGCTGGGCGCCCAGCACTAACCACTCACATGCTCCGCATCTTAGCGGTGGTCTTCCCTGACCTAGATGGGCAGTTGAAGGCAAAACAGAAGCATGGACTGGGTGAGTATGTGCCTTTTTGCACACCTGTGTTAGACATGCGTGTTACAGCACCTTAGCCTGCTGCCCCTTTTACTGGTTGTAGTAAGTCAGCCAAATCCACAGATCCATTTTGTAAGATGCATATGCACAGGGATCAATTGATGCTCGGTTATGTCCCTTTAATCAGGGTGATGTCAGTCAGCAATGTTCATGGAAGTGACCATAGTGCCATACTCATGTGATAACCACAAATCACAGAAACATGTGCATGGAGGTAAGCTTCTGGAGTAATGCAAGTGCCCAACATGTGCCAGCACATTGGCTAATGTATGACCTGTTCTCAGTGTGGTTTCCACAAATGTGTAAGGCATGTTGTTATTGGAGCAAACAAGTGTGAATAGGCCATGCTGTGCATCCCTGCAGCAGGAGACATCACGATTGAGGCCTTGGTGAGTTTTGCTTGCTCGTTGTGCCACTGTTAGGTTCCAGCTGTGCTGCTCTGTGTTATCAAATGTATTCCATAGGCCAATTACAAGTATGCTAATTCTGGTCATCTGTCACACTGGCCTGTCACATGATTGTGTGAAAGATTCTATTCACTCCATTCAAAGGAGTGAATCCATGTGTCTGACTCTGTAACACTGACAACACATGCCATTCACAGACAGACACAGGTGGTCACTGCTTGGAACATGACGGAAATTGTGAGGTCCGATGTTAGATACACATTCACAACAGTAGCCATGTGAGTATCTGCTGTTGACTGTACATACTTGGGGCTTTGTTAAGCATGCGTATGATGCATCACTGTCAGCCTCAGAGGTGTGAAATATGCATCGTTCTGAAGAGAATCAACAAATGCGATGGGAAAGAAGAACACCCGGCTTGCTCCATTGAAAGAGCACAGTCTCCACCTCGCTTACCTGGAACGAAGAAGTGACTATGTGGTCTGTGTGGCAGCCGGTGCACGGCCAGTCCTGGCGGTGCTGAGAGCTTCCATTGAGTGGATCTCTGTCTCTGCTCGAGCCGCTGCTGAGCTCCTGGCTGTGCTCGCAGTATGACACGGGTGGCTCTCGGCGGGGAAAAGCACTAAATTGAACATGCCACCCAAATCGGTTCGCTCTACCCGGGATCAGAATGGAGATGCTGGGCAATCAGATTCAGTGGCTGTCACCACGGTCTCTACACTGGTGTGCCCCTCCTCACGCTCCAAGGGCCCAAAACCCATTCTCTCTGGGGGATCAAAAACTGCCCTTAAAGGAAGCAAGGGCATGGAGGCCAATACTATCAAGAACAATGTAGAGGGGCAAAAATGGACCCCCCTCCAGCAGGCAATAGCCAAGTTCTGCCCCGCTGCGGCGGTGGCCCCTGGTGGACGAAAGAGCACCATCACTGAGGTAGGAGGGGCTAGGGAGGCAGAGCATCACCCCATAACTCAATTTAAGGATTTGATAGTTAATTTTGGTGCTAATAATAAGAGGGTGGACCAGAATTAGAACAATTGGACCACAATTTAGAAAATGAAATCCCTCTGACAGTCTCAGCTCACGAAGGCTCAGGGGTTGGACAAGAGCAGGGTGCTACTCCATTGGAGGAAGTACCCCAGACTGTAGAGTGCAACTTGGCCACACCAGAGGTTTCAGACCATCCACCATCAAACAGGATAGGGCTGGAGACAAAGGCTTTGATAAAACGGGTCACAAGCCACCGGTCCTTTGAAGAAACCCTGGATCCAGGGGATACGTTTTTTTCTCTGACTGATGGGTCTGACACAAGTGCTGCAAGCATGGTTGTTTCTGATTTGGAGAGTGCGTCTATATCTTCTAGCTCTGATCCTAGTAGTCAGACGGATGGGCCTGATACTGTAGTTCATAGGAAAATAAACCTCAGGCGAAGTAGGGAGCGGATGTCCCAGGGGCAGGGAAGGCCCGAAGAAGCAAGGAAGCCTCGCCTTAAAGTGGGATTATTCTGCCACGAAAAAGGAATATGAGGAACCTTATATGGCAGTCAGAAAAGGACATAGTAGTCAGGACTCTGAGGAACTGACCCTGGGATTGATCTATGAGTCGATTAAACAGCACCAGGAATAGACACAGGGAGATGGTAAAAAAACGCCTGACAACAAAAAAGCTACAAGGGGCGGTGAGAAAGGCCATTAAAACCTGCCCCGAAATGGGCGAAAGGATTACAGCTGTTGAGGAACGCACTGACTGATTAAAGAATGATGCAGCGAAAAGACATGATCAAACTGAAGCCCAGGGTGCACAGATAATGGACATCCAATGGAAATTGAAAGATTATGAAAACCGGCAAAGACGCATTGATTTAAGGATCTTGGGCATAGAAGAAGGTAGAGAGGGAAGCGATATAAGAGCCTACATTTTAAAACTGATGAAGAGGCCTTCTCCGAGCTCCAACAGTGGAACTGGGACACAGAAATCCAAAGAGTTCACAGCTATTCTCTCATGCTCAGAAACCCCAGGCAGATGCACACGGGGGGGGAGGTGCAACAACCAAGAGCTATCATAGTGTATTTGGGGAATTTTTTATTGCGAGAGGCCGTAATTCTCAAAGCAGACATTTTTTACTCGACCTGACTTCTGTAATGTGGCTGTCGAAAGGCGTTGGCCCCTGAGACAGATGATCCAACCATGTCAAGCGCAGGGGGTAGAGGCATATTTGTTATATCCAGCACGTATGAAAACAATATATAACAAAAAAGTGAGAATCTTCACATCTGAAATTAAGACAAAAGAGTATTTGGATGAAATACGGAAGTAGAGACCGAATGAGAGTAACAGAGCAAATGTGTCACTGGTATAATGAAGGGATATAATGAAGCAGTGAAGAGAGGCTCTGCTTAGAATGATGAGAATGATGAGGGCATCGAGCGGGGGGTGGACACAGGCGCCATCACTCAAGACCTCACAAGGTCTGTTTGTCTCACTAACTGGGTGGGGGGAAGGGAGGGGTTCATGGAGAGGAAAGGGTGAGTCTCTGGGGAGAGGGGAGGGGGGAAATGGGGGGAAGGGGTAGGTAAGGGAGGTAATGGGGCACATCAAACACTAGGGAGATTCCAGATAAAAGCTGAAACCAGATCTCGGAAAAAGAAGAATAAGAATGGCGTAATCAATGGAGAGAGGTGGTTTTTCCAAGAAGTAGAAAGAATTAAAAGATCATCATGTCGAGTTTAAGGATAAACTCGGTTAATATCTGTGGCTTAAACGATCCTGGAAAACAACGTAGGGTGGTGGAAGATCTGATATTGTGTGACTCCAGGAAATGCACATTATGGGAATGGAAAAAAAGTTCTAGATCAATTAGGGTATAACCTCATAGCACACACTACACAGGGCACTAGAACTAGAGGGGTCGCCATCTTAACCCGGGGAAAAGAGATTGTTTGCAAGAAGCAATTGGTCGATAAATATGGGCGTTGGGTTATTGCAGTGTTACATATGTCTACTTTTTCATTTACCCTGTTCCCCATATACGGGCCAACGGGGGATGACCCCGAGGTTTTTGACTTTTTAAATCTAGAATTAGCAGGATGGGTGACCCCGATTATATGTGTGGGGACTTGAACATCAACGGGATTGGGGTGTGCTGGGGTGGCAGCCCGGGATTATAGGGCTCTGTCCCACTTAGCAGAAGGGAACGGATTATTAGATACATGGAGAGAGTTAAAAACTGTAAAATTTGACTCCAGAAGTGCTTATTTTTCGGCCCCTCATGGAACACTGGCCTGACTGAACTATTTTTTTGTTTCTCAGGATTTAATCGCGAAATGGTGCATCAAAAAATTTCCCCAAATAAAGCCAGACCATAGTCCTCTAGTATTGGAGATATCACAAATTAGGGGAGAGAGGGCACAACAGAACTGGACTTTTGAAAGGGGACTGTTAGTGGATGAGGGGTATATTACCCATATGAAAAAATGGATAGAAGAGTTCCTGGGATATAATAGAGGGAGTGCCCGAACTGGTATTGTGTGGGATGCTCTTAAGGCAGGTATCTGGGGAGAGACATTAAGTTTTAGTTTACACCATTCTAAAAATGAACGTCAACATTTAATTGAATTATACTAAAGCAATGGAAGAGGATTTAGTCAGGGCAATAGAGTACAGAGAGAGTATTGAGGTTAAACTGAATAAACTTGCCTTAGCTAAAGCAGCAATAGGGGATGTGGTCGTAGCTCAGATTACTGAGAAATATTTGACACGAAAGGAGGAATGTTATGAGTGTAGCGAGAGATCAGGGCGCATATTAGCAATTCGCACTTGACAGAAGAATGTACAGAATGAGATTATATCAATAAAGAATGAGCATGGGAATTTGGTGACGACAGCTCAGGGAATCTGAGAGGAATTTGGTAGGTTTTATATGAAACTATACGATTCCGAGAAAATTTTTGAGGAGATTGGTAATGATGGAATTAGGGAGTATTAGTTGCTGGCAGTATGAAGGAATTCTCCTTGGAGGATCGAGAAGATCTGGCTGCTGCTTTTTCATCTGATGAAATATTTAAAGCACTCAGTGAGCTCGCAGCAGGGAAGGCCGCAGGTCCAGATCAAATCCCGCTTGAGTTTTACAAAATGTTTTGGCCCTCTTTTGGGGAAGATTTTTCTAACATTTTCTGTCAGGTACAAATGAGGGAGCCACCCTCAGAATCCTGGGCACAAGCCAGTATAGTGGTATTTTTGAAAAAGGGGAAGCCAGCCACAGACCCAGGCTCATATCGGCCGATCACGCTGATGAACACGGACACCAAAATATACTCAAAGGTCCTAGCAAATTGCCTGCGCCTTGTCATCGGTCGAGTTATCTCACCTAGACAGCACGGATTTATACCTGGGAGGGGTACTACAGATCTCGTCAGAAGATCCATCAGGAGACCCTATGGCACTTATTCTTTTGGATGCAGAGAAAGCATTTGACAGGGTCTCCTGGGACTTTCTGTGGGCTGTCCTCAAACAGCTGGGGAATGGAGAAGCTTTTATAAAAGCGTTACGAGTATTATATGCTGCTCCCACAGCCAAACTGGTGCTGGCGGGAGGACAAATGGAGGAATTCAAGATAAAAAGAGGGACTAGGCAGGGCTGCCCCTGCTCTCCGTTATTATTTGCCTGCTATATTGACCCCTTAATCCGCAGAATCGAGGCTAACCCCAGGATAAAACCTATAAGTCGTTGTGGGATGGACACCAAGATCCTGGGCTATGCAGACGATCTAGCGGTTACCACATCAATACCGGAGTCAGCAGTGGCTGAAATAACGAAAGAAACATTGGCCTTTGGGGAAATATCAGGGTATGCTCTTAATCAGCATAAAACGCAAATCGTAATTAATGAATATCTTAAGCTGAATGACCCTCGGGTCGTGCAGTTAGCAATGTATCTAGGAGTAAACATCTAATCCAATATAGGAGAAATCGTGGAGTTGAATCTTGCCCCGGTCATTCAGAAGGGATCACAGGATTTCGCCTGGCTGAATAATCTTCACATATCATTGATAGGTCGTTGTAATGTGGTGAAAATGATTTTTTTACCTAAAGTTTTATCTCTTTTTAGATCAATACCTTTGATATTTGAGACAGTATGGTTCAAAAAGTTAGATGGTTTGGTAAATAGATTCATATGGGCATATGGTAAGACAAGACGGTCCATGAGGTTTATGTCTCTCCCTCAGGAGAGAGCAGGATTATCGGTCCCAGACTTTATACTATATTACTTAGCATCAACATTACAATACATGTGTGCGTTAGTAGGGAGAAACCCCTTTGACCTCTGGAATCAGGGAAGGTTACCAGATATTTATGAGTTATTGGTGGGGAAGGACGCTAAAAATCTGTTTTTTAAGGTTCACTGAACCTAGTTACTATAAGAAGGTGAGATTCAAGTCCCTATTAGCAGCAGGCCAGGTGTGGAAGACGATAAAAAGAAAAACGGGGATAGGTAGAATAATTTACTTAATTTCTAATTTAAAACATTTCTAAAGCGCAGCGTACACCATGCGGTTTCTTGGCGCTAGTAGGCGGGATCGGCAGCTCGGCAACTGAGGGAAAAGACAAGAGTGATAGGAATGAAGAGCTAAGCAGGGAAAGCCTGATTGAAGAGGAAAGTTTTTAAATCTTTACGAAAGGAGAGGTACTGGGTAGCAGAATGGAGATGGTCAGGAAGGGAGTTCCAGAATGTTGGAGCCAAGGTGGAAAAGTTGGCCCCACCCCACTTTTTACGTGTGAAGCGGGGGATCTGAAGAAGGGACTTAGAGGAAGAGCGGAGCTCTCTTGTGGGAACATAGGGTTTTATTAAAGAAGAGATAAAGGCGGGGGCAGTGCCCTGGCGGGCCTGATAGACCATGCAGCCCGTCTTAAAAAGGGAGCGTTCTTTTACGGGAAGCAAGTGAAGCTCCCGGAGAAGGGGGGTGGAATGGTGATAGCGTGGGAGGCCGTAGACCAGCCGGGCCGCCTGGTTCTGGATCGACTGAAGTCTTCGCAGGCTGTAAGCTGGAATGCCGTGATAGAGGGCATTGGCGTAATCCAGCTTTGATATCACCAGGGCGGCCATAATAATCTTGAGTGCCTGAGGGGAAAAGAAGCGGGAAACAGAACGGATAGTGCGGAGAGTGAGGAAACAAGAGGAAACCACGGAGCTGATTTGTGGGTGAAGAGTGAGCTGATTATTCACTTTGACACCCAGTGTTTTGACCGTGGTTGAGGGGGAAGGTGCGGGCCCGAGAGAGGGGGGCCAGAAAAGAGAGTTCCAGGGGCTGGATGAACCACCGGTGAGAACCAATTCGGTTTTATCCGGGTTCAGTTTAAGGTGGTTGTGGTTCATCCAGTCCCTGATGAATGTCATAGTAGACTGGAAATTAGAGACAGAAAGGGGAGAAGGGGACAGATCAAAGATGAGCTGGAGATCATCCGCGTAGTTATACACGGTGACCTCCAGCTGCTGAAGCGCGGAGATAAGAGGGAAGATATAGAGGTTGAAAAGCAGGGGGGAAAGAGAGGATCCCTGGGGAACACCACAAGTGACAGGGAGGGGAGTGGCAGGAAAGTCGCCTAGCCGCACTGCCTGAGTGCGGTCCCTCAGAAAGGAGGAGAGCCAAACCTGGGCTGATCCCCCGATTCCAGCCGCCCTGACACGGGACAGTAAGATGGTATGGTCCACCGTGTCAAAGGCGGCGGACAAGTCAAGGAGGACCAGTGCCTGGAGTTTGTTATCATCCATACCCTTTCTGAGGTTGTCTAGGACTGAGACCACAACTGATTCGGTCGAATGTCTGGGACGGAAACCGGCCTGGCGAGATGCTTTACTTTACCCCCCATATAAGAACTCAGCATTATCAATGGGTTTTTCATGATGGTATAATGAAACGATGGAAAGATTTAGGGGTTGTAGTGGTGGGGGACTTAGTTAATGTAGCTGGGTTTAGGTAATTTTCAGAGCTACAGGTCAGATATGGGATAGAGAGGAAAGATTTTTTTAAATATTTGCAGGTACGCAGCTATTTGGGGAAGAAAACAGGTGGTCCAAATGGGCTAGATAAGAACACCACGATTGATAGTTTGAGGGGTGAAGCTGGATGTACTTTTAGTAGAATTTATAGGGAGCTGATCACCATGCAGCCAGATGACCTAGAGAGACAGGCCGAGAAATGGGATCAAAGGCTTGGGATAAAAAGATCCGGCTTTCTTGATTCCTTAGACAAAGGACATAGTATACTCTGTTCATCAAAGTTACAGGTGCAGCGCTTTAAAACGATTTTAGATTTGTATGATACACCAGATAAAATAGCAAAGTGGGGTGGGTCTGTGGGTATCTGTTGTGCCCGTTGTCAAGCCGCTCGTGCAGATGTGGTTCATATGTTTTCAACTTGCCCGCAGCTGGATGCTCTTAGAAAAGGTATAGAACACTTCTTAGAGTTAATCCTGAAGGTTAATGTGGTTTTAACCCCAGATGTGATGTTACTGGGGGTTAGTAGCACAGGATCTGATGGTGCTCAACCGTACTTTATTTACTTGGCAATGGCAGTAGTTAAAATTAGTATTGCTACAGCTTGGCTAGACCCGGTGGCTCCATCTTTCTCGCAATGGCTTGCTCGGGCTTCTCTCCACTTTCAAACTGGAGAAAGGAATTTATGAAAGAAAAGGCTGAAAGGCCAAAAAGCTGGGCAAAACAATATGGGACACAATCTATCGGTGGAAGGTGGAGGTTGGGGGTCCCTGAAATAATAGCGAATTTAAATTTTGTACATAAAACAATGCTACTATCAGTCTATAGAGGTTTTCCCCCTATTTTTTCCTTCAACCTTTTTTGTCTTCTTCCCTTTTCTTTTCTCTCCCAATGTAATAATTATCTTTCAAAATAGTAATAATTAATTGAAAAATGTCTTGTATACATGAAAGTAATGCTGGTACAAAATGTATAAGTTCTTATCCCATTGTTTAGTTTTCTGGAATCTCTTGGAATAACTGTTTGAATATGAATTTATTTATGTGCCCCAATACAAATGAAATATTTAAAAAAAAAAAAGAAAAAGGGAAAGAAGAGCAATGTAAGCTGAAGGATGTGTGCAATATGTCTAATGAAAGTTTGGGACATTCAGACTTTCGACCCGGTGGATAGGGAAGGTCGAGCAGCTAGCAGAACGGAGTACATCTCCTGAATATTATAGGATTCTCTCGTTATGCATACACCACCGGGTACTGATGATGCCTGGGATTTTACTGAATAGGGTAGATCCAGACACATTAGTCTAGAAGCATTTTTACTGTGAGTAGAAAAATGACCACGTAATTTATTTGTGTAGATAGTCATCTATTCTATGGTCCTGAAGAATCGCCCGGATACTTATCCATTTGCGAGAAACATGTCGACCCACACCTGATAGAACAAGGTAACACACTATATGAGACATTACACTCAGACTAGTGCCTTGCTCTTTATTTTTAATTAGTGTAGGAGACCTCCAGAATAAAAAACTTGTTTACTTCGGCACTCCCAACTCTATTTTAACTCACTTTATCTACACAACACTGGCCCCATACCCGCACTTCACCATACGGCATTTGGATAAAAAGATCTCCGCCAAAGAGCCCCTAATTTTAGGGAGCCCATCGGGTATTGCACCGCCGACCCGACGAGGAGCAGCCCAGATGATGAAGCATGACACCTGCAAGGGTGTGTGAGGGCATTACTATCCAAAACTTTGGATTCCCAATATTTTTCCATTTCGTTGGACTAATGGGATCCTTGTCTCCTGTGACTCTCTAACTTCCTACTTACAAGGAACAGCATAATCCTTTCTTGATTAAACATCTGTGTGGGCAATCTTTTATGCTGGACCTCCTGCTCCTGCTTGAGCAGTAAAAGCCCCTCCTGTCCTCCTCCTCGATTGTTACCACATTCAGACTTAGGCCATACAAATGGGGACCTCAGCAGGCTAGACAGGATTGGGGCACAGTGTTGACTGGACTCATGAAGGGTGGAGGTACAGTACTGATAGTCTGTACAGACAGTGCACCCAGACGGGCCATTGGCATGGTGTTCCCCCAGAAGCATCATGAAGATGCAGCCATCTGACTTAGAAGTGTGTAGACCATTGTTCAAATCTCTTTCTGGTGAGCTGTTTACAATGTGCACAACATTCTGATTCATCCTCATGACACTGTACATAGATGACACAAGACAGTGGGCCATGTGCCTCTCAACCTAGCTATGTCTACTACCTTGGTGAATCCTCAATCAGAGTCAGATGTGTGACCTGACAGTAGAGTACCTAAGTTTCAGGACAAATCAGCCCAATCACTGTTATCTGTGTGACATAACTCATGCAATGAGTACACAAGCTTAAAGTTGGACAAGGATGTAATTTGACCTGTGACAATGAAGCCAATGTTTCCCAATTTGATGACTAGGGATTGCAGATTGGATATCATGTCTCAATTCAATTGTGTGAATCCTATTCCCATTGTGAGCTCTATACTCCCTTGCAGGAGATGAGACAGGTATATCAGGACACGAGATCGTAAGGTACCAAAAAAGAATACATCACCTGCAACATAGTAAAGTAGTCGCCAAGGTAATTGTGTCAATTGATGTTGATAAACCCAGTGTTGCAGATAACCACATGTGTGAGGGAGCAATGGTTGACTTGCAGATTGACAAGTGCCATGTATGTAAATGTATTACAACTCGATAGCACGAGTGAAAATGATGTAGGTGGTTGAACTGTGAGGTTTTGCAATATTACCTATGTGTCAAGTACATACAGATGACTTATGTGAATCTTTTGCATTTTTGTTCACAGCATCAGCACCGGCCAGCGGAGGAGACAGTGCCACGGGTGTAGAGGGAGCAGTTCAGTAGTCTGGGTCCAGTGCCGATTCGGACGTGGAGGCATTGACTGGTGGGGAGGATGAGTGGAGCCACACTGAGGGTAATTCTGCAACTACATCTGCAGAATCCGAGGACCAGTCAAGCTCCAGTGATGACTCCCTGGTGGTAGAGAATAAAGGAAAGGATTCCTTAACATCAGAGTCCACCACCACTGCCATCTCCATCCTCCCAACTACTCCCAGTGTCCGTGGCCGGTCCCGTGGCAGGGGACAGCTCTCCTTTGTGCCAGGCACCTCATCCCCTGCCCCGTCTCCCTTGCTGCCCTTAATGCAGAGGCGGTTGACATCCTAAGGCAGATCTCTATGTGGCAGACATCTGTGCTGAATGTCCTCAGTGCGCATACCACTCTTTTGACACAAATGGTGTCATACATGGAGGGCGTTTACTCTGACATGTGTGCCATCCAGAGATCCAATCAGGCTCTGGCCTCAACACTGACAGCAGCAGTGTACCAGATCCAGCAGTCCCTCCCCCCTCCTGCCTCTTCCCCATCCACAGTCCCAACTCCCCTACCTGACCCAAGCACACCCAAACATGCACATGCATACACCTCAACAGCCCCACACAGCACACAAACTCACACACATGCACACTCAGGAGACAGACATCACACACACTGCCAGGGACATGCCAGCAAAAGACACACATGCATCCTCAGACACTCCACAGACATCAAAACCCTCTGCCCCACATCCCCTACCCTTGACTCTCCTGTTCCCCCCTCTGCCCAGAGACACTTCCTCTGCGACACTGGTCTCTTCCCTTCCAACCCATCCAAAACCCCTCCCAGAAGAAAGAGGCAACACCCTTGTAGGAGAGTAGGATCTGCACTTGTGTTGCCCCCACTTTTTTTCTGATGTATACACTGGTTTCTGGCTATAGTCTGGCTGGGTCCCTGCTAATCAGGGCCCCAGTCTAACTGATCTCTCTAAACAACTTGGTGTGCATATTAGATGCACTAGTGATTGGATACTGTGGTACCTTATGAGCCCCTAGTATATGGTACCTTAGGTACCTAGGGCATTGGTACTTCACAGGCCTACCAGGGGCTGCAGCATGTATTATGCCACCCCTGGGAAGCACTCACAATCTGACACCACAGGCCTGCTACTGCAGCCTGTGTGAGGTAGTGTTAGCACTCCTCACTGAGGTATAGGTTCCTATATCTCACCATACACACACATATAAACCTATCAGTCACCCCTATGGTAGGCCCTATCAATCCCAAGGGCAGGGTGCTTGTTTTACTATGTGAGGGGGTGCTTCTGCCTGAGCAGGACCCCTCTGCAGCTGGCAGAGTCTATTATCTGCTGCTGTTTGTGGATGCGGTTAAACCATATACTCTTAAGTGCATTATAACCTCGCGGTAAATGCTAACTTTGGAATGACAGTAACGAAAGCTGGGTGTGGCTCTAATCAGTAAGGCTGAGCCTGAAGCAAAAGTGAACAAGAGAATGCCAGTACTGATGGAACTAGAAATCCATTGAATGGGACGTGGAAGAAACCTCAAACGACCACGCTGGTACTACTAAATAGTGTTTATTTAAATTATTTTACATATATTAATCGATGCAAATACATCTTGAGTATAATTCTATGTGTGTACAAAAGTCTGAAGCCGTCTAAAAAGAATCACAATAGACACAGAAAGTGCAATAGGAAACACAGTTAAATAAACTAAACAAAACTTATCAACCACAGAGGTTTTGGATAAACACTCATACACCACTCCTCATTCAAATACAACACACTCACACACAATTTCCTTCGGAAACCTTTTAAGTCAGAAATGACCAAAGGGAAAACTCAACCTGGTGAAAGTTAAGAGAAATTTGACAAGGGTGCATGACAACAAATGTTGCTGTAAATTTTAACCTTGCAGATTGAATCGTAATAAATGCACCACTTGGTTATTTTTCACCAGTGTTAAGAAATACAAAAATGTGACAACACAAAAGCGAAGGTCGACGCGTTTCGAACCCCTAGTGGTTTGAATGGGGGGTTCTCCTCAGGACCATACACGCTAGAAGGGAAAAAGAAAAAGGGGGGAAGTGAATCTACTTCTTTCAAAAAATGACAGTGCCTCAGTTCTCAAAACGCTTGAAACAAGATCAGTTCTTACCAGGACGGGAATGGGAATCAGATTCTGAACGAAATGGGCCTACTGGAAAAAGTGAAAACAAGGAACTATTTTACCACATACAGTAAAACGACATTATACAAAGACCACAAAAAATGTCCGAAAAATTTAAGTCAATACGTCAAGGGGAGACCAAACCGTCATGTTCTCTTCCCTTTGCAGGTTCGCCGCCGCCGTCTCTAGAAGCCTACTCCGTCCTTGAAACGAATTATACTAAGGTACGATCCCACTTCCGCCTTCACTTTCCACATATTGTTTACATGCATTCGAATTTGAGGTAACATTACGTTCCTCCTTCCAACAGAGCTTTTGCGCCTCCCCTCCATCATGGGTGACTCGCACCCCAGATCAAAATAAGTATCCAATATCCTCTGGTTCACGGACGAACCCAACTATTTGGACGTGAGTTACTCCCCTTGACGTATTGACTTATATTATTCGGACATTTTTTGTGGTCTTTGTATAATGTCGTTTTACTGTATGTGGTAAAATAGTTCCTTGTTTTCACTTTTTCCAGTAGGCCCATTTCGTTCAGAATCCGATTCCCATTCCCGTCCTGGTAAGAACTGATCTTGTTTCAAGCGTTTTGAGAACTGAGGCACTGTCATTTTTTGAAAGAAGTAGATTCACTTCCCCCCTTTTTCTTTTTCCCTTCTAGCGTGTATGGTCCTGAGGAGAACCCCCCATTCAAACCACTAGGGGTTCGAAACGCGTCGACCTTCGCTTTAGTGTTGTCACATTTTTGTATTTCTTAACACTGGTGAAAAATAACCAAGTGGTGCATTTATTACGATTCAATCTGCAAGGTTAAAATTTACAGCAACATTTGTTGTCATGCACCCTTGTCAAATTTCTCTTAACTTTCACCAGGTTGAGTTTTCCCTTTGGTCATTTCTGACTTAAAAGGTTTCCGAAGGAAATTGTGTGTGAGTGTGTTATATTTGAATGAGGAGTGGTGTATGAGTGTTTATCCAAAACCTCTGTGGTTGATAAGTTTTGTTTAGTTTATTTAACTGTGTTTCCTATTGCACTTTCTGTGTCTATTGTGATTCTTTTTAGACGGCTTCAGACTTTTGTACACACATAGAATTATACTCAAGATGTATTTGCATCGATTAATATATGTAAAACTTTGGAATGACTGCATCAAAACATGTCGTGTTTGGTGTCAAACAACTTGGAATCCTACCCCCACACCAGTAACTGGTGTGGGAGTAGGATCCCATCCTTCTAGAGGGGACGACATGTACACACTGTACTACACGGTAGAAATCATCTAGAGCCCTGGCATCACAAAATGGATGCCACCAGCACAGACACCGGGCTGCCCTCCTGCTGCTGACCGAAACTCGCAGTCGAGGGAGCCCAACAAAGGGTTTCCTGTCACAGGGAGGTGTCACCACCTCCCAGACAGGATTTAGTGTATTCGAGCTGGGTGATTGCACTCTTAGAGTGCTTTGAAGTCCTGCACTGGGGGAGCAGTAGGCTCCTCTGTGCATATGCCAGCTCAAACCGGTTCAGGGGCTACCTGCCCCTGCTCTGGCGCAAAACTGGACAAAGGGAAGTGGGTGTAACCACCCACTACCCTGACCCTCCTAGAGGAGTGGTCATAGAGCTAGTCCCTCCCATCTTTTCACTATAAGATACCACACATTGCCAATGCAATTTAGATTACACCTGGACGACGCTCAACTAAGAAGAATCCTGGCCCTTCGATGTTCCACTATCTCTGAAAGACTGAAGAATCTCCCTTGGAGTCAAGGAGTGACTCCCCTGCTTGGCAGGCACCAAAACTCTCTACAACGGTTTCAAACTTTACCGGTCCCGCCAGAGCCCGAAGTCCCTGCGTCCCCTGAAGTAGATTTCCTGACCTCTCGACGGCCATTTTGAGTCTCCAGCGAAGCTGTGGCATCTGGACCCCACGAGTGATGAGGAACAGCAATACCAGGGAACCGTGCACTGATTTCAAGTGCAAGCCCTAAACTACGTCCAACGAAGTTGTGCTTTTGACCACTTGTTGTCCAAGTCCCTAGCAAGTCTAGTACCGAATTTCAGCGGCCTACCCCGTCCCGAGTAACCGTGGGCTGTTGTTAAACTTTTCCTGCAATGGCATCTTTGCAGTTGCTTGCCCGTTGACTAGTAACTCACCTGAAGACCTCCACATCAATTTCAAGGGCTCGCCTGGTTGCTCTGGGCCTGCTTTCACTTACCCTTGCCGGGTAAGTCCATCAGACCTTGCTGGTTTGCACCATTGCCAATCTTCACTCTACACAAGACTTGCGGCTGCCAAGGCTTGTTGGCTCCAATCCGGGTACTAACACCGCCGACAGCTGCAGACGTCATGGGACCTCCCGAATCCAGCTGCTGGTCATCGTCGAGCCTTCCTGGACCTCGTGAGCGAAGAGACAAAACACCATCATCGACCTGAAGAGACGCGACAGCTGTGGTCATTCATCTTGCTGGCCACCGGTCACTGGCAAGTGACTCTGAACTCTGTCCCCTCAATTTCTAGGTCTTCTGCATCTCCAACCCATCGTCGGATTCGAACGGACACCTCTCCAGTCGTCACAAGCAGCAAGTCTTCAAGAATCTCCATTGAAAACAGCATCGCGACCCGACACCAAAGGACACCTATGCACCCGGCTTCCCTGGGTGAGGTAACTCGTGCATTCCGGTGCCCAAGTGTGTGTTGGCTCTCGAAATACTTACCCTGTAAGTTTCTTGCTTGTTGACTTTTGCGAAGTGCCCTAGAACTGTAAAATACAAAACGCGACATTTGCCATTGAAACGTATTGAAAACCCGCGTGTGTGTTTAGACACTGCACGCGTCTCCTGTGGGCTGATTACTTACCTGCTAACACTGCAGAAGTGAACCCCCAGCGATTCCCAAGGCCCTAGGCCTCTTACTTTTGCAAGTCGAGTTTGTTAACCCACTATTTTAGTATATGGTCTGGTACGCCCCTAGGGCTACAGCCATATTTGTGCTTAATTTATTGAGAACTGTTGATCTTTTGAATGTTTACCTGGCTCTAATCTCATAAAGAGATTAGTAGAGTATATTTAGAAATAAATACATATATATTTGATATATATACCTGTGTGGTGTCTTTTCATTTGGTAATTCAAGAGATTATAAGGTAAAACACGCTGCTTTACATTCCTCAGAGACTTAGCCTGAAGGCTGCTCTCCACAGCTACCACTAGGATAGCTTTCTTTAAAAGGTTGTCTTTAAACCTATCTACCAAGAGTCGAATTGGACTGGTGCAAGGTGGCCACTATAACTAGTGACCAGCATATGCCAGGCCAACTTCTCACAACCCTGATATCTCAACCTGCCCCCCAGCCCACGAAGAGGAAGAGCACCAAGCCCCCATAGTCAAACCCCCCTGTCCTCCCAAGACCAAACCGCCTACACCATCCCATACTTCCCAGCCCATACCAGTACCTCCCTTACCAAGAAACCCTCTCCAAAAGAGTGGGAGTCCATCCCCAGCCCTGTTTATACCATCCACCACTACTCCATCCCCAAGAAGCTCAAGCAGCCCCCCTCCATTGAGCACTCCACCTACATCTGCCCCCATCACTCTGTTCCTACCACTGCAGTGGACCAACCAACCCTTCCATCAGGCCCATCCACTGCACTTGACCCACCCACTACTCCTGATCCCATCCCTCTCAAATCCCAAAACAATACTCCCTAGTGTTGTCCCTTTGGTGCCTGGTCCCTAGATGCCCCTCCTGGGGAGGTGACCCCTTGCAATCACAGTGCAGGCAAGAGTTGATGGGTATGTTTTTAACCCCATCAAAAGTTGGACTTTTATGGACTGGCCAATGGCCTTGAATTTGTTCTAATGAACTTGGTTACAACATGCAGAATAAAGCATGTTTACATTTTTTTGTGTCCCAGAAATTGATCACACATCAACTATTATTCATGTACAATTATTGGTGTCAGTACACAATGGTGTTGGTATGTACTGGAATGCATGCGGTCCATGGAGTATGTGAGCTTTTACAGTATGTAGTCTAGGTTCACTTCTCTACGTTTGCTGGATGTTATCACCCACATCAATTTTGGCTATGAGGGTGATATGCATTCACCATCCTTTCATCTGTTTCCATCACAATTGCACATATGTCATGCTACCATATGTTAACATAGTGCAAGTGTTGCAAAGTGCTACACTTTAGGAGGAGCACGCTGAATATGTTTGTGGTGTGCAGAGAGTCTATAACAATGTACGGTTCAAAGCCGGAGGGTCTAAGGGAGAGTTTAAAGACCGCACAGGGTTTGTTCCCCAAAATCAAGACAAACAACAATACGAAACCCGGGGTCTATTAAATGCTAAGAAAGTGTGGAAAACCACTACATCAAAATTAAATCAAAAACAGAAAAGTGAAACAAAACCAATATCTAAACCCAATAGACATGTCTTTGGGCATATCCCTTTATAGGACGAAATCCCTCACTCACCAAAGGTGACATGCTTCATCATTTGGGATTCCCCTCCCAGAGGAAAAACCTAGTTCCTCTGGGGGCTACAACCCCCTCTCTGAGAGGGAGGAGCTCAGGGATGTTTTATAATATGGTGTTGGATATGCTAAATCCACAAATGTAGAGCTGGAAGTATGAGTGAATGCGCAGCGCAAAAAGAAATACTTTGAAAAATGTGAAGGAGAGTGAAGTTTAAAAATATCTCAGGAACGTAAAAGAACCTTTATTAACCTCTTCCATGCTCATGACGTCTCCCGGCCGTCATGAGTCACGATGGGCGTGTGCGGACGACGGCCGGGAGACGTCATGACCACGCCCAGGACTGGAATGTCCAGCACTGCGGCAGTGCTGCGGCGAAATTTGCGCCGCAGCAAAGAGGTTATAGTACGTTCTTGGCCAGGATTAAGAAATCGTGCACCAGCAGTCAAAAGATTTTTTGACCGCGGTGATGGAATAATTGGTCAAACTCACTCTCCTTCACATTTTTCAAAATATTTCTTTTTGCGCTGCGCCCTCACTCATACTTTCAGCTCTACATTTGTGGATTTAGCATATCCAACACTTTTCTGTTTTTGATTTAATTTTGACGATGTGCAGAGAGTCACCTGTCTCACCGATACATCTGGGTACATATGGAGTTTGAATACGTGGTGGTGACTTTGGACTCACCCATGTGCACAAGGTGAGGGTACAATACTTAGATGTGTCTTGATAGTGTTTGAGCCATGTCTGTGTCTCCTTATGGTCTGGTAGACCAGTGGCAATGACAAGCTTGACACAGGTGGCATTCCACTGTAGGCAATTTCCAATCATGGCTGTGGGTTCATCTGATACATTTCCTGAGCCCATGGCGAGTGTCAGCTGAGATGGATTCTCACAGTCTTCAGACCCTGTTGCCTCCAAAGACATAAGTATCTGCAGATGGTTCTGTGTGGCAGGGTGTCTGTGGTCTTACAAGTCCAGGGATTTTTAATTCTCATGTGAGTTGTGCCAGCCTGCTTCTGTCTGTCTACATCATGTTGATGTTGTGTTTGGCCTGTCCAAGATGGAATTTCATGTTTACAGCCATACACCATTCATAGTTGAGCATAAGATTTGTGTGTAGGTAGTCATTTGTGCATGACTATTAATGGTGTCCTTTTGAGCTATGTGTGATGCTGTGCCAGGTCACACAGAGCTGACCTAGGGGTGCTGTGATGTCTGTTGGATTGGCCTGTGCTACATGTGGTAAGGTGAATGGACAGTGGGTGCACAGAAGTGTAGTGTGTCTGTCTGCCGTGTAGATGCCACTGGAGCCAGTGTCACAGCCATGCTCTTAGTTGCCACACAGTGCAGTATGTGCAATTTTGATTGTTAGGCCTAGCTGCAAGGTTAATATTGCATGTGAATAGATGGCACACACAAGAGTAGAGGTGAGAGAGACTGGCGGTTCAAACTTTGGTATGTAGTGGAGACTCCTACGTGATGGGGGCTGGACATATTTAGGGAATGTCTGAGAGTGTGAGGTATGAGTTTGGTTCATAGGCAGGTCTTGTGTATGAGACGTGGAGTGGCCACATTGTCCTAATGTGAGTGCTTTAAATGCGGGGTGTGAGTCAGAGTACGCAAGCTTGATAAACTGCTTTCATCCTATACAAGGTATGGTAGAAATCAGTAGATGTGATAGGGGTATGTCCAGATAGACAAGTTTGGATAATGGATGTATGACGTTACAACGCACACTTTTACAACGCATGCACTTACAACGCATTTTTTACAACGCATAATCCATTACAACGCATGACATTACAACGCATGACACTACAACGCATTTTTAAAAACTACCTTTACAACGCATTTCCATTACAACGCATACTACCTTTACAACGCATACCATTACAACGCATAATATTAAATTGCATTTAAGGTAAGTATTAGATAGTATAGGGGTAAAAGTTACTTTTCTAACTCCAGGGGGTGCAACAGTAGGGTAAGTGTTGGATAGTATAGGGGTAAAAACTTACTATTCTAACTCCAGGGGGTGCAACAGTAGGGTAAGTGTTGGATAGTATAGGGGTAAAAATTACTATTCTAACTCCAGGGGGTGCAACAGTGGGGTAAGTGTTGGATAGTATAGGGGTAAAAATTACTATTCTAACTCCAGGGGGTGCATCAGTAGGGTAAGTGTTGGATAGTATAGGGGTAAAAATTACTATTCTAACTCCAGGGGGTGCAACAGTAGGGTAAGTGTTGGATAGTATAGGGGTAAAAATTACTATTCTAACTCCAGGGGGTGCAACAGTAGGGTAAGTGTTGGATAGTATAGGGGTAAAAATTACTATTCTAACTCCAGGGGGTGCAACAGTAGGGTAAGTGTTGGATAGTATAGGGGTAAAAATTACTATTCTAACTCCAGGGGGTGCAACAGTAGGGTAAGTGTTGGATAGTATAGGGGTAAAAATTACTATTCTAACTCCAGGGGGTGCAACAGTAGGGTAAGTGTTGGATAGAATAGGGGTAAAAATTACTATTCTAACTCCAGGGGGTGCAACTGTAGGGTAAGTGTTGGATAGTATAGGGGTAAAAATTACTATTCTAACTCCAGGGGGTGCAACAGTAGGGTAAGTGTTGGATAGTGTAGTGTAATATTATGCGTTGTAATGGTATGCGTTGTAATGGTAGTATGCGTTGTAATGGAATGCGTTGTAAAGGTAGTTTTTAAAAATGCGTTGTAGTGTCATGCGTTGTAATGTCATGCGTTGTAATGGATTATGCGTTGTAAAAAATGCGTTGTAAAGGTAGTGCGTTGTAAAAGTTGCGTTGTAAAGGTTGTTCCCCTTGGATAATGGCAGGTGAAGAGAGCTGTAGTCTGTGTCACTATTGTGAGATATGACTGCAACAGTGCATTTTGGATGAGTGAGGTTAGTTGTTACTGTGTATGAGTCAATGGGGTCATTGGGCATGGAAATCATGTGTGGATGTCACAGGGCGACAGTGACACAAGGTTAAACTAGTTATATGTGACAGAGTGTATAAGTGTATGTGAAGGGATCTACACCAGTTGTGTAATTTAGGGGCATAAATGGTGAAATGTGGGGAGTTGTATAGTTGAGGTATGCTGTATTTGGATTAGGCCTGGGCAAAGCACTACGCTACGCTCGCGAAGTTTGCGAAGTTCGCGCTACTTCGCACTACGCGAATTGCACGTAGCACAGTGCGAACACGCGTAGCGTAGTCTTGCGTAGTGCTGCGGTCATTTTTTGCTTGCTCGCGGTCCTCAACGTCAAGTTGGCGACCGCGAGCAAGCAAAATGACATCTTGGCGAGACTTTTTCCTTGTTCGCGATCAGCAACATCAAGTTGGCGATCGCGAACAAGGAAAATAAACCTCCCGGCGAGATTCCCAACGTGAGGAGGTCAGGTTTCTCATTGCGAGGAGTCGCGTATGCTCGCGACCGCTCGCGATGAGAAACTACCAGTTCGCGTTGAGAAAGCTGCCGCTCGAGTAAAAATCTCCTCGAGCAGCAGAAAACTACAGCTCGCACTGTGCAAGATGCCATTTTCAATGATTGCACAGTGCCGGTTGCTTGTCCGCACTGTGCAATCATTGAAAACAACATCTTGCACAGTGCGAACATGTTACTACGCAGTTCGCGAAGTGCTACGCGAAGTTCGCGTAGTGCGAACTGCACTTTGCGTAGCTTCGCGAAGTGCTACTTCGCGAACTACGCCCACCCTTAATTTGGATCTGTGGACACATCTTTGTTAGGAGTGAGAAGCTGTAAAACTTTAGCTAAGTTGAGTGGGTGTATGGGGATGTGCGAATGACTGAGTACATATTCATTGAGCTATGTAAGAGTCTTGTTGTGAGATGTGGTGATATGTTAAGTGTGCATATGAGAGTGGACTATGATAATGAGTACAGTACATTGTGTGCATGTCATGTATGTCAGAGTTGTTGTGTACATAGTGATGAAGAGTGGTGCTGCAAGTGTAGGTGTGGATGTGAGAAGGGCAGTGCAACAGTGATTTAGTATGACTCAGCTTGGTAGAGATTGAGAACATGGCTGAAGCTTGTGAGGCAGACATGCTTTTTCGTCTAGCTGCACCAGGGGCTTCTAATGTGCTTGTGTGTATGGTAGTTTTGAGAGTTGAGCATGTACGTGTATGTGGGAGGGGACATACATGCACAAGTTGAGTTCATGCAGGCCTTGTGGTCATGTTGAAATGTACAAATGTGTGGATTATGTGTAAGTGAGTATGCAGAAACATTAGCCAGAGTGAATATGTAGATTTGTGATGTGTTTGCTGCATCTTGCTGTCTGCAAATGTATGTTCATGACTGATTGTTGTGATGGCCACTTTGAGCACACTGACATGTCCAAAACCTATTAGCATCACAGGACAAGTAGCCTCCACCTACGCTTGCCTTGTCTGAGTTGTGTGTGTGCATAAGTGGCAAGTTGCTCTTTGTAGGAAGTTGTGGTTACTGATTGGTCATTCCTGCCCTTGGATGAAGCCCTGGGATGGAGGTGCTGATTGTTTCTGATGTTATGTCATGATGCAGGAACATTCAATAGCAGTCCATTGCTTAGGGGGCTATTGCCCCCTCAAGTGAATAGTCATGGATGTGTGTTATTATGCCACCTGGGGGCAAACAACTCCAGAAATGCATCCCCACACTTTCCAGTAGACTACACATGCATCGGTAGTCATGGCATTCTGACTTCGAATGGCCAAGGTGTGGGGGCACCAGGGAAGTGGACTCGTTGTGATGATATCTCTGGTTGTGCTGCAGACAACATGTTGCACTGTGAGCAAAGACACATATGACACTGGAATAGTAAACCTAGTTCCATAGGTGTTGGCATTGTAAATATTTTGGAAGGGGGCTGAATGTACCCACCTGATGATAACATTCCCTCATTGGTCATACACAACATGGACCCATGTTTGGATTGGGATCACAATGATGAATGGGCACTCTGAAAGTAATTGGCACACATTCCGTGATCCTCGTTTTCATAGTACCCTCTGTGATTTCCCCTGTCAAGGGAGGTTTCAATGAGGCACACTGCAGCTGATCAGGAGGGCAGGGGGGATTTTGAAATGGTCAAATGTGACTTGCCTCCCTGGTAGACCCCTACATCCAGTGCAACCTCCCTGCACCCGCCATGCCCTGATACTCATGGGTGGGTGGGAGAGATGACACAGCTTCTTGCAAGGCATGTGACGCAGGGCGCCAAGGTGAGTATGCCCCAAATGTGGTGTGTCCACGTTGCGTTTTGGGCCGTTTCCTGTCACGGGCACTAGGCCTACCCACACAAGTGAGGTACCATTGTTTTCTGAAGACTTTGAGGAATGCGGGTTGGGTGGAATTTTGTGGATCCAGGCAGATTCTAGAACTTTCCACCACAGAAATGTGAGGAAAATCTGTTTTCTTTTACAAAGTTTGAGGTTTGCAAGGGATTCTGGGTAACAGAGCCTGGTGAGAGCCAGACAAGTCACCCCATCCTGGATTCCCGGCGGTATCTAGTTTTCAAAAATGTATAGGTTTGCTAGGTTTCCCTAGGTGCCGGCAGAGCTAGGGTTCAAAATCTACAGCTAGGCACTTTGCAAAAAAAGGGTCAGTTTTGCTCAGATCTGCTAAAAAGGATTCCTGAAAAACTCAAGAGAACACATTGACCTTTTCTAGTTGCCCTTTCTTATTTATAAGTCGCAGCCTCTGACTCTGAAACTTGCAACTACTACTAAATAGAACCAATTACTCAAAGTCTTCAAATTACCCATTTAATTAAACATGCATTCAACAGCAACCAATGAAACAAAACCATGACCCGGACTCAGAAGACAATGAAGTGATGTCTTGGCACAACACTACCTGAAACCCTATATCTCCCTTGTACTCTATTGTTCACTGGGTCTCTGTCTCACTCAATACATGTTCTGTTTCTTCAAATATTCATTATTTAATGGCTGTTTGGCACTCACAAACCTTTCTGGTTTTAGCTGAGTGCATTTATTAAGAAAGTGTTGACATTTAAGAATCTGCTAAAAAAACAAACTGTTTAAATAAGGTTTACACTTTGTAATTGAATATTTAAAGATGCAACCTAAATGAATAATATGGGAGTTTTGTTTTATCTAAAGCCATTTCTGTCAATCTGCGCAGTAAAACGATCACAATCGCGATATCGCGCTAAACATATGCAAAACAACTGTCATATATAATCTAAATCTCACAATTCATATTTGTGCGCCCAGTTACCCGTACAGAATAAAACACAGCATCATTCCTCTAGGACAACTTCCCTGGGAGAATCCCAAATTCCCTTGGCTTTCTTCAATGCACATATCCTTTGAGCATTTCCTCTAGCTTTCTGACAAGATCCATTTTCGTTATCACTGTTGCAGCCATAGCTGACAATTGGGGGGAGGGATTCTGAATTACGCCCCCCCCCCATCCCACTCGAGAAATGATCAAGTTCCATTTGGATTTGTAGTGTTTTTTCCCAAGTAGGTCAAAGTTTTGTTCCAAAAATCAATTAGTCTGGGACATAAAAACCTCAAGTGCTCCCAGTCCCCTTGAGCATGATCACATCTAAAACACTTAGCAAATGAGGTCGAAAACATCTGTTGCAGATGATATGGGGTATAATAGAGCGCCCACATTGAGTAGAAAGCCATACTCTTGAAGTTAGCTTCCCGCATGGCCTTTGGGCCATACGATTAAATCTGCCCCAGCTAGCGAAGTCAATTTTCTCCTCAATATATTGCGAAATTGAGGTAAATACCAGCTGACTCATGTGTATACAAGTATAATGTTTGATACCAGTTTCCTAGCCCTAATTGTTTATTCAAAAAATGTGCTTTACTGATATGTTCCTTAGCTGTACTAGGTGTCTGAATATAGACGGGAAGATGGCCTTAACTCCATGATAGGAACATACAAGGCCTAGCGAAATATTTACATTGTCTGCCACTACCTGTTCCCAGGTCTTTATCTGCCCAGCTAATGCAAATTTTCAAAACATATAAGTACCCAGCCTTCTCCCTTGTCTTCATAGTGCTATATTGCAGGGATAAGAATATTAAACCACATTCTTTCAAAGGCATCAAGAGATGCATCAAAGGAAACTGGGGTTTTTTAAGTCGTGTGAACTTTTTCACTATTGCTTGTGGAAACTTATATCAGGAGTGTTTGGGCAGCTTCTGAATTGATAGAAAGGTTGGTAACAGAGCTTCTGACTCGACAAGCATTTTCTTCAAGTAGGAACAGCTTGAAGATGCGTTTCCTGCAGCTGCATGATTTAGCCAATCAAGAAAAGTGGCTTGATAGTATTTCCGCATATAGGGAAGCGCTAGACCACCGCTATCAATCGATAACTCAAGCGTAGAAAGTTTAGAATGGAGTTTCTTCCCTTACCATGGTTGACATTCGGTCAACCTCCATGATAAAGACTGCCTAACCATCTTTCCTATAATGGCTTCTTTTTAATTAGTTTCATGACAATGTATGATGTTTTTATTATTGTTTCTTCAATGTGATATTTTTCCCAGGGTTTGTTATACCATACTTCTGACATCAAAGCTAGCGCTAGTGGACAATTGCCCTTAGTAATATTTCAGATCATATCTGAAAAACAATATTGTACCTATTTAGATGTCAAAAAAGACGTTTTTAAAGCTCTATTTTACATTAATAGTTCAAGTGTCTAATGCTACTGGGATGCTGCACATTGACCTGCTTCGGAAAAAGTTACATGAAATTTTAAATTAATACCTTAAATTGAAATGAAATAATAAAAAAGAAAAATATTTACAAACCCTCAAACTCCCTCTCCCCTAACCATTACCATTACCATAACTATGACCATAGTCGTAACCCTAAACATAACCCTTTCCTTAACCTTAAAGCTTGTTCTAGCCCTGACATTAACACAAACTTTAAATCAAGCCATATCCCAAACCCAACTTCAACTGTAGCACTTATCCAAACCTTTGACCATACCAAATTCTTGCTTTAATCCTAAATCTAATCTTACGTTTACCCGTAATCATGAGTCATAATTTAATTTACTTTAATTGAAACTCTCACCGTTATGCTAAACCTAATCTACCCCTCATGCTACCCTTAAACCTCTTACTAATTCAAAACCTTTTCCTAACCATTATGAAACTTGTTGCCATAATCAACTCAAACACTCATATTATCCCTACATTTATTACTAAACGAAAGCCTTACTCTAAGCATAACTGTATCAAATTTGCAACCTTAACATCACAAGAAAAATATTTCATATATCTCACTATTTAAAAAAACAATTATTCTTATTACTTTTTCTTGATTCAATAACTTTTTACTGTGGGGGATTTTTGTACAGTTTTTCTGAACTACTGGCTGGTGTTTGGATTGTCCACTAAACTAGTAGCTGTTGGGACAATTTTTAGTCCGTGCAGTTATCTTCAGCAAGAGATGCCAGGGTGGCTCTGTTTCGGGACTGGATGTGATCGACACAACATCTACATCAATCACCAAGCAAATTGAGACTTATCCACAATAACTACAGACACAGAGAGAAGGAGGTATGATTAACGAAAGAAACCATCATTACATGGTTGATCCACAGCTTTGCATTTAAGTATTTGGTCGATGCTGCTCTTGGCATTTAAAATCAAAAGAGCAAGCAATGTCCTCTCTACTTACAAGGCCACAAATAACTACTGGTTTGACAGTTACAAGTTGTTTATCTTCTAGGGTTTCTTTTTCTTTTCAGTTGTCTTTGTAGCCAGTGCATTGCCTGAACATCTGTGCTTGCTGTATTGGCAGCACGTTTGTTCTTTCTTCGTTAAATGCTGTAGTTACTCACACATACAGGACCTCAGGGGCATTCTCCACCACACTGCAAAACTAGTTTACTTTTAGGATTCTCTATACTTTTCTTTCAGTCGGTTCTTGTCAGTTCTTGTAACAGATTCACACCATTTGGATTAAGAGAGAACAGCTGTAACCCCGTTAAGCGCTATTCACATGGCCTCCCCATCAACAGTGCCCATAGAAGAGGTGCTCACTTTAAGGTGTCTGACACTGGTGCTGCAGCTGCTATGTGCTGTTTTGGTGCCCTCTTTCACATCCCTTTGGGATAAAGTGTAAGACTCTCTTGCTCCGGCCTAGGTGGTTGTGATGGTCATGCAGCTGACCTACAAAGCGGCAGGTGGTCACAGTGGGATGGAGTTGACTGGTGCATCCACTAGATACCAGGGATTGTTTCTGGGGGGTGGGGGATGCAAACTTCCAGAGCCATGTGCCTCTGCTCCCCCCACTCGGGCACTTTCAGACGGATGGAGCTGTTTAACCTGAATCTGCCCGGTGGAGAGCAGAAAGCCAACTAGCCACCAGGGAAGTGAAATCAAAACAAGAACAAAAGGGGTCGGGTGGCCCTCCCATGGAATAGAACCATGGCTCTACCCAAAAAGGGACTATATTGTCTCTCTGTCCCATCCCAGAGGTGGATTGAGGCACACTTAGGGGCCAGAAAGCCCACTGGACACAAGAGTAGTCTTTAAAAAACACACAAAGGGGTGGGATGTCCCACCCTGCCTAGGGCCATGCTTCGATCTCAAAAGGGGGCAAGGCAGTCTTTCTGCCTCCCCTTGAGGGGCAGATAGGATGTTTGCCCCAATTCGAAGTTTGCCTCTGATTTTCTCAGGGGAGACAAAAGCTCACTAGACACCAGGGATTTTACATCTGGGCATAAGAAGGGTGGAGGCCTCCCACCATTGCATTGGGCCATGCCCCCATATCAAAAAGGACAATAAAGTATTTCTGCTCCCCCGGGGGCAGATAGGGGGTTTACCCTCAATTTGCCCCTGAGGGGAGAATTCCACTAGACACAAGAGATTTTAAAATTGCATCAAATCAAACACAATGATGGGGGGCCCACTTTCACATGGTGGCCACTATGACCCCACGCCAGAAGGGGCAATAAAATCTTTCTGCCTAATGGTGGGGCAGATAGGAGGGCTGGACCAATTGGGAGGCATTCTGTTAGAGTATTGACCGCTGGCATCATGGTTCTCACTTATTCTTGAAATTAGTCTCATTGCCCACTGGTAGGCTTTTACCCGGTGGTTATGTGGAACAGTACACAGTTGGGTGACTCTTGGGTCCTCATGCCCTGGTGAGTTTGCCTGCAAGTTAAGTATTTCAATTAAACATGTTGGCCTTTCTTTATATCTTGGTTAAGTATGTTAGTTTAGTTTTAATGGTAAGCCTGGGCACATACATTAAGAATTATGGGATGCCATGTGGACTAATTTGTATGTATTTTTGTACTGAGGGGAATCAATTGACTCTCAGAATTTGAGGACCCTTTTTGAATAGGGTGCAGGAGACTAATGTAATGGTTGGGAGTTAGAGTAGTCTATTAAACATACCCAATATATAGATACACACACTATGCGGGGTCTTCCTGCTTAAAGGGAAAGTACCAATGATGATAGAATGAGCTAGTTGATAAGCATTAGCCAATATGCTCCTGGTGTTTGCTTCCATGGGGCACTTCCCATTTTTAATGAATAATCCCTTATTGTGAGGTGTTGGATCTGCTGGCAACAGATCTTCTCCTTTTTATGTACACCCTTGTAGTTCACCTGACCCCCTCAGGGAGTAGAAAGTCTGTGAAAGAACTATAACGAGTCTCTTTGAAGTTACCTCAAAGGCAGAGAAGTGAAGTGTGGTATTGCTGCAAAATTAAGAGTGTTTTTTCACCCTCAGGGTGAGGGCATAAATGGAGAGCCCGATAAGGACCTGTCTCAGCACAAGATGTTTAGAACTGCTGAGCACCGTCAGGACCCAACCCACTTAAAGCCCTCGGGTTAGTATTGCTGAGCCCCTAGGCACTAACAATTTTCCAAGATCATCTTGGACTAGTTAAGTGATTGGTTGAATATGAATTACATTAAAGAAAAGAAACAAACTACCTTCTTGGAAGGGTGGGAATGAAGATTCTGTTGTTGAAGGTGAGAACATTTCTACGTCAAGCCTGTTCTTTTGTCTGTATGGTTCCTGCTTCAGAAAGGCTGTTGCCAGACAGGTGTAGAAAGCTCACACTTCAGTTTGCCCATATTGTGGGTGCTTGGAGACAGCCTCAGTATCACATGTTGTGAGAAACATCACTTTGTAAAATTGTTGTGTCTGGTGATAGGCCTGAGAAGGACGCTTGAAAAGAAAACCAACTCAAACCGGTTCTGAAGGTTGATAAAGTGAATCCACATCCCCTCTCGAGAACATTTGTATAAAAGTGTCACTCAAACCTCTCTAGTTTGTTCCTGTCCCACATTCTTCATGACCAAGGAAGGGAGGACTCCACAGAGTACTTTCAGAATTGCTGTGTGACCAGGGCTGATGTCTGTCTGAAAGACGGCCTGCCAGATGTGAGAAGAAACCACTTGATGTTTGCACTTTCTACTAGAGGAGTTGAGGGTCTGCTTAGTGCCTAGAAGCCTGCTTACCTCCTGAGAGGAAGTGAACGTGTCTTGCCCTAAGCAGGACAGACTGTCCAGAAGGTAAACCTCAGTGTATTCCCAAAGTGAGAAACACCCAGGGGAAGCAGACTGCTTGACAGATCGAAGCGAAGAGCAACCCACGCTGAGGTTGTGTCTCTCGGTCTCTTTCTGTGGTTCTCATTTAAAATGACACATAAAAGACTGATCTACTCCATGTACCTCCCAGTGGCTGCCGTGGGCCATGATTTTCCACTTCGCTACTGAAAAGAGCTGATCAGACTGGGAAAGCCACAACTGGCCAGATCACACGGCTGCTGACCAATCGGACTGATGCTGGCCGCAACTGCCTCGCTGTAGATCTTATCTGTATTCAGCCATTGGAATGCCACAACTGACAAAGACACTGTCATCACTACAACAATACCTGTCGACCTACATTCACCCAGCAACCCTGTTCTGAAGGGAGGCCATGCAGGGTGGAAATGCGAGCTGTGCCTGAGGTTTGCCTTGACTGCTGCAGACCAACCTGCAAATACAGCAGGCCTCTGCCTGTGATCAGGACAGAGAAACTACAAAGGTCTGACTCAAGCACAAGGACTTTGTAATGTTTATGCCCATATCAACAATGGGGGTAAGAACAAGCAAACTGATTGTGCATCTGAATTTATTGGGACTGTAATCTGCACCTGTGCCTTATTCATGTTGTCACCAAAACTACTGGGTGCTACAACAACTAGGGTCACCCAGACAAGAGAGAGCACTGGAGGGAATAACATCCATGGGGTACTGCAATCACATGTATCATCCTCTACTCACAAATCGGATTGTGTAGTACTTAGCTCTGCTGTTTGATTAAATGTACTTTCTTTTACAAAAGACAAGCACTGAGCTGAACTCTAAGCTACTGTGACTGTTGTTTGATTGTTGAGTTCTGTGCTCTTGTACCCCACGCTACCTTCCTGAGAAGCTTCTGACTGCTTGGCCAAGTGAGAGTCAAGTGCTGAAGAAGTTGTACTTGACGCAGTTTGCAGATCCATAGAAGTATGTACTCTGTGATACCACTGCCAATAACCATAATCACTGTGGGCGGGAACCAGTATCCCCTGTCTGCAATGTTTCCCCATGGACAGGGTCTCACCCCAGTATTTGAAGGAACCCCTAACACCAAACTGAGTCAAATCTATCCAGAGGTCTATCACGGTGTGCATTATCTAAGCTAAATTAGAAATACATACAAGAATATGACGTGATCTTCAGGGTTAATCCTTTTGAATTTAAAATCCCCTTCCTATCTGCTTTTTTTGTTCCATTGCAACGAGAATAAGAAACATGATTAAAAGGCAACCCTGGCTTGCACCCTTGCTCTAACTTTATAAGCTCAGATGCAGTATTTCTATAAATGGCCTCAATCATCCCAAAAAAGAAAACGGCAAAGTCCAATGGCAGTCATACCATAAATTTAAAATTCAAATTGATGCTGACGATGATATTTATTACAACAAGGGAGAGAATGACAGCCTCAAATATAATCTTCTTTTCAAGTAAAGTAAAAACCAGCTTGTATTCAAAGAAGTAAGAAATAGAATGCACTATTCACAGCCAGCTTTTGATAGTCTTAGCTCAGGGGTTCTAAAAGTCGAGGTTTAAATCCCCAAAAACCTCATTACCTGTACGGGGTCTTCATCAGGCACTAATGCACTAAGCCATTATAAAACCACTCTCATTAGTATATGAGCAAGAGGAGTCATGAAAAAATTATAAACAATTATTCGAAGGGACTCGGATCCAAGTTGAAGCTGATGTGTTATTTATTGCATTCATTGTGCACATTGACACGAAACAATTGACGTTGTCAACATGCTTCACTTGATGAACTTGGCTGCCAGCCTCCAGACCCCCAGTCGTGTTATTGTTTTTATTACTGGTCATCTGTCACCCCACCTGACAGATGTGATTCATTCAACACTTTGCAGGATCATTACTTCATTGTTGTATAAATATGTAGCACTTCTCCTAACTTATTTCCTTATACAATTGTGCAGGTTATATTACTCATCATTGCATGTCTTGTGTAGTTTTACCTTATGTTTGCTTGTATATTTTGCATTTATGAACCTCAAATATTTACCAGATAAGACATCAACTGATCATCCACAGTGACAATTTTTACAGTAGCTTTTCCAGTATCCTACAGGATCCAGTATTTGGCTAGCAATTTAACTCCCTCAGATAACAGGGTTTGGCCCATGAAGTTTCTCACAGATCAGAACCTACACTAGAGCTTATGTTCATTTTAAAGAAGTGAGTGAGATGTTACTTTGAATGGAGAATGGAGTGCAGGGAGAGAATGAGTAAAGGAGAGAGTGAGGGAGTAAACAAGTGAGTCAATTCAATTCAATAATTCTTTATTCGGTGGTTAAAAAAAGAGTACACATATATACAATTAAAATAGTATTAAATGATTATACAAGAACATTGACTGAATCTATATACATAAAAATAATTCATTATTCACAAAGAATCCACCTTGATGGCTTAATCAAAGTAACGGGTGGAGGAATCTGCAGGATTCATGAATGGTACTGACCTCTGGTTACCCTTAATCTTAGTGCAAATTTCAAGAAACTTATAACAGAACACAGTGTTAGCGGGTCACTGGCCCTTTGTAGAAAAGTCAGTGCCTCTTTGGTTCGAGTAAACCTAGCCTTTTTTTAAATTTCTTTTAAAAATCTTCGTCTTGGTATTGCATATAGAGGACATAAGAGTACAAAATGAAGGGTGTCCTGCGGAGACCTATTGTCGCAGCCGCAGGCACCCTTCTGCTCAATTGAATGACTAAAACCAGCTGGGTCGGCTAACAAATATGATAAAAAATTGAGCCTAAAACGTGACATTAAAAACCTTTCTTGAGCATTATGCATAACACAAAGATACGGTTCCATCCCTTCAGTGGTTTCAAGCCTGCTGTAAGCACTCACTGATGGTTTGACCCCTTCTATTGTGGTTCTGACCGATGCTCTTAGGTCCATGAAAATTCTCTTGAGGTTAAGCTTATCCTGTGCAATGATCACTGAAGGGTTTATGTAAAGCCCTTGGCAACCCATGTTTTCCAAGCTAGTCTTGACGTAGTTAAGCCATGGGATATTCAGGCTTTTGTCTCTGCCAAGGCAGTCTTGTAGGATAAGCCTACTCAGCGCGGCTTCCGGGTTTGTCCAAATTTTGAGCCAGGCCAGAATTGGTCTGAATTTAATCAAATCCTCTAGGTAGGGTCTTCCTAATTCTCTGTGGACTATAACGGCTGGTGTGCAATTAGGGACTTTCAGTATTGAGCGAAAAAATTTATTTTCCTCCCTTTGCAGTGCGTCAAGATTTATAAAACCCCACACTTCTGAGCCGTACATGGCTTTGGGACGACACATTGAGCCATAAAGGTTCATTGTTTGTTCCGGGCACCAGCGGCCAACTCTCCTCCCGTAACCTGCAATGGCCCCAGTTGATGCCACCAATTTGCCACACCTTTCCTGTACCAGAGGTGCAAATTTCAATGACTCGTCAAAGAGCACGCCTAAGTACGAGAAAGATTGCACCCTTTCTAGTGTGTGATTGCCAATTCTATATAGGAAACTAGTCCGTGGTTTGTGACCTGCTGTCATTACATTTGATTTTTTTAAATTGACGGACAGATCTAACACGTCCATGAATTTGACAAACCCATCGATTAGGATCTGAAGGCTTTTGGGGGTTCGCGCCAGGAGAACCGCATCATCTGCGTACAACAGCACCGGGATGTTACGTGTCCCCACCCTTGGGCAATCTGTTTTTAAGTTGGTCAGGGACTGTTCTAGATTATTAATGTATAGCGAAAATAAGAAAGGGGCTAATATGCAACCCTGCCTCACACCGCTAGTGCAACTGAAAGAATCAGTCAACCCCCCTGCCTTATTGTAACGTACTCTGGCAGAGGTCTCTCTATGCAGTTCCCTCAGCGTGCAGATTATACCTGGGTCAATTCCCAGGTGATTCATCATCGCCCACAGCTTGTTCCTGTTAACATGGTCGAATGCAGCGACCAAGTCCATGAACCCCAGATAAATAGCTTCGTTGCTGGTTTTAGTATACTTTGCAACCAGCATGTAGAGGTTCAAGCATTGGTCACTGGTAGACCTGCCGGTCCGAAAGCCGTACTGGGCGTCTGAGATGATGTTATTATCCTCAGCCCATTCGGTCAGGCGATTCAGGATTAATCTTCCCAGGATTTTAGCTGTAACGTCTATCAGAGAGATTGGGCGATAGCATTGGGGGTTATCTCTGTTGCCCTTTTTAAAAATAGGGACGATAATGGCCAGCGACCAAGACCGGGGCAGACCGACCATGATGGCCGCATTTATTACTCTGGTTAAAATGGGGGCCCATAACTCCACGTTACTCAGAAACAGATCCGGAGCGGTCCCATCTGGGCCCGGGACTTTATTTTTAGTGAGTCCCTCAATTCCCAAGATAATTTCTCCTAGGGAGAATTCCAGTGCCTGCCCCTACATAACCACCCCCATCTCCTCTGTCCTATCTTCCTCCCCATGGTTATACAGGCCCTCAAAGTGAGCTGTCCACTGTTCCAGCAGGATATTTGTGGCGACCTCAGGGGCGTTTTTATCTTGAAAACAAGGGGTGTTTATTAATCTCCAAAATTCTGTAATATCCTTTTTTCCGGAGGCCTCCCTCAAGGCCGCCCACGCTTCCCCCTGCAGTGCTACTTTCCTTCTTTTTTGCTCCTTCCTATATTTTAATCTACATGTATTGACTTTTACTGAGTCCCTAGGTTTGCTGCTAAGGGCTTTTTTTAATTCCCTCAAGGCTCGTGTGCAGTCCCCGTCAAACCATCTCGGCGAGTTAGAGTTTGTTTTCTTTGGAGCCTTGGTCCACAATAGCCCTTCCGCCAGGCTAGTTATTTGGCCAAATACATTTATTAAACGAGCCCCTGCGACAGAGAGGTCTAAACACTCATCGATGAGTGATTTGCCTTTTTCCATTAAGGACCGGTAAAATCTATCCCCGTCTAATTTCGCCCACCTCAGTCTTCTACCTTGGGCCGTCACTCTTTCGGAGATGCTCCCGACTGGGCTGTTCTTTTGTTTCGCCGGGTACAAAAACTCCATGACCAGGGGGTTATGGTCACTAAAGGGGCTCCACTCAATTCCTACTTCAATGATCCGGTTCTTTAAACATCTAGAAGTAAGAATATAATCTATATAGGAGGAGCACCCTCTCCCTTTGAAAGTGGGGGGGAGTGTGCCATCTAGCCCCAGTGGGATCATATCAACCGTGTGTTCCAGATCGTGAGATTGGAGGAGCTTTCCCAGTTCTACACCACTCGATGAGTGGCTAAAATGGGGACCTTTTTTCACTGGGCATTTTGACCAATTCACATTGATCGGGAACAACAGGGGGCATAAGTGGCAGTTCAAATCACCCACTACTAGTGTCGATGGAGCCGGGGCACCGTTAGCAGGTGCGAGTTCTTGACTCAATCTGGCATCTAGTTCCCTCAGAATGGGGGTGTCATTTTCTGAAAGACCGGTGTTATACACATTAAACAACACGAGCCCTAACCCTTTATTCCTAAACCTCAGGGCCTGGATGTTCCATGCGAACCAGTCCACACTGGACCATTTGCCTTGTATTTTTAAGTCTACATACATGGACAATACACCCTTGGCCCTGCCGGAGGAGGTTTTTTGTGCTGGAATAAAAAAACATTTATAACCAGCCATATGAAAGTGGGTGTTGTCCGTTACCCAGGTTTCTTGCAGGCAAATTATGTGGAAATGGGCCATATATTGCCGCCACTCCTCATTATCGAATTTACCTGCAAGACCTGCTATGTTCCAAGAGATAGTTCTCGGTCCCTCTTTCGCAGTGTTAACAGTCCCTGGCCCAGACATGCCTTGAGAGCTATTAACCAGCCCCTCTTGGTTCCTAGGAAGTAGTCTCTGCAAATCCCTGCCCTGCTGTATTGGATCTGGGGCTATAACTCCTGTCCCTAAGAGTACTTGTGGGCATCCCTTAGCGATGGAGTTAGTAGCTTCCGTGGTCTTTACTGGGGTCTTGCACCTGGCCACCCCTAATGTTAACTGTCTATCCTCTTTGGCCAAGAAATGTGTGAGTGGTGTTCCTCCTATCAATGCGTCCGAATCAAAGTTCTTGTGTTCCGTGTCAGCCTGCTTTACCGGGGTATATGGGGCGATTAGTCAATCGGTCTCCTCTAGCAACCTTAATGGGCTAAACCTATTTACCCAGCATGGGTGTCCACCTTCCCAAATCCCTGTCATTCGTCGTGTGCAATTTGGGACACTATTTGAGATCGGGTTTGGTCCCTCCCAGCTTCTCCATGTGTTATGCTGACCCTCATTGGTTTCCTGCTGCCTTAGATAGAAATAGCTGAGTGACAAAGGCCTTATGCCACTCACACGCCCAAGTGGCCCCTGTCTGAGGATATGCTCAACCACCCCCCTGTCCCTAAAGTTAGCAATAATACAATTGCCTTCAATGTTTTTGGGTCTGATTCCTAGCCAGTTCACTCTTCTGACCAGAAGGATTTCCCCATCCTGGTTATTAGCAAGTGGTCTATTTTGGGTCAACCAATAAATGAGTTTATTTTTTAGCTCCTGGTGTGATTCTCTCTGTTCGTGTTTCAGTTCCGGAGCCCCAGCAAAAACTACCACAAACGGACACGACTCTGGTGGTAAATTTATAGTGGGTAATGCCTTAGTGTCGTATGTTGTAATAGCCCTCTCTTCGTTATGTGCTGTTTTTACTTTGGGGTCAGCAGAGAGTTGGGATTGCTTGTCCGATTGTTGCACCCCTAGACCATTAATAGTGTGCACTCCTCTATGACTTGGGTTAGTGTTCTTGTACACTTGTATTTGGGTCAACCAATAAATGAGTTTATTTTTTAGCCCCTGGTGTGATTCTCTCTGTTCGTGTTTCAGTTCCGGAACCCCAGCAAAAACTACCACAAACGGACACGACTCTGGTGGTAAATTTATAGTGGGTAATGCCTTAGTGTCGTATGTTGTAATAGCCCTCTCTTCGTTATGTGCTGTTTTTACTTTGGGGTCAGCAGAGAGTTGGGATTGCTTGTCCGATTGTTGCACCCCTAGACCATTAATAGTGTGCAATCCTCTATCACTTGGGTTAGTGTTCTTGTACACTTGTATTTGGGGAGCCGGGGCTTTATGGGTCTGTACAGTTATTATTTGTGCGTCCCTTATATTGCTGATGTTCCTCTCCCTTTGGGGCACTAAATTATTATCTGGGGTACTAGTGGAATTACTTGGTTCCCCTACTGAGCTACCTTTTATCTCCCTGTTTTTTAATTCACTTAGAATCTTATCCAGCCTACTTGTCACCGGTTTCAACTGATTTATAATAAATGTTTCTATGTGAGCTTGTAGAGCTAACGTAATTTTAGTCAGCCATATTGGTGGATCTGCTTGAGAGGTTGTCTGTATTGCTCGCTCTACCCCAGTGTTATTTCTACTCACAGAATGGGAGGAACTAACTGTGCTGTTTTTGATCTTTCGCTTCTTTGGGCAGCCTTTCTTCTTCCTTTGCGGAGTGGCACATTTGGCTGGGCCTAAGTCCTCCTTATTCCTGGTGGTAATCAGTTGGGCACATGGGATATCCTGCTCGCTAGGCTCTGGGGGGCTAGGCGGTGGAAGTAACACGACCTCCTGATTCTGATCTTGAGTAGCTGCAGGAGGGTCGAGTACTGCGGTTAGGGACAAGCGCCTCTCTGTGCGCTCAATTTCGCTAGACACAGCCCCTAACGCTCTTTTGAGCATACGATCAATGGCTGTAGGCTGCATGATAACGGGGAATGGTGAACTGATGTCAGCTTTGTGCGCCCGGGGAACCGCGGGAGTATTATGCTTTGCTCTTGTCGAGCGTGTGACCGTTTTACCGGACATGCTCCCAGCAACAATTAATCCTTACCTATGAGGGTATCGTGGGGGAGCTTAATCGCCCCCCGCCAGACCACACCTTCACTACACCCAACGTGGGATGAAAGCAGATTTATCCCCTCCACCCCTATCACAGCTTTCACAGGGCACAGTGCCAACAGAAATGTCTTGTCAAATGACAGAGTCTCGAATAACAGGGTTATACATTAGCTTTTATAGACCCTGAGTCAAAAACAGGCATTACTCACTATCGATCGTCCTGATGTGGCAACCAAGAGGGATGTCCCAGCCCGGCCTCCTTCGGCCCCGAACGGCCACAGACGGCCCGCCCTCTGCCCGGGCTCAGCCCGGCGTCGCCCGCACACGTCCCGCGACGCGGAGGGCGCCGTTCAGTTTTAAGCGCCTCCAGGCGCGGAAGTCGTCGTGCATGGGGGCGGTGACGCTGCCGAGGATGCTGGGAGTAGTAGTCCCCTCTGACCAGCAGCGCGATCAGCACAGCAACGTGGAAGGAGCGTCCACCTTCCACAGCATACACCAGCGGCCCCTGCTCTGCTCCCACCAGTCCTCAGGTAGGTTTTTAGAAATTGACTCGCCTTTGCTTCTCCTGCAGTGATGGCACCCGCTCCACCGAGGGAGCCGTTCAGTTTTAAGCGCCTCCAGGCGCGGAAGTCGTCGTGCGTGGGGGCGGTGACGCTGCCGAGGATGCTGGGAGTAGTAGTCCCCTCTGACCAGCAGCACGATCAGCACAGCAACGCGGAAGGAGCGTCCACCTTCCACAGCATACAACAGCGGCCCCTGCTCTGCTACCACCAGTCCTCAGGTAGGTTTTTAGAAATTGACTCGCCTTTACTTCTCCTGCAGTGATGGCACCCGCTCCACCGAGGGAGCCGTTCAGTTTTAAGCGCCTCCAGGCGCGGAAGTCGTCGTGCGTGGGGGCGGTGATGCTGCCGAGGATGCTGGGAGTAGTAGTCCCCTCTGACCAGCAGCGCGATCAGCACAGCAACGCGGAAGGAGCGTCCACCTTCCACAGCATACAACAGCGGCCCCTGCTCTGCTCCCACCAGTCCTCAGGTAGGTTTTTAGAAATTGACTCGCCTTTGCTTCTCCTGCAATGATGGCAGTGAGTCAGTTAAGTGACTGTGAATACGGCTAAGAACATTTGTAGGTTACGACAACTTGGGGTGACACACAGACTGCTTGTACCCAGGATCGGTAATGACATCCCGCCACACAACTGGCACCGTTACTCCAGCAGTTTTTCAAGTTCAGGATCAGAAATTATGTTTATTCAGACCACTGGTCTTTAAAACAGATAAATAATAACCATATATTAAAATTCAATCATACAACATATACGTACAGTACAGTGATTGCTCTCTTGCATTAAGAATTCGACATATTATTTATAATAAAATGCTATATAATACATCCTAACGTTAAAACAACGTCACACAGATATACAGGAGCTATGAGTTGTACAAGCTTAAAAGTGTTGACAAGAGAAATCTCCTTTTAAAATTCCCTTAACTGCAATTAAAAACATTCAGATTGCACAGGTCACATCCAAATATTTAATTCCTGTCAACAATCAGTTGCTATATTATGATTCAAAATGCCATATTTAACAAGAACTGGTTGCAATAACTTCTTACGTACCTAAAAAAACCTTAGGCATTCTAAAACAACATGTAGGCAATTGCATTTTGTATTTAACCCTCATGTCACTTCCCCTTGTCAACTATGGCTACAAGTCTAGCAGCCTTATTTTCAAAACAGGGGTTTAATCCACATCTAAACTTAAAAAGAGTATATCCAAATAAGGGACCCTATCGTGCCTGTCCCATGACTTTCTCATGAAGTGTATTGAAATGTTACCATTTAGGTGTGAAATATCATTCTGCCTAGAACACTTTTTTTATCATTGCACACAACTATCCTTTAGAAACTGAATTTCAAAACTACCGACAGCTACATCTATTGTTAATCTCCAGCAAATGTCCCCCAATTGCTTTCTGACCACTTTGGTCCAACTAAATTCACTGTACAAAATCTCACTCTTACACAGTGTGGATATTTTTAGACATCCTCCCCTGGATCTGCCGAACCAAAACATTATCACTCCAGCATATGCTATATAGCCCCAGGCTGGGAGGTGTGTATCCATTCTTATTGCTTGTATCATGGCTGACGGAGGTAGAGATAGTAATCTCTTTACACATTTTCCTTCCTCATAGCTCCAATTTAGGTTCCCACTTAGACTCAGAAGCTCAGCTTCATACTGAAATTAGGGACAGATCATGTCAAGGTAGACTGATAGAATTGAGCGTAAGGAGGGACAACCATGATCTCTATTAAACATTCGCAACCCACAAACTGAGAACAAGGTGCTTGCTTTTAGGTATTCAATATGGTCCTTCCAATGCAACTTCTCATTTAACCACAGCCCCAAATAATTATACCCACTTCAAATTTGCTTTGTCTAAGTGACCATTGATAATTTGATTTTGACTTACCAAATAACAACATTTTTGTCTTATCCATATTATCTGAAACTTTCTTTCTTGAACAGTAAGCAAATAATATGTTTAGTTTTCTCTGCAGTCTTATCTCTGTCATATTCATTATTAGCAGATCATCAGCATATAGGAGGGATGACACATGGTAGCCATTCATTCTTGAAAAAAAAACTTTGCCCCTTTTAAGACTAGTGGTATGTTTGCCAAGAATATGGAAAACAGCCAATACACAGCCTTGGTGGAGATCATTATCAATATTTACCTTCCTTTTTAAAGTTCCTTCTGTATCCACTATCACCTGCACCAATTTCTGTCTATGTAGTTCTTGCAGTATTAATAGAAGATTATTTGTGATTCCGAAACAGGGTAGGGTTTCCCATAACAGGTTACGCTCCATTGTATTAAAAGCTGCATGGGTTTCCTTGCCAGCGCCCACAAACTAAAACACGATTTATGGTTGAATGACCCTCTTTGAAACCTCCTTGCTCCTGTGGATTTACGTTGTTGGTTTCTGCCCAGGCTTTCAACAGTTGCAACAGAATCTTTGAAAATAACTTTTCCCCTATGTCCAATAAACTGATTAAAGCGATAATGTTTCGCAATTGTTGCATCATCTTTGTTATGGATTGGTCTTATAATTGCCCCCTTTCAACTCTCTGTAAATAGTCCGGAACCTAAAGCTCTTTAAAATGTCAGGAAATAGAATGTTGCCCACCAGTCTACATTTGATTTAAGTATCACTGCTGGGAGGTTATCAGGGCCTGCGGATTTCAGTAGATTTGGGGAGTTTATCATTCCCTTTGTCTTTTTATATGAATATAGCTGATGAAGTTCCTCACTTATTACAACATTTTCCTCTCTAGGTACCTCCTTACCTTCCCTGCTGTAGATTTAATTTAAATACCCAACCCAAGCATCTTCACACACCATACATCTCAGTTTCCCCCCTTCCTTACCTAATCCATCCTACACCAGCGGCTAGAATTTCCTTACAGGATTTTTGTAAGTACTGAGATGAGGAAGCGAGAATCAGGGTCATGAAAATTATCGGTAAGTAATCCAAGCATTACCTCCTCATCTCCTTCCTTGTCCCATTCCTTACATTATGGGGCAATACCCAAGCATAGGCCTTCTTATCACAATCCTAAAATAGGAAAGAAAAGGCAGAGAACACACAGGAATCACTACCCAAACATAGAAATAAAGGCAGACAGGCAGAACACTTTATCCTTAAAAATGTCAGAAAATTGGAAAGAGGTTTGGGAAGCAGCTTTACAAAAAACACTTGAACAAAGACACAGCTCACTACCCTCTGCTACATTAATCCTGTAATGGGGAATACATGTGGACATCAAATATCTGCAACATAGACTCCAGCTCACTCAGTCCAAGATGCAGCCATACCCCTAGTGGAATGAGCCCACTCATTATTTGGGAAATCTTTACCTGCATTCTTGTAGGCTAAAGAAATCACAGTCTTGATCTATCTAGCTAAACTAGACTTAGAGGACTTACAACCTCTATTTGCATGATCAAAATGTATGAATAAACACTGATATACTGAAAAAAGAGGATCTTATTAGATTAAAAGTAAGTGACCTTACTACATCTAAAGAAAAAATGAAGTGATCTGTAGAAGAGGTATATAAGAGAGAAGGAATTACAATTGCCTGATTTATGTAAAGCCAGTATGAATTTTGGGCAGAAAAGTGATACCCAAAGACAAGTCAACTCTATCTTAAAATATGGATTTGTGGCATTGAAAGGAACCCAGTTCCCCTAACCTTCTGGCTGAGGTTATGATAATCAAGAAAAAACCCTAAGGGTTAGGAATTGATCAAAGGATTCTTCCAAGGGTTCAAAGGGAGGAACATACAAAAAAGATAAGTGGAAGGTCCCAAGGAGAAAAAATCATTTAATTGTTGGCCTCATAAAAAACCTTTAAACAATCTGGATATTAAGCCTTCATTTGTAGAAGGATCATCCAAGGGGCTTCCAAAAGCTATGATAGCTGACCGTTTGAGTTTTAAATTAGAAACAGACACATTTTTATTAAAAACCCTCTTGAAGAGATTCACATATTCTTGCAGGTGAACAATCTAAGGGAGACAATCCATTCAAACTGTGCCATCTACCAAAAGATGCCATGTGGTGGTTGCATGATTTTTTAGAAGTGTCCCTTCTAGAGGCTTGAATTGAAAGAGACTGGCGAGGAGAGACCTCTTCTCAGAAGACCCTCCCTTTCAGCCTCCAGGACGACAGCCAAAGAAAGGCCAGGAATCCATTTGAAAGGATTGGCAGAATTAGAGGAGGAGGAAACAAAGAAAGAATTCACTCTCTGTTGCCATAGCGTGAAGCAGGGGAAACCAAGATCTCCCGGGCCAAAATGACACTAGGAGGACATTCATTCCCTCCCTCTGAATCTTGAGCAGCACCTTTCAAATCTGGGAAATGGAGGGAAGACATACAGGGTAACACTCGGCCATGGGTGCAGAAGAGCATCTACCCCCAGAGCCCTATTTTTCACCAACTTTGAAAAAAAAAGGGGAACTTGTGTGTAAGGAAATGGGTTCTGCCCATCAAATCTGCCTGAAATGTTTTGCTTTCTGACCACCTGGTAGGTGACCGTTTTAATATTGGTGAGAGTCACAACCTGTGACTCACCAACTGTAAACTCATGGTAAATGCCCTGCACGTGTTTACCACCAGTGTCTGCCTTTTAAGACAAGGCCGCTGCGACACAACAAGGGTAAGTGGCACTCGGCTGGTTACACATGAACACGTATGTGTGTGGGCTGCATGTGGGAAACTCCTGTTGTGCGCAGCCCAGTAACTG
This sequence comes from Triturus cristatus, assembly GCF_964204655.1. NCBI lineage: Eukaryota > Metazoa > Chordata > Amphibia > Caudata > Salamandridae > Triturus > Triturus cristatus. Next base: position 254,565,384 of record NC_140586.1, read on the forward strand.
CGCTCAGGTAACCTCTCGCAGATGGTAATCTGCAGGATTGGATATTGACTTAGGATAGACCTCATAATGATAGTGTACGCTCATAGGGAAAGTCAGTGTGGTTTACTGTCTTGTCTGCAGTGACACTTCATTGTACACCATTGAGGAGAGCTTCCTTAGAGTGCAGCTTCACTTCCTCTTGGCTTGCAGAGACCAGGGACATATCGAATTAGGGTGTAATCTGTATGGGAAAACCAATTCTGCAAGTTCCCCCAAAAATTTTTGCCAAGCTTATGGGTCATCCAAGTATGTCATATTGGTCTCTGACTCAGCTCTGGATCAGAGCCCAGGCTTTTTTCACCCTACTGTGATAAATTCACTGTTTTTCCAGCGGCAGCAACAAAGGTCTCCCCACACAAAGAGAGCAGTTAACAGTGCCACACTCATCTCCTGAGGAAGAAAGGGGTGGGGCAGAATGCTCTGCATCAATCAAACAGCTGTCACACTGTTCAAGGGATGGGCCTGTCCAAGCCAACTAAGCAAAGGATGGAGCCCAGACCTCTGTAGCCAATACAGGGGGATGTTTTCCTTAAAGATTTGTTGAGAAAGGCCCCATCAGCGATGTCAGCAGCAAGTGACTCCTGCCTGATGCCGTTTTGAAATGTCCCATCAGGCTGTGCAGGAAGGGTGGAACAGAGGCAGAGAGGTGATGTGACACACAAGGATAGGCTACAGGTGCCTCACTGCTGGACCCTACTGCCCCTACTTAAAAGATCTTGCACGGGGGGCCTCTCTTGGTTGTGTTTTTCTGCTAGACACTGAGACTGGAAGCAGCCGCCATGGGCTATTGGAAAGAAGAATCCCCTGATGCCATCTGGACCAAGGACTCTGATTGCAGTTAACCCCAGGGTAGGGGTGGGTAGAATTTGCGAAATTCACTTTCGCAAATTATCGCGAAAATTTTAAAAATCTCCGCAAACACGCGAAAATATCGCGAAGATGCGGAAGTTTTTTTCCCGCCCGTTCGCGGTATTTTCTGCGTGGTCACGGCTCGCCAACTTACCCATGCGGTTGCTCACGGGCGCGGCCATCTTGTTTTCACTTGTCTCGCGGTGATTGATCGCGAGAAGAAAGACGTGATCGTGCGACGAATGACGTTACTGTGGGCACGAACTGTCGCGAGACAGCGCAAATGGCTACCAACAATCCAACATCTCGTGGAGAACGCGACCGGATCGGGAAAACTTGTCGGCGAACGCGGGGATTCAGGTAAGGCGATCGCGCGCACGCGAGAATGTATTATTTTACAGCGCGAGCAAGCAAAAAATTTCCGGTAAAATCCGGATTGCGGAAATTTTGACATTTTCGCGCTCTCCGCGGAACGCGAAAATGTCAAATTATCGCAATTTCCGCGAGCGGAACGGAATTTTAGCCCAGGCCTACCCCAGGGCCAGGGAAGCTGGTCCCCTTACACCCACTGAGGACTAGTTGGGGGGAATTTTGGGTTTCTTCACCAAGGAGGAGAGAGGGCCAGAGGGAACCAAGGAGAAAGACTGGAGCAGGGAGCCAGTGACATTAGCTCCATGCAAAGTTCATTCCCTTTGAGGCCAGAATGCCGAAAGAAAGTGCTCCAGGTGACTAGGGCTAAACCAAGATCATGCAAAATGGGCCAATGGGGCCCGAGATAGCAGTCTGAGGAGGATTTTGACCTTTGACCCCAGCACGATCCCGGAGCATGTGGAGCTCTGCTATCCGGCCAATTTAACAACCCCTCCCTACCCCCCCCCGGGGTGGGCTAAGGCCTGGGGGTCGCAGTAAGGAGGATTCCAGATTTTTATGCTAGAAGGGGTGCCTCCTCCCCAGTGTTCCAGTAGGCCAGGGGACACCATCCTCCAGGCCAGTTTAATGATTGGGGGCCCGGGACCACAACTCCGGGTGCCTGATGGTGGCAAACACGGGAAAGCGCTGTAGCACTTCCCCCACACAAGGAGAGCGAAGGGAGGTGGCCAAGACCTCCCTGGGCTAAAAAGAAAGTGGGGGAACATTGGGGAGCGCTGCTGCAGTCCGCCAGACGTGGCTGGCCCTCCCTGTGCCCATGTCTGGGGAAGCGAAAGGCCTCCACGAGCCACAGAGCCCTGCCCGCAGACAGGGCAGAAGAAACCAGTCAGCTCCTGTGGCATCACAAAGGAGTGCTGTGCAGGTAGGGAGCTGGCAGGGGCAGCCAGGGGTGAGCTCCATGGGCTGTCCCCCATTGTAAGCAGAGTGCGGTGTGACCGGGTGGGACCAGGCACCCCTAAAAAAGAAAAGGGCCTCGTGGTGCAATGTTTCACGGCAGAAAACCAGGAAAAAGAAAGATAGTGGCTCTCCCTGAAGCTGCAGGGAGCCATTCATTCTCTATTCACACACTTGTGAAGAGCACCCCATATTGCCCTACAGGGCTTTACAAATCAGCCCATTTGTCTTCCCTCGTGGTGGCCCAAAGACTGTGGGGCCACTACCAGTGACAGCGAGCGGCTGAGGTCGCACATCGTGCCCCTAAAGATAATACATGGTGCCTACCACACGGTGCATGGATGTTTAGGAGGGCGCCACAGGTGCACCCCAGGGCCCACAGCGGATGGTCATGGGAGATAGGGGCACTGCTATGAGCCCCAAAAGACCCTTACCACCAGCCTTTTCATGGCAGAAGAACTGACATGAAAAGGCTGTCAGAAAGGTGTATCGCAATCCCCACGGCAGTGCCTGAGTAGGCACTGCCTCCATTCTGGGACTTGAGCCTGTTAGAGGCAGAGCAGATTCCCCCTGAAGGCATCGGTCAGACCGCCTGTGTCATAATATGGCAGTCGGACAGAAGCCTCAGATGTGGGTGGTCTACCACAGACGAGCTGTTGAATGGCCTTTCACCCAACATCGTAATGAGGCCATAAGAGAGAACACTTGATCTCAGAGAAAGGGCATCTAGGACTCTCTGCATCACCATCAACCCCATCCACTTTGAAGGACTGACTTAATTCTTGAATGTACCATAGTCCTTGAGCTGTTAGATCACCCAAAACTGCTTCCTTACCCCGACTGCTGGCAACCGTGATCAGAAACATTGGATTTGAGAGTGCAGAGATTCAGTGACTGAGTCTCTGTCCACAATGCAATTGTTCCTTGATATAAGGAGTTACAGGAATGACAATCTCATACTCCTCTGAGGTTGGAGACCAATGCTGGAGGACGGGAAGAACCACCGGACCAAGGTGAAAGTGGAACCAATGAATAATGAAACTGTTGCTGCCTGGAAGAAATCAGATACATTACCTCTAAGTTTTGAGAAGCATAGATTGAGGGCTGATTATAGGAGAATTATAATTACCATATTTTCCTGGACTCAAATGCCACTCTCTCACCAGAGTCATCTGTTTCGCCAGGATAGAAGTAACACTTTCCCCACATCCGTTTTGAAGTTGGCACCTATATAATACAAATTCTGTGATGGCACAAGAAGAAATTACTTTATTTTAATCAGGAACCCAAACTGCTCCAATTCTTTGCAGACTTCCACTGTATGGTTTATAGACAGTAGGAGTGGCCTGAATCAAAAGGTTGTCTAAGCAATCAATCAATCAATCAATCAATCAATCAATCAGGGATTTATAAAGCGCGCTACTCACCGGTGAGGGTCTCAAGGTGCTGGGGGGGGGGGGGGGGGGGTGCAGCTCCGGTTCAATCGAAGCGCCAGGTCTTGAGGTTCTTCCTGAAGGTGTGGAGGGTGGGGGAGCATCTGATGTTGACAGGGAGCTCGTTCCAGGCTTTGGCTTAGGTAGGGATAGATCTTTGTTCCTCTTCTGTGAAAAAGAGCAATCCCAGAAGCCAGGACTTTTGTGAACACTCTTGGATCAGTTTTCAACCCAAAAGGAAGGACCTGGAATTGCCAATGTTTTTTGTCTACATAGAATTTGACAAACTGTCTCTTGGCAGAGTTATTGATATATGTAAATATGTATCCTGCAAATCTATGTTGGTCAGAAAAGCTCCAAGGAATGGCTTGCTGTAAAGAACTCATTGTGAAATGTACTATGGAAATGAAATTGTTGAGCTCCTATAATCATCCTGAATTCTCACAATGCCTTCTGTACCAGAAAAACTCATGAGTACCAACCCAGCCCCCGTTGTTCTAATGGAACCTGAGGTATTACATTTTTTGGACTAATGCCAAAACAATGTCCATCAATATCTCTTTCTTTGTTCGCCAATGGAAAGGGAGAGGGCACAAATCTGGATTTGGAAGGCTTAGGAGTAAAAGTTATTTCGTATCCCATAGAAGCAATCTGCAGAACCCATTTGTCTTATATCATGGAGTTCCAATGTCCTTGAAAAGAGCAAAGGCGACTCTCTATCTGACACAGGTTCCTGGTATGGTCAGGAGCATTGTTTGTGGTTACTGTTCCCTGAAGAAAGTTGATGGGACTATCATTACCTTGATGTTTTGGTTGAAATCTAGACTTGTTGAAGGAAAAATTATGTCATTTGTCTTTGTACTTTCCAAAACCCTTATTACTTCTAGCGAAATCCTGATGTATATATTTAAAGTGTTGAGGATGCTTTTGCATTTTAGAGAATTTGTGTAGAACTTCACCAATTCCTATCTAAATATTTTTTTACCTGAAAAGGACATACAAAACAAACTGTTCTTTTGTGAGATATCTACCTTCCATCCCTTCAAATGTAAGTGGCGTCTGGTTGGCTCTACCCTGGTTGAAGCCACAGCAGATGCTCATAGACTGTCACTTCTATGCGGCCAAACAGTTAATAATTGTCCTCTCCCTCCTGAATAGCTAAGGAAAATGCCTGGAAATCTTTAACCAAATATTGGGAGATATAGACGAGTAACTTTCAGATCTCATAGAAAGGCTCAGTCCCACATGAGCTCTTCAAGGCACACCCTCAGCCTTTTTGTTGGTGCTGTCTGAGACTCACAATGCCCTGATTTAGAAAAGCTGGCTGGCCAACCAGATTAGTCAAAGAAGTGTCAATGGATAAATACTGAAAAAGATCCAGATCCCCTTCCACTAATGGACAAAGTATACCCAAAAATAATGGCCCTGTCCCGGTCTCTTCATTCTCAACCATGAATGGCTGAAATAATGAAGAGCTTAGGCAATGCAGGTCCCTGGACCTGCCCAAACCAAAGCCCACTAGTGAGGACTGCGCTGAATCCACTGGAAGAGAAAAAGAAGAAATATTAGGCTTTATCTCTTCCTTCCTTCTAGAAATACTTCCCCTGGGTTTGAAGGAACTATCCAGCATTCTTCATACTTTGGAGAAGCCCACTAAGAGGCTGAAAATGAATGGGAAACAGAAAACTGAGAAGATACTGAAGTAGGAGGGGATTGATGGAGGAGGGGGACAGCTCCACCCCTCTATTGCTCATAAGCCTCAGAGAGCGATCTGACCACCTCCTGCACCCTGCCCTAACAATCATTAATGGTGTTTTGCTCCTTCTATGTGTGCTACAGAATGCAGCACACATAGAAAGAGCAACAACCAGGAGAAATAACAGTATTTCTCCTTGTTGCGCCACTTTAACGCCTCCCCTGGAAAGGCGTTTGTTTTTGGTGCTGCCTCAGATTTACAAATCCTGGTAAATCTAGGGTCGTGTCAAAAAGCCATGGGTGCTGCGTGGGAACACCCACAGCACACCCATGACATGCCCCTTTGACACCGAGTACTGCAGGAAAGAGGTCCATATTTACAAGGCTGTGTAAAGCCACGTATAGTAAATAACAATGCCTTTTATTTTTCTGTTTTGCTAATTAACACATAAATAAAAGGCATTGTCATTTACAATACCAATAGCTCAAACTCTTGTAAATGGGAGACCTATTCAAAGAATCGACTGCCATTGTCCCGGATGCTCGGAAAGCTAAAGCACGATGGCACGCTGAATGTTGCAGGAAAGCATGTCCTGCCTGCAGTTGGAAAAGTTCATTAAAGAAAATAGTGCTTAACAACCAAAGTAAAAGGGCCAGTCCTCATGGGAGGTTACAAATGAAGACAAGGTGTTACAAAGGAGGGACTAACACGCCTAGTAAGGATTCAGAAGCCAGCATTTATGAAGGACAATGTCACAAGCCAATGACAAATATGGGCAGAGAGTGGGAGGACCGTCTATTCTATACTCCAATACATCAAGCCACAGAGCAGCACATGTGCTGCCCAGGCTCGACCTAAAAAACGGGTGCCTTTTTGCACGCTTTGGAATGCTGGAGCCCCCAATCCTACCTTAAGCAGAGCTCCTGACTTTTCCTGAACAATGCCGCTTATATGAACATGTGGTAAAGCCAGGGCCCCCAGTCCTGAGAATGTGTGCATAGGCGACAAGCTCCAACAAGCATTTGCAATGCAATAGGTCTCGCATTTACGTGAGTTTAAGCTATTGACCTTGCAAATGACAATGCCTTTTATTTTTGTTTTTGTTTTTAAAACGTAAATGAAAGGCATGTCATTTACCATACTAATAGCTTAAACTCGCGTAAATGCGAGACGTATTGCATAACAAATGCTTGTTTACCTGTTGAGGTGGTTCTTTTGTTAACTGTTGAGGTGGTTCCTATATTATCAGTACTTTTATTACCAGTATTATTTCTGAGAGATGCACGCAGGGGTCAGGTACCGCACTCCTGCGCGCTCCTCGTCACCTTGGCCCTGCTAGAGCGGGGAGACAGGTCTTCCTGGCGCCTGGCAGCAGTGACTGCTATCTACGCAGCAGGTCTTGTCTCTAGGTGCCCAAGTGACAACTTTCACATCTCCTTTTCAAGTCATTTCATCCCTAAAGAGTCGCTCAAGCCCTCCCCGGGAGACTCCCCCCCACTACACTTCCACCAGGTCTGTTGTTGTGCAGATTTACCATCTCCAGGAAAGATGTAGGTCTGTGCGGAACTGCAGCCGCCCCACCTCCACAAGGCCCCACTGACAGGAGGTGCGAAAGGGCAGCCAGAGTCCGTGAAACCAACGGGAACAGAAAGAAACAAGGTCTATCAGTCTGGCTTGTTTTAGACACATGGCCATTATTGTGTTATATATATGGATGCAATAACATAAAACTCTCAGAGGCACCCAAGTACTGCTCCGGTGGTGAGATCCGTGAATCACAGGAGTTTAGTTTGCATACTGAAAGCCACCCCGTCAAATACATAAGCCACACCACTTGGAAAGAACTCCTAGTTATGCCTCTTTAGTCACTCCCCACCTTTGCATCCCACTTAAAGCACCTCACATGCACCATAGGCAGTCCTGCACACACACACTCCAACTACCCCTGTGTCTCTCTCGATTGCCCCACAGCATCTCTCTCACATACACTAGCAAGCCTTATATCTCTCACATGCACAGAACACCTTCTCTCACAAACCCACGCTAACTTTCCCTTTATCTCCCACATACACACATGTTCACTTCATTAATTAATTCCCGTCCCATAACATTTGTACTCTTTTGGAAGCAAGCTTGCCCACTCCCTCTCTCATGCAAACCCACTCACTCTCTTGCACACATACACACTGATTTGTCGTGCCATGATCTTTGTACAAATCCACTCACTGCCTCTCTCTCTCCCACGTCTCCAACACACTCTCCCTCCCGGCATTGATCACCCTGACATTCCAATTAGCAGACTGTGAATGTGAAATGCAGGGTTTTCTAATTAACACAGCCCTCATTAATAAAGGGCCATTAACAAGCTCAGATTCTGGTCGTCCTGAAACTAAACTTGGGTTCATGGTTTTAAATACTGCCTGCCCGCAGTGAACTCTCAGATGAGGGGACACTGTTCCTCTTGGCACAACAAATATCCCCTCACTCTTCTTGTGACGCTTGCTTGTTGAAGATGCTGCTGTAGCCGCCATCTGCACTGGAGCGCGACGTCGATCTATGCAATAGGCTCATCCCAGGGACCAGCAGCGCCAGCTCCCCTCGCACTCAATGGAGGGACACAACAGCAGCAACAGAGAGTAAGCACCGGCGGGTAAGCAGAACTAGAAAATACCCTCACACACAGAGCAGGGGCTTACACGGACGCAGCAGTGGAACCACCACTCACACACAAAGGATAGGGACATGTTAGGCGCCAGCAGGGAAAACGCCCCTTACGCAAACAGGAACAGTGAAGGAAGAGTTGGCAGAAGTGAAACCATCCTTCACTCAAACAAGAATAAGGAAAGAGTTAGACACAGTGAAAACGCTCCGCGCACAAACAGAATAGAGAAAGAAGGGGTACCAGCAATGAAAAACCTCCTTACACAAACAGAATAGGGAAGGAAGAATGAGTTAAAAGCAGTGACAAACCCCTTCACACAAACGGAATATTGAAGGAAGAGTTAATAGCAGTGAAAATGCCCATCACACAAACAGGAACAGGGAAGGAAGAAGAGTCGGCAGTAGTGAAAACACCCCTTACATATACAACAATAAGGAAAGAAGAGATTGCAACAGTGAAAACGCTCATCACACGAACATTAAAGAAAGAGTTACCGTCACTGAAAACGCACCTTACACAATCAGATAGGAAAAGAAGAGTTACCAGCAGTGAAAACGTTCCTCACACAAACAAGGGCCGTGGGAGCTCGGTAACGTGCGCACTTACTGCAACAAGCATTGATCTCTTATCTTTATGGGGCCATGTGTTTCTAATTAGAAACACATGGCCCCATAAAGATAAGAAAGTGCTTTGCAACAGCAGCAAAGCAGGCGACCCAGTCGGATTGGAGGCGAAAGAGCGTCCACAAAAAAAACGAATTTCCAATGGCAGGCCACAGTTTAGCATAAACGGTGACGCCAGCCAATGGAAATGAGGGGCGGGGCTTAAAGCCCTTTTCTGAAATCCCTCTCTCACAAAATTTCTCGCCAGCGGCCAGCGCATGCGCTGCAATGCAGGCGAGACCTAAAAACGAATTACCAAACTCAGCAGCTTTGGATCAGTGCGATTATAGTAATTAAAACAAGACAGAGAGAAATACAGAGAGCCAGGGCAATCACTTTTGTCCTTGGATGTTGCAACGGGCCACACAAGTAAAAAGACAGGAAATGTGTTGCGAAACGGGAGAATTTATGGGCATGATTAGAGACCTTCCATTAAAAAGAGAAAACAGGTTTGAAGTTGTGGAAAAGGGGGTATTACATGAGGCAAACTTCATAAGGAACAGGAGGAGGAAGGAGATGAGATGAGGAGGTAAAATAGTCCTTCATTCATTAGAAGACTAGTATTGCATGGGAGGTGGAATGATACACCAGTCAGCCAATATAAGGAGGCAAGAAAGACGAAGTCCTCTGGGCAGAGGCAACGCCAATCTATGTATATTTTAACATATTGGTAACAATAAGTATAGCAGCCCTAAAATAGCGCCTGTGCAGTGTGTCATATTGCAGTAGAGAAACAAACATTTCAATTTACTGAGACCAACAACTCACCCCCACACATTCACATTCTTTCTGATTGAGACTCCAGTTATGTTTAAATGCCGAGGGGGGAAATGGCGCTGGTTTGAAGCATGTTTTTTTTCTATTGTGCGTGTGGTCTTGGTGGCTGGTACAGTGAGGCCTTTCTGCCTTTCCTTTCATCCGTGCTACCATAGAATGTGCTGGCGGCCACACCGATATGAAACCAAATAACAGGAGGCTGTGTTCCTTGGCTCCAGCATCACATAATCCCTAATGGGAAGGAACACATTTAAGCATAAGAGGTTTAACATTCTGTGGTGTTGCAATTAAGTTGACAGAAGCAGCAGTTAAGACCTGGAGCAGGCTTTTATTTCTTCAAGCCCCTGTGCTTTCCAGATCTACTGGAGGTAAGTGTCTGGCGACACAGGCCACGCCACCGCTCATGTCCCAAACTATTTATTAATAAATGGCTGTTATTTACCCGGTCCACAGAATTATATATAGGCAGAAGCTAGAAGGCGTGGACTCTTAAAGCTGTAAGGGGGGGAGTTGCCTGCAAGTTAATATTGCCTGCATGTAAGAATAATGAGACTAGTTGACACCAGTAAATTCCACATGTTATACCTCATCAACAAACAAGCATTGTCAAAGCCAATAGGTCTGGCTTGCTAAAGGTGTGTGTGTTCCTTACTGTAGTGGGCATATGTTGTTGTGTGAGAATTTTGGAAGCGAAAACAGAAAATCCCATATGTTATGTTATGTTATTTTATATGCATTTGTACCGCGAGCAGATACTCCAAGGAGTGTCCCGGCGCGAGCCTGAAAAGGGTCTGTATCAAAATAGAATAGAAAAACTAGAACAGAAGAGTTTTCAGCTTTTTTTTTAAAGATCAAGGCCAGTGGCATATGCACTCAAACAACACTCACATGCAAATACACACAGATATACACACACACTTCATGCATACAGATACACATTCAGACAGGCAAATCACATAGGCGAACATGAACACACAGATGAAAGTTGGTTGGATTCATGGATGGATGATTTGATGGCTGTGCGGTTGTCTACAAGGGCAAACAGATGGCTACGTGGATCCGTACGACTGAACAGATGCATGCGTTCATACCTGGACAGGTGAATTCATGTTTTGCTGTGAGGTGATGGATAAATATCTGGGAGGATGGGTATCTTCTAGGTTCTAGTGGCTGATGGAAGCATTGGGATGGGTGGATGACTGTATAGGTAAGGGTAGATATGTGTGGAGGAGTGGATGTCTGTGGGTCGAAGGATAAATTGATGAGTGTATGGGTTAGATGGGCTGAGTAGAAGGTGGATGGACGTATGACAGCGGATGGATAGTTAGACGGGGCATTGGTGGCAGTAGAATAATACATGGATGTGGTTGTAATGGATAAGTCATTTCTGATTACTAGGATCTACAACTGTACAATAAATATTCAACTCTGCGCTTTACAAACAAGTGATTGTGTGGCTCCCCGATCCCTGCCTTTTTGTCTATGGACTGATGTTCTCAAATGGTTAGGTGTGGCCTGTGCACCTGCACCTCTGCCACTGTCCGCTGACTATATTGACAAAGAAAAAAACCGTATACATTTGCAAAAGATGACTGTTATGGACTTTCTTCTGGTATGTGGGGAACCTTTTTAAGATAACATGCATTAGCACAAGGCTTTCTGGGGGAAAATAAGCACAACCACAGAATGTGGCGCCCCACTTTATTCCGGCCAGGGCCTAAATAATATGTCTGCCTCAGTCCACTACTAGAAGCTATGTCAAACAAAACATGGTGGATGTCCATTGAGAACCTATGGTTAAAACCTATGGAAGAAGAAGGAACAAAGACTCAGAATCAAACAAACAGCTGCATATTCAAGATAGCCCTAAATTTTACCCATTTTACGAAAGACTTGAATCTGGACACTTGAGTGCAGACCACACACTTTCTATACACAAAGGGCTAAGCCCACTCAGCATGCATAGCACAGACAAGCAATCCCAAAACATCTGTACATAGCACCTTCACACTACATGTCTTCAGGTCAATAACACTGGAGAAAAATATGTCTCGAGCAACAATCTAGGACTGGATCACTAAATGGACTGTGCAGAAGCGTGCGTACAGGACTGCTGCACGAATATGGAAATTTACAACGTGCATAGATTTCAGACGTACAAGGGGGATTCACAAACCTGTCCACTTAATTACTTCTAAAAGAGCATCCCCGGTCTTCTCTGACAAGTAGAGCATGGGCACCCAAGAACCTGGTTCCTCTGTTTTTGGGCACACGTTCAGTCAATACTTTCTCTTATCTACAGACAAAAATGAAATTAAAGAGCAGGCCAGTTTGTTCAGTGCAGGGGTGCTATCTAGATTCTGGAGATGGCAACATGTGGTAAGGTTATGCACCAGAATAAAATGAGACACTTTCACACGCAGAGAAGCATAGACACCACATAGAATCACACAGTGAAGACGAGAAGACTCTACATTACTACAAATGGATGCAGAAGAGAATACCCTGAACATAGACACTAGCAAAACTTTACTTGTACAAGTGCACATCATACAGAACAGCACACTCTTCATGTTTACAAGTACATCTTCTTCACGCCTTCTAGGTGGAACCCGTAAGCATCTTTTTTGCCGAAACCATGGAAACATCCCAAGCAGCAGCGGCTGGTCCATACGGGCGCCAGGGCGGCGCCCCACCTTTAAACTGCTAACTGTCTGCAGTTCGGCAACGGAATGTAAGCAGACGAATTGACAGCTTTCAATTTGTCTGTTTACATTTCCTGGGCCGGGCGGGTTAAAGTGCGCATGCCAACGCACAGCGCATGCAGGGGAGGGGGGGGGGGGAGACTGGGGCGAGCACTCAGAGCAGGAGTCCAGAAGATGGTGGTCTGACTGCGCATGTGAGTGAGGAGCTTGCGCTCCTCACTCACATTCAAAACCATTAGGTATGCTGCACATGCGTAGTGTAGCGTGCAGGCCTCTGAATAGGATCCTGCTCGGGCGGTGATGCGTTTTACGCGAAGTCGCTCCATGCCCTATCAAATTCCAGGGTACAAAGTAAGTAAATAAGGGTCAGCCACCTCCCGTCGCATCCAGTCTCCTGATTTGGCAGTTTAGTATGCAAAAGAAAAGAGCGGGGTTAGTTCCACCACGTTGCAGAGGAGACGAGCGGAACCGAAGGAGAATGGAGATGCCTGGTAAGTATATTTTTTTATTGTACTATTCATTAAATTAAGGAAGGCCTACTGGCTAGAAATTGCTGCCACTCAATCAGTCTACTCTAAAGCCCTCATTATTAGGGAACTACATTAGTAATACCGCACCCGGGAGTAACGATACCACGAAGATGGGTGTTTCCACGTTGCAAGATACTGGGCCACTATTATGTGCTCGGAAATAACTTCATGAAACTCAGCTTCCGCACCAATTGCAGCAGGGATTCCCGCCATGCTGGTCGGGTTTCTACATTTACATTTCACCAGAAAAAACCCAGTTGTGATTTAACGCACATTTTCTAATTCCAATTTAGGCAGAGACTTTTATTTATGCCCGCATCCGAAGTAGAACGGAAAATAGAATATGGGATACTGAAAGAAGTTACTAGAACACGATCTTTAAAAATGTGCTTTGCTTTCTCTGTTGAAGGTCTTTTCTAAGATGGTTTGATTTTTAGTTTTTGGCTTGAAATTATCGGTTGCCGTCTCACTCGCTTAAGGCTGCTGGCTTGTAACACGAGGGTATATTAGTGGCCAAGCTTTGCTCACTTGTAGCAAGATCTTGCACGTCGAAGGCTTTCCGTACAAAAGACACGTTTATATATGAAATATGAGATGCATCCTAAGGCACTGAATGGTCTGTGGTGGTTAATTAGTTACATTAAATGTATGTCTGCCATATTATGGGGTAACTGTGCATATGATGACAGACTGATGTGTGATGTAAAACTTTAGTATATAAAAGCAATGGCAATCATTGATGCAGGTTGTATTTTGAGTGTATATCCTAGAGAAAAGAGATGTCATTCTGTGGTTATACTGAATAGGCAGCTACCAATATCATTTTCATGTGAAATCTTTTTTATTGATGTCACAACTACGCTTTCACAAGTGCCTTATTAACCTTCTTACTTTCTCAAATTTGCTTGAAAATGCACCATTTGCCACATCTTTTTTCAAAAGGTTCTCAGGGGAAGAACCCTCCTCCCGCCTCCAACCAGACTTTATGACAGTTGGGCTAGCTCGCTACGCTCGCTTGATACACATCAGTCACGCGATTTTGTTTACGCCCACCACTTTCAAATGTCACCAGCCGCCCCTGATCCCAAGGTAAAACATTTCTCGCAAAGACATGTCAAATGTATTTATACCTTACTGTGCTTTTTCTGGGAGATGTGAGAATGTTAGATGCACACAACCCACAGGCCTGCAGCAGCATGGGATGACCAGCAAAGAACAAAATGGATGAAAAAATGCAATGAAATGCACTTGAAGTAAAATATAACCTTACTGTGGTCTAGAAGGTGCCTGGAACTCAAAAGTGGGGCCTTTAATGATCAAGGAATGTATGAAACCTAACTGACAGGTGTGGGGCTTTTCTGGGAATTAAGCGTGCTCTTACTGAGTGCAGGCTACAAGGCTCTGCAGCTCCTTGGATGGTGAGCTCATTGAATTCTTGAATCACGGTCACGGGTGGTGAATGTTTGGTTAGTTAGTTTTTTTGTCTTCTGTTTATTTATTCTAATTTAACTTGCCCTAAATTGATATGGCCCAACTTGATTTGATTTCTAATTCCTACTGCTTAGCATCCTCCAACCAAACTCGTACATGTATACTACTTCTCCGCTTTTCTCTATGTATAAGCCTCACTGTCTTCCCTCTGTTCCTTTTGTTAAAAAAAATCACAAAAATTCTCTGTAATAAAAAAAAAAAAACAATCTTTCAGATAAGGCCGATCCTGCACACAGAGGAAAGGGAAAGTCCCAAAAAAGAAGGCACCACCTCTCCCATCACAGAATGTTTCAGACAAAGGCTTTTTCTATGTGCCGTTTACTGCATGTTGTTGGACTCGGAGTGCCTAAAACAGAGGCTGTGGGATGTGTCGAGCTGCAGCAAAAGACCAAGCCTGAGAGAAACTTTCACTTTTCAGTTCCTGACCCAGTTGTGCACATCGAACGCAGACACTATATAGTGCTAATATGTGTATTTAAAACAATCTTTCTGCAATAGCCTAAGACCGTGCTTTTGAAAACAGTCTCTTGTTGTCACCACTCCTATTGTCTCTGTGTGTTCTTGTCCATGGTTGCTATTTTTAGGTCTCGCCTGAGCCAGCGCATGCGCTGCGCTGGCGGGACTTTTAGTAAGTGGGCATTGAAAAATCCGACCACATGCTTTTTGTGTGGCCAAGAGCGTGCGGTCACACGCACAGTTATGGCCAGAGGCACCATCTGGCTTTCCTCTGTCTTCCTAATAAGTGCATTGCTCGAGGGCACCCTTACTGCACCCGCACATCAGCATTAGTTACTCCCGCACATCAGCATTAGTTAATCACTCCTTCATGGCTTTTATTTTGCGTGTGCTTCACAGCGTGCGCAAATGGCGAATTAGCATTATTCACTCCTGCACTGCTTTTATTTTGTGTGTACTTTAAAATATATTATTATTAGCTATCTATTGTGACACAATCTATGTTACATGGATGTTTTTTAAAACAATAGTATTTGTTATTCCCTCGTGCACTGTTTTTTATTTTCAGAAACAAGCAACTGATACAGGGCAAGGGGACAGAGGCATTTAGCAATGTATTAATGTATTAATTTTGTATTGCATCTTCTCTCTCTTTTCCCCCCTTCATTCTCTCTCACCGCCCTCTCCCCCTTTTCTCTCTCTCTTTCTCTCCCCTTCATTTACTCTCTCTATCACCTTATTTCTCTCTCTTTTTCACTCCCCTTCATCACTCTGCACCACCACAGCATCACTCAGGACCACCACAGCATCACTCAGTACCACAACAATATCACTTGACACCACCAAAGCATCACTCAACACCACAACAGCATCACTCAGAGCCACCACAGCATCACTAACGCCAACACAGCATCACTCAGCACCTCCACAGCATCACTCAGCACCGCCACAGCATCACTCAGCATCACTCAGCGCCACCACAGCATCACTCAGGGCCACCACAGCATCATTCAGCGCCACCACAGCAACACTCAGCACCTCCACAGCATCACTCAGCATCACTCAAGGCCACAACAATATCACTCAGGGCCACCACAGCATCACTCAGCACCACCACAGCATCACAAAACGCCACAACAGCAACACTCGGCACCACCAGAGCATCACTCAGCCACACCACAGCATTACTCACGGCCAACACAGCATCACTCAACGCCACCACAGCATCACTCAGCACCACCACAGCATCACTCAGGGCCACAACAATATCACTCAGTGCCACCACAGCATCAGTCAGTGCCACCACAGCATCACTCAGCGCCACCACAGCATCACTCAGGGCAACAACAGCATCACTCAGGCTCACCACAGCATCACTCAGCGCCACCACAGCATCACTCAACGCCACAACAGCAACACTCTGCACCACCAGAGCATCACTCAGCCACACCACAGCATTACTCACGGCCAACACAACATCACTCAACGCCACCACAGCATCACTCAGCACCACCACAGCATCACTCAGGGCCACAACAATATCACTCAGTGCCACCACAGCATCAGTCAGTGCCACCACAGCATCACTCAGGGCAACCACAGCATCACTCAGGGCCACCACGGCATCACTCAGCACCACCACGGCATCAGTCAGCACCACCACGGTATCACTCAGCACCACCACGGCATCAATCATGGCCACCACAGCATCACTCAACAACACCACAGCATCACTCAGCACCACCACAGCATCACTCAGAACCACCACAGCATCACTCAGGACCAACAAAGCATCACTCGATATCACTCAGCATCACAACAATATCACTCAGCACCACAACAGCATCACTCTGCGCCACCACAGCATCACTCTGCACTACCACAACATCACTCAGCACAACCGCAGCATCACTCAGGGCTACCACAGCATCATTCAGCACTACCACAGCATCACTCAGCACAACACAGCATAACTCAGTGCCACCACAGCCTCACTCAGGGCCACCACAGCAACACTCAGCGCCACCACAGCATCACTCAGCAAGACCACAGCATCGCTAAGCACCACCAAAGCATCATGCACGGCCATCACAGCATCACTCAACACCACCACAGCATCACTCAGGGCCAGCACAACATCACTCAGCATCACCACAGCATCACTCAGGACCACCACAGCATCACTCAGTACCACAGCAATATTACTCAACACCACCACAGCATCACTCAACACCACACCAGCATCACTCAGCACCACCACGGCATCACTCAGCATCACCACAAGATCACTCAGCGCCACCACAGCATCACTCAGGGCACCACAGCATCACTCAGGGCCACCACAGCATCACTCAGCAGCACCACAGCCTCAGTCAGCACCACCACAGCATCACTCAGGGCCACCACAGCATCACTCAGGGCCACCACAGCATCACTCAACACCTCCACAGCATCACTCAGCACCACCACAGCATCACTCAGCACCACCACAGTATTAATAAGTGCCACCACAGCATCACTCAAGGCCACAACAATATCACTCAGGGCCACCACATCATCAGTCAGCGCCACTACAGCATCACTCAGCGCCACCACATCAACACTCAGCACCATCACAGCATTACTCAGCACCACCACAGCATCACTCAACGCCAACACAGCATCACTCAGCACCCCCACAGCATCACTCAGCACCACCACAGCATCACTCAGCATCACCACAGCATCACTCAGCACCACCACAGCATCACTCAGGGCCACCACAGCATCATTCAGCGCCACCACAGCAACACTCAGCGCCACCACAGCATCACTCAAGGCCACAACAATATCACTCAGGGCCACAACAGCATCACTCAGCGCCACCACAGCATCACTCAACGCCACAACAGCAACACTCAGTGCCACCAGAGCATCACTCAGCCACACCACAGCATTACTCACGGCCAACACAGCATCACTCAACGCCACCACAGCATCACTCAGGGCCACAACAATATCACTCAGTGTCACCACAGCATCAGTCAGTGCCACCACAGCATCACTCAGCGCCACCACAGCATCACTCAGGGCCACCACAGCAACACTCAGTGCCACCACAGCATCACTCAGCAACACAACAGCATCACTCAGCAACACCACAGCATCACTCATGTCCAACACAGCATCACTCAGCACCACCACAGCATCACACTACACCACCACATCCTCACTCAGGACCACCACAGCATCACTCAGTACCACAACATTAGTACGTGACACCGCCACATCACTAAGCGACACCACAGCATCACTCAGCACCAACAACCTGTGTCACGGCAGCATCACTCAGCACCACCACAGCATCACTCAGCGCCACCACAGGATCACTCAGGGCCACCACAACAATACTCACCGCCGCCACAGCATCAATCAGCACCACCACAGCATCACTCAGCACCACCACAGCATCACTCAGGGCCACCACAGCAATACTCACCGCCACCACAGCATCAATCAGGACCACCACAGTATCACTCAGTGCCACCACAGCATCACTCAGGGCCATCACAGCATAAGTCAACACCACCACAGCATCACTCAGTGCCACCAGAGCAACACTCAGCACCACCACAGCATCACTCAAGGCCACAACAATATCACCCAGGGCCACCACAGCATCACTCAGCGCTACCACAGCATCACTCAATTCCACCACAGCAACACTCAGTGACACCACAGCATCACTCAGCGACTCCAAAGCATCACTCAGGGCCAACACTGCATCACTCAACACCACAACAGCATCACTCAGCACCACCACAGCATCACTCAACACCACCACAGCTCAGCACCACATCTTACTCTGGGGCTCTTCTCCATTTCAAGTCTATCCTCTTGCAATTTATCATAGGCAGGTGACATTTATTCCCTGCTTGCCGTAAGGTTTTGGTAGTTTGAATGCGTACGATAAACGTCAATGCCCATTAACAGAACCAAGTACACACATTATCATGGCCTAATTAATCGCTCTTCAGCGTGTCTTTGTGACTGCCACTCTCTGATTTGTTTTCATTCAAAGTGCCTACAAGGGATTTTATTTGCTATTATATTTAAGATTTAGTAGTTATGTCTAGTCAGATCTTAAACTTCAGAACAATCAATGTGTATGTCAGTCAATTTGAAAGATTGAACATCCAATAGATGTCAAAACAAAACAGAAAAACCAGAAACAACACGGGGATATCTTTTTTTTGTAAATATGCAAAAGTTTTTTATAAACCAAAATTAGAAGGGTACATTCAGAAGAAAATTAATTCAGAAATTAATCATGAAAAGAGGTTTATATAATGTCTCCTACAGTTCATGAATGTCAACATCTATTCCAGAAAAAATATATATAAAGGTAACGGATCTGTTGATAAAGAAAACAGTCACTTTCATATGTTTCTTGGTATGTATCCGTCAGACCATCTTCAGGACGATGAACAATGCATTTAAAAAGACCCTTATTTTTAAAGGCTGGTTTATGAATTGTATCCAGCAAGGATGAACACGTTTCAGAGAAAGTCAAAATAGCTTCAATGCTTCAGTGTCGGAGTTCTCACTGGTAAAGTGCTTGATGTCACCCCAGTTTGTTGGTTAAAATTGTTTTGCCTCACAATTAATCTGTCAGGGTAGTCGTTTGGCATTAACGCAGCTCCCGTGTAGAAACAGTCCTCCGATATTTCTGATTTGGGCTTCAGCTATCAGGACCACTAAGTCTTCACCATACTATCCTCTTTCCCAGTAAACGTCAGACACAGGGATCGATATTTATGTCACTATACACCTTCTGCCTCCCATTTGTTTGTTAAGATATCCGGGCTGTGTAGTCATTACTTGCTTTAGGTCCCATTCAATTAGGGGTGGGCGTAATTTGCAAAAGTGACTTTCGCAAATTATCGCGAAAATGTTAAAAAATCTCTGCAAACACGCGGAAATATCGCGAAGATGCGGAAGTTTTTTTCCCGCCCGTTCGCGGTATTTTCTGCGTGGTCACGGCTCGCCAACTTACCCATGCGGTTGCTCGCGGGCGCGGCCATCTTTTTTCACTCTTCTCACGGTGCATGATCGCGAGAAGAATGATGTGATCGCGCGACCAATGACATTACTGCGGGCGCGAACTGTCGCGAGACAGCGCAAATGGCTACCAACAATCCAACATCTCGTGAAGAACGCGACCGGACCGGTAAAACTTGTCGGCGAACGCGGGGATTCAGGTAAGGCGATCGCGCGCGAGAATGTATTATTTTACAGCGCGAGCAAGAAACAAATTATCGCTAAGCTGAGGAATGTGGCAATTTTGACATTTTCGCGCTCTCCGCGGAACGCGACAATGTCAAATTATCGCAATTTCCGCGAGCGGAACGGAAATTTAGCCCAGGCCTACATTCAATACATGGGTTACGGCAAAGAGCATGGCTATTTACAGCTGTGGAAAGTGCCAGTGGACGTCACAATTTGTTGCAATTAGAAAGTTGAAGGACACAAATGTCCCTAGTTGCTTTAATTGTGTGTAATTCCGCTTAAATACGCGACACAAAATTATGAGAGTTACGCACACCAAGTGGCGGCTGGTGAAATTTGAAAGTGGAGAGGCGTAAACTTTCCAAAGGTACGTTAAATGAAAACATGCATATCTTTACGTTATTATGCTGTTGATACTCTCATCTGTGCTTAGATTTCCCATGAAAGACTTAAAAACAGTACTCAGCTGCACTTTCTGTTTCACGTTTTCGTGTGAGTGTGCATTTTTCATTCAAAGTACACAACTTCAGCAACTATAAAACATCAATCAACTGGTGGTGTGCTTGTTCCTGTAGTCAAGGGTGGTTAACATTTCCTGATGTAGCAGTGCATGATGAAGGCACAAACTCGTTCAGTGGAGATAGAGGGTTGTTTTAAAAGAAAATAAGTTGATGATCAATAAAACCTGGTGCTTAGTTTGTTAAAACAAAATTAGTGCAGATGCCTACGTTTTTTAATAAGTGGCTGCCGCCCAGATCTACCACTGGCACCACCTACTTTTGTCTCTGGCACTACCCGCATGCACCCCTGGCGCGGCTCAAATATGGAATGCAGTGAAACAGCAATCCCACCTACCTACATGAAGGTAGCTTTGATGAGGCGAGGAGTGGAGAAGTGTGGCTCAATGATTAGAGCGGCAGACCCTGATGCAGAGGTCTAGCCCGGGACCAGCGTTCAATTCCCTGCCTCGGCGGGTCTTGGGCTAAAAAATTCCACGGACCTGATAATTCTCGCCTCGGTGCCATTCCAATCATGGAGTCCCACTCTGCAACTCTGGGCAATAGCTTGCTTAATCTCCACAACAGCCCCACAACGCTAAGGATGCCTGGCCTCCACCTTGGGGGTGCCCAGGAGTGGACTCCTCACAGGGAAAGCCAGGATGGGTTCCACAGGGGTATTCATACAAGTGCCTTGAGACCCTTGCGGGTGAGTAGTGCGCTATACAAGTATCAATTTTACTCCTTGATAACTCTATAAAAACCTGAGGTGAAGCTGCCCAGTCTAAGGCCACAGAGTGCAGTCACCCATTGGGCATCTTACTCAGTCCTCTAGCAGCACGCACAGAGGCAGCATGTCCAGGGTGCACTGAATTGTATCTGCCAGTGCTTTGAACGTCTGCGGCAGGGGAGTGTAGTTGTGTAGTGGTTACATTATGGACTGCTTCTCTTACAGAAGTTGCATTCTTACACACAGCTCTACCAAAGCATCTCAATTGCAACCTGAAATCTCGTTATTCTTGACACCCGTGCACTACCTCAGTTTTAACCAGCACCTCCGTGGATATTCGGTACTCTCTGGGACATAATGCTGTAGTGATGATTTGCTAACTTGCCACAAGCAATCTGTGTGACATAATGGAATTTAATTCCCTGATCCACACGCAGCTCTTCTTCTGCACCTCAAGGTTGACCAGCAGCACAGTTTTGAGGCCTCTGCCTCACTTAAGTCTTGATCTATTGGTACTGCACAACTGCAGCATCAGCAACTGAACAGGTGCAGAAAAATGGGTACAGTTTAATGGTGACGTAAAATGTTCAATATTTATGCGCACAGCAATACACTGTAAGTCAAGGGTGTACCCAGAAAATTAAAATACACCACCAAAGTACTTTTGGCATCAAGCAAGCAAAGCAAGCCATCGCAATTCTCATGAAAAGAGCTTACATCCTTTCACTGAGTCATCCATCCTTTCAGTTATCCACCCCCATTTCATCCATCCATCCATCCATCCATCCATTGATCCAATCATCCATCTATTAATCCTTTCACTCATCCATCGTTTCACTCCATCCATCCACTCTCTCACTCCCTCCATCCATCCTCCCTTTCACTCATTCATCCATCATTTCACTCAGCCATCATCCTTTCAGTCATCCATCCACTCATCAATCCAACTATTCCTCATCCATCCATTTACCCGTTTACTCATCCATCGGTCCACCCTTTCATCCAGCCATCCATCTACCCACTCTTTCACTTATTCATCCATTCTTTCACTCATCCATTGTTACATCCATCCTTTCACTCATCCATCCATACTTTCAACCTGTCCATCCATCCAACCTTTCACTTACCTATATATTCATTTAACCTTTCACTCATCATCCATCCTTTCACTTACTCATCCATCCTATCTTTCATCACCCATCCACCTTTTCACTCATCCATCCAGTCACCTCTTTCACTCGGCTATCCATCCATCCATCCATTTATCCATCCTTCCTCCCTTTCACTCATCCATCATTACATCCACCCTTTCACTCATTCATCCATGCGTTCATCCATTCACCCTTTCACTTGCTTATCCATCCACCCTTTCACTCACACATGCATCCATCTATCCTTTCAACCACCCTCCCACCCTCACTTGGCTACAGAGCAGCCATTTTAAGTAGACTTACAGCTACTTTGATAGTGAATACTAATTTTACTTTTAATCATGTTACTCAGTACAAGATACAAAGGCAGACTTTCCAACCACATAAATGCCCACCAGCCTGTGAATAATAAAGTATGAATACCTAAGGTTTAGAAGAGAGGTGAACGAACAGCAGCGGTGACCAGAGTTCATCAAGCACATTGCCAAGCTGTGGCTCTTAGTAACAGCAGGACGCAGCAAGACTGAACACAGTTCCACTGGCTCTGCAGCGCTTTATCAGCTTTGTCCAGTTGCTCGCTACCTGTGCAGTAACACCTGCAGCTTGCCATGTGGGGCCTCTGCACCAGGCAAAAAAGAGTGTGCGCTTCCTCTTCAACCCATCTCGAGCAGAAAAGAAACCAAAAAGGAGAATGTCAGGCTCCTCCAGCCTGCAAGCAAACCAGCAGTGGGTGAGAACGGAGTAGGAGTTACCCCCCACTATTTATTTGTACTCATCTGTCTGCTCCACCCCACCAGTGCTAACTCCTGAATGGGACTGCTAAATATGATAATTCAAGGTATCAAAAGAATCATTGCATTAGACCTGACTCGATGCTCAAGTTGGATTTAATGTAACTTTTGCACAAATGACAACTTTCGAAACTTGCCACCTTGTTGCCCAAAGTGGTCCAGTCACTGTTTACAGTGACTGGCCATGAGACAGCCTTTAGCCCTCCTGGAAGGAAATGTGAAACAACTCTCCGGAAGGGACACAAAGGTCCTGTCTTTGGAAGAGGTGTAACCTCCCCCCAGGCCAAACAGGCTGGAATTCCAAAAGGTGGGATCCAAAGGAGAAGTTGCCTTAGAAGGGCAAATGGTAGACGCACACAAGAGGGGCTGCTCTTTTTTTGCAGGCAGGCTGGCATCAAGGACAGAGGCAGGCTGTCACTGCCATTCTGGTTTTTCCGTGGCTGTGTAGCCCCCACGTGGCCACACCCCTGTGATATAGTAGAGAGCTCACCCACCAAGAGAAGGGTTCTGCCATGTTGGGAGTGACAAATGCAAAAACATCAGTTGATGGACAGAATGCAGAACAATGTCATACATTCACCCCAGTACAGAGATCTGGGCCTAAATCCATCATTTTTTGCTCACCATGCCATTCCAGTTGGGAGTGGACAGAGTGGTGCATTCAGGGCTAGCTAGATGCCAGAATTTAAAGGAAGTCTTCACCAGGTAGAAGGGGACATGGAAGCCCATTGTGTAGAAGATTTGGATAGAAGATCACTTATGTACTGAACATGGGACAGAATAAGGACAGCCCTGCTGTTCCTTGGGCCCAGCAGAGTGATTCTGCATTAAAGACAGGACTGAACCTGCTACTACTTGGGCTAGTAACGAGAGGACTGTATCTGTGGTGCCCTGCTTGAGGAAAATTCGTCCCTGAGCCCCAGACAT
Source organism: Triturus cristatus (assembly GCF_964204655.1). Lineage (NCBI taxonomy): Eukaryota > Metazoa > Chordata > Amphibia > Caudata > Salamandridae > Triturus > Triturus cristatus. The sequence goes on from NC_140586.1 coordinate 254,589,371, forward strand.
ATGAAGTAAGTCCAAGAGTCAATTGCCTGACTTCCTGTTACAGATACAGTCCCACAAAACCTGAAGAAGCCTGCCTTGGTGAGTGGTGGCCAAAAATGCCTGATCACCACTAACAACCTAAGAGCAACCTGGGAGAGTCATGACCTTCAAAGGTTGACCCAGGTCTTCTGGACCCAGAAGAGTTATAGGAGTGCAGTTTGGTCATCCAGCAAGGAAATTACCTCCAGTTAAAAGAAACCACTTGTTTCACTGTAACTAGAGACCAGTACATCAGTGGCAACTACTTTTTGGCTGGACTTCACCCAGACTTCGAGTGACATCGACCCATGTGGCCAAAGTGACAGTACCATTTTTGTGGATTGAGGGTGGGCTCCAGGAAGAACCCCATCACTGGCTTAGCATGCTTGAGCATCTTCAGTATCCTGTATCCCTCGCATCAGGACCACTGCGTTATATTGTGATTCATTCATAGAGTCTGTAACTAGATAGGAGACTGCTTTGACCATGAGGTAACTGTTTTACTTGACCTTATTGGTACCAGTGACTGGCACCCTGCTGGAGTTGGTCGCAACAAGACTGCCTTTATAGCCGTTTTCAAGTTACTTGTCATGGCTAACCCTAAACTGCGAGTTGCGCTAGAGAACAATGAATTATGGCACCGAATGAAAAGCTGTGATTTATTGTTTCTTTAAAAATAATATCTCCAGAACTCTCTGGTGATTTTTTATCATTCATATGTCTATTTAAAGATAAAAATAGAACCTGTTTTTATAAATCGATGTCAGATTTTTACTGTGTTGCGTTTTCTTCTTATTCAGCTGTTTTGATACTTCTGAATGCTTTATACTTGTTTGTTTGATAAAGCCTGACTGACAGAGCCACAGCTACCCAGGGTTGAGCTACGATTTTTCGATTGTACCTGGCAGGACCCAATATGGATTCATGTGTTTATTATACAGTAAGGTTGCACAACCACACCATATCATAAACCATTTTCCTTACGCACCTAAACACTTCTATTGACTAAGTCCTATCATTATTCTCTATGTATAGCTCTGCAATGACCATTATGAGCAGATCACCCCAGGAAAGCTAATTAAATGCCTCCTGTGAGACATGTATCTTATTAAAGTCTTATTGTTAGTGGGAAGATTTATCAAAATGGAGTGGAGAACATTTTCATTGCTGGTGCACCGTTTAGGCCTGGGCAAAATTTAAATTACATAAACTTAATTTGCGTAATTTCAATAATTTAGTTTGACAAAATTCCCAAACTTTAGCCATTAATCCACTTTGTGTAATTATGCGCTATTTCTAGTAAAAGTATTGCGAGAATGGGCCATCGCACTAACAATTTACCACAAATGCATGGGAACAACAGAACTCAAGCCGCTGTTCACAGTGCTTTTGCCATTATTTTCAAGTTTGAAATGAATCCACACAAATATTGACACAATGAGGCATTTCACACTAAATGACAAATTCGCATTTTGCGTAATTTGTCTACATTTTGAGTAATTTTGCAGAAATGTATAATCATGCAAAGTACACACATTTCACACTACTCTAGCACAGATATAGAAATCACAGCCATCTCAACTACCCATTGAGCATCGTCATTTATCGGTCTGTAAGGCTTTCAAGGTGAACTCCTCCACGGTCCTCTTCAAAAAAGAAGTCAAAGGGCTCCTGATGAAGACATTTCTGCCTCAATCTGGCCTCTCCATCTGATTCGGGGGCCAGAGACGTCGATTTGTGGCCCAGCTGCCGGGCTTACGAGAATGCTTGGACAATTTTCAGACTGTTAATCTGTCGTTTTTAGGTCTCGGCTAGCGTAGGCTGTGCAGACATGCGCAGTCTCGCTGGCGAGATTTTACGTTTTTGGGTAGCATTCACTAGTGGGGTTTAAGCCCCGCCCCTCTTTTCCATTGGCTGGCGTCACCGTTTATGCTAAACGGTGGCCAGCCATTGGAAAAGAGCTTCCAGTGACGTACACTTTTGTCTTTTAGAGCCGTCCCAGTTGGACTGGCTCGTCTGACTTCCTGCTGGCGTAAAAGGTTTCTTATCTTCTTTACGGGGCCAAACACATGGCCCCATAAAGACAAGAAACCTTTTAGCAGGCGAGGCCGTCCAAGTGGGACGGCAGAAAAAGGCGACGAAAACATCATGGCGAGCGCTTGTTATTTTCTTACTGTCACGCGCTATGTCACTGTAATCCGTGATTTATCTGCAGGGAGTCCTTCTATGCCACACACAAGCACCTTCATGGCATTTTGTGCCACAGCAGTCGTTCCTAAACATCTCTAGCCTCCTGGCATGGAGACAGTACAAGCAATTTCCGGGCGTGTAAGATCCGCAGAGCCGTGTTTTTTGTCCCGCAGTTTTAGATAGCTCGAATTCAACCTGGAGGTATCAGGGCGCTTTACAGGAGCACCAGCTGTTCCAGACGGGCACATCCATGTTTTGTTAGGCACGGTGAAATGAAGTGATTTGCCCAGAATCACAAGAGGTTGAATCGCAGAGACTCGAACCTGGTTACCCAGCTTCGAGGTCATATGCTCTAACCGTTAGGCCACATCTTAATGAGTCCAGCCTGCAGGGACAGGGGCCCCTGTACTTACACTCCTGAGTGTGTCACTCCTGGGCGTGTCACTCTTAAGATTGTCAGTCCTGTGTGTCTCTCCTGAGGTTATCACTCCTGTATGTATCACTACGGGGTGTGTCATTACTGAGGGTCTCACTCCTGAGTGTGTCACTGGAGCGTGGGGGAGAGCAAACAACCCCGTACTGGTCACCGTGTTCTATTTGTATGCCGATGCTTGTTTAAACCCGAGATGCGCTTGGTGGGCGCTATACCCCGACCTTGTCACGTGAGAGCTTGTGTCTCACTCTTCGCCAACCAGCAGGAAGTGCATGAATCTTCTGGTTGAGAGAGGCACTTATGGAGGGGAGAGAGTGCATCCCCCACGAGCACGAGAGTACCTCTGAGACACGTGACAGTGAGTGCATGTGTGAGGGCGTGTAAGATCCACAGAGCCGTGTTTTTTGTCTTGCAATTTTATATAGCTCAAATTCAACCCGGAGGTATCATGGCGCTATACACGAGCACCAGCTGTTACAGACGGGCACATCTATGTTTTGTTAGGTGTGGGGAGATGAAGTGATTTGTCCAGAATCACAAGAGGTTGAGCCGCAGAGACTCGAACCTGGTAACCCAGCTTCGAGGTCATTCGCTCGAACAGTTAGGCCACATCTTAATGAGTCCAGCCTGCAGGGACAGGGGCCCAAGTACTTTCACTTTCCTGGGCGTGTCACTCTTAAGTTTGTCAGTCCTGTGTGTCTCTCCTGAGGTTATCACTCATGGATGTATCACTACCAGGTGTGTCATTACTGGGTGTGTCATTACTGAGGGTGTCACTCCTGAGTGTGTCACTGGGGCGTGGGGTAGAGCAAACAAACCTGTACTGGTCACCGTGTTCTATTTGTATGACGATGCTTGTTTAAACCCGAGATGCGCTTGGTGGGCGCTATACCCCGACTTTGTCACGTGAGAGCCGTGTTTTTTGTCTTGTAGGTTTATATAGCTCAAATTCAACCCGGTGGTATCAGGGCGCTTTACACGAGCACCAGCTGTTCCAGACAGGCACATCCATGTTTTGTTAGGTGTGGGGAGATGAAGTGATTTGCCCAGAATCACAAGAGGTTGAGCCGCAGAGACTCAAACCTGGTTACCAAGCTTCGAGGTCCTACGCTCTAGCCGTTAGGTAACATCTTATTGATGCGGCCGCGAGACGCGATATGTGGTGGGGGAGGGGGAGAAGCGGGAGTTGTGTGCGCGCGCGGCCAATGCTTGGAAAAACAAGTCTTGAAAATGCAATAGGTCTCGCCTTTGATTAAGTTAAAGCCATTTGCTTTGCTAATGGTATTGTGTAGCAAAGCAAATGGCTTTAACTTAATTAAAGGCGAGACCTATTGCATTTTTAATGCTTGTTGTTGGTTCTGCTCTCTACCTAAACTCTCTCTGTGTCTCATCCCTCTCTCTGTATCTCACAGTTTTTTTCCGACTCCCATCCCTGTATTTCTTCTTCACCTAGTTCACTTCCCATAGAACCTCATCTCTATCTTTACCTCACATATGTTTCTGTCTCTCTCCATGTCTCTGCTACCTTACCTCTCTCAGCTCTTTCTCTATCTTACCACCCTCCCTCCTCTCTATCTCACATCTTTCTGTGCCACCACCTATGATTTCAGTTTACCTCATCAATAGTTCACATTCCAACCTCTTCACCTCCTGTTTCTCTGTTTTGGCTTCTGTTCCCTTTGCCCTAAATATCTTACTCCTTTGTGGCTACTTCTATCTCCCTACCTCCACCTCTTTTTGTCAGTCAGTCAATCAATCAGTCAAGAAGGCTTAGTTTGACCTTAGTCTCAAAACATTATAAAACCACATTATATAAAACAAATCGGCATCTTACATATAGAAAACCATTAAAATCGCTTTACACAACTAGACATAAAATTCCTACATTCCATAAAAACATTTTAAGAGCCCCCTTTTAAGGATCAGATGAAAATGCTTTTAACAGGCTTTAGAATTGCCTTCCAGATGTGTTGTATCTTCAAACAATCCACAAGAATGAACAGGCAATCACACTTTTAACCCACATGTGCATTTTCCCGGATCATCCATCATTGCTGACTTCACTTTGCTATTAATGTGGCATAGGTTTTTCACCAATTCTTAGTCTTAAGATCTCCGCTCTTAGTCTGGGGTTTGGTAGAGTGTCAGTATACGGAAATCCCTCTTCATTCTGCCAGGACATTAACATGAATTGAACTGAGGGTTTCCCCTGATGATACTGCATGTCCTGTTCTCTGACTTTATTCTTTACCATAGTGTGAAGCGCGCCCATTGGGATCCCTATCGGAAGATTCTTGTTTGAGAAATCTAAACCCAGGATCCTCCATATTTAGCCCAAGGTTTCTGTTGGCACTCTTGGCCCACTTCATCTCGTTATGCAGGATCTCATTTTTACACATTGATGAGACCTTTTGTCCTTCTTCTGTCTCCAGACATAGCTTGACTCTTACTGCATCAGCAAACGCTAAGTAACTCCAGGATGTTATTCCTGTTTCCATTGTGATTGCCTGGTTCATTACTGACCCTGGTAATGATAGCAAGCTTTTCAGGCATTTTCCCTCTTCATATTCCCAGCTCACTTTGCCACTTATACATAGCAATTCAGCACTGTAATGGAATTGCGGGTGAACCATAGCAATGCAAGCGGTCAATACAGGTTGTAAAGACATGTCGCCATAATAGTTGTTAAACTTTTTTAGGCCGCATATTGATGCTAAGGTTCTCTCTTTGAGGGACTCAATATGTTCTTTCCATGTCAGACTATTTTCAAACCAGACCCCTAAGTACTTATATTTAATAACAGTTTCTAGTTTTTTAGGACCCAAATACCATGCAGTTTTTCCTGAATTTGTCCCCAAATGCCAGCACTTTGGTCTTATCCATGTTTATCACAAGCTAGCTCTAATTACAGTACTCCAGATAAGGGTTCAATTTGTTTTGTAAGTCTCTTTTCATCATATCCATTATGACCAGGTCATCTGTGTGCAGGAAGCATGCTATATGGGCACCATCCATTTTTGGGCCGAGACCCTTTGCTTCAGCTAATACAGCTGGTAAGTCTGCGATAAACAGAGAGAAGTACAAGGGGGCCCTAACATAGGCCATTCCTAATTTGGATTTCAATCTACTATCTGTGTTAATAATTACCTGGGCTCAATTTTGTGACTTTAGACCCTGTATGATAGGTAAAAGACTTAGAGGGATTTTCATTTTAATCAGCATTTTCTACAGGCATGTCCGATTCACTGGATCGAATGCTCTGCGGAAGTCAACAAAGCAACAGAACAATCTGCCACTTTGTTCCACTGCATTCCTTGCGCATGACCACAGACTGAAACAGTGGTCTAATCATTCTCTAGACCTCTTTTTTTCTGTCATCTAATAGTCTCTCTATTTTTCTCTTTCTCGCAGAAACACATCTTACTCTGGGGCTCTTCTCCATTTCAAGTCTATCCTCTTGCAACCTCTTTGTTTATATATTTCTCTACCTCACTGTCTCTCCCTCTTTCTCTATCATACAACTCTCTACTTCTGTTATTAAACCTTATATCTCTTTCTCCATTTAACTTGTCTCTCAACTTCCTCTTTCCGCTTTCCGCCACTTTTATTTTTTCTACCTTCCACCCCTCTTTACCTTTCTCTCTTTCTTACTACTCTCTCTATCTGACCACTTTTGCTACACATCTTCTCATTGTATTGTCTCTCTACCGTGCATATCTTTGTTTTTCCTCAAGTCACTCTGTCTACCTCTACCTCTCACTTTCTTTAACTTTCTCTAATTCACCTCTCATGGCAGGTCCTCGTGCCAGCTTCCCATGTGACAGTTCTCCTGTGCTGCTTGCTCACAGTCTGCTACCCTCTGCTGCCTGTCTACCTGCTGTCCTCTGTTTATGCCTTCTCTGTTTGTTTCTTGTTTTGTTTTGCCTTTTCTGCTAATTTTTCTGCCCTCTGTTTTGCCTCTTCTGCTCGTTTTTGTTCCCTCCGTTTTGCCCTCTTCTGCTCTGTTTTGCATTCTACTCGTTTTTCTGCCCTCTTTTTTACCTTTTTCTGCTAGTTTTTTGGCTCTGTTTCACCTTTTCTGCTAGTTTTTCTACCTTTTGTTTAACCTTTTCTGCTCGTTTTTTTGCTCTCTGTTTTGCTCTCTTCTGCTCTGTTTTGCCTTTTTCTGCTTATTTCTCTGCCCTATGTTTTGTCTTTTCTGCCCTCTGTATTGCTTTTTCTGCTCTCTCATTTTTCTGTCAGCTTTGCCTTTTTCTGCTTGCTTCTTCACTCTTCCTGCTGTTTCCTCATCACCTGGCTTTTCGACTGAGACCCTGCATCCCAGCACCCAGATACCCACAGGTGTGACAGTGCTGTGCTCTACAAATGCAGATTGGCCTGTTTTTCTACATTACCTCTCTCTTTAGTTCACCGCTAGAAATACTGAACTCCTTTACTTCTCTCCTACATGTCCATCTTCATATCCCTAGCTCCCGCTGACTCTCTACAGCACTCTAAAACCTTACTTATTCCTCTACCTCACTTCTTCTACCTACATTATCCTCTTTCTAACTCTCTTTAGCTTTACTTCTGGCAACCTCATCTATCTCTATTTACTTTACCTCTCTCCTACTTCACATATTTTTCACCATCATCTTGATCTCTAACCCGTTCTCCCCCTTCTTACCATCTCTCTCTTAGTAATCTTTTGATACCTCTGTTCTTGTCCTGCCCTGTCAACTTTCTTACTTAGCAGAATCACAGTTAACTGTCTAGCAAAAGAAGTGCACACATATAAAGCAGAGAAGAGAGACAAGGCAGGGGGAGAGAAATTAGGAGAAAATTAACAGAATGGAATGGTGAAAATCCTAAGAGTAACATTTTGTTTTCATAGTTGCAACAAGAACACCAATAGCAATGAGGGGTGGTGGGGGGGGGGGGGGGTGACAAATATCCAGCATCTAAAGCTACCATCTCAAGCGCTATGTGCATATGTCTTATTTTTGATTTTGTGCACTAGTCCACTAAACACTTACCAAGCACCATAGGCATATGTTGCTACAATGAGAGTAACAAGCTGGTTAAGCACTGGATTCCACATAAAATGTGAGAAGTAAAAAGATCCAAATTCGCGGAGAATTGGTTTTACCAATGCTTGTTCAAGCTTTCTTTTGGTAGTATTTTGCGGGAGTACACTGGGGAAAGAGGGGGGAATTGCGGTAGAGAATGTACTCTGCCCAGAGAACCATAAATTCTTAAACTATCACTGATGTACACACACAAAACACAGGAAAGCATTCATCCATGTGTTGTTCCACATACCCACCTAAGTCATAGAACAGTTGCCCACAAACACAGATGTGGCACACATTGCAGGCCCATGTCATCGTGTCCAGACTCAGCCCACAAATACATCCATAAACCCACAGACTGATGCACCCCACCAAACGCCTAGAGACCCGACACAAACGCAGATCCCTCTCTCTCACTCTCACACACACACACATACACACACACACACCCCACACACAAACATATAACAGTCACACAAAGTTTGTTTCCAAGCAGGCAGACATGCATGCAGTGCACACTTTAAAGATACACAGAGGCACACATGCATGCACCTCTATAAAACTTGTGCAGGCAGAGACATATTATACAAGAAGTAGCTATACATATTCACCCACACACCATAACTAAGTAAACACAGATAGTAAGCTCACATGCATGGCTGCCCACACACAGATGTAGAAAAGCAGCGAAACCTACAAAGAATCACATAGTGGGTTGGCGTCAACAGGCTAGACATGGAAAGCGCTCCCTCACGACAAAGGTCACACAACTTCCAGACATGGAACGTCCATCATTTTGATCTGGATTGGATTGATTTATCATACACAACGAATACCACAAATGACCGTTTAAATTAATCTAACTATAATAACTAAAAATCTAGAACATATTGTTACAGAACGAGATAAAATAGAGGAAAACAGGCAAAACTAAAAACCGTGCAGCAAACGCAAAAACAAACAACACAAACAGCTGCTTACCTTTCGGATAGCAACTGGGGATCATCCCACACCATATCACATCTTGAGTTCTCGTTAGCAACAAATAGTTTTAATTAAAAAGAAAATGTGGCAAAGAATGCCTATCTCACAGATCTTTAGAGAGCTCCTTCAAAGCCCCAACTCGAGCCCATTGCAGAGTTTGTCACCGAGCTGACCTTTCATTTATTTAGCAGATGCAAGATCTTCAAAGCTGCTAAAATGGTACTGTCTGGCTTGAGTATTCCCACATTCAGAATTTCCGACAAATAACAAAGATGAGTCAAACTGCCCAAAACTGAACCTTGGCAAGAAATGGAGAAAGCACACTTAAGAAAAGTAACACCATGGCAGACAAGCCCAGTCGACATTCACGAGAAAATCAGAGTGCCCTGAAAAGGAGAGAGCACAGTCACAAGAATAGATACTCATTACCCTGGAGGAAGAAGTGGTGCTCACAAGAATAGACACTGAGGGACCGATGCACAAAGGGCCTCTGCACTCGTGGCGGAGTCCCCACAGTTGTGGCGGTGGGGGAAGAGGGCCAGCACTTGTGGCAGAAGCCCCGCAGTCGTGGCGGGCGAGGGGCACACTTGTGGCGGGACCTCAGCATTGCAGTTTCTTATTGAGCAGGTGCTGCCACGAGTGTGGCACCCAGCCACGACTGCGGGCCCCTGCTATGAGTGTGGAGGTCCTCTGTGAATCCAGCCCACAGTGGCCAGGTATGAAAAGTGCGCACTCACCGGAAGTAGCAAATGCATAGATAGGAATATTGTTCGCTCTCAAGAAGAGTTACACATTAACCATGTACGAATGGTGCATGATCACAAAAAGAGTCACACAGTGGCCAGACTTGACAGCGCACACTCACAAGAAGTTACAAAGTGCCAATACATGGACATGAACTGTCATAAAAAAGCGTCACACACGAGCTAGGTAAGTAAAGTGCCTGAACCCAAGAAAAGGTACACAGTGCCCAGATATGAACAGCACACACTCGAAAAATCACAGAATACCCAGAAATGAACAGAACACACTCAAGATGTGTCACACAGTGAGCACTTAGAGAGTGCACGCTCACAAGATTCACAGAGGGCAGATTTATCAAACTTTGACGCAGCGCAATGCAGCAAGACAACTTGCAGTGTTGCGCTGTGCCAAAAGGAGAGTGTGAGAAAGTCTTCCTTTTTTGCCCTGATCACCCCCATTGTTTGCTTGGTACTGTTGATAACTGACTCTGATTGCACCCTGGGCTCTGCTTACCAAGCCTAGGGCCAGTGCTCTGATTATAAGGATTAGCAAAGTAGGTGTAATTTAAATTTGTACTGACATCCTAGCTGCAAGTTCCTAGTATATAATATAGCATGTAAGTTTAGAGGCCCAGTAGACTTAATGCACTTAAGTGTGCACTACTGTGGTGTGTGCTGTCATTTTAAAGTCCGCACTGCTTTTACCTTAACTTAGTACGCATATTCAACTTTGGATTTAAAGGTACTTCCATAGTCTCAAACTACCTTATTTTTACATATGTCACCCCTAAGGTCTCCCCTAAGTGCCCCAGGGGTAGGGTACCTTGTAACTATAAGCAGGGACATTATAAAAGAGGTTTTAGGGGGTAAACTGGCAATTCTGTTGTTCCCCATTGTAGTGAATGGCTCCTTAAGTTAACATTGAGATATGTTATGTAAGTATGAATATTGATAAGACCCACGTAAAAATATACTTCAAGGTATCAAATTCATTGTTTAGATGAATCCAACAACTTGCCACTGTTAGATTTATAATAACCATGACAGAAATTAAGTTATTAAACTTTCTTTTCTGTGAGCCAAAATCCAGCCTTTCAGCTGCTCGCTTCTGATTGGCAAGCCTCTGCCCAGGCTGACCAGGCTGCTCTAATGAGGTGTGAAAAGCCCTGCTAGAGAGACAATTGTTTTCCTGTGGGCGGAGAAGTACAAGCTGCAGAGCAGGTGGCAGGAAGGGATAGCCAAACTGGTCTTCAAAGGGAGAATGATACTTTAGGGCAGCACAGGCTGACCCCCACATTCTGCCACCCCAGCCATACAGGAACCCCTTTAATTAGATTAGGTAGAGGATTGGAAGGGGAGTGCTTAGGAAAACTAGCCACACCAGTAGGTTGGGTTAGCCTGATCCAGCTGCTCTGGAGAGACGTTCTCCATTTTGGATTTTGAGAGAGCAGTGCTTTCTAAGACAAACATATGCCACACTTTGGAAGAAATGGTCATACACCTGGGTGGCACCTTGCATCCCATTGGTCAGGGGTGCTTCCCTGCTTGATGCCAAGGAACACTGGATAAAAATGGAAGAACTGCATAGTTCCTTAGATCTGCTGCCTGAAACTACAACAAGAAGAAGGACTGCCCTGGTGGAACCCTGGTCTGCACCCCAAACTATTGCACTCTGAAGGACTGCACTTGCTCCACACTTGGAACTACAGCCCTATGGACTTTGCCTTGCTTCAAGAAGGATTGAGGAGTGGACTCCCTGCAAGCTACAGGTTAACAGAGCTCACCTGCATCACCAACAGTCCCCAACCTGGAGTGTTTCCAGTGCACTTTTAAGGATGTTGGCAGGTGCATTGTGGGAATTGTAGTCCAGACGTCCCAAGGACCATCTAGGAGATTGCACACCCTTGTACTTGTGTTCTGGACACTTTGAACCCTCAAGAGGAACTTCAGGAAGAAGCTCCAGAAGTTTGGAGAAATTTGGAGCAACTTTTGGAATAAGCTCCATGAGGTGACCGACTCGACGTCAAGAGTCAAGCCGGCTAACTTCAACTGTGACCTGGCCTGGATTTTAGGTTCATCCCACTGAAAGCCCCAGTGCTTCATACTTCCAGGGTTTGACCAGGGCCTCGTGGAGAAGCAATCTAACGACATTGCATCAAGATCAGTCTGCTGGAGTGGACCGCTTAACGTCGAGAGAAAATCCTCCAGGAAAGTTTCTAAGTCCGAAGGCAAAATTTTGACCAAGACCTCCCTCTTAGTGTATCTGACCAGGGCTCCATCGTAGTTAGCCTCAAACTTTGACTTTGTCTCAGTCAGCGCGACCTGATGTCCCAAAGTGGCGCTATATCTTTTTAAGCACTCAAAAGTGTTCATTATTTAAAAATTCATATCTCCGGTTCTCTACATTGGATTATTGTCATTTTGGTGTCCATTTGTTCATAAAATATAATCTATTTTTATAAATTGGAGTTGGATTTGTATTGTGTGTTGTGCCTTACTTATTTAATGTATTGGTGTTTTTAAATGCGTTACACACCTTTCTCCTACATTATACCTCCCTGCTGGTTTCCATCTACCAAGGGTTGACCAAGAGCAAATTTATTGAGACCTTGACTGTCCCTTTTATTGTGTTAGGTAAATCACTATTTATGACTACTAATAATCCACTTCCCAACAGAGAGGACAGAAATGTGCCATATTTACCATGAAATGGCGCCTTCCTGCACTCTCCTTGCGCTGGCACACTAAGTGCAGTTTAGTGCTAGTGCAGGCATCCTTGCGCCATGTTGCAAGGGTGCCTGCATTGCAGGTAGGATTGTTTTTTTGCAGGAAGGGACACCTTCCTGCACAAAAACAATCCTCAGAGCCATTTTCCTCTTTCTAAATGGGCTGTAGAATGCAGCACACTTAAAACGAGGAAACAATGCATTGAAATAAAGATATTTCTCTTCACTGCGCTTATATCAGAAAGGCATTCAATTTAGACGCATTTCCAGGTTTACCAGTCATAGAAAATCTGGGAATGCACCAAAATGCATTAGTGGATGCGTGGGAACGCCCTTGCCCCACCCATTTAGCACCTTCCCAGCACAGATTAACACAAGGCATCAACTTTTGCTGCCTTGATTTACTCTAGATATGCCAAGCAGTGCAGGGCCACGTAAGGTGGCCTTGCATGGCTTGGTAAATCCGACTTAAGGATTGTGTTGCCCTTGTGTCACTATGCATGACACAAGGTCAATGCAATCCAAAGATAAATCTGTCTCGGAGTGTCTATGTATACACACCCACAGGAAGAGTCACCCAGGGCCAGATTTACCAAAGTGTTGCTTTGCCCTTGCATTACTCTGCCCTAGGCTGACGTTCTTTGGGTGGCACATGTGTGTTCCCACACATCCATCCATGGATTTTAGCATATTTCCATATTTCTAATCACTATTGGAGAGCGAGAGAAAGTGAAATCAGTTGCACTCTCCCACTACTGAACATTTAAATCACATAGGCAACTGATTGAACAGGGGTTGTTTGGAACCATATCCGATTCCCTCTTGCTAATAGGATGTCAGGTGTACTCTCTGCGTGATAGTTTCCTTCTGATGGGATATCCAAATATTTTGCAGTAGACACCTCACTCAATTATCGTGACATGCTTTATCATTGGCGCCTATCCACAACTTGCTCAGATGATACTACCAGGGTGGACTCAACCATAGTTGGTAATGGGAGTTCTTAGATAAAGCAAAATGGGATATGCAGGGACCCAGATAGGTGATATGTTGAAAGTACCTCAAGGTATACCCTAATTACTATTTTATTCCGTGGTTACCTGGGATATAAATTAAAACAAAACATATTGAGGGTTCTGTTGAAAGGCTGTTGTTCAATTATACCCTCACTTTTCTGCCAACATGTTTCGGCCCTCACCAAGAGCCCAAACAGGTCTGGGGCCTTCGTTAGGGCTGTTTCTTCAATGTCCCTGCCTGTTACTCAAGCACACTGTGAGGCCTGGTGCTCTCACCTCTCTTACTACTTTTGTTTCCTTATTCAGAGGATTTTCTGCAAGGTGGAAAAAAAGGGAGGGACAAGAAAATAAAGCAGACTTTAGTGTATGTTATCTATCCTGAATCTTTTTTGTTTTATTTGTGTCCAGATTCTTAACTGTGGTGGACACAGATCCCAGATGTGAATATTGCACACTCTCAAGAAGAACCATGCAATGGCCAAACAAGTACTATGCATGAACTGAAGAAAAGGTACACAGCGCCAGATATGAATAGTGCACACTCAGAAGAAGAGCAATGCAGTGGACAGACAAGTACTGTGCACCACCCAGGAAAAGGTACATACACAGTGCCAGATATTAATAGTGCACACTCACAAGATGAACCAAGCAGTAGCCAGAGAAGTACAGTGCACACTCGCCAGAAAAGGTACACAGTGCCAGATATGAATAGTGCACACTCACAAAATGAACCACGCTGTAGCCAGAGAAGTACTGTGCACACTCACGAGAAAAGGTACACAGTGCCATATATGAATAGTGCACACTCACAAAATGAACCACGCTGTAGCCAGAGAAGGACTGTGCACTCACAAGAAAAGGTACACAGTACCAGATATGAATAGTGACACTCACAAAAAGAACATACAGTGGTCAAATAAGTACTATCCTCGCATGCACAGTGCCAGATATGAAAAGAAGAACCACACAGTGGCCAGATACAGAGGCTGCAAGCACACTAGTAGTGTTACACAGTGGCAAGGCACGTAGAGTGCACTCGCGCTGAACAATACTCTCACGAGAAGTAACATACATACTAGCTAAAGGTTAACAACCACTCACACATAGTGACCACACGCAGAACACTTCACAGGCCAAAACATACACAGGCAGTCCAAAGGCACGAGTGTGCCTAAATGTTCCAGAAGTCTGGCATATCCTGCAGTTTATGAAATGCTCAGCCACGTTTGATACTGTAGTTATTTTAGAAAAACCTATGAATATTTCCAGTCTTTCCCCTCCCTGTTGCTAGAGCAGGAGGCTTTCCTTTGGAAAAAGAGGTGTGGTATAACTGGGGGATTTTCAGACTCACACACAAACACCAAGAGCGATTCCTTCAGCCTCGCGCAACTGCGTTTTGTTAGCGCAGCCCTGACCCCGCGCCTGCCCCTCGTCCTGCCAAACGTCACAGACGAATCCAAATGACAGGTTAAATGTTTGCAGACTGTTCTCGCTCCACCCCAGCTTCCCGCCTCCTTCTGCAAGATCAGAGACTTGCAACTATTTTTATTTTAACATTCTCTTGATGAGGCTAATGATAAACATCTGCCATTTCCACGCTAAGCCAGCAGCGCGCTGCTTTGTGCAAGCCTCCTATTTAAACAAAGTAAAACACACTGCCCGCGCGCTGGAGGCCTGCAGGGGCTCGGGAGGGCTCCATCTGGGCGCGTGGAGGAAAGGGAGCCCGAGCCTCACTCTGGACTTGCTGGGCGCGTGGAGAGGAAAGGGGGACTGACTCTGGACTTGCCTGGCGCAGGACAGGGCACAGATGTGGAAAGTGGCAGCTACATATGGATCCAATGGACACGAATGGGAGGAGGCATGGTGACTCAAAGTTTAACTCTCTCGCTCTACCACTTATGAAACAGGGAAGGGAAGGAGGTTGGGAAAGGAAAGGCTGGCAAGAGTGTGAGGGAGAGAATAAAGGAAAACACGAGAGGGAGAAGAGACGGAAAGAAAGAAAGGGATGGCGGGGAAGGGTGGGTGAACATCGTTATCGTGTGAAGAAGAAAATAAAGGAAAGTAGAAAAGAACGGCGGCGAGGAAGGGAAGGGTAAAAGGGATGAAGATGGAGGGGTGGATGAAAATGATGGGCAGAAAGGAACTAAACTGCAACATGAGCATCAACTAGTGTAACCGCTAAAACCAAGAAATAGAAAAACCAGGAGACGTAAGCGGGCCGGAAAGCAAGCCAATAGTCTCACAATTATTACTGACTTATTTCCTCCAATCCTTATCCAGCTGGCAATTCCAGGGGACCAGTTACAAAGAGTTTCCACTGGATCGAGTGGCTCGCATGTGGGTGTTTGGGTATCTTCTGCACTGCCATGGAGGTATTTCCAGTTTGTCACAGTTATATCTTGGAACTGTTTTCTGCTGCCTAGCGGTGTCAATTAGTTTCATCTGGTGAGCTTTTTTTAGGCAGTGAGATTGCCCTTGTTTTTTCAGCTGGACAAGTTTAGTTTAATGCCCAGAGCTGGAGCCAGTGGAAACATCTTGTAACAAGGCTTCAGTTACTCGAACCATTGATTTTAATTATATTCCATTTTAAATCTGGGTGCTACTTGCTTTATAATCACATTTGTTCTGTTGCCATGGAGCAAGTTTTGGTAAAGATGTTTTCCTAGCGCCTGACTAGTGGTGGCACTGAGGTGGCACCGGCCAGGCATGTACCTTGCTTCAGGATGGACCACTTGAATCCTGTTGAAGGTGGCCCATGGCAGTGAGCCAACACTAGGGCGTACAGCGGCCATTGGCTCCTCCGCACATTATTTGTGTTCTCTTCTACTGTGCGGAACAGTAAGCGAAAGGGTTATTGGGGGCTTCTTTCCCCCATGGTCAGTAGGTCCAGACTAAAATGTTACTCCTTTAATTCTACCAGTGCCCTGGCTGGAAGCAGTTGTTAAAAGTCAGAAGGGGCACAGCAGGCCTCCAGCCTTGGCAGTCCTCCAGGGAGCCTCTGCATGCCACTCACAAGTTGACCAGAATAGGAACAAAGATTTGAAATCTTGGGTCTTTCTCCAGTTCTGTATATCTGTAGGGTATGGGGTTCTCTGCTTGTAATCTTGCTAATCAAGACCATTTATTTAACATACGACACATGCTGAGTTGTTTTGGCCTTTAATGATTGAAGATAATTACTACTCACAGGTCCAGTGATAGAGTGCTATAACATGCCCACAACGGTACACCAGATTGCAGCACATGTCCTAAAATGGGCCTATCTCTAGGAAAATAAGATTCACCCAATGGGAAAAATAGAATCGTGCTAGGGAATTCTTGCACTGGAACTGACAACCAAGGAACCAATAGCCCACCTAAGTGGTACTCATTTTATCAATGTTAAACAAGCGTAAGGAATTGAAACTGTGTTCAAAAGCGGATCTCAGGTCAGTTCTTACTTTGTAAAATAATGAGTGTCAGGGACGACGCTATTTCTCAGGCAGCCTCTGAGGCCTGTACCGCCTAAGCTCATTGACTACGTTGCCAATACCAGGGACATCTATTTACCACTACAGTCCTTCAAATGTGACATTTTGGACTATACTGGGTAACCCAAAGCTAAAAGAATGGAATGAACACCATAGTATTATTATTATACATTTTATTGCAAAGTTGATTTTTGTAAACACTTTACACATGTGTTTTTTTCAAAAATAGACTGACAGCGCCCCCATATGTTGGACTGTCATAAATAGGGGCAACAAAGTATGTGCTCTGTGACATGCACCGACAAACACCAGCACAATTTAAGTACTATCTCAGGCTAACATTGGCTTTGGCCTTGATGAATGTATTTTGTTTTGTGTTTAGAAACCATCTCTCCAACTTCTCTTTACTAAATATTAACATATTGATTCATTTTAATCATTACCTTCTGTTACTTTTTATAAATTGTTTTTGAAATCTTAATTACATTTGTTAACAGTAATGTTGGTTTGGTTCTGTTAAAATAATTTACACACATTTCCTCTGAAAGCAGCCCATTAATTGAGCCACAACTAAAGGTTTAAGCCCAGTATTCCTCATTTAAACCTGTTTTCTTTTTCTTGGTTACTGGGCTACATAAATTGTTGAACCTCAATCCTTGTTCTTACGCCAAGTCAACAATACAGCTCCTCATAGATGTGGGCAGTTTTGTTTTTTGTTAGTGTTAGTTAAGGGATAGGTTTGTGGAAAATTAGAAATAATTTTGATTTGAACGTTAAACTCCCTTTCTCACAATGTAAATTCTCCACAATGTGAGAAAATTTCTTCAACATCTTCCTAAGCGAACACCTCAAATTTATAAATGACCTCAAATCAACCAATATCTTTCTGAGGAAATGTTCACCCTTTTCCGAACTGCTAAGTGTAATTTAATGAATACTTTAGTAGTCGAGGAATATTTCCTTCCTAACTAAAAATTTGTCAAATTCCTCCATTATTCATGAAACCTGTCTGAATCCATCGAATCCTACCAAACTTCCACACAATCTCCAAATTTCCAGGACTTTGCAAAGCCATTAAACAATTTGCTGCTTATAATCTAAAATTTTAGTCCTGAAAAATGGAAGCCTTCTAGACTCTCACCAGGCTGGATTCTGGTCCAATTTCAACACTGAATTAGCTAGCCTAAAAGTCTTGAATGATCTAGATGTTGGGATAATGTGATACCTATTTAGCATGTTTTATCAACCTATCTGCAGCCTTTGACATATTCGACCATTGAAGGTTCCTCTCAATTTTGGACGAGTGCCTGAGCTTCAGGGGACATCTACTGAAGTGGTTCAGTTATTTTCGGGTTGGATGATGAAAGAAAATTTACTCCTACTTAATCCAGAAAAGAATCCTCTTACTATCTACATCAGCAAGCAAGATTGACCTATCACTTCCAAACTCGAGAAACTTGATAAATCTAACTGCTGTCTACTGTCGCAAATTACAATTCACTAACACTGTAAGATTCACAATTGATTAAGTGCCCCTATACCTACAACATTTTAATACCATAAGAAAATCTACACTCTTCCATCTTCATTGACTAAAAGAAATTCGCACATCCATTCACTATCGAACAACTCAAAAATGGCGATCCATGCCATTGTCATATCTAGAGTCGATTTTGGTTACTCAGTTTTGGTAGATGTGCTCTCTCATCTAACCCACTCAGAGCTATTCTATTCTCACCAGTAAGGCTGGCATATGGAACACAATAATATATTAACATCTATTATACTTAACCTTCACTGTCCTACCTATCGTAGCCAGAGTTATGACTATGTGTCATTTTGCACACGGCACTTCATAACAAGAGCCCTCCGTACCTTGCAGAATAGCTCGCCATCATAGAAGGCTCGGAAGGCCTGAGAAGCTAAGACTCCTTTTGATTGGTTCCAAAATTGAAGTCAGCCACTGCCAGAAAGCAACTCTTTTCTGAATCCACTGTACCTGCTTGAAACTCTGGAGCATCCTTATAATAATCCACATATGTAAAGCGCGAACAATCACCCGTAAGGGTTTCTAAGCACCGGGGGCCGTCGTGAAGATTAAACAAGCTATTGCCCAGAGTCACATGGTGCTGGACTAATCTGCCACCGGCGCCAGGGATCGAACCGTGATCCCCAGATACCAGAGTCAGTCACCCTGGTTGCGGCGCCACACCTCTTTCATCCTTGAGGAAGCTGACTCCTCTCCTGCCTTTCAGGAAACAAATCAGGGCTCACCTGTTCAAGTAATTTCTGAAACACCAATCTTTGCTTACTATCATGTCCAATGCAACACACATTTATTGATAAATCGTATTCTTATTCATCTTGTCCTTTAATGTCTGATTGAATAGTAGCCTATTTCTGTAACTTGTTACTCCACTCAACTCCCAGCCCTCATGATGTAATCCTACATTTCTTTGCTTCAGTATAAAATCCTACACCCATTGGTCTCATGCATGCTATCTAAGTTCTTAAATAAATAAATGTATGACATGGTTAAGGGTTGAAGTTAGAATTAGGCGTGTTGTTGGACACATTTGTCATTTTGGCACTTGTCAGCAGTTTTAGAACTCGCCTACACAGCACATGCTCTGTGCTGCGAGACATATTATTTTCAATTCAGTGGGCTTGCAACCTGCCCACAGCATACTATTAGTTGTTTTCGTTGTGGCTCTCGTTTGCAATCTTGTTATTGCTTGGCTCCCGTAAACTTCCCTTCCATTCTTCTTAAGCCTGGGCAAAGCACTACGCTACGTTCACGTAGTTTGCGAAGTTTGCGCTACTTCGCACTACGCGAGTGGCACGTAGCACAGTGCAAACTCGCGTAGCGTAGTGCAGCGGTAATTTTTTGCTTGCTCGCAGTCCTCAACGTCAAGTTGGCGACCGCGAGCAAGCAAAATGACATCCTGGCGAGACTTTTTCCTAGTTCGCGATCAGCAACATCAAGTTGCCGACCGCGAGCCTGGAAAATAAACTTCCCGTCGAGTTTCTCAACGCGTGGAGGTCAGGTTTCTCATTGCGAGTGGTCGCGTATGCTCGCGACCGCTCGCGATGAGAAACTACCAGACCGCGTTGAGAAAGCTGCCGCTCGAGTAGAAATCTACTCGAGCGGCAGAAAACGACCACTTACACTGTGCAAGATGCAGTTTGCACTGATTGTACAGTGCGGACAAGCATCCGGCACTGTGCAATCAGTGCGAACAGCATCTTTCATAGTGAACTACGTAGTTTGCAAAGCAACACGTAGCTCGCGTAGAGCGAAGTGCACTTCGCGTAGCTACGCGTAGCGCTACTTCGCAAACTACGCCCAGGGTTAATTCTTATATAAGCTCCTACCTAGAACATGGACCTAGTACATGTGTTCTTCCTCGCCTTTTTGCAATGCTCTATTTTTTTAAATTTGATCAGCAGTTTGGTATTATTCCCGGATAGGCATATGACTTCTTATTTATATTGCTTTCACCTTATCTGCTGTCCCTATTGACACTTTAGTTACATACAATAGCAACTGTACTAATCTACACCACTACCCTCCACACCACTCTTCTCTAAGCCACTCTGCTCCACTCTTCACAACTCTAATCCACTCCACTCTATACCATTCTATTCTATGTTATTCTACTCTAGGCCACTCTCCTCCACGCCACTCTACTCCACTGTAATCTACGCTACTCTACTCCACTCTAAACTACTCTAAACTACTCCACTCCACTCTACTCTATGCCACTCCATTCAATGATATGCCACTCTATATTACTCCACTCAGTGCCACTTTACTATATGCCATTCTACTCCACACCACTCTTCATTACTCAACTTCACTCTACACCATTGTACTCTATGCCACTCTACTGTGTGCCACTCCAGTCTATGCCACTCCACTCTACTCAATGCCACTCCACTCCACATTATTCTAATCCACTGCACCACACTCTATACTACTCTATGGCCCTCACCTCTATGCCACTCTATGCCACTCCACTCCACTCCACTATACTCTACGCCACTCCACTCTACGCCACTTCACTACATGGCACTCTATTCCACGCCACACCACTCCACTCTACACCACTCCACTCCATGCCACTCTACTCAACACCATTCTACTCTACACCACTATACTTTATGCAACTCTAATCTTTGCCACTCTACTCTACTACACTCCACTCCACTCTATGACACCCCTACTGTATGCCACTTTATGCTACACACACCTTACTCAATGCCACTCTATGTCATGTCACTACAATCTACATCACTTAACGCCACTCTACATCACTGTACTCTACACCACTCTACTTTACGCCATTTCATTCCACACAGTGCCACTCTATGACACTCCATGCCACTCCACTCAATGCCACTCTACATCGCTCTACACCACTCAACTCTACACCACTCCACTCTACTGTACACAACTCTATACCACGCAACTCTACACCACCCAACTCTACTCTACCCCACGCCACTCTACTCCACAGCACTTTACTCACTTCCCTTCCCCATACTCTACACCACTCTACTCTATACCACTCTACTCTACTCCACTCTATGCCACTCACTCTAAGACACTCCACTCTATGCTACTTCACTCTATGCCATTCAACTCTACACCACTCCACTAGTCTACGGCAAGCTACTCTAGGCCACTCCACTCTATGCCAATCCACGCCACTCCTCTTATTGCAATGCCACTCCACTCTATGCCACTCTACTTTAACCCTCTCTGCTCTATGCCACTATACTCTATGACATTCCAATCTACCCTTCCCCCTGTACTCTTTCCCACTATACCCTACCCCACTCCACTCTTTGCTACTCCACTCTATGCCGCTCCACTCTATGCAACTCCACTCTATATCACTCTATTTCAATCTACTCAAACCCATTCTAGTCTATGCCACTTTAATGTGGAGAAGTGTGGCTCAATGGTTAGAGTGGCAGACCTTAATGCAGAGGTCTGGCCCGGACCAGGGTTCAATTCCTGCCTCGGCGGGTCTTGGGCTCAATTTCCCCGGACCCGATAGTTCTCGCCTCGGTGCCTATTCTAATCATGGGTCCCACTCTGCAACTCTGGGCAATAGACTGCTTAATTTCCACAACGGCCCCAAAAGTGCTAGGATGCCTGGCTTCACCTTGTGGGTGCCCAGGAGTGGGTGCTTCACAGGGAAAGGCCAGGAAGGGTTCCACAGTGGTATGTGCACAGCGCCTGAGAGACCCTTTCAGGGGTGTGCGGAGCTCTATATAAATGCACTACATTTACATTTACTGTATGCCACTCCACTCTATGCAGCGCAACTCTTCACCACTCTACTCTATGCCACTCCCCTCTATCTCACTGTACTCTACAGCACTATACTCTATGCTGCTCTACTCTACTCTGTGCCACTCTACTGTACACACCTCCACTCTACTCTATGCCACTTCACACCACTCTATGCCACTTTACTCCACTCTCCTTTATGCCACTCTACGCCACGGCATTATATTTTAGCCATGCTAAACAGCAGCCACAGCTGTACACCATGGCTAAAGATATTGACAAAGCCAATCGGTCTCACATAGGCGAGACCTATTGGCTTTGTCAATCCTTGTTTCTTCATTATTGTGAAACCAATTTAAAATGATTTTTGTCATTGTGAAAGATTCTGAATTCTAGATTTAATTTCAAGACCAGAGGCTGCCATTATGCATACCATCTTTTAATGCCACTCTTTGTAGCACTTTTAAAGAACATTCAGCAATTAACAGTCTAGAGTTAGAACACTACAGTCATAAGGAACCCCATCACAGAACACTCTTCCTCTTTTAAATGCTGCTCTATGACAGATAAACCTTGAATGTTTACTGATGTTGTTTGTTTAAATAGAAAAAATGTAAGTTTATCATGCATTTTAAGCATTAATTTATATAAGAAAATGTATCAGGTTGAGAAGTTTAGGGTAATTTCATTACGCCTCTAATTTGCAGAAGCATAATATTTAGTAACTGGGTTTTTGACATGTAATATACTGACTGACGTTGCTGTGTAAAACTAAAATAATAAGTGTTAGTCCGCCTGTGTATTTAGAGTGGGGGCACGTAGGTCTCTTTTTTTCGCCATCGGACAGTTTCTATTGGGCCAGGGCCCGTGCTCAGGCCTTACCAGTGTGGTGGCTGCGGCGTCCAGGCACGAGTTTGGAACGCTCTCGAGACACGATTGCTCTCATCCAATAAACACAAGTGAAAACAAGCATTTACAATGCAATGGTCTCGGCATTGGTAAAGTTAGAGCTATTGGCATTGCTCATGACATTATTTTTGTTTATGTTTTTAAGACATTTAAAAAAACGCCATTGTTATTTACAATGTCAATAGCTTAATCACTCTCAAATGCGAGACCTATTTAATTTGCACCCACACACAGAGCCACCTACACACACACTGATTAAGCTATTGACATTGTAAATAACAATGACGTTTCTCTACATGTTTTAAAAACAAAAACATAAACAAAATCAATGTCATGAGCAATGCCAATAGCTCTAACTTTAACAATGCAGAGACCGTTGCATTGTAAATGCTTGTTCTTTTTAAGGTAGGTTACTGCCTAGTGCTGAACAAATGCAGCCTATTACCAAGGAAGTGGAAAAGCTTGCGCCTGAGCAGTAACTAAGGGATTTTGCAACGTCCCAGATTCCACCTATTCTACAGGGTTGAGGAAAGTAGAATTTTGAACGGGGGTTCATGTCCCACGTCCCAGTCTGGTTATGGCTCGGACCCAAGCCAGTCTGCCACCTTCCATATGCGAGGGCGAGCGTAAAGCACTTGGTAGTTGGTGCCCTGACAGTGCAAGAGTGAATCAGTCTGCCTCGTGTTTCCCTTATGTTCTCACACCTCCATGTCAGCCAAAAACTTTCTTTTAGATACCAGGGACCCTTTTGTTTTTTTGCTGAGTTTTTATATAGCGCGAACTTGACCCGAATCCAATCAGGTATCAGAGCGCCTTACATAGCACCTGTTACGTTACATTAAGACACACAATCATTCTTTGTTAGGCACAGGGAAGATTAAGTGATTTGCCCAGAATCACAGGCTGTTCAGCGTCACTGCCGAGACTCGAACCCAGTTCCCCAGGTCCGAGGTCGATCGCCTTAGCCGTTAGGCCAACTCCTCTTCCTGCCTCTTTATCTTGGCCTACCCCGGTCATTGCTGCAGATTTAAAGGCAGGCACTAATACTGCATTCTGCCGCAGAAGTATGGTCAGTGGTCTCCTAGTGGTAGGATGCTAGAATAAAAAAGCAATTCTATGCAGAAACTCGGTTGTGGCAGCCTACAAGCTTATCATGCATAAAACCCGAACTGCTTTTATCACATGATCAGTTGTCGGAACGCACTGCACTCGATTATCAACGTCATTTATTAGACATGACTACCACGCAAGTTTGGAAGCCGGTCTCCAGTTGCCTGGCCGTCCCATATTCACACACACTCTGAGAACTACGGAACAATCAGAATCCGAATAAAGTTCGTTTTAGTTAAAACCATAACCATGTGCCAATAAAACGCGATACATAGCACCATTAAAATATACATTGAAATATATGCTTTAAAAGTTTCTTATCGCAGAAGTTGCCTGAGAACTACGGAAAGATTGGATGGAGCATACCGGCTGTGTGCATGGCATGAGCGTTGCTGTTTGTATTCTGTGAACTAAAATGCGATGACGTTTTAAGTTAGGCAAAGACAAATATCCCCCACCTTCCTGGGCATAAACGTATAACCCGAAGGCTCTTCTCTCGGTGAATGTCTTGGTTTCACCCTGGCTGTCCCTGTTTGTCGCTTCCCCTGAGAGGGGGCTCGGAAAATGCTAGCAAACAAACTGCGCCACGTGAGGAATACCACAGGGAGTCAATTAAGCATCTGTGCCAGCGCCCCCGGGGGCTCGTGGAGTAGTGTAACCACAGCAGCTCGCGGCGGGTCGGGGGAAGGGGGCGAGGCGATGACGTGGGAGATAGAAGGAAGGGAAGCGCAAGGATGTGGGGACAACAGGAAACGGTGGGATGTGAGGGACAGAAGGAACCGAAAGGACAGAAGAACAAGAGGCCTTACCTGCCGGACTCCACACAGAACAAGCCGAGGGACACACTCTGAGAACTACGGAACAATCAGAATCCGAATAAAGTTCGTTTTAGTTAAAACCATAACCATGTGCCAATAAAACGCGATACATAGCACCATTAAAATATACATTAAAATATATGCTTTAAAAGTTTCTTAATGTCGGGTGAGTGGAAGCTTTTTAAAGTGGTTCACGGTGCACATGTGCGAAATGCAGTCAACGGATAGAAGTGCTGACACTCCTTTCAGCCGCTGGTTAAAGCCAGCCGAACCACAAAGTTTTAAACAAAGCCATTAAAAATCACAAACCAAACGATTGCTGACAAGGGCACCGGAAGACACCACCGCCTTTCTCCGAGGCAGAGCAGATATGCCTCGGAGAAACGCAGCTTCCTTTTCGGATTCGGGGGCGTGTTTGTCTTTTCTCTCCTCCAGCCATTGGCTGGAGGAGAGAATGAGAAAAGTTGCAAAAAACACGCCTCCCGATCCGAAAAGGACGGGGCATAATCGGAGTGACTGGACCTCTTCTCCAGTGGCTGGCCAGCATTTAAGAGGCCAGCCAATGGAGAACAGGAGAGAAGAGGGGCGGGTGCAAGCCCCTCTTCTCAAAGACATTAAATCTCCGGACTTCCGGTCTGCCGACCGGATGGTCCCGAGACCTAAAAATGCGCAAGAGGATCTCGTGAGATTTAGGTGCCATCATGAATTGTTCCCAAATACATGTTAGTGAATAAGGATATGCAAGCACATTCCTCCGAATGTTGGAATTAATTTAGAATACTGGGTGAAGAGAATATTCCTAATGTTTTTGACCCAGAGAGTGCCGTATTATGAAATAAGTTGGGACAGCCTGGCAAATAGTATTTATATGTTAATTAGGTATTTAATACTCACAGCTAGGCAGATAACAACTAGTTTAATCGGAGATTAATAGGGCAATTCTTTTTTAAAGGAAGGCATTTTGAGTAGAACTTTTAGATCTTGTGGCATTACAAACAGAATTATTTTTAGATTAGCTAGGAAGTAAATATGAAGTCAGAGCAAGAAGCAGTGTTGGAGCAGGTGGAACTTTGATAGATGAGTAGTTGGTGAGGAAATTAGTTCAGCAAGAAATTGTAGGAAGCTGGGTCGCTATATAGTGCACTAAAACGAAGTACACTGTGCAGAGTCCAGTGGTTCCCAGATTGGTATACAGAGGCAAAAGTAGATAATACTAACGCTCTATTTGTGGGAGTGTGGATGAACAGTTAGGATTATCAGAGAGTAGTGCTAAGCATTTGTTGTACTCACAGAGGCAATAAATGAGACACACACTCGAAGAATAAATCCAAGACCAATTTACAAAAATAACACTGATTTTGGTATAATTTTCAGACCAAGAACTTTGTTGTAAGGTAAGTGCTTTTAAGACATTAATTTTCAAGTTCTCAAAATGACACACTCTTGTGCGCAATTATGCACCACAGAGGTCTATAGGAGAAAATAGGAGAATGCATGTAAAAACATACAGTTGATTCTCAAGGTTCACCTTCTGAATTTAGGTAAGTAGCAAGGCCAAGTTCAATGTTCCAACAGCAAATTGTCAGAAGCATCCCGGATTTGGTGCTGAGGTTGTAGATAGCAGGCGCTATGGAAGACACACTGCAAAAGGGGGACTTAAAGGCAAGTCTGAAGGGGTTCCACTCGAGGTAGCAGGTCGCAGGGGCCTCAGGGCCATGGAAGCACAGCTGGTCTGTCGGTACCCAGGCCAGGAGGGCTGGGTGCAGAGCAGAAAGGTCAGGATGTCTTCGCGGTCTGGGGCAGGCAGGTTGCAGGGACGATTCTGGGACAGCTGGCCTGCTCACAAAGTGGGTCTCAGGGATCTGGCCTTTGGAGCCAGAATGGACTCTTCGTCTTGTTGTAGGTTGCAGGGGGTCCGGTACCCCACGTACTGGTATGGCATGGCTCCAGTAGGTGCTGGTGTCATCACACTTGGGGGGGAGACAGATCTGACCCTCCATAGCTGAGAAATCTCTTTTTGCTTGGATTCTACGTAGGATTTGCCAGGGAGCAACAAGTCGGCAAACCGGACTCTGCGAGTTTGGTGCCTGGGGACTGCAGGGGAGTAGTTCCTCTATCTCATGGGAGTTCTCTGGCGATTGGTGAAGGGCTGGAGGTGCTCTTGGGTTCTTGGAGGCATCATAGCTGCAGGACAAGATAGCACACCATGATGGTTGAGTCCTGGGAACAGCAGACAAGGTCTCGTTTCAGCAGCTCTTCTTTGTCCGTGTCTTCTTTCTATCTGTCAACTCTAAGTTCAGGATACAAGAATGGCAACTAAATACTAAGTTTAGGGGCTTTAAAGGGAGTGACAGGTAGTAGCCAATGGGCTACTTACCTTTAGGGTATCTACACCCTCTAAGTGACCACTTCATGTGGGAAGGGGCACTACCCTAGCCCTGATAGGTTAATTCCTGCCATCTCAAGATGAAGAAATTGGAAAAGTATTGTCCACATCACCTGACCCACCATAGGGGTGATGCTGGCTGAATGTGGGCACGTCTCCTAATCTAACTAACTTTACCGCTGTCCTCCTGCCAAATGTGGAACAGGACGGGGTAGGATGGGAGGGATGGCATTCTCCACAATCTGAAGAATCCTGGATTGCATTTGAAAGGTCGGCATCACCTTCGAAGCTTCCCTCCTAGAGAAGGTTTGAAGCACCTCTGCCCAGGGCAGGCTTTGTTCCTAGCCTCTGAGGGGAAACAACCTTTAGAATGCAGTCATTACATCGCACTACATTTACAGCGCAGCCATTACATCGCAACATCCTTTACAACGCATGTCACTACAACGCAGCCATTACATTGCAAGTCACTAAAATGCATGTCATTACAATGCATGTCACTACAACACAGGCATTACATCGCATGTCATTACAACGCATACCATTACAACGCATAGTACCCCTACACTATCCAACACTTACCCTACTGTTGCACCCACTGGAGTTAGAATAGTAATTTTTACCCCTACACTATCCAACACTTACCCTACTGTTGCACCCACTGGAGTTAGAATAGTAATTTTTACCCCTACACTATCCAACACATACCTTAAATGCAATGTAATGGCATGCGTTGTAATGGTATGCGTTGTAATGGTATAATGCGATGTAATGGAATGCGTTGTAAATGTAGTTTTAAAAAATGCATTGTAATGACATGCGATGTAAAATGATGCATTGTAAAGGATGTTGCGATGTAACAACTGTGTTGTAAAGGCATGCGTTGTAAATGTATGCATTGTAACATCATACATTTGCCTCTGAGAGCACAGACTTTCACCCCTTGAGGTCAGGATCAGGTCTGGTGGTGGTAGGCTGGCTAAGACTAGTCAGTGACCACACCAGTGTTTGATAGGTTTTCAGAAGACCCTCTAATGTATCCCCTGTGTGCATTTATTAATAAATCCAACACTGGCATCAGTGAGGATGTATTAAGAAAAGATGTTTGGTACCAAGCATCTTAGGGTCCAGTGAAGCCATCATGGAGCTAGGAAACTCGTAACTACAAGTTCCAGCCCATGTACTCTCTATCGCTTCCCTGGTTACTTACAATATCAAAGAATGGACTTAGATATTGTAAGGTCATATCTGCTCATTTAGCTATGTCGACACAATGGATATAGTGCACCCTGCAGTCAGTAAGGCCTGCAGTTGGGGTGACTTGCCTATATTTCATGCAGTTTCTGTGGGCATGGCACACAGGGCTGTGTGCCATGTCGGCTCTTCAGTTTTCTATGCATCAAGACATACAGCCTGCAATAGCAGTTTGCATGGTCTTGGGGAGGATTCCCTAGGGTGGCACAATTTGTGCTGCAGCCCTAGCGGACCCTCTTCAGTCCCAATGCCCTATGTACCAGTGGTAACATTTACTATGGACTTATAGGGTTTGTTAAAGTTGTGCCAATCGTGGTACAGTTTTAGATAAGAGATCTAGCACTGGGAATCTGGTTAGAAAGGACCCAGTGCACTTTCATTCAAAATCTCATCATGCACCAGGCAAAAAGTGGGGGCTAACCATGTCAAAAGAGGCCCTTTCCTACAGAAATGAAGAGTAAAGTTCAGGAATCAGTAGCAAATATTCTAGGGAGTAAGAGAAGGAAAGATTGGGAATCTGGTGAAGAATTTCTTCCCTGTCTGAGGAGGAAGAGCATTTTGTAGGAATTGGAGGGAAGAGATTGAAGAAAACAAAGCATGTGGAGGACATTTATTTGTCAAAAAAGGGAATCTGAATTCCATCAGAAAAGAGGTGTCCTCGCGGCACACAGAGAAGGGGTGTCCTCTGCGGCACACAATGTGATGGAAACAGAAAAGATGATGGGAGTTTTACACCTGAAGATGGTAAAGAGTGGGATGAGTCTATTTTGGACTTGCAGCAGGATGAGGAGTTTAATCATGAATTTGATAATTTTGAGAATGTGGCATGTTTGTAGGTTCTTAGGGAACCTTTGGGTGAGAAGATGTTTTCTTCCTTCAATATAAGAAACCAAAGAAACTGGGGGCCCATGGAGCATGTGGGTAGATTTTTTTAAGGAGTGGATTCGCAAGCCTTTGGATAAGGAAGTGAGATATGTGTTGAGGACAGGTGCTCAAGGTCAGTCATAGAGGAAAAGGTGTGCAGTATGCCTAAATTGTACCCTGAGTTAATACTTTTTCTGTTCAGATTGGGCAGAGTTCCTAGGAAGGGTCTAGAACTGTCTTTGAAGATCTGTCAGGATAAGGTATTAGATGTTATGGGACTAATAGCCAGGATTAAGGCTGTGGCTTAAGAGGCCCATGTTAATAATACTCCAGTTGATAGGGAGTTGCTCAGGGGATGGCGCCAAAGAGCAGTGGTGCTATTGGGTAATGCAAATGCTGGGTTATTGTAAGAGAGAAGGAAGGCGATTCTTATGAAAATTAGTCCGAAGTTATGGGACATGGCGCAAAGGGAACCTAGAGAGGATGCTAACGGTCTGCTGCTGTTTGGCAAAGAAAGCAAAAACCAAAGGAAATGATGGACGGAGTGTTGAACATTGCAAGCACTCACCCCCAGTCAACTGATCTGGGTTTAATCCATCACCGTTCTTTAGCCCACTCTGCCACCCCAGTTCAGACATGGCCATATGCAAATCAGTCTGACCCTGTGCCTCATGGGAACAGTCCAGCCCGAACTGCCAAGCCATGTCTTCCCTGGACCGGAAACAAGCTTCCTAGGACCGGTTTCTGGCATTTCAGCCGTCTTCAGCCAGGCTTGCTTGAATCCAGTGGCAAAGTGAGCAAGGGACTCACGTCTGAGCATACCCTGCCAACTTATGGTGAACAAAGCAAAAACCAAAGGAAATGATGGACGGAGTGTTGAACATTGCAAGCACTCACCCCCAGTCAACTGATCTGGGTTTAATCCATCACCGTTCTTTAGCCCACTCTGCCACCCCAGTTCAGACATGGCCATATGCAAATCAGTGTGACCCTGTGCCTCATGGGAACAGTCCAGCCCGAACTGCCAAGCCATGTCTTCCCTGGACCGGAAACAAGCTTCCTAGGACCGGTTTCTGGCATTTCAGCCGTCTTCAGCCAGGCTTGCTTGAATCCAGTGGCAAAGTGAGCAAGGGACTCACGTCTGAGCATACCCTGCCAACTTATGGCGAAGAAAGCAAAAACCAAAGGAAATGATGGACGGAGTGTTGAACATTGCAAGCACTCATCCCCAGTCAACTGATCTGGGTTTAATCCATCACCGTTCTTTAGCCCACTCTGCCACCCCAGTTCAGACATGGCCATATGCAAATCAGTCTGACCCTGTGCCTCATGGGAACAGTCCAGCCCGAACTGCCAAGCCATGTCTTCCCTGGACCGGAAACAAGCTTCCTAGGACCGGTTTCTGGCATTTCAGCCGTCTTCAGCCAGGCTTGCTTGAATCCAGTGGCAAAGTGAGCAAGGGACTCACGTCTGAGCATACCCTGCCAACTTATGGTGAACAAAGCAAAAACCAAAGGAAATGATGGACGGAGTGTTGAACATTGCAAGCACTCACCCCCAGTCAACTGATCTGGGTTTAATCCATCACCGTTCTTTAGCCCACTCTGCCACCCCAGTTCAGACATGGCCATATGCAAATCAGTGTGACCCTGTGCCTCATGGGAACAGTCCAGCCCGAACTGCCAAGCCATGTCTTCCCTGGACCGGAAACAAGCTTCCTAGGACCGGTTTCTGGCATTTCAGCCGTCTTCAGCCAGGCTTGCTTGAATCCAGTGGCAAAGTGAGCAAGGGACTCACGTCTGAGCATACCCTGCCAACTTATGGCGAAGAAAGCAAAAACCAAAGGAAATGATGGACGGAGTGTTGAACATTGCAAGCACTCACCCCCAGTCAACTGATCTGGGTTTAATCCATCACCGTTCTTTAGCCCACTCTGCCACCCCAGTTCAGACATGGCCATATGCAAATCAGTCTGACCCTGTGCCTCATGGGAACAGTCCAGCCCGAACTGCGAAGCCATGTCTTCCCTGGACCGGAAACAAGCTTCCTAGGACCGGTTTCAGGCATTTCAGCCGTCTTCAGCCAGGCTTGCTTGAATCCAGTGGCAAAGTGAGCAAGGGACTCACGTCTGAGCATACCCTGCCAACTTATGGCGAACAAAGCAAAAACCAAAGGAAATGATGGACGGAGTGTTGAACATTGTAAGCACTCACCCCCAGTCAACTGATCTGGGTTTAATCCATCACCATTCTTTAGCCCACTCTGCCACCCCAGTTCAGACATGGCCATATGCAAATCAGTCTGACCCTGTGCCTCATGGGAACAGTCCAGCCCGAACTGCCAAGCCATGTCTTCCCTGGACCGGAAACAAGCTTCCTAGGACCTGGGTGTGAGTGTTTGATTGGTTCTGATGCTCCGTCCATCACCACCCCCTTTTGTACCGCTTTGTTCGCCATAAGTTGGCAGGGTATGCTCAGACGTGAGTCCCTTGCTCACTTTGCCACTGGATTCAAGCAAGCCTGGCTGAAGTCGGCTGAAATGCCAGAAACTGGTCCTAGGAAGCTTGTTTCCGGTCCAGGGAAGGCATGGCTTGGCAGTTCGGGCTGGACTGTTCCCATGAGGCACAGGGTCAGACTGATTTGCATATGGCCATGTCTGAACTGGGGTGGCAGAGTGGGCTAAAGAACGGTGATGGATCAAACCCAGATCTGTTGACTTGGTGTGAGTGTTTGATTGGTTTTGATGCTCCGTCCATCACCACCCCCTCTTGTACCGCTCTGTTTGCCATAAGTTGGCAGGGTATGCTCAGACGTGAGTCCCTTGCTCACTTTGCCACTGGTGTCAAGCAAGCCTGGCTGAAGACGGCTGAAATGCCAGAAACTGGTCCTAGGAAGCTTGTTTCCGGTCCAGGGAAAGCATGGCTTGGCAGTTCGGGCTGGACTGTTCCCATGAGGCACAGGGCCAGACTGATTTGCATATGGCCATGTCTGAACTGGGGTGGCAGAGTGGGCTAAAGAACGGTGATGGATCAAACCCAGATTTGTTGACTGGGTGTGAGTGTTTGATTGGTTCTGATGCTCCGTCCATCACCACCCCCTTTTGTACCGCGGTTTGGCGAAGGGCTGGTCAAGAGCCAAGGTAAATACATGGCTACATTTACAGCCCTGGACAAAGCTCAAACAAACATGAGGAAGGTGTTTGGAAATTGAGTTTTTGGAAGGGCCAGTAAAAGGGGACCCACTGCTGGCGGAGGCATGCAAACATCCAAATTCTATAATTAATACAGAGGAAGATTATTTCAAGCCTCAACTGGCTTCTACCATAATCATGGGAAAGCGGAAAGTCTAGAAGGGAAAGATATTCCCATGGGCGAGGACAAAGTTCCATCAGAAATGAAGGTGAGGGATTATTTTTGGTTGTTCCCAAGAAAGAGTAGGGGGCCACTTGAGAGAGTTCTTAAAAGATTGGGAAAAGTTAACTGAAGACCCCTGGGTATGGGAGACAGTACATGGTTGTAGAATAGAATTCATGGAGTTGCTGCATCAGAGAAAAGAGCCAAGAGAGTTGGCAGTGAACGAAGAATTAAAGAAGATAGTGGACTTAAAGATTGAGTCTATGTTACAGAAAGGTGCAGTGATTTGCAAGAGGAGACAGCAAAGTGTTTTGCAAGTACAATTTATTTGGTCAGAAAGAAAGTCAAGGGATGGAGACCAGTGATCAATCTAAGGGAGTTAAACAAATCGTTGGTGTACAGGCATTTCAAAATGGAGGGAATCCATTGTATGAGAGATCTGTTGTTAATTGATGATTGGTTGGTGAAACTGGATCTAAAGGATGCATACTTCACAATTGCCGTGGGAAAAGAGATTCAGAAGTATTTACAGTTCTGTTGGAGAGGACCATTATACCGATTTCAATACCTTCCATTTGGGCTTTCATCAGCGCCATGGTGTTTTACGAAAGTCATGAGAGTATTGATGGCATATTGGCGGGAGAGAGGAATATGGATGATTGTGTATTTGGACGACATCTCGATTATGTCCCAGGATATGAACAAACAAAAGAGAGATTTAGTGCAAGTGATGAGTATGTTGGAAGGGATAGGAGTCATAGTAAACAGAGAGAAATCCATTTTGGAAACGACATATAAGTGGCAGAACTTAGGTTTCCAAGTAAATATGAAGGGAATGATTTTACAGCTTCCAAAAAGAAGGTGAAGATGATAAGGAAGGAGATTTTGCATGTGTTAAAGAGGGAGTTTCTATCAATAAGAGATCTGACACGGATGATAGTATTGCTATCTTCTTCAATCCAAGCAAATTTTCCAGGACCTCTACATTACCGTGCTTTACAGAGGTTGAAAGGAGATGCTTTAAGGTAAGGGCTCTGAG
The DNA here is from genome assembly GCF_964204655.1 of Triturus cristatus. Lineage (NCBI taxonomy): Eukaryota > Metazoa > Chordata > Amphibia > Caudata > Salamandridae > Triturus > Triturus cristatus. The sequence goes on from NC_140586.1 coordinate 254,623,036, forward strand.
TTCAGAAGCAAAGGATGAGTTAATATGGTGGTTGAACAATATTCAAGCTTGGAATTGCCGAGCCATGTTTGGATGTGCCCCAAGTTTTGTGTTGGAAACAGATGAAAACCTAAGAGGTCGGGGGGCTCGGCTTAGAGCTCAGGAGATGTTGGACTTGGCCCGTCTGGCAGGTTCACCCCCGAGACTTTTTGCTTTTTATTGGTGACTTGGTGTAATGGTTTTTGGTTTCTGCGCACTTTACCGCTGTGTCCCAGGGTAAAGTACGTGCGTGTGTTGAGGTTGGCCTGCCCTCCCATAGGAATGCATGGGGGAATGTATGTGTCCTGGTAGTTCCTGATGCGTGGGGTGTGCAGGCCCGAGTTTGGTATGTGCGGACTCGTGTGATTGAATGCTGCGCGATGATGTGTGCGGCGTGCATGTGCCTAGTGTGGAAGTGCCACTTCTAGAAGTGGGCACTTCAGTGTGCAGTATGAAATGTGTGGCTTGTCTGGCGATTGGCTGGTGGAGGTCATGTGATGGACTAGGGAAATCCCCAGAGTCAGGAGGAGTCACCCAGTGGTGAATGGGAGTTTAGCATACTGATGGCTGGGGAGGAGTATACCTGGGTCCTGAATAGGACAGGGCTTTCCCCACACACTGCTGGCTCCGGCCCCTGTGGTGCGTCTGATGACCCTGGCCTGCCAGTGAATAGGGAGAGGGGCTGAGCAAAACAAAGTGCTCAGGAACCAGATGTAACTGGTTTGCCCCTTCCCTGCACCTTGCAGACAAAGACTTGTACTGTATAAAAAGGGGCTGTGTCCCCTTACAATTTGTTCTCTTGCTGATCCAACTTGAGGGGGGCCTGCTGCTGCTGGGCGCCAGGAGAGACCGCCACTGGGGACTGCCTCCCTGCTGGAGGGCCCTGTGAGCTGGCCCCTGGGCCCAGTCTTTGCCCCCCTGCTTTTTAAGACTTTGGCTGGACTTTATTTGTGCCCTAAAGCGCTGGGAGCGTTTTATTTGTAGCCCTAAGCGCCTGGAAGCGCTTTTATCGGCCTTTAGCGCTCAGGAGCGCTGCCTTGCTGCAAGCCGATGCCCACCCGGCATTTGCCCTGTCCTTGCCGTTGGCGGGTGCCACCCCGCTTATTTGTAGTATATCGCGGCGGGTGCCCACCCCGCCGTTTATCTCCTATGACGAGGGAGCCTACCCCTCTTATTGCTGAAGTTTCTGATATCACCGCTGCAGCCCGGTCCGGGGAAGCCCGGAAGTCAGCCAGCCTTCGTTGGGACGGGGGCGGGACTTTGAAGCAGGAAGCTACGGGAGCCTACCCCGCGCTCCTGCCCTCGCCGGAGAAGAGAAGGGTCCCGAGGTAATGGCTGCCCGAGCGGGGCTCTCGTGAGGAAGAGGAGGGCCCCGCCGCCTCCGGAGACGTCAGCTCCGCCTCTGCCAGAATCCCGGTGAGTGGGGCCGCAGTGTTGGGCGCAGAGAGCCTGGCGCTGCATCGAGCTGGGGGGGGGCAGTGCTTCTTGAGCCTGTGAGGCTCCAACGCGGGCCGCGGTGTGGCCACGAGTCCCCCGAGTGTGACTCCAACCTAGGGGGCATTGTCCTTGAGCCCCGAAAGGCTCATACGAAGGGGCACGTCGCTCTTTTAAAGCCGGCGAGGCTCACGAGTTCCCCCCAAAGCGGAACTCCATCGTTGGGCGACATTCCTTGTTCACGAGCCCACGAGGCTCCATGGGGGCAGAGGTTGTGTAGAGCACAAAGGCTCCGACGACGGGGGCATTTCTTTGATGATCTTGAGTCCCTGAGCAGGACTCCAACAACGCCGTATTTGTTTGATTGAAGCCCACAAGGCAGCCCCATTGTCGTAGCTCAGAGAGGGCTCCAAAGGCACAGTAGTGCCCTCACTCATTTTGTCCAGCTGCCCAGCACTTAGTGGGCAGCTGCAACGTTTAGGTTGTACATTGTGCGCCTGGCTTGCGCAGCCTGCGCAGTCACGCCCTGACATTATTGGATTGGTCATTTCTGCACCCCTGAGAGGCCAGTTGGCCTGGGGACAGTTTTCTGTATTGTGCCCTCCCCTAGGGTACCTGGTGATTTGCATATATGTACTTTTGCGCCTGCGCAATGTCTTCATGATATTTTCCTTCCTAACTGTGTTTATACATTGGAGATTATTTTACTAGTAGCAGTCATGCTAGTGTGTTCATGTTTCCCTGCGTGATATTTTCCTAAGGTGGTTAGGGTTGCGTAGGTGGTACTTACCTGTTACCAGTAGTTCCTGGTTGTGCGCTATATCTTCTAAGTTGGTGCTACAGTGATTGTATGTGCTATGCTCTAAAGTATTATTCCTACAAAAGTGCTAGTTCTACAAGTGCTTATTCCCGACAGTGGTCCATGAGGCCCTGTCCCATGTAAATAACTCCCTTGTAAATTCTCCCCGTGCCAGTGGCACATTGTAAAGTGTGTATTTATTATCTAATGTGTTTTCCTATAATACAAAGGCTATTTTTATATAATACCTTGTGTGGAGTTTCCTTTGTGGTGGGCCTTGGGTGTTGTTGCTGAGTGCGCGCGCAAACGCTTTACACATCGCATCAGAGATAAGCCTGACTGCTCGTGCCAAGCTACCAGGGGGGTGAGCAGGGGTTATCTTTGGCGTGTAACTCCCTTGCCCTGACTAGAGTGGTGGTTTCTGCCTGACTTTGGCGCAAGCCTTAGCCAACCAGAAATCCCATTTCTAACAGGAGACATGAGGGGTAAGGACAGAAGAGGAGAGAATAAGACATGTAAATTGCTTGGAATTGACTGCTGGGCTGTATGCATTGAAAAGTTTCAAAGACGTTTTGAAGGGACAGACAGTGTTGATGAGGATGGATAACATGCCAGCAGTTGTGTATATCAACAGAATAGGAAGGAGCAGAACCTGGGGGCTGTCGGAGTTGGCAAAGGATTTCTGGAATATTTGCCTGGAGCACAGAATTTCTGTGATAGCGGAGTATTTATCTGAAGAGATGAATATGTCAGCAGATTTTAATTTAATACATTTGTGGGATTACAGCGACTGGCAGCTGGATCACAGTTATTTTCACCCATCTGACCTAGAATTTTTTTTTTAAATCTGTAAATTATGTGGAAAATGCGGTAGATTAAGTATGCAGTAAACACTACAGCCACAGAATCACATAAATTCACTGGACGTACCATTGCCTATTGTTATATCAATAATGTATTCATAAAAGCTTAACAAAAGCCACACCTTCGAATTACAATCAGTACACTTGTAAGGTGAACCTTGAAAAAAAACAGACTTCTCAAGCTGAAAACTCCAAAATAAGTTAAAATAAAAAATACATAACAAATAGGATGTGTACTGTGGACCTATGTTGCCATTTCAAGCTTCTGATGACATTTACAAAACGCTCAGACTTCGGCCTTGAACTTTATCATATTACCAGAGATCCCATTCTCCTGAAGATAATCCTACCCTATATGACAGTGGTACGGTGGTCATTTAAATCAAAATATGGGTGTCCACCTTCTTGTAATTGACAGTTTAGAGCCAACAAGGAATGCATGACCTACCAAAGGGGAGACCTAACATGGGGGCATATTTACAAGGAAATGGGGCAGCGCAAAGCTAAATTCTGCAGCGCTGCGCTGCACTCTTTCCAAAATGCAGGGGTGCACTGTATTTACAAGAATATGGCACACCCATGTGTTGTCCCTAGTGCTGGCTCTAAAAATAGCTGTCTAGTGGCAACGCAGACAGCCTTGTGCCATAGTTCCATTTGTTCACCCTAACTTGGCAGGGTGGTGAAGTGAGCTAAAGAATGATGATGGATTCAACCCAGATCTGGAGGTGAGTGTCTGAAAAGTTTCAGAGCACCGTCCATCATCTCCTTGTGTTTGCTTTGTTCGCCCTAAGTTCGCAGGGTATGCCCAGTCGTGGGTCCCTTGCTCACTTTGCCACTGTATTCAAGCTAGTCTGGCTGATGAGGGCTGATAGCCTGAAACTGGTCCCAGGGTACTTGTTTCCGGTCCAGGGAAGACATGGCTTGGCAGTTCAGGCTGGACTGTTCCCATGAGGCAGAGGGCCAAGACTGATTTGCATATAGCTATGTCTGAACTGGGGTGGCAAAGTGAGCTAAAGAATCATGATGGGTTCAACCCAGATCTGTAACTGGGGGTGAGTCTCTGAAAAGTTTCAGCGCTCTGTCCATCATCTCCTTGTGTTTGCTTTGTTTGCCCTAAGTTGGCAGGGTATGCCCAGACGTGGGTCCCTTGCTCACTTTGCCACTGGATTCAAGCTAGGCCTCTGAGGGCTGTTAGCCTGAAACCGGTCCCAGGATGCTTGTTTCTGGTCCAGGGAAGACATGGCTTGGCAGTTCGGGCTGGATTGTTCCGATGAGGCACGGGGCCAAGACTGATTTGCATATAGCTGTGTCTGAACTGGGGTGGCGAAGTGAGCTAAAGCACAATGATGGATTCAACCCAGATCTGTGACTGGGGGTGAGTGTCTGAAATGTTTCAGCACTCTGTCCATCATCTCCTTGTGTTTGCCATAGTGCATGGGTGACTGCATTGCAGGAATGATTGTTTAAGTAGCAAATCGCCATTATAGAAAAAGCAAAAATGAGGGGAAATAAAAGTATTGCGTCAATCTAACACCTGCTTTTTCATGGCATTAGTTTTTGGCGCTGTCCAGATTTACACATCCTTGTAAATCTAGGGCAGCATCAAAAAGTAATGGGTGTTGTGGTGGAATGCCCTCAGCAACACCCATTGCATGCCCCTTTCACGCAGATGCCTGCATAAAAGGGTACCATATTTACAAAACGTTGCTAAGCCACAAAAAGTGGCTTAACTCCACTTTGTAAATATGGAGCAGGGCATTGAGCCACTGGAACATCTGTAAAGATGACGTTCCGGTGGTGCAATCCCCTTGTAAATAAAAAATATGGCATATGGTGTCAAGTGCAGTAGGATCTCTATCACTACACATGTCTTAATAGGTGGCATCGCTAAATGTCCAGTTGTAAGGTACCGCAGAATGACCTGCCTAATGAATATTGATTGATCAATTCATTATTTGCGATTCCCCAAGATTAGCTACAATTATAGGGATGGTGGCCTGTAAGGGACAGCATTTCATCACTGCGTTTGCATTTCCAAATGGGAAACTATTTTTTCATACAACTTTTGTTCCTTAAAGGAACCAATGCTGCTTTAAAAATAAAATAAAAAATAAAGAAATTGGGAAAACCGTCAGGTGGGAGCAGGCAGCGGTTCCCTGGGCCACTGCCTACTCCCTGCGAGGTTACCCAACACCATTTGTGAAAGTTTCCCAAAGGGTTACCTTCCTCCTTGAAAATCCGTTACCACTTTCTTTGAGGTGTCAGCAATTGATAAAGAATTTGTGAGTACAATTGCAGTCACACACCATTGATACATGCAATAGTGAATTGCAATTAGTAGGATATGGAGAGAGAAACCAGAGCCCAAACCGGTTATCCCGTGGGCGTGTAGCCTACTGATAGCCACACCGCTAGGGTGGGCTTCCTTGCTCCTCATGACCAAGGAAGGGTCGTGCCATCTTCAAAGGAGCAAAAATGGGGCACCATGGGATAGCCAGGTGCCACACTTCGCAAGGAACTTTGTCACTAGAGAGGAGGGGACACAGTAGCCCATTGGCTAGTTATCGCGTGGTTCCTTCAGGGCTCATCTGTGGGATAAATATGCCACCTCTGGCACCCTACCCCTTAGTTCACTTTGAAAACGAAGAGAAGACTAAAGAAGGCTTGCCCTGCTGCCCCTGAACTTCACAAAGAGAGGCTGCACCATCAAGAGGACTGCACCTGCTGAACATTTAGGCTAGTGAGATTGGGAGTGTGCCTGCGCCTCCTGACTCCAGGAAAAGTAGATTTCCCAGCTTCACCAAGACCCGTGACTCCAAGGATCAGGTGGTTGATGCCCTGAAACCAGCTCCAGGACACAAGAGCTGAAAGAGTTCAAACTGACAAAATGGTGGCCCTGCAGAAGATTTGCCGCTACCAGTCACCGGGCACGACAAAGAAAGAATCCGAGATAGCCAAGACCTGTCCCCAAATTAGGCAGATCTAGGAGGGCTATTCCAAGTCAGATTTGTTGTACTCAAAGGACACCAGTCCCCACCAAATGTTTTGCATCCAACTGCAGTGCAACATGAACAGTTGCTCAGCATCGGCTTTACCACTACTGCAACTTAGAGAACTTCAAGGGACCCTGCTCTCCATGGCCAAAGTCACTCCACATCAAACGTGGTCTGAGGAACCACCACCAAGACACCCCTGTTGACCACACCACTACCAGAGCATCCTTTTGATCATCTTTGCCTGCATCCCTCACCATCAAGACCAGTCCATTGAAATCTATGGTGGTTGATGTCTACATTTGGGACCTTGCTTTAAAAACTCTCTGGTAGCCAGGTAACTGTCTGAAGTATCCTTTATGGTCCCCTAGACCTTGCCCTGTCAGAGTTGGACACCCAAGCCATGCTGGAATACTCACACTAACTTTTCAAACTTTACATTTGCCAGTGTTGGTTTACGGTTGCATTTAAAAGTTATAACACTATCTAAATTCTATATCTCTGAAGCCTCTAGTGGATTTTAATGATCAAGGTCTCTACAAATTCATAAAAATACGCTCTATTTTTATAAATTAGTGATGTGTCTTTTTATTGGGATGTGCTTTTATTATTGTGTTGCATATGCTGTTAAATGCTTTACACTAAGTTCCTTTGCCAAGCCTTCCTAATCGCAGCCGCAGCTACCCAAGGTTGAGCTAAAGTTGAGCACACAATACTGACTGGACCCAGGAATTTCTCTGCGAGTGTCCTCCACGATAAGGCCCCACAGCCATATCATATAGTACACCCAGATCCTCACAGTCTATCATTGTTATAAAGTTCTCGCATGGCCGCCACATTTAGAACCATTAGGATGGCCATATTGGAATGGTAAAACAGTGATATGCGATGGATAACAGCATTCGATAATGGTTGCTTGGTTTAGGGGAAGTGGCCATAGGTGATGTGGTGCAATGCAGATTAAATAAGTTGCAAGCAAGTGACACATTAGCACCACCTAGAGCTGTAGTATCCTGTAGATGTAAAGAAATGAATGGGGAACTAAAAATTCAAACTAAAAGACTGGCCAATAATCCCTGACACAGAAGTGCCTTAATTCGACTGAATCATAACCCTAGGCAGTACACTGCCCTGTATGGAAGAAGAGTGTAAGTGGCACTCAGACAGACCAATGGCAGAAGACGGCTAATGCAAAGGCCATCCATATATCTATATGGATATATATTCATATATACGTATGTATGTATTTTTAAAAATGTTTTTATTCTATATCATGGTGGACAGCTAAGACTGGCCGGCCTTCAGAAGAGTTTCTAGCAAGAATTATTACAACGGAAATCATTAACCCCTAAAAGTTGTCAGAAGGGGTAACAAACACCAAAAGTATTCCCTACAAAGGTAATCTGTGAGAGTTAATGTTACATAATACCTAACTGTAGGCTTTAATACAGAGTAAAAACAATCCACCCTTAACGTCTTCTATGCCCATGACGAGATAGTCTCGTCATGGAGCACGGTTGCGCTGTGCCCATGACGAGACTATCTCGTCATGGACCCCGCCCGCTAATGAAAGGCCCGGCACAGGAGGGGGAAAGGGCGGGGCACTGAAGGGGTTAATCCATGCTGTCTTTAACATATGCTTTTCACAAGCAATATGTAGGGTCTACTGACATTATTGTATCTTTTCATTAGAAACAATCAGACGTATAACCTTTATCATTGTCAGATTACCATAACCAGCTCAGTCCTACTGTGTTGGTCACAAGCTTTCCCACAAAGCATCTATCAGGTATACCATCATAAAATTACAACTCTGTGCAAAATTGTAGTTGTCAAATTAATATCATAATCCCGGTCAATGAAGACTAATAAAGATTACCATAGTGCAAATCTATCCTGGTGTTTTGTTTCGGTGGGTCACCAAAACCCTTGCCTACTGTGTTAGGCTGTGAGATTTTGTATAATAAAATACTAGGCTTGGGTAATATTTAAATTACTTGGGCGTAATTCACATATTTTGGGGAATTCCGTGTTATGCTCTGTTATGCAAAATTCCTGAAATTACACCATTACACAGCGTCACATAATTATACCACCGTTCATGGCAAAATTATAATGAGGGAGCATGGTTATAACACAAAAAATCTGAATGTGACCAGCTTTTGTTTGCAGCACTTTTGTTTTCTGCATGATTTTTTTAGATTGAAATGCGAGGACTCATTAAGCACTAAACACAATGCTAAATGAGGGATTTGCATTTGAAATAATTTTCTTAAAATTTTCTGTAATTATGAGAACGCAAATTACACGCATTTCACGCACCCTTATAAAATTCGTGTCTACAGACTTTAGCACAGTGTAATAATAACCCACCCTAAAAAAGCCTATTACCTTTAACACATACTTTTCACAATAAAGAAGTCAGACGTACTTGCTTTGTCAGAACTTTTCATTATAAACAGCTCACTCCTAAGGAATGTGACATAACTTTTCCCAGTGAACCGAAAATGCCTATAGACGTTACAGTTCACTTTACACCATAGCTAACACAGGTGTACTTAGATGCGCATAAATGGGCAACCATCATGCATGCAGTTATAGCACTACAAATATGTACAGAATTACAGTTGGCAAAACAATATACAACCCTTCTCAATGCGACCTACTAAGAATCATTACAATGAAAATCCTCTACTCCCGGGTGTTTTCGTAGTGGGTAACCAACACCAAAACGCTTGCTTATGATGGTACTCTGTGAGATTACATGTAATCAAATACCTGTACACAGTTTGTAGCATAGTGTGATAACAAACCATCCTTAAATGCCGATTGATTTTAATATTTGCTTTCTACAATAAATAGATGAGGCCTACTGTCTCTTTCATGCCCCTGAAGGAAGGAATCCTTTGCATTACACCATTTAATTAATGCTTCACAAAGGGAAAAAAAAAACAATAACATTTACAATGCCAATAGCTCAAAACAATGTCATTGCGAGACCTATTGCATTGTAAATGCTTGTTTGTATGTGCATTAAGGTAGACCTGGGCATCCTATACCGCTCTCAATCACACTGCGGCACTCTGAAGTGTATATGATGGCAAGGGAAGGTTATCTGTGCTGCTGCTGCCAGAGGTAAAAAACACTACAAATGATCTCCTTATCTAAGAACTATAGCAGTGAAATGTGTATGTATGCCCCTGAAAGTTCAAGTTCCATCCCATTGTCAGCTTGATACTTCATGCATGTTCTTGAGCCCTCTCTATGCACCTATACTGCTGCTGGCTCATGCAGCTGGATGAATAAACACAATAATCACAGTTGTGTAGAGAGAAGCACTTTTTTTCTGTGGAAGCATACAACTTCTGCCCAAACAAAACATGTACTCTACCCACCAATATATGGGCAGAGTCAAAGCCCCTATCTGTAGTACTCCTGAGAGCTCCTTTTTAGGTTGATCACATAAGGTCTGTTGACAGCTGTACTGTCAAGCCAGACCTAAAAAGGAAATTGGGATGAGAGGGCGTGGAGTGGTAGCAGTAAACAGTTCATCACATGACAGCCAGGACTGATGATGTCTCTATTTTGGAGAGGTGGGAGTCTGTAGAGTGGGGAGTTTCTTTGGTAACTATACCTTCTCCAAAAGTGATTACATTTCAACTGGGTAGAAAAAGAAAATCCTAAGCAATCATCCAAGTAAATGAAAAAGTGAACTAAAACTCATCATACTTAGGAAACACAAGATAATATAAAGATTTCACTTGGAAGAAATGGGAGATTGAGGGCCTCTCTGTCCTTTAGCATCTGCAGATCATTAAGAGGCCACATAAGTGTTGCCTGCTGCAGCATGTAATCCCTTTACAGCATGGAAACCAGAAGTTGTGTTTCAAGTTCTTTATCCCCCAAAGATCAGGGAATTTCATTCATGCATTCATCCAGTAGAGAAAAAACTGCAGACTCACCCAGTCAGTCAAAAAGCTTTATTCGGCACAAGTTATGTGAACCATAAAAGCAACAAGTTAATACAATAAAATATCTCACAATATAGTTAAAAAACACCTCTCATAATACAAACAATTCACACAGTGTCAAGACAGTTGAAATATCACCTAAAATATATTTAAGAAATACAATGGAAAACAAACATGTCGCAAATTAGCACCAAATTCCTGCAGTAGCAAACTCACCTATTATTCTTTTGTGTTTCTATGAGTATCATATTTAGGGGCCCCAGTTTATGGTATTCATTGTTTTGACATATCCATCTGTAGTTATCCATATATATTTTTACATGTTATCTTTATACATCAATATTCATTCTGTGCTTAGTTCTAAACAAAATAAAACTGCAATGGGTACGTTTCCACATTTATTTAACAAACAAATGTTTACTCATGTTTGGCTGTCCAATGGGTTTTAGCCATTTACAGTACAATATAGTTACTTGTAACCATTTTCATTGTAGAACAGATTAAACAGCTGTACTGCTTGTTGCTATTTAAGCTTATTTAGGAAATCATTTTAATTGTTTTTAACCCCTCTACCTGTCAATCTGCACATCTCTTGCCCTAACACTCATGATTGACAGAAGTGAGAATTATCCAAAATAAATCCTATTTTATGTATTTATTCATATTTAAAAAATAAATGCAGACAGGAAAATAGATGGTTTTCTGTTTGTATTCATCTGTGCAAATCAGTAAAAATGGAAAACTGGGAGCCTTAATACTCATCGGTTTTGGTGAAACTACTTGACATTCAATGAGTTGATTTTGGAGGGTAATGAAGAATACTCAGCGGTAATGTATTATTGTTCATTTACTCCCTTGGGCAATGGAGCAATTTGATATGATGGGTCCCCACAAATTAGGGAGCGCACTCATTGAATTTCACCCAAACTATCCGCCTTGTCAATATACAAGAGGCCCGGGGAGATGGGCCCTCTGAAAGGTGAAGGGAACCTATAGTAAAACACTTACAAATGCCTATGTTACACCCCCGCAACCTGGGTGTAATCTGCCAAGTAATGCTAAGAAAAAGTATGCTATAAAAATATGTGTAAATGAGTGAAATAAACTAACTAAAAAGAGAGAAGAGATGCTCTTCACCATTAGAACCAGATTCTATTATCTTATTTTGTCTTATATGGATGTGTAGTGCATGTAGTTACCTGAAGGCTTCCCAGTGCTGTGTGAGTGAGCATTATTATAAACTTATAATACGTAGAGGAATTAGTTGGTGAAGAGCCAGGTTATGAGGATCTTTCTAAATTTGAGTTCATTGTTTTCAAGCAGAAAGGCATTTAATTCCACAGTTTGGAGGATATATAAGAGAAGGACCTTCCACCCCATCTGGACTTCTGAATTCTGAATGCAAGGGGCCGTCAGAAGACCAGTGTTAGAGGACCTTAATCTTGTATTAGCGGTGTAGCAAGTAAGGAGAGCCCTAATCTTGTTGGGTCCCCTGTGATTGATTACCCTGTGAGTTATGTAAAGTGTCTTGAATTTTATTATTTTCTCTTTTCTAGTAGCCATTGCATGGAGACCAAAGCGTTTTTGGCTGACGGACAGTTGGGTAAGTTGAAGACTATTCTGGCTGCAGCATTTTGAACAACTTGAAGTCTCTTTAAGACTGATTTAGGTGAGCCCAGATACAAGGAATTCCTGTGGTCCAAGCGTGACAAAATAAGTGCCTGGATTGTAATTCTTCTGGAAAGATTGGGTAATATATCCAGAATTGTGAGCAAGGTTTTAGCACACTCAAGTAATTTTTTTACTTGTGCTTCCATTGAGAGGATCCTACCCTGCCACATTCCGAGACTTATAGTAGGAGATGATGGAATTGGCCGGTCCCTAGGCTGTCTGGGCAGCCTATTGTGGTAAGTGGAGATACACTGCACCCCACTATCATCAGCTACTTTTTGTCTCTGTTAAACTTAAGTGAGCAGCTTGCCATCCATTGTTTCCATTAAAAATGCTAAAAAGAACAATTCAAAGCTTGGGATAACTTACTATAAAGAAAATCTGAGGTTAAAAGCTAATGCTAGGTGTGTGTGCAACCCTCACAGATAGCAGAATTATTCTCATATAATACTGATATCTTTATTTATATTTATTGCTGAGGGAGTTTATGTTAGAAGAGAACTAAAAAGTGATCTGTGAATATTCTAGGCTCAACCCCACTACCCTACTAAGAATTCCTCTGAATATCATTCCACGTCATCATTTTATATCCCTCCTCTGCAGCTTCAGTAGGGAACTCTTCAAATGCCATTACTCTTGACCCTACCTCAAACAGGCAGCTCAATCGGAATTGCAAAATATGTACCCCAACATCATGAGAACGCAGGCAACATCAGATGTTTTTCGGGTTATTGGTCTGCATCACTATAGTACAGCCATGTTCATAGGCATATCTGCGGCTGATTGTCTTTTCAGAGACAACATGGCTGAGCAACTCAGGTCAACTTGCTCCTTTGAGCTGGTGTCAAGAAGACAGTCTTGCATGTTACTTTTCTGCATCTTTAAGGTCACAGATGAGTTAAAACTTGATGGAATGGAATGCTAGCCAGAGACACTCTGAATAGTTAAACATGTAGGCTTAATTATTCAGTTAACTCTTTCTTCAGCCAATGTAGACCATAAGAGCACATATAAATAAAACATATATGTCACCTAAAATCAAGCTATATACATGATTACATCAAGAAAAGGAGTAAATACATATTTATTTTAACATGTATACCTCCAATCTAAAACCTTTTGTGCAAAAATGTGAATTAAAAACTAAAAGGCTATACATATAAAGTGCTAATGCCTCAGTCCATTAATAAGAACTTACTCAACAGGCTCAGTCCTTAACATTTTAAATACCACATTTGAATATAGGCAACTATTGACCCATGTATGCAGAATCAATAGGAGGCCCTCTATTCCTTAAATAACTTTTCCTGTGACTAAGGGCTACTGAAAGGAAACTGGTGGTCAACCACAAAGCAAATCATGGGGGAGATGGCATTTGTAATTACAACATCACGGGTCTTATTTGTGCAAATTGGTTGTTTCTTACCAACTGGATAATACATTTAGGCCTCAAAACACAATACAAATCACAAACAAATATAAAGTGCAAAGTGTCCTGCTCCGCAAAATTGTCACAGGGGCAGGGCTTTAAGGCTCCTGGCTATGAAAATCCCCTGGGAACTACTAACAAGCATTGGCATAGCCAATAGGTCTCGCTTTTGGGACCTTATAAGTGTTTAGCCATGCAACAGTTGCATAACTAAATACTTATAAGGTCCCAAAAGCGAGACCTATTGGTTATGCAAAGCGGCCGTGCGGCCGCGAAAGTGAAAGTAATCACGGTAAAGTGTGGCGCGCGCGCCCGCGCACATGCACTGTAGCTCTAGGCTGGCCTGGTAGCACTTTTTGGAGCCCTCTCAATAAGTCTCGCCAGACCAGCGCATGCGCTGGGTCAGGCGAGACCTAAAAACCAGTGTAAGGAGTAAAGTCTGAATCTAGTCAGTAAAATACGAAGATGTGCTTTGTTAACAAATGACTGGTAGGCTTAACTATTCATTATTTTTAGTCTGTCAGAATATTTTGTCATAGCAGGTGTGCAAATAATGGAGTGTGATATCCCCATAAGTAAGACACTATGGGTCATATTATCGAGAACGTCGATACGATTATCGCCGCTTTAGTGGCAGGAAACTGCCGCTAAAGCGACGCTAAGGGGCTTGATAATATGCACTAGAGAATTCCAATAGAAGCCCAGGTTTGTGGTCCTTCACACCAGAATCTGGGCTTCTATTGGAATTCACAAGAGCAAATTATCAAGCTCCTTATCGCCGCTTTAGCGGCAGTTTCCTGCTGCTAAAGCGGCGATGATGTTATCGCCGTTCTTGATAATATGGCCCTTCAAAAGTTAGACCAATCCTTCCAGAATCTGGAGATGCTGATGTATTTTCATGGTGTTAAATTAACCAGGCAAGCAAGGTAGAGCTCTTCGCTTGTAATAATACTGTTGGGTTAAGAAAAACATGTACTGTCAATGCAGTGCAGCAGTGGCGTCGCACTCATATTGCAGAAAATGGTGTGGCAATATTGCATCTCTGAGGCAACTATAAAAGTAATTGTGAGCTTGAAATCAGTACCTTAAGTTATGTGAAAGGAAGCATTGTCCATCCTTCACAAGAATCTTTCAATGCAGCATGTCGTTGCTGAAGGAAGTTTCTTAAACCAAGGTGATTATAACTTGCATCAAGCATTCTATTCTTTGAGGCTTCCTTCAAGGATTTCACAGGGGCCGAGCCTCTATCACAATAAGATTTGGCAAAGCCAATTGGTCTGGCTTGCATTTCCTGTTACAAGTCTGAACTATTGTCCGTACCAAAGCTTCTGTGAGCATTGACAATTGTACTGAATGTTATTAGTGACCTCTGTGCCAAATGTGGTTGCTAGGGACGCCAAATGGTTGTTCCTTTAATGTGAGCCACTACAGGAAAAACCCTCCGGCTTCCCTAGCACATTATTGTTTTGTTATAAAGTGAACCAAAGTGTCTTGCAGTGAAGCAAATAATAAAATATACAATTATATTTATGATATGATATAAAGAAATGAATGTGAAAAAGAAAGATGATTCTTTCAGATGTAAAATAGCTTGCCATGCATTCCAGTGGAAACATGCCATAGACAATGGAAGAATACACCCGAACAGCCAAAAGCATGATCGAATGAATGAATAATTTTATTGTTCAGTAAATTAAAACGTACAATGTAAAGCATTTAAAATAAAACATTTCATTGATAATCACATTTAAACTCCAGCTGCCCTTGTGTGATAGAATAGACAAGGTGCAATATAAAGTAACTGACAATGTCAGTTTATAACCATTGTCTTAGAGGCACACTAAGTTAAAGTGCTTTGTGCTTTAGCAAGAGTGTTGCCAAGGTAGGCTGATATGGACAGGGAGTGCTCAAGAAGCATACTCCATATAAGTTGCATACAAGAACTTAAGGCTCACAGTCAAAGTGCTTCATGCTCTTTTATTGGAGTTTCTCAATAGTAACGGACAAATCTTCGTCCGTGTACTCTCGTTAGTGCAATCAGCGTTCGCTTAGACACTGCGGGTCCGTTTTCTAAACGTTCCAATTTCGTGCGGCGTCTGAACGGCTTGCCTTTTAATTTAGGTTTGATACACAGACGAAGATTTGTCCGCTACTAATGATAAACTCGAATAAAACTTTTTAAGAATTGGGGCTGAGAACAGAAGAAGAAGATAATAGAACTCTAGACTCCTCAACAATGTGGAAGGACAGATATAGTGCGATTATTGGCCTATTAAAAGAGAAAAGAACATTTTGGTTTCATCTCCGCCCCCTGGTGTGCCATTGCCTCACAGTGCGGCAGACGTCTCCACTCCGGCACCTGATGCGTCAGTGGCACACAGTGCCTCAGCCAGTACTGCAACACCCACAGGTGGGGCAGAGCACACATCCAGGGACGAGAACATGGATGGGTTTGTGATCAGGAGGCACTAGCATTCATTTCTGCCACCTGGCCTGTTTCTGCTTGGTGCCGCACATGGTCCCATGACCTTCCAATGACCCCCGATACACTCCGATGCACTCACCTTGGACAGCGACATGGACTGCCATATCCTGTTTGATGACCAATGACACAGCGACCAGACTGCGGACTGTACCCTTCCTCTTCCGCAGTACTTGTCATCCCCGGATGGACTCTGGCTGGCCCTCCACGGGCCCATATTGTGTAGTGTGCTTGGCATTGTCCTGTATCGCTCCAGCTGCAGAACTGCACTGGATGTGCAATAAACATCCAGTGACGCACTGCTGTGTTATGTCTTTCATCATTCATGTATGACTGTGTGGATGAATGTAGGGATAGTGATTTCCCTTGCATCAATGATGCTCTTCCTGTGGGATGTCAGTCATAGGGTGCTACATTGCATATTGTGTACCGGGTGCCGTGGACACTACAACAGGGACACACGCATCAGTCACTTCCATGTCCGGAAAAGAACTGAACCATGCCCAGAGCCCACGAGTCATTGTTGGAAGCCCTGCGCTGGTCCGCCATACGGCAGGCCAGACCACTTCGCTTAGGCCCCGTGGGGGGCCCTCATTCCTACCCGTCTCAGGCGTACACGCTGGTGGTGTGCAGGTCACCGGTCTAGTTGTCAGCATGTCACAGCCACTCCCTGAGGGCAGGTTTGCACGTGCACCACACCCATCCGGCACAGGCGTCACAGGCCACGTGACTCCACCAACATAAGGGGCCGACGATGTCACATTCCCCTCTGCCGGTGGTGACTGGATGACGAACGCTCCACGGTTCTCAATCATAAAGGGCCCATGAGTTGTTGCGCACAGGGTTAGTGGCACCCAAGGCCTTGCGACCGTCACAGGCCTACCACCACGTGGCACTGACTGGGGTTGCACAGGGTTAGTGGCACCCGAAGCTTTGCGGCGGCACAGGCACAGGCACCCTGCCACGGGACGGTGACTTTGGGTGCACTGAGGTAGGGGCACTTTAAGTGCTGGGCGGGTGTGCAGCCTGCGATGATGCCCGTCCCGGTGGTCCAGACAGCTCTGGTTTTGTGTGCCCTGCTGGACCCTAGTGTAGGCCAGAGCCAGCGGGCAGTGCGGGCCTACCGCCACGTGGCGTCGCTTCCAGGATCACTGAGTTAGTGGCACCTATTGGGCTGAGCGTTTGTGCAGCCTGCAATGAGGCCGGGTGCACTGGTATGTACTCTGCCATGGAGTAATCAAGACCCAGCACCAAACGTGAGACCTGGTGGCTTGCGGAGCGGCGCTGCATGATGTGGAGGGTGCCATGTCTGCGGGCCCGGTCTAGTGGCTTGCAGCGGCACATGGTGGTACCTCATGTCTGCATGCCGGTGGCAGAAGGTGAGCAGTGAGTCCTGGGTGTGCATGGGCGGGCATGCTCTGATGGGCGGCGGGAGGGGCGCCTCTGCCTGGGTGTGCATGGGTGGGCAAGCAATGTTGTTTTGTGCAATTGTGTGTACTGTGCCAATCATGTATCTGGACTCAATTTCAGATGAAGGGTCTGTCTCAGATGTGTGACCTGGTTAACTGCTATACATACCGGCAAGTGGTTGGAGACACACCGGTGGCAGCAGGTGAGCAGTGTGGCCTGGGTGCGCAGGGGCGGCACTCTCTCTCTCTCTACCCCTCTCTTCTTATCTCTCTCTCTCCCCCTCTCTTCTTCTCTCTCTATCTCCACCTCTCTTCTTCTCTCTCTCTCCACCTCTCTTCTTCTCTCTCTCTCTCCCACGTCATCTTCTCTCTCTCTCTCTCCCCCTCTCTTCTTCTCTCTCTCTCTCTCCCCCTCTCTTCTTATCTCTCTCTCTCTCTCTTCCTCTCTCTCTCCTTCACTCTCTCTCTGTCCTTTGATGTGCGCAGGACACACCTTCTCATCATGGTTTTTGTCTTGCAGGCTGTGACCTACGGATTGTCCCGAGGGGAGCCACCATGTGTCTTCATTTCATTTCAGTGTTCATTTTAATAAATGTTCATTTGTTGCTTTGAAAGTGAATGTGTGATGCTCATTTTTGTGACGACATATGCATGTCACCAGTTGTGATTGTGCGACATCATGCGGATTATTTTGTACATGTTTAGGTGTAGCTGATGTGGCATGTCTTTGGTTCGGGGGGGGGGTGCCAGGGATGGGGTGTTCTGGGGGTGGTGGCGGCGGGTGTTTTTGCCCTTTCGGCCCTCCGGGCTGCATGTTCAGTTGCCCTGGTGCATCTGTTGTTCCTCAGGTGTGGCTCTGGGCTGAGCTCCCTTTTGTGGTGCAGGCTGTGGTCCGACTTTGCACCAGGTCAGGTGTTATTTTCCTGCTTACGCGCCGTATCGCGTGTTTTGTGTTCTTATCGCAGTTCTGGCTTGTCGTTGTGAATGTTGTGGAGTGGTGTTGTCGCGGCTTTTGCCATGGGAACGCCTACTCTGCATCTCTTTAGCAAAAGTTGCGGGGGTCATCTGTGGCGATGTTTTTTGCGGCTGCTATCAAGGGTAAACTGGTGCTGTGGGATGTTAACACCAGCTTGTGATTGGGGTGATAAGTTTATCACAACTTTGGCTGCGCTAAAGTGCCTTTGACTCGGCGATAGATCCTTGTGAATATGCCCCTTGGTGTTTTGTCGTATGTGATTTGTCTCTCTTTTCTTTTCTTGTCCTTTTCTTTCTTGTACATATTTGTAGGTTTCTATTATATCATTAAAATGAAGTAATACACATGCTGACTTATTGATTGATAGATGATTTGCACTTTATAGTAAAACATTTTTCATGTGCTTGCTGTTCACGGATGAAAATTTGTCGTATTTTTATAATTATACTTGTACAAAAGAGTTTCCTATTGCAATATTGTTTTTTTTTGCATTTTTAGTGTGCTTAATAAGGCCACACTATTTTTTAATAAATATAGAACACTTTTACACTATATCTGGCTGTTTGTGGCACTATAATTGAAAGTGGGGTTAATATGTATATATGAATAGTGATTGATTTATAACTGGACGAATGGACATGTTTGGATAGGTTTAGAACCAAAGGGAGTACACATTTTAAGTTACAGTCTATTTCAACCCTGTCCCTTTGGTAAGTGGGGCCTCTCTCACAATATTACATGCAATTAAGAAAAGCATACTCAAAAACAGTTGTAACTATGATCTGAAAGACACACCATAGTAAAGTGCTAGGTGCATTCAGGAGTACTCTACGGTGCTAGGCTTAACTAGACTAGGTGCACTCATGAGTACTGACACTAGCTATGGTGTTCATACTGTTTAAAGGCTTACTAAATGGAAATGATTATTGTATTGGGAGGTTTACTGTGAAATTGGGTGGAAAAAGCAAAGTGCAATAAAAAGTCATTGAAAATGTCAGTATATAGCCATGATCTTAGCGATACACTAATTTAAAGTGCTTTGTGCTATAGCAAGAGTGTTGTGAGTAGGTTGACATAGACAGAGTACAATCAATCAAGGAGCATAGTAGAGAGAAATTGAGTACAAAAACTTAAGGTTCACAAACAAAGTGCTTCATGCTCTGGCCTCGTTATAGTGATTGGTGGAAGTTGACAAGGAGGATAAAGTGCAATCCAAAAAGAATAGTCAATGACATCCTTGATCTTCGAAGTGCACAAGGATAAAGAGCTTAGTCGTTGATTGAGCCAAGGGATAAAATTGAGGACAGCAAACTACGGTCAGGGAGGGTTGTCATTACCAGTTGAATCCATAATTGTAAAAGCTCTGTGAGACACAGTACTGAGGGCATATTATCAAGGACGGAGTTAAAATTATCGCTGCTTTAGCGGCAAGAAACTGCCGCTAAAGCGGCAATAACGGGCTTGATAATATGCCTTTGTGAATGCCCATAGAAACCCATTGTCCGGTGTGAACCTGGGCCTCTAAAGCGGCGCTAATTTTAACGCCGTCCTTGATAATATGGCCCTTAGTGTATTTAACAGAATCCAGTACTGGATTAAAATAAACGATGAGCAGTGTGAGCGCTAAATTAAAAGAAGGGCCAAATATGGACAGATTGTAATCTGTAAAAGTTATTACCTGCGAAATCTACCTGGCCACCTTGCTTTCTGCTAGTGACATGAATTAAAAAAAATTCCAAAAGAGCATCAGAAGCAAGATGGTGAGTTTAAAATGCTGGTCTGGACTGTTGTTATTGATATTGCTTCTAGCTATCGTCTCAAGGATTCAAACAAGTCCGTAGTTTTAGCCAAAGCCCGCTCCCTGTATACTGAACACAAGTGGTTGGCTTTGCTAGACCCAAAAACAGCTCATATAAGATGGACCATGGCTTTTTTTCAGTTGATTGAATATCTGTTTATTGAAAGTTTGATCTAAGATTTTTCCCACATTTTCCCTTTATTTACATAATTAAATGCATTTTCTAAGAAAGATTGATAGATATATATTAGGAAAGATGAGACGATAGTGTGTTGTGTACACTTAAGTAGAAGGAATATTAACACTAGTTGTTTTCTGCAGCTTGGTTGATGGAGCTTTCGGAAGTCAGTAAGGTTATGAGAGGTGCTTATTTATTGTTGATTTCTTTACCCCTTTTTACTTGTTCAGAGTAATTGTCTTCCTTGGCCAAAGAACTGTGATTTGTAAATTGAACTAATAAACTACATGGCCAGCATCGATACAGAACGCTATTAGACACAGAGGGGCATATTCACAAGAACGTGTGATAACTAGTGCAAGAGTAGCTTAACGCAATTCTCAACATCGCAGCCCATTGCGGGAAAATAACTCAGTGTCAACGTGGAACTCACAACACGGTGGTAGCATGCGATAGTCCGCCGAAAACGCGGCCAATGTCCGTGATACAACCACCCCGACGGAGACAAAAACACAAACCACAACACCAGAAAACATGCGATGAGCCCATCCGCGATGAGGAAAGCAGGGATAAGCACCGCCAGGACCGCGAAACACACGGCAGGGCATAACCAAAGCCTGAAAAAGTAAGACAGACCAAACAGAAAACAACAGCCAACCACAATGGAGGCAACCCGAGCCAGCAGACAACCCCACCAAACCCATTGACAACAAAGCATTGTACATGGCTGGCCAACTTGGATAAGATAAATTCAGCCTGAGAGCGGAGGACGACAATGGCACAAAACCAGAACTTCAGCAATGATGCGAATGGCACAAACAAGCAGAAACACACCAGCAACAAGAAGGCAGCAATGCACACTGGAGGTGAGAGTCCAGCGCCACACCAGGAGCTGGATGACATGAAGGAAATGGGGTCCACCACCTCAGTCTAGAGATGGTGGCAGGACTCGGGGACCGGAAACTGTAGCAAACAACAGACACAACAGCAACAGGGAGAGGAACCAGCAGGGACTGGGGGACAGGGGGAGATAGGCACAATGGCAAACATGCACAACTAAGTGCAGCACAACAGCAGACAAACCATGCCCACGATCAACAATACCAACCAGGTGCACAAGTCACACAACCCGGAAATGTCACACCACTGAACAGGCACAGAAGTGAACACAACACCGCCTGAAAGGGAGAAGGGTGAGCCTGAAGGGACATCTCACACACAATGCAGCACACACACATAGGAAGCAGAGCACCCCAACACCCAACACAATGTGGTATAAACACCAACTTGTGCACAATCAAACACAGGACACAGTGCACCCGCCTGTGGCCGGTAAACGGCCATACGCATCTGGAAAAGCACAAAACAGGGACATTATAATGCACATGTACAAACACACAGTCCTGATGGGGTAGCAATGCGCGGATGGCAGGGAGCCAGAGAGTCCGTGACACACATTGGCATGCAAATCAAGACACAACACAGTTGGAGACAAGTGAAAGTGCGGAAACTTTATCAACAAGTGCGAGTCAGTACGGCCAAGATAAGTGCCACGACTTGCAGACCAATGCAGCAGCATTTCTGAATGAGGAACGTAGTAAAGCGCCCATGTCCATCTCTGGGAGTCCCTCACCAACACAAGTCAGTGCCAACCCGCGTTGGTTGTCCGCGCCTGGAACATGAGTCCTGGCCAATGTAGCCATGTCCACTGTCATCTCTGGACTTGTAACCATATCCACAACATGCAACCATGTGTTGTGACAAGTGCAATGGCTCACATCCAGTTGTGGCAGCAGGTACCTTGTCACTCATCCATGAACGCGAGTGCAGCTGCGTAGGCCAACATCTTCAATGAGCGATCGTCGGCCACCCCATCTGACATGTTGTCTATGTAATCCATCAGCTGACCAGGACAGATGTGCTGACTCCAACCAGTGGACCCAATGTGCACCAAAGCCCAATCGGGTAGTGGCTCAATGTGCTCACCGCACACGACGATTCGTGCAATCTCCCAGGTCCAGTTTCCAGCCTGCATGCCGAACATCCATGCATGCCATAAGCGGTCATCCTGGTGACACTCCTGGTCGTGGTCCAACAGGGGGCGCACACACACGTTGAAATCCATTTCAGCTACCGTTACATTGGAGAGGCAGACATCCATGGACCACTCAAATATGCACAAGCGACAATGCAACACAGGCTGCACGCAGTTGACGTGCACAAGGCGGCAGCCCACCCGGTAACTGCTCCGCAGCACTGTCAATGGCAGTGCCCCCAGTACATGCAGCAGACGTGCACGGTACAGCTCCTTGTGACTGGAGTAGATCATGTGTCTGGGATGGTCTGCCATTGCGTCAGTGGCTCTGCTTGAAGTGGCACTGGCTTGCCCTGAGACAGTCCGGAGGATGAAATGGCACAGCTCGGTGCAATGAGCAGTGTCTGTGTGCAATGGGTGCAGGCCTTGGGTGGGGTGGGAGTACATGCGAAGGCCATATCACGCACGCCAACTACGACCAAGGACCACTGCATGTGGGATGTGTGCATGTTGTTCTCACACCGGGCAGTGCATAGTGTGGGATTTGCAAGCAAATGCCATCGTACCTGTCAGGGGGTGCTGGGCACATGCAAGTTCCTGCTTGGAGCTGCAGATGTGCTACCGCCTGATAGTACAGACAAAGGACCTTTCATCCCTATGTTAACTTCGCCAGCTGCATGCATACAGGAGACGTACAGAGGCCGGTTGTGGGTGTGGAGGACGTCTGCGACCCTGGGAATCATGGATGATATGCCCAGCACGATGCACATGAGCGGACTCACTGTGTGTCAAGTTGCCACACAGCTGCTCCGCCCTACCATGGGCACCCACACTTGTGTGCACTGCACGGTTGCATCACGTGCACTCCTACGGGACACCATTCTAATGCCTGTCCGCGCATGTCCAACAACACCGCGACGCTGGCCTTCGAAGGTGTGTGCCCACTTGGTTTATAGGCCAATGGTCCGGACAGGGCGGACACAGGTGTCCAGCCCATGGCTGGCTGAGACCGCACAGCGAATGAGGACAGGCAACAGACTCATGCATCCGCAAGACTGATACACATCGCACCTGGCATGCATGTGCCAAGACCCTGAGTGTCCTAGCACTCCTACATGTCCCAGTACCTGTTGGCCCACCCTTCTGGTACATGCCACATTGCAACATCGTGTACTGTGGCCCTGGTGGCGACAACACCCCAATACAGAGACACACTTACCGCACTTCCTGCACCGGGCCACATCCGGACCACACCGTGCCCCCCCCTGCCGAACCAGCACACGCAGCCTGTGCATGCTGGGGGCAGGTGCGGGGCTACATGTCCAGGGTCACTGCCAACGTTGAGGTGACATGGCAACGTCTGCAAAACACAGCACACTGTGATGTTGCAGGGCCCATGCACATCAAGCTGACACAATGAACACATGGACATCCTTGCTCAGATGGTGTGAATGGCTAGGGGCACGTACCCACGGCCACATTTATTAGCAGGCACACTTACCGAGTGACACCTGTGTTGGATGTGTGTGGGGTGTGTCCACACCAGCCAGCAAGGGCTGCCCGGTGCAGTCAGAAATCGACTACAGTGTACATCGTAAAGGACACAACCATACAACCATAAAGGCCCCATGATTTGTGCTGCACAGAGTTTGTGGTCTGGATGCACAACGTCCTGCACGGGCCTGCTGCCATGGGCCGCTGACTTGCGGTGTACTGGGGCAGGGTCACGGGTGCAGAGCAGGTCCACGGGATGACAAGGGGCCTTGTCATGGAGTGTCTCTAGGGACAGTGGAAGGTGTACCCCCAGGGCAAGATGCAGAGCGCAAGCCCACGCTGTTACAGTCACTATTGTGGAGATGAATGGAACAGACACATGTCGCACAACAAGTCCGGTCCAGCCAGAAGAAGATGCAGAAAACCACCAGGCCATGGGCTCTGATGCCACCAGGGTCCAAACAGATGGTGCCCATGACTCATTGCGCACAGAGTTAGTGGCACCAGTGCAGCTAGGGGATGCCGCCTCAGATGAGGCGTGTAAAATGGTGTGGACCTCCACATCTTACCCAAAACACAGTTCCACATGTGTGACCTACTGGTCCGCAGGGTAGTCCTGGTCCCCCATCCATGTGTGGGTGACTGGCGTTGAACAGGGTTAGTGGCACCTCGTGTGGCTGGCTGATGTTGAACAGGGTTAGTGGCACCACGTGTTGCAAGATGCCCATATGGAACTATGCCTCACTGATCGGGGGTGGGTCTGGTTCTGTGGCCGCTGCCCAGGCTTTGGGGTCACTGCCATTCAGGACTCAGGACACAGTTCTCATATGGGACCTACTGGGCCGAAGAGGACGCCGGTGTAGTATGTGATTGTGGAAGGAGTATTGTGGGCCAGCGTCAGGGGGCCAGTGATGGTCTGTGGAGGCTGCAGAATTCACGGAACTGGTGCTTGGAGCTTGCACTGGCACGTGGTGGACCCTCCTTGACCCACGCTAGTGTCGCCAGGAGATCAGTGTGACCTGGCTGCGTAGGGGCGGGCCTGGCAGTTTCGGGGTCCAGCGGAATGGGGTACGGCAGGCGCACAGGACACAACCATACAACCATAAAGGCCCCATGATTTGTGCTGCACAGAGCTTGTGGTCTGGATGCACAACGTCCTGCACGGGCCTGCTGCCATGGGCCGCTGACTTGCGGTGTACTGGGGCAGGGTCACGGGTGCAGAGCAGGTCCACGGGATGACAAGGGGCCTTGTCATGGAGTGTCTCTAGGGACAGTGGAAGGTGTACCCCCAGGGCAGGATGCAGAGCGCAAGCCCACGCTGTTACAGTCACTATTGTGGAGACGAATGGAACAGACATATGTCGCACAACAAGTCCGGTCCAGCCAGAAGAAGATGCAGAAAACCACCAGGCCATGGGCTTTGACGCCACCAGGGTCCAAACAGATGGTGCCCATGACTCATTGCGCACAGAGTTAGTGGCACCAGTGCAGCTAGGGGATGCCGCCTCAGATGAGGCGTGTAAAATGGTGTGGACCTCCACATCTTACCCAAAACACAGTTCCACATGTGTGACCTACTGGTCCGCAGGGTAGTCCTGGTCCCTCATCCACGTGTGGCTGGCTGATGTTGAACAGGGTTAGTGGCACCACGTGTTGCAAGATGCCCATATGGAACTATGCCTCACTGATCGGGGGTGGGTCTGGTTCTGTGGCCGCTGCCCAGGCTTTGGGGTCACTGCCATTCAGGACTCAGGACACAGTTCTCATATGGGACCTACTGGGCCGAAGAGGACGCCGGAGTAGTATGTGATTGTGGAAGGAGTATTGTGGGCCAGCGTCAGGGGGCCAGCGATGGTCTGTGGAGGCTGCAGAATTCACGGAACTGGTGCTTGGAGCTTGCACTGGCACGTGGTGGACCCTCCTTGACCCACGCTAGTGTCGCCAGGAGATCAGTGTGGCCTGGCTGCGTAGGGGCGGGCCTGGCAGTTTCGGGGTCCAGCAGAATGGGGTACGGCAGGCGCACAGGATCGCAAGCAACTCTGCTCACGAGGACGGCGTCGGCCTCGTGGCATGGTGAGAGGTGCTGCCCTGGCAGAGACATTGGGCTTTCTGGAAGTAGACCACGCCCAGGGCTACGTGCTTTTTAGTCACACCCCTACACTGGCTTGGCGTACACCGTGCAATCCCACTCCGCTCACGCTTACGGTTGGACGTAACAGGCAACATTTGCGCAAACTTCCCCACTGACCGGGGGGACATGGTTGCGTCCACTGTCCACCACACTCCATACACCAGTGGTGTGTGTCGCCATGGATATGGGTCTGTTCTGCATACTGCGGTCTATCCAGCACATCTCCGCCACTCTTGGCATTGTGTGCTTTCCCAGTCATGATTCTCCTGCCTCCTTCACATATGCCTCTCTCCATATTCGGCTAGTGTGTGGCTGAGGTGATATGCCGTTGATGGCTCATGTGCAGGGCGTGCCCAGGTTACCATTGTGAGTTGTTCTGTCATGTCTGGTGGGTGGGCATGTTGTTTGGCATGTTGGTTTTGATTTTGTGACGTGTGCATTGCCAGAGTTGTGAGTTGCATGGTTGTGGAGTTGAGGTGAGTGGGGTGTTCATTTTGAGCTTGCCAGGGGGCTGTGCATTTCCCTTGGTGCCATCCTGGGGACGCTGGTTGCTGATGGACTGCCGGAGGTTGGAGGAATCGCTCACAGTGGCTGGGTATTTGGAGGCGAGATTGGTGGAGGTTTCACGGTGTTCGGTTGTTGTCTGCATATTGATGTGAGATGTGTGCTTTCTGTTGCAGTGATTGTGTGCTGTGTCAGCAGGGGGCACAGGTATGAAATGTGTGCTGTGGATTGCCCCCAACAAGTGCGTGCATCCAGCTATGGCGTATGGTCCTTGCTTGGTGTCCAGCGGATCCTGCACATTGTGTTGGACGTATAGGGACATGGGTGACAGTCTAATGGTGATGTCCAGGTCAGGTGTGAGGGACTTGGATGTGGTTGGCTGTGTGACTCCTATGACTGTGGTGGGTGTTGGTTGGGGGTACCAGGGGCCAACAGGTGCAGCACAGTCAGCAGCTTAGTGTGGGGTGGGATGTTGGTTGTCTGCTGTGTTTGTGCCGTCGGCCTGTTGGGCGTTGTTGCTCAGGATGCCTAGAATGATTGTCCTTTTGGGCCTGTAGTCGGCAATGACATTGTCAGGTGTTGGGTCTGTGAGGCTGTTGCGTTTCCTGGGGTTCCGTTGTCTTTGTCTGCGCTGTCTCTGGGGTTTGGGGTCCTGGGGTGGTGGTGGTTGGTGTTGTGGTCCTCTTGGGTGTCCGGGCCGCATGACCAGTGGCTCCATGGCATCTGTTGCCCTTCCGATGTGGCTGTGGGCTGTGCTCCCTTTTGAGGTGCAGGCTGCAGTCCGACTTAGCACCAGGTCAGAGCAGGTGTTATTTTCCTGCTGCTAGCGCGCCTTATTGCCGGTTTTGTGTTCTTATCGCAGTTCTGTCTGGTCGTTGTGAATATTGTGGAGTTGTGTTGTCGCGGCTTTTGGAACGGGAATGCCTACTCTGCATCTCATTAGCGATAGTTGCGGGGGTCATCCGTGGCGATGTTTCTTGCAGCTGCTATCATGGGTAAACTGGTGCTGTGGGCTGTTAACACCGGGTTATGAATGGGGAGATACATTTATCACAACTTTAACTGTGATAAAGTGCCGTTAACTCAGCGATAGTTCCTTGTGAATATGCCCCAGTGTGTTTGCTCTTTTAAGCATAATAGAGCGACCACTATACAATGATTCTAATTTGATGACAGCACAATCTCATTACACCCTGGGGCAATTGGTGCTCTACTGGTGCTTCATGTCCAATGTTGTTGTACAGTGCAGAAATTGAAGTTAATCTGCCCAGTGCATAGTTAGAAAAAATAGATATGTGCAAGGACCCAAAGCTTTTCTTATGAGCCTGCTGCTGCCCATGCACTGCTAATTTCTACACATAGTACATCGCTAATGACATGCTCTATGGCATAACTGATACTATCAATACAGCATCAGAAAAGACATCATTAATGACAACACTATGCATGAGTTATAATTAATTTACAGCACGACTTATAGTTACCTGAGATAACTATGACCAGTGAATTTTAGTGTGTTTTTTTAGTTTAAAATGGTATGTATGTTTTAACTGTCATTCTCACCTAGCTATAACATACCATTTTTTTCAGTGAATTTCTAAGTTTGTTTTAATGTAAAGTAAGTTATCATTTCAATTCCTAACTATAACGCTACGTTAACCTTTGTTTTTTTCAGTGTCTATCTATTTATCTATCAATCCATCTGTCCGTCCGCCGTCTGTCTGTCTATCTATATAGATATTTATATGTGTGTGTGTCTATATATATATATATATATATATATATATATATATATATATATATATATATTCAATGAAAAAACCATAGGTTTCACACATGTTATAGTTAGCTGGACATTTCACTCGTAAAAAACCAATGAAATTCCCCCGTTATAGTTAGTTCAGCTAACTATAACTCGCGCGCCCGCAATCCACTGCTGATGACGTCACATATTACATCACTCATGACATGGTCAGTGACATCACTCATGACATCACTGATGACATCTCAAATGACATCCCTGATGACATCACTAATGACATCAGCCATTGAGTATGCATTTCTGAACAATTTTAATATGTTTAATATATATAGGAAAAGGTCTGTTGAAGAATGAGTGGGTGTAGAAGTGTGTAAATGGATGATTTTCTGTGGTGCGTAACTAACTCTATAAGTGAGTCATTAAATGTATCTTACTGCAGACTAGTGACTAAACTGTGTAAATGTCTGTATGTTTCTGTATTTTGGTGTATAAGTGGCTGCATGGTTTTGTGAACACCTATATGAGTGTCTATATGAGTTATTGATTGCTTGTCTCAGTATCTGTATGGGTTTCTGAGTGTTTGTGTGGGTAGGGTGTGTGTGACTCTATGCATAGATGTGTGAGTGGGTGATTCTATGGGTGCATTGTTTTAAGAGTGCATCTGTGATGGACTGTATGGTAGAGTGAGTGTATGTATGGGTGTGTTAGGGATTGAATGTATATCTCAGTGGTACATTTGTGACTAACTACATATGTGAAAGGCAGTATATATGCGTGTAAGAGTATATAAGTGGGTATATGTGAGAGTGTGTGATTGTGAGAGTGACTGTATGGATGAGTGTGTGCTTGTATCAATGATTCAATAAGAGCGTAAGAATGTGGTACTATTTTTATGATTAAGTGAACTTGAGTGTGTATAATTACATAGGTGAGTAAATGGGAGTATAATTATTTGCATGACTGACTAGGTGTGAGAGTACCTCTATGGATAATTGGTAGTATGTGAGTGTCTATATAGGTATATAAATGCATATGATAGTTTTGTATGTTGTGACTGTAAGTATGAGTGATTGTACAGGTGAATGAGTGGAGGTGTATGTAGACCTAAGAGTTAATAAGTGGGTATGTAGTCATTGGTATTGCAGTATGTATGGTTTTGAGAATGGAACTCTTAAATTTTGATTCGGTGTATCAAAGGTTATATTAGGGTGTGAGAAGATGTGGTAATTTATCACATGGATGACGTCATCAGTGATGTCATCAGGGATGTCATTTGAGATGTCATCAGTGATGTCATGAGTGATGTCACTGACCATGTCATGAGTGATGTAATATGTGACGTCATCAGCAGTGGATTGCGGGCGCGCGAGTTATAGTTAGCTGAACTAACTATAACGGGGGAATTTCATTGGTTTTTTACGAGTGAAATGTCCAGCTAACTATAACATGTGTGAAACCTATGGTTTTTTCATTGAATTTCTAAGGTTTTTTAAATGCTAATTCCTAACTATAACGTGTGTGAAACCTATGGTTTTTTCAGTGAATTTGCAAGGTTTTTTAAATGCTAATCCCTAACTATAACATGTGTGAAACCCATGGTTTTTTCAGTGAATTTGCAAGGTTTTTAAAATGCTAATTTCTAACTATAACGTGTGTGATACCCATGTTTTTTTCAGTGAATTTGTACGGTTTTTTAAATGCAAATTTTTTTTTGTCATTTTTTGTAAGCCTTTGTATAAAATAATATATGTACTATATCCTGCATTATGGAAAGTTTTTTTTTTTTTTTTAATGCATTTTTTTCCGTGCGCGTACGGTAAGCTGACGGTACGTGCTTCGTACGTCATAAGTACGGTGCGCGTACGTGAGTGACGTACGCGTACACCCGGAAGCAACGTCGCGGGTACGCAGGGGCGTGTAATGCGCATGCGCGATACGCAATACGTGCGTGATGTACGCGTACACCCAGAAGCAACGTCGCAGTTACGCAGGGGCGTGTAATGCGCATGCGCGATACACAATACGTGCGTGACGTACGCGTACACCCGGAAGCAACGTCGCGGTTACGCAGGGGCGTGTAATGCGCATGCGCGAGTGTGACATACGCGCTGCGTAAGCGCACCGTAAGCGTCACGTGCGCGCACGGCAGGTCATGTGACTTACAAAGAACACTTTTTATTGGTTGAAATTACTTTCACTTCCAGAAACTTCCCACACCACACCCATTCCCCTCATTACTGCTTGAAAGAACACTTTTCATTGGTTGAAACTACTGTCAGTTCCAGATTCTTCCCACACCACACCCATTCCCCTCATTTCTGCTTGTGATTCTCTAGGAGCAGGAGCTGGATTGACATTGGGATACAATGGCAGAACAGCAGACCTCTTCTGAGAGTGGGGCCAGCAGCACCACCATGATCCAGAGAAGGAGGAAACAAAAGACTTCTTTTGTATGGGAGTATTTCACTTTTCCAGAGGGGGAGAAAAAGGTGAATGCTCCATTGGTCACTTGCAAACTTTGTGGTCGTGTTTTATCAAGAGGAAATCCAAGGAGGAAATACTCCTTTGGAAATCACTCTATGAAGAGACACCTCCAGGACAGACACCCAAGGACCTTTGCTCGACATGCTGAAGAAAACCCTTCAGTAAGTCACCAGAGCCCAGCCTCAGATGCTCAGCCGAGTACATCATCGGCAGCTCAGCTGAGCCCTTCCTCTGATGTGGGAGCATCACCTTTTTCTTCTCCTGTGGACATCAACCCTCGATTTGGGAGCGTTGAAATGAGGTGTACAAAATGTGGTGGTCTTATTGTTTTTGGGGAGATCAGTCTTACCCTTATTAACAATAAGATAGACCAGCATGTTTGTAGACGCTCATAATACTCCCATTCTTTCTTTCCTCCATCCCTGTATGAACCCAACGGCTCTTATAAGAGCCAACCTTACCTCTCAACTTTTTTTTATTTTTTTTCCTTTGAAACTTTTTTTTTATTTTTTTTTACCGTACGCGTACGGTAAGCGTATTTTTTTTTTTTTTTTTTTTTTTAAAACACTAAAAATCAATTACCACATCTCAAGATCCTTGAGAAATTAATAACTAATTTTTTTAAATCTTTTTGAGATAAAGTGGACCAGACCACAAAGTATGCAAGTGATCAATTGAGCATTCACCTTTTTCTCCCCCTCTGGAAAAGAAAAATACATTATGAATCCACTTTTCAGATTCTGAAAACAGCACATGTCCAAACTGCTTTTTCAGACCACCACCATGTGTAACCTGGGTGGCTGCCTACATTCCAGCAAGGGCAACCAGCCTTAGTGATGCTGAATGTATTTGCATTACTGGCTGAAACCTCAAACCCCACTCGCTTGTAAATACTGTG
Source organism: Triturus cristatus (assembly GCF_964204655.1). Taxonomy (NCBI): domain Eukaryota; kingdom Metazoa; phylum Chordata; class Amphibia; order Caudata; family Salamandridae; genus Triturus; species Triturus cristatus. Next base: position 254,654,365 of record NC_140586.1, read on the forward strand.
CATGATTCCACATGGTAAGCAGCTGGGTGTGTGCTAAGAGTCTGCTTCTGCACCAAAAAACGGCTCCCCCTTTCCATCTAATGCAACTGTGAAATCACCAGAGCAATACGCAATAAATCTCTGCATATAATTCCTCTTTGCACACAGAGTCATGTTTTCACATTAGTCACAAAACGAAATTTCTTTGCCAATTTGAAAGCACACTTACTGCTCTTTTTTTTGGCAAGTGATAATCACTTTTACAGACTGACACATTATGAATCCACTTTTCAGATTCTTAAAAAACCACATGTCCAAACTGCTTTTTCAGACCACCACCATGTGTATCCTGGGTGACTGCCTACATACCAGCAAGGGCAACCAGCCTTAGTGATGCTGAATGTATTTGCATTACAGACTGAAACCTCAAACCCCACTCGCTTGTAAATACTGTGCATGATTCTACATGGTAAGCAGCTGGGTGTGTGCTAAGAGTCTGCTTCTGCACCAAAAAATGGCTCCCCCTTTTTCCTACTAATGCAACTATGAAATCACCAGAGTAGTACACAATAAATCTCTGCCTGTAATTCCTATATGCACACAAAGTCATGTTTTCACATTACTCACAAAACGAAATTTCTTTCCCAATTTGAAAGCACACTTAGTGCTCTTTTTTTTGTCAAGTGACAATCACTTTTACAGACTGACACATTATGAATCCACTTTTCAGATTCTTAAAAAAGCACATGTCCAAACTGCTTTTTCAGACCACCACCATGTGTATCCTGGGTGACTGCCTACATACCAGCAAGGGCAACCAGCCTTAGTGATGCTGAATGTATTTGCATTACAGACTGAAACCTCAAACCCCACTCGCTTGTAAATACTGTGCATGATTCCACATGGAAAGCAGCTGGGTGTGTGCTAAGAGTCTGCTTCTGCACCAAAAAATGACTCCCCCTTTTTACTACTAATGCAACTATGAAATCACCAGAGCAGTACACAATAAATCTCTGCCTGTAATTCCTATATGCACACAGAGTCATATTTTCACATTAGTCACAAAACGAAATTTCTTTGCCAATTTGAAAGCACACTTACTGCTCTTTTTTTTGACAAGTGATAATCACTTTTACAGACTGACACATTATGAATCCACTTTTCAGATTTTTTTAAAAGCACATGTCCAAACTGCTTTTTCAGACCACCACCATGTGTAACCTGGGTGACTGCCTACATTCCAGCAAGGGCAACCAGCCTTAGTGATGCTGAATGTATTTGCATTACTGACTGAAACCTCAAACCCCACTCGCTTGTAAATACTGTGCATGATTCAACATGGTAAGCAGCTGGGTGTGTGCTAAGAGTCTGCTTCTGCACCAAAAAATGGCTCCCCCTTTCCATGTAATGCAACTGTGAAATCACTAGAGCAACACGCAATAAATCTCTGCCTATAATTCCTCTTTGCACACAGTCATGTTTTCACATTAGTCACAAAACGAAATTTCTTTGCCAATTTGAAAGCACACTTACTGCTCTTTTTTTTGACAAGTGATAATCACTTTTACAGACTGACACATTATGAATCCACTTTTCAGATTTTTTTTATTGCACATGTCCAAACTGCTTTTTCAGACCACCACCATGTGTAACCTGGGTGACTGCCTACATTCCAGCAAGGGCAACCAGCCTTAGTGATGCTGAATGTATTTGCATTACTGAGTCCAACCTCAAACCCTTAAACTATTCTTTTTTTATAGCAGTACACCTTAATTTATCGTGAAAACATAGTCCATATTATTTTACATGTTCCTCACATTTAAATTTCTCCCAAAACAGAAAATGATAAACACAACTTCAACAAAAGGAATTCCATTTCTATTATTCATTTCTTAATTTACCATATACATCCCCTCTCAAACTCTAAACTCACCTTTAATATTAGTTAGCTGTGAAAGAAATGTGGCCCTCAAACAGCAGATTATCAGAGCCAGGATCTCTTTTCTTTACACCTCTCTCCTATTCTCTTTCTATTGGTTGAAAACCAACCCTTTTCCAAAAGTACCCTTCCCCCAACTTGACTTCTGCCTAGTACCCTTCCCCCAACTTGACTTCTGCCTGCTACCATAGCAACAGCTCATGGAACACTGCTGTGTGGAGTTAGGTCAGAAGTTCGCTAAACAATGTTTCAATTCCACAGAGCAAGAGTGCTTGACTTTTCAAACCTAACAGCAAATCCAAAGTACTGTTCTTTGGTAACACATTTTTCTGTACCAATACAAAACATGCTTCTATTAATTTACACATGCAGCCTAGTTTTTATTCTAGAATGGTATGAAACAGCCAATCAGTTCTTTTTTTTATGAAAAAAATATGTATGCCTCCATTTCCAAACTGTCTTTCATTTCATTTTCCCATTCTACTGAATTACACCTCTTGAGTGCATCCAGATCTCCTTGGAAGATGTTCACAGTGTGGATTGTAGGGCACAGCTATGTTTTCTGGAGTGAAAAGTTTGCAGAGAAAACAGGTATGGTGAGAGACCTTGCTTTGCCAAATGTAGACATTAAATGGATTGGTCAGAGAGGGTTAAAGTGGCACCAATTGATGCCATTGGTGAAATCCTTCATGCAAATCCAACACCCTGACCTCATAATAGCGCACTGTGGTGGCAATGACCTAGGCACTTTGACTGGGGTAGGTCTGGAAATGCTTATGAAGGACACCTTTGCACAACTGTTTTCACTTTTCCCTAAAACTGCCTTTGTGTTTTCTAACATATGCCAAAGGCAAAAATGGAACTGGTCCAATCATTTCTGTCCGCAGATTGACAAAGCAAGAAAGCACGTCAACAAATCTGTTTCTGCTTTCCTCCGTGACTATGGTATGGGTTCCATTTACCACAACAACTTGCGTTACGACATGCAAGACATTTATAGAGGCGATGGTGTGCACTTCAATGATGAAGGGAACAGAGTCTTCCTCTTGAACCTTAGACTCTGCATCGGTACTTACTTGTAGGTACCACTAAAAAATCACTTTATAAACACAACGGCTCTTTTTAGAGCCCCCTAATATCTAAACACTTAAATCTGAATTTTATTTCTCTTTTTATTTATTTTTTCTACCGTACGCGTACGGTAAGCTTACCGTAAGCTTACCGTACGCGTACCCCGCGATTTTTTAAAAAAAAATAATAAATGTTTTCTTTGAACTTTTCTGTCCTTCTTTGACCCCCTTACAAATGTTAGGGGGTCTGTAACTCTCCACCTTGCCCCCTTTTCAAGATATCACTCTTTTTTTTCTGAGTGAAAAACACGAAATGGCGGCCGCCGCTTCCTGGTTTCGACCGATTCGAATGTTTACTAAGATCTAACAGCCAATCAGAATCGTGCTCGCGCACGCCACCGTACGCGTACGGTAAGCGCACCGTAAGCGCACGGTAAGCTGCCACAGATATATATATTGATTAAAAGGCTATTTTCTCAGATTCTACTGAACAGATTTACACCAAACTTACAAAAGGCACTTCCTTGACCTAGGGACTACCTCTCTGCCAAATTTCAAGTAATTCTGTTCAGCCGTTCGGGCTGTAGCCCTGTCTAAAGGTCCTATGGAAAAATGCATGGGAAAAACGCGTTTTGGGACCCCCCTTTTATCTCAGCCCCCGCTTGACGAATCCCCCCGAGACTTTCAGGGAAGGAGCGGAGCGTAGCGCCCCACCTATTTTGAAAAATTCGCGAGGATTCGTCCACCGGCGCCAAAGTTATTCAAAATAGAATGTTGCGGATTTCCTATGGAAACGTGGTCCTAACTATAACTACCTACTGGCGACCGCCAGTAGGTAATATATATACATATATATATATATATATATATATATATATATATATATATATATATATATATATATATATATATATATATATATATTGTTGTCCAAAGATGCTCTCAGCATTGAAAGGTCACTCGACCGTGCCCCCACCATCTGGTAATCATCGCCTCACTGCTGCCTGTCTCATGATGCCATGCATTTCTCTCATGGCCGACGCGTTTCGAGGCAACGCCTCTTCTTCATGGGCAGAGCCATGCATTGAAAGTCATCTCATATCCGGTATCCTTTAAGTAGGAGATTGCCCTGATTGGCTTATTGCTTCGTGCATCATGGTAAGTGCATTATGGATGTTGAAGTCTCTGAGATGCATTGCCATTTATTCCTATAGTAGGTACAATGTCGTGTTTGCAATTAAAAAATAATTTTTCACCTTGGTAGGTTTGACATCCTTGAGGCAGGCTAAATTAACGCTGGGACACGGTGCTGCACGGAGTTTCACGTTCAGCTCCACAGCCTTTCATTTTTCAGAAATGGTGCTCCTTTCCACGGCTCGACAGCCTCAATAGCCGATATCTTCTCAAAAACGGGTAAGGAGAATGAGGGTGTGAAGGCGAAAGAGGTAGGAAAAACGAGGAGGGGCAGTGTGTCCTCAGAGGTTATAGATATCACTCAAAAAGAGCAAACTGAGACTGATAATGCTAAGGGTGGATTCTCTCTTAGTGAGCAGACATTGTCTACTGCATTAAGTTCGACTAAAAAGAAAAACCCAGATGGTGTGTTTACTGGGGATGAGTTGATTAAGGTGATTCACCCGGCTGAGGATTTGTTACCCCAGGAAATTGTGATAGATAAAGGAGGCCTTTTTCTGCAGGGCTCTGATAAGGCTGATAATGGGCTATCTCCATAGGAATTTGTACAGCCAGACCATCTGAATACTGGAGCTGGTCCTGATGCGGGCTTGGGCCTGGGCCTGGGCTTGGACTCTGGTTCTGGGGGCCATTTCAATGAAAAGGAAAAGGAAAAGGATTCCAGCGAATGTTTTTTTTCTGTTTCTGAAGGGGCAGAATGGTCTGAGGATGATGAGTGCAGCTCCTTTTTAGATTCAGAGAATGATTCAGAATTAGATCCCCCGACAATTACATCTAGACCTCCAGCGGGTCCAACTGGGAGGAAACCGGCTCAGGCTCAGGTCCAGGTTAACCCTCAATGTGAACTCAGCTGGGATCATTCTCCTGCTCTGGCTTTGCAGGGTTCCCCTAATATGGATACTGCCCATATATCAATGCTAGAAACTATCCATAAAGAGATAATCTCACACCGAGAGGAGACCCGCCAGGACAATCGCAAAGCCCAGGCTGCCATGAGGAAGATTCAGGGTGTGGTCAGGAAATTATCTAAAGCCTGTACAAATATAGGGGATCGAGTATCAAATCTGGAGGAGAGAATTGTGTCAACGGAGACTGAGGTAGCGGCGGCGACTAGTCAGGTGAACTCCCATTCTGTACAGGTGGTAGATATGCAGTGGAAAATGGAGGAGATGGAGAACAGGCTGCGCCGGAATAATCTGAGGGTGCTGGGAATCCCTGAAGGAGTCGAGGGCTCTGATATTAAAGCGTATATGATAAAAACTTTTCGAGCAAGCATTTCCAGAGCTCTCTAATTGGAACTGGTCTACCGAGATACAACGGGTTCACCGTACCCCCTATAATATGCTCCAAGGAAGGAGATAAACCCAGGGCTGTGCTGATTTTCTTTGGCAATTACATCTTGAGACAATCTATCGCAGAAAAAGCGAGACCAGATTCTAAAAGAAGCAGCGAAGGGGTTTCTTTCTTTGTCCGCCCTGACTTTTGCCATGCGACAGTGGAGCGTAGGTGGCGATTGAGGGGGATGATCAAACCATTCCAGGATAAGAAGATCCAAGCCTTTTTGATAAACCCCGCCCAGCTGAAAATAATGAATGCAGGGAAGACGGTATTTTTTGCCTCAGAAATCAAGGCAAAAGAGTACTTGGACTCCCTTGGCAAATAGATTTATTTGTCAAGTAGCTGGGGGGCATTTATCCCAGTCTGTTTCTAGCGCTGGCTCTGGTTAGAATTAGTTGATGGGAAACAGGTCACAAATACTATATTGGATAGAATATTGGTTGGGCCTCGACACTTGTATAGGATTATTCTGTTTTCGGCTTTAATAGGTAGTCGTCACTGTAATCTCTGCATTCCATCATACGCACAGACTAGGTCTGAGCGCTTCTCAGGAAGGGGGGTGGCGAGGAGGCCTGGTGGGTGGGGTGGGGAAGGGTGTTGGGAGGGTGGGGGTCATTAAAAAACAAGAAAAAAAGATGCAGTATGGTGTATGTAGAAGAAATTGGATATTTTTGTAGGCAGATTATGATGATCAAAGTATTAGTTAATTTGTTAAACGCTCAGGTGGCTTCCGATGTACATGCACATTTCAGGGATGGCAGGCATTAAAATTTGTTCAGTTAACATAGGTGGGCCGAATGATTGGAGGAAGCGTAATAAGTTGGCACAGTATGTGAAGCATAATAATTTTGATATTTTATGCTTGCAAGAAACCCATCTTCCCTGGGCTCGAAGGAGTCTTATGCATTTAAATGGCTTTGAGTTGTTAGCATGTACAACACAATCATCAACAATTAGAGGGGTTGAGAGGAGCCTAGCGCGCAACCAAGATGGCCGCGTAGGTGCGAGGCTCCCGAGGACCTCCGTGACCTCCTGCACATATCCTGAAAATATCCTGTCCTAGATGAGGGGACTGTTTTGGTGAGCCCGAGCTGAGGTGGCACCCGTTTTCCGCTTCCAAATTGGACCTCGGACACCGGCGGGAACATCGATCGAGGTTTGCGGCCTTCTCCACGCCGGACCCCGGATTGGATCTGTGGGGCCATCCGGAGACAAAGTGAACAACAGCGGCGGGCAGGGCTCGGCGACTCGCGTACCCCGCACTTTCACTTTCGCTTTTGCACCCTCCTTGCTGTCTTGGCGAGTTTGGGTCGCGGGGCACAGTGAGGTGGTGTGGCCTTGTTGGGGTACCCTGCCGGCCCGCCGGCTGTGATCCACCCCGCAGGTCTGCGGTGGCCCCCCCCCGGAGCCCGTGACCCGGTTTGCCTGCCCTTTACGACGTGATTGGCACGATCGGGGGACTGGAACCATGTCCACAAAGCAAGATGGTGACCGGGCAAAGGTGAAATCGACCCGACGTGGCGCAGCCCAGCAGTCTAACAGCATGGACCGCTACACCCTCCAGAAGGGATCTCCTGAGGTGCCGCGTAGGTCCCCTGAGGGCCCGACTGATGCTCCTGCTCTGCCCGCGGATCTGACCCTGCGGGATGTCATGGGTGCTATCGCCGAGATGAAGGCCTCGGTGAGCCAGCGTTTTGATACACTGGCGCAGAAGATAGACTCGGTCCTCGTGGATGTTGGCTTGGTGAGGGCCGATCTATCCAAGACCAATGATCGGGTCGATTCTTTGGCCCACACCACATCGGGCCTTACGACAGATGTGGCGACCCTCCAAAAGGAGGTGCGCCGGCTTGGCCAGGCGAGTGCGCTGATGGACCGCCGCTTGGAGGATTCCGAGGGTCGGGCCCGGAGGAACAATGTCCGCATTATCGGGGTGCCTGAGGGACGTGAGGAGGCGGCGGCGGACCTATTCGTGGAGGACTTGATTCTCACTCATCTCCAGCCCCGGGGGCTGAGTAAATTCTTCGCAGTGGAACGGGCCCACAGGGTTCCCGGGGGAAGGCCTAAGACCGGAGCCCCTCCGAGGCCTCTCATTGCCCGGATTTTCAACTTTCGGGACAGAGATGCTATTCTGCAATCCTCCAGACTACAGGGACCGGTCAGACTCGACAACATGGACATCAATTTTTATCCTGATTTCACTCCAGCGGTCCAAAAGCAGAGACTGAGCTTTCTCGGAGTCAAACGTCGTCTACGAGACCTTAACCTCAAGTATGCGATGCTTTTCCCAGCTAAGTTGCGGGTGGAGGTGGATGGCCGCACGCACTTTTTTGATCGTCCCGAAGCGGCTGGGGACTGGCTGGATACTTTGTCTGGGGATCGGGCTCGGGGGGGTGGGGGGGGAGCGGTTGGGGGAGAGGGCTCGCCGGATCAGGACTGAGGGACTAATATTAGGCCTCGCTCTGGACATAAAATTGATGTCACTTTGGACTGTTCGTCTGTTCGAGTAAGTTCCCCTCCTGTGGAGGTCGTGTGGGGTCTCTTGGGGGTTCTCCCTCCTCCTCTGGGGGCTTAGTTAGTTTCACCATCTATGGGGCGACAGGCACACTGCACTTTGGGGGGGCTGTTTGGGCTCATGCAGGGGTGCAGGGAGGGGGGAGTTCTGTTGGGGTGGGTGGGTTGGGGTGGGGTGTTGTACGTTTTTACCACAAGGCAAACCCTTTTTTGTATTGGTCTTAAGGTGCTCTCCGGGGGACGAATGATGGCTTTTGTGTGTGATGGGGGGTAGGGACCTGACTTTGTTGTCTTGGAACGTTAATGGACTGGGGGATAGGATCAAACGAGGTGTGGTCCTGCAGTATTTGAAACGAATCTCACCCGATGTAGTCTTTCTGCAGGAGACACACCTTATTGGTAATTCTTTTTGTGCCATGAATCGGCGTGGCTACCGTTTAGTGGCCCACTCGGGCTTCACGTCGGGCTCACGGGGTGTGGGCATCATGGTGAAGAACTCGCTCCCGTTGGAAATTGATGAGGTGCTCCATGATGATAGGGGACGCTACACTGTCTTGGTGGGTAGAATGGAGGGCAAAGTAGTTGTCTTTGTATCAGTATACGTCCCACCGGGGCTACAGTCGACCACTTTTGCAGACCTGGGGCGCCTCCTCCTTGGCCTTCCGGGGGGGCTTCTGGTGTTTGGGGGGGACTTCAATGCGGTGGTTTCTGGGACTGTGGATCGTCACCCCCCTAGGGACCTCCCCCGGGCACAGGCGTGGCTGTCCGGCCTCTTGGATACACTGGGATTGGTGGACTGCTGGCGCTTAAAACATCCCACGCAGCTGCAGTACACTTTCCACTCGGGGGCCCATGGCAGCCTCTCACGGCTTGATTATGTCCTTGTCCCGGCGGCCTATGTTGGGAGGGTAGGAGAGGTGCGCCATTTGGCGCGGGGTATTTCAGATCACTCCCCGCTCCTGTTACACATTGATGTCTTCCCGAGGGGTGAGGGCAGGGTAGCTCCAATCAATGCTTGGTACCTGCGCGACCCCATCATTCGCGCTGACTTGATTAAATCCTTACAGCGATACTTTGATGAGAATGTGGGGTCCGTCCCTTCGGCTATCTCCCTGTGGGAAGCCTTCAAGACAGTTCTCAGAGGGGAGGCCCTATCCCTTATTTCCCATGCCCGGAGGCGCGAGCGGGAGGAGGTGACCCGGGTGGAGGCCGAAATTGTCGAATTGGAGGGTGATCTAGAGGGTGGGGTGACAGATGCTGCGCTACATGTCCTACAGCTTAAGCAGGCGGCCTACAGGGCCCTCGTCACGGAGGCGGCCAGGGGCCTCAGTAGGGAGCAACAGGGGCGACTGTATGATGTGGGCGATAAGGCTGGTAAACTGCTCGCGTGGTTGGATAAAAAGAAGAGAGCGAATCGAGTGGTCCCGCTGATTGAGAGGATGGATGGTGTGAGTGTAACCGAGCCAGAAGAAATTGTCTCCTGTTTCGCGGATTATTTCCGTGAAGTGTATTCCCCGGTTTCTCCCTGCTCGGAGGAGGATTCGCATGCCCTGCTTAGGGATATCGCGCTCCCTTCCCTTTCGGAGGAGGACAGGGTGTCGTTGGATGCCGCTCCCACCTCCGACGAAATTGCCCTCGCCATACGATCGATCGCCTCTGGCAAGGCCATGGGCCCGAATGGCATCCCTATCGAGTTGTATAAGTTGCGACCGGATGCATTGGCACCCCACCTTCGCGCGATGTTCCTGGCGGCCCACTCGCTGGGCTCCCTCCCGCTGGACCAGCGTCTGGCTACAATCGTGGTGATCCACAAGGAAGGGAGACCTCGGGACCGGGTTACATCGTATCGGCCTATCTCGCTCTTAAATGCGGAGCCCAAAATTCTTGCCAAGGTGCTGGCCAATCGGCTGGTCGGCGTGGTGGGCGATCTGGTCCATCAAGACCAGTCCGGCTTTATTCCCCATCGCAACACAGCCCTTAATCTGCGGCGCTTGCACGGGGTGCTCGCACGTGTTCCATTCGTGCGGGAGCCGGCCATACTGGCGTCCTTGGACGCCACCATGGCGTTTGACACGCTTGAGTGGCCATACATTTGGGCGATGCTGGCGAAGTTTGGATTTGGCCCGGGTTTCATCAGTTGGGTCAAATTGTTGTATTCGGGCCCATTGGCGCAGGTGGTGGTAAACGGAAGAGTATCGGCCCCATTCGAGCTGGGCCGGGGCACGCGGCAGGGCTGCCCCTTGTCGCCGCTCCTGTTTGCGCTGGCCTTGGAGCCCCTGGCGGAGTGGCTGCGGTGGGAGCCTTCCATCCGTGGTCTCCGTTGGACCCCCGAGTACGAGGACCGCGTGTCCCTATACGCTGACGACATCCTTTTGTACCTAGCCTCCCCACGTAAATCGCTAATAGTCCTGGTTGATGTTTTACGTTCATTTGGCCGCAACTCAGGCCTTGTCATCAACTGGGCTAAATCATGTGTGTATGTGCTCTCCGGGGAGGCTCCCGTCCTCCCACGGGGCTGTCCGATCCAGATTGCCGCCCAGGGGTTTAGGTACCTGGGTGTCTACATTACTCTGGACCCGGAGGCCCGCTACGAGCGGAACTTGCTTCCCCCCCTCCAGCGCTTGAAGGAGGACGTCACGCGCTGGCGGCGCCTGCCGCTTTCGCCGCTCGGCCGGGCGGCGCTGTTTAAAATGATGTCGTTGCCACGCTTCCTGTACGCTCTCCAGAACACTATGGACTTAGTCCCGACGCGCTACTTCCGTGAGGTGGAGAGTCTACAGCGCCGCCTGTTCTGGGACGGGAGGCCGCGTATTGCCCTGGCGAAGTTGACGCTCCCATGGTACGACGGGGGGATTGCCCTCCCGGATATTAAACGGTATTACTGGGCCTCCCAGTTAGCTGCAATCAACCATGGCCTCTACGGGCCCGCCTTGAACCCGGCATTTGAAATGGACAAGATGCTACTGCCCGGTGGCGACTACAATCGAGCGCTCTACTCTGGCGCGCCCGACGCTCGCCTGACGGGACCTACGCGTGTCATGGTGCGAGTATGGCACGCGGCTAATGCAGCTATGGGGTGGAAGGACCGTTTGACCCGGGCGTCACCGCTGTACGCATCTGAGAGGTTAGGCTCCTTGTGGACCTCGAAGGGCTTCGAGAAGTGGGACATGATAGGCATTAGTAAAGTCGGGGATCTCTGGACGAGGGGGGGATTTAAAACATTCGAGATGCTGCAGACGGAATTTCAGCTGCAGGACAGTGAATACTTTTGGTACCTGCAGGTCCGTCATGCACTGGGCTCCGTCTTCCCAGACGTTGCCTCCATCCCGGAGTCTTCCTCCCTGGAGGACAGAGTGCTAGATGGTCACGTCCCAGACAGCACGATCTCCCTCATTTACAAAAAGCTGATTAATGACCGCTCGGGCTTGCTAACTGGCCTCCGAGAGGCTTGGGTTGCCGATGGGCTGGAGTTGGACGACGAGGACTGGACCTCCGCGGTGGCCTCTTCGAAGGAGGTGGCCATACCGGCTCGCCTTCGCTTCGTCCAGCTTAAGATACTCCACCGGGTCTACATGACGGGGCCAAGGCTTCTGCGTATGGGCTATGCTGATGATGGGCTGTGTAAGCGTGGGTGTGGTGCTTTGGCGACCTTTCTGCATATTTTGTGGGAATGTCCGAAGGTGGAGCGATTTTGGCGTGGTGTGCACGAGGTCCTGCGAGTGGTTACGCGTGTCGCGCTGCTGCCTGAAGCGAGGAGGTGCCTGTTAAATGTGTGGGAACCAACTGACTACTCGGCTCCGCAGCTGTGGTGGGTGACTCTGGGATATATGGTAGCTAAGCGTGATATTGCTCAACTGTGGGGATCCCAGAAGCCCCCGGCGGTGTCGGCCTGGAAAGAACACATGGACTGGTGCATGTTTCGAGAAAAGGTGGTGTATGTGGCGAGGGGTAAGCCTGGGACATGGGTGAAAGTATGGGGCCCCTGGAACGCCTATCGTGGGGGTATCTGCGCGCCACCACTGCTGCCTGCTGCTTCACCAGCCCCGTCCCCTTAGCTGACTCCTTCCCCCAGCCCCGGGCACAGGGTTCCCCCAGTCCTTGCTCTGTTCCCATTCCCCTCTTTAGACTCCTGTGGCTACTTGGGGTCCCCCATTCGGGGAGCACGTGCTGCTACTGTCGATTGCGGGTTGCCTTGTGGGTGGGGTTTTTTCTTGTTGTTTGTATAAAATGAAACCGTATTGTGGGGTCTGACTGATATGGCCCACGGCATTGATACCTCCTGAATATGCTCCTCTGCAACACCAAGTGTTTTATGAACGTATGTCATATGCTCCTGTCATCTTAGCGGCCGGCCGGAAGGTTGTAGGCCCATACCTGTATATTCTTGAGATTTGTAATAAACGGTTTCAAAAAAAAAAAAAAAAAAAAAAAAACAATTAGAGGGGTTGCTGTTCTAGCTAGAACTTCTATGGGCGGTGGTAGGCGGATCCAAGTTGATAGTAGCGGGAGATGGCTTTTGGTGGAGCTGGGAAAAGGCTTCACGCTGTGTGTGGTTTACGGTTCAAATTGTGATGATCCTGAGATCTTTGATTTTTTGGAAATGGAGTTGGTAAACTGGTTAACCCCTATAATATTCTGTGGGGATTTGAACATTTCGGCTGATTGGGCTAGTAACGTAGCTTATCCTGGACGAAAACCGAGAGTTTTTAGGGCTATAAAAGCCCTTATCAGCTCACATGGGTTGGTAGATGTGTGGGGCGCCAAGGAACCTTTAAAATCTGGTTTTACATATTTTTCAAACCCTTTCCAAAAATATTCAAAATTTGATTATTTTTTTATATCATCCTCAGAAATTAATAGGGTAGGAATTATTAAACTTCCGAAGTTCTTGTCGGATCATAATCCGCTGGTATTAGCAGTTCAAATGGTAGGGTTAGAAAAGACTCGGACAAGATGGACTTTCGAAAGGAGGCTACTGTCGGATAATCGATTCGTTGGTCATATTAGGAAATGGGTGGTAGACTTCTTTGATGCCAATAGATATAGCACATCACGAAACGGTGTCTGGGAGGCATTCAAGGCAGCTTTTAGAGGCGAAACGATAAGTTGTGCAGCAAGACTTAGAAATGAAGATAGGAGTAAGGTTGAAAATAGTGTAAGGAAATTGTCTGCTGCAGAGGAACAACATACCTCTGATATCGCACAAGGTCGGGTTAGTAACGAGAGTTACAGGTTATTGTTGGTAGCCAGAGCTGAACTACAGAAGCTGGTGACACTGAGAGTGATGTCCGAATATCAATCATCTAGGGCTAAACGTTATGAAATGAGTGAACAGGCAGGCAGAATTCTTGCCTTACAAATTCAGCAGGGGAAGGCAAAAAATATAATCTCCAAGATTGAAGAAAATGGTATAGAATATTCAGATGCCAAGGAGATTCTTCAGGTTTTCAAGAACTTTTATCAAAATCTTTACTTAGAGGGAAAATTAAATGACTCCCAGAGTGAAGAGGTCGTTGATGATGGCCCCCGTTTAGGGGACTCAGTCAGGGAAGAGTTAGAGAGGGATATTTGTGGGAGTGAAATAGCTGCTGCCTTGCATGAGTCAGCTTTGGGCAAGGCATCAGGCCCTGACGGGATCCCCTTGGAGGTTTATAAATGCTTTGAGGCAGAGATCACCCCGCTTCTCATCGATCTTTTTAACGGGATAATTGGCACAGGAGTGGTTCCGGAATCATGGAAGGAAACCAATATAGTGGTATTTCATAAGAAGGGGAAACCTAGTGAGAAGCCGGGATCTTATCGTCCAATTTCGTTAATCAATACAGATACGAAATTATATTCCAAAATCTGGGCTAAGAGGCTGGGCAGGATCATAGGCGATCTCGTCTCCCCATGGCAGCATGGATTTGTACCTGGGCGTGGTACTACGGACCATATTAGGAGGGCAATAGCTCTATTTGATGCTCAGTCTGCGGTGGGGGGAGAGATGGCCATGATCCTGCTTGACGCCGAGAAAGCCTTTGATCGTGTTGCATGGAATTTTCTTTGGCAGATTTTAACTGGTAGGGGTTTTGGCAAGAAATGCATTAAAGCACTGAGAGCAATGTATGTCGATCCAGTGGCGCGGATTGTGGTTATGGGTGAGTGTTCGGAAAAAATCTTTACATATAGAGGTACGCGTCAAGGGTGCCCCTGTTCCCCTATCCTCTTCGCCCTTTATATCGACCCTCTTATTCGGAAGATCTTAGCGAGTCCTACGATAAGTCCTGTGATATGTAATGGCTATGAAAATAAGATTATGGCGTATGCTGATGATTTGGCAGTGATCACTACTAACCCTCAACAGGCACTTGGCGTTTTGGCCCACTTGGCCAAAATATTTGGGCATAAATCTGGTTATTTGTTAAATGAATCGAAAACACAAATCATATGCACGGCAAATATTGTTAAATCCGACTCCAGATTCATGGACTCTGCAATTTATTTGGGGGTTCGAATTAATGCGTCAGTTGATAAGATTGTGGAGGAGAATTTTATCCCACTCGGAAAAGTGATTGAAACCGATCTGAAAAGAATCGATGTTCTACATTTATCATTGATCGGGAGAGTCAATGTCCTCAAAATGACAATGTTCCCAAAAATCTTATATTTGTTCCGTGCTATACCTCTTTTAGTCGGGGAAAAAGTTATCAAACGGCTGGAATCAATTTTTATAAGGTTTATATGGCAGTATGGGAAAATTAGACGTTCCACAAATCTATTGTCACTTCTGAGGGATAGGGGTGGGCTCACCTTACCTAATTTAAGGCTTTATCATTGGTCATGTGTGCTAGCCAAAATGTCCATCCTCTTTCAGTCAACACAATCTCATAATTCAGTGGATAGAGATATACAGATGCCACCATCTATTTATGAGCTATTAGTTGGAAGAAAAGCACAAGGTCTCTTGATGTGTGAAGTCGATCGTAGATACTATAAAAGAGCTTGTTTTAAGATCTTGGAAGGAGTATGGGGGGTTTGGAGGGCTATATCCAGGCTCTTTAAAATCCCTAAGATACATGCGTATCTCCACCTCAGTAATTCTAGCTTATTTTGGGGGAGGGGTTTAGATAGAAATCTTCGGATTTGGAAGGAGCATGGAATCAGGACACTAGGAGACTTAGTGGGTGAAGATGGGATAAAGGGCTTCGATGTTCTCCAGTGTAGAGCCGGTATCCCCGCAAGTCACTGGCTCTCCTATGTTCAATTGGTGAGCATATTTAAGGCTTTAAGACTCAGGCTGCCAATTATGTCAGAAGTCCCTTTGATCGATATGCTGGCAAAAGGGGGCTTGAGAATTAAAATAATTTATACGTCCTTGTTGGGTGAAATTAAAAGCGATATCGAGAAAATGGAGAATACTCTTGCACGAAAACTAGGGAACCCCGATGTTGATTTGGACATGGCTCTTTATTTGAACAAAAAAATATTTCGTTCTACGAACTTGAGGGCTCAGCATTATAAGACTTTGTTCGATCTGTATTATACCCCCGCAAAGCTCTTTTCATGGGGGGTTAGAGATGATGATAGATGTCCTAGAAGTAACATGGCACAAGCAGATCTGCTGCATATGTTTTATAATTGTGGTTCGTTATCAGCTATCCAGGGAGAGATAGTTAAATTTGGGGGGGAACTATTAGGTCAGAGGATTGAATTATCCTCTTCTTTGATGCTACTCGGCATAGATAATAGATTAAATCTTGGAAAAGCTGAGGAAGCCCTGGTCTTCATATCTGTAGCAGTGCTTCGGATACTAATCACCTCAGGTTGGAAGGATACAAACACTCCCTCTTTTCAGATATGGTTATCCAGATTATTGGGCATATATAATATCGAGATATCTCTCTATGCTCAGAAAGGGAAGAAAACTCAGGATTTTTGTAAAATGATGTGGTCTCCTATCTCTGACTGGATTGCGGCAAGACCGGGAGAGTGACGTATATAGTATTGTGGAATGTATATCTATTCTGCCTCTTTGACTTGATTTATTTTTTCTTTCTAGGTTTAGTTTTGTAAAGATGAAGCATAAGTGTAAATGCTGTTAATATCTGCTTTTGTCTATTGTATTGTATAATATCCAACTGCATCAATAAAAAATCTTAAAAAAAAAAAAAAGGGGCGATGATTACCAGATGGTGGGGACACGGTCGAGTGACCTTTCAATGCTGAGAGCATCTTTGGACAACAATATTTTTACTCGGCGGCTCGCCGTGGAAAGGAGCACCATTTCTGAAAAATGAAAGGCTGTGGAGCTGAACGTGAAACTCCGTGCAGCACCGTGTCACAGCGTTAATTTAGCCTGCCTCAAGGATGTCAAACCCACCAAGGTGAAAAATTATTTTTTAATTGCAAACACGACATTGTACCTACTATAGGAATAAATGGCAATGCATCTCAGAGACTTCAACATCCATAATGCACTTACCATGATGCACGAAGCAATAAGCCAATCAGGGCAATCCTACTTAAAGGATACCGGATATGAGATGACTTTCAATGCGTGACTCTGCCCATGAAGAAGAGGCGTTGCCTCGAAACGCGTCGGCAATGAGAGAAATGCATGGCATCATGAGACAGGCAGCAGTGAGGCGATGATTACCAGATGGTGGGGGCACGGTCGAGTGACCTTTCAATGCTGAGAGCATCTTTGGACAACAATATTTTTACTCGGCAGCTCGCCGTGGAAAGGAGCACCATTTCTGAAATATGAAAGGCTGTGGAGCTGAACATGAAACTCCGTGCAGCACCGTGTCCCAGCGTTAATTTAGCCTGCCTCAAGGATGTCAAACCTACCAAGGTGGAAAATTATTTTTTAATTGCAAACACGACATTGTACCTACTATAGGAATAAATGGCAATGCATCTCAGAGACTTCAACATCCATAATGCACTTACCATGATGCACGAAGCAATAAGCCAATCAGGGCAATCTCCTACTTAAAGGATACCGGATATGAGATGACTTTCAATGCATGACTCTGCCCATGAAGAAGAGGCGTTGCCTCGAAACGCGTCGGCCATGAGAGAAATGCATGACATCATGAGACAGGCAGCAGTGAGGCGATGATTACCAGATGGTGGGGGCACGGTCGAGTGACCTTTCAATGCTGAGAGCATCTTTGGACAACAATATATATATATATATATATATATATATATATATATATATTTATATTTATATTTATATATATATATATATATATATATATATATATATATATATATATATATATATATATATATATATATATAATATAAATATATAATTATATCTATATATTTCATCACTGACAAAAACAACAATGTAACAGTTTAAACTATAAAAACACTGAAATTTACCAGTCAGAGTTATCTCAAGTAACTATAATTTGTGCCCTAAAGTAATTCTAACTTGCACCCCGCCATGCATAGTTTTGTCATCAATAATGTGCTGTCAAATGTTACGATGATGTTATCAATGATCTTATCGAACATGTCATGAGTGATGCATTATGTGGTGCATTTTGCTGCGAATGAAGAGGGAGCGAATTATAATTACTTTAGTGCATGAGTTATAGTTACTTGAGATAACTGTAACTTGTAAATTACAGTGTCTTTTAAAATGTTAAATGTTGCATTGTAACTAACTATAATGTCTAATCAACCTTTGTTTTTATCAGTAAATTTCTAGTTTTTTTTTTAACATAAAGTATTATTTATTACAATACATAAAGCCAACCCCTCACCACACATAGCCTTCAGCTGTGTGCTGCAGGGGTTGGCTGCAGAGCCTGCATCCAAACTCCCATGAGCAGACACCCCCATGCTGCTGCGCACGGCCTTCTGACATGAGCAGCATGCGGTTTGTCTCGCAGGTCTTGAATGCACTCAGGCAACCTTACTGACTTTGCCAAATAGGCACAACACCAAAATATAAGAGTGCCCTATGATCATCTTTCTCCAAAATTCACCTATATTTTATCTAGTGTACATTTCAGTAATTTACCAAATGTAATGTTTATTAATTATTAAAATGTTTAATAAAGTTTTAATTAAAAAAATGTCTGTGGATCTTTCTTTTAACATAGTATTATAGCATTTTGTGGGCTGAAAAATGTTAATAGAAAGACTCAGAACAGAGATAGCTATAACGTGTGCCCTTGCCGTGCATGGCTTATGACCTCACATATTACATAACTTATGACATGTTCTATGACATCATTTATGAAATCAGTGATGACATCTTAAATTACATCTTTTTTGTTTTTGTTTTATATAGCACGAACGAGACCCAAGACATCAGCTATCAGAGCGCTTTACACGAGCAACAGTTTCGTTACAGATGGACACATTTGTTTTTGTTAGGCACGGAGAGATTAAGTGATTTGCCCAGAATCACAGGATGTTGACCATCGGTGCCGGTCACTGATGACATTATCCAAGCTACTTTTGTACACATTACCCTATAAAGGAGTATGATATTAGAGGTATGAAAGAAGGTACTAAGTAGCTCAGAATAATATAATGCATTTTTTAAAGCCATCATGCATACAACCCCTTAAGTGAAGCTAGCTTCTGTTATATACAAAATTGACTTTTTACCATATACTTCATGGGGAGCTGAGCTAATCTTGGCAATCACCCACACTTGGGATGGGTAATCCCTACACAGTGTACAATCTTTATACTACTGTTCAGAGAAAACCAACATTCTCTTGACACTTAAGCCCTGTTACACAACCAATTCCCTACTACAGCCAGCCTTTAGCCTGTATCAAACCCTTCATAGTAACGAACCTCTAGTGAGATATAAAACGGACATGAGTAGAAAGGTTGGTACTGTAAACAGTGTTTACCCTATCAAGAGACTTTGGGGCACATGCGTCAAGCTATTTTGTGATCGCAAACAGTGCGAATCGCAAAAAAAGGCCCTTTGCATTCGCAAAACAGCCCGAAGCAATGCATCAACCAAACTCGCAGATTATTTTACATATTCACAATTTTTTAGATTACCTATTTTGCGATTCCCCAATTAGTGATTCTGTAATAGTGAATCACTATTTGGGAATCGCAAATCAATGCATGAAAATTCACAAATTGCGAATAAGTGTGGAATTGCAAATTTGCACTCACAAAGTACCACAAAATCAAATCAGATGGTAACCAGGTGAAAACAATCAAATCAGGTAGGAAACATTGGTAAAGTATTTAAACAGGCCCAGAAGGCCTCAGAATGTTTCACAATGGCAGCGCTCTATGTCATGGTGAGGAGGATGAAGCTACGAGCAGCAGCACAGAGAAGAAGGAGGATACTGGAGCGTATTTTTAGAGTGCACGTTACTTTGTTGGGACATACAGAGGATGAGATCTATGACAAGTATAGGTTAAGTGCAGACATGATCCATGATCTGATTGCTGAATTTGATTCCCTACTGCAGCGTCAGACTAGCAGGACACATGCCATCCCCACTCATGTGCAGGTCCTATGTTCCTTGCACCTCCTAGCTTCCAGGGTGTAGTAGTTGCAGCTGCAGGGGTGTCACAATGTGCCCTTTCGTGCTTTTTCAATTCTTTTATTGACGCCATGTTGAGCAGGATACACCACCACATTAGCTTTCCATCAACCCCATAGGAATTGCAGCAAACAAAATTAGACTTCTATCAGGTAGGCCAATTTCCCCATGTAATTGTTTGCATTGATGGGACGCATGTAGCCATTTGTCCCCCCCAAGTGAATGAGTACATTTATAGGAACAGAAAATCTTACCATTCACTGAATATCCAAGTCGTCTGCAATTTCAGAAACATCATAACTAACATAGTGGCTCGATTCCCTGGCAGCACACATGACTCATACATATTCAGACACAGTGGCATACACACTCATCTCCTTGGGAGTGAATTTGCACAAGGATACCTGCTTGGTAAACATATGTCTTGCAGATTCTGGACAAATATTGTTACATAGCAGTGAGTAATCTTTTGTTTTCTACCGTGTAGGTGACAGCGCGTATGCTGTGTGCTCTTACATCCTGAGGCCATACCTCAACCCAAGTACCCCAAGTAAGCAGCGTTACAATGCAGCGCACATCTCCACTGCAACATCATAGAGCGCACCTTTGGCCTACTAAAAAGTAGGTCCCGCAGCCTCCACAAAACTGGCGTGGCATTGCAGTACTGCCCGGATACCTGCTGCAAAATTGTGGCCACTTGTGCCATGTTGCACAGCACTGCTTCTAGGAGAGGCATACCCCTGCAACTGTCTGACAGCAAGCCTGAGGAAGACAACCAGCCAGGAGAACCACCACATGCAGCAGCTGGGCCGAGCTTAGCAGAGGGGAGACCGAAACGTGCAGAAACAACACAGCATTATTTTTAAAGTGGGTAATGCTGAGACAAGACAGTGCATGGTTTAACTGTAGCGGATGTTTATTAATAAGAAAATGTGGTAGTGTTAATGCACACATACCAGGTGCAAACTAGCATTGTGACTGTCAAAATTAGACAACATGACATTGGCATGGAACTTGTATGTCAGCTCTGACAAATGGTTACCTCACCAGATTGAAGTTTGTCTCTCAACGCCACACTACTTTTTGCGGCCACGCACTTCCAAACGCCTTTCTGTGGGCTCTGTCACATCCCTTGTGGAGCCTTCAGATGCAGTGGACTCCTAGTATTGCGGTTCCTGCATGTGGTCACTGGTGCTGAGAGACTTCTGAGGCTGGAGGCCTCCTCATTCTCCCCTCTACTCAGTACATTGTTGCCCCCAACTAAAACAGTCTGTAATTGCTCCACAGCATTGGTGACCTCTATGAGTCCCCTGGCCACATTCCCAGAGCAATGGGCCATTCCCACCTGCATGCCCACCGCATGACGGGACAGTAGAGCTGGGTTGGTGCTCAGACATTTGATTGTTCTAGTGTATGACAACTGCTGGTGTGCATACACCAGTATACTGAGTGCACTGCTGGAAGTATATACGACACAGTTACAACATGTTAGCTAATGAAAAGACAAAACTACTACAAAGGAATAAACAATCTGAATAAAATGGTTAAACAATCCGTTGAATCACAAAAGTTTGTTGTAAAGCTGTATTTGTTATTCAATCGCATGAGAGACATAAAAATGTACAAGGCATTGATTGAAAAGTAGCTCAACAAGAAATCCACATAAATACAATCAAAATAACTGCACTGAGGCAGAGAACTTAGTCGTCAGTTCTTGCAAAGAAGCCCAATGCATTTCGGGATGTTGTACATCCCTTCTTCAGGGGCAGCTGTTGGAAAAAAAGAATGAATTTCAAACCTTTTGCTTCGAGACATAACTGAATATAACAAGAGTGGATAACAGTATAATTCAGGGTGCAACAAGGCTGTGGCCAAAGCGGAAATACTGCTGGTCTGTTTCAAGCTAGAGCAACAAAGACATGAACCCCATGTGATGCTGCTTGTGCTTTAAGAACCACACCGAGGAAGTGGAAAGAGACAAAAGTAGTTGTGATGATCGTGCACCTGATCATTAAAGTGAACCTCCGAGTGCATGAAAGAGGAGAGATGACATAACAAGTAAGTGGTGACTCTAATAGACTAATAAAGACCTGGAAGGTTCTTGCCAAATGAAGTGAAACGACTGTATCAGAAACGGAATGCACAGGAGTGGTTGAGGAGGCTGAACTGGGACTGAATACCTAATGAAAGAAAACAAAGGGAAACTATGGGTCAAAAATAGTGGGAATGACAGTAGAGCCAAGGGTCACGAAAAAGAGAGACTTACTGGAAAGGATTTCAAGGTGAACAAACCGCTGGAGTGGAGAAATGCTGTGTCGCGGGTGTTCGGAGAGAAGGGAAGGAGTTCAGTGGTGTACGGAGGAAAACATCGTGAAATGGAACGCTCCACAGCTCTGCAACCAAAAAAGGGAAACATTGAAAAAACCAATGGAAATGTTGTGAAGACAACGGGCAGGGCGCTATGTAGTCTGCTTACCGGGCGTACTTGACAGATGAGGGAAGAAACTAACCGTCGCGGTTCCTGTAAACATCCGTGAAGGTGTGCGTCCGAGACGCACTGTGACAGAAAGTTAAATGCGCGTGCGTGGTCACATGATGAGTGAGAAAAGAAATCATGAAAATGGGACTGTTGGAGCCTCTAAAAATGACTGCACAAGATGGTATTGCGGTAAAGAACCGAGCACAGACTCGAGTAAAATGGACCACTGAACACAAGAATTGAAAAGTGGCACTAATGAGTCGTAAATGTGTGTAAGAAAGAAAAATATTAAAACAGAAGTGAGAGTCTGAAAAATGTGATGGGAAAAGGATCCAATGAAATTGAAAGCGAACAAGTTGATCTAGAAAACTGGTGTACATAGAAAAGAAGCTAGGGCATGCAGAAACTGCTAGATGATAGTACCCAGATAGCGGAAAACTACTGAAGTGTGCTGGTGAATAGAATAGACACGCTCAGGGAAAAAATAAAATTGAATTGAAAATCCCAGAATATAGAAGAATAATTATTGCTCAAGCTGAAAAAACGTACAATCTAAACGGAAAGACAGGGGAAAAAATTGATGGTGGGAGAGGAAAGAGACATGACTGTGAGATAATATGCTTGGTGGAAAAACATAGACATAGCTGGAGCGAACAAACAATCTGGAAATCAAATGACGATTCCCGACCTGTTTTTATAGAAAACATTGCATTTCAAGTTTGTCATTAAGCCCAAATGGTAATAGGGTTTGCAAAAACTTGGTCCAACCAGACTTCTCTCTGAGATAGAAGCCTATCTGTATTGAGTTGTGTATTGCGGGGCATCATCTCAAGTATAGTAAATCTTAACTGTGCGATAGTGTGGCGGTGTTCTAACCAGTGTGATGTGAGAGGGGATTTGAGACTACTGGTCCGAATGGAACTTTTGTGTTCTGAAATCCTCACTTTCACTTTACGGGAAGTTATCCCCACATACATGAGTCCGCAAGGACATTTGATGGTATAGATAACATTGGTAGTGTCACATGTACCAGTGTATCTGAGTTGAATAGTTTTGCCTGACCGTGTGTGGTGAATGACATTACCGGTGATGACATTGTGGCAATTAACACAGTTCTGACATTTCTGATTGCCTTTGTGCTCAACAACTTCAATCGTAGGTGTGGCTGACAATAAATCTTTGATGTTTCTACTGCGAGTATATGCAAAGATGGGATCAGAAGAAAATAATTCATTGAAGTCTGATTCGTGTATGATAATGTCCCATCTGTTTCTGATGATCTGTCTAATGCGTCGTGAGCTGGTAGAAAATGTGGATACAAAGACATGTTTGTTTGGAAGATTTTTGACTGGAGGAATAAGGAGTTCAGTGCGTGACTTCGTGTGAGTTCTAGACATAGCGGACTCAAGAACTGATTCAGGATACCCGCGATCTCTGAATTTGATAACTTGATTTTGGAGCAATGGTTCAAGGTGTTGGCTCTCAGAAAAAATTATTTTTGTTCGAATTAGTTGGGAATACGGTAGATTCCGGATGAGTGACGGAGGATGAAAACTGGAATACTGAAGAAGGTTGTTTCTATCAGTAGGTTTAGAATAAATTGATGTAATTACTGTATTGGATTGTTTTGTGATCAGTACATCCAGGAAAGATAATTGTATGTTGCTGATGGTATGCGTAAACTGAATGCGGGGATTCTTTTTGTTGAGTTCACCAATGTGTTGAACCAAAGATGCTTCAGAGTTTTTCCAAACAAGAAAAATATCATCAATGAATCTTACATAAAATGCAAGATTGTCATTCCAAGTTTTGTTTGTGAAGATGTGGTCATATTCAAACTTTGCCATGAATGTATTCGCGTATGCAGGAGCACCGGAAAAACCCATGGACGTGCCGCTTATCTGCAAGAAAAAATCATTCTTCCATTGTAGATAACTGTGTTGGAGACAAAAAGTAAGAATCTCCAAGATGAAAACTTTATTTATTGAAGTTTCTGGTAACTGAAGAAGTGCCCATTCACAAGCTTCTAAACCTTCAGATAAAGGAATCGATGTGTATAATGATGTCACATCAATCGAGCAAAGTAGCCATGATTCCGAAAAATTGCTGTGTATCTGTTCCAGTAAGGTTAGAAAATGAGTGGTATCTTTAATAAAGCTTCTCCATGTTTGAACAAACTTTTGTAAAAAGTGATCAACTAGTTGACCTGCCGGCATGAAGATGGAGTCACAGCCGGACACAATGGGTCTGAATGGAGGATCTTGTAGATTTTTGTGTATCTTCGGCAGCATGTACAGTGTAGGTCTTCTGGGATGAGATACTGTGAGAAAACTGCGAATTTTCTGGTTAATCCAATCCATTTCTGAAGCATGGTCAAGAATATGCGCAAGTGTATTTTGGAATGAAGTTGTCGGATCTTGATCAAGTTTGATGTACGTGGTGGTATCTTGTAAATGTTGGAAGACTTTGTATTCGTAAAATGTACGGTCCATGATGACCAAGGCACCGCCTTTGTCTGCCGGTTGAAGTGTAAGTCTGGTGTCCATTGCTAGATTTTTGATAATGGCTTTTTCATGTTTTTTCAGGTTGGTTGGACGTGGTTGATGGAGATTGACTCGAGAGAGATCATTCCGAATGAGCGTCTCAAAGGAATCCAATGTTTTATGGGACACTGGTGGCATGAACACTGATTTAGGTTTGAATCGTTGTAGCTCAGGATCAACATCTTCTGTTAAGTTGTGAATGGAATCTTGAGAAGGTACCACATTGGAAAAAAAGAGCTTCAGTCGTAAATTCCTCATGAATTTAAACAGGGATATCTCTACTTCTAAAGGATTGGTGTAATGAACAGGAACAAAAGACAATCCTTTATTGAGAACCTTTTCTTGAGAAGGAGATAAGGGAACTGATGAAATGTTTATGGTAAGTGTTTGCCTTTGCTCCTCAAATTCCGAGCTTCCAATTCTTTTTCCTTTTACTCCTCCTGATTTTTTTGGGTCTGGTGGTCGGCTGGACGGTGGGCCGCTGGATAAAAAAGAAGAAGAAGAAGAAGAAGAAGAAGGTTGTGTTCTTGTATCCTTATCCGTGAGTGTCGCACTCGTTGATGGTGTTTCATCAGAAAGTGATACTGGTGTACGGGTAGGTTCGAGATCTCGATCTGAAACAACAGATTCTTGAGACGAGGTGTTGGGTTTCTGAAAAGGTCTTCTTCGAGAGTATACCTCAGCCCAAGTATACACCTCATTGAGCTTGTAATCTATGGTATTTCTGCGAAATTTACGTAATTTGCGCTCTTGTACTTCTTTACCATAAATTTCAAGTTTGTTGTTGATGTCATCGAGTGTCAATTTCCAGTAATCAGGCTCACAGCGAGTCAAAAGATCAGTTTTTAAAGACGCAATCTCTTCGTCCAGTTCTCGAATTGTGCGAGCGAGTTCTTCGATGAGTAATAGAATAAGATCTAATGAGCATTTGTTCAGAACAGCTTGCCACTTTTCCATGAAAGCTTTGTTAAATTGGAACTTGTATAGTAGAGGTTTAATCGGTAAGCGCAATCCACGAGGGATGCGTTGAACTTTGTGATATTGAATGAGTGTGGACGCATGAAGTCTTTGGCTTAATGCCCTGCGAGTCACGAATTCAAGTTGACGGATTTGTTGCGATACTGAACCGCTTTGGGCGTTGAACAATGGTGCATCCTGTATTAATGAGTAAATATCATTGACCTGTGACCTTCCAGGTCTTTATTAGTCTATTAGAGTCCCCACTTACTTGTTATGTCGTTTCTCCTCTTTCATGCACTCGGAGGTTCACTTTAATGATCAGGTGCACGATCATCACAACTACTTTTGTCTCTTTCCACTTCCTCGGTGTGGTTCTTAAAGCACAAGCAGCATCACATGGGGTTCATTTCTTTGTTGCTCTAGCTCGAAACAGACCAGCAGTATTTCCGCTTTGGCCACAGCCTTGTTGCACCCTGAATTATACTGTTATCCACTCTTGTTATATTCAGTTATGTCTCGAAGCAAAAGGTTTGAAATTCATTCTTTTTTTCCAACAGCTGCCCCTGAAGAAGGGATGTACAACATCCCGAAATGCATTGGGCTTCTTTGCAAGAACTGACGACTAAGTTCTCTGCCTCAGTGCAGTTATTTTGATTGTATTTATGTGGATTTCTTGTTGAGCTACTTTTCAATCAATGCCTTGTACATTTTTATGTCTCTCATGCGATTGAATAACAAATACAGCTTTACAACAAACTTTTGTGATTCAACGGATTGTTTAACCATTTTATTCAGATTGTTTATTCCTTTGTAGTAGTTTTGTCTTTTCATTAGCTAACATGTTGTAACTGTGTCGTATATACTTCCAGCAGTGCACTCAGTATACTGGTGTATGCACACCAGCAGTTGTCATGTCGAAGTTACGAGGCGGGCTACCTCGTCTCTGAGTTGCACGCTTCATTTACTTACAAGTAACTATATTGACTATCATCTTTTTGAAATTCGGTGTGCGCTATCTTACACAGAACCCAACATTGTTCTAGTGTAGCCATCTAAGCACCCTAAGAATTGATGATGCCTTTTGTGTTGGGACACCTGGTCTTCCTGCATCACCTTGCACTTTGTCTGTCTATGTCCTTCCACCACTGCTGTAGCGAGCTCCTTCATGCTGTCCCTCATGTCTGCCATGTTTGTAGCTAATGTACCAAGTTGTGCATGCATTAAATGCATGTTCTTGCATTGCAGGCGCTGCACCCTCAATATTTGGCTCTCCAGCCCACCCCAGACATTGGGACTTTCATCTTCTGCAGCTGCCATCTGAGCCCTTGACCTGCACCTCCGATTGTGGACATTGCTGCGCCTCAGCTGTAATTGGGGTCCTGGTGTGGTGGTATGCCCAGCCTGGGATGTCTGTGGGTCAGGTTGGCTCTCCTCTACTTCAAAGGCAGGTAGTAGTGCCACTGTGGTCCTGCGCCTTGTGGGTGGAGGTATTGGGGTTCCTGGGGATACTTGTGTCTCCTCTTCTGACTTTGCCTTTGTCTTCAGGGTGTCATGGCCTTCATTTTCCTCTGACTCCTGCGCAGCTGCATCTGTGATGCTAAACAGCGCAAGTTTAGTTTTGTTTTTTGGACATGTATGTCACATTGTGCATAGTTTTGTTTAATTGAATTATATAATAACACAAAGTATCTAGATGTTTCATTTGCTTGTTGTACTTGAAAGCAACAATGCTCTTTTGCTCCCTACTTGCCTTTCCTATTGGAGTTGCTGTCTGCTAATCCCATAATTCTTTTGTGTGTAGCAATTAAGATGTGTACTGGAGTATGATTTGCTACACTAAACCTGTTCTAACTTGAATGGTCATTTGCATACATCTTACCTTGTGAAGTACTGGCCGGTGCAGAGGTGTCTATCTACGTCGCTCCAACTACAGCTTCAGGCTGAAGTGTTGACTCCACAAGGTCCTCCAGGGGTGTATTTGCAGTTTGGGTCGAAGGTCCTCCTCCAGTCTTCTTGGCCTCCGCAAACCTGGCAGCAACCCTTTCCTTGTAAGGCTCCGCAGGTCATACCAGCACTTGCGCAGATCTTCTATTGTGCGCTGTGTGATCCCCACTGCGTTTACTCTAGATTGTATTCCAAGCCAGGTTTTGAGTTTCTCTGACTCAGGAACCTGGAGTGACTGCTTACCAAAGACTTTATCATGCCTCCTCACAACTTCCTCAATGAGGATTTCAAGATCCTTCTCACTGAACTTCAGCTTTCTCTTGCGCTGAATTCTTCTCAGTTGTTCCAGAAGCCATGCTGATGTCCTTGCACAGGTTTAAATCTTCCAAAATAGTTCCTTCTGCTGTGCTCCTGCAGTCTGCTTCCTCCTCTGTCTTGCTCAGTGCACAGGTTTCAGCATGGGCTGCATCACTTCCTGGTTGTGATGTCATCATGCTGCATCAGAAATATGGATTCGCTATTTGCGATTTGGTGATACACAATCCCAAACAGCGGTTGCGATTATTACCAATTAGCTAAAATTTAGTGATTTTCATGATGCATTGCTCTTTGTGATTACTAAATAGCGATTCCTTAAAAATCGCTATTTAGGAATCGCAAAATGCAACTTTGATGCATGTGACAATTTATCCTGTACCACGGTTTGCAGACAGCCAAACTCTCAGTGGGAATACACCCCAGATTATTAAAAGGTATTGACTAAGAACAGAGTTCACTGCAAAAGGTCTCCAAAGAGAGACTACTAACTGTAAATACCGAAGGCCTGAAGGTGCAAAAGGTCATACTGCCTACAGCCTTCATATTCTGCTGAAAACATTTTAAATACATCACCTTTGGTGGCAAATCAAGCATATGTAAATGGGTAAGTACCAAGTGCACACAGTGTTCTGTCCTATCTAGAAATTTTCATGCTGAGACAATTCACTCAAAATACACTATGCTGCTTACAATAGTTGGTATCTACTATATAGAATCTTTGAAATGTTGAAACTTTTTTTAGTAAAAACAAAACTCTTGTGTCCAACAAACTGGACACAAGTCATCAATTGCCACCTGCACACAGCGTTAGTTCTGTACACAAACATTCTTTACATGCTCAATACCTCTACACACCTTAGGAGCAGAAGTACTTTATGAACACTTACACTCATTAACAAGAAAGAGCCTGTTCAAAATTAGGTAGAGAAGTAGGATGATGCTTACCTGTCACTATGTAAAGTATAAAACAAACTAACCCACTCATTGGACGATGTCTTCAGTGATGTCATCAATGATGTAATTTGAGATGCCATCGGTGTTATAAATGATGTCATTGAACATGTCATGAGTGATGTAATATGTGAGGTCGTAGGCAGTGCATGCTGTGGCAAAGTACAGTTAGCACTAGTAACTATAACTGGTGAATTTCTCTGTTTTTTTTGTTTAAAATGTTACGTTGTCCCTAGAATTTTATCCAAACTACATCGTCACTTTAACTTTGTTTTTTCTCAGTGAATTTCTAGTTTGTTTTTTTAAAACAGAAAGTAATATCCTATTACCATATTTAAAACCAACCTCGTGTTTTGTTTTAGGACCACATCTTTATTGGCCCCCGTTTGATGAATCACTCCAAAACGTTCCCGGAAGGAGTTTAGATGAATGGATTTATTTTTGGAAAGCTTTGTGAAGATTCATCAAAAGTGTCAAAGTTATTAGCAAAATAAAAAGCCTCTACCTATGAAAACTTTGACTTAACTATAACTAAGAAGTTGCGACTACTGGAAAAAAAGAGTTAAAGTGCAGTTAGGGTCACAAAACAAAACTTAAAACCCACTGAAATTCGCCGGTTATTATTCAGTAATTTAACCACAACTTATGCGGCCGCCATACACTGATTATGACCTCACATATTATGTCACTTAACTCATGTCATGTTAAATGACACCAGTTATGACATCACTGATAAGATGTCAAAAACCCTAATTCATGACATCACTGTTGACATCAATGATAACACACACAAGGATCTTTATTCGGGTTAAAAAACCATAAAAGAAAAATACAATTCATTGTAACAGTTCCATTAAAATCACAATAAAAAGTTTCCAAATGTTAAAATCTCTATGATAAGTCATCTTATGACAATACTGTATAAAAAATACTTGCCATTAAGCCATGTGCAAATATCACAAAAACAACTGCAGCTGTCATCATCCCATGACTGTAGCAAGGATATCTCAATAATAAATGTACAAAAGTTACAAGAACAGCTAACACTAGCAGCATAAACATGAGCAGTCTCATTTCCTAACATAACTTATATTGTGTGCATAATGCAACTCCCAGTGTGTCCTAGCATTATTAGACCATAGAAAATACAGAAAGGGACAACTTGATTCTTATATGCAGCTAGTATAGATATTTGATTATAATTACTTACCCACTTGCTTCATCTGCAATAAATCTAACCTTCACTTTATCAGAAAAAGGCCATAAAAATACATAAAATACATGATTTGTTCAATCAATCGATACTTTGACGAATTACTACAAAAATCATCCTAGCAAGAGCAACAATTTACATACAGAAAGTGTGCAAGTCAAACTGCAATGGAACAAGTATTGCTGGACTGCAGATATTTGGACCTTAATCTTCACATGTATAGCAGATATCTTGAGACTGCAAACACTATGGATTGCCTAAAATCAGTTCTCAAAATCTTAACTACTGTTCCATAATATCGCATGCATAGGAGCCGGCAAAGTGGAAGAATCAATTTTCCACGATATCCCCTGTAAGCTGAGGCAAAGAGTAGAACATGTTCAATGGGTTCATTGGATCCAGAACAAAAAGGGAGAGTTCCTTCCAAATGCCTGGAAACTCGCCGCCTTTCAGAAGTAAAAGAACACAGAGGAAGGGTCCCATAACGAAATTACAAATATAATGTCTTAGCTGATAGGGCCTCAACCTCATCAAAAAAGGGTTCCAGTTTATAATCTAGTTTAAATTCAAGAAATACAGAGGCTAGATAACCTATTCCCGCTTGCCCAATCTAAGTAAGTGTCTTATGCTTCCAGTACAAGCTCTTAATGGCAGCCTTAGTAACCCCGCTGATGTCTGCTGGAGTGGTCCACAAATTCGCACAGCCTGGTTGGGTAAAGGATTGTTGTATGTACCTGACCAATGGTATTTTTAGGACACCAGGTAATCTGAGGACCTCCTGTAGGCCCTGCCGATAGGCTAATAGCTACAGTGTCACCCAAATTCTGCTTCAATATGATAAAGGTCTAAACCCTATTTTTAAACTAAGTGCGATCAGTCCAAAGTCAAGGAGCAGAGGAATGAGCGGGGTGCTAATAGGAAGGTCAGTCAATAAACGCATAGAGTGGTTCTCAACTTTATCCAGCGAGCTGCAATCTTTGTGGCCCCAAATTCCACTCCAAATGATGTAGCCCCCACAGCTAGCATATTGTAAATTTGTAAAGCTGGGGAAATAGGACGAAATAGGTAAATCAATGATGCCATCATCCGATGAATGTGACAGTTTGCTATATACTTTTCATACTGGAAGGCATTCAGTGAGCCATTCCCAGACCTAATTTTCTACCTCCTCTCTAGACATTAATCAGTTGAACAAGTTATAGAACCGTGAAATCCTGGTCAAAGAGTGTACAGTTATTATTTACCATAATGAGGTGTACCTGTTAAATACCTCCTCTGACAGACAACTTTAAGTCAATGGCTCCAAATCTACGCATTAGCCACTAATAAGGCATGTACAACCAGGTCCTCTCGCCAATCCTCCATAGTTTCCAAAAATAGTTTACACATATTCCTGAAATGAGCAGAATGGCATTTACTATTAGAACGATCATTGCAGTCATATTGTGACTTGAATTTTTCAACAGTGGATAATATTTCAGTATTTTCACTGAATATATGGAAATAAATATCTGCCTGTTATACATATCCCATTTATAAATAAATTGTTAAGAGCACTATAGAGACAACTCTTTAATATAAGCATGAGCACAGAAATCAACCTGTGAATAATGATTTGTAAAAATAAAAGGTAGTTTTTCTCACATATGTACAAAACTTTGATTTAAGCCACAACATATTTTTATTCTATGTCTGCAACTCACACTAGTTGCGCTCAATCTCTACTATGTTTAAAGAAAGTACTGTTTGCACTTAATACTTTACTGGTGGTTAAAGTGTGCACCATATCACTCTGATCATAATGAATCAGACTTTTCTCCAGGAATACATTATATCTATTTCGTACCTGCACACATCTACACACAATCAATCTATGCTGTGTATGTTTGTTGCCCCTTATTTGTGTTTATGTTTGTGTATGGTTTGTTGAATTTGAATTTACCTTGAGAAAAAAAGACACGAGGCGGTGGGAATAACAGGAACAGTTGGTTTCATTTAACACTTCGGTTGGGAGTACAACCCACATAAATGGGTCTGAGCACTATCTCAAAGTACAATCAATTGGTGCAGGTTTATGTATAGTTTTGGGTACAATAAAAGTACATGCGGTGATCCTTGTTTGGTAAAAGAATATGGGCCTTGTCTGTGGAGTCATAAATAAAGGATCTTTTATAACAAATGCAGGTGGCGTAACCTTGCGTGGAATCAAAAGACACACTAATGATGGACAGAATGCAGAGCAAATCAAACATTCACCTCCAATCAAGAGATCTGGGTTAAATCCATCGTTCTTTTGCTCACCATGCCACCGCAGTTTAGACCCAGCCATAAGCAAATCAGTCTTGACCCTGTTCCTCATGGGAACAGTCCAGCCCATACTGCAAAGAAAGGGCCTCCCTGGACCGGAAACAAGCATCCCAGTTCTGGTTACGGGCATCACCTCTCATCAGACAGGTTAGTTTGAATCCAGTGGCACAGTGAGCACAGGACCCACGTCTGGGCATATCAGGAGCCCTTAGGGAAATAAATCAAAAGACACAGAGATGATGGATGGAATGCAGAGCAAATCAAACATTCCCCCCAGTCAAGAGATCTGGGTTGAATCCATCATTCATTTGCTCACTATGTCACCCCAGTTTAGACCCGGCCATATGCAAATCAGTCTTGACCCTGTTCCTCATGGGAGCAGTCCAGCCTGAACTGCCAAGGCAGGTCCCCCCTGAACCAGAACCAAGCATCCTCGGGCTGGTTTTGGGGCACCACCAATCATCAGCCAAGCTAGCTTGAATCCAGTGGCACAGTGACCACATTAACCTTGCGGGGATACAATGTGGGCCATGCCATGGTGACATGCTATGCCCCTCATTGAAGTGATTCAGGGTCAAGACTGATTTGCATATGGCCATGTCTAAATTGGGGTGGTGTAGTGGGCAAAAGAACGATGGATTTAACCCAGATCTCTTGACTGGGGGAGAATGTCTGCATTGTCAGCATTCCGTCCATCAATTGTTTGTTGTAACCCTCATTGAAGTGGTGGTTCAAGCCTTTAAGGTACTGAGGTCCAAGCCTGATACCTTGAAGTTTAAGATCTATAGGGCCACCTTGAACTGTCCCACAATTACAGTTAACAGCTGTGAGATAAAGCAGAAGTCCACCCATGCCCTAGAATCTCACATACAGACGTGGCCGGCACAGGCAAGAGCGGTCAGGCAGGGTGGGGCGTAAGTCAACAGACGACGTTATAGGCAAAATGAAATATAAAAAATTATAAAACCACTTACCTTTCGCTCGCCATATCGCAGAGCTGTGGGTTTTTCTTTTTGCATTTAATTTTACACATCCCCTTGTCTCTCGACTCACCCCCACCACGCCCTGCGCCGCCCCACCCCACCGCCCTATTGCTCTTACCTGTCCCGGCCGCGCCTGCTTGCATAAAT
Organism: Triturus cristatus; assembly: GCF_964204655.1. Taxonomy (NCBI): domain Eukaryota; kingdom Metazoa; phylum Chordata; class Amphibia; order Caudata; family Salamandridae; genus Triturus; species Triturus cristatus. Next base: position 254,687,775 of record NC_140586.1, read on the forward strand.
GATCAGTCAGGAGACCTGTGCCCTCAGTTCATCCTTAATCTCAGTCAATCATGCAGAGTTGACCAGGCTCCTCAAAAAAAGGTCAGCGTAGTATCGTATATTGCCCCTGGTGCAATTGCTCATTCTGTGTCATGCCAGTCAGGGGTCCACTATCCATTTCCCATTACAAATTTTTTGGTGTTCACCTCCTCATGTCATGTCTTTGTTGGTGAGCGATAGTGTCTAACATGCGCCTTCACCAGATATGTGACATCAATATTCCTCGGCAAGTCTGAGGCACCATTAGTGCTTCATCCTCTCTCTGACGTGTCTAGTGCAGCCTCTTCAGGCCAAGGGGGGAAAGGTAGTCAACACACTTTTTGGCCTCAGTCATCGAAGGATGTTGCTGCAACTCTAGGTAGGTCAGAAGGAAGGGGGAGGGCACCCCTTCCATGCCCCTACTAAATAACACAAAGACTCTGTGCTGCAGGTATGCTTCTGTGTCAGGGGCGCTACCTTGATTCTCTTACATTTGCCAGCTGCAGTGCCATGGGGGTACTTCTCTCCAACCGCAGCGGCCCCTGCAGCTCTGCCTCATTGTCACCCCAAAAATACCAAAAAGAGGCCCCTACAACACTCCACGTGCCCTTGGATGTGAGCCACATACAAAGCTCAGCAAGGGCACATCCTTTCTGGCCCTCGTCCTGGCCACAACCCTTCAGCTTTGCTATTAAATGTTAAGTGGATATGAATATCCAGGGTCAGATTCTAATATCTAATTAGAGGTGCAGTTTAAAACAAATATCTCTTGCAAAGTCATTGGTTGAAGTTGGATTAACATTTCTGTCTAAAACCCGTATTCCAAACTCCTATTCTACAGTGCACCAGTTACCAGGGTTACAAGATCATAGCATATTCCAGTGGCGGCTCCTCCACTAAGGTGGAGGAGCATTGCCCACTGCTTTTCGCAGTATAAAAAAAATAAAAAAAACGAGAATAACTTGACAATATTAACCTTTTATTTGTTCCTGCTGCGACGTCTTGTAGAGGCGGAGCAGATCTGCTCTGCTGTCAGAGCAGGGGAAAGAAGCGCTGGGCACTTTGTGACTGCACAATGACTGATTGGCTGGCCGTCCAGGGCTGGCCAAACAGTCATGCGTACTTTGCATGTTCTCCAACCAGAGTGCTTTACAGCCTGGGTGGAGAATATACCCAGCCTCTCATTCCCTGGCTGAGCACAGAACTACGGCACTCAGATCAATCACAATGCCGCATTGCAGTGTTGTGAATTGCTATGGGGAGCCTGGGTGTTTCCTATTTCCTGTTTTTACAGAAGAAGCCAGGAAGAGGACAGAGGGCAGAGGACAGAGGAGAGCTGGGAGCCGACTGCCCGGCAGGTAAGTGAACATTTTTTATCCCCCTCCACCTCCTCCCCCCTCCCCGCCCCACTGCTGAATCCCCGGAGCAGCAGCCACTGGTCAGATCAAATGTTCAATATACATTGCCTGCTCATTTTGAGGCTACAACTTTAAAATCATTCCTTAGTACTGATACAGCAGAGATTACATCAAACAATTTTATTGATAAAAGAAATGATTATGACAACTTCTGCGAAAACCACAGAAAGTGTGCAAAGTTACATGTTATGAAAATAACTTAAAATTGTGAATCGTAGTTATTGCAACATAAAAGCATTCAGATGAAAAGACAGATTTGAGACATATTATTCGTGAAATTATTATGGATGTGACTATTAATAATGAAATAACTATTTTCACATATTTATAAGTGTTAGAATAATGTAGGAGAAAAGTCTCACGTTATGGATTTCCCTGCTAATAGATCTGATTTTCATGTGATAAATATGAAATTAATAAGACTCAAATAAATTATTATGATTTAGTTTGGTTTTTATGTGAAAATTAACTACACTGTCATTTCAAGTAATAACGTGTGGACAGATAATGAGAAAAGAAAAGTAGATGCTACACAAATATACTTAAATGTGTTTTCATGGAACTTGTTTAGCATGTTTTCACACATGTAATAGTCAAATAACACATAAACGGCAATTATTTATATACATTTTTCCATATGAATAATGTAGACATTTATAAAAAATGTATGAGTACATCATACTTACATGTATTAATTATGAACCGATTGAAATGTTTATTGATGTATTTTGTCATAATTTGAATTCACATGCTAGTTTCCTATTAATGTATAATTCCACGGGGAGAGCTGACCACCAATACAGGGCGTATTCCAACCTCCACTGTTCACCGCATGCTGCTGCCAGGGGCGGCGCCGATTCCAGGTGGGCCCCTACAAGTCAACACGGCGCGTGCCTGCTTAGCTCGTGTTCATCGTATGGACTGAGATGCGCCTCCGTACTCTCCGCTTCTGCCGTTGGTGGGGTTCCCCAGGGGCCGAGCACAATATACAGAGAGCATGCTGCAAATCTGGACAGACCACGCCGTGACAGAGGTGGGGATGCTATATTCTGAGGGGCGCCTACAGACATTTGAAGCGCTGGTGGAGGATTTCGACCTTCCTAGGGGTCAGTTCCTGAGGCATAGACAGCTTCTCACAGAGTGTCGCACACAGTGGCGAGTGATTGATACGGAACCCCCATCACACCCGGTCATCCACGCGATATTGCAGATGGGGCCTGGGCGACACCTAGTTACTTGGATATACAAGGCGATACGAACCCTGAGGCAACCCACACTTGTACCCCTCAGGGAACAATGGGAGCAGGACTTTCGCAGGCCACTACACGACAGGGAATGGACTAGGGCCCTTGAATACACAAAAAAAGTGTCCCGTAATTACCGCTTCAAGAACATACAGTTACATATACTACACAGGACGTACCTCACTCCTGAAAAACTACAGAAATACTTTCCTGATACACCGTTCGCCTGCCCTAGATGTCTAGAGCCGGCTGCCTCTTTCCTACACATGCTATGGGAGTGTCCGACACTTCATAATTACTGGGGAGCGGTGCATAACGCCATTCGTGCAGTCACGGGGATGCAGGACCTATGCACATGGGAGGCCAGCGCCTTAGGCATCCATGGGTGACACAAGAATAAGAAGGGGGAGAGGCGTTTTGCTTTCCTGGGACTTATCCTGGCCAAACGATGTATTACTATGCACTGGAAGGCACCGGAGGGACCTCCCCTGGCGGCATGGGTGGGGGCGGTTAAGAAGTGGGGGAAAGCGGAGGAAACGTTTCTTCGACCGGAGAAAGCCCGGGGGCATCGCAAACACCCGATTTCCCTGCCCTGGGCGATGCTAATGCCTTCCTTCGCACAAGAAACACTACCGGCGGCGGGCCCGCGAATGGTTGGCTCTCAGGAGACCTCCGCGACTCAGGAGCCCGCTCAGGGCGGTGAACAAGAGGCCCGGACACCCGGTGGGTCCTAAACGTAGACTGTAACTGGTACCCTACTAGGCCCATGCACGGAAAGGGATCCATACTCCCGCCTTCGTCCCCGCCCCTCCTCACCCGAACCTTCCCTGCGTCTGCGAACATCTAGCAATGCGACAGGCATGGACACTGCTCTTCGACGTTAGACTCACAATGTTTATAATCCCAGATATGGTGCACTCCCCAGTTTACATATCCCCAGTTCGTTAATAGTAATTACATGGCTGCACTTCAACGACCTATGGGACAACCCACTCAGGGGATATGGATACACATAGCAGCCCCCACGTAGTGCGGCATCCACAGCGCGCTTCAGATGGATGGGCCCAGACACAGGCTTCGATAGCCGGTTTCTAACTCAAAGATAAGGCAAGGACCATGACACTCTAAGCCGGTGAGCTCCGCTGACTATAATAGCAGCAACTGTACACGTTGATTCAAGGGCGCATGTGTACTGTAATTCCGAATGTGAATTTATATGCAATGTGTTTACTACAAATGCCAATAAAAAGAGTTTAAAAAAAAAAAAATGTATAATTCACAAAATTATGGTGATCTTGTCGTATATTAGCCTAAATTTCATGTAGGCATAATTTCCCTTTTCAGTAAAGTCATGGACTGAATTTTTCAAAGGGTATAAGAACTTCTTGTCATATTGCAAATTGTATTGAAATGATAACTGTTTCCTTTGATAACTCCTGTACTAAACAGTGCACTTGGAACAATTTTTGTTACACTCTGGTACAGCTGCTTAGGAAAAAGCACTTTTGAATCCGTATGTCTCCTTTTTTCAATGTCCTATTGTGCAAAGTGTCCTATGCTTATTTGACTGCGTAATTGGTTCACCTAAGTTTCCGGATTTGTGCCTTCTTTACTGCCACATCACCATCCCCTTATTGCGGATCAACCCAGAAACAGATGCAGTATAATTGCTCATTTTTGGAAGAATGTGTGCTTTTGCTGGCCTTATTGAACTTTGAGGTTAGAACTTTGCCCTTCTGGTTTCTGATCTTGATTCAGATTCCGATTCTGCTGATGGGACTTGGACTCATTACCACTGACAGTGTCCTAATGCAGATTTGAACCTTTGTCTGATGAAGGGTTCTTGCTACTTATTGTAACAGTAGCAAACTGAGACAGATAACTGTCTTGACAAACTGGACTGGCTACTTGGAACTTTTGCTGAACTACTCCTGCTAGTCTTTTTTTTTTTGTCCTCATTTATACGATCTTTATGATAATGGCAACAGGGTCACCTCTTAATCGTGCACGGAGGAACGCCCAGAGAAGCAAGGTTAGCCATGTCATAAGAACCAGCAAATTCCAGTAAGTTTGGGCGTGCAGTGTACCACCATAGAAAATACTTGAGAACTTGCTAGATCGTGTTTAAATCATTGGACTTCCCTCCCTGCTCTACCACCTAGCCCTGTCCCAGAGTGCCCAATATTTAGTGCGTTTACTGTTACCTCTCAGTTCATCCATCTTTCTAAATTTGTTCATTGCCCTAACCCAGTCGTCTACTTCAGGAGGTGATGGAAGAATCCAATTTTTACACACCTCACGTCTAGCTAATAACATAGACATAAATAAAAAGTGGTTCTGCTTTTTACTTAAATTAATACTAGAATAAGCAGTGTCTAAAATGCCAAATATGATGGTGAAAGGGCTTACCTTGACGTTGAAATCTAGAACTTTACCAACAATCTTACCAACTGCGTGCCAGTGAACGTCAAGGTGAATGCATGTGAAAAACATGTGTATGTCCTTAGCCTTCATCTCTCCGCATTTAGGACATTTTTTCATCACCTCCTGCTAGTCTTTGTAGAAGGCTCACCTGGCTACCTGTCCCTATTGATGCATACTCTGTATGTGATCAGAATCTGCTTAGACTGAGGAAGATTTTTCTATTTTCTCATCGTATTCTACCTGAATCCCAGAGACTTGGTATATTTGATTAAATCCTTAATAAACTTTAATATGTAATCTGATTCTGCTGTTCTGTCATTCCTTGTGAGTGGGCATACATTTATCCATGTCCATAGATAAATGTGGGAGTTTAATCTATATGTATTGATTTGAGTTTGCAGTTTCAGTTATCCTATTCATGGTCCTCATTGGGTAACTGTTCATTCCCCAAATATCCAACCCCTTTCAGCACAGAGCAAGATCCATCGGAAGACCAACTGATGATATGAGTAGTGTAAGTGAAAACATTCCATAAGGGCCCAGTATAACGCTACAACAGTACCACCTCGTGAGTTTAAACCAATTACTGCAAAGGCCAAGATTTTCAGTGCCGGGCAGCTACTTGCAAAGCTGAGAGGGAGCTGTTTTTTAAGTAAATCATAGCCACAATCTATTGATAAGATCGCACGATCGCACTGAACCTCATCTGTGACCTAACTGCAATGTAGCAATCTTATAGCAGTGGATTTTTGGCATTCAAATAACCCTACTTGGTGAAGATTTCTTATTATGCAGCTTCTTCTCTAAGGTGCTCTAGGATTCCAGAACCATAGTTTGTGTGTTGATTATTGGTCATTCCTTTGTCCACTGGGCACATGAGTAAGCAAGATCTTGTGGTGTTGTTGACAAGGATTTGAAGTTTCATAATGTGGATATTACATGGATTGGGATCAGTGGAATGAAATAGCATCAATATCTACCTTTGGATGAAAGCATTTCATTTATGAGCATCCACTTGTAATGATTGTGCATTGAGGAGGCAATGATTTAGACACAATTGTTGGACTTTCTATATAATTTGGAATCAAGAAATTGATGGACCTCTTGTTCCACTAATCTATCAAGTGCAAACATAGAAATGTTCTGACCAGTTTTTCCACAAATGAGCAAGTCTTGCAAACATGTCAACAAAGTAATTTCCACCTACCTCCATAACCCTGGCACATGATCCATCTTCCACATTAACACCTGTTCTGAAATGCCTGGAATTGTTTGAGGAGATGAAGTTGATTTGACAGCAGAATGGAATAGGATCTTCCCTAGTAACCTGAAGGACTGGATCTATTTTTACCTACAGAAGTGCACAAAACGCATCATATACCCAAAGGTTCTTCTTGGAGCCACCTATTATTTATAAATATGGTTCGTTTTTGTAATACACATTTTTGTAATCCCCCCTCTAAAAAACATTTTGCAACATGGTTTGACCATAGCTCTCTTGGCTCTACAGCGGAGGATCCATGGACCCCTACAAATGAGCTGAAACAAAATAAGTGTGTCATAATCACATAAGCAGTAACAGTTACACACAGGGTCTGTGTGCAGCAGATGTGAGGCAGAGGGCCTGCCTTGGAGGGTAGGACAGAAGACCTGGTCAATCCCCACCTCCACAGCCTTCCCTCATGCTGCACTCTATGGGGGTGTAGGACCTGGCCCTGCTGAGCATGTCATGCTACCCCTAAAGGTGGGAGAAGGGCCTGGCCTCACCCTTCATAAGGATCAGCATAGTGCCAGGTAGTTATGGTTAGATTGGTGTTCCCATAGAAACGGCATTTTTTGTTTTCATAATACGTTTAGCACCATTCAACATCTATGCATGAAACTTAAAAAAAAAAAAACATCCACTTTGAGTCTTCCATGGCAGGTTTTGTGCGGATCTCTAAGGCATGGGGGATATGTGAAACCATAAGGCACAACTTTGGATGAAGGAGCTTTATCTCCCATCATCTATTTCAGATTTATGGATCTGCCACATACTAATTGGCTGACTGTCAAAAACAATTTGTGTTTTGGCCGACATTCATCAACACAGTAATTGAGCACTAAGTTGGATAAAATCAAAACAAACATGGCATATCGGGGCATGGTGAGTACACCTTGACTCATAGGCCTATGTAAGGGGCTTTAAAAAGACCCCCCGGTATCACATTAAAAATCTAAAATGTGTTTTTGATTGTGGTATTTGTGAATCCTAATCTCGATTGATGGATCCTGAACTTTCCCTGGGTCTCGGAGAGCCTAATTGGGACTCAAGATTCACAGATACAGGTTAGGATTTATAAATCTTGTAAACAAATTTAAACATAGTATTTAGAGCACCACTGCTGTGCTTGAGTAAAGGGCACATGTGGGAGTTGGCCACACGCAGTGGAGTGAAACCAGTACCTGGCCGGAATCCAGGCTCTGTTGCCAACCCTCATAGTACTAGGACAAATGAAGGCTGCAGGGAGGGCCTGGCTCGAGGCCAGGCTCTATAGCTAATCCTTGCTAAAGACCGTGCTGAGCAAGAGTTGAATGCGAATGGAAAGTTGAGTGCAGAGGCTTGCCGAAGGCAAAGCCCTATGGTCAACCCAACCGCAAAAATGTGAAGGCCTTGTGCAGCAGGGGACGGCGGCCTATGAAAAGTGCATGCAGGGTATTGCTGAAGGCAAGACCCTCAGCCCAACTCCACTGCACACGGTTGAAGGCTGTCTACAGAATGGTTGATCATCCATGAAGAGTTGCATGCAGGACAAGTCTGGAAGCTGAGCCCTGTAGCCAACCCGCACTACTCAAGTCCAAAGGCCATGCACAGCAGGAAATGCTTACCTGCAGAGGGTTGGGTGCAAGTGCTGGGCAAAGGAGCCACAGACAGCCCTGCTGCATATGTTCAAAGTATTGACGCAGCAGGGGTTGGTCGTCTACAGAGGATTTGTTGCAGGGCCAGACTGAAAGCCACGCACTGCGGGCAAATTCCCACTGCACAAGGCTGAATGCCCTGTGCATTTGAGGCAGCCACCCCCAAACCTTTAGATGCAAGGCCTGGGTGGAGGCCAGGCCCTGCTGCCAATTACCTCTCCACACTACTGAATGTTGTGGAATGCACATGTTGGTCACCCAAAGAAGGTATAGTGCATAGGCCGGCCAGAGGCCAAGGCCTACAGACAATCCTCCACTGAGCATAACCAAAGGCTGTGCTCAATATGGGTTATGCGTCCACCGATAATTGGGTGCAGGACCTTGACATAAGCACACCAAATGCAGTGCATATGACCTCACAATTTGCATACCCATAAAGAACACCGAAAAGCAAAATGTAATTAAAAATACACAAAATCAAACCAATTAATAATAATACATTCATAGTTGTCTCTTTTAAAGTGATATAGAGTGCTACTCGCCGAAAAAGCACTTCAACATGTCATCAGGGGTAGCAAGTGCTACATAAATGTAAACCTTTTCCCTCTTCTCTCCCTCCACTATCTTTCTCAATCCAAATAACTGACTAACATTTCCACCGCTCAAATTACTTTCATGTTTCACTATACCAACTCACCACTAATCCTTTATCGGTTCCAGGTTAGCGTGCTACTCGCCGAAAAAGTGCTCCAACGCCTCATCAGGGGTAGCAAGCGCTAAGTAAATGCAATTACAATACAATACAATAGATAATGTGATATGTGCCTATGCCTCTATGGTGTGGGGTGGCCTGACAAGGACTGCTAGTTGAATAGAAGTTAAGGCCCGCCCCATCCGCCAGCCTTTCTTTATCACAGAACTGTCTTTGGCTCTAATCTCACAAAACGCAGGGCTTAAGAAAAAATGTCTTGGGCTTCCTGTACGAGAGGCCATCCAGCTGCTGATGTCATGTTTAGGGTTTGCATTAGGCGCCATTTTAAGGAAGGGATGTTCCACTCTAACTGCTTTTGCAGGAATACCTTTCAATTTGGAGAAATGAGATAACATATTAAAAAGGAATGCATTTCTCATCAGTCCCAAATCATGTGGCTAGATTTTCCTACGGGCCTGTTTGATCATACTTTGAATCTCTTGCGACTCTATCAAAGTCCCCTATGTACTGCAATTACTTCCACGCCCCTTCGAACCACACCCTGCAAAAGAGCACCCAGAAACACAATGAAAATCAAAGTGCTTTGCAGTTTTATCAGGATATGAAGCGCTTTGCAATAGCTGCAGCACAACATAGAACAACACAAACTATCACAGGAAATAAGCAGCAAAGGAGGCCTGTTCTCCTCGACTCCTGGCCCCAGAATTAGGGCTAGAGTAGTGAGGTCCCCTACTACAGGCGCAAGTCACACAGGATGTTCAGATGTAGGAATGATGGGCCAGATTTACTAAGGCACAACAGAACAGGGTATTTACTATGCAGAGAAAAAGTTATTTTGTGTTGGAAAAATGTTTTTTTCTCAGTACAAAAATACAGCTTTGGGCTGATTTTCTATACTTTTTGTCAAGGGGTCGTTACGTAAGTGCATCCATGCATACACTTACAGGTTTTTGACACAAAGCCCAATGTACTAAGATACCCAAACCAAACAAGGACTTGAAGCAGGCATTTACAAGGAGATATGTGTTTATTCCTCTAAAAAACACAACAAAGGATTGCATGTGTGCTGCAGTTACCAGCCCACCTCCAATGCATGGAATTCGCCTGAGTTTGTCCAGACATATGAATTTGTAATGTAAGGGTGTGATTTGAGTACAAATCCTATGGTAGATAGCACACACTCAACTCTTCCTTATGGTGTAAGGCTGTGCATTGTGCAAGGCAGCCATTTTAGAGCACCAGACAGGGCATGACAGCCACAGCAGGCCATTCTTAGTGGATACAGCTTTGCACAGTCTTTCGCCCTTGTGCAATGCAGCATACTAAGGAGCTTATTTACAAGACCCTTGCGCCGCCGATATGTTACTTTTCCCCATATTAAAAGTGATGCACCGGCGGCGCAAGGGGCTTGTAAATAAGCCCCTAACTGAGCTTCCTGCTTAGGTAAAAAATGTGTAGATGTGGGCTACGTGTTACTTGGCATACAACAGCTGCATCAGCTGAACCGGATTCAAAGAAACATATACATGCAAAAAAAACACAGGTTTTAAAACCTTTATTTGGACTGACCAAAAGTATGTGTCAAGATGATATAAAGTGTAAGCTTTAAAAGACCTCTCTGCACTAAGACAGCAAGGCGTGCCATTTTAATTAGAAATGCTCTGAAATTCCAAGAAAACCAAACCCTGACCCACCCGCTGGGGCATTGAATATTGTTTATCGGTGAGCGGGAATGCAACCCATCAGAGATAGGAGCTATTCATTACCCCAAAACCGGCCAAGAGGCGTTCTTGCTTCCCATTAGAGATAGGAGCTATTTATTACCCCAAAACCGGCCAAGAGGCGTTCTTGCTTCCCATTGTACATAAGTTCGCTAGCACCACGAACCAGCCTCTCATACTTGAAGGGGACCTCAATAACATCAAGCCCCCCACCCATGATAAGTCCCAACATCTGGAGCGGGGTACAGCAACCATATCAACAGCAGGCAGGGCAGTCCTGAACGAGCTGGGCTTTTTTGATACCTCGCGATGCGGCTACCCCTAGCTGACAGACATCTCCCATTTTCCGGCAGCCCACAACACATATGCCAGGTTTGACTTCTTCCTCATAGACCAAAGACTCCTGCTGTGGCTGGAGGACACAATTCAGGATCCAATGACCATATCTGACCAAGGCCGGGTACGGATTCTACTGAGCAGGTCTAGCCCTACACCAGCATGCAAGCGCAGCATCTGGCGCCTGAATGACTCCTTGCTGAGAGACCCTGTGTTCCATCGCAAAATAAGTACCACTCTTCAGGAGTACCTCCAACTCAATCATATGGGATAGGTGTCCCTTAGAGTGCTATGGGATTCTGAAAAGGCAGTGTCTTTGGCCATATTTATTAGGGAAGCTGGTTGCCTTAAACGCATGAGGGAGATGGAATTGCTTCTACTCCTGAAAGACCTACTACACGTGGCACAGCGCCACAAATCCCACCCCTTTAAGAAAATATGGCAGTGCCTCATGGTTCTTTGCGGACAAATCTGCACTCTAGAATATGATAAAGCCAACTACATCCTGATACGCTCAGTACCCGATTTTACCAGAGGGGCAATAAAGTGGGCTCCCTCTTAGCCAACAAGGTGTCGTTTCAGACATCCATGGACTTTATCCGGGAGGTCAAAAACACTGCGGGGTCCCTATGCATCTCCGAAGAGGAGAAAAACGTGAATACTATAGTGCTCTATACAGAGCTGACCATTCAGACAACGAGTCCCAAAGCTCTTACATACAATCTCTATCTCCACTGTGCTTTCCCTGGTCTGACAGAGAGGCCGTAGACAAACCTATCATTAAGGCAGAGGTCCTGGGGGCCATTAAACATCTATGTTTAGGGAAGAACATGGAGAAAGCCTTTGACTGGGTCAACTGGCCTATGCTGAAGGCCACCCTGGTTGGGGCCCGCTTTGGAACCTGCTTTCCGTTGATGGTTTGAGGTCTTTGATAACTCACCCTGGGCCAGAGTCAATGTGATCGGTTCCAAGTCTCAAAAATTCCATAATCAAATAGGCATGCCACAGGGCTCCCACTCTCCTCCATACTCTTTGCACTTTATTTAGAGCTCCTTCTTCAGAAGATCTGAGAGCACGAAGGGATTAGGAGGGTACCAGCACATCAGGACAAGTTCAAGGTCTCAGCCTATGCAGACGACATTCTGCCTACATTGACCGACCTGGTGCACTCCCTGTGGAATCTTCACACACTATTGGAAGAGTATGGGGAGACCCCTCAAGATCAATTCAGGGAAATCCATGGGGTTGGTAGTCTCAGGGGAGCAAGCGCTCCTACATAACCTACAGTTGGAGACCCCCTTTCAAGGGACACTCAAATCTCTCTCATACTTGGAAATGAGTCTGACACTGGATCTTCATACCTGTGCACACTGCAATTTTAAGCACTTGGTATGCTCCCTCAAGACTGACTACCTCCGGGTGCCTCCATGCATTTTCATGGGTATGGAGAATAGCATCTTTCAAAATGTCCACTTTCCCTAAGATCCTATACATGTTCCAGGATCTCCCTCTCAAAGTCTGAACTGGCACAGCTAACGGACAATTGCAAATCCTTTATCTGGACGGGGAAGAAGCCCCGGCTCCAACACCACACTTGTACACGATACACGAAGCTCAGGTGCCTGGGAGTACCAAATAGCCATCTCTGTTACCTTGTGAACCAGATACTCTATGCGATGGAGTGGCTTCAAGCTGAAACTGACAAGTAATGGTATTTCATTGACTAGAATATGACAGCTAGGCAGCTTGCTTATGCTGGGGCTCCCTAAGAAAAAGAGGTGTTGAAACTTGTATATCTCCCAGTCATTAGAGTCACCCTCGAAGCCTGGGATTCCCTTTACCGATATAATGGCACCATTAACTACTGGTCCCCGCTGATCTAAATACACAGGAATAGATACTTCTCCCCGTGTGTAAAGAGGTCTAGATTCCAGATATGGATCACAAAGGGCTGCTTCTGACACCAAGACATATTCTACAAACGGTCTATTAGCACCGAGACACCTACTGGTATTTGTGCGCTTTACAAGTTCAATAACATAACATAAAATATTTGCCCCTTTGAAGACATCAAGCACACCTATCAGATTACTGAAAGAGAGTTGTACCACTACATACAGATCAGACCCTGGGTCCTTCAACCCCACATTAAGGCAGTGGCCAGAAGGCCCCTCGCATGCATGGAAAAGTTCTTTCAGGGCCTTATTACCTTCCATCACTTAATTTCACATATATACTCTGCTTTATTTTTTCACATCCCACAAGCACACCCTACTTACAAAATAGGTTAGGAAGAGGACCTAGGTATTGCATTAAAGGATAACTTACTAAAGAATTGACAATTGTACTCTTTGAAAGTATACTTGAAAATGTAACTGAAAATGTATCCACTTTCTCACAATTGAATGGGTGCAAGCGGATATCGCCCTCTGACCCTGGGCGTAAGGAAATACTGGAATAGATGCCTTTTCCTGTTTGGGAGAAATATCCCCATTATGCATCCTGCTGAGTAACTTTATCCTGGTTTATCCAGATGCTCCTAGTTTCCTAGTGATTCTTCAACCTCTCTTAGCTGTTCATCCACATGAATTCAACATCATATGTATAATATCTTCATTCAGTCATAGGAATTATTTTTTTAAATATAGTGTTTCTTCATCACATGTTTGTCACATATCCCATAGATTTTAATCCGGATACATTTTGGGCCTAGCCCCTCTTCAGGTGAATATTTCTCCTATGAAATAATCAAAACATCCAATAATCAATGTGATTCGAAATTGAAAGGACAGCCAAACAAAACACTTCAACTTAAAAGGAGAGACACCCAGCACTTGAAAATATACATAGAAAAGAGATAAAAAGAAATAACTGTGCCACAAAGACCCCTAAGTGTAGAACCAAGAGCCGACACTAAACACTAATCCGTAGGTTATAATTTCACAGCGAGTACGTGGATACGCTGTGAATCCATTAGTTATAGCGTGCTTACTTGGACGGTGCAGTGCTTAAAAAAATATGAATCAGAGAAGATAAATATGAAAAGTTGGGGGCTCGTAACTAGTTAGCATGGAGGAGTCTCACCCGTTATCAGAAATTATAAGCATTTAGACCTGACACAAATACTCACAACTAACTTCGGAGAACATGCTCAAGGGAGGGACATCCTATATAAGGTTATCTATACATGACATCACACTCCAGCAGAATGTATTTATTAATTTAACAAACAATAACAGACTTGTGGATTGTTAGAGGGGTGTGATGGAACGGGGACCATCTTGCATATTTTATGGACCTGACCCCGCTTAGCCAGCTTTTGGGAGGAGGTCCTAGCAACCATAGAGGCCATTGAAGAGACACCCTACAACCATCCTCCTGGGACTGCCCCAGGAAAAGCCATACCCCCTGCACTCCCCTAAAGGGAAATAGATCTCACATCTACTTTTAGCAGCAAAACAGGCTATACTGAGCCTCTGAGGAGAGACCCATGCACCGAAAACCATAATGTAGCTGCAGAGGGTTCAGTAACTTCTAGCCTATGAAAGATCACGCATGATTTGTACGACACATCCGATACACTTACTAAAATGTGGGACCCCATCTTGGATGACCTGAACTGAGATAATAGAGACCTTACATGCCCTAACCGGCTACATGCACTGGGCCTGTTGTCTCATAACTGAATCTAAACTGAAGAAATCCCATGACTTTGCCTTGGAGAGTTATCCCCTATCATATCTGTAGCATTATTGATGGTGGTGTTGCGGGGGGTTGGATTTTGCAAGGTTAAGTGGGTATGCCTGGCTCGTTGTTAATATAACAAAAACAATAAAAATGATTGAAGCTAAAAAACATCTTTGTCTGGTGGTCCTAAAAATATTGTAGGAGTTTAAGAATCAAACTTCAAACTCAATACTATCACATTTAGAAGGTGATTGCTTGTTCTCCAGTAGCAATGATGAGACAGGGGATCATTAGTTTTCCGACTGCAAATTAACTTCGAATCTGCATTGTTAGCTTGCTAGGAGAACAGACGAGAGACTTTACAGCAGCTCATTGGCTTTTGTCACTCAATAAGGTCCACTTTCCCTTTGAGAATCACATTTTTAGTGGTGGAATGCTTCATGCTAATGAGTTCACTTGATGTCTCCACTCTTGACTTAAGAGTCGGCAGAGGCAGAGCTCCATTTGCTAAAAAATGATTTCAACCTTTTTGTTGTCTTTTGTATTTGTGCTGTGAGTTGGAATGTGGAATGTTGTGAGCACTGAAGTGTTGCCAGAGGTCTACAAGAGTGTGATATTGAACTCAGCCTTATCAGACTCTGCAGCACTTTTAAAGAACGTCAAGTTTGTTGATGTATTTTCACATATATGAGGTCTTTTATTCAAACACATTATGGCTTGTGGACAGTGGGCCTGGAATGGAGGTGACTCTCTAAATTTCTCTATGGTAATCTTCATTACTCCGATTCTCCCTTTCTCATCCCAGTACTTACTATCTTGAGTTTACTCCTTATTCCCCCAAGCAGTCATCACCTCCAAAACCTTTTTTCCCTTTCTATCCAGCATGACACTTGGGCTTTATATGAGCTCCACTGCCTCCAAAACCACATTGTGCACTGCCATGCCCTATAAGCAGAAAGCTTGTGAATGCTCACAAGCAGGAAGGGAGGTAGTATTGTAGGTACTTGGATGAGAAATTAAAAATTTGAGCAATGAAGATTGCAATATGTAGCTACATTATCTCCCCATCTCCTTACTTGTCCCATTCCTTACTATCTTGAGAAATACCCGAAGAAGAATGCCATCATCAAAGCTGATTAATCCCAAACCAAGAAAGCAAATGCAATCTAAATAATAAATTACCAAGAGAAATTCACCATGAAGAATGACTGTAATGAGAATTAATAGTCAAGGGTGCAACCAATGTAGCAGCTTTGTAAATGTGTGCAATAGACACTCCTACACAGTCTGCCCAAGAGGAATCGATAGCCCCCCATACAATGAACTTGGATTACCCGTGGAGCCATCGTACCATGGCCAGAAAGGTCTTAAGAAATGACTTCATTAATCCCCTGGTAAGGAGTAACTTAAAATATATACACCCCCTTTCTGCTGTTCCAATCTTTCTGATTGTCTGTAACTGGCTGTTCTTCAAATAAAAAATTTCTAAGCTCTCACAGCATCTATGAGATGAATCAATGAGTCACAATTTGAGGAGGAAACAGTACTCAAAGAAGGAAGAGCTATCTCTTGTTCCTTACGAAAAAATGAATTAACCTCTGGACAAAAATTAGGATGTAGTGTTAAAATAATCCTATCCTCAAAAATCTTCAAGTACGGTTGGCGACAGAGTAAGGAACCTCATTTGCCTATTCTTCTCGCTGTAACGACGGCCACTATAAAGAATGCTTCAAGGTCAGAAATTTCTCTGAGAGAGAATGAGAAAGGGGGCTTTGTAAAAAGGAAAGAGCCAAGCCATGGAAATATCCCACGAGGGGCACAGAACCCTGCATTTTGATCTTCATAAGCTTAAACCTTCAAAAGAGTCTAGAAATGAAGCCTTCAATAGCATAAAATACTTCCAACAGGATCTGAAAGTCTCAAAGTGGACAATGAAAATTCCTTTTCATCCTGAAAAAATGCAGAATACTTTCAGCAGAGCAAGAAACAAAAAACTGGAGATAGTTCCCTCTCTGTACACCAATTGTCAAATGAAGGGCCAGTGATGGTTGCATCCCTTTCTTGTAGAAATCCTCCTAGACGCCTGAATGGATAGGGAAACTGGAAGAATAGGACCCTTTTTATTAAGCCTGACCTTTTTACTTCTACACCAACAGTGTTGTGCTGGCAAGGGGAGTGGAGGAAGAATCAACAGAGGAGGAAGCAGTGTAAGAATCCTTACCTACTCTAGTGCAAGAGACGGGAGACTGAGAATAGCAGTCCTCATCAGCCAATGAGGATGAATTATAATATTCTCCCTCTGTTCCGTTTGTTCCTTCTGTACTCTTGCTGAAACTCTAGTAATGAAAGGAATTAGGGGAAATGCATACAAAAGGACCTTCGGCCAAGCCCTAAGGAGGGCATCTACCCTTATTTCTTGAGGACCCCAACACCTTAAATAAAATAGGCTCTGTACTTGTCTGTAAAAAGATCTATTTCTGGAATTGTCCAGTTGAAGCAATTTTTGAAATCCAAGAGGATTGAGAACAAAATCCTGAGAACAAGGAAACACTTGAATGTTCTATTAGAATATTCCTCTGTACAGGTGCTTTTCAGAAGAAAATTAAATTGTGTGCTGCCCATGCACAAATCCTTTGGGTCAACTGATTTATACTCCAGGAACCCACTCCTAACTGTCGGTTCCCAGAAAAAGAGGCTCATAACCCTCTGAACTCCGATCCAATGGAGAAAGACGGAGGGGACGACTTTGCCCAGGTTAATTCTTACCAAGCAATAATACATAGAGTGGCTACCTACAATGAATCACACATAAAAATTGGCAGAAGTGAGTGTAATCCATTCTCTGAAAGAACAGAAACAATAGAATATCAGAATCACTGTGATTACCATATCGCCATGTAGAAGAAGTCATTCTCTTATTACTGTCCAGATCTTTCTCAACAGCATACTCAAGTTTTCTCTCAATTTCTGTCTCCACTGTAATGGAAGACGGCCTTCCCCACATTGGCCCTGAACCTAGCCCTTATATACTCAAGAGACTGTTTGGGAGGCAAATCAGATTTCTCCAGTTCACCAGGAATCCAAAATCTTGAACAATTTGTGTCACCACCTCTGTATTATTCTCTGTTTGATCAAAAGTAGGAGAATAAATTAGAGAATCAACCAAGTATACAGGTGTGCTCTGATGTACTAACTGTGAAGAACAGAGATGACTGGGGCCAAAACCTTAGTGAAAATCCTCAGGGCAGTTTTCAGTCAAAATTGCGAAACTTGGAATTGCCAATGCTGCTCCCCCACTGGGAACCGGTGAGAGGTATCTGCAGGTAGCAATCTTGAAGATCGATCTTCCTCGGACAGTCTCCATCAGATACCAGAGAATTGGAGTTCAATTTGAAATGTAGATTAGGAACGTACCTGCGGAGAGACTTGAGATCCTATGTCATTCCACGCCGAGAGGTCTTCTGGACCAAAAAACAATGGAATATCACCCAACCCTCTCTCCTGTTGAGGGCCATCTTCTTTCACTGCCTTTTTTTAATGAGTTATGTGCTATCTGGGCTGTATAATTCCCCACGATTGTGCAAAAAATGTAAACATAGCATGTCGGCAGCCACGGATCCTACAGCTTGCTACATAAATGCCTTTTTATCTAAAAAAGGCAAAAACATAAACAGATGAGCCCTAGCAACGTCAGAATAACATAAGGAAACAGTTATCCTGATCACAGTACACAAACAATAAGCATTGCCAAAGCCAGTAAGTCTTGCCTATGTGAGACTATTGACTTTGTCAATGTTTTTAGCCATGTTGTACAGCATCACGGATGCTGGGCAACATAGCTGAAAGTAAATTAAAAAAAAAGTACCATAACGATTTATTTTCTTTGCATAGCCCTGTTATTTTCATGGCAAAAAATAACATTGACAAAGCCAATAGATTTCCAATTAGTGAGACCTATTGACTTTTCCAATGATTGTTTGAAATGTCTCTGAGCTTAATGTGTCCTATACAGATAGAAATGTGAGAGACGAGAATAAGAGCACATAAGCCGGGGGCCTTAGCAAGAAGATCAGGAGCTATACGAGCGTATCACCACGGTTGGAAACACGGTATGCAACGTAATTGTACACACACTTATATTTTAAGATTGAATTGAAATCTCTTTTATTACCCTCAATATAAATGCGTTTAAAGAAAACAAGGTGCTATTAAACCCATTGGCAAATTGTGGTGTGACTTAACATGCAGACATTAAATTGTGCACAGTGACACACTTACAACAGGGTGGGAGGGTTGAAGTAGCAACATAGGGAACAAATAGTACCACAATCACAGTGCAAGCAGTGGACGGACACTAATCAGGAGGAATCCATCGGTGCTGGGTCTTTGCTCCAGAGAAGAAACAGGAAGTGATGTCCGGCACACAGAGACCAATTAGGAGGCTGCAAAGAAGAGTGCAATGATTCTAAGGAATGATAAGTAATGGCATGTTCAGAGCCAATGATGTTTATAGCCATTGATGTTTGTGTACAATTGTTTTTGCATGGCTGTATTTAGCGCGCGTGCACTGTCATCATTTCCTGTGGACATACTGAGTACTGGTACATGCACACGGGACACCTGGGGGCAAATTTATCAAGACTTTGCACCACCACAAAGTTACACAAAGCAGCTCAAAGTATTAACTTTCTAGGGAAAAACCATTTTGCCCTAGAAAGTTGCCCTCAAAGTAGTGCAAATGGGCATTTGAACACTACCACTCTCGGCTTTTGATGCACAGACAGATCTACAAATATTGTCTGAAACGTTTCAGTGCTCCGTCCATCATCTCTTGATGTTTGCTCAGATCTGCAAATATTGTTAGACTTGAATTTGTGAGACAGGTTAGGTTAGAGAAATGTATTTATTTTTCCAAATGTTTCACTCATTGCTGATACACACTTTGCAACACTCATCCACTGAATGAAATGTAAATAAAAGTGTCTTAGTATAGGATTTTGTTTTAGAAGGACATCCTTGGAGTCAAGAACTTGGGGCCATATGTATGAAGCCAATTTGCGATCGCAAACGCTGAAATTCGCAAATTAGCAGTGTGCAATGTATCACACAAAAACCCCCTCGCAAAATAACGAATCGCAAATTTTGCGATTCCCTATTTTGCAATTGTATTTAAGGAATCGCAAATTGCGATTCCTTAAATGCAATGTAAGAAGCACAAAAGAAAGTGCGATTTGGCCTTAAGGAATCGCAAATTACCACCAACTTCAAGTTGGTGGTAAATTGCGATTTCATTTAAAAATGCACTATTTTGCATTTTTTAAAGTGCCATGTGGCGCACATACATGCCCTTAGGGCATGTATGTGTGCCACATGTGCACACATGCACATTTCAGGGGTAAAACAGGGTGTCCTTTTGACACCCTGGCACCCTTGAAATTGCATTCTCAATTTGCAATTCTCTAATTGCTAATCGCAAATTGAGAATGCCTTCCCATTCATTCCTATGGGCCTCCTAGCCCATAGGAATGAATGGGAAGGTATTCCTTATTTGCGAATCTCAATTTGCGATTCTCAAGTAAGGAATATGTGGGATTCGCAAAATTATTAGCAAATCCCACATGCATTGCATTTTGCGATTCTCAAATTGCGATTCGCTCTAAATCTCAATTTGAGAATCGCAAAACTCTATTTTGATACATATGGCCCTAGATGTATGTAAAATTTATTAACTTTTCTATATTAATATTGGCTTTCGATTGCACCACATTTGGTGTAAATTGGTTAATTGGGGGCCAAAGTATTAAAATGGCTTAAATGTGATTTCCTATGGTGTGAGGTGTCATCCTTAACCAGAAAGGCAAAACTGCACCACTGTAATGTGCTGTGGATTGATAGAGTTAAAATAGTTATATTTTTAAATTAGCACCGGTGAGCCTTTGTGAAAATGTTTAATGATGTTTTACAATGAGATCCTTTCCAAGAAGTTACAAAGCTAATATTAAAGAGAACAGATTCCCATGCATTACACATCGTGCCTCCCTACTTGAGCTCTTGTCTTCAGAAATTATTTCCTGCTACGAGAAAGCAGTGCCAATGAACCTCCTCGATGGGAGTTATTTTTCATGGACGTCTCTACATTGGGCAGCCAATATAAATTGGTTGTAGGTCCCTTCTTCATGGAAGAGCTGGAAAACTTTAATATGTATCTATTCTAAAAACAGCCACAGAAATCCGTTGAATAGCCTGAAGTAGAAGAGCTGGGGAAATGCTGGTCTTGGCCTTGTCCAGTCATTAGCATACGGGGGTGCTGGTGTGGCGCAGCGGCCAGAGCGGCTGATTCTGGAGCGTGGGGCTCCTGGTTGGATCCCTGGCCTCATCTCATCTCAGTACAGCACAGCATCATGTGTCTCTGGGCAATAGCTCACTTAATCCCTCGATGGCCCTGAGCACCTGGATCCCCTTAGGGGTGATAAGTTTGTGCTTTGCAAATGTGGAATTTAGGCTAATCACTATCAGTGTTAATACTGTCAGTGTCACCATCACTACCACCGCCGACCAGTAAAACCCACCTGCTTAGGTGCTACTAGTACTAGATCACAAACATTAGTCCTTGGATTAAGAGATGGGTATGTTCCTGAGGAGTGTCCTGGAGTTGGCCAACTTTGGTCTTAACGGAGTCTGCTGCTATGTTTCTAATTAACCTATGCTTGCACCCAATGAGACACCAAGAAGCTTATCTTGTCACCTGGCACAATGGTCCTAGAAACACTAAAGAGTATTTCACATAGGAAACTGACAGGAGGGCGGCCTAGGCTCCCGATAGTCACACACTGAAGCGCTGCTTGACTACTGATGGCTTGGTGGCCATTAGAATCCCAGATTCCCACTGCATATGCCAACATGATTTGTGACCAACACTGGTGGAAGTAGCTCCCATACCACAGCCTCCACAGACTACCGCATGGATATATTTCTAACAGGAACATGTGCAATTCTTCTTGAACTGGGCAGAGATCAAGCTGAGACCAGAGCATCACTAACTGATAACAAACCCATGCCATGCCAACCATGCGCTTTTAGAGTTGTTGAGTGTTGTATATTTCTCTCCTCTCCGAACAACCCATCATCAAGTCGCTTTCACAGATTATTCTTGTCTGTCTTTATACAGTCCCTCTCAAGCTGAAGGCTCAAATGGAGCCAATTTAACGTTGAATTAGGGGTCAAGCAATAATGCTAACAGGTGATTGAGTTTTGTTTTACATACCTGAAATATGCAGTTTTGTGCAAAAAGATGAAGGGAACTATCTTGTTAGCTTTATTATCTTGTGATATCTACTCACGTTTCCTGTTCATTCTTGACTGGTTAATTTCCAGAAAGTATATCAAAAGGAGCATCTCAATGTGACCAGAACATTTTGGTTAGCAATCTTGGTGACTCAATGCCAAAGCACTCATCATACATTGTGCATCAGCTGAAAATGGGTTGATTTGAAGACTGCCTCTTCCAATGTTCAGCTGTCACAGTTGTTTTAGACATAGCACATGGTTTGGCTCACACATTCTGTCCAAGACTCATTTGCATATGGCAAGCCTCTGTCTGGAGTGGCATAGTGGGTGAAAAACAATGGTTTGGAATTCGGCCAAAATGATTGACAGTGGATGCAATTAATTCAGTAATTTCTTCCATCACCTTGTTGTTTTTGCAATAGATGCACTAAATGCGAAGTGTATGCTCGAAAGCGGGTCCTGTTCTCATTGTGCCACAGGACTCAAGCTATACTTCACTGACGAGACCTTGGTTGATGAAAATTGGACTTAGTTTGTTTGTGTTTCTGACTAGAGCAGACCTGGCCTGGCATTTTGGGCTGGACGGTACCTACTGGAGCAGGACTAATGCTGATTTGCATATGGCAGGTCTCTCTACAGTGGAATAGAGGGTGAACAATGATGGCCTGGAATATGGCCAGAGCAATTGCCATTGACTGAGAATAATTCAAGCATTCCATCATCTTTTTTTGCAGTAGGCACATGAGCTGTTTACCAAGTAATATGGAAAAATGTAATGAGTCAGTGCTGGCATTATCAGCTGCGGGCATGACAATTTGTAGCATCTCTTCAATGTGCACAAAGCATTTGTGGCACTTTAAAAATGTAGGTCTTGCTGGTTGCAGCAAGTCTCTCCATAACTGAACTGAAAGAGTTAACAGAATATCACAAGGGGCAGATATCAGCAAAGCAATGAACTTGTATTTTCTTCCAAAGCCTTAAAGTTGCAATCACATTCAATCAATCGATCAATCAATGGTTGGTAAAGTGCAACTACTCACCCGTGAGGGTCTCAAGAAGCTGGAAGACATTGGAACTGCTTTTTGCCACTAGCTTGCATTTGTGGCTATTGGGGAGTGAGCTACTGCACCACTACCTTGTCCTCTTTCTCCCACAGGTCACCTTTGCTGTGGGACTGGCCTTCAAAGCCTTGCATTCACAAAGTAGCTTATTGACGAATTGCAAGAGCGTTACCATAAGGCAATGGGAGACTAATCTGTCCCTTTGGCAAGTTGTGGGCTCAGAGAGAACCCGTGTTCTTCGCAAAGGAGATTATTCCTCTGAACACACAGCTAGCATTCTCTTATTCTGTGAATATGGTGACGGTGTCAACTGACAGGTTGCACAAACTTTTTTCAGTCTTTGGATCATAAAGTGAGAGTACAAATGTGGGGTCCTAGCCTCCAGAATTCCCAACACCTGAACCTGATCAGTTACTGTAGTTTGCTCTTTATCTATCAGACAACTTTTTTGTGTCTGCACACCCTGCCACACATCACCCAAACTTTAGATTCTTATTAGGTCCCACTGTCTGGCACCTGCCATCTGGGCACTATGCTTCAGCCAAGAGCTACACAATAGCGACTTCTCTTGCTGTAGTCTGCTATAATATTGGAGCTGTCGAAGGGCCCCAAACCAATATTGTAAGACTATCTTGTTTACAGGACAGAAAGGAGCACAGAATTACCAACTGCAATCCCCAGGAGGTTGTCTCTGCCCATTATTGCCAACTCGGTTCTATATGCTGCCTCCTCTAGTAACCTAAGAACCAGTCATTCAAAACAAGAATATGCAAAACCCAGTGGCATAGACAAGTTCTTAATTTATACAAAATTAAGCGTCAGGGCCAAGGTATTTCACTTGGGTCCAACTGTAGCTGGCATAACCAGTATGTCACTATAAATTTCAGGTTTAAGTCCGAATTCTTTCTCTTTTTTTCAATATATATTAAAGTTAAATGCTCCCCTAATGAACATTGCTTAAAAATAGCTGTAATGCCATCCCACGTGGAATGTGGATTGTACACATTTATCAAACGCAATGCACAAGAGCATGTTTGCTTGAAGAATTGAACTTGTTCTCTGACTACTGAACCATTTCTGAGGGATCTCTAAAGGTACATTTTGGAGGCCATATAGAAGTTAAGGCAGTATCATAATTTTGTATGAAGTCACCCTACCAACTTTTTCTCTCAGACTTAAATATTTCACACAGGGTAACTACATGGTGCCAGTCAAACATGGTCTGCCTGTTTTATTCTAACAATGCAAAATATACTATTAATCAAGTTGAAACCTTTTTTGGGGGGAGGGGGGTGCACATTAACAAATCATTGTTCAGCAACATTAAATAATGATTCAAAAATGTTCACCGTTTTGGAAAAACCCTGCAACAGAAAATAATGAATCTGTTGCCACAAGTATATTCATGCAGGGTGATGGTTCATTGAGTACTCATTTCAGAGGATATTACTAAGTTTGAGGCAAAACAAATTGTTCAATAATATAGGTCATGATTTATAACATTATCCCCTTCAATCAAGCCAAGTTTCTAATAAACATTCATAAATATACATTGATCATACAGTGACAAACAAGTGCTTGGTGGCCCCAGTGAGCACACAATGGCATGCAATAAGAATGTGATTCAAGCTGTGTATGCCAGTAGCTGCCCGTGTGTCGGCAACAAGTGGCGGGGTGGGCGGTCAGGTGGGGGAGGGATCGGGGGGGCATAGGGGTCATGAAGAGAGGGGGGAATAATACAAAATAATAAAAAAAATAATAAAACTTACCTTAAGCCAGACGTTTCCCACCTCACACTCCTCTGCTTCTGGAACAGGCTCCCAGAATGCCCTGCGGCCAATTCTGAAGCTTCTCTCACATGAGAACAGCTTCAGGATTGGCCTGAGCACCCTCGATCAGTGCTCCAGGACAGACTAGGACTCTGTGCCTCCTCTCTCCAACCCCAGCAATGTACCTAGGGTTGGAGAGAGGTTCACTGCGCATGATGGGTTGGTCGGCCTCAGACAGCTGGCCAAACCATCATGCACAGTGAAGGGAGTGCACTACCACTCCTCTCAGTGCCGTCACCCCGCAGGCCCCACCTCCAAGACTTGGCAGGAAAGGAGAAATAAAATGAGAGTCATTTGTTTTCTCCTTTACTGACGTTTTTAGGGGGGGCGACGCTCCTCCGCCATGGAGGAGGAGCCGCCGTTGGTGTATGCACAAATAGCAAACAACTCAGATCAGACCAAAAGCACAACACAGCACAATCTTCCAGGTATTGCATTGACAACTAGATTATTTGCTCTAGTTTTGATGACCTTTCAACCTTGTTCATTACTATAACCTTACAGGACTGCTGTAAAGTGCCGTACACCAGGATTGTGTAACGGGCTACTCATGAGATCATTCAGGCATGGCAAAGATAATCAACTTGGTCAGCCTTGACCTAAACTCCCAACATAGACTCAATTGAGTTGTAGCCACTCAAAAGGCAGTTGATTGAAAATACGGCACAGTAATATGGTGCATACCAATAATTAAGAACACCACTGATGTTTAGGGTGTCTGGTCTGACAATACTCCAAAGTTAGTGTTGAAAATAGTCTCTGGAGTATGGTGAGGCAATGCGACCAATTGTTGAATATAGGTTCTTTGCCTAAAAGATGGAAACCACTAAGGAAGCACATACACTTTGAGTCTTGCTGGATCGTAATCTGACATCACAAAGGGACATAGAATATTTTTCCTTTGCTAACAGTCTGATACATTTGGTCAAGCATAGGAGTTATACGGGAAGGAGATCCTTCCACTACCAAAACAATACTTAAATACTTTTACCCCTTTGTATGTGTGCTGAAGAGTGCAGCACACATCCAAATTGGAAGTTTTGAGAATTGTTTTTTTAACTTACTCTTACCTTGAAGATGAGCGAAGGTTTGGCATAAAGTTCTGTATACCTTCTTTAGTAGAAAGGGCTTTGCGTCAAACCCCATGGTGGGTTGCATAGGGATGCTCATATACCACTCATGGAACACCCCATTGACCCAAAGCAGCGCATAGAGTTACTTTGTGTTACTTTTGGAAATAATCCAACACAAATCAGAATTCACATTTGAAAGTTAATCCCAACACAACAATTTGTGCCTGGTTTGCATCACTTTAGTGATGGAAATCCATCTCGTCAATGTGACACTGGCTGCATTCAGACTTCTAAGGAGGATTGACATGGTGGTCACCATAGTTCTAGACGATCTGAGTTAGGACGTGGGTAGCAAAGGTGTCATATTATCGACTGCTTAATCTCTCAGCAGTCCTTAAATAAGCGGAGCAAATTATATTCATGTACAGTCAGAAATTGGAGAACAGGAATTGGAGAATTGGGCTGAAATGGATCAAATATTGTTTGACTAGAGGGCTTCAGATTGTTGACATGCCACATTTCAAAGCACTCACTCAAATCTTCACTCATTGTCTGTGAAAAAACTCAGTATTTTCACCAATAGTCTTCAATTTATATGGTGTTGCTGAGGAATATTAGTCAGTTTTTTTATTATCAACATTTAAGTCTCACTGCAGATAGCTTTAGCTGTCTGGTAGACCTTATGTTACTCATACTTTAAAATGTATATACAAGGAATAGTACAGTGAGTGTTGGGTTTGAGAACAGCCCTCTTCAGCCATTGGCTTTGATGTATTTTTAATGATTTACTGTTGTTTGGTTGGGCCATCTATCAAGCCCATTTCTGTAGCTGAATCCATTGTCCCATTGTTTTTGAGAGGTTGTCAAAAAGTAGTTGTTCTCATTTGTGCTACCTGCCCTGCAATGCAAGATGGAATTTTTCCCTATGCCCCTCTTTCCTAAGCACTGAGCGAAAGCACACTCAGTTATTTGCTTACAGGACCAGGACTATGGGGGTTTGCATTCCAGAAGCACATTTCATCCACCTGTGACGGTCATGCATTCAAAACCACCTTCTACAAGAAATTGCTATTAGCTAAGGATATTAGAATGACTTCTTCCAGAACATTCAAGAATGCACTTAGAGCCTTGATAAAGACAATATGTCATCAAAACCAAATAATTGTAATATTTATTTAGGACATATAAGTTAAGTGAAAATCAATATACTTGGAAAAGTGAATATGTAAATTTATGTTAAAGTCACAACTTCTCTGTGATATGATTTCATTTTTAGGTCTTGCTTAGGCAGCAATTACACTGTCTCTTCGACACATGCTGGGCATGAAGGTCCACCCACTTTCTGCCCATCTTGTTCATTGGCTCCTGTCACTGCCCTTTGTAAATGGTGGCTTTTCATTAGTCAATAGACTTAGTAGTCTCTTCTTAGTACTGCCTTTTCTCTTCTTGTAACCTCCCATGCGGTTGTGTTGTTACTTGGTATGTTTTAATTACAGCCTCAGAGCACTATTTTCATAAATTGCTTTCTCCTGCCTGTTGCAGGCAGGACATGCTCTCCCACAATGTTTTTTTTTAATTTAACCAGCACGACACGCCTTGGCTGGAATAAAGGCTACCACGCATTTCATTTGTTATTTGCGATATCTGCACTCGACCATATGCCTTTGTTTTTCTATTAATTTACTATTTTTACAATGGATGCACGCCCCGCTGGGGCAGAAACTCCCATGGAGTAAGGGCAATGTTTACTCAACTGTATTATTTGTGTTCTTGTCCTTTAGAAATGCGATACTTAATGATCAATCAAATAACCTTTGCCTCAATTTAGAGTTTGGTGGCGAGGGTACTCTGTTACAAAGGCAACGGAGTACCCTCTCTGCCAAACTGAAGGTTCATCAAAGTCATTTGATGTTGGGTGGACCTTTATTATGTTGACAGTGTAGACTACTCCATCTCCGCCACCGAAATGAACTTCTGCTGGCATGATAAAGTAAGGGTCATTGAAACTTTGGCCATGTGTCTGTCCACCCACCCACTGAATTTCGAGTGAGAGATCACAGTTTTCGCTGTTGACCACCGCCAGGTAAAAGGGTCACAAAAAAACGCGCACCTCATCATGGGAGAAAACTCCATAGCAAGGTAGGCGTTCTTTCTTTATTTTCCAAAACAAAGTACCACTTTGAAAGTTTAAAAAAAAAACATTGTGTGTTTGCTGTGGGGCTATGTCATGTTGAAAGAGCCATTCATCAAAGGTATATTGCATTGACAGGAAACGCTGTGATGGTGGGCCTGCAGACATCTCAAAATTTCCGTTGCCCTGATGGAGTAAAACCCAGCCCTGCAACTCTAAATTAGCCCATTTGGCCTGTACTGAGAGAAGCTGACAATTTTAAATTGTTTCTGTAGGGCAATGTGACTATCATATTCACAGATCATAAGTTTTAATTTCAGTTGTTAGGACAATTTATTTTCTAGATATTGGAAATGGTACCCATGAAGCCATCATTACTTTCAATATTTCATGAGTACATTTCAAAGAAGAATACATTTCTGTGGTACATTTCATGAGCTGAATATTTGTCATGTTATTCAGTGGGTGAGAATGAAAATATGAAGGATGACGAAGACATTGAATGTTTCAGGAACTTGTGCAAATAGAATCAGTCAGTCACTCTGTTATGAGAGTGAGGAGAAAAGTAGAGATGCTTTTGACAGGTATATCGTATTGACAAGGTGTGGTTTAAGGAAATATACCTACCAGTGTATAGTAAAGTAGATAGACGTCTGTTGCTATTCCTTAAAATTATTGTTTCACAAATATTGTAAGACACAAACACTGAGTCAAAAGTATTGTGATGTCAAAAATAGTGAGGGACAGAATAGTTGTATATAATATGTTTTTTAAATTCATGAGTTGAGCTTTATTAGTGTTTGTATTATTTTATTGTTTTAATGTTTAGTGTGGTTATTTTAGTGAGGTTTTGTATTTTGATTAAACATTATATCTTACATTTTTTTATTTTTTTTTATTTTTTGGTTGGTTATTGGGTTTGTAGTGGAATCGGTTGCTTTTTAAATACTTATTTGTTAAATGATTATAACATTTTTTATAAGTTATATTTTGTTAATTAGATGATAAATAATGTAAAAATATTTCAGTTATTTAATAGATAATTTTAACAACAATGTAATAATTGTTTTATTTGTTAATTGTTTGATTAGATAATTGATTGTGGTAACTATGTAGCTGTTTTTAATAAATTAGATATAACATATATAAATGATGTTTAAGGTTTTTTGTATAAAAATTAAGTTTATAAAGTTATTCTAGTTTTATATAATGTGGATTGGTTTTTCCGTTTTTAATTTGTTTTTGTGGTTTGAGAGTTGTGTAAAAGTGTGAGAAGTACTTTAAATTCATTCTTCTAATGTTTTATAACTTTGTGATATAATCTTATGTATAATTTTATATGCTAATTTGTTTTTTTTAGTTTTTAGTATTTTTTTATAAGTCATATAATATTAAAATGTGTTAATACTTTTATGGAAATATATTTTATGTTTATTTATATATATACATAACTTATTTTTTATCACTTTAAGATAGGGAGAAACAAATTTCAGCATTTGAAAGTTAAAAATATTATCTATTGCTTCTTATCCTGGAGTGGGAGTAGTAGCTATGGTCTTTTCAAAAACAAACACTTTTCCTACTATTGCTTATGTTAGAATTGGAATTGTAAATGTAATCCCTCAAAAGATCAACACTTTCCCTACTTTTGCACAGGTTGGAGTGGGAATAGTAAATCTGACTCCTTCAAAGTCCAACGTTTTCCCCACTGTTGCTCAGGTTGGATTGGGAATAGTAAATTGGACCCCTCTAAAAGTCCAATGCTTTCCCGTCTATTGATCAGATTGGAGTGGGAATAGTAAATCTGACCCCACCAGAATCCAACACTTTACATACTGTTGATTATGTTGGAGTGGTATTACTAAACCTAACCCATCCAAAGTCCGCAACTTTCCCTATTTTTGCTTCTGTCAGATGGGAAATACCAAATCTAACCCTCTACCCTCTAACCCTCTAAAGCCCAACACTTTCCCTACTCTTGCTTATGTTGGAGTGGGAATAGTAAATCTGACCTCTCTAAAGTCCAACATTTTCACTAGTGTTTGTCATGTTGGAGTCGGAATAGTGAATATGACCCCTTCATATCTATTGTTATTTGATCTGATTTTTGGGTTTTGTAAAATATTTGTTGGTTTTAATTCTAGAACTTAGGGGGTCATTACAATGGCGGATGGAAAAACCCTCCAACCGCCGTGGTTGCGGAAAAATTGCCCGCATGTTCTGCGGCAAAACCAGCGGTCACATTACGATGCAATGATTGAAAAATCCAACTGCGGTGGTCGGGTTCCACAAAAATCCACCCGCAATGTCCTGAAAACCAGAAAATTCAACTGCTGCGGCCGGAAAGCTGCGGGAAGCACAAAAAACGCCGATCCACAAGCGGAATGACTGCAAGTGAAATTATGAT
The DNA here is from genome assembly GCF_964204655.1 of Triturus cristatus. Classification (NCBI taxonomy): domain Eukaryota; kingdom Metazoa; phylum Chordata; class Amphibia; order Caudata; family Salamandridae; genus Triturus; species Triturus cristatus. Next base: position 254,718,021 of record NC_140586.1, read on the forward strand.
AAGATGGCAGAGCAAGCGGAACGATCAGTCTTTTCTGACCGCTGCGGTCGCACGAAAAGATGAATGGCAGGGCTGGCGGAACGATCAATGCTTTCAGACCGCTGCGGTCGCACGGAAAGAATTATGGCGGTCGAATGCAACCACAGAACAAGGCCTCCAAGTGTGGATGATTGTTTTCCGCTGCCTTCAAAAACATTTGACACACCCCAATGACACACACCCATGGCATGAAAAAACATACAAATCCCAGGTCAAAGTAAAGAACACACCTGACATGAATACTCCATTTGGGCACACTCACATAGCTGAGTATGAACCCAATCCCATCGCTGGCCAGCATCCTTTGCACAGCTCCAGAAGTGAAGGGCCAAACACCACAGCAGAAAGGAGAGGCAAATCATCACACATCACTCCATCACACCACCCACACCAACAACGCCAACACACACCTCACATAGCACCACCACCACCTTCCCACCTGCACTTATCACCCATTTGCACATCACACACCATGGCACAGAAAAAAATGCCAAAATTCACAATGAGTTGTCAGTGATGGTAGATGAGAAAATCAGAGTAGAACCACATTTGTTTGGAAGCATGGTCCAACAGACACCAGTAGTCAGAAAAAAATCAAATGTGGGAAAGGATAGTCAACAAAGCCAATGCAGTAGGGACCACCCTGCACACACTGCGTGTCATCAAGAAGAGGTGACATGACCTCAACTCTTACCAGGCACCCATGTCCCACAGCTGAGCAGGATGGAACACTCCCCCCACACAAGTGCCATGTGTAACCTATTCCCTTCTCCTGCCCCACTTCACAGGGAGGTAGCCTTCCTAACAGGGAGGGGGGTTTGTGTACAAGCAGCCAGCACTACAACTCCCACCAGGCACCCTTGTCCCCCAGCTGAGCAGGATAAAACACTCCCCCACCCAGAACTGTGGCAGCCATTTCATTGCTCTCCTTAAACTTACGGGTAGGTAGCCATCTCAATAGGGAGGGGGGTTTGTGGATAGGCAGGCAGCACTCCAACTCCCATCAGGCATCCTTGTCCCACAGCTGAGCAGGATGGAACACTCCGCCCACCCAGAACCATGTGGCAGCCATTTAATTGCTCTCTTCAACCTTACAGGTAGGTAGCCTTTTCATGCTCTCTTGTCTCACCCCTCAGCAGGATGGAACACTCCCCCCACCCAAGAGTTATAAGTAACCCATTCCCTTCCTCTGCTCCCCTTCACAGCGAGTTAGCCTTCTTAACAGGGAGGGGCGTTTGTGTACAGTCAGCTAGCACTACAACTCCCACCAGGCCCCCTTGTCCCACAGCTGAGCAGGGCCATGTGTAACCTACTCCTTTCCTCTGCTCCACTTCAGAGGGCGGTAGCCTTCTTAACAGGGAGCGGGGTTTGTGTACAGGTAGCCAGCACTACAACTCCCACCAGGCACCCTTGTCCCACAGCTGAGCAGGATGGAACACTCCCCCCACCCAGAACAGTGGCAGCCATTTCCCTCCACTGTGTTACCTAACAGGTAGGTAGTCAGTGCATGCACCATGTCATCCTTCTCAAAATGCATGGAGCCATATGACCACCACATCCCTCACATGTCAGCCAACTCTGTATAGATGCAAATGCTACATCCAGTGTGTAGACAGCTAAGTGCATGTAACTGTCACAGAAATTACACTTTGACTCACCAAGTCACGTGTGAAATAAATTCAGGGCCCAATCATGCACAGCACAGAATGCAATGTGTAAGTGCCATGGTTTCAGAGCATAAAGACTCATATGAACCCAAAACATGCACGGTCAATCTGTCAAACAAACAAAACTACATGATATGAAAGAACATTTAGATAATTATATTGTCAAGATTTTGCATAGCTGAAACAGATTCTCTGAAGAGTACACAAAATCCACGCAGAAACCAAAGTTGACATGCACCAAGTTGGTAGATGATGACATGTCCTTGTAAACACACTATCTGTACGTGTCACATGGTTGTAATTTACATGCCACACTAATGACAAGTAATGTATGTACTTCAACATCATGTCATGATGCCGATAATCTTTCAGCAATACCAAGTGATTGTAATGTAAAATGTTTGGCGTATCAACTGTAACATCAAAAAGTCTGACACCAAGATTGTGGAGTGCACTTAACTGACAATCTAACCTCTGTTGAACAGGAGCTCCCCAAGCAACAGCTGCTGAAAACACCACCAACCAGCAGAGCCAGTCTCCCCCCCGGAACGTGAACTCTCTGATGTGGATTCTCTACATTTAGATGAGGAGCAACAACCTGACCCCTCAGGACTGCCAGGGCGTACTCCGTCTCAGGGCCTCATTGTCCCCACCACCACCACCACAATCAACACACCAGCGACAACCACAGTGCTGACCCCTGCTACAATGACCTGTGCTGCAGCCACCTCCCCCATCACCACTGCTGCCTGCAACACTGTCCCTGGCTCAGTGGTTACCAACACCACCACACAAGCCGAGGATGCCAGAGAGAGTGTGCGGGTGAGGTGACCGCCAATGCCACAGGTCCTAGTCCGCATGGCAGGTGGGCGGGCAACATGGGGACAATCACATGAGGACACTGAGACAGAAGCCCTGGCCACTGTAGCAAGAGTCCTTTGTGCATATCAACAGAACCAGGGACAGATGGGTCAGGTTGTCGAAGAACTGTGTGAGCACCGCCTGGTGCAGAAGTCCATCTGGACACATGAATGGGACAACTTGTGGATCTCATGGGCCAGCTTGTGGGTGTTCTGAGGGACATACATGCTGCTCAAATGACTTCTCAACCCCCCTCCAGTGGCCAGCCTGCTGAAACACACTCCACCTCAGCTGCGGCCACAGAGAAGGGTGAGTTGCAAGACAATGACTCTTCAGATACCTCTGAGCCTGCAGCAGATGGCCCCCATGCCAAACGCAAGAGGGGCAGTCTGAGAAACACCACGGGAGGATCACGTGTCAAAGCAACAACCAAAGCCAAGTCGCTGAGCCAGCCATGATGGCACATGTGTTGCCCTGAACATTGACTTTGTTGACTATCATATCCCACATTGCCATGTTGATGGCAAGAGTTTGTTGGAGTGTGTGATTCCATTAATGTGGGGACTACTCTATGGGTCTCCTTTAACATCACAGACAACTCATACACTCACTATACACAAAGTTCCTTACATCCACTTTAATTCTAACCCAATCTAATTGAAAATAAAAACTATTTACACACCTATGCCTTTGTGTCAGTTCCGTGTTTATCACAGTATGTACAATGTCAACTCTGATTCCAATGTACCACAAGCTCTCATTGTGACGAGGCATTGATGGGGCGAAGGAACCTAGAAAGACACAAGAGGATGACATTTAGTTGTCAGGTGATGCCAATACAGCAAAAACACAAAACTAGTCAACACCGCACAAGACTCATCACACATAACAATGACCAACACCATCAACATAGACATGAGGTAAGTGTAAAACAATACACTATGCTACACACATCAGCCATTAGCAATGGGGCAACAACAGCCAGCATCCAAACACCTCATCTATGCTTTGCCACTAACAGCAAAGCCAACAGACAATGTCATTGTTGTTCAATGTTACTTACACTCAAGGGAAGTAGTTGTTGATGAGCTATTGTCACAGGTCAACACCTTCCTCTTCTCCACTATCATCGTCACTGGGCATGTGTGGATTTGCAGCGGGGGCATCTGCTGCTCATCATTGTCTAGGATCAAGAGGATCTCTTTGCGCAAGGCCAGGTTGTGGAGCATGCAGCATGCAACTATGATCTGACACACCTTTTGGGGAGAGTAGAGTAGAGCACCACTGCTCTTGTCCAGACACTGAAATCTAGCCTTCATAAGCCCAAAAGCACGCTTCACTACACGACGTGTCCTCCCATGTGCATCATTGTAGCAGACTTCCCCTGGGGTCCTTGTATTCCTCAGTGGGCTCAGCAACCAAGGCAGGTTGGGATACGCAGAGTCACCTAGGTGTGAGATAAACAGACCAAGTTTGCAATACAAACAGTTGAAGAGAACAGCATGTCACACATATAGCACACTACATGACTCAGCGTACTCACCGCCAAGCCACGCACGCTCCGGATGCAGATATGTAGGAGTCATGTGCAGAACCTGGATACACATAGGAGATAATCATTTCCTCTTGGCATACCACTTGCACATTAATGGAATGGTAATGCTGCATGTTGCGGTAGATGTGCTCACGCGCCTGTGGTGGAACTAGGCAAATGTGTGTGCAGTCAATGGCTCCAACAACATTATATGTCCAAGGTCATAAAATTCACCCTTCACATCTGCCAATTCATGTCTCCTTGGAAAGTGTATGTAGCGGTTCTTGTAGGTCAACAATGCGGACAGGACATCACGCAGCACCATGCTGAACAGACGTTGAGGCATCCCACCGGCGATGGCCACCGTGTACTGAAACGAACCAGTAGCAAAGAAATGCATTGCGGCCATCACCTTTACTGTTGGTGTCAAAGCTGTGGGATATGTTCTGTGAAGCCTCAAATGGGGCTCCAGCTGCACATAGCTCTTGAAGGGTAAGGCGATTCAGACGGAATTTCCTTATGATGTCCTCATCCTCCATGTTCCCCAGCACTTGGAAAGGCCAATGCATATTTGGTTGTCTCCTAAATATTCTGAAAGAGGACACATGTAAATTTGATTCACAGATGGGATGTGGCAAACATCTTACATAATGACTAACACAGCCCTAACATTGACAGGACTGTAACAACAGCCAAATGCACAAGTCACATGCACAGACACCTTGATCTCATGTAGTCTTTCACGTGGTCAGGATGTGCATACTAACTACTTCCAAATCAGACTCAGATTATGTGAATGGTATATGGTACACTCCTACATCTTGTGCCACCAGCCCTGGGTGTAGCTGACACAACACATGTGGCAAACAGCAACAATGCTGAGTTGTACGTAGCTGCTGTCCCTGCACAACCTTCTTGCTTTAGTCTCACTAAGCACAACATTATTACACAAGGAGCACAGTAAGTATAAGCTGGACAACTATCAAGATAAATACAGCACTGTATACAGTGATATAGGCAGATTATGTGGTCAGTCCATCATGACTGTTGAATGAGTTGCCATTTCACACATTGGCATGTTCTCAAAAATGAGACACCTCAAATCTGTATACATGCACACAAATATCAAATTTGATGTGTGAGTAAGTACATACCAATGCATGTATTCATGTGTACTGACATGATATGTGTGGGCATCAGTAAGTTAAATGTCACACTCTCATTTCACTTTACAACCAGGTGCAACAATATAGTGTAAATGTATAATGATCAGTGATAAAATTTTCCAAGTGACAATTCATTAGCACAATGTGTTCATAAGTGCGGTAGGCATGCTCGGCCACTGTGGTCACGGTCATTGGCCACAATTGAAAGATGCTGGATTGCGGTAGAGACCACCTGGCCCCCACAGTGTGACACCGCCTATGCCAATGTCATTGCAGCCAATGAGAGCCGCCATCGCGGTAGTGCAATACATTTTTGAAACTCGCGGTAGGCGTGCGGTCACTGGATACAATTGAAAGATGCCGGATTGTGGTAGAGACCACCTGGCCCCCGTGGTGTGACACCTCCTATGCCAATGTCATTGCAGCCAATGGGAACCACCACCGCGGTAGTGCAATACATTTTTTAAACTCGCAGTAGGCGTGCTCCACTAAGGCGGTCATAGGCATTGGATACAATTGAAAGTTGCAAACCAGGCTGACCAATTGCATCAGCAGAGTACCAATGAAACAACCATAGGGGCCAATAAATGTCTGTGAGAGAGCCACACATGTCACTTGCATTCAGACACTGCTGCCTGCCATTCATCACCAACTGCTGCTGTACCTCTACTCTGGAACCATTCATGGCTCGAACAGAGAACATCAGGGGCTCATCCCTTCACCACAGAGAACGAGGTCCTTGCCCAGTATCGGCGGCTAGATGGTGCTGCAGAGGTACTGGTAAGTTTATGAGTAAAGGTTTGAGAGTGCTCAGAATGCTCACATGATGTTACTGTACGGTAGTATGTGCCTGTGAGTGCAAGCCAATGTTCATGCATTAATATTTTGCCAACAGCATGGTCCATACATGACCTAGAATGTATTGCACTTGAGTATGTGGGGAGGATGGCAACATAGACACTGGTGCAGCTCATTTCAAGCCAAACAATACACATTTGTTCTGAGACTGGGTAATGTAAACATGTGAGACACTGCCTAGCATGCTGACTTCACGTCAATGGGGTGTATAGCCTTATTTCCACAGATCCCTGACTGCATTTAATGATGGAAAGGACATACTATGGTTTAGCAGTTGTACAGTTACACTGATTTGAGACACTCGAACTTGTACACATATTCCCTGTGCCATGTAATGTCATAGGTCATTAAATGTTCATAGGGTCATTTGTGACATTTCAAATGTAGATTGGCCAAAGGGTACTGAATAATGTGTGTTCTGCTTTCAAATTCACTCTTTGGAGATGTGTCCATTCTGCACAGGAGTACAAGGCCAGGATCTATCAGTATTTGCGGTAAATCACCACTGACGCATCTGCTAAATGTACGGTGGACATGTCATCCTTCTATTGATTCCATGATGTGTAGAGTCTCGCATGTGTATGCACTGCTTCACCATTCTCATTCTACATGCATGTGATTGCTGTGATGGACCACGTTTATCCTCAGTGAAAAGCCCTGTGGACTGCACAGTAACTGCACAGTGTTACAGGACCCATTACTGAAAAGGACTTAGAAAAACATATGTGTTGTCCATCATCCTATTTTTGAAGGAGATATTATAGGCCTAAGGAGTACACAAGATAGGCCGATGCCTTGTGACAAGAGTGTGAGAATGTAAGATCAGGTACCTAAATGTGACCACCATGACAGATGTAGCTATGCAATGGTCAAGGACATTAAGGGGTGTGTAGTGTAAGACACAGTGAGTCTGACCACTACACGTCATTTCCAGTTTATCGTATTTCATGCTCACTCACATACTGCATCACAGATGAGGCCCATTTTCACATTGGCTTCTGTGCTGGTACTCTGCAAGTGCATGAGATGGGCATGTAGTGTGTCCATCATCATAGATATATACATTGCAATGATATGGGTTGATCCAAGTGTACTATGTGTATGCTTTATGGGCTCTGTTCTCCATTGATGTATTTGTGTGCTATGTGTTTTCATGCTCCTGTACTGTCACACAGTGGTACACAACATAGTGTTACAAAAACGTCCTCTCTTTTCTCCCATGCCTGCAGCTCAAGGTCCATAAGCGTACGGCCATATGGAGGGCCATTGCCCGCAAGGTGCAGTCCCTGGGGGTCTCAAACCAACGCCATTCACACTGCCACAAGAGGTGGGATGACATCTGCCGCCTCAGCAAAAACGTTGCTGAAATGACGCTGGGGTTGGTCCCTTGAAGTGGCAGGTTGGCGTGCAGGAGCATGACACCACTAATGGCCCGCATCCTGGCAGTGACACAGCCAGAGCTGGATGGACGCTTGAGGGCCCAACAGCAGCAAGTTAGGGGTGAGTATTGTGCAAAGTGTGACTTTGCGTATGAGTCACTGCATGAATCCCCGCCCAGAGCAAGTGCGGACCTCTGTGATGTCTCTAGTGTGATGCAATGGCTTCTAAGTAGCCTCAGTGTTGAGTGCAGAGGTTCTGCATTTGTACAACATTTTGTTTCTCACGTGGTAAATCCATGATCGTTGTCATAGCAAATCATCTTGTCATGTTTTCATCTCACATTTTGTGAATGTTGTCTGAACTGAGACCTTCCCACACAGGAAAAAACATTGTGTGAAGTGTGTAGCCAAGTACACTCGTCAGGCTTGTGTGTGCTGTGTGGCTACCATAATAGTGTGCTCATGTGATGATGTGTAAGTGGCTAGAGACAGGCACAGATGTGTACTCAGGGAGCAGTGAGGTGGTAGAGGTCACACCTGTCCTATAGGTTATTTTTTCACAATGATAGAAATGACAGCATAATTGCAAAAAAGATTAGCCTAATATCAGCAGCATGGCATCACATGATGTAATTTCCTGTCACAGTGACAGCAAGTGCACACAGGTGCTGATGGGGTAGATGGTGATGATTGCAGTGATGGATTGACTGATTTGCATTTTCCATTTGTGCACATGGCAACATGACTGGGATGGTTAGACTCTGGGATTTAAATGCAATGTAGCTGAACCTGGCTATTGTGAAATTGTTGTGGCACTACGGCTTAATATGGTTGTATGTGATCAGTGGGTATGGCACATTGTGATGTGACTGAGATGTTCGATAGATAGATAGATAGATAGATAGATAGATAGATAGATAGATAGATAGATAGATAGATAGATAGATAGATAGATAGATAGATAGATAGATAGATAGATAGATAGATAGATAGATAGATAGATAGATAGATAGATAGATAGATAGATAGATAGATAGATAGATAGATAGATAGATAATAAGGAGCAAATGTTACTCAGAGTGTCAGTCCTCAGTCTGTGTGCATTGTGGAGGGGTGTCCATGTGCATCAGTGCATGGTGAAGTTGTGGCTAATGCTTTTAATCAGTGAGTGAATTTTTGGCACAATGATGTGTCATCAATGTCATCATTCAGCACAGCGTAGGGATGTCATATGCCAGAGGCAAGGTATTGTCACACATTAGCTGTCCAAATGGAGGCCACTGACAACTTCATCTACAGATGATACTATCATGCTTTAGATTCCTTATATACTTAGATCAATGAAGGCCTGTCAGGCATTCGTGAAGATGTTAGTATGTGACATGTCAAAACCCATGAAGGCCTTGCATTAAATTCCCATTTTCATGCTATTGTGCATTGTCTATGTGACTACATTGTTACATGGGGCTTATTTGCACTTCATTAACACAACAGCTGTGTCCTTGTGACATATGCTGCAGTGTGTGTCAGAGACATCAACTGGCAGTGAACAGCTGTGAGCATCATGGTAGTGTGCATTTAGAGATGTGTGCGGTGCACATCAAATACATTCTTGCATCTAAACAGTTGACACCAATGTACAACTGTAGTTATGCTTCAATGCCAAACATAGTGGATTTCAGGGGGTGATATCACTTGCAAATGGATATATTTGACTTTGAATCTTTGGTGTTCCGTGAAATATACTTCAAATGTGACTGAGACAACATGTTTGGATGTGTAGCTATGTTACCAACAGGCAAGTAGGTGTGCCTGCAGACAATTGTATGTGATGTTTACATGTAGGCACATGCTCAGCTATTTGGATTTGTCAAAGCAACATGGAGCATGACTATCAACTAAGCATGTTTCCATGCATCAACGGATGATTGCATAAATGTGGCATATGCTGAAAGTACATGGAGCAGTTAAAGTGGGAGTTTCAGTCAAAGGATTTGAGTTTGTATTGCATATGATGTTTGTGAGTAAGGCACTATACTGAACCTATGTCTCTGTCTCTTGCTGCATCTACCAAGGGCAGGGAAGGACAGGGGCCCGACACCGTTGGGGAAGCTACTGGCATGACTGCTACACTGGAGTTCAGTGACACTGAGGGGACCAGTGCCTCGGAGGGGAACAGGAGTGCCCTGGAGCATTTCCGGCTGGAAACACTAAACTCCATATCTTCCCAGTCCAGTGGTGACTCCTCGATGTTGGCAGGCACAAGAAGTTCAAGATCTGCATCTTCTTCCGCCACACCTTGTCCTGTGTCTACCCTCCCGGATGCTTCCACAAGTGCTATCTGTGCCTGCAGCCCTAAGAAGGGTAGAGTCTCCTTCCCCCCTTTGCACCGCTGCCCCTGCCCCTGTCTCCTCTGATGCCCTCAGTGTGGAGGCCATAGACATTTTGCAGCAGCTGTGTGTGGGTCAGACTGCTCTCCTGACTGCCCTCCAGGATCATGGCAACAAGTTGTCACAGGTTGTTGTGTTCATGGAGGGCATTCATTCGGAAGTGGGTGGCCTACACCGAACTGTCCAGTCTTTGTCCTCCACAGTGACGGCAGCCATTCAGCAGTCCCAGGCTTCCAGTCCAGCTCCTGTCCCTTCGGCAACCACTCTGCCAGTGCCCCCACCTGACCAGAGTACACACACACCAGAGCCCTCAGGCACCCAGTCATCCACACGCATCACACTACAGCAGCACTCTAAGCGTACCAGACACCATACAACATCACCACAGCACACAAAAGCACACATGACCGCAAAACAAAAAGCCCATCACAGGACACTCAGGGACATAAGGAAAAAAAGCATGCATCCACATTGCATACCTCAGATTCCTCGCCCTCCAAGAGCACTCCCATCTCCACACCTCATCTCAAAGAAACACAAACACTTGCCCTGTCTGCAGTGAACATGGTGCCTGTCACAACTAAGCCCAAACACATTCCGAAGGCAGTTTCACCCAAAACTTCGACTCCCACCCACAACCCTGTGAAGCATGAACAAGAGAGAAAAGTGGGGAGTGTACCTCCACCACAGGGGATGCAGGGGAAAAGGCAACCCCGCACCCAGCGTACCACCAGGTCCAGCAAATCCCCAGGGAGCGAGCCACCACCACCTGCTACACCTTCGGGGAAGAGGGAGGCTGATGTGCCCACCTCACTTCACACTCCTAGCAAGACACTTGTGGGATATCGGATCCCAAAACAATTGAGACCCAGCCCTCAACATTCACCATCAGCCACTGAGCCTCCACACAGCATGTCTCCATCTCCCCGTGCCACCACTCCACCCGGTTCAAGCAGTTCTCAGGCTCCCACATCCACGGATCCCTCTACCTCAGCCAGTTCTCTCCCTCCCAGGTCCAGTCCTCCAACTGGCCCAGACAATCAATCCCCTCCCAGTTCCCAAACTTGAAGCCAAGTCCCACTTCCCACACCATTTCTCCCTGAGCGGTGCCTGGACTACCCATTTGAAGTCCCTATCCTGGGGTGATTCCCATGGCAGTGGACTGTGTTACCTATTTGTTGAGCAAGTTTTCATGCACGCATGTGCGTAATTGAAATTTGGACTGGCCAATGGCCTTGATGTTTTGCACTTTTGATGTCTAAACAGAGTTTATATAATAAAGACTGTTACTCATGTTCTGAGTTTTGTTGCTGCCCTTGCTAATGATGCAGTGCAATGTATGTGTATATGTTCATCTGTTACATGCTCTGTATGCCACATTCATATTGGCATATACTTGATTTTCTTTTGCAGAGGTTGCCAGAGGTTACAGCAACTGTTGTGCTTCTTGAGTCAGAGGCTTGAGGGTGCAATAATGGTTGTCTTTGATGATCTACTCTTGTCCTAATCATTCTTTGTCAGGTCTCCAATTTTGTACACATGCCATATTTGGATGCTGTACCACAACAGCAGAGAATTATATTCACATGATAACTTGCGGGGTGGACATATCTCCGGAATCTATCTTGAGGTATACACAGCAGTGTAGATGTGTAGTCATCTTGTGTAGGTCTGCCTTCATAGTCACATAGGTACATTAGAATGTGTTGAAACTTGAGTAGTCATACAGTGTGATTGTCCTGTCATTAGCTGAAGTGTTGACGTGTGTGTGCCCCTAAACATGACACCTACACACATGTATGATCCAGTTAATGATTGCCTGTTTGTTTACATTATCAGACACCTGCTTTAGATTGTGGGCACATGCAGGAGTTGTTTGTTGAGCAATGTGCAGTGTGTCGGTATGACCTTGAAATTCTTGGGTACACCTACTTGTTGTCGCTGTCAATTGTGAGTATGCAGAGTGTGTCACTGCAATATCTGTGTGTGGTTTGATGATCAGCCATTGCTCTTGCTTACATTTGTGCTCTCTGTGCTGACCGGCTCAGGCAATCTAACATTATAAGTGACTCTTCACATACATTGATGTCATTTTACACTTTATTTTGACTATGTGGTATTAAGAGTCATACCAGCCCCAAGAGGAGCGTTTGATGCCTACACATTGTGAGTTACTCCTCTGTCTTTTTGCTCTGTACCCTCCTCACCAGTCCAATACTAATGTACACACCTCTTCAGTCTAATATCTTAAACCCCATGCCTTGCCAGTGTGTGACCCTCCACACCGCTTCATAGTGTTACAGTATAATGTGGGAGGAGGATCTGTGTCCAGGACCAATGTGCTCCTCAGGACTGTTTCACAATTTGTCTTGTGTTATTTTCTTCTACTTGATTGCAGTCATGGTTGGTCAGGTACAGTGCAGATGATTTTCCAGCACAGTCCTCTAGTCATGTACCATGCAACTGTGTTTTCCAGAGTTGTGCAGCAGTAGGTGATAGCGAAAGTGTATATCTGTTTGCTGAGGTAATGCTACCCATCCTGAGTGTGGTGTGATCTGTGCTCTGTGATGAATTGTGATGTTTAAGTTCATGGTGGAGCACTCAGATATGTGTGATACTGGTTCGGTGGTGTTCACACACTGATTACTGTGCATGCACTGCTTTCAGTGTATGTTGCATTGTCCTTGCCCGGTGTGAGTCCCCATGATGTACAGCTGAGTTTGCTATGCAATGTTTTTGTATGTGCATATATTGTGTATTTGTTGTTGAGGGATGCAGTCTTTGGCCTGTGTTGGCTCTTTCTACTGACAGGCCCATGTGTGTGTAATGGTATGTTTACATGACATTGTGTGTGAGGAGTTTGTGTATTTGAATACATTCAGATGTGTGCTGAATTTGTAGTGTGCATTTCTTGTGTGAATGTCACATGCAGCAATGTGGAGTCTTGTTCATTAGATTGTTTTGAGTGCACAATTGTTCTGTGGCCTCCTATATTTGTACAGTCACTTGTAAGGATTGTGCATGATGTACATGCTTATGCTACGCATTGACACCATGCTCACTTTGTGACTGGTGGAGTGTCTATGTCTGTGTTTGCAGATTTGTCTTATCGCACACAGTTAGTGTTTATGATTGGCATTTGTTCATGTATTTTTTGCTTGGTTTGGACGATGGTGTCTGTGCAGTTGGCCAGAGTAGAAATGTTATTTATTCCGGTGCTGTCTAGGATCACATTGCCTATCCACTGTTTGGCTGCACATGGCTGAGCTTGTTGGACTTCTTTTGATGTGGTTTGTGATACATACGTTTGGCAATTTATTTGTGATCAGCATTGGTTCAGACATCCCTGAGTGGGATTCTGACATTTGTAGATACACACCAGGGTCTGGCATTGGTTATCAGGAAACTCACAGGACCTTATTTACAAATATATCTGTGCTTCTCACTGGTGTTGAGTAGTGAATGTGGGAGATAGGTAGATGAGGGGTATGTGTGAAGGTCATACTTGTGTTTGACAGTCAGGGAGTGTCACCGTGATCCATGAGTTTTGTGCTGGTGGCATACACATGTCAAGATAGTTGACACAGATGAGGGGCTGGTCACTGTTATGACAGTTCATATCATCCTGGGCCAATGCATTGCTTGCATTGCTGTATCACAGGGATACTGAACAGATGGTACTTTCGTTCAGTTTCAATCACTGTGCCACCAATGTATGATTTAATGGCCTAAGTGTAGTGTGATAAGAGGTACCTCTTGCATGTCATGTACAAATGGTACATGTAATTTTTCCCTGCTTTTCCTGCACTGTGCACTCCACTTTAGGCTAGTTTAGTTATTATCATACAGAGCTACTGACTTTTGGTATGTGTATGAGGCTAAATTTAAGTGTGTGAGCTGTCTGAAGGACTTGACGTGCAGTGTGAACAGTTCCAAGGTTGTTCATTCGCACAGACTCCTCATTTCTTGAATTAGTCACTTTAATTCACATGAGTAGAAGGCAGGTGTGAGGAGGAGGAGGGTTGTCATGAGTCTCATGTCAGGAACGTATGGAGGTGTCTCGGACTCGAAATGTCTATCTCCGCAGTTGTGCTTCTGCCATCTCTGAGTGGCTAGTTTCTCCACTGCCTTCTGATGGGCTGGTTGAGGCATCGGGATTTGTCCGGCCGTCGGGACGTCATTCCGCATGGCGATCTTTCTGTATTGGCTCCCCCCAGCACCGTTACGGAACGGAAAATCTGGGTGATCCAGAGACTCCTCGACGGATGGGAAATGGGCTATCTTTGCCCTTTGTGGTATGGCGGTCGCGAAGACCGCCGCAGGAGTAACGAAATGGACGTTTTCCGCCAGCACCACGGAGGTGCCTACGACCGCCATCGTAATCAGCCCCTTAGTTTTTACTTGTATGCAGGAGTATTCGTTTTAATGCATTCCATTTTTATTTTAATGTTGTTATTGTATACATTTTTTAAAACGTGTAATATCTGGTGGTGAAATTTTAGTTCCTTAATATTATTTCTAATATGTATGCTCAAATAAAAATTTTAGTATTTAAAATATTATGCATATTATTTTATAACTATTTTAAAGTAGATATTTTTATTTGATGTTTGTAAGTTATACATTTTTTTTAGATATTTTATATATTATAAGTATATTTTGTGAAAATTCATAATTATTTTTGAAGTTAATACATGTTTTAAAGTTAATACAGTGTACAATAGTTACTAAATACTTACCTATTTTTGCTGAATTTTTGGTCTTCGATATTTTAGTTATCAATATATTTGACTTGACATACAAAGTATTAGAAGTTGATATATGTGCCCAATGTATTTTTTTGACGATATGTTTGTCACCAATATTTTTGTTAGTGATATTTTGTCGTACGACAAAGTCTTTTGAGGGCCATTTACTGTGCAGTGTGACAGATAGAAGGTGGTAGTGGGCGTCCCTCTCTGCTGAGCTTGTGCAGTGTGGGTTGCACCTCCACTTTTATTCTGCTCCTGGATAGCGACTTCTCTAGAAGCTGACATCAAAAGAGATGCCACAGCACGCTCAAAATAGTGTCATGGACCATGCTTTGTGATAGTTGTGGCGGGAACAGAATATAAAAGTGTAGGGGCAGGTTTTCTAAAATATAGAACAATGCAGCACGACAACTAAAATTAGTGCACTGTATTACTCAAGGGGTGAGAGTAGCACAGAGCCATATTTACTAAATATATGACGCATAACTGCTCTGTTCCGATGTGCTGGTGCACAAACAGGCTGCCTAGTGCCACACCATGGTGCAAAGATGTCTGTGTGAAATCTAGCATGTTTCGTTTTGAAGGCATACCCTTCCAGTACTCAAATCTCATGTCTAGACATTTTTGAAAGCATTTCATATATTAGGTGTGTGCTGTACAGTGCAGCACAAATGCAATGTGTGAAATGTTTTGAGAAATAAATACATTTCTCCAAGCTTGTGCCTGCCTCAAAAGCATAATTTTTGGACTCAAAGCCCAGTCAGACAACTTTAGCAGATAGGGCTTTGTGTCAAAACATGGGTGCTTCCTCTGCAGTGCTCATTTGCCACTCATGTAAAGCCACATGATGCAAAGTGGCGCAAAACATTGCAAAGCACTATTTGTGCTGAAAAGAAGAATTTGTTCATGCTCTTAAAGTTTTGCACTGGAAAGTAAATACCCTGTCAAGATTTTACTCCTTTGTGCATCACTTTGAGTGCCTCTGCGGCAATGCATAGTCTTGATATATCTGCCTTTAAAGCTATGCTGAGCAGAGGTTTGCTGTTCATCTTCCAATGTCATGCAGAAAAGGGTCGGGCAAATGTATGAATGTGTGTGCTTGATTGTTGACAGGACAGTTAATGGTGAGAAATGGTGAGAAACAGTGAGTACTTGCGGCGGGTTTAAGAATTGGTGTCACCTGAAGGGTTTTGGAGATTAAGGGGCTGATTAGGATGGCGGGCGGACTCATGTCGGGAATCAGGAATGCCTGACAGGCTGTCGGTGATCCCGATATAGGCATTACAATGCTATCACCACCACAGCAGTCGCAATGCCGATATTTTGTATTGCGGCGGGTGCTGCAGGCAGCAGCACCCGCCGCAAGACAGAAAGGGGTCACTGGACATATGCCTGCATTAAGTGGCAGGCACCATGCGGTGCCTGCCACATGCTGAGGGGACATGTCGGGGGCACCATAGGTGCCCCCTGGTGCCCACATCAGAGGGCTAGGGGGAAAGGGTGGCCAACTACAGGACCCCAAGATCCCTTTCTGCCAGCCTTTTCATGGCGGGTGAACCACCATGAAACAGCTGGCGGGTCGGGAAATTGTAATCCCTATGGCGGTGCAGTGCCTGTTAGGCACCACCACCATTGCAGATACTGCGAGGCCCGCCGGCACACCGGCGGGCTCAAGGATGGTGAGGCCGCCGCTGGCGGGTTGTTAGTGGCGGTCTCGCCGCCATCATAATGGGCCCCTTAGTTGTTTGTTACAGAGTGTTTTGGTGGCCACGGCCAGTTGGGTAACTCAAATATGAAGGGCAGGACATAGATATAAAACACACTGGCGTGGATCAAAGCACTCCTTACATGCCTCTTCCCCTGATCCAACCCCACGGTTCTGACCTAAGCTTCCCCCACCATACTTCCATAACCCATGACTAAATTACTGGTGACTACTCGGTCAACCAAAGGTCTTAAACAAATATGCCTGGTTACTGTTATGATCATACATCACATCAGCTAATAATAGAAACTGGCCAGAGAGAGCTGAAGGGGCAATACCACATCCATATCACTGCTTTGTGTCAGTTGTATGATGGAACCCGCATGCATTTACCCCGCATGCCTTTACAACATAGTCACTGTGACAGTACCACACATTACTTTACCATGCAGGTCATTACAACGACTTGCTTTAGGAAGTGCTGGACATCGGAAAGGTATAGATTACTATTCCAGCTCCAGTCTACGCAACAGCAGGAAAGGTGTTGGCCTTAAAAATCGAACACCAGTCAACAATGCGCCCCCTAAAGCAAGTCCAGCTAACGATTTGCATGGTAAAGTAACACGTGGTAATGTCGTAGGTAGGGTAGTGACTGCATTGTAAAGGCAGGTCGTTGTTGTGACTGCAGGGTAAAGAATGTTTCCCCTTTATGTCCCCTTTCAGTGCACTGTACTTTATAGCCATGTGACTTTTTAGTCGTATTCCGTATCCAATATTGATGTCCATAAAATCTTCATCCACAAATTTCTTTTGTTAGGCGTCTTTTTTCCATGTTTTTCATCTATAAATTAATTCACAATTTAATCGTCCATCAATCAGCTGTGGAACGTGTAGCTAAGCACAGTGGGACGGTGGGGCCCAGTTGGGGGGGGGGGGGGTGGAATTCGAAAGATGACAACTAGGGAAAATTAAATAAATACTTCATTTTCCCTCGTCATTGTCTGTCAAAATCCACCTCCACCTCCAACCCGGCCCAACTGCCCCACCATCTTAAGTGCACTGGCCACACTGCCATCAATGCTTCTAAAAATGTCATTATGAACAAATCATATCTGAGTTTTTGTTTGCCCCAGTCCCCAAAGCATTTTGGGCCATATGTAGGTAACATACAATTTACCGATTCATAAATACCGAATTTTACCGAATCGGTAATTATGAATCGGTAAATAGTATGTAGGTAAACAATCGGTAAAAATTACCGATTCGGTAAAATTCGGTAAATGAATACCGAATCCAAAATACCGGCCGGAATCATGATTCGGTATTTACCGAATCGGTAAATACCGAGGTGGTATTTACCGAATCGGTAAATACCGAATCGGAGTTTACCGAATCGGTAATTCAAATATACATCACTTGATGAATCAGCCAATCCAGTGCAAGGCCAACCCCACCCAACCAGGAAGTGGCCACACCCAGGCAGGTGCACACAATCAACAGACTCTGGAGAGGCTGGGAGTGCAGAGCAGAGCAAGGGAGCCAGTGCCTGATTGTGAGCCTCAAATTGACAATGTCCAGCCAGGAGACAGAGAGAGATGGAGGGGAAAGGAGGAGGAAACAAAAATTTAGCCCAAAGGAACTGCAGGTACTAGTGGAGGAGGTGGTCAAGCAGCACCAGAAGCTGTTTGGAAAGCAGTCCCTGCAAGTGCCTGAGTCGGAGAAGAGGAAAATCTGGCTGGGAATCCAGGCGCAGGTGAATGCAATCGGAGTGACCCCCAGGGACATAGACGTGCTGAAAAAGCGGTGGTACGACCTACGTATCGTCACGAAGAGGAAGATGGGGGAACTGCAGAAGGAGGCCAGCCGGACAGGAGGGGGAAGGAACAGGGCACCTGCCCTTACAGAACTGGAGGAGCTGGTGGAGTCCACAATAGAGCCCGAGAGTGTCGTTGGGATTGGGGATGCCGACAGCTCTGCCAGAGCCGCCGCCAAACAAGGTAAGACGCATGCACAGCAATGTGGCCCCCCCTACCCCTATCCCAACTCCCCAAGTGGGCAATGAGTATCCCACTCCAGTCCATGTGTTAGTGCATACTAGCAATGCAATAGCACAGAACAACAAGGCATGTTACACACATTAGCGAAAAGCAGGCAGAGGACAATGTGACAGTGTTTCAGAATTGTATTGTGATGCTAGCAATGTAGGCCTTCAGGTACACTGAGCTGATGTTGCATTTCTGTCCACAGACGATACATTGCGCAGGACTGCACATGAGACGGGAGAGAGGGCACACCGGAAAGACAGCTCAGGGAAGGCCACCACCAGTTCTGGCCAGAGATCAGCACCACATGCAGCCTCACCACCACAGCCAGCATCACCACCACAGCCAGCATCGCCACTCATGCTGGAGTCACCGGCATCATCACCGCCTGCATTGCTCAGGTCGAGGAGGCGTGCTGCTTCCAGGTTGCAAGTGTCGGAGTCCTCATCTGAAGACTGCAGGGGGCCGGAACCATCCACTGTGCCCCTGGATGGTAGCCATGCTAGTGTGCCCTCCGCCTCTGAGGGAGCACACACAGGTGCCAGACGTCGCCGCAGGGCTCGGGTGCAAAGTCCACCACCACAGGGTGAGAGCCATGGAGTGTTCTCGGGGCTGGAGGCCACCATGGTAAAGATACAGCGCCTACAGGCAAGGGCAATTATGTCAGTGCAGCGGCAAATGCGGGGACTCCAAGATACATTTGTAAATATGGACAGGGGCATCCGCGCTATGGCTGAGGGAATGAGCGAGATGGCTGTGGGCATGCGGGACATGTCCCAGTCCGTCATGCTGCTGTGCAGTAAGTTCGATGCGGACAGAGCTGCACGGCGCCGGGAACGGCAGAGAAGAGACAATCATACAAGGGCAGTCAACCGGCTGGCAACTGCCACTTCGCTGCTCTGCAGGCGCTCTGTGGCAATGCAGGAGGGCCTGACGCACTGCAGCAATGACGTCTCAAGGGGGATGGTGAGGGTCACCAGTGCACTGGAAGTGCTACTGACAAGCCAGTCGGCCACAACTGGTGCTGGGGATGCTGTGGACAGCGTAGAAACCACCAGCAGGAGCAGCAATACCCCCCCTGTCCCAGATACACGGAGGAGCAGCAGGCGTCATGGGGCTGCCACTAGCGAGGATGCACAATCAATGGCATCCCGCACTGTAGTGCGTGGGCGCAGACACTAATGCTACACAGTATAGCATGAGACAATTGGGTGAAGTAACCCTTGATTTGCAACTAGTGATTGCACAATATTGAGAGGACAGGTTTTTCTTTGTGTTGTGGCGTAGTGCCGCATAATTAAACTACGTCATGCCATCCAACTACTGGCTGTGTCCCCTTATTTACTCAGAAATAGTTGCATGTGATCTCTGCCCGTCTCTCTCTCCCATCTGTTGCTGTTGCCACTCCAGCTGCGTTGGCCTCTGGCTGTGCAGACTCATCATCATTGTCCTCATAATCAGTTAGCTCCACCTCTGTACCTCTCTTCGTGGCAAGGTTGTGCAGCATTGCACAAGTGGCAATGATTTTGCAGCAGATGATGGGTGAGTACTGGCGTGCGCCTCCGCTTTTGTGGAGGCAGCGGAACCTGCTTTTCAATAGTCCAAACGTGCGCTCCACCACATTGCGTGTTGATTTGTGTGCCACATTATATCGTCTCTCACTCAGGGTTGATGGGTGTAGGTAGGGAGTGAGGATGAATGACCGGACGGCATATGCACTGTCGCCTAGGTGAGTAAGAGAGAACCATCAGTCACATGCCTCAATACACAATAATTTGCACTAAGTATTAGGGAGCGTCACAGTGATTTACCTAGCAGGTATCCTTCTCCAAATTCTCCGGCAAGCAGTCGTGTGTAGATCCCACTGTTCTGGAAGATGAAGGAGTCGTGGGTGCTCCCAGGAAACTTTGCTACGATATCAGTGATAATGTTCCCTGCATCGCAGATTACCTGCACATTTATGGAGTGGGTGGACTTTCTGTTCCTGTAGATGTGCTCAGTGGCTGCTGGTGGGCAGATTGGAATGTGTGTGCCATTAGTACAGCCTATGACATGCGGGAACTGTGCCATCTGGTATAAGTCTGTCTTGGTTTTCTGCAGTTCAGCCTGTGTGTTTGGGAAGCTGATGTAGTGTTGCATTCTCTGCATCATGGCATCCAGGAACTTCCTGAAGAAACGGGACAGGCAACTCTGGGATACACCGCCTACCGCAGCTATCACCCCCTGGTAACTGCCAGATGCAAGTAGATGTAGGCTACAGAGAACCTACACATGTGGTGGTATGGCATGCGCCCTTCTTGTTGGCTGGTCCAGGAGTGGGTGCAGGTCCCTTATCAGGTCCATGATGGTTTGTGGGTGTAGCCTGTACCTTTCATGTATCTCAGCCTCAGTCTGTTGAAAGAGTGTGATGCGCTGTCTGTAAATGCGTTCCTCCCGTCTCCAAATCCTCAGACCTGCTGCCTGTAGACGTAGCCGCCTTGCAATCACATACAGAGCGGCCATGGTGTCCACGCTGTTGCATTTTGGGATTGCTGATATGCACTGTGGCTGATTACCACCTGCTTTCAATCTGTGTTAATTACTGACTCTTAAATACCGAATTTCATGGATTTCTTAAATACCGAATTTACCTACATCTCTTTTCTCGTTTTACCACTTCATATTTACCGAATCGGAAAATATGTATTCGGTAAATATGAATCGGTAATTTAGAATTCGGTAAATATGAATCGGTGTTTACCGATTCTTATTTACCGAAACCTTCTTTTTGGCCTCCTACATCTCAATTGACTAAATACCGGTCGGTAACGGGATATTTACCGAATTTCGGCCGTTACCGACCGGTATTTAGTTACCTACATATGGCCCTTTGTATCCTAAAAGAACGCTTTGTAATGGAATGGAAATAAATCACCTTCAATAGATGAATATACTGCTAATCCTAGCACCCATGTTGTTTCTCAGGTGGGACACCCATAAAATGAGTTACCTGAAGCACTGACTGCAAAGTCTGTGATGACCAAAAAGGGGAGAAATAATCTTAGGGATGTGACTCTTCTGAAGTATCTACATTGGATACATTTTTGTAAAGGATTATTCTCTAGCAAATTATGTTTGGTCTTTCTGCCGGTCAGCAATTGCCTTTCTTTGATCCAAGTGAGGCATATTTACCCTCGCCACCACCCCTGCCAATCTCAAAACCAATCCTGGCAATCCATCCGCAGACCCTTGGGCACTGGCACAATCACAATTGATTACCTACATTCCCCAGCAGCAGTGATCCATCCAGCCTCTTCCCTAATCCCATCCCGGCTTCCACTGCCTTCCCCTGGATGTCCCAAATAAAGAAGCAATGTTCTGAGGAACATTTAAATATATAACACAAAGGGCCTCATGTAGGTGGCATACACTTTACCGATTCTAAAATACCGAATCATACCGAATCGGTATTTAAGAATCGGTAAAGTGTATGTAGGTAAAAATTCGGTAAATGTTACCGAATCGGAGTGAGTCGGTAATTACCGAATCGGTATTTACCGATTCGGTAATGAGGCATACCTTCCCATTGAGGGGAAGGTATGCCTCATTACCGAATCGGTAAATACCGATTCGGTAATGGGGGAGAACATGCAAGGGTGGCAGGGTGTCACATTGACACCCTGTTGCACCCCTGATTCGGCCATGTGTGCACATGTGGCACACATACATGCCCTAGGGGCATGTATGTCTGCCACATTGCACACTTCTAAGCGCTTTTAAATGCTTTTACTCATCCATACTTTATTTACCACCAACTATTAGTTGGTGGTAAATACCGACTCCTAACAACACCCACACACTCCCCCTACATCTGATTTCTGTATTCGGAATTTACCGAATCGGTCAAATTACCGATTCGGTAATGTTACCGATTCGGTAATTTTACCGATTCGGTAAATTCCGAATACAGAAATTCACCCCCTACATACCAAAAGCCAAAATACCGGTCGGTAACGGTATAATTACCGAAAATCGGCCGTTACCGACCGGTATTTGGCTACCTACATGAGGCCCAAAGTATCAGATTCATTTCCACATAATTGTGGCAGCTTTACATAGTAAAATGTATTTCTTGCAATCCACCTCCTCTGCCCGACTGCCGTGATCTTGCGGTCAGGCTGATTCCTGGCTTGGAATATGCATGGCTGCCAAAACAAATGTCTGAAAATAATCTTTTTGAAGAAGGACAGGGCTGACCTACAGGGGTGTGGATCCTTGTGGCTTGACTCCAGGCGATGAGAAAAAGCTCCAGTCTCAACTGCAGCATTACTCATCAGTTTATAGTTTAGTTTCTTGGCAGGACTACACATAAGTCATAAGACTAAAAACCAGCTAATGAAGGAAAGAGCATAGTTTAAAAATATTGTAACCAAACCTATGTCAAATAAATCCAGCATGTATGGTTGTCATCTACGAGTAGCAATACCTACCCTATGTAGTTGCTTACAACCCTTAACTTCCATGGTTTGCTGCCCTTCTGATTTAAACAAATTGACTAGCGATCTGTAAAATGCAAGTATACGTTTTGCTATCTTGAGTAGCTTGATGTTTTTATTTCATATTGGCAGTTTTTCATTGACATAATGCAGATTTTACTTTTCAAGGCTGAAAGATGCAGATCGGGTGCAAGAATTTTCATACTACAAGGCAAAATTTAAGTTTTCTCTTAGAGTGCCCTTCTCGCTACCATTTTGAGGCCATTTATTACTATATAGCACCATCCTTTGGCCTCTTTATGGTGCTGTTTGAAGATAGTTGCCAACAGTTGCCTTATTATTGCAAGGTCCCAGAAGATTGTGCGAGGTCACTTCCTTTGTAATTATTGGTGTCAGGGGTCAAAAATAGATGCAGTCGCCTACACTATCACTATGATTTTGAATTCATCAAAAAATAAATCCCGGCCATCCTGTGAATTCCTGCTTTTAAAATGTCTTCCCTGCATGCCAAAAGGGTAAACGCAACAACATTCAGAAGGTGTACGTATGCCTTATTTAAGCAACAATTCTATTTCTTTCTTCTTGGTGTTAAAATCTTCTTGCTTAATCATCACAACCTCAGAAAGGGAGGTGTAAAGATAACAAAGGTATATCTTTTTTTAGTTTGGGTATTTTGCTTAGGACATTTATCACACACTTTCTGGGGAGAGTGATGTAGTCATAAGAGTTTTACAAGATGTTTTCTTATAAGTTGAAGGTAGGAAGAGTCAACATCTTTCCAGCCTGGCAGACACTGAGAAGATCTACTTTAGATCTCCTGGCATGCTGAAGAGGAACCATGCTTTGGAGGCGGAGCTAATAAGTCTTGTTGTCTGTACCCCTTGCACCAGTCTACTCTTATGCATCACTTGTAGCACAGCATCGTGGATGAGAGGAGTAACACGTGATGTGGGCGTGGGTGATGGTAAAGGGATGCAGAGATATGAAGCTGGGGAGGAGACAAAAACAGAGGAGCAGCTGGGAAAGGAAGGGTGCTAGACATAGGGATCAGGCTGAAGTGTGGAGAGTCGCAGGTGCATGGAGAAGAAGAACACAAAGACAGAGAGCAACATTAGGTAATAGAATCTTGGAAATGGGTTTGTCAAAGCCCCCCCTTGCTGCACTTTCAGACTGGTTCTGTGTGACAGCCTTTCTGTGAGAGAGGTTTGATGACACAGCACATATCCGAATAACTATGAAAACAACTTTCTCTATGCCTTGATCTTTGACGCTGTAGACCTTTTTGATTATGGCCAATGGATATGAAGGTTACATTTTATATTTCCTTCTTAGCCACAGTGACAATGATGTTGTCAAAACAAAAACCTTGACAATAAGAGGGATTCAATCTCTGGTGATTTTCCATGTCAAAGCCGTTGATTTTTTTTTACCTTGATGCTTATGTACTTTATTTCATTTCAATGCATTTCAGTTTTGTTTTGATCTCATGTACACCTAAGAGGCATCAACACTTGATGGCATTATTTATTTGACAGTGCGGTGGCAAGAAGTGCGTTTGTGTGAATTTGGGCGATTGAATGCTTCAGGACAACTTGATGCTGGTTTCCCTTTCTCTAATAGTTCATCCCCTTATGAGGAGGAACCTGGGGATCTTGGATCTTGCTATGAATTGATATCATCTTGGTTTTCACCCTGGTGCTCACTGATAGATCCTGTGTCCCCATGACAGAACCTGTGTGTCCTTTGATAAAATCCTGGTTTACATTGGTAAAGCTTTGGAAGGTTAAGTGTGTGTTGATGCTGGGTGACCTCCACCTGTTAAAGTGGCAAATGATTATTCTCCAGACCTCTCCTTCCTTCTATAGTCTGGCACTTCTACTGCCCAGCTATTAGCTTTAGTCAATGTTAACCTCTATTCATGCTTTTGCTGTGACCGCGTTCTACAGGGAAAAAGGAGCGGTCTGCCAGACAGTATTCTGGCTTGCACTGGGAGGCAGCAACAAGTAAAGATATTTTCTGTGCACCTCCTGTGATTGCTCACTTCCTGTGATTGCACCTTGCTGTCTTTGAGCTAGTATAAGGATTTCTGTCTCCACGGTCCCCATTCACTACTAGGCATATAGGAGACATGCCTATAAATAAACAGCTCATTTTAGTTTGCAGTAGATCATCTAAAGACAACACCTATTTGTGAAGAATGAGTATGAGTTCATACATGTGCACTGCTCCAACCAATGGGAGGGTTCAAGGAGTTCGGTGAATGGGAAATAAGATGCTTTCACTCAGCGTATCCTGGTAAAAATAGTCGATATGGAGTAATGATGTCAAATTATAAGCCTAGAACATTGAGTGTTTGCAGCTAGGTGTTCCTCATGCTTTCTTCATTATCACTGGTACTTACTTTGAGCCGGTGGTTGCTGGTGGGGGCCACTGGCACTTACGTTTGGGGACTGGCACTTATTGTTTAGCACCAGATAAATTATTGAGTGTAAGAGAATGAAAAAAAACCACATCAGAAAGACGGAGGGAGAGGAAGACAGCAAACCCATCACAAAAGCAGGAACCCGCAAGAGTGAGATAAAAGGGCTGGAGGGCCTTATTATGAGTTTAGTGGTCTTCCTCTTGGACCATCACAGCGGTGGTCTCAGGAAGACGGCCAAGCCCGTGGTGAACCCGCCTGCTGGATTATAAATTAAATCCAGGGAGGGTGCGGTGGTGGTGTCATGGCGGTGGATATGTTAGGCTCCACGCAGAGCCTAAACAGCATACTGCCGCTGTGAGAGAACCTGCAGTATGTACTTGCATGATGTGGCATGCACCATGTTGTGCATGCCAGACAGTGGACACATGAAGGTGCAATTGTGGAAGGGCACAACATGTGCCTCCCGCAAGCACCCCCATGTCCAGGTTCACCCAGGGGCCCTGTTAGGGCCCCCTTACCTACATTTCCACCACCCTTTTCATGACAGGGTGCCCGCCATGAAATAGGCGGTGGAAAGGTAGGTTGTAATATGCTCGCCGGTGCCGGCATCAGCACCGCCAGCATATTCAGCCTTGACACCTTCAGGTAGTAGTGCTTAGATCTAAATTTTCATTTCATTCAGCCCCTTTTCAGATCGCCGCCACATCGGGATCCTGGCGGAGGTCCCACCGCCAGTATTGAATAGGGCGGTCGGAACACTGGGGTGGTGGCGGTCGAACCGCCACCACAATTACAGCCGTCCCAGAACCGCTGTACTCATAATAAGACCATTAATGTGTGGTGTGCTGCTATCTTTAGGGTTTTTTTTATTTTCCACAAACAAACTCCCAAAACGGGAGTTTATGAAAAGCAAATAAATAATGACCCTGAAACCCTGGGAGAAGAGGACCTTTATGTTTTTATGGTGTTTGCGACTGTCATGTTTTCCCTGCTGGTGATGGAGGGTAAAAAAGGACATCAGACCTCCCGCTCAAACGAATGCGGGAAGTCTGATGGTCTTACTGTAATGATTCATATTCCATTTGGCCATCATGATAATGTTTCCAACAGTGAAGCCAGCAATGACACGGTTGTCAGAAAGATAACGTCCAGCTAACTCATAATTGAGTAGGCGAAAGAACGATATGCCAGACAGGTTACTCCGTCACATTTACAACAGAATACCCTATCTGCCAAATTGTACGTCAGGCACATATTGTTCTTTAAAGAGGTGAGTCTTGAACTCTTTCATACATACATGCATTTTTCCTGCTGAGAAAAATGTTTCAATAGAAAATATAGTTGACAGAAAACAATCAGAATTCCACTGGCAATGACATTGTGATTGAAAACCTTCTAAAATGTAAAATTGCGTAGAAATGATTCTGCATTATTTTTCTCCTCAGAATAAAGAGAAGAACATGGAGGCAGCAGGAATCGCAATGCTGGGGATTATGTTGGACTTTGGTTGGTTTGGTTTCTGTTTACCCAAATTGTAACTGGATTGACAGCAAAGGGCAAAATATTCCTTTGCATTCATGAACTTGAAGAGAAAGTGACTCTGTGCAAACTTTGTGATGGGTGAATTAATTTTCCACATCCCTACATATAATTGAAGAGAGGTACCTTCCAAGGGTAGTTAGTTAAGTAACAACAATCTTGGAGACAAACACTGCAAGGGTTTCTAGCCAATAAGGATTGGGGACTGTTTTCTTCTGAAATGCTATTGTATCAGGAAGACAATGTTCTTAAATTTCTCTTTCCCCAGAGAACCGTCCTGGTCATATCAGCCATTGAGTACTTAGTGTTGTTCCTTCTGTTTATCAAACCACTGGCCCTAATCACAACAGTACCGGCAATCCCATTGTGAGGGCAAACTCCAATATCCACCCAAAATGGGATTGCAGGATGTGTTCAAATTGCTGTGAAACCGCGCACAAAATGTCAGAGCGCATAGCACACATGATGTTTGTGCACTTTAGAATGGAGAATACCATGTTCCATTGGAGCGTGTTCCCCTATCCAATATGTCAAACTTGGAACATTGCAAAATTGACATACTTACTAATTTCCGAACCCTGCCCAAAATCAAATTACCTGGTCTGTTGTGATTAAGCCATTTGTGTCTCTTGCATAAGGCCAGATTTTACTAATCCTCAAAAGTATCTCATCTACTAGGCCTCGTGGCAACTAGCAGAGATTGATCACGTGTTAGCCTAGGATCTAGATCCGAGGTGTTTCTTGTAAATGCCACTGTTAGAACTCTCAAAGTAAAAAGTATACCTCAAGACTCAAACTGTGCCCCACGTTTGAAGCAAATGAGGCTGAACATATATGGGCATGCTTTTTAGGAATGTGTGCATGGGGGACAGACTTGAAAGTTTAGACTAGCCTACTTCTTTTAAAGAGCCATTATAAAATACCAAATGGCATCAAAAATATGTTTTAAAGCTGATCGAAGAGTACAGACATAATAATTTCATGAGCTAAAAATATGAATGGCTGACCTGCCTTGAATCATATTGAAACAAGAGGTTTAAATGAGTTTGAATGAGTCGATCCATTGGGAACAACAATTTGAAATGGACTGAAATATTTGAACTGTGATTTAAGTAGCTCAAAGATACAAGAGTACTTGTTGTTTAAACCTGACTTGAACTCAAGACTTTGGGCGCAGTTCAAATGATGTAAATAACCTGGACAAAGCTGTACAAATGTGTTACAGAACTATTAGCCTCACTTACTGAAAAAGATGATCTATTAGCTCCTTACAAATCTGGTTTTCAAAACAGGGAGGCTACACTTAAATATTGGATCATATTCACTGCATACTGGTGACGTCTGCTTCTTATCCTTCTTGATTCATTGGTGGTGCTTGATAAATGTGACCACCCATGCACACCTCAGCCTCCTAATCCTGCAAGGACTTCAAAGGTGAGGACCTTGATAAGTTCTCATCATTTCTTTTTATTAATGATTATTTTTATTTTATTTTCGAAAAATAAAACAAACTCCAAACAAAGCATGAATACACGATGCATCATTGATGACAAAGCACCGTGACGCATAGGCTCTCATCATTTCTGAACCATAAGCAATTGATTATGTTGGTTCATACTATTTCTGATTCCTGTGACTCCATTCTTGAGCCTGTTGAGTTTGTAAATGGAGCTAAGAATTGTAATGGAAAGGGCAGGGGTGGTGATTCAGCAAAAGGCAGATGGGACAAAATAATGCCTAAAACTTGCCCTTAAGATATCTACACATAAACAGTGCTTAAGAAATGAGCACACATTCATGTCATTAAACTTCCTTAATGTGAATCCAGAGAAATCTAATGGACTCCTCATTAGGTTAGCACATGAACTCAATTTCAAAAGGGATTGGCTATCTGAACTACACATCAATGGTTTTATCCCTATCCTATTAGAAGAAGTTAAATCACTGAGTTTGTGGATTGAGTCAAGTCAAGTCAAATAAAAATGTATTTGGTTTTAAACAAACCATAGACGTCACAGATAAAAAAGAAAAAACAAAAGATACTTTAAAAAAATGGGTTTAAAAAAAAAGACAGCTTAACATAATTTAGGATTCCTGAGGACACATCAAGGCTGTCCAGATTAAATCATTTAAATTTCAAAATCCTAAGTCAGACACAATAAAACAATGATCATTCAGTTATGTTTAAATGTATGAGTTTTGTTAAACTTTTTCGATTATAACACCAAACCCTAAAGATAAAAAGAAATTCAATTATAAAGTGCATAGTGCCTTTGACCAGTGCTGGGAAATTTCAACCACGGCAAGCAGCATAAAGTCAGGCATATTATATAAAGTGTGTGGTGCCTTGTAAAGTTTTTAACAAACCATAAACAGTCACAGATAAAAAAGAAAATACAGAAGGTGCTTTTTAAAAATAAAATAAAAAAATAAAAGATTGAGTCAATTTTTCAATGAACTCACAAAATTCTCACACTTCTTCTGCTGGAGGAGCCTCCCTCCTCGTGCTAAAAAGGCGAAACTTCTGTTGCATAGAAATTACTTCCATACTGCAGAGCAGGCCATTTTCCTAGATCAGCTGGACTATATCAACTCCAATCCCCTTGACATTGGCAGTACCTCAGGGCCTAAAGAAGCCATTTTACACTCTACCCAGCTAATCTCTGGATCTATCACCTATACTAAAATCCCCCATTGGCTTTTGAACTTTTGAAACTTCAAGCTGACTAGCCTTACTTTTATGCTATTTGTAATCAACTCTTAACAAACCTCCAAGCTTTTTTCAAAATCCAGGGAGGCAAAGTTAACTTCAGAAACATAAAAGGGCTGAGACTAGAATCCCCCAAAAATAAATTTGTGCAAAGCTGTCAAACAATTTTTCTCCTGCGCATTCCCTTCCTTCAGAAACTTGCTGCTCAAAAGTAGACCTGTGCAAAATTCCTCTTACACCAGTGTAATCTCTTGTAATTTTGTGAATTTCGCATTATGCTTGTTATGTGAAATTCCTGAAACTTCACAATTACACCACATGCCTCAGGAGCATTGGAACACCATGAACAATCAGAATGCCAATGGATGTTGCTCGCAGTATTTTTTTTCGCACAAAATGCATTCACACAACCACAATGGACGTGAGGACGCATTTTGTGCTAAAATATCATGCTAAATGCTGTTTTTGCTGCATTTTCAGTGAATTTCATAGAATCTCCAGAGAATTTCCCATAATTACACACACACTAATTATTAAAATTCCACGCATCCTCCTTGAAAGATGTCTTCCAGTTCAAACCTGTTCAAAATGTATTTGTGCTACTCTCCATTATTTACCTGAGTTTCCCTCTCTTTTTCAATTGTTACTTGTGTCCTTCCTTCCCCTAATTCCTGATGAGCGCAATGAACTGTTCCCCACCTTGATTCAAACTACAGATTTGCTAGTCACCACTTCCATTGTTCATTTAATCTCCTTTGATCTCCTCCTTATCTTCCACCCTCTTCTACATCTCTTTAAGATGTTCTGCCAGGGCGGATAGTAATCTTTGGAAGTGGTGAGGCGAGCAAAGGGCCCCACTTCCTCCCCAAAAACTAAATAAAACACCCCATCCCTCCAAAAGCCTATAATAAAACACCTCTCCCTCCAAAAGCCTATAATAAAACACCCCTTCCCTCCAAAAGCCCATCATAAAACAACCCCTTTTTAAAAAATGTCCAAAATAAAACGACACTAACATTTAAAATAAATGGTACTTACCCATTGCTGCATGCCCTCCTCGGTCTTTGGAAACTGCAGTCTACTGTGGAGCTCTGCTAACCAATCCAGATGTTGCCCTCATGCTATTAACCAACATGAGCAAAGCGCCAAGATTGAGTGGAGATGGTTGGCTGAACGCTCCTTCAGGCCCAAGAGGCATGTGCTTGCTCTCCATCCAGCTGTCTAAGACAGCTTGGGATGGAGAGCTTCAAAGTGCGCATGTCAGGCTGGCCGTTGTAAGACAGCCGACCAAATTGACATGCGCACTTTAAAGCATATGGCCAGCCACTGCTCCAGTCCTCCATGCTGCCCTTCGACAGCAGATTACACACCCCACTTGTCTCTTGGCCTGGGGCACTGTGGCGCGCACATCGGTAAAAAATAAAATTGTATTGAAATCATTTCTTTGCCATTTTATTTTTTCACATGGAGCACGCAGCGGGCAGGGGGGCGATGCTCCCCTGCACTTGTGGAGAAACAGCCGATGTTTTCGGCTTCTTTTCTTTCTAATTTTTCCAATGTCATCTCCTTCTCCCCCTTAACCCAAGGTTCACTTTTTTGTACTGTTTCTACTCTTAGGGCCTAATTACGAGTCTGGGGGGCTGAGTACCGCCAGAATCGCGGGGCACGGCAGTAGCAGTCCAGCCATCGCCGCTCTGCTGGTCTGACCACCCTATTACGAGTTGGGTGGTTGGACCACCATTGCAACACCACACCCACTAGGGAAGCTCCGTTCACTGGCAGTGGTGTGGCGGTCAGGGCCTCAGTAATTTACTGGTGGTGCTACTGCAGCACCGTCATGCATATTACGAGTTTCAGGACCGCCAGCCGTGTCAAAAAGGCTGGCGGTCCTGAAACAAAGTTGCCCATATTCCTTGGGATGCATGCAGGGGGGGTACAACATGTGTCCCCATGTGTTCATGTACCCCTGTCCCTTAGCTGCATGGACATTACAGTCCATGCTGTGGAGGAACTGTTTTTGGCATTCCCATTGCGGTGCCCATTTTCAGAGCCACCGCAGTGGTACCGCCAAAAACAGCTCGCCAGACACGAGGAAACTCTTAATCTGGCAGGCGGTGCAACCATGGGTTTGGCGGTGCAGGAGTGGACCGCCAGTGTTTGGCGGTCTGCTCCAACACTGCCAAACTCGTAATCAAGCCCTAAGTATTCACCACCCCCCAGTGGCGTGGCGCAAAATGATGTCCCCCTGAAGAATGTTATGAGGGGCCCAGAGTCTCACATATCTTACAGATATTCGTCTGAAAGGTGCACCCCTGAAGAGTTGAAATCCCCTTGCAGGGTTGAGTGCCCCCCCCCCCCCCCCGAGCCCCACTGGGGCTGCAGGGGGCCTTTGTTATACCCCTACCCTTTGCCCTTTGACAGTTAATGTATTTGCATCCAGTTCCCCATGTTCTCCTATTTCTTGTTACCTCATCTTCGTCAAGCCTTCCACTTGCTATTCGCTAGTCCACTATCTCATGCTCGCTCCTTTCTACTGTTTTTCACTTTTCCTCATCTTTGTCTTGCCTTCCTTTTTCTCCCTCTCCAGGAATCCTGGAGCTTTAACATCCAAGATCTTTTTCGTGTCAGCAAATTTCCCAGAACTCTTCCCCATCTTTTTCTCGTTGCTGTTCAGACTTCAGAGCCGACTTTTAACATATTATTCTCAGAATGTTATCATGCCAGAGATTGTAAAGAAACTGGCTATAAACAATGTTTTATGTTAAACTGAGTAAAATGGTTTCAAGATGATTCTTTGTAAGTGCCTGCCAAGCGACCACAGTGTTTATTAATGTACAGGATATTGACACCTCACCCGTTGAGCTCTGCTTTGTAAAAATGTGAAATATGAAAATAATAAATAATGAAGTCGAATGCTGCATTTTCCATCAGCATCTAACAGCACTGACAGCCTTGCTGCTGAACAAGAACACTTTATTTCCCCTCACTTATCTATGTAGCAGGCTGAATGTTTAGGTGAATTATTGTGTGCTAGAACTGATACAAATTGCAGAAAGAGGGCAGTGAGCAAACACATTCTGCTTCCTTCTGCTATATGAGTCACATACATTTAAATGATTTAATTTCCCTTGGTACCAACAGTTTGTAAATTTAATAAAGTTTCTATTGTATTGTGAGATCAATGCAAGATTGTGCATTGCATTTTCTCAGGTATGCTTTTTTTGCAACGTGTATGCCTGGGATCAGATTGGGATGTTCAGAAATGGATCAGTATTGTCTGTTTTATTTAGCATACTTTCCTTCTGCTAGTCTGATAATTTACATAAAGGGAAATTATAGCATATCAATTGATATCTGGGAATCAAACAGATATTGGATTAAGTGTCAATGCGTGCAGCTCAGCTTGTACTCAACGATGCATGGTGAGCACAGCACATCATTTGATCTATCCAGACCACCCAAAAGGAGTTTATTTCTTACTCTGAGCTAGCAATGCAGTCACTGTCAAAGTACTATTAGACATGTAAAATAACATAAAATGCTTTTATAAACTATCCAACCTTGAATATAATTATATACAATGCAAATACAGCCACATTTATTACAAGAAAAATATATATTTCACATTTAAATGTTGATTTTCATATTTTACTATTGAAAATGGAGCCCCCCTCCAAAGTCTCCACTCAAGACAAACTTTGCCTCTCATCCTCTCAGTCTCCTTAAGATGCCTCTAACCCATCCACCACCTTCCCATTGTCACTTCCACTACACAAAGGTAAGTATACACAAAGAGAACATGCAAAACAACATTTGTGTCCTTCAGATACGTTTGAGCTTCTTGAGCTGATTCAGATCAATAGGTCTCCATGGTTCAACTCAGCTTGAACTGATTCTCATCATATTCTGCCACTTTTCGCTTGTTCTGAAAACCGATCTAGAGGAAACGTATGAGGGGTTTGACGTATTTGCAATATCCAAACAAATATTGTAGATTCAAACTATGACTGGAGTTGAAGACTTGTTAGTTCAAAGCATTCTGTGTAAAACCTCCTGGTCAGTGTGCAGAAGGACACTGGCATTAGGACCTGTCCAGGAAAGAGCCCCTAGTCCCACCGCAAACCAACCACTCCAGGATCAACGGAGTGGGCCATGCTGCATACAGATGCCCTGTTGCACACATGGTGATGTAGGCAGTCTCTTTAACTCTGTCCCTAGATGACATGATTTTATGCATTTACCAGTCTGCTAGTCATTCAAGATTGGGCAGGTCAGCTGTGCCTGCTTCTTTTTCTTCCCAAACATTCTTCCCAAAATTCCATGGGCACAATGTGGGAAGTATTGAACTGCCCTAAGACCTTTGTTGGATGACAGAGGCCAGATTTGTGTTATAGAGGAAATGCTGATGCTTCTCGCCCGAATACAAATATTGTGCCTTTCTGGAAAGTCACCTTGGAACTGAAGGCACTGGCTTGGGGCTAGAGCTTTACCAATGGATGGTTGGCATGTGCTGTCCAATTAGTCAGTTCTGCAAATGTGATTCGAAACAGGATCCCTTAGAATATTAAAAGGGTAACTATTTTCAAAAGCCTTTTTGGAAGTTTCTCCTCTTCTTCAGTTGGACTATCTCCATGGTCCAACAAGAATTCATGTGAGGAGAGGCCACTTATGAACTTTACTCATAAAAAACAGTTTTATGCTCTTTTCTGAGAGGCTCTTAGGCAGGAAGTGGTGTTTTCCTGCATTCTGCTTTGACTGCACTATACAGTTGGATGGGCCGGTGACATCTGTTTGCCATGAGTAGGCATGATGATGGTCCAACTCAATCAATCTTGCTGGCAACAGAATCATTCCAGTTTCAAATATGTGCATTGTTTTATTGTTTTTTTGTTTTTTGTTTTTAATCTAACAAAGGTGTTATACTGTATGTTGTAATACAACCTGGAAAGTCTTTCACTATTAATGCTCCCAAAGGAAGAGTCAAAGTCCTATATGTTAAATGACCAAGAGCTCATAATTGTTTTATGATATTTTGATTATGTCCAGACTTTGGGTGATCTTTGGCTCAGTAGAGTTGAGAAGAAAATTCAACATGGTCAACTTATCTCTGTTTTAAAGACCACCTAAGAAGAACAGTCTATGGGTAGATTAAATATTGTTTTTCTATAGGCAAAATTCAATGTGAATGGATTCGAAAGATATATTTGATTTCCATGAGCTTTCAACTCTGACACTAGTAAAGCATGATGGTATACTATGTTAGCTGCTCTTTGTGTTAGGAGCTTGTGAAGCATCCAGAATCTTAGTGGCTGAATGCACATTTCACCAGCGGCAGAAAGTTTACAGCAGCTGTTCAGTATGCACATTCCGTCTGTGAGAGCTGCATTGCGACATCATGTTCATCACACTCCGTTGCTAGGCACTACAGTCTAGACCCAGATGGTTGGACTTACGCCAAATGTGGCTGTCACTGTGCTCTAGAATTTTTCATGTCAGAGATATTTTTATTTCAGTAAAGCTCCCCCATTTTTTTAAAAATAAGTCTGAAAGCACAGTTTTGGACATCATTCAAAATGTTGTCAATCTCTGTGGAAGATTGATTGTAGGGAGAGGAGATGTGTAATTACAGTGTGCATGGAACTGCCAAGCTAAACAAACTAGCCTTACTGTTGGACTTAACATTGTACACCACGTACCTCCCTTCATCGCTTGACCCACAGGATAGCTAGGCTGAATGCTCCAAGGCTTACTCTGGGATGTGGTGTGCGGTAGAAAATTAGAGCTCACAAAAGGGTTTTCTAGCCCGTGCTTTGACTTAAAAAAGGAAAAGTACTTTATTGACAGGGCATGGGTAAATACTACACTTGAAATGCAGTGGGCAAACATAATTTAACAGTTATGACTGGGGAGTTAGAACTACTTTGAAACTACTCCTAGGTTCTTTACGCCTGCATAACAAGGTCAAAGATCCAAATCTCTGGGGGAACACACACAATGGGTAGCAGCCACAGACAGATTGAAATCTGGAAATGCAGGAAGGAGAGGATGAAATTCTGAACATTCTTCTGCTATCCACCTAGGATTTGGAATGTCATCCAAAACCGTATTGGACAAGTTCCATTCTTTACACAAGGAGCTGAAACCCCTACTTTTAAATTGAGGATTGACTGCATATGCTTGAAGTGGCTGGCTATAAGATCTAACCAGCTGAGAATAATAAGTTGGTCCTCTATTCGTAACTTTTCATGAATAATATTTTGGTCAAACATATGACCTTTATAGTGAGTAGCTACAGACTGCAAGTGTGTTTTGGAATGGCTGTCACGAGATCAGTGTTGTAGTTCCAGTGACTATTGAAGTCATCAATGTAGAAATATTCAAAGTAGGCAGTAAGCATAGTGGCTGGTAAGTCGCAAATGAATCACTGAATGGGGCTTGCCTACCTAGCTGAGTGTAAGTAGGTTACAAGGGAAGTCATTTACAGTTGAAAAGTCAATCCTGGCCTAGAGACGTTCCCATTTTGGGTGAGATTGGCTGTTGAGGAAATATCCAAGACAGTATTAGAATGTAAGTGCAGTTCTTCTCCAGACTTATTTAGTCTGTCAATATGCAGTATGTCATACCATCTCTGGAAACTGACCTCGTGAAAACCAACCAGTACCGTTACCAGTTTAAACTAACTGATCAGTGAGTTTCCTCTCTCTCATGTTTCGAATTTTTGGTGGCTCTAATCAAATCTCACTGTGCCCAAACTTTCAGCAGCAGCAACCCAGCCTGACTTTTAAGCATGCATGCCACTTAATAGACATTGTTGGAAACCAGCTGTTTGAAAGTTAATGATTTAATTTCTCCAGGTTTTAAAGAAATCAACTAAAATAAATAAACCAAAAGTGATTTAGGGGGCTTTAGTTTATGCATAAAATCTGTTGGGCACCTAAATTGTATTCCTCCTTTGAATACATTGTTACTGGAGGTACATTTACCACAGAATGATCTTCAATTATTGCTACATTCTACAGACCACTTGGACATAACACCGCTGTGTAATGTAATGTAATGTAATGTAAACGTGCATTTGTAAAGCGCGAACTGTCACTCCGCGAGGAGGCTCCTGGCGCTGAGAGGACGAGGTAAGAGAAGCTGGGGAAGCAAAGAAAATGGAAGAAGTGTTAGATCAGTGCAAAGCAGCGGTCATCTGGGCACTTGTAGATCCAGGTTTTTAATGCTGTTCTAAAGAGCGACTCCGAATTTTGCATACGAAGGCCGATCGGGAGTGCATTCCATGCTTTGGAACCAAGGTAGGCAACCGTTTTCCCTCCTTTGGTGGTGTGTTTAACGTGGGGTGTCTTTAGCAAATTAGCCGAGGAGGATCTGAGTGTCCTGGTGGTGGTGTATGGTGAGAAACAGGCTGTGAGGTATCTAGGGCCTGCCCGGCGAGTGGCTTTATGTGTGATCAAAAGCATTTTAAAGAGGATTCTTTTGTGGATTGGGAGCCAATGTAGAGTGTTTAAAGCTGAGGATGCCGAAGATCTGCGTGGGAGCTTAAGGACTAGGCGGGCTGCCGCATTCTGTACTATTTGTAGTCTTTTTATTGTGGCTTTGTTGGTGCCTGCCAACAAGCAGTTGCAATAGTCCAAGCGTGAGAGGACGAGAGCTACTGTTACTGATTTCTTGGCAGCCAGAGGAATCAGATCAAAGAATTTCTTCAAGGATCTCATTATGCTAAAGCAGGTGCCCGCCGTTACCAGAGCGTGGGGGAGGAAGGATAAGGAAGAATCAAACTTGACCCCCAAGTTTCTGGCCACCTTGACCGTTTCCGGTGGAGGTGGGGTACCTTCCGGCCACCAACAGCCAGGGATGAAAGTCACATTCGTGCCAATGGGTAGTATTTCCGTTTTGTCCGTATTGCATTGTAAGTGATTATTTTTCATCCATTGTATGACTTGAGAGAGACACATTTGAAAATTACTTTCGGCTTCATTATTATTTTTGTCCAGGGAGACGATCATTTGAGTGTCGTCAGCGTATGAGGTGACTTCAATTCCAAAAGATCTTATAAGGAAGATGAGGGGGGCCATGTAAACGTTAAATAACAAGGGGCTCAAGGAAGAGCCCTGAGGGACACCTGTGCTTGATAAAAGCCTTAATTGAATCATCTCCTAAAAAGATTAACTGAGAAAATCTTACTTGTAGGAAATTACAAATTGTGTGTTAAAAACTCAAATTTTAAAACTAGCCAGTCAATTACTGGAAAACATGCAAGTTTTGGCGTTCAACTAATAAGTGAATGGTTCGGCAGGTATACCCAGATGCACTCTCCAACCTTTCTTCTATCCCAACAAACATATCCTAAAATCAAAAATACTGTCAAGTCATGCCTTAATCGCCTTCCAGACATCTAATGTAATGATTCAACCTCAACCTTGAGCTCAACCAACTCAAATCCTCCACAATTATTCTATTGATCAATATTCACTTGAACAATTTTGAAAAAACGTACAAATCAATTGCATTACACCCCTTCAACTTGAGGGACTCAGATGCTTTACTGTAAAACTACCACTCCAGCATTACGTCTGTATACTAGTAGGGCCCTATCACACTGAAAAAATAAATAAAAAATTGTATTAGGCTCATTAACAAGTGGAATGACACTGAACTAACAAAAGTTAAAAATACATATTGGTGAAATAGTAGTTCAGTTCTCAATCCAAATTTGGCAAAGGACAAGGAAACATTTGCAAAATGTACTACTATAGGGACACAAAGAGAGCTAAGAAGTCTTCCTCATGAAATGCTTTGTGAAGGCACAAAACCAAACCGAGGAAATTTTTAATATGTACAGAGAACTTCCTGATCAAGATCAGTTCATAAACTTAATTCAGTTAGTTAAAACAGCCATAAAAGTACATTTACATAAAGTAGTCCTAATAAAAATGACATTTCAATAAAATAGATCAATTTTATATCCCTTTGATTAAAACCATACAAAAGACAGTTTAAGATCAAGGGCTAACTAATACAAAAGGGTTTTCCTTACATGAATAGCTTTCAGGATAGAAAGGTCCACACTGTAACACGCAAAGGGTTTGCATAGTGCAATCTAATATTTCATAGAAGCTTTATTTGATCTGATGTTACAAATATAGGTTTCAGATAAAAACTCCTAAAATACTTGTAAAATGTACAAAACAATAGAAAGTGCATCATGCTTTGCTTACTTGGTCCATCACATGGACGTGGGGTCTGATCAGAAGGACAAGACTTCATAGTAGGGAAAGCCACTAGGTGGCGCACAATGCCACATCTCAGTCTTACAAAGACAAAACGGTGTTGCATACTTGTCATGCCATATAGATAGTTTTATCCAACCTCCTCTATCTCATATGACATGTAAAAAATGACTGAGGATTTGTATTATTAACAGCCAATAGTTTTCCAGATCTATACTGAAAAAAAGTATCCTTGATCATCCTCTTAGTAAATGAAAACACCTGTACAGGGTCTGACCATATGGGCAAATTAAACAGCATGCTAAAGTAGAAGTTGTTATACAATAGCCATGGAATACTTGAGGCCATATACAAGGCCAAACAATCTAAAATATTAGATCTGGAAAAACGAATATCTTCTTTTGCCCATAGTGATAGCCATAGTACCAGAGGTCAAACGTATAGCTTGTAGATTCTGCAGACCGACCTCCTGATGGACAATTATCATTGAAACAGAAGTAGGTAAGCAAAGTAACCCTTTAAAAAAGTGTCTTCATCAACTTGTTAGGCAGTACAATAGGCATAGTCCCAGAGACCAGCCCCATATGTGGCAATGACACCCAGCTAGCCTTGTAAATTTCCTGAAACAATTGGGGTAGTATCAATATAAAAAGTTATATGTTGTTTAGGCTTGGGCCCACAAACCATGGTAAATTTTTTGGATTTATTTATCACCATTTTCTTAGATGACATACTTCCCAAAAGTAGTTATTAATATGTGTAAGCCAACCGGGATCCTAGATAACAAAACATCAGCATATAACAATACGGGAATAGGACACCCAGCAGCCCTGGGGACATCAGCTTACAAGGCCTGCAAGTGGATATCCACCCCAATAATAAATAGCGAGAATAGTAGGGTGAGGAACACAACCTTGACAAATGCCTCTCCCTAATTTCAATGTAGGTGAGCACTCGTCCTGAGGCCCAACGTGAACTT
The DNA here is from genome assembly GCF_964204655.1 of Triturus cristatus. Lineage (NCBI taxonomy): Eukaryota > Metazoa > Chordata > Amphibia > Caudata > Salamandridae > Triturus > Triturus cristatus. The sequence continues at coordinate 254,757,771 of NC_140586.1, forward strand.
AACAAGATAAATTCTCATACAAACAAGGAAGAAACCCTATAATTGGCCTCGGTTCACTTACAGAAATCAGTGTTGACCATAGAAGATTATGGTCAACCAAATCAAAAGCACTGCTTAAATCAGCAAAACAAAGATATAACGATCCCAAGTAAGCTCTAGTATATTTCCAGATTAGCAGCTCCAAATGAATACATTGTTCAAAAGTCTCCATCTGCTTTCTAAAATCATACTGCGCTGGCGTTAAGTCAGATTGTTCTTGAGCCCATTCCTCTAACCTAAATAATAAAACTCTAGTCATTACTTTCACTGAGGAGTCCAGGAGAGAAATAGGATGATAATATTTGGGATCTGCGTTGTCACCCTTTTTAGGTTGAGCCTAGAGAGCGCTTGCGCTGTCTGGAAGATCTGTTGCAGGTACTTTGTGGGACCTGGAGATTAGCACTAGGACTTGTCTCGTTCCGCCTTTGCTTAGGGGCCTTTTTTCTGTTCAACTGCCTCTATTTCACTGTCTTGAAAGAAAACGACCAGTAGAGGTCAGTAAAATACCAGAAATGCTTTATGCTGGTTCAACTGCCTCTAATTAACTGTCTTGAAAGAAAACGACAAGTGGAGGTCAGTAAAATACCAGAATTGCTTTCTACTTAGGGACTTTCTTTTTAAATTTTTCTGGCAGCTGCCTCTATTTACCTTTCTTGATAGAAAACGACAACAAGCAGGGATCAGTAAAATACCAGTATCACTTTAGCATTCCCTAGATTTCAGGCTATTAAACCTTGTATTTAATGAGCATCCGTAGACAATAATATTTTTTCAAATCTTGTATTTTCAGTGATATGACCACAGAAGGGGCTGATTTTATATTAAAAACAGAGCTTTGGACAATATAATTTCCGGCTTATAGACAGTGTGTTCCCATACCTGCCGCGTTCCACAGTTTGGTGCTTACTTTCCCTCCATGTTAAAGAACAGTAGATGTTTCAACACCCAGGCTAATGTGCTGCATAGCTAAATACATATAAGGTCCCAAAAGCGGGACCGATTGCATTGTAAAAGCTTGCTATAAATGGGTACAATTATTGAAACTCTCCAGGAGGGTGGAATGTTATCGACAGCAGCTGCATTAAACACTCTCATGAAGATAGGCCCCCAGAGTTCAGTAGCAGATTTAAAAACACCCACAGGTACCCTATCAGGTCCAGGTGCCCGTCCCTTGATGCTAGCCTGTAGAGCTAAAGTAACATCTTCGTTAGTAATTTCCAACAGGTGAATCATTTCGAATACTTCATTTTTGGCATCAGTACCACTCTGTCTAAAAATTTCAGAGAAGTGTGCCACCCAAGCGTCACAGGATACAAGGGAACAAAGCTCTGGAATCTTTTCATTTTTTTAAAATAGTGCGTTCACTGTGCCCCAAAATAAATCGCTAGTTTCTGCTGTGTGAGCCAGTTTGTTTCACACTTCAACCTGGAATATTTTCTTTCTAGCAGCCAGGCCCTGTTTATATTTTTGGCAAAGAGATTTAACAACTGCAATATCCCATGGGGAGTGACATAAAGCCTGCTTTAATAGCCGCGAGGCCTTGGTACAGGTATGGTCAAACCACCCTCTGTTTGATTCCCGTATATTATTCAGGGGACGTGTTAAATAATTTTTTATGGAACTAATAATATAATTAATATTATCTACTAACAAGGTTGAAGAAACTTTCGCCTGTTGGCAATAGTTTATTTCGGTAGAATTGTCTGTCACTGTTTTATGTAACTAATAGGATCAACGCCAGCCCACTTAATTCGTACCCCATTGATCCCAAAAGCATAAAATGTAGCCCACTGTAACTCAGTGATATTGTGATAGCCTGCTATTTTCAGTGAATTGAAAATCATTAAAATCCAGGAAAGCATCCTGGCCAAAACAGAACCTTTCCTGTCATATAGCCCTTCAGCCTCCCAAGTCACAAAGTCCTAACCTCACCTCATATAAAACTATGGAATCTGCAAATTTGGCAACTTGCATAGAAAACCAAAACACGTAAGATAATAGCAGAACATTGCACTGTATCCAATATGGAGCAATTTCTTCCAACACTTGCAAGTTTGTTCAAGGCCTGCCTCACAAAAGGAAAGGTTCAGATCAGTCTAAAATGTGTCATTGTACATTCCTCTTAAAGGAACCAAACAGGGATCAGCCAGATATTATGGACCAATCTCGAACCTTTCATATTTAACTATAATTATCAGGATAAAATGAAATGGCAACTAAAAAACATTTGGAACAAAATGTAATCTCCATGATCACCATAGATCTAAAAGCGAGACTGAAACCACTATGGCAGAGGGTAGAGATGAACTGTCGACTGCTCTAGAAGATATGTGAGCTTCATTCACCCTACTTGACTTTCCAACAGCCTCTGCTACTCCGAACTACAGGATTTTAATCAAATGACTGAAAGAGTGGGCAGGAGTGATAGATATTCCATTAATGTGAATTTGTCCGTATTATCTTTTATCTGTTAGGTGAGATGCATGTCCTCCTTGTCACTATGTTTAATCAGTATATACAAGCTCCATCTGGTAAAGCTACTGCATTAATACTAAGTCCATCTTCAAATTTATTTTAAAGATACATTCATTTACCGTCTGAAGAACAATTTGGGCAACCAATCAAACATCAGCAAGTGCATCAGAAACAACTATCATTGGGTGAAGGTGACCGGCTCTGTATAAAAGGGATCAAAGGCCTAAGTTCCTATACCAGAGTGACTACGATAGTCTTCCAAAGAAACTGCACACTGGAAAGATTCCAGAATCAAGCAGCTAAACTTTCCATTAACCCTCTGAAACGAAGCCATGCTAAAAGAGCATTAAGGGCTCTGCTTTGGCTCTGGCAGAGTCGAGTATCGATATTCTTTGCACTATGTTTAAGGTTGTCCCAGGCAAAAGCACGTCTACATACAAACCCATTGCTCCATATCGCAGCCCTGTCAGAACTCTCCATTCAGCCTCTCTAAATGTTATTAAAGAACAACGCTCAAAATGACAAAAGGATAGAGGCTGATCCCTTGGAGGACAAGATAACAGACTATTGAAAGATCTGGTCCCAAAGTTGGGGGCAAAACCCAACTTTTGGCAATTAAAGAAACCCCTGAAAATGGATCTATGCAAAGTGAGCTCTGACTGGACATTTGAGGTTAAATAATCAGTAATTGAAATTACTAGATTAGTCACTCTTTGGTCTAATGGCTTTGTCAAGTGCTAGTAACAGCATGCCTCTGCTAGGATAGGATAGGATAGGATATATGTTTGTATAGCGCTCGAATGCCACGGCGTCTTGGCGCTGGTGTATGTGAAAAATGGTACGGCCTGTGTTACCAGGGAGCTAGATCGAGGTGAACAGCCACGTTTTCAGTTCCTTTCCAAAGGACTGTCGGTTTGATTGAAATCTCATGGCCATTGGCATTTTATTCCATAACATTGCCGCACAATTTGATAAAGTTCTGCCGCCCCATCTTGTCCGCCTGATCCTGGCAGTCTGGAGAAGGCCTAAATTGCCAGAACTAAGGGCACGAGCGGGGGTGTAGGGTAAAAACATTTTTTGAATATCCTTAGCACCTCCCCCGTAGAGTGCTTTGTGAACCAGGCATAAGACCTTAAATTCCACGCACTGCTGAACGGGGAGCCAGTTCAGTGACTTAATTCCTACCAAGGTTGATTGTCCTCTAGGTATATTTAGAAGCAACCTTGTTGCGGCTTTCTATAAGGACTGCAATTTTCTTATCTGGGTTTTGTCAATGCCCAAAAACAGGGCATTGCAGTAATCTAGTTAAGATAGCAAAAGTGCCACCACCACCGTCTTTTGCAGTTCCTGTGAGATGAAAGGAAAAATCTTTCTCAAGGTTTTTATTAGAAAGATCTCAAAAGAAATGAGAGGGACCCCTTTAACCAACCAGGGGATTAGGGAACTACTAATAGGTAGAAAGAGAGTTTTTTTGGTGGAAGGATGAGTTTAAAACTGAGTTTATTCCTATTCCCAGCAATAAATCGAGCCCATGTGTTAAAACATATACTAAACTAAAATGAAACCATAACAATTGTTATATTTCATATACAAAAATTGCTAGAATTTTATTAAAAACACAAGACAAGACAATTAAAAATAGACATGAACATGTCTATAATCATAAAACAAATTCATATACCACGTGTTTCACATACATTTGATAAAGACCTCTTTCATTTGTGGAACAAAACTAATACAAAATGTAATGCAGGAATTGCTTCTTGCTAAGGAGAAAATAGCCTGGACTCTATATTCCAACAAACAATTTACAGAGAGACAAAGACAGATATACAGTATATTTTTGTCATTCGATAACATATCCGTTTTCACAAATTTTTCAGTAGCTCATCCTAGATCCCTTTTAATCTTTCTGTCTCTATAGGAGAACCTGTTCCCACGGATTATGTTAAATTCAGCGTCGACGCGTTTCGATGGCTCTATTCAATATTCCATCTTTATCAAGACCCAAAATATGTCTCTCCTATTTTGGGCACTGGTTGGTTGCTGTTACATTTCACTCCTTATTTCATATCATTAGGTCCTCAGATTTATTGGGTTTGTAGACATATCCTTATTGTGGAAGGTCTGATCCGTTCTCAAAATTATGCCCGCTCTTATTTGGTTCTGCTGCAGTGGTGATTTTTATTTTTCAGAAAACACCCTCCACTTGTTTTTATGATCTTTAACTAGGACCATATCATTAAAAGCAGATCGTTTTCGGTTGTATTTCCCCTTCTTTGTACTCTCTGTGATTATTCCCTCTTCCAGACCAAAACTGTTGCAATTATCCTCAAACAAGGAGTTGTTAGTAACTCCTGCACGGTAACAGGTGCTCCTCACGTCCTTCAAAAACGCCAGTTATTAGAAAGAAACAGGAAGAGGTGAGGCTATTTACCTGGGCAGAAAAATTTAACTGGTCATCGAAGATGACTCCGAGGTCCCTAACCTTAGGTACCGGGTAGGGGCATTCCCCCGCTCCAACCGGACACCAGGAATCGTTCCATAGGGGTCGGCCCTGGCCAAACTCTATAACCTCTGTTTTATCTGTGTTAATTTTCAGCAAGCTATGGTTCATCCAGGTCATAATCTCAGTGAGACATGGATGAAACCTAACAGCTATGTCTTCAGGTTGCTTAGATATCGAGATCACAAGCTGAGAGTCGTCAGCATAAGATACCAGGGCAAATCCATGCCTCATAATGAGTCTGGCCAGGGGAGTGACATAGATTTTAAACATTGTCGGGGATAAAGTCGATCCCTGTGGGACCCCACAAGAAAGATAGAAACTGTCTGATTGCAGACCCTCCAAATACAGACTCTGCTCCCTCCCCTCTAAAAAGGATGAGAGGAGGGTCAGGGCAGTGCCCTCGACCCCCACCTCCTTCAGCCGCTGCACTAACACCGTGTGATTCACAGTGTCAAAAGCTGCTGACAGGTCTAAAAGTACAAGTACTGCTCTACCCCCTCCGTCCACTATTCTTCGTATCTACTCCGTTGCAATGATCAGGGCTGATTCGGTAGAGTGATACGACCGAAAACCATGCTGTGTGGAGTCCAGCAGATTGTTGGCATCTAGGTAGTCAGTCAGCACCTTGTTCACTGACTTCTCCAGAATTTTAGCTACTATCGGTAGGTCTGCAATTGGACGATAGTTCTTCGGTTCAGAGGGGTCAACGGTCGGCTTTTTAAGAATTGGCCTGATCGTTGCTTTTTTCCAGCATACTGGATAACTACCTGATCCCAAAACTTGATTAACAAGAGGGGTTAGTTTGTCACAGATTTTGCTAGCAGCCATGTGCATGATAGTGGGAGGACAGGGGTCTTTAGGTGAACCAGATTTTATGGAGATGAGAAGTTTGTGTACCTTATCGTTTGTAATTGTCTAGAAGCAGGATAGTCTGCATTGGGTTGATTCAATCTCATCAGACAATTGATATTGCTTATCCGGAAACATCCGAGTGTTCAAGAAGTCGTTATAGATCACTTGCACCTTATTCTGGAAGTATAGAGCCAGTTTATTGCACATAGCTTGATCTGGTTTGAATGCGCTAGCCTGCTGTGACTTAGACAGCAGTGTGATGGTTTTAAAAGTTCCTTTGTGGAATTTCCGGCTTCCTCTATCTTAGTTGTATAAAATAGTCTTTTTGCAGCAATGATTGCTTCCTTATACTGTTGGAGGGCAAGATTATAGATTGTTGTCTTATCTTTACTATAGTTTTGTCTCAAAAGACGTTCCGCTCGCCTGCAGTTTACTTTTAGACATTTCAGCTCAGGGCTACACCAGTGTCTAGCACATTAGAGACACTCAGGAGATGACAATGTAGCATTTTTTAGGAATGATTCTATAAATAAATAAATATACTAAGTCCGTAGATAACACCATGTCCTTTCCAAGCCTGCCATAACTAATATTGTGTACACTTGTAGATGGGGACCCTAAATGGATCGGGAATACCCAGATGTGAGTCCCGTGTACATTATGTCACTGGAACCAAGCTATGCCTGGCTGATGTGCCCCAAGTAGGATGGAACGAGTCCTGGATTGCTTGTGTTCTGGTTCAGGGAGGACCTGGCCTGGCAGTTCAGGATGGACTGTTCCCATTGGAGCAGGGTCAAGACTGATTTGCATATGGCTGGGCCCAAACTGTGGTGTGCAAAATAACGATGGCTTGGGATACTGCCCGAGTAATTATCAGTGACTGAGATTAATTCAAGCATTCCATCCATCACTCTTTTCTATACTGAAACTACTATGCTAACCACTCCTGTCTAGGAAGCTCCAACCACTGAAGACCTCTGATGACATAACGTCCTTGCCAAGCCTGCCACAACTACCATGCTAACCTCTCATGTCTAAGAACATCCAACCACTCCAACCCTCCACCACTCTCCCTTGCCAACCAAACCCATCTACATTCACTTTGAGACAACTGTTTAGCCCAGCGGCCGACATGAACCTAACCTCCCACCTATTACGTACACCCAGGCAAACTTGTGAAAATGTACATTGGGTATCATAAAGAAAAGCTTAAATCTGCCACTCTAAGCCTAACAGTAACAAATGGTATTCTAATTTGAATGCAAAATTGCTTGACTCTGAACCTTTATTCAGTATTCTTAATTAAACAACTCAAACAACTTTTTAAGATTCGTAGAGACAGGCTGGTGTGCATTGCTTATTAAAATTGGGTGTAACCCAATATTGTACAGCTGAAGAAAAAAAAAAGCATGTCCGCCGGCAACTATCAGATCACTGTTCTCTGGCCATGCAAGAAAAAACAAATGCTGCGAACCATCTAGCGGCGTGGAATGGGGAAAAGTGGGCCCCCGCTTCCTCTCTGCCCCTGCTCCGAAGAGCCAGAGAAGCCTGGGTCCTGCCAAGTTCACGTCCACCCAGCTGGGCCCCAGCCGGCAGGCTAAGCCACAACAGAATTCAGACAAATGTTGGACCAGAAAACTGACATCTTCTAGGAAAGCCTGCTGAACTTCACATGCGAGAATAAATCGTGACTTTCAGAAAATGAGTTAGGTTGCTACAGTGTTAATCGGTATCGCTGGGGTCGAAGAGAAACTACGCTCCCACTGTGGCTGTTTTTTGGCGCCATGTCCGGTTGAGTGGAAGAAGCTGGGTCTTTTGTGTTTGCTGTCTTCAGTGAATAAAAAACGTGAAGAATTTTCTGGGCACACAACTTCAAACAAAGCTTCAATTTATTAAATACAGATTTGAATTCCATGACATTATGAAACAGCTTTTTTGTTTAATAACAGATGCTGCAAATAAACATGAACAAAATAATAAAGTTATAGGACAGATTCATGTCTTGGAGTCATCCAGTCTTATACTGTCATGAATAAAGAAATGCACTCTGGGAATGGTAGTTCCAATTCATATCAATGGAACAATGATTTTAAAGATGGAAAGTCCAAGACTGGAGCATTATATCCCCAGTGACATGACGTTGTCTGGTCATCCTGCTATAACAAGCCTACTCTGTGCCTTTGTGGTACTAGGAGACAAGATCCTTGCATCCATCCTCTATTTATTATACTGATGCTCTTTCTCACCTCGATAGCGAGAACAAAACGTACCTGAGTGAATTAAAGGCTGTGCGCAGTGCTGTGGATCCCCTGGTAACCGGGTTAAGATAAGAAATTGGGCAGGATCACACATATAGCACGGTTTAGGAATTTTGCTCTGGTGTTCAGCAATGTTGCCCTGGTGCCAGGCATTTTTACAGTTAAGTTTGCACCGCCAAAGTGGTCGAAAACAAAATGAACACAGATTCAGTTGTGCAAAAAAGACATTTTGTATTCATATGTTGGTTGAAAACTGAAGCACATTTGTCTGGAACACATGCAAAAGTTTCCAACAGCACCGCACAAGTGCATAGTAGCGGCGTGATCTGGCCCATTGAATCTGTTGTGCCTTCCATCTTACCCTGACTGTGGGGCATGTCCGACTGCTTCTTCTTGGCATGCTGGTGTGCCAGTGATGTGAGCAGGCATGTCACAAGTTTTGCGTTACCTGGGTCAAAAACTTCATGGATGGCCCCACAAAACATAAGCACCTGTTTCTAAGTTTAAAAAAAAATGTCATGAAGGGAAAGAACAAACATGACAACTCCAGCATCTTTGGACATCTTGTGTTATCAGCCACGTTAGCTGCCTTTCCAATGATAAATAGGGAAGTCTGCTTCTTTAAAATCCATGAATACATTTTGGAACATGAGTGCAGCCATGAAACAGCATGAAGCCTGGACATTAAGGCCTCCTTCACCAGCCCCATTCTAACAGCCCTGAATGTGAATATGTGGATGATGTCTTTGGGTATCTGCTGGCCTTAAATAACTTCTTAACTCATTGGTGGCGGCCAGGGGCGCAACTAGACCCAAACTTCGGGGGAGGGGGGGGAGGGGGGCTAACCCTGGTCGTGTATGGTGCAACAGTAGCCCATTTTCTCCTTCTCCATGAATTCCCTCACTACCACTCGCCAACAATGCAACTCATCTCTCTATTGTCCCTTTCTGACAAACATTACACTTTTGTATAGGGCTACCTGTAGTTTACGCACACTCAGTTCTGTGATCTGCATTGCACACATTCTTTGTAGCAGGCACATCAACCCTCTGCGCTGTGTGGGTGTCAGGTGTGCCCATGTGAGTGCACGGTGAGCGATGCAACAGTGTGAGAGAAGAGTGAGAGGAGTGACTGCAGGTTGAGTGAGGTGACCATATGAATTTGGGTGCAGATGTAAGTGCAGAGTGGGACAAATGAAAGAAAGGTTAGTGATGGGCTTGTTTGAGTGAGATCGCAGAGTGAGCAGTGAGTGGGACAGGTGAGTGAAGTGTCACATGAGTGCAGCGTGAGTAGTGTGCTCGTGTGACTGCAGGGTGAGGTACAGGGGGAACAGCGTAAGTGCATTGTGAGTGCAGAGTGATCACTGTGAGTGCAGAGTGAGCGGTGTGCTCATGTGACCGCAGGGTAAGTGGAGGGGGAACGGTGTGAATTCATGGCAAGTGGCATAAGTGCAGTGTGGTCACTGTGAGTGCAGGGTGAGCGGGTGAATGGTGTGAGTGCATGGTGATCAGTGTGAGTACATTGTGATCGCTGTGAAAGCAGGGTGTGTGTGAAAGTGAATGGGGAGACTGAGGAGTGAGTTGTCTGACTATAGGGTGCATTTCCAAACATTTTAAGTAACAGCATGTTATTGAGGGCTGGCGTAGGGTTTCAGATATAAGTAAAACTATTGCTATGATGGCATTATTCAGGGTCCAGGTATCGATGGTGGAGTAAATAAACATTGTGCTTGTCCTGCAACAAGCTCCCAGTCTTGTGATTAGGGTTTCCAGCTCATTATATTGATGTCCCAGACGGTACAAAAATAAGCTATTTTCAGCACTTCTCTGTGCATACCTGGAACAACAAATATGAATAGAAAGCATTTTTAATTGTGTTCTAGGGCTGCCTGAATGACATGACTTATAATTAAAGAGAAAAACAACAGTTGATGGACAGAATGCAGAACAATGTCATACATTCACCCCGGTACAGAGATCTGGGCCTAAATACATCGTTGTTTTGCTCACTGTTGGACTTGGCCCTTTTTGCAGGGTCATCCCTAAACTTTTTGCCTTCCTCCGGTATTTTTTCTGACCTGGTGTTGGCTCTTTTATGACTCTAGGCACCTTACCACTGCTGATCAGTGCTAAGGTGCATATGCTCTCCCTATGGTAAAATGTATACATTGATTGGTGTCCATGTTTGGCTCATTTGGTTTACTATCAGCCCCTAGTAAAGTGCACCAGGAGTGCCAGGGCTTGTAAATACAAATGCTGCTGGTGGGATTGCAGCACTGGTTGTGCCACCCACAGAAGCGGCCTAGTAAAATGTGTCTAGGGTCTGCCACTGCAGAACCTGCGCGCGGTCTGGTACTGTCGCGCTGATTGCGCAAGTGCACCTACTTGCCAGTCCCCAAACCTTCACTTAACTACATATTGGTCACCCCTCTGGTAGGCCCAAGGGCAGGGTGCATTGTAGGTATAAGGTAGGACATGCCCTGATGTGTGTGGCATGTCCTAATAGTGAATTACAGCCATTTTCGTTTTTCACTATTGAAGGCTACCTGCTCTCCATAGGCCAGAATGGGCTGCTGGAATTACTACACGCTGTAATCCCAGTGGACTCAGAGAGCATGGTAGAAAGTCAAGTTTAGTATGCCTGAACTCAGAATAATAAAATACTTCTTTTAGTAAAGTTTATTTTAATATCCTGTGTTTGTAAATACTACTGTTAGAAAGTTAGTATTTACTGACCTGGCCATTTCAGTCCGCCTCTGCTGTGTGTGTGTGTTCTGCCTAGTAACAGTAAAGGAGCAGGGCTGGGGAATTCCAGGAGACGGGCTGGCTGCCAGGTGGTGGGTAGAGAGATTACACCAGGATGGGTGGGAGGAGTACACCTTTGACTCTGAATAGACCTGTGCTCTGCCACCACAATGCCGGCTCCGCCCCCTGTGGAGCGGCTGATGTCTCTGCCCTGCTGCTGAAAGGAAAGAGCAGAGTTACCACAACAAAGTGCTCCAAAACTGGACTGAGCCAGGCCCAGGCCCCCTGGCGACAAAGAACAAAAGAATTGTGCTATAAAAGAAGGAGCCCGTCTCCTAAGAAATCAGATCCTGTTTGCGCCAACAAGAAACTCTGCCTGAAGAGAAGGACCTGGGAAAGCTGCATGGAGGACTACTGTCTCTGACCTATGAGACTGGCCTGTGGTGGGTGCCTTGCTGCAAGAAGGAGAGGAAAAGACTAAAAGAAAAGACTTTTGAATCAACTTGTGCTTTTGAACAATCTCCAAGGGCTTGGTGGTGAACTTGCCCCCTGAACGGCGCCCCAGGAACAGTGGGCGCTATCTTCCCCCAAGGAAAAGAGGAGCTGCTGGAGGTGATCCTGTCACGCTGTCCCCCAGAGAACCTGTGTGCTCCCCTCTCTCTCCAAGCACCGCGACGTCTGCCACTGGGGCTGCTGTGAGCACTGCCAAGGCTGGCCTACCTGGCCCTAGCCCAACAAACAACTGCCCCCCAAGCCGTAGCTTGCAACGCAAAGAAGAGACCCTGGACGTCCAAACGCCGAGCCTCTGCGACCCTGTGCCGCTGAGATCCCTGTGAGGGCACCGAGCACCTGGTTCGCCACCCTGAGGAAAGCCGACAGCGCTGCAATGCGCTAAGAATCACTCCCGAGCCGCCCCTCCCGCTCCTGAAACCGTCGTGGCCACTGAGATCATCCCCGAGCGCCCCACGAAGCCTCACCGTCCCCTGGAGATCCGGGACTGAAGCGCGACGTGGGACGTCTTTGTGCGGGACTACGAGGCCGCCACGAACCCCCTCTACAAGAACCAAGGTATTGTGAACTGTGCACTTTGGTACGACCCGTACTGTCCTTTGTACGAGCTGTACCTGCTCTGCCGTCCGTGTACGGCACGTCCCTGCATCTGTACGGTCCGTACAGCATCAAAAGCATTGCCGGCGCTCACGCGGGAAGCGTGAGGTTTGGCACGAGACGTCCCGAATGTGTACGACGCGTACCTACGAGGGTATGGGTCGTACGGTTCACGGGCAGCATACACGTCCTCACGCGAGAAGCGTGAGAAACGGCAAGAGACGTCCAAAACTTAGTACGAGACGTACCGGAGGCGCTACGAAGCGCACAGAACCCCAAAGAAGCATATTTGAAGTAGAAAAGTGCCATTTTAAGAACTGTGGACTGCCTAAAAGCATTTAAAGTAACTGGAACCTTATTTAAGTGAAAGAACTGTATTTTGACATCCTGCTTGAAGAAATCTTTTAAATAAAGAACTTTATTTTGATATAAATACAGCCTTGTGTCTTTGTGTGGTGGGGTGGTGATTATTGTGTGAGATATCTTGAACGCTTAACCTAATGCCCTCTGGAAATCTAGCCTGATTACTCGCACCACCTTACCTAGAGGGTGAGCAGGGGTTATTTTTAAAGAGGTAATCCTACGCCCTGACTTAGAGGAAAGGGTCCCTGCTTGTCGCAAGTGCATACCTGCGATAACCAGAGACCCCGGATTCTAACACTCACCATGCCATTCCAGTTTGAACCCAGCCATATGCAAATCAGTCTTGACCCTGTGCCTCATGGGAACAGTCCAGCCCGAACTGCCAAGCCAGGTCCTCCCTGGACTGGAAACAAGCATCCTAGGACCGGTTTCGGGGTTTCACCCCTCTTCAGCCAGGATAGCTTGATTCCAGTGGCATGGAGAGCACGGGACTCACATCTGAGCATACCCGTCCCACTCGGGGTGACAAATGCAAAAACAACAGTTGATGGACAGAATGCAGAACAATGTCATACATTCACCCCAGTACAGAGATCTGGGCCTAAATCCATCGTTTTGACATTGTTCTGCATTCTGTCCATCAACTGTTGTTTTTGCATTTGTCGCCCCAAATGGGACGGGTATGCTCAGACGTGAGTCCCTGCTTGTCGCAAGTGCATACCTGCGATAACCAGAGACCCCGGATTCTAACACTCACCATGCCATTCCAGTTTGAACCCAGCCATATGCAAATCAGTCTTGACCCTGTGCCTCATGGGAACAGTCCAGCCCGAACTGCCAAGCCAGGTCCTCCCTGGACTGGAAACAAGCATCCTAGGACCGGTTTCGGGGTTTCACCCCTCTTCAGCCAGGATAGCTTGATTCCAGTGGCATGGAGAGCACGGGACTCACATCTGAGCATACCCGTCCCACTCGGGGTGACAAATGCAAAAACAACAGTTGATGGACAGAATGCAGAACAATGTCATACATTCACCCCAGTACAGAGATCTGGGCCTAAATCCATCGTTTTGACATTGTTCTGCATTCTGTCCATCAACTGTTGTTTTTGCATTTGTCGCCCTAAATGGGACGGGTATGCTCAGACGTGAGTCCCGTGCTCTCCATGCCACTGGAATCAAGCTATCCTGGCTGAAGAGGGGTGAAACCCAGAAACCGGTCCTAGGATGCTTGTTTCTGGTCCAGGGAGGACCAGACTTGGCAATTCGGGCTAGACTGTTCCCATGAGGCACAGGGTCAAGACTGATTTGCATATAGCCAGGTCTAAACTGGGGTGGCATGGTGAGCAAAAAAACGATGGATTTAGGCCCAGATCTCTGTACTGGGGTGAATGTATGATATTGTTCTGCATTCTGTCCATCAACTGTTGTTTTTGCATTTGTCGCCCCGAGTGGGATGGGTATGCTCAGACGTGAGTCCTGTGCTCTCCATGCGACTGGAATCAAGCTATCCTGGCTGAAGAGGGGTGAAACCCCGAAACCGGTCCTAGGATGCTTGTTTCCGGTCCAGGGAGGACCTGGTTTGGCAATTCGAGCTGGACTGTTCCCATAAGGCACAGGGTCAAAACTGATTTGCATATGGCCAGGTCTAAACTGGGGTGGCATGGTGAGCAAAAAAACTATGGATTTAGTCCCGATCTCTGTACTGGGGTGAATGTATGACATTGTTCTGCATTCTGTCCATCAACTGTTGTTTTTGCATTATAATTAAAGGGAACAAAGACAGAAAAGTCACATTACAAATGAATACATACTATTTTGTTTATAACCCTATTTAGTGCCAAGACCAGGCCTTTGCAGGTTCTTTTACTTTATTTTATTTTATTTTACTTAATGCGATTTTACATAGCGTGAACTTTACCCGAAGGTGTCAGAGCGCTTTACAAAAGGACCAGTTACATTACATAAGGATTTCGGAGTACATGAGTTACTTAAAAGGTACAAACAGAAAAACTCTAAATTCACATAAGAATGGTAGTAAGTAAAAAAGCCAACTACAGATACTAGTGGTTAGAGTTACATATATACAAGTTTTAGGTTCACTCAAGATTACATTTTAATAAAAGTAGAAGCGTTAAGGTTTGGAGAAATAAAAATACAAATTTACAAAGTATGATCTTCTCGCCAATGCTGGGATGGGGGCCTCATCACCGTTCCTGTAACTGGCGAGTCACGAGATTGAGGGAAACTAGAGGTGCCATTCCATGCATCAATAGTCTGTAGGACTCTTCATTAGTCCTGCATCTGGCGAGGTGTACTCATGAAGTTGGGGGTGTTGGAACATCAGCAGTATAGAGCCACAGGGAGTTGAAAGTAGGGGACAACTGCAGGCTCACCTCCTGTCCCCGTTATTCTTCTTGGCATCTTCTGCACTCTCCAAAATGCCAACTCTCTCCTTCAGGTGCCGTACCCTACTCAACTCTGTTTGGCGCCACGCTCCGGAAACATAGTCTGCACCAAGCTCAGTAGGATGACTACTAGCCCCCAGCCCGGGGCACGCAGATTGGTGACCAGGCAGCCACTGGTCTAAATGGCAATAGGCCAGCACTTTGGTGCTGACGGCCCCCTCCCCTCACTGCGCCTGGCATGGAAGTGCCCTAGGCAGGGCTAAGGGGGCACATCCCCCACAAAACCCACAAAAATAAACAGCTGCAGTCAGAAAGCCACACCAGTCTCCAAGATCTGCCAGATTATTCCAGAAGGACAGGATTTTAGGGGATCTTTAAACAACAAATGGCTGGAATTTTTTTTGGTTACCCTACTTTATAGTCCTTTTCATGAAATGCGTTCTAACACTACGGCAGTAAAATACATATGTAAGGAATAGGCAGAGTGGGAGCCCAGGGGTACTGGAACCAGAAAAAAAACGAAGGGCCATATGTATCATTCAAAAATGCGCAATTGAATGCGAATTTCGGCGTTTGCGATCGCAATTTAGCTAAGTGGGATGTATGAAAGGAAAACAGCCTCGCAAAATAAGGAATCGCAAAATTTGCGATTCCTTATTTTGCGATTGCATTTAAGGAATCGCAAATTGCGATTCCTTAAATGCAATGTAAGAGGCCCAGAAAAAGTGCAATTTGGCCTAAAGGAATCGCAAATTACCACCGACTTCAAGTTGGTGGTAATTTGCGATTTCTTTGAAAAATTCACTTTTTTGCATTTTTCAAAGTGCCATGTGGCACACATACATGCCCTTAGGGCATGTATGCGTGCCACATGTGCACACATGTACATTTTAGGGGTGCAACAGGGTGTCCTTTTGACACCCTGGCATCCTTGAAATTGCATTTTCAATTTGTGTTTCTCTAAATGAGAATCGCAAATTGAGAATGTCTTCCCATTCATTCCTATTGGCCTCTAGGCCCATACGAATGAATGGGGAGGTATTCCTTAATTGCAAATTGCAATTTGCGATTCGCAATTAAGGAATATGTAGCATACACAAAATTATTTGAAAATCCTACATACATAGCATTTTGCGGTTCTCAAATAGCGATTCTCTAAAAATCGCTATTTGAGAATCGCAAAACCAAAGTTTCATACATATGGCCCTAAGCCTCTGTAAACAGTTTTACAAAGGTATGTAAATATACAAATGTTCTTTAAAGACTTGTGCAAAACGTGGGCGTGCCAGAGATAAGACTTCAGACACCACCCAGCCGAGATCACTGCAGCTCGAGCTGCAGAAGCCAGGGCTGAGACACACGACAGGGAGGTGCTGAAGCCCTTTTAGCCCAATGGGCATTGTGCACCTGGTGGCGGCAGATGTTGGGGTATGATCCTCATTATTGTTCAGGGCCTCGCAGAATGCCTTTCCTTTCGCTTATGGTGACCACATTTCCACTAATACTGCCCCCCCCCAAACCATCATTGCAGATTGGAACGCTGAATCACTTTATACTACATACCTCGTTTATGGTCCTCACCCTTGAAGGATAAAACCTTTTGGGTATCAATGTGTCATATAATAATTTGGCTCCTTTTTTTCAGTTGTTTCATCACCCTTATAGCTTCTGTTCTTTGTCCCTATATATTTCTTGGTTTGCTGTGGTCCTATTTTCATTTACCTTCCTTGTCTCCTTCCTTGCACTTCTGCTTTAGGTTTCTGATGATTCTTCTGCTAGGTTCTTTTCTTGCACTAACCTCCTTTTTCAGTACTCCTGGTCTATATGTGGCCTGCAGTCCAGAGCTGTGCTGAACCAGGGTTGACACGATCTTTACAACTTTCTCATTCTTACCCTTCATGAGAGGGTCTTCTTCCTGGAGACCCCAGCTTCCTTATGCGTGGTGTCAATGGCGTAGGAGCCCATAGCTCCTGTTGGAACTGTTGGAGGGAGACTGCAAACCTGACTTATAAAGGGTTTTGATTCCACATTTTAGGTGAACAGTTGAAGAAAGGTTGTTTCCCGATTTATACTTTTTTCCTTTCTACATTTTTTGTTCAAGAACCTTCGAATATTGTCGTTTTTGAACAAGCACAGAGAAAACCAAAAAGCCTTGTATGGAATAGATGAATTAATGTTATGTTTTGAGTATTTGTGGAGCGCACTATCATCCTCGAAGGTATCCTGCTGCTGAGCAGGTGTGTGCACCTAGTCTCACCTAGGGCATGGAGTTAATCAAAAAGCTAGATCGTCAGTTTCTTGAGGAACTCAAGAAGAGAGGAGGAGGCTCTGAAGTGTATTGGGCGGTCATTCCAGGCTTTAATAGTGATGTTTGAGAAGGCCTTGCCTCCAGATCTGTTTCTGTGAAAGCAATCTCGGTTATTTTCATTTACTTTTGTCCACATGGCAGTCTATAGTTTTTTTAGTGTCTGTGTCATGAAGGAGAGCAACAATATGCAGGTCTACCTAAGTCTTGCTCCAATACGTACAATGCCAACCCGTGACAAGGAAACACTGTGGAGGCACCAATATCTCATAAGGTCATAAATACTCTATCAATTCCAAGACTTTTTCATATGTCTTATTTAATTTTCTTCCTCACAAATGAGAGTGATGTTGGGGAATAATTTAATGTAGTACATAATGGAATGTGCTATGGACATGCAAAAATATGAGCTAGAATTACCTCAACCAATTAATTCTGTGAACTGTTTATGTATATCATTCATATTTGCATATTATGGATACTCTTTAAGATGATACTAGTAACTCTTTTACATTAAGTATAGGTAATGGTCATTGTTATTTTATATTTTTACTTTTATCACAACCTTGAGATAATGATACTAGCACTGCAAAACATGTGTTAGCCTCAATACCGCCTAATGGTGTCCTCTGACCAAGAAAATAAAACAATGCTCATGAAAGCAGCTTTGAATTGGAAGTTGGATTGCTTATGAGCTATTCCTACCTCCAAGTTGCGGTTTTCTTTACCTTGTAGAACTGGAAGTGTTTATGGCGCATTGGTGGAGAGCACCAAACGCCAAGCCATAACACTTCTGATCTACCGAACATTTCTTCATCAGATAAATAAAAAACTAAAAATCAGATCATTCACAACTAAACATTCCACTGTGTTTTTGAGAATATAAAACAAATTCATCTGAGCATGAATAGAAGAAAGAAACTAAACAGGAATGCCATTAGTATGTTTCAACACTGAAGCAACAATACAAAATAAACTCCTTTTAACACTATAAATTAAGATGCACCAAAGGATTACAGGGATATCAAATACCTTTTATGGACATTCTCCTTATACACTGCTTTCTCTTGTCTAGCTATGAATGGCGGTGGTAGGACTGATCTCTGATACCTGTGTTGGTGCATGTGAGTGAAAGCCTTACCAGGACCATTACATGTCTCGTATTATCCTGCCATAATGGATTGCAGGGTTACCATATTGCTTGGACTTGGACTTGCTATCTATGGTGATGATGTGATTGATCTGAGATAGGTAAGGTGGAGACTTTGAGAACATATCTGATGAGGCTCTTGAGGTGTATTTAAACCCTCGAAGGCAACATTCAAGCCCTCCTGTTTATTTTTTAAATCCGATATTGGATCTGCTGTAGGTGCTAATCCACACCTCAAAGGATGTCCAGAGTTCAGAAGAACTATCAACTTATTTTGATGCTAGGCCTGACCAAGCATCTGATGAACTTCTTGGTAGAATCTGACCAGTCATCAAGAGCTGGTAAACCAGTCAGATATTGTGAGAAAGTGGATTATTAGTTGGGGTGGATGGGGGTCCACCACAAGTAATAGTGTCATTATCTTCTTAAATCCAGTAAAGTTTCCAGTAATTTAAACAAGAGTTCAACCCCTAATAGCTATGCAACAGAGAAGGCACGGTTAACTTAAGAAAATATGTAAAGCATTTAGAAGTACCAAAACAGATAAAATGATGACAACACAATACAATAGAAAATCTCAATTTAAAACAGAGAATATTTAACAAACAAAATTACAACGAAAATGCAATAAGAGAAACCGTATATATGAATCTTTAAAGGGAATATACCTCCACAAGCTTGAGGTAAGTATTGGTGACCTTTTCGTGTTGTGTCATCAGGTAAACAGAATCAAGTAAGTACACTTTATTTGGTCAGGTCCCAGAGGAATGAAGTCCAACTGCAATGTAAGTTCCGGGGTACAAAGACCTCCACAATATTCTTGCGCACTGGAATCACAAATGAAGGGCTGCAAAAACTAGAGCTCGACACAGGTCACCAGTACTTACCTCAAGACTTGTTAAAGACCAACCACAAATTATATCCAACGGGGTCGAAACATCAAAGTCCACATAATCAAATACGTGATTTTCTGTGGTTACAAATGGCACAATATTGAGTTAACTGTTTGCCAGTGGACATTTAGGGCCTGATTTAGATCTTGATGGAGAGGTTACTCCATCACAATGGTGACTGATATCCCTTCAGCCGAAATAAAAATCCCTTAGGATATAATGGGATTAATAGTTTGGCGGATGGGATGTCCATCATTGTTGTAATGTAGAAACCAGTTCGTCAAGATCTAAATAAGGCCCTTAGTGTGCATTCTTTATCAACAAGCTTTTGTGGTTTTCTTGATATTTAATATTTTTCTGTATTATACCACGTCACCTTCACAAGTGCTGCACCGCCATAGCTCACCCATAGGAACACACTTATGTGACATATAATATGTTCTGTTTACAATAATTAAACACTCTTTCCTTTCTTTCAGTTTTTCTCTTTAATTGGGCACTAAGGGCCCAATTCACAGAACTAACTTAAGACAAAATCCTAAACTTACTACCATTTTGGTATTCACAGAAGACACTTACTCATTTTGGTATTCACAGAAGGCACTTACTCATTTCGGTATTCACAGAAGTTAGGAGTCCTAACTTTAGGACTCCTAAATGCCTTCTGTGAATATCGAAAGTCTGAAAATAGGATTTTTCTCAGTTTAGGAGTAGTAAAGTTAGGACTCCTAACTTTAGGACTCCTAAATGCCTTCTGTGAATACCGAAAGTCTTAAAGTCAGGATTTTTCACAGTTTAGGAGTAGTAAAGTTAGGACTCCTAACTTTAGGACTGCTAAACTGAGAAAACATTGATGACTATGCAGAGAATAGTGGAAATGCAGTAATGCTTGTGCTAGTGTTGAAAGGTATCGTCAGCCTACACTACATAAACACTTCCTAAAATCAGAAAAGCTAGACTTAGAAGAATGATATGACAAGATGGATAAAGAAATGGGGAGAAGCAGTAAGATAATGCTAGTAAATATATTTAACAGAAATTGGCAAAGCAAATATGTCTGCATTTGCTGTCAGCCTTTTGGCTTTCTCAGTGCTTGTTTTGCTTTGTCATGGTTTCGTAAAACAATACTTTTGGGAGTCACATAACAGATAATAAAAAACATCTGAGTTAGAGCCACCAAACCCCATACCAGGACCACTTCAAAGAAACATTCATTTTCTGAAAAAAAGACTTCTGTATCACACTCATCTGAGGAGAATTACCTCACAACAAATTTTGCAAAGGAAATAAGCATACATTTTCTGAGTATTGTGCTTTGGGTGTCTACATTTCATATACACTGACACTAGTTTTTTCTTCAGATGCAGGCCTTGCAGGAGTAGTTCAGTGGTATGTCTGCACAGCCCTGTGTTAAGGTGACAGAAGGATATTGTACGGAATGCCAGTCACTGCTTTGCCTCAGACTGCGTGGGGGAGGCATGCCATGGGCTTTGACATGGGCTTTGCGGTGGGTATTCCCACTCAATGGCAAGATTTAGATCAGTTGACTGGGGGTGTGTGCTTGCAATGTTCAACACTCCGTCCATCATTTCCTTTGGTTTTTGCTTTGTTCGCCATAAGTTGGCAGGGTATGCTCAGACGTGAGTCCCTTGCTCACTTTGCCACTGGATTCAAGCAAGCCTGTCTGAAGACGGCTGAAATGCCAGAAACCGGTCCTAGGAAGCTTGATTCCGGTCCAGGGAAGACATGGCTTGGCAGTTCGGGCTGGACTGTTCCCATGAGGCACAGGGTCAGACTGATTTGCATATGGCCATGTCTGAACTGGGGTGGCAGAGTGGGCTAAAGAACGGTGATGGATTAAACCCAGATCAGTTGACTGGGGGTGAGTGCTTGCAATGTTCAACACTCCGTCCATCATTTCCTTTGGTTTTTGCTTTGTTTTCCATAAGTTGGCAGGGTATGCTCAGACGTGAGTCCCTTGCTCACTTTGCCACTGGATTCAAGCAAGCCTGGCTGAAGACGGCTGAAATGCCAGAAACCGGTCCTAGGAAGCTTGTTTCCGGTCCAGGGAAGACATGGCTTGGCAGTTCGGGCTGGACTGTTCCCATGAGGCACAGGGTCAGACTGATTTGCATATGGCCATGTCTGAACTGGGGTGGCAGAGTGGGCTAAAGAACGGTGATGGATTAAACCCAGATCAGTTGACTGGGGGTGAGTGCTTGCAATGTTCAACACTCCGTCCATTATTTCCTTTGGTTTTTGCAAGATTTACATCACAGCGTAGATCTGGGAATGCATCAAAACCATGCATCTTCCCAGGGCTGGCGCATCTGTTGTTTTTGTGTAGGAAGGTGTCCCTCCCTGCACAAACACAACCCAATTTCATCGCAGGTACCCTTGCACCATGAGTGAAGGGTACCTGTGATGGTACATCACAGCCATTTGTGCACCAGCACTGTGAAAGAGGACAGGAATGCACCGTATCTTAAAGATACAGCTCATTCCTGCACAGTTCTTCAGACGCAGGGCAGCGCAGCAAGAAGCATGGCAGCACTGTCCTCTGCCAAAATATTGTAAATGAGGCCCTTAGTATTATTGAGTAAAGAACTTTGTTACGCTAATTTTGAAATGTATAACTTGTGTTTAATCCCTCTTACCTCTCATGCAACAAATAAAGATTCATTGACCAAGAAGAGAAAAGTATTAGCAGGAATAGAGCGATCTCATACATATGCCTACGTGGTACATATACCTTCAAAGTAGTTTGATCTGGAGTTAAAAATAGTAAATCTATATTTCCCCCTTATGCACTAACCTTTCTATATTTCTTTCCTTGATATTCCGTCCTCGATATTAGTATGCCGCGATATTGTGGCTGTCGATATTCATCAGTACATTCATGTAGACACGAGTTTGAGGCTGCACTGTGGACAGCACATTAACTCTTATTGGGTGCACTGCCCCAGTCTGCACCTGGAGTACCTTTTGTAAATGTGTGCCCTAGTCCAGACAGGGACATAGAGCACTAAGGGGTAGATTTTCAAACATTTCCGGCTGGGTTAGCATCACAAACGTGTACCCCTCTTGTAAATGTGTGCCCCAGTCCAGACGGGGACAGAGAGCACTAAAGGGTAGATTTTCAAAAATTTTGGGCTGAGTTAGCATCACAAAAGCGACGCTAACCTGCACAGAATGTTTTTTTACCAATGTACTTTCCAGCGCAAAAACTTGTTTTGCGTTGGAAGGTACCCTACAAGTAACTCAAAGCAGGGCAAAGAGTTGCTTCATGTTACTTAGCGCCACGGAGGTGTTACATGGGTTGTCCATGGGCATTCCCATGCAACCACCCATGCCGCAAAACCCTATCTGCAAAGAATTGTAGACAGTGTTTATCACCAAACGTTAACGCCATCTGAAAGGAGGCATTAAGAGGAGAAATGTTTTAATTTTTCCTTTCTGTTCCTACTTTGCATGTGTGCTGCACTGTGCAGCACACACAAAAAGTGTGGAAATTGTTTGAACTTGCCTAGGCATAGTATTTAGTACAGGAAGGGTACCCTTCCTGCATAAAACCTATGCTAGACTCCAGCATGCACCTTAGCGTTATGGCGCTAAGGTGTGTGCCTGGCGCACGTCAGCTGAAATCAGCCCTGGCGCTAGGGAAAGGGGAGGAGAGAAAGACATCTCTGTAGATATGGCACTCTCCTGCTCCATCCCTGTCACGCAACGCTGCAAATCCTCTTTTGGGGCTGCGCTGCGTTGCGTTCCTTTTTGGAAAATCTGTCCCTCAATATAATATACTGTTTGGTAAGTTGTGAAGTTTGTAAAACATTTTTTTAAACACTAACAATTCTGTAAAGACAGGACACTTTCAAAGTTTTCCCCAGCTACATAAAGAACAAAATGACTGAATATGTAGCAATTTACTGGAAATCGAATTCACGAATGAGGTCATGTTACTGTAAAACTACTTCTTCTGAGCCCCTGCGCTCTCTCCTCCATGATTAAAGCACTGTGGAGAGGGGTCTCTCCCCTCTGCATGCCTGTTTAATGAATCCCATTTGCTGTCCACAGATCTCTCCCCAAGCAGGCAAGTAAGAGCACACAGCCGATCCTCGTCTTCTGGGGGCTGCTGCTGGAAGTGCTTAGGCTGTTTGTGAAAAAACATAACTCACTCTCTGCTTCCTCTTTCTTTCTCTCTTAGAGGCCGCAACATCTTCCTACGTCTGTTGTCAAGAAGCCCAGCTGGACGATTGCTCATCGCCTCAGCACAGTGACCTTTAAAAACCCTGAAAACCAACCCCCTTCAGGAGTTTTCATTGCAGACCTCTCAAAATACCTCCATCAAGCCAACGGTCTCTGCCAGAGTGTGGTTTTCTTTCACTTTGTACATTCGCCTTTTGTGAGACTCAATTCACAAAAGAACTGATTTTTAACAATTTAAAATGTATTGTCCATTGAAATAAAAATTTCAAGCACATTTGTTTTTGAAAATGCTAGGAAATAAAGTGCACACTTTGCACCAAACTGAGCATAACTGAAATCTCTGGTGCACCCACTTGTTTTTAACACTCACTTGATCCTGCCAGCAAGGCTTCTGTGTATGGAAGCTCTTTAGTTAGAGAGCATTAGTGGCCAGTGATCAACAACAAGAGAAGAAGGGAGGAATGAGTGACAAAAACTAATTATAAGTAGGACACCTCGCTTTATGGTATTTTTGTAATTTCGTCTGTATGTATCATTATTCGTGTTTTGCTAGTTTTATCTGTTGTTATCCATTTCGTTCTGTTTAGTATAAAAATTAGCTGTAATGAGTATATTTCCATGCTTATTTAGCTGATAAATGTATACTTATGTTACACTGTCCAATGGGTTTTAGCCATTTATAGTACAATGCAGCCATCTCAAAACATTTGTATTGTAGAACAACTTATACAGCTGATAGAGTGGGGTTTCTTATTTCTTAATCTCTTGGTAAAGTCAGCAATCAAAATCCCTCACTGGTCATATGGGTGTTTGATTGTAGACTTGAAGTGCGTCAAAGGAGCTAACGTTAGAAATACACTGCAAGGAGGCGTGGCCATGCCGACGACTAAGATGACCGCTCGGCAGTGAAACTCCGGCGACAACAGCTCACAGGCTTTGGAACTAGGCCAGTCCCCACATCCAGGTCAATTTGGGGCACTATTATGCATCCCTCTTTGGTTATGGCATGGAAGCAGGCGATTTGGAGTGTATAGACGGCTGCTACGTGGCACACCCGCATGATTGGTTGGTGGCTGCTCTCCTCAACTAGATTACATCCCTGTGTTGAAGGATTGTGCTGGGGACGCGTCCTGACAGCAGCGGGTGAGGGCGTTGTCGTTCCAATGGGTGGGACTTGCAGGGCCGCTGCGGCCTTTGCTGTGTTCGGCCTGACCTAGGGACTGGAGCACCATCACCCACTGCGTGTGCAGCCCCCACCCTCCTGCCACTTTATGCCCAGAGTATAACGGCAAGGTATCTGTAGCCTCGGCCGCATTTACACTTTTGCCAGGGAAGACCGCCTGGGCCATCTGAGGCCCTCCCCATAACACCTGTGTGCCTGCAGCTCTGACCACTGGGTGCACGTTACCTTTAACCGCTGCATGGCTGCTGTGGGCTTACGATTGGACACCCAGAGGCCTGTGAGGTCTAGTACCTCCTTCCCTACTACTTGCTGGCTGCCTGGCCTATATACAACAATCCAAACCCATGCTGATGCTCCATCTGATTAGATCCCTTGGGCTCACTTTCCACTGGCACTTTGCACACTGGGACATGCCTTAGTGTGACATTCAGACTGGGGACACTCCACTTCTACAGATCCTACCTGGGGGTTACTTCTAGGGCCATGGTGCATGGCAATCCCAAGCAGTGAAAGTTGCCATTTGTACGGCCTAGGGTGACCAACAGATCAGGGGCCCCATCGGACATAGATTCAGGTGTGACTGGGGCCATTAACTCTGAGCAAATGACTGGCGCAGACGCCATCATGGCAGAGCTCTGTGCTAGTTTCTGCACCATTAACTATATGGAAGAGCGTCTGGATTGTCAGAACATCAAATTAAATGGTGCAAAGAAGTTTATTTTGTGCCTTTAGGACGGCGCTGTGAAAACCGCAGCTGCTGGAGAAAGTAGAGTGAATCCTCAAAACCGTGGCCATCAAAAATGAAGACTTGGATGCAAGATCCTGCCTCAGCAACCTTCACATATTGGGCATAGCAGAATCCACAGACACAGGCCGCACTGACCTATTTGTCGACCGCCTCCTCGTTGAACACTTTGCCCACCAAAGCTTCACGTCCACCTTTGTGGTGGAGCGGGTTCACCACTCTCTTGGCTGGCACCACCTTCTGGCTCCCCAACGTGCCCTATAATTGACTGCCTCTTAAATGTCCGGGACCACAATACAGCTCTGTGACTAGCATGCGAGCAGGGCCCGGTAAAGTACCAGGGTTCCACCATATCCTTCTTTACGGACTTTATGATGGCGGTGCAGGAGGTACGCCGCAAGTACGCAGAAGCCAAGAACATGCTGCAAAAAATGGGCTGAAATATGCCATGCTCGGCCCTGTCCACCTCTGCGTCTATTTCAATGGCAAGACACGCTTTTTGCTACCCCAGCCAATGACATGGTTTTCTGCAAACGGTAGGCTACAGACATATATTCACCTCACCAAGACTCACCTGAATGCTCTTCTCCAGATCTAAATGCTTAGGTGACAACAAACCTGTTTCCACCGGACTGATTGCAAACTCTGTCCTGAGTCCTAAACTTGATAGTGCCGTACGTCTATGTCAGCTCCCCCATGACAATTTAAGGCCTTTTATGGTCTTTGCATCGAGACAATGTCTGTACCTTAATAGTAGTTTACAGCCCACTTCATACCACATTGTTTACAGTGCTATCTGCAATATGAGCTCGATTGCCCCAGTGTCAAAGTTTTATTGTATAATTTGTTAAAATTATTACAAAACCCACATGTATAAATAAAAGAATATAAAAGATGAGAACCGTAAAACATCTAGTCATTATCACCAAAGCGCATAAAACTTGTTAAATACAATTGTAAAAATTTGATTCTAGCATGGGACAATGTGTCTCTGTAAAATTTAAGTTATCTATATCCTCTGGTTATTTTCTTTGTTGCTTTTTGTCCCAGTGTTGCTCCCACCCAGCGGTGTACCCCACACCGGAAATTGCTGGGGCTTTTGTTTTTTTCTGGTATTCGCTGGCTCTTTGATGTGTAGTGTGGGTGGGAGGTGGGGTGTTATTGTTCTGTTGTTATCTGTTTATCAATATGCAGTGCAGGAAAGGTCAACTGCACTCGTTCAATACCAGCCCTCCCCATGCTGCTTATTCAAAGGCAGCTTCACGTAGCACTAGGGGAACAGGGGCTGAACTCACAATCCTATCATGGAACATTAGTGGCCTTGGGGCGTGGCCTAGGAGCTGATGAGGACGGTCGCGTGAGCTGAGAGCTCTGCGCGGATCACACCATTTATCCTCGACAGAGAGCAGAACTGGTGCTCCTGTCCAACTGGGGAGGCGTCTGCAGGTGTGGAGACACGCCACGGCCAAGATCCGGAGTGTCTTTGCCCCCCAGTGCTCTTCTTTGGTCCCGGGAAGTGTGCGACCCAATCTGCGCACAAAGAAAATGACGGCTGTATCGGCTCGTAGGTCCACTGGAGGGGACTGGGAGACGGCGTCAGCTGGAGCCTGGAGGGGCGAGTGATCCCCCGTGAAGAACGACGGCCGCCACACGCTTGCTGGCGGACCTGCTCACCCCTGTAGCCAGAGAAGATAGAGGTGAGGTTTTCAGCACTGTGGCCCCCCTGTGGTCCCGGGAGCCCCTGGCCGCAATGTAGTGGGAGACGGAGGATGGTGGTGCACTGGGGCGATGAAACTTCGCCTGGCACAGTGAATTGGAGGACAGGCGGGCACTCTAATTGCTGGGACTGCTTCGGGGGTGCCCATGCCTCGTGCCGCCGGCCTCGGAGACCGGGATCGGCCCCTCGGACCTGGTGGTGGAAGACTGTACTGGCACCGCCGACTGCGGAGCTGCGCCTGCCTGCAATGTGGCCTGTTCTCCCCGGGACTGGTATGAGAGGAGGAGGTGACTGCGTGACTTTGTAGGCGCTTGACTGAGGCAAAGCTGTGGCTGCTGGAAGTGTGGGGCTGGAGGCGACCGCAGTCTTGACCGGCAGACCAAGGAGGGGATTATTGAGCACCCCTCCGGGGGTGAACTGGTGCAGTGGAGCCGGATTCTGGCCTGAGGTGGGCCCCGGGCCCGGCGGTGAGGACCTGCCGCCTAGTGGGCAATACAGAGGCGGATTAAGACGGTCCCTGTGGAGCTCTGGCGCCGGAGGTGCAGGAGACAGGGGACGAAACGGTGGCCTGGTGGGCGGCAGCCTTTGCAGACCAGGGCGGAAAACCTGCAGTGGCTTACAGCAACCTCGTATGATGATCTGGCGCCTTTGCTAGGAGGCTGCATGCCGGACCTTATTTGCAGCACACGCTGACTTTTGGAGGGCCCTGAGCTGGCGGAGCCCGCTGTACTGTGTCAGGAGTGGTGGACACCGGCAACGCAACTGTACTGGAATTGGGCCTGGCCGGCCTGGAAAAACCCTCACCTAGTTACTGGGTGATTAACTCCGCGCTGAACTGATCCATTAGACTACTGCGGGGTACAGTAAGTGGGCAAGGAGCCACCAAGAGCGTGGTGGACAGCGGAGGCGGGTGATTTGGAGAGCCCTGTTTCCCTGCTGAAGGAGGGGCCCACGATTGCAGAAGCACAAGAGGTACCGAGTGGTTGGTCTGTGGTTGGGGTATAGTTTGACAATTATGGGGAAACCAAGAGGCCGGCAAGGGGGGGCTCTCCTGAACCAGAGGGTGACTCGGTGGAGCAAGGGACGCAGAATGTGGCTGGTTCGCAACCGGAAGGGCTAGTGCAGCAACAGGTGGATCAAATCCTCAGAACCATCACTGACACGAGGGACGCACTCCAGCCGGACATTGCCCAGGTGTCGCTGGGGTTGGGTCTCCTACGGGCGGATCACGCAAAGCTGCCAGATCGGGTGAATCAGACTGAGACCACCTTGGAGGTCCTGGAACCCTCTCAGAAAGCACTCGACATTCGGATGGGAGAGGTCACTCGCAGGCTGCAGGTACTGGAGAAGAGGGTCGAAGATGCCGAAGGGCGTAATAGGCGGAACAACATACGGGTGGTGGGCCTTCCGGAAGGAGTGGAGGGAGGCAGCATGATAGACTATCTGGAACAGCGGTTGCGAACCGTGGTCGCTCCAGAGGGCCTGACGGCTTTCTACACCCTGGAGCGAGCACACAGGGTGCCGGCCAGACCGGTGGCGCCTGGAAGGTCGCCTAGGCCTGTGGTGTCTCGCCTCCTCCACTATAAGGACAGGGATCTTCTTCTGCATAAGGCACGCACCGCAGGCCCATATAGGGTGGTAAATAACGTGTCACTTTTCCCATATTACACCTTCAATGTGCAGCACCAGTGGGCCTCGTTTCTGGCGGTTAAGAAGGCCCTCCGAGATAAGGGCATACAATACTCCTTGATGTTCCCGGCACGCTTGAGAGTTACACTGGATGGCAAGATGTTCTTTCACAATGACCCTGTGGGAGGCATGGAGCTGGTTGGAATCCTACCGTGCGGGGTTGGGAGAGGCCGGTGGTGGTACGAGGCAGGCAACAGATGCGCCGCAACCGCGCTGCACCAGGCGTACCAGAAGGCGTCACCTTGGGGCACGGAAGCCCTCCTCTACTCAGACGGAGCAGAAGAGATCTGCGGCGCTGCAGGCTGTAACAGAGATATCCCAGGCAAGCGGATCGGTGTTGATGGGAGCTACGGAATCGGAAAAAGGGTCAGCTGCGACTGATTCTGATGGGACAGATATGGGGAGTGTTTCCATGCCGCACGTCACGCCCGGGACTGCAGACAAACTTGTTGATGCCTGATCTTGCACAATGATTCATGAGACCAGTATGAGGGGTGGGCTAGCTCTGACGTTATTGCCCTTGAGGAGGTAATCGGGGGTAAATTGTGGTTGTGATGGCTCCGGCAGCGGGGCGTAGGTGCTGTGCGGTTGCCCATGCCTGGGGGCCCTCCCAGAGGTACTGAAGACTCTCTTATAGTGAGGTCTGGCGTTTCCCTAGTTTCGCTCATTGAGTGAATCCCTGGTAGATACCAGAGGGACTGTTAGTGGATAGTTTGGGTAGGTACTAGTTGTTTAGAGCCTGTTCTGGGGTGGGATGGTGGGGGGAGCTTAGGGGCTGTTTTTGGGGTAGTTAGAACCACCGGTGTGCAGACATGGGGAGTGCAGTTGTGGAAGAGTGACAGTCAATACAATGAGTACATCACCTGAGTTGAATTACGTGGAATGTGTGGGGGATGCATTCGATGTTGAGACGCCACAGGGTTCATGCCTATTTGGTGCGTAGAGGAGTGCAGATTGCTTTTCTCCAAGAAACTCCTGTAGACCGAGCTGATGGCCAGGCATTGCAGCGCAGATGGAGGGGGCAGCCTTTTTATACGACGTACTCTGCTTTTGCTAGGGGTGCACTGATCTCGGTTTGGGCGGGGGTTCCCTTTCAACCAACCCAGCAGATAGTGGATCCTGAGGGGAGGTTTGTGGCTATCATGGGACGTTTCGACGGGAGAGATGTGACATTATGCAGTGTTTATGCCCCTAATGTGGAACAGGCACCCTATTTTGCTCGATTGTCAGGAAAATTAGCTCCCTATTTGACCGAACCAGTAATAATGAGAGGTGACTTCAACTCTATCACAGTTACTGAGATGGATAGGTCGCACCCGCCACTGCCACAGGCGCCTATACATAG
Organism: Triturus cristatus; assembly: GCF_964204655.1. Lineage (NCBI taxonomy): Eukaryota > Metazoa > Chordata > Amphibia > Caudata > Salamandridae > Triturus > Triturus cristatus. The sequence goes on from NC_140586.1 coordinate 254,787,758, forward strand.
GCTCTCGAAATTCCGTCGTGACTGGCAAGCTGAGTGGGGGCTGATAGGCACATGGCGCACGTAGCATATGGGAGAGCGATATTATTCTTATTTTTCTGCACTACATGACTTGCATGTGCAATTGGATGCCATACTGTGCACCCCGGACGTCCATGGTACGGCATAGTGAGTACTTGGCGAGGACGATATCGGATCACAATCCGCTGTTAATGGCACTGCACTAGTCCCGAGGGAGGCCTGCCATTCCTATATGGCGATTACTCCCGGAGGCCTTGGAGGACCCGGTATTCCATGCAGGAGGGTATAGAGCAGTATTTCCTAGAAAACGGGGGTACTGCTTCGACCTTGGCCCTGGAGTGGGATGCTTTTAAGGTGGTAGTGCGGGGCTTATGTATTGCTAAAACGGCGGGTGTGCGGAGGACGCTTTTGCAGGATACTGAGAGGGAGGAAATGCGGCTGCTTCAGGCAGAGAAGGCCCGCCCTGAAAATTCATAGATGCAAGCCGAGGTTTTGACTGCGAGAGAGGGAGTGGCGATGCAAGTGGTGAGGTTACGCTGTTTTGATCACAAAGCGTATTTGGCGCAGGCGCATGCTGAAAGGGATAAGGTGAGCACCCTCCTGGCCTGGTTGGCCAACCCAGCACCGAGAGGGATGCCCATCCTGGCCTTGACCTCCCCTGCGGGGGTGCCGGAGTACTCCCAGCGGGGGATTAATGGGATGTTCTTAGAATATTATGCGAACATATAAGAGAGTAAGTGTTAGGAATGGGATTTCTGGTTGGCTAGGGCTTGCGCCAAAGCCAGACAGAAACCACCACTCTAGTCAGGGCTGGGGAGTTACACGCCAAAGATAACCCCTGCTCACCCCCTTGGTAGCTTGGCACGAGCAGACAGGCTTATCCCTGAGGCGATGTGTAAAGCGCTTGTGCGCGCACCCAGCAACAACACCCAAGGCCCACCACAAAGGAAACTCCACACAAGGTATTCTATAAAAAATAACCTTTGTATTATACACAACACATTAGATAAAAACACACACTCTACAATGTGCCAACAGGCACGGGCAGAATTTACAAGGGATTATATGTACAGGGGACAGGGCCACCTGGACCACTGTCAGGAATTAGCACTTTTTAGAACATAGGAATAATACTGTAGTACAAAATAGCAAATGTAGCACACAACCAGGAACTACTGGTGTCAGGTAAGCACCACCTACGCAACCCTAACCACCTTAGGACAATATTGCGCAGGGAATCAGGACCTCACTAGCACCACCTGTGCTAGGGAGAACACAACCACCTAAGTATCACAATACCTGTAGGGGTCTAAGCACTTAAACACATGATGCATAACATTCAGCGGTGTAGGTAGGAACAACAGCGCAAAACTTCACATGAGCCACCACCTGTGGCAGTCCCTGGGCCAACTGGCCTGGTAGGGGCTAGGACGCCCGGTGTTCCGCAAAGTCAGGGGCAAGACTGCGCAGGAGGCACAGTCCCAAACTCAGGGGGTCACAACCTAAACGTAGCAGTTGCCCACTAAGTGCTGGGCAACTGTGAACAAGGAGCGTGGGCACCACTGTGCCCCTTAAAGTCAATCTGCTGCCCTGGGAGCCTCTCTAGGCTCTAAACAAATGCCCCCTGGAGCCTCGCGGGCTCTAAATAATAATGTGCCCCTTCGTTGGAGCCTTCAGGGCTCTAGGACCCTGCGCCTCTTTGGAGCCTCGTGGGCTCTGAGAGAATGCACCTTTGTTGGAGCCTCGTGGGCTCTGGACCAACTGTGGGGCAACGTTGGAGCGGCCCGCTGCCTTCCGGGGCCGCTCTTTCCTGCCAAACTAATGCCCCCTTTTATGTTGGAGCGCACTCGCGCTCTGGGCCCATCAACACTGTCCCGTCGGAGCCTCACAGGCTCAAGCACCACTGCCCTCACTCACCGGGATCCTGGCGGAGGCGGCGCTAGCGTCTCCGAAGGCGGCGGGGCTCTCCTCTTCCTCCTGAGAGCCCCGCTCGGGCAGCCAGGACCTCAGGGACCCTTCGCTTCTCGGGCGAGGGCACCGGGGCGCAGAGTCGGCTCCTGCCTGCTCCGGGGGCCAAACAAACCATCGCGAGTCCACGAAGGGAGGCGGGGTAGGCTCCCGCCCTCCTACTTCCTGTTGTCCCGGAGTCCCGCCCCCGGCCTGCCTGACTTCCTTCGAGCTCTGCCGCGGCGGTGACTTCTCTCGTCAATAAGAGGGGTAGGCTCCCTCGCGATATGAAATATACGGCGGGGTGGGCACCCGCCGTGAGATTAAGACAAACAAGCGGGGTGGGCACCCGCCAACGGCCACGGCAATGTCCCTGGCAGGGTGGGCACCTGCCAGGGGACTTCAGAATCTGTACAGACGGGGCAAACGCCGGGTGGGCACCGGCTTTCAGAAATAAAGCGCTCCTAGCGCTAAGGAAAATAAAAGCGCTTCCAGGCGCTTAGGGATGCCCACAGACACCAAGTCCAGCAAAGTTCTCCCCTGCATGCAGCAGGGCAGGGGTGGGGGGCAAGGCTGGACCCAGAGCCAGCTCACTGGGCCTCCAGGCAGGGAGGTAGTCCAAGTGGCGGTCCTCTGGTCCAGCGGCAGCAGCAGCAGCCCCCCTCAGGTAAGATCCTGGCAGAGAACAACTTCTGTGGGGACACAGCCCCATTTTTATACAGTAAAACCCTTTGTTCTGGGTTCAGGGTGAGGGGGGAAACCAGTCGCAGCTGGTTGGGGAGTACCCTTGATGTGCTCAGCCCCTCACTCTATTCACTGGCAGGGCTAGGGTCGTCAGTCGCACCACAGGGGGCGGAGCCAGCACTGTGTGGGGAAAACCCTGCCCCATTCAGGACTCAGGTGTACTCCTCCCACCCATCTAGCTGCTGATCTCCCCATTCACCACTGGGTGACTCATCCTGACTCTGGGGAATCCCTAGCCCATCACATGACATGACCAGCCAATCACGCGACAAGGCACACATTTCACACTGCACACCGAAGTGCCCACTTCTAGAAGTGGCACTTCCACACTAGGTACATGCACGCCGCACACATCATCGCGCAGCATTCACTCACACGAGTCTGCACATACCAAACTCGGGCCTGCACACCCCACGCATCAGGAACTGCTGGGACACATACATTCCCCATGCATTCCTATGGGAGGGCAGGCCTATCTCACCACATGCACTCAGAGCACGCACGCACTTTACCCTGGGACACAGGGAAAGTGCGCAGACACCAAAAAATCACCACACCAAGTCACCAGTAAAAAGCAAAAAAAGTTCAGGGGTGAACCTGCCAGAAGGGCCAAGTCCAACAGTAAGTTGCAAGAAACGGGTGACGGGCTTGAGGGTTTCTTGGCTGAGATACACCTGCCGCGCCTTGAGGAGGACCAGGCGGATGCGCTGGGGCAGGAGATTACAATAGGCGAAATACGTAGTGTGATAAAACACACGGCGCGTAAGAAAAAACCCAGGGGGCTGATGGCCTACCAAAAGAATTTTATCCGACTTAGGTCCCCAGGCTGATGGCAGTTTTTTTAAGAGGCCTGGGACCTGGGGAGGCTGCCCGTTTGCACCCGAGAGGCTATCATTATCCCGTTGTTGAAACCGGGGAAAGATCCCCTGACCAGGTCGGCCTATCGCCCATTATCGATGTTAACAACTGATTACGAAATATTGAGCAGAATTCTTGCGACCCGGCTCCTACCCTATATGGGGCAACTGGCCCATCATGACCATGCGGGTTTCCTCCCAAAATGGACTACGGCGACTAATGTTAGCCGCCTTCTCCGAATATTGGGGGAGGATCATAGTGAGACCCCCACTGCAGCGGTTCTCTCTGTAGATATCAAGAAGGCTTTTGACAGCCTGTTCAGGGTCCTTCGGGCATTCAGACTTGGGGACTCCTTTGCGGGGTGGACAGAGATCCTCTACAGGTCGGCGACGGCTCGAGTACGGACGGGTGTGACGATTTCCTCCTCTTATCTAGTGGAGCGGGATACAAGGCAGGGTTGTCCGCTTTCTCCGTTGTTGTTCGCCTTAGCCATTGAGCCTTTGACCTCCCAGGTCCGGTTGGGGAAGCATTATCCTGGACTGGAACTCCGTGGGGATATGCAGTATATCTTCCTATATGACGACTTGTTGATTTTTCTCGCCAACACGGATACAGCCTTGGAGGGAGCGCGACAATTGCTCTATACGTTTGGACAATATTCGGGGTTGGGGATGAACTGGGCAAAGACTTGCTTGTTTCCAGTGGTTCCGTCGGAGTTGAACCCTTCCCAGGTGGCGGGCATTCGCTGGGAACCCCGATGTTTGTCCTACTTAGGCACTCATATCTATCATTCCTCTGGAAGGTAACTTGGGTCGGGCCATAAGAGGGCTTAGGGGCAGCTTTGCGTTCTGGAGTACGTTGCCGCTGTTGGTAGCGGGCCGGGTGGCACTCCTGAAGACGGTGGCACTCCCCCGCTTATTGTATTATTTTCGGACACTGCCAGTCTGGGTGCCGAGCTTTGTGTTCCGACGACTCCGCTCCATGGCAGGGGGATTTATTTGGGGGGCCGGTAGACGGCGGGTCACGATGGCTGCAATGATACGTCCGAGAGCCGAGGGGGACATGGCACTGCCGGATTTTGAGTCGTACTATTTAGCAGCACAACTCCAATGGCTCACTCAAGCGATGGCTCGGGAGTTCCGGGGCCCAGACGGTCCCGAGGGATGGTGGGTCCCACGCTACATCTTGTCCTTTATAGTGCTTCAGCAAAAGATGAGCCTCGAGCCACTTACTAATGAAGAGCGGACTCTGAGATCATGCTGGCTCCGAAGCCAGCGCCGAGCAGGGGTCGCCCATCCGTACGCCCCGGAGATTCCGCTGGGTATGTGTGCGGCCCTCCCGCATGGCAGGGACTGGATGACATTAGCCGAATGGGAGGCGCTGGGAATTCAGGTACTGGGAGATCTCTATGAAGACGGAGTCCTATTGTCTTTTCAGGCTCTGCAGGATAGATATGGTCTCCCTCGAGGGGATTATCTGCTGCATTCAGCACTAGTCTCGATGATACAAAGATATTGGAAGGCGGGGTTGTCGGAACAGCAGACCTCAATGGCATGCCAGTATGTGGTAATGGCTGTGGGCACCTTTAAGGCTATCACGTGCATATATAGGCGCATGTTGACTGAAGCGCTGGACCCGTTACGCGTGCTCCAAGGGAAATGGGAGGCAGACCTCGGCAGGGAAATTCCAGAGAAGACGTGGATCCAGCTGATTAGGAGGGCCTGGAAGAGCACGAGGAATGGCAGGTTTCAATTAGTGCAATTTTATGTACTGCATAGAGCGTACATAACACCAGCTAAGATTCGCCAATACTTTAATGTGGCCACCGCTCAATGCCCGAGGTGTAGTTTGGAGGGGGCCGATTTTCAGCATATGATGTGGGTATGTATCTTTTTGGGAGTGTATTAGGAGAAAGTGCTTGATTTGCTGTGTGGAATAACTGATCGTAGTATAGAATAAGGGTGGGCGGACAAGTCAGTTCCGCCCACGGAATGTGCGGAGATTTGCCCTTCCACGATAATAGGCGGAGAAACAGGGCAAATCTCCGCACAATCGGTAGCATAACAGAAGTTGTCCACCCGCCTCCCGGCCGCCTTAAATACATTAGAATAACAATTGTTATGAGTACCCTTACCTTATTGGCGGCGTGGGCGTCCCCGGGCTCTGATCCTTCTGCAACGCGTCTTCTTCTGGGAACTGCGCATGTGTGGGAGCCCGCGCATGCGCATTCCTCGGCAGGAATGCGCATGCGCGGACTCCCGCGTATGCCCAGTTCCCAGAAGAAGACGCGCTGCAGAAGGATCAGAGTCCGGGGACGCCACAGATAAGGTAAGGTTACTCTTAACAATTGTTATTCTAATGTATTTAAGGTGGGCGGGAGGCGGGCGGGCGGGAGGTGGGATGTGCGTAAGGGAACTATGCAGAGAGTGCGGAGATTGGTTTCATCTCCGTGACTCTCCGCGTAGGTCCCTTACGCACATTATGCCCACCCTTAGTATAGAACCGGATCTGGGTGTTTGTTTATTGCACTGGTTCCCGCATACCTCTAAAACTAAAGTGACGAGCAAATTTATTGATTTGGGCCTCATATTGGCTAAGAGAGAGATCACAATGCATTGAAAATCAGCGAGAGGGCCCAGTATGGGGAGATGGAGGGCGGAATTCCTCAAATGGGCATTGAGCGAAGGAACACTTAGACTGCAACAGGCCTTGCGAACTAATAATGAAAAGGCATTGGAAACGGCGAGGGCATTGGAGGTATTGGTTGCACTGCTGCAGATACCTGAGACTGGCTCGGAAGAGGGTTCAGCCTTGGAAGGTCAAGAGGGCGCAAATGACACCATAGCACTAGGCGAATAAATATGGGCATGCACGGGGGAGCAAGCGATGTGATCCAATGGAAGTATGATATCTGTGTCTCACTACTGTCGTGGAATTTCCTGCCTCAGGAGACTTGGATGTTCCTTTAATGTTTATGATGCGGACAACTTAGGCACACCGGTAGTGGGGGGAGCGGGGGGATCGAGGATAAGGGGGCGTGCAGCTTGAGTTTCTATATGATGTACATTATTGGATTTTGCACTGCTGCGTTATGTTGATTGTGTTTTGGAAAATCAATAAAAAATATTTATTTTAAAAAATGGAACATTAGAGGCCTTAACAATCCCCACAAGAACAAGCATGTACTACATTACCCTGCCCGCATAATACAAAAATTGCATTTCTACAGGAGACACACCTTCCTCCTGGGAGATCACACACCTTTGCATCCCCTTGAGGTCCCCACCGATACTTCTCGAGCTACGGTACATACTCTAGAGTGGTTGCATCTCAATACACAAAAGTCTCCCCTTTCAGCTCTCCACCAGCTATTTCATTGACGATGGTTGGTACGTCATTGTTGCAGGCACCTTGGCAGGTCAGAAGTTGCTTTTAGTTAACGTATAGGCCCTGAATGTTGATTCCCCTGATTTCTTCCACAACCTTCAATCCCTGCTGGCATACAAAGACACTGATCATATTATCATGAGCGGTGGTTTCAACATGATCCTTGACCCCCTACTCAACACCACTGCTACTGCTCCGAGTGGCAAACCACGTTCGTAACAGGTCTCCAGCGATCTTTGTGACACATATCTTCTTAGAGATGTCTGGCGCCTACACCACACTGATGCTCCGGGATACACATTCTATTCGGCTCCTCACTCCATATAGACTTATACAGACTACTAGTTCATGTCACAAACAGTTGCTCCATGATTTGATGCTGCAACCCATCTTCCCCGCACACTCTCAGATCACTCCGCAGTCCAGATGGTGCTGAGGATGCCTTTCGGGGGTGGCCTGGAATGCCAGTAGCATTTCCCGTGCTCTTCTTTACATGACAAACTATTCTGCTCTAAGCTCCACAACTCCATCACCAAACACAGGCTCTGTCACCACACAGACCACACTCTGGGAGGCCTTTAAGGCCTTCATCTGTGGGGTGTGCATATCTAAACAGGCAGTGGTGCTAAGGGATATGCGTCGTAGCGGGGCTTGTGTAGTAGCTAAGCTGGCAGATGTCAAGTGAGTGGACAATGAACACAGTGACCGTCCACTGTTAAGTTTCCGTGCTACACTGCTGGATGAGTATCGGGATTTGGTGAGCAAGAAGAAACCATTTTGGGGAAGTAGGTCAAGGCCAGACATTACAGAGAGGGCTAGTATCCAGGACACACTTTGGTGAGGCTACTTCACCCTCCTAGAGTCTGCGGTTAAATCCCTCCTCGCCGCAACAGATGACATCCGCACCCTACTGGACAAAGGAGAAACAATAGCCCTCATCCTCCTCGACCTCTCAGCGGTATTCGACACAGTCTCCCACCGCACCCTAATATGCAGACTTCGCGACGCAGGGATCCAGGACAAGGCCCTTGACTGGATCAGCTCCTTCCTCTCCGGTAGAACGCAGTGGGTCAGACTCGCCCCTTTCCTCTCGGACCCTACGCCAACCATCTGCGGAGTCCCTTAGGGGTCTTCCCTCAGCCCGACGCTCTTCAACCTTAGACATGGCTCCGCTCACCCCCATCATCAAAACCTATGGACTCAACATTGTGTCATACTCAGATGACACACAACTTATCCTCTCCCTATCCAACGAACCCAAACCCACCAGGCACAACTTTCGAGAAAGTATAGAAGCCGTCGCCAAATGGATGAAAAACAGCTGCCTACAACTTAACACCAACAAGACGGAAGTACTCTCCATGGCCCCAAACCCCGATGCCTGGAACGACACCTGGTTGCCCCCCGCCCTCGGAAACCCGCCCAACCCCATGGACCAGGCATGCAACCTGGGAATCATCCTGGACTTCAAGCTCAAAATGGACTGCCAGATCAACTCAGTCTCATCCTCCTGCTTCCACACTCTCTGCCTCCTACGTAAAACCTTTTTAAATGGATCCCCTCTTGAACACAGAAAGACTGTCACTCACGCCCTGGTCACCAGCAAATTCGACTATGGCAATGTCCTCTACGCTGGAATAAACAAAAACCTCACCCGCAAGCTACAGAACATGCAGAACGCTGCGGCAAGACCGGTCCTCAACCTGCCAAAACACTGCAATCTCCCAACAACTGCGCACACTCCACTGGCTCCCCCATCGAGGTGAGAGTCACCTTCAAGATGCTCACCCATGCATACAAGGCCCTCCACGACAACGGACCAGCATAACTGAACAGCTGACTCAAATTCCAAGCACCCCAAAGGACCCTACAATCAGCCCAGCTCTCCTACGCCGTGGTCCCACGTACGAGAAAAATCGGGAGGCTGCTCCTTCTCCTTCCTTGCGGCCAAGGCCTGGAAAACCCATTCGCTCCACCTCAGACAGACAACATCGCTCCCCATCTTCGTAAGAGACCTCAAGAGCTGGCTCTTCGACGGACCCCCTCCTTGATGGACCAGAACCTGCACCCCTCCACCCCCAGCGCCTTGAGACCCTTACAGGTGAGTAGTCGCGCTTAACAAAGACTTGATTGATTGATTCACTGAGTTGCATTTTTCCGATGGGACACGAGTAAGTGACATCCTTAGTGAACCTCTCCAATATTATGAGCGCTTTTATACCTCTCATACAACCAGTGATGGCACTGACTTGGCTGACTAGCTTGTTGACATTGTGATGGTGTGGGCCACTGATGCTTAGCGGCAATTTCTTAGCAAGCCAGCCTATATCGAGTGATGAGATTATATAGGCTATTAACTCCCTCAATGGGTCTATGGCCCCTGGTCTGGACTGGCTCACTGGGTTGTTTTATAAGACCTATACACACCTCCTCGCTCCGCACCTCCTGGCTATGTATGCAGAGTCTCTGGACTTTTGGGCCCTTCCAACAACATTCAATAAGGAGATTATCACACTGCTGTTGAAACCAGGTAAAGATCTGCAGTGTTGTGCTTCCTATCGCCCCTTGTTGTTACTTAATTTTGATTATAAGATACTAGCTAAGGTGCTTGCGAGCTGGCTATCGCTGTTGATGTACCAGATTATTTCACCCATGCAATTGGGTTTAGTTCCTCAACGCTCCACCTCCTTGAATTTGTGCACCGTCTTTTCGGTACTGCATAGAATTTTCCCAAATGTTCCTGCCGCTGTGGTCCTCCTGGACATGGAGAAGGCTTTCGATTCTTTAGAATGGCCTTTGTTGCGTGTCAACACTGCTTAAATTGGGCCTGCCGTGTGGGTTCATTTGATTAGATAAGTTATTATATTCACACCCAGTGGCCTGCATTGGTGCCAACAGCTCACTCACAGCTCCCTTCATCATCACAAGAGGGACCAGACAGGGCTGTCCCTGTCACAGCTCCTCTTCATTACGCCATGGACCCTCTGGTATGACATCTCCAGGAGAAGCACTTACATCGCGGCCTAGAAATGAAACTGGACCCTCTACTTCTCTTCCTGTATTCAAACGATATTTTGCTGTTCGTACGCCGGCTGGTGGGTAACCTTCACTTCGGTAGATTCTATGGTCTTAGTAAATTGGGCCAAGTCTGAACTGTTCCCCCTCACAGATGTCACCCCTCTTGCACCATGTTATTTCCCCTGGCATGGGGTCACGGCCCAGTCAAGTACCTGGGCATTGTGTTGCACTGTGAAAAGGAGCAGGTTATCCATTCGAATTACATCTTAGCCATTGACTATTTGACCACCCGTATAAACTGAGGGCTTTGGCTCCCACTTTTCATGGCGGGTCAAATCGTGATCATTAAAATGTTTGTTCTCTCTCGTTTTTTATATCTCTTTTTGAACATATCCATTTCTCTCACCAAAGACTTTTTGGCCGCACCCAGGAACATTCTACTGCGGCTCATCTGAGCTGGCCATAGACCCCGGATCGGCGGGGTCACTTTAGTGCTCCCCTGTGATCGTGGAGGTTTTAGCGTTCCCAATTTTCACCTTTACAATGTCCCTTTGCACATTACTGGTGCCACACTAATGTGCGTTTCCCATATGCCAAGCATGAGAGAGACCAGGTGGGATCTGTGCCACTAGCACCAGACTCCCAAAGGGCCTCCAATTAAACCTTACCGATATTTAAAGAATCTCCACAACCAGATGGGCATGGAGAAAACTCATCTGATTACTCGGGGGTCTTCTTTATTCCCCTGCACTACTCTGGTGGACAATCCATGGCTCCCCTTCACATGGGAGAAACTGGTCCAACGCACACAGTTGCAGCACAGCTGGCACCCATTTGGGGATCTGTTTCCTTATGGTCACATTTTCTCTTACCCCGAGGAAGCCCGGTTTACTAATGCCACACACTTGGACCATTTTGCACTACGGCGCATCCACAGTGCAATTGGGCCCAGATAGCCTGTTTTCCACTGACCCCAGAGGCATGTTCCCCCTTGACTTCAGTGATAACAGAGGCTGAAGGTTGGTTTCTGAACTGTACCATGCCAGTGTAGCCCTGCTACCGACACGAGACGGTAACCTCAAAAAGACTTCGGAGAGTGAACTGGGCCTCAGCCTGCCTGATACAATCTGGTACTACTGTTGTAGCCAAAAGCAGCTTGTCTTTCCCAACCACAGACACAAGCTCATACACTACAAATTGTTATGCAGTGTGCTGTCTAGATTTGACCCCACAGGACCTTCTAGCTTCCACAAATGCCACGCCGATGAGGCCGTCTTTGTACAACTGACATGGACATGGTGCACAATCTTTTCCCGACTCTCTTTAATGATAGTATCAGATCATGCCCCCGACCCACTTCAGGCATTGCTGGGTTATGTCAAAGATATATCGTGGTAGTCTACAGGTTCAGTGACATTGCATTCTTACTTGTTAAACAAGAGATTGACTTACATTGGGGTCGTAAGCGTAGGCCGGCTGCCACAGCCTGGCTGAACAGCTTCCCATATTTTGTATCTTTAGCGAACTATGGGGCAGATTTATGAGGACTGGTGCATCCCTGCATATCAGCAGGGATGCGCCAGCAAAGATGCGACATGCCGGAATACCCTTGCGCCACCAGGGATGCGTCACATTTACAATGCGACACACCTTGGTGCAAGGATAGCCAGATGCGTGTCGCATCTTCTGGCGGAAGGGCAGCACATTGCTGGAGTTGTGTTGCAAGCGTGATGCGGCTCCAGCAATGCTCAGGGGCGCCCTATGCCTAACATGCTGCGTCACTCCTTACTCCTGCTTCAAGCAGGGGCAGGGCTTTGACGTAGCATGGACGCACAAGATTTCACTGCGTCACTTTTACGTGGCGTTCCTGCGACGGAACGCCCACACTGTGCAGAAACGCCCACATGAAACCTAACACAGATTTCATGTGGCGCAGGGCTTTACAACGTGACTCATCTCCCTAGATGCATCACGTTGTAAACAAGGCGCAATGTGGCGCATTGTTTATGCCACCTCTGCATCACGGCAGTGATGCAGCGGATGCTTAAATGTAGCGCATGGGGTTTGTAAATTTGCCCCTCTATGCGTAACTACAGCCCCCCACTGGCAACCTCTGCGAGATTATGTACTGCCATTGGAGCCCACTGACCAGGGCTGACTTGCATCCCTGCTGTCCTCTTGTACGTTTCTAACCTCTCCTGTTACCTTCTTTATGTACATGGATTGCTATTGATGTTTTGATTTATGCTGAGTTTTCCTGCCACGTCTCCCTCATCTCGTATCTTTTTAATGTTCTACTGCTGTACTTACTGTCGCACTAAAACCCTTCAGATATATTGTTGAAATGTCAGTTCTTCTTTTGGTGCCCACACTGTGGGTTATCTGTATGCTGTTGGTGTACTATAATAAAAAGATAAATAAAGTTTTTTTTAAAAAGAAGTCCAAAAACAGAAATACACTGCAAAATTCTGAAACCAACGCGGTCTCACTAAGATGACAGAGAGGATGGTGTCCAAACCTTAAGTGTTTTATTACAAATTTACTGTACGTGACCAGGCCCACTGCTATCTGCGCAGAAGCTGGAACAAGGTCACCAAAGACCAGCTCACCACCTACCTCAGCAAAACCCCACACCAGCATCACAGATGCCAAAACCTCAGCACACAAACTCCGCCGCTGGATCCCCTCAGGCAAGCAGCCTTTCAAGAAAGCCAGTTGGTTCTCCTGTGCCCTCCAAGATTCCGGGAGCACCTGCAGATGGCTCGATAAAAGATGGAAGAGCAGCAAGACCGTGGCAGACCACGCAGCCTTCAAAACCACCGTCACTGCACACCACCACCTCATCAGAACAACAAAGAAAGCAGCCATACAGGAACGCATCAATGCCAATGCACACAACAGCAAAGAACTCTTCGCCATGGACAAATAATTCGACAAACCCAGCATAGAGAAAGCAGTCATTCCCCTCTCTCAAGACCTCTGGGACAATCTCACCACCTTCTTCCACCGCAAGATCAAGGAGATCTACAACAGCTTCGCCAACCAAGAACAACCCACCTCACCCGCAACCACTGCACCCAATAGCTCCAGACCCCAGCGGACCTTGCCCAACTGGACCAACCTCACCTCTGATGAAACCCTCAGGACCACTATGGAGCCCCCTCAGATCCCTGTCCTCACCACATCTTCAACAGAGCCTGCACCTCCATCGCACCCGAACTCTGCCATACCATCAACTGCTTCCTGGAGTCCACCTCCTTCCCTGAAGACTGGAAGAACACAGAGATCAACCCCATGCTGAAGAAACCCTCTGCCCACCTGATGGACCTCATGAACTACAGACCCATCTCTCTGCTCCCCTTCCCAGCCAAAGTTATCCAGAAAGCCATCAATGTCCAACTCTCTGAGGGACATATTATCAAGCCAGGCGATAAAATGATCGCCGCTTTAGCGGCAGAAAACTGCCGCTAAAACGGCGATAATGGGCTTGATAATATGCTCTATGGAATTCCAATTGAAGCCCATGGTAAATGTGAAGGACGTCTAACATGGGCTTCAGTTGGAATTCCATAGAGCATATTATCAAGCCCATTATCGCCGTTTTAGCGGCCGTTTTCTGCCGCTAAAGCGGCGATAATTTTATCGCCTGGCTTGATAATATGCCCCCGAGTTCATTGAAAAAACCACATCCTGTACCTCTTCCCATCGGGCTTCAGAAGTAACCACAGCACTGAGACTGCTCTCGGCGCCACTACCGACAACATCTGCACCATTCTCAACCGAGGCGAGACGACCACCCTCATCCTCCTGGACCTCTCAGCCGCTTTCAACACAGTCTCCCATCACACCCTCGGTGCAAGACTCCACTACGCAGGCATCTGCGACAAAGCCCTAGAATGGATGCGCCCCTTCCTCACCGGCTGAGCACAGAGAGTCAGACTTCCACTATTCAACACAGAACCCACAGAGATCAGCTGTGGAGTTCTTCAGGGTTCCTCCCTGAGCCCCACACACTTCAGCATCCACATGTACCCACTTGCAGCCATCGTCAGAAGCCACGGACTCAACATCGTCGCCTACGCTGACAACACCCAGCTGATTCTCTACCTCACAGATGATCCCACAGCCGCAAAGAGCAACTTCCACAAAGGGATGAGGCAGCCACCACCTGGATGAAGGACAGCTGTCTCTAGCCACCTCAGACAAGACAGAAGTCCTCATCTTGGGCTCCACCCACCCCCTCTGCATGGGACGACTCCTGGTGGCCCGCAGTGCATTGAACCCACACCCACAGACCACGCCTGAACCCTCTGCATCCTCCCGAACTCCTCGCTCTCAATGAACTACCAAATCAACGCCATCTCGTCCTCCTGATTCCACACGCTCCGACTGCTTCGCAAGATTTTCAAGTCTATCACCACCGAATCCAGGAAAACAGCCAACCATGAGCTTGTCAGCAGCACACTCAATTACGGCAATGCACTCTATGCCGGCACCACCCAGAAACTCCTAATAACACTGCAGAACTTCCAGAACATCTCCGCCAGACTCACCCTGAACATCCTACGTTGCAGTCACACCACTGGCCACCTTAAAGACCTTTGCTGGCTATCTATCAACAAAATAACTACCTTCAAGCTCCTCACACACACCTACAAGGTGAATACCCCCATGCAACAACTAGGACATATACTAGATCCAATATTTTCCAACTTCCAGGAGATTGAAGTGGACACCCCCACTATGGTCCCTTGGTCAGACCAGCATTTGGTGGCCTTTTATACCCCTCTCACCAGACCTCCTCTTCGCTCCAGGTCGAGCCAGAGGATCACCTGTAGGAAATGGACTAAGTTCAATACCGAAATCTTCACTCAGACTCTCCTGAGCACTGATCTCCAACTAGTAGACAACATCAATATAGCCAACTCAGATGTTGAAAAATTTATTCTAGGAGCCATAGACGAATGGGCCCTGTGGACCACTCACAAAACTCAGAGGAGGCGGAACTCTGTGCCCTGGTTCAACAAAACTCTAGCGGTAGCCAAAACAACTTGTCAACGCCTTGAGCATAAGTGGAGGAAGTACTACTCCCCCACGAGTAAAACAATCTATAAGAATGAGCTTAAACACTATCACGCACTCTTTAGAAAAACACGCTGTGCCTTTTACACAGATAAAATTGAGCAAGCCAACAACTCATCTAAAGAACTTTTTTTCATACTTAAATCCTTGTCCTCACTTGAACACACTATGGCCCCCTCACCTATTATATTAGAGCACTGCAATAATATTGCTGACTTCTTTGCATCTAAAGTCGCGAAGATCTGCAACACATTCCCATAAGAAACACGTAGAGGTCTCAGTCCTGACACCCCCTACAACACTTCTTTTGAGGGGATTGATCTCTCTGAATTTAAAATCCCCATGCTGGATGATCTTAAGAGTCTGGACAAGAGCATCAAATCTGGATCCCCGTTGGATCCAGCCTTGCCTAAAATCCTGATGCAAGGAATGGACGCTATTCTGCCCTATGTCCAACAACTCATAGATATATCCTTTTGCTGCAGTGAAGTTCCACTGAAGTGGAAGCAAGCAATAGTTCTCCCTTTGGAAAAAACAACTTCCGCCGACCCTGATCTGCTAGACAACAAACGTCCAATCTTGCTCTTGCCTTTCTTCACTAATATTGGCGACAAAGAGGTGAACACCCAACTGGTTAAACACATTAATCTCAACAATTTATTTCATCTCGCTCAATCTGGCGTCAGAGCCTCCCACTCCATGGAAACGGCTTTACTTCTCGCAACTGAAACCTTGCGGAAAAGCACCGATGAAGGCCATACCGCTGCACTGGTCCTGCTGGACCTAAGTGCAGCTTTCAACACTGTATCCCATAACGTGCTCCTGCAGAGACTAAGACTTTGTGGGATTGGAGGCTCAGCTCTTCGCTGGCTGACCTCCTTTCTCCTTTCCCGCAGCTTTCAAGTCGCTCAACATCCACATACATCCAAAAGTATTCCGCTCACGCAAGGGGTCTCGCAGGGCTCGATACTGAGCCCCACTCTCTTCAGTCTTTTTATGGGCCCCTTTGCAGAAACAGTGGGAAAATATAAAGTAACCATTGTATCTTATGCTGATGATACGCAATTGATTATCACCTTATCCCAGGACACGGAGACAGCTGGCAATCAGTTCTCCTCTTGTTTAGGGGAGCTTGCCTCATGGATGTCCAAGAATTGCCTTAAATTTAACGGCAATGAGCTGGAAGTATTTATCATGGGGAAAGTCCCCTCAATTTGGTCCTCGTCTTGGTGTCCCCTTGGGCCCAACCCCTAGCCCCAAAGAAGAGACCAAAAATGTCAGTGTCTGGTTTGATCCAAAACTTTCCTTTGAGAATCAAATCAGGAAGGTAGCTGGAAAATGCTTTGGGACTCTTAAAGTCCTAAGAAAAACCCTTGACCTACTACCTCTCACTTCCAGAAAAACTCTTGTACATGCTCTACTTACATCTCAGATTGACTACGGCAATCTACTTTATCTAAAAGCTGCTAATAAATGTCTCAATAAACTTCAACGCATCCAGAATGCGGCTGCCCAATTGGTTCTGAATCTTCCCAGAAGATCATCCTCCCCTAGAGCTCTTGACACCCTCGATTGGCTGCCAGTGGAAAAAAGGATCATCTAATAAAGCTATGTGCTATTGACACAGAATTCTGTGGAGGAGAAGTCTAAGCTTTCTCCACCCCATGTTAACCCCTTACATTCCAGTACGTAAAGTGAGGTCGACGGGAGCCCACCTGGTCAAAGTGCCCAAATTCCAAAGGACCAGGATGGGAGCGCAATTCTTTGGCTATCTGGCAGCTAAAAAGTGGAACACCTTACCGCTGACCCTGAGAGCTGAACCCACTAAGAGCATCTTTCATAAAGATAAAAAAACCTGGTTATTTTACCCCTAATCCAAGATTCTCCTTTTGCCTTCCTATACATCCTCCTCCCACCTTAGGTGCTATCTCTGCTCTCCTTCGGGGGGTCTGGATCCTAGTTTTGGGAAACACTGTTGGGTGTAACCAGGTGCTTTACAAATTGATTTATTTAATATTATTACAAAGCCCTTCACAATGCAGGATCTGCATACCTCAACCACCGCCTCTCCTTCTACACTCTCCATCCCACATATCCGCAAGACCACTTCTGGAGGAAAATCCTTCTCCTACCTTGCTGCAAAGACTTGGAACTTCTTGCTTCTGCACCTAAGGCAATCACCATCACAACCACAATTTCGGAAGGATCTCAATACCTGGCTCTTCGACTGAACCTCTGATTTAACCCCCCAATCACCTTGAGCCCCTAATGGATGAGTAGTCATGCTTACCAGAAACTTAATTGATTGATTGATTGATTGAACAAATTTAGTTCAGGTTGCATATCAAATCAATCAGCAGCATTGATAAAAGAATACTGGCAAAACAAAAATGTTTAAAAGTCATTCCACTTTTCTGATGGCTAGTATAGCCATCACATACATCAAATGAACCTTCTGTGATTACTTCAAAATATTACTGCCTTCAACATCTTATGCCTTGACTTCTCCAACTCCTCATCTCAGCATAGGCCTTACACTGATTCGCTTCTAACTCCACTTCATCCCTTTTCCTCTTACCTCCCTTTCCTTCGATCACCGTCTTCCTTTGTCTTATGCATTTCAAACCCTTAAACATAACAAATAAACTAATCAAGCAAATGCCAATAATCAAAATAGGCCTCAATATAGCGCCTGGAAGTCCACTAGCCAGATTACTAAATCAACTGCCTACAGCAGCAAATCCATTTCCAACTACTTCCCAAGCACCAATCTCTTCTAATCCCTTCAAATTCATCCTGTAATAGTCTTCACAAATCCCCTTCTCTCCTACTCTTATCAGAAATAAATGTACAAAATTGGTTTCCTTATCACACAATTAAATTAGTTTATGCACAGTGGTCTTCGTGAGTCACCCATAGACCTACTAACCTTCTTCAATAATAACACCCTTACTCTTCTACTGGACTCTCGTCCCTAAGGAATCTTCATAATTCAATAAATGCAAAGTTCAAAGTTTAATTCAACTGTTTAAGTTCATAGACACAGACACAGTTGTTGTAATGACGATCAAGCTAAGAAATCAAATGCTGTTATGTGTGGGCACAATTCATGTAGGAGCCGTTGGCACAGTTCCAAGCTTACTTACATCATCGGTAATCAGATCAAGTTCACTGTTAATGTAGTAAGTCCACTCAGGGGCTGAGTACCTCCTTCACAGCACTCTCACTCTTTCCAATCTACTTAGAAGTGGTTGTTAGTCTTCGCTGTCATTCAATCCACTTAACTCTGTTTCTTCAATGGCAGCTTGTGGAATCATTTTAATGGACAAATGTGGTCTTACCCTCTTGAACCCTTGGTCACTCCTCTCTCTGCTGATCACTTTTGATCCATTACGTGGCCCTTCACCGCGATCTGTATCATTAACCACCTGCGCATGAGGATGAGTCACTGGGATTTTGCCTGATACACTCGCCACATATTCAGAACTTACTTCAACTTGGCTCTGCGTCACTTCTGGAACTTGAACCACGGGTTGCCTCCGAGGTTCCTGGGTGTCTTATTCAACCTTCCTCTGCTACTCCAAGGTTGGGGGTTGAGATTTAGCAGAGGGTGTTACCACCTCTTCATCTGGATTTCTCACTCATTGAGTATAAGAGGCATGTTTCCAGTTTGACAATCCACCACACTTAACAACTTTGTTGGTCGCCAAAGTGACCTGCTAAGGACCCTTCCAATAGGTCTCCAGACATGACTTTTGGACATGTTTCTTGACCACGACTGAGTCCCCTGGACCAAGATCGTCGCACTGTCCTTGTTGAGGACGTGCAGTGAAGGCTTAAACCCAGTGAGAAAGCGAACACAATATATCAGCCAGTCCTCTGCAGTTGTTGAAATTCATATCATCTGTGATAATCACAAGCAAACTAGCAGGCACAGCAGGCAGTCTCGTAGACCAATAACAGAATCACTAGGTAACTTAAGAGTCTCCAAATGCCTCCTCAGAATCTGGTTAAAAATTAAAAGACTTTCAGTATACCCCACAGAAACTAAGCATCATGCCAACATTCTATTTTAGAACCGAAAGGGAAAAGGGATGAAAAGAATATTTGACACAGATTAATAACTGTAACCCACATAACTTCACAGGGTATCTTAAATAATATCACGGCAGGATTCGGTGTATCAGTGACAAAATATTGAAAACATAAATATCGTGTGGACAGAATATCGTGTCAAAAATATTAAGAACCAAAATATCGAGAAGGTAAGTGCAAATAGTTAAAAATAGATTTACTATTCTCAACTTCACATCGATGCACCTTGTACCTTGAAGATATATATATATCGGCAAGGTACATATATGTGGAGTTTTATATTGTAAAACTTTATTTACCTGTAGAAACTTACCTTGACAATATTTTAATCCTCGATATCTTTGACACAATAGTTTATCCCATGATATTTGTGCTTTCAATATTCTGTCTAAATACCGGATTCAGTACCTCGGGGCAACATGTAACAATGATATTGTTATTCTTTTGCCAGTCCTGCACAATATGGTACTCGCTGCTCAGTTTCTGAAGACCCATAATAGGGAAATTGCATGGACTCCACAAAATCTCCTTCAATATTCCTTGCTGTATCACAAATCCCATTTATGGGGTGATCCCAGCTATTGTTTCTGGTGTAAGAGTATACTGTGGCATTTGGGGATAATCAGCATTAGAGTTAGCAGTCATTCACACAGATTCTATACCTTTGATAAGTCCGATGTCTTTACCTGAGAAATTTCAGACTTCAGGCTTCACAGTATCCCTTAAATCAGTTAGTAAGTCTTCCTTGGTCATTAAAGGAAACATCCATGCAGCTGTTCCTTGCTTAGTTATATAAAAATCAACATCTTCATTGTGTGTTTCAAACTCAACACTGCCCAGTGTACAATATATGGTGCAATTTCACTTGCTAAATAAATCATGCTCTATCAAACTGACTGGAGTAGAATCATATATCACAAATTGATGATTTTTCTCAAAGGAACCAATTTTAACCGGGACCTTCTTTGATACATGGTTAATGATCTGATTATTTGGAACACCTACAACTTTGATCTGTTTACCCAAGAGGGCTAATTTTGTGAACTTCAGCTGTTCTCAAAGTGGAAAGGTAGCACCAGTGTCAATCAAAAAGGACACTGGCTAGCCATTCACCTCACCTTCAACGAATGAAGCAATCTGGTCCTCTTCCAAGATTGCACCAAATACGCAATCTTCCTCCCAAGTAAGGCACTGTTATCAAAAACTGGAAACTGTTGAAAGGTAGATTGATTTGGAAAAGGGTTCTGACTCACTTTCGCTACCTGGTTCATTGATGCTTGTGAAACCTGCATCACTGGACTTGAGGAAAGTTAGTATTCTGAGGTCTCTGCATTTTCATATTTTGCATAAAATTCACATTCTGCATTTGAACATCTATTGGGATTAGGTCGGCATTCCCACTTCCAATGGCCCAATTTATTGCAGTGATGACACAGATATGGCTGCTTCAACATCTCCACATCTGTCCCTGTACTTGGATCAATTGAAACACCACGACCTCTACCTTCTGGAACACCACTTTAGTGTAGTTCCTATAGCACCCCTGCAGGACCTGCACTTTTGGATAACATACCCTGTGGCCTGGTGGCAGACTGATTCTGAGCACCCCCACCGAGTATGTTAGCCTGTTTGCATTAGCTAGCTCACAGTGCCACTGGAATCTCCTTTTTATCAGAGAGATTAGTTTTTGGCTACCTCAGAACACGCAACCCTGATTCCTCAGACTCGTGGAAACAATGTACTACTTTTCGCTCAGTCACTCGTGCTTGCTCATTTGGTCTCTGAGAGTTACACAGAAGAAACAGTTGAGTGTGTTTACAATAAGAATTTATTGCACAGTTGTTCTTCTAGTGTAAAATATATGTGCTGCGACAGCTGTTAAACAGTAGCAGAGATATATGATCAGCAGTACAGTGAATTTAAAAGGTTAGTACAGTTCTACCATTTTGAAATAGTCATGAACATATACATGAATATAGAATGCATTTATAAAATAAAGCGCATACTCCTACGATACCTGTCTAGAAGTACCTAGGTGTACCTAGCAATGTGAGTAGGTGCGAAAGAAGCCAAGAATCCCGCTAGGATTTAGTCAAACCCCATTACCTGAATAATGAGAGTGTGGGACCCCATCCTGGTCTCGAGTTGGACACCCCGCAAGAGATGGTTAGACCACTGTCAGCTGGAGCAACTGCATGCAGGAGCCTCAGCGTCTCTGGTCAGTGCGTCAGTCTGGAAGTCTCGGTTCCCTCTAACTACTGATAGCAAGAGGTGCTGTATTTATACAGAAAACGATAGAGTCCCTTTGTCCCTTGTGTCTTGTGTTAGCCATTGTTGGGTATGAGGATGACATATGAGATGAACCTTGTGCGTAGATAGTAGGAAGGTGGTGTATAGCCCCTGCCTGGTTTCCAAGTAGCCTCGTGAATTATTCATACGTGCAGTGTCAGTCTAAGGATGAAATTATAGAGCACTATTGTTCGGGAAAAACCCTCCTTCTGCACCCAGGCCTAGAACTAGGTAAAAGGTTCAGTCCAAAAAAGGCATTCAATCCTTATAAGGCGTTTTGTCCTTAAATGGCTTGTTAGTGTGTAATGTAGGGGAAAGGGTATGATGAGCCCTGGGCCTATATTAGGGTACCTATATGAAACATAACACCAACTCCTCCTAATACTCAACAATAATAATATGCAAGTGAGATACTCATTTTACTGGGTGTCAGCGCATAAAATTATCAATGAGCCATTAGAAATGTTTCTAAAAAACGTAAAAAATAGTTTAAAAACAGTTTAAAAACGGGGAGAATAAAAACAAATTCTCAGAAATATTAGAATTGTTCCACAAATCACAGTCCTAAATGAGTTCGATCATACATGTTGAACTACTATAAGCGCCCTTAGAAGGCCATGCTTTTTTAGTTGAAAGTGTCAATTTTAGGAAGTGTTCCAAATTTAGCAGTGTTTGTGAAATGTAATTGGAAAATCCGAATTCTTTCCCAGCACACGTAGAGCCATAGTCAGATTAAATGTCCTGGTTGGGAGACGCAACATCATTGCTGCTTGCTGCCGCAGGGGACGGACCTTGTAACATCTTACAGCGCACGTCAATGGAGCATAGATGAAATTCAGTGCAGCCAACAGCTGGTGGAGAGGCAGCCAGTGCTGTGGTCTATACCTCGGTGCTAATGGTGGAGCTGAAGCTCAACCCTGTTGTAAAAGGCACCTGTGGGTTCTCGAGGAATGCATTTGTCAAGATGGGAATACGCTGGGGACATTGCAGAGTATAGGACCTCAAGGGCTCCAGCCTCGCGTTTAAGTCCACAGGCGTTTCGGTCGCCAGTGTCAGACACAGGTCCAACATGCATTCTTCAATGCAAAACAGGCATCGAAGAACAGGTAAGATGCAGTCCATCCAGACGGGTCTGAATGATAGGAACCAAGAAGCACTTAGTTCTCGAAGGCAAGGAGTGCCTAGATGTTGTACCATGTGCTCACAGTAATTTGTCTCCAGGAGAGATTTTGCCATCTCATTGGTGATTGGGCCATCCATTGCGTAGCAGGTAAACAACAATCAGGATTCCAGCTATTGAGAGCAGGATCAGAGGTGGACCTCCAAAAATGATACCAAATACGGGGTGTATAAAGTTTGGAATAACTACAAAGATTGTCTGAAAGGTGCTAAGAAATCCTGACGCTATGGTCTTAAATAGGTGAACAATACCACTCGTATCTGACATTAAAGATACGACCCACCATTTCTGCCAAAATGAATGGGGCAGTTTGTACGTATAAGCACCTGTATCTCAGTCGAGGTCCTTACTATTTGACGTTCAAAGGTTTCTCGAGCGGTGGGTTAAGGGTACAGTTTGCTGTAAAAGCATGGCTTTCAGTCTGCTCAAAGTATCAAACTGTACAAAAGAAACATTCAGCGAAGGCCATAGCGGCACCTCCGTGACTGTATTTGTCGGAGGAAACAACACTTGCCTACAGCAAGTAACCTTGGAGTTCACAGTGACCAGATAGGCAATGCCCGGAAGCATACCACAGCAACCTTGATCGTTCAGCATCAAGTAACTCCGATTCGAGAGTAGCTCGAACACTAGTGTAATCACGGCAGCTGGATTCCTTTCATGTGACAGGACAAATTTGCTACTGATCCATTACAAGATCCGTGCAATGAAATGTCCTGGCAAATGAACTGCTCAAAGCGCTCTTGCAGTTTGTACCACTAAGAAACACTTCTCGATCCTCACTCCGGCATCGAAATCAATATGGTAAATCCCAGGATTCCTTAATGTAATCTTTACCCAATTTTTCATATTTGCCTGCCTGCCTATGCTCAAGGCAATACTGAAACTGAAAGGTTGTGACCAAGAGAATGATATGGCCATGGATTAGCCATTCTGTTGATGGTAATTCCGCCACTGTAAATTGTAGCCTTTCCAGTTTTTCAATACGTAGCATTGTATATTTAGCTCCTCTTTGTGCCATTTCTATCTGTTTATCTGTTAGATTGTATTCAGAAAACAGAGCCGTACTGTTTATAAAACGCCAAGGCACAAAGCCTGCACGCAAAGATTGCAGTGTCCAGCTCAATAACATGATAGAATGTAATTGAGATTGCCCGTGTTGTAGTAGGGACAAATCCTGTTCTAGGATGTCTATCGCTGAAGACACAATGTTGCCTAAAGAATATATTCTGGAGGACAAAGTTGTTACCCCATTGTCTACCACAGCTAAAGATTTTTCTAAGTTAATACGGTCTAATTACCGTATTCTCTCTGCGCCTCTTGTTGGGATATTTTCCAGATTTCGTTATAGGCTGAGTAAATGCCAGCATATATGAAAAGTTTCTGACGTTGTTTTCTGGGTCCTAGTAAAAAGTCCCTAAGATCCATGTCATGTGAGAATAAATATAAGTGTTGTTTCACTTCTGTGAGTGTTGAGGTTTCTAGCCAATCAAGGCACAACTTTCCAACACTATAAGATGTCACTACCCCCGGGTGTTCTCTCTGTACATAATGTGGGTCTGGCCTATGGATGCTGAGTCCCTCAGTGATGTTCAGGAATCTCTTATGACATATGTTCATGTCTAAGGGCCAAACCACCCACTCCTTCCAATTTGGGTCTGTCCTATTGTACTGTATGTTGTCATCTTCTGTTGCCCCTTCTTTTGTAGTCGAATTCTGCCACCCCCATGTGTTGGTGTTGGAAACCGAGGTGTGTTCAGGTCCTTGTTCTTGGCTAGTCCAAGACAGGATGTCAGTTGCACATTGTCATTCAAAAAGATCATCTGCTCTGGAATGAGGCAAGCTCTAAACAGCGCTTCTGTTCCCTGGACTTGCCAGTCCCTAGATCCCCAGACTGATTTTAAGTCTATTGTATCTTTCCATAGGTTAAACCCTTGTTCAGTTGGGTAAGAAAGGAAGCAGAGTAAATTTGTTTGGTGTTTGTCAACATAATTTTCAGGGCTGATGTTGGTGCAACCTTATAATAATATGAGGCTGGATCTGAGGTGTTAAACCCTGAAAAATATGAACATTTCTGTGCAAACGTTTGCGAACTACTTTTTGGTGGTGTAGGACAATGTTTCCATTGATGGTATTCAAATACATTTCTAGGTGAAATAGATTTGTGCAGGAACTGAAGACCATAATGTTGGTAACAGTGCAATGTGTCATAATCTGAAGAACATTCTAACATTTCATTGTTCGAAAATGCAGCGGTTTTCTCTAAATCAGACAACATATTATTAACTGTTTCAGTGTACCAATCATCAGAAAATGTACTGGAGGTAATGATATCACTTAATGAAATTTTAAGTATATGATTAATTTTTTTAAGTTCGGTCGGGCCGAATATATTAAAATCAACCTTGTCCCACACTATACCATCCGATAATGGAACTGCTGTAATGTTCACTGATGACAAGTCTCTTTGCTAATGATGTGATGATGGATGTGGCTTCAGTAGTATGTTGACCTTTTGGGCTGAGGAGCTTTGTTGAAGATAGCGTCTATTAATAAACGTACTAAAAGTTATTACTAAACCTAGCCAGAAAAGGGGAACAAGTTTGATTGCATTGTTGCATAGTCCTTCATTTCATATAGGAGACTCTTCAAGCGTGATGAGTCTTTCTGTTCGAACTTCTTGGATTGTAGCGAGAGGAGGGCGTCTGCTACTTTGGAGTCCACGAGGCCTACTGCTTAGTATCAGCCACACAGTGTGGTTTGATTAAGTTTATTGAGACAAACCGTTTCTCCTTTTTCCCGGCAAGAGGCGGCAAAAGTACAGTTCTTGTTCCTTGTACTGCAAGGACTGGTACAGGTGTTCTGTATGACAGTCCAAATTCCTTTTTGGCCGCAATTTTCTCTCTGACCAGATCCCCGACTTTTGGGATCCAGTCAGGTCTTGCCGTGTCTGCCTTGACTTCCCCAGTGGCGGTCTGCTTTAGTCAGACATTGCTTTGCTTTGTCCTGGATTCATTAAGATCCTGAAAAACAGCCAAACGATCATGGAAATCAAATGGTTTGTCATCCGCCACTGCGCCTTCACAATCAAGATCAGGCACCCACATTTGTGTCCCAAAGAGGACTTCATACGGAGTGACACCCCTTAGAGAGATTCTTGGCTGGTTGTTTAACGCCCGCTGTACCCCATAAAGGTGTTTGACACAACTGATTGCTTTAATTCCTGTTTTTTCCTCTCCACAACCAAATTTTCTCAGAATGGTATGGAGAGGAGTACCGCAATGCTGCACCCATTCCTTCCATGGCCTCTTGGTAAGCCTGAAAGCTAAATGCAGGGCCGCGGTCAGAATGTAATGTGTTAACTGCGAATGTGCCGATAAAGACTCACAAATCTTTGATAACAGTTCGAGCGTCAGCCGAGCTCTGAGGCCAAACCCATAGAAATCTCAAGCAGGAATCCACTGCAACCATGGTACATTTCTAAGCCCCATCCATTTGTAAGGAGCCGCAGTGGTCCAAGTGCACACATGCGAGAGGTTTGTCTGATTTGAAAAATGGTGTCTGCGTGGGTCTTGCTACAGTGGAGCCTTTCATCTGCTGGCAGATGTCGCAATTCAAGACATAGCCTTTAGTTTGCTCAGTTAACCCTGGCCACCAATAGTGCTATTTCAGTAAAGAAATAGTGGCTGTAACCCCTGTGTGCGCAGAGCCCAAACCCTTGTGTGCAGCTAGTATTAAACCTTGCATACTATCCATATTTGGTATTACCCTATCCCCCACTCCAGGAATCTGAGCATATGGAATGTTTTGTGCATCTAACTTGTAGGTGTATTTGAGTGGAAATCTTTTAGGTACTGCTGTGCTGCCTTTGCATAAAGCAATGACAGCTACCATTATCTCACCGTCTATTCTTGTTTTGGAACGAGTGAGTGCAGCTACGAAAGCCGTGCGAACAGCCCCCTTTGCGGCTTCATCAGGCAATGAATTCCCTTCAACGTGAATGCCATCACGTTGATGACTCAATGTATGGATCACGTGAGTCCATGGTAGCTCGTATTTCAACTCTGCTACCTGTTCCCATAGCATTTTATGCTTAATTGTGCCACCCTTCGCATCTTTAAACCCATTTTGCTCCCAATGGTATAGGTATTCATTATATGACTGAACACAGTAAAACAAATCACACATGATTAGTTTGGGGAATTTGTGATCTGTATTTACAAGTGCCAGTATCAGTGCTTTTAATTCTGCCAACTGTGCTGTGCAGTCTTCTTGCAATTGCATTTTTGTGCAATTTGGATGGAACTTTCCATCCTGAATGCAACCTTTAACGATAGCACACACTGCGCTGTATTGCTGCTTACTTTCTATGGCCGGTTGTGCAGATCCGTCAGTATAAATAATATATTCACACTGATCGAGAGGCAAGATTTAATTTGGTAGAGGATATTCTCGTTCATATTGCAGGAATGCCTGTGTTTTTAAACTTGGATCAAATCTGTATTCAACGTCTGTTGCAGTAAGAGAAATAGCCCATTGTATCCATCTTGAATGTAAGGCTTTCGTATTTGGAATGCTTGCCTTTGTAACTGCTTCTAATGCCGGTACCGGGGTTACGACAATAATGTGTTTCCCCTGAGCCAGTGCTGTTTTTCTTGCTACAGCAGTCTGAACAGCTGTCAGTATTTTTTCTGTTGAAGTGAAACGCATTTCTGCATTTCTGTACAGGTGTGATTTGTATGAGATTGGTACAGTTTCTCCTTCATTGAAGGTTAAGTAAGTGTACCCGCATTTACCCGCAATTATACGGATCACCAAGTGGCGTACATTTACACGTGTTTTGTAAGTGTTTGGAAGCTATCATGTCTTCCTGGAGTGGACGAAGAATATTAGTATGTTATTGTGTCCAATTTCTGGCTGAAAAGTCAGGTTTTATTAAGTCGTAGAAAGGTTTTACCCTTTGTGCGTAATCTAAAATGTATGTTCTTCCGAAATTCAGGAATACCAGTATTGATTGTACATTTTTTTATGATTTTGGATGCTGGAGCAGCGCACACTCTTCTAAAAAGTTTGCTGCTAGACTTTTCTCTTCACTTGACAGCACATATCCCAAAAATAGGACATTGAGGTGGGCTATTTTTGATTTTTTTAAGTTATATTTGTTACCTCAGTGGCAAATCCCATAAAAATTGTGCTTACCCTGGTCAAGTGCCTCACTAAGTCGTCGTCCGTTAGATAAATATCATCCACATAGGACAATGCTTCTTCATCAAATTTTTGAAGTAACTCTGTTACCCTTCCTGAAAATACCCCGGGGCTACTCTGATACCCTTTGGGGAGTCGACAAAATTGTTGCTAGAACCCTAGTGCCGAAAATGTGGTCAGATACCTGCTTTCAGGTGCTACATTTTGGCAGAAAAATCCATTTGAGATATCAAGTGTTGTTTTGTATTTTTTCAGCACAATGTTATTCATTAATGCGGCACTATGTGCATTTTGGACAGCAAATATCTTTGTGCATGAGTTTAAATGTCTGTAATCTAAAACTAGACGATATGTATTGTCGGGTTCATTGGAGAGGTCCATTTTTCAATGACCCCCTGGTATTCAAGTTGATCTAAGGTCTCACTGACCTGTTTTTTTAGCTTCTTGCCTTATTGGGTATTGCCTCGGAGCATTAGGTGAAACTTTTAATGGTATCACGTGGTAGGTTGAGTCCTCACCCCACCCAGCGTGATTTTTGGACAATGCTGGAGCTTGGGCTATTGCCTACTCCCGTGCATATTTATGTTTGAGGTGAAGGGGAAGATGATTGGAAAATACAGGAGAAATTATACTTTCTCCCCTGGGGCACTCCATTACGAATGCTGGCGGACAATCTTGTTCGGCTAACAGGATGTCATAACCAGATGATAAGTTCTTCCAAAAGAGACCTTTTACTTTCCTGGGCTTGTCCCCCTCCATCCGGAGTGTTATTTCATATAACTTATGTGGGACGCTCACCCTTTTGTCTGATGTTTCCACCGTGATGTAATCATTCAAGTCCGCTGTCACCAGAAATTTCTTCAGGTTGTGGTGAGCTATTGTTACTGTCTAGCATCGTCTGAGCCCATTCCCCGTTCAGAAATTGTGTCCTCAGAATTCTGGGCATGTCTTATTTTCAGACCAAGCAACTTTCTTTTTCTTAAATTGAGGTTTTGATTTTGGCTTATCTTCTTTTTTGGAAGTAAATTCTTGAGCACACAGCTTGTATCTGGACTGTGTGCGCTCGTCCTTATGTTCTGACCGTCCTTCTCTCTCAGAGTTTTTCCTTGAGACCTGAAAGGAACGAGAGGAACGTGTATTAGTATCCTGGTACCTGTCAGGTTTCCTAATATTATCCCTATTCCTAAGGTTATACCTCTTTTCAGGGGGCTCCTGTGGAGGAGACCTACCTCAGGACTGAGATCTGTTGTTTTTAAAATGTTGTTGTTTTTTATCATCCCACTTCTTTTTAGAAGAAGTCGGTGTCTGCTTAGAAGTATCCTTTTCGGGATTGCCCATTAGTTGAGGTTTTACAGCTTTTCCCCCCAAACTATCCCTGCCTAAATCTGCATACGCAGTTTCAATTATTTTGGTCAATTCATATTCTTGATATAAAGGACTGAACTCCCTTAGGCGTTGGCGGATTGCCACTGACGCTGCTTCCCCTTTAATATTAGCTAGTATTATGGCTGATACCTGGTCGAAGTTATGTAGTAACTTCATCCCTAGGTTCAGAGCAGGCTCTGCTCCATACTCATTTTGTATTTGTCTTAATACATCTGGTATTACTGCTAATGAAGGAATACCATGAGTTCTGGTATATATGGCAGCAAAGAATGTACTCCAAGAGGTACAATCCTCAAACTGTGGTGTAATCCCCATGGGCAAGCAGATTGTTAACATTCTGTGTTTTTCAAATGGTATTTGGGAATACTGCTTCTAAATGGGTTGTTTTCTGAGCTACCCAGAAAGGAATTTGTTCACGTTTTGTGGGCATTTTACCCATTACCGCGTGTAATGTTTGTGGAGTAATTTTAGTAGCCGTGCTCTGTGTAGAAGCTGCCTTTGGTGTAATTACTGTTGGTTGGACGGCAAGTGTCCTTATGACGAATTGTGTCATGTTTCTGTAAAATTTTATCAACTCTTTGTGTTGAAAAAGCAATTCATCTTGTGGCATTGTGTCAATGTCAGGATGTGGTGCATAGGTCGCTGATATCGGCCATGTTGCTCCTGGTCTTCCTAATGGACGAGTCTTGCTCTTATTCTTGAGTGGGGTAGGGCGCCACTAAACCAGAAAATATGTTCCTGGTAGGTAAGCGGAATTTCAGTCTCCTCAAACGGAGTGTAGACCGCTGGGACTTCTTCATGTATATAATAATGAAAAGTTTTTGTTGTAGCATTTGCTGCAGGGAATGTAACCGATGAATAGAACACCTCTGTTTGGAAATCTTCGCTTGCCTCTATCACGAATATCACTATACCTCCCCTGGGTGTTAAACCATGTTTGAGAAGTTTAAGTATGAGTGAACGTCTGCCATTGGGTGCAATATATATTGCATTGGCATCCTCCTCCTCATCTGACTGATGTACTTGTGCCAGTGGGTCTAATTCTCCTTCTTGGTTAGTCATTGTGTTTAAAACACAGAATAACTGTCCAAGGAAAATAAGATAAGGTGTTTTGCACAATTTTGGGAACTAAATGTCCTTCAAGCTTGATAAACCAACAGCCAATACATAGGATATCTCACCTACTCAGCTGTGGAGGAGTTTGTGCCCACCCACTCCAGACGTCTCTGGTGTTTTGTGAGTATGGGTCTCTGAAAATAAGCACGACTGAATTACTCAGTTTCCACTGTTAAATAAGTACCAAACCAACGTTGGTGGCGTCATGTGGTGTAGTTAATTGTAGTAACCCTGCAGGACCTGCGCTTTTGGATAACGTACTGTGGGCCTGGTGGCAGACTGATTCTGAGCACCCCCACTGAGTATGTTAGCCTGTTTGCATTAGCTAGCTCACAGTGCCACTAGTATCTCCTTTTTATCAGAGAGATTCATTTTTGGAAACCTCAGAACACGACAACCCTGATTCCTCAGACTTGTGGAAACAATGTACTTCTTTTCGCTAAGTCACTCGTGATTGCTCATTTGGTCTCAGAGAGTTACACAGAAGAAACAGTCGAGCGTGTTTACAATAAGATTGTATTGCACAGTTGTTCTTGTAGTGTAAAATATATGTGCTGCAACAACTGTTAAACAGTAGCAGAGATATATGATCAGCAGTACAGTGAATATAAAAGGATAGTACAGGTCTGCAATGTTGTAATAGTCATGAATATATACATGAATATAGAATGCATTTATAAAATAAAGCGCATACTCCTACGATGCCTGTCTAGATGTACCTAAGTGTACCTAGCATGTGAGTATGTGTGAAAGAAGTCAAGAATCCCGCTAGGATTTAGTCAAACCCCATTACCTGAATAATGAGAGAGTGGGACCTTGTCCTGGTCTCGAGTTGGATACCCCGCAAGGGATGGTTAGACCACTGTCAGCTGGAGCGACTGCATGCAGGAGCCTCAGCCTATCTGGTCATTGTGTCGTCCTGGAAGTCTTGGTTCCCTCTGACTACTGATAGCAAGAAGTGCTGTATTTATACAGAAAAAGAGTCCCTTTGTCCCTTGTGTCTTGTGTTAGCCATTGTTGGGTATGAGGATGACGTATGAGATGAACCTTGTGCGTAGATAGTAGGAAGGTGGTGTATAGCCCCTGCCTGGTTTCCAAGTAGCCTCGTGAATTATTCATATGTGCAGTGTCAGTCTAAGGATGAAATCATAGAGCACTATTGTTCGGGAAAAACCCTCCTTCTGCACCCAGGCCTAGAACTAGGTAAAAGGTTCAGTCCATAAACGGCGTTCAATCCTTATAAGGTGTTTTGTCCTTAAAAGGCATGTTAGTGTGTAATGTAGGGGAGGTGATGTAGGTGAAAGGGTATGATGAACCCTGGGCCTATATTAGGGTACCTATATGAAACATAACATCCACTCCTCCTAATACTCAACAATAATAGTATGCAAGTGAGATACTCATTTTACTAGGTGTCAGTGCATAAAATTATCAATGAGACATTTAAAATGTTTCTAAAAAACATAAAAAATTTAGGGGAGTTGATGTAGGTGAAAGGGTATGATGAGCCCTGGGCCTATATTAGGGTACCTATATGAAACATAACGCCACCTCTACCCTGCATCATCTGTCCTCCACCTTGACATCCAGCACCTTGCATTCCGCCAACATTCCCTACATATGGCCTATCCTCATATCCTTTCTGCACAAGCTTGATTTGGGCCAACATGAAATTCTCCTTAAGTCTTTTCTGTTTTATCTCCTGCTCATCACTGCAATGCTTTCCATATCGGAGTAGCTCAATCAAAGACTTGCTTTGCCAGCAAATTACATTCTGCTGAATATACATACTAATCTCTGGATACATTTCAAGAACAAACTGTGACACAAAATTACTCATATCACCCTTTTCTGGGTTCTCAAAAGCAATGTGTTGTCTAAACACCTGCAACAATCGCTCATAGTAAGTACAGACTAACTCTTTGGCCCCTTGAGTAGTTCCGTACATTTTCAACCTATTATCACCTTTTCTGGAATTTTCCCTTCAACAAAATCTATCACCTGATTGTACTTATGCATTACTATAGGGGATGTTGCATTCATCCCAGCTACTCACTGAGGTTCAACATTTGGCCACTGTATCAACACCTTACACTCAGCCCACAAATCACTGGGAACCACTATATCTTAAAGGTATTCAAATCCTCCCACAACACTTTCGAGATTTTCACAAATTGGTCAACCTGAGTTTACCACATGTTAGGATTCTCACTCAATTTTGGGAACTGATTTGTAAAGTTGCCAAGATCACCTTGACTCCAGGACACATGCATGTATCCTCCTACACGTACCACCCTCAATGGGTAAGTTTTAATAGTTATATCCGGAGGTGCTGGTGGTGTTGTTATCATTTCCCCAGCTTCTTCCTGTTCTTTCTATTTCTCCCTCTTCCTGGCCCACTTGTCCCTCTAGTTTACTCCAAATCCATATATAAACAACTAATTCCTTAGTATGTAACTTCATTCTGAGGTCCTCATGGTCCCAATTGCTTCTTCATTTATCTAAATTCGAAAATGTCTCTGCAAGGGCTTACTTCTAGAAAGGTCTATGTCATATCATTAGCCACCCTTGTTAGTTGGTCATGTGTTTGAGCCACATGGCAGGTGATGTTTTTGCTCAAAAATATGTTAATTTTCCCGATACTGGTCTGCATGACTAAGTTCAAGATTACCCTTAATTAACTTCCCTAATGCTACCTTCAATTTGGAAACATCTAAAGGTCTTAATTTTAACCAGACCTCTGGTTCAATTTCAACTACTTTAGGCTTTTCGCTATCCAGGGATGTAATGAAATGTAATGTAAATAAAACTTGTAGAGCGCAACTAATGCCCGAGAGTGTCTTGTCGCTATAGAAAGCTGAGACAGTGTAGCAGAGGTGGAGATTACTGCTATAGACGAGAACTAAGAAAATGCCTCTTATCCAGCTTGTGTAAACAACCAGGGGGCATATTATCAAGCATGGAGTTAAAATTATCGCCGCTTTAGCGGCAGAAAACTGACGCTAAAGGGGCGATAATGGGCTTGATAATATGCATTTGAGAATTCCAATAGAAGCCCATGTTGTCACCAAAACATGGGCTTCTATGGGAATTCTCTGCGGCATATTATCAAGCCCATTATCGCCGCTTTAGCTGCAGTTTTCTGCCTCTAAAGCGGCGATAATTTTAACTCTGTTTCTTGATAATATGCCACCAGGTTTTTAGGTTCTTTCTGAAACTGAGCAATGAAGGTGCTGTTTTTAGGGCGAATGGCAGTTGATTCCAAAGCATTGCTGTTGTCCTAAAGAAACTTCTGCCTCCCCAAGTGGCCTTCTTAGATGGGGGGGACCATCATATACTTCGCCAGACCTGAACGTAGAATTCTTGCTGACGTATACCATCTCAATTTGTTCTTAAACTGGTCTGGTCCCAGTCCATGCAAAGATTTAAACGCCAAGCAGAGGGCCTTGAATTTGCATCTTTGTCTAACTGGCAGCTAATGGAGTCTTCTGATGGCTTCTCTTGCTGATTCATTTTTTGGAATCTTAAAAATTAGGCGTGCTGCCGCATTCTGTAAAATTTGAAGTCTGTTAACGAGACCCGCTACAAGTTTGAGATAAAGACTATTACAATAGTCAATTTGTGTAAGGACCATTGCTAAGGTCACTTCTTTTAAAAGTTCAGTTGGTATGTATTTTTTGATCTTTTTAATCAACCTTATTGAGCAGAAGGATGCCGATGTAGTTTTGCTGACTTGTTCTTTAAATTTAAGTTCCCTGTCTATTATAATACCTAGGTTATTTGCCTTGGTTGAGGGTGTGGGTAGTGTATCCAACTCTGGCGGTCACCAGTCCGGTGTCCAGCGGGAGGATTTGTTGCCAAAGATGTCCATCCAGTCACTCACCCTTCTCATGCAAGCACTGAAAGCCCCTCCAGGGCCATTTTCCCTATTTGTCAGAGACACCACAATTTGGGTGTCATCTGCATAAGATGACTAGTACATGTCCTGCTTTTTAAATACATTGCAACTTGCCCTCTGGGCTGTCCAGTGCCTATCCTAGGGGTGACTTGTATGTATTTAAAAGGAAGGTTTGTGGCTGGCAAAAGGTTTATTTTGCCAGGTCGAAATGGCAGTTTAGGCTGCTCACATAGGCTGTGCAATAGCAGGCCTGAGACATGTTTAAAGGGCTAATTAAATAGGTAGTACAATCAGTGCTGCAGGCCCACTGGTAGCATTTAATTTACAGGCCCTGGGCACATATAGTACCACTTTATTAGGGATTTAATAGTAAATGATATATGCTATTTCGGTATGTGACAATTTTACTATGTTTTAAGGAGAGAGCACAAGCACTTTAGCACTGGTTAGCAGTGGAAATGTGCACAGAGTCCCAAAGGCTATGAAAACAAATTCAGAAAAAAGTAGCAGTAGGAAGGCAAAAGGTTTGTAGATGAGCCTGAATAAAGGACCATTTCCCACACACTCCCCTCTCCAGTCTAAAGCCAGGGGAGACTCATCAATACCTAGATGGACTTCCCTGCTTAGAGGATAGTAGGTAGAAAATGGCCTTCCACTGCAGGGTCACTTGTCAGTTCTACGGCTTTCTAGATTCAGTTTGACCTCTCTGTTTACACTCTCTGAGTCCTGAGCCACAGCTCTGACCCATGCAGAACCCTTGTCCTCACTTGTGGACCCCATCTGTGCAGCATTTAACCGTAACTTGTTCACAGATACATTCCAGTAGGAAGACAGTACCACCATGTGCAACAAAGAGATGTGGCTCACTCCACACCTTGGTTCAGACTTCGGTCCTCCAACCCAAGGAAAACTCTGCCAATAAGGACAGTAACAAACAGAGGCCACTGACAGCTGTCAGCATCAGGAGCCAGGCCCGAGCCATCCACTGCTAGGTGGAGGCTTTTAGCAGGGATATTAAGTAGGCCTCTCTTCCAGCCTTTGGGCTGGCAAGGAGTTCTCTATGGGCTCCTTAGGTTTCCCTGACCTCTGTGGTGTCTCAGAGGGGGGGCAGAAGCCTCAGCTGCATTTCACTCTACTTCTTCTCTACCTCCCACCATTTCAGGGTGGTATCCTGACATTGGCCAATCAACTCAGGGTCTGTAAGATGAGGCTGAACAGGAGCCAGGGGCTTGTCCTCCCTCATCCTGCCTCTCCATCTGGGCTCCCGTACCATTCACTTGGAGGAGTACCTCCACAAAACTGAACTGTCAGGGGGTGCCCTTGGCGGCTGCCACTCTCCGTTCTTTTGACACCAGAGGCAACTCATTTCCCAGAATGCAGTCTATGGGCATCTGGGGACTAACTATAAACCTCCTCTAGGTCATCTCCCCACCCCATTCCATGAATACCAGGGTCATAGTGCAGAAGATGTCCTGTCCATGGACCTGAGATACCCTAAACACCTGGCCTGGGTACTGCTCTGGGGTAACTAGCCTTTTCACTGTCATGGTCTGGCTAGCCCCAGTGGCCCTCAGAGCAGTGACTGGAACCCCATTCAGTTTCACCTGGTGGAAGTGATGACTCCCACCTTCAAGGGATTACCAGCTCACCCCCTGAGTCTTTCTCCCAACTAAGGTAGATCATGACATGGTCTATGACCTGCCCCTGGAGACTATTTACTCTTAAGGCCATTTTGGCCACCCCTGTAGAGGTCCCATCAGTGAGTGGTTTCTTTGAACAGACAGAGTCCCCTTGCTAATGTTCTATCTGGGACCACTCAAAGCAGCTGGGTCGGAGATGGGGGCGCCCTGGGCCACAACTCACCAGAACCACCCCCCTGTTTCTCCAATGGGGCTTGTGAACCTTTTCCTTTCTCTGGGACTTGTCTGGTTCATTTTTAACTTCCCCCTCACTCTGCCTGGGGGAACCTGAACCACCCTTCTTGGAGTTACTCCCAGGTACCTTCTTAGACACTCTGGTGTTGACCCAGAAGTCTGCCTTCTCAGAAAGCTTCCTTGAGTCATTCAGCTTGCTGTCAACTAGGGGCTGGCGCAGCTTGTAAAACAGGCACTGAGCATGTGCTATCTCAAGTTTAAGTTGTACAGCCAACATAACCAGTGACCTTGCTGCCCCTCACCCAGCCATTCAGTGCCTTGCTGGCAATACCTAAGTAGTCCACCCAAGACTGATGCTGCACCTTCTGTCTGTCCCTGAACCTGATGTGGTACTTCTTGGAGGTGAGTCCAAACTTAGTGACAAGGATGGCTTTCATGGGGGCATGTGTGGTTTGGTCCTACACTCCCATTGTAAGCAGCGTGTCTCTCTCCACTGGAGACATGTGTTTCCACATGACATCCCCCATTGCTTCTCTGAAATCCTGCGCATCTTTAGAGCTACCTCATATACCGCAAGACACTTGTCTATATCTTCCCCCAACACATACCACATAGATGGGCACAAGATTCTTGGGTATGCGTACATTCTTGTCTCCCCCAGAACTGTAGAATTTCTGCTACCATTGCTGGAATCTTCTTGTTTTGGCATTATTTCCAACTCTTTCAGACTCCTTCTATGAGCCAAATGCCACAAACCAAGTTCCTCCTCCATTTTTAGTTTGGTTATTTGCAGCTGAAACTGCCTTTCTGCCTTCCTGTCCGCCAGCTCCTTTGGGGACAGGTAGTTTGATGAAGCTGTGCGTCCTGCTCTTGCAGGGGGATCTAACTCAGGGGATAAGTCCTCCACCTCCCCTGAAGTCTGTATTCCAGGGCGATTGTGCAGGTCTTGATCCTGATCCTCCATTTTATCTTTATCATCTTGCTCCTCTGTGGCTGCCATCAACTGGTGGACCACTGTCCAGGCCCTCTGAAGTTTCTGAAGCTCCAACTGTTAGGTGCCCTTCTTCATGCTAAGTACCCTTTACTGGCAGTACTGTTTAAGTTCAACCACTGTGTAGTTTTACAGGTTGGACAACTCAAACTCCATTGCTGCAGGTATGGTTTCAGACAGTCCAGTAGTAGGGCTGAAGGTAGATTTGGAAGAATCAAAGGAAGTCAATCAAGCAGAAATTAAAAAAAAGAATTGGTCTAAAATATTTATGTGGCGTGGTAGTGTAACACAAAATTATGGTATGTCACTTCACAAACACAAGTGCAACCCTTACCACTGAACACCAGTGTAAGAAATTGGGTTGTTGGTTGACTGGGTTATACACCCTGGTCAAGCTGCAACCACAATCATTGTCAAGGTAAGGCACAAACAAACCGCAAATTAAGCTGTGCTCACCACCTCGGAAGCTTGCCTCAGAGCAGTCAGGCTTAATTTAGATGCCATGTGGAAAGAATTTGTGCAAAACTTCAAACAGTAAAACGGTGAAAACACACCACAAAAGGAGCGCAAAACAAATTTAGAACAATAGAGTACGTTTTAATTAATAAAACAAGATCAAACCACCAAAATCCAATTAGTTGAACTTAAGATATTGAATTTTACAATTTGTAGTGAAAAGAGCACAAAAAAGCACAAAGTGCCAATTCGGATTATTGTGTCACACAAGACTGGTACAAAGTCACAAAGTTCAGGGAAACTACGATGGAGCGCAGCTAGCTACAGGGACCCAGTTAGGCCAGCTGAACTGAGTACATTAAAAGCTGGTTGCGGAGCGCTGCATGGATCCGTGTCGAAGATCCTCCATGCAGCTGAAGCAATGCATTGGGTCTGACATGCGGTGAAGCTGCAGTGCGAGCCCCTGTTGCATCATCGTCAAGAATCTCATTGATGTGGCTTGTGATACAAATTCTGGCATTGGGGTGCAGTGCGCAGAAGCCAATGCATCAGCTCTGAGGAGCTGTGCTGCTGCAATTTATCGTGGAGGCTGCAGTCAATGAGAGCTACGAGGACCTGGGCCATGGATAAGCTGTGCTGTCAGGGCGATGTGTTGGTTCCAAGGACTGCGGTGGCAATGCAGATCTTTGCGAGGTGTAAAATCCACGCAACAGCAGAGATACATCTGTTCTGTTTGGGGATGCAGCGCTCAGCCGAGGAGATGCATTGTTTCTTCTCAGAGATGAGTCACTCAGCAGAGAAGATGCATTGGTTCTGCTAGCATGCACCTTAATCCCACTTCCAAGAGTCCAGGACTGGAGTGGCGCCTGTTATGTTCCTGAGGCTTCAGATCAGGGGACTAGCCAACTAGCCCTTGGAATCCCTCTTGATTCTGGGTTCAAGCGATGCGGGTCCAGTCCTCCTCACCCAAGCAAGAGGGCAGCAGGTCAGCAGAGTAGGAGTCGAGCAAAGTGAAATTCTTCAGCAACACAGTAGTTCTTCTTCCTGACAGAGTATCCACAGGTCCAGAAGTGTACTGAAGTGGTGGTGTCTGAGGTCCTTCTTTTATACACAGATGTGCATTTGAAGTGGGGAGAGTCTGTTGGAGGCATGTAAAGTGCACAGGTGCCCTGCTTTCCATACCCTGGCTCTAGAATAACTACAGGAAGTATGCAGCCCTTTGCGTGGAGACAGGAAGCAGCCTATTCAGGTGTAAGTGAGGCTGGGCCCAGCTTCTTCTTCCCATCCTGGCAGTGATGGCTCATTTAGTCACACATAAGCTCCCATTGTTTGTGGCTGTCTTGGAGGAATACACAAAGCCCAAATGTCAACTACAATCAGTAATGCAACCAGCGACAGGCTGCAGTCACCAAATGGCTACAGCAAGAAAATGCCAACTTTCTTAATGTGGCATATTCTGAATTGTAATTTAAAATACAACTTCACCTTAAGGTAGGATTTTAAGTTAGAATTCCAGAGACACCAAACTTGAACCAGTTATATTTTCCCATTTGGAAATCACACTTATAGAATGTAATAAGGCAGAGTCGAATGTTATCCTATGTTAGAGGGCGGCCTTGTAGTAGTGAAATACAAATGTAAACGTTTTTCACTATCAGGTCATGTAAAACTTAAATTTACATGCTCTGCTTTTTAAATACATTACACCCTGTCCAGGACCTACGCTAGGGGTTGTTTATATGTATTAAGGAAGCTCTGGGCCTGGCAAAAGGTTTACTTTACCAGCTCTTAATGGCAGTCTATACTGCACTCACAGGCTCTGTAATGTCAGGCCTGAGATGTGTTTAAAGACCAATTAAGTTTCTGACACAATCAGTGTTGCAGGCTCACTAGGAACATTTAATTTACAGGCCCGGTACGCTTAAGCACAATTTTACTAGGGACATATTAGTAATTTAAATATTCCAATTGGGTATGAGCCAAAAGCACAATGTTTTAAGGGGAGGTGCCAAGCACTTTAACAATGGAAAAGTGCACAGAATTCCAAAGCCAACAAAAACAGATTCATCTTAAAGTAGGAGGAGGAAGGCAAAAGGTTTGGGGGTGACCCTGAAAAAAGGGCCATTTCCAACAGCACTATATTGAGGTTAGCAATGTGAACCTAAAAGAATATTGCATCTACTACATCGTCTACCACTACATTGTCAAGATAAGTACATCTCTTGCCTTGATGTAATGTTGGCAGATGTAGATGCCCGTTATTAACAATCTGATAAATAAATAAATGCTCACACATTCATCACATACATACATTAATAGATTTCCAGTAAATTCTGAATCCACGCTGAGTCATATCCAACAACAACAGTTCTGAGGTTTTCAAAAGACAGAACATGTCAACATAGTTTTGGCTTCCCTAATCCAAATTAATGAGCCTTCATTAGGACTAAAGAATATTTTATCAGGATGACAAAAACAAAACCACACAACGGCCAATGATAATCATCCTTGGAACAGTGCCAAAATCATGCTGAAACAAAAAAGAATAATAGTGAAAGAAAAATATAATTTACAAACTCAAAATCAGAAAGGAGAGAAGGAATCTAATAATATCCTTTTCATCCTGATTAAATAAACTGTCATGAATATCACGTAGCTTTCATATTCCATAGCCTATATATAAGAAAATCATCAACATGAAAACACTACTAAATTTATTTTAAAACAAGTAACTAACGTACAGCTACATGTGATGGCAATGGATGGCAATGGATGGATAAAACATACATATCACTGCCACATCTTAGACACAAAGGGGCATATTTACAAGACCTCACCACCACAGACGCATAACTTTTTTTAACGCTCAGGTGGCGGAACGTAATTTTCCATATTTACAAGGTGCCGCTAAGCCACTTTGCATAGCTTAACGACACCTTGTAAATATGCCCTATCCGCTGCACTCCCCTTCGGCAAAGAGGCATGCAATGGGTGTTGCTATGGGTATTCCACCACAACGCGAATTGCTTTTTGACAATGCCCAAGATTGCCAAGGCTGAGGCAGTGCCAAAAACGAAAGCCTTGGAATATCAGGCATTGGAATGTGGCAACGGGGAGAAAGTATTTTTGCTCTTTCCATGTGCGCTGCATTCTGCAGCACAGGTAGTAGGTGCAAATCACCATTATAGATTTTTTTTTTTTATGTTTCAAAAACCTTTATTGGTAATCTGCACAGTACATCAGTGTAATAACAATCAACAATGTTATTGCTGAAATATTACGTCAGTGTCTTACACCTTCCCGCGCAGATTCACTACATATGATCAACATCCCCCCCAAGCCAGCTTATGTAACAGTCCACCCACCGGTCATAAGGTAAACAGAAGTACAGTACATTAAGAGCAACACGGTCCATAAAAGACGGGTCATCCGGAGTCAACAAAATGCAGATCTCTTCTTTACAGTTGACGTCAGCCAGATGGTCCTGATCTCCAGCGCCTGTGGCAGATACCTGACAAGTCCCCCGTGCCCCCTGCAGACCTCAATAGCCATGTACAGCCTCAGCATTGCAGCCCCCCAAGGACTCAGCGTCTATTTGGGGGATTACCAATTGGGTACCAGCATCACCCTCCTTTACAGATCCCTCCTCCTCTCCTTCCAAAACGGCTCCTTGGAGTGCCACAGTTTCCCGAAGATAGGCAGTCAGTGGCCCCAATATATTTTTCGGTCGTGAGTTCACGGGTAACAGTTCAGCGCAATAATGCATGTGATCTTGCCACGTATTCATCTCATTTATCCAATCCTTGATTTTTGGGGTTCGGCCCCGTCCCCACTTACAAGCTACCTGCCGTTTTGCCAAAAACAATGCCATAGCCAAGTATTTCTTATGTACTGTTTTTATGCCCTGAATAAGGCCCAATAGAGCCATGAGCGGGTCCGGGACCATATGCATGCCGATCATAGTGGACAGCCCTTCAAAGACCTGTACCCAATACATGGCCACTTGAGAACAGCTCCATGCTAAATGTATAAAGTCTGCACCCTGCTGCCCACATCGTGCACAATTATCGTGCTCCCTCAGTAGTAGTTTGTGTAGTTTGGTAGGGGCATGGTATAATCTATGCATAAACTTAAAGTGTATAAGGCGAGGCCTACTGTTACTAGTAACCTCCTCTGTCTGCCTGTAACTTAACTCCCATTGCTCGTCTGTTAGTGGGGCATCCAGGTCATTGTCCCATTCCCGTCTGGCCTTTGGAAGTCGGGAAGGAGTCCCTTTTCGGATGTGTTTATACCGTGTTGACACAACGTGCCGTGGGGTTTCCGCCCGTAAAAAGTCATGGAGGGGAGCGAACGTTTCGGGCTCATCCGGAAACGCCGGGGTAACCGCCTTCTCACCTTGTTTGAGTCTAGTATACATGAAATTGTCCATGTTAGCGGGTTCATAACCATTAAAAAATTGTGTCTGAGATCGGAATTGTCCCCCTACATAGAGATCTCCCCAAGTGGTGTAGTGCAAACTATCCAGTAATTTGCGGCAGAGCCCTTCATAGGTGATTTGTAATAAGGGGTTACGCCGCAGATGTATTTTGGGGGAATACATCATAGAGGCTCCCAGCCTACACGCTATATGGCGCCACGCAGCAAGCGTACAATCCACTGTGGAGGGGTCTCGCTCTCGTCCCGTCACCCTAGTGAAGAGGTAACCTCTGGGGGCGTCGGAGACATATAGCCATCTTCCACCGCCAGATGCGGCATGAAGGGAGGCGGATGGAGCCAGTAAACTGCGAAATGTGCCTGTGCGCAGTAGTAATAGTATTCAAAGTTGGGAACATCGTGCCCTCCTTGCTGATACGGTAACATCAGTGTGGCTAGGCTAAGTCGTGTAAGTTGTGAATTTAGTGTATTAAAAAAGTATCGTCCAGGATGATAGGGGATGTTGACAAATAGATACAAAAGCTTAGGGAGTAGGACCATCTTAATAAGGGAAATCCTCCCTGCCATTGACAGTGGGAGTCGGATCCACATGGCAATCTTGTCATCTGCCCCATCTAGAGCCACCCCATAGTTGACGCGCATCAATGCATCTCTGTCC
The DNA here is from genome assembly GCF_964204655.1 of Triturus cristatus. Lineage (NCBI taxonomy): Eukaryota > Metazoa > Chordata > Amphibia > Caudata > Salamandridae > Triturus > Triturus cristatus. The sequence continues at coordinate 254,830,394 of NC_140586.1, forward strand.
CTAGTTATCTGCACCCCCAGATATTTTAACTCATCATTCTCCCAAACTAAGAGATAGTCCAATGGGTGCTATTGGCCGTGAGGGGGAACACTGCAGACTTAGCCCAATTTATTTGGATTCTCGATATGGTGAAAAATTTGGTTATTTCCCGCAACACTGGGCTAAGATTCTCAGTAGGTTTTTTGATATATAGGGTCAAATCGTCCGCATGTAATGAGATTAGCAATTGCCTGGCGGGGTAGATCAAAGAGCGCTCCTTGTGATGTTGTTGAAGCTTCGCTGCCAAGGTTTCGATGGCTAAAGCAAATAAGATTGGGGAGAGCGGACACCCCTGCCTCGTGCCTCTAGAAACGGTAAAGGGAGTGGAACAGGCGCCATTCAGCAGTACCGTCGCCAACGGCTGTGTGTACAGCAGTTTAATCCAGTTCAGGAGGTAAAAACGGCATCCCCATGTGTTGCGGGGTGCCTATCAGATAATCCCACTCCACCGAATCAAACACTTTGGTGGCGTCAAGGAAGACCGCCACTGCCGAGTATTTGGGATCTATGTCCTGTAGAACTGCAAATAATGTACGAAGGTTGTGGGCTGTGGCACAATTTGGAATAAAGCCCGCCTGGTCTGGGAGCACCAGGCACTCCATTAGAAGACTGAAGCGGATTGCTAAAACGTTTGCTAGGATTTTAGTGTCACAGTTCAGTAGGGATAAGGGCCGATATGACTCGCAATGTAGCGGGGATTTGTCAGGCTTTAACAGCGAGATTATTAGGGCCTCCCGCATAGTTTTAGGCAGTTTTCCTTCCTCTAGCGCCGCGTAAAACACGCCTTTCAAGATCGGCGCTAAGATTGGCGCGTATGCTTTATAAACTTCTATTGGTAAGCCATCAGAGCTCTCCCTGATTTCATATTCATTATTGCCTCAACAATCTCATCCACTTCGAATTCCAAATGTAAAAAATTTTGTTGCGTGGGTCCTAGCCATGCCAGTGCTGTGTCCTCAAAATATAACGGCAGATCTAACGGGTCCCCTCTATGTGAAGTATAGAGTGCGTTATAGTAACTTCTGAACACCTCCAGCTGGTCAGAGAGGTTTCTATGCACAATACCCTGGGTATCCACCACCTCCGTGACATAACTTGAAAATGTAGGGGGCCTAGTCAGCTGCGCTAATATTTTCCCAGGGCGGTCCCCTTCCCCATAAGCTCTGGCCATGTATGGATTCCCATGAAAATGAAATGAAATGAAATTTCTTCATACTCTGTGATGGTTTCCCTCAGTTTGGCTCGGCTTGCCCCATCGTCCGGAGATGCCTGGAGTGCTGCTTCCAGCGTTTTAAGTTCTCCTTCCAATCTATTAAGGTTCCCCCGTAGTGTTTTGAGTACACCCCCTCCTTTGGAAATGCACCAGCCCCTGGCCGTGACTTTAAATGCTTCCCAGACAGTAGTGAGACTAGAGACAGAGTGCACATTGCGCTCAAAGAATTCTGTAATATCTTGCTCTAGTTCCTTACGAAAGACTGTGTCTTGGAGATGCAAGGGATTAAGACGCCAATTGCTATACGGACTATGGTGAATCGGGGGTTGTATGGTCATTACTATGGGGGAATGATCAGAGTATGTACGCGCTAGATGAACAACATCCAAGAGCCAATGCGCCATCCCAACCGATACAAGGAGGTAATCCAGTCGGGCCCAGGACGCGTGCACCGCCGAGTAATACGTGCCTTCTCGGTGTGTCGGATGCTTATACCGCCATGCGTCAAGGAGGAAATTGGTATCCAGCACATCTTTGAGTACACATTGCGTGTTCGTCTAATGTACAGGGGTGGCATGAGATCGCCCCCCCCAGATTACATATGTAGTACCTATCGACTAGATTTTGTCCCATAGTGAGAGTAAAGGTTGTGGATCGTCTAAGTTAGGACCATAGAAAGTTGCAAAAGTCACGTCATGGGAGTTAAGCCTCCCCCATACCAGGCAGAACCTCCCACTACTGTCCACCGCCGACCCACTTGGTATGAACCCCACCCCGTGTTTAATGAGTATGGCCACACTTCTAGAGTATCCGGAAATAGGACGCAAAGTAATGGTATGAGGCCCATTTCGCTGCGAAAGGGGGAACAGTGTCTGCATGTAGATGTTTTTCCTGTAACATTGCAATTGCTATGTGGTGCCTGTCTAGATAGCTAAGTACCTGCCTCTTTTTCCTAGGATTATTCAGACCCCGTACATTCCATGATAGTACCTTCAGGGTGTTAATGTCCCGTGTGCCCTCTATTATACTTACAGCTAACGTATATGAATTGGAATACTATCTTCTCCCTACTGACCAACTGGGTGAATAACATTACGTTGCACCAAAATACCCCACCCCCCCACTCCGGCAACACCAACACGCCAGGCATTTGCACCCTCCCCCCCGAGAAAACATCAGCCCGTCTAGCACTGTCCCTCCTTGTAGGAGGTTTGGGGGAACACCCTTGTGGGAGAGTCACTAGGGACACGCACCATACCCACTCTCCTCCACTTTTGCACCTACCCACTACTCCGCTATAAACGTGGGCAGCTGTGGCAGGAGGGAGGTGAGAGTCCGGGCGAGAACAGTAAAAATGCATCACCAAAGTCTGACAGTTCCGTGGGCACCGGTCACCAAGTGTCCACTTTCGTGTTACCGCAGGTGGCCAGTCCAGTCCAGGTTTGACATGGGAGACTGCGATCCGGACCGTGATCGTGTTTCCGCTCCTGAAGGTGTGTTGTTACGATGTTTTTTAAGGAAGTCTTCAACTTGTTGAGGATTCTGAAAAAATTGTCTTACCTGGTGCGTGATTTTCAGTTTCGTTGGATACATCATGGCATAAAGAATCGATTGCTTCTGTAGCTTCTTCTTCACGGCAGCGAATTTGCGCCTCGCATCCTGTACTGATTGAGTAAAATCCGGAAAAAATGAGAGCTTGGTATTTTCATAGTGCACCTGCTTCTTTTCTCGGGCGAGGCGTAGCACCGCATCCCTATCCCGGTAATTGAGAAAGCGTGAGATCACTGGGCGAGGTGGCGCTCCACGGGGCGGATGGGCCACCAGGGATCTGTGCGCTCGCTCCACCGTGAGATGGGCCGAGAAGGAGTCGCGCCCGAACAGTTCCACAACCAGCTTTTCAATGAAGTCTTCCATGCGACCTGTATTGGCCGACTCCGCCAAACCCAGGATGCGCACATTGTTCCTTCGGGAACGGGCTTCCAAGTCTGCGATTATTTTGAGCAGCCGATCCATCTGTGAGAGTTGCACCTTATGTGCTGTAGCTCCATCTTCCAGGTCAGACACCCTAGTTTCTGCTTCCGTGATCCTTTGTTCAAGATGATCCAGTTTGTTAACAACGGAGTCCCTGCGGGCATTCATAGTGTCTATTTTCTCTGCAATTGAAAGACTCTGTTTCATACCCAGCAGAAGCGTCTTCCAATCTTCCTCCTGGGTGTCCATGTTGTCAGTTTCTGCTTGGTCAGCCGAGGTGGTCTTGGGTGGTTTGCGTGCTTCGAAGGGCAATTTCGACTGCTTGGTGTGAGTGCGGCCCATTTTGAGGTCACGAGGGACCCTCCCAGGTATAGTAGCAATCTGTATCGGCCCTCGGCGCTCCCCGGGCACCTCAAAGCACAGGGGGGGATTCCCTTTAGCCTCCTCAGTCCGTCAGATTCGCACAGCCGATCTCCTGGGGCATCTCAGCAATACCCCACAGCAGCCTGTCGCTCATGCACTGGTGGCACCACGTAGCGGTAAGTCCCTTCAGACTGCGTGTGCTGTACAAGGTGTCATCCAGCTCACCAAGAGCAACAGGGGTCCGCCCTAGTGTGTAGGGCCCTGTAAGTGGTCGCTCGCACCATCAAATTACCCCCTGTGCTCGCGCAAAATGGCCGCCGCTCAATTCGCTCTTAGGGGGATTAGGGCAGCTTTCACTCTGGCAGTTGCTGTATAGCCGATGGGGGGGGCCGTAATGATCTTCGCCATGCACTCCTGGGCAAATTCCAATTCCAATGGCGGCGGAGACCAACCGGGCCAGCGCTCCGATTCTGCCGTGTCAGGGGTGCCCAGCCAGCATAAAGTGCTCCCGCGCCAGCCACCGGAGCCAGACCGTAACAGGGGAGCCCACTGCACGCCCCGGTGTCCGTCGCTGCAGAGATGCACCACCCGCCAATTACTCACAGGCCGCGATCTCGAACGTCCGATGTATTACGGTCACTCCACAAGCTGCAACCGTGCCGGGGGTATGTGCACACAGAGTCCGCTAGCTGAAGCTGGCAGCGGAACTCACAGCGCTCGGATGTTCAGCGCGGCAACACCAGCTCTACAATCCCCCAGGCTGGCCCGCAACCGCCGCTCACAGGGCCCGCACAGCACCGGCCTCTTCTGGCTGCGGCAGCCGCTCTCCTCCTAGGGGTCAGAGGCACGTCCTGCCGCGGGAACCTTCTCCTGTCGTCAGGTTCGTCTCGGCCAGCGCTCCGAGCTCAAGATCCACCCCGTCATGGGCCTCAGTAGCTCCGGCACCCCACAGGTCGGTGTGTGGACCTTAATTGCAGCATAGGATGGATTTTAAGTATATTATCTCGCCCGGTCAGGCAGGAGCCTCACTGGTGTGCGGCCATCTTGGTCGCGCGCCACCTAGCACCCCTCATTATTGATTGTTTATGTGCAGGAAGGTGTCCATTCCTGCACATAAACAATCGTCCCTATAGCGCAGGCACCCTTGCAACATGGCGGCAGGGTGCCTGCTCTGGAGCTACGCAGCTTTTTTTTGCAGCAGGGCTAGGGGAAACACAATGGTGCACCATATTCTTGTGAATAAAGCGCATCCCTACAGTTTGAAAATGTCGGAGCGTGGTGCTGCCAAATTTGCCACAGCTCCGTGCTCCGACATTTTATTGAAAATATGCCCCAAAAAGACATGTGAATAAGTAATTTGTTAACTGCAAATACTTGACTAAAAAGTCCCTAAATCTGGGCAACCATGTCCCTATTTAAGGTTTTCACTTCAAGAACGGATCCTAAATACAAAACGCATCATCTGGACATTAATAACAAGAAATAGTTGTATGAAAAGGTTAAATAGGTGTGCGAATGCAAATAGAAAAGAATGTCTTTATGTCAAAATATTGTCAAGTAAGGAATGCCTATCAGGCTCAAAAGCTAATTTTTCAATCTGGTAATTATGTAATTGTCTGGGAAGCCGAATTATGTATTTCTTCAACCAGGCTTCTATTTTCATTTTGTGGAAAGTCTTAAGAATCATCCACAAACTGGTTACATAATCATTAAGGATTTCAGAAGGTACAAAGGGGCAGATTTATGAGCCCCTTGCGCCACTTTTGCGTCATTTTTAACATGGAAAAAATGACGCAAAAGTGGCGCAAGGGGCTTATAAATCTGCCCTAAAAAAGTTATGAAATGGGTCGTAAATAAAGCAATACCCATAATCCTTTATTATGCTTTCTTCTAATGCACTCCAGTTCTTGAAGAGAAAGCAGCAGACCCTGCATACCCCATAAGTAATAGTAAAGGTGTCCTACGCCATCTAAGTCATGTAACCATAATCAAATGTTACAGCAAAGTAACCAACTGCTTCAACAGCTTTGGCTAATTGAAGCAACCCACAACTCACAACAAATGTAGAATTAAACTGTCCCCCCGCCCATGTTTAAAAGGCATAACTCAGGCAAACAATGTATGAAAAGCAAATCATGGTTAGACAAAACTGACTCCAAATCATATGCCGCTTCAAAAGCCATGATAACAGCACAGTGCATGTGCGAACTATGGGGCAGATTTATGAGCCCCTTGCGCCACTTTTGCGTCACTTTTCCTATGTTAAATGTGACGCAGAAGTGGCTCAAGGGGCTTGTAAATCTGCCCCTTAGACAGCAAAGACTGGTATATCTCTCTCTCAGAAGGCTTTCCCGAATTCCTGAACAATAAATCAGATAATTGATAAACCGAATACCTAAAATCGAAAAAATGTCAAGCGATGTTGGGCAAGGTGATGTATGGAAATTGGGGCTAAACTAAACCCACTTCCCGGAACCAATCAAACTAGTTTGGGCAGATCATCAGAAATCCAAATCTCTTGGAATTTCATAAAATATGATCAGCATATTTTGGAATGACGGCATGAAAAAGAGAACTGAGTGAGTTCAAATAAAACCAACATTCAGGAAATGATAAGCGTGGTCTAAATAAATTCCCCTGAAAAATTCCCCAGAAATCCCACTAATGAATGGGGGATGCAAGCCAATGACATAACTTCCTAACGTCACACATGAAGTGAAAATGCCGATGATTTATCAATTCAAAGGCCGAATCAGTGTGGCCATATGACAGAAGCTCAATGCAAAGACTCCTAAACCAATCCAAAAAGTGGAAAAGATCAAAAATGCACATTGATTATTCAGGAATTTTAAAGCTTTCTTGTTGGTATTCACTATTTTTTCCTACTGGCATACTTGGTTCCTCAAAACGCAGCACAGCTAGACATTGTCACCGTTTGCATTCTGATCCAACAACCAATTATTGGAGACAACGAAATGCACACTTTATATAATTTCAACCACTGACCAAACTATAAAACGCAGCATAAGTATGAGTGTAAGTTAGGTACGAATGTGTATAGAAATTATGTAGGTCTGTGAGTGTTTGTGTGGTTGTGTGTATGTGTGTGTGCTTACGCTTATGATTGCCATTTATACAACACACAACATAAACTGAGATAACTGTATTTGTTTGACCTTTAATAATAGATGTTAGAGGGGTTAGCTTTAGAAGCCTAAGATGTCCCTTGCTCTCTGAGGGGGCTTTGCAGACACCCCTAATCCTCCATAATACTGTGATCAGCCCTTAAGGAAGCTGCTCTAGAGGACACCTTGTGTGCGGCTTTTGATGGCAAAGATCTGTTTCAGGCCACCTTCCCTGTGGTCCTGATCAAGGGGGGAGCAATCATCATGCATCTGGTCATGGGTGGCTGAGTGTTGACCTGGTGTCGGGCTCCTTTGGATGCGCCATGGCCAAGAAATGAGTAAGTGTGTGGAGCAACTGCCCTCTCGAAGAGGCAGGTGGTGGCAAGGAAGAGCCGAAGAGGGATTGCTGATCTGGCAGTGGGCCCCCATTGCAACTACCAGTCAGGGGATTGGTGCTCACTAAGCACAGTCGAATTTAGCTGCACTTGTTGTGTTCACTGGAATAGGAGGTATACACAACACATCAAGAAGCTGCTAGTTGGTGGAATTGGCAAAAAAGTCGCGTGCACATGACAGACAGCTGGTGGCTGGAACAGTTGAGCTCTCAGCTCCATGGCCATAGGATATTAAACACTGTGAATGGTGCTGGAGGGGTAGTAAGTCTCCTGCAGGCTAGGTGTACTAAACCAACCAGAGATATATTGGCACAGATTCAGCACTGGAAAGACACAAAATGAATCTGATATTGCAGTGAATGAGATACAGATCCAAGGACAACTTCCCTTGGGAACTTTCTTTTTTGTCCACTTCATCTCCCTTCTGTGTCTCACCAGGCTACATGAATAAAGAGGAACTCGGCTGATTGGTGACACCCTTCTTCTGCAACAATACACCATATTATCGATACTGGGGTTCCCATGGAGTGTTCTTTGAGCTGAGTAGGATGTCCTGGAAGAAGGACGATGCTTGTAGGGCCTTGGGGTTCCCTACAGAGGGGGGAGGACCTTACACTTCACCTTGTTTATCTGAATGCAGTTGCAGATTCCAAGGTCCAGATTCACAGTTTAGCAGATGCGATACAATGTCACAACCATGATAGATGTCCTGCCCTCTACAGCCCAGTTTATTATACCCAATGGGACGTAGGCAGACATGATATTGGTAAGGTTTGTGACGGAGGATCCCATCTGCCAAACTCTAAATCATGCTTTAAGTGTTAAGGTCCAGGTGAGTCTGAATTCAATGTAAACCAGATCCTCCCCTTTGCCATCTTAAATATTGAAGATAAATGGCCAAACAATGTGGACAGATAGGGGGGAAAGGTGGGGGGAAAGAAGGAGAGAGGTAAAAATACGGCAGTAATGGTTCTTCTGAAAATGATGTATGAAGACCTCTATCTTGGTACAACTTGTCTTTAGGTATGTATTCTTTCCCGCACCCAGGGAGATATCAGGTGCTTTTTGTTTGCCCATCACGTTAAAGAGGGGCACAGCTAATAAGCAAGGGGATAGGCGAAACACAACCGCCCAGGCAGGCAATTGGGCAGACAAGTGAATCAAGGCCATGAGAAAGAAGGCGAGAGGAAAAATCCAACATAGATAAACAGGGCCACAAAAAAGGAGTTTACCAAACAATGGTAGACCAATATAATGAACAGAGCCAAGGGGGTGGTCCTGGCCTGCCTCTTCCTTGTGCTGACGGGTGCAGGATGGGCCTGTCCTAGGCCCGGTCTTTGCTCAGGTGAGCCCCGGCCGCGGAAGGACTGACGTTGTAGAAGAGTCCCCACTTTTCCATTTTCCATCCTCAAGGGGAGCAGTTGCACTCCTAGATTCGTTCACAGAACTTGGTTATTACTAGTGCCCACGTAGCCACCACTTACTTAGGCAGAGGGACAGAGTCAATTGTGGACCACATCTTGATTTCAATGTCACTCTCTACTCTCCTGGGGAGCTATCAAATCAAATGAACAGGGTGGAGTGACTACAACCCCCTGATGCTGACTCTAAATAACCAGTCAGTGCCTCTCCCCAATGACCTCTAGCTCAACGCATTTGACTCCCACAGATCAGGTTAAATGCTTGAGGTGGTCCAAAACTAACACAGTGGAACTTTGCAGGAATCTTTTCAGATAGTTCAGCCCAGAGGTCGAATGCTGCCTTGACCCTGACCTCTGTCCCAGGGACATTCTTACCACCTTCTCTGCACTTTGTGCTGGGGTGAGGTTTGCTCTTACTGCCCCTAGTCAAGCCTCCTCAGCTCCCACTAGACCTCAGTGGTTTAATGAAGCATGCGCTAAAGCCCATGGCACCTTAAAAACAGCCCTCCAAGCCTTTCACGAGAAACAAAAGATGCTAATTGGGATCAGCTAGTTTGCGCTAGTGATTCAAATGATTGTGTAGTGTTCTGGAGAGCTGTAAATCATCCTTTCCTGGCTAAGGATACTATATCCAGTTTGACTACAGCAATACCAAAAGTTAAATGGTTTGACCATTTCTCTCAAATGTACTCCTTTAATGACAAGAAGGTGTTAATTACCTTTCTGCCTCTCATTTTCTATCACAGAAGTTACTGGTGTTATTAGACTTTTGTTTGGTAATTTGGCCACTGCTCCTAGTCCCAATCCATCATAGTGCCAGTGTTTAAAAAGGGTGACTGGGGGGACCCTAAATGTTACAGGCCAATCTCACTCATTGACACCACAGTTAATGTTTTGGGTCAGGCGGTCTTAAAAAGTTTCTCCAACTGGACCCAAGAGAAGAGAATCATTGTTGACTCTCAGTATGGGTTTAGGCCCGGTCTGGGAACCCTTGAACAATGTTTAAATTTACACCTCCTGATCCATAAATATAAAAAGGCCAAAACGGGTTCCATCATTTTTAGGATTTATGGATCTCTCTTCAGCCTTTGATTGGGTGAACCACTCAAAACTGTGGTCACTGCTGCTGTCTTTAGGAGTTGAGCAAACCTTGGCCTCTTTTCTGGTAGACATCCACATGGACATGTCTGCCTTCATAAGATGTAAGGAGGATGGCACATGCACAAAAAGACTTCCCATCACTAGAGGTGTGAGACGGGGTGAATTTCGGCTCCCTTTCTATTCACCATGTACATCAATTGCCTTGTGCTGGCGTTACAAGGATATCCACCTTGGATCAGACCCCGGGCATTACTGGTCATCTTATTTGCTGACAATGCTTTCCTTATGTCAAGGATAGAATTAGGCCTTCAACAGCTTTTAGATTCTGAAATCAAGTTAATGGGGGGTTTGGACCTCTCCGTAAACCCTTCGAAATCTTTTGTGATGGTAGCAGATATCAAGCCTATTAAAACCAATAATCTCTTTTGCATCAAAGCTAGGATCATCCAACTCCACTCCTTTAATTATCAGGGCATTTTGTTTGATGATAATTCTTCTTGTGGACCCTCTTTCTAATCGCAAAGGTGTACTTTAGCCAGACTGTGCAGAGCGGTTCTGGACTTCAGTTTAAGGGTGGGTAGGAAATCTGTAAAAGCGTTGATCAAGTTTATAAGGCTAAGTGTGTTTCCTTTGCCTGTTACGGCAGCGATATTGGGGCGGTATCATGACTTCTGCTCCTTTCAGCTAGAGGAAAATAAATAAAAGGGAATAGAGTAGAGCTGGGTGGTATAGAGTGAAACCATTTATTTTTTAAAGTAACATTTGTCTTTCTGACTTTATTATTAGTGCGCATTTGGGCCTCTCGTGTATGACCAAAGTAAGCTGAACCACATGACAGTTGCGCATGACTATTGAGAGTGAACCCGGAAGGATGATGCAAAGTTTGAATGGATCAAACTAATGATCCATTGACCAGAAAAAATAACATTTTGATCAATGAAGGGTTAGTTAGGAATAATAAATAACTGATCCTGATTCTGTGATCACACAAATGAAAAAGACTTTGGTGCCGATTACGATCCGGTAAAAACCGGGTACGAACCGTCGGTCGGAGCGTATTCTCCGTCCGACTCGTACCCGGTTGTAAAACATTACAAACATGGAATTACGATTCGCACGGAAACACCATTTCCGTACGAATCGTAAAAAACACCGACCGACGAAAATATGCATACGAATGTGATCCGGGAATGCTGCGACGTGACGTCGGGACGCTTCTAGGCAGCGTTTCACGACCCAGGAATTACGATTCGAACCGACAGCAGTCCGGACGGCAATATTTTCACGGCACCCAAAAAGTGCCGCAAATGCGAAGTACGGCGCGCAACGACCAGAGTAGGTGGCCCGGTAAGCGCCGTACCCCCCCCCAGCCCCCGCATGTACGCGCCGTACCCCCCCCAGCCCCCGCATGTACGCACCGTACCCCCCCAGCCCCCGCATGTACGCACCGTACCCCCCCCAGCCCCCGCATGTACGTGTCGAACCCCCCCGTGTAAGTACACCCGAGTACGTGTCGAACCTCCCCGTGTATTTACACCCGAGTACGTTCGAGTCGTACCCCCCCGTGTATGTACACCCGAGTACGTTCGAGTCGTACCCCCACCCGTGTATGTACGGTGCGTACCCCCAGCGCTGGGGGTACGCACCGTACATACACGGGTGGGGGTACGACTCGAACGTACTCCGGTGTACATACACGGGGGGGGTTCGACACGTACTCGGGTGTACATACACGGGGGGGTTCGACACGTACTCGGGTGTACATACACGGAGGGGGGTACGACTCGAACGTACTCGGGTGTACATACACGGGGGTTCGACACGTACATGCGGGGGCTGGGGGGGTACGGCGCGTACATGCGGGGGCTGGGGGGGGTACGGCGCGTACATGCAGGGGCTGGGGGGGGTACGGCGCGTACATGCGGGGGCTGGGGGGGGTACGGCGCGTACATGCGGGTGCTGGGGGGGGTACGGCACGTACCGGGCACCTGTTTGGACGTCTCCATGGTTGTTATAGGAGTTCGGTGCGGACGGTCTTTTAACCATACGGTTGTACATTCGACGCCCGGGACGGATCGTGATTCCCCGGTCGGACTTCGCTTTTCACGTTTGTACGGTAAATCGTACGAGGACGTGTCGGACACTTTTTCCGACCCGAGGACGTGTGGGGAATTATTCCCAATGCGATTCGTATGGTCTTTTTCCCATGCGAATCGTGATTGCCAGTTCGTACGGCACTTGTACGATTCGTACGGTAAAAAGACCGGATACGAGTCGCACGGGGAATTTTTTTACCGGATCGTGATCGGCACCTTTGACTCCAGCGGTTTACTCAATTATGTGTGTTTATGGGCCCAGGTGAGTATATGGTAGTGGAGTATATGTTGTTGGTACGCCACTGGATCAGCCACAAAGCTCACCAATGTTTGCGATCCATGAGGAACTTGGCCTTAGATACATTTATGATACTGTTATACTTTTAATTTTTTTTTATTTATTGACACTTCAAACAAACAATGCTATGACAATTCAACAAGCCCGTTTGATATGTAAAACTCGAGGATCACATACATATGAAGCCACTTCCGTACATGATATTAATGGTAGTAAAGTTACATCATACCCATCTTCCCCAAACCGCAGGCATGATATAAATTGAACAATATAGTATACACATATCTTATCCGAACAAACACAAAGATAATAGTGCCACACACGGTGTTACCTGAGAGGGTCATTTCCATATTGACACATCTATTTACTTGCCAGATATGACATCCCCGGCACTTTATAGCTGGGAATAAGTGTGAGGTGCTAGTGTATCATAAATGCAATGGTGACTACGATACCTCCACGTCCATCACTTCAGCTGTTGTTTGTGAAATAGCTTTCCAAGTTAAGAACGGGTTCCAAATGTAACAGGGTTTGGAGGAGGGTGGCATCAATTCCCAAAATGTACTCAGTTGGGTGTGACCGTATGTGATGTCTCTAACCCAATCTTTAATGGAGAGCACCCGCCGTCTACCCCAATAGACAGCGACTTGGCGTTTTGCAAACAGAAGAAGAAGGGCATGCAGCCTACGCAACTTGGGCGGAGTGTCCTTTACATACCTCAATACACCAAGCGCAGGGGACGAATCCAGTGCTACCCGCAGTATGTCATTTACCGACTCAAAGATCTTCACCCAGAACTCAGCTATCCTGGGGCAATGACACGCCATATGGAGAAATGTAGCTGGGGCATGGCCACACCTCCAACAATCACTCTCTGCTCTAAGGCCCATACGGTGGAGGCTCATTGGAGTCCTGTAATATCTATGCAAATATTTAAAGTGAATCAATCTTAACTTATAGTTCGGGAAGAGTTCCGAGAGCTGCCCACAACAATATTCCCATTGAACTTCGGTCAATTGTGTGTTTAACTCATCGTTCCCAATGTTTGAAAGAATTTGGCGTTACTATCGGAGCAGTGTCTTGCATGCGAGTGTATAGGCGTGTAACCAGTTTACGAGAGGATGGGAATTTCAGCAAGTTTTCCAATGCAGGCAGGGTTGGCGGCGCCCTCTGGGAGTCCTCCCAGAGAGAACGACACGCCGTGCGTATTCTATGATATAAAAAGATCTCAGTAAATGGCACTACCTGTCCCTCGGGTGCGACTGGGGGAGGACTAAATTAATCTCCGGGGTATAAGTCCTCAAACTTCTGAAGATTCATTTTCTGAGCTAGTGTCCTACTCATGCTGTCCCGTATGCTAGGCATCATTGGATTTTGTGATAGGGGAACGGAAACGGGCATAAACAACGGGATCCCTGCCCTCTTGCACAGTTCATCCCACGCCAAGCACAGGGTCCCAGCAGAGTCTATGTCGCTGCGAGGGCGGCATGGATTTTGATACAGCGCTACAGTAAGCGGGATGGGGCCATTACGTCAGTTTCGACCGCTACGTGCGGCTGGAAGGGGGTCGGGTGCACCCAGTAATGCAGAAACTGTGCTTGTGCACACAGTGCATAAAGCTGCATGTCAGGGGCCCCCAAATCACCCTGCCTCAGTGGGAGAGTCAGGAGATCCCAAGAAGCTCTTACTTGTTTTTCGGTCCACGCCAGCGTGATTAGGTGGGATTTGAGTGTATTGAAAAAGTGTCTGGTGAGTGGGATCGGTATATTAACAAACAAATATAAAAAGTTTGGCAGGATGACCATTTTGGCTAGTGCTATCCTGCCAGCTAATGACAGCGGCAGCTTAGCCAATATTTTTATCTTGTCCTCCAGCCACATCATCGTTCAGCCGTAGTTTAGCCGCCACACCTCCTGCATATTTCGACGGATGCAGACCCCTAGATACTTAATCTCCACAGCCTCCCAAAGTAAGGGGAATTCTGACGTTACTTGGGGGGTACCATTCGTCAAATGGAATATCACAGACTTGGCCCAATTGATAAAAACACCTGAGAGCCCACCATAGCGAATAAACTCCCTCAGCAACGGGTCTAGATTCTCTTCAGGGTTTATAATGTATAGCGTGACATCGTCCGCATATACGGATATGAGCAAACTACGGGAGCTAAACCCAATACCTCGTGCAGTATGGTGTTGCCTGATACGAGCCGCTAGGGGCTCCATTGCGATTGCAAAAAGTAGAGGGGATAATGGGCACCCCTGTCTAGTACCTCGTGAGATCGGGAAGGGGTCCGAGAGTAAACCATTTACTTCAACGTGCACCGTGGGTGAGGTGTACAGTAGTCGGATACAGTTTATAAAAAGCAGACTGAATCCCATGCGCCTTAGGATAGAGAAAAGGTAGGACCACTCAAGCGTATCAAATGCCTTGGTGGCGTCCAAAAACACCACCGCAGCTTTTTCGTCTGGCTGGAGGTAGTGCAGTACCGAAAATATTGTTTGCAAATTATGAGATGTCGATCTCCCTGGAATGAATCCCGACTGATCCGGAAGTGCTATCATTGTCAGGAGTGGCTGCAGCCTGTTAGCAAGCAGTTTCGCAAAGATTTTGACATCCACGTTAATCATAGAGAGCGGATGGTAGGAGTCCAGCTCCTCCTCCGATTTCCCAGGTTTTAGGAGCGTAAGAATCGTCGACTCTCTCATGGACTGAGGCAGCACCCCTACTTCCAGTGCCTCCCCATAAACCTCCAACAATCGAGGCGCCAACTCTTCGACATAAGTCTTATAGAATGACGTGGTCAGGCCATCAGGGCCAGGAGCCTTACCTAGGGGCAGGCTTTTAATAACCTGTGTTACATCTTCCACTGTAAATGGGAGGTCCATATGGTTGTATGACATAATTTCGACAGACAGAAAATCGACCTACAAATATATCGCAACAAAAATATCGATGTCAAGAATATCGACATCCTATCTACAACATGGTAAGTATCGAAAATTAAATATCGATGTCAAAAATATCGTTATTAAAAATATCGTTTTTCTTTTACTTTAAAAATATATGTAAAATAAACCAAATTATACTTAGAAATTAAATAAACATAATTAAATATATTGTATAGTATTTAAAATGTATAATTAATATATATAATTTAATAAAACTTTAATTAAACATATACATATAATATATAATATATATACTTACATAACAATTAATTTTAATAATAATTTCTGTAACGTATAAATTATTAAATGTTTTTAAAAATTACCAATACATCTATACACATAAAACAATAACATTAATAAATATTTAATAATTACATATAGCAAATAATAATCAATATTTTTAATGTGAATAATTTTTATTATTAATGATATATTACAATAGCAAAAATAATACAAAACATATTAAATATCAGACACAATAAAACTACTAGTCCAACTCCAACAAAAACAACAGTAAGGAAAATGTTGGATACCGTAGGGGTAAAAATTACTATTCCAACTCCAAAGAGTGCAACAGTAGGGAAAGCGTTGGATAGCATAGGGTTAAAATTACTATTCCAACTCCAGAGAGTGCAATAGTAGGGAAAGCGTTGGATAGCGTAAAGGTAAAAATTACTATTCCCACTCCAGAGAGTGCAACAGTAGGGAAAACGTTGGATAGCGTAGGGGTAAAAATTACTATTCCAACTCCAAAGAGTGCAACAGTAGGGAAAGCGTTGGATAGCGTAGGGGTAAAAATTACTATTCCAACTCCAGAGAGTGCAATAGTAGGGAAAGCGTTGGAAAGCGTAAGGGTAAAAATTACTATTCCCATTCCAGAGAGTGCAACAGTAGGGAAAGTGTTGGATAGCGTAGGGAAAAAAATTACTATTCCAACTACAGAGAATGCAACAGTAGGGAAACCACTGGATAGCATAGTGGTAAAAATTACTATTCCCACTCCAGTGAGTCCAACAGTAGGGAAAGCGTTGGATAGCGTAGGGGTAAAAATTACTATTCCCACTCCAGAGAGTGCAACAGTAGTGAAAACGCTGGATAGCTTAGGAGTAAAAATTACTATTCCCACTCCAATGAGTGCAACAGTAGGGAAAACATTGCATAGCATAGAGGGTAAAAATTACTATTCCCACACCAGAGAGTGCAACAGCAGTGAAAACGCTGGATAGCGTAGGGGTACAAATTACTATTCCCACTCCAGTAAGTGAAACAGTAGGGAAAGCGCTGGATAGCGTAGGGGTAAAAATTACTATTCCAACTCCAGAGAGTGCAACAGTAGGAAAAGCGCTGGATAGCGTAGGGGTAAAAATTACTATTCCAACTCCAGAGAGTGCAACAGTAGGGAAAGCGTTGGATAGCGTAGGGGTACAAATTACTATTCCCACTCCAGTAAGTGAAACAGTAGGGAAAGCGCTGGATAGCGTAGGGGTAAAAATTACTATTCCAACTCCAAAGAGTGCAACAGTAGGGAAAGCGCTGGATAGCGTAGGGGTAAAAATTACTATTCCTACTCCAGATAGTAAAACAGTTGGGAAAGCACTGGATAGCATAGGGATTCTATAAACATAATAACCAAATAAATAATTAGTTATAAAAAAATAGCATATTAATAATTAATTTACAAAATATTTATTCTTAAATACAAATTATTTAAAATAAATATTTATATAAATAACTTTAAATTACATCCCACACTATTCCCCCTTTAACACACAACACACTACACATACAAAATACACAATACATTTAAATATCAGTTTATCTATTATTTACAATTAATAATACATTCTTTATAATTAATATACTTATTATTTACTAATTTATACATATTAACTACCAAATTACAATTTTTCACAAATTAATTATTAATTAACAATACATTAATTAGCAATAACAACAAATAACATGAAATAATAAATTATTTATATTTACTATATTTAACGTACTAATACCAATTAATTACCAATTAATAATTAATTAAAAATTAATTATTATTAATTACAAATAAATAAAAATTATCAGTAATTATTTGAATTTAATTACATCCCACCCTATTCCCCTATAAACCCACAACCCACTGCACATAAAAATTCACATAATTAATTTAATCATCAATTAATCACTTAATAAAATTAAATCACCAATTAATTACTATTTAACAATTAATTAATTAACAATACCAATAAATAAATATTAATATTAAACTAATTATAACTTATATAATTAACCAATTAATAAAATTAATTTACAATTAATAATTAATTAACAATTAATTAATCAATTAATATATTTAATTTACAGTTGGTAATTAATTAACAATTAATTAATCATAAATACCAATTAAACAATACATATTAATTAATTAATTATAATTAAATTAATTCCCACCCTATTCCCCTATAAACCCACAACCCGCTCTGATACTAAAACGCTAAATTATATTTTAAATAATTATTAATCTCTAAACATTTATTTTTGAATGTATTAAAATACATTACAATAATCTTTAACATACAAATAAAATACATATTAAAATACATTACACTAATAAAATATCGATATTATTGACATCGAAATTTTTCATTACGATATTACTTACATCTATATTAATGACTTCGATATTATTAACTTCGATAATACTTACCTTGGGGTCGATATTCTGTCCATCGATATTCTTGACTTCGATATTCTTTACCTACGATATTAACAACTCGATATACTTGTAGGTCGACATTTAAAACTCGATATTTAGACTAACCACCGGTCCATATATTTCCTATGGGAATCGCTAAACCAGACTAGTGCCAGTGTGTCAATGAACGCATTCAGCTCCTCTGTACATGCCCCCTGATTAGTCGTATATAGCCGGGAATAGAATGCAGAGAACTCGCCAGACACTCCCACGTGGCCTCTAACCATGTCTCCCTGCGAATTTCGTATCTCGTGGACAAACGTCGCTGATTTAGATGGTCTAATCATGCCAGCCAGAGTGCGTCCCAGCCTGGGCAGGGACTCCCCCTCTGTACCCGGAGCGGTGACGTGGCCTGCTGTCCTGCCTTCTCTACCATACCTAGTCGACGCTGGTGCCATAGCTTATCGAAGGTGAACGAGTGGATACAGGCACAATGCGCAATTGGGGAGTTGGTGAGCTCCTGGGCTGAGACAGGTTGCACCGCATGCCTCGTGCTGAACTGATTGCAGGGTTGGTATTGGTGGCAGGGGAGCCCGGAGACATACTTGAGCCCGGGGTCTCTGGCTTTGTTTTAGTTGCTACCGGACGTTGCCTGATTGCTTGCCTGATTGCTTCATCATGGGCAAACAAGATGCCAAACAACAGAAGCTAAATGTTGATAAACAATCTACGCGCCAAACTGAGTCGCCTTCTGAAACGCAAATGGATGAACAGCAGGAGATGCACTCTGGGGATCGAGGAGAGGATCTGCACACCCTCATGTTAGAAATGTGCTCTAGCCTGAGAAACATTGGCTCTAAATTAGATACCCTGACCACGCAGCTGGACTCGGTCAAAGCTCAAGTTAATGTCCATGACACTCACCTGGATGCCTTGGAAAACCGGCAAACCGAATCCCACGAATTCCAAGTGGAAACCAAAGAACAACTGTTGAATATGGATAAACTTTTGCGAGTCATCCGCGCCAAAAATGACGATTTAGAGGCGAAGTCACGAAGAAACAACCTACGTATTACTGGCATTCCGGAAACCACTGCAATTGCCAAGATGGAAAACTACGTGACGGACCTTCTGCATGCACTGTTTGACCCTCAGCTGTCCCCTGTTTTTGTGGTGGAAAGGGCGCACAGATCCCTGGGTCAAAAGCCCCCGGTGGGAGCGCCGCCTAGACCGATATTGGCCAAATTGCTGAACTATCAAGATCGGGATAATATTTTGAAAATGGTGAGGGAAAAAGGTCCACTGTCATACCAAGGTAACAATATATAGTTTTATCCGGACTTTACCCCGGCTGTGCAGACAGCGAAACGCAAATTCCTACAGGCCAAGCGTATACTCCTTCAGGCGCTGATCCCTTACTCCTTGCTCTACCCTGCAAAATTAAACGTTTCATATGATGGCACCACACACTACTTCACTGATGCGTAATCTGCCCTAAAATTCGCCAAGAATATTGGAGGGAGGAAGGGCAAACACTCTCGTGGAACAACAGGGTCAGCGACTTGGCAACTTAGGTGCCAATTCCGATCCGGTAAAAAGCAGCTACGAACCGTCGGACGGAGCCTTTTCTCCGTCCGACTCGTACCCGGTGCGAAATCCATCCGAAAAAGCAAGTACGATTCGGACGGAAACACCATTTCCGTTCCAATCGAACAAAACACCCACCGAACAGATTCGAAACACTATTCCGATCCGGAAAAGCGCCGACCTGACGTCGGTACGCATCCAGCCTACGTTTCACGAACCAGGAAGTACGATTCGAACCGACGTCATCTCGCACGGAATATATTTACCGGCTGCCAAAAACTGCCGGGAAATCAGGACGACACACGCAAGGAGCAGCTGGACGCGACGAACAGACATGGACCCGAACCTACGTGCCATCCCTGCCCTCCTAGCAGTCCACCTGGCGTACAGGAACCGACGCAGACGCCGCAGAAGGTCAGCACAACAACCAGGGGCAAAGGGGGGGGCAGGGGCAGGACACACAACACCAACACATGGTACCAAATCATACATGGGCTGGACATACCTGACCATCAGGGCCTGGTCACCTCCAGGGGGTGGGGGCGTGGCCAGCAACGCATGCGTCCGCCACAGCAGAAGTGGATGGCACGCGAACCGGTACGTACCCTACCCAGGCCGCAAGAGCGTGGGTACGGAACGTACCACGCGTCCCCCAACGTCACTACAACAATGGCGGTACGGCCCGTACCCACGTCAGAAATGCCTGGGTACGGCTCGTACCAGCATTGCTGGGGTCATGTAGGGGTACGCGTGGTACGACCCGTAGCCACGCCCCCAAGGACTGTGTACGGTGCGGACCCCACGGCACCGCAACAATGGGGGGACGCACCGTACCCACCCACCAAAGGCATGGGTACGGGCCGTACCCAGGCATGTATGTATTTATTGCTTATTGAGCGCAGCTGTCACCCAAAGGGTATCCTGGCGCTGAGACCTAACCGTGCATCTATTAAACAGCTACATTACTCTGGGGAACAAGTAAGTTTTAAGGCTCTTTTTAAAAGTGAGCAGATCAGGGCAGCTCCTTAATGCTAAGGGGAGAGTGTTCCACAGCGTGGCAGCCGCAAAACTAAAAGCGCGACCACCCATTCTCGTTCTATTAATTTTAGGGACTTTTACCAAGAACGCCGAAGATGATCTTAAAGGTCTGGCTGCCTGATACCAGAGGAAGAGAGTCTGAAGAGGTATTGGTCCCAGTCCATGCAGGGCCCTAAAAACAAGGCAGAAAGCCTTAAACGCAATTCTCTGCTGGACTGGGAGCCAGTGTAAATCGGCTAGAGCTGCCGATGAAGAGGCGGACCGTGGTCGAGACAAGGCCAGTTTAGCGGCCATATTCTGTATCCTTTGTAGCTTTAGGACCAGAGTCTTCGGGGCACCCAGGAGTAGTGCGTTGCAGTAGTCAATCCTGCTAAGAATGGAACTACGCACTACCTCAGCTCTGGAGCCCCGTGGGAGAAGTGGCAAGATTTTCCGTAGAGCACGGAGCAAACCCATACATGTTGCTGCCGTTTTGTTTACGGAGGCATCGAGCTGCAAATTGGGTTCGAATAGAACTCCCAGGTTGCGAGCTGAATCTGCCGCCTCCACCGAGCCCGGGATGGACACTGGCCAAAAATCGGCCGGTAGTGTACGGGGAGTTCGGTCCAAGGAGCAGTAGAGTACCTCCGTTTTTGACCCATTGACTTGCAACGCATTAGCTCGCAGCCATGCTGCTGTGGCTGCCATACAACGGTGAAAGGCATCCCTTGAAATGGACTCAGAACCCTCAAATGAAAAGATCAACTGAGTGTCATCGGCATAGTTGACAACAGATATGCCGAATGACTTTATCAGTGCTATCAAGGGACGGAGATATATATTAAATAGGATCGGGCTAATTGCCGATCCTTGAGGGACTCCCTGTTTCACCCGCCTAGTGGCTGATCGAAAAGGTGGTAGTGCCACGGCTTGTTGTCGGTTGTCCAAATAGGACGTGAGCCAGTCTAGGGCCAGACCGCACACTCCCGCACTCCGAAGACGGCCAAGTAGTACTTCATGGTCCACCGTGTCGAACGCGGCCGACATGTCAAGTAGCACCAAGACTGCAGACTTGCCCTTGTCGACTCGCGTTCGCAGATCGTCCAACACGGTGACCAAGGCCGTCTCGGTTCCGTGCGCTGGCCTGAAGCCAAATTGTGCAGCATCCAGACACAGATTTGTTTCTAGGAAGTTGGATAAGGCTCTTGTGACCCATCTCTCGAGGATTTTTATCGCAAATGGTAATAGCGAAATTGGCCTGTAATTAGCCGCGCAGAGAGGGTCCAGAGAAGCCTTTTTCAACAGAGGTGTTACAATAGCCAACTTCCAGCTGTCTGGGACTGACGCTGTGGTCAATGATTGACAGCAGATGGAGTGCAACGGCGGGAAAAGCTCCTCTTGAAAAGCCTTCCAGATCTTATGAGGCATTGGATCCAGCGGTGATCCTGACGATACACTGCTTGCCAGGATACCAAATTCCTCTAACGAGGGAACGGGAAAGCTGGACAACTGAGGCATACCTTCCTTGTTAGGTGCCCAATTGGAGTCCAGGTTGTTAGACGGGTCCAAAGGAGAGACTGCGGGTGTTGCAGATTGTTCAGAATTTTTGAGTCCAGTCAGAATAGTCCTGATTTTCTCCTCAAATGCAAGGGCCAGCGAGTCGCACAGTGCCTGCGAGGCCGGGATAGTAGACGCCATGCAAGGCGGGTCAGACAGAGTCTTGACCAATCTAAACAGGGTCTGAGATTTGTTAGAGGCCTTCGCCAAAGTGTCTTCCAAAAACTTGGCTTTTGCGGTTCTTAACTGGGCCTTGTATTCGTGCAAGGCTGCTTTATAAGCCGCCTTATCCTGCTCCCTGTATCCTCTCCTCCATGTACGCTCCGCCTGTTTACAGCGAAGTTTGGAGTGACCCAATTCTTCGCTGAACCAGGCATTTAGGCCCCTGGGCCTGTCTCTTACCTTACGTAAGGGGGCCAGGTCATCAAGAGATGATACAATATGCCGGCAGAGAGAAGCATAGCTCTTATCCACATTCTCCTCCACCTGAAAGGTTCCCGGTAGGAGTGTGGGTCGAATCGGTTCCCTAAGGAGACGACTCCATTGCCGATTCAACTTCCTACTGGTCGGTTTATTGGGTCTCCATGGGGCAGGCATAAGAAGGGACAAAACAATCAAGGAATGATCGGTCCAACCCTGGGCCTCGACCTTATCTACCACAACCAAGTTTTTATCTGCAAATACCAAGTCTAGTATATGTCCCCTATCATGGGTGGGTACCTGTACCAGTTGAGCAAGTTGGATATTGCTACAGGCTTGACACAGTTCTCGGAAGGCCAAGTCATGGGGGCCAGAAGGCCAGAGGTTAAAATCACCCAGTACTAGAAAATTGGTATGCAAGTTCGAAAGGTCGTAGATCAGATCAATCAGAGATTGAGGGGCTGTCGTGGGCAGAGAGGGCGGTCTATAGCATAAAAGACCTGCTACTAAAGTACCTCCTTGAGCCACGATGGAAAAGCCCATAAGCTCAAACCCTGCTATCTTAGTAGTCACCAATTCGGTCAAGGAGATAGAATCTCTGAAGATATAGCCTACCCCACCACCCCTGCCTGAGGTGCGGGGGGTGTGTCTTATCAAGTAGCCTGGCGGGCAAGCCCAGCCCAATTCCATGCCACAGTCCTTCGTGGCCCACGTTTCAGTCACGAACAGTATATCTAGCTGTGACGATTCAATTAATAAAGCAGTCTCAGCGTGGTGCTTTATCAAGGAGCGTGCGTTCAACAAGCCGCAAGACAATGTCTTATGCGGGGTGATGATGGGCTCGGGCTCTAAGTCCTCAGTGGAAGCAGGGTATGGAGGGGCAGGAGCGCCAGAGGCGCCCGGGACGCGAACGGGCGCAAACGGGCTTACCTCTGGCGCACCTCCGGCGCATCTACGGCGCCTCCGCTGCACGCATCCGCTGCGCGTCTGCTTACACATCCTAGTTATAGTATTACGCCGAGCGGGCTTCCGGCTGCTCGAGCCTCTAACCCCAACCAATATGGCGCCTGAGAATCTCCCAGAGCGTCACTACCTACCCAAGATGGCGGACGAATCACCAGGACCAGGGACCCCACTAACTCAGTCTCGCAAACGCGGCTTGTGGGGGCACAATTTAAATGCAGGTAAGCCTATCTAATACCCAGGTGACAGCAGTAACAGCGCTCAGAAATAAAACAGCAAAATACAGCTGCGCAATTACAGTGACGCAAATTTTTAAAATATCGAGCTGTGCAAGTTAAAAGCAAGAATCCGAGGTAATGCGCGTGATGGCAGGAAAATGTCTGAAAAACGAGAGCTAGGAGCAGCTATTATAAGCTCTCCAAGTGCGGGCTTCCGGCTGCTCGAGCCTCTAACCCCAACCAATATAGCGCCTGAGAATCTCCCAGAGCGTCACTACCTACCCAAGATGGCGGACGAATCACCAGGACCAGGGACCCCACTAACTCAGTCTCGCAAACGCGGCTTGCAGAGCGTGGGTACGGGTATGTACGGACCGTACCCCCACCTCAGCAGTGTATGTACGCCCCGAACCCCCACCCGTGTATGTACGCCCAGAACCCCCACCCCAGCATTGTATGTACGCCCCGAACCCCCACCCGTGTATGTACGCACCGAACCCCCACCCGTGTATGTACGCCCAGAACCCCCACCCCAGCATTGTATGTACGCCCCGAACCCCCACCCGTGTATGTACGCCCCGAACCCCCACCCCAGCATTGGATGTACGCCCGAACCCCCACCCATGTATGTACGCACCGAACCCCCACCCGTGTATGTACGCCCCGAACCCCCACCCGTGTATGTACGCACCCAACCACCACCCCAGCAGTGTATGTATGCCCCGAACCCCCACCCGTGTATGTATGCCTCGAACCCCCACCCCAGCATTGTATGTACGCCCCGAACCCCCACCCGTGTATGTACGCACCGAACCCCCACCCGTGTATGTACGCCCCGAACCCCCACCCCAGCATTGTATGTACGCCCCGAACCCCCACCTGTGTATGTACGCACCGAACCCCCACCCCAGCATTGTATGTACGCCCCGAACCCCCACCCGTGTATGTACGCACCCAACCACCACCCCAGCAGTGTATGTACGCCCCGAACCCCCACCCGTGTATGTACGCCTCGAACCCCCACCCCAGCATTGTATGTACGCCCCGAACCCCCACCCGTGTATGTACGCACCCAACCACCACCCGTGTATGTACGCCCCAAACCCCCACCCGTGTATGTACGCACCGAACCCCCACCCGTGTATGTATGCCCCGAACCCCCACCCCAGCATTGTATGTACGCCCCGAATCCCCACCCGTGTATGTACGCACCGAACCCCCACCCGTGTATGTACGCCCCGAACCCCCACCCCAGCATTGTATGTACGCCCCGAACCCCCACCCGTGTATGTACGCACCGAACCCCCACCCCAGCATTGTATGTACGCCCCGAACCCCCACCCGTGTATGTACGCACCCAACCACCACCCCAGTAGTGTATGTACGCCCCGAACCCCCACCCGTGTATGTACGCCTCGAACCCCCACCCCAGCATTGTATGTACGCCCCGAACCCCCACCCGTGTATGTACGCACCCAACCACCACCCCAGCAGTGTATGTACGACACGTACCCCCACCCGCATATGCAAGGAGCGAACCCACACCCGTGTATGTCATGAGCGTACATATTGTGAAATAGGAGAGGTGGGTGCAGAGTCCCCCCAGCAGTGCCCAGACACAGGAGGGGTGGGTGCATATCACTCCCAGCAGTGCCCAGACACAGGAGGGGTGGGTGCAGAGTCCCCCAGCAGTGCCCAGAGACAGGAGGGGTGGGTGCCTAACACTCCCAGCAGTGCCCTGAGACAGGAGGGGTGGGTGCCTAACACTCCCAGCAGTGCCCAGACACAGGAGGGGTGGGTGCCTATCACTCCCAGCAGTGCCCAGACACAGGAGGGGTGGGTGTCTATCACTCCCAGCAGTGCCCTGAGACAGGAGGGGTGGGTGCAGAGTCCCCCAGCAGTGCCCAGAGACAGGAGGGGTGGGTGCCTAACACTCCCAGCAGTGCCCAGAGACAGGAGGGGTGGGTGCCTATCACTCCCAGCAGTGCCCAGACACAGGAGGGGTGGGTGTCTATCACTCCCAGCAGTGCCCTGAGACAGGAGGGGTGGGTGCAGAGTCCTCCCAGCAGTGCCCAGAGACAGGAGGGGTGGGTGCAGAGTCCTCCCAGCAGTGCCCAGACGCAGGAGGGGTGGGTGCAGAGTCCCCCAGCAGTGCCCAGAGACAGGAGGGGTGGGTGCCTAACACTCCCAGCAGTGCCCTGAGACAGGAGGGGTGGGTGCAGAGTCCTCCCAACAGTGCCCAGAGACAGGAGGGGTGGGTGCAGAGTCCCCCAGCAGTGCCCTGAGACAGGAGGGGTGGGTGCCTATCACTCCCAGCAGTGCCCAGACACAGGAGGGGTGGGTGCCCATCACTCCCAGCAGTGCCCAGACACAGGAGGGGTCGGTGCAGAGTCCCCCAGCAGTGCCCAGAGACAGGAGGGGTGGGTGCCTAACACTCCCAGCAGTGCCCTGAGACAGGAGGGGTGGGTGCCTAACACTCCCAGCAGTGCCCAGACACAGGAGGGGTGGGTGCCTAACACTCCCAGCAGTGCCCAGACACAGGAGGGGTGGGTGCCTATCACTCCCAGCAGTGCCCAGACATAGGAGGGGTGGGTGTCTATCACTCCCAGCAGTGCCCTGAGACAGGAGGGGTGG
Organism: Triturus cristatus; assembly: GCF_964204655.1. NCBI lineage: Eukaryota > Metazoa > Chordata > Amphibia > Caudata > Salamandridae > Triturus > Triturus cristatus. The sequence goes on from NC_140586.1 coordinate 254,856,452, forward strand.
GTGCAGAGTCCCCCAGCAGTGCCCAGAGACAGGAGGGGTGGGTGCCTAACACTCCCAGCAGTGCCCAGAGACAGGAGGGGTGGGTGCCTATCACTCCCAGCAGTGCCCAGACACAGGAGGGGTGGGTGCAGAGTCCCCCAGCAGTGCCCAGAGACAGGAGGGGTGGGTGCCTAACACTCCCAGCAGTGCCCTGAGACAGGAGGGGTGGGTGCCTAACACTCCCAGCAGTGCCCTGAGACAGGAGGGGTGGGTGTCTATCACTCCCAGCAGTGCCCTGAGACAGGAGGGGTGGGTGCAGAGTCCTCCCAGCAGTGCCCAGAGACAGGAGGGGTGGGTGCAGAGTCCTCCCAGCAGTGCCCAGACGCAGGAGGGGTGGGTGCAGAGTCCCCCAGCAGTGCCCAGAGACAGGAGGGGTGGGTGCCTAACACTCCCAGCAGTGCCCTGAGACAGGAGGGGTGGGTGCAGAGTCCTCCCAGCAGTGCCCAGAGACAGGAGGGGTGGGTGCAGAGTCCCCCAGCAGTGCCCTGAGACAGGAGGGGTGGGTGCCTATCACTCCCAGCAGTGCCCAGACACAGGAGGGGTGGGTGCCCATCACTCCCAGCAGTGCCCAGACACAGGTGGGGTCGGTGCAGAGTCCCCCAGCAGTGCCCAGAGACAGGAGGGGTGGGTGCCTAACACTCCCAGCAGTGCCCTGAGACAGGAGGGGTGGGTGCCTAACACTCCCAGCAGTGCCCAGACACAGGAGGGGTGGGTGCCTAACACTCCCAGCAGTGCCCAGACACAGGAGGGGTGGGTGCCTATCACTCCCAGCAGTGCCCAGACACAGGAGGGGTGGGTGTCTATCACTCCCAGCAGTGCCCTGAGACAGGAGGGGTGGGTGCAGAGTCCCCCAGCAGTGCCCAGAGACAGGAGGGGTGGGTGCCTAACACTCCCAGCAGTGCCCAGAGACAGGAGGGGTGGGTGCCTATCACTCCCAGCAGTGCCCAGACACAGGAGGGGTGGGTGCAGAGTCCCCCAGCAGTGCCCAGAGACAGGAGGGGTGGGTGCCTAACACTCCCAGCAGTGCCCTGAGACAGGAGGGGTGGGTGCCTAACACTCCCAGCAGTGCCCAGACACAGGAGGGGTGGGTGCCTATCACTCCCAGCAGTGCCCAGACACAGGAGGGGTGGGTGTCTATCACTCCCAGCAGTGCCCTGAGACAGGAGGGGTGGGTGCAGAGTCCCCCAGCAGTGCCCAGAGACAGGAGGGGTGGGTGCCTAACACTCCCAGCAGTGCCCAGAGACAGGAGGGGTGGGTGCAGAGTCCTCCCAGCAGTGCCCAGAGACAGGAGGGGTGGGTGCAGAGTCCCCCAGCAGTGCCCAGACATATGACAATATACCCCATTAACAAGTTCAGTGACCAACAAGGGTGATACCCCAGATGCAGGTGGAGCCATCGCTGAGCCAGCATGGCCATAGTGAAAGGCAACCCTCACACATCCAGGAAATGTAGACACAGCACAGCACAGCATATGGGAGACACCCTGCAGGGAAAATGGCCGGCTCCACAGAGGATGGAACACACCTTGGGACAATGTCATGTCACCATACAGTGAGAGCAAACATGACCAAATACCATTGGCAGAGACCTCTGTGATGGCACGCAGATGGCAGGGTACACCCCATGAGCAGCACACTCCAACATTTCACAGACCCCTAACACATTATCACCACCCCAACTCAGGGAGCACCAGCACCAACAGCAAGTCCAGGAAAGCACCAGTGTGCAAAACCAAAAGAAAATGCTTTATTCAGCAGGAAAATATCTCTGAGAAAATGTCCACTATGTACAAGGGCCATGGGCCAGGCCAGCAGCAAAGTCCGGGGGGGGTACACATCGGGACGTGTGTCCCCTAGCTTGCCTGCACAGTTCACATGTCCATTTCATCCACAGAAGAGGGGGCATCAGGGGGGAGGGTGGAAACAGGCACCGCAGGGACAGGATGGGCAAGGGTAGGTGTTGTGGGTGCAGGGAGGGATGATTCCGCCACAGGGGGGGTGCCAGCGCCAAAGGTGGAGGACAGAATGGCGCTGCACACGTTGGCAAGGTCCCCCAGCGACTCCCCCGCACCCAATCGAACCACAGGCCCCAAGGTGGGGGGGGGGGGAGAGGGATGGGTCGCAGCGCCACTGGGGGAGGGTGTGGACAGGGTGGGGGACTCAACTCCCCTGGCCGGGTCCTGCCTCCACCGCTTGCGGGGTGGTGTCCTCCTGGGGTGGGGGGGCACACTTGCAGTGGATGATGCTGTCACCGACTGTTGGCCAGGAGAGCTAAGGGGAGTGGATTTGGAGGGAGTGGGTTGTGTGGACTGCGGACTCCCACTGTGGCTGCGTGTTGTACGTTTCCCCCCCGACCCAGTGGGTGTGCCTTCCTCACCCTGTGTGTGCGTGACAGGAGGTGTGCGCTTCGACTTCCCTGGTGGTGTGGTGCCTGTGTCTGGTGGGGTGCGTGCACGCTGACGTCTGGATGTGCGTGGGACAGGCACGGGAGTGGGAATTGTGGATGGGGCAGGGGTAGGGGGGGGTAGGCAGCGCTGCAGGAGATCCAGTCCTGCAGTCAGTGTGGAGTCTATGGACCTCAGCAACTGCCGTTGGTCAGACTGCGCAGCCGACATGCCCTCCATGTATGCCTCCATCTGGGTCAGCACCTGGGTGTGGGCATGGAGGACATTTAGCATCGCAGTCTGACCAACCTGCAACTGCCTCAGGATGTCCACAGACTCCGCACTCACCGCAGCAGTGGTGACAGGGGCAGGGGGTGCGGTGCCTGGCAGGAAGGAGACATGTGGGGACCGAGCACGGAGGGAAGGGCCACGAGCAGGTGGGAGGCCGGTGATGGAAATTGAGGTGGCGGGGGGATGTGGAGGGCTGCCATCAGCTGGGGGGGCAGACTCCGCCACCTCTGGGAGCTCAGCCTCGGACCCGTCTGCGTCATAGTCTGTGTTGGCAGTCGACAGGTCCTCTGCCTCACTCCCTTCGGCCTCCGTGCCACTCCATGTGCCAGACAGGACAGCACTGCTGGCACTGGTGCTCAATCCCTCCTCCCGGTCCGTGCTAGTGTCTCCTTCCGTGTCCCCCGGCGATGCTGTGGGCAAGGTGAAGAGACAGGAGATAATCAGACACCTGTACACATATGTCACATGAGTCAAATATACATATGTCATATTGCATAGCCTGAAAAGCAACAGGAGTAACACCTACAAAACAATGTACACATGTAGGCCATGGAACACACAGTTTGTCGACCCACCATGCCACTGGGACACAATGGAGAGCATGACACAACACTGCACCTAAATTTATACAGAGGAGCCAGCCTCTGGGGACAAATGTGCACAGCATCTGCACCACACTGCGTCGTCAAAAAGGGATGAGCAGGAATCAAATCCATTGACTCTTGCCACATGCTGCAAAGGCAATACATGAAACCATGCCAAACATGACTGGGTCAATGCACCTTGAGCGTATGTCCAGTCAAACATCACACACAGGCCACACCCAGCAAGGAGGATGAAGCTTCTGACATGTAGGCCTTGTACGCACAAACCACCCACACCTGAGACAATCTCATTGAGACGGAGAAAGTATGTACACCTCTTACTCTGGGATGAAAACACATGGCCTCCACTAATTCATGACTGTACACACACTGCCCCTGGTGCGCCTGTCCACACATCATTGACAGGCAAACATCATCAGATTGTCTTAACAACACACACAGGTAATGCCCACTGTGAGTATGCACAAGCAAAATGGGTCCCACTGTACAGTGGACACATGTAGCAACCTGTAGGTCCTAACAGTTGAGCCCAGGGTACAATGCCACCCTACCCAACCCATGGCGAAGACACATTGAATGGCCATATTGTTGGATGACGCACATGATACCTAGGAAGAGGTGCCCCAGGGCACAGTAGTGCCCACACTCCTCCATGGTCCTGGATGGACATGACTGCAAATTAAGCAACCGTCCCTGCACTTAGCAGGCCTCCCACTCAGGCACATCATGTCAGAGGGCACACAATTGGACATGCATGCTGGAAGGCTGTACATTTTGGAGACACACCGCTATGTCGTGATTCACAATCAGTGCCAAGTGACATGGACACCACAATGACTGAAATTGGCCAGGGCACACGCAAGGTCCCCAGACCTGTGACACATCACCCCCACAAATGATGCTGCTAGCATTGGGCACCTGCATAAACTGTCTGCCTAAATAACCTTGTGCAAGAGTGGCTACAGACAGACCAGGGAACACATGGCAAGGAGGGGAAGGGAGGGAGTGTGAACAGCACTGGGCTACTTTGGGGAGAAGTTGACGCACTGCACAATCAAACCCTGGCAGTGTATCCATGCAACTGCGCACTTACATTGGCTGGGGACACACAACTGACACACATGTACCTACCCCCTTCCTGCTGCTGCTTCTCCTGTAGGCGCCTGTCCATATCGGGGAAGACCACCGCCAGCACATGCTTCTGGATGTGGGTCAGACGACGGCGCCCACGGTTCTTACGGCTCTCAGGTGAGTCCCCCAGCAGGACCCGTGCAATCCTCCTCGTCCAGCACTGGATGTCCTGCCAGCGTTTCCTCACCTGAGACAGGCCCCGCATCCGACCCTCTGTAGCCCTCACGGCACTGACGGCTGTCCTCCAGATCTCCCCCTTGGCAATGGTGCCTACCTGTGAGGATGCAAAAGTGAGAATACATTAATCCACATGAGCAAAGACACAGAGACACACATATAGAACAATCCACTTCATGAACAGGCCATGGTATGCATGCAACTCATTGCACCTTTGTCATAGGGACATAATCCACTGTGGAAGGCCAAATGCACTACGTGCCATTGAAAGTACACGGGTGGCATGAGGGGTACCACACACTCACTGACCAGGGATCACACTGTGCCTCACAGGCTACACCAGGATTATGTACAGCACCTCAAAGCAGTCACCTGCCCCAGCACACTGATGCTACCTCAGCAGAGTACACAGACACACACAGGCACAGGACAATCACATGGCATTGCCAACTGCGGGTACACACCTCACTCTGCCCATGTGCCAGTAGACGGGGGGTGTCACAGGTGTGGGGCTGGCTCAGCACGGCATGCACACAGCACTGCTCCCTGCTCACATCGGATGGGCAGCCCATATCCATCCCTCATGCAGCTTGTGTGCAACACTCCCCAAATGCACACACCCACATGACAGGGGACTTACACACACACCAATGTGCAGGGGACGAACACGGCCTTTGGACACTCACAGCACAGGTACACTGAACAAACACACATCCATGGGTACTGTCACCTGTCACACTGGGGGGAACACAGGATCACATCAGGACTGTGGAAACAACATCCCCAGGAGGAGTAGCCCGGCAGTATGTGGCATGCACCATGCAATCATTGTCACAGTAGGCACTATGCAAGTGAGGAGTGCACACAGGAAACACAGCATGCACTGCATGGGTGACATGAGGCCTTCCACACCCTTGGACCCACTCTAAACACCAGTGCATGTCTGTCACACATGGACACAATGCCAGAAGTCACTGTCACACAAAAGGGGCACAGTCTAAGCTAGTGGAGTCTGCACTCACCTGAACCCCTGGTCGACCATACAGGCTCTGGTACTGTGGGAGGATCACATCTATCAGGGCAAGGTTCTCCTCCTGGGTGAATGGCTGTGACCTCTCCACAGTCCTGGACATGGTGCCAGAGGAATCACTATCAGCAGCAGTGGTCATGGATGAATGGATGTGCAGGCAAGTGCTCTCTCATGGGACCTGGCTGGCTTATATCTGCCTGGCTGGCCTGTTCATGTACAGGAGTACAGATTGATTGGTCAGTCACATTTGCATCCTACGTTTCATCCAATCCCTTCAAACCTACCCCAGTGTGTGGCTTTGCATGGTTTCAAACTGACTTCTGCTGGGCACCTGGTGCTCAAATTCAAAAATCAAACTCGGTCTCCATGGCAACCATCATGCATTTAGGCCCTTATACTTGTCCCTCATGTGTCCCCTACATGTTTTCATACATGTACACACAGGTACGGTGCGTTCCACGCCCTAGGGCACCCCAAAAGCAGTGATACGGTCCGGACAAGCGCTTGTACAGTCCGGATCACAACATGGGCGCTGGCGTATGCGTACACCACAGTAGTACGGACCGGACAAGCGCTTGTACGGTCCGGATCACAACATGGGCGCTGGCGTCTGCGTACGCCTCAGTAGTACGGACCGGACAAGCGCTTGTCCGGTCCGTACTACTGTGGCGTACGCATACACCAGCACCCATGTTGTGATCCGGACCGTACAAGCGCTTGTCCGGTCCGTACTACTGTGGCGTACGCATACACCAGCGCCCATGTTGTGATCCGGACCGTACAAGCGCTTGTCCGGTCCGTACTACTGTGGCGTACGCATACGCCAGCGCCCATGTTGTGATCCGGACCGTACAAGCGCTTGTCCGGTCCGTACTACTGTGGCGTACGCATACACCAGCGCCCATGTTGTGATCCGGACCGTACAAGCGCTTGTCCGGTCCGTACTACTGTGGCGTAGGCATACGCCAGCGCCCATGTTGTGATCCGGACCGTACAAGCGCTTGTCCGGTCCGTACTACTGTGGCGTACGCATACACCAGCGCCCATGTTGTGATCCGGACCGTACAAGCGCTTGTCCGGTCCGTACTACTGCGGCGTACGCATACGCCAGCGCCCATGTTGGCCCAGGGACCCTATACACGCCCTCAGAGCGTATGTACGGTGCGTTCCACACCTGTCAGTGGTGACAGGCGGCACACAGACAGGAATGGAGCGTCAGATTTTGCCAAGGGTGGACACCAATGCATTGTCTGTGCAATACCACATGTGTGTGACACAGGTGTGTCAGGATGTGATGTGGCACATTACCCCTGAGGTGTGGGCAAAGCAGATGTACGATGAGCTGTGTACACATGTCGTGTGTGATGGTGCGCATTGTGCCACACATACCCTCCACTCCTTTGACATGTGTGCATGTCGTACACACTAGTAGAGCCATGAGTCACTTGCATGTCCCAGTCACGGACACCCGCACCTGTCCCCTGATGCCAGGTACACGGAATATTACACATGGCATGTGAATGGCTGCGTTGCACGCTGCAACCATGTCATGTGTGTGGCATGTGTTTCCATGATTTTGCTGTAGGTGTGTGGTCCAATGCATCAGCAGTTGCTGCTACCAACATGTGTGTGTGTGTGTAGATGGCCATGGCACACTGTTCCGCACACCAGCCCACATATGTGATCTGCCATGAGGTGTGTATGTATGCAACTACACGGAGTTACAAAACAAGTACATATCCACATGCTCTCAATGCATGTATGTTCTGTCTCGACATGTACTCCTCCAAGGCAATGTGTGTGGCCTGTCCTTTTCCTATAACATGTGACCAGTGCATATCGCATACACCAACCTGTCTGTACCATACGCATCCTACTTCTGCACATGTGTGGATGTCCGTGAATCCTGTGATGCGTGTGCATGTTCACTTACACTGGCCCACAGCTAGTCTCATGCCATGTCATCGTGAGCTTGCCCCACTCCGTTAGTGGCTGTCCCTTGGTAGGAGTGTCACCTGCCTGGCGTACGTGTCCAGGAAATGTGGCACAGACCTGACTCTGAATGTGGCATTTGTGTATTGGCTGTTTAACATGTGCTCAGTGCATTGACAATGTCGTCGTACAGTGCTCACTCATCGGTGTTCCTTCCATTTCACTGCAGGGCTCCCCCTCTCCCTCGACGTATGCCAGACCTGGCTGCCCTGCATGAACGGGACTGTATACGCCGCTACAGATTCAACCAACGGTTGATTGATGAGTTGACTGGCCGGCTGGAAGCACACCTCCTCCCGCGCCACAGGTATCCCAGTGCACTGACACCCAAGTTGAAGGTGATGGCAGCCCTACATTTCCTTGCCACGGGTACGTTCCAACATACCATTGCTGACGTCGGGGCATGTCCCAGACGATGTTCAGCCGTGCTCTGCATGATTTCTTAGAGGCTATGTTGGTTCACCTGGATGAGTACATTAAATTCCCAATTCGTGAGCAGTTGACAGGTGTCAAGCGTGAGTTCTATGCCCTGGGAGGGATGCCCCATGTCATTGGGTCCATAGATGGGACACATGTTGCGTTGGTACCACCACAGGCACAGGAGGTGGTGTATAGGAATCGCAAACATTATCACTCCATTAATGCCCTTGTGGTGTGTCTGTCCAACATGGTGATTTCACATGTCTGTGTTCGCTTTCCAGGATCAGCACACGATGCCTTCATCATGAGGCGTAGCAGGCTGCCTGAAATGATGCAGCAGCTGCGGAACGAGCGAGCATGTATTGTTGGTGGGTAGACTCTGGCAGTTCAGTGTTTGGCGTCATCTTCCAATCTCACTGCCTGTGCTGACACACTTCTGTCCATGATGTTTCCTTGTAGGGGACGCTGGCTATCCCAACATGCCATGGCTGATGACGCCTGTCCGCAACCCCAGCACGGCTGCCGAGCACCGCTACAACAACGCCCATGGGCGGACCAGGAGAGTCATTGAGAGGACGTTTGGACTTCTGAAGAGCCGATTCCGGTGCCTCCACAAGACCGGCGGAGCACTCCCATATGCCCCGGTGAAGGTGTGCAAGATCATCATCGTCTGCTGCATGCTGCACAACATGGCAGTGGAGGAAGCTGTTCCACTCATACTGGATCAAGATCACCAGGACCATCCACCCGTGGAGGATGAGGGGCTTGGTGACGGGGCAAGTGATGTGGAGGAGGAGGAGGCTGTGGAGGACATGCGGAGTCGGCTCATACGCGACTTCTTTGCTTAGTGGTGAGTTCCAGTGTCTGAGTGTGCACGCATTGGGCCGTGTGTGGCATGTGTTGCAATGTGTGTGTCCATCTGCATGTCTGCCAAGTGAGTCAGTGGTGTGTATTGAAGTGTCACTCGAGTGATGGCGCAATGGAAGGATGTTGTCCGAGAGTCATCATTGTCACCTGTCATGTTGACAAGATGATACGTGTTGAGTACATGCTTGCGGATGTGCTCCTTTGGGCTGACTCCTTGTGTGTCTCTCTTCCACAGGTCCATGGGCATGCTGTCTGCTGGTGGCATTGTTGTGCTCCTGCTACTCCTCATGAACACAGCAACATGTGCTGATTCTGCGTCACATGCACGGGCAAGTTTTGAAATCTCCTTAGGGTAAGGGATGCCTCACGGCGTTTTTGGTGTGTAAATTGTTTGTAGTCTGTGTGCACTTCTCCGGTTCATGTGTGGTCAATTTGCATACATGTGGATCCTACATGGGGAACATGACATGGGGCAGGCCTCACCTGGAGCCATCGTCAGACTTGGTGACTGTCATGTGTCAGGGGATTGGGGATTGTGATGAGGCCATCAATGTGTGTAACACTGGCCTCGGAAACATACAGGTTGCACCGGGTTGACATGGTGTGTGATTGCCCCATCAGGGCTTCAATGGTGTATAGCAGCCTCTCCGTGGCAGCAGGGGGTGTTTAGCTGTTATCCGTCACTTGTGTGCCAGTTCAATGGAATACCAGCATCTGTGTTGCAATGGGGGGTGCCAGTGTTGCTCCCACATGTCCATCCACATGACCTGTGTATGTGTTGACAGAGTATCATTGTCATTCCAACACACATGACTAATAAATTTGTCCCTCTGTCTCCAAGGTGCCTCTTCTCTGTCAATGGTGGCCTGTTGCCACTGTGCATGCGGCATGTCTGGCATAGTTTTCAGAGGTGGTGCATATGTGTGTATGTGTAGAGTAGCAAGATGCTAGCGGTTTGTCAGGGATTGGAATCTGTATTATGCACAAGATGCACAGTTCCATCCACCTCAAGGCAAGAGAGACCATCCCCCAGGGCAACTACAACATCCAGGTCTAATCCTACCCTGCAGTCTACGGACATGTGCCGTACAACTCCCATGATACTTGTCCATATCCGGAGTGCATCTGCACAGCTCTGCTACTGCATCGGGCAACCAGGCCACATCAACGTCCAAACGGGATGGGGGGAATGATTCACAGCCAGCTGCAGGATGACATTCGCGATCCACGCCCACACTCATGATGCAGCCCACAACCCCAACACAACCATGTGGCACTGTGATCCAAAACTGCATTCTGGCATCTCCATGCATCCAACCTTGGCCTAGCCACCATTCTCAACATCCGCCTGACGCAAGCATGCAGGACATGGTAGGGACACATGTCTAGACATACCTGGGAGCGGCAAGCCAGGTCACTCCACATGATCCCTGACCTCTGCGCATGACTGTTGCTCCCCTAAATGTGTCTGTAGCCACAGTTGTGCGGGAAGCACTCAGCTGGTTGGGCCCAGCACAGGTGAGTATGGTACTCCATGTCTGTATCAGATGATACATTGGGACCCATGTGTGTCCTGGGCAAGACTGAGCCCCCACGGTTTGGATGGTTGGAGTTAATTCTGAGATCAGGCATGCTTTGACTTTACGACACACACATGTATTGTAATAATGCAGAATCACGGCATCATCTTGTAATTGTGATTATTTTATTTGTGGTGGGGTACGGGTTTGTGGGGATGACAAGAGGTGCACTGCGGGAGTGTAGAATCCAAAGTTCACTGGGGGAGTTGGTATCCTTGCCGTAGCAAATTATCAGAGTCCATGCCACAGTCTTCATCAACATAGGTCAGACAGTGACCAGCAAGTCCATGTGGCAGAGAATGTCATGTGCTGCTATTGGGCCAGAGGGCCAGGTGCCAGGCCAGGTGACCTGGGAGATGGTGATGTTCTGCTGACTCTCACAGTCTTTTTCGTGGACGACCCACCTTCCTGCGGGGACCCTCGGAAGCAGGCCGTGACGATGTCTGTGACGCTCCGTCGGATGAATCCTCCTCCTCCTGATCCCTCCCTGTGTCTGGTAATGGCCTTCGCCTGGTGTCACAGGGAGGGTTGCCCATGTTGTCGGCAATCCGACGGAGTACACCGGTCATTTGGGTTTGCACCGCCACGAGCTCAGCCTGTCTATCCTCCATCCTTCCTTGGTGTTGCAGTTGACAGGCATGTTGCTGGGCCTGCAGGGTCTTCATCTCCTCGAGGGTCCCCTTGATGTCATTGAGTGTGGACGCAATCTGGTCCATGCCCCTGGTGTCACGCCGGTATGTATCCAGGATGTTGCTGACCTGGGACACTACCGGGTCCTGAGCTCCCTGGTCAGGTTCGCGCCTCCGCCGTCCTCCACTCCCGCCACCCCTGCCCACGTGCACCTGGCCTGCCGTTGTGGGCGCATCGGGTCTCCGGGACCCCTGAGGGATGGCATCTGCGTTGCCGCCTGCCTCCTCCTGGGTGCCCGGAGGACCGTGTCCCTCCTGGGCAGACTGGCTGGGTGGTCGTGTGCGGGCAGGGCTCCTGGACGTCCCCTGGGATGTGGCAGCAATGGGGGTGGTGGTTGGCACAGTTGTACCTGACGCAGGTGCTGCAGGTGGTTGGACACCAGAGGGGCCAGGTTGGTCTGGGTCATCCACGGAGTGGTGAGAGTCGTCGCTGGCGGTGGGGTCCTCATCCCGCAGAGCCTGGTCCTGTGAGACTTCCCCCCCAGTGTTGGGGGGTGATCGACGACGTTGACCTGTGTGTGAGAGAGACAATGTTAACAGTGTTACATGTGGCATCCATGTTTCATGCATTTCTGATTTGGTACTCTTCCTCTGGGTAGTTGGATGTGTCTTGCATTCCTCTCACAGTGCACTTGTGCATGGGTATGTCCCTTGGCCACAGCTGTCAGGGCTTTACGCATGTGTGACACAATCTTAGTTGATGCATCTATTTGGGTACACAGTCAGCAGTGTGGTGTGCGGGCTTAGCGAGCCATGCAGATGCGCCTTACGTGTTGCACTGTACGTGGCCAAATGGTGTTTTGCCAAGGCAATTTGATGATGCAGGTAGGGGACTGAAGCATTTGTGACAGGGTTCTTACCGACACAGTGGGTGGGTATACTGGGTGTGTGGTTAGGTCTGTGCCTAACTCGTGCACAGATTGACACATGGACCGGTCTTCATCTACGGTGGGGGGGGTTGAGGCACTGCCAGACCTTGTCTGCATGCACACAGTCCACCGGCTGACGAGTGGACATGGCCACACCACCCAAGGGTGATTTAGTCTCCCTGTGTCTCCCTTCCTCCCTCCCTCTGTCACCCTCCTCCCTCTGTCGGTCTCCCTCTGTCACCCTACTCCCTCCCTCTGTCTGTCTGTCTCCCTGTGTCCCCCTCTGTCTCCTTCCCTCTCATTCCCCCTCTCCCTCCCTCTATTTGTCACCCTCTGTCACCTCAGGCCAGCTTCCTGGGCACACACAGTTAGCCGGTCTTTGAATGGCCATTGGCTTGTTCATGTGAGTTAGTTCCTGTTCTCCGGGCACCCATTGGGCTTTGTGTCTGAGTGTAGGCTGCTGCTGTGGCGGTGTGTGCTGAGACTCTATCAGAGCGATGCATCTTCATTGTCTGCTGTTATGTGCAAATTGTGCCTTCAGACCCATGTCATCCTGCAAGGCGGCCACCATTTGCAGGCAAGACAGTACTGTGTGGGTACACACAGTTTGTATGGCTGTGCCCTGGGCCATATGGGCTGAGGGCATTGTTGTGTGCTTGTGAGTTGCTCAATGTTAGTTTTGATGCCCACACTCCCAGCATCGGCCACATCCTGTGTTGTGTTGGTGTTTTGTGTGGCCTGTGACTTGGCATGGCCCTGATTGGTGCATGGGGCATGGAGGCGCTAGTGGCATGTGTGCGTTTGTGGAGTGTGGTTGTGTCCGGTGGTGGCTTGGGGGGGGTGGCGTGCATGATTGATTGTGTATGGCATCCCCCCCATGTGAGGTGAGTTGTTTGTGTACTCACCAGGGTCTGGGAGTCCTGGTAGTCCGTGTAGTCCCTCCACCGCCAGCGTGGACATCACCTTCTCCTCCCAGGGATGGTATTGTACCGGTCTGGGGGGCGGCCCTCCTCCAGTGATGTTCCCCTGGTTGTGATTGTCAGTCATCTTCCTCTTGACCGTCCTCCGCAGATGGTACCACCTGGATTGGCACTCGTGCCTGGTCCTTCTGGTGGACCCAACAGCATTCACAGAATCGACAATCCTCTGCCACATGGCCGATTTTTCGGATATGCTGGTCTGTCTGACCAATGTTCCAAAGAGCTGTGGCTCGACTCTGAGGATTTCGTCGACAAGGATCTCCAGCTCCTCCTTTGTGAACTTTGGATTCTTGGTTGTGGACATGGCGTGGGGTGTGGGTGTGGATGGTTGTGGGGGTGTGGGTGTGGATGGTTGTGGGTGTGTGAGTGTGGTAGTGGAGGTGTGTGTGTGAATGTGATGAGGGGGTGTTTGTGTAGGTGGTTGTGTGAAGGTATGCAAGTGTGAGGTTCAAGTATGGTGGTGTGGGTCGTCTGTGGGCTCTGGCAGCAGTGGGTCTGTTGCAAAGGCTCATGGTTTGTGTGTGTGGTCCATTTTTATTGGTCCATTTGTGGGTGTGGCTGTGTTTGAATTTTGTGTGGGTGTGTTATGAGGAGTGGTCGTGTTTTGGGCCTCTGTTTGGCAGTTTGGCAGTTGCAGGTCAGTGTAGGTGATGTTTGTGGGGTTGTTGGGCATGTTTGGTGGTGTGGGGAAACTCTAATTGACTCTCCTTGTGTAAATGTGGTTTGTCCGTGTTCAGTACGTGTGTTTTTGGCGTCAGTACGGTCCGTACATGCACTGGTGGGGGTACGGTCCGTACATTCCCTGGTGGGGTGTGGGTACGGGCCGTACTTCCACGGGTGTGGGTACGGTCCGTACATACACGGGTGGTGGTTCGGTGCATACATACACGGGTGGGGGTTCGGGGCGTACATACACTGCTGGGGTGGGGGTACGGGCCGTACTTCCACGGGTGTGGGTACGGTCCGTACATACACGGGTGGTGGTTCGGTGCGTACATACACGGGTGGGGGTTCGGGGCGTACATACACGGGTGGGGGTTCGGGGCGTACATACACTGCTGGGGTGGGGGTTGGGTCCGTACATACACGGGTGGTGGTTCGGTGCATACATACACGGGTGGGGGTTCGGTGCGTACATACACGGGTGGGGGTTCGGGGCGTACATACACGGGTGGGGGTTCGGGGCGTACATACACTGCTGGGGTGGGGGTTGGGTCCGTACATACACGGGTGGTGGTTCGGTGCGTACATACACGGGTGTGGGTACGGTCCGTACATACACGGGTGGTGGTTCGGTGCGTACATACACGGGTGGGGGTTCGGGGCGTACATACACTGCTGGGGTGGGGGTACGGGCCGTACTCCCACGGGTGTGGGTACGGTCCGTACATACACGGGTGGTGGTTCGGTGCGTACATACACGGGTGGGGGTTCGGGCCGTACATACACGGGTGGTGGTTCGGTGCGTACATACACGGGTGGGAGTTCGGTGCGTACATACACGGGTGGGGGTTCGGGGCGTACATACACGGGTGGGGGTTCGGGGCGTACATACACGGGTGGGGGTTCGGTGCGTACATACACGGGTGGGGGTTCGGGGCGTACATACGCGGGCGGGGGGGTGGTGGGGTGTTCGGCGCGTATGCGGGCACATGTCTCCATGGTTGCTATGGGAGTTCGGTTCGGACGGTGTTTTTTGCGTACGGTTGTGAAATGGGGAGACGGGAGGGATCGTACTTGCGCAGTCGGACTTTATTTTTCCGCACGGTGGGTTTTTCGACCGGGGACGTGTCGGTGACTTTTCCCGACCCGAGGACGTGTGGGGAAATCTTCCCAATGCGATTCGTATGGACTTTTTTCCGTTCGAATCGTACTTGGCAGTTTGTACGCTACTTTGACGATTCGGACGGAAAAAAAAACGGATACGAGTCGGACGGGGAATTTTTTTACCAGGATCGGAATTGGCACCTAAGTGATAATGTCTGATTCGGGCCACTGTCTCTGCTGTACTAAGTGCCTATTCAACATGACGCCGAACTGTGTGGTAATTCTTTTAGATGCAATTGTGGGTTCTTATGTTGTATCTTCTCTATTAGTAGCTTCGCTTAGGGATGTCGGGAGGGGCTTGTAGCGTACACTGCAGAGTTCCTAGCCACCCTGCTCACTCAGGGATGATTGCTGGTGCCACTACGCCCACCATGGGAAGTTTCCCTTTCAGTTTCAGGAGAAGGTTATGTATTAGCTTGTTAGGGGGGATATTCTGCAACCTGATTGGGATGTTGGAGTGGGTGAGGGGTGGGGGCAGGGATTGTTTGTTTGTTTAATGTCAGTACGAATATGAGATGTTGGCCACTGTACACACTTTATGTTTTGATTTTTATGCTTGCTGAGTACCTGATTCTCGCTGCGGGATTCTGTTTTGATACACACACGCAAAACCACTGAACTTGTTAACGTGGAACATTAGAGGGCTAAATGATGGTCGTAAGTCCAGGCTTGTTGATGCTTATTTATCCAGGCATAATATTGACATTTGTCTGCTGCAGGAGACACACTTAAATGCTGCACCGTCTCAGAGGCTGCGACATCGCAGGTGGGGACACACGTACACGTCCATTTACTCCAATTACGCCAGAGGAGTGGCTGTGTTGATTCGACAGGGGGTGGACTGGCGTGAGAGGGAGGTGCACAGGGATCCTGAGGGGAGGTTTGTTATCATATGTGGAGTGTTGGGGGGGCTCCCCCTGGTGATTGCAGCGATTTATGGTCCTAATGCTGACTCCCCTGATTTCTTTCATGATGTATAGTCTAGAATTAAGGTGACAGGTTATGACACTGTGCTGTGGGGTGGGGATTTTAATGCCATATTAGATGATGCCATGGATAGCAAGGGAGTGTCTCGCACCTTACACCCGGCTGCAAGGGCGGCTCTGCAGTCCATAGTCAGGGATGGGAACCTAGTAGACATATGGCGCAACAGACACCCCCTGGTGAGGGAAGGTACATATATATCAGATCATCACTGTGCGTGGTCCCACCTGGACTTCTGGCTGGTCTCCAAGGATGCTGTAGCCTGGACTGTTGACATATCACACTTGCCACGCACATTGTCAGACCACGCCCCATGCCTGCTACAGATGTCACTCCTGGGGTCACTCCCCCGAGCATTTACCTGGCGGCTCCCACCACATGCTATACTAGACGAGGCCTTTAAGGAAGAGATACGGGGAGATATAACTAACTATTTTGCTAACAATGAGGGATCAGTGGATACTGAAGCATCAATCTGGGAGGCTTTTAAGGTGGTGATTAGAGGCCAGTGCATTGCAAGACAGGTGGGGGTGCTGAAGGCAATCCGGGGCACGCTCGCCTCCTTGGACGCCCACATTAAGGCACTAGAGGGAACTTTTTACTCCACGAATGATCCCCACACAGCGCAGAAATTAAAAGCTCTATTAGATTACGCGGACGAGGCTCAGCGCGAAACGAAATTACTAGGCAAGTATGCTGAAGCTCGTAGATACGGTGAAGGTGATAGGCCGGGACGCACTCTGGCTGGCATGATTAGACCATCTAAATCAGCGACGTTTGTCCATGAGATACGAAATTCGCAGGGAGACATGGTTAGAGCCCACGTGGGGGTGTCTGGCGAGTTCTCTGCATTCTATTCCCGGCTAAATACGACTAATCAGGGGGCATGTACAGAAGAGCTGAATGCGTTCCTTGACACACTGGCACTAGTCTGGTTTAGCGATTCCCATAGGAAATATATGGACCACCCATTTACAGTGGAAGATGTAACACAGGTTTTTAAAAGCCTGCCCCAGTTAAGGCTCCTGGCCCTGACGGCCTGACCACGTCATTCTATAAGACTTATGTCGAAGAGTTGGCGCCTCGATTGTTGGAGGTTTATGGGGAGGCACTGGAAGTAGGGGTGCTGCCTCAGTCCATGAGAGAGGCGACGATTCTTACGCTCCTAAAACCTGGGAGATTGGAGGAGGAGCTGGACTCCTACCGTCCGCTCTCTATGATTAACGTGGATGTCAAAATCTTTGTGAAACTGCTTGCAAACAGGCTGCAGCCACTCCTGACAATGATAGCACTTCCGGATCAGTCGGTATTCATTCTGGGGAGATCGACATCTCATAATTTGCAAACAATATTTTCGGTACTGCACTACCTCCAGCCAGACGAAAAAGCTGCGATGGTGTTTTTGGACGCCACCAATGCATTTGATACGCTTGAGTGGTCCTACCTTTTCTCTATCCTAAGGCGCATGGGATTCAGTCCACTTTTTATAAACTGCATCCGACTACTGTACACCTCACCCACAGCGTGCGTTCAATTAAATGGTTTACTCTCGGACCCCTTCCCAATCTCACAAGGTACTAGACAGGGGTGCCCATTATCCCCTCTACTTTTTGCAATCGCAATGGAGCCCCTAGCGGCTCGTATCAGGCAACACCATACTGCACGAGGTATTGGGTTTAGCTCCCGTAGTTTGCTCATATCCTTACATGCGAACGATGTCACGCTATACATTATAAACCCTGAAGAGAATCTAGACCCGTTGCTGAGGGAGTTTATTCGCTTTGGTGGGCTCTCAGGTGTTTTTATCAATTGGGCCAAGTCTGTGATATTCCCTTTGACGGATGGTACCCCCCAAGTAACGTCAGAATTCCCCTTACGTTGGGAGGCTGTGGAGATTAAGTATCTAGGGGTCTTGATCAGTCAAGATATGCAGGAGGTGTGGCATCTAAACTACGACCTAACGATGATGTGGCTGGAGGACAAGGTAAAAATATTGGCTAAGCTGCCGCTGTCATAAGCTGGCAGGATAGCACTAGCCAAAATGGTCATCCTGCCAAAATTTTTATATTTGTTTGTTAATATACCGATCCCACTCACCAGACACTTTTTCAATACACTCAAATCCCACCTAATCACGCTGGCGTGGACCGGAAAACAAGTAAGAGCTTCTTGGGATCTCCTGATTCTCCCACTGAGGAAGGGTGTTTTGGGGGTCCCTGACATGCAGCTTTATGCACTGTGTGCACAAGCACAGTTTCTGCATTACTGGGTTCACCCGACCCCCTTCCAGCCGCACGTAGCGGTCGAAACTGACGTAATGGCCCCCATCCCGCTTACTGTAGCGCAGTATCAAAATCCACGCCGCCCTCGCGGCGACATAGACTCTGCTGGGACCCTGTGCTGGGCGTGGGATGAACTGCGCAAGAGGGCAGGGATCCCATTGCTTTATGCCCCTTCCGTTCCCCTATCACAAAATCCAATGATGCCTTGCATATGGGACAGCATGAGTAGGACACTAGCTCAGAAAATGAATCTCCAGAAGTTTGAGGACTTATACCCCGGAGATGAATTTATTCCTCCCCCAGTCGCACCCGAGGGACAGGTAGTGCCATTTACTGAGATCTTTTTATATCATAGAATACGCATGGTGTGTCGTTCTCTCTGGGAGGACTTCCCGAGGGCGCCGCCGACCCTGCCTCCATTGGAAAACTTGCTGAAATTCCCATCCTCTGGTAAACTGGTTACACGCCTATACACTCGCATGCAAGACACGGCTCCGATAGTAACTCCAAATTCTTTCAAACATTGGGAACGATGAGCTAAACACACAATTGACCGAATTTCAATGGGAATAGTGTTGTGGGCAGCTCTCGGAACTCTCCCCGAACTATAAGTTAAGATTAATTCACATTAAATATTTGCATAGATATTACAGGACTCCGATGAGCCTCCACCGTATGGGCCTTGGAGCAGAGAGTGATTGTTGGAGATGTGGCCATGCCCAGCTGCATTTCTCCATATGGCGTGACATTGCCCCAGGATAGCTGAGTTCTGGGTGAAGATCTTGGAGTCGTTAAATGACATACTGGGGGTAGCGCTGGATCCGTCCCCTGCACTTGGTGTATTGGGGTATGTAAAGGACACTCCGCCCAAGTTGCGTAGGCCGCATGCCCTTCTTCTTCAGTTTGCAAAGCGCCAGGTCGCTGTCTATTGAGGTAGACGGCGGGTGCTCTCCATTAAAGATTGGGTTAGAGACATCACATACGGTCACACCCAACTGAGTACATTTTGGGAATTGATGCCACCCTCCTCTAGACCCCGTAACATTTGGAACCCGTTCTTAACTTGGAAAGCTAATTCACAAACAACAGCTGAAGTGATGGATGTGGAGGTATCGTAGTCACCATTGCATTTGTGATATACTAGCACCTCACACTTATTCCCAGCTATAAAGTGCAGGGGATGTCATATCTGACAAATAAATAGATGTGTCAATATGGAAATGACCCTCTCAGATAACACCGTGTGTGGCACTATTATCTTTGTGTTAATTCGGATAAGAGATGCGTATACTATATTGTTCAATTTATATCATGCCTGCGGTTTGGGGAAGATGGGTATGATATAACTTTACTACCATTAATATCATGTACGGAAGTGGCTTCATATGTATGTGATCCTCGACTGTTACATATCGAACTGGCTTGTTGAATTGTCATAGGCCCTTTTGGCAGCAAGTAGAATATGCGCTCCAAGCCATTTTCAAAGCTAAGATCAACTTGAGCCCCTCGATAGTAATTTTTGGAATTGATAAGGATTTGATAGACTGGATGTCTGCAAAACAGAAAGGTCTGATTATGTATTTAATCCTTATAGCTAGAAGGGAGATATGCCGGCTATGGAAAGATCCATCACCTCCACTGTACGAAAAATGGCTGCGGACTTCTTTTAGTACTGCCCGATTAGATCTTGGTCATTTGGATGGTATGGAAACCAGCACGTGGTCACCTCTTTTAAGCTGGGGAAGAGATTTGAGATTGATTTAATACCCCCAGGTCCTATGATTACACCTAGCTTCAGAAGAAGCCGACCTGGGTAGGTCTATAGCTAATACAAAATGCAGATGCCAGAGGGAGCTCAGGATCATAGTTGGCTTACTGCTCTTTATTGCAGGTGCTATATGGTGAGAGGAGGACAAAAAAAAAAAAGTATAAAAAAAAAAAAAGAATTGTCATAGCATTGTTTGTTTGAAATGTCAATAAATACAATTTTTTAAAAAGTATAACAGTATCTTAGATGTATCTAAGACCAAGTTCCTCATGGATCGCAAATGTTGGTGAGCTTTGGGACTGATCCAGTGGCGTACCAACAACAGATACTCCACTACCATATACTCACCTGGGCCCATAAACACACATAATTGAATAAACCGCTAAGTCTTTTTTCATATGTGAAATCACATAATCAGGATCAGTTATTTATTATTCCTAACTAACCCTTCATTGATCAAAAAGTTATTTCCTCTGGTCAATGGACCATTAGTTGAAATAATTGATGGTGATAATGTACATATCTTAACTTTTCTATTCTACAAGTAAATATTCACAGACTCAGGGAAGTTTTAAGTCTTTATCTAAATTAAATTGCATGTGAACCACTTTAAAAATACAGTTCAGACACCTTCACTCATTAGTAGATAAAATTCAATCTATTAATCATCAATCGCAAACTTCGGACTCATGCAATGACTTATGCACAGAAAGGGAGAGGACAGAGAGAAAAGAGCATCTGCAAATACACAAAATTATAATTACCACGAATGGTGTGAAGACCATCCCCCTGGCCAAAAGGCTGGTAAAGATCCCCCGGGATAGTTCATGCGACAAAGACTTCAGGACAGGACAGTAGACCTCTCTAGAACCGACGATTGCGCCGCACCCCTCTCTGACGCTCTCTTCCTCCTCGAGATTCTTCCACAATCTTCTTATCTGACCCAATTAAATTAGGATAGAAAGTTCTGCATTTGATTCTTCTTCAGCATCTCACAGCATCTCCCTCAGCATCAGCATCACCTGCTACACCGATAGCACCCACTCTTCACAGCATCTCAGCATCGATGTCTCTTGTTCTTGTGCTAACTAACTAACTAAAGCTACCTCAGTTATACCTTTCATCCTTAATGTTCCACTCACTAAAGTTGCAATATCGTAAAAATATGAAATCTAATTGGTCAGGCAAGGGGGGAAGAGCATCACACCATGCTTACATGTCAACTTATTCCATTAAACCATTGTTCATAAACCCATCCCCTTAATTTTTATTCATTCTTTATTTCCCCACCCCGCATTCTCATTTCATCTGCAACAATTGTTAAAAATCCAACATGCAGGTCCATCTGGTTGAACTTTTCACCAAACGTTCTCATGGTAGGATACTTTTGCTTCCTTGGACTCCATTCAAACGTTGCATCATCCTTCCGGGTTCACTCTTAATAGTCATGCGCAACTGTCACGTGGTTCAGCTTACTTTGGTCATACACGAGAGGCCCAAATGCGCACTAATAATAAAGTCAGAAAGACAAATGTTACTTTAAAAAATAAATGGTTTCACTGTATACCACCCAGTTCTACTCAGGTGACCTTTTTCCCTCACCATTTTCAAAATATTATCCCGATCCTGATAGTTCAGCAATTTGGCCAATATCGGTCTAGTCGGTGCTCCCACCGGGGGCTTTTGACCCAGGGATCTGTGCGCCTTTTCCACCACGAAAACAGGGGACAGCTGAGGGTCAAACAGTGCATGCAGAAGGTCCGTCACATAGTTTTCCATCTTGGCAATTGCAGTGGTCTCCGGAATGCCAGTAATACGTACGCTGTTTCTCCGTGACTTTGCCTCTAAATCGTCATTTTTGGCGCGGATGACTCGCAAAAGTTTATCCATATTCAACAGTTGTTCTTTGGTTTCCACTTGGAATTCGTGGGATTCGGTTTGCCGGTTTTCCAAGGCATCCAGGCGAGTGTCATAGACATTAACTTGAGCTTTGACCGAGTCCAGCTGCGTGGTCAGGGTATCTAATTTAGAGCCAATGTTTCTCAGGCTAGAGCGCATTTCTAACATGAGGGTGCGCAGATCCTCTCCTCGATCCTCAGAGTGCATCTCCTGCTGTTCATCCATTTGCGTTTCAGAAGGCGACTCAGTTTGGTGCTTAGATCGTTTATCAAAATTTAGCTTCGGTTGTTTGGCATCTTGTTTGCCCATGATGAAGCAATCAGGCAAGCAATCAGGCAACGTCCGGTAGCGACTAAAACAAAGCCAGAGACCCCGGGTATGTCTCTGGGCTCCCCTGCCGCAAATCCCCCCACTGCAATCAGTTCAGCACGAGGCATGCGGTGCAACCTGTCTCAGCCCAGGATCTCACCAACTCACCAATTGCGCATTGTGCCTGTATCCACTCGTTCACCTTCGATAAGCTATGGCACCAGCGTCGACTAGGTATGGTGGAGGAGGCAGGACAGCAGGCCACGTCACCTCGCCGGGTACAGAGGGGTAGTCCCTGCCCAGGCCGCACCAGGGAGCAGAGTCAACACCCCAGACAGGCAGGCCCAGCATTGGCGACAGCGCGTAGATTCAGTCCGGGGCACCACGCAGGGAAGCACGGATTCACCACAGCGTCCACAGGGGTCTCACCTGCAAGGCTCCTCGATGGCTGTATGCCCAGGCCCCTCGTCCACACCAGCAGTATCCAACTCCCTGCGGCGTAATGAACAGGCAGCAGGGCAATCACATAGCCGCCGCCGCCGGGACCAAGGCAATGCGGTCTCACAAAACGGCGCTCAGGGCTTATGTGATAAAAAGACGGGCAAGGAGTGCCCAACTTCTCCGCAGGAGTATGCTCCTTTCCGCCCCACTCCTGCTGTAACTGCCGCAAAGTAGCTCCATGCACTCAGCAGCGGGCACCCCTCCTTGCAATAATGCAATCGGGCGCCTCCGCAAAGTCATGCCCACCTCAATGTGTGCCCCAGCTCCACACAGCACTCCGCAAGATACTTCAGCGAGGAGGGGGGGGTCAAGAAATCCTCCATTTGTGCACCTGCAACCACCCCCTCTACGATCGCGGATTCTTCAAAATGGCGACAGCAGGCCCTCTCGGCCGCGCCGGGGCTCCCCCTCTCCGCAATCAAAGCAGTCCGCCAGCAACAAATGGGGCTAAATACCACAGATTTTAGATGTCTCTCTGCCTCACGTCAGCGTTGCAACTATCGCCGGTAGCAAGGCCAGCCTGCATAGGGCCTCCGTATCTCCGCCATCAAATCAAGCCCCGAATCTCCACTGCAACCCCGGGCTCGATTTACAGGACAGCCGGCCTCCTCATTCACATCGGGCGGGGACCGCGCAGGCAGCAGGCAGCCCTTTCGCTCCTACGCATCAGAGCCCGCACAGAGCTCGGATCCCACACCGCAGCAGTGCACAACGGGTCAGCGAGTCTGGGATGTCGGTTACAGGTTCGCCGCAACACCATATGCCAGGATAATTATAGGATTATTAACCCAGCTTGGGGAGCGCACTCAGAGAGCGGCCATTCCGCTGCTCGGCAGACCACGCCCCCCCAAGATACTGTTATACTTAGGCCCTTATTATGTTGGATCTCAATATGATATGAGAGTAAGCCATCTCTTAAGAGACTGATTATTCTGGATTGTCTTTCTCTACCCAACTCCAAAGCAATTTCCTGGGTGTTATTATATCTACACTGCATTGATAGCTTTGGGCCGTCCCAGCATTTTTACACAGGAAATTGTCATGGTCGACTATTTGTGGGTTAAACTGATTTTTTTTCTCATCTCTCTGTTATCGGGGAGGAGCATGAATTGTGCAAACCAGGGCTTCGGGCTCACTCTCTGATACAAATGGTTAGTTCTATCGATCCATACCTGACTTGGGTTAATATTGTTTATCATCATCAGTTATTATTCAGGGTTAGGTTTGAATTCTTTTCTCCCTCTACTCAGTTTCCTTAGAGGCTGGGTTGCAGATGGTTCTTTAGGCCCTTGTGAGTGTGACAGAACTTCAGCTCAGACCATGATACATGTTGTAAAGTTCTGTAGTCTATTCACCCTTTCAAGGAAAAAGCTCTTCGTTCTTATTCTGAGAGAGGCTCAGTTTTTCAAGTAAATTCAGCAATGTTGTTCCTCTCTATGTTGGGTGAAATTCACACCAGCGTAAACATGGGCCATTTTTTAAGCAGTATTGTTATGATTCAAGGGGACTGGCCTTAATTTTCTGTATTTTACTGACCGTCCCCATCTCTGTATATTGAATCCATTTCTTAATTGCACATGTAGCAATCATACTTTTTTTTATTACTTATATTTTAAATATTGTGTGCAATACATTGTATTTATTTGTGAATGTATTTGTATGTTTTATGAGTTTTTATCTGTTTTATATCTTTTATGGTTATTTATTTGACCGAATAAAGAGATTATAAATCTATCTAATAACAATTATACATATTTTTTACTTTAAGTGGGAGTTTTTTAATTTAGACTTCAGAAATAAATTGTTATATATTTGATATATTAAACTTAATTTTGTTTAAATCAAAAATAAATTACTAATGCTGCACCAATTTTTCTTTTGTTCTAAATTCATAATAAATGCTTAAAATTAATGTGCATTATTATACAACATAAAAATATATTACTAATTTTTCTAAGTTTAATAAACTTTTTTAATTCTACCCATATCTTACCATGCAGAGACCTCTGTCACCGTGGTGAATATCACTCAATGGTAATGTATAGGGAACCTTTGCCTATACTTTGCATAGGGAGATATCCATGTGACTGCGTAGTCTCCCTATGGTAAAGTATAGAGAAAAATAAAAGGGTTTATTTATTGACAGTGGTAACTATGAAAGTTCAGTTTGTGAATGCCAGTGGGTATGGGTCCCTTCTCATACCCTTCCCTAGCCCTTTCCTCCTCCTTAAACCCCTCCCATTTAGTTGTAAATATTCCCCATTTTTCAGCCACAAACCTGTTCCTCCCCCATTTACTGCTTGATACCTATAGGTGCGTAGACTCTCTAGTCTAGGCTTAGAACTCCACACAAGGTAGGACAGACAGAGGCATGGGCATCCACACGTAGTTTGGGAATAGCATTTTGTAGTACATTTGTAGCAGTACCATAGTACTACAAAATGTACTACCGAGTGCAGTTTGTGAATATGCCCCAAAATGTTTAAGTGGTAAAATTCGGTACAGGTTTTCTGACAGTCGATAATGTTCAGGGCTGGAAGCAGATGGTAGTGTGCAATCTGGTGATGTCATCAGGGCAAAGCAAGCTGATGTGCAAACCTAGAGGGCAGTAAATAATATTGTAGTAAATATTGGGCCATATTTTCAAGGAGCTATCGCCGAGTTAACGGCACTTTAGTACAGCCAAAGTTGCGATAAATTATTCTCCCCATTCACAAGCTGGTGTTAACAGCCGATATCACCAGTTTTCCAGCGAAAGCATCCGCAAAATCATCGCCACACATGACCCCGGCAACTATCGCTAATGAGATGCAGAGTAGGCGTTCTCGAGCAAAAAGCCGCGACAACACCACTCCACAACATTCTCAACGACCAGCCTGATCTGCGATAAGATCACCAAACAGGCGATAAGGAGGATTAGCACCAGGAAACTAACACCTGCTCCGACCTGGTGCAAAGTCGGACTACAACCTGCACAAGAAAAGAGAGCCCAGCCCAGAGCCACACCTGAAGAACAACAGATGCCATGGAGCCACTGAACATGCGTGCCGGACACCCAAGAGGGCCACAACACCCACCGCCACCACCGCCAGGACCCCCCTCATGCCACATCAACAACACTGAATCATGTACCAAATAACCCGCATGATGTCGCACAATCACATCTGGTGACATGCATGTGTTGTCACAAAAATGAGCATCACACATTCACCTTCGAAGCAACAAATGATAATTTATTAAAATAAACACAGAACAGAAATGAAGACACATGGCGGCTCCCCTCGGGACAATCCATAAGTCACAGCCTGCAGGACAAAAATCATGATGAGAAGGTGTGTCCTGCGCACATCAAGGGACAGAGAGCGAGCGAAGGAGAGGGAGAGAAAGAGAGAGATAGACGGACAGAGAGGGGAGAGAGAGATAGACGGACAGAGAGGGGGAGAGAGATATAGACAGCCAGAGAGGAGGAGAGAGAGATAGACGTACAGAGAGGGGGTACTGGGTTTTTCAGAACCCAGCGGTGCCAGGGAACACACCCTAAGACTTCGAGTTCTTCCTGTTTCAGACTACAGAAACACAGAGTCTTCTTGGTGAAGTCAAAGATCGTATTTATTGGCTGCAACCAGTAACAGGTATCCTAGAAGTACAACACGGTGTATATTCTCAGGAGACTGCTCTACCTTACAAAGCCAGCCTTCTCCTTTTATACAAAATATTGTGCTTTAGGCAAACATTCCTTATTTTACAGTTGACCATTCACATATTTTCACTACAAAGAAAAAGCAGAGTCATGATGACAAGCCCATATTTCAGTTTGTCCAGCCCTCAATCAATTACCCGGCGAGGCTCAGTACTTTCATCAGATATCGACGGACCCCAATAAAACGGGCACCTCCTCCTCGTAAAGCAAGTCATAAAGAAAGAAACAGTGACAGGTGTGTGTAAGATTAGGCATGGTTGGTGTGTGATGAAAAGGTTTTATGATGTGTTGTGCCTTGATACTAATCTCATTCGGCCACTGGGAAAGGAACTGGCCGAACAGGTTTGGCTTCAGGCAGTAGAGTCAGCTTGCCCAGGTCACAGAGGAGTCAGCAAAGGTGTATGTGTCCTTCAGACTAGATTTTTGGCCTAGTCATTGGCCTATGTGAGGGCAACCACAAAATGGCTGCCGTTCAAATGGAACCCGAGGTTTCAGGACGGAAACTCTGATTAAAGGGTGATTTTGTCACCCGAATATGCCGAAAATACTTGTGCATAGTATTCTAATCATTCTCGGTCTACTGATACCAAAATCGTCATGATGCGACGATGTTTATGACACGGGTCCAGAATTTTCAGTACCACAGACCCTCCTTTTGCCCTTACATAGGCAATAACCTATCCTCACGTTAATCTGAGTCTAGGTCTGAGTCCAGGTCTATATTCACAAAGTCGTTGAGATGTTGCTGTAGCATCATCCTATTACTTAGCTCGTCTCTTGATACAGGTTTCCTTACACACGATGTAGCACAGAGGCCACATATTGCAGGAGCACACTGTACACACAGACAGAATAGGAAAAGAATGGCTAAGATCATCCCAATGACTATCAGGATCTTCCATCCCCACGCGGATATCAGTTCCCAGAACCACCCCATCAATGAACAATCTCCTTTATCCTCGTGAATAGATTTGGAGATCTTATGCAGTTTGGAAATGGCCTGGTAAACTGTCGGAGCGTTATCTGGAATGAAAACGCAACAACTTGATTGGATCACTTTACATACCCCACCTTGGTCTGCAAGTATGACGTCTAATGCGACCCTGTTCTGAAGAGTCATAAGGCGATCCGACTGGAGCTCAGCAGTCAAATTACTAAGGGCACCGGCGGTTTCATCTACCGTGGATTCAACCACCCTTGTCAATTGCCTTATGTTCCCGCTGTTAACCATAGGCCCCCAAAACGGCAGAAAACCCTTTACGAAATCTCCAAGTTCTTGTCCTGTAGTGTCTTCTTTACTGATGACACCTCTAACTATCCTTGTCTTATGGTAATCTGCCGCGGCCGTGTAGGTGGGAGGCAACAGGAACGAAACAAAACATGTGCCTGAGAAGTCAGGGGGCAACCATGTATAGGCTCTATCATGGCAGATGAAATAGGTACCCTTAGCTGCTAAGAACGAAGGGGAAGTCTGAGACGCAAAAACATATGTTTCAGTGCAAATACTTCTCCCTAACTGAGCTCTGGGATTCTTGCCATTACCTTGCAGACATAGGTGACCCTGATGGGGTACAATCCAAATTGGGGAGGATCTCTTTGCTCGCTGGTTCTCACTCAGAGTAACTCCATATCCTGTTATGTTCCATCCAATTTATGCTAGTGTCTCATCTCTCGGGATAGTCTCATAGGAAATATCTTCCCTAATCATATCTACTATACCCTTAACTAGAGCACTATTCTTAGGATTATCCTTCACAGAACGTAGGGGGTTGGCTTCATGAACGTATATGAATATCGTTCTATATGCCCACACAGAACCATTATGGCTGAAAGGCAGGATCAGATAAGGAATACCTTTATCAGTAGTATGAGGCATAAGACCACACACCCAACAGTTAGTTGTGTTAACTACTAATTGGTGTTGGTGTAGAAGCTGAATGAATGAATTATTGACAAATTCTAATCTTCTAGCAGACTCGTGTTCAGGCAGAGGGTGAAAAGAATGCGAGGAAGCAGTAGAAGGAGGTATGGGCTGTGTAGTGGGTGCAAATGTCACTTGAAACGAGAATAAAACATATCCTATTAGAAACGTCATTACACTAAGCAACATGAAAATACATAATATCAAAAATCGTTTCTTTGTCATCATAATACACATACTGGCTTTAAAGTCTATCTGTTTGGCAGGTCTCTCATTCTCGAAAAACTCCATCCTCTCTAATTGCTGCTCGTGGTGGTAGGGTGTTCTATGCTAAGGAATGCTTCTGTCAGTCCAGGGCAACTCCCTTAGACCGACCAGAACTGTCGACCTAACGTCTTCAGCTGCACTCCAAAGACTTGGGCAACCACGACCCTACAGCTGAACCCGGATGGCGGTTCGAAAAAACAAAAATAAGAAAGTTTCTCAGATGAGAGAGCTGCACTTTCAAAAATAGCAAAGAAAAGGAGTTTTTATTTGTCCATAGTTCTCGGCCTCAGATTGTAGCGAGTTTTTCCAGGTACTGTCTGGTTCTGGAACAAGAGTTCAGGCTCTGCAGTGTTCAATCGAATTGACGGTGGCACAGCTTCTTGCAAAATACTGTCACTTTCTTGTTCAGAAAGTGTTCCTTTTACACGTGCGTCACTAAAAGGCAGAAAATGAGGCACGGTCTCAGTCTCAGAGTCAGCGATCCCCTCCTGGACCCACCGGTCATACGGTAGAGGCAAAGGGACCCTCTTGCAGTGTACGCCGTGGATCCAGTTCTTTTTCCCTTCCACTCGAACAGCTGATCTTGTTGAGAGAAGGACGAGATGGGGGCCGGTCCAGCGGGGCTGGTCATTGCTTGTCCGCTGGAAATTTTTGACCAGCACCCATGATCCAGGATCGATATGATGTCCTGGAGCTTCAGAGACCTGAGGCAGAGTATCGTGAACCTGTTGGTGTAATACACGCAATTTAGCCGTCAATTCATACAAATAATCAAGCAGTACAGGGTGTTCGATCTCACTGAATTTTGTCGGCCTTGGCACTCCCCATATGTTGGCCGGGCGGCCGAACACAATTTCATAGGGACTAAGTCCCACTCGCGAGTGCACAGCCATTCTTGTTGATAGGAGTGGTAAGGGCAGAGCGTCAGGCCATTTAAGACCAGAGCTCGCTTGTATCTTTGCCAACTTCAATTTTAACGTGCCATTACAGCACTCTACTAGTCCAGCTGATTGGGGGTGATTTGCAGCGTGTAATTTTTGCTGGATACCTAGCCCTTCACATACTTCCTTCATCACTCAACCCAAAATTCACTCCCATTATCACTCCAGACCATTCTCGGCATTCCAAACCTAGGGAAGAATTCTTTGGCAAGGGCTTTAGCTGTGGATAAGGCGGTGTTGTCTTTTAAGGGATATACTTCTACCCATCTTGAAAAGGCACAAACAACAACGAGTACGTATTCCAAATTGGAGTTGGGGTTCCCCTACCAGGATTGTATTTCAGACACACCATGCAATTCTTGACCACGTTCTCTGCACATTTAGGAATTCCAGCATTTTGCCATACTGGAGCCAACAACTTACAAATCCCTTTCACACTGATATGGGCCATTCCATGAGCCATTGTCACCACTGCAAGCACATACGCATCGGGTAACAACCATCGCTGATGTT
This sequence comes from Triturus cristatus, assembly GCF_964204655.1. Lineage (NCBI taxonomy): Eukaryota > Metazoa > Chordata > Amphibia > Caudata > Salamandridae > Triturus > Triturus cristatus. The sequence continues at coordinate 254,886,417 of NC_140586.1, forward strand.
CTGACAAGTCAACCCAACAACCATTTTCATCCAATTTACCCGTACTTTCTCTCCACACACTCAACTCTTTCTCTGAAGCTTCAGCTTGAAGAGACTTCATACTCTCTATCGTATCTTCACACATTCCAACGTCACCAACCCATCTTGCAGGGCCTGCAACATAGATTCGATTCATCACATCTTTTGCTGTTTCTTTTGCGATTTCGTCAGCAAATGCATTACCACGACCAACATCATCAGTCACCTTCTTGTGTGCACTGCATTTCACAATCGCAACTTGTAACAGCAAGGTCAGTGACTCAAGAAGCTCATTCACCAACTGACCATGCTGAATCTTAGCTCCATGCGAAGTCAGGAACCCACGTTCTTTCCACAATTGTCCAAAACTATGAGTCACACCAAACGCATACTGGCTGTCGGTATATATGGTCACTTTCATTCCTTTCGATAACACACACGCTCTCGTAAGTGCAACCAATTCTGCTGCTTGAGCTGAATTATGAGGTATACGTGCAGCTTCAACAACCGTATGCAAAGTCGTGACAGCATATGCTGCAGTCGTATCACCATTCGGAAGCTTAAAGCATGAACCATCCACCCATAAGGTACCATCACACTTTACAAGAGGAGTATCTTTAAGATCTACTCTCCCTTTCGTTCGTTCTTCTGTCCTGAGAAAACAATCATGCTGTTCAACATCATCTGTCTCTACTGAAATCGGCAATAACGTGGCTGGATTCAACGTATTGCACCTCTTTATGTGCACATGACTCGCTAACAGTGTCAACTCGTAACCTGACAATCGAGCACTAGTTAAGTGCTGTGTCTTGGTCCTGTTTAACAACGTGTCCACTGCATGTGGAACCATCACAATCAACATATTATTCATCACTAACCCAGCAGACTGTCGAATAGAAACAGCTGCTGCCGCTGTGGCTCTCAAGCAGCTAGGCAATGCTTTAGCTACCGGATCCAAAGTCGACGAAAAATACGCGCATGGACGCCGCTTGTCTCCAAAAGACTGTGTCAGCACTGACAATGCACAACCCTCTTTCTCATGGACATACAGTGTAAAGGGCTTACTGTAGTCGGGGGTACCCAACACAGGAGCCGAACACAATGCATTACGCAATTCGGAAAAACTTTTCTGACAATCTTCAGACCACGGAACGGGATTCGGTGTATCTTTACAGGTCAATGCTACCAAAGGTTGTCCAACAAAGAAAAATTTGGTATCCACTGTCTGCAGTATGATGTAATGCCCAAGAAAGCACATACTTCTCTCTGTGTCCTTGGCACACTCAATTTTGCAATTGCCTGAATTCTTTCTGGGGTCAGTTTCCTTCCCTCCTTCGATAAGAGATGACCTAAGTAGGTCACTTCTTGTCGACAATATTGCAGTTTTGAAAGAGACACTTTGTGATGTAAATCAGACAAATGACGCAACAACGACAAGGTGGCTTCTTTACAAATCTCCTCAGTATCTGCAGCGATTAGCAAATCATCGACGTACTGAATAAGGGTAGCGCCATCGGGTAAAACAATTGCATCAAGCTGTGTTTTTAAAGCCTGACTATATATTGATGGACTTTCACAGTAGCCTTGAGGAGCGCGTTTGAAGCGGAAGCTTCGGCCTCCTAAACTGAAGCCAAAAATATCCCTGCTCTCCTCGGCAATCGGGATGCTGAAGAAAGCATTCTTCAAGTCAATAACCAAGAACCAGGTGGCGGAAGCTGGAATCATAGTCAATAGGGCAGTGATATCAGGAACAACTGGAAACTGTGGCACAACTATTTTATTGACCTCTCTAAGATCAATCACGAACCTGTAAACAGGTGGCTGAGAAGGGTCAGTATGTTTCAAAACAGGCAGAACAGGACTATTACAAACGTTGCCTCTTGTCTCTTCAATTACATCTTTTTCAATCAAATCATAAATGATCGCTAGCAACGCCTTTTCACCTTCACTGGAGATCTTGTATTGGGGAATGCGTGGCAATTTAACATTGGCTTTCAATGTCACAACATATGGCGGTATTTCCAAAAGACCCACATCATTAGGACCAGTAGCCCAAAGAATATCAGGAAGAAACGACAATTCGGTCGGAAGTTTATCCTTCGACAAATACATTGGAGATATCACTTTCCTACCCAGTGTAAGTTGTACTCCCGAAGGAGAACAATATAATGTCGCATACAATCTTTTCAACAAATCCAATCCTAACAAGTTTTCACCACAACCTGTCGTCAGAATAAGGGGTGCTTCCAATTCACAAGGTCCAACAGAAGGGGACATAGGACTAGAAATCGGATTCCTAACCGGGGCGCCAGAAAAACCTACTGAAACATTCATCTCACCAGACAAAGGTGCGCCAGGGAGTTTTGAGTGCATAATAGAACTCTTTGTAGCACCAGTATCCAACAGAAAAGGCTCTGACACACCTGATGTAATTACCTTAACATAAGGTCCACTCTGATCTACTGGAACTGAAACAACTCCCTCTCTTTGTCTATGGCTGTCCTAGCAATCATTACCTTCGATATTCTCATCTTCTGCATAGTAGTCATCAGCATAGTACTGAGCCGTCCTACCAGACGGGTTATTTTGCTGGTCAAAACTATTCATTGAATTCTGAGACGGAAGGGAACGCGCAATCTGGGGTAAACCCCCACGTCCTCTACCTCTAGGAGCTTGTTGAACACCTCGAACTCTTGCGCCAGAAGCACCATTCGTACGCTGTAACAAAATAGGACAACTATACTTGAAATGACCCTCTTCTTTACAATATGAACACTGATAAGGACCTACAGAAAAACGCTGTTGAGAAGACTCGAACCTTTGCGAGTTTCTCTGATATTGTTGTGGTTGCTGATAATCGCGCTGGGTATTGCGAGGCGGGTATGCTTGCTGCAAAAGAACCTTTGTCTTTAATTCTTTAGTTCTCTTTTCTGCTCTATCCTTCTCATCTTTATCCCTATTTTCGTAGTACTGAGCAGTAGCCAATATTTGCGCTGAAGAGGAAACGGCCCAAGAACTCTCTGAATCTTTCAATTTCTTACACAACTCGGGAAGTAAATTGTGCACAAACTTGTCAACGAACAACCGTTGACCACCTTCTGTACTCATATCTTGACCACTGTGGTCGATAAACGTTTCTTCAAACCTAGTGAAGAAATCAGACACTGTTTCATCTTTCTTCTGCTTACACGCAGACAATTTATCCCAATTCACACGCATCGCAGGCATTAAAGTCTTCATGTAAGTAATGATCCTAGCAGGAAGTTCTGCTACCAAAGGCTCAGGCTTGGCACCACCAACTTGTCTATCATTTGCAGTACTAATATTAGCCCATGTGTCACCTAACTCTTGCGCATGATCTGTATGGCGAATCAATCCCCACAAAGGCTGTGGAACAACATTCCCAAATAACATATCTATGTCGGCTAAATTCATAATGCATGAGTCTGCAGTCTGTGATAATTCCTTATAATATCCTGCAGGGTTTTTATGGGGGTCAGGCAAAGTCTGCTTAAGGGCTAAAACTTCAGCTCGCTTCCAAGGAACATGTACCCAAACACGCTGAAAATGAGCTGGAGCAGCAACAATGTGATTAACGGCATCAGCCGCAACGGCTTCCTTCCATACCGGAGGGCCTTCTCTCATTGGGTACTGTCGCACATTTTTCCTAACTGAGGAGTCAGGCTCAAACAGTGACTGGGAAAGATCTTTATTCCTAAAGGACAACAGCGTCGCAACTGCTTTCTCAACATCGGAACCCACAATCGTGCCCTTTGAAAACTCAAACCGTACACGGCATAATTCAGGCGGATTTGTTTCTAACTCATTATCCTCCAATTCCTCACAAAGGAAAGCACACATTTTCTCAAAAACGTATCTTTGTTTTGGTGCTTCCCATTGACGGAAGACATCCATAACAGACTCTACATCATATTTAAAAGGGAAAGTAACCCATTTACGCGCCATATGGTCAAACACTTCTCTCTCTCTCTCTCGAATCAGGCAGTTGACTACGCGATTGCTTACGTTCCGAATTAGGGGTCACACTAGCTGACCCGAAGAGAGGGAATATAATGCTAGCAACAGTATCAGTCATTCTCTGTCGGATAGAAGGAGAAGTTGACAAGAGAACAGGAGGAAAAACAGAGGGAGGCAAGGCAGACGCAGATGCAGACGCAGAGGCAGTATCAGGAAGAACACCAGAAGAGGCAGTCGGTGTAGTAGACAAAGTCGTAGGAAGTACAGATGAAGCAGGTAGCAAAGTCGGCGGCTCTTGAGGGGGCTGTGCCATAGGAGTAGGAGCCAACAGAAGAGGAGCTGGCGGCTGTGGAAGAACCTGGGGCACAATAACTTGAGGTTGCACAACTAAAGATTGCGGAGGTGCTGTAGCACTCTGCGCATAAGGGGGTGGCGAACTCAACAAGTGTGACATTAAAGGATCTTTCTCAATTTCTTTTGCTGCATCTTGCTGAAGAAGCGGCAAAACTGGATAACATTTATCGATCACCATTTTACGTTGCCTGTGCAACTGCTCACTCATCTGTTCTTCTTCATTATCTTTAAACTGCATAGCAGCTTGCATTATCGACATACCCTTTTCTCTCTTATTTCCCTTTGCTAATTTAATTTCCTTCTGTTTGGCTTCCTTACGCCATAGGCGGAAAGAGTCAAACATCGCCGGCCGGGCTTTCTTCTTAAAAAGTTTAACCTCTAGATTATCCAGAATCTCTGTGTCAAAACTACCATATTGTGGCCATTTTAAATCACCATCTTTCCTGGTGTATCGGATCCATACTTCATTATATGTGATGGGGCCTAGGCCATGTTTCACATACAGTTCATAGGTTGGAGTTCCAATCGGAGGAACCGGACACGAGTCCTCCAATCGGGAATCCCTATTACAACCAAGACAAAACAAATTTCCAAGTCTGCTAAGACCAGGCATCTTCGCTCTCTAGTCTAGCTTCAAACTTCAAAGGATTACCGAATACGATAGTCTCGTGAATACACGAGTCCCTCGGCTTTGGTACTTGCAAGTTCCAAATCAAAGATCCCAAGGGGATACCAAACTAAGAACCAAACTAAGGACTGGGAGACGCTCCACTTATACTTAACTGAGGTATCGATGACGTCACCAGAAGACTCGTCTATCGTTTCGCTCTACCAATCATCAAGGGTCCAAAACAGGGCGATAGTCAGGGCAGCAGTCCTTCGTAGCCGTCGGGAAGCGGGGAACCTCACATCAAAGACTTTCGGACCACGTCGACATACAGGGGTCAATGAAGTGGCGGCCTTCCTCCAAGAATTTTCACACGAAGCTCCTCACGAACCTCTGGCTTGGACCGGTACCGCTGAAATCGCCCCACGTTGGGCGCCAACTGAAGTACTGGGTTTTTCAGAAGCCAGCGGTGCCAGGGAACACACCCTAAGACTTCGAGTTCTTCCTGTTTCAGACTACAGAAACACAGAGTCTTCTTGGTGAAGTCAAAGATCGTATTTATTGGCTGCAACCAGTAACAGGTATCCTAGAAGTACAACACGGTGTATATTCTCAGGAGACTGCTCTACCTTACAAAGCCAGCCTTCTCCTTTTATACAAAATATTGTGCTTTAGGCAAACATTCCATATTTTACAGTTGACCATTCACATATTTTCACTACAAAGAAAAAGCAGAGTCATGATGATAAGCCCATATTTCAGTTTGTCCAGCCCTCAATCAATTACCCGGCGAGGCTCAGTACTTTCATCAGATATCGACGGACCCCCAATAAAACAGGCACCTCCTCCTCGTAAAGCAAGTCATAAAGAAAGAACCAGGGACAGGTGTGTGTAAGATTAGGCATGGTTGGTGTGATGAAAAGGTTTTATGATATGTTGTGCCTTGATACTAATCTCATTCGGCCACTGGGAAAGGAACTGGCCAAACAGGTTTGGCTTCAGGCAGTGGAGTCAGCTTGCCCAGGTCACAGAGGAGTCAGCAAAGGTGTATGTGTCCTTCAGACTCGATTTTTGGCCTAGTCATTGGCCTATGTGAGGGCAACCACAAAATGGCTGCCGTTCAAATGGAACCCGAGGTTTCAGGACGGAAACTCTGATTAAAGGGTGATTTCGTCACCCGAATATGACGAAAATACTTGTGCATAGTATTCTAATCATTCTCGGTCTACTGATACCAAAATTGTCATGATGCGACGATGTTTATAACACGGGTCCAGAATTTTCAGTACCACAGAGAGAGATAAATGACCAGAGAGGGGGAGAAAGTGATAGACAGACAGAGAGGGGAAGAGAGAGATAGAGAAAAGAAGAGAGGGACAGGGAGAGAGAGTGCCGACACTGAGCACCCAGGCCACACTGCTAACCTGCTGCCACCGGTGTGTCTCCAACCACGTGCCGGTATGTAGTACAGTTCACCAGGTCCCACAACTGAGACAGACCCGTCATCTGAAACAGAGTCCAGATACCTGAATGGCAAAGTACATACAATTGCACACAACACCAATGCCTGTCCGCCCCTGCGCACCCAGGTAGCTGCACCCCAGCCCCTCCCGCTGCCCAGCGGTGCATGCCCGCCCCTGCGCACGCAGGCCTCACTGCTCACCTTCTGCCACCAGCGTGTAGAAAAGAGGGACCACCACGTGCCGCTGCAAGCCACAAGCCCGGGGCCCGAGGACATGACACCCTCCACATCATGCAGCCCCGCTTCACAGGCCACCAGGTCTCACTTTTGGGGCTGGGTCTTGATTACTCCATGGCAGAGGACATACCAGTGCACCCGGTCTCATCGCAGGCTGCACACCCACTCAGCCTCATAGGTGCCACTAAATCTGTGATCCAGGAGGCAACGCCACGTGTTGGTTGGCCCGCGCTGCCCACTGGCTCAACCTACACTGCGGTCCAGCAGGGCACACAAAACCTGAGCCGTCCAGACCGCCGGAATGGGGCATCATCGAAGGTTGCACACCCGCTCAGCACTTAAGGTACCCCTACCTCAGTGCACCGAAAGTCACCATCCCGTGGCAGGTGCCTGTGCCATCTGCAGTGTATCCAGTGCCACCAAGTCTGTGCCCCCACAGTCATGGACTCTCTATGATTGGCTATCGTGGTGCGGATGCCATCATGTCCCCTCCGGGCCTGCGGAATGTGATATCGCAGGCCCCTGGGCCCCCATGCCTACATGCACACCACACGGATACACCCCGAGAGAGGTTGGAAATGGCGTTGTGCACGTGCGCCCGGCCCTTTTTATTGGCAGGGTCACATGTGCTGTGACACGTGTGCTGATGGGTGTGGTGTGGGTGTACACCAGCCATGAGGGAGTGGCTGTGGCATGCTGACAACTAGACCTGTGAGCAGCAGATCACTACAGGGGAGTCCTGGCACATGTGGCGTTGTTGTCCCCCCCGGAGCGTAAGCGTAGTGGGCTGGCCTGGCGTATGCCAGTCCAGCGTAAGGGTTTGAACAATGACCCCGGGGCTCTGGGCGTGGTTCCGTACGGGGCTGGACAAGGAAGTAACAAATTTGTGTGTCGATGTTGTTGCGTTGGTGCCCCCTGGACGACAATCGGCAATGTGTCACCCTGTGACCCAAGTCCAACGACATGAGCCACATGGACGTAAGAGGAAGTCACTGACCCTACATTCATCCATACTACCACACCTGAAAGACCATGGAGACGACACATCTGTGTGACTCGGAATGTTTAATGCACATTCAGTGGAGTGTTGCATCTGGAGCCGTACAGGGCCATGCAAACCCCACTTTCAAATGTTGGCCCATGGAGGGCCACCCAGAGTCATTCAGGGAATGACTAGTCCAAAGGAAGTGGAAGAGTTCAGTCCGCAGTCTGATAGCTGTGTCATTGGCAATCAAACAGAATATGGCAGTCCATTGTGAGGTCCAAGGTGAGTGTTGCAGCGTGTATCGGGGGACAGTGGAAGGTGATGATGCAGAGGGCAGAACCAAGCTGAAACCAGCCATATGGCGGAGATGAATGCTACAGTTTTCTCTGTACCAGTAAAGCACTTTCATCCACATCTTCATCCTCTGCTGTTTCCTGTGCCTCACGTGTGGGTGGTGCTGGCCTTTTTCTCCAGCACTGTGTGGCAGTGACACCTCAGGGGCCAGAGGTGGAATGTCTGCTGCACTGTGTTGCACTGACACTTCAGGGGGCGGAGATGTGTACGTAGTGGTAGCAGGAGCATGCATCTACGCCAGGCCTTGTGGCAGCAATGTCAAGAGGATGGTTTTGGGGTCATTTTGGAACCCAGCTACCTCTTGCTGGTGTGCGGCCATGGCAGCCGTTCTTTCCACATTGGCCCGCTCCATGGTCTCCATGAACCTCCGCATGAGTCCCAACTCCCGGGTGAGCTCGCTGGAGCTACCCTAACTCGACAGTCGTTCTTGTCGCACAGTCAGGACTCTGGCGATGTCAGCCATGGTTCGTTGGAGGGCATGGAGCGGACTGTCGGTGTCCATTAGGGACTGTGAGTGGTCCCTGATGAGACTTAGACACCCACGTATGGCATCTAGTTTGCCATGCGGTCGAAGCCCTCCCGCACCTGTTCAGCCAGCTGCTCCTGGCATCCCAACACACGGCGATGGAAGGCCATGTGTTCTTCGTGGGGGTCCTGGGAGGCAGCCGTGGTGGTGGGTGCTGTCTGCTGTGTGGTCTGTGCAGGAGGTGGGGTGTCCACGTTGCAGCTGGGCTGCCCTGCTCCTGGAGGTGGGGTGCAGAGACTGTTAACGAACTCTTGGAGGGTATCAGAGTCGAAGCTGTGGTGGTCCTCTTCGTCTTCAGAGAAGAGAGGTTCGGGCTGCTCTGCAGGAGGTTTTGATTGTCCCTCTGCAATTTGAAGGGGAGATGCAGTTTAAAAATGTGTTCACATGTGTGTTGTCGCATTGTATATGTTTACATACAGACTGAATGACTGTGTACATCGTGGCTGTTTCGGAGGGGATACCCATTTGCTGCGGGACAGTGGACATTTAGACCACATCACGGATGTGTGTTTGTACTTGTACAATGTAAACTCAGATTTGCCTGCAATGCCACTTGTGATTGGCCAGTGTCTACACCCAGTCAGTACCAGTTGTGTCCTGTGTTCTGGTGTGGACATGTTGAGGTGTGTGCCACTTTGTTGGCAGTGTTGATGTGCTCTGCATGTTATGTGTGTGTGCTGCATGGGGTGGTGGCCCCTGCTGCTCTGTTTCGCTGCCACTTGTTCCTTACATGCGGTGTGCCTTTGACTTCTGTGCCTGTACAGTGCAGACATGTAGCATACTTGGGTACATTGTTCTCTTGGGGTCTGGGGCATGGTTTGTCTGCAGATGTGCAGTGCTTACTTGTGCATGTGTGCCATTGTGCCCATCTCCCCTCGTCCCCCCAGTCCCTGGTCATCACTCACCCTGGTGCTTTTGTGTCGGATCCTGTTGAGCAGTGTCAGGTCCCCCGACTCCAGCCACCGTCTCCCCACTGATGACTGTGGACACCATTTCCTCCTTGACACCCATCTCCTCCTGTGGCGCAGGACTGCCACCTCCAATCTGCATTGCTGCCTTCTGGTTGTTTGCGAGTTTCAGCTTTGTTTTGTGCTTGACGTCATTCCAGCACCTCTTGACCTCATCCATTGTCCTCTTCAGCACTCCGACTGCACTCACCTTGTCCATGATGGACTGCCATAGTCCATTTTTTGTTGCCAATGACACAGTGGAGGTGACGAACAGTAGTTGATGGTGTTCGACCACCTCCCTTATAAGGATCCTGTTTTTCTGCAGACTGAAGTGCTTCTTCCCACTCTTCTTCTCTTTGGCCTTCCCTGACCCCGAGGTCCCAGGCAGGTCCTCCGGGGGCTTGTGGGGTTCTGGTTCTCCTCCGTACTTGCTCCGTCAACATGCATTGGGCTTGGCTGTTGTTTGGCACTTGTTTGTCAGTTTTTTTCTACTTTCATGGCGATTGTTCCCGCCTGAGGCGTGTAAATTGCAGGCTTGTAGCTGGTTTTCGCTGATTTTTGTATCGCGATTGGCCATATCGCAGCTTTTTTTGCGTTCGCATTTCACATTTTTGCGGCGTGGCGTTGATTTGATCGCAGTCAGTTGACGCGTTATCTGGTGACTATCGCATGGTACCGCCGTGTTGTGAATGCCTGGTTAACACGGCGTAAAATTCCCGCGATCGACTGCGATGTTGTAGGTTGCGTTAAGTAACTTTTGCGATGGTTCTTGAGAATATGCCCCATGGTGCACAGGAGAAGCAGACAGCTGAGGTTTCAAAATAGTCGTTAAGTGGAAGAAAGGGACCCGAAAGATGTGGGGCATATATCTATCTAGGAGGCTGTGATGGGAGTTGTGTAATGTTGCATGGAAAAAACAAACACTAGCACCCCTCTAAGGTGAAGGTATGAAGTGCAGGCTACGGGGAAGTGACCACATCCCTCATAAAGTGCAGTTATTTAACATTGCCATCGATTCTAGTTCAGAAAGGAATTGGGGTTTTCCTGACAGCAATGTTGGGAGGAATCAGGTCATTTTAAATGCTTTTTTGCAGTTTTGATTTTAATTTGCCAGCTGAAGGAACATCCAATCTATGCAGTTCAGGAGCAGTACGTAGCGGGTTCTATACTCGGGAGTCTGCATACTTCTGCCCTCAGTTTGCGCATCCGCATGCAGGCCAGCCTTTGCCGAACAATGTCTCCTGTCATAGCCTCACAGTAGCTGGCATAAGCTAACCAAACATCACTGCCCTGGTGTCAGACACCAGTAAATAAGGCCCGTGTTATTCTTGTCTCATTTCATTCTCTGGAATGTTGATTTCGGTAATTTAAGTCCCCCCTCATGGGATCCGGTCTGGTTTTGTAAATATGACCCCGGGACTGCCTGTGTGTGGTGGGCTGTGACTTCCAGGTCAATCTAGCTCAGATTACGTGAAGTTTATTTTAGTTTCAAAGCTTCATGACTTCATATAGAAAGAGAAACATAGACTTTAAACTATTCCCCTTTTAGAACAAGTGGTGTGAGGTCAGTGACCTGATTGGATGCCAGTGAAGATTACAAGCGGTTTTTTCCGTAGAGTGTTGGGCCTTGTGCCCCTGTTTGGCAAGTATCAGTGAAAAGCAAGTAAATACAGAAGCTGTCTGTTTGTGGCCCAACATTTCTGGTGGAAGCTTCAGATTACTAATAAGAGTTTATTAGACTAAAAGCTCCATGCAAACCATTCCATGATACATCACGAAAATACTAAACACATTTTAAATAGTATGCAGAATAATACAATAACAATTATAGCCATTTCACTTAGTGCAATCCTAATATTTCATGCTAAAACATTGCAAAACATAATCTAGAAATCAGACTAACTACCCTATTCCTTCATTAGTGTTATAACCCTTTTTAGGTCTCGCCTAGCGACGCAGCGCATGCACGCTTGGCGCCTTGGCGAGATCTATTGTTGTCGGTTTCTTGGCCTAAGGGGGAGAGGACATGTGTAAGCCTGGACAGGCGATGTGCACACACATGGCGTCTCCTCTCTAGCGATGTTAGCTGGTTTTCAGTGCGCTGAATCTTAGTATGACACTGCTGAGGTATTCAGTGCGCTGGCTCGAGTGTGACAGCTGATATATTCAGTGCGCAGCCTCTGAGTGTGACACTGATGAGGTATTCAGTGCTCTGCCTCTAAATGACACCGCTGAGGTATTCAGTGCGCTGCCTCTGACTGGAACACTGCTGAGGGATTCAGTGTGCTGTCTCTGCGTGTGACATCGCTGAGTAAAGCAATGCATGGGCTCTGCGTGTGACACGCTGAGGTATTCATTCAGTGAGCTGGCTATGAGTCTAAAACCACTGAGGTGATCAGTGAGCCGGCTCTGAGTCTGAAACCATTGAGATATTCAGTGTGTTGGCTCTGGGTGTGACACTGCTGAGGTATTCAGTGCGCTAGCTCTGAGTGTTTCGCCGCTGACTTATTCAGTGAGCTAGCTCAGAGTGTGCCACCGCTGAGGTATTTAGTCCTATGCCTCTGATTGACACCGCTGATGTAGTCAGTGCGTTGTCACTGAGTGTGACAGCGCTGAGGAATACAGTGCTCCGGCTCTGAGAGTAACACTACTGAGGTACTCAGTGTGCCGTCGTTGAACCTGAAACCACTGAGGCATTCAGTGCGCTAGTTCTGAATGTGTCTGCTGGGGTATTCAGTGTGCCGTCCCTGAGTGTGACATTGCTGAGGTATGCAGTGCTTCGGTTCTGAGTGTGAAACCACTGAGCTATTCCGTTCTCTGCCCCTGAGTGTTACTACTGAGGCATTCACTGCGCTGGCTTCGAGTGTGACTGCTGAGGCATTCAGCGCACCAGCACTGGGTCTGACACCACTGAGATATTCAGTTATCTGCCCCTGGGTGCGACTGCTGAAGTATACATTGTGTTGGCTCTGAGTCTGACGCCACTCAGCTATTCAGTTATCTGCCACTGGGTGTGACTGCTGAGGTATTCAGTGCGCTAACTCTGAGCTTGACGTCACATAGATATTCAGTGCTCTGCCTCTGTGGTGACTGCTGGGGTATTCAGTGCGCTAGCTCTGAGTGTGACTGCTGTGGTATTCAGTGTGCTAGCTCTGAGTGTGCCTGCCGAGGTAGTCAGTGTGCTAGCTCTGACTGAGTGTGATTGTCAAGGTAGTCAGTGCGCTAGCTCTGAGTGTGATTCCCGAGGTAGTCAGTGCGCTAGCTCGGAGTGTGATTGCCGAGGTAGTCAGTGCACAGGCTGTTTCGCCACTGACTTATTCAGTGAGCTAGCTCAGAGTGTGACACCGCTAAGGTATTTAGTTCTATGCCTCTGAGTGACACCGCTGATGTATTCAGTGCGTTGTCACTGAGTGTGACAGCGCTGAGGAATACAGTGCTCCGGCTCTGAGAGTGACACTACTGAGGTACTCAGTGCGCCGTCGTTGAGCCTGAATTAACAAAAACAATGTCTCAACAGGGGAAGTAAATAAGGGGACCAATCAATACACAATTCAATCAAAAGCAAGGAGGGACAAGAGAGACCAAAGGATTGAAAAAGAAAACAGGTTTTTATAATTGAATACACAATTCGTATGTATAATTTGGAATAACCATAACATACATATGTGCACTGACAGTGAAGTGAACAAGTGAACGGCGCAGTGACATAAGTGTTAAAATGACAACAAGGTACGGCAAAATAATTCAAATAAATTCAGGGTCGAGGAGGAATGTATATACAATGAATAATTCGCACATAATATTTAAGATCACACAGGACCCTTTAGTTGGCCGCAAATAATGCTGTCCGGTCGACGACGTTTCAACCTCCTTACGTTGAGGTCATCATCAGGACTATGGTTATTGAATTATTTAAAAATACCTATGTGTAAAAGAAGAGAGAAAGAATAATAAATAGTGAAGCCCAGTATAGCCAATGATATAGAACACAAAAAATGAAGAGGAATTGAATGAATCAAAAAACAAAAGGAATGGGAGGAGAAGGAGGAAAAAGAGGACTAATCATACCTATGTAGGGGGGTAAGTGAATCACCATCTCATAGCTAATTGCAGGAAAGTGTAGGACAAATAAATCTAGTCCGTCAAATTAGCTGCGTATCTTCTGGTGTCTGAAAAAATAATAATTGAAATAAAGAACTAAAAGGTGACCAACTATTGCCAAACATGTAGCTAAATCAAGTAAGGCGAAGGGCGCTTACCTATAAATGACACAGGGAAGACGAGGGCCCACAAAAATCCTTTGAAGCATATAAGTTGCTCTATTGTAATCGGCAATCTATCAAGAAATAATTGGATTACGGGAATGACACAAGACGTGCTTAAATACGTGACAGCAACGTGTAGTGGTGGAGAAAAGGACAGAGAACCTTACCGGAGTTCTAAATGTGAATCAGATCGTAGATCAAGGGCTCGAAGCATCCAGCGGTAAAAATTCGCGGCTTGGAATAAATCAAGGCTCTGGGGAAAAACAAGGCACGGGGCGTATGAAAGGCGTGTAATTACTACGCCGAACATAATGAGAGCAAAACAGCCTATCAAAGGGGAAGGGAAAGGGAATAACTTACAGGGATGGGCTTTTCAATTCGCCGAATAACGGGATCAGTCCAGGCAGGGCCAAACAATCAGCACGAATGAGACGTCTTGCGTGTGTGAGACGAGGACCGCGGAAATAGACTATCCGGGTCATGTGACCGCGTCATCAACACCAAGGAAGGACTACAAGGGTCAGGACGAGGAACGGGAGAGAGGGAAAGGGGACAGAACGGGTAGAGGTAAAGAGGGGCACCCGATCAGTGAAATGAATAACAAAATAAAATAAAATAAATTGGTAATAATGAATCATAAATAGTTACCAACAACAATTCGTAAGTTCGGCATGGGTATTTAGATACAAAAGAGAATACTTTACAGGTCTACAGCAATAATAATAAGTGATATTTGGCAAAGGTAATTATTAAATAAATCACATGAACAATCACAATACCACTAATACAATTGGAATAAAACCAAATAGACAAACACTAGTCGTTGAGCCTGAAGCCACTGAGATATTCAGTGCGCTAGCTCTGAATGTGCCTGCTGGGGTATTCAGCGTGCCGTCTCTGAGTGTGACATTGCTGAGGTATTCAGTGCTCTGGTACTGAGTTTGAAACCACTGAGCTATTCCGTTCTCTGCTCCTGAGTGTTACTACTGAGGCATTCACTGCGCTGACTCCGAGTATGACTGATGAGGCATTCAGTGCACCAGCACTGGGTCTGACACCACTGAGATATTCTGTTATCTGCCCCTGGGTGCGACTGCTGAGGTATTCAGTGTGTTGGCTCTGAGTCTGACGCCACTGAGCTATTCAGTTATCTGCCACTGGGTGTGCTTGCTGAGGTATTCAGTGCGCTAACTCTGATCTTGGCGCAACTTAGATATTCAGTGCTCTGCCTCTGAGTGTGACTGCTGGGGTATTCAGTGCGCTAGCTCTAAGTGTGACTGCTGTGGTTTTTCAGTGCGCTAGCTCTGAGTGTGACTGCCGAGGTAGTCAGTGCGCTAGCACTGACTGAGTGTGATTGCCGAGGTAGTCAGTGCGCTAGCTCTGAGTGTGACTGCTGAGGTATTCAGTGTTCTAGATCTGAGTGTGACTGCCGAGGTAGTCAGTGCGCTAGCTCTGAGTGTGATTGCCGAGGTAGCCAGTGAACTAGCTCTGAGTGTGACTGCCGAGGTATTCAGTGCGTTAGCTCTGAGTGTGATTGCCGAGGTATTCAGTGTGCTAGCTCTGAGCGTGACTGCTGAGGTATTCAGAGCGCTAGCTCTAAGCGTGACTGCTGAGGTATTCATTGTGCTGGAGCTGAGTGTGATAACCTGCCTCGGAGCGCGGACCTATTTGCGGGCACTGCATGAGAATATATCTGAGTTTGTTATTGAACTCTTCCGCCTGTAAAAGTTTTTACCCCATAATAAGTGCTGTTTGTTTGGATACTGTGCTGAGGTGCGTAGCCTCAGGGTTGTGCAGAGAAACACATATTACAGCAAGGTGTGGGGGAAGTGGGCAACTGGTCAAGTTGTCTAGGATGAGAAAATGTGCCTTCAGCTCTGTCATGGGGAGGGGCGGTGCTTCGATTCACAAAGGCTTTTAGGCTCCAAGGGTCTCATTCTGAGGCAGGCAGAAATAGAATAACTCCGCTGAACCTGGCAGGTGTTTTCTGTAACTCTGCGGAATTCCATGTTAAAGAACAGTAGATGTTTCAGCATCCAGGCTAATGTGCTGCATAGCTAAATACATGTAAGGTCCCAAAAGCGAGACCGATTGCATTGCAAATGCTTGTTACATTAGGAGTTGTTTTACATCAGTACAGAGTTTATAATATCGTCCTGCAACAATGTCAACTCAAGGATATCAAAAAGCGCTGTATCATCAAATGAATATAAGTGTGTGTGTGTGGTT
Source organism: Triturus cristatus (assembly GCF_964204655.1). Classification (NCBI taxonomy): domain Eukaryota; kingdom Metazoa; phylum Chordata; class Amphibia; order Caudata; family Salamandridae; genus Triturus; species Triturus cristatus. The sequence continues at coordinate 254,902,382 of NC_140586.1, forward strand.
ATATATATATTTATATGTATATATACATATTTATATAAACCGTTTTTTCAAAAGACACACAGGACTGCGCACTTGGGCTCATGAAAATGAATAGTTTTTATTCCAGCTTCCTTCAAAGAATCAAAAAGCTAACACAAACGCGTTTCGGCCACCTGGCATTTTTCAAACAAAAATGAAGCGTGGGCTTCCGTGCTTTGCTTTGTAGAAGCCTCCAGGTGGGTGAGTGCAGCACGCGTCTTTGGTGGACTTGGAGCTATGTATACGACTACAAACGCTTTGCACCGCCAGCGTGGCATTCTGGGCAATGGAGTCGACAATGTCGGAAATCATACAGATTGAAGGGACCACGGATATATGCCGTCCCCTGCTCCGTGAACCACAGTGCCGCATGGTTGGACGATGGGGTGTTCAGCAGCCACATCAACAGTGTGAAAGGTACTTTTAAATCGCTTCGCAACAAAAGGCAAATGAGTACATGCTCCCTATACTCGTGAGAATGCCCAGTTTGTGGCGGGATACAATGTGACATTCAGATCTGCAATGGATTGTCCGAGCATATGGAACTTTTGTATCAACTTGTACTACGAAAGAACTGACCAATCCCTTCCCTTGGTTGCGCCAGTGTCCAATGAGAATCAATCTCCTTGTTTAAAAGCACCCTTACACTGTGTTGACTGCTTTGTAAAACGAGCTGGAAGAAGGCAGACACGCCGAAACGCGTCCTCGTAATAAATCGAATGAATGTAAACCCCAGGAGTGCAGTGTGTTTTTACGAACACGTGAGCCTTGTTATGTTGAATGGACCCACCACCATTTAACTGCACCCGTCCTGAAGAGTGCAGCACGCGTCTTTGGTGGACTTGGAGCTATGTATACGACTACAAACGCTTTGCACCGCCAGCGTGGCATTCTGGGCAATGGAGTCGACAATGTCGGAAATCATACAGATTGAAGGGACCACGGATATATGCCGTCCCCTGCTCCGTGAACCACAGTGCCGCATGGTTGGACGATGGGGTGTTCAGCAGCCACATCAACAGTGTGAAAGGTACTTTTAAATCGCTTCGCAACAAAAGGCAAATGAGTACATGCTCCCTATACTCGTGAGAATGCCCAGTTTGTGGCGGGATACAATGTGACATTCAGATCTGCAATGGATTGTCCGAGCATATGGAACTTTTGTATCAACTTGTACTACGAAAGAACTGACCAATCCCTTCCCTTGGTTGCGCCAGTGTCCAATGAGAATCCATCTCCTTGTTTAAAAGCACCCTTACACTGCGTTGACTGCTTTGTAAAACGAGCTGGAAGAAGGCAGACACGCCGAAACACGTCCTCGTAATAAATCGAATGAATGTAAACCCCAGGAGTGCAGTGTGTTTTTACGAACACGTGAGCCTTGTTATGTTGAATGGACCCACCACCATTTAACTGCACCCGTCCTGAAGAGTGCAGCACGCGTCTTTGGTGGACTTGGAGCTATGTATACGACTACAAACGCTTTGCACCGCCAGCGTGGCATTCTGGGCAATGGAGTCGACAATGTCGGAAATCATACAGATTGAAGGGACCACGGATATATGCCGTCCCCTGCTCCGTGAACCACAGTGCCGCATGGTTGGACGATGGGGTGTTCAGCAGCCACATCAACAGTATGAAAGGTACTTTTAAATCGCTTCGCAACAAAAGGCAAATGAGTACATGCTCCCTATACTCGTGAGAATGCCCAGTTTGTGGCGGGATACAATGTGACATTCAGATCTGCAATGGATTGTCCGAGCATATGGAACTTTTGTATCAACTTGTACTACGAAAGAACTGACCAATCCCTTCCCTTGGTTGCACCAGTGTCCAATGAGAATCCATCTCCTTGTTTAAAAGCACCCTTACACTGTGTTGACTGCTTTGTAAAACGAGCTGGAAGAAGGCAGACACGCCGAAACGCGTCCTCGTAATAAATCGAATGAATGTAAACCCCAGGAGTGCAGTGTATTTTTACGAACACGTGAGCCTTGATATATTTATATGTATATATACATATTTATATAAACCGTTTTTTCAAAAGACACACAGGACTGCGCACTTGGGCTCATGAAAATGAATAGTTTTTATTCCAGCTTCCTTCAAAGAATCAAAAAGCTAACACAAACGCGTTTCGGCCACCTGGCATTTTTCAAACAAAAATGAAGCGTGGGCTTCCGTGCTTTGCTTTGTAGAAGCCTCCAGGTGGGCCAGGTCCCCGGGGAAATGTCATTAATATATGGGGTGCTGCGTGGGCCACCGCAGCCCCAGGGAACGTCACCTCCACGGGGCATGTTGAATAATATGCGGTGGGCTCCCCACAGCCCCAGGGACCGCCACTTTCCCGGGGCATTTTTAAACATTTTAGGTGGGGGGACCTCGTGGGCCCCCCCAAGCCCTGGGGACCACCACCTCCCTGAGGCTTCGATGTTTAAATGCAGGGGTGGTGTGCCCCCTCCGCAGCCCCGGGGACCACCACCTCCCCGGGGCACTAATTATGCTAATGCGGAAGTCCGTGGCGGACCCCCGGGGACCACCACCTCCCCGGGGCTCTGTAAATGTTGGGAGGGGTGCTGCACGGCCCCCTCTTGGAGCGCTAGATGGCTCTGGGGACCCCTATCCCCCAGAGCCGGCTCCATCAATGAACTGGGGTGCCTACCCCCGGGACATTGCAGTTTGCAATGACAGGGCGGGAGCACTGCTCCTGCCCGGTCATTGCAAACACTGCTTTGCTTTGTGGAAGCGAGAGCAAGAATCCTGCTCTCGCTTCCACGAACCAAAGCAGATTGCTTTTCAACAAGGGGAGCTGCATGTCAGCAGCTCCTCTTGTCCAAAAGAAATGCTGGCTCCCGTAGGAGGCGGGGAGCCGGCAGGGACCCTGGGGGCATTGGGCTCCCCCGCGGTCCCCTATGTGAGGGTCGGCCCGGAGGATGGGGTCCCCGGGGCCAAAAGTGGCCCAAGAGGGGGCCACTTGGCCCCCTCCCTTTAAACTTTTTTTTTAAACGGAAGGCTGGCCACAGGGGATGGGATCCCCGGGGCCATAATTGGCCTCAGGAGGGGGCCACGCAGCCCCGCTCTAAAATTTAAAATGAAGGCTGGCCAGGCCTGGGGGGATGGGGAGGGGCCAGAAGTGGCCCAGGGAAAGGGGGCCATATGGCTGCCCTCCAGTAGTTAAACAAAAAAAACAAGGCCAGGCACCGGGGTATGAGGTCCCCAGGGCCAAAAGTGGCCCAGGGAAGGGGGGCCATGCACCCACCTCCCGTATAAATAATTAAAGAAAAATAAAACGAGGCCATGCCTCTGGGGATGGGTTCCTGGGGCCGAAATCGGCTTCGGGAGGGGGGCCGCGCTGCCCCCTTCCTGTTGTAATTTTTTATTTAAATGAGTCAGGCCCTGGTGGATGGGGTCCCCAGGGCCCACACAATATTAAGAGAAGGAGGGCCACACAGCCCCCTTCTATCAAAAGAAAAAAAAGAAAAGTCAGCATGTCGCCGGAGGCCCCGCCCCCTCCCTGCAACACTCTGCAAATGCGCCTCCTGACACATTCTAAGTTGGAGGATTAAGTCCCTCGAATCCTGAGGGTTCCTGGGGCCAACTAGCCCACCAGGATTCCTCCAGTAAGCACCACACAGTGGGATTGCTGAGAGGTGGTCCGAGGCCATGCCACTTTTTACGCCACTCTGCAAATGCACCTCTTGGTGCATTGTTGGTGGGGCAAAGAGGTCCTCTTGTGTCCTGAAGACCTCAGGACTAAAGTGGACTTCATCCCCCGGGCTGCAGTGCGCCAGGAGGTGCATTTGCAGAGTGGTGTAAAAAGGCGGCGTGGCCTCAGACCACTCTCAGCAATCCAGCTGTGTGGGGCTTACTGGATGTACCTGGTGGGCTAGTTGGCCCCTAGGGACCCTCAGGATTCAAGGGGACTTAATCCCCCAACCCAGAATGCACCAGTAGACATGTTTGCAGAGAGGTGGAGAAAGAGTGCGTGGCCTGTGTCCCCCTGTCATTAATCCCACTATCTGGGACATACTGGAGATATCAGGTAGGCTAGTTGGCCCCTAAGGACCCCCAGCAGCAAAGGGGACTTTAATCACCATCCAAGAGTGCGCCAGGAAGTGTGTTTGCAGAGTGGTGGGCAAAGGGGGCGTGGCCTACTATGAGAATTTAGCAATCCTGCTGTGTGGGACTTACTGGAGGTTATAGGAGGGGTAGTTGGCCCCCAAGGTTGACCTTGGGGGCCACCTACCCCTCCTGTTACCTCTAGAAAGTCCCACACAGTGGGATTGCTAAGAGGTCTTTAAGGGCCACGCTCACCTTTCTCCACCACTCTACAAACTCACCTCCTGGTACACTACTGGTTGGGGGATGAAGTCCACTTTACTTCTGAGGGACTTTGGCGGCCATGTAGCCCTCCTTGTACCTCCTGTAAGTCCTATGCAGCGGAATTCCTGAGCACTGGTCGGAGGCCCAGGCCCCTTTCTGCACCAGCCTACAAACGCAACTACTACCTTATAGTTAGAAATCAGCATTTAAAAAACCTTTGAAATTTACTGAAAAAAAACATACGTTTCAGGGACGTTATAGTTTGCAATTAGCATTTAAAAAACCTTAGAAATTCACAGAAAAAACCATAGGTTTCAGGGACGTTATATTTAGAAATTAGCAATTAAAAAACCTTTGAGATTCACTGAAAAAACCCACCAGTTAAAGGGACGTTATATTTAGTAATTGGCATTTAAAAAACCTTAGAAATTCACTGAAAAAAAACACAGGTTTCAGGGACGTAATAGTTAGAAATTAGCATTTAAAAAACCTTTGATATTCACTGAAAACTACAGGTTTCAGCGACGTTATAGTTAGTTGGACATTTCACTCATACAAAACCAGAGACATTTGGCCGTTATAGTTAGTTGAGCTAACTATAACTCGTGCCAACGCAATGCACTGATGATGATGTCACATATTACATCACTCATTTCATGGTCAGTGACATCACTGATGACATCTCAAATGACATCACTGATTACATCACTGATGACATCATCTACTTCACAACTGATGCACCTCCTCACACCCTAATATAACCTTTCATACACCCACTCTAAAATACAGACTACCATTCTCGAAACCATAGACACACCAATACCAGTTAGTACATACCCACTAACTGATTCATAGGTCTACACACACATCTACTCACTCACCCATACAGGAAGTCACTCATAAATACAGCCTCTGATGTATGCACTCATACATCCATACAGACACTCACACAACATCACTCACCCATAACATTTCTCACACACCTAGTCAGTCACCCAAAGACTCAATCACACTGCCATTTACTCACCTATACAGTCATAGACACACCACCTCACTTATTCACACAGATACTAACACATTCTTACTCTCTTATACAATCACTGACACAAGCACACATTCATGCATACAGCCACTCTCACAATCGCTCACTCTGACATATAGTCACTTATATACTCCAACACTCACATATACTGCCTTTTACATATGTAGTTACTCGCACATATACCACTGAGACATCCATTCACTCACCAACACAGCCAAACGCAGACTCACTCATCCATACAGCCCCTCGCAGATGCACTCATGAGCCCATACACCCAGTTAATCACCCACTCACACATCCCATGGAGGGAGTCACAAACACCCCCACCCACCAACACAGACACTCAGGCGCCCTTACAGGTACTCAGACAACCAATCATTAACCCCTATAGACACTCATGTGGCTACACACCAACCCATGAAGCCACTTACACACCAACTGACAGACTGATACAGACATTCACACAGATTAGCCATTCAGCCATGCATTCACTAAGACACATTTAATCACTCACTTAAACAGTCAGTCACGCACCCAGTAACTCATCCATTCAGATACTCATAAACCCACTCATTCTACAGTACACTTTTACGTATCTATATATAACATTCTTAAATGTTTAAAAATCACAGTCTCTGGATGATGTCATCAGTGATGTCATTTGAGTTGTCATCAGTGATGTCATCAGTGATGTCACTGACCATGTCACGAGTGATGTAACATGTGACGTCATCAGCAGTGCATTGCGGGGGCGCGAGTTATAGTTAGCTCAACTAACTATAACGGACGAATTTCTTTGCTTTTGTATAAGTGAAATGTCCAACTAACTATAACGTCCCTGAAACCTGTGTTTTTTTCAGTGAAAAAACAAAATATATATATATATATATATATATATATATATATATATATATATATATATATATATATATATATATTATGTATGTGTGTTTGTTTTGTCCACCCACACAGCATTCCCCCAAGTCCCCCAAGTCTCCTAATAACAATGGTACCTCACTTGTATGGGCAGGCCTAGTGCCCACAAAAAGAAACATCATATTTTTCCAGTGAAAACTGACCCTTTTAGGTCAAGCCTAGCGCAGAGCGCATGCGCTGCTCTTTGAGACTTTATGGAAGGCCTTCAAAAATCTGACCACACGCTCGTGCGTGTGCTTTTGTTTTTGTCACAGGCTATTGGCCTTTGCGTGCGTCTTTCTACGAAAGACAGCACGCAATTGGGCAAAGGCAGGTGCATGTCCCGCCTTTGCTCCGTCCACGTCCTAATGCTTGTGGCTACCCGCACGCGTTTTGAATTATCGTGCCCAGACGCGTGCGTGATAATTTAAAACAGATGGCTCGCTGCAGCGCGTGCCCGCACCACTCGCGTGCTTGTTTCACTAGCAGGCGAAACCTCTCCTCGGCCGAGTGGTTTTGGAGCTCGGGCAGGGCACGGGTGTTACACTGCATTGCAGTGCAGCCATTTCTGTATTTTTTATCGCGCATCACTAGCTATCTGCTGACAACGGGGGACGGGAGCTGCATGTCCACTGTCAGAAAACAAAGTTATGGGACTAAAAAACTGGCACCGACTTACCACCTCGTACCTGTGAGACACGTTGACTGCTCCTTGTGTGTGTAGTTTTCCGTGATGCATGAAAGGAAGGTTTCCACCTGACTCCACAGCACTGCACAGTCGTCTCCTTTTTAGGCTCATCGGGTGAGTTGAGTTCTCTTATTGGCTCAGTGGAGGGAAACAGACTACATTTCCCAGCATGCATTAGTTTTCCTTCAAAGCTTGGGTCCTGACCGGCTGTCCACGGTGAGTAAGGTGGCCACCCTGCTTTAAAAATAAGCATGTCTATTATCGAGAGAACACGGATGCGTGTTTTTTGTGTAACGAGTGTAACTGTAGAAAGTAACGCTTGGATTTAACGTGGAGCTGTAAATCCGCGTCCTACGATTCGCTATGATCTGTGTCTTTAGGCTTATAGATTCAATACTGTACAGAGGTGAGTGTACATGGGCAGTCTAAAAAGAGGAAACAACCCCCGCCCCCTTCCATCCTATTCTCTGGAATGACCCCGCCCCCTCTCAGGTCTGTCGTCTGAAGCTGCTTACACTTATATTAATGGAACAGCTCTTTCTTGTTTCGAATGTCGTAAGAATGTGCACTGTATATATATATACACATATATATGTATATATTGATACAAATATTGACAAGAGTTATAATGGTTTCTACTTAAGAGAATTTGATCAGTTGAAAATTGAAAGACAAATGAACACTATGTTCTTATTGAAAAATTATTTGATTTACAATTTTCTGATAATAGAATTCTATATTTATTGTTGAAAGTTATCAAAGCGGAATTACATTGTGTAACGGTCATATAAGTACACTATGTTCCAATTGGATAATTATAATTACGTGTCTTTTAGATGTATCAAGGGGACAATTTTTATGCATTTAAAATAAAGTTTGGCCAAATGTATTAAGTACTAGAGAAATATCTGTATAGTCTAATCGCAGTCCCATGTTTATGTTTATATGTAAACTGTGTTGGCAATTATCTAAACAGTTATGTAATTGGTCAGCTTATATAAAATCATTGATTGGTCCTGCGCGTCATGTGAGCAAGACTGCCGTGGGCAGTCGAAACGCGTCAGGCTGAGTTGAGCACTTGCGTGAAATCTTATGCACTATGCACTTTAATCTGCACTATCAATAAAAAGAAGTTATTTTCCACGAAGTGGTCCGTACCTGCTTTTTTGGATCCCATTGGATTGTTCCAGGACTATTGGCTTTTTTATGTATATATTTATGTGTATATCAGTACACGACTTTCCCTCGTTATGCGGTGCAGTCCTCGCTGGCAACAGTGGCTTGTGGGGAGGGAGAAGTATAGGTTTTGCTGTCTGTCGAGAATAGGGATTATTTCAGTTGCAGTGACTCTGGGTGATCCTACCCAGCCCCCTCCGCCTGTGTTTACTTTTTGTTGCACGTGGGGCAGTGTGCGTGTACAGTGCGATATGTGATCCCCAAGCCTGTCATCGGAGATGTAATGTAATTTTACGGTTTATTTCTTGTTCTGACTTAACTAGTTTGCCCTTTCAAGCTTAAGTAACGTACTTAAATACTCTCTTTTTTTGTCGAAGAAGGGGCTGTTCAGCCCTGCCAGTACATGCTATGCACTGGCCATTTTTTTTAACCTTCGCTTGAAATAGGAATTTTAACAAAAATCTAGTAAATCATATTTTTCTGTTTTCTAAAGTCATAATTCTTGTGAGTGGATCCCACCAGCCATGGCTTTTAACACAATTGTTAATTGGAGTCTTATTATTGTGTCGCTTCTCTTAACATGAAATTGAAATTTAACAGTGAATGGATGAATTCAAAATATTAGAACATTGAAATGTGTTAAGTACGGATGTTCCCTGGTTATTCCCAAGGATATTGTACTGCATAACTAAATACTTATAAGGTCCTAAAGGTGAGACCTATTGGCTTTGTCTATGCCAATGCTTGTTTGCAATGTGCCTAGCTGTGGATTTTGGAATCTATTTAAGCCGGCACCTAAAGAAACCTAGTAAACCTGTAAATTTTAAAAACTAGACACCCAGGGCAATCCAGGATGGGGTTTTATCCACCACCTTCAAATTATTAGAAGTAGTGCACCTCATACACACTCTTTTTATCTTACTAACCAGACAACAGTAACTATAACTGGCCACTCTACCAAGCACTGCGTTGAAACAAATGATGTAATTTGAGATGTTATAAGTGTTGTTATGAATGCTATGATTTCACATGCTATAAGGGATGTAATATGCAAGGCTATAACCATTGCATGGAAAAGGTGTGAGTTATAGCTAATATAGTGTGGTGTGTCAGGTGACAAGACCGTGTGCGGAGGTGCACAATTTATAGTAATTTGAAGGTGGTGCACAAATTACGAATTGGAGTTATAATTATAACTTTACAATTTTTAATGTTCGTATTTTAAGTTGGGTTTGTAGAGAAATAATAAATAAAGTGTTTCTACCTATAGATTTTCCATAATCTTTGTTTTCTTCATTGTATGTCAATTGGTTTTATTTTTTAACAAAATGTTGTGTTTCAAATCGTAGTCTGGAGTGCCATTTATCAAAGTAGCATTAAGTGGAGTTTCGTGCAGTACATTGAAGGAGTGTGTCATAGAGATTGGTGTCATAGATGGGAATAGAGTGGTGCAAAGAAAAGTGGAGTCATGCAGCATACAGTGAAGTAAAGTGTTATACAGTGGAATGGTGTGGTTGGATGTATAGTGGAATTCATTATCGTAGGGTGGAGTGGCGTGTTGTAAAGTGTAGTGGCTTGTCAAACAGTAGAGTTGAGTATTGTTCAGAGGAGTGTCATCGACTGTAGTGTCATTAAATGGAGAAAGGCGTCAAGTATTGTGTCATAAAGTGGCATAGAGTGTAGTAGTGTTGTAGAGTGTAGTGGCAAAGAGTGGAGTAGAGTGTCATACAGTTCAGCTTTGTTGAGCGCAGTGTCATACACTAGATTGCAGAGAGTCTTGACCAATGTAGTTTCGTACAGTGGATTATCATTATTTATGCTTTTTAAAAGAATCTCAGGATCAGTAGTAGGTGGAGCCTATGGAGTGTTATGATGAAGATGTTGCAATTCATCACACTGCATTATTTTATTTATAAGAGGCATGTCATGGTATTTGAAAATTGATCTAACTATAAGAGATTGACTAATTTATGATATGATATACCTTTGGACATATTGCATTCAATATACTATGGAAAATGCCATAGGCTATGTTGATAACCTTCATTTATGTGAGATTTAATCATACTTTATACACTGGTTCCCACCCTCGGTTATATGAAACTTTGTAGTGACAGTAAACTGATATATATTAGATTAATATATCTCTTTACAATGAATGCGCTACAGCGAATTCCATTACAATCGGGTAGTTACAATGACCGCGTTGTTACAACACGAACCATTACATCGCAAGTTATTACAACGACTTGCTGTAGGGGGCACGCGGGACTTAGGAATAGTATAATTTACTATTCCAACTCCAGTTTGTGAAACAGTAGGAAAGGTGTTGGATTGTAAATCCAACACCTTCTGCCCCCTACAGCATGTTGTTGTAACGACTTGCAATGTAATGGTTCGCGTTGTAACAAGAAGGTTGTTGTAACGACCACGTTGTAATGGAATGCATTGTAGCGCATTCGTTGTAAACAATGTCTCTCATATCAGACACATGTGGCTGTTTACCACTTTGCAATAGTGTTTCTCACTGTCAATAAAGCTTTACTGATTAGCACTGGATCTTGAAAGTTTCTCTAGATATGTACAGCTAGATATATGTGGGTTTATGTATACCCAGAAGATCAGTTACCTGATGTTCAGTTTAGTATTCATGTTGACACAGTTTATTCACAGCTTCACTAAATTATCAGCCTTTGCAGGATAACCACATGTATCATTTATTGTTTGTGTCTTGAGTACCATCTAGTGATTAATCTTGCCATTTGTGTTTTTACAATGTATACTATTGTATTATATTGTTAATACACTGTTATTTTATGGTGCTGATTATTGATACCTGTAGCAATTGCAGTGTATAGCACCCATACTTTGCAGGTAATCTAAGATTCGTTAAAATGGCGCCACGTTTTCAACTATATTAGTGGGTCTCAAAGGAGAATGAAGTGTGGCATTGTTTATGTAGCGGCACAAAATGACACTGGTGCTTTGCAAATGCATGAGCACCGAGCTGCAGGATATTAGAGGACACCGCTGATTTATCTCAGTACTACATCGATAAATTACTGAACAATGTATATGCACACACAAAGGGTCCTATTCACAAACTGGATTTTGTAGTATGCTTTTCAGTACTAAAAAATATACTACAAAATGCTATTCACTGACGTACATAATGAGTTTATGCCTGCTCCTTCCCTACCTTTATATGGGCAGAAATCCCTGCCCCGAGTGCAGAGCCTCTGGAAAAGCAAGCTTACGTTTACTAGCAAATGCGGCAGCGACAGAGAGGAGTGGCGTAAAACTGGTAATGCCACTAACGGAAAGGGAAATTCGAAGGAGTAAGGAGGGGTTAAGTGAGGGTCTTGGAGGGAGGTGTACCCTTCCACAAAAGAGTAAATCCATTGCTATTCACAGACTGCACTGTTACTACAGCCCAAAGCTGATCGCCCTGGAAATTGGGACTTTTATAAAAATAAATTCGTATTGGATGCTAGTGATCATTCAGTGACACTTGTAACAACTTTGCTTAAGAGAGATATTATAATTAAGGGCTGAGTCCTAAACCCTCTACTCTTATATGTTTTCTCCACCTTTTGAGGTGATAACCTCGATTCACTTGGATTCTCATACCATTGTCTTGCTGTTGCCATCCTGGGGCCCTATGATGTATACCACCCTGTTTGCGCCCGGCACACCTTAACCCTTTTGCTGCTAGGCCTCCCCGTGCTAAGTCTTTTTTGGCTATTTGGGGTAGTTCACGTTTTGGCCCCTGTAACATTTTGTCCACATAAGGTATCAATGCCAAATTTGCGTCCTTTTCTTCCAACATCCTGAGGATTCTAAAGGTACCCGGGGTTTGTGGATTTCCCAGAAGGGGACCTAGAATTTAGCCAAAATACAGCAAAAGTTTGTTTTTTGGGGGACAAATGGGGGTAAAGTGCTGCAGAAGAAAGCATCCGCTTTTTTTCCCTGCAAATGGTAGCATAAATGGTTTGTGGTGCTACAATCACCATCTTCCCAGCTTTCAGGAATAGGCAGACTTTTTCCTGAAAATCAAAATGTTCTCACAGTTTGGGGATTTTACTGGGGCATAGTCTATGTTTCCTATTATTTGTGCTTTCAACCTCCGTCCAGTTAGCGGTAGAAATGGGTGTAAAACCAATAATGGATCTCAGAAAGCTATACATTTCAACATGAAGACAACCTTCTGAATCAAGCAAGGGGTCATTTGTGTAGCTCCTTCAAGGTTTTCTTATAGAAACTAACAGTTGCAATAAAAAAATATTGAAATTGAGTTAAAAAAACAGCCATTTGTGTCAACGTTTTCACCTGTAACTTCTTCTAAGTATTGCAGAATTTTGAAATCAATATACAGTTACATTTGCTGGACACTTCTGGTTGTGGGGATATATAGGACTTGTAGGTTCACCAATAACCCGGGGTACCTAGAGCCAATAACTGAGCTGGGCCTTGCTTTGATTCTTCATTGTGTCCCAGGCATGTAACAATTCATTTGGTAAAATATAAAGAGTGAAAAATAGGTATCAAGGAAACCTATGCATTTCCGAATTGGGAACAAAATATAGAGTTAAGAAGCAGTGGTTATTTTCACATCTCCAATATTGTGGGTACCCATACTAGCATGTAAATTAGTGGACATTTTTCAAAAGGACTTCTTTTTCACACTTTGTCTTACATTTGGAAGGCATAAATGCATAGAAAGTCAATTAGTAATAACACTTGTTCTAATATCATGTGTTCCTCTAAGTCTCCCGATAAAAATGGTACCTCACTTGTGGGTAGGCCTAGTGCTTGCAACAGTATATGGCACAAAATGCAACATGGACACATCACATTTTTCCAGTGAAAACTGACCCTTTTGTTGCAACGTTCCTAGCTCTGGATTTTGGACCCTAGCTCAGCCGGCACCCAGGGAAACCTAGCAAACCTATAACATTTTTAAAGCTAGAGACCCAGGGGAATCCAGTGTGTGTGAAGTGTGTGGTTCTCACCAGGTGCTGTTACCCAGAATCCCTTACAAATCTCAAGCTTTGTAAAAAAAACACCTTTTCCTCAAATTTCTGTGATGGAATGTTCTGGAAACTGCGGGGAGCCAAATAATTTCGCACACACAGCATTCCACCAAGTCTTCTCATAAAAATGGTACCTCACTTGTGTGGGTAGGCCTTGTGCCCCGACAGAAAACGGCCCAAAACCCAACGTGGACACATCAATTTTTTTAGTGAAAACGGACCCTTTTTTGCAATGTGTCTAACTGTGGATTTTGGACCCTGGCTCTGCCGGCACCTAAGGAATCCTAGCGAACCTGTATATTTTTGAAGACTAGACACCCAGGGAAATCCAGTATGGGGTGCCTTGTGTGGCTCTCACTAGGTTCTGTTACCCAGAATCCCTTACAAACCTCAAACTTTGTAAAATAAAACGCATTTTCCTCATATTTCTGTGATTGAAAGTTCCGGTATCTGTGAAGAGCCACAAACTTCCAACCACACAGCATTTCCCCAAGTCTTCCAATAAAAATTGAGCCTCACTTGTGTGGGTAGGCCTTGTGCCCGTAACAGGAAATGGCCTAAAACCCAACATGGACTCATCACATTTTTCCAGTGAAAACTGACCCTTTTTTTTGCAATGTGCCTGGCTGTGGAGTTTGGACCCTAGCATAGCCGGCACCTAGGGAAACCTAGCAAACATGTACATTTTTTAAAACTAGACACGCAGGGATTTCAGGATGGGGTGACTTGTGTGGCTCTCAACAGGTTCTGTTATCCACAATCCCTTGCAAACCTCAAACTTTGTACAAAGAAACACATTTTTCTCACATTTCTGTGATCGAAAGTTCTGAAATCTGCAGGGAGCAACATACTTCCACCCACACAGCATTTCCCCAAGTCTTCCAATAAAAATTGTACCTCACTTGTGTGGATAGGCCATGTGCCCGTGACAGGAAACGGCCCAAAACGCAACTTGGACACTTCACATTTTTTCCAGTGAAAACTGTTACTTTTTTCGCAATCTGCCTACCTGTGGAGTTTGGACCCACACCTAGGGAAACCTAGCACCTAGGGAAACCTAGCAAATGTGTACATTTTTTTAAAACAGATACTCAGGGAAATATAGGATGGGGTGACTTGTGTGGCTCTCACCAGATTCTGTCACCCACAATCCCTTGCAAACCTCAAACTTCGTAAAAAAAACACATTTTCCTCACATTTCTGTGTTGGAAAGTTCTGGAAACTGCGGGGAGCCAAATAATTTCGCACACACAGCATTCCACCAAGTCTTCTCATAAAAATGGTACCTCACTTGTGTGGGTAGGCCTTGTGCCCCGACAGAAAACGGCCCAAAACCCAACGTGGACACATCAATTTTTTTAGTGAAAACGGACCCTTTTTTGCAATGTGTCTAACTGTGGATTTTGGACCCTGGCTCTGCCGGCACCTAAGGAATCCTAGCGAACCTGTATATTTTTGAAGACTAGACACCCAGGGAAATCCAGTATGGGGTGCCTTGTGTGGCTCTCACTAGGTTCTGTTACCCAGAATCCCTTACAAACCTCAAACTTTGTAAAATAAAACGCATTTTCCTCATATTTCTGTGATTGAAAGTTCCGGTATCTGTGAAGAGCCACAAACTTCCAACCACACAGCATTTCCCCAAGTCTTCCAATAAAAATTGAGCCTCACTTGTGTGGGTAGGCCTTGTGCCCGTAACAGGAAATGGCCTAAAACCCAACATGGACTCATCACATTTTTCCAGTGAAAACTGACCCTTTTTTTTGCAATGTGCCTGGCTGTGGAGTTTGGACCCTAGCATAGCCGGCACCTAGGGAAACCTAGCAAACATGTACATTTTTTAAAACTAGACACGCAGGGATTTCAGGATGGGGTGACTTGTGTGGCTCTCAACAGGTTCTGTTATCCACAATCCCTTGCAAACCTCAAACTTTGTACAAAGAAACACATTTTTCTCACATTTCTGTGATCGAAAGTTCTGAAATCTGCAGGGAGCAACATACTTCCACCCACACAGCATTTCCCCAAGTCTTCCAATAAAAATTGTACCTCACTTGTGTGGATAGGCCATGTGCCCGTGACAGGAAACGGCCCAAAACGCAACTTGGACACTTCACATTTTTTCCAGTGAAAACTGTTACTTTTTTCGCAATCTGCCTACCTGTGGAGTTTGGACCCACACCTAGGGAAACCTAGCACCTAGGGAAACCTAGCAAATGTGTACATTTTTTTAAAACAGATACTCAGGGAAATATAGGATGGGGTGACTTGTGTGGCTCTCACCAGATTCTGTCACCCACAATCCCTTGCAAACCTCAAACTTCGTAAAAAAAACACATTTTCCTCACATTTCTGTGTTGGAAAGTTCTGGAAACTGTGGTGAGCCACAAACGTCCACCCACCCAGCATTCCCCCAAGTCTTCTGATAAAAACGGCACCTCACTTGTGTGCGTAAGCCTACTGTCCATGACAGGAAACGGCCCAAAATGTACTGTGTAGACTTAAAAATAATCGATTACAAAAATACCTTGTTTTGTGGGGGAGTCATCTACATTTTTGATGCGGGGCTCGGCCGCCATCTAGGGAAACCTACCAAACCCAGACATTTCTAGAAACTAGACACGTGGGGAAGTCCATGGAGGTATGTCTTGCATGAATGCCCCAACATTTTCCTATCCAGAACCCCCTGCAAACCTCAAATTTAGCCGGAAAGGAATCATATTTTTCTCACATTTCTGTATGGAAAAGTTGTGGGATCACTGGGCTCACACAAATGTCCTACCACCCAGCTTTTTCCCAGGTCTCCTGATAAAAAAGATACCTCACTTATGTGGGTGGACCAGGTACCCACATCAGTGAAGGGCCCAAAACGTACTGTGGAGTCAACAAAATTATCTATAACAAAACGATCTGGTAGCGCTTGGACGCCTCAGGGCAGCAATCGTGCTGTATAAATGTATTTTCATTTTCATTTTCATTCATTTTGCAGGGGGGCACCTGCGTTTTTGGTCCCGGGCCAAGTGCCCATCTAGGAAAACCTACCAAACCCAGAAATTTCTGAAAACTGGATACCTGGGGTAGTCCAGGGCAGTATAGCTAATGTGGATCCCCAAATATTTTCCTACCCAGAATCCCCTGCAAACTTCAAACACTGGTACAAATGTCCTACAACCCAGTGTTCCCATTGGTCTCCCGAAAAAAATGATACCTCACTTCTGTGGGAGGAATGTGATCAGCAAAGTGGTGATCTTTCAAGCTAGCCACATCCTCCACTACTCCAACTCTAGGATCTCTTGCCTGTTCCACTACAACAAGGCTGCCTATCATAGACTCCTGAAACTTAACAAAAGTCCTCTTTGACTCTGGAGAGCAATCCCTAAATACAACAAAAGCATTAAAGGCTGCTAAGTGGAAAAGGTGGATAGCCAACTTTTTATACCAAATGTAAGCCTTACAAAGAGTAGTGTAAGGTTCCAACCTCTGATCTACTCTATCAACACCAGCCATGTGCCAATTATAGTCTAAAATGCACACAGGTTTGCGCACTTCAGCAATCTGACCCCAAACAGTCACAGGTGAAGTACTTTCATCATGGATTGTAGTCAGCATGTGCACATCTCTCCTGTCTGCAAACTTCACAGGTAGAAGTTCATCACTACCCGAAGCACTGCACTGTCCCCTCTCAAGTTCTTGGCAAATAATTTATTTTGGGTAACCTTTACGGTTAGAGTGGATTGTGCCACAAGCAACAGTGTCCACTTTGACAAATTCCCTGAACAATTGCACACCAGTGTGGAAGTTATCTACATATAAATGATGAACTTTGTTAAAAAGTCCTCTACCAAGTTCCCACATCATTTTCTCATTCACTACTCAATTGGATGGACAACCAGGGGGTCAATAATGTACTTGTGTACATTTTCAAATTAGAGACATATCCAATCTTACTCTCACACAGCATATACATCTTAATTTCATAATGTGCCCTCTTGTTAGGAATGTACTGCATAAAAACCAGGAGGCCCTTGAACAAGACCAAAGACTCACCCACAGCTATTTCTTTCTCTGGAGCATATATCTTTGAAAACCGATCTACATAGAGATTAAGGATAGGTTGAATCTTAAAAAGACGGTCACAATCAAGGTGATCTTGTGACAATGATAAACCATTATCAACAAAATGCAGCATCCGCAGCAGAAAATACTGACCATGACTCATGTTTGCAGGTATTAAAGGACAATGCCATCAAGGGACTTGTAGACCAATATGAAGAAATAGATGGCTTCCTTATCAAACCCATTAAAAAAGTTAAACCCAAGAACTTCTTCAATTCATTCAGATTTGTGGGAGTCCACCGGGTAGCTCAAGAGTGGGTCTTAAGTCTGGTTCTGTTGACCCTCAAATACTGTTGAGCATACAAATCAGTCTGCTGAACAATCTCACCCACAATACATTGCCCATAAACAATTGAAAAAATGTATAGGCAAAATGTTTTCAGTATCCACCTTACACTCTATGGTACCAATAAAGGCAAGTAATGATGACTGCACCATTTCTGGGGCAACCCAGATGTCAGCTCTTTCAATGGTAAGCCTTGCAGCCCCAGGCTGGAATCCAGATGCCTCTTGCTGCACTATCGGCATATCAATATCCTCATCTAAAACAGGCACTTCAACTGCACTGAGAGTGGCTTCATCATCAGATGAGTCCTCTCGGACAGAGAATTTACTGCCAGAATCTTCGACTGCCTCCTCTGCCTCGAATGCAGAGTCAGTCTCAGAAGCATGCTCGGAGGAAGACTCGAAAAGCATATTAACAACCAGCTGAGTGGTCATTTTACGGCTAGCCATAATCCTTACTAAGAAAAGTAACTTCGCAAACAAGTCAACAACAACCAACACTGGGTTAAATAAGTAATAAACAAAGTGTGGCTTTATCAGAAAGATCTACATACTCAAAAACAATACCACTCACTTGCCAGAGACAGCTAGACTCACCAGCACCTATTCTGCACAGACACAGCAAAAACCAACAATATCCTACTAGAAAGAAAAATAAAATGACTCACAAGACAACACAATACACATAGTGCACAAATGCAATAAGATTTTCACACACAATAAAACAGAAGCTAAACATGCTGCTATTATTGCACCATTTACAAAAAACGCGTTCATGCAAGGAAAAGATACTCATATAGAGTAAATAGCACAAAAAACATTTTCTTGCCAAACACATGCAACTTCACAAACTACACAACTACCAGTAACAAAACCGAAAGCAGGAATAACAGCAAAAGCTTTGAACTAGAATAAAAAGGAGAAATAAAACATTGCAATCACAAATGTAAATGACAAGTAGTAAAACAATTAACATTATAAAACGCTATGTCACTACCCAAATGCCAGTCCACACACACTGCCAGCCAAACTCCAGACGCACACAAAAACTTTCCCTAGTGTCAAGTGATTTTCTGCTCTTGGGCCTCAAAATAGGGCCAATCTGCCCTCAAACATAAAATAAATAAATCATTAGTGTCCACGGGGACAGATGGGTGTCAAAATAGGGCCAATCTGCACCCAGAGGGGGTAGAAAACGGGCAAAAGAAATTTTACAAAATTATTGCCCAAGGGATTGCCGCTAAACATAAAAAAAGGAAATTCCTGGTGCTAGTGGGTATATTATCCCCCCCCGGCCCGGGAGCAGATGGGCCTCCAAAGTGGGCCGAACTGCCCCCTGGGGGAAGAAAATGGCCAAAAGTTATTTTAAAAATGTATACCTCCACTGGGGACGATCCTCGCCTAAGGGCTACCCCCAGTAACTATCATACAAAGAAGGGCCAATACAAAATGCCCCCATTTGGAAGAGACTCTTGCCCAAGGGGTCGCTTCCATTCCCCAAAACAAAATCTCTGGTGCCTGTGGTGGCATTCCTGCTGCTCGATCACGACCCAATGCACGATCGTGCAGCAGGAATGTCCTGCAAAGAGACATCGCGTAGAGTATTTAACGCTTTTCTCTTCCCGATGCCTCTATACATGATCAAACCACCCCCGCCCCCCTGGGAGGATAAACCTGCCTTCCCCTCCGATGGCTGGAAACCAAATAGCTTCCAGCTCATCTGGCGGCTCTTGATGATGTGAGTGCGCTCCATGTGCACCAACGTCATTGGATTGCCGAGGGGGGGGGTCGGGTGGCAGTGGAAGTCCTTCCGTTGCCATCCCTGTTTGGTGGGGTTACATGGTGGTTCATGGAGGGTGCACTAGTCTTTCTCCCATGGTCGGGCGTGAGGACGGAATGGTTCCATCCTCAGCACACACACACTGTTCTCATAACGGAACCATTCTGTCATGTGCATGGAAGGGGTTAAAAACAGATGCACCCGGCAGAAACGGGGAAACTGTGCCCGATTACATAGAATGTGCTGCCCCCAGGGCAGCCGCAAACTTGTGCTGACATGGGGGTAGCACATTCAGATGAAAAACGGAACTGCTTTGAAGCAGCCCTCTGTTTTTCACTGTGCAGGTGGCAACCCGCCTGCACTTTTATAGGGAAATTGAGATCACCCTGCAGGCGGGTGCAGTGAATGATGGTACCCACCTGCAAGGGGATGTCTGGGGGGTCCATAGGACCCCCTTTCCTCCCTCCAGAGGGCTGTTATCGGGGGCGCATTGACAGTGCGCCACCTCTTAGGTGGTGCACTGTCAGTGCACCCCTGCAACTTCTTTGCCTCTGTGCCCACATCTATAATCTGTGTGTGTTTTGCTTTCTCACGTCTATAATATGGCACAGGGGCAAAGTGATTCCCTCATTTGCATGGGGCCACAACCCCATTCAAATGAGGAAATGCCCTCTTGAGAAAGCGCTGGTGCTGTATGCGCGCCAGCGCTTTTGGTATTACAGAAGGGGCCGCGCTAGCGTCTGCTGCCTCTTCTGTTATAACAAAGTGCCCTTAACGTCCGTACTTCCTGGTCGTATGACAGCCAATTCCGTGACTTAACGTATTCTGAAGTTGTACAGGAACTGGCAGGGCTCTTAACATGTAAGCGACCTAGGATTGGAGCATTGACAGCACCGCATCCAATCCTAAGTACTTACCCCACTTCTGCAATGCTCATTGGTTGTGTAGGTCACATGTGCCACAGCATTGCCTAAAAGGTGTTTTGAGAGATCATCCTCTGCTTGTGTTGATGAAGTATGGCAAGACAGTCACGATCTAATGCATAAAGAAAGGGACGTGGAGCTTAAGAAAACGAGGTCCAGTACCCGTGATCCAAAGGCAGTGTGTCAAAATCACTAGAGAGTAACTGTTCCTGTGAGTGAGTGCTAGCCTATTCGGCAGCAGAGAGTGTGAGAAAAAGGAAAGAAGTTGAAAGTAACCTGTCTTAATAAGTGAATATAAGGTTGGATGCAAGGGAATTCCTCAAATTTGAAGAGTTACCCTCACACACCCATTAAGGTGTCATGCTTCATCCTTGGGCGTTTTGCTCCTCGTGGGGTTGGCGCTGCAGTCCCCCACGGGCCCCACAAGTGGGATCTTTAGCTGGGATCTTTTGAGAGGAACGCCACAGTGGTGAGTGCGGGTATGTGGGGAGTGTGCAAGTGAATTAAAAATAACATAACGATGCCCTTGGTAGTATTTATTCTTGGGGGACTGCAGCACCACCCCCACAAGGAGCAAAATGCCTAATGATGAGGCATGACACCTTAGCAAGTGTGTGAGGGCAACTCTTTAAATTTGAGGAATTCCCATGCATCCAACCTTATATTAATTTATTAAGACAGAATACTATCAACTTCCCTCCTTTTTCTCACACTCTCCGCTGCCGAATAGGCTAGCACTCACTCAACAGTTACTGTCTAGTGAGTGAACGAACCATGTGGTGAGAGCTGGTTTGGCCGGACTGTCCCTGCTGCTCCTTGCACCCCACAATTCTGGAAGGGAAATAAGACTGAGGAAGAGGCGAGATAGTGTGGCAGTGTTTGGAGAAGGCGTGTCCCCTAGTTAGTGTGAGTCGTAGGGCACCAACAGCGGAATATCGAGTGAAGTAGAGTCGAGTCAAGAATGGTCTGTGTAAATAACAGGCCAATGGTAAGGAGCACAACAAAATGTATTTAAACCACTAGGAGTCGCGTTGCATTGCAGTTCATTTAGCCAGGGGCTCCTTTGGACTTGCAGCAACTTCTGCCGTGGGTGGTGCAGCCTGCTGGTTTCTTCTTGATGACTAAAGTGGCATTCTTATAATGATGGCAAGCACCTTACTACTCACACAACTGTTGCTGCATGCAGCCTGTATACCTTGAGCCGGGGCTGAGCACAGCTCTCTCACCACTCTCCTGAGGGGTGGCTCTCAAAACCAGAGGCAGCTCTGATTAAGGCCTGTCAGAGCGCAGAGTTCAGTCCTTCTGTGATGGGTTTAATAGAAAAGGAAATACCATCGATGTGGGGGGCAGAGAAGTAAGGGTGAGGATTGAAAACATTAACTTGACGGATCAGATATCGCCCTTTCCAATGCTTGTATAATAAACAATAGCAATACTAGTCATAGTAATAGTAATAGTAATAGTAATAGTAATAGTAATAGTAATAGTAATAGTAATAGTAATAGTAATAGGGGGGAAGAGAAATAAGGGTGAGGATTGAAAACATTAACTTGACGGATCAGATATCAACCTTTCCAATGCTTGAATAATAAGCAATAGCAATACTAGTAATAGTAATAGTAATAGTAATAGGGGGGCAGAGAAATAAGGGTGAGTATTGAAAACATTAACTTGACTGATCAGATATCGCCCTTTCCAATGCTTGTATAATAAGCAATAGCAATACTAGTAATAGTAATAGGGGGGCAGAGAAATAAGGGTGAGTATTGAAAACATTAACTTGACAGATCAGATATCGCCCTTTCCAATGCTTGTATAAGAAGCAATAGAAATTCTAGTAATAGTAATAGTAACAGTAAGAGGGGGGCAGAAAAATAAGGGTGAGGATTGAAAACATTAACTTGACGGATCAGATATCGCCCTTTCCAATGCTTGTATAATACGCAATAGCAATACTAGTAATAGTAATAGGGGGCAGAGAAATAAGGGTGAGGATTGAAAACATTAACTTGACGGATCAGATATCGCCCTTTCCAATGCTTGTATAATACGCAATAGCAATACTAGTAATAGTAATAGGGGGGCAGAGGAATAAGGGTGAGGATTGAAAACATTAACTTGACGGATCAGATATCGCCCTTTCCAATGCTTGTATAATACGCAATAGCAATACTAGTAATAGTAATAGGGGGGCAGAGGAATAAGGGTGAGGATTGAAAACATTAACTTGACGGATCAGATATTACCCTTTCCAATGCTTGTATACTACGCAATACTAACATTTAACTGCAGCTGCCTTTGTTTAGGATAAATAAATCTGTTGGCCTCTCAGCATGACACATGTTTACACCGGGTCCAGTTCCAAGAAATAACAACTGATAACTTTCGGGAAAAACAAAAACTGCGAGGTGTTTCAAAACTTGATTCACCTAATCTGTATTGTCATTACTTTAGCTGCATCCGTGACTCATTAACCGCTGAGGGTTCTGCTGGCAGCTTTCTCTGTGTCTGCTGCACATTCCTGTGACGTGGAGCTCATTTTAGAGCACGGGTGATTGAGAGACAGAGAGAGAGAGAGAGAGAGAGAGAGGGAGGGGTGGAGAACAGTGGGGAAGAAGAGCGTGAGCTGGTTTGTCCAGAAATTGCCTCTGGCAGATAAAAAGAAGCAAACTAGAATCAAAGACACGTATTATCTGTGCAAATGTACTGCTGCTGCCGCATGCCTGCATAGCCTAGTTAAGGCCAACGCTTTGGTTTTCTTCGTCAAATACTCCAAGTCTGCGTGACACAACTTTGTATGTTTCTTCCCTAATACAATTTCAATACTATACAGGGTGGGGCAGCAGACGTGAACCCGGCTCTGCTTCTTCTCCCTATTGGCCACCGCTCTGAAGTCTCTGTCCTGTATTTTATAGGTGCTGTCTTTCTCACAAACCCAGGTTTGCCTGCTCCCTAGATTTTTGCTGAACCATTTACTTAGAAGCGAGGATGAACAGTAGACTACACCTAGGCCACTGTAGTGTTGTCACCACTGTGGCGGAACATGCGCGACACGGGGCATTCCATTAAGGAAATGGGACACGGAGTTCCTGCTAAACCCCCTCAGCAAAGCCCCTCATGTAGAGGTCTGATATCACATGACCTAGTTAATAAATTGGAGCCCGGCGTATGTGACTCCAGTCCAGACACGCAAGCCGGAGCTCCACACGCAGTTAACCGGACTCCGTGTTTTAATTGCTGCGCACCCTGCCTTCACCCGCGCTACGCTACGCTCACGGTCCCGCTGTGTGTGCCCGACGCTGCAGTTGCGTAGCGTCGAGAACACAACAGGCCACTACTACCTGCGTGGCTCTGTGAGCTGGGGGACAGCGCACATGAAAAGAGGAGTCCACGAGCTGCACGAGCAGCGATGGTCACCGAGTGCAGCCGACTGCCCTATTCTGCCCATTCGCGGAACTCTGCGGAATTTAGCAGAGTTTTTCGGCAATCCTGTGGAATTCCGCAGAGTGAAACTCTGCGAGCTTTGCCTGGCCCTAATTGTAACAACCATTGTGTTTTTTGTGAGGCATGCACAAGTTCACAATACAATGTTACTTACTCATGTCTTGCTGCTTCCTTGCAATTCAACACTAGAATATGTCTCTTGTTGGAGGGAGGACCACCGGGGAGTCGGGGGGACTACTCCGGGGCACCTTCCTACCGCAAAGTTATAGCCGAGCGCCGCTGAGAAGCCTCCTAGGAGAGGTCCTTCTCCTATAATCGTACTAGGCCCAGCAACACCACCACACAGGACTCCGTATCAGTTGCTTATCTTGGTTCTTTATATAAAAAGGAGCACGTTCAATATTTACAGTGGGATCGAGTGATCCAGTAAGAGTCTCAATGTCCTTGGAGGGATAGGGTAGCGGGACAGTCTTGGTACCAGCAAGGTACGGGAAGGCTCTGCGCCAGACCTTGGGTGCTGGCCTCAGAGCGGCTCGGACGTGGAGAGCCGCGACGGCGTCAGCAGGGCTCGGGTGGTAGTTCCGCTAGGGTCGAGCCGCGACACAGTCAGCAGGGCTCCGGTGGTAGGTCCGCTTCGGTCGAGCCGCAACGAGGTCAGCTGGGCTCTGATGGTACGTTTCAACAAGGTCGGGCCGCGACAGCGTCAGCAGGGCCCCAAAGGTTCGTGAAGGTCTTGTAAGCACGATGGAGCCGCGACGTCGTCAGCAGGGCTCAGAGTGTGGTTTCAGGAAGAGTCTTTCTCCGTAGGGTCAGCCGCGATCCGATCAGCAGGGCTCTTGACTCCGGGATACAACTGTCGTCTTGTTGCCGGGTCGCCCCAGATATAGGTCTGGAGCCCTTTGATGTCCGGACCCTTGCACCCAGGAGGGCGGAGAGGCCGGGTAGGGCGCGGCCAGACGCCCAGCAGGAGAGGCGCCAGGCCCCAGAGAGCTGTGGGGCGATCGCACCTAGGTGTGGAAGGACGGTTGGGGGTCCCATCGATACTGCCCTCCGCCGGGAGTGGGAAGGGCTCACGTGGTATCCCCCGGGCCAGGGGTTGGCGCCTCGATGTCGGGCCTCGCTGGGACCGAGGCCGGGTAGAGCAGGGTCACGTAGGTGGTCACGTGGAGTGACGTATAATCCAAAATGGAGGAGCCCCGAGGTGCATGGGACCTCGTGCGGCTTAGCGAGGGGGAACAGGACCACGCCACGAGGCCGGCTCCAACACGCGTCCCCCCCAGCTGAAGGCAGGGAGAGTCACCCATCTCCTTGGGGGTTCTCCTCGCCGAGGCGGAAGAATCGGGACAGGCCGTCAGCATTGGCGTGGTTGTTGCCGGGCCGGTGTTCCACGGTGAAGTCCATCCCTTGCAGCGAGATGGACCATCGCAACAACTTGGGGTTCTCGCCCCGCATTTGCATGAGCCACCGCAAGGGCCGGTGGTCAGTCTGGACCCTGAAGTGGGTGCCGAAAAGGTAGGGCCGGAGCTTCTTGAGAGCCCATACCACAGCGAAGGCCTCCCGCTCGATGGTGCTCCACCTCTGTTCTCGTGGCAGCAGTCGGCGGCTGATAAAGGCCACAGGTCAGTCGAGGCCCTCGGCGTCCATCTGGGAGAGGACCGCCCCGACCCCGTACTCTGATGCGTCGGTCTGCACCACAAATTTCTTGCTGTAGTCAGGGGCCTGTAGCACCGGGGCAGCACACATGGCCGCCTTGAGAGCTTCAAAAGCGGTCTGACAGCGGGGCGTCCAGTGCACCACCTTGGGCTGTTTCTTGGAAGTGAGCTCCGTAAGGGGGCCCACAATGCTGCCATAATCTTTAATAAATCGTCGGTAGTAGCCTGTGAGGCCTAAGAAGGCCCGGACAGCGGTTTGGGTTGCGGGGAGCTCCCACTCCTGGATGGCATCGACCTTTAACTGGAGGGGCGCTACCTGGCCACTCCCCACCTGGTGGCCCAGATAGGTCACAGATCCTTGACCGATCTGGCACTTGCTGGCCTTAATTGTGAGCCCGGCCCTTTGGAGAGCGGCCAGGACTTCTCCGAGGTGTCCTGGGTGCGCGGCCCAATGGTCGCTGAAGACTGCAATGTCGTCGAGGTAGGCCGCGCTGAAGGCTTCTAGCCCGGCCAGGACCTTGTTCACCAGCCTCTGAAAGGTCGCTGGGGCGTTCTTCATACCGAAGGGCATCACCCGAAAGTGGTAGTGCCCATCGGGGGTGGAAAAGGCGGATCGTTCCTGGGCGCCGGGAGTGAGCTTGATCTGCCAGTACCCAGCGGTGAGATCAAAGGTGCTTAGGTAGTGGGCGGCCCCTAAGCGATCGATCAGTTCGTCTGCCTGTGGCAGGGGGTGGGCATCGGTCTTGGTGACTGCGTTCAGGCCCTGGTAGTCTACACAAAATCTGAGTTCCGAGGAAGTGCCGGGGGCGGCGGCCTTCGGCACCAAGACCACCGGGCTGGCCCACGGGCTGTCTGAGGGCTCGATGACTCCGAGGGCGAGCATCTTGGCGACCTCGGTCTGTATGCAGGCTCGGACTCGGTCAGGTACTCTGTAGGCGCGGTGTCGCACAGGGGGGCTGTCCCCGGTATCCACGTCGTGGACGCACCAGGGGGTCACCCCGGGTGTGAGAGAGAAGAGGGCAGCGAAGGGTTGCAGCAGCCTCCGGCAGTCCTGGCGCTGTTCTGGGGTCAGCGTGGCGGAGAGGTGGACGCCCTCCAAGGAGCCGTCTTGGCCCGAGGACCCCAGGAGGTCTGGTAGGGGCTCGGAGTCGCTTTTGCCCCCATCGTCAGTAGCCAGCAGCAGGCTTAGTTCAGTTCGGGCAAAGTGGGGCTTGAGCCGGTTGGCGTGTAGGACCCGGAGGGGGTTCCTCGGGGACTCCATGTCGACCAGGTAGGTGACGGGGCTCTTCCTCTCAACCACCTTGAAGGGCCCGGTCCACTTGTCCTGCAGGGCGCAGGGGTCCACGGGGGACATGACCCAGACTTGCTGGCCCGGCTCGAACTCGATGGTCGAGGCATTTGCGTCATACCAGTGCTTCATGTCTTCTTGGCTGGCTTCGAGGTTGGCTTCTGGCAGGGCCCGGAACTTCCGAGTCTGGTTCCGCAGGGTCAGGAGGTACCAGTAGACGTCGGGGGGGGGCATCTTGGACGTTCGCCTCCCAGCCCTCCTTGACCAGGCTGAGGGGCCCTCGGACGGGGTGCCCATACAATAGTTCGAAGGGGCTGAAGCCCAGGGATTTCTGTGGCACCTCTCGATAGGCGAACAGGAGGCAGGGCAGCAGGACATCCCACCTCCTCCTCAGGGGCTCTTCCAGGCCCTTGATCATCCCTTTTAGGGTTCTGTTGAACCGCTCGACCAGTCCGTTCCCCTGGGGGTGGTAAGGGGTGGTGAATCTGTAGGTGACCCCACATTGTTGCCAGAGGGATCTCATGTACTTTAAAATAAAGTTTGTACCCCTGTCGCTCACCACTTCTCGGGGGAACCCCACCCTGGAGAAGATGCCCATCAGGGCCCGGCCCACCACTGGAGCTGTCACAGTGCGGAGTGGGATGGCCTCGGGGTATCGGGTGGCGTGGTCGACCAGTACCAGGATGAAGCGGTGTCCCAGGGCGGTTTGGGGGTCGAGAGGCCCCACGATGTCGATCCCCACTCGTTCGAACGGGGTGTGGATGGCTGGAAATGGT
This sequence comes from Triturus cristatus, assembly GCF_964204655.1. Taxonomy (NCBI): domain Eukaryota; kingdom Metazoa; phylum Chordata; class Amphibia; order Caudata; family Salamandridae; genus Triturus; species Triturus cristatus. Next base: position 254,929,841 of record NC_140586.1, read on the forward strand.
TGGAGGGGGGCTTTAACTCGACCCCCAGTCTTTCCGCTAGCCTGGCAGGTCTGGCAGGACCGGCAGTGGTGGTCCACGTCTCTCCGCCTTCGGGGCCAATAGAAATGGGTCACTAGGCGGCTGTAAGTCTTGTCCCGCCCGAGGTGTCCGGCGAGGGGCACGTCATGCGCCAGGTTCAGGAGGAACTCCCGGAACCGGAGGGGAACCACCAACACCCGGCCGGCTCCCAGTTCGGCGACCTTCTGCTCGCTATATAGTAAGTCATTGTCCCAATAGACCCAGTGGGTTCCCGTGGGGTCCCCCGAGGCCTGGGCGGCCGCTTGCTGTCGGGCCCCCTCGAGGGACGGGCAGGCCTTCTGTTCTTGCTGGAATTGTTCGCGGGTGGGGCCCCAATCGTGGCGCCACTGGGCCAGCTCAGGGATCTCGCTGAGGGAGGCGGCCTCGTCGGGAGAAAGTTCGGATGGCCCGGCCTCCTCGTCGGGTTCCTCCGTGCCGGAGGAGGGGGATAGTTCCGGGCCCATAGGCTTGTCGGTGGCCGCGGCAGCGGCTGGTTGGGCGGCCATGGACCGGGTGGTGGCGCATGCCCACTCGGGCAGCCCTAGCATCCCCAGATGCTCTCGGCGCTCCACCTGGGCCCAGGGGGAGCTCTCTAGGTCATTCCCCAGGAGGCAGTCCACGGGGGCGTCGTCGCGGACAGTCACTTTTAGGGTGCCGGACACTCCTCCCCACTCGAAGGGGATCCTGGCCATCTGGCACATGCTTTCGGTGTTGTCCGCGGTCCGGACAGGGCATAGGACATGTGGCAGGATTTGTTCGGGGGTCACTAGGTGGCAGCGGACAGCGGTCACGCTGGCCCCAGTGTCCCGGAGGGCTTCGGCCCGTCGTCCATTGATGGTGACCCACTGCTGGTACTTCTGGGTGTTGCTTGGGATGGCCGCTCGGGGCACCATTTCTCGGGAGCCCAGGCATACGAGCGACATGGCAGCTGGTTCCCACTCGGGGGATCCGTCGTCGCGGTTTTCCTCCCCGTCCTCTCCTTCCCCCAGAGCTGCGGCGGCTATTTGTCGGGGAGGGGGCACAGCGGTCCCGTTCCGTCGGTTCACGGGGCAGGCCGGGTCGCTCGCATAGTGGCCGGTCTGCTGGCAGCCGAAGCAGGTCACTGGTGGTCGGGGTCCAGGCCGGGCGATGGGGGTCCCCCTTCGGCCCAGGGTCGGGGACGTGTGGTTGGCGGCTTGGCCTCGTGGCGGGCTTCTGGGCGGTCCGGCTGGGAATTCTCGACTGCGGTGGGACCCCCCTCCTCTGCCCCGCTGGCGAGGAGGTCCCGTGGTACTCCGTTGGTAGTCCCCCACGGGGTTCCGGGGGACCCGGGTGTTGACCCATCGGTCTGCTTCGGCGGCGAGCTTCCGGGGCTCGGTCAGCTTACTGTCCAGGAGGTGTTGCCTTAGTTCCACAAAGCAGTTGTTGGCGAGGTGCTCCCAGACAATAAGGTCGAACAGTTCATTGTACGAGGTGACCTTGCTCCCTTTTATCCACCCTTCAAAGGCCCGGCTGAAGAAGTCCACGTACTCGACCCATGTGGTACCGGGGAGCTTCTTGCAGTCCCGGAAGAGCTGCCGGTACATCTCGGCTGATAGTCCGTAGCGGGTGAGTAGGGCTTCTTTCATGTGTTCGTAGGAGGTCATCACTGCGTCGGGGAGTTGCAGCAGGGTATCACGGCCCTCGCTGAGGAACCTCCCCCATAGGCCGGCACCCCAATCCTTCCGGGGTACCCGATGGGAGGTCATGGCTACCTCGTAGGCTCGGAACCACTGCTGGATGTCGTCGTTCTTGTAGTATTCTTTGACGACATCCTTGGGGATATGAACCTTTGGCTCGGTCAGTGGCAGAGCGTCCCGGGCCCCGGGGGTGCTGGTCTCCCCCGTTTTGGATTTCAGTTCGAGTTCTTTGAGGCTCCTCTCGTGCTCGAGGGTTAGCCGTCTCTCTTCGAGTTCCCGATGCCGTTTCTTTTCTTCGATTTCCTCTTGCAGCCGTAGTTGCTCCCAGGCTATTTTCTTCTCCGCCAGTAGGAGCTCACCGTCCAGCCGAAGTCGTGCGAGGTCCATTTCGTGTGTCCGGACCCTCTCCCGTTCTCGCATTTCTTCGTGGGATAGGCTGGTTTCGGGGATGCCTCGCCCCCCATCTGTCGGGGTTGTGGTCGGCAGGTTTTCGTCCCGGGCCAAGGTCCCTTCGGTGCGGGGTGGAGTGGCCTCGGCTTCTGCCCAGGCTTTCAGGGCTTTCTGCATTTCTTCCTTGGTGCCCAATCCTGTGGTCGGGATCCCTTTGTCCTTGCAGAATTGTTTTAGTTCTCTGTGGGTGTATTCTTCCAGTTTTTCCAGCTGGAATGTTGCGGCCACGGTTTCTTCTTGGCTGTCCATGGTTCCCTTTTTCTTTTTCCGTCTGGTTAGGTAGTGGGTGCGTTACTTGCCTGTACGATTGCGTCTGGCTCGGATCCCGTCGCTGGCCACCAAATGTTGGAGGGAGGACCACCGGGGAGTCGGGGGGACTACTCCGGGGCACCTTCCTACTGCAAAGTTATAGCCGAGCGCCGCTGAGAAGCCTCCTAGGAGAGGTCCTTCTCCTATGATCGTACTAGGCCCAGCAACACCACCACACAGGACTCCGTATCAGTTGCTTATCTTGGTTCTTTATATAAAAAGGAGCACGTTCAATATTTACAGTGGGATCGAGTGATCCAGTAAGAGTCTCAATGTCCTTGGAGGGATAGGGTAGCGGGACAGTCTTGGTACCAGCAAGGTACGGGAAGGTTCTGCGCCAGACCTTGGGTGCTGGTCTCAGAGCGGCTCGGACGTGGAGAGCCGCGACGGCGTCAGCAGGGCTCGGGTGGTAGTTCCGCTAGGGTCGAGCCGCGACACAGTCAGCAGGGCTCCGGTGGTAGGTCCGCTTCGGTCGAGCCGCGACGAGGTCAGCTGGGCTCTGATGGTACGTTTCAACAAGGTCGGGCCGCGACAGCGTCAGCAGGGCCCCAAAGGTTTGTGAAGGTCTTGTAAGCACGATGGAGCCGCGACGTCGTCAGCAGGGCTCAGAGTGTGGTTTCAGGAAGAGTCTTTCTCCGTAGGGTCAGCCGCGATCCGATCAGCAGGGCTCTTGACTCCGGGATACAACTGTCGTCTTGTTGCCGGGTCGCCCCAGATATAGGGCTGGAGCCCTTTGATGTCCGGACCCTTGCGCCCAGGAGGGCGGAGAGGCCGGGTAGGGCGCGGCCAGACGCCCAGCAGGAGAGGCGCCAGGCCCCAGAGAGCTGTGGGGCGATCGCGCCTAGGTGTGGAAGGACGGTTGGGGGTCCCATCGATACTGCCCTCCGCCGGGAGTGGGAAGGGCTCACGTGGTATCCCCCGGGCCAGGGGTTGGCGCCTCGATGTCGGGCCTCGCTGGGACCGAGGCCGGGTAGAGCAGGGTCACGTAGGTGGTCACGTGGAGTGACGTATAATCCAAAATGGAGGAGCCCCGAGGTGCATGGGACCTCGTGCGGCTTAGCGAGGGGGAACAGGACCACGCCACGAGGCCAGCTCCAACATCTCTTATTTGCAAGTTCATTTGTTTATTGTTTATTGCATATTGTATTTTGACAAGGATGCCTGTTACAAATGTTTTTTAAAACAAGCACCAGAGATGCATGTTTAAGCTACCTGCAAATGTATCTGCAATAATGTATAAACATAATCATGAATATGCCTGTTCTATGCTTCATCTCTACTCGGTATTATGTCAAATACTATAAACACCCTGTTTTATTTATACCCAAATAAGGATTCTATGCTGATCCACCAGTGTATTAAGGGTAATTGACCTGTGCAGGCGTCTTTGAGAAATTAAGCATGGAAGAGCGCAGTCCGCTAACCCCCCTATTTTTTTGGACTGGAAGTTCATGGAAATTGCTAACACAATCAGCCGTGAGCATTTAAGCACGGACGTTCGTGGTACGCTAAATTGTTGTTGCTTTTGTCTGTTTTGTCCAATGGGCGTACGCAGTGTTCAATGCTGACAAGATCATTTGCGCTGGGCTGGATGTCACTAGGATGTGCATGTTTAAGCAGCACCCACGTCCATCCATTGGTTTCAGCTGCTCTACTTGGTATGCATGCCAAGAATTCCTTCAATTTGTTTCTTACTTGACGTGCATGCTTATTAGGCCTGGGCGAAAATTTCGTTCCGTTCGCGGAAATTGCGATAATTTGACATTTTCGTGTTCCGCGGAGAGCGCGAAAATGTCAAAATTTCCGGTTTCCGCAGCTTGGCGATAATTTGTTTCTTGCTCGCGCTGTAAATTAATACATTCTCGCGCGCGCGCGATCGCCTTACCTGAATCCCTGCGTTCGCCGACAAATTTTCTTGATCCGGTCGCGTTCTCCATGAGATGTTGTATTGTTTTTAGCCATTTGCGCTGTCTCGCGACAGTTCGCGCCCGCAGTGACGTCATGCGTCGCGCGAACACGTCTTTCTTCACGCGATCATGCACCGCGAGACAACTCAAAACAAGATGGCCGCGCCCGCAAGCAACCACATGGGTAAGTTGGCGACCCGCAACCATGCAGAAAATCTCGCGAACATGCCGCATCTTCGCGATATTTCCGCTTGTTTGCGATAATTTTAAACATCTTCGCGATAATTTGCGAAAGTTAATTTCGCAAATTCCGCCCACCCCTAATGCTTATGCAGCGGCCATCTTCCAGAAAGCCAATACTTTTCCGGGCAGCTGGTGTTGCTCACGTGCCACAAGGGGGATTTGGGGGGGGCAGCCGACCGCAGGAAGGTCTCCCCCTCGGGCAATTTGAGAGGGGCGGGGGGCAGTCCCCCGTTCCTCCATTTTGTTTATTGGGCTACATATTTGTAGCCCAAGTATAAGGCCTTTGTGTGCTCTCATCCAGCCACCATTTTAGGTTTTGTGACCTGGTTGCTGAGAGCGTTTGCAGTAGGATAGGTTTTTTCTTGGTGATAGCGAGTTAGTTGGGTTTTAGTTAATTAGAGAACGGAGAGGTTTAGGGGTTCTCAGCGAGATATTTAGCACAGTGTTTAATACGGCAATATTACCGCTGGGCGTCAGGGTCCTTGAAGCATTGCGCATCCTAAGTGAGGCCGGGTGCATGGACCTCGTTATACCCGAGGCAGCGGAGCCGGCGCACCTGATGCGACAGGCGTCAGCGGGTGTGGCTGCTGCTGTGGCAGTGTGCACATCGCCAAAACGGCAGAAGATGGCAGCAGTAAGTGGGTGGGGCCACTCCTTTACATGGAGAGTGGCCCCAGGTGCAGCTGATCAGCTTGGGGAGGGGGAGGGTTCTGGTTCCTAGGGGCGGTCAGCAGGGGTGGGGCCAAGGCTAAGTGTCACGGGGACGCTTCGCCACACAGCAAAGAGCACATCAGGAAGGCCGTGTGAGCCCCGGAGCATGGGAGAGCTAATCTGGCTGCCAGGGCTGTGAAGAAAGAGTGCCCCACTCCCGCATAAAGTCAGAAGGGGAACGGGGGCAGGCCATTGCAGTAGGTACTCGCAGGATCCCGCTCCAGTGGCTCCTGGGCTATGGCCTGCTCGTAACAGAGCCGGTGTATTGGGTGTCATGCGGCGCAGCTCCAGGGTAGAGCATGAAGCTGGGGATGTCTGGGTGGCCCCTTTTGATGAGGAGGGGCATTCCCCAATTTTTGATGTAGAGGAGGGGGGGAGAGGTATAGAGGTAAGATTTCTGCTGGAGGGTAGTGGGGTTGGGTCTAGGGATTGCACAGTTAGGGCGGGAAGCAGCCTTTACAACGCAACCGTTACAATGCATGCAGTTACATTGCATGGGGTTGCAACAAAAAAGGTGTGCAGCAGTGGGTAGAAGGTGTTGGATTTAACTCCAATTGCAAAAACAACAGTTGATGGACACAATGCAGAACAATGTCATACATTCACCCCAGTACAGAGATCTGGGCCTAAATCCATCGCTTTTTTGCTCACCATGCCCTTCCAGTTTGAACCCAGCCATATGCAAATCAGTCTTGACCCTGTGCCCCATGGGAACAGTCCACCCCGAACCACCAAGCCAGGTCCTCCCTGGACTGGAACCAAGCATCCTAGGACCGGTTTTGGGGTTTCACCCCTCTTCAGCCAGGATAGCTTGATCCCAGTGGCATGGAGAGCATGGGACTCACGTCTGAGCATACCCGTCCCACTCGGGGTGACAAATGCAAAAACAACAGTTGATGGACAGAATGCAGAACAATGTCATACATTCACCCCAGTACAGAGATCTGGGCCTAAATCCATCATTTTTTTGCTCACCATGCCACTCCAGTTTGAACCCAGCCATATGCAAATCAGTCTTGACCCTGTGCCCCACGGGAACAGTCCAGACCGAACTGCCAAGCCATGTCCTCCCTGGACTGGAACCAAGCATCCTAGGACCGGTTTCGGGGTTTCACCCCTCTTCAGCCAGGATAGCTTGATCCCAGTGGCATGGAGAGCATGGGACTCACGTCTGAGCATACCTGTCCCACTCGGGGTGACAAATGCAACTCCAACACCTTCCCTATTGTTGCACACATTGGAGTTGGAATAGAAAATTAATCTATTCCAACTTCCAGCGCTCCCCCGACAGAAAGTCGGGGTGAAGTTTGGCGTTGCAACGGCATGCGATGTAATGGCATGCGTTGTTACGTCACATATCCGTCAGGGCCCCTGGGCCAGTAACCTGGGAGGAGGAGGAGGGCCCTGTGAGGGGGGTGGGTGGGTGTCAGTGAAGATGAAGAATTGCCTGGGGAGTTAGAGCCGGCTGGGGAGAGTCAGGCTTGGGAGGGGCTGGATGTTTTCGTATCCTGGAATGATGAGGTGCAGGGTCTAGACAGGGTGGGCCAGTTAGATGCATATTTGTCAAGGGGGTTTATTTTTGGAAGGACAGTTTGCCTACAGGGCAGATTAAAGGGGATGCGGGGGCTCGGGTGTGGGTAGGCCTTGGGGAAGGGGACTACAAGGGGAGTAGGTCAGGGTCTTGTGCTGGCGCCGGCTTCAGCGCTGGTCACGGCCATGTTGAAGTGGAGTGTGGAGGAGAAAGGGGTGAGGATGTCTCCACTAGGCCAGTGGAGGGCAGGGAGACAGAGGGTTGGTTTGAGGTAGGCCATAGTCAGGGTATGGAATGGAGTGTAGGCCAGTCGTTTAGTTGGAAGGGAACCAGCACATCAGACCAGACGTTTTTGTTGCAGGGCAAGGAGCAGTGCAGCATGGCAGACTCGGCAGGGCTGGGGGCGGCCCGTTGGCATCGAGGAGAAGCGAAGGTGGAGCCCAGAGTGGCACGCCTGGTAACAGCGGGGGAGCCCGTCATGGCCAGCAGACGAAGGCCCAGAATGACCTAGCTGGCCCCAACACCCAGTGAGTCCCGGTGGACCGCTGGGACATCGAGGAGGGATAAAAATGGGCAAAGGTCCCCATGGAGTACCGGCGTGTACAGTCAGCTCCACCGCAGGCAAGGAATAAAGGGTCCGGTAGGGCCTTTGGGGCAGAGTTGACTCAAGAATGGCCCCAGGTTGGGGGGCATGAGGAGCTAGATTATGATGGGGAAAGCCTTGAGGAGGGTGAATTATGGGAGGAGGAGGATCAGGAAAGGGGAGGGCAAGCTCACGTGTCGAGTAGTATGTTACAGGCACCGGCTGGGAAGCCACGGAAGTGTTGAGTCCCCCTGCAAGGGCACCGAGGACTTCTGAAATTAAAGGACCACTGGTGAGGTGGACTGCAACTGTATGTGCACCCTCCTTGGGGCCAGGAAAGGCAGAAAGAGTGCGGGAAAACCCCGTAATGGTGTCAGTGGGGATAGGGGGGAAGAGGGTTAGGGGAGGAGGGGGGACATCTGAGGAAAGGGAAGTACGTCGTTGACTAAAATAGAGAGCGGAACCAATACAGAGAAGTTGCTTGAAGAAGGGGAAAAGGAAGGAGATAAAAAAGACGGCCCAGCGGTGTGGCTTGCAACCAAACAAAATGGCCGCAGCTTAGAGGAGCTCCGAGGGAGGCGTAGGTTCCCCGAGAAATCCTGCACACCATCCGGTCATTTATCCTGCCCCAAAGACACACACAGTGAGCGGAGAGTGAGGGGCATCGATCGATCCAGCTCCTGGCCCGAAAAGATACTCAGAGCACCGAGGAGAGCGTGTAAAAGGGAGCGGCCTAGTCACGCAGCCTTAGCCGGGGACTACCTTAAGGCAGAGGCCCGCTTGAGCAGTGCGAGACCCGGCGAACAGCGAGCGGCGAGGTGGGTGACTCGGAAGGTGAACGGAACCAGGAGCGGAAAGCGCCTACCTTTGCCTGCTGCCTACGGTCATCAATCCTGCCCCTAAGACACGCACAGTATCCGGAGTGAGAGGGGCTCCCACTGAGCCTGTTTCGGGCCGGCATAGACGCTCGGTGTGCCCCGGAGAAAGCAGAAAAGGGAGCGGCCGAGTTATGCGGTCATGGCCGGGGCCCAGAGAGTGAAGCAGAGCCCACCTGGAGACGCGTGGGACCCGGCGCTGGCCTGACTCAACACTCGGCGCGCACTGGAGGAAGTGGAGAGGGGAGCGGCCCAGTCACCCGGCTGCAGCTGCGGCCTCAAATGATGCATAGGCCCGCCTGAGGTGCACAGAACCGGGGCCGAAGAGCGCCCACCATTGCGGCCTCAACTCGGTGGACGACAGCGGTGCCGGAATCCCCGTAGGTGACCTGGGGAGCTGAGCAGCGCCTGGGACAGTGCAAGAAGGACCGGTGAGCAAATTGACGGCGGATCGGGGAGAACGTTGCCCTTGGCCCCCAAAAAGCGCATTTCCCGGCACCGGCGGCAGCAGTGCCTACGCGCGACACATCGCCCAAGGCCACGAATATAGCCATGCACGGACCCACTAGCTGTGGGTGCCGAGAGTCAGAGAGCGGGCTCGCGGGGTGGAAGTGTGTCATTATAGAATAAGGGCTCCGTCTGGCAGGGGAGCAGGGAGGGGGGCTGCCGTCTGGCAGGGGGGTGGTAGAGGGGGGCTGTTTTTCATCTTTGGTTTTTCAGGTTTTTTATTATTCATTGTTGGCTAATCACCTTGAGTTAAGCATGCGAGTACACACACAGTGGACAAGGTCATTCCCGAGACAGACGAGGGACATGCTGGACACATCACAAGAGAGGACCATAAACTATGTCTACATCCACACACACCGCAAACACCACCATGAGGCCGCACATTCACAACTAGAAAATAACCACGCCCCTGCGCCCCCTTGGCGGTGATATCATGGAATGTGAATGGCCTGGGTAACAAGATAAAGAGAGGGTTAGTGTTACAACACCTCAAGAGACACGCCCCTTCAGTCATTCTTCTACAAGAAACTCACCTCGTGGGTACGGCCGTCAGGGCGCTCGACAGGTGGGGTTTCAAAATGATAGCACACTCCGAATTCACATCTGGTTCCAGTGGGGTCGGGATCCTAATCCGGAAAAGCTACCCCTTGGTGGTGACTGGGACATGGACAGATGACCAGGGTTGCTTTGCAGCTGTCTCTGGGCAGTGGGAGGGGCGCAATTTCAATTTTGTCACGGTATACATCACCCCGGCGCTACACTCACTTGCTTTCCCAGCCTTGGGGGGGTTTTTGTTGGGCTTACCCCCGGGTAACTTATAATTGGGGGCGATTTTATCACCACAATGGACGGCGAATGGGATAGGCATCCCCCAAGAGGACAGGGATCGGTTTCATCACCCCTACGAGACTTTACAGACGCACTAGGGCTGCTGGATATTTGGCGCATGCGAAACCCCACAGAACATCAATATACACACCACTCCGGCGCGCATAACAGTCTCTCCCGTATAGCTTACTTCCTCACCTCCCCTACAGGTATTGATAGAATACAGGAGGTCAAACACCTTCCCAGGGGTATATCTAATCACTCGCCACTATTGTTAACATACTCTTCATACCTCACGGGAAGGAGATGTATTTTCCCCATCCACCCAGGGTATCTGAAGGTACCTAGTGTACGGAAAGCCCTGCATAAAACCTCGGAACACTACTTTCAAGGAAACATGCAGTCAGTAACCTCCCCAATTTTCCTCTGGGAAGCCTATAAAACGGTTATGCGCGGACAAGCCATCGCAGTGATCATGGCCCACAAATGTGACATGAGACAACAGGTATCAGCACTAGAGGAAGCGGTTGCCCAGGCAGAGGGCGCACACGCCAGAGACCCCAACGACACAAACACCCATGCACTCCGCTCGCTAAACAAGCTTATAGAGAACACGTGTGGGAGGCGGCCAGGGCATGCATGGCGAAAACGCAACATACGATTTATGAAGTGGGGGACAAAGCTGGCAAATTGCTAGCATGGCTAGACAAAAAAGAGAGATCAAGCCGCTGGGTGGCACGGCTGAGATTGCCCACTGGGGAGACGGTGACGGACCCCGACGACATAGTGACGGCCTTTGCGGATCATTATGAAAAAGTGTACACTCCCGTAGCAACGACAACCATTGAGGAGAACTTAGCATTCCTAAAAGACTTACAACTTCCAAGACTGACTCCACAAGACGCACTACTACTGGAGGCTGACCTCACAGCAGAGGAGGTTGCTGCAGCCGTTAAGGGCCTCCAGTCAGGGAAGGCAGTAGGGCCAAATGGGATCCCAAAGGAGCTGTTCAAACGAGAGGCAGATACGGTGGTACCGCACCTACTTAAAATGTATAAAGCCAGTTTGCAAGAGGGAATATTGCCGCGTGACCAAAGGGTGGCGACATTGATAACGATACTCAAACCGGGCAAACCCCCCAGGAATGTGCCTCCTACTGGCCAATTTCTCTCTGAATGCGGAAGCCAAAATATTGGTGAAGGTTCTAGCGGCCCTCCTGCAGCCCCACTTGGTGACACTCATTCACCCAGACCAATCAGGTTTTATGCCCGGTAGGAACACGGCGATTAATCTTAGACGATTGCATGGCATACTGGCTAGTGGGCCTTATATCCACGAGGACACAGTCATCCTCTCCCTGGATGCTAGTATGGCCTTTGACCGAGTGGAGTGGCCATTTCTTTTTGCAGTGCTCATGCATTTTGGTTTCGGGCCCAGGTTCTGTGCCTGGGTGCAGCTGCTCTATACATGGCCTCTGGCACAGGTGGTGGTCAATGGGAGATTGTCTGGGGACTTTGCGCTGGGACGGGGGACTAGACAGGGTTGCCCTCTCTCCCCACTCCTATTCGCCCTAGTATTGGAACCTCTGGCGGCGTGGATACGAAAAGACCCTGAGATAAAAGGAATGAAGTGGACAGAGAGATGGGACGACCGTATCACTCTGTACGCAGACGATATATTACTGAACCTGACACGACCGGGGCGATCCATCGACTGCCTACTTGACATTTGCGAATCCTATGGCAGGGTCTCCGGGTATTCGATCAACTGGGCAAAATCAGTGCTCTATGTTCTACATGGGCCCCCACCACGATTGCCCAGAGCAGTGACGATACCAATCGCTGAGGAAGGATTTAAATATCTCGGTATTACTATTACGCCTAATCCTGAACAATTCATTGAGCACAATCTGCTCACACACTGATGAAGGCCATACCTAAGGGGACTGATCTACCCAAGTCCTCCCCACTTGAGGATCGTTTGCTGACGGACCACCTAGCCAAAAAGGCTATATCCCTAACATATCGTAAGCTGGTTAACCACCAGAAAGATCCCATAAGGATCCTCAAAAGGAAATGGGAGGCTGAGGTGGGGGAAATGGATGAACAGGACTGGCAGGAGGCGCTGGCGTCCCCGCAGGAGGTGGCGACCCCATCCAGAATAAAACTTGTGCAACTTAAAATACTACACAGGACATACTACACCAGACCCACACTACATAAAATAGGGAGAGCGGACACTCAGCTCTACTTGAGGGGCTGTGGCCTCCAGGGCTCCTTCTACCATACCATATGGGATTGCCACGGCATTACTCAATACTGGAGGGCGGTCATGGCAACGATCTCCCAGGTAACTGGACACGACGTCCCCACCCGAACCACGGAGATGCATGCTTAATGTGTGGGAGCCCACAGATCTTAACCATGCAGAACAAACTTGGGTAACCCTAGGTATCACATTGGAGAAGAGGAATATTGCACAATACTGGGGGCCGCCGTCGATCCCCTCCCACCTGCAGTGGTGTTGCGACCTAGACAGTGCCATGATCGCGGAAAGGGCGGTCTTTATTAACAGGGGTTGCCCCCGGAAATGGCAGCGGGTCTGGGGGAAGTGGAACACGTTTAGAGGCAACATCTGTGAACCCCCTCCCGAGGACTCAGATCCGGACTTGAGCGAATAAAACATTGGCAATATAAGCAGTGTGGGACACTGGCGTTATAGGGGGGGAGGAATCGAGGATTTATAAGAGGGTGTGTTGGACTTCAGGACTTGAATGGATATCTGCATTAAGATTAATGGTGTTGCCTTGTATGTTATGTATATAACAACTGCATCTGTCATACTATTGACTGACCTGTCTTGATGTGTACTTCCCATAAAACTTGATTAAAAAAAAAAAAAGACGGCCCCGAAAGTAAGGAGCTGAAAATTAAGAAACTCTCTTATATCGGGGTGATGAAACCTCTGGGGGCCCATTTAATGCTGACAACGAAAGAGCGCATATGGAAAGGGGAATATGTTGAAATGCTTAAACTCCTTCATAGGGATGTGAGGTCCAAGGAGGGATCAAAAGAAGAGGAATATGAGCTGGCGAAGCGGCCAAAAGTCCAGCTAACAATAAAACATTGGACGGCAGTATTTTTAATTTATGCAAGCGTATTTTGCAAAAGGTACCCAGAGCGCTTCGTAGAGTTATTTAAGTCATGGATGTTATTAGAAAGGCACAGGTCACGGGAGGGGGATACGCATGGGCACAATATGACGAGGAGTTTAGAGCAGGAATGGCTTGGGACCCTGAAACAAAATGGGGGGAGCTAGACACAGATTTATAGCAACACACGATTGGGGCGGCCAAGGGGGGCAGACGATATTTACGGCCAGCGGTCTGCCTATCGTCTGCCGGCCCTTTCAGTGGAGACCCACCCAAGGAGGGGTGGATGGCCCAGGAAAGAATCAGTCTGGAACAGGGGGTGGGAATGCTGGGACTTTAATGAAAGCCTGTATACACAGGAATTCTGCAGATTTCATCACAAGTGCTCGAAATGCGGGGGCTGACATGCACTGGTCAACTGCTTTGTGGGCAGATACCAACAGGGAGGTCAGCAATGGAATCAGTCAGGGAATAACTCAAGAGGACATCAGCAGCAGTTTTCAGGCACTAGGGGAAGTAAGGGGCCACAAGGGCCTTGGCCCAAAAGCTCATACTCCGGTTAGACTCAAGAGAATTGAAGCGGGATACGATGATCAGCACAAGTTTTGAGAGAGGGGTTGAGATGAGGGTTTCGTCTGGGGTACAGGGGTCCAAGGCACAGAAGATGGGGAGACAATCTAACATCAGCGGCAGAACACAAACAGTTAGTTAGAGACAAACTGAGTAAATAGGTTCAAGAGGGGTGGATGGCAGGGCCTTTTGACAACTGGCCCATGGAGAACTTAATTGTTTCTCCAATAGGAGTGGTGCCCAAAAAGGAAATGGGGCAATACAGACTGATACAACAATTGTCTTGAAGGGAATTCAGTCAATGACTTCATTGATGAGGAGGCAGCCTCAGTATCTTATTCATCAGTTGACGTGGCCATGTCGCTTGTAGTGACGGCGTGGGCAACTGCACCAATGGCGAAATGTGACATAAAATCGGCTTTTTGGTTGCTTCCAGTCCATCCAGATGATTGGTATCTTCTGGGTATCCATTTTGATGGAAAATGGTACATGGACAAAGCCCTGCCGATGGGATGCTCTATTTCTTGCGCTTTGTTTCAGTGCTTCAGCACTTTCCTACAGTGGTTATTTACACGGAGCACAGGTCACCAACTAGTAACACATTATCTTGATGACTTCTTCTTTGATGGTTCTCCGAGCTCCACGGAATGCCAGGCCGCGCTGGACAATTTCCACGAGCTGACGGAGGAGCTTGGAGTTCCGCTGGCACCAGAAAAGACTATGGGCCCAAGTACGGCCCTGTCTTTTTTAGGCATTGAAATTGATTCTAGGGCAATGTGATGATGCCAGATGATAAAAAAATAAAAATTTTGGATTTGTTGAGGAACATGTTATCTAATGACAAGGTTACAGTCAAGGACATTCAGGTACTGTTGGGGCATCTCAACTTTGCGTGCAGAGTAGTGAGGGCAGGAAGGACTTTCTGTAGAGGATTGAGACGTGCACTGCCAGGGCAACATTTACATCACCATCATGTGCGCCTTTCGGCCGGGGTAAATGAAGACTTGAGGATGTGGACTGTTTTCCTACGGTCATTCAATGGTGTGCCGTTGATGAGGGAGGCGAGCATGACATAGGACGTGCAAACTTTTTCTGATTTAGCAGGCAGCGAGAGCTTTGGCTTGTTCTGGCAAAGAAGGTAGTGCGCAGAAAAGTGGCCACCACTTTGGAAAGATGGGGGCAGGAGCATAGCTCTCCTAGAATTTTTTCCCTTAGTGGAAGCAATAACACTTTGAGGGGAGAAGTTAGCTCAGAAGAAAGTCCTCTTTAGAGTAGATAACATGGAAGTGGTCAAAATTGTAAATTGACAGTCAGTAAGGAATGAGCAGGTATTGAAATTGCTAAGAGTATTCGTGCCGGGATGTCTGAGAAATGATATTGCTTTCAGGGCATTACACATGCCTGTTGTGGACAATGACATAGCTGGTGCTTTGTCTCTTTCACAATAGGGGAGATTTTGTGGGCTAGCCAGGGATGACGACCGACAGGACACCAACATCAATGCCACCCAATTTGTGGTACGTATGCAATGCAGGATGCTACAATTGGTGGTAGGTTCTCTGTCGGAGTCCACATGGGTGGCATACAGCTTGGCATGGAGGAAGTTTCTGAAGTCAGGCGCCCAGAGGCGCCCTGATGTCTGGCGGCGGTCGGAGGATGTAATCCAGTTTATATTGGACCTCATCGACAAGGGTTTGTCGAGGTTCCCAATCGCTGGGAAGCTGGCAGGTATCGCCTTTATTGGCAAACTGCTATGGGGCTATCCTCCGTCGGCAGGGGAACTGAGAACGAGAATCCTCAAAGGATGGGCCAGGGAGAAAACTGCGGGCGGAATCTCAGGAAGCCACTTTCCTGGCGGATTTGTGCTTAGGGAACTGAAATACTGAGGTGTGCAGGGACGAACTAGAGACATGCCTTTTTTTGACGCTGATGGTGTGGATGTTCTTCGGGGCTTTTAGAGTGTCAGAATTATTGGGCAACGGGGAGTTAGTGTGCAGGACATCGTTCCTCAAGAGAAAGGTTTGCAGAAATGGTTAACTGGGTCCAAAACGGACCAGAGGGGAATAGGACGATGGGTAAGGTTGCAGGCGTCGGTCCCCCTTCTACTTGTCCACTACAGTGGGCATACCAATGGTTCAGCTTAGTGGGTGGGTCAGGGGGGCAGTATTTAGACTTGCGAACGGGAATAGAGTAACATATTACCAGTTGCGGGCGGTGCTGCAGGGGGCTTTGGACCGCATTTGGGTCGATGGGGCAGGCTTTGGGAGGCACTCTTTTCGTATTGGGGCACCAACAGAAGCATACAACAGGGGCTGGGCACAGGAGGATATTAAGCATTTGGGTTGCTTGTGTTCCGATTGTTTTAAGCGCTACGTAAGAATGGATGAAGGGGAGGTGCGTGAATCATTTTCTAATGTTTGAGTCTCATGTAAATTTTCCTCATTGCAGGTTCCGTGCCCGGGCCCCAGGCGGAGGAACTGACTATTTGGGTAGTAGGGCACTCCTTCCTCAAATGGGCGCAACTTCAAGCGCGCCAGAGATACTTTGGCACCAACTTGGGTTTTAATGAGCGTTTTTTTAAAGTTGTGTGGAAGGGTAAAGGGGACATGCGCTGGAAGGAGTTGATTCCCTATCTTAACAGGTGGTTGGTGGGCAGCAGGTGCCTGGATATTTTGATATTACACTTTGGAGAGAACGATTTGTGCAAAGAAAAGGGTGTGGTGTTGATGAGGGCGATGAAGAAGGACTTAGCCTTGATTAAAGAACAGTGGGCAGGTTGCTTTGTTATGTGGACAGAGTTTGTAAATCGCAGGGTTTGGTGGGGAGCCACCAACCCGGGCGCTATTGACAAGGCTAAGTGGAAAATAAATACGGAAATGTCACGTTTTGTAGGAGCCTTGGTTTTGGGAGGATTAGTCATGCGGAGATACATTTTGAGACAGTGGAATTTTTCAGGGATGTTGGTGTGCATATTTCCAAGTTAGGCATGGACTTATACCTTTTGGAGATTAGGGAGGTGTTGGCCAGGTCTTTGAACGTGCAGAAACATTCCAGTATAGGACCCAGGGACTAGCTCCGGCAAAGGGGGGGGGGGGGGCAGAAAATACAGTAGAGTCTCTCCTCCCATTTTCTGAGTGGAAGGGGTTCTTGAAAGTTTGCCAGGCTTGGCAAAAGTTTTTGGGTTATTGTTGAAGTTGGGTTTATGGACAGGGAAAGGATAGGCAGGTTATTTTAAGTTCAGTTCTAGAAGTTTGGTGATTTACTGTTGTAGAGAGGCAGGAATAGGATGCTGGTTAATTAAAGTGTATAATTTTACTGCAATGCATTGTATTGTTGTTTATATGGTAATGTCTGGGTGGGGGCATGTTCAGGGGAACATAGGGGTGGGGTCAAGGGGCAGGTATTCAGATGTATTAGCGAGGTTTTAAGTTTTGTAAGGCAGTTGCCAGGGATGTTCATTGTTAGGTGCACCTGTATCAATAAAGCAGCCTTTTTCACTCAACAAAATGGTCTCGTCTGGTCTGCCCCCCCTCCCGCCCAAGGGGAATTTGGGGGGGGGGGGGGCAGCCGACCGAAGGGAGATCCCCCCCAGCGGTTTGGGAGATTTGGGGGCAGTCCCCCATTCCTCCATTTTGTTTATTGGGCTACACATTTGTAGCCCAAGGGTAGCTCAAGTATATGGACTTGGTGCTCTCTCTCCCAGCCACCATTTTAGGTTTGGTGACCTGGTGTCTGGGAGCGTTTGTAGTAGGATAGGTTTTTACCCCTCCCTCTCTTCCCTCTTTTCACAACATCTAGGTATTTCTCATCTGGGATCTTTCTTTTTTGGGTTACAGGCTTTCTTTCTTGGGACAGGTGAGCAAGGGGTAGTTTGTATTGTCGCTTGGAACAGGTGTCTTGCGGGGGTTCTTGAAAGTTTGCCAGGGTTGGCAGAAGTTTTTGGGTTATCATTGAAGTTGGGTTTATGGACAGGGAAAGGGTAGGCAGGTTATTTAAGTGCAGATACAGAAGTTTGGTGATTTACTGTTGTAGAGAAGCAGGCATAGGTTTTTGGTTAATTAAAGTGTCTACTTTGCTGTAATGCACTGTATTGTTGTTTATACTGTAAAGTCTGGGTGGGGGCATGTTCAGGGGATCATCTGGGCGGGTGTTACGTTTTGTTAGGCAGTTGCCAGGGATGTTTATTGTAATGTGCACCTGTTTCAATATACCAACCTTTCACAGAACAAAATGGTCTTGTCTGTTCTGCCCCCCCTTCCTCCCAAAACATTAGCATTGACTGCACGGAGTTAACTCCGGTAAGGCAACATTTCCCATCTATAATAGCACTATCGCCATGCTAGGTATTTTTGATTTTCCATCCCCCTTATTTGTAACTTTTAGAACTTACTCTGAAAACTAGACAGAAGTGTGCTAGGATTTTGTCTAGCCCCTACAATTTAGGAATTCTTACATGGGGACCAATTGATGTTTGCCCTTCCGATCTATTGGTGAGCTTTCATACCCTTTTGGGCCATATGGTTAAAAGATGAATAGCTAATTCCAATTACCCATTACATTGCACTGATTCATTCAATGGAATTATTATTTTGATGGCACAAGATGACCTTTTCTAAATCTTGATTAACGTCTAGATATGGACTCTATCGTGGGATGGAGGAGGTCCCCTGATTTTATCACTCTCTGGTGAGTTGCCTAGGCACCCTATCTTTCCTCAATTTCATTATATGGTACACATCATACTTACTTGAAACTCTGTTTTTTTCTATAGGCTGTCTACAAAACCTATACCAGTCCTGAAGATGACCCGCCGTGATGTCTACTCATTAGCACAAAAACCTGGGGTCGGAACGTTGATGATACTTTGATTAGTCCATGTCTTTAGTCACGTCATCCTGTAATTGAAACGAATGGCGATATAGGGAGGTGGTTGAACGATTTAAATATAAAGACGGATATTTGTCTATATTTACACATCATTTAAAAAAAAATTCTAGTGTTGTTCTGAATACACTGTTGCACTTTCTGTCACTTTGTTCACTAAGTAAAGTTTTTATGTTTTCTGTATCTATGACAGCCATATGCAAAAGAAATCAGTATTTAAAATTTTTTGAATTTGAATATACAAATTGAATAATTATTCTGTGTGGTGTGTCTCCTTACATTCATTGTGGATAAGGAGTGTTAAGTATTAATTACTGTACGCTTCGAATCAAGGATTGTTCTGTTGCATTGTTAGGTCAATTCTTTATTATGCTAAGAAATTGTATCACCTGACAGAACACATTGTAGCTCATACTATGTAACGTATTCAACTCATGTAAGCCATATATGGCAGAAGGGCCCAGTATATTATCTTTCTGTAAGCTTTCAATATCCATAACATGTGGTGACTTGTCTTTATGTGTTATGCAGTTATGTTAGCAAGAGTTAGAATTTCAAGAATATTTTTTAAAACAGAGTTGTGTAAATTTAAGGGAAAAGCTTAACTGAATGATGTCGGCGGAAAATAATAATGAAAGTGCAATGTGGTCCAAAAAAAGGATGGCGATTGGCGGCCTTTTAGTCACTAAATTCAAATACATATTGAGTTTGTGGTCTGAACAGCTGCGCCAAATTATGAATGCAAGATTTTCTTTTTTCTAAATATTAAAACCTTGTGATGTTTTACTCTGTAGATCGTTAGCCGACTATCTTTAAGAAGATTGGTATCCATGCTAATTCAATTTTAATTGGTGTCAGATGCATTTTTTTATTTCCTCCTGACGCTGTAATGTAATGTTATAAAATGTAATCAAATATAATGCAAACATGAAAAAGAAATGTTTGAGAGAACATCATAATGTTGAATGATGCAGATAAGTTGAAAAGGCCCAGAGTGCTGACACTGCTCCCACCTCCTATAGTCTGGTGATCGTCTAAGAGAGCAAATAGGGTTTGGCTGAGCAATGTTTCCCACTCCATCAAAACTGATGATCATCCATCTCATTCAGAGTGCGGAAACCACTTCATTTCCGAGGTCAGAACCTCAACTGGCTCAGTTGTCCTAAACATTTAACTGGTCGCCCATCTAACACAAGACTACAGGCACTGTGGAATTGGAATTCATTGTGGGTGTGCCTTAGAAAGCAGATTTTTCTTAGCTAGGTTCTACAGATGACACATGGCTAACCAAAGGTGAAAAATTATTGGTGGACACACCTTTGTAGGTGAAAACTGTATGCCAAAGGGGCATGGTACTCTAAATACAGTAGACTATAATGTCAACCACAAAACTGGCAGAAGCAGGCCTACCATCTGAGAAGATTGCCCAATTGTCCCCCATATTTAAATGACCCCAAAGATAAAATCCATAGTCCAGCTGGGGCAGATGTAATTCTCAATATTGAGATTCACAGACAGGCGATTTGTGGTAGACAAAATATCAGACATTGATCACATATTTAAAACCTGATATATTTAGAGACAGGGCTTATAATAAATTGGTTGCAATTATTTCTACAAGAGCACAGGGCACCTTGCCTGAGCTATGAGACAAATGTCTTTGATTTCTTTATTAATATCAAATCTGCTTTTCCATAGACTGAGCGTTTTTTTGGTTTGCAAATAACTTTGGCCCCATTTGATGAATCATAAGTTCCTACCCAGAAAGTTTCACGGTGAACTGTCCTGCGGGGGTTCAGAAAAAAGGGGGGTCTCAAAACGTAAAATCCCCATGCATTTTTCATAGACTTTTTTAGACAAGTCTACAGCAAAAACTAGCTGAATGGAATTACACCAAAGTCGTCAGGAAGCTAGATTTTGGTCTGCTGATTGTGTGTTTTGTTATTTGGTGAAAATTTGTTCAGTACTTTTTGAGATATTAAGGGCAACCAATAGTTGTATATTTTGACAGCTGGGCTCGCAAGAGTCCCACGGGCCTCCCGCAAGAGAGCAAAATCAAAATTTGAGCCCTGTGATTGGTCAAGAGGCCAATTATTCCATTGAGCCTTCATGCTCTCATGATAGGCTCCCACGAATCTCGTGAGAGCTCTGATTGTCTGGCTGTTGGAATTTTAGAAATGAAATGTCCAATTGCACTCTTTACTGTGAAAATTTTGAGTTGTTGTGGAAACAAAGCTAAATAATTGAGCAGCAGAAAGGTATACTGTCCCCTATATGTAGAGAGGAGGTGTATAAGGGATAACTACTGTGAAGATAATAAATGTATATTGTTTTTCACTCATTTTTATGATCTTGCAGGACTCTTTCAGGATTGTGAATAGTAAAAAGGAGTAGATAAGTTCTCAATACACCCTGAGTTATTAGAGAGGATTATGTCAGCATGATCATTTACACTTAACATGGAAAAATGTGTGCACTTTAGTGTCAGGTTTGTTAGAGATAGCGGGACCCCTCTGGTCCCTGAAGGTCTCCGTAGAAAAGTGACGTTAGTGATTGTGTGCAGTTAAGGAAATTCATGACGTAGTATGAGGATTTAACAGTTACACTTTGAAGATAAAGGTGTGTAATACTGAGCTCGGTATGTGGTATGATCATTTGCATGCTTCCAGTCTGGGGAGGACTCTACAACTGGTGAAGAGATAGGGAATTATGTAAATCCAGCATCCCGAAGAACCGAGAGTGCTCTTCCAGAAAGTTTGCGGTCGTCCAGCAAACTGCTTGTGCGTGTCACGTGTGCATCAGTTGATGTGAAAAATGACAATTGCCGTCTGTGGAGTCAAAGTGCCATTCCATCCAATGCAAGGCCTGTGAAGAAAGTGAAGGCTTTACCGAATTTTTGTTTGTGGCTAGAATTGTGGTAGTAAAGTCAAGACAAGAGGTACTGTGCCACAGTATAAAATAGAGCCGTCATTCATACAGTACGGCAACGCTAAAGGCAGCGACAACCAGGTACATAGAAGCGCTATAGGCAGTGATAGCTGAGTGCAAGAAAGTGCTAAAAGCTGAAACATTTCTGACACAAAGAAACACTAAAGGCGTTAGAAACCAGGTACAACGCAAAGAGGTGAGAGTGGTGTAGACCCCGTGCAAGAAACAAAACTGCCACTCACCGCCAAAGAAGAAGACGGTACCTAACAACCAGAGAGGGGGAGCAACGACCCGAATGATAGCACACAGTTAGTGATCAACAAAGGTGTAGGTCCAAGTGGTCAGCAGACACTGCCGGAGTGGGCACCGATCTTGACAGCAGAAAGTTCCACAGGTTATGATGCTGCTCCATTGCTAAAACCACCACCTCCTTAGATACCGCCAAAAATCAGAACATTGGTTAAAGATGGACTGCCTGATTTTGTTGATGTGCTGAAAGAAGCAAATTACAAAAAGATAATTAAATATCTAAAGAATTCGGCAGGTGAAAGAGTAAAATAGGTTATTAAGAAAATACCACACAGTGATGAAATGACATAACATCAAATCGAAGAGGATTTAAACTCCAAGTTTAATCCAAAGCCAAATGTTGACTATGAAAAGTACATTTTCAACTAAGAAAGGCAGAAAGCTGGTGAAACGATGGGTGAATTTGTAGTAAGACTTGATTCACTCGTCAAACATTGCAAATTCAATAAGTTCAATGATGAAGAGGCTATGCGTTTCAGAGTGGTAGATGGTTGTTTCTCCAATTTCTTCGAACGATGAATGCTGACACTCAGCTTAGAACAAGTACTCATGGCTGGTAGAGCAGAAGAAAAAAGAGCTTATAGACTGGCCACTAACATGGAGGCTGGAACTGCCCAAACGAATTAGCACTGAGTGTGAAAAGTAAACCGAAATGCAAGGTAGAAGGCCACAAGGCAATGTCCCCAAAGTAAAAGAAGTTGCGTTTTCGATGTGGATTTTCCATTCCACTTGAAGGTAAATGTCCTGCCATTGCACAGATATGCAAATGCTGCTGGAAAGAGAAAAAGGTTATAACAGTTTGCAAAGTGAAGAAAGATCAAGTGCGTCACATCGAGAAAACAAAATGGATGCCAGAAAGATCCAGAGACGTTCCAACCATGCCAACAAGGCCAAGCAGCAATATCAGTTGAGGCACGTAAAAAATTAACGACGTCGACTGTCATCAAATTCCTCGTCTAAAAGTTTGTCATTGTCAAGCGACAGTGAGGAAGATAGGTGTGCAATGTCAATGTTGATCACGGGACAATGTCCATATGTAGTATTAGCTTCTTGAATGGAAAAATGGCGGTCGAAGGAGATCGACAAGTTAAAGAGTGAAATTCATTTGAACACTGTCTCAAAATCACACTGAAAGTGAATGGTTGCTCCATACCTTTTATCATAGACACTGGTGCATTGATGAACATTATGCCAGTGAAAACGTCTAATGAACTGTCTCCAGTTACCTGTTTAACCCAGTTGACAACCAAAGTGTACACGTGGGCTAATTCGACGCCACTGCAAAGTTAGGGTTAATTTATAGCAACTGTGAAGAATAAAAAGAAGGCAGGACAAGCACCAATTCATGTCCTACAAGGCACTTTATCGAGTGCATGTTTACTGAATTTCAGTACTGCTGCTGACATGGGTCTGATTTCTGTAAACTACAACGGTGATGCCTATAATGGGATAATGAGTCAGTTTCCATCCTTGTTTCATGGACTAAGTAAACTTAAGACCATGAAAGTGCAACTTCTCATTACGGAGGACATCAATCCTGTTGCTCAATGACATTGTCAAATTGTGTTTCATTTACAAGGCTGTTGAGAAAGCACTTGAGACACTAATAAAGCATGACATCATTGAGCGATCCACTGGTCCGACTCATGGGTATCACCCATAGTGATAGTGCCAAAGAAGGATAATGGAGGAGCCATGGTGCATCTGTGTTAATATGTGCCAAGCTAGCAAGGCGATTGAAAGAAAATTACATCCAGGTCCACACATTGCTGACATGATTATGCAGCTGAATGGTGCCAAAGTCTTTTCCCGCCTTGATTTGAACAAAGGGCATCACCAACTCGAACTGGAAGAAAATTGCATGTACATTACTACCTTTTCGACTCATGTTGATTTGTTTAGATGTAAAAGACCAAGTTTTGGAGTGCCATCAGCTGCAGATCTCTTTCAGGATGTCATTTGTCGCATAATACAGTCAGCCACAACTACTTTCAATTACAGTGATGACATAATGGTTTTTGGGCCCACACGAAAGGAACATGAAAAACTTCTTACAAAAGTGTGTCGTATACTTGCTGATGCAGGTCTCACTTTAAATGTGGCAAAGTGTGAGTTTCATAAAAAACAAACTCAAGTTCTTTGGTCATATATGTTCTGATGGGGGGATGACTTCAGATCCAAATAAAGTACAAGCCTTGTCATCCACTTCTCCCCCACACGATGTAACTATGCTACGATCCTTCCTTTGTAGGCCAGTTACTGTTGAAGATACATACATGATTTTGCCACTGTAAGTGCCCCATTGAGAGACTTAACAAAACAAAATGTTCTACTTAGATGGACACATGAATGTGAACAAAGCTTCATGAAAATCAAGCATGCAATTGGGAACGCCACTGAAATGGCATACTTTTATCCGAAACTGCAGACAGAGGTTGTTTCTTGATGCAAGCGGAGTGGGGTTAGGTGCCATCCTTGCCCCACACTGGACATCCAAATGCACCAAGAGACATTGTGGCTTATGCTAGCAAACGTTTGTCACGTTTGTCACCAACGGTACGTGCCTATTCACAACCTGAAAAAGAAAGCCTCGCTGTGGTGTGGGCTTGTGAGCATTTTCATGTATTCCTGTAAACACTTCACGGTTGTCATCAACCACCATGCATTACTCACCATTTTCGGCAATCTTAAAATTAAAATGCACCATTGCATTAAGAGGTGGGGTTGCATCTACAAGAGTATAATAATAGGTTTGTGCATCGTCCAGGTAAAGATCAAAACCATACTGACTATTTCTCATGTGTCCAAAAGCCTGTCATGGCATCACTTCTAAAGTGACTGATGCTTATGTTAACTTCATTGTGAAATCCAGTACCCCTGGTGCCATATCAGTGGAACAAATCATTGCTGCTATGAGCACTGACATAGATTTGCTAATACTCAAAGATATTATTACACATCAATCTTGGAAAAAATGTACTTGACCTCTTCATGATGATCTTGAATGCCAGAAATTCAAAATGTACAGAAAGAGCATTCATTTATCCCAGAAGGCATTATATTATGAGGTTTGAGAATGATCCTACCTGAGAGTCTGTGACAACAAGTCATTGAACTGCCACATGAAGGACATTGTAGAGTTGTTGCTACTAAATGAGCCCTCTGGGTCCTAGTGAGGTTCCCTCATCTTGATGAAAGAGTTGAAAAGGAATTAAGACCATGTCATTTGTGCTACTGCTTGTCATCCCAAACAGCCCTGCATCTGTTAAACATGTTGGATCTTCTAAAGCATTCAAGGGAGAAGATTGTAATTAATTTCTTTCGACCCCTTGACAATCATCTACTAGGAACTGTTGAGGAATGCTCCCGTTTTCCCCTTGTGGAAGATATGTCGTCACCTACTCATGAACGAGTCATTGAAAGTATTTTTGCAACATGGGGTGTTCCTTCAATTTTGAAATCTAACAATGGCCTTTCAATAGTTCAGAGTTTAAAGATTTTTTCACTCATCTAAATGTCAAGCAACAGAAAAGCACACCTCTCTGGCTGCAGGTGAATGGTGTTGGTGAGCGATTTATGAGCACCCTCAAGAAGACTGTATAGCGCACTGCACTGGAAAGGCTTGAACTCAAATCAGTACTTCACTCTACTCTTTGTGCATACAGGTCAACTCCCCATTTGCCACAATGGACCACTGAAAGATGTATTGACATTGATGAACTTTGCACTACTGATTCGTCTCACAAACGCAAAACGAAGACATATGCAGATAGACGCCTCTGAGCTCAGAACACTGTGTTCAAAAGAGTAAACCCAATCATTGTTAGGCAGAAGTGGAAAAGCAATTCTGATGCTCCTTTTGATGCTGACCCACTAAGTGTTGTGTCTAGTAAAGGACACATGGTGACTGATCATTGTCCCGGAAAGTCCATCACAAGGGACTCTTGTTATTTCAAACACCTGCCTCGAGGTTTGTTGACTCCAGATGTTCAGCGTGAGACACTTCCATCGGGAAGTCAGGAGAGCCCAAAGACTACACCTGTGTCAACTGTGCCTGCCGCGGATGACTTTAAGTTTCCTCAACCTCACTCAATGAGATCTGGAAGACTGAATCAAGCACCTCGACAACTCATTGAGGAGTTAAGATGTATATATGTATTCTTTGTAGTTTTTAATTTAACAAAGGGGGAGATGTATTGTTGTGTGTGTTAGAGATAGCGAACCCCTCTGGTCCCTGATGAACTATGTAGAGTAGTGACATAAGTGATTGGGTGAGGAAAAAGAAAATTTCATGATGTAGTACATTGTGTTAAAGGTTACAGTCTGAAGAATAAAGATATGTAACCCTGAGCTCTGTGTGCGGCGTCATCATTTACATGCTCCCAGACTGGGGAGGAGGCTACATGCAAAAGGTACTAACCTATGTATGCCTGCTTGTTTTGCTTCACACAAACGGCTATCTGTAAAGTTTTCACCACAGTATTAAGGATTCAGGTAGTATAAGATTTTGGTGGAAAGCAGCTCCAGTATAGAGCACTCTCAACACCAGCGACACTCAAAATTTGCTCACCTCAAATGTCTGCTTTTCTATCAAAGTCTTTAAGTGTAGGATTAGAACAGTGCCATCCACGCCGAGATAGAAAAGAACAAAGTCTTTTGCCATTTATACAGCAAAGTCTTTAAGCATAGGTTTAGCACAGTGCTATCCATGCCGAGCTGTAAAATGGCCAAAGCCTTTTACCACTCCAGGCACAGTATTACAGCTTTGGATTGGTAAAATACCATCCAAGCCAACCTGAATTGAATAAAAGCAACCCCTGACACGTGTTTCACTCTCATTAGAACTCTTCAGAGAGGTCCGGACAAAAGAGAGCACCCAGTATAAGTCAAAACAAAACCCTTTCAGGCATAGAGAGATGCATAAATGATGCAACAAAAAAAAAAGAAGCAGAGAACTATATATACATATAATATATATTCACTGAAAAAACCCACAGGTTTCAGGGACGTTATAGTTAGTTGGACATTTCACTCATATAAAACCAGAGAAATTCGGCCTTTGTAGTTAGTAGAGCTAACTATAACTCCCGACCCCGCAATGCACTGCTGATGACGTCACATATTACATCACTCATGACCTGGTCAGTGACATCACTGATGACATCTCAAATTACATCACTGATGACATCAATGATGACATCATCCAGTGACTGAGTGCTTCTGAAAAGTTTAATAATGTTATATATATATATACGCCGAGGTGTATTGAACAAAAAGAGTGGGTGTATCAGTGTGTGTATTGATAACTTTGTGGGTGTGTGACTGACTATATAAGTGAGTGATTAAACATGTCTTAGTGAATGCATGGGTGAGTGACTAATCTGTGTGAATGTCTGTATCAGTCTGCGATTTGGTGTGTAAGTGACTGCATAGGTTGGTGAGTAGCTACATGATGGTGGGTGGGGGGTGGGTGACTCCCTGCATGGATATGTGAGTGGGTGATTCACTGGGTGTATGGGTTCATGAGTGTGTCTGTGATGGGCCATATGGGTGGGTGAGCATGTGTATTGCTGTGTTGGTGAGTGAATTAATGTGAGAGTGGCTGTATAGATGAGTGTGTGATTGTGTCAGTGATTGTATAAGAGAGTAAGTATGTGTTAGTATTTGTATGAATATGTGAGGTGGTGTGTGTATAACTGTATAATGAGTAAATGGTAGTGTGATTGATTCTTTGGGTGACTGACTAGGTATGTGAGTAACTCTATGGGTAAGTGGCGTATCTGTATAGGTGTATGAGTGCATATATCAGTAGCTGTTTTGATCAGTGACTGCGTGTATGAGTGACTGTATGGGTGAGTAGATGTGTGTGTAGGCCTATGAATCAGTGAGTGGGTATGTACTAACTGGTATTGGTGTGTCTATGGTTTCAAGAATGTTAGTCTGTATTTTTGAGTAGGTGTATGAAACGTTATATCAGGGTGTGAGGAGGTGCATCAGATATTAAATGAATGATGTCATCAGTGATGTCATTTGAGATGTCATGAGTGATGTCACTGACCATGTCATGAGTGATGTAATATGTGACTTCATCATCAGTGCATTATAGGGGTGCGAGTTATAGTTAGCTCTACTAACTATAACGGCCGATTTTCTCTGGTTTTCTCTGGTTTTATACGAGTGAAATGTCCAACTAACTATAACGTCTCTGAAACCTGTGGTTTTTTCAGTGAATTTCTAAGTTTTTTTAAATGCTAATTTCTAACTATAACGTCCCTGAAACCTATGATTTTTTCACTGAATTTCAAAGGTTTTTTAAATGCTAATTTCTTACTATTACAAAGGAGTCGCGTATGCAGAGTGGTGCAGAAAGGGGCATGGGCCTTCAACCAGCGCTTAGTAATTCCGCTGCGTAGGACTTACAGGTGGTATCAGGAGGGCTACTTGGCTGCCAAAGTCCCTCAGGAGTAAAGTGGACTTCATCCCCAAACCAGTCCTGTGCCAGGAGGCGCATTTGCAGAGTGGTGGAGAAAGGTGAGCGTGGCCTCCGAAGACCTCTCAGCAATCCCACAGTGTGGGATTCAGTGGAGGTAACTTGAGGGGTAGTTAACCCCCAATGTCAACCTTGGGGGCCAATTACCCCTCTTATTACCTCCGGTAAGTCCCACAAAGCAGGATTGCTAAGTTCTCATAGCAAGCCACGCCCTCTTCCACCACCACTCTGCAAACGCACTTCCTGGCATGCTCTTGGATGAGGATTAAAGTTCCCTTTGCTGCTGGGGGTCCTTAGGGGCCAACTACCCTACCTGATACCTCCAGTATGCCCCAGATTATGGGATAGCTGACAGGTGGACACAGGCCACGCCCCCTTTCTCCACCACTCTGCAAATGCGCCTCCTGCCGCGTTCTGGGTTGGGGGATTAAGTCCCCTTGAATCCTGAGGGTCCTTGGGGCCATCTAGCCCACCAGGTACCTCCAGTAAGCCCCACACAGCTGGATTGCTGAGAGTGGTCCGAGGCCACGCCCCCTTTTTACACCACTCTGCAAACGTGCCTTCTGGCGCACTGCTGCTCTGGGGAGGAAGTCCACTTCAGTCCTGAGGTCCTCAGGACACAAGAGGACTCCATTGCCCCACCAGCAATGAGCCAAGAGGCGAGCTTGCAGAGTGGTGTAAAAAGGGGCATGGCCTCAGACCACCTCTCAGCAATCCCACTATGTGGGGCTTACTGAAGGTACCTGGTGGGCAAGTTGACCCCCAGGGAATCTCAGGATTCAAGGGGACTTAATCCCCCAACCCAGTATGCACCAGGAGGCGCGTTTTGCAGAATGGTGCAGGGAGGGGGCGGGGCCTCCGGTGAGATGCCAGCTTTTCTTTTCTTTTTTTTTTTTAAAAGGGGGGCTGTGTGGACCTCCTTCTTTTAGTATTTTTTGGGCCCTGGGGACCCCATCCCCCAGGGCCTGGCCCATTTCTTCATTTTTTTTTTAAATGGTAAGGGGGCCAAATAATAAAAAAATATTTTTAGGGAAGGGAGTTGCGTGGCCCCACTTCCCTGGGCCTCTTTTGGCACCGGAGACCCCATCCCCCGGTGCCTGGGCTCGTTTTTTTTTCATTAATTATACGGGTGGGGGGCTGTGTGGCCCCTCTTCCCTGGGCCACTTTTGGCACCGGGGACCCCATACCCCGGGGCCTGGCCTCTTTGGTGGGGCCCACGGGGAGCCTCAATGCCCCTGCGGTCCCTGCCGGCTCCCCGCATCCTGCGAAGCCAGCATTACTTTTGGACAAGGGGAGCTGCTGACAAGCAGCTCCCCTTGCCCAAAAGCAATCTGCTTCGCTTCATGGAAGCAAGAGCAGGTTTCCTGCTCTCGCTTCCATGAAGCGAAGTAGCGTTTGCAAAGACAGGGCGGGAGCCGTGCTCCCGCCCTGCCATTGCAAACTGCAATGTCCAGGGTTTGGACACCCCGGGACATTGCTGGAGCCGGCCCTGGGGGGTGGCGGTCCCCAGGGCCATGAAGGGCTCCAGGAGAGGGGCCGTTTGGCCCCCCCTCCCAACTATTGTGAAGCCCCGGGGAGTTGGTGGTCCCCGGGCCAGGGGTCCGCAATGGTCCCCCGTATTTAATTTACTGAATGCCCCGGAAAGGGGTGGCCCCAGGGCAGTGTGGGGGGGCTCGAGTCTCCCACACAGTTTTAGAAAGTAGCCCCTGGGAGGTGGCGGCCTCTGGGGCTTGGGGGCCCGCAAGGACCCCCTATTTAATTTCAAGCCCCGGGGAGATGGCGGTCCCTGGTGCAGAGTGGGGGGGAAGGAGCCCCCATGCATTTTAATAAGAAAGCCCCAGGAGGTGGAGGTGGCAGTCCCCGAGGCTGCGTAGGGCCGCCTGTCCCCCACACATTATCAGAAATGCTTCAGGGAGGTGGTGGGCCCCCGCACCACAATAAAACATTGCCCCCGGGACCTGGCCCACTAGGGGTCTTAAAAAAACAAAGCGCGGGATTCACGGACTCGACGCACTTCCAGACAAAGTTATTTGTTGTTGTTGCTTTCTTTGACCCTGGGGGTCTCTGTGGGAAACCCTGACCAGGCCTAGGGGGTCAGGGAGTTTCTACCCTGCCCCTGTTTTTTTTTTTTTTAACCATTTTCAACCCTTTTTTCTTGTGACTCGGTGCCGAGTCACAAAATGGCGACCGTCAGTAGGAAATACATATATATATGTTCACTGAATAAAGCAAAGGTTAAAGTTGGGGAATGAATTCCACTTTACTCCTAAGGACCTCAGGACTGGAGTGGACTTCTTCCACCAACCAGTAGTTCACCAGGAGGCTTGTTTGCAGAGTGGTGGAGAAAGGGTGTGTGGCCTCCAACAACTTCTCAGCAATCCGGCTGTGTGAGCTTTACTGGAGGTAACAGGAGGAGAGGTTGGCCCCCAAGGACCCTCAAGAGCCAAGGGGACTTCATCCCCCAACTAATAGTGCACCAGGAGGTGTGATTGCAAAATGGTGGAGAAAGGGGGCATGGTCTCTGCCAACCTCTAAGCAATCCTGCCGTGTGGAACTTACTGGAGGTACCAGGAGGGGTGCTGATATCACAATTACTCTGCCTGCCCTAATGCTCCAGAGCTACACATTTAGGTCCTGTCTGACCTGCTGTACCAATGCTGCACAGTTAGCCTCGTGTAGTCTGTTTTCCCAAGTGGGCATAGTAAGGTCCAGCATTGTTTCAATAGTGTACGTTAGGCCCTCCTGGCCTGTTATTTCAATGCTTAATAGTCAGTCCTGGTTAGATCTGTAGTATCAGTGCTGCAGCTAGTCCCAGCATGGCCTCCTTTTCCAATGCCGCATAGTTATGAACTTTTGTTTCAATTCATCACTGTCAGTTCCTGCACAAGCTGTTGTTTCGGTGCTGCACATTCAATCCTTTCACAGCCTGCTGTTTCGGTGCTACACCGTAGGTAACCACATTGCCTGCTGTTCCAAGCTGCATAGACAGTCCTTATGTGACCTGCATTTTAATGCTGCATAGTAAGGTTTGCCTGCTGTTTCAATATTGCATATTAAGTCCCTGTTCAGTTGAAGCAGTGGTGCTAGATACATTTGAGGTCACCTCTTTTAGGGTGGCATTCACCACAGCATTCTTTGGGGCATTCAGAGTGAGCGCGTTGGTGGCTCTAGCAAAAGGGGTAGCAGGCACAGCATGCCTGTAGGTATCAGACTGAAGCTAGACTTAGCACAGGTGGAGCTGCCACTGATAACATCCAAGACAGACCAGCAAGGAAAGGGGCCATGGGTGAAACTGCTAGTGCAAGTATTGCACAGTATGCTGCTTAGGGACCTATGTGGTGGCACGGCCTTAAGTGGGAGGGCCGTTGTTTAAACACACCAATGGTGAGTTGCAGAACAAATTTCAAATCACAACATTGAGGCCTTTGTGAGGGTGGCCTTCCATGCATCGCAATTCAGGTCCTACTCATTCAGGATAGGGGCGGCGACAATGGCCGCACATCAAGGGATGCGAGTGCGAGAGATCAAAGCAATGGGCAGGTGGGATTCCAATGCATACAAATTATATGTGAGACCAAAAAATGCATGACTACACATGGGTCACGCGGTGTCCGAATTGATGGGTGTTATTGTTGTCTTGGAAGGAGACAAGTGCAAGACAGTCTGGGTGGTTGGCCACTCATACATCCACCAGATGCAGGCTTGGTGGAATTACAGAGGGAGCACCCGGATGGACCGACATAAAATGGAGGGGTAACGCATTAATTAAATGGAGACTGTTAGTGGCAACACTGTCCAAACTACTGGCGGCAGCCGTCCAAAAGCCCGACGTTTCATTATACACCTGGGCAGTAACAACCTCACTCAGATGTGGAGGAAGGACGTCCTACAAGACATCCAGGTGGGGCTAACGGAAGCAGCAAGAATGTTTGGCAACAACACGGTCATGTGGACCGAGATAATCCCCAGGTAGAAATGAAGGGGGCCATATCAAATGGGGCAGTGGATAAATCAAGGAGAAAACTCAACATTGCAGTCAGCATATTCTGAGAGCATCAGGCTTGGGCTGATCAACCTGAGGTGCTCAGAATATTATGCAGACGACGAGGTGCACCTCTCAGGCGAAGGCACTGAAGTGTTGTGGCAAACCTATGGGCAGCCGTGGCAGTGGCAGGCTGCTCCTAAAAAGCAAGGATCCGACACGTGGGAGGAGCCACCTGGGGATGAAACCCCCACAGGGGGTGTGGCAGTAAACCAAGGAGCAAGTGTTGGTAAAAGTACATACTGGCATGGTAGGGTGGCGGACGTAGGCTACTTACCTGGGGATGCCTTATGGCAGGGTAAGACAGCTGACCGGGGGAGTACTTGGAGCACGGCACTCTCAGCCCAGACCCACAGGACGGCAGGGCACAACGGGACAGGCAAGGTAGTGAGGTCGGCCTAACATCAGTGAGAGGTTACCCCCTCACAGGAAGAGGAGAATTCCAACACAAAAACTCTATTTACCTCCCAAGTTGACATGAGTGATTTATGGCATAGCGATGATTGATATTTAAAATGATCTATGACATGATTTACGAGTTGCTTGTGATTGATTTATGACTGGGTGTGATGTATGACCCTATCAGAAATGGTTTATGGCCCTAGATAACGGGCATTTGTCAATTCATACAAAATAATACAACTGCAGCCAATAATTCCAAACGCAACCAGGCCGCATGTCTTTGTAATGTAAGTAATCATGGTTTGAAGGGTTTGGAGTGGGCCTAGTGAGGGAGTTATCATTACAGCACAGTTAGCCACAGGGTGTCCTTATGTTCTTTTGCTGTGCAGTCATTGCCTGTTGTTCCCAGCAGCAGTTCGTCTCAGTGTGCCCTGCTGTTTCAGTGCTGCAAATTCAGTCCCTACGAGGACTGTTGTTTCCGTGCTGCAATGTCAGTCCCAGTGCAGCCTGCTGCTGTAATGATGCAGTTACAGCCTGTGTGCACCAATCTGAAGTGAGGCCTTGAGCAGCCTGCTGTCCAAAGCCACAGCCAGGCCGTGCCTGGCCTGTTGTTCTAATGCTGAACGTCTCCGCGCCAAATCCGAGGGTGACCAATCAGCGCAGCCGCAGCTCCCCCCTCTCACAACATGGGGCCTCTGTCGATGGCATTTCCTGAAAGCATTTGGAGGCTGAGGTTAAAGCTTTTAAAGGCTCATGCCCGAGAGCCTCCCATATGGTTTTCATCCAAGCTGAAAAAGTCTAGACTTTACTTACTTAGTAACAGGGTGGGGCGCTTTTTCCCTTTCTCTGCCTTTGTGTTGCAGGATTTTCCAGGGGCTTGCCGCGAAACAGAAAAGGTTCTCGTGCACTACAGTTTAAAATAAATTCAAAAAGAGTGTTGGTTTGTTGGAATGCCCTCCCACTAAGCCATCGCTCGGCTCAAGTCAGGGAGTGCTTCTGTGTGTGACTTGCCATTTTTGGGGGGTTTTGAACGAGTGAGGATACATCACAAATATTTGTTATCACTTTTCTAAGGATGTCTGAAGCCATCAGCAAAAACACTTCTAGGGTTGGTGCAAAGGTGTCTGATACCCTAGAACAGTGGTTCTTAACTTTTTGACATCTGTGAACCCCCCGAACCGTTATTGAAATCCTGGGACCCCCACAGAGGCCTTATTAGAAGGCATGGACCCTGGATTACGCAATTTTGATGATTTGAACTTCAAAGCAATACTCCAAAATACAGAAACAAGCATTCATTAAACAAATACATAGAGGATGACATATTTTATTTAATTCGCAAACACATATCACAAAATTAAAAAAATGTATTTAATGGGAAGGTTGAGGGTTTTCTAATGCAACTGATGCCACCCATTGTCCATGCTATAGTCTGTTTAATGCATTTGCATTGTTTCCACAAATCAATCTGAGGACACCAATTGAATTGTTAGTCTCCAATGGTAAATCCCTTCACATTTACTTCTTTATTTATGTACATATTGCTTGTTCATTTACGTACACTTTATTAATCTGTTGATATTATTTTAATTTTCTAAGCAGTCATGGACCCCCTGAGTAGGCGTCATGAACCCCTAGAGGTAAACGGACCACAGGTTAAGAAAATCTGCCCTGGGGAAAGGATTGCTCATGGTCGGTGTAAGATTTTGTGGCACCGTAGGTAAAAGAAAGGCTCATGGTTGGTTTAAGGCAGTCTGTAGCCCTCAGCAGACTCCTCACTATGGCAGGGGTGGGACAGGCTGATCTGTCTTTGGTCATTTCCAACATTGATTGTGCCAACTCACTTTATTTTGGCCTTCCGGCATATCTAAACAAAAGATTACAGCTGGTGCAAAATCAGGCTGCCAGACTGATTTTCCATCAGCCAAGATGGCAACACGCTTCCCCTCTAATCAGGAAGCTACACTGGCTCCCATACAGCGCTGCGCTTTTAAAATCGGGTGTTTCATCTTCAGATCTCTGCATGGCTCCTGTCCGAAATTTGTTTCCAACCTTATTCGGAGATACAGACCTGCTCGGAATCTGTGCTAAACCCACCTGAACCTCCTGGTTACACCGACCTACAAACTGAAGAGACTTGGCGGTTGTAGATTTGCAGTTTTAGCCCCTCATTTTTGGAACGCTCTTCCCCTTAACATCAGATCCTGTACAGACTTACAGATCTTCAGGAGACTTCTAAAGACCTGGCTGTTTATCCAGGCATATGAATAACCTTCCAGGCTACTCCTATATTTAGCGCCAAGAAACCGACTGGTGAACGCGCGCTCTACAAATAATGTTAACATAACATAACAAGTAAAAGGATCGCTCATTACTACCGAAAGGGTGTTTAAGGCAAAAGGATTTCGCCCCACTGCTCCTTGAGCATTGCTATTATCATTTTATTTTTCTTTGCTCCAGTCAGGTCGGGAGGGGCAGGGCTGGCTCGCGGCAGAGGGAGCAGAAGTAGTTTGCTCTCCCTCTCTACCTGTGCACGACTGCTTGACCGGCCCTCTAGGGCCGGCCAAACTGTCATATGCACTTGGCATGTTAACCATTGGGCTGTGTTGCACAGCTCCATGAAGAACATGGCCAGCCTCCCAGGCACTGCCTGAGTGGCCAAACATGCTGCTCAGACCTATCACAAGGCTGCTCAGGCAGCGTTGTGATTGGCTGGGAGAGTCGGGAAGCCTGGGTGCTTCTGGTGCTGCCAGCAGATGGAGTAGAGGTGTGCAGTGGTGGGAGAGGGGTGCGGCTGTGGCGGCGGATAAGGTAAGTTTATTTTATATTTATTTTTTCACCCTCCACCAACAACCACCCTCCCAGCCCCACCACCCCCGTTGAAAGGCAGCAACCACTGACCCTAAACCAAAGGATTGCTAATGGATGCTGTAAGAATATCTGGCACCCTGTGCAAAAGGATTTATTATGGCTGGTGTAACGATGGTTGACACCTCAAGCCATTGGTTCGCTTAAGAACAGTGAGGTATATTTACAAGAACATTGTGCCACCGGAGCGTCATCTTTTATGATGCTCTGGTAGCGCAATGCCCTGCTCCATATTTACAATGTGGAGCTAACCCACTTTGCGTGGCTTATCTCTGCGTTGTAAATATGGTACCCTATCAGTCAGTTTCACGTCAAAGGGGCATGCAATTGGTGTTTCTGTGGGCGTTCCACAGCAACACCCATTGCTTTTTGACACTGCCCCAGATTTACAAGGATGTGTAAGTCTGAGGCAGCACCTAAATCTACCACCATTGAAAACTAGGAGCTAGAGTTGTGCAACGAAGAGAAAAACTTTTATTTCTCCTCGTTTTTTGCTCTGTGTATGTGCGCTGAATTCTGCAGCACACGTAGAAGGAGCAAATCACCTTTTATGATTGTTTATGTGCAGGAAGGTATCCCTTCTTGCACATAAAAATAATCCCTGCAACGCAGGCACCCTTGCGCCATGACGCAAGGATGTCTGCATTGGCGCTAGGTAGATTCTTTAGTGCTGGCGCAATGGAAAACATAGGGGTGTGCCATATTCTTGTGAATAAGGCACATCCCTGCATGTTTTAAATGATACTGCGCAGCACTGCTAAATTGATTGCAGCCCCATGCTGCATCATTTTTTTGTCAATACGCCCCTAAGTCTGAGACCGTGCATAAGTGAATTGCTCATAACTGATGCCCTAGCAAAAGTATTTTTGGTGGCTGGTGTAGCGATTTTTCTGCTACACAGGACACATGTTTTTGCTGTTTTCTATTGGCTGCTTGTGAGGGCAGTCTAGCATACCATCAGCTGGTGATTCGCTAGGCTGCTTCTTGGTCATGTTTGGCTATATAACTGTCCATGCCAGAGCTAAGTTAGCTTCTCTACTTTTGAGTTGTGCTCCTGTTCATTTCCTATGAATTTGCTAGTTTGCTGCTGCTGGATTTTTGCCTAGACTTAGAAACCTGTACAGAATCCAACTATAGGTTTCCAATGGGGAATCAAAAATTGTGTAGGAACCCCAAGGATATTGAACTACTAATTTCCTAAAAATCATTAGTATGAATTCCAGATTATACAATGATATCACCTTGCTATGACCTGGTAAGCAACTCTAACCTGTCATTGAAAGCAAACCACAACAATCCCACCTTAGATTTTATTAGGGTTCATCCAGGGATCTCCTAGACTGGCTGTTAAAAACTTGTAACAATCCACTAGCAATCATATTCGAATTACTAGGTAAAAACACGAATTGCACATACGTGTCTTGAGATATATCAATGAGTCCCATATCATCTTAGAGTCCCTGTGCTCCCCTCACCGTATGTAGCTCTGGATTTACTGGTCCTTTAGATAAAACACCCATTTATTTGAACGATTGTACCCCCAGATTGTAGATTGGGTTTTGCAAAGATGGTTACTGTTAGTATCATGAGGCTGATTTGAGGTATGTTGGCTTGTGTGTGGTGAGGTCTGGAAATGCCGGGCGTACAGCTGAACAAAACTGCGTTCCACAGCAAAGATGTGTGTAATTATCCATGTCACGACAAATCGGGACTCTGTGGGTGCTTTCGGCACCCAGTAGCAGTGTAATATTGGGGGATCTGCGTGATAATGAAGAAGACATATGTGCCTTTATATAGCATTTTGGAGGCCCATTTGGTCTTTAAATTTCAAGACACCATCCAGCAGTATCAGGGGTGAGCAGTATATTATCTGTAAAGAAGTAAGTACCAGGACCCATGGTATTTTTCAAGGGGGCATTGCAGCTTGCACCACCCACTGCTGCTGCCAGTGCTGCCACATGCCAGTACCAATACAGCTACTAATCATCACCCTCCAAGTGCAACACTTTGGACAAAGGTGCTGGTATTATGGATTTTTCATATGTATTTATTGTCAAACACGTTGCTGATATGCTCACTTGAACTTAGGCAAGCAGCGTCCCCATGTGGTGAACTGTCATAAGAGCCAGTATTGAGAATCAAGTGGCGGTGCCGAGCACCGGCAAACACCGGCTCAAATTATGAACTTGTGGTAAGACCACAAGTGTTGCCTATGCACCAGGAGACTTAGAGTTAGGTCAGGAATTGTAAGTGGGCCTCAAAAGCTTTCTTGACTTCCGACTTAGCTGGGTCAAGAAATCAAAGTATGGCTCTTTGAGGTGACATGAATGGTGTGTCAGATAGAATATAACTCAGATATTAATATTAATGATAAGTATAAATGTCGAGTTAGAGTTATTTCTTGGAAAGAAATAACGTTTTAAAAAATACCTTACATTTTTATTTGCTATAAATTAGAAAGAATGGTGATAGTCGGAAGCTCGTAACCCTTACCGTTCATCAGTTATAGTCATTATAATGACAGATACAGGCATTCTGGAAACAATTCCCATAATTTCTGGTGGAGGTGGTACTCCTGACACTGTCTACAATCCCTGCTGCACTGCCCTTTGAGGGGTGAAGGTAGTGATACAGGTGCAGGTTACATTCCATGGTAGAACACTGTGGCTTCCGGTTGGGTGAAGAGGGCACCCTGGGGCTATGGGAGGCTGTGTGCCGAGCCCTGTAAAAGCAATCATTTGAGGGCAGTGTTTCACAGTCCTGGGGTGCTTAGCTAATGAATAAAAAGGGGTTGAACTGGGTCCTGTCTCATAATCAATTTACTGTCCATAGGGCAACAAAATTCACACAAATGGACCTCTTATTCTTCAGGATCTGGCTAGCTAAGTGCAGGACCAATGCACAACTAACAGGGTCAGAGGACTATCGAGTGTAGCTGGTAAGGAGATGTAGTGTAGGGGCTCTTTTGATCACTTTAGATCCTTGGGGCTTGGGTTCTAATCTTGCTTCAGCAATTGGCTGAAACATATGTGATTCTGGGCAAATCACTTAAACTCCTGATGCCCAAAATTATAAATATGCTAACTGAATCATGTGGAGTGTAATCTTTTCATTAAAAATGTGTAAGCTCCCACATGATGTACACAATCTTGTATAATGTCTCAACTACCAACCTTCAGCAGGGTTGAATTGGTAAGGCGGGCACTCGGGAAATGGTCCGAGATCCAGCTGTGGCCTCTTTTTTGACCAGCGGGGTGGCCAATATGGGCTGTGTCTGTGCAGTTCAGATGCTGCCACCGGCCCAGTGGGGGCCTGAGCGGCCTTTGCGGAAGCAGATGGGCCTCCATTACCTCCCTTTTACCAACGGGCGGAGGTGTTTTCCCGGTCTCCTGCTCGGCCGGCCCATGAATGTATGCAGATTAAGGGCAGAAGGCCTGGGCAGGGGGCCTGAGTAGAAGTGGCTTTACTTATATTCAGGTGTGCTTCACCATTGTGAACTATTCCGTAAACAAAGTGACCTGGCAACATTTTTTTATTTTAATCTTAGTGAAGTTAAGAAACCATGCCTTGTTTATAGAACCCCCACCCCACCCTCCTTCTTTTTAAAACAGTGAAGCAGTGTTTTTGTATAAGACGCAACCCGCAAAAGTGGGCAACCTATTTTTTTTTGTTTTTAGGGTTACTGGGCCTATTTTTGATCCCAACCCAACCCTGACTTTCAGTAATGTACAATGCTCCCTTGGCCTACATGTTAGTGCTATATTGTGAGACCGGCCTCGTGGCGTGGGCCCTCCCGACCAGCAAGCTACCCTACAACCACGCTGAACCTCGTGGACACGGCCTTCCAGCTCCCGTGGGCCAACATCCCGAGGGCCGACCAGACCCCCAACACGCATGCCCGGCCGAGGGAGAACTAAACCGCCCCCCCAAACCAGACCGAGAGGCGCCGACCCTGTCACACCTCTGGTCTCTCCCCCGAGGGAGGTTTCGATCGACCACCAGGCCCCCGGTGAGCGGGCGCCTTGCCTGCTGAGTGTCTGGAGTCCCTCCCAGACCCACCTGAACAGATCAAGGGGCCGAGCGACAGGAAACCCCGTCATACTGCCCCCAGGCACCAGACCCCTCTCTGCGAGGACTCCGGACTTCAAAGAGGAGGGGGAGTATAACAAGGGGTGCTGAAGGGACGAGAGGCAGAGAAGACCTGGACTGACGAGAGCCTGCGGACTTGGTCGCGGCTCGATCTCTCCCCGAACAGAAGAACGCTACCCGAACTCTGAACCATCTGAGCCCTGCTGA
This sequence comes from Triturus cristatus, assembly GCF_964204655.1. Classification (NCBI taxonomy): domain Eukaryota; kingdom Metazoa; phylum Chordata; class Amphibia; order Caudata; family Salamandridae; genus Triturus; species Triturus cristatus. The sequence continues at coordinate 254,969,443 of NC_140586.1, forward strand.
CGCTGTCGCGGCTCCCCGAACTCTGAACCATCTGAGCCCTGCTGACGCTGTCGCGGCTCCCCGAACTCTGAACCATCTGAGCCCTGCTGACGCTGTCGCGGCTCCCCGAACTCTGAACCATCTGAGCCCTGCTGACGCTGTCGCGGCTCCCCGAACTCTGAACCATCTGAGCCCTGCTGACGCCGTCGCGGCTCCCTGAACTAAGACCCTCCGGTGCCTGCTGAGTGACTCGCGGCCCGCTCCTCCAAGAAAACCGGCAAAGATCGCCGAAAGAAGCAACATCCCCTCAGCTCGAGGATTGAGAGCTGGGCGCCGGATACCTCGCAGAGACACTGATTGAAAGACTGTCCCGCTACCCCTTTTCCCTCCATCATAAGATCGCTGCCGCTTGTGGCAGTAATCCTGCACCTGCCTGCCGGATCATAAAGATCCCTGATAACCACCGATAAAGGCCTATTATCTTGCAACGATTTACTGTGTGGTGTCCCTCTATCCGCAGAAGAGAGAAGCGTAGCGCGTGCGATCCTAGGTGCGAGACCCTTCCAGGAAGGGCCTCCCTGCTCTCGCTCGGCCTAACTGGGAAAGGTGGGCCTCAGGGTGGTCAGGAACACATTCCGCAGCCTCCCCGGGGAACGCCTTCCAACATATATAATTAACAACACAACATTCTCTCAGTATTCAGGCCAGTGGGGGATTATGCGTCCATGCTTATGTCACGTGATTTGTGTGTTAGAATGTAACATGTCTATTGTTACAGTGTGACACTACAGAAGCAAAGAAACCAAGCAAAACTTGGTGCAGAGGCTCTTACTAGCCAGACAGAGTCACGGTTCCTGGGGGTAGTTCTCCTGTTTGTTAAGAAAGACCATTGCTGCTTTTCTCCATCTCTGATGAGTGGTGTCTGCAGGGCTTCGTAGCACACTGCATCAGCTCCATGGATGCTGTGGAGATGTGGCGGGGTTTGCTATGGAGGTAGATCTCAGTATGTCAACACAGGTGGAGCTAAAGGGCATGAACAGGACTCAACTCAAACACAACCAAAAATCGATGGCTTCTCCTCCTCACTCTCTTCCTCAATTTAATCACTGGATTCCCCATGGACGGCACTTTATCGCTAGTGCGTCCCATTGAGAAGTGAGTCCAATCTGCTAATTTCTTTCTTCTCTCACTGAAGAAAATCAAGCACTTTGTGACCACTGATAAACTGTAGACTGCAGCCTAGCCACTGATGTCTTTGAAATTCAATAGTGGTAATGCCAATAGGGTCAGTGGCCATCAGTCATGGCACATTCCAGTCAAGGGAACAGAATAGACAGAGATAGCGCACTTGTGCTGTGTGACAAGGTAATCCTGAGTTAATTCAACTCGTGGGTGCAAGCGATTAACTCCCCCTGAGTAGGGATGAAGTCTGGTTAAAGCACGTTCTGGATGAGAGCGCGTCACTCGTGTTTTTTCTCACGGCACTGGTTTCCTTTTGACACTCAGATGTAACGACATCTTTTTTGACATGATCGCCTGGATGTAGGCTGATTCCTTGTCTCCTCTTCTTTGCAGTGCTTCCCCTGATGAAGGGCTCTGTCAGCCCGAAATGCATTGGGCATTTTGAGTTACCTTCGGATGTTAAAGAATGAAACGTGAAATGTGATATGTACACAAATATGCAGCGTCTTGGAATTTGACGATTATTAAACAATTTAATTTGTTGAACAAACATCAACAGTATTTTTTGATTTACTTGGAGGATTAAACTCCACCCCGGAGTGCAACACGAGTGACGCGCTCTCATCCAGAACGTGCTTTAACCACATTCCAGTCAAGGACATCCTCCATGCCACAGGCCCTCTCCAAAATGAACGATTTCTCCCATTGACTGGTCCGACCACCACCTCATTCTGTTCAAGATTGATGCACTTGTCTTCCACCAACCTATTCGTGATGACAAACCTAAACACTGGACCAGAAATATCAAAGCAATCCCTTTATCCGAACTTGAATCCAGGATTCATGCCCATCTTCAACTCCAACCCTCATCATCGACAGCCGATGACCTCACTACACACTTTAACTCAAAAATGACAGAGGTTCTAGAAAAAGTAGCTCCTCTCAAACTCAAACAATTGAGGCGAACCAAATCTAAACCCTGGTTTAACATGGATCTGAATGAGGAAAGTCGTCAAGTCAGACAAACGGAAAGGTCTTGGAGACTAAACCCCTCGACTTTACACCTAGCGCAACTTAGATCTGCTCGGCAAGCATACAAAAAACACATTTTCAGTGAAAAGGCGTCTTTCTTCCGCAGCCAACTATATTTGGCGAAAAGCAGACCGAGAGAACTCTTCAACATTGTCAAAAGCCAAACTAACTGCACTCCCTCTCAAGAAATCAAAGCCATCAATGAGCGTTGTGAAGAAATTGCCACCTTCTTCACTAATAAAGTCTCGAAAATTGATCAATCCTTCATCCAAACCTCTAACCCTCCTTCCCTCTTAACCTGCCCCACTCTAACCACCCCTGGTCATTCAGAAAGAGTTCTTACCAAGGACAATCAGGTCTGCCTCCAGCTAAAAAACAATGCACATTGGTCCGACTTTGAGCTAATGTCGGAAAATGAGGTTTTCAGTATAATTTCTAACCTAAAACCTTCCTCTCACACTATGGACCCCATCCCATCCACAATCATAAAAGAACTTAACCACACCATTTCCCCTTTCTGGACAAAAATCATCAACCCCTCTCTCACCTCAGGCTGTGTCCCAGACTCCCTTCAACTTAGACAAATCACTCCCATTCTCCAAAAACCAGGGGCTGACCCTAATGATCTCAACAACCTCAGACCCATCTCCAACCTCCCATTCCTTGCAAAAACATTGGAGAAATGCGTTCGCCACCAACTCAACAAACACATTGATGAGTTCAACCTCCTCGATACCTTTCAATCAGGATTCAGGAAAGGCTGTAGCATGGAAACAGCTATGCTCAACGTCTCTGACGATATTCACAAGGCTTTAGATGAAGGTGATGCCTGCCTACTCATCCTTATTGACCTATCTGCGGCATTCGACACAGTAAATCATCCAGCGCTTCTGGAGACCTTGTCGAAGCGCTCCGGCATCAATGGCACAGTACTAAAATGGTTCACCTCCTTCCTTCAACACCGCTCGCAACAAATTAAAATCAACTCCTGTCTCTCGAAGCCAATAAAAGTCACACTTGGGGTCCCGCAAGGCTCGATCCTCTCCCCGGCCCTCTTCAATCTTTTCATGGAGCCCCTCACAATCATCTTGAAAAAAGCTGGAGTGAATTACCACCTTTACGCTGATGACACCCAAATCTATTTCAAAATCATGTCTCCCAGCGACATCCAACACCTCAATGCCACTCTAACCGAGATCCAAACTTGGTTCAACGCTAACCACTTAAAGTTCAACCCAGATAAAACAGAACTAATCCTATTCTCTCCAAAAAGCAACCATCGTCCAATCCAAGAGTGGCTCAAGAATCTGGTCGCCCTAAACTGCGCCATCGTCCTATCCGACTCAGTTAAGTCTCTAGGCATCACCCTTGACAAGAACTTATCTTTGGAGGCCCACATCAAAAACTTTGCAAAAAGTGCTCTTTTCTCTCTAAAACACCTCAAGAAATTGAAACCTTTTCTTCCCCATGATGACCTCAAGACAGTAGTCCAATCCCAAGTTCTCTCTAAAGTCGACTATGGGAATGCCATCCTAACAGGGACTCCAAAAGCTCACCTAGCCCCTCTAAGGGTAGTGTTGAACATGGCCGCTCGATTCGTATCTGGAATAAAAAGATTTGATGACATCACTCCAGCTCTCAACTCCCTCAACTGGCTTCCCATGGAAGGGAGGTGTATTTACAAACTGGCCTGCATCACACACAAAACCCTTCACTCTCCGGCCCCTAACTACCTGAACAACAAACTGGTAAGAGCAGGTCAATCCAGAACGCTGAGAAGCTCCAACTCACTTCTTCTTATTCCTCCGAAACTGAAAAAGAAAACCACACAATACCGATCGTTCACTGACAACGCTCCCAGGATGTGGAACGCTCTCCCTAGAGTCCTCAGATGCAACCCTCCTTCTCCTGTTTCAAAAGAGACGTGAAAATCCATCTCCTTAACAAATACTTTCCTGACCAACGTCAACTAACCTAGACTTCAATATCCGAGTTTACTCCTCTCTCTTGACATTCAAGGATAGTTGGTGACCGGACTGTGTTAACCACCTTATCTTCCTTGCTGTATTTTTTTTATCCTGGTTGTGCTTCCTTACTGCCTGTCCACTATGTAATGCAATTTCCGTCTGTTTTTCTTTACAGTATGTATGTAAAGCGCTCTGATACCTACAGGTCAAGCTAGCGCTATATAAAACTTTTAAAATAAAAAAATAAAATTAAAATAAACATTCAGTTTCATATTGGCAGCTCTGCAAGACCTCCCAGTAGAATCTATGATTACATTTAAGGTTCTAGGAGTCACGTGCAAGGCCTTCATCGAGGTAACCCAACTTACCTACCAAAGCCTGGGGGATCAAAGACACTTTACTGATGAGAACACCTAGGGGCAGATTTATAACGGACTTGCGCCACTTTTACGCCGCCGTTGCGTCACTTTTGTGACGCAGCAGCGGCGTAAACCCTGCGCCATGTTGCGCCCCATTTACAACGTGACGCATCTAGGGAGATGCGTCACGTTGTAAAGCTTGCGCCACATGTGAGCGTACCTGCACATGGGGGGGGCGTTCCGCCGCAGGAACGCCTCCGAAAAGTGGCTGAGTGAAATCTACAAGATTTCACTCAGTCACTTTTCCGGCCATGGTGCGTCAAAACCCTGCGCCTGCTTGAAGCAGGCGTAAGGATTGACGCAGCATTCTAACGATAGGGCACCCCCGAGCCTTGCTGAAGCTGTGTCGCGCTTGCGACGCAACTCCAGCAATGCGCCAACCTTCCGCATCAGATGCGTCACGCATCTGTTTATCCTTGCACCACGATGCGCTGCATTGTAAATGCGGCGCATCTATTGTGGCGCAAGGGTAAACTTTTGTGACGCATCTTCCCTGGCGCATCCATGCTGATTTGCAGGGATGCGCCAGGGAACATAAATCTGCCCCCCTTATAGCTATAGATCCTGGCCTTAACCAGTCCTTCTCCGGTGCTGTAGCCAATCTCTGAATGTCCTTTCCTGCAGCTCTAAGAAATCAACCAATTCTCTTGTCCTTCACGCATATGATGGAAATACATATGTCCTCACCTCCATCTCAACAAACCACATATACAACACGTCTACTGTTCCATGCCAGGAACCTTCCTTACTTTCTGTCTCCATTGACTCTCCAGTGATATGTGGAGTTCCTGGGACTACACTGTGCAATGGCATTTCTATGTTTCTATTAAAGCGCACAAAGGCCTCTTGCTGCAGAAGCCGTGTAGAAAATGTTCATTTTTTTTATATAACTATAGAAGCCGTGTAGAAAATGTTTTTTTTTAATACAACTGTATCACAGTCGCTGTTTCTAAGCACAGTAAATAACTGATAGATTGAGAACGCTTAACAGTGATATGTTTTTTCTTCTTCAGATTTATAAAACTGAAAATGGACCCGAAGGAGCGCTATAACACTTGGATTATGTGTGCTATAACTAAATGCAAACACGCAGCAATGTGATATGGATTTTAACAGCCTTCAGCACTGGCGCTCTGCCTCTCTCTGAGTACATCCAGTTTTGATAGAAGGTGACCAGAGCAGAGAACAGTGACATGAGTTGCCGAGGAGCACACAAAACCGTCATATCGGGGAGTCCGTATGTGGGGAGAGTGCGAACGCACATTTGAGCGTGAAGGGTTTACAGAACTTTAGCTCGCACAATTCTCTCCCTAGCCACGTCGGAGCTCTGGCAGCCTATCCGGTTACAGCCAGGGAGGACTCGCGTTGATATCTCTGGTAGAACTGCATGCCGTGCCCTCTCTCTTGCTCCCTAAATACACTGTCTCTTGGCCTCAGACTAAACATTTAATTAGGCCTGGCTGAGTCATTTATTTATCCAGGGACCGGACAGCAGTGATGTGCCCAAGGCAGTTTTACATATTTTAACTCAAACTTGGTTTCAGATGCCTTCTGACAAACGCGCTTGAAGCGCCATCTACTGGATGATGACGATTGCATCTGTAACTATTGTCGTTCTCGAATGCAGTTCAGGCCAGACTGCCAGTGGGTAAAAACGAAAGTTTACTGTTTTATTAAAAACGGAACTTAAATTTTTTCAAACATACTAATATGGTAGAACAGAAAAGTGGGATTTTTATCTAAAACATCAGGGGATTGTAATTTCCCTGTTGACTTCTATCAAAGCAGAGGCTTTTTAAAGAGGGAAACTGCTAAAATAAAGTAATTTTTTGGCTTAATAAATCGCAAGTCTCTCGCTTGAATCGGGTGTGTTTGCATATATGTTCTAATTATGTCTGATGACTCTTAAAGTCTCTTCCTTTCTCTTCTGCAGTTTGAAATGTCCATCACTGATTGAAAGATATATTTTGAAGGGCGACTCCCTCTTTTTTTTTTTTTTTTTTACATAAACTTGGATTTATCGGCACTGATTTATAATCTATACCTTTTACTTTCTGCTTGTGTTGTTTTCCATAGCTCTCCTAAAATACCCAAGCGAAAGGCTACTATTTTTACCTGCAGTGGAATCTTCCTTCTTGACTGAGTTTGCTTAAACATTATTGGCATGTAAAGTATGCATGAGTGTCTAAAAAGAGAACTGTTCAAAGAATGTGTATTATTTCTAACACATGGCAAACACTTAAATCAGAAAAGTTGTACAAAAGGACACTGTAAGTGATACATATAACACTAGAATGATAAGGTGGATTTTGTAAACTTAAAAGTGTGGTTGAATGAGGTGTGGGATAGTAATTCAATTCAGCGCCAATAAAAGCTTGGTGGAGCAGCGTCATGTAGAGCTCCATACCTTTACATGGAATTTATGTACTCAACGGGGCATATTCTGAAGAACATGTGATAACCATCGCAAATTTAGCTTAATGCAACTTTGCATATCGCAGTCCATCACGAGAAAATAAGACCGTCTTAACGTCCAATTCCCAACCCGGCGGCACCCTGCGATAGCAGCAGGATATCGCGCCAAATGACCACATAAAAACCAACACGACCAACAAAAAATGCGAAACACGAACGCCCGAAAGTTGCGATACCACAAAGCGCGATACCAAAATCAGCGAATACCAGCGACAGGCCTGCAATTCCCACACGTGATGCGGGAAAATGCACTATAAAAGCAACAAAAAAAAGCTATTCAAATTGCGTAGCACCATGGATGCACCCGGACCGAGTGCAGAGGACAAGCTGAACTCCACAAGCCCCACGGAGGACTGGCCAGGAACCCCTTGTTTGGGGAAGGGCAAGGAGAAGAGGAAGACGGGTTTCAGTGCTCAGGAAGACCGGATCATCGTCACGGAGGTGATAGAATACCATCAACAACTGTTTGTCAACTCCACTGCGGCACTGGCAACCCAAACAGAAATATGGCAGTCCATCGTCACCAAAGTCAATGCAGTCGGAGTGTCGAGGAGGTCAATGGAGGAGGTCAAGAGACGCTGGCATGAAGTGCACAGCCAAACCAAGGAGAAACTCGCCGCCAACAGGAAGGCAGCAAGGGCGACTGGAGGTGGGCCTCCTGTGCCATAGGAGGAGCTGGATGAGCTGGAGCAAATGGTGGCCACAGTCATCAGTGTGGAGACGGTGGTAGGAGTTGGGGGCCTGGACACAGCTCGAAATGACCTGACCCAAAAGCAGCAGGGTGAGTAACAGGGACTGGGGGTTGGGGGGAGATGGGCACAATGGCACACATGCACAATTATGTGTAGCACACTACACACCCACAATGATTGTGGAACATGTCCCTGACACCCTTGGCACACTGCAGCACACATAGGAACACCAAGTAGGCCCACCTCCACTATGTGCACATATGGGCCCCCTCCAAATCACTAACGACACAACCGAGCCATGCACATGTGATGAATACAGAAAAACAGTGGCTGTGTGAGCCACACTGACTATGCAAGTTACACTGCATGACAGATAGCATGGCATTAGCCGAAATACATGACATGGTGCACGAATCAACATGGAGGAGGCCCAGTGCGGATCAGATCCGTAAAGGAGCAGGTCACACTGACATATCCACGTGCACCCACAACCCATGCCGTCCAATAAATGCAGCAGACGAACAATGCACAAGGCCACAAAATCTGTCCAAGAGCACATATGACCCAAGTCGCAAACATGTCAGCCCCCAAAAAGCACGCAATTCAAAGGCACACCACCTCAAAGGGATAAGGGTACACGAAATCAGAGCTGCAGGGGTAACTCCCCAACAAAGCAGCACACACACATAGCAATCACAGAACATCAGCAATGACGACAATGTGGTTTAAAGTGCAACACCTACACCACATGACAGAGGACACAACAGGTTCCGCTTGTGCGTAGTAACTGGCCACTCACATCCGGCATTGACTGACACTGTGTGATGATAATGTACGGGTACTACCACACATCCGTCATGTAGTCGAAAATACCACTGTCTTCCATCAAATAGCCAGCTCCACCAAAACAGTCACAATGTGTATTGTCATGCAGTCTGTATGTAAACATCTGCAAAGAGTCAACATACAGGGAAAACTCTGTTAACCTGCATCTCCCCTTAACATTTTAGAGGGACCATCACCACCTACTGCAGAGCAGACCAGAAACCCCCTCAGTGATGATGAAGAGGACAACCTGCACATATGTCAAGACACCCTCCAACGGATAATGGACAGCCTCCGCACCTACCCCCAGGAGCAAGGCAGGCCAGCTGCATTGAGGTGACCCCACCACCTGAACAGACCACACATCAAGAAACACATACAACCACGGCTGTCTCCCAGGACCCCCATGAACAATACATGGAATTTCAACGCCGTGTGTTGGGTTGCCAGGTAGAGTTGGCGGATCTGCTGCGGGTGGGTTTCGAGCTCGTGGCAGCCAAACTCGAGGCCATACGTGGGTATCTTAGTCCCATCAGGGACCACGTACAGTCCCTTATCCCCTGTCCGCACCATGCTCACCGACAATCCTTGGCTGACCTCGCTGGGGCCATTACTCGGATACAGGAACTGTCCAGCCTGACAGGCACCAGCGATGACAGCACAGAGTTGGCACAGATGCGGAGGACAATGGAGACCATGGAGCAGATGCAGGCTGGAAGTAGGGCTGCCACGGCTGAACACCAACGAGATGTAGCTGGGATCTTCCATGCTCTGCAGTTCATCATCTTGCCATTGCTGCCACTGAGCCAGTCCCAGATAACTGCAGCGGGAATTTCTACACACACATCTCCGACCCCTGATGTGTCAGTGGCACACAGTGATGCAGCCCCATCACCTTCGCACCCTGATGTGTCAGTGGAACCAAGTGATGCAGCCATTACTCCGCCAAAGACACCGGACACAGAAGAAGTATCAGAGGGGTAAGATGTGGATGATTATTACTGTGTGAGGAAGGAGGTAGTAGCATCCATCACCGCCAGATGGCCTGTTCCTGCCTGGTTCAGCCCTATGCATCATGCCCTGGGACAACACCTTCCACTGACCCCCGGAACACTCTGTGACATTCCCCCGGACCCCGACATGGACTGCCACATTTTCACTGCTTGACAATTACACAGCAATTCTGCTGCAGACCGCACTCTCCCTCTTCCCAATCACTTTTCAATCCCCAAAGGAGTCTGGTTGGCCCTCCATTGGGCTTCCATGTAATGTGGGCTTGGATGGTCATGTACAGCTCCAGCTCCGTCATTCACCAGAATGTGAATAAAACATACTAAATCACACAGATGTGCCATGAATATGTTCACTCATGTATGAAAGTATGGCTGGATGTAGGGACAATGATTGCACAAGAAGGTACTCCCTGGTGAATTACATCATTGCGCATGTTTATCCCTGAGACACATGGCCAATTGGATGACTGTGAAGGTGAGTACTAGCTGTGTCCGCATTGCACATTAACAGCAATCTCCCAACCCCCCAACGTAGGCACACGTCCATGTATTGAATAGGGCTGTGTGTAAGAATGACCAAATCGGTAGCAGGCCAGGAGTGGTGTCCTACATCAAATGTGACAACAGAACTTCAAGTCGCATACCTACTCACACACATCTGTGTGGACACATTCTGTTCTGATTTATGACATTGCTCCACATGGTCAGAGGTTGGACACCATACTCACATTGCTGAAGACACGTAAGTGCACTGGTCGGCCAGCAACTACCCCAAAACAATGTCTGGCTCACAGAGGTGGAGCTGTCAAAAGGGACCCACCCCCATTGTACATGCGTAAGTCAGACCCCCCCTGTGTAGGGACGATGCTCATTGTGGCACACGAGTGGTCAATCTAATCAACACTCATCACAGTTAGACACCAGTGAAGTTGCATAGACTTTATTGGCATGTGCGTGTCAGTATGTACAAGGCAACGGCCACAACATGCAGCGACATGCTTAAGACACTTACACACTGCATGGGTACATGTCAAGGTGCAGGAAATGTGGAGGCAGAAATGAACACCAATCATTATGGATGGCAACGGTCTCAGCCCACCTTGCCTTGCTGGATGAGTCATGTGTTGTTTGGCGTCTGCCCATTGCCCTGTGTGAGGGGGCACGACCTACAGCCCATGGGGTCTGCATAGTGCTCTGCCACCGGACTGCGCCAACTGTCTGCTCTGCTGACAGTGATCAGGTGAATGGGTCTGACTAGGTCACATGTCGTGCTACATTGCCATGTGTGTGCTCTCCCCCCAGCAGTGTGTCCGAATTGGTAACATTGCCAAACGACGCTGTGCTGCTTCGACCATGGAACAGCATCACCTTGCATAGGTGTGTGTACACATGCGTAGTTCCACACACATGCATTCAGAGTCCAGGCGAAGGCAGACATGTCCTGTGTTGTGGTGGGATATGTGACCATTCCCCACAATGCAGCAAGTTGTTGGGACCAGTGCTGTGGGTGACAATCCGATGTGGCTGCAGGAACGTAGTTACTCATCCATGAATGCCAGCGCAGTCTCATGTGCAATGTGTTCCAATAGTACGTCGTTCAAGGAACACCAGTGTGAGCCAATCCATTAACTGGTCCAGGCAGATGTGCTCAGTCCACGCTGTTTTCCCCAATCCGCAACAATGCCCAATAAGGGAGCGTCTCGATGTGGTCACTGCACACGAGGAGTTGTGCAATCTCCCATGCGCAACTGCCAGCACATATGCCAAAGATCAGTGCATCCTATGCACGGCTATCCCGGTGACACTCCTGTTCATGGGCCAACAGGGGGCCACTATCAGGTCATAATCCAATTCAGCTACCGTTGCGTTGAATAGGCAGACCTCCATGGGCCACTCGAATGTGCATGATCGACAGTGGAACCAGGGCTGGACGCAGGTGACGTAGGCAGGACGGAATTTCAGATGGTATCTGATTCACAACACTGCCATTGGCAGGGATCCCAACAGATGCAACATTCGTGCACGGTACAGTTCCACGTGATAGGGGTTGTGCATGTGCCCGGGAATGCCTGCCATTGCGTTTGCTGAGCTCGTGGCACCGGCACTCCTCAGACTGGCGGAAGTTAGGTGGACGATATGCCACAGCTCTGGGCAATGAGTCATGTGTGTGCGACGTTTGGACGTATGGGTAGTTTTTGACTTATGTGTCAAGGGCAACCCTTGCAGGTGTAGGTCGTGCAGGGACAAGTGTGTGTGGGGTGTGGGCATGTTGGTCTTTCATTAGCACAGTTCATGGTGTGGGAGTCGTCAGAGGTTGGTACGGTATCTCACGCAGGGTGTGCCAGCCGCATTCAGGACCAAGGTCGGGGGTTGGGTTGGCCTTCAGCCTTGTGTGTTGAGACAAAGGGGCTTTCATTCCTGATACCAGTCTGACTACTGCTTGCATTTCTTGAATGTGATGTGGACTTCGCGCTGACTTTGATGCCAGGCCTGTAATGTGGAGTGCACAGATTTCGAGACACATGCAGCTGTTGGCATATTTGCATGAGCCAAGGGCCCAGTTGGCCTTGCGCTCCTTGTTCAGTCTTTCTCTTTCTCTCTCTTTCTTTCTCTCTCTCTCTTTATCTCTCTCCCTGTCCTTCGATGAGTGCCCGACACACCTTCTTATCTTGGATATTGTCTTGCAGGCAGTACTCACATGCATGTTGATTGTAGCAATTGTGCGACATCAGGCGGGTGCTTTTGTTCATGTTTTCTTGCAGTTGCTGTGCAGTGTCTTGGTCCAGGGGAGGTGGGGGGTACCCGGGGTGGGGCCTGTGGGTGGGGGGGGGTGGGGGATGGTGTGGTCCTGGGGGTGGTGGCGGTGGGTGTTGTGGTCCTCTTGGGTGTCCGGCACGCAAGTTCAGTGGCTCCATGGCATCTGTTGTTCTTCAGGTGTGGCTCCGGGCTGGGTTCCCTTTTGTGGTGCAGTTTGGAGTCCAACTTGGCACCAGGTCAGAGCCGGTGTTAGTTTCCTGGTGCTAACGCGCCTTATCACATGTTTTGTGATCTTATCGCCGATGTGGCTGGTCGTTGAGAATGTTGTGGAGTGGTGTTGTCACGGCTTTTTGCTCAGGAACGGCTACTGTTCATCTCATTATCGACAGTTGCCGGGCTCATCTGTGACGATGTTTTTTGTGGATGCTTTCGCAGGAAAACTGGTGGTATCGGCTGTTAACACCAGCTTGTGAATAGGAAGATAAATTTATCGCAACTTTGGCTGAGAAAAAGTGCCTTTAACTCGGCGATAGCTCCTTGAGAATATGGCCCAACGTGTGTTAACAGCATTGATCTGTGTGCCTTATATTAACCAAGTGTAGTAGAAGGCTACATTTACCTTTAAGAGAGGGGAGATCTTTTCAGGTCTTCGAGGGCAATACCAATTCACGGCCCATGCCCTTAAAGTGCGGAGTCCTACAGGACTCCTTACTAAGTCCCACCCTTTTTAATGCCTACATGGCCCCATTGGCAGAAGTGGTGTCCCCCTTTGGGATTCACATGGTGACATACGCCAACGACACACAGCTGGTTGTATCTCTGAGCCATCCTAGCCAAATGGCCTCCTCCCTTGCCTGGAGGATGTCGCAAAATGGATGAGTCTCTCCCACTTGAAACTCAACGGTGAGAAGACAGAGCTCATGATCCTGGGCAACTCACCAAGTTCCTTTCCAAAAACCCTGTGGCCTTCTTCCATGGGCTCGGTGCCAACCCCCAAAACAGAGATCAAAAGCCTTGGAATCTGGCCTGACCAGAACCTCACCTTCAAATCACAGGCACGGAAGACGGCCGCTTCATGTTATGGCCTATTAAGAATTATTCACAAAATCCTCCCTCTCCTACCCTGCTAGCAAAAAGACGTGTGACACAGGCCCTGATTCTTCTCCAGACTGGATTGTGGTAACGCTCTTTATTTAGTTGCTCCAAAGGAAGTGATTTTAATATTACAGGTCATACAGAATTGTGCGGCAAGGCTGCTCACTGACACCCCTAACCGCTGCTCAGCAAGACCGGCTCTCTGCTCTCTCCACTGGCTTCCAGTACAGGAGAGAATAAACTTCAAGGCTCTCTGCATAGCCCACAAGGCACTGAATGGAAGCGGACCCATAATCACAAAGGCCATGATTCGCCCCTACAGGGCAAGCAGTACACTTCGATCAAATAAACTCCATCTTGCTGTAGTCCCCAAGATCAATAAGGCCAGAAGTGGCGGCAGGCTTTTCTCACTCAATGCCTCCAGACTCTGGCATGCCCTCCCACTACATCTAAGGAGCGAGCTGAACCATCTGAAGTTCCGCAAACAATTAAAGACCTGGCTGTTGACATAAAGAGAGCAGTCCCCCCCCAAGCTTCGCGCAGTGCTGGGATGCCTCCGGGTAGCCATGCACTATACAAGTGCCAATACAATACAATACATCTGCTTATCCAGTCGAGCTATAATCAATGTATCAACATTAAATGGATCAATGTGTCCCTTATTTAAATGCATTCAGTGTATTTGTTTATGCCAACTGTATCTGTTTGAAAGCCATTTTGAATTTAACATTGGCCTGGCATGTAACCTGGCCCGAGTAACATGCATTTTATTTGATTAAAATGCTTTGCCAGTGTCTTGCTTTTCTCTCCTCTGTCGGTGTCTTATCATCGTGTTTGTTAAGTTGGAAAATGCATATTGTTTACTGTACTAGACTGATAGGTAGCTGAGACTTAATTCGAAGTTGGCCACGGACATGGCGATTGCGACTGTGGGAGAGAGATTCTTTTCAAGCAGACTGGACCAATGTTACATCCAAGGCCGTGGAGCTGTGTAATTATGAGTTGCTTAGTATAGGTGTAGCAGATTCTGTCCTGACTTCGCTGAGAAAAGACCCTTTTGTCAACTCAGCTGATTTTCCCTGCCGAGTGTGTTGCACTTCATGCTCAAACACTTTTGTCCCTTCCCTGAACCTTAAATTTGGTTCAACTGATTCTGACACCTTTCTCATAAAAATCCCCTTGTCACTTTCAATGCTTTATTTAAACAAGAGAAGTGCCTTAATGGAACATTAATATTTGGTATTTCCCTCTCTTAGGTGACTGCATTTTGTATCTTATTCTTCTTTATAATATACAAATTTCGATTGCATCTTATGATTTGTTTGTTGACCTTTGCAAACCGATTTGGATTGTGATTTGACGAAACCGCTAATGAAACCCTTATTGTTTGGACATCATCCTGTCTGTTATTTCTGTGGAGCCAGATTGGTTTCACGGTACTTGAAATATATTGCTGATGCTAGCTCATTTCTTACACTTCAATTGCGCAATCAAAGGTCCATACGACCAGTGGAGAGTCCTCTTTGATGATTTTACTAAGCGATTGAGATAGGAGTTCCGCTTCATCAGTGGTAAACAAAATAATATATTACTTTACAAGGTAGAGCACATTAGATCTGTACACATGTTGTTGTTTAATTTAACAGGTATACACCCTCTGGGGTCAGTTGACCTTTGTTTCTTTCTATTACCAAGAACTGCTTTTTATAGCAATTTTAAAACCCTGAGGGGAAAAAACAAAGTTGGTTACAGTTGGATGTGAGTTCCAGGTTAGGGGTCTTGGTAGGCTGAAGAACCAGGATTTGGCTATGGCACAGAAAGGCGTGGGTGAAGTGTGAGGGTGCTGATTGGAAGACCATAGGTTCATGGTGGGAGTGTATTGGGCAAGAATGTCAGAGAGGCATCTTGGGGATGAGCCATTGACAGGTGACGGCAGGTCTTTAATTCCATCTGGCATTTCTCCTGTGGGCTGGAACCCCTGGAAGGCAGTTTTGAAAGCCCAGGACCGCTCCTGGTGCTCCTGTCACTTTCCCCAGCTCCCAAGGTTAACTTCAGCAGGCAAAGGGGGGTCCAAAAGAGAGAGAGAAAGAGAAGGGGGAGGGTGAAGATAGAGAGAAAGTGATCAGAGAGGGAGAAGGGAGAGAATGAATGGATGAAAAGAAAGAGATAGTGCATGGAGATGAAGGGAACAGGGTTGCTTTGAGCATTATTGTCAGTGCTGGCTCTGCTTCCCCAGTCCAGCCCTGGCCATCAACATCCTTATAGATGAATATAAGGAACTTGTATAGGCTCCTTGTTGTGGCAGTAAGCTAGATCAGCCTGGTGATGATAATGAGATGAATGCAGGGTTCTGGTGGCAAATGTGAAAACTTTGGCCCTTATTACGAATTTGGCGGTCCAATTGGCTGCCAAACCCATGGTGACGGTCCACCTGCCTCATTAGGCCTATGACGGTTGGACTGCCACAGAACCTCTGCTGCCACCACAAACCCTGGTGTAGGGGCAGCGGAATGAGGACCCTAATATGCTGGTGGTGCACTGCGGTGCTGGCGGTACCGCAGAGGGACCGCCATGTACCGCCCGCCAGAGAAAAAATAAGCTGTTCTCTGGTGGGCGGTCTTTAATGGCTCTGGTCATCTCGAAGTGGGGCGGCAGCATGGCGGCCTCACTCCGACACCGCCAAAGTCATAATAAGGCCCTTTGTCCAGTAGAGGAAAAGACTGGATGGAAGGCACACTAGAATGCTTTTTTGTTAGTCCTGTTTTCTGAATTTCAGTGACCTGATCATCTCCTTGACTGCATTGAATAAGTTTAATTTGTGCATCTTACATATGTTTAGAAGTTGCCACCTAGCTACAACAGCTGTGTTTGTAATGCTGGCTTCTGTTTACGTAGAGGAGCCAATGAGAATGCTGAGGATTCTAGCAAATGAAGAAAATGTTGGGGACTCATGAGAGAAGGAGATAAATGGAGAAGGATGTTCTCCTTTTTATTTCTGTATTAAGAACAAGGGTGACCTCAAAATTTTAAAGAACCTGGGGTAATGTAATATATTTGGAAAAACAATGGTCCACTCAGGCATCAGTCCCAGCAGAAAAGTAAACTGTCTTCAATAATTGACGACAGATCAATAAAAATGTTTGTCCCCGGCAAAGATGAAACAGCCAGGTAATCAATACCTTATGACCATTTATTAATTCATTGCATACGGCGTTTAGACCTCTGGTAATGTGAGGTCATCATCAAGAATGGGCGAGAGCACCAGATATCTAGAAATTTAAAATCATATTTATGATAATCATGGTTAAGCGAATCTCTACCTGAAAAGGAGAATTGTTTAAACTTGCCTGGGGGGAAGCAAAACAATAGTCAATCCAGGAGGGTGCTCCCTTCAGAGAAATATGGAAAGGAAGTCAAGGGTTCTTTAATGAGGTTCTCCTATGGCAGGCATGATATGCTTTGGTGCCTTCTTTTCTCCCAGCCTCCCTCCCAATGTCATGCCTTCTCCCCCACCGCCCTCCCGTTATCTGTGCCTTCTTCCTCTCCCCTGCCTGCTCTCCCGTTGGCCCTGCCTTCTCCCACCCGCCCTCCCTCCCTCCCATTGTCCGTGCCTTCTACCCCCGCCCACTCTCCCTCCCATTGTCCGTGCCTTCTACCCCCCCCGCCCTCCCTCCCTCCCATTGTCCGTGCCTTCTCCCCCGCCACCCTCCCTCCCATTGTCCGTGCCTTCTACCCCGCCCTCCCTCCCTCCCATTGTCCGTGCCTTCTACCCCCCACCCGCCCTCTCTCCCATTGTCCGTGATGCCTACCATTTGCAATGCAATAGGTCTCGCGTAAATGCAAGACTTATTACATTGCAAATGCTTGTTTCTTTAAAGAGCCCTACTGATTTATGACAGACCATTTTCAACCCCCTAAATCCATAGGCTTGGCGTAATTTCTTTCATTTCCGCATGGATCCCTGTGTAGATTGACTTGACCTTTCCCCAACAATCATTCTACCTCGTTTAGACTTGTTCCCTGCTTCAAGTAATTGCACGAATTTACAGGCAGATCGTGACCAAGCTTTATCACGCTGCCTCTTTTTTTCCAGATTTTATTCCTCCAGCGGACTCTTCTCTAATGACTCTGTAAGTCTCATGGGCTCATTCACTTTTCATTATATGCACACAGCTTGTCTCCTGCCCTTCTTCTTTAATCTTGTGCATTCAATATTTGTTTCAGTTGTACATCCGCAAAGGTATATTGTTTAATACAACACAGGAGACACCTTTTCATTATTTTGTATACAGGATTAATTTCTCATATTTAATTGTGTTTGTATATATTTATGTAGGATCTACGGCGTGTTCTGAAGTTTCTTTCGTCTTGATGATGACCCTGGAACTCTTTCTTACGGGTCAAAACTGCATTGACATTATGTAACGAAAATACTTCCTTGAAATTACAATGGCCTTACAGGAGCTACGTTGAATGCTACTAATTCTATATATCTGTATATGCTCCATGTAATTACTCCAAATGGCAATTTGTTGGTCATTTATGTATACCACATTTTTACTAATCAGGGGGCATATTATCAAGGACGGCGTTAAAATTATAGCCGGTTTAGCGGCAGAAAACTGCAGCTAAAGCGGCGGTAATGGGCTTGATAATATGCCCTGGAGAATTCCAATAGAAGCCCGTGTTCACACCAGAACATGGGCTTCTATGGGAATTCTCAAGGGCATATTATCAAGCCCATTATCGCCGCTTTAGCGGCAGTTTTGTGCCGCTTAACCGGTGATAATTTTTAATGCCGTGCTTGATAATATGCCCCCAAGTTCGCAAGCTTTTTTTGGTTTACTACTTTTTTCACTTGTACCATGTGAATATTTCATTCACAGAGCACACTTGTTTTATGTAGACCTCGTGTGTATACTGCATAATTAGACTGTGTTTCCTTGCATTTATATACATAAAAACAATTGTATGAAATAAGTTCTCATTTGAATGATATATATGTGCAACTTTGCCAATTAGATAATAGTCCTCACTGTCTCTGACTTGTTCAATCCACTCTGACCTTTATTGATACCCGGTAGGACTTCTGTTGTTCATAACATAAACAGAACATCGACAGGCAGCCGTGGAAAGTTACACACAAAAGAACGTCCTGAGTATTGCATCCTCAAGAGAACACAAACTTTACAATTTGCGTTTGTAGAGACACCTCAGTTGAGGTTTCATTTTAGATTATTTTCCTGAAATGGAAAAACACACAAATAGAAAGAGAGAAATACTTGTTAACATAAAATAAATTTGCACTATTATTATGCAAATTTGAATAGCTGTCAATGCATGCTGACTGTGGTCTAGTAATGCTACCTGAACCACGTCTAAGTTAGGCATCATTTCAAATGAGCAAAAACTCATGTATGATGTATGAGAGGATTCGCTCTGTGTTGACAAAGGTGATGTATTTCATAGAGGAATCTGTGTTTCTAATTCATATGAACTTAAAGTCACTAAAGTAACCTATCAGTAAGGCATTGAAAAGAAGCAATGCACGTTATGGACATGAGAGACTAAAACAATATTACAAAAATAGCCCCACACTAAAATATGATTTTCCCTACTTGTGTCTAAAGAATAACATTGTATTTACCGGTTTGGCTGCCATCTTTAAATAGCATTGTAGCACCATTTTGTGGGGATATCAATGCGCAGCAAAATCAATATAAAGTGGACAGACTGTCCAGCAGGGTGAGGTGAATTAAGAACGAACCTGCATTCTTCAAGCTTGATACTCAAAAAACATAAATATTGCATATGTTTTTTTGATGAGTTAATTTTCAAGATGTTTAGTTGAGATTTGACTTTGTACATTCCAAAGTCTGGGTCTCACTATTTCAATGCATTGGACACTTTTATGGGTGTTGTGGCATCAGGTGTTGTGAGACGGAACAAAGGTTTTGGGTGGATAATAGTATACAATATTAATTGGTGAACTGCCTTCCGATCACCGGTGAAAAAACAAACACTATTCAACTCAATCTTTAAAGGTAAACGAGCTTAGCACCAGGACTTTACAAAACAGTGGGCCTGATTCACTTTACTTCTTCTAAATGCCTTTTGTGAATACCGAAAGTCATAAAGTTAGGATTTTGTCTCAGATTACTTTTGTGAATCAGGCCCATAGTTATGGTTTCCCCTTCTGTGAAAGGACTTTCTTTTGGGCCATGTGGTGGAGACTGGAGGGTGGGGGTAATGATCCTTCCTTTAATTTAACAAAGCATCTGAGCCAGCTCTAAGCCAAGGGTGTCAGGAAATCACACCTTCAGAGGGGGATCAAAAAGCAATATCACATATTTATGTGTCCTCAACACTCAGGCCAGGGAGCCAGGCAGTGGCGGCAGGTAAGTACAACTGAGCGGGGAGGTAGTGGACGCACAAATGCACACTCACTTACATTCTTACATTCACTTGCAGGCACGTGTGTGCACACACACACCTTCAGAACACTCACTCACAAATAGACATACATTCATACATACACGCCAGGCCCAGTGGAACACAGCACATTGTGGTGGATTCACTTACCTGAATGGGCCTGCCTTACCTCTGTCAAACACATAAAGACGGGGCTTTCCTAGTGGAGTACCAAGTTCCTCCACCATTGTAGTTCATCCACACAACCAAAGAGGAGGCAGCATCCAACCGTAGACGGTTCTCACTATGCACAGGGGAGTACACAAACACTGCATGTATATCCTGGTCCCTCTCAGCTAGAGTGAAACAACCACCATCCACAGCACAATAGGCACAACACCTAATCGCAGCGGACACAACTGACACATATGTCAATGCTACACTCATGCCAAGCTCATACACCCTCCACACATGTCAACACTAACCCTGGGTGTAGTTTGCGTAGTGGCGCTACGCTATGCTACGCGAAGTGCACTTCGCACTACGCGAGCTATGTGTAGCTACGCGAACTGCGTAGTGCAGTTTGGGAAAATGCTGTTCACACTGATTGCGCAGTGCCGGATGCTTGTCCGCACTGTGCAATCATTGCAAACGGCATCTTGCACAGTGCAAGTGGTCGTTTTCTGCCGCTCGAGTAGATTTGTACTCGAGCGGCAGCTTTCTCATCGCGGACTGGTAGTTTCTCATCGTGAGCAGTCGAGAGCATACGCTCTCGCAATGAGAATATTGACCTCCCCACGTTGAGAATCTCGCTGGGTGGTTTATTTTCCACGCTCGCGATCGGCAGCCTGATGTTGCTGATCGTGAACGAGGAAAAAGTCTCGCCGGGATGTAATTTTGCTCGCTCGCATTCGCCAACTTGACGTTGAGGACCGCGAGCAAGCAAAAAATGCCCGCAACGCTACGCTACGTTTTTCCACTGTGCTGCGTGCAATTCGCATAACTTATAGTAGCGCAAACTACGCAAACTTCGCGAGCGTAGCGTAGTACTACGCCCAGGGTTAGTCAACAACACACCCAAGAAGAGCACAGACAACCTCAACACATGTGATCATGCTTCACAACCTGGGATAGGAAAATGAACACAACACCCAAGGGAGTTAAAGTTCACAAATCCTCCACACCTGTGCTCATAGCTTGCAGCCAAAGGGGCGCAATGACCTCCTACAACACAACAGCAATTCTCACCTCTTTCCTGTGGGGACACAGGGCATTACCGCTCCACAAACAGAGTAAATGCAAGGTAAATCCTGCACACTACAGACAACTGGTACACCCACCCACAGCTCAGGGCACCACATGCTCATCAACCCATTCTGCTAACAGCACAGGGAAAATATTTTTCACCTTCACAAACGCCAGAGTAACAAATGTCAATTTCCATCCAGCACACAGCTGCATCATTAACAGAACCAGCACTCAACCAACACAATGCACCACTCCCAGGTAAGCTATTAACAAAAACCACACACACACATCATAGGGCCTAAACACCACACATGAGTGTGGGATTCCACATCTGTGATCTTTTATCACTTTCACAGCAGATTCCTCTTGTGAATGAAAGAACCTCACCATGTTACAAAACAAGTCACAATATAGCTGTATGCCCTACATGTTGTCACCAAGGCATATTAGTTCAATTGACTCTGTGAATCTGTTGAAATAATGCATAGTTCAAATAATTGCCTGCCCATTAACACCCAACGTTGTGCTCCATAACTTGACAGTACAATGCCCTCCGGCAAGAACACAGAATGCTCCAAGACCACTGCCCTCTCACTCAGCATCTAAGTCAGAATCAAATAGCACCTTGAGGGTGAGGCCATGACCAGACTTACAGACTTATACCATCTAGTGATACATTTCATCAGCTCCGTAGCTCAGCGGGCTGTTTCACATGACATATCTGTCACAAAGAAAATTGGCACAGATACAGAGCAGACATGAAATCTATGAGCATGTTGCGGAACCAGGGTTAATAGGAAAAAATGCACAAAATGCGCCCTGAGATGGGGCACAAACCACCAATGTCTAGATGTTCTTCTGGAAGAAGGAAAGGTTAGGCTTCCCCTGTGAAGCACCTGTACCTGCCGCTTCCCAGCTGCTAAAGCCCAATGCCTTCCTCCCGTCTCCTGCCATTCAGTACTATGGGGCATATTATCAAGCACGGCATTAAAATTATCGCCGCTTTAGCGGCAGAAAACTGCCGCTAAAGCGGTGATAATGGGCTTGATAATATGCCGCAAAGAATTCCAATAGAAGCCCATGTTGACACCAGAACATGGGCTTCTATGGGAATTCTCAAGGGCATATTACCAAGCCCATTATCGCCGCTTTAGCTGCAGTTTTCTGCCGCTAAAGCGGCGATAATTTTAACACCGTTTCTTGATAATATGCCCCTATGTTGGTGGTTCTGGGAGCAGCCAACCTTTTCCAGGCTTGGAGGGAAATAACTATAGATGTTTGGATGCTAGATCTAGTCCAGAACAGGTAGATTCTGCATTTTCAAGCCATATTGTAGGTCTACTAGCTAGGAGCATCCAGATCAGTAGAAGTACAATCATTTACACCTATTTCCGTTAATAGAGGTTTCCACCAAGGGAGCAGTAGAGAGAGTTCCAGGTCACTAATACATGGAGTATTTCTTGGGCACAAAAGGATTCCTGGCCTGAGCCATAAGACAGTGCTTGAAATGGAAATGTAGAAGATCAGATACCCTATACCAGAATACCTCCTTGCTTTTGAGAAGTCCTGGTACTCTCCAAATAAAAGTAATGGACCTCTGCTGAGATGTAAAGATACTCCCCCTCTCAAAATAGAGAAGTGCACCTCAAAGATTTTATTTTCAGAGTCTAGTATGACTTTGATAAGTAAAGTAAAAATGTTTCTGGCATGGACCTTATTTTATTACTTAAATTCCTTCCATTTAAAACTAAAGTCTATCTGCAAGCCTTCTATAAATTGTGGTGGAAGCTCACTTCAGATGGCAAGACACCTTTGGCTACCCTTACATTGATTCTTAAGGAGATACTATCCCTATGCTGGGACACGATGGTATAATGCTATATTCACACAACAGTAAAAAATATTCAAAAAAGCACTTATTACATTTTACATTTATTATATAAAAATGTGTGTACATTTAATAAAATCAATTATACATATACATGAATTTTAAAAAACCCCACAGAAAATCACTATTTCAAAATATACACGTTTTCACTCAAATATAATCAACAGCCTGTTATGAGCCCGCATAACAGAAAATACCAGAAGACAGTGCACTTTGTCATGGATTACACATCCTAATGGGTCATTTATGTTGGACCGTGGTTAGTGATATATAAACACCGTTATATCTACTAAAGAACAACCACAGTTCTCCCTTGGATTGCGTTATTCAGATGCGTCGACGCGTTTCGATGGAAATGCTTATAAAACCATCTTTATCAAGACGAATAATAGGCTGCAGGTCCTCATCTATTATACAGGGACCTGTTTATCTCAATCCCAGTATTCCAATCTATGCTCCGTGTTCCCTTATTCGTTCACGTGGTGGAGCGCTGTATGTTCTATTTATTTTATGTAGATAATTACCGGCTTGTTTTTCCCGATAGTTATTTCATAGAAGTGACGGGGGTCAGTGATACTCCTCCCTCAATGTTCGTCACCTTTTAGCCTCACTAACGTCGGCTGAGGGGAGAGAGCACAGGAGCACTTCCGCATTCGAAGCCGACGTTAGTGAGGCTAAAAGGTGACGAACATTGAGGGAGGAGTATCACTGACCCCCGTCACTTCTATGAAATAACTATCGGGAAAAACAAGCCGGTAATTATCTACATAAAATAAATAGAACATACAGCGCTCCACCACGTGAACGAATAAGGGAACACGGAGCATAGATTGGAATACTGGGATTGAGATAAACAGGTCCCTGTATAATAGATGAGGACCTGCAGCCTATTATTCGTCTTGATAAAGATGGTTTTATAAGCATTTCCATCGAAACGCGTCGACGCATCTGAATAACGCAATCCAAGGGAGAACTGTGGTTGTTCTTTAGTAGATATAACGGTGTTTATATATCACTAACCACGGTCCAACATAAATGACCCATTAGGATGTGTAATCCATGACAAAGTGCACTGTCTTCTTGTATTTTCTGTGATGCGGGCTCATAACAGGCTGTTGATTATATTTGAGTGAAAACGTGTATATTTTGAAATAGTGATTTTCTGTGGGTTTTTTTAAAATTCATGTATATGTATAATTGATTTTATTAAATGTACACACATTTTTATATAATAAATGTAAAATGTAATAAGTGCTTTTTTGAATATTTTTGACTGTTGTGTGAATATAGCATTATACCATCGTGTCCCAGCATAGGGATAGTATCTCCTTAAGTGTGATAAGTACCCCATTCCCTTTAAAAGATAAGGGGTCTCTCTCGGTCATTTACATGCATACCCTTACATTGATGACTGGCTGATGAAGATGAACACATACAGAGGAGCAGTTCGAGTTTCTCCAAACTACAGCATCCTGGTTACACTCGCTTGGGTTCTTGTTGGATCGGAGCAGTCTTCCCAGATACAAGCAGCAACATTTTCTGATCGCTATTATGGATTTATAGGTTGGAAAAATGTTTCCTTCAGAGGAGAGATTTTCTTTGCTGCTTTATATTAGAACCCTTTTTTCAAAAGGCACATGCTCTGATATTGAAATTGAAGTTTGACATCCTTTGTTTACTATGACAGACACTACCCAAGACCACTAGAAAATACCTTGACGACCAGTCAGTGGCGTGAAGCTTAACAAGATTGGGAGAATAAGATTGTCATCATGCAGAAGCTCAAAATTATTTAAGGTGGCTGCATGACTAAAGCCTGGGAACCTAAGTGGCCTGCAAAAATACAGGCTGAAACATGTAAGGTCAATATATCCCATAGACACCCAATGGCTGTTTTTTATCTCTTTCACAGACTCCTGTTAAATTAACATCTGTCCTCCTTTACTACTCCCTTACAGGAGCACTGCTTAGTTACTGCCTTTTAGGAGAAAAAAAAGTAAACTAAGTGTAATGGTAGCAGTGCCTCATTTGAGCCGATGTTTGCATGTGGAGACTACCAGCACTCATTTTTGGAGACATGGACTTATTTTTCATCATCAGACTCTGGAGAGAGAAATACATAAACAGGGTAAAAGAAGGAGGAAGAGAAAGACATAAAAACTGTGACAAATGGAAAAAAGCAGGGATGAAAATAACCTGCAAGATTGAGATAAAAGGGCAGGGAGTGTATGTTGTGGATGAAAGAGGGAGTGCTGGCTGCGGACTTCTGAGCAGAACCTTGGGCCCAACACCCATTCTTTTACACATTGAGGACTGGTTAGTAGTTTTCCAACATGGCATCATCATTTAAGCCACCAACTCAACCATACATGAAAGAAACCACAGATCTTCAAACAGAACTATGGGAGTGGGGTGAGGAGGGTGGACACCATAAACAGGCAGTCTTATTTCCATATGCAGCTTCCAATTGAGTAGTTTTATTTAACAATTACAAAACATGTTTAATCAAATTTTTAAAACATATTTCTATTTTAAAATATTTTGTCTAAATATGTTCCAGGCCCCTTCTATGCTCATGGGTAATGTAATGGCTATCAATATAGCACATGAAGGAGATCTAGAATTACAAGCAAGAGTCGTGTTCTTTTGTTATCCCCTCTAGTATTGCTTATTTATTACATTTACAAAGCTGCTCTGTTGTTTAATACCCTACAACCCGATTTAAATGAAGTGCAGTCAAAGCGTTGCCAGTGCACCGTTAAAAACTTCCAACTATAGTCTGCTTCACCTCCTGCTGGGGCCACAGATCGAGAGACAGAGGAGCAGACCGGGAGCGGACCGGAAGCGAGAACCACACTCCCCAGGGTCCTTTGCGGCTTCCAGCGCCGTCGCTCAGCCGCCAGCATTGCCTGTGCGCCAGGAGGCGCCGTAAAAACTTCCAGGGGCTCCCGTCCACACCAGGACGAGACAGGACAGGGCCACACCTCTGTGACTTGCTTTTATTTGCAGTTCTAGACTACGACCCCAAAAGTACTCTTTCTCCTTGCCACGGGCAACTGACTTATATCCTCATTCTTTTTATATTTTTTGTTTATGCATTTCTTTATTGGTTGGTGGCTAAAGCTTTAAGTAGTCTTAACTCTACTGCGAGGCAAGTTCTGGTTTATAACTTACTGTCTTTGTTTTTGCCACTGCATTTTACATTTTACTTGTTGCCTGTGTATAATTAACCAATTCTGGAATAACCTAATGGGGAAGAGAAAAGCTCTGGATAGTGGGGAGGGGGGACTTTTGAAGAAAGGCAAAAAAACAAAAAATACATCCAAACAATCGTTGTGTAAAACCCATGTCATGGATCGCATTGTTAACCTTGCTGGTGACTGTGAGGAGATTTTATTAGCCCGGCACGTGCAGTTCTTCCACCATGGCAAGTGCACCCCCCACTCACTTTAGCCACAACCTCGAAAAAAGCAATTCCTGATATGTTTAAAAAATTCTCTTCAAAGGGCCAACAAATCTCTATTCACGAATGTACTTTGCTTGAAGAGAGTTATATCTCCTCTCTGCCAAGTTTTCACCCTCCTACAACATGCGTCACTAAGTCTGCCATTATATGTTAAAATAGATTCTTACTCCTACTTTAAATAACCGTGGAACTCAATGACCAGCAGAGTTCCAAGGGGCCAGAAGGTGAATGTACCAGTTGTGATAATTCAACTAATAGGGTTTTGTGTTCTTGTATAGATATGTTTAGAAACCAGATAACCGATTTAAAGGCCCAGACTAAGCAACTTATGGAGGAAGTTAATGAACTAAAGGGTATGATTGACATACTCTCCATAGCACTAAAAATACGTCCTAGTAAAGATTATCCAGCCGCAGAAGCCCTGCCCCAGACTCAAGTTTGTAGAACATCTAACATCAGTAAAGGTAATTCATGCAGTCCAATTATCAAACACAAAGTCAACGGACAACTAGCAAAGCTCAACAAACAATCAATTCCTGGCCCAAATATCATGCAGAACCCTGCTACCCTCGTAGAGCCAGTGAATAGATCCTACAGCTTGCTCAATGTACACGCTAGAAGAGAAATGCACATTCCTTTTCGCCCCAATGTTCAGCCTAGGGCAACCTTACCTGCAAGAGCAAGTGATCACGATAATTCTTTTTTTCGATCCTCCAAATCACAAATGTTTGTTGACTAATGTCCCAAAAATTTCGCCTAGTTTAATTAAGGAGGATGAGCAGTCCCTGGCCAACAAGTGTACCCAGTGGTTGAGACATGTGCGTAAGTGCAGATCCATAATCAGGAAGGACATATCCTCCGCTGTAAGATACTCTTCTAAGGATAACAACTCTGATTATGTGTGTCTTACCCTCGTTTCCCCATTGTTGGTAGAAAATCTGGTGGCTTTTCATTTAAGAACATCTCATTTGATACATACAAACATTAGGCTGAAACTGAACCCTCCTGACTTTGCCTCTAACCTAGCCTCTAACGCCCCAGAGCTAAGCTGTATCGTGGACTCGTCCCTTCAAAATATAGATTGACTTTTAACAGACTTATGCCCCCAAGACGGATCCCTAGTACTCACTCAACAAGGAGGGGCCGAAGGTCACTCCATAAGATGTCCCCCCAGCACCGGCTTTGATGGGACAGATTGTGTAGAAGCACCACCCAGGATCCTAACACCATTATTAATTGTTCCTCCTAGCCATATAGGTAATCTTGTCTTAGTTTTAGTCATCCCCAACAAGGGCAATACTGTGGAGGCCAGCCTAGGTACAACCACAGGCTTCCAAGATACACCTTTAATGACAATAGTTTCCTGGAACATAGCAGGGTTGACTCATAAGATTCCATCACTTGACTGGTCAGATTTTATAGAAACACAGGATATTATAGTGTTCCAAGAGACCTGGGCATTAGCTCCAGTTCACCATTTTGACTTTTTAAATGTTCACAAATTAGCAGTAGGTGATCGTAAAGGCAGACCCTCAGGAGGGCTAACAATATGGGTAAGGCAGAGTTCTGCCTAAAAGATAGTGGAAATGGAGATCGATAACATTGACATTATGGCACTACTCATCTGCCCTAATCATCCCCCCAACCTACTTATAGTTAACGTATATGCTAGGGGCTTAGTGGGTGGCAGGTCATCTAAGACAATCATTGACCTCAACGGTTTTTTAGTCAGAATGGGTGAAGATACAACATAATCATAGCAGGAGATTGTAATACTACATTTGAGCCTTTGGATTCCGAGGATAGCAACCTTAGTGCTGACGAAGATGTCCAGTGGGGTATACCCCAACTGGAGATACCACCAATTGAAAAGTGGACTGAGGCAGCGCTCCAGCTGAAAGCTTAGTTTAGAAAGGGAGGTTAGCGCAGCAAATGGCCGTACACCCTCTGACCGCTTAGAATCTCTAACATACAACAACGGTTTGAGAAGCAGTCGTATAGACTACATCTTTATTAATATAGAGAATTGGTCATCACTAGTGGATATGGAGGTCTGTGTAAGGAATTAAAGCGACCACAATCTATTGCTGCTAAAACTCAAAGGCTCATTTTATGTAACAATTTTGCCCCCAGTCGGTGTATTTGAGACTGCTGATGCTATAATTAGTAATGACATGAGGCGGATCAAATGGTCCCCGATTATCGAGAATGAAGGCTCCCTTGATAACATGAAAGCAGAGGTGATGAACTCACTAGACCTTCTTCAAAAATCAACAGTCAGGGTGAAATCAACCGTAATATCACTCAAATTCACGAAACCATGTTTGCAAACATCAGGTGGTTCTTTGTTAAACCCTTTAAAACTCCTAAGAGATCTTCATTAAAGCATGACCACTGGTACAACAAGGCTTGCAAGGTAGCATGCAAGCAGTTTTCCCGGGCAATAAAAACCAACGACATAGGCAGGATAAGAACAGCACGTAAACAGTATAAATCCACGCAAAACATTAGCAAAAAAGGATTGGGATGAAGAATAGTGGAAGGAACTTTTGCAAGCTAGCAAAATGAAAAACATGCAATCATTTTGGCAGCTTGTCAAATGGGGTAGAGGAGGCCAAGGCAGTGCCCCCTTAAACCACATTGCCCCGGACCAATGGGTATCCTTCTTTGAGAACCAATTTGCAGTTGCTGAGAATATACCCCCCTTCCTAGTTCCAAATGTAGACTCACCAGTAACATGTTCCTTAAGGGAAGTGGAAACTGCTGTGAATTCAGCACCAAAGGGAAGGGCCCCCGGTCCTGATTGCATCCCCGCAGACCTATTCTTACCTGTTAAAGATAATTGGCTCAAGTATATTCTGATCCTCGCAAATGCGATTGCCAGAGGAGCTCCCATCCCCGACTCCTGGCAAGGAGCCGAAATCTTACCTATTTACAAAAAGGGGGACTGTTCTAGCCCCAGTAATTACAGGCCAATCGGCCTGATCGATTCCACCCAAAAGATTATGGCTAGATTGGTTCTCAATAGAATTTCGATCTGGATAGCAGAGAACAACATATTATCCCCCTTCC
Source organism: Triturus cristatus (assembly GCF_964204655.1). Lineage (NCBI taxonomy): Eukaryota > Metazoa > Chordata > Amphibia > Caudata > Salamandridae > Triturus > Triturus cristatus. Next base: position 254,998,964 of record NC_140586.1, read on the forward strand.
AAGCAGGTTTTAGGGCCCTCGTAAGTACAATTGATCAAGCTTTTTATTTAGTCTCAATTTACTGGCGTGTTGTACTATTAGCGGGTGGAACTATTTATGCCACCTTTGGAGATCTCAAAGCAGCATTCGACACGGTCCCGAGAAACAAACTCTGGGCCGTACTGAGTGACCTAGGATTACCCTCCGAGCTCTTGCAGCTTGTAGTCAAACTGCATGAATCCAATTACGCGCAGGTTTGTTGGGGTGCTCAAGGGAACACTACCCCCAAATTCCCAATCCTTAAAGGGGTACGTCAAGGGTGTGTACTTGCCCCCACCCTGTTTTCACTGTTTATAAACGGCGTGGTCAATTAATTTTTAGAGTACTCCACCGATGCACCCTCTGTTTCTGGCATAAAAGTCCCAATACTCATGTTCGCGGACGATACTCTAATTTTATGAAAAACTCAAGTTAGGTTGCAGAGAGCACTGACCCGATTTAAGTCATTTTGTAAGGAAGATGAGTTATTGGTAAACGTGGATAAAACTAAATTTATGGTGTTGCACAAACACAAAGTGATCAAGTCAAGGGTTGTTATGAATAATGAGCCATTGGAACAAAAAGATTTATTTACTTACCTAGGAGTAAACATAGGCCGCAAACTAGACTGGAAACCCCAGATAGAAATTATGGCGCTTAAGCATTCCCAGCTTGCAGGAGTGATTTTTAAAGAACACAGACTCTCCCAGACTAAGCCAGTCGGTGCTGCACTTAAGATATATAATAAGGTTATGGCTTCTATACTTTATGGGGCGGAACTTTGGGGTTTTGAAAACCTGTCCTCACTAGCCCAGGCCCAAAAAAGATTTTTGAGAGGTTTGGTAGGCCTCCCCCAAAGTACACCTCTTATACCCTTATATTCTGATTTGGGGTGCTATTCCCTGGTAGAGGTTGCTAGGTTCAGACCATTGGCCTACTGGAGAAGACTTTGGTCTACCCCGGAATTAGCCCACTATGCCCTAGCTCTCAAAGACATCAGAGATGCCGATACCGCTCACAAGAACAGTTGGTTACAACAGGTGAAAAGCTCCCTGGTGAATATGGGCATGAGGCATTTATGGGAAGACCCGGTGCATAATATATTTCCTCCCAAAAATGCATTTAAAGAAGCTTACTGGGCTATGATTAGAACTGGTAATCTGTGTCATTCTAACTCATCATCTCTGACCAGTACCTTTCTGGACCAGAATCCAGAACCCCTGTATGAAGACTTTTGGGACTTTATAACCAAGCCCACCGATAGAAAACGTTTTTTCCAGTTCCGTATAGGAACGTTACCGACCAAAACTTTCACCAAAACCTGGCACCATTCTCAAGATCGTAAATGCCCATTCTGTCAGAGTATGGATGAAACAATCCCTCAGATATTATTTGTATGCCCAGCATATAGTTCTCTACGGAGCAAATGGTTCAAATCAATTTGTCTGAACTTGGGTACTAGGTCAAGTGCTACTGCCCTGTGAATATTGAAGACCAGCACACAAGAGACAATTGTGATTGCTATAGCAAAGTTTTTAGGCTGGGTGTGGAGAATAAGATGCAAGATTGAAAGCAAGCAGACTGCGACAGTGCTTAGTTAGACACTGTCTTCTGCTTAGCTCTCCAGCCCGCTTATTTATTATACTTCTTAACCAATATTGGGAACTGCTGGCATAGAATATTACATGAATTGTTATTAGCCTGCACAGATTTTATTTTTTTATTGTAAAAAAGTGTGTATAAGCTTTTTTAATTGATATATAAATTGCTTGTTTTTTTAATATGTTTTATCATATTTCTATGTATAGTCCTTGTTGAGAGCTGGATTTTACACTTGTCTTCTTTGGTGATGTTAAATATTTATTGTCTTTTATGCTCAGTGCGGTCGAAATAAAGACTAATAATAAAAAAGAAAAAGAATTGCAATGAATATAAACTCTGTACATTTAGTTAAAAAGTTATCTTCAAGTAGAACATTTTTACATGTAGGCAATCTGACAAGAAAAAAATGATAGCCATCTTTCATTTTCACATTCATTAATACATTTATGACGAATACATTTTAAAATAACAATTATATGTTTGCTGTATCAGTACCGCTGTTTGTAATGCAAAAACTGTAATTAAACATAATAGTAGGACTTGGCATTAAAGTTATTTTAGAATTATTAGAAAAAGAAGAAAATCAAATGCGCTAGAAAGAAGTAGTGATGGCAGGACAGCACAAAGAACAGCTTCCGGTCTTGCAAGGTGACTGGGCGGAGCTTATACACTGCCCCTGTAGTTTATATGGATTTCCGGTTTGATGTCCTGGATCAGGCCCAAGAGGTCGGCAATCACACTCTCGTGCCGTTGTGCGTAGCTGCTGTTGTGGCTCTGGATCTTTGTGGCTGTCTGCTCGTCAATTTTGACTGCGAGGTTCCCCTGAGAGCCCAAGATCTGGGAAAAGGCCATGGAAAGAGAAACAACAAAAACACTTGAGATCAAGTTGGTGTTTACTGTAAGCTAAATGCTCTCGTTTCAAATATAAATATGATTCATACCGCCTAGAGGCACCCAAGACAAAAAATAGGTGGCACTGAACATGCTGTTTTTCTTTTTTTGTTAGGGCATAAAGTGAACACATTACTAGGAGATCCAGGAAATATTTTAAAAATGTAAGAAAGCCATATATGAATGTTTAAATGTGCATGAATGTTTAAATAAAAAAGACACATCATGTATTTCACTGGAACCATGATTATGTGTCGTTCTGGAAAATTGATCACGGATTAAGTGAAGACTAAGGTATTTTTTTGGTGCAGATTTATAGAGCGCGAACTGGACCCGAATGTATTGGAGCACTTTACATGAGCACCAGTTAAGTTACACAAGGACACATTCATTATTATTTTTTGTTTGGTAGACACGGAGAGATTAAGTGATTTGCCCAGAATCACAGGATGTTGAGCCTACGCCAAGACTCGAACCTTGGTTTCCAGCACCAAAATCGGCAGTCTAGCTGTAAGTCTACATCCTCTGCCCAAGGAGAGGTCATCTTTGGTCTCCATACATACTTAACTGAAACATACGATACATTTAAGATGAGAACATTTAGTGATATCCTCTCGTAATTATCATTCGGTTACTTAGCACTACAACCAATTGGGGCATCCAAAAGCTTATGATCAAAAGTCAAGAATCAAATGAATATGGACAGGTGACATTTGGACCTTGGTTGAACTCCCAACAAGTCCTGCACACTTAAAGATTCTGATAGATTGCTACACAGCTTAGACGCCTGGTAACCAAAGATCTGCCGTGTGCTCTGGACTACTGCGATCGCGGTGTTTCAGTTATTAATGAGGCACTGGACGGAGGAGTTGTAATCTCAAATACAACTTTGGCCTTTTCTGGAGGTATCATGCTGCATTTCAGCACAGTGTCTTGTGTGTGATCCTTAAAGTCTCCAACTGAAATCTAGTCTTGACTGTAAACCGGACTAGCCGTTAGTGGGCTGGTGAAATAGGCTCACTTCACAGTGCATCTTGTGTATCTCTATCGTGTTGTCGTGTTCTACAAGAGCCAGGACTTGTACGGCTGCTTTTCAGTCGCATCTACTGCAATGTAATTATTGATATCTAAAGCTGCTATTGCCCTTGCAATTACAGCTCTGGGTTCCCCTGACAAATTAAGGCAGAGGTACCTTTTTAAGTTGATTATGCAATAAAACGGTTGAATAAAGGGCACCTGGGCAAGTGGGAATCAAAAACAATTCCCGGTGATTTAGTCGTCTTCTACAGGGATATTGTTCAGCAGAAGGAAGAGGAGGCTATTATAAGATTTTGTGATAATGGGAAACATACTGAGAGACATTGGCTGTAAGAACTCAATTTTTTATTAATTCAAGGCCAGCTATGTTGCTCGTAATCCTCACAAATGTCTAGAATATTGGCTTGATCATTATAAAAATTGTTAGAAAGCTTAACATTCTGAGTGAAATCTGTGATCAAATTCATTGAAAAAGCTTTATTCATACTTCAAAAGTGAGACCATAAAAGTACACAGTAAAAACAGTCATTCATTTGATAATATACAGTCCTTAAAGTTATAAACTATTTTACACAATACTTGAATCATAATATCACATTTCTGGGTTCTCCTACACCCATGATCCATGCCCCTTAAATTCAATACATTAACAGTAGACAATGCATCATTAAAACACAAGGCATATTAAAAATTCGATCTAATGATATACCACTCATAACGTATTTACAATGGACGAATAGCGAGTAAGAACAATAGGACAAAGACCTCATACAACGGGTCCGCTATGCTGTATTGGACCATCAAGAGCTGAACCCTAGGCCTAGAGTTTCAATTCCTCGCCCCTATTCATACCATTTTCTCAACTTCAAAGATGATACCAGAAAACCGGAAAAAGCAAAAGATAATCAAACATCTGGAAGTAACTGGAGAAATCTAAGGGCAGGCCTAACAAGTACAAAATTCAAAGATTTCAACAAAGGCAGCAGAAATATCTTACAGAGAGCATCATAAAAAAACACACAAAAAAACAAATAGACGAAATCCTGGGCCACAAAATGATCACACGTGCAGACACCAGTCTGTCTATTCCCTTTATTAGGTGGGGTAGAGCCAGCAGCAGATGAATTTGGTGGAACTGAAATTTGTTGAGGAGAAATCGGTGGTGCCCGTTATGTAGATTCAACATATAGAGTTCAATGGTATTCTCCGTTAATAACTGCGCATGGGCACACACTGAAGATTTTTCAAGTTCCTGACCCTCTCTCATTACTTCCTGCCAAAGTGGAAAACTCTTTCGCATCCAGAGAATATCAGCCTTCATAATGTTCATAGGTGAATCAAACATAGCTTCTCTTACCAGTTTAGCGAAGGTGTCCCTTGTGTAGGATTACCATTTAATTGATCGTCAATCCTTGAGCTTCATGCAGTCCTTGATTATCTCCCTGTTAAAGTGTCTATCAGGACGTATCCAAATAGAGAGCCACTTAAGCAGGGGGTGCAATGCAATGATTTCCGAAAGATAGGGCCTACCCGACTCCTTGTGAACCATAAATGCAGAGGTGGATACCAGAACTGTCAGGAAATCTGTGCAATTTCGGAAGTAAAAGTCAAGACTATCAAAGAATTGATGGAGAGGTTAAATGTCAATGTTCAATAGTGTTAGAAATTGGGTTTCTGGTTTACAGAGTTAGGCATTCTGTCCAAGCAGGAACCACAATCCTAGTCAGGGTAAGTGTTTTACACACTAAAAGTTTACCTATGCTCACCCTTTGGTAGCTTGGCATAGAGCAGTCAGGCTAAAGTAAATAGTCAATGAATGTGTAAAGTATTGGGGCCCGATTCACAGAACTAACTTAAGACAAAATCCTAAACTTACTACCATTTTGGTATTCACAGAAGGCACTTACTCATTTTGGTATTCACAGAAGGCACTTACTCATTTCGGTATTCACAGAAGTTAGGAGTCCTAACTTTAGGACTCCGAAATGCCTTCTGTGAATACCGAAAGTCTTAAAATTAGGATTTTTCTCAGTTTAGGAGTAGTAAAGTTAGGACTCCTAACTTTACTACTCCTAAAATGAGAAAACTCCTAACTTTACGACTTTAGGTGTTCACAGAAGGCATTTAGGAGTCCTAAAGTTAGGAGTCCTAACTTTACTACTCCTAAACTGAGAAAAATCCTAATTTTAAGACTTTCGGTATTCACAGAAGGCATTTAGGACTCCTAAAGTTAGGAGTCCTAACTGTACTACTACTAAACTGAGAAAAATCCTAATTTTAAGACTTTCGGTATTCACAGAAGGCATTTAGGAGTCCTAAAGTTAGGAGTCCTAACTTTACTACTACTAAACTGAGAAAAATCCTAATTTTAAGACTTTCGGTATTCACAGAAGGCATTTAGGAGTACTAAAGTTAGGAGTCCTAACTGTACTACTACTAAACTGAGAAAAATCCTAATTTTAAGACTTTCGGTATTCACAGAAGGCATTTAGGAGTCCTAAAGTTAGGACTCCTAACTTCTGTGAATACCGAAATGAGTAAGTGCCATCTGTGAATACCAAAATGAGTAAGTGCCTTCTGTGAATACAAAAATGGTAGTAAGTTTAGGATTTTGTCTTAAGTTAGTTCTGTGAATCGGGCCCTTGGTGCACACACACATGGTAACACAGTGAAAACACCGCAAAAGTCCTCAACACCAGTTTAAAACAATAGCCAATATTCATCTGCCTAACACATGACTAAAACAACAAAAATCCAACATGCAGAAGTCAAATTATGAATCTTGCAAGATTAAATGAAAATGCAGTGCTTAGAAGTCAATAGCTCCAACTGGGGCATTCTGGTCACACTTTACTGGGGCAAATCCAAAAGTTCAGTCTGACCGCGATGGAGCGCGACCTGGATATAGGAGTCATGCAGACCCACTGACAGTACCTTGGATGCGTCGAATCTCAGGACGATGCATTGAAAAATGCATGCTGTTGGAGGCGATGCATCGGTTCCGAAGTCAGGCAACGTCGATCCGTCAAGTCAGGAGTGCACGTCGGGTCAAGGTGTGGATGTCAATCTGCTGGACTATAGGTGATGGGTTGGTGTTAAGCCTCACAGGGCCAGGAATGCATTGGGGATGCGGTGGCCAAGACTGCCTCAGCATTTGTGATTTAGAGGCGCTGCAACAGTAATTCAAGGCTGCATTGTAAGTCGAGGTTGTTGCTTCACGCAGTTGGTGAGTGGTGTCCACGACTTCGGTGTAGGCAGTGGCTATATGTTGAGATTGCAGATAAATGCGCTGGTTCAGATCGACGCTTTGGTGTTAATGCATTGGTTTCTTGGGTTGCAACACCAAACACTTGCTTCCAAGGGCCCAGGACTGGATTAGGCACCACTTGGCATACTAGGACTTACAGCGAAGTAGCCCAGAAGCTGGTAGCAAGATGCAGGCAAAGTCTTTGAAATCCCTGAGACTTCAGAAACAGGAGGCAATCCCAACAAGCCAATGGAGAACCTTTAGAGTTGTGGGATGTAGAGAGTCAAGTCCAGTCCTCTCACTCCTGGGCAAGAAGCAGCAGGCCAACACAGCAAAGCAAGCAGCAAAGTGGCAGTCCCTCCTGGCAGCACAACAGCTCTTCCTGTTAGAATGTCCTCAGTTCCAGAAGTGTTCTGAGTATATGATGGCAGTAAGAACAATGCACCCTGCCCATGGGAAAAGTAGGTTAACTTGTCAGGTCAACAAGGCAGTTTAAAACTGCACGCACAGGCTCTGCAGTGGCAGGCTTGAGACATGTTTGAAGGGATACTCTTGTGGATTGCACAATCAGTGCTGCAGGCCCACTAGTAACATTTGATTTACAGGCCCTGGCCACAAGTAGTGCACTGTACTAGGGCATTTTTAACCCCTTCAGCGCAGCGCGGATTACCGCGCCGTGCTGAGGGTTATGTGCGCGGGCGGGGCCATGACGGAGCAGTTCCGTCATGCGCACAGCGTAACTGACGCGCATGATGGAACCGCTCCGTCACTCACATCAAAGGGGTTACGAGAGACAACATTAAATCTTGTTGTATACCTGCTATATTGTTGTGGTACTGGATTTGGCTTCTAGCATGATTGAGGGGTGACCTTTGAGTACATATGCGATTGAATTGCTCTCATGGGTGAAACAAAATTTCAGTGTTTGCAATTCAGACTATTCCAGCCCCCAAAGCTATAAGAATGGCTTGGGCGGGAGGTATTAGTTGCTGTTAATGTATATTGGATTAATAAACAACTGTTGTTATGTTCATCTCTAAACGACACAAACTGTGCCACCACGTAGCAAAGCTCTTAAGTGCTGGTGTTGACAATTAAGGGCCGGCGCCGAGCACCGTAAACCACCGACTATAATTAAACACAGGTTTCACCCAGATAAGGGCTCATCAGCCTGCTGTTACTGCCATAGACATTCCAAAGCATGTGGCTAAGAAAGTATTGAATATGAACAGCATCTGTCAAGTCCCAAACACCTCCTATGATTCCATGGCAACACAAAAATTTGCAACTTTGGGGCATATTTACAAGCCCCTATCGCCACCACGACGTCACTTTTCACAACGCTGTGATGGCGATAGGGGCTTCGTCTTATTTACAAGGCAGCAATAAGCCACTTAACGCTGCCTCGTAAACAAGGCACCCTTTCACGCTATACTTAGCATGAAAGGGGAGGGCAATGGGTGTTGCGATGGGCCTTACACCGCAACACACATTGATATTGACATTGCCTCATATTTACAAGGGTGGTGTAAATATGGGGCAGTGCCAAAATTAAGGATAAATGTATAATTTCGTAATGAGGATAAATGTTTAATTTCTCCTTGTTTTTGCTGTTTCCATGTGTGCTGCGTTGCGCACCACACATGGAAACCGCAAAACACCATTGATTGTTTATGTGCAGATAGGTGTCCCTTCCTGCACATAAACAATTATTTAAAAAATTATGTTTTGCAACTTCTATGTGTGCTGCATGAAGTTACATAACACCAATTAAAGATTGTTTATGTGCAGGAAGGGACACCTTCCTGCACATAAACAGTCTTTCCCTGCAAAGCAGACATTCCTGATTGCATAAGGTGCTGCAGTGTACCAGCATCCATGTTACATTTATAGGGTAGGGAAAGTTGAAAGGCACTGTGGACGCATTTCACAATATGAGTAACTCTGCACCACTTACAGATGACTGAATTCGCCTGAAATCATTCTCACGCTGCAGTTTGTACTGGTCAATCTCTGCTATGGCTTCTTCTTTTGCTTGCCTCAGCCTCTTCCCTTTCCCTAAAGAGAGAAAAAAAGGCAAAGTATAACATATTTTATTCTTATTATGCAACCATTCAAACATATGAAGGGGCAATAATAGTGGTACAAACTCAAATTATAATACGTTAAACAAATCAAATTTATGATATTTTTTGTAAAGAAACATAAATACCTGAATTTCTCTGAGACTAACCCATGTTCAACTCATGATTTCCTGTCTACTAAAAAAGCAGTGCGTGGTCAAATGATCCATCACTGAAATCCTGGAGGAAACACAGAATAAGTTTTCCACCTGCACGTTGGACATCTGGAAATGGATGGCAAGGGGGAAAGACAGAAATTCTGTTTTATGCCACTGATAATTCTAAAGGGGACTCCAATTGGTGTCCAGAGGTATTTGGAACCTTACATTCTCCAGTCATCTGTGTCAGAAATGTAGGGGTACTCTTTGATACTGACGCGTCTTTTGCCGCCCACATTATCACACTAGCCTCAAAATGTTTCATGATGCTGTGAGCCATCTGAAAAATTCTTCCTTATTTGCCCATTTCGGACAGGAAAACTACCATCTTGGTACTTAGCACCTTAGGCATTGACTCAGTGGAGTAACAAAACTTGAGGGGGGCCCCTGCAAAATACATGGCGGGGTCCCCCTCCGGAGTCAGTCAGGAGCTCCAAAGCCAGGGCACTGTGCTGAGGGGGGGCCCTGGAGTGTGGGCCCCCCTCAGCACAGTGGAGGCACGTGATGCGGCTACTCGGCAGGATTCACTACTGCCTCTGTGTCTAAATCCTTAACTTCCAGACGGGAACATTTAACTTAACCCGCCCGTGACATCCTGATTAGCGTGACAGACTCCACACGATATCGGCATCGAATTCTACTTGATGGGCCCTCCTCCACATTGAATTGAGCACAACCAGGACTAACTCTAGTTTCTGTTAGGCTGCCATCCCTCTCCCCCACGTCAGTCCTGATGAAGACCCGCCTTGACAATTCAATTTCGCGCATATAGGGTTGAAATGTCGACGATACTTCCTGGTCAGTACAAGGCCACGCTCAAAAAATACTGAAAGTGAATAGAGCAGCAGGGCCATTGTGTTTCTCTATACCCTGGCCGCTTTCAAACCTGTATATATTTTTTACCTTGTACATATCACACACTTATTGTATCACTAAGCACAAGATGTCACTTCATCACAATTCACCTTAAATTTTCACCTTGTTGGCAGCAATGTACACAACAAAATTCCTCAAATGTGGGCATATATAAATGATTTAATTTATATAAAATATCTCAAATACCCAACAAAAACTTTTTTCTTTATGTTTATTGGGTGTTCCTTGCAAAACGCTTTCACATTCAACTGTGTATAAAATGAATTGTCCTCAAATTGAATTGTATGTATAAGAAATATTTTGTTCATACCCGATAGAACCATTGTACTTTTTGCATCATATTCCCCACAGCAGAAACGCCGTCCTTAAGGGATTTTGAGGCCATTCCGTATTACAATGATGGCGGTCGGAGTTTAGACCAGCCGGGGGATCGGATGCAGTTCCGACTGACTCAAGGAGTCGGCCTCCTTGAGCCCGTCGGAACTGCGTCTGATCCCCCATCGGGTTTAAACTCTGACTTACTTCATTGTAATACAGTGGTTGGACTTTAAACCTACCATGTCGCTCGGAAAGCCTCCGACCAGAGGTTGGTGGCTTTCCGACCGACATCGTAATCAGGCCCTATATTTTTGTCAGAAGAAATTTAGGCCACAATATTCTAGCACCATACCTCCATTGGTTCAGATATATTGATTATTTCAATTGATCAGTTTTATAATGTCCAAGTGAGTCAAAGTGAGTCAGTGATGACAAAGATGTATTCTTTTTGAGTGGTAGTGCAAAGAGTTAATCAATGAGCTATAAAGTGCATGCTTTTAATTGTAATTGTATTTATGTACCGCTTACTACCACTGACCAGGTGTTGACGGGTGGTTTATGTAAAAAGAATTGCATTACTAACAGTCTGGGTATTACTATAATCTATATTTTGGAAGTACCATTGTATCTTAAATCTTTTTGTGCATTTTGTAGCAGTCTATCTTAACCTGTGTGTAATGCCAATTTAAAATAATGACTTACATATTCACAGTGCTTTCTATCACAGGCTGTGATCTCGTAGCACTAAAACTACACGTTACTATTCTTCACTGCACCAAGATTTAATTCTGTGGCTCTGTGGTTAAACACAGACCTCTGCAGCCCAGTAACTAATAGAGGTTTCATAATGTACATCAGTGCATTTCCCACTGAGTAACAACTTTATTAATTTACTTTTCATTTAAGCTGGTTATTATTTTATATGTAGCTACCCAACGGTGAAAGACCAAAAAAATGTACAGAATCTAATTTTTTGTTCGCCAAACCTTTGACCCCGTTCCCACGCTCACTGACTGCGCCCTATTGCATGCAGCATCACAGTTACCATACATACATTTCTTAATGCACTTCGACTGCTGCTTATATAAAACACAGCGTAAAAGAACCTTGTTTTAAGACCCTCAAAACTGGGACGATAATGTATGTGTTTTTGACTGAAATAGTATTTAAAACTCCTAGGTGAATTCGGACTGACACCTTTTCCGACTGAAATCATTTTTTAGAGGGGATTAACACCCCCCAACCACCAAGGCAGGACTGGGAACCCAAAGCAGCCGTGGCAATTTTCACGAATAAGCCTGGGTGGCTTTTAGTATTGGGGGCCGATATTGAGACACAGCTGCAAAACCGGCCCCCAGTGACAAAAGCGGCGCCCACCTTTAGAGCCTCCAGGGGAAATGCCCGATATGGCAGTCCGGCCCTGCCAACCACCCCCCTGAAACTACGCCCTACCCTCATTCCTCTAGGCCCCGGTGTCACGACACCTTCTGCACTATTGATAGCAACATCCCGACATATTGGCCAATTATACAAATGGAAAACGAAAACATGTATGTTCAAGCCTGCTTCCTGTGACGTGATGCTGCTCGTTAAATCACAAACGAGTATTTTTATTAACCATATTACTGATACAAAATTCCAGTTAGTTCGAAAAGTGTTTCCCGTTTGCCATGCTCCTGGACACGGGGGCTAGAGAAAGTTACTGTGGACACACTGCAGTGGGTTTTGTTTATTTCTCTCGACGCTGTTCCAGAACAGGACGGGCTGGTCTCGGCTACTGGAAACAGACGCCGAGCGCGCGGGGCCACTGAGATCTGGGATGAACCAGCTCTCGGTTGGATCTCGCGAGAGATGCACGCGGAAAGGAAGGGTGACTGCTTTTCAAAGTCTGTTTTGTATACAAGTGCCAACGGTGACTTTCAGTTGACCTTTAAAACAAAGGCTGTAAATATAACACATGTGAAGCAAATCTGCAAGTAAGGAAAATCAGGCGCTAAAAGATTACCCTGCACAAGGTGGTGTTATAAGGCTGAAGAGGCCAATGAAAATGATAAAACCCTTGTCACAGAGGTTGAAGAAAAGAGGAACGATATGGAGAACATCAAAAGTGAAGTTTGTACACAGCTCCGGGAACTGATTTATCAGTGTGATCTAACTCTTAAAGCTGTAAGATTTTTTTTCTAAGTATTTGCACTCCAAAGTGTAAAACAATTGAGCAAATCTAAATTTATAGACTTTAAATATTGATCAAAGGGAGTGCAGTGTGAATCTTTGAAAACAGGTGATGTGAAGGTGGTTATTGGACTGATGCAAGCTACCTATTTACAAGAAAAACTTAAATTATTGTTATACTCCAAAGTCTACATAATAAAAGCATTCACCTCTCCCCAAAATGTACTGCACATGACCGCAGACAGCGCCATATGCCATCAGATATTGCAATATGGGTTGACATCAGATAATGACAGTACTAGTACCCTTATTGAGACTTTCTTTATAGGGCATAGTGATGTACACTGTGACCATAACTTCTATGGACCGCACACAGGTTATGACCCGTCGCTACGCATTATTGTTGATATATATATAGATCTTCGCTTTGACCAAGCCCTATATAAACTGCATACAGGGGCATACAGGGCACCTTTATACTGGATATCTAGCTATTTACCTTTTGCAGAGCTGTGAACTTGCTTCCTACATAGTCATATGGCACCCTGGGCAGTATCTTGTTTGCTAGACTCATGCTTGTGCACCCTGTGCATGCTGCATAAATTGGGAGAAGATAAAACATATGTCCTTTCAGGCGACCAGTGTAATGACCACCCTCTCCATATAAGCTCATCTCTGAACTGTCTGACCTTGGGGTGACTCAAAATATAGGTGTTTTCTTATACAGACTTAAATCCACCCCTTAACCATAATAAATTCACTTGAACTACTCATACATCTGTGTATATATTTGCTAAGCTGTACTTGTTCGCGCTGTACAAAACCGTTAAAATAAATAAATAAATATTTTACTATATTCTTACTGATGTAACCTATATTTTTTTTATGTGTCTTGATGTCACCTATACTTGCCCTGTAAAGCGCTCTAATCCCCGCAAGGGTCTTGTTTGTGCTATACAAAACCGTCTAAATAAATAAATAAATAAAATCAACCTTTGTACATCATAATAATAGAATTATTGTTTTATGTAGCGCTCCACAGCCTAGGTTTTCAGCCTCTAAACACTGTGAAAGCAGGTGTTACTGTTACCCAGTATAATGGCACTCTAATCAGAGATCAAACACTTTCACTGAAATACCATATATAGCTAGAATCAGTGCAAATGAAAATCATATTGATATTTCTTATATCAACGGCAAAAATAATGAGAAAAGAACACTAACATACACTCGCAATTTGTATTTTCAAAATCCCTGGATGTTTGGAAAGCAAACAAACTGTAATATCTAGGGTCCTTGTTCCCCTCACACACATCTATCTTCAGGTGCAATATGGGACCTCCCCTCAGCCCCCAACCCACAAGAGTCTCTCAACAAACATTCTGTATCCTCAGGCCTGTGCAACATTTTTGTTCCGCTCACAAAATGTATAAAATTCGTAAATGCTGCATTACTTGAAATTAGCAAAATGCCACAAATTTAATATCATGGGAAATTTTGTAAAAATAAGTTCTGAGGGAGACTTACTCGCAGAAGATAGTTTGTGGGAGCATAAAAGGTCTCACATTGGTCATTTTGTCAACTAAGCAGTCCCCTTGTGAATATCCCACATTACACTTGAATGAATGGTTTGTCCTTGCATTCCACTTTCTCGCAAGATCCAAAAGAAATGTAGTTTTGCAAAATGTTGTGTGATTTCATGCTATTTTCACAAAATCTAAACAAACCTTTGCAATTTGGCACGTGCCTACTCATGATGTGAGGGTATCTGAATCCTCACACACCTTTCCTTGGGCCTTCCTTCGCAAGTTTGATCACCAAATAGCGCATGTTTCATTCATTTATATGGGACTATGAGAGACTTGTGATGGGCTACTTCTATGAAAATAATCTATGTTAATAGCTGCTGTTGCCCCCTGTTTAACATGCCCTATCTCATCTCTGTGATCCTTTCATCATATTCCTGGAGATTCAACAATCTGTCCTGCAAAGAAGGACTGTCCTCAAGCATAGCTGCTAAGTTATCCCATGTCATGCATGGCATTTTAGGCAAGTCCTGGCTTTTTCATAAAACAAGTTCAATGCTTAAACTTTTATGTTTGTGCATACAATTTTAAATTCAAAACTACAAGTCCCAGAATGCAAATGTGTTTGACTAAAAAAAAGTATGTCTGGCTGCAGGGTCAACACCATGGGGGGAAAAATCAAAAGCATAGAAGGGAACAAGAATGAATATATGCCCCCACCCCGATTTTATTTCACACACAATAGCTGTTTGCCATGTATTTTCTGGCTAGAATGCTTACATTTCTTGAGTTTATGTGTGAGGAGCTGATCCAGTGCAGGTTTTTTAATGCTCTGGTGCTTGGAGTCCGGGTTATTCAATGATAAAATTAACACTACGCGTATCAGAGGACACAAACAGGCCATGCTTCTATTGCTGGTACTCAAACTGCAAATCCAACGGTTTCACAGCTCCTAAGTTTCCTAGGTCCATGCTTAAGTAGTTCATCCAGTCTAGGGTATGTTCTTTCCATTCTTGATTTGTAGTCCTTTTTATTCCATCACACAATCACGAATACAAGTCCCATAATGCAAAAAATTTGAGATCTGCTGATTGTCTAGCTCATGATCCGCATCTGCCAAAGAGGATCTCTCTGTGGCCATTTCACAGGGGTCAGGGCAAACATGAGTTACTTACCCCGCATACGATGTGGGCCTATTGTACCCTTCGCTTACGTGATATTTAAAAGTATATTGTAAACATACATATTGGTGGGTCAAGCTGGATCAACTAGAGACGTTCTTGCCTTTGACATGTACCCTGACCTACAGATCACAAGTTCAAGACAGTGCAAGGACAAGGCAGATTGTCATCCCTGGAGCACCCATTTATTTGGCACTTGTTTCACAAATTAAATAAAACACTTAGAAGTAGTGAAAATTAGCTTTAACCGCTATATAAAATCAAGTTATCGCAATCTTCCTAACCCAAGGTATCGTGATTTATGCCATGCATATCTCAAGCGTAACAGGTATAGCAAAATGTAACATTCCCCCCAAAACATAACCATAATTTCCCCAGTGAGCTACTTTTCCCCTTCACTTCTTCTTACCACTCTATGCAAAAAACTGATAGATTTGTACAGGTCACAGCACTATCTGCCTAACGTAAGCCAAGTAAACTGGGCAGTAAGCAAGCTGATTAGGCATGTGTACTAGTGTGCCAAAATAAATAGGCAAATTCCTGCTCTGTTGCCTACAGCCCTTTGGGGAGTAGAGTAGGGAAAGGTAATATTTCTATGTGTTTTATGTGACTGTGCAAGATTGAAGTATGGAATATTGAGGATGGAATATCAAGGTCACTCAACATTGTGACCAAAGAATCGAGGACCAAAAAGTCGAGGAGATAAGTGCACAGAGGGAGGTATGGATTTACTATTCTTAACTCCACATCTATGTACCTTGAATATTTGTATATCGTCATGGTATGTAAATGTGGAGTTAACAATAGAAAATATATACTTACCTGTTGACATTTTGGTCTTGGAAACTCTGGTCATGCTATTGTGTGGCCTCAATAGTTCCTTCTCAATATTCTAAAACCCCACCACAGTGCAAGATGTTAGTGTTTCAGTGGGTATGACGCCGGAGCAGTTGGCTGCATGAAAATAGTGTGCAAGGCACGCCCTTGCACAAAAAAAGCATGTGAGATACGCGCTCATTGTATTTTCAAACAGTTCTGAAGTCTCTGGCTTAGTTTAGGTTTCACATCATTATTATCAGTTTAATACCCAAATATAGCAATTACCAACAGAAAGATGACCAGTTTGCCTTTCCGAAGGGTCTTCCATGAAGCAGCAACATGTGTTGCCGCATTTTTAGTAACTGTTAAACCTGGCACCATTGGCGTGGGACTCCCTTCCATTGTTTTGCTGTTGCCTCCTGTGTTTTTGCTATGTTTTTGCTGGTCTAGATGCTTTGGACACTTTGCCACAGCTATTTAGTGCCAAAGTGCAAGTGCTCCCTATTGTAACTTGTTGTAATGGATTAGTGACTCCATGATTGGCTTATTTGATTTACTTGTCAGACCCAAGTACAGTGCACCATGTGTGCCCAGGGCCTGTTAATCAAATGCTGCTGGTGGGCTTGCAGCACTGATTGTGCCACCTACAGAAGCAGCTTGTAAACTATGGCTCAGGCCTGCCATTGCAGTGCCTGTGTGCAGTCTGGGACTGCCACGTTGACTTGGCAAGTGCATCCACTTGCCATGTCCCTAAACCTTCCCTTTTTTACATATTAGTCACCCCTAAGGTAGGCCCAAGGGCAGGGTGCATTGTATGTGAAAGGTAGGACATGCCCTGATGTGTGTGGCATGTCCTGATAGTGAATTACAGCCAATTTTGTGTTTCACTATTGCATGGCTACCTGTTCCCATAGGCCAGAATGGGCAGTTTGATTATAACATCTTATAACTCTAACTGACCGAGGGAACAAGGTAGAAATTCGAGTTTAGTATGCCTTAACTCCAAATGTTAAAATACATCTTTTAGTAAGGACGATTTTTACATTCTGTGTTTGAAAATACCACTTTTAGATGGTAGGTATTTTCTTGCCTTACCATCCAGCATGTCTCTGCTGGGTTAGTGCATTCCATCTCTGGTTTGTGAGTGACAGGGGACTAGAGAGGGCCTTGGCTCCAGCAGTCTGATGGGTCAGGGCTGGACTGAATAGGACCTGCATTGAATAGAGAGTGGGGGGGGGGAGATTTCCTTTCACTGACCTGAGCCCTCATAGAATATAGAGTAGGGGGAGGAGAATTCCTTTCAGCTACCTGGGCCAGGTCTGCTCTCAAACAATGCTGTCTCCACCTCCTGCCAGGAAGCTGCACCAGAAAGGATAGAACTGTTTTTGGCTGGGCACAGACACCCTCTGCCTTCAGAGACAAAGGATTTTGCAGTATAAATATTGGGGCCCAGACTCCCAAACTTTAGATCACTTCTGGGAATCAAGACGAACCCTTTGCCAAGGAGAAGAACCGGAGAAGCTGAAGGAAGATTACTGCCCCTGTGCTGTTGCTGTTGGGGTTGGCCTGCAGTGGTTACTTTATTGCCAAGGAAAGGAGAAAAGGAACTTTGTGTGAACTTTTTACTATCTTGAGAAAGATCTCCAAGGGTTTCGAAGTCTCAGGGACACAAAGACTTCACCACCAGCTCCCCCTGAATTCCCTTGCTGGGAATTCTACCTACAGTGATGTGCCTGCTGTTATTTAGGCCCTCTGAGAGACTGCGTGTCGCTGGGAGCTGGAAGCGCGACGCATCGAGGAGAAGCGTGTCGCAGGTACAGCAGTTGCCGTTGCATCGCTGAAGAAGCGTGCCGCCGCTGCAACTGTCCGCTGTCGCATCACAGATGAAGCGTGTCGCATCACCGGAGAAGCGTTCAGCCGCCGCAGAGGTCGCCGTCGCATCACCGGAGAATCGTGTTGCAGGGCCTGTTGCGGCTCCAAAGTTCATCGATTTCGCAGCACGGCTGTTGGACGTGCACGCATCGCATCCACATTGTCGCATCACATCAAAGACGCCATTTTAATGCATCTCACCTGATTGTCGCATTGCATCGAGGCGCCATCTTGTCGGAATCGTAACCGGAACGCAGTAAGAAACCGACGCATCACCTCCTCTCCGGTAAGGAACCGATGCATCACCTCCCCCGAAGCAAGGAACCGTCGCATCACCTTCCCTGCGACCCTTTTGTGTGTTTTACGGGACGCATCCAAGGTACTTTGAGAGTACAGTGTCACAGTTACCATCTACATTGAACTAAGATATTTCTACAATTTTAAAGACTTATTTTGATTACAGTATTGTGGATTTTTGTTGTTTGTTCTTGTGTTAAGTCTAGAAAAGATTACTTACTTTGCTAAACTGGTGTGGTGTCCTTTTGTAGTGTTTTCACTGTATTACTGTATGTGTTCACAAATGCTTTACACACTGCCTCTGACATAAGCCTGTCTGCTCGTGCCAAGCTACCAAGGGGGTGAGCAGGGGTTATTTTAGGAGTGTAGCCCCCTTACCCTGACTAGAAGCAAGGGTCCCTATTTGGACAAAGGTGCAAACCATTGCCAACTAGATTCCCCACATTTCTAAAAGTAACCTTTAATTTGTTTGAGCAAGAAACAAACAATTTTGTTAAAATCGGCAGATTTATCAGGAGATGATAGCTAATGTGGAAAATGCAGCAAATACAGAATTATGCAGAAAATGCCACAAGTGGAAAATTGCATAATTCCAGCGTCCCTGCCTGTAGCTTTAGGATGCTCCAGCAAGCAGAGGGAGGTTGGGGCTGGGGTAGGTAAATTCTGATCCAGGTTGACTCCCCACCCATCCTGCTGAAGACAGCCAAAGGAAAAACTCAGCATCCAAAAGATCACCACAGGTACCATACTGAACCAGTTCAGTCCATGGACACCTCCACAGAAGATCACTAAATGGACCACCTCGCCCAAAAATAGAGAAGGGACAGGTATTTGGCAGGTGTACAATATGTACAAATAGTAGAGATAACATAACACAACATACATTTGGGAACAGTTCCCAAACGAAATTTTTGCATCAATTACCAGCAGATGAATTTGGTAAGTGCCTCATAATAATGCGAGTATAGACCAGAACACAGCCCACAACTGGTCTCCACCGCCAAGAACAGCAGTGTGATGGACACAAGGAGACTCTTAGTGTTAATGTTGCTTCTGGTCTCAGACATTTACACTTGGGGGAAAAAATCATCCCCTTAAGCAAGGCCATCCTGGTCCTATCCATCAAATTCACAATGACATCATTTTTCTGTAATGCTGATCAACGGGGCCTCAGATCCACTTCACAGCGCTAGACTGTATATATTCAGGGTCTTGTGTACATGGAGACAGTGATTGGCGCTATCTAGACAAGATGGGCTGTGAACATTGGTACAATCCTCTGTCCTTATCTCTGCCAGTGACTGCCCAAAAGTATGACAGGCACATGGGGTCAGCGTCAGCCGCGGTCGGTAGTAGGAGTTCCTGCAGGGCGGTAACGTGGAGAGGGGGAGGGGCAGGGTGGGGGGTAGTAAACTATGGATTACGGAGGTTTACAGGTAAGTAAACATATAAATTAATAAAACGAATTTCGTTGCATACACTGCATCGCATTTGGGGATGCAGTGCACGCAACGAAATTCGTTTTATTAATTTATATGTTTACTTACCTGTAAACCTCCGTAATCCATAGTTTACTACCCCCCACCCTGCCCCTCCCCCTCCCGACGTCACCGCCCTGCAGGAACTCCTACTACCGACCGCGGCTGGTCAGCGTGGGTACCTAGAACTTGGGATAAGGGTTTCCAAAGGAGTTTATGCAGGGTTCCCTACCTTGGTGTGCATGTGGGTCTACACTTTAAGGGGTTTAAGGACATTGGAGGACTGCAAAAAAGATGACGTTGTTCTGGGAATGCAACATGCAGCTTAAGAGAAGTAGCATAGCCCTTGCCTACAAGCAATAATTTTTTAATCCACTCATTTTTACCACTAACAAGCAACAAAAAATTAGGAAAAATGTATTTTAAATAGTAAACGCACAAGGAATTGAGGGGCATATTATCAAGACAGAAGAGAAAATTATCCTTCACATCTAACATGGGCTTCAATTGGAATTCCATAGAGCATATTATCAAGCCCATTATCACCGTTTTAGCGGCAGTTTTCTGACGCTAAAGAGGCGATAATTTTATCGCCTGTCTTGATAATATGCCCCTGTATTCTTCACTCCATATCCCGTTATTGCTCAGCACCTTAACTGGCTCTAAATAATATTTCTGCTGATTATAGTGCTGCGAAAACTGCCATTTTCGTTGCTGGAACTTAAAAATTAGGCTGAGACAAAAGGAAGGAGGGAGGTAGGTATGCAGAAAGAGATCAGGGAAGGAGAAGAGAGGGAAAGCAGTAGAGAAAGAGAATGGATGGATTGAAAGAGAGTTGTATAGCAAGGAAAGTACAGGAGTTGGGCTGGTTTGACCATTTTTGCCACATCTGCTTTTGCTTCCCCAGTTCCGCCCAAGGACAGAAATAATCCTCTGGGTGGGGCCAAAGCACAATCAACATATACATATTATGTTAAAAAGTTTGTAACAATAGGTCATGCACAGAGCTGCGCTGCCAAGCCAGTCCTAATGAAGGAGAGGAAAGCTTGGTTGGGGCATTTAAATGGCTGTCTTCACTGAGCTAATCAATTGTTCTGATTTAAGCGGATAGAAGGCCTCTTTCTGAGAAGGGGGTGGAAAGGTTTCCTTGATACTTCTTCAGCGGTCCGTCCTCTTCCCTCGGCTGGGAGACAAGCCTCTTTCCCCTTCAGCTTCGGGCAGGACAATGTAAATAAATCATGCATAGGAACGACGTTCCCCACGTTTTCCGCTCACTCCCACTTTTGCTCATGGCGCAGGGCTACCCTCTGCTCCCTTGACGGTGATTACTGGCCTTGTGCTGAGGGATTTCCGACCTGCTTTTGGAACGAAGACAGTAGGAGGGGTAAAGACGCTTTATGGCATGGCCAAAGTGGGCTCCGGCCCACGGGGGCCCAAGCATTTCAGGGCCCCTGATGGAGCCAGCAGGCAGGTACTCTGCCAGTGGGTACATGCACAGTATCAGAAAGAACCGGGCAGATACAGACAGGGGGGCAGATTTACAAGCCCCTTGCGCCACTTTTGCGTCACTTTTAACATGGGAAAAGTGACGCAAAAGTGGCGCAAGGGACTTGTAAATCTGCCCCAGGGTTTTAAGTGGGAAGAAAAAAGTGGAGGGTGGTCCTTGAAAAGGGGGAGGGGCTACATAAACATACACACTAAAATTCGCATAGAGTGCTACCCTATTCACACATTTGTACAGAATTACAACTGCAACTGGAATAGTGACCACTGCTCTTGCGCTCTGCAGAGAGGCCAAGGACTGGATGACCATGTATTCTGAGCACTTTTTTGCCACCCTGAAAAGCACAGAGCCGTGCTTAATGTGCACCAGCACTTAATTGTCAGCACCAGCTCTAGTGACAATCCATCACAGGTTGGCACTGTTTTTTTTAATTTTGAGATGCGCATAACAACCGTGTTTATTAAATCAATATACATTGAAACTGAATAATATCAGACTCTCATGTCATTATTATAGCTTTGCGTGGCCTGAAATAGTCCAAAGTGTCGCACTTGTAGAAGTGTGATGATTAGGTGTTTTGCTGGTACTGTCATTGGGAGCGCCGGCAGGGTGGGGGTGTTGCAGGCTGCAGTGACCTTCCGAGAAGTGCTCTGGCACTTAATGTTTTACAAATTAAGCGCTGGCAATGAGAGAAACTGGCACTGGCTTCTGCCACAACACAATTGTGTCCCTTTATTAACACCTGGATGTGACTCACTTCATAGTATGCAGTAGACACGAGTAATTTGCTGCCTGAATTAAAAACGTAACGAAACATCCTGGAAAAGACAAACACTCGCACGGAATGTAAGATTAAGCAACGCATGTGTAACATAAACTGGTATGACATGGGTTACCATAACATTTTTATACTCATTGTTCAGAAAGCGATCAGTATTTTACATGAAAAGTTTAAGGACATGCATACAGGGCCAAAACGGGACCCGTTTCACTTCCCATTGTAAATTACAACCGGGTCTGAGACCCGGCCCACTTAAAGCCCTATATTCAGACCACCTTGCGGGTTGGGACACATTTTCCACCTCCCTCCTGAACTGCGGTGACCCTTCATGCTTTCCGAAACGTGTGAGCGCCCCAAGGTCCAAGGTACGACCCTCGTCACACAAGGCTCGTTGTGTCACAGCAATTATGTGCCCGTACCACAAACATACATTTAAGCATCTTTGGGTGAAATTCCCGGGTGCTGCTTACAGTATAAAATATTTGACATGGTATGGAATTGTCTGCACAGAACCTCCAATTTGCCTGCATTCTGTCCTCATACATACAGTGCTTAATTTGTAAACAAAGAAGTGCCGGGGCCCTCGTCAGAAGGGCACTGCCGCCTGCACCAACCATGCTGACAATGACACTACCAGCATAATTGCTAACCATCACACTCCTACAAGTGTGACAATTATGACTATTCCAGGCCCCTAAAGCTATAAGAATGGCTTGGGCAGCAGTTATCAGTTATTTTTAATATATATTAAATTAATAAACAACTGTTGTTATGCTTATCTCCTAATTAAATTAACAATGCCACCAGGTGGGAGACTGTATAAGTGCCGGTGTATACATTAAATGCTGGTGCCGAGCACCGGAAACCACCGGCTCAAATTAAGCACGGCATATATAGTGTATAGCTAGAGTTTGCCATCATTCCACTACTTCAAGGCACTGTGAGACACTTTAGACATACAGATATGAAATTGAAAACCACTGCAGTAAACCGAGTTCTAAGGATAAGGATTTAATGCAAAAATCGAACGAATGCTCGTTTTTTTTTTTAAATACCACTTACGTTTTTTGGCCTCTTCTAGTTTGTCTTTGGCGCGTTTCTCAGCCTGCAAAAGCTGCTGGATGCCCTGGGATTGACTTGTCATTTTGCTTCTCAGGTGTGGGTTCCCCACAGAGTCTCGAGGACACTTTTATACTGTTTCACAATCCTACATCTCTCTGCCTTTGCTGTGCCAACAATAGGCCTGTGCAGAGCTCACCCAAACTGCTCTGGACCAGCAAGCCCCGCCCACTGTACTCCAAGTCGCGTCAACAGGAGAATTGAACCCATAACAAGGGCGTTCTTTACTAGTTTGTACACGAGCAGTGCTTTCATGTCACCCACTCTTTCTCGAGAGGAGTCTTGTCTGCTGTTTGTGTGAATGTTCACGTACAGATGCGCTCATGAAACTTTCCCGGAAGTTTTACCGCCACAAACACTTTTTATTTATTCATCATCTTCATCTGCACTTTGTATGCCCCAGAAATGGATTTCATGCAGCATCAAAAATAAGAAGGCATTTCCTCGGGGTCAGTGCTGGAATTAGACAAAAATGTACTCCAGAAACCAATAAATGGGGTCAAGGTGTGGCATAGGAAAGGAGGTTGGAGTCACGACGGGCAGAGCTTGAAAAGCAGAGCCGCATAGTCAACCTATACATACGTTTTAAAACAAAAAAAACATAGAGCAAAGAAATTGACAGTAGTGTCATATGTGAAGGTAAACCTGTTCTAGCTTACTTAATTGGCCTAAAAAGGCTGCAAATATTCTACAGGGCGAAGACACCTGCTGCAGAGATCTTTATGTGGCTAGCAATTTTGATGGGATTGCAATACTGATAAAATAACTCTAGTGATTAATGCTGTTCTTGGACAGTTCTATATTTTGTTCAGTCACAGTTTTGACTCAAAGTAGCTGGTTAATGTGCCTGCCGCAAAGCACATTGTGTAACAGGCAGATCACAGATTTGTATTTTATGTAGATGGGTGTGCTACTGCTTTTGACACTGCAATCATTTCTTACTTCCAGTTCATAAGTTGCAATCCTTCTAACATAACACATTGATCTATTTACCAGCATCAAGGAGCTGTATGCAAGCTGTAAATCATGGGGTTATGTACTTATTGTATTCTTACTCAATCTGTTGTTACACTAAGATTGCAAAGAATGAATCCTTTGGGAAGTAATACAGTCTTTTTAGTACAGACAACCACAATCACTGTACTTCACTGTGTATCTTGACTTTATGTTTCTCCCGACCATTCACTCTTAACATATAGGGGGCCTATTATGATCTCGGTTGGACAGCCTCCGACCTGAGATGGGAGGCTTTCCGACCGCGATCGTTGGTTTCAATTCTGACTGCCTAATAACAATCCAGGCAGTCGGAATTGAAACCGGACGGTCATTCTTCCTGGATTCAGACGGGCTCAAGGAGCCCGTCGGCCAGTCGGAAACCGACCTGTAACCCCAATGGACGGTGTAGTGTCCTGAGAGATGGGGCACTAGGACCCAGACGAGGGCAGAGGGCAGGAGAGGTCACCGGACACCAGTTCCGGTCAGCGAGGGTTAGGGGCAGAACACAGGAAGCAGGGACCGAGACAGGACGTGCAGCATGCTGGCTGCCAACTATATATATAACAAAACATAGAACCTGACCTGGCTGTGTGGTGATCATTGCAGCAACGCGACGCGACAACTGGCGACGAGGCGGGATCGAAATCCACGCGTCGCGGCGACTGTTGGAGCCCACCCGGTCGCGGAAAGAAATTCAGAGCCAGGAGCCCTCCCTGGTCCGAAGTGCCCAGCAGAAAAAAGATCGTTGCAGGAGCCCACCCCGGCGCTGCTAACAGAAGTAAGAGCAGCGCGATAGTGAAACTGACGAGGAAACCGAAGGAAAGATTAAGATCCCTCCCGCGCGTGAGTTTCAACGAACTCTCGCAAGAGGAGGCTGCCATTTTAAAGTCAGGTGAATTGAGCCAATCAGCGTCCAAGATAGACGGCGGCCATTTTGAAGGGTCAGGCAAAGTCCCGAACAGCGCGAAATCGCGCGAGAGTGCGGCGGCCATCTTGGAGTCAGGCAAATTGGGCCAATAGCAGCACAAGAAGGCCGGGAGGCCATTTTAAAGTCAGGTAAAAAGGAAAATAGACCAAAAAAGGTCTAAATAGAAGGAAAACGACAAGAAAAAGGTGCCAAAGGAAGAAAATAGCACCAGAGGAACAAGAAGGAAGAAGAAAGAAGGAAATAAATAAATAAATAAACAAAAAGAAAGGAAGGATATGGGTGACGAAGAAACAAGGAGCACACAAGCTGTGTTCCGCAGGCCACTGCCATTTAACATATCGGAACCGCAAGCAGGCATCAGATGGGAGAGATGGCTACGACAATTTGAACGATACATGCGCGCAACGGACGTCGCAGAGAGCAAACAATTAGATTTGCTGGTCAACCTTGCAGGAGACGAAATAGAAGATTTAATGATGACACTACCAAGTGAAAAAACGGCAGATTACAAAGGCGCGAAAGCATGCCTCACAGAGAAAATCGACCCCCAACGCAACATCGACTTTGAAAGATACACGTTCCACACAGCATGCCAGCAACCAGAAGAGAGCATGGATGACTTCGCAACAAGGTTGCGGAAGTTGGTGACATACTGCGAATTCGATAAATTTGACAATGAAGAAGCAATACGAACGCGCCTCATCGTAGGGTGTTTGTCAGTAGAGTTCAGAGCACGCATCCTGAAAGAACCAACAACACTTGAGAAAATACTGACGATGGTCCGCACAGAAGCACGGGCCACGGAACATGCCAAACAAATACAAATCGGCAAAGAAAAGGGAGAAGCGATGGCACACCGGATGACGGAGCATTTCAAAAGGAACGACAACAGGGAGCAACAACATCCCAGGAAACAAGCGGTCACATGCTACAGATGCGGCTTTGATTTCCCACACGTTGGCACCTGCCCAGCAATGGGCCAGAAATGCAGAAAATGCAACAGGGACAACCACTTTGCAAGCACCTGCATGAGCCGGCAATTCAGGAACGAGAGGGGACGAACAGCAAGACCAGGGACAACAGACACCAGACACGCCAGACACATGGAGACAGCAGAGAGAGGCTCGTCGGAAGAGTCGGATGAACAGACGACGGCTGGGAGAGAAGCACGGCTATACCTCATGTCCGACACACCAAAAGAAGGAAGACAGCAGGAACACATCCAGCTGGTGGAGAAACAGCAAATAAAAAAGACGGCCACAGTAGACATCGACGTCGGGCGCCACAGAACAAAATTTGTGTTAGACAGTGGTGCTACATGCAACATAATGTGCATGTCAGAGTACATGAAGATGAGGGTAAAGCCAACGTTGCCACCATCAAAAGTAGATGTGTTCACATGGGGATCAAAGACACCAGTCGAAAACATGGGCAAGTTCACTGAAACGTTAACATATCAGGACATGACATGCCAAGAAGAGATACACGTGCTGAAAGGGGACATCCCAGCACCCTGCCTGCTGAGCAACGTCACGGCACAAGTCATGGGGCTCTTGGCGATGACATATCACATGACAGAAAAAGAGAACATACTGCAAGAATATCAAGAAATACTGCAGGGACTGGGGAAGCTAAAAGACAAACAGGTTACCCTACACATAAATGAAGCGTTGAGACCAGTGGCACAGCATCACAGGAGAGTGCCGATTCACCTACAACCGCAAGTGGAAGAAGAAATAAACAACCTACTGCAGCAAGACATAATTGAGCCTGCAGAAGGGCCGACACCGTGGGTATCACCGATTGTGGCAGTCCCGAAGAAAAATACGTCCAAAATACGGATCTGTGTGGACATGAGAATACCGAACACTGCAATATCGAGGGAACGTCATCCAGGACCTCATCTGAATGACATGTTCAGCCGGCTGACAGGGGCGTGCCGATTCTCAAAGCTAGATCTGTGCAAAGGGTATCACCAACTAGAGCTGGACCCACAGTCGAGGTACATAACAACATTCTCCACACACCTAGGACTATTCAGATACAAACGGCTCAGTTTTGGTATCTCTTCAGCAGCCGAAATATTTCAGGAGACAATAAGACAGGTGATACGACCAGTGCACAACAGCTTCAACTACAGTGACGACATCCTAGTGTTTGGGAAATCGGACGGAGAACATGACAGTGCCCTAAGGCAAGTGTGCAAACAACTAAAGCAGGCTGGACTAACACTAAATGGAGAAAAGTGCGAGCTAGGGAGAACAGAACTGATCTTCTTCGGGCACATATTCTCGGAAAAAGGGATGAGGCCTGATCCCAGCAAAGTGGAGACACTGAAGAATACAAAGCCACCGTCAGATGTGGCAGAAATAAGATCATTCCTAGGCCTGGCACGCTACTGTGCCAGATACATACAAGACTTTGCCACGGTGAGCACGCCGCTGAGAGAATTAACGAAACAAGGCCAGAAATTTGTCTGGTCTCAACAATGCAATGAATCGTTCGAAGAGATCAGGAAGGCCGTGATGACTGTGGAGCACCTTGCATACTTCGACCCTCTGCTCTGCACCGAGCTGATGGTTGATGCCAGCCCAGTGGGGTTAGGTGCAATATTAGCACAACACCTGCCGGGAAAGGAGTCACCAAGGAAGATTGTCTCATACGCCAGCAAAAGCTTGACAGACATTGAGAAGGCGTACTCCCAGCCGGAGAAAGAAAGCTTGGCGGTGGTATGGGCATGCGAGCATTACCACATGTTTGTGTATGGGAAGCCGTTCACCATCATCACAGATCACCAAGCACTAGTAACAATCTACGGCAACCCAGCAGCAAAGATGCCGCCCCGCATCGAGCGCTGGGGCATCAGACTAATGGATTACGACTTCAAAATTGTCCACAAACCTGGGAAAGAGCATAATCCAGCAGACTACATGTCACGGCATCCGCTACCACATGCAGAAAAAAAAGGCCTCAATGGCAGAAGAATACTTAAATTTCGTGCTAAAGCAAAGCACGCCTGCACCAGTAACTCTAACAGAGATAGATAGAGAAACGGAAAAAGATGACACGCTCTGAGCGGCCAGAGAAACGACGAGACAGCAAAGATGGAGACATATAAACAACAACTGCACATGGAAGGGAGGAGTAAAAAAGGAGGAGATGCTGGCTCTACAGAAAATAAGCGGGGAGCTCTCGGAGACAAATAGTGGAATTGTAATGAGGGGCACCAGGATAGTCATTCCAAGCTCACTACGACGCCAAGTGGTCAGCATTGCACACGAGTCACACAGGGGCATTGTGGCAACAAAAAAACTGCTGAGAGAAAAGGTTTGGTTCCCGGGATTAGATTGTCTAGTCGAAGATACGATTGCAGCCTGTCACCTCTGTCAAACAACAGGTTTGCCTGCAAGACAAGAACCACTACAAATGTCGGAACTGCCAAGTGCTGTATGGACAACAATGGCTGCCGATTTTTTTGGACCTCTAGACGCGGGAACTTACCTACTGGTCATAATAGATGAATACTCCAGATTCCCCATTGTGAGATCAGTCTCCTCAACGTCAGCAGCCGCAACGTTACCTGTTCTGGACGACATATTCGCAGCCTGGGGCTCGCCAGAGACATTGAAAACTGATAATGGTCCTCCGTTCTCAGGAGAGGAATTCCGAAAGTTCATGGCCTACCTCGGAATACAGCACAGAAAGGTAACACCACAGAAAGGTAACACCACTATGGCCGCAAGCAAACAGCATGGTCGAAAGATTCATGGGAAACATCAAGAAGGCAGTTCAGTGGGCGAAGCT
Organism: Triturus cristatus; assembly: GCF_964204655.1. Classification (NCBI taxonomy): domain Eukaryota; kingdom Metazoa; phylum Chordata; class Amphibia; order Caudata; family Salamandridae; genus Triturus; species Triturus cristatus. The sequence goes on from NC_140586.1 coordinate 255,027,712, forward strand.
GTCACAGATTTCCCTAGGCCAAGCACTATGCCAAATACTGAGGGACTACAGAAACACGCCTCATGGGTCTACAGGGAAATGCCCGGCGGAGTTAGTACTAGGGAGGACAAGCAGAACAAGGCTGCCGCAGGTAGAAGGACTGGCCGCGCCAGGGCACGAGAGCCTGGCAGCAAAAGATGAGGCGGCCAAGAAGAAAATGAAAGAATATGCTGATGGAAGACGACATGCCATCAAATCACACCTCCATGAAGGAGATACTGTAATAGTACGACAGAGACAACAACGGAAGTCGGACAGTGCATTCGCCCAAGACCCGTTGACGATAACACAAGTGAAAGGAACAATGATAACAGCAGAATCAGACAGCAGGCGAATAACAAGGAACAGCTCACATTTCAAGGGCTTGAAAGAAGAAAAAGACGAAGAGCACGTGACAGGCATCGAAGGGACAACAACAACAAGGGAGTGCAACGGAGCAGGTGCCGCAGAAGCGACCAGGCCAAAGGAGGGCCAAGGACAGGTGGAGAGACCAAGAAGAGACATTGTGAGACCAAAGAGACTAGTAGAAGAAATGTGAGATGCCGCTCTAGGCAGCATCTCACGGGTCACATCGATCAACATTTTCACATCTTGCAACAGACTGTAAAAAAAAAAAAGAAACTGTCCCATTTGATTACTAACTAATGCTACTGTCGTAATGTCTTTGTGACAAAGGGGAGAGATGTAGTGTCCTGAGAGATGGGGCACTAGGACCCAGACGAGGGCAGAGGGCAGGAGAGGTCAACAGACACCAGTTCCGGTCAGCGAGGGTTAGGGGCAGAACACAGGAAGCAGGGACCGAGACAGGACGTGCAGCATGCTGGCTGCCAACTATATATATAACAAAACATAGAACCTGACCTGGCTGTGTGGTGATCATTGCAGCGACGCGACGCGACGCGACAGACGGCGTTTCCATTGTTGTGATTACAATGCTCGGTTTCCGACAGGCTTTCCATGTGGGGCTTTCCAGCATGGAAAGTCTGTCAGAAAGTGAGTTTGGGGGCTCCTAGCAGGGCCCCGTTCTCCTTACGGCATCTGGTTGGGGGTCGAGGGGGCACTTATGATGCCTCTCTGTTGATCCCTGCACCGTGTGGCAGGCACCCTGAGGTGCCTGCCACGCAGTGCAGGAATGAACAAAACCTCCCATTTTCCTATGGGAGCTTGTGCTACGGCCAAAATGTGAGTGTGCGACTGCACCATATTCGGTCGCATCGTAATTAGGTGGTCAGGACCGCTGACCGGAGGTCGCTCTGTCCCAAGTCTGCGATGATGTCGTCGGCGGCAACTCCGACCGACATCATAATCGGTCACTTAATGTCTACAAGTATGGACGATATGTGGTTCCCTCATCTTATAACCCTCACTGTCCAGGGACGTGACGGGACGTTGCACAGGATGGCCAGTGCTCTGTAGAGCTCCTTGAGGCTTCGGCGCTCCGCATCTGTGAAGCGAGGTTCAGACCTGAATACTTCGCCTCTGCTGTCAGCTCTGCACGTCAGAAGACAGCCACTTCCTAAATATGCCTGCATTTCGCTTTTTGACGCAGCAGTGATTCCGTTGTCTTACGAGAACTGTACGCACATAACGAGGCTGCCATTTCCTTGCCGAGCAACACCCCTGAGCTACATTTTTAATACTACCCTCTGGCTGTCAGCTACATTTTTTGTTTGTTTAAATTTGTTTTATTGAAATTCTGTTTTTTTGAAATTTTTAAACAGAACATAACAGAATAGACCATATACATCAGTCATATGTCTCCCATCATAAAAGATTGTTACATATTGCAATGTATTTTTTTATGTCAATGTACATACTTATAATTTTTAATAAATTGCATACAAAATGCGTGGTATTGTGACGCTCTGCTAAATGAACATGCAATGAAGGTGTATAAAAGAAGAAGAAGGGGGAGAACATAATGCAAAACATATAAAATATTCCCATCTGTTAACAATATACATGCAATGATGTTGATTAATAATGTGCTTCATCTGCCACAACCATACATATGAAGAGTATGTACCTACTTAGTCAAAAGAGCCACTAGCTTAGTGGCATGTTAATGTGTAGCTGTAATTACCCATGTCTATATGTCTGATGTGTAATATTTAGACGTCAGGAAGCATTATCAGTCACGTGCACTGTATCTGCGTCCGAGGGGAGCTAAAGGGACGCCAATTGATCAGCTGTCAGCTCCACATGGCACATGCTTCATTTCTACATGTGAAGGGCAATATTTACAGCAAAAATACTACTATATATGTTTATTCCAATTTTTCTTTATGTGGCATTTTTGGCCTGAGGTTTTCTTCTCGCACAGTGTCTTTCAGAGTGAGGCAGCAACTGTTTTTATATCAATTTCATCAATATCATTCCTGCCTCCTTATTTCAAGTCTACATTTAATAGACTTACCAGTGTTCCCTCTCTCTCCCTACTCTGCCTCTTTGGTCTTATGTTGGGGGAGTCATAAAATTCAGAGTGGCAGCCAGTCATCCTCTTCTTCCAAGTCTGCCACTTCCTTCCGTGTTTTGTTATGGAGCTAAGGTCTTCCTCAATCACTTGATGGTCTATTATTATGTGGCTCTAATGTTAATTTTTCTCATCTCAGTTTAACGTTTATTGTTATTCAGTTATCACATATTGACTGTTTTCCCTCGCTCCCCTTTTTTAAATTATTTTTTCTAGATAAAAGACTTTCTGTGGACTCCTCATGTATATCCCCCCATATGTTCTCTCCATATCACCCCAATTGTCTTCTTCCATTTTTTCACTCGTAAGTATGGTTTTCCATTTTCAATCCCACTACCTCATGCATTTATGTGGTCAATGTTGGCTATACGTCACTTGGTTCAACATGAATGTTCGTATGTTTTGCATGTATCCCTGTTTTCTTCTTCCGATCTTGTTTCTATCTGCTTTAACACTATAATTTAACTACTTTGCACCGAAATGTTGCTCTTGCTTGTCTCTTTCAGGTCCTCCACTGTCCCTCCACCTTTCTGGGTTTATCCTTTGTCTTTTTTCTTATTCTCAGCATTCATGGACTTCGGTCCCTGGATTGCCATATTTATGCATAAACAATTTTGGGAGGTCATCTTCATCCATTTATTTCAATGACTCTTTTCTTTCTTTCCGTTTTCTTTGCTCCTAGTACCTCGATACGCCTTGCATTTCCTTTGATAAAGCAGTTGTATATTAATTCTTATGGTGATGCAACTTAGTTATGTGGAATGTCAAGGGGCTTAAAAACCCCATTAAACATCAACATGTTTTAGCTCACTTAGCTCGATCGAAATGTTGCATAGCTCTGTTACAGGAGATGCATCTTGAAGAATTAGAGGTTGCTAAGCTTAGAAAACAATTTGTTGGCAAAATCTTTTTCTCTCCCTCTACTATGACAAAAAACAGGGTTATTGTTCTATGTCATAAATCTCTCAAACTCACCACACATTCACAACATCAAGATACAGAGGGTCGTTGGATACTTTTCACTCTTACCAATGATAACACTACTCTTACTATCCTAAATCTCTACGGCCGATCCCATCCAGATTTTTGCCAGAACCTTTCACACACTATTTCTGAGCATACTGCAGACAATTTAATACTAGGAGGTGACTGCAATAAAATCCATGACCCTTTTTTGGACAGACTTTCCACTTCACAATTTGTTCCTCATGCCTCCCACAAGGCCTTCAAAACCATAATTTTTCAGCACTGTCTCTCAAATTCCTAGAGACTACACAATCCTGACCTCTTGGAATACTCCTTTTACTCTTCCACTCCCCATTCTCAATCTAGTCTTGATTACATCTTCCTTAGTGAAGATCTACTGCTACACATGGCTAATTCCAAGAGTGGTTCTATCTTGATATCAGACCAAGTGCCAGTGATCACTGGCTTAGACATACTTGCTACTAGACCAAAAACGTCCTCCTGGAGATTCAATAATTACTTTACTCTCAGGTGCATCTTTTCTTGCTTCTTTTACTGCTTTAATTGAGAAATACTTAAAAATTAATGACAATTCCCAATCACCATTTCGCTCTGTCTGGGAGGCATTTTAAAGCAGCCTCACGGGGATTCACCATAGGTTATGTTAATTCCAAAAAGAAGTCTGCACAACAAAAGTCTGTTTCTATTCTCACATGTATAAAATCCTTCGATCATATAATTATCATATTTAGAAAACTATCAAGCCACATCTTGAGGCCTTGATTACAGCTAAGTTAGAATTCAACAAATACACAACTGAGCAAGCCTGTGATACACTTCTTAAAGTTAATGCCAGACACTATGGTGGTAAAAACAAAGCATTTTTTTTCTTAGCTTGCTATCTAAAACTCATAAGGGAAAAAACAACTACAAAACCCATTACTGACAAAATGGCACAAAGATTTTCACGGGTGCTAATATTGTACCATTTTATGCTTCTTATTGTAATGATCTATATACTTCAGAACACATATCATCTGAAAACTCCCTCAATAGTTATTTCTCCAACCTTAAACCCAGAGAATTTCCACTGGTTGATCTCTCATCATTAGAACAATCGCTTTTAATTGTAGAACTTTTTACGGCCTTACAGTCCCTTCACAAGGGTAAAGCACCAGGCCCAGAAAGTTTTACAGTTTAATTTTATCTCCACTTTGCTTAACTCTGCTTCCCCAAAGTTTTTAAATTACTTAAATATTTCCATGATATGTTTAATTCCTAAAAAGTATTGTGATCTCACCCAATGAAAGAAGGACAGACCCATTTCCTTAATCCACAGAGACTGTAAAAATATATGCCAAAGTCTTAGTTCTTGCTTGCGCCCTCATATGTCTGATCTCAAAGACGTACACCAATCTGGATTTATAATGTTGCAGATAAGTCTCGCACCCTTTTAAACAGCATTAATAAAGCATCGAAGATTAAAGTTCCCTTGGCGCCTTTAACTTTAAACGCGGAAAAGGCCTTTGATAGGCTTAATTGGTGTTTCTTATCAAAGGCTTTGGAATGGCTCGGTCTCAGCCCTAATCTTTGACATCGTATATAGTTGTTATACTCCACACCATGGTCCTTGGTTATAACTCATGGCATTCGATCTCCCTACTTTCTTCTAAATAGGGGAATTCACCAGGGATGCCCATTATCTCATTTATTATTTGTTTTAGCTCTTGTGCCTTTTTATTTTATCAACTAAGGACTTCAGATGAATTTACAGGATTTAACATCAATAACATGCACATCACATTTACAGCCTCTGCTGATGATATTCTTTTTTTTATGTCACATCCAGATCTCTCCCTTCCTGCTTTCTTTTAAAACTCCATATCTATTCTACTGCATCAGACTATGATCTTAATGTAGATAAAACAGAAGTAGTATTACTTAATACTTACTGTTCTAAGTCTGTCTTTGCTGATCCAGGCCTCTCATGGAACTCTTCCAAAATTAAATGTCTGGGCATATGCTACAAAAGGACATTTAAGGACACACTTAAGATTAATTCAGATGTTTTATTGGAAAAGCTCCGATCACTCTCTCAGAAATGGTCTCCGCTACATCTCTCCTGATGGGGTAACCTTGACACTATCAAAATGATGCTCCTTCCTATTATTAATTTCTTTCTCATGATGCTTCCTGTCAAGTTAGCCAAATCCTTTTTTGGCTTAATAGATAAGATCCTGTCCAAATGTTTATGGCAGGGTAAACATTCTCAAATTTCTTTCTCAAAATGAAAACTTCCCAAATACCTGGGCGAAGTTAACTTTCCAGCTCTTCTAAAAAACCATAAGGCTTTTGACATCAAGCAACTACAACCCTACCTGTTTACACCGACTAATGTTCTTTTGAAGTTGCGGTTTTCTCTGCAACAAACTTTGCTTTCACTTTGTTCTCACAAACATATTCTTTTTATGCCCAACCCCCACAAATGTTGGTTACCTAACACTCTCTCATTCTTGTACTATATTAAAACCATACTTTACCTTACACCTCACCCCAATAATCAATTCCTTGAGAGTCATATTTGGAAAGCAATCTACTTAAGAAGTGGGGCAGGACCTTATGTTGGAAGGCACGGATGAACAAAGGTATCATTCTTATCTCACATGTATATCATTCAGACTGCCTTATTCAATTTTCTGATCTTTCATTAACATATAATCTCCGATATCACATGCTCCCTATTATGAAATTTGTACTCTGGCTCAAAACACTCTTAAAGACAGCCGCAGTCGGTAGTAGGAGTAACTGCAGGGCAGTGACGTGGGGAGGGGGAGGGGCAGGGTGGGGGGTAGTAAACTATGGATTACGGAGGTTTACAGGTAAGTTAACATATAAATTAATAAAACGAATTTCGTTGCGTGCACTGCATCGCATTTGGGGATGCAGTGCACGCAACGAAATTCGTTTTATTCATTTATATGTTAATTTACCTGTAAACCTCCATAATCCATAGTTTACTACCCCCCACCCTGCCCCTCCCCCTCCCCACGTCACCGCCCTGCAGTTACTCCGACTACCGACCGCGGCTACTTAAAGAGCATTTCACTCCTGATATCCCACATCTTAGTTCTTCTTCTCACCGATTCCAATTTCCACTCACCCTTAAGCAGCCTGCATATACAAACTTTTAGGAACGTCTGGTCCAACTAGGGTCAAAACACCTACATAGATATTGTATGAATTGGATCTTGGTGTTGTATGGCCAGCATCCAGTCTCACTCAAACTTTATGTATTTTTTATAATAGAAATTTTTTACACTCCAGCTCATCTTTTTAAGCTTAAATGAATGCATCAAGATAATTGCTGGCGTTGCAATACCCAGGAGAGCACATATTTTCAAATATTCTTTTCCTGTCCAGCTCTGTCCACTGTCTGGGCTTCGAAATGGACTCACCATGGAGCTATTAGCCAGATTTGCCTACCTCTGTCACATGATCTACTGTTTTTGGGTAGCCTGCATGAAATCTGGAGCTCACACAGAATATTTAGGAAACTGGTGGCTCTCTTGCTTTCTATAGCGATTTCTGTTATTACTTCTAATTGGGAATCTACAGATAGTATCACCCTTCTAAAGTAGTGAAATGTAGGGGCATTTTCACAACAGAATGGCGGAATGCGGTGTTATGCCACAATTCGTAAAGCCTCGCTCCGACATTCTGGAAATGCAAGGAAGCGCCGTATTTACAATAATATGCGCACCTCTGCATTTACCCTAGCACTGGCCCTAAATTTAGCTGCCTAGTGCCAATGCAGGCACCCTTGCACTGTGTGCAAGGGTGCCTGCGTTGCAGGGAATGATTGTTCATGTGCAACAATCACTATTGGCGCTTTGTAACTTCTATGTGTGCTGCACAATGCAGCACAATTAGAAGTTGCAACTTGTCATTATCTAATGATTGTTTGTGTGCAGGAAGGGACCCCTTTCTGCACACCAACAATCACTAATTGTGATTTGCTCTTCTATTTGTGTGCTGCAGAAGGCATCACACATATGAACAGCAAAAGCGGGGAGAAATTAATAATTTCTCCTCACTGCGCCAGTTTAAGACCAGGTTTGCCAAATATTTACGCCAGCCTTGTGAATAAGGCAAAAACAACAATTGAAGGACAGAATGCAGAACAATGTCATACATTCACCCCAGTACAGAGATCTGGGCCTAAATCCATCGTTTTTTTGCTCACCATGCCATTCCAGTTTGAACCCAGCCATATGCAAATCAGTCTTGACCCTGTGCCTCATGGGAACAGTCCAGCCCGAACTGCCAAGCCAGGTCCTCCCTGGACTGGAAACAAGCATCCTAGGACCGGTTTCGGGGTTTCACCCCTCTTCAGCCAGGATAGCTTGATTCCAGAGGCATGGAGAGCACGGGACTCACGTCTGAGCATACCCGTCCCACTCGGGGTGACAAATGCAAAAACAACAATTGATGGACAGAATGCAGAACAATGTCATACATTCACCCCAGTACAGAGATCTGGGCCTAAATCCATCGTTTTTTTTTTGCTCACCATGCCATTCCAGTTTGAACCCAGCCATATGCAAATCAGTCTTGACCCTGTGCCTCATGGGAACAGTCCAGCCCGAACTGCCAAGCCAGGTCCTCCCTGGACTGGAAACAAGCATCCTAGGACCGGTTTCGGGGTTTCACCCCTCTTCAGCCAGGATAGCTTGATTCCAGAGGCATGGAGAGCACAGGACTCACGTCTGAGCATACCCGTCCCACTCGGGGTGACAAATGCAAAAACAACAATTGATGGACAGAATGCAGAACAATGTCATACATTCACCCCAGTACAGAGATCTGGGCCTAAATCCATCGTTTTTTTGCTCACCATGCCATTCCAGTTTGAACCCAGCCATATGCAAATCAGTCTTGACCCTGTGCCTCATGGGAACAGTCCAGCCCGAACTGCCAAGCCAGGTCCTCCCTGGACTGGAAACAAGCATCCTAGGACCCGTTTCGGGGTTTCACCCCTCTTCAGCCAGGATAGCTTGATTCCAGAGGCATGGAGAGCACGGGACTCACGTCTGAGCATACCCGTCCCACTCGGGGTGACAAATGCAAAAACAACAATTGATGGACAGAATGCAGAACAATGTCATACATTCACCCCAGTACAGAGATCTGGGCCTAAATCCATCGTGTTTTTGCTCACCATGCCATTCCAGTTTGAACCCAGCCATATGCAAATCAGTCTTGACCCTGTGCCTCATGGGAACAGTCCAGCCCGAACTGCCAAGCCAGGTCCTCCCTGGACTGGAAACAAGCATCCTAAGACTGATTTGCATATGGCCATGTCTAAACTGGGGTGGCGTAGTGGGCAAAAGAACGATGGATTTAACCCAGATCTCTTGACTGGGGGAGAATGTATGCATTGTCAGCATTCCGTCCATCATTTGTTTGTTGTAACGCCTTTCGCCCTAAGTGGGATGGGTATTCCCAGACGTGGGACCCGTGCTCACTACGCCACTGGAGTCAAGCTATCCTGGCTGATGACGGCTGATAGCCAGAAACCGGTCCTAGGATGCTTGGCCATGTCTAAACTGGGGTGGCGTAGTGGGCAAAAGAACGATGGATTTAACCCAGATCACTTGACTGGGGGAGAATGTATGCATTGTCAGCATTCCGTCCATCATTTGTTTGTTGTGAATAAGGGGCAGCATCAAAAAGCAATGGTTGTTGCAGTGTGAGGCCCACTGCAAAACCCATTGTCTGCCCCTTTCACGCTAAGTGCTGCATTAATAGGGGCACTATTTACAAAGCGGCACTAAGCACGTTAAGTGGCTTAACGCCTGCTTGTAAATTAGGCAATGGGAGTATTGCCCCAAGAACGTCACAACAAGTGACGTTCTTGTGGCGATAACCCCTTGCAAATATGCCCCATACTCTGTTACCATCATAGACTGGACAGTTATAAACCTGACTTGATACAACTTTCCACAAACGTCATCAGCTATGGATGCCACTCAGTAATTATCTGACACGCACTGCAAAGAGAATGCATTTCTCCCCTCCCACTCACTGTATAAATTTACTACTTTTTTTACTTTTTGCATTTCTTTCCAATTTGCTTTCCCCTAATATTGAATAACTTATGTTCTGATATTATGGTTGCTGTGTTTCTTGTTTTTTATTCTCCATACCTATAACTCGATTTAACTCTTTATAGCTTCTCCCTCTCTCTTCTTCTAGTCACCCTCTTTTTTCTCCTTCTTCTTTTTCTATTTCTCCTATTTAAAACTCGTGGTTTGAACTCACATTGCCCTCTTTACTCAAACGTGGGTATTTTTTGATACATGAATAATGTATTACTAAAGCCTTTGAGTTCACAATTCATATATTTCCATCTTCAATGTGTTCTTTTTTTTTTTTTTTTTTTTTTATTCCTCATATACCAAGGTGGGCATTCTAGATGGAGAAACCCGCCCCCTCTCCTCTTCCCGCGTTATTCCAATCTCGATGTTTAGGGGTCTGAGGAGAGATGGGAAGGAAGTACCCCTCTAGTAGCAACTGTTTTCTTATTCCACTCCATTTCATTCAGGCCATTTGACCCAATGTTTTGAAGGCAAAGAACCAACAGTGCCCAGGTGAAATCATTGGAATATGCTCATCTGTTCCGCCATGCCACAAGGGCCGCCCAGATCTTATCTTGGCTGGTACTATCACAGGCCATATCAAATTCACTTATATATATAAGGTACTTCAGACAGTCTGCAAAGTTTGGGGCATTTTCACTCTTCCAGGCTTTACATATTTCTCGTCGTGCTAGGATGATGACATAAAAGATAAATTTAGAAGCCAGATCATTCTGTTCAGCGTGCGATGTTACTCCAAACATGATCATCCTAGTAGTTACTACTAATTGTCTGCCTAGAACCTCAGCCAGGAAACCTTGTACTTTAAGCCAATAATTTGTTAACATTGGGCACTCTACAAACATGTGCAAATCGTCTGCGGCTAACAGTTTGCATCTCGGGCAATAGTAATCTAAACTAGTTATTTTGACTAATTTTTTAGGTGAGATGTATACTCTATACAATGTAAAAAGGTGATTTCTTTTTAAGGGGGCAGACTTAACCACCGTATAAAGCATTGCAAAAGAGTCCACCCACAGATCTCGCAGATTAACGTCTGTACCCATAACATTGCCCCACAGCTTTTGGAGTTCAGGCTCGGTTACATCCTCCACCTCTATCAAGGCCCAATACCAGTAGGAAAGTTCTTTTGGCCATCTGCCCTTTTTATTGACCAGATCAAACTTTGGGTTTGAGATGTTAATATTCCATGGGACGGTGGCCCACCACCCCGAGAGCTGATAATATTTAAATCTGGTAAGTGTTCCTCCGGTCAAACTCGACAGAGAATTCCAATCCAGGAGCTCCGAATCTCTCTGTAAATCCCTCCAGAGTACTAATCCTGCTGTTTTAAGTGGGGATGAAAGGGTGTCTTTAAGACAGTCCGGCGTCCCTGGTGAATCCCATATCGGGGCATTAGGGGCATAATAGGGGATACTCAATCTTTTCCTAATGAACATCCAGTTTTTTAAAGCCGTGTTTAGAATTTTTAGTCTCACCCTCTTGTAGTATTTTGGATCTCCAAATTTGAACAGAAAATATTCCTGTCCTTGTGGGATACCATGGAGAAGTGCCCGAAACAGAAAACCCAAAGAGGAGGCATCTGTTTCATCAGCCAGGAGTCTGAAGTTTTTAAAATGAAAGGAGTGGCAATATATGAGTAAATCTGGTAAAGCTAACCCACCCATTTTTAGGGTTCTCCTCATTTTCTTCCAAGAAATTCTTGAAGTCTTCGTATTCCAAATGAAGGAGCGTATTTTCCCCTGAAGTTTGGCTAAATCTGATGAGTTAAACATTAGTGGGATGGAATTGAATAAGAAAGTGATTTTGGGTAGTATAATCATTTTAATTAAATTTACTCTCCCAAATATGTTCAGCTGAAGGCCTGACCACCGTGATAGAAGGTTACACACCTCCTTATGGACTCTACTAAGATTTACTTTCGATATCTCCATAATATCTTGAGCTAAATGAATACCAAGATATCTCATGCGGAGTTTTACATCAGGAGCTGCCACCTCCTGATTCCATTGCATGATCTCGGTCTTTTCCCTATTGATCTTATATCCCGAGATCTTCCCAAAAGACTCTGCCTGAGCGAATAACCTAGTAATGGCTTAACGCCTGCTTGTAAATTAGGCAATGGGAGTATTGCCCCAAGAACGTCACAACAAGTGACGTTCTTGTGGCGATAACCCCTTGCAAATATGCCCCATACTCTGTTACCATCATAGACTGGACAGTTATAAACCTGACTTGATACAACTTTCCACAAACGTCATCAGCTATGGATGCCACTCAGTAATTATCTGACACGCACTGCAAAGAGAATGCATTTCTCCCCTCCCACTCACTGTATAAATTTACTACTTTTTTTACTTTTTGCATTTCTTTCCAATTTGCTTTCCCCTAATATTGAATAACTTATGTTCTGATATTATGGTTGCTGTGTTTCTTGTTTTTTATTCTCCATACCTATAACTCGATTTAACTCTTTATAGCTTCTCCCTCTCTCTTCTTCTAGTCACCCTCTTTTTTCTCCTTCTTCTTTTTCTATTTCTCCTATTTAAAACTCGTGGTTTGAACTCACATTGCCCTCTTTACTCAAACGTGGGTATTTTTTGATACATGAATAATGTATTACTAAAGCCTTTGAGTTCACAATTCATATATTTCCATCTTCAATGTGTTCTAATGTATTTTGCTATTTGCTCAATTAAATATCTTAAGGAAAATATAACCCTCATTATCTTATGTTACGTTTCCTGGACATTTATTTACACACTTGTGTAAATTATTGTGCCTCTGTGTTTGATATAAAGAGTTCTGACACTGAGATGAATGGTGCTATAAAATAATTAAAAAAAATTGGTGCCTTTTAATCGTACAGTGTATGCACATCTCTTACATAGGGGGGGTGGACAAAGTCAAAAACTCATCTCCAAGTTATAGCTTCTCTAGTATACCAGTGAAGTGATAAATTGTGTGCCTTTGTTTGCTTGCCATTTAGGAGTCAGTTGACTCTCAGCCAAGATGATAGTTAAACAAAAGAAGGGCCGTTGACCCTTTAAATCAAGCCTTTGTTTTAGGCAGGGTTGTAAGTAAATACAAGAAAGCCTCCTCACTGCCTGAAGGTTGCTGCTGTGAACAGAATGCAGACACTGCTGAATTATGTCCTAATGGCTGATAATGACACCGGGACAAATTCAGCATATTCTGGGGATGTGGCCCAGAAACAGCTATCTGAAGTCATTCCGGCAGATTCCCCCTATTTTCCAGCAGTTCGCAGGATCCTTGCTTAGTGTTTCAAGATAACTATTGACTATATGAGTCCTTTTCATTATGATTCAATAGTTGTAGATTTATCCTGTATCCATATTCTGAAAATCTGGGAAGCAGTCGACTTTCCAAGTCCTACACTGGTCACACCAGTTATGGAGCATATCTGTTCTTGGCTGCCGTACTACTGTCAACCAAGGTCAGACTCACCTATAGAGCAACAATGCAGTGGCTGATGGGCTGGTCTGACAGGTCAGTGTGTGAGCTGATTTTTGGGCTGACTGTGGGCCCTGTCTTATGGTCTATTGAGTCAGTTTTTACTATTGACTTCCCAGATATTGAAATAAACATTGCTGCAGCAAGCTCCATTACATGCAGTTTTCCAAACCTTGCAAATCATTTATACAGCGTGTCTTTACAAGTTCAAAACTGCCCCAGTTTACTAACATGGCCACTTTTTTAAAGCCATCTCATTCACTAATGGGGGCCACTTTTATTTTGGTGCCAGAACCTATTTTCTGTCACGCTCAGACCATGTTGTCAACCCTGCTTGGACCCCCCCATTATGAGTTGTTCGGAGGGGTGTTTCTACAGGAGATACCACCAGCACAATTCCAGTCTTAGTGGGTGTGAAAATTCATCTGATGAAACCAAATATTTTTTTATTACATTTTCCTCCTGTTGAAAGCAGGTAATAGACTTGCTAATTCTGGGTCCTCTGTGTTTTCACCATGCTGGGCCTGGTACATCATAATTGTGAATGGGGCAGCAATTCCAGCTAGAATTGATAAACCGAGACAGGTCTTTCCACCTTCAGTTACCACACAGCTGATAATACTCTTTCTACAGTGTTATTGTCCTCTGGTGTTAGTCCCATGCGTTTTAGGATTCCTTATTAGCTCCTTCACATCCAGTATTCAGGGCACTGCTGGACAGGCCTATTGGGCACTTTATCACTCCCTTAAAAGGTGATGGAGGAATTCTTGCAAAACGTCCAACCAATGGTGATCATTTGGGCAGTATTCCAACTAGTTTTCACCCACAGTGCCAATCGTCCACTCTAGACAAAGACCCGTTTCGTGTAAATCAGTACTGACCTGCTCATCGTGGGAACAGTTCTTCCCGAATTGCCAATTAAGGTTCCCTCCAGGGAACACAAGTAACCTAGGTGACGGTTGGCCTTATTAGGCCTGGTCAGTGAGGTATATCTTGGATCCTATGGCACAGTGAGCAAGGGAACAGTGTGAATCAGAGTGAGTGATTGATGAGTGGGGTGTTTTGTTGACGCATTATTTTGTATCGTGTTACTTCACATTTTATTTATTGTAGTTTTGATGGTGAGATTTATATATACGTTATAAAAATATATTTCACATGATTAACAGTCATAAATGTAATTTTTGAAGATAAAAATAATTTTTGCAAAGAATCAAATGTGAAATTTTAAAAATAAAACGTAATGAAAATTAATTCTGTCTTTGGTCACTTTTAATGGAATTGACTCCCTGAAGTAATAAGGATAGGTTGAGCGGGTAGCTTATTACTGTTTTGTTATTTCCCCCTTCCTGCACCTAGCAATTATGATGTTGGGGTAGCCTTTTGTGTATATACAGTGAGCTAGGGACCTATGTCTGGGCATACCATCAGACACTTAGTGCATAACATCAGTTACACAGAAAGTGATGGGAAAGGATGTGTTAGAAATTGGGTCTCTAGTTGGCAAAGGTATGCACTCCGTCTAAGTAGAGACCACGACCCCAGTCAGGGTAAGTGTTAGACTTGGCATCTTTTGGCGTGTTTCCCCTGACGTTTTGCTTTCTGACATCCCGTTTTTTTTACTCTGTTTTTGCTGGTGTAATGATTCTGCACACTTTCCTCACTGCTGTCCAGTGGGAAAGAGCAAGTGCTCCTGTATAAAATGTGTTATGGATTGGTGTTTCCATGATTGGCCTATTTGATTTATGTGTCAGTACCTAGTAAAGTGCACTGCGAGAGCCAGGGCCTATAAATCAAATGCTGTTGGTGGGCTGCAGCACTGGATTGTGCCACCCACGCAAACAGCCATAAAGCATAACTCTGGCCTGCCATTGCAGAGCCTGTGCGCAGCCTGGGGCTGCCATGTCGACTTGGCAAGTGCACACACTTGCAAGTCCCTAAACCTTCCCTTTCCTACATGTGAGTCACCCCTATGGTAGGCCGAAGGCAACCCCATGGACAGGGTGCATTGTATGTGAAAGGTAGGACATGCCCTGGTGTGTGTGGCATGTCCTGATAGTGAATTACAGCCTACTTCATTTTTCACTATTGCAAGGCTACTGGTTCCCCATAGGCCAGAATGGGAAGTGTGATTATTACATCCTATAATCCTAACTGATCCAGGGAACATGGCAGAAAGTCGAGTTTAGTATGCCTGAACTCAGAATGATAAAATGCATCTTTAAGTGAAGTTGGTTTTAACATTCTGTGTTTGAAAATACCACTTTTAGAAAGTAGGTATTTTCTTGTCTAACCATCCAAGCCTGCCTCTGCTAGGTTGTGTATTCCTTGTCTGGAGTTTGAGTGACATGGGCTGGGGGATTCCGGGAGACAGGGTGAGTCAGCACAGGGCTGAATAGCAAGATCTACATGTAGATGGGTGGGAGGAGTTGTACCTGGGACCTGAATAGGGCAGTGCCTTCCCTCCACAAAGTTGGCTCCACCTCCTGTGGTGCGTCTGATGTCCCTGGCCTACACTGTGAAAGGAAAGAAGGAGTCTTGTCAACAAAGTGCTCCAGGACTGACCAGAACTGGTTTGGACTAGGCAAAGGCCTCTCTGCCTTCAGAAAACAAAGAGAAATTGAGGATAAAAAGGGGGACCCAAACCCCAGAACTTTAGAACTCGCTGGAATCAAGGAACCTGCCAAGAAGAAGAGCTGGAAGGGCTTCCAGGAGGAGTACTGCCCCTTTGCTGTGTTGTTGCTTTGTTGGGTTGGCCTGCAGCTGCTGCTTCTGCCTTGGGCAGTGAAAAGACTCGACTGAACTTCCTCTACTTGTGCTGAGTATCTCCAAGGGCCTGAAACCGAGCTGGCCTCCTGTTAAGAAGTCTCAGGGACTGCAAAGATTGCAGCAACCTCTGGGTACCGCTCCTGGAACTGCTATTTCAGTTGCCACAGAGAAGAGGGAAACACGACCGACTCTGTCACCGACTCCGTCGCTGGCCTTGTGTCCCGAAGGCACCGCAGGCCGCACCGTCTCACCCCCCATCGGAAGCCTTGATCTCACCGTCACTGTCTGCACGATCGTCACCAAGCCGCTGCCTGCACCGCATCGAGAGGACAGCGCAGCCTGCACCGCCTCGCTTCACTTCGCTGGCCTGGTCTCACAGACACGATCTCCGCTGGCTCGACACCCGTGACCTCCTCGTCACGCACAGCTGTCCGGCTCTGCCAGTGCCCATTCCCACCAACCGGCTCTGTCGCTTGCATCACAACCTGCCAGCACTGCATCAAGCACCGTCTCGCCCTGCACCGTAAACCTTGGTCTCACCGACGCCATCTGCACGATCGTCACTGAGCCGCTGCCTGCACCGCTACGAGAAGACACCGCACCCTGCACTGCTTCCACTTTGCACCGTAACCGCGACGGACGCCACGACCGGCTCTGTCACCTGCACCTCAACCTGCCAGCACCGCATCGAGCACCGTCTCGCCCTGCACCGCAAGCCTTGGTCTCACCAACGCCGTCTGGACGATCGTCACCGAGCCGCTGCTCGCCCCGCATCAAGAGGACACTGCGCCTTGCACCACTTCCACTTTGCATCGCAACCGCGACAGATGCCAAGACCGACTCACACGCCCATGTGAGCCACATTAAGAAAGGTACTGTTAACAAGTCTGTTCACGTTGTTGCTGGCCCGTACCGACGCGGTCAGCAGGAACAGCAAGACTGTTGTTTTCAGCATCGTGGTAGGCTCGGACCGAGCTACCGACTCGTACCAACTGTGTTTTCAACATATTTTTGCAATTTAAAGACATCTTGAGAAGTAACTATTTTTGAAGTACTGTATTGTGGATTCTTTATCGTATTTGGTCTTGTTTTAAGTATATAAAAATATTGGCTATTTTTCTAAACTGGTGAGGCGTCCTTTTGCAGTGCTTACATTGTATTACTGTTGGTTTGGTGCAAATGCTTTACACCCTGCCTCTAAGATAAGCCTGACTGCTCGTGCCACGCTACCAAGGGGGTGAGCAGGGGTTATTTTAGGAGTGTAACTCTCTTATCCTGACTAGGAAGAAGGGTCCCTACTTGGAGAAAGGTGCGAGCCCTTACCAACTAGAGACCCCCATTTCTAACAGTAAGTCACATCAAAACCTAAATTATCCTGTGCTCACCCTCTAGTAGCTTGACACGGAGCAGGCAGACTTATCTTAAAAGGCAATTTGTTAAGTATTTGTGCAATAACTCATGCATTAACACAGGGAAAACACCACAAAAAGACTCTACAACAGTTTAGAAAAATAAAGTATGACTTTATAAATAAAACAAGACCTAAACAACAAAATCCAATGTGCAGAGGTTGAGATATCACATTTTAAAGAAATAAATGCAGTAAAGTGCTTAAAAGCACGTAGTGCTAAAAAGGTTACTTTAGATTGTACTGAACCATTACAAAGTCCAAGTTTGGGCCGACCTCGATGGAGATCCGGCCAGCTACAGGACCCATGCTGGCCATGGTGAACAACGCACCTTTCCTGGTCACAATCAGCAAAATGCGTCGATCTTCTCCATGAACTGAAGACGATTTCTCAGTTCTGAACATAGTTGCCGAAGTCGAGAGGCGTTGAGCGATGCACCGGTTTCATGCAGTCGACAGGATGCATCAATCTCACCAACCTGCAGCATCGGTGATACAAGGTCCGATGCGTTAATCTCTTGAGGCAAAGTGCAGGTTTCAAAGCGATACGCTGATTTTACTCCCACAACTGGGTTGATTCGCCGGTTGTGCTACATGCAGATAGGAGATGCATTGAAATACTTATTGCAAGTATCTGGGCCACTTCCAGTGTTCCAAGAACAGTAGCAGTGGTAGAAACTGTGATATCCTTGAGTCTCAAGCAACAGGGGCCAAGCCAACAAGCCCTTGGAGATCACTTGGAAGAAGGCAGAGTCCAGCTCTCCTTCAGCAGAGATAGAGGACAGCAGGCAGGAGGGCAACAAACAGAAAAGTAGGCCTTCCAGATCAGCAGTCCAGTTGAGTCCTTTGAGCAGCATAGTAGTTCTTCTGACAGAGGTTCAGGTGTAGGTCCAGAAGTGTCTCATTTTATGAGGTCAGAGAACCAGTACATATACCCTAATGTGCTTTTCAAGTGGAGGAGACTTCAAAGAGTGGCTTTGAGGTGCACCACTATTCCTTTAATCCTAGTCCTTTCTGCTAGGCTATCTGTGGGGGTAATGAGTCCTGTGTGTGGTGCCAGGACACAAACTATTGAAGTTTAAGTGTTGGCCCCTTCCTCCCCAGCAAGGGCCATCTGATTGCAGATGTATGGAGAAGGGTACTCTGCCACACCTAGCCTTCCTGTGTGTGTGGCTATCTGGAGGGACTGCACAAAGTGTAACTGTCACCCAGCCCAGACGTGTATTAGAGACTGGCTGCAGGGCACACAGAGCAAAGAAATGACTACTTTCTAAAAGGGGGATTTCTAAAATAGTAAGGTTAAATCTGACTTTACCAGAAAAGAGGATTTATCCTTACCATTCCGAAGATATGAATCATGATGTAGTTACTCCTTTCTTTACAGGAACTACAGCTTAAAGGTATTTTAAGGAATTTCCAATGTTAGCCTATGACAGGAGTAGGCCTCACAGCAGGAAAAACAAATTCAGCTGTTTACACTACCAGGACATGTAAAACATACTAGTAAATATACTACCTTTTAGTTACACAGCACCCTGCCCTTGGGGCTTCCGAGGGCGTACCATAGGGGTGACTTATGTGTACTGAAAGGGGAGTTTAAGGCTTGGCAAGGAATCTTAAATTCTAAGTCTAAGTGGCAGTAAACTGCACACTCAGACCCTGCAGTGGTAGGCCTGAGACATGGTTAGAGGGCTACTTGGGTGGATGGCACAAGCAGTGCTGCAGGCTCAGTAGTAGCATTTAATTTACAGGCCCTGGGCACGTGTAGTGCACATTACTAGGGAATTATAAGTAAATTGAATATGCCAATTGGGTATGAGCCAATGTTACCACGTTTTAGCACGTGCACTTGAGCACTGGTTAGCAGTTGTAAAGTGCGCAGAGTCCTAAAGCCAGCAAAAACTAATACAGCAAAAAGTTGGGGGAAGACCATCCTAAGCTGGGCTTAACCAGGATCATGCAATTTACTTAAAGGGTTCAGCTGGCATTGCAAATATGATTCAGATCTGCAGGTGCCATAGTCATAGTCTGGCCACTAATACTGGCCCATTGTCCACATCTCCTCCGCCTGGTACAAGACTGTTCTATTTACACCTTTTTAGGTATTATCTGCAAATAGTTTTAACTGTCTGTTACAAGCAGGCCTATTTTATCAAATGCTTAGTGTGGGTTTTGTACCCGCCCTCTTGGTCATGCTACAATGCGTTTCTTGTCTATCTCAATTCCCTGCTATAGATTTGATGGCTTATCTCCTTTTCCTTGTGTTTGTCCTACCAAAGGAGCATTTTGGTCTCACTATGTTTTGACTGGATGACTTGTATCCTTCCACTGCTGATGTAAGGAAATTTGCACTGCAGTGCATGAAAGGGCTTTTCCTGATCTTCTGTGTGATTCTCCCTGCTTTCCACCTGCTTTTGAGCCCCAACTCTTTTTACAAATAATTATCCCTCACAGCACCCATTTTACCTTCCACCCCCTCATGCTTTCACCACCACCTACCACTGTTTCGTTGGGTGATCAACTTTTAGTGGTTTTAAAACCATTCCAAGATGACCATCCATGAGAGCACTTGCACAGCTGCTATTTTGAAATGTTTTTTCTTTTGTTTTAAGAAAAATCATTCAGTGAATGCACTGGCCATTTTGAAAGATTTTTCATGAAACAAAAATAAATTCCAAGATGGCTGAGTAAAATGTGTAGAAAACAAGCATTGGCAAAGCTATTAGAGCACATGGGCGAGACTTATAAGTTTTGCAAATGCTTGTTATTAAGTCCACACTCATCTCCCACACACATGTCTCATGTGATCCTTTGTGGGACTAACAGACATGGTGCATCTTCATTATGCCTGGAAATGCTTCAAAATCAGTTCCATGACAGGCTAGGAATTTCTTAATTTTCATAGAAATTGTAGTTATTTTAGAAATGATTAGAAACTGTTACCTAACTTATTACAAGTAGTCTGTCCACATTTAATTTAGTGGATTTTAAGACGTGTTGGAGAAACATGTGCTTGTGCATGCCAATCTGCTGGTCAACCAAGAAACAAAGTGATATTTTTGACTGAATTCAGTAGGGTATGGCCATTTGGACTGGATGCATTGGTAGTTTGGGGCTTGACCTTTACTAACTGGAATTTATTTTTACCAAATTGCACAGGGCAGTGAAGAAACAGAAGGATGGCCATATTTGAAGAGTAGCAGCACATTTAACCTTGAAAATGAGATCCCAGAGCAGGAGAACGTGGAGACAGGGGTCCATGTATTCAGAGGTACCAGTAGCGGAGAAAAGCAGCATCTGTAGTAGGGAGCTTGGAGGAACAAGTGTGCCATCCAGTATGTTCTTCACAGCTAGCACAATACTTACTAGGGTAAAGATCCAAGTTCTTCAAGAAACTTAGGATAGGATGAAAGGAAGCTCAGATACAGCTACTCCTATGTCTCCCAGACCAAAGTCAGACGTGTTCTTGAATTTATGTGCAGGGGATGTGATCTACCTGGGCGCTGGTCCCGCTTCTCTGCAAGGGAATTTTGCTCATCTCCGTGTTCCCATCAGAGTTTCCTCACCATGCTTCTGGCCATTCTAAATGAGAGAGCCTGCAGTGACATTCAGGCAATATTCAGCTTGTTTAACAAGCAACATTAAAGCCAATAGGTCAAACTGCAGTTGACCTTCCCAATGCAGACTGTAGTACCTTAGGGCATTACTAGACTTCCCTTGAGTTAGAAACAAGCTAAACGCGCTGCAAGGGTAGTGGTATGTTAGGTATGCCAGGCTAGGGATGGTAGTTAGTCTAGGTATCATAGGCTGAATAGGCATGGTAGGCGTTGTAAGGAGGTATGATATGTTAAGTATGGTAGGTATTGTGTGATATGCTAGGTATGCTTGAGTCAGCTGTTTGGCAAGTTAGGGTTGGTGGGTAGGTGTGTAGGTGACAATAGGTAATGTATTGTAGATATGGTAGATTAGATAAGGTAGATAGGTAAACAAGTATGGTAGATATGATCAGCAGGTAAAATAGGTTATGTATGCTAGATTAGGTTTGATAAGTGAGTTACCCATGACAGTTTATACATTGTGGGCATGCATGGTAGGTATGGAAGGTATGCTGGGCTGGTAATGGTAGGTAAGGTAAATTGAGCTATGTATGGTTGATTTGATAGGTAGATATGGTAGAGAGGTATGGTACATAGGTTTTGTGGGCAAGTTTGATAGGTACTATAAGTAGATACATATAATATGTTAGGTATGGTTGATAGTGAATTATTGTAGGTAGGCAAGGTATAGTAGGTTAGGTATTGTAGGTAGATAAGATAGTATGACAAGTTGGTATGGTAAGTTAGGTATTATAGGTGTAGCATGTTAATTCTAAGGAATAGGTATGATACATAGGTATTGATATATAAGGACGCATGTGTGTTACATTTGGTACGATTGATATGGATATTAGGTATGGTACATTAGAGGCGGTAAATACGGATGTTAGTTATGGTAGTTTAGGTGTGGTATCAAAGGCTGGATATGGTATTGAAGATTAAGTATGGTAGGACACAATAACGTTTTTGTCTGATGTAAAACAAATGTGCCTTTAAAGCATTTACTAGAATTCTTGCTGACAAATCGAAGGATTGTTTATGAGAAGCTCAAGCGTGTACTGCTAGTGATAAAGCACACGTTTGATTATAGATGAGAGCTTCATCAAAAAATGTGAATCAATATCTTCTGTGCTGGTTATATAGCACTGACTTTCTGTCAGTCAGACCGCAACGTTCAAGTCTCTGTGTCTGATGCATAAATCGATTCATGGTCGTCACCCAAATAATTATCCAGGAGCAGCTCCACCGTCATAGCAGAGGAGTGTCGCCCCACTGCCAGCAGATGAAAAATAAAGTGATAGTAAAACAGTTAATATTATTTTATTTATCACTGTGCAGCTTGACTGAGCCATTGAGTCTGTTGGACTGGGCAGGGTGGGGCGGGGCAATGTCAGGGAGGAGGAGTGGTGGGCACTTATAAGTGCGCATGTTAGTTTGGTCGGCTGTCTTAGGGTGGCCAAACAAACATGCACACTTCTATTTCTCTAACCCAGCTGTGTTGCACAGTCGGGTTGGAGAAAAGGCACAGGCTCCCTGAGCCGGAATGAGCATCAGACCAGCCCGCTCAGGCCACTCCAGGTGCTTCTCATATGCTAGGTATAGCATGAGAGCAGCGTCTGGATTGGGTGGGGATCCTGTGCAGTGGGGAAAGGACTGCCAGGAGGAGAGCTAGAGAGGAGCACCGAGGTGGCCTGCAGCATCATCGGCAGGTATGTCCTTTTCTTTTAAATGTTTTACTACTCCCCTGACCCCTTCCCCTGTGCCACCCTTCCACTTCAGATTGGCAGTGGCTGCCACTGTCATTATCTAAAAGGTTTTCTAGTTCTAAACTAACACACAGATTGACATACGGAAGGACCTTCCTTCTCAATGTTTATAAGATTCATCATCTCATTTTAAGCACTAGCTCTTCCTCTGCGGCAGTGGCTAGAATATGGAACATAATGTCTCTGAACCCGATAGAGGAATCATCCCTGCTATATTTTAGAAAACACCTGAAGACGTGGCTGGACCCTATCCCTTAGTTTTTCCCCTGTTGTATGCAGCTTTCTTCTCTTGCTGGATACCTTTCATGGACCCATTAGTGCCAAGGTATCTTCAGGTCAACGTTTGTGCTGAAAAACTAATTACAATAATATAAAAATATGCACGTAGGGGCTTAGCAGTATTATGTAGGCACTTAGCAGTATTAGTGATACTGGTAGCAGTAGTAATAACAAAAGTCCTACTACTCATAATACGTCTCATCCTACTAGTACTACTCCTACTACTACTAATAATTTTAGAGGATCCTATTCACAAAGGTAACTTTTCATGCAGAGACCTCTTGGACATGGAGATGTCCTTCTACTGCTGGGTGGAGATCTCATGGATGGAATACACATTTTCTGTGAGGAGATCTCTACCTAGAGTTAGACTTACAAGTCAATCCAACCCCATCTCCCCAAAATAAGGATTTGGAGTCGCCCACAACCGAGTGCATAACTAAACAGTTTCTATCAGTAACTTTAGGAATCTTGGTAGAGCTTCCGCCACTGGGTCATATACTTTCAACAATGAACATCATTCGTAGAACCCAATATTGGTTAAATCTGTAGGGTGCATACATGTACACAGCAATGATCACAAATGACAGACAGCAGAAAAGCACATTAAAAAAATACAAAAACACATTCAGCGACTAGAGGGTGGAGTACAAGCCCAATGATGTGACTCAAAATGCCATATAAAACACAATGCTCATCAGTTGAACCAGG
Source organism: Triturus cristatus (assembly GCF_964204655.1). NCBI lineage: Eukaryota > Metazoa > Chordata > Amphibia > Caudata > Salamandridae > Triturus > Triturus cristatus. The sequence goes on from NC_140586.1 coordinate 255,051,351, forward strand.
CGCTAAATAGAACCACAGGGTATTAGAATATAGGAATGATACCACACAATTTCATATAAACCAGCATATCAAAAGTGATGCCTTCAGTTTCTGGGGGCGTTTCATCAGTCTTTGGAGGTAGTTTCAACAGTACTGATTCGCAGTCAGATAAATCTGCCATTCCCTCAGCCTTGTAATCGAGGCTTCTCAGAGTGGAGTCTTCTGCCTGTGGCCACCTATGTAGATTTAGTTGCCACACGGAAACCAATGAGGGGTGGGCGGCCATTTTCCATAGGGCAGCAAAGGTCCTCCTAGCAAGTACCACTGTTAAATTCATAAAGTGACTGCTGAGCTCATCTGCCTTGGGTCTTAGCAGGAAGCCCAGCATTTTGCTTAAGGTTTACCCAGATACTGCTTCCTCGTCAATTTATAAACGAATTATCTTATCTTCATCAAGAAGACATTTACCTGGGTACATGCCCATACCATGTGAAAAAAAGTAAATCTCAGCTGTGCTACACCGCAATCACTGGGAATTGTTGGAAATTTTAAATGTAATTTAAATTGTGGAAGATATGCATAATGCATCTAATTGAATTGAATACGTTTTGTCGGGCATTTAGGGACACCTTGTGTACATGCCTGAGTATGGTCACCCAATCCACTTTAGACAATTCCTCACCCCAGTCAGTCTACCAGCTGCTTCTCAAACTATTTCGACCCACCCCCTGCTTTATTCTGAAGAACTACCCGCCTCAGCAGAATTTGCAACGTGTAGTCAGTTTCAGGTTCACTAGGAATTTGGTCCTATATCTGCCATTAGTGTTCTGCAAAGCGCTACATGCACCAAAACTGTGTAGCCACCCCTGCATACACAGCGTTGGCCAGTAAGCTGCTTATTGCATGGAAAATCCTATTTGTATTAGAGGCCATGATCTTTCCCAGGACCAATTAATTTTGGTTGGGGTGGAGGAGCCGTGTGAGGATGCCATGAAGTCTATTTGCCAACACATTTTCAAGTATCTGTTCATCTAAGTTTAAAATCGAAAAGTAGTCGGTTAGCAGTCCGATGTAGTGTGTCTTGACCAGCTTTCAATAACATTGTGATGATAACCTCGTCTGTCGTGGAAGGAAGCATGTTTGTCCATCAGTGTGATGCTCTCATTTGTTTTGTGATGTCTTATAAAATTCTAGGGGGAGGCCATCGCTGCTAAGTGTTTTACCAGTAGTTAAAAAATCAACATCTGGATTGATCTCCTGGGGAGAAAGGGTCGCCTAGATCAATATTTTGATTGACTCTAATCAAGAAAATATCACTGTGTGCACATAAGACTCTTGCAACAAGGATGCAGCCAGCAGTCCTAAAGTATAGACTCAAATTTACAAAGGGTGATGGGAGTAATGCTTGATTTAACTCTAACCACTAGAAATAGCTTGAGGTAGCATTCTAAACCATCAGTCTTTTTCCCACCATGCCACATCAGTTTGGACGCAGCCATTTGTAAATCAGTCTTGACCCTTCTCCAATAGGAAGAGTCCAGCCCGATCACCCAGGCCAGGTCCTGCCTGAACTAGAACAAAAGCACCTCAAGAATGGTTTCTACCTGACTGGGGCTCGTCCGTCGGGTGTAGCATGGTTCCTGTGGCACATGTGCACAGGCCCCATGTTTTGGACACACCCTTACCACTTACGGTGTTACATCAAACACACAAAAGGTGATAGGAGGAATGTTTGCAATAAGTCTTATCGCTGGCTATTGCATGGGTTAGCATTCCAGCCCATTGTTCTTTTGCTTACCATGCCACCTCAGATTAGACCCAGCTATGCAAGTGCGTCTCGTCTTTGCTCCAGTAGGAACAGTCCAGCCTGAACTGTGAAGCCAGGTTCTCTCCGAACCAGAACACAAGCAACCCTAGATTGTTTTCTCCCTGATTGAGCTCATCAGTCAGGTGCACAGCTTGGTTCCTGTGCCACAGTGAGTACGAGACTCACAGCTGGACATATACTTGGCCACATGGGCGCTACATCAAACACAAAAAAGTGGTGAACTGAATGCTTGCAGCAGGTCTAACCACATCAATCATTCAGGGTATCATTCCAACCAACTGTTCTTTGAATCACCATGCCACCTCAATTTGGTGCATGCCATATACATATCAGTTTTGACACTGGTCCAATAGGAACAGTCTCGCCTGAACTGCCAGACCAGCTCTACCCTGGACCGCAACACAAGCAACCCAAGAAAGGTTTCGCTCTGATTGGAGCTCTCAGTTAGGTGCAGCTTGGTTCCAGTGGCACAGTGAGTACAGAACCCATGTCTCGGCATACTATTGGCTACTTAGGGCATTATTTTTAACACACAAAGGGTGAAGGAAGGAATGCTTGCAATGAGTTTAACCACTGCCAATCGCTTAGAATAGCATTCCAGGTCATCATTCTTTTTCCCACCATGCCACCTCAGTTTGAACCTAGCCTTATGCAAGTCAGTTGTGATCTTTATCCAATAGGAAGAGTCCTGTCTGAATTGCCAGGCCAGCCCCTCCCTGAACCAGAACACAAACAAAGTGTGGGATGGCATGTAGCTGTTTGTTAGGTTTCCATTTTAAGCAGCGAGGCTAGAAGTCGGCCCGACTTATCTCCCACAGCGTGCTTCAGTGGAATGTACTCACTGTAGTAATGCAAATGCAGCCTGTTATGGAGCTCTGTATGCTGTTAACGCATGTGAATGAGGTTTGCTATTTCTGCCTTGACGATTGGGTTTCCCTCTTTGTTGTGTGCATGATCTTCTTAAGTGTATCCATGTGCCTATACAGCGCTGCTCTCACCCCTTCCAGCATCTTAATGCAGATGCCTCAAATGTAGACTTTAACCCCTATTCCCGCCGCGGCGCTGGGGGGTGCGGGGGGGCAGCGCGGTGGCGCTGTGCTCATGACGGAGCCGCTCCGTCATAAGCCACAGTTGAGCTGTGCTCATGACGGAACGGTTCCGTCATGACTCCGCCCAGTTGCGTTGTCCCCCCGCACAGGCGGGGAAACAGCGCCGCATGGGCGGAGCGGCCGCCAACAGTCGTGGCATGACGGAACCGTTCCGTCATGAGCACACGGCAACCGTGGCTCATGACGGAGCGGTTCCGTCATGAGCGGGGAAGGGGTTAAAGATCTCCCATTTGTTTAATGTGTCGCCAATGGAGCCTGCTTTCATGTTGAAGTCATGCATGATTTATTTAGACAATTTGTAGTCTAATCCTGCAATGTTGCTGGCTTCAAATGCCAGGTGTGTACTGGTTATGCACTCACCTGTTCCTGTTGGAGAGTCAACTTCAAAGGATTGTGGTCCAAAACTGTCTTTGCAATGTGGCAAAAACCATGTCAATGCAAGTATATAAAGCATGGAGTGCAGAATAGTGGGAGTACACGCTAAGCGACAGGTGTGCTACTATCCATGCTTCCGAGAAGTTCCAATGTGACGCAAAGTTCTTCACTATCTCCAAACACCCCAGGGAATATGTACCAGACAAGGGAAGATGCAACCTATCTATATCACCATTCCCCCGTGGTTCTTTGTATGTGATGGACTGCACTGAAGAATAGCTTGGCAGACCTTGAGCTGGGGGCTCCTTTACATTAAAGACAGGATAATTGCTTCTGACTTCAGTAGCCCCAGAAGGCTATTTACAATTACAACTGATACTGTGCCCTTAACAGTTTACCCCAAACAAAATATAATCAAATAATCCCAACTGTGTATATCTTCCCAGGGTTCAGCTTCAAACTGCCTCATGTCCAAGCCCGAATTAACTGTATAGTCGGTTTGTTGGGGTGGACTTTAGCTTGTAATATAATACACAGGGGTCCAGTTAGCCCTGAAGCCCCAACCTTCCTCAGTGGATCAGGTGTTGGCCATCCAGGCCCAAACACCTGCTCCAACCTTTAGAAAAAACTGCTGCCAATCTGTGGCGATACCACTACAGCAAAGGTATTAATAACAATTAGCATATCAAGGAAGCACACAAAAGGGCTTATTTACAAGCCCATTGCACAGCCAGTGCGTCACATTAATTGACGTACCAGCAGCTCAATGGGCTTCCCCATATTTACAAGGCCAACCCTGTTTGGAAGGGGGGCTCGATGAGTGTTGCTGTGGGTGTTCCCACGCAACATCCATGAAACTGGACATATTCCCAGATTTATAACATTTTGTTCAACTGGGAATGAACCAGAATCCTACGCCTCCCCTAGAGCAGTTGAGTCTTAATGTCACAGGAGGTTGGACCACTAAATAGCAATAAACCAAGAACAATGACCTCTTGTCGTTCAGGAATATTCTTTCAAAGCGTGATGATCAAGGTGTTTACGCTATTGATCATCACATTTTTTCATTACATTGTTCCACAAAATCAGTTGTCAATATGACAACACAACATAAGTTTGAAATACACATCAAGCACAAATTTGCATTCGAAAATTGACAAATAACAAGTATAATATCACAACAGCCAACATAAAATTCATAGTGCGTTTTCCCACTACTAATCCTTAAGTGCAACAAAGGTAAGTAAAAATAATTTTGGGGACGTATGGGGTTTCATATTATTCAAATTGATTTTGTAAAAAAAATGTAATGAAAAAATGTGATGATCAATTGAGCAAATACCTTGATCATTACACTTTGATATTACTGAACCACAAGAGGTAATTTTTCTTGGTCTATTACAAGACTGGAAATTCATAGATCAGAGTCGTTGTAAAAGTATAATAAATGCACTGGTCTCCTCCAACCCCCTCAAACTGAAGCATTATAACATTCACAATCCAGCCATTTACGTAACTTCTACTAAGGATATCACCCAACATTTGAGGAGTAACCCTTGAAAAAGGCACCACCTCAGAGTTCATGGAGGATTTAATAGAACCATCTTCATCTGTGAAGTCTGTCCCATCGGATTCATTGTCCACAGTACACGGACTTAATGCCGCTGTGGTGGCCAGCACATCCTCCTTAGCTTGCTGCGCTTGCTGGCATATAGGTGTCAAGGCAAAGATGGTCTGATCACTACCTTTGGGTGTCTGCTGTCCTTACCTCTTCCTCTAGTTCTCTGTTTAATCTGATATTTTTATCATTTACTCATACTGTCTAGCCTTCCTTGATGCCTTCAAATGGAATCTTAGTCCATGTATTGGAGTAACTTCACCAAAATAGGTCCAGGAGGTGCGCCAAGTGAGGGGTGTCAGCATTATGAGCCCCCTTTTGATTGGGAAGAATGTGGACAGGCACTATGGGGCAGTAGCAACACAGAATCATTTCTCAATGAAGGAGGGTACGTCTTTGCCCTCTTCTCCCTCAGGCATACCCACTATTTACATTTTGCTCTGCTCTTCTGTGAGGTCACAGATCTGCTGCTGCATTTCTGTAGTTTGGGGATGTAGCACCTGGAGCATGTTTTCAGGGTGTGATACTCTTTCAGCCAACTTGCTTTGTTTCTCCCTCAGAAGGCCTAGATTTATTGCCACTGCATGGATTTTGGTTTCCAGCAAATCCTGCATCGTGTGGATAACATTTGAAATGGCAACCAGTTTGTCTTCTGTCTCTGTACTCTTCAAAACCTCAGCTTTTGAAGGATCCATTGCAGGACGTTTAGAATCTTTGGGTGCAGGTGGCAAGGGTCTTTTAGCCTGCCTGGTAGGCACCATAATGACGTCTATAAATTATGAAACACTCAATGCGGCAGGTAAAATAAATTACAATATATTGATTCGTATGTAAAGGGGAAGTGATTACAGAGAATAAGTGATCTGCCATGATTCTACCTGTGCCACAGGACTAGCACCATTGGCTTCAAGGTACGAGCAGTCGGTATTAATTTGCCAATGTCCTTTCCACAGAAGCTCTCAGCTGGTATGGGGCCTAAAGACATTTGGGGGGGAACCTCCACTCCTCCTCCAGCAGCATCTCTCAGTACCTCAGCGTGTGAGAGCACCTTCTACCCCAGGGTTTCATGCAGGAAGTATATATCAAAACAGAGGTGGGCTGGTTGTATTCGGAAGCCCCCCTCAGCAGTCTGCCATCCTGCCTGATGCTTTAAATATGGCCACACATAGTTCCTGAGCCTCAGGGTCTACCAAGGCAGGGGACCCCATTCTATGAGTAGAAGGAGCCCACACTCAACTCGATGATGGCCATTCCCAGAAGCCTCACCCCAGGATGTCCTTTCTGAAATGGTGCCACTCCCCTGCCATTATCTCAGCGAGCAATATGGATGCGAGAAGGTCACCTCTGCCCAAGCGGCCACAACCTATAATCAGGCCAGCGACAGGTCACAGTGACCAAGAACACTCAGGACTTGCAAGACACATCGGCTGTCCCGACAGCTATGTGGTCGTCGCTTCAGTGTCCAATGGTCGCCACCACTGGGGGCGCCATGCTCCAGGGGAAGGTCCCCACTTGCTGCTGCTGCTCTCCCAATTCTGAGGGTGTGGGTGCCCAGCTTTTAGCTCTCTGAGCCAGTGTTGGTCGGTTGTTTCCTGGACATAGGGCGGCAATGTGTCTGCAGTGACAGGGCAAAGCTGCCGTGAGGTATTATCTGCTAGGCCTGGAATGGCGTGTCTCCTTGGCTCCACACTTTACAAGACCCCTTCATGGCTGCTCGCTGCTAGCATGAATAAAACAGTCTGGAAGCAATGTTTGAGGGCAGGCTGGGCTCATTTGGGAGATTCATAAAGGCTCTGGATCATTTGGGACCATGGGTGGCTAACATAAGTGAGGTTATTTATCAGGCTACATGGTGTGAAAGTTGAAAATTTGTACGGAAATTTACCTCGTAACAATGTAGAAATGTGCTTTAATGTTAACATAGAAAATGCATACCAAAATAGTGGTTAAAAAATGTGCTTTTATTAAACGTGCAAAAAAGTGAAAATGCTGCTTATTATTGCCAAAAGATCCCATTTCCATCTTTCTTTCACTGTTAGGCCCTAATACTTTCTTGATTTTTTCCTATCCATTCAATAAAATAAATGCCTTTTTGTATATGCTGATTTAACTTTATAGTTGAACTGTAGAACTTGACATCTTCGTGAAATGTACTATTTCCTTAAAAATTTATTTCTTCCTGACACCATATGAATTTATCATTTTTTAGATCGTTTCCTCTGTCACATGCTTATAATGAACAGGTATATTAATTAACGAAAATGCTTGCTGTAGGTTAAAATTCTATGATCTAACAAGAATTGTTAGATATTAATGTTTCCTTTCATAGAGCAGTCCATTGTTACACAATGGAACACTGAACAGCTAACAGAGTAGGCTTGCAAAAGTTCTCATGAGAACCTTCTTAGATGCATCTTTTTGTAATACACTGTAGCCACAATCAAATAACTACATGTCAAAATGGATGTTTACTGTGGGAATCGAGAAAGAAGACGACAGAACATCGGAAGATCCTTTCATATTGATTACAAATGATTCAACACTCATAGTTTGAAACATGTTTGGGCTTGCTATTATATATTTGTTCCTGGCTAGAGAGTTAAGGTATTCTATGCATCACTACCCTGCCATGTCCATTAGCACTTTGCTGTGCTTGCTCGGATTGCCACAAGCATGTCTTTCTTTTTCTTACGCTTTGTGAAGAGACTTTCTATCTTTATGCTGATCATAGCTACTGCTGTGTTTAATTCCTTTTTCTGTTTTAATGGTTGCTACTGCAGCTGTTAGGAAACTCGACTGAGCTTCCAGAACTACTCTTTATTGGGAGTTCAACCTTTTCATAGTTATCACTCTTCTGCTCCAAATTTCACTTTCTCTTTTAAAAAAAAAAAACTCTTTATGAGTTCTCATTAGGATGGGTTAGGTTCTTTAGATTAAGATAGTGACTAATTCCTTTATAGAACACGTTGTCCTTTTGTATGCTTGTTCTAACCCAATTTTCTTTGTATTTCTGTAAATGGATTAATTTGACTAATCTGAATAAAAATATAAAAATACAGACTAATCTCTTAAAGAGAAAATATACTTTCAAAACTTCATCAAACCTCTCATCATTGACTGAACATTAAATGATGTAAGACAATGATTGTTTTAGAGATGTGTTTGAGTTGTGCTCCATTCTAATATGGTGGCAAAGATTCATCGACCTGACGAGGTGTGGAAATTGGAGGCTCGCTGAGTAAGTTTGAAGTGGAGCTACTTATACATTTTTTTAATTAGGTTTCCACTGTCGCAATGACCATGTGCTGGAGCTGCTCTATTTAGGGTCTGTCATCTTCGCCAGGCCGGCCACGCCCCTTCTGAAGTACATTTAAGTCGGGTTTTGCTTTAGTGCTACTGCAGTGCAGTTGATGAAGGTGGATATTTTGTGAATTGAAATTGTGTACTAATTGTGGTTGTGTTTTGTATTGGTGTATCTCTCCTGAAAACGTTCCTTTGATTTCTCTAACTCCCTCCCACTTTGCTAGAAATATTTCACATTTCCCACCACTCCTCCTTGTCCCGTCCACCATTACTGCTAAAATCTATACCTCTATATGAGGAAAACTCTATCCCTACAGCAGATTTCAACACAGAAATAATATGGGAGGTGGAGGTCTCCAGCCAAAGGTTAGTGAACTGCAGTTTGGCGTACTTAAAGTAGTGCTACTTTACTTGCTCCAGAATAGCTTTTGTAAGCAAAGTCCACTACTGTTGAAAGGGCCCCTTTGCTAAATAGATTGCATTAACAGAGTTATGCTGTACCCTCAAAGAAGAGTGCAATGAAACCAGACAGGAGGTGAAGCTTTTGTTGTAAGCAGTGATCTTAAAGGACTCACAATCAAAATATTGCACATATTATTCTTTTGACAGAGAGACAGTATTTTTTGCCTGTTTAATAAAGATTACAACAAAACTTTAACAATGTAACCATCCCCAAAATGCCATTACTTTGACAGACAGCCCTTCAAAGCAATGATAATCCATGCAAAGCGTAGAAAGCCATTGGCTGAAGGGAGCTGACCAAAAAGCGCCTGTATCGCTCTATTCTTCTTTTAAATTTTTTTATGAAAGGAGCTCTTGCAGCAAGCAGGAACCTAAAATCGTGGCCCAACAGAAGGCTCTCTAGGAGCCAGTAGATTTTCAAGTGGTCAGGGAAGGAAACGTGAGTGCATGTGATATAACATCGGCAATACCAGGCCTTGAAATGGTGGGGTCAAAAAGAGACTACAAATGTTAAAATGCAACAATGCAAATGGACAAGATATTGTTAGACCTGGCACCATTGGCGTGGGTCTCCCTTCCATTTTTTCGCTGTTGTCTCCTCTGTTTTTGCTGGTAATAGATGCTCTGGGCGCTGTGCCACTGCCATTCAGAGCCACAGCGCGAATGCTCCCTGTGTAAAGATGACATGTGAATTGGTGTATTCATGATTGGCTTATTTGGTTTACCTGTTAGTCCCTAGTAGCGTGGCCTGTGTGTGCCGAGGGCTGGTAAACCAAATGCTGCTGGTGGGCCTGCAGCGCTGGTTTGCGCCACCCACAGAAGCAGCTTGCAAAGTGTTTCTCAGACCTGCCACTGCAGTGTCTCTGTGCAGTCTAGGACTGCCATCTTGGCTGTGAAGTGCACCCACTTCCCAGCCCCTGAACCTTCCCTTGGAATCATGTAAGCCACCCCTATGGTATGGTGCATTGTATGTGTAAGGTAGGACATGCTCTGATGTGTGTAGCATGTCCTGGTAGTGAATTACACCCAATTTCGTTTTTCACTACTGTAAGGCTACCTGTTCTCCATAGGCCAGAATGGGAGGTTTGGCTATTACATTCTATAGTCCTAACTGACCCGCAGAACATGGTAGAAAAACGAATTTAGTATGCCTGAGCTCAGAATATTAAAATACACCTTTTAGTGAAGTTTATTTTTATATTCTGTGTTTGAAAATACCACTTTTAGAAAGTAGGTATTTTCTTGCCTAAGCCTTCCAGTGTGCTCTGCTGTTATGTGTATTGGCTGTCTGGTTTTGGAGGGACAGGGCAGGCTTTGTCAGACCTGGGTTGAATAGAGAGAACTGCATTGGAGTATGGGGAGGGGTAGCTCCTGGACCTTTATAGGGCTGTGCCTGGCAAGGTGAATGCTGGCTCCACCTCCCACTGTGCGTCTGATGGCAGACCCCCTCTTTCTGAAAGGAAGGATGCAGCCTGGTAAACAAAGTGCTCCAGGGCTGGGCAGAACTGGTTCTGGCTGGGTTCAGTGACTTGTAGCTTCTGAGAACAAAGACTTTTGGGGTATAAAAACCCCTACAATTGGTATTGCTCCTGGACAACAAGAAGAACCTCTGTCTGTGTAACTGAATAAATCTGCAGGAGAGGACTGTCCTTGTGCTTGTGTGCTGTTTCTTGGACTGGCCTGCAGTGGTTACTACTGGTCTTGGAAGAAGAGGAAAAGGACTTTGAAGGAACTTTTATTTTTACTACAGCAAACACCCAAGGGCTAGAAGAGAGCTAGCCTCCTGCAGGAGTCTCAGGCACATCAGACTCCACCACCAGCCTCCTGTTTCCTCCCAGCGATGATTTCTATCTGCAGGTGAGGCTCCTGTGAGTTCCAGGGCCTCTAGTTCTACTGTGGAGAAGAGAGTGCTGAAAATCGTCGCTAACGCCCGTTAGCAAGCCGCCGCAGCTGAAGAGCGTAAGGAAAATCATCGCGCTGCTGCCGCTGAGTGCTCGCTACTGGAGATCATCGCATCGCCTGTCTGCGGGCTGCCAAAGGCTCGCTGACTTCAAGATTATCGCATCACCTGTATGTGGGCTGCCAAATGCTCGCTAACCCGAAGATTATCGCACTGCATGTTTCCGGGCCCCAAAGCGCTCGCTAACCAAAGATCATCGCATCGAGTTTATCGCAGCGCGGACGCCGAGCGTTCACCATTTTCATCGCATCGCATCAGGATCGTCGCTCCCTCGCGGGGCGCCATTAGTTTTCATCGCAACAAGATCGCACAAGCAACAGGCTCGGCACATCATCCTCCCTTCGCGGCAAGGATTTCATCGCATCGCCGGCTTAGCGTGTAGAAGTTTGTCGCTTTGTCCTGCACACAAATCAGCGCATCATCCTCCCTTGCGGCAAGGATTCAACGCATTGCTGGTTAGCGTAAGGAAAATCATCGCTACAACTCCTTAGCGACATTTTGGTTGCTTTGCTACAGAATCCAGGTATCTTGTGAGCAAAAGGGTCGAAGAGACCACTGCCTTGAACTGAACTCCTCTTTGCACACTTTGAACTATTTTTGCAGCATTTTAAGAGTAACCCTATTTTCCTAGTATTGTGGATTTTTACTGTTATTGGTCTTGTGTTAAGTCTATATATAAAGATACTTATTTTTTATAACTACCTGTGAGGTGTCTCTATGTAGTGTTCTTCGCTGTGTTACTGTGTATGGTCATAAATGCTTCACACACTGCCTCTGAGATAAGCCTAGCTGCTCGTGCTACGTTACCAGAGGGTTGAGCAGGGGTTGTCAAAGGGTGTAGCCCGCTTACTCTGACTTAGGAAGAAGGGTCCCTACTTGGACAGTGGCCAGCCATTGCCAACTAGAGACCCCCATTTCTAACAGATATCAAATTGAATTTTGGCAAAAGGTCCCATGTTAAATGAAACTGCACAGCAGATCATTCTCCTGCCCCCTCGTACTGTCCCTTTTAATATAGCTGTGTTGAGGATCATGATTTGACAATTTACTGTCCTACAGTGCCACCCACTGTCCGCTTGTGTAACTACAACCAGCTGCTTGTATACCCTTGTAAACGTTTCCATGCCCAATCACCAATCAATGCTTTCATACAAAATGATGTACCAATGCAGATCTAAAATAAAAGTCAATATAGCATATTTCTGAAGCTAACATTTAGTCTGTGCTATTATGTAAATAAGTATTAAATGTAAATAAGGAGATAAATATGTGCGTGCAAAGCTGGCAAACGCGGGCAAATTAATTGGTCCTAACTCAAACGAAAACAATCCAGCTGCAACTAAATAGCCTGTTAAAAAAGAAAATGACCATGTGAGATTATTCACCCTGTAAATGCTGAGGGCTTTTTGCCCCAGAGCTGTGGTTCCCAAACTTTTTCAACCCATGGCTCCCTTGGTTTATTGGCCGTTGGCCGTGGCTCCCTATTATGCAAATTTTGTTTGCGGTGGATGGATGTAAGCCCAGCCTTGGGAGTACTTACACTTTTCTCCATGAAAATAATTGGGATAAAGTTGGGTCATGTACCTCATGACATGCCTGACAGTCATGGGGTACTCCTTTAGTGTAGAATTGGATGGAACGCCTAGTTCAGTTGGGACATTTATCACACACAAGAAATGTCTATTCTTTTATAAGAAGAAAAATGACTTAATTTACTTTAGGAAGATGTACTTTATAACTTCAGGAAGTCAAATATTGCAATCTGTTCTCAGAGTAAATGTTTGTGGTTACTTTGTAGCTAAAACTACGCTGTGGGCTGTCTGACCATCTATGACAGAAATACAGCTTTAAAGGCAAGTTTATCTTTGTACTCAAAGTGAAAAATCATGGCACAGTTTTGCAAGGCTATATCTAACTTGGTTCTGCAAATGGAATGCAATATTCTTGTTAGGCAGCATTGGTGGAACTGTGCTGCGCGAGCACCATCAATGCTGGGGGTCGGTTGTGCTTTCTTCCTATCTCAATTTCGTATTTGCTCAGGGTGTGTTCTCCTGATGAGCAGATGTGTTCTACAGTGCTGCAGAGTCAGCAGAAGCAACTGACACTGGCACTGTCAGAACTGCCAAGCCAATGGAGAGGAAGAAAGTGCTACAGTGGTATGAGGGACAAACTGAGGTTTATTGCTGCTTGTCATTGAACAAAGGTGCATAGGATGAATCACTCTCTGGCCCCTCATCATAGGACAACTGTTGGAGGGGGTGGTGAGGAGGTACGCAGGCCCTGATGGGCTCAGCGCTGCTTGTCAGGGAAATGCAGGTGGAGCTGCAGCAGGTGCAGTGCAATAAGGGCATATAGTGCGCCTCAGAGCAGATCTTAGTCAAGCTGAGCAGTGGTCACTATTCTCCAGCCTCCCTCAGTTGATTCACTTTACTGACACTCAGAACCGCTACACTCCAGCTCTCCAGCTCCAGCTCAGACGTGAGTCCCTTGCTCACTTTGCCACTGGATTCAAGCAAGCCTGGCTGAAGACGGCTGAAATGCCAGAGGTCGGTCCTAGGAAGCTTTTTTCCGTTCCAAGGAAGGCATGGCTTGGCAGTTTGGGCTGGACTGTTCCCATGAGGCACAGGGTCAGACTGATTTGCAGATGGCCATGTCTGAACTAGGGTGGCAGAATGGGCTAAAGAATGGTGATGGATCAAACCCAGATCTGTTGACTGGGTGTGAGTGTTTGATTGGTTCTGATGCTCCGTCCATCACCACCCCCTTTTGTACCGCTTTGTTCGCCATAAGTTGGCAGGGTATGCTCAGACGTGAGTCCCTTGCTCACTTTGCCACTGGATTCAAGCAAGCCTGGCTGAAGACGGCTGAAATGCCAGAGGCCGGTCCTAGGAAGCTTTTTTCCGGTCCAAGGAAGGCATGGCTTGGAAGTTCGGGCTGGACTGTTCCCATGAGGCACAGGGTCAGACTGATTTGCATATGGCCATGTCTGAACTGGGGTGGCAGAGTGGGCTAAAGAACGGTGATGGATCAAACCCAGATCTGTTTACTGGGTGTGAGTGTTTGATTGGTTCTGATGCTCCGTCCATCATCACCCCCTTTTGTACTGCTTTGTTCGCCATAAGTTGGCAGGGTATGCTCAGACGTGAGTCCCTTGCTCACTTTGCCACTGGATTCAAGCAAGCCTGGCTGAAGACGGCTGAAATTCCAGAGGCCGGTCCTACGAAGCTTTTTTCCGGTCCAAGGAGGCATGGCTTGGCAGTTCGGGCTGGACTGTTCCCATGAGGCACAGGGTCAGACTGATTTGCATAGGGCCATGTCTGAACTGGGGTGGCAGAGTGGGCTAAAGAACGGTGATGGATCAAACCCAGATCTGTTGACTGGGTGTGAGTGTTTGATTGGTTCTGATGCTCCGTCCATCACCACCCCCTTTTGTACCGCTTTGTTCGCCATAAGTTGGCAGTGTATGCTCAGACGTGAGTCCCTTGCTCACTTTGCCACTGGATTCAAGCAAGCCTGGCTGAAGACGGCTGAAATGCCAGAGGCCGGTCCTAGGAAGCTTTTTTCTGGTCCAAGGAAGGCATGGCTTGGCAGTTCGAGCTGGACTGTTCCCATGAGGCACAGGGTCAGACTGATTTGCATATGGCCATGTCTGAACTGGGGTGGCAGAGTGGGCTAAAGAACGGTGATGGATCAAACCCAATCTGTTGACTGGGTGTGAGTGTTTGATTGGTTCTGATGCTCTGTCCATCACCACCCCCTTTTGTACCGCTTTGTTCGCCATAAGTTGGCAGTGTATGCTCAGACGTGAGTCCCTTGCTCACTTTGCCACTGGATTCAAGCAAGCCTGGCTGAAGACGGCTGAAATGCCAGAGGCCGGTCCTAGGAAGATTTTTTCCGGTCCAAGGAAGGCATGGCTTGGCAGTTCGGGCTGGACTGTTCCCATGAGGCACAGGGTCAGACTGATTTGCATATGGCCATGTCTGAACTGGGGTGGCAGAGTGGGCTAAAGAACGGTGATGGATCAAACCCAGATCTGTTGACTGGGTGTGAGTGTTTGATTGGTTCTGATGCTCCGTCCATCACCACCCCCTTTTGTCAGAGCAGATCTTAGTCAAGCTGAGCAGTGGTCACTATTCTCCAGCCTCCCTCAGTTGATTCACTTTACTGACACTCAGAACCGCTACACTCCAGCTCTCCAGAAGCAAGGCAAATTCTCTCCATGCTAGGGTAGGTAGTGTTTCTTCTTTCTGTTTTTAATTTCAAAGCAGCACTGTTTTTTCCTCAGTCCTGGAGTAATTCCCTAATCCTGCAGGAAAAACAAATAAACGTTTTGCCTCCTCTTCTAAATGTATTTCAGGACTATATAAGCTGCTTATATCCAGTACAATGATAGCTGGGCTCCAGCTACACAAATTCAAATGGGCCCTATATATTCTAGGGTAGCTTCATTACAAATCGCTTTTCCTTCCTGTGTTTTATAGCTGCCTGACACCATGACTACTGTCACTCAGGTTGTGCATTGGGAATGGGGTGACCTCTTGCCATGCAGATGCTCTTGTTTGTTGCTGGCTTGTTAAGCAGGAAATAAGAGTAACCCATCTCCACTAGTAACATTCAGTTATGAGCTCTTAATAAAGAGTGCTCTGCTGCCACCTGGTGGAAAAAGAGGTTTTATGCTTGTACTAAATAACTTACATTTCTGTGATGTTACCGGCAATTTATGGCTTGAAATCGAAATTCTGAAACCTTTGGAGCGCGACGCCCCAGGCTAGTCTGGAGGGTGCACCAGGGAGCCGCGGCGCACAGATTGGAAACCACCTCTTTATAGCTTAATTCCCCAGCAAAAGTTATCAAGGCTCATGGGCGTCCTTTTTTTACCAACTTGAATTTTAGATTTATCCTGCTGCCTGAGAAAAATATCCAAAATATGTAATTTATTTTCACAAAAGTAAAGAAACGATAGCCTCTAATACATTTCAAAAGTTGGTCTCCTGTGTACGGTCGTACCCCAAGCCCAGATGCTTTAGCCATCCCCTAAGGTATCTTTAGCCATAGTTTTGAAGTTTGCCGTTTATTCACGAAAAGATAGTGTGCTGGGATCAACACAAGCTACAACCCTCTACTTTTCCCAGGGCTAATTAAAGAAATGTCCAGGCTTACTAGGGTTTCCTCGGTAACGGCTGACCTAAAGCCTCACTACTGCAGCCATACTCCATGGAAAGTGAGAGGAAATTGGAAGTTTTCAGGCACAAGTTTGACATTTACAGAGCATTGTGGTTTAAAAAAAATGCCCTGCTGTGATCTTCGCAAGTCATGCCACCCTGGACTCACCAGAGATTCCAGTTATCAGAAATGTCAACAGGGTTGATAGGGTTCCATAGATGCCAGCCCACCCTAAACTCAAATATTTCTACCAACCTTTACAACAAATGAGATAAAATTGGGTGTAGTTTTGACATATAGACTGGGATTCGGAGAGGATGTTAGGTGCCTAGTGGTGGAGTGATGTGGCATAAAGTTAAGGTGAGGAAGTCCCTCCGATCCCATGACTTTTTAAAAAAGAACAATTTCAGGTGTATTGTGGGCTTCGTAGGGGCAGAAAGACTTTCTGATGCCTGCAAGTGGAAGAGTGCAGCCAGATGCAGTGATG
Organism: Triturus cristatus; assembly: GCF_964204655.1. NCBI lineage: Eukaryota > Metazoa > Chordata > Amphibia > Caudata > Salamandridae > Triturus > Triturus cristatus. The sequence goes on from NC_140586.1 coordinate 255,067,635, forward strand.
GGTCAGTTCCAACCCAATTCAAGTGAAAACAAGTCCCTGGAACCTAGTGAGCTGGCAGGCTGGAGTTAAACTTCCGCTGGCAGAAACATCTGATCCCAGGATGAGGGGCTGCAGCCTAAGGCCAAATTGGTTAGGCACCCGCCCTATTCCCCTTTTCACAAAATTTACCCTGGTGGTCTAGTGGGCTTTCTGCCTCACCCTCCCAGGGCTGGCAGGTTGAGAATAAATCCACAATCTGCACTTTATGGGAGTGAAAGACTGTATCTAGCCTGGGGCAGGGGAGAGTGCAGCCCAACGACGGACAGACTGGCTACTCTAGCCATTCCTTTAAAAAACTAAAAAACAGTGTGGTGTAGTGTTTTTTTTCCCCCCTGTGGTATTTCAAGGGCGTCAAAAAGATTGGCTATCGAACAGGCATGGGGGAGGGGGGTGCATCCAAGTGCCAGGATGGAAAAGCCCCCCTCACCATTCCTTATTTTTAGATATCAATTGTGTCCACTGGGCTTTCTGCCCTCTTGGGGAGAGTGTTTGGGCTCTGGGGTGGAGGACTGAATCCGGATGCTTGGAAGGTGCATTCAATTCATTTTTTTAAATCTCTCCCTGGTGTCTAGTGAGCTTTCTGGCTCCCTTGGATGGGCAGATTAGGAGTTAATCCAGCAATCTATCAACCAGGGAAGTTGAAAGATTGTTTGGGCTTCCGGCATACCAGAGTGTGGCCTAATGCCATAATGGGCCTTAACCCACTTTTTCATTATTTCTAAATGTTTTCCAGTTGTCTAGTGGATTTTTGACCCCTAGGGAAGGCAGATTGGTTGCTACAAAAGTGGGCAAAAATACGGATAGGGTCCACGGTCAATCGGGGATCTGTGCCCTAGGCCAAGGAAGCCACTCCCCCATTAAAAATAATCCTGATTGTATTGTGGGTGGATCCCAGGTGGGGTTTGCCCTCCTACAGCAATCCTACAGCAGAAAACTACTATGGACAGTGGAATACTGCTGCTCAGCCTGGGTGTCTGTGTGAGAGAATGTTGTTGAATTGAATGTTCATGTGTGTGAGTGCCAGTTGGCGATGGGCTGAGCAGCGGTGAGGCTGCTCCTGGTGGGGCTCTCTTTAAGATGTAACATCCTTCTTCAATAAACCTACTTGAAACTACTTGGACTGGATCTACTTCATTACAACATATTTTGGCCACAATTTATCAAAGAACCTGCCTGTGCTACCTCGATGGGTTGTTACTGTGGAGCTTTAAACTATTTCAAGGTAAAGGACTTTCTTTTGAAACTGTACGCTGCATATTTAAAGAAACCTGGCACCCCTGAGCCCCACCAGTGACCTTGACATCGGTCACCCCAACCTTAGTGTGCCAATTCCTGCTCTTCATCCCTTCATCCTGTTACTTTGGGACAGTGTTTTCCAAAGTTCAATTTCCCAGAAGAGCGATTAGTTCCTGCTGGACTTCCTATCTTCCTCACTGCTGGATCCTACCTGGTGTGACCCAACCCGGTTTGCCCCAATCTATTTGTGCTTTGTGTATGTTTTTTGGTTACTACCCTGTGATCAGCGTACTGACTGAACTACAAGCAAGACAGTTTCAAAGTGCAGAACTGCAACAAGTAAGACAGGTTCTCGCATGTGCAACCAGGTAAAGGAGCCTGTTCCCTGAGAAGCGAGTGAGAGAGGTCCTGGAGTCCCTTGTGAGCCTATACTTTTAATTGTGATGTAGACTGTTTTCTACACATCACAACCCAGTTTACGCTGGGGGAGTTCTCCATTTTCGGTGTGGTGCATTGTGTCGTTTGGAGTTTGCCCACACATTTCACCCCAGCTTGTATTGGGGGTTGTACTTTGGTGTAGCTTGCTTTCCTTCTTCTACTTCTTTCCTTTTTGTTGTGAGCTCACCACCTTTGCGTTTTGCTGTTTTTGGTGTGGATTTTGGGTGAAAGGCAGTTTTTCTGTTCCTTGCTCCCTGTGTGGCTGCTTTCACCCTTTCTTTGTTTTTCTTTTCTTTGCTTCTTTGGTTGGTCCTCTCCTCCACCTTGTTGTTAGCACCCTTGAACTTTCTTCATGTTCGCCTGGCCAGCTTGCATGTTATACGTATTTCGGTTTGTTTGCTGTCTGTGGTGTGGGAGTGTGTATGTTTGCTGTTGTGGTACAAAGGGAGATAGAGCATGGGCATATTGTACTTGTGTTTCCTGGTTCTCCCCTGGTTCTCGTTTCCTTTTTGTTGATATTTCTCATGCATGGAATTTTCTCACCTTTATTCCATGCCTATTTATCTGAACTTTGATGTATTATTCCAGAGTTCCTTTGTTTCCCTTACAAAGGAAAGGAGATGTGTTATACTGCTATTCAGCCTGGGTGTCTGTGTGAGAGAATGTTGGTGAATGGAATGTTCATGTGTGTGAGTGCCAGTTGGTGATGGGCTGAGCAGCAGTGAGGCTGCTCCTGGTGGGGCTCTCTTTAAGATGTAACATCCTTCTTCAATAAACCGACTTGAAACTACTTGGATTGGATCTACTTCATTACAACCAACAGCAACACCGGAAACTATAGATTCTCTCCTTTACAGCTGTACCTCTCCTGTCCAAATCAGTGCTCTTGGGTTCAGCTGTTCCCCTGAGCAGTAACAAAACTAAAAGCAGCCTGAGCTTTCAGCATTTCATGACATCAACGTATTTGCCACTCTGGTTGTTAGAAAAAAAAGCCCTGGGTTGCAAGGGACACTCTTCCATTAAGGTTCAAGATGGAGGGATCAGAAAATTGAATCCCGTCACTGACTGCAAGGACATGACCTCTCCTCATTCTGTGCTATTGTGTTAGAGAGGAGGGTGTAGAGGTCATGCCAATCAGCACCGAGAGGTTAAGAAATAGAAATTAATCTTTGTCACTTTGTCATAATTTTTCCTTCCGTTTCTTCAGAGAAATATACAAAAATACAAAAGCTGAATGGGATTCAACCACCTGGACGTTTTGAAAGCTCTTACTATATCCATTTTGCATAAAAATGTATAATGTAACTTGGAGTTTCACCATCCAAGGCTGATGAAGATCACAGTCTGCTTGTGTAATTGTCTTGAGGCACTTAGAGAAATAAAAACAACTTTATGTTTCTAATTAGTCGCTAGGCACATTACGGAAGAGGTCCAAACATAGCTGAAATTGAGAGATTGAGAAAGGAAGGTCTCTAATTCCTGTCTCAATGTTAAAAGGATAGTCTTTAATTTGTCGTTGTTCTGAATTTTATTGAGCTAGAAAAAAAACTGCCATAAAATTATCATGCATAAGAAAATATAATTCAAATAAAATACAATCAATAAGCACCCTTCGTAAACCCGCTCGGTAATACAGCACATAGAATAAGTATACAATCATGTGCCCTATACAATTTCTTACACAATAAGTTTCCTTATATAAATAGCTTTCAGAATAAAAAGGGCAACATTAAAAATGACAAAATGACCATTTAGCGCGTACAGATCAGTGCATTTTTATGATTTCTTATATACTGTGCAGCAAAAAAGGGATTCAAATATTGGCATCGTAATTACTACAAATGTATAACAACCCTCAAATTCTATGTTAATAGTGGCCATCGAGGTTTCAACATTAGGTGGTGCATTGGTACTATGAGGGTCATAGGGCATCCTATGCTGATGACACACATTTGATAATTCCCCTGTTCGACAGGCTGACAAAAGTAGATACTAAAGATAATGTCATCAACTGTCTTACAGAAATTGCAAATTGGATGTCTGGACATTGCTTAAAACTTAATGCCGGAAAATCAGAGATCTTACTATTTGGAGAAGCTCAAGCTATTTGGGATAATAGTTGGTGGCCCCAGGCATTAGGAACCACTCCTGAACCGAGGAAGGCTGCCAAGAATTTGGGCTTCATCTTTGATGGTGCCTAATCCATGCATAATCAAGTACAACTACTATGTTGGAAAAGCTTTGCCACATTAAAACTTTTTAGAAGACTTTTTCCATGGATCCCTTTAAACTGTAGGACAACGGTGACACAGGCACTTCTTGTGAGTAGGCTGGACTATAGCAGTGCATTCTATGTGGGCATGGCTGACTATCTTTTTCCCAGACTACAAGTGGTCCAAAATGCCGCTGCTAAACTGATATGCAACAAGAGTAGATATAGTTCAGCCTCCTTCTGTATGAAGGAACTACACTGGCTACCTGTACGCCAAAGAGCCAACACCCCCAGATAAACGTTTTTACCCACTGTGGGGTTTTGCTTTATTTAGCTCTTCTGTGCCCTGAAGAAGGTTGACCTCAGAGAGAGGTCGCTATCGAAACGCGCATCGTGCTATTCCTACAGCATCTGGACCAGGACTTTTGCCTTATTTGAGTACCATTAGATGGAGGAACTACTGGTCATATATTACTTGACAATTATTGATTACTTAGAATAACTTGTTGTCACTCAACTTATTTATTATGGTCCATTGGCAAATAACTGTGGTTGCCTTTTACCAACTCTGTGATGTGTTAGAATGATTGATATGAACGCTCGATCAGGCTTGTATGATTTGAGTGAATGGTAGTTTGAGTGAGTTTATTTAGGGGTTACTGTGATTCCGGGGGTTCTTTGAGAACTGTATGTGCATTAATGTTTTATATTGTATTTGGTATGTTTCTCTTTGTGTACAAACTGCATAAAAATTAATATATGATTATATGTTATTACGTCAGTCGAAAAAATGATTGAATAAAGAATGTCAAACTCTATAACATGAAAGAAAGATTTATTATGATAACCATGAGGTTTCTTTGGGCTGCTCTGTGACATTCTGCACATTTGTATAGACTATTGAATATATTATTTAGATTTTGTTACCTGACAGGGCCTTGTTCCATTTTGTTGACTGGTATTTTTCCCCCTGAACCTGCTGGTATATCCTATTACAGGGCACCTCTTCATTTTTGTTTTTGTTTTTGAGAATCTTCCCAACAGCCAAAGTTTGTGAATTGATCCCAGGAGGAGAACTTCTATTTATTTCCCCTTAAGCTTTATTTTACTGCTGTTTATCAAGGGGACCGTGCCAACCAGTCTATGTTTCAAACTCGCACAATCATCATGAGGGCCATTGATATGCAGAAAAACCTGTGCATCGTCTGTGTAAAAATTCAGTTCTAGACCTCTTGTTCTGATGATGTTCGTCTGATGAAGATATTATGCCTCAGAATGGACAGTGGGGAGTCACAAGGGTCCTAATGCCTACTACATAAGATAAAAGGAGCAAGTTTCTATCCCTTGGGTGAGAACCTGCAGGACTGTTCTGAAGGAACAAACTGCCTTGCTCGACATAGGAGCCTCAGACCTGAAGAGAACTGGGTGAGTAATTTAGTGCCCCACCCGGAAAACCCGAGGTACTGCTGCCTCAATTAACATGTATTGGCATAGCCAATAGGTCTCGCCTTGGGGACCGTATAAGGATTTGGTGAGAGCTATTGGCTTTGCCAATGTGTTAAAGCAATGATGTAGAGCAGTGTGACTGCTGTACAGTATGTTATCAATTTATAAGTGTTATAAACATTTTTGTTACCTTAGATATAATTAAGATATTATATATAACTGAGCGACTGTATATAAAAAAAAGAATGAACATAAAAAATGTCATAACGCATTCCTGGGGGTTGGGCGGCAGATAAAAAAAAACCCTTCGACAAGTCACTAATACTGAGCTCTCAGCCTCGACTTAGAAGTATGACAGCAGTCTCCCTGTGAAAAGTCTCAACGCCATGTGGCCTGATTCATTCTCAACGTACAAGGTAACTGTTAATTCCATACTGTGCGGATGTAAGAAAAATCACAAATTCAGGATAAGGGGGAGGGGCAAAGACACAATCTTCACACAAGAGAATGAAAAAAATGCCGGCGGTCCTCACAGGTAGTCAACCTTAAAAGCAGCTATGCACAAAACCAAACCAAGAACCACTGGGACCAATGACTTTCCATGGCAGTTTTCTGACCGTCCTTCAATCTGATTGGCTGAGATGGATGTTCAACATTCCACAGGTTAGCTGCTAGAATTAAGCCTGGATTCCGCTCAGTCTCCATGTGTGGGGTCTTTTGTCTTTTATCCACAATTAGGAGTGTAGTGGGCAGTAGGTAATTTGTAAATAAATAAATATATAATTAAATAAGTGCTGGTGTTCTTGTCAGGAGACATCTTCCACCAGCTCATTCCTCCTGTTAGCCCTGCCTAACACACAAACAACAAACCCTACAAGTAGGGAGAGGATGTGGCATAATGGCCAAAGCTGCCGACTTCGGAGCTAGGCATCTGGTTACAATCTTGGCATCGACTCAACATCCTGAGATTCTGGACAAATCACTTAATCTCACGATGTCTGCCATAAATTAATGTGTCCTTAACTGGTGCTCAAGCCCCAGTGATGATTAAGTGCCGGTGGTAAGTGTCTCTAGTCGGGATAGGGGCGGGCACAAAAAGCTCTACCTGCCTACTATGAGGTGGTGAAGTGGCGCTCTTTGTAAGGAAGTCATGGGGTCTCTAGGTTGCGGTTTTATATATTGTGCGGCCTAGCCAATCACAACACAGCTGTCACCAGCATGACAGCAGAGTCGTGATGGTCTGGTTTGAGCACCGTGGTTCAACGTTCAGACAAGGACTGGGAGTTTGTGCATGTTCTCCAACCAGACTGTGCCGGGTTGAGAACATGCTAAGTGCACATGACTGTTTGGCCTGCCAAACCGTCATGCACATCTAAGAAAGTGTCCACCACTCTTCCCCCTATTCCTGTGATGGCCCAGAGCCCGCCCGTACCTAAAATGTAAACCAGCTGAGCCAGGAGAGAAAAATAAAATGATAATAACATTGCGTTATTATCATTTCTATTTTTCGTTTTTTAACTGTTCACAGAGCAGTAGGGTGACGCTCCTCCGCCTTAGTGAAGAAGCTGCCACTGGTGTATATATGACTCCTCTGGCTGTACTGATTGAATCCTTTGTTGTTTAGGTGGTGTCCTTTGCGATGGCATCCAGATGGCCCTTACGTTGGACAGACAAGTATCAAACGTCTTGAGTCGTTTCACTGCTTGCCTTTTGGCGCTGTTTCAGTGGATGCGTTTGAGCTACTTGAAGTGCAAAACAAGCAAAACTGAGATCCTGGTATCTTACTATTTGATTTACCTCCCCCCACGTGGGAATGCTTGCCCAGTCTTGTTTCACCCCCTCCAGCCCCTACTACCATAGCACGGAATCTCGGGGTGAAAAGTATTAACAGAACATCTTTTGGGCCACAGGTCGATGGAGTGGTGAGCATGTTTGTTGGTGTTTTAAAATCCCTAAAGAAATTCCTGTATTTGCTACCTGTGCAGTATCAAAAGATAGTAATACATGCCCTTATCACTTCCCAGCTGGACTACGCCAACTCCCTCTATTGGAGCCTACCGGCATACCAATTTAGAAGACTGCTGTAAATTGACTTCTATTAAAACTGCTGAAAAACCACCATATTCAGCATTGTCTTAAAGAGCTGTATTGGCTGCCCATCAAGGAGAGGGTACGGTTTAATGGGCTTATGTTGACCCATACAGCCTTTTACTAGGCAGAGCCATGGTACCTGGTGAGCAGGAGTATTCCGTAGCATCTTTCAAGATCCCTGCGCTCTTCTGACGCCTTGCTCGCCGTGTTCAAGAGAATAAAGAGGAAAAAAGGGCATTATTCCTCTTTTATTTATGTCTCGCTAAGTGCTGCGCGCATGCGCTGCACTAGGAAGAGGGCCTCTAGGAATCACTTCAGACTTCCAAGAGACTTCCATGGCCTAGGGGTCTTGGGAGCGAGCAGCGGTGTGCGCAGGAAGGCATCTGCATTCCTGTGCCCACTCCCACCATTTGTCTTCAGCGCATCGCTGCTGCGCATCATTTGACCGACATAAACAAATGCTCCATGTTTGCACCCCCTCCCACCGAGCTCTCCCGCACAGCTGGTTCGGCTGCTTGTTTTAATTGGCAGCTTGTTCTGTCCAGTGAAAGACGCAACTTTCCATGGACCCTGGCACCTGTTCGCTAGCTGCGCAGTTGCATTTTCAAGGAAGACATTCTAATGAATTGTTTCAAGGACCAGCAGATATTTTGTTATCAGATAGTAAACAAAATGTGATTGTTTAGAAACTGGAAGCTGTTACTATGAGCCCTTGTCTTGCCGTGGTTTTTCACGAGCACTCCCTTATCTTTACCAGGACAAATAGAGCCTCTGTATCGGGGGTTAACGAGAAATCTAAATATTCCCCAGGCTCATTTTACCTTTATCTCTAAAAGCAAACATCTCCAGGGCAGGGATGCGCAGTGTGAAGCACGCACCTCCTCCTTCCTTGTATATCTTGGCATCGTTGGGCTCCAACTCCTTTCCTAGGGCGAGGGAGGATACTCCCAGAGAGCTCTGCAAAAATGTTTCAAGTTAAGCGACAAGGATTGTCCTGTTTCCTGAAACCTCTGCTACATAATGAAGACAAATCATCCAGCTGTGAAGTGAACTTTCACTTGTATAAGAAGGAAAGCTTTGGTTCCATAAACCTGGACTAGAACTCTGTACTCCTACAGATGGATCCCGTCCCCCATGCATTCATGCAGGCACACCACTCACACGAGTACACTGTACACAGCACACTGTAAACAGTTCACTGTACACAGCTCATCGTACACTTACACAGGTAGAACTCTGTACTCCTACAGGTGGATCCCATTCCCCATGCATTCACGCAGGCACACCACTCCCGCGAGTACACTGTACACACCTCACTGTACACAGCAAACTGTACACAGCTCACCGTGCACTTATACAGGTAGAACTCTGTACTCTTACAGGTGGACCCCGTTCCCCAGGCACTCACACAGACACACCACTCAACCGGGTAGCTCACCGTACACTTACACAGTTAGAACTCTGTAGTCATAGAGACAAACCCTGCCCCCCTTTACCATGCACTCACAGAGGCACACCACTCACCCTGCACTCACCCGTATACACAACTCAAGATACACTTACACATGCACACCACTCACCCGGATGCACAGCTCACCATACACTTTCACAAGTAGAACTCTGTAGTCATAGAGACAGACCCCGTCCCCCGTTACCATGCACTCACACAGGCACACAACTCACACATGCACACCACTCACCCGGATTAACAGCTCACCATACACTTTCAAAAGTAGAACTCCGTAGTCATAGCGACAGATCCTGCCTACCTTTCCCCATGCACTCACACAGTCAAACCACTCACCCTGCACTCACGCAGGTACACAGCTCACCGTAGGCTTACACAGGTAGAACTCTACTCCTACAAATTGATCCCGTCCCCCTATACCATGCACTCACACATGCACACCACTCACTCGGGTACACAGCTCACCGTACACTTACATAAGTTGAACTCTGTACTCAGAGAGACAGATCCTGTCCACCTACCCCCATGCACGCACACAGTCTCACCACTCACACTGGTACACAGCTCACCATACACCTACACATGTAGTACTCTGTAGTCATGCAGACAGGCCCTTGTTCCCCTTTACCTCACAGACACCACTCATCCCTCGCTTACAGGCATTACACATAAATTGGACAAATACCACTTTGTGTTCCTCATTGCTTTGGTTCATTGAGTATACATCATACGGTGATCTTGAGCGACCCTACTGAAACCATACTCTTTGAACATCCCTTGGTGTTGAAATGGGTGGCCTGAGACCCAATGTGCTTTTTTAGATCAGCTGTTTATTTCTTATCCAACACCGTATCAGCCCTCTTCCTACGCAACCTAAGCAAGCAGGTGACTGGTTGAAGATGAAATATGAAGTTAAACGCTTGGGCCATGCTACAGTGGAGGAACAACCATTGGTAACTGTGAGGGCCTCCAAAGGTGAAGATACAGATCTTCTAATTCTTGTCACTCGAACGGAGGTCGTGGCAGAGTAATCTGCCTCCCAGATTTACCACTCATTATTTAACTTATCACATGGACTGCCTAATATCACCACCTTGGAGATGACTAAATGGCTCTCACTAATACAATATTTTTCTTGTTGCCCAAATCAATGGACACATTTTATCCAGCTCAGGAAGAGGAAAGGCCAGGAGAAGTGCTGCACTTCAGTCTGTGCCATGACGTCAATGGGCGCTCCTGCATTAGGCGCTGGATCCCACTGAGCCACCACACTTCTAAATGACATTTTGAAAACAGCTCTTAGTATGTCAGAGGTAATGAATTATAATTGTGTTTCCTTTGTAGGTTTGGTAATTGAATACAAAATTGCACTGTAACCTTCAGCAAAAGCTGCTTCCATTATCCACAGGTATTCTTGGATAAAAATGAATCACCGCTGCTCTTAAACCTCTAGGGTCATATCGACCATGTCTTGTAAACAACTGCATTCGTTTAACCAGCTTGCAATGGTCTCCACCTGTAATAGTAGTGCTGTCGGGTAGTGAGTGTGACATGAACTACTACCCAATCCATGACCTCCATGCACACGAGTTATTTTTGTAAATGAGTTTGCTCACCTTCGCATTGCATAAATACAGACTTCCATCGGCTCTAACATGTCCCACCAGCGCACGTGTGCTTACACAAATGACTGCCCATGCAAACAAGCTTTTGCAATGCAATAGGTCTTGCATGTACGCGAGTTTAAGCTATTGGTATTGTAAATGACAATGCCTTTTATTTATGTTTTGAAAACAAAAATAAAAATAAAAGGCATTGTTATTTGCAATGTCAAAAATGCATGGTTAAACTTATAAGGTCCTAAATGCGAGACCTATTGGCTATGCCAATGCTTGTCTTTTCTTGCTGTCACCACTTGGAATTCTCTTCCTTTTAATCTTATTGCACTTAAGGATGTACGTGCCCTCAAGCGTTACCTTTCGACGTAGCTGTTTGAAGTGTTGTATAAGTAATTTGTTTTGGTACAGCTGATCAATGAGTCTAGCAGCACCAGGACACTCTATGAGTAGCTGAGCGCTCTATAAATTCGTATATTGATTTAAAGTTATTGATAGTTATTTCCCTTAATGTTAATGGCCTGACCCACTACATCAAATGTAAGAAAGTTCTTAAGTTTTTATGGAGGCTAAGTCATGGTATTCCACTGATACGAGAGACACACATGACTCAAGAAGAGAGTGACAAGCTAAGCAGGGACTGGGTGTGACATGTTATCCATGCGTGCTCAAAGGGTGAGAAAAATGCACCGAGTGTGTACCTGGGAATTTTCCAGAAAAAAGAAGTAGCAGTACTTCTCCATAAATCACTCCCACATAAAATTGAAATTTGAAACTGCCCCGCCCGTGATTGTCCGACTGCTTAGAAAGTGAAAGTGTACATGTCGCGCTAAATGTAAGCAAAGAACGTTGTGACGTATACAGAAATAGTGCTTACAAGAATAAAAAGCAAACATTGGCAATGCAATAGAACTCGCATTTACACAAGACCTATTGCATTGAAAACAGAAGTGCCGGCAGGCAAGAAGACACAAATGGTAGGGGGGGGGGCACGAGAAGTCACAGACTGAGGAAGGGGCGGGGGGAGACAGGGAAGAAAATAGTGTTAGGAGTAAAGGAGCCAATAACCGTGGAAGGATACAAATGATGAATGAGGAGGGACTAACAAGCCTTAAACCAATCGGAAGGCAGCATTTAAGACAAAAACCAATGGGCAGAGAGTGGGTGGAGCTTCCACGCTATAGTATACACCGCATGCCTCGCAAAGCGATAGCAGCGCATTCGCACTGCAACGCTAAGCGAGACCTAAAAAGGGGAGCTGCTAAATGTCGGAAACATATGGGAGTCCACCAATCTGTCGCAACCCACTGGGTCAATGCATCAGAAAGCCTGCTTTATGTAGGGCGGGCCAAATACTTTTCATGTCAGTGTCTGTCAGGCATGGCAGACCCTTCAAGGAAAAGGTTTCTGCACAGCCAACTAAAGTCCACTCAGGTGTTTATTGGGCATTCAACGATGCCAAACTATTGGCAGCAAGGTTTGGGAATCTGAAAAAACAGCTGTGTATCATCAGCATAAGTATAAAAATGACAATCAAATTTCCTAATTATATTTTGGCTAGGGGGCGGACATAAATGTTAAATAAGTAGGCAAAAGAGCAGATCCTTGAGGAACTCCAGACACTCTTGAAGAGAAAATTATCAATCATAACCTGTTGGCTCTATTTGAAAGAAAAAGAGGGTATTCAGGCCAGAGCTTTATCTTTAATACCCGATTCTGATTGTCTTGATGTTAGTAGTTTGAGGACCTCAGTGTGGAATGTTGCCGACAGAGCTAAGAGGATCAGTACTCTGGTGCAGTTGCTGTCGGCCGCCATTCCAAGCTCATTAAAGGCTGGATTCAGTGCTTCTATTGGAGAAAACCCCTGCTTGAGCATTGTCTAAGATTACAGAGTTGTCAAGATACTTTGAAAATTCACTTGTGGCTATGCTTACAATGATTTTGGCCATAGCCAGGGCCACTGAAATTAAAAGATAGTGCGGCCGTGGTGATTTTCGCATAATCTGCTGATTTAAAATAAAGAAATGGTTTCTAGCTCAAACTGTTCAAAAGCTACTAAAATTCAGCTACACATCTTGCCGTGCATTGGGAGGCCCTTTGCACAGCTGGACTGGTCACCTTTCTGTTGCTTATTGCTGTATTCAGGTGTCATGCTGTAACCAATGAGGTGCAACCAATGTCCATACAATGTTACCAAGTTTAAAAGGGATACAATATTGAAGTAATACTATTATAAAATGTGCTACATTATGCCTTATAATTTGGCTTTTCTTGCCACATAATTTATTCAACCATGCCGCCTAATTTGGCCCTCTCCTGCTGCAAAATTCCAGTGGCCCTGGCCATAGCAAAAAAAAGGGGAAATGGGCCAAAACTCTGGGGGAACTGTAGACAAAATAAGTGATATTTCTATTATTTTATACAGAATTACACAAATTCTTGGCCTAACCATATGCACATTTTTCAAATAGAGCGAGTCAGTGGGAGATCCAGATGTACAATCTTTGGCAACTTAAGGAAATGTTCATAGACGGACTTGTGAATTGGCTGAGGGGGTGTAAAGATGAGTTTGTTACATCAGAATTTGGGTTGGGGGATTTACAGCCCATGGCAGAGGAGGAGTCAGGAGGAGTCAGTGCTAGGGACAAAAGTAAGTAAAATAGAGTCATATTGCATTTCGAATTGAATTGTAATGAGCGAAACAGGATCACGCTGAATAGAATCTCGAATACACATAGTTATTTGTTCATAAAAGTTGTGGAATTTGTTACAAGATTCTTGAGGGCATACAGATTGAGGAGTGGAATCTGAGTGAGTGGAAATGTCATTTAAATCCTGAAAGTTTCCTTTTGTTCATTAGAAGTATTAAGGAGGCGGACACAGTACTATTATTGCTTACGAGCATGAACATTTTCTTTTGTAATGTGAGAGCTTAATATTGTTTTTATAACTTTTATCCTCTGATAGGTAATGGGCACGCCATGTGCTCTCTGTCTTTTCGGCTTCGAGTTTGAGTTACTATGGGGATCTTTTTGTTTGGTGTTGGGGCAATTTCCTCTGAATTTGAAGTGGCCCAATTAGCATATTTCTGATAGCTTGACACTGAACAGAAGCGTCAAAAGAGGTCTATATGATTCAAGAAGGAAATGTTTGCGCATTACACTGATTTTAACTATGCTTTGACGGTGAACTGCAGGAGATCACATTTGTGCACACTGTTTCCTTCTCACACCAGTAGTTATTTACAGCCAGAATATGAAATTTGTGGACACTGCACTATGTATTATTCCAGGGCCCAAATTACGAGTCAGGTGGAGCGAAAATACTGCATGGTTTTACGTGTCAATTTCACGCCGTCTGATTACAAGCCTTTCCGAATGCAGATAAATCACATATGGAAACACTGATTGGTCAAATTCCAGGTAGAAATGTTCGCATGTGGAAACCCACTTTGGTAAAATCACCTGCGAAACTTTTAAATTGCTTTTTTGAGTGGAGTGGTAACCCTAAACATGAGGATTTACTGCCTAAATGTACTTCCCGGACAGAGGACTTGGCAATCATTGTCTAAAGGAAAATCGAACTAGTAAATGGTAGGGGTGGGCGGAATTTGCGAAATTAACTTTCGCAAATTATCACGAAAATGTTAAAAATCTCCGCAAACACGCGGAAATATCGCGAAGATGCAAACGTTTTTTTTCCGCCCGTTCCCGGTATTTTCTGCGACGAATGACGTTACTGCGGGCGCGAACTGTCGCGGGACAGCGCAAATGGCTACCAACAATCCAACATCTCGTGGAGAATGCGACCGGATCGGGAAAACTTGTTGGCGAACGCGGGGATTCAGGTAAGGCGATCGCACGCACGCGGGAATGTATTTTTTTACAGTGCGAGCAAGCAAAAAATTTCCGGTAAAATGCGGATTGCGGAAATTTTGACATTTTCGCGCTTTCCGCGGAACGCGAAAATGTCAAATTATCGCAGTTTCCGCGAGCGGAACGGAATTTTAGCCCAGGTCTAGTAAATGGAAAATCACTGGACAAAAACAGCCAAACTTTTTACATATAGCAAGGACACAATATAAAATGAAGAAATTCATATTTTTGGGTCTTTATTTTATCATTCAGTAGGCATGCGCATATTTGTACAATGATTAAACTTTCATATCCAGAAAATGTGGAGAACTATTTTTATTTAATTCTGCTAATGGATTTCAAACAAAAGTACTGTACCAACCACACCACTTTTAAGTGACCAGAGTGCATGTTTTAAAGACCCTTATAGTGCCCTTGTTTCTGCTAGGGTACTTGGATGTTCTTCGATGTTTGCCATAGGGGCAGACCCTCTCCGAGGCCTGGTGAGCGAGATCTGTTGTGAAGCTGTTGAAGATGTGGAAGGTTGGACTGAATGGCTGCTTGTCCTGCTGCTTGGAGCTCCCATCCGCTTACACGCAAGTATTAAAATTGTCCCTGTTGAAGGTCTAGATGTTTTGCGTCAGGTGACCACAACATGCCCACATGTGCATCAGCAACCATGCTAGTGAATTGATGCACAGAATGTGTCAGCTAGCTTTCTGTTCAGCAAGGCCAGCCATATCTCTGAAAGGAGACCTGATGTCACACCACTGTCAGTTGCATGTGATGACATGTTGTTGCCCTGCCGACTGGCTTTTGTTGTCAAGGGTCTCCGTCAGATTCCCCGTTGTTATGACTGCATCTGCAGAGTCTTTTGAATTCTGCTCTAATGGAACACAAGCAGCCTCCGTGGGACAAGTTCTTTGCGAAATCTGGGCCAAGGTTTGCACAACAGGTGGAGGAAATTCAGCTGGCTCAGTCTGCACCTCTTCCTCTGCAGATGTGCTCTCCTCTAGGTCTGCCACTTCGTAAGGCAGCTGCATACTCTCACTTTCCTCCTCCTGCTCCCTTTCCTGCATGCAGTGCTTCATTTGTAAAAAAAAAAGAAGTGCCTGGGCTCGTGTCAGGAGGCCACTGCAGCTTGCACCATACACTACTCCTTCCGTGCTGCCAGTGATAGTAACAACACAAGTACTAACCCTCACACTCCTACCTGTGAAAATTCAGACTATTTCAGACCTCCAACGCTATAAGAATGGCTCTGGTGGCAGGTAACTGTCATTTTTAATGTGTATTGAGTTGATAATGACCTGTTGTTGTGATCATCTCGAAATTAGCCAGACAGCGCCACCTTGTGGCAGACTGTTTCAAGGTGTTGCCAATTAAGTGCTGGTGCCAAAACCGGGAACCACTGGCTCACATTAAGCACTGCTTGCATGCTAACATCTCTCACACTTTGAGGAAAGATTACTGACAAAAAGAGTCTCTTAGTGGAGTGGTTGATGTCCCAGCAGGAGTTTCTGCAGTGGTGACAATGCCAGAGGTAGGACAGATGGTGTCAGTTCACCAGTTAGTATGGTAGTGGAACACCATGGCCATTTTTCATTTCTTTTGTGCTCCCTCTTTGATTTACGGGGATGTGTTGCATCCTAGAGACCCATGGTGGACCAGATCTGTGTTTTATTGCTTTTAAGCAGCCCCTAACCCCCAGTGCCTTGATACTCTCACGGGTGAGTAATCACTCTATATAAACCACGATTGATTGATTGATAAGCAGAGTGTTAGTGCTGTTCGATGCACTTTTCAACTCTGGAGCATTTGGTCTGGGGTAGAAGACCCTTTTATAAGGTACTCTCTGAGTGTTCCTCCTTTTATCAACCTTCTTGAGGCTTCTATTGTTCTTGAGCTAGGTGTCGAACAACCTAATTTTTTCCCTTGGTGTCCCAGGTATTTTTGGGGTGGTTTTGAGACGGGTGTCTACCTTACTTCTCACTCCTCCTATCCGCGAGAACGCTTGTTACTACCATTAGCATGTCACATAATCGTGACAGCTCACCATGGCCATCTTATCTCACTACACGATCAGTCTTACTCATTATATCAAAAGGGAAAATAACCTCTTTTCTTGTCCTCTAATGTGGTAAATATAGCCCTGCTGCAGGAAAGATCCCGAGCACCCAGGGAAGCAGACAAATAGAGGAGAGAATGAGTTGGCAAGGTTGCACATGTGCATAACACCTCCAGCTAGACCCCAAGTGACTCAGGGCTTGCCACATTTAAGAAAGGTGGAGTGTCAATACTATTTCAGAAATCACTTCTGGTTCAGGTAGCCAAGATGTGGCCAGACACTAAAGGTGGCAGCAGGGTAGGACACTTATTGTGGTATGAATTTATGTCCGAAATAGTGCCTAGGTTGACTTCTTCCCTGCCCTCTCTAGGACACTGACAGAAATGCACTTCTCAGGTGGTGATTGAGGGAGACTGAAATCAGATTGGTAGATGCTGTGCTCAACAGGTCTGGAAAGCCCAAATGAACACAGTTTAGGGCATATTTACTAAGAAGAGACAGAGTGCGGCGTTAGCCTTCCTGGCTTAACGCCGCACTCCGCCACTTCTGAAATGCAGGGCTGCACCATATTTACAACAATATGGTTGACGCTGCCTTGTAAATGAGGCGAAGCACCTAAAAGGGATGTTCCTGTGACAACAGGGGCTTGTAAATAAGCTCCTTTGTTTCTGAAACATCTCTGTTTTTACTCCACATTGGGTTTTAATTTAGCATTTGACTCCAATGCTTAAGGGGAGGGGGGTTCTGGGTGGTGATGATAATATTTGGTATGGTAGCTGGGCATTATTTTAGGAGAAACTACTCTGAGTGCTACGTGTTTTACAGATAGCACATTACACTTGGGTGTAAGAAGTGGAATCAGGGGCTCATTTACAAGAGGCCTGCACTGCCAGAGCGTCAGTTTTTCTGATGCTCTGGTGGGGCAGGCCCCTCAATCATATCTATGAGGAGACACAAAGCCACCCTTCGTGGCTTTGAGTGGCGTCATAGATATGGAGTAAGGCAAGGCAGCGTAAAGCGCTAACTTTCCTTACTCTGCATCAAGGAGGTATTCCATGGGGGTTGCAGTGAAGGTTCCCACGCAACACCCATGGACTTTAACATTGTCCCAGATTTACAAAATCATGCAAACCTGAGGCAGCCTCAAAGATGATCCTTGGATTCACAACAATAAATCCTTAGCTCAGTCCTGGTAGTGTGACAAAGAGCAGTCAAACTTTATTGGAGGAACGTGTTGAGCATTTTACAGTTTTATTATTTTTCATAAGTAACTTAGACAGCTTGATAGAACTCCAGCACCAATTTATAAAAATAGAGCCTAGTTTTATATAATTTTAGACACCAAATGAACTTTTATAAATAACCGAAATTATGGATTTTCAAAGCAATGAAAAAAAAGTGCATTTAAATACAGCTGTCATTCAAAATTACGGTCAATGGCAAAAACTACTAGTGACAATTGGTCACTTAGAGGTCGATTAGCATTCCACCCTCGCAGGATAGAGGTGGTAGCGATCCCAGGACCAGGCCACAACAGTCAGTTAAATTTTACATAGCCCGTGAAGCCCGGGCAGTGGTTGTCCTGGCTGTCAGTGCTCCTAAACGGGACACGTGGTAAGGCTGCTTTTCCCACAGAGACGGTGCTGCCAGGATGGGGATGCAAAATCACAAGAGCCGAGGTCATTGCTGACATTGGTCGCAGGTGTTGTGGAATGCTGTCTTAATGCAGCATCAATTTAAGGTGTTGGTTACCGGACGGGTGACCAACAAGCCTTGGTAGCTTGCAGGGAACTGCTCCCACCAGTCCACGGGAGTCTGAGGTTGCTTCTGGCTTCCACAATGGTCCTACTCTTCAAGAGTGTTGAGTTTTAGCCAAGGACGAGGGTTGTTCACTCAGTTCCAAGTCTGTTGCCTGAGGGACACAAAATCTCTCTTTTGTTTTCTGCTGGTGGGCAAAGTCCTGTTGTCGGTGACACGTGCCTCCACTTGGTCCTTCTTTGAAGTTAGTCAATCAAAACTGAGGTTTTGGTGTTGAGGGACCTTAAATCCTGGATTTAGGGTAGTTAGGGTATGAGAGCTAGTATCCAAAAAACAGGAAGAGGGAGAGAGAAGCAGAGATTAATTTAGCTTCCCGAGTCAGTACGTAAATAATCAAAAAGAATGAATCACTTAGATCGTTTTCCAGAGTCTCCTGGAAATTTTCTGATGAGGACCATCAGCCACTCTGTCACGGCAGCGGTATATCTTGGTTTTCTGCTTATTTGATTAAATGGGATGAATCATCATAGGGTCTTGGAACATTAGTGTCCTGTTCTCCAGGTGTTCATCATCCACAACCAGGAGGGAGACTGTCTGGTGTGTGACAGTCTTGCGTCGGAAGAGTGTTGAAATAGTAAAAAATTATTAAAAATAACTTGTCTCCTGTGTAGTTTGTTTTTACTTTCACAGGGGAGGGATAAGGTTAAAAAAGTGGGTAGTACTTGATTGGATAATTATAGGGCCAAAGCACCTGTCGACCGACCACTCACCAGGTGCTTTGGACCTATAATTATATTATTACGCACCGCCCACTGTGGCTGAGGGTCCTCATTAGAAAATTTCCAAGAGACTCTGGAAAACGACCTAAGTGATTCATTCTTTTTGATTATTTAAGTGTGGGAGCTGGTAGCCAATGGGCAGCTAGTCCGTTACAGCTAATCTACTCCTAAGGTGACCACATCTTGTGGTGTAGGCCACCTTTTCTACCCAGAGCCCACTATTTGTGCTCTCCTAATGATGGCAGAAATCAACTTTAAGTGTACAGATCAGGCTGCTCACCCTGGAGGTGTGGCCAGCCTCCCCGGAGGTGTGCACCTTCGGCATACCTAATTTCCTGCCTTGCCTTGGTCCAAGCATACCTGGGGCAAGGGGAGGGCTGTGGCCTCCTCAGGGGGACAGATCAGATGCATATCAGAGACAGTGCAGCCTTTGAAGCTCATTACACTGATGTATCACTTTAGTAGTCCACTTGGGAGGGGGGTGTGACCTCCTTCCTGTCCAAGCCTTTGTTCTGACTCCTGGGAGTGCTCACACTGTCAGGTAGGTCAGACGCCTGTCTTGATGGCAGCTGGGGTGGGTAAATCTGAGCCTGCTAGCCAAAGCACATGTCAGCTAGGGTAACCAGGTGGGTAACCACTAGGTAGCCACCTAGGCGCATGCCAGCCTTCCCTTGGCACCAGATTCATGTCATGGGAGAGAAGGCATGCTGTTTGACACCATGCTCAACATATTTAGGTGGTACCATAATGGAGCAAGCACCCCAGGTGTGCCTGGGTGGAAATCCCATGTTAGCCTATAGATCGCCTATCACTTATAGTGCACTTTAATAGTAAAGTCACTATAGAGGCATTTAAGCTTACACATACATGTCTACACTATTAATATACTGCACCCTGCCTCCTGGGCACAAGAGACCTTCTCTACGAGTGAGTGACGTACTTAAAAGCAGTGCTGTGACCCTGTCACTTATGGTGAGGGCAAAGTCTCAGTGGAGCAGTAAACACTGTTCTTGCAGTCGGCCATGGCAGGTCTGCTGTCTTCTGTTTACCTGGGTCACTCAGAGTGGCACAACCAGTGCTGTAGGCCCTGAATACTCCTTTACCACCCATGCCTGGGTACTACAGTACCACTCACAACGGACTTCCAAGAGCGGTATGGTCTCTTTCAATTGGGATGCCAAATAGAGAGCACTGTCACTGGTTCCTGGTTCCTGGTGAGCATGCTTCAGTGCATTGTCAGAGTTAAAAAAACAGCATCTAATTATCCAAATAGGGGTAAAACGTGGGGGGGACATCTACAAAAATCACTGTTTTCAAACACCAGAGATCTCTGGAAGCCAGAAAGCTGATCCACCTGCTTTAAACCAAGACCATCACCATCGGCACATGGAACGTGAGGACCATGTAAAAGACAAGCAATACTGCCCAAGTGCAGCGAAGAGGAGAAAAAAAACCTTGCCCTGCTTGGCAAGAGCATGACCAGATGGAAACAGTCCAGACAGAAAAGACTGGCTCCATGAGGAATGCTTCTGTATTCTGTACTTGAGGAAGAGAATGCCCCACACACGTAGGGAGCAGAACTGTTGCTAACACCAGCTGCTAACAGAGCTCTGATTGGATGGGAAGCCCACGGTCCCGAAATCCTCACATCGACCTTTCGCACAAAGAAAAAGATAATCAACATACATGTTCTCCAGTGCTATGCACCTACAAATGACAGCAAAAAAGAGGAAAATAACAGTTTTACAACAGACTCCTGTCCATCCTGGAGAAATGCCTACCCCCAGGCTGCTAACTACGCTCCGCCAGCGGAGTTTACGGAGTTTTGCCTACTCCACGTTCTGCTGCGAACGCAGAGTTCAGGCAAAACTACGACTGTGTTATTAAAAATAATGAATAAGGCACTTACCTGCCGTGTCTACCATGGCTGCCTCCTCCTCGCAATGGCTGCTCTCTCCTGCCTCCTCCTCGCACTGAATAACCCCTACATTGTAAGTCTTGCGCGTGCGCATGCACATTCTCAAGACGTACAATGTAGGGATTTAATTATTTTTAATTACTTTGGGAGGGGGGAGGGAGGGAGCGTAGTCCCACAGAGGTTTATTTAAACTCCGTGGAAGTACGCGGTGATCAAGCGTTAACCCCTTCCATGCTCCGCAGATTCCGCCGCTGTGCTGACGGAATCTTGCGCGGGCGTGGTCATGACGGAACGGTTCCGTCATGAGCACAGCTCAACCGTGGCTCATGACGGAACCGTTCCGTCATGAGCACCGAAGGGGTTAAACCAGCCTCAGATGCTCAAATACATCATACTCACCTTGGGCCCATAAACACACACATTCACACAGGCCAGTTTAATCCACTGGGGTCAATTTTAAAATTGTTCATGTTTCTGAGATTTAGTTTTCTAGCATTTCTAACCAAATCTTTCACAGATCAAAAAATTCTTTCCTCTGGTCAATGGACCGTTAGTTGAACTAGTTGATGGTGAAATGACATGAATAAATCTACTTTCTTTGCAACGAAATAACCACAGACTCGGGAACATTTTAAATGTTTATCTAAATGAAATTCACGTGAGCCAAAATCAAAGTACAGAACAGACTCCGTCACCCATGGACGGAGGAATGATACAGATTAAATATGATTTTTCAATGACAGTACTTGGAAAGGAGAAAATAGAGAGAGCAGTACAATTACATCTCTACAGAACATTATAGTTACCTAGAATGGTGTGAAAACCGACCCCTTAGCCAAGGAGTTGGGAAAAATCCCCCGGGAAAGGACAGGAGACAAAGGCTTCAGGTTTCAGGACAAGATAAGGTGACCTTTTCTAGATCCGACGCCTCTCAGACACCATCTTCCTCCTCTATTCTTCCACGAACTTCTTTTAATTATTTGGCTTAAATTCTAAGTCTGCAATAGGATTCTTCTTTAGCATTCGCTCGATACTCTGACAGCATCCCGAGCTCTGCAGCATTCCGGTCTCTGCGATAATTAACTAACTAAACTACCACAATTATACTTTTTTACACTCATGTTCCACCCTTTAATGTTTCAAAATTATAGAATGTCTAATTCTGATTGGACAAGCAAGGGGGGGTGATCATCACACCATGCTAAGTTTTAATATATTTCCTTTGGTTCTTTGTTTAATGTTCCCGCCCCTTAATTTTTATTCACAGACTTTATTTCCCACCCGTATTCACATCTTTATCAAGCAAAAAGTATACATATAGCATTTGTCTCATTCAATGTGCAGGATGTCGAGCAGGTTCCCAGGACATGTTGCAAATGTGTCCTTGGACGGGTTGAAGAATAACATCATGGCTTCTGGCACCTTCCTTTTGCGTATGTGTATGGATCACGTGTGATACAGACTTCGGACTCTTAGAGAGGCCCAAATGTATATTGACTATTGCAGTCAAAGTAATTCTCATGGAGTGGAAATCCTTTTCATCCGTCTCTTACCATACTTGGTGGGCTTGGGTTTCCTTTCTACGAAGTGCTCATACGTCAGTTGACCACGCTCATCTCTCTCCTTCTATATCTACTGGTGTTTGGAAAGCCTTAGATTCGTACATGGATTTGGCCTCCGAGGGGTTGGTGGATCAATATCCCTTTGATTTGTCTGGTTAATGTTGTCTTGTGTGTCGGGTGAATCCTTTGGAAATCCTCTCCTCTTCCTTTTCTCCTCCCTGTCTCTCTTTTTCTTTCTTCATCTCTTTTCTACTCTTTCTGTCTTTTCTTTCTTCCTCTCTTTTTTCCTCTTATCCCTATTTTGCTATCTGATGGTGATACTTTTGATAATTACCTCTGCCGGATATCAACTTGTTTCGTCCCTCCTTAATTAATCTATTTATCTGATATCTGCAGATTAATGAATGACAATGATTTGATTTCCTATTATTTAATTTTATGCTAACATATTTATTGCCTTTGTCTGATATCAATTGCATCACTTTTGCTTGTATCTCATGTCCGTATTTGCTTCTTTAAAATAATAAAATTCTTTTGAAATGAAAAAAAGAGAGGCCCAAATGTGAACTAATAAGAAAGTCAAGAAGAAGCATATTAATTTCAAATTAAAATGATTTCACTGTATACCACCTATCTCTATTCTAATCCCATTTACTTATAAATGCTCTCCCCGCATTAGCAGTTAGTAAATAACTTGTTTGAGTTTCGGCAAAGCAGATGCTTAGCATGTGAGCTTTCAAGCGGCCATTTTAGATACATCTGCGCAGGTGCAGAAAATTCCCTCCAAGCAACAGACCGTCATCCTGCGTAGATGCAGTTGACGCATGCGCAATACAGATTCCCACGTTAGCAGCCATTTTAGCTTTCACTCGGGTTACTTGTTAATAAGACACATAAGCAAGCTTCGTCTTGCTAAAATATGGAATGTGGTGCATATTAATTTACACAATACACAATTAATACAGTGTTACGAGTTATATGAGAAGACTGCTTTCGAGCAAGTCTCTTTTATACGAGTCCTTGCTTCATCAGCAGAGCACCACTCTGCATACTCCACCCAGGGTTAGAAATGCCTTGAGAGAGACATCCCCATACTGATAGGGGACCTCAGTGCCAAGGTTGGAAGTGACAGCACTGGATACGAAGAAGTCATGGGTAACCATGGCCTTGGCAACTTGAGAGAGAATGGTGAAAGGCTTGCAGGTGGTGTTGGGTGGTAGTGTATTCCCACTCCAAAGAATACACAAGGAAATGTGGGTGTCACCAGAGCATTCCGCAAAGAATCAGATGGACCATGTTTCCATTGCCAAGACTTTCTGGAGGTCCCTGGAGGATGTGAGAGTAATGAGACGAGCGGACGTGACGTTAGACCATCACCTTGTCGTGGCCAGGCTAAAGTTAAAGCAAGCATGGATGGAACCGACAAACCAATGCCAGCGATATAGCATCACACTCCTTAAGGATGCACAGAAATTGAGGGAATGGAATACTAATTCACTCTCAGTAACAAGTTTTGAATCCTGCAAGAACGATAGGAGGACAGAGACCCAGTAGAAAGTCAGTGGGAGAAGATCTAAAAAAACAGTGACATAAACCTGCCAGGAGGTACTGGGTCTCAGGAAACATCTGCATAAAGAATGGATCTCCACCAAGATTCTATGCAAAATCCAAGAGAGATGGGAAAAGAAAGCTACAGTCAAAATCAGCTGAACAAGAGCAGAAAAAGAAAAAGCTCAAGGTGAATACACCAAAACAACAAGGAAGGAAAGAGAAGTTTAAGAACAGATAGGTGAAGATTCATTGATAGTCTTGCCACAGAAGTCCAGGAAGCAGCAAGTCATGGAAACTTGAAAGTACTCTCTGACATGCCAAGGAAACTCTCCGACAGATGCAGCAAGCCAGAAAAACCAGTTAAAGACAAAGCTGGGAAGACAATCATGGGAACGAAGGCCAACAGTGAAGATGGGTGGAGCAGTTTGAAGAACTGCTAAACCAGCCCACGCCACACTCTCCACCAGACATACATCCAGATGACTTGTCAATCGTCTGCAGCAGACCAACCAAGGAAGAAGTACGGCAAACCATCAAACATCTGCGAAATGGGAAGGCAGCAGGACCTGACAACATTCCTGCAAAAGCACTGAAGGCAGACATTGAAACATCAGTAGACACACTCTTCCACATGCCTGAAAGGATTTGGGAAGAGGAAAAGGTGCCATCAGACTGGAAGGAGGGATATCTCATCAAGATTCCCATGAAAGGTGACCTGAGAACTTGTGTAAACTACAGAGGGAAACAAATCCCACCTCCCGGTGTTAAAGATCGCCATTAAAAAGACAGTTAGACTGTGGTCCTTTCACTCAGACAGGGCAATACTGTCAAAAAGAAAACACGCCTGGGCTGTAATCTCCAATTTTAAACTAGGTGTTCAGCTGCCCTACCTATCAAGCACATTTGCACTTTACTGGAAACAAAAGTTTTTAGCTCTGAGGATGGGTGACTGGCCCTTTTCAAAGAACCTTCCCGAATGGCGCCGTCCAGGTAGCAGTATTGAATGCAGGATGTGTGGCAAACACTCTGAAGTAATGGAACACATCGTCTGTGTATGCCCCGCACTGCTCATGGCCAGACGGTCATTATTGCGAGATCAATGGATCAGGTTGTGAGTTCGATCCTACCGCCAGGCAATAATGGCTGCTCTAAATCCCGACAACACCAAGTTGAACATTGGGCTCATGAAATTTGTTCTCAAAGTGTCAAAACTACTGGAAGCCACAACTGCAACCAAACCCTCCTCATCTTAGCATGGCGGCCGAGTTAAAAGGCTCAACAATTGAATTAAAGACTATAATATCAGAAAACCAGAGTCAGGCCTTTCAGCAGAACATTATTAGGTCATAATGATCTCTCTAATTTTTAGTAATTTATAACCCCCCATTTCTAATACTCATCATTGTCATTTTTATTGTACGAATTAACCGTGTTTTAAATTTTAATGTTTTTTTTGTTTTTAAACCAATCAATAAAGTTATTAATAGTGTACAGAGGGATAGCTTTTTGAGCAAATCCAGGCAAAGTATTCAACAGAGTCATCCTGAACAGAATGAAGGAACAAGGTGATGCTCAGTTGCGAGACCAGCAAGCTGGCTTCCACAAAGATAGATCCTGCACAAACCAGATTGCAACACTGCACATCATCATTGAGCAAGTGGAATGGAACTTCCCCCTGCATGTCAACGTCATTGACCATGAGAAGGCTTTCGACAGCATGGACAGAAAGACCCGTTGGAAACTCTTCCACCACAATCGTGTCCCAAATAAACTCTTAAGAATCATATGGAACTCTTACAAGGGAATTATCTGTAAGATAAAGTCCATGGAGGAGGACTCACAAAAGCCTTCCAAGTGAGGACCAGAGTCCCCCACTGCTGTCTGTTCTCACCTTTTCTCTTTCAGTTGGCAATAGACTGGATCATGAAGACATCTACACAAGGAGATGAAATGGGAATCCAGTGGACACCATGGATGCAGCTCGACAACCTGGACTTTGCATATGACTTGGCCCTACTCTCCCATACAATCTTCAAATGCAAGAGAATACAAATAATGTGGCAGCCACATCAACTTTGCTTCAACAGCCACAGGGGAAACATCAAGATCCTGAAGACTAACACAGCCAGCACAACTGCTGTCACTAATGCAGGCGATGCACAGGAAGAGACTGTGGCCTTCGGTATAGAGTCATAATGTCGATGTTTAAATATCGATATGCCATAATATTGATGTTTAAATATCGATGTGACACAATGTAGACCTGCAAGAATATCGTCGACCAGAATATCGACATGCAGGTAAGAAATATCGGTTTTTTTAATATCGAAGCTAGTAATATCGTTAGTCAAAATATAGTTGTTAATAATATCGAAATTTATTTTAGTGTTCTGTATTTTAGTATATGTGTTAAAAGTATAGCTTATTTTTGTAATGTATGTTTGAAATTTTTAGAAGTAATTAATTTTATGTTAAGTAATTTTTGTGTATTTTAGTTCCGTAGCAGTTTGTGGCTTTATAGGGGAATATAGAAATTATTAATTTTTTAAGAAATTAATGGGCATATTCTCAAGGACTTATCACCGAGTTAGTGGCACTTTATTGCAGCCAAAGTGGCGATAGATTTATCGCCCTATTCACAAGCTGATGCTAACAACCGATACCGCCAGTTTTCCTGCGATAGTAGCCACAAAAAACATCGCCACGGATGACACCGGCAACTGACGCTAATGAGATGCAGAGTAGGCGTTCATGTGTAAAAAGCCACGATTACACCACTTCGCAATATTCTCAATGACCAGCCAGAACGGCGACAAGATCCCAAAACAGTCGATAAGCTGCATTAGCAGTAGGGATTTAACACCTGCTCTTACCTGGTATTAAGTTGGACGACAACCTGCACCATAAAAGGGAGCCCAGCCCGGAGCCACTCCTGAAGAACAACAGATGCCAGGAGCTACTGATCATGCAGCTCAGAGCCCCAAGAGGGCCACAACACCTACCGCCACCACACCCAGGCCCGCAACCAGGCCTCACTTCTCACCTGCAGACACCGGCGTGTGTCAAAGAGGGCCCACCACGTGCCGGTGCAAGCTCCAAGCTCCAAGCCCGAGTCCCGCGACCTTGGCAGCCTCCTCAGACCATCATGGCCTCTGCGACACAGGCCCCCAGCACTCCTTTCTTGTTGACGCACTCCACCGCTGCCTCCGGCCTACACTGTGGTCCAGTAGGTTACACATTTGGAACTGAGTCTTAATTTTTCAATGGCAGAGTTCATATCATTGTACACACCTCATCGCAGCATGCATCCCCTTCAGCTCTGGTGCCACTAACACTGTGCACCGAAAATCATGGACACTCTCTGGTTGAATTTTGGTGGCGTCTGAGTCTATGGCCTGGGGTTGTATTCATCATCATGTGGCTGGTACTGACTTGGTGTTAAGCATGAGTCTTTAGCATTCATCTCCTCCATATTGCCTGTTTCAGTTTGGTTCTGCCCTCTGCATCATGCCCTGGTAGAACACCTTCCACTGTCCCCTGAAACACTCCGCGACATTTAGCTTCAACATCGACGAGGACCCGCTCAGCTCTCGTGGCCCTACCTCAGTGCACCGCAAGTCACCGTCCCGTGGCGGTGTGCCCGTGCCAGCCGCAGTGCATCCGGGGCCACTAACTCTGTGCAGCTCAAGTCATGAACCCTTGCTGTTTGAACTTTGAACTTCTGATTGTCTGATCACTGTTGTAGTTGTTGCCAGCACCAACCACTGCCTGAGCACTGGCTTACACTCACCCCACACCCATCCAGCACAGGTGTCACTGAACATGTGACCCTGGCAACAAAAGGGGCCGGGCGCACGTGCCCGCAGCCAGGTCCACAAACCATCTAAGTGTGTCTTTGTGGTCATTATGTATGCATGAGGGCCCCATTCCCTACCACATTACATTGTGCTGTGTACAGCGGACGCAACCATGTCACATCAGGCAGTGGGGAGGACCTGGGACATGTAGCTGTGTCGTATCCCCCTGTAAGCGTAAGCGGAGTGGGCTGGCATACGACAGTCCAGCATAGGAGTGTGGATAAACAGCCTGGGCCTTGCTATGTTTTGGCCTTGCCAAGGAAGTAACTAATGTGTGTGTCTCTGTTGTAGTGTCGGCGCCACCTGTCCCGCCAAAGGGATAAATGAAGATGTGCAAGCCCGCTCAGGGTCCGGGATCATACATGCCAACTGTTGTGTGTGTCGCTATTACCGCAGCATAAGCCAAAGGTCTACCCTCAACCGCATTGCGAGTTCAGCCAGCCATGAACTCTACATCTGTGTCCACCCTATCCTTACCATAGGCCTACACACGCGTGGCCGTCCGCCTTCAATGCACAACATCACAGTGTCGATATCAGGCTTGTGGACATGCGCAGACAGGCATGACAATGGTGTGCCATAGGAGTGCAAGTGATGCAACCGCGCTGCGCACACTAGTAAATAGGCTCGGGGGGAGGGAGGAGCAGCAGTGAGGCTACGTAATACACATTGATGCCGCTCATTTGCTACAAGCAGTACTTGTCAAATAGGAATCACTAAGTAACACATATCACACACCAATGAACTAGTGAGCCTACCAACATATCATGCAGAACCAGCTTTTGACTCATGTCTCTCTGCACTGCCACAGGTGATCAAAGATATGCACTCTGCCCTTGGATGATGACACCCCTCCAAGCCCCAAACACACGGGCCCAGAGGCCGTACAATGCGGCCCACAAACGCACCAGGGGCATCGTGGAACACACATTTGGCGTGTTGAAGTCACATTTCAGGTGCCTGGACATCACAGGTGGAAGGCTCCTGTACAGCCCAGGCATCGTATGCAAGATGATCGTTGCGTGTTGTGTGTTGCACAACATGTGTGTACGCACCAATGCCCCACGACTTTCAAGTGCCAGATGCACCAGACGATGATGAGGAAGATGAGGCAGATGGACCACACCCTACTGCAGCTGCAGCAGGAACAGCCCGTAGGAACACTATCATTGACTATTTCTTCACATGAGCATGTCACATTGTCACAGTCCTTAGCAAACATGAGACAGTACAAAATGACCACAGGCACAGCATGTGCAAATAAATTAATTACAAAACACATTTCCTGAGTGCATGTCACTCCTCTGTACAAGCACATCACTCTGACAAGTGTAAGTGTAACATGTAGTGCTAACAATCTCAAAAATTGAAAATAGATGGTGGGTGTGTCACCTCTGTACAGAGAGGCTGTTTAGGGTGTCACATATTAGAAATGCCATTTCTGTGTGTCAAAGATAGTACAGAATCCCACTCATCAGCGTTTCACATGTGTCCCAAATCATTACATATAGGCTGTCATTTGTGACCTACAATTGACAACAGGGCTTCTTTTGGGGTCAAATATGTACCACCATGATTCAGGGATGCACCCTGTGACTCAAGTCCCAAAACATGAGCAACATGGACATAAGGGGGAATCACTGCCCCTACATTCGTACGTACTTTCATACTTGATTAATCATAGACATGACACATCTGTGTGTATTAGAATGTATTATTCACATTCAGTGGAGTGTTGAAGCTGTCTTAGTCCTGGGCCATGCAGACAACACTTTACAATGTTGCCCCGTGGAGGGCCAGCCAGAGTCCTTTAGGGATTGACAAGTTACTTGGAAGGGGAAGAGTCCAGTCCGCAGGCTGATTGCTGTGTCATTGTTAAGCAAAATAAATATGGCAGTCCATGTCGAGGTCCAAGGTTACTGTGGCAGAGTGTATCGGGGGACAGTGGAAGGTGTTATTCCAGGGCATGATGCAGAGGGCAGAACCAAGAAGAAACAAGCCATATGACGGAGATGAATGCTACTGCTTCCTCCTTACCACTAATGCAAAAAGAACTATTGATGGACAGAATGCAGAACAATGTCATACATTCACCCAGTACAGAGATCTGGGCCTAAATCCATCGTTTTTTTGCTCACCATGCCATTCCAGTTTGGACCCAGCCATATGCAAATCAGTCTTGAGCTTGTGCCCAATGGGAACAGTCCAGCCCGAACTGCCAGGCCAGGTCCTCCCTGGACCAGAAACAAGCATCCTAGGACCGGATTCGGGGTTTCACCCCTCTTCAGCCAGGATATAGAAGTAGCAGCAGCACTGTCTTGTGGCATCACTCCCATGATGAGGATCACCAGGGCATGGAAGATCCCATCTACAACTTTCTTGTGTGCAGCCGTGGCACCCATTATTTATGCCTGCATCTGTTCCATGTTCTCCATGACCCTCCTTATGTTTCCCAAATCACGGATGACATCGCTGTAGCCACTCTGACTAGAAAGTTGTTGTTGTCTCCGAGTCATGACTCCAGCGACGCCAGCTATGGATTTTTGGAGGGCATGGGGCGGACTGTGGGTGTCCGCTAGGGAGTGTAAGTGGTTCTTGATGAGACTTATACACCCACGTATGGCATCTAGTTTGGCTGCTATGAGGTCGAACCCCAGCCAGCTCCTTCTGGCAGTCTAACACATGGTGTTGGAACGCCATGTGTTCTTCGGTGAGGTGCTGGGAGCCAGACGCTGTGGTGGGTGCTTCCTGCTGTGTGGTCTGTGCAGGGGCTGGGCTCACCTCGAAGGTGCTGGGCTGCCCTGCTACTGGAGGTGGTGTGCGGAGGTTGTCCATGAACCGTTGGAGTTCGTTGTAGTCGCTGTCGCTGTCCTGGGGGTTCTCTCCATCATCACTGATGTGATGTAGGGTCTGCTCTGCAGGAGGTGTTGATTGCCCCTCTGCAATGTAAAGGGGAGATGCAGTTTCACAGTGTTCCATGTATGTTGATGCATTGGCGAAGTTTACATACAGACTGCATGACAATGTACATTGTGACTGTTTGTACTACATCACGGATGTGAGGTTGTACTCGTGTATTGTCATCTCACAATTTCCTGCTATGCCAGATGTGATTGGCCATTTTGTACACACATGCGGCACCAGTTGTGTCCTGTGTTCTGTTGTGAAAGTGTTTCAGTTTGTACCACATTGTTGTCAATGTTGAGGTGCTCCTATTCTTATGTGTGTGTGCTGCATTGTGGGTGAGTTGCCCCTGCAGCTCAGATTTGGCTGCCCCTCATCCCTTTCAGGTGGTGTGCCTTTGAATTATGTGCTTCTACAGTGCTGGGATGTTGTGGACTTGGGTAAATTGGGCTCTTGGTCGAGTTGTGACTCTTGGGCATGGTTTGTCCGCAGATGTGTTGTTGACGTCAGGGGAAGTTTAGGGACGTGGATGTGTCAGAGTGTGACCTGCTCCTTTCCGGATGTGCTCCACACTCAGCCACCTCAGTGTCGTGGCGTGCACAATGTCATGATGATTGGACTGCAGCCATGCTAATTGTCATGTAGAGTCACTTGCATTGTCAGTGTGGCTCACAAATACGCATCTTTTCTGGGTTTCGAACGTGTGCATGTGTTGGTTGTGAGATTGGTGATGTGTGGGGTGGGACCCCTTTGGGCACATGGTGGACGGGAGCCTACTTGGTGTTTGTATGTGTGCTGCAGTGTGCCACTGGGATCAGGGAAATAATCAAGAGTCATTGTGGGTGTGCAGTGTGCTCTACTTATTTGTGCATGTGTGCCATTGTGCCCATCTCCCCCGTCCCCCTAGTCCCTGGTTGGTACTCACCCTGTTGATATTGTGTCAGGTCATGTTGAGCAGTGTCTGGATCCACAACTCCTGGCACCGTATCCTGACTGATGACTGTGGCCACCATTTTTTCCATGTCATCCAGCTCCTGGTGTGCTGCTGGACCCCCACCTCCAATCTGTGTTGCTGCTTTCATATTGGCATCAAGTTTCTTCTTGGTTTTGCCCTTCACATCATCCAGCACCTCTTGACCTCTTCCATTGTCCTCCTCAAAGCTGCAACTGCATTCACATGGTCCAAGATAGTCTGCCATATTTGTGTCTTTGTTGCCAATGACACGTTGGAGGTGACGAACAGTTGTTGGTAGTGTTCTATCACCTCCGTAACGATGATCCTGTTTACCTGCAGACTGAACCATGTCTTCCTCTTCTCCTTGGCCTTCCCCGACACCGAGGTTCCTTGCTGGTCGTCTGTGGGGCTTGTGGGGTTTGCATTGTCCTCTGCACTCGGTCCGGGTGCATACATGGTGCTACGCAGTGTATTTATTTTGTTTTTTCTGCTTCTATAGTGCATTTTCCCGCATGACGCGTGGGAATTGCAGACCTGTCGCTGGTTATTGCTGATTTTTGTATCGCAATTTGGGGCATCTCAACTTTTTTCACGTTCCTGTTTCGCATTTTCTCAGCATCGCGTTAATTTTAACGCAATCATTTGGTGCGTTATCTTGAGACTATCGCATGGTGCCGCTGGGTTGAGAATACGACGTTAACACGGTGTTATTTTCCCGCGATAGACTGCGATGTGTAAAGTTGCGTTAAGCTTATGTTGATATAATTATCACACGTTCTTGAGAATATCCAACTCAACATTGCGTTTTAGTTCCGTAGAGGGTTGTGGGTTTATAGGATAATAGATAGGGGTGGGTGGAATTTGCGAAATTCACTTTCGCAAATTATCGCGAAAATGTTAAAAATCTCCGCAAACATGCGGAAATATCGGGAAGATGCGGAAGTTTTTTTCCCGCCCGTTCGCGGTATTTTCTGCGTGGTCACGGCTCGCCAACTTACCCATGCGGTTGCTCGCGGGCGCAGCCATCTTGTTTTCACTTGTCTTGCGGTGCATGATCGCGAGAAGAAAGACGTGATCGCGCGACGAATGACGTTACTGCGGGCGCGAACTGTCGCGAGACAGCGCAATTGGCTACCAACAATCCAACATCTCTTGGAGAACGCGACCGGATCGGGAAAACTTGTCGGCGAACGCGGGGATTCAGGTAAGGCGATCGCGCGCACGCGAGAATGTATTATTTTACAGCGCGAGCAAACAAAAGATTTCCGGTAAAATGCGGATTCCGGAAATTTTGACATTTTCGCGCTCTCCGCGGAACGCGAAAATGTAAAATTATCGCAATTTCCGCGAGCGGAACGGAATTTTAGCCCAGGCCTAATAATAGGGTGGGAAGTAATTTAATTAAAATAATTAATTAATAATGTTAATTAGTTAATATTTTTGTATTTAATAATTTGTATTTTTCATTGTGTTTATTAATTTGTTATTAATTAGTTATTAATTGGTTAATAATTATTAATAATTAATTGGTAAATATGTTAATTGTGTCTTTTTTTTAGGAGCAGGTTGTGGGTTTATAGGGAAGTAGGTTGGGAAGTAATTTCATTATAATTCATTCATTAATAATTTTTATTAATTAATATTTGTGTTTTTAATATTTCATATTGTTAATTGTGTTAGATAATGTGTTATTCATTACTTATTAATTGGTTATTAATTATTAATAATTAATTGGTAAATAAGTAAAATGTGTCAATTTTTTATGAGTGAGTTGTGTATTTAGGGGGGAGTAGTGTGGCAAGTAATTAAAAAATAATATCATTTTTAATTTTTTCAGATAATATTTATTTTTTGTTATTTTACAATCTTAATGAATGACTGAATGAAAGACATTTCTAGAGTGCATGGCTACCCGGGGGCATCCCAGCGCTAAATGCACCCCACTTTGAGTTCGAAAGGAGTTAAGGAAACAAAAAGGTCTTTAGAAGCTTGCGGAAGGTCAGATAGTTCGGTTCACGGCGAATCCACAGGTGTAAATGATTCCACAGTTTTGCAGCATTATACGCGAAGGGGCGTCCTCCGCTTCGTGCTTTCCTTATTTTAGGAACTGCTGCCAACTGCTTGTTGTCAGATCTTAGCGACCTAGCGGGGCGATAAGGCTGGATGATAGATCAAATGATAGGTGGACCTTTACCTAATAAGGCCTTGTGAGTAATACACATCACCTTAAATTGGATTCTTTCTTGGATCGGTAGCCAATGGGGCGCAGTAAGCGCAGGTTTAGCTGAAGTGCGTTGTGAAGAATTAGTGAGTAGACGTGCCGCACAATTTTGCACAATCTGCAGCTTTTTGATGGTAGAGAGTGGAGCTCCTAGGTATAGAGCGTTAGCATAGTCCAGGCGGGACAGAATTAGTGCCTGGACCTGCACTCTTCTAGCAGAAAAATGAAGCAAGGGGAGGATCTTTCTACGCATTCTTAAGATCCCATAACAGCAAGCTGCCACCTTGCGTACTTGCTCCTTAAAATCCAGATTGTGATCCACCCACACTCCGAGACTTTTAATTTGAACTTTGGGGGAGGGGGGTGGGCCAAGACAATTAGGCCAGAAGGGATCTATTCTCTAAGTGGTATGATTACCCAGGAGCATCAGTTCTGTCTTGGCTCCATTAAGTTTCAAACATGAACAATCCATCCACCAAGAGACCTTTTCCAAGCATAATGCCAAGCCTGAGGCTGAGTTGTCCCCTTGACTAAGAGATACCACTAACTGAGTATCATCAGCATAAGTGATGATCTGGATGCCAAAGGGTATTACTATTTCCGCCAGGGAACTCATATAAACGTTAAATAAAGTGGGGCTCAGGGACGAGCCCTGAGGAACCCCACACCTAAGAGGCATTGGCTTTGAGGTAATTCCTCTTCAAAGACTACAAAGGAGCGATCCTCTAAAAAGGATTGTAGTCACTTTAATGCTGAGCCAAAAATTCCAACCTTCCTGAGTCTTTGAATTAGCAGCTGGTGGTTAACCATATCAAAGGCTGCGCTGAGATCCAGCAAAATGAGTGCAGCGCAGCTCTCTCTATCCAGAATTTTTCTTAGATCCTCCACCACTGCCACCGGTGCAGTCTCAGTGCCCTGCTGAGATCTGAATCCTATCTGTGTGGGGTGAAAGCAATTATTGTTTTCCAGGAAGGTTGAGATTCTGGAATTTATGTGCTTCTCAGCCATTTTTCCTATTCCTGAAAGCAATGAAATCGGGCGATAATTAATTAATAATACAGGGTCAAGGTTAGTTTTTTTTAAAAGGGCTCTAACCATAGCCTGTTTCCAGAGGGGAGGTACTAGTCCTTTTTCTAAAGAAGTCTTGATCACATCTAAGATCACAGGTGCTACAGTCTAAGAGACTAAATTTAAAATGCTAGGGGGGGCGGCATCAGTGGGTGCTCCAGATTTCAGTTCACTCAAGGTCCCCTGAAGTGAGATCAAATTCAATGGGGGGATTGCTTCCATCAGGTAGGTGGAAGAACTAGATGGAAGTAAAGTCTGTGGAGCTATCACTGCAGGGAAAGACTTATAAATCGTTTGTATTTTGTCATTAAAAAATTCTGCAATCGAATTGCAGCGTAAAGGGATATCAGTGATAACAATAGGGGGAGTAGGAGGAGTTAAAAGTGATTCAGCACTTTTAAAAATTTCCCGAGGGCAATTGCTGCTGACGTAATTCTTTTTTCATAGTAAAGGGATTTGGCTGCTTTTATTTCAAGCTTATAGGTCCTTATTCCAAGTCTATATTTTGTTTTGTTAGCATCTGTGGGATCTTTCCTCCAATTCCTCTCTAACTTCCTACTAGACTGCCTGAGTTCCCGCAATTTGGGCGTATACCAGAGATTGTGATTGGCTCCTGATTTATTGTGAGTGCGTTTCTTTGGCAGAGTAGTGTCAAGTGATGACTCTAACCATCTATTAATAGTATGAAATAATGTATTACTCATTGTTTTTAATTTTATTGTTTATTGTTATTAGTTAATTAATTAGCTGTTAAGCAATTATGTTAATTGTCTCATGTTTTACAATAGTGGTGGTGTTATGTATAGGGTATTTGGTGAGAGGTAAATTATTTTTTATTATTTAAGTATTTGTTAATTAACGTTTATTATTTTGCTGGAGTGGGAATAGTACATTATTTCCCTCCACTATCCAACACTTTCTCTACTGTTGCACTCGCAGGAGTGGGAATAGTAATTTTATCTCCTCCGTTATCCAACACTTTCACTACTACTGCACTCCGTGGAGTGGGAATAGTAAATTATTCCCCTCCGCTCTCCAACACTTTCCCTACTGTTGCACTTGCTGGAGTGAGAATAGTAAATGATTCCCCTCCGCTATCCAAAACTTTCCCTACTGTTGCACTTACTGGAGTGGGAATAGTAAATTATTACCCTCTGCTATCCAACACTTTCCCTACTGTTGCGCTCGCTGGAGTGGGAATAGTAATTTTATCTCCTCTGCTATCCAACACTTTTCCTACTGTTGCACTCCGTGGAGTGGGAATAGTAAATTATTCCCCCCTGCTATCCAACACTTTCCCTACTGTTGCACTCACTGGAGTAGGAATAGTACATTTTACCCCTCCACTATCCAACACTTTCCCTCCTGTTACACTTGTTGGAGTGGGAATATTAATTTATACCTTTCCGCTAAACAAAACACTTTCCCTACTGTTGCACTCACTGGAGTGGGAATAGTAATTTTTACCCACCCGCTATCCAACACTTTCCCTACTGTTGCATTTGCTGGAGTGGGAATAGTAATTTTTACCCTCCCGCTATCCAACACTTTCCCTACTGTTGCAATTACTGCAGTGGGAATAGTAATTTTAACCCCTCCACTATCCAACACTTTACCTACTGTTACACTCCGTGGAGTGGGAATAGTGAATTATCCCCATCCGCTATCCAACACTTTCCCTACTGTTGCACTCTTTGGAGTGGGAATAGTAATTTTATCCCCTGCGCAATCCAACTTTTTCCCTATTGTTATGTTATGTTATGTTATGTTATTTTAATTTATTGAGCGCACAGCTACTCGGAAGTGTCCCGGCGCTAACAACAAACAAGGCGGCCAAACTACAGATATCCATCAAAATAGCAATGTGTTCAGGGATTTACGAAACAAGTGCGGATCACAAATAGCCCTCAAAGACAAGGGAAGAGAGTTCCAAGCGATGCAGGCTCTGCGGGCAAATGAATTGCCCCCCATGCGAACACGCTTAAATTTAGGGGTCTCCATGAGCAACAACGAGGATGACCTCAGCTGTCTCCTAGGGATATAAAAGGAGAATCTGTCCTGCAGATACTTGGGGCCCAAACCATAAAGGGCCTGTTGAACAATGGAAAGCATTTTGAATTTAATGCGAGATTCCACGGGGAGCCAATGGAGTGTCCGAAGTTGAGCCCGAGCACTTTGCCAGGGGGACAGACCGCCCAGGAGTCTGGCTGCCGAATTTTGGACCACCTGCAGTTTCGTTACAAGGTAGCCCGGGCAGCCTACCAGGAGGGCATTGGCGTAATCGAGGCGGGAGAGAAGCAGAGCACGCACCACCGTCTCTCTGTCCCTAACTGGGAGCAAGGGAAGAAACTTCTTAAGACTCCTCAGAAGCCCAAAGCAAGTGCCAGCAAGTTTTTTTATGTGTGAGGCAAAGTTCAGGTTTTCGTCGAACCAGACGCCAAGATTTTTAACCGCTCCATTGAACGCCGGAGGACAAGGAAAGCCGGAAGGCCAGAGTCCTGCTCTAAATTCAGAGGAGAAAGAGCCAAAAAGCAGGACCTCCGACTTTGCCTCGTTACATTTCAACTGTGCGTTGGCCAGCCACTGGAAAACGGAAGATAGGCATTGATGAGGTCTAACCACCGAGTCGTCCACCTTATTCCAAGTGAACAACAATTGGGTATCATCCGCGTAGGCCATCACTTTAGCCCCCAGAGACTCCGCCAGGAAAACCAGCGGAGTCATATAGATGTTGAAAAGCAGAGGGCTAAGTGATGACCCCTGCGGCACCCCTGTGGTAACCCTCAAAGGGACCGAGGCATATGGGGGAATCCAAACCTGCTGCAACCTGCCCTCCAAAAAGGAGCTGATCCAGAGCAGAGCTTTCCCAGATAATCCGATGTCAGAGAGGCGGTCGAGGAGCATGGCGTGAGGCACCGTGTCAAACGCCGCCGAGAGATCAAGCAGTATTAATGCTGCTCTCCCGCCGGCGTCCAAGCACTCTCGAATGGATTCCGAAACCTCCAACAGAGCGGATTCGGTACTGTAGGAGGCACGGAAGCCAGACTGCGCGGGATGAAGAACACCAGCCACCTCGACAAAATTGGTCAGTTGGAACGTGACCGCCTTCTCACAAACTTTGGCCAAACTAGGCAAAAGCGAGATAGGACGATAGTTTTCAGGGAGCTGCGGATCAAGGGATGGCTTTTTAAGAAGTGGCAGAATTAAAGCATGTTTCCATGCCCTGGGTACATGTGCTACCCTAAGTGAATGGTTGATCAAGAAATTAACCTCAGTATTGACGGTATCTGCCACGTCCGAGAGTAATCTGGCCGCGCACGGATCATTCGGCGATCCAGACTTAAGGGCTTTAAGAATTTTAAGGGAGCTGGACAAATCAATCGGACAGAACTCTGAGAAGCTGCTGATCGGAAAAGCCCTAGGTAGGATGGGGACTAGCTCAGGACTAGCCGACTTCCTTGAAGGTCGAAATGTCTCTTGAATACTAATAATTTTGTCCTTGAAGAAAGATGCCAGAGTGTTACACCAGGTATCGGAGACAGGGGCCACGGCTACCTGGGCACTAGGAGCTAGGAAACTCTGCACTATAGAAAAGATCTCTTTAGAGTTGTTATTTGCCCATTCAATACGTGCAGCATAGTACAAGCCCTTGGCCTCCCTAATCGCTCTATAGTAGAGTTTTTGTTTGGATCTAAGAAGCACTTTATCAGGGTGTAGGTATCCACCGATACGCCAAGACCTCTCTGCCACTTTGCAGGTGTGCTTAAGATTCCTCAACAAGGGAGTAAACCATGGCTTGGAAGGAGCCTCTCTTCTCAGCTTAACCGGCCCCGCTGCCGACACCGATGCCACAGCACCTAAGATCCACTCATCAAATTGAGTGACATTGACTTCCATGTCTGTGCCAAAGAAGGGCCGAGAGGCATCAAGTGCGAGGCTGAGCTGAGTAGAAACCACCTTCTTTGAGAGGGGTGGGCGTTTACTATTAGTCGGTTTCCAAGAGTCTAGTAAAGGCCAGGAAAAGAAAGAAAATGGGGAAATGATCCGACCATGCCACAGGGCGCGGCTTCATGACCGAGGTAGGAAAATTAGTGCCTATCATATCAAGAGTGTGACCACCCTGATGAGTTGGAGACAGGACCAATTGGGAGAGGTTTACGAGATGAAGCGCGTCAAGAAATGTGACAGAATCTGCCTCTTCGCAACAGTCAAGGTGGATATTAACATCCCCAAGGAGAACAAACTTAGAGAACCTCAAGGCGCGCTCAGCCAAAGCCTCGCCAAAGGCAGCTAAAAAGTTTGCCGCAGAACCGGGGGGGCGATATATCAGAGAGCCACCAAGAGTGAAATGGGCCGATAGTTGGAGATTAAAATGCAAGACCTCACAATTGCTCCAGAGAGTAGAAGTTTCACTCCGTAAAGTCCAATTGTCTCTGTACCACCCCCTCTGCCAGAGCAGCGATCCACCAGGTGGACTTTAAATCCCGGGGGAGTAGCCATATGGACTGAGGGATTAGAAGAGGCATCAAGCCAAGTCTCGGTCACAAACAGAATGTCCAGTTTGTTATCCGTAATTAAGTCAAACACATCCAAATAATGTTTGTTCACGGCTCTTGCATTAATGAGGCAGGCGCAGATGGTGACTGCACTAAAAGTACTATCCACTGAGTCAGGTGCAGTAAGCTCAGGCGAAAAATGAAAAGCACAACTGTCACAGACATAGTCTGAGGAGGGGAGGACGGAGCAGACCTTATCCATAGGGCAACGAGGTGGCTGTAGGGATTTAAGCCACGCAGACGACAGGGACAATGGGCTGGTGGAACGGGCAGAGTGGCATGCCCTATGCCCTGACAGTGCGCTGACGGGCGCAGATGGGCTTGCCTTAAGCGCGCCTTCGGCGCGCTGTCGGCGCGCCCGCTGCGCTCGTCCCCTGCGCTTCCTGACAAACATCCTATTTAACAGGCGTGGCTGGGCCCAGGGGAACAGCGTGTAACAACTAGAGTGCTGACCGCGCAAAATGCGCGTCGCACTCAAGATGGCCACAGAAAAATGCACTCACAGCTTCCCCCTGTCATTCGCTGTAAGCGGTTAGTTTCCCGCCAGATCCCAAAGTGCAAAATCCAGAATAAAATTTCAGCCCCCCTTGATTTCCCTCAATTAAAAAGCAAACAGACAGTAAAAATCACAGCAATACAATTTTAAAAGATAATCGGAAGAGCGCAGCCTTACTGAAGCACCGCGCCGCCCGACTAATCCGTTTAAAAAGGTTAGCCTGGGCCCGGGGGAACAGCGTGTAACAACTAGAGTGCTGACCGCGCAAAACGCGCGTCGCACTCAAGATGGCCACAGAAAAATGCCCTCACAGCTTCCCCCTGTCATTCGCTGTAAGCGGTTAGTTTCCCGCCAGATCCCAAAGTGCAAAATCCAGAATAAAATTTCAGCCCCCCTTGATTTCCCTCAATTAAAAAGCAAACAGACAGTAAAAATCACAGCAATACAATTTTAAAAGATAATCGGAAGAGCGCAGCCTTACTGAAGCACCGCGCCGCCCGACTAATCCGTTTAAAAAGGTTAGCCTGGGCCCGGGGGAACAGCGTGTAACAACTAGAGTGCTGACCGCGCAAAACGCGCGTCGCACTCAAGATGGCCACAGAAAAATGCCCTCACAGCTTCCCCCTGTCATTCGCTGTAAGCGGTTAGTTTCCCGCCAGATCCCAAAGTGCAAAATCCAGAATAAAATTTCAGCCCCCCTTGATTTCCCTCAATTAAAAAGCAAACAGACAGTAAAAATCACAGCAATACAATTTTAAAATATAATCGGAAGAGCGCAGCCTTACTGAAGCACCGCGCCGCCCGACTAATCCGTTTAAAAAGGTTAGCCTGGGCCCGGGGGAACAGCGTGTAACAACTAGAGTGCTGACCGCGCAAAACGCGCGTCGCACTCAAGATGGCCACAGAAAAATGCCCTCACAGCTTCCCCCTGTCATTCGCTGTAAGCGGTTAGTTTCCCGCCAGATCCCAAAGTGCAAAATCCAGAATAACATTTCAGCCCCCCTTGATTGTTATAGTTAATGTAGTGTAACATATTTTTGTTATAAATAAATATTAATTTTAATTTATTATATATATATATATATATGAATGCAAAACGCCACTGCCAGTGCTTCGCTTGAACACAGAGACGAGAAGCGGACCCAAACGATTAGTGCCAATCAAAAGTGCTTTATTTAGTTGCCCAGCCTGTCCGCCATAACGCGTTTCGACCCCCACTCGGGTCTTGATCACATGACACATTGCTGACGGTAAGAGTGGTATTTAAAGTGGTAAACAGGAAATGATTTTCAGGTGTCATTGCAGCCTGTTTGACATAGAAGAAATACTACAACATGTCGTCATATATACACAGTAAGATCAATCATTGTATAAATACATAGAATAAATACTTACAAAAATATATAAATCTATAAAACCTGAATATATATAAAAACAGATTTTCCTGTGTTACTGTGTACTTGCTATTGAGATTATTTACAGTATTCACAAGATCCTTATTTGCGACATTTATTTAGGGTGTCAGATAGACCTCCCTGAGTTGTTTGTATTCCTTTTCTATTGAATTCTTGGTCAATATGTAGCTGACATTTCCATCAATAACCGGTTATCATTTTATATTTTGTAAAATGAATGAATGAATAATACCGCCCAAGTGGGCCGTTGTTATTTAGCCAATAATTCCATTATAGTAACCACAATTTAAATAATCCACTCAAAAAGTTTGTGCAAATAGTGCAAAAATAGTGCAAAGGATATAATCCTTCCTCTAAAAAAATATATGTACATACCAGATAGTTTCCTTATTTTAAAAACAGTTAAAAAAAGATATACGGGATCTAAATTCATGTACGATATTACCATCTCCTGGTAATAGATGTTTTATTTTCATTCCCTCAGATTTCAAATATCCCTTTCTTTTAACTGTTTGTCACTTGAAGTTGTCACTCCCCACACACACGTCATGAATATACCCATTATATGAGTGATTAACAGGTCCTACAGGCAGGTAAAAAAGTCCTCACTAGCATTTAATCCAGCCGGATTTTTTGTGTTGAGCTCCAAGATGTATCGTGTCTCCAAGAGGCGTAGTTTGCCCTCTCGGTTACCCCCACGTTTCATCGGTGGAACCATGTCAATAACATAGTAATGGAGAAACTTGGAGTTACAGTCATGTAATAGCTCAAAATGTCTAGCGACAGGATATGCCTGATCCTTCCCTGTAATTGCCCTGATGTGCTGGAGTATCCTTTTGTGGACCGGTAACCTAGTGCTACCCACATATTTCAGTCCACAAGGACACTCCAGCACATACACAGCATATTCTGTCTTGCATGTGGTTCTCTTCTTTATAAGGGTGGGTTCAGATTTAAAAGGACTGCTGTAATGGGTTTTATTTTGTCCAAATTTGCAAGCTTTGCAAGTGGAACACTTTTTAAAGCCCTTGATTTGTGCCATCCAGGTTGTCGGAGTATTCAGTTCAGGACAGTTGCTAACTAACTTGTTACTCATCGAGACTGATCTCCTAAAGGTTAGAACTG
Source organism: Triturus cristatus (assembly GCF_964204655.1). Lineage (NCBI taxonomy): Eukaryota > Metazoa > Chordata > Amphibia > Caudata > Salamandridae > Triturus > Triturus cristatus. The sequence continues at coordinate 255,110,268 of NC_140586.1, forward strand.
GTTTATTGGCTACTAAATCGCCAATAACGGGATCCTCCTGTACCAAGTTCCAATTGCGGGAGTAGATTTTCCTTAATTCCTGATGTTGTCGACTAAAAGTTAATATAATCCTGGATTGCACATTCAAAGTATCCTCACTAGAAGTAACTTGTTTCTTTTTGGGGACCAAAGTTTCACATCTAGATATGCCTCTTGTTTTCTTGATCGCGCTATCAATAATTTTACCTGAATAACCCCTTTCCAAGAAGCGAAGTTTACTGGCATCTTGGGCACGGATGCAATCCGTGTCTGAACTGCAGATCCGTCGTATACGCAGCATCTCGCCATACGGGATGCTGCGTATTAAGTGCTGGGGGTGATGGCTAGAGGCATGAAGAATTGTATTGCCCGCAGTGGGCTTTCTATAAAGCTTAGTGACCAATTTGCTGTCCTTCACATATAGCTCCACATCAAGAAAAAATGCAGAATTCTCACTTATGGCTGATGTGAATTGCAAATTCAGGCAATTCATATTTAGGTTATCCACAAATGCCTGTGCACTCTGTTTCGATCCTTTCCAAATAAAAAACAAATCATCAATAAACCTCAGGTACATAACAACATGATTCACCACAACATCCTTGACCTCGCCCATCAGGACCTGCTCCTCCCACAGTCCCATGTGTAAGCATGAGTAACTGGGGGAGAAGCAGGCCCCCATGGCCACGCCCCGGATTTGCTGGTAGACCTGGTTATTGAAAAGGAAAAAATTCTGCTCAAGACATGCAGTTATCATATGTAGTAACATTTTGTTATGGGACACACAACTTATTGGTCTCAAGTTTAAAAAATGCTCCACCGCCTTCAGGCCATCACAATGTCTAATCGACGTATACAGGGAGGTTACGTCAAGAGTCATTAATAACATGTCTGCCTCCCATGGTATATGTTCAACTTTGCGCAAAAAATCAGATGTGTCTTGTACATACGAGTTGAGTCCCCTTACCCACTCTTGAAGAAAAAAATCCACGTATTTGGAAGTGTTTTCCAAGGCACTATTGATGGCCGAAATTATTGACCTGCCTGGTGGTTTGGCAATGTTTTTATGCACCTTGGTAATCAAGTAAAATGTGGGGATAACAGGATGTTCCTTTTTCAGAAAACGATATTCCTCGTTGGTTAACAGGCCCCCACTTCTCCAGGCCAGGAGCTTGCGATAGTGGTCATCCCATGCCGATTTAACAGAATGGATGTTGCTCTTTTTATAGCATGCTATGTCAGACAGTTGAAGTTCAGCTTCCTCCATGTAGAGCTGCCGTGGCCATAAGACCACGTTGCCGCCTTTGTCCGCCTGCCTTACAATTATGTCAGTATTCTCCTCGAATTTCTTCATGAGTTGTTGATAACATAAATTTTGTTTATTTATACTTTGGCGGACTTTATTGGTAGCACTATATAATTTCTTCAAGTCTTGCACAACAAGTTCATGATAGACATCCAAATTGTCACGTAGCATGATTGGTTGAAAGGTGGATTTAGGCTTAAATGGTGTTTCAAATGCTCTGTTTGTATTGTGCTGGGAAAAACCCCTGGTACTGGCTGCCCCTCCTTGGTCGTTCTGCAGATCCCATGCTGTTTGAAAAAGATCTACATCACCAGCTGTTAATAGTGGAGGACTTTCCAGATTCTCTGATGTTTGCAAACTATTTTTCTTATTAGGATGTAGAATATGGAATTTATTCAATTTCAGTTTGCGTATAAATCTGAATGTGTCCATTCTTGTGTCAGCATAATTAAAATTACAAGGGGGGCAGTATGATAAGCCTAATCCCAGGACTGTCATTTCCGCTGGTGTTAAGGGCAAAGTAGTGAGGTTAATGACTGATTTGGAACTTATATTGGTTTCTGATCCCTGCTCTGGAATCGATTCCATCTTCCCCTCGTTGTCTTTTTGCCCATATTTTTGTTTCCTTTTGCGGCATTTTCGTCTCTGGTTTCGCCTGTAGTTGAGTTTTTGTTTGTTGCTCCAGGTAACACTCGTGGCCTCAGAGTATCTCGTCTGTCTTGGCACAGGCAGTCGACCTCCTGTGCTAGGGATAGCTTCATAAACCCCAGTTGCTGTGTTCTAGTGCTTTCCCCCTCCGGGTCACTCTCTGCAGCTGAGCTCAATTCCGACGTTGATGTCGACAAGGCTGCTGCTTCACTAAACTTTCCTTGTGGCGGTTTATTAGCTCTTGCTTTTACTGCATCATATTTACGAGCATAAGTACAAATTTGGCCATTTAAATTATCAACCCGATCCCTTTTAAATTTAAATGTTTTTCTCCTTTTTATAACCTCTTCATCCTTCTTAAGACGTACCATCATATCGTCTCTGAATTTTTTCATTTGTTCTGTACTCTCCATTTTACTGATTTCCACCTCCAAAAGTTCTATTTGCGTTTGCAGTTTGGCGCGATCACTCTCCGCATATTTGATTAGGATCTTCATTAACCTACTGGATGACTCGAGATTGGATTCCGCCCACTCTGCAAGCATGGCCGGGTCTGGACTTTCATAACTTGGTGCCAATGTTATGCGCAGTCCTCTCGGCACCCTTCCGACCTCCAAGTAGCGGGATAGCGATCTATGCTCCCACCACTTGGATTGCTCTGAGCGCATAAGTTTTTCCAGTTTTTTAAATATTTCCCGAATATTGGGGCTTCCAGACATAATTGCGGGATGTGTGACAGCTTGTGCCTCCCCAGCCGGGGAGTCCAGAAACATCGAACTGGCAGCTTCTTCCCGATTTCGCAATGCGTCTGCGGACATAGTGGCTGTGGTTGTGGCTTAATCCCTGATAAAAAGCCTGATTGAGAATACGGTGGCGCTATTAAGACAAATGTCCTTAACGCTCACCGCGCACACTCCCCACTAACAACTCTGCTCAAGTCCTACCTTCGTTGACTTCTTGATGCTAGCCTCCGGTCCGCTGACACGGAATGCACCGACTTCAATACCGAAGATAGGTTGATACGCAGCAGTTAGGGGCTCCTGCAGCTTCCTCCTCGCCGGAGTTTTCAATTCAGTTCCGGATCACCGGCCCTGGTTGCTTCCTGCTGCCTGGCCCTTGGAGGGGAGGGGCTCCGCTCGTACCGCTGAAGCTGCTCGGTACTCCAAATGAATGCAAAACGCCACTGCCAGTGCTTCGCTTGAACACAGAGACGAGAAGCGGACCCAAACGATTAGTGCCAATCAAAAGTGCTTTATTTAGTTGCCCAGCCTGTCCGCCATAACGCGTTTCGACCCCCACTCGGGTCTTGATCACATGACACATTGCTGACGGTAAGAGTGGTATTTAAAGTGGTAAACAGGAAATGATTTTCAGGTGTCATTGCAGCCTGTTTGACATAGAAGAAATACTACAACATGTCGTCATATATACACAGTAAGATCAATCATTGTATAAATACATAGAATAAATACTTACAAAAATATATAAATCTATAAAACCTGAATATATATAAAAACAGATTTTCCTGTGTTACTGTGTACTTGCTATTGAGATTATTTACAGTATTCACAAGATCCTTATTTGCGACATTTATTTAGGGTGTCAGATAGACCTCCCTGAGTTGTTTGTATTCCTTTTCTATTGAATTCTTGGTCAATATGTAGCTGACACTTCCATCAATAACCGGTTATCATTTTATATTTTGTAAAATGAATGAATGAATAATACCGCCCACACACATATATATTATCTACTGGCGGTCGCCAGTAGATAGTTATAGTTAGGACCGTGTTTCCATAGGAAATCCGCAACATTCTATTTGGATAACTTTGGCGCCGATTGACGAATCCTCGCGAAATGTTCAAAATAGGTGGGGCGCTCCGCTCCGCTCCTTCCCTAAAAGTCTCGGGGGGATTCGATAGGACCTTTAGTCCAAGCTACAGCCCGAACGGCTGAACAGAATTACTTGAAATTTGCCAGAGAGGTAGTCCTCAGGTCAGGGATGGGCCTTTTGCAGGTCTGGTGTAAATCCGTTCAGTATTTCCTGAGAAAATAGCATTTAAATCAATATATATATCTATAAGCGCGCACCGTGCGCGTACGGTAAAACTTACCGTACGCGCACGCTGCCAAGCGCGAGCGCGATTGTGATTGGTTGTTAGATCATAGTAAACATTCGAATCGGTCGAAACCAGGAAGTGTCGGCCGCCATTTTGTCTCTCGCAGTCTGAGGGGGTGAAAAACAAAGGTGGAGAACGTGAAAAGGGGGCATGGTGGACAGTTCCTGACCCCCTAGCCTTTGTCAGGGGGTCCCAGAAGGACCCCCAAGGGCCAAAATTTCCTTTAATTTTTTTGCGAAAAATCGCGGACTACGCCTAGCGTGCGCGTACGGTAGAAACGGAAAAACTCCGCGAACTGCGTAACGTGGGCTCGCGCACCGCGGGCCCACAGCGCGCGCACGGTGTGCCACGGTGAAAAACCTTAAAAAAAACACACAAAAAACCCATAACTTAGCATTTAAAAAACCGTACAAATTCACTGAAAAAAACATAGGTTTCACACACGTTATAGTTAGGAATTAGCATTTAAAAAACCTTGCAAATTCACTTAAAAAACCATAGGTTTCACACATGTTATAGTTAGCTGGACATTTCACTCGTGAAAAACCATTGAAATTCCCCCGTTATAGTTAGTGCAGGCAACTATAACTCACGCGACCGCAATCCTCTGCTGATGACGTGAGATATTACATCACTGATGACATATGTGTCTTTCTGAAAAATAAATATTTGTAATATATGTATAGCTAAAGATTAATGGAAGAAGACATGGGTAAATAAGTGTCTAAAAACAGTGATGTAATATCTGACGTCATCAGCAAAGGATTGCGGTCGCGTGAGTTATAGTTGCCTGCACTAACTATAACGGGGGAATTTCAATGGTTTTTCACGAGTGAAATGTCCAGCTAACTATAACGTGTGAAACCTATGGTTTTTTAAGTGAATATATATATATATATATATATATATATTTATATTATATGTATATTTATATTACAGGTTTATGGGTATAAATATGTATTTATAATTTTTATTAGGTTTCTAACATTTTATAGTTAAATAAAATAATTATTTATTAATATTACGTTAATATATATATGTATGTTTAATGTTTTGTATATTACATTTATTATTTATCCTTTTTAAATAATTCTAACTATGTTTTATTAATTATCTTTATTATTTGATTCATTTTCTATTATTTTTAAAACATTTAAAAAAAAGATATTTTAAACAACTATATTTTAAACAACGATATTTTGGTTTCGATATTTTTGTACTTACCTTTGTAAAGATAGGATGTCGATATTCTGTCCATCGATATTCTGTACCCGATATTCTTGTAGGTCGATATTCGGTCCTTCAGTGACCTGTGGCCTTCACCTACATGTGCAGTGTCATAGACAAGCAGGGCAGCACAGACGCCGACGTCAAGGCAAGAATCAGCAAAGCAAGGGCTGCCTTCGTTCAGCTAAAGAAGATCTGAAGCTCAAAGGACCTAATGCTACAAACAAAGATCAGGCTTTTTAGCGCCCACTTAAAATCAGTCCTTCTTAACCCCTTGAGTGCCCCGCCCTTTCCCCGCCCTGTGCCAGCCCTTTCATTAGCGGGCGGGGTTCATGACGAGCTGGACTCGTCATGGGCACAGCGCAACCACGGCCCATGACGAGTCCAGCTCGTCATGGGCACAGAAGGGGTTAATGGAGCAGAAACTTGGATGACAACAGTGACCACCACCAACAAAGTCCAGACCTTCATCAATACCTGTCTTTGAAAAATCCTCCAAATCCTCCGGCCAAACACTCTCAGCAACAACGACCTGTGGCAGCAGACTTTCCATCTCCCTGCTCATAAAGAAATCCTGAAAATATGCTGGGGCTAGATAGGTCCCACCCTGTACAGGCCCACATCAAACACCACCAGGCAAACCCTGACCTAGACCCTCTAGGAAAAATGAAAAGACGAAGGCCAAGAAACACATGCACAGAGGGCTTGAGGCTGACTATAAGGAGATGGGTGACACCTGGAGTCATAGTGATAGAAAAGCAAAGCACAGAGATGGCTGTAGAGACCTGGTTGATTACCTATAGCATGGGAGACGGGGTAGTAGGCATAAGTAAGCAATTAAAGTTCAGATCTGAAGATGTTGGGGCAAATTTAGAACAACTAAGGTTGCAACACTGCATTGTGTCAAATGAAGAGGGGAGTAAAGCCCCATATCTGCTAAGGTACTGATTCTCTCTGCTTATGCACTGGTGTACTTTAGGCAGCTTTGTGCCATGCACACAACCTTCCAGTTCAAAATACAATTATTATGCATAATTTAAAACTTGTCAAAGTTTGTATGACTCCTGTACAGTACAAAGCACGTGGAAAGTTGGAAATATTCGGCGAAAAAAACACTTTTCTCTGGTGTTACACCTGCCTCAGGGAGGTGTAATTTTTGGTGCAAAGCCTTATCTACTCTTTAAATAGATAGGGCTTTGCATCAAAAAGCATGAGTGGTTACAGGCGAGCACCCATGTACCACACATGCTACACACCTTTGACACAAAGTATAGCAAAGTAGAACATAGTCCTACTTTGCGTTACTTTAGGATTACTTTCCAGCACAACAAAAGTTTTGGGCTGGGAAGTCAAACCCAATTCTACACTGTGCCCTGGTTTGCATCACTTTATATATAAATCCCCATTGTGTTTATGTACTTTCTTAGGAGAGAGCGCCCCAAAGTTATAGAGACTGGGAGTGGATGTGGACAAACCCTGTGACACGCTCTTGTCACCTGATGCTGTGGATGCCAATGTGTCGTGCTCTATTCTTATTGATAGAGTGGGACCCATTTGATAGATATAGCTTCTGCGCTACGTAGCTTGGTGTTTTAAGATAGGCAGATATGTGTACATTGCAGGCCAGCTTAATGGAACATCTAGCCTCAATACGTGGGTGTATTCTTCCAGTGGTGATTGGATTGTGCCAATGGTTGGGCCAACTGGACAGTGGCGGCTCCTCAAGGGAGTGCTGCGCGGCGGTGAGGCGGGGTGAGGCGGGTGAGGGGCAGGGTGGCATATGGCCAAACGAAGTTAAGTAAATAAATAAAACGAATTACATTGTGGGCGCTGCATAGACCTTTGGAGCTGGATAGTGTTATCTGGCACCTGCCTGCTTATTTTCTATACTTACAACTTGAAGAATAGAGGTACATTTTCTCACTGCTGTGACCAAGGGCTTTTGAGAATGTAATAACTACTCAGGCATCTATTGCAGGTTTTATAGTAATCCTCATTTTGTGTTCATGGCAGAAGCAGGATTTCGAGTCGAGCGGGGGGCCAGGGCTGTAACTACCATTGGTGCAGGAGGTGCAGTGGCACCGGTGCCCAGAACCATGAGGGGCCCAACCATCCTCGCTATGCTACTGCGGGGCCCCATGCTCAGGTTTACTTCTCATGCACATTTCATCAGCAAAACCCTAATTACACGTGAATAGGGAAACTGGATGAAATATGCAATAATCTAAGAAAATCACTGTTGAATGAAGGCCAAACTGTAAATAATTGCGCATTTTACATTTGTGTGTGAGTAGTGCCTGGTTCTTGGAGGTGAAGAAGCTTTTTTTAAAAAAAAAATACAACAGGCAGACCTCACACAACTTCTGCTGTCTGATTAACTAGCATTGTATTTTAATCACAAAGACTTACCCGAGGATTACGGGCATCTGTGCCCGTGCCCAACGAGCCGACAATTTGAAAACGTGTAATCAAGGGTATAAGTGTATTCGGTGTTTTCTTATCAATACTGCATTTTGTAGTGGAATTGGAGCTGTGTTTAGGCAACTTTTTGTCACATCTATTCACTGCGTGCACCACATGTGAGCACCGATTGCTTTTATCGAAACTGATTTTCGGGAATATTTTGTACTTGATTTCTTATTAAACTCTTATATTACTACTATGGACTGAAGTACTAACTTTCTCATTTATTTTTTGTGTGTGACAGTGTGTAGTAACTTGTTTGGGTTATTTAACATTATGATGTAAATAGCCACGCACATGTTGGGTATGTTTCTTTAACTTGCTATAGTGTTGCTTAGTTACAGTGGAATGTGTTGATTTCTTCTTGAGCTTGGAGTCTGTTGGAGCTGGCTGCTTCCAGGCTGGCTCCTCATCCTTGTAACCAATAAACCTAATTACTCAAGACAATTTCAGCATCCTGCTTCATTACTACATTTTACTGGCGACGAGCTGGTTACAAGGACAACCCTGCGTGCATCTTTCATTCAAAATTCTGCAATCAACATCAACCAACTTCTTTATGCCTTATCCTCTACACCTGCTTAAAGAATCTGCAATTTTATGGAAGAAAAGCCTAATTCAAGTCTCACACGCAATACAGGGCTTCTACCATTATACGATTCAACGTGAACACGCCTCAACTCTGCTGAACACGGTAGGGGGACCTCAGAACTTTGTTTTTTGTTGACTGTGCAAGGATTTGTACTGCTGTCTCATCGCATTGGGGGCTACTAAAGAATGACTGTAACAATCGTTGTATAAAATTAGCATTTTCGCTAACCTCCTCTGCCGAGTAAAGCATCATTCAAATACTCTTAACGCACCACACGTTCGTGGTTATCCTCGTGCCAGCAGTTCGTCTCTGCCTCGAGCTTTTCCTTGGTGCGTAGTGTTGTGTGGAGGAGCGTTCAGCGCAGACTCGACCCCTGTCGTCACACTGTCTGCGAATGCTCAGCGCTGCTTCCACGTTCCATTACTGAAAGCGTCTCTTGGAGCGTCACAGCGTCACAGAGCGTCACAGCGTCTAGCGTTGCCTAGATACACCCTCTATGCTTTGCCGCTACTTGAAGAAAACACTGACGCGCACAGCTACTCGCGTCATAAAGGACATCACTCTGTGACCAGCGTTGCCCAGCTACAACATCTAGGTCTTTACCGCTACGCTGACGCGCACAGCCACTTATTTCAGTCTGTGCGTCTGTGTTTGCAGCGATCATCTACGCTGACACACACAGCTCTTCGTGTGTTAGCTCATCCATTCACGCTGATACACACAGCTTAATCGTTGATAGTAAACACTTATTTTTTTCACAACCACATCATTATATCTGTATCTTCAGGGGACGGATACGCTCCTTATCACTGATTAGCTCACTTATCCACGCTGATACACACAGCTTAACGCCTTGATTGATCATTGTTCTGTTATCACGCTGATACACATACTTTATATATTTTTTTATTACAAGTGAGTACAGTACGCTGATCCGAGTAACCAAAACACTTGATTATTTATTGTTGTTACTAATACTTCCAGTGGTGAAACTTAACTACATTATAATTTGTTTTCAGCTTATTGTATAAAAAAATGTGTACCTTACAATCTGTGAATCCTCCTCCAGCCTTCCTCGATACACCAGGTGAACCAACTATTAGATGGGAAGTCTGGCATGATGCCTTCGAAACCTATCTGGGTGCTATAGGTGCATCGAGATTTAATGCTGACAGAAAGAAATACCTTCTTTTGCATTCTTTGGGTTTCAAAGGGAGATCAATTTTTAAGCATCTCCCAGAACTGCCTCAAGATGATCCACCTTTGAATGATCCTTATCTTGAAAGTGTTAAAAAACTGAAACTTCGTTTTGATAAACAACCAAGTCTAATGGTTCTCAGGCACAAGTTTTTTAAAAGGAAGCAATTAGAATCGGAAGACATTGATTCTTATATTTCTGCTCTACGTAGGTTAGCTGCTGACTGTCGCTTTGATAATTTCTCGGACCAACATATTAGGGATCAATTTGTGTGTCACTGTAAGGATAAGAACATTAGACAGAAGTTACTAACTATGGGTGACCCGTCTTTGGATGAAACTATAAAATTGGCAAAAAGCATAGAAATTTCCATGGCATCTCTAATAGAGTTAGAAGAAAAGGTCGTTGAACCTATCAATGCTATCAATTTAAATTCTAACAATTCATCTGTGAAGTCATCAAAATTTTTCAAAAGTAGCACTAATAATCCAGGAAAATCTACTAAACAATTTGGGTCAACCAAAATAGATTCTGGGTCATGTATGCTATGTGGATATTCCCTCCACCCAAAGGGTTTACGTTGTCCTGCTTCAAACGTTACCTGCAATTATTGCAAGAAAGTGGGACATTTTGCTAATGTCTGTTTGGAATTGAAAAATCAGAAGAAATTCAAGAAACCCACTGTATGTATGATTGATTCAGAATCTTTTTCGGATTCTGAAGTTGTTTCAGTTGTTACTGATTCCAATAGCTGTGATATCATAGAAGGTGACCCTAAATGTTGTGTAGATCCTTATGTTGATATTTTTGTGGGTAGGAAATGCATCAAGCTTTTAGTTGACTCAGGTGCTAAAATATCAATGATTATCCAGAAATTGTTTAATGAGACATGGGAAGGTACCATGCCACTTCTTCCTCCAGATCGCTCACCGGTATCCTACGAAGGACGGAAAATTGATCTCTTAGGATTCTTTGAGGATGAAATGTCCTTCAAAGGTAGAAGAATAAGAGGGAAGGTATATGTTGCTGTCAAGGGGCTCAATATATTAGGTTGGTTCCATCAAGGATTGTTTGGAATGAGCCTTAAACGTGGGGCAAAAGAACAAGTTCTTGTTGCAGATCGGGTAAAGGCAGCTCCAGGCGCAGGAAGGTGCCTTCTCATCGGTGGGACGCGGCAGTAACATCGGAGAGTGCCTGAGGACACGGTCTGAGGACTGCACCCCGGCGCTGCTGGGAGCCAAGCGGGTTGGAGCCTTTTGCCCACCTGCTCTGCTGGGTTAGCCAGTAGTGAGGCTCCGGTAGCGAGGGTGAAGTGGCCCGCGTGTTTCCTCCATCAAATATTTGGTAAAGTCTGGTGCAGGTAGTAGTGTAGCCATGCCCCCAAAGGCTAAGCGCGGCGAGCGGCGCCCAGGTATAGCGACTGTTTTAGACGCGCTCATGAGGAAGATTGGGGAGATGGATAGTACTATGGCACAGCTGGCAGAAAGGCTGGATGCGCAGGAGGGGCCATCTGGGAGATCGCGCAGGGACGCTTTACCTCCAAGGGAAGCGTTTCCTCCCTTGCCAAACAGGAGTAGAGTTAAGAAAGGCCCGCGGGTTGTCCCCGGTAGTGGTGGGGCCCCAGTTTTGCCTATACTTCCCGCATTGCCTAACGCACCGGCGGGCGAGCCCCTGCCTGTTGACCCGGTAGGGGGGCCTGTTCCTTTGCTCCCCGCGACGCCTCTTGTCCCGCCTGCACCCCCTATCCCCATTCCCGCGCCAGCGGTGCCAATACCAGCGGTTCCGGTGCCAGCAATGCCAGATCCTTCTCTACCTGTTCCCCCTGCACCGGCAAATCCTACCCCGGTGCCAACGCTGCCAGTCCCGGCGCTGCCTGCGCTTTCGGTACCTCTTCCCCCCGCACCTGGGGGGGTGCCAATGCTGCCTCCCGATTTTGTTTCCAGTTTAGCAGCTGTGCTTCCCTGGCTGGGGTTCATGGGTTTGAACGTGAGTGCGGCGGGTGTTGTCGGGGCGGACGCGTTGGAAAGGGCGAAGCAGCTTGTCGAACAAGCAAAGCCTAAAGACGTGCCGGCGGTTGGGGCCCCCAAGGAAATCCCGGGACCTTCGCAGGGTAAGCCACAGACGTTGCCAATGTTGGGCATGGGTGAGGCACGCACGTCTTACGAATCACTCTCGCGCCACCTGTCGCAGGAGGTGAAGGAACGCATTTGGAAAGGGACCTATATCGATATTTTTTCACTCCTGATAGATGATGTGGAGAGGGAGGAAATGAGGAGAAAAAAGGATTATATGCCTGTGCGGGAGTGGGCTAATGAAATGTCAAAGTATAGGGTTGAGGAGAACATTAGGCATTGGATGCTATAACATCTACATGGCGGTGGTGACAGAGCGTTTTCCTGAGGAGGCACCGGCGATGGCATGCTACATGTCTAGGATTTCAACGGCGCAGGCAACGAAAGGGGGCTCGGGGTGGTTGGAGTATGATAAGAAGTTCAGGCGTATCAGGGCTTCTGATCCTACGTTAAAGTGGAATCAGGTAGAGGGGATCTCATGGTTGGATCATGTGGGCGGCCTTTCAGCGGAGGCTGTCAGTGACTCGCCAAAACCTCAGCCCTTTCGGGCGTTCCCCCCAGCTGCGCAGGGCGGGGGGGGGGCGGAAAGAAGGGATGTTGCTGGGATTACAACAGACGCTCCTGCGTTAGGGCACCAGGGACATGCAGGTTTAGACATGCATGCAGTTTCTGTGGTAACGCAGGGCATGGCGAGGCAAAGTGTCTTAAGAAGCAGAAAGATAAGGGGGGGAAGAAACCAGACGGTAGGGGTTTCCACCAGAGCTAGGACTCCCATCCTCCTCCACGCCATGATGCCCTGGTTAAATCGATATAGGTGTGCAACCTCTGCAAAAAACCTTAATTGGGGGTTTCAGAGATGGTTTTAGAATTCCGGTGGTGAATTTTGTGGGTCCCTCGTTCTGCAGGAATCAAGTATCGGTCACCCAAAATGCCGGGGTGGCAGAGGCCAAGATTGCAAAGGAATGTTGATTGGGTAGAGTAGCAGGGCCTTTTGACAGCATTCCAGTGCATAACTTCGTGTGTTCCCCCCTGGGGGTAGTCCCGAAGAAGGAACCTGGAGAGTTCAGGCTGATTCATAATTTGTCTGCGCCACGGGGGCAGTCTGTGAACGACTCCATTGAGGATGATTGAGGATGATTGCTGCTCGGTGCGTTATGCATCTATTGATCATGCGATTGAGATGCTGAGGGGTCTGGGGCCGGGCGCACTGATGGCGAAATCAGACATAGAGTCTGCTTTCAGGCTCCTGCCCGTACACCCGAGCGATTTTCACCTCCTGGGCTTTCAGTTTGGGGGCAAGTTTTTCATGGACATGTGCATGCCAATGGGGTGTTCGGTGTCATGTGCCTACTTTGAAATGTTTAGTACGTTCTTGGAGTGGGTTTTTAGACAGGTGACAGGTCATGGGCATGTGCTGCATTACCTTGATGACTTTCTCTTCCTGGGGCCTCCAGGGGGCGCAGGGTGTGGGCAGGTACTGGAGCAGTTCTGCGCATTAATGAAGAGCTTTGGGGTACCCCTGGCGCAGGGAAAAACCGTGGGCCCCTCCCCGGTCATAGAGTTCTTAGGGATTGAACTGGACTCAGTCGCGGGATGCTCACGGCTTCCCGCTGACAAAGTGGCTAGGTTTAAGGGAGACACTGAGGCAATGTTTGGAAGCAAAAAGGGTAACGTTGCACCAGCTACAACAGATGGTGGGCCAGTTGAACTTTGCGCTACGCATTATACCTATGGCACGCCCCTTTTCCAGGTCAATTGCACAGGCAATGTCAGGCCTTAAACACAAACACCACCACACCAGATTGAGCGGCGAGGTCAAGCAGGATATGCGGATTTGGCTAGCATTCCTGCGGGACTTCAATGGCTCTGTCCTGTGGCCCGGCCCTGTCACTTCCTGCAAGGAGTTGGGTTTAATGACGGACTCCGCGGGTAGCGAGGGGTTTGGCGCCATTCTGGGCGTTCAGTGGGTGGCGCAGCGTTGGCCAACATGGTGGGTGGACAATGGACTAACGTCTAACATTGGTTTCCTGGAATTATTCCCCATTTGGATGGCATTGTGTGTCTGGCCTGAACAACTACGCAATAAGGCAGTGGTGTTCTGGTCTGATAACATGACAGTAGTGGAGTGTATAAATAACCAGGCGGCAAAATGTAACATGATCTTGCGTTTGATTAAGGAAATAGTGTTGAGATGTCTCCAGCTGAATTTACTTTTTAGAGCGAAACATGTCCCGGGGGTGTTGAATCATGCTGCTGACGCTCTGTCTCGTTTCAAGATGCAGGTGTTCAGAGCACAACTCCCGGGAGCAGCACCATGCCCAACACCGTTTCCCGAGCAGCTCTGGCAGATTGGTGCCCACACTTACCAGACTTGGTGGCAGCGAGTCTAGCACCAGGAACGCGCAAGGCATACGAAGGGGCGTTTGGTGCATATTGTAATTTCCTACAGAGTCAGGGGGGCACACATTGGGCGGATTCAGGCGGGGTTTGCTGCTTCTTGCAAGCCCTGCGGGACAATGGGAAGTCGGTTGGGGTAGCTAGGAGACACATAGCTGCAATTTCATTCTTTGCACAGCTGGGCGGCGGGCAGGACCCTACGCAATCATTCATAGTGCGTAAGGCATTGAAGGGCTGGCAGCGTTTGCAGGGGAATGCGCCAGATACTAGACGCCCTATAGGTTTGAATACCCTGACTGCAGTCTTGACAGCGCTAGAACAGATCTGCAACGGCGTTTTTGAATGCTTATTGTTCAGGGAAGCCTTTACGTTGGCTTTCTATGGGGCCTTTAGAATAGGGGAACTAGTGGCTAACAACAAAAGGGACCTGGAGGGTGGTTTACAGGTGGGTGACATTCATTTCCACAACGGTGCTTTGCAAGTTACAATCCGGCGTTCAAAGACTGATCAGCAGGGAAGAGGTCAGGTAGTGTTTCTCAGCCGGGCGCCGGGCAATCCCTGCTGCCCGGTTTATCATGTGGAGGCTTTCCTGTCACACAGGCCGAGTGATAGGGGGGGGGCATTGCTGATACACATGGGGGGGGATCCGCTGACAAGGTTCCAGTTTAGGCGGGTTTTAGACAAGGCAATAGGCAGGGCGGGTCTGGACCCAGGTAGTTTTGGGACACATTCGTTCAGGATTGGTGCCGCCACCGAGGCGGTTGCGCAGGGTCTCGGGGAAGAGGCGGCGTGCAGGATTGGGCGGTGGGCTTCCAATTGCTTCAGGCGTTATGTGCGTGTGGATATGTTGTGACTCCATATGTTAACGGTACTGACGGCATTCTTTTCTTGTCTACCACCAGTTCCCTCTGCCTGCCACGCGGGTAGAGTGACGGCGACGCCCCACCAAGACAGCAACACAGTCAAGTCTACAAGGATTTCCCGAAGGCACAGCGGGAGCGTCATGCATGTGTTTTTGGCCATTCTTATGTGTCCCGGTTGGGCAGTTTTTTCAGGGCAAGCAATGGGGCAGCACGTGCACAGCGTTTAGGCTTCAGGGTTTCCTTTTTCGGCCATGGGGGCTTACGTTTTGACAGGTTCAGGGAACGGGTAGGTCACATGCTTACCTCTTTGGATGCCCCTCCCGACGCCATCATTTTGCATCTGGGAGGCAATGATTTGGTACACCTCAACAGGAGGGTCCTGATAGAGACGGTGCTGTCGGAGTCGGCATGGCTGGCAAAGCAGTGCCCTGAGACGGTTATCGTGTGGTCACACATGATACCACGACTTGAATGGCGTGGGGGGGTATCAGTGAAGGCGCTCAACCGCTCGGTGCAGAGGGTCAATAACAAAATAGACAGGCTGTTTAGGACACCTATATTACAGGTGATTGCTCATGGTTGCATTAAGGGGGACGTGTGCTACGTGCAAGACGGAGTCCACCTCTCTCGGTTGGGTAACGAGTTCTTCCTGGGCAATATTTTAGCTTGGTTGGAGGGTTTCCAGTGGTAAGTATGACCTTGGGTTTGGGGGGGGGACCTGATAGTCGGTCTACTATGCAGGCCTGTGCGGTAAGGTCATAGGTTGGACAGACTAAATTGACTCATCTTTTGGGGCGTCTCATTACGTGAGCCGCCCAGAGGGGAGGGACATTTGGTTCTCACCAGACTCCAGGGGCAGTTACAACCGGTTGGTTGGAACGGTGCGGGGACAAAGGGGGGGGGTTACGCTTTCCATTGGCTGGTTAGCCACCCCGCACGCGGGCGTAAGTAAGCTGCGCTGTCTGCATGGCCCCTTTATGGAGTAAGTCCTGAACGTTTGGGGGTTGCCTGGGGGTAAGTACTTCCGGGTCAGCTGGGCCTCCGGCGCATGCGCATCCCGGTTGGGGTGCGCGGGACAGTTTTGGTGTAAGGGGGAGGGGCCAGCATTTTGACCTTGCCGTAGGCTCAGAGGAATACGCAGAAATGTGAACAGCAATGTGTTAGACTAGGATAGGAACATTTATGTATTAGAGTTTTGTTAAAGCTAGGATCTAAGCAAATGTACCGAATCCTGTCTTGTCATTTCTGCGTTATGGTATGTTATGAATATAACTTGTTTGTATGTTAATAAATACGATCGGGGTCAACGACCCACTATTCCAAAAACAAGAAAGTTTTCTTGGTTTTTTGTCACCGTCAGGGGAGGAGGGGGCGTTAGGCCGTACCAGACCATATAACTACTCAGGCATCTATTGCAGGTTTTATAGTAATCCTCATTTTGTGTTCATGGCAGAAGCAGGATTTTGAGTCGAGCGGGGGGCCAGGGCTGTAACTACCATTGGTGCAGGAGGTGCAGTGGCACCGGTGCCCAGAACCATGAGGGGCCCAACCATCCTCGCTATGCTACTGCGGGGCCCCATGCTCAGGTTTACTTCTCATGCACATTTCATCAGCAAAACCCTAATTACACGTGAATAGGGAAACTGGATGAAATATGCAATAATCTAAGAAAATCACTGTTGAATGAAGGCCAAACTGTAAATAATTGCGCATTTTACATTTGTGTGTGAGTAGTGCCTGGTTCTTGGAGGTGAAGAAGCTTTTTTTTAAAAAAAATACAACAGGCAGACCTCACACAACTTCTGCTGTCTGATTAACTAGCATTGTATTTTAATCACAAAGACTTACCCGAGGATTACGGGCATCTGTGCCCGTGCCCAACGAGCCGACAATTTGAAAACGTGTAATCAAGGGTATAAGTGTATTCGGTGTTTTCTTATCAATACTGCATTTTGTAGTGGAATTGGAGCTGTGTTTAGGCAACTTTTTGTCACATCTATTCACTGCGTGCACCACATGTGAGCACCGATTGCTTTTATCGAAACTGATTTTCGGGAATATTTTGTACTTGATTTCTTATTAAACTCTTATATTACTACTATGGACTGAAGTACTAACTTTCTCATTTATTTTTTGTGTGTGACAGTGTGTAGTAACTTGTTTGGGTTATTTAACATTATGATGTAAATAGCCACGCACATGTTGGGTATGTTTCTTTAACTTGCTATAGTGTTGCTTAGTTACAGTGGAATGTGTTGATTTCTTCTTGAGCTTGGAGTCTGTTGGAGCTGGCTGCTTCCAGGCTGGCTCCTCATCCTTGTAACCAATAAACCTAATTACTCAAGACAATTTCAGCATCCTGCTTCATTACTACATTTTACTGGCGACGAGCTGGTTACAAGGACAACCCTGCGTGCATCTTTCATTCAAAATTCTGCAATCAACATCAACCAACTTCTTTATGCCTTATCCTCTACACCTGCTTAAAGAATCTGCAATTTTATGGAAGAAAAGCCTAATTCAAGTCTCACACGCAATACAGGGCTTCTACCATTATACGATTCAACGTGAACACGCCTCAACTCTGCTGAACACGGTAGGGAGACCTCAGAACTTTGTTTTTTGTTGACTGTGCAAGGATTTGTACTGCTGTCTCATCGCATTGGGGGCTACTAAAGAATGACTGTAACAATCGTTGTATAAAATTAGCATTTTCGCTAACCTCCTCTGCTGAGTAAAGCATCATTCAAATACTCTTAACGCACCACACGTTCGTGGTTATCCTCGTGCCAGCAGTTCGTCTCTGCCTCGAGCTTTTCCTTGGTGCGTAGTGTTGTGTGAAGGAGCGTTCAGCGCAGACTCGACCCCTGTCGTCACACTGTCTGCGAATGCTCAGCGCTGCTTCCACGTTCCATTACTGAAAGCGTCTCTTGGAGCGTCACAGCGTCACAGAGCGTCACAGCGTCTAGCGTTGCCTAGATACACCCTCTATGCTTTGCCGCTACTTGAAGAAAACACTGACGCGCACAGCTACTCGCGTCATAAAGGACATCACTCTGTGACCAGCGTTGCCCAGCTACAACATCTAGGTCTTTACCGCTACGCTGACGCGCACAGCCACTTATTTCAGTCTGTGCGTCTGTGTTTGCAGCGATCATCTACGCTGACACACACAGCTCTTCGTGTGTTAGCTCATCCATTCACGCTGATACACACAGCTTAATCGTTGATAGTAAACACTTATTTTTTTCACAACCACATCATTATATCTGTATCTTCAGGGGACGGATACGCTCCTTATCACTGATTAGCTCACTTATCCACGCTGATACACACAGCTTAACGCCTTGATTGATCATTGTTCTGTTATCACGCTGATACACATACTTTATATATTTTTTTATTACAAGTGAGTACAGTACGCTCATCCGAGTAACCAAAACACTTGATTATTTATTGTCGTTACTAATACTTCCAGTGGTGAAACTTAACTACATTATAATTTGTTTACAGCTTATTGTATAAAAAAATGTGTACCTTACAATCTGTGAATCCTCCTCCAGCCTTCCTCAGTACACCAGGTGAACCAACTATTAGATGGGAAGTCTGGCATGATGCCTTCGAAACCTATCTGGGTGCTATAGGTGCATCGAGATTTAATGCTGACAGAAAGAAATACCTTCTTTTGCATTCTTTGGGTTTCGAAGGGAGATCAATTTTTAAGCATCTCCCAGAACTGCCTCAAGATGATCCACCTTTGAATGATCCTTATCTTGAAAGTGTTAAAAAGCTGAAACTTCGTTTTGATAAACAACCAAGTCTAATGGTTCTCAGGCACAAGTTTTTTAAAAGGAAGCAATTAGAATCGGAAGACATTGATTCTTATATTTCTGCTCTACGTAGGTTAGCTGCTGACTGTCGCTTTGATAATTTCTCGGACCAACATATTAGGGATCAATTTGTGTGTCACTGTAAGGATAAGAACATTAGACAGAAGTTACTAACTATGGGTGACCCGTCTTTGGATGAAACTATAAAATTGGCAAAAAGCATAGAAATTTCCATGGCATCTCTAATAGAGTTAGAAGAAAAGGTCGTTGAACCTATCAATGCTATCAATTTAAATTCTAACAATTCATCTGTGAAGTCATCAAAATTTTTCAAAAGTAGCACTAATAATCCAGGAAAATCTACTAAACAATTTGGGTCAACCAAAATAGATTCTGGGTCATGTATGCGATGTGGATATTCCCTCCACCCAAAGGGTTCACGTTGTCCTGCTTCAAACGTTACCTGCAATTATTGCAAGAAAGTGGGACATTTTGCTAATGTCTGTTTGAAATTGAAAAATCAGAAGAAATTCAAGAAACCCACTGTATGTATGATTGATTCAGAATCTTTTTCGGATTCTGAAGTTGTTTCAGTTGTTACTGATTCCAATAGCTGTGATATCATAGAAGGTGACCCTAAATGTTGTGTAGATCCTTATGTTGATATTTTTGTGGGTAGCAAATGCATCAAGCTTTTAGTTGACTCAGGTGCTAAAATATCAATGATTATCCAGAAATTGTTTAATGAGACATGGGAAGGTACCATGCCACTTCTTCCTCCAGATCGCTCACCGGTATCCTACGAAGGACGGAAAATTGATCTCTTAGGATTCTTTGAGGATGAAATGTCCTTCAAAGGTAGAAGAATAAGAGGGAAGGTATATGTTGCTGTCAAGGGGCTCAATATATTAGGTTGGTTCCATCAAGGATTGTTTGGAATGAGCCTTAAACGTGGGGCAAAAGAACAAGTTCTTGTTGTTGGGTGTCCTGACGAAGTACAAATTTTAAAGGACAAATTTCCATCTGTTTTCAGCTCTAACCTAGAGAAAATTAAGGGTTTCAAGCACAGAATAATAGTGAAAGAAGGGTCCACACCGGTGAAACACAAACTTAGAGGTGTACCGTTTAGCGTTAGAGATGATTTAGAGAAAGAACTGTTGCAATTATGTGAGAAGGGAATCATCGAGCCAATTGAATCCTCTCTTTGGCTTTCGTCTTTGGTCGTCGCCAGAAAGAGGTGTGGTCAACTCAGAGTATGTGTTGACTTGAGGTCTCTTAATAAAGAAATCTGGGTTGATTCACACCCTCTTCCAAAGATTAACGATTTGTTTGCGTTGACCAAAGGTGCAAAATTCTTCACTAAACTTGACCTTGCAAGCGCGTATCACCAGGTGGATTTGCATCCTGACTCTCGTCATCTGACGGCGTTCGTCTCTCCTCTAGGCACGTTTCAATATCGACGCATGCCCTTTGGTTTAGCTTCCGCTGCGTCGGTGTTCCAACGAGTGATGAGTAATATTCTCAGAGGAGTGGATGGAGTGCTGGTTTTCCAAGACGATGTACTCATCTGTGCCAAAGATTCCGCTTCCCATGAACATATACTTAGGTCTATTTCAAGAGCATGGGGTGGTTTTAAAATTAGAAAAGTGCAAGTTTTTTTGTACTGAGGTGGAATACTTAGGTCATATCCTAAACCAAGATGGTGTCAAACCAAGACCGGGACTTTTGGAGGTCATTTCTAATGCTACTGTTCCCATTGATAAAACTGGAGTCAAATCATTATTGGGACTTTGTGAGTATTATTTCAGGTTTATTCCTCACTATGCCACGATTGTCCGCCCCAATAGCAATCTTCTCAAAAAGGGGACTAAATTTGTTTGGAGGGATGAATGTGAGGTGGCTTTTCAAGCGGTTATAAATCTTTTAGGAAAGGGGTCTGTTCTTAAACCTTTTGACCCAAGTCTTCCATGTTGTTTCACAGTTGACGCAAGTCAAGTAGGTCTAGGTGCTACCTTGACACAGATTGACGGTGGTGTTGAAAGGACCATTGGATTCGCTTCTAGCGTGTTAAGATCTCCAGAATTGCAATATTCGGTCATCGAAAGGGAACTATTGGCTTGCGCTTGGGCCATTGAGAAGTTCAGATCATATATATGGGGAAAACGATTTTTACTTCAAACAGATCATAAACCCTTAGTTAATATTTTGGGAGGGTGTGTCACTGAGTGTTGTACTCCCAGAATAATGAGAATGGTCACCAAATTGCTCCAATATCATTTTGACATTAAACATATCGCGGGTGGGAAAAATGGTAGAGCAGATTTCCTTTCTCGGTTTCCTTGTGCAGATTCCCACTATGATGATGAGATTTCTTTTTCAGAATTGATTGATGAGGATTGCGAAGACTGTTTTGTGGCTGGAGTGGATATTTCAGAATTGAAGTTTTGTTCGGAGGATGAATGGAGGGAATGCTTTGCAAAGGATTGTGTTCTCCAGGATGTATGCAAATTTGTGATGAGTGGATGGCCCAGGGAAAAGGTTCTTTCTCCTACTCTCCAACCCTTTGCCAAAATTGAAGATGAAATTTCAATGGAGGACGGAATCTTGCTGCGGGATGACAAATTAATCCTGCCGCATTCTTTCAGGAAAGGTATTCTCGTTAGGGCTCATGAGGGTCATTTAGGAGCTTCTTTCACCAAGCGTCGCATTCGTGACACATTTTGGTGGCCTGGTATGGATTCTGAAATTGAAGAATTTGTAATGGATTGTTGCATCTGTAAAGATTCTGACAAATTGCTTAAAACTTTTGTTCCACCTCTTATGCCTGTTGAATGTCCAGATCGCCCATGGTCAAAAATTGGTGTTGATGTCATGGGACCGTACTTGACTCTCAGTGGAAATTCTAGGTTTATATTAGTTTCAGTAGATTATGCATCGAAATGGCCTGAATATAAATTGGTTAGAGAGGCGGACACCAAATCCATTATCACTTTCCTAAGTGATAGCGGGACGAGAGAAGGGTTCCCTGAATTTCTTGTATCTGATAATGGGAAACAGTTTACAAGTAAGGAGTTTGAACTCTTTCTATCTACCTCTGGTGTGAAACATATTAAGAGTTCTCTTTATCACCCTCAAGGAAATGGTCTTGTGGAAAGGATGAATCGGGTTATTGGGGACTGCGTGAAATGGGCTAAAGCTAACAATCAGGATGTTGTTAAGTCACTTAACAGCATGATTTGGTTTTATAGAACCACACCACATTCATCCACCAAAGTGTCCCCTTTTGAGTTATTGAGAGGAAGAAAACCTAATACTTCGTTCCGGCCTGGTTGGATGTCTAAATGGATCAATATTGAATTAGATGTTAACAAGTTGATGTCCCTTGTAAAAGAAAATGTCACTCTTGCTCAAACTAAACAAAAGGACAGCTTCGACTTCAGAAGAGGTTCAAAGTTGTCTCTTTTGAAGGTTGGGGACATTGTGAAGATTAGAAAATCATTACACATTAACAAAGGTGAGAGTAAATATGGTCCACCGGTTAAGGTGGTTAAGATCGTGGGTAATGCTATACAGGTTGAGGGTGGATTCTGGTGGAATTTGAGCAAAGTTGCTAAAGTTCAATGTTCAGCCGGAGTCTTGTCTCCCGATTTGGATGGCAAGATACAATCTGGAAAAGACTTTGTATCTACCAACATTAGGAGATCTTCTTGGATTATCACCAAACCAGCGAGATTCAGGGATTGAAACGTAATGGTGTTTTTTTATATGTTCTTTATTTTAGTTGTTTAATATTTTTGTTTTTTTTGTTAGGAGAAGGGAGGGTGAATGTAGTAACTTGTTTGGGTTATTTAACATTATGATGTAAATAGCCACGCACATGTTGGGTATGTTTCTTTAACTAGCTATAGTGTTGCTTAGTTACAGTGGAATGTGTTGATTTCTTCTTGAGCTTGGAGTCTGTTGGAGTTGGCTGCTTCCAGGGTGGCTCCTCATCCTTGTAACCAATAAACCTAATTACTCAAGACAATTTCAGCATCCTGCTTAATTACTACATTGTGCTTGTCTACTTGTTAAATTCCTCCGCCTTCTTCTTCAGGGATCATTGTCTCCTAAAATTGGTTTTCCAGCACAGCATGAGGAGTTTCTGTCTTTTAGTGCCTGAACCTCTTGTTTCATGTCATTGTATGGATCTTGTGAGATGTCAATCACGAGTAAGTTTAAACATCTAGCACTGTTAGTGTCTTTTAGTGGAGAGGGTTTTCCAAGTAGCTGCAGAGGAGAAACGGTGCAGGGTAGGCCTCCACTTTCCAGGCATGATGACTTCAACTGGGCGCTAATGCCATAGCGATATACGCTCACTATATCGCTTGCGTTAATTCACATGACAAAATATTGTATTTATTACATCGACTTAACCACTACAACTCAAGGTTAATCTGGTTAAGCAAATGTGGAGTTAAGAATATTAATTATATACTTCCTTTGAAGATATTACGGCAGACGATGTAGCTGTTGGAATATTTTTGTAGGCCAATATTATAGACCTCATTGTAGTTACACTTAGCCTGCTGGTGTAACCACCATTTGCCTTCTCAGTGCAAGATCAAGCAGGCCAGATGGAAGTTAGAGAGCTTAAACAGAGCAGGAGATTCAAGGAATCTGGTAAAGTCAAGAATAGGAAATAGTGTTTGCAGACTTGAGGCACTCTGAAAAAAGTGTCAGTGATCCACTGCAGAATCCATAAAGGTGTGATAGACAGATTGTGAGCACAAAATGTGGGTTGACCGGCATATGGGAAGTCCAGAAATGTGAGGCACACTTGCATTGCCCATTTAGGGTCAGCTTGATTCCTAGTTCTCATGATCCTGACTGACCACGGTGCTTTTCCATGTCTTCAACTCTCTTTGAGGCAGATGACTTGTCCCTGAGGGGTTTGCTACGAGTTTCCAGATCTGCAGGCTTGTTGGTGATTATTGGCCCCGCTTTTACCTTACTTTTTGGTTTGCCTTTGGGTACCTGATCGCTCTTGTGCCCTCCTTTGTGTGTGGAGTTGTGCCTTGTTGTGGCCTTCCACCAGTGGATTCAAAGGTGCTTGTGTTTGGGTTTGCTTTGGTAGCCTCTCTCTCCTGTTTCAGATTTGGGCCTTCTCGTTCAGAAATACTGTTCCTGCTTTTAAAAACCCCCACAGTAGTGGGATTTGGAGACCTTCTCTTCCACGGGTTCTTGTTTTTGCTTCTGCTTGGGAGGGCCTATTTTGCTGGAGAGTCGTTCATATCGGTGTCTTATGGTCTCTTTTGGCTCTTTCCCTGCATCACTTGCTGTGGGTTAGTGCTGCTGCCTTCGGTTTCCTCGGCTCTCTTGTTGCCTCTTTTGGGGGCATATTATCAAGAAAAGGCATTAAAATTATCGCCGCTTTAGCGGCAGAAAACTGCCGCTAAAGCGGCGATAATGGGCTTGATAATATGCCGCAGAGAATTCCCATAGAAGCCCATGTTCTGGTGTCAACATAGGCTTCTATTGGATTTCTCCAGGGCATATTATCAAGCCCATTATCGCCGCTTTAGCGGCAGTTTTCTGCCGCTAAAGCGGCGATAATTTTAACGCCGATCCGTGGTTCGCTATTATGGGCGTTCTTTAATTCCGGTAAATAATTGAATCATTCGACTTTGGGCCACTACACTTATTTATCTGGAAATGAAGCAATAAATGACCTGTTCCAGAGTAGAAGATGACATACCCCTAGAGATAGGGAGGCAGCATGAGCTGCAAGGGACCTTCCTCCTTCTCTTAGCAGACTCACCGCAGACAGTCATGGGTGGTGCAACAGGCTTCCATTAGTTTCACATCATATGTCTTGTACTTGTGAGACCAACATTACCATCATTCTACTAAACAGGTTTATATTCTCTGGTCTCAGCTTTCTAAATCACTCATACAGCCCTGTGTGCTACCTTCTTCCTAGCAAACATTTAGATGAGTTGCACCAACATAAGAGTCTTTCTTCATATTTTAAGACATAGATGCACACAAAAAGCTAACTTTTTCTGTCTTTTTGTGTAATGCCTCATTTCAAAGCAGCCTCACTCGTTTTAAGGAAGTTGCTAGTGTGAAATGTGAAAAAAAGACTTCCTGAAAGCAGAAGACTTGAAATTGGTTTGCAGAAGTAGATGCTCTCGTATCTGACATCATTTCACAAGCCGCAGCGCATAGCACGCTAGCGGGCAAGTGGTTAGTCTTCGGGTTGCGGAGGAAGCTGCGCCTTGACTGATAACTGGGCTTCGCGACGTATGTGCGCTGTTTCTCTATTTTCTCAAGATAGTTTGCCATACGTTGTTGGTAGAGACCAGCATTTACTCTATTTCTGCAGGCCCATGTTATTTGTAGGGATCCAGCTAACTTCCTGATAAGACCATGGGTCTTACTCCCAAGCTCCTCCTCGTGGTGGTGTTCCTGCTGTCGGGCCAGAGGGTAAATGTGAAAGGTAAGTGACACTTGTCCTTCATCCTCTCCATTCCTGCGTTTTTTTAGACTTTATAGATCATGTCACCGATTATAGGAGCTTTTCATGTGGTGCAGCATTTATCTGGATGTGTGTAAATGCGCTGAGGGAATGTATTTGACATTCCACATTCAAGCTGAGGTGATTTGCATTGTTGAACTTTTCATCAGAAAGTTACCATTTTCTTAAGTTAAAAAACAAAAAACACACACACACTCTTGATCAAACATTTACAAACCTTTACAGGTAAACACAGGCCACAATATTTGACCTCCTTAGCACTACTTTTCTAGCCATCCTAGTTCAATTTTTTCATATTTATTCAATTTTCCCAAAATAAAATGTATACTTTGGAAATTTTGCAGGTTCCTAATACAGCTGTAACTTGTATAAGTATTCTCGTTAAAATTAAAAGAGGTTACCCCTTAGTATGTCTTTTCTTTTTACACTCTTTTAACATTCTCCGCATGAGAATGCATACCTACATTTCATCAGGATGTGTGTGAGTTGCAATAAGAATAATCTGTAACCAGTTTAATTAAAACCTTGATCCGTTGAGCAATCAAGGATATAATATTGAAGGAGGTACTACATTTAAGAATTGTACTTTGAAAAAAAGCCAATTATACTTGTGCAGAGAATGTTACTCAATATAAAATACTGTTACATTGAAAGACCTCACTAGACTATACATTTTTTTTTGATTGTTTTTTGCATTTTGCCTCAAGTGGAAAATGTTCATAATGTCATGAATGCACGGTTGTTAAAACACTTAAAATAATTCAATAGAACACTTAGAAATAATTAAAAGATGTCAGTTTGATTCCGAACAAAACAAATCGCTGACTCCTCTAAGTCCTGTGCAGAATAACGAATTGTTCTGAGAGTTTGGAACCCTGTCCAGATCAAGTCAATTTCATTGGTTGAAATGGACATGTCCAGTGATGCAGATGTGTCATTTCATTAGCAAATGTCATTTCGAGGTTTGTACAACATTGCCTGGCAGCCGTGCTAATATGCCTGATAATTTATGTGATGAGACTACATACCACTTTTATTTGAATAAATCTGCATATTTGATTCTCAGACCCGAAGCAGTTGATTGTGAAAGCTGTCATGCTATCTAAAAGCTGATTTCTCTGTTTGACTATGTAGGATTTACATTTTGATCGATATTGATAATGCAAACAATATAATGAAGCTGTATGGAAAGTTAACAATGTAATTAAACATTACTGTCTCCCAATAAAGCCGAACACGTAGGTGAGGGATGAATAGATTATTTGATTGTAAATGTATTTGACCAATTGAGAAGGGTGGCCGTGCAGGGCGGGATTTGTCTGAAACAGTGAGTGCTTATAGAGAGAGAAGACAGTAAGTCACTCACGGCTGCCGACATCTTAGTTTCAAAATATTGGCGTGTTTAAAATGGTTTCATAAAGGATGAACTAAGACAAGCAGTGGACTGTTGCCTTCACTCGGTGCCTGTCTTACACGAAACACAGACACCCCATACCTTCATCGTTTGGCTAATAAAAGAGATGGGGCCAATAGAGACCTTTGAAAGTGATTCTGACCAAAAAATATATTTTTTATAATAGGACCGGAAATGTCAATTTCAGCAGGAACTAATTTGTAGGAAGCCTCTTGTTTTCAGCAGCGGCTCATTTTGTACAGGGCTGATGGCCAAACGGCGATTTCTGAACCCTCACTAACTTAAATTCTGAAGCTAAGAACAATTTAAAGTATAACACAGCTAGAGGGAGTTTAAAAAAAATGATTAGAAGGAGGCTGGAAGTAAAAATATTTTTTACAAGTCTTCTCAGTGTTGAAAAGACAGACATGAAAAAGAGAATCTATTTAGTTTTGGACTGGAGAGATGCTGACCATTTGATTTTTAATTTTTTTTTTTTTAACCAAACATAATATCACTGCATCTTCCACATTACATGTTTTAAATAACTTTGCTACTGTTTCATAAATAGTAGACTTGCAGATGAACAGTGTTTTATGCTATTTTATTATCACTGCTTGTGGGTAGTGCCCATGACTTGCAAGAGTTGATGCCTGTCTCCTCCCTTAGCAATAGCAGTGCTTAATTTGAACCGGTGGATGCAGGTGGGGCCCACCGGCACTCATTTTTGGGGACCAGGGATTATTTTTCCTCTACAGACTTTGATCTAGAAAGAGAAAAAAAAATGGTGGAAAAGAAGGAGGAAGAGAAAGATGGAAAAAACATTGATAAAGGGAGATAGCTGGGATGAAAAAGAACCTGGAAGAGTCAAATAAAGAAGCAGAGAGTGTGAGGTGGTGGAGTAAAGAGGACTGAGGTAGAATCAAGTCTACGCAGCCTTGGAATGCAGCACCCTGACTCTTGATAGTGCCGGTTGCAGGCATCTGAGCAAAACTTTGGGTCCCAGCAGTTATTCCTTCACAAAGTAATCACTGAATAGCATATTACACTCTGCACATCTGCATGTATGCTTTATGCCATGGCATTTATTCATGTTTATTTAAACAAAAAAAAAGGATTTAATCAAAATTAGGATACAAGAGGTTTCATTTGTGAACTAAGGTTAAATGACATTGAAGAGTTCCTCTGACCATCATAAGGAGAGTAGTCTACGTGTGCAGAACAATTGTAGTCTGTAATCTGTGAAGCAAACAATTGTGTGTTTCTCATATCTAGTTTGAAGTGCTTTTGTAATAATTTGGAATTCGACCTTTGCACTGTAGTATTACATGTGTGAATGTTTGTTTATTAATACAGGTGCTCAGGTGTTATTGAGACACTTTTTTTCAGTGCTATGGCACAAGCACGATTATTAAAGCAATGAAACAACTTCTGTACCATTGGGCAAGTTTAGTGGCCATCATAATGAACTGTACAAGGACTTTGCATAACATTGGGTATCACGGCACATACTCAGCATCATTTTTGCTCTGTTTGCGACAGCAACCTACAGTGAGAGAGGCATCAATAGCTAGGGTTGCTGATACATGCAGTATAATACTGGGTATGGTGTACATCCATAAATGAAGAGGCAAGGTTTCAGATTGGAAAGCTATGTGTGGGACTACAGAAAAGTCTGAAGGGAAGCCCTTAGTCCTCCAAGTCTTCTACCAATTTCTCATTCCTACGAAAAAGTCTCAAATACATTTCTATAGCATGCTATACCTTTAGGGTCCAGATGTACGATGCATTTAGCGGTCACAAAGGGCCCATCGGGCCATTTGCGTGCGGCAAAATGCATATCCAGATGTACAAACTCTATTTTTACAAGTCAGTAACCTATTATTGACTCACAAAATAGAGTTTGCAAGTTGCTATTAGGAAATGTTGTGCCAAGTGCTTGCCTTCCTAATAGCAAGTTGCACTGGTATGTAGGAATGTTTTGCAACACTAAATGCGGTTGCAGAACATTTGCAGTTTACCACCAATTTCAAATTGGTGGTAAGCCATTCTCAAATGGACAAATGCTCAAACTGAAAAAAATGAGAAGAAAACTTGTTATTTTTATTTTTGAAAAGCATCCCGTTTTACTTTAAGGAAAATGGCTGCATTACAAAAAAATGCTTTATTTAAAAAGCAGCAGTCACAGACATAGTGGTCTGCTAACCCGACGGGGCTACCGTCCCTCTGAGTGTCAACCCTTCACAATGGGTCGCAAAATGTGACTTGCCTCATGAATATTAATGAGGCCTGTCCCTTGCCACCCATTTGGGAATTGTAAGCAGTATCTCAGACACTGTTGTACATCAGGTTTTGCGACTAGCAAATTGCAAATCGCAAACCTTGATGGCCATATATCGGTCCCTATATCCCTTAAACATTCTTCGAACCGTGAGATCTCAAGTTCAACTATTTTAGTTTGATTAGAAAGACCAATCCCACCTGCATTGCTTTCTTTTACATTTGTGTTCATCTGAGTTTAGCGCGGAAGGGAAGATACAGTGAATAAGCAGTCATCTGTAGATTGCCGTATTTCAAGAACAGAGTATTTTTTTATTTTTATTTATTGCTTATTGAGCGCAGCTGTCACCCAAAGGGTATCCTGGCGCTGAGACCTAACCGTGCATCTATTAAACAGCTACATTACTCTGGGGAACAAGTAAGTTTTAAGGCTCTTTTTAAAAGTGAGCAGATCAAGGCAGCTCCTTAATGCTAAGGGGAGAGTGTTCCACAGCGTGGCAGCCGCAAAACTAAAAGCGCGACCACCCATTCTCGTTCTATTAATTTTAGGGACTTTTACCAAGAACGCCGAAGATGATCTTAAAGGTCTGGCTGCCTGATACCAGAGGAAGAGAGTCTGAAGAGGTATTGGTCCCAGTCCATGCAGGGCCCTAAAAACAAGGCAGAGAGCCTTAAACGCAATTCTCTGCTGGACTGGGAGCCAGTGTAAATCGGCCAAAGCTGCCGATGAAGAGGCGGACCGTGGTCGAGACAAGGCCAGTTTAGCGGCCATATTCTGTATCCTTTGTAGCTTTAGGACCAGAGTCTTCGGGGCACCCAGAAGTAGTGCGTTGCAGTAGTCAATCCTGCTAAGAATGGAACTACGCACTACCTCAGCTCTGGAGCCCCGTGGGAGAAGTGGCAAGATTTTCCGTAGAGCACGGAGCAAACCCATACATGTTGCTGCCGTTTTGTTTACGGAGGCATCGAGCTGCAAATTGGGTTCGAATAGAACTCCCAGGTTGCGAGCTGAATCTGCCGCCTCCACCGAGCCCGGGATGGACACTGGCCAAAAATCGGCCGGTAGTGTACGGGGAGTTCGGTCCAAGGAGCAGTAGAGTACCTCCGTTTTTGACCCATTGAATTGCAACGCATTGGCTCGCAGCCATGCTGCTGTGGCTGCCATACAACGGTGAAAGGCATCCCTTGAAATGGACTCAGAACCCTCAAATGAAAAGATCAACTGAGTGTCATCGGCATAGTTGACAACAGATATGCCGAATGACTTTATCAGTGCTATCAAGGGACGGAGATATATATTAAATAGGATCGGGCTAATTGCCGATCCTTGAGGGACTCCCTGTTTCACCCGCCTAGTGGCTGATCGAAAAGGTGGTAGTGCCACGGCTTGTTGTCGGTTGTCCAAATAGGACGTGAGCCAATCTAGGGCCAGACCGCACACTCCCGCACTCCGAAGACGGCCAAGTAGTACTTCATGGTCCACCGTGTCGAACGCGGCCGACATGTCAAGTAGCACCAAGAATGCAGACTTGCCCTTGTCGACTCGCGTTCGCAGATCGTCCAACACGGTGACCAAGGCCGTCTCGGTGCCGTGCGCTGGCCTGAAGCCAAATTGTGCAGCATCCAGACACAGATTTGTTTCTAGGAAGTTGGATAAGGCTCTTGTGACCCATCTCTCGAGGATTTTTATCGCAAATGGTAATAGCGAAATTGGCCTGTAATTAGCCGCGCAGAGAGGGTCCAGAGAAGCCTTTTTCAACAGAGGTGTTACAATAGCCAACTTCCAGCTGTCTGGGACTGACGCTGTGGTCAATGATTGACAGCAGATGGAGTGCAACGGCGGGAAAAGCTCCTCTTGAAAAGCCTTCCAGATCTTATGAGGCATTGGATCCAGCGGTGATCCTGACGATACACTGCTTGCCAGGATAACAAATTCCTCTAACGAGGGAACGGGAAAGCTGGACAACTGAGGCATACCTTCCTTGTTAGGTGCCCAATTGGAGTCCAGGTTGTCAGACGGGTCCAAAGGAGAGACTGCGGGTGTTGCAGATTGTTCAGAATTTTTGAGTCCAGTCAGAATAGTCCTGATTTTCTCCTCAAATGCAAGGGCCAGCGAGTCGCACAGTGCCTGCGAGGCCGGGATAGTAGACGCCATGCAAGGCGGGTCAGACAGAGTCTTGACCAATCTAAACAGGGTCTGAGATTTGTTAGAGGCCTTCGCCAAAGTGTCATCCAAAAACTTGGCTTTTGCGGTTCTTAACTGGGCCTTGTATTCGTGCAAGGCTGCTTTATAAACAGAGTGCTTAGATAACATTTCAAGAATGTGAATCAAGAGCATGGTAATACTTTTGGGGATGCCGTTCCTCCTGGTCAGGGGAGTATTTGTGAAATGTACACTCTACCCTAAAGTGGAGACAAAGTGAAAGATAATGTCTAGACAGCCTGAGGACTTAAAGCACGTGGTGGGTGGGGGAACCCACACTGGTGGAACTAAAACCCTCACACACCCAGCAAGCTAGGTGTCATGCTTCATCATCTGGGTTTTGCTCCTCGTCGGGTCGGCGCTGCAATTCCCGACGGGCACCCAAAGATGGGGCTCTTTAACGGAGATCTTTTGTTCCTCGCCGAAAGTTGAGTGCAAGTGAGGGCCAGGTAAGTGTAGACGTTGGTGAGTGTATTTTAAAACAGGGTTGGTTAGTCTGAATAACGAATTTATTGGGTCAGTAAACCACCCTATTAAAAACGATATGAGTGGCGGTCGTCTGGACACAGTGAGTCAAAGACTTGCTCCGCTCAACTCAGATGGTCAACATGTTTCTCGCCTAATGGTCAGGAGGATCCAACGGCAATTCATCAGGACCAATGTGGTGTGAACTATCTACAAAACGTGAGGGTGTGTAACAGGATCTTAAATTATTGTGTTTGTGCCTGGATAAATCTACCCTATGAAAGTGTGGAGAAATCTAACACTTCCGCATAGGAGTGGCCTAAAGGAAAAGGAGAAAAGAAGCATAACAGGCCAACACAGAACATTAAAATACACTTTGTCGTTTATATACATAGTAATCTGGAGCCAAAGACTCCTCGTATGCATGTCCAATATACGAAGCAATTGTACTCGAATAGAGTGATCATGCATAAGTGGATGCAGTGTCAAACAACGTGTCAAGTGATTTAAAAAGACTTCAATCCAGGGCACTCTGAATTCTAGTAACGAGGTCTAAAAACGCTCACCTAAGCATAACAATGATCGAACGGTCTGGGATTCCCTAGACGCTGGTGGACGGTTGACCGCTGCTTTTGTGACTGACCGACCCTAACGCTGACATGGGCCGCCTACCTCCGTGGACGGCACATTAGGCTTAGGGTTGGTTCGCTCCTCGAGCGGTGGTTCCCGGTTACCGGGGATCCGGGGGATCGTACCTACCTTTTCCCTTGACAACACCTAGCACCCAGCAGGTGTATTGTATGTATACACCTACCTAGTTGAGTCTCTTGTTTTGATACACATTACAGCAGGCTACTACGCCATCCCAAGAGGCTCGCCACGCACCGACTGGTGCGGCACTAGTTTAATCCTTAGGTGAGCGTTTTTAGACCTCGTTACTAGAATTCAGGGTGCCCTGGATTGAAGTCTTTTTAGATCACTTGACACGTTGTTTGACACTGCATCCACTTATGCATGATCACTCTATTCGAGCACAATTGCTTTGTATATTGGACATGCATACGAGGAGTCTTTGGCTCCAGATTACTATGTATATAAACGACAAAGTGTATTTTAATGTTCTGTGTTGGCCTGTTATGCTTCTTTTCTCCTTTTCCTTTAGGCCACTCCTATGCGGAAGTGTTAGATTTCTCCACACTTTCATAGGGTAGATTTATCCAGGCACAAACACAATAATTTAAGATCCTGTTACACACCCTCACGTTTTGTAGATAGTTCACACCACATTGGTCCTGATGAATTGCCGTTGGATCCTCCTGACCATTAGGCGAGAAACATGTTGACCATCTGAGTTGAGCGGAGCAAGTCTTTGACTCACTGTGTCCAGACGACCGCCACTCATATCGTTTTTAATAGGGTGGTTTACTGACCCAATAAATTCGTTATTCAGACTAACCAACCCTGTTTTAAAATACACTCACCAACGTCTACACTTACCTGGCCCTCACTTGCACTCAACTTTCGGCGAGGAACAAAAGATCTCCGTTAAAGAGCCCCATCTTTGGGTGCCCGTCGGGAATTGCAGCGCCGACCCGACGAGGAGCAAAACCCAGATGATGAAGCATGACACCTAGCTTGCTGGGTGTGTGAGGGTTTTAGTTCCACCAGTGTGGGTTCCCCCACCCACCACGTGCTTTAAGTCCTCAGGCTGTCTAGACATTATCTTTCACTTTGTCTCCACTTTAGGGTAGAGTGTACATTTCACAAATACTCCCCTGACCAGGAGGAACGGCATACCCTTTCTTTCTTAATTACTTCAGGGCTTGTATGCTGGACCTCATTAAACATAGCCCACCCGTTTTTACTTCCTTCTCTTGGTTGAGAATACTTTTGGGGAGGCATATTCCGAAGAAGTAATAAAACAAGGCAACACTTTTTGTGCAATTGATTCTTTTACTATGGTCTATTTAATTGAGAACAAAAGTGTTCCTGTAGGTAGACCACCGCTTATTCTTTATTTCAGTCCCACAAACCTCCTCCTCCTCCCACTTCGCTCATACCACCAGTAGTCACCTTACATGTTTATTACTCAGAGGCCAATAGAGAAGATGAACTTTGTAAAAGCAGTTTATTTGTTGAATACTTTGACATTGTTAAGGAATGTATTCTAAGGGGCAGCATTATGTAAAGGGCATATTTTTCCTGTTTGCACCATGGTGCACCTTTAACTAGGTGCGCTATGCAAAAACAGGGACAGCGTGCCCTATTGCAGTTAAGGTGCTTCCTCCAGGGTAGCCGCAACCTCGTAGTTTTCCCTAGATGCAGTGCATTACTGAAAGGCAGACTGGCTATTTGAAACAGGTTATCCATCTTTCCTTTACAAGCTGCAGTGATGCATTCACTACAAAATGGTACAGAGTGCATGCTGCAGGATGGTGCAGTGAGCGACCACACCCACCAGCAGGGGAATGTATGGGGGAGTTCATGGCACACCCTTCCCCCTAGCAGAGCCACTGAAGACACACTAACTGTGCACTACCTCTTTGTGGTATACAGTCAGTGAACCTTCACACATTCTCTTGTCTCTATACCCACAACCATAACACAGCTAGTGCATAGAAGCAAGGTTTTTCTCTCATTTGCATGGGGTCACACCATGATTCAAATCAGGGAATGCCCTGTTAAGATAGCTTTAGAGCTGCATGTGCTCAGGGGATGCAGAAAAGGGGCACGCGCCCCCATTGTGATGGAAAGCACTGCATAGAATGGACACAGGGGCTGTAAACAGTATGGTCACACTGTCCATTTGCACTGCGGTGCACCTTAACCTGGTTTGCCTGGTGCAAACAGGGACAGTGTGCCTATTACTAATAATGCGCTGCCCGCACTGCTGATGTGAACATGATCTGACCCAAGGGAAGCTCAGTAGGGAAAAACAGGTTGCCTGATTAAAGTGGCTGTTCTGTCTTTCACAGTGCAGGCAGCACCAGCCGGCACTTTCAAGGGGCCAGAGACCCCCAAGCATGTGAGTACAGCAAGTGACTGAACTGCCTGCAGGGAGATGTCTAGAGGGTCCATGGGACTCCCTTTCACTACTCCAGAGGAGCACCCTTGGTGGGATCAATAGGGCCGATTCACAGAACTAACTTAAGACGAAATCCTAAACTTACTACCATTTTGGTATTCACAGAAGGCACTTACTCATTTTGGTATTCACAGAAGGCACTTACTCATTTCGGTATTCACAGAAGTTAGGAGTCCTAACTTTAGGACTCCTACATGCCTTCTGTGAATACCGAAAGTCTTAAAGTTAGGATTTTTCTCAGTTTAGGAGTAATAAAGTTAGGAGTCCTAACTTTACTACTCCTAAACTGAGAAAAATCCTAACTTTAAGACTTTTGGTATTCACAGAAGGCATTTAGGAGTCCTAAAGTTAGGAGTCTTAACTTTACTACTCCTCAAATGAGAAAAATCCTAACTTTAGGACTTTCGGTATTCACAGAAGGCATTTAGGGGTCCTAAAGTTAGGAGTCCTAACTTTACTACTCCTAAACTGAGAAAAATCCTAACTTTAAGACTTTCGGTATTCACAGAAGACATTTAGGGGTCCTAAAGTTAAGAGTCCTAACTTTACTACTCCTAAACTGAGAAAAAGTCTAACTTTAAGACTCTCTGTATTCACAGAAGGCATTTGGGAGTCCTAAAGTTAGGAGTCCTAACTTTACTACTCCTAAACTGAGAAAAATCCTAACTTTAAGACTTTCGGTATTCACAGAAGGCATTTAGGAGTCCTAAAGGTAGGACTCCTAACTTCTGTGAATACCGAAATGAGTAAGTGCCTTCTGTGAATACCAAAATGAGTAAGTGCCTTCTGTGAATACCAAAATGGTAGTAAGTTTAGGATTTTGTCTTAAGTTAGTTCTGTGAATCGGGCCCAATGACTGTGCGCCATCCCTTTGTGATGCACAATCAGTGCATCTCCTAATGTTCTCTTTGTCTCTGCACCCACATCCATAATATGGCACTTGTGTAGAGGTAAGGGCCCTCATTTACAATATTTTGGCATAGTGCAGCTCGGCAAGCCTTCCTGCTGCACTGCCCTACGTCAAAAGGACAGAGCAGAAAAGAGAGATGAGCATTCCCGTCCTCTTTCACAGTGCTGGTACATAAATGTTTACCATGCGCCAATGCAGGAAACTTTGCACCATGGTTCAAAGATGTCTGCGTTTAACTCAGGATGTTTTTGTGGTTGAAGGGACACCTGCCCATACAAAAACAACCCTTACACCACCCCTTGAAAGGCATTGGCTTTTGACGGTTTCCCGGGTTATCAGCATGTTGTAAATCTAGGAATGTGTCAAATGCCTTGGGTGTTACATGGGAACATCCACCGCCACACCCATTGCATGCCACCTCATCACAGTGTGAGGCCATGAAAAGCCATGCAGGGTGGCTTTATGTGGCCTCGCAGATATGGGTAAAGCCCAGTGCACTGCCAGAACGTCATAAAAAGTGCCATTTCGGTGGAGCACTAGGCTTGTAAATAAGACCCAATATGTTTCTCTTGTTTGCATGGTGAAAGCCCCAATGCAAATAAGGCAATGCCTCTTTAGGATAGCTTCTGTGCTACATCTGCACTGGCACTATCTGCATTACAAAAGGGACACACAAGCACTTGTGGCCCCTTGTGTAATACCAAAGTGCCCTGTGGGTGCAGAAAGTATCTTCACCTGCCCATTGCAGCCCCAAGGCAAATTACATAATATGGCCTCAGGTGTCCTTGGTAGCCTTGGAGAGTTTATTGTATTAGAGAAGTTATGTTTGTGATACTCCATGGATCAACTCTGCACCCATGAAAGATTTGAAATGATGATAGGTCCCACTAATATCAACAGCAGCCTTACAAAATTGAGAAGTCTCCCAGTGTGGCATCCGTTTTAAAGGCTGGCCTAATTTTTAGCTTTTTATGTCTGTTCCCACTGTTGAGATGCTGGCTTGATCTGGAAGGCAAATTTTAATCTGTTGCAAAGAGTGTTAAGATGAGACCATCAAGTTTGGTACCCTTATAGAAACTGGATGAGATCTTTGCACAGACCATGACCATCTGTGAACCCAAAAGGTCATGAACTGCCATGAAGGCTGTACTGCCAAATAGTAGCTTTCCATATCGGGTAATTGAAGTCCCTCCTTGTCTCTGTCAAGTTTCATCGTGTCAAGCCTGCCCTTGCACCTCATCCCACCACAAGTCTTCTGTGATAGTATATTGAACAGATCAGTGAAGGCTGCTTTAGTGAGACGTATCCAGCACTGCAGTAATGTGACAGTTTTAGCTAAAGCTACTCCGTCCCTTAGGGATAGTGATAGCTTCGTCCAGAAATCCACTTCAGGTTATGATTCAGTCACTCTCTCCGGTCTTCTAAGTTCATTAGTGTTATGCCAAAACAGTAGAACTAGTTTATCTCACTGAGTATGGGTAGAGACAGTAATGAGTAGATAGCTCTCTGTGCTTCAGTGAGCCTACTGGAAACAAAGCCAACATCTCCCAGTTAATTCTAAGGGTGGATAATGATCTAGAAAAGTTAACTGTATCATGAAACAGATCCACTGTCCGTGTCGAGTTCACCAAATATGCTAAAGATGTCATCTGCGTTTAGCGACACAGTATGCTTCCATGTCATCTGCGTTTAGCGACACAGTATGCTCCCATGTCATCTGCGTTTAGCGACACAGTATGCTTCCATTTCCTATTCAGATTGCTGTGGTTGTCATTTTGTTTCTTAAGAGGCACAAAGGTGGGTCCACTGCTGAGTGGCAGTGGGTATCCTTACCTTGTATCTCACTAGTATTCCCAGGTATCAGGCTTAGCACTGACTTTGGCAAATGCTTTAGTATATAAGAGTTTAATCTAAGCCATGAATTTGGGTCCACAATTCATCCAATGTAGAACTTGCAAAGTTTGTTTCTTGACTATGGTTGTTGAATGTCTTTTCGGTGTCAAAGAATTCTAAAAAAAACTCCTCCTTTGAGTTTGATATTTCCTCAATAACATCTACCAGCCATCTGCCAGCCTGTTAGCCTGGCCATGACTCCAGAATTTGAGCTGAAATTCTCACAAGTTTACCTACAGAAATTTAGGTAAATCATGAATATTTGTCTGTCAATATCAGATCCATAATTAGACTGTACAGTTGCTGTGGGATTTGGGAGAACATTCAAACTTTTTTTAGACCTACAGAGTAGTGCAGGCCAACAAAGGCGAGTTTAGGCATTTTATGTTTAGTTATAATGTCCAATACTTTAACTGCCAAAACTGTGCTTCGTGGGCATATAGTATTTCTGTTCTAATTTTTATAGTTCACCCTCAAGCAGTATAGACATAGAGAAAGGACAATATTCTATGTTATGACACAAGCATGATCCTTGCTGTAGCGCTTTCAACATAGAATGCTGTCTTAAAACCAATAAAAAGGACAAGATTTTGTG
Source organism: Triturus cristatus (assembly GCF_964204655.1). Taxonomy (NCBI): domain Eukaryota; kingdom Metazoa; phylum Chordata; class Amphibia; order Caudata; family Salamandridae; genus Triturus; species Triturus cristatus. The sequence continues at coordinate 255,148,346 of NC_140586.1, forward strand.
TAAAAACACCAGGCATATATGTAACACTCATAGTCATAATCTCAATAGAGAAGCCAATCATTCCTCTAAGTTTAGGACCCTCACGCAAGTGCTACAAAAATAAAAACACAATAGACTTAGTGCTCAAGGCCCAAAGTAGTGGGCCAGAATTTAGGGCACTGCACATAAAAATGAAATGTCTGCTCTGCAGTGATTGAATAACCTATAAAGGAATTATGCACTGCCTCGTAGTGACTGGTCTTCCTCTAAAAGGCGACAAAACTATGAATGCCTCAACCTACACAAACATTTTACTGGCTTGGAAAACTCTGAAAACCCTAAAGAATTTAGTGAATTGGGGCCAGATGTACGATCATTTGATTTTGCGCCTTGCAATTTGCGACAAATTGCGAGTCGCAAATAGTAAGGCGCAAAATCAAATGTAAAACAGTGTGTTTAACACTGTTTGCGATTCCCAATGGGGTCGCAAATTGTGAGGCTCATTCATATTAATGGACCTCTCGCAATTTGCGAGCCCATTGGGAATGACAGGCCCTCCCAGGGATGGTGGCCTGCTGGACTCAGCAGACCACTATGTCTGGGACTTTAAGCCTACCCTGTGTAGCCTTATGTTGTAAATCAATCGTCATCACACTGTCATCAATTGAGATAGAGATTTATTTCAAGTTGAGAGGAACAACAAGAGCGGACTCTCCACGACAGAAGCAACTCGCAACTGCCGTGGAAGAGAACTTAGAATTACAGGTAAACCTAGAACACAGCAGAAAAGGAGCATTCCTAGAACTGCCAATAGTATGTACTGCCCATCTTCTTCTAATGTAAAAAAAACACAGAAAAGAGAAAAAACAAAAACACAATCAACATATAAAATCTCGCAAATATGCTGAAGGTTTGCGATACCTTGGAGTGCGATTAGGAACAAGAGACACAGGCGAGGAAAATGAACTCGACACAGGATGAACTTCAGATGTGAGTGAATCACCACTCCCACTCACGTGGTGTTGAGGTGTGGAAATTGAAGAAATGGTCTCAGGTGGAGGTTGGGCTAAAAGGTAACCACTGTTCTTTGTAGAGGGAAGAGGTTTTTCATAGCCAAGAAAAGGAACACCCGTTTTATACAAGGTCACACGCCTGAAGTTCCAACATTCGCCATTATTGAGAATCACACAATGATCAAAACTTTCTTGTCGGTGAAAGGTCCCTTAAACTTAGATAACCCTTTAACAATTCTGCCACTCTTAACTTTGACCAGATCGCAAATAATGAAAGGACGAGAACATTCTTGAGAAGGAGGTAAAGCTGAAGGATTATTTTGCAAAGTAACAACATGTTTCATCCAAGAAGGAATGAGTTTAGAACCAGGAACACGCCCCCTCATTAGTTGAAAAGGAGAAAGCTGCCCATCAACCAAGGGAGTAGTGCGATAAGCCCACAACATTTCACTACCCATTTTCCTTACCACAGAACCATTAGATGACGCCATTTGTATGATACCTTTCACAATCCTGTTGGCCCTTTCACAAATTCCATTCCCTTGTGGGTTGTATAGTGAAGTGCGGTGATGAGAAATACCACAATCTTTGAGAAATGTCTGCATTTCAATGGAAGTGAGCTGAGTGCCATCGTCAGTAATAATGATTGATGGAATGCCCTCATCTCTAAACAAATTCCCTAAGAACTTAATAGTGCTCTCAGTAGTGACACTGTTGGTAAACTCTACAACTAACCATTTAGAGTAGATATCAATTACAACGATGGCAAATCTATCCTTTTCATGTAGTTCACCCATGGGACCAATGAAGTCCAGGCAAATACTATGCCAGGGTGAACCAGGATTTTGTAAGTGACCTTGAGAGGATTTGGGTCTTTTTTCCCCTTCTCTGCAAGCAGAACAATTCTCTACCCACTCCACTACTTGCAAATCCATACATGGCCACCAGAAATAGTCCTTAAGGCGGCGTTGTGTGAGGGTCTGACCTAAATGGCCTTCGTGCGCTAAGGCTAAAAGTTTACTTATCAAACCAAGAGGAGGTATGAACTTCTCCCCTTTTACAAAAACATTGTCACTAATAAGGGAAAGATCTTCCAAGACTTTAACATAAGGACACACAGAGATGGAAACAGAACTCTCTCTTCTAGGGCCCAAAGTGATAAGCTTTACAACTTCCCGCAAAGTAACATCAGAGGCTATTTCCCGTTCCCAATCATTAGCCTCAAAAGCGCCTTCACCTACAAACACGGCATCTTTAATAGAGGCTACTGCAATGACCTCAGTAGAGCAGCCGCGGTTGGTAGTAGGAGTAACTGCAGGGCGGTGATGTGGGGAGGGGGAGGGGCAGGGTGGGGGGTAGTAAACTACGGAGTACGGAGGTTTACAGGTAAGTTAACATATAAATTAAAAAAACGAATTTCGTTGCGTGCACTGCATCGCATTTGGGGATGCAGTGCACGTAACAAAATTCGTTTTATTAATTTATATGTTAACTTACCTGTAAACCTCCGTAATCCGTAGTTTACTAGCCCCCCACCCTGCCCCTCCCCCTCCCCACGTCACCGCCCTGCAGATACTCCTACTACCGACCGCGGCTGCAGTAGATAAAGAAACGCACAGATCAACAACAGTGTGCCAATCTAGTGACATCCTTGAGAGGCAATCAGCCTGAATATTTTTCCATCCCTGAATGTACTGAACAGTGTATTGAAATTCCTGAAGCTTCGAAGCAAGCCTAACTAGTCTAGCCGACCCTTTACCAGTCCCACCATGAGAAAGAATTTTAATGAGAGGTTTATGGTCGGTTCTTAAAATAAACTTTATACCCTACAAATATGTTCTGAAGTACTCTACAGCCCAGGAGGCAGCCAGAGCCTCCCTCTCGATGACAGAATAATTCTTCTCAGCTTCAGTTAAGGTTCTGGAAGCGAAAGCAATTGTATGCTCAGACTGACCAGTGAGCTGCGAAAGCATAGCTCCTAAACAAGTGGCACTGGCATCTACCGTTACAACAGATTTTTTATGAATGTCAAAAGGAGCAAGTACTTTAGCGTCACAAATCTCCTTCTTAATAGCATCAAAAGCTTCTTGCAGTTGAGCAGACCATGAAAAGTTTGTGCCCCTCTTTAAAAGTGACCTCATGCTTGAAGTTTTGTCAGAAAAATTTCTTACAAATTTCGAATAATACTCAATGAGCCCCATAAAAGAACGCAATTGATCTGTGTCTTTAGGCTGAGGAGCAGAGTGAATAGCACGACAAAGGTCTTTTTTTGCCCCTTCCTCACTAGCACTAATGGTGTAACCCAGGTAATCAATTTGTTCAGCCAAGAAGTGACACTTATCCTTACGTAGTGTCAGACCTGCAGAAGAAAGTCTGTCTAAGACTATTTTGAGGGTAGTATTGTGTTGTTCAACAGATTGACCATAGACCAAAATATCATCTTGAAAGTAAATAGTATTGCCTACACCATCAAAGATATTGGACACCATTCTTTGGAAAACACTTGCCGCAGAATTGAGTCCGAAAGGTAAACGTGTGAACTGAAACGTTCCAAAGGGTGTAATAAATGCAGTCAAGTGCTTAGAGTCTTTGTGTAGGTTGATTTGATGATAAGCACTTCTAAGGTCGAGCTTTGAGAACACCTTAGCACCATGTAGTGTTGCGACTAACTCTGAGATATTTGGAAGAGGAAAGTTGTCTGCAACTACACATTCATTTAGATACCTCAAATCCACACAGAAGCGGAGTTTGCCATTGGATTTCTTGGTGACGACTATGGGAGAAATCCATGGCAAGCTCCACAGCAGAAAGGAGCATTCCTAGAACTGCCAATACTAAGTATGTACTACACCTTACTGCTGCAGTGCAACCTGTTGAAATAACCCTTTTTGAAATGTAAAAACCTCCCTTGTACATGTTAATAAGTCACCCCTATGTACGTCATATAGCCCCATGGTAGAGTGTATGGAATTTAAAGGTGGGACATGTAGGAAATTAATATTACCATGTCTCTCCAGTCACAATACCCTAAAAGCTATTTTCACTGTGGCAGCACTAGCTGTCCTGTGTAAAAACTAGAGTACCATTTAAAATACTAATACTGTATCTCAAGAATGGGACCAGCTAGAAGAATAATGAAACCACTATTTTTTTTTACATCCAATACAATTGTGAAGTCGGATTTTAAATAAATATTAAAGAAAAAGTAACTTTTAGAAAGTTACTCTTTAACTGGCTGAACTATAAGAAGGATTATTAGCAAATGCCTCTGCTGGCAGACAGCCTGTGCTCAGCCTTGAAAATGTGTGAAAAATAGGATGATCTGAATGGGCAGATATTACTCCTCTGAACTCCACAGAATAGTCAGAGCGGGGACTGTGGACAATGTTTTTGATACTACAGTGTAAAATCTTGTTTGACAGATCTGTTGAGCCACATGTAACATTTGGGACACCCTTGAAAGAAAGAGAAGAGAATGCAAAGGCAATTCTTGGGTATTCACTGTCTGCTGGCTTCAGTTTCAGAGAAACAGCAATATTTCAAATATTTCTACAGTCCCAAGATGTAGGAGTTCAATTACCCTGAAGTTACTATTAATATCTACATTATATAACGGTCTTATTGTATTGTAAAGGTTTTATAAATTTCAATCTAAATAAGGGTCACCCCATAGCCTTACCATTGAACAGTTTATTAATAGCAGCCATTACATCTTAGAAAGAAATCAAAGCAGCACCTTCTGGAATACAAACATCCAAAGGTGTTGCTTCTAAGTATGATTCAATATTTGCAGCTAAGAATTTGTCATCATACCAAAAGCAGGAATTCAATAAATATCTGAAACTGCAACCTACACCTCCCTCAATTCTTGCTGGCTGCTGCCTTCTTTAATAGACAGTATTGGCAGATATATTTTCCCTACTTTTGCAGGCAAGGATCCGCCTGTTCAACTCACTATACTGTTATACTTGGGTCCAAATACTATTGTTCTGATGCTATAGCTTTCTGCCTAAATAACCTAGATGCAGCTACTCAATAAGTTACCAAATACAGATAGACCCTGCTGGTAACCTCACTCTGATTACAGTTGCTGTACCTCTAGTACCCATGTTTACTCCTTTAGAGCAATGAACTCAGTGTGCCTTTTTTCATATCTAAAGGCATTTCTAAATAGCGCCATATGGCTCCTCTAATGAGAGCTATCTTGGTATCCCAAACTATAGCAAGTAGGGTGACGTTCATATTGTATGTCAAATACTTTTTAATTCACTGGTCTATTTAAAAAATACGTTTTTCATAAGTGACCTTTCAAAGGCAGTCCCTGACACACTATTCCTAGCTTTGAATGAACGGATCAAAAGCTAAAGTGGCCAGTGGATAATCTAGTGTTAATATCAATATTGATATTCCCTGAAATTTCATGAGTTGTTAAAAATAGATGAATGTTTGACTATTGCCTATGCAGGTTCAAATACAAAGTACACACTCACTCTCTTATCTGGGACACTTTTTAACAATCCATCAGCCCTAGTAATACCATCACTCTGAGAATGGCCTATTTTGCATTATGTATGAAGTCCCAAGGTTTGGAATTGGTATGGCATGGCTCCCACCCAGTGTCATCCCTCACCTGAAGGGCAGCAGTCTCTATGCTACATCCAGAACAGAGGCCGAATTAATAAGGGTATAGGAGATAAAGCTGTGAGAGGTGTGGCAACACTTGATTTGCTGCCAATCTCCTAAGAAGCTTGCTCGGGGAGGGCAAAACCATAATCAGCCAGACATTTGCATGGTTTAAGGGTCATGAGTAGACTTCTTAAGAAGCAGTTAAACTTGACCACATTTTAGCAATGAGCAAAGCATGTTTATGGAAAGGAGTGATTTACAACAAGGAACTACAAATGTGTAGAGCATCATCTTTGAGTTTGATCCTTAGTCGTGAAGCAGAGGAACATAGAGAGGAACCCAAAAACTGAAACAAATAAAAACATAGGTTCAGAAACCAGGCAAATATTGGTCTCAAGTAGGGCCTCTCAATATTCCACAACAGGAATGGAAGTAAAGATGTTGGGAGGTTTCCTGTTTGTTGCACTTTTTCATATCATTGAATATTAAAAGATTCAGGAAAAGGAATAACACATTGATAAACTATTCTTAATAGGTTTCTGGGAAGATACATGATAGCAGCAATTAGATCTTGCAGTGAACTATTCCAAGTTGAATATTTTTCTTAAATGTCACAAATCATATGGGCAACTGATCACAACAAGATAGGTCAATTTTTTTCTCCTGCTTCTATCCCACCTACAGATCTTTAATTTTTGATTTCTTAATGAGAGAAAAAGCCAGGGTGAGGTTAAAACATGCAATTGTCCAATAAGCTCCTCAGAGTGAAGCCATTAGAAATGGAAATCAATCAATACAGAGACTTATTCAATGTCCTGTTCACTAAAATACTTTATCAAAAGGTGTATAGTGAAAACATATGAGCATCCATAAATTTAATTCAATGTCAACTTAATGAATGAATGAATGAATGTGCGTAAATCTAACCGATGAGGTTCTGACAATTATAAAACCGTAAAAAAGTGGAGAAAAGGAAATTACATTTTGATCAAAACAGACACGTAACGTGGACTGCATCTGAACTAGTGTCTTTAATCATTTTATGTACAAAGATATTGCTAACGGGATTATGTTGGCTTGTCCACGTGTTGGATAAAATGATTACAAATCTAGAAGTTTATCATCTTCTAATTCTAACAAACATTTAGAGTGCCTAGAAACACTTAGATAGTGAGTGTAGCACAGTATTTTGTGTAAAGAAATGATGTATGGAGCTATTTCACAAAACCACCTTACATTCCTTGCTCCTGCAGAGCATTTGTGGAAAACAAAGCATTTGTGGAAGTGAAGTCCTGTCGGTGTCTACAACCCTACAATGTAGGCAATCATTGGTAGTGAGGGTGGGGGCTCTGCGCTCTGCCCCCTCATGGAGGACCATCTTATCTGGCAGAGATCCCTTTAGTGTGCACAGAGCTGCTGCTGTGGCAGCTCCCTCCACAGCACTTTAGGTCTGCCCAGTGGCGCCATGTTAAAGCACCTGCTCAAAAAACTTTCTTTTTTGAAAACACAAAATCTCAGAGCAGATGTTACTCTTCCCTAAAAACACAAATAATAATCACCCAAACTAGGGATATCATCACGCATATTTCTGAGTGAAATTTGAAACTTCCTACACTAAGCTGGAAAAACACATGCTGAAAAGAGGACACGGGTTCCACATTCCTTGGGGTAAAGCTACAGAACAACATTGGATTCTAAATTTGTTTATGGTAATAAATCTGTTCTAACAAAGGCAAGATAATGGTGTTGGGTGAATGGTGATACCCGTGATTGGTGATAAAAGAATGTTGATCAGTGTGTAATGATAATGGTGTTTTGTGAATGGTGATAATGGTGATAGGTGCCAGTGACTAGTGGTAATGATTTAGGAGAACACTGATAATGGTGACTAGGCAATGACAGCAAGCACGTCCCCTGAACTGTTAATGGTCATTCTAACTCGCTTTCTACACTGTACGTCTTTTTATCTCTCTTTTTAATCAGTGGCGTAGCTAGAGCTTGTGGCGCCCGGGGCTATCCCTCAGATTGCAGCCCCCCCCCCCCCCCCCCCCCGGCGGGAGGGCATGCACTTCAAAGAGGTCCGAAAAAAACGTAATATCGCCTCGAATAGTTACCTTGATCATGCAAGTTACATGCACATACATGACACGGTCCAAGGCTACACAGTTGAATACACCGGTGACTGGCAGTACAAAAGAGAACACACAGACTGCATGATCTATCTGGGGACTCAGAAAAACCTCATATGACATCCATCAGAGAGCTGCGTGAACAATTACCTGGTAATCCCCTCAACACAATGCAAACATGCACACACATGACACTGTTCATGTAACCTTCATCTACAGCTGACATTAAATGACCATACATCATGGTCCCACCATTAAAGCAGTGGGGACCTGCACGAACGTGATGTGCTCTGGGGACCCAAAACCAACTTAACAGTGTCGAAGCCTGTGATTCTTTATCTTTCAAAAACAGCAAATTAATTATTCACAGGGAATGACTCACTGTGTGCCCTTAAAACTAAACGCAGCACAAAGGGGTCAGTCAGCTCCACCTTGCCAACACAGACCAGATACAAAGCCCACTCTGGTGGCCCAAAGGCAACATCCAGGGGCCGCTCCCTGTCATTACTTCAAAGCAGTAGCAACCAACTCCCTGGGAATGAAAAGACGTGTGCTCTTGGTACCCAAAACCAGCTTGTAATAGTGCATCTCTCCTTCACAGCAGCCTCAGCACACACATGGTGCACAGCCTGCCTGGGGGCCCAAAGCTAAAATACAGGGAGGGCCGACACATTATGATCACAATCCTTAAAGACAGTTGTGGGGGCCATGGGGACTTGTTCAACTCTATCCAAGACCCGGGACAAACTGTTCCGGCGCTGCGGCACTCCTTGAATATTCAGAAGAAACAAGAAATATTAAACCACAGTGATGTCGGCCAAGAATGGTCAATGTTTCGAAATAAAGAAATGTGCAGGGCAAATAAATAGATACAAGACAAAGACGACATCAAGCATGTTAAGTGTGATTGTCAGCTGCTAAAATTTAAGTGAAATACATCTAGATTAAAGGAAGTAGATGTACAGAGGTGAGTCTTGAGCATACCAGGTAGGCTGCATTATGCTAAACTTACATGAGATGCTGTTAGGTGTGTCTATTTAAATATATTGCCAAACTAATACCACACATACATTATGGCTAAATTAAAGAAGACAATAACAATCAAACTGAAAATTAAGGGATGTAAAGCCAGGGAATCGAACCCTGGATGTACATGAGATAATCATGGAGATTATGGGATGGGCTGTATTGTGCTATACTACTGTGCCCCCCTGTTATATGTGCCCATTAAAATCTATTACCAACATAAGTTAAAATAATTTGAGTAAGCTACATCTGAATTATACATTAGAGAAGAAAATTGTGCAATCTACATTACTTATATGGGGGTACTGCCAAAGAGATTCAACCCTTGATGTGCATGGACAATTCACAGATGATACACAGTAAGAAGAGTTCTACTGTACATTGTTGTTTTGAGTAGTTCCAACGTCAGTTGGTAAATAGCAGCCTCAAAGTGCATAGCTGCCAAGCTTTCAGATTGCTGGGTGTGATATTTTCATAATTTTATTGCAATTATGAGTCCGCCGCCGCAGACATTTGTACCAGTTTTAGTCTTCTTAGAGTTTCTCATTGCTCAAATGGGTGTAATTACTGATATATATATATATATATATATGTTTCCCTCGTCTTCATTGCTTGAGTTTTGCTCGCAAAGAAGTGTCACTCATAGTCGTTGAAATGTCACTCACAACTACAATTGAATTATGAAAATGTCACACATAGCAATTTGAAACCTTGGGAGCTATGCTCATAATCGTTGAAATGTCAATCATAATTATACTGAAGTTATGAGAAAATGTCACACATCTGAAACCTTGGCAGCTATGCTGCCACTCTGCCACTCACTAAATATCCCCTCTGAAAACGTTTAGCTCTTACCTCACTCAGCCTCCAGCAGCACTCCACAGTGGTGGCAGCCAGAGCCAGGGTCTCTATGGCAGGGGTTGGTTCACGTCTGGGGACGGAGGACACAAAAGAACCTGGGAGGGCAATGCACAGCAAGACACACTCCGGACAGGGAGGGAACCTCATGGAAGAGGACGCGATGCAGGAAGAAAAAAGAACGTGCAATTACATGGTCAGGCTTGTGTCAGAGAGCAGCGGGAGGTAATGAAGGAGTAGAGGCAGGCAAATTGGTAGAGGGACTGTAGATGCACATACTTAGGGGGGCGACCAACAGGCGAGACAGGAAGAGAATGAGGAGGGCCAGTGTGAGGGAGAGAGGCCAGGGAGTGATAAAGAGAATGAGGAGGGTTTCCAGAAAACGGCATTAGCCGCTCGGGCAACCGGAGAGGGGTCTTCATTTTCCTAATGGGCTGGAAGTGCAGCCAATGGTGGGAAGCTGAGAGCCGCCTGTCCTGTGGGCTGAGCCTGTAACTTACCCCCAAGTCTACCCAGGACACAGGAAGGGAGCCACTGCCGAGAGAGACACGGGCTGGGAGGCAGTGCCAGGGCAGGGCTGCTCTGTGGAGTGCCATGCTGTCAGCTCCAGACATCCATTGTTTGAATGTAAATGGTCGAGGATCAACTAAGCCCCTGGGTCCAAGCTGTTACATTCTTCCTCAATGTGGAGTGGGATTTTAATGTGTGTAATGGGTCTTAATTTTGGAAGTACTGCTCAGATGCTGGAACCACAAGATTTGTCTGTTAACATTATTATACACCCAGTCATTGATCGCTTATGGAATGCTTTTTGAAGCCCCATGCCTCTTCTCTGTGGAGAGCCTTTCAGCTTCAAACCGTTTAGAGCTGTGCTCACCCATTCTTTGAACGTAAAGGGTTGAGGATCTTTAACACTGTGTGGCCATTCAACCCTAACCATACATATCACTATCCCCATCGCACATAAATGTTCATTGTAAAATACTAGCATGCATCGTAGCCAGCAGGATAAACCCACTGAGGCCCAGTCGGATGCCTCCAGATGAGGCAGCTTAAAAACAGTCACCACCACAGAGCAATGCCACATAACAAACATGCACAAATATTTTTGCCACACATCAGGCCTGGCTCCAGGAATTTTTATTTGGGTGGGCCAAGGGTGCATTTGGGTGGGCCACTGCGGGCTCGATTTGTCGCATATATGTCTGGGCAGGCCTGCTTCAGAGCCCTCCTTTATCTCTTCTTAGCCTTATAAGGACCAGTAAAACTCACTCTTTTCCAAATCTCTTTCTAAATATTATCACTCACAAAAAGTGTTTTTTCCATGTAATGTTCCTTTGATGGGAAGAGGATTTTTTTGAGGTGGGAGTATCAGGCAAGTGATACTACTCAGGCTCCATCTGTTTGAGCCTTCATGGAGGATCCCTCTTCATTACTACCTCCAGCTGACCCCGGACTCGGCAACGCTCTCCCTTACAGGCTTGATTATCCACTACTCCTCTCTCCAGTGCACCTTTTCTCACAGCTGTCCTTGGGCCCCAGCCCCATATCAGGCACTATCGAGCTCCACTTTGCTTTTTCCCGGTAAAAACATTAGTAAAATCACCTTAAAACTTAAAACATTGAATATAGCAGTAAATATAATTAGCAGCACTTTAAAGCATGTTCCACAGTAGCCCTTATGACCCGACTGCTAATTAAATAAACAAAAACAGAAAGGCCATGACAGGGCCAGCTTTAGCGCTGATGCGAAAGTCTTTTTTGGCGCCACACTAATAACCTCTTTCTCTGTAAATACCTTTACTACCACCTTCCAACAGTGCCCCTCGTCCCTCCATGGCCCCCCTAGTGACCTCCTCCTCAGATTCCCTCACTGCCTCACGCCACAAGTGCCCCTCATCTCCCCATAGCCCCTCCCCCTCATGACCTCCTCCTTGGACTCCCTCACTGCCACCATCCACCAGTGCCCCTTATCTCTCTGCAGCCTCTCCCCCTCATGACCTCCTCCTCAGACTCCCTCACTACCACCCTCCACCAGTGCTCCTCATCTCACCCTAGCTCCCCCTCCACACCATGACCTCTTCCTCGGATTCCCTCACTGTCACCCAGGGCACAAGTCCTAAAAAAAGAAGTATGGGGACGCTGACGTCACAACAGGAAGTAATGTCACGAAAGTGGCTTGCACCATCAGACTCATTGCCTCCCCTCGCTCACCCCTTAGATGCCATTGCATCAGAGAAGCCAGCGCGTGAGCAGCGTTCTGAATGAGCTCCAATCTCGCCCCAGAGAGGCCAAAGAGTAAATGTGTGGCTCCATTTGCTCCAGTAATCGAGCTCCCGTTAAAATAAGTGAGGGGACACCGTCCACCCGCCTGGTACCCCGACTCGAGCCCTGCAGTCACCCTCCACCAGTGCCCCTCATCGCTCCACAGCCCCTCCAACTACCTCCTCCTCAGATTCCCTCACTGCCACCCTCCACCAGTGCCTCTCATCGCTCCGTAGCCCCTCTCTCATATGCATTTGTTGTTTAGCGCTACTCATATCAGTGTAGTGTAGTGTGTCAGCACTTTACACCACAAACACATTATACAGAGACAATCAATCATACAAGTATGTAAATCAGTCTACAGGGAATGTCACATAAGCCAATGAGGATTACAAGGTGTAGGAATCACATGTCATCCATACTGGTGGGCAGTATATTTTGAGAGGATTTGGTCTGGGGAAACACAACCTTAGGATTTAAAAGAGTATTCCATGGGGATCAGCTTTACTGATAAAAATGTATCTCTGCTCAAACATACTCATTTTAGCAACATTAGAATGATGAAAGACTGAGGAAGCTCTAACTATATCACAAAACAAAAAAAACGATACCATTCATGTTTGTATGCAGCTCTTTGATGACAGTTCATTGGTCACTGTCCTATGTTAGGATTGTAACTTCTGAACTGCAAGTAACACAAGGATCTCTGTGACAAAGGCAGTAACCCACTGAGCTATCCACATAAAATACAGTTCATCTGCACTTAAAAACTACCAACAGACAAACGATTGCTCTCCAGCAGGATCATTAATCACTAGCGTTATCTGGGCATTCTGAATTGCGTTGTCATATTGTGTCCTGCATCGGCCATGAGAAGGATAAAAACTGTTTAAATGACGTGCACAGAAGTATGTGTCCTGCTGGGCCTGCACATATTTTTAAAAGAAAAAAAATAGTAACACATTCTCTTACCTACTAGTCGAACTCTGTGTCACAGCCTGATGCGATAAGCAGCTGCAGGGGTCAGGAAAGGGGAATAGGAATAAACAAACTTATTTTCTCCGACAATCCGACTCCGACCTGTGCAGCACAGAATTGGGTCCTCACGAGTGCGTAGTGGTGAAGCGCGTGACGCGTCACCACTACGTAACGTTCTCATCGCGAGGCCCTGGAGCAGGCTGGGTGACCAATACGAAGTCCTGGCTCTAGTCTTGCCGAACCGGAACCGACCGACGTCATGATGGCAAGGCAGCACTGCAGCAGGCGCTGACGCACTGGCGCACCACAAACAAGTAGGTCTGCTGGTCAGCGTCAGGTGCGTGCAGTGCGCAGCGCGCTCACCGCGCTGCTTGAAGACAAGTTTAACTTTTAACTGGGCCGCCGGCCGCGCGCGCTGTTGCGGCCGCGGCTGACTTTATAATTTATTTAGGGACAGTCAAATCTGTCCCTAAATAAATTATAAAGGCCGCCGCAGCCGCAACGGGCCACCAGTGCTGAGCGGCCGCCCTAAAAACAGTGCCGCCTGGGGCGGTCCGCCCCCACCGCCCCCCCCCTAGCTACGCGCCTGTTTTTAATCGTTGTTTTTTAGCTTCTATTCTTAGTCAGGGCAATTAGATGGGCAAATGGTTGCTATGCTCTGATTGAATTATTGTCATGCTTGCCACATTGTATTCTTCTACTGATGCACTTGCACTTTTATGTAACCCAATAGGGGTTCAAATCTATGAGCAGGTATTGTTTCTCATTTTATCATCTTTTCTTTTATCTTTTTAACTACAGTTTTACAAATCTATATTAAGTTGATGCTTCTTGATCTGTCAGTTAATCTTGTCCATAAACTGAATTATTGATATTCCAGCAATACTGTAACTTTGTACTGTATGCACTTGCACTTTTATGGTCGTAATGACCGAACAAAGTATTTTGACTGAGTGACAATAAAGATGCTTGGTCATGTGTGCTAATGGTGATTGAGGACTGGTGATAATGGTGGTAAGTGAATGGGGATATTGGTGTTTATTACATCAAATATATTTCCTTATAACTTTCGAACTCTATGCTTGACCAACTATTTAGCAGGTTTATTTTTGCCACTGCATGTCACCAACGGTACTGGAGAACAACAACCTACCGAGACCCCACAATGAATACTAGTGAGATGCATTTACACACAATGAACACAAATGGAGGCTGTTTGTATATTAACTGGTTAACCTGAAATATGACTTCATGTAGTCCTTTTGGAATTTGATGACTGTATCTATTTTTTACATTCAAAACCTTCACAGGGTTGTTCTGGGGAAATACAACAGCACTTCTCTTGTGCCCCTGTGTTCTCAAGTTGATTTTAACACCATGAGCCCCCAATATCCTGCAATCTTGCCTAAACATCTTCACAGAGTTTGCTTTCTCCTGAGATTTTTGGATTTGCTTTTCTAAACTCGTGATTGTAAATGAACAAGACCTTTCAAACTGGGAATTCAGTACAGCAATCCATATATGGTCCAAACAAAAGTAAATAGTAACAACATATGTGGCTTCTTTGTCGGCATGACACTTGCTTCATAACTGATATCTACTTTTAAATTTCGTTAGCTGTAAGATAAACATGGATTTAGAAACACTCCTGCTCTCCACCCTGATGACAGTAACATTAGTGAAATAAGAGATAAGTCAGTTGTCATTTGCACTCAATATGTGGCCTAGATTCCTATGATACATGATCAACATTGTAGTCTATCAAATCAAACATACACGTTTTTTGTACAGCGCACACACTGATCTCAGATATTTAAAGATGCTCATATGTGATGATGAAGAAAATGGAGGCTTGGTGAAATAAAATATTAATCTAGGATCACACACTTAAGTCAAGTGGTGACACCAAGATTGATCCCAGGCTTTCCAATTCCATTTTGTACAATTCAGTGATTCAGCTGTGTAGCTCAGCTCTCTCTACCTCTCTCTTCTATTTCACATTAAAGGTTAATGCTTTGTCGTTAGTTCTAGGGCAATGACATTAGAGCATAAGAGGCAGGCAGAAGCCACATGAAAGCTTGACTCATTTTGGGATTGAGGGTCCAAGAGCACCTCGAGCTGAGCCAGAGTGAGGCATCTGGCTCAGTCCTGGCTTGAGCTTTCAGTGTCTTGCTCAGTCATACTTAATTTGTGTTGGTGTATGCCTGGGTCAGCGTGATGCCTCGGTCAATTCCTGGAAGTCTCATCGATGATGAAAAGCTCTGGAGCTTCAGCGGGGCAAACCTGAATCTTAGGCTGAGTTGTGGTTCGACATTGCTGACTTGACTCTCGTCGATGAGTCAGTCACCTAATGGATTTTTTTAACAAAAATTCTCCAACATTTCTGGATATTCTCCCAGAAGGTCCTTTTGGGGTTCCAAAGTGTCCACAACACCAATCCAAGGTTCCAGAAGCTTTGAGTTGCTCCTTGGGATGTTGGGACTACTTCTCCCACAATGCACCCGGCCAAATCCTTTAAGGTCCAGCTGAAGGTGATCAACTGGTTTCTTCTTTCTGGAGATGATGCAGTTGGTTGTCTTTTAATCTGTCCACTCCATCACTTTTTAAAGCAAGGCAAAGTCCTTAGGGCTGTAGTTCTGAAGTGTGCAGCAGGTGCAGTCATTCAGAATACACTCCTCTTGGTGCAGACCAGGATTCCAGCAGTGCAGTCCATCTTCTTCTTGTGGTTTCATCCAGGGATCAGAGTTGCTGGGCAGCTCTCACATATTTATCCAGTGTTCCTAGGTGACAAGCAGGGGGGTTTCCATGACCAGTGTGGTGCAGGGTGCCACCCAGAAGTATGACAGCTTCCTCCAAAGTGTGGCATGTTCTTGTCCCAGAAAGCTATTCTCTTTCAATACCCAAAATGGAGAAGCTCTCTCCTGGAAGTTAAGATCTGTCTAAGCCAACCCCCTGGTGTGGCTAACTTTTCCTAACACTCCTCTCCCAGACCCTCTGCTTATTCAATTACTGGGGCTCTTGCCAGGCGGGTGGTGCAGGATGTGGGGGTGAGCCTGTGTCTATCCTGCCTTTTGCTCTGAAGCTGCAGATCTCCGCCCACCAGATGTCCTTTGTCTCTATGCAGGTCACTTCACACCTCTTCAGAGCAGTTTGACTCTGCCTGCCAAAGGCTGACCAATCAGGAGAGACTGCTGGAAGGCTGAATTTTAGTTCATCAGAAAAGCAAGTTCTACAACTTTTATTCTGTAATAGTTATGATAAATCTAGCAGTGCAAGTTGTTGGATTTATCATAGCTATTCTTTTAAGTCTTTGAATTACATTTTAGCTCACTCCTATCAATAGTTCTACTTTACAAAAGTAGTCCCTTGTTAGCCTATGGAGCCAATGTGATACAACGAGGAAAAACACATGTGGTCGTTATTCCTCGACCAGGGCAATCAAACATCTTTTATAATGCCCCTGCTTACAGTTATAAGGCACTTTGCCCATCGGGGGCTCTTAGAGGAGATCTTAGGTGTGATTTCTATGTAAAAATAAAGTTGTTTAAGACTTTGGAAGTACCTTTAATTCCAAGGTCGAATTTGCATATACTTTAATTTTAAAAGCAGCCTCCAAAACAGGGCTGCCTTTAAAATGAGAGCAGGCAACACAGCAGGGCATACTTAAGTGCATTAAATCTGCTGAGCCGCTAAACCTACATGCTCTACCATATACTAGGGATTACAGGTAGAGTGTCATACCAATTGTAATGACACCAATTACCATATTCTTTTTACACAGAGCAGTGGCTTTGAGTCTGGTTAGCAGAGCCCAGGGCACAATCAGAGTCAGTTACCACCAGTATCAGTCAATAAAATTGGGGTGATCAGGGCAGAAAGGATGACTTTCTCACATATTTAATTAGTCTCAGTGCAGTAGGAGATGGCTGAAATCAAGCGAGGACTGGGATTTCTCGAGTGACCAGCAGGATGGAGCCTTGCACATAATGAAAATGAGATGCTTAAATGCTGGTGAGGGGCTGACATTTATTTACAAGAAGGCTAGAAGGGAGGTACTGAAGCACAGAAACTATCCTGCGAGCTTCAGCATTAGAAACATCTTTACCTTTAGAAATGAAGATATAGAGAAGTGTGTACACCAGCAGTGAAGCTGCCTTAATCCAGCAGGGGACCTGCCTCTATAGAGAGCGTACCTATTACTAGGTTTTTCATGAAGAGGACTTATCTGGCATTGGTCCGCTCTCTCTTGAGTGAGATCGATCACTGTCGTAATTTGCAGCGTGCATAAGGGGAGAACACTTAAATTAACTCATGACTAGTTTGATCTTGCATCAGTTTTTCAAAAAATGACACTTTCGATGTGAAATGTGATTTACTAGTAACTCATGTGACATATTTTTTACATGAGGGCATATCTTACACACAAAAGTCTTGGGAGATATTCGCTGGAGACTAGTTTGGGCAGAAAATGACTCCCTGTAAGACATTTACTGTGTGAAGTAATGCAAAATTTCATGAATTTTTCTAAATAAATATTTGGAAATTTTGTGAACTTCGTTGGTATAATTAAAGTTTTGCCCAGACCTAGTCTTTAGCTATTCATGATTTTGTGTTCAAAACACATCCATTCAAGAACACTCTTGACTGTTTTGTAAGTGTTACCCCCCCACAGAACAAATTAGTTGCGGCCTGATGGCTTAGTGGACTAATCCATCCACTGTATAAGCCTGTGTTTAACCTCATGGTCACAGGTTCGAATCCCAGCAGGTTCATTCAACCTTTTATCCTTCTGAGGTTGATAAAATGAGTACCGTTGGGTAAACATCTGTTATTCAGCGCCAGGATACCCTTTGGTGAACGTGTGCTTTGCAAATACACGTTATGTTATTAGGCAGTAATATTAATGATTTAATGATAGGAACTGAAGTACACAGGTTCAGTTCCACATATAGAACCATCTTCAGGGCTATATTACTCAATGAAAGAGTCTCTTTTTGGCGAAATGTTGATAGAAAGGATTAGTCTGGATTTACGTTGACAACACCAGAACTGATGGTGAACCAGCATTCTAATCTATTACTAGACAGTGATGGGCAAACTGCAGTGAAGGACCGCAGAGTTTAATGACACTGTCCTCTGAATAATTGCAGAGAGATTCCTCAGTTTCTAAGGCACCTTTGATATGCATTTACAATTTCAGAATCACAACATTGTGCATCATTGCCAAGAATGGTCGAAATAGCTTTTTCTCACATCCAATTGTTGCACTGTTTATAATTAGGAATGTTTATTGTGTGCTGCGAGATGCCTTTTGAGGTCTTCAGAGCACTATGCATGTTCCCACAGTCTGTACACTGCAACGCGGGGGGAATAGTAATAGTCCATTCAATGATGTGTGGGCCATTGTCTTATATTCTTCAGTTACTATTCCCAATGCATTTACATCTATTATAGGTGAGCCTGAACACTTCTGTTTTAAACCTAGGGAGATGCCTTTGTGGACTGTATTCAGGCTGGAAGTGGCAAGTGCATTATTCCTGGCCAATTCCTTGCTTCAAGAGGTACCGATAGACTTGAAGTGGTCACCTACGGAGAAATGCTTGCGCAATTGCTAAATGATGATGGTTTGTAACACTCTGCTCTGCCATAATCTGGTCAATGCTGAAATGATCCACAATTTGTTACATTAATTGCTGCTTATGTTTTCAAATGATAACCTTAATACAATCATGGCTCTCATTAAGACATACACAGCTAACGTGTTTCGCTATGGCATATTGCACCAAAGAGTTTTCTCAAGGTACAACAAAAACTGTAGATCAGGTGATCATATAGGGCCCGATTCATGGAGGTGTAGTTAAGTTACGAGTGCGCAGTCTCTGCACTCGCAGAGGAATCTTCGCACTTGGGACAGAATCTCCGTATGACAAACTCCATAGAGTGTGCCATGCGAAAATTCTGGTGTGAATGTGGAGCCACCACTACGGGTGTAGAGGTTACGCACTTGTCACTTTACTACACGGAAATTACCATTAAAAAAATTGGGCCCATCGATGATAAAGCAAGATGTACTCTCAGTGAAGTCACCTGAGACAGAACGTCTCATTAATCCTGTGTAGATCATCATTTGGGTCAAAAAGACATGATACCACCTCAGAGTTGAGTTCAGTGCTTTGCACAATCTGGTACTCTAAAATCCCAAGATCCTCGAGTCTGCGTTTGATCAGTTTGAAATCTCACTAAGTAATAAACAAGTGTGCCAGGGCTGCTCCAATAATTCTTTTGGGTGTAGAGTGGGGTGTTCATTTTTGGACAAATCTTTGAAGTTTGCCACATGTGGCCTTGTGTAGAATGCTAAGAACTTTGAACATGATCCACGTGCCCCTGTGAAATACCATAGCATTGTCAGGACTGGCTTTATGTCATAGTAGCATCTCAGATTCATACACAATCTTGTGGCCCGGCTTCGACCATTTGCAACTTCATGAACAGCTTCATAAGTGATCTACTGCAAATGATGCTGTAGCAATCTAATCGTGCTATCACCAACATTCTTGTCAGCTCTACCTGGTGGTCAGTTCAGAGCAGATGAGAGTCCTGCAGATAAGAATGGATGCCCTTGACCACAGTATTAAGTTAGGAAATGAAGGAGGGTGCAGCATTGAAAACAAACCAATGATTTATACTTTCAGAAATAACTTGCTGATATGTTGGCATCTGTTCCACTCGGTACCAAGCTCTAAGTCTTAGTCATATCTGAGCAGAGGCAACTCTCCTTCGTCTAGTGGAACTCATTCTTCAAAGCAAGTGATAGGGTTGACCGTTTCTGATGAGCCATTTCTGAGCAAGAAGTGGATTTGAGTTTTGACCTAGGTTCGCCTGACACTGCTGTAAACACTTGGATATGAATATTGAAGAGCAAACAGAATGAATGCCTCCCTTGTCACATTCCACAAGATAAAATTATGGGACAATTATTCTGTTGACTCAAGCAAACTCTGTTTGGGATTGGAGAGGAAGAAAGTTTCCACTCCAGAGAAAATCACAACTGACATTATGTCAGATCTGTTGTAGAAACATCAATGAACCTTGATTTAGATGTACCAAAAATAAACAAAGTGCCAATAGCATTAGTAAGCTTTACGGATGATGTGGTGCTAATGGCCCGAACTGAGTCATGAATGTACCATCTTCTGGCAGGTTTTGAGTGACTTTTGTGCCACTAGAAGCCTTACCATCAACATTGGGAAAACCAAGGATATGATTCTTAACCAAAAAAAAGGACTTGGAGTGAACTTTAGGGTTTATAATAAGCCATTGTATCCCGCGACTATCTGGAAATTCATCGGGATAGTAAACTTCTGTGGGCCCCTCAGTTGTCCAACAGTAATACTGCTCTTTCCGAGCAATTTGGTGCAGTACTGAGAGTTGCAAAATCATGTGGAAAGCGTTTGATAGATTTGGCTAAGCTGACATAAAGAATGGAAGCCAAGGCCACCAGCATATATGGCTTTGAGATTTGGGGATATGGAAAACCTCCATCTGTTCAAATCACAGAGTACAACTTCTCATGACAGTTATTGAATTTGGCTCATGCAACGCCATTGGATGCCCTGAGAGCAGACTTAAAATAGAGGACTATATTGCCCTAGTACTGTTAAAGTATTGGATTCGTATTTGGTCCAAAGAGGAGCTTAATTCTTCGTCTAGAGTTACATTATCTGATACTATGAAGAACCGAAACTGTTACTGTCTACCCTGGTTTGTCCACATATTAAATGTTATTTATAATATTGGATTAGAAAACCTCTTGCTTTACCCAGAAATATTACCAAGGCTAGTTTTGATTTGGAAATAAACACTTAGGTGCCGATTCCGATTCTGGAAAAACCGGGTACGAACCGTCGGTCGGAGCGTTTTCTCTGTCCGACTCGTACCCGGGAAAAAAACCCTACAAACTTGCAAGTACGATTCGTACGGAAACACCATTTCCGTACGAGTCGGAAAAAACACCGACCGACTGAAAAATACATACGAATGAGATCCGGACGTGATGTCCGGACGGAGGTGGGCTTGTTTTTACGTACCAGCAAGTACGATTCGTACCCACAGCAGTCCGGACGGCAATATTTTTACGGCACCCAAAAAGTGCCGGAAAAGCTAAGTACGCCGCGATGCCAGCGGAATAGGGGGCCCGGTACGTGCCGTACCACCCCCCAGCCCCCGTATGTACGCCCCGAACACCCCCCCAGCCCCCGTATGTACGCGCTGAACCCCCAGCCCCCCCCCCCGGAAGTACGGACCGTACCCCCACCCGTGTATGTACGGACCGTACCCCCAGCCCCCTGTGTAAGTACAGACCGTACCCCCACCCGTGTATGTACGGACCGTACCCCCAGCCCCCCGTGTAAGTACGGACCGTACCCCCACCCGTGTATGTACGGACCATACCCCAGCCCCCCGTGTAAGTACGGACCGTACCCCCACCCGTGTATGTACGGACCGTACCCCCAGCCCACCCGTGTAAGTACGGACCGTACCCCCACCCGTGTATGTACGGACCGTACCCCCAGCCCCCCGTGTAAGTACGGACCGTACCCCCACCCGTGTATGTACGGACCGTACCCCCAGCCCCCCGTGTATGTACGGACCGTACCCCCAGCCCCCCATGTAAGTACAGACCGTACCCCCACTCGTGTATGTACGGACCGTACCCCCAGCCCCCGTGTATGCACGGACCATACCCCCAGCCCCCCCGTGTAAGTACGGACCGTACCCCCACCCATGTATGTACGGGCCATACCCCCAGCCCCCCGTGTATGTACGGACCGTACCCCCAGCCCCCCGTGTAAGTACGGACCGTACCCCCACCCGTGTATGTACGGACCGTACCCCCAGCCCCCCGTGTAAGTACGGACCGTACCCCCACCCGTGTATGTACGGACCGTACCCCCAGCCCCCCGTGTATGTACGGACCGTACCCCCAGCCCCCCGTGTAAGTACGGATCGTACCCCCACCCGTGTATGTATGGAGCGGGGGGGCTGGGGGTACGGTCCGTACATACACAGGGGGGCTGGGGGTACGGTCCGTACATACACGGGTGGGGGTACGGTCCGTACTTACACGGGGGGCTGGGGGTACGGTCCGTACATACACGGGTGGGGGTACGGTCTATACTTACATGGGAGGGCTGGGGGTACGGTCCGTACATACATGGGGGGGCTGGGGGTACGGTCTGTACATACACGGGTGGGGGTACGGTCCGTACTTACACGGGGGGGCTGGGGGTACGGTCCGTACATACACGGGGGGCTGGGGGTACGGTCCGAACATACACGGGTGGGGGTACAGTCCGTACTTACACGGAGGGGCTGGGGGTATGGTCCGTACATACACGGGGGGCTGGGGGTACGGTCCGTACATACACGGGTGGGGGTACGGTCCGTACTTACACGGGGGGCTGGGGGTACGGTCCATACATACACGGGTGGGGGTACGGTCCGTACTTACACAGGGGGGCTGGGGGTACGGTCCGTACATACACGGGGGGCTGGGGGTACGGTCTGTACTTACACGGGGGGCTGGGGGTACGGTCCGTACATACGGGGGCTGGGGGGGTTCGGCGCGTATGCGGGCACATGTCTCCATGGTTGCTATGGGAGTTCGGTCCGTACGGTGTTTTTTCCATGCAGTTGTAACATCGGACGCCCGGTACGGATCGTACTTGCGCGCTCGGACTTGAGTTTTCACATTTGCACATAAAATCGTCCGGGGACGTGTCGGAAACGTTTTCCGACCCGAGGATGTGTGGGGGACTTTTCCCAATACGATTCGTATGGACTTTTTCCCATGCGAATCGTACTTGCCAGTTTGTACGGTACTTGTACGATTCATACGGAAAAAAATCCGGATACGATTCGTACGGGGTAATTTTTTCCAGGATCGGAATCGGCCCCTTATTGTTTTTCTTGGTTCTGAGTTTTATATAGCGCAAACTTGACCCAAAGGTATCAGAGCGCTTCACATGAGCACCAGTCACGTTACACAAGGACACATTCAATTTTTTTTTTTTGTTAGGCACATTGAGATTGAGTAATTTGCCCAGAATCACAGGATGTCTTGAGCGTCATTGCCGAGACTGGAATCTGGTTCCCCAGATTTGAGATCGACTGCTCTATCTCGTTAGGCCACATCAATTAAAGACAAGCCGTGCAGGTCGACTTCTAAAAGGTTTTATGGTATTCAAACAACATCGCGGTTTCAAACATTTTTTGGCTGAAATATTCCCAATGGAAAAGAAAAAGAGATGTCTTTACTTAAAATTCGAATTGGGGAATTTACTGGTTGTTTCAATCACTCTGTTTGAGACAGATGACAAAAAAGTTTTTGAGCCATATCATCTTACATTCATGCTTCTTGGAAGATAAGAGTATGAGCTCAGGAAATCAGGAAATCTTATTTATGTTCATATAGCTGTACTTAAGCTCAAAGGCATAGATGAACGGAAGGCCTTTCCTTAGTTTTCAAGACATCTTTGGATCATAACCAGCGGTTCCCTAAGCCTTTACAATGCTCCAAGCAAGAAACTATTACAAACTTAACTACTCTCTCCTAGATCCGCATGGTAAAAATATATCATGCGGTTGTTTCTGAGATATTTCAACTGAGAAAGTGTTTTCCTGCTGCTTATTTAGTGCAATAACATGATGATTGTTTGAGGGGTTAATACAGAGGGAAGTACTAAGGTAATTGCACTTTATCGGAGATATTCTGAGATATTCCCCTGGGGAAAGTCCTTTTTCCTTGCTGCTATTAAGTGCAATAATATGTTGACTGTCCAAGGGGTTAACACTGAGGACAGGACTAGCACACTTGCACTTTATGCCTACAAGCTTTTAGAATGCCCTAAGCAAGTGACTGTTCCAGACCTAATTAACTCTTTCTTAGATCCACGATTGTAAAAACATGTCATGTGGTCTTTCCTGAGATATTTCAACGGAGAACGTTTTTTTCCTGCTCCTTATTTAGTGCAATATCATGATGATTTTTTGAGGAGTTAATACAAAGGGAAGTACTAATGCACTTGCACTTTATACTTACAAAATAACAGCATTTAAGTTTCCTTCATCACTTAATTATGTAGGATTTGCACTATGGGGTAGCGTAATGGTCTGGACTGTTATTTAGTCGTAGATATTTTCCTTAAAACCGTAGAAAGGTTCTCCTGGGGTTCATTACTATCTGTGATCGTCAGATCATTTAATCTTATAGATTTGTATTTTTATCATTTGTGACTTTAAAGCTAACTGTGAATTGTAAACGTAAAGGTTGTGTTTTTTATTGTGCTGGTAATTGTTATGGCATATTTTGTCTGTGAACAAACACGATTTTGACTTTGACTATAAAAAGAGTCCAGGACTACTGAATATATTTAGGTTCTTACATTGACAGCCCCTAACTGGAGTTTTGGCTTTTGAGAATAAATTCAAAGTTTCGGTTGAGGGCATCTCCAGTTAATTATGGAAGAATATGCCATTTTGCACAATGTATCCAAAATCAAGATTCTCCCTATGTCTGCGGGTCGCGCCTTAACACCAAGCCACTCATAAGGAAATACAACTTTACATCTGAATCCGCATTTGAGTCTCATTCCCTTCCGCATTAATGTGAATTTAAAAAGAAGGACAATGAGGTTGTATAGTACTTAGGTGGTAGACTTTGAAGCCACCTAAAACTACAAATCCCAGAACCCTCTGAGCTGCTAGCAGCGAGCCTGTGGAAAGTGACCACTGCGGAAACAGCAGACTGCAAGAAAAAAAACACAAAACAGAGCCTGTTTCCATTGAATTATTTTAAATGGGTATCTTTTCAATGTACTGTACAGCAACATAATTTAATTATGTACTACTTCGAATTTATAGAAACGTCATTCAGGTCACACAAGGAGTCAGAAGAAATGCCTGTGATCAGAAAAGAGGTAGTGGAGAAAGGGTAAGATGCCCAGGGCAGACTTAGAGACCGACAAGTGATTGGGCTCAAATTACGAGTGAAGTTAAATAAGGTTGCCCAAGCTCAGACAAAGGAGATGCAAGAAGTCTCGGAGATTAGAAACGAGGGAGTGAAGACAGAGCCAGCGGCCCAAGGTCAAACATGTAGTTTGCAGAAGTGTCTTAATTCAGAAAAGAAGAAGTGGGGATAGAGTAAGTTGCCCAAATTCCGAGAAAGGCCCAGCCTTATTCCATTAAGCACATTAAACCACGCTTTCTGCTCTGTCAATGCGGCTGTCCGGGGCCCTTGCAGGGGGCCACTGAAGAGGGCAGCCCTCTAGTACTATCTGGGCACCCCACAGCCCCTTAGGGGCAGGAACTCAGGGAGGTGTCACCCCAGCCTTGTCGCGGCGCGCTAGGCGAGCGTCACTTTCTGGGCGCGAGGACAGGGGGAAGGGTATATAGGCCCCCCCACCATCTTGTCGTCGCAGGCGGCCCAGTTCGTTGCCTGCCCTTGGATCGCCCGTAAGATAACCCACTGTAGGAAGGTGGAATCTGACTATATGGTTGCCCCCAACTTTTTGCCTGGTATTTGGATGGTTTTTGACTAGTCTGGCTGGGATCCTGCTATCCAGGACCCCAGCCTATCTGCTTCCTCCCTAAAACTGATGTGAGTACCCTAGGTACAACCCAATTGGATACTGAGGATACCCTGTCAGCCCTTGTAGATGGTACCCTAGGTACCCAGGGCATGGGTCCCTCAGAGGCCTACCAGGGCTGCAGCACTTATTTTGCCACCCTGGGACAGCCATACCAAATGACACCACCAGACCACTACTGTAGTCTGGGTAAGGTGGTGCTTGCACCCCCTTACAGGGATACAGGTACCCTGTATACCACCTATGTACAACACATGCATTCTCATTGGTCACCCCTCAAGCAGGCCTTGCTAATCCTACAAGGCAGGGTGCTGGGATATGTGTGAGGGGGGACCCCTACCTGAGTAGGGCCCCTCTGCAACCCTCGTAAAAATCATTGCTGGGTTGTTTATAGTGTAGCCATACCATATACTCTTAACCGCATTATAAGTATATCGCGATAGCGTGATAACTTGAGAATGGCTACACAGAACCATATCGTGTTTGGTGTCAAACATGTAGGAATCATACCCCCAGTCTAGCCATGGGCATGAGGGCATGATTCCCCCCTGCTAGAGGGGCGATATGGGAAAAGCGGCAGAATTTAGACACCAATTTAAAAGTGCACACGTATCACAAAATGGATGCTACTCGCCACCCACACGACTCTGGCTGCCTGTTGCTGGGCAAAACCCCAGCCTCGGCAGCTGGACAATAGGGATCCTGTTGCAGGGAGGTGCCAGCACCTTCCCAGACAGGCTATGTGGATTGGAACTGGGTGGGTGCACCATAGGATGCCTTTCAGAGTTGCACGTAGGCTGCTACAGCGCCTACATTCTGCATACACCGCCTGGAACCAGTTCAGGGGCATCCTGCTCCTCTCCCAGGCAGGAAACACACAAAGGGGAGAGGGTGTAGCCACCCTTTCCCGCCTCAACCCCCATTGGTGGACACTGATCTGGACACTCCCCTAATTTTGTGGATAAAGGTGAATAACGTGTCCCCAGAGAATCAGATTAATCTTGGACTTCACAGACTTGACATTCGACGAGCTGCTGCCCAGCTGACGGAAGAAATCTCCCTTGGGGTAAAGGAGTTACCCCCCTGCTTGGCAGGCACCTGAAACACTGCAAGTGACCCAGTTGGAACTTTGCTGCTCCTTCGGACATCGACGACTCCTCTCAACCTTGAGGTGGGTTTCCTAGCATCCCAGAGGCCAGTGAGCGTGCCCAGCAAGTCTGAGCACCATGGACCACGTAAGTGCCGAGATCCCTGATACCCCAGGACACCAGCCTCCTCTTGCGTAGCACATGACCCTCACCAGTGGGGAAGTTGTGCTTTGGCCCAATATTGAGCCAACCTCTCGGCAGCAACTGTGCCAAAGATCAGCGCTCTAGCTCACTCTGGTGGCCCGTGGGCACCCTTTTACGCACTCCAAATTGCTGCCTTCTACGGTCCCTTGTCTCTCGACTTGTGGGCCCTGGCGGAGGACAATCTTTACTTTTAAGAGTTCCCCTGGTTGCTCCAGGCCTGCTCTACAGTCTCCTTGAAGGAGACCTCTCACAGACCTCGTTGGTCTGCACCAGTAGCTGATTTGTTCATCTTGCGTGGGTTGCAGTTGCCAAGGCTTAGTGGATCCAATCAGGACACTAACACAGCAGCGACCCTCATCTGATGTGGGACAGTCACTCTTTAGAAGCTGGCCTTCCTTGAAGCCTCCCAGAGCCCGTGACTGCAGATGCAAGCTACACCTTTTCCACTTGAAGCACCCGACATTGAAGGGCTCTTTTCCTTGAGCTCCCTGGTCACTGTGCCGTGACCCAGACTCTGTCCTCTCTGCTTTCAGGTTCTTCTCTACAAGATCTACAACTTCAATCTTCACGGCATCATCAACGCTTTTGGCTAGCAGCAGTTTTGTACATTTTCCCATTGAAAATCAGCCTGCGACACGACATCGAAAACGACCTATGCACCCGGCTTCCCTGGGGCAGGTAACAGTGGTACCTCGGTACTCCCGTGGTAGGGGGCTCCTCAAAAGCTTAACTCTAAGTTTTTAACTTTGAACTCCTGCTAGAAGTGTCTTTAATCTGTTTAAATCAAACCGCGACATTCTCCATAGGCTTTAATAGAGATCCCGATAGCAGCTATTTCCACTGCACGCGCCTCCCGTGGGTCCCCTTCCTCATAACCTGGGGTGGATTCTTAAGGGGCCAGCGATCCTAAATGCCCTAGGCATTGTCTGTAGAATTGTCGTGGTTCTTATACCACTTTTTTAATATATGGTTTGGTCCCCCCCAGGGGCCCTGTGATTCCAGTGCTATTTATTGTATCTCTAAATGCTTGTTTGAATTGTAACTTTACCTCTAGCCTCATTAAGAGACTTGTGGGATTCTGTTTAGAATAAATACATATATTTTATATATGTACCTGTGTGGACTACTCTTTCATTTGGGTATTCAAGAGGTTATCTATGGTAAAACAATAAGCTTAACACTCCTTCAAGACTTAGCCTGAAGGCTGCTCTCCACAGCTACCACTAGGATAGCTTTCTTTAAAGGTTGTCTTTTAAACCTATCACCTTAAGAGTCGAATTGGACTGGTGCAAGGTGGCCACTATAACTAGGAACAGCATATGCCAGGCCAACTTCTCACACCCACCATATTACATAATGGTGTATGTAATAAACCTGCAGCAATTTTACCCAAACAAGAAATGTGTTGTGTGTTTATTTATTAGCATGCATGTTACGTTGGAGGGGTGGGGAAGGTTGCCAATGGTGGTACTATAGGCTAGAAAAGTCCGAAGAAACTCTCAGCTGATGCAGTGTGTCCCGAGGAAGAGTTGTCACCTTGGAGTACAGTCATAGCAGCCTTTTGTAAAGAAGATTGAGGCGTAGGAGTAGGACACCCACCCCTCAATCCCATATGCAAATGTCTAAATCTACATAATGCATTCGGCAGTGGTGCTTGCAGTGTCTGCTGCAAACGCCTACATGCCACCCCGGCCTGCTTCAAGGGTTTATTACTTAGATATCGCGTTTTTTAAAACCAAAAACTGTGATATTCTGCAAACATAGAAGTAGGACTACAATTTCACATCTACGAGCAGCAGTCAATGACTTAAGTGACACCGCTCACCAACATGGAAAACACAGACAGTAAAGGCACTAACAGGAATTCAATGTGCATTTTACATGCTATACCAATATCATCTGTGTTAAGTAAACTCCTTTCTTTCAGGGGCTTCTAATTACGTGTGCACATGAGCACTAGGAAACTTGCTTCCCTCTGTGTTCAGTCAATTCTCTTTAAAAACAGGAACATTAGCTAAATTTACTGGATTTTGCTGGGAGAAATATGGTGGAAACCGACACTGTTCCGGCAAACCCTGGCCGCTTGGCCATTCTACACTCCACTCATTGTCCTGTACAGCGGTATGCACAATTTTTATGACCCAAGCAAAAACTTGTGTAAATCATGGTTTGTGGCCAATGTAGCTTTTGGTAATTTCTGCATTATTTTCACTTATGATGCTTGCATAATTTTCAAATTTGACTTGGCTCGAGCGGAAAGCTCTTACGGGAAATGTGAAACTGGAGATTTGCCAAAGCCGCATGGGCTGTGCCTGTGCGGGCAACCTTCACCACGCGACTTTAGAAACTTTAGAATCTCTACAGACATTGTGCTGATGTGTTGCTTACCTTTTGTATATGAAGCCATGTCTCTTTTACAGGTGTCACCCCTGCCTCATCGAAATTTGAGAAACACCTGTAATTCTCACCAAATTATGCATTTCATGCACAAACAAAGCTATTTTGGCCACCCCTCGTGTAACAAAATGTGCCACAGTGCGGCACAATCTTTGGGTGCATTTATTCCGAGCAGCCAGTGCTTAATTTGGTAACTGACGTGCACCGGCCGCGTCAACTTGACGTCGACGCGGTTCTCGGTTTAGAACGTCCACGCGCCGGTCTCCTCTCTCAGTATGCAGTCATACACGGCGGTAGACGGACGCGAATGAAGAGCGGTTCTCAGTTGTAAGTGGATCCTTCATGTATGCGGACCTAATTTAATATATTTTTGGAATACACGGATTTATAGACGTACCGAACCATTGGATATAGATGCCTCAAGTCCTCAAGTTAGTGTTTCTTTTCAAGTACATCCACCAGCGATTTGGGCCGCATTAACTAATTGAATTACGGACTTCAGTTCCTTACCACTGACAAGTAGACCACATTTAACGGTATGGCAATAGGCCCCATACCCCCTGTTTAGGTTGCCCCACCCTGTCCTGATGAAGATCCGCAAGGCCGAGAATCTAATCGCCCCCATGGCCATACGACGGGTCGAAACGTCGACACCCCTTTAACCAAGCCTGGATCCTGAATCTAACTCCCCACGTGCCACTCTAGAACGGGGAACAGCCATTACAACGCGGTTTTTACCACGCGCAGCTTTTACATCGCATGCGTTACAACGCATGCGATGTTACAACGCAATGCCATTACAACGCAAGTCTTTACATCGACTTGCGCTAGATGGCGTGCTAACATTACAAATAGTGTAGTTTACTATCCCAACACCTTCCCTACTGTTAAGTGGACTGGAGTTGGAATAGTAAATTACACTTTTCTAATGTTAGCACGCCATCTAGCGCAAGTCGATGTAAAGACTTGCGTTGTAATGGCATAGCGTTGTAACATCGCATGTGTTGTAACGCATGCGATGTAACTGCACGCGTTGTAATGACACGCGTTGTAATGTCATACATCCCTCTAGAACGGAAGTCTATGCGATTTAAATTGTAACATAATTGTGATTATTTTGTGGCCAGGCTCCTAAGGACGGTGATTTACAACCAGTCCCATTTGTTTTTTGATATATTGAACTCTTTTATGCCATCTTTGTGAATATCTTCCTTTTCACTTCTTTACACTTGAGCACCCTTATTCCTATGCACGTTCCCTCTGGAGCAACCTTCTCTATTGAATCAATAACGTAGATAATATTGTCTGACTTTCACCATTTGACATGAAAATAAAATGCATGGCGATCCAGATTATGGGTTGTTGCACTTCTTTATGTTGTAAATAATGTATTAAGTCATATGAGCCGATAGCTCATTTAATCATTGGTTGATTTATAATTGAAGGTCTAGGACCACTGTGTTTTTGTATCAGTGCTTAATTTGAGCTGGTGGTGCCAGCACTTATCTTTGGGGACCGGCACTTTTTTTCCATGTGCAATATTTACTGAGTACAAGAGAGGGAAAAACACACAGATTGGAACGATGTAGGAAGAAAAAGACGGCAAAACATCACTGACAAAAAGCAGGTACCTGCAAGAGCAAGAAAAGGGGTATGGAGTGTCTGGTAGTGGATTAAAGATTATCGGCCTTGGTAGTCGGAGTTCCGACATTTAATTGCACTGGCCGTGGGCTTCTAAGGATAGTTATGGGCACTGGCACTCTTTGTTTAACAAATGAAGCACTGCTAGCAGTACATGCATCTATTGAGCATTAGGGAAAGGGGAGAGTCCAGACACTCCACCACTGCAATCACCTATGGTTTCATATAAGGAAACCTAAATTAACTCTAAATGAAAGACATCAGCTTGCATAAAAGGACATATGCATGTTTTTGGCAGAGCTATGACAATATTAGCAGAGGGCCAGTCAAAGAGCATGTGCATTACACTTTTTAGGAGGTCCTGTTTTCAATAATTGAATATTTATATTAAAGCTCTAATACGCAGGACAGACCTTACCTTCTTTCAGTTCTCAGCTGATCGTCAGTTCTTTTGTAACCTTGGCTGGTATACTGTGACCTCCTGCCTCAGATCTTAGCTCTATTTTGACCCCAATGTCTGACCTTTGACGGCTTAGTGCAGTGTATAGCCTAGTTCCTCTGACTCGCCTCAGATCTGACTCAGACTTCATGTTTTACCTGGTCCAATTACATATTTCCCTTTGCATAGCCCATTTGCTGCTATTTGAAATATGTATTATATATATATATATATATCCTGAGAGGCATGAACACCTTTGATGCCTGATGTTGCCTTTCCCAGATGCCAGAAGGAAGAGGTGGCTGCAGTGTTGTAAAGTGATGATCCACTGCTGGCAGCAGCTGGTGCCATGCCAGCTCCAGAGCTGTGGTCCTACTGAGACCCACAATGCCCGAGGGCTCCCCCACGTGCCCATGGCTGGAGCCATATTAGCTCCTCAGCAATAGCCGCGCTAAGATCCACAGTACCACAAGGTCCCCACCAGGGCTGGACTGGCTGTAGCAGGCATCGGGCATCTCCCGGCGGGCCGGAGGGGTGGGGGACGGTTTTGTGCCCGCGGGGGCTGGTTTCGTCACTGGGGACAATATTGGGCCCCTGTAACAAAAGCGGGACTGGTGCTTCTTGCTAGAACCCCCCCTCCTCCCAGTGATAGACATAGGTGGCTATGAAAAGCTGTAGAAAGCTGTACAAACCTCACAACTTATTTAGAGACATCCCATCTACTGACCCAGACATACACACACTATGAATACACATCCAGGCTCAGGTATAAATGATTCAGCCTCAAAGAATCTACCACACCTGGGGTAGGAGTGGGGTATGCTTTAACTGACCTCGGTTGCTGTGGTTTCTGGAGGGGACTGGAAGCGGGCACCACATTGTGTGTCCACCAATGTGGACATGAAATGAGCTGGAATTGTCAGACTGTAAGCAAAGACCACAGCTACACTGCCCCTTGCTCCTCCCCACCCCACTCCCGCACCCCCACCACTGAGTGTGAAGAATGCAAGCATTACTATGCTGCAAATGTGTTCACCCATATATTCAACGGGCAGCCATGTGAGGAGAGAGTGGCTCGACCACCTGCCCACAGCTAGATGGACAAGCGTTTGAAGAGAAAGTGATATTACATTGCCTACAGATCTACGTGACATCTTTAACAAATATCCCAATGACACGTACACAGAGGTATATGTACACATGAACACAAAAAAAGATAAAATTAATTTGGAGTCTAGGCCACAGGGCCGGACTGGCCCTAGCAGGCACCGGGTATTTCCCCGGTGGCCGCTGGGGACGGTTTTGTCACTGAAGGCTGATTTTGCAGCAATGCAATATCGGCCCCCTGCCACGAAAGCATAAGCGTTGCTTTTTGCTAGCAGCCCCCCCCCAGGGCCGGTCGAGCAGCAATCTGCCAGGGCTGGTTGCTGTTCCCAGTCTGGCCCTGGTCCCCACGCTGCCTGAGGTAGCTTCAGCCACCGGTCTAGACTCCTGGTCATTGTGGAGAGGTAAGGTGGTGAGGCAGGTCCGCCATCGTCCAGTAGGACATAGAGAGTGTTGGTATTCGCAGCGCTGGGAAAGTTGTGGGAGGTACGCTTAGGTCCTAATGAACATGTACTCACTGCCCTAAACCTGACATATCCGGTGACCAGCAGCAAGCAGGCTCGGTGGCCATCTCCGCTGTGCACACCACAGGATAATGGGTGTCAGAATTTGTTTGGGTGACACATTTCACTCCACCTCGATCTCTCTTACTGCTGTGTGAGGTCTGGAGACGGGATAAGGTAGTATTTTCATGTATCTCTGAGCACTTGTCCAACTCATGGTTCAAGAGGTGGAATTATGTTTTTCTTATTCTCCTCATTCTTCTGAAAGCCTGCTAAAAGATTAATGTTTCACTTGCTCTGCAAGCGGAACGTTTTTCCCGTGCCATTCATGGCAATACTCCTTCGTTTTCCGTAGTAACAAAGTTGAAAAACAGAATTGACCCTAATCCAGCCTTTTCAGTTTATCAAACATTTAGATTCAATATTGCACTGTATAGTATCAGAGTGAAAGCAGTAATGTCTGGGGAGAGGATGTGGTCCATCGGCTAGACTGCCGACTTTGGTGTTGGAAACCACGGTTGGAGGCTCGGGGTCGCGTCCAGATCCTGTGATTCTGGGCAAATCACTTAATCTCCCAGTGCCTGAATGTGTAATGTAAATACGGTGCTCATGTAAAGCGCTCCAATACCTTCGGTTCGAGTTCGTGCTATAAATATGAAGATTTTTTTTTCTTCCTAATAGAGTGATATGATTCTGTCTGAGAGGAACAAGAAGTTAAAGCCGAGGCGCATTGTGCAAAAAGGAAGAAAAATGACTCCATTTTGAGCTCGTCGCAGATTATTGCAAAACCTTTCACAAACCCCGTTTACCTGACAGTGAAACGGCTTTACTTTGCAAACGGATATTGCATCCGAAACGCCTTCGTTTGCAGACGTCTGTTGAAAAAACGTGCAAAATAAGTCAACTTTTTCATTTTCATAGAGCATCTTAGTCTTTTTTGTGCGAATATTTCTTTATGTCACATCGTGATGAATATACCTTTTATGAATGAGCACTCCTATGTCACTCAATTTAAAAAAATGTTCATCTCTGATTGTTCAATTAAAATATTTCTGCGTTGGTAACTTCAAAACCATACCCTCGCCTCAGCAGAATCCTATTCTGGCTAAGTGTCACTGTCTCTTATGGTGCCAGCATGCTTCACGGCGCAGAGGCGTCAGACGAAGAGGGTTTATCACACACTGAACCCCTTACACATAGTTGGTTTCTAGTTCCCCTATG
This sequence comes from Triturus cristatus, assembly GCF_964204655.1. NCBI lineage: Eukaryota > Metazoa > Chordata > Amphibia > Caudata > Salamandridae > Triturus > Triturus cristatus. Next base: position 255,182,464 of record NC_140586.1, read on the forward strand.
GAGGCTCTCCCCGGTCTCCTCGGTCTACTGCTGCCCAGGAGGGAAGCTGTGGCTGCAGCGACAGCCCTGGTGCACAAATCCCTGCTCCTTTCCTCCAGGTTCGTGCCCTGCCCAGCGCCCGTTCTCATCCTCTCCCATGTATCATAGGTTGGCAGGACTGTAATACTGCGGGATGGACTACTTCTCCTGCCTGGGTCATGCTAATTTACACCAACATTTTATTCAGTGGCAACTTTCATGGTGTAAGGATGTGCCATTTCCTTCCATTTCTTTTGGTAGCAGTGCTATTTTCCAGCAGTGAAAAAGGAATATGTGTATTCTAACCAGGGCACAACTCCTAAAAAAAGAAGTGTGGGGGACTAATCTAGTTAGGCAATATGCAAGTGACATCGCGTCGCGTGACATCACGGCACATGACTTTGCTCGTGGCATCACAGGAATTAACATCACAGGAAGTGGCATCACAAGCAATGACTAGACAGGAAGTGACATCACAAGAAGTGACTAGACAGGAAGTGGCATCACAAGAAGTGACATCAGATCTCAAGGCCTCACATATATGTTTAGCAGGTCTAATATGAGTGCTTTTGAGCACGGTACGAGTATACATGCCAGCCCTCATGATTTAGTCAGAAGACTCACACTTTTGTAAGTTACACATAAAACAGAGGTGGGGAAAGTTGATAGATTGTTTCCATGCACAGGATAAGAGCAGGAGAGGGCTGTTGAAGATATGGGTGTGCTGGTCAGCGATGAAGGTTGGTTTGTAAGCTCATTCAAGTAAAGAGATACGGAGGGATGGGATGGGGTGTGCTGCCACAAGTGTAAATGCAAATGTAATTGCCAGTACAGTTTGTATACTCTGCAATATAATGAACACTGTAACTGTCAGTACAGAATCAATAAAAAGAGTTATAAAAAAAAAAAGCTACACACAAAACAGTGCTGCTTTGTGTAAGCGAAAAGCTTCCTTTACCAAAGGATTGAACAAGCTCACTGCATTGCAGCCTACTCAATCAGGAATAATATTCCATATGCAGCACATTTCCATGTAGATGCGATTGCTTTAGCTGCCTTTGCTCTCCAGAGGTGAGATCACTATCCTACTTGAAGTATTCTGACTCACCCTTACCCACCTGCACTCATTTTAGGAGTTTGGGGCTCATTTTTCACCGACAGGCCATGACCCAAAGCAAGACAGAAAGGGAAGAAAGGAGAAAGAGAGATAAGAAGAGGACAGCAAAGGCAATGATGAAGGCAGCAAAGGCAATGAAAAAAGAACCTGCAAAAATAAGCAATCGTAGTGTAGTGAATGAAAAATGTTATGACAACCTTAGCATTCAACAATAGTAGGACCCTAAGAAAAAGTTTGGAGCTCTCCATTTATGTTTTTACAAGTACACACTGCCCTCCAAAATGTCATCTCCACATTTAGCAGCAAACATCTCTCATGTACTTATTGTTGTCATAACTATATCTAAACCACCCATACATTCACCAGTGCAACCTGACATCTCACCCTAGAATCAGTACCACCAGAATGCCCACACCAAGAATGGACCATGCATTTCAAAGTAAGAGGTATTAGGTCCACCTCAAAAGAACTGTAAGCCGTACAGTATCCAAGAATGAGAAGGAAATGGTGACAAAGGTAACTCACAAGAAAAAGGCACATGCAATTCCAGTCAGTGGTGTAGCTAGAGCTTCTGGCGCCCGGGGCTATCCCTCAGATTGCCACCCATGGCAGGTAGCGGAGGGTGGGGTGGATGCTGGGTAAAAAGAACGGCGAGCACTTGGAAGAGGTCCAAGAGACATGTGGTATAGCCGCTAATAGTTAGCTCGATCATGCAAGTTACATGCACTTACATGACACAGGCCAAGGCTACACAGTTGAATACACTGGCAGTACAAAGACATACAATTGATGGACGAAATGCAGAACAAATCAAAACATTCACCGCAAGGCAAGAGATCTGGGTTAAATCCATCATTCTTTTGCTCACCATACCACCCCAGTTTAGACCTGGTCATATGCAAATCAAGACGGATTTGCATATGGCTGGGTTCAGATTGGAATGGCATAGGGAGCAAAAAAACGATGGATTTAGGCCCAGATCTCTGTACTGGGGTGAATGTATGATATTGTTCTGTATTCTGTCCATCAATTGTTCTTTATGCAATAATAATATATAAGTACAGAGGTATCAAGGTTGACTTGTTTGCAAACTCTAGCATATTTAACCAAAAATATGACCAGAGTCCTAAATGCCGTGGCAATGTGTTGGTCTGAATAGATGTTATTACACCTTGAACGTATACCTCCATGGGTGGAGATCTCAGCACATAAAACAGAGAAGTAGTAGAGGTAGAGGTCTCCGCACATAGGTGTGTGAATTGCATTTTATAGTATGCAAGTAGTACTACTGTACTGATTATAAAGGTTGTACAACTTGCAGTTTCTGAATTGTGCTCGAACAGTTCTGATGTCTTGCCAATTTGTCAGTACGGAGAGGGGCCATATTGGGTTGTGCCTGCTCCCCTTTGATTTTTGCCCTAACGTGGGACCCATTTGCAAAAGACATGGGGAAAGGATTTGGGGTTGAAGGACTTTTACGGACCAAAGCCTGTTGCATTGCAATATGCTAATCACATACTCATTTAGTCCCGGACAGGTATTGCCTGCTGTCTCATAGCAGACTGAGGCATTAGAGTTAACATTGGGTATATTCATTAAAAGTTGAAAGTTTGCCTTAAAAGTCTGCTTTATGTCCCTTACCTGGATGCAGATTTGATGATCGGACTGATCTTTTAAACAGGGTCTCCAGTGATTCCTTCAAATAGTCTGGGTTAACAATATGTTTAAATCCTATGAAATTGAAATCCCTGTTCCAAGCTTAAGTGATAACTTCAAACAATTTCTGCAATGTGGTGCTTATCTGGATCTTCCAAATGAAACTATGAAATATTAATCAAAGAAAAAGCTGTTGAATAGTTGTTTACATCTCCAACAAACAAATCAAAAGATTCACAATTGTTGATGTCAATAATAATGAAATGTCATTATCATATTGCTCACTGTCTAATGAAGAAAGGATTAAACATCCTAATTACCAGTTCCATAAACTAAACCAAATGAGGATTAGCTGGTTTCTCCTTTTATAGTTGCAGCGCTAGCAGTCACTACTGGTGTGGGTGATTTGTAGCTAAAGTGGAATTCAACTACAGGTAAAAAATCCTGATGAACATGATTGTCAGTTCCATTGAGAAGGAGTCATGCAGCGGCAAAACCTACATGAATTCAGGATGATCCATGAGTATCTTGTCTCTGCAGGTCATTGGAAATCCTTGGATATAACCTTCATCTGATTGGCTAGTATATCCCGAAAGGGCAAATATTAAACAGTTTCATTCCAGTTCTTCTCCATGTTGAGGGGTTTTAATGCTCTGTCAAGGATGGCTGGGCGTGTCTTTTAGCGTTAACATTTCTGCCGACAATAAAGATGTTCTAGTGGGGACTATAATTTTTGAAAGAAGGTGACAAAAAATCTGATTCCATGGCTCAAGTTTGTTTCATTAGCCGAATTTGGACTTGGTGTGTCAAAATGGGTAAGTCGAACAAAGTTCTAAAGCCCGCTTTGTAGATGGTACAAGTGAGCACAGAGCTGCCATCTAGAAGCCTTCCACCGGTGAGTCTGGTTCCTGTACATCAGCAGGAGGGGATTTCTGCACTCCACTTCCAGGGTGGGTTCCAATGCCGGCCCTAAACCACCTGACCTGGTGCTTTTAGGTCATGACCCTTTATTACTAATCGTGGAATGGGGTAGACTCCTTACTTGTATGCTATTGTACCAAGGTACGCCTTTAACGTGCCAAAGAAATTTCCTTACATGCTAATCTGAGTCTGAAAAGGATTGTTGATAAAAGTAATACTCCGAATCACAGAATCAAGGGTCCACCTGGGGTTAAGCTGGACAAGAGCAGTCAAGTCCCATATTCACACTTTACTATACAGAGGTTTCTACTATTGATCACACGATCATTTTTCTCACAAATAATTACGATTATGAGAATGTAAGGGTGACCTTAATAGGTATCAAAAACGGAAACATGTTTTGACAGAGCAAGCTATTCACAAATTTCACGTCTCAAATGCCAAATACAGTTTCTCCCTCTTGCCTTATATCATTTACAGAACTAAAGTCGCTTCACTGTTGATGAATCTGTTCACTTCCGGTTCAACTCCACTTCCACAGTATTCTATAGTGCCATAGACAAAACGCCAGGCATCGTAATAATTGCTATGATCCCAGTTTGGTAACGAGTAAAATGGGAAAATACCCTTGTTTCCAGTAAATGTTACGATAAATCAGTCTGTAAGGCAACTGGTGCTCATGTAAAGCGCTCTGATAGCTTCGGGTCTGGTTCGCGCTATATAAAACTAAAAAAAAAAATAGAGGCATTGCAGGCTCAGACTAGGATGTAAATCAGTAAGAGAGCGAAGACATTAAAATAACACATGTGACTCAAGTGCGTTTAAAGTTTTTCCCAAAAACAAATCTGCTTTTCATGATAAAGGGTCAGTTTAAACCGTATACAGGGACGTGAAGGCTTCTGATGTAGTCACGCAAGATTTAAGATCACAACATAATGTGGGACCAGAACTACGTTGCACCAGGAGGCCACACAAATAGAGGAGTATGAAATGGAGGTATTGGAGAATACAGTGGTGTTACATCCGAATTTCAAAATGTACCTGTTTCAAAGCATGCATGAATATATAGCAAGAATGCGACTCTGTTATGTATTCAGAATGCTACAGTATCGAATATTTTGTTCAAACACAATTCTAATTTGGAACTTCTTCCTTTTTCTCTACTCTCTTAAAGTTCTATCAGCATTCATTTTGCAATGTATGCAAGCCTTACTTTGTTGCGTCACATCGAGCGCCGGTTAGTTCAAATTCGGATATGTTGTTGCTGCAAATATTTAGCTTACCTCTCTTGTAGATTCCACAGTGGTGGCAGGGCCCCTACCGTAGGGGTTCTGCAAATCGCCCAGCACTCCCCTGCCGAGACTCCACTTAGTCAAAAGAGTGCGTGGTGGTGGCACGCGTCACTACTGCATTTTAGCAGCCCTGCGCGGGGGCTGGCCAAAAATGATGCCCAGGGCCATCATTTGTATTGCTTTTGCGCGTTACAAGATTAACGGCGCTGGGAACTACATACACATTACGCCGCACAATGCACCACCACTACTTGCTAGGTGGTGCGTGCTTGCACTGCAGCCGGTGCGCTTTCCCTTGCACAACTGCACGTCACGTGTGCAGACAGTTCTCCGACCTCAGCAACAGACTCACAGCCGTACGTGTGGGGGTGGGTGGTGGGTCAGTGTATGTCAGTGTCCCCAAATCATAAACGCTGCCGCCATGTGCCACCAGGGTCGCACCACCGCCCATAAATAGTGCTGCCTGGGGTGGACCGCCCCCCCCCCCAGCTACGCCACTGATTCCAGTCCCAACTAGCACTTTCAAGAATATATTGGCTTTCAGAAGGAAATAATACTAGTTTGCAGAGAAAAACTGCTCAAGAGGGGAGATAAAGGAATAGCAAGAGACAGCACAAACAATAGACAGTAATCGGAATCTATACTAGACTACACTCGCCAGTAAGAACTTCGCATATCCTAGACTTTTTACACTGCCAAAATGGGGATGGCCTACTTCACCTACTTGTTTACAGTAACACTGACCTGTGGGCTTGCCTAGTCACTGCAACAGCATTCTGGAGGAGCCAAGCCTAAGTAAGCACACATGATTTTTCATTCCATACATAGCAAATGTCTGCATTACCTCAGTCTCCCGGACCTAAGAGCATCATAGCAACACAGATAACCTGTGTTATTGTGTTATAATATAGTGCATTACAAACTTTCAACATTGCTGCATGGGTAGGAGTGAGAAGGCCAAAAATCAAGACCACCATAATTTAGCAGGGTAACAACTTGGCAAAATGTAACACAGCCATATCCAGCATTCTCAAATTTACAGAGCTTCAAAAAAGCAACTTGACTGAGTGGTTGAAAAATTTCAGCACTCCGTTCATCATCTTGTTGTGTTGACTATGTTTGCCGTAAGTGCCCAAGGGTATGCCTAAACATGGGTGCTTTGCTCGCTGTGCCCCTGGATTCAAGCTAGCCTGGCTGAGGAGGGGTGATACCCCAAAATCAGTCCCAGAATTCTTGTTTCCGGTCCAGGGAGGACTTGACTTGGTAGTTTGGGCTGGACTGTTCCCATGAGGAGCAGGGTCAAGACTGATTTGCATATGGCTGGGTCCATATAGGGTGGCATAGTGAGCAAAAGTAAAAATGATAAAACTGAAATATTTGGGTGATGGAGGAGCAATCAGGATTATGCAAGGAAGTCCTCATTTGAAGTGAAAAGTGCACAGTTGCGGCATCTGTCTGCCAACCAAGCTTCAACCTCATGTTCCAAGAATTCAAGACAAAGCATTAACCTTTGACGTAAACCAGGAGAAATAGGGGAAATAAAGAAATGTCTATCTAATGGCTGAAATGAACAATGTGCCATCAGAAAACCTGGGATCAACACTAGCTTTCCAGCATGACAAAATTCTGTGGTCCTAGTCTGTAATATTGTACCATGTATAATAGAAATCTAGGATGTGGGGAAAGGAATTACCAAATAGGTTGACGGTGGGAAGAGACCTTTGATGAAAGTTTAACTACAAGGCCCACCTGCCTCCTTACGCTCCTGGAGCTCTAAACAGGATGCTACTAAAGAAATGCAAACATAGGGACCAACTGGCCCGGTATGTATGGCATGTATGAGTATGGTGAATGGAAGTTTCACAATTTAATACACACAAATAGGATACTAACAGGATCCTTGTGAGGTCCTGACGAAAGCCAACTAGCCCAGTGAGGCATTGATTTGATGGCTGAAACATGCTGACTTAGGGATACAGAGGATACTAATTTCTTTAGTGTATCCCTACCTTTTTTTAACTGTGTCAGAGTGCCTTTTGAAAATAAAATTAACTCCCAGGACACGCTAGACTATTTTAAATCTAGGTTCTCACCAGTGGCGTAACGAAAGTTTAAGGGCCCTCCCTGCAATGTACACAGAGGGGTCCCTGCTCTGGATTTAATTCGAAGCGCGCAGGCTTGAGTACTGTGCTGATGGAGTCCCCTGCAGCTCGGGCCCCCCGCACCGCGGGGGATGTGGGGGCCTGTGTTACGCCCCTGGTTCTCACCCAATAACAAAAGAGCTCCCTTAGCTACCAGGGTTGAGCCAGACCAAATACACTCAGCATTTGGACAAGGACTCTATGATGAAGCATGTCACTTGGAATTCCTGTGGGTGAGAGACCTTTGAATACCATAGAGTGATCCCCTTGACTTGGTATGGAGAAATAGACTAAGCATGGTAGGGGTTCCCTCCTGTTGGTTTTGTATGGTTAGGTATTTGGGAAGGTGAGCGAACCCTGTATCACTTCTCACTCCCTCCTTCTTGAAATATAGTCATAATAATCTAGGCCACATATAGGATGCATTTGACACTTGACTTTCATGTGGCTTCTGCCTGCCAACCACACTCTAACCTCATGCGCCAAGAATGAAAGACAAAACATTGACCTTTGATAAAATAGAAGAAATAAAGAGATGTCCATTTAGTAGCTGAATTGTGGTATGGCAGGTGGGGGCCGCGGTGATGATTGAGGGCTGTCGCCCTGGTGCATTGTTCTAGCAAGAAGAGGGCCTTCGCCCTGTGCAATGCTGTGACGTGAAGGGGCACCGTCACAAAACATGTATGCCAGGAGGGAAGTCATGGTGAAGTGAGAGGGCTGTTGCCCTGGAGCAACGTGCAGCTGTGAAGGAGAAGCAAACCATTACCCACGGAGAAAGAACAATGGTTCAATTACCCAACAATCCAGGAGGACCCAAGACCTGTCGCCGGATTCGGGAGGCTTACCACATAGGCAGAGGAGCATGTGGATGCCTGTCTCCTCTATCGTAGCATGCAGTGTTCTGCTCACCGCTGGGCCACCGAGGCATGCCAAGGCACTCCAAACCTCCACTGCAGAGATAGTGAGTAAGTCTGAATACTGGGCCGCCAATACTGGGCTTGCTTTGACTGACACACTACAGCATGGAGGCACTTTGACTTTCTCAAAGCCATCATGGAACTTCTAAGACTTCAACTCACAAGCGTGACCTAGCTGGAATGTCGCCTCACATAAATAGGGAATAACCTCAATCCTTTAACAGAGTAGTGGAACTCGATAGCTGATCCAAGGAAATATAGTGTGCCTGCCTTAAGAAGACTGTATATATTATTTGTACACAAAATACATGGGTGGATGTACAGGAACGCCAATGCACCACCCATGTAATGCCTACCTGATGCATGGTAACGCAAGGCAGTACAATGTCATGCCTTGCGTTCGTTTATTTTTTATGGGTTTTTTTATTTTTACAAAGTCACTCCAAAACTATTCTATGAAGCAATTTCCTCTTTGTATGTGTGCTGCAGAATGCATCATACATGCAAAGAGGAAATAACTAGGAGAAATAAAGATATTTCTCCTTGTTACGCCAGCCTCAGGTAGACTCACCAGTTTGGTGCAAACCCATGTTTATAAGTCTTTGTAAAGGGTTTGCGTCAACATAAATTGGTGGATGGACGAAAACGCGCAATTCCCACCCATATAGTGCCTACTCGACATAATGCAGGACAATTTGCTGCCTTGGGTCATTTTGTTTTTTACAAAGCCACACAAATGGGATTTTTTGTGGCACTGTAAGTCCCAAAATAGATTTCGCGTCAGGGTTGTGCCAGAAAAGTGACGCAACCCCAATGCAAAATCTGGCCCCCATCTTATACATTTATTTTTTTTAAACTCTGCTACAAAGAAACTGGCAACAAGGAGAAAACTGACAGTAAATCTGTTCTGCATAATTGGTTGCACAGTCTGAATGTTAAAATATCTTACGGGGTTAAGGCACCTGCTGCAGAAATCTCTGTGTTCCCAGTGAATCTGTGGGAATAATAATGGTAAGATAACTCTGGAATTTAATGCACTTTCTGGAAAGATCTGTTTTGTCTAGCACCAGTTTTAGTCAAAGTTGCATAGAGGAGAAAGCACATCATGTAACATGCAGATGATAGATTTTATTTTATGTAGATAGGTAAGTAGGTTACTGCTTTGAACACAGCGATCCTTATGTTACTTGCAGTTGCATTGTAATCCTTCTAATATAGCCAGGGTCACTGGAAATATGCGATTGTGTGGCAGTGGTGTTATTAGCACAGTTATAGATTTGCCTCATTTGCTACATAATCCTTCATCTGCTGCATAATCTGCAGATTTTTCCCCAAAAAATTGTTTCTAGCTCAAAAGGTTCAAAAGTTACTCAAAGAGAGGAGCCTAGCGCGCAACCAAGATGGCCGCGTAGGTGCGAGGCTCCCGAGGACCTCCGCGACCTCCTGCATAAATCCTGACTATATCCTGTCCTAGACGAGGGGACTGCGTTCGTGAGACCGAGCTGAGGTGCCACCCGTTTTCCGTTTCCAAATCGGACCTCGGACACCGGCGGGAGCATCGATTGAGGTTTGCGGCCTTCTCCACGCCGGCCCCCCGGATTGGAGTTGTGGGGCGATCCGGAGACAAAGTGAACAACAGCGGCGGGCGAGGCTGGGCGATTCGCGTACCCCGCACTTTCACTTTTGCTTTCGCGCCCTCCTTGCTGCCAAGCGAGGTAGGGTCGCGAGGCGGCGTGCGGTGGTGTGACTTCATCGGGGTGCCCTGCCGGCCCGCCAGCTGTGATCCGCCCTCCGGAGCTGTGGTCGCCCTCCCCCGGAGCCCGTGAACCGGTCTGTCAGCCCCTTTCAAGGAGATTGGCACGATTTGGGGACTGGAGCCATGTCCACAAAACAAGATGGCGACCGGGCAAAGGTGAAATCGACCCGCCGTGGCGCAGCCCCTCAGTCTAACAGCATGGACCGCTACACCCTCCAGAAGGGATCTCCAGAGGCGCCGCGTAGGTCCCCTGTTGGCCCGACTGATGCCCCTGCTTTGCCCGCGGATCTGACCCTCCGGGACGTCATGGGCGCCATCGCCGAGATGAAGGCCTCAGTGGACCAGCGCTTTGACACTCTGGCGCAAAAGATTGACTCGGTCCTCGTGGATGTGGGCCTGGTGAGGGCCGATCTGTCCAAGACGAATGACCGGGTCGACTCTTTGGCCCACACCACCTCGGGCCTCACATCGGACGTGGCGGCCCTCCAAAAGGAGGTGCGCCGACTGGGCCAGGCGAGCGCCCTGATGGATCGTCGACTGGAAGATTCCGAGGGTCGGGCCCGGAGGAACAATGTTCGCATTGTCGGGGTGCCGGAGGGACGTGAGGAGGAGGCGGCAGATCTGTTTGTGGAGGACCTGATCCTCACCCGTCTCCAGCCCCGGGGGCTGAGTAAACTCTTCGCAGTGGAACGTGCCCACAGGGTCCCCGGAGGGAGACCTAAGATCGGAGCCCCTCCGAGGCCTCTCATTGCCCGGATCTTCAACTTTCGGGACAGAGACGCTATCCTGCAGACTTCTAGGCAACAAGGACCGGTCAGACTCGACAATATGGACGTAAACTTCTATCCTGATTTTACTCCGGCGGTCCAGAAGCAGAGACTGAGTTTTCTCGGAGTCAAACGTCGCCTACGGGACCTGAACCTCAAGTATGCGATGCTTTTTCCAGCGAAGTTGAGGGTAGAGGTGGATGGCCGCACGCACTTTTTTGATCGTCCCGAGGCGGCCGGGGACTGGTTGGACACTTTGCCCGGGGATCGGGGCCGGGGGGGTGGGGGGGGCGCGGTTGGTGGGGAGGGCTTGCCGGATCAGGACTGAGGGACTAATAGTAGGCCTTGCTCTGGACAACATTATTGTCATCATTGACTGATTGTGTAAGTTCCCCTCCCGTGGAGGTCGTACGGGGTCTCTTGGGGGCTTTCCCTCCTCCTCTGGGGGACTAGTTAGTGTTTTCATCTATGGGGCGACAGGCACACTGCACTTTGGGGGGGCTGTTCGGGCTCATGCAGGGGTGCAGGGAGGGGGGAGTTCTGTTGGGACGGGTGGGTTGGGGTGGGGTGTTGTTCGTTTTTACCGCAAGGCAAACCCTTTACTGTATTGGTGTTTTTGAGGTGCTCTCGGGGGGACGAGTGATGGCTTCTGTATGTGATGGGGGGTAGGGACTTGACTTTGTTGTCTTGGAACGTTAATGGACTGGGGGATAGGATTAAGCGAGGTGTGGTCCTGCAGTATCTGAAACGAATTTCGCCAGATGTGGTCTTTCTGCAGGAGACACACCTTATTGGTAATTCCTTCTTTGCCATGAATCGGCATGGCTATCGTTTGGTGGCCCACTCGGGCTTCACGTCTGGCTCGCGGGGGGTGGGCATCATGGTTAAGAACTCGCTCCCGCTGGAAATAGATGAGGTGCGCCATGATGAGAGGGGACGCTACACTGCCTTGGTGGGGAGAATGGAGGGCAAAGTGGTTGTCTTTGTTTCAGTGTATGTCCCACCGGGGCTACAGTCTACCACTTTTGCGGACCTGGGGCGCCTCCTCCTTGACCTTCCGGGGGGGCTTCTGGTGGTTGGGGGGGATTTCAATGCGGTGGTTTCTGGGACTATGGATCGTCACCCCCCTAGGGACCTCCCCCGGGCGCAGGCGTGGCTGTCCGGCCTTTTAGATACATTGGGATTGGTGGACTGATGGCGCTTAAAACATCCCACGCAGCTGCAATACACCTTCCATTCGGGTGCCCATGGTAGCCTCTCGCGGCTTGATCATATCCTTGTCCCTGCGGCCTATGCTGGGAGGGTGGGAGAGGTGCGCCATCTGGCGCGGGGTATTTCAGATCACTCCCCGCTCCTGTTGCACTTTGGTGTCCTCCCGAGGGGGGAGGGCAGGGTAGCTCCAATCAATGCCTGGTATCTGCGCGACCCCACTATTCGCGCTGACCTGATTAAATCCTTACAGCGGTATTTCGAGGAGAATGTGGGGTCTGTCCCTTCGGCTATCTCCCTTTGGGAGGCCTTCAAGACAGTTATTAGGGGGGAGGCCCTCTCCTTCATATCCCATGCCCGGAGGCGCGAGCAGGAGGAGGTGACCCGAGTGGAGGCCGAAATTACTGAACTAGAGGGTGATTTGGGGAGTGGGGTGACGGATGCTGCACTGCATGTTCTACACCTTAAGCAAGCGGCCTATAGGGCCCTCGTCACGGAGGCAGCCAGGGGCCTCAGTAGAGAGCAACAGGAGCGACTGTATGATGTGGGTGATAAGGCTGGTAAATTGATTGCGTGGTTGGATAAAAAGGAGAGAGCGAGTCGTGTGGTTCCGCTGATTGAAAGGATGGATGGTGTACGTGTCACCGAGCCAGAAGACATTGTCTCTTGCTTCGCGGATTATTTCCGCGAGGTGTATTCCCCGGTCTCTCCCTGCTCGGAAGCGGATTCTCATGCCCTGCTTCGAGATATCGCGCTGCCCTCCCTTTCGGTGGAGGACAGGGAGTCGTTGGATGCTGCTCCTACCTCGGACGAAATTGCCCTCGCTATACGCTCGGTTGCATCTGGCAAGGCCATGGGCCCGAACGGCATCCCTATCGAGTTGTATAAGCTGCGACCGGACGTACTGGCACCCCACCTCCGCGCGATGTTCCTTGCGGCCCACTCACGGGGCTCCCTCCCGCCGGACCAACGTCTGGCTACAATCGTGGTGATCCACAAGGAGGGGAAACCCCGAGACCGGGTTACCTCCTATCGGCCTATCTCGCTCTTGAATGCGGAGCCCAAAATCCTTGCCAAGGTGCTTGCCAACCGGCTGTCCGGCGTGGTGGGCGATTTGGTCCACCAAGACCAGTCTGGCTTTATCCCCCATCGCAACACGGCCCTCAATCTGCGGCGCTTGCACGGGGTGCTCGCGCGTGTTCCGTTTGTGCGGGAGCCGGCCATCTTGGCGTCCTTAGACGCCACCATGGCGTTTGACACGCTCGAATGGCCATACATTTGGGCGATGCTGGCGAAATTTGGATTTGGACCGGGATTCATCAGCTGGGTCAAATTGTTGTACTCGGGCCCGTTAGCGCAGGTGGTAGTGAATGGGCGAGTCTCGGCCCCGTTCGCGCTGGGACGGGGCACGCGACAGGGTTGCCCCTTGTCGCCGCTCCTGTTTGCACTGGCCTTGGAACCCCTGGCGGAGTGGCTGCGGTGGCACCCTTCCATCCGTGGTCTCCGTTGGACCCCCGAGTATGAGGACCGCGTGTCCCTCTACGCTGACGATATCCTTTTGTACCTAGCCTCCCCGCGCAAATCACTGATTGTCCTGGTTGATGTCCTGCGCTCCTTTGGCCGTAACTCAGGCCTTGTCATCAACTGGGCTAAATCATGTGTCTATGTGCTTTCCGGGGAGGCTCCCGTCCTCCCGCGGGGATGTCCGATCCAGATTGCCTCGCAGGGGTTTCGGTACCTGGGTGTCTATATCACGCTGGACCCGGCGGCCCGCTACGAGCGAAACTTGCTTCCCCCCCTCCAGCGCTTGAAGGAGGACGTCGCGCGCTGGCGGCACCTGCCGCTTTCGCCGCTCGGCCGGGCGGCATTGTTTAAGATGATGTCGTTGCCGCGCTTCCTGTACGCTCTCCAGAACACTATGGACCTAGTCCCGGCGCGCTACTTCCGTGAGGTGGAGAGTCTACAGCGCCGCCTGTTCTGGGACGGGAGGCCGCGTATAGCCCTGGCGAAGTTGACGCTCCCGTGGTATGACGGGGGGATTGCCCTCCCGGACATTAAGCGGTATTACTGGGCCTCCCAGCTAGCTGCAATTAATCACAGCCTCTATGGGCCCGCCTTGAACCCGGCATTTGAAATGGACAAGATGCTCCTGCCCGGTGGCGACTACAATCGAGCACTCTACTCTGGCGCGCCGGATCCCCGCTTGACGGGGCCCACGCGTGTCATGGTGCGGGTGTGGCACGCGGCCAATGCAGCTATGGGGTGGAAGGACCGTTTGACCCGGGCGTCGCCGTTGTATGCGCCTCAGCGGTTGGGCTCCCTGTGGACCTCGAAGGGCTTCGAGAAGTGGGACACGATTGGCATCAGTAAAGTGGGGGACCTCTGGACGAGAGGGGGATTTAAAACATTCGAGACGCTGCAGACGGAGTTTCAGCTGCAGGGCAGTGAATACTTTCGGTACTTGCAGGTCCGTCATGCGCTGGGCTCCGTCTTCCCAGACGCCGCCTCCATCCCGGAGTCTTCCCCCCTGGAGGATAGAGTGCTGGATGGCCACGTTCCGGATGGCACGATCTCCCTCATTTACAAAAAATTGATTAATGACCGCTCGGGCCTGCTGACCGGCCTCCGTGAGGCTTGGGTTGCCGACGGGCTGGAGTTGGACGACGAAGACTGGATTTCCGCGGTGGCCTCTCCGAAGGAGGTGGCCATACCGGCTCGCCTTCGCTTCGTCCAGCTTAAGATACTCCACCGGGTTTACATGACGGGGCCAAGGCTTCTGCGTATGGGATATGCTGAGGATGGGTTGTGTAAGCGTGGGTGTGGTGCTTTGGTGACTTTTTTGCATATTTTGTGGGAATGCCCGAAGGTGGAGCGATTCTGGCGTGGTGTGCATGAGGTCCTGCGTCTGGTTACGCATGTCGCACTGTTGCCTGAAGCGAGGAGATGCTTGCTGAATGTGTGGGAACCAACTGATTACTCGGTTCCGCAGACGCGATGGGTGACTCTGGGATATATGATAGCTAAGCGTGACATCGCTCAACTGTGGGGATCCCAGCGGCCCCCGGCGGTGTCGGCCTGGAAAGAACATATGGATTGGTGCATGTTCCGAGAAAAGGTGGTGTATGTGGCGAGGGGCAAGCCTGGGGCGTGGGTGAGAATATGGGGCCCCTGGAACGCCTACCGCGGGGGTATTTGCGAGCCACCACTGCTGCCTGCTGCCTCACCGGCTCCGTCCCCCTAGTTGACCCCCTCCCCCAGCCCCGGGCACAGAGTTCCCCCAGTCCTGGACTTGTTTCCCTTCCCCCTCTTCAGATTCCTGTGGATGGTCGGGGTCCCTCATTCGAGGAGCACGTGTGGTTACCTTCGATAGCGGGTTGCCTTGCGGGTGTGTTTTTCTATGTTGTTGCGTGTGTATAAAATGAAACCGTATTGTGGGCTTAGAGTCATGTGGCCCACGTCGTTGATGTCTCCTGATTTGCTTCTCTGTAACGCCCAGTGCCCTTTTGTAAGTTTGTCAGGTGCTCCTGTCACTCTAGCGGCCGGCCGGAAGGTTGTAGGCCCATACTTGTATATATCTGAGATTGCAATAAACGGTATAAAAAAAAAAAAAAAAGTTACTCAAAACACAGCTGTGCATGTTGAGGTGCAGTGAAAGGCCCTTTGCAAAGGTTAACTGTTCATTTTTCTATTGCTTATTGCTATAGTTGGGTATTAAATGAGGTGCACCCAAAGCCTAGACAGTGTTAACAAGTGCAAAAATGACAAAATAATGAAGTAATAATATAATTAATTGTGCTATACTATGCCACATAATTTGCCTTTTCTTGCCATTTAATTTACTCAGCCTTGCTGCATAATTTTGCCCTCCCCTGCGGCATAATTCCAGTGACCCTGAACGTAGCACAGAGTGCTATGAAGGAAGATATGTAACTTCTACACCTTGTAACCCCCACTGTCTTATGTAACATACCCTGTACGCTGATTTACAAACTTATATGATTTATTGTCATGTAATGTGTAAGTAAGATGTAAAGCGCTCTGATACCCCGGATTGGGATGAGTAGAGCTATACAAGAAGCAATAGTGGTATTTAAATTGTTATTTCAATGCTTCATCAGGGTTAGTAAACGCTATATAAATGCAATTTATTTTGTGAAAATACTGGGAATGATCATCATATCTGACAAATCTTACAGTGCTTTCATATGGCCTATGCAGGACCTGAAGAAAGTCAAATTCATGCCTCTCTTAAGCAGGTGTGAAGTGCTTATAAGGTGTGTACCTTTGTATCTTCTCCAATCCATTAACATCTAAATGTGAGGCTCCAGGCCCCTCCCAGCCAGGAGACTTGAACAAAAAGAGGCCTGCTGACCCCTCAAATTCGGCCTTTGTTATGGGCCCAGCTGGAGACTGAAATAAGAAAGCCCCCTCCCCGCGCTGCTGAATGTGTCTCGGTGTTTGAAAATTACACCAGGACAAGTCCAGCATAAGTTACAGTGGCGCGCAACTTCTTGGATGGGTGGATGGCATCCACCCTGATAAAATAGTGGGTGGACATCGTTTACCCATTTGTAACCCCGACTTATGCCCTGATTTCAACTATATAAACAAAATACAAACAGTGTTCTTTTCTGCCTATATTGTGGGTGTGCCAGATCGGTGGTTTGCAGATCCGGTTTTCTCTGCTTACCACCAAGAAATCGTCATGGATTTCATAAAATGTTGACTGTCTATATCAATTTTCAGCCTGATCATGAGCTCACAAAGAATTTTAAAAATCTTTATCTAGAGGAAAAAATGTACTGCCCCTATATTTACAAATACCTACAAAAATAGATTACATTTGCAATTTGCTCTTTGAGAGTCACTGACCCATGTTTCTTGAACACCAGTAGAGAATCAGATAGAAAATCTGATTTTAGAGGTACTACCTCACACCCACTTTAAACTAACCTGCCACTATTCACAAACCTAAAGCAGCAATATAAGTTTGCGGGGTAAACTCCTGGAAATATACTTTATTATTGTTGATTGTAGATTTGAAACCCCAAAAGATAGGCTTCAGGCTTTTATCATTTGGAGATTGTTAAAATCAGAACCACTGGGTACTAAAAACAATTTATGGTTAGGTGCCTAAACACAATGCAATATTTGAAATATACTATATATGACGTCTCTGTTATTATTCCAAAGGTGTTTGGTAAAGAACTATCATGTAATGGCAAATATATTTTTTACTGAGCAATAAGATTGAGAGCAGGTGAATTGATCTGGACATGCTTGTATTGGATTTAATCCCATTTCTCTATTCATTTATGTTATGTTTGTAAATTTTTATAAAGTGTGCTATGCGCTAACATCCACTTGCGCTTCAGTTTTGCAGGGAAGGTTACACTCAAGAAAGGTTGGGATGGTGTACTAGTCCTGTTTCTCCCAGTCATTAATGTGTATTCTGGTTCAATTTCTCTTGAAGATCAGTGGGTCTACTGTTCCTCTTTCGATTGGTAGAAAAAGAGTTTTCTGGTCCAGTTTCTCCTGATGTTTTCACTGATTTCTGACTCAGTTACTCCTGCTGGTCAATAGGTCTAGTGACCCTGTTTCTCTTGGAAGAAAATTAGTTGTCTGGTCCAGTTTCTCCAGATGTACTGAGTGACTTCTGACCCAGTAACTCCTGACGGCCAATGGGTCTTCTGTTACTGTTTCTCCTGGTGGAAAATGAGCTTTGTGGTCCAGTTTTTAAAGATTTTCGAGTGACCTCTGACCAGTTACAGCTGAAGGTCATAGGGTCTTCTGTCGCTCTTTCTCTTGGAGAAAAATGTGTTTCCAGGTCCAGTTTCTTCTGATGCACAGAGTGATTTCTCATCCAGTTACTCCTGATGGTTCTGCTTTAGTTTATGGTGAATGGGTTTTCTGGTCTGTTTTTTTGCACTATCATGAGTGTGAGCTACATGATGGTGATGGAAAAGCCTTGTTCATGGGGAGAGAGAAAGCATCATCATGCATGTTATGCTCCTCTTTAAGTAGATTGTCCAAACCATGGCGATTCACTGGCCTAAGGACTGGCTATTCCAAGTCTCCTACAGCAGCACTAAATTGACACGCATCTCCCTTTGCCAGTAATCAATCAAAAGTGGGCTTAAAATTAGAGAAAACAAGATGGTTCACCAGCATGAAAATCAAACAAATAATAACTGACTTTTCATGTAGCAATCTATAGTTTTTACAATTACTAATCACCATACATAACAGTTGTTACTATTGGCAAATATAATGGTGCTCAAAAGGAAAATAAAAATAGGGATTCTGAGCGGCACAGCAGAAGCAGAGAGGAAGGCAGTGGAGGAGGAGCGAGGGCTTATATTTTACACTATTTAATGTTGAGATTCCACTATTGCTATCAGAGAACTTTTATAACTGTAAAAGCCTCACATGTGAATAGTGCTTTCGTGCAAACATATAAATGTGAAAAGCAATGGTTCACCAAGAACTCATTCAACAAGCGAATACAGAATGATTCGCAAAGAAAGTACTGAAGACAATTCATGTTAAATGTCAGATCAACAAACCAGTGGCCTAGTTTTTATATTAGAAAGCACCAGTTTAATTGATGAAATCAATGATAGAAATACTCATAGAATCAAATAGCAGAATAACACAAGAAAAGTACTGTGTCCCCAGTAATCACACATATGAAAAAAATACTTATAAATACAAATACAAGTGTGTATATACAGTAAAAGAAACAGCTAAGGTTTGTGTAATGAACTGGGTGAAACAGGGTGTAAGAGTTCACAGAGGAAACCAGCAAACAGTAAGCAGAGACTAGGTATGAGTCTTGTATTATCTACAACGTTTCAACCTCTGAAGTTACTTAAAGAGATCTTATCATGACAGAAACAGATTTGGGCACCTCTGAATGGATGAAGACAGGATATTTCATTTGCAAAGGGTCACTCATGGAGTGTGCTGTTAGTGCATCATGATACCTAAACGTTGGTCATTTGTGAGAAAATGGGCAGCCAATAAATAGGGGCAGCACTATTAATTGGAAGGAGTTATTTGGAATCCTGCTGAGTACCGCCCATTTGGTCTTAAATATGTCCAAATGGAAAGGTAACTGCCAGTGAAGACTTAAAGTCCCAGGGAGGTGACATGGATTCCAAAGTCATAATTATAAGAGATACAACATTGTAGATATACTTGTGAGGGTTTTCAGGAATAAAGATGGTCTCTGAGCGAAAACATCATCGAACATTTATAATGTAGGTGATTTTCCAGACCGAGCACCTTACTTTACTTTATATTTTCTGTAAAAGTCTCGGGTTTCAATCTTGCTTTTGTGAAACCATGGGTCATGAAAACATAGGCAGTAAATAACATATTGCATGAATGTTGAGAACATGGCAGCCAATCAGATTCCTTCAAAGGAAATGCAGAACTACCAGTAAAGGGCGGCTCTGGAATTCTTTGCATTTCATAGGTCATTTAAATTGCTGTCAATGAGTAGAGGAGTGACTGGTGGAATAAGGGTGGGAAAAGAAAGGAATTGGTGGGAGGTATGATCAAAATACTGACAAAATTATGTACTAGCAGCTTTATTACATTGGATCCATTCCACAACATTAGTTACTGCTGTCCCGTAGCCTCCTTATGTACCCTCTCTTGTCTCAAATGCACACAGCAGTTAATGCCCGTAGGGAATCAGGTTCTAACCCATTAAAACCCCCTGTGGTTTTGCCTTTGAAATTGGAATGTGTTACAAGGTTTAGCTCTAATCGATTAAAGGTATGCAGTTCCTGTGGAACTGCATACCTTTAATTGATTAGATTTACCCCGGAGCACGTATGCTGAACCTTCATGCGCTCTTGGTCCCTTCTTGTTGAGATTGATTACAAGGTTTAGAGTCACACTTTGTAACCTAAAATAGTGGTTACTAAGACCAAATATGAGGTTTGTCTGGACATAGCTAAGTTCCTTTCCTTATTTAATAATATATTATAGTTCTCTGTGCCAGACTTAATGCGATTGATCCTGTGAGCTACCCTGCTATAAGAACTCCTTTCTGTGCTGATGCAGCTGGTAGTTCAAAGACTGTTGAATGCAAAAGACTAATTCCAGGGAGATTGATTTATGAGGATATGGTAACCGGTTTACAGCAATAGGCGCCCTGCAATAAGTATGGGGAAAGCAAATAGAATGCATATTGTACACGGTGCTCAAGGACAAGGTTTGGTTACCACACAACCCAAATGGGCCGCTCAAAAGAAGGGCACTTTAATCAACAAAGGACAGTCCGAGCACTCAAATAGTAAATTTACGTCAATGTCCAAACAAGGTAGATAGCAGTAAGTCCACTTTTAATCCATGTATGAGTCCTTGAGTATACAATCACAAAAGATCTTCACATCCGGTAGAAATTTTGATAAAATCCATGAAAGCTTCAAACATCAATGGTGTTAAGTATTCATCACAAAGAGTTCAGCCAAAGGGAGATTGGGTGTCTCCCGGGAGGGAAAGTG
Organism: Triturus cristatus; assembly: GCF_964204655.1. Classification (NCBI taxonomy): domain Eukaryota; kingdom Metazoa; phylum Chordata; class Amphibia; order Caudata; family Salamandridae; genus Triturus; species Triturus cristatus. The sequence goes on from NC_140586.1 coordinate 255,202,777, forward strand.
GGCAAAGTGAATTCTCCATAGTTGTTAGGAACACCTCTTTATAAGTAGGTTGGAAGATATTCCCACACAAAGTAGGCCAGGCGGAATTCTGTCTTCAGTCACAAAAAAAGTGTTTCTTTGAAGCCTTGGAATGAGGAAATCATGCCTGGGTGAGTGTAGCTTGGCTTAGGTGGAGAAATTTGCATTTTGGAACCTTGGGCAAAGCACTAGGCTTAAGAGTAACATATGCGGTAGAGGGATGATGTTGCAGTACTAGGCTGGGTGAGTGCTCCACCAATCAAAAGAAAAGGACTAGCCTGAGATGATGCACCCATGGCTCCCTGGCTCAATCTCAGGGCCAGTACAGAGTTGCAGGGGGCCTTGAAGGATAGGGTCTCCCGGACTTCTTTAAGCTATTTCTTTGGTTGATACCAAAAGATCAGAAACTACAGGTACCCTGCAAGTGGCAAAGGCCTGGGTGACTGTGGAGTCAAGTCACAGAGAGTGTTTGGCCATAGAGAATCTTTGTTTGCTGATGTCAGGAAAATCCTGGGTCAGAACCAAACCTCTACAGCTGAATTGCACCTGACATAGCCTAAAAGGACCTAGGTGCTCATGTGCACATTGTTGATAATTGCCACAAATGCCCTGGAGCAGGGAGCACTCGCAGCAGGGAGGAGATCCCAAGTGGATCAGATGGTTTCCACTGGGAAGCCTGTAATGAGTGACAGACTAGGGTGGGGGGAGTTAAGCACAGGGAGAACAAGAGAGTGCAGACTTCCCTGCCCAGCTCCAGAAGCAGAATTGTGAGCAACAGGAAGCTGCAAGACTGCACATTGTCTAGGACCGCCAAGCTGTGCCTGATGCATAGTACACAGGTGCACTGGAAAGGAGCAGGGGCAACCATATTGAATTAAATTAGCCACATGGCTGTGTAAAAGATAATGAAAGAGAGAAAGAAAATGAGTCCCTGACCCTAAGGCATTAGAAATTAAATACTGCGGTAAAGAAGCAGCTCTCAGGGCATTTGGGCAATACAAAATGTTATCCTTTTCTGCAGGAAGCCCCTGACAGAGACAAGAACCTGCAGAGTTGTAATGTGTGGAGTTGTGGTGGGCCCTCGCAAACCTTAATACAAGAAGACAAAAAGTTGCACCTTACATTTCCCAGGTGGGAAAAGCTGTGCTCTCCGGAGAAGATGAACTAATTGCCAAATCACTTCTAGGGATGAACATGTGTTTGGCCTTGGACATTTTAATGTCTGTTTTATTGTGTGACTTAAGCAGTTGCTTGACTTGTAAAATAAAAGTACTACTTTTTAGTGAAGTGTACATTATGAATAATATGTAATTGTGTAATAGTGAATAGGTCAGACCTTTCCATAATGAGGGGCAAATGTTATTAAAATTATACCACCCCTGTGCTAAGGTATCAGTCCCCCAGCCTATGCATCTGTGGGTAGCATATCACTGCTTTTGTCTCTGCCTTTATATCAAAAGATCAACAACCCCCTATGCCCCTGCACTGGCGCTGCTGGGCGGGCCTCCACACTCTGGTGTACTCCTCTAGTAGGAGTCTTTGATGGAGGATGAAGGATCGCCCCCTGGACATTTGCTATTACATAATTCCTAGATCAGGGCACTGCGAAACACATGGAGTGACATGACACAGGAGCCTCTGACTCATCCGAATATCTCCATGTGCCAGGTCAGGGCAGACACCTGATCCATAGGCTCTCCAATTCATTGCACACCCATACTGCACCATCGCTCAAACGCTCCGCAGTCATTGGGAGGACGACCTAAGTCACCCTTGCACAGACAAAGAATGGTCCACCTTACTGGAAAGCCCAGTTCAAATCCCTTGTAATGCTAGTTTCTGACTTATTCAGCTGTACTTTGTTCATAGGGCCTGCCCCACGCATGCCAAAATAAACAGGTATTTTCATTGCACAGATGCTGCCTGTTCCCGTTGTCGTTTGGTGGATGAAGTTCTCCTCCACATGATCTGGGTCCGTCCCAACCTACACCAATATTGGCAAGGAGTGACGTACCATCTGTCCCACTGTAGAGAGCGAGAATTACTAACTGCATGGAAATCATGTCTCCTGGGTCAGTATCGTAGGGACAAGAAACTTAGCAATGCTGACGTCTGTGCTAAAGTCACACATTGCTGCAGTCGTGTCACAACCATGATGCAACTCCAGCAATATATGGTGCCAGCCTATCCCTGTGGCACTGCCTCACCCTCATGCCTGCCAAGAGGCAGGCATAAGGTACTGACGCAGTGCCGTCCTTGAGGGGTGCCAGGATGTCGGCGCAGTTGGAGATCCATTGGTGGCGGTTCCGCTCTGCGATGTCATCGTCTGTAAGCGTTGGCGTAGTGGTGGTGCTGAGGGAGTTGACAAGGCGTTCTTCAGTGGTCTTGATCCAGCTGTGAGGGGGGGCGATGATGGCGGTGGTGTACAGTGGGCATGGTGAAAACGTGATGTATATAATGATGGTCGGTCCAGGAGAGTCCGATGGTGTGGCTGTAGTTGAAGTTCCCGCTGGTGGAGGAGACGTGCTCGACCATGTGTCCTGCTATATGGCTTGCTGCGATGACTAACTGCTTGAGGCTGATGTTGGGGGGCTTCCCCAGGAGAGTGTGGTGTTCTGGTCACTGGAGTTGTGCAGGTGGAACTTGAGTTCGCTGAGTAGGATGTCGTCGGTGGCTGGGTGAGCCTGGGGTGCAATGAGGTCTACAATGGTATCAGAGAATGGGGGTCCATGGCCCGGGGGGCCTGCAGATGAGGGTGCTGCAGAGGATGGGGTTGGGGTTGGTGTGGATCTGGAAGTTGAGGTGTTCCATGGTCACTGTCGGGTCATTTTAGTGCGTGGTCAGTCGGAGTGTGCTTCTGTAGGTGATGGCAATGCCTCCTCCTGGACTGGCAGGGTGGTCCTTGTGAGTGATTTACTCGCTGTCAGTGATGGCGATGTCCGGTCCGGAGCAGATGTTGGTCCTGGCAGGCGATGTGGCATCCAGGGTTGATGGAGAGGAGTGTGCTGGTGCCGTAGTGGTGGTATGTCCGAGAGGAAGGGTCTTTGGTGTTGAGCGAGGTCCAGAGGCAGACGGATGCAGATGAAGTTGCCTATGGCTTGCCTTTGGAACGGGAGACGTCCAGCAAAATGCAGGCATTACATCGTAATACCTTTACAACGCAACTCCAATAACGCAGGTGCCTTTACATAGCATTCCATGACAACACATTGTCAGGACAGTAATGGGGTATTTTTAGGTTTTGGGGTGGGTATGGGTTTCGGGTGTTGGAGATGACATTTAGGGTGTATTATGGGGTAAAATGTGAGCTTTGAGGTGTGTTCTTGGGTCAGTTATGAAAATTGGGGTGTGCATTTGGGTCAAATATGATGTTTAGGGTGTGTTTTGGGGGCTCCAAGAAGACTTTTAGGGTTCTGGGTTTGCTTTGGGATGCAAGGGTTAGTTTTAGGGTTGCACTCACTGAAGTGGGAATAGCAATATATACACCTCCGCTATCCAACACCTTCCCTACTGTCACAATATGCCTACTATTAGTATGCATTGTAATGGAGTGTTATGTAATGGTATGCGTCGTAACTTCATATATACCTTTGGCACAACAGTGGTACGCCCGCTGCGCATGGCCGCACAGGGGCCGCCATTGAGAAGTGCTGCAGGGGGGACTGGACAGCTGGGAGGTGGGAAACTCCAGAAAGGACACTGGATGGGGCATGGACACGGCGGAGTGTGTGTGTGAGTGGGTGTTGTAAATATTTAAATGAGAGCAATCTTATCCTGAGTCTGGGTCCCGTGACTTTGTTGCCCCTGCTCTCCTGAGTCTGTTTCCAGGAACAGGAAGTAGGCTGCCAGGCTCCCTCCCATAAGCCAATCACAACGCTACCCTGTAGCGTTGGGATTGGTCATTGACGCCGGGACAAGGCATTCAGCCAGGGGCTGGAGGGGTGGACATGTTCTCCATGCAGGCTGTAATGCAGCCTGCATTGCGTAAAGGACAGTGTGCATGACTGCTTTGGGCGGCCTGAGTGGGCCAACCAAACAGTCATTACGCACTTGAGTGGACATGTCATTCGGCCCCTTCCCTGCTCCGTGAGTGGAGCAGCACTACCCACCCTCCCGCCCGCAAAGGAAACATAGCACGAGTACATCAGGAATTTATAATCATGTGATGATTTTTCCTCTTCTTGCACTGCTTGGAAGCAGTGGGGCGATGCTCTTCTGCCATAGTGGATGAGCGGCCACAGGGGGTGCATCATCTACAGGTGCTAGGCCTGGGCCGCTCGACCCCCTGGCCTCCTCCGCTAAGTGTCCCACCTTCTCCTTACCGGGACATTGACACCATGGGGCAATCCGCTGCACTCTCTCCAAATCTGTGAGTCAGCCAGCAGGAGCCTCAGCCAGGTGGGATTTCACAAGCCTGGGTACAGCAGGCTTGTCCGCTGGTGAACATCCTGATGCAGTTGATGCAGCAGGGCCCCCTTAGGCGTGAAGTTGCAGCGCTCCCGCAACACAAGTTTGGGGCAGCTCAGGGGCCTCACCCTCCACAGCGTCCGGCCAGCGCAACATCATCCGGCCTGTGATGCAGAGAGGTGGATGTCTTCAGCCAGCCAATCTGTCATCGCACTTCAAAGCCTGCAATCCCAATGTTGTAAAACAGCCAAGGGATTGCAGGCACAGACCCCCAGCCTCAAAATGAGCACTGGGTTAGCCAGCTCGAACCAATCCGATTGGTTGGATTAATGCTGCAGGAGGAGGGAAGTCCTTCCCTTTTCTGCGGCACTCACCGGGATCCCCCAAGTGGAACAACTGCCTGCCACTGAGGAGCTTTACTTCACTAAAAGAGTCCCGTCGTTTTACTACGATTATACGGGCCAGTAAGTGCAACATATATGCTGAGTTTTTGGCGCATTGTGCCCCACCTTATTTTAATGTTGTCAGCTGCCACTGACCAATGCAATATGCAGAAGAGCTGTCATGAATATCTTTTCTTACATTTTGATTTATAATAATTCAAGTTTCTTTGCCCTGAGTTTCAAGACGGCCCTAGAACATCTAAAGAACTTAGCCTTTCACACCAGTCACCTCCACAGTGCTCTTCTTCAGTCAGGCACTTAAACCCCTATGCTTTCCTGATTCACCTCGTCAGAGGCTCAAATCTCTTTCCATAGAGCAGTGGAAGAGACCAAGAGACTATTCTGTACACACTGAATGTGCCCAAACAATATCGCCTTTATTTTGGAGCTGCCAACTGCTGTCATTATGTGCCGCTATGTAGAGTGGCTAGATGGTAGCCTTTACTTCCATGGTAGGAAGAGTTCTATTCAAATTCTGACATAAGCACTGTGAGAGAGTGTACCAGCAATACAGTAAATGTCCTCTATATAACATAAATGTTAAAAACATGTAAACTTCAAAAATCAAATTCACGTGTTTCACATCATTTTTGCATTAATCGCATTCTGAAAGTCTCAAAACGTTATCTCTTCATTTATTCGTTCAATTTACAAGAAAATCAATTAGGAAAAATCAACAATATAGATAATATTTCTCAACAATTACGACAAACATCTAAAACTGTGCCTTAATAACATTTTTGTAAATGGGTTTTGTTCACGGACAGTTTTAACAAGCTGATGTCAAGAGATTCTATTTACAAAGGCATTTTCAATACAAAATATTTAAATATATGCTGTTTGATAAAAATAATTTGTTGCTTTAATTATTTTGATTCATTAAGGCCTTGCTCACAGCCTCACTAATCACAGAGCTACCTTCACGTATACTGTACTCACTCTTTTGTGAACATTTGTTTTTATATATGTCTTGATTTGTCAATCTATTTTAACATACAGGCCTTAACAACAAATGGCTAGTCATCGCCACTATGGAGTAGCTAGTCACCCCATCTTAGAACAGACACTTCCAAAAGGACATGACAGCTAGCTGCTGTTTGATGCAAGTCAATCTGACATTGTCAATTTCAATATAATGGGCAGGACCCAAACCAATCAGGTGCTCAGTTCAGGGTAATCCACTTTTCCATATGATTGACTCCTTTCTCAAGGGGTCTTGGTTAAGTTGTTGTCAAAACCACATTTCAGTATAAGGCTAAATTTCTCCCACTCTGCTTCAGGTCTAATCAAAATGTAAGAACGCATTATTCAGAGGATCTCACAAGATTCTCTTTTGCATGGAAGCAAAGATCACCCGTTTTCATGGTTACTTTGGTTTCCCAATTCTTTGGCACTTTCCTTCAAATTTTACCTCTGGCTGCTTTCTAACCACAACACCATACCCTGGTTAAGAATCCCATACATACAAGAATTGTTTCAATGTTTCCAACCGATAATCCAATGGGTAAGTTACATTATGTATCAATATATAAGGAGGTAGTCTATCCCGCTCTTAAATGGTGTCTCAAAAATCATTTGCCCCTGTACTTAAAGTATTACTCATTTGAATTGTGCAACAAGTACCTCAATTAAACATTAATCTTTGAACAGGCAATACATTATTTTTTTAAATAGAGTCTTAAAATGTTTCCACCTTTGCACCCATGGTCACAACATGCCCAACTTTCAAAAGAAAGATTATTAGCAAAAGGGCCTAGGGTAAAACCAAAGAATGTCAAATACAGAGTTACATTGTGCCCCCTTTCTAATTATTATGCTTACCTCAATGCCATTCCCTAAATTAAATATTCATTTGGAAAAGTAAGTTAATTGTCTATGTTACTAAGGTATTACGTAAAAATGACATGCCTGCTAATTTTGTACTGTTACTGCTTTACATGCTTGCTTCATTCTTTTTATGCCTTGTTGTCTTCTGTGCTATAATTTTAGAGAGTCATATCTTCATGTGGCTGGGGACCACGCTAATATGTTACAGCACTGAACATCAGTAATGTGCATATTCCAATGTAATCCCCTACTTATTGTGGTAGAATTGTAGCACATGCATTTGGTTTGCCTGATAGGAGGGTGGGGCAGATAGCTCAATGCTGGTAGGCGCAGATAATCAAACCTTAGGCTTGTCTCCAAAATGTGATGTTATTATATTTTCAGTATAAACCGAGGGGCATAAATGTTCTTGGTTTTGGTGAAAATGTAATTTTGCTAGCAAAATTTGTGAAATGCCTGTATTGTGAGATATGTGAAACTTGCCACATTTTTCAAAACTTCATGTAGAGAGACATTTGCTGCTCAAACCAGTCTCCTGTCAGTATCTTGTAAGCCTGTTATTGCAATGCATGCTTTTGGGTAGAAAAGTCACCCAAGATACCATCAAATCACATTTTGCTCTGAAAAAGTAATTCAATGACATTTTAATGGAATTTCACAAAATTATGTGAAAAAAGGACACAATGTTGTACACTAATAGTCTGTTCCTTCGAAAAATAGGCAGCTTATTTCTGTGCAAGCCCAACTGATTTAGGAGCTAGAAGTGCCAGAAAATTGAATCATATGGTGTAAGGTGTTCTATACTAAGGAAGACTGCCCCTTTTTCCAAAGATATGTGTCCAGTTATTGTTTGTGTCAAAGCACCAGGCACAAAGTGCAGATTCCTGTGCCATCCATGAGATTCATCCTTTTCTTTCTTTCATTTTATGAACTTTTCTAAATAGTTTATAAAAACCTCTGAATATAGAAGAAATATCAGCAAAGAGCAGGAGAATCTCAAAAAGAGGAAGGAATGACAAATCATTCTAAGCAAGGGTGTGAAACAGAGAGCAGTCTCCTTACTCTACAGACTGTTCTCTGCTGAGTTAAAAGAGCTCATGTCACAAGCAAATTACTTTGAGTCCAAGTCGCAAAGCCGTCAAGTCAGTTGCCTGAACATTAGAAAGTATACGCAAAGCTCACATAGGACACATTTTCACACTCATCTGCTATCAATGTGCATTTAAATAAGATTTACACATTGTGACATGCATAGATCTTATACAAAGAAGTCATAACTATATTTTCCCAACCCTACTTATGCATTAGGTGTGTTGTGTGTACATTAAGTACATGTAATCTTATGAAAACTGTTTTTTACTTCCTCCTATTCTGTTTTTCCTTCAGTTAAAACAGCTGTCACAACTGCCTACACACATCCTGTCAAGATCAGGCAGACTGGTGCAACTTTCTGCAAAACGTTCATTTCTGGCACTTAGCATGTTCCTGAGAACTCTCTATTCTTGCAGATAGGGGAAATGAAAAACACAGCACACACACCCCTTTCCTGTGCCCTTTTCTCTTCTCATACTCAGCCTTCTCTGTCCTACTCCTCCAGCACTTTCAAGTATGCACCATCCGGGCCCTGAACATATCCCACAGCCTGTATGCAACACTCACATGGATTAGGCAGAATGTTACAAGGCTTGATGCCTTCCTAGGCATTTGAAAGCCTACAACCTGTAGACAGTAACCTGCACAGTGACATGGTCTTTTAGACCCTAGCAGGTGATCTGCCACCCCCCTAGGTCAGCGGAAGTGATGGCCTCCACTCCTGTGATAAAGGACTACCCAACGTTACTTGAAATCTTAACCAGCATTGTGGCCAAGAAGTTTGCAGAGGGAGTGTCATGTTGTTTTGCCCTCTCTCTGTAAACTGTTTTTCCATAAGCAAACTAGGGATCGGCTTAATTTGCGTAATTCTGTGTAGCCTAATCACCTGGAATTACCCAAAAATTCCACAAGATGGCACAGAATTGCATACAAAGAGTAATTTCGCATTTAGCGCCCTTTTCTCAGAGCCGAAATGCCCCCTCATTTCCAAAATGTATGAGAGGATCCATTTTGCGCTAAGAAATAGCGTTAAATGAAACAGAAAATGAATAGCGAGCACAAGCAGCCACTCACGCACGCATGTGCACTTAGGGTAGGATTTTCCCCCAATGTACTGCCAGCAAGTATCACCAGTTTCATAATACAATATGCCACCTCGTATCCAAAATGGGCGTGAGGATGCATTTTGTGCTAAGAAAATAGCGCTAAATGCAGCAAAACGTAAACAGAAGCTCGAGCAGCCACTCGCTAAATATGCTCTCGCGGTAAGATTTTTCCCTTAAATTACTCTTAATTACTCAAGCAGGAGTTATCGTGTTATTATCGGTAATTCTCCATCAAAGAGTAACGCGGAATTACCGGAATTATTCTGGTTATTCCTGCATGATTGAAATTCCACCCAGGCCTAAAGCAAACCCCAAAGCATGTTTTTTTTCTTCTAAAAAACAAAATACAATGGTCCCAGCCATGCTCAGAGTTATCTCCCAGCACTCAGGGTCGATTTGTGTTTTTGCCTTTCTGGATTGCCAGACTTTTTCTGCTGGACCCAAGCAGAAAATACCTATGTGTTAAGGGCTGGCCTAAATAAGACGGTCCTTCAAAGATACAGTGACCACCAGCAACGTGACAGGTAGGCCATTGGTCAAAGTTTTTGGATCGCATTGACACTCGTCCAGCAGAATCCAGGTGTTTTATCCACCTCTAAATTATGTAGGTGAACTGCAAGTTGGCAGTCGGAAACAGCCAGTGGCGTAGCTAGGCCTTTTGCCGCCCGTGGTGGTCCCAGCCCTTTTCACCCCGAGACGGCCATAAGAGGAGGCGGGTGTTGGGGATCAATTCCTGCCCGCATGGCCACAGGTAAGAGGAGGTGGCCACCGCCTCCAAAACTCATGCCGCCCTGGGCGGATACCCCACCCCCGCTATGCCACTGGCAACAGCAACAATTTATGCAGGGTTCCCACATTCTCAAACTCTGAGTGAAGCAGTGAAACTCCCAACAGTTTCAAGAGGTCATTTAATTGGCAAAAGCTGCAACTTGCAGAAAATATGCAAAACAATTACATGAGTTTTTTATGGTTACAGAGAAGGTGCTCAGATAAGTGCAGGTGGCGTATACATAAAGGCTTGTGATTGTCCATAAATTGCTAATTTGCGTGGTTTTCCTCAACATTACATTTCCTTTCCCTGACAATCGCCTCGACACCACTTCTGCGATTCTAATCAACATTTATGGGTGGGTAATCTATGCAAATTATGCATGCGTTACAAAAACACAAATGTCACCCTTGCAAACACACTTTATGTGTGTGTTCGCCGTATGAATCAAACAGGATGTGCATAGGCGTTTATTCCAGCGGAAAGTACCCCGGATGGAAAAAGCTTGCGAATCTGCCATTTTGGCTTGATGTCGATTTGCACGGTTGCATCGTCAGTGACTACTACGCTGTTACAATCCCGTTCTTGCATCCGTACTTCTTATAATAAAATGAAACCAGCAATAACTGCACAAAGACGTTTCTAACCAAGACCACTTGTGCCGTCACTGCTTAACTGTATGGAGCAAAATAACCACTAATGAACTGTAAATTGTGTTTACACTTGAAGTGTGACGTCATAGTCTGCGCTGCATCAGCCAGCAGATATTATAAAGGCAGGTCACTTAGCAGAATTACAACTCCTGATTAATTACATGAAGGGTGACGCTCTGTTTCTTCGGAACTTTTTTCCTAAAGGGTTCACCTTAATTAGCTGCTAATTGGTTTTCTAAGGTAGAATATTTATTAATGTAACTCCGGGCTGGCTTTAACGCTGGTGTTGTTTCCTTACCCAAATCCGATAGTCGTAGAAGCAAGAAAAAGATTTCTACAACGAATTTATACAAAATGTAGAATCACCTCTGTTCAGGACTTGATCTCGCTTTGCAAGGTTCCGCCAAATGAATTTGTATGTTATAATATATTTAAATTTCTAAAATCCTTTTTAACTTTGTATTAAAATGAAAACTTTTATCATTTTACTGTTTAAACTTTTATAGCATGTATCAAATATTTGTGGGTCTCAGTCAAGAACTAAATCAAATAAACTTAAACTTGAAACTAGCGCAGATGGCGCCTAGTGCGGCAGTCTTTTTTGGCACACCCCATGACCACCTCCTCTGATTCCCTCACTACCACCCGGCAAAAGTGCCCCTCATCTCTCCATAGCCCCTGTCTCAAATACGTTTAATTTGTTTTAAAGTGCTGATAAAGACTGGCTTTACTAATCCACTCAGCTATCCACATAAATATAGACATGTTCTTTGAAGCAGGCATATTAACCCCCTATGCTACTTTAAGGTGGTCAAAACTGCCACTAGACAAAAATGTGCTGTCTCTCTTTAGCAGGAACATTAATAACAAGAGTTATCATTTTTATTGCAGCCTGAAAGCTGGATGCCCAAGGAGCTTTCAAATCCAAAGTTATGCTAAACACAGCGCCCCACTTCAGGCCAGTGCCCCTCCAGGACAGCGCCCAGTGTGGCTGCACTGGTCACAATGCTCTAAAGCTGGCCCTGATATATCTGTTATGTTATGTTATATACATTTATTACGCGCACAGTTACTCAGGAGTATCCCGGCTCTATATTCGACTTCAGATAAAAAGATAGGTTTTCAGTTTTTTCTAAAAACCACTGGGTCCTGGATGCTGCGCATGGTCAACGGAAGAGAGTTCCAGGCAGTGGTTGCCTTCACTGTGAAAGAGCCACCCCCAGTCCTCTGCCGCTTAAAGTGTGGAACTTGAGCAAGATACAAAGATGCGGAACGCAATGCCCGCCCAGGTGCATAGAAGGAGATCCGCCTTTGTAGATAGAGGGGCCCGCTTCCATGAAGTGCCCGATGGGCCAGAATCAGTAACTTATATCTCACTCTAGCGGCTTCTGGTAACCAATGGTATAGACAAAGCTGGTTCTGTACACTGTCCCTAGATGACAGCCCCGACAACAGTCTGGCAGCAGTATTCTGGAACACCTGTAATTTCTTTAACAGATAGCCTGGAATGCCAGAAAAGAGGGCATTAGCATATTCCAATTTGATGCAACAGGTCAACGCCGTATCCTATTCCTGCTCCCACACCCTCCACATGCTCTGCAACATTTTCTGATGGATCCCCCTCTTCCTTAGAAAAACCCAAACCCTTGTCTTCAGTCATCTTGACTCTACACCGGAACCACCAAGCAGCTCTCCAGCCCATTCAGAACACCTCTGCCAGACTCCTCCTCAACCTCCCCAAAAGAACCAGCACCACCCCACAACTCAGAATCCTCCACTGGCTTCCCGTTCACAAGAGATGCCACTTCAATATTCTGACTCATGCCTACAAAGCCCTCCACAACATCAGACCCTCCTACATCAACCACTGCCTGACGTTCCACGTACCCACCAGGGAGCTTCGCTCTGCCTCTCTTGCCCTGGCACACATCCCCCTCATCCGTCGAAGCCACAGCGGAGGTCTTTTCTTTTCCTACCTCCCCGCCAAGTCCTTAAACAACCTTCCCCTCCACCTGCGAATCTCCCCTTCACCCTCTGACTTCAGGATGGGGCTAAAGACATGGATCTTCAACAAAGGCATTCAGAAACCCAGTGTCTGGATACCCCCCCCCCCCCCCACACAGCCTACCTCCCCCAGGGTGACAAGCTGCGCTTTACAAGTACCTCCTGATTGATTGATTGATTGATAGCTGCAGTTTCTCTTTTTACTAGAAATCAGGAATCTATTCACAGTTAACAGCACTTTTTAACCTGTAGATGGTTTTCAAAATGACTTACATACAACTTCACGACGTAAGTGTTTGAAACAGATTACAAACTGTAAATGGGCATATTTATTCTCATGTAATAGATTCCACATTCATCCTGCACAGTGGGTACCAGAGAATGTGCTAAACAAGGAGGAGCCTGAACCCAGGAATTCAAAAGATGGCCATATGGATGCTTTGGGTGCTGGACAGCCAATCAGGATGCTTCATTTGTGGCCTACAACTATCAAAGTAGGCCCACTCATGGAGCATTCACTGACTGCTTGCCGCCATTTCCTCTTCTGTGATCAGTCCTAAACCCTGAAACATTGCTATTGAGATGAGCTTTTCCACGTTTGTTTAGGATGCCAAGGGAAGTTAACACCCTTATTGTTGTTAGCTGTGGAATAGTAACAGCTGTAAACTCTCAACCCTTCTCTTTGGGCCCTTGCCCATGATAAAGTCCCGTATTTGCACAGCGGGTATCTACAGCTGTGATCTGCACACAATAGTACTTTATTGTAAAGATTACAATATTGCCAGCAGTGCAAAAAAAATGAAATTGCATATCTCCTTGCTTTATGGAGACTTTATGAAGGATCCCAGAATATCACCTCATTCCGCTCTTTGGTCACGGAACTCCTCAGTGACATGCAATGTCCCCAGGATGTTAAGAATGCAGCATTGTATCTGATATACAGTGGTCCAGCAGTGGTTTTTGTTTCCTTCCTGTACTTTAGATAACCAAAGTCTACACTTCTTAGAAGTCTCTGACTAATTGTCTGCTAAACTGAAAGTTTAATGGGATCTTAAAGCACCCAGAAGAGCTGCTCTAGGGACCACAATCAAGCGTGGTTGTCTGTTTCAAACCAACTGACCCTTGCAGACGTGTCAACACTCTTCTGCACCTTTCGTGAGTTTCCCTTCACGTCCTCTATTATTAGAAAAGATTTGCGGGTATTTTTATCAAGGGTTTTGCATTGACCTTGCTCAATGCAAACCTGTAATGAGATTTACCAAGCCATGCAAGGCCACCTTGCGTTGGCCCTATGGTGCTTGGTAAATCTGGAGTAATGTAATGTAGTGAAAGTTGCTGCCTTGCGTTACTCTGACACAGGAAGGCATTCCATGGGTGGAGCGTGGGTGTTGCCACGCATCCGCCCATGGATTCTGAAGCATTCCCATATTTACCAATACTGGTAGACCTGGGAATATGCCCCGGAGATCCCCCTGGGTATGTGTACGGCGCTCCCGCATGGGGGCGATTGGTCGGGACTAACCGCTTGGGAGGAACTGGGCGTCCAAGTAGTGGGCGATTTATTCAGAGAAGGGGTGTTGTTGCCCTTCCAAGACTTGCAAGACTCTTATGGGCTTCCGCGGGGGGACTATTTACTTCACGCAGCCCTTGTAGCTGGCCTCCAGAGACATTGGAATGTGGGGCTCTCGGAGCCGCCGATCGCCGCGGGCTGCCAATATGTAGTGATGGCGGCGGGGACGTCCAAGGCCGTTACCTGTCTCTACCGCAGATTGTCGACGGAATGCCTGCGACCCCTTGACACGTTGAGGGATAAGTGGGAAGTGGACCTCGAGAAACCCATTCCCGAGTCGACATGGTCCACACTGGTGCGGCGGGCCTGGACGGGAACACGTAATGCCCGGTTTCAGCTGGTTCAGTTTTTTACGCTACACAGGGCTTATTTGACGCCGGTTAAGATATCGCAATATTTTGGGGGCGTTCACTCTCAGTGCCCGCGGTGTGGGGGAGATGGGGCTGATTTTCGTCATATGTTCTGGTCATGCGCGCAGTTGGGTGACTACTGGGAAGATGTTATAGATTGCTTGAATCAGGTGACAGATCGCTCTATTGCACCGGAGATGGGGGCTTGCCTGCTGCTTTGGTTTCCCCACACCCGCCGAACGAAGATTACCAGTAAGTTCTATGACTTGGGGTTGATCATGGCCAAGAGGGAACGGACCATGCATTGGAAAACACGGGCGGGGCCTAGATTTTTAAGGTGGAGTGCGGCGTTTGCGAGATGGGCAGGCGCGGAGGGCACTCTCCGGTTGCAATTAGCCCTTCGGAGGGATGATGAAAAGGCACTAGCGACGGCCCGAGCTTGGGAGGCGCTGGTGGTGGAACTTCAGGGGCTGATGTCTGATGTGGGCGGAGAAGGGAGCACCTCTGATCGACAGGAGGAAGCGGCGAGCGGGGAGTAGGCAGGGGGTCGTGGTGATGTCTGGACGCATAAAGTGTGGGTCGACATGGGGGAAAGCCCGAGTCGCCTAGGGAAGGTTGAGCACCCGTACACGATTTATAGTCAGGAGGGGGGCGCGTCAGGAGGGGAGTAGGTAGAGGGGGGCACACTGACATGGGGTGCGGGAGGGAGAGGGAGGGGGGGCTTCACGCGGGTAGGGTGACCTTTCTTCCGCATACTTGGGGGCAATGCTGAATGTAAAAGACTATTTTGGAGGGAGGGGGTTGTTGGGAACTGTACTGAGTTGTTGGTACGAAAACAATAAAAAATGTTTAAAAAAAAAAAAAACTGGTAGACCTGGGAATGCATCAGAATGCTATGCCTTGCCAGGAGAGGCCTTATGAGGAGAAATAGCTTTATATCTCCTTGTATTTTCTATTTAGCAGCATTCACGTAGAAGAGATGAAGTGTGAGAAAGGGGTAGGCAGAATAAAAAGAGAAATTCAGAGGTAACATAAACGAGATGGAGAAAACGAGGTAGAAGAGAGGGAGAACCGAGCAAAAGAAAATCTGTTGGATACAGAGAAAGAGAGAGCCACTGAAGTTGAGAGAGGCAGAGCGACAGACAGAGGTAAGGGAATGCTAAACACATGGTAGGAGTTGAGGTTCTACCGTATAAACAGGTGGATGAGTGCTAGGATATTGGAGAGAGTAGAGACACCAAGGTATATGTGGCGGTAGAGGTCATAGGCTGTATTCAGGATTAAAAGTCCAGGACCAGGGATGTAACTAACAGGGTTTAGGTAGCGATAGGCAAATAAGGTATTGGTAGTGACTGTGATACAAGTGCAGGGGTAGATAGACTAGGGTAAGGGTAGTGGTACAGGGGGTTTAGACTGTGGTAGAGGTGCAAGAGTATAGGTAGTAATAAAGGTACTCGGGTACATGTAGGGTTAGAGACTATATTAAAGTAAAAACAGGTGAGTTAGAAGAGCGATCCGTCTTGGAAAAGGAAGGTGGATGAGCAGTGGAGGAAAGAAAAGAAGATTTGCCTCTGCGGGTCTCATCACAAACAAGACAAAGACACCGTTCAGGGGAGGAGGACTTTAAAGGTTACAGGTTATCCCCTCCTAGAAGAGACCATAGAATCCTGGAAAGAAAGAATTACGGGATCATCAAGAAAGGCATTCACCAGGACAGATTTAAAATTTTGGGAATGTAATTATCTTTGAAAGATTCAAGGAAACAGGTTCTTGTATATACAGGCTTCAGAACAGGTTCCTTTCAGTTCCCTTTTCTCCAGAAACCCATGCTACTGTATAAACCTGTGGGATTTATATTGCTTAAAGTCTGTGATTATGAGATTTGTGTAACCTTTGATTTTCCACCATGTCCTTTCCAAGTACATTCATAATAATAATCCACATTTGTAAAGCACAAACAATCACCCGTAAGGGTCCCTTGGCGCTGGGGGCCATCGGGAAGATTAAGCAAGCTATCGCCCAGAGTCACATGGTGCTGGGCTAATCTGCTGCCGCCGCCAGGGATCGAACCGTGATCCCCAGATTCTGGCGTCCGTCACCCTGACTGCAGCGCCACACCTCTCCCTGTCATAACACTTGACTGAGATTCTATGTGTGATGGAAAAGATGAAAAAAGGAAGTGAAGAAAGAAGCTGTATACATATTGAAACAAAATGACAGGCCACATGACACTGTTTAATCAGATTATTTTAACTGCTTGTAATACATATAGCTGTCTAGACAATTCAATTCAATTTGTCTTTATTCGATACTTTTACAATCATAAAAGACACATATAAAAACATTACATAAAACCATGTGTATATAAAACCGTGTGTACCACAAGAAATACATTAATTATGGTATATTAAAAAAATATATATATATCAAAAGGGAGCCACATAAAAAGAAGAGACAATATTCCCACATGACCATCAGAGGGAAGACATCCAACATAATATTATGCTGTCTAGCCACTTTTTAAGGGAAATTGTGTTAAAGTCAACTGTTGTGCCACCATTGATTCAAATATTGTATGGAAAGGGTGAGGCTAGAACCTCTCAAGATGGTAGCACGTGACTGGAACTACACACAATTACTGAAATGTCTCATTACTGCCTATTGAGGCATCTCTCTCGATTAGTTAATTTATATGAAAGTTGTGCTGTAAATAGCACCATTTGGCTGTATTTTTCCAAATGTTTTTGGTGGTCGAACTCCCGCAAACTCACCTAAAAGAAGTCTGTTTCGTTGTCACTTCATTTGGTTGTTCAGTCTAATTTGAGGTTTATACCTCACCAACCGGGAGCAGTGGGTTGGTGGGTCCAGGTGGGGGGATGGGGTGATTTCAACGGACGAGGTAAAATTTAATACATAATTAATTTTCCCTTGTCGCCGTCTGTCGAAATCCACCCCCCCCCCCCCACCCAGCCCAAAGACCACACTGCTCTTACCTGCACGGGCTGCGGCTGTACCTCACCACATTTAAAGTTTACCATTTCCCAGCACCAAAGAGTGTGACAGTTTTAAATGAATATGTTCTCATTTGAAGGAAAATAACTATCAGCTGATTAGTTCAAAGGTTGTGCCTTTCACCATGGAGGAAGGATGCTAATGATAAACAGACAACTCATATAGTACCGGCCAGAAAGTGAATTGTTACAAAGTGCTGAAGTAATTAGCGCTACAGTTAACAAGCTTCATAGTGCTATTTTTTCAACCCTGGAAGGCTGACTGCTGAACAAGTCCTGGTGAGATTTAAAACCTTGGCATCTTGTTTTCTCATGTCTGACATGCAGTTTTCTGAGCTATCTCACTCTGGTTACAAGGACGTATCAACATTTTGGGTTTTGTTGGGATATAAATGTAAGGATGGTGCAATTAAAAGGAACGAGACCAACATTCTGAAATAACACTCGGGGGCAGTTTTACAAAGATATCACGATGGGCAGTGCAGCAACCAAAGTAGCTGTGCTGCCTAGTGCGAGTGGGAGAGAGCAAGAAAGTGCCATATCTACTAAGAAATGGAATTGTCATACTCTCTTCCTAACGCTGGCACACAATTGGACCAAGTGTCACACGCACACTTTTACGCCATAGTTCAACAGTGTGTCCGTGATGACTAGCATAGGTTTTGTACTGCAAGGGTAGGCTTATGGCACAAAAGAAATGCCTAAACAAACTATAAAACTTTTCCCTCTTTGGATGTGTGCTGTATAGTGCAGCATACATGCAAAGTAGATAACATTTGAAGAAATAAAAGCATTTCTCCAAGTTAACGTCAGTCTCAAAAAGGTGTTACTTTGTGGCGTGAAACCCTGTCTTCTATTGTTAGTAGGTAGGCCTTTGTGTCAAAAGCTATACGTGGCTGCATGAGAATGCCCTTTATAGCACCATGGAAGACCCCGCCCCTCCCTCCCCAGCCACCCAAACAAAGGCAAAGCAAACTGCTTTGCGTTACTTTCAGGCAACTTGTCAGCCCAAAAAATTTATTCAAAATTAACATTTTACACTGGTTTGTCCCACTTTTGTGATGAAAACTCAGTGCAAAATAAGAGTAAATCTGCCCCTCAGTGTCTGCTTTAGCATGCACTCCATGATGAGGTCTTAAACAAGTGGTAGGAGAGTGCAGGAGACCAGAGAGTGTTAGGTATGAATTATAATAACCAAATGTTATTATATTTAGTAATACACAGCTGCATCCACATATAAGTACAATCAGGAAATGCCACTCCACTGGGTTCGATCAATGGGCACCGGCGGTCCTCCAACCACAATATATTCACCCATGATTATTATTTGTCTGCTGGATCATTTGTATTTTCCTTTTGACTTGTCCGATGGAGGCTTCTTTCCTCAATCGGCTATTTTACATAGCTTGTCGCTGTTTTCTTCTCTCTTACTTGTTACCTACTGTATATCACCTGTCATGTTTGCGCTATATAAAACTTTATAAATAAATAAATAAATCCATCTTTACAAAGGCAGATCAAAATGGGCCCACCACCTTCCCCATAGCTTTTCATGCTTTTGAGGGCAACCATGGGCCTCGTAGATGGGTCGTTCTTCGTGCACACACCAGTCCACGCCCCTGCACCACATTTCCAGGGAAGGGGCCTCCAGGCAACTCCTGCAGAGCAATGTCTCTTTTGGTCACCAGGGCACCACCCCAATTGATCTCATCTCAGCACCGTATTCACAAGTTCCCCCCAATAGTCCCAATAACGCCTCCCAGGGCCCAATTCAATATTATGATCCAGGACAGCAGAGATCTCCCATGTCACATCCTCTCAGGAAGGTGCTAGGCACGGACAGGATCATGCCATATGAAGGAAATCAGCATTTGGGGCTTGGCAGTGTGCACAACCAGTTTGCTCCCTCCCACCCATCCGCTGCTAGTGACGCTTAGTTAAGTAGGTAGCATGAAGATGGTTGACCTGGACCATCCGTAACCTAGCTAGTTCCCGTGGGGTGAGACGGCATCTCTCCAGTCCTGGTCTTCTAATTCTCTCACCTAGCACTCCCACCTGCAACGTAGATGCGGGAAGAGATCCGGGGCATTGATTTTCAGGGACCGATAAATCGCTGAAATTGCTCTTCTGAACAGATGACCCATCAGTAGCTTTGTTTCAAGGGGGCTTTATTCAGGGATCTGCATGTCTCTTGGGATGTGAGTTTAGAGGGCATGATGCACCTGTATGTAACGGAAAAACTGCACACAGGACAAGCTATACTTTTCCTGCAGTTCTTGAAAGGACACCAGGAGCCCCCTTTTACGGATGTCACCCAAGTATGTAATGACTATGAGGTCCCATTGAGAGAACCCCACAAGGCTGGCCACCTAGCTTGACCAGGTGTCCCACCACATCCTCATGATGGCCCAGCGGGTGGGAAGCAAAGCTGCCCTCCAGCAGAGCACCGTCACCCGAGTGCAGGACGGAACCATTGTGGACAATGGGGTTCCGTATAGGTGATCCAATAGTACGTCAAAACCCAGATGCTGTAGTTCAAGACGATAGGCAGGGTCATCACATCCCACAGTGAACCACTCATTGACTGGGACTAGATGGGCGGTGAGATAGTAGGTGTAGAGGTCTGGGGCACTAAAGCCTCTGTCAAATGTCAACTTCCTTGTAGATGCAAAGACCAACCGATGGCGCTCAGTGACAGAGTGGAACCACGCCCAGTGAATTGGGTAAGCATAATTTGCCAGGACATAAAGGTATAGAGGCAAGCACATCATTTTAAATAAGGCAATGCGCTCCATTGGTTTAAATGGGATATGGCTCCATTTACGTAAATCTCGGTCCAGTGTCAATTGAAGAGGACAAAAATTGAAAGACCAGGCAAGTCTGGAAAACAAGAGATGTAGACCCCAAGATACTGAAAAGAGTTTTGTCTAGTAGGGATATTGGGGCACCAGGTTTGTCCCATTTTGCCAGCCACCAACACCAGGACAGATTTGCTAGCGTTCACCTGAAGGCCCGATGCCTCGGTGTATAGCCGAAGGATCTCTAGGCACTGAGGTCCCGTCTTCAGAGGGGTCGCTAAGGAAAAACAGGCGTTGATCTGCATATAAGGCAATGCAGACTATTATATACCTCCCCCCAGTGCCAGCCCTGAATCCGCGCATAGCACCGTATTAGGTGAGTCAACAGCTCTATGGAAAGAGCAAAAAGCAGATGGAATAGGGGGCTGCCCTGATGCGTGCCCTTACTAATAGGGAATGAAGAGGAGAGGATCCCGTTGACCCTGACTTGCGCAGACTGGGTAAAATACAGCAATTTCACAAACTTGCAGAAAACAGAGCCAAAGCCCGCACATTGAAGTACCGCCTCAAGAAAAGACCAGGAGACCATATCAAAGGCATTTTGAAAGTCATTCAGGAGGAGACCAAGCTCTCCTCCCAGATGAAGTGCCCTGGAGAGGGTCTGCTGCACCCTTCGAATGCAATGGCGAGTACTGCTTCCCGGTATAAAGACACACTGGTCTGAGTGCACCAGATATGAGAGGACAATCCTGGTTGCCAACACCTTTACAAATATCTTGGTAGCCGCGTTAATGAGGGAAATCGGTTGGTATGATGAACAGTGCTCTGTGGTTGGCCAGCCTTGGGCAAGACCACGATAGTGGCAACATCGAGATCTGAGGAAAAGGGGCAATGTTTCAAATCATCAGCATAAACGGTTACCAAATGTGGGGACAAGAGATCACGGTATAATTTGAAAAACTCAATAGGGAACCCATCAAGGTTAGGGGTTCTTCCCAATTGGAGATTGGTTAATGACTGTTCTACCTCTTTCACCGAAAGCGAGGAATCCAGTTCACGTGTCAAGGAGGGGGTAATAGCAGGTAGGAGGATATCCCCAAGAAGGGGATGGCGGAATTCCTCCAGAAGAGGTCGGAGTGCTGCATTTAAATACTCATAGTAGGCTGCAAACGCTTGGGCAATGGTAGGTAGCCAATATAGTAACTTGCCCGATTTGTCACCCAGGGCATATGCCCTTTGAGTTGATGCCCTCCAAAATTGGCGTGCCTCCTCTAAGGAGATCTGGTGAAGCTTGGGCCGCACCATCTCCAATGAGTGGGCAGTGGCCTCTGATGTAGGTCCCACCATTGCATTATCAAGTGCAATGATATGGGTCTCAAGTGCAGTGATGTGAGCCTGCCACAACCACTTACCACGTCACACATACCTCTTTAGACAGCTTTGGAGGGAGGGCTTACTTGCTGCCCATAAAGTACCATGGAAGGCCACAGCACCATGATTTTCATGGAAGGTCTGTATCTCCTGTTCCACAAATTCTGCACTTTTCTGGTCTGTTAGGTACCACGTATTAAAGCAGCACAAATAAATAAATAAATAAAACTAATTTTGTTGCGCGCACTGCATCGCATTTGGCAAAGCAGCGCGCGCAATGAAATTTGTTTTATTTATTTATTTGTTTACTTAACTCTGTTCGCCCGTATGCCGTAGTTCACTACCCCCCACCCTGCTCTTCCTCCACCCCACCACCCCCCAGCTCTCCCTCTAGAAGCCGCTACTGTTCCTGAACATAAACCATCTTCCCCTCAACACAGACACCCTTGCACTATGGGGCAAGGGTGTCTGTATTGGCATTAGGCTGCTAAGTTTAGCACCAGCGTAGAGGGAAACTCAGGGATGCACTATATTGTTGTAAATATGGTGCAGCCCTGCATTTCTGAAGTGGTGGCATGCGGTGTTAAGCCAGGAAGGCTAACGCCGCACACCCTCACTTCATTGTAAATATGCCCCAAAGTGTTTGCTTGACCTCCTCAAAGGTACGGAGTTTCTGCTGGACTGCCCTAGTATAGTCCAGGAAAATCAGAATGCTTGCATTGGAGTATCTTAGGTTGGAGTGGGAGTGGGCCTCCCAAAGGATAGCATCCTGGTACCGGTGGCAGATTGTGTGACACCACTGTGCGAGGAGAGGCCCCGTGGGGAGGTTTCTCGGTCAAAGCACGGTGTGCACGCTCCGCCACAAAACAGCATGACAGTTTGTCAGCCAGCACCCAGGAGCGGAACCAGTCCTCTAGAAGATCGTCCATTTTGGCTCCTTCCTCCCCCTCCAGCAGCCAAATCAGGCACAAGTTGTTCCATCTAGAATTGTTTTCATCACCCATGATCCGTTCAGTAAGGCCCGCAATTGAATAGTGCATTGGAGAAATTTGGCGTTTATGAGTATTCTCGTCGTCTTCAATTGCCGAGATCTTAGTTTTAGCCGCCTTGACTCATTTTGCCACCCTTTGGAGTTCTTGGAGCAGAAAGGGGAGATCAACATGATTACTCTCCACTTTAGCCTCCACCACCTCCCTGGAGGCCTTAATCGCTGGGGGGATGGCTGTCGCGTCGACCGGTCGGTGGTGCTGCAGTCATGGTGGAAGATACCCCAAAGACACTGCTAGTATCAGGCACCAATGTGGTATATTGGTCCATTTTCATGTGAATATCCTTGGGGGGAGAGGGCATGTCATGGCCCATAGCCAGGTACAAGGGTAGAGGTACTGCCAGAAGGAAAACAGAGCATAGAGAACCGAGGGAGGGCCAGTCGGCTCAAGGTGACAAAGGAAGAGACACCAGAAATGGTGCCCCAACTTTACACAGATACCACGATGGCCCCCGGGCATATCAGTCCAGTAGTCGGTGGCATCCTGCTGGAGGCTGACTTGCTTGCCACTTGGCAGCACAAGCAGTCGGTAGGTGGCAATTCAAAGAGTTCCTCTGTGGGGGGTATATTTTTCCTTTAGAGAGGGGCAACCCCCCCCTCCAAAGCAGAGGGAAGTGGCTGAGCTGCTGCCAATTGCCTCCTAGATCCACAAAATCTATGTCAGGACATATGTGTGCAGGATCCCCCCCACCACAGGTGGAGAAGGGAGCCCCCACTCTAGCAGCTGCAGCCTACCCCGAGTGGTCCCCGTCACCACCTCCTACACAGCTGCACCAGGGCAAGAAAATGTTCCAAGTGTAGAATACAGCTGATATGATGCAGGGGGTGGCCCGGCCACTCTTCACATCAGAACCTCTCCCAGTGGTGGCCTGGGCCCATAACAGCCTCCGTCAGGCCACACCCGACAGGCAGCTCAGTCACAGAAGGCCAGCCACAATCGCAGCACGACCACAAGAAGGCCCAAAGTGCAGCAGGCTCCATACCTCGTCTAGGCCTGCCCGGTTCCCCACTCCGGTCCCAGCAGAAGAGGCAGTCCAACAGCCCACACTGCCTCTACAAAGGTGGACCAGGCCAATGGGAAGGGGGAGAGGCACCCGCTCAGGCCCAAACAGCGGAACCCCTACCTCCGTCTGTGTGGCAAGGCCAACACCAATGCCCGTCCAGGAGCCCATAGTCCAATACGGCAGCAAAACTGTATGGCGCGGTCCTGTAGGCACTTCCGTTCCGGTGCCGATTCTTGGCAGCTGGAGGCAGGGAGGTGGAGAGAGAGAAAGGAAGCTCCCTCTCCCCGGCACTGGAGGCCACCGGCAGGCAATTCTTGCGCAGTAGGTCCAGCAGGGCAGAGTGGGTCCACAGCTCTCACATCACTCCGGCCACCATCGTGGCGCTCCCTGTCCCCATGCAGCGATCATCAGATGGCGGACCCAATGGACCATCAGGAGCAACAGGTGAGTCCAGATGGGGCCCACCACACCAGCACAACTGGGGGCCCCCTTGGGTGAATCAGTACTTTTGATGTCAGGCAGAATGAGGAAGGACGGTGATCGGGTGTTAAGAGCTCTCGCAAGAGCCAACTTCCATCTTGGCCTCGTTGGCCACGCCCCCAAAGGTATGAATTTTAAAGTGCTATGACTCCCACTGAATGCATGCAAAAGTGTAAACATTTTCAAATTTGTGGCAGTAGGCATCACTGACTTCAAATGCAGTTATCACAGATTCAATCAATGCATATTCTCCCTTTAAAACGGTGCAAACCAAATGGGCATCTATATCTCCTTTGGATATTGAAGAGGCCTCACATGTTGTTCTCACTTCAATTTTAGTGCTGTCTAAGGTGACAATATTCTTGTTCACTGTACCATAGCTTAGAAGGCCACCCAGTGTCATTTTGAAATTAACTGAATTTAAAAACATCCCTATGCCGCGTTGCAAAATGAATGAACATTTTTAGATAGTTGGAGCGTGACCATCCTCGTATAGTCAGTGTATGTCCGTGTGCATTTAAACACGAGTTTTACACAAGACTTCTATGAAGCATTTTGAGATGATAAACAAATTATAACACTGCAGCTCAGGAGGCACCCTCTCCTAGGCTAAACAAAAGTATTAATCAGAACTGAGGATCAGGGTCAGACTTGGACAGAAAATAGCAGATGAACCGAATTAAAAGTCACCCCATTAGTGAATCAGATAGCTAAAAAAGTGGACCACGCTATAAAAATCGGGGCAGTTTTAAATTTGTAAAGTTACACTGTACAAGGGGTTTGCAAGGCATGGGAGTATGTATGCATTTGTACTTGCTGCATCATCATCATTGAACTAGTTGTATGTTTTCTGTTATATAGGGTGAATCTCTTTAGGAGTTTTGGACTCATTCTGTTTGTTCTGTATTTCTATACAATAATGCTGAGGTTGCTTTGATGATGATGCAAGTAATCTGGAAAAAGAATTGGGCATTAAATTGCATCAAATGATTCTAAAAAGGTAAGCATGAGTAAGCTAACTCTCCCTACACTACCTTAAAAGGGGCAACCCTAAACTAAGAAACATTGAGTAGGAAAGAAAAATAGAAAGACGTCCGCTGTTAGAGTCTTCAGTAGAAGAAACTCCAACTAAGGGCCACGTAGCATGAAGCCACTCAAAGCAGAAGCAGAGGTCTGTACCTCATGAAGTCCTAGGATGTCTCTCTGACCCTCACTACATTTCAGCTTTGGTTACTTGCACTACCTTTCCCATATCGATATGTTGCTACTTCGTTCGTCCATGGCCATTCTTCTCTCCTCCATGAGAACTCACCTTCTTGCTCGTTACTGAAATTGTCCTTGCCAAGATCCATCTTCTCTTACCATGCTATCAAACTAAAACAAAAATCCTTCTTTTATAGCTATTAAGGCTGTGACCACATCTGCAGTAGAAACAAAAGTACAAGCAAATACACTCTATGTTGTAGGTTAAATTGGAATTAAATGTTAGACTTTAAACATGAGCTCGTACTGAAACAGTTCTCAAGGCCCAAAAATTAAGGGGCATATCAACAAGGACTTTATCTCTGCTTTTTTGGCTATAAAAGCCAGAAAGCAGAGATAAAACTAGCGCCCTATCAGCAACAGGGTGCTAACAC
This sequence comes from Triturus cristatus, assembly GCF_964204655.1. NCBI lineage: Eukaryota > Metazoa > Chordata > Amphibia > Caudata > Salamandridae > Triturus > Triturus cristatus. The sequence continues at coordinate 255,228,365 of NC_140586.1, forward strand.
GCAAATTCGCATGTTAGCACCCTTTTACTCTACGCTTCCCCTTGCATCTCTAATGAGATGCAAAGGGGGCGTTCCAGAGTAAAATAATAGGAGAAATGTCGCTAAGCGACATTTCTCCTATTATCAAGGATATCGTTAACCCTGTTAGCGATAATAAAAAAGCAGCGCTAACCGCGGTTAACGCTGCTTTTTTACGTCTGGTATTTTCTGACTTAGCCATGATATCCTATGTAAGGTGGATATCATGGCTAAGTATGTCTATCCCTATCAGCAAACTATCGCCAAACCTTGTGGGATTATCACTGTATTTCCAGCAATAATCTCACAATTGGCAGCTTGTGCTCTGAATTTTATCACTTTGGAGATAAGCGTTGCTGATAGCACGCTATCTCTGCGATAAAATTCAGAGTTGGCCGGCGATAATTATCCTCACGCTAAGAGCGCTGAGCGATAATTATCGCCGGCCCTTGCTGATATGCCCCTAAATCAACTCAACAGTGCACAGGGTTACAAAAACGTGCACATTTCTACACATGAATAAATTGCAGAGGATCACAAAAATGTCACTTCAAATACACCAACATGAATATATTTTCTTGTTACACATATAAATGTTCAAACATTAGTCTACACCTGCACCTTATTTCATTAGATTCACAAAAAGACATATCTAACCTTTAATTTCTTCTGATATATTAATATGTAAATGTTGCAAAGACCCTTATTAGTCACATTTCTATGCACACAATTTAGAAATCTCATTAGTTTACGTGGAGTACCTTAACTCCGCAATACCCCATCTTTTCTTAGCAGCATTAATCACACAGAATATATTCAAGTGCAGACTACTTATGATTGTGGTGCACTCCTACAGTATCTCAGGATGGGATCAGAATTATGCTGCTCCACAGCAAACAAACTAACCTGTGTTCTAACTCTGTGGCTCAAAATAATGATACTTTTGTAGATAATACTAAGTACCTCAAACCTGTTGTTTCTAAGCACTGTAAATTACAGATGTTACTGTTTCCCAATTCATGGTACTCTGCCTGACGGAAAGGTGAATGATGGGTTTCGAGCCCATAATCCACAAACACCACTTCTGTCAGCAGCATGTGTGTTCCGCCAGCCTCCTGGGGATAATGGTGGCCAGCACATTGTTGGTCAGAGACAGAGCTCTTAGAACATGAACCTAATTATCAACCACACAGAAATAGACTATCAGAAGAAACTTAAAATTCAGCCCTTTTAACCATCTCTCCCTCAAAGCACCCGCAAGTGATCCAATTTGCAGATAATATTGCAGCAGTTTGCAAGCCTAACTGGCTGACTCACTGAAATAGCAAGACATGTCCAACCATGAAATATGCAGACAGCCGTGGTGAATCGGCGCTGCCCTTTGTGGTTCATAACTAATTTCCTTTTAAAGTTGCACCACAGAGAGAAACACTTAGGGCACGGCCAAATCCGGTTTGTAAAAAGTGCCTAACTTGTGCAAAATAATGTCGATTTCTAATGCCAGTATACTTTTAAATGAGACTCCATGTTTAAGTGTTGATTTCTATGTGCTGTTATTTTTTGTTTTGTTACTTTTTGGTTTTCTGAAGAATCATGGAAGGACTGCTGTAACAAACAACAAAGTGATGGAAGGAATGCTTGAATTAATATCAGCCACTGGCCAGGTCCAGCACACAGAGGAAATAACTGGGGTTGCGTGTCCCAAGCACAACTCTTTTGAAAGCCCCGCACTGCCACTGATGGATCTAGTTATATGTTTGCGAGACATCTTTTTGATCAGCAGGTAATGTCAGTCACCACTACGTAATGCCAAATATTGGTACGCTGCAGGTCCTGCAAACGCTTCTGACAGGGCTGCCACTGGAGATGGCTTGAGACCCATCGAGATGAATCTTTTTTGAGTATGCACAGACATGGGTCCCGACTTCACTGTGTCACAGGGTTCAAGCTGTACCTCCCTAATGCAGTCTAAGTAGGCCAAAACCAATTGAGGGTGCCTTGAGTTGCTCTCTGGATGGACCTGAGCTGACAATTTTGGATGGAATGTTTCTATTGGAGTTGGACCAAGATTGATTTGCATATGACTGCTTCCTGTCTAGAGTGGCACAGTGGTTGAAAAATAATGGTCGGCAGTGGTGCAAGTGGCTGAGAATAATTCAAGCACTACTGCCATCACTTTGTCGCTTAGTTGATGGAGAATATCTGACACACTGACTTCCCTCACAGGAGTACCCCACTCCTACTATCCTTTTGATGATTTGTACTCTCTCATTTTTCAGTTTGGCCACCGATCGGTATTGGAATTACAGCATTTATGAGTAAAGCTGGAGTTTGTCATTAATTGGTTAAATGATCAGTGTTCTGCTGCTGTTGCTAAGGGTCTAGCAGTAGGAATGATTGAAAACCACAATAGTTAATTATTGTATTCATCTTCAATTTAGTAACTTGAGACCAGCTTCAATTCAATAACTTGAGACCTGTTCAGGGATATATATGTTATATAATTCCTTTATCCTCTTGGAATTGCGTATTTTTTAGATACCCGTTCAGTCTCACCAAATAGGCCGGAAGAAATCTGGGTAGAAAACCTCTCTTTCTTAGAAGAGTGCTGGTTGGTAACCCACCAGTTTTTTAAAGCAAGATCAGAGAGAGAATATACAGTTGGAAATCTCTCACCGTCCTGGCATGAAAAGCACAATGTGGTCCATTTTCCCTCTATCTTTCCTGCCTGGTGGTCTACTTGACTCACCATTGGAAATCTCCCTGGCAGGCAGAGAGGGGCTGTGTAGTCCCCACTCAGGTGATGGCATCTGTAAACTATATTACAGGCATGGATGATGTTCTCTGAACCTCTTATACACCAACAGAACTCAGATGCTTCGATGGTGCCTGCATATGCTTTCCAAAACTGGACTGCGAAGTTTAGTCTAAGCTTGCCTAGGCCTCCTGTGACTAAGGGCAGGTAAATGTAATTAAAAAGTACTTCCTGGAGGAGGAGCCTAGCGCGCAACCAAGATGGCCGTGTAGGTGCGAAGCTCCCGAGGACCTCCGCGACCTCCTGAATTAATCCTGATTATATCCTGTCTTTGACGAGGGGACTGTGTCTGTGTACCCGAGCTGAGGCGGCACCCGTTTTCCGTTTTCGAATCGGACCCCGGACACTGGTGGGAGCACCGATCAAAGATTGCGGCCTTCTCCGCGCCGGCCCCCCGGATTGGAGTTGTGGGGCGATCCGGGGACAAAGCGAACAACAACGGCGGGCAGGGCTGGGCGACTCGCGTACCCCGCGCTTTCACTTTCGCTTTTGCGCCCTCCTTGCCCTCAAGCGAGGTAGGGTTGCGGAGCGGGGTGCGGTGGTGTGGCCTTGCCCCTGTGCCCGGCTGACCCGCCGGCTGTGAGTTGTCCTGCGGTGCAGTGGTCAACCCCCCCCCGGAACCTGTGAACTGGTTTATCGGCCCTTTCGAGGAGATTGGCACGACTTCGGGAGTGCGACATGTCCACAAAGCAAGATGGCGACCGGGCCAAGGTGAAATCGACCCGCCGCGGCCCGGCACCTCAGTCAAACAGTATGGACCGCTACACCCTCCAGAAGGGATCCCCAGAGGCACAGCGTACATCCCCCGCGGGCCCGGCTGAGGCGTCTGCTCAACCCGCGGATCTGACCCTCCGGGACGTCATGGGCGCCATTGCCGAAATGAAGGCCTCGGTGGACCAGCGCTTTGATACTCTGGCGCAGAAGATAGACTCGGCCCTGGTGGAGGTGGGCCTGGTGAGAGCCGACTTGTCTAAAACAAATGACCGGGTCGATTCCCTGGCCCACACCACCTTAAGTCTCACTACAGACGTGGCGGCCCTTCAAAAGGAGGTGCACCGGCTTGGCCAGGCGAGCGCCATGATGGACCGTCGATTGGAGGACGCCGAGGGTCGGGCCCGGAGGAACAACGTTCGTATTGTCGGGGTGCCGGAGGGACGGGAGGAGGAGGCGGCAGATTTGTTTGTGGAAGACCTGATCCTCGCCCATCTCCAGCCCCGGGGGCTGAGTAAACTTTTTGCGGTGGAACGTGCTCACAGGGTCCCCGGAGGAAGACCTAAGGTCGGAGCTCCGCCGCGGCCTCTCATTGCCCGGATTTTTAACTTTCGGGACAGAGACGCTATCTTGCAGACTTCCAGGCTACAGGGACCGGTCAAGCTTGATAATATGGACGTGAATTTTTACCCTGACTTTACTCCGACGGTCCAAAAGCAGAGACTGAGTTTTCTCGGAGTTAAACGTCGCCTACGGGACATGAACCTTAAGTACTCAATGCTTTTTCCAGCTAAGCTGAGGGTAGAGGTGGATGGTCGCACGCATTTTTTTGACCCTCCCGAGGCGGCTGGGGACTGGTTGGATACTCTGCCTGGGGATCGGGGCCGGGGGGGTGGGGGGGGTGCGGTTGGCGGGGAGGGCGCACCGGATCAGAACTGAGGGGTGAAAAGTAGGCCTTGCTCTGGACAACATTTTGGTTACCATTCACTGATCGTGTATGTTCCCCTCCTATGGAGGTCGTACGGGGTCCGTTGGGGGCTTTCCCTCCTCCTCTGGGGGACTAGTTAGTTTTTCATCTATGGGGCGACAGGCACACTGCACTTTGGGGGGGCTGTCTGGGCTCATGCAGGGGTGCAGGGAGGGGGGAGTTCTGTTGGGATGGGTGGGTGGGGGTGGAGTGTTGTTTGTTTGCACCGCAAGGCGAACCCTTTACTGTATTGTTGTTTTTGAGATGCTCTGTGGGGGACGATTGATGGCTTCCATGTATGATGGGGGGTAGGGACCTGACTGTGTTATCATGGAATGTTAACGGACTGGGGGATAGGATTAAGCGTGGTGTGGTCCTGCAGTATCTGAAACGAATTTCACCAGATGTGATCTTCCTGCAGGAGACACACCTTATAGGTAATTCCATTCATGCCATGAATCGGAGAGGCTATCGCTTGGTGGCCCATTCGGGCTTCACCTCGGGCTCGCGGGGGGTGGGCATCATGATTAAGAACTCGCTCCCATTGGAGATTGATGAGGTGCGCCATGATGAGAGGGGACGTTACACTGTCTTGGTGGGTAGAATGGAGGGCAGAGTGGTCGTTTTTGTATCAGTGTACGTTCCGCCGGGGTTGCAATCTACCACGTTTGCGGACCTGGGGCGCCTCCTCCTTGACCTCCCGGATGGGCTTCTGGTAGTTGGGGGGGACTTCAATGCGGTGGCTTCAGGGTCTATGGATCGTCATCCCCCCAGGGACCTCCCCCGGGCACAGGCGTGGCTGTCCGGCCTCTTAGATACCCTAGGATTGGTGGATTGCTGGCGACTAAAGCATCCCGCTCAGCTGCAATACACCTTCCACTCGGGCGCCCATGGTAGCCTCTCGCGGCTTGATTATATCCTTGTTCCTGCGGCCTCTGCTGGGAGGGTGGGAGAGGTGCGCCATTTGGCGCGGGGTATTTCAGATCACTCCCCACTACTGCTGCATCTGGATGTCTTCCCGAGGGGGGAGGGCAGGGTGGCCCCAATTAATGCCTGGTACCTGCGCGACCCCACTATTCGAGCCGAATTGATCAAATCCTTGCAGCGGTACTTTGAGGAGAATGTGGGGTCCGTCCCTTCTGCCATCTCCCTTTGGGAGGCTTTTAAGGTAGTTCTTAGGGGGGAGGCCCTCTCCTTTATCTCCCATGCCCGGAGGCGCGAGCGGGAGGAGGTAACCCGGGTGGAGGCCGAAATTACTGAACTAGAGGGTGACCTGGGGAGCGGGGTGACGGATGCCACATTGCATGTTCTACACCTCAAGCAGGCGGCCTATAGGGCCCTTGTCACGGAGGCGGCCAGGGGCCTCAGTAGAGAGCAACAGGGGCGACTGTATGATGTGGGTGATAAGGCTGGTAAATTGATAGCGTGGTTGGATAAAAAGGAGAGAGCGAGTCGTGTGGTTCTGTTGATCGAGAGGATGGATGGTGTATGTGTCACCGAGCCGGACGCCATTGTCTCCTGCTTCGCGGATTATTTCCGCGAGGTATATTCCCCGGTTTCTCCCTGCTCGGAGGAGTATTCCCATGCCCTGCTTCGGGACATCGCGCTGCCCTCCCTTTCGGTGGAGGACAGGGATTCGCTGGACGCTCCTCCCACCTCGGACGAAATTGCCCTTGCTATCCGCTCGGTCGCATCTGGCAAGGCCATGGGCCCCGATGGCATTCCTATCGAGCTGTACAAGCTGCGACCGGATGTGCTGGCGCCCCACCTGCGCGCGATGTTCCTGGCGGCCTGCTCGCGGGGTTCCCTTCCGCCGGACCAGCGTCTGGCCACGATCGTGGTGATCCACAAGGAGGGGAGGCCCCGTGAGCGGGTCACATCCTATAGGCCTATCTCGCTCTTGAATGCGGAGCCCAAAATCCTCGCCAAGGTGCTGGCCAACCGGCTGGTCGGCGTGGTGGGCGACTTGGTCCACCAAGACCAGTCCGGCTTCATACCTCATCGTAACACGGCCCTTAATCTGCGACGCTTGCACGGGGTGCTCGCGCGTGTTCCGTTCGTGCGGGAACCGGCCATCTTGGCGTCCTTGGATGCCACCATGGCGTTCGATACGCTTGAGTGGCCATACATTTGGGCGATGCTGGCGAAGTTTGGCTTCGGACCGGGCTTCATCAGCTGGGTCAAATTGTTGTATTCCGGCCCATTGGCGCAGGTGGTGGTGAATGGACGAGTTTCGGCCCCATTCGCACTGGGACGGGGTACGCGACAGGGCTGCCCCCTGTCGCCTCTCCTGTTTGCACTGGCCCTGGAGCCCCTGGCGGAGTGGCTGCGGTGGCACCCTTCCATCCGTGGTCTCCGTTGGACCCCCGAGCATGAGGACCGTGTGTCCCTCTACGCTGATGATATCCTTCTATATCTTGCCTCCCCGCGTAAATCACTGATCGTCCTAGTTGATGTTTTGCGCTCATTCGGTCGCAACTCAGGCCTCGTCATCAACTGGGCGAAATCCTGTGTATATGTGCTTGCCGGGGAGGCTCCGGTCCTACCACGGGACTGTCCGATCCAGATCGCCTCCCGGGGGTTTCGGTACCTGGGTATATATATCACTCTGGACCCGGAGGCCCGCTACGAGCGGAATTTGCTGCCCCCCCTCCAGCGCTTGAAGGAGGACGTGGTGCGTTGGCGGCGTCTGCCGCTTTCGCCGCTTGGCCGAGCGGCCCTGTTTAAAATGATGTCGTTGCCGCGCTTTCTGTACGCTCTCCAGAACACTATGGATTTGGTTCCGGCGCGCTACTTCCGAGAGGTGGAGAGTTTGCAGCGTCGCCTGTTCTGGGACGGGAGGCCACGTATCGCCTTGGCTAAATTGACGCTCCCGTGGTACGATGGGGGGGTTGCCCTCCCGGATATTAAACGGTATTACTGGGCCTCCCAGCTAGCTGCGATTAATCATGGCCTTTAAGTGCCCGCCCTGAACCCGGCATTTGAAATGGACAAGATGCTCCTGCCCGGTGGCGACTACAATCGGGCGCTTTACTCTGGCGCGCCGGACCCTCGCCTGACGGGACCGACGCATGTCATGGTGCGTGTGTGGCACGCGGCTAACGCAGCTATGGGGTGGAAGGACCGTTTGACCCGGGCGTCACCGCTATATGCATCGGCGAGGTTGGGCTCCTTGTGGACCTCGAAGGGCTTCGAGAAATGGGACACGATCGGCATCAGCACAGTGGGAGATCTCTGGACGAGGGGGGGATTCAAAACTTTCGAGATGCTGCAGACGGAGTTTCAGTTGCAAGGCAGTGAGTACTTCCGGTACTTACAAGTCCGCCACGCGCTGGGCTCCGTCTTCCCGGATGTCGCGTCCATTCCGGAGTCTTCCCCCCTGGAGGACAGAGTGCTGGATGGCCATGTCCCAGACAGCACGATCTCCCTCATATACAAAAAACTGATTAACGACCGATCGGGCCTGCTGACTGGCCTCCGCGAGGCCTGGGTAGCCGATGGGCTGGAGTTGGACGACGAGGACTGGATGTCCGCGGTGGCTTCTCCGAAGGAGGTGGCCATCCCGGCTCGCCTTCGCTTCGTCCAGCTTAAGATCCTCCACCGGGTCTATGTGACGGGGCCAAGGCTACTACGTATGGGCTTAGCTGAGGATGGACTGTGTAAGCGTGGCTGTGGTGCTTTGGCAACTTTCTTGCATATTCTGTGGGAATGCCCAAAGGTGGAGCGATTCTGGCGTGGTGTGCATGAGGTCCTGCGAGTGGTTACGCGTGTCGTGCTGTTGCCTGAAGCGAGGAGATGCTTGCTGAATGTGTGGGAGCCAACTGACTACTCGGTTCCGCAGACGCGGTGGGTGACTCTGGGATACATGATCGCTAAGCGTGACATTGCTCAATTGTGGGGATCCCAGAGGCCTCCGGCGGTGTCGGCCTGGAAAGAACACATGGATTGGTGTATGTTTCGTGAAAAGGTGGTGTATGTTGCGAGGGGTAAGCCTGGGGCGTGGGTGAAAATCTGGGGCCCCTGGAACGCCTATCGCGGGGGTATTTGCGAGCCGCCGCTGCTGCCGGCTGCTTCACCAGCTCCGTCCCCCTAGCCGACCCCCTCCCCCAGCCATGGGCACGTGGTTCCCCAGTCCCTGATCTGTTCTCATTCCCCTCTTCAGAGTTTGGCGATTGGTTGGGGTCCCCCACTTAAGGAGCGCGTGCTGTCACTTGGGATTGCGGGTTGCCTTGCGGGTGTGGTTGTTTTTGTGTTGTTGTGTTTTGACAAAAGGAAACCGTATTGTTGGTTCGGAGTTATGTGGCCTGCACTGCGGATATCTCCTGATTTACTCTTTTTGCACCGCCAAGAGATTTTTCTGTATGTATGTCATATGCTACTGCTACTCTAGCGGCCGGCCAGAAGGTTGTAGGCCCATACTTGTAACTATTTGAGATTGTAATAAACGGTTTCAAAAAATAAATAAATAAATAAATAAATAAAGTACTTCCTATCGGTGATGGTAGACTAAACCTTATTTGCCTTGGGACACATACACGCAAATGTGACTCCAATCCATCTAAGATTTTCTGGCAGAAACTTCAGCTGATGGTAACCTTCCACTGAAGGTAGGTTCAACTAGTGACCCCCTAGATTTGCAACCTACAAAAAGGTGCTGCCAATTACTGTATTGAGGAACTTCAACTTTTCTCATCCTGAGTCTTCCATACTACAAACATGACAAAGTCCCTCTCATTGTCACTGCTGGGCACCTGACATTTTTCCAGCAATGCTAAGCTGTCCAATAGATTTAATACTGGACTTAAAATTTCCCAGATCTGTACTTAGGGGAAGCTCATAACAGAGGTCACATGGCATCCCATGCCATATCCCCTAGAATGACAGCTGCATCAGGGAATGTTACACATTAATGGAGAAATGGCCTCCTCATTGGATTCACCAATTCCGCCCTCACCCAATCAAAGGCAGTCATCCATGCAGCGGCGAACCAGATCACCGATAACGCACGGACGGTCATGTCCACTGTCAACAACCTTCACTGGATCATACTTTCACCACTTCGCCAGGCCAAATCACTCTGACCCAGAAAGACATCACACCAATCAATGTGATTAGGTAGCTGAAAAACATTCTATCTTTGTCAATACCATGTTGCTGATATAAAAAACCTGATCAAAGTGGAGATCGCTAAATTATGGTGACAAAAGAAGAATATGCGTTTTATCATTCTACACCCCCATCTTCTGAAACAATCTCCATGTTCCTCTGAGAATACCCGCTCACACTTGAAAGAAAGAGCTCTTGTCCCTTTACCTCCCCATGACAAGCATAACCTCCCTACCTATACACCTTGCCACTAATCTCTTTATACAAATATTAATGTGTCTAGCTGAAGTCATGGTGGTAGAGGTAGCATTTATGGTTTTTTTTGGGGGACCATTTACTTGGAATTTTGGTAGCCTCAGTAGAGTTACAAAAGTCGGAGAATGGCGTGGATCTTAAATATCTTCATGGGGAGATTCATGCACTAGCATGACATGGTTCATTTATGTCTCTTTGCGAAGGACTGTCATATGATGGGGCATGCAGAAATTCAACAATAACGCCTAATGGTGTGGGTAGTGAATAGTCACACTAATGAGTGATACTATAGGGATTGAGGATTCCACAAAATCTGACTGGTGGGAGTTGGAGATCAACTATAAACAATACAAACTAATGAACTGGCTGAATAATAGAGGCTGATGACTTTATCCCACACAAAATTGGCCGTTAAGCAGGGCCACTGGAATGATGTAATTGTGCGGCTATGGCGGTTTTCTCATAATTATAGTCTTGCTGTATTTGCCATATAATCCATCATCTATGGTTTAATATGCAGATTTTAACAAAAAATGAATTTTGTTTCTAGCTCAAACGTTGCTAAAAAAACTCAGCAACACGTGTTGCTGTGCAGTGTACGGCCCTGAACAAATGTTGACCGACCAACTTTTATTGCTTATTGCTATATTTGGGTGTTAAACTGGTAACCAGTGTTAACAAGTGTAAAAATGACTAAATAATGAAGCAATACTTTCACTAAATGTGCCACATGGCGTTGTATAATTTGGCGGATTTTACAGCATCATTTAGTCAACTCTGCCGCATAATTTGTCCCAACCGTGCAGCATGATTCCAGTGGCCCTGCTGTTAGGGAAGAAACTGCAAACAATTTCAAACCTACAGAACCTCCACTAAAGTAGGATGAAGAGCCTACAACTCGCAGTGCTGGCAGGAAATAGCTGCTCTGTCTGGTTCATGGGTTTGGTGCCAGTATTGGGTACGGGAAACTCTCCTGCTTAAAGGACTGCCACTTAATTTGTGCAAAAATGTTGCTGATGTGCTTGTCTGCATCCTGTATGGTGTATTATAAAATTCTCAATACCACCCTAAGTGAGACGGTGTGATCTGTGATAATTGCCGCCACTCACTATGCACACTTTCCTGACTACATCTGAAAGGGGAAGTAATAGCATGCGGTTGTTATCTATTCCACTTGTGGCGGGCCCTTCTTCTACGGCCCTCTGATAAAAGAGCCAATGTATATGTTATCAGGTCATTGCTGTACAGTGAACCTCTCTGTTCTCTCTATGAATTTCCAAGTGGATGCCTCAAAACAGTGCTGGAAGTCAAGGTAGACATAAAAAACGGCCAAGTAGGCAGGTCAGAGGAGGTGTCAATAGAGGGAGGTCCGATTCATCTATGGGGCTATTAGCGGGCTTCAATTCAGGTGGTATTTTTTCCCCTCCTTCCAGAGTTACCAATACTGCAAGCATCAAAACGTCAGGTTGAGGGGCAGAAACACTCCTGGTTACAATGTTTAGGGGATAACATGAGGGAACTGGTGTTTCAACACAATTTCCCACGTTTTGACCATTTTTCCACAGATTTTCATCCAGACATTACGCCTGCTTTCAACAGTCAACAAAGAATCTGGGTGAAAAACACATGACCAGGGGATTTCCTGGGGATTTTATAATCCCACAATGGGGTCAGCAATTTTTGCTACAGGCCCATCTAGGATTAACAGAGAGACCCTATGTATTTTAACCCTAAATTCCGCGAAACTACCCCAAGGTGGTTCGGAATATATTCCAAAAATCTCAAATAAAATACACTAAAATTTAAATCACTATTAATGCTCACCACATAGCGGTTAATCAGATCCTGCCTTGGCCATACACTGAAACCCCAAACGACAGGTTTTATTTTACAGTACCTCTTTAATAATCCACCTAAATTTTTATGTAAGGTAGTTGGTTTTAGACTGTATTGTCAGAGGAAACACCTTACCATCGCGGATAAACCAAATTCATATTGATTTCCAACCCCATATTTTACTAAATTCTAAAAGCTTTTGAAGACAAAATATCTAATTTGGTGTGTTTCCAAAGACTGCCTCAGCAGGCTTGGTTCAAGCTTATAAGTATTACTGTATATATATAAATTATGCATGGTCATGGCATTCAGAAATAAACTTAAGATAAGCTATAAAATCAAACTATGCTGCATGAACATAAGAATGTGGCTACCACAGTTCATAGTTAAAATCATTAATATTCATACAAAGGGTTTCATTTAACAAGCCAACATTAATGCAAAAATTAATAATTTAAGGTCCAGAAGCGCGTTAATTTTTCTTCTTTATATATTTATATAAAAGTTGTAAGTGGAACTTGCTTCCATTATCATAGAAGTATTTTATTTTCAGAGTCAGTTGACATGTTTTCACCCCATGCTGGCTGGAAGGGCTGGGTCTTTTTCAAGACTGAAATTGTGATATGAAAGCAGGCAGTTGGCATAAACTAAGAAGAATGTCACTCTATGTATAAACATAAATAAAATAGTATTGAACAAACTATGGTCCATGTTTCATTGCGTGAGTCACGCTGGTGAGGCAAAGCACTTCTAATACACACTGGATCCGATTAAGGAAAATAAGAGCTTTCCGTGTCAAACCTGTGCCATGTACTAAATCATCAACTGTGATTTAAATGTTCTATATCATTAACATATCATGTTCTAAATCATCAGCTTATCATCAAGATATCATGACATGTAGGATAAGTCAAACTGGTAATATTTTTGTACAGTTGGGTTCTGAATACCCTCTTGGATATTAGAGAGGGATCAGAGTGGAGGCTAAATTAGTCATCTCTTTATACAGACAGGTTCTAAACATATTCTTGGTTGTAAAGAGAAGATTAGAGCAGAGACTAAATTATAGCCAGAAAAATGCCATAAGTAAATACTTAAGGAAGCCAATAAATAAAGGGAATAGAGGAAGATTTATTAACCACTCACAGCAATGGGCAGGTGGATGCCCATACCCTTTTTGATCAGTGAACAGCAAAAGATAACCACAACAATCCACCTCAACAACTTAATGCAGAGGATTATTGAGGATAGCAAATCCTCTAAAATTGAATCTCATTCTCTAGCTAAATTCCAATGAAATGCAAATGTACATTGATTGTAGATTTCCTAAATGATAAGCTCTATCTTCTATTGTTCTATTGCCTACATTTGCCCTACTAGCTGGTAATATGAACTTTTGGTACAGCAAATTCCAGATGCAACCACAGCGGGGTTTGGTCGATGCACCTGGTCTATGCTAATGACAGCAAGATTCTTATCATCTGGCAGTGGGTTCCAGCTGGACCATTATAACATGTCCTAGTGTCTGCTTGCATGCAAGACTTCTCATTTTAGAACGGGCTTAAAATAGACCACAGCATCTTCCTGGGTTGGATGGTGAGATGAGAGGTTTCCTGCAGGACATTTCTTCTTGAGGATGTAAAACGCAAAACTCCTTTTTACATTGTTATATACACGGTTTGCGTTCTTTGGCAACTGAATGTTTGAGGATGTCTGGTGCATTTTGCTAGTAAGGGAACATTGATGGTGGTTTTTCGGGAGTATTCCATCATGTTTAGTGGTTTATTAATTAGATTCCACAGCTCAGCAGGTTTTACTTCCAATGATGATTAATCTATGGCTAACAAGTGTTTGTATACATGACGGGTCGTGCACAAATATTTTCGCACTCATCACCCGAGCTCATTACCATCAATGACAACCATGAGAGTAGAGGGGCAAAATGAAATGAGTGAATGAGCAGGTTGATGGCTGCTTTTCATATTCTAATCCATGTGGGCCCCACCCCTTCCCTTCTGCCATCAGTGGTGTACCTGGAGCGTGTGAGGGATGGTGGTGGGGAAGCATGACTGCTGACATCATAAAGTGCACGATTGAATCTCACTTTTTATTCGAACATAACTAACAGTGATTCTACGCTGAGCAACATCATTTAATCTACTGCAAATATGCACACATTCACCACCACCTCCACATAACCAAAGGTGTACTATGTGTAGATCCTTGATAGGGCATTTTCAGTTGAGAATAATGTATTTCGACCATTATGTAGTGTATGACTACAGATGGTGTCCCCCGGGTGTGGCTTGTTTGAACCAAAGAATAGGGTAAGTGATGTGAAGGATAAGAAATATCATGTTTGCTTTCACATGTGCAGTTTTTTCAAGCATGCCTCACTATAAAAAAGTTTGTACTTGTTTCCATCATTCTATCTACAGTTTTGAATATAATATACCACAGTGCATGTACCTAGATTTATCTTATGAGACCTTGGATACTAACTACTCATTATGAGGTATCAAAAGGAACTCAAAAGCCTAATTCCGGATTCATTGACATCCAGTTATATTTATTTGATTGTCCCTGTTGGGTAGAAGTTGAGACCACCCTGGTGGCACTTTCTTACCAGGGTGGGACGTATGTACCTATGCTGAAGCTCGTTATCAAACTGTGGGTGAGGGTTTTGTGTCCAATATCTTGGATATTCACATTTGGGGTGGCTAGCGACTAGTACACATATGGAATGATGAGGACATAACTGTCACACGTATTTGTGTTACGTGCATTCGTATAAGAGGACGTGTGACAGTAGTTCCCCCTTATTCTCAACATTATGGTACACCTGAAGAAAGTGTAGTGCCACTACATGCAGTTGGTCAATGAAGACGGCTACTTGAAGACCTATTGGTCTAACATGGCAACCCACCTTAGTATTGCTACATATACATTTGGGCACCCACGCCATCCTAGGTTATTCTAACTACTCATATTCACACAAACACCCCACTCTCATCTCTCACAATCCAGGGAAATAAGGTAGTTTCAGTCACCGCAGATGAGACAAATTCCTTACTACGTGTCTAATTTTCAGCATCTGTTCCATGAATAAAGCATATTCAAAGTGACAATGAAGACCCTTCCTACAAGTGTACCAGAGGGGTTCGGGATATTTATCACACCTGGTCAAATCCAATACCCCAGGGACTTTTATTGAGAGTGAAAATCCTCTTGTCCAGGTATTCCCCGGGTGCGGTAAACTCTACAACTCTTGTAATTGGGATAGCTGCACAGTCACAAAAAAGCTACTTGTAATCCAGGCTCAAGTCACTTGGGTATTTTGTTGGCCATTAGGGACTTCATGACCTAATTTTAAATTGGAGTTGGACCCAGGTTTTGAATACTCTGTGAGACATGTTTGTCTTCTACACCACTAAATGTAGGACAAGGTTTATACTTTAAACTCGATTGGCAAGAAAAAGGATGCAGTGCGCTTTTTGGGAGGGTTACACTCTGCAAGTTCTATGGTAAAGGCTGGCTACATGCCCTGGGAACTAGGTATTAAGATTATATTTTGCAATGAAGTCCACTTTGCTCCCTTTTAAGTTGTAATAGAATTTGATCTATAGGAGGCATTATATGTATAGGAGAAAGGAGATGTCCAAGGTACCTGGGGAATTTATTCATGACTTTTACATTGAGCTTTTAATTTAACTGAGGCCTTATATAGATCTGCAAATTTTGCTGCCAATAGCTTTTAATAATGTTACATTTAGAAGATACAGCAGGAGTGATGGAAGTGTTATGCAAGCTGGACTTGGCAGATGAAGACTACGTGGAGCAGTGACTAACAATTTCAGATATTAGTATGGGGATGGATGCTTCACCTTTGAAACTGTTCTGTTGATGACCCTCGGTCAGGGTGATCCATGGTCAGAGCCTAGTTTCAGAGCCTATGGTTCTCATGATTGGGTGAGTGTATTCCTGACAGTGCATGGATGGATCTGGTAAACTAATTGTTTTGAAAGGCTAAGACACTTAAATACAGTGAGTATGGGTTCAAGGGCCTCTAGAGTTAATTTCCCCCAATCTTTAAGGGCATTTTTCCACTAAGAGTATTACAGTTTCACCATTTATGATGATTCTCAATATTTCACTTTTGGAACATGGGTAATATTCTTACTGAAGAAACATGAAAGAGAATTCTATGCAGGTTTTCTAGACAGGGGAGGGTTTTCCATTGAAATCCTATTTGAAATATTCTAGAAAGAAAAGCTATCTTAATATCGCTAGGTACAATTGCGAAAGTTACAAGTGCTGCCAAGCAGAACTGCTTCTTACATTTGTGATATCGTAACACATTCGGTATACCAATAATTGGAGGATGTCTTCAATGAGCCCCTGGGATCTAATTCTGTTTCTGTCTGAGAATAGGTGTTGAAGGAGGTGAAGTGCCTACCTAAAAACTGTTTAACTGGGCAGGTGGGTGACTATATGCAATGTACATGTTGGTTTATGTGTTAGCTTAGTGGAAAGCTAATGTACAAATTCATTTAGAGATTAAAAAAGGTCTAGAGCCCTCATGATCTAAATGGTACATAGAAATGTGGAATACAGATATATCAGGGTATGATAATACGTCATACCCTGATGTTTCTGGATAGCTCCCCGATACCCTCATGGGTGACTAGCAGCGCTCTACAAATCCACCTTACATCGCATTATATGGCCCACCCACCCACACAAACACTCACTAAGGCAGGGGGTGTCTCTGTTAGACCCTAATGGAGATAGGAAGCCATTTAGCAGGATCTAGAAATATTTGATTCTCACTGTTACATTGAAATCAGACACAGTTGGGCTCAATCCTAAGGCTATTCTAAAAGTCAAATTGAAATCGCTAATGAGATATCGAAGTCCTCTTTTAGACATTCAAGAAGTAAAAAAATCTTGGAAAAAAAAGAATGGCTGCTGGCATATTATAACAAGAAAGCCCTTTGCTGTCCTCCGAAAGAGAGGAAATTGTTTGGTTTTCCGTTAGTTTAGGCAGGTTTCTGGTGGTTGAATGTTTGGTGCAACAGGCATCCACTCTTGCCCTGACACTAGACCATACGGGCTACCATTAGAAGCTTGCCACAACCAGACTGAAATCACAAATCCCATCACAATGTGCATACAAGAATATGTCTCATTACAACACGAGGCATTACATTGCATGCTTTTACAACGTGGTCATTACAACGACCGCGTTGTTACAACGCGGTACCATTACAGCGCAAGTCATTACAACGACTTGCTCTAGATGGCGCGCTGGACTTCAGAATAGTATAATTTACTATTCCAACTCCATTGTGTGCAACAGTGTTGAAGATGTTGGAATAGTAAATTATACACCTGCTTATTTTAGAGCGCCATCTAGAGCAAGTCGTGGTAGCGACTTGTGTTGTAATGGTACTGCGTTGTAACAATGCGGTCGTTGTAACGACCGCGTTGTAAAGGTAACGCGATTTGACGACCACGTTGTGAAGGTTGTTTCCCTCATTCAATATTAAGACATTCATCTACAGTTGCACATAGTTGAGTTCACGGACGTCTTGCTGCGGCAGTGCCTATCTCAGCCTTTCTTCTCTTTTTCCATTAAGCACTTTCACCGAACCATCACCCACTGGCATGAACCAGAAACTCTAATCATGACTTCTGTTGTTCACACATGTGTTAAACATGAGCATAAACAAACAAGGGCTGAAGTAAACAAAATGAAATGGCAAAACTTACACTTGCAAAATAAACTCATTAATAGTGCATTTGTAATATAATTCTGTACAGACAGCAGAGAAACAAGAAAAACAAAGGAATCTCAATGTAAATCCTGACAAATTCTAAGGGAAATAGGTGTGGTGCGCACGCCTCCGTTACAGCCCTCTGCCTGTACTGCTCATTCATCAAAGTTGTAGTGTGCCGTACTTAAAATATTATATAAATATGAAATGCAGTAGCTATATTCAAATGCTATAAAACTATGTGCTTTGTGTGAGAATTTGGCCTGGCATATGCTGGTCACTAGTTATAGTGGCCACCTTGCACCAGTCCAATTCGACTCCTATGATGTTAGGTTTAAAAGACAACCTTTAAAGAAAGCTATCCTAGTGGTAGCTGTGGAGAGCAGCCTTCAGGCTAAGTCTTGAAGGAGTGTTAAGCTTATTGTTTTACCATAGATAACCTCTTGAATGACCAAATGAAAGAGTATTCCACACAGGTATATATATATAATATATGTGTTTATTCTAAACAGAATCCCACAGTCTCTTTATGAGGTTAAGTCAAAGTTATACATAAAACAAGCATTGATAGATACAAATAAATAGCACTGTTAACATTGGGCCCCAGGGGGGGACCAAACCATATACTAAAATAGTGGTATAAGAACCACGACAATTCTACAGACAATGCCTAGGGCATTCAGGATCGCTTGCCCCTTAAGAATCCACCCCAGTTTTTGAGGAAGGGGACCCACGGAAGGCGCGTGCAGTGGAAGTAGCTGCTATCGGGATCTCTATTAAAGCCTATGGAGAATGTCGCGGTTGGAAATAAATTGTTTAAGAAATACTTCTAGCAGGAGTACAAAGTTAAAACTTTAGAGTTAAGCTTTTGAAGAGCCCACAACCTCGGGAGTACTATAGTACCACTGTTACCTGCCCCAGGGAAGCCGGGTGCATAGGTCGATTTCGATGTCGGGTCGCGGGCTGATTTTCAATGGAAAAATAGTCAAAAGTTCTGCTAGCCAAAAGCGTTGATGATGCCGTGAAGATCAAAGATGTGAAGATTGAAGAACAGGACCTGAAAGCAGAGGGAACAGAGTCTGGGTCACTGCAGGGTGACCAGGAGGCTCAAAGCAAAGAGCCCTTCGATGTCGGGTGCTTCAGGTTGAAGGTGGTGTAGCTTGGATCTGCAGCCACGGACTCCGGGAGGCTTCAAGGAAAGCCAGCTCCTGGAGGGCAACTGTCCCATGTTGGATGAAGGTCGCGGCGGTGTTAGTGTCTGGATTGTATCCACTAAGCCCTGGCAGCCGCAACCCACGCGAGATGTACAAATCTGCTACGGTGCAGACCCACGAGGTCTGAGAGAGGTCTCCTTCAAGGAGACTGGAGAGCAGGCTTGGAGCAATCAGGGGAACTCTTGTTTGTGAAGATTGACCTCCACTAGGGCCCACAAGACGAGAGACAAGGGACCGCGGGAGGCGGCAATTTGGAGTGTGTAAAAGGGCACCCACGGGCCTCCGGAGGGGGCTAGGGCACTGGTCTTTGGCACAATTGCTGTAGAGTGGTTGGCTCGAAAACGGGCCAAAGTACAACTTCTCCACTGGTCAGGGTCGTGTGCTATGCAAGAGGTGGCCGGTGTCCTGGGGTATTGGGGATCTCGGCACCCACGCTGTCCACGGTACCCAAACTCGTTGAGCACACTCACTGGCCTCTGGGATGCACTGGAAACCCACCTCAAGGGTGCAGGAAGGCGTCGAAGTCCGTAGGAGCAGCGAAGTTCCAACTGGGTCACTTGCAGTGTTTCAGGTGCCTGCCAAGCAGGGGGATAACTCCTTTATCCCAAGGGAGATTTCTTCCGTCAGCTGGGCAGCAGCAAGTTGAAGGTCAAGACTGTAAAGTTCAAGATTAATCTGAGGCTCTGGGGCCACGTTATTCACCTTTATCCCCAAGATTAGGTGAGTGTCCAGAGTAGTGTCCACCAATCAGTGGTGAGGTGGGAAAGGGTGGCTACACCCTCTCCCCTTTGTGTGTTTCCCGCCTGGGCAAGGGGCAGGATGCCCCTGAACCGGTTCCAAGCGGTGTATGCAGAATGAGGACTCTGCAGCTGCCTACGTGCAACTCTGAAAGGACATTTGGTGCACCCACCCTGTTCCAATGCACATTATCCTGTCTGGGGAGATGCTAGCACCTCCCTGCCACAGGAGCCCTATTGTCCAGCTGGCGAGGCTGTGATTTTCCCCAGCAACAGCCAGCCAGGGTCGTGTATGTAGTGGTTAGTAGCCATTTATTGCTACTTGTGCACTTTTAAATTGGTGTCTAAATTCTGCCGCTTTTCCCATATCGCCCCTCTAGCAGGGGGGAATCGTGCCCTCATGCCCATGGCTGGACTGGGGGTATGATTCCTACATGTTTGACACCAAACACGATATGGTTCTGTGAAGCCATTCTCAAGTTATCGCGTTATCGCGATAGACTTATAATGCGGTTAAGAGTATATGGTATGGCTACACTACAAACAACCCAGCAATGATTTTACGAAGGTTGCAGGGAGGCCCTACTCATGTAGGGGTCCCCCCCACACACATACCTCAGCACCCTGCCTTGTAGGATTAGCAAGGCCTGCCATAGGGGTGACCCATGAGAGTACATGTGTTGTAATGGGGTGGGATATAGGGTACCTATATCCCTGTAAGGGGTGCTAGCACCACCTTACCCAGACTACAGTAGTGGTCTGGTGGTGTCAGTTTGTGTGGCTGTCCCAGGGTGGCACAATAAGTGCTGCAGCCCTGGTAGGCCTACTGAGGGACCCATGCCCTGGGTACCTAGGGTACCATCTACAAGGGACTGTCAGGGCATCCTCAGCATCCAATTGATTTGTACCTAGGGTACTTACAGTAGTTTTAGGGAGAAAGCAGATAGACTGGGGTCCTGGATAGCAGGATCCCAGCCAGACTAGTCAAAAACCATTCAAATACCAGGCAAAAAGTTGGGGGTAACCATTAGTCAGATTCCACCTTCCTACACTTTGTATAATACTTGCGGGTCTTGATATAAAAGATGAGAGGTTTAAAATACTAGCTAACTATTCTTGGCAGTGCCATTAATTGTATATCCTTGAATGTTAGACATTGTTTGTACATGGCCCACCATCCTCTGGTTGGGTTGATGGCAGGCCTTTCCTCCAGTGCCTGCAGCTGCAGGAACCACCAAACACTCAAAACATGAGACTGCTAGGTGTCTCTACTAACCAAGACTCTGGATAGTGGTTCTGCATGGACAGTTGGCCTCAGTAAGCCTCCGAAGCACAACACAACTGTCCTATTTTCAATACAAAATCTGACTGTGCAGCTACAGCTGTGAGTACACAACACTTTAATACTATCCTTAGTACACAAAACACCAAAGGCAACGGTTTGGTGATAGAACCATGCATGTAGCACAATATAATAGCAGTAGTAAAACCAAGGCCACTGGCTATGCACATGATCTAATGTTTGTAATCCCTAAATGATCACAAAGACTGGGAACACCCTGGAAAGAAAAGCACTATAACACAAAAAAGCAGACACAAAGGGATTATTTCGATTGAACAATGCTGCCAACAACAGAGGATCGCAATCACTGGTTGAATGCAATCAACACAGTTCGAAATGGATTTAGTTTGATACAAGTCAGTATCATTTAATAAGTTTGTGACCCCACTGTTTGTAAATACCCAAAACAATAAAAAAGTAAAAGGAAAGCAAAGCCTGGAAAAACGCTCAAGAAGGGATTACGCCTCCAGAACGGTGAGCCTGTGTCCTGGATATAGGGTTAGTGCAGCCGAGGTCAGTGTAGGTAACAGCGGTGGGGTTGTGGTAAATTTAAATTACCTAGACTTAATTTATGCGGTAATAATACAATACGAATAACTCAGTAAAAATAAGAGGCAGAATCCGTGGTATTCGAGGGTATGGTAGGGTATTTATTCCTTACAAAGGAATGATGGTTCGAACCAGGCAATCGAGTTCCGTCACCACGAAGGTTCAGGAAGGGATCAGCAATACATTATTGACAGGTTAAAGTATATATAGTAATGCATTACAGTAAAGACAGATGCAGGAGGCGTAACAGCTGATAAGAATACACATACGTAATAGAAAAGGCGTTACAATAGGCGTGCATAGAGGCGTATACTAAAAACGTCATTATGATGATGACACAAATGGGTGGATCCATAAGAGAATCCTGCAAAGTCAGCAAAAATACATGACAGAGATGCGCGCGCAGCCGCATGACGTGTGATTGATGTGTAACTAGAGGGTAAAGGGGACTTGACATTTAGCCCTACATGAGGAGACAGAAGTCTGGAGTGTCAGGACAACCTAGTCCTAAATCATATCTAATATCTTGTGTTTAAGGAACTATATTATCTAGAAGGAAAGGTCTTCTCGGACAGATCCTATTCTATACTGACTGCTAGTGCGTGTACAAGCGTCCAAGTGTCTACATGAGATGCGAGGGGGGCATGGGCCTACCATGGTAACGAGAGTCATGAATTACTTGCACGGAGACAGTAAGGCCGGGCCCTTTGCTCCGCAGCTAGAGGGATGTTTACCTAAGTTACTTAGACAGGAATGCATTTCTTGAGGAGCGAAACAGATAACTTGAAGGCTGAATACAGTTTTGGCGGGCAACAGGCCGGGCTAGGCACCGTTAGCCGCGCAGGAAGTAAGACAAAGTTCATGGATACAGATGCAGGTCCAGGCTGGAGCATTCAGAGGCAGAAGCAGAAAAAAGCTCGATGGCAGAATTCAGGGCCTACCTTACCAGAGCTGTAAAACGTGAAAAGTATACCATATAAAGACGGTGGCAAGGCATACTTAGGAACGGAATATCTGGCCCATTCATGGCAGATATGAAAGAGTACATATTAACGTTGGACACAATTGTATTTGCGTCTTCATAGCTTGGAGTGGAGGGAACATACATGTACTTGTAGCATGTACATGGAGCCGTTGGGGTCTAGATAGGGGACACAATTGACCATAAAAATTCATATTTCCTCATTCCCTCCTTGTCCCCTACGGACCCTCATGAAATATCGATCTTCAGAAATCCATCAATCTGTTCATGTAACATCATTTGCTCTTCTTTCTTCTTCCGGGATCTTGAATGAAAACTTGAACGTGGAATACACGATGTGGCACACAGGCCGCAAATCGCTGGTCCACATTGTAGACATAGGCAGCAACTGAATACTACGAGAAGGCCAATACCTAGGAAGGATAGGACTTTCCATCCCCAGGCTAACAACACGCTCCAGAACCAACCGGACCATGTCCAGGTGCCTGCATTCTGATGTATCTGGTTTGCAATCTTGTGAAGACGAGTTATGGCTTTATATACGGATGGCGCGTTTTCTGGGATGAAAACACAGCAACTTGATCCGATGACCCTACAAGCTCCGCCCCTATCTGCTAGGATGACGTCAAGGACAAGACGATTTTGGAGAACAACAATCCGCATCGCAGACTGCTCCTCTGTTAAGTTGCCTAGGGCAGAGGTAGTTTCATTCACTACTGCTTCAAGGGTTCTGGTTAATCTACGTATCAGTTTACTGTTTGAGACAACACCTATGTAAGGAAAGAGACCTTTATTGAAGTCTGTATATTGTTCCCATGCTGTTTCGGTGTAGTCAACAATCGGGATATCTCTCTGGTGTCTATGGTGTACTAGATTGGTATTTCTATGATAATCAGGAGGGGCTAGGAAAACAGGCGGCAGAAGGAATGCAATGTAACAGGTACCATCCCAATCTAGGGGTAGGCGTATATATGCGGTGTGACCACAGATGAAGTAGGAGTGACGGGAAGCTCTAAATGTAGACTTGCCTTTATCACTGAATTCGATCACAGTAGTACATTTACTATGACCCAGGTGTACTGAACCGTTCTTTCTTACGCAGAATTCACCTTTGACTAGTAATACGGACATAGCAGGCAAGACTAGTGTAGCTTCAGATTCAACATTTAGAATCATGAGGTTAAGTGTAAAATTACCTAATCCATACACTTCATTTTCTAGGTCAGTTCCTGTTCTTTTGGGAAGTCCCTCCTTGTTAGGATAACAGGCTTTAAGCAAAACTAAGTTCAGGTTTCCCCATACCCAGTTGCTCTGGTATACTACAGTGTTTGAATCTAAAGAGTTAATCAAACTAAACCATGCTCCACAGGAACCATTGTGTGTGAACGGATATGGAAAGAGAGGCAGAACTCCTTTGTATTTCTGATAGGGAGGGAGTCGGCCACATATCCAACAATTTGTAGCATTGCTAGTTTGATGGAAATGGTGTAACATACTAATGAATGTGTTGTTGCGCAGCGCAAATCTATAGGACAACTCATGTGGAGGTAGTTCACTAAAAGAATGTTCGGCAGTAACATTGTAAGCACGCTTGAAAATAGGATAGTACATATGTAACAGTATGCTTGCAGCAATAATAAAAAGACTTAGAAAAAACATAATCAACAATGTCACTATACAGTGACTATGAAGTGATTTACAGTATGTCTGTTTCTTGAGCTGTTTCTGTCTATTTTTCTCTCTCACTCGGTCTAGAGGATACATGTCAAAGACTTAATTCAACCGATTCACCTTGGAGAGGACTTAAACAATCGAATTGTCTGACTTGCTAGACCTTAGTTTCAGTTTATAGTTTTGAGATTCGGTCGGTTCAACCAGGGGGAGTTTTGAATCAGTCTCTGGAAGGGGGCAGGGCTGAGAGTTCAGTTCGGATGGTAGTCCATGAAATTTCTTGATATGACTCGAGTGTAACCAACCCTTGCGACCTTCGACCTTCACTGCTGTCCTCGTCGTTAGGAGGACCAGCTTCGGTTGTAGCCAGCGAGGCTCCAACGGGCTCCTCCTGTCGAAATTTCGGACGAAAACGAGATTTCCCGGAACTACTTCATGGGGCTTTACCTCGGAGTTGTCGGGAAAGGCTGCAGCTACCTGTGAACGGCAAGATTGTAGTGCAGACATCAAGGAAGCAAGGTAATCTGTCAGCATATTACAATCAACATCAGTTATTTTACGAGGTATAGGCGTCCCCCACATATTTGGTGGCCTACCGAAGACCACCTCGTACGGGGATAGCCCTGTGCGAGAATGTGCTACCATTCTCATGTAAAATAGTGCAACTGGTAAGGCTACTATCCAGTCGACGCCTTTCTCTCTACATATTTTAGAAAGTCGTATTTTCAGGGTCTGATTATGACGTTCCACAAGACCTGCTGCCTCGGGATGTCGGACACAGTGGAATTTCCATTGATAGCCTAACAAGAGTGAAATGTGTTTCATTAGCTCGGATGAGAACGGCTGGCCATTATCTGAGTACACGATACGGGGCAAACCATACCGTGGGAAGAATTCCCGAACTAATTGTTTGGCAGTAGTCGGGGCAGTGTAATCTGAAACGGGATACGCCTCTGTCCAACGGGAAAGAGCGCATACAACTACGAGGACATATTTGAATCCTCGACATCGTTCCATCTGGATATAATCCATCTGGAGGACTTCAAAAGGGTGATCGGGAGGTTGAAATCCACCCTGCTCTACAGGTACGCCTTTACCTGGGTTGAACTGACAACAAATCATACAAGTTCGGACTTTCTGTTTGGCTGCAGCTCGTAAGTTTTTGTTGAACCAAATGTGTTGAATACTGTCTAACATAGCTTTTTCTCCTAGATGTGCTGGACTATGTATTGTGTTAATGATAACTTGAACCATTGAGTCGGGGAGAAACCATATAGATTTTCCCTTCGTCATCCATCCCTGATCGGTTTGGATCCCTCCTAATTCAGTCCATTTCTTTATTTCCTCTGGTGTAGCATGTGTCTGTATGTCAATTACATCAAGAGCGGGATCCTTAACTGTCATGCAGTGTGTCGGCGTCAGAACTATTGTCTTTGTCAAGTCAGTTGCATGAGTCTGATTCTGTGCTGTTTGCTTAGCTGTTCGGTCTGCTAGGTCGTTACCCTGGGAAATAATATCGGTGACTTTTGTATGAGCTTTGCACTTCATGATAGATATTGAAGTAGGTAGATGTATTGCATCTAATAGAGCTTGAATGAGGGGACCGTGTTGAATGTTGGCACCGTGAGAAGTCAAATAACCTCTCTCTCGCCAAAGGACTCCGAAGTCGTGTACGACTCCGAAAGCATAACGTGAATCTGTGTATATGTTAACTTTTCTATTCTTGGCTTGAATACAGGCTTGTGTCAGAGCAATAAGCTCTGCTGCTTGAGCTGATAATGTGTCGATACAATTTGTTTCAATGACTTCGGTGTCTGTCGTGACTGCAGAGGCGGCCACTAACTTTCCTGTACTTGTTCTCATACATGAACCATCTACATAAAGCGTCAGGTCCGGATCTGGTAATGGGACATCTGTCAAATCTTGTCTGGGTTTCGTCGTAATAGTAATGACTTCAATACAATCATGTGCCAGTGGGTCTGTTCCACTTAATGGCAAAAGTGTGGCAGGATTTAATGTACTACAACGTCTGATTTCTATGTGTGGCTGGAACAATGTGAGTTCGTAACCTGTCAGTCGTGCTATAGTCAAGTGTTGTGTCTGTGTCCGGTTCAAGAGAACCTCTACTGCGTGTGGTACTTGTACTGTCAATTGATGTCCTAATACTATGGAATCGCTTTGTCTAATCGCTAGAGCTGTCGCTGCAACTGATTTCAGGCACGCAGGAAGAGCCTGAGCTACGGGATCTAATGTGCTAGAAAAGTAAGCACATGGCTTGTGTGATCCTGCTTGTTCCTGCGTGAGTACTGACAAAGCAGTACCTTCACGTTCTGTAACAAAGAGTGTAAAAGGCTTACTGTAACATGGTGTCGCTAAAACAGGTGCTTGGCATAAAGCTTTCTTTAAGTCTTCAAAAGCTTGTGTATGTTCTGGAGTCCAAGGGAGGACAGTCGATGTCGCTGCCTCCTGGGTTGTCAACTGAATGAGTGGTTTAGCTAAAAATGCATATTGGGGAATCCACTGCCTGCAGTACGAAGTGAGGCCTATGAAGGCCCGTACCTCCTTTTGTGTCTTGGGTGGTGGCATGTTTACAATTAACTGGATACGATCAGGTCTGAGCTGTCTCCCCCATTTGGACAGCAAGTGCCCTAGGTACACAACTTGCTGGGCACAAAATTGCAGCTTTGAAGGGGACACCTTGTGCCCCTTGTCGGCTAAGAAATGTAAAACCGTCAGTGATGCTTTTTCACATTCGGGTTCGCTTCGGGCGGTGATCAGCAGATCATCGACATACTGAAGCAGTGCAGTGTTAACAGGCATGTGGATACTGTCAAGTTGTCTTTTCAGTGCTTGGCTGTAGATGCTAGGACTTTCTGTAAATCCTTGAGGTGCGCGTGTGAATTTAAAACTTCGTCCATTTAAACTGAATCCGAACAAATATTGGCTTTCCGGATCGATTGGGACGCTGAAGAAGGCGTTCTTGAGGTCAATTACAGTAAAGAACGTTGCCTCTGAATCAATAGCTGTCAGTAATGAAGAAATATCGGGACCACGGGATATTGTGGTACAATGCATTTATTCAATTCTCGCAGATCAATAACTAATCGATATACTGGGGGTGCGTTTGGATCAGTTCGTTTAAGAATCGGAATAATCGGAGAATTACATACATTGGAGTCGGTTTCTACAACCACTCCTTGTGCAATGAGCTCGTCAATGATTTGCAGTAAAGCCACTACAGCATCTGGCGGTAATTTGTATTGTCGCATTTGTGGTAGTACCACTCCTGTTTTGAGTGTGACTCGATATGGTGTAATGTGCATACAACCTACATCAGTGGGGCCTTGCGCCCATAAATGTGCAGGTAGATTCTGTAACCGGTGATCCATGTCTCTAGACACGTAGTGACCTTTAAAGTCACGCAAAAATAGTCGTACTCCGTCCGGAGAACAACATATTATAGCTCCTAGAGCTTTCAATGTTTTAATACCTAACAAGTTTTCTGGGCATGATTTCGTAAGCAATAGATCTGTAGTACGTGTTAATGGACCGACTGTGAATGAAAGTGGTTGCGATACTTCGTTAATAGTGGGCTTTCCTGAAAAACCAAGGGAAATATTTTGTGAGCCTGAGAGGGGTGCCCCTGGAACTTCATCGTGACTTATAGTTGACTTATAGTTGTTCTGCTTGCCCCTGTATCGAGTAGAAACTTTCTGTCTTTCCCTAATACTTGACTCTGCACATAGGGACCCTCTTGATCTACAGGAACCTCAATAAGGGGTAAGCCAACTTCCCTCTCCAGGCTATTTCATGTGTAGCGCTGATACTCTGGATAGTCATTTTGTGCATACTGGTACATCTGTTGTGTCGTGTTCTGTGTTGCAGCAATAGGCTGTGGCTGTTGTTGTGGTACGGTCTGTTGTGCAGCTTGCATAGGCTGTATATTCTGAGGTACTTGTTGTTGGATCTGATCCTGTCTAGGCGGACGCGGTCTCTCCTTAGTTTTACCCGTAGAGATATTATGTTTCAGAACTGCACAATCGTTTATATAATGACCTGGCTGTTTACAATAGTTGCATGTCCCTTTAACCCCTTCCATGCTCATGACGGAACGGTTCCGTCATGAGCCACGGTTGAGCTGTGCTCATGACGGAACCGTTCCGTCATCGGCCCGCCCGCGCACGAACCCTTCAGCACCGCGGCGGAATTCGCCCAGCGCTGAAGGGGTTAACGGGAACCGCTGAGTTACTGGACTGTGTTGCACCCTTTTTATGACCGTCAGCTGGAACTGACTGAGCGACAAGCATTTTCATTTTCGTGTCTTTCATACGCCTTGTTTCGTGTTCTTGTTCTTCTCTAATTCTATTCTGGTGATACTGTAACATTTGTAACATTTGTGAAGGGGTGTTAGCTTGCCAAGTGCTCTCAACTTTCAATACTCTGTTTTTAACCTGCGGCAGGGAATTCTCGACTAGTTTTGTTACAAAAAGGTGTGGATATGACTCACTATTTGCTTTCAGGCCGCTATTAATACCAAAACATTTTTCAAATCGGGAATAAAAATCACTGGTGTCTTCCTCGGGTTTCTGTTTACAGGCTGATATTGCTCCCCAATCTTCCTTTTTCGTAGTTAACAAACGTGGCAATACTTGTACTAATAGACCTGGCAATGCTTTTGTTTTGTCCCCAAGCCCTACGCCTGCAGTTCGGTTATTTTCTTCAGTTTCTAATGCGGTCCAATCAATCTTTTGGTCTCCCACCTCCCATTCTTTTTCCTTGAGTTTCTCATAAATACCGGCAGGTAATAATACTTTCAATATTTTCATAATGTCAGGATAGGTATAATCACCCATGAGTAACATGTCCTTTAGTTCACGGTGAAAACCTGCTGGATCTTTGTCATGGCTGGGCACTAATTTTTTCATTTCCAATAGTTCTATTTTGGTTATGGGCGTGTACACAAACACGCGTCTAAACGTATTGTCATCATTCCTGACTGGGTGTACTTCGCGTAAGGGATTCTGTCTGTCTATGTAATACGGGTTTCTCTCCATGGAAGGAGCTGGATCATGTTCTGGGCACAAAAAGGCACTATATCTTTGTCTGTATTCTAGAATTACTTTAATTAGATTGGTACCTAAACCTCTCCATTTATTCATGAGTAGTTCTATCAATATATCAGGTAGGGGACCAGGATCGGAGTGTTGGCCTTTATATAATATAAGGAGATGTTGTATCATGTATATACTAGCTAAACGCTGTTCGTCTGGGGCGAGATTCAGAAACGTGTGTGCTAGCGCATCATCACTATATTTTTCAGAGCTGTCAGCCCAATGTACTGCTGACCTGGCTAATTCTTGTTCATCCATAGAATCGAGCACATGGTACCCCCTTCGTTCTCGAAGTAATTTATCAGTAGCCTGGAATAAGTGTTCAGGGGTCCTTGGATTTGCAATAACTGTTTGAAAAATTCTGTTACATTCTGGATGTATCGGACGTATTGTTTTATTAAAAGATCTTCCTTTCCCTACATAAGCTATCATTTGTTTAGCTGGTAATTCAAATTGTCCTGTGTTCATTTCTGACTGTTCCTCCTCCTCTTCCTCTGATTCAGTTTTATCTGCTTCTACTCTGTTTTCATGTATTCGTTCTACTTCTTTTCTGATCCTTCGGCACATGGCTTCTATACACTTCTGTTTATCATGTCTCCCGTCTGTTATATTCTGACGCCATTTGGTAAGTGCTTGCATTTCCTCCGAATCTACCTCAGGCCTATCTCTATTTCTGATCAAACAGTTTATAAAAAAGCGTAACAGTAATTTTTGTATGTCTACTTTCTGGTATTCCATGGCTTCGGCAATACTTTCAGGACCTTGCCCTGATTGGATAAAGCGATATATTTTGTCTAGATGTTCAACCATTCCTGGTAACGTCATTAAATAGTTTGCAGCTCGTCGCAAACGTACTGAAGACAGCAACATTCTGTCGTGTTTTCCTGGCACTGGATCATATCTACAATCGGAAAGAGGCTCGTTTAATATATTGTCTGATATTCTTTGGGGTGTACGTCGATATGCTAAATCTCTATAAGTCAATCTAGTTGTTGGTGGTGGCGTGGAAAAAACTCCTGTCGCACCCCCTGAGGTGCCAAGTCCAAAAGGATTTGTTGGGTGCAAGGTAGAGAGTGTCGGGGCAGCAAGGACTGTAGAAACAGATGGAATTGTTAGAACTTGAGTAGGAGTTTGTTGCTGCAGAGGTGAGTGCAGCTGGTTTTGGGGTTGAGTGTCGTTAACGGGTGGTGTGCGTGGCTGCACACCATTAGCATATTCGGGGGCTGCATCGTCTAAATAGGAAGAAAGGAAAATGTCTTTTGCGGTCTTGGGATATACTTTAATCGGGAGTAACGGAGGTGGCAGATCTTCTGGTACCTCCAAAGTGGCCTTAGGCAAACCCTCGGCCAGAAGAGGATACATACCATTCATAAGAGTGTTTCGTTGTCTGTCTACTTGTTCTGTTTTTATTCGGGTACCTTCGTTAATTAATATGTTTTCTCGGGCCTTTTCTGAATCTTCCCTACTTTTCTCTTCCTTTCTGAGCGCTTTCTCTGTGCGCCTATGCGATTCTTTACGCCATAGTTCAATGGCATCTTTCTGTGACTGTCTGGCTTTCTTTTTCCATAACGCTTCTTCTATTCTCATGATGCAATCTGCATCCCATGTTCCAGCAGCGGGCCATCTCTGACTCTCTGCCAAATCCTTGGTGTAGTCCACCCATAGATCAAGATATAATACGGCATCTAGGCCATGTTTATGGTACATAAAGTACCCTGGAGTGTCCCTAGGTGGGATAGGAACAGCTTCCTCGAGTATCCCTTTTCTAGTTTTTATCTGTCTTAATTTTGAAAATAACGGCATCTTGAACCTTGCTACTTAATTCTTACAATCACTCATACCACGACATTTAAAACATATCAAAACAGTTTAGAACGAACAATAATAATTAGAATACAACTAGTTAATTGCATAATACTAAATATACTGTATGTACTGCTAAACAGTACAGATACACTGCTAAAACAGTGCAGACCAGGTCTGTGTACCCAGACCCGTCTTGACCGGCACAAACTAATGTGCACGTCTAGATGCGTCCTCAGCAACGGTACTCACCGGGAAGCACGGAACGGAAGGCCTCGGAAGTCTGGACTGGACTAGACCAAACTGGACTGGACTCGACTCGTGACTTAGATACTTCGGAACTTTGGAATCTGGTGGGCCTCTGTATACCTCGGATCTTGCTCTCTCAGCTAGGCTCTGGTCGGGATTCTCCGCACTCCTCACCGCCTCGTCTGGGTGTTGATCGCAGCCTCAGTCGCCCCCGTTGGCCTGAGGGAGATACAGGAAATCCTGCGGGTACGCGTAATTGTCCGTCCGGCTGTGGCAGGAGACCGGGTCTGCAACGCACCTCCGGCGCGTGGGGTGTGAGAGGTGTCCCTGTTCGGGCGCCAATTTATGTGGTAAATTTAAATTACCTAGACTTAATTTATGCGGTAATAATACAATACGAATAACTCAGTAAAAATAAGAGGCAGAATCCGTGGTATTCGAGGGTATGGTAGGGTATTTATTCCTTACAAAGGAATGATGGTTCGAACCAGGCAATCGAGTTCCGTCACCACGAAGGTTCAGGAAGGGATCAGCAATACATTATTGACAGGTTAAAGTATATATAGTAATGCATTACAGTAAAGACAGATGCAGGAGGCGTAACAGCTGATAAGAATACACATACGTAATAGAAAAGGCGTTACAATAGGCGTGCATAGAGGCGTATACTAAAAACGTCATTATGATGATGACACAAATGGGTGGATCCATAAGAGAATCCTGCAAAGTCAGCAAAAATACATGACAGAGATGCGCGCGCAGCCGCATGACGTGTGATTGATGTGTAACTAGAGGGTAAAGGGGACTTGACATTTAGCCCTACATGAGGAGACAGAAGTCTGGGGTGTCAGGACAACCTAGTCCTAAATCATATCTAATATCTTGTGTTTAAGGAACTATATTATCTAGAAGGAGAGGTCTTCTCGGACAGATCCTATTCTATACTGACTGCTAGTGCGTGTACAAGCGTCCAAGTGTCTACATGAGATGCGAGGGGGGCATGGGCCTACCATGGTAACGAGAGTCATGAATTACTTGCACGGAGACAGTAAGGCCGGGCCCTTTGCTCCGCAGCTAGAGGGATGTTTACCTAAGTTACTTAGACAGGAATGCATTTCTTGAGGAGCGAAACAGATAACTTGAAGGCTGAATACAGTTTTGGCGGGCAACAGGCCGGGCTAGGCACCGTTAGCCGCGCAGGAAGTAAGACAAAGTTCATGGATACAGATGCAGGTCCAGGCTGGAGCATTCAGAGGCAGAAGCAGAAAAAAGCTCGATGGCAGAATTCAGGGCCTACCTTACCAGAGCTGGAAAACGTGAAAAGTATACCATATAAAGACGGTGGCAAGGCATACTTAGGAACGGAATATCTGGCCCATTCATGGCAGATATGAAAGAGTACATATTAACGTTGGACACAATTGTATTTGCGTCTTCATAGCTTGGAGTGGAGGGAACATACATGTACTTGTAGCATGTACATGGAGCCGTTGGGGTCTAGATAGGGGACACAATTGACCATAAAAATTCATATTTCCTCAGGGTGGTGGGGCCGGATGGGGGGGGATTTTGAGGGACGATGCTGAGGGAAAATTAAATAAATAATTAATTTTCCCTCTGCATCGTCCCTCGAAATCCCCCCTCACGCGGCCCCACCAGGGGCGTAACAAAGGCCAACGCAGCCCCCGCGGTGCGGAGGGGCCCTGTGCTCCAGGTTCCCCATCAGCCCAGTACCCTGTCAGCAGAGCTCCTGAGTGTGGTCGGAGGGGGCCCCCTTCATGCACTTTGCAGGTGGGCCCCCTCAAGTTTCGTTACGCCACTGGGCCCCACCGGCCCACCGCGCTTACCTGCATGTCTCTTACCTGCATGGACCGCGGCTTGGTTATTGTAGTCAGCCAACTCAAAATACGGATGTTTTGCTCCACACGGGCCATGTGGTCCAAGGTCACCAGCTACGCTCTCAGGGTTGGCCCCCTTGATACTGGTGTAGAGCACAGCTCTGTCTGACCCGCAGAAGTGGCCATAAGCCCACAGGCGCAGTGGGCTTGTCTGAGGTCACACAGCGTCACTGAGTCCTGTTAGTTGGCAAGCAACCAAGTGAATGATTAGCATAAAAACAGCAGCGGCAGACAAAACAGCAAAAGATGTTGAACTGAGGGCTCCGCAGGCAGAATGACCTCTCAGCTCACCTCAACCCCCAGCAATAGATTTCTTGGGAAGCCCTCCTCGGGGCTATAGTGAGGGGCAGAATGGACTTCAAGATGCATTGTAGGTCCTACATCCCTGGACTTCATGGTTAAGCTGAGGACCTGTGGCGTAGCAAAGAGGGGGTAGGGACGGAGGGCGCAGTCTGCCACGGGCGGCACCAGTTTTGGGTGCGGCTGCGCCTCCTGCCCCCCACTGTTACATGTGTTTGCCTCAGGGGCGGCAAACGCAGAATTCATTGCCACCCCCACAGCCCCCCCCTGTTCTTTAACGTGGTCAGGGGCGGCAAAGGCAGGGACCGCCACGGGCGGCAGAGTGCCTAGCTACGCCACTGCTGGGGATATTCATGCAGGCAAGGTTGTTAGGAAAAGCAGGACAAGCCGGTGGCGCTTCAACAAGGGCCTCCAGGCTTGTTCCTAGCCTAGAAGAAATAGGTAGCTCTCAGTTACACATTCTCGACACACCAGCAGCATCGGGTTCCATGCAGGTCGGGGTTCAAAAGTATTTAACATACTCTAAGCAAACCTCCTGCTTAAATCCTAGGTTTAGACAGTGGGCCAATGCGCCACTGCCACTCAGAGACAATGTAATCCCAGGAGTCAAAGGGCCTTATTTACAATATTTTGCCGTAGGGCAACGCCTCCGGCCTTCCTGCTGCACTGCCCCATGGCAAAAGAAAAGGGCAGGAATGCACCTTATCTATCAAATATGACGCAGTCCTCTCCTTTTACCCAGCGCTGGGGCACAATGCCTGCCATGCATCAATGCAGACACCTTTGCGCCATGGTGCCAGGGTGCCTGCGTTGCAGGGAAGATTGTTGTTGTGCAGGACAGGGAAACCTTCCTGCACAAAAACAATCACAAAAAGCTTTTCCTCTTTCTATGTGTGCAGAATGCAACACACGTAGAACAAGCATTGGCATAGCCAATAGGTCTCGCCTTTGGGACCTTATAAGTGTTTAGCCATGCAACAGTTGATGTTGTTGCACTAAGGATATTGTCTGCATAACTAAATACTTATAAGGTTCCAAAAGCGAGACCTATTGGCTGTGCCAATGCTTGTTCAATATTATATACAAGCCATAGTTGCTACTTACTTATCTTATGCAACAATCATCCATTGACAAAGCCAATAGTCCTGACTTGTTGTATGTATGATGTTACTTGTTGTTTCATATATCTGGATGCAAAGACAGAAACAGTAAAATACCAGTCGGGTGGTACACTATGCTAAGCACAGCTTTTTAGTTTACGTGTTTTAAGCTACGCCTTTAATTACATTGGCCACACCCCTTTGAGAGACCCCCCCAGTTTTTTCATGCCACTTAAAGCCCTGATCTTCAGATATGTTTTAACACAACCATACGTACACACTCTGTGACTTATACATGCCAATAACATTTACTAACATACTGCAACTCAAAATAGACTATCCTAGCATATGTTCGTATAGAAATATTCTGAAATAACACTGACGCAGGAGGACCACACTCTTACTGATGGGCAGATGTACTGTTACAGTGGCATACTCATACACAAAGGGCTCCACCGGCACACACAGAAATATTGCAACATGCAATCACAGAAATATAACAAAAACAGAAATACAGTAGCATGCATAGACAGCCATACGTTTATTTGTGTCAATTAATTAGAATTGATACAAGTGCAGATAATACATCATAAAACCGAAATAGATAAAACACCAGTCTTAAAACCAAACATTAAAACATCACGATTAATTAGCTTTAAAACAGTGATTTTGCCAGCACTGGGAGTGGTCAGCGCTATCACGTCATTCGTTCTCGGATTGCAGGAAACATCTAATTAACAAAGTTTCCAAAGATTAGAGAGTTAAGTGCATCGGAAGAGAGGTGGTTATTCTAAATTCTGCACATAGTCAGAGATATTCGAACCTTCATGCACAGACTGCGTAAACGTATATATATGGCCGCTTATGCACAAAGAAACACTGTCACATAAACCCCAAACGAAATGCAGGTAGATTCAGGAAGTCCAAGTGACAACTTATTGAAATGGGAGTGTAGACGACGAGTATGCGTTTGTTGTCTCTGGAGTATATTTTAAGACCCTGTTACACTCGTACTGTTATTAGAACGTGTGGGATAGGGGTCGCCCGACTGTGTTTATGTAAATCCCCTATAAAACATTAGTAACATCACGTGCCATAGGGTGTCTTCTTGTCAGTAGGGAGTCTCTGAGGGCAGGGGGGTGGTGGGAGGACGGCACGTGCCTCACAAGTCTATTTCAGCTGGTCCTTGCCAGATCCGGTCACTCGACCCCCAAGGTCCGGAGAAGAGATACTACATCTGCCAAGGGACAGAGCGTCCCCACCCCCGCGTACCCCCTCCGCCGAGAGGCGTGGAGAAGAAACACCCCCACAGCACCGGCAGATGATTGGGACTGCAAGGCTCATGTTCGCGTGACCTCTGTTACGAAAAGTCCCAGGCGAGGCGAGGAAGGAAGAAACCAAGGAGGGGGGGCGGGGGGGAGGTGGTTGGGAGGGGGGCAGTGAAGAGGGAAGGGGGGTCATAGCAAATGGAAGGGGGAGGGAGGACAAAAAGATGGTGCTGAAAGAAGAGGGACAAGGGGAAACGGAGAGCGAGGTGAGATGTAGCACAGTGAGATAAGTGAGGGGTGAAGAGAAGACCGGAGAGAGCTGCTTGATGTTAGGACCCAGGCCGGGGAAGGCAAAGCCGGACCCAATAGAGGCCTAGGGTAAAACGCCGGCCGGCGGCGGGACCCCTCCATGCCACGCCCCCGCAATCAGGAAAACCCGGCTAAGCCGGGGAGGGCAGGATAGGCCCACAAACAAAAGAAGCTCCCCCCACCAATCGGGGGGTGAGAAAGGTAGGCAAGGGGGAGATTAAAGGGGGCCAACGGCCCGGGAAAGTCAATCACAAGGCTCCCCCTCGCCAAGAAGAAGAAGAAAAAATCGGCTGGAGTACCTGCGGAGATCATCGGGCTTTCGCGCCCAACACCAGCAGGACAAAGGACCCCGGCAGGCTCCAGGCGACTTTCCGGCCGACGGGCCGTGCCCCCACGCGAGG
Organism: Triturus cristatus; assembly: GCF_964204655.1. Lineage (NCBI taxonomy): Eukaryota > Metazoa > Chordata > Amphibia > Caudata > Salamandridae > Triturus > Triturus cristatus. The sequence goes on from NC_140586.1 coordinate 255,264,784, forward strand.
GGGACTGCAGAGAGCCCCCGCACCGGCCGGCACGTTCCGAGCGAAGGAGGCAGGGACATCGGGCTGCCCTCACCGGCAGCGGCTGAAACAAAGTGAGGTGTCCAGAGAGCCTCGCAGGGAATCGCGAAGCCAGTAGCACAGCTCCACGGCTCCGTTGGGAATTCGAACCTTTGGATGCACTGCAGCAGGTCCCCACGACCCCTGCTTAAGGTCTGGAAGAAGGATGGGATCAGCGGCATCGTGGGTTTGGCGCCATTGCAGGGAAGACGGAGACGAAGGACGCGCCATCGCACGGAAGGCAGAAAGTAAGGCCGGGGAAGCCAACCCGACCGGGGAACATTTCGCGCCTTTTTGTCAGAAGGGAAAGAACGCGGCGATCACCCCCCGCCCCATCTGTCGTCGAGGGACGGCCACCACAGATGCAGGACTCACGGGCACTTGGAGCCAATACGGCGGTGCCCGGAGCAACAGGAGCAACGACTGGCGACTTCGGGCGAGCAACTGGCAAAACATCACGGCAGGACACGAACCACGCGAGGGTCGGTGCGGGCGACGGTGCCCCCGAAAGGCGGAAGACTGGTGCGGGCGGCGGTGCCCCCATGGCGAGCCCAGAAGCAAAAGTAAGCGAGAGAGGTAAGAAGCGGGGCTACGCCAAGCTAGGGCTAACCAAAGTAACAGTAAGGAAGGGTCTAGTAATGTAGATTTGGCGGGTTACATGCAGTTACGGAAGGAAAGTTAAGGGCTCACTAGTCGATAGTGGAACGTTAAGTTATAAATTCCAAGGAGCAGATGATGTCTCTGTGGGTTGATGTCTCTGGTCATTTTACGGCATAGGCAGGCGGTAATCTACGGGGTACACGTTTTTGGCGGCAGGCACTCACTTCGCCTAAGTCGCACGAGTGTTAGAGACAATTGCGCGTTAAATTATAACACCCAAGCATATGCAGTCGGTAATATACGCGGGACACGTCTTTGCAGCAGGCATAGTAAACCCCTGCACTAACTTCACCTGAGTCGAAACCTCAACGTTAGAAAGCGGTGAGCTCGCTCCATGAGGAGAATTAATCAAACGAGTTTTCTTGACAATCATGTGCGGCCTGGTAATTGCCGGCGGGACAAAAACGCCGCGGCAGATGCTGCAAAGAGCTTCGGAAACTTTCAATGTTGCCGCCCACGCCCCTACTCCACCACGCACTCGCGTACTAGCACCCTTAACGGCGACCAAGCCACCATAACCACACGCTCGCAGGGGCATTGAATTAGTTATATAGGGCCTCCACAGCAGTGTGGGGGTCCGGGCACCTGGCATCACACACGCATGATGCAGTTACACAGCTGTGGAATATATATTGTTCAATGTGCTTGTGCATTTCTGTTGATCTCGCTGCAAAAAAAAAAAAAATACTATATTTATTAATTTAGTAAGCACAGGCTTGTCTTTTAAAATATGTTCTCCCATACTTTAAGTTAAAGGGACGGCAATGAATGCCACGACAGGAAAAAGTTGTACTCCTGTTTCATAATTATGCATGACATGATGTCAAGGTAAATGGATTAGCCTAGCCCCCGGCTCGTGTAAATACAAAGAATTATTGGCTCTATATAAAAGTAAAGCTGGAACAAACTGCACCTGCCTTCTAATACTCACTGCTAGCAGAAGTTAAAGTCACATATCCCTCCTTTAGACTACTCCCTAGTGTAAGACCTTGGGAGTCAGAACAGCAAAAACAGAAAAGACTCGAGAGCCATACGCTAGAAAGCCACTTAGAAACATGTGGAGGAAAAAACACACAATAACACAACTAAAGTCGTGGAAACTAAAGAGAGGCGACAGTTTATGGGGGTTGAGGAAATAAAAAAGAGACTGCCAACCCTGACCGGTGCAAACAAGAAAAGTGTCCTGTATGTCGAAAGTGGCGGCCATCTTGGTGATAATACTGTGAAGTCCGTGCACTTCTCTGCAGGGGCTCAGTGCTCTTAACAGGAGAATACTTGCACTTTTCAACAGGAAGCAGCCACTCTCATGGTGCGTGTCTACTGTTGTAGATTTTACTTTCAACCACTGAGTGTAGTATACCCAATCAGTAATAGATTTCAGAGAGCCCTGCACAGAAGTTAAAGACACGACTACGGTTACGTCTCGAGACTCTTTCAGATATAGAATATTTGCATCGCAATTCTCTGGTCTTTGGCTTTGTCCGAAAAACCTCCCCATTAATTTTGATTCGCCCATTCGCTCATAGTATTACTCAGAGGGCGGCTACCGACTGGAGCATTATTTGTCGTTGTAGGAACTTCCTATACACATAATCTGATTGGAGCACTATGGTGACGTGTTCTCGGAGCACGAGGCATGGCGTCGGGTGTTGCTATGGTGAACCTTCGAGTTTGTTGACGCGCGACCCCGGCAGACTCGCTGCTGTAGACAAGCAATCGGACCCTGGTACACTATGTATTGTGTCCATGGGGTTATTCTGTTCCCCGAAGGGCAGCAATCCGAGCCAGTAGTGAGCCGAACTAGTAGTGATGTTCAATTACCGCAAACTCGAGGTACTGGCAATGTGCTGTGCAGAAAGTAAGGCAGGGGTAGGTGTCCTTGAGATAGAGAGCCATCATATTATTCCCAAGGCGCAGCACTGGAATAGGCGACTGGTAGAGTAGTCAGCTGTAAAAGGTCTGTAGAAGGTCTGAAAAAATGGATCTGTTAAAAGACCCGAGAGGGCGTGGATTGGTCGGAGTGTGCTGTTCTTTTTGGGAGTTTGAAAGAACAGGGAGTACACCCCCTGTCGTATTTGGTGCGGAGGAATCAGGGTAGGGCCGTCGAATCTCCCCGTGCACTGGCGCGCGGGAGTCACGGAGACGGCGACAGCCCCCTCCCAGTGAGAAAGATCCGCGCTTAAGGCGTTAAACGCGCACATGGCGATTTCGAGGGCAGGGAATTGACTTTGAGGCCAAATATTGGTCGAACCATGAGGGGAGGTCTCCTACGCCCCCTCAGCAGTACGCATGCGCACGAAGGGTTCACGAGGCGCAAGGGAGGAGTTAAAAAAGGGGGGGTGAGGAGTGGCCTAACGAATGAAGCGTTGACAACTTGCGGGTCTCCGGGCAGAGCATGTAGTTTCCACGGGACTTAATAGACGGGCCAGGGTTCGGGCATGCGGAGGTGCCTTTAACCGTTGAACCCACTTGAGCCCACTTGAAGCTGTGTGATGACAAGGATTGATTCGTCTGACGGGAGCGGGTTTTTGGTAGATTGGGGACAAACATCCCCTGGCAGATGCAAGTTTAGAGGCGCCAGGAATGCGATCGTAAACTAAGACCTGTGTCTGGCTTGCGACAGGCGGGCTCCCAGAATCAAGAGTGTTTATGTCGGCACTAGGCCGCGAGGGGCCCGCTCTGCTGTGCTCCAGCAGAGGCGCGAGGCCAAACCAATCCATCCACCTCCAGTAGACAAATAGCAGGGTTCAAAGGGTGGCCGGCTTATCAAGGCCAGCCTCAAGCACCTGAGATGGGAAGCTTGACAGCAAATCCCATGCTGGTTTAGCACAGCCACGACAAATGGCCCGACCACCCCACAGGTCCCAGTACCTTACAGATTACAGTGCAGAAAAGACTCAACCGGTGCCACCAGATTAAGTTGCTCAACTAGCAGAGAGAAACGCAATTACACGAAGTACACAGGGAGAGTTGGCTCCTGGGAGACCTTCCTTTGCTAGAACAAACCAGATGTATAGTGGCCAGCGGAGGTGCTAGCACTTTCCAGACTAAACAAAGATCTGTGAGTTGCAAATCCTTGCAGGTACAAGGCGAGTTGGTAAGAAAAAACAGAGCAAAATAAATAAATAAATAAATAAATAAAAGAAATAAATAAATATACGCATAGCGGCGGTAGCAGCAACAGTGGGGGCATACACAAAATGATAGTGATGTGTCCCTGAGGTGCGCAGGCCAACCCAATTGTTGCGGTCATATTAAATATCATAAGTTTCGAAAAGAGCAAAACCCGGACAGGGCAGTGCAAAAGCTACCCGCGGTCAGGGCGATGGTCAAGTTAAGACCCTGGGGAAGCCGCGTTTAGGCTAGGGGAGGGCTCCCCCCAATCTCCCCAATGGCAATTACGATCAGTTAGCCCAGCATACCTGCGCCACGCAGCAAGCATAGTTAGAGGAGGCGAAGCCAGAGGGCATAGGTAAAAAGCCTGACGAGAGCTGAACACCATCAGGGACAAAGCGGGGATGTCAGGCAGCACGGGTGCATAAAACTGGTAGTAGCCAGGGCAACGTCTCAATGAGGGGGTTATACCACACGGAGACAGGAAGAGACAAGTTCACGCGATACATCGTGGGCAGATTCGAGCTAGGAGGTGGCGAGTAGGTAGCGAGGTTAGGCCGAGCTAAGGGGGGAGCTCCCTCCGATCGAAAAACCGTAGGGAGCGTGGCGGAGCTGACACGAGGAACCTAGTAGAGAACGAAAGTACTAGGAGATAGATGAAAGGCTCACACAGTGTCCTTGGATGCCTCACGCCAGGGGCACTGGGGGAGCCATTGGGCGGCGTGCCGCCAGAGAAAGAACAGAGATGACACTCCCGCAGGACCCCGGGGATGCCTCACGGCAGGGGTACAGACGGAGAAGATGACAAGGACCCAGCCGCAAGAAAATAGAGTAGATGCTCAAGTAAGGTCCTTGGGATGCCAAACGGCAGAGACCCCTGGGAGAAGGGAGGGCCCCGAAAGGATACAGGACGAGCGGGACGGCACTTGCAGCCCGGGCATGCCCAGAAAGGGACACCCTACAAATCGGTAGCAAGTTGAAGCCTAGACCCGTGAATCGAAACCCAGGGATTGGGGCCCCTCCCTCCCCTCCCGGGCTATTGGGGCGGCTGGGGTCCAGAATGTGAATAGAGAAAATAATGAACAATAGATAGAAGTGAAACATGGTCGTTGAAGGACTATGGTAAGACCATGAATGTTGAAATTCGAAATATGAAGATTTCCTGTTACAAAATGCTTGTTGTAAAAAATAAAACTGCGACCTTTTCAGGCACCAAGAAGTGGTCAAGTGCTGATTAAGGGAAAAGCGCGCAGCGATGGCAACAACCAGGGGGGAGCGGGGAGGGAGTGCTCGCCGCCTGGACGGGGTTAGGACCCAGGCCGGGGAAGGCAAAGCCGGACCCAATAGAGGCCTAGGGTAAAACGCCGGCCGGCGGCGGGACCCCTCCATGCCACGCCCCCGCAATCAGGAAAACCCGGCTAAGCCGGGGAGGGCAGGATAGGCCCACAAACAAAAGAAGCTCCCCCCACCAATCGGGGGGTGAGAAAGGTAGGCAAGGGGGAGATTAAAGGGGGCCAACGGCCCGGGAAAGTCAATCACAAGGCTCCCCCTCGCCAAGAAGAAGAAGAAAAAGCCCACCCACCCACACCTATGGATACGGGCGTCGCAGCCGTAGGGGGGGAAGGGTAGCGGAGCTGACACGAGGAACCTAGTAGAGAACGAAAGTACTAGGAGATAGATGAAAGGCTCACACAGTGTCCTTGGATGCCTCACGCCAGGGGCACTGGGGGAGCCATTGGGCGGCGTGCCGCCAGAGAAAGAACAGAGATGACACTCCCGCAGGACCCCGGGGATGCCTCACGGCAGGGGTACAGACGGAGAAGATGACAAGGACCCAGCCGCAAGAAAATAGAGTAGATGCTCAAGTAAGGTCCTTGGGATGCCAAACGGCAGAGACCCCTGGGAGAAGGGAGGGCCCCGAAAGGATACAGGACGAGCGGGACGGCACTTGCAGCCCGGGCATGCCCAGAAAGGGACACCCTACAAATCGGTAGCAAGTTGAAGCCTAGACCCGTGAATCGAAACCCAGGGATTGGGGCCCCTCCCTCCCCTCCCGGGCTATTGGGGCGGCTGGGGTCCAGAATGTGAATAGAGAAAATAATGAACAATAGATAGAAGTGAAACATGGTCGTTGAAGGACTATGGTAAGACCATGAATGTTGAAATTCGAAATATGAAGATTTCCTGTTACAAAATGCTTGTTGTAAAAAATAAAACTGCGACCTTTTCAGGCACCAAGAAGTGGTCAAGTGCTGATTAAGGGAAAAGCGCGCAGCGATGGCAACAACCAGGGGGGAGCGGGGAGGGAGTGCTCGCCGCCTGGACGGGGTTAGCCTCCGGACCCAGCTCAGAGGGCCACGGGGTGGGGAGAGCGCCTGCAGCCAGGAACAGGGGAGAGAGAAGGGTGCCCAGGACCTTGTTAGACTACTGGATTAATGGCTTCAGTTTTGTGGTCGCCGGCCAGAAGGAGCGTGGTATGCAAGGCAAATGGGCCCCGCTCTGCCTGCTAAGAATGGGAGGTGTGAATGATGATAGCAGCCCCTTTGAAGCTTGTTTACTGAGAGGTAATAAATGAAGATGCGCAGGAGCCAGGAGGGAGGAGCAGAGAGGCGAGCCAGATGGTCGCTGCAGGGAAGTATGCCTGCTTTGATAAGTTTTCAAAGTGCTGCAGAAGGCTGGCGGTTTGCGCGTGCACGATCGCGTGAACGCAAGCGCTAGGCCAGCCAGCAGCACTTTGAAAACTCACATACAAAATGTCTCTCCGAGCCAGCGCATGCGCTGGACTCAGCGAGACCTAAAGAGCAAAAAAGAGGATAAATAAAGTTATTTCTCCTCGTTGCGCCTCCCTTACGCCTCCCTTTGGGAGCAGCACGTTTTTGGCGCTGCCTCAGAGTTACGATTCATCGTACATCTGGGGCAGTGTCAAAAAGCCATGGGTGTTGATGGGAATGCCCCCAGCAACACCTGTTGCATGTCGGTTTAAGGCAGAAAACTGTTTTAAAGAGAACAATATTTACAAGGCCGCATTAAGCCGTGCAAAGTGGCTTAGCTCTGCCTGGTAAATATAGAGCAGGCCCCTTCTCCACAAGTGCATCGCAAAAAGTGACGCTCTGGTGGCGCAGCCTCATTGGAAATGAGGCCGAAAGGGTCCAATTTATCAAAGTGGAGCATGGCGCATTGCACTGGTCACTGCTTATGTATTGATAACCAGGTGCACTTTCCTGGGGGTGGCATTGGCCCAAAACTGTGGGTATTGCCAGAACAGCAAATTAAGAAGTGAGTCACAGGGTAGTCCTCTGTGAGCAGCAGCCACCCTCCATCTTCCCACTGTCATTCTTACAAAAGGAGTATGCTGCGTCTGCGAACAAATTTGGCTTTCCCTAAAGACAAGTGCCCAAGTGGTGCTTGTGAAACACTTGCCGGTGCACACCTACCAATGATCAAAATCCTTTATTGCAAAAATAAATAAATACCTTTTTCTTTTGGGCTACAATACCTTTACTAGCACGTCTGAAATGTGCTACTAGGCTTTTTATGACACAGGAATAGAGGTAGGCGATAGCCAGAGCTGAGGTGCCAAGAAATGAATGGGTATAACCTGAACTCCCCTTACTTTTTCACATGAGGCAAGGCACGCATTAGAACCTTACCCAGCTAGGCGGGGCATCTACTCAGAGCTCTCTCAAGCCGGAGCCTTTCATGATCTTTCTAGCACCTGATCAGTGGCGGAGCTGACGTCACACTGCTGTTTCTTTCTTAGGCAATGGTGATCTTTAAAGCATATTACGTCGTGAGGTATGTTACGTGTTGAATGTGCTTTCAAATGATGCATTCTTTTTCAAAACACTTTGCAGCTCATGTGTTTTTAACCTACATTACTAGCCTACCATGTTTACAAATTCAGCTATCGTTGAGTGTAACACTGGTGATAAAAAATCATGACAGACATGACTTAAACATCCACAAACCTCTTTCAGGTTGTTGTCATTTTTGGCAGCCATGCCCCCTTTAAAAATACTCAAGGCTATTCGCCTGAAGTAAATGTAGTTGTAGATCCGCTAGAGACAAACACGTTTCGACAGAACAAGTCAGGACAGTTTTTCTTGCACTCCCATGGTGCAGGGTTTCTTTTGAGATCTCGGTGGGTGCTGCATGAGTCATCGCACAGTTAATGACATATGTAATTTCCTGTACTGGTAAAGAAGGCGCGAGCTTCTGCTTTTAAAGAGGTAGATTCGAGTTAAGGGTAATTTGGAGGCGTTTACATGTAATAGTGTTTGCACGGTCAAAATAACAGGGTTTGAGAGGAGATAGGAGTTCTCACCCCCAAAAAACTTTTAAAACTAGGGGCCCGAGTTAGGGTTTTTGTTAGATTCAGGACATCCACGAAAGAACCACGGATGTCCCACCTGCCTATTTTGAGTGCAACTTTAACACTCTAAATAGGGAGGGTGGTGGATGATTTTTTGGGCAGATAAACCACATCTGGCAACCTCTAAGACATAAGAAGTGATTTGAAAAAACATATTATCAAGTGCGATTGTCAATGCTGAATGGACAGCAGAGTTTAAAGGAAGGAGGTGGGAGAAGCTAGCAACTCCAGCGCCTTGAGACCCTCACGGTTGATTTGTTGCGCTTTATAAATCCGGATTGATTGATTGAGAAATTTGCAAATTGAATCTAATCCTGCATGCTAAAAGTACATTTTTATTTTGGTATAGATATGAAGCTGCTTTAAGAGACCATTGCAATCAAAAATATTCTAGTACATTTTTTATAATTTGTGCATTAAGAAGTACTTATATTTATGGGCATTTTCAAAACTCACTCCTACCCCTTCCAGGGGATTTTCTGCTACGGATTTCTTAGTAGTCATGGTGGCAGTAGTAAAACCATTTACGCCTGCCAGGAATGCTTTGAGGATGCCTGACAGCCATAGATGTTATCATTTTGGGTTGTAAATGTAAGTTGGGACTGAAAATAGCTTTTGTGAATCAAGCCATGTATGGTTTTATATATATATTGGGCCCGAGTCACAAAAGTAAATGTAGACTTAAGTGTAAGTTTATTATGTTTTGGTATTCTCAAAGGTAAGTTGCTATTAGTACCTGTACTACTAGGAAAACTACTAGTAGTAAAGTTACCCTACTAGTAGTAACTTTAATTTGTGAATACCAAACAGCAGTAAATTTAGACTAAAGTATAAGTTTACTACTTTTTGGTATTCACAATGGTAAGTCACTACTAGTAACTTTACTACAAGTAAAGTTGCTAATAGTAAATTTACTATTGGTAAAATCACTAGTAGTAAAGTTACTAGTTGTAACTTACCTTTGTGAATACCAAAAAGTAGTAAACTTACACTTAAGGATTAGTTTACCTTTGTGCATCGGGACCATTTATGTGGATATGTTTATGCAAAATCTGATTCACAAAGGTATTATGCTCATGAATGTAATTTATAAACACAAATCACTCCATTTGCAAGGAACTTACAAAAAATGGACTTTGCTTCGTAATTCCTTTTAGTCCTGCATACTTTTATCCCATGATTGTATAATAGTCGGTGGGTGTAAATAACTCAAAAAGTTTAGAAGTAAACGTTTCAAGCCATGACCAGACTTCAAAGGTGGAAACAGCCACAACAAGTGTATGCTATCGTGGCCAGTCACAAACATTCCACTGAGCCTTGCGGACCCAAGAAATGGCCTGGCAAAGCCGGACAAAATCATTTTTCATCGTTAAAAAATCCTTTTATTTTAGCAAAGACATTTTTATCACTAACTATTTTGAAATCCATCAACAAAGAGTGTTAAAGCAACAAGTGAGTCGCTCAGAATCCGAACAAGCCTTCATCTAGCTGTGGTTCGCATACCCCCAGCGGAAGCTAGCACTGGCCTGTGGTTTAGAACCAGGTGCGTCACGCGCTTCCTGGGAGTGTGCTTCTGACTGAACACAAAATGAGGGCCAATACACTTCTACAGTAAAATGGCGCACGTTGCTAGGCAGCGATAAAATTATGCCTGCCACATCCTGTGACTATATTCTGGTGTCTGAGTAACACTTTTATGAGGAAATAAGAATTATGTGTTCCGTTTTAAGTTAGAGGCGACGCCTGAGTTTATAGATGTCCCACTGCACAGGCAGAATTGGTAAATATACATTACACGGCTTGTTTACATAAACAGAAAGTATTTATTTTCGTCTTGGCTAAAAAATGGTTCATGTAACTATTTTTTCATTCAGTGCTTAATTTGTAAAAGAATGAGTGCCGGGGCCCGAAGCTCTGCTCTGAAGCCCACACCTTGTGCAATTAAATGTGGATGCACTGAATAGCAAGCTTGCTCAGTCTTAAATCCACTTCCTGCCTTTTTAATCCACCACCAGACACTCCCTGCCCAGTGCTTAATTAGTAAAAAAAATAATAAGTGGCTGGGCCTTGGTTAGGGGGCTGCTGCAGCTTGCAACATCCATTGCCCCCGCCAGCACTTCCAGTAACAATACCAACTCAACTACTAATCATCACACTCTAACAAGTGTGACAATTCATATATTCCAAGCCCCCAAAGCTATAAGAATGGCTTGGGTGACAGTCAGCCGCGGTCGGTAGTAGGAGTAACTGCAGGGCGGTGACGTGGGGAGGGGGGTAGTAAACTATGGATTATGGAGGTTTATAGGTAAGTTAACATATAAATTAATAAAACAAATTTCGTTGCGTGGACTGCATCGCATTTGGGGATGCATTGCACGCTACAAAATTCGTTTTATTAATGTATATGTTAATTTACCTGTAAACCTCCGTAATCCATAGTTTACTACCCCCCACCCTGGCCCTCCCCCTCCCCACGTCACCGCCCTGCAGTTACTCCTACTACCGACCGCGGCTGGTGACAGTTATTAGTCATTGTTAATATACATTCAATTAATAAACAGTTGTTGTGCTCATCCCTAGTTAGGCAGGAAGCGCCACCGCGTATCATACTGTCACTAGAGCAGGTGCTGACATTTAAGTACTGGTGCCAAACACTGGAAACCACCGGCTCAAATTAAGCACTGTCCATGCCCCTTAATCTCACTCTTGCAGGTTCCTGCTTTCTGCTTTTGTGACGGTTTTTCTATCTTATTCTTTCTCCTTCTATCCAGTTTGTGTGTTTTTTCTCTCTTGGTAAATGTCTGATTCAATAAATGTTTAGTTTGCTTTTAATTCCTCAGTGAAAACATAGAAATGAAAACCGTTGCTCTTCCTCTCCATCACCCCAGTAAATCCACAGTAAAATGCTTTTTCCATGAGTGTATAGTATAGCATAGGCTCTCAGAAGTGTCGCAAGGATGCCATGGGTCCTGGTGCAGCCAAATAAAATGGCCCATTTGACTACTGTTTGGGTAGTAAATTACAGCAATTATCAGGGTTCAATGTGACTCTCTGGTGCTGGGCCCCGGTGCCCCTACACCTGCTGTATGAATGGTATCTTCACGCCTGTAAGGTCATGGCTCAACGACTGCCGTTGTGTCATTCCCAGACGAAGCCGCTCAGAGGTCTTGGAGAAGTGAGTATTCTAGAGTCCCCCAAGAGAACCATTGTTGAGCTCTGTTGTTTACAACATTTCTTCTCTTTGCCCACAATATTACAGGTGAATTTTCCATCACCGTGATCTTTGGCTGGGCTTAGCCTCATTGGTGGGTGTGCTTTTCCTCATTTCTCAAGTAGTGTTTGTATAGCCACCAGTAATAACACTGATAACAATATTCTGGTGCCTTTTGTAGATCCCATGTTCACCTTAAGCATCCAACCCAACAATATGCTAGATGCCATAGAGTTGGGCTAATTCTTGTAGGTCTTCCCACTGGAAGCAACTGATTTTGGGGCACTGCCACATATGAGAGATATTGAACCTCTTTCCCTCCATCCCCTCCAACAGAAACCAGATCTAGCAGTTTTCAATGCATGCAGCATCACCTAAACAATAGTGCCACCAGTGCTTTATCTTCAAGCTTGAATCAATCCCATCTACTTTTGCACCCCTTGAAATATAGTGCAAGATATCTTACCCAGTGTTTGCCATTAAGGGTGATGTCCAGTTTCCCTATCACGTGTACTGGAAATTTCATTTAGGGGTACGTATTCTTGAATCTAAGACCAGGCTAAATTTGAACATGTTTGTATCTGTTCTCTGCAGGAGTTTTAAGTGTCAAGTCTCTCTCTTTGCCCTTGCCTTGACAGAGTAGTGTAGCATCAACAGCACAACTTCACATAGTGGAACCTTCTACCTTCTCCTATGCTAAAGTCTAATTTGATTTGCTCAAGAGATTTATTTCTGACTTTTTTAAGTAGGTCGCCTAGTCTAATGCATTTTTGCTCTCCATTTGTCTGAATGCCACCTGGTTTATTCTGTGCTGGAAATTTGGAGAAATTAAGTAGGGAGGGTACGTGATCATGCCCCTCTTCATACCGACAGCGTCCCAGACTCTTAGGCTTGCATTTGGGGCCCGAGAGTCGACCACTGTTTCTGCGCTATCACTCTTTTTTATCAATCGGAGCACCTATAATAATTGACCTGCTAACATGTGGTCCAGAAAATGCTGATTGTGTTCCATTTCCTCCCTCGATCACTCTCACTTGTATATCAGCTGGGCAACCATGTCTTTGGTGCCTCTTTAGTGTGCCTGGAAAAGGAAGAGAATCCTTAGAAGAATAGTCATCTTACTTGAAAAAGTGCCCCGTTCCACTACCGCAAACCTTTAGTATAAGTTCTAACATATTGCAAAGTATTAGTTTGCTACATACTGTCCCTGATTTGTGGGTGTTGGATGAACCCTTGGATTTTTAAGCGGTGTTTTCTCCCTCTGAAATGGAAGGAACTTGGTTAGATGACTAAGTGTGGTCAAGGAAAAAGTCCCTTGCCTGCGTGCTGCAATAGGGGAAACACGTGTTGGCTGATGTTTACTGATTCTGAGGAACTAGGAATAAATTACTTTCGACCCCATATTGGACCCGGATCTTTCATAGTGAATGAATGTTTACATAATCTTTATAGTGAATGAATGCTTATTCACCATTTACTAAACAATGAGTATGTGACCTGCCAGTATTCCAATAATGACTTAACTTGTTTATGAATATCCTGTATAAAGAAATAGTCAAACAATAGTGCAAGGGGTAGGGGGTCCTTCCCAGAAGGGGATAATCACACACTTCTGAACACATAAAACAAGTGTGGCTTTTTTAGAGAGCTGTGATTCCAAAAACCCCTTTCCATAATAATAATCTGGTCAGGGAGTCATTAAGGCGTAGGAACTCTGGTCTGGCTGCTTTGATTATATATCCCAAAACCTGCTTAATCTGGTGTAACATCACAAGCAAGACCGGAAGCAACGAGACTTGATCCAATAAGGAGAATGGACCCACAAACACTGTTGGTTTAAGTGAATCTGGTCCTATTCACATTAATATCTGTGTTGTTTAGAACACTTTGAACACATGGTTGACTTTAATGTAAACAAGAGAGGGGAAAGAGGTAATTTCCTTCTCTCCCCCCTCCTGAATGTCCCTCTCCCAGAGTCTGCCTTATTTATCCTAATATGTGTCATTAGTGAGGCACATGCCTCAGAACTTATGAACAAACCCTCCTGCCTCCATGCCTCCCGAAGGAAGCCCCACTCTACCGGATCAACAGCCTTTTTGCCATTGAGGGAAAGGAGTACTATCTCAGTTCTGAGTTTTGGGCTATTTCAGTATTAACGTTGTCACTCACCCAACACCCACCCACGAAGCTGAGCTGACCCAAGTTTATCGGCTCACGCAGGACAATGCTCAGCCTCATTCTCAAAGTCTTTGTTTAGATTTTAGTGTCTATGTTCAGTAGAGATATCAGCCTATAAATCCTTTATTCCTCCCCATCTTTACCTTGTTTAAGTCTCACTGTGATTCTTGCCTTTACCATAGAGAGAGTAATTTTACACCCGAGCAACAAATGGAGCAATCAGGTTAGCAAAGCCAAGATATGGGACCAAAAGTTTCGGAGACGATTGGAGTGAAGCCGCCAGAGCTCAGTGCTTTAGAAATCTTGAGGCCCTTAATAGCTTGTATTGCTTTCTCTTTTGTCATGGGCCGTTCCCCATTCTCACTGGTTCCAAAGATAAACTAGTTTGCCTGCCCTGATGCATGCCTTTCCTACTTTTGGTTCTAAGGGCTTTATGTCCTATACTTGCTGGTAACGTCTATGGAACTTCTCGACCTTCTCTGCTTCCCCCATTAGCTTGACAGTGTTTACATCTTTAATTGTGATGACATACATCTGTGCACATTTAATTTTTAGTGTGGATGCCAGCAGCCTTCCAGCCTTATTCTCCCTTATAGATTTTCTACTCAGTTTTTGAAAGGGAGTATTCCGCCCTTTTAATGTCCCTCATCCTGAAATGACGTGGCAAATTCAGGACTTTATGCATAAACTTTGCAATTGGTATCTGTTATGTTGAGTTTCTACCACACCTAATCTGTTTGAACCCTTGTCCCCTATTCCTCTCTAATTCTCTTCAGCCATGTAGTTGCTAATTAAGGAAGACACTCACTACCTTTGTAAGTGCATTCCAGATTGTTTCTACCTTATTTTATTCAGTGTTGTTGAATTGGCCTTAACTATGGGGTCCTTCAGAAGAATTGCATTGAGCCTGTTTTCATTTTATCTCACTACACCCCCAGCTCCCTAATAATAGTGACACACCAACAGCGCATGGTTAGAGAGCGATTCCACTCCATGTTTTGCAGTTGTTCTTCTGTGTATTAAAGTATGGTCTTTGTTGGACTTTGAATATCCTTTTAAGACACATGGTTGATTTGTATGAAGCCAAATGTTGTAAGTAGGTCATTGGCTGGGATTCCTCCTTTGACATAGTCCAGCTGCCAGCATAATTCTGAGCTGTCTTATCTCTGCAGCCGTCTATTACTAGGTACCAAATCCCTCCTATCACTAGGGGTCCCTTAGAGAGAGTGCTTAATTTCTGAAGTGTAGTTCAGAGAAATGGTTCATGGTTCGAGTAAGGTGCAGAAATAGAAGCCATCAAAATCTCCAGCCCGCTCAGGACACCACTGAAAACTGTCCACCTGAATTCACTATCTAAAATAAAGCCTGTCAGGGACAACCCAGTATGTGCAGCCAAACACATGGCAACCCCTTATTTTTTGTTTTGGTCATGGTAAATAATTGCATGAGAAAGAAGCAGGATGGCAGCTGCAACATGTCTTTATCTGGTAGGTGGGTTTCTTGTTGGAAGCATATGTCTCCTCCCAGTTTCCTAAGCAGGTTAAGTGTCATTAAGGGCTTCACTAGGGCTTTAAGCCCTAAAACCTAAATTAATTAGGAAACTACGCTTATGTTCCTAGCCATCAGTCCCCCACTAAAAACAGCTCTCTCTCCTAACTAAGTTGCACTCCTTTCCACTTCTACCCAGGGACGTAGCTTAGTCAATTACATTGAAATGACAAAATAAATTAAAATAGTACTAAACTTAAAAGGATTCTCTGTTCCACATAAGAACCGCCCAGTTCTTAGTTTATTCTTTGCCTGTTTTGTGTGAGAGGTGAGAGGAATGGTGAGTGTGTATAAGCTCTGCAAAGTTCCATAGAGATGTGTGCCTGTGCTATGTTGGCTTCTAATCCGAGGTGGAAACCCGACCACAGACACTGCTAGCCCGAATGGAGGCCCCTGGACCCAACTACACACACCAGAATCCATTGATTAGGGAGGTGGCAAAATAAACATCCTGATGCAAATTTTGTTGCACCTGCAATTGTTCTCTCTCTATTTTTTTTTTCTGGGAGAGTTATGTATTGTTACTGCAGTTTGAATACCTCCAGCTACAAGAGCTCCTGCTTCAGGGAGCCTTTGTCACTGGATTTATGAATCTGAGACTGTTTTTCCACCTGTTCTTTGATATTATTCCTTTATTGCTTGATGCCCATAGTAAGGCAATATCATCTTCCAGTCCCTGGGAGTCAGTAGCTGTACATCAATCTGATGGATGGATACCAAAATATTGAGTATATTTTTATTTACCTGCAATAAGAATGTGTGTACAATATTGACTGTCAACATTTTGTCAAGGTAAAGCTATGTAGGATGGTGTAGATATACTATTTCTAACACCACATCTACATTCCAGGATGTTACGCGTGCCATCAAGGTAAGTAGAGGACAGTT
Source organism: Triturus cristatus (assembly GCF_964204655.1). Lineage (NCBI taxonomy): Eukaryota > Metazoa > Chordata > Amphibia > Caudata > Salamandridae > Triturus > Triturus cristatus. The sequence goes on from NC_140586.1 coordinate 255,280,812, forward strand.
ACGAATAGCAAATCTACTCTTACTTACCTTAACAATAAAAAAGTGGTAGCCGATATTCTGGATAAAATATTATTTCATATTGATAACAACATCAATATAGTGGTAGACCACGAGCCTCACAATATGTAGATTTGAGTGTACTCGCCTCTGTCCACAATTCATTTTCTGTGCTCAAAGGAAAATAAACCCAGCTACATCATTGCCCTTAAGTGCAGGTGCGCTATCATGTGAGACATGATTTAGAAAGTTATCACATCATTTGGTGAAAAGAGAGTCATTAACAGAGGGCATCATCGGGCATATGCGCCCACTTTGTATGCCCCAGGGCACTTTGGTATTATAGAAGGGACTGCTGACACTAGTGCAGGCACTTCTGCAGCCGCTTCTGTAATACTGACTATGTGAGAGGGCATTCCCTCATGTGCATGGGGGCATGGCCCAATGCAAATGAGGGAACCTTTATGCTTCTGCACCTGCAGCGTATTATCTATGTGGGTGCAAAGGCAAAGAAAATGTCACAAAGTACATTGACAGTGTGCCACAAAAAGGTAGTGCACTGTCAGTGGGCTCCAGAAGGCAGCCTTCAGAAGGTGGGACATGGGATCCCATGGACCTCCCAGACACCCTCCTACAGGCCGGTGCAGTCATTCACTGCACCCATCTGCAAGGGGATCTCTGTCCCGTCTCAAAAGTGCAGGCACAGTGAAACACAGAGCGAGCACATTTCACTTGAATGTGCTACCGCCAGGAAAGCTTGAATTTGTGGCTGCCCAGAGGGCCATATTAGGGTGAACTTACCCTGTTTGCTTCCGCTGCACCGTTTGAAAGGTGCACAGTGGCACAAACAGCAAAAGTGTGTCTGATGAGTAATACGGCCCCAGGATGTTAGTAATTAAAACAATTCTCAATCCAATGTTAAGTGATGCTTAAGGTGGGGTACACTTCAACAGAGTTTCCTAAACTTTAAGGAATTTAGGGGCATATCAACAACAACCGGCGATAATTATCGCTAAGCGCACTTAGCGCTAGGATAATTATCGCCGGCTAGCGTTGTTTTTTATCGCTGAGATAGCGTGCTCTTAGCAACGCTTATCTCAATAGCGATAAAAATCCTCACGCTAAGTGGCTAACGTGAGATTATCGCTGGAAACCTAGCGATAATCTCACGTTAGCTTGTTGATAGGGACAGACAAACTTAGCCATGATATCCTCCTTCCATAGGATATCATGGCTAAGTCAGAAAAATACCAGACGTAAAAAAGCAGCGTTAACCACGGTTAGCGCTGCTTTTTTATCTTTAAGGGGCATATCAACAACAACCGGCGATAATTATCGCTAAGCGCACTTAGCGCTAGGATAATTATAGCCGGCTAGCGTTGATTTTTATCGCTGAGATAGCGTGCTATTAGCAACGCTTATCTCAATAGCGATAAAAATCCTCACGCTAAGTGGCTAACGTGAGATTATCGCTGGAAACTCAGCGATAATCTCACGTTAGCTTGTTGATAGGGACAGACAAACTTAGCCATGATATCCTCCTTCCATAGGATATCATGGCTAAGTCAGAAAAATACCAGACGTAAAAAAGCAGCGTTAACCGCGGTTAGCGCTGCTTTTTTTGTCTCTAACAGGGTTAGCGATATTCTTGATAATAGCAGAAATGTCGCTTAGCGACATTTCTCCTATTATTTTACTCTGGAACGCCCCCTTTGCATCTCATTAGAGATGCAAGGGGAAGCGTAGAGTAAAAGGGTGCTAACATGCAAATTTGCATGTTAGCACCCTGTTGTTGATAGGGTGCTAGTTTTATCTCTGCTTTTTTGGCTTTTAAAGCCAAAAAAGCAGAGATAAAGCCCTTGTTGATATGCCCCATAGGCCTTTTGCAGAGCAAATTCTATGATTCACAAAATCACAGGGTTTTCGGTTGCAAAAGAACTTTATACAACATTCAAAGCCCTTTTCAGGTCTGAAAAGTCGTTCTAGCTTGTAAAAGGGCTTTTGCTTTCCTTTTCAAGTCACAAATAGAAGGGAGTGTGAAAGGGACATGTCAATGGTTTGTGACCACAATTGTGGCTTCAAAGTATTGACCAGTTAGTGACTCGCAAATTAGGGTGGTATCTTATTTCCACAGGAAAAACTGTCCCCAAGAGATGGCTCCCCCTTTGGGAATTGTGCTAGTGACCTTGAGAGAGCATGCGGTGGTACAGAGATCCACTGATTTCTTCTATGATGTCTCTTTTCATATGTTGCTTTTAAAAAATATATATTTTCTGTTTGAGAATGCAACTGCTCGCCCTTGCAGGCCTCAATCCCTATCTCCACAGCCAATCCTATGGGGTTGCACATTGTGACCTGCTGTGTAGAAGTTAAATTTGTCTTGAACAGTTGCTTTATTTCTTTGCTCTTGACTCAACTCTGGTGTAGGGTATCTAGCATAAACGTTGCAGCCTAAACTAATATTGGCTTCATGTTCTTCATCTCACTGCCATAACATGTATTTGCTCATATCTCTGATGTAATGCACGACCATTGAAGGGACGACAGTTCCTCAGTGGTTGCAATGATTGCTGCATCTTAAAACTCAGCCAGCTTCTGAGGCTCTTTTGTTCGAGGAGACTCAGACATGTCCAGCTGGAGGGGCAGATGCTTGGGTGGGTATTACAGAACATGCAATTGTAGATGGTCAACTGCAAATAATGGGGATGTTTTTCACCTTGTGAGTTGTATTACCATAAAAGAAAACTGTAACTTCTTTTTTATAATCTGTATAATGTCCCTTAGAACCACTCAGGGAAAAAATCCCCTTTACTCACTGTTACCCATCTACAATTCTATATTAGCAGTTACAGTGAATGCTTAATCAATCTTCTCAAATTTGTAGAACACAGCTAATCACCCCATGAGGGTATCAAAGCACTAGGTACTTGCTGAGATCAATCGAAAATCCTGGTCTTAAGTCCCGTTCTGAATTTCGGGAGCGAGGATGATGTCAGTGGAGGGGGAGGTCATTCCAGAACTTGGCAGTGAGGTAGGAGAAGGAATATCTTCTACTGTGGCTTTTGTGAATGCAGAGAGTGTGTGCGAAGGTGAGGGAGGTGGAGCGTAGGTGTCTGGAGGGTTTGTGGAAGTTCAGACGGTGGTTGATGTATGCTGGCCCTTGGTCGTGAAGGGCCTTGTAGGTGTGTGTCAGCATCTTGAATTGGCATCTTCTCTGGATAGGGAGACATAGGACGTTCCTTAGTTGGTGGGTGATGTGGGTCACTTTGGGGAGGTCGAGGATGAGTCTGGCACCTGAGTTCTGTATCGTCTAAAGCCTCTGCAGGAGTTGGGTGGTAATCCCTGCATCGAGCACATTGCCGTAGTCCAGCTGGCTGGTGACTAGGGTTTGAGTGAAGTTATTTTAGGTTTTTACAGGGAGCCATCTGAAGATCATTTGAGCATGTGGTGGGTGTGGAAGCAAGTGTAGGAGATTGCATTGATCAGGTTTTTTATGGTGAGTTTGCTGTCCAGGATGATGCCATGGATGATGCCAAGGTTGCAGGCATAATCTGTCAATGCGGGTGTGGGTCCGAGTTCGTAGAGCCACCAGGTGTCATTCCAAGGGCAATTGTTGTTCCCAAAAATCATCACTTCTGTCTTCGTGTTGAGCTTTAGGCAGTTGGTCTCCATTCAGTTGGCAACGCTCATCATGCAGTTGTCAAAGTTGGTCTTAGTGGAGGAGGGGTCTTCTGAGAGCAAGAGGATGAGTTGGGTGTCGTCTGTGTAGGATATGATGTTGAGGCGATGGGTTGTGACGATGTTGGCCAGTGGCATAATGTAAGTCTTGAAAGAAGACTGACAAATTAATCGCGAGGGACGCTGCAGTTGATGCTCTTGGGTACCGAAGTGAAGGGTGGTAGGCAGATTCTCTGAGTTCATCCTGTGAGGAAGGATGTGATTCATTTGCGGCATCTCCCTGGATCCTGATGTGGTGGAGTCTCTTGATGAGTGTGTGGTCGGCTACAGTATTGTTCCTGCTGAGAGGTCGAGGAGGATCAGGGTTGCTGTTTCTCCCCAGTCGAGGAGGGTTCTGAAGTTATTGGTGGCAGCAATCAGGGCATTCTCAGTGCTGTGATTGGCATGGAAACCAGTTTGGGAGGTATCTAGCATGTTGTTTCTCTCCTGGTTTTTAGTGAGTTGGTGGTTGATGGCATTCTTAAGGACTTTGGCGGGGAAGGGGAACAAAGAGATGGGGTGGTGGTTCTTGAGCTTGCTGTGTTCGGAGGAGGGTTTCTAGTGGAGGAGTCTGATCTATACGTGTCTCCATCTGTCTGGAAGGGGGCTGTGGTTATGGATGAGTTGAGAATGGAGGTGAGTGTGCAGCTGAAATCCTTGCTCCCGAGGTTGAAGAGCTGGTGGGGGCAAGGGTCCATGGGTGCTCCAGAGTGGATAGAGTTCCTTATAGTAGTGGTGCTCTGTGTGGTGAGCTGCCCCTAGACGGTGAGCAGGTAGTTGTGGGTGGCATCAGTTGGTGTGACGAGGTTGTAGAGGCCAGTGGGTTGGAGTATGAAGTTACTGTAGATGGTGGATATCTTGTGGAAATAGTCCACCAGGTATCACAGAGATCCTAGGAAGGTTAGATCATGTACTCGGTGGCTAACGCACAGAACTCTCAGATGATGCTGAAGAGTTCCTTGCTGTGGCTTAAGCTTACTTTGATGCGGTCCACCTCTTTTTCACCTCCTCTTTTCGTGTCCTTTAGGCGTGGTGCATTTGTTGAAAACTTTCTTGAAGGTTGCTTGGTCTATGGGATCTTTTCTGGTGCACCATCTTCTTTCTAACTGCTGCCAGTTGTGTTTCATTGTCCTGAGTTGTGGTGTATACCAACTGGCTTGTTTGGTAGTTCTGCTAGCTGGTCTTGGCAGGCTTGATGGGGGCGACTCTATCAGCACAGTTGATGATCCAGGTGGAGAAATTCTGGACGGCTTTTTCCAGGTTGGTTTCGGGACCAGAATGGGTGGTGTCAAGGGTGTCCTTCAAGTGGTTCTCTGTCACTTTGTTCCAACTGTGGTGGGAAGAGCTGGGAGGCTTGGCGATTGTGCATGGGGATCCTGTGATGGTGAAGTGGATGATGTAGTGGTTGGTCCAAGTGAGTTCAGTGACATGACTGTATTTGACTCTGTTGCTGGAGCTGAAGATCGGGTCAAGCATGTGTCCTGCACTATGTGTGGGGTTAATGACCAGTTGGGTGAGGGCGATGCTTTCCAGGAGGTTGGCGGAGTTCACTTCTTTGGGGTCATCGAGGAAGTTGAGGTCACCGAGGAAAATGTAGTGTTGGGAGTCAATGACGAGTGGAACAATGAATTTGGGGATGGTGCTGCAGAAGCCGGGGCGAGGTCCTGGTGGTCTCTAGGTGAGGGTGCCTCTACTGCTCATTCTGCCATTGGTTTGGAGTTGGAAGCTGAGGTGTTTCATGATCGGTGTGGTGTCGTCTTCTGTGGTGGTGGTGCAGGGGATGGTTTCTTTGTGGATGGCGCAAGGCATGGATTCTGAACCTGGTTATTAACTAGTATTATGTAGCAACACTGAAAAAGCAAACATTTTTTCCACTGTCGTTATGACACCAAGGTAACTGTTCCCTTGCCCAGTGTTCCCCTGCCTCTTTTGGGTGTCCAGAGCCCTGAGTGAAACAGCAGAGCGGCTGATGGTGGGGGTCTTTCTTATCCTGCTTTTCTCAGGTCCGTGCAGACAAGAGGGAGGTGGAGGAAAGTAATTGTCACTCTTCCACCACCAACCACCATTTTCCCTATCAGCCACAGGTCTTAGAGAGAGGTTTTCAGCTGGACAGACACCCAAGATTGTGCTTCAGTTGGAGCGAGAGGAAGGCACAAAGGGTGGTTGGCAAGGGGCAAAATGTCAGTTATTACTATTTTCTTATTTAGGTGGGGTAGGGCAATAAAGAGCAGGAAGAGTAGGATACCAACCAACCAAATTTACTGCAGTGCATGGGTGACAACACAGTGTAGACCCATATCTACTACATTTGGGCTGTGACTTCTGACATTCCTTTGGTTCGCGCTCTAATAATGCTGCCTTGTTAAACACACAGCTTCAAACCATAGTGCAGAGGGGAATGAAGCAGTGTAACCTAGGATTAGTACTTCGTCTACGGTACAAATTTCTATGCCTAAATTCAGAAGGACCTACAAATTAGAATTCTCAAGAGACACACACGCACACAGGCACAAACACAATAAGTAACCCATAGTCACAACCTAAATGATACTCCACTGCTACACCAACCTTTCGCCAATTCATTCCTTTTTAAGCCTGGCTAGATAGAGAACATTATGTCTGTTGCAGAGCTAATGCGTGCAAAGCAATGTTACACGGCCCGCTACTCAATGCCTTCTGCCCACTCTGTGGGAGCTTGGAATGCTGGGATGCTGAATAGCTGATGCAGCAATAGCTACTTTTCCAATATACATTATCCTAGCTTCTGCGTTGTTTGCACGTTTTTCTGTGTGCATGTGCACATATACCTCTGTGTAAGTGTCATTGCGCTATCTTTTTAAAGATGTCACATAGATCTGTAGGCAGCTGCACTTGATACAAAGCAGTGGGGCGAAGGGGGGGGTGACAAAATAAAAAATAAATATAGAACTTATGTTTCTCTCCTGATCCTGATGCAGATCCGGTCCAGGGCTGATCACACTGTGCAGGCTCCCAGATGCCCATTCCTGACGCTGCTCTCATGCTGAGAATGCTATTCCCAGCATGAGAGCAGCACTGGGATTGGTCTCAGCGCCGTGGTTCGGCACTCAGACAGGGACTGGGAGCCTGTGGCTTTTCTCCACCTGGCTGCACAACACAGCCGGAATGAGAAATGCTAAGTGTCCATGACGGTTCGGCTGGTTTAAGACGGCTGGCCAAACAGACATGCACACTTAGTAGTGTCCCTCACCCCTATGGGTGAACAAATTGGCAGCATCGTAATGCTTTTATTCGTCACACTCAATGGGGGAGGGAGCAAGGGACAGTGTAGCCATGGTCTTTGCTTACAGTCTGTCAAGTCCCACTCATCTCCAAGCGATTTGTGACACCAGGTATATTTCATGTCTAATTTGTTGCAAACACAATGTGTTGTCTGCTTTCAGTCCACTCCGGCAACAATATCAACAGAGGTTACTTAAAGCATAACCCGCCCCTACCCTAGGTGTGGTAGATTCATTGATGTTGAATCATTTATACGTGAGCATGGATGTGTATTCATGGTGTGTGTATGTCTGGGTCAGTACATGAGATGCCTCTAAGTAAGTTGTGAGGTATGTACAGCTTTGTATAGGTTTTCATAGCCACCTATGTTTATCACTGCCTGAGTGAGCTTGTGTATGTGCGTCATACAGTGCAAGAATGTGTCCATGTGTTTCTAAGTATCCTTCTATATGTGTGCACTTGAATGTTTATGTATCCATGGATGTGTGAGAGTGCATGACTGTGAGTGTGCGTGTGTGTGTGTGTGTGTGTGTGTATGCATGCATGCTGACATTTGCGGATGTTTGTATGTGTATAAGAGGGCAGATGTATATCACGAAGTGTACCTACATTGGTGAAAGTGCATTTAGTGTAGTTTAGTATGTGCTTGTGCACTTGTGTCTGTAAAATGGAGGAATTTTAGGATTGCGTTAGTTTTCGCTCCTAACATGGCTGCCAAGTCCATTATTCTGAAGTATTCATATTGCTCACACTCAGTTAACTTGTTAGCATCACACTGATGTTGGGCAGTGGCCAGTCTAGTAGTACCCCTCCTGTTAGATTTGTGATGTCCACCATGCAGCGTAGTTGAATTTGGAACGTGGGGATATACATAGCACCAGCAGTAGGCAACACTCCCCACCCCACCACAATAGCATGCATGTTCTACGCATAAATAAAACAAACCACACAATTTGTGTTTGGGAAACAACTGCTGCAGGTTTATTACATACACCGTTATGTAATATGGTGGGTTATCTTACGGGCGATCCAAGGGCAGGTAACCATCTGGGCCGCCTGCCCGCCTGATGAGCCAAGCAGCACTGGGGCGAACCCCATCAGTGCTGCCCCTTCGGTGATCCTCTTCCCGGATCACGGTCCCTTTATACTCACGCCCCTTTCAGGGCTGAGAGTAGCAAGGCAAGCCCCCGGTTGTTCAGGTCCACAACCGCCCGAAGGACTAACGGGGCACCGACACGGTTTTCCAGGAACCTCCCATGAGTCTCCTGGGCTCTGGCACCCCCTATAGTGCCGCGCAGAGGTACCCTTCGGTACCCATTTGTTTCCAGATCGCCCTGTAACTCCGCCTGCAATGAAAAAGAACAACATTACAACATTCTATGCCTCCCCTGCTGCTTCCACGCCGGGTAAGCGGTAGGGTGGGAGACGGCGTGTCCAGGGCGCCAAAGAGGAAGGCCAGTGGGTGGGGGAGGCCTATATACCCCCGTTCCTCGTGCCCCGAAAATGACACGTCCTGCGCGCCGCAGCCCCTGGCTGCCAGGGTAGGGGGACTCCTCCCTGAGGGGTCCCCACACTTAGAAGAAGGGGGGTGGGCTGGCACTAGAGGCCTGCCCTCCTGAGGGCACCCTGCGGGCGCCAGGGCAGCCACATAGCACCAGCAGTAGGCAACACTCCCCACCCCACCACAATAGCATGCATGTTTTATGCATAAATAAAACACACCACACAATTTTTGTTTGGGAAAAAACTGATGCAGGTTTATTACATACACCGTTATGTACTATGGTGGGTTATCTTACTGGTGACCCAAGGGCAGGCAACCATCTGGGCCGCCAGCCCGCCTGATGAGCCAAGCAGCACTGGGGCGAACCCCATTAATGCTGCCCCTTCGGTGATCCTCTTCCCGGATCACGGTCCCTTATACTCACGCCCCTTTCAGGGCAGAGCATAGCAAGGCAAGCCCCCGGTTGTTCAGGCCCACAACCGCCCGAAGGACTAACAGGGCGCCAACACGGTTTTCCAGGAACCTCCCATGAGGCTCCTGGGCTCTGGCTCTGGCACCCCCTATGGTGCCGCGCAGAGGTACCCTTCGGTACCCATTTGCTTTCAGATCGCCCTGTAACTCCGCCACAGCTCTGGAGGCGGCCACCATCGGCGCCGGAGCCCCCCACCAAAATAGCTATAGTCTTGCCTGCTAACACTCCTGTCTAGAGCCTCCTGCAAATCTAGATGAAAGAGAACATCCCTACTGGTTATCGATGCCCCATCCATATCCCAATAGCTCTAGACGTTAGCTTGGATTAGCTAGTGTCTGATGAAACAAAACGCCCTTTATGCCTGTGAAGTTGTGCCAAGCACTATTCACCTCACGCCGCAAAGTTCCACTGCGTCACATGACTCAGCCCCGTCCCGCTCTGGGCAGGACAGTTACAGACAACATGGCACACAATGCCCCACCTATTTGCTGATCACACTGGCAGCCGCCCATCTAGCACAGTGTGTAGCTGGACACATGTGTCTCCCATCTCTGGGACAGCAGCTCACATGTTAGAAGACCGTTCCTACCCCCGCTTGCCAGCTTAGTCTATGCGGGCGAGGGGGATTATGCTTAACCCTGGCACGGTCCCTTTACTTGCTAAATCCATGCGCACAGGAATGTCCATAACAGGCATATGAGACAATGAGCACGGCTGCCCTCCAGCACTTGCCCTGCTTCCCTTATTCCTTATGGGAATTTCGAACACTCAGCTCCATCTGGTGAAGCCCCCTAGGCATACCCGCTCAGAGAATCTGTCTGATACGTTGCAGGGCGCACTGGCTGAAATCCAGAGCCTAACACTTGATGTGGGAGATGCCACACACGGCCTAGGTCATGGGAACCTTAAGGAGCACACCATTAAAACCCGGGCGTAACACTAAATGGGACTGGCTCCACCCAGCTGTAACGCTCCTGATGGGCTGAGTAAATGCGGCCCAGGATGACCCTTAAACAATCCGCGTGGTGTGCTGCCACAAACCGTATTGGTAATAAGAACCTTAAGAAGCACACAATTACCACCTGGGCGTACCCCTCAATGAGACCGGCTCCACACAGCTGTAGGCCAGAGAGACACAATATTCAACCTACTTACTGGATTCTGCCACTTGGTACCCTACTGGTCGCAGCTCTGTGTTTATGTGAAGCGCGCGTGCCCCCGGGGCATACAGTCGCAGATAACCGGGTATATTACCCACTCGCTGATGTATCGCTAACTGCCCTTATTTGGATAGTAGGAAAGCTGGATGATTCCTACGGACTGCGGACTTAATACTCCAACCCAGTTTGACCCCAAAACTTGGGACAGGCCAAGAAGTAATCATGCCCTTCAAGGTACATCTACCCCAGCAATGACTATCAACATATTTGGGACACCGGTTGCAGAAGATGCCCCTTCTAGTCACAGGTTCTAGCCCCTAGAAGGATAACCAGAGAGCGGACAAGTCTGTGGGAACCAGGGGGGGACATACTGTGCAAAAACCTGCCCTTTCCTGAATATTGGGACGCCAAAAGGTCTATGATACCCTGTCACCCTTTGGCACTAACGCAGTGTTAACCGAACTTTACTGCGCCACAGCACACTTGTTAGCTGACAACTACTACCACCCGCCTGCTGCCCTGGTTAACGCGTGGGTGAATATATATTAACTGAAGTGACCTGATACCTGCCCTTGGCTGCAGCCGAATGCCCACCCCGTGAACATGGTACCCGATTCTATAAGGTGCCCGCAGGTGTTCCCCATGAAGGCCCTTGTAGCCAATTGCACAATGCAGTCATTATTTTGTAAGTGCCTCTCTCTGCATTGAAATTTCCTGAGTAAGTGTAAAATTATAATTTCCCACCATTGGGCAGGAAACCGGTGGCAAAGACAGACTGTTAATTTGTGGCTTCTGACATTGCCGCTGTTTAACTACTACAAAACCACAGTACACCTACAACACGCCAGTACCATTAGCTTTAACAATTCTTTTTAGTTGCATGAGGTAACTGAAGTCACAATTCCGGCTTCGCTGCGTAGCATATTGAACATGCCTCCATTCAGAACTGGTGGGACTGTCACCTTACCGTGTTGAACAAGCATGAATTGTCTCCCTACGATGAGTAGTGAGCTTACCTGCAATTGGGACCATTCCACTAATCAACTTCCGCAACAGCCAGACAGGTCACCTGCCCGTGAGCCAGGTACCGAAAGCGGGAGCCCTTTGGAAACGGAATAGCGGGGCACAATCCCCGCGTTGGAGACAAAATTGGCCTCGTTGTACTGCGAAAGAGGCACATGCGGAGACAAAATAACTATTCTTAGCAAAACAGAGCCTGTCTGAATCTATTGCCTAAATAGGGACAAAAGATGAACCAGGATGTTATCACTGACCAAGTCTGTGATGTCCTCTTCGCTACCTCTGGCATATTTCTCATAATTCGCCATATATGACTGACATCGCACTCTCAGCCTGTGCTTTGTGTGATCTTGGCCCACTTTGGTGTGACCAGAGCCCCGTGAAGTCTGCATCATGCATGAACTGGCCAGAGGGTCACTTTCCCTAAATTCGGCCACAACCAGTAACCCCCATGATATCGCAATCCTGACATACATCCGGGGGGCAAATAGGCGACTCTTTTAAAGGTGAAAGAACGTGCAAATTCCATACTTGCCACCCGGGAATAATACTACGTTAGAATACCACCTTGATATAATACCAACAAACGGACAGCCGGACACAGCCGTGCCACATCCAAGAAGAGCCTGCTACGGTGCAAAGCCCCCTGAGGGGAGAAGTACAGTTCCTGCCTACTTCAAAACCAACAAAGCTAAAGAGAAGGTGGACCTCACTGGAGCACCCCACCTTGTCCCCACTGACATGCACGAGCGCTAGTATAGGGCAGGGAAACAATGACCAGCTGGGTGGACACTCGCTACACCGATTGGGTCGATTGCCCAGACAAAACTGATATTGCAACAATTGAAACCTGCATGGTCCACGATTAACTCGGGCGCCATGAGACGGTCTTGAACAAGGACCAGTGGACAGCAAGTCACCCGATAGTCAGTTAAATATTGATGGATTTGAGACAAAGGCACCATCCAAACTACTGAAACAAAGTTGGTGAGAATAGTTCTATGGAGAAAAGCATTGAAAGAATCGCTCCTCAAAGTCAAAGGACATAACTACCCGCTTAGGTCTACCTTGCTGGGAAGGATGGAGCTATGCCCGTTATCGGAATTGGTGAATGAAGACATTATTCATTCATGTACGGCCAAATTGTGAGAGACTGACCCCCAGTGGTCTTCCCGCTTAATGGCACCCTGGCAGTATGAATTGGTTTAGAGCACCAATAATAAACCCCAAACTGATATACTGATTTGCCCCACCCAGGGCACAGTGTCCGGTAACCACCAAGGCAGACGTACCGCAATGCCAATTGAAGGCAGAGTAAAACACATTTTCTGACCTTGAGCTGTTCGCGGCGACACATACATAGTGACACCCAGTGTTGCGCAAAACTAGAATCTGCATACGCGCGCGCTACATAACGCAAGGCAGTTCTAAGGAACACCTGACAATTGTGCCACTATAAGCAAGGACTCCTATCAGGCGGCTACTTCCTTTTGCACCACACCGTGCTCCTGCCGTGCTGCCAATCATAGTAACACCACAACTACTAACCTGGGTACTCATGCAAACGTGGAAATCCCACCCATTTCAAGCCCTCAAAACTAAAAGGATGGCTTGGGCAGCTGGCAATAGTGATTTTAATGCCAATTGCATTAATCCATGCCTATAGGGTCATCTCTACAATAGACAGACATCGCCAACTCGTGGCAGACTGTCCCAGGCGCCAGTGACCAATTAAGTCACGTACAGCTTACCAGCACCCACTTGGTCAAATTACACAGTGTTAGCTTCAATCACGTACCCTAAACCTGTGTCTCCTCGAGGAGTTTATACTCGCAAAGCTAAAGTCATGAGACAATCGACACCTTTAGGGGTGCCAGAGCATGTTGTAAATGATCCCTTGATAGCCTTCTTGAATGCTTTAAACCTAAGATGCATAAGGATGCTTTGGCCATCTTTTGAATTGCCCACATTTATGAATGGTCCCTTGATTATCTGTTAGCCACCCACCGGTTAGCCAACTCCGTGTGCTTGCAAGGAACACAGCCCCTTATCAAATTGGCGCCAACCAAGAACTAGTTTCTTTTTATTCTTCTCAACCTGTGGGAGCAAAACTAATATCAACGGTCGCACTACCGACCCTCAGTGCTCCGATTAACGACCCCGGTATGCCTATCTGCAAAGCTTCACCATGCGCTGCTTGGGCCATGAGGGTAGGCGTCAAGGTAAATGGGTCTGTGTCACAGTGTAACATTCAAAAGACTATGAGACGCCTGTCCCTTGCTGTGTGTAACACCCACTTAAACAATCTTCCTCCTGACTTGGCTTCATGCAGGGACTAGGGTGCACCTACTCTAGCTCCTTATTGCCCTATCGCTGGTAATCCTCTGCGTGGTCGAAAGTAAAGCAAGCCACGGAGGAACTGGCAAGGGGGGTGGAAATAACAGGACGATGTCTTACAAGAACCCCTCCCTCCGTATAACATCGCAACCCCAAAATGCGCGGAAGTCTTTAAGATTCACGGACTGCGTGCAGACCTAGACATAACGGGATCTTTCAAAATTGCACTACTATAGGTACTGGCACATTGTTTATAACAGACATACACCTATGGATGGTTATCGTCACCCAGCTCCAAGGTACCCATTTTCTGATCTGGAGGATGAACGGCTGCGTGGCTCCTACCCTGCACAAGGCCTAGTATGCACACTTGCAAGTGTTCCTACTCCACGGAGCACACCCCTCTTCATGGATGCTATGGACGCCGCCATACGCCCGATAACAGACATCTTGCCGTCGGTGAACACCCTAAATATCGATTCCAAAATATCGACAGCCCAGCATATCGAAGTTAAAATATAGAGAGGACAGAATATCGAATTATTAAAATATAGATAGGTCAGAATATCGAAATTGGGGTACAAAATATCGATTTCCATAATATAGAATTTAAAAATATAGAATTACATAATATCGAATATTAAAATATAGATTAACATAATATCGAATATAAAAATATAGATATCTATAATATCGATTTTTTTTGTGTTATGTATGGTAGTATATGTGGTAAAATTATGTATTATTTTTGTAATGTATGTTTAATTTATTTAAACTAATGAATGTTATGTAATTTAATTTTTGCGTAATTTAATTCCGTAGCGGGTTGTGGGTTTATAGGGGTATAGGGTGGGAAGTAATTTAATTATGGTTAATTAAATATTAATTATATTTATATGTATTGATAATTAATTGTTTGATAATTAATTATTAATTGGTAATACATTTTTATTAATTGGTAATTAATTGATTAATTGATAATTATGTTAATTGTATGTTTTATTATTTGGAGCGGGTTGTGGGTTTGTAGGGGAATTGGGTGGGAAGTAATTTAATTATAATAAAGTAAATAATTATTTTTTTATTTATGTGTATTGATAATTAATTGCTAAATAATTATTATTTGGTAATTAATTTGTATTAATGGGTAAATAATTTGTATGAATTGCTAATTATTTTTTATTAATTGCAAAATTATTTTTATTAATTGATTAATTGATAATAATGTTAATTGTATTTGTTATTATTGGGAGTGGGTTGTGGGTTTATAGGGGAATTGGGTGGGAAATAAATTAATTGTAATAGAGTAAAAAAATATATTTTTTATTTATGTGTATTGATAATTGATCATTAAATATTAATTGGTAATTAATTTGCATTAATTGGTAATTAATTTTTATTAATTGCTAATTAATATTTTTCAATGGTAATTAATTGTTATTAATTGGTAATTATTTTTAATTGACTTTTTATTGGTATTGATAATTAATGTAATCCTATTTTAAATGTAAATCATTACTTTCCCTACTTTTGCACTCTCAGGAGTGGGAATAGTATTTTTTACCCTCCGCTATCCAACTCTTTCCCTACTGTTGCACTCACTGGAGTGGGAATAGTAATTTTTACCCTCCTGCTATCCAACGCTTTCCCTACTGTTACACTCTTTGGAGTGGGAATAGTAATTTTTACCCCTACACTATCCAGCGTTTTCCCTACTGTTGCATTCACTGGAGTGGGAATAGTAATTTGTACCCCTACGCTATCCAATGCTTTCCTACTACTGCACTCACTGGAGTGGGAATAGTAATTTTTCCCTTCCCGCTATCCAACGCTTTCCCTACAGTTGCACTCTCTGGAGTGGGAATAGTAAATTTTATCCTCCCGCTATCCAACGCTTTCCCTACTGTTGCACTCTTTGGAGTGGGACTAGTAATTTTTACCCCTACGCTATCCAACGTTTTCCCTACTGTTGCACTCACTGGAGTGGGAATAGTAATTTTTACTCCTACGCTATCCAACACTTTCCCTACTGTTGCACTCATTGGAGTGGGAATAGTAAATTTTCTCTTCCTGCTATCCAATGCTTTCTGTACTGTTGCACTCTCTGGAGTGGGAATAGTAATTTTTACCCCTACGCTATCCAATGCTTTCCCTACTGTTGGAGTCACTTGAGTGGGAATAGTAATTTTTCCCTTCCCGCTATTCAACAATTTCCCTACAGTTGCACTCTCTGGAGTGGGAATAGTAATTTTAACTCTCCCGCTATCCAATGCTTTCCCTACTGTTGCACTCTTTGGAGTGGGAATAGCAATTTTTACCCCTACGCTATCCAACGTTTTCCCTACTGTTGCACTCACTGGAGTGGGAATAGTAATTTTTACCCCAACGCTATCCAACGCTTTCCCTACTGTTGCACTCACTGGAGTGGCAATAGTAATTTTTCCATTCCCACTATCCAACGCTTTCCCTACTGTTGCACTCTCTGGAGTGTGAATAGTAATTTTTACCCTCCCGCTATCCAATGCTTTCCCTACTGTTGCACTCTCTGGAATGGGAATAGTAATTTTTACCCCTAAGCTATCCAACGCTTTCCCTACTGTTGCACTCACTGGAGTGGGAATAGTCATTTTTACCCCTATGCTATCCAACGTTTTCCCTACTGTTGCACGCACTGTAGTGGGAATAGTAATTTTTACGCTCTCACTATCCAACAAAAGCTCTACTTTTTTTACATTACTTTTATTATGTTTACATTTTAAGCTTTTTTATATTATATTATGTATGTTTTATTTAATTGTTTTTAATATTTATTTACTTTTATATTATTTTTAATATATTTTAAAAATTCGATATTTTAGCTAACTATATTTTAACATTCTATATTTTGGAATCGATATTTTAGTACTTACCTATTTGTAGATAGGGAGTCGAAATTCTGTCCTTCTATATTTTGGCGTCGATATTTTGGGCATTCTATATAATGTCCCTCGATATTTAGTCACTGAACCCTTGCCGTCAGCACAAGCTGTGAGTGTCCGGTACAGTGCAGCACAAAGCAGAGGTGATTAACTTCACAACAACAAATATTGGCTTCTGGTCATGTTACACCTTTATGACAATGAGCAGCCCTATTCACCAGTTACTAGGGGATACCTGCAATGTGCAAATTCTCCCAGGCTCACCACGGAAACACCAACACTGCTCATTCACTGGACAGAGAGGGACCGGTACATAGACCAAACCGCATATATTGGAGCACTCTACATGGGCAACGGTTGCTGGTAGGCAGCACTGCTGCTCATTGCCCGCGAGCAGAAGTGCTTCCCGTCGCCATCGCAAGGACACCGCACTGCACCCCCTACCGGGCCCGTGGACAACCTGGCCGCGGGCCCTTAACCCCTGGCGGCGGCACCAGAAGGGTAGATCAACCGCCAATGCGCCCTGGGATCGCCCTGCAAAACACTGATGCTGCCTGCAGGCACGTGAGCGTGACTATGCCGCCGGGCCAGAATCCATTGATCCACGTTTGCATGACAATGGGGGTTACATGCTGGGGTTAGGCAGAGGCACAGTAATTTATGCTGCGAGGTGTGTCTCCCCGATTCCGCCGACATAAGCACTGCGACAATGCACCTATTGCCGAGCCGCGAGGCTGCCCTCCCAAAACCGTGCGATGACCAAAGGGCTGATTTGAGGAGAAGGTCAGGGCACCAGTCGGGGGTCCACGCGGGTGGACGGCGTGCCCCCACTTCTCTCATAGGGTGGACGCCGTCAACCCTGCCAAGAAGTTGGGCCCCACCAAAAAGGATGCTGAGTTCGTCCCAGTGCAGCCCCCAAACACCGGGACACATTCAGCAGCGCCCTCACGTTGTTGTCTGCCCTCGATCACAACAAAGCGCAGGCGGGGGCGGTGCGCTCCTATTTCTGACTCCTGCTGGCCCTCAAAGGCGGAGTCTCAGGGGTCATCAGGCCTCCCCCATTGGAGTCTCCCGGCTGGCAGCAGCCAGGAGCCCCACACCCGATGCAAATGCAGCAAAGGGGAAACAAAGGCTTGCACCTTGCCAGCACTTCACACATACCCAAGAGAGGCAGCCCTTCACTTTGTTCAGGCTGTATAGGAGACATGCATGCCTGTAAGGATGTCAGATTTGTTGATCCTTCCCAGCATTTGAACAAAACAAATTGCGTCCATATACACTTACTACCCCTGAGGAGGCGCCGTAACAACCCAAATATCACTATTTCTTCTAAAGCACTATGGCCATAGTAAGCCCAACGCTGACAAAAGGCAACATTGTTCCATATGCAGCGCACAAAAGTTTAAATCTTCCGCCCGAATATGGAGGGTCTGCAAGTATGCCGCGAGTAAGAAGACTCGGGTGTTTCGGGTCACCGGAAACAATCAAACAAATGGGGGGGCTGGGTGGGGAAGACCGTGGCATAAGCTCATTTGATGAAGTAAGATGGAGACATCCTGCGAAGCAGCACCCAGCACGTGGTTTGAGCACGGACTGCAGCTTCCGTTCTGCCAACAGTTCATGCAGAGACTGCAATTTATGTCTATTTACATTATTTTTCTATATTCTGCAGGGCTTTCAACGATGATCTGTGGAGAGTTTGTGTGTGCTGTGCACCCACAATAAACTAACTCACACAGAACCAGGTAAGGAGAGGGCAGGGAGCCTGGGCTGAGAGAAAGGGAGGGTGGAGACTGTGACAGCAGCGAAAGGAAAAGCTGAGAGGCGTGAGCAAGGGCAGAGGGGTGGGGTGTTCGAGAGCACACTGGAGCAGTGTAAGGCATGTGTTGTGACGTCATTGTAGTGATGCTCGGAGCGCCTTGTAGTAATTCACAAGTTCTTTATTCAAGACAAATATACGAAAACAGGTGAGTGCCAGGATACACCTCCACCTCATATCCCAGACTAACTGCAACTGCCCAGAACCCAAATGTCACTCACCTAGTGACATTCCATGCACGCACACACTCACCTTAAAGGTACATCCAATCCACAAGACACACAACACTAAAGTAGGACACAACACTTCTGCCAGACCACACACCAAGGGGGCATCCTTGTCTTATACGCATCCAAAAATATTCCCCCGGGCACCCTACGGGCTTGTGCACCCACCCCATTACTAGCAGTGCATTATGGCTCAGTGAGCTGAACCCGCTGAGGCCTGTGTCTCTGAGGCATGACTAGGGTTTGGGGCACAGCCCAGCTGGGTCGCAGTGGTAGACCTGACATCGGATAAGCAGGCATTTGGTGCCCCCCACCCCCACCACCCTCCCCAGTCTCCACACCCTAATCGCCGATGTGTCCCACCAACACTCAGCCTCCCGCAGGGCACGAGGGAGCAGTTGGGGGTTCCGTCTAATGCCCAGGGAAAGTTCCAGGGATACCTGGGATAAAGAATGCCCCCGACCGGGACCTTCTATCGCCCCGGTGCCCCGCGTTGGGGAGCCTGGGTAGGGGGTGGGAGGAAGTCACGGAGCCCGGGTTGATGAATGGCTGACCCCCGGTGCCCCCTACCCCGGCCCTGAACCACGGCGCTGCTCATTCGCGCCCGATCCTAGGGCAGCAGCTCAAATGTGGCGGGTCAGGGGTAATGTCTGTAGAAGAGACATGGGGACAACGGCTCTCAGGAGTGAGACCCTAAGGGGGTGGGGCAGCAGGCCAACTCACCGCAAATTGGTGGAGCGAATCCAGACCAGGACTCCGACCCCGTGCACAGGAGATGCAACCCGCGATCACCCACCGACCAGACGGCGTGTCCACCGAGGCAGCGACCGCGATGTGTCCAGGGGGCGCCAAAGAGGAAGGCCGGTGGGTGGGGGAGGCCTATATACCCCCCCCCCCGTTCCTCACACCCCGGAAATGACACGTCCTGTGTGCCGCAGCCCATGGCTGCCAGGGTAGGGGGACTCCTCCCCGAGGGGTCCCCACACTTAGAAGAAGGGGGGTGGGCTGGTGCCTTGCTGGCACGAGAGGCCTGCCCTCCTGAGGGCACCCTGTGGGCACCAGGGCAGCCGCATTTCACCTGTGGTCTTCGTAGTAGCACTGTCTCCTGACTTGGCGGTCTGGAACACTGCTAGGGACAGTCAAGAACCCTGTATCACAGAACTGTGGCCAGTTCTGGACTGCAGGACTGTCACGTAAGGAGGGAGTTCTGACAAGTATAGCTGATCAACCTCAGGTTTTCATTGTAATGCGTTTGATTAAATGAAAAATGTTGATAGACACAACAGGAAAATGATGACCTTAATTAAAAATGAATGGCAAATGTATATGTGTCTACCTGTTTGTGCTAGTGTGAGTGCAAGTGGTAGCTAACATGCTCATATGTCACTAATACATGACTCACAATGTGAGTATCTGGTGTACATTGCAAACAATATATCATAACTACCCTGCCCAATGATGAGACTTTCTTTACGTATAATACAAATCTCAATATTCTTTTTTACAACGTACATGTATCCAGTAATAACACCACACATACATAAATCACCAAACAAGATCCCATTACATGACAACACACAAAAACACACCCACCCCCTCTTTCAATAAACCCATAAGTCTTTGTGTGTTTATGTATTATTAAAATTATAGACTTTGCTAAGAAGAACCTGCCTTTTGGTATTTCCTGTGTTCTCTACTTATGTAGTGTAGGGATGTGTTAGCCTCTTGTGTTGAGTTAACCATTTGAGTGGGTCGGATTGGTAATGCGGGCACTTCGGAAATGGTTGAAGGGCCGGTAGCCGAGTTGCAGCTGTGGGATGCTTTTTTGGGCAGCCTGGGGGCTGTCTGTGCTGTTAGGATGACGCCAGCGGCCCAGTGGGTGCCTGAGTGGCCTTTCTAGAGGCAGATGGGCGGAGGTATCACTCCCTGTCTCTCGCTGGGCCAGCCCATTAATGTATGCTGATTGAGCAGGGCAGGGGGCCTAAGCAGAAGTGTGGCTCAGCAGTGTGTAATAAAACATGCCCCCCACCCTCTTTCTTTTCATAAAACTTCGCTGAAGCAGTGTTTTACGGAAAGGCAATACGCAAATGTGGGCCACTTTTTTTACCCCAATTCAACCCTCCTTTTTTGATATGCTTAGATTTTTGATCTGTAACACAGGAACATTGCTGACTACAACCTTGCAAAAGATGCAGCAGGTTTTAAAGATAATTCAGTTTTGCAGTGGTTAGGGTCTGGGTCACGTGAGCATTTTTTAGTCCTTTTAGGGGACACGGGACAGTCTGTAGGATTCTCAAGCAAGAGGGTTCTTATGAATAGGATGCTTTAACCGCCAAGTGGAAGAGGACTAGCTCATAGGCAGTGGCACAGCAAATCAGAAGCAGAGTGGTAGGTTTTAATTTCAGTGTTGGCAATAAAGACGAGTTTCGCTTTCGCTGTAGCAAACGTTTGAAAATGATGATTTTATCCAGAGGGTAGATGTTCCACGTCCATGGAACTCCCAGAAGAAAGTGAGGGCAAAAAGCCACCATCACCAGTGTATCCAAAAGATGTGACGCATGCCCGTTAATTTTTTATAGAAGTGGTATGTGGATACTAGTAGTTCTGTGGCAGCATGATAAGTGGCGTAGCTAGACTTTTTACCCCACCTGGCGGTCCCTGCGTTTGCCCCCCCACGACAGCCGCGGGTAAGAGCGAACAGAGGGGGTTGAGGGAGGTTGGCGAGAAAGGCGATGACAAGGGTGAAAATACCGCCGCCCCCAAAACTCATGCGGCCCTCTGCCCCCTCCAAGCGTGATTTAATGATGCCTTCAAGAAAATTGAGGCCTATTTGGACTTATCCATTGGCAATGTTCATTGTAATTGGCCTGAACTATTCTCTGACTAATTTTTTCATCAACATGGGCATCAATTTCGTGCATTTACTTGAGTATCATATCTTGAATGCTTGGTGTTGGAACATGGTTGTGTACCTGTTGACTCACGGTCCTTCATGAACAAAATAATTTTGTGGTCGCAAACCCTGCAAAGTGTAAAACACACACTTTACAACTGCAAAAGAGAGTTTTGCTGATCCAACACCCTACAGAGGTTACTCTGACTTCGGAAAGCGGCTTTGCATCCTTTCTGAATCGTAAACAGGGGGCAGCGTGAGATTTGTAGAGGATTGTTTCAGTAGTTTGTGAGGTCAAACTGGGTTGCTGACCATCGATCAGTGGAAAACTCCCGAATTTGGCTAATAAAGCAAATCTGCGAAACAGCATCCTCTTTGGGAATCGACCTATGCGACCTTGGGGAGAGCAGATTGATTCCAAGAGATCACTGTCTTCCCAGCATATCAATAAAAATTTTATTAAAGCAGCACCTGTCCCTTTAAGGGACATGGACTGCATTTTAAAAACAATGTTGACATGCTGGGAATGCAAATGCAGGAATGGAGGTCTGCTGTCTTTCTCAGTCATCCATCCCTGCGTTTACAGCCCTTCATCTAAGGTTGGAAAATGTGACCTGCCTTATTAATATTCATGAAGCAAGGTCTAGGAGACCCTCTTTCAATATCCATTTTGTGATTAGATTGGTTACTAATGTGCACACCCAGGTTTGCAACATTCTTTCAGTACATCAAGCTCTAGAATTGTAGAAAACGTGATCACGTATGATTGTACAGCCTTGACAAAGTTTCTTTATAGGTTGAAGCATGTGCTGGCCTGGCTTTTGTAAATGGACTCAACGCTACAACGTGAGCTGAGTTACTGCCCTAAAGACCAACAGGCCTGATTAACTGAGTAACCACTAGCGCTATGGATTGGGAATATGTTGAATCCTTGCATGTAAAGGTGTCTCATGAATACTCATACCTAGTATGTAATAACGCAGACTTGTTTCGGCCCTTTTTGGCATAGGTTGGGGACACTCGATAGGAGGCGGCATTTGAGTCTGATATCCAATAGAATAAAATGGACATTTGGCAGAGCAAGGAAAAGAAAGCAACAAGCAAAGACCTGAGTCCAGAGGGCTTCTTTGTGTGACATGAGCCAAATTGTATTTGCCTAACATGTAGCCTAACATGTAGTCGATGTAGTGGATGTAGTCATTCTAGGGCTCCCTGTGGATTATTTTAATAATGCGGGTTAGCAGTTTGTTTGGGAATAACCTGGTTGCTTAACGTTCTTTAAATCTTAGAAACATTACAGGTAGATGTCCCAAAATTAATCAGTGTGTATCTGGACCCGCCCTCAGGTCTTCTCAGGGTGGATAATAGTCACTGGGAAACCAGGGAAGATGGAGCAATACACACCCTAACATCACACGCATGCCCGCACACACACACACACACACACACACACACGCACACACACACACACACAGACACACACACACACAGCATCAGCTCTCCAACACCATACACAAAATAGAGGCCTCATTTTCCAACTGCTTATTCACCATTCATGGGAAAGTATAAAATGAATACAGAACACAACATTCCTCTCCTTTGCATTGTAACATCAGGCACCCAATCTGGCCACATTCACTCATAACGTGAGACGGCATAGGGACCAACAATCTCCAGCCCGCAAGAGAAACAACAAGTAACCTAAAAATCAACATAAGCCAGATCTGTCCCTCAACCACACAGTACCTCCTTTCACCCGAGAGACAACCATTTCAACAGAAAACACAGGGCGCACCACAGTCAGCTGTGTGGAAACCCTGTTGAAGTCACTGGTTCCTGATTTCAATGGGGTACCTCAGGTTTCATTTTTATCATCTTTGCTTGTCGATCTCTGCCAGCAACCACTGCGGGGGGGGGGGGGGGTACTATTGGAACAGTGAACCGCTATGCATCAATATATGGAGGACACACAGCACTGCTTGTGAGCATTGTCTAGTGTCAACACTAATGGTCTGGATTATGCTCCCTCCAAAGTTGAACAGTGGATTAATCTGTTTCTGTGAACTTCTCATAAAACGGAATTCTTTCTCGTCCATTTGAAGGACATTTATACTGTCATTCAGAATTGTCTCGCTTAACTATCCAGGTTCATCATTCTCTCCTCTATTTTAGACAACGTTGTCAAGCTAGCTGTAGGGAGGCTGCACTTTAGATGCAACCATGCTACTACAGAAGCCTCCCACTACAATACACAAGAACACATTTTAGCAACTTATCCACGTCCACAAAATGTAATCTCCAATCCCTCTTTCAGACTTTGCACTGCTGCACATTAACATCAGGTCTCCCATCTGCATTGAGGAATAACACTGCTCTCTGGACTGAACGACAGATTTATACCAGCCATAGCAACACAATTCACGCTGCAGCACATCCAGTTAAGCAAGAGTGGAAATTACACTGTTCATTAGTTGCTCCTGAATGCACAAATCATATCAGATTGTAAAATTTGCTGAAATGCCTTGAAGTTCTCTGCTTACATTAACTCCCCATTGCTCCTCATTTAGACACACTAAGAACAGGGAAATCCTAAAAGCTAATATAGGAGGTTACAATTTAATTCCAGGATGGTCAGATCCATGAAACATTTTCAGAACAAGCCTTATGTCCACATGTCACCTTTAAATTCAGTATCTGCAAATTATTGTCCCCTGGATAATCTGAAAATCTAGCCTAGGTCTAGGTCTAGACCGCCTGGAAATTCGTTGGACAAGCCTTTCTATGCTCTGAATGAATGAATGAATGAATCTTGCATTTGTAAAGCGCAACTGTCGTTCCCAAAGGAGCATCCAGGTGCTGAGCGGATAAAGACAGAGTTCATAACACCTTCAACAAATTGGATATTGTTCCTGCTGAAATTCGCCAAGACCAACTCCACGCTGCTTGGGAAAAATCTAAGCAACTTCTTGTTAAATTATTTCATTAATAGCCATTGACACTGCAATAAAGCTGATCTATTTTGTATTTTTTTACATTTACAATGCAGATTGTCAGTCGTTTCAAGCACCTTGTTGCACTAGCTCTACAAGTAGCTTAATAAAATAATAAATAAATGCTCTAAAGATATGGAGATACCCTTTGCTGTACAAACAAGCATGGATCCTTTTCCAAGTTCTCCCCTCCCTCAGCGTCATCATCCTTACTGCATGTCCTTGCGTTGTAAATAGGAATAACCTGCCTTCTAACTTCTTTGCCACATCACTTGGGGAAATACTGAGGATTAGGTAAATACAGACTTCTCCTAATCCCTTCCCTCGTGTCATCTAATATTCATTGAAATTGACTACATTAAGCCAAGCTTCCCAGGTCCTCGAGTGATGTGTTGCTCCAGTCTAGTTTTTTTCTCCTTCAATTCTGGGACTTGAAGTTCTGTTCCGTAATGGAATAAACAAGACCCCATGCCCCTGAATTAAGAAAAAAATACCTGGACTGGAGTAGCACATCATATAAGGATCTGGGAAACTTTTAGCGCTGCATTAACCAGTGCTCGTCGCTCCATAAAATGTAGTATATTTTAAATCTGGTTTGATACAGTGGTTTCCATTACAAAGCAATACAACCTCTTTACGAATGCTCATTAAAGATTTTTCTCGGGATACATGCGCAAATTCCATCAGAGCAGAAATATTTTCTTAGCTTTTTGAGGAAGAACATCAGCATTATTGAGCTATGAAAAATAGTACCTTTTATTTATAACACTACAAAGCCACCAAATTATGCCAAGAAGTCTTATAAAGCGAGATCTTGCTGTCATCATTAGCATCATTATTTCAATGAGGAACAAGTCTAAAAAAAATTCAACTCATTTTTCCTGATATATATATTTTCAGTTATGAAATCATGGTTCAAACTTCCTGTAACCCACTGGATTCAGGTTCTCGAAATAGTCTTTCTCTTACAAAATATCTCTTGAATTTCTACTTCTGATAATAGTTTTTTTGTAATCTCAAATGCGTTTCTTAAGCACTGTTATCAGTTGCCACAGCATCTTTCTTAAGAAAACTATGAAAAAGTTTGGGCAACTTCAGTCTGATTTACAAAGTACACTACAGAACTTTGGGCCTGTTATACTATTACTCCATTACAAAATGTGGGCACAAATGAGGCACCTACCTTTAGCAAATGGAACAGTATTTTGCACACTGACCTATGTACTAATAGGTGGTTCACTAAATACCGAATTTCGAGGGGGTTGCAACTCGACCTGCTTAAATAATGTTCATTCAGAGGTTTCAATGTGCAACCCCGTGTGATTGACTGCAATCACAGGGATGGTGGCCTCCGAGGGACAGCAGACCACAATTCCTATGAGTACATTCCAAACTGGAAAAATAAAGGGAAGAAAATCTGTACTGCGTAAAGAAAAAATCCGTTTTGGAAATCTTCAGGGGAGCAGACAGTGGTCCCAAGGACCACTACTACCCCTCCCTCTGAGGCTGCGAACACGATTCCCAGTGGGAAAGGGATCAAAAGGAGACCCCATCCCACCAAACGAATCAGTTACCACCCAAGCTTAGGACCGGCATCGCATAAATGTTTTGCGACTGCAATTGTGGTTGTAAAAACATTGATACATTTCTATCCGCATTAGAAATAGGGGGAGGACGCCCTTTTCACATCCACTTCTATTTTTACTTTGGAAACAATTGCAAAAGTCCTTATACGATTCAGAACAGGGCTTTGTGCATAAACTAACCACTCCCACAGCTGCAAACCCAGTGCTTTTGCAAATCACAGGGTTTGCGATCAAACACAGGCTTTCATCAGGTCCTTTAAACCAAAACATTTTTAGTGGCCACAAATATTCATTAAATTACCTCTATGCTCACGTAATCCGCACATAAAACATTATCCCTATAATATCCCTATATAACCAGCATGTTCCATTTGCCCGGTATTGAGGGCGGGTTTATCAGCAATGCTGTGTCTAAGGAAATAATTTATAAAAAGTATTGCTTTACAACAGTGGAAACCCTTTGCTGGTGTATGCATCTTAAACCAAATCTTTATAAATTCTCTGTATTTGATTTGTTTCTTCATAATTGATATTTGCTCCAGGCTGCATTTTTCATACATTTTCTAGGTTTAGTGCATGCCATTTAATTTTAAAACATACATGGAGGCTGCTGTGGTAACCGTTTCCGTAACGATTCAAGATAAACTATCCCCTACTGTATGATATCAGGTCACAGCTTCCAAGAATTATGTGACATCACAACGAACAATGCAGGACAGCGTGACTGCTAACATGTGATTGAACAATATTCCGGGACATCTTAACCCGCTCTCAAAAGGGTACACTTGCAAATAATTTATACAGCGTAATACCGGAAGTCCGCAGGCAAAAACACACATAAGCACACTCTCCCTTTTTCTCTCTTGCCAGGGTACGGTCGTGCAAAATAAGCATGTGTTTTCCACCTGCTCTTCCACAAATAGCATGCCAGAGTTTTAGAGCGCGCTCCAGGATATTCTCTGTAAATGCTGGATTTTGGACTAGAAAAAACTCATACTATAGGGCTTATTTACAAGCCCCTTGCGCCACCCATACGTCACTTTTCCAATGTTAAAAATGACGCAAAAGTGGAGCAAGGGGCTTGTAAAGAAGCCCCCTTGTTTCCATACCCACCCAGAGCTTTTTCGAAGAAAAGTAAGAGTTGTGTGGATAAACGGTATTGCAATATTAGGGCAGTTTGTAGCTAAACCACATTGTGATGTCAGAAGGCCCTGTGTACATGTACGCCCTGATTACGGTGTGAGGTCAAAGGTGAGTTATATCCCGCACCCAGTAAATACTGATGCACCCTAGTGCCATATTCACCACGTGTGAAAATTATATATAATTTACTAAATATGCAGAATTTACAATGCGGCGCACCATGGGGAACAAATGGACAGATGCGTGACGCATCTGCTACCGTAAAGCATTGCTGGAGTTGCGACGCAGCTCCAGCAAGGCTCGGGGGTGCCCTATCTTTAAAATGCTGCATCAATTCTTACGCCTGCTTCAAGCAGGCGCAGGGTTTTGACGCAGCATGGCATTAAAAGTGGCTGAGTGAAATCTTGTAGATTTCACTCAGCCACTTTTAGGAGGCGTTCCTGCGCCGGAACGCCCCCCCCCTGCGCAGGAACGCCTACATGTGGCGCAGGGCTTTACAACGTGACGCATCTCCCAGATGCATCACGTTATAAGTACCCCGCACCATGGTGCTGACTTTGCGCCGCCGCTGCGTCACAAAAGTGATGCAACGGCGGCGTAAAAGAGGCGCAAGGGGCATGTAAATCTGCCCCTCAGTGTTTTCCACACTGAATTCAACATTATAGGAATTTACATCACATTTTCCCCATGTAAAGGTCGGCAAGTGTGAAATGCATGCAGAAATTTGCCAGAAACAAATTTAGGGGGTTTAGTGACTACTGCATTTATTGAAATTCGAATGTCTGCTCACTTTTCCCTTTGGACGGGGATACGAATTTTATCCTCAGTTTTCAATTAGGACCAAATGATGACGTCAGAGGAATACTAAAATGTGAATATGTAATCAGAGCAAGAGTCAGAGAGCAACTCAGAACCCACCTTGACGTCAGAGCGTCACTGATGTCAGTTTCATGAACTAGCAACGCCAGAACGTGGTGCAAATCAGACGTGCATAGCCACAATTGCTGATTACAGCAAATATTTGCAAAGGCCGCAGTGCGCTCGCTCCTTCAGATTGCACTGGCTATTGGGAATTGTTGCTAAAACTATGACTGACAGTCCTGGTCTTAGCCCAGCTGTAATGTATTTCATTCAATGAATTAGACACAGCAGTTTACTTTGGTGGTGATGTTATGCATGGCATAAGGATACAGCCAGAGCATACCTTCATGAATACATTGAACAATTTCATGCTTACAGGCAGGCTACCAAACATGAGTATTGGCGCACAAACATGATAACTCAACCGGACTTCGAAATTGAAAAAAAACGTGCCTTTTTGAAAAATGTATTTAATTAATTACTTCTACCTAAATAGCAGCACATACTATAAATAATAAGGGAGGACAAGAAATCCTGCAGAATCCCATATTTCTGGTCCATGTAGGAACTCTTCGTTCAAATTTCATAAGTTCAGAAATAAACTTTCATATTGTCAAACACATCCACAGTCTCAGAGAAGTGCCCTTAGCTTGACCAAACTTCCCACAGAACCTGTGACATATGCCGTATGTCCTTCATGGTATCTCTCCATCTCGTGACTAATTCTGCTAATATCCTGGGTCCTTGAACGTCCATGCTGCGGCCTCTCCAAAGGAATCAGGCTGCTGCTGGTCCATGTGGGTGGGTTGCTTGGCGTTGAAGGGCTGCGCAATGTAGAATGCGGCCCTGGCACTTCCGCTGCAGCCACTCCTGCTCCCTGTGGCCCTCGCTGAGCATCGAGGGGCTAGGGTTACAGCAGTGGTGTAGCTGAGGGGAAGTGGGCGGCACATGTTTTGGGGGGCGGCGGTCGCCCCCCCTCTTACCCTTGGCTGTCGCGGCAGCAAGAATGGGCAGCACCCCCCCACCCCGCTCTTACCTGCGCAAGGGCCGCCACATGTGGCCTAAAGCCTAGCTATGCCACTGGGTTACAGCTGCAGCCACCTGCAGGGCCCCACTTTCCAGTCCCCTGGGGTTTGTGCTCTGTGATAGGAAACACCAGCTACGAATCGGAGCTCGGTGGCAGCAGAACTGATTAAAATCTGCAGAACATTTGCATTGCGGTCAATGAGAAAAAGTGGTAGTGACAATCGGTCACTTGCAGGTCGAGTTGCATGGAACCCAAAGAGGGTAAAGGTGGTGTGACTCACAGGACCATGCCACAACAGTCAGTTCAATTTTGCCTGGTCCATAGAGCCCAGGTGCAGAGTTGCCCTGGCTGTCCTTGGTGCTGAACGGGAGCTGTGGTAGAGATGCTTTTACTGCTGTCACGGTGCTGCGGGGAACAAGATGCAAAAACACAACAATGGGGATGCTGCTGATGTTGGATGAATGTCGGATGGAGTTCCCTCTAGGTGCCGCGTTGAGTGCAGGGGTCAGTTGCTGGACTGGTGACCAAGATGTCTTGGCAGCTGTAAGTACAGCAGATAGTTACTTTGACATCTGGTGGTCCCAGGGAACATGGTAGCTACCTCTAACTTCATGAAAGGCAGGTGAAATGGCCCGCGATTCTTCTGATCCAGAGTGTTGTTCTACCTGCAGTTTGCATGGGACTAGTGTCACTAGTCCAGGGAAGTCTGATGGTGCTTTAGGCTCTCACAGCGGTCCCTCTGGGGGAACCGAGAGTTAGCCTAGGACGAGCCTTGATCAGGCAGTTTCAGGAGGATTGCCACAAGGACAGAGCATCCCTCTTTTGCTTTGTACAAATCCTGCTGTCGCAAGCACGGGTCTCTTCATTGCCCTCTTTGATGTATGTTGTTCAGAACTGAGGTGTCAGGAGTGGCCCTTAAATGCTAGATTTAGGGGAGTTAGGAGTGTGGGTGCAAGTGGCCAATGGACTCCTAGCCCCAGCGTCTAATCCGCCCCTGAAGCGACCACATCCAAGGGTTTAGGTCACCTTTCCTACCCAGAAACCTCTATTTTACCATTTTTAAAAATGACAGAAGTCTTCCTCGGTTGTACAGAGCAGGTAGCCCAGCCTAGAGATGTGCCGAGCCTTCAGGGATGTAAATGTCCGGGTGCAAATATGCCTAGGGGCAGGTGATGCCTGCTCCTTCCTTTGGGAGGGAGCCAGGATGCATATCAGAGGCACTGTAGTATTTGATACTCACCACCTTGATGTGCCAATTCACTAGCCAGCCTGGGATGGAGGAGGTGTGACCGCCTTCCTGCCAAGGCCTTTGTTCCTGACTCATGGGAGGGTTCACATTGCCTGCAAGGAAGTCAGAATTCTGTTTTAATGGCAGCAATCTCGGGCTGTCAGTCAGAGTACAGGAAAGCTGGGACAACCAGGCGGGCAACCTCTAAGGTAGTCACATGGGTTCATGCCACATTGTTCTTGGCTTGATAGTCACGTCAGGGGGGGAGAAAGCATGTTGCTTGATACCAAACAACATATTTAGGCAGTACCATATGGAGCTGCCATCCTTGGGTTTGCCCGGGTGCCAGCCCATGTTATCCTATGGACCGCCTATTACTTATAGTGTCCTTTAATGGTAAAGGGCACTACAGGGATATATAAGCTTGAACTTACATGTCCACACCTTTAAGATAATGCACCTTGCCTGCTAGGTTTTAGGAGGCTGGCCTTAGAGGTGACTAACATATATCAAAGACAGTGCATTGACTTTGCCACACATGGTGAGGGCCTGCTGTCAGTATTTTACTTGGGTCACTCAGCGTGGTATAAACCGTGATACAAGGCCTGGGAATGCCTTTAGCACTCATGCCCTGGGAACCACTGGTACCATATACTTGTGATTTATAAGGGGGGGGGGGGTAAAGTCCTTGTCAAATAAGTTTCCAATTGACACATCACAGTTTTAGGGAGCGGGCACTGGGGTCTGGTTATCAAGCTCTGGTGCACAGTCAGAGTTAAAAACCAGCATCTAGTAGTCTAACTGGGGGCGAAAAGTGGGGGGCATCTTCAAAAGGGGCCTGTTTTCTTACAGTAGATTGTTTGAAATCAGTGGAATGAATGTAAGAGATAGTGCAAAGCAAATTTACAAAA
Source organism: Triturus cristatus (assembly GCF_964204655.1). Taxonomy (NCBI): domain Eukaryota; kingdom Metazoa; phylum Chordata; class Amphibia; order Caudata; family Salamandridae; genus Triturus; species Triturus cristatus. Next base: position 255,311,883 of record NC_140586.1, read on the forward strand.
GAGGCCCAGACTTGGAAGATGGCGTGCCTTCTTGAGGGAATCCCACTCCTGGCTTGATTATTTACCTATAGGATTGTTTCCCAAAAAGATGAAAAGAGAGTTTAGACTGATCAACCAAATGTCACGGCCAGAAGGGGAGGCAGTGAACGACGTCATTGACCAAAACGATTGCCCAGTGACATACTGAAGCAGTGTCATCTTAAAGATTTATACGGGCAAGACATAGTTGGGGACCCCATTTTCAAAGCAACTTTGAATGTTGTGTTCTAGCCTGCCAAGCCTGCATAATGTCCAACAATATTATACTTAAACGTTTGAACCAAAAAGGATGAAATATTTCTTGCCCACAGCTTAAAGATTCTAATAAGGAGACCATGTACAGAGACAGAGTGGGAGGTAGAGGCAGGAAGGGATAGGGAGGTAAGTTCCTGAAAGAACAATCTATAATGTTAGACAAAGTGAGAGAAACTGAGAAAAATCACTTTACAAGTGGTCCCTTAGAAGGTGGTGGTCCTGGGCTTTTGTCCACTTGACCCTTGCCTTAAAACATGTAAATGAGGAAGCATTGATGAAGCAATTGTAATGCTAGAAAAATGTGGGGTTGAATCTGAGATTATAAAAAATATGACATAAAGTCAGAGTTATGATTAATGTCAGTACTCCTAGATGATTTCCCTCTTTTAGGGATTCTATTTGAATGGACACCATCAAAGGAAATGGCAAAGCAGCTGGGCTGCTCGGTGTCATATGCCGTTTGTAAAATGTTCAGATCATTCCTTGAGGCAGTGGTAAAGAAAACAGGAGGGTAGGTCAGGACAAATATGAACGATTGATAAAAGTTCTAGGAAAGATGGACTCCAATCCTATTGTGTATTGGGCCTCATAGCATAGAAAAATGAGGAGCCATCAATATACATTTCTGGGAACAGAACTGGATGATGTGTCTATGGTGTGAATAGTACCAAAGGAAGAGTTAGAAGAATTTAAAGCACTACTACGTTTGAAGTGTGACTTGATAAAGGTAAATCAGGTTCTAGGACAGCTTTTTCTTGGGAATGGATTTTTGCAGGATTATGGCTATCACCAAGAGAGGCATTACAAAAGGAACACGAAAGGACATGCTAACACAGATTATTTTGATGGCCAGGTCTAATAGAGTGAAAATAGGGTTGAAAACACTTGAATTGTCAAGATATTGTTTGACTCTTCTGGGGTTGAGAGTTCATCTGTGATGGAAGGACAGATGGTGTGCTGGAAAGTGATCTGACGATTTAAGGTGACACAACCTCAGCATTGTGTTCTGGAATTAATTCCAGTGGTTTTAACAATGAGAGTGAGACAGTGGCTCGAGAGCTAAATAAGCTATCAGTCTATGACCGATATTACTGCGGCTGCTAAGAGTGTTTTTACAGAGCTGTTTGCAAATGAAGGTCCTATTAGAGCCAACCATATACCAGGCTTGGTAAATAAAGTGGCTAATACGTTATCTCAATTTCAGTGATTGAGAATCTGTGCTGTGGATTGGCTGGGAGTGGACTAGCCTGGGACAACAGTACCAGAGGAGATGTGTACCCTAGGGACGCGAGAGCGAAAACAATTGGCTGAAGGGTTTGTACATTCAGGCTTAGAGAAATTTCATTAATAGATGTTCAAGGCGGAGGAGAAGTAACAGGACAATGAGAAGAATAGATGCAGAGAATTTGTTATGTCCTTGGTCGACAAAGTGCCTGTCTCCGGGGCCATCTCTCAGAAGGTGTCAAGTGTAGCATTTTACGGGAAATGCTTCCTTGATATGAACTGAAGGAAGGAGAATTTGTAATGTGGATTATAGAATAATGTGTTAAAGAGCATTGTATGAAAGGGGACAGGAGAAGAACTACAACAGCGGAGGTGTTAAAAGGGATTATGAAGGAAATGAGAACTGCATGCAGATTCTTTTTGCATACATAGCCTCTTATACAAACCTATTTTCTGTATTGTTTTCTTTGGTGAGATGGTGAGACCAAAGGTTTATGGTGATATTGCATTAGTGAACCTAAAGTTAAAAAGGCACAGACTGCAGATTAGGGTGTGTAGCAGCAACACAAACCAGAAGAGTGAGGGTATAAACAGGAGGATGGGTATGTCAGAGAAGAAGTGGTGTTACCCGTGAAGGCGTATAAACAGTTGTTACGTATGGCTCTCATTTATTTCAGTTTCAAAAAGTTATAACTCACTACTATGAAGTAGCAACAGTTGACTACAAAACTGGTTACCTACTGTTTTGATGTCATAAAGGCCTTCCAGGCCAGGCTGATGGGGCTCTCTAGAGCCTGTCAGTGCAGCACTGCTTGTCTGCTTTTATTGAATGCAGAACGCACATCTGCAGGAGGGGGAGGAAGGCAAGGAAGGTGGTCGAGGTTGGTCAAGGGTGGCAGGTAAGTTTTTTTTATCCTTTGGAACTGTGATGGATAACAGAGGCCATGTTATCTATGGCTCCTCGTTACTTCTCTGCCACTGCGTAGCAGTTCAAAGCAATGGCAGGTGATTTTGGGGGCCATTCATAACATTAAATAAGAGATGGGTAAAAAGTGAGTTACAGGGACGTTCTGGTTAACATCATAGATAACTCAAGCTTCGCTCTCGTTGTCTATTTAATGTCACTCGCAATCTCTTGGTGAAAAACACCCCTGTTACCCATCTATAGTTCTATATATTATAGGTGAGAGGACAGAGGCAGGGTAATGCATTCATGCATCAAGATGACAGTAAGGTAGCAGAGAGGCAGGTGTTGGGCATATTGAAGAAGTGCTTGTGGGGTGGCAGCCAGAGAGCTTTAGAAGGCACTTTTTAGATCTCGCCTAGCGCAGTGCACATGCACTGATCTGAGCAGAGGGCCTCTTGGAATCACTCCAGCTTCCAAGAGACTTCTCCGTGTGGGTCGGCTTCCACCCACACATTCCATTGGCCTTTGCGTGTGGCTTTCAAAAATTGAAAGCCCGAAATTGGCCAAAGGCGGAATCATGTCCCGCCTTCTTTCTAAATGTTGACTCCCATGGCCTAGGGTTCTCGAAAGCGAGCAGCAGCGCTGCCGGGTGCCAGCTGCATACTTAAGATTCCTGCGTAATGTTTTCAAGATAAGAACGTTCCACGCGCACCACTCGCGGGCTTGTTTAATTAGCTTTTATCTTGTTTGGAAGGACATCGCATTCTCTTAGACCCAAAATATAAAGAACTTAGGGAGGGACGGCATCAGGATGTTAGTATTCAATATACACCGGGAATGTCGGTGAGGAGAAACAATTGCGTTTGATCCTTAATTTGCCGCTACATAAACGCAGCTCTTTGCAGGCCGCTTCTTGTCAGACATGTCAAAGCCTCTCACGTGCCCCGTGTCATGTCCCTAGTCTGTCTGTACAAGGCTACAACATGCAGCGGCATGGCTGGGTGCCGGTCCCGCCTGGTTCCCTGTAATCCCTACACCTGGCACCAGGCAGGTAATGCCATCCGGCGTGCACCGCTGCTGCAAGCCATCAGATCTCCATGACGTGAGCTCGTCACCCACATAGTGCGGCGTGAGATCCCCTTGTTTTGAAAGGAGCTGCGGGGTTCAAAAGTGCCTTGTAGGTACTCGGGACAGAGGCCCGCCCCTCCTCACACGGTGAGATTGTTCTTCACGTTGGCAGACTTGAGACATCTTTGTCAGCTGTCAAAAGTGCGAGAGGGGGCGCAAAGCGATGTTACCTTCACTCCAGCCTTGTGCCTCAGGCGCCCGCCTCTCAGGTTTCCTACGATATCTTATTCCCTTGCAACCGCAAACTAGCCTTTCGCCTCGCCTCTGCTCCGGGGTCAACTGCTGCTGGGTCAGAGTTCCAAGCTTGTATTGAAGGTACACTCGCTGAGGACTGACCGGACCAACAGGCCGACACACGGGGGAGAGGCGGGGGCTGTCTGTAGTCAGTATTCTAAGCGAGATGAAAATAATGATCGTGAAGACAGTCATATGACTTAATCATGCCAAGGTCACGTTACTCCAGTCGTGAGTTTAAAAGCCTAGTACATTCTGGCCCTTGTACTAATGAGCCCCCTGATTGAAACCAGTTGTGGTAAACGAACAGACTACAATGCCGTATAAACGGATCGTCCAGTACTCGTGTATGGAGTTATCTGGTGACCTTCGTGGTGGAGTGGGTTAAAATCGAACCAACACAGCTCCAAGCATCTTCCATGGAAAAAAACCCACGAGAAGCCCATTGCCAGCACCAATTTTCACAGACCATGCATAGGTATATAGCTGCCTACATACCTTATGTTTATTTCCTTTTTCAGACGCCCCGTTGCTACAGTCTTGCTGTTACGTAGCCCTCAAACAAGAAAGTGTTACTCTTTCTAACCTCTCTTACTGGTGCGATCGGCCTTTGAAGGATGAATGGTTATACTGACCTAAATGCATCATGTGACCTTGTGGTTATCTACAGATTTCCACATTAATTACATGAACACACTGAGCTGTCTTAATGAATATATCACCGCGAGTAAGATAACTGACTGAGCTACCTTAATTGGCACATCTCAACTAGTAAGATAGCTCAGTGGGTAAGACAACCTCTGCGGAAATGTGCATCGTCAGCAAGAATCGCCTTTTGGTGAAGTAGTTCAGGTGGTTAACTTGCTAGCTGCAGTGCACTTTGTGACTAGGTCCCAGGGTTTGAATCCTACACTGCGTCACAGTGGGCTCGGTCGTTTGTTGTGATTCTGGCGCGACCTGTAGTCAGAAGTTCCAAAGCTGTCACAAGATCTCCATTAGTTGTGTAAGCGAAGCAAAGACCAGCGCGTGATGTCCAGCACACAAGTTCAACCTTGTGTGCCTTTCTTTTGGAAGATAATTAACGACTTTTTTTTATGCACCTTTACGCAATTATTCGTGTTGTAGTGCTTCGCATACATTGTGCATTCAGGGGTGTCATGTTAGGTACCGTGCTTGCCCTGATGACATACAGGCTTGGCTGTCTCTCATTCTGCGAGGGAGCTCGTTTCCCCTTTCTTACAGCCTGTGAGAACATGCCTTCCTTTCATTTTCTAGTTAGTTTAGCTCTTAGCCAGCTTGTGACTTGAAGTGTACCACTGTGCTCCGCCCCTCTGATCACTACCCCCCCCCCCCCCCAAGCCAGAGCACTTAACCCAAAATAGAGGTGACAAATGATGTTAAGTTATTGTTATCAAGTGAGAGATTGCAGAGGTGACCCACGGCCTTCTGTCATTATGCACACTTGAAGGTCAATAGCTGTGCCCTGTAGACAGTGACAGTCTGACAGAGGACTTGAGGGCACCCTCCTTCATTCATTGACTTCCTATGACGTTGAGCCTTCAACCATTGGCGAGCGAGATTGTCAATCACGTCTTGGATCAGCTCAGAGGAGTATTTTTAGGTTTGACATGTACTGTACTATATTCAGTACTTTATGGAACCATTCTTTTTATTGAAAAGACCGATGCTTCATACACAGCTAAGTGCCAACAACCCTGGGGCAGGCTGCCACGTCATCAGGAGTAAGTATACACAGCTTTATGGCTACAGCCCCGGGGCCGGCAGCGTTTGCGGATCTCCTGAAAGAAAGCAATAGAAAGCAAAAAAAGAAAAAACCTCTCAAACTGACTTACAGAGAAATCCCCATGCCCTTCCCCTCCCTCTCCTCCCTGTCTCCTCCACACCAGTACTACCTTGCCCCAGTCGGGCAGGCAGGGCTATCTATTCCTATCAGCGTGTAGAAGGATACTGCCCGGGAGAGGGCTAGAGCTTTCGCTCTCAAGAAGGGAGGAGTCGTAAAATGCGTAGATATTGGGGGCATGTTGCCTCACATGGGGGCATATCAACAAGGGCTTTATCTCTGCTTTTTTGGCTTTAAAAGCCAAAAAAGCAGAGATAAAACTAGCGCCCTATCAACAACAGGGTGCTAACACGCAAATTTGCATGTTAGCACCCTTTTACTCTACGCTTCCCCTTGCATCTCTAATGAGATGCAAAGGGGGCGTTCCAGAGTAAAATAATAGGAGAAATGTCGCTAAGCGACATTTCTCCTATTATCAAGAATGTCGCTAACCCTGTTAGAGACAAAAAAAGCAGCGCTAACCGCGGTTAACGCTGCTTTTTTACGTCTGCTAATTTTCAGATTTAGCCATGATATCCTATGGAAGGAGGATATCATGGCTAAGTTTGCCTGTCCCTATCAACAAGGTAACGTGAGATTATCGCTGGGTTTCCAGCGATAATCTCACATTAGCCTGTTAGCGTGAGGATTTTTATCGCTATTGAGATAAGCGTTGCTAATAGCACGCTATCTCAGCGATAAAAATTCACGCTAGCCGGCGATAATTATCCTCACGCTAAGAGCGCTGAGCGATAATTATCGCCGGTTGTTGTTGATATACCCCGAAGTTCGCTAGACAGGATCTATTCAGGACTTTAGTGAGCTTTGTTTAAGCCTTTTTAGACATTGACTTTTGGACCTATAGCTATTGGCTTTCCACACTGTCTATCACATCTTGGATCAGCCCACATAACTATTCTTAGGTTTGACGTCTATAGCGCTTGTCCCATTAATGGCGAATACATATTCTATACCTACTTTAAGGGTCTTTACATCCGTCTCTTTCAGCCAATTGCCTTCTTTTGCTTTAGAACCTTCAGCCATTGTCTTGTGAATTTGTCAATCACATCTTGGATCAGCAAAAAGGAGTATTTTGGTGTCATTTTTTCCATTGGCTATTTAGGAGTGTCGTGCCTACAGTGGAATGCATGAGGGACTATGTTACAGCCTGCGTGCTGTCCTGTGCACTGTGGAGCCTTGCTGCTTGGCGACTGATTATAAACATGGTGGCCATCTTGGAATTATACCCCTTTCCATAACAATTCATACCCTCATACCGTCCGTGTCCTCTCACAGTCTGTTGCCACAAGCTATAATATATATATGTTCCAGTAATCTGTAATAGTAGTAAAAAGTAAAGTTTCTTAAGAAACATAAGTCCAGATAAACATCATGGCAACAACAATAAACCAGAAGTACAATAATTAAAACAGGCTTTGATAAAAATATCTCACAAAACACAAACTCCGAATGCAAAGCATAAAACATAATTTCATGACCTCTACCACGGTTGTAATCTTTTCCCGATTAAACAGAGGCCTCAAATATATTTTATACACTTGAAGATATGAAAGAGTAAAAATAGACAAGGAAGGCATCAGGGTTTTCTCACTAGTTACAGCTTAGCAATGAGCTTTGTCAACCCATTTGAACGAAAGGCTAAATGTCCTACCTGCATTGATTTATTTATTTTTAAAATGTATTATAAACCGTTTTTATAGGAAAAGGAAACGACCAGTGACAGGCCATGATTTATCAATGAGTGTAACAAAGAAGAAGGCAGGTAGAAAACAGTCACATGTAGTAATTGCAACATACAATCTGTGATATTCTGTAATGTATCAAGGGGCATATTTACAAGGGCTTTATCTCCGCTTTTTTGGCTTACAAAGCCAAAAAAGCGGAAATAAAACCAGCGCCCTATTTATAAGAGGGTGCTAACATGCATAATCGCATGTTAGCACCCTTTTTCCCAACGCCTCACTTTGCATCTCCAATGAGATGCAAAGTGGGCGTTACTGGGCGTACCCAAGATGGACTACCTTCCAAATATCGCTGATGTTTACATCGTGATATTTACAATGCAGCCCACATGATTTTAGCACAGATTAGATTTTGGCGGAAATGGCAGTTTTCGCCAAAACCTAATGTCTGCTAAAATCCTGACTTAGCCATCCCTAACATAGGGGGTGGATTATGCTGATAAGACCCGGTGGGTCGTATCAGCAAGGTTATCGCTCTTTTGCAGGGAACATCGCTGGAAAACCAGCGATGTTCCCTGCAAAAGGGCGATAACCTCGCTATCTCTGGAATTTTTATCACCCTGGAGTAACGCATTGTTAATAACGCGCTACCAGGGCGATAGATACCAGAGATAGCCTGCGATAATATAATTATCGCTAAGCACGGCCAGCCGTTGTTAATATGCCCTTAAGGTTTTATAGCGTTATTACAACATTGTTAAACGTGGAACTACACGTCCCAGCATGCAGGGGCAGTGGCTAAAAACCCAGGACTGTCTAAATGTGCCACGTGGGTCCACTTGGTGACTACAGCACATACCCGCTGCAAATGCATAATCACGTGCACACCTAGTAGAGGGGTGGCGGGCGGGAGGGGGATGTTTTTTCCTGGTATCTAAAATTACTTTAAGCTCATAAACTATTGGCGTGGTAGCGCAATATTTAATTCTTACAGTGAGATTCACTTTTTATGTTTTCACATGCCATTTTTAAATGCAGACTTTCAAGAAGGATCGGCTGTGCATTGTCTGTTGTTTAAGAGAAGCGATTACTTGAACGTGAGAGTATATCAAGATTTATAGCTCACTAAGGGGCATATTATCAAGAAACGGCATTAAAATTATTGCCGCTTTAGCGGCAGAAAACTTCCGCTAAAGCGGCGATAATTGGCTTGATAATATGCCCTTGAGAATTCCCATAGAAGCCCATGTTCTGGTGTCAACATGGGCTTCTATTGGAATTCTCTGCGGCATATTATCAAGCCCATTATCGCCGCTTTAGCGGCAGTTTTCTGCCGCTAAAGCGGCGATAATTTTAACACAGTGCTTGATAATATGCCTCTAAATCTGTTCTCCAAGCACCATGCCTTCTACTGCACTGGACATCTATTCTAAAAACCGTGCATCCTTATAATTAGCTACGCTACGCCACGCATGAAGTGATGGCTATGAATGACACACTATACACATCTGAGAAATTCATATTTGAGGAGATGGGTGATAATTGTATAAAATGTATACATTTGTTGAATATTTGTTTTTATTATTATTTGACTATGTGGTTTGTAGGTACTGCGTTGTAATAGCAGGCCCGTATGAAGCTGAAGAGATATTCTCTTCCACCGCAACAGCCAACATTGCAGGCCCGGGGAGTTCAGCTAGCCTTACTTAGATAATTTGCATTTTGATACTGGTAGTTTTACTTTTGAAGGAGGCACTACAATTCCCAGAAGGCAATATAAAATATGTGCTCTGGCTGTGGAAGTATGATATGGGGCGGTCAGTGCCTTTTGTCAGAGATACAAAGCACCAACCCCACTGGCTCTGAACAACGCAAACGCCACTCAACATTCTAAATATGGCATATCCTTGTGTTCTTTAAAAAATATATATATTTTAGCATATTTGCATGGTTTTTTCAGTGTCCTTCCTCCTGTGTATGCATGTGTTGCATGGCTAAACACTTAAAAGGTCCCAAAGGCGAGACCTATTGGCTATGCCAATGCTTGTTTAAAAGTGATGTGGCATGAAAATGGCACAAAAAGATGATTGACTGCCCAAGGACACTAGTCTCTGACATGTATATGTAATGCTGGGTCTTTTTTTCAACATAGTTGAGCATGAAGGGAAAGAAAAGGAAATAGATATGAATATATGGACGCTGCTTTGTAAAATGGCCAGTGAGCATGCTAAGGGACAATCATATGAGCAATAGTTGGATTTGAATGAGGAGCAAGTTAAGGTGGCATCACATGGTTTAGATGGAGTGTGTTGGGGTAGTTGCTCCTCACGCTTTGAGAGCTGACGGAGAATAGAACAAGTGTGGATAGGATTTTAATTCACCTTAGGGAAAACAACCTGGTGCAGTCTATATGGATAGAACTGCTGAAGATGATGCAAATGTATCTGATGGTAGTTGAAGGACTCCACTTTTACCCAAGAGACAATGGCTGTGCTTGCCCAAGCAAATGGCCATTAACAAGTCATGTAAGAGATGAAGTGGGATGTATCTGGCTTTTGTAGGGCTGACGTCGCTGAGGTGGTAAGCCTCCTCAAGTCTTTCCCTACCCAGAAGGAGGATGCATTTGGTGAAAGTGAAGAGGTGTTGGAAGATTGGTGGGAAAGAGAGGATGAGAATGGGAGACTGAAAGAGCACTTCAGGATGGTTTGTCTCGTGGAGGAAAGAGAGAGCTAAAGATATGGTGGATGATACCTGGTAAAGTTAGGAAAGAAGAAGCACAGAGTAAGAATACATAAAAGAGGAAATAGGAGCTAAACTGTGCCTAGAACAGGCAGGCCAAGGAGGATTTATGAATAAGGAATATGACATAGCAATTTAGTAGTTAAAATAGTTACATTGTGTGGCAGAGCCTTAAGGGTTGGGTAATGGGGGTGGTATCGCGTGCGTTGATTACAGACATTTAATGTGTGTGTGTGTGTGTGTGTGGCTAAAGCTTGTAACAAATTATGAGCTCCAGTGAAGTGGATTTTTCTGAAAAGCCTAAGTATCAGGAGTAGTTCTTTCTCAATAACAGCTTCTTTCACTCTCAGGATTAGATGGCTTCACCTCCGACTGTCATCCTCCATTAAATATCATGTCTTTCCTGTTTACCCCTCTCTATCGTTCAAGGACCATAGAAAGAAACAAGTGCAAACACATTTTTTCTAATTTGCATTACCGCACAAATCAGGCCCTACCTCCATCCTTTGAACTTCTACTTTCTACTGTTTCTTTTTGGTAGTAGTAATTTACTCTTGCAAATTTAGCTTCTCTCCCTGTTTCAGTAGTTAGTGTTTACACTTATGTGAAACTTTAAACTCAGATTTTGTAAATAGCCAAAATAGTAAAGTTACTCAAAAATGTAAGAGTACATTTAAACGTGTAACTTGTTCAGAAGTGTAAGTTCTGTTTGTGGATAGCCCAGGCAATGTTTATGTGAGTGACAAAAACATTTTCCATCTGGTGAGAATGCTACATCGGCAGAGAGTGAACATAAGTATATCATGGAGTCATGTCAAAGCCAGGACAATCGCCATTGTAGTCTTTTTCAGTGATGGCAGTGACAAGGTGAAGCAACAGCTTGTAGGGATCTCTGCAGTATCAGTTTTTTCTTGGAATGCAAAAAGAGATACAAGCCCGTGATGACCCTTTCACACTCATGCAAGGAGTGAAAGATATGAGTGGATCCATATAATTGCCTGTGAAATCCAAGGTATGTTTGTGGCTGCAGAGCCATCTAGCATTGGTGGCTGCAACCAGGTGTCCCCTAAGAGGTCCCACTACCCCTTGTGCGCCAGTAAAATGCGTAAGTGTATGCGCAGTTCTGTGTGGCTTTTGAAGACAATATCCTGAACTGGTTTGAATTCTATACACCAATCAACTGCAGTAGACCAAGATGACTCACTCATAATTGATCGCTGCTCTTCACTTACAAGAAGCTCCTTCAGGCTCAATTCTAGCACCTCCACTCCTCAGTATATGTCTTGAACTTCTTGGAGACATTCCAAAGGACTTTCGCATATGCATCCCCAACATATAGACAACACACAATTCTATCCTACCTGAATAAATATCAAATATCAAATATTCTTTATTCGGCTGTATACCAGCCATAAAAGAGAACATCTTAAAAATACATTTCATACGGTAAAGTGCAAGTAAGTCAATAACAATGACATTTACGAATAGCCTGTTGACAGTCTCTTCTAGCGAACTAGTCACTGATGAGTATAAAAAAAAAAAAAAACTTAGCAGCAATTTAGTCTGATCACAACCGGGCACATGGATTAACATCTATGAACAAAGACCATATGTGTGATGAATAAGATTCCCAAAAATTGAAAAGTTTCATCATAAAAAATATACTATACACTGCAATATATATACATCATCTTGTAAACACAGTATCCGTGTTAATGAAATGTGCATGGAGCGGCTATCGATACCGTAGGTGCTTCCTAACAGGAGCCCTCTAACCATTAGATTAAATAAGGGACGACGTGATTCTCCTCATGCGTATCAGCCAAGCACTACCAAGAAATTTTGCTACCCCACACACCATGACTAAGGAGGACGTATCGGTACAAAGGACCCGCAAGGCCATTTTGTGACATCTTAGGCCCATTCCCTTACATAGAGGTTTTAAGCATATCCTCCTAGCTACCCTATAGGCGGGGCAGGCAAAAAAGAGGTGTGCCACGGACTCTATAGGGGCTGCACAACCCGGGCAAGCCTTGGAAATGCCACTTTGGATGTTCCACCCGGAGGTGAAATCATTCACTGGAAGAATCCCAAATCTGACTTTTAAGTAGAGTGATCTATCCAGGGGTTTCTCTATAAAGTCAAGGAGAGGTTCGAATTTCCTAGACCATTTGAACTCCAAGAACCTCTCTGTGAGTGAACCCCCTGCACCTCTACATATGGCCTCCCAATACAGCTTCTTAATGACTAGCTTGGGTGGCGGAGATTGGCTCTTCCAGGAATCACTCAAGCCCAATTGCACAACCAACTGCCTCAAATTACTCAGCCATTTGATCTTATTACCCGTGTTGAGCAAAATAAGTTCATCTAGAGCGGCTGCATAATTTTTGAGCACTAAGTCTTTGAGGGGACGCCTACCCAAATCAAAACGTAATGGGAGTAACGGAGTGGAAACAGGTAAAGCTACCAAATCTCTCAAAAACTTATTTTCTGATGAAATTAGCTCCGCTATGTTCTCGAACCCCCATAGTTCGGATCCATATAGGGTGGATGGTAGTACTTGGCCCTCGTAAATGGCGAGGGTTGGTGCCACAGGTTTACTAATTGATTCCCGATGTTCTCTCATGACTATCCCTGACACTCTTTTAAAATTCAGTGACATTTTGTCCAGATGGTCTTTCCAGCTCATCCGACTGTTTACCCTAACCCCCAGATAATCAAAGGAGTCTGCCATCTCCAATGACTCGCCATTGAGCAAGAAATTATTCCTAAATCTCTTAGAGGGTGAAAGGGCCATAAGCTTTGTTTTAGAGGTATTGATGGTAAGACCTCTGTCGGAGCAAAACTCACTAAAACGGTGCAAAAGCTTTTGGAGGCCAGCTGGGGATTTGGAGATCAAAATTGTGTCATCCGCGAAGAGGAGGGTTGGGGTTTTTTCCCCTGCCAGGGAGGGCGCTTTGGCCAGTTCCGCTCTTAGATGGTCCACCACACCATTCACAAAGAGAGAGAACAAGGTTGGTGCCATAACACAGCCCTGGCGAACTCCCCTCCTCACCGGCACCTTCTCAGTCAGTTGTCCCTGGGTGCCCCATCTGATCCTCGCATAATTCCCCTCGTGGAGCTTCACTATGAAGTCCAAGAGTGGTCCAGGGAAGCCCATCTTCTCTAAAACATCCCAAAGCCTTGCACGGGGGACCAAGTCGAACGCCATCCTGAGATCTATGAAGGCCAAGTAAAGACTACCGTTGTTGATAGTCACAGACTTCCAATAGATCGCAAAAAAGCGGAAGACCTGGTCCATCGTGCCCACCTTTTGACGAAAACCGGCTTGGAAATGAGAAAGAACGTGCTCCTCTTCTATCCAGGCGCCCAACCTCAAAATAATGACCCTGCCAACCACTTTCTGGATCACGTCAATCAGACTGATCGGTCTGTAATTGGCAGGGTCATCTCTGGCACCTTTTTTATACACGGTTATCACCTCTGCTCCCTTCCACGAATCAGGGACTGGGTGTCCCTTAGAGATCATGTTCATTATTAGGGCAATAAGTTTAGCCCAGGCTACAGGTTCTTCCAGGAGGAGGTCCCCCGGGATTCCGTCAGGGCCAGCAGCTTTCTTCGGGGTCAAATGTCTAATGGCCAGCACTACCTCAGAAGTCAAAAATGGCTCTTCAAACATCAGTGAGGGAGGGGCCTTACTGACTGTGACAGGAAGAGAGGGACACGTCGCATCCAATCTGCCATACAGAGCAGAAAAATGGGAATACCATTGTTGACTAGTTATATGATTAACTAATTGTGGCTTGCTACGCTGCCTGGCCTTATTAATCAGATCCCAAAAAAGCGATGCAATCTTCCTATTGGCTGCACATTTGAGATCCTGCCAGTATTGTTCCTCCCACTCCCTTTTAGCTTGCCTCATTTCCTTCACATGCTCCTTCCTGGCTACTCTGACTAGAGATTGATTCTTTTTGCGCAATGCAATGGTTAACTCCTTCCTTTTTGCCTTGAACTGGGCAGAGTACCAGGGATTACTGGTTTTGGGCGATTTGTTATTCGATCTATCACTTTTGCCCTGGATTGAAAAGTATTTACCAACTTCCTCAATTGCATTTTTGTAAACCAGGGTAAAAAGCGGCTCCTGGGCACTACCTATTTCCGAATCAAGTCCCGCCAGCTCTACAGTCAGCTCTTCTATGTACACCTTAATCCTTGCCAGATTGTCAGTCTGTAGGTGGACCTTATCCCATTTCAACCTACGGTTACCATTATAAGGGACCACCTCATTAGTTGACCTCAAGGGGGCACTCTTCAAACCTCCTTTTAGATTGCTCCACCTTATCTTCATACATAGGGGGTTGTGATCACTGTCCTGCGTAGGGACCACCTCCATGTCTATTAGATCACGCCACAGTGTGACATCCAATAAGATATAGTCAATTCTGGAAGGGCCGCTAAGCCTATTAAAAGTCATTGCTCCCTCCCGGTCAGAGAGTGACCTGCCATTTAGAGCTCTTGGGTTGTATTCCACAGTGAGGGCATTGATCTGTATTGCCTTAGCTGACCATTTTTTAATCGGAGCTAGTGTCAAAGCAGGAATAGACCAGCTAGAGTCCTCCTCCTGTATACCCAGGGGATCATCTCCGCTAAGGGGTTCAAATGTACAATTAAAATCCCCACCCACGAGGATTTGGGAGGTTGGGGGGCAATTAGCCAATGCCTGTTCTAAAATCGTAAGGGTACATGAGATTTTATCTCCCGGGGACCCTCTGGAGTAGATGTTAAATAAGTCTATCCTGCTGTCCTTCTTTTGGCCAGCAAATGAAAGGTGTTGAATATCCCTACTTGCTAAATCATGGGTAGAGACATCCCAATTCAGATCAATTTTTACCCAAACGTGTAAACCACCTGCAGGTCTACCCTTCCCACAGCTGTAAGCGGGTAGTCAAAAGGTTCCATAGCCAGATTTATATAATGGGAACAGGCTCCAAGTTTCCTGAAACAGACATACGTCAAACTTTTCGATAAAGTTGTTCCATTCAGGAAGAGCCATCTTTTTTAGCAACCCGGCCACATTCCAAGAAATCAAATGTATGACCTCCTTGCCTCTATTAAGCTTAGCAGGGATAACCCCCTTAATACCACCCAGCGCACATGGGATAGACTCGATAGTAGTTTCAAGTCGATCTAATGGAGTTAAAGGTTGACAACTAACACCTCTACAACCCAGGGACAGAGGGTGAGTGATTATTGGGGACCTGCTGATAACAAAACTATTGGGAGCCGGTAGAACCCTATTCCTAGTAACGGGACCAGTGGCCTCTCGATGAACCTCACGATCGCTACCCACTTGACTTACAGCGCCTAAACCACCCCGAGTTCCCAGTGTGGACTGTAAGCTTCAATCGCAATCATCCATGCCGGTAAACACATTAAACCTGTTCCCTGTCTCTAGGGGGGTAAAGGGTCTCATGTGATCCAATCTCCGATAGGTATTTCTATTGGATCTGGGGGGGACAAGGTTCCATCCTTGGGGAACAAGTAATGGATGCCAAGTGATAGGTGCTGAGGGGGTATTTATGTTAGATGATATCTGTTCACTGGTATAAGTTGGAGGGAACACCAGGGATCTGGGATAAAAATAAGTCAAAGCACAGGGGCTAATGCAGTTACTACCATTTCCCGAGGGCCAGTTCAGTATGTGGTCAACTGCACCCGAATCTCTAAAATTAATCACAACTATATCACCCTCGATATCTTTGCGTCTACCTCCAAGCCAAGAGAGTCGCCTAACGTGGAGTATCTCGCCATTAATATTCTTATTAATCGGTCTATGTATACTTAGCCAGTGCATGATTTTATTTTTCAACTGGATAAAGCCTTCCCTCTTATTGTCTGCCAATGGGGGCACCCCCGTCAGAACAACCACCAAGGGCACGGCTTCTGGGGGTAGCTGTACCTGAGGCCCCTGATTCACTAAAACCCTGTTGAGACTGGTATTTCCCCGCTCTTCCCACTGATTCCCTGAGGGTGCAGTTGGAATCCCCCTTATTGGATCACTAACCGATTTACCAACCAGATTATTAACATTCGTAGGTGGCACTAGCCTGTGATGAATAGATGCTGTCTGATTGGTTGACTGTGGAATGGCTTTACTGAATAGGGGGTTATCTTTGGATACATTATTGGTGGGTAGTGTAGCAAGAGGGGTGGGTGGGACGGCCATATACACCTGAGCCTTAGCTGTATCAAGCTTACAACTTAATGCGGATTCGATGTCCGCCAACCTTTGCTCCACCCTCTTCAAGCTCTCAATAATGGGCGAAATGAGAGATCTAATCAAGTCACCTAGATTGGGTTGTGGTACGGTGGGGGTTGATGTCAACTGCGGCGGTTCTGCTGAGGTAGAGGGAGCCTCAGAACAGTTGGCAGCAATTTCAAGGCCTACAAAAGGAGAAGAAGAAACCGTTTTAAGCAAAGTTCCTGGTACAACCCCCAGCCCCTATTCAGTTCTATCAGTTGACTTTGTGTACTTCCCAAAAGCAGAGTGACTAAGCTTAGATTTAATCATGCCCACCCCCTCCTTGCGTCTTATTTTCCTCGGTGGAGGGCCATGAACCTTGCCCCTTTCTAGAATCTTTTGCTTCTTCCTAGTCGCTTTACCGCGGCTGGAGAACTGTGATTTGGGGTCAGCAGGTTTACTAATAGAACTGGGGGAAGGGGTATCACTATTACTCTGCACGGGCAGGGTAAAATTTGTGGTGGAGCAATCCTGCAACAAAAGTGAGGCACTCTCCTGAAAAGAAGACTCATCATTACCACTAGAACTACCTTTATCACTGGTAGGGGCCTGTGGGGTAGAATCTTTGAGAGCCCTCTGTTTAAGATTTTCAACAGAGCGCCGACGCTCTGTCCTACGCTCGGCCATTAAAATTTCCCTATCGTCAGCCACCGGGACCCTCTTAAAATAGTTATCCAGGGGCCCGTTTGACAAGCCCCCCGGTTTACCCACACTAGCTTTATCAGAACTCTGGGCCATGGCAGCACAGATCTCCTAGGGAGCGGGTACAATCATGACGGTGTGGCGGCTCAATAACCGGGACCAGCCCGGCCTCCCTCGGCCTCTGAGGGCCTAAGAGGGCCCGCCCTTTGCCCGGGCTTCGCCCCGGACTGCGCCCCGCTCGCGTACCGCTACCGCGAGACCAAGCGTCACTAAAATAGACAGAAAGGGAGGGGTCAGGAAGAGGAACCAGGTGCAACTAGTGAAGAATGCGCAAAGCGCTCTGGTCCTCGCAGTCCCAGGGATAAAATGTTCGTTTTAAAAAGGCGAATCCTCAGCAACAGCCGGTCAGCTCCTCCGTGGCAACCCCTGCAGATGAAGGATTAGAATGAGAAGAGTCACAGCCTGCGAGCGGCCCCCGCAAAGCGGGGGCCGCGAGTCATAAGGTAGCTGAGATGGGAGGGGTCGGGAAGAGGAACCAGGTGCAACTAGTGAAGAATGCGCAAAGTGCTCTGGTCCTCGCAGTCCCAGGGATAAAATGTTCGTTTTAAAAAGGCGAATTCTCAGCAACAGCCGGTCAGCTCCTCCGTGGCAACCCCTGCAGATGAAGGATTAGAATGAGAAGAGTCACAGCCTGCGAGCGGCTCCCGCGAAGCGGGGGCCGCGAGGCGTAAAGTTGCTGAGATGGGAGGGGTCGGGAAGAGGAACCAGGTGCAACTAGTGAAGAATGCGCAAAGCGCTCTGGTCCTCGCAGTCCCAGGGATAAAATGTTCGTTTTAAAAAGGCGAATCCTCAGCAACAGCCGGTCAGCTCCTCCATGGCAACCCCGTCCCCCGGCACCGCTCTTCAGCTCTGCCGCTGCTCCTCTAAATATTCAATGTAGCCAATGTAGCCAAGATGATAAATAAAATGTAATCTTGAGTGGCAGCCCAACACCTTACAGTCTATCTAGGATAAACTGAGTTCCTACTTTCTACCCTCACAATGCCTCCTCCCCGGTTCAAAATAAATGCAGTTTATGAATATCTTAGAATGCACACCAACCATCATCAAAAGATCGAAGGGCAAGTTTATGATTTTCTTAGCAGTGACAAACCATGCGATTCACTAAATTTGTGGGTTTGCAACAGATAAGAGGTTTTCTCTATGTACTAAACACATTTTAGAACTTGGTAAAGTTTTATAGATTCCTAAAACGGGTCTGCCACTAGATAATGAATTGCTATTTGAAGGGGATGTGTTGCAGGTGTCCCTTAAAAATTGCAATTCAATATCAATCCCATTAATGGTTTACAATGGTAATTCTCTGTGCAAGCCATTGTCAAGTTAAGGACCACAAAGTTGGTGTGGTAACCCATTGCAAAGGGGAAACACGATTTGTGACCTCCATTATGAATATTAATAAAATAGGTCAGATTGTGACCCACTCTGAATTGGAATTTTGTGAACTGACCTATTAGTTCACAGGCCATTTCTAAAAATTCTGCACTTGTCCCAAAACTACTGTCTGCAAATTTCAACCTGTCATTGTGACCAGTGCAATAATTCATCTCTTAGTTTTGTTATAAGCATTGGCCTTGAAGTACATAAGAGCACAACAATTAACATAGACAAAAAAAGTAACTATCAGCATAGCTTTCTAAATGGTTTATCCAGTCCATTTTTCATGGAACAAGACCTTGCACAAGTGGTCCAATCCATGGTCTCTCCAGACTTGACTTTGGAAACTCCATTCTCTCAGGGATCCCTGAAATCACCTTTTCCCCTAGAGGCAACCCTTTATAAAACAGAGTGCCTTGTCTTTGGAAGCAGATATTTTTACAATTAAAATGTGTATTCATTCCACAGCATTTGCAAACACTTCATTGGTTCACTAACTTGGTTTCTATTTTCCTGGTGTATATACCTCCAAGATATTTAAGATCTAAGCATCTCTTTCTGGTGAAAACTCCCAGATTTAGAAAAGCCAGACAAGGTGGCCGCTCATTGCCAGTCATTGCATCCAGGGCATGGAACTCCCTACTACTAGCCATTTGTTGTCAACCAAGTCTCCTTACTTTCAGGAAACAGTTCAAGACTTTCCTTTTTACCCATAGTTTCTAGCCTGTGATTAAGCACTGTGCTTTTGCCTATTTAGCATTTCCTTCCTCGCCTTATGATTTTTCCAATAGTTTCAGCATGTTTCTAATTGGCACTGTTTCCCCAAAGTGCCGGGGCACTTCATTTGAATTAGATGTTTGCTCCTTATAAATGTTTTCAATCAATGACTCTATCAATCAACCAATATTCGTGTCCCAAAGCAAAAATTCTCTCAATGGCAGCTTCACCTAGTAATTATTTTGCCTAGTAATTAAAGCTGCACTCTCTCATCTTGTTCAGTACCTGCCCAAGAAATTGAAGATTTCAGGGGTGGGTCTCAACTACTTCATAGATCTAACATACCTCTCCTTGAGACTTGTGCTTTCACTAAAACTGCGAAGTGAATTAATCATTCTCTGGGTGCACTCCCAAACTTTGGAACCCAATTGACCCTCCATTCACAAAATTCCATCCTATCCTTCCTTCTAACAAATGTTGAAACAACTACTTTAAAAATCAAGATCATTCCTCTCCTCTCTCTAACCTCCTGCTGCTGCTACTGTGCTCTGCCTCTAGATTGTGTTTGCTAAGATGCTCACACCTCCTCTCTGGAGGAGGCTGTGCACATTTTATGTGGCCTAGAAGATTGTATTTTAAGATTAGTTTGCACTCGATGATGTGGACCTGATTGGCTCCCTCTTACGAAGGAGTGAGGTAGCTTGTGGTCTGCCATTTTGCATAGATAGTAGTGTTCTTTATGATCCATTATTTAAATACTTGGCATTCTGTATATTAATACATTTGCAAATGCTAACAAATTTGTTAAATTACTTTTTGGTGCATATATGTGTGTGTTTTATATATATATACACACACACACACACACGCACGTGCACACACACACACACGCACACACACACAGTTTGCACTGTATATTTTGGAAGCACAATCTTTTTGTTTTGTAGCTAAACTGACGCTCTTTCAGCCTAGTACTTATTACTTGACTTGCCACTATAGTTGGTGCTCTAGGTGAAGTGCTCTGATGCCCTTGGGCCTTCTACCTGCTACAGAAACTTGCAAAATAAACAAATGAGTAAAACTGAATTTTATGTCTATTTGTCATTGATGAATCCAGCGGGCTGGTGTCACTTTCCTCAGGTCTACAGAACTTCTAGAGCAGCACCTTCATGGTGGCTGCCTTACTGCATCTTGCCTCAGTTTTTATGGCAATAGCCTTTGCTCGGATTGGCCATGGCCATCCAGGCTTGGAAGCTGTATGCCAATCACCATGTAGTATAAGGTATTTGTGCATCAGGTCGAACTTTGCTCCAGCACATCCGTTTATCCAGATACAACAAGGGTTGTCAGATCCCAAGAGTTCTCAATGACACAACATGTGGATCTTTGCATTTGGTTGTGTGACCTCTGTTTTCTTTTGGCAAAGTAGTAGTAAGACTTCATAGGCAATATCTTTAACAGATATTTGCTGCACCTTGCTGGAAGCAGGAGGGAGTTGTGTGGTTATCAGATTGAGCATGTGTTGTGCTGCATATTCCAGAGTGTGACTCATCTAGTACAGTAAAACTCCTTTATTAGGGACTTTGCGTTCATCTATACTATTGTCCAGCTTGACAATGCTATGGCAGGATCGAAACAAAAATTCAGAACATGGTGTGAAACACATGTGAGGTATACAAAAAGCGGATCAATGAAATGCCTGAGTTAATCTCAGCCCCTGGTAGTCACTTGGGGCCACATCCCAAAACATCATTATTTCGCCCACCATGACAACTCAGTTTGCACCCAGCAATACGTTAATCATTTTTTACCCTTTTCCAAGAGGAACAGTCCAGCCATGTCCCCCGAAATTAGAACACAAGCAGCCTAAAGCAGGCATTGCCCTGATTGGGGCTTGTCAGTTGGTTGCCGCCTGGTTCCAGTGGCATGGGGAGTACAAGACCCATCTCTGGGCAAACACGTCTGACTCAGAGCATCGTATATTAAAAAGCAATGGATGGAATGCTTGATTTAATCTCAGCCGCAGCTTATTACTCTGCTCAGCATCCCAAGGCATCATTATTTTGCACACCATGCCACTTCCTGTTAGAACCAGCCAATTACAAATTAGTCTCAATTCTTCCCCACCACGAACTGCCAGGCCAGGTCCTCCCCAACCCAGACCACAAGCATCACAAGACTGATTTTGCACTGATTTTGGGCTCAGTAGTCAGGTGCAGCTTGGTTCCAGTGACACAGTGAGCACAGGACCTCAGTCTGGGCATACCCAACGGATTTAGGGCATCTACTGAAGCTGGACCACATTTGGGCAAAACAACTCACTGTTGAGGCTTCTGTGTCCTTTCTGATTGTGTATGTAAAGCACGAGGTCTCAGGATTTTCAGATTTCTTGATGATGAGGTCTATGCAATCGATCTCCCCACTGGTGAGGGGTAAACGCCATATTAGGTAAAAGTCCTTCTGTCATGTCAAATATTATGCGTTCGCTAAAGAAAAGTGAAAATTCGTGCTACATGTGGTTTTAATGCTCCTGTGACTTGCAATATTGGTTTAAAGATGGATGATTCTTAAATACCAAGAGTGTGTCTGGTGACTCTGAAAGGCACCTGTAGCATAGCACACATAGCAGCTTTGGCAGTGATGGCAGTAGGTATATTCTGATTCATCATCTACAGTAGTCCCAGTAGCGTAGTGGGGGGGAGAGGCGGTCTGCCCCCGGCATCACTTTTCTGGGGGTGGCGGGGATCCGCCACAAGAGCAAGGTATGTTTTGTTGTTTCTTTATTTTCTCTTGTTGCATGCATCCCCCGCTAGTCATGGTCTTTAGGCTGCAAGCCGCTCATCGTGATCTTTAGCCCACAACGCCCACCGCCCTTAACAGCACTAGGCGACAAAGTAAATGAATCGCCCCGGACATCAAAAGACCTAGCCATGCCACTGAGTGGCCCGAGTCAGACCGGCCAATAGGGCAATCATGCAGTGCCTGACGGGCTGGCCTGGCATGTCAGTGGGTGGGTCTGTTTATGGTTTGCTGGGCTGGTGTTTACTGCTGATTTCCCTGATATTAAAACAAACATTGCCTGCAGCAAGCTCAAATCCATACAGTCTCCCACATTTATTTATTTATTAATAGAGCGCAGCATTCATCTGAAGGGATATCAAGGCGCTGGTAGCAAGAAAGAGGGCTAAGCTACTTGTGAAGGGAGAACAAGTGGATATAAATTTTTAGGGAACAGATGGGTTTTCAGTTTTTTCCGGAACACCAGGTAGTTAGATGTGAGCCGTAAGTCTAAGGGGAGTTCATTCCATTGCTTAGCTGCCAGATATGAGAAGGAGCGCCCTCCAGTCCTCACTTTCTTGATGCGCTTTGTTCTGGCCAGTGCCTGATGTAGTGACCGTAGGCTCCTTGTGGGGACATGGAACTCAATTTTCCCCTGAAGTATTTTGGGGCCGCTTTGACACAGTACTTTATGTGCGTGACTGAGCAGTTTAAATACTGCTCTTTGACGCATAGGTAACCAGTGCAGGTTTTTCATGCACATCGATGCAGAGCTTAGTCTGCTTTTGTTGCACACTAGTTTGGCTGCGGCGTTTTGAAGCACCTGTAGCCACATGAAGAGGAGCTCGGTCATGCCCACGAATAAGGCGTTTCCATAGTCAAGTTGACTTATAAGCAGGGCTTGCGTGACTGTTCTTCTGCAGTCCAACAGGATCCAGGGAAAGAGTCTATTCAACAGTTTCAGGGTGGCAAAGCCCTTACCACAAAGGGCCCGCACATGGTCCTTCATGGATAAAGTATCATCAATAAGGATGCCCAGGTTTCTTGCGCATTGGAGCGGCACCAAGTGTTTGTGGCCACCATGTGGCGTCCCAAATTAACTTGGCCCCTCCAAAGAGCAGGATTTCTGATTTCCCTGCATTTAATTTCAGACAATGCTCCTGCATCCATTGTGCCATCTCTGAAAGGCAGTTATGTAGCTTTATTTTGGTGGCTTCAGGTCTTTCCTCAAGGGCCACCATCAGCTGTGTGTCGTCTGCATGGGAGCAGATGCCAATTCCCCATTTTCCACTGATTTTCACCAAAGATGAAACATAGCCGTTGAATAAAGTGGGGCTTAACGATGCCACCTGCGGGACACCACAGATGATGGCGCTAGATTTAGATTGGAAATGACCTAGTTGAACTGTTCGTGTTCGGTTGCTAAAAAACGAACTCAGCCATTTCAGAGCTTTAGAGTGGATTCCCTTTTCATGAAGGGTTTCCAGCATTCTATTATGTGAGACCGTGTCGAACGCTGCCGACAGGTCTAAAAGTATCAGAGCTATGGCTCCTCCCTGGTCAGTGCAAGATCTGATGTTATCCAGTCCTGCCAGTAGTGTTGCCTCCGTGCTGTTGGTCGCCCTGAAACCAGTCTGAGAGGGGTCTAATAGATCGTTGGTTTCTAGGTAGTTTGATAATTGTCTGTTCACCTACCTCTCTAGAACTTTAGAGAGGTACGGAAGTTGGGAGATTGGGCGATAGTTTTCAGGGTTGAGAACATCTGTTCATGCCTTTTTCAGCAAAGGGATTACTACTTTACAAGTTCAAAACGTTCCAAATTTTCAAAAGGGACACTTATTTAGCTTCCTTATTCACTAATGAGGCCCACTTTTATTTTGGTGCTCAGGCCTTTTTTCAGTCCCTGTCCGACCCTGGTAGTAGTTTGAATATGTCATTTGATAGGCAATATCTATGTATATATTCTAGGACGGCGAGCCTGGCAGTGTTCTCCTTTGTTGAGATCTACTCTGACCTAATCTCCGGATGTCTCATTCATTTTATTTTATTTTAAACTTCTCTGGCTCAGCAGTTTGCAAAGTTGGACTGCGAAACGATTTTCCAAATTCGCCACTATGCCCCCAGCTGCTGGTCATTGCTTTAGTACATTGTACATGGGCTGTGTTTTGATTGGGGGCACCAAAAGTGCTTGCATATGTGCTGTGCATATTAGCAAGTATGGATGTGCAGGTGAATTCTTTCCTGTGCATGATTATGCTGTGGTTCCAGTGTGACAGGTTTCTTAATTGTCATATTGTCTAATTGTTAATTTCTGCACATTTTTGTATAGTATCTTATTTTTTTTTATTTTTGCTTAATACTGCCTTTCCCGTTTCATTAGCAATAGATACTTTTGACTTGCCCATGTATATGCTGTCTGTTGTCAATTTATGTAAATCGCTTTATCTTCGCTTCCTCTGAAGTTTCTTGAGGACCTTTCAGTGCTTTGGAGAAAGTGGACTTGAAAAAGGGTATTCAGTCCAGATGACTGTATGAAAAAGATATGCCCTAAAGGTGCAAAACTTTGTTGTTTAGTTGCTCAGAGGTTTTTGGTACCATAATTTAGGCGTAAGCAGCACCTTATGCGTATGCAATGGAAGCCGGAAGAGCTTTTCCTCGGTACCCATTAGCGTCTCGCCATATCTTGGGAAAGCCCATTAAGACTTCATCATCTGACAAAGGTGCCAAAATCTCCCAGTTGTCTTACATTGAGACCTGCTCTGCCAGAACACGTGTGCCTCCTGGAGTTTTCGGTGCCAAGCTTGAGGTTACTGTGATACTGCCAGTCAGTGTATCTAACATCCTGGAGCCCCCTTCAGACGCAACATTCAGGTTTACCCCACAGAAGATAGCTTCCTTCCGGAAAACCCTTAATGGTTACAAGTTTGATCGGTCTGTCGTTCAGTCCAACAATGTGAAAGCATGGGTCAGGCTAAACGTCCCTCTCAGTTTCCTGTGTCCCATAGATCTACAACGTCATTGACATTCCCTTGCTACCACTGGAACATTGTTTTTTAGATATTTTAATCCGAATACCTAATTTACTTCTTTTTGTGTAATATTGTGTGTTATATTGTAACTTTTTTAATTGAATTTAGTCAGGATCTTTAATTTTGTTTATTTAGTGAACCATCTAGTTTGTTGCACCGCTCACATTTTTTATGGGAACTGCATTCTGGTCAGGCTTTTACAACCAGAGTGAGCATAGAATACTCTCAACGAAACCTCTATACCTCTGTGGGTTTTGATCCTTTTGCAGTATAAGAGCTCAGTGACAGCTAACAACCAAGCAGTGACCTTTCTCCCAATTTATCGGTAGGATGATTCCCAAAGAGCACTAATACAGCACTGACCTACCCCTGGAGTACATTGCCTTAACAGAATTAGCATCAAGAGGCGTAGAGGGAAACATCTGTTACATCACGGTCTTCACACCGCAATACCTTTACAACGCAGGCATTACAACGCATGTCATTAAAAAGACTTGCGCTGGATGGCGCTCTAAGCTAAAGAATAGTATAATTTACTATTCCAATGCCTTCCCTACAGTAACATAGGCTGGAGTTGGAATAGTAAATCATACTATTCCTAAGTCCAGCGCCCTCCAGCGTAAGTCGTTGTAACAACTTGCGTTGTAATGCCTGCGTTGTAAAGGTATTGCGGTGTGAAGACCGCGATGTAACATCACATATTCCATAGTGACAGTGCGCATTACTATGTAGGATGAAAGGATGATAAGAGATGGAAGCAGGGCCTGCTTTAGAGCGGAGCAACTAGTGCTGCCGCACTGGGCGCTGTTCTGGAGAGGGGGCACTTTCCTCAGGGGAGGTCACTGTGTTTAGCAATAAGTTAAGATTTAAAAGCACCTGCTGCAGAGTTCCTTGTGCATCCAGCTTTTAGGCAGCAATAAAAATGTAATGGTGACTCTTGTGATTAATATTCCTGCTAGAGAGAGAGATCGTAGTTTTGTCAAGTGACTGTTTTGATTCGCCATAAAGTAGCGCAGAGGGCTACTATGCCTCCTGGAAAGAACAGATCTGTATGTTATGTGGATCGCTGAATGGGTTGGTAAAGCCTTTACAGCATTTTAAAACAAACAAAACGTATTTGAGAGAGGGGCTATGGAGAAATTAGGTTTGTCGGATGGTAGCCAGGGAATCTGAGGGGGAGGTCATATTGGGGGGGGGGGGCTGCCAAAAGGATTATCACACCGTGCGTACCAGTGCTAAAGCCAACCCTTATTGCCTGTAATCATGGACAGTAAACATCTGAGATTCAGCATTTCAGCCTCAGTTCTGTTGAGTCGGTTTTAGCTGGTATTCATAGGTGTTAGACCTGGCATCTTTTGGCGTGGTTACCCCTGACATTTTTACCTCTAGCTCCTGTATTTTTGATGCTATGCTGGATGTCGTTTTTACTGGTATAGATGCTTTGGGCACTTTGCCACTGCTGATCAGTGTCAAAGTGCAAGTGCTCCCTAGGGAAATTGTGATGTAATTGGCTATACATGTTTGGCATATTTGTTCTACCTGCAAGGCCCTAGGAAAGTGCACTGAGAGTGCCAGGGCTGGAAGTACAAATGCTACTAGTGGGCTGCAGCACTGATTGTGCCACCCACAGGAGTAGCGCTAAAATGATGTCTTAGGCCTGCTTGCAGTGCCTATGTGCAGTCCATGACTGCCATGTCGACCTGGCCAGTGCAACCACTGACCAGGCCTTATCCTTCCCTTTCTGTACATGTAAGCATCCCTATGGTGGCCCTAGGTACCCCCCTGGGCTGGGTGCAGTGTATCCGAAAGGTAGGGCATGTACTGAGGTGTGTAACATGCCCTGGTAGTGAATTACAGCCATTGTCATTTTTCACTGCTGAGAGGCAATCTTGCCCATAGGACAGAATGGGGGAGGCTGTTTCCTGACACAGCGAAGGTCGTCACAGAACCAGTTTGCGGGCCGCATCACTGCCGGTGCGTGAAAGTATCCAGTCGCTGCGTGCGTCGACGCAGAGTCCCGTCCCGTGGCGCATCGAGGGTTGCGGCGCCAGAAGTCAACGCCGCGAAACGCATCGCGCCCCATCGAAGAGCGTCGCACCGTACCTGTGTGTGAAACTTCCCCCTAAGAAACCTACGCAACGAAAGCCAAAGTCATCTCATCCTCCCCCTACAGATCGGAGCCGGCGCATCCACCTCTGCTGCGTGAAGCAGGGCTGCTGCAAAGCCTCCCCAAGGTCTCAGGAGTATCGCCTTTGCCATCTTCATTGTTATAAGTTTTGGGAACCTTAGCGCAACTACAGGTACTGTTGGGCACGAGAGTGTCGCATTTTGTGCATTGAGAGTCGCATTGTGCAGGACACTGATTTTTACATCCTGGAGTACTTTCTACAAACTCTTGAACTATCTTTAAAGTAACCTTTTTAATTGTATGTTGGTTTTTCTGTAGTATTTGGTCTTGTGAAATTTTTAGTAAAGATACCTTATTTTTCTAAAACTGGTGTAGAGTAAATCTGTGGTGTTTTCACTGTGTTACTGTGAGTGTTGGTACAAATACTTTACACATTGCCTTTGATAGCCTAGACTGCTCAGGCCAAGCTACCTAGAGGGTGAGCAGGGGTTCTCTTAACAGTGTATCCCCCTTTCCCTAACTAGAAGTAAGGGTCCCTACGTGGACAGTGGTAACTACCCTGCCAACTAGAGACCCCCAGATCTAACAATAGGTAATTGAGAAATGTCCTTACCATCGGTGACGGTGTTGGTTCAACTATAAGTGAAGGAGTATCTTCACAGAGAAACATAGAGCCTTGTATGCACAAGTTAAATATGTTGTTGTTATTTTATTGTGATTTTTTGGAGGTATTAACACCAATAAGATCTCTTGACACTAATGATCGCATGTGTGAAGGGAGTAGGGCGACCAAAAGGCCTGGAGAAGAGACAGATCTTAAAATGCGGTCTGAATTTGATTTGCGAAGATGTACAGCAGAACTCAAGGACAAGCGCTTTCTAGAGAGTGGTGGCTAGAACAGACAAGGTCCCAAAGGCGAGACCTATTGGCTATGCCAATGCTTGTTCCTCTTCGCTCCCACCGACCCACAACCTTCTGTGGGAGTGAGGGTGAGTTGCCTTAGTCACAGGGGCCCATTTAATATGACACCATCCGTCATTGTGCACCTATTGCACGAGGCAGTGGGCTGCACACACTTCTGGCAGGGTGCAGTGGGCGCCAGCGTCAGAAAGTGGTCGATGCCGCTCAGCGTGTAATTAAGAACCGCAATTACAGCCCGCCCACAGGCTCCATGCTGGCAGGAGCTGGGCGCATGCTGCCTTCAAGCAGAACCGGGAGACGCACGCACAGGCGCCGTGCGAGCTCGGTGCAGCGTGTTCCAGGCACTAGCTCCCAGATCCATGGGAAAAATACACACACACAGTGACACTGAGGATGTACAAGGTGCAGACACCGCATTGAGGAGAACTGGACAAACACACACACTGAAATATGCAGCAGCGTGGGAGGCACACGCACCACACTGACAGGATGACTACTACACAATAAAGCAAACAGCCACCTAAAAACACACACAGATGCTGAAACATCCAGAACATGTAGTGGCACACTCCACACTGAGAAAAAATGGCACACAACCAGCACAACATACTGAGAAACACATCCGAATCGTAAAATCACGTTGAAGAACGTACACAACTCTGGTATGTAAACGTATACACTTCAACCAGGAACACACAGCACATGGTGTCAAACACGCAGGTTCAGATTCAAAAAGCCCACGTGGCAGCAGATATTACACCGTCCCCTGTGAACACGCTCATTTTAAAGTTCGAGGGTCACGCAAGCGACAGAAACCTAACAGCCGAGACAAGACCGTTTTTTTACTCATAGCAGCAAACAGATTAGAGGCAAAAATAAACAGTACATGCAGTGAGCACACAGCACTGCCAGCAAGACTTAATATCCAGTAACAGAACATATATGAAAAGCATAACGAGAAAATACTGACAATCGTTAACACACACATTCGAGACGAGACGGTGAATCGAAACGAGTGGTGCACGCGCGCGCGCCACAGCGAGCAATCTGTGCACGATAATTGAAAACAGATGTGGCCTGTGCGGGTAACCGCAAGCAATAGGCTATGGGTGGAGCAAAGGCGGGACATGCGCCCACCTTTGTCCAATTGCGTGCTGTCTTTCTTAGAAAGACGCACGCAAAAGCCAATGGCTTGTCACGAAAACAAATCCACACGCACAAGCGTGTGGTGAGCTTTTCAAAGCCCTGTACTGATGACATTAAGCCCCGTAGATCGAGGAGCGCATGCGCGCTCCAGCGCTAGGTCTGCGAGACCTAAAAAAGCACAACCACAGCATCTTGACTTGCAATTCTGACAGCAATGCTGTTGTGAGTGGGTAGCCAGTGAAGATGCTGAAGATGGTGGGAGGCCTTAGACAGTCCATGTGCGGAGATAATCAGATGAGCAGCTTGATTTTGGAAGGTTTGTACTTGATTTAGGTGGTGCTGATTTTGGTAAGTATTACTGCAGTAAACAAGGTGTGAGACTATTTGCCCACCATCATTGCACATCTACGTCAGAGGAGGAAAGAGATTATTTTCCATAATTACCTAGTTGAATGTAGGAAGAGGAGACCATCATAGACATTTGGAAACAAAATTGGAGTTTATCATCAAGTTTCACCCTAATGCTTTTTGCTACAGTAGACAGTTTAGGACATGGTCCAAATTCTCTATACTATATGAGTGTGTGTGAGTGCGTGTCTGTGTGCGACACAGAGTTTTATAGATATGGGAAATTTGTAATTAGAAACATACATTGTTCTAATGCCCTGCTGATTGTTGTAAAGAAATATGTGGTGTTCAAAACATCACCAGGCCTAGAACCATATTTGCTGAGAATTTCCACACATCAGGATAGGGCGCTGTTGACACGTTTTAGACTGGGGTTCACACACTCTCAATTGTGTTTCCCCCTGGGTCAATACAACAAGGCCTC
Source organism: Triturus cristatus (assembly GCF_964204655.1). NCBI lineage: Eukaryota > Metazoa > Chordata > Amphibia > Caudata > Salamandridae > Triturus > Triturus cristatus. The sequence continues at coordinate 255,341,883 of NC_140586.1, forward strand.
CATTTGTCTTTGCCCCTGTGATTGGTACTCCACCCAATCCTTGTATGATAATTATAACAGTTTATTTTTTGTATCATGCTTATACCCTGTGAGGATGCTGTCAAGCATGAGTGTGGATGAGTAAGTGAGTGATGTAAGGGCCGTCCAATGTACACATTTTGATCAAGGGCTATGTGCAGTGCAGAATACACCAGAGGGTTCGCGGTCAAAAAATTGAAAGGCAAGTTAACACAATAAAATCATTTTCAGAATAAAAAATTGCATGATTGCAAAAATATGAAATTATAAAAATCAAATCAAATTTTTGCTTAGTTCTGAATTAGAAAAGAATCTGCCAGTATAGAACATTGAAATATATGCTAAATCTCTTTGGTGATAATGATGTGTGATATTTAATGACATCAGAGAGTTCAATTTTGGATAGGATGCTTGGGGGATATGTACAAGGAAGTGGCGGAGTGAGGCATTAGCCATCATGGCTTAACTCCTCACTCCGCCACTTTTGAAATGGAAGGCTGCACCATATTTACAACGATATGGTGCAGCCTTGCGTTTCCCACTGCGCTGGTACTAAACTTAGCAGTGTAGCGCCAACGCAGGCACCCTTGCACCATAGTGCAAGGGTGTCTGCATGCAGGGCGAGGACTGTTTATGTGTAGGAAGGTGTCCATTCCTGCATATAAACAATCCTGAAATGCCATTTTGTCACTTTCATGTGTGCTGCTTAATGCAGCACACATGAAAGTCACAAAATGGCTTATTTTTTTGCTGAAGATGGTGGGTGGCCTTAGACAGTCCGGGAGCGGAGATAATCAGATGGGCAGCTTGATTTTGGAAGGTTTGTAATTGATTTAGGTGGTGCTGATTTTGATAAGTATTATTGCAGCAAACAAGGTGAGACTACACGCCCACCATCATTGCACATCGTCATTAGAGTAGGAAAGAGATGATTTTTCTTAATTACATAGTTGAATGTAGGAAGAGGAGGCCATCATAGAAATTTGCGAAGAAAATTTGAGTTTATCATCAAGTTTCACCCCAATGCTTTTGTCACAGTAGACAGTTTAGGACATGGTCCAAATTCTCTATACTATATGAGTGTGTGCATGCATTTGTGCATGAGTGTGTGTGTGACACAGAATTTTACAGATATGGGAAATTTGTAATTAGAAACATTATTAGAAACTTTATTTAGAGGAAGGGAGACCTTCCTGTACATAAACAATCCATGGCATTTTGCTTTTTCCATGTGTGCTGCCTTGTGTGAAAAAGCAAAAAAGAGGAGAAATAATGCATTTCTCCTTGTGTCGCTAACGTAAGACCAAGTTTAACCTGGTCTTAATTTTGGCACGGCCTCCTATGTATGCTGGCTGCCCTTGTACATAGGGGCAGTGTCAAAATCGAAAGGTGTTGTGGTGGAACGCCCACCGCAACACCCACTGCTCACCCCTTTCACACTAACCATAGCGTGAAAGTCGGCCTTATGTACAAGGCAGCATTACGCCATGTTAAGTGGCTTAATGCTGCCTTGTAATCAAGGCTAAGCCCCTATCGCCAACACAACGTCGATAAAAGTGATGTTGTGGTGGCTATAGGGGCTTGTACATATGCCCCTTGGTGTCTCCCCTAGCCGAATAACAACCTCCACCCAAAAGACCACCCCTCCTTGTGCATATGTTATTTCCTCTGTGTCTAAAAACTATGGGGCAAATATATTACAAAGTTCTGCAACGCAGTGTAGCAACCATAGTTGCTGTTCTGCTATTTAAAATGCAGAAAACACAGTGCAGAGCCAATCCACAAATAAATGGCTCTGAAGTGTCGTACAGTACAAAGGTGTGTGTGATGTCTTGCATAGGCTTTGTACTGGAAGGTTGCACTCCCAGTACAACATAATATGCTTAGACTAACTTTAAAATTTTGTCCCACATCCACATTGAGTGTGTGTTGTACAGTGCAGCACACATGCAGTGTGGAAAAAGTTGGAACAAATTAAAAGATTTCTCCAAGTTAAACCCAGCCTCAAGGAGGTGTTATTTTTTGGTGCAAAGGCCTCTCTCCCATTGTTAATCAATAAGGCTTTGGGTCAAAAACTATGGGTGGCAGTGAGGGATCATCCATGTACCATCCATTAGACACACCCGGCCTCAACAAATAGTGAGCAAAGAACTATTTGTGTTTCTTTAGGGCTACTTTCCAGCACAATACATTTTGTGTCGGAAAGTAAATACCATATCAATACTTTGCACAATTTATGTGACTGTTTGTGACCTTGCACTGGCGCAAAGTATTGATTAATTGAGCACAAGTCCATTAAATATGCTGTTGTGTTTTATTGTAATTAGGTGCAAAATCACTCTCAAATTGCGACATCTTTCTTCAAACGGCGGTGTGAATATTCTCATATTCTAGTTTTGTCTACCATGCTAAGGGATAGTGACTATTTCAGCTAAGCCTGCCAGCATATAGAAGCGAGAACAATGTAATGTCTGGGGGCCATGATTAAGGGCCCTATTCTAACGTGTTAAACTTCATCTGGCATAGGCCAGGGGACAGATATATCGCATGCTGAAATGTTGGTGCAGTATTTAAAGGAGCCTCGTTTGCCTTTTCTCTAAACATTTTGACAAGATATCCTTTGTCTGCTTTTTCATGGTAAAATATGTCAAGGGAAAACTTCTTAGTGTCAATAAATATCACACAGCTCCTGTTTGTGCAAACAGCAGAATATCCCCCCTGCCCTTTGCCATAGCAATAGATTGACGTCCCTCCTTAATAGCTTTGCAGGGAAATGCGCCATATTGTAAGATCTCTGACATGGCAGAGACTTCTCCACCATATCGCCTGTACCTGTCATTAGAGGAGCCCATTGGCAAAGAAATGCAAGGAGGAAAATCAACAAATGAACAACTCGGCTCATGAAATTTCCTCCAGCTATGTACGCGTGCTGAAAATGTACCCCTGAAGTTTGGGTATAGTTTGAAAGCCCATGTGACTGGTCTAATACGCTTTGAAGGGGGTGCTTTTCTGACCACAGACATTGTCTGGTACCAGTAGCGGCCTGTGGTGGGAGTGCTGCCGGGCGCTGACGTGGGGCGGGGTAGGGGCAGGGTGGGGGTTAGTAAAGTTCGGATTACGGCCGATTAGAGGTAAATAAACATATAACTAAATAAAACGAATTTCGTTGTGCGGGCTGCATTGCCAAATGCAATGCAGCGCGCAACAAAATTTGTTTTATTTATTTATATGTTTACTTAACTCTAATCGCCCGTAATCCGTAGTTAACTACCCCCCACCCTAACCCTCCCCCCCCCAAACGTCAGCACCCGGCAGCACTCCCACCACAGGCCGCTACTGTCTGGTACTTTTCTTTATCATGAAGGAATTTGTGGTTAGGTACTACGTTTTGTCCCCTTCCCTGACCAATAACATAAGGAAGCATCTTTACTCATACCGATGTAAAATGAATATGTTGCTTGTTTAACGCTATCTGTTTAGTTCTTAGTGAAGTCTTCCTTCATGCGGTGGCCCAAACGCCAAGGTGTAGACACCATCTGCTTAATGTACAAAAGTATTTTTTGTGGTCACAAACCCTGTGTTACGCATAAATCACAGAGTTGGCAAACCTATACACCAATTCACAGTGTGTCAAAGGGACTTTGTGAATTGCAAATGCCCTAAAAGTGGATGTTATCCGTTTAAAAATGGAACACTGTCCCTGAGGTGCATCTTCATCTTTGCGAATGTGTGCTTTCAGCATTGGATGGAGTAAACAGTGGTCAATGGCACCGCAGCATGCTCCACTACTGACGTTCTATGGGCCTCATATAAACGGAATTAAAGCGGTGCAGTGCCGCAAGTCATTTGGCTGCGCCGCGCTGCGTTAATTCCGAAGCAAAGGGATGCGTCACATCTATACCCATATAATGGATCCCTTTGCTCTCTCCTGCACTGGTGCACAATTAGCTGCCAAGCACCGACGCAGACAGCCTTGTACCATGGTGCAAGGGTGCCTGTGGCACGGGGATGATTGTTTTTGTGCAGGAAGGGACACCTTCTTGCACAAAACAATCACAATAGGTGATTTTCTCTTCCTATGTGAACTGCAGAATGCAGCACACATAGAAAGAGGAAACAAACAAGGAGAAATGAAAACATTTATATACTATTTACATATGACGGAGATTTATTTTGATCCAGGTTACTTCACAAACCTAGCTGGATTTTAGGACAGAGAAAACAGCTCACCGGAGTGGTACAGTTTAGGGTTTTTCTACTCCTGTCCAAAGGAAACTGAATGCTCTATGCCTAGTTTCTGTAGAGAGAAAGCGCCAAAGTCACAAAAGCTACCTTAAATTTACAACAGCAGTTTCGGACTGGGATAGAAAATAGGCCCAGGCACCCAAATGAAATTGGCCCCAATCAGTGAATCTGAAAACTAAAAGAGTGGCTCATGTTTGCAAATTGGGGCAGTTTTGCACTTGGAAAGATACTCTGCATACTGTTTTGCAAGACATAAAATGTGTTAAAGTGTTAAAATGAATCAGTAATACGAACACTTGGGCAAAATCCTATTTTACCCCAGCACCCTTCCCTTATGAGGTGCGATACGTTGTTAGAACTGGGCCCACCCTGGTAACTAACAAAATTCAAATCCACACATTGTGCACCCCAGGTCACAACAATATCAGGAATGTGTACACACAGGAATTTATAACACTTTTCAGCAGCACTGTGGGCCAAGGCCGCACGAGTAAAACTTTTGTCAAAATGGAGCATTCGTTAGGTAATGAAACAAATAAGTAAAACAACACTGCTGCATGGTGCAACTATTAGCAGGCTGCTTTCATGCAGCGCACTCTCCCACGCTCACACATCACCGTAACTTAGTACAAGGGTTAGTGGCAAATCCATATGAAATACACTCGCACACACATGCACCCGGCGCCGTAACTCAGTGCAAATGATATGCGGCAAGTCAGTTGATAATATGAATATGGGCCCCGTGGCACAATCCCTCCCACACCTCTCAGTTCCCCACCTACTACTCTGTCCACAGGTTAGAATAAAAAAAAATCACACCTTAAAATACCGGTTTACGGCCAAAATCACTCTTAATCAGGGGCTCAGGGGAGAAGGCTGGAATAACTAACAGGGTAACCAGGCAACAGTCAACAAAAGGGGGTTGGCCACCACTTGGAAAGTTCATCCACTTTATGTTGAGTAGAAATGGGCTAGACGCTGTCCCAGTTAAATCAAGAGGTCCCTCAATTCGCCTTCTGGCACCAGCCCAGTTCTGCGAAGCACATTGGGGTCATGCAGTCTCTCGACCCACTTCCAATCGCTCTCGGAAGTGTTCCTCAGCTCATTCACTTACTCTCACCACCCGGGGGCCCGATCCAGGCAACACAAAGTTGGCGGGCGGGTGAGGAGAGGGCATTTGATTTGTTACACTAAGGGTAAGACAAAACACCTGGTAAATAGGGGGGTGCAGTTATCCCCGCACCCCACGGGAAGTAATACACTACATCTGGTGCGCGATAATCCAAGTCGCATCAGACAATCCGTTGCAATTAACCAAAAGTTGGGTTTGACGTACCTCCCTGGAAATGATGCACAATGTCTGGTGCACGGTGATCTTATTCACAGCAGACAATCCATTCCCAATCGACCCAGAGTTGGATTTGCTGTACCTCCCTGGAAATGAGGCACAATGGCTGGTGCACGATGCTATGAGTTGCACCAGACAATCCAATCCCAATCAACCATCAGACAGGTTTGCCACACCTCCCCGGAATGAGGAGCAGCGTCTGGTGCAGAATAATAACTGTCGCACCAGACAATTTGGTCCCACACACATAGTAACAACTTCAGTAGTACTGCATGAGGTAGAATGAGGCACTACTACAGATGCGACCTCCCTCTGAGGGTCTCAACCTGTGAATCGGATACTGCATGCAATTAGCATGCAGTAGGCATGTCGCGCAAGAGAGATGTGGCACTAACGACAAAGCGGGCCACGATGAGTCCTGCAAGCGGTGAATCCGCTCACTATCAACAAGACTCATGTGCGTGCTGAGGCCCCATGATGCAGGGGTCACACTCTTTAGATGCGGACATGGTATGGGGGCTCTGTACAAGGCAAATTAGTATCCGGGCACAATACTTAGTTCCATGTTCACACTGCCCTGCAGTCAAGATCCAGCAGGTGAAGTAGGTGCTTTAGAGTGCACCACTCTCCAGGTGAGCACATAGATGGTGTGGGTCCCTCACAGGAAGTCTTTGATGTCCCTGAGACCTCTGCAAGCAGCAGGTAGTCATCCCAGGCCAGCCACTATTCAGATAGGGTGCACGGTCCAATTCAATGGCAGTAATTCTCCTTGTGCAGAAAAGATTCCTCTGGCAGTGTGCACCACACAGGTTGAGAATGTCTAGTCTCGCATCCCCACAAGTGTAACTCTGCCCTACTGAAGTATAGCACCAATAGATATACTGTAGTGCGCCCTTGAAGTGGGGGGTGGTTCTGAGAGGTCTCCTTTGATCCTAAATTTCAGTCCTGTCTGCCACCAGGCCTTGGAATGCAGATCTTAATGTTTAGCGGGCCATAACATAACATGTGCATTTGTAAAACGCACGTTCACCGGTAGGCATCCCGGGGCTGAATAACAACTCAGTGGTGGTACTCATTTTATCAACCACGGACAGATGAAAGGCTGAGTGGACCCACCATGATCTGGCTTCCCAGAGGCCAAGTGTCAAAACCTCTCCACCCAATTTATCCAGCCAAGTCCTCAGAAGGCAGGGGTCTGTTGTTCCAGTTGCATACCCAATGTTTATGGCTGTCTCTGAGGAGTGCACAGATGTGCTCCTCCAGCCTCCAGTGTGAAGTGGAGGCATACTAAAAAGCACACAGAGTTTAGAGCAAAGAAATGTCCACTTTCTAGAAGTGGCATCACTACGCTTTGAATGACAAATCCACCTTAACCACAAGGGAGGGTGTGTTATTGTGAATCCAATGATAGGAAACAGTATGAGGCTGCTCCACTGTGAGCCATGGCAATGGTTCAGAATAATCTTAGCCATTACCCCATGTTAACCTATGGGAGAGCAAACCTCATAGGTAGTGAGGGATTCTTTACAACCTGGGCAGGTAACACACGTGTATACTTGCCCTGCCTTTCACCTATAACTAGCTCCACCACTCAGGGCTCACCCTAGAGGTGTTCTAGTGTTAATGAAAGGCACTCTCAGCATTGGTCAATGGTTTAGAAAGGCCAACCTGAGCATAAGTGCAAATGCACACACTCAGGCCTGCAATGGCTGGCTTGAAACATGTTTGAAAGGCTCTTCTTGTGGGTGGCACAATCAGTGCAGCAACCCACGAGTAGCAGGAGCAGTACCTGCCCTGGGTACAGTGGCAGCTCGCACAGGTAATGTTGTGGGGCGGTGAGGCGTTGCGGGGTTGGGGGTAGTGGAGTTCAACATACGACAGGAAAGGTTAAAGTAAATAAATAAATGAAATCACTTACCTTGTGCTCGCTGCATCACGTACATGGCAATGAGGCGAGCGCAAGGTAAGTGGTTTTATTTATTTATTTCTTTACTCTAATCTTTCCCATCGTATGTCGAACTCCACTACCCCCCTCCCTGCCCTGCCCCCATCCTGCCTCACCGTCCACCAGCGTTACCTGAGCAAGCCGCCAGTGCCTGGGTATGTGGTCTACCTCTTTACAGGATACTTACAGGTACAGCACTGTTGGACTTGGCCCTTTTGGCAGGGCCATCCCTAAACTTTTTGCCTTTCTCCTAGACTTTTTTCTGACATGGTGTTGGTGCTTTTAGGACTCTGAGCACTTTAGCACTGCTGTCCAGTGTAAAGTGCGTGTGCTCTCTGTGAAAAAACATGGTAAGATTGGTCTACACCTGTTTGGCCTATTTATTTTACCTGTCAGTCCCTTGTCAAGTGGTATCTCGTATACCCAGGGCTGGTAAATTAAATGCTACTGGTGGGCTTGCAGCACTGATTGCGCCACCCACCAAAGTAGCCTTTCAAACCTATCCCAGGCCCCTGCCATTGCAGGGCCTGTGCGTGAAGTGTTACTGCCGCTGTGACGTGGCAGCTAAAGTGTGTGCCATGTCCGTAACCCCCCTTTTTACTACATGTCAGTCACCCCTAAGGTAGGCCCTAGCTAGCCCTATGGGCAGGGTGCATTTTAGGTAAAATATAGGACATATACCTTAAGCGTGTGACATGTCCTGGTAGTGGCAAACAGCCTGTTAGAAGGTGGTTCTGACACTATGGGCCGCCCCGATTTTTCCGCTTTTTGAGCACCTAATTGTTGAGCTTTTACTGTGGAGGAGTAATGAAAGAGACTGCATGGGGATTTTACTGGTGTCCCCCTGGCTTGACCAGGCCACTGCACAGCAGCTGGAGTAAGGAACACCGGGCTGGTTACATGCAGACACATGTGTACATGCGTGTGCACATGTGTAGGGGCTGCGCAGGGGAGATTCCTAGCGTGCGCAGCCAAGGAGCAGGTGCAGATAGACTGGTGTGGAAGGACTTATGCAGAATGAGGTGGTGACATGGAATAGGCTTTATACACTGGGAAGAAACATGCCAGGGAAAGTCAGTGTGTTTTACTATTCTTGTCACTTCATTATTCCCTTATGGGGACGTGGAGCCCATGGGCTAGATTAACTTTCCTAAGGCCTACAGATTCCAGACACACACTAAAGTCCACTGTAACGGGTGTGAGAAGAAGTATTCTGCAGAGTCCAAAGTCATATTTGTACTGCTTTTGGGTTATCCAGGAATGTCATATTTCTCTGAGTCTGCCATAACCAGGGCCTGGCTGGGGTCTGCCCTCAGCAGGCTGGATTGATAACCTTTCTTCCACTAGTTAAGGCCTCCTCTCCAAGGAGGAGAAGATGGGTGGAGCTACAGGCTCATCCATCAGCAGCCATCACTGGGTGCCTGGCACCAGGCTGCACCAGGGAAGAGGCAACTCTGGGGGGACGGGACTTTTTCAGAGACCATATGGCAAGAGACCCTGGAAGACGCCATTTTGAACAAACCCAGAGGCTGGGCAGGAAGGAGGGAGCAGGGGCAGTGAAGTGATGTGTCACTGTTTGATAGGACAAACAGAGACTTCTTGCCAGCCCCCTACTCAACTTTTAAAAAGTGCTTGCACAGGAAGAGAAGCTCTCTCGGGTGTGGTCTGCTGAGGCAGAAGGTGCTGGAGCCAGGCGCCATGGGCAGTAGGAAGGAGGAACCACCTGACTATCCCACCGCTGCCACCAATGTTGGAGAACGAGGCAGCATCTGTGAGGCCTGCACAAATAACATGACTACATTTGTCCTTCACTGGGAACCAAACACCCAATTGTAGAGCCTGACTCTCCGAGGGTAGCGTTGCAGAGCAGTCTGAGGCTTACTCAAGGGAGGTGGTGTGGGCTAGTAATTGCCATTGGCAAGGGCGCAAAAATAACACTCAATAATTGATTGTCCAGTCTGTACTTTGCTTTATAAAAGTAAGAGTACATTTATTAAACACACACACTACTCAATACTATGCACCAATTTACAAATATACATAAGCTGTTGGAATTACTTTGTGACATTGCATAACATCTCCACCCCTCTCGCAGGTGGGTGGGGTCTAGTACCACCACTCCCATGTATGCACATCATCTTGCCCCCAAAGCAGTTAGTTGAACATAACCTGGAGCGAGGGCCCTGCACACTGGCACCATCCAAGTGGCGACCCCCCCCCCCCATTATCCAGACAAGAATTTCAAATAGGTAACCCAGCCTTGGTGACAAACAACCCTGACTGAGCATTTCCTACTGACAATGAAGTATACCCCTCTACATCTTAAGGGCTAGCAGTCTGGGTTCTTCACCTAAGAGCAGCAGCAAGAATACATGTTTAAACATCACTTTAGAATGACAGTACTCATCACATTTGTGGATCATTAGAATGCATTGCAAATACAACCCCTAAAGGCATCACAGATGAAATTACAGGATTACTATATATACACCCCAGCAGGAATGTCTGGCAACATAACGCCACTTTGCTTATGAAATCACCTTACACAGGCACTTCACATTACACATGTGACCTTCAGTTCCTCTAGAAATGCACTACGGGTGCAATTACCTCTCTTCACCTCCAGGGGATGCCCTTCTCCAGACATCCCCAACTCAGCCTTTCACTCCTTGATGCAATTCTCAACCCTCCTCCAGCTGTAGAAAAAAGTGTTCCAGCCCAAGAGAAGTTAAAATGCTGGCTGCGCCCTTGAGGGGTTATTCTTTTCAAGTCCCCATGAGACTAAGGGAGGGACTTCTCTTTGTGCTGGGGGGGAGAGTGCGCTTCTCCAGCAGCTCCTCCAGCGCCTCTTTCACTAATAAGGGTGACGCCCCTCCTCTGGGGGCCACCAGGCACCAAAAACGATGATTTCCCCATGCCTTTCAAGGCATTATGGTGTGCTTCAGGCTACTTTCCTTGCATATTATATTAGCGGCACTCCTGCTGTGCTGGGGAGAGCCGCGATGCCGCTGGCGGCCTCATGCCACTTCTGCCAGTCTCGGTGGGGGGCCCGGTCCCACCCGGACTCCCAGGTGAGTGTTCAGCTCGGGGAGCCCACCCCCTCCCATAGGAATGCATTGGGGATTCCCTGATAAGTGTTTCAGTGGTAATTCCTGATATGAGAGGCGCAGCATGGTCAGGTTTGGTATATTTGGAATAGTGATAATAAATGCTGCGCAATGGTGTGCGCAGATTTATTATAACTATTTGTGAAATGCTACTTTTAGAAGTTGGCATTTCTGTGTGCTATGTCTGCCTGCCTGATGTGAATTGCATGTCTGGCTTTTGAGTGACAGGGGCTGGTGAGGTGTGTGTGGCTCCAAGAGGGGCATGGTCAGTCAGCGCTAGGCTGAATGGGACATCTGCATTTGGAGTTGTGGGAGGAGAAGTCCCTGGTCCCTGAATAGGATGGTGCCTGCCCTAGTGAATGCTGACTCAGCCCCCCTGTGGTGTGTCTGATGACGAGCCCCCACCTAACAATAGGGAAGAGGAGCCTGGTAAACAGAGTGCTCCAGAACCAGTTGGAACTGGTTTCCCCAAGCCCTGTGCTTTGCAGACAAAGGGGAAAAGTGGTATAAAGATAGGGGCTGTGACCCCATGAAAAAGGTTGTGCTTGTGCTTACTTGTGCTGGGGGGGACACACTGCCAGGAGGAACCACCGTGGGACCCAGCTGCAGCTTCTTGGGGTCCCTGCGTTCTGGCCTGCCTGGCTCCTCAGCCCCAAGGACTTTTTATTCTTGGGCCACCTTACCCCAGGAACTTGGTGGGGCTTAGTGCCTCTGGAGCGCTATATTCTAATTACCCAAGAGGAAAGGGAGGAACTGGCGGCGTGCAGCGCGCGGCTGCAGTGATTATAGAGGGAATCCCGACGTGGGGATTCCCCCGAGCTGCCGGTGAGAGCGGGTGCCCACCCTGCATTTCCGCTGTTTCTGTGTGCTTGCCGGCAGGTGCCCACCCCGCAATCATCTTTATTTAAAGAGCGGATGCCCACCCCACATTGCCACTGTCTCTGTGTATTTGCCGGCGGGTGCCCACCCGCAGTCATCTTTATTTAAAGAGCGGGTGCCCACCACGCATTGCCGCTGTTTTTGGTGTGCTTGCCGGCGGGTGCCCACCTCGCATTGAAGCCTCCGTGAGCGGGTGCTCACTCCGCATTGTGTGCTCCTAGTCGCGGGAGCTTACCCCGCACTTGCCAAAAGATGGCAAACCACCCGCACCGCCGCCTCCAGAAATCAGGAAGTCAGGCAAGGCTGCCTGACGGGGGCGGAGCTTATGGCTCGGGAGAGGAAGTCCCTGTGGGGCCGATCGCGTCTGCAGGAGAGTGGGGCCCCGTGTGCTGGTGGGAGCCCCGCGGCCCTTCACGAGCAGGACTGCGCCTTGCCTCCAGCCCAGGGGGGACCGGAGAAGCGAGGAGAGGCCCCCGGGAGCAGGGATCCACCGAGGCACATGGTCGGTGCCTTCCTGCCACGTCGGAAGACCGGGAGGGTCCTGCGATGCTCCGGTGAGTGGGGGCTGAAGTGGGCGAGCGTTGGTGGTGCCACTTGAGGGCACTAGGAGGAGCCCAGTAAAGGAGGCTCTCGAGGCACCATTAGTGCCAGCGTATTTCCCCAGCTGCTCCGCCGGCCAGTGGGCAGCTGTAACACGTGGGGCCATTTCAGTTTAGAAGTCCCGGTGTGGGACTTAGGGCCATTTCAGTTTGGAAGTCCCAGTGGGGCTCAGAAGGCAGAGTGGTGCCAAGCCAAATTCTCCAGCTGTACCGCGAGAGCGAGCGGGCAGCTGCAACGTTGTTGAGCTTTCCTTTGGAGGGGAGAGAAAGGGGTGAAGTGCACCCCAGCCCCCAGTGCATTGCGCACTTTTGATTATTGCTGCATTGGCAGCTGAGCCCTGACTTTGCTGGACATAGGGCATTGGAGCCAGTTTGCCTGGGGTCAGTTTCTAAGGTGGGCCCTACTGTGATGTGATGCATAAAGTGGGCTATGCCTATGGTGCTGTGTTACTGTGGTGCCCTGTTTAGGCTTATGATGCCTATTGCGTAATGTGGCTATGTTGGTGATTTATTGCCCCATGTCATTTATGTGATGCCTATGACAACTGTGATTTATGCACTGTGATTTATTGCATACTGTGTTTATGCTGGTATGGCCTATTGCGTAATGTGTTTATGCTAGTGAGGTTTGGGCCTAATGTGGATATGCCTAATGTCATGCTATGATATCTTATGATGGTGTCTAAGGTGACTGTGATAGTGCTTAGGTCATTATTGTACCAGTAGTTACTGGTTGTGGTGTATATTTACTTACCTGTTCTGATGGTTATGAAATGGCACAATTGGCCTGGTCCTGTATATAATCCCCTGTGAATATTGCCAGTACCAGTTGGCACTGTGTATATTGTGTGATTATGTTTCTAATGTGTTTATGACAATACAAAGGCTATTTTTGATATAACCTTGTGTGGAGTTTCTTTTGTAGTGTGCCTAGTGTGTTGCTGCTGTTTGTGTGTGTTTGTGTTGCACAAACGCTTTACACATTGCCTCTGAGATAAGCCTGACTGCTCGTGCCAAGCTACCAAGGGGGTGAGCAGGGGTTATCTTCAGAGTGTAACTCCCTTGCCCTGATTAGTGTGGTGGTTTCTGCCTGGCTTTGGTGCAACCCTTAGCCAACCAGAAATCCAATTTCTAACAAGCACCTAAACGAATCAGGTAAACTCCACTTCTTAGCGTGTCCAGGAAGGGCGTGTGCGCTTTCCCACTGCATTACAGTTGGAAAGTGCCCAGAGTCCTAAGGCTACAAAAAGAGAATCACCCAAAACCACCATGAGGCTACTCCTTGCTGTAAGCTAAAACTGCAGTTTAAAAGTCATTCAGCAACTTCCCCGGGTTGACTGAGGGGAAGAGTAGACCTCCTAGGTAGGGAAAACCCACATGGGGATTATTCACTACCTGGGCAGGGAACACCCCTGTTTACCTGTCCTGCCTTTCTACTACCACTTGCCCCACCCTTCAGGGTTAACCCTAGGGGTGTCCTAGTGGTAGTGAACGGCCCACTCAGCATTGGCTAATGGTTTAGAAATGCCAGCCTGAGCATAAGTGCAACTGAGCACTCAGGCCTGCAATGGCAGCCTTGATACATGCTAAAGGCTATTCTGGTGGGTGGCACAATCAGTTCTGCGGCCCACAAGTAGCCAGTGCAGGACATGCCCTGGGTATGTAGTGTACCTTTTTACAGGGCACTCATAGGTACCACATCCAAACCAATCAGGTAAGCACCACTTTGTAGCATGAGTAGGAAGGGCGTGTGCACTTTCACGCTGCATTCCAGTGGGAAAGTGCCCAGAATCCTAAGGCCATGAAAAGAGAGTCAGCAAAAACCAGGAGGAAGAAGCAAAAAGTTTTAGGAAAATCCGCTAAGAAGGGCCATGTCCAACAAGACTGCATGAATGTGAGTTGCTGCAGGCAATGTAAGTTTTAAAATCAGGGAAATCAACTGTAACAGCTGGCTCAGCAGACCACAAAAGAGGCCCGCAAACAGCCAAAAACCTGCCCAAACACTGACCGGTCAGAGCGGCCCTTGGGGCAGGTGCCCTATAGGTCAGTCTGACTGTACACCAGACGATTTGCTCCTAGAGCACAGGTGTAGATTTGAGAATTCACAAACATTTCCAGGAGTCTGTTTAGAAAGCTGCGTTAGTTTCATCTTTCCAGGTGTTCTCCTGGGAATGTCATGTGACATTTGTTATCTCCCCAGGGCTAAACTATACAAAAAGTACAACTCTGCAAATGTATATTTGTTTTCTTTTTCCCCATTCTAATTTGGGCCCAAAGGCTTTATTTCTTGTAACATGGGCGTTCATTGTTTGCACATTGTGAACCCACAGGTTGGGCTCAACCTAGACACGGGGCCCTGTCGTCGCCTTTTTTAGGTCTGAGAGGCACAAGTGAATCGAGACAGTGTGGGGGAACAGCACCATCTGAAACCACACCTAGCGTTCAAACGGAAGCAAGCTGTGAGGTTTCAGTACGAAAATGGCGCAGTGTCTCTGAAGAGAGCCTGCCCCTGTCTGCCTACCATTGTCCAGTGCTTAATTTGTGAAAGAAAGAATGCCAGTGCCGGAAGCTCTGCCCAGACGCCCACGGCTGGAGCAATTAAATGTCGGCTCTGCAATCCACGATCAGGAACTACCCCTGGCTGTATCTCACTCTTGCAGGTTCCTGCTTTCTCCTTTTGCAACAGTTTTCACTCTTCCTCTGTCTTTCTGTTTTGTGTGTTTTTCGCTTTCATGCTCTTGTTAATTATCTGATGCTGAAAAATAAGTACACGTTGCCGCCACCAGCAACCACCAGCTCAAATTAAGCACTGATCCAGACCACTCGAACAGGCATCATTTCAAAACAATCGTAATTCCCCCTCTTTTATCAAAACCATGTGACCAGCCACTGTAAAGCACTGGAACTTCATCATTACCTATTAGTTGTAATCCTACTAGGCAATTTAAGGGTCTCATTGCAATTGCCCAGCCAGGAACTTGAGATCTATGGACAAAGCTTTACTCACGGTCCCTCGGATCCGACTGTCAGGATGTGGAGGAGGGTCTTTCTCTTACTTGGCCTCTTCACATTGGAATAACTTACCTTATCACACCCGTACTTGCACTGGCCATATCAAACTCAGGAAAGTGCTCAAGACAGTCGCCTTTTAAAGTTCTAACTCTGCCCGCATCTGCCCAGAGCGCCAAAACGTGCCTCTGGGGCGACTCGTGCGCTATATTAAATTTGAAATAAATGTTTTTAAATGAAGGAAGTAGGGTACATTTATGATTATTACCGCACCTGGTGAATACCGATTTCCAAGGCTGTGGTATTTACTGGGCGCGGGAAAAGGACGCCTATTCTGAGTTCCGCAGGTGGGAATGAGGCTTACAAAGTGGTTTTGCAGTTTTGCCCTTCGATTACTGCAGTTTTTTCCTTTTTTTCATCCATCTTCCCTGGACAAATGTTGCCAGGTTTGGTAGAGGAACATCGCAGGGATGCGGTAATTATCATAGGCGCTATTTACCGCACGCACACCTGTTGAATTCTCCAGAACCCGGAATGAGGGTTTAATTATATGTACTATGGCCAGGGCTCGAGTCGGGGCACCACGCGGGTGGACGGCGTACCCCACTTATTTTACAGTGAGCTCGATAACTGGAGCAAATGGAGCCACACATTCACTCTTTGGCCTCTCTGCAGCGAGAATGGAGCTCATTCAGAACGCTGCTCACGCGCTGGCTTCTCTGATCTTAAAATAAAAACATATAGTTTATGTTTCTCGAGGGCCTGGTGAGTATTCTGCTTCGGAAGACAATGCAAATGTGCCAAAAGACCATAGAGATAAGATGGGGTTGGTGAGCGGGTCTGGGCGCTGTGTGAGTGCCCTGGGAAAGCTGTGGTTTCGACTCCCTGATAGACAAGAGGGCTTGAATGTGTTGCCGCTGCACAGACCTCCTTACGCCACTTCTCTGTGCTTGAACCTCTAACCACAGCGAGCTGCGCCCTCTTCCTCTCTCAGAGGTTCTGCTTAAGAAATAAAGAAGTAAACAGGGGCAGAAACCGCAGTCAAAGTCACAAAGTACGCAGGGACAGGTCAAAGTAAGTGTAAAATGTAACATACGCTGGATAAAGGCACAGTGGTCTCCACCTGAGTTTCAGCAGGTGGTCTTTGCATAGCGATACAAGAGGGTGCTTGCTTGAAAGGTGAAAGGTTTTCAGTGAGGAAGAGGAGAAGGAGGGGGTGTGGAAAGCCATTTTCACCATCACTATCTTCACAGCGGAAGGATGAGGGTGTGGCTGTTCTGTCAACATGCTGCAGTGAACATAATGTCGGGAGATTCTCTTCAAAGAAAAATCTGTTGTGGGAAAGTCCAGAGGCTGTTTTTGTCTTAAAAGAAACTTCTTGTGCAATGATAATGCTATCATTTTTCCAGAACGTCCCTGCTTCAGTTTAGACACAGTGGGGGATATTTACAAAGAAATGTTGGAGTGCAGTGTTACACCAAAATTGGTAACGCCACTCTCCAACATTTTTAGGTCTCGCCTGACCCAGCGCATGCGCTGGTCTGGCGAGACTTATTGAGAGGGCTCCAAAAAGTGCTACCAGGCCATCCTAGAGCTACAGTGCATGTGCACGGGCGCGCGCGCCGCACTTGCCGCGATTACTTTCACTTTGATGTTTGATCGCGATCGCAATCACTTTCACGGCCGCTTGCCATAGCCAATAGGTCTCGCTTTTGGGACCTTATAAGTATTTAGTTATGCAACTGTTGCATGGCTAAACACTTATAAGGTCCCAAAGGCGAGACCTATTGGCTATGCCAATGCTTGTTTAAAACGCAGGGATGCACCGTATATACAAAAATACGGTGCACCCCTGTGTTTTTCCTAGCGATGGCGCTAATAATGCTGCCTAGCTCCAGCTCAGGCACTCTTGGCCATGTTGCAGGAAGCTGATCTTCCTGCACATAAACTATCTCGAAATGCAATTTGTTCTTTCTATGTGTGCTGCATTCTAGAGCACAAAACAAGGAGAAATTAATAATTTCTCCTCGTATCGCCAGTCTAAGACCAGGTATTCCCTGGGTTTCGTTTTTGGCCACACCCCAGCCTTCTAAATATGGGGCAGCGTCAAAAAGCAATGGGTGTTACGGTGGAACGCCCAATGCAACACCCATTGCACGCCCTGTTCTCGCTAAGTGAAGCGTGAAAAGGGGCCTTATTTGCAAGGCGGCATTAAGCCACGTTGAGGGACTTAACGCTGCTTTGTAAATAAAAAGGGTAGATCGCTACCAGAACGTCACTAAAAGTGGCATTTTGGTGGCGATATCCCCTTGTAAATATGCCCCACAGTGCGTGTATGTTTGAATTGTCGTAGGCCCTAGGCAATTATTGGAAGAAGAACGACACCCAAACAGAGTGAGAGCAGATAACTAGAGAGAGGGCATATGCCCCTGCACCATTTTATTCGCAGGGTCATCTGATGACCAGTGACCTCTGTGAAGGGATGGATGTGGGTCAGTATAAGGACAGAAAAGTAAAGAGTCCAACTGTGGAGAACAAAACAGTAAAAGCAGGGCACTGCTTTGATTCTATTGGTCGCCGTGTGAAACAGCTGGAACAGCCATGGGCAACTGAGCAAGTGATGCCAGTAGCAACAGGGCAGTGTCACTCTACCTGACGGGAGCCAGGGCATGTTGCTTTTGTTTTGGAGTGTTATGGATGCTTCTTGGCTTTGGTGTGTTGTTGATAGTCTGCCTCCAGTCAGGTTTGAAGACGGTCTACAGGTGCTAGCAGTGATGCACTGGCAGGATAGTATTTAGTGTTACCAGATGAGTCATTCTTGAATGACATCATGGCTGGATTGACCGTAGCTGATGACATCAGGACCAATTTGAAGTGAGACATCCAGGATGTTGGTGTAGTATTGAAATGTGACCAACAGTTGTCGGCTGCTTGCCCATGAGTGTGCAGAGGTTCTTCTTTGGTGTGTTGAGGTTTGGTGTGATGACATCAATACACCAAACATAATCCTTGGGTCTAATCAAAGAAAAAGAAGACACTGACAATATCACACAGACTTAACTGTGGAATAATCCCTTTCAGGACGAAATCCCTCACCCACCAAAGGTGGCATGCTTCATCATTTGGGATTCTCCTCTCAGAGGAAAACCTAGTTCCTCTGAGGGCTACAACTCCCTCTCTGAGAGGGAGGAGCACAGGGATGTTTTGATGTCTACTCTACACGGATATTCTAAATCCACCAAATGAGAGACAGAGTGTAGCTGAGGGCGCAGTGCAAAAAAATAATTAAACGTGAGGGGAGTGTTGGTAAAACTAACTAGAGAGAACGCAATACATGCTTTATTTGTATGTTCTCGCTGCTAGGATTAAAAACAGTGCACCTGTGGTATGGATTTAAACCGCATGTGTAAGATGAAATAGTGTGGTCAACATGTTTCAGCCGTGATAACCCACAATTGGATAAGGCTTTCGTCAGGACCTAAAAGATGCTGCTGATAAGTGATATGTGAATCAAAAGAAAATTTGAATCAGATACGGAACCAAGGGTACTTCCAGTTTCTCTTCTCAGTAAGGTGATTGTAACCGTAACGACTGGGTAAAATGCTTCACCTCAACCTGGCGACAGCTCAGGGAAGGGGGCACCGCTCTCTCTCTGTCGGTACCCCAGACAGGTAGAGTCTGTAACCAGAGTTGGTGTGATGACAACCAGATGGACTTCGTATCATAGTGAATCTGTGAGTTGCTGGTCCTGAACATCTTGAGTCTGCAAGATGTCAAAATCTAGGGGTGGATATCATTGTTCCTGTGGGAATTTGGGAGAGAGTATCTGTTGCACTTGCATGATGGATTACTTCTGAGTCTCCCGCTAGGCGTTCGTCAAGCCATTGTCACTCCCTGTTGGTGGCCTGCTTGTGATGAATGGATGCTTGTGCTTACAGCTGGTGGTGCGAATCCTTAGTAAAACTGATAGGGCCGGATTCTTGTCTGCCTACTTATCTCCAAGAACCCTTTCAGGTCGCCAGGATCTTTTTACTTGCCAAATAGCGTAGAGAGAGTAAACACAATTATCAAATCATATCTACCGCGATTTGACATCATAAATGAATAGAGGACTCAGAATCTAAGGTTTTGACCTTTTATTACCAGTAAAAACATCTGAATATATAGGCACCTCAATACAAGGCACAAAAGATAGATGGGCACTAACACAAAAGCTAACCTACGAAGAATCCGCATTCGACTAAAAATAAAGAGAATTACAGCTTCTAAAAGCATCAGGTAAAGAATCGCTATAGTGACATCGAATTTCGAATTAATTAATCAAAGCATTTCTGTTCCTACTCTATTCTAGAGTGGCATCCCTACTTATCGTTCCCTTCCAACCGAGAAAATCATAAAGAGGTGTCAGGAGTGAAACTTCCTAAGAAGTCCTCACTCAGTGAGAGCTCGATCTGTGATGCTCCTTCTAGCTTCTCGCTTAAGTCGCGTCTGCTCCACCCACGGGGCACTGTCCCTAATACAAACCCCAAAATTGTCAAACACGCCCTTCGGCACACCTCTTCAGCCAGGTCTTCCTTCTGTAAATTTCCATCCAGAGCTTTCCATCTTCCATCGTCCGTTAGCTTGACCTTGGGTCCCAGACACCATCCGTACTAGGAGTTGCAATTTCACATTCCAATTCACTCCCCTCCAGTCTGCTCCTCGTATCTCAACTCACACAACAAAGACTTATTCTAACTAACGAGCTAAATGTCCTTGCACCTGCAACAGAAACATGGGAAGAGAAAAAGAGGTGCTTCGCATCGTGAAGTTTTACATTTCACTACAATTCAAGCCTTACTAAGAAATCCCTGTCAGCCTAAAATATAGCTAATATAAGAAATGAACAGGCCTTCTCTCCTACATATGCACTTAGGCCTTGCAAAATTAAACACATTACAGTTACATTCTATGCATTAATTCAACATAATCATCTTATAGCTAAGCATAAGTAACCTACATTTCTAACTCTTAACATTGCATACGATTTACCTAATACCATAACATTATACGAAACTACTCATTATACTTATTACAGATACATTTCACAATAACTAATGGCGTTAATTTCTCTCAAGGCATTAGTACATTTCTAACACTTCTACGTTATATGATTTCAGCAAATGCATTTCTATAACACTTCTAATCATACATAAGTTATATGCGGGTGCTGACTAACGGTGAATATGATGCACCCCTACAAATCTCAATACATATGACGCTCTATCAAAACCTTCAGGAGTGATCTAGACTGACAACCAGCCATGGACAGGTCTTCTTTTCTCTTCTTTTGTGCTGGAGTGGTCTTCCGTTTTACCAGTGTGTAGTGACAGGTCACGTCTTCTCTTCTTTAGTTTTGGTGCTTCAGAGTGGCCCCATTAGCTTTGCAGCCTGGACAACAGGCTGAGCATGTATAGTTCGTGTGGAGAGGGAAGGCACCCTTCGGGGTAGGCGTTGACCCTGTTCACCATAAGCAGGTTGGCTGCTCTGCCTAATAAGTGGTAAGGCTATATCAGCTAGGGAAGAAGGATGCAAACATCAGTTGAGGCTGTATCTGCACCAGGTCAGCACTGGGGCCTGTTGAAGATTTTAACCGCGCGCCCAGCACGGTGAGTTCAGAAGTCAGATAGCAGGCTCCAGGCACTACTAGTGCAGAGAAGCGCTGAGAGAGGACAGCAGCTGATCACTGCCTTTTTGGAGGAGTGTCTGCCTTTGAGGCTGGCACCTTTTTCATCCCTCGCCCCGCCCATTGAAAAACACATTTGTTACTCCAGATGGCAGCAAGTGCCAATGCAGGGCTCAAGTGTTGTGCAGTGGGGCCACATACCTCATTCTCTTTTTCCTTCTTTTGCCCACCGGTTGCTTGGAAATAGGATGTTTTTCCATATAGACGGGCCCCAGAGAGGATAACCACATTGGGTGAAGGAGGCAGACTTATTCAGTGTCTCATTTGGCTTCCTTTCCGGCTAGCAGGGTAGAAGGCAGGAAAGGAAACCCAGATGGCCTCGCTTCCCACAGTGTATGTGAGTGACGTCAATGTAAATGTTGCTGGGGCCTCACCGCTAGCCTTTCTAGGGATGAGACGGGCTTTGCAATAGGCTCCTCTGCCAAGGCTGATGCAGCCACATTGGTGACTCTATTTAGTGGGTGGCACGAGTGAAGCGAAGGCAATACAGTTGACCAGGAGGAGGGGTGCATCGGTCTGATGATTCCTGTCATGCAACAGGCCTCATGGCACCACACTCCTTCCTTTCCCTCCAACACTGGAGCAATAGAGCTGCACCTATCTATGCTGCTACACCTGATGAGTGGCATTCACCTCATCGCCATTTAAGTGTTGTGGGCCCTAGGCCTTCATTGTATGTAGTACAACTCTGACACAAGGTGACAGCCGGTAAATGGAGTGAGGGCACATGGGCCCAGTTCCTTTTGATTACCTGGGTCATCTCACTAGTAGTGCCTGTGAAGGGGCGGGCATGTGTAAGTGTAAGAGCATCTCTGTGAGAGAGGCTTCTGCAGTGATGTACCCTCAGGACACTACACATGTAATTAATTTTTTTGTAGCATTTATATAGCTCTTACTACCACTATGTGGGGCACTGAAGAGCTTGCCTACATGGGCAGAAATCTACCCTATGTAAATTGCATGGTCAGATGGGTGTTTTCTTTGTTTTGTTATCCTATGTGGGACATGTTCCCATCTTGTGATGACCACCGAGATTTTGTTATCGTGTCCTGGGGCACAGCGTGTAACAGTGTGGTGTATGTTATTCCACGTCTGTAAATTTGGTGATGGCTATTTCATTGGCTCGTGCAGTACTGGAGATGGGCAAGTCTGTAGAAGATATGCCTTATGCAAGTGAACGAGGGATAAGTTACAGTTGGCTTCTCACCCATGAGTGTCATAGTATTACTGTTAGTGTGGTTCAGAAATGTTGTGAATGTATTGACATAACTGTATAATACCCAGGTGAACCACATGCCAGCTCTTTTTTCCCTTTCCTGAATATATAAAGTAGTTTGCTGATTGGGTTCTTCCTCATCTGTGGGTTGTGAGGTGAAGATTAAACTTGAAGGTGCTATTGTCTGTCTGGGTTATATTCCAGGGATGTGGGATGATGTAGTTATTTTGGAAACATCCATGCTTTCAACTGCCTTCCAAAGTGCATTTGGTCCTAGATGCTTTAAACCTTGTAGCGAGTTCCAGAGCTTGGTGGCTTGTACTGATAAAGCAGTGTCTACTATGGACTGTGGATGGTAATATGATATGATTATAAATCAGGCAAGGCTGTAGAGCAGTGCCGCTTTGTTTGTATTGCTTGAATTTAACTTGTGGGTATAGTGGGTCTTTCTTTTTGGAGTATGTGTGGGCCATGCATAGTGCCTTGAACATTGCTCTTCTGGCTATAGGTAGCCATTGGAGGGCTTGCAGAACTTGAGTTATTGCAATCTCTTGTGTGAAGATGGAAATGAAGCCTTATAGCAGCATGTTGTATAAGTTGTATTTTGAGTATGATGAATGTTGGTGCACCATGATATAGACAGTTGGCATTGTCAAGCTTGGGGTTTCCGGGTGTGAGGATGGCTTTGCAGTTTCTGTTGGTATCCAAGGGATGGGAAGATGAGACACAGTGTTTTCATTGATGAGAAGGCACTCTTTGTGAGTTTTCCCACTTCTAAAATGGGGCAGGGAACCACAGGAGAATCACAGTTTTATGGTGTTCCTCCCACTCGGTCAAACCCTAAATGAGGCCTTTATGCCTGAATTCTCCAGGTGCTGGATTAAATGTTGTATTCATCACATCTAACATACAGAGTGCCTGAGATCCCATCATATTAGATACCCCTCTTGAGTCTGTACTTACCGCTGCTCAGTTTGATGTTATGGGAGGGCAGAATTATACACCAATATGCAGATCCCAACCAGATCTAATTTAGACTGACAAGCTCAACAGACTTCAAAACCTCTAGAAGGTTCCTACAAAGATAAAACACCTGGATGAGTTAATGCAATATGAAGACCAATCCATTGACAACAGAATTCCTCCTCCTCTACAGGAAGGCTCTCCAACACCTGTACAAAACTGGTTAGAGTCACTGAATTAGCTAGGCATATTTCCTACTCTGTGCCAATGTTAATTCACAGGGCTTCACCAATAAAAGAAATCTGACTATGCTTCCACACATCTCAAAAATAATAAAGGCTTCTCCTTTAAACTTTTTATCCCTAGCAACCTGAAGCCCACAGTACAAGAACAACGCATTAGTGCACTGGTTTAGACTCTGGCACACTCTAAAATCGAAGGAGTGTAAATCCCATTTGGCCACATGGAAAGCAACACATTTTTACCCTATTTTCCTATCCCATAGAGTAAAATGACACATTTATCCAATTCTTCTCTATGGGGTGCTTTTTGTGTTCTTTATAACTTTTAATCTACATCTCTGATCAAATTCACGTTTTATATATTTTGTTTCATAAAAAGTCTTTTTTCAGTTAATCTGGATTAGTACTGGGTTTGTAAATCTAAAATTAAATCTAACTCTCATAGAGGTGTCTCTATAGTTATTTACCCTCCAACCCAACACCCACGTCGCTTCCTTCCAAAGCTGTTAAATAGGGTCGGCCATGAGCCAATCATTACCGTATAGTAGCCAGACATATGCTCTCAGTCTTTCTATCGACTCAGAGGATTGGTTCCTGTTGTGGGGCCTATGCCCACTCATTAGTCATCAAATGTTGAGTCACTCAGTAAAATAATTCTAAATTTGGTAGGGCAATGCCACCATCATATTATTTCTCATCAGTGTGGCCAGTGCTATGCTTTAGGCTTCCTGTCCCACATCAAAGAATAGGTCATCTCATGCACAGTATCCAAAACCACTTCAGGACTCAAAAGGTGTAATTTGCTTCATATATAACAATCTGGCCAAAGTGATAATTTTATAAAGGGCTGCTCTACCCAGTAATGACAGGGGAAGTTGTCGCTAGAGCCTGACATCCAATTTATACTCCTCCACCAATTGGCCCAAATTGCGATTATAAAACACTGGTTGGTCACTAGTTTTGTAGACATCTAGGTAGGTAAACTCCTCTTTTTCCCATTTCAAGGAGCAGCCCCAACTCAACGGTGGCAGTCAGTCTGCTGGGGAAAAACCCTAACAATTTGTGCCAATTGATATGGACCCCGAAAATCTGTCAAATATTTTTAAGATTTCTAGGATCCTCAGATGGGAATGGTTCAGGTCCACCAGGAACAGCAAAATATTATCCGCAAAAAGGGAGATCCTATCCTCCCACTCTGGATCCCATCATAGGCCACTAATCATCCTGGCTTACCCAATTTGCAAATGGCTCCACAGCCAGTGCAAACAACAGAGCTAATGGGGCAGCCCTGCCTCATTTCCCTGACCAGCCCAAATTTCCCTGAGGGAGTCCCATTAACTTTAACTCTTGCTTTGGGGTTTATGTATAAAAGTGCAATCTGGGTCAAAAAGAAGGTCTGAAGCCCATCTTTGCAAGTGTTGCCATCAAATGAGGCCATTTGGGAGAATTGAAGGCCTTTTTGGCATCTAGTGAGAATAACAGCACTGGCTCTCTTATTAAATCAAGTCGAGCCAAATGACCAAACACGCATAAAATATTATGCTTTGTCAACAGATGGTATGTTTGAAAGAACAAGGGCACCCAATTAACATTGGTCAGGGACCCTGGGTTATAGTTTGCTTTGAATACAGTTGTCCCCAGACAAGTATGAATGGAGAGGGCTAATGAATATAGACTCAGAATCAGTGCTATAGTAAGTGATGACAAACAGTACACATTAACAATGACAGTAAGGAAAAGGAAAGGGAAAAGCGGGGGGTTCAGGCAGTCTCATTTGTTTGCATGTATCATATTGAAATGGAGCAAACTAGAATGTTTAGTAGACACCAATACACATAAAAAGTGTTCAGTATGCAAGTGTATAGGGTGTACTTATAGGTTGACAACGTTTCGATCCCTTTACAACATATATGGGATCATCATCAGGACATTTAAATATTTACATGCCTGAATATATGGCACAGTGAGAAGTGCACATAGTGGCTGCTCAAGAGGTATTAAATTCTGTGACGCTGAGAGTAAAGAGCCAGCCAGGTGGTGTAGACACCTACAGGGAGGCAACAAGTGGTATAAGGTCCGGGAAGGATTCTGGGAACCTTCTAGAATAGTGAGCAGTCGAGCGGAGATCCATTGGTGAGACGTCAATGCAGGGCCAGAAAATTGTTCCTTTTTCCATGAGGGGCCCTGGTCAATGCCTGGGACACAGGGGAATTGTCCGCCAATGGGCTAGGGAGATATATCCTTCAGTGTTGTCAACCACGTCCGCGGTTCATTCAAGAGTAAGGTCTAGATTGGCCTTTCTGGAGTTTAACGGGCGATGTCAGCCCATCTAGTTCTGGATATGTGTGAGGATGGTGGCGCCGCTTTTCCCTTTCCTTTTCCTTACTGTTATTGTTAATGTGTACTGTTTGTCATTTTGTTTGGTAGGATGCGGGCTTGTGTCCCACCTTATTATGTTCTTGTTAATCATTTAATCTTATATAAATTAAACCATTTTGTCCGGCTGGACATCACTTAATATAGCACTGATTCTGAGTCTATATTCATTAGCCCTCTCCATTCATACTTGTCTGGGGACCACTGTTGTCAACAGATGGGGCATAAATCCCAATTGATCAGGAGCAATTAACCATTCAAATAACCTGACAGAGGCAATTAGCTAATAACTTTGGCAAAATCTTAGTCTTAACATTTAGAAAGGTGATCGGTCTACAGGAAACACGATCCTCTGTTCCCTTTTTATGAATGAGAAGAGTGGTTGCGGTTCGAAGGCCATGTGCAAGGGTACCCATTTCCCAAGCCTCAGAGAACATATTCTTGAGCGGCTTTTACCTTCCCCCAATACACTTAGACTCCCGAGGCAAAATCATTGGGACCTGAATTGCCTCAGGACCTCTGCTGTCTCCACTTCTGCCATATATCCTCAGAAAACGTACTGTCTTCGCTGGAGAGGACCAGGACATCTCTCATAAACCCTGCAAACTCACAACATGCATCTTAAATATAGAGGTATATAGTTTTCCCATAAAGCCTGCAAAGTCTTTTGCAATGTCCCCTGCCACCTCTGCCATCTCTGCCCTTTCGCCCTCCTCAGTACTGATACTATTGACCCACTGTTGGCCTTCGCAGCTTTGTTCTCCACCTCAGGTACCTTACCTTATTTTGCCCTGTACTGTGTCCACTCTTCCCTTTCCATCTGTTCTTACCTGTGACATATGCAATAAAATGGCTCCGAGTCCATATTTCAGCCCGTGACTCCACTGTCCCATTGGTTTCCTTAAAGCACAGAAAGCACAGTTTGGTCACCTCAATGATATGCCTTCTGCTGTTCCAATCCACTAACTCACACGGGTCTAAAATACATTCCAGTCATTTTCTGATTAATAGTGTTTCCAATATAGTTGCCCTTGTCAAGTCTTTTGTCCCTTTGCATCTTCCCGTTTGCCTCTGTGGCACCAGGAGATAATCCAGTCGGGACATCATAGTGTTCAACACATAGGAGTATTGTCTGGCCCCGGGCTTAGCAACCCTCCAAAGGTCCACTAGACCTGGTGCCCGCACAAAAGCCTGCATATCCATATCCTCCCTAATCTGTCGATTCAACACCCATTCTCTATCAACAACCCCTGCATAGTCAGTTCAAATCACCCGCTAATATCAGGATACCCTCTGAGGTCTGTAAAATCCATTCCCCCATCTTGTCTAACCTAGTCGACTATAGACCCGGGGGAAGATACCAGGATGCCACCAGCAGTTTTTCTCCCTTCCAGTGCCCACTAATCACTGTATAGCATTCCTCTGGATCAGCCAATTCTTATCAAATGAAGGGTGTTAGCAAATGTTTGGAACACCAATAAATTGCATAGCAAGGGCAGCACTAACTATTTTCCGAATTTATAATCTAAAATATACTGTAAATGTCTGTAAAGATTCATTTACTTTTTATTACTAACTTATTTTATTTTTATTTTCAGGCCAAACTGTAATGGACACAACCACAGCTGGTACTACTGGTAAGAACTGATTTAATTTGTGTCAGTTTTCCGGCACCTTTCTCATGCATGCATTTGTGTTATCTGGAATAATAAATATTCACATTCTCCTAGGTACAGGGATTATGTTTTTGCAAGGCTCTTTCAGCCAAAGTGCCAAGTAGTTCATGTCTCAGGGGCTTTCTACTTTTCGCCTGATTCAGGAAGATAATCTGTGAAATGAAACTGACATTAACTAAAAAAACTTGTATTAGATGGAAAATAATTAAGACATGTTTGGATATTCACAAGAGAAACAGGAAACTTGGAACTCAGGTTTTATTAGGTCACAAGCAGTGAGTGATATGCTAAATAAATTGCAAGTTAAACTGAGTTCCCCTTGTTAGACATTATGAGTTGTCTTTTGATGTAGAACATTGATTCAGGTCTGTTTTGTATGATTTTCAGATCACTTTTCTAGAACTTAGTGTTTCATTAGAGAATGTTTTAAATATTTTAATTACCAAAAATCATATACAGTTGGACAAAAAGAGACTTAATATTTAATATTTATTCCATTGCTTATCATTCACATGAATGCTCTATCTTGTATCCTTGGATAGCCACAATAGCAGAGTTACTCTTTAGATGTGAACACAGGTAAAATGTTTAACTTATCAATGTTCTTTTGTGTCGAGAACCATCAAACCTTTATCCGTTCTTTATAACTCACTCTATAAAGAACACATACCTCTTTTCCAGGTTGGGGTGGTTTTGTAAGTGTTCAGAAAACCTTAATCTCAATCTGATTTTATTTAAATTAAAATATAATGGTGCTTTCTGCATGTTGACTCGTTGTAATATTATGCTATCTTAACTTATGTCATGTTATTCTATCTTGATCATGTTATATTTTAATACTATGCTATGCTGACGTACGCCATTTGCGTATTTTGCCTTAACTTATGTTGTAATATTGCACTATGTTGATTTATGACATGCTAGGGTGTATACTTATGCTAGCTTGTATAATGTTTTGTAATTTTACAATATTTTGCTATCTTGACTATTGCTATGATGCAATACTACACGATGTTGAAGTATCCTATAATGTGTTATTTGTTTACATCAAAATCAACCAGTGCTACAGTTCTTCCTGTACCCAAGGTAGCACTTATATTATTTCTTAAGGTATGTCATCTTAGAAAACCTCAGAAGAGTTAAGGAGTCAAAACATAAGACCAGCGTAATATAGTAAATTAGTATTGATATGTTTAGTTAGCTCAAAAATGCATTGTTGAATATTTATCACCTTGTAAAACAAATACTTCACCCTCTCCTGGGCTGAATCCTATGGAGACTTGACTCTCCTGTGGCTTTATTGTCATCTCAATGCCACCTATACACCTCCTGTAGCTCTTATTAAGCAAGCTAATGAAATAGTGCAACTAAGTAATCTAACCACAGGTACAAAGGCCAAAAAAAGTATGGAATGCGATTGCACAACAAATGTTTACCACCTAGATTCGTGATCAAATCCCGCCTTTCACTTCAGTTGGACACCTTGACTAGTATGAGTGTACCAAATGATGATCACCCTATGTTCTTGCATGTATGATTTAGGTGTACTGAAATCTCAAAATAAGATTGAACCAACCTCAGCCCCCTGACGCTTTCCACAGTTCCTTCCACTCTTATATTGCTGATCGGAGGTCGATAGTAAATGTCAGTTGTTGCTTCCAGTTACCAGTTAACTGTTTCATGGATTCATTGTACAGGTAGGTTTGACCATCACTATGACCTGATGGCCCTGTGGCAGAGAACTAACTATTCCAAGGTTCCAACAGCACAGTCAACTGGGGCTCAACCATCGGAAACACTGAAGTTCCCCTCCTCTAAATGGCGCAGGAGAGCCTTGAGTTTGATGGAAACTCTGGCTTTGAGACAGCTAACTACATTGTATTTGTCATCTATAGAGTTTTCAGAAAAATTAAATGTGGTTTCGAGAAAATGTATCAACTAGAACTTAATCACCAAAACACTATAACTTTTGCAATCTAAGAGTGGACACCTGTAAGTGGTTATCTTTCCCCGAAAGAAGTGAACTAGGTGATTAATCCACATAAGCAACAGCACAATATTTAATTTGAAAGCCACCTCCAATACAGACATCTAATACTTCGTACACTTCCTGTACTTCATCTAGACCTAGATGTCCAGCACCTACTAGAAGCTCAACAATACTATGACAGAATTCCCACCATTCTGCAAGAACAGCAACACATCTGGTCCAAAACTGGCTCAACGATAAGAAACCTGGACAGAAATGTTTTTATTTGTATTTTGCCAGATACATAAAACAAAAAGATTCAACACAGAATCAATTACAGTCCTGCAGTGACATACATATAATGGTTGTATGTCATACAATTCCGCATCATAGCCCCTTAGGACGTCTGGAACAATCAAGTTCTGCCCGTTCACATATCCCCATTGTTGTAGCACCAGGCCCCTCTTCGTCTGGGATGTTTGAAAGTTAGGAGGCCAAAACTGATGCGCAGAATGAAAGGAAAGGCACCTCAAAAGGCCCACTAATCAGTTCCCAGCCCCACATCTAGGCCATAATACGCTCTCCATTTGCCCCATAACCTGCGGAATTTCTTCTGGAACCCCTCGCCTTGAAACCTGGACAATTTGGAACCCCAACTTTCACCCAATGGTAAGTCACTGTAAACTTCCCTAGACTCCAACCTCCCTATTAAGGAACACATTGCGAAGAAGACCAAGATTGTACTGTACCAGCTCTGTCTACTGAAGAAAGTGAAACCATTTATCCCCAAAACGACTTCAGAGTTTCCACTCAAGCATTCATACTCTTGCTTCTGGATGGTGGCAACTGCCTGCTACAAAGCCTCCCAGTCGCCACACCGGCTCCGGTTAAAGGCACACTTCATGCCACAGTAAGCCTTATTAACGGCCTAAAGAAATACGATCCCATTACCCCCACTCAGGTACAGCCCCACTGCCATCCCTCACCATATTCAAAATAAGTATCATCATCTACAAAGCCTTCAGTGGGAATACCCTTGTCTATCTAGCTGACAAACTCACTACCTCCACTGGCTCGCAACACATTCGCAGCTAGAGCACTATTCAGACTGGAGTCAAAGAAGTGCAAAAATTACAAACAGATTTTATGCGGCCAGAATCTAGAACATCATCCCTGTATCCATCAGGACTGCTTTGACTGCCACTTTAGAAAAGAGTAACTTTACCATTGTATTTTACAGTAATGCAGACTTAACCCCTTAAACTGAGCAGAAAAAGACAGTAAGTCATTGCTTAATTTGAGCAGGTGGTTTAAGGTGTTCGACAAAGGCGCTTATTGTCAACACCGGCTCTTATGGCAGCCTGCCACATGGTGACACTGTCTGTCTTATTTTTTGAGGGGCTCAACAGCTGTTGTTGAATAATGAAAAATGCATAAACATCCCGAATACCTGCCACTTAGGCGGCATGCATTAGTTCATTTTAAAATATTTATTTAAAGTCTGAATTGTAACACTTGTATGAGTGTGATAACTAATAGTAATAGTGCTGTCACTGGCAGTGCTAGTGGGAGCATCGGTGAAAGCTGCAGTGGCCTGCTGGCAAGGGCCTCAGCACTTCTTTCTTTATAAATTAAGTACTGCAGTGAGTCCACATTTTGTTGTAACATCACACTTTGAAATGGTGAATAGCCAAAAGTAGTAAAGTTACTACAAAGTGTAAGAGTAAACGTACACATGTAGATTTGCTCATGTGTCATTTTACCTTTGTGAATGGGCCCTTATTATTTTAAATGGTCTCAATCATTCCAGGATAGCTAAACCTGTACAACTAGGTCCTGGGCTGAAGTATTATTCATGAGGTAGGTCGCAAATTGTAACTCATTCCAATTGGAGGGCATCACAAGTATGGTGACATGCTAAGGTCAACAGGCCACCTTGTCTGTGATGGCCTTTCAATAAAGTCAACTTTTTTTTAATGCAGCCCGTTTCCTTAAAGGGAATGGGACTCTGTTTAAAAAGACAGGTTTACTTTTTTTGTATGATTAAAAGTTGACAGTAATTTCATGGACCACTGCTTACTCTCCAAAAATGTTTTGCTAAATTCACAAAGGGTAAGAGGCCCTCAAAGGACTCTTTCCCTCTTGCAAATAGGTTATCACCCCAACTTGGAGGTTAGTAAAATGTCAATGTTTTTGCACCCTGAATACGGAAGCAAAACATTGATACATACGTTACTGATTTTGAGTTTGGTAGGGGCACCTACAAAAACACCCCTTCCAGATACTGCATTGACATGCATTCATAATCAATTTTAGAAGTCGGAAACACTTTTCTGACTCCTAAAATGGGATTAGCACATAGCAAATAGCATTTTACAGTTGGAAATGATGAATACAAGCATTTGCAACTGTTAAAATGCTTTGTACATCTGGAACTGCATTATTTCAATTCCTCCTCAATATCTCTATATGCAGAAAGTGGCAGAAGTGATATCTTAGCATGGCACTATATTTGATATGTGGGACACACCAACATCAATTGTTTCAGCCTGGACTCCAGTGTCCACAAACCTGTGTGGCAGAGAGGCCGCCCGCCAGCAGATCAGCACGCCAAGCAGGCACTTAAAGCAGAAGCTCCGCTTGCACAGCGTGGGACACCCTTGGGTACGCCCAGTAGCGTGCCTGGGTGAAGACTAGGCCAATAGCGGGCCCGTCTGTGCTCGGAGGAGGCGGAGCTAGGCCACACACCTGTGATCTTCAGTTCTGTGCCTACTATGCAGTAAGTTCTTTTGCAGTCATTTTCACTTCTCTACACTTCTTCAGCAGTTCTGTGCTTTTTTCTGTTTCGTGTATAATCACTTCATAATGGGGAAGAGAAAAACTACTACTGCAAGGGAGATCCATGGGCAGGCACCATAGTATCATATTTAACAAATGCTATGGGATTCCATGAGAAGGAGATTGACTCTGTGGAAGAGCAGCTGTGTGCTGCTACCAAATCTGTTTCTGATAAAGGGAGTGGGGCAGAGTCTAGTGATGAACCAGCAGCAGACCTAACACTCCCTTGCAGCAGTTAGACGCTAGAGGGAGGAACCTGTGCGCAGCAATTGTGATAGATTAATTAACAATGCTGGGTGCTGTGCATGATGATGCACCGGTTGTACTTAATCCACTGGACTCATATTGTTTAACGCCTCCAGCCAAAAAAAAAGCGCCCCCAGCGCAGGAAAGGAGAAACTGCTCAGGATGCTTACCCAGTAACTGAGTGGGCTGTGCCAAGCACAGCAGGGCCCATGACGATGACTATGGACAGAGTAAGATTACACGCTTAGAGGATTAACTAGTGAATTTGAGTTCTGCTGTAATGAGCAGGCTGGACCCACTTAATATGCAATTTTTTGGGCACAACTTAAAATGACCATTATCACAGGGCTTTCACTAAGTGAAAACAATGCCTGAATTCAAATCACAAAAAAGGTCCGGTTACTAGAACCACCTTCTCCAGGCCTTCAAACTCTCCAGCTACCACCAGAGGGCACTCTGTTTGTGCGAATTCTTCAAGGTGCTCCTCTGCAGAACCCAGGTACCCATGAAAACTATGACCAGCTGCTAAATAAGGTTGTGCATTGCCTTCACAGGAAGGTGGATGGTTCATGGCAACTACATGATGTGATTTAACCACAGAGTAACTGCATACCTAGAGTAGCTCGTAGTGTTCATCAGGCTCTGTTGGAATTTAGTCTGGTGGATATCTGGAGATTGCGCAGTACCACTAAGAGGGAAGGCACACATGCCACGCCTGCGCATAGCAGTTGGTCCAGATTGTACTACTGGTTGCTCAGTAAGAATGCAGCGGAGTGGGTGACGCAGGTCATTAATCACCCACGGATCATGTCAGACCACAATCCGGTGCAACTCACTCTGCGCATCCCCACTCTAACCCGTCGCCCGTTCACATGGCGCTTCTGATCTGAAGCACATCTTGACCCTGTATAGAATGACACTGTTCGCAAAGCAATAGAGAACTACTTCTTAGAGAATAAGGGCACTGTCGATAGCGCTGCCACGCTATGGGAAGCGTTCAATGTAACGGTTCGGGGAGTTTGTATGAGCACTACTGCTGGCATTTTGAAGGACCTAAGAGCGCAACTTAGCAAGATGGAAACCTCTCTCACAGACCTCAAGAAAGTCTATACAGTTAACCCCTCCCCTGACACGTTAGCACGCATCCAAACTCTGATTCATGAGTATGACGAGGCTGCGGAAACGGAAATATGTTATGTCAACCGTAGACCTGTGGCTAGGCGATATGGAGAGGGAGGGAGACCGAACCGCACATTGGCTGGAAAGATTAAAGCACAAGAAGATCATTGTCATATTGATAAAATCGTTGACTCACGAGGGGGGAGCACTACACTCCACTGAGTATATTAGAACAGTTTAGAGAATATTATGCTGGTATGTACGCATCTCACGGGACAGGACCGGACTCCGCGTCCGACGATTATCTAGAAAATATTGCTTGCGCGTGGCTGGCTGATGGTCATAGAGAGTACTTAAGTCAGCCAATAGACATACTGGACATCAAAGACGCGATATGCGCTCTGCCAAACGCAAAAGCTCCGAGACTAGACGGTCGGACAGCGGAATTCTACAAAGTCTATGCGGATCTTCTGGCTCCATATATATTGAAAATATATGCCGAGGCTCATGAGGTGGGGGTGCTACCTCCATCCCTCCGGCAGGCTCTTATCATTAACCTTTTGAAGAAAGATAAGAATCCAGAGGCTTGTGACTCTTACCGGCCACTGTCTTTGATCAACATAGATGCGAAGATACTAGCTAAGATCCTTGCCACAAGGCTTCAGCCATTAATGCCGTGCTTGGTCCTGCCGGACCAATAGGGTTTTGTTCCGGAACGTTCAATGTCTCACAATTTGCGAACCATTTTTGCTATGATGCACGTTCTTAACCCTCACCTGCGCACTGCGGCGGTCATGCTTGACGCAGCCAAAGCGTTTGATTCTATAGAATGGAACTACATGTTTTGTATACTACAATGCATGGACTTCCCGTCAGTGTTCTTGGAGTGGATTAATATTCTGTATGCGGATCCGTCGGCTAGAATTTGTGTTGGAGGATTAACATCTGAGGCATTTTCTATTGAGAGAGGTACCCATCAGGATTGCCCTTTGTCGTCACTGCTCTTTGCCATAGCCATCGAGCCATTGGCGTGCACGATACGACAGAGACATAGGGAGACCGCCCTCAACTTCAACCACCGTCCGGTTGGCATCTCACTTTATGCCGACTATATGTTTTGTTCTTGAGAGACCCTGAGCGCTATTTGGCACAGGTGTTACAGGAATATACTAGATTCGGGTTGATCTCAGGTCTTACTATCAATTGGGATAAGTCATTCATTATTCGTCTGACTGTGGTAACATCAGCACCTCCTCTGGCGTACCCGATAATATGGACGGAAGATGCAGTTAAGTATTAGGGGTTCTGGGTCCGCCGGTACCCTGAAACAGTGGTTAGGGAGAACTATGGGCGGCCTTGCACCACGCTGGATCATCAAATAGATACATGGACTACACTGCCATTGTCCCTTGCGGATCGTATTGCTATCATCAAAATGGTGGTGCTTCCCAGCTTTCTGTATCTTTTTTCCAACATCCCAATACAATTAATGCAAAGGTTTTTTACTACGCTACGCACATCTATACTTGGGCTGAGCTGGGGTGGTAAGCATGCCCGAGTGTCCTGGGACATACGCTAGACTACGCTAAAGGGGGCTTTAGTGTGCCGACTCCGTATATATATTATCTCAGTGCGCAAGCGCAATATGCATACTACTGGATAAACACACAAGACTTCATACCTCATGTGGCGGTTGAGGATGGGGACGCATTGTTGGTCCCTCTCCGCAGTATCCTTACACACACGCGACACCCTAAAAATGGAAATAAACACAATAGACACTACGATAGTAGCCTGGCGTACTATTGGGCGACTAGCGAACAAACTACCGCTATACGCCCCTGCGATGCCAATAGATTTTCACGCTGCGATCTCGGTCACGCACAAAACTGGCCCCATGCTTTTGATCAGGGAGGCGGGACTGACTACAATGCAAGACCTCTACCCTGGAGGTTCTTTCTGACCCTTGCAGATTTACCATACGTTATCAACCCCACCCTGCTCTTTCGATTTTGCCATTCACCGACTGCAACATGCCATCAGAACGCACTATCCCACATACCCAGCAGAGCCACCGACTCTTCAATCCCTTCAAATGCTACTGACTACTCCGTCACGCCAGAAGCTAATTACAGGGCTGTACAGGGCAATAAGAGATGAGAAGGTCGATAAGCCAGACGTGAGCCTGGCAAGGTGGAATGCGGTGCTGCCCGTGCCTTTGACGCTGAGGGAATGGGAGCAGGTGTGTAGTCTCACTAGTAAACTTTCCTCAAACGGGAATCTCCGCATCATACATTTTAAATACTTACACCAGACATATCACATGCCACTGCGTCTACACAAATTTGTACTGAGAGACAACAGCAAGTGCAAACGTTGTGGGCAGATGGAAGCGGACTTTATGCACCTCGCTTGGGAGTGCAGGAGGGTGGCTGGCTACTGGGAGCGAGTGGTGCAACTCATAAAAGAAATGTCTGGTTCGGATGTCCAATGTACGCCTGTAGTATGTCTGCTGAGTTACGTCCCTCATGTGAAAGGAGTTCTGGGGAAATATGTACATATTGCACTGCTTACGGCTAAGAGGGGAGTTTCCATAACATGGGGAAGTAGACGAGCACCAAATGTGGAGAACTGGATTAAGGACATGGTTTACTGTAAAGAGACATTGGAACTCTATGCTGAGGAACTGCCGTTTTCTTCTAAGCTCAGAGACATTTGGGAGCCTTTAAGTATCTATTTGCAAAGACAACCCAGTGAAGACACGCAGAGTGATGATGATTAAACCTGGGGGGTATAAGTGATTAGCCCAACCTGTGGTTCAGTGATAGTAGAAATCTGAATTGTCATATATTCTGATTGTGGTATTGTTTGATCATGTGTCATAGCGGGCTGTTTTGAGGAAAAAGAACAAATTGTACCAAAGTCTTGGTGTTAATTATTTTGGAAATGCAATTAAAAAGATTTAAAAAAAAATAAAACTACATAATGTGATCAACCATGTTCTTAGGGTTTCCTGAGTTGGCAACCCTCCAAAATCAGACAGCAATGACTGTAGTGTTGTCAACTTCAGGAGCAGAGCCATAGTTAAGCAAATCCTGTGCAGAAAAACAGCAAGTGATGGCCCTTACAAGACCGTTGATTTACTCATCTAATAAGGGCATTATAATGGGCTGGGTGAAAGTAGACAAAGATTTGTGCCTCTCAAATTTAATAGCTCGCAACATGTTGTGACTTTACCAGTGCCTGGAGGTGAACAAGGAGGGGGGCTTAAGATAATCAGCAACTTTGATAGAATATGTGGGACCACTCGATAAACACCCATCATAATAGCTGTTGCTGGCACTTAAAGCTGTGCCAAAGGATCCATAGTGGATTAGCCTGTGTAGGGAGAGGTATAAGGCTGCTATAGTCACCCAGAAAAGAACATTAGGGGAAAAGGCCTACCATGATCTGGTTAAAGCTTCTGAGGTCAGAAATAGTAAGCTTTTCTGGCAAACAGTCAATTGGAATTACTTGGAGATGGCCCATAACACTAGGATTGACACAGTGATTTACCCGGAGACGTGGGTAGAGCATTTCTACCAACTATACTCGGACTCTGCTTCCACTATTAGTTATGTTCAAAATATGACCCAAACTCTTCCACTCGCATCTTTAACAGCCCCTCTGCAAGCCCTCTGCACCCTTGCGATTGAAGTATCTGATGTGGTAGAAGCTATTAATAAATGCC
This sequence comes from Triturus cristatus, assembly GCF_964204655.1. Lineage (NCBI taxonomy): Eukaryota > Metazoa > Chordata > Amphibia > Caudata > Salamandridae > Triturus > Triturus cristatus. The sequence continues at coordinate 255,379,133 of NC_140586.1, forward strand.
CCACCGCAAAAGTCCCATGCCCGGATAGGATACCAGCAAATCTTTTCAAGGCAAATCTTCCCCTCTGGGCTCCTCTCCTGACAAATGTTCTCAAGGCTGCCTTAGTTACTGGCCCACCCAAGACCTGCTCTCACGCGACAATTGTCCCATCTTCATAAAATAATCTAAGCAGGACCCAAAGTGCTATTGCCCAATTTCTTTAATAAATTCCACTGCTGAAATAATGGCAGGAGGCTGCCGGAGCTCATTCAAACCTCAGCAAGGGGACATAAAGTGCTCTTGGGTCTCCAGTTTGGGTTTCATGCTGGCCTTGGGACTGTAGAACAATGCCTCAATCTTTACCTACTAATTAATAAATATAGCATAGCAGAGGAAGGTAAAATGTATTCAGCTTTTCATGGATCTGAGCTCAGCTGTACGACTCCATCAATAGGTCGAAACTCTGGGCAATTATGATAGCGCTGGAGGTCGAGCTCAGTATCATAAGCTTTTTAACCTGTTGAGTGCTCATGACGAGCTCATCTCATCATGAGTCACAGTGGAGCTGTGCTCATGACGAGCTGAGCTCATCATAACGGTCGCGGCCCACCCACGCGCGATTAATTCCCCGCCTGTGCGGGAGAATTAATCAGTGGGCGGGGTCGTGACGAGCTCAGCTCATCATGAGCACAGCTCCATTGTGAGTCATGATGGGCTGAGCTCGTCACGAGCACAGCGGCGCCGCGGCCCCCTCTCCCACCCCCGCACCGCGGGGGAATTACCCCCGCAGGGAAGGGGTTAAGAGAACTCCACCTGCATGTAACAGCTAGCGTCAGGTATGGTCCAGCAGGTGAAGTAACAGACAATTTTAAACTCCACCGAGGTGTTCACCAGTGATGCGTATTGGCCCCCTTCCTCTTCTCTTTATATATTAATGGCCTGGAAAAAAATCTACAGACATTTCGTGTCGATTACCCTATGGTTGGCAAACATAGTGTACTGGCCTTAGTTTATTAGATCAGTTTTGTGTGTTTGAGTAGCTTAGATTTAATGGCCAATCAATCCAAAACACATATAATGATTTTTGGATCTCGAACGAGGGAGAATACGCCTTTCTTTATTAATGGCGCCAAAATCAGAAAGGTCTCGTCTTATCCATATTAGCGAATATTATTTGACAATAGAATGGTTTGGGACTCTTTGAAAGCAGGCAGGCATTAGCTAGAAGTATTGAAGCAGTTTTGGGTTTTGCAGCCAGAGTACGTAGCACGCCAAAAAATGATGTGATAATAATTCATAAAGCTAAATGTTTCCCGGCCGCCACACATGGGACTGGTGTTTGGTGTTTCTGTAATCACACAGGTCTGGAAAAGGTAGACAATGTTTTTACTAAAAGGTTGCGTTCAGCCCCAAAGACCACCAGTAATTTTATATGCCATATGAAACTCGAATTGGGGCACATATGCGATTCAGTTAGGCTACAACTGCTCATGTTATGGGAGAACAGGAAGAAACTGTATTAAACCATGCAATCTTAGGTGATTACTTGCAAATGGAAAAGAGTTAAAAAATTCAATTAATCACACATATACATAAGACTTGTAACTGTCTGAACCTAGATGAGCTGTTTTTGAATCCCCATGCTTTTACATCCAAGTTTTCTAGACCACTGAAGAAATTATTTTCAGCTAAATGTGCCGATGAAAGAATGTTAAAAAATGCAAAAATGTCTACAGTTGCTGCATATGCTCGGATCAGCACGTGCTGCGGTATTGAGCCTTATTTGACCCGGGTCAGCAACCTACGCCACAGGTACTTTCTCATCAGACTACGTCTGAATATTGCACATTTCCTTGTAGTGTACCCGAGACAAGGTGCGCTTGCCACCAACGTGCCTGTCTGCCCACGTGATGATCAGCCTAAACACAGCACAACATACTTTATCCTTTTCTTAGAATATTATTCTCCATCAAAGAAAGTGCTTATTTTACCCTTCTTCAAGAAAGCAAACTGTAGACCGTGTAGGACCGTGTAGGACCGCCATGGAGCTTTTGCAAACATTACCATCTGTAGATATATGTTTTGCGATTGCGACCTATATACAGCGATCGATATGCCTGTGCTCTGCATCCATTGTATGGACTGGCAATCCTGTATAAGCCAAAATGGTTCATTGCCATAGGTTATGAATGTAGGTGCACTTCTTGTGCCTCAATACAGCTGCCATGCAGGTAACGGGAAGCACCCCTGAAGATGATTAAGTCTTTCGCTGGCTATAAGAACTCAAGAAGCACTGATACCCACTCATCTAGCAGAAAGTCTTAGTGTTTGGTTGGACCAGTTATTTTCTTTCTCAAGCAGATGATGGTAGAAGTGGCTAGAAGACATCATCCCGAAGCATGTGATGTTCAGAAGCTTATGAGGACCTGAAAACAGACCACTAACAAGAAATAGCACCGCTACTACTCAACAGGGAGGTTGCATTGCAGTATACATTTGTAAACAAAAAAATTCAGTTCAGTATACGGATACTAATGGAGTACATCTCATGAGCGCCTGTGGAAACGAGTCCCACACTAAAGCACACTGCGTCAAAATATTGGATCAGGCAATGCCAGGCTCATGACCCAATGATGAAGCTGAAAAGCAAGACCATTAAAGTATGAAACTGTCCATAGTGGAAATCCTAGAACCCCAATAGAGGGCAATAACTTCCTGCGAGGTGGATGCTGTTCACACATAGAACTAGTTGATGTGTAAACAAGGGTGAGGGAAAGGAAAATGATTACTGTGATGTGTCAAGCAATATCATCCCTTAGTAATATGCATTACCGCAACACCTGTCACAAGATAACTAGGTGCTAGGAATCTTCTTAAAAGGTTTATGACCACACCGAAATAGAAGGATCCATCGTTAAGGGTTTTCTCTAAGCACACATTCTTCACTCCTTTCAAAAGTGCTCCAGTGGGAGCCCGCCATGTGTACCCTGCAGTCACCAAAGTGCGGAGGACACAATGGTGGAGCACGTCACCTAGAAGAATGATGCTCTTTGCCCTTTTTAAGCAAGAACCTTAAAGTTGGGTTCTTCTGTTTGGATATCATAACCATAAGAGGAGGGTCCTGGTACAGTGTCCTGTGACAGACAATGCGGTCATCCACCCATACTGAACTGGCCTGGTTACTCCAAGGACAAGGGCGTATTGAGAGCTCACTTGTGTGGTGATTCCTTCTCAAGGGCAACCGGCTGATCCCGCTGGTGTAGGGTCACACCTGCCGCTCCCATGTGCTTGATCCGCCCACCATTGAAAGAGACCGCAAAGTGATATGATGCTATGTTGTAAAGCAAATTTACCATTTAATACATAAATTGAACTACCATGGACTTCAAATATCAATAGGGGCTCTAGTTGTGAAGTCTTTAGCATCTGTCAGAAAATGAATGCCACAGGATGTCGACTATGACCCCATTCTGAACCCACTGGAGAAGGACATTAAACCCTATCAGCAGATCAGTAGGTTGAACAAGGCGGGGTTTCACATAATAGCCAATAGCGTGTCACAAAATGCTCAAACGCATGTGCAAGTATCTTGACTCAACTTCGCTAAATTTATGGTATTTTTTTAAAGTACTAGATTTTGCTTACATTTTCGAAGTGATCGCTGCTTTCGAAATATCAATTTTATATAAGTTACATTGCGAGAACCACTGCTGAGGCAAAAAAGATTATCTCAATTGTGTGAGAGAACTTGAAGTCTTCAAAGGTTTGTTATATCACTTTAATTATGATTTAATCTGCCTTTTGTTGCTGTCTGGACCTAACAGAATCATTCATTCAGAAAACGCTCCAACTGAATTAGGGTGTGGGTATGACTTTTCCACAACTTGTAGTGGCAGTTTGGAGTTTTACTTTGGGTGTCATACTTTGTCAGTAAATATTGGTGCACTGTAAAATAATAAAGACCAACATATTCGTTGTTTAATTTCTACACCAGGTGCCAAAGTGCCAAGCCTTGCTCAGTCCTCTACCACGCAAACACCAATCACCACTAGTGATGCACCTCTTGCCGCAGACGACAATCAACCACTCAGCACCGCTGTCATTGCACAAGACCCACCCAGCACCGGAGTGGATGACGCTTCAGGTTTGCCGCCTTTCAGTGGAGTTGGTGATGGGAGTGTGAGGGAGTATTTAATGAATGCACACCACAGATGTCACTTGGATCGGTTTGCATGTCATGCATATGAAGCACGACCTAAAAGGGAAAGGAAAACGTAAAATAATTCAGCGTAAAAGTTTTTCCGATAGTCTTCATAGTGATCAGGGCCGGCTTTAGTGCTGGTGGCGCCCTGTGCGGCATTGCTTGTTGGCGCCCCCCAATGACCACCTCCACAACAGATTCTCTCACTAGCACAATTTAACAGTGACAAAGTCTCCATAACCACACTCTCTCAGATGCATTGAATTAGTTATATAGCGCCACTCATACCACTGTTGGGTGTCCGAGCACTTTGCATCACACACACATTACACAGAGACAATCAATCATACGTGTGTAAATCAGTGTATAGGAAGTGTTACATAAGCCAAAGGACTAAAAGTGTAGGAGTCACGTGTCATCCATACTGGTAGGCAGTATAGTTTAAGAGTGCTTGGTGTGGAGAAGCACAAACACAGAGTCGAAAAAGAAACAGCATAGTTGGGAGTTTTCTTTAATAATAAGAATCGATTTCTAGCCAAATTAACCCTTTTTGCAACATTAACCAATGTTCTAATAATGTATACTTTGCAGTGTGTATGCAGTTCTAGGATGAACGTTAATAGCTCATTATTCTATATTAGGACTTTAAGTTATAAATTGCAAGTAACAAAAGGATGTCTCTTTTGAAAGCAGTAACCTGCTGATCTGTTTACATCATATGCACTCTGTAATCTAATTAGTACACGTTCTTTGTAGCAGGTTTTATAACGTAGGTCGCACGATGAAGGAAGAATAACGAAACGTGTAAGCAAATCCTTGTTGTTTATTTGGAACAAGTGAGATAGTCACAAGCGCCCCATCGGTCTGCACCTCCACCCAATCCTCGAACTGCTCCAACCGCTCTCCCTCAAAACCCGCATTCTTCCCCACGTGCTAGAATCCCCACGATCATACTCACGCGTACAGAACCATTCATACAATGGCTTGCAAGCCAAGATGCAACACATCTCCTTCCTTCAAATATATATCAAACTATTTACAATAATAAATATTAAACTGATCAAAATAACAAACTAAAAAAAAATAAACAAACATAATAAATAATAAGAAACATAAAAATAGATAACATTACATTCCGATTCTCAACAGCTCAGGTTTAAACATTTTTTTTTTTACATCTGCCTCTAACATAGTTGGGAACAAATGTAATCCTTTTGCCACTCTGGTTTATGAATGATTCTCCCAGATAATCTCCTATAACCCGCGTGATGTGCAACAGATGTTCCTTCCCCAAGTTTATTATATGAGGGAACAGAATTTGGGTTGCAAAGTCTTGGAGCATTGACACTGCCCTCATCCTTGGTCCATTCTCTAGATTCCAGTTCATTACATGACGTCACCTTCCTGAGATTCCACCATCTTCCATCACTTAACTTAACGCAGTTCCCCTTTGTTTCCAAAACCTCCTTAGGTTTAGACCATCTAGACATTCCAATCCTAGGCAACCCCTCAAGTGAAGTTCTCACCCAATCCCCTACACTAAAAGATCTTGTTTGTCCTTTTATTCTACTATTATGTCTCGAAACATATTTGTATTGATAATCATTGACTCTTTTCCTTATAGTTTCTTTAGGAACTTCCTTTTCATTCCCCTTATGCATCCAAACAGGAGTGATTTTACTACCTGCTACTCTCCCCTTTAGAAGACTAAAAGGAGTTTCCCCAGTGGCAGAATGAGGAGTGTTCCTATAATTCCACAACATTTTCTTAACCGATACTCTGCAATCCTCTCCCACCGTTTCAGCCAACTGAATACACTCCTTCAATACCCGGTTGAATCTCTCAACCATCCCATTACTTCTAGGGTTGTACACCGCAGTAGTAATATGTTTAATTCCATGCATCTTCACGTATTCTTGAAATTCATTGGCTAGAAATTGTGGGCAAAAACATGCCAGAGCTTCCTTTTCAATCACAGAGTAAGTTGCTTCCGCACCTTTTAAAGTGCGGGAGGCAAATGCAACTACCCATTCTTTCGCGCCATTTTCTTGCATCAAAACGGCACCCAACCCATAAGAACTGGCATCAACCACAATGATGGATTTGTTATGGGGATCATATGGTTTAAGAGCTATTGCTTGACTGATGTCCTTTTTCAGGTTGTCAAAAGCTGTTTGACACTCCGGACTCCATACAAAATTTGCACCCTTCTTCATTAAAAGCCTCAAACAATGTACTTTAGATGCGAAATTGTTTACAAATTTGGAATAATACTCCGCTAACCCCAAGAATGAGCGAAGTTGTTCTTTATCTACTGGAGACGGAGCTTTATTAATTGAATCCAAAAGATTCTTTTTAGGTTTGACACCATCAGCTGACAAAGTATGACCTAAATAGTCAATCTGAGTCATGGCAAATTTACATTTTTCAGCTGAGAGCGTCAAACCAGCTTGTTGAAGTTTCCTTAAGACTTCATCCAAAATTGCATCATGAGTTAACATATCTTTTCCCCATACAAGCACATCATCCTGAAAGACTAACATGTTGTTCACGCCCTTGAGGATACTACACATGATTCTTTGAAAAACTGCAGCCGCAGAAGCTAAACCAAAAGGCATTCTAAGAAATTGAAAGGCACCCTCAGGAGTGATAAAAGAAGTGAGATGACGTGAGGTAGGGTGTAGTTTTATCTGGTGATAAGCATTGGACAAATCAATAGTTGAAAAATATTTGGCATTCCTGACACAGGCAATCATTTCATTGATACGTGGGAGAGGATGACGATCTACCCATATGTTCTTATTCAGATCTCTTAAATCTACACACATGCGCAAATTTCCATTGGGTTTGCGTGCTAAAACCACTGGACTAAGCCATTCAGATGCTTCAATAGGCTCAATTATGTTCTCTTTACACAATCTATCCAATTCTAACTTTAATTGTGGTCTTAAAATCAAAGGGACATTGCGAACTTTGTGGACTGTAGGAATAGCATCAGATTTTAGTATAATACGATGTTCAAATTTATTTAAACAACCTAGTTTGGCTCTAAACAACTCAGGATATTTTATTCCCCAATTTAACATGTGAGAATCACTTGTTAGTAATACCTGGTTAGGATGATTGGGATCTAGAATTATTCCCAAACCCTTTTGTTCTTTCCACCCCAACAAAGCCCTACCCTTGTCCACCACATAAATTTTGGCTTGTGTGTTTCTCTCCTTATAAGATATGTTGCTGACAAAATACCCTAAAACAGGGAGTTTGTTTCCTCCATACCCAACGGGTTCAACATCAGGATGTGATAGATTGTTCTCACCAACAGATAACCACATATGTTTGTCTATGATGGTGAACGGTGAACATGAATCTGCCCACATAGAGATCTCCACTTGGTTGATTGATATTATACATTTAGGGGGTTGATATATGTCAGACAAATCATTGACCTCCAAGTCCCAAATAACCATTACTTCAATATCACTGTCCTTATCGCTTAAAGGTGAATCATTACTGTAATTAACAGTATTCACAGATTGTTTTCAGAATTCACGATCGCCAGTTTTACACATTTTAGAAAAATGACCAGTTTTACTGCACTTAAAACATGTGACATTGATGGCCGGACATCGTGGATTACTAGCGGTGTGCATATTGCTACCACATCTGAAACAAAAACGTTTAAAAGTTGATGATGGGACTTTGCTTTTGTTAGAGTAGGTACGAGATTCATTGTGTCTCTCTAAATCCGACTTCAATTTTGGTTTGGATTTATATGTATTGTTGTGATCCTTAGATACACTAACAGTGGTCTTAGTTGCACGGTTGTCTAAGAGATTTACCTCATTTTTTGGATTCTCACCTTTTAGTTCTTTTACATATCGTGAGGTATTTTCAATTCTTCTTGCTACACTGATTGTTTTCTGTAAATTAGGATCTTTTAAGTCTAATAATCTCTCTTGAATTTTTGGGTTGTTCGTCCTATTAATAAATTGATCTCTGATAATTTCTTCATGTAAATCTTTGAATTTACAAGTTGCCGCTAACGTCCTTAAAACGGCAACATACTGTTCCACTGTTTCCCCATTTAACTGAGCTCTAGAAAAAAATTTGTGTCTTTCAACAACAATACTAGTTTTCTTCCCATAGTTTTCCTCTAATGCTCTTAATGCCTCAACATACTCGTCAACATCATATGATTGTGCTTTAGAACTGTCATATACAGTTTCTTCATCAGTGGAGTTTTCCCCGTCAACCGCATTATTTATTGGTGCATTTACGTTTATAGGTTTAGGTAGGGTTTTTAAAACTTTTCTTCCCTCCACTCCTAAATTATGTTTTAGAAGGGCTAGTTTACGTGAAGCTAAAAATGTTTCACCACCAATAGCTTCAAGGTAGGTTTCAAATGATTCTTGCCAGTCCTCCCAAACCATGGGAGGCAAACCTGGATTTAGTAAGAATTTAGGTGGAGCTAATATTGCATTTGTTTCCATGGTAACTGATAGTAAGTGTTAAAATATTAACATCAAAACAACATGTCCAAAAAAACAACCTTAATACCCTTGAGTGTTCTAACAATGTTCCTGAAAAAAAAAAATGAATTATATAGATAATCCAAATAACAAATTAAAATAAATAAAGTGGTCACCGTCGTCTGCAATGTTTATATCTTGACGTGTTGACAGTGCTGCTAGTTGAATAAAGTTATTAGTTTGCTCAAAAAAAAAAAATTAATTAAAATAACAAAAGTTGTCACCGTCGTCTTTGGATTATTAAGTCAGCTCCAATTGCCATACTTTGCTTTGTTATCGCTTTATAAGTCACTTGCAAACGACAGACCTTTATTGTTTCAGAAAGCCTGTTAAGCATTAAATATTCGATAACAAAAACGTGTGAAGTTCCTTCGTACGAACTGTACTGTTGCTAGGAAACTGCCAATGCTTTAACGTGATGACGAAGCGTTTTCTCAAATTCCTGTTGCACCATGGGAACACGGCTCGTTCGCTTCAGGAAGGGGAACGATAGTCGCGTGATGATGGAATCCTCAACCCTGTGATTGTTCGAAAATTTCGGCGCTGCACAGAACTAACACTGTAAGTTTAAATTTATGAGATAATGGGTTTAGGCTTTGCCAGAATTAAGAAAGAAGAACATCTACTATCTATGTTCCAACATTAAAACAGTCTTGAATTGGCATTTGGTTCCTTTTTGACTTGCGTAGGCACGAAGGTATTTCTAAATGTTTCCGATGGGGCCACTGTAACTTTTTCCCTTAAATATAGTGCGGTACGTCGAATGAGGCTCGATATGTGCCCCCGACCATAAGTAGAAAAGATAATCACGTACCTTCTTTCATATATCACCACAGCTAGGAGTTCACGCTAAGTTCGAATCGTCGCCACTTTTATAACGTAGGTCGCACGATGAAGGAAGAATAACGAAACGTGTAAGCAAATCCTTGTTGTTTATTTGGAACAAGTGAGATAGTCACAAGCGCCCCATCGGTCTGCACCTCCACCCAATCCTCGAACTGCTCCAACCGCTCTCCCTCAAAACCCGCATTCTTCCCCACGTGCTAGAATCCCCACGATCATACTCACGCGTACAGAACCATTCATACAATGGCTTGCAAGCCAAGATGCAACAGCAGGCATATTAACCCTCTGCACTAACTTCACCTAAGTCAAAACCTCAACTATTCAAAATGCTGATCTCTCTCCAGGAAGATAATTAATCACATGAGTTATCTTTACATTTATGTGAGGCCTGGTAATTGCGGGGGTAAGAAACGCTGCAGCAGGTGCTTCAAAAGCATAAGAAACTTTCAAACACGGCGCCCCCAGGAAGCCAGCACCCGGTGCGGTGGCACCGGTCGCACCGCCCTAAAGCCGGCCCTGATAGTGATAATACCAGTCCAGCACTTTAGATAACCTCAGTAATCAGCAACAGGTTGGAGCCATTGAATGAAATTATTTGTGAAAATTGTAAAAAAAAAATGTGTTTAGTGACTTTGACACTGGGATGGATGTTGGAGGGTCCATTTTATAGCTAAAAGAAGAGGAAAATGGGTTTGAAAAGTCCAAATAAAGTTAAAATCATGTTCCCATGACAGATGTGCTTTAGAAAGCTGTAAATATGCAACAGTTGAAAGCAGTTTTAACCTAGTATTCCTTCGAGACTAAAGTAACCCATCCAGAGCTTATTTTGTAAAAAAAGCAAAAAAGAAAGAAAAGTGAGTGACGATGTCAGAGGTTTTTCTTAGGAGGCTACCATGCACTTCCAACGCAGATGCCCACTTCCACCACTGGCGTGGGCAGTTGCGTTATAGGAACCTTCATATAGAGTAACTGAAGAAGTACTTTAGGTGTGGCTGATTTGATTAAGTGCTCAGAAGTGTTTATAGAACATTACAAGCACAATATCATTGCACGATGTGAAACAAAGAGTAGGATAACACAGTCCGCAATCCACCCTAGCTCTGCACTCTTCCACCATAGGACCTCATTTAGAGTTTGTTGATCATAGTACTGGGTGGCAAACGCTTAAGAGTACCCTTGTCCACCAAACTCCTGATCCGCCTGCCTCACTGAGAGAAGGGTGGATGGACCCTAAGCGTTTCATGGATGCATCCCATGTTAGCTCTGTTAATGGAAAGCTCCCTCCTATGACCCAATGGAGTAGGGGCCATTGGAGGTAGGGCATCACACGGTCCGTCCTTTTTTTGACAGCTTGTTTCTGAAAAACAAAAAAGTTTTAAATGTTTGAAAGTTTAGTGGAGGGCCTGAAAACTGATGGCAGCCATACACTAACAATTTTGGACCTTGAAGGGAACTGCCGCGACCGCAAGTCCTCACAATGCAGAGATGACCGCTGGGCCGCCAGTCATCTCCAAATTTGGTATGTGATAGTCCCAGGAATAGAGGTCTGGCACTAAGATTGCCGAGGTATAAGCTTTAGATTTCCTAACAATCATGCTGGCATACAATGTTAAAAAAATGATATGAGAAGCAGAACAAGAGAGGGGCTTAACAGGCAGTAGAAAAACAGAGGAATACGGATTGTTAGGGGTAGTTCAAACACAATAATTTTAAAACTAACATGTTTTAAGGCAAAGACGAGAGCAACAGTGTTGTTTTTGTCTATGTGACCATATAAAAATCCAGGGTGAAATCCGACAGACACCTCACCATGCCAGACAGAAAGCACTTGTATCCAACTATTAACTACATTACACTTTATAAACATATACACATTTTTTAGGGTGGTGTGACACCCCAAACACCTCCCCTGAAGCTACACCCCTGTGTAGTCCGTCGGGATGGTGGAGATAATGTCCTCTGCCACCCTGCTGGACTGTACTCAGGGCCGGACTGGGAACCAAAACCGGCCTTGGCAAAGTGCTCGGCCGGCCCCCCGGGGATTGAGGGTGCCGCCGAGCTCTTTGCCAGGGCCTGTTTTCGGCCGATTTTGTTACAGGATGGATTTTGCAGCTATGCTGCAAAACGTCCCTGTAACAAAAACGGCCCCCAGGGGCCCAAAACCGGCCCCCACCCATGCGGCGCACCAAGGGATTGCCCGTTGCCCGCTACGGCAAGTCCGGCCCTGACTGTACTCCGCCTGTCAGACGATAAATCAAGCTCATAGTCTCTTTTTTCATGCCCGCACCCACCATCCCACATGTGACTAAGAGCATTGTAGAAACGCCGGACACTTCCCATATTCAGAAATGCAAACAGAAAACAAGCTCATGAGCTTAATAAGCAACATTTCTGAAAACGTAATAGAGAGAGTGTGGATCAACATATGCTCATCCTTCTCCCCTGGGAACTAATAATAAACAACAAGAAGGAGCTAGAAATCAAACTACATCAAGAATCCATTAATAGTAATTCTTCTGTGAGCAAAATATATATATATTTTTTTAAAAGGACCCTCTCCCACCAAACTAGTTTGTGTCATGCTTGATCACTGGGTTCCCACCTAGGGTGCCGAGTGCATTCTAGGTGTGCTACGACACCCGATTCCAGCGGAGCAGGGTTTTCTTTTTGTGTCAATTGTGAAATAGGTGAGTTGAAACTGTCTCCAGGATACCCCTCCTAGCCAGGAGAATTTTAAGAGCGGGATCCTGGGGCAGGAATAGAAACAAAATGTGGATGTGAAGGAAATAAAAATGGTCTTGCACTTCCAAAATTAGGTCTTGATGTTCCAGCCAATTTAATTCATTTGAATGGGTTTCCTCAGGACCAAAACTGAGGGGGCCAGCAAATGGCCCTAAAATTGTTTGCGAACACGCACTAAGGTGTGCATCAAAATAGAGGTTATCTTGTGACTTAGAGTTTTCACCCAGAGTAATATACTATTGATGCAGTAGTCTTTTGCAACATGGATCCCACGGGAGGCGGTGCCTGTAGTCACACTTTCATCGAGGTCAGCCACCTACGTGGAAACCTTTGCAGCACGTCCACGAGATCCCGGGATTGCTGGCCCCTCACTTTTGGTCCTAAAGAAAGCCATTCAAATTTATTAAAATGGTTGAAACATGTAGTTCTAATTTAGGATGTGCGAGACCATTTTTATCTCCTTCACATATACATTTTGTTTTTAATCCTGCCCCAGGAATCCGCTATTAAAATGCTCCTGGCAAGGGGGGTGCCCTGGAGACAGTTTTAACTCACCTATTTCACAAATTGACACAAATTGACACAAAAAGAAAATCCATCTCCGCTGTAATCAGGTGTCGTAGCACACCTAAGATGCACTTTGTACCCTAGGTGAGAACCCAATGATGAAGCATGCCACAAACTAGGTTGGTGAGTGAGGGTTAACTACTTGTTGCTAACCCTTGTATGACCTGAAGTTCAGCTCAGCCTTACATGCATTCGGGGGCCGATTTATTAAGTGCCATTACATTAGGTAAGAGGAACATCTGTTACTTTTGATGCTTAGGATACCAGTATAGTCTTCGTAGCAAGCACTATATTAAAAAGGATCTCCCATTGAAGAACCCTGCACACCATGGTGATGCCTAGTCCCACACTCAACCAGGGTAAGCACCAATTACAAGGGAAGCAAAGGATTATGACTAAACCAATTCAGGAGAAAGTGTTTCTGATACCCAACTACCCATGAATTGCTGACACATTAGCACCCATTATCTCTGATCTCCCTGTGACTAGGCCTACCATGGCCTTAACAAATCATGACCTAGGTCAGGGTGGGAGGGTAGTCTTAATCTTCCTAGTCACCGCCATTTACAAAGACATAATCAGACCACACTACATGTCTTCTGAATGCCTAGTGTTCTAATGCATGACCGTATCATGCATGACCATATCAGTACCTGCAGGTAAGTGTTCGTCCTCTGTAAAATAGCCACCAAATGCCTGCAGACTGTTGGAAACTGTTCCATTAAAGTATTTGACATAGACATCCAGATTGACATGCGTCAATTGGAAAATTTTATGGATTTTCAAATGGAAATCATAACCATCGCATCAATTTAAATATGTTTTAATAGCACTATTTATGACCGCTTTATAAATTAATGTTAGTCAATGTTAGATGTTCAAGGGTGACCATAGCCTAACTTTAAAGAAGATTTATCAATGCCGTTTGTGTATTTGTATGATGTACACCATCCACCTTCCATGTTCATATAATGTATTTTGCACAGCCTCTGATTACAAGCAGCAGAGGATTGGTTCAGGACCTGGGTTTTACCTGGACCTGCACCAATGATAAGCCAACAGGAAGCAGGGCCAGGTCTAAGCCCCATACCAGCACACGAGAGCCCACTCTACATGGACGGTGAATGTGTCCAGCGGCTATGGGCTCAGGGCCTGACCATATGCAATGCCATCCACTTTCTCTGTTCCCCTAGCTTAGGCCTTATGCATCAGACTCTGAATTCGAGGCTTGGCTTGCAATAGATTGCACCATAGGCATTTTTGAGAAAACTGGACAGATTCCTTTCTTAAAACAAAGAAATACATACCTTGAAGGTCAACAAATTAAATGCTGCAATTTGCCCCTTAGTGGTTACTTGTAAACACACATTAAAAGGGCTTTGAAAGAGAAAGTACATTCACCAAAATGCTACGTTCACTAAAAATAATAAATGCTATATTTCTCATGACTGACATCTTCCAGGCTGAATGAGGGCAGGGAGTGAGTCATCTCTTTCACACATTCGGCTAGGTTAGGAAGGCATGTATTGCAGTAATTGTATATGGATTTTTCACTGACAAAAAACTATTGTATTTTGTTTTTTGAAAGGCAAACGTCTCGCAACTAAGGCTGATCATTTGTAATATTGAGATTTGACTTTGCAGCTTTTTAAAATTGTTGTGCGCTCTTTTTCGGCGCTTCATGGATCCAGTTTTCACACCATTTGCAAAATCCCCTTTAACAGTAGTGTGATTTGATGTTCTATGAAAATAATCACCAGTACCAAGAAGCAGTGCTATCAAAATGGTACCTGAATCTGTTAATAGATTTAGTTTAATCCATGTCATAGACTCACTGATCAGTATGGATTTTCTCACACTCGTGGTGTTACTAGCCCTCTTCGAGATACATTTGCATGTAGGTAAGTCACAATAAGAAACTAATGCAGCGGTGGCTAATATGTCTGTTTGTTTCATTTCAGGGGTTGCCACTCCTCCACCAGTTCCAGGAGACTCAAACTCGACAACACCAAGCATCTCCCTTCCTCCTGCTCCGACTCCTGGTACGACAGTGGGTTACTCACTTGCACACAATTATCGCACTCAATTTAAAGCGTGAATGGAAGAACTGTGAAATGTTAGTGTTAGTTCAAATGTGAATGCTTCAATCCAGACAGTGTGCAACCTAACAAATATGCCCTTTTTAGAATTATTACTAGAATGTTTGAGAAATCAATGCATTGAAATATCACCGGTTACACAGCCTTGTTTTAGGTCGAGTTGTGAGTTGTCCCTCTTCCCAATATGATGTGGGTTATTACTGTTGTTAAGGTAATTATTACATCATGGAATTAAAAATAATATGAATTTTAAAATATTTAAATTTTGCAGCCTTTTTATATTGCAACATTACAATATTAATTCACTACCACAGTATTTAATTAAACAGGCTCTGATTATCAAAAAAGAACAACAGTATAGATGCTAAGATGCGGTACTTTTATTATGAAGTCTATGAGGTCTAGGAAAATCAGCAGAAGGCGGAATTTGTGGCAAAAAAGGAGAAGAAAGCAATGAAAGAGATTCAGGTCAAAGTGAAAGAGTGCTGAAATGTGAAAGAAGATTGGAAATAGGAAGTGTGAACAGAAAGACACAGAAATGTCAGCAGTTAATTTGTCTAATAGGAATTTATAAGAATGAAGAAAATATTTTAAACCAACGTTTCGTCCAGAACACCATTACATGTGTATACATTTCAGAACTGATGCCTACAAGCAGGCTAGGGAAGTGAAGTTGGTCAAATGTCAAGCTACCCTAAGGCAACCAGATAAAGGAATACATGACGAGAGAATAACCAAAGTTAAAAACTGTAATTTATTATTAAATGATTTGGAAATCAGAGAATTGGACAAGTTAAAAGGAGTTTTCAAGGAAGAAGAATCAGAACAGGGTGATGAATTACTAAGTGAATTAGGAACTGAGCAATCAGGTGGAGGAATAACAGCCCTTAAAAAGCATCACAATTCTGTGCCTCTTTTCCCACCAGATATATAACTGCATGCAATATTTCTAAATTTACATGCAAACAATATTTTAGAACACACACACATACAAACGTCCTTAATTAATCACAACATCGGTAAAACAAAAATGATCCACAAAGCCCATGGTCCAAGATAACTACACATATTCACGAGAAAAAAAACCTTACATTTACCATGAACACCAAATATGGGGAGGTTGCATTCTGGCTTTACCTACAAGTCGACCAACCACAGACTTTGGCGTCACGTTGTGGTCCGTGTTTTTGAAGATGTGATAAAGTTATTTATTACAGCATGTCATTGGTCAACCCATGTCAACAAAAGGGAGGAGAGAAAGGGGTGGGCTATTTTTATTGAGGTCCTGCACATAGGCCCTAAGCTATGACAACAAAGAAAGATGTGCAGTTCCTGGGAGAGAAGGGTTATCCGAAACCAGACTCTCACCAGTTCCACCCTTAAGGGACCCCCATCCCTTGTGCACTCACATTCCATTGGTGAGAGTCTGGTTTCGGATAACCCTTCTCCCCCAGACCTTCCACTTTGTAGGAACGGCACATCTTTCTTTGTTGTCATTGGTCAACCTATGACAGATTCTAAAGTATTTTTAGCTGAGGGGTTGTAAAGGTTGGATCCAGTTACCATATGACTTAATTATATAGCTTGTTTCAAAATCAATATCTTTCGAACTTTCAACTTTGCAGGGGTCACATTTCAGTTTCTCTGTTTTTAGATGATGAACAAGTGGAGCTGTTCCCCAATACTGAATTATGATAGTTGGTGGTGACTGTTGTCTTATTCTTGATCTGTGTTGATCCCCAATAGGATCATTCACGGTATCATATCATATATCATATCATATCTTATCATATCGTATCGTATTGTTTTGTACCGTACCGTGTCATGTCGTATTGTAACGTATCGTATCATTTATCACATTATATCAATTTGTTTACTAAAGTCAATGCACTATCGATTTTTTGTGCCAACGTTTTTACTATACATATAGCAAACAACAATGTCCCATTGGGAATCAGTACGAAAACACATATTGTATAGAACACTAGGTCATGACAACACCAAGACAATATGGCCACACTATTGGTAATCAAAATGTATTAGATCAATTTGGACAACAATGGACAACGGCATCAGATACTGATCATAAGTGTGCTCAAGTGTAAGGTGAACACATAGTGCTTGTGAAGAACAACTGAATGGCACAAAGTGGAACACAGAAAAAAAAAATCAAACGGAGAAAAGAAGCACATTAATAAATATTGTGCATGAATAGAGCAAGTCCAATGTTAAATTATCATGGCACAATAATCATCCATTTATCTGGCGGTGTGTGTCAACTGCGTTTTGACCATTCTTAGTTTGAGGTCATCATCAGGACAAGGGAAGTACAACAATTATGATTGCTGGCTGGGAAACAAACGGACAATGATTCAATTAAGATTGGACATAAGCAAAGGAAACACAAACTCATTTGATCACATCTGAGGTACCTGTAATACATCCAGGGAATCTGCAAATCAGTAAGGGAACAAAAAGAGAAACCATAAATTAAAAGGATCAAGAGAACTTTACATAGTGTCCAAACCACACCTTGAAGAGAGGAATTAAGGATTACACTCATGGTTGGTTGCCTGTGTTAAAAAGACCTATAGAGGTAAAGAAAGGAAACCACAGACGCAGCATTGTCTCCTTCTCCCACGGCACCCAGCTGATCCTCTCCCTCACCAACAAACCCATACTCGCTAGAGACAACTTACACGATGGGATGAAGGCTGTCGCCACCTGCATGAGAGACAGCTGCCTCAAACTCAACTTGAACAAAGACTGAAGTCCTCATCCTGGGACCCACCCCCTCTGCTTGGGACGACTCCTGGTAACCCGCCACACTCAGAACAGCCCCCACACCCACGGGCCATGCACAAAATCATGGCAACATACAGGACTTCTCGCTCACAATGAACCGCCAGATCGACGCCTTCTCCTTATCGTGCTTCCACACACTTCGCTTGCTTTGAAAGACCTTCAGATGAATCCCCACTGAATCTAGAAAAATGGCCACCCAAGCGCTCATCATAAGCAGACTTGACTACGGCAATACACTCTACGCGGCTTAACCCAGAAACTCCTCAGGAAAACACAGAACGTTCAAAACGCCACAGCCAGACTGGTCCTCAACATCCCCTGCCACAACCACATCACCAAACACCTGCGAGAATGTTACTGGCTCCTAGTCAACAAAAGAGTCACTTTCAAGCTCCTCACACACGCCTACAGTAGCCCTCCATGACGCAGAACCAGCAAATCTGAACCACCGCCTCACATTCCACTTTCCCACCAGACACCTCCGCTCCGCCCAAGTGGCCCTGGCCACCATCCCATGGATCCGCAAGACCAGAACTGGTGGAAGATCCTTCTCCTACCTCACATCCAAGACCTGTAACACCATGCCTCTCCACCTCAGGCAACCCCTTTTGCTGACCCAATTCAGGAAGGATCTCAAGACCTGGCTCTTCGACTGAACCCCAGCGCCAAGAAGGAACAGCAGCCCCCCCTCAGCACCTTGTATAGTTGAGCTACATAAACCATGATTGATTAATTGAGGGAGGGTGGCAAAGATTATGGGGTGCTAGTAAAAATAATCCCAAGATATGCGCTACAGTGGAATAGAAAAACTTAAGATTTAATTGTGCAAGCCAGCATAGTGTAGGTTTTTGAGGGACAACCGTGTAACAAAAGAAGTTAAAGTAGGCAATAGTGTTAGCCAATGCAAAACTAACTGTCTGGTTTAACATTGAGGTAATTATTCAACTGAAGGGTCAACAACCCAAATTAAATAAGTCCAAAAGAACATTGCAACTAAACAAGGAGAGAAAAGGATTATATCTGTATGGAAATGGATTCCTCTTACAGGCGAGAGGTGCCAGCACAGGGGACTCTAGCGTGCTACATGATAGAACGCTGAGAAGTACAAGATGGGATGGCTGCATACAGAGCGTGAGAAACGCTAGACTGTATGCCAGAGACTAAACCCTAAATATAGTGCGGACCCCTTGGGGACTAAAGAGAGAACTGGAATGAAGAAGGGGAAGCCGTGTTTGTATCCCTAATGAATTAATAGATACAGGACACATGAAACGCTAGACTACATGCCAAGGACCTGGACAGGGTTTCAGTACGGGCGCTACGGTGCTGGGAAAGAAAGTGCAATAAATCAGCAGGGTGGAGAGGGGGCCGAAATTAATAAATACAGAGTGTTGGACTACAAAAACAAGAGAGAACGTAACGACATAGGCATTTAGGCAGAGAAAATCTTTCTCATACAAAAAGGGGGGGGTGTACAATCTAGATAGAAACATGTTATACAAATGAAATAGATGATAAAATATAAGTCAAAGAAAGTATATACAGGAGGCAAGAAATTAACCTACACCCCACGGAAAGGAGGTCACGTGAAGGACAAGAGAAGTATTGAGAACCTGGAATAGCATGTACATAAGGGATTACAGTTGGACACAGATGAAGATTTAAATACACATGTAGTGGAAGAACTTGTGGCAGAATAAACATTGGATTATGGCATGACTGTGAACAGTAAAAAACATTATGTCATGGCCATACTATTCCATTCATCCAATGCATTCAATCCATTATTGACTGAGTCACATGCAGAAATCCAGCGGCATTCACATTATGTGTGTAGATGTGCAAGGTTACCTCCTCGTATAGCGAAGTTGGGCGGATCAATCACCTGCCAGATACAGTCCTTTTCGGTGTTTTTGTGAGAGACAAAATGAGGAATCAAAGGAGCATTCTCTATGCCGCATCTGATCCAGCTCCTATATTGAATGATGCGGGTTTGGATTATCGGTGTGGATTGTCCAATATATAACGCATTGCAAGGACATCAGATGGTATATATCACATTTGTAGATCAACAGTTGGTGAATTGTTTCAATGGATAGCAAGTAGTACCATGTTTAAAATCTTGGTGTTAAGAGTTTGGGGATAAATTGCACAGTTCTGACATTTTAAAATAGCCGATGGGGGAGACAGATCCCAACAAGTAGTGATGGATTGGTTGCTTGGGATTTCGAGGGTCCATGTCATGAACCAGATGATCACCAAAATGATGTCCCCTTTTGTGGAAAATAGAGGAGGGTCTGAGAAAAGCTTCTGAAATTGAACTATGTCCCACTTTTTCTTGATTATTTTCCTCACTTTCTTACTTGCTTGGACAAAAAGTTGATTCAATAGGAATTTGTGTATTAGGTTTCATTTATTTAGGGGTAAGAACTCCCTAGGGCAGTACCATGTGCATTTAATTGATCTGGAGACTATGCATTTGGGTTAGCCCCTTGTCAGCAATTTTTTAGCCAAAATGGCTGCTCCACAGAAATAATCCTTACGCCATTAGCAGTTCCTACGAATCCATAGAAATAGACCATAAGGTAAACTGTCTCGGAGGCCCCTGGGGTGACTGCTGGTATACAAGAGTAAGGTGTTTCTTTTAGTTGGTTTCCTAAACAAAGTGGTTCTGATTTTACCATCTTGTACTTGTAATGATAGGTCAAGGAATGATAAGCTGTTATGTCTGGCATCAAATATGAAGGCGAGATGCATTTGTGTGGTGTTTAACCAGTGGACAAAAAGAGGCAAGGACTTGACATTGCCCCACCAGATAAGAGGGATATCATCAATGTATTGTTTCTATAGGTGAATATGACTATGGAAGGGGTTGTTGAGAGACAAAATGTGAGTTTCTCGAGGTTGCCAACATAGAGAATGGCAAATTTAGGGTGGACATTTTCAAAGGTTAGAGATTCAGGTGGCATGGCAGAGGAGGCGGGGTGGAAGGTAGAAGTGAGATGAAAGGGGGAAAAAGTGGTATTAGAGTTTTTCGGACAGGGCCAAAAACTTAACGGAGCCTGATCCATCTGAAAAATTCAAAAGATCTTTGTGGAGTAAAACAAAGTCACTACATACTGTGGGGACAAAAGATAACCCTCTGACCAGAAAATGTATTTCATTAGATGATAAATTATGGTTTGATAAACTGAAAATCGATATTATGTCAGTTTTTGAGTGTTGATTGACCAAATTAGTAGATGTTGTGTCCCTATTTGGGCTATCTATTGTGGGCACCCCTATTTGTAAAATTTGCAGCGAGTTTGTCGTCTACGCGGATATTCATATTGGAAATTTGCCCTCCCTCTCCCTCTGCACCTTTCTAAAAAACAAATTGGGTGTTGGGGTGGTTTATTTGAGTCAGTCATGGCACTTGCGCCCTACCCATGGTCTGATTCGTCTAGTGAACTATAAGAGCATTCAGAAAAGGTCACTGACTTGTGGTTTTTGTGGAGTGCCCAAGGTTGAAACTTTGACTATTAGTGTAAGTCATGTAAAATGTGTTGTTTTGATAAGGGTAAGTGTTTTCTTTGCTATAGTTTTTGATGTCCTTTTGGATTTTTAACGATCTTCTTATTTTGTTATATGGTGTTGAATTCTGTAAAGGAGATTTGATTTGATACTGTGGTATATTATACATCAAAATTGATCTAATACATTTTGATTACCAATTATGTGGCCATATTGTCTTGGTGTTGTCATAACCCGATGTATTATACTGATTTCCTATGGGACATTATTGTGTGATATAAATTAAACCCAGGTCTCATATGGGTATACGGGTTACTTCTGTTTTACTCACCCCTTAAACTTTTTACTAAAGGCATTGGTGCGGTTGAGACCCTAGTATGTCAGGCTAGAAATGCAGATCCCAAAAAGGTGAATTTCAATCTTTTCCCTGCTCATTTTAAGCTGAGTCACAAACATCTAGTGATGTACCTTGATGAGGCATTCCTGTGGCTGGACGGCAGTGTGATGTTCATTGCCTGTTATCCGAACAATAATCAGAGTGTTATCAATAGATAGAAACAGGGCAACACCAAAGGTTTCAATGAAATAGTCCTGAGGTGTCATGTATAAGATTTAAAGTAATGGAAACAGAACCAAGCCATGGGGAACACAACATAAAAAATGCTTGGATGAGGATGTAAAAAACAAAAAGTGCTAATATGTAAGCTCTGTCGTGGTACAAGCCAAGACTTGAGTGCCATAGATTACTTGTAAGTACTCATGCATATGTAGTATGCAATTTCCTCAATTTCTTACTTTTATCCTTTAAAGTGGAGGTAAATGTTTGTAAGCCATTCTTTTAACAGAAGATTTTAGTAATATGATTATTTTGCCTATAAAACATTGAATTATAAAAAATACTATGAAAAATATGCCATAATCTGTGTTTATGTTCAACGACAACCCAGAGTTGTATGTGGGTTTTCATTGTTCATCGTGGAAGATGCAATGACTGACCATTGATTATTTATTCACAATATTCACCATGAATGTCCATCGTAAAACACCTGGGGCAGGCCACAGCAACACTGATCTGCATGACATCCATGGTACCTTGTACATTCTTGGTTGTGTTGAACCTTTCTATTGTGACTTCTCATAGTTACTATGCATCCTCCCCAGAGTTCTAAGTCCCAGCTGCTCAGCTAGTGAGCGAGGTCATTGGATGGTTGGAATGTTAAGAGTGTTTGTGCTTGGAAGGAGAAGGGCTGAGCAGCAGGATTCTGCTCCTAGTGGGGTGTAATGATGAGGAGACGTGTAAAGGTACAACCTTCTTTATTGTAAGCTCTCACATGAATGCCGTTAACCAGCGGCTCCCACCCGCTTCCTCAATCAACATTCCACCTCGCACGGCGGGCAACATGCGCAAACACACAAGTGGTGGGACGGAGGCGGGGATGGGACAGAAGTAAAGGTAGACATTACATCTTCTCCCGTTTTTTAAAGACAGGCTAATAAACTGCATAGTCTTTGAATCTGACAGGGGAACAATTCTTCTTCAGTTTTTCAAGATAACTAGCACATTACATATTCTTTAAATCTAACAGGAGGAATAACCATTCTCTCATTCTGAACAGTGCCATCGGGACTGGTTACAAGCATAGGAGGAGATACATTGGTGTGATTCCCAGCAGTGGCTGGCGCAGTGCTTGCACCACACAGTTCACTGTTATTTGCATTTCCTGAAGATGCCAATGCTTCGTTTTGTAACTTATCATGCCTGCTCACTGGTTCTGGGGTCCTGCTTCTAACAACATTCGATCCATTCCCCCACTTACCGTTGTGGAGTAGGACAGCATTACCCTGGGTCTTGACCACACACCTGGGCACACTGTACTTGCTCATGTTTGTTCTTTTTCTAGGATATTTCACTCTCACCACATTGCCTGCCTTCACAGACATCTCCTTCACCAAATTCCTAGCATTGTAATTAATGCGCATGCACTTCTGGCGTTTGTCCACCAGATTTCTCATCTTGATCTCTTTTTCACTGTAATTCAGGATTCTCCCATTTTGTCCAAGCCAAAGACCAGTATGGCTGCAATTGTGTGATTGCTGCTCTACCCCTGATTAGCTCAAAGGGGGTTCTATCAGTGCTGTTGTGTGGAGTGGTGCGGTATGACCGCAACCTGGTACGGAGAGCTTGCTCCAATGGGGATGTGAGATCTTAAAGCCATTTGGATGGTTTCTTTAACTAGGCGATTGGCCCGCTCAACCTGACCATTGCCTTGTGGGTGGTACAAAGAGGATCTCACATGTTCTATGCCATTCTTTTTCATGAATGAAACCAACTCAGAGGATACAAACTGCACACTGGTGACTAACTGATGCGGGAAACCCTCTCTGCAAAACAATTCCTTCAAAAAGCTCACTACTTCACGTATGGTAGGTTGTGACACAAATTTGACTTCCATCCACTTGCTGAAGTAATCAATTATAACTATGGCATAGCACATTTCTAAGTTTAAAGCATACATCGGTCCAATAAAGTCAATGCCGACTTTTTTCCAGGGACCCTCGGGTAGTTCCACGGATGTAATAGGGCAATGCTGTGTTGTCATTGTCTTGTTTGTCTTAGTGCAGATTGAACAATTAGTGACAAATACATCAACATCACGAACCATGTAGGGCCCCCAGTATCACTCCCTTAACCTTTGTTTGGTACCTGTCATTCCCACATGGCCTTCATGAGCTAATGTTATCAACCTTTTCCTCAGGGACATCGGTGCCATTAAGGTCTCTCAGCGGAGAATATTTTCGATAACACTAATGTCTTCTTTTATTTTCCAGTACGGTCTAAGTGCCTCATCTAATGCTCTTTCTCGAGGCCATCCTTTAACCACATATTTCTTAATTTCAGCAAACATATTGTCACTCTTTATAGCCTCTAACCATTCTGGTTTGGTAATGGTACCTTTGGATTCCTCATAGACAAACAAGCACGAAACAAGCAAGTCATCTTCCTAACAATCATCATAATTAGATTCACTCTCACAAGAGGCATGTGACAAGTAATCTGCCGACACATTAACTATGCAGGGAATGTACTCCATCTTAATCTGATACTCCTGCAACGTACACACCAACTTTGCTATTCTTGGAGAGGGTTGACTAGAACTCTATCCTATTAGTATGCTGAATAATGGCTTGTGGTCAGTGCGGATGGAGAATTCGTTGCCCCACAGAAAACTTTTAAACTTTGCAACTGCCCAAACACAAGCCAATAATTTACGCTCAATTACAGAGTATTTTTCCCTTGGGCTTCTTAGTGTGCGTGATGCAAATGCAATGACTTTTTCCTCTTTTTCTGTTTTTTGGCTGAGCACTGCCCCTGGCCGTTTTGGCTGGCATCTTTGGTCACAATACTGTGCAATTTTTCGCTGAATGATTGTAGTGATGCTGCTTGCTCGAGTTCTTTTTTTATGACCTTTAGGCTTTTATCATCCCAAATGAATTCTGCATCCCTGTTTATCAGTTTCTGTAGTGGTTCAACTTTGGTAGCGTAACGTTGTATGAACTTAGAGTGGAATTCACATATGCCTAAGAAAGATGCAAGTTCTTCCTTATTCATCGGGCTTGACGATAAGGAGATTGCAGATATCAAGGACGGTTTTGGTCAAACTCTTTTATCAATGAGGTGACCTAAGTACTCTACAGTTCCTTTGAGAAATTAGCATTTGTCCTTTTGCAAGGTGAGTCGACAGTCCTTAATCCTTTGCAGGACTTTCCTTAGCACCGCTAAGTGTTCTTCTTCCGTCTTGCTGTAAACCAGTACTTTATCCTGGAATGACCTCACACCTTCCATGCCACAGAACAGTTGATTCATTATGCGCTGGAATACAGCAGATGCTGAACACAGCCGGAAAGGTAATCTGCAAAATTGATATGCTCCTTCACGAGTGATAAACAATGTATATTTGTTTGACTCCTCATGTAGCTGTATCTGGTGGTACGCTGCGCTGAAATCTTGTGTTGTAAAGATCTTCACCTGATCCAACATCATCACCATCTCTTTTATTAGAGGTTGACAATCTGCTACCACATGGCGGTTTAGTTCATGAAGGTCGATGCATAAGCGGATCATTCCACTCTTTTTCTTCGAAATAACCGCAGGAGAAAGCCATTCAGATGCATTGATTGGCTTGATAATTCCTTCTTGGCACCAACTCTCCAGAATGGCTTTAACTTCAGCGCAGGAAGACAATAGTATGTTTCTGACACGTTGTTTCATAGGGTATGCGTATGCATTACCCTTCAGAATTATCTTGGGTTTGAAATCCTTCAAGCATCCCAATTGCCTGCTGACCACCCCCTTGAATTCCCTAAGGATGGCTTCCAAGTCGTCCTCTTGAATGCTAAATGCATAGGGAGGTTGGCATGGGTTGATCATCATTTTAAGTTTTTGTTAGTTTAACCATCCGAGGATGTTCACATTATAATCTACTCTAAAAATTATTGTGAAGGTTTTTTTTTTCTTTGAATGAAAAATCCTCTTTGAATTCTCCTTCCAATTTTATTTAGTGTCTGCCATAGGCACCTGGAGCTATTCTGCTAGCCTCCAACGGTGTCTTGCACTTTAAATCATTGTAGATGTCCTTTGACAAGATTGTAATTCTCGATCCAGTATCCACCAACATCTCAATGTTTTCTCCGTTCAAACAGTGTTGCAGGGATTCTGCTTATGCACAGAACTATGCACAGGAAACCAGGACCTCAGTGAATTGTGGTGTACCAAAAAACTCACCTCAGAACCCAGAACCCCTTATCCGACCAGCATCAGTGTCCCATTCGTTATCCGAGTTTTATCTCGGCGGTCCCAATGTATAGACAACCCAGAACAAGCGACTTAGGGTATTCTCAGGAATGGTGGGAATCAGAAATACCTGTTCGTAATTATTCTCATATCAGTCCACAACAGAATAAACAGAGACACGGTAAAGTTTAAAGAGTTTATTTTATAAAACTCGTGTCCTAAGATGCAGTACTTTGGCTAACATAAGCAGACAAATGATTAAGATCAAAACCATCAGCATAGTTACAATACCATAGAAAATGAAAGGAGTAATCCTAATAAAATGACAGTGGATGACAGCCACCTTCCTTTCGCTAGTAAACTAATATTATTATTATTAGACTAATAAAAGGTCTCTAGGCTTGAATGGGGAACCCCATACCGTAAAGATCAGCTTAGTGGAATCACATCACAGGATCAGCTAGACTCTGCTCCTGGGAAAGCTCTTCTTCCGAATGTCTCTAAAGCATGCAGCACTGCAATATTAAAAGCACTCGACTTTCAGGTATTTGCAGCTGCGTGCGTGTTATGGCTAAATAGTGGGCCGATCAACCTGAACCCAACAACATGCACCGTCTAGCGACCCAGACTGTTTCTTTACACAATGTTCAGACCAAGGTCGCTGCTCACTGTTAGGGATGTGAACAACAGACAGTTCTCATGTGAAGCAAAGGCGAGCAAGCATTTCTCAATTAATAACATGTAACTACAGTGTCGTGTGCAAAAGCAGCAAAAGTGGCAAGATGGCTTTCTAACATCTAACGCGGTTGTGCTAACTTAGCATTGTACGTATATAAATAGCAGTCTTCACTACAACAGACACTGCATCTGTGCTAGTTCTTCACGTCTTATCTGTTGATGATGGCCACAAGCAACACCAAGTTTTCTAACAGTTCACTCTCATCAGAGTCTGCCTCTGATTTGGATTCATTCACTGTGTAAGCCTTCTTTGAACGTGATGCTCTGCAAACCTTAAGGAAATGTCCAATTTTTTCGCATCACATGCAGACCTTGCCCCATGCAGGACATTCTTTGTTGAACACCCAGCCGCAGCCCGTGGAAGGAGTTCCGTGGGGCGGAAAGGCGGGGCGGGGGAGGGGCAGGGTGGGGGGTACTAAAAACCGGAATATGGATAATTGGAGGTAAGTAAACAATTAAATAAATAAAACGAATTTCGTTGCGCGCCTTGCATCGCAAAATGCACCACATGCATACTGAACCCACACCGATAACAGCTAGTCTTGCCACTCTATGTGCTGGGTGGTTTTCATGTGTAGTTCTTCTGGGGTCGATTAGTTGTTGACTCTTCTTCTTCTTTACGAACTAGATTGGCACTCCCTTGCTGGCTGTCAGGTTGCACAGCAACTTCACTCCCTTGGCTGACCTTTCCATGCTCTTAATGGTTGAAATCACTTTCTCCAGGCTCGGGCTCCTATGACATAATAACTTCTCTTGCGCCTTCACACAAGTGGTGCGCATCACCACCTTATTGCATATCATTTGATCCATGTCTTTGAATGCACATGTTGTGGCCAACATCCTTAGTGTTGCAACATAGGATTCGATTGCCTCACGTGGTACCTAGTACCTGTAGTAGAAATTGTATCTTTCCATTATAATGCTCATAGTGGTATCAAAGTAATTCTTCATTGTTATTTGGCTTCAATTAACACATTCCACTCCTGATCCTCCTCCTCTTTTTCTACAGGGGTTATATGATCAAACAACCTTCTTCCCTCTGCCCCCAAACAATTATACATCATGGCTTGTTTCCTGGCTGGATTGTATTCAGTCCCATCAATAGCCTCCAGATTTTTTTCGAAACATTTAACCCACTGAGTCCAACTTTTGGCAGTTGGCCCAGGGACTTCCAAAAAGGTGCTGGGAATGGCCACTGCATTCATTAAACCAGCCATGCTGTCGCAGTTCCACCAATCTTAAGGTAAATATAGCCAAAATGTCTCTATAACACAATTTAGAGTTATTTGAGAGGGATTGGCTCTCTCCGGTGTCCGCTTGAAGTATCACCCTGAGGACAATTATAATTGGGCCTGTTTACTCACCCTTGGTTTTGCAACTCCTCCCAGAGGCTGGCAGGAGAGAGGCAAAGGCGAATCAGGAAGAGGCAGGAGGACGGACAGCTGGCGTGGGGGTGAAACTGCTGGTGCTCGGGAGGAGTCGACTGACACTCCTCCTGCCTTGCAGTGTCAAAGAGCTGATCTGAGGGGGGGTCGGACGGCAAGCAGCCTTCACCACACAGCCATGATGTACTCTGCAAACATGGCAGGAAACATCAGTATCCCGTAACCATCACCAGATAATTGCGCGTAATGATGAGGAGATGTGTAAAGGTACAACCTTCTTTATTGTAAGCCCTCACATGAATGCTGTTAACCAACGGCTCCTGCCCACTCCCTTCATCAACATTCCACCTTGCGCGGGGCAGGTGCTATGCGCACACACACAAGAGGTGGGACAGAGGCAGAAAAAGGGACAGAAGTGAAGGTAGTCATTACATGGGGCTCTACCTGATTAACTTGTAACCTTCTCTGAATCTAATAAATCTACATCTTTTGTAACTTACAAGACTACATCTTTGATTACAACACTTTCATTGATTGGCAATCTATGAATAACTGTGGATAATTATGAACATTTACCTGAGCCACCATGGTCAAGGATCTTGATTGTTGTACTTACAAACTGAGCTGTGCCCGGTCCATCAGACATCAATATTATGGAATGTCCCATAGATGGTTGTTGATTGAAAATGCTTCTAAGGCTGGTGAAGGTGTTCAGAGTAAATCAGTGGTCTTATATGTATATTAGTGTTCCCATCTGTACCAATGATGGTGTTTGCAATGTGTGTCTATTACAGTCTTTTCAAGTCTTCTAATACTGGTAGCAGCACAGGAGTCACAGCGAGGATGTGGCCTAACAGCTAGAATGGTCGACCTTGAAGGGGAAGGGGGGGGCATGTACCGGGTTCGAAGCTTGTCAGGGACACTCAACATCCTGTGATTCTGTGCAAATCACTTAATATCTCGCGCCTAACACACTGAATGTACCCATCTGTAACACAACTGGTGCTCATGTAAAGCGCTCTGAAACCTTCGGGTCGATTTCGTGCTATAGAAACTTCCAAAAAAAGCAAAAGCCACTGTTTATGCATCGCATTTTGAGCTTGTTTTCCGTAGTGACTCGTGCAGTACTAGTATTATATAAAGTAGTGATACAATATTATACCTTGATATTGTTTTATTTCGACTTTAACTAAATGTGCCTTTAGGCTTGAGCCTCCGTATTACTCCATATCTTTTCCTCATGAGTAGGCCTGGGAGAAATATCTATTAGGACAGCGCAATCTCACATAACGTCAGGGATTTCGCTTTATGCTTGTTACTCGAAGTTTATTTATTTATTTATTTATTTATTTCTGACATTTATTGAGCGCGAACGAATACCCATGGGCGTCTCGGCGCTAGACTATGCAGCTGACTCTCCCCAGCAGTGGAGGGACCAGGGCGAAATTACTGGTTAAACAGCCAGGTTTTCAGATTCTTACGAAACTGAAAGAGTGAAGGACTAGTTCTGATTTGTTGTGGCAACGTGTTCCAGATCTTGGGTGCCGCAACTGAAAAGCGGCGATCACCCCAGGAAACTGTTTTAGAGCGTGGGACCACTAGTTGGTTGAGAGTCATAGATCTAAGTTGTCTAGTCGGTCGATATTGTATGAGCTGGTCCTTGAGAGTGCATGGGCCTTGATCATGGAGAACCTTATAAACTATGCAGAGGGATTTGAACTTGATCCTGTTTTTGATTGTTAACCAATGGTATGTCCTGATGGTATCGGAAATGGGAACACATTTGGGTATTCCGGAGAGGAGGTGGGCTGCCGCATTCTGTATTGTTTGTAATTTTTTTGTGACTCTGGTTTGGGCATTTAAGAGAAGTGCATTACAATAATCTAGAGATGAAAGAACCAAGGAGCTAACCAGTGTTTTGGCAGCAACATCTGGGAGGAATGGGATAATCTTCCTTATCATTTTCAGTTTGTAGTGGGCTGTGGCTGCTACTTTATTTGCATGTGCCATAAAGTTAAGATGGTCATCAAAAATGACTCCCAGATTCCTGACCTTGGAAGTCGGGCTAGGTGGAATGCCGAAGGCTGGGGGCCACCAAAGAGTGGGCCAGGTCGGAGAGAGGGGTCCAAAGATGACCACCTCCGTTTTGTCGGAATTAAGCTTCAGGCAGTTACCTGCCATCCACTCTCCGATCGTGCACATTGCATTTTGGAAGCGCTCTGCCACTTCCATCCCTTCACCCTTGATGGCCAACACCAGTTGCGTGTCATCTGCATATGAGGTTAGGCTCATCCCAAATGCTTTGATGATACCTGCCAGGTCCGACACATAGATATTAAATAGTGTCGGACTAAGGGAGGAGCCTTGAGGAACCCCACACGGGAGTGACAACTTGGCTGATTGATATGGTCCTAATGTAACCATCTGTGTTCTGTCGGCCAGGAAGGAGGAGAGCAAATCTCTCGCCGTATGGTGAATGCCCATCCTCCCGACACGATCGACCAAGATCTTATGGTCGACCGTGTCGAAGGCTGCCGAGAGATCCAGCAGTACAAGTAGTGCTGTCCCGCCCTGATCACGGATGATTCGGATGTCATCGGCTGCCTTGATGAGGGCGGTTTCCGTACCATGGAATTTACGGAAGCCATACTGTGTATCGTCCAGGAGCTGGTGTTTCTCTATATACTCTGAAAGCTGCTGGTTCATCGCTTTTTCTGCCACTTTAGCTAGAAAAGGAAGACTAGCTATGGGCCTATAGTTCTTAAGCTCCTCCTTATCTAAGCTGGGTTTCTTTAGCAGGGATTTAACCAGCGTGTTTTTAAGGCAATCAGGGTAGCTCCCGGAGGTCAGTATGGTATTACAGACATCTGTGATGACCGGGGCAATGGTGTCCATGACCATAGAGAGAACTGCGGAAGGGCAGGGGTCCAGAGCCAAACCAGATTTAATAGATTTAATGATGATTGTTGTTTGATCAATAGAGAGAGCCCTAAAACTGGACAAGATGTTACTTGAGGGGGTATGAGCGAGGAAGGCTTTACTAATGTTGATTTTAGAGGTGAAGGCTTGGTATATGTCGTTAACTTTAGAGAAGAAAAATTCAGACAGCGCGTCACAAAATGGTTGTGACGGTGGAGGATTGAGGTCTGGTGCATTACCAGTAAGGGTTTTGGTTATATTGAATAGTTGTCTACTGGAATTTTTAGCGTTTTCAATTTGCTCCGAGAAAAATGTTTTTTTGGCTGCGAGAATCATGGATTTATAAATGGCCAATGATTCTTTATATATGGTCTTACTTTTGGCATTGTTGCTTCTGCGCCATTGCCTTTCCCTGTTCCTACTTATTTGTTTTAGGACTCTTAGTTCTTCGGTATACCACGGAGCGGTCGGTGTGCTTCTATTCCTAGAATGGCACTTGGTGGGTACCAGGAGATTTGTGGCGTCGCCAAGCCAATCGTGAAATTGGCCGGTGGCGATAGTAGGATCATCGGATAGGGTTGGGCAGGTTTTGTCCAGTAATGTTATAAATTCATTTTGGTCTAGATTCTTCCATACTTTGAAGGGGCAGGGCTTCATAGCAGTACCCTTCTTCCTGCGTGGTTCCTTAATTATCAGGCCGCTGAATATGGCAAAATGGTCTGTCCAAGGCATAGGCAGAATATTTAATATATGCAAGCCCTCTACGTTGGAAAAGATACCATCCAGCGTGTGTCCTGCCTTGTGGGTGGACGCGGTGACCAATTGTCTAAGGCCCAATGTTTCTAGGTCTGATATAAGGACAGCGGTATCCCTGTCATTCACTTGTTCTAGGTGGAAATTCACATCGCCCATCATTGTGGTAGACTCTTCAGTGGCAATTGATTCAGTAATTGCACTGAGGTTAGAAAGGAAGCCTGCTTTAGTCCCGGGGGGACGATATAATAGCACTCCCTTAAAGTTAAAGAGGGCTGTAAACTTTATATTAAAGTGCATGGCTTCACATGAGGTGGCAGGGATAAATGCTGTTCGGACCTCAAACCGATCTCTGATTATGATAGCTAAACCCCCTCCCTTTTTGCTGACCCTATCCTGTCGGTAGGCTTTATAGCCGGGAGGGACAGCCACTACGAGATCGGGGGCCGAAGAATCATCAGTCCATGTTTCTGTAATATACAGGACATGTAGGTTGTTGTCAGTTATAAGGTCTGCTATTTCTTGTCTATGTTTGCCCAAAGAGCGCGCATTAATGAGGGCCATAAGGATGACCACTTCGTTGTCATCACATTGCAAATTAGAGATCGCCTTTGAGTTATTAATATGAATCGTGGTGTTGCAGTGGGGGCAAATCAGGTTAGCAGCCATCGTTATCTGTTGGATGTTGTGTTTGATACATTGAAAAGAGTGAATTGGTTAAAGCCTCATCAAGGCCGAGCGTGAATAAGCTCGCTTGAGATGTAAGGAGGCCGGATCAGGGGTCGTGGCCCTGGGCGCGGGCCAGGCGCGGACGGGTGCAGACGGGCTTGCCTTTGGCGCGCCTTCGGCGCGCCTTCGGCGCGCCCGCTGCGCGGACGGATGTTCATACCCTTATATCCGTGTGAGGAGGGCATGAGGCGTCGAGCAGCTGGAGCGCTACCCCTCCCTCACCCAAGATGGCCGAACCCTTTCTCCACAGCGCGAGGATGTGACAATGCGCGCTGTGCTTGAAGGCGAGAATGCGTGCAGGTAGGAATGATACTGGATTGCAGCAGCAAAGAGGTTTAAAAATGAACAATATATTTTAAAAGTAGCATACAACAGAGTAAACCCCTGGCTTCCGCCTCAGGGGAGAGACTAATGCAAAGTCCTGGAAATTACACCACTATGTCACTGTCACATTCCGCATTCTTGTAAAACATCATTACAGGAAGAACACAAAATGACCATAACCAGAGCAAATGTTTACAACACTTGTGGGTTTTTTTGTGCTATTTTTTTAGTGTGAAATGCCAGTTTCGCATTTCACATAAGTTTGCTTTGATTCACTGAATGTTTGTGAAATTTCGTCACGTACAATCCACTCCCATGCTGTTCTGTCCTTCCTGTGATTTTCCTCACACCCCCATTCATAGCTTGCTAGTCCTATTAAGGGTTCTGTGTGTCTATGTAAGCAAATTAATGAATATCCAATTGAAAAGTATTCACCCGTTTAAAGCTTGCATATCACATCCATTGGTAACCAAATGAACTCTTTCGAGTATTAGACTGTCCAACATACACAATCTACAAATATGGAAATATGAATACAGTGTATTGTACTGCTCAGACAATGTAAAGCGTTTTAAAAATATATCCGATCCAAAAAAAAGGATGGACACTTAAAGAGATGGGTCATTTTGTTGCCTATGGTGGTTTTATGGGCTTAATGTTTTTTTTTTAATCTGTATTAATATAAAACGTTTAAGTACTTTGGATTGAAGTTGTTGGTCTTGTTTTAGCGCTGTGATATTTTAAATATGTACACCGAGTCCTCTCCATCTTCAGCTGAAGGTGCTACAAATGTTTTTTGCTTATTTAAGAACAGTATGTTTTTTTAACTATAATATTTTCTTGTCAGCAGGAGAAAATGTAACTATGCAAACAACCACAGCAGGAGCACCTTCACCACCAAAGTGCAGTAAGTTTTGTTTTCATCACAATGTTCTTTGTGATCAGTCCCTAAACTGAAGAAACTTTAAATTAAGCTTGCTGCTCTCTCACAGAGATCGCATTCTTTCCGAGAAGCTCTGGTGCTGACATCTTCTTGCATGTATATCTCTCCTGCTGTGAAGTGCTTTTGCTCATGGCCAGACAGGCCTTTTATTCCACCAGTCATTTCCCCAGTAGGCTGGAGACCTTGGAGGCTCCCGGTGCCTCTGTCACTTTCCCAAACTCCCTAAGGTTAATTCAGTGGTGTAGCTAGACGTACTACCACCTAGGGCGGCGCCTACGTTTGACGCCCAGGTGCAGGAAAGAGCGGTGGGTGGCAGCTGATGGACAACTTGTTGGTGGGGGGGGGGCTGGCGGGCGATGGGTGACTTGTTCTCGGAGCCGGGGGGGAGGGGGCGATGATGGTAGTCAACAGACATGACTCCTACCGCCCTCAAAAACAGTGCTGCCGGGGGCAAAAAAAACCCTCCCTTCTAGCTACACCACAGCGTTAATTACAGCCGACAGGCGAGGCTTCAAGAGAGAGAGAGAAAGAGAGCAAGAGGAAGGGTAGAGAGAAAGTGATCAGCAATGGAGAAGCGAGAGAGGAGAGACGGGGAGGGAGAGAATGGATGGAGATGGGAGAGATTGTGAGGAGACAAAAATAGTGGGCTGGTTGGAGCATTTTTACCAGGACTGCTTTGGTACCCCAGTCCGGCCCTGCTGCCCCTTTCAAAGGTAAGAAGGTCCTCATGGTAGAACTGCACATGGTGTATTAAGAGCACGGTGCAATATTTAACAATGTGCATGAATGTGTCACCCTTGCAAAAGTTTCAATTTGGGGCCTTCTTTGTCCCTTCAAATGCTATGGATCACCCCTCATTGTTCTGGGTCCTTGACTACACTTGAACCCCACCATCTGAATGGCTGACTCCTCAAACTCTGATGCACACAATGGTTCAATAGTTCCCATTTAATTCCCCAAATAGTCATCTAAATTTGTGGCTTATACTCTGTTTATGGAGGCTATTAGCATCCTCTGCAGCTAAAAACTACTATTGTACCTACAAAACTGCTTTGACATAAGGTGGTGTGTAGAGCAGGGGCTTAGCAGTCATTAGTGCTACAGGCAGTAGCGGCCGGTGGTGGGAGTGCTGCCGGGCGCTGACGTGGGGTGGGGGAGAGGCAGGGTGGGGGGTAGTAAACTGCAGACTACGGCAGATTACAGGTAAGTAAACATATACATAAATAAAACAAATTTCGTTGCGCGTGCTGCATCGCCAAATGCAATGCAAGGGGCGCAACGAAATTCGTTTTATTTATTTATATGTTTACTTACCTGTAATCAGCCGTAATCCTTAGTTTACTACCCCCAACCCTGCCCCTCCCCACCCCACGTCAGCGCCCGGCAGCACTCCCACCACCGGCAGCTACTGGCTACAGGAGTAGTGCCACTGGGAGCAGTGGTCCGAGAGGCCCATTGCCCCCCATTTGAAGGTACTTTTACTATCAAACCAGCAGATGGCGAGGGGGACTTTTTCCTTCCTTGCATTAGGACCCATGGCATTCTTGCTACACCACTGGGTGATCGCAATAAAAAGAATCGTAAAATCTTAATTTCTGGATTGCCAGCCTGTCGCGGCTTGGAAGGAATTCCATCACTTTTAATAACGCTGCCTGAGCAGAGGTGTAACATTAGCCCCTGCAGCCCCCGCAGAGTGGGGGTCCCCCAAGCAACAGGTGGCAGATATCTGGCCTGAGAGCTCCTGACTGAGTCTGGGGGGTGGGGGTACTCCTTGCACTTTGCAGGGCGGGCCCCTCAGGTTTCGTTACGCCACTGTGCAGCCTGGGGACACTATCCAGAAAAAAGAAGATTGTCCTTGGAAGATTTCAAGGCGTGCCCTTTAATTAGCTGACAATCCTGAAAGGTCACTGGTTTTCTGGTGTAGGTTAGGCGACACAGTGGTGTCTTCAGCATACATCTGGGCTATGAGACAGAGCTTTGAATGGTCATTTCATTATCTTGGACGCCGCTGCTACCCTCTTCCTTATTGAACCCCAATTGACACGTTCACCTAAAGTAAAGCTTTCTTGGGATCTTGGGTTTCTACGCTTTTACAGTGGCAGCCAACATGACTTGGGGGTGGCGTGGCGGGGGCAGCACGCGGGGGTGAGGGCAGGCGTTGGGGGAAGCGCAAGGTTTAACGGCGTAAAAGAAAAAAAATTACACATTTACCTTGCCGCCGGGTCCCGCGTCTCTGTTCCTTGCTCCTGCTCTCCTTGTGGGACAGGAAGCCAGGAAAAGCCAGGTTCTCCTGACCAATCAAAACGCTGCAATGCAGCATTGTGTTTGGTAAGCTTCCAGGCTCCCCTGACCAATCACAATGCTGCATTGCAGCGTTGTGATTGGTTTTGAGTGTCTTGTTTTGACGCTCAACCAAAGAATGGGGGCCTGGGCTTGTTCTTCACACATGCTGTAATGCTGTCTGCGTGGAGAACGGGGAAAGTGCACATGACTGGTTTGGGAGCCCGAGAGGGCCTACCAAACAGTCACTGCGCACTTAGGAGTGGGCAAACCACTTCCCACGCTGCTCCGTGAACAGAGCAAAGCAGCCCCGCACACCCCCGCAAAGGGAAACAACCATTAAAATGTAGTCATTACAACGCACTACCTTTACAACACAGGCTGTTGCAACGCAAGTGCCTTTACATCGCATGCCATTACAATGCATGCCATTACAACGCATGTCACTACAACGCATGCCAATACACCGCATGCCATTACAACGCAAGTCACTACAACGCATTATAAGGTAAGTAATAAGGGTTCTTTAGTTTTAGGGGGCAGGGCCGGCTTTAGAACTGGTGGCGCCCTGTGCGAAAATGCTTGCGGGCGCCCCCGCTTCCCCCCCATGACCACCTTGCCACGGATTCCCTCACTACCACCATTTGACAGTGCCCCCCAAGTCTCCATAACCAAAGTCTCTTCGATTCATTTTCTTTTATAGCGCCACTCATGCCAGTTTAAGGTGTCAGAACACTTTACATCACACATATGTGTTGCACGGGGACAATCATACATGTGTAAATCAGAATCAGAAATGTTACATACGACAGAGCCCTACAAGGTGTAGGAGTCACGTCATCCATACTGGTAGGCAGCATAGTTTAAGAGTCCTTGGTCTGGAAAAGCACAAATTCAGAATTTAAAATGTCACACCATGGTTAGGGGGTTTCTTTAATAATAATAATTGATTTCTACCCAAATGAACCCTTTTTGCAATATTAGGATAAGGAAAGACTGAATAAAAAACATGTAGCTGTAATATATTCCTTGCAGTTGACAGTTAATAGCTCACTGCTCTATATTAGGACTTTAACTTTTAAACTGCAAGTAACATAAGTATATCTTTGACAAAAGTGATAACCCATTGACCTATTTATATTATATGCACTTTGTGATGTGAATGGGACACGTTCTTTGCAGCAGGCATATTAACCCTCTGCGCTATGATGAGTCAAAACTTCCACTACCAGACAAAGCTCTGGTCTCTCTCCAGGAAGAACATTTATCACCAGAGTTAAGGTGACATTTTTATTGATGCTTGAAAATTGCTGGGGCAAGGAACGTGGCATCTGGTGTCTTTAAAACAATAAACATGACGCCCCCACCCTAGTCAGCGCCCGGTGCAGTGGCACCGATCGCACCGCCCTAGAGCCGGCCCTGTTAGGGGGTATGGGTTTTGGGGTACATGGGGATAGTATTTTTACCCCTACACTATCCAACACTTACCCTACTGTTGCACTCACTGGAATGGGAATAGTAATTTTTACCCCTACACTATCCAATACTTACCCCACTGTTGCACTCACTGGAGTGGGAATAGTAACTTTTACCCCTACACTATCCAACACTTACCCCACTGTTGCCTCAAAAGTATTATGCGTTGTAATGGTATGTGTTGTAATGGTAGTTTCTAAAAATGCGTTGTAATTACATGCATTATAAAATCATACGTTGTAATGGTAGTTGCAATGTAAAAACTGCGTTGTAAAGGTATGCATTGTAACTGGTTGCGTTGTAACATCATATATTCGCCCGCAAAGGAAACATTAAATGATAATAACTTAAAGTTATTATCATTTTATATTTCCTTTCCTTTCCACTGCTCAAAAGCAGTGGGGTGACGCTCCTCCACCGTAGCGGAGGAGACCCCGCTGGACTTTCAGTTATCTACATTTCTGAAAATTATAATTTCACTTAAAGTATCAACTCATTCAGAGATAACCAAGCAGCAGAGCACAAATCAATTAAAGCAACCGGATTCTTTAAACCTATGTATCAGATTTTGTGTCACGCTTATTATGCAAAATACACTAAATCATGTTACAACTCCATGATGTATAATATTCCCCCGTTATGGGAAAACCCTATCACAGGAGCATGTGGACACACAAATGAACAGAACGTGAGAGGATGCTGTTCATGTCATGTGTGATCTTGTCCTGTTTTTAGTGCAAAATGCATCCTCAGTTCCAAAATGGAAGTGAGGACACATTTCACCCTAAAATAATGGTGCTAAATGCTGGGTTTGTAGCTCACACAATTTTGTACAATTTTCCCGAAATTTCGAATAATTGCTCAAAAGAAAATTTCATAAATTTCGGACACCTCTAGTTTTAACTTGGTCAACCAAAGAGATTCAGGCGAAGCAACAGCAGTTAAAGCATTAAAGGTCCTAGTATTGAATGGTCTTCTCGCGAGGGCATGTATTTGCTATTGAGTCTATTCTCTCCCGTTGTTGGTGTGAGAGAATAGGTGAGATGGATGGATGGTTACGGGGGGGGGGGGGAGTGAGTTGGGTATGTTAGCGATGTTGAAAGTAACAGGGAAGACAATGACATTAACATATTTTAATAATAAGCATTAAATGTATCTTGATGATGAAGTGCATGTGCAAAACTCCAATAAAATCTGGTTTAAAAAATAAATAAATAACACCATCTTGAGCCCAAGAGTATGGCCAATATTCCTAGTAACTATGCCTTTAAAACTTGTGAACTTCAAAAATATGCCTACTGCAAAAAGTCTTATGAGAAAAATAACTCTTAATACAGTCTCAGTGACGTTTAATTGTACCCAATAGGAAAATACACTGGTCAGTATGAAAAAAATCTCTTCCTATATTTCTTCCTTTGTCATGAGGATGAGATAACTATTCACTGGAAGATTTTGCCCAGGCTTCTTTAGAGGCCATCTACTGACAGTTAGTGGAAGGGAGGCTACCCATTGAAAATTGATACCCCCCCCCCCCCCATGATTAGGAAGTTTAGGGATTTCACCCTCTGTTCACCTGTTCTGCTGAGAGCTGAGAACCATTATGCCCTTAAGAGAAGATAGCAAATTGGACCTCAAGGCATGGGAAATAGTTAATCTTCTATCTGTCCACCCTACTCAGGCCTATCTCGTCGAAATATTTCTCAATATTTATTTTTGGGGAAGCGTGGCACTACTAAATATCTGATAGGCTAGAGACAATGTGATCAGGATGAAGAGTAACCAGATGAATAATGAAAGTAGACAAGATCAGCAGAGGAACAACCGCAATCTCAGGGTGAAAAAAGTATTGCTCCATGGATGCAGATGTCCCACCAAGCCCACAGAACAAACCACCTTCTGGTTCTCATGTCAGTTTTCCCCAACAGGCCTTAATTTGGTTATTTGTGATAATAAAAAAATCAGAGCCACACGAAGAGTGAATTCGGAAACTTATAGTTGTGCTGACACCAGCTAGCCCTCTGATAGCCCAACACAGGTCCTAAGGCAGTGTTTTAGGTGGGTGAAGACACAAGTCTTGCTTTTATTATCTTATTGACTCGCTGAGGATCTTCATTGACGGGAAAGGTCTATGTCCTTGGAGGAAGTATCACAAATGTTGGGCCCGATTTAGAGTTTGGCGGGCAGTATACTCTATCACAAACGTGGCAGCTAGCCCGTCAGCTTTATTAAAAGTGCATTATAACCTATAGTGCTTCTAATATGGCGGACAGGATATCCGTAAAGTTTTAACAAATTATTGCACCTTTAAAACTCTAAAGAAGACTCTTAGGGGTCCATTAGTATGTCGGGCGGATCGCATGGCGGTGGCGATCCGCAAGACATATTCCTCCGCACGAATGCAAATTTCCCCCGCCACATTACCATTGCGGGGGGGACCCCGGCAGTCAGAAAGACCGTCCGCCGGTTTACCGCCCGGCCGATGAGTCGACCGGGCGGAAAGGCTGTTAATATGGTGGCAGTGTCTGGTAGACACCGCCATCCATACTAGAATACATGCGGGGACATGCCTTTCCATGGCGGCAACGCCGCCACGGAGAGGCATGCGGTTCTTAACAATGGGGGCCCATAGCGGGCCCCCAGGGATTCTGTGGGATGGGGGGTGCACATGGGGGGTACCTATGGTACCCCCCTGCATTTGACAGTACAACATGGCAGGCACCGCACGGTACCTGTCACGTTGTACTGTCAAATGCACAACTTGCATTTTTGGCATTGCGGCGGGCGGTGCTTTCAGCACCGCCCACCTCAATGTTAGAAATGCGGGATGCGCCCCGCCAGTGTGGCGGGCGCATCCTAATGGGATGTACGGAACCGCCGCATGCATTGCGGGCGGTCCCATTTCCCAGGGTCCATGCTAATGACTCTCTTAGTCTTATGTTAGTAGATGCGGTACGCAAATGACCTTTTGTTCTTTCCATTATCTCAAATTCAAGCATCATCCTGACACATGGCTGATGCTGCGACCATGGTCGTGCCTAACGTCACTGTGTGTTTAGGTAACGGGCAGTCCCATTTGGATTGGAGGTCTTCTGACGCAGTCTCTTCCTAGTAGAATTCACTATAGTGAGTTGCAGCCTTTCATCCGGCTCTCAGTCCATCCTTTCACCAATTGATCCTCGCACCCTTCCATCATCCACTTCAATCTATCTATCCTTGCACCATTCCTCCTTTGTTTTTTTCTGTCCTTCCTTCCTTCGACTCAACCTTTCAATTTTCTTCTCCTCTTTTCATGCGTGCATCCTTTCACCCTTTCCAAAGCATCACATAGAAAATCTATGTACACGCCGTAGGACTTTCTTTAGCGTGTACAAGTTGAATGAAATGTGATTTCATAGCAGTTTACTAGCAAACAAAATGTCAATTTCGGCAACATCACATGAGTTACCAACCGGTGCCCGAAAAGTCTATTTCTTGGCTGCATATGGAAGCCAGCTATAAAAACATACTTGTCGTAATGATGTATTTCAGAATAATTTTCTTTTTTTTTCTTCCAGGTGATATAAACGTTGTCAGCGGGCCTTACACATACAACAATAACATGGCAACACGAAGCTTGGCACTGTCTGGCCTGAACATTGGGTTTGACAACGTCACAATTATGGACACCCTCGGACTGATTGTAACTAAGAGCAATACGTCGGCTACAACCTATATCTTTGAAAACCTTACATTATGCGAAACATATAACATCTCCCTCACCAATTTCCAATGCAGCCCTCAGAATTATACAACCTCACTGATCTGGAATGTCCCGCCGGGTAAGGAGTCGCTTGGATTAGTCTCCACCCCTAAGTGAAGTCTATGCTGTAATTATTTTATTTCAGTAAAGCTAGTACATTCTGAGCACGTCAATGGATCAGCGGCTTCCAGTATACATAAATGGGAAAATCATGTTATCCCATCATCTTCATTTATGTTTTTGTTTAGACATTATCTTGTATAATAATACTCGTCGGTTAGCTCTGAAGTTCTTCGACTGAGTCCCCTCTTGAGTAAGGGGGAGGGGCAGAGGCAGATAAGTGGTCCTGCTATAAGTCCTGGGTAAACTTTCACCTTACCATTTAGCCCTCAAGGACCTCTACGGTAGAGACGTTTTAAGGAATGGGCAAAGTGGGCTCTGGCCCAGGCCCCGGCATTTCGGGGGGTCCCCCTGATAGAGCCAGCTCTGGTCTGCCCTGATGACCTTGACAAATTATTAATCACGTTTTAAATACCGTTTTCCTTTTATTTATTTTTAATGTGGTTGATATGTGAGAGTCTATTATGGATATTTTGCAGAGAAATGTTGCGCCTCATGCAACATCCTTACAAAAAGTTTCTTTTAGATAAAAACAGGACCTCACATATGAGAAATGGGAGGGTGCCTTAGAGATTATTTGCAGTAATATTAAAAACACACACCACTTTCTCTGAATATTAGATATAAACACATTTAAAATTGAGAGGACTGTGTTTGTGCACTGTGAGTGATCTGACCAACGAGGGCATGAAAGAGCTCAAATTGGATCATTAACTCAAGGCAGGGCCCCCCAGATCCTTAAGATGTCCCTTCCTTTACCCTCTTGTGATGAGGCAGCAATGTGTCCTTCTCTGGCTCATGATCAATGCCCAGTCAGTTGCGCTGCTTTATGCTTTAATGTGATTTTTTTTTTTTTTTTTAATTACACATATACCACACAAATCAGTCTAGAGTTGAGTTTTCTGACCAAGCAGGCATCGGTCCCATCATCGGTCTCAGATGTTGTCCATTGTCTGCTAGCACTAGATGACTGGATGTGGAAACTGCATAAAGACAAGCCATCAAAGATAGAGGACTAGCACTCCAAGCTATGAGCAGAGGCGATCCCTATATACTTAATAGAAACCTTGTAGCTTAAAGACCAAACCGCTCCCTTAGGTCACTGTAAGCACACGTGGTTGTGGTCCCTAAGTTTAGCTGTGTCTGATTAGGGGTTGCTTGTTTTTTAGCCCTGACCTCTCATCGCTGTAAATGTAAATCATAACCTTTTACCTTTGAAACTGTCATTTACTACCATTCATTGTTTGTATAGCGATCTCTTCAAATTTCAATTGCTTCTAAACACTCACAAGAGGTCTGTTAAAAATGGGATCTCTAGTTGTCAGTAGGTATGCACCCTGTCCAATAGGGACCCTCACTGTAGTCAGGGTAAGGAAGTCACACAGCTAAAATAACCCCTGCTCACCCCCTTGGTAGCTTGGCACGCATAGTCAGGCTTATCTTAGAGGCAATGTGTAAAGCATTTGTACATAAGCACACTGTAACACAGTCAAAACACTACAAAAGAAGTCCAAACCCGTTTAGAAAAATAGTCAGTGTTTATCTGAATAAAACAAGAATAAAACAACAAAAATCCAACATACACAAGTAAACATATCACTTTTGAAAGGTTAAATAAGTTTGAAATCAATGGATGCTGGTATTTTAGCCCAAAGTACCTGATATGCATCAAAAACAAAGACAATGTGGGCCGTAGGGGAGGTGAGGTGCCCAAAAACACAGTGATGCATCCGTTCCTTACTAGTCATGGTAGGTGATGCATTGATTACGTACTGGCAGAGGAGGTGATGCGTTGGTTCTTTAATGCTAGGCAGCGGAGGTGATGCATTGATTCCTTGCTGACAGGGGAGGTGATGTATCAATTCCTTGCTGACAGGGAAGGTGATGTGCTGGGGTCTAAACATGCAGCCTCGGTTCCTTATTGCGGTGTGGTGGCGAGGAAGAATCAACGCCCAGGATGATGCATCAAAAATTCGGATGCGGTGCGTTGATGCAGAA
The DNA here is from genome assembly GCF_964204655.1 of Triturus cristatus. Classification (NCBI taxonomy): domain Eukaryota; kingdom Metazoa; phylum Chordata; class Amphibia; order Caudata; family Salamandridae; genus Triturus; species Triturus cristatus. The sequence goes on from NC_140586.1 coordinate 255,422,613, forward strand.
GCAGGGAAGCAGGCGCTGCATAGTTTACGCAGCCACAAACAGGGGATGCTTCGGAGTCAGAGCGGGTGCCATAGATGTTGGTGACATGGGTCTCAGGACTCACGCTGCAGCAATTTTTCAGCTGCACTGCAGTCACTGCAGTGATTCTTTCGCTGCATATCGGCCATCTAAAGCAGCAGTGTATCGATAAATCAGGTGCTGCAAGCTGATATGTGGATATTTTTCTTAGATCACCAGTTTCTACTTCCAAGGGACCATGTACTGGATTTGGCACCCCTTAATAATCCAGGACTCTCAGCAGAAGAGCCCAGGCACTGGTAGGTGAAGTCTTTGATGGCCCTTAGACTTCTTAACACTCCCAGGACAGGAGCAGCAAGCAGCAGGCCAGCACAACAAAGCAACAGACAGAGTGCCAGTCTGTTCTACAGCATCCAGGCAGAATGTCCTTTAGTCCAGAAGTGTTCTGAGATTATGGTGTCAAAGCTTCAGTATTTATACCAGTTTCTGCTTTTGAGGTAGGCAAACTTCAAAGGAAATTCTTTGTAGAAGAACCTGCCTTTCTCTGACCTGGCTCCAGACACACTACAGAGGGGTGGAACTTTGTGTGAGGACAGGCACAGCCCTAATCAGGTGTTAGTGACAACTCCTCCCACCACTCTAGCTCAGGAATTCGCTTCAGCTTGGTGATGCCCATCAGGATATGCAAGGCACACCTCTGCTCCTTTTGTGTGACTGTCTAGATTGAATGTACAAGAGCCCAACTGTCATCCTAACACAGATGTGGATTCTGCAGACAGGCAGAGGCACAGAATGGTTAAGCATGAAAATGGCCACTTTCTAAAATTGGCATTTTAAACACGCAATTCAACTTCACAAAACGATGTATTTTAAAATTGCAAGTTCAGAGACCCCAAACTCCAAATCTCTATCAGCTCCCAATTGGAAATTACACTTAAAAGATATTTCAAGGCAATCCGCATGTTAACCTATGGGAGAGATAGTCCTTGCAAAAGTGAAAAATGAAATTAGCAGTATTTCACTATTAGGACATGTAAAACACACCAACACATGCCCTACATTTAAATACACTGCACCCTGCCTGTGGGGTTACCTTGAGCCTACCTTAGGGGTTACTTACATGTAACAAAAGGTAAGGCTTGAGCCTGGCAAGTGGGTGCACTTGCCAGGTCGAAATGGCAGTTCACAACTGCACACACACACACTGCAGTGGCAGGTCTGTGAAAGGCCCACTGCTAGCATTTGATTTACAGGCCCTGGACACACCTGTTGCACTTTACTAGGGAGTTATGAGTAAATCAAATATGGCAATCATGGATAAACCAATCACCTCCACAATTTGGACAGAGAGCATATTCACTTTAGCACTGGTTTGCAGTGGTAAGGTGCCCAGAGTCAAAAAACCAACAAAAACAGGTCAGAAAAAATAGCAGGAAGAAGGCAAACCCTGCAAAAAGGGCCAGGTCCAACAAGCTCATACAGTCTAACATTTGCAAAGAAAAGATCCATATAGCGGTCTGTAATATAATGATTTCACAATCTCATGGCATGGCATTAACAGGTTGAAATATTTAAGCAGGCATAATCATCACTTATTCTTTGTGGTGTATCAAAGCACCTTCTATGTTTATAAACCAATAGGCGGAAGAATGCAAAGCAATGGTGCGAGTAAGAATAGAGTGGGTTTTCAGATTTATTCTCAGTAGCGAGTGGCACAGGGGGGTTTCAGATTTCAAATGCCCACGCTGAGGCTATTTGAGATAATGGGTCAATGGCAGAAAGCATCTGCCGCCTCTACTTGTGCCAGTGGTCAGGGGTCATTAAGTGGTTTGCTTTGTTAGGACATAGTAGGCAGAAGAGAATCATTCTAGGTACTTGTAAATGAGGCACAGAATCATGAAGAAATTTAAGATTGGGGAGGGAGCTATTGAAGTCTTCCTAATTTGAATTGAAGAGATGGCCCTTCTTTAGTTCAAATATAATCATCGCCAATATAATGCTCCTGGGCATCCTCATCATCATAAGATTTAGGTTAAATACTCTTGGAGCGCCCAGACAACAGAAAGGATCGGAGATTCTATATAATGTGAGCAATTTAACCTCATGTTCTGCTTTTTGGAGTGTCTAGTACACTGGCAGGCCTGCAAACAGAGTGTTAGCCTGGTCTTGGCACAAGTTGAACAGAGCAGCAACTACCACAAGGAGGCTTGTGGAGGCATGAAAGGCAAAGAGTTTTGAGGAGTTGTACTTGGTAAAATATTGACTGTACTGGTAGTATATTTCCTGGTCGGCTATTAGGTTGTAATCTCTGTCCCAATTGAGCCCTAGGTTCCTCATCTTGGATATTATGGGGGTCTATTTCCCTGAAAATGATGGGGGCAATTACATTTGTTTGAGTAGGAAGTGTGGGCCTAGGATAAGAACCTCTAGTTTAGGGTTGTATTTGATTTTGATGAAAATCAGGCGTGAAGAAAATGGTTGTGAAAAATGTATTTTGTTGGACTGTTGTTGACACATTTTTCTTATGGAATGGCTTTCACCAAGTTGACCACAGCCATTCTTGAAGAAACTTTTGAGCCACTATATTTGATTTTCACTTTGTTGCTTTTAAAGGGGTGTGGGGTTGCTCCTCCGTCCTCCTCTTTAACCCCCTTCTGTTTTTTTCAAGACGTTCTTCCCTGTCTTCTATACCCCTTGTGTAACTCTGCATCCACTTTACTCCAGATTTATTTACATACCTCTTACACCCTTTTTCACTTTATGTTATTCCGATAAAATATAGTATAACAAATAACATGGTTTCTAAATCTGTATATTGTTGGACTGAATGTGGAAGCAGCAAAACACACAAGATGATGGACGGAATGTTGCACATTGGCAAAACATTCACCCCCAGTCACAGATCTGGGTTTAATCCATTGTTATTTTGCTCATCACGCTACCCCAGTTCAGACATGGCCATATGCAAATCAGTCTTGACCCTGTGCCTCATGGGAACAGTCCAGCCCGAACTGTCAAGCGATGTCTTCCCTGGACCGGAATCAAGCATCCTAGGACCGGTTTCGGGGTTTCACCCCTCTTCAGCCAGGATAGCTTGACTCCAGTGGCGTGGAAAGCACGGGACCCACGTCTGGGCATACCCTTCCCACATAGGGCGAACAGCAAAACACAAGATGATGGACGGAATGTTGCACATTGGCAAAACATTCAACCCCAGTCACAGATCTGGGTTTAATCCATCGTTATTTTGCTCACCACGCCACCCCAGTTCAGACATGGCCATATGCAAATCAGTCTTGACCCTGTGCCTCATGGGAACAGTCCAGCCCGAACTGCCAAGCCATCACTTCCCTGGACCAGAATCAAGCATCCTAGGACCGGTTTCGGGGTTTCACCCCTCTTCAGCCAGGATAGCTTGACTCCAGTAGCGTAGTGAGCACGGGACCCACGTCTGGGCATACCCTTCCCACATAGGGCGAACAGCAAAACACACAAGATGATGGACGGAATATTGCACATTGGCAAAACATTCGCCCCCAGTCACAGATCTGGGTTTAATCCATCGTTATTTTGCCCACCACGCCACCCCATTTCAGACATGGCCATATGCAAATCAGTCTTGACCCTGTGCCTCATGGGAACAGTCCATCCCGAATTGCCAAGCCATGTCTTCCGGAATCAAGCATTCTAGGACAGGTTTCGGGGTTTCACCCCTCTTCAGCCAAGATAGGTCATTTTGTTAACTATAGTTGTATATTATATTGTTTTCTTTAATATAGTTGTATTACAAATTGTTTTTTAATTTGTTTGATAAATATTAGTTACTTTAGTATTATAAGTTGTTCACATTAAAATAATGTCTGTGTTTAACTTGTTTTAGTATTGTTTGGAGGTTTTGATATGATTTTTTTAAATTAGACATTGTGAATTTAATAGGAAATTCTTGGGTTTGTAGGGGATTAGGCCGGAAAGTTTAAAAAAAATTACAATTATTCTTCTAATTTATAAATATAATTTTTGATTATTCAATATTTGTTATTTGGTTGATCTGTTTATTTAAGTGTTAAATTGTATTAATTAATTTTATATTGTTATAATTTTAATTGTGTTTTAATAATGCGTTTATTATTAATACATTTTCATTTTTGTATTTTGTTTATTAACTGCACTTTTTTACGGTGTTTTCTTTTTAGGGTAATAGGGATGAAAGTATTTTAATTTAAAAAATATGTTAATATTTGTTTAATTATACTTTTTATTTGTTATATAAAATGTGCATTTTTAAATGTTATTTTCTTTTCTTTATTTATAATGACTACAGGCATTCCTTTAACAATTTTTTACATTAAAAGTTTTAAATAAATTATTAAGTGTTACTCAGATTGGAGTGGGAATAGTAATCTGACCTTTCCAAAATCCAACATTTTCCCTAATTATGCTCACATTGGAGTGGGAGTAGTAAATCCTACCCCTCCAAATTCTAACACTGTCCTCAGACTGGAGTAGTAGTAGGGAATTTTACCTTTCCAAGTCTAATCTTTTTTTAAATTATTTTTTATATATTTTTTGTTTAAAATTTTAAAAGTTAGTTCAAAGTAAAGTATTATTTTGTTTATTGGTTATACTTTTTTCAAAACCTGTCTCTCCCGCTCCACTTTAATCCTTTTTTACAAACCACTTACTCCCACTGCTCCTTCTTGCAGATTTTCAAACCCCTTTCTCCTTTATCCCTCCTTACTCCCATTTTTTACAAACCCCTCATTCCCATCCCACTTTAATCTTTTGACAACTCTCTTACTATTTCCCCCACCCCAGCCGCACCTCACCTATTCGGCATACCCACCCTCTTTCCCCTTCTTACTTATTTGTCATGCTGTCCTATAAAGTAACCATTTCCCTTTTCCACATAAATATTATATTTTCATTAAAAGGTAGATGTCATTTAAATGTTTCTCCTAAATAAGGCTTTGTAAGTCTACTTTCAGTGGCGGCTGTCATTTTTAGCAGGAAGGGTGGTGAAGGGCCACATATGTACACATACACACTTACTCACATCCATGCATTCACACATGCGCACACACACACACACACACACACACACACACACACACACACACACCCATTCACAACACTTACTCAATTAAATACACAAACATACATAGACGCACTCACACACCAAATATCAAAACTCCAAACTTACCTTCACTGCAGCTCTCTGGGAGGGAAGCCTCGAAGGTCCCAAGAGAGTTCGGACTACTATCTTACCTCATTGGCTGACCTTAGGTCAGCCAAAGAGGGAAGGCAGCAGTCCTTCACTCATCACAGAGTGGGATGGGGTCAGTGAGACTGCTGAGCCCACCCCACTTTGTGACGAGGTGTCACTGCGGCCTTTGGCACTTCAGGGTTTAAAACTGATGCGCCCAGGTCAGAGGAAATCAGTAACGCTCCCCTTCGCCACAAGGGAGAGGGCTTCGAGGTATGTTTGCCAGGCTGCGGAGGTCAATCTCACAGGACTGAGAAATGCTTAGCCTGGCAAATTTCATCTCAGGCACCCAAGAGCCTGCGCACTTAGCACACAGGGCCGGACTGGCCGTAGCGGGCACCGGGCAATCCCCCGGTGCACCGCACGGGTGGGGGCCGGTTTTGGGCCCCTGGGGGCCGTTTTTGTTACAGGGCCGTTTTTGCAGCATAGCTGCAAAATCGGCCCTGTAACAAAATCGGCCGAAAACCGGCCCTGGCAAAGAGCTCGGCGGCACCCCCAACCCCCCACGAGGAGGGAGGGGGGGCGGCCGAGCACTTTGCCAGGGCCGGTTTCGGTTCCCAGTCCGGCCCTGTTAGCACATGTCTAGTTCCTAGCTGCCTGACCTGAACAACAAGAGTGTCTGTCAGACTGACCTTTGGTCAGCCTGACACACACTCTTCTTGCAGTGAAAAAGGTGGGGGGCGTGGCCCCTGAGCCCATAAGGACTGGCCCATGCTGTCTATTTTCTTCATTCTGACTTTGTTCATTTTAGAAATGTGTTAAGTGGTTAAGAATTGTTTCATGTCTTCCATGACACAGAGGTCTATTTGTGTATCATCAGCATAAGAGGGGAAGTGAAGTCTATGGGAATCTGAGGAAATTCAAGACAAGTTTGACATAAATAATGAAAAGTAGGGTGCCACTAGCTTTGACATGCTATGCATGACGTGGGGCTCTGTGTGGTTCACTGGTCACCAAATTTTACTTTCGCTCTGGGTGGAAGGATTTTCTCAATTCGTGGAAGTGTTTCAAGACGTTTGCTACTGTTTGAGGATACTGGAGAAGAGAGTTGTCTTCAATCATAGGTCAGGGAGTAAGTAGTCTGAGGGGTATCAACATTCTTAAGGTTTGCAGACTCCCGCAGGTCATCTCTGACAATGACTACTGCTGTTCCATACCAGGGACAAGAGATGGACTGATTCCTGTCTTGTTTTTTGTAGGCTTCTGTGTGAGCTTGGAGGTGCTAAGTCACTACTGTTTAAGGAATTTAGGGATCCTTAGGAGCTGATGGTTGCCCGGCAAGGCTAATAGGGCTGACTTTAATGGATCTACAAGATTTCTGCATGTTTGCGTTCATTTGCTTTAGCACATTAACACCAGCCCTGTTGGCCTTGCTAAAGGTTGGTTTACCTGCAGTAAGTAGAATCTTGAAAATTAACTGCTTATCGTTGGTGTGATTATAAAATGGTATGCCGAATATGTGCACCAGTTTAATGAGGATATCATCCACGCATTAAGAAAAAGCCAAAAAAGAAAACTCTGCGGAATTCTTTATGATGTCACACCTCAAAGAAAATATAGGTGATGGAGATGGAATTCACAAATTATGTTATGGAGGTTACAGTCTTATCTTCACCGGGGAAATCCTTGGAGTCACTGTGGGATGGTATATGTTGTCAAGTTCCCCTGAAATTACTAATATTATCATGTACGCACACCTCTCTCAATCACCTCCAGAGGTAAACCATCCAGGATGAAAATTAATTCTGACTTTATGCTGCAATCCTGATGACATCCAACTTGGGTACCATAAAATAGCTCATTTGGTTAATAGAATGGTGGCAGATTTAATATCACCCCTTGTTTAACAAGCTTTGCACACAGAAGATTTTAAGTCAGCTATTCGAAGGTTGTTTCTGTAAAATTTCCGAGGAATTGTTGCAGTTTGATCTGAAGTTAGCAGCCTTCTTTTGCCATGGAGCTCAAAGAGTGACCTGAAAATAGGATTGTGCCCCTCAACACTTTGGGTAAATTGGAGTTAATCCATATTGCACAGTAGATACAAAGGAGGCATCTTCAGGTAGTCTATCCAGCTGATAAGGAAATGAATCTCTTGGGTATGTTTGACAGTACATCTCTCATTTCTGGTTCTATATTGATAAGATTGTACGATCAGTTACTACTGTCATAGTAGCGCTCGAAATAACATCATCAAGCGTAGGTGAGGGTTGCAGCTGCAGGACAGAGTGGGAAGTGGTAGAGAGCGGGTGAGATGTACTGTGAGGATGAGTGTAGGCCTCCCACACAAACCACTCTGGTGCCAGAGTAAATCTTTGAACCTCTGTTGGACCAGGAGTTGTAACACAATTGCCTGTAACCTTGAATTGCCTGGCATCTGCAGGCTTAGTGGCAGGGGCCTCACTGTAAAGGACAAATGTGGCTCGTATTAATAGTACATTGATGGGCAGCACATACCTACACTTGGATGTCACATTCTGAGGCAAATCAAAACATACAACCGAATGGGAATCCCCATTGAAGGTGAATAATATGGGGGAAACCTCTGCATTTTTCATCAAATGTCCTCAGTTCCTGTTCACGCCTGGCCCCATTGCCCCATCCACCAGGGATTCACGGTTGCATATCACCAGACGTGAGCCTACATGGATAGAAAGGAATGAAAATAAAGGATAACACCTCAGGCGTATTTTTCATAAAAGCCCTGTGCAGTTCCATAAGGTTTCCAAGCCAATGGTGCGCTGCACAGACAAATGTTGACCACTGAGGAGTGAGCCAGAGATAAATGAAAATATACCACAATGGTGAGGACCCTAAGTACTCAGCATTCCCTTTGTTCTTCTAGAACAAAAGAAAGATCCTGCAAATGGGAGAAGGAACTGCTAATTTCATCCAGTAAACCACTAGGAAAGAATCACAATGTATTCCCACTGGCTGCTTTAATGTATTTGGAATAACATGGGGAACACAATTATGAAGTGTGCCTAGGAACTGTTCTGAGACCCTGTATGTATGGTCAAGCCTGAAAGTAAGGTTCTTGAATGAGGAACCCACACATTTAAGCTCTTCTCTTACCCTCATGCTCCCGGATGACTTGACTTCTGGTAGGTATGTAAGAATCTAGTAAACGCCTGCTCGAAAACGACATGTGCTAGGCCTTCCTCCATCCAACAGGTGAAGGTACATTGAAGGAAAGAGGGAATTTAACTTGTACGACAGAAAGGGGTAAGCTATCTCTGGCCTGTAAACTATACCCTCACCTTTAAGCCACTAGCACTGATCACTAACATTAAATCATCTTGGCCCTTTCATTTGAAGTCAGTGTTTCTGTGACTCTTACTAAGGGCTTATGCAGCTCTCTTTGACTTCTGGCACCGTCGGTTTGGAGTGCTCTTAAATCTTATCGCTACTCATCCAACCAGAAGGCAAGAAATGGGGCTTTCGAACTGGTTCTGAATGATATGACAGGAGAAGGAAGTCGTACCTTGCCTCTAGCCATCAGTCCATTTTTCCTGGGGTTTATGCAAGTTTGCTATGAAATATATTTTGGACTGTTCTCCCTCAGGTGTGTTGCCCATGCTTCTTTGTGCCAGTAGACTGCACCCACACTCAGGTTCCTTCAACTGAGTACAGGTCCTGTTCTGTCTTCACTCCTTTAAGGATGACCTGGAGCAGCAAGAGTGGCCATGCTCTCTAGTGTGGCCCATCAGATACTGTCCTGGACTTATCCACTGACCCCTGTGTCTTCACCACCACTGGCAAATGTGGCCTCTTGTGCTTGTGTGACCTACTCTGCTCCCTATTGGGTGACAGATGCTGATGAGGCTTTTTCTACCCTAGAACATCCAGACTGGCGGCATTCCTATTGGCTCTGGTATGTGGGAGAGATGCCACCTTAAGAGCAGAGTCATTCGATGTGCCAGAGCACCACCGGGACCCAAGCTCAGCTCATGCTCTGGGAGCCTAGTGACGGCAACAGGCAGCACAGAATTCATTGCTACCAGGGATGGCTGGTGCAGGCAAGAGTGGTGCGGTGGGGTGGGGGAGGGTCAACAGACGACGACAAGGGAAAATAACATTAAAAAAAAAGAAAAACACTTACCTTGCGCTCGCCACATAGCGCCGATGCAGCGAACGCAAGGTGAGTTTTTTTACATTTTATTTTCCCTCGTCATCATCTGTCGACCCCCCCCCACCCCGCCTCACCACTATTACCTTCACTGGCCGTCACTGATTGCCACGGCCTGTCGCAATGGTGCATGCCGAGGCAACTTGCACAAACGTTGTCACCCTAGCTTCCGCTTCTGCCTGAATCAGGCCTGTGATCGGGCGTCTCTGATGGAAGGATGTCCAGACCTTACACTTCTGCGGTACAGGATGGAAGACTAACCTCAATGTCACATTGTAATAGGAAGAGGACTCATAGCTAACAGCACCCTGCAAGGCTAACACATTTACTTGGGGCCAACTCTTCTTTTGAGCTCTAATCAGCAGACCTCAGGCTTGAGGTCTTGCATCTGAGGAGACAGACACAAAGCAAGAGGATTTAAGAATTGGATCTCCTTTTACGACTCTACACATGGTATTATGATTGTGGTCTAATGGAGCAGAGAATTTGTTCTTTCCTGTCAGTGTTTTCTTTTCAGTCTTAGACTTTGCCACTGGGTTACCTGCATGGTGAGGTGGACATACCTCCAAGAAGTGAGGAATGGGATGAGAAAGGGGGTGAAGAGGTAATGAGGTTCTAGAGCAGAAAGGAGAGTAAGGGGAAGAAAGAGCGCATGATTGCGTCTCTTGAAAATCAAGCAATCTCACCTGGTGTTACATAAATATTCTGTTATAGGTCTCTCGCCCTCACACAATGTTGGCCTACTCGGGCTATAGCCACAGAACGCACAAAAACATGCTCAAAAGACTCCTAAAAGGGGTGTTTGCAGCACAGGGGCCACTGCTGTGACAGGTTATTTTTGATTGGTCCGCTGATTCCATCCCTTCTTGCCTGTCCTCTGTAGTGCAGTCACACAACCACTCATGGGGCTGACAGTCGGCTACAAACAACGTCCAAGATGGCGCGGTCTGTTGTGCTTTATCAAGAAGGCATTTATAATTTGACTTCCTGTCACAGAATGTGTCTGAAATGTGGTTTCAGTCTCAGCAATGATTATTTTATCATTGCAACAGGCGCTCAACTCCCTCAGCCGCCTGAGTAGCTAAATGTACTATTCTGTGAAGCATTGTGGTTTTACTGGGGCGCAAACGCGCGCGTGCACACAAAACACACGTATTCCCAATATGAAAATGTTGCTAAGCCCCTCTCTATCCTGTTACAGCAATTTTATCTCAAAATACATAAACGCGCACACGATTTGATGTACCGCTCGAGGTAAGACATTGTTGTGTAAATGCTTCAACACCGCAGCATCAAAAGAAACGTAATCGTCATAAGAATCTGACTGTTTTGTGTAAACATCCACCTGACATTAAATCTGCCTTTATTTCACAGATCCACAAAATTTTACATTGAATATAACCGAGGATAGTACTTATGTAACTTTTACCTGGGATATTGGAGATGACGCTGCAAACTGTAATTTGAGCTACAAATACACGTGCAGAACTGAAGGTAGGGGTAATCCTTTTTAATGGTTTTAAGCATCAAACTTATTTTCTCGATGGAGCATTTGTGAAAGATTTTCTTCACTTGTACTTTTATGTAACATCTGTCTGTGCCTCTCTGAGATTGACATTCTGTTTGTCTGCCCGCGGCCCTACCTCCCTGTCAGGCCTTTGAGCAGTGTTTTTATCTGCCTTTGTAGCTTTCTATATGTCAGACTCGTGAATTATAGTTTGTCTTATCTTGTCTCTTTCTTTCAGTCTTATAATTTTCTGTCATTCTCTTACATCTCTTAGATTCTCTTACCTTCTCGCTTTCTCTTCTCGTCTAATTATCTCTCAGCATCCATCCATCCACCCACCCATCCATCCATCCATCCATCCATCCATCCATCCACATCCATCCAGCCATCCATCCATCCATCCATCCATCCATCCATTCATTCCTCCATCCACCCACCCAATCGTTTTGTCTCCCGCCAAGACACATTTGTTATTTTGAGGCCCCTTTTCAGAATATCTTTTAATGTATTATTCATTGTCAGCTACTTCAAGTGTTGTTGATGTCAACCTTTAATGACTTGTATGTTATGCTATAAAAAACCGGACACACGTTTACACTGCCTGGCTACCCACATTCCGAATACCACCAAACCAGAGCTTGAACAAACACGGATGAAGAAATTGCTTTCTGAGCTTAGATCTACATTTTTTGTCTTAGATACAGATAGATGAGTAGAGAGGTGAGCTAGTGAGACAATTATAGAGATATGAAAATTAGAGAGGGATAAGGTAGAGAGCAAGGGCACCATTAGAAGAAGTACAGGAAGACATGCCAGGAGTAGTGCTGCAGAGAGTAGGATAGAGAGAGTGGGGAGAAGGGGGGAATAAGAGAGGTATAGTGTGAAAATAGGTAAAGCAGAGGGAGAGACAGAGAGATGAGGTAGAGAACAAGGTGAGGTTCATAAAGTAGTAAAGAAAGAAATGGGTGGGATAAAAAGAGTGGTGAAGACTAAGCGGTGGCATTGAGAGGTGAGCAAGGAAAGAGAAATAGAGGCAGAGAGGTGAGGTAGATGAAAACATGAAGGCATGGAATTGCAGATGTAAATATGTGATGTAGGTGGACACATTGAGATGAAATAGAGAATGAGGGGCAGAGACAGGAGAGGGAGAGGGTGGTAATGATAAAGAATGTAGCGAAAGAGGGGTTACGAGACAGGAGTAGGATAGAATGCAGAGGTAGAGGTAACAGGTAGAAAGAGAGAGAGGAGGTTGAGTGGTGAGACACTGAACAAATGGTCAGATACATTGAGAGGTCAGGAAGTAACTGCAGAGAGGGAGGGGTGGAGTTGAGAGAGAGTGATGAGGTAGTGAGAGAGATGCGAGGTAAAAAATGAGGTACAGCAGGAGACAGGCTAGTTAGTGTTGAGAAAGAAACTTGTGAGAGAGGCAGAGAAAAGTGAGGCATAGTAAAATTAAGAGAAGTGAAGTAAACAGAAGATGAGGTTAAGCAAGAGCGGACAGAAGAGAGATGCAGGGAGGTCAGATGGAGACAGAGCTTAAGTTGCAGAGAGAGGAGTGATATAGAGAAAGAGAGTTGAGGTAGAAGTGATAGAGAGACAGAGGTAGGCACAGAGAGTGATGGAGAGAAGGTGGGGTTGGGAGAAAGCGGTGCAGAGAGGTGTATTGAGACAAATGAAGTAGTGAGTTAGAGAGAGAAGGGTTAGGTACACAGAGATGTAGAGAGAGAATTGAAAATAGTGGGTCGCATAGAAGTGGTGAGGTGAAGTAAAAAGAGAGAGAGACATAAAACAGAAAGACTCATTTTGATTTTAATGGCTACTAACTGCATGAGTGTAGGAGAGGTAAGTGAGGCAGACCTACCATGCACATTCATCTGTCAAGTGAGCATGCGCAACTGTCAAATAGAAATGATATGTTTTTATGCACACCATTTTTACAGAGGGGACTTTTGAGTGTCTGGCTCAATTTATCAGGGGACTCCTTGGAAGGTGGGGGCCATGGGCAACTGGCTACTTTGCCACTAACTGAAACAGCCCTGTACCTATCTGTAGGCATGTCAGAAGCTTTTGTGGAGCCAGGTCAAAGCTTTGCGAGGTGTCTTTTTTGGTTGTGATCCTACGAGCAGCTCGTAATTAAGAAGACATGCACACTGTGGAAAGAGAAAACACAGTGTCTGGCTCCACCTAGTGACGTGACTGCAATAGTTGCATTAAGAACAGGTCAGCCATTTTGTTTATTATTTAAAAACGTGTAACAGGAGAGCAGGGCCTCAACATGTGTGGGATCAGGGACAAAGAACCCTGGCTCCACTGTCCTTGTGAAAGCCATATCTGTCCGTCTTCCTATCCGCCTGTTTGTCAGCCTTTCTATCTCGTTATCCTCTTTCCCCGGCTTTTCTGTTTCTCTTTCCTTTTCCCTCTATCTTACTGTCTCTTGTTTCCTTTTCACGCACCGTCTCACTCTCTTTGCCTCCCTTTCTCTTGTTTTCCAGTGCCTCCCTTGACCTGCTCTTTCACTTTTCTTCTCTTTCATCCCTAACCTGTGCACTCCTTCCTCCTGTAGCCTCCCAATCCCACCCTCATATTTGCACAGCTATTTTTAAACCCTCTACAAACAAATGTTGTGAGCTGAGCATTCACCTTTAAGAGATGGTTACATTCTTATAGCGACCTAAAGCAAGGTCAATGGGTTTCCAACTTCGCATCTTCATAAAGCATGTCTTCTGCTCAGGTGAGCATAAGCGCAGCTAAGGTCAGAGGCAGGGTTCATAAGTAACTCTGTCCACAATGCCCATCATTGGCAGTGCCCTTGTGCCCATTGCAGATGGCACTCGCCCTATCAGCAGTGCCTCAAACCCTGTAAGCCACAGTTGCTTGACTTCAATATGCTCCAGAATGGTTACTGCCAATGACGCTCATAATATCAGAGCCGTTGGTGCACACGTGTAAGGAAATACCTCTTTTTGCATGCTAACCCAGCACTCATGGACTGATGCTGCTGGTTTATCAACTCTGAGAGTGCACTGTGGCCTGCTAACCAGACCTCAGTGCCAGTATTCTACACCATTACAAAGGGAATGTTGAATTGGCTACCCAAACTTGGCAAGGACTGACTTTTTTTTTTATGTTTGAAAGCTTTATTCAAGAAAACGTTAATACAGAGACATCAGCTGAGCTGAAGAAATAAGTAAATAATACAAAAAATAAATAACATTAACCAAGCTAATATCATATAAAAAGAAACGAGCAAAAGCATTTTATACATTTTGAGGGAAAATTGGAAAAAGGGGAGGAAAGGAAGGGAAGGGAAGAAGGGGGAAATACAATAACCTGTTATAAAAATATAAAATTATACGTTAAAGAGCGGGTGCTGCAGGCAGAACAACAATCAAAGTGCAACATAGCAAATCAAGTAGAACCATAAATAAATCCTGTATCGTTAAAATAGAAGAAGAAGGAGCAAATCCCTCAAGGTGGTTCAAAATTTTCCGAAGCAATGATCGAGACATTCCTCGGGACTATCTGATCTAAATATGTGGTAAGAGGCAACCAGAAGAGATCCCTATTTTGTGTAGGAGTGCAGGAGGAGGCAAAGGCAGTATCAAGCCTGTGAAAGTGACATAACGAGTTCCACCAGTGACGGATGGAAAGCTTTGTGAGGGATTTCCAATTAGAGGAGATGTGTTGAAAGGCTAGAGCAAGCATGAGATCAAAAAGACCACGAGAGTGTATAGGAAGATCTAAAGAGTCAGATAAACTACCTAGAAAAAGAAGAGAAATTGAGTACTGAGAAGAGAGTGTGAAAATACAAGAAATGTAAAGCCAAACAGAATTCCAGAATTGAGAAACAGAGGGGCACAAGAATAAAAGATGAAAAAGGTTAGCATTAGGGGCAGAACAAGTCCAACAGTTAGACTCAGAAGAGGAAGAAAAACGGGTTAGAGAGAGTGGAGAGAGATATAGTCTATGATATAGGTAGAATAAAGATTGAGTGAGAGAGGCAGAGCGAGAAATTTTCAGAGATCTGGACCAAAACTTATCCCACAGGGCAACGGTCCAAGTGCAGCCCAAATCCGCCTCCCAGGAGAGTTCCAGTTTAGATTTGAGGCGATCTGGATTAGGAGATGAAAAGAATTTATAAATGAGAGAGGCCTTGGGAAGGGTTGAGAGAATTTTAAGAAGAGGAGCGTGGGAAACAGGGGAAGGAGAGGAAGGAAGAGCGTAAAAAATATCAAGAATAAGTGTCATCAGGATAACAAACTTTTGCAAAAAGGAACGAGGACAGTGAAAGGACTTTTGAAAATGGGGAAAGGAGCAGGAAGACGCTCCGTCAAAAAACTGGTGCACCCATATGATACCCCGAGACCTCCAAGACTTCCAGAAGATGGGCCTATTTTTTATGAGGATGAGGGAGTTATACTAAACAGTGGAGTCCAAAAAAGATTCCCTAGTAATAGGAGTGTGATTGAAAAGAGGCCTTAAAAGAGAAGATGTATGTTTAAACAAAGGCAATAACGAGTGCGGAGCCTTGGCCGAGAAGCGTATGACCTCTCCAAACGAAAAGGGCAACAACAATATTTGGTCGATGTGAAGCCAAAGAGGAGCGAGAGGAGAAGGAACTGCAGCAAGCCATCTAGATGCCTGATGAAAAGAAAAAGATTTATGGTAAAGACGAAAGTCTGGAAAATTGACACCCCCATTGGATTTCGATTTACGAAGCCGGACCAAAGAGATTCTAGATCTTTTTTTGTTCCAAAGAAAACTGGACAAACAAGAATCAATACGTTTAAAATAAATTGCAGGTATGTGAACGGGTAACATAGATAAAATGTAAATTAAAATGGGGGCAATCATCATCTTGATTGAGTCCAATCTCCCCCACCAGGAAAGAAAGAGGGGATTCCAGGAGGAAACTAATCGTTCAATGCGAGACAAGACCGACGACATGTTAAGGGCAATTGAAGAGGAGATAGAATTAGAAAACCAGACTCCTAAATATTTAATTTTGGAGCTATTCCAAGCAAAGCCAGTCGGGGAGAAGGCGAGAGGGGTGCAAAATTTTGTGAGGGGAAGAATTTCAGTTTTATCCGAATTAATTTTATAACCGGAAACCTGAGAGAAAGATTCGAACTCAGACAGCAGAGGGGGAATGGAGGTGTCTGGGCTAGAAATGAAAAGAAGAATATCATCCGCGTATGCGGTGAGCTTCAATTGGTTATCACCATAAGGAAATCCCGAGATGGAATCATTGTTACGGATAGAGGACAAGAAGGGCTCGAGGGCTAGAACAAAGAGTAAGGGAGATAAGGGGCAACCCTGACGAACCCCCCGCTGAAGAGAAAAATATGAAGAAACTTGACCATTGACCAGAACCGAAGCTTTAGGAGATGAGTACAACAAAGAAATAAGAGAAATGAAACGGGGACCGAAACCATGTCAACGCAATGAAACAAATAAGAAAGACCAGTCAACTCTATCAAAAGCTTTCTCTGCATCAACAGAAATAGCCGCTAAAGGAATAGAAAGAGATGAAACCTTATTTAGAACATTAAGGAAGAGGCGAGAATTATCCGAGGTCAGCCGACCTTTCACAAAGCCACATTGCTCCTTACCAATGAGATGGGGCATTAGGGGATCTATACGCAAAGCCAGTACTTTAGCAAATAGCTTATAATCTACATTTACTAAAGAAATCGGGCGATAGTTCTTACAGAATTTGGGGTCGCGACCTTCCTTAGGAATAAGACAAATGGTGGCTTCTTGAAATGTGCCTTCTGCTTTACCCGATAAGTAAAATGAATGAAAAAGAGATAGGAGCTTGGGAAGTAAAAGATCGGAAAAATGTAAATAAAATTCAACTGAAAAACCATCAGGACCTGGAGTTTTACCCTTGGTGAGAGTATTCAAAGCCACGGAAAGTTCATGTAGAGAGAGATCAATTTCCAGATCTGGAAAATTAAGATGAGAAGTCGACGGTTTAGGAAGTTTGTCCAAATAAGCTTGGACAAGAGAGGGGGGGGGAGAAGACTCGGGTGTATAAAGAGTACGATAAAATAACTGAAACTGGTCAAGAATATCCTGAGCTTTATGGAGTAAAGTATTATCAGAAGAGTAAATAGAATCAATAAAGGAGCGTTCTTTGCGCGATTTAAGGTAATTAGCCAAAAGCTTCCCTGCTCTATTACGACCACCATAGTATCGGGCACTGCTACGAAGAAGCATCGACGAAGCATTGTCAGTAGTAGATTTATTAAAATCCAGCTTGGCACGAATAAGCTCCGGAGGGAAGGAGTTATTAGGGGAAGAATAGAACTTATGCTCCAAAGATTTAATATGGGCTAATATATTTTTCTGCTTCTGGAGAAAATGTTTCTTTTTCTTGGAAACAAAGTCTATAACAAATCCGCGAGCCGTGGCTTTAAAAGAGTCCCAGAGAAGATGGGGGGAAATGTTAGAAACATCGTTTAACAGAAAGAATTCAGTAGCAAAGGAGCAAAAAGAAGAGGAGAAAAAAGGGTCTGAAAGAAGAGAATTGTTAAATCGCCAACGAGAAGACTTGGGATGCGGAGGAAGGAAGTCAAGATCCGTCACAATAGGAGCATGGTCCGAGATAAGTATGGGTTCGATAGAAGAAGATAGCAGGTTTTGCGACAAGGAGAAGGAAAGAAATATATAGTCAATGCGAGAGAAAGATGAATGAGGAGGAGAAAAAAAGGAAAAGTCAAGGGTGTCAGGGAGTGAAAGTCTCCAAGAGTCAGTGAGACATGCTTGAGAAATAGTGTCTAGAAATTGTTTGTGAGGTTTGTGGGGTATGAATCGAACCGATGACTTACGATCAAGAAAGGGATCCACAACCTGGTTACAGTCACCACCTAAAATGAAAAGATCATCTTTATATTGGGTACATTTGCTCGTGATTGAGGGCCAGAAAAGCAAATCAGGTTGTGTAGGGCCATAAACATTAAACACAGTCAGAGGAATAGAATTGATTGATAGTTTAGCTAATATCCATCTACCATCAGAGTCCGTTTCTTGCAGTAAAACTTTACAATTTAACTTTTTATGACACAGAATAACAACACCATTCTTCTTGTTGATAGAAGGAGAAAATAGGACCGTACCCACCCAACCACGCTTTAATTTGAGAGACTCCGCCTCCGAAAGGTTAGTCTCTTGTAAAAGAACTATATCAGGGTTATAAGAGGCAAGGTGGGAAAGAATTCTCTGACGCTTAACAGGATTAATAAAACCTTTAACGTTCCAGGAGATTACTCTGAATTAAAACACTAGATAACATTGGCAAAAACAATACCTACAGCAACAGATAAAAAATAAGAAAATTGCAAAAAGTAGGAGAAACTGGAAGCGAGAAAAGAAGGCTGGAGTAAAATAAGGGAAACAGAGAATAAAGAGTACGAAGCTGATGCAGGAAGAAGAAAAAGACAGGCTAATGATAGAAACAAAGGAAGATTGAGAGAAAATAAAAAGAGGAACCAAGGTAGTAGGAAAAGAGGGGGAGGATAAACAGAGAAAAATGCAAGAAATGACAGTACAAATCCAAAAAGGACGACTGAGAACAACATACCTGAAGGGAACGTGAAGAGGGTATCGGGACAATGGGAAGACGCAACAAGAATGACCTCCCGAACCAGGAGACCAATCCGGACCGCACCAGGACAGGATATGAAGATTACGAATCACAAAAAGGGAGAGGGGAGCACCATAACGGATCTGGGTAAGGAAACCAAAACACAAGAATAAGAAACGCCAATAAAGAAAGAGGCACAAAGAGAAATACATAAAAAATGGAAATGTAATCATCCAACAGTTAAAGCAATAGTAATAGTGGGCTATAAAAGGGACACTTAAAAGAAAGGGAACAAGCAAGTATTAATAACAGACAATGAGAAACATCATATAGAAACTGTCAAGAATGAATCAAAAAGGAGAGATCCAACGATATAATATAATAAATCAAGGTACTGCACAAGCATTATCAGAAAAAGAAAAACCTGGGAGAAAAGGTAGAGGGAACACTCAGCCACAAGCAGAATTGGAAGTATCCATGCCAGCACTGGACTGGATATGAATAAAGTTTTTCAGCTCCGCAGGATCTTGAAAAGTCCAAGTTTTATTCTGATGAGTAACCTTGAAGGTGCAGGGATGGAATAAACCATATCTGGCGCCTAGAGAGCGCAGAGGGGCACGAAGACTCAGAAATTCTTTCCTTCTTGCTGCTGTAGCATTGGAAACATCCTGAGTAAGAAAGACCCTCTGGCCCAACCAGGAAACTTGGCGCTTGGACCTAGCCGCAGAAAGGACTAGAAGCATATCTGTGAATTTCAGAAAAAGAATGATGACTCCTCGAGGTTTAGTTGAAGTTGATAAGCGAGGACCAAGTCTGTGAGCCCTTTGGATGCTAAGAGAGGTGGTAGAAGGCATATCCAAAAGTATCAGGAGGAAGGAGGAGAAAAACGTAACGGGGTCACCAGTTTCCAAAGATTCAGGTAGTCCATAAATGCGCAGGTTATTCCTCCTATTTCTATTTTCTAAATCCTCAGTATGTTGCTGGAGGGCAAGAACGGATTTTTCCAAAGAGGTGATACGTTGAGAGTGCACTTGGACCTCTGAGATCTGCTGCTCCACCAATGACACTCTGGTGTCCATCGTTGACCATCTCTCTTCAAAAAGCTGCATCTTATTGTTGGTTTCCTCAACGAACGGACGCAAAGCCCGTATCTCCTCCAGAATTAACTCCATGGAGATGGGAGAGGATGGCTGCTCCGGAGGAGGCTAGTCTTGTTTCAAGCGTTTGGTTGAGGTAGTAGAAGAAGAGGATTTACTTGAAGTTGGCTGTGGCAAGGAGGGACGACCAGAGGCTGCTGTCACCATTGGGTCTGTGGCAGAGGAAGAAGAACCAGCTGTTGAGGAGGAGGAAGACGGAGCTGCAGAAGAACTCTTTGAGAGCACAAAAACAAACTTTGGGTTGCGTAGCTTGCCCATAGATACCTTCCACACAGTTCCTCACAAGTATTGCGCCTCAGAGGAACGCAAAGTAATGTGACGGACAACTTAATAGGCACGCAACAAGATCATACAGCGCCCCTCAGCGTCTCCTCAGCCACCACCGATGAAGAGCCAGAAAACTCCAAGCACTAAGGCAATGAAACGTACAGCATCAAACAGCAGATCCCCATGAAGCGTCTGCACAATGTACACTGGGTGAAAGTATAAACACTGCACAAAAGAGGGAGCGGACTCCTTGTGAAACTTATTTGCTGAGAGTTAAAAAGTTATAGGCATTGGCACAGCGTCATCACCCGACTATAATGCGAGGAAACAAGTAGTAGAAGTTACCTCCTAGCAAGAACACCATGTGAATAACCATCTTGGACCACCTCACAAAAGCCTTGAAGTTGATGGGGAATCATCAATAAATCGATGAGCAGCCCTGAGGGGGTGTCAGATATGCACGCACTTCATTGCGCTGGCATCGTTCATTATTCAAAATGGCGGCCGCTGTGTGACGCGAACAGAAACAGGATAAAAACGAAGCGTTTTAAAAGTGCTGAAACGCTCGTTTTGGTCTCACCAGGTGCCCCTGTTGCTCCGACAAGCGGAACCGGCAGAAAACGCTTCAAGGAAGCGGGAACAACATCGGAAGGTAGAAAAGTCCCTCACGGCACGGCGGAGCCCCGGACTCAGGCGGCCATCTCAGGTGACGTCCATGCCACGCCCCCGGCAAGGACTGACTTTTAAGTCCCTAGTATATGGTACCCCGGACATGTAAGGCAGAGTGTTCACCAAGGGCTGCAGCGCACATTTTGCCTCCCTCTGTGTGACAATGTACAAAGTGGCTCGCAGCCTGCCACTGCAGTCTGGGAGGGCAGTGGTTTCACTGCTAGTTCGACTTTGCCATTCAAACTAATGGCAAAGCCCACACCTTTCTTAATATAAGTGTAAGCTTCCCCTAAGGAGGGCCTATCGAGCATAAGGCATGCTGCAGTGTATTATTAAATAAAACTTGTATTTGAATATGTGTCTTAACAGCAACACTTCTAACGTGTCATTTTGCTGTGAGAGAGTTAGTAGCCCCATTGGTTAACACAGGGTTACTGGCTGACCCCTCAGCCCAGCTAACCTTTGAATGGGACTCCTCAGAAGGGTACTGTAAGGTATCAAATTAATTGTGGCATTAAACTCAACTTGATGCCTAAGTTGAATTTAATGTCCCTATTAAAGAAATGCAATTTTTTTGAAGTTGCTACTCTGGGACCCAGTTTGTCCCATGACCTAATATGGTCGCCTGCCACCAAACAGATTTCTGCCCTCCTGGGGAGTAGTGTGAATAACTCCCAGGCTTAGGAGCAATAGCAGGCTGCTACAGGGCGAGGTGTCATCTCCACTTTACAGGAAACCACTCCCGGTGTTGTCCCAAAAGGCGAGCTTCAAAGGCGAAGCTGCCTTAAGTTAGAAAATTTCAGTCACACTCCAGTGGGGCTGCCCTTTGTTCAGGTAGATGGGATGGCGAGGGGACCAGAGAAGGAAGACCAGTGCCGAAACCAGTTTTCCTGTGGGCATGAAGCCCACAGGTAGCCACACATTTAAGTTGGGCTACCAAGCGCCTAATATCTGAAGAAGAGGTCCTAACATCTTAAGAGTGGGCAGAATAGTGCATTCCGGGATTGCCAGATGCCACACTTAGCTGTAAAGTCATCACTAAGAAGGAGGGGACCTCGTAGACATTTGGCTAGTAACTGCATTATTTCCCCATGGACTTTCTGGGAATAAATATGGAACCCCTCACACCCTGAACCTCGGATCGCATCAAAACTGGAACACGCACCGAAGAAGGACTTCCCTGCTGTCCCCTGGACTGTGCACAGAGAGGCTGCACTGACTACTGGGCTGCACCTGTTGCACCTTGGTCTAGCGAAGAGAGCACTGTGCCTGTGGCTCCCGGGCTCGGGGAAACGTTATGCACCAGCCCCAGATTAAAGAAGTGACTCCAATGGTCAGTTGGCTGACCCCATGGAACCAGCGGTATACACACAACAAGGAGCTACAGAGGGAAAAGAAAGGACCAGGTTGCCCTCCACTCAATTATCAATGTAAATACAAAATAGACCCGGTCTCTGAAGGTGCCAGACAATATATCTATATAAGCTGCGGTAGGGATTCACAATTCTTTATTCCCATATACGCCTCTCTTTACCGATGTGAGGTAATAACCTCCAGCTTTTTACCTTCAATTTTAAAAAACGGTTTTACAATTTGTAGTCCCCACTTTTTGTCACCCCTGACCAACGTAGAGGAGGAATAATGTGGCAGGTGCAAGAAATTTTAAGCATCACTGTCAAAAAAATGTGAAAAAGCAAGAGGACACCTCACGTGCGCACCACCAATCGAGCTCACTAATTGGTACTCACCAGCTATGCCTACTTTTATCATCATTGGCAGTCATCTCACTTTTGAAAATCAAATCTAGTATATATAGTGTCCAAAACAAACAAAAATAAAAATAAAGTAGTGTTGTGAAAAGTAGTGAAATAATCACATGCCACGATGCGACCATGTGAATCTAAAATTGAAGAAAGTTGCACTTTTCACGATACCGACTTTATTATTCCCTGTGCACTTTATTCAAATTAAAATTAGGTTGCTTATCATGCATACCGTTATACTGAGCCAACATGTTTCATTGCCACGACAATTTTGGGCAATTTCTTCAGGGCACAGCAAGACCTGTTGGTGCTTCTTTCAAAGGGGCTGATAGTACATCCTTCGACCAGGCCGGGGGCACCGGTAAATCCCAAATGGGTGCTCTGTCTGAATAGTATCCCAATTTAATCGATGATCTGATGTTAAACCAAGTTTTGGCAAAACTCTGTAACACCTTGAGTTTAACCTTCTTAAAGTACTTGGGATCACCAAACTTAAATAAAAACCCAGACTGCCCAATTCCTTCCACCTCCAACATAGTGGAAAACATTGTCCCTATCCCCTGATCAGATGGCATTTTTAAGAGCATACGGGCATGGGATAACTGGAAAGCCCATGCGTAAATCTGTAGATCAGGTCCTGCTAGTCCCCCCTTCTCACGACGCCGCCTGATTTTTTTCCATGCAATCCTAACATTCTTTTTTTTCCAAATGAAAGAACTAATGTTGGCCTGTAACTTGGACAAAGAAAGTTTATCGAAATATAGTGGAATAGTATTAAATAAAAACGTGAATTTTGGCAATATGGACATTTTGACCAGATTTGCACGTCCCAGAACTGACAGGGAGAGGTGTCCCCAAGCATCCATTAGTTTCCGACATTCTTTAGCAACCACAGATAGATTATTAGACGCAATTAAATTGATGTCTTTAACGATTCTTAGCCCCAAATATCACAAGCTTGTGCTAAATGGTACGGTAACTCCAGTCATATCAGTATTCCAAGCCATAATTTCGGTTTTTGAGGCATAACTGAGCGAAGGGCTCAATATACAGATCGAAAAGCAAGGCAGAAAGAGGGCAGCCCTGCCGCGTTCCTCTTGTGATGTTAAAGGACTCGGATAGGCCCCCATTAACCAAAACAGATGCCGATGGACACTGATATAAGAGTCGTATGGCTCTGCAGAAACCTTCACCCACGTTGAACTTAGCCAAGGCGCCCGACAGGTACATCCATTTGACTCTGTCGAATGCCTTGGTAGCGTCCAACGTGAGGATAGCAAATGGTAAAGAGTTAGCAGTAGCCATATCTATAGCTCCCACCAGATCATAGGTTAATTCAAAGAGCTGGCGACCCTTTACAAAACCCTTCTGGTTAGGATGAAGAATATCAGGGGCAACCTTACCCAGTCTCATAGCCAAAAGAGCGGCAAAGATTTTATAATCGGCATTGACAATGGAAATTGGACGATATGATCCGCACTCTGAGGGGGGCTTGCCAGACTTAAGTATTAAAGTGATAGAGGCGTTATTCCAGGAGCTGGGAGGAAGTGCCCCTTCCTGTAGTATTTGGTTGAACAGCAAAACCAGAAAAGGAGAAATCTCTTCCACCAGCTGCTTATATATTTCAACTGGTAGGCCATCTGGCCCTGTCGCCTTGCCACTCTTACTTCCGCAGATTACGGCTACCACCTCTTCTTTCGAACTGGCATATCTATAAAAGCTCTTTGATCTGACGAGAGCGAGGGCAAAGATATATTATTTAGCCACTCTCTAATATACTCTGGGGAGATGACCTTATCCTCTTGATAGATCTCCTGAAAGAAATCTTTAAATGCCGTTCTAATTTCTGGATCCGACGTTAAGGACCCAGAACCAGAGTTGATAGAATAAATTGTATTGCGAACCTGGTCAGTTCTGGACTTCCAAGCGAGCAATTTGCCAGCCCCTTCACCAAATTCAAATTGGTCCAGTTTACTAGCTTCCCATCTGCCAAGCAGGCGTTGCCTTAAAACCGAAGCCAATTGTGTTTTAAGCACCAGCAATTTCTCTTTACTGGCCGACATAAGGCTAGAATTGTTATTACTACTACTAAGATCGAATTCTGCCTGCGCTAATAAAAGATTGGCTTCGATAGAAGCTACTTCCTGGGTATACTGCTTTCTACGAAATATGACCTTGTTTTTAATCGCACCACGCAGGAAGCATTTGAACGTATCCCATACAGTGTTCATGGATGCTGTAGTGATGTTAAGTTGCATAAATTCACGTGTCTCCAATTTTAGATAAGCAACATCATCCAATGATGAAAGAAAAATGCGTTCGAAAGACCATGATCTGTTAGGGAGCTGCACAATGCCTGCAAGATCTAACTTTACTGCAGAATGGTCCGACAGATGGGAAGGGAGATAACTAACATTCTTTATGGAGCCTTGCAAGTTGCGGCTCGTCAAAAAGAAATCGATCCTAGACTGGTGGTGATATTTAAGGTTCCGAAAAGAAAAAACAGTTTGCTGACCTGCCCTTACCCGCCAAATATCAATGTACCCATATTGCTGCATAAGATTAAGTAGTAGCGCTCTAGATTTAGAGAGGACTTGCTGTCGACTCGATGGCGTTTTATCCAGAGCGTAATCAAGCACGATGTTAAAATCCCCTGCGATGATAATAGGTTCAGGGAAGTGCAAAAGCTGTGAAAATAGAGATTCCAATACTGAAGGATCATCTCTATTGGGCCCATAATATCCTACCAGTGTTATTCGAAGACCCCCTATCTCTACCATAGCAATTGCCCATCTACCAGCTGGATCTACCAGCTGACTAACCAATCTGGTGGTAATAGTTTTCTTAAAAAAAATGGATACACCTCTCACATTAAGCGACTGGGAGGTGCAAACGGATATGTCTATCTACCTGTTATTTTTAACCAAAGCAAGTATCTCACTCTCCACCAAATGGGTCTCCTGTAGAATAATGACCTGCGCATCAGAATCGCGCAGATATTGTAAGATTCTATTTGCCCTAGGCTTGGTGCGCAGGCCATTAACATTCCAGGAGAGGATCCTAAGGTCACTCCTAGCCATGAAATCTAAAAAGAAAAAGCTTACAATTCTTAGCCAAGTTATCCAACATTATGAAAAAAGAACATGTCTGCAACCAATACAAAGATGAGGATCTGTTTCGTTTTTGTGCCCTCCCCCGCCCATTCACACCCACACCCACACCCAAACCCTGGCCCAAGCACCCTCCCCCCCACCCATGAGGAACCCTGATTCTACCTAACCGGATCAAGCCCGGTTTGTGGTACTCCCAGCCCTCTACCGAGCCCACACAGGGCGTCGCTAACTAAGTGCTATACTATAGTTATAGAGCAGCAGTCCTCACAAATTCCTTTATAAAAGAAAAGAAACCCCCTATTTATATTTTCCTCTTCTTCCCCTTTTCTTCCCGTTTTCTTCCCTTTCCATTTCCCCCTTTGCCTTCCCTTTTTCTTATATTGCCCCTTTTCTTCTCTTTACTCATTTGCTTCCCTTTCCTCCTTTCATTTTTTTTTTTTTTCATTTTTTTTTTAAAGCCCTTCCCTTTTTTTTTTTTTTGATTTTCCCACTTATAGATTATTTTCCACCAAGTCTATCTAAGTTAAACTGAACTTACCCATAAGCACGTGAACACTTGCTAACAGAACAAAAGAAAGTAAATGAAATCTGTTTTATGGACAAGAAAAAAAATAAAGGAAAATAGAGGAAAGAGGTAAAGGGAAATTGCATTAATGCTTCCAAAGAGATCAAAGACAGAGATAATAAGATAATAAGATAATGAGAACAATGTCTCAAGAAGGGCACAAAAAGGGCACAAAAAGGACAGGACCGTCCTTAAACCCCCTCCAACGACCTCAGAAGATCGTCTGCAGCCTGTACTGTTCGAATATTGTGCATTTTGTCTGTTTACTGATGGGGTGTTGCTTCCTTGGGAATTCTTGAGTAATAAAATAGGTCCCAATTTTTCTAGATTTAAATTTCTTCAAATATCAAGCTGGGCACAGGCTCTTCATAGTCAAAATCCTCGCTGTAAGAATTTTCCTGTTGGGGGCAGTAGTCAACTGGTATCTCTTTTAATGGACAAACCACCTGTCTTAAAGGAGATCTCCCTGTGGTATAACTCAATACTTGAGGAACTTGACGGGGAATTTAATCTACCTGAACAACTCTGGGGCTCTGTGATATCTAGCTGCAATCTGCATGATCTTTGGATAAAATCCTGCACAGTTATGTGGGACGTAGTTAAGCCAGCTTGGCTTCGAAGAAATCACTTATTTACTATACATAGGGCATACTACTCCCCACAGAGGCTGTCTAAGTTTTCTGGAGCCGCTCAGGTGTCTTGTCCCCGATGTGGTCTTATATCCGCTTCTGACCCCCACATGTTTTTTGAATGCCCCCAATTGTCATCCTATTGG
Source organism: Triturus cristatus (assembly GCF_964204655.1). NCBI lineage: Eukaryota > Metazoa > Chordata > Amphibia > Caudata > Salamandridae > Triturus > Triturus cristatus. The sequence goes on from NC_140586.1 coordinate 255,449,424, forward strand.
GATGCTATTGGTAAGAATCTTACATCTTCTCTGGGTTTTTCAGTCATTATAGATCTCAAGCTAGTAGTCTTTGGTATTCTGGACTCGGTTCAGAGTCCAGTCAATAATCTCATCTTTTACTGTATGTTGGCAGCACGTAGGGAAATTTGCAAGCATTGGAAAGAAGCTGATCCCCCTACTTTATCTGACTGGTGTTCATCAATTTTCCAAATCTCGAAACTTGATTTGGCCAGGTCTGGAAATCCTAGGAAAAGAGCTTTCTGGCTGTTGCTAGATTGGATTGTGTAAATAGTGTTTGTTTTTTTTTTTCCCCCCAGTCCGATGATTATCTTGCCATGACACGTTTTGCTACTTTACGTAGCTTATACCTGCCCAAATGGTCAGTTCTGGCAGTATTGGCAGTTGCCGGCTTAACATCTTGGCTCCGGGCTGTACATGTTTGGCAATTGCACAAGGGTTGGGCCCTCCTTGATCAGCCGCCATCCCTTACCAGCTTTATCACTGAGTCTGCTTGCCTCCTATCTCACAAGCCCGTGTTGCCTTGCTTGTTCAGCTAGGTCTTTGCAGTCATGACATAGATGAGGACAAAAAAAAAAAAAAAAATACGTGTTGGTGCTTGTGCTGAGCAGGGGAAAGTGTGTGGTGCATTATAGGCAGCAGGTTCCTGGGCACCTGAACTTTGTATGCAGAGTGGTGGCACCAGACAGAGCATTCACCAGGTACAACATTTGCAATGAGTGGAGCATCAAAGCTCACCACTCTATACGATGACAGAAAGAGTGAGGGAAGACATTTCTTTTAAAATACAATGGTGTTATGGTTTGGCAACAGAACAACCCCTTTGACTCGGCGGCAGAGATTTTTTCGGCGATGCCAGGGATAGGAAGTTTTGACTTTGCCAGCAGAGTGGAAAGTAAAGTGGCACAGTTTTGCATTTCTTGAATTTTTCCTGGTAGTGGTGGTGGTGAGGTTGTGGGGGAGGGAGCTCAGCGACATGAAGGTGGCATCGCATATTGACAATGAGGCAATGCTACATATGGTGAATAGGTGGACCACAAAGGACCTGCAGATACTGCAGCTCTTAAGGGAAATTGTGTTGTTGTGCTTGCAGGGCAACATTTGATTCAGGGTTAAGCATAGGTCAGGGCCAGAGAACAAGATTACTGATGCACTGTCTCATTCACAGAGGGAGAGGTTTCATGGTTTGGCTCTTGAAGCAGAAGAGAGGGTGATGGCAGTGTCAGCTGAGATGTGTGCCTCTTGGTGAGGAAAGATAACTGATGGAAACTTCACTAACAGAATTGGCAAGGCAGAGATACAGGGCAGCTTGAAGAGACTTCGAAATCAGAGACACAGAGGAGAAATGGGGGGTGGGAAGGATTGTGGCACAGACAAGATCATGCAATAAGCTTTGTGATGGGCTTCATTTAGAAGGGCTGTTGCCCATGAAAATAGCAGACAAAATGGCGTACAGTGCTTTTTATTGGATGTGTTTCTGGGGTTAAAAGCCAGGAAAATGGAAATTGCTGAAGAGGATACTGGAGGGTTGTGCGATGGAACATGGAATGACGAGGTACAGGAGGTGACCAATAACACAGGAGAATGGTGGAGCCAGTAAGATTTGTGTGTGCATTATCCTGGGAAATCTGCCTGTTTGGGACAGTATTTACTCTAATGTTCTAAGGTCCCTCACCGCCAAATAGGATGCGACTGCCACTGTGACGGTCGCATCCCGCATATACAACATTGTGGCGGGCGGTGCTGTGAGCAGCATCCGCCCCAATGTAGTAAATGCATGTTGTACATTGGCATACACAACGTGACAGGCACCACACGGTGCCTGCCACCTTGTGTGTGCCAATTTTGGCCAGGTACCATGGGTACCCCCCAAGTGCATCCCCCCACACCCCCACACCTCTGGGGGCCCACAACAGGCCCCCAAAGCGATTCCCGCATGCCTTTCCATGGCAGAGTCTCCGCCATGGAAAGGTATCAAACCACCCACATCATAATATGGATGGCGGTGCCACCATATTGCAGGCCTTTTCCGCCCGGTAGGCACTGCAAGGCACCGCCACCACATTGCAGGCCTTTTCCGCCCGGTAGGCAATCGTGACGATTGCCTACCGGCGGAAAATCGGCGGATTATCTTTCCGTCCACTGCGGTACCCCCACCATGCTAATGTGACGGGGGGTAAAAGGCCGTCCTGCGGGGTGTTTTGGGGGGCGGATCGCCACCGCCGTTCGGGTAGTGGCGATCCGCCCGCCATGCTAATGGGCCCCTAAGTCTTTTAGAGGTCTGACATTGGAAGACGTCGGTGTACAAGGCATTGTGGCAGGGGTGCACCTATGCAGAGGTAAGACGGATCAGAGAGGGAAAGGCAATTGGGTGCTTTTGAAAAAAGGAAAGGATTGCTAGCATGTCTGGTGAGGGCACTGAAAAGATGGTTGGGGGACAGAGGGAGCAAGGAGTCCACTTTTTTGCACTGAGACAGGAGCATAGTGACAGGTACTAGGCTTACTGAAAATATTTTTGCAGCAGGATGGGTGGAGAGGTGAGGATGTTTGAATGCCTTTATTCATTATAGTGTCAGCAATGGAAAGCTTCAGGTTTGGGATGGGGGAGAATGAGATTAGTTGATTAGGTAGGTGAAAGGGTGATTGCAGGTGGTGTTCTTTTGATTGAAAGGTGGGAAATGGATCTGTGGCCACTCCTTCATAAAGTGGGTTGGAGAGATATGGCACGACAGACGTAAGGTGCCCAGCTGTGGTTGGATGGGGAGAAGGAGCTTGCGAGATGGCTCGGAAAAGGGGGAATTCAGTGGGGTCAGCTGATATCAACATTGTGGAAAATGCGGGTCAAGGGCCACACGTGGATGTCTTACTGATCCATATGGGTAAAAGTGATTTAGATCATGCCACTGGATTAGAACTGCTGAAGATGATGAAACAGGACCTGGGGACTATGAGGGAACTATAGGCGGGACGGTGGTGATGTGGACAAAGTTATTGCCCAGTGTGGCAGGGGGCACTCAAGCCAGCGGTCATCAACAGGGTCAGGGGGAAGTGGACAGGGAGGTGGAGCAGATAGTAATATTGAGGCATTCAGACATAGTGTACGACTTCTCGGAAGGGTTCAGGCATGATGGGATTCATTTGTTCTTCATGAGCAACACCATATATTTGGAACCAGTGAAAAGGACTTTGCAGCAGTGGCAGTGGAGAGGAGCATGCCAAATCCTGGGTGATGGGGACAGACGCGTGAACTCAGGGTAGGGGGTTTTCTGGCGACAAATCGAAGGGTACTAAGGACTAGATCAGTGGTGTACTGAGACTTGAGGCCCCACACCCTGCAAAGTACACGGAGGGTCCCCCCTCCGGACTCACTCAAGTGCTCTCAGGCCAGGGTAATGTGTGGAGGGGGCCCACTGGAGCTCGCGCCCCCGCACTCCAGGGTCTGCAGGGGCCTTTGTTACACCATAGGACTAGATATGGAGTAACAGGGAAGCGAACAAGGGAAAATAAGGAGAGAATGAGGGAAGGAAAGAATGGCAGCTTGGTCCAGGGAGTGAGGCAGAGCAGCAGTTGGGGCAGGAGAAGGGCTAGAGAGGCCTCATATAGGAATAACATAGAAATTGTTGAGTTGTAGCTCAAGAGTAGGATATTAAGGGGATGGAGTGAGAACAGTTTAGGAGTGAGGAATCCATTATTTAATGTTTGCTATATTGTTGTTAGGGCATATTAGTTTTTTGCGGCAAGAAGCCATAGTATTTCGTTACATGGCGTCCAGCTGCTCCCGAACTCAGCTGCCTTATGACAGGAAACACCGGCACCTGTTGTGAATTTCCTCCCAACCACTCCCGCAGAACTCCTCTCAGCATCGGTGCGCATCTCCTTGAGCCGTCAATTTTGGTGCAAACTTCTCAAATATCCTCCATTTTGCTCCACTAAACTTCTCAGAGCAGAATGTAAGCGGACTCCACCTCTGATTGAGGCTTTCCTGGTTCCAGGCTTTGTAGATTTCAGTTTCGGTCTGCTCCCTCGTGCTTTTTGTATGGGCCTGATTTAGAACGCTACTTGGATGGCTACTTTCAAGCAGAATGCAGAAATAGCCTTTTTGCAAGTGCAAAGCTCCTTTTACTATTCATAAACTGTGGTTTCATTTGCAGGAAAAATCTTTACTCACACATTATTCTCCACATGAGCAAACCTTCGACCATGGGCAGGGAGTGCGCACTCCAGGGCACAAATAGCTTCAAATATTGGGAACACCCACAGTGAACTTGTTTGTTGGTATTCGCACATTTTCTCACCCATTTCTAATCTTAAAACATTTACTCCTGTGTGGGAGAGTAGTAAATCTATTTCGACGACGAGAATGAGGGAGGAATGCTCGGGAAATTGGTATGGGTGTAGGACAAGGGGTTTTCTTTAATAGGGAAAACAATTTTGCTGTGGAGAGAAAAATAATACTTTGACATTCAATTAAAAGACATTTTCTCTTGCGTGATAGAACCCGATGTACAATTTTGCTGCAGAAGTGCCTTCCTATTAGCGCGAATGGGGCGTTCTCAAAAGCTTTCCAGTACTCCTAGAAACCTCTGGATGCCTCAGCTTCTCGTGCCTACTTCTGGACACCTTGGTGAATTCAAGAAAGTCCATACAGGGAATCTTACAGGAAAAACTGTCCAATTTTCCTTCTGAATGAAAACCTAACTCTTGAATTCCGAGCTACGTTTAAGGCGTCAATGACCAAATAGGGGCAGATTTATGTTCCCTGGCGCATCCCTGCAAATCAGCATGGATGCGCCAGGGAAGATGCGTCACGAAAGTTTAACCTTGCGCCACAATAGATGCGCCGCATTTACAATGCAGCGCATCGTGGCGCAAGGATAAACAGATGCGTGACGCATCTGATGGCGGAAGGTTGGCGCATTGCTGGAGCTGCGTCGCAAGCGCAACGCAGCTCCAGCAAGGCTCGGGGGTGCCCTATCGTGACAATGCTGCGTCAATCCTTACGCCTGCTTCAAGCAGGCGCAGGGTTTTGACGCAGCATGGCCGGAAAAGTGACAGAGTGAAATCTTGTAGATTTCACTCAGCCACTTTTCGGAGGAGTTCCTGCGCCCGAACGCCCCCCCCTGTGCAGGTACGCCCACATGTGGCGCAGGCTTTACAACGTGACACATCTCCATAGATGCGTCACCTTGTAAATGGGGCGCAACATGGCGCAGGGTTTACGCCGCCGCTCCATCACAAAAGTGACGCAACGGCAGCGTAAAAGTGGCGCAAGTCCGTTATAAATCTGCCCCTTAGTGTGTAGTCTGTGCACTAAGATGTCTTGCACTTGTCTGACCCGGCAACCCTAACCATTCCACCAAGAATTTTATTTGTTTGCTTACTTATTAATCAGTAATAGAAAAAAATAACAAGATGACAGTGTCACTGAGCCTCACAAGCCATATTGCAGTTCTAAGAAGGCATACCCGTGCCTTGCAGTCCAGTACTAAAAGGGAGTGGAGATCCAAGGAGCAGAAATGTAATAGGACAACCTCTTGCATCCTTCAGGATAAGTAGCAAAATATGTTTCAGCATTTTCTTAAACAGGAGTAAACTCCATACTGGAATAAAAGCATAATTATAATGAGAGAATGTCTTGTAAATGAAACAATTTGATAGATTTAATTAAAGTACTATTGGGCAGATTTACAAGCCCCTTGCGCAACCGGTGCGTCTCTTTTTGTGTCGTACCGGTGGCGCATTTTACTGCTCTATATTTACAAAGACAGGGAAAGCCACCCTGCGTGACTTTTCCTGTCCCTGTAAATATGGCTCCTTTACATGCAAAACTTTGCGTGAAAGGGGCGTTCCATGGGTGTTGTCGTGGGTGTTCCCACACAACACCCATGGAACCAGACACCTTTTCAGATTTACGAGGAATCGTAAACCTGGAAATGCGTCAAAATGCTATGGCACCCTAGGGGTGGCATAGCGAGGCACAACGAGGAGAAATTTTTCCATTTCTCCTCTTTTTTCCTCTTTTAATGTGTGCTGCATTTTATAGCACGCATTGAAAGAGCAGAATGTCTGTAGTGATTGTTTTTGAGCTGGAAGGTGCCCCTTCCTGCACAAAAACATTCTCCCCATGACGCAGGCATCCGTGCACCATGGTGCAAGGGTGCCTGCGCCGGCGCATGGCTGCAGTTTATGCACCAGCGCAGGGGAGAGCACAGGGATGCAACATATTATTGTATATATGTTGCATTCATGTGCTTTGAAAGTGCCGCAGCATGGCGCAGCCAAAGAGCTTGCACTGCCTCGCTGCGGCACTTTCTTGTAAATCTGCCCCTGTAATTTTTTCTTACTAAGCGTTTCCTATTGCATGCATGCATTTTTATCTTCCCCTAATCCTTAATAGGATATGCCAATCTGTATGTAGGAGCACATTGTTATGTTATGTTTATGTGATCTGTAACAAAATGTATTTCCCACCAACAAACCTTGGACAAAAATTGATTTGCCAACCCTAAATTCAATTTGGAGGTGGTATCATAAACTCCTTGATTCAAATAAAGAACACTTATTCTACAAACAAATTATAATACCCTCTTGACAAAAAAAGATGTAGATGTTTTTATTGACAAGTTATAATTTCTCTGTAGCGAGATTCAGTATCGCCTTACCAATGCTACACGGCCCTCGAGCTCTTAAGAGGAGAAAGAATATTCCTGAAACATTTTAAAAGCTAACATAACTCATACGTTTTCCCTCACAAAGAGAGGTGCGTTTGAGTGCATGTCAAAAATTTGTTTTGGTAGCAAGACTGGTTTGGGAGCTAAAAACAAGCATGAGATGCTTAAATACCAGAGCGCTACTACCATGAGCAAGCAGAGCGTACCTGAACTATGTGGTTAGAGTTTGAGGCGAGGGGAAGGGATGGGTGAGGCATTCTTCTCTAAAAATGTTTTTTTTTAAATTCATCATATTGAAATTTTAGCCAGGACCACCGACTGCATCATACCGAACAGGCGTTAGACACCACAGCTGTGACACAGTCCTATACTTTCTAATACACGTACAGTGTTTTGTGAGTCTATCTGCTGAAACCACTGACCATTTTTCAATCAGCCTCTTACAACATTTGGCTTGAGACTGTGTGAATTACCTCAGCCCAATAGGGGATTGTTTTCTTACTAATGCTATTGACAATCTAGGTGTGTCTTTCTACCACCAATCGAGTGCTTGCGCATTACAGAGCATGAGCGACTAATCTACTTTCAAAAGTACACTCATTACATCACACTTTGTCTTATTGGGTTCTTTATTTATGTCTGCATTCTATACCCACATGAATCAATTTTTGTTATTATTTTTAGTGCAGCAAATTTTCTTAACTTTATTTTCATCACTTAAGTTCGAACTGACCTTGGCATAGCCGCTCTACTGTCTTCTTGCTTTTGCGTTTGACATATCAAGACACCTGATCCCAAGATGGCCATCTTGGAATAAGGCCATCCATCAATGGAAAATAAAATCAACCATCACTTCTGTCTCTTTTCACTCTGACTCGCCTCTTTCTATTCTTTGTCTACTTTCCACTGCTCCCTCTCACCTCTCCCCCTTTGTCCTGTCATTCCTCATCTACCCACCTCCCTCTTGTTTGCCCTTCCCCTGCCTCACTCTTTCCCTGTATACCTTTCCTTATTTCTCATATCCTCACCTTCATTTGTTCCTTCTATGCATGCTTCTTTATTTCCCTTATGTATTCCTCATCATTCTTCCCCACTAGTGCTTCCTCCTGTGGCATTCACCAGTGTCATTGAAAAAGAAATGGAAGGCAGTCTGTGAAGAAGGCTCCCTTGCCTTTATTACAGTTTTGCATTTATTTCTATGTCAAATGAAGGTTGGATGTCAAGAAGCCTTTATTACAGTCCTCTCTTTTTTCTAACGAAAAAGGAAGGACTACAATGAATATGTCTTTTTAGCTAAACTCTAATTGACATATAAGCAGAACATGACCATAACGAAAGCAAGTGAGCCTTCATTAAAGGCTGCCTTTCAGTTTTTCATTACCATAACCATTTATTTCTGGGCATTCGTGCTTTAAAACCACATCTGCTGGCTTTGCCAATGCTTGTTTTAATTGAGTCAAGCAATATAGCTTACAACACAATTTTCCAAAAGAGTTGGGTAAAACGTTATGAGTTTTCAATAGCAATTGAGACTCTACCACATTTATTGTGAAGCATTACTTCAGTGCTGCAAGTATGTATAAGCAGATGGGCGTTACTCGCTCAGGACTACTTCAGGGTTGGGTGACTGAGCTACTCTCAGCCCTTCTGGTCCACAACAGCCCTCAGCCTACCTGTCCCATATAGCCAGTCCAACCCTGTTTGGCCATTCTGTCATAAATGTGCATGAATGACTTCCTATATTGCACATTTCGGAAATGTATTATTATTATCGTGTCCGGTACATCAGGCGTTGAAAATGAACATGCTTTTTGTATTCTTACCTCAGGCAGCCTGATTTCACAGGAAACGTCACGCAGCAGATATACGTTCAATGGCTTTAAACCCAATAGCACATACTCGTGCAATGCAACTGTGCTGCATTTTGGTGAAACCATAAAGACCAAGCAAGAAAATGTGACGACAGATTTTGCGGGTGAGTATTGAACTTGGTATTTTAAAATATTTTGAGCGCGAGAGGAGAACGATATACCAAGCATGTCAATATTCTAGAATGAAGATAACAAATGGATTTTTTTGGTGCTAAAACATGCCCATAACAGTTAGCATTATGTCAAAATATGCAGGAGAATGCAATGAGGTGTTTGCAAGCAGTGACTGAATATACATCAGTCCGCAAGCGTTGGTGTGGTGCTCTGTGGCTGCGTGCGTCCCGTTCTTTTTATTCCTCCACATCACGTGATCGGACGCGTACGCCCAAGCGTATCGCGTCACGATTCACGATATTACAGTGCTCAACGGCAGGCAAAATGGACAGAACTATGGGGGTGGTAATAACCCCCCCTAGCCACCATGCATATTTCTGCATAGTGTCAAAGAAATTCTGATTTCGTGTTTGATGTGGATGTGGGTGGTAACAGGATTCCATATACATATACAACAGCACCATGTGCTCACTTCTGTTCGCCATCGGGAACACATTCAGGTGATATGCCTCTTTTTAGGAAACAACTTAAAACATGGTTATTCTGCAACTAAGGGGTGCAGGGGAAAGTGGGGAGCTGCATATTAGCACCGGGACACTCTTGCTGAGTAGTCGTGCGCTTTACAAATGCTAGTTCATTCAATCATGGTGCTGTTGCCTGAAATGTCATCAGACTGGATGCCCTATTTATGCATTCTTGTAGACAACCATTCTTGGCAGCACCATCACCTCGATGAAAGAATACCACGTTAACCATGACGCCCAATGCTGCTTCCATACAAGGCCACCACATGATGCTCTTGCATGTTAGCGCACATCTGCACAATCATATCCCTGACATGTTCTCAGCACTTTAGGGACATTTTATATGGTTATTCCCCAGTACCCCTATTTGTTACGGGCAATTCCACCGTGCTACTCAGGCACAATTAAATTGTCCACTCAGAAAAAAACCAGCCTCTTAAGGGTGATCAGCAAATATGGAAGGCCTTCTTTCACCTGGATGGTGGACATGTTTCCACTGCCACACTGAGGGTGACCAGATCTTGTGAACAAAATAATGGGACATTTTGGAAAAATAGAAGAAGGACTACAATTTTTCATCCACGGAATGGCGCAGAATGACAGCTCTCATCAACATTGGATAGCAAAAGATGCATTAAGAAAATAAATAAAATGTAATTTCTACAACCAACATCATACCTATTAATCAAATGGCTAACTTATAACAGCTGCTAACTAGCTCAGCCTTAGAATACCCAAAAATGTGCCTCTTACTGTTTTCAGTCGACCCCCTCTAAAAACCGGGACAAGAGCTGAAATTGTCAAAATCTGCCGGGACAGCAGATGAAAAGCCGGGACTGTCAGGGCAAATCCGGGATGTCTGGTCACCCTAGCCACACTGCCAAAGCGACTGTCTTGACACTAAAGCCACCATTTTGGGCCTCCTGGTGACTACACTTGAAAACATTTGTTTCCAAGGGCTGACACTGCTTTGCTGAAGAATGCAAGTATATAAAGAAATATACATATCTTAATGCTGGCTCATCCACACAATTCGAGGTTATAAGACGCATTTGTAGGTATAGCCTGCATACTGGGCAGCAACAGTAGTTAGTTTAATTTGCTCACACTCAGACTTTAACTGCTGGGTTGTTTGTTTGAGAGGAAGTGCCCATTGCATTGCTTTCTGAAATCATAATATTGTTCTGTATTTTACTGTTCCCATGAGGCACAGGGTCAGACTGATTTGCATATGGCCATGTCTGAACTGGGGTGGTGGAGTGAGCTAAAGAATGATGATGGATTAAACCCAGATCAGTTGACTGGGGGGGAGTGTTTGATTTGCTCAGACGCTCCGTCCATCATCACCTTTGGTATTCTTCTCACCCCATACCAATTCTTTTGCAATTTCATATCAGTGGCAATGCAGAAATTGATGTCCGCTAATTGAAATAAAAGAGTTTGTAGTGCATTTCCTAGAACTAGCAGAGCAGCACTGGGATGACCATTGTACCAGAATATTAAATATCGTCCACATTTACCTTGAAGAGTTCTTTAAGGTGTTCAAATGTGGGGTTAAGAAAAGAAAATATATACTTAACTATATATACCTAGCGTAATGACATTGTGGTAGTTGATATATAACTCAACATGCACGTATCTTAAATATATCTTCAAGGCACCTAGATGCAGATTTAAGAATTATGAATATATACTTACCTACATATACTTACCTTCATGATATTATAGTAGAATATATTCTGGCAATTACATTTTCGCATGAGCAATATGTTTGCACACAATATTCTGACACATAACCGTGGGATTGTGATTTCCTTCTACTTGCTTTTTATTGCATTATGTACACTAAACAGAGATAAAAAATTGATCTTTATTTTTTATCCTGGGCTTTTTTTTAAATAATTACTTAAATGCACCTGAATCACATAATGTAGAGGAGCTAGCATACTTTACAGGTCTGGTGTAGCTCACCGTCCTTCTGTGGGATTGCCACCTTGCTCCATGGCATACTAATTTTCTACATTTATTGTATCAGGACATGTCACAAACAAAATATCACATTTGGTTTTACCCTGGAAGACTTTGACTTCATATGGGAGAAAGAGATTCACAGTGAGCTACTGAGAACCTTAAAAGGACAGCTACAATATGTAAAAAGATTATGAAATAGAGTTAGCTATTGACGATTTGTTTCAAAGTGTAGGCCAGTCAGTGAAATGTTCCTAGTTTGCTTCTAGCTACAGTTTATCAACAGGTTTTAGCACCAGGGCCATATTCTATGAGTGGCTCACTGCCCTGCAACACAGTACTGCCTTAACTGGTTGTGAGGAGTGCAGACCAGGTCATTTCACTCTATTATGATAGTAAGATGGAACCAGGAGGTATGAAGGATACATGTATGTATGTATCCAGTATTTGTAAAGCATCAAGTAATCACCCCTAGGGGTCTTAATGCACTGGGGGCCATCGGGGAGATTAAGTGAGCTACTGCCCAGAGTCGCAGGGTGCTGAGCTGAGCTGCCGCTGTCGCTCAAACCGTGAGCCCCGTGTTCGTATTACCAAGGTGGGCAAAGATATCCCTGCAGGCGAGTGACTGCACCCCGCCTGCTGGGGGATTCCTGTGGGAGCCCTGGGACATCCTTTCCATCCTCTCAAGGATTACCCTTTAGGAAATGCACTGTGTGCCACCTCTTTGTAGCACACAGTCAGTGTGCCTCCTGGCTGCTTCTATGCCCACATCTGTAATATGGCACCCACACACAGGCATGGTTCCCTCTTTTATATTGGGCTATGCCCCCTGAAAATGAGGAAATGCTTTCTTTAGATTACGAGGGTGCCATGTGTGCCCAGCACAATCTGTCCTGCAGAAAGGGTCACACTTGCTCCTGCTGCCTCTTCTGTAATACCAAAGTACCCTATGACCATTGAAAGCAGGTTCACGTGCCCATTGCGTACCCAGGGCTCTTTGTGTAATATGGCCCCTAATGGGATTCTCCGATTGGCATTGCCAGTTAAAAATCGTGTGAAGTTCAGTCGAAAGCTGAGGCATGTAGTGCTTTTCATCCAGTCTTGGATCTCCACCCAAAACTGTTGGAATTTTACAGTCGCTATACACATGTCCGAAGAAACTACACCTTTACAAGAATTAACGGCATTAAAAAGGCCCAGAAGAGAAAAGTTTCCAATGGAAACATTTCCTACTGGACACCACTATCATCAAGGCCGGACTGGGAATCCAAAGCAGCCTTGACAATTTTGTCAGACTGGACCCACTCCCAGGGGTAGGGCGATGGTTGGGGTGGTGCAAGCATGAAGCACTGCTGCTTAACACAACCGGTCCCTAGCAATGCCGCTTTTGTTACTAGGGGCCGATATTGCAGCATAATACAAAACCGGCTCCCAGTAACAAAACTGGCCCCCACTGCTCCAAAACAAGCCCCCACCCTTTCAGCCTCCTGGGCAAATGTCTGATGCGTGCTACGGCCAGTCTGTCCCTGACTATCATCCTTAAATGTCCCAATATTGACATCAGTATTAATTCAGTGTCACTGTGAAAACAAGAATGCCCAGGGCCGGAGTGCCCATAGCAGGCACCTGGCATATCCCCAGTGGACCGGCAGGGTGGGGGCTGGTTTTGGCCCCTGGGGGCTGTTTTTGCAGCATAGCTGCAACATCAGCCCCTGTAACAAAATCGTCCAAAACCGGCCCTGGTAAACAGCTCGGCTGCACCCCCGACCCCTCGGGGGCTGGCCGAGAACTTTGCCAAGGCTGGTTTTGGTTCCCAGTCCGGCCCTGAGAATGCCTGTATCTCATCAAGACAATGAGATGATTCCATATTGCCATAACACTGTACAGCCATATTGATTGTAACAGGACATGGCTCTTGAGGGGAAAACGATTTCAGGATTGGCAGATATTTTTTTCTCTGAGGTGGTGGAAGAAATGATAAACCTGGTTATAAAGGGCAATAGATAGACATGAAGTTTCAGATATTACCATAAAAAAATTCTCTGCCTTTGCCATCAAACAACAGGAGCCACCAATGAGTTGAGATACTAGGTCTTTGAAGAACAATTCATTAAGACATTTAATTATTCCATGTTGCCTGTTCAGGGCATCTAAGTGTCATGTTTTGCATTTTCTTTTCTATGTCTGTCGAAGAGAGATGATTCTAAGTGCAGTCATTGTGGATGGAAATTTGAACGCTACATTTTTGGGACTCCGAGGGCTGTATAATTGATAGGGGGCACTGTCCCCATTTGTTCTGCAGTGCACCTTTAATTAGGTCCACTGGGTGCAAACAGGGGCATTGACTATAACTGCTTGCAGGTAGATTTATTTGGGAGGGAGGTCCACAGGACCCTCCTAGCTCCTTCAAAGGGGCCTCCTTAGTGGGCGAACTGACTGTGCATCACCCCTGTGTGGCACACATTCAGAGTGCCTCCTGATGACCGCTTTGCCTCTGCGCCTACATCCAAAATATGTAACGGTGGAGAGCCAAAGTTTTTCCCTCAGGTGCAAGGAGTCATTCCCCACTTTCAAACGATGGAAGGGCCTTTTAGGAAAGCACCAGCCCTACATGTGCTCCAGCCCTATGGCCCTATCTGTAGTTTAGAATGCGCCGCACAAGCATCTGAAGCCCATTCTGTAATACCAAAGGGCCCTAGAGTTGCATTAAATCACTACTGGGGCACTTTATGTAATGAAGGCCCAGGTAGTAAAGAAACAGAGATAAGAAAAGAAAAGCACCATAGACGCAAGGCAATTAACAAAGTGAATCAACGTGATGCCGAAGACTGTGGACAATGAGTAGGATTAATTAATGGCCAAGATGAGATTTCCCTGCTGCCTTCTCCTTTTTTAAACTTCACAGACATATCCAAGTAATGCTTGCTGATTTATACATTTTGAAAACGAGCGTCAGTTTTTAAAGCTAAGCTTTAAAATTATTGAGATCCCACCTATTTGCACTGGGGCTGGTTCACAAAACATGGTTGACTGTTTCTATTTCATGTCCATGGTGGCAAGTTAAGGCAGCGCTTGCTTAAAACCCCTTGTACCACCTTGTACCACAGTATTATGAAAACAGGATTCCAGAGATGGTAATGTGTGACAAGAACATTTGTTGTGTGGCATTTTATTGTTGTGGTGATGTGTTCTGTTGTTTTTCATGCTCCTGTGTTGTGTTTTTGTGCTACTTTCTTGCAATGCAATTTGGCTGTGTTGTACTGCGGTTGTCCTGGGACATTCTGTTTTGACCATTTTGTTGTCAAATGCAATGTTATTTTTTCATTGTGTTTTATATTGCATTCTGTATGTTATTCTGTTATGCCTGTTCTTCCTTTGGACATGCCTATAAATGCCGGCATATTTCCAGCCAAAGGCAACACATGCCTTGAAAGTTCCTGTGACAAGCATCCATGTATCACTGTCTAACGTGAAAAATAGCAGGGCTCCAGCACTTCAACTACTTAAGACACCAGTCAGACAAAAACGGTGGCAGAGCAGTGCTTTAAATGGGCCGGTACTCACCGGTACTGAGTACCAGCACTTCCGATTTTTTTTGCCGTCAGTACCGGCACTTCTCTGTAGCCAGGGAGAGTACCGGTACCCTGATCTATGGCACCGCAGGCGCAGCTTAGGTTTCTCCTCCAGTGCAGGGCAGATTCCACTCTGCTTCCGAGGAGCATGAAATTAACTGAGCCGAGTTGCTGGTGAAGATTCCAGTAGCGTCCATTTTTGAATGTCCCCAAACTGCAGGGGCTTGAGAGGGCTTGCGTCGCGCTGTGATTAACAGGCCAGGGTCTCTAGACAGACCCTGCACTGTCAATCAGGTGCGCAGCGACCATTCGGGTGAAAGTGCCATTGTGGCTTTCATTATGTGTAATGAGTTTATCTCTTTTATTTAAATTAACGAATTTCTTATGTGTTTTGATATGTGCTGCACCTGGTACAGAGGTCATTATGTATGATCATATCTTGCTGTAAGCCCCGCCCCTAGACCCGCCCACTTGCCACACCTATTTCATTGAGCACCAGATTTATTTTTTCCCATTTAAAGCACTGTGAGACTGTTTTAACTTAGAGCTCCCAGTGCTCACTTTATGTGATACAACCCTTAATCTCTTCAGATACAGAGCAGTGTCTTCAGGTGAAGACTTCTTGCTCTGTCATCACAGATCACAAAAACAAATCATACTGTAACATAAAAAATGCCAGTCATCATGTAGCACCATGAAAGATTAAAAATTAAAGTTTATACAATATAGCAAATACTACTGAATTGCTAGGTCTCCCTATTTCTGTATGCTACATTGAGTTGGCTGACAGACTCGGCAGCTGCGGTACGTGCAGGTAACAGCGGTGGGGCAGTGGGGCAGGGTAAGGGGGGATTTTAAGGGACGATGCCGAGGGAAAATTAAATAAACATTTTTCCCCTCGGCATCGTGCTTCGAAATCCCCCCTTACACGGCCCCACCGGCCCACCGCTGATATCTGCGCCGATCGCGGCTGAGACTCAGTCAGGTAACAAAGTCAGTGGGGGCAGAGACACGGCACGGCTCTTCTTTCATAGATCAGGTTTACTGGCGCAGAATAGCACTACAATGAAAAATTATTTCAACGTCTTATTTTGAATGTGGTAGCAAGTCAGAAGTGCCTTTAAAAGGGAAAAATGTAGCAAAGAAAAGTGGTCCTGAGAGAATGTGTGCTAGGTTAGTGTGATAGACACATTTTAAAAGCAGTAAAAGGTTTCACCATCTGAGAATGTTAGTGTTCTTGCCTAGAAACATCACTTTGAAGACTTGTACTCAGAAAATGTCCAAAAAGGAGGGATTTCTCTGGTTATAAACCTAATCGCAAAACACTGGCTCTTTTCTCCTTGTCTAAAATGAAGAGTATGGTAGTTGCACAAAATGTAGACAAACTCAAAGACGTTGATGATTCTCAACTAAATATTTAAAATCAGATGTCCAAGTATGGTCTCCTCATCTTTCTAACACACATTTAGGGGATAATGATCTTAGGGAAGGTGCTATCTCTGGTTAAGTTCCTCAATCTAGGACAAGTGAAAGAAATATGTTAAGGTGTTTGGGTAGCCAATTACCTTCCCAGACGTTTAAGGAAAATTATGCAAAAGCACCCTGGCATGGAGGTTTTCCTTGATGATGACAATTTACGTTTCCAGCCAGCTGCCTTTGATTGAAGCCTTTGGGGTGCTCCGCAAAGACAAACCTCTAAAAAAACTCCAGAAATGTAGATAATGTTAGAAAGTATGGTACTGTCCTTTGGATAAATCTGTATTGTGCACTTTGTCTACATTTACATGGGAATTCCTAGAATAGGTTGTTTATGAATATATACTATGGTTGTGCCAAGATATATTTTATGTCAAATTACGTCTTCCTCATCTGATTCGCGTGGTAGTGTTGAAAGCAGAGCAAATTTAAATATTTTTTTTCTATTGCTAATCAATAACAGTGCCTGATGACGTCAGGGATCTCCAGTGTATACCGAGTGCATCTGATGATCGAATGGTTGCATTTGAATGGACCTACCCAAACTCATCATCTCAAGGAATTGATGGCTACATTGTTGAGTGTCGACACACAAGAGGTATGCAGTGCATCATTATTTGCTGAATTTGGCAATTTACTTTCCTGTTTTACCAACATTTCAAAATGGAATAATGGCCTGAGAAAAGAGTGCATAGTTAGTTTATTCATTGAATCACTGGTTCAAAGTAGGAGTGAATTAATTTAGCTTCAGTAGTCATGACGGTTCATGAACACTGGTTCTGATCAAAGAAATAGAACATGTATTTACACCCATATTTCATTCATAATATTTTAAGCTGAAGATCATATGAGGGGTTTATGCACTGCTATTATTAATTAGTACTTAACTTGCCTTTAGCACAGTGAGCACTTCTTGGCTATGCAAAGCTGGCAGCTCACAAACTCTCACAATTTGGACTTTCGTAAAGTTGAATTGTGGACCATGAACGCCAAGTCAAACCTTCAAAAGCACGGGTTGTTCCTCATTTTCATGCCTTCAGGGACTTCAAACGGTAGTACAGCTCTAGCGACTTGTAAATTGGCTGTCACTTACCACTGTTGTGCATTTGTCTCACTGTCTAGAATGTTTTTAAATACTTGCTAAGAGTTTGTAACAAATTTAAGATCACTTAGTAGGGCATACTATGTAAAACCTGTTGCTATGATAATTGGAATGAGAAAGCAGGGTTGAACAAAGTTGCAGAAAGTGTGAGGCTTTATTTTGTGAGTGTTAAGCCAAAGTCAAAAGTCTTGCGACAAACACAAAAGGCCAGATTCATCAAGGGCTTGCATTACCAGTGCATCATGGTAGGTGACACAAAGGGAAGGGCGAGCCATTAAGTGAGATTTACTATGCCACACAGAGCCGCCTTGCGTTCTGCAGCACACGTAGAAAGAGTAAAAAGCCTCAGAGGACTGTTTTTTGCAAGATTCTGTCCCTTCCTCCACAAAGACAATCCTGCCTGCAACGCAGGCACCCTTATGCCATGGCACAAGGGTTCCTGCATCAGTGCTTGGCAGACACTAGTAGGAGTAGGAAGGTGCCATATTTTAGTAGATATGGCACGCCTTAAATGAACTACTTACAGTACTTACAACATAGCTACCTATTTAAAAATGTATTTTCTTGCTTGTAAGTCATATAATGAAACTGAAAGTAAATAATGTACAACGTATATTTCTACTTTCTGTAGTTATTGTATTTATTGATGTAATTTTATGGCCTTTTTCCCCAAAATTAATTTGATTTTAATGATGATGAATGGCGAACAGGCGCATGCACCAAGAGCATTGACCGTCACTGATATGTACACGTATTTAGGCCACTCAGTGATTTGCTTAAGAACAATAGGTATCAGTTACCCTACAGCAGCTGATGTACCCATTAACAGTCATTTCAAAAAATGAAAAAAACATTAATGGAAAGTAAGAGCCTGAAAGCTAGAGGGCAGATGTCCGCAAGGAAAGCGAACTGAAAGAGAATACATGGATGATTGAGGGGTGCACATCTAAGAAATAAACAACAAAGAAACAGGGGTTTCAACTCATTTTAGGAACACACATACATTGTAAAAAAAAGAGTTAGAACAGTGATGCATTTATTGGAGTGAAAACATAGGGGGGTTATCACACCAGTCCACAAATATTTCAGCAATTTCTCAATGAAAAAGTACAAAATGGCAGCTAGTTCTGGTGACATTTTAGCACATGCCGCATTACAAAATAAACACATCTCACATGTGGTGCCTGCCACGTGGTGCGGGGATTTGTAGGGGGCACCGTAGGTGCCCTCCAGGATACATTTCGGAGGGCCAGGGGAAGGGTGGGCCCGCTACAGGCCTCCAAGTCATTTTGACTTTGTAATCCCTACGGCGGTGCCTGATCCAGCACGGCCACTGTTGTATGGATTGCAATCCCTCCGACGGTCCGATGGGCTCCTTGAGCCCGTCGAATGCGCAGCTTTTGGTCTCTCCACCTGCCCTCCTTCTGCCCCCCATGGTAATGCAGCAGGAGGTCCTGCACAGTCCGATGCCAGTGGGACCGCCACTGACGGCCTGACGTGGTAGTCCCACCGCCATCGTAATAGGGTAAATTGCTGTCTGACATACCTTATAATCATTGGGGGAAGAAAGATATATGACATCACTTTCTTTTTCTCTTTGAGATTGGGGCAATAACAGCATTGGCTGTTGGAAAAAAAAGCCTAATGTACCATTTTTGCCGGGCCGGACTGGGAACCAAGACCGGACCTGGCAAACTGCTTGGCCGGCCCCCCTGTGGGGGAGGAGGGGTGCGCCTGAGCTGTTTGCAACGGCCCGGTTTGGCCTTTTTTGTTACAGGCGGCCCCCAGTAACAAAACCAGCCCCCACCCTAGCTGCCCACCGGGGTAATGCCCAGTGCCCGCTATGTCCAGTCCGACCCCTTGTTCAAGTGTAAGTACAATGACCATGACACATCCAAATTACTTCTTATATCATACGCTCAACAGTCAACGCACTTAACCCTAGAGAGGTGCAGAGAAAGTCCGCGCTCGCAAATGATTACAGAGTGCTACATGATTTTGGGTTGTATATTCTGTAATACCTACCTCGGCATACATTACTTTTGTCTAAATATGTAAATATATTAGTTTCATTTGTAGAATATGAAGTCCAAACCCTGCACCATTGTGTTTACTTTCCTCTTCGCTTTCTCTTTCCTGTCTTCATCTTTAGTAAATTCGACATTGAGAACTGATCAAGATGCTTGAATTTAAGTGTCACCCAGTATTTACAAAGGGTATAAATAGATTTTTCCAATGGGCTTAAATATTTTCTGTTTCTCTTTGCAATGCTCCTAATAATATGCAGGCTACACACCAAACATTGTACCCAATCATTCTGCATAAACATGCAGCGCCTATTTATTTCTAATGGCCCACACCGTATTTGTATACATTCTCGTGGTCCCTCTAGTCATTCAAAATAAAGTCACAGATTTTTTTGCTTTTTACAGAATTAACATTAATGTATTAGCTCTAGCAAACACTTCCCCCCCTTCCTTATATTTCATCTCTCTGCGTAAGCCCTCCTAGTCCTTGTACTCTCTATTCTGGCATTTGAACGCCCTCTGCTCATCCTAGCAGGCTCACAACACAAAGCCAATCACCTTCTGCATCTCTGTCCCTGGTTGCACATTTCTGAGCTTTACAAGCGAATACTGTCCCCAGTCATACAGTGAATCTAACATTAGGCCATCTGTTTTGCTCATAGAGCTTTCCAAGGAATTAGTCCAATGTGCTTCAGTAGGAGCTACTGCGCCACTGGTCTAGGCTCTATCTTGGCTCAGAAAACCAGAGCTGTATTTCAGTTCCTTGTTTCTACAAGTCACATCTGGGGGGTGCATCCTTCCCAGTCTACATTGTATAACTATGGACTACTTTGCCATTTCACAACAGAAAATGCAAGCTCGCCTACCTTTCCAAAGAGCCCAAAAGCCTGTTCTTCCTGCTAAGCAGTGCCTGGCCCACCCAGGCCTACTGTTGGCTTTCAGTAACTTTACTACACCCCTTGAGAAGATTTTATCCGAGCCATTGGTCACCTTCTTAACCCTCAGCCGTAAATATACTACATAGAAGGTTACTCAATATTTGCTAGCCTGTGGGTTCTCTCTTGTATATTATGAAATGATCAAATGTGCCTTGCCAATAGAATTGAATAAACACCTTTTGACACCTGCATGCTTAGTCTTAAGTGCTCCGGCAACAAATGATGAACGGAATGCTGAATGAATCAAACATCCCCCCCCCAGTCAAGAGATCTGGGTTAAATCCATTGTTCTTGTGCTCACTACGCCAACCCAGTTTAGACCCAGCCATATGCAAATCAGTCTTGACCCTTCTCCCCAAGGGAACAGTCAAGCCCAAACTGCCAAGCCGGGTCCTCCCTGGGCTGGAAACAAGCATCCTGGGACCGGTTCCGTGGTAACACCCCTCATCAGCCAGACTAGCTTGAACCCAGTGGCACAGCAAGCAAAGGACTCACGTCTAGGCATACCAACCCATCCTCCCAGTGACACATACATGCACTGACTTTCAATTTATTAGACAATGCAAGAGTGCTACTATTCTACACTACTAGCAGTCTTAACTACGGCTTGCATTAGTAAGTATCATTATTTTCTGCTACCACTTGAGACAGTTGTTAATAGTGTTATTGTTTTAAATTTAATTACATCCTGGCTAATATTTGTGTGCATTGCTAGAAGCAGGCACTCATTACACTCCTGAGATGTTGTGCATGAAAACCTTTTCTTGAGTGCTACATATAATGCAGACTGCTACAGAACACCTTCACTTAATTCAGGATTATATTTACAGTTCATTCAGACTTGAATTGCAAACCTTCATATAACTCAATCCTCAAGAATCTTCAGGAAAATGAAAATAAAGTTGAATTAAAAGAAATAAAAATAAGGTTAGAAAGTGCCAGGTCTTTTCATGTACTGGAATTTTCTATGCACCCTCTGCAACCCTTATCATAAAACTACTAAAACATTTAAATGAACAACATAATTGTGAATATCAGAGAATGACCATGTATAGGCTAGCTCGATTCTAAGTGCCTTTCATCATTCTGCCCCACCGACAGATTTAAATATGGCATCAAGTGTGCATCAAAACAATTGCAAGGCTTCTCCATCCTTCGTGCATTTGGGGTTTGCAGTGCTAAAGGGTGCGCATGTCAGTGTGGCCGGCTGTCTTGCATTGGCCAGCCTGAAATCTGTACTTTGAAGCTCTCCAAAATGTGCTCTTAGAAAGCTGGGTGGAGAACAAGCATAGGCCTCCAGGGACTGTAGGAGCGTCCAGCCAAGCTTCTCCATCCAATCGTGGCACTTTTCTCAGGCTGGTTAATAGCATGAGAGCAGCATCTGGATTGATTAGGGGAGCTCTTTGACTTGTTCCACAGACTGTAGTAAAACACCGAGCAGGATCATTTTATTTTACTTTATTTCAAATGTTACTGTAATGCTTGCGAGTGTAGTGGTTTAGAGGTTCACCAACATAATATCAAAGCTAGAAATATCATGCAACAGAAATATCGGGGCATATTTTGAAGCCCCTATTGCCACAGGAACGTCAATTTTATCGACGTTCCTGAGGCAATAGGGGCTTCCCCTTATTTACAAGGTAGCGTTAAGCCACTTAATGTGGCTTAACACCGCCTTGTAAATAAGGCACCCTTTCACAGTATACTTAGCGTGAAAGGTGTGGGTAATGGGTGTTGCGGTAGGCTTCCACCGCAACACCCATTGATTTTGATGCTGCCCCCTATTTACAAGGGTGGGGTAAATAGAAGTCAGCGCCAAAAGTAAGACCAGGGAAAACCTGGTCTTAACATGGCAAAACGAGGAGAAATGCTTTATTTCTCTGCGTTTTTGCTGTTTCTATGTGTGCTGCATTGTGCAGCACACATAGAAACAGCAAATTGTCATGAATGATTGTTTATGTGCAGGTAGGTGTCTTAAAGTGCGCAATAAAATGCAACCCCAAGAGGAAAAAATGTGAGAAATTAATACAAAATAATTGCTACTGTGAGAACCTAATGTCTAGAAAAGTACACACAAAACGGCTATTAAAAGCAGTCAGCATGGAATTTGATCCTTTAAAGGCATGGAAGAAGTATTGAGTGATGCAGTGCACCAAAGATCACATTAATGAAAAATCAATGACTGTGAAAGGACATGTCTTACATTAAGAAAGAACAACAAGGCATTATGGACAATGTGGTCCTTTGAATTTTACGAACTACAAACAGTGACTCACAAATGTGGATGCAAGTAAAAACGAACCTTAACTGATTTACAGAGCATTTCATTGTTTTAAAATATCACTGTTTTCTTTGCAAATTCTGGAAAAACATTGTTAAACAGAATTAGTTTTTCAAATATTGAAGGTACTATACCTTACCTGTTGTCAGGGCTTT
This sequence comes from Triturus cristatus, assembly GCF_964204655.1. NCBI lineage: Eukaryota > Metazoa > Chordata > Amphibia > Caudata > Salamandridae > Triturus > Triturus cristatus. Next base: position 255,472,141 of record NC_140586.1, read on the forward strand.
AAGTGTGGGGGGGTCTGTGGGGGTCTGAGCACCCCCAGTTTTTTTGGGGGGGCCTCGAAACGGGTCTCTAGGGGGCTCTATTTTCGGGCCTCAAAGGTCAAAGGTAGGGTGACCAGACGAACCGGATTTTGTTGGTGTTTCGGGTGAGCATGTGCGCGCACTGCTTAAGGCGTGACGCCATTGTAGCAGGAAGGGAAATCCTTTGAAGAGAGACATTTTCTCTCCGGATTTCCCTTCTCTTTGAACATGCAGCGCCACCTACGTCATCGTGCCAGCCATCGGCACAACAACAGCTGGTTAGAACCGGCACGACCCTGCTTTTATGGCCTGCAGCAAGATTTCTCCAGCAACCAGTGTGACCCTACTCTGCCTTAAAGCAAGCGAGGGACGAGGGTCTACAACAGAATCCAGCAGCAGTGAAAAGGAAACTTACCTTCGTGACGCCTCACCAGCCCTACCAGCACCGTCGGGACCCTGCCTCTGCATCAGAACTGCCTCAGCCAGGATCCTTCTGAAGCCACACAAGACCTGCCCTCCCAGCCTGCAAGCCTACAACGTGAGTATTTTAATGGCTATTTTTTTAATCCCCTTCCCCGCAGCTTTCTCATCCCGCCGCAAAGCGCCATTCACCTTTTTCAAAACACTCTCACTGCCAATGCTGACTTGTTCTGTTTATTGATTTATATATGCGGTGGTAAAGCACCCTCATAGAAAGCACTGCGTATGCATAGAAAAGATTGAACAGCCCTTTGAAGGGAAATCAAGGCAAATATTGAGCACCACTGGTTCCCCAGAATACGAAAATATTGTTACAATTGAGAATTTTAGTTTTGCTTGTGGCTGCATTGAAAATGTTCAGGCACAATTCAGAAGTAAGTAGATATCTCAAGTCAATAGTAAAGCCGACCCAGACGGACCCCTCGGAGTTTCATTTTCAACTACTTTCACATTGCTCTGCTCTTCCTATGTTTACTAACACTGATGTAATTAAGTCCTGTGTGACACTACACCGGCGGTACTCATAGTACGGTACGCAGGCCCCTTGCGACCCGCCAGACCTTCCCTTGCGGCCCCCATGGAAAACAACAGCAGTCACGAACTCGGCGCCATTACTGCTGTTGCAATTCTTCGGTGGTCGCATTTGCCGAGAAAAGGTCAAAGGGGCATGCGTAGACAAGTAGTGTCTCGCATGCTCACCTGCGGCCCCCGCCCTCATCTGCCACTGTGAGGTTATAGGCTTGCGTCATGGCAGGTGAGGCTTTTAAAAGAAGGCACGCAAGTTGCTGCCTTTCTTTATCTGCCTTTATTTATTGCGAGTGGTTTTGCATATTAATTTAAGTGAATGCGACAGTAGATGGCGCTGTTGCCGCATTCTGTGACCAATTATGAGTTAATCATCAGCTTAAATTTTCTTTTTAGGCAAGTTTGTTCTCCCGGAGTTAACAGGCAGGAAGTATTTGGTATTTTATGGCTTATACTTAATAAATATACCTTTTTGCCTATTTTATTATCCTTTGCTGGATGCGACTTCATGATTTTATTAAGCACACAATGCTAGTTATCTTGATTTAGACCACGCCCCTACTCTGATATGCCACACCTCTTTAAGAAATTTGTCACACCCCTTTTAGAGCACCCCAGTTTTTTCCCCACTTAAAGCCCTGCCTGTTGTCCTTCCTCACTGTTGTTGAAAATATATTCAAATACCTAACAAGTAACCACCCCCTAAGGAGCATATGATTAAGACTCGACTAGAGTTCAAACGCGTTTTGCTGTTGCAGTGCCTAATAAAAGAACTTTAAACTGCGCACTGACTGGTGGGCCTGTTTTGCATCACGGAAGGTGGCGGATGCCTTCTCGTGTGGATATATATATATATATATATAATATATATAATATATATATATATATATATATATATTCACTGAAAAAACCATAGGTTTCACACATGTTATAGTTAGCTGGACATTTTACTCATAAAAAACCAATGAAATTCCCCCGTTATAGTTAGTGCAGGCAACTATAACTCACGCGACCGCAATCCTCTGCTGATGCTAATACTGTATTTAGACACTTATTTGCCCATATCTTCTTCCATTAAATTTTAGCTATACATATATTACAAATATTTTTTTTTCATAAAGACACATATGTCATCAGCAGAGGATTGCGGTCGCGTGAGTTATAGTTGCCTGCACTAACTATAACGGGGGAATTTCATTGGTTTTTTATGAGTAAAATGTCCAGCTAACTATAACATGTGTGAAACCTATGGTTTTTTCAGTGAATTTGCAAGGTTTTTTAAATGCTAATTCCTAACTATAACGTGTGTGAAACCTATGGTTTTTTCAGTGAATTTGTACGTTTTTTTAAATGCTAAGTTACTTTACGCCGTTCGTGGCGTGCGCGCCCACTTAACGCAGTTCGTTCCGTGCGCACACGGTGCGCTTCGCGCTCCGTGCGCGCACAGTGAGCATGCGGTGCGCCTCGCGCACCGCGCGCCCACTTTACGCAGTTAGTGCCGTGCACGCACGGTGGGCACGCGGTGCGCTACGCGCACCGCGTGCCCACGTTACGCTGGATGGGCCATGTACGCACGATGCGCTTCGCGCACCGTACGCACACGGAGGACATATTATGCGCTTCGTTGTGGAAGGTAAACTATTACATGTTCCTTGATTTGATATGCCATGCGCAAAAGCTGCCCTGCGGGCACCTTGTTCACACGGGGTGGGGAAAATGGGGATAATTTTTTTTTTTAATTATTTTTTACCGTACGCGTACGGTAAGCTTAATCGCCGTTTTTTCGAAAAAATATAAAATTGAATTTTTTGCCATGGGGGTTCTTTTGGGACACCTTAATCAAGGCTAGGTGGTTATCTGTCTAACCTGCCCCTTTACATGTTTTCAACCTTTGTTTTTCCTCCCCCCCCTCAGAGTGCGAGAGAGAAAATGGCGGCCGCCGCTTCCTGGTTTCGACCGATTCGAATGTTTACTAAGATCTAACAGCCAATCAGAATCGCGCTCGCGCACGGCACCGTACGCGTACGGTAAGCTTACGGTAAGCTTACCGTAAGCTGCCACAGATATATATATTGATTTAAATGCTATTTTCTCAGGAACTACTGAACAGATTTACACCAGACCTACAAAAGGCACTTCCTTGACCTGTAGACTACCTCTCTGCCAAATTTCAAGTAACTCTGTTTAGCCGTTCGGGCTGTAGCTGTGTCTAAAGGTCCTATGGAAAAATGCATGGGAAAAATGCGTTTTGGGACCCCCCTTTTTTCTCAGCCCCCGCTTGACGAATCCCCCTGAGACTTTCAGGGTAGGAGCGGAGCGTAGCGCCCCATTAGTTTTGAAAATTTCGCGAGGATTCGTCGACCGGCGCCAAAGTTATTCCAAATAGAATGTTGCGGTTTTCCTATGGAAACAGGGTCCTAACTATAACTACCTACTGGCGACCGCCAGTAGGTAATATATATATATATATATATATATATATTTGTTGTCCAACAACTTGCCCAAGCATTGTACTTGTATTTTGAAGTATTTGGTATTTTATGGCTTATACTTAATAAATATACCTTTTTGCCTATTTTATTATCCTTTGCTGGATGCGACTTCATGATTTTATTAAGCACACAATGCTAGTTATCTTGATTTAGACCACGCCCCTACTCTGATATGCCACACCCCTTTAAGAAATTTGCCACACCCCTTTTAGAGCACCCCAGTTTTTTCCCCACTTAAAGCCCTGCCTGTTGTCCTTCCTCACTGTTGTTGAAAACACATTCAAATACCTAACAAGTAACCACCCCCTAAGGAGCATATGATTAAGACTCGACTAGAGTTCAAACGCGTTTTGCTGTTGCAGTGCCTAATAAAAGAACTTTAAACTGCGCACTGACTGGTGGGCCTGTTTTGCATCACGGAAGGTGGCGGATGCGTTCTCGTGTGGATATATGTAGATATATAATATATATAATATATATATATATATATATATATATATTCACTGAAAAAACCATAGGTTTCACACATGTTATAGTTAGCTGGACATTTTACTCATAAAAAACCAATGAAATTCCCCCGTTATAGTTAGTGCAGGCAACTATAACTCACGCGACCGCAATCCTCTGCTGATGCTAATACTGTATTTAGACACTTATTTGCCCATATCTTCTTCCATTAAATTTTAGCTATACATATATTACAAATATTTTTTTTTCATAAAGACACATATGTCATCAGCAGAGGATTGCGGTCGCGTGAGTTATAGTTGCCTGCACTAACTATAACGGGGGAATTTCATTGGTTTTTTATGAGTAAAATGTCCAGCTAACTATAACATGTGTGAAACCTATGGTTTTTTCAGTGAATTTGCAAGGTTTTTTAAATGCTAATTCCTAACTATAACGTGTGTGAAACCTATGTTTTTTTCAGTGAATTTGTACGGTTTTTTAAATGATAAGTTACTTTACGCCGTTCGTGGCGTGCGCGCCCACTTAACGCAGTTCTTTCCGTGCGCACACGGTGCGCTTCGCGCTCCGTGCGCGCACAGTGAGCACGCGGTGCGCCTCGCGCACCGCGCGCCCACTTTACGCAGTTAGTGCCGTGCACGCACGGTGGGCACGCGGTGCGCTACGCGCACCGCGTGCCCACGTTACGCTGGATGGGCCATGTACGCACGATGCGCTTCGCGCACCGTACGCACACGGAGGACATATTATGCGCTTCATTGTGAAAGGTAAACTATTACATGTTCCTTGATTTGATATGCCATGCGCAAAAGCTGCCCTGCGGGCACCTTGTTCACACGGGGTGGGGAAAATGGGGATAATTTTTTTATTTTATTATTTTTTACCGTACGCGTACGGTAAGCTTAATCGCCGTTTTTTCGAAAAAATATAAAATTGAATTTTTTGCCATGGGGGTTCTTTTGGGACACCTTAATCAAGGCTAGGTGGTTATCTGTCTAACCTGCCCCTTTACATGTTTTCAACCTTTGTTTTTCCTCCCCCCCTCAGAGTGCGAGAGAGAAAATGGCGGCCGCCGCTTCCTGGTTTCGACCGATTCGAATGTTTACTAAGATCTAACAGCCAATCAGAATCGTGCTCGCGCACAGCACCGTACGCGTATGGTAAGCTTACCGTAAGCGCACCGTAAGCGCACCGTAAGCTGCCACAGATATATATATTGATTTAAATGCTATTTTCTCAGGAACTACTGAACAGATTTACACCAGACCTACAAAAGGCACTTCCTTGACCTGTAGACTACCTCTCTGCCAAATTTCAAGTAACTCTGTTCAGCCGTTCGGGCTGTAGCTGTGTCTAAAGGTCCTATGGAAAAATGCATGGGAAAAACGTGTTTTGGGACCCCCCTTTTTTCTCAGCCCCCGCTTGACGAATCCCACCGAGACTTTCAGGGTAGGAGCGGAGCGTAGCGCCCCATTAGTTTTGAAAATTTCGCGAGGATTCGTCGACCGGCGCCAAAGTTATTCCAAATAGAATGTTGCTGTTTTCCTATGGAAACAGGGTCCTAACTATAACTACCTACTGGCGACCGCCAGTAGGTAATATATATATATATATATATATATATATATATATATATATATATATATATATATATATATATATAAAATATCCACAATACCTTTCTCCAGTACGAAAAGGAGTCTACACTCGAGGCGTGAACATGAACTCACTTTATTTTCAAGCTGACATTCTTAAGGCAGCAAAGTTCAGACTGCTTTTTGGCGGTCAGCCTTTATCAACTGAATCAAGAGGCCAGCTGTTATATTCATAGTATCTGCACGTGAGTCTGATTTGATAAACATAGTAAAAATACTTGAAGGCTCATAGTTCGTGAACAAATTCCATGTTAATTTGACTTGTGTCACCAATTCATTATTATGAGCATAGAAGCAGCTCACTGTGCCTATATAAAATATATATAATATATTGATTTGATTTTCCAATGTGAATTGCTCAATGGTCGGCACATAATTAAAAATCGAATATCTTATATATTCCTGTGATCAGAAGAGTCTGGCAGCTGTAATGTTAAATTACTTTTATAGATCAGCAATCGGGCATAAATTACCACTGAAAACACCGAAACCACTTTGTTCTACTTATTTTCATTAGTTTTTTAGTTCAATTATACATTTCTTTGGGAATCCATGTAAGATGTACACAGATGGCTCCTAGCTAAATTAAAAATCTTAACTTCGCCTTGGAAATGTGAAAGTTTCTAAGTTCACACATGAGTTTCACACCTGTTTTCAACACGAACAGCAAGTAAGTAGAAACCTCAAAAGGAGGGAAACTGACTGTCACTTAAAAAACTGCAAAAACTATGGCAAACTAAAAGACTGTTTTACAACTCTTCCTGTTCCTGAAAGCTTAGAAGAGTGTGATGTTAGAACAGCAAACCATTTGTTGATGCCCTTCTCAGAAAAACATATCCTTTTTGTGCATAAGCCTCTTTCCCACTTAAAAATGCTACTTTTTGGCTACTTTCTCAGTTTCCTCAGTACTTAATGGGATAAAAGAGGCACACAATGTATTAAAAGAAATGTGCACATTTAGGCTTGTTTTATGTTTCGCCTTATGCTTTACACAAACACTTTTTTTTAAAATAAATCTTTTTTTATTAAACACGCTCATCATGTAATACAAGAGTTGACAACACATAGCAGCTGTGGAGAAGCGACACAATATAATTTAATTCGAAAGGTAAATTTTCGCTTTACTCACAGGGTCTGGCAGATCTTCTACAATCAGAATACATGAGTTCACAGTGGATACACATTTTATTTACTCCCTTCCACTCTGACAATGAAGTCTATTATTAATTCAGGGGCAATCATCTAGCTAGGTCCATTCCCTCATATGTTTGCCAAGGGCCCCATAATTTCTCCAACTTCTTGGGGCAACCCTTGCTATGATACATCACTTCCTCCGCCCTCTGACACCAATCCAGATCTTTTTCCCAATCTGTCACTGACAGCGGGAGCCGTGCCCCCCATCTCCATGCAATGTTACATTTTTCCACACCCGCCACCAGTGCCAACCATATACCGGTGTGTCTGGGCCAGTCTGCCTCCCCCTGTATCATCAGCACTAGCCATTTTGCCTCGTTTGGCACTTCAACTGAGAGTACCTCTGACATGACAGTGACTATATCAGTCCGGTATCGGCGTATTAATGGCCACTCCCATAGGATATGGCAACAGGAGCCTATTCGTCCACACTCTCTTACACATAAGGGCTCTCCCACCGCTCCCAGTTTATGAAGCATGGTGCGGGAATAGTGCGTTCTATGAAGAATCTTGGGTTGTGTTAATCTAAACCGCACTCGTATCGCCATACCCCGGGGGCCTTGAAGTATCTCCATCCATTCTTCATCTGCTATGTCGTCCACATTGTCTGCCCAAGCTGCTCTCAGGGGGCCCAATGGTTCAGGGGAGTTATTCATAAGTATTTTATTGTTCAGTGGAAGCCCTTAATGAGGAATCAGGTCAGCTAACAGGCGAACCTCCAGGAGAGAGGAATCAGGCAGGTCTGTTCCTTCTTGGATGTGTACTCTCAGAGCGTGCTCCAGCCGGTGATAGTGTAGTGTCTGGGAGTCTGCTAAATCAAATTCCTGACAGGTTGGAGACCTCTTCCAGTCTATCACAGTGACAGAGGGGAGTAATGGCCTTCAGTGCCTCACAGTCTCCCACATGAATCTCGGCTTCGGTCCAACACTTCACCACAGTAGAAGTATGTTTGGGTAGGCCTTTCTGCCCCTTACGAATATATAGAATGGTTTAGTAATTATTTCTAGCCATTGCATTGCTATCTACCCTATTGGCTGATTCATCCCAGTTTGAGTACACCCAATCATTAGTCACCAACAGTTGGGAGGCCCAATTATACTTCTTGATATCTGGGATTGCCAAGCCGCCATCATAAATCCCTCTCTGGATTTTCTTAAGAGCAATTTGAGGCGCACCTCCCTGCCATAGTATCATACGGAGCTCCTGACCTACCTGATTGAAGACGGTCGGGGACATGGGATAAGGCTTATTTTGTAAAACATAGAGAAGCCTCAGGAGGGACATCATTTTATATAGGGCCGCCCTTCCTCATAGGGATAGGGAGAGGGTACGCAAATGTATTACGTCAGAACGAAGTCACTATAGCTGCGTGGTGAGGTTGCATTCTAGAAAGAGAGACTGGTCTCTAGTCACGAATATTCCAACCCATTTAAAGCCTACTAATTCAATCGGGGCCTCACATTGTGTTGGAAGCTTTGGGGGGAACCCCTATAGAGGGACGACCACAGATTTAGCCCAGTTAATTCTATAACCCAGATAGCTACCAAACAAGTCAAAGATGTGCAGAATGCGGGCTATCGAAGTGTACGGTCGGGACACATACAGTAGAATATCGTCAATATATAGGGAGATACGCTCCTCCCAACCGCCCTTCGAGGGAATCGCCCACACAAGTGGATCAGCCCTGATACAGGCCTCTTGAGGCTCCAATGCCAGGGCAAAAATCAGAGGTGATAGCAAGCAACCCTGCCTGGTGCCCCGCCTCAGTGCAAAGGATATAGGGAGCGCACCATTTACTTTCACTCTTGCCTGTGGGCCCTTATATAGTAGCTTTATCCATTCACAAAACCCTGGGCCGAGGTCCAGTCTGGCCAGGACGGCAAATAAATATGGCTATTCTATACTATCAAATGCCATAGAGGCGTCTACTGCCAACAGCGCTGAAAGTGGTGTCTGCGGTATGGTAGTCATGTGCAGGACACCGTACAGTCTCCATAGATTATGATAGGTGCTCCTGTGAGGCATGAAGCCAGATTGATCTGAGTGAATAAGCGAGGCAAGGGTCAGCATCAGTCTAGCTGCCAAGAGTTTGGCCAAAACCTTTGCCTCCACGTTAAGCAGGGAGATTGGTCTAAGTGAGTTACATTCTTCCAGGAGTTTTCAGGCCTTATGAATTACCACAATTGTGGCTGTGCGCTGATCATCCGATAGATGCCCCAATTTCTGAGCAACCCCAATCATCTCTAACATTGGAACGGTTACTTTCTCAGTAATTTTTTCGAAAAGTTCCAATGGCAACCCATTCAGCCCTACCGCCCTCCCTGATTGCAGGATGGCCCCCGCCACCTGTTCGACTGTAATGTCCCCCTCTAGGGTCTTTGCAATCTTGCTAGGGAGAGTCTGTAGGGACCAGTCTTTTATTCACCACAGTCTGCTCTTTTTCTGGTGCTAACCAGACTATATAGGTTGTCATTGTAGTCAGCAAAGGTGTTGGCTATGTTTGCACTTGTCATTTGTAGGACTCCCAACCCACCCCTGACTCCCACTACGCATGTCCTGTCTCTATCCCTTCTTTCTAGCCAGGCCAATAGTTTGGAGGCCTTATCTTCCACATCATAGAGTTGGGCTGCGTTGCCAGAGCATAGGACCACGACGCGTTATCGGCTAGGGACCACAGGTCATGTTGGCGCAGTCATAGTCTATGGTGTACCTCAGGCCCCCACCACCCACCGCTTCTACTTCCAGGGCAAGGATGATGTGCTCAATGTCTCTACATTCAATCGCCGCCTGCCTCTTTTTTCCCTCACTAAGGCTTAGGCCTGGGGCTGGCCACGAATCACCACCTTGAATGCTTCCCAGGGTGCGTATGGAGATGACACAAATCCATGATAATCTAGGAAATATAACTCTGCTGACGTGCATAGTTTGTCTCCAAACTCTTCATCCCAGAGGTGCCAGGGATTGAGTCCGGGAAAGGCGGCCTGGTTTATCACTGGGTCCCTGAGAGCCACACCTACCGGTGAATGGTCTGATATTCCTCTCGCGTAATATCTAGTATCTTCAAAACATCCCTCCTGATCATGGTGAGTAAAGAGGTAATCAAGACGTGAAAGGGAGCCATGGGGGGCAGAAAAGAACGTATATTAGGATTGGTGAGGGTTGTGACATCAGCGAAGATTGGCCATCCCCATTGCTGATACAAAGGTCGGAAGAGTCCCCCCATCTGAGCGGCCCTGGGTCTATCCTGGATGAGGTCCATCACACCATTCACATCCCCTCCCAGTAGTAGTGTCCCCACTGGGAGCTCCAAGAGGAGAGCCTTTACTCTCGGAAGTCTAGGCGTGGAGCTTGAGTGGGATATATAGGGAACATAGGTTCAGTGAGCTACCCTCCCACAAACCTTACAGGGCCACGTTGCAGCCCTGGGTTTCACACCACACTTTAGACACTACAAATGGAAACTAAGTTTTGACTAGGATGCCCACCTCTGTGAGTCTGTAGAATAGCCTGCATGGGCCAGGAGTTTATATCCAAAGAAGTCCAGTACTTTACATTGGTTGCCACCATGTGTGTCTCCTGAAGCAGAAAAAAATCGGGATAGTGATGTTTAATGAGTTGGAGCACTAGGGTGAATTTAATTTTGTTGCCCAGCCCATTTACATTCTATGTTCACATGTACGCTTGCCTGTGTTGTCCTGTCAGTACTGGCATCACTCCGGTTCTCGGGTGTCAGCTGAGTACCTAAGTGCCAACAATCTCTCTGCTCCTACTACCCCGATCTCTGTTTGCGATGAGCATAACTATAACTGCAAACATCTCCAACAAATTCCCCCTCCCTGCCTCCCTGTGCAGTGAGTTATAAACCTCCTACTTCCCCAAACTGCAAAGTGCATGTTGCCCACACTTGTGCATGGAACAGTGGGAGGGCGTTACCACCGCTGCCATCACATACGGATTAAGAACTTGTCAACAATAGACAACCCTTTGCGATAGAACTTTAACCATATAACTTACTTATGTCCGGGTTCGCCACTCATACTTACTTTTTTTGAGTTGGGCGAGAACCACCAATATCCTCTAGTTAAGTAACATTTATATGATGCGGCGTAGCTTTCTCCTCTTTATCACCCCTCCCTTGTCCAGAGAAAAACCATTATGAATCAAAGTCTGTTTATGTTCAGTCTGGGCCAGAGGCCACTCTCTGTTCCAGCGGGCTAGATGGGAGTTCCAGATTCTGCAATTCTGGGGTTTCTCCCGGTCCGGGACCTTTCTTTTTGTTACATCTGTGTTCAGGGCCGGACTGGCCATAATGGGCATCGGGCAATCCCCTGGTGGGCCGCATGGGTGGGGGCTGGTTCTGGCCCCCTGGGTGCCATTTTTGTTAAAGGGCTGTTTTTGCAGCATAGCTGCAAAATCGGCCCTATAACAAAATCGGCCGAAAACCGGTCCTGGCAAAGAGCTCGGTGACACCCCAAACCCCCTAAGGGGGGCTGGCCGAGCACTTTGCCATGGCCGGTTTTGGTTCCCACTACGACCCTGTTTTGATCAAGGACTCTAGCCAGTCCTATGCTTCTTCTGCAGTCACAAATAGGTGCGACCTACCCTCAGCAACTATAGGCAGTTTGGCCAAGTACATCATCATGTACTTTATATTTTTCTCTCGGAGAGCCTTTTTGATGGATTCAAAAGTTCGGTGTTGGCTCTGTACCTGAAGAGTGAAATCCAGGAGGAACCTAACTGTCGCATTTTCATACTGTACTTCACCATGGGATCTGGCTGCTTGCAGGATAGCGTTGCAGTCCCTAACGTTAAGGATACGAGCTATGATGATGTACGGTGGGGCCCAAGGGCACGGTGATGGTCCTAATGCCCGATGTGCTCTCTCCGCCGAAAAGAAGTTCGACAATCTTTTCGGACAGAGTGTATTAAGTATCAGGTCCTCCATAAGTAGGTCGATAGACTGTCCCTCTACCCCTTCGGGGAACCCTACCACACGGATATTGTTCAGTCGCGCACTCGCTTCTTGTTCTTCATGCCTAGGCAGCACTTCTCCCTGCTGTTTGGTCAGCTTCGCGACTTGTTCTTTCAAACATTTCATTTTGGATTGTAGGCTGCTTATATTTGTTTCTGCCATGACCACCTTCTCTGACTTTCCCCGGAGGTTCTCTCAAAGCAGGTTCACCTCTTCAGTCACCAAACAACTTTTTTTCTTGTGTTAGTAATGTAATATTCTTGATCTTCCATGCAGAACCAAATAATTATTTGTTGGTAAATACAACCTTAAAGCCCTGGTTTATGTGTATACTTATTTTATAGAACCTTCCTATTTTGCATATATTTGCATTCACTTTTGTATCAATGTGTTAAAATAGCGACAACACGAATGAGCTTTTTAATGTCGCATAATTTGCATTACCTTGCCGTTTAATACAGTTAAACCTGCTGTGCATATGTTGTCCTCCATTACTACATAGTTCAAGTCAGGGGGGTTGTCAACCCCCACTTTAGCAGCTACAGTGGGGGTGGAGTTCTTGATTGGCCTCTTCTCTCTGCAACTGGACAGACTCAAACTCATAAATAATGTGAAAGGCTTGAGTTAGTGAAAGGGTGGATGGGTGAGTGAAAGGGTGAGTGGATGGATGGATGGATTGATTAACGGATGGATGAGTAAAAGGATGAATGTAGGGATGAATGACTGAAAGAATGGATGTATTAGTGAAAGGGAGGGTGGATGGATGGATGAAAGGGTGGATGGATGGATAAGTGAAAGAATAGATGGAATGGATAAATGAAAGGGAGGATGGATGGATATATGGATGGATGGATGGATGGATGGATGGATGGATGGATAAAAGGGTGAGTGGATGGATGAGTGAAATGGTGGATGGATGGGTGGAGTGAAAGGTAGATGAATGGGCTGAATGAAAGAGTGAGTAGATGGATAAACAAAAGGATGAATGGATAAGTGAAAGGGTAGAGCTGGGGGTCATGAACCCCCAACTTTAGCAGCTACAGTGAGGGTGCAGTCCTCTTCTGTCTGTAACCTCAAAAAGTGAGGACCAGTACCAAACCTCAAAAAGTGAGGACCAGTACCATGTAGTGCCTTATATGTAATACATAAGGTCTTAATGTGACACTTAACTGGAAGCCAATGCAGTCTCTGAAGATGCTTTCCTACTGATTGACACTTGGGGATCCCCAGCATGAGCCTTACAGCAGCATTCTGGATCATCAGAAGCCTCTATAACTGCATCTCGGGCATTCCAAGATAGAGCCCATTGAAATAATCCAGTTTGGCAAGGACTAAAGATGCAACAACCGTTTTCTTGCTGTCTTCTGGGATCAAAGGGAAGATTTTCTTGTTCACCTTAAGTAGGAAAAAGCTAGATGATGAAACTGCTTTGACTTGAGCTTCAAAGTTCAGCTTCTCATCTATAATCACTCCCAAATTCTTTTGCTCTGGGGACCGTAATGGATACTGCTCTCAATTCGTCTGGCCACCAGATCTGTGACCAGCTAAGGGAGTACTTACCAAACAGTATTATCTGAGTTTTCTCTGAGTTAAGCTTGAGGCAGTGCGAATTCATCTATGAGTCAACTGCCAACATGAAATCCCTAAATGTTTTTACCGGCGACATAATATTTTTACAGACGGACAAGACGATTTGAGTGTTGTCCGCGTAGGCTGTAAAAACCATCCCGAAGGATCTAATGAATCCAGCCAATTCAGACACGTATACATTGAAAAGTGTAGGGCTCATTGAGCTGAGATACCCCACAAGGGAGGTAATGATGGGGAAACATAATTGCCTAAGGCAACTGATTGTTTACTGATTGATAGAAAAGAAGAGATCAATGCTACCGCATTATCCGTGATGCCAAGTGTATTCAGACGGTTAAGTAACACGTTATGGTCGACCGCGTCAAACGCTGCTGACAGGTCAAGCAGAATAAGGGCCATGGCACCTCCTGCATATAAGACTGCTCTAATTTCATCTGTGGCTTTTATCAGGGCAGTTTCAGTGCTGTGCTCTGCCCTGAATTTGAAAGGGGTAGAATCGATGACCTCTTCCGAATGGAGGGAAAAACACCTTCCGTAAACATAGAATTAAAAATGGTCGTTAGACAGGGGCCAAGGATCTCCGGGACTTGTTTGAAAATCATGGGAGGAAAAGGATCATGGGGAGAGCCCGATTTGGCCTGAAGAATATGAGTTGAATATGAGTTGTTAACTCATCCACAGTTACCGATATAAATTCAGTAAAAGCTGGAGCACTAAGGGATCGAGGGATTACTAGATCATGAGTATCAGATTTTTTCCCATTATTGAAGGTAACTTAGATTTGTTCCATTTTATTTTTAAAATGCTGAGCTAGTGAATTACAAAAGTCCTGAGAATGGTCATTCACCTTCTTTTCATGGAGTGTGGACAGTTTGGTCACCACCTGAAACAGTTCTTTAGTGGAATTTTCAGCCTCCTTGATTTGTTTGGCGAAGTAAGAGTGTTTTTCTATCATTATCAGATTTTTATAATAAGAGAATAGAATCTTGTACTTGGCAAGCTCAAGTTCATTATAGTTTAATCTCCAACATCTCTTTTGTCTTCTATAATCTTGATTTTTAGATCTCACGGTTTCTGTAAACCAGGTAGCTGACAGGGTTTTTCTATTACTTGAGATTTTTTAGAGGGGAGCTATATTATTGGCTGTCAACATGAGCCACTGATTAAAGTGAGAGGAGGCATGTTCCGCCTTTTCAGGCATTTTTGTTTGTGAGCGCGAAAGCTGGATACTAAGCCGGTTGTTATTAACCTGTTTCCAGTTGCGGTGGGATCTAGTCGGCATATTGGATGAACTTGGTTGGTCCCTGAGTATACTATTAAGCTCAACGATAACAGCAAATGGTCAGTCCAGGTCAGAGATAGGATCTCCTTAATCTCAATTAAGTAGTTGTTGCCAAAGATACCATCCAAGGTATGGCCTGCCTGATGTGTAGGGCCCATGACCCTTTGGCCAAAGCCTGCCAATGTCATGGTGTCATGTAAGGAAATAGTATTTGTATCAGTGACAGATTCAAGGTGAAAATTTTAAATCACCCAAGATGTAAAAGCTGTTTTCATGGGTGAAGGTTTTAAGAAGTGTGTTAAAAGAGGTGAGGAAAGCATTTTTTGCCCCAGGGAGGCAGTGCAGTAGCAGCCCTTTAAATGAGAAGCGGTTAGCTATTTTTAAATTGAAAAAAAGGCTTCACAGTTTTGAGAAAGTACAGGTTCAAAAGAGGCTATGTATGTGTCTCAATAGATCAAAGCTAGTCCACCGCCTTTTTTGTGTGTTCTGACGTGTCTGAATACTGTTAAGCCCTGTGGAACAGCAATACAGAAATCAGGGCCTGATGCCTGATCAGCCCACTTTTCTGTAATAAAAAGCAAGTCTAAATGCTGAGCATCTCGCAGCTCAGCAATGTCCATCTTATGCTTAGGCAGAGACTGTGCATTAATGAGGGCTCTGTATGGAATTTGCAGGGGTTTGGTGGTATCTTTCAGGGAAGGTAAAGTATTGAAAGGGAGTGTGCGTGGTGTAGAACTTCATACTAGAGAAAAGCCGCAACTAGAGCAGCTAGTCAGCCTCTTTGAAAACAATTTGTCCGGGTTGAAACATGCGTACTTCTTAAAAATTCTTTACCTGTATAGGGCAGACTTTAAGAATAACAAGGGTACCCCAATACGTGAACCTGGGGAGAAATATGCGGTAAAAAAACAATGGTTCGGGTGTGTCCAAGAGGTCCAATAATAAAGTGATCCTAAGGAGAGCACTTATGATTAGAGAGTTGAAGATTAATTACTTCAAAGGAGCAAAAAAATGTATAATGTACCTAGGGACATAAGTCAGTTCATGTGAAACATTTATTTCCACAACAATAGAATTCAGGTGCTCACACAATAAGTGAAAGAAGCATGACGTGCAAAGTGATGGTGAAGTTTAAAATAACGGCATTGCATTGACAGCAATAGTGTAAAACTCCTCAAGCAACTTTTCTAGAATAGGAAGAGTGTTTTGTTGTAAAGGGTCAACGGCGTTTCGATCTCAACTGTTCGAGATCATCATCAGGACATATAACGGGTGAGCAAGCTGAATTGATGCAATTATTCGTCGGACAGCCCAAGCAGCATGACGTGCTGAGCTCCTCTCCTAAGACTTTCCAAATATAAACTGGGAGTGACTTTAACTAAACATATTGGCAGCAAATCGTTAAGCGCAACTTATACAGCTGACCCTGCCCTTCAAGTTTACTCACACGTGATATTCTCACGCTCGTGCCTTCAGCGAATTAATCTGGGTGAACTCGTCTACCCTCAGCTGTTTTCTGAAGCCCTCAATTGCTCTTCCTTGCGCTACGAATAATTGCATCAATTCAGCTTGCTCACCCGTTATATGTAATGATGATGATCTCGAACAGCACCTGAATTCTATTGTTGTGGAAATAAATGTTTCACATGAACTGACTTATGTCCCTATGTACATTATTAATTTTTTTGCTCCTTTAAAGTAATTAATCTTCAACTCTCTAATCATAAGTGTTCTCCTTAGGATCACTTTATTATTGGACCTTTTGGCCACACCTGAACCATTAATTTTTTACCGTGTATAGGGCAGGCGGTATCCCGTCAGGCAGGACCGATGGGCAGCATCTCTGGCGCTGGGCGCGGTCCAGGCGTGGACAGTGGCAGGCGGGCTTGTCTTTGGTGCGCCGATGGTGTGCCGGCGGTGTGCCCGCTGCGCGTGTCCGGCCCCGCATGCTGCTTAAATAGACAGCTAGACTGTCACCCTGCCGGAAGGTGGATGGGTGGGTGGGTGGGATGAGTGAAAGGGAGAATGCACTGATGTAGTGAAAGGGGGGTGGATGGGTGGATGGAGAGAATGAATGGATGAGCAAAAAGATGGGTGGATGAGTAAAAGGATGGATGGATGGGTGAAAGAATGGATAAGTGGAAGAATGGATGAGTGAAAGGGAGGATGGATGGGTGAGTGAAAGGATAGATGGATGAATAGATGGATGGATTAATTAGAGAAAGGGTGGATGTAAGGATGGATGAGTAAAATAATGGATGGATGAGTGAACGGTATGTGGATGGATGGATGGCTGGATGGATGGATGGCTGGATAGCTGGATGGATGGATAGATGGATGAGTGAAAGAATCAATAGATGAGTATACATGAGGGTGGATGGATGGATAAAAAAATGGCTGGACGAGTGGAAAGGGTGGATGGATAATGAGAGAATGGATGGATGAATGGGTGAGTGTGTGAATGAAAGGATGGAAGGAGAGCCGAGTTAAAGGGAAGGTGGATGGGTGGATCGAATGAGTGAAAGGGAGGATGGATAGATGAAAGAATAACTGCTTGGAATCAGAGACCATCTGCAGGTAGGAACTGAGTCACCAGACCACCTCAAAATCTATGAGTCTGAGTCTGACCAGCTATGGTACCTCACTTGCTCTCTTAACCTTATCAGAGAAACAAATGAATTGGCACCCCGGAGCACAACACTCTTGACCCTCTCAGGGATTGTGGTAAAAAGACACACCCGTTTGCTCTCTCACTCGTAAGATAACAAAGATACACAAAGGAAGTTTAGAATATTTATTTAAACTATCGTACTTCAAAATGCATTATTCGTGCCACAATTGGAAATCGAATGAATACCAAAAATACTGTTAGCATGGTTAGCATGGTTAATAAACCGTATGCCATGAAAAGCCCTGTCATGTTATAAGACTGGTTAGCCTAACCCCCAACCCTGTCTACTGAAGCTAAATGATTATATATCAAAGATCCCTGGGCTTAGTGGCAGGCCCCTTACCTTTGCATACACAGATGGATGTTCTACATCTCAGCGGAAGCAGTGTTCTTGTCTTCAGAAACCTCACTCCATGCATGTGTTTTGGGATTCTGCGCTCATCTATATGACAAGACGTGTGTTCATAAAGAAAAGCTGCATTCCCGTGTTGTGTCTAGGTGCTAGTGCTTGACCGGACCGAATAACAAGGGATACTGTTGTTAGACCTTGTCTGTGTTGTTCAGACTAAATCCCCAAAAAATAACAGAACACAAAAACATGCAGAGGTTCTGCGTGAAAATACAGTGTAGCATGAAAGCAAACATGCACAGTTACGCTAACATAGGGAAACTACAATGGGCAAATCAGAAAATACATGACAAATGGATGGATGTTTGAAAGGGTGGCAGCAGGGGCTTTTTTTTTACTTCCATCTAGCTCAAATCAAAGGCCTGAATTGAAAAGTTATCAGCCTTTCTTTTGTTTGAATATCACTAGATTGGGAGCCCTCTGGAGCCTAACACGTAGATGCCAATGCAACATAGGGAAACAAAGGCACACAGATTATCACTTCACAAGTACTTTAGAGAAACTATGACTTAGAGGCAGGTTTTTGACTTTCTTGAATGCCCCATGTAAGAAATGTGAAGGAGCTGTACGACTGCAAAATGTATATATGCATATAAGTGGCGGTGCGCAAACTTGTCCTTAATGATCATGCCAAAAGCATGCCAACACATCATTTAGTCTTCCCTGACTGGACATGTCACTAATACATTTTAAGATCAAGAGCAATAATCAGGACTGAAAAATTCTCAATAAGAATGAGAAACACCAGTTACGGGTTCGAAGGTTTATACAGAGAATTAACAGGCAAATATATGAAATATGCCAATAATAAGTCTAGCGAGGAGGAGCTTCGCGCGCATCCAAGATGGTCGCGTGAGCACAGGGCTCCCCGGACCCTTGCCGCTCCTCGCAACTTATCCTGATATTATCCTGGATTGGTGGACAGATTCTGGAAGCTGAACCTTGGCTGAATCCATAACTCCTTTCAGAACGTAAATCGGATCTGGGAGGCCTGAAATACAGCGTCTTGCATTTTGGAGGCCCGTCTGGAAGCTGTGCCCGGTGCATTGGTGAACTGTGGGGCCGGGAAGTAGTTGAACAACAACGGCATTGGAGCCTTGCCAATGACCGCGCCCCCACTTTCAGTTTCGCTTTTGCACTTCTGCATGGCCTGAACGAGGCGCTACTTCGCGTGGCTGGGGCGCCCTCCGGCCTTTGTACCGGACTGATTTCTGCCTTTTCCACAACTCTTCCGAGCGGGCTCTGGGACAGTCTGTGTCTGCTCTGCTGGCGCCCCTTTGCCGTCGGTCCGGGCGGACCCCTCCGGTGAGCATCGCTCAATATGGCAGGCAAGGGGGATCCCGAGAAACGGAGGGCCAAGACATCCCATCGTGGGGGACCAGTCCAGAGTAACATCATGGATCGCTATACCCAGGGTAAAGGATCCCCCGGGCCAGCAAGTGCCGTCGTGGAGGACTCCGGGGTGGCCCGTCCATCCCCACGGAATTGTCGCTGCAGGACGTCATGGGCGCCATCAACGGCATAAGGGAGACCATCGCCCAGCAGTACGAGGCTCTGGCCCGTAAAATTGACACGGTTGCTATCGATGTTACGTTAATTCGGACAGATCTCTCTAAGACTAATGAGAGGGTTCAGTCGCTGGACTTGAGGACATCCACTCTTGTTACGGATGTATCAGACCTCCAGGCAACTCTTGGTGATCTAAAGTTGGCAAACGACACGATGTCCCGGCGGCTGGAGGATTTCGAAGGTCGGGCACGACGCAACAATATCCACGTCATAGGTGTACCGGAGACTTTCGACAACCGCCCGGTGGACCTCATGGTCGAAGATCTCATCCTCAATCATCTTGCTCCCTCAGGCCTGAGCAAGTTCTTCACCGTGGAGCGTGCCCATCGTGTCCCGAGCGGCAGGCCTCGACCAGGAGCCCCCCCGAGGCCTATCATTGCAAAACTTTTTCACTACAGAGACCGGGATGCGATCCTGCAGGCCTCGAGGGTGCACGGCCCAGTTAAATATGAGAATTCCTCCGTTAACTTCTTTCCGGACTTCACCCAACTCGTTCAGAAACAGAGAATGGGCTTTCAGGGGGTGAAGCGCCGTCTTCGAGATCTGGAACTCAAATACTCTATGCTTTTCCCTGCCAGGCTTCGTGTGGAATATGAAGATCGGACTATCTTTTTTGAACGCCCTGACACTGTGAGTGAATGGTTGGATTCCCTGCCGGACCGGGGCGAACGATCTGGGCGTACTGGCGGTGCCGAGGGCGGAGGGCCTCTGCAGGCATAACTCTTGATCCTCCACTTTGACATTTCCTTCTGCGCCCAGCCGGGTTCTACTTCAATTGTATATTTTGTCTATTAATGTTTCGCTTGGGTGTGGGAGGGGACGGGTCCCTTTCCTCCCCTAGGGTCTTTTTGTAGCATGGGATTGTTAGGGCGACAGGCACACTGCAAGTTGGGGGGGCTGTATAGTCTGCAGGGGTGCAGGGTGGGGGGAGTTGCAATGGTGTGGGGGTGGGAGGGTGGCAGCGGTTGTTGGGTTGTGTGTTTTTTCTTTTCAAGGCGGTCTGTTTGTTCTCTCCCAGTTTCTGGTGTTTGGCTGCGTGTCCGGGGACTCCAGCTTCTTGTGTTGGGATGGGGGGGGATGGGTTGAAACTGATGTCTTGGAACGTCAACGGGTTGGGGGACCGTATCAAACGTGGGGTTGTGTTGCAATATTTGCGCCGATTGTCCCCTGATGTGGTATTTCTTCAAGAGACGCACTTGGTGGGCAATGTATGTCATGCTATGAACAGGGGGGGCTACCGACTGGTTGCACATTCTGGCTTCACCACTGGATCCAGAGGGCTGGGCATCTTGCTGCGATCCTCCCTCCCGCTCGAGATTGACAAAGTCACTCTTGATGATAGAGGGCGCTATGCGTCCTTGTCTGGACGGTGGGAGGGGCAGACTGTTTCTTTGGTTTAGGTTTATGTTACCCCTGGACTCCAGACCTCTACTTTCTCGGATGTGGGTCGTATGTTACTTGAACTTCCTGATAGTCTCTTGCTGGTGGGTGGGGATTTTAATTCCGTGATTTCTGGCGAGTTGGATCGTCACCCTCCCAGAGCCCTCTCTGCCGCCCAGGCGTGGCTCGGTGGGTTCTTGGACACTTTCGGTCTAGTGGACTGCTGGAGGTTGATACATCCGACACAGAGTCAGTACACATTCCACTCCGGGGCCCATGGGAGTCTCTCCAGACTAGATTACTTTCTTATGCCCGCGGCCCAGACCACCCGGGTCCGGGAGGTTAAGCACCTGGCCCGGGGCATTTCCGATCATTCCCCATTGTGGCTCCTCTTCGATACCGGGACGCGATCCGCCGGGCGGATCGCCCCCATTAACCCCTGGTACCTGCGTGACCCCAAGATTCGAAAGGGTCTCATTAAGTCGCTTGAACAGTATTTTCTTGAGAATGAGGGGTCCGTCTTGTCCTTGGTGTCCTTGTGGGAGGCTTTCAAAACGGTTCTCCGAGGACACGCCCTAGCCCTGATCGTGGAGGCCAAGAAAGCTAAGAACGGGGTGGTGGTCGCGTTGGAGGCTGAGATATCGGGGTTGGAGGCTGCCTTGGAGACGGGTGTCACTCGGGACGGGCTCCACGCCCTCAGCCTGAAACAGTTTGAATATAAGTCCCTTGTTACGGATGCTGCTCGGACGATGTATAGGGAACAGCAGGGCAGACTGTATGATGCTGGGGATAAGGCGGGTAAATTGATTGCTTGGCTTGATAAGAAGGAGAGAGTGAATCGAGTGGTCCCCGTGCTTCAGACATCGGAGGGAGTAAGTGTGACTGACCCGGGTGAGATTGTGGAGTGTTTTGCCGACTACTTCAGAGCTGTGTACTCCCCGGTGTCTGCTAGAGATGAGGCTGACTCTCGACACTTGTTGAGGGATATCGCTTTGCCCTGCCTGTCGGTGGATGAGCGTGAGCAGATAGATGCCCCATTATCGGTCGACGAGATTGCTACCGCGATTCGTTCCCTTCGCTCAGGCAAGGCTATGGGCCCCAACGGACTCCCGATTGAACTCTATAAACTGCAACCGGATAAAATTGTGCCATTTCTCCATCGTATGTTTTCGGAGTCGCTTGAACTTGGTTCTCTCCCTGATGACCAACGTCTGGCCACTATAGTCGTGATTCCCAAGGACGGTAAGCCTCGGGACCGTTGCGCCTCGTACAGGCCTATTTCTCTGTTGAACGCTGAGCCGAAAATCCTTGCCAAGGTTCTTGCTAACCGCCTGCTTACTGTCATTTGTGATCTGGTGCATCCGGACCAATCCGGTTTTATCCCGCACCGGAATACGGCCCTTAACTTGCGGCGCCTACATGGCGTACTTGCAAGGGCGAAATATCTTTCAGAGCCGGCCATCTTGGTTTCCTTGGACGCCACGATGGCCTTTGATACGATAGAATGGCCGTATCTTTGGGCCGCCCTTGCAAAGTTTGGCTTCGGGGCGGGATTTATTAGCTGGGTTAAACTCTTATACGCTGCTCCGTTGGCACAGGTTGTCGTTAATGGGAGGGTTTCCCGGCCTTTCGTTCTTGGGAGGGGCAATAGACAGGGGTGTCCGTTGTCTCCCCTGCTCTTCGCTTTGGCTTTGGAACCGCTCGCTGCTTGGCTTCGTTGGGAACCGTCGATAAGAGGGATCCAGTGGGCCCCTGGCTTCGAGGATCGTGTTTCGTTGTACGCGGACGACATTCTTTTGTACCTCACCTCACCACGTAAGTCACTCAATGTGCTCTTTGATATCCTCACTTCCTTCGGCAAGAACTCTGGTTTGATCATTAACTGGTCCAAATCTTGTGTCTATGCTATATCCGGTGGCTTTCCTCTCCTGCCTTCTCGTTTTCCCATTAAGGCGTCCCACTCCGGCTTTACATACCTGGGGGTGTACGTCTCATTGGACCCGACTTTCCGCTACAAACATAATCTCCTCTCTCCGCTTCGGAGATTGAGGTTAGACGTGGCCCGTTGGCGTAAGCTTCCCTTGTCTCCCCTCGGTCGTGCGGCACTTTTTAAAATGATGT
Source organism: Triturus cristatus (assembly GCF_964204655.1). Taxonomy (NCBI): domain Eukaryota; kingdom Metazoa; phylum Chordata; class Amphibia; order Caudata; family Salamandridae; genus Triturus; species Triturus cristatus. The sequence continues at coordinate 255,494,967 of NC_140586.1, forward strand.
CTCTTCCCAGATTCCTTTACGCACTTCAGAACTCCTTTGATATCATTCCGGCGGCCTACTTCCGGGAAGTGGAGAGCTTACAAAGGAGACTTGTCTGGGACGGTCGTGCACGTATTGCTCTTGCAAAACTGACTCTCCCCTGGTATGACGGGGGCATTGCGCTCCCGGACATCAGGAGGTACTACTGGGCTTCCCAGCTATCTGCTATTAACCACGCAACGTACGCACCTGGTCCGAATCCGGCTTTCGAAATGGATAGATTTTTGTTGCCTGGCGGCAACTTTAACAGAGCGCTTTATTCTAGATCGGCTGGGAGGAACTTAACTGGTCCCACTAAGATTGCGGTACGCTTGTGGAAGGCTGCGAATGTGGCCATGGGCTGGAATGACCGTTTGACGTGTGCGACCCCTTTGTTTGCGTCTGAAAGATTGGGAAGCCTCTGGACGACGAAGGGCTTTGAGCGTTGGGACACGATTGGCATCAGCAGAGTGGGTGACCTCTGGGTGAAGGGTGCGGTTAAATCCTTTGCTGCGCTGCAACGTGAGTACGAATTGAGTGAGAGGGAGTTCTTTCGGTATGTTCAGGTTCGGCACGCCTTGCTCTCGGTCTTCGGGGCTGAGACTGCAGTCCCTGTATCTTCGCCTCTCGAGGACCGCATACTCGACGGTCACTTGCCCGACAGTACTATTTCCCTTATCTATAAAAAACTAATAAGCGTTTGGGCGGATCTCCTCGGGCGTCTTCGGGAGGCGTGGATCGGGGATGGGGTGGAACTGGACGATGAGGACTGGCAGTCAGCGCTGTCCTCCCCTAAGGAGGTGGCTATACCCGCGCGTCTCCGTCTCGTCCAGCTTAAAATTCTCCACCGTGTCTACGTGTCGGGCCCTCGTTTAGTTTTGATGGGTTTTTCTGAAGACGGGCTCTGTCGGCGCGGCTGTGGGCTCAGCGCCACTTTTCTCCATGTTATCTGGGAGTGCTGTGAGGTGGCCGAGTATTGGCGCCGGGTGCATGCTGTCATGGAACGTGTCACTGGGGTCGCTCTGTTGCCTGAGGTTCGCCGATGTTTGCTGAACGTGTGGGAACCTAATGACTATAATGCGGCTCAGACTCGGTGGGCGGCCCTTGGGAACATGATTGCTAAGAGAGACATCGCACAGCTTTGGGGTTCCCGGCGGCCTCCCACCGTGTCAATATGGAAGGAGAACATGGATTGGTGTATGTGTAGAGAGAAGACCGTGTATGTGGCCCGGGGTAAGCCGGGGGCGTGGGGTAGAATTTGGGGTCAGTGGAACGCGTACCGAGGGAACATCTGCACGCCCCCCCTCGTGGACACATCTGATGCGGCCTTGTCCCCCTGATCCTGAGGTTCCCGGACTCTTACATTTTACCTGTAGATGGTTGTCGCTCTCCCGTCGCCCCCACCCCCCCCTTGATCATCCTCATTAACCACCTGAGGGTGGAGTATGTATTGTGTGGTCCCCCGGCGGTGGTTAGACGCCTTTTTTCGATGGTTTCCGCCTAGGTTTTTTGGTGTTATTGTATTTTTTCTTCCTTTGTTTGTATTTCTAAAAATTATGTATCCTGATAGCCCTTGCGGTGCACTCAGTGATTTGTTAATTCGGCTGAGCCCAGGGGGCCTGTTGCTGCCTTGATGTTGATGACCATGTATATATTAGCGGCCGGCCCTGGTGGTTGTAGGCCCATGTTTGTATTGAGTTTTATGCACAATAAAGGTTTTTCAAAAAAATAAATAAAAAAATAAAATAATAAGTCTAGCAGCTAATCATACAATTTATAAGTACAACGAATTCAGTAAAGTTCAATATGAAATCCAGCATAGATTTGTCTTCTGAAGGTGGAAAATAGGGTGTTCCAGGGTACAGAGAAAGGCAAGTCCTTTCATAGGACTTTAGACAAAGACTATCATACATTTCCATGCAACTACATAGTTCTCAGGATATGCACCAATGAGGAACAGGCAAAAGGAAACATTTTACTACAGGATGCAATTGAGGATTCTCTCATAGTAATATTGCATTGGATTTATCCGTTCTCATAGTTTATTTAAGCACGCTAGTTGATACATTATACATTGATAGCCTGGACAGTTTGAACATCCTTGGTATGGTGCCGGGAGAAATCGCTGAGAACATTCTTTATTTGTTAGTGGAAGCTTGCAATTCTTTATTTAGAACAAGAAACAACAGTACTAGTTGTCATGTAGTGTTTTGATACAGTAATTCAAGATGAAGGACAGAGTAAACACTTTTTATGTTAGCACAAGTCCGGTTTCTAGTGCATCTAAAGGGAGAAAAGGGAAACAGCTCTCACAACTACCCCAATGATTTCTAAATCATCACTTAATCTCTTTATTACATTTCAGTACTCATTATCTTCGGGTTCTTCTCCTTAGTTTCTCCCAAGTCTTTCAAGGTGTTGTAGAGATCACTTTGCATTTCATCAAACTTTACGTCAAATCTCTTTCTTTTCCTTCCACTTGTTGCTGCCAGCTTCTTATATGCACAGTCCATGCCATTGCTTGATGAAAATCTCTTGCAAACTTTCAGGAAAATAAGCACACATGCAATGCTGATTATTATAACCAGGAGAGGAGTTAGAAGCAATTTTAGTATTCCCCCTTCTATGCTACCAAGCCACTCCCCTATCTTAGTAAAACCCTCTTCCAATAGATTCAAATATAGAACCTAATCCTTCCCAGGCACCTGACTCTTCCAGTTCGGTAAATTCATGTGTTATATTCGTAATATTAGTAATGTAGCTGTCAAGTTGCTTAGCTATGCATGGGATATAAGTGTAGCATTCGTAGGAGTAAATGTAACCTCCATTCTCCTTTGCGAGGAGCAAATCCAACACAAGGTGATTTCACATAATCATAGCTCTCATGCCAAGCAATTCCTTATTTTCGGCAGTTAGCATTCCTGCAGTGTTAGTAGCATGCCAATCTATTAATGTGGACAGCTTGCTAATCTTAACATTGTTTAATGCCACACGTGCAGAAGGTATAAGTGATCTATAGATATCACTATGGATCTGTTTAAAACTCCGCTTGCTACGCTTTATATATTGCTCGAGTGGAAAATCTAGATCATTAGTGTGATAGATCCTAGGGAAAACTAGAGCTGCAAAGCAACTACCTACCAATTGTGTGGCACTTGGAAATAAGCTGACTTATCACACACACAATAGATGTCCTTGTTACTTGACTCCAATGCAGCAAATGTTCTGCCTTTAATTAAATAGTTATGCTCACATTCACACCATACCAAATTCTCAACAGTCTAATTTCCTTCTTGGCAAAACCAATACTCATTTTTGGAGGTGGTGCCTTTAAAATCTCCATGGCTTTTCAAATAGCATGTTCAGCACTTGGATTCTTTCACCCCTTCCTTTACCTATTCTTTTTCTTTTGTTCAGTTCATCTATGAATACCCTTTTGTCTTTACTAATTCTACAGGTTAAGTCACACATGCTTTGATTAGTAGCACTCATGTTGCATACAGAAGTAAAGAATTTCATCATATACTCATGCTGATCCCTTGACTTAAATCACTTACAAGAACAATAAATATGTTTAGTAGCCCACAAATACTTATTCACATTTTTCACGGTTGGCACATCTTCTAAAGGTTTATCACATTCTTAATAAAACAACTTAACGGAGTTGGAGCACTCTTTATTTGTTAGTGTAAGCTTGCAATACTTTATTTAGAACAAGAAACAACAGTGCTAATTGTCATGTGGTGTATTAAGACCGTGATTCAAGATGGAGGACAGTGTAAACACAGTTTATGTTAGCACAACCCTAGTTTCTAATGCATTTAAAGAGAGAAAAGGGAAACAGCTCTCCCGTGAGTAATTACACAAATAATGATTGAAAAGGCACCTACTAAGTTATTTTTACACTGCTACGCATCCCAGTGTAGGGTTGTAAAATAAATGTACAGGAAATGCTACATAAGACAATGAGGATTATAAGGTGTAGGAATCAAATATCGTCCATACTTGCAGGCATTATATGCCCTTCAAAATTGATGTACACACAAAGATCTTGGCAGCAAGTGTCTTAACCCTGTAAGACACTTAAAAAAGCAAACTCTTAGTGACCAGTTAAGTAAACTAGAACAGATTTATTGTCTCAGTTTTCCTTGTTGCCAGCGTCTTTTAGCAGATTTTGAAAACATTTAGGGGCACATTTATGAGAGCTTTGCCATGCTTTCACCACACAACGTGGTACATGCATGACACAAACCTCTAAGTCAGATTTATGAAGCCACACAAACCCACTCTCTCTGCAAGGCTTTGAATGGCTTAAACAATCTGGAGTAAGGCAAGGCAACGCAGCACAGATCACAGTATTGCCTTACTCTGCGCAAGGGATGATTTCCATGGGCATTGTGGTGGTGTTCCCATGCAACTCCCATGTTTTTTTAACACAGTGCCAGATTTACAAGGACTTGTAAACCTGAGAATGTGCCTTCCCAGGAGAGGCATAAAAAGGAGAAATATCTTTATTTCTCCTCGTTTTTATCTTTTTTAGAAAGCGGAAAAATCCTCCCAGGATTGTTTTTGTGTAGGACTGCGCCCCTTCCTGTACTAGATAAATATGGTGCATTCCTGCCCTTTCCCAGTGATGCAGGGTAGCCCAGCAAGGTGACTTGCTGCGCTGCCCAGCACCACAAATGTTATGAATATGGCCTATATGTATAATTTGACTTATACTCTCTCTGCTTTTCAAGCTCTGACCCTCCTGATTCCAACCCTTCCGTCTGACACTCCTTGAGCATAAATGCCAATAGACCCGATTCAATAGATGGCAATGGGTGTAGTACATTCTCCCTTTTTATTTGATTAGAATATCCCTCTTTCTTCTTCTAAACTGCCTTAATTACTGCAAGCAGGTGCTGTGCAAAAATACCGTTTATGTCATCCCCATGATTATGTACCTTTCGAGTGTTTAGTTATCCAGCACAATATCCTTGGTGCAACAACATCAACTGTTGCATGGCTAAACACTTATAAGGTCCCAAAGGCGAGACCTATTGGCTATGTCAATGCTTGTTACCCCTAGGTGGGGCGCTATAGGGATTGTCTATGTGGATAGCACGCTATACCGTGTGGGGGAGGTGTTGGAAGACTGTCGTCCCGCTTTGACCCAACGCGGTAAGTGTTTCCGCGGTGCGGTTATCGTGTTCTGGGACGGTGAGGAAGTGAAAGATATAGACGAACATTTTTATGACGTTTTGAGGCTGGCAGCTCTGATTGGCCCGAGAAGGGCCCTTTTATTGTACTGGTAGTGAGTCGTTGGTGTTGTCGGGTGATGTGTTTACTGGAGCCGGGGGTCTCCACACTGTAATCTCACAGGCCTGCAGAGGCCCCATGAGTTGCCAAGGAGTGCGGGTGTGTCAGAGCTGTGCCAGGGTGGCTTGCGGTAGGTACAGGTCTCCTTTACATGATTTACCTTATGATATGTCAGCTGAATAGATTCCACGATGGACTGTGTTATCATCATTTCTTTTGTCATTAGGGGATATCAGTGCGGAGTATGTGATATTTGAGACCTGTAGAGTGGACTGTGTCAGAGTCTTCCAGTGACCTGCAGTTTGTTGCATATATCTTTGTTGTCAGCAGGCCTGTCCGGCTGAGACAGAGTGTTTTTTTAACTCGGTTTGTGTGTAGCCTACACGTTTGTCATCAGTTGCAATAAATGTTCTACCGGTCCTTACATACCTCATTGCTCATATGTCTCTCCATTTGTTAGGAGAGTTTGGTGGCTATAGGGGGGCCACTGTGTCTGAAGGGATATTAGGTCTGGCTGCTGTCAGATACCAGACTTTCATGGTCTGATTAACTTCCCATCTGTACTGGTCCTTCTGGGGCACTAGCCTGTTCGGCAAACGGCAGATTCCCTAGAGGGTGTGGCATAACGAACAGAGCTGCCAGCTTTGGTGCTGGGAAAGCACGTTCGGGTCTCCGCGTTGGCTCAACATCCTGTGATTCTGGGCAAATCACTTAATCTCCCCGTGCCTAACAAAAATGATTGTGCCCTTGTGTAATGTAACTGTTGCTCATGTAAAGCCTCCAATACACTCGGGTCAAGTTTGCGCTATATAAAACTGCAATTTTTTTAATTAAAAGGCACATAACGTGGCGAGAAGTAGGTGCCTCTTTATCAGTGCTACGCAAGACTGATTTGCATTTGGCTTGGTCAAACTGGGGTGGCATGGTGAGCAAAAGAATTATTGATTTAACCTGGGGTGAATGTTTGATTTGCTCTGCATTCCATCCATCATCTGTGTATCTTATGCTTTCTTGCCCTAAGTGCGCCGGGTATGCCCAGACCTGGGGACCAGACTTACTGCACCACTGTATCCAAGCTAGCTTGGCTGATGAGGGGGTGAAACCTTGAAACCGGTCCTAAGATGCTTTTTTCCTGCCTAGGGAGAACCTGGCTTAGCAGTTCAGGCTGGACTGTTCCCATGAGGGACAGGGTCAAGACTAATTTGCAAATGGCTGGGTCTAAACTGGGGTGGCATGGGGAGCAAAAGAATGATGGTTTTAACTCAGATCTCTTGACTGGGGGTGAATGTTTGATTTGCTCTGCATTCCGTCCATCATCTGTGTGTCTTTTCCTTAATCAGTGGGTCGCGTTGAAGCATACCAATATAGATTCTGAAATATGGCTGAGCACTTGCCTGTGTCCATGGAACTAAAAAACAAACGTTCACGTTTAGAAGACTGGATATTTTTTGCAATTCGTGAGAAAACAGACCGGCTGCTATTTGACTGTAATTAGATGTACTTTTAGAAATTGGCCTTAAAATTGCTGCTCTCAGGTGTAGTTACTGTAACCCCAGGGCCCTCTTCACAGTCTAAAAGAGGATTTATTTTAAAATGGCAGACTTAAGAAGAATGTCTTTGAAAACAGCACCGCTTGCCGTGCAATCAGTTGTCCGGTAAAAGCTCAAATCAACTCCGTTGTGTTTAGGTACGAGGCCTCGGGTACGTTTTGTGTTTATCTGCCCTGTCAAAGCTGGGGCCTTGGGCGGGCCCTCGTCCGCACCAGCTTTGATGTGGCAGATTGACTCCTTATATTAAGAAATGAAAGCTGCTTTCATCAGAGCTCGTCCACTGTAAGCCTCCCGCAGGGGTTTCGATAATCGCCCTGAGTATGCGAGTAATTGGCTCAGAGAAACAAACAGGAGAATGAAATGCAGCGCTCTCGCGTCTTCGCAACGCGACAGCACGGCCATTAATCACCCAGACAAGATGGCAGGCAGTCCCCCCGACGAATCCATTAATGAAGAGGGGGACGCGATCTCCAACTCCCAAAAGGTAGACTAATGCGCGCTTCATTTACTAGGCTTTGAAACAAATTACCCTTGGATGAGTTCAGTTAATTATGAGCGGAGGCAAACGGGTGAAAGGGAGAGCAGAATCCTGTCTGGTTAGAGCGTGCTGCAAAAATGACCCCCTACAAATGACGCAGGATACCACCGGTCCCTGTTAGAGCGTTTTACAGCAAAATTAGCATTCCGATGTAAACATACAGGGCGCTGAAACCAATATGTCATCATAGCTGTCATCTGACTCCATGTCGAGTGGCAAACTTTCTGCCACCTGCATAAAAAATCTGTGACTTGTATGTACATATTAGGAAAGGTGAAACTGAAACTAAAAATATGAATTATGCTTGCAGCTGTTAGCTAAAAAACACAACAACATTGAACGGGTTGACAGCTTTACGTATACTGTAAGGTCACTGTACGCATCCTTTGTTTTTGGGTTATTACGAATGGCACTTTGGCATTCAGAATGAGTTTTAGGCGCTAAAGCCGGGTTAGGAGGGGTGCAAGGCTGCAGAATAAGGTAAAACAAGCTCGCGCGGCAGCAGGGGGAGAGAGGAGGGGGCCTGCGTGATTCACTTGCGGGACCGAGCGGCTGGCGCCGCGATAATTGATAACATATGGCACCAGCCGCTCGCTCCCGCAAGTGAATCTCCACACGTGCACGCATTGCCATTGAAGGCAATGGAACGCGTGCACGTTTTTGGGCGCAAAGCTGTGTCGATGACTAAATGTCTCTCCTATGCAACGCATACACGCTGCGTAGGCGAGACCTAAAAACGAGGGTCAATTCGTCATTTTCTCATATCCACTAGATGGCAGTCATATACTAGTTAAAGAATTGTTTTACGGTTCGAGAATTTGAACAATCACTTTTATTTCTTGCACTCTACATGTATCCAATGTATCCAATGTATATGTCTATATTAATTTATTTCTCAGTCTTTCTGCAGTACAGGCATAATCCAGAAAGGCATCAGAGCGCATAACAGTATATTTTCTCATACAGCAGATTCATAATTTATGATAATAAAGATTGAGTCGTGATGCTTAATTTAAAAAAAAATAATAAGTGCCCGGCCCTCGTCAGGAGGCCACTGCAGCTTGAACCACACATTGCCCCTGCCAGCTGCCAATGACAATACAAACCCAGATACTAACCAACACACTCTTACGAATGTGACAATTCAGCCTGCTCTAGGACCCTAAAGCTATAAGAATGGCTTGGACGGCAGCGTCACCATGTGGAAGACTGTTGCAAACCCTGGTGTTCACAATTAAGTGCCGGTAAGGAGCACCGGAAACCACCAGCACAAATTAAGCACGGGGGCTAACATAGCGCTGAGAGTTGTGCTTGATAAAATAAACAAGTAAATTAACATTTGAGTTACTCATTTTAACCATCTGGCAGGGTAGAGCTGGGTGATATTTGAAGCACTCTAAAACAGTACCATCAATCCCATATAAATGTAAAGCATTTCCGAGCGGGATTTTCAATTTACCAGCATTAATCCTATAATTCTTGGTTCAATTCCATTGATTAAAAACATTATTTCGATTATTAAAAATATCATAAAATGTACATAGCATACAAAGTAATTAAAAAGCATAGAATTGCGACAGCATACAATAGATCTTAAAAATCAACCAACCATAACGCAGACAATATCATCCTTCAGCTGAGGCAAAAAAAGATAGCGCATGATTACATTTAGTGAAATTATAATTATTGAACGGTGAGATTAAAAACCACCTAATGTAAACTTCATAGTTCTTGCAAAAAAGGGTGAAATGCAAAAGAATCTTGTCAGAAACACAATTACAAGGACAAACATAGACACCGGAGCTGCTTTATTGCCCTAGGGGAAAACATTATAGATGACAAATAGTGGCCATTCAAAATATAAATAATAGGACCATTTCCCAGTGGCCTGAAAGTTTCTGCAATTATGGCTGAATTCCAGCAGTGGTCTGCAAAGCAGAGTATTGGCTCACTGATGGTTTGCTTATTTCATAACCTTCTGTGGCAAGACGTCTGTTCTCAAGTAAAGTGCATTTTAACCAAAATCTATCCAGCTTACATGCGGAGATAGGATTCTGAAAAAGAGGGGGTCTGTCCAGATTCACAAGCTTTTGACGTAAGTTGCTACAGACCTTTATCTCTTATCGACTTTATGATGAAAATAATTGGGGGATTAGTTTTCAACAGAATTAGGGAATGGACTAACAAGCACAACATCCTAAACCCCTTGCAACATGACTTCAGGGAAGGCCTGGGTATACTAGAGCAGAGCTTAAATATTTAATTCTTGACTCAAATTAATAAATATCAACACTAAAGTCTATATTAACCAAACTATGCAAATATATTTTTATTTTCAGTACACTTTCACTGAATTATATTATTTCCTTACTCACTGATATTCCCAGAACCACGGACAGCCCATTTTCAGCATTTAAACCCTGATTCATAGCGTTCACTTTGATCATTCACTTCTACAGGGAATGGGAGAATTTTCACCTGTATCGAAAATTGTCCCGGTTTAGACTTTGAAATATATCTGGTAGATCTAACTAGACTCAAGGGACTCATAGAGAAGAAACAATATACAGCAGAAAAATGTTTACTTCTGAAAGAAACCGGATATTGCCTTTATAGGCATCATATGTTGTTATAAGAAATGAGAAGATGGACTCTGGTTTCTGGAGAGAAAGTGGTGGAAAGATGGAGAGAAAAAGGAAAGAGGCACAAGGGGAAACATCTATTACAACGCATGCATTAAATTGTAGTGCCTTTACAGCACAGTCAGTACCAAGGCTGCGATGTTATCACGCATCTATTACAACGCAAGTCATTACAACAAATTGCTTTAGGGAATGCGGTGTTGGACTGGTGTTGGATTTTAAGTCCAACACCTTCCTAAATGATACACTGACTGATATTCCAAAGTCCAGCGCTTAGCAAGTCGTTTTAATGACTTGCGTTGTAATGGAACTCGTGGTAATGACACAGTCGAGGTATTGACTGCGTTGTTAAGCCACATGTTGTTTTGGGATGCTTGGTAACAGATGCTTTTCGGCACAAGCAGTGGCGTTGCAGGTGTTCCATGGGCCAGAGAACTGGCAAGGAAAATGGGCCCCTGACAGCTGATCGTGTAGCAAAATGCAGCAAAAAACAGGATTGACTTGGCCCCGTCACCATCTCTGCCGCAGGATCACTGCACCAAGATAACTATGCCGCTGAGCGTCTCGAGGGAGGCGGGGTTAGGGTGACATGGACTCAAAGTACGAGGAAGGGAATAAGCTCGTTGTTGGGGTGAGGGTAAATAATGCAACTCTAGAAGGATATAGCAGGGGTGATAAGGTCCTACTGATTACGCCAAATTGGTCTTCCCTAATTATCCTACTAAGTTACGACTGATGGTCTTTTATTTGCTTGCTAAAAGTGGTAGAGGGGAGTAAAACAAGTCATGGTTATACTTTGAAATTTAGTCAAACTCTAAAGGACCACAGACTCTGAATTCCAATTTTGTAGATTTATTATAAGGCCAAAAATAATTGAATATAAACAAACCTGAGTATAAGAGTATTCACATACATGAAAGTCAATACAGAGCCAATTTTACGAATATAGTTCATCCCGCATAAAAGGCATAATATGATGAACTTCAAAATCAATACACAGCAAAGAATAGAGGCTGAGTCGAGTTCTCTTTTCATCTGGGAGGAAAACAAAGCAAAGAAAAATATCTTTCCCTACACTGCTCTAAATGAGGGTTCTACCTATTTCTCTTATATCATTTCCCAAAGGTGTCAGCACGTGTTGACTTCCTAAGAAGTACTCACGTCAAATGGGTTTCCTAGCTTAAGGCTATGGAGCTCGCTCTAAGATGCTCCTTCTCCTCCGAGAATCAGCAGAAGTTCCCAGTCTCTGTCCCTGCGCATTATATCAAAACAGACACAGTTCAGCCCCCAATGAATCATGTGGTAAACTTCTCTATTGTATCATTTCAGTACCTTTCCAGTAGCTTCAATTAATTCTTCTTCGTCTTCCAGTGGCCTTGGTTCCCAGACAGGCCAGGCACGAAAGGGGTCCTCCCTTCTCGCCTTCCAGTCTTCTTCAAAGACATTCCGGGTATCTCCTTAAATCTAAGAATAACAAGGCTGAATTCCTGCACCTGCAGTAGGATGAGAACACGCTACTTTTGAGTACAAAAGAGATTCATTTAATTAATGTTTTGAGCAGCCAAGGAGAATCGAAACTGTCAACAACTTTACAAATTGGGCCTACGATTCAGGCAGCTTCAACTAAACAGGGTTACATTGCACGAATATAATTTCATCATGCACATTACATATACAGGAAATATGATTGTTTCTAATACATGTATAATCCTACTTGAATATTCACCCTACATTTCAATGTGAAGATAACGTTGATTGAATGCATCTTAATAATCGTAAAACACTGCAAACCATGAAAATACATGTGAGTGTGTTTGAACCAAGAGTATAGTGAACCCATATAATTTAGAGTGCTGTAAGCGCTCTATCACTACCCTCAGGAAGACACATGGGAGCTTCTGTTGGCTCTGAAGTGCCTCAGCAGAATGTGCTCCTTCAAGTGGTTTTAAATAAAACTCTGTTTAAGTTTTCAGTGCTCATAAAAGATCAATTGCAAATAGCGGACAATTCTGACATTGCTCGAGAAACTACTTAAACATTGCTAGGTCCCCCTGGAAACAGCATAAAACAAGGATGTTTGAGTGTCACTGTGGCACTCTATTAACGAAGAACACAGATCATTTTCTTAATCGAATGATATGTATTTACGTATTTATGGCACTTTATTTTTTCAGCTGTGATTTTAACGACATGCATTTTATACTATTTGATGCAAGGAAACGTTTATATTTTTGTACTTTACGCTTTTAGAACACCTGGGTCTGTCGCTGTGTTGAATATTAATGGATATTTTATGAAAAACCCAGATAATGGCAATTTTTAAGGCAACTAACAACTTTTTTTTTTTTTTTTTTAAGTTTCAAAAACCTTTATTACCATCTCAAAGCAATTGTACATCATCGCGCCTACAACCTCTCGGGCCGGCTATCATATATCACATCTACTCGTTATCATCAGGTATAGTCACAGCCATTTGTCCGACAACCCGGAGGTCCGGAGGCGATGCATTGCAATCAATTTCACAGAGCGTCCAAGCATATGCCCTATCCGTCTAAGTTCCCTATGGCGATGCTGTAGTTTTTGCCACACCACTACAATTTGCCACTGCTACATAGTCAAATTTTTGGAATGAGTGCACATCCTTCTCCCAGGTATTCGCTCTTGCACGACTATAACACCTCTTGCGATCATATCAACTCTCACCATTTCCTCTAGCATCAGCCAGCCATACATATCCTTACTGTATAACCCCAGCCTACGGTTTCGAACTCTCCGGTGCAGCAGTGGAACCAGCACCACTCGCCTCAGGAGTTCCGGTACTCTCAGTCACTGCCTGCGCTGCCAAGTATGCTCTAAACGGGTCCCATATATCCGTGGCTCTACTACTCAATGGTTGTGTGTCTGCGTATATTGTATTCTGTTCCTGACAATATAATAAGTCCGCTATCCACTCCTTAAATTTCGGCGCACGGCCTCTCCCCCATCTACATGCCACCCTCCTTTTCGCCATCAACAGAGCAATATTCCCAAATTTCCGATGTACCTTGGCTATTCCCATAGTGTACCCCAGGAGCATCACCAGGGGATCACAGTCTATCGTGGCGCCTAGCATCGCCACCAGCGCAGTGTGCACCTGCGCCCAGTAATCAGACACAGCCGGACATAACCATGCCAGATGTAAAAACCCAGCTCCTTCCGAGCGGCACCGCTCACATCTGTCGTTATCCGCAAGACGAAATCGCAACTTCCGCACTGGTGTGCAGTATAAACGCTGCAAAAACTTATAGTGAATAATACGTAGTCTGCAACTGGCCGATATCTGCGAGGTCTGTGCACAACAATACGTCCACTGTGCCTCCGTTATGTCTCTTCCCAGGTCCTCACTCCACTGTCCAAGCGCTCTGCATGCTCCGCTCCTACTTTGCTCCCTAATGCTACGATACAGGTGCAATACTAGGTGTCTGCCGTCCGCAGACGTAAGTAAGACTCGCAGTGGCTGCACTACACCGGGTTCCTCTGGGAACTTTGGCAAGATAACCTGGAGCCCCTGCCGCAACCGAAGATAATAAAAGACTTCCAGCGGAGTAGGCTGACCCCCTGAAACCACTGTTCTCTCGTTTTGAACCGCCCATTCAGGAATAAATCGCCCCAGCTGCAGACCCGCCGCCTAGTGCACATCCCCTGGAACCCTCTTTCTTGCAATAATGACAACTCCGGGTGGTAAACTAGTGGCAAGGTCGGTGCATATAAGAATGGAAGCGCCACCTTACGAAGAATCCGCTGCCACGCATCTATCGTGCAAGTCACCGTAGTAGCCGGCGTCTCAATCGCACTAACCGGGCCGTGAATAATGCCGCGCAGTGGCAGCGGTCTAGCTATCCAGTCCTCCACAGCCACCTGCGGCATGAATGGAGTGGGCACAAACCAGTGGTATGCAAACTGAGCTTGAGCACTCAGGTAGTAGGTTAAAAAATCAGGGACATCAAAACCACCTCTACCATACGGCTGAGTTATAATCGACCACGCCAGTCTAGGCTGTCTCCCGGCCCAGAACAGTCTTATTAACTCTGAGCGGAGCCGTCGGAAAAAATAAGCACCTGGATAATACGGGACATTGTGGAACAGATACAGAAAATGGGGCAGCACCACCATTTTAATTAGTGAGGCCCTCCGCGCCATAGTAAAGGGCAAAGAAATCCATCTTGTCACATCAGCAGTTAACTTGGTAATGGCAGTTCCGTAATTTAGTCGCACCGTCTCCTCCTTAAGCTTTGATACCTGGATCCCTAAATAACGTAAGTCCGCATCGCACCACTCAATCGGATAGTCCAATGCGAACCGGGTCACCGCAGGAGTCAGAGGGAAGAACTGCGACTTCTTCCAATTAATTTGTATACCAGACAACCGGCCAAACACCAAGAATTCCCTCAGCAACGAATTAAGATTGGTCTGCGGATCCACCACGTATAACGTCAGGTCATCCGCATAGAGTGACACATCTATTTGACGCTGCACACACTGAAAGGCGCTGCGCTTGTGCAACTGCCGGATTCGACACGCCAATGGCTCAATTGCAATAGCAAATAACAGTGGAGACAATGGACAACCCTGTCTAGTACCTCTGGTTAATGAAATCAGGCTCGACATCTCACCATTGATCAGGACCCTGGCCTTCGGATCAGTATACAGCAACCGTACCCATGCTACAAATATTTTGGGAAACCCCATCCTATACAAGTTCGCAAACAGATAGTTCCACTCAACAGAGTCGAATGCTTTAGTGGCATCAAGAAATATAGCAGCCACCGGCTTTTCCGGCGCTATGGTATGCATCAGAGAGAAAAGGGTACGTAGATTGTTAGCAGTGGATCTCCCAGGCACAAACCCGGATTGGTCCGGAAGGGCTATCTTAGTCATCAATAACGACAGCCTATTGGCTAGCACTTTCGCCAATATCTTAGCGTCACAATTAATTAAAGAGAGCGGCCTATATGCATCACAATCAGCAGGATCCTTGCCCGGCTTCAACAGCGAGGTAATCAAAACCTCCCTCATCGACCCCGGCAACACGCCCACCTCCAAAGACTCCTCATATACCTCCTTGAGGACTGGGGCCATTATATCGATGTAACATTTGTAAAATTCCACTGGCAACCCATCCAAGCCAGTCGCTTTTCCATTGGCAAGGGACATAATTGCTTCCCGGATTTCATCTAATTCAAACGGCGCACCAAGGAACTGCCTATGGTCGTCGCTCAGCCAACACAGCGCCACATCATCCAGAAAATCCCCCCATGCAACCTCCCCCACATCGCGGGCAGTATACAGCTCGGTATAGTGCTGAGTGAAAAGTTCCAAAATACCTTTCGTATCTCGCCGTGTGGTCCCTTCCGGTGTGCGCAATTCCAATACATGCGTCATACCCCGCGGCGGCCGCGTAACCTCTGCCAAAGCACATCCCGGCCTCTCACCCTCGCAATACCGTCGGGCCTGCCAGTATTTACCCCGGAACTTAGCCTCCCTATCCGCTTCCTTTTCAAACTGCGTGAGCCGTTCTCTGAATTCTGTCTGAACGGGGCCCATCGGTTCTCTGGTCATCCGAGACTCTAGGTCCTTAAGTTCTCCCTCTAACCTAGCTAGTGTCCCTCTTATGTTCCGTAGGACCCCGAAGCTTTTGGATATGTAATATCCCCTAACCGTTACCTTAAATGCCTCCCAGATGGTGTCCACACTCTCTACTGACCCCTTATTGCGAGGACAGAACTCCGCTATCTCCTCTCCCAACTCTGTCTTAAACAACGCATCCAACAGGGCCGTAGGTTGCATTCGCCACCGGGCACTAGCGCTCCCGCTTCCCGGGACCGCTATCTGAACCAGAACCGGGCAATGATCCGAATACGACCGCGGCAAGTGCGCAACCCTTCCCAAATCCGACGCTATACCCCGAGATAAAAAAACAATAGTCCAGTCGAGCCCATGTATTAGCATAAGCTGTATAGTGCGTACCCTCACGAAGTCCACCATGTACAAACCTCCAGCTGTCTATCAATCCCCCTTCCTCCACTATTCCCGCCAGAGCATCCCGTGCCTTTTTGTGTTATATTGAGGACTATTGTCTGACCTGTCCATTCCGGGGACTAACGCCACATTGAAATCCCTCCCCATATGATATGCATAGAGCCAGTGTCTAGTATCTTTCCCCATAAATGTGTGAAGAAGGTTGGCGTATCCACATTAGGACCATTGCAGTTTACTACAGTGACTGTGTCGGTGCCCAGCCGACCCCATAACACCACAAATCTCCCCTCAGCATCCACATGCTCCCCCATCTTCACAAAGGGTATTGTCTTTTTGATTAAAATCGCAACTCCCCTAGCATACCCTGAGTACGACGAAAAACTGCGTATTGCCGCCCACCTACCCGCCAGTGTGTAATGTGACCTGGGACTAAGGTGCGTTTCCTGCAATATGTACCTGATGTTGCTCTAAATAAGCCATCACCTGTCTGCATTTTCTAGCATCATTTAATCCACGAACATTCCATGAAAGAACTGTGAGCCGTACCTCCCTCCTTACGTCAGCCATTTCTCATCAAGTCCCCACACTCCTAGCAACCAAATGTCATCTGGCATTAGTCTTCGCATCAGCCGCAGCACATTGATCAATATACGCCTCAGCAACCATAGTTTCGGACCTCCCTGAATAAGCTGTACAAACACCCCATACCCCATCATCCACTCTTTTTGCTTGAGACCAACACCCACCCCCATCCCAATACTCCCTCCCCCCCGCCCTCCGCTCCCCCAACCATGCCATAACATCCCCCCAGCCTCCCCCTCCCACTGAAGCATACCCCAACTTGCCAGCCAAGAATCCCCCCCGCCCCTCCCACAAATGCCCCAAAAACAAAGGTTAGTCGCACTTCCAAACCACCCCATATAAGCTAGGGTATTTCAGGGATTGCGTCTAGGTGACACCGCTGTTCCCCCCTCATCTAATTCCAGACTCACAAGAGACTTGTAGCCTGGCTCGATGACCCAGAGGGGGTGTCCGGCGTTATGTCCAGCAGCAGCTGAGAGATTTCACTCACACACAACGCCATATATAACCTATAGAAGCGAAGCAGCTTTCGTACTCACTGAGCCAGAGCCAACCCCACAGTCTGCTCATCACTCCTCCCCAAGGGCCCTTTACACATCAGCATGGAAGGTTTATGCATCACATTCAAACCAATGTGCCTCCTGTGGCCGTCAAGTTCCCCCAGTAACGTGCTCTCACCAATTGTTCTTTCATCCCCTTGTTATCAGTGCGCAGACAGTATCAACCCCACTCACTGTCCACCGTCCACCTCCTCCTCGTGCTGCGGTGTCCGTTCTGACCCTGCCGCAGCCCCGGACTTGGCAGCTCGTTTGTAGTGCTTGAGGAAATCCTCCACCTGTTGAGGGGTCGTGAAAAACTGTTGTTTGCCCTGGTACGTAACTCGCAGCCGAGCTGGATAAAGCAATGCATAGTCCAATTGCAAGTTCCGGAGTTTGGACTTCACAGCTAGACATTTCCTGCGTTCCTCCTGGACCATTGGCGTGAAATCCGGGAACATCGTGAAGGAGTTACCTTCATAAGATAAAGAGCGCGTGCCGCGCGCCGCTACTAGAGCCGCATCACGATCCCGGTAGTTCAGCAATCGGGCAATAATGGGCCTGGGGGTCGCACCCGGCTTCGGCCGAGGGCCCAGAGCGCGATGCGCCCGTTCCACAATAAAGTGGGGAGAAAAAGCCTCCGCCCAATCGCTGCCAGTAGCATCCTTTCCACATAGTCCTCCATCTTGCCTGTATTGGTCGTCTCTGGAATGCCTACGATGCGGACATTATTGCGCCGACTTCTCGCTTCTAAGTCCTCGTTCTTGGATGCTATCACTCGCAGCAGGTTGTCCATTCTGGAAAGCTGCAAAGTATGGTGTGTTGCCGTGTCTTCTGCATCCGATATACGTTGTTCCGCCCCTTTAAGGCGCTCCTCATGCGCATCCAATTTATGCACCACTGCATCCATACGCGACGATATTCGGTCCACCTTGTCCGCAATCGTCGCAAACCCTTGGCGCATCTCTTGCAGCACCTCGTGTAGACTGGCCGCGGTAGTCGCAGGGTTCCCCACACCTCCGTCTGTAGCAGCCGGGGCGGGCCCCAATTCCCCAGTCTTAGTGGCCTTCTTTCCAGAGTCAAAAGTGAGCTTCGCTTGTCGCGTATCCGTCTTGCCCATGGCTGTCTGTAGGCTATGCAATATCTCTCACCGTGTGCGGGACCGCACCGCAATTCTCAAGCCAGCTGAGCCAGCCACACGGCAAGCACCGTCACTTCAACAGCTCCCGCCAATACAGTCCCACCGACAGTCCTTAGGCCTCCTGTACGGCCAGTAGCGTCGTTGCCAGAGCCAGTGTATGTGGTCCCCACCTTCCGACAATTCGAGGGAGGCGCGCCTGGCGCTCAACCGGGGGAGGCCGCCCAAATGCACCAGTAGCAACCACTCACCGCTCATGCACAGCGTCCGGTAACCAACAAGCGCCACTAACAGGGAGGATCCATGGACGGTTTCCACTAGGCCGCAATTATCCTGGCCGCGGGTCCTCAGCACCCATCTGCATGTCCAGGGCCCCAGGCCGCAGGCGCCCCGCCCAACTCAGCTCCACACTCAGCGCCGGCCGTGGTCAAGGAGCCCGAATGGGCCACGCCAGTCCCCTGTGCGCTGTTGGGGGTCCCCCAACCTCCGGTCACCAGCGCCACCACAACCCAGTCTAATTCCGGCTCCCCCGCCGAATGCAAGCGTTATCCACGCGTCTCCGGCACCCAGGTGCCCCAACGCCCCACTCCAAGGCCACGATCAAGGGGTAGCAAGGGGAAGTTCCAGCTCACCACACCACGTCCCCCGGTGGCTCCACGCACTCTCTCCTAGCAGCAGGCCGTGCACGGCAACCCCTGGGCCGTCAAGATCCTCTCCGTCACAGCGCCAGCCGCTTTGAGCACCGCAGTCCTCCCGATTGGAGGGGGGGGGGGGAAGAAGGCTCCTCCGTCTCCCGTGTCCCGCAGTATCGCCGCGCAAGTGGGCTCACAGCGGCCGCCACTCACTCGTCTCCGGGCACGGCTGTCTCCGTCCGCGCTCTTGAGGCCCTCAGCCGTTATTGCGGCCACGCTCTGTCCCAGATTTCTCCACAGGCCCCAGTCACACGGTCCGGCTGATCTGCCGGAGCTGCTACCGACTCAAGCGATGCACCGATTTCCTCCAAACTTCGCTCGGCAGCAGTAGACCTCCCATACGACCGTTGTGTGCAATTTCAGCTCTCCCAGCCACCGCAAAAGGATAATTCAGATGGATAATGTCACCGGACTGCGGGGAGCCTTACTCAGAGGCAACCATGCGCTAGCGCGCCACCTAGCGTCCCCAAGGCAACTAACAACTTACCAGCCCAATTTTATATGTTTATGTTAAGTGTATGGTAATATTGTGATGGTTTTCATTAGCTTAAAAAAATAAACATTCCGGAACTGTACTCATAAAAGATGGCATCTCTTGACTTACTTGCACAATCTGCATCTTTTTCAAATTCTTCACATGATTCTAGGCGCTTACTTTCATTAACCATCTGAGCAGGAGAGTGCTCTCCTGTCTGAAGGATGGACGTGGCTGACATTTTGAAATCAACCTTTTGCTGCAGCAGAGTGCTGACAGCAATAAAATACACATGTACTTTTTATCCATTGTATGGCAGCACCCAACCACTTCTTGCACCTTTGCTTGGGTAGGACATCTCAGGAGACACACTGAGAGTTGCATGTCTATTACAATTAACATATTTACGACATTAGACATCATGGCCTCGAGATAGGGGATCTGAGTGAGACGGCCACTACTTAAGAATTGTGTGGTTGCTTAAGATTTTTTTTTAAACCCTTGGTGGAAAACATCTCTGGTGCTGGCACTACCCATGTAAACATCTGTGCAATGTATTTAATTCCAGTGGAGAATATTTACCACCATGTTGCATTCTGAACATTTAGGGGAATATTTATATAAAAATCACGCAGCATAGCAAGTCACCTTGCTGCGCTGAGTAAAAGGGCAGGAATGTCCCGTATTTAACATAATGTGGCGCATTCCTCTTTTTTCCTTGTGCTTGTGCACAATGTGCTGCCTAGCGCCAATGCAGGCACCCTTGCACCATGCTGCAAGGGTGCCTGAATTGTAAACAGGATTGTTTTTGTGCAGAAAGGGACACCTTCCTGCACAAAAATAAATCCTCTTAGGCATTTTCCTCTTTCTATGTTTGCTGCAGAATGAAAGTGGGAGAAATAAAGGTGCTTTTCCTCATTACTCCTCACTTCGGGAGGCGTAACATTTTGATGCATTCCTAGGTCTACCAGTAATGATAAATCTGAGAATGCTTCGGAATCCATGGGTGGATATGTGGGAACACCCACACAATGCCCATGAATGCCTCTGTGGGGCAGAGTGACACAACACAGCGATTTGCGCTACATTGAGTTACTCTAGATTTATAAAGCCATGCAGGGTCACGCAAGGTGGCCTTGCATGGCTTCATAAATCTAATTTAGTAGTTGCGTCACCCATGCACCACTTTGAGTGAGACAAGGGCGACACATCTGTATTATAAATATGTCTCTTAATTTTTTTAAAGGCTTATCCAGATTTCAGAGTCTCATGAGATAAAGACTTTCATAATCATGTTGTCTTTATAAAGGGTGTAAATGCTGTCTTCAAATGTATATATTAAAAAGCTCTGATCACAAAAAAACAGCAGAGGCCTCCCTCACAGTCACCAAGGAGAGAACCCCCCGAGGCAAATCAAAATATGCATTAACAAGCTTTAGAGTCTTCTAGAACAGGATGATAAGAATATAAGTTTAATTTCATTTCTCAGCTGCAGATGTCTGAATAAGATCACAAAACTATGTATGGATGGAGCTCAGCTCCTCATCAGTTTACACTCAGAGACGTTTTTAAAATGTCATCTTTCAGGTGACAAACATAATCCCTGTCTATCTGCGAGTAGAGGAATTCGAGGCAATGGGTTTATATATAAGGCCTACAAAATGTGGCTACGACAGGTCACAAAACAAAGCTTTATCTCCAACTCCACAATGTCAGGTCTGGGTTTGGTAGATAGTTCAGTCACATCCAAGCAGTCATGCTCTTTCCAATCCTCTTCTTCCTCTTGCGTAACAGGTAACAATGTGGCAGGATTCAAGGTAGTACAGCATCTCAATGTAACATTTTCAGGAGCAAATATAGCCTGCTCATACATTGTAAGTCTGTTATTCGTTCGATACTGTGTCTTGGTTCTTGTCATTACCAGTTCTACTGAATGTGGTACATAAACAATAAGTGTGTGACCCATCACTATGCTTTCACATCTCTCAATGCTGACACCTGTTGCAGCAACAGATTTGAGACATCCGGGCAACGCAGAAGCTACTGGATCTAATGTAGCTGAAAAGTAAGCCACTGGTCTACGGTCACCTCCATGTGTCTGTACTAGGACTGCAAAAGCACATCCCTCCTTCTCACAGCAGAAGAGCGAAAACGCTTTGTTATAATCTGACATTCCCAGAGCTGGAGTGTGACATAGGCTCTCTCTCAGCTCGTGGAAGGCTCTCAAGCAATCGTTATCCCATGGTACCGGATCACTAATGTTCTTTCGAGTCAATCTCATTAGTGGCTTTGCTTGCAAGGAAAAATTTGGGATGCTCTGTCGACAATAGCCGACCAGTCCCAAAAATATGCGGACTTCTTTCTGTGTTTTCGGAGTACCCATTTGCAGAATCGCCTCAATGCGATCTGGTAACACTCTTCATTTTCCCTTCTCAATCCCATGACCCAGATAATGAACTTCAGTCAAACAATATTGGAGTTTGTTTGGAGACACTTTGCGTCCATTCTCTGCCAGATGATTCAGCAAAGCCAAAGTATCGATCCTGCAAGCATCTTCAGTCTCAGAGGCGACCAGAAGGTCGTCAATGTACTGCACTAGGACTGACCTCTGAGGCATCACCAGCCCTTCAAAATTCTTTTTCAGACACTGGCTAAAGATAGAGGGGCATTCTGTATACCCTTGAGGGATAAGACACCACGTTAACACACAATTGTCCATCCTAAATGGAAATAAAAACTGGCTGTCGTCATGTAATGGTACTAAGAAAAATACCAGGCATAAATTTATGACTGTAAACCATTCTGCCTCACATGGTATCTGAAATAATATAACAGCTGGATTTGGTACCACAGGACAACATGGGATCACCATTTTATTGACCCTTTGCAAATCCTGCACTATTCTGTACTTGCCACTAGGCTTCTGCAGACCCATAATGGGTGAGTTACAGGGACTTCCTCTTATCTCTTTAAGAATGCCTTGTGCAATCATAGACTCAATCACAGGTCTTATTCCTGCCACAGTTTCTGGAGACAATTTATACTGCGGTGTTCGTGGAAATTTAGCATTTGGTTTAATCTGTATCTTTACAGGTTCAACCCCTCGAATCAATCCTATTTCCTCTCCTGTAAAATCCCACACCTTCAGAGAGACCGAGTCTCTCAAGTAATGTGGCAACTCCTCTGCCGTGAGTACCACAAATATTTCTGCACAGAAGTTCATATTGGCCATTTTAAAATCTACATCATCATCACAGGTTTGCAACTCCACACCTCTCGGAGTGCAAGATATAGTACAATTTAGCTTACACAAAAGATCTCGCCCCAAGAGACAGACTGGGCTTGAATTGCATACCACGAATTGGTGTCTATCTTGAAATGGTCCTATTCTCACAGGTAACTTGTTTGTCAATGGGTTAGTCATTCTCTGGTTAGAAACTCCTACCACTTGGATCGATTCTCCTGAAAAAGATACATTTGGAACCACTTCTGTTCTTACTGTGGAGCGCGCAGCTTCAGTGTCTAATAAAAAGGTAACAGGATGTCCATTCACTTCGGCATCTACAAACAGTCCACTCTGATCTACTGCTAAGGCCGCACCCAAAGTGCAATCTCCCTGTACCCCCTCTGACACTACTGAGGATCTTGAGTTCGGTCAAATCTGTCTTGAATTTCAAAGTAGGGCATCTGATGATACACCTGATTATTCATAGGTATTCTTGGATGTTGAGGTACTTGCATTTGCGGCTCAAATCCTCTCTCATACATGAACCTAGGTCTAGTCACGATGTTTAAAGTCTCGGACATCTGTCCCTCTCCTTCATTCTGTATTTGATTTGCTGGATTCAATTGACACTTGTGCTTCCAATACCCGATTTCATGACAAAAATGACATGCAGTGACCCTCTTTTGATTTGCTATCCAATCCCCTTCCTCTTCCCTGTCCAGGTTGGGGTACCATCTGTTGACCCATTCCTCTACCACTTCCTCTACCTCAACCCATTTCTCCTCCAACCCCATACATCTGATAAGGCCTTTCGGCATTCCTTAGTTGTACCAACATCAACTTGTCTTTCACTTTCTTTTGTGTCGATTCCACTTGATCACTACAGTATTTTGCATATCGCAGAATTTCATCAATCATTTTATTGTGCCAACAGATCAAGTGGGTCTGTATCATCAAGCTAATATCAGATTACAATCCCAACACAAACTTCGAGACAAACTGTCCCATGTCTTTCCGCTCAATTGCATCCAATCCACTATGTTGTTTCAAAGCCACTAACAGTCGCTCATAATAGTCATGCACTGAGTCTTTAGAATCTTGAGTAGTACGATCAATTTTAAGCCAATCAACAGTTTGGGGAGCTACCTTAGATTGTAACCAAGTAATCACTTGTTCATACTTCTTCATTACCTCGGGTGAAGGACCATTATTCGCCAGATCTCTAGCTGGTTCTGCAGTAGGCCATTCAATGGCAACTTTACATGCCGACCATAAATCACCTGGAACCACTATATCAAACAAGGTATTCAAGTCAATCCATAACACTTTGGAAATCTTAACAAACCGATCCAATTGTTTGTACTAATCAACAGGTTTTTCCCTCAGCCGAGGAAAATCATTAGTGAAAGCTGCCAAATCGCCTCTACTCCATGGCACGTGTACATACCCTCCATTTTGTACTTCTCTCAAAGGGAAATTCCCTGTTGTTCCTATCCCTCCACCCGGAGGTGGAGTATTCCCTACACTATTCCTGGTGCTTTTCTTTTTGGTCCACCTTTCCTCCCATTTGTCTAATTCATTCCAACCTCGCATCCCTATCATGAGTTCCCTGATGTGTGCCTTTAATCCTATAATTTGCTTTTCTTCCAATTCCTTATCTGTGTAATTCAATCGGTAGGTTCCCTGCATCATTTTAGTCTTTGTCAAATCCACCTCATACCTTCGGGCCAATTGTGACAAGCCATCATGAGCTCTCTTCGCCTTTCTGGTGATGTCCTTAGCTATGAATAGCAATTCGCTTGGGTCATAAGTATCAGTTCTTTCTAATGGCAGATTCCTTCAATTACCTCATTGATTTCTGCTTTTAATCTCACCACATCTAACAACGGTGCCTTCAATGCAACCTGTACCATCTTCTGGTCTCTTTCACTTCCCAATTCCTCCCTGTCGCAACTTTGTGTTCTCCTTGGACCCCCACTTTCTTCCATTCTCACAACTGGGCAACTTTCTCTCTCCCAGCTTTGGCTTCTCCAATGATTCCCTGGACACACAAAATGTGGCCCCAGACAAAATCTGAGAATGCTTCGGAATCCATGGGTGGATATGTGGGAACACCCACACAATGCCCATGAATGCCTCTCTGGGGCAGAGTAACACAACACAGCGATTTGCGCTACATTGAGTTACTCGAGATTTATAAAGCCATGCAGGGTCACGCAAGGTGGCCTTGCATGGCTTCATAATTCTAATTTAGTAGTTGCGTCACCCATGCACCACTTTGAGTGAGACAAGGGCGACACATCTGTATTATAAATATGTCCCTCAATTTTTTAAAAGGCTTATCCAGATTTCAGAGTCTCATGAGGTAAAGGACTTTCATAATCATGTTGTCTTTTATAAAGGGTGTACATGCTGTCTTCAAATGTATATATTAAAAAGCTCTGATCACAAAAAAACAGCAGAGGCCTCCCCCACAGTCACCAAGGAGATGGCCCCCCTGAGGCAAATCAAAATATGCATTAACAAGCTTTAGAGTCTTCTAGAACAGGATGATCAGAACATAAGTTTAATTTCTCAGCTGCAGATGTCTGAATAAGATCATGAGAAACAATTAAGCCAGTGTCCTTCAAAACTATGTATGGATGGAGCTCAGACCCTCATCAGTTTACACTCAGAGATGTTTTTAAAATGTCATCTTTCAGGTGACAAACATAATCCCTGTCTATCTGCGAGTAGAGGAATTCGAGGCAATGGGTTTATATATAAGGCCTACAAAATGTGGCTACGACAGGTCACAAAACAAAGCTTTATCATTATTAAACATTAACAACACGAACTTCTAAGAAAGTCGCATATCTTCTGTTGAATTCATTTGTAATGTGTAATGCTTGGTGCTTTGATTCTTGGAAGGTGCATAAGACATCAGCTGACAATCAAAACAAAAACTGCCCTGCATTTCCAAAAGAACTGCAAACCTACAACATAGCTAACCTGGTCAAGAAGATGGACATAAATAATCTCCCACAAATGTTGGATTCTCATCCACATATTCACAGGTCGAACAGTCCTACTTAGAGTTACCTCAATGGTTGATAACCCACTTGCTCACTCTACCATTGGGTTCGCCAAGGTTCAGCATCAGCTCCACCACAACTGTTGAGGGGGCAGCAATCTGATCTGGAATGGCTAATCCACCAGCATGTATTGCAAGTTAACTCTGATTACCATAGAACTGGTGGCAGACTTTGAGTAAAAGGTTAGTACAGTGAAATACGCCCTTTGGGGGTGGGTACATTTCCACTTCCCACTTTTAGCTTTAGTTAATTCCAAAATGGGGCACAGGCATAAAATTCCCCACCCCAAATCCTCTATGTGACTTATCCCATGGCAGGAACATGGTTATTGTTTTCTCTTTCAACCTACAAAAATATTGAATCCAGACTATCGTCTACCACTATATTGTCAAGGTAGGTATATATAGGTAAGTATAGATGCATTGCGTTTAACTCCACATCTACGTACCTTGTACTGTTCCTAATGGTGCACATTCTATATGTGACATATTTTCCATCACCAGTAAGCTGTAAGAGCCAAATTTGTCAAAATGGAAATTAAAAATCGATGAGCCAAACACTAATTAGACTGTGGTTAGGCAAATGTGAATGAACAACCTGGAATACGTACAGTTTCTGAATGACACTTTGACATGACTTGGTGAGTCAATAATGCTCCCTTTTAGACCCCTTTGTAAGGGTGACTGTGGGGATTTAGGACATATTATTAAGCATCAGAGGGAAAGATTGTGTGGTTGAGTAAATATGGTCCTTTGGTTTTTGACTTGACTAACAGTTTGGGATAAACTTGTATTTGTGTTTTTAGAAAAAATAAACAAAACCAACTTTAGCTGTGACATTGGTGAAGCATTCAAAGAAGCCACTGTCTACGTTTGGGCATTCAAAAGGAGAAGACATAAAAGTGACACCATAATTGAGGGGAAACGCCAGCCACAAACATGTAGAACAAATTCATCAGGTAAGTTGCAACATGCATCAAAATGTGCTGTCATCACACAAACTGCTTGCTTGTGTTAAGGCACAGTTGGATCCTTTTTATTGACTATATTTTGGCTCACACATTAAGCTTCATTGAAAAGGTTACCAACTGTCCTTCGTTGATGACTTTTGTTCTTTTTTTATGGTCAGTACTTTTTCGCATGTTTGAAGTGTGTTTTCTTCTAAAAATAAATCCTCATATTTTTAGGGACTCTGATATTGACAGGGCTAAAAAAAACTTTTTCAATAAGATAGTCTTATGTTAAATCCATAACCGACATTTAGCCTCATACTCTTTCTAAAGGTGGTGCACATCTTCATAGACCTATCAATGTCACTAGCAATGTTTTATGTTCCACTTAGCTAAGGAATACAAACTCAGTCACCTCCTTCTTGAGGTGCAAGTAATTGGTCAGTGGATTCAGTCCCCAATTGCAGTCCCAAATCATTGACACATACCACACCGAATTGCAGTTAAGAAGGTACACCCCCTTTTTACACCCTTTCTAAATTGTGATTCAGTAGAGGTCGCAAAACTCACTTAGCCAGAAAGACTTTTCTAAATCACAAAATGGGCTTCGTTCATAGGTAAAAGCCATTTTACAGTCGCAAAAAAATTGATTTTGCAAATTGCAGGGTTTGCAATTGCAAAATGTCTGCATACTTTTCCATTTTGCCCTCTAAATATTTATGCAATGCTCTAACTTGAGATGCACCTACTCCCCTTGCCAGTCAGCACAAATTAATCAAAATGAATAAAAGTGCATACCTAAAACCTATCTAATAGATGTCATGCATGAAAAGAAATCAGACGGTGTATGTTTCACATTATACTTCAATTACTTTTATATAGTTTTAGCAATTCAGTTGAAAAACACACCCTGAATGACGTTCAGTATAAAACTTCACATCGACGTGCCATTACCATGGGATGTAATGTAGTATCCCTGACAATCAATAAATTTGCCACCACAGTTAAGACCCAGCTATATGCAAACCAGTCTTGACCTTGTGCCTCATGGAAACTGTCCAGCCCGAACTGCCAAGCCAGGTCCTCCCTGGACCAGAAATAAGCATCCTGGGACTGGATTCGGGGTAACAACCCTCATCAGTTAGGCTAGCTTGAATCCAGTGGCAAAGTGAGCAGGGGACCAACGTCTGGGCATACCCTGCCAACTCTGGGCGAACAAAGCAAACACAAGGAGATAATGGACAGAGCGCGGAGCACTCATCCCAATTCCCAGTGTTTTGAGTTCTTTACCAGGATTGCTCTCTTTAAGTTGAATTTTGTTTAAGGAGGATGTGAGGCATCTGTGCCACAGCCAGGATTCCAACATTTCTCAAGTCCCCTCTAAATTTCCTTATGCACTTTCTTGAACGTAGATGTGAGGGAGGATTAGAACCATGGTCAGGATCCCAGTATCTCTCCATTTGCCCCTACCAGAACACCAGCATCGCTGTCGGAGTTTAGAAAGAGACTGCTTATATTGGAAAGATGGAGTCTAGAGACTACCTGACACATAATTTGTGTTCCCATGATTGGTGAATATGTTTTCTTACTCCATTCTCCCATTCTTTCCCTCCTTCCTATTGGTTATACTGCCTGTAGCCTTATGAAAAGCACAGTCACACCCATTTTCTTTGCATTCTGCTGAAGTGGCATCCATGAACACTTCCATGTACCCGTGGGAAAAAGATCCCTTTGTTTCTAGCACGTTCCGACTTTCTAAAGACCAGCTTCTTGTAAGTACTGTCAGTTGAAACTTACTTGTCAGGGAAATGGCATTGAAGAGCTTTGAAGGGCAACCACTTCCTTTATCATTACAGGTCACCCTGCCTTCCATGAAGGATGACCTAAAAGCCATACATAGCGTACAACCTAGTGGAGTTGCTGGCTAAAGCGTATAACACAAACCACAGCTGTGATAGCAAAGGCTTCTTGTATCATGGGTGACAGGATCACCAAATTACAGTAATGCTTTCAGCAGATTGCCTTACCCTTATGCTAATGCCCTAGGCAGAGATCAATAACTCCCAAGAATTGTACCACTTTAGAGTATACATAAGCCCAAGCTAACCATATGCTGTCTGTTAATAACATGGTGGACTGACTCTGTGAGGTAACCACAGTCCTCTGAAGCCATGACATAAAAATTATGCGGACTGGAAACATGATGATGATTGGTATGGATCTCATGGAAAAGAATATGAATTATCACTGATATTTTATTTTTGTTCTGGTCATTAAATTTGTGAGCAGTATAAATTATTCCAGAATGCATGACTATTGGTCTACCTTAATTTGCACCTAAAATATTTGTAAAAGTCTTCTAAAATGTATAGAGACTTTTAATTCTCCTGTATGTTAAGAATGAAATTAAAAACTAGAAGATGAAACATCAAAGGTGTGACTTTACATAGTTAATTTTTTTTATTCCAAATAGTACCTAATGTAGTTGAAGATGTCAAAGATGGTCTTGAAACATCAAATAAAGTGAAGATTACTTGTAATCCACCAAATAAAGTCAAAGGACCAAGAAAGCAGTATATATTACACTTTGATGGCAAGATCCTCAACCAGACCAAATGTCATTTTACTTTGAAAGACCTGAGTTACCTACGAGAATACCACTATGAGGTAGGATTACATGTTTGCTTAAACATTGCCATTTATATACATTAATGTTTAAAGATTAGCTTCTCTGATAATCACTTCGTAGTCATCAGTCTCATTTTCAATTTAAGAAGCATTTTATGGATTTTGTTAAAACTTTAATATCATTGACTAAAATGCACAAACACAATGCCTCAACTCGGTTTGATTGTTGAACGTTTACTGGCGTCTGTTCAAGGAGGAGGCTATGCTCAGTGGCTTCCTAAATTTCTATTTCACATTTAATTCCTTTGTTAGAAAAGTACAAATATGTCTGAAAGGACCAATTCCGACCTTGGAATGAAGACACACATGGTCCTGTGTTTTTTAATATTGGACACTTAAGCACTATTAAGATAAAATCTATTGAAACAGTACAGAACTTTTAGTTTTCTTTGTCAAGTCAAAGGAGCACTGATTGCAATACTTAATGCCAGAACTCCCGAGTGATGAACGGAGGGTGCTCTGATATCTTGTATTCACATGATCTTTGCTGGCTATGTAGTCACAGTGTCCGTGAGGATGGTAGACAATGTTTTTAGACTGCTCCTCCTTGGAAGAAGGTGAGGCTAGCAAAAAAGATGGAGGAGCATATTTACCAACTATTTGCACAGCGTTTGCTTCTCACATGTCTAAGCACAGTATTTTGTACTGGAAGTATATCTTTCTAGTACACAACCTATGCTAGTCATCACCCGCACATCCTTTAACTATGGTGTAAGAGTGTGTGTGTTGGTGCTTGGTAGCCTAATGTGTGGCAGCACTGGGAGAGAGGAAAACAGCACCATATCTTAGTACATATGGAATAGTTGTGCTATCCCGTTTCATGCAATGCAATGCAGTGCAGCAACGTTAGTAAATCTACACAAGAGAGTTCCTGATAGTAACTCTACTATTACCGATAACACCCCTCTAATTACCGTAATTGAAGAAAAATCAGTAATGCCTTTTGTTGGATAACTGACAATATCATGGTAAAAAATATAGTTGACAAAAATATCAAGTCAAAAATATAATTGAACACAATATCGCGCTCCTATACTTATAATGGTAAGTATCAAAATATTGGGGAAAAATATTGTTGACACTAATATCGTCCAAAAATATACAAAAATATAAAAAGTTTGTACGAATAGAGTTTAAAGTAGTAAATGTTAAATATTTTTTAAAATACATTTAAGACTTTAAACTCTATTCGTAATATCAGGGATCATCTGGTACATCGTGACTACCGTTCCATCCCTTTAAAAACTGATAGTGTCACTGGTTTCTTTCCCTGCATGAAATGCAAGGCCTGTAAATACAGCTGTAAAATTCTCAATTATAGTGTTGTAGAGCAGGGCTCCAAAATATCTAGGAGCATAAATCGGCTACTGAATTGTAATTCTGAGTTTACAGTCTATTGCTTTGAGTGTCCTTGTCCTAAACGCTACTTATGGAGTACCATTCACCCTACCAGGAAGCGTATTTTAGAACACATGCGGGCTATGACTAAGAATGGTATCAGTTATACTCTGGACCGCCACTTCGAAATTGGCCACCATAGCAATCGAGACCTTTTGAAATTCTTTTGTATTGACCAGGTCCCGAAAGATGAAAGAGGGGGGCAGGGTAAGAAGATTGCGCACATTGTAATCCAGATACATTATAGATCTGCAAACAAAGGTCTGTTAGGTTTTAATAATGATGAGGAACTGTGGGTACATCTGGAATATAGGTGCCTTGTTTTTTCTGTTATATTTGGTTCCCCAGTTGGGTACTATTCTATGCTCCTGTGTGTTTTGACCTAGGCTGTATTCAATGAATATGAGAGGCTGCTGCATATAGGTTAGGCTGGCCAGCTTGTGTATAGAGAAACATGACAACCAATTGGAATTACTAACGTACTTTTTAATTGATTGTATTCCAGTGTCCAGACGAGGAGGTAAGCGAGAAGCAAAACTCTCTCTCTTGGAGACTAAATACATATTAGAGTTAGACACAAAGACTCCGAATGGACACAACTCCTGTGAAGACTTTCATACATGCTTATAAATAAATCAAAGTGGGCAGTATGATACAAAAAACATATATATGATAAGTAATATATATTAAATATTTTTCAAGCTTTTTCGCCGTAATGACATTAGGTCATAAGAACTGTAAAGGAAACATTTTAACAGCAGACGTTTTTTTAGACACCATATTTTAGTGTTAGCACTATTTATTTTTAGCACTTGCACTTTATTTCAGGACGTTCAACATATAGAAAAATGCGAGTATGTGGTGGAAGCAGAGATTAGTATTAATGTGCACATCTAAAAAATGTCAAAGAAATCTGTAAAGCAATGTACAATACAACAGAACTAATATGTAGGTTCAGCTGAGTGAAATAAATGAGGGATGGTTAGTTAAACATTCTCGAATTGACGGTTAGGTAAAAATAAGAGACCTAATTGAGCAATGAAAGGCGAAGGAATAATAACACAACCTGTGGAAAGCATGAAAGGATATTAATCTCAAAATCATAGTATACAGCGGCTTGAGTAATCATATGCCATTTTTGCACTCAATATGTTTGTATATAATCAATGGAGGCCTACAGTTGAGAGGTCTTTTAATATGTTGTATGTACGAAACGCAATTGTCTATAAGAAGAGTTTTTAGTACAATGAAGTTGGTATTTTACCTAAATTATTCTATGAAATTAATTTTATTATTTAAATCTGTTTTTAAAAAAGTTAAATTCTGATTTATGGCAGTATGTTGCACATTGAAAATGCGAAATTGCACGAACATCAAGATGCATTTAAAATATGTTGTTTATGTCTATGAAAGTATGACATCACGTGTGGTTACACTGTCACTTTAAAAACAGCATGGTAACTCTTTAGCGCGTTATGTGAACAAGGCTGTGAGGTCGAAACTCGTCATGATGGAAAAGGTGGCTGAATAAACATCATATTGCAGCACGAAGTTGTGGTCTCACCATCCGTGCAAGGAGCGGCGCTGTGTGATATATATATATATATATATATATATATATATATATATATATAAACACCAACCACCTCTACGTTTCCAGGAGAGGAACACCACGAGACTCCAGGAAAGCTGCTCAAAATCCAATTTATTTCGGCATTGATGCATGACGCGTTTCGTTAATTAAGTCTTTCTCAAAAGCTGCCGGGATTCAACACCAATAGTTCTCCCCCCTCCTTTTGAAGCCAGTTGCCTCGCTGCGATTGGACAGGGCAACACAGGTGACCAAAGCACTGGGAAGGCGAAAACCCATGAATGGATTCTCGCGGAGCAGACACACCTGAGCAAGTGCTGTCCCAAGTGGGCGGTTCCTGCTCCTGTCACACCAATGCTCACCAAAGTTCTTTCAGTAGGGCGGTTTAGCAGCTTAGCGTGTCCCTCACTCCGCCACCTGGATTCCCAACCCAAGACCGAGTGTGTTGCCAAAGTTAACAGCACCTCTCCCACGTAGTCGTGGTCCACCAATCGTGGCCGGGCAAAAGTTGCGGGTAAGCGGCGTGTCCTGGCGCTACCGCAGAGTTCTGCAGTCTGTCCAAAAGTTTCCACCAACACACGCAGGACTCCTTGTGGAGTGGGTGTTCGCTGGAGGTGTTCGTGGCAGCACCCCCAACACATAAACACCAACCTCCTCGACGCTTCCAGGAGAGGAACACCACGAGACTCCAGGAAAGCTGCTCAAAATCCAATTTATTTCGGCATTGATGCATGCCGCTTTTCATTAATTAAAACTTTCTCAAATGCTGCCGGGATTCAACACCAATAGTTCTTCCGCCCTCCTTTTGAAGCCAGTTGCCTCGATGCGATTGGACAGGGCAACACAGGTGACCAAAGCACTGGGAAGGCGAAAACCCAGGAATGAATTCTCGCGGAGCAGACACACCTGAGCAAGTGCTGTCCCAAGTGGGCGGTGCCTGCTCCTGTCACACCAATGCTCACCAAAGTTCTTTCAGTAGGGCGGTTTAGCAGCTTAGTGTGTCCCTCACTCCGCTGCCTGGACTCCCAACCCAAGACCGAGTGTGTTTCCAAAGTTAACAGCACCTGTCCCACCTCTCCCTTTTCGCCTTCCCAGTGCTTTGGTCACCTGTGTTGCACTGTCCAATCGCAGCAAGGCAACTGGCTTCAAAAGGAGGGCGGGAGAACTATTGGTGTTGAATCCGGCAGCATTTGAGAAAGTTGTAATTAATGAAACGCGTCATGCATCAATGCCAAAATAAATTGGATTTTGAGCAGCTTTCCTGGAGTCTCGTGGTGTTCCTCTCCTGGATATATATATATATACTAATGGGGTGCTCCGCTCCTACCCTGAAAGTCTCGGGGTGATTCGTCAAGCGGGGGCCGAGAAAAAGGGGGGTCCCAAAACGCGTTTTCCCCATGGATTTTTCCATAGGGACTTTAGTCGCAGCTACAGCCCGAACGGCTGAATAGAATTATGTGAAATTTGGTGTAAATCTGTTCAGTATTTCCAGAGAAAATTGCATTTAAATCAATATATATATCTATACGCGCGCAGCGTGCGCGCACTGAGCAAGCCCTGTGCGCGCACCCAGCCGAGCGCGAGCGCACTTCTGATTGGTTGTTAGATGACAGTAAACATTCGAATCGGTGGAAATCAGGAAGCGGCGGCCGCCATTTTGTCTCTCGCAGTCTGAGGCAGTAAAAAACAAAGGGGGAGAACGTGTAAAGGGGGCAGAGTGGGGAGATATTGACCCACTAGGCATTGTCAGGGGGTCACAGTAGGACCTTGTAGGGCAAATAAAAAGAATTATATTTTTTTTTTAAAAATCGCCGAGTGCGCGCACCCAGCGCGCACCCAAAAAAAAACTTTAACAAAAAAAAGAAAATAAAATCACAGTAAAGTGTTTAGATATTAGGTGGCTCTAAAAAGAGCCCTTGTGTTCATTGAGTGTTTTTTTTGTAGTACCTACAAGTAAGTACCGATGCAGAGTCTTAAGTTCAAGAGGAAGACTCTGTTGCTTTCATCATTGAAATGTACACCGTCTCCTCTATAAATGCCTTGCATGTTGTAACGCAAGTTGTTGTGGTATATAGAACCCATACCATAGTCTCTGAGGAAAGCAGAAATAGATTTGTTGACGTGCTTCCTTGCTTTGTCAATCTGCGGACAAAATTGGTTGGACCAGTTCCACTTTTGCCTTTGGCATATATTAGAATATACAAAGGCAGTTTGTGGAAAAAGCGCCATCAATTGCACAAAGGTGTCCTTCATAAGCATTTCCAGACCTACCCCAGTTAAAGTGCCTAGGTAATTTCCACCACAGTGCACAATAATAAGGTTAGGCTGTGGGAGATGTAGAAAGGTTTTCACCAAAGGCATTAATTGGTGCCACTTTAACCCTCTCTGACCAATCCATTTAATGTCTACATTTGGCAAAGCAAGGTCTCTCACCATACCTCTTTTTTCTGCATACTTTTCACTCCAGAAGACATAGCTGTGACCTACAATCCACACTGTGAACATTTTCCAAGGAGATCTGGATGCACTCAGGAGGTGTCTTTCAGCAGAATGGCAATATGAAAAGAAAGACAGTTGAAAAATAGAGGCATACATATTTTTTTTTAACAAAAAGAACTGATTGGCTGATTCAAACTATTTTAAAGTTAAAACTAGGCTGTCTGTATACATTTTTAGAAGCATGTTTTGTATTGGTTATGAAAAATGTGTTGCCACTGAACATTACTTTGGATTTGCTGTGAGGTTTGACAGGTCAAGCACTCTTGCTCTTTGGATTTGAAACATTTTGTGCTGAACTTCTGACCTCTCTGCACACACCAGTGTTCCATGACCTGTTGCTATGGCAGCAGGTAGAAGTCATGTTGGGGGAATGGTTCAGTTGGAAAAGGGTTGAAAATGACAACCAATAAAAAAGTGTGATTCCATTTGAAAAAATGTGGGAAGGAATGTGATTTGGAGTTAACATGTATATGTGTGAAAAAAGAGAGGGAAACTGTGCCATTAACTGGTTCTGCTGAGAGGAGAGAGGTGTTCAGCTCAGAGATTCTGGTCTGATAAACTGCTGTGTGACTGCCACATTTCTTTCACAACTAACTAATTTTAAAGGTGAGTTATGAGTTTGAGAGGGGGTGTATGTGGTGAATTTAGATATAAATAAAAGAATTGTGATTATTTGTTAAAAGTTGTGATTTACATTTTGTGTTTTGGGAGATATTTAACTGTCTTGAATATGTAAAATATTAAGGAGTATGTTTTCACCATAAGTTAAGGTGTACTGGTAACAATGAGGAAAAATATTTTGTGCCTACTATCAAACCATGAGTCTGTGTGCAGAGAGGAATTGTTGACAGAGATTTAATTTGTGTTGCTGTTGAAAAGTAAGACTTGCACTTGAAAGAAAAGGAAAGCTTCTTTTTAACTGTGATGGTTAGGATTTAGCAGAAATCACTTTGAAAGAAATGAGAGGCAAATGGCAACACATTTGAAATTAGCATGGTAGATTTTCGTTCTACATTAAAAGTTGTGAATTACATTTTATGTTGTGGAAGATATGTATCTGTCTTGATCATGTTAGATATTTTGGAGTATGTCTTCCCCAGAATCTAAGGTGTGCTGGTACTATCCAGGAACACTGTTTTGTGCCTAAAATCACAGCATGAGTGTTTGTGCATACAGGAATTGTGGGCAGAGATTTCATTTGTGAAGTTGTTGTTCTGAAAGAATTGCAGTCCCAGGAAAGGGGCAGCCTGTGTTATGTGCCTAAAATCACGGCATGAGTCTGTGTGCGCACAGGAATTGTGAGTAGAGATTTAATTTGTGAAGTTGTTGTTCTGTAAGAATTGCAGTCCCAGGAAAGGGGCAGCCTGTTTTGTAAACTCAAATTATCCCTCGGCATACATGCACTGTTACATACATCCCTGCAGTCTTCATGCAGTTCTGGAAGTCTCCTTGCTCATCTCTCTTGCACCAGAGAATACACAGTCTCCAGAAACATACTCTTGGCACACACACAGCAGCTTCTCCAACACTCCCATGCGTAGTACTCAGCTCTGTGTGATGTTTCAGATAGCAGTGTGTAACGCAAAAAAAAAAAAAACATCATCAAGGCTCATTTTCTTTGCTCTAGTCTAATCACTCACCCTGTAACACATGGTCATGGTCTCAAGGAGCTGTTAGGACATGTGCTGTTTTCTGCCTCTCTAAATGATAAGGAAAATGTGTCAGGCTGTAACAGTAATTTGGTACTATCCAGGAACACTGTTTTGTGCCTAAAATCACAGCATGAGTCTGTGTGCGCAGAGGAATTGTGGGCAGAGATTTAATTTGTGAAGTTGTTGTTCTGTAAGAATTGCACTCCCAGGAAAGGGGCAGCCTGTGTTTTGTGCCTAAAATCACAGCATGAGTCTGTGTGCGCACAGGAATTGGGGGCAGAGATTTAATTTGTGAAGTTGTTGTTCTGAAACAATTGCAGCCCCAGGAAAGGGGCAGCCTGTGTTATGTGCCTAAAATCACGGCATGAGTCTGTGTGCGCACAGGAATTGTGGGCAGAGATTTAATATGTGAAGTTGTTGTTCTGTAAGAATTGCAGTCCCAGGAAAGGGGCAGCCTGTTTTCTAAACTCAAATTAACCCTTACCACACATGCACTGTTACATACATCCTAGCAGTCTTCATGCAGTTGTGGAAGTCTCCTTGCTCATCTCTCTTGCACCAGAAAATACACAGTCTCCAGAAACACACTCTTGGCACACACGCAGCAGCTTCTCCAACACTCCCATGCGTAGTACTCAGCTCTGTGTGATGTTTCAGATAGCAGTGTGTAACGCAAACACCTAAAAACATCATCAAGGCTAATTTTCTTTGCTCTAGTCTAATCACTCACCCTGTAACACATGGTCATGGTCTCAAGGAGCTGTTAGGACATGTGCTGTTTTCTGCCTCTCTAAATGATAAGGAAAATGTGTCAGTCTGTAACAGTAATTTGGTACTATCCAGGAACACTGTTTTGTGCCTAAAATCACAGCATGAGTCTGTGTGCGCAGAGGAATTGTGGGCAGAGATTTAATTTGTGAAGTTGTTGTTCTGTAAGAATTGCACTCCCAGGAAAGGGGCAGCCTGTGTTTTGTGCCTAAAATCACAGCATGAGTCTGTGTGCATACAGGAATTGTGGGCAGAGATTTAATTTGTGAAGTTGTTGTTCTGAAAGAATTGCAGCCCCAGGAAAGGGGCAGCCTGTGTTATGTGCCTAAAATCACGGCATGAGTCTGTGTGCGCACAGGAATTTTGGGCAGAGATTTAATTTGTGAAGTTGTTGTTCTGTAAGAATTGCAGTCCAAGGAAAGGGGCAGCCTGTTTTCTAAACTCAAATTAACCCTTACCACACATGCACTGTTACATACATCCTAGCAGTCTTCATGCAGTTGTGGAAGTCTCCTTGCTCATCTCTCTTGCATCAGAAAATGCACAGTCTCCAGAAACACACTCTTGGCACACACGCAGCAGCTTTTCCAACACTCCGATGCGTAGTACTCAGCTCTGTGTGATGTTTCAGATAGCAGTGTGTAACGCAAACACATAAAAACATCATCAAGGCCTCATTTTCTTTGCTCTACTCTAATCACTCACCCTGTAACACATGGTCATGGTCTCAAGGAGCTGTTAGGACATGTGCTCTTTTCTGTCTCTGTAAACTATAAGGAAAATGTGTCAGGCTGTAACAGCAATTATCACTTGCTCTACCTCAGTAGTAAATGTGCTTTGAAATTGCCAATCAAATATCGTTTTCTGCCTAGAATCTCACCATGAGGCTGTGTGCGCACAGAAATTGTGGGCAGAGATTTAAAGTGTGTTGCAGTTGTTCTGAAAGACTTGCACTTGCAGGAAAGGGGCAGCTTGTTTTTTTCAACTGTGGTGGTTAGCACTCTGCACAAATCAGTAAATCACAAATGAGAGGCAAATGCTAAAACATTTGAAATTATTGAAAAGCTTACATTTATTTTTAATGAATTATAATTACAAAAAGGTATTTTTTTTAAAGTTTTTTGCAGGTATTGCTGAGCAACAGTGAAAAAATAAAAAAATGCCTTTAAGGACAAGAAAGAGGAAAGAAAAGCAACAACAAGTATATCTGGACAAAACTGGGAAAAAAAAAATAGGAGGAAAAGCTTGTGATGGAAAAAAGAAAAACTCTGCTGGTAAGCAAACTAAAGTTTTCTTTAAAAATATTTTCAAAAAATGGAAAAAATAAATGTAAAACAAACAGTGTTTTATGTACAAAGCAACAACAGAGTCAACAGCAAAAAACAAAAGCTAATGTACAATCAGAAATAAGTAAAACTGATTTAACACGAAAATTAGATTTTAAAAACATTCGTCGAAAAATGTTTCACAGAAGAGTGATGTTAAATTTGCTAAAGGATGTGAAAAAATATAAGAAAAAATCTAAATTTCTTAAGAATTTTTTTTTTATAGAAAATATTGTAAGTAAGGCTTTGGAAATAAAAAGAACATTTTTTATTTTAATTTTGAATAGGATGCGTAGATTAGATAAATTAGTCAACGCAATGAACTCACAAAGCAAAAGGAAAAGAGAAGTGAAAAAAGTAACTTTTGTAAAGTGTTCTTGGGAGAATGGAAGCACAGTTCAAGTACTGAACCATTTTTTAATGAAGAGAGTTATCTTCAAAGTAATAGTTTGTTGCATGCAGTTGACACCAATGGTAGAGCATATGAAGTTAAGGATGGTTGTGTGATGGAAAAGGAGAAAATGGTCCCAAGAAATGAGGAAGAAGTAATGGCTGCTGAGGCTATGGGGAGATGTCCAAAAGCCCCAGTGTACACTTGGAACTGTAGTAGTATTTGTACTGTGCGTCAGGAATCTATTGATAAATTCCGTGACTTTCTAAGAGAGTGTAGTAAAAAGAGTGTAAAACAGAAAATTAAGGTGCTTCAAATACTAGATCCATGCAGAGTGAGAGAGAATACTGGTTTGCAAGGACATTCTCTGGCTTGTCTTTCTAGGAAAGTTTGTCAAAGTGTTTTTCACCATTTTAGGATGCTGGCAGTACATCATACTGAAATGAGAAAGTTTGTGAGAACATTGTATTTTGCTAAAAGTCCAGCAGTAAAGTTAAATGAGTTAAATAATGCTCTGTTCCGTGGATCTATATCAGATGTAGTGAAGGTTACCGATCAGATTCAGTTTTGCTACTTCGGTCCAGAACAAGAAAGTGCAGAAAAGGACACAGTTAATGAGGAAAATGAGGAACAGAACGTAGAACTCATTATTACTAAAAAGTTTGAAGATGAAATGACAAAATTTACTATCATCTCTAATGAAAGACCAAATATTACTTGTATTTGTTGCCGCAGAAGCCATTATAAAATTCAAACAAGGAATGTTGATCTGTACAAAAAAAGTGAAAATGAAGATAATTATAAGTGGAAGGATTTTGCAACATATCTATTTCTGGAAAATTGTTTTGATTTTGGTGAAGATCAGCGTATTTGTAAATACTGTTATAATAAGTTAGAAGAAAATAGAATGCCGACCAGAGCTGTACATAATAATTTAGAATTGGATGGTATTCCTGCCGAACTTTCTGATTTAAATACATATGAGTCTATACTCATTCAATGTGTTCATCCGTTCCAGACCATAATACGTATGGAGCCCAAAACTGGTAAATTACCTCCTTCAGATTTACTGAGAGGTTTAAAAGGAAGAGTGGTGTATTTGCCGTTGGATTTGAAAAAAAAAATGGAAACTATTGATGCAGATACTTTGGAAACTGAACCATTAGTTATTCTGGTTAATGGTGTACCTACAAAGAATAAGAAGATTTGGCAGGAGCTGGTAGATGTACGGAAAGTACAAAGAGTAAATTTATATTTGAAAAGGAATAATAAATGGTATGAATCAATTTATATAGATGAAGAAGAAGAAGATTTACAAGAAGACACAGAAACACCAACTGGACAAATTGAAAAAGTGGACAAGTCAAAAGAAGAAGAAATTTATGAACATTTTAGCATACATCCTCTTCATTCAAAAGAAGTTATGGGAGACACTATTGATCTGTTTCAGATGAAGAAAGCAAAAGGAACTCCCGTGAATGTATGGGAGAAGAGCTTGGAAGCTCGATGTTTTCCTCAGCTGTTTCCTACAGGAAAAGGTGGACGATACGATGAACGCCAGAACAGATTCCAGCTTCTGAGTATCGGACTACAAGACTATATGCTGAAGATTCAAGATTTCGTCAAAGTATTCCATATTTGTTTCATCTTTTATTTGAAAGCGACTTGTCTGCACTATCTTATGCAGTAAATCACATTTTAAAAAGTGGAGTACATCTACATAATGTGTCTGCTAAGGATTTTATGGACAAAGTGCAGCACCGAGATGATCATTTGGAAACACAATTGATCAATCTGATGGCTTGTCAACGTGGGACAAATTAATATTGGTACCGACGCCATGGAGAATTGAAATGTATGTTATTGGAATTTAGGAACTCCTACATGGTTCCTAACCCTAAGCTGTGCCGAGTACGCTTGGGATGATTTACTGGATTTTCTACGAGAGGCAAATTCAAACATTAAAAACATCGAATACAAGACAGCAGGAGAACTGTGCTCATTGGATCCGGTTAATGTTTGCAGATATTTCAATCATAGATTTGAGGCTATGATGTCCTTCATCTGCAATAAAAAAAATCCACCTCTTGGAGAAGTTGTGGATTTCTTTTGAAGAAAAGAGTACCAGGCAAGAGGTGCTCCTCATATTCATATGCTGTTGTGGATCAAGGATGCTCCAAAATTTGGAACAGATGCTGATGAAGCAGTGTTATCTTTTATTGAAGAATATGCAACATGTGCTATACCTAAAAGCACAGAAGAGAAAAAGTTAAAAGAGCAAGTTTTACGTTTCCAAAGTCATCGGTGTGAAAAATACTGTCGACGGAAGTACAAGACCAAAGATAAATTCTACACTTGGGCGCCGATCACGATCCTGTAAAAACCGGATACGAACCGTCGGACGGAGCATATTCTCCGTCCGACGCGTACCCGGTCGTCAAAATATACAAACATGGAATTACGATTCGCACGGGAACACCATTTGCGTACGAATCGTAAAAAACCCCGACCGAACAAAATAAACCTACAAATGCGATCCGGGAAAGCGCCGACCTGACGTCGGGACACTCGTAGCCTGCCATTCACGAACCAGGAATTACGATTCGCACCGTCGTCATCCCGCACGGTGAATATTTTCCGGCTGCCAAAAACTGCCGGGAAATCAGGACGACGCGAACAAGGACTACCAGTACGCGACGGACAGACAGGATGACGCGAACAAGGAGTACCAGTACGCGACGGACAGACAGGACGACGCGAACAAGGAGGACCAGTACGCGACGGACAGACAGGACGACGCGAACAAGGAGTACCAGTACGCGACGGACAGACAGGACGACGCGAACAAGGAGGACCAGTACGCGACGGACAGACAGGACGACGCGAACAAGGAGGACCCGTAAGCGACGGACAGACATGGACCCGAACCTACGTGTCATCCCGGCCCTCATAGCAGTCGACCTCCTCAACAGGTTCGGACGCAGACGCCGCAGAAGGTCAGAACAACTAAGGGAGGGGGGAAAGTGGGGTGGGGTGGGGGTGGCAGGACCAGGGCAGGCCACAAACCCCCCCACCAAAGTCACACAGCACACATGCCCTGGACATACCTGACTCCCATGCCCTGGTCACTACGAGGGGGTGGGGGCGTGTCCAGCTAAGCCAGCGACCGCCACAACGGAAGTCCGTCACAACGCGAACCGGCAACACAACCAGACAGGTACGTCCCGTACCCATGCCTGAAGAGCGTGGGTACGAGTCGTACCACGCCCACACCCACGTCACCCCAACAATGGCGGGACGGCTCGTACCCACGTGGCAAAGGCCTGGGTATGGGCCGCACAAGCATCACATAGCATGGGGACGGATATGTACGCACCCTACCCCCACCCCATATGCATGGAGCGTACCCCCACCCCAACAGTGTAAGTACGACCCGTACCCCCACCCGCGTACGTATGGAGCGTACCCCCACCCCAACAGTGTAAGTACGACCCGTACCCCCACCCGCGTACGTATGGAGCGTACCCCCACCCCAACAGTGTAAGTACGACCCGTACCCCCACCCGCGTACGTATGGAGCGTACCCCCACCCCAACAGTGTAAGTACGACACGTACCCCCACCCACGTACGTATGGAGCGTACCCCCACCCCAACAGTGTAAGTACGACCCGTACCCTCACCTCGAATGCATGGAGCGTACCCCCACCCCAACAGTGTAAGTACAACCCGTACCCTCACCCGCGTACGTATGGAGCGTACCCCCACCCCAACAGTGTAAGTACGACCCGTACCCCCACCTACGTATGTATGGAGCGTACCCCCACCCCAACAGTGTAAGTACGACCCGTACCCCCACCCGCGGACGTATGGAGCGTACCCCCACCCCAACAGTGTAAGTACGACCCGTACCCCCACCCGCGTACGTATGGAGCGTACCCCCCACAACAGTGTAAGTACGACCCGTACCCCCACCCGCGTACGTATGGAGCGTACCCCCACCCCAACAGTGTAAGTACGACACGTACCCCCACCCGCGTACGTATGGAGCATACCCCCAACCCAACAGTGTAAGTACGACCCGTACCCTCACCTCGAATGCATGGAGCGTACCCACATCCGTGTATGCCATGAGCGTACATATTGTGAAATAGGAGGGGTGTGTGCAGAGTCCTCCCAGCAGTGCCCAGACACAGGAGGGGTGGGTGCCTATCACTCCCAGCAGTGCCCAGAGACAGGAGGGGTGTGTGCAGAGTCCTCCCAGCAGTGCCCTGAGACAGGAGGGGTGGGGCCTATCACTCCCAGCAGTGCCCAGACACAGGAGGGGTGGGTGCAGAGTCCTCCCAGCAGTGCCCAGAGACAGGAGGGGTGGTTGACTATCACTCCCAGCAGTGCCCAGAGACAGGAGGGGTGGGGGCCTAACACTCCCAGCAGTGCCCAGAGACAGGAGGGGTGGTTGACTATCACTTCCAGCAGTGCCCAGACACAGGAGGGGTGGGTGCAGAGTCCTCCCAGCAGTGCCCAGTCACAAGAGTGGTGTGTGCAGAGTCCTCCCAGCAGTGCCCAGTCACAAGAGTGGTGTGTGCAGAGTCCTCCCAGCAGTGCCCAGAGACAGGAGGGGTGTGTGCAGAGTCCTCCCAGCAGTGCCCAAAGACAGGAGGGGTGGGTGCCTAACACTCCCAGCAGTGCCCAGAGACAGGAGGGGTGGGTGCCTAACACTCCCAGCAGTGCCCAGAGACAGGAGGGGTGGGGGCCTAACACTCCCAGCAGTGCCCAGAGACAGGAGGGGTGGTTGACTATCACTCCCAGCAGTGCCCAGACACAGGAGGGGTGGGTGCAGAGTCCTCCCAGCAGTGCCCAGTCACAAGAGTGGTGTGTGCAGAGTCCTCCCAGCAGTGCCCAGTCACAAGAGTGGTGTGTGCAGAATCCTCCCAGCAGTGCCCAGAGGCAGGAGGGGTGTGTGCAGAGTCCTCCCAGCAGTGCCCTGAGACAGGAGGGGTGGGTGCAGAGTCCTCCCAGCAGTGCCCTGAGACAGGAGGGGTGGGTGCCTATCACTCCCAGCAGTGCCCTGAGACAGGAGGGGTGGGTGCAGAGTCCTCCCAGCAGTGCCCAGAGACAGGAGGGGTGGGTGCCTATCACTCCCAGCAGTGCCCAGAGACAGGAGGGGTGGGTGCAGAGTCCTCCCAGCAGTGCCCTGAGACAGGAGGGGTGGGTGCAGAGTCCTCCCAGCAGTGCCCTGAGACAGGAGGGGTGGGTGCAGAGTCCTCCCAGCAGTGCCCTGAGACAGGAGGGGTGGGTGCCCATCACTCCCAGCAGTGCCCATGGAACGCAAAGGGTGGAGTAGCCACAGATACCATGTCCACAAATGTCAGTCAGGTGCACAAAGACCCTGCAGTACATGTACCACATGTGTGCGAGGCTGGGAGTATACGCATGCATAGGGCCAAAAAGAAAACATGTCCCCATGAAGTCATGTCAATAGTCCACATACACAAGTACAATGACTACCAAGGATGCCACGAATGATGCAGGTGGAGAATGGCTCAGCATGCATGTGCAAAGGTGAAGGACTACGTCACACACCCAGCTAATGTACACACAGCTCTGCGCTAAAGTCAGGGGACACCCTGCAGGGAAGAAGTCAGGGTACACAGAGGAAGGAATACACCTTGGGACAATTG
The DNA here is from genome assembly GCF_964204655.1 of Triturus cristatus. Classification (NCBI taxonomy): domain Eukaryota; kingdom Metazoa; phylum Chordata; class Amphibia; order Caudata; family Salamandridae; genus Triturus; species Triturus cristatus. Next base: position 255,539,697 of record NC_140586.1, read on the forward strand.
CAACATGCAGCAACTGCTTACATGAATGGAGAAAGCTAGCTAACACCGTGTGATGGCACACAGATCCCAGGGTCCCCCCTATGAGCAGCACACTACTACATTTCCCACACACCCAACACATGACCAACACCCACAACCATGTAGCAGCCCCACCAACAGCAATGCCAGCAAAGCAGGAGTGTTCCAAGGGCAAAAAATAAATAGCTTTATTCAGCATGAGCAAAAAACTGGTATGAAGTAAGTCCAATATTTACAAAGCCCATAGGGCAGTCCAGGAGTCACAGCTGGATGGGGGACACAGTGGGATGCGTGTCCCCTAGCTTGCCTGCACAGTTACAAGCCGTTGTCTTCCACAGGGGTGAGGGCATCATGTTGGGGGGAAGGAACAGGCACCGCAGGGACAGGAGGGCGAAGGGTAGGTGACGTGGGTGCAGGGATGGAGGACTCCACCACAGGGGGTGGGGCAGGGCCAAAGGTGGATTCTAGGAGCGCGCTGCACACCTCGGCAAGGTCCTCCAGGGACTCCCCTGCACCCGAAGGAACCACAGGCCCCAAGGAGGGAGGGGGGTCAGAGGGATGGGTCGCAGCGCCACTGGGGGAGGGTGTGGACAGGGGGGGGGACTCAAGCACCCTGACCGTGGACTTCCTTGACCGCTTGTGGGGTGGTGTCACTGTGGGGCTCAGGGACAGAGCGGCCATGAAGGAGTATTTGGGGGAGATGTGGCCAGGAGAGCTGAGGGGAGGGGATTTGGAGGGAGGGGATTTGGTGGAATGCGGACTCCCACTCTGGCTGTGTGTCACACGTTTGCCCCCCGACCCAGTGGGTGTGCCTACTTCACCCTGTGTGTGCGTGTCAGGAGGTGTGCGGCGGACCTTCCCTGCTGGTGTGGTGCCTGTGTCTGTTGTGGTGGGTGCATGCTTACGTCTGGGTGTATGTGGGACAGGCATGGGAGTGGGAAGTGTGGAAGGGGCAGGGGTAGGGGGTGGGACGTAGCGCTGCAGGAGACCCACTGCTGCAGTCAGTGTGGAGTCTATGGACCTCAGCAAGTTGCGTTGGTCAGCCTGCGATGAATGAATGCCCTCCAAGTATGCCTCCATGTTGTTGAGGACCTGGCTGTGGGCATGGAGGACATTAAGGATCGCAGTCTGACCAATCTGCAACTGCCGCTGGATGTCCACAGACTCAGCATTGGCGGCAGCAGTGGAGACAGGGGCAGGGGGTGCGGTGCCTGGCAGGAAGGTGACATGTGGTGACCGGGCACGTTGGGAAGGGACACGAGCACGTGGGAGGCGGCTGATGCCAATGGAGGGGGCGGTGCGAGATGTAGGGCTGCTGTCAGATGGTGGTGCAGCCACCGCCCACTCGGAGAGATCATCCTCGGACCCGTCAGCTTCATACTCTGTTGTGCCAGTCGACAGGTCCCCGGGTTCACTCTCCTCCGCCTCAGTCCCACTCGAAGTGCCAGCCCCGATGTCACCGCTGGCGCTGGTGCTCGGTCCCTCCGCGCCGTCTGTGTCCATGTCTCCCTCCGTGTCCCCCGACGATGCTGTGGGCAGGGTGAAGAGACAGAAATTAATCATACACCTGTATACATATGTCACATGAGTCAAATCTACTTAGGTTACAGTGCATAGCCTGAAACAAAGGAAGAGTTACAACTACAAAACAAGGTACATATGTAGGCCCTGCAAGACAGAGTTGTGTGACCCACCATGCCATGGAAAAACTATGGAGAGCATGACACAATAGCAAATGAGATGACATGGAATTTTGACTGAGGAGCAAGGCCCTGGGGACAATACAGCACTGCATCTGCACCACACAGCGTGGCAGGAAATTGGGATGAGCAGGGACCATATCCAGGAACTAGAGGCACATGCAGCATAGGTAATACTGATAACATGCCCACCCTGACTGGCACACTGCACCTTGAGTGTATGTCCAGACAAACATCACACACTGGCCAGTCCTAGCAAGGAGATTACAGGTCTTGACATGTAGGCCATGCCCGCACCACCCACCCCCTACATGAGACAAATCTGTGGAGACACAGGAAGCACTTATATCTCTTAGTCTGGGTGAAATACACATGGGATGCAATAATTCAAGATTGCACACCAAATACCCAAGGTGCGCCTGTCCAAATAATCATGTACAAATGGGCATCATCAGATGATTGCAACAAGACACACAGGCAATGGCCACCGTGAGTATGTACTTGGAAAATCAGGTCACGCTGGACAGTGGACACTTGTAATACATCTCACGTCAATAAACATGGTGCCAGGGGACAATGGCACAGAGCACAACCTATGCTGTAGACACATAGATTGTCGACATTCTTTGATTACACACATGATACCTAGGAAAATATGCCCCTGGGGACAGTAGTGGCCACACAACTCCATGCTCCTGAATGGGAATGACTGCAACACACGCTAACATCCCTGCACTATGCGTAACGCACACTCATGCACATCATGTCACAGGCCACCACATGGGACATGCCTGCTGGAAGGCCTGGCACTCGAGAGATTAACTCCCATGTCTGGACTCAGCATTAGTGCCAACTGACATGGAACCCACAAGTCCATAACTGGACAGGGCACAGGCAAGGTCACAAAACCTGTTACACACCACCCCCACACATGATGCTGCAGGCATTGTACACTTGGAGAAGGTGTCAGGCTACATAACCTTGTGATGGAGTGACTACACACAGACCAGGGAACACATTGCAAGGAGGGGAAGGGAGGCAGGAGAGCACTGCAATACTGTGGGGAACAGGATCTGCACAGCACCATAAACCCTGGAAGTGTATCCATGGAACAGTGCACTTACAAATGCTGGTGAAACACAACAAACACACACATGTACCTACCCCCTTCCGGCTGCTGCATGTCCTGTAGACGCCTGTCCAAGTCAGGAAAGACCACCGCCAGCACACGTTTCTGGATGTGGGAGAGACGGCGGCGCCCGCGGTTCTTGTGGCTCTCAGGTGAGTCCCCCAGCAGGACCCGTGCGATCCTCCGCGTCCAGCACCGGATATCCTGCCAGCGTTTCCTCACCTGGGACAGGTGCCGCCTCCGACCATCCGCACTCCTCACGGCGCTGACGGCGTCCAGCCATATCTGCTCCTTGGCAGAGGCGTCTACCTGTGAGGATGAACAAGTGACACTACATCAATACACCTTGCACATGTCACAGGGACACAGATTAGAACACATTTGCTGTTTACAACAAGGCATAGTGTGCATCCAATGCATTGCAACTTTGTCATAGGGACATGATCCTCTGGGGGAAGGGCAAAAGCAGTTCGTGCCATTGAAAGGACACAGGTGGAATGAGGGCAACTACACAATCAATGAGCCAGGCTCACACTGTGCATCACACCCACCCCTCCTGTCTCAGGGCACTGCTGGGAGGACTCTGCACCCACCCCTCCTGTCTCAGGGCTCTGCTGGGAGGACTCTGCACACACCCCTCCTGTCTCAGGGCACTGCTGGGAGGACTCTGCACACACCCCTCCTGTCTCTGGGCACTGCTGGGAGGACTCTGCACCCACCCCTCCTGTCTCAGGGCACTGCTGGGAGGACTCTGCACCCACCCCTCCTGTCTCAGGGCACTGCTGGGAGGACTCTGCACCCACCCCTCCTGTCTCAGGGCACTGCTGGGAGGACTCTGCACCCACCCCTCCTGTCTCAGGGCACTGCTGGGAGGACTCTGCACCCACCCCTCCTGTCTCAGGCCACTGCTGGGAGACATCAGGCATTCCCCCCCCTGGGACCCCCCCTACAGTACATAGCATGTGTGTCACACCTGGACACAATGGCAGAAGTCACAGTCACAAAAAAGGGACACAGTCTGTGGCAGTGGACACTGCACTCACCTGATAACCTGGTCGCCCATACAGCATGGGGTACCGTGGGAGGATCACTTCCACCAAAGCCATGTTCTCCTCCAGGGTGAATGGCTGTGACCTCTCCACAGCCCTTGACATGGTTCCAGGGAATCAGTAGCAGCAGCTGGGTCGTGGAATACAGAGATGTGCAGGCAAGTGCTCCCTCATGGGACCTGGCTGCCTTATATCTGCCTTGCTGGCCCATCTCATGCACAGGAGTACAGAGTGATTGGTCACTCACATTTGCATCCTATGTTTCCTCCAATCCCTTCAAACCTAGCAGTCTGTGGGTTCTCTATCGGTTTTTTTCTCCTGCATGATGTCAGCCACACAAACACATTGCAACAAAGTAGATTCATTCCAACTGACTTCTGCTGTGCACCTTCCAGAACAAGTTCAAAATTTGAACTTGGTCTCCATGATAGCCAGCATGCATGTAGGCCTTAATACTTGTCCCTCATGTGTCCCCTATGTAATTTGGAGCTTCACACACAGGTACGGTGCGTTCCGGGGCCCTAGGGCACCCCAAATGCATTGCAACGGCCCGTACACGCGTGCCTACGTTCACTATCACTATGGGTGTCCTCGCGTATGCGTACTCGTAGTGGTACGGGCCGTACACACGCCTATACGCTCCCTATCACTATGGGTGTCCTCGCGTATGCGTACTCGTAGTGGTACGGGCCGTACACACGCCTGTGCGCTCCCTATCACTATGGGTGTCCTCGCGTATGCGTACACATAGTGATAGTGAGCGTACAGGCGTGTGTACGGCCCGTACCACTACGAGTACGCATACGCGAGGACACCCATAGTGATAGTGAGCGTACAGGCGTGTGTACGGCCCGTACCACTACGAGTACGCATACGCGAGGTCACCCATAGTGATAGGGAGCGTACAGGCGTGTGTACGGCCCGTACCACTACGAGTACGCATACGCGAGGACACCCATAGTGATAGGGAGCGTACAGGCGTGTGTACGACCCGTACCACTACGAGTACGCATACGCGAGGACACCCATAGTGATAGGGAGCGTACAGGCGTGTGTACGGCCCGTACCACTACGAGTACGCATACGCGAGGACACCCATAGTGATAGGGAGCGTACAGGCGTGTGTACGGCCCTTACCACTACGAGTACGCATACGCGAGGACACCCATAGTGATAGGGAGCGTACAGGCGTGCGTACGGCCCTACCACTATGGGTGTTGTTGCGTATGCGTACTCGTAGTGGTACGGGCCGTACACATGCCTGTACGCTCGCCATCACGATGGGTACACATACGGTAGCACTCCCATAGTGATATGGGAACGTACACAGGCCCTCTTAGCAGCAGTACGGCGGTTTTCACACATCACAGTGGTGACAGGCGGCACACAGGTAGGAATAGGGCGGACATACTTGTCCATGGATGGACATACTTGTCCATGAATGGACATCAAGGCATCGTCTGTGCATTACTACACGTGTGGGGCACAGGTGTGACAGGCTGTGATGTGGAACATTACTCCTGAGTCGAGAAGGCACCAGATGTATGATGAGATGTGTACAGATGTACTGTGTGACGGTGCAATGTGTGCCAGGCATGCCCTTGACTCCTTTGACATGTGTGCATGTCGTACTGCACACTTGGGGTGAGCGTCACTGGCATGGCACGGACACCAACACACGGAAGTGTCCCCTGATGCCCGGTACAGGGGTTACCACACCTGACTTGTCACTACCCACGGTGCACAATGTGACTATGTCATGTATGTGTGGGGGCTTCCCATCAGGTTGATGTTGGAGCACCCTCAAAAGCTGCAGCTGTTGCAGCAACCAACATGTGTCTGTGTGTAGATTGACATTGCACACTGTTCCGCACACCATGCCACATGTGGTATCAGATGTGAGGTGCACATGTATGCATGGGACACGGAGTAGCGTGACAAGGACATGTCTGCATCCTCACAATGAATGTGTGGTGAGTCATGACATGTGCACCTTCATGGCAAGGTGTGTGGGCTGTCCTAGTGTAATGTCATGTGACCTGTGGCTCTAGTGTTCCGCTACCAGTCTCTGCAATCGGCATCCTACTTCTGCTGATGTGTGGGCGTATGTCACTCCTGTCTTGCGTCTGGCTGTTCACTTGCACTGGGACACAGCTATTCCCATGGCATGGCATGGGGAGGTTCTCAATCTCCGTGTGTAGCTGGGTCTTGGTAGGAGTGTCACCTGGCAGCCATACGTGTCCAGGGCATGTAGCACATACCTGACTCCCTATGTAGCATATGTGTATTGACAGATTAACATGTGCTCAGTACATATGAATTGTTGTCGTAGTGCACTCACTCTTCCTTGTCACTTCCAAATTACTGCAGAGCGCCGCCTCTTGCCCGACCAATTCCGGACTTGGCTGCCATGCGGGAGAATGACAGTATCCGGTGCTACCGCTTCCCCCAACCGTTGATTCTGGAGTTGACGGCGAGACTGGCACCACACCTGCAACCGCAGCACAGGTATCCTACGGCACTGACACCCCAGCTGAAGGTAATGGCTGCCCTACATTTTCTTGCCACCGGTACCTTTCAATATACCATAGCTCATGTTGGTAGCATGTCCCAGAGCATGTTCTGCCGTGTGCTGCATGATTTCTTAGATGCCATGTTGATTCACCTGGATGACTTCATCAAGTTCCCAACCCCTGAACAGTTGACTGCGGTCAAGCGTGGATTCTATGCCCTGGGAGGGATGCCCCATGTCATTGGGTCCATAGATGGGACACATGTAGCTTTGGTACCACCACACGCACGGGAGGTAGCGTACCGCAATCAGAAGCACTACCACTCCATCAATGCCCTTGTGGTGTGTCAGTCCAACATGGTGATTTCACATGTCTGTGCTCGTTTTCCAGGATCAGCACACGATGCCTACATCATGAGGCGTAGCAGGATGCCTGAAATGATGATGCAGCTGCGCAACGAAAGAGCATGTGTTGTTGGTGGGTACAGTCTGTCTGTCCTGTATTTTGCATAGCCTACCAGCACGACCGCTTCACCACTTCTAACGATGTCCATGTGCTTCCCATGTAGGGGACGCTGGCTATCCCAACATGCCATGGCTGCTCACACCTCTCCGCAACCCCATCACGCCGGCCCAGCTCCGCTACAACACCGCCCATGGCCGGACAAATGCGAGTGATAGAGAGGACGTTTGGCCTGCTGAAGAGCCGATTTCGGTGCCTCCACAAGACCGGCGGCGCGCTCCCATATGCCCCTGCGAAGGTCTGCAAAATCTTCATGGTCTGCTGCATGCTGCACAACATGGCAGTTGGGAAAGCTGTGCCACTCATCCTGGATCAACATGACGAGGACCATCCACCCGTGGAGGACGAAGGGCTTGGCAATGGGGCTAGTGATGTGGAGGATGTGGAGCCGCAAGAGGACATCCGGACTCGGCTCATACGCGACTTTTTTGCTTAGTGGTGAGTACCAGTGTCTGAGTGTGCACGCATTGGTCCCCGTGTGGCATGTGTTGTGATGTGTGTCTCCACCTGCATGTATGGCACGTGAGTCAGAGGTGTGTGTGGGTGTGTCACTGGAGTGATGGTGGCAGTGATGGTTGTATTTCCCCAGTCATAATTGTGACCTAGCATGTTGTCATCCATACATGTGTCGAGTAAATGCACATGCAAGTGGCTGTGCTTTTTGTGGCTGACTTCTTGTGTGTCTCTCTTCCCCAGGTACTTGAGCATGCCGTCTGCTGGTTGCATTGTTGTGGCACTGCTATTCCTCATGGACACGTCATCGTGGGCTGACTCAGCGTTACAGGCACGGACACGTTTGGAAGTCTCCATAGGGTAAGGGATGCATCAGGGGTGTATTGGGTGTGGCAGTTGTTCACGATGTATGCACACTGCCCCTGTCGATGTTTGGTTCCTCTGCAGCCATGTAGCATCACCATGGGACACGACATGCAGCTGTGTACACCTGAATAGATGGTCTGACTGGTTGACAGTCATCAGTGATGGGATAGTGGATTGTGATGATGGCATCAATGTGTGTGACACTGCCCTCGGACACATACGGTTAGCATTGGCTTGACATGGTGTGGGACTTCCACATCAGCGGATCAATGGTGTATGGCAGTCTCTCCGTGAGCAGCTGTGGGTGTTTAGCTGTTAGCCGACAATTGTGTGCCAGTTCCATGGCTAACACGCATTTGTGCTGCAGAAGGGGGGTGCCAGTGTTGGACCCACATGTTACTCCGCAAGAAGTGTTCATGTGTACTTCAAGTTGCCTCTGCAATCCCGAAAACATGACTAATAAAGGTGTCCCCATGCCTCCAAGGTGCCTCTTCTCAGTCAATGCTGGTGTGTTGCCATGGTGCATCCAGCATGTCTGGCATGGTTTTCCCGGATACTGGCTATGTGTCGATGTGTCGAGTAGCAAGATGCAAGCTGTGTGTGTGGGCTGAGACTGTGTATTGGGCATGATGTCCATGACTGTGTGGGTATTGTGCAGCACACAAACATAAACTCTCGGGTCTGAGCAACTTAAGAACTAGAGCATGAAAGGAGAGATACTATAGTCAAGCTGTGTCTAAAATGACAGTGAACTAATCAAAAAGGAAAAGGATCCCTTTTAGGATGAATGCCCTCACTCACCCGAAGGTGACATGCTTCATCATTTGGGCTTTCTCCTCTCAGTGGGAAAACCTAGTCCCACCGAGGGCTACAACCACCGCACTGAGAAGTGGGAGCTCAGGGATGTTTTTGTTTGAAGGTTTTAGGATACTCAGATCCCAAAGATGAGCACTAATGTGAGATGAGGGCGCAGCGCAAAGAAATACAAAAATGTGTGGAATGTGAGTTAAAACTGGCTAACGCTATTGAAAAAATGATTTTTATTAACTCATTAGCCCTGCCAGAGTTAAAAAACAGTGCAAAGCAGTTGCTATTGAAAACTGCTCGGTGACAAGGATCAACATGTTTCAGCCAATGACCATCTCGAAAGTATGTGTGGCTTTCATCAGGACCAAAAAACAAAGCTGCTGCTAGGAAGTGTAACACACGTGCAAATAAAGTTTGAAAAGAAAACCAAACCAGTAATTGCTTTAGCGGATGCAATCTCGCTGGAACTTGTCTGAAATCAAGAAGACACATATAGAACAAAGTAAGTCTCCAAGACTCATTAATTACCAGTCAAGTCTGAAACACTGATATATGTGGCTCAAACATGGCACTTAAGTCCACACTGTAGAGAAGCTCTAGTAAAAAAGACTCACCCAATCTGTGGGACAAGTAGGCCCACCTCAACCTGGTTACAACTCAGGGAAGGGAGCCCCGCTCTGTAAAAAATAAGCAAGTATAAACTAATCAATATATTTTACTTGCTCAATGGTGCTAGGATATGTGCAAAATATCAGTAATGTCCAACAGACTAAAACAGACTCAAAACGACATATGGTGTTATAGAGATGTTACTCCCTTTGCATCTAGGAAGTGTATATACATAAACCACTTATTAAGATTTAAAAAAATGGTCAAAGACGAGGAACGGCAGGTGGCCGAAAATAACGAGCCCAAGTTCAAGCCAAAAATTCTTTCCACCGAAAGTTTACGCCATAACAAAACAACGCGACAATTCACAGTTGCTTAGACTAAACCGTCAAGCAGAAACTCAATTGAATACACATAAAAGCACTCACCTCTCCGTCGGTACTCCGTCGATGTACAAAAATTGCAACCGGAGGTACCGACTGGGTGGAGAAAGTGAGGATAAATACCCAGATACCGCTGAGACTGAATGATGAAATGAGGACCCCATAGGTGTCTATCCAAACTGCCTGCATACGCGAAGAGACATAAGGACCCCATATTGGTCTTGTTGTAATGCCTGTCTCCAGCAGTACGCTAGTTGTTTGGTGAAGCAGTGTACGGCAGAGAACGCATGCGTACTCTTTTTTACTAGAGCTTCTCTACAGTGTGGACTTAAGTGCCATGTTTGAGCCACATATATCAGTGTTTCAGACTTGACTGTTAATTAATGAGTCTTGGAGACTTACTTTGTTCTATATGTGTCTTCTTGATTTCAGACAAGTTCCAGCGAGATTGCATCCGCTAAAGCAATTACTGGTTTGGTTTTCTTTTCAAACTTTATTTGCACGTGTGTTACACTTCCTAGCAGCAGCTTTGTTTTTTGGTCCTGATGAAAGCCACACATACTTTCGAGATGGTCATTGGCTGAAACATGTTGACCCTTGTCACCGAGCAGTTTTCAATAGCAACTGCTTTGCACTGTTTTTTATCTCTGGCAGGGCTAATGAGTTAATAAAAATCATTTTTTCAATAGCGTTAGCCAGTTTTAACTCACATTCCACACATTTTTGTATTTCTTTGCGCTGCGCCCTCATCTCACATTAGTGCTCATCTTTGGGATCTGAGTATCCTAAAACCTTCAAACAAAAACATCCCTGAGCTCCCACTTCTCAGTGCGGTGGTTGTAGCCCTCGTGGGACTAGGTTTTCCCACTGAGAGGAGAAAGCCCAAATGATGAAGCATGTCACCTTCGGGTGAGTGAGGGCATTCATCCTAAAAGGGATCCTTTTCCTTTTTGATTAGTTCACTGTCATTTTAGACACAGCTTGACTATAGTATCTCTCCTTTCATGCTCTAGTTCTTAAGTTGCTCAGACCCGAGAGTTTATGTTTGTGTGCTGCATATTACGTATTAGGGGAAAAAAACTTCTCGCAGGTCTTTAAATTTGTTCCCTTGGACCCCCTCTATCCATTGTGTGTGTTATATATGTGTGGGTATTGTGACATGTGCCATCCCCATGCATCCAACGTTGGCCAGGCCCCCATTCTCTGCATCCACCGGACTGAGGCTTGCAGGACATGGTTCTGCCACCTGTCTACACATACCTGGGTGCCCCCCAGGACACTCCACATGATCCCTGACCTCTGCGCATGACTGTTGCTGTACTCAATGTGTCTGTCAGCACGGTTGTGCGGCCACCCCCTCAGCTGGTTGGGCCCATCACGGGTGTGTATGGTGCTCCATGTCTGTCTTGCCTAATACACTGTGACCCGTGTGTCCTGTGCCAGACTCAGGCCCCAGGGTGTGGATGGTTGAAGTCAAAAGAGAACTCAGGCATGTTTAGACTTTACAACACACATCTAAGGTAATAATGCAACCAGCAGGCATCTTCTCTTCATGGTGTGATTTTTTATTTTGGGGGGGGGGGGGGTAAAGGGAGGGGCTTTCCGGGAGTTTGGAATCCAAAGTTCAGTAGGGGAGTTGGTGTCCTTGCCATTGGAAATCCTCATAGTCCATGCCACAGTCTTTGTCAACATTGGTCAGACAGTGACCAGCAGGGCCATGTGGCAGAGAATGTCTCTTGATGCTGTGATGCTGTTGCTCCAGTGGGCCAGGTGCCAGGCCAGGTGTCCTGGGAGATGGTGATGTAGCGCCGACCCTCACGGTCCTTTCCGTGGACGACCCGGCCTCCTGCGGGGACCCTCAGAAGCAGGCCGTGACGATGTTTGGGATGCTCCATCGGATGTCTCCTCCTCCTCCTGATCCCTCCCTTTGGGTGGTGATGTTCTACGCCGTCTGGCACAGGGAGGGTTGCCCATGTTGTCGGCCATCCAACGGAGTGTATCGTGAATCCCCTGGAACACCGTCACTTGCTCAGCCTGTCTGTCCTCCATCCTCCGTTGGTGTTGCAGTAGACAGGCATGTTGCTCCGCATGTTGCTGGGCCTGCTGGGTCTTTATCTCCTCGAGGGTCCCCTTGATCTCATTGAGGGTGGACACAACCTGGGCCATGCCCGTGGTGTCCTGCCGGTATGTGTCCATGATGTTACGGACATGGGAAAATACCGGTTCCCCAGCCAACAGGTCAGGCTCGCGCCTCCGCCGTCCTCCACTCCCACCACCCCTGCCCACTTGCACCTGGCCTGCCCTTGTGGGTACATCGGGTCTCCGGGACCCCTGAGGGGTGGCATTGGCGTTGTCGCCTGCCTCCTCCTGGGTGCCCGGGACACCGTGTCCCTCCTGGCCAGCCTGGCTGCATTGTGGTGGTGGGGCAGGGATCCTGGGTGTCTCCTGGGATGTGGCAGGAGTGGGGGTGGTGGTTGGCACAGTTGTACCTGACGCAGGTGCTGCAGGTGGTTGGACACCAGAGGGGCCAGGTCGGTCGGGGTCGTCCACAGAGTGGTGAGAGTCGTCGCTGCCGGTGGGATCGGGCTCCCGCAGATCCGGGTCCTGTGAGTCTTCCCCCCCAGTGTTGGGGGGTGAACCACGACGTTGACCTGTGTGTGAGAGAGACAATGTTAATTTTGGTCCATGCAACATCCATGTTTCATCAGTTTCAAAGTTGGCAATTTTCCTCTTGGAATTAGGATCTGTCTTGCATTCCACTCACAGTGCACTTGTGCATGGGTGTGTCCCTTGTGCAGCACTTTGGCCCCTTTAACTATGTGTGGCACAGTCTTACTTGCTGCGTCAAGTGTGACTGCAGTCAGCAGTGGAGTGGGCAGGTGTGGCGAGCCATGCATTGGCGCCTTCCGTGTAGCACTGTACATGTGCACATGGAGTGGATCCACACACTTATATGATGCAGGTAGCTGTCGTTGTGCTCGTGAACAGGTTGTGACATGGCCCTGTGTTTTGCCATGGTGAAGAGGGGGGGTTCTGGCACTGGCCACCCTTGGCTACATGCACGCAGTCTACCTGCTGACGAGCAGACATTCCCACACACCACACGGCTGATTTGCTCTCCCTGTGTCTCCCTCCCTCTCTGTCCCCCTCTCCCTCCCTCTGTGTGTCAGCCTCCTCCCTCTGTCCGTCTCCCTGTGTCTCCCTCCCTCTCTGTCCCCCTCTCCCTCCCTCCGTGTGTCAGCCTCCTCCCTCTGTCCGTGTCCCTGTGTCTCCCTCCCTCTCTGTCCCCCTCTCCCTCCCTCTCTGTCCCCCTCTCCCTCCCTCTCTGTCCCCCTCTCCCTCCCTCTGTGTGTCACCCTCTGTCACCTCAGCCCAGCTTCCTAGACACACACTTTTTCCAGTCCTTTGAATGGCCCTTGGCTTGTTGATGTGAGTTTGTTTCTGATCTCCAGGCACCCATTGGGTGTAGTGTCTGTGTGTGCGCTGCTGCTGTGGTTGTGTGTGCTGCCACTCTTTCACAGTGTTGGCTGTTCATTAGCTGCTGTCATGTGCAAAACAGTGCCTTCACCCCCATGTGTTGATGCAAGGCGTCCGCCATTTGCTGGCGAGTCTTTCCTGTGTGGGGACACACTGTTTGTCTGGCTGTGACCTGGGCCATATGGGCAGAGGGCATTGTTGTCTGCTTCTGAGTTGCACTATGTGATTTTTGGGGCCCACCCTCCCGCCATCCGGGTTACCGTGTCATGTGTTGGTGTCTTCTGTGGCCTGTGACTTGACATTGTCCAGCTGGGTGCATGAGGCATGGTGGCGGAAGTGGCATGTGCGTGTTCATGGAGTGTGGTTGAGTCATGCGATAGGTTGGGGTGGTTGCATGCCTGTTAGTGATTTTGGTTGTGGATGAGGTCCCCCCCATGTGAGGTGCGTTGTTCGTGTACTCACCCGGGTCTCGGAGTCCTCCTAATCCTTCGACTGCCTCCACCGGCTGTATGGCCATCACCCTCTCCTCCCAGGGCTGGTAGTGTACGGGTCTGCGGGAGGGCCCTCCTCCAGTGGCGTTGGCCTGGTTGTGTTCCTCCAGCATCTTGGCTCGGACCCTCCTCCGCAGATCGTACCACCTGGCTTGGCATTCCTGCCTGGTCCTTCTGGTGTCCGCAACAGCATTCACAGCATCGACGATGGTCTGCCACATGGCTGTTTTTGCTGCCATGCTGGTCTGTCTGACCAATGTTCCAAAGAGCTGTGGCTCGACTCTGAGGATTTCATCAACAAGGACCTCCAACTCTCGGTTACTGAACTTTGGATTCTTGTTAGTGGGCATGGTGAGGGGTGTGGGTGTGGATGGTGGGGGGGTGTGTGGATGGTTGTGGGTATGTGGGTGTGGTTGTGCAGGTGTGTGTGTGTGAATGTGATGAGGGGGTGTTTGTGAAGGTGGTTGTGTGAAGGTGTGCAAGTGTAAGGTGTGGTGAAGCTTGTAGTATGGTTCTGTGGTGTCTGGCAGCAGTGAGTCTGTTGCAAAGGCTCATGGTTTGTGTGTGTGGGCCCTTTTTATTGGTCCATTGGTGGGTGTGGCTGTGTTTGAAGTTTGGGTGGGTGTGTTATAAGGAGTGGTGGTGTTTTGGGCCTCTGTTTGTTTTTGGCAGTTGCAGGTCAGTGAATGTGTTTTTTAAGTGTTTGTTGGCCATGTTTAGTGGCTTTGTGCCATTCGAATAGTGTATTCTTGTGTTGTTTTGTTTTGTCCTGGTTGTGTACGTGCGTTTTGAGCGTGTGTACGGTGTGTACATGGGCCATTTGGTTGTACGGTGCTGTCCTTGTGTGTGGCTTGGTACGACTCGTACATGCGGTTGTGATGTTGGGGCCTGGGGTGCGCTCCGTACTTAGGAGGTTGTGTTGGGGGTGCGACTGGAACGTACTGGGGTGTACATTGACGGTGGTACGACACGTACAGGGGTGGGGGTAGGACTCAAACGTACAGGGGTGTACATAGATGGTGGTACGACACGTACAGGGGTGGGGGTAGGACTCGAACGTACTGGGGTGTACATTGACGGTGGTACGACACGTACAGGGGTGGGGGTATGACTCGAACGTACTGGGGTGTACATAGACGGTGGTACGATACGTACAGGGGTGGGGGTAGGACTGGAACGTACTGGGGTGTACATTGACGGTGGTACGACACGTACAGGGGTGGGGGTACGACTCGAACGTACTGGGGTGTACATACATGGGGGTCGGACACGTACAGGGGTAGGGGTACGACTCGAACGTACAGGGGTGTACATAGACGATGGTACGACACGTACAGGGGTGGGGGTAGGACTGGAACGTACAGGGGTGTACATTGACGGTGGTACGACACGTACAGGGGTGGGGGTAGGACTCGAACGTACAGGGGTGTACATAGACGGTGGTACGACACGTACAGGGGTGGGGGTAGGACTCGAACGTACTGGGGTGTACATTGACGGTGGTACGACACGTACAGGGGTGGGGGTACGACTCGAACGTACTGGGGTGTACATAGACGGTGGTACGACATGTACAGGGGTGGGGGTAGGACTGGAACGTACTGGGGTGTACATTGACGGTGGTACGACACGTACAGGGGTGGGGGTACGACTCGAACGTACTGGGGTGTACATACATGGGGGTCGGACACGTACAGGGGTGGGGGTATGACTCGAACGTACAGGGGTGTACATAGACGGTGGTACGACACGTACAGGGGTGGGGGTACGACTCGAACGTACTGGGGTGTACATAGACGGTGGTACGACACGTACAGGGGTGGGGGTACGACTCGGACGTACAGGGGTGTACATACACGGGTGGGGGTGTACATACACGGGGGTACGGGGGCGGGGGGAGTGTTGGGCGCGTATGCGGGCACATGTCTCCATGGTTGCTATGGGAGTTCGGTGCGGACGGTGTTTTTTCCATACGGTTGTAACATCAGACGCACGGGATGGATCGTGATTCCTCGGTCGGACTTCACCTTTCACATTTGTACGGTACATCATCCGAGGACGTGTCGGACACATTTTCCGACCCGAGGACGTGTGGGAAATCATTCCCGATGCGGTTCGTATGGACTTTTTACCATGCGAATCGTGATTGCCAGTTCGTACGGCACTTGTACGATTCGTACGGTAAAAAGACCGGATACGAGTCGCACGGGGAAATTTTTTACCGGATCGTAATTGGCACCATAGTGTCGATTTGGATTTTCACGACCTGTTCTTTCAAAAGGAAGAGTCAACAGTTTTATGTCAGCTGTGCGACATACTATTACAAGAAAATCTCCCAAAAATACATACAACCTAAGAAGAAAAGAAGAGTCAAAATTTATAAATGACTACAACCCAGTCATTTTATCCATGTGGAATGCTAACATGGATATTCAGTATGTGGCAGACAATTCTATTGCTGTTGCTCGGTATGTCACATCTTACATCACTAAATCTGAGAAAACAGAATTGAAGGAAATGTGGGAAGAGATTTCTCACGAGAAGACTGTCAGTAAGAAGCTGTACAGTTTCAGTTTAAAGATGTTATCGCATCGTGAAATTGGATCCAACGAATGTTCAGATAGGTTATCATCTGCAAGTCTGTACTCGAAATCAAGAAGAATAATTTGGGTCAGTTGAGGCCTTGCAGGAATGCGAAATCGGGTACTGAAATCTGTTGGAGAAATTGAATATTTGGCCGAGAACGACCCAGAAAGTACAGATATTTTGAAAACAAACATGTTGGACACATATTACCCTAAAAGAAGTCATCATCTTGAGAACATGTGTCTCTATGAAGTGCTGCAGAACTACATTTTTTCACGGAAAGCCACAGAAGACATCAACAATGGAAAATATAAAGTCATTGGTGAGGAAGGATGTTTGGTGAAGCAAACAAAAGGAAGTTTGATAAATCACCGGAAGCTGAGTTGCAACACTACTGACAAAAAGGAATTTTACTACTTGGCACTTTTACAGCTGTTTAAACCATGGCTTTCAGAGGACGAACTACTGGGAGAATTTCAAAGCTATGAAGATTCATTTAATGCTAGCAAAGACAGCATAGAATGCAGTAGTTTCACAACTTATGTCCAAATGTTAAATGAAGAAATTGAACAGGAAGCAACAATTGCAGCTGAAGTAGCTAGAGACAGTTCTCAAGACAGCCAAAGTTCTGGAACACTCAGTCAAGATCCCCTAGGACAACCTGTTGTAGAAAATGAAGCTGCAATAGCCATGACTGAAGTAGAAACGGCTATGAATCAAGCACAGGAAGATTCAATAGACTTACTAAATCTGGAACAACAACTGAATGAAGAACAAAAACAAATTTATGAAGAAGTCACCAAAAAAATTGATCATGGATTACTACATGAAAAAAAACAGTGCTCATGCACATCATTTGAACCAATCAGGATGTATGTGAGTGGACAAGCTGGAACTGGTAAAAGTTTCTTAATAAAAGTCATCAGAAGCTACCTACAGCAAAAAACAGCTTCAAATTTGTCTTGTGTGGTAACTGCTCCAACTGGGTTAGCAGCTTATAACATAAAAGGAATTACCTTACATCGCTTGCTAATGTTACCAGTGGAGCATGAGAACAAAATAGAATACCACAAGCTAACTGGAGATGCATGCTTCGAAGTTTCAAGAGTGTTGAAGAAGATGCAAGTTCTCATTATTGATGAGGTGAGCATGGTATCAAACTTAATGCTTGCCTTTGTGCATTTAAGAATGCAACAAATTCTAAAGAGAGACTATGACGTGTTGTTTGGAGGAAAACACGTCATAGTTTTTGGGGATCTTTTACAGCTCACTCCAGTTAAACAACCCGTGTTTAATACTGTGACACATGAAGACACGAAGAAGTCATTAGGAAGCATTGGTAATGCGAATATTTGGTCGTTCTTTGAGTACAAAGAACTCACTACCAATATGAGGCAAGCAAACGATGAAGATTATGCAAGTATTCTGAAAGATATCAGAATTGGACTACTCACAGAAGTTGGCAAAAAAACATTACAGAGTAGGATGCTACATAATTTATTTCCAAATGAAGAAATAGTTGCAGAGAAAATATACAAGAACATTGCTGAAAAAAATACTGTAATCTGCTTAATGCCAACACTACGTGAGTGCTCAATATTCAATGAGGAACTTTTGAAATTGGAAAAGGAAGAGATTAAGAAAATGGAAGCAGAGGACAAAATTCAGCATGAAAGAATTACTATTACATTAACAGGCAAACTGAAAAATAAATTGGATTCACTAGAGAAGAACATTTCCAAAACAGCTGGATTAGAAAAAAAATCTATATGTTTGCATGAATTGTCGAGTGATTTTAAGGAGAAATTTGGATGTAGAAAAAGGTTTAGTGAATGGAGCTATGGGAAGAGTTGTGGGTTTTATTAATTACCAGAATAAAGTTGGGATTGAATGTTTAAAAATAAAATTTGATCAGATAGAAGAAGTTAAAGACATTTGTCGTTGTTCAGTTTGTTTCTTGCTTGTGAAAGACTTATATGTGCGTAGGAAGCAGTTTCCATTTTCTCTAGCATATGCTGTAACTATTCACAAGTCTCAAGGATAGACTGTAGATAGTGCTTTTGTAAACATTGGTTCTACTGTGTTCAAAGAAGGTATGGCATATGTTGCTCTGTCACGAGTAAAAACATTATCTGGTTTATTTATGATAGACTTTGATGACACAAAAGTTAGTGCTGATGCGAACTGTGTAAAGGAGTATAATAGATTAAGAAGAACCTATGCTCCTCATTTAGGTCAGTATCCTGTGATTGAAAAACATATTGTTTCTCGGAAAAGGAGAATTGAAAATATCTGTAATGTGGATGAACCGAACAAAAAAAAAAGGAACAGTGATGTGATAGCAAGGAAAAAGAAAAAGGACAGTGTTGAAGAGGTTGTTGGTTGCCATTTTGAAAATAGCTCTGGTGTCAACTGCTACGCAAATGTAGTGCTGAATGTTGTATTTTATCTTGAAAAGTTGCAAGAACAGATAATAGTAAATCATGGAAAAAGATTCTGTTCTCTGCTGAGTCTCCTTTATGAGAAGCTAAGTAATGATAAAACTAAAATAGAAAGTGCTTCTGATGTTAGAAATCTTTTAGATGTATGTTCTGGATCTACACAGTTTAAAGAAAATGTCCAGCAAGATGCACAGGAATTCTTAATATACATACTGAGCGTACTTGAAGATGAAGGAGTAGAAGTAGAAAACGTATTTGGTGTCTCTTACAAATGGGAACATTGCTGTGAAAACTGTATGAACACATGCAGTAGTAATGTTGATTCTGAAAGGTTCATATTTTTACCATTACCACAAAGTAAATCAGTGACTTTTAGTAAATTAGTTAAAGATGGCAATCACAACATGGAATGTTCTGAATGTAAATCTGACATGTTTTCCACGTTATTTTTACAGAAATATGGTCAGTATGTAATTTTAATGATGCAACGTTGTAGAGCTGATGGTTCAATATTGGATACTTTAATAAAGAAGTTTATAGGACAACAATTATCAATTTCTGGAAAAACTTTTGTTACAGTTGCAATAATTTTTCATGAAGGACCTACTGTAATTTCTGGACATTACACAGTTTATCTTAAATGTGAAAAAGGCTGGACACTGTGTAATGATTCCCAATTGATTTTCAAGCAACGTTTGCCTTATGATTTACCCAATTCTTACTTAATTTTTCTGAAACCTAAATTTTGAAAACTAAAAACTGCATCTGAAGAAAGCATTTTTTGTAATTTTAAAGGATTATAATTGAAGATATCATTAAAAAAGGATTTTGAAATTACTATTTGGCCTAAAGGAAAAGTAATAAAAACAATTGTGGACACCTTTTTTTGTCCCTCTGGGAAAGTAAAAAACTGCCATATAAAGCTGTCTTTCTGCTTCCAGTTCCTCTGTCTCTCAAGAGTGTCCTGTTCACTCTCTGAAGATGGTTGCTGCTCAGCCATTGTCTCTCAACAACAGATTAGCTCCTTCTCCAAGGGAATCAGAACTAATAATGAGGGGAGTAGGTGTGGTTTGGGAAGAATCTGGAACTGAAAGTACTTCAAACCAATCAAAAGTGATGATTCTTGATCACATGACTTGCCATCAGGGGATTGGGTGTGGTATTGAAACAATCAGAAACTGAAAGTAATGAAAACCAATTAGAAGTGTTGTTTTATTATGCACATAACCCGAGGTGCGCGCACTGAGCAAGCTCCGAGCGCGCACCATGTGATTACGCATGCGCGAACGCGTAGGAACGCATGCGCATACGTCATATGCGCGTACGTAACGCGCATACGTAGCACACGCGTATACGCGAACGTAAATGCGCGTAATTTAAGCGTATGCGGAAGTGTACCGCGTGGAGCGCGTACGACGCACGCACGCATGCGTACGTACGCATACGTACGTACGCATGCGTACTGGGTGCGCGCTCCCAGCGCGCACTAAAACGTATGTATGCGTACGTAAATTATGTACGACGGTATTCATAAAAAACTTACGAAAACGTACTAGGTGCGCGCTCTGAGCGCGCACCCCAAGAATTTATATTAAAAAAATTAAAAGTGGAGAAAACTTAATAGAAAAAATTAAATATGCTGTTCAACTTTATTCTAATTGAAAGTTAAAAAAAAATGAGCCAAAACAAATAAAAGGATACAGATAATATATAAATGAATACATGGGAAATTTAAAAAAAAAAAAAATTTACAAATATAATTTAATAATTCCAAAATTAGCATTTAAAAAACCGTACAAATTCACTGAAAAAACCATAGGTTTCACACACGTTATAGTTAGGAATTAGCATTTAAAAAACCTTGCAAATTCACTTAAAAAACCATAGGTTTCACACACGTTATAGTTAGCTGGACATTTCTCTCGTAAAAAAACATTGAAATTCCCCCGTTATAGTTAGTTCAGCTAACTATAACTTGCGCGACCGCAATCCACTGCTGATGACGTCACATATTACATCACTCATGACATGGTCAGTGATATCACTCATGACATCACTGATGACATCTCAAATGACATCACTGATGATGTCACTGTTGACGACATCAATGTGATAAATTACCACATCTTCTCACACCCTTATAAAACCTTTGATATACCAACTGAAAATTACACACTTCCATTCTCAAATCCATAAATAATGCAATACCAATAACTGCATACCCAAAAAATAACTTTTAAAGCCTTCATTCACCTCCACACACTCACCTGTACAGTCACTCATACTTACAGTCAGTCTATAAAAAAGTATCATATAAATTTATACACACTCCTATATAGACACTCACACACTAACAATCATCCATAGAGGTACTCTCACACCTAGTCATTCATACAAATAATCACACTGCCATTTACTCACCTATGCAGTTATACACACTCAAGTTCACTCACTCACAAAAATAGTATCATATTCTTATGCTCTATTAGAATCATTGACACAAGCACACATTCATCCATACAGTCACTGTCACAATCATACACTCTCACATCTAGCCACTTATATACTCTTACACACATATAAACTGCCTTTTACATATTTAGTTAGTCACAAATGTACCACTGAGATATACATTCAATCCATAACACAGCCATACATACACTCACTCAACCATACAGTCCTTCATAGATGCACTTTTAATAACATCCAGTCATAGAATCACACACTCACTCATCTATGCACAGTCACACACCCCTTACCCACACAAACACTCAGGAACTCATACAGATACTGAGACAAGCAATCAATAACCCATATAGACACTTATATAGCTGTTCACAAAACCATGCCACCACTTATACACCTACACACAGACACATACAAAACATTTATACAGTTTAGTCACTAGTCTGAAGTAAGATGCAGTTAAAGGACTCACTTGTCGAGTCAGTTACGCAACACAGAAAATCATCCCTTTACACACTTGTACACCCACTCATTCTTTAACAGGCCTTTCCCTATATTTATAAACATTTTTGAAAATTAAACATTCACTGGATGACATCATCAGTGACGTCATCAGTGATGTCATTTGAGATGTCATCAGTGATGTCATGAGTGATGTCACTGACCATGTCATGAGTGATGTAATATGTGACGTCATCAGCAGTGGATTGCGGTCGCGCAAGTTATAGTTAGCTGAACTAACTATAACGGGGGAATTTCAATGGTTTTTTACGAGAGAAATGTCCAGCTAACTATAATGTGTGTGAAACCTATGGTTTTCTAAGTGAATATATATATATATATATATATATATATATATATATATATATATATATATATATATATATATATATCAAATCCACAATTCTGAAGCCGTGCAGGTAACGCAAACATCAGGTACAGACCACTTTGTGAGTATGGTGAAAATATAGTGCTTTAATCTTCCGATGACAGCAGCATGACGCGTTTCGACCGGGAAACCCGGTCTTGATCACAATATACATACATATATATATATAATGTGCGTATACCGTTAGGCATTCTAGTATTTGCAGTTCTTACTCGTGTTGTAAACCCAAGTGGGTCGTTGTCCTTTTCCCCATCTTTTGTGCAATGATAAAAAAACCCATGTGGGCTGGTGAAAATGACATGTAGCTGCTGACACTGCCATTTGATGTTGCACAGTCTGACCCTTCCGCTCCACTCAGCAGCCGGACTTCCAGCCGCTGCGGATCCGCGACGAAGTGGCGGTTCACCCCCTCGACCGGAAAGGCCGAAATAAATTCATTGAAAAGAGTTGCCCTCTCGGAAGGTTAGTCTCTGAAAACTGAGAACTGGGGTGAAAGGAGCCCTGCCATTGCATCCAAAATCTCTGCTCAACGCGTTTCAGACTTGCGTCCTTTGCCAAGAGCTTTACACCAAGGAAAACGGCAAACAACAAGTAAGTACCCTGCAACTGAATTTATTTGGACCCCTTGAATCCTGAGGGTCCCAGGGGTCTAACTATCCCACCAGGTACCTCCAGTAAGCACCACAGAGCTGCGTTGCAGAGAGGTGTAAAAAGGGGCATGGCCTGGACCACCTCTCTGCAATGCAGCCGGTGGCGCTTACTGGAGGTACCTGGTGGGCTAGTTGGCCCCCAGGGACCCCCAGTATTGAAGGGGAATGTATTCCCCAACTTAAAACGTGCCACTGGGCGCGTTTGCAGAGTGTTGGTGGGAGGGGGCGGGGCCACGGCGATGCCGGTCTTTTTTATTTTTAAGAAGGGGAGCTGTTGTGACCGCCCTTCCTTTTCTATTTTATGGGCCCTGGGGACCCCATCCCCCAGGGCCTGACCCCTATTTTTTTATTTATTTTTTTTACATTAGAAGAGGGCCGCGTGGCCCCCCTCCCAAGGCCATATTCGGCCCCGGGGACCCCATCCCCCGGGGCATGGCCAGTCTTTATTTTATTTTTTTTAAAGCAATTGGAGGGGGGCTCCGTGGCCCCCCTCCTCAGGCCATTTATGGCCCCGGGGACCCCATCCCCCGGGGCCGGCCTATGCATGGTTTTTATTTTTTTATTTTTATCATCGTGGAGGGGGGCCGAGTGGCCCCCCCTCCCTGGCCACTTCTGACCCCGGGGACCCCATCCCCCGGGGCCTGCCCTCTCCTTGGGGACCATGGGGGGAGCCAAAATGCCCCCACGGTCCCTGCCGGCTCCCCGCGTCCTGTGGGAGCCGGCATTGCTTTTCCACATGGGAGCTGCTAACATGCAGCTCCCCGTGTGGAAAAGCAATACGGTTTGGATTTTGGAAGAGAGAGCAGGAAAAATCTTCCAAGATCCAAACCAGAGTTTGCTATGACAGGGCAGGAGCCACGAGGCCCCCGCAATTATATTTCAACAAGCCCCCGGGACTTGGCCCACCCGGGGGCTAAATAATAACGAAGTGCGGGAGCCCGCGCTTTGCTTTTTATATTTTCGCGGCCGGGTCTGCGGATCCTCCGCGCATCTCGCCGATGTTTCTACCCTGCTCCCTTTTCTTGTTTTACGCGTTTGTTATTCTGGCTGCAAACATTTCCTGGTTTGGAGTGTTAACAGCCAATTAGAATAAAGCTTGTGGTCGGGAGGGTCCCCGGATCCTCCGTGCCTCTAAATATCGAAACATTTATTTTTGATTTTCTCAGCAACTACTGAACGGATTTACACCATTTAAAACAAGCATTTGCAATGCAATAGGTCTCGCATTTGCGAGAGTTTAAGCTATTGCATTGTAAATGACAATGCCTTTTATTTATCTTTTTTGTAAAACAACATATACATAAAAGGTATTGTCATTTACAATGCCAGTAGCTCAATCTTTTGCAAATGCGAGACCCAAATATACAAGCGGTTTAAACTATGAAGTAAATGAAGGGGCAACAGCGGTATTTTGTGCAGAATTTAAAAGTCTGTTTAACAAATGTGTCGCCACTGAAATAAATTCAGGTCATATCAAGTAAAAACGATCTAAATAAGCCAGTGTTCCGCCTCATTGTTATATTTGTTCAAGACATAATCAAGCTACTCAAACAAATATTCGTAAAATGTTGAACATAAACTAGAGCAGGAACAGTTAACAAGTCAAAGCGAATCTTCCCCATAAGCAATGAACGAATAGCAACATGGACAATAGGCTGTTTTTTTACGTAACCAGAGTTAAATCAACAACTTACAGACAGCGACGTATTGGCCTTAAAGACAATCTGCAATGTCTTAAGGGGTGATCAGTGTAGAGGCTGTTTTTTAAGTTTGTATTTTTTGGCTGTTTGTGGCCCTGTTATGATCGGGCAGTTTTTCCAGTTGATCAATGTGAAACTGCAATAAACATTGCCTCTACCACAAACGCGTGTAGTCTCTCGTCCATTACAACATGTAGTGGGTCTTTGTGATTTTAGAACTGCCCTGATTTACAAATGTGTGATGCTTTTTTTAACTAACTGATTTGCTAATGAGGGACACTTAGGTGCCGATTACGATCCGGTAAAAACCAGGTACGAACCGTCGGTCGGAGCGTATTCTCCGTCCGACTCGTACCCGGTTGTAAAACATTACAAACATGGAATTACGATTCGCACGGAAACACCATTTCCGTACGAATCGTAAAAAACACCGACCGACGAAAATATGCATACGAATGTGATCCGGGAATGCTGCGACGTGACGTCGGGACGCTTCCAGGCAGCGTTTCATGACCCAGGAAGTACGATTCGAACCGACAGCAGTCCGGACGGCAATATTTTTACGGCACCCAAAAAGTGCCGGAAATGCGAAGTACGGCGCGAAACGACCAGAGTAGGTGGCCCGGTAAGCGCCGTACCCCCCCCAGCCCCCGCATGTACGTGCCGTACCCCCCCCCAGCCCCCGCATGTACGCGCCGTACCCCCCCCAGCCCCCGCATGTACGCGCCGTACCCCCCCAGCCCCCGCATGAACGCGTCGAACCCCCCCGTGTATGTACACCCGAGCACGTGTCGAACCCCCCCGTGTATGTACACCCGAGTACGTGTCGAACTGTACGTGTCGAACCCCCCGTGTATGTACACCCGAGTACGTGTCGAACCCCCATGTATGTACACCCGAGTACGTGTCGAACCCCCCGTGTATGTACACCCAAGTACGTGTCGAATCCCCCCGTGTATGTACACCTGTGTACGTTCGTGTCGTACCCCCACCCGTGTATGTACGGTGCATGCGGTACGCGCTGGGGGTACGCACCGTACATACACGGGTGGGGGTACGACTCGAACGTACACGGGTGTACATACACGGGGGGGTTCGACACGTACTCGGGTGTACATACACGGGGGGTTCGACACGTACTCGGGTGTACATAAACGGGGGGGTTCGACACGTACTCGGGTGTACATACACGGGGGGTTCGACACGTGCAGTTCGACATGTACTCGGGTGTACATACATGGGGGGGTTTGACACGTACTCGGGTGTACATACACGGGGGTTCGACGCGTACATGCGGGGGCTGGGGGGGGTACGGCGCGTACATGCGGGGGCTGGGGGGGTACGGCGCGTACCTGCGGGGGCTGGGGGGGTACGGCGCGTACCGGGCACCTGTTTGGACGTCTCCATGGTTGCTATAGGAGTTCGGTGCGGACGGTCTTTTGACCATACGGTTGTACATTCGGACGCCCGGGACGGATCGTGATTCCCCGGTCGGACTTCGCTTTTCACGTTTGTACGGTAAATCGTCCGAGGACGTGTCGGACACTTTTTCCGACCCGAGGACGTGTGGGGAGTTATTCCCAATGCGACTCGTATGGGCTTTTTACCATGCGAATCGTGATTGCCAGTTTGTACGGCACTTGTACGATTCGTACGGTAAAAAGACCGGATACGAGTCGTACGGGAATTTTTTTTACCGGATCGTAATTGGCACCCAAATTGGGACCCGGGCGTACACTCTGGCCCTGCTTACAGTCTCATATTCATTCACGTAGGAATCCGTGACATGTTATTTTCCCACTGCAAGTCACAAATGAATTACTGCTCTGAAACATGCACCACTGAACAAACTATTAATTCGATGCCTTTGCATTTGTCACATTTGCGCTCAACGTCGTGTTGTTCCGCTCTACACCAAAGACTGATCAAAGAGTATAAATGTGTTAGAAAGGCAGCATGACAGGAAGACAAAACGAATACTAAGGCTAGTTAGTGCAGAGCAGGCGGTGAAGAAGAGGAGTGACGATCTGAAGAAAAACAGCCAATGAGTGGATGCGAATAAAAGTTCGAACGGGAGTAATAGTAAAATGGCATAATAAATCGAGAACGCATATGGTTATTTTCATCCTCTCCGGAATGGACCAATATTTTAAATAAGCAGGCGACAAAGTGCTTGCTGGGAAGTTGGTTGGAAGTACAATACCACATAAGTTAAAAAAAAAAAAATCTAATGAAAAGCAGCTGGTGGGATGTGTAAATTAAAGTTAACTGCATCCGGCTAAATGATAAACTGTCACGGGCGGAAGGTGAAAGCAACATGAGCATTACTAAATACACTCACTCAATGTGGAGAAACTGGGAGCACATCAGCGCTAGTGGTGCCAGCCTGTTTTTGCCATCCGTAGGATGCAGTCACTTATTGAGAGAAGGAGGAACCCAGTGTCTGAAGCAGCTGGTTTGTGCAATGAAGGGTGGCAGTAATGTGGTGGACCCTTCCGTGGCGAGAGAGTTGCAGACTGCAGCAGAGGAGCGGCAGTGGCTCAGCCATAGCTCTGCTTTCGAGAAGCGAGCACCATTACTGCAGTTCCAGAATAGTTAGAGAGGGCGGCGCAATCAAAACAAACTGCGACGGGTGAAAGGGTGAAAACTATACCTGTGCTAATGAGAAAAAATGCTTGTTTAATTTTGCATACACTTGCCACATGGTGGAAAAACAATTGTGGGAGAGTTGTTAAAAGAATACGCTGTCTTCTGAAGCACTCTTCCTGCAATAAAAAAAAAAGCATTGGCATAGCCAATAGGTCTCGCCTTTTGGACCTTATAAGTGTTTAGCCATGCAACGGTTAATGTTGTTGCACCAAGAATTTTGTGCTGGATAACTAAACACTTATAAGGTCCCAAAGGCGAGACCTATTGGCTATGCCAATGCTTGTTATTTATTTTTGCGCTTTTCCCCATTAAAACTGTAGGTATCCCGGGATATTAAAATAAGCTTCTGTGAAGACATGACTTTCTTTCCTCGACCCTTTCCTGATACAACGAAACAACTCAGCCAATAGGCGATGGCGGCTACATCACATCTAGTCTACCTTCAAGTTCCATCATATTATACAGTCGCTCTCCGTTTGCTGGCAGCACCTTCGCATCAAACGTCAACAATACACATAGGAGACTGACGTTCCTGTCACTCAATCACCCCCAAAATAAAAACACCTGCCACCGTTTAACGTAATTTAATTTTTTTCATAAAAAATTCATACAGCTTTATTGTCCGCTATTAATCCTTATAACATTTGTTCACTCACATTATAAGAATACATTTCCAAAACAACACATTATTTTGGTGTCTTTATTAATAGAACAAAGATTTAGTAGTTTAACTTTGAAGACGTACAGTTTATTGATGTTTTGCAAGGTTTACGAGCACATACCTTGTTGACATAAAATGAGAATACAAGTGTTAAAGATGGCCACCTTCTCTCTACGTGTTCCTGGCGCGACCATGCCTACCCTATGCGCGCTCCAGGCTCAGAGCACGGACACTCCGCACTGCGCCTGCGCGTCTCCTCGTCCTCTCTTCTGTCAGGGAGAAAATGGCGGCGTCCGTGTGTGGAGCCGGCGGTGCAGCGGGACGAGCACTCTTACGGACCAGGGCGGTGAGTCTACAGGTTCCCAGGGAACGTGAAGGTGTGGATGCCCGTGAGGGACCTAATCTTTACCCTTGGGACAGGGGAAAGCCCCCATGTGGCGGGGACAGATACTTGGGTCTGAGTGTAAGGTCATCTGCGTTATGGAACCCGGCGTCTCGTAGGGCAGGGAACCGGAAGAGTGAAGTGGAAGGTTGATAGTTTCACTTTTGCGAAATGTTGTTTTTCAGTCAGTCGATGTAAAGTGTCCCAAGACGACCCCGAGAATGTTTTTGGTTGTATAAATTTTCTATATCTCTCTGTTATTACGCACCGTGAATGGGGAAAGCGGGCCAGTGGCTGTAGCGCCGGAGGACCTCTCTGATGTGGCTGGGCTGGATGGCTTCGCTCGGTGGCTCCGCACCACAGGCTGCAGGGAGCTACAACAGAAACGCTGGTCTCTAACAGGGGGGGGCGGCGGCGGTGGCGGTGGCGAGGTGTTTGCGCGTGCGTTAGGCAGCCGCGGATGCGGTGAGGGGGGTCAGCAGCGGCAGGGTGTGTGCGCGCATGTGTGTCTGTGTGTGTGCGTGTGCGTCTGTGCAAGCGCGTCTCAGAAGCGCGTCCACAGACCCCAACCCCAATCGCTGCGTGTGCCCCGGTCTGTCTCCTTTGAGAGGCATCTCGGTGGCGAGGTGTGTGCGCGCGCGTTAGGCAGCCGCGGATGCGGTGAGGGGGGTCGGCAGAGGCGGGGTGTGTGCGCGCGCGTGTGTCTGTGTGTGTGCGTCTGTGCAAGCGCGTCTCAGAAGCGCGTCCACAGACCCCGACCCCAATCGCTGCGCGTGCCCCGGTCTGTCTCCCTTGAGAGGCATCTCGGCGACAATAGGTCTCGAGAGCGAGACCTAAAAAGGTCTCTTTCTGAACCAAGGGCTACCTTTTTTTTTTTTATTGGAATTAATAATACAATATTTCAGATCTGCAGATGATACTACACAGTCACAATAACATTTTTATACAGTAAGCTGTTACACATTTCCGCCTTATTACACAGTTAAGTTCATACCTCTACATGTCCTCACCTGAATCACTGTCATCTTCTGGGGGGGAGCAAATATTCCCTCTGTACACGTTCCACTTTCTCGACACCTTAGCCCATTTGCGAGGGCATTTCCTATGCAGAAATGTGGCCTTCTCTGCTACCATGATCATATCGATCTAGGCGATAGCTGATTCCTTGGAGGAATTGTGTTTTGCCGACTGAACGCTGAAGTTGCTTGTTAGATTTCTAACTTACATCTTGGCTACCTGCACTCCCCCCTCCTAATACGTAGGGAAGCAAATTGCTGATGTATTTGCATGTCTATGTATTTTATGCGAAGCTCACATACTCGTTTTTAGAATTGTATTTTTTACCTCTTTGGTCCTTCTCATACCCGCACATAAAATTTGGTTTCATTCTCGCAGCTTAGCGAGTTCTCTCGGGGTTCTTCTCAAGGACTGGGACATTATTGGACACCATCTTGGTGAGCGCTCTAGTGTTCACATCACGGGGGCTTTAAGAGCAGTCCCATGCTAGCGCGCAGCGCGATAGCTGATTCCTTGGAGGAATTGTGTTTTGCTGACTGAACGCTGAAGTTGCTTGTTAGATTTCTAACTTACATCTTGGCTACCTGCACTCCCCCCTCCTAATACGTAGGGAAGCAGATTGCTGATGTTTTTGCATGTCTATGTATTTTATGCGAAGCTCACATACTCGTTTTTAAAATTGTATTTTTTACCTCTTTGATCCTTCTCATACCCGCACATAAAATTTGGTTTCATTCTCGCAGCTTAGTGAGTTCTCTCGGGGTTCTTCTCAAGGACTGGGACATTATTGGGCGCCATCTTGGTGAGCGCTCTAGTGTTCACATCACGGGGGCTTTAAGAGCAGTCCCATGCTAGCGCGCAGCGCACGCGCGCAGCGGGCGCGCCAGGTTGCCGCCAGCCGCCATACACCTTGATAGTTTGCAGATAGGATCAGGATCCGTGACCAATCCAGCTCTGTCCTGTTCACGTGAGCAGTTGCTATTGTTAAATAAGATGTGTTGTAAAACTTTGCGCAATGGCCCTTTTGAAGGTCCCTTTTCATGCCCGAGCTGCAAGTATCAAAGTTTGCATTGTTACAGTCCCACTTTATCTACCACTCTATCACCTGATTGCCTGTGCCCACCTGATTCTCTTCAGTTGGTCCATCATAGTTATTCGCCTCCCATTGTGCAGCACCAGGTATGGAATTGTATTTTAGCCAATGTTAGATCTTTGGTCAAACATTTCGCGGAGATATGGGACGCTTTAACTGATCAGAAGCCAGATATGGGTTTCATTACTGAGACCTGGCTTAAACCTTCCTCTACTCCGTCTATTGCTCTTGCTATACCCGAGGGCTATCGGATTCTCAGGCGGGATAGAATAAGCAAAACGGGTGGGGGCATAGCCTTAATTTATAAAGAGGAACTGACTGCCACTATCCTTGATCAGATGGGGACGGAAGCGTTTGAATGTATTGTTTTTAGATTGGATCTATCTGCAGGCTGCATTTGGAAAGGTGCTCTAGTTTATAGACCACCGGGATCAATATCTAATTTCACTAGCCAACTGCTTGAATTTATATCTCCCTATTTAATCACCACGCGTAAATTTCTCTTGATTGGGGATTTTAACATCCACAGTGAAGATGCCTCCAATCAAGATGCCAGACTGTGCTTACAAGATCTAGCTGCAGGGGGCCTAAAGATCATTAACACTGCTCCCACTCACATTGCTGGTCACACTCTGGATCTCATCCTTACCAATTCTTCGCACATTAAAAGTGGTGAAGCTCTGCCACTTACCTGGTCTGATCATTTTATGATTAATTTCCAACTGTTGGGTCCAATTGGACATCCTCCGGCGACTATTAACAACTATGGTACCCGCCAATACAGACCTTGGCACAAATTAACGGCCAACCATCTTTCATCACTGTTTGCTGAGTGGGACTGGAACAGTATGCAGGGGGATGTGGATCAGCAGCTGGAACTATTTGATTCGACAGTTGTTAATTTTCTCGACAGAGTAATTCCTTTTAAGCCTCTTAGATTTTCACCTAAAAGGTCTGCTACTGGCTGGTACACGCCTAGCTTACGGGTGGAGAAAAGTGCCTGTAAAAAACTGGAACGGACTTGGCGACGCTCACATAATGAGCAAGCTAAAATTTCTTACAAAGAAGCCATGGCAACTTATCATAAAAATGTTAAATTGGCCCGTAAAACTCATATTGCTGAAACTTTAGAACAGGCAGGTAATAATGCTAGGATGCTTTTTCAAATAGTACAGGATTTTACTAACCCCAAATCCTGTCAGACCATGGTTAGTTTTTCTCAGACACTATGTGATGATATTGCCTCTTTTTTTGTACAAAAAATTGAGAGAATCTATCAAAATATCATCCTCTCTAATACTCTTACTTCTATTCCCGCGGAGATCACTCTTCACCCCAATAGGGAAGGACCTTGTCTGACTTATTACCATCTCAGAAGTGCAAACCCTCTTGGAATCCACCAGATCCGGATACCCCCTGGACACTATTCCTGCTAAAATCTCTTCCAGATTTGCGGCTCAGTTGGCGCCCCCATTTTGCACCATAATTAACACTTCTTTAAGATCTGCTTGTCTTCCTCAAACGTGGAAACACGCACAAATTCTGCCCATCCGCAAAAATGCCAACATCTCTCCCGAGGAAGTGTCAAACTATCGCCCGATCTCATTGCTTCCTCTACAGAGCAAGATCACGGAGAAGCACATTAACAAGCACTTATCTGCTTTCCTTGAGTCTTCTGGTGCTCTGGACATTTCGCAGTCAGGCTTTCGAGCTAAGCATAGCACGAAGACTGCCTTGGTGGAGGTGACGGACAATATCAGAATGGCTCTGGATCAAGGTCAAGCGGCACTTCTGGTGCTGCTTGACCTTTCAGCAGCATTTGATACCATCTCCCACCAAGTTCTCTTGCATAGATTACTAGAGTGTGGCATCTGCGGATCAGCATTGAGCTGGTTGTCAGATTTCTTGTCCAACCGTACTCAGGCAGTGTCAATGGGTCCTTTTACATCTGCTCGTTCACAGGTTACCAGAGGCGTCCCGCAGGGCTCTTGTTTGAGCCCTACTTTATTTAATATCTATGTGACGCCCCTGGCAATACTGATGAGGGACCTGGGGTTTAATCCCATCTCTTACGCAGATGACACTCAACTCCTCCTCACCTTCGACAAAAGGAGATCAGACATACAAACCATCTTTTCTCAGGGTATGATGGCTATTGCCTCCTGGATGAAAACCAACTATCTCCAGTTAAACTCTGAGAAATCTGAGATTCTGCTGTTCGGAGGTGCTGACATCTGTTGGTCACCTAGCTGGTGGCCGGAGGAGTTGGGTAAAGCCCCTACACCTAAAGAGGTAGCCAAAAATCTGGGCATCAAGCTTGATAATAAACTCACTTTGCAGACCCATGTTAATACAATGGCTGGGTCTTGCTATCACACTCTAAGTTTACTTAGAAGAGTTTTTCCGTTGCTTCCATTATCCACCAGGAAGACTCTAATTCAGGCCTTGCTCATGAGCAAGATTGATTATTGCAATGCTCTTCTTCTCTCTGCTCATGCTGCCTCTTTGGACAAACTACAGGTCATTCAAAATACAGCTGCTCGACTGGTTACGGATTCTCCGGCCAGAACCCCCTCTTTGCCTTTATTGCATGAATTACATTGGTTGCCAATTAGAAAA
This sequence comes from Triturus cristatus, assembly GCF_964204655.1. Classification (NCBI taxonomy): domain Eukaryota; kingdom Metazoa; phylum Chordata; class Amphibia; order Caudata; family Salamandridae; genus Triturus; species Triturus cristatus. The sequence goes on from NC_140586.1 coordinate 255,572,367, forward strand.
AGAGTGCAATTTAAAACAGGTTGCATGATTTTCAAGGCTCTAAATGAGCTGAGTCCCTGGTATCTAACTATGAAATTAAAGGCCTACAATCCTATATCCTCACTTAGATCAGGATCTAAAACTCTTCTTGCTGTTCCTAGAATATATAAAGCCCGTTCTGGCGGCAGGGCCTTTTCGTACTTGGCTCCTTTGTTTTGGAAGAGCCTTCCCCAATATCTTCGCATGGAAATGTCCCTCCTCCGTTTCAGAAAGCTGATGAAAACATACCTTTTCTAGCTCAAGATAGTCCGCTGTCGCAAGCGCAGAGATACCCTTAGGGGTGATTCAGCACTATATAAAATTATAAATAAATAAAATAAAATAAATAAATATCCATGTCTCTACTCCATTGCGTTATTGTTGGCACTGTCCCCACCCCCCATTTCTGCGCTATGTTCTGTTTCGCTATTATCATGCCTGTTGTAGCCCAGAGGCGTTCAGGGTGCGTAAGATCTGTCGGGCCGCATATATTAAGGATACAACACTGGGACTCAAGTGGGACCTGTTTCTCGGTGATGTCTGTTATTACTCTTACCACTTCGTCCCAGTATGGCGCCAGTTTGGGGCATTCCCATATGGTGTGATAATAGGTACCTATGTCGCCACAGAGGCGTAGACAGCTTGGGTCTGGGGCCCTTCCCATCTTGTGTAGTACCGTCCGTGTGTAATAGGTCCTGTGTAGTATTTTAAACTGCACCAGTCGTAGTCTGGAGGAGTTTGCTACTTCTTTGGGCGAGGCAATCACGTCACGCCAGTCTGGATCATCCATATCTCCAACGTCAGCCTGCCAAAGTTCCCTAAGGCGAGCAAGTGGGTCCGGTCGCTTGTTTTTTTATATGTCAGGGAGGATGCTCTTTTGTGGAGATAGTCGGTGAGTAATCGGTCCTCTAAGGGGGAGGATTTCGGGAGTGTCTCCATCGTGGGGAGGGCAGTTTCAATCGCTTGTCGAATCTGCAAATATCTGAATCGTTCTTTTGGAGCCACTGAATACTGTTCTTGCAGGTGAGTAAAGCTGATGACTTTCCCGTTATGCCATAGATCTCCCAGTTGGGATATGCCGATCAGATCCCACTTTTGAAACCCTTTACTATTGCCTAGTGTTCCAAGTTTGCGTGTGTCCCACAAGGGTGTATGTTTCGTAAGTTTTTCAGTCCACCCAAAGTGTCTGTTTACTGTGTGCCATATGCAAATGGTGTGCAATGCTGGGCCTATGGGGTTACGGGTTTTCTGAGTATTATAGAGCACTTTATTGATACCCCCTTTCCCTAAAGTCATTCTGTCAAGGTGCTAGGCTGGGTCTGTATCTGGCACATGAAGCCATTGATTAATAACCGTGAGTTGTGAGGCCCAGTATTATGCTTTGACATCAGGAAGGGCTATCCCGCCATCGTACCAGCTCCTCACCAATTTAGCTGTTGCCACCCTTGCCAGTTTATTGTCCCATAGGAGAGCCGCCACCTCCGAGTTAACAGCCTTAAAATACTAGTAGGGTGAGAGGAAGCGCCTTCCAATGTCGAATATCACGTTTCAATTGTTGCAGTGGGGCTTGTAAATTGAGTGTGAGGAATGCGTCGCTGTCCGTGGTTACGTATATACCAAGATACTTAAAACTGTCTGTGGCTATTTGGACCTTGTAGCCTCGCGGAAGACGTGGGGGTGGTCCATATAATATGTAGAGGACTGACTTATCCCAATTGATAGTATAGCCGGAGACGGAGCCATACAACTCGCAAATATTAAGGATCGTCTTCAGTGATCTCGTAGGCGAGGCGATATATAATAATACATCGTCCGCATATAGCGAAATACGATCTTCCGATTCCTCCCTTCATTTTAGCCCGCAAATCATGGGGTCCCATCTAATCCACGCCACCAGCGGTTCTAGAACCAATGCAAATAATAGGGGTGACAATGGGCAGCCCTGTCTCGTTCCTTTGCCTAGGGTAAACTCCCTTGATATGTGGCCATTAGCGACTACGTGTGCTATCGGATCAGTATAGAGTAGACGTACCCAGGAACAGAACTTCGGCCCGAACCCCAGGTGTTGAAGGACCGCAAATAAAAAGGCCCATTCTACCGAATCGAAGGCCATTCGCGCGTCTAAGGAGAGGTCCGCGGCGTCTTCCTGAATGGTGTGCTTCCGACCAAGCACTCCATGAAGACGTCGAAGATTCAGGGCCGTATTTCTGCAAGGCATAAAACCGGATTGATCCGGGTGGATCAAGGTGCGGCGATAGGGGGTGAGTCTGAGCGCCAGCGTTTTGGCTAAAATGTTCCCTTCCGCATTAATTAATGATATTGGGCAATAGGATGTGCATTCCTCCTCTGGCTTGCCAGGTTTATGGATGGCAACAATAGTTGCTAACCGTTGATCTCTAGGGAGCGTCCCTATGTCGCGACTAGTTTCAAACATTTGTAACATATATGGGGCTATCTTGTCCGCTGTGTGTTTATATAATTCTATTGGAAGTCCGTTAGGACCGGTAGCTTTGCCCGACTGTATTTTGGAAATGGCCATTTTGAGTTTGTCTACTGTAATATTGGCTTCTAGACTTTCAGCTTCCTGCGGAGTTAGCCGCGGCATATGGATATAGTGAAGGAACGCAAGCGCTTCTGGGACGGAAGTAGGGTTTGTGGAAGTGTATACTTGCGCATAGTGTTGTGCCAGTGTATCTACAATGTGTTGCGGGTCTGACGTGAGTGCACCATTGTCGGTTCTGATCTGCACTATCCATCTACGCGCTCGCTCTTTCTTGTTGAGCCAGGCCAGAAATTTCCCGGCTTTGCCTCCAGACTCATAGATCCGATGTTGGACCGCTTGCAGTCGGGACTCAGCAGCAGCCCAGAGGTGTTCTTTGTATTCTTGTGTTTTCACGCATAATGCATGTGCAGTTTCGTCAGTGGGTATGGTTGCGTGTTGGGATTCTATATGCTGTACCTCCTGTTCTAATGTCTCTATATTTTTCTTTGTTTCCCGTTTATGCCCTTCTATAAGGGAGATAGCCTGGCCTCTTGTGACTGGTTTGTAAGCTTCCCACAGCGTCAGAGGGGAGGAGACTGACTCTTCATTTTCTTGGAAGTATTGTGAGGTTGCCCTGATTAGAGTTTTCCTGATCTTAGAATTCATGAGGAATCCTGGATATATGGGATAAACACGTCTCTGAACTGCGCAGTGCGCTTGGATTTCTGTCCGTATCGGGGAGTGATCAGAGATCCCTCTAGGTAAGTGTGTGGTCGCCCCCATCCTTCCCAGACCGTCCGTGGCCGTGAGTATATAGTCTATGCGGGAGAGGCTATTATGTGCTCCCGAGTGGAATGTGTATAGTCTCTCTGTCGAGTTTTGGAGTCTCCAGATGTCCAGTAGGCCCTGCGCCTCTATGAAATCAGCCAAGGGGGAGCTGGTGCGGTGTTGCGGGCGGCTAGGCGTGCGTTCCAATGCATCGATTACAGTCATGTTAAAATCTCCCCCCATTATTAGGTCTCCGTTTGGTAGTGTTAGGAGAAATTTGCCCAAATCCTGGAAGGTGGGGGAGTGTAAAGCAGGCGGGACGTAGACAGTTATAACATTAAACATTCAACCCTCCCATTGAAGCGAAATAGCCGCGAATCGGCCCTAGTCATCTTTAAATGTATGGTGAATAATGAGGGGAAATCGCTTTTGTACTAGAATCCCCACTCCCCGGGACCCTGCGGAGAATTCCGAATGGACCACTAATTGAAACCCCCAGAGGTCAAGGGCCTTACACATGGAGCCCATCAGGTGTGTGTCTTGCAGTAGTGTAACCGCCGGAGAAATGCGTTTTAAGTATTGGAGCACTAATCCCCGTTTTATCTTGTCTCCCAAACCGTTGACATTCCATGAGAGGAGGGACAGCGCCGGCACTTTGGTGTGTTGTGTCATGATATCAGATGAAGACATTGGGTATATAAGTCTTTGTGGCATATCGAACAGTAGAGATCAGTGTGAACCATGCATCATCGTGACTGTATATCGAAAGTCGCAGAACAAGAACTAATAAAACATCAACAAATAACACATTCCCATATCTCAAATAAGCGTCTCTTGTAGTCGAAGCCTGTATTCCACCACCCCCGCATAGTCTATACATCTTCACATATCGATTAACACGTATCCTATCTACATTGGGGATTGTTGCAGCAGCGATCATTATACATTCAATTAAGGTCCATACCCTCCCATCCCCTGTTCCACTGAAAAACTCAACCCCCTCCCTGCATCCCTGCCTAGTAGGTTTAAAACTACCCACCACCCCAATAGCAGAGTGCTTATAATCCCCGAAAACAAACCCATTAAACGTAGGGTCGTGTGGTGTTGGGGCCCGGTCGTCTCTTACTCCCTCGGGCCCACAGCAATACCAATACACATTAAGGGACACTTATAGTTCTGAAAGGTCTACTGTTCAATATCATGGTCCCAGTACAGCTTTAGTCCGGTAGAAAGGGATCTGATAAATCTTATGAGCAGGAATCACCCACCATCATCACGCGCACTCCACTTATAAGTAATAAGGGAGTCGATTACCGACCATCGTAACCGTACATTGCCTCATCATACAACACGTGCAGCGTCGCTGCCAGGACTGGCGGAGCGGGAGCTTCTGGATCTCGATGACGAACACCGCCCACTCCTGTGCCCATGGGAAGAGTCCCCGGGGTAATGTTTAGCGTCTCCGCGATTCAATTCTCCCTTGTGGTGTCAGGACTCGGGTGGACCCTCCTCAAGCCAGCGTTGTGCCTCTTCAGGCGTTGTGAAGAACCAGGATTTGTTACCGTTGATGACTTTCAACTTGGCAGGAAAGAACATCATATACTTAAATCCCTTGTCTCTAAGGGCCCTTTTGATGCCCTTGAAGGAGTGTCTTTCTCGTTGTACTTAAGGGTGAAGTCTGGAAAAAAACGAATCGTTGCATTGTCATAAGGAAGGTCTCCAGTAACCCTCGCCGCTTGCAGGATCGCATCACGGTCTCGAAAGTTCAAAATGCGTGCTATGACAGTGCAAGGTGGAGCTCCTGGCTTTGGCTTCGGGATCGGGGCTCTGTGTGCTCTTTCAATAGAGACTAGTGGGGATAGTCTCTTGGGCCTCAGGTGATGTAGGATAAGATCTTCAAGGAAGAGGTCCACACTGGGCCCCTCGGCCCCCTCAGGTACCCCCACCACCCGTATGTTGTTGCGACGGGCTCGTCCCTCTTGATCATCCAGGTGTAGTGCCATTTCTCAATGTTGGTGGACTAATTGTTTAACCTTTTCCTCCAATTTACGTGTCACTGTTTGTAGCTCTGCAACATTCCCTTCTGTTGCCGTGACCCTATTGGAAATTTTCCGCATATCCGCTATTATGAGGTTCATCTCTCCATCGTAACTTTATCTATTTTCATCTCTAGGTTTGTGCTGACTGTTTTTATCGCCGCCATGATTGATCCTAGGGATGGTTCCTCTGCAGGTGCCGCTTCTTCATTCGTTCCATCCGTGGCCGACAGCTGGCGAGGGACCGCGTACTTGTCCATTTTGTTGAGCTGGACGGCTGCCGCGGTGCTTTTAGGCTTCGTCATGTTACTGCGTGGGTCTCAAGTTAAGTTGTGCGGTGGCAGCAGGAAGAGCTACGGTACCTCCGAATCATAATATTGGTGCTCTTCGATGATGGTGTGGTCCGAGGGTCTTGCTCTATCTCAGCCTGCTGCTCACGTAGTTTAGGCTACATGGGTGGCTGTCTATTGATCCGGACTATCTCGTGGCACTGTCCGGGGTACGCCTGAGTCTGTTTCCCACCACAGCTTCCAAATTTGTATGTCGGCGGGTAGATATGGCTCCTATTTATTATGGAATAAGTAACCTGAAGGAGCCATGTAATGGCGGATGACTGTTGGCCGGATGTCACGATACAGTCTTTATTTCAAGGCCCTTCACACAGACACATGCAATGCCTGGCTTTATTCTGTCTACCCGCGCCAGCGGGGGTGCGTGGAGCTCAGAATGGGCGGGAGGGCTGTTCGCTCGTTTGGAGCTGTCCTGGGTGAATGCCGCTGTGCTGGCCTCTTCTATCCCCACCGTCCGCGACGTTCACTACCACGGCAGTGTCTTGTTTGGATGCGCCAGGGTTTATTTAATGCTGCATTGCCCCTACCACAGTATAGTGGTTCTCCACTGCAGTTGAGCGCCGCCCTCACCCTTCACTCTCAAGGCCACCAGGCCGAGTTCCAATTTGTAACACTCACAGGGGGGGGAACCTCCCCCGCTTCTCCTGGGGTCTCATCTGGCAGGAGAACTTGGGCTGTGGGGCTCGAGCGGTGCTCCCAGGGGGCCGCCAATCCTAGTCCAGCACGTCAAAGGAATCAGGCCGCTAGCCGCAGTGGTCGCGCACTCTTCAGTCCAGGCCCAGCGTTCACGCCTTGGGCCAGCGGATTACGTGACTCCGCCCACTGCAATCGCGGCAGAAGCGCCGCCGGTCATGTCAGTCCTGCTGCAATTTCCCAGCTAACTCTGTGCGTGGAAGCCCAAGAGACGGTCCCCCAACGGCACCGCATGTCACAGGATCGTGTGCCAGCTCACTATGTCCCTTGCGATGTCGGAGTGATGGACGGATTTATAGGGTATGCCACAGGCCCTTACAGAGCTCGGGAACTACGCCACCATTCCTCTCGGTGCCAAGCCACGCCCCCCAAGGCCTACCTTTTTGCCAAATTTGGTGTAATTCCGTTCAGCAATTCGGGCTGTAGTCTTGTCTAAAGTTTCCTATGGGAAGTAACATTGAGAAAACACGTTTTGGGACCCCCCTTTTTTATAGGCCCACGCTTGCCGAATCACCCCGAAACTTTCAAGACAGGAGCTGACCGGAGCAGGCCATAAGTTTTGAAAATTTTGCGACGATTCGTCAACCGGCGCCAAAGTTATTCGGAAAACAAAAAACGAGTTTCCTATGGAAAATAGGTCCTAACTATAACTACCTACTGGCGACCGCCAGTAGGTAATATATATTACCTACTGGCGGTCGCCAGTAGGTAGATATAGTTAGGACCTATTTTCCATAGGAAATCTGCAATATTCTATTTGGAATAACGTTGGCGCCGATTGACGAATCTTCGCGAAATTTTCCAAACTTTTGGCCAGCTCCCGTCCGCTCCTATCCTGAAAATTTCACGGTGATTCGTCAAGCGGGGGCCAAGAAAAAGGGGGGTCCCAAAACATGTTTTCCCCATGCATTTTCCCATAGGACCTGTTGACGCAGCTAGAGCCCGAACTGCTGAACGGAATTACACCAAATTTGGCAAAGAGGTAGTCCTCAGTTTAGACACATGCCTTTTGCTTAAATGGTGTAAATCTGTTCAGTAGTTCCTGAGAAAATTAGGGTAAAAAAGTTCGTGATATCTATGGCCTCGGAGGATCCGCACACCCTCCCCGCACCCTCCCCGAACCCTCCCGAGCATGAGCTGAATGCTAATTGGCTGCCAACACTCTGAATCAGGAAGTGATTGCAGCCATTTTGTGCCTCGGTAGAACCGAGGCAAAAGAAAACCGAAAAAAAAGGCAAAGAAAACGCGACAAGGGGGCAGGGTAGAAACACCCTGACCCCCTAGGCCTGCTCAGGGGGTCCCACAAAGACCCCCAATGCCCCAAACATTTTATTTTATTTTTAAATCGTGGGATACGCATCCCGCTGACGAAAAAATAAAACGAAGCGCGGGCTCCCGTGCTTCATTTTTATTTAGCCCCCGGGGGGGGGCAAGTCCCGGGGGCAATATCTTGATCATAATGGGGGCCCCCAGCCCCGGGGACCGCCACCCCGGGGCTTATCAGAATTATGGGGGGGCTCTCAGCCCCCCCAGCCCCGGGGACCGCCACCCCCAGGGCTTTATTAGATATGGGTGGGGGGCTCAAAGGCCACCCCAAGCCCTGGGGACCACCACCCCCCGGGGCTCTATATCAATGTATGCAGGGGGCTCATAGCCCCCCCGCACCTCCGGGGACCGCCACTCCCCGGGGCTTGTTTTTTTAAATTAAAAAAACCCTGTGTGGGGGTGCTCGAGCCCCCCCACACGCCCCAGGGACCGCCTCTTCCCCGGGGCACTAATTATTTACAATAGGGGGTCCGTTACGGACCCCCAAGCCCTGGGGACCGCCACCCCCCAGGGCCAGCTCCTGCAGTGTCCCGGGGTGCCCACCCCCGGGACACTGCTGTTTACAATGGCAGGGCGGGAGCCTCGCGGCTCACACCCTGCCATTGCAAACTGCTTTGCTTCATTGAAGCGAGAGCAGGGAAACCTGCTCTCGCTTCAATGAAGCAAAGCAGATTGCTGTTCCATACGGGGAGCAGCATGCTCCCCATGTGGAAAAGCTAAGCCGGTTCCCGCAGGAAGCGGGAGCCGGCTGGGACCGTGGGGGGATTGGGACCCTCCACGGTCCCAAACGAGGTGGCCAGGCCCCGGGGGATGGGGTCCCCGGGGCCAGTAGTGGCCGGGGAGGGGGGGCCTAAAAATAAAATAAATTAATAAATTTAAAAAACGGCCCCGGGGAATGGAGTCCCCGGGGCCAAAAGGGGACACAGGAGGGTGCAAAGGCAGCCCCCCTCCAAAAAAAAAAAAAAAAAAAAGGCCATGTCCCGGGGGATGGGGTCCCCGGGGCAAATTATGGCCTCGGGAAGGGGGGCCACATGGCCCCCTTCCCGATTTTTTTTTTTTTTATAAAAATAAAAAAATGGGGGCAGGCCCTGGGGGATGGGGTCCCCAGGGCCAATAAATTAGAAAAAGAAGGGGGGCTACACACCCCCCCTTAAAAAAAAAGAAAAGAAAAAAAGAAGGGATCGGGGCTGAGGCCACGCCCCCTCTGCAAACATGCCCCCTGGCGCATTTGCAGAGGGGGATCTAATTCCCCTTGAATACTGGGGGTCCCTGGGGGCCAACTAGCCCACCAGGAACCACCAGTATGCACCAGGGGGCTGCGTTGCAGAGAGGTGTAATGAGGCCACGCCCCTTTTTACACCTCTCTGCAACCCAGCTCCGTGACACTTACTGGAGGTACCTGGTGGGCTAGTTGCCCGCCAGGGGACCTCAGGATTCAAGGGGACTTAATCTCCCAACTTAAAATGCGCCACGGGGCGCGTTTGCACAGTGGTGAAGGTAGGGGGTGCCTGAGGTGATACTGTGCAAACACGCCCTGTGGCGCATTTTAAGTTGGGGAATTCATTCCTCTTCAATCCAGAGGTCCCCTAGGGGACAACTAGCCCACCAGGTACCTCCACTAAGCGCCACGGAGCTGCGTTGCAGAGTGTTGTAAAAAGGGGCGTGGCCTCTGAACACCCCTCTGCAACGCAGCTCCCTGGCGCATACGGGAGGTACCTGGTGGGCTAGTTGGCCACCAGGGAACCTCAGGATTCAAGGGGACTTAATCCCACAGTGTAAAACGCACCATGGGGCGCGTTTGCACAGTGGTGAAGGTAGGGGGCAGGGCCTGAGGTGATACTGCGCAAACACGCCCTGTGGAGCGTTTTAAGTTGAGGAATTAATTCCTCTTCAATCCAGAGGTCCCCTAGGGGACAACTAGCCCACCAGGTACCTCCACTAAGCGCCACGGAGCTGCGTTGCAGAGTGTTGTACAAAGGGGCGTGGCCTCTGAATACCTCTCTGCAACGCAGCTCCCTGGCGCATACTGGAGGTACCTGGTGGGCTAGTTGGCCGCCAGGGGACCTCAGGATTCAAGGGGACTTAATCCCACAATTTAAAACACCCCACGGGGTGCGTTTGCACAGTGGTGAAGGTAGGGGGTGGGGCCTGAGGTGATATGTGTGCAAACACGCCCTGTGGCGCGTTTTAAGTTGGGGAATTAATTCCTCTTCAATCCTGAGGGTCCCTGGGGACCAACTAGCCCACCAGGTACCTCCAGTAAGCACCACGGAGCTGCGTTGCAGAGTGTTGTAAAAAGGGGCGTGGCCTCTGAACACCTCTCTGCAATGCAGCTCCCTGGCGCATACTGGAGGTACCTGGTGGGCTAGTTGGCCCCCAGGGGACATCAGGATTGAAGAGGAATGAATTCCCCAACTTAAAACGTGCCACAGGGCGTGTTTGCACACATCACCTCAGGCCCCGCCCCCTTCCTTCACCATTGTACAAATATTCCTCTAAAATCAGCCGAACTATGAATTCCGATTTACTCATCTGTTATCAGGAGAGAACCCAGTGCTGCATCTTTTAGCCCAGCACTGACCCTGAAAAGTAATTCTAAGCTAAAAATATTCCTAAAAAAATCGTCTGTATGACTTAAACACATTCTTTGAACTGTTTACAGGAGGTTGGCCAGTGCTGGATCCAGGATCCACCACTGAGTAAGAAAAAGTAACGATAACACTACTTACCTGCTAAGTGAATTTTCTGCCGTAGGATAACATTGGTGATTCTAAGTGAAAAATATTCTAAGTGTCAACTTTTAAAATACAATAATATTCCTTAAAAATTACTACTGTAACCAAAACGCTTTTACTCAACTGTTTACAGGAGATGTCCAAGGACTGAATCTAGGATCCAGTCCTGTGGTTAGGAAAGTTATCCATAAAGTAACTGATTGCATTTAACTAGAAATTCACATTGAGCTCAATGTTGCTTTATGTTTGAAATTGTGTTGCCCCTTGCAACAACTGTAACTACTGTACTTAAAAGTCTGTTGCCTATTTGCCAAGTATTTAAACTAAAGTAATTCATTCTGAGAAAGTATATTTTGTATTGTAATGTATAATGTAATTATAATGTAATTAAAAAAATATATCTAAAAATAAATAGTTTAAAAAATGTAGTAAACCAGTATAAAAATATCAGTATAACAATTAATACATTAAAAATTGTCATTTACAAAACCTTTGAAATTCACTGAAAAAACCATAGGTTTCAGGCCTGATATAGTTAGGAATTAGCATTTAAAAATCCTTTGAAATTCACTGAAAAAACCATAGGTTTCAGGCCTGATATAGTTAGGAATTAGCATTTAAAAAACCTTTGAAATTCACTGAAAAAACCATAGCTTTCAGGCCTGATATAGTTAGGAATTAGCATTTAAAAAACCTTAGAAATTCACTGAAAAAACAATAGGTTTTAGCTGTGTTATAGCTAGCTGGACATTTCACTCAAACAAAACCATTGAAATTCCTCCGATATAGTTAGTTGTACTAACTACATCTCGCGCGCTGGCAAACCACTGCTGATGATGTCACATATTACATCATTCATGACATGGTCAGTGACATCACTGATGACATCTCAAATGACATCACTGATGACATCACTGATGGTATCATCCACGTGACAATCAGATACACCTCATCATACACTAGTATAACCTTTCATCACTCACTGTAAAATACAGAGTGCCAGATTTAAAACCATTGACACACCAATACAAGTTTCTAAACACCCACTCAGTGATTCCAAAACCTATACACACATCTAATTACTTACCTATAGATTCACTCATACATGCTGTCAATGATCAATAGAACACTATCACTTATACACCTATATCGACATTACACACCAGCACACATCCTAATCCCTTATGAAGTCATCCTACTCACTTATGCAAACAATGGATCATACTTACTTTTACTCACCTATACACTTATAAAAACACCACTTCATCTATTCATATAGATAATAAATCATACTTAGTGTGTTATAAAAACACTATTACAAGTATACAGTTATCTATACAGTCACTCATACAATCACTGAGTCATATATATACTTATTTATATACAACAACTGAAACATACACTGGCTTTTATTTTCCTAGTTTGTTGGACATGTACCATTGAGACATGTATTGGCTCATCACCACACCCATAAAGATATTCACTCACCCAAACAACTGTTATAACATGTAGTTTTAACTTCATATACCTACTGAATCAACTATTCACACATCTTTGGGCAGTCACACACCCCCCATCGAACCACACACACATTCACTCTCCCATACAAATGCTCAGTTAACTAATCAATCAATAATATAGACTTTCACGTAGCTAGTAACCAACTGGTGCAGCAGTTTACACAACAACTTACAAAGTGATACAGCTATTCACACAGTTTAGTCACTATCCAATATATTTAGTGAGACACTATAAATTAGTCAAGTAAACAGTCAATCACACTGCTACTAAATCCTCCATCCAGATATTTATATTTATATATCCACTCATTCTTCAATGCAAATTGCTATATATATAATACATATTTAAATAACGAACCAAACCACATTCACTGGATGATGTCATCAGTGATGTCATGAATGATGTAATATGTAACATCATCAGCAGTGGATTGCGGGCGCGCGAGATGTAGTTAGTACAACTAACTATATCGGAGGAATTTCGATGGTTTTGTTCGAGGGAAATGTCCAGCTAGCTATAACACCCCTAAAACCTATTGTTTTTTCAGTGAATTTCTAAGATTTTTTAAATGCTAATTCCTAACTATATCAGGCCTGAAACCTATGTTTTTTTTAGTGACTATATATATATATATATATATATATATATATATATATATATATATATATTACCTACTGGCGGTCGCCAGTAGGTAGTTATAGTTAGGACCACGTTTCCATAGGAAATCCGCAACATTCTATTTTGAATAACTTTGGCGCCGGTTGACGAATCCTTGCGAATTTTTCAAAATAGGTGGGGCGCTACGCTCCGCTCCTACCCTTAAAGTCTCGGGGGGATTCGTCAAGCGGGGGCTGAGATAAAAGGGGGGTCCCAAAACACGCTTTTCCCATGCATTTTTCCATAGGACCTTTAGACACAGCTACAGCCCGAACGGCTGAACAGAATTACTTGAAATTTGGCAGAGAGGTAGTCCTCAGGTCAAGGAAGTGCCTTTTGTAGGTTTGGTGTAAATCTGTTCAGTAGATTCTGAGAAAATAGCCTTTAAATCAATATATATATCTGAGCCAGCTTACGGTGCGCTTACCGTACGCGTACGGTGGCGTGCGCGAGCGCGATTCTGATTGGCCCTTAGATCTTAGTAAACATTCGAATCGGTCGAAACCAGGAAGCGGCGGCCGCCATTTTCTCTCTCGCACTCTGAGGGGGGAGCTGATAAACAAATGCCAAAAACAAATAAAGGGGCTGTTTAGACAGCGCCCATGCACATAACCATGTTAGTTGAGTCTTCAAAGATCCCCCAAGGCAAAAAACGGTAATTTTTTATTTTTCGAAAATTTCGCCGATTACGCTTACCGTACGCTTACCGTACGCGTACGGTAAAAAATTATTTTTAAAAAAAACCCCCACTCTCTCCACCCCGTGTGCAAATGGTGGCCGAAGGCCACCATTTGTGCATGGCATATAAGAGCACAGCATTTCCCCAAAAAATTTCAACAGATTACCTATCACAAGGAAGCGCATAATATGTCCTCCATGTGCGCACGGTGCGCGAAGCGCATCGTGCGTACATGGCCCATCTAGCGTAACGTGGGCACGCGGTGCACGTAGCGCACCGCGTGCCCACCGTGCGTGCACGGCACTAACTGCGTAAAGTGGGCGCGCGGTGCGCGAAGCGCACCGCGTGCTCACTGTGCGCGCACCGTGCGCGCACGGAACAAACTGCGTTAAGTGGGCGCGCACGCCACGAATGGTGTAAAGTAACTTAGCATTTAAAAAAACGTACAAATTCACAGAAAAAAACATAGGTTTCACACACGTTATAGTTAGGAATTAGCATTTAAAAAACCTTGCAAATTCACTGAAAAAACCATAGGTTTCACACATGTTATAGTTAGCGGAAATTTTACTGATAAAAAACCAATGAAATTCCCCCGTTATAGTTAGTGCAGGAAACTATAACTCACGCGACCGCAATCTTCTGCTGATGACATATGTGTCTTTATGAAAAAAAAATATTTGTAATATATGTATAGCTAAAAATTTATGGAAGAAGACATGGGCAAATAAGTGTCTAAATACAGTATTAGCATCAGCAGAGGATTGCGGTCGCGTGAGTTATAGTTTCCTGCACTAACTATAACGGGGGAATTTCATTGGTTTTTTATCAGTAAAATTTCCGCTAACTATAACATGTGTGAAACCTATGGTTTTTTCAGTGAATATATATATATATATATATATATATATATATATATATATATGTGCCTTTTTGTGTTGCTAATAACTTTGGCGCCGTTTGAAAAATCTCTCTAAAACTTTCAAGAAAAATGCTGCTTTTTAACTTATTTGTGCATGGACTGTTTTGGGGTGGTCTGTTAAGTGGGGGGGGTCACAAGGGAGTTGAGGGTAGCAAAATATGTTTGTTTTTTCATAGGAACTTTAGACACAGCTACAGCGTGAATCACTAAGTGACTGAATTTACACTAAATTTGGCAGAAAGCTAAATCTTGGTCCACTCGGTCAGTTTTTTAGGAATTAAGGCTCAAAAGCCTTGTATATTTCATGCCACGGAGGATCCACAGACTGACAAATCTCAAGCTGAGATATGATTGGCTGCCACCACAATAACCAGGAAGTGGTGGCAGCCATCTTAGGACTCAGTCTTGAGTCCTACATAAAAGTTAAAAAAATATAGACAGGATAGGGATACCCTTACTCCCTAAGCCTAGTGGTGGGGTCAGCACATATTGTAAGTTGGGGAGGAACCCATGCAGGCCCAGTCCCCAAGCCTCACTGATGTGGCGAGCAGTCCCCCTCTCAGATCCTTATAAGGACCCAGTAATCCCATCCCCCAAGGCCAGAATGTATTAAAAAGGGAAGTGTGATGGGCAGCTCCCCTAACTGAGCCTAAAGAGACCCAAGGGGACCACATCCCGAGACCCAAAATGTAGAATGAAATGGGAGGGGGTCCCACGGCCCCTCTCCTAAGCCTAAAAAGACCCCGGAGACCCCAAACCCTTGGAACATAAACCTAATTAATAGGCTCCCTGAGATCTTAGAAGGCCCTGGGGATCCCATCGTCAAGGGCCACACTTAAGTTTAAAGGGAGGTGGGCCACGTGACCCACCCCTCCTTGAGCCTTTAAAGGCCCCATTAATCTCATCCCCGGGGCAGTCTCATTTACTGTGTCCCAGAGAGCCAGTGTCCCACCCGCAGTACATAGTATAAAAATGGGGGATCATTTTGAAATCACCTGCTGGCTTACAATTGACCTCTGTTCTGCTTTTCTGCCCGCACTCTTGTTGGCAGGGAACCAGAGCACATATTGCTCCTCCCTGGAAGGAGCAAGCAGAAAACAGCTTCTTCCTTTGGGTGGGAGTAATGCCAGCACCTGCACCATGCGGATAGGTCCTGCAGGGGCCAACGTGGTTGTTGGTGGGTGCCCTGGGTGGGCACTGGGGAACCAACCAGTATTTAAGGCAGGCACAGAGGATAAGATCCCCGGGGACATAATAGGCTCGGGAAGGAGGGCTGCACGACTCCCTCCCCTTTTTAATATCAACAGGGCCCAGTTGATGGTATCCTGGGGCCTAATAATGTTCAGGGGGGAGAGTTGCGTGCCCCCCTCCTCTTTTTTATTCGTTTTGGCCTCGGGGATGGGTCCGTGGGGCCTAAAATGGCCTTTCTTAATGCATTCTGGATCAATGGATGGAGTCCCTAGGGCCTATAAAGGTTCAGGGACGGGTACAGCATGCCCATTTCCCCTTAGTATATGTTTTGGCCTAAGATATGGGGTCCCTGGGGCCCGACGGCCAACCCTTTGCCACAAATGCGGATGGGTTGGCCACAGGGCCTGGCTGCAAGGGTTGGGTGCCTCCAGAGGAGTTGTCCATGGGGTCATATATATGTTTTGGCCCCGGGGTATGGGGTCACCGGGGTCCACAGACCAACACTATGCCATGCACACCAAAAGCTGTGCGTTGCATGGGGTTTGGTGCCTACCGGTAAGTTGGCCACAGGCGCTGGACCCTGGCCAGGCCCTGGGTCAACCCCCTGCTGCACAAAGCAGAGGAAGTGTTGGCCCTGCATACTTTCTGTGGTCCTGGGTTCTAGGCAAGAAGTTCCAGTCTTCCTTCAGGTTCTTCAGACAGTAAGGCAGTCCTTATTCTGATTCTGTTCAGGTACAGGCGTGTTCTAAGGAGAGATCTAGGGATACCGATTTTATGCCCAGTACCAGCCTGTAGGCGGTGGACAATTATCTGTTCACCCTCTAAGCCAGTTCTGGGCTGCTCCCCACTCCCACTGGGTTTGGAGCAAGCCTTACTAAACACGAAAAAGGGGGGAAGTCCTAAGTGTGAGCTTCACCTACCAATGACAGCGTGTTCACCCTTTAAAGATCAGGAAGGGGCTGAGTACAGCCTCCAGGTTATCCTGTCAAGAATGAAAACTCCCCTCCGACACCCAGTTACCTTTGTAAACTTTCTGGGAGCAATACACATCTCACCGTAGGGGAGCCATCAGTAGTCAGAAAACAGTTGGACACTGGCAGAAAAGCCTTTTGGTTTAATCAACTTTCTTAAAGGTTATTTTCCAAAATATGAATGTAAAATCTGACCTTGCCATTAACTTGGATTTTAAATTGCTATTAAATGAGTCCTTGAAATATTTTGCTAGCTGTTCCCAAACTTTTGAATGTATTAAGTATAATAGCGTAAAGCTGTGTTAGACAATGAGAGAGCCATCCTTGGCCCAGTGTAAAACAACCTTGAGTTTTTTTCACTAATATACATGTAAAGCATTATTTATTGGGCAAAAAGGCCTACTTTTGTGGTGACTTATTGATATTATAAAAGGATAAATTTTGTCTATAAACATGGTGATTTTAATATTTTGAAATGGCAGTTTTAAACTACACACCCAGGCTACAGTGGCAGGCCTGGAAATAGGCTTTTACAGTGCTACATGCCCCAAGCCCGAACAAGCATTCAGGCCCACTAGTAGCATTTAATTTACAGGCCCTTGGTACATGTAGTACCATATATGAGTACATTAACTGTGTCAATCAGGTGTATACCAATTTCAACTTTTTTCAAAGAGAGATCAAAGCACTTTACCACTGGTAAAGTGTGCTGAGTCCTATGGCCAACAAAATCGGGTTCAGGAAAAGGAAGCAACAATCTGGAGGCATGTCACATAAAGGATGGTTATTTCCAACACATTCTTTATCTTTCTGTAATTTGTGTTCTGTATTTAAAGTATTCCTGGTCTGTGAACCTTGCTCTAAATCATGTTATCCATGTAATCCATCAGAGTTTATGCTATATTTTTCAATAGTTGCCCCTTTATTCAGTTAAGAACACTTGGGGAGAGGCTGTGGAGCAGCCTTGGCTAGTGTAAAGGTGCTACCCAGGCCACTGGAATTATGCAGCAGGTTTGACAGAATTATGCTCCAAGAAAAGGCAAGTTATGCTGTGTTATGCAACAAATTTTGTGACACACTTCATTATTTTGTAATTTTAACAAATGTTGCCACTAATTGGGCAAATATTTCACCTCAGTACTATTGGTTTTCCATCAGAATACAACTATCAGCAACTGAAAGGTGACCAGATAATTTTGCAAAGGGCCTTCCACTGATCCGTAATGTGTGGAACTGTTTAAATAACTTTTGACCCATTTGAGCTACAAACTAATTATTTTATTAAAATCTGAATATTTGAAGCAGATGATGGATAATGTAGCAAGTGTTTTAGGTCAATCGCTATGTGTTAAATGCTCTGATTACAGAATCAAATAATTCTAATGATGCTGGATGTTATATGCACTTACTTATAACCGGTTATGACAAATGTTTTAAAATCAGAAACATCTTTACTATTTAAGAACTTGAGAAAGTATAATATTTATTTATTATGTGCAGTAAACAACTATATAATACTATTACTAGTAGTAGCAGCAGTAATAATTATTATTTGACAAAAATCATATTATATGCAATATTGTAATAACATAATCCATAATAATACATTATAACTAGAACAATCAATGTGAAGAAGAAACAATAATAGATTTCAATTAAATGAACAAAAACTGACTGAGAAGGTAACCAGCCCTTCAGCTTTACAGAATTTGAAATTATGTCCCTTACAGTTCCGCCTCAAGACCCTGTATTGAACCAAGAGACACCTAAAACAGAATAAAACCACTAATGTGTCTGGAGATTTTAACGCGAGCATAACAACCACAGCGTATAGGAAAATGGGATTTTCTGAACTTGAAGCCCATTGGGGCGTTTGATCCTGCATCATACATATATTGTGTACCGCTGTCATACAGTTTGTATCTCCTTCAGTAAAACTGTGCGTTTATGGGACAACATAAACATCAGGATTGTGTCAGACTGATTCTGTGCATACCCTCAGGATATGTTGGCCTATAATGCTGCTAGCTCACAGTGCACCATCCGAACCCCTAACCTTACAGGGTAACAAATGTGTGCGTAACCTTAGAACATGACAACCGTGATCCCCCAAAGAAAATGGTAACAGATCTAGAACTTTTTGGTTTAGACTCTCATGCATATCCAAAGCAAATACGTAAGAAATACACAGCCTGTAGTTTCAATATTTATTGAAGCAGTGATATTATTGAGTAATATATGTGCGCTTGAATTGATAATAGAATGAAACATATTGCCATAATTAGCAATACAAGAACAGTGGGGGGAATTAATAATTCTACCATTGTGCTAAATCAATGAATATATGCTGGCATATATGTAGCGTAATGTAGTCGAAGGCCGGAGTGCACCTACCTAATGCGCCCTAGCAGCCGCGGTTGCTGCAGGTAAGAGCGGTGGGGCCAGGTGAGGAGGGATTTCAAGAGACAACCACGAGGGAAAATTACTTATTTATTTAATTTTCCTTCGAGGTCGTCTCTCGAAATCCCCCATCACCTGGCCCCACTACCCCACCGCTCTTACTTGGATTTAAGATGCTACATCGCAAACGTTACCATCGCATGCCATGACATCGCAGTTTTCACATCGCATGGTCTTTTACATCACAAGTATCCACAACACAAACCATTACATCGCATTTCCATTGAAATGCATACAAAATACATTTACAACGCACACAATCACCCCGCATGCTTTGACTTCCCGATTTTTACCCCTAGGCCCACTCCCATAAACCCGAAATTCTAAAACCTTTAATTACTACCTTACATGAGGATCCCCTGACCAGACCCTAAACCCTTAAGGCGTTGAAGTGCACATTTGAAAGCTTATTCGAAGGCCTCTGTGTTGTCTCCCTAACTCTACAGGCTGGTGGAAACAATACTTGTGTACAACATCTCACGGCTGCAGAAACCGTCACCAGATAGGCATTTCCCGGTTTTATGGTGCAGCAACTCTGATCAGTCAACATCAAATATCTCCCATTAGAGAGCAACCTGAAAGTCAGATGAATCACAGCAGTTAGAGAACCCGTCAGATAATAGGACAAGTTAGCTACGGACGTGTGACACAGGCTGTGCAGCGATACTTCCCTACACGCTAAGGAATGTCCTAAAGTACTCTTGCAGTCTGTGGCACTACGGAAAACTTCAGTATCGCCATTACCACAGCGATATCCAAAAGGTAGAATCCATGACTCAAGGACGTACCCTTCCACTAGCATTTCATATCTGCCTACCTGATGGTGTTGTAAACAGTGTGGAAAATGGAATGTCGATATTGGCAGAGACATAAAGCTATCCAACGAAGGTGTTTCAGCAACAGTAAATGGTAATTTTTTTTACTTCTCTCTATGTAACATTGTGCATGTCGCTCCTTCTTTGCCATAATTCTTTGCTGTTTTGTAAGATTGTAAGGTAGAAACAAATTTGTGGCATGAAGGTGTTGCCATGGTACGGGACAGGAGCAAAGTGTGTGGAGTGTCCAGCTCAGTAATATAATAGCCCTAAGCTGTGATTGCCCATGTTGTAGAGTAGACATATCCTCCTGTATGATGTCTATTGGATGAAACAGATACAGCTGCGACTCAATGCCTGCTGGATACCTTGGGATTAGTCCACCTTGACCAAATAGTGACCTCCCCTACACATACAGCAGGTCATTTGTTGGACCACTGTTTCACTAATCTCAAGAATATAATGTGTGAGCCTCCCCATTTCATCCCATGGTCAGATCACGCCCTACTTTCTTTTGTTTGGTCTCCTGACACGCAGAACCATAAAGTTAGACTCTCAAAGAAAGTAGGCCGAGTCTGGTCCAGACTATCGGTCAGCGACTGGGAAGCTGCCCTTAGGAGATGTCCACCTTCCCTTTTTGAGGATCCTGTGGCTGCCAATGAAGCCTTTGATCACTGGCTGAACTACACTCTAAATACCATCCTGCCTAAAAATGAAATGCGACATCGTGAAGGCCATAGCAAACATCCATGGTATACTGATAATCTCAAACAACATAAACAGTCTTGCAAACGGGCAGAGAGGAAATGGAGGAAAGCCTTTTCTCCCGTTGCTAAAATGGAATATAAAATAGCCCTCAGGTCTTATAAAAAATTACTCAAACTCACTCAAGCAGAATACTATCAAACAAAAATTGCAGAGGCAGAGAATTCCACCAGAGAGATCTTCAAGGTCTTTCAATCACTGGTTGCTACTCCTAGGCCCATCAATCCGCCACCTGACTTGCATGAACATTGTGAGGCGTTAGCCAACTTCTTTGCGACAAAAGTGTCTAACATCTACACTAGTTTTCCAGCACTCCCTCCTACGCCTGATAAATTGGACAATGTTACCGAAAGCTTGGAGTTGGTTGCTCCTAAGTCAGGCGATGATCTCATGGCCTTCCCGCTACTAGATCTTGTCACGGTGGAACGTCTTCTTACCAACTTAAAATCAGGCTCGCCTCAGGACATCGCTCCTCCGGCTGTACTCAAACTTGTCTCTAAAACAGTCTGCCCTATCATAATGCAGGTCATTAATTCATCTTTGACCTCAGGAGTGGTTTCCCCGAATTGGAAGAGAGCAAAGGTACGCGCTTTATGAAAAAAACCTAAGCTGGACCCAGAAGACCTGACCAATTATAGACCTATTTCATTGTTACCCAGTCTCAGCAAAATAGCTGAAAAGCACGTCAACCATGTCCTCTCTTCTTTTGTTGAATCCTCGGGTGCCCTTCATTCTTCTCAGACTGGTTTCAGACCTAAGTAAGGTACCGAAACAGCGCTGGTGGCGGTAGTCGAGGCTACCAGGAGGATTGTGGATGCTGGAGGCTGCGCTGCGGTGGTACTATTGGACCTCAGCGCAGCTTTCCATACGGTAAATCACTCTCTCCTGCTACACCGGCTGCGTCTTGCTGGGATATCAGGATTGGCTCTCAAATGGCTGCACTCCTTTTTATCCGACAGGTATTTCTCTGTCTTTGAGGACGAGGTGTCATCAAACCAGTTGCATCTGAGCCACGGCGTTCCCCAGGGATCATCACTCAGCCCTACACTCTTTAACATTTATATGAGACCGTTGGCTGATGTGGTGCTTCCTTGGGGAATTCAGCTTGTCACATACGCCGATGACACGCAGCTGGTGGTTTCTTTGGCAAGGGACAATAATCTACATCATGGGCTCAACAATCTCACCCCTTGTCTCTCCAGTTTCCTGGAATGGATGACTTCCTCTTGCCTAAAATTAAATGGAGCCAAAACAGATATCATGTTGTTGGGCTTCAAAGCTCCGATAAACCTTGATCCCTGGTGGCCCAGCTGTCTCGGAACCCCGCCCAAACCTAAGACCAAAATAAAAAGTTTAGGGGTTTGGATGGATGACACCCTAAACTTCCAACATCAGGCCAACAAGGTAGCGGCAACCTGCTATGGTCTCATGAGATCATTAAAAAAAGTCCTTGACCTTCTTCCCTTTGAAGCAAGACGCATTCTGGTCCAGTCATTAATTCTCTCAAGACTGGACTATGCTAATGCTATATATCTGGGGACATCAGCAGCCACTTTAAAAACTTTGCAAAGTGTTCAGAACTGCGCAGCACGTCTGCTCATGAAGATCCCTAAACACTGCTCAGCAAAATCTTCAATTCGTACTCTTCATTGGCTCCCAATTCAGGAGAGGATCACATTTAAGGCTCTGTGTTTGGCTCATAAGTCCATTCATAACATGGGCCCCTCTATTCTGAACCCTTGGTTTCAGCGCCATAAATCAATAAGATCCCTCAGATCCAATCATCGTAATCTTCTCGTGGTGCCCAGGGTGAGGCTCGCCCGGATGGGCGGCCGGCTTCTCTCTGTACAAGCGGCTAACCTCTGGAATAAGCTCCCCGATAACATCAGGCATGAATCAAACATTACCAGCTTCAGGAAGCAACTAAAGACTTTCTTGTTTAAGTAGGTCTATTTTCATCCTCTAGGTCTTACAGCGCTGGGATGCCCATGGGTAGCCATGCGCTATATAAGAAAGTATTCATTCATTCATTCATTGCCGATGATACAATGTTACTCCGAGACTATATTCTAGTAGAAAAGGTTGTCAAACTATTATCAACTACTACCAAAGCCCTTTCGAAATTTGTCTTGTAAATCTCACGCAGTCTATCAGTTACTTCCTGCTGTGAAACCCCCCAAACTTCATTGTATATTGCATAAAAGAAGACGTGGTTTTCAAGGGCCTAAGAGAAATTCCTGTAATCCCATATCATTAATAAAAGGGGACAAGTGTTGTTTTACATGAAACAATTAATGCACAACTTCCCAACACTATATATAGTCACCACCCCGAATGCTGTGTATGTGCATAACGTGGGACTGGTCTATTGATCTTAAACCGTTTTGTGTCACCCATGAAACGTGCCTGACATCTGTTAGTGTCTATGGGCCACACTAACCATTCCCCATGATTGGTACCTGATGAACTGTATGTGCCATTGCGAATTACGGTGTCCAATGTTCCCTCCGTGTAATTCGTGAGCTGCTGCCAGTCCATGAAACATGCAAATGTGGGACTTCTTGGTGTGTTTAAATCCTTTATCTTAGCCAGGCCAAGACATGATGTTTGTTGCACAGTGAGGAAGCGTGCGGGAAATGACCAACCTCTGATTCTCAATCATCGATACATTCATTTGGACCCATAAACTTACATTCACACACACATTCAGGCTGGCAAAATCCTGTGGCTGGTCAAGTTTAAGGAATAATGCTTTGAGATGTTTTTACCTATTTTCTCAACTGAAATTTTCAATGATCATAATTCTCTCTTGAGGTCAATAGATCATTTTAGTTAGATTTGTTTGATGATATAACATGGAATTCACATCTCTTATTTTATTCATTTAAATAATCACAGACTCAAGAATTTTTTTAAATTTTATCTATAAGCTCATGTGAGCGAATACAGTTCGAACTTCGTTTTCCTCTGGGAGGAAAATTAATTACTAATCAAAAGTCACCCAAATTTTAAAAATATTACAACGACAGTGGTCTGAGAAAAAGAGGATAGAGAGCAGACATACTACACAGAATTATATTTACCTAGGATGGTGTGGAAACCAACCCCTTGACCAAAGCGCTGGGAAGGTCTTCTAATTAAGAACCAGGAGACAAAGGCCTCAGGCCAGGTCTCAGGACAGGCTTCAAGACAGGACTCAGGACAGGATAGGTGACCTCTTCTAGATGCGACGCCAGCGTTGCACCCCTCTCTGACACTATCTCCCTCCTCGATTCTTCCGCGATCTTCTTCTAATTAATTAGCTCAAAATTCTAAGTCAATAAATCTTCTTCTTCAGCATTTGATCAGCTCTCGGACAGCATCTCAGTCTCTCAGCATCTTCATTTAAGGTGAGCAGCAGCTACAGCAGCAGGAGCAGCCTAACTAACTAAACTAGCCCAAATATACCTCTCATCGCTCATGTACCACCCATTAATGTTTCAAATGTTATGGAATCTCTACTTCTGATTGGGCAGGCAAAGGGGGATGATCATCACACCTTGCTAGTTTTTCATAAAACCTCTATAGTTCTTTGTTTAATATTACCATCCCTTATTACTTATTCACAAAATCTTTATTCCCACCCCTACCCACAATTATATCAACATAAAGAATACAATTTATCATGTGCTCTTCCTTTTTGCAGGACATCAGGTCAGTTCCCAGGGTATGTAGCCAATTCTCCTCTGGAGGACATCCAAGGATGGCAGGGTGACTTGGAGTTCATCTAAACCGCGCATGCTTGGCAGGTCATGTGGGATACAGGACACAGTCCCTCTCAGAGGCCCAAATATAAACTATGAGGAAAGTCGAGAAAATTGAATATTAGTTTAAAAAATAAATGATTTGACTGTATACCACCTATCTCTACTCTAATCCCATTTACTTAAAAATAGTATCAATGCATTAGCAATTAGTAAAAATTTGTTTTAGTTTTCGGCTTAAGCAGGTGCCTAGCATGCGAGTCTTCAAGCAGCCATGTTAGTTGCATATGCGCATGAGCAAAGTTTTCCCTCCAAAGCGTTAAAGCGTCATTTTTTGTAGAAGCAGCTGACGCATGCGCAGAAGATTTCCCGCTCTTTTAGTAGCCATATTAGATTTCACTCGTATTACTTATTAGTATAACACATAGGCGAGCTTCCCCTTTCTAAATATGTAATGAAAATGCATATTAATTTACACAATACATTATTAGCACGTTGTTACGGGTTTTATATGAGAGGATTGCTTACGAGCAAGTCTCTTTTTTACGAGTCTTTGCTCCATCAACGGTCTTGTTCAGAAAAATCATTTGCTGTGAAATAAGGCGTGCTCTAAACAAAGCCTTGTTACACAGAACATCTACTGTGTCCCTTCAAACATCAAACCCTTGTGTGGACAACTGGGAAAGAAAGGCATATTTTTCTTAGCTTGCACTGGCATTGAGCCTAAATAATAAGCCCCTGGGGCTGTTAAATGATGACCTCAGAACTATGCAAACGTCTGTGTAAATGTGTTGGAGCTATTCAGTGGTGGTACAGGGCAGTGTTTCAACTGTGTATAATTAAAGACAGCATGTGGAGTGCTTACTTTATGCAAAAAATGATTACCATAATGTTGAAAACATAACATGTCTTCATAATTAGCACTACCAATATACATTTCATCAGAATTATAAATAGTTGAATGCTCTAGATCTTGTAGCATCTCATGCACTGTATTAATGTCATTAATTAAAATCATGAGAGATAGACCTGGGGGTGATAAAGTCATTCAATTATAAATTGAACAAATATGGAATTTGTAAAACTTCAGTAGGCCCACATATATCATATGATATTCTATCCCAGGCAATTCCACCAGGAACTGAAACAGCAGTGATTATCACCTGGAAAGGTCTCTTTGCAGTTTGTGTGATGGAGGATGGGGCATTAAGACCAAGTTCACATGTTCAACAGCAGAGTATTCTGGGAGATACTGTCCATTCAGAATCAGGAAAAAGAATGCCACAAAACCAATCCAAAGAAACAGGAAAAGTAGCAAAATTATAATCCAAAGGAGTAACAAAGTATGCCTTCTTCAGCCAAAAGTAGATTATGTGCGGCCTGTCTCTGAGAGGTGGAAGAGGAAGTGGAGGTGTATCTGATGCAACTGAGAGAAGTCATTGTAGTTGGTGAAATAGCCGGAGGCTCTTCGATCTATTTTTTATAGCTCTGGGACTTCCTTAGAACTTGGAGTTTGCTCAGAATGGGGTACATTGATGTAGACACCATCCACTTTAGGGTGTAGAACAGAAATTTTAGTTTCCATACAAATTGTTTGTATGGTATTTGTTGATGTAGCAGGTAGAAGAGAGACTTTGGTGATAACTATCCCCAGCTGGGGAGTAGAATCTTCATCAGTGATCAAAGTTTTCAACGGGATTTCCTGTATGGTAGTGAAAGGAGACAGGTAACTACCCAAAAGCTCCCACATTTTACTGTATAGAACAAGCCACATGATGTGGTTTGCTGAGACCTATTGATACAAATCTCTTGTTTTTGCAGCCAGCGAGCGGCAGGAAAAGCACAGTTCTGGTACCTGCAACCACCAGGACAGGTACTGGTGCTCTGTAAAATGGCCCAAATTATTTTTGTCCACTAGGACAAGATCCCCAATTTTAGGGGTCCAACCAGGAATCACTGGCGCTTCTTTCGCCACTCCAGTCACAGTATGTTTTACTTAGACAATGCTTTGTGTGTCTTGGTTCAGTTCAGTTCCTGAACAACATCCCAACATTTATTTATTTGAGAAGGCGTTTCTGCCGCCAATGTGTTGGGACCATCGAGGTCTTGCACCCACATCTCAACACCCAAACAGGATTTCATACAGAGTCTGACCACCCAGGGATTTTTTAGACCGATTATTATGTGCTCTTTAGACCCCATATATGTTTTGGAACTCTCTATTCCACATGCACCCTTTTACAACTGTGCATGCTGCTGAATATTGTTGCTTTGTGTCCACGCTTGACAGAACCATCAGAATATGTAGTGTAATCATACTGATCAAAAGGTATCACTTCATCAGGTAGAGGATAGCCATGGTCATACTGCAGGAATGCTTGTGTTTGTAGTATAGCATCAAAGACGTCGATTACATCTGTTGTGCTGAGAGAGTTGGCCCATTGTGGCCATCGTGGATCTAAGGCTTTTGAATTAGGAATGCTGGCCTTTGACACAGCTTCTAAGGCCAGAACTGGTGTGATGGCAATTATTGATTTCCCCTGAGCTAATGTACTCTCTTTCACCACGGCAGTCTGTACTACCATTAGTATTTTTTGTGTTGGTGTAAAACGTATTTCGGCATTAGTGTATAAATTCAATTTATATGCAATTGGTACTCTTTTACCTTCATTGAATGTAATGTAGGTGTACCCTGACGACCCTGCAATTATTCAAATCACCAGGCTAGCATGTCTGGATGAATCAAGTCATAAAATGGTTTAACCCGTTCTGTGTAATATGGAATGTAATTTCTGCCAAAGTTTAGGAAGCCAGTATGGATTGAAGTTTCTACAAAGTGTCAGGTGGTTGCAGAAGCACACGCTTCTCTAAGAAGTGTGTTGCAAGGCTTTTTCCCTCACTTGACACTCCTATCCCAGAAACAGGACACTGAGATAGGCAATCTTTGTTTTACTGAAGTAAAATTTATAGCCTAAGTGCGCAAATCCTAGAACTATAGGATCTGCTATTGTTAAGTGCACACACAGATCATCATCCGTCAAATAAATGTTATCGACAAAGGACAATACGAAGTCATCAAATTGTAAAAGTTCTGTAGCCCAGGCTGAAAACAACCCAGGACTGTCCTTAAATCCCTGAGGCAAACAACAGAACTGATTCTGAGAACCTAAAGTGCTGAAGCTTGTCAAACACCTGCTTTCAGTTGCTATATTGTGGCAGAAAAATCTATTAGAGATGTCTAGTGTAGTTGTATATTTCATTAGTGCTGCGCTGTGCACGTTTTTTATTGCCAATGTTTGTGTAGCTGTATTTGAATGCCTGTAATCTAATACTAGACGGTATGAATGATCAGGTTTCATTACTGGAAATGGGATTATTGATAGGAGAGGTACAATTTCTATAACACTTTGGTATTCAAGTTCTGTGAGAATTTCTCTTAATAGTTTTTTGGCATTATTCTTGATGGGGTACTGTCTTTGAGGATGTGGGATTGACCTCTCTGGTATTATGTGATATGAGGAACAGTCATTCCATCCCACATGATTGTGGTATAATGCAGGAGCCAGTGCTAACACCTACTCCTTGGCATTTGAATGTTTAACTGATTCTGGACAAGGTCGGGAAAAGCAGGCTAAATTTCTCCCTTTGGGCTGTCCATGACAAATTCTGGTGGCCAAACATTTTCATTCAAGAGATTGTCATATCCAAATGACAAGTTCTCCCAAAAGATTGGGCATTGTATATCCCCTTCGTTTCGGAGCTCCATTTCATATAAACAATGCGGAAGGTTCACTCTCGTATCTGGTGTTTACACCGGGACATAGTCACTCAATGCCACTGCCACCAGAAAATCCATCAGGTTCTGGCAATCTATTGTTACTTCTGTCGCGCTGTCCAGCAAGATCAGAGCCCAATCCCCGTTCAGATACAGTGTCCTCAATATACGTGGCATACTTAATTTTGATGCCTGCAACTTTCTTCTTTTTTAATTGAACCATGGACTGTTTAAGTATTTGTTCCTTTTTAGGTCGAGCCTCGACAGGGCTTGCGCTGTTTGCAAGACCTGATGTATCTCTCCTGTGTGCTTTTGGCACACCCTCCGATTGCCATTTGTTGTTAACAGTGGCATTCAGAAATGCTGGCTTGTTATTGGTGCATTTGTGTAAATATCCCTCCTTTGTGTGCAGAGTTTCCTTCCTGGCGATCTAACTAAGAGAATATGTTTTTTGGCCAGCACACTGCACAGCGTGTGACGCCCACTCCTCCTTCCTCCTCTATGGGCATTGCAGACTTATACACAGCTTAGTTCCCTCCCACTCACTGCTCCCATCCGGTGGCGCCTTTGTAAGTACTCATCGCAGCTTGTTTTTGCTGGCCTGCCTTGCAGTAGGAAGAGAACATGTTTTGTTTACTTCACTTCATATGCCATGTGCTTAATCTTTCCTCGCGGGCGATCGTTGTTTACTTTAGCCGTGCTGTGTTAATTTTTTATTTCGCTCTTTCTTGGCTCATTTTGTGAGACAGTTGTTTTACAAAAAATCAGCAAAGAAATAACAGCTTCGAAAATGAATTGATTGCTAATCATACATTTTTGTCATGTGGAACCAGCCAGGTTTGAACCCTGGTCTCTTTAGTTGCAAACAAGACCACTTTGGCAAGGCGCTATACTGATGACTTTAGCAAACAACTAAAAAAGCACTAGTACAGCAAATAAATTCGCCAATCTGTATATTCAATTTGCAAGTCTTCTATACAGTCCTGTTATATCATGCCATACTTGCTCTGAGAGTGCAGAACAGATGTAAAAGCTGCTACAGGCAAAAAGTGGAATAAAGCAACATGAGTACTTTAGTATTGTAACTTTGTGAATACCCAATTATTATTCTCCATACACAGTTAAAGAAAGGTGTGCAACCTCTTACCAAAAAATACTGTTTTAGGTACGAACGTATGTTCCAGCATGGCCGATGCAAAGTTTTTGAGGATTCTCGTTTGTTTATATGATCGCCATGCACTACATAAAACTGAACAGAATACTAAAGCAAAAGAGAAGAGAAAAAAAGGAGTCATCTAAGGACCAACAGGGGCTGTAGAAATATTGTAGAAAGCCCTCACCACTCTTAGTTAAAAGGTCGCAAAAAATTCATGGTTTATAAACAACCATTTTACAATAAAGGTATTCTCATCCAAATAGGACTCCCACTGTTATGTGACAAGTGTGTCCCACATACAGCACATTATACACAACGAGCCATAGGCATACTCAGGGAACTTACACATATCGCAATAACCAGGGCTTTGAGTGGGCCGGGTACTGCCAGTGCTCAGCACCACCCATTCTAAAAAGCAGGTGCTGAGATGGGTCCCTATGGGGCTCTCCTTTACTGCCTTTGATATAACCTCAAAGAGGCTCGTTATAGTTCTTTCACTTTCTCATCATTTCAGAACGGAAGCATTTTCAATATTATATGCTACAAAGCCACAGTTGTGGCTTATTTATCTTATGCAGCTACCAGCCATTGACAAAGCCAGTAGCCCTGGCATGTTGTAGGTGTAATGTCACTTGTGTTATATATCTGGATGCAATGACAGAAGCAGCAGAACACCAGTCGGGCGGCACACTATGCTGAGCACAGATTTTTAGCTTACGTGTTTTAAGCCATACCCTTAATTACATCGGTACCGGCCCTTGGAGAGAATGCCCAGTCTTTTCTTCCCACTTATAGCCCTGGTAATAACACAAAAGTAAATGATACTAGAAATGGATTTGGACAGACGAGTGTGAGAAAATATCTCTACTGAGAATACCTTGAATATTTTTACAACCATTTTACAATAAAGATGTAGGCTTTGTTCTGAATAGGACCCTCACTGTTAAGTGGCAGGAGTGCTCCACATACAGCATGTTATACACAGCGAACCACAGCCGTGCTCAGGGAATGCATTTTTTATCACAATAACCTAAAAGTAAAATTATACTAGAGCAGATATGGGCAGACTGGAGTGTGAGAAAATATATCTTTACTGAGAATACCTTGAATATACGTATTGTTCTCAGAGTCAATGTTACAGATAATGACTAGTTCCCACAGAAAATTCAACTGTTTGCATGATACTGGACTGATAAATAAAATACAACCAATTCCTGTTTTGTACGTGTGCTTTTGTCTTCCCTACCACACCCCCTATTGCTCTCTTTTGGCCGTTTGCCTATCTGCCCCTACCCCTTCTCTATGTGCTTTTCCCCGCATTCCTGCAACCCCTTACAAAGTGCGCTTTTCCAGATTCCATTTTGGGAGGATAACCTTGGAAGCAGAGTGCAGACTGACCAGCTGTGTGCCCTGGGTGCTGTCTAGCAAGCAGTAGAAGGCGAGCATTTACCTCAAGCTGCAGCATTGCAGCTGCATGCAGAGACCGTTAGGAGCGCCTGGTAAAGGGCTCCCTAATTACTTTGTAATCGCACTGTGAATCGCTGTACATTGTGACATTTTTTAACTCACTACTCATTTGTACATTTTAAATATAATTTGCGTCGTGCACTCACCCATTTAGCAGCACAGAATCCCCGGTCCACCACCGATAATTCGGATTGAGTGGAGGGATCACGTGCAACAGGAAGGGCCCGGCACTTCCGGTTAGCCATCCAATCAGCTGCTGGCAAAAATAACTCAAAGCCAGATGCAAAGCGCAACGCGCAGCGGACGCGCTTAAACTCAGAAAGGTGAGCTGAGAATCGTATTTAGTCCTTAGGAGCGCCTGGTAAAGGGTTCCTGCCTATCTGTATATGTTGGTGACCGTTAGGAGCGCCTGGTAAAGGGCTCCCTAATTACTTTGTAATCGCACTGTGAATCGCTGTACATTGTGACATTTTTTAACTCACTACTCATTTGTACATTTTAAATATAATTTGCGTCGTGCACTCACCCATTTAGCAGCACAGAATCCCCGGTCCACCACCGATAATTCGGATTGAGTGGAGGGATCACGTGCAACAGGAAGGGCCCGGCACTTCCGGTTAGCCATCCAATCAGCTGCTGGCAAAAATAACTCAAAGCCAGATGCAAAGCGCAACGCGCAGCGGACGCGCCCAGCGGGCGCGCCGCTGGCGCGCCGAAGGCGCGCCAAAGGCAAGCCCGTCTGCACCCGTCCGCGCCTGGACCGCGCCTAGGGGCCCCCCCCCCTGATCCACCTAAGCTAGCTCAGCTACCTACTTCTCTAATCTACACCAGAAGACAGCTGCTAAACATCAGGAGCATCTCCAAGAAGTCACAAACCTGTCCATGCTGCACCACTATACCACCTCAAGTGCTAACGCCATGCAATAATTGCACACCCAGCTCTAGGATACCACTCTCCACCTCTATGGGTCCCTCTACCATCCCAACAAATAATTACATTGTCACAGCCGCACTTATTAATGTCCGCTCTTTACCTAAGCATAAATATGAAATACTTGCTTTTCTGGAGAATCATAATCTTGATCTCTTATTTCTTACTGAAACCTGGGCCGATCCATCATCAGGGCCTGACTTTGCTGTTGTAACTCCAAACGATTTTTCTGTTAAAAGACTGGACAGAATTAACAAAAGAGGCGGAGGTATAGCTCTTATACATCGTGATATTTACAATATCAAAATAGATCCCATTTTCATCAATAGCTATGAAGCTTTCTCCTTTGCCATATCACTCACCAAAGCATTCACATTCAAAGGTATATTATTATATCGCCCTCCTGGATCTCGAACAGACTTCCTCTCTTCTTTATCGTCCCTTGTAGAGCCTTCCGCAGGAGATGCTAATTGCACTATTCTAGGTGACTTTAACTTTCACCTAGAATCCAATAATGACGAAAATACATCTGCTCTACTTTCTGAATTCGACTGCATTGAACTCTCTCAACTGGTAAACAAACCGACTCACATAGCTGGCCACACTCTCGATGGACTTTTCACCAACAATAAACACATCTCATTAGGAAATATCCTTCCTTTAACATGGACTGACCATTTTGCAATTCTTTTTAACATTAACACTGAACATAAACCACATAATCAGACCACCATTCCCTCGCCCGTCAACTTTAAAGCCTGGAACAGCATTTCCTCAGAAAATATTAAAGTACATCTGAAAGCTACGCATCAAGATCTCCCAGACAATCCTGAACATGCAGCCATGCTTTACACACAATGGCTTCGCCTAGCTTTTGACACACTTGTCCCAATAAAAAACACTTCCAAAAACAGGAAAACTCCATCCGCCCCCTGGTTTTCTGAGAAATTAAGGCTAGAAAGACAGAAATGTCGAAATCTGGAGCGCCACTGGTGCAGAAACTACGACAATATATCTAAAATTCAGTATAAGGAAGCACTCTCTAACTACAAAAAACTATTAATAACGGAAAAAAGTAAATTCTACATTAATCAAATCGAATCCTCTCAAGACTCCACGAAACATCTTTACAAAGTGGTTACCAAATTATCAGGTCTAGACACATCTCCGTCATTAGCACCAACTCAAACCCTCTGTGATAATCTTGCCAGCTTTTTTCAAAACAAAGTCATGAACATTTATTCCAGTTTTTCTGCACAACCCACTAAGTCCAACATTGATCCTTCTTCACACAATTGTTCAACATCTCAAAACAACAACCAGGATGTCTCTCCCTCCTTCTCAGAATTTAAAAAAATCACAATCGAACACATAACTGACCTTATCTCCAAATCCAAATCCGGATCTCCCAATGACCCTTGCCCACCTAATATAATAAAAATCATTCCAGAAATTATAGCCCCAGAATTGGCCAAAATTTGCAACTCCATGTTTGAAACAGGAATATACCCCTCCATCTGGAAAGAAACAGTAATCAGACCACTCCTAAAAAAAAACAACCTTAATCCTTCTGACTGTTGCAATTACAGACCCATAGCAGGTCTCCCTTTTCCAGCAAAAATCATAGAGAAGGCGATGAACACTCAGTTGGCCGAATACATCGAAAACAACAACTGCTTAGACGAAACCCAATTCGGATTCAGGAAAGGACATGGAACAGAGACAGCTCTCATTAAAACAGCGGATGAAATACGAACAACTATGGATAAGGGTGGAGCTGCAGTCTTGGTGCTGCTGGATCTTTCAGCAGCATTTGATACGGTGGACCACTCAATCCTAGTTGACCGTATCTCAGCCATTGGGATCAAAGACAGAGCCAAGGCTTTACTAACTTCCTTTCTAGCCAATCGATTACAACAAGTAAAATTGTGCAGTTTTCTCTCTCCTCCCTTTTCCCAACCATGCGGTGTCCCCCAGGGCTCTTCACTAAGCCCTACGTTGTTTAATCTTTATGTCGCAGACCTTGCTAGAATCATAAAAGCTCACGACCTGCGACTTTCATCTTATGCTGACGACACCCAGATTGTTATAGAAATATATGGAAATGGAAACTCAATCGCAAACAATTTTAAAAAAGGAATGTCCACCATCTGCACTTGGATGTCAAAAAACTGTCTGAAACTAAACTCCGACAAAACTGAGGTGATGATATTTGGAAAGCCATACCCCAGCTGGTCGACCTCTGTGTGGCCAGAGGAACTAGGCTCCCCCCCGGTTGCGGTCACTAAGGTCAAAAACCTTGGAGTTTTATTTGACGATAAGTTATCATTCATGCCACACGCCAATTATATCACCTCGTCCTCATTCGACACCATCAGAATGATAAAGAAGCTTCTACCCTTTCTTCCTCCTAGCGCAGGAAAAACTCTTGTTAGTACCCTTGTCATGTCTAAAATAGACTATTGTAATGGACTATTTATTAATGCACAAGAAAAAGTCCTGCAAAAATTACAAATGGTACAGAATGCTGCAGCCAGGATTCTCTCAGGCACTCCCAAATTCAAACCTATCTCAGGAGTCATACGACAGCTTCACTGGCTACCCATCAAGAGCAGGACTAAATTTAAGGCATTATGTATAGCCTATAAATCAATCCACGGCTCAGGCCCCGAATTCCTTAAGAAAAGCTTTTGCCTGTACAGACCCAGCAGGACCTTACGTTCTAGCTCTAATCAGCTGCTAATGGTACCTAGAACCAAGAAAGCCACCTGGGGCGACAGGAGATTTGTCGTGGCTACATCCAAACTCTGGAACAAACTTCCGCTTCATATCAAAAGTTCCCCTACATTATTATCTTTTCGGAAGAACATAAAAACATAGCTTTTCCAATAATACTCTCCGTCTCTCCTGTTTTGTTTAAGTTGTCCTATAGCGCCGAGACACCCCCGGGTAGTTGCGCGCTCAATAAATTGCTTAAATAAATAAGACGGTGCTGGTCAGCTCTCCTTATATAGCATACTGAGTTATTGTTATTACAGCAAGAGTCTGCTGTCGCCTGCCTGTGACTCTTCAACTCAAGCAGTCAAGACTTCCAAGATGACATTCAATCACAGAATGAAAATGCACGCAGCTGTGAATCCCAATGTTTTGGAGTTGAGATTTGCCAGTTAGAATGTTTCAGGCAGTTAAACAACACACACACCAGGCATGATGGGAGGCCAGCACAGTCCACATCCCCTCCTCCTTCTTTGACCCTCAAGAGCCATGAGGCCAGGCAGGCACTGTGGGCCTCTCATGCTCGCACAAGGTCAGCTGTCCACAAAGAGAGGTGCCCCTGCTGGTACCAACTGGGTAGTGTGGGTGGTTGTAGTGCCTGGTCTGCTGTAGTGGTTTAAAAAGTCCAACAGAACTCTCCCTCTGATATTCATGGGTGAATTCTTGAAAAGACGGCCAGGCTGGTGTCCTTACTCGAGACACTAGCTCTGTATGGACCGAGTCTGTCTGCAATATAAAAATTCTTATTTCCTGCAGATTTAAAACTCCATTGCTCACACCTTTCAGCGGTGTATTTTTCATTTGTGTGCACATTTAACTTTAAGAGCACCGCAGGTGGAATGCACTATATAGAAGTCATTCTATCTTGCAGTGCTCAGGGATGACTAAATTAAATCTGTTTGCTCCAGTAGGATAATCAAAAAGCATGATAGTATCAGTTTGTTAGACTGCTGATAACGTACAAGCTTCTTTATTAACAGGCAAGCTCAGAACTGTTACTGAATAACTTAAAAAATATTGAAATGTGTTAGCTAATGCACTAAGTTTACAGTGAAGTCAACCCTTAAACTGTTTTTAAACACTTAAGTAGACTGATAGACTGAGGGATGTGAGTGTGGTGGTATGTGAGTACTCTCAGCCATGATAATTTACCACAAGCTGTAATGTCTTTAATGGCTAATGTAATATAGTGGATAATGTGCTGCATGGCTAAGCACTTATAGAGTCACAAAGGCGAGACCTATTGCATTTTAAATGCTTGTTTATCATGTAGTCAGATGAGGGTTGTGAGTCCTTCTTCAGTTTCATGCACTGCTCTGATCTGCGCTCTGACCATCCACCTCTCTCTGAGCCTTATTAGGATGATTCCTGAAAGGAGCGAGATGATTGTGTATCAATATCCTGATACCTGTCAGGCATTTTAATAATTTCAAGGTTGCTCAGATTATAGTACTCTCCAGTGGCTTCCTGTTGAGGAGACCCACCCTGTGGCTTAGTCATTTCTTAATTTTTCTTATTATACCACTTCTTCTTTGGCAAAGAATTTGTTTGCCATGAGTTATTCTTTGCTGAATTACTCCTAATTTGTGTTTTACTAGGCGATGGTCCCAAATTATCTCTACCCACTGTTGCGTAAGTTTCTTCAATCATTTTTGCTAATTCGTGCTCCTTTTGTCCCGGAGGTAAATACCTTAGATGCTGGCATATAGCCTGTGCTGCTGCTTCCCCTCTAACCCTACTTAACATTATGGCTGATACTGCAGCACAATTGCCCATCAGTTTTATTTCCAAGTCCAGGGCAGGGGCTGCCCCGTACTCATTTTGGATCTATTTTAACACTTCTAGTCAAACAACTAATGAGGGTGTGTCATGAGTTCTGGTATATACTGCAGCAAAGACTGTGCCCAAAGTGGTGCAGTCCTCTACAGGGGGAAGACGTCCCTATCAGCAAGCATATGGTAAGAATCCTGGTGTCCCATATGGGGAAACACTGCATCAAGCTGACTTGTTTTCTGTGCAATCCAGAATGGAATTTGCTTTCGCCTAATGTGAACTTTTCCCATGACTGTATTTATAGTTTGTTGGCTGATACCCAATGTAACCATTTGTAGTTGTGCAGCTTGAACAGCCATGCAGGATTATCGTTAATTGATTGCATATTGATCTGTTTCAGACTTCTATATATGCTGACCAAACTATTATATAGTGTTCATACTTGTGCTGGTGTTAAATTAGCAATATT
The DNA here is from genome assembly GCF_964204655.1 of Triturus cristatus. Lineage (NCBI taxonomy): Eukaryota > Metazoa > Chordata > Amphibia > Caudata > Salamandridae > Triturus > Triturus cristatus. The sequence goes on from NC_140586.1 coordinate 255,608,845, forward strand.
TGAATGTGGTGTGTAGCCGGCTAAGATTGACCATGTTGCACCCTCATTGCTAAGGGGACCAAATCTAACTTCATCTATAGTGTGCGGTAGGGTGCCATTAAGCCCATTTTGGTGTTCTCGGTATGTTAGTGGTATTTCTAGATCTTCGTAAGGTGTGTAGTTACGTGGAACATCAGTTGAAGTGTATTTGTGAAACAATCTCAAATGATTGTTAGCTGCTGGGCATTTAATTCATGAATAGAACATCTCTGTCCTCAATGCTTCATGAGCCTCAACCACGAAGGTAACTTACCCACCCGTGAGTGTGAGACCATTCTGTTGCAGCATCTGAGTAACTGCATGTCTGCAGTTTTCAGCTATCTTTACTGCTGCTGGTTCAGCCATCAGAGTATGTGGAAATCAGAGAGGGTACCACTGTGGGACAATCTTTTGAAAAGTTCAAGCTTGAACAACCTACAGCCAAGACATAGGGAATCCCTACTTAGCTGAGGAGGATTTTACTTAACACCTCTGAAGTCTCAGTTTGATAGGTGAGTAAGGTTATTTGGGTAAATAAAAGAAAACTACTGAGGCGATCCATTAAATAAGAGCCCAAACTCTAACGTTTGTGGTGCCATGTCATATGTTTTGTACCTCCTTCAGTAAAACTGTGCGTTTGTGGACAACATAAATGTCAAGATTGAGACAGACTGATTCTGTGCACACCCTCAGTATATGTTAGCTGATACTCCTACTAGCTCAGTGTGCACCATCTAAACCCCTAACCTTACAGGGTAACAAATGTGTGAGCTAACTTAGAACATGACAACTCTGATCCCCCAAGGAAATTGTGGCAACAGATCTAAAACCTTTTTGTTTAGACTCTCATGCATACCCAAATGAAATACGCAAGAAATACACAACGTGCACTTTCAATATTTATTGAAGCTATGACATTCTTGAGTAAAATATGTGTGCTTCAATTAGTAATAGAACAAACCATAGTACCATAATTAGCAAAACAAGAACAGTGGAGAGAATGAATAATTCCATAATTATGCCAAAATAATGAATATATGCTGGTGTATAAGTAGTGGGATGGAGTATAATGTAGTCAATCAATCAATCAATCAGGTGTTTGTTAAGCGCGACTACTCACCCGTAAGGGTCTCAAGGCACTGAGGGGTCGCAGGTTCCAGTTCATCAAGAAGGGGGACTGTTGAAGAGCCAGGTTTTGAGGTTTCTTCCGAAGATGGGGAGCGATGTTATCTGTCTGAGGTGGAGCTGAAGGTCGTTCCAGGCTCTGGCCGCGCAGAAGGAGAAGGAGTGGCCTCCCTATCTGGTCTTTCTGGTGCGGGGGACCATGGTGTAGGAGAGTTGGGCTGATCGTAGTGTCCTTTGGGGTGCATGGAATTTGAGCCGGCTGTTCAGGTATGCCAGTCCGGTGTTGTGGAGAGCCTTGTAAGCGTGGGTTAGCATCTTGAAGGTGACTCTAGCTTCGATGGGGAGCCAGTGGAGTGTGCGCAGGTGCTGGCAGATGTGGCAGTGTCTTGGCAGGTTGAGGACCAGTCTTGCGGCGGCTTTTGAATGTTCTGTAGCTGGCGGGTGAAGTTTTTGTTTATTCCGACATAACGTGCGTTGCCGTAGTCGAGCCTGCTGGTGACCAGGACGAGAGTGACGGTGTTTCTGTGTTCGAGGGGGATCCATTTGAAGGTCTTACGTAGGAGGTGGAGGGTGTGGAAGCAGGAGGACGAAACAGAGTTGATCTGGCGGTCCATTTTGAGCTCTGAGTCCAGGATGATTCCCAGGTTGCATGCGTGTTCCGTGGGGGTGGGCGGGCTTCCGAGGGCGGGGAGCCACCAGGTGTCATTCCAGGCATCGGGGTTTGGGCCGATGATGAGTACTTCCGTTTTGTTGGTGTTTAGTTGTAGGCAGCTGTTTTTCATCCATTTGGCAACAGCTTCCAAGCCTTCTCAAGTTGTGTCTGGCGGTGTTGGGTTCGTTGGATAGGGAAAGGATGAGTTGGGTGTCGTCTGCGTATGACACAATGTTGAGTCTGTAGGTTCTGATGATGGGGGCGAGCGGAGCCATGTAGACATTGACGAGCGTAGGACTGAGGGAGGACTCCTGGGGGACTCCGTAGGTGTAGGGTCCGAGAGGAAAGGGGGGAGTCTGACCCGAGGCGTTCTGCCGGAGAGGAAGGAGCGGATCTAGTCGAGGGCCTTGTCTTGGATCCCTGCGTCGTGGAGTCTGCGTATTAAGGTGCGGTGAGAGACTGTGTCGGACGTCGCTGAGAGGTCAAGAACTGCTGTTTCTCCTTTGTCCAGTAAGGTACGGATGTCGTCTGTTGCGGCAAGAAGGGCAGTTTCCGTACTGTGTTCCTACCTAATGCTCCGTAACCTAGTTTGGCCCTGGGTGAGTGATCTGCCAAGAATCCCTGCCAGGTGATCTAACTCCCCGTTACCTGTGGGCAAGTATCATAAGGCTGTCCGTCTTGGTGTCGAGCAGAACATCTCTCATGGAGAGGATAGGAATCATCTGAGCCGGAATTCTGGCTTACTGCAAACTCAAAGTTTCAGCATAGTGCTCCTCTGATTTTAACGAGGAAGTGAGTTTGTGTATATAATAAAAAGTGCCTATATTTACTTGTCTATGTCTTTCTCAGCCAACAATTGTTTATGTTAGCTAGATAGCATCTTCTCTTACACTGCAACAATAAGCCATGACATTTGTGCAGTGAACTCTATACATCGTGCTGAATGTTGAAGGTGTCATGATTGTGTGCCTATGAAACTCAAATGCACCCAAATGCAGTTTTGCAATGAAACATACACAAATGTATGTCTAACGTCACTGTGTTGCAGAAAGATGTGAGCTCAAGAAGCATGAGCAGAAAGATGGTACAGTTTCTCATGGGGCAACGTGACATCACATTTCCCAAAAAAAGGAAGTGTAGCACTCATTCCTCTCTTTTATTAACTTGGCTTTGGAGTTAATTGTGGCTGTGATAAATGGATGGGTTAGATCAATAGGTTATTGATAACTTTACTTGGCAAAGACACCTTCAGGGTTCTCTCATTAATTCTAATTTTATGCAGTATTGGCCACCAATGTTATCATCAATCTAGAAATACACCCCAACGCATGGAGTGATCATTTATAGCTTTATTTTACACTTGATCCTAATGCAGTTAAAGGGAGGGGCAACATGGTTTCTAGTTTTGATAAAAATCACTCAGACCATGTTTATGTTTGGAAACATGTGACAAATGACATACTTTTGAATTGGTTGTATACTTTAACACTACTTCCTAAAAAAATGTCTTTGCAGCTGGATTAAAAGCCTCTTGGGTGATCATGAAATAGCAGATCAATCCTCCCATTCGGTAAACATCACTCACCCTGCATCCGTGACCCCGCATGTTATTACAACTCGGTCGTTACAACGACCGCGTTGTAAAAATGCAATACCATTACCCCGCAAGTCAAAACCACGACTTGAGGAGGGGGGGAGAAGGTGTTGGATTTTAAGTCCAACACCTTCCCTACTGTCCACACAGACTTGAGTTTGAATAGTAAATCATACTATTCCAACATCCATCGCCCCCCTCCGCAAGTCGTTACCACGACTTGCGGGGTAATGGTATTGCGTGGTTACAACGCGGTCGTTGTAACGACCGCGTTGTAATAACATGCGGGGTGAGGGAAAGCGGGAAAAGGAGTGCTATTCCTCCCATTCCTATATTTAGGATGTACTCTAAGGTTTAATGGCAAAATATTAAAATCAATGAAGAGGCAAAGCTTTGGTTTGAGTTCCAATCTGCTGTTTCTTTTTGCAGAATGCATACAGTTTGGTTTTTAATAGCTAAATGTTTAGGTAAGGATAGGAAAAAAAACATCTCGGGAGAGAAAGACACCTGGCTCTCTTATTTTTGTGAGTTGTATGCTTCAACTATGATTAACCTCCATGACCCGAGCTTGTGACTTCCTAATGGAAGTTATTGTCATTTTGAATTTTCTTTAGGTGAAATTGCTAATATTATTTTAGAATTGAATAACAGTCCAGCGCAAGCACTGGATTAAATGCCAGCTTGTTTAGTCAAAAGTGATCCACATTTATGGGCTGGAATCCTGAAGCCATTGTTCGCTCATTGTTTGAATGCAGACATACTTCCCAAGTCTACCTAGTGTGTCCTTGAAAAAAAAGGGGTACTAAAACTTGAAGCACCTGGTTAGTGCACTAACCTGAGGTCTGTGTAAATGGCCATGATAGCTGGAACTTTAAATTGCAAAAAGATGGTTGCAGTGAAGGTGAGGAGGGCACAGTGGTGCCTGCTGACAACCAGGTTTCTGGTTTCAGGATTGATGGAAGCTGTCTTGAAGTGACAAAGTTCCAAGAGAGGGTCCTATTCTCCCAGCTGTCAGTTGAAGATGTCCAGATAATTTATGTTTCAGGCAGTGTGGCTTGGAACCAAAGGAGGATGCTGATGGCGGATACAGATCTCTCTTAAGACAGATCGATGAAGCCAAGAAGAGGACTGAGCTTGAAAGTGGTATTTATAATCTATCATTAAAGTGTTAATCTGGAGCTTTCTCGAAGATTACTATACGTTTTCTATAATTTAGAAGACTGTCTCCAGCAGGAAACTTGGGCATGAAATAGAGGCATTTAATTAGATGATAGAGCAGCTGAATAAATAAACCACAAACAAGTATATCAGGTAAACTTGAGGTCAGCAGGAAACACAGGCTTTTAACTAATCTGGGGCAGGAAATGGAGGCCTCTATAAGCTTTTAATGAGATGGTAGGGCAGTTGAATAAATAAACAATGCAGAAACATACCAGGCAACCTTGAGGTCAGCAGAAAACAGAGGATTTTAACTAATCAGCACCATGTTTGTTCAAACAGAAATTCCAAGCATTTGTACTTAGTTAAACATATCTTGAAACAGTGTACTTCGACTAAAGTATATAGCATGCGTAAATAAAATGCACTGCACTGTACATAGCACCTGCCCAACTGTAAAACAATGAGAAGTACATTGGAGAGTACATGACAACTTCCCAACGAGAAAACAGGGAACATTACATAGCAGAATATATGGCACTTGCCTATCTAGAAAACAGAGAAAAGTGCATTGCAGAGTACATTACACCTGCCCAATTAGAAAACAGCAACAACAATGAGGAACAAACAGGACAGACAGATCAGATTTTGACACACTTTAATCTCTATTTTTTGACTTCTACCAGCTATTGACACACACCATTCAAAGACTTATTCTACATTTAACACAAAAATTGGCCTAAAACCAGTTTTATATTAAATATGTTGGAAATATAACTTTTAGGATATTACCCTTTACCTACCTGAGCTTTCAGAGGGCTAATTAGCATTAGCCTCTGCCATTTGCCAGCCTGACCCCAGCCCTTAATGCGGTGTGAAATTCCTCCCAGGAACCAAACAGTAGATCATTGTGAGTGACAGGTTGACCTGAATAAGCAGAGGTGGCCTATTTGTGCTCATCTCTATCTGGTGGCTCAACAGATCTCTTTGAGCTACTTGTAAAACTTGAAAGGAGGCAAACAGGATGCCAGGAGAATTCGTGTGTATCCCCTGTCTGGGCGTAGTAAGACCCTGATTTTGCCCTACCAGGCTTCTTTCTAATGGTTGCTGTGAGCACAGGGCCTGCTTCAAACTGGATGTTGGTGTTAGATGTGGGAGAACACAAGTGACTACCATAGTGCACTCTCTTACACACCCACAACCCTCAGAGGATTACCCCTTGGAACTTTTACCCCGTTAGTTAGGCAAGTCAATTTTATCCACTATGTTTTGGCAAGCATAAATGTGACATCAGTAGGAACCCTTCTCAGAATACATTCTGGACCTGCTGAGGAACAGGAGATGAATGGACCTGCTGTCTTTGGTCTGAGAGGTGCCCTGAAGAAATGGACCTGCTCCCACTTGAAACCACAACAAAGAAGTGGACTCCAAGGGTCTGTTGGCTGACCTCCTGTACTGCTATAGGCACATAATAAGCTGTAATAGGCCTTTTCCGTAAAGTACCCAGTGACCAGAGGCAACTGTACATGGACTGGGCTTTGCTATTGGCCTCTGCATGTCACCTTGACAGTCTCTAAATGCCTTCCCTGAGGTTTTGGGCCTTAGAAGTACATTCTGTGGTCCATGGGGCACAAAGGAAAGTTTGGAAACTTTTGAAAACCTTTGCTCCATGGCTCCAGATCTTCAGAGGGACACAGCGAAGAGAATTCAACCAGAACTTTCATGGTTTCATATTAAATTTCACCTTCTTCCCCTCAAAGCTTTAGGCATTTCCCAAAAAACAACTAAGTCCCATTCTGCATTGGGGCCTAGAAATTTTTCAGCAGGAAATCTCTAAATCTCAATTGCTTCAGTGGGGCCAACGTGCTTCAAATGTCCTGCCTTTGGCCCCATAAGCGATGTAAAAAATGTTGTTGCAGCCTGCTGAAGGAGGATTTCTTTTCTCAAAAAGTGACTAAGTCCCTTTCTTCATTGGGACTTAGAAGAAATTATAGCATTTTCTTCCAGAAAGGTGACAAAGTCCCTTTCTGCGTTCAGACTTTTTTTGATCTTTTTGACTTCAAGACGTTCACCGGGACCAATCCAGTTAGAGCATCCAGCCTAGGCACCGTTGTGGCTGGCTGTAAATTACACCTAGTTCACAGTCTATCGGAACCATGGACTACAATTGGTGCTTTGTGTTTGTTGGCACCGTTTCACTTAAATCCTCAGAAATTCATATATGTGGTTCCCCATATTGGTTTTTGTGTTTTGGTGTCATTTTTTTTATTTATTGTTTTCTCAATTTTTCTAATTCAGTTTGGGATTTATACTACTTGGGGGCCGATTCCGATCCGGGCCGGAAGGGCACCGATCTCGATCCGGCCTGAAAAACTACGAGCCGTACACGTGTTTTCCACCTGACTCGTACAGCGAGCTACGTGAAATTCACCGACCGAATCGTTTCCGGGTCCGAACCGCTCCGTACTTCTCGGTCGTAAGCTAACCGTGGCGTGCAATGGATGCGATTTATGACCGAGCCAGTACGATGCTCGCGTCGGACAGCCCGTGCGAGCCGGAGTGTCCAGTTCGCAAAACGGCCGGGAAGTTGCCTTTGGGGGTCCGCGTCAGACCCCCTGTCACCCGCAGCCCTATGACTCGGACACAGGGGGAGACCCAAGGGTCCCCCCAACACAGACATGTACGTTGAGGATGGCACCGATGCGTACCCACTGTAGGGGGCGCCCTTGTGCGAGATGTACCCATTCAGTCAATGGGAGCCCATGTACGCATCGTACGACCGGCTCCCATTGACTTCTATGGAAGTCCGACCGAACCGAGTCCGGCAGCATACGGCCGCATCGTACTCGCTCGGTCGGACTGCAGGACTCCGGCTCGGTCGGAAAACACTCCGGATCCGGCTTGGTCGGAGAGCTTTCCGACCCAGATCGGAATCGGCCCCTAAGTGTTTTCAGTTTATTTCTGTTTTGATACCTCTTAAATCCTTAACACATCTTCCTAAGTTGAGCCTGCCTGCTATGTGCCATAGCTCTCAGGTGGTGAACTCAACTTAATTTTGTGGCTTTGAGGGTTCAATCAGACAAGGAGTGTCATTGTTACTTGAGTAGACAGTCGCCAATCTGAAATACTTATCCACTTTCTTACAATGATAGTAATTGTTAACAATGAGTTATTATATGTTGCTTGCTAAGAGAGCTACCTCCAATATTATGAAATAACTTTCCATGATTTTGTTTATATTTAATGAAATACATTAATAGCTGTAATATGAAAAGCATTCATCAATATCATAACCTTAATGTATACCCCTGGTAATCACATATTTTTATATACTTGCAATTATTGATAAAAAAAGAAAGTTATTAGCATAGAGGTATCAGCTTCGGAAAAGAAATAGACAAGAGTTTGGCGGGATGCTCGTTATGCATAAGCTGTTTATTCATATTAACAGTTCAATGTTTGAACCACATGTATAAACATAAATCATTTTTCACCTAATACTGTGCAGCCTCCTCTCAAAGAGTTTTTTGTCCCTCCTTTGGGTCAGTTCAGTAATTGTCATATCTTATTTTGAAATTACTTCCATGGCCACCAATGTTATATTTCTGCAGGCATCATCTCACTTCATATACAACGCCTGCCTACGTGTACCAATCCATATTTTTGTTCCATTGTTACAAGGATGACATGGAATGACTTCTCCATGGTTTTACTATATCATTTATAGCCACCATCATCACAACATTAGAAAATAACATTACAAAACATTGTGGACATTTAGGTAGTTAAGTCGCTCTTGAGCCCTAGTAGCATCTGTTGTGTCCAGTGCTCCAGTTCTTCTCTAGTCACAGAGGTGTATCAGTTCCTATATTTCCAGACGATTTTGTCTTGCGACAATCTCACAGGGTTTGAACAAACATTCCCTTACAGTGCCTGAGACATTAATCAGTTTCTGGCCTTCCCATCATCTGTAATCGAATTCTAATGTATTATGCATGATGTACCAATCTCAAGCTCAGCCTTATTGTCCCGAACATGGGTGCCTCCAAACTTCACCCTAGTCCCCTTTTTCTAGTATCGCTACATCTTCTTGACACTTATTTTCTAAGTTATTGAGTGACACTTAACTTTTATTAACTAGGGTCCTATACACTTGTGACATAAGTTAACACCCTGATTTCAAGCAGCATTTGGTCTTGCATATCTGTCAGCCCCTTAGTATATTTTGTTATTTCATGTTTAAATTGGAGGCATTTGTAATTGTTGTGTTTTGATGGCTTGAACAAACATGTTTATTTTATTTTGCCTGTTTGGTAGAGTGCAGATAGTGTGTGGCTCAAAAACAAGGATGGGAGGGACAGGGGCATTTAATTAGAGAAAGCTTGTTAGATCATTAACAGTGCTTAATTTGTAAAAATAAAAAAGGGCCCGGGCCCTAATCTGGCGCCACTGCAGTTTGCCCCACTCATTGCCCCAGCCATAGCTGCCAGTAACAGTGCCAACACATCTACTAACCATCGCACTCTTACAGATGTGACATACTTTTCCAAGTCCCCAGAATGACCTGGGTGGTGGGTATTAGACATTTTTAATCTGTATTGAATCAATAAGCATCTGTTGTTGTGCTTGTCGCTAAATTAGACAAACAGTGCCACCACGTGGCAGCCTGACATAAGTGCCGGTGTTGACAGTTAAGTCCTGGTGCCGAGCACCGGAAACCATTGGCTCCAAATAAGCACTGATTCATTAATCCGTTTTCTTTTACTTCACACACATTTTGAATTATACATGAGCATTACACAAATGTACAATTTGATGTGCAGAGAGATAAAGCGATTCGCCCAGACTCACATGCACTTTCTCAAGTGTAGAGCCAGGGATTAGAAGACAAGTCTCCAAGTTCAACAAGCATTGGCATAGCCAATAGGTCTCGCCTTTGGGATCTTATAAGTATTTAGTTATGCAGCACAATATTCTTGGTGCAACAACATCAACTGTTGCATGGCTAAACACTTATAAGGTCCCAAAGGCGAGACCTATTGGCTATGCCAATGCTTGTTTTTCTAATTGCACCCGCGCTGCTCTTACTACTAATTGCCTGTTCCTCTCTATCCAAGACAACACAGTGGGATAGATGCTGTTGAGCCTTATATGTGCTCTGCCTCAGTATAATCAATCTCTACTTTATATTTACTCTATATCCTGTGGTGCTGCTCTCTCATTGAACAAGGCCCTGTGACCTCTGAAATAGCATAAGCCCTGATTACTGCTTTATGTGCCTCCCAAATGGTAAGCTCTGGCAGCACCGTCCTGGTGTTTTCTTTGAAACAGTTGCTAATTTTAAGGTCTTTCAGCATTCCCTATTGTTTAACACCCATTGGTTCAGTCTCCAATAGTCTGCTTGTTGGGATTATCATCTTGGATCTTGGAAATCAGTGGAGAATGATATGATATCCCCTGTGCCCGATACTGTGTATTGATATATTTCTTACCATGTAAAAGTGGCACAGAAATGTAATCCAGCCTGGAAAATGGACGTCTGGATTTCACTGCATATGAGAACTGACTTGTATTTATCTGGGCCAGTCTCCAAATGTCTACCAATCCCATAGTCCTAGTGAAATCATACAAATTTATATCATCCCTACCCTGCTGCTTTCCCAGGGCTTTTTAAGTAGAACTGGGCATAACTCACGTAATTCCATGTTGCATAATTAAGCAGAATTGACTAAAAAATGCATGAGGATATGTGAAAATCCACAAGAGTAATTCTGTATTTAGCCAAAAATACCCGCTTGCATTAAAAAATCTATGTGAGAAATAGCAAAAAATGCAACAGAACATAAATAGCAGTGCAAGCAGCTATGCACGTTGAATGTGTGCTTAGGGAAGGATTTGACCCAATTTACTCTTGGCACTTAACACTAGGTTCTAAGCACAAAATGCACCCTCACATCCAAAATGGATCCAAGGATGCATTTTGCACTGAGTAAATTGCGTTAAATGCAAACCTACTTGAACAGCAGCGCGAGCAGGCCTTCGCAAAATATGTTGGTTCTGTTTTTCCCCCAAATTACCCTTCATTATGCAAGCGGGCGTAATTATGTAATTATTGGTAATTCAGCATCAAAGAGTAATGCGGAATTACTGAAATTACTCCAATTATTACAGCATCATTAAAATTACTCCCAGGCCTAGTTGTAAGTATTAAGGGGTTCATTAGGATGGCGGAGGGACCGCTGGGCCAGCGTTGGTGGTCCCTCTGCCATCTGGCTCCCATTTCCCCCCGCCACATTAGGATAGTGGGGGGAATCGTTCCACAAGAGTGACGGGCGCAAAGACCGCCCGCCACGCTTCCCCGACAGGCAATCGTTGCGATTGCCTGCTGGAGTGGTTCAGACCGGGGATATGGTGGCGGTGCCTAGCAGGCACCGCCCACCCGATCACAATGCTGGTGTCAGCCAGCCTTTCAATGGCGGTGGAACCGCCATGGAAAAGCTGGCAGAGGCTGGCTTTGGGGGGGCCGTTACAGGCACCCTCTGTGGTGGGGGAGCCAGTTGTGCACTGGGGGGTACCCATGGTACCCCCTACATTTCCATGCACAAGGTGACAGGCACCACGCGGTGCCAGCCACGTTGTGCATGGAAATGCACAACGTGGCATTTTAACATTGCAAACGGTGCTGCAGCCAGCAGCACCGTCCGCAATGTTAAAAGGCCAGGATGCGCCCGCCATACTGGCGGGCGCATACTAATTGGGCTGGTGGGACCGCCGCACGTCAAGCGGGCGGTCACAGCACCGCTATGATGGCGGGCGGACTGATGTCCGCCCGCCATCATAATGAGCACATAGGTTTCCTATGTTCCCAAGCATGGGGAATAGTAGCCCCAGCAGCAAATACGTCATCACTACTCTTATTTACTCTCTGTTCTATTTCTAGAATATTGCCACGTATCACTCTCCTTCTCCGTGCATCTATTCAGGCATTCAAGATTGTTTATTGGAGCAACGTTGAACCTACTACTGCCTAAATAAACACAGGACAACAAGGAGAATGAGGTTTGGACTGTGTCTTACGAGAAACTGAGCAACCACTCCTCTTTGCACTTTATATCCCTGGCTGATGACATTCCAGGTCAAAATACTAAGAGTGTCTGGTATTTAATCCTTCTATGCATTTTTGTCCATGTATTGGATCTAAATGTGCCTCATCCTGAATCCAATATCATGCCCTCTGTCTTTTGTGTGCCTGTTTTGATATCTGCGATGTTTCCCCCGCCCTACCACACCTTACTGCCTCTTGCAGTGTGCTTCGAACTCCTCATCTGCCCAATGTTTGAGACACCGGTCACCCTCCCATTTTCAACCAATAACTGTAAATAAAATAGAACATTGCAGTGTCCTCAGCACTCTTGTCCCCTCCTGTTCGGGTGACAAAAGATGTCACTTGTGGGTAAATGGATTTCCCCCACCAGTTGCATCTTCTTCATCTTTTGGTTTCTGTCAGGGTTATCTTCCATGTTATCACTGTTGCTTTTTCCTGTTATTGCATTTTCCTCCTTTTAGTTGAATCTGTGGATCTCTATATAAATCTATCTCTGCTGATGTTGACATTGACCTTGGCCACTGTATAGTCATGTCCAATTCAGCTCCAGGTCCCTTTTGTTTGCCATTTTCTGTGCCTCTGGATTCTTTATCTCTTTCTTATTCTGTGTTCTGGTGGTACTTGCTTCTCCCCCATACTGTCCTTTATGCTTCATGCCATTTCCCAGACCTCCTCTGGATTTGCAAAGGAGAAGGGGCCATATGTATCAAAAACGAGTTTTGCGAATCTCTAATTGCGATTTTTTGCGAATCGCAATTACAGATTCGCAAAATGCAATGTATGTAGGATTTGCTACACATTTTATGAATCCTACATATTCCTTATTTGCGAATCGCAAATTGAGATTCGTAAATAGGGAATACCTTCCCATTCATTCCTTTGGGCTAGGAGGCCCATAAGAATGAATGGGAAGACATTCTCAATTTGCGATTACCAATTAGAGAATCGCAAATTGAGAATGCAATTTTAAGGTTGCAAGGGTGCCAAGAGGACACCCTGTTGCACCCCTGAAACATGCATGTGTGCACATTTTGCACACATACATGCCCTATGGGCATGCATGTGCAACATATGGCCTATTAGCATGGTGGGCGGATTGACACCGCCCAACCGACAGTGGCGATCCGCCCACCAAAACACCCTGCCAGATGGCCTTTTACCCCCCGCCACATTTGCATGGCAGGTGGTACCGTGGCGGACGGAAAGACCGTCTGCTGCTTTTCCGCCGGTAGGCAATCGTCACGATTTCCTACTGGGCGGAAAAGGCCCATAATATGGTGGTAGTGCACATCCATATTATGATGTATGCAGTAAAATGCCTTTCCATGGCGGAGACTCCACCATGGAAAGGCATGCGGTTTTTACTTTGGGGGCCTATTGTGGGCCCAGGGGGGGTGCTGCACTTGGGGGGTACCCCCTACATTGGCATGCACAAGGTGGCAGGCACCATGCGGTGCCTGTCACGTTGTGCATGCCAATGCACAACATGCATATTCAACATTGTGGCGGGTGCTGCTTACAGCACCGCCGCCACAATGTTCAATATGCGGGATGCGACTGCCATGGTGGCGGTCGCATCCTAATTGCTGTTGCTGGACCGCCGCACCACTGGTGGCCGGTCCCACCAGTGCTAGGGTGGCAGGCGGACTGACGTCCGCCCGTCATCCTAATGAACCCCTAAGTGAGGATCTCTCTCATGAACTATTTTTAGCTATTTAAAATAAACAGTGGAATAAAAGAGTAAGCGATATTACTTCTCATGTTTTTGAAACACTTTATTTCATACCTTAATTATTAATTAACAGGGCAATGAAACAAAGCAGCGTTCCTATTTATTAATGCCTTTTATGTAGTAAATTCTTTAAATTCCAGACCTCTTATTTCAGCAAAATGGTTCTCAGGTGTGATTCTATTTTGTCAATAATATATATTATGAGCACTCTGGTTGTTCATTAGAACTCTATGACACAGCTTAAGTAGAACGCTGCGGAGTCAACTTAAAGGTTATGGAAGTTAAAGGACATGTTTCACTCAGAATCTCCGGCCTTAATCTTACATGGATGGGGAATATAATTGTGTATTCATGGAAAAGGTGCCCTCATTTCAACAGTTTGAAGAAATAACTCTAAATTACATGAGAGCATTCCTGGTACCTTTCAAAGATGGCTCATCAAATCCCAGCAGAGCAGCATTATTTTGCACATGTTGAAATATCTTTACATTTAGCACAATTCCTGCACAAAAATAATCATTTTAGCAAGACAGTCGCCCTTGCAACATGACATAATGGTGTCTGCATTGGTGCTCAGCTATTGTTTGTGCGTTGGCATAGGGGAGAAGGACATGAATGCACTATATGTCCTGCCCTTTTCTTTTCACGGACTGCAGTGCAGCAGGAAGGCTTGCTGTTCTGCTGTTTGTAAATGAAGCCCCCATCTCTTAAAAAAAAGGCATTTTGATAGCAATGAGCGGTGGTGACTTGGTAAATCAAAAGAAAGTCTGTTACCAAGACACCATATGTGGTATGAATATTGGATCACTGATATAACATCGACAATCAAAATATCGATCCACAGAATTATCGACACACAAATATCGATAACATAAATATTGATACTCTATACTTATTTTAAAAGATACACTAATATCGACACAAAATTATCTACAAACATTAACATCGATATAACTAATATCGATCAAATAATAGCGTAATAACTAATATCGAGATCATTAAATAAACATACAAAAATATAGATCACACTAATATTGCCCAAAATATTTTTAGAACATCATATATAACAAAATTAATATAAACAATATCACAAACACACACAACTCATTAAATAAATACATTTAACACTAAATACATTTTGATTAAAGAAATAACTTTCACATGTTTGAACTCAACAAATGTATTATACTTACACACACTATATATATATATAATAAATATTTTTAGTATACATGAATGCAAAATAAAATACAAATAATGTACTATTACACTCTTAAATAAAGTATTAAAAACAAAAAGTTCATCTGAACATTAATTAGCGTTTTCCATACAAGGAAAAAACTGCCAAATTAAATGAAAACATTAGTAACAACCAATGAAAAATACCTACAACTAAAATAACCCAATACGATTGAAAGCACAATTAAACAAACACTATATAAACAAAAGAAAATGTAATATTATTATATGCTCCAACAACAAAACCAAGAATAAGGCAAATCTCTGCTGTATTGCTACTGCAACACTGGACTTCATCATTGAAAGCTCTGAATACAACTACAAAAAGTAAGTAAAATATCTATTAAGGGGCCGATTCCGATCCTGTATTTTTTTTCCCGTCCGACTCGTATCGGTAAAGTTTTCCATACAAATCGTACAAGTCCCGTCCGACCCATGAAGTACGATTCGTACGGGAAAAATACAACTTTTCCCGATCCGATTTGTATGGATCGGCCCGAGCCTTACAAATCGGATCGGGAAAAGTTGTACCAGACGGACCCGGACACTTTTCCATACAAATTGTAAAAATGCAGTCCAACCGTACTAGTACGATCCGGACCGGCTTTCCGATTTACGATTTGCACGGAAAATGTCCCGTACACGGGAAATGCCATTACCCGCTACGAAGCGAACTTTGTACGACTCGTATCCCGGGAAAAGTTGTTCCCGGGGTGCGAGTTGTACAGGGGTACAAGTCATACATGCATACACCCCCGTGCATTGTGTATGTATTGTGCGTACCCCAACATCACGTACCCCAACATCGCATACCCCAACATCGAGTACCCCAACATCGCATATGTACGGTGCGTACATACGCGATGTTGGGGTTTGCGATGTTGGGGTGCGTGATGTTGGGGTACGCGATGTTGGGGTACGCGATGTTGGGGTACGCACAGTACATACACGATGTTGGGGTACGCACCGTACATACACAACGTACAGAGGTGTATGCCTGTACGACTCGTACCCCTGGGGACTCTGCTTTTACAGCTGTTTTTGGCTCCCGTAAGAAAAGAGCCGTACGGAGTGCCGTAGGGATGAATCGTACTTGCTGGGCTGGAAACCACTGCTTACATACATACAGACGTCGCATGCCATCTGTTCCGGATCAGAATCATTGGTTTATTTTAGCTGTATGGTCTTTTGTACGATTTGGATGGACCTTCCTAGGTTGTAAGAAAAGTTTACCGGGTACGAGTTGTAGGGGAAAAACGCTCCATACAACAATTTGTACAGCCTTTTTCCAGGATTTAAATCAGCCCCTTAATGTTACAACTGAATAAAATAATCGTAAAGCACTTTCATAACCTAAATAATTAATGTATATTTTTCTTAATTATATCTCCTCTACAGAAACTTCAACACATACTCAACTACCTTCAAACATCTTCCAAAAACCACCTTGCCAAAAAAGTATATATATCTCAATTAAACTATTAAAACAAGTACAATTCCCAACCCACTAAGAGTAAAAAAAAGTTCAACATGTTCAAACATGTAAGTATAATGTTGTATATAAAAACCTATATTAAATTAAAACAATTACAATCCCTTTAATATTTTTATATACATTTCTCATATAATTTGAAACATCAGAATGACTGAAGGTGCCAAATTCATAACTTCCCAGAAAGGAAATATTTTATTATGTTATATGGGGTATGTCTACACCCAGGAGGAACAGACAGGCAACAAAGTTAATTGGAATTCCAGCAAATAATATAAAAAATGCATGTTATGGGAGGGCTACAACTAAAGAAACTATTGTGATACATGTTAAGGAACATAACCACCCCTCTAACATAGCTGAAATGGAAGTGAGATACTCTTTAGACACTCTGAAAGGAGCTAGCACTAGCTCTCAAAGACCTACTACTGAACTAGTAAAAAGATGTTCTCCCCAGAGCTCCAGAACATGTAACTGGCCAATTAACCTCCGTCTCAATGTTGAAAAGCCTAATAGCTAGAACACAAAAAGCAACTGCTGCCACCCCACCTACCCCCAAAACTTTCAGTGAAATACAAATACCACCTGAACTCACTGTAAGTCATAATGAAAGCAATTTCTACTTTATGACAATAAATCAAATGACAAAAGAATTATTCTATATGCAACTCCCACAAACTTACTTCAACTACAGAATTGTGAGACATGGATGATGGACGGAACATTCAAAATATGCCCCAAACCATTTAACCAATTATATACAATCCATGGACTGTATCACAATACCAACATCCCATTTATATATGCCCTG
Source organism: Triturus cristatus (assembly GCF_964204655.1). NCBI lineage: Eukaryota > Metazoa > Chordata > Amphibia > Caudata > Salamandridae > Triturus > Triturus cristatus. The sequence continues at coordinate 255,625,771 of NC_140586.1, forward strand.
TTACCATACAAACAAACCATTACCTATGTAGAACTCTTAACCAAAGTAAGGCAAGAAACTAATAATTACTACCCTCAAAAAATTATCATAGACTTTGAACAGTCAGTTTGCAAGCCATCCTGAAAAACTATCCTCACACAGCAATTCAAGGTTGCTATTACCACTTTAACCAATGCATTTGGAAACACCTTCAAAAATCTACCCTCAGTGTAGAATATACAACTAATAGCAATTTTGCATATGAAATAAAAAAACGAATTGCACTACCATACATCCCAATAACTGATGTAACAGAACACTACAATCTCTTAATAGATAGCCCCTACTACCAAACAAATGAACAAAAACTACGTCCCCTACACGACTATTTCAAGGACACCTGGGTGGGAAGGCTACACAGATCTGGACACAGGAGACAGCCCAAATACCGAGTACCATGGTGGAATGTATATAATAGTACCCTAAACAAAGAAGCAAAAACTAATACTGCTGTGGAAGGATGGCATAATGATTTCCAAGCCACAACAGGCAGAACCCAACCAAACCTAAACAAATTACTACAATCCTTCCAAAAGGAACAAAGCTACCAACAACTAAGACTTGAACAGTCTGTAACACAGCTAGGTCTAAAACTAACTAAACAGACTAAAACAATGTTTGAGCACCTATAATACAAAGTAAGACTCTACCCAAACACTAAAGGGCTTGAATACCTAAAAACAATAGCTAAATCCCTACTTTAGAATAGTACTACAAAAACATAGCAATATCATAATTGTGCATTAAATTCCTAAATTAACATTTCCCTGCAAACATATCAAAAATAAAAATTATGTCAATTAACTTTAACTTACTTTGAAAAATTATTTGACATAATAAATATTTTATATATTTACAAATGTCAATAAAAAGGACAAAAATTAAATTTCCCTCCCCTTATAAATAATTTAATATTACTTACATTTTTTTTACTGAAGAATAGAATCCAAACTGCCATTCATAAATCGAAACGTGTAAAGATCCCAAAACTTACTTAAAACTCCAAACAAAACATGGAAAAATACAACTGTAAAAAATATAATCCGGCGACAATGTATCCATAGACTGCAATCCATTAAAAACCCAAAAATTAGGATAAAAAAAGGATACGCTTCAGGAAAACCCCCCAAAAAAGGAACTGTAAAATAATTATTAGTTTACTAGAAACTAATACACACTTCCTTTAAAACAAAAAGCATGCTTCTCCCAGTGACAACTTCCAAATGACAAAAACCTGTAAAAAAAAACACAATACCTCCCGCACAAATACACAATAAAATCATTAAAACACACACATAAACACACTAATAACACCATATTCTAAACTTATTGAAACATATAATACATATCCTAACACCGACCTATCAACAAACTAACCCCATTTCGCAAACGCAAAACAACTAACTAAACTGCACCAAAAACACAAAATTCCAACTACACATACACTATACAGTACTTAACTACCTTCAAACTACACCTACATTAAGCATAAAAGTAATAAAGTTAAACTTACCTTTACCGATGCGACGCAGCTTCCAACCACGAGCTTCTCCCCTAAAACAACACAGATAGCCTACATAAAACTTAGTTTAGAAAATGGTGACCTAAATGGAAATAACAAAAGTACTTTTTTACATTAAAATCAATGTACATTACAAATGGAATACAATTATTTTTTTAAATATATAATTAATATTACTAGTGTACTATATGTTTTTCTTTACTGTTAATAATTGTTAAACTATAATAGTAAGGTGCCGATTCCGATCCGGGTCGGAAAGCACTCCAACCGAGCTGGATTCGGAGTGTTTTCCGACCGAGCCGGAGTCCTGCAGTCCGACCGAGCGAGTACGATGCGGCCGTATGCTGTCAGACTCGGTTCGGTCGGACTCCCATAGAAGTCAATGGGAGCCGGTCGTACGATGCGTACATGGGCTCCCATTGGCTGAATGGGTATGTCGCAGACAAGTGCGCCCCCTACAGTGAGTACACGTCGGTGCCATCCGCACCGTACATGCCTGTGTTGGGGGACCCTTGGGTCTCCCTCTGTGTCCGAGTTGTAGGGCTGCGGGTGACAGGGGGTCCGATGCAGACCCCCAAAGGCAACCACCCAGAAGTTTTGCGAGCCGGACACTCCGTCTCGAACAGGCTGTCCGACGCGTGCCTCGTACTGGCTCGGTCGTGAATTGCATCCATTGCACGCCACGGTTAGCTTACGACCGAGACGTACGGAGTGGTTCGGACCCGGAAACGACTCAGTGAATTTCACGTAGCTTGCATCGTACTTGCTCGCTCGTACAGCTGTACGAGTCGGGCGGAAAACACGCGTATGGCTCATAGTTTTTCCGGCCGGATCGCGTTCGGTGTCCTTCCAACCCAGATTGGAATTGCCCCCTAAATATTAGAAAATTAATAATATTTATTATAATACATTAAAATAAAATATGGAAACTTACCAGTGTGATTTAAAAAAATTATAATGTTTGTTAAAAATATGAAAAAATGGGTAACTGTTTCAAAATATTTTCTAACTTAATAATTTTATTTATATTTACAACCTAATTAATATTATACAAAATATAATATTATTTATTAGAAAATATGCAAAAAATATAAAAAAGTCATACAATGAGAAAATTGTTCAAAAATGTATGTTAATAAAAACGTACACTGTATCTAATTATGTAATGCACATTTACAATGTAAATAAATACTCTACAACTGTTAACAAAATACTATGTGGGTCATTAGGATGGCGGGCGGACTTTGGCCGCCTGCCATCCTCTCAGAGAATGGGACCACTCGCCATCGGTGCGGGGGTCCCGTTGCAGACATTAGGTTGCTCCCGCCACACTGGCGGGCGCATCCTGCATACTTGACATTGCAGAGGGCGGTGCTCTCAGCACCGCCCGTCACAGTTCCAAGGAGGCATGTTGTGCATGACACTGAAGGGGGGTACCATAGGTACCCCCCATGTGCACCCCCCAGGATCCCTGGGGGCCTGCTATGGGCCCCAATGGCAAAAAACCGCCTGCCTTTCCGTGGCGGCGTTGTCTCCACGGAAAGGCAGGTCCCCACATGCATAATAATATGCATGGCGGTGTCTATCAGACACCGCCACCATACAAAATGCTTTTCCGCCCGGTAGGCAATCAGGCGGATTGCCTACCGGCGGAAATCCGGCGGACGGTCTTCCCGTCCGCCGGGGTCCCCCCCGCCATGGTAATGTGGCGGGGGGAAATTTGCAGCAGGCGAAGGTTTATAAAAATTTTTATAAAAAACAGTGAACAACTACATCTTTATTTGTAAAAAATGTGCATATTTACCAAGCTCTACATTATAAAAAAGTTAAAATAGTTTCATGCTGACTATACTTGAAAATTATACGTTTATGTTGAAAATGTACTAAATATGTAATGTATCCAAAAATACTAAATGTATTACTATGTATTACTATTTCTAATTATGACAATATATATATTTAAAAAGGTTTATTAAAACAAAATGGATATTATTTATTTGCTTAACTCTTTTAATGAAAATAAAAAACTTTAATAAAATATAAATATTGTGTTGTGTTTAAGTTCTATATTAATTGTTGTTTTCTGTATTTACAATCAAATAATTATCTTAAATTATATATCACCCAAATATTTTTTTTTTAAACACATAGATAAAATACTATCACCACTTAAACATAGATTTGTATCATTACATTACTACAAATTAAAGAACTGTTATTTTTTTATTCCCTCTCTACACTATATCAACTCTGGGAACAGCAGAATAATAAACATATAGGGGTCGATTCCTAAGTCGCTAAAAATGCCTTCCCAATGCTATTCGTAAGCTTACCTTACGACCGATTCGTATCCGGAGCTTTTTTCTACAAACGAGCAAGTACGATGCGTATCACAGGCAAATTTTCGACCGAATCGTCCGCTCCAATTCGTACTCAATTTCACGACCGAACAAGCTCCGGAAACATGGAAATCGAGTTGTATGGAGGCTCTTCCCAACCAGTTTCCAGACACGCAAGTACAATGCATTTTTTCTACGCGTCGTACAGGGCGCGGCTTCCAGCACGTCACAGCATTCGGACGAGGCGTATTTAAGCTCCAATTCATGCCAGAACACGATCAACAGGGACGAGACGGAGCAGCCATTTATCCAATCTTCCCTATACTGTACGCCTACCATTACAGATGTGCACAATGCAGAAGGTAAGTTAGACACCTACCACACATCAAAATGTCACTAGTACACAAAAGGAAACACCACCATAGGGGGGGTGGATGCCTATCGCTCCCAGCATTGCCCACCCCATAGGGGGGTGGAGGCCTATCACTAGTAGCATCGTTTGCGTATGAGTCTGTCGTGTCATGTTAATGCTTGGCTACATGGAGTCGTTTGCGTACGTGTCAGCAGCCGCGGCCCGTGGAGGGAGTTCCGTGGGGCGGTAAGGCGGGGCGGGGGAGGGGCAGGGTGGAGGGTTCTAAAAACCGGAATATGGATAATTACAGCCCAGGTAAGTAAACAATTAAATAAATAAAACGAATTTCGTTTTATTTATTTAATTGTTTACTTACCTGCAATTATCCATATTCCGGTTTTTAGAACCCCCCACCCTGCCCCTCCACCGCCCCGCCTTACCGCCCCACGGAACTCCCTCCACGGGCCGCGGCTGCGTGTCAGTTGTGTCGGGTTGACGCTTGACTATCTCGAATCTTGCACGGATGAGTCTATCGCATCAGGCTTCTTTCCTACCGACAAGGCCGTAAAAAAATTGAGGCCGAGTTGGTTGTAAATTGAAAGCATCGCATCGTACTCAGCCATTTGGAAGGCGTGTGTACGGTTCGGTCGGAAAATATGACAGGTCTCTGTCGGTAAAAACAATTTCCAGCCGAAATCGGAATCGACCCTGTAGGAGAGTAGGGTCTGCAATCCTATGATCACCCAGATTTTTTGCTTTTGCTTCATTGGTTTACGACTTTCTCCGGCTGTGGGCCTGCCAATCAGACCCACAGCCTAGCTGTTCTCTCTCGAAATTAACACACATGTACATTAGGTGCATCCACTAATTGGAACTGGGCCGCCTTGTCAGTCCCTGTCTCAGCATACCACAGGTATCCAGGGCATCGGTGTACCCAGGGCCTACCAGGGGCTGAAGCATGTATTATGCCACCCCTGGAATGGCCGCCCAAATCTGACACAACTGGCTGCACGACAGCTGGGGCCACGTGGTGTAATCACCCGTTGCTGTAGGTGTAGTATTCCTACACCTAAACCCTAAAATGGACACATGGATTCCTATCAGTCACTCCTATAGCAGGCCTTATCAATCCTGAAGGCAGAGTGCCGGGAATCATGTGGGACGGTGCTCTGGCGCGAGCTGAGCCCGTCGACGGCTTGCGGAACCAAGTCCTAATAGCCGTTCCATGGTGACGCGGGCCAACTACTTTTAATGCATTATAATCCTTGCGGTTATTTGCTAACTTTGGCATCTCATCACCTACACATGTCGAGTAAGGTGTCATACGAATGGGAATACGAACCCCTCGCCAGTCCTGGCGACGGGGTTAGCATTCCCCCCTTTTAGAGGGACACGACATGGAAGTAACCTTGAACCCCGGTTAAAGTTGACTCAAGCCTCAGCATCACAAAATGGATGCTGCCACCAGACACAAGTCTGACCTCCTGCTGCTGGGGGACCTTCCAGCAAGGGGAGCTTGGACAAAGGGTTTCCTGTCGAGGGCGGTGTTAGCACCATCCCAGACAGGGTTTGTGTATCCCAGGTAGGCAGGGCTGAAAGGAAGGTGATTGCAAGTGGCACCCCGGTGCTCACTGTGCATAGCCCGGCTCAAACCAGTTTCGGGGGCACGCCAGCCCCTGAGCTGGCGCGAAGCCGGACAAAGGATAGGGGTGTAACCACCCCCCTCCTGGCTCCACCCATAGGTAGAACCTAGTCACGGGCCAGCCCCTTTTCTTAGAATAAAGGTAGGAGCGAGTCCCCTTCCCAAATTGGATAATCAGATAATCGGATAACTCCGAATCACGAACCACTTTCCACGAAAGGAACTCTTGACTATTTCTGAAGACTCTCCCTTGTGGCTAAGGAGTAGCCACCCTGCACCAGCAGGCACCACCTAAGCGCTTGCGGTTTGCTGTACGTCTCCTACGGATCAAGACTGCCCAGCTCGACAAGACCCGAGTTCCCTGCCATCTCTGACCTTTTACCTACCTCATCAGCCCAGCTGAGAGTCGTAGGTGTGACGAGACCTGCGGGACCGGCTATCTTCAGAACCTGCACGACGCTTATCTAGCACGCCCACCGAGGGACCCTCGAGTGAGTGCACCTAGGGTTTGAGAAGCCCTAAAACCCTGAGCAGCTCCAGCATCGAAGTCTGTCTCCCCAGCATCCACGAGATCTGCGTGGGGGCCCTTCCGCTTCTTGCTGTTCCCAGCGTTGTCCGACCACTTGCCGACCGGCTTGTGGCCCTCTTCACGACGCTCCAAGATTATTTGCATCACCGGTCTGGTTGCTCCAGACTGGCTCTTGCTCCCCTTCAACAGAGGAGTACCACGGACCCTCCTGGTCCACTCCCGACGCCATCTGGACTCCCCCGCTTGGGTTGCCACTGCCAAGATCCGCTGCCCCTTCCTGGGCCCAGCCTCATCGACGGCAGACACCTTCGTGGGACAGCTCGCCCTCCATCCTGGTCGCCGCCGCGCCTCCTGGTCCGAGGAACAGCCGAGTCCGACGTCACCCACTCACCTGGTCGAGGTGACTTCAGCCGGTACCCCCCTGGTACCCACACGATCGCTGGCTAGCGGTTGAGAACTGAGTCCCCTCTGCTTTCAGGTTTCCTTCATCACCGATCCAGGCTTGGATCGCTCTGAACATCGTCACTGGTCGCCTGCCAGCAACTTCTTCTTTCAGGCTCCTGAGACTACACGAGGACTCCCGACATCTTGCCGAACTTCACGCAGCCGCAGCCTCCGGGCTAGGTAACTCGAGCATCTCGGTGCTCCATCGCAGGTTCGCTCTACAAGTGTCCAGTTCCTTTTTCGTTTAGTCCCACTGATCGGAACACTCCGGAATCAGTACCTCCAGACTCTAACCATTCGCATTTCACTGTTAGTGTAGATGGTTTCTCGTGCCCCTCGGGCATTTGTGTAAATTGTGCAACTGAAGTATTTTCCTAAGAGTTTTGTAGTGTGCTTAGCTCCCTGACTCATAAAGAGCCAGGGTAGTCTTGTTATAAATAAATATCCTTTTATTTTCATAACAACTTGTGTGGAGTCCTTTCACTTGGTGTTCAAGGGGTATATGTGATGGTAAACAGCTGGCTTAACACGCCCTCTAGAGTTTAGCCTAAGACTGCTTGTATCCACGCTACTAGGATAGCTGGTCTATAAGGTTGACTTACAACCAATCATCAATAAGGGTCGTTTGGAATGATACACAGTGATCACTAGAATAGTGAGCACTACATATCAGGCCAACTTCTCACATTGGTGAGCAGCGGTTGGGATTTGAGCTTGCTGTTGTTTTACCACACACGTATCCTAAGAATATCGCAGTGAAAGATCACATAAGTACCCAGGTACATATAACTTAACTTAGAATACTCCGAGTTCTACTGAGCCGGCTGTTGTAGTGTAACAGGGCTTAGCACACCCTGACTACAACTCTTAGCAAGGGATCAGTAGGTAAACCCATAGTGTAGGTAGGTGCAACACTTACACCCCACTAGAAAAGCATGTCGGTCCACGGAGAGTCTGCAGGGACTCCCTTAGTGGTCAGTGACCCTCCACAGGTCGTGTCACGATATGCAACTCTTAGCTTCAAGGAGATGAGACAACTGTGTGCCTCCAGGAAGCTAAACCAGGGTTCTAACCCTACCATCGCAATACTGATAGGTCTCTTAGAGGCGTACGATGCTAGGAGGTCCTCTAACCCAGGTCCCCCCAGTGCAGATGGGAACATGCCTCCCTTAGAGGGAACCCTCGGTGACCCAGACCTCGACCTCCACACAGAGGAGGAGGACGAGGACGAGTTATCGGGAGACGAGGCAGACAAAGGTCCAGTGGTAGTCGGCAGGCTTACAAGGACCAACTTAAGCAGGCATGAGAATGGAACTGGGGGAGCCCCGGGCCCACGCTCAAGCAGGCTTAACCTTGGGAACGGACGAGCTAGGTCTCTCTCCAGAGGCTCTGGCAGATCGGTTCATACACATGTCTCTCAGGCACCTTCTCAGAGAGGAATGACTTCCCCTCAGAGGAGGGAGCATGAAGCGAAAATGCGGGAGGTCAATCTGAGGATCGAGCGGGAAGAACTTGCCCTCGCCAAAGAAAGACTTGCCTTGGCCCGAGAGCAGAAATTAAGTGGGTTAGACCCCACTGGTGGCAGCATTCTCAATAGAGAGAAAGACAGGGGTATAGACACTAGACACCTGAGTAAAATAGTGCCCCCCTTTAAACAAGGGGACGACATCCACAAGTGGATAACTGCCTTGGAGAGGGCCTGCACTGTCCAGTGCGTCCCCCCAAGTCAGTGGGCAGCTATACTGTGGCTTTCCTTTGAAGGTAAAGGAAGGGACAAGCTCCTCACTACAAGAGCTGAGGATGCTAACAACTACCAAGTCCTGAAGAACACACTGATTGATGGGTTCGGCTTAACCACGGAACAGTACCGGGTGCTGTTCCGGGACACCCAGAAAATTCAGTCTCAGGATTGGGCTGACTTTGTCGATTGTGCCACTAAGGCTTTGGAAGGCTGGTTGCTGGGTAGCAAGGTTACTGATTACACAGGATTGTACAATCTTATCATGCGAGAACAGATTTTAAACAACTGTCAGAACCAATTGTTGCATCAGCACCTTGTCGACTCGGATCTGACCTCTCCCCAAGAATTGGGAAAGAAGGCAGACAGATGGGTCAGAACAAGGGTCAAGCAGAACCAGAATCAGAACCAGGGTGGTCAGAAGAAAGCAGACCAAAAGGGTAACAAGAACGAACAAAATGACCAGAAGTCTTCGACAGGTCCCCAACAAACCAAAGAGGGTGGGGGTCAGGCTTCACAGAAGAAGAAGACTCAAGAAGGCCAGTCAAAAAGGTGGTGCCAATACTGTAAAAGTAAGACTCACTGGTTTAGTGAGTGCACCAAGAAAGGAGGGCAAACTCCTGCCACTGCAGCCCCTAAGGCACCTGCGCCCCCTAGTACAGTCAGCAGTGGTAGTGCGCCTCCCAAGGCATTAGTTGGGTTAACCTTGGGAACCGAGTGGAGTGACGACTTAGTCGGCACGCTCACTCAGGCCGTCCTTGTCTGTACAGGGGATATGGATATGTCCCCTGATGCCAGTCCCAATACTTTGGGCAAATACAGACAGACACCTTTGATAAATGGAAAAGTGGCTCAGGCCTACAGGGACACGTGTGCCAGTGTCACCATGGTGACGCCTAACTTCGTGGACCCTGGACAGATCATGCTAGGTACCAGTTACCTAGTGACCAATGCCAGCAACGTCACTACCAATCACAGTATGGCAGTTGTTGATTTCTCCTGGGGAGGGGTAAGTGGCCCGAAAAAGGTTGTGGTTAGTTCAGACCTCCCCGTAGAATGTCTGTTGGGCAATGATTTGGAAACGTCACAATGGTCAGAAGTGGAGCAGAGGACTCACATGGAGATGTTAGGCTTGCCAGCACATGTCCTTGCTGTGACCAGGTCACGGGCCAAAAGATGCCCCACTGAACAGGTGCTGGATCCTGGAAGAACGGACCAGACACCTTCCAAGAAAAGGAGCAGTAAGGGTAAGGCTTCGCCTTCCCCCTTGCCCCAGGTCGTGGATCAAGTCTCCGAGGAGGCTGACCTTAAAGAACTGAGGGAAACTGAGCCGCAAGAGCTTGAACCTGGTCAGGTTGAGTTTCTGGGCTCAGGGGGACCCTCCAGGGAAGACCTGGGGAAGGCACAGTTAGACTGCCCCTCACTTGAACCCCTCAGACAGCAGGCCGCTGCTGAGGCTGCAGGGAACGCCACAGGTACCCACAAAGTGTACTGGGACGATGGACTCCTGTACTCCGAGGCAAGAGACCCCAAACCTGGTGCGACCAGGAGGCTGGTCATCCCCTTGTCTCTGAGAGGTTTCCTTCTCACCTTGGCCCACGAGATTCCCCTTGCAGGTCACTTAGGCCAGAATAAGACTTGGGACAGAATTGTTCCACACTTTCACTGGCCCCACATGTCCGAAGATACGAAGGAGTTTTGCCGCTCCTGTGTCACTTGCCAAGCCAGTGGTAAGTCAGGTGGCACGACAAAGGCCCCCCTCATACCACTACCAGTGGTGGGGGTACCCTTTGAACGAGTGGGGATCGACATTGTCGGACCAATGGAACCCCAGACAGCATCAGGGCACAAGTTTATACTGGTGGTGGTGGACCACGCCACCAGGTATCCTGAAGCTATTCCCCTTAGGACCACTACAGCACCTGTGGTGGCACGGGCCCTACTTGGAGTGTTCTCCAGAGTGGGCTTCCCTAAGGAGGTCGTCTCAGACAGAGGTGCAAACTTCATGTCGGGATATCTGACTGCTATGTGGAAGGAATGTGGTGTCAACTACAAGTTCACCACACCCTATCACCCACAATGCAATGGGCTTGTTGAGAGATTCAACAGGACCCTAAAAGGGATGATTCACGGACTACCTGAAAAGCTTCGGCGGAGATGGGATGTCCTGATACCCTGCCTCTTGTTCGCCTACAGAGAGGTCCCGCAGAAGGGGGTTGGCTACAGCCCTTTTGAGCTTCTGTTCGGACATCCTGTAAGGGGACCCCTTTGTTTGGTAAAGGAAGGATGGGAGAGACCTCTCAGAAAGCCGGCATCAAACATTGTGGACTATGTGCTCGGTCTCCGCTCGCGGATGGCGGAGTACATGGAAAAGGCGTCTAAAAACCTGGAGGCGAGCCAAGAATTACAGAAAGCTTGGCACGACCAAAAGGCTGTCCTGACTGTGTACCAGCCTGGACAGAAGGTGTGGGTGCTGGAGCCAGTGGCCCCAGCAGCACTCAAAGACAAATGGTCTGGGCCCCACACGATCATTGAGCAAAAGGGAGAGGTCACCTACTTGGTAGACCTGGGAACTCCCCGGAGCCCCCACAGGGTGCTCCATGTAAACAGGCTCAAGACATATGTCGACAGGGAGGGCATGGGCTTGCTCATGGCCACAGATGAGGGACAGGAGGAGGAGAGTGACCCTCTCCCAGACCTGCTCTCTCAGAACCCTGACGATGGATCAGTAGATGGTGTTGTCTTTTGCGGCAGCCTCTCTGGACATCAACAAGAGGATTGTAAACAGGTTCTTCAATCCTTTCGACATATGTTCTCTCTGACACCCAGTCAGACCAAGTGGTGTACCCATGAGGTCGACACTGGGGACAGTCTGCCCGTAAAGAGTAAAATCTATCGGCAACCTGATCATGTCAGAGACTGCATCAAGACAGAGGTGCAGAAAATGTTGGAGCTGGGAGTCATTGAACCCTCGGACAGCCCCTGGGCTAGTCCCGTAGTGCTCGTGCCGAAACCTCACACCCAGGGCGGTAAGAAAGAGATGAGGTTTTGCGTGGACTACAGAGGCCTCAATGCGGTCACTAAGACTGACGCCCACCCGATACCAAGAGCAGACGAACTTATCGACCGGTTGGCCTCGGCCAACTACTTAAGTACGTTTGACCTGACAGCTGGGTATTGGCAAATCAGGTTAGCTGAGGAGGCCAAGCCCAAAACAGCATTTTCTACCCCGGGTGGGCATTATCAGTTCGTGGTAATGCCCTTTGGTTTGAAAAATGCACCTGCCACCTTCCAAAGGCTGGTGAATCGAGTTCTCACTGGGTTGGACGACTTCTGTGCGGCGTATCTGGACGATATCGCTGTCTTTAGCTCCACCGGGGAGGATCACCTGGTCCACCTGAGGAAAGTGTTAGAGGCCCTGCAGAAGGCAGGCCTCACTATCAAGGCCACCAAGTGCCAGATAGGGCAGACACAGGTTGTATACCTGGACCACCTTGTAGGTGGAGGCCAGGTTCAACCATTGGAGAGCAAAATACAGGCCATCCAGGACTGGGCTCCTCCAACCACCCAGACTCAGGTTCGAGCTTTCTTGGGCCTGACTGGTTATTACCGGAAATTTGTCAGAAATTATGGATCCATTGTGACCCCGCTAAACGACCTGACAAGTAGAAAGATGCCAAAAAAAGTTCAGTGGACAGCAAGCTGTCAGAAGGTATTCGATGACCTAAAGCAGGCCATGTGCACAGCACCTATCCTAAAGAGTCCAGACTACTCCAAACCATTCATTGTCCAAACAGACGCTTCGGAGCTGGGTGTGGGAGCTGTTCTATCGCAACTGAATTTTGATGGTCATGACCAGCCCATAGCTTTTATTAGCAGGAGGCTGACCCCCCAGAGAGAAGAATTGGTCAGCTATTGAGAGGGAGGCCTTTGCTGTGGTTTGGGCCCTGAAGAAGTTGAGGCCATACTTGATTGGCACTCACTTCAAGATTCAGACCGACCATAAGCCCCTCTTGTGGCTAAATCAAATGAAGGGTGAAAACCCCAAACTACTTAGGTGGTCCATTTCCCTACAGGGGATGGACTTCACAGTGGAGCATAGACCTGGCACTGATCATGGCAATGCAGATGGGCTCTCCAGGTATTTCCACTTAGAGCAAGAAGACTCACCTGGTCAAGGTTAGCTTATTGTCCCAAAGTTTGGGGGGGGGTCATGTAGGAGAGTAGGGTCTGCAATCCTATGATCACCCAGATTTTTTGCTTTTGCTTCATTGGTTTACGACTTTCTCCGGCTGTGGGCCTGCCAATCAGACCCACAGCCTAGCTGTTCTCTCTCGAAATTAACACACATGTACATTAGGTGCATCCACTAATTGGAACTGGGCCGCCTTGTCAGTCCCTGTCTCAGCATACCACAGGTATCCAGGGCATCGGTGTACCCAGGGCCTACCAGGGGCTGAAGCATGTATTATGCCACCCCTGGAATGGCCGCCCAAATCTGACACAACTGGCTGCACGACAGCTGGGGCCACGTGGTGTAATCACCCGTTGCTGTAGGTGTAGTATTCCTACACCTAAACCCTAAAATGGACACATGGATTCCTATCAGTCACTCCTATAGCAGGCCTTATCAATCCTGAAGGCAGAGTGCCGGGAATCATGTGGGACGGTGCTCTGGCACGAGCTGAGCCCGTCGACGGCTTGCGGAACCAAGTCCTAATAGCCGTTCCATGGTGACGCGGGCCAACTACTTTTAATGCATTATAAACCTTGCGGTTATTTGCTAACTTTGGCATCACATCACCTACACATGTCGAGTAAGGTGTCATACGAATGGGAATACGAACCCCTCGCCAGTCCTGGTGACGGGGTTAGCATTCCCCCCTTTTAGAGGGACACGACATGGAAGTAACCTTGAACCCCGGTTAAAGTTGACTCAAGCCTCAGCATCACAAAATGGATGCTGCCACCAGACACAAGTCTGACCTCCTGCTGCTGGGGGACCTTCCAGCAAGGGGAGCTTGGACAAAGGGTTTCCTGTCGAGGGCGGTGTTAGCACCATCCCAGACAGGGTTTGTGTATCCCAGGTAGGCAGGGCTGAAAGGAAGGTGATTGCAAGTGGCACCCCGGTGCTCACTGTGCATAGCCCGGCTCAAACCAGTTTCGGGGGCACGCCAGCCCCTGAGCTGGCGCGAAGCCGGACAAAGGATAGGGGTGTAACCACCCCCCTCCTGGCTCCACCCATAGGTAGAACCTAGTCACGGGCCAGCCCCTTTTCTTAGAATAAAGGTAGGAGCGAGTCCCCTTCCCAAATTGGATAATCAGATAATCGGATAACTCCGAATCACGAACCACTTTCCACGAAAGGAACTCTTGACTATTTCTGAAGACTCTCCCTTGTGGCTAAGGAGTAGCCACCCTGCACCAGCAGGCACCACCTAAGCTCTTGCGGTTTGCTGTACGTCTCCTACGGATCAAGACTGCCCAGCTCGACGAGACCCGAGTTCCCTGCCATCTCTGACCTTTTACCTACCTCATCAGCCCAGCTGAGAGTCGTAGGTGTGACGAGACCTGCGGGACCGGCTATCTTCAGAACCTGCACGACGCTTATCTAGCACGCCCACCGAGGGACCCTCGAGTGAGTGCACCTAGGGTTTGAGAAGCCCTAAAACCCTGAGCAGCTCCAGCATCGAAGTCTGTCTCCCCAGCATCCACGAGATCTGCGTGGGGGCCCTTCCGCTTCTTGCTGTTCCCAGCGTTGTCCGACCACTTGCCGACCGGCTTGTGGCCCTCTTCACGACGCTCCAAGATTATTTGCATCACCGGTCTGGTTGCTCCAGACTGGCTCTTGCTCCCCTTCAACAGAGGAGTACCACGGACCCTCCTGGTCCACTCCCGACGCCATCTGGACTCCCCCGCTTGGGTTGCCACTGCCAAGATCCGCTGCCCCTTCCTGGGCCCAGCCTCATCGACGGCAGACACCTTCGTGGGACAGCTCGCCCTCCATCCTGGTCGCCGCCGCGCCTCCTGGTCCGAGGAATAGCCGAGTCCGACGTCACCCACTCACCTGGTCGAGGTGACTTCAGCCGGTACCCCCCTGGTACCCACACGATCGCTGGCTAGCGGTTGAGAACTGAGTCCCCTCTGCTTTCAGGTTTCCTTCATCACCGATCCAGGCTTGGATCGCTCTGAACATCGTCACTGGTCGCCTGCCAGCAACTTCTTCTTTCAGGCTCCTGAGACTACACGAGGACTCCCGACATCTTGCCGAACTTCACGCAGCCGCAGCCTCCGGGCTAGGTAACTCGAGCATCTCGGTGCTCCATCGCAGGTTCGCTCTACAAGTGTCCAGTTCCTTTTTCGTTTAGTCCCACTGATCGGAACACTCCGGAATCAGTACCTCCAGACTCTAACCATTCGCATTTCACTGTTAGTGTAGATGGTTTCTCGTGCCCCTCGGGCATTTGTGTAAATTGTGCAACTGAAGTATTTTCCTAAGAGTTTTGTAGTGTGCTTAGCTCCCTGACTCATAAAGAGCCAGGGTAGTCTTGTTATAAATAAATATCCTTTTATTTTCATAACAACTTGTGTGGAGTCCTTTCACTTGGTGTTCAAGGGGTATATGTGATGGTAAACAGCTGGCTTAACACGCCCTCTAGAGTTTAGCCTAAGACTGCTCGTATCCACGCTACTAGGATAGCTGGTCTATAAGGTTGACTTACAACCAATCATCAATAAGGGTCGTTTGGAATGATACACAGTGATCACTAGAATAGTGAGCACTACATATCAGGCCAACTTCTCACAGACCCCATATAATTTACTATTTCCACTCCAAACTGTACCAACTCAGGGTGGGTGCTGGACACTAAACATATATAATTTACTATTCCCACTCCAAACTACATTAAGTCAGGGAAGGTGCTGGACATTAAACATATAAAATATACTATCCCCACTCCAAACTACATTAACTCAGGGAAGGTGCTGGACACTAAACATATATAATTTACTTTGCCCACTCCAAACTACATTAACTCAGGGAAGGTACTGGACACTAAACATATATAATTTACTATTCCCACTCCAAACTAGAAAAAGTCAGAAAAGGTGCTGGACACTAAACATATATAATTTACTATTCCCAGTCTAAACTACATTAACTCAGGGAAGGTGCCGAACACTAAACATATATAATTTACTATTCCCACTACAAACTAGAAAAATTCAGAGAAGGTGCTGGACACTAAACATATATAATTTACTATTCCCACTCCAAACTACATTAACTCAGGGAAGGTGCTAGCCACTAAACATATATAATTTACCATTCCCACTCCAAACTAGAAAGATTCAGAGAAGGTGCTGGACACTAAACATATATAATTTACTATTCCCACTACAAACTACATTAAGTCAAGGGAGCTGCTGAACACTAAACATATATAATTTACTATTCCCACTCTAAACTACATTAACTCAGGGAAGGTGCCGGACACTAAACATATATAATTTACTATTCCCACTCCAAACTATATTAACTCAGCGAAGGTGCTGGACACTTAACATATATAATTTACTATTCCCACTTCAAACTGCATGAAGTCATGGAAGGTGCTGGACACTAAACATATATAATTTACTATTCCCACTCCAAACTACATTAACTCAGGGAAGGTGCTAGCCACTAAACATATATAATTTACCATTCCCACTCCAAACTAGAAAGATTCAGAGAAGGTGCTGGACACTAAACATATATAATTTACTATTCCCACTCCAAACTACATTAAGTCAAGGGAGCTGCTGAACACTAAACATATATAATTTACTATTCCCACTCCAAACTACATGAAGTCAACTCAGGGTGGGTGCTGGACACTAAACATATATAATTTACTATTCCCACTTTAAACTACATGAAGTCATGGACGGTGCTGGACACTAAACATATATAATTTACTATTCCCACTCCAAACTACATTAACTCAGGGAAGGTGCTGGACACTAGAAATATATAATTTACTATTCCCACTCCAAACTGTATCAACTTAGGGTGGGTGATGGATACTAAACATAGATGAAATACTATTCCCACTCCAAACTACATTAAGGGCCCTATTCCTATGTCGTTCGGAAGGCCTCTGAATCGGATTTGGCTTTCCCTAATCCGATTCATAGCCCTTGTTTACGACTGAATTGTACAAAGGTCCGGACGACCAAGTACGATATGAAGATCGTGTACGCGCTGACCGAATCGTTTCCAGGACCCGAATCTTTCTGTACGACTTGTTTGTAGCCGACCGAGCGAGTACGATGCACGATTCGGACAGCCGCTTCGCGTTGGTCTCAGTGAGGTGAAACGGCTGTCGGAAGTGTACTTTGGGTGGCTGTAGCAGGCCCCTCTTCACCTGGGGCCCTCTGAAACTGTCACAGGGGTGTGTCCAGGGGTCCCCCCAATCCAGGCATGCACAGTGCCCGCCACAGGGTGTACGCTTTTCCACACCCACCCCTTTTCTGCTATGGGAGCCTGAGTACGCATTTGGGATTTGGCTTTCCCAGATCTGATTAGTAGCCCTTGTTTATGACCAAATCCTACACAGGTCCGGATGACCAAGTACGATGTGAAGATCGCGTACGCGCTGACCGAATCGTTTCCGGGTCCTGAACCTGTCTGTACGACTCGTCAGTAGCCGAATCATGCCGCATTATGGAGCGGAATTCCGAACAAGCAAGTACAGTGCACGATTCGGACAGCCGCTTTGCCTTGGCCTCAGCGAGACGAAACGGCAGTCAGAAGCATACTTTGGGGTGCCGTAGCAAGCCCTCCTTCACCTGGGGCCCTCCGAAACTGTCACAGGGGTGTGCCCATGGGTCCCCCCGATCCAGGCATGTACAGTGTGGTGTCTGCCACAGGGTGTCACTTTTTCCCACCCACCCCCTTTCTGCTATGGGAGCCTGTGTATGCGTCTGTACACAGGCTCACATAGAGTTCAATGGGAGTCCGAGCGAACCGAGTCCATAAGCATACGTCAACATCGTACTCGCTTGTTTGGACTCCCACAGCACGCCTCACTTGGAAAGGTACCCGGATCCGATTTGTATGGAGGGCTTTCCTGGCGAAATCGGAATCGGGCCTATAGAGTTCAATGGGAGTCCGAGTAAACCGAGTCTGTAAGCATACAGCAGCATCGTATTCGCTCGTTCGTACTCCCGCAGCACTTCTCGCTCGGAAAGCCCCCCGGATCCGAGTCGTACGGAGGGCTTTCCTAGCGAGATCAGAATCGGGCCCTAAGTCAGGGAATGTGCTGGACACTAAACATATATAATTTACTATTCCCTCTCCAAACTCCATTAACTGCGGGCCCCCATGGTGTTGGGGGGTGCACTTGGGGGGTAGTACCCCCCTACATTAGCATGCTAAAGGTGGCAGGCACCGCCCGGTGCCTGTCACGTTGTGCATGCCAATGCACAACATGCATAAATGACCTTGTGGCGGGTGCTGCACAAAGCACCGCCCGCCACAATATTAAATTTGCGGGATGCGGCCGCCAGGGTGGCGGTCGCATCCTAATGGGCACAGCGGGTCCGCCGCAACTCTGACGGGCGGTCCCGTTCACTGTTACGGTTGCCCGCCATCATAATGGACCCCTAAATTTATATAATTTACTATTCCCACTCCAAACTACATTAACTCAAGGAAGGTACTGCACACTAAACATATATAATTTACCATTCCCACTCCAAACTAGAAAGATTCAGAGAAGGTGCTGGACACTAAACATATATAATTTACTATTCCCACTCCAAACTACATTAATTCAGGGAAGGTGTGGACACTAAACATGTATAATTTACTATTCCCAGTCCAACCTACATTAAGTCAAGGACGGTACTGGACACTAAACATATATAATTTTTGATTTCCACTCCAGACTACATTAACTCAGGAAAGGTACTGGACACTTAACATATATAATTTTCTATTCCCACACCAAACTATAGAAACTCAAGAAAAATATTCAAAAATATTTTTAAATATAATACTACCAAAAAAATACATAAAAACATAAAAACTAATACACATTATACATATATTTACATATTTCAATTTATAATACATTTTCCCCAAAAAGATGTTATTTGTAGATACTTTTATATCATAATCCAAATTTTAATTTCTTTAAATTACTATCAAAATTCACCAATTTTTAATTTAAATATAAATCAACACAATGATTTTCAAAATTCACAAAATATCGAAACATTTAAAAAAAATAGTTTTACAATTATTTTAAAAATATTGTATTTTTTTATACTTTAAATGATTTACAACAAAAACATCATCACCTATAACCCCAACATCACACTACTAAAATCCAATGTAATTTAAAACATTTTAGATTTAAACACTCCTCACCCACATCACCTATAACCACAACCTACTCCTAATAAAAAAGATTTTAAAAAATATATTTTTGTAAATATTTTTTTTTAAATAAATTTCATTTTTAAAACAATCCTCACCCTTATCCCCTATAAACCCAACATCCTGCTCCCAAAATACAATTGAAAATTTCCTACATATTTTTAAATATTTAAAAAAATGAGAACACTCCCTAACCTTATTCCCTATAAAAGCAACATCCCACTCCTAAAACACAATTTAAATGTCATTAATATTATTTTTTACATTTAAAAAAAATATTTTTACAACACTCCCCCCCTTATCCCCTATAAAGCCAACATCCTTCTCCTAAAACATTTTTTATATAAAGCATATACAATTTATTGAAAATTATTAATACATTTAAATTTATATACTATATTAAAAAATTAACATTATTTACAAAATCGATATTTTTTAATAACGATATTTTAAAAATCAATATTTTAACAACTATGAGGCCGATTCCGATCCGGGTCGGAAAGCACTCCGACCGAGTCGGATCCGGAGTGTTTTCCGCCCGAGCCGGACCCCTACAGTCCGACCGATCGAGTACGATGCGCACGTATGCTGTCGGACTTGGTTCGGTCGGACTCCCATAGAAGTCAATGGGAGCCAGTTATATGACGCGTACATGCGCTCCCATTGACTGAATGGGTCTCAAACAAGTGCGCCCCCTACAGTGGGTACAAATCGGTGCCATCCGCACCGTACATGCCTGTGTTGGGGAGACGAATAGGTCTCCCTCTGTGTCCGAGTCGCAGGGCTGCGGGTGTCACGGGGTCCGACGCGGACCCCCGAAGTCCGACTCCTGGAGCTTTTGCGAGCCGGACACTCGCACAGGCTGTCCGACGCATGCATCGTACTGGCTCGGTTGTAAACCGCACC
This sequence comes from Triturus cristatus, assembly GCF_964204655.1. Taxonomy (NCBI): domain Eukaryota; kingdom Metazoa; phylum Chordata; class Amphibia; order Caudata; family Salamandridae; genus Triturus; species Triturus cristatus. The sequence goes on from NC_140586.1 coordinate 255,645,711, forward strand.
CATTGCACGCCACGCGTACGGCTCGTAGTTTTTCCGGCCGGATCGCGTTCGGTGCCCTTCCGACCCATATCGGAATCGGCCCCTATATTTTATCCAACACAACAAAACGATATTCTTGACATCGATATTATATACAACGATATTTTTGACTTCTGACATTAAAACTCTATATTATTGCACAACGATATTTAAAACTCAATATATTGTCTACTTACCATGAATAACCCTATGAAGCCGTCAATGATGCCTCTGTGAGCCTATGAATCATGTGACTCACCTAAAGGTCAGGCTACTAATGCACAGCAGTGTTGAGTTTGATTAGGTTAGATTGGAAAGGTGCAATGCTTAATAGTGAAGCCACTTATTGAGACACACACCACAATATATCAACAACAGTATCACGAATAACCAAAGCCATGGAACCATTGACTAAGGGCTGAAAATGGTGCATTGCTCGGGTCCCATAAGCCACTTTTATCTTTGCGAAGAAAATCATCCTTTTACGTTTAAACATTTTGTAAGCATGAGAAAAGTTATTTTATTTTCCACTTGGCAACCACACAAAAATGCTAAATCTCACCCATCTTTTGGTTAAACAGTATCAACTCATCATGCAAATTAGAATCCCCCATCCCCACTACCAGAAAGGCTTGGAAAGTATTTGACATTTAATTAGTGTCTTCCTGCTGTGCTGGGATATAATTGATTGGGATGACCCCTTACTCAAGCACACATATATTCATACAGTTCCAACTTCTAACATGAGTATTCAGAATGTAGCGTATGTCCTTGCTTATAGAAGTTTCACGAAATGACTCTTGGAGCACTCACAAGGCCAGAATATCTTTTGACAGGAAATGAATCATCACGAAGCTGTTAAATATCCAATGTGAGCTAGTTATGATACGGCTGAGAGCCAGGAAAGGTAGCACTTTGGACATTTCGGCAGGGGTCTGCCAGTCACAATGCATTTATTGTCCCTGTTTACCACCCTCCTTTTTGTCTCAGACATGTCCCTCTTTCTTCACATATGGGATTTCTACCTGGCTTAGCTTAACAATTAAGCTCCATTTTACTACTCATGTACAATGTTCCACCAACCTCAATGACAATAGAATAATGGAGTGTGTTATGAAGTGTCACAAAGTGTATGCTAGGACCATGGATGAGTGAGATGGAAGGCTAATTGTTGTGAGTGAGCCGGATGACATACATCAGGTGGAGCTGGCATGGGGTTGCGTATATGTAATAAAAGGGAAGGTTTGGGCCTGACAAGTGGGTGCACTTCCCAGGTAGAAATGGCAGTTACAAAACTGCACACACTGACACTGCAATGGCAGTCCTGAGCCATGTGTAAAGGGCTACTGAGTGGGTGACACAATTATTACCGCAGGCCCAATAGTAGCATTTGATTTACAGGCCCTGGGCATCCCTGGTGCACTGTACTAAGGACTTACTGGTAAATCAAATATGCCAATCATGGGAAAACCAAGTACCATCATGTTTTAAACAGAGAGGACTTGCACTTTACCACTGATCTGCAGTGGGAAAGTGCCCAGAGCCTAACACCAGCATAAACGAAATTCAGCACAGGATCAAAAACAAGGCAGAAGCAAAAAGACAGTAGAAATCAAGTCAAGGGCTGGCAGGTCTCACACTTCCACCTAAATATCACTATGAAAAAAACACCATCAGAGAGACAATTCTCTGAATTTCTGGTAAACAATAGTAATATTATCCAGATTGGCACCCAAGTAGTTCTGGACTCTGGACCTTTGACTCTACCCCTTTCAATAACTATTTGGGAGTGTCTTCCCTCTAGATAATATAGCTTAAATATGATACATTCTGGGTACACCCATGCTAATGGTGAACGTTTCTGTGTGACTTTGATTTGAGGAATAATAGTCAAGTTAAATCACAAATGTATCCATGGCTTGACGTGCAGATGATGTTTAGTTGATTCTGTTAAGATATTGTGCACTTTATCAAAGAGAATTCAAAGGTTTTCATACAAATTATCTTCTATAACCTTTGAATGACCTATAACTATAATTGTAGTATCTACTATGTTTCCGAACAGTACTTCAATAAAGCTTTGTTTTGTTATGTTAGGTGAACGAGCTCAAGATATAACCTTTAGATGCACCCCTTATCTAGACCCCTTTTCCTAAGAACTAACTGGGCATGGTCTGTGACCATAACTAGTGCCCTCAAGGCTACACTATAGATCCCAGACCTTACAGACTAAGGGTGATGTGCCTTACCTATGCTTAATGATCTCTGGGGGCAGTCCATAGCCTCCAGCTACTCCATGAGGCAAGACCCCGTTGTTACAGCCCAGTGGCCTTAAGCTATGCCTAGTACGCTGTGGGTGCAGAATACTGCCTTCAGCCTTGTCCTGCTCCATCTAGTCAACCGGACATCTAACCCCACAGCGGACTGAATTTAGCTGGATCTTGTGCCCAGTCCCGGGGTCCCATGTGGTAGTGTGTCCTTTCCTTCTTTTTGCGAAGAAACTCATAATTTGCATACAGATTTTTAGTTATTATGTAGGTTTTACAGCTACAGCATGACAGTGTCATTGCATTGAATGCTATTTAGAAGCACCAATAAAGATGGTTATATTGAAAGTGCACTAATTTCTGGGTTTTCGTCAATTGTGGAAATGATCATTTCGCCTAAGGATTGTATTTCACCAGGACTAGATACTCCTGTGACATCCACTGACTGTTCAGAGCATTCAGTGTTTCTCAAATAATGCCAAATGTACTTATTAGATGAGCTTGTATTTTTCTACAAATATCAAAATCATCAAATCCTTTGGTGTATTTCTCTTGCAATCATCTTCGAAATGCTTTATCATTAAATGAAGTCAGATTAAATGCTAGAAAGCAACTACAATGCTTTAAGTGGCAGATCCATCAAGACTTTGCACCACCACAACCTCTTTCAAAGTGACTTAAAGCAGCGCAAAGTCTTGAAAGAGTATTTACCACTTTCCAGTGCCAAACCTTTTCTTTTGTAGTGCAACTGTGCTTTGAATTGGTTTGCTCAATTTGCGACAAGGGGGCATTACATGGGTGGTATTGAGCATTCCAAAGTTCCATCTACTAAAATGTTAGACTGGTCTTTGGATCGAAACATAACCCCTCCTTAAGGCAGGAGCAAAGTTGGAGGAATATAATTTATTTTTCCAAGCAGCGCCCACTCTGCATGGGTACTGTACGGAGCAACACTCATCCAATGTGTGAAATGTTTTACAAATTGTCTAGGCATAGGCTTTTGTACTAGAAGGGTATAATTCCAGTATAAAATCTATTCTAGACATAACACACACACACCTTTGCACCACGGTGCAAAGTTGGGAGCGGGGAGCTAGGCAGTATGTCTGTGCACAAGTGCAGGAGAAGACAGCAGCAGCAAGCAATATTTTGTAAATATGGCTCTGCGCAGTAATGTCCTCCTTGCACCACAGAGAGCAGCAATTTTGACTGCTTGTGCTAAATTCTAGTAAGTCTGCTTCTAGATATGACATGTTTATGTCTTTGGGGACAGGTCAGACATTTAGAATTACAGAACTCCAAACAAAGCTAATAGAGTTAAAAAAAAGATCTAAAAGAGCAAATTCTCTTACAAGCTGAACAGAGCACAGCACTAACTGGTTGCATAAGATAGCCCCAGAAGATTTATTTTCATGGAGATTTACCTAAAAGATAACATCTTCACTAAAAATCTGAAAGAATTCTCCTAGGGATCAAGAATCGGAGTCTAATTTCAAGCTACATTCCTCCTCCAGTAACTAATGGTTGCAGGCTGCTGTGTGTTTCTATATCATTAGGACATTGGAGGCTTTTGGGCTGGGTGAACATAGTTCTGATGTTTTGGAAGGAATTTTAGGCAGACTCCTTGATCTTCTAGAATGGCCACTTACCTGTGAAGGCGATTTTAACCTGCACCTTTCTTTGTTCTCTCACATTTGTGAATAATCTTGTAATCTGATGAAATGGTTAGCCAAACCATCTAAAGGGATCTACAGAGAGCCAGATTTCTCTCATGCTATATATTGCCCACTTTGCTACTTCTGTTGTGGTGCTGACGTCTAATGCTGTATCGATATTTCGATAGCATAGTTGAATCCAAGATTGATATGAGTGGAATTATGGCGTGTTTTCATTGGCTGGAACTGTGCGTGTGGGGGTTTCCTCTAGAGGCAGCAGTAATTGGTTACACACTGCATCCTCACATGTGTTTATTTTGGGAGGTGGTACTTGTGTTGTATGTGTGAGAGTGCTTTTCTGGAGCTTCTAACACGAAGGTGGACCTTAAATATTGTTAACTCCTTATTGGGTCTGTATATGACGTGTCCTAGTAGCATTGTGTTGGGCAGCCGCGGGAGTATCTTTCTTATAGTGCTCCAGGGCACTTCACTATAGGCAGTATTCAGATTCTGCAGGTTGGCTCAATGCCACCTGTTTATCTATTGTTAGTTTAAAGATGTCTATGGTAGAAGGTTGTGGCTGGGCAAGCTAGTTGAGTGCTCAACATTGTCGGCAAAGCTATTTGTCACTAGGGAGGGAACCTGCCTTTTCAACTGATAAGTATCCAAGTATGTGAAATCAGAGCCAGGACCACAGTCTTACTTGAAGTCCAGGGACCATGGTTTGAGATGTTTCCTCTTGAGTGGCCGTACTTCCTGTGCTGGTTAAGGATGTGCCAGACTCACCCATCCAGCCTGCCCTTAAATGACATGAGTCTCTTGATGAATGCTGAGAGGTTCTTGTTTGGATTCTGATGGTTCCATTTTTGAAGAGGTCTCTGGAAAGCGGTGGGCAGGTGGGACTTGAAGTATGATTCCTGTTGGATTTTGATGACCGAACAGATCAACAGACATGCTGAAGTGGTTTTCTTCCATCGTCTGGCTGCTTGCTATGTGGAAAGGAAGACTAGTTGCAAGTATTCCCAAACAGGAGTTCTGTGATAAGAAGATGAGGTTTGCCACAAAGTGTGTCAGACTTAAATTTGATTTTGGGCTTATTTGAGGCTTTGTTAGATGAACACTTGAGCTTGTAGAGCTTAATGCAAGTGTAGGGGCCATCCGTGCTTAATTTGTGCAGGTGAAAATGGGTGATGGAAGCTGGCACTCATTTTTAAGGAATAGGACCTACTTTTCCTCAATAGACTTAGCTCAAGTGCAAGGGAGCGAAATACAGAAAAACGAGAATGAAGGGGTAAGAGAACTATAGGAAAACTGACAAAGAGAGAAAGCATGCCTTAAAAAGAATCTACAATAGTGAAATAAAGAGAGAGAAAGTGTAAGTGTTCGAAAGCGGCATCTCACTATTGCTGGTACTTTTTATTTGCTGCTTTCTCCCTTTGACACTTTTTTTAATCATCTTTCTCTTCCTTCTTCCTTTCCTGCCTTTCTCTCTTTTGCTCTGGGTAAAAGTCTAATAATGAGAAATATATCCTGATCCCCAAAAAACAAGTGCCCATGCCCACCAGCTGCAGCCAATGACACAATTGAAACCCTGCATACATGCACGCCTCTCAACAGACCGATGCAACCATACACTAAAATACAATGAAATACATCTGAATTAGAAAAGTAGATCTTGGTGTTCTAAAATTAATGCATAAACGTTTCTCTTTTTCACCCGTCTAGTTGATATTTAGCAATGGGGATTTTAGCAGCACCAGTCATCATGGCACAATAACAACTAAATGTAAGTATTTATTGCACAAGACATAGCAACAGTAAGTAGGGCTATTCGTCCTCTTTCAAGAAGCTGATAAAAATAATTTAATATGTACATTTTACATAGTGATGCATTGCTAAAGCCAATCGTACGTACTGATGTGTGCAACATTCTGTTTCTGTTATCACCCAAAAAAAGGGTAAAATTCCTTGCTTGCTGTGTTCCTTCTCTCACCCCCTTTGGGCGAAGAATGAAACGTATTGCAATGCCGGCCCGCTGGGATGTAGGCACCTTGCTGTGTCAGTTCTACACAAAGTCAATAATGGTCTCTTCGAAAATTAAAAAAGAAAAAAAGAGGTAAAATTCCACAATTGATCAGCCAAAGGAGGAATTACAGTTAGGGTCGAATTCAGCCTTTTATTGCCTTGCGCCCCCTGGAGTTACTAAGGGGCATATTATCAAGAAATGGCGTTAAAATTATCGCCGCTTTAGCAGCAGAAAACTGCAGCTAAAGCGGCGATAATGGGCTTGATAATATGCTACAGAGAATTCCCATAGAAGCCCATGTTCGCGGCAGTTTTCTCTGCCGCTAATGCGGCGATAATTTTAACGCCGTCCTTGATAATATGACCCTAATTATGGGGGGGATTTGGTAACTGGAGCCAGGGGTGCTATCCCCTGCGGTCCAAAGGACCTTTATTTTCACATTATTTGTGCCGAGCTCTTACAGGGGAATTAGGACCCCATTTTTAGAACAGAGGCAATTGACATCATTTTCCAGGCATAAGGATGATACCGGAAGTTCAGCATGGTGCACCCTGCAATAAAATGATAGCTAGTCAATTGTGAATGTGGCACGTCTGACGAAAGAATCATTTCTAGTTCAATGTTGAATTCTAAGACCGCATATGTGATGATGACTTTGCTAAGAATCCAACTCTGCCTTTTTTAAATCTTGATAGCTTCCATTTTCATAGCCCCGTTCACATAAGAAATTCGAAATGAATGCCTTGGTATCCCAAATTGCTTGAAGGTTCCTTGTGGCATATGAATTGTTAGCAGTACATATTACTATTGCCAGTTTGCCCTTCTGGGCCTTTAAAAAAATCTGTTGTTTTTCCCCATAGCCCATTCTTCGCCCCCTTTGTGTCCTCTCTGTTTTGTCATCTTTTTCTTAGTGTGCTATCAGGTGTTGGTCACTCATCGAATTTACAGACCATGAACTATCTTTTTATTCCTTCCGAGAGTTTAACTCTCAAATACATAGCTTCTTTGCTTTGCATTATTGTTCTTTTCCACATTTAAAATGTGACTCCTAATGGCAAAAGAATCTGGGCCAACAAAAAGTAGTTTAGCGTCCAACAAAGACACAGCGATCTTGTATTTTGTTAATAAACCATTAATAGTATTAATGATACAATGGACACTGTGGCCATTTAACCGGATTGGAGACTTTTATTGAATATTCTCACCAGGAATATGGAAACCATCCTGAACGATCACAGCTAGTTACATATAGGTCACTCAGGTAAAGTCAACCAGATCTAACATTATCTCTTTGCATTATTATTATTATCAGTTCTTGCTGTTGTGGTTGGCTTGATCTGTGTGGTGTACCTTTAAACTCCAAGCACAGTGAGCAATGGGTCCACTTAACTTAGGCTTCTGAAACACCTTCCTAAGGAAGGCACCTGCAGGTACTTGCTCTCTTGTGTAATGAGGACGTATTCTCCCATTTAGGCTTCATAAAAACGCTGATTTTAGGGCAGAGATGGGATAGTTGCACCAGTTAATAAAGATCAGAGACCCAATATACGAAACACTGTTTGCAAAATACTGGTTGCAATTTGCGAGCAGTATTTTTGCAAAAAAATTTGAAATTTTGTGAATTAACCCATGTGCTAATAGTTCAGTTCACAAAATTTTGAAGTGGAGTGGGCTGCAATAAAAGCGGCTTAATTAGTATTAATGAGGTAAGTCAGAAATTGCAACTTAACCTGGATGGGATCAACAGCCCATCATGCCTGTGGTTGCCTCTCAATTAAGAAAACGTTTTTATTTTAAATGCTGTCCATTTTCCTTAAAGTAAACGATGATGCCTGTAAAGTAAAGGTTTACTATTTTTAAGTTTGAGAGTTTCAAATGGTCCCCTGGACTACTGCGAACTCCCCAACAAACGTTAGTTTTACATTAAAAATGGAAGTCGTTCCAATGGAACCTATTTCTTTTGGGGATTGTCTTAACCACCTCAACTCGGGGGTTGGTAAATTTTCATTGTTTAACAATTGCATTTAGTTTGCAAAAAATGGATGCATTTGATACTGAATTGTAATTTGGACGTAACACCTAAAAAAGCCCCTTTCCAAATTGGGATTTGGTATGTATTTCTAAATCCATTCTGCAATTCGGTAACCATTTACCAAATCGCAAAATGGGTATAGTATAGTAGAAAGTAAAAACATTTATCAGTTGGAATCCCTGTGATTTAGTGAATTGTAGGATGTGTGACTGATAAATGACTTACCACAGCACCCTTAGTTAAATATTTCCTTACACTTTTTTCATTTTCCATTTATTTTAAATCTTTCTTCTCTAACATGGTGGATTGCACAAAAGTAAGCATTGATAAGCACACAGACACAGATGTAAAAAATAAAACACAAAATGTTACATTCATTAAACAAACATCTGTCCAAATCGTGTTCCTTCACTATTGTAGATTAGCTGTCTCTGCACACATCATGTCTCTTTCCCATTTTTGTGTTGCACTGCCAATATGGCCATATGCTTCACACCAGCACTCCACATATATTGGCCTTCTCATCACTTTTTATGTAGGTCGTGTACATTTGCCTGAATGTTATAAAAAAAAAGCAGAATGTAAAAGCAACAAATGATATTGATCAGTATTAAACAACTCTATTCTTTACATATATAATTTTCAAACTGGTGAAGAGCAAATTACAATGTCCTCTTAAGGATTTTTGAGGCCCGGGCCACGATATATTTTGGAGGCCCATGTGCAGAACAACTTTGCATTTATTACATACTTTCTGCTAATTCAAACTTGCAGGATGTCAACAAAATCATCAAAAGTAGGTGGCAATTTATAACAGCTAAAATATGTCTTTTTAGGACCCCCAAAATCTTTAAGACGATATTCGGCATAGTGTTTAGGTAGGCAGGTAGGAGAGAAGTTTTGATATACAGATGTAATCAGAGGTGAGAGATAAAGTTCACTTTTTCAAGAGGGGGCTCTAGGAAGGTGAGGGCCCTGGCTAATTGCCCACTTTGTCCATGCTTTAAAATGTCCCTGGCAAATTGAACCGGATGCAGTGTAAGCATGGACATCTCTCACTGACTTTTTAGTCTATGCACTTTTTCTGTCTCCCTCTCATCTACTGGGACAATTTCTAATGCAATCATTGACCGCTTCTAAAGCAGCTTGGATATTATTCCAGTCTCTTTGAGCAGTCTCTTAGGGTGGCTTCTGGTATATACATATGCTGAAAGAAGCTTATCACTGAAGAAATACATACCTCACTTCACAGAACTGATTTGGATTATCTAGAGTTTGTTTTTATTTAAGTCATCCTATGCCTCATTTGGAGGGAATTCCACCAATGGATTCTCGACCCTACGTAGCACTTTCCCATAAAACAATTTTCCATTAACTCACAGTTTTAAATGAGCCTTTCAAACATATCCCACAGTAGCATTTTTTATGAAGTATATTCTTGTCTTTTGCTTCTCATCAAAGTTGTTCTGGAAGCCATGCATGCAATCAATACAAATCAATTCAAGGATGTTTCGGCCAGTAGCCATAAAAGCACGGATCATAAAACACAGTTAAAAGGTTAAAACATCTTAGGACATTGACAAGATAAAAAACGGCAAATGAGCAACGATCAATCGTGCTAAAGCAAAACCAATTTCTCTATAATTAAAAAAAAGACAATAATGCTAAAAACAATGCAATCCCAGTAGGAAGACATGATAGTACTACAGTAGCAGCAAGTGGATCCCAGTTAATCATGATATGGTTAGAATAGTCAATCATAGAATGTCAACCAATTACATGTCACCTAAATAAAAAAGATATGAAACGTGCAAGTCACGCGACCTGAACTGTAGGGGGGGATGTAAACCATTTCAGCCTACGCCTCCACATATATAATATAAACCGGAAGACTACCGAAAACTATTGGGTGGGCTGTATTAGATCTTAAAATTCTTAACAAAAAACAAGACATGCTCAACAGTTTCCTGGATCCCAGGGCAAAAGGGGCAACTCATCTCGAGCTCAGTAAGGGAACACAGCCATCTTGCGGTAAATGGCCAAGGCAGCAGGGTCCTGACCCCCAACCCAAAATCATATGTACAATGCTCTGGCAGTCGGAGGCTCAATGTCATTGATATACTCTTCCAAAGAGTGGGCATCCTTACATTCTTAAAAGACTGCAGTCAGAGGGCCCACATTCCCAAGCCTATAAAACCCTTCATCTATGTGTCTCCAATACATTGCTTTTAACATGGGCGTTAACACCCTACCTGCAATTTCTGTTTGTGCCCAGAGGGCCTCACATCTGATCTCTGCTAGGCTGCCTTTGATTTTTTTTAAACAAGGAATCTTGTCAACCCCTAAGCACTTTAAGATATCTTCAAGGCCCATCCTATAGTGTACCAGTTTGGCGGTTAACCAAATCCTTCTCCAGTACATCAAAAGTCTGAGTCTGACCCTGTGTACAAGAGATCTAATACCCAAGTCTAGCTGCAGGAATACAAGGGGGGTACTAGCCAGCAGGCTGGTGAGGACACGTATAAAACAATTCTCCAGTTTTATCATATCATTTACATTATCATGTCCCCAAAATTCTCTATTGTATAGCAACACCCCAATGCCTGCAAGTTATAGATCTGTAGTGCTGGAGTAGCAGGGCGAAAACTGGAGCCCTGAACTGCCATTCTGGATCTGAGAGGACCAGTCGAAGGAATCATTAGGGCAAAATACAGATAATCAAAGGTATGTACTTTCTCCAGGGGGAGACCATTGTGGACTGGATGTGACTGAGTGGTGGGGCAGGTATTTAGAACCATGTACTTGGTTTTGCTAACATTGATCTCCAGCCCTCTCTACTTGCAGAAGACACCAAACTGATCGAGCAGATTTGGAATGCCCAAGGGGAACTTCAAAATCAGCTGGGTATCATCCGCAAACAGGAGTGCCGGTATCTTCGTGTTAGCCAGGGTTTTTCTTTTTCCCCCTTTTTTTTCTCTTATTACTGCAAGTCCAGCTATTTGTGGATCACGGACTTCCCCAGCTGGTTCCCAAGCCAGTGATGTCACTGGTGTGGGGCATAATATAGATGCAAGCATTGGACTCAGGTGGCTCCAGAGACAAACACAGGAGAGCCGGGCAGAGTAGATACCAGACTGGGTGAGACAGGACAAGGTCTCTCCCCAAGTCTAAAGAGAGATGTCTCTCCTCTAACTCAATATCCTTAGCAACTACACTAACGGCTCAAAACGGAAATAAGTCCAGAGTTGTGCCAGCTTGGGGATTGGCAGTGCCGCTCTCTTTCCCCACGGCCAGTCTGCACTTGCCTATGATAATACGTTTGGCTCCCAATTGATACAAATATAATGACCAGTCTCACCAGGGCTCGGAGTATGGAGAATCAACCAGAAAAACAAAGAAGGGTGGTACAGCCCAACATCTTCCAGGTGAATACGGGCACGACCATGGCCCGGGCTTGGCCCACACTTATACCATGCTGCGGGAACCGCAGCGCACTTTGGAAGTGCTGAAGGTTATGTGGTGCAGGGGGATTACAAAGGATGGAGGGAGATGTAGTCCCCCAGCAGCCGATAATCAGTTGCTCTTCCGCCCATTGCCGAACTCCAAAAGTAAAGACAGCCGTACTAGAATCCATTTGCCAGTTCTCAAGTGTCTCAACATCATCTTTCCCTTTTTGAAGTTTACAGAAAAACCCATCTGAAATAAATGAGTATATTTGTGGCCATCATTGCTACCCCAGATAATAATCGTAGAAGTATTCTCATTACATGTAGTATGTTATCACTGCTGGTGACATCCATTGTTTTATTCACTGCATTATGCGTGAAATACAGTTGGGGTACAAATATGTCACTGGTGGTATTTAAGGATGCTGACAAGAAACAGTAACAACATTGGTGGCACGGACCCTGTAATTTAAATCACATTTATGTCAGTAAATAGGTGTATAGTGATCATATGTTATATATTGCACTGGCAAATAATTCTGGGGTTTACCTGTCAAAGGACTGGGCCAAAGTTCATCTTATTATCAATGCCACATACTATAATTATTGGGTAAAATTGTTTCCTGTGGTCACAATTGCCACAGTTACTTCTTTGGTAATGCATTTGTCCGTGGTGGTTACGCATTTAGAGTTAGAAGTAATTTTAACCCTGGAGATTGAGATTTTATAAATAGAGACTATTATTGATAAATTACCTTTTGTGGTATGTGTTCCACCTATTACATCATGAGGATTGTGGCAGACAAAAACTGAAGTAATACTCAAAATGAAGTATTGTTGGCAATGCCCTCCTTTTCTGATGGTTGCACCTCCCCCACACCACACTATTATTGTTCTTGAATGGCCTGACCACATTAATTAGCCACTTAAAGGTTTTCCAGTAGGATGATCCCTCTCTGTGCCTCGTAGGTGACCTGCAATTTACTAGTAATCCTGTTATGCTCCTCTGGATATCTGAGCACTAATGTTAAGAATATGATCTTAGCTCGTCAACGACCCTGTTTAGGAGAATTGTGCGTTTGTGTTAGGATCTTAGTGAAGAATAACCCAGGTTCCAAAATCAAGGACCTTTAACGCCAATGGATTTGTCTTTAAAGTTGGATGTGTCAGACTTTGGCTAAGCAGTTCATTTCAGGTAACACTAAAGGGGCCGATTCCGATGTCGGACGGACTCTGGTCTGTCTGACATCGGTCAGGAGCCGTAACCGACCAACCTGCTGTCGTCGGTTACATCCCTGCAAGAACGATGAGACCACACCCTGTTCGGTCGCACTCGTATGCTTCACAATGGGAGCATGCATTCCGTGCGGAATGCATGCTTGCATTGTGAAATGCAGGGGTGCAGTTCATCCCTGCACCCTGTGGCCGGCACCCCAAGGTGCCCGCCACCGGGTGCAGGGATCAACAGAGGGGCACCATAGGTGCCCCCAGGCCGCCATTCGGCGGCCTCGCACCCATGGGGGCCCTACTGGGGGCCCTACTGGGGGCTCCCAAAGACAGTTTCCAACTGTCTTTTCGTGCCGGAAAGACCGGCACGAAAAGGCAGTGAAAAACTGCCTTCGTACTCCCTTGGTCGTAAAGAGGAGGCCGGGGGAGTACTGAAGGATTTCTGGACGGCGGACGGGCTCTCCGAGCCTGTCGGCAGCCATCCGGAAGTCTGAGTCGGATTCCTTTCCGACCGAGCCCATCGGAATGGCTCGGTCGGAAAGGAATCCGGCCGACAAGTTCCCATTCGGTCAGAAGGGCACCGACCATCGTTCGGAGCCCTTCCGGCCAAAATCGGAATCAGCCCCATTGTCTGTAAGCTCAACATTTAAAATCCCACTTATATTTCCTTATAAACATGACAGCGGGAGTGATCTCCAACATACAATGAGAAGTGGGAGAAAAGAGAAGTGATGATCTTTTACTGGAATTTTCAAGAACAATTCTTAGAGAATTCTTAGAGAATGTCAGTGAATAATTCCCCAGTCCCCAATGGTGATGGGGGTAGTGGTGGTAGTGCTATTGATGGTGGTGGTAGTGGCGGTGGTGGTAATGGTGGTGGTGGTACTGGTGGTGGTGGTATTGGTTCGCTATGTCTAATTTTCATTTAATGCAAAGCAAATTTTCATTGTTAAGTAACGAAACAGAAATTAAATGAAACTCTGTAACTTATTTTTGCCTGTTTGTTAGATGTGTTAATGAACTTTTAAAACTTTATATCTTTGGGAATAATAACTGATAATATTTTCACAGACAATGAAAAAGCTCTGATTGGCTTCCTGGCATTCCTGATAATTGTAACATCAATTGCTTTAATTATTGTTCTGTTCAAAATCTACAAACTGCAGAAAAGATCTTCCAGGTAACTTTTACATCATCAACCAACTCTGTGCAATTAACAGTGCAAATATTTTCGAGACAGCCCAGGTGGTCAGAATGACCACTTCATTAATAATTGTTCTGCTGTCATATTCACAAATAAAATATCGTCTAAACAGTTGGATTGTCACATGATGTTATTTTTCTCAGCCTGAACAAAATGCAACAGAATGAGCCCTTTCTTATATTGTTTATTTAAATTTTACGAGAGTGGTTGATAGTTTGCAATTATTTTCAACCTATAGAACTGATATTGATGCAGTGCTGAAACTGATAGAGACATGTCAATGGTCTGTTTGTTTGCATAACTCCCTGATAACAGAATTAGATTTTTTCCAGCCCTCTCAAAATCACAATGTTCTGCTTCCTAAAACAGCCTCCCATGCTTGTATATGGTGATTTATGTATTTATGTGACCACAGCATGATCTGACTCACCCCGAACCCAGACAAAATACTGTTTTCCAATATTAGGTGCTTAATTACGAGAGCCCTGCGTCACATTTGCACCACGTAAAGTGGTTCATGCTTGTTGCAAGGCTCTCATGTCAAGTTATGAAGCCACGTAATGCCACCATGAGTAAGGCGACAGAGTGCAAATCTGTGCGTTGCCTTACTCCACGCCCAGGAGGCATTCCATGGGCACTGCAGTGGGTTTTCCGACACAACACTAATGGAATTTGATGCATCTTCAGTTTTGCAAAGTGATGCAATCCTGGGGAAGAGCCAAATCTGTGGTGCAAGGGTGCCTACATTCACGCTAGATAGGGAGAAAGGACAGGAATGCCCAGCATTGCTTTAATACAGTGCATTCCTGCCTTTTCACTTTGGCATAGGTGCCTTGCTGTGCTGGCCTAAGCCAAAATCCCATAAATGAGGCTCTTGGTATTTAAGAATTTGAATTTGTAAACATATTTGCTTACCTGTAAAATAACAACGTTGTAGTGTAATTGCATATGTGTATAAATCTTCTCTCAGGTTGAGGTGTGGGCATTCTAGTGTGTACATATCTGAAAGGTTAGAAAATACCCACAGGCTTACATATTACTGGGTAATCCCAATTTTTTTCCAAGACTTTTAACACCCTGAATTTTTTTTACAAGTTGTTAGGCATTACAACTTCATATTTGGGAATGCTCACTTTGTAAATTTCCAAATGTACATGTTTAACCATGTGAGTTCCTCTGAGAATTAGCAACAAACACAACTTCCAGAAATTCTAATTAGGTCTTCGTAAAAGACAAAGCAAATTCTTGACAAGGAAAAATCTGAGTTTTTGTGAATCATATTAACTTATCCCACAGCTTGCTCTACCTAAAGGCCAGCCATTTCTAAGGACATTTGGAGGGTTCAATTCTAGAAGTGCATATTTGTCATTTGGTATTATTTTTAGTGGTAAAGGCAGCCTTGCATCATTTTCTGATGCAAGGACTCATTTCCGGCTAAAAATAGGGTGAAAAACAAGTGCAGTGAACAACAGCCGCTTCTATTCTGGTTGTTTGGATTGTTCCAGCGTTTCTGCACTATAATTTTGCCGTGAATGCCAGCACAATTATGTGACATGGCATAATGGTGTAATCTTAAGAATTTCACACAACAGGTGTAATTAAAAATTCCCATAATTATTCAATTTAGGCCGATGTAATTTCGTTATGTGTAGGAATAATGAGAATTTTCAAATTGTTTAATAAATCCAATCTTCAAATGTAACTAATTAGTGCCTCTACTTTGTCAGACCGGGTCAACATTTGAATTCAGGATTAAAGGTTTATTTTTTTGCAGCCAGGGGGACAACAACATAAGGTCTATGAACACAATGGGGGTCATTATGATGTCGGACAGAATCTCATCCGACCAACACCCGGTCGGCCGTCCCGACTGCCCCATTAGGATACGACCGAACACTGGAGGCCATGCACCAAAGGGAGCCCTGATGGGGGCCCCCTAACACGCTTTCTGACATGGTTTCCATGTCGGACAGACCGGAATGGAAACCACATCGGAAAGCGTGATCGTAATCTCAAGGGCGGAAAGAGCCGCCCTTGAGATTACAGGCTGCATTCCGATGGGCGTACAGGCTCTGTGAGCCCGTCGGAAGCAAGCTAGAATGACAGGTCGGATTCCTTTCCGATCACCTACATCAAAATTAGACGGTCGGAAAGGAATCCCATTACCATGCGACCGTAAGGGCTCCGACCATAGGTCGGATCCTTTACGAGCCGCATCGTAATCAGCCCCAAAGTACAGAGGTGGTTATAATCCAGAGTCCACACCGTTTCTGTGGCTGAAATATACCTTAATTGATTTAATATTGACAATGCTACTGCAACCATACAAGTCACAGAACTCTGCTGGACTCAAAACTTTATATTTACATATTTAGCTCCCACAGAAAGCAAATCCTTACATGATATGTTTATATCATTTACACTGTGATACAATCTTCAGTTATCTAGGTTTGAGACTGAAAAACAAGAAAAACTCTAGCACACTGAAACACTTATTCGTCAATCCATTACCAAATATCAACTAGTAACTAAACATCTTTTAATTTTTAGCTTAATATTTTAGTTTTGTGTCCATTTTGCACTGTGGTGTCCAATCTAAATGATTATATTGTTTCAATGGATTGTGATGAATCCAACATGATAATGACAGACAAGCTGCTACTATCTGGGCTGAGTTTGTGTGTACCTCACACAAGTCCAATTAGTTTTGGTTACTTTGTTGAGCTTAGGTTGGAAGTATTGAATAATCTCATAGCCATGAGCCTTTACTAATTTAGGAATATAATAACCACCTTTACAGTTTTTGCATAAAAACATCCCAAATAAGATATTCCCCATAAAAAGAGAAGTTAACAAACTTTTTTCGGAGGACTGTCAAGCTTCTCATAACTTTATTAGTCAATTTCTGATCATCATCAGTATTATTACTAATGCTACTACTGCTACAAATAATAATAGCTTACATAGTTATGTAGCCCATCTTATCACAGTTTTACCATTTTGCATAAAACAGGGGTGTCACTAGGTGTACCAATCTTGTAGAATTTGATTACATATACAATTGAACATTACTCTGATTTCTGAGAAAGATCTTTTTTGGTTAATGGTGAATAAACTAAAATTCTTTTGCAGAAATAAGCAACACTGTGAACTGAATTTTATGATCTTTAGGAGTAAAGAAAAAGGTAGTGTAAATTGTGTAATTTTAACACAATTACTAACATCATAATGGCAATCTGTCCACCACTAAAATGAATGAATCTTCATATGCAAATGGTATTACCATTACATGAAGTATATGGAACCCGCCAGTAAAAAATTATAGTTTTTAATTTTTTATCGTCGGGTTGTATTTTTGTATAGAGATAGATTTACTCACTGATTTCTAAGCTCTCTTAACTATAATGGCCTGTGGACAGTACACTCAGGAAAATAATGCTAATACAAAAAGTGTTATTTCACAGGTTGCGGACAACATGAGCGGCTATGTTGCAGGAGAGTATTTTCCAATTTTTTTTCTTTGTAGTAATTGGCATTTTCAAGTCCCCTGAAATTAAGTACACTGTACTCCGTTTGTTGACATATAATATACAATTGCACTTGGGAAATTACGAGATTGCTTTAAGTCGTTTTGAAAGTGGCCGAAAAAGTGCACTTGGACTTATAATTTCTGATAGGTTTGATTTATGTTTCACTTTTTAGAGTTATTTTCCTATCATTTTTTGAAAACGTACTCGGACACCGATAAATTGCCATGCTAAGCTATCACAGCAATACAAAATGAGCACACATTCTGTATCGTAAAACCCACGTAGACTAATCCTATGCATTTATCAACACTCAATGATGGTTATCGTGAAATTCCCAATGGGAATGTCTTAAGTAAGGAATATTTCAGGATTGATTCATCAAAGGGTTTAGTTTCTTCTGGTGCTGCAGATGGTGGGCACTGGCTTTCAATTTTGGGGACCTGCACATATTTTGTAGCATAAGACAAGCCCAGAACATAAGCAAAAAGTTTTAAAAAAGCGACAAAGAAGAAGGAACTAAAACCGAGGAAACAGTGACAAAGAGAGAAAGCAGGGAAGAAAATTATTCTTTAATAGACAGGAAGTGTAGGGTGGAGGAAAACAAGGCATAAGGTGGAATCAAGATAATGCTGCCCTGGTATTCTGCAAGTGCAGCATTTCACAGCAGTGTGGCCAACATTGGGATTATGTGATTGAGCACTGTCTGACTTACTCCTGAAATTTAGCAGTAAACCGGGAGTAATACAAGAGTAAATCACACCTACTCAATGCAAAATCTCTTTGAATTCGTCCCTACCGATTTAATGGAAAAAAATGATCCCCCATTGAAGAACTATTGCAGAGGCATTACTTTCAATATACCTAATTTAAAGATAGCACTAGAAATATGGTAGGTTAAAGATGAACCTTCATCAATGAACAGAAACGTGTGTTGGTATCATTAATGTCAGGACCTAATGAGTGTGTTTTTCTCTTGCAGTGATTCAGATGAATTATGCGAACTTGTTCCTAGAGGTAAGTACTCTCTCTCACTAACCTTCTAAACATAAAGGTCATGCGAAATTGGCTAATTTATGCTCTATTTTAGAAAAATTATGGAAAATATGTGAAAAGTGGCTCATAGCTATCTGTAGTGAAATTTTAGTTAAGGGCATATCTCACATAAAATGTCACCTGAGATATTGACAAGACCGTGGTGAAGCAGAAAATATTTATTGAGAGGAATGTTTTGTGCATAAATCAATTTCCCATGGACAAAATTGATGCAACATTAAATAAGCTGAAAGTTCTAGAAAGTCCTCGTAAGTTGCATGATGCAAAATTTGCAAATGACGCTGACGCTGGTTCAATAAATGCTTATTGAAAAATGTCTCCACCGTTTATTCTGTGTATCTCTCTGAGACAAAGTGAGCACGAGTGACTGAGCAAAAGGTATCGCACTGTTTCCAAGATCCTGAGGGATCAGGGTTGTCATGTTCGATAGTTGCCAAGAACTATTCTCTCCTTGGTAAAAGGGGTTTCTAGTGGCACTGTGATCTAGCTGGTATTCAGGCTCACATACCCGGTGGGGGTGTCTAGAATCAGTCTGGACACCAATCCTGCAGTGTATGTTGTCTAAACGTGCAGATCCTATATAGGTTTATAGGAACTACACAATACTTACTTAATATAAACAGAATGTGGGAATAAAGTGCACAGAACAGCCATATTGATCTCCCTTTTGGAAATGATGATAAACATTAGTAATTCTTATGTACCATATTAGGACAAGAAACTGTTGTATGTCGCAATATATCAGTTTAAATATTGGCTCAAAAATATATAATGATACATAAATACATCTCTCTCTCTTTATCTCTATATATAAAATATATATATTGTGTTGAAATATCTGCAATATGAAAAATGAAAAATGAATAATGCAGTACTATATATTTATTATAAACTAGAGTATATAAATCAGTGTTCAATATATCAAAATCGGCCCAAGTCCATCTTGAGTTCGGATTGATAAATCACACATTTCTAAGTAAAACAGAATTTGTTCAATTATGTAGGAGACTGCGCGCATCTGAAAGAGATTCCATCGATAACTTGTGCTGGCAGGAAATAGAAGAACGAAAACTGATCAATAAAAAAAGATCCTGGGGATCGTATCTAATGCAAGTAATTGAGGAATTAGGCATGCAAGAAGTTTGGATGGCGAGCATAGCAAAAGCAGCTTTTTATCAGGCAATTAAAGCCACAGCAAAAAATCTGTTGCACACAACTGACAATAACATCTTCACACGAAGACACCACACCTGGACAGTGATCAATTCATACAAAAAGCAGCAGCCTCAGGAATACCTCTCAGCTCATTTCTCACTGAACATAAAACAACAGTTCCTGCAATTTCATTATGGCATGTGGGAAACAGAAGATTTCAATTGGAAATATCAGTTTCAAAATCAAGAATGTCGGTTGTGCAAATTCAAAAAAGAGTCTTTAACACATATTCTCTGTGTGTGCCCAAAGTTTGGATTAGAAAGGAAAAAACAATGAAAAATAAATTTTACTACATTGAAAATCCGTACCTGCAGGCAAGCGGTAACAACTTGGTGCCCGATTCCGATCTTGCTTAAAAGGGCTCCTGACGGCATACGTCAAAAGCGAGTCCGAGTTGCGCGTGCGATTTCCGACTGACTCGTCCTGCCATACGTGCGAGCGAGTACGATGTGAATATTGCCTTGTGCTCTGAGTGACTTGTACCCGTCTGTGAAGCCCTCCAGACGACTACAACATGGCCGACTCGTACCGCGCAATGGGTCCGATTCCCGAGCGACCAAGTAAGATGCGTGCGTAAAGCAGCCGGATCGACTTGGAGCCTCTGACTCGAAAAAGCTTAAGAAAGCGGACTTCAGGGGGTCTGTAGCGGGCCCCCTTTCACCCGTAGCCTTACCAGTCGGTCACAGGGGGGGACCCAAGGGCCCCTGGACACATGCATGCATGGTGGGGAGGGCACCGAGGCGTCCCTGCGACAGGGGGATCCCTTTTCTGCAACATACCTTTTTTCTGTATGGGAGCCTATGTACGCAATGTACATCAGGCTCCCATAGACGTAAATGGGACTCCGAGCGACCCGAGTTTGCCAGCACATACTTGTATCATACTCGGGCACTCAGAGCCCAGAAGCACGAGTCATTCGGAAAGCTCAACAGGACCGAGTCGGCCGTAGGGCTTTCCCAATGACATCGGAATTGGGCCCTTGGTTGGGAGGTACCTCACTCTCATTTGTCTCCAGAGGGGTAACATTTTTAAAACTAAATCTAAAAGAAATAGATTGAATAAAAGACAAATAACACAAAAAGCACATATGTGTAAAGATCAGTTGCATTACAAACCGACCAAGAGCTTAGAAGTCTCAAACTAAATGATTGATGACTTTACTAAGATGTTTTGGGTTCAAGGACTCTACTAATATTAGTCACGAACAATGATCTTGACGGAACAAATTATTCCTATATTATACATAAATCTTGAAAGAAAACAGAAGTCCTTTTATATCTTGTTCTGATTGTAAAGAAACATCTCTTTCTAATGTTCTGCCGCATGAGAGATGTGTAAATGTAAATGTAAAGACTAAGCACTAGAATAAATTTGAATTGAAATGAATTGTATATATTTTATAGTTAACTTCTTTTTTTAAAAGCATTACATTTATTATTAAACTTTGAAATAGTAAATAACAGTTTCCATTAATTCAACAAATAAGCTTTAATTATATTGACTAAACATTTTTTTTAAATGCTAGTGAGGGTGGGATTTTTTATTTTGTTAAAAATATTATTTATAAAATAAATTATTATATTTACTTATTGAACAAATATTTTGTTTTGAAGAATTAATGTGCTGTAACATTTTATTTTATTCGTTATATGTTAATACTCATTATTTTAAATTATGTTACATGTACATTCTACATTGAAATATTATATATATATATATATATATATATATATATATATATATATATATATATATATATATATATATATATAATTTTTTTAGTAATAAACTTTAGTAAGCTTCCCTATACAAATATTTTGTTTTGAAGAATTAATGTGCTGTAACATTTTATTTTATTCGTTATATGTTAATACTCATTATTTTAAATTATGTTACATGTACATTCTACATTGAAATATTATATAATATATATATATATATATATATATATATATATATTTTTTTTTTAGTAATAAACTTTAGTAAGCTTCCCTATACAAATATTTTGTTTTGAAGAATTAATGTGCTGTAACATTTTATTTTATTCGTTATATGTTAATACTCATTATTTTAAATTATGTTACATGTACATTCTACATTGAAATATTATATATATATATATATATATATATGTATATATATATATATATATATATATATATATATATTACCTACTGGCGGTCGCCAGTAGGTAGTTATAGTTAGGACCCTATTTCCATAGGAAATCCGCAACATTCTATTTTGAATAACTTTGGCGCCGGTCGACGAATCCTCGCGAATTTCTCAAAATAGGTGGGGCGCTACGCTCCGCTCCTACCCTGAAAGTCTCGGGGGGATTCGACAAGCGGGGGCTGAGATAAAAGGGGGGTCCCAAAACGCGTTTTTCCCATGCATTTTTCCATAGGACCTTTAGACAGGGCTACAGCCCGAACGGCTGAACAGAATTAGTAGAAATTTGGCAGAGAGGTAGTCCTCAGGTCAAGGAAGTGCCTTTTGTAGGTTTGGTGTAAATCTGTTCAGTAGATTCTGAGAAAATAGCCTTTAAATCAATATATATATCTGAGCCAGCTTACGGTACGCTTACCGTAAGCTTACCGTACGCGTACGGTGGCGTGCGCGAGCGCGATTCTGATTGGCTGTTACATCTAAGTAAACATTCGAATCGGTCGAAACCAGGAAGCGGCGGCCGCCATTTTCTCTCTCGCACTCTGAGGGGGGGGGCTGTAAACAAAGGCAAAAAACATATAAAGGGGCTGTTTAGACAGCGCCCATGCACATAGCCATGTTAGTTGAGTCCTCAAAGATCCCCTAAGGCCAAAAACGGTAAATTTTAATTTTTTGTAAATTTCGCCGATTACGCTTACCGTACGAAAAAAAAACCACTCTCTGTGCATGGCGTATTATTGTCATCACTTACAAATTAAATTTAACAGATTACCTATCACAAGGAAGCGCATAATATGTCCTCCATGTGCGCACGGTGCCCACCTTGCGTGTACGGCACTAACTGCGTAAAGTGGGCGCGCGGTGCGCGAAGCGCACCGCGTGCTCACCGTGCGCGCACGGAACGAACTGCGTTAAGTGGGCGTGCACGCCACGAATGGCGTAAAGTAACTTAGCATTTAAAAAACCGTACAAATTCACTGAAAAAACCATAGGTTTCACACACGTTATAGTTAGGAATTAGCATTTAAAAAACCTTGCAAATTCACTGAAAAAACCATAGGTTTCACACATGTTATAGTTAGCGGAAACTTTACTGATAAAAAACCAATGAAATTCCCCCGTTATAGTTAGTGCAGGCAACTATAACTCACGCGACCGCAATCTTCTGCTGATGACATATGTGTCTTTATGAAAAAAAAATATTTGTAATATATGTATAGCTAAAAATGTATGGAAGAAGACATGGGCAAATAAGTGTCTAAATACAGTATTAGCATCAGCAGAGGATTGCGGTCGCGTGAGTTATAGTTGCCTGCACTAACTATAACGGGGGAATTTCATTGGTTTTTTATCAGTAAAATTTCCGCTAACTATAACATGTGTGAAACCTATGGTTTTTTCAGTGAATATATATATATATATATATATATATATATATATATATATATATATATAATTTTTTTAGTAATAAACTTTAGTAAGCTTCCCTATACTTTCCCATAGGGAGATTTCAGCCTTTGTAGTGGAGATTGTCATCAATATGTGAAACGTTACTTGTAAAACTTTACACTCATAAATTCAAATTATACGTCTTCTCACCCTGAACTGTGGGGAATGAGACATGTATGTTTACATTCAGAAATTTTGACCAGCATAAAAGTATAGATTTACATCTACATTCAGGAGTGAATTTACACCTGAATGGAATTTTACATGTGTGAATTTACCTTTGTGACTAGGCCCCTAATTCTGCAGAAAACAATGCCCATTCTTCTCCAGGAAGAAAAATGATTAGGGCAAGGAAGATAAAGGCAATTGTTAATTGTTTAAAAGATACTATGTTACACTGTAGATGGGTGGCTAGTTTATTAAAATGCAAATCTCTTATTCTCCATTTGCAGCACTGTGATGTTGGCATGAGTGCAGCTGACGCCAAACATTCACACTATTTATGATGAAAAGCAAAATGAAAGAAGGTGGTCAAAGGTTGCCTCAAACTGTTCTCCATGAAATGAGTGTCATTCGTCCATTCATTTCATGCTATATTTTGGTTGAAGCAGCAGTCAGCAGAGATCAACACTCTCATCTCCTGCTAATTCTTATACTTAACAATTATTGTATTCTCAAAATATGATATGATCATATTTTGAGACATGATTAGTAAATGGACTGAAAATGACAAGTATATTTTAGGAGACAACTGAATGTTTAAAGAAAATGGAAAACTTGTGTTGAGGGATAAAAGGGTTAATTCAGACAAAAGTAGTGCCATGGTATTATCTGAAGACAGAACAATTGTATTTTCTAAAATAAAGGCAAGGTTCTCATTTATAAAGTAGTGTGAATTGGAACTATTTCTTCTTAATATTTAAGTGATTATTCATAATCCTCTAGATGCTAATTGCTGATGGCACATTATCCTTTCCTTTGAGCTAAAGGCTCATTTCATGCTATTATAGTGAATATCTCAGGACTCATGTGGATCGATTTTAAAAATCTATATTGTTAACTGTTTTTAATTCTACAGCATGCACACATCTGAATGAAGATATCTTTATTTGTATCAATAGTTTTAATTCACTGAAAAAACCATAGGTTTTCGGGAAAGTTATAGTTAGTTGGACATTTCACTCGTACAAAACCTGTGAAATTCCCCCGTTATAGTTAGTTCAGCTAACTATAACTCACGCCCCCGCAATGCACTGCTGATGATGTCACATATTACATCACTCATGACATGGTCAATGACATCACTGATGACATCACTGATTACCTCATCCAGTGACTGTGTGTTTCTGTAAAGTTTAAATATGTTTAATATATATAGAGAAAGGCATATTGAAGACTGAGTGGGTGTATAAGTGTCTGAATGGATGATTTAGTAGGTGTGTGACTGAGTCTATCAATGAATTATTAAACGTATCTTACTGAATGCATGGGTTAGTGACTAAACTGTGTGAATGTCTGTATCCGTCTGTCTGTTGGTGTGTAAGCGGCTGCATGGGTTTGTGAATAGCTACATGAGTGTCTATATGAGTTATTGATTGGTTGTCTGAGTATCTCTATGGGTGCCTGAGTGTGTGGGTGGGATGTGTGTGACTCTGTGCATAGATGTGTGAGTGGGTGATTCACTGGGTGTATGGTTTTAAGAGTGCATCTTTGATGGACTGCATGGGTGGGTGAGTATGTGTATAGGTGTGTTAGTGAGTGAATGTATATCTCACTGGTACATGTGCGAGTAACTACATATGTAAAAGGCAGTATATATGTGTGTTAGAGTATTTAAATGGCTATAAGTGAGAATGTGTGATTGTGAGAGTGGCTGTATGGATGAGTGTGTGCTTGTATAAGTGATTGTATAAGAGCGTAAGAATGTGCTAGTATTTGTTTGAGTAAGTGAGCTGGTGTGTGTATAACTGCATAGGTGAGTAAATGAGAGTGTGATTATTTGTTTGCATGACTGACTAGATGTGTGAGTACCTCTATGGATGAGTGGCAGTCAGTATGTGAGTGTCTATATAGGTGTATAAGTGCATATGATAGTCCTGTACTGAGTGACCATAAGTATGAGTGACTGTACGGATGAGTGAGTGGATGTGTGTGTAAACCTAAGAATCAGTGAGTGGGTATGTAGTTTTTGGTGTTGGAGTGTCAATGGTATTGAGAATGGCCGTCTAAGTGTAATTTAGAGTGGGTGTATCAAAGGTTATATTAGGGTGTGAGAAGATGCATCAATTTATCAAATGGATGATGTCAGCAGTGATGTCATCAGTGATGTTATTTGAGATGTCATCAGTGATGTCACTGACCATGTCATGAGTGATGTAATATGTAAAGTCATCAGCAGTGCATTGCGGGGGCGCAAGTTATAGTTAGCTGAACTAACTATAACGGGGGAATTTCACGGGTTTTGTACTAATGATATATCCAACTAACTATAACTTTCCCTAACACCTATGGTTTTTTCAGTGAATTTCTAAGGTTTTTTAAACGCTAATTTCGAACTATAACATACCCGAAACCTATGTTTTTTTCAGTGAATTTCAAATGTTTTTTAAATGCTAGTTTCTAACTATGCCTACAAAGGTTGGACATCTGAAGAAAGAAATAAAAACGCACAGAAAGAAGCAAATGAAATGCAGAAAGAGGCAACAGAAGTTCACAAAGACAAAGTAAAGTGCAGGAAAAAGCTAAACATGTCCAGAAAGAACCAACAGAGGAGCAGAAAGAGGCCTTGTTGCAAAATCATCCTGTACCCACAACTTTTTCAGACGGGTACTGGTGGTAACTGACTCTGACTAATCAGGCCTAGAGCCAGTGCTATGCTAAAAGACACCTAGAATATAGTGAAAACACCTACAAACACTAGGGAACACTATGTGTTGGGGTACCCCTGTGATTAGCATGACCTCCTCTGCAAGTCCCTAGTACATAATGGGGCAGAGGGATTAAAACTACCTCTTAAAACGCGCCACGGGGCGCGTTTGCATAGTGGTGAAGGGAAGGGGACCCTGAGGTGACATGAGTGCAAACACGCCCTGTGGCCGTTTTAAGTTGGGAGATTAAGTCCCCTTGAATCCTGAGGGTCCCTGGGTCCAACTAGCCCACTAGGTACAGCCAGTAAGTGCCACAGAGCTGCGTTGCACAGAGGTGTAAAAAGGGGCATGGCCTGGACCGCCTCTATGTAATGCAGGCCTGTGGCACTTACGGGATGTACCTGGTGGGTTAGTTGGCCCCCAGGGACCCTCAGGATTCAAGGGGCCTTAATTCCCCAACTTAAAACACGTTTGCACACCTCTGACATCAAACCATGCCCCCTCCCTGCACCACTGTGCAAACGCACCCTCTGGTGCGTTGTAAATTGGGGGACTAAGTCCCCTTGAGTCCTGAGGGTCCCTGGGGGCCAACTAGACTACCACTTACCTTCAGTAAGCGCCACTGAGCTGTGTTGCAGAGTGGTGTAAAAAGGGGCATGGCCTGGGCCACCTCTCTGCAACGCAGCACAGTGGCGCTTACTGGAGGTAAGTGGTGGGCTATTTGGTCCCCAGGGACCCTCAGGATTGAAGAGGAATTAATTCCCCAACTTAAAATGCACCACAGGGCGTGTCTACACACATGTCAAATCTGGCCCGCCCCCTCCCTTCACCACTGTGCAAACGCCCCCTCGTGGTGCATTTTGAGTTGGGGGATAAAGTCCCCTTGAACCCTGAGGGTCCCTGGGGTCCAACTAGCTCACCAGGTACCTCCAGTATGCGCCACAGAGCTGCGTTGCAGAGAGGTGTAAAAAGGGGCGTGGCCTCTGAACACCTCTCTGCAACACAGCTCCCTGGCACATACTGGAGGTACCTGGTGGGCTAGTTGGCCCCCAGGGACCCTCATTATTCAAGGGGAATTAATTCCCCAACTTGCAACTCGGCCAGATCCGCAGATCCTCCGTGCATCTCTCGATTTTCTTTTTTTTTTTTTAAATGCTTTTTTTGGCCCTGGGGGTCCTTGTGGGACCCTCTGAGCAGGCCTAGGTGGTCATGGTGTTTCTGCCCTGCCCCCTTTTCTTGTTTTGCACCTTAGTTTTTCTGTTTTCTTGTGCCTCGGTTACCGAGGCACAAGATGGCTGCCAACACTTCCTGGTTTGGAGTGTTGACAGCCAATTAGAATAAAGCTCGTGGTCAGGATGGTCCGCGGATCCTGCGTGGCCATAGAAATCAAAACTTTTATTTTTTGATTTTCTCAGCAACTACTGGACAGATTTACACCATTTAAAAAAGGGCGCTTTCTGAACCAAGCAGTATCTTTTTGCCATATTTGGTTTTATTCCGTTGAGCAGTTTTGGCTGTAACCGTGTCTAAAGTTTCCTATGGGAAATTGATTGTTTTACCTCTATTTTTTTATTTTCTCCACAACTACTGAATGGATTTACGTCATTTACAAAAAGGGCACTTTCTGAACCAAGCACTACCTTTTTCCAAATTTGGTGTAATTCCGTTCAGGAGTTCAGACTGTAGCCGTGTCTAAAGTTTCCTATGGGAATTAACATGGAGAAAACATGTTTTGGGACCCCCCTTTTTTCTCGGCCCCCGCTTGCCGAATCACACCAAAACTTTCAAGATAGGAGCTGACCGTAATAGGCCATACGTTTTCAAAATTTCGCAAAGATTTGTCAACCGGCGCCAAAGTTATTGCGAAAACAAAAAACGAGTTTCCTGGGGAAGCTATGTCCTAACTATAACTACCTACTGGCGACCGCCAGTAGGTAATTTATTTTTGTAACCTGAGATGTGCTTTTATATAAGATTGGGTTTGATTAGACATGAGCACCTTCGTCATAAAACCTCTAAATTGCAGAAGCGGATGCCTACTTAAGGCGAGTACAACTGGAAGGAACATTCAATTTGCCAAATTCCACAGTTGTGGGTCAAATGTGTTGATAGTAAAAACCTCAGCCTTCATAAATGTTACTTAGATTTTTAATAAAACATGATTCATGCCATGAACTACATTGCAATTTTGCAGATGATGAGAAGCAGCTTTTGAGCGTGGAACCAATTTCTGGTGATCATTTGTTAGAGACCCACAGGAGAAAGATGGCGGATGAAGCAAGACTGTTCCTGGCTGAATTTCAGGTAGTTATTTATCAATGCCTCAATTTATACTTACTATGTATTATATTTGAAACAGATATTCAAGGTGCTAGCATAAGCACACAATACAGTTTGAAAGAAAATGTAATGAACATTAAGGGGCTCATTAAGATGTCAGGTGGAAAGCCTCCGCCCGACACCTACTCGGAATCGGGACCGACCGTCTTGCAGTCGGCGGTCCCGACAGCTGGATTACAATGCAACTGAACACTGTTTGGTCGGAGTCCCATTGTTCCCTGTGGGAGCTCGTGGTCTGCCCGACAACCGGCTATAAGACAGACTCTATGTGGAAATGGGTTGTTTTCAGAAAACCCTGCACCCTGTTGCAGGCACACCACGTGCCTGCCACACAGTGCAGGGTTTCACAGGGGGGTTCCTTAGGTACCCCCTCAGCCATCAACTGTAGGCTGAGGGGACTAGGGGGCCCTTCCAGGGGCCCCCAAAGTCACATTCTGACTGTCTTTCTGTGTCGGACTGGCCGATGTGGAGAGGTTGTTGGAAATTGACATTGTAATCACGAGGGCGGAAACGATGTCCAAAAGGGGTGTATGATGCAGTTCAGAGCTACACTAATACTCTGTGAGTCTCTCAGAACTGATTTGGAATGACCGCACATTTTACATTCCGACCGTGAACTTCGTAATTGGGCGGCCGGAATGTGAACTGACTGAGTAAGTCGGAAGGGCTCCGACGCGGACGAGGCGATTCCGACTGTCGGGAGGAGGCTTTCCGCGCGACATCGTAATCGCCCACTAAGTTGTCTAAACAGTTCTTGTTAATGTTGGGATAGATATTAAAGGGGTGTGGAAGGAAACTTGTCTTTCTTATCAATAAACTAAGGAAGCACTTTATTTAAGGAAGTTCTCAACACTAGAAGGAAATTTTAGGTGGTATGCTGCTTTTCCAGATAGCAGAAATCTTTGTGAATAATCATCACGTCCCTAGTTGTCCCACTCTCCCTTCTTCTGGATCAATATATAATGTTGATGGACCTTTGCCAATGTGTGAAGAACGTTAAATAGCATGTTTATCTCTTAGGTATAGCATTGTCTTCTGCTGCCTTTGCTCTTCTTAGTGTTATGTATGGATCAGAGACATAAGTATGTGTATCCGTCTTCCATTCTATAACTTTAAGGCTGCCAACTAATATATTTATTATGTCTATTTTTTTCAGTGGCATTTATTTTAAATTGTTGGTATAGTTCATAAATCTTTACAGGCTATGAGAAATATTTGAGGACCGTCTCTGAGAAATTGAAGTAGAATTTCAGTCAGATTTAATATGTCTACTACAACCTCATTTCAAATTCAATTAACATTATACCCAATGCTTGCATTTCACTTTTTAAAATGGAGGCTAAACATAATTCCTTTTCCCAGAGTAGTAAGTTATAAATGTATGAGTCCCTTACGTTTGAGGATTAGCAAGCATGTCAGCAGTTCGAGGCTGTCTTACAGCAGCTCTGCGGTGCCGTTTTTGTTATGGTTAATTGTAGTTTTGCAGCTACTTCAACTATGATTGGACTGATGCATACTAATGGTGTAGAATGTGTAGCTTAATCAAAGGAGGTTGATCACATGCTTCATCAATATATTTGGACATGATACCCCTTTCAGACTGTAACCTTCATGTGTTTATGCATGTGGAAAGATCGAGGTATATGGACAGGTAAAATGGTCAGAACTTTGGTCACCAGTGACATCTTAAGAATTTTGGGGACCTGGGCAAAACATGTTTTGGGGGCCACTATATGGAATAATTTTGTTTTTTAGGAACTGCTAATTCAAGTCCACATACCAAACAATACTAAATTATATTTTACATAAAAACAAAGTTCAGTTTCTCAGGGGGCCCCTTGGAAGGTGGGGGCCCTGGGCAATTGCCCAGATTGCCCATGCCTTAAAACATCTCTGTCAGTCACACTTCCTCTTTGTCTATCACCAACAACAAATCATTCTCTGTGATTCAAAGGGTGCCTGGTATGATTTTCTGTTTAAGGGTGAACCTTTCAAGCAAAGCCTACTCAGCCCACATGACATTTAGCAATATAGCTTCAAATTTGAGCAATTGGGCTTTATATAGCACGGTCTAATGTTAATAAGTCAGCAACTCTCGACTCCACCGTAGTATGCGATGTAGGGGGTTATAACAAAGAATGCCTATGTTAATCTGTTGCTGCACTTTTTCAGAGTATTCCTAGGGTATTCAGCAAGTTGGCCATAAAGGATGCTCGCGAGTCGTACAACCAGTCGAAGAACCGCTATGTAGATATTCTGCCATGTAAGTATCTTGAGAGCTGACATTTACTGGACAAGGCCTAATTTAAATATTCATTGTATAACTTATATGTACTTGTTTCATTAGATGATGAAAATCGAGTTGAGCTCAGTTTGATAAACGGAGAACCGGGGTCTGATTATATCAATGCCAGCTTTATTAATGTAAGTGGTATTTGCTACTCACATATATTTCTGTCGAGAAAAAGATTTAATGCTGTTATCAATCGCAGTAAAAGGATGTGGGTGCTGTATCCAAATAAAGGAAATGCTGTTATTGATGTGGATATCGTTACATTTCATGTTTTGCAAGCGAACACAGCTTTGAAACACTGTCCATATATACTGTGTTATATCTAGTTTAATGGAAAGAATTCTTAGGACGGTTATATTGCAGGTCTCATATCGAAATATGAAAATATTAATGTAATAACTGAGCAATTTTCCATTACCCCTTAAATTTGTTCTTAACATCCTTTACCTCCCCTATTTTGTATGCATTTTTGGCACATAATGCACCCTCATTTTTCCAGCCTTCTGCTCTGTATTTTCAGTTTCTTCATTACTCCTGGCCCCGTTGTCCTTGTCCCATTCATTACTACCCTCCCTCCCTCCTGGACATGTCTGCATCTTTGGCTTGGTGCTTTAGAGGGAATGCTGGGTAAACTATGTTTATGTACTCCCGGTGGGAGGGGTGGGGTAGGGCCAGCATTCCTTTATTCTATTTTTCTGTTGGTGAGATAGGATTATTTCACTTGTTTATGAATGGGACGAGGACAACGGGACCAGGAGCAATGAAGATTACCAGTAAGTAACAGGGCATTATCGAAATAACCCCTGGTCTTTACACCAAGACAAACACTTCCTGTTTCAGAAATAGAGCATGGTGCCCTCCCATGTCAATATGCACTCCTCGCTCTAACATCATATAAATTCTCGACATATTTTTCATTTCAATTTGTACACTGCAATTTTTCTTAAATATTGATATACATAAAAAGGTCAGTTCCTAACACAGCCTCGAATTTTTTTGACAACTACTTGAATATACAGACACAGGACGGAAGTAAAGGGCCCAATCAACAAAGTTGTTGCTATGACTTATTCTTGTAGTACTCTTGGCTTACTACTCACAGCAAAATCTTTGTGAACAAGGCCTTACGATCAATCCCCTCTGCTGGCCGCATCTCCGTCTAATTTTAGAAAACTAAAGGGTTCTATGGCCTTACCGCATAGAAAACCAGAGTCTGTGGATCAAATTTGATGTTACATATAACACTTCCAATTTCAGAGACAGAACTCATCATTGGGGACAGTGCTATTTAGTTGAGATCACGAAATGATAATTAGTTGCATGCCTGGCTTCCTGAATACAGACATGTTACCCATTAAAGTGAGTGCAGCACATTTGGCCATTGTTGATGCATCTGTATGAGGAGCAGTGTGACTCTGGAAATTGAATGCATGTAAAGACATCTTTAATGCTTTAGTGAAGGTCAGACAATGTTATTCTGCTCATGGTGGGATTCCAAGTGGTATCGCGATTCAATTCACGAACTACACCCTCTAAACCCAGTTTCTGCACCCATCACTGGATCATGCTCTTCATATACAGCTTTGATCTGAAATACAGGAAGGATTTTGATATTCTGTTATAAATGGCTTTAGATTGTTAAACTATTTTTACCATGAGGGTATGTTTTCTGTCTGAACAGGGTTTCAAGGAACATCGAAAGTACATTGCTGCACAAGGTAAGGAAAGTGTTAATTATCATGGGTACACTTTTTTAAATGTGATGCATTTATTTATGAAGTTGGCTCTTCTTTATGGCTCCATTGCCTAGTATTCTGGGTGGGAGTGTAGTGGGGCGGTGTGGGGAGGGGGGGCATCAGAGCTGGAATCAATGCTTCTAGACTGTATCACCAGCTCTCAAATAGAGACATTCTTAGATAAAGGGGCTTATTTGCAGGCCCCTGGTGCTGCTGGTGCTTCACTTTTAATATGGGAAAAAATGACATACTGGCCACGCAAGGGGCTTGTAAATAAGCCCCAAAGTCTCTTGAAAGGGGAATATAATGTGAACCAGGGAAAACCAGGTCCTTTACAGCATCCAGATTCCCAGATCTGGGGAGTTCGTCAGTGGGATTTCTCACCATCTCTGAGCAGGTGGGAAACGTCATTGACATGAGGTTCGACAGGGTGTGAAAATCCGCTAAATTTGGGCCCTGTGTTCTTTCACTCAGTAATTTCAGCTGCTAGAATACTGGGCCACTCAGAATTTGCTGAAGTGCTATCTCCCAGGGGATATTACTTTAACCAAATTGTAATGTGGGCACACGTGTGGAAGTCAGTTGGCAACATACTCAAGTGGAAGTGTTGTTACCACTTGTATTACCACAGGATGTAGGAAGTCATGGAGATCATGATTGTTAAGGCCTGGAAGGAAAACAATGTCTGGTGTTTGTAAAAGTGAACATTTATTCCCATCCTCAACAGGAACATCCATATTGTTCAGAGTCAGTGAACACTGTGGATTTCCCTTTTGTTGATGGGAACTCCTATGTAACCCCTTTTCTAGTGCAGAGAGTGGAAAATGAGACCTCACATGGACCAGCAAATATCATTGTGCCTGCACTGTATGCAGTTCCATTGACTTTGGGTGCAGAATATATGAACTGATAAAGAGCCAATTTCATTTTTTTTTTTTTTGTCAAACTTGTTTTTATTAGTCACACAAAAAGAGCAGTACATGCAGAACAAACCTTGACATGTGCCTCATAACTGAACGGACCAGTAAGCGGTGGTAGACATAACACCATACCGACTCTTAGCCGCACCCCAAAAGGGCGAGTCTCCCCCATCACAACAATCGCTATAGAAGGGATACAGAGAACTAAAATAAGGGGGGGACGTAGGGCCAAGAGTGATACCCCGGGAACCTCCCGTGGGTGCCCATCGGGTACTAACAGTCCCGTGCCGATCCGGCACCCAATTTCAGTTTTTAAATCAGGCAGAGACATGGGTGTTCTTCATATTGTAATGCATGTGGCTTGTGCTTAGTTGATTCAAGCCTATCAAAGGACGTGACTGAAGTCAATAATGAGAACATATATGATTCTACCCTGTGCAGTAGTCTGATGTTACCCCATCAAAATGTTGCTGATCCCTTTGCAAGATATGACTAAGAATCGTTATCTGTGGCAGACACCTCTCGGTGGTTCTGTTTGTAGTGTCCTGCTGGACACGTTCTAGTGTTCCACTTTGTGTTACACACACAGTATACACCCACCCATCCCAGGCGTCACCGGTCAGGTGACCCTGCTAATAAAGGAGGCCGGGCGCACATGCCCTGGGCCAGTCCTAGTACCCCATACAATGTGTCTGCGTAGTCCTTTATCCGGCATGTCAGCCTAGTTGCCTAAGACTCTACACTGTGAACAGTTCCAGGGAGCTAGGAGCTATCTGACGAGAAAATTAACTTTTATTTCCATCCGAGGTGACTACCAATTTCCTTATAATGTATAAAAGGAGATAATTTATTCCTCGTCACACGTTCACCCTTCCCGCAAACTACCTAAATCGTTGGTGTGTTGGGGCCCGATTCACAGAACTAACTTAAGACAAAATCCTAAACTTACTACCATTTTGGTATTCACAGAAGGCACTTACTCATTTTGGTATTCACAGAAGGCACTTACTCATTTCGGTAGTCACAGAAGTTAGGAGTCCTAACTTTAGGACTCCTAAATGCCTTCTGTGAATACCGAAAGTCTTAAAATTAGGATTTTTCTCAGTTTAGTAGTAGTATAGTTAGGACTCCTAACTTTAGGACTCCTAAATGCCTTCTGTGAATCCCGAAAGCCTTAAAATTAGGATTTTTCTCAGTTTAGTAGTAGTAAAGTGAGGAGTCCTAACTTTAGGACTCCTAAACTGAGAAAAATCCTAATTTTAAGACTTTCGGTATTCACAGAAGGCATTTAGGAGTCCTAAAGTTAGGACTCCTAACTTCTGTGAATACTGAAGTGAGTAAGTGTCTTCTGTGAATACGAAAATGGTAGTAAGTTTAGGATTTTGTCTTAAATTAGTTCTGTGAATCGGGCCCACGGTCTTTAATATGAAAGCAGTAGGATGTTTGTGAATATGTAGATTATGAGTAGAATCTCTAGTGCAACATTATACAGACCAAAAGCAGTTTGAAATTTGTTGCCAAAACATGTTTGAATCAGTGTAATAGAAGTCATATTTTTTTTTTAAAAAACGTTGTAGCCCAGAAACACTCAGAGATATTCTATCTTTCATTTATCGCCTAAAGGTGCAAAAGATAAACATGTAGCCATAAATATCTCCTTTCTGTTTAGCACTGTTCATCCAAATAAAGAGAGCAGACAAGGGAAAAGTCAGGTTTAATTTTCTGGTTTTTAACCTGCAGTTTTGAGTATGCTTCGTGACATGCCTTTCACCCTGCCTGGTGTGGTCAGAACTCAACAGTAATAAGTTACTACTGTTGAGCAGCTACATAATTTCTTTATTGCAGATGACGAGAGAAGTCGCAAACTGCCTGTGATAAGGAAATAGGAGACAGGCTTTTATACAGGGATTGCAGGCTCCCATGTATTCGACCCAGTGGCGCAGCGTGGGCGGGGTGACAGAGGCAATGGGGCAGATTTATGATAACTGGCACATCCCTGCATATCAGCAGGGACGCGCCAGTTATAATGCGCCACAGCTGCGCCACCATGGATGCGCCGCATTTATAATGCGGCGCACCATGGGGCAAAAACGGCACAGATGCGTGACGCATCTGTGCCGTAAAAGTGGCGCATTGCTGGAGTTGCGTCGCAAGCGCGACGCAGCTCCAGCAATGTTCTGGGGGGCCCTATCTGTACAATGCTGCGTCAATCCTTACGCCTGCTTCAAGCAGGCGCAGGGTTTTGACGCAGCATGGGCCTAAAAGTGACTGAGTGAAATCTTGTAGATTACACTCAGCCACTTTTAGAAGTCGTTCCTGCGCCGGAACGCCCCCACCTGCCCTGGAACGCCTACATGTGGCGCAGAGCTTTACAACGTGACGCATCTCCCAGATGCGTCACGTTGTAAATACCCCGCACCATGGCGCAGGATTTGCGCCGCTGCTGCGTCACAAAAGTGACGCAACGGCGGCACAAAAGTGGCGCAAGTGCAACATAAATCTGCCCCAATATAATTTTAAAAAGAAAAGTGAAAGGATAGTTGCCTTGCACCGGGCGCTGGCAACCCCCGCTATGCCGCTGACAACCCCCGCTATGCCGCTGGCAACCCGCGTTATGCCGCTGATTCTACCAGCAGTAATGCATGATCAACTTGAACAGCTGACGGATTTTTGATGCAGCTGTGGTGAAACTTAGAGGCATGCTTGAAGGTAAGGAAGATGAGGGTATTTAGGTAACTTTAAACCAGCCATGTATATGATCACACTGGCCAACCCTAACTATTAACACTACGCAAGCACACCGAAAATATTCTACCACCCTCTAAGAGACAGTGCCAACTGCCTAGAACCAATGCTTGATTGGGATGTTAAGAGGCTTCAAAACGCGGAAAGATTTCTGAGCTATGATTCTTCTCACAGTAGTTACCAGCAGCTCCTCAGCAGATCAACTGTCAAACATCTGACAAGAGATTCGTAACCATTCGACTGGGGAAAACCAAGTGGCAAAGGAGGGAAGGGAATTTACTATCGGATGAGATTCTAAGCAAAGTGAAAGGAACAGGAAAAGCGGGAATAACAGACATACAAATACACACCTGCCAACTCACACGGTGCCACCGTGTGACGCATGATATCGGCTCCCATCACACGGTCACCTGGCAAGGAGCCGATATCACAGGGTGGCAAGGAAAACGAGCAGAAAACCGCTGTAAATGGTGGTTTTCAGCTCGTTAAAGAGTCTTTAAACTGCTAACGTCCATTAAGCAGTGTGAAAACACCCCAGGACATCAGCACCAGCCTCAGCAAGGTGTTTTTTCGGGGGAAGGATACTTAGGGGCAGGGTAGGGTTCAAAAGTGCCTCTTCGGTACTTCTTGTCATGAGGCTCCGCCTCCTCCAAGCGCCCACCACTTTTTTTCAAGCTGGCAGGTATGCAAATAAAATATACAGATTGTAACTCAGCCTCTGACCCAATACAGCGCTTCACTGCCTCTTGACTAGGTTTGATCTACACAAATGCCACATACATACATGCCTGAGAATAAAAGTGTCTTTGACTAACTACATCTTGAAGAGATGTTTTGTAAATTTCTCTCAACGTAATTGTTTAAATTCTATCCTCCCTGAAATATTGGGCTTATTTCAAGGAAACTAACATGTTAGTGAGTTCTGTGCTCAAATATGGCTTTAATATGCAAATAAATATAATTATCATCGCTTAATGGTCTGACTCGAAGCCATTCTTTAAAATCATTCAATGCATTGTAAGTGAATACTCCTTCAGAAAAACGTGAATTGCAGGGCTCGAGGACAGGACTTAATTACGAGTGAAAAAATGGGGAAAAACAGCTGGATCTAATTATTTAGATTAGATTGTTTGGGGGCAGATTTACAACTTCTGGCGCATCTCTGCTAATCAGCAGGGATGCGCCAGAAGAGTTGCGACGCATCTGCCCACCCGTGCGCCACCAATGATGAGGCGCGCCGTGGCGCACGGATGGGCAGATGCGTGTCGCATCTCCCGGCGGAAAGGCGGCGCATTGCTGGAGTCGCAGCTCCAGCAAGGCTCGGGGTGCCCCTATTCCTAACATGCTGCGTCAATCCGTACACCTTCTTTCAAGCAGGTGCAGGGTTTTGACGCAGGATGGCTGTAAAAGTGACTAAGTGAAATCTTGTAGATTTCACTCAGCCACTTTTCGGAGGCGTTCCTGCGCCGGAAGGCCCCCCCCCTGTGTCGTAACGCCCACATGTGGCGCAGGGCTTTACAACGTGACGCATCTCCTTAGATGCGTCACGTTGTAAAAACCCTGCAGCATGGCGCTGGCTTTGCACAAAAGTGACGCAGCGGGGGCGCAAATGTGGCGTACGGGGCTTGTAAATCTGCCCCTCTGACTTTAGAAATTCAGGAAAGGGGCCTCTTACAGAACAGATAGCTACAGCTCGAATGCTGAAAAGGGTGACTTCTCCCTGACAAAGTTGGGATCGAGCAGACCTTAGCCGCAAAGACATTGCACTGCGTCGCCTGAGCACAGACATATGATGAAGAAAAAAAGACTTTGGTCCCCGCCGAAAACTGTGAACACAAACATTAGTATGCGTAAGCACATAATATTAAATGCAAGAAGACAGCCACTGAATCTTTTCCACCCTTCAGACCCATTTTGGAAATACTTGCAGCAAGGTCCGTGATCTTTATTTATAAACAACAATCAATGACACAGGACCCGAATATATAATAAATGCACCAATTAGTGGACATAATGCTACTGGAAAAGACAACTGAAACAGTAATTGACTATGGAGATAATCCACACGGGCTACAGCAGTGGCAGCAGTAGATTGACTTATATCAAGATGATGGTGCCCTTTACACAGCTGTGTTGTTATTGTGATGTCAGAAGACTGACCAAGATTTCAGAGAGAAGACATAAACAGCAAGAAAGGACGGAGGTAAAAGATATAGTGGACAGACTGGATATTGTGACAGGAACAGCAGACTCTCAGTTATTAGCCAATATTTTTAGCAGTGTTGAAGACTAGGAGTGGGTGTAACTCTTGCAATTCAGTGTAGTGTAATCACATGGAATTACCCAAGAACTCCACGAGATTACTAATAATTACGCAAGATGAGTAATTCTGCGTTTAGTGCTATTTCTTTACACAAAAGTCCCACCCTGCATTCAAAATGGGCACAAGAATGCATTTTGCGTACGCCTGCTAAATGTGCTCTTTGGGTTGGCTTTCCCCCCCAAATTGCTTCTGGTGTTTAGAGCTATTTTCTTATCACAAAATTCCCCCTTGCATCCAAAATGCGT
The DNA here is from genome assembly GCF_964204655.1 of Triturus cristatus. Classification (NCBI taxonomy): domain Eukaryota; kingdom Metazoa; phylum Chordata; class Amphibia; order Caudata; family Salamandridae; genus Triturus; species Triturus cristatus. The sequence continues at coordinate 255,684,468 of NC_140586.1, forward strand.
GCAAAAATTCATGTTGTGCTAAGAAATAGAGCTAAATTTGGCCTTGGAAAAGGATTTTTCCCCAGCTTACACTCAGCATTTAGCGCAATTTGCTTAGCACAAAATGCACCCTTGCATCCAAAATGGCAGTGAGGATGCATTTTGTGCTAAGAAGTAGTGCTAAATGCAGTAAAACATGAATAGAGAGCATGAGTGGCCCCTCACGCTCGCTAAATATGCTCTTGTGGTAGGATCCCCCCCCCCCCCAAATTAATCATAGATACACGAGCAGGAGTAATTTTGTAATTATTGGTGATTCTGCGTCCAAGAGTAACGCAGAATTACCAGAATTACTCCGATGACTCCGGCGTAAATGAATTGATGACAACTGCATGTGCACAAGCATTCTCTTAACTGAAATTCAGGAAGTGACCCTCCAACTCAACAGACTGTGAGAACCTACTGCTTTCGATAACCGATATAATTTTTTTGGAATGTATGACGTTACAACGCATACATTCACAACGCAGTATTTTACATCATGTTCGTTACAACGCAAATTGTTACAACGACTTGCGCTGGAGGGCGCTGGACTTAGGAATAGCATGATTTACTATTCCAACTCCAGCCTACGTAACAGTAGGGAAGGTGTTGGAATGGTAAATCATACTATGCCTTAGTTTAGAGCGCCATCCAGCGCGTCGTTGTAACGAATTGCGCGGTAATGGCCGCAATGTAAACATACTGCGGTGTAACGACCGCGTTGTAAAGGTCATTCTCCATTTTTTTGACATAACATTTTATTTCTGCATTTAGACTTCACTGCCAAGCTTAACCATGACATGATATTTTACCTTGAAGGTCCAAAGGAAGAAACCACTAATGACTTCTGGAGAATGATCTGGGAACAAAAATCAACAATAATCGTTATGGTCACCCGCTGTGAAGAAGGGAACAGGGTGAGTACAAAATGCTTTCCAATAGCACACCCTACTGGCCGGTATTTTAGAACAAAATGTGGTATATGGAAAGCACTAGGAATGCAAGAACAATGAACAATGTATGTCTGATGTCACCCCTTTCATTATTGTTCTCTGCTTTCATTCAGACTAATTTTGAATTAAGTCTGCTTTTGTAGTCTGGTACACCTTTGAGCCGTAATTTCTTACCCCCTCCATAGAAGAGTACCACAATGTCCCTCGTCCCACCTTCTCCCTGTTGGGATAACCTTCCCTTTCCACCTGCTTTACTAGCAATCAGTATGCCCCATCCCTCTACTTTTCCACTCCACTACTCACAGTGTAGGGGTCATTCTGAGTTGTGTGGTAATACCACACTGGTATGTTTGCACCCACAATTACAGATGTAATAGGGATAGCTAATTGTGTAGCCAAATTGACTTCTTCTTACAAATTACCCCCCTATAAAATGGGAATACCATGAAATCTGTTTTTCTGTACCATTTTCAGTAGGTAAGTTCCTATTCTGGGGACATATTCCACAATGTTATACCTGGTGAATATGCTCTTGGAACACTAGCTGCGCTGCTCTGCGTGACGTTTTGCCTAAATAGGCCCCCCAAGGGTTTAAACCTAGTTGATCTAACCCAACCGTTCATTCTTCTGAGTCTGAAACATTCAGGGTAGGCAAACTTGTTTTTTGCAAGCCGCTGCTTGAACCATACATAGGGGCATATGTTCAAGACCCTATCGCCACAACAACGTCACTTTTACCAACACTGTGGTGGCGATAGGGGCTGCGCCTTATGTACCAGGCTGCTGCCTTGTACATAAGGCCCCCTTTCCCGCTATGGTTAGCGTGAAAGGGGTGGGCAGTGGGTGTTGCGGTGGGTGTTTCACCGCAACGCCCATTCATTTTGATGCTGCCCCCTATGTACAAAGGTGGCGTACACAGGAGGCAGCGCCAACATTAAGACCAGGTAAATTCTGGCCTTAATTTGACGAAATTAAGGAGAAATGCATTATTTCTCCTCTTTTTTGCTTTTTCCATGTGTGCTGCCTTGTGCAGCACACATGGAAAAAGCAAAATGCCATGGTTTGTATATGTACAGGAAGGTGTCTCTTCCTGTACATAAACAAACCTTTGGAAAAAATGCAATTTTTTCACTTTCATGTGTGCTGCATGAAGCAGCACACATGACAGTGACAGAATGGCATTTTAGGATTGTTTATGTGCAGGGAAGAGACACCATCCTACACATAAACAATCCTCCCCCGCATGCAGACACCCTTGCGGCAGGAAAGTGCTGCTAAAGTGGCGATAATGGGCTTGATAATATGCCCTTGTGAATTCCCATAGCAGCCCAGGTTCTGGTGTGAACTTGGCTTCTATGGGAATTCACAAGGGCATATTATCAAGCCCATTATCGCCGCTTTAGCAGCAGTTTCTTGCCGCTAAAGCGGCGATAATGTCATCGCTGTTCCTTGATAATATGGCCTGTAGTTGCTACACTTAGAGCCATTGTAGGGGGAAATGCAAGGCTGCAACACATTCTTGTAAATTTGGTGCAGCCTTGCGTTTCAGAAGTAGCGGAGTGAGGCGTTAAGCCAAGGAAACTAACGCCGCGCTCCACCACTTTCTTGTACATATCCCCCATAGAATGACCTATCTTGCATCCTACGAGACAACTTTACTCAGTTACCATCTATGCCTTGTTGCTGTGTTAGAAAAGGCGAGCTGAAACTGCAATTAACTGCGCTATACATGTCCTGTGTCAGTTGGAAAGTTTGGCATGCTGTCCCCGTGGTGCTCGTGAAGACGTTTCTCTACACACAAAAGAAAGTGCTTTGTTTACGGCTTTGGTAATGCTTGCATTTGCTAATGTTCATTTGTTAATTGATAGCTCCACAGTGATGTTTTTCCAGTTTGCCGAAATGCATGGATTGTTAGAGGCTCGGGCAAACCCCAACTAGCAACGAATTCTTTTTTAGCAACATTATTTGTCCTCTGGTGCCCTCTCGTGGCTATTTGTGGTGGCACCGTAACCTGCATTAAGTCTATCAGCGTCCCTTCCAGACTGCTTGGGTATCGGGAAAGAATGTGAGAAGGACAGTTGAAACTGAAGCATTTTTAGAAGTTTTCAGTAACATCAGTGGGTCTGGCCTGCATCACATATTTGTGCTTTTTCGAATGAAATCAGAAAGTAGGTGGGACACTGCAAGACAACACACAACACTTTATGAACCATTGAAGGTCCAAAAAAGGTTCAGAGATGTAAGAAACTATGGCTAAATCTGAGATGCAGAAGTGGTACCATCAGATGCAATAATGTGCTTAGTGCTGTCCCCGAGCATTGGCTAACCATTGGCACCTCCTCGCCTTACAGGTCAAGTGCGCACAATATTGGCCCACCCTGGAGACTGGCACATTGAAGTTTGGAAACATCACTGTGGTGATTAAGGAAGAGAAGAAGTGTCCTGATTACATTATTCGTAAATTGCAAATCTCGAACGTAAGTGGTTTGATAAATAGCTTTTCCGATTTATTTCTGTCTGTTAGTCTGTACTGATAGAATTTAGGGCTCGCGAGACAATGCCTTACACGTGGCAAATGGGTGTACTAGATCAGACTGTCGTGAAACTTATTGATGAGACTCCAAGTTGAGGGCAGTAGTGGCAAGTGTGGAGGCGGAGTGGTGGGGGAGTGGGTTTGGGGGGACGGAGGGGGGAAGAGATAACAACACAATAAAAAAAAATACAAAGAATTTATGGGCATATTAGCAAGGGCTGACGATATAATTATCGCCGTTTTAGCATCCGTTTATAATTATATCGCAATATCATCAAGGACACGGTAGCGCGTGTTTCCTTGATGTAGAGCTTTTTCACAGCCTTGCCTCGCATCGCTAATGAGATGCAAAGAAGGTGTGGCTGTGAAAACAACACATGTTAATATCGTGAAGGCAGCTTCGCGATATTAACAAGGAGGTGCAGCAACAAAAAAAATCGGGCTACCTCAGCCTTCACTCAAGAATTCAACATCTGTTAAATTCCTGACTAAGGCATGCTTTTAATGGGAGATGGATTATGCTGATAGGACCACAGGGTCGTATCAGCAATGTTATCGCTGTTTTCAATGGAACATCGCTGGAAAACCAGCGATGTTCCATTGAAAACACCGCTATCGCTGAAATAATATCGCCATAGCGCTATGCGTTGTAAATATAGCGTTATCATGGCGATAATATTAGAGCGATAGCCGGCGATAATATTTCTATCGCTATCGTTGATAATATGCTCCTTACCTGCCGCTGGACGCTCTTTTCCGTGTCCTCACTGCCGGAGACTCTGGATGCGGTCTCCTTCCTCTTGGCACTCTCCTCGGGTGGAAAGGGAAGGACTTCCGACCTAGTACAACGTGAAACCTGCCAATCTCCAGGATTGGCTGGAGCAGGCTAACCCAGCGCCCATATTGAGGCTGGGGGCCTGCGACCGCCATCCTTTGGCTGCTTCTCAGCCTTGGGATAGCAGGCTCTGAAGTGCGCAGGTCAGACTGGTCGGCTGTAGGCAGCGGGCCAATCTGACCTGCGCACTGGCAGGGGGCTGCAATACTAGAGCAATCGCAGTGATCAGCCCAGCCCCCTGTAACAGCACAAACCTTGGACACATTAATAAAATGGTATTTATTACCATTTTATTCCTGTGTGTGCCTGCTGCACTCGCAGCAGGCAGGGTGATGCTCCTCCACCATAATGTAGGAGCTGTTGCTGGTTGAGTGTAATTATGTTCCCCGAGCTGGCATGCTTTGCATGCACAGATGCCCCCCGATTATAAAGCCTCTATAAATCCAAATGTAACCAGAAAACGTTCTTTTGGCTGACTTGGAAATTTTTAATTTTTAATTATGTAAAATTACTGCAAAGAGATGATTTTGTTTAAACACATTCAAAAAGTCAAGAGAAGGGAAACTTCACAAAAATGAGAACTAACGAGTCAATCCGAACAGAAACACAATTCCACTGTCCTTCATCTTCTCTTGGGACAATCTGCAAATCGGATGGCATTCGTGCATCCCAGAATCACCAGTGCCTGGTTGTCCTGGACAATTGTAATTTACCTAGTGTTTGGAATGATCCTAGAAAACTTGCAGGATTCTAGAGATTGTAAAAATGAGTACTGTAATCACTTCCTGTTAAAGGAGTTATAAACAGCTACAATTCTCTGTCATATACTTTGTTTGGCTTGATGTCTGTTTGGTAAACTTCCCAGATATTTCACCCATTACCTACATTTTGGACAGAAAGCCTAGCGCTGCTAGCAATTTTCAACAGACAAATTGTAAATATACAAACTTGGGTGCCCATCCTGCTTCTTGGCAGGCCGGCTCCCTGGATGAATTTCAGAGTAATAATTGAATATTGAAATGGGCTTCATGTGCACTCATTGGGCCTCATTTACAAGAAAATGATGCAGTGCGTCGCCGCAAGCCATTTAGCTGCGCCAAGCTGCATCATTTTTAAAGCACATGGATGCATCGTATTAACAACAATAAAACACAGTGCTTTCCCCTGTGCTGGCGTACAATCGTTTGCCATGCACCAGTACAGGCAACCTTGCATCATTTTGCAAGTGTGCCTGCGCTGCGGGGATGATTGTTTTGTGCAGGAAGAGACACCTTCCTGCACAAAAACAATACATCTTGTTATTTTCCTCTTTCTATGTTTGCTGCCGAATGCAGCATGCAAAGAAAGAGGAAATTATTAGGAGAAATAAAAGTATTTCTCCTTGTTGTGCCACTCCTACGCATTCCCTGGAGAAAATGTTGTAAATCTCGTAATGCGTCGGGTTCCATTTATGTTGCTTGGGAACCCCTGCAGCAACACTCATGGGACGCTCCTTTCATGCAGAGTAATGTGTGAAAGGGCCCCATATTTACAAGGCTATGAAAAGTCACGCAGAGTGACTTTACTTGGCCTTGTAAATATGGGCAAGCCGATTGCACCATTGGTGAGCTGAAAAAAGTGAATTACCAGCGGCACAATGGTCTTGTGAATAAGCCCCATTGTATGTTAAATTATTGTATGTGGATATCATGAAAGTCTGGCATGAATCTCATCTTCATCAAGCTACATTGACTACCACTAAATCTGTGTTCTCTTCAGCTACTTTGGTGTAGTGCGCCGCCGTTTCCATTGTTTTGATGAATTTGTGTATTGAAGTTCAACTTGCTCAACCTCTTTTATGACTGCTTATGGGAATATTACAGAAACTTTGCACTGATTTGAAAAGAAAATAGGGAATTTTTTTGCTGTCTGTGTAATACGATGATAGGCAACCAGATTTTGCTTCAGCCCAAAAAGCAAAAATATTTTTGTACCGGGGCAGAAAATGAAATAATAGCTTGCGAAAACTTTGTTAAACACATGAAGCACATTTAAAAAATATTTTTAGATAGATTATAGAGATTTTAACAAATAACCCAATTAAATGAATAACAGAAAATAACATAACAAATCAATATGTCTTTTCTTATGCTACTTCATAATTTGAACAATTTATTGTTGCACCACGCTTTCTTACACATTTCACGAATTAAAAATGCATAAGTGTATTTTCTTAATTTATTAATACTTAAACAAATAGCATGAAATCAGTTTGATGCATGCTCTGACCAAATGAAAAACTTTAGTTTGGAGCCACTTATTCCATTCTCCACTACACACTCAGCAATAAGAGTGCATGTGGATGAATGTGCGATGTTACAATGCATGAGATACATCGCATGCCATTACAACGCGGTTGTTACAATGACTTGCTGTAGGGGGCTCTGGATGTTGGAATAATATAATTTACTATTCCAACTCCAGCTTGTGCCACAGTAGGGAAGGTGTTGGATTTTAAATCTAACACCTTCTGCCCCCTACAGCAAGTCGTTTAATTGCATTCGATGTAACAACGCGGTCATTGGAACAACCGCATTGCAATAGCATGCGATGTATCGCATGCGATGTAAAGGATGTCTCCTCATGTGGATTTGCACCAGTAGGAAATTTGGTAAAGATCTTCAAGTAAACACAGGAGCATATTAACAAGGGCTGTGTGCCGCCGAGGCATCACCTTTTGTAATGCACTTGGGGTGCACTTGTGGTGCTCCATATTTACAAGGACATGTAAAAGCCATGGCTTTTAATGTCCTAGTAAATACCTCCCATTTTCATGCAGCACTTTGTGTGAAAGGGGCATTCCATGAGTGTGGCTGTGGGTGGACCCAAGCAAAAACCCATGGATTGTGTTGCATTCCCAGATTTACAAGACCTGGGAATGCGTCAGAATCCTACGCATCCCCAGGGTGGAACAACTAGGAGAAATATTTTTTTCCTCTTTCTATGTGTGCTGCATATTGCAGCACGCATAGAAGGAGGAAAACACCTCTTGTGATTGTTTTTGTGCAGGAAGGTGTCCCTTCCTGCACAAAAACAATCAACCCTGCAACACAGGAACGCTTGCACCACGGTGCAAGGGTGCCTGCGTTGGCGCATGGCAGCCAATTGTGCGCCAGCGCTGGGGAGAGTACAGGGATCTGTCATATTGTTCTAAATATGATGCATTCCTGTGCTCTGAAAGTAATACAGCACGGCGCAGCCAAATGTCTTGCGGCACCAGGCTGCGTTACTTTCTCGTAAATAAGGCCCACAGTTGTTTAGAAATACCCGCAAATCAGATAACCAGACTGAAGATGTACACAGTACCTTATAGTCTCAAGACTCAGGTTAAACGACAAAAACGTTTGTATCTCCTCTACTTTTTCCTGTTATTCAAACCTGCCCCCGATGTTTTATAGTGTTACATTGAGTTTACAGTTTTGTGTATGCAAGAAACCTCAACATCTTCTTTAGTACTCATTTTGTTGCAGAAAGTTCTACTGTTGAATTTGTCCCAAAGATTTCAACTGCTTTTCCAAAAGGAAGATGACATAAGTTAATGAGGAAAAGGAAGGAGTCTGATGTATTAACTAGAGCCATAAACATCATATTCTCAAATGTTGAGCGTTTCTGTCTCATCCCGTTCTCTTCTTCTCTATTCTCACATCTTCCTCTCCTTACCACCAACTCTCTGCTCCCTCATCAATCATCCAAACCCTTTATCTCCCCCTTCTCTACCCGTCCTCTGTATCATCCTTCTTGTTCCTCCTTTTTGACCTTTCTTCTCTCCGTCGTACCAATAACTTGCCTTTCACTGACCCACCTCCCTGTTCCTTTCTCCACCTTAATGACACATAACATAACTTCACCACCACCTTATTTACTACCCTTGGCACCCTCTTTCTCCATTCTCTAATTCACTTCCCACCCACCTATCTCTCTGCCCCAGCACATTTTCTTCTTTCTCTTTGCCCTCCTTCCCCCCTCTCCATCAGCACCCTCTTTGACCCTCTTCCTTCTTAATTCACAGTGTCTCCTCGTCTTCTCCCAGCCTTCTCCCACCATTCTGATCTGCCCTTCACATTCTTTTGTTTTATGCAGCAGCTTTCTACCTTCTCATTCTAAGTCCCCCACTGGACCTCCAATCCAGTTTCACCCCCCTCCTTTTCAAAACCTCCCTCTCTCTATGTCACCTTTCTCACATCCTCACATACCTTCTTCCAGTATCACACTATGGATGCAGCAGGAGCCAGCATTGAGGCACAGGACAAAGATCACCACTACTCACTCTTCAGATGCCCTCTCAGTCTAAAAATCACATGTTTCCACAGGAAAACCTACTCCTATGCCAAAAGCAGCAAACACTGGCAACGTCAATATTGTGGCTCCTGCACATACAAGGCAAGAGCTATTGCCTTTGCAATGCTTCTTTAAAAATAGAAATCATTGACGTCTCTTAAAAAAGTGGACAATTCTGAGATTTTTTACTGTCTGAGTATATCTATGTAAGGATTATTGACCGTTGTTGCTGAACAACCACAAATTAGCGCGTCAGTCGATCCATTAGCTAGTGTGGATTTAAACTTTAAAATTAATTTAATTTAAAGATTATTTTCGTACTCAGTGGTTCTATATCTTCCACCATTGGTTCTCTATTAACAATAATAAGAATACTTGAACATTTGATGGTTAATATAACTGAGATACATGTTTTCATAGCATTTTGTGTGATGACTCGTTGTGCATTCAATTATTGATGATTTTTAGCATCTCTGAGTTTTAGCTGGATTTAGGCTTTGTAGCAATGTCTTTAATTTATTTTGCAATGCATTTTTTTGTAAAGTTTAATTGGTGCTAAAGCCTTTCAATACAATGCAGCTCAATGAGTAATTGCTCATTTACTGCTTTCATAGACCGTTAGCCTGTGGTCTCTTATTGCTGCAATTAAATAGACAATTGTCACTGGAAATAGTTACCTTTCCTCCAGTCACCATCCCACCATTAAATAGCACATAACCTTTGTCTAGCCCCCTGTATCACACGCACAGATTTCCCTATTATATTGGACATAACGCCTCACACTAATAGCCAGCAAAGCAATTTCAATCCTCTTTGATCAATTTTCAACAAAACTTTGAAATACACAACAAAATAAAAAACTATAATTTAGGGCAGGTCTACGTGTGAGTTACATCTGCTTGTGACAGGGTGGGCACCTTTTGAAGTTTAATTAAGATCCCTGGAACAGCCCAGATGTTCATTCTGTCAGGGGAGAAAACATCCCCTCCCACGCCCAAGCATGTTGTCCACTTTCTGAGAGCAATACACATCTCACTCTAAGAGAGCCATTAACAGCCAGGTGACACTGAACACTGTCAGTAGGCAACAATTGGCTTAGGCTAGAAATTGGCAACTTTCTAAAAGTAACAGAAAACAAGGTGATGGATGGAATGCTTACATTTATCTTAGCCACTGGCAATTGGTCAAGCTGCATTCTTAAGTATTTGAAAATGGAAGATTTAGGCGTGGTTAAGGGTAAAAGTTTATTTTGCCAGGTCAAATTAGCAGTTTTAAAACTGCACACCCAGGCTGCAGGAGCAGACCTAGAGTCAAGTTTTCCCTTGGCACTCTAGTGGTGGCACACTAGTTGCCATAGTCCACTAGTGACATTTATCTTAGAGGCCCTGGGTACACAGAGCACCATATACTAGGGATGTATGGAAACTCTAATATGCAGATCAAGGGTTAGACAAATCTATATGTTTTTAGGGGCAGAGCCCCACTGTTTAGAGTCCATACACCAGCACTGAAATCCAGCAAAAATTGGGAGGGGTGGAGGACCACGCAAAAAGGGCATACTCTTACAACAAGTATATATTTTTAAGTGTCATTCCAAGTAATATAGGGAACAATTAAAGGGCTATATTGTTGCTTCTAACGGTTTACATGTATTTTAAATGTGTTTGTTTGAGTTGTAGTGAGTATATTGTACCTGTGATTTCAAACAAGGAATTCATTTTTTTGGTCTCCCAGAAAGGGTCTCGGGTGGGTAGGATAGGGGGATTGGTAAAACAAAAAGAGTGAAAATGCCCTTGCTGCATTTACCACAAACATGACCTTTTTTCCCCAAGAAACATTTATATAAAATTGTTATCTTAATTTGTGTATTTTCCTACTCATTAAAACGTTAAAATTCTTTATTTGTAATTTTTATAATTGATTGATTGATACACTGAACCACAATATTAAAAACGTAACACTTACGAGCAGGTTTAGTAACACTGTGTTTGCAGAATCTGGGTCGGATGTGAATCGAATATTTTTATCCTGAAAATAGCCCTGGAGCCAGTATTTCAGAGCCACAGTCAAACCTATAATTCCCCATTTAGGCACTCCCCTTCCCTTAGCCACTAGGCCATTTTCTATTGCCTGGTGCCCTCTTGTGGCCCTCATTGGCATGCTAAGGCAGCTACATTCAATTGCACTAAGTTTGGACCAACCTTGCCTATGTATTTGCTTCTTAATAAGTTATCTGTGCCAAAAATACCTGTTATGGAAAGTGTCTGATCTTTACAGAAAAACGAGAAGACCCCTGAGCGAGATATCACTCACATTCAGTTCATCAGCTGGCCTGACCACGGTGTGCCCGATGACCCCTACCTGCTTCTCAAGCTGCGCCGCAGGGTCACTGCTTTCAGCAACTTCTTCAGTGGCCCCATCGTTGTTCACTGCAGGTAAAGACACAATAATATAAAAAATTAAAAAAATAGTTAAGACAAATATATACATTTCACAGTCATCGTTTAATTTAGTAATGGATGCAAGATGGACAAAAAAAGTTTTTTACACAATGCACTGTCAGTGGGCAACAGTCTTTAAGAGTAGGTTGTTGCTGAAACAGCAGGAGATTGCTTAGAACTGCAGGGCACTCCCACATTCAAAGTAAAGTATGTAGTCATATGAAAAATGTGAAACTTTAGAGGGATAAATTGGCGCAGCTCAGCAAGTCACCTTGCTGCACCATACTGCGTCACTGGGAAAGGGCAGGAATTCAGCATATTTAAGGCATATGGAGCATTCCTAACTTTTACCTCTCTGCTGGCTCACAATGGGCTGCCCTGCGCTGGTGCACAATGGACTGCCTAGCGCCAATGCAGGCATCCCTGCACCAGGGTGCAAGAGTTTCTGCGTTGCATGCAGGATTCTTTTTGCACTGGAAGGGACACCTTCCTGCATAAAAGCAATCCTGAGAGGCAGTAACGAGAAGAAATAAATATATTTCTCCTCGTTACGCCTCCCCTGGGGTGGCATATCTTTTTGGTGCATTTCCAGGTTGACAAGGTCTTGTAAATCTGAGAATGCATCAAAAACCATGGGAGTTGTGTGGGAACATCCACGCAACACAGGATCGCCTTCCAGGGCAGAGTGTAACGCAGCAGTTTGCACTACATTGCGTCTCCCCAGGGTTTTGGAGCCACTCAAAGCAGTGCAAAGTGGCTTTGCTTGGCTTCAAAAATCTGACTAAGAGTTTTGCATCACACATGTACCATGTTGTGTGCTGCAAATGTGATGCAATGCTCTCATAAATATGCCCCATAGTTCACATAGTTTTGGAATTAGCAGGCATTATGTTCAAGGCAACAGGAACTGTGCAACCGTGTAGCAAATTGACTAAAGTATGATGCACGTAAAGCCGAATTGTGGGGCATTATTCCACACATTCTGTAGAAAGGTTATCTCAATATGTTCCCATTAATTTTGAAGCGCATTGATGCAAAAGAAACATTTTACAAAATCCAAAATGGAACTTACCTGTTACCTCTGGATTGTTTTAGAATCTGTAGCGATTTCGATTTCAATGAACAAATAACATCATTGTACAATAGCTCTTCAATCTATACACAAACAAATTTCACTAGCATTATATTGGGGCATATTATCAAGCCAGGCGATAAAATGATCGCCGCTTTCGCGGCAGAAAACTGCAGCTAAAACAGCAATAATGGGCTTGATAATATCCTCTATGGAATTCCAATTGAAGCTCAGGTTAGATGTCCTTCACATCTAACATGGGCTTCAATTGGAATTCCATAGAGCATATTATCAAGCCCATTATCGCCGTTTTAGCGGCAGTTTTCTGCCGCCAAAGCGGCGATAATTTTATCACCTGGCTTAATAATATGCCCCATTGACTTTTTCTTTATAGAGCTAAATCTTGACCCGAAAGTATTGTAGCACTTTACATGAGCACCAGTTACATTACACAAGGACACATTCATTTTTGTAGGCACGGGGAGATTAAGGGTCCAGTTTATGAAAAAGTCACACAATGCAGTGCAACAAGTTATCTTGCTGGGCTGCACTGCATGACAGGGAAAGAGCAGAAATGCACCATATTTAAGGCAATACAGCACATTTCAATTTTTTCCTCTGCACTGGTGCCCTTTTGGCAGTTAGGTGCCAACGCAGGAACGATTGTTTTTCTGCAGAAAGGGGCACCTTCCTACACAATAACAATCCTGAGAGGCACAGTCATCTTTCTATGTGTGCTGCAGAATGTACCACACATAGAATTAGGAAGAAACAAAAAGAAATAAAGATATTTCTTCTAGCTACACCTCTCGTGGGAGGGCATATCTTTTTGGTGCATTATCAGATCTAGCAGTCCTGGCAAATCTAGGAAAGCATCAAAGACCATGGGAGGTGCATGGGAACACCCATACAACACCCATGAAATGCCTTCCCAGGGCAGAGTAAGGCAACCCAGTGATTTACACTGCGTTGCCTTTCTCTAGATTGACGCTCAGGGCCTTGCAAAGTGACCTTATATAGCTTCAGAAATCTGACTTAAGGTTTGTGTCGCAAGAACTATGCAAACCAGATTGTAAATAGGCCCCAAAGTGATTTGCCCAGAATCACAGGATGCTGAGCTGATGCTGAGACTCGAACCTGGCTCTCCCGTTCAAAGGTTTTCAGTTCTGAGTGTTAGGACCCATCCTCTCCCCATTGATCATAACACCCATGGCCAAGCCTCACCACGTCTGTCCCAGTTATGGACCCTCATTTGCAGCAACCCTGAGGTACAGCTATCAGGAACAAGCTCTACAGGCAAGTCTTTCACCTCAAACCATCTAAACCCACATGAGGTATACCGTAAGATCATAGCAGATCTGCAAAGGAACCATAAAGTGTGACAAAAGTATGTTTTCCCAGTTTGTTCACCAGAGTGCACATGGGTACAGGGCGTATGCACATTCTTATAGCTAAAGAGGTCTATAAATGAGGGCTTGACACCCAAAATTGCCTTGATAATGAGGTGTGTTCCCTCTTCAGATAAATGTACCCCATTATTTGCAAAAGGATGCTGTCTCTCCAGCCAGAGAAGCCTGGGATGAATGTTGTTAAAGACTGGATATTTAGAAATGCAGTCACATTAGTATTTAGGCAGATTTGTGTCAGACCATTCGTACAAGATGCTGGTTTTAAATTGGATGTTCCGGAAGTGATTAGTACATATTTAGAAAGCAACTGAGCGGTCACTGGATTCATAGCGAATGAGTGGGAAGCAATGCAGGTTGTGGTCTGGCGGAATGTGCGTGGAAGATGTACGGGGTGAGCCAGCACCTTACTCTGGAGCAGATCCGACTTGAGTCACTAATGGTCCACTTGCAGAAAAAAAAATGTCGGACCCTGGAATGAAAGAGGAATGAGTAGAGACGAAATGTAAAATAGCTGAGAACCTGGATGCCTTGAATAAATTGACCCTTAAGAAACATAGGCAGAGACTCCACAGGGATGGCGATAAATTGGAAAGACTTTTGGCCTACCTGTTAAAAACAGAAAGACCCCCTCATTGCTGTTGAATCTAAAAAGTCCTCAGGGTGATTTAGTGATGACGCTGACTGGTGTTAATGACACTCTGCAACATTACCTGGTGCAGGTACATAGACAGCCACCACGAGGGACGTAGGGCTATATTCTATGGGATGTGGAACTCCCCCAATTGACAGTGGAGCAATGGACAGATATCTACTGGGAGCTGACAGCAGAATAACTCACAGGGGTGATTAAGACCCTGCCTCACATGAAAACCTTAGGCTCAGATGGACTGCCCACACAATATTATCAAACTAATGCGGTCTTGTTTGCCTAAGGAAATGGATAGGCCTCCAAATTCTATGAGAGAGGCTATGATGATTATGAATCATGATCCTCAAACCTGATAGAGATCTATCCCAGAGTGCAGCTTACAGACCACGTTGCATGATCACTACCAATATAATAGTCTCAGCAAAAACCTTGACCAATAGACTCAAAGGTATCATGATGGACGATTATCAATGCAGCTTTATTCCATCCCTCAGTTTGCAGTGACTCAATCATGGTACACATTAAAGGCAGGGCACGACTGGCAGTAGCGGTCACCGTGCCTTTCCCTGGTGGGCCATCATGGTGTGGCCTGGTTTCAGACCCCTGGGGGGGCCGTTTTTATTACCACGGGCTGGTTTTGCAGCATAGATTTCCACTAGCACACACCAGCCACCTGCCCCTTCCTGGGGCCAGCCGAGCTCTTTGCCAGAGCCAGTTTTGGTTCCCAGTCCGGCCCTGATGAAAGGACACAGTCCAGTATAGACAGGGTCTTGGTGGCACTCAATATTGAAAAAGCATTTGATCCACTAAATTGAGAATATATGTTTACTGTTCTTCAATGCATTGGGGTGGATCTGGTATTTTAAGAGGTGGTTTAAACTTTTATAAATGGATCATGTGTTTAGGATGAGATCTAGAGATGTTGCATCAGTCCCATGGAATGTGGAACGAGGAGCCAGTTCGGGTTGTCCTCTTTCATCCTTTTTGTTTGCCCAGGCAATCAAACCCTTGGCAATCAGACTGAGAACAGTACTAAATGATTGGGGCATTGTAACTGGGAACGTGGTACACGTAGTTCCACTATATGTGGATGACTTACTAGTGTATCTACGGCAGCCAAGAACATCACTGCTTATATTGATGAGAGAAATGGAGAGATTCGTGCATAGGTGTGGACTGAGGGTTAATAGAGAAAAAACACTGCTTTTCCATCTGGGGTCCTTACAGGCGGTGACACAGGAATACCTTTCTCAAGTGGGGCTTAGGAGGAAGACAGACGATACGTGAGAGAAACAATACAATTACAATATGGACAGAGTGTTATGAGGACTCAGGGATTAGATACCCTTCTAGAATTTCCTGCTGCTGTCTATCATGGGCCAAAAAGAACTTGCCAAGATCGTAATGCTGCCGAGGTGCCTTTATACTTTAGGGTATACATTCTGTCTACTGCTGCAATCCACCATTAAAGAATTGGATAATTCCTGGTTTCGCTGGTGTGGGCAGTTAAAAGAAGCAGAGTAAAATTAGAAGTGCTTAAAAGCAACAGACAGGAAGGTAGAATGGGATTGCCCAAGTGGTGGGAAGACATAGATAACTGGGAGAAAGATTATTATGCTGCACACTTGCAGGGGGCAATCTACTGACCACGCTTATGAGTGGCCGAAGCACATAACGGCAGACGCCGCTGTATGGGAAGACTTGGTAAAAAGAGATCTGAGTGGATCTCTCTTTGCTGGAGATATGGTGGTTGCAACCAATCCATAATACATTGTGGGACATGTCAGTGGCCCATTGGAGGGAGTGGGTTGTTGTGCCTTGGCTGAATGGTATCCTGGGGAAGAATTTATAACCTATGAGGAAAACAGGGAGGCGTGTGGGATTTGTGCGTTGCAGTTCTTTCAATATGCCAAATTAGCTGGTACAGCAAGAGGAATTTGGCGGGGTTTCTCCAACATTCTGGACACTTTTGCTCCCCTGGTGGATTTGTTGGTGGTGGGTCAGTATAGACGGGTGGTCATACGGCTATACACAACTCTAAAACAAGACAGAAGAGACAACCATAAGCGGTAATGCAACATTGGGACATGGACTTAGATACAGCACTGGCAGATGGTGAGTGGAAGATTGCTTGTGCTCAAGTGCAGGAGGCCTCTAGTAGTGGACTCTTTAAGTTAAAACAGTTCAACTTTGTGCACTGCACCTACCTCATGCCAGTTAAATTGCCTGAAATATACTCACACCTGCCGGGTATTTGTAATAGGTACGGAAGGCGGAGACCATCTTTCTTCATGCGACATGGTCATGTAGCATGCTACAGCACTATTGGGATGAGATTATTTTCAAGGTGAGGAGGGTGACACCGATATGTTTGGAGACCTCTGCTAGACAATGTCTGATGGGCAGTCTACCTAATCCAAGAATCAAAAAGTCCAGTAGAAATGTGCGCACCTGGTCTTGGGCAAGCGCCCCGTAGCAATACAATGAAGACTCACAAGACCCCCTGATGTTCCTCAGTGGAAAGATATGTGTTGGAGTGGACTTTGGCTGATGAGATTATCATGCGTGCAGTTAGAACGGATGCATAGGCCCCACAGGACTTGGAGATCTGGGCCAAACTGATAATTGATTTTGTGGGACAAAGCGAGGCGTGAGGAACTATGAGTCCTGACAAATAAACTGTGGGCTTTACTGTGGGGACTTGTTGCTCAGCATTCCTTTGTTTGTGGGTGACTTGGCATATATACGTATCATAGCTGAGGTCACGGGAGAAACCTGGAGCCAAGTAAAGTATCATAGGTAATGAGAGGACCTGTAAGCGACAAGGTAGTCACCTCAATAAGCATAAAGTGAAAAAGTGCATGTTGTTAAAGTGCATTTCTATTCATATATATTTTTTGATATGTGATGTCACTTGCTTACAATCAGCGTATATGTCCTCAATGACAGAAGAAAGCACAGCTGCTCCAGAAGCTAGCACCATCTAATGCTAGACTTTGTTAGCTGCAATATCATTAATAAAGTGTACGTTTCCTTGAAAAATCTATCTATAGATAAAACAAGAGTACCTTGTTTCACAAGAGTACCCGAAAAGTGCATGTCTCGTGCATAATGCCCCCTCTGCACCCCCTGTTTTCACTCTACCTTACAGTTGTCTTGACCAGCCAAGATGTTTGCAGACAACCATTGTTCCTCAAATACGGTTTACATACCACCATCCCACAGCCTATGCAAGGCTGGGTCGCTTTGACCTCGTTCAGCCTTCTGGAATATTAATATTGATGCTGGCATAAGGCAACATCTTTGGAATCATGATTCATCACTCTCCTTAGCATTGTGGCTCAGGTCCCAAGAAGTCGTTATGTAAAGTCAGCTCAGCAAAGTAAATCTTGTGCGAGGAGAGATATAAAAATAAAAATAAAGCAAACCAAAAAGAAGAAAAATAAATAAATGTAACACTAAATTTGTTCCGTGAAATCCACTCAAATTAAGAGTGATGTATGTATGGTTATCCTTACAAATGACCACTCCTGTCACCGTGCGCCAAAACAAAAGGATGCAGGAGTTGTTTCAAGATCTATTTTAGATTTCTTTATGCTTATTTTATATGCCATCTGAAAGGTCCACAGTGAAATGTGTGGTTCACTTTGTCGTCTTTTTGTCACCATGTGGTCAATACCTGTCATTTCTTAAGAGCGATAGAATGATTGCCGCTTAGGGTTTTGTATAGTAGTGAAAGAGAATGACCTACAACTTTGGAAAGAGACACTTATGCAAAGGAATTAACGCCCTTGAATATCAATTGTTACATTGCATTGTTGTTAATTAGCAGCCCAAAGAGAGTGATTGCTGGTCGTTTAGCGTAGTAATTCATCTTTGAAAATCTTCCAGTGCAATATAGTAGTTTAAAAACAACTTACTAAGTAATTGGTTGGTGTCTTTTAACTCGATTGTCTTTTAAATGATTTTCAGTGCTGGTGTTGGGCGCACAGGGACTTATATATCGATTGATGCAATGATGGAGGGTTTGGATAGTGAGAACAGAGTCGATGTCTATGGGTTTGTTGTGAGTTTGCGCCGGCAGCGCTGCCTCATGGTTCAAGTTGAGGTAAGTTCTTAGACAACTATTGGATGCATTTTTTAAAAAAAAATATCTAATTTTTTGCTGTCCTCATTCTAAAAGTGAAACTTAGCACTGAGCGTGAATATTATTGAGTTTTGCTTGCTTAGCACTTGGCAAAACTACCTGTTTTCTGAGCCCAGCTTGCTCTATGAATGTTGTGTTTTTTCATTCCAAAGTTTATTCAGTGGCATTCCAATTTTAAAAATTGTTTTGCATTTTTTCAGTAAATATAAATGCACTCATTTAATTGTATTCTACATGTGTGACTGGGAACATATGGCTCCAGGTGCATCATTGTAGCCTCGCTGACTGTTGGTCAAAGTCCTACAGTAATACATGGCAGAGGAAAGAGCTCTGCCATGTGTGAAACCACACCTGGACAGATTTAAAAAGTCACTCCTTCTTGATTTGCAGCCCACAGGGCAGGGTGCTTAGTATATATAAGTGTGACATACTAAATCTTCAGACAGATGCGTTCTTCCTATGAAGAAAGAGAAGAGGGGGTTTTATTGTACAAGGAAAAGGGGCATTTATGCCTGGCGCTGATTATATTGTATTTTTGCAGTCCTGATTAGGAAAATGCTAAAAACTTAAATAAAGGTTTCTTTGTAATAATTATCCCAAATCTATTTCTATGGTGTAAGTAGAATTTGAGGAGGAGTGAAAAACTTCTAAGCAAGTTGAACAATAGAGCTTCTCCCTGGGACATGGGCCTAGGAGGGGTAGGCAATGCCACCTAACCGGGAATGCAGCAGTTGGAAGGAAACAAGCACTTATGGGCAGGCATAGGGCCAAAGCTGAGACCAGGCTTTTGCATGCTTATGTAAATAAGGGCTTACCTGGAGGAGGCTTTTGAACTAGTGATGCCTCTAAGTCATTCCTCTCTGCTCCCAGAGGGGGTAAAGACTATTCCAGCTCAGTCAGAAGAGGTGAATCTTGATTTAAATAGGAAAAAACACATGAAGGGACTGGAAGCTCAGAAAGCAGGAGCCATAGTTCTACCAATCTGAATAAAAAGCTCCTGTGATAGCTTTCAGGCAAGGAAACATTAATTGCAGCAAAACTGTGATCGCTGGTTGGTGTATATTCTGCAGTTATTGAAACAGGGAATGTCACCAATCACTGGCTAGTGGAGAGGATAAAAATGGCAATCGATTACCAGTTTTTCGGAACACTGTTGGATCTGGGGAAGACTCCAAGTACCTGTGAAAAGGACTAAAGTATATCCTGCTCTACACCTGAACATATGGTGAAAAGGGTTTTCGTGTGGTCAGCTGGCTGACATCTTGTATTTCTTCAGGGAAACAAAAGGCTGAAGAAGGTGTCCAGTGGAAAGTGGACTGCATTGGACCATATAGACGCTCTGTCTGGAAAGAGATCTGGACACCAGGATCCTTTTATGGAAGTCCAGGGGCTGTGGGAGAGACCAAGGGTGAATTTAGCATTTTTGATTGTAAGTGGAAACAAAGGCAGAGAGGTCTACTCTACCTTTGCAGCTGAAACAGGACCCAAACACAAGAGTGGCAGGAAAGTTAAACGTTTTTGAGCTTACGAGCCTGAACGATAACTGAATCCAGCAATGCGCTGCCATCATCTGAGAATCATGACTGCTTTGCTGATCATTTTCCTTGCTGTAGTCTTTGATGCTAGAGTCGTCTCCTGCGTACACTTTCAGTAAGGCTAAAACTGACTTTTAGGTGTGGGGCTACTCACTGAGGAAACACCAAAAATAAATGTTACTGTACTGTACTGGTGAACCCAGCTGTCGCACTTTGCAAGTGTGAAGGGGCAGCAGCAGCACATGGTGCCCCATATTAAGTGGCCTTGGCTGGAGCAGAGGGCCTTGCTGAAGCCAAGGGTCACGGGAGGAACTTTACAGCTATGGTGAAGCAAAGTAGATACACATCCTGTCATTTGGGAGCAACAGTAGGGCACCAGGCAGGCAAGAGGGATGAGTGGAGCAGAGGAGGGCCGTAGAGGTACCAGTGTCATTTTGACATTCTGACAATTGGAGATGGCCGAGGGAGGAGTACAGAGCAGTGAGAAAATGGAGAAGTGGTGATTTACAGTGGGAAGAGCACCCCCGCAGGGGAGAGTGGCAGGTGCCCATGAAGATCCCAGCATCAGTCAAACAGAACTTAACCAGAACACCTGAAGTAGAAAGAGCACTTTCAGCACTAAGGTGGCCATCTTGGAATGGAGCTCAGGTCGTATGATGAAGAGAGAAAATGCAGTGGCGAGTTATAAAACTGAAAAACAATACTTACTGCCTTAAAATAATGCTTACCGGAAATTCCCTTGAAACAGACACTAGACTTCATCTAAGCTGGGTATATTTTTTATTCCAACAAACTTTAGATGAAAAGCTTCACCAGAGCAAGCATTATCTCTACTACCAAGTATGTACCCAAGTAACAGCCATGACTCAATATTGCAATTTGAGTATTAAGAACAAAGTTCACTGTAGGAAATAGTCTACCTGGGACGTTAACAAATCCATACATACTGAATCTTACATCTCTTAAACAGTGGTCCAGATCTTGCGCGTGTTGAAGGCAAAAATCAGTTAGACTGCTTCAATTCTCTGAAGCGTTGCATAAAAAACAAAACCCAAACAGCAGAGTGGCAACATGGCAGACACCTTACTCAATATGTTACTAAAGGCGCTGGCAAACATCAAGGTCTCTATACATTCAGTAGAGACAGTGGTATCGAATACAACATCAAAAGTTCTGCCACTATGTAAAGATTTAACTACTTATCAATGTTCCATGAGAGAAACTGAAAAGTGGGTATCGGAGGTAGAACAGAGACTGGAAACCATCCTGAAAGAGGTCCAAGACAGATGGTACCTACATAGAAAAACTGTCAATCTAGAAGATAGGAGTTAGCAAAATAACTTTGGGATTACTGGAATGCCTGAGAACCTTGAGAATGAGAATATAATAGGGTTCCTCTTCTCATTCATACTGAATCTTCTGACATTTTAATTTGAGCACCCAATGGAATTTCAAAGAGCAAATTGAGTAAAAATACAGTAAGATGCCAAACCATATAAACTCCCACAAATACTGGTGTGCAAGCCAGACAAATCATACAGACAGCAAATAAATACTGTCCTAACCAGTTCGAAAACCATCAAATATATATTGCAGCAGCTTTTCTTACAAAACAAATACGAAGAAGAAAATGTTTTAGCCTTCAGTGCCTATGTAAAAAACAAGATATCATATATTACCTCCTAGAACCAAAAAAGCATGTTAATTATCATTGACAGGAGAATGAGAGAATTTGATGAACTGGATGTGTTAGACCTGGAAAAATTGGTGTGGGTTTCCTCTGTATTTTTGCCTTTACCCCCTGTTATTTTATTTTGCTGGTCTAGAAGCTTTGGGCACTTTGCCACTGCTGTTCAGTGCCAAAGTGCCAGTGCTCCCTCTGAAAATTGTTGTTATGGATTGGTGATTCCATGAATTGGCATATTTGATTTACTAGTCAGTCCCTAGTACAGTGCACTATGTGTGCCCAGGGCCTGTAAATCAAATGCTGCTTGTGGGACTGCAGCACTGATTGTGACACCCATATAAGCAGCCTGTAAATGTAACTCAGACCTGCCACTGCAGTGTCTGTGCGCAGTTTGGTACTGCTATGTCGACCTGGCAAGTGCACCCACTTGCCAGAACCTAACCTTCCCTTTTCTTACATGTGAGTCACCCCTAAGGTAGGCCCAAGGTACCCCTGTGGGCATGGTGCAATGTATGTGAAAGGTAGGACATGCCCTGATGTGTGTGGCATGTCCTGATAGTGAAATAGTGCCAATTTCTTTTTTTTGCTATTGAAAGGCTATCTCTCCCATAGGAGAGAATAGGAGTTTATTTATAACATCTTATAAATATAACTTTCCATTGGGACAAGATAGGAAGGTAAAGTTTAGTATGCCTGAACTCAGACTATAAAGATGCATCTTTTAGTAAGGATGATTTTTACATTCTGTGTTTGAAAATACCACTTTCAAAAAGTAGCTATTTTCTTGGTTAGCCATCCTGTGTGCCTCTGCTAGGTTTGTGTATTGACTCTCTGGCTTTGGAGTGACAGGGGCTGGGGATGTGCAATCTTTTCAGACGGCCACTTGGGGGGTTGTGGTGTGTCCTGCCTATCCAGGGTGAGTCAGGACTGGACTGAATAGACCTGGGCTGCATTCAGAGTAGGGGGATAGATTTATTTCACACCTAAATGGACCTGGTCTGCCTTGGACAATGCTGTGTCCACCTCCTGCCAGGAAGCTGCACCAGAGAGGACACAACACTGGTTTTGACTGGACAAAGTGCTTCTCTGCCACCAGCAAACAAAGGAATTTGGGCTATAAATAGTGGGGCCCAGACCCCTGAACTTTGATCATTTCTGGAATTCAAGAGGAACCTTTGCCAAGGAGAAGAGCTTGAGAAACGGAGGAGAAGTGCTGCCCCTTTGCTGTGTGCTGTCTGGGGTTGATGTGCAGTGGCTGTTTCTGCCAAGGACAGGATAAGGATTTTGCTGTGTGCTGTGTTCCCTGCTTGAGTAAGATCTCCAAGGGCTTGAAGTAGAGCTTGCCTGTAGTTTTTGAAGTCTGAGGAATACAAAGACTTCACCCCCAGCCCCCTTAACTCACTTGCTAAGAGTTCTGACCTGCCAAGTGGTGCCTGCTGCTGTTCTGGGACACTGGAGGTTGTTTCTGGTGTTCGGAGCTGGAAAAGTAACGCAACGAGGAGAAGCGTGAGGCATCCGTACCTGTTTCTGACATATTGCTGAAGAAACCGATGCAGCACCTGCCTGCGGCTCGAGAAATCTCCGCACTCTGCATTGAGTGCACCAATCTACAAAGGCCGAGATCACCACACCTGCTGTGCAGCTGCAAGAACCAACACATCGTGGGACCGCAGCTGAAGAAATCAATGCAGTGTTGTTGCCGCCGCCACATTGAGAACTGATGCATATGCAGTCTCTAGCCCACATACTATTGTCTTCAAGAGACATGCCGACAGAAGCCACTGTATTGTCACTCAATGATGAAAAAGTGTTTGATTGCACAGAATGGGGATATCTTTTTAGGACTTTATGTATAGAAAGACTTGGAGAAGAATTAATATAAAAAGTGAAATGGCTTTACAAACAACCTAGAGCCTAGGTTAACTGTTGAGGTTTCCTCGCTAGAAAGTTTGGGGTTAAATGGGGAAGCAGACAGGGAGGCCTTATCTCTTCCCTGCTGTTTTTATTAGTGATAGAACTCTTTTCAGTGGCAACATGAGCATCTAACAACACTATGGGTTAGACACAGCATTGGGACAAAAAGTTATTTTTTATGATAATGAAATTCATTCATTCATTCATTCAAAAATTCTAAATTCAACTAATAAAAGCCATAAAAGCACAAAATGAAAACACCAAAAACAAATTAATAGAGCAATACAACACAACGGGTACAGTTTACATAAATAGATTTTCCCTAAAACCATATTAAAATAAAGGATAAAATAGATATATAACTTGTTAAAAACAAAGACTATAAAAATTCAGCTTATAGCATTTGTCAGTAGAAAAGAATTCTAGTGCAAAACATCAGGGAAAATACAAATTTAACTAGACAGGAGGCATCTTTCTCCTAATTCTTACAGCGCTGGAAAAATAGCTGGCAACTCAGAAACAAACCATGGGCGAGAAGAGCATCGGCAGATATAGTAATGCTGGTGTTGCTTGGATCAAATGACATAGGCTCAGAAGCAGGGGAATGTATATTTGCACAAAGGGACATACAATTCACAAAAAAGAGTAAAGTGAAAAGTGTCCTGTTCAGAAATATTGTCACATGGATATGGCCTTGAGACTACAGGCTTCAAGAAACCTTTTGGAAAGGCTAGTAGCCAATGGATAAGATTCAATCTGAATCTGGTTAACAGGTAACGATGATGGATGTTATTGGCAAGAGACAATGGTAGGAGTGTGCCTGTGGGCTGGGATTAAGTGTGATGCACGTTCTCACTGTGGGTTTAGTAATTTCCACACCCTCCCTGTCCTCCTGTCGCCTGCCCAGGAACTGAGATTTGATCCTCCTGATGTCAATAGATCGTAACGGTTTAGGGTGTGTGTACAGATCGTGGGAGTCTAGACCTCTCATCTGCTCCGCTATGGACCCTAACCAAGGAATAAGCAGAGCCCCCTCCAGAACCATGCAGTCCTCTATAACATGATGGTTAAGGGTGGGTACTGGGGATGACCAAATTCTCATCCATCGTACTAAATGTGCAACTGCAGTGTGATCAGAAATGTATCCCATGCCAAGCTCCTCGTGCAATGTGAACTCAGGGATGCAGTGGGGGACAGCAAGGAGCCTATGCAAAAATTTATTTTCCACCACTTGCAGATCTTTCACTTCCTTATGTACCTACACGTCACTGCCATAGGAGGCCATTGGAATACATTTTTCCATATACACTTTTAACAGTGCAAGGGTGGGCTTTGATCCCAGTCTTTTTGCAAAGTTCATGCTAGCCCCCACCGTCCTTGCCAAAACTTTCTTTTTGTGTGCTCTCTGTGCAACCCACGACCCGTTGTTGTCAAACAGCACACCTAGGGAGGGGAAGGTTTGGACTTTAGGGAGTTCAGCCCCCCTGCAGCAGAACTTACTCCATGCGGCCTTCTTAGAGCCAATTGTCATGGTATTTGATTTAGAAAAGTTGGTTGCTAGATCAAGCGAGTTCCTAAAATCTATAAAAGCATCTAAAAGTTTTGTAGGTCTACACCTGTCCTTGCAAACAACACTGCATCATCTGCATGCAGAAGTGCGTGCATGAGTTTGGCGCCAGCTCTCAGTATGTCTCTACTAGTAGCCAAGAGGATGTCCCCTAGCTTGTTAATATAAAGTAAACAATAGGGGGGCTAGGATACACCCCTGCCTGATTCCTCTCAAGGCCCAGCCCCAAAATAATTTACCATAACTTGGTATTGCATACTTGCCCACCAACAAATGTAGGTTGAGACACTGGTCTAGTGTCCCTTTTTGCAGCTGATTCTAAGAGGGAGATTGGTCGATAACATGCTGGATCATCCCTCGAGCCATTTTCAAAAATAGGTATAATAGCGGCCATTGACCAGGAAGAGGGAAGATCACAGGAACAGGCCGCAACAAACACTTGTGTCAAAATCCTGGCCCAGCTTAGAGCGTCTGCTTTATACAAATCCGCTGGTACCACATCCGGGCCACCACTTTCCCTCCAACTGTGGCCAGGATAGCTTTTAGTACCTTTTCAGTATTGAAATACAATGGGGCACTATCTATACCAGAGTCCCACTGTATATCGGACCCCCCCTACATCATCCCCACTGAACATCCCCTCAAAGTGTAGAACCCATCTTTCAGCATCTAGGGTGCAATCTGTTTTAGCGTTTGCTGTATCTGAGAAGGGGCTTGTACTGTCTGTCAGCACACGTGTCTTATCAAGTGCCTCCCAGGCCCAGGTCCTAATGATATTCTTCCTATTCTGAATTGCGGATTTATAGGCCCTCCTAGCAGATCTAACCAGTGCCTAATTCCTCTGGCATTGCTTGAGGTTGTGAATTAAATTCCTGTGTGCCCTGGTACAGGTGCCGTCAAACCACTTTAACTCCTTGCGGCCTTTAATCCTGGTTTTAATCATGAGGCCTTTGGATATACACATTTTTATTTAATGGAACGCATCTGAAACCACTCCTGCGATCTCGTATCCATTCCGGACAAAACCTCTTCAGCACACTCTACATATAGGTGAGCAAAAAAAAGTCTCTGGTACCACCTTTGACCATTGATCTTTTGTGCTAAGATCAGAGTTTGGAATGCTCCTACCCTCCCCTACAGAGGCTTCGGTACAGTACTCCAGTTCAAGCATTAGAGGTTTATGGTCACTGTGGGTGGTCCAAGAGACCGTCATCTTTTGTACTACAAGAGCTAGGGGAGAGAAGACCATTATGAAATCAATAGTACTAGAGAGACTCTGCCTACAAAAGTGGGGACTGGTGCATCCGTGCCCAACTGTTCTAGGCAGAACAAGTTATTTGTAGCCAGAAATTCCTCTATTAAATGTCCTGATTCTGTATGTTCAAAGTGGGCCGCTAGAGGTAGAGCATCCATGTGGCCCCTCCCCAAAATGCAGCCCAAATGACAGAGGTGTGTATTAAAGTCACCTAGAATTATGACCTCATAGAACGAGTCGTGCCTCTCACCATATTGTTAAAGGAACCTCTCCAGTGCAATTAAGTGTTCAGTAGCAGAGCTTCTACAACAGGAATTGTAAACATTTACTACTAGCAGAGGGGGGCAATTGGAAAATAATATCTTTATTACGAACAGATGGGCTGAATGGCGACTCTACGGTTCTGATGGAACAAGGGAGTTTAAGTGAGACAAGTAGAAGAAGACCTCCCTTTGGTCTACATGTTATAGATGGAATTGCACATTTAAAATAAGAAGTAAAGCCATCCGGATAACAATTGGCAGTAGTGTCCCACGTTTCATGTGGTGCAATTATGTGAAAACACACTATCAGCCTCTGCCAAGAAATGTCATCGCCTTTACATCTAAGACAAGCTATGTTCCAAGACAAGATCTTCAGGCAAGAAGAATCTGAGAGAATGGAAGTTAGTTTAGGTGGAGAGGTGAAAACATTACCCATCTGCGATACAATACTTGGGACCTGAAGCTCAACCCCAGCAGTCACAACCGTCTAGTGCAACCTGTTCTAGCAGGGGATCAAATCTATTGGTTATGGGAAGTACAAACCTACCATTCTCAGCCTAAGCTATTCTAGGAAGCATTTGGGTAAACTGTCTGGGGCAAATGGAGCGGAAGAGATTAGTTGGATAAAAGTACTGCAGTGGGAAACAACCTTGATTGATGTTTTAGAGGTCTGAATAAAAAAACTCTCAAAGAGTGCTTTAGCATGAGTTGGATGTCTTACATTAATTACTAGACAGTCTCCTGCCATATTTTTCCTAACCCTGTAGCCCACCCAACCCACCCTTCTGGCTATAATGATGTGGGGGGACAGACAGGTCCCATTATCTATGTTGCTGTCACACCAGTGAGTGACCTTATGTATAAGGTCCCTGTGGTTTCTTTTGAGCCTTGGGTGGAGGAGGGAACTCCTGTTAGAATACCCTCTAGATGCACTGACTCCAGATCTAACTCTAGGGAAGTCAAGAGACCTGAACCAAACTTTGGGGTTAAGCTATTGGTCAGTGGAGCGAGTTGAGTCCCCATTGTAGATGCTGCTCCAGTCACATCATTCTTCTGTATAAAGGTGTTCGAATTATTGTTAGAGGCCCGGGTATTCCCATCTCCTTGAGTCTCCCTCTGTTTCCAGAACTTCTTTCGATGGGTCGCCCCATTTGCACTGCCATGTACCTTAGTCGTGGGGGGGTGTAGATCAGGCCCGCATATGTAGATGTATCTGCTCCACTGCCCCCCACAGTCACACGGTTTGTGCCAGACTTTAATAGCTGCTATATTGTCACAGACAAGGTCACTAGCTTCACCTCAATTCCTTCCAACTGTGAGCATATGCAGGATATCAATGTTTTGAACAGGAGTTCGGGCCTGGGAAATAACATGTCTTGTCAACTGTTCCATATCATTTTCGCAAGTAAAAAAAAGGTTTGCCCTGTAACTGAGACCGAGTCACTCTCTTCCCCCCTGTCTTTTTCCTTTTGGTTGGGGGCCCACCGGGGCGGAGTCCTCTTCTACAGTTAACTGCCCATTGTTGGCACCATTAGCGATTGTTGTATAAAGTGCAAGTGCAGGTGAAGATCTAGGGCCAGTGCCGGGCTTTGAGTTCCTGTCAATATCGTAGTTGTCTAATGACAGCAAATCCTGGCTAATCTTGTCTGCTTCAAGTGATAACCTCCTCTCAGTCAGGGCTATCTCATTAGAGATAACGTTGGCTGCCCTGATTAGGAACGAGTCTATAGTAGTGGCATTAGTTTCCCCTGTTTCCCCAGCAGGTAATTTCCTTTTCCCCATTATTCAGGGCGTACAACAAATGCTCTGAGTCTAAATGCCCCCCCCCAAGCACGTTATACGGTGCTCATGGGACAGGGCAATGGAAGTGTGTAACACTAGCACAAATCACAACAAGCATTGGCATAACCAATAGGTCACGCCTTTGGGGCGTTATAAGTGTTTAGATAGAGCTATTGGCTTTGTTAACGTTTTTAATATGTGTGGTAGAGCATTGTGAATGTTGTCCAGCAAGGCCTATGTAAATAAGCAAGCAGGTGTGTATACTGCACATTGAGGACCGACCTGCTTCGAAGCGCTTGTGCGTTTTCCTGTAAAGACTGTACTCCCGAAATAAGACAAAAGCAGAATTCCCAACATGGAAATTGGGATGGTTTCCTGGCAGGCCTTTAATTGTGAAAATGCAATAGGGTAGGGGAGAACAGCGACAACAGCACAGTACATCTAAGGGCAGGATATAAACCCCGAACTCTGACTTGCTCTGCCTCAGCCCCGTCAGCCTTTCAGAAGCAATGTCCTGTTCTGATTTGCCTAGACTCCCTGTATCCACCAACAACTTTCACTGTGAAACAAAATGTGTTTTTGTACAGCAGCAGCATGCTAGAGGTCTGAAACTGGTGTTCACGCCTTTCCTCATTTTAAAACTCAGGATAAAAGTGTAAGCGAGCCTGTGGCGCGAGAGAGCTATATTTGGCCTCAGAGGCCCCCAACCTGAGGTATGGGAGTACAGATCTAGAAAACAGGAGAGGACAAGCAAGAACAATACCTGGTATCAACAGAACTATATCTGAGGTCATAAGATCCCGGCTCGATAATAGGCGCAATGCTCTTTCATTCACGGAAATCGAGTTCCATTGATGAACGCGGTCTGCTGAGGCCGGTGTCCTGCAGCATGCTTGGTAATGCATACATGGGCGGCAGATTAAAATACAAAAAAAGCTTGGGGTTCTCGTTGAAATCCCAGGGAGTAAAGAGCGGGCATGCACTGTTGTGGAAGCGGTAAGGTGGTGTGGGCATGGGCACGGGGAGATTAAGAGCAGCACAGCGGGTGCCAAAGGAAGGTTTCATGGCAAGGAAATGAGCAGAGACAGGCAAGCGGTCGCGAAAGTGAATGCGACCGCACTAATTTGAAACATAATCCACAACAGATGGCACCCTGGCGTCACTGCTCGCTCCCGCAAGCTGGATGCCGTGGGAGTAAATATTTACTGAAAAAGGTGGGACATACACCCACCTTTGGCCAATTGCGTGCTTTCATTTTTGAAAGCCACACGCAAAGGCCAATACAATGTGTGGAAAATCGAAAGCCGCACGCATGAGTTTCAGAAAGACTGGAGTGATTCCAAGAGGCCTTCTCCTAGAGCAGCGCATGTGCGCTGCGCTAGGCTAGACCTAAAAAGGAAGCAAGACTGCCAGCTGGAGAATAAAGGACATAACCAGAATTTAGGATTGTAACAGAATAAGTAAGCACACAGTACCTTAGTCCTTTACGGCAAAACAAAGAGACGTGGCCCAGCCGAGCCACGATCGGCCACGGACGGGTGCAGACGGGTCTGCTCTTGGCCCGGGTGCATCCTGCGCATGTCCCGTGCTGCTGGAGCCCTGATGGGTACTTATCAAGCTCCTCCTGGCACGAAAACAGTCGGCAGCGTTCTGCCTCCTGCGGCTTCCTGCCGCAATGGGAACTGTGGCTTCTGGTCCACCCCAATCAGCAACAGCAGCTCCCTCCCTGCAGGAGCCGTGATGGGTTCTTATCACGTGCCTCCTGCCGCAAAAACAGCCTGCAGCATTCTGCCTCCCGCGGCTCCCTGCTGTGATGGGAATTGTGGCTTGTGGCCTGCCCGAATCAGCAACAGCGGCTGCCTCCCCGCAGGAGCCCTGATGGATTCTTATCAGGCACCTCCTGGCGCGAAAACAGCCGGCAGCATTCTGCCTCCTGCAGCTCCCTGCTGTGATGGGAACTGTGGCTTGTGGTCCGCCCCAATCAGCAACAGCGGCTCCCTCCCTGCAGGAGCCCCGATGGGTTCTTATCAAGCGCCTCCTGGCCCGAAAACAGCCGGCAGCATTCTGCCTCCCGCGGCTCCATGCTGTGAGGGGAACTGTGACTTGTGGTCCGCCCCAAGCAGCAACAGCGATAATGCTGACTCTTTCCTGACTGGATAAATCTCTGTCAGCCCTAATGATGTTGAGCAAAGACTTCTCCAAGTTTTCTGGGTATAAAATTCCATGGAACAAATGCGAGGATTTACCGTTCTTGAAAGACACTACAATAGAATATGATACTTCGGCATTATACCTAAATAGAGGGCTACAAAATATTAGCAACAATAAATTAGATCCCTTCATACTCAGCACAGAAAATTACATGGCACATTGGAAGCAACGGAATTCATCACTTTGGGGGAGTGTACAAACATTCAAAATGACAGTAGACCAAAGATACAATGATGTATTTGGCATGAAGTCCCTTGAACCAAATAGACAGTGACAGTAAATCCTTTGCTGGGCAAGGAACCTACCACAATTGAAAGCCACTAAGCTACATGCACACACTGACTATCGCACATGAGAAGCTAATAACTAGCACATCATCTATTACAGTTGATACACTGCCTTCAGAGACGTGAAGACCCAGCCCTCTGGTCGCAATGGGAAAAAAACATATTGGGGAGAAATAAAGAACTTGATGCAGTTCACACACACAAAAAGCCCCAGAATAATCCACAGACCAAATACTCCTGACCATGTTTGCCGATTGGAATCATGCACATAAATTATATATTGCAATACAGACAGCTTGCCCATTGTTTATCTAATGAACTTGGCACACAAAGTGTAATATTACACGTTACCCATTAAATCTTAACTAAAACATGGGGAAATTACAAGGGAGTGATATCTGTCCTACATAGTATACTAAAGTTTAATCACATTCTCTCCTCCTCACAACAGCAAGGACTACTGAGGTGAAAATACTCCACGAAAGATTGGTCCAATATATTAGTATTACAAGACAAATATATAAGGAAAGTAAGATTGAAATTCCTCTATTTTTTCATTCCACAATGAATGTTGGAGGTTTAAAGAACCTAGATATGACAGCTTATATATTTTCTGGCATTGATGTACTTTCCAGATCTATTGGACTGGTGTCTGTCACCAACTAGACAATATGTTACACTCAAATCAGCCCCTCTAGCACTACTGCAAGATATTACCTGATGTAAGTAGTTTCAGTGCGTAGAAGCAGATGGCTAGCACCAGCACTTGCAACAGCCAATCAATGTATTTTACCACACTGGCAAACTTTATCGATACGAACACTAGCGGAATGGATCCCAGAGATGAGCTGGAGATTCATGGAGATTGTCATCTACACAGTAAATGACCAAATATGCAGATTTGAGCAGCCATGGACATCATATCTGATCAGCGAGCAAGATAACACCTATCAATGTCGTTGACTCTATGTAATTTTAAATAAGCCAGGCCTATGTTTGAAGGACACTTCAACTTTGAGTTATCATCAGTCTTATAGACTATTCTATCTATGGCACTAGACCACACCCCAAAGGGATTCTCCTAGAAGGCTATTGATTTATGGTAATAGGGAAGATGAATGGAAGGAACAAGCAAATCTATGTTAGAAGGCCAAGAATAATGCATAGGGTGATTCTAGATTGCAAGGGCTCAAGAAGTTGTGGGGAAGACAATTGAACTAAGGCGAGTGTTGCACTAGGGGTCATGAGGGATACTTTCAGTTGGATTTTATCTTTATATTGCCTGCTATTTTCAAATGTATTGTTTTAATTGCGCATTATATGTTCTAAGAATATATGAATCCATATGCTAACTTGGAAATCATTTCAAATACTTTACCACAAACAGTCATTTTATATCTTGGTTCAACTCTGCTTACTAGATACACTTCATTGTTAATATTTGTTGATAAACAAACTTTATTGAATATGATTTGTGGAACTAACTACAATGATCAATAAAGAATTATTGCCAAAAAATTATAATAATAAAAATTATATTTAACGTTTATAACACCATTGCTTCTACGGTCATTTTGTGACATAAAAATTATATCTGTGGTTTCCTTAACTGACTTTTACAATTTGTATTTCTTTTTGCCTGTTGAATTCTTTTAATGTTTGTAAATTTGACTGAATATGTTATTGTATTGCTTCTTGACTTTAACGATCTTCAGCATTGTTTGAACCTTGCGTTTTTCCAGGCAAAAGGTTACTGTTTGCGCCATAGCTACCAGTAATTAAGCAGAGTTTTATTAGTGAACAGCGTTGTAACCCAGCCAGGCATTTTCAAATTAAGCTGATGAAGCATCCACCTAACAAATTAAGAATTTATTTTCTCACATATACTAAAAACAATTTATAAAGAAAATATCAATTGATGCACGTATCCATATGGCTTTTTATAAAAATTTTAATTGAACAATGGTGCTTAGGAATTGGCAAATTTAATCCACTTAAAGGCAAACAAGTTAGGTCTCGTTTTCTAATTTTTGATGCAGTTGATTGCGACCCACCCCGCACCAGGAGACAATGTAAAATACGAAATAAATGGTTTGTAAAAATATAATCCATTGGAGAAAAAAATAAGCTGAGTCTGTTAAAACGTTTATACACAGTTACAAAACCGCAGATTTGGGAGATTTTCACCCCAATTTGAAAAACAAATTAAGTAATTGCCTGGTCAATCAATTCATATTGCCATCCACCCAATTTAAAATTTAAACAAGCATTTGCAATGCAATAGGTCTCGCATTTCCGAGAGTTTGAGCTATTGGCATTGTAAATGATAATCACTTTTATTTATGTGCTGTTTATAAAACAGATCAATAAAAGGCATTGTCATTTACAATGCAAATATCTTAAACTCTCACAAATTCGAAACCTATTGCATTGCAAATGCCAGTTCTGTGCTATAAAATTAGGAGTGTGTGTGTCCTGTGCAGCAGGCAGGACAAAGCTATTTGAGAAAATAGTGCTCAGAAGCTGTAATTAAAGTCTACCGAGTAACAACACTCGTAACAGGTAACTGGTGAACTTGGAATTACACCTGATACAATGGGGCTCTGCAATTTGGCTTTGTAACTTCCGTTTGGCTGTGGTTTTAATGTTTTATAAAATGTGCACATCTCTTTGTACGCACCTGAACTTTACATGATCTTCCCTATCAGCTGGAGTTATTATTTATGCCCAGGCTGATCAGGTTGCCTCGACTGGTTTTAATGTTTACTTCATTGGCAATGTTTCGATGCTGTGAGGGTTAACTTATGATGGTCTTCTATGTATGTTTAATTTTTGTCTTTTTTGGCCTGTTTGGCTGAATAAAGCTCTTTTTGAATTGACTCTGATCCAGCCCACAAACTGTAGGGTGCACTCAAAGTCAAAGTAGCAGCACTTCATTAAGAAAGGGAGAGTAGCAGCACTTGATTAAGAAGGGGAGAGTAGTAGCACTTTATTAAAAAAGGGATAGTAGCAGCACTGTATTAAGAAAGGGAGAGTAGCAGCACTTCATTAAGAGAAGCAGCATTTCATTAAGAAAAGCAGCATTTCATTAAGAAAGGGAGAGTAGCAGCACTTCATTAAACAGAGAAGCAGCACTTCATTAAACAGAGTAGCAGCACTTCATTAAACAGAGTAGCAGCACTTCATTAAACAGAGAAGCAGCACTTCATTAAACAGAGTAGCAGCACTTCATTAAGAAAGGGAGAGTAGCAGCACTTCATTAAGAAAGGGAGAGTAGTAGCACTTCATTAAGAAAGGGAGAGTAGCAGCACTTCATTAAGAAAGGGGGAATAGCAGCACCTCATTAAGAAAGGGAGAGTAGCAACACTTCATTAAGAAAGGGAGAGTAGCAGCACTTCATTATGAAAGGGAGAGTACAGCACTTCATTAAGAAAGGGAGAGTAGCAGCACTTAATTAAGAAAGGGAGAGTAGCAGCACTTCATTAAGAAAGGGAGAATAGTAGCACTTCTTTAAGAAAGGGAGAGTAGCAGCACTTCATTATGAAAGGGAGAGTACAGCACTTCATTAAGAAAGGGAGAGTAGCAGTACTATATTAAGAAAGGGAGAGTAGCAGACTTCATTAAGAAAGGGAGAGTAGCAGCAACTCATTAAGAAAGGGAGAATAGCAGCACCTCATTAAGAAAGGGAGAGTAGCAACACTTCATTAAGAAAGGGAGAGTAGCAGCACTTCATTATGAAAGGGAGAGTACAGCACTTCATTAAGAAAGGGAGAGTAGCAGCACTTAATTAAGAAAGGGAGAGTAGCAGCACTTCATTAAGAAAGGGAGAATAGCAGCACTTCATTAAGAAAGGGAGAGTAGCAGCACTTCATTATGAAAGGGAGAGTACAGCACTTCATTAAGTAAGGGAGAGTAGCAGCACTTAATTAAGAAAGGGAGAGTAGCAACACTTCATTAAGAAAGGGAGAGTAGCAGCACTTAATTAAGAAAGGGAGAGTAGCAGCAACTCATTAAGAAAGGCAGAGTAGCAGCACTTCATTAAGAAAGGGAGAGTAGCAGCACTTCATTATGAAAGGGAGAGTACAGCACTTCATTAAGAAAGGGAGAGTAGCAGCACTTAATTAAGAAAGGGAGAGTAGCAGCACTTCATTAAGAAAGGGAAAGTAGCAGCACCTCATTAAGAAAGGGAGAGTAGCAGCACCACATTATGAAAGGGAGAGTAGCAACACCTCATTAAGAAAGGGAGGGTAGCAGCACTTCATCAAACAGAGAAGCAGCACTTCATTAAACAGAGTAGCAGCACTTCATTAAACAGAGAAGCAGCACTTCATTAAACAGAGTAGCAGCACTTCATTAAACAGAGTAGCAGTACTTCATTATGAAAGGGAGAGTAGCAGACTTCATTAAGAAAGGGAGAGTAGCAGCACCTCATTAAGAAAGGGAGAGTACAGCACTTCATTAAGAAAGGGAGAGTAGCAGACTTCATTAAGAAAGGGAGAGTAGCAGCACCTCATTAAGAAAGGGAGAGTACAGCACTTCATTAAGAAAGGGAGAGTAGCAGAACCTCATTAAGAAAGGGAGAGTAGCAGCACTTCATTATGAAAGGGAGAGTACAGCACTTCATTCAGAAAGGGAGAGTAGCAGCGCTTAATTAAGAAAGGGAGAGTAGCAGCACTTCATTAAGAAAGGGAGAGTAGCAGCACTTCATTAAGAAAGGGAGAGTAGCAGCACTTAATTAAGAAAGGGAGAGTAGCAGCACGTCATTAAGAAGAGTAGCAGCACTTCATTAAGAAAGGGAGAGTACAGCACTTCATTAAGAAAGGGAGAGTAGCAGCACTTCATTAAGAAAGGGAGAGTAGCAGCACTTCATTATGAAAGGGAGAGTACAGCACTTCATTAAGAAAGGGAGAGTAGCAGACTTCATTATGAAAGGGAGAGTAGCAGTGCCTCATTAAGAAAGGGAGAGTACAGCACTTCATTAAGAAAGGGAGAGTAGCAGCACCTCATTAAGAAAGGGAGAGTAGCAGCACTTCATTAAGAAAGGGAGAGTACAGCACTTCATTAGGAAAGGGAGAGTAGCAGCACTTAATTAAGAAAGGGAGAGTAGCAGCACTTCATTAAGAAAGGGAGAGTAGCAACACTTCATTAAGAAGAGTAGCGGCACTTCATTAAGAAAGGGAGAGTACAGAACTTCATTAAGAAAGGGAGAGTAGCAACACTTCATTAAGAAAGGGAGAGTAGCAGACTTCATTAAGAAAGGGAGAGTAGCAGCACCTCATTAAGAAAGGGAGAGTAGTAGCACCTCATTAAGAAAGGGAGAGTAGCAGCACCTCATTAAGAAAGGGAGAGTAGCAGCACCTCATTAAGAAAGGGAGAGTAGCAGCACTTCATTAAGAAAGGGAGAGTAGCAGCACTTCATTGTGAAAGGGAGAGTACAGCACTTCATTAAGAAAGGGAGAGTAGCAGACTTCATTATGAAAGGGAGAGTAGCAGCACCTCATTAAGAAAGGGAGAGTACAGCACTTCATTAAGAAAGGGAGAGTAGCAGCAACTCATTAAGAAAGGGAGAGTAGCAGCACTTCATTATGAAAGGGAGAGTACAGCACTTCATTAAGAAAGGGAGAGTAGCAGCACTTCATTAAGAAAGGGAGAGTAGCAGCACTTCATTAAGAAAGGGAGAGTAGCAGCACTTCATTAAAAAGAGTAGCAGCACTTCATTAAGAAAGGGAGAGTACAGAACTTCCTTAAGAAAGGGACAGTAGCAACACTTCATTAAGAAATGGAGAGTAGCAGACTTCATTAAGAAAGGGAGAGTAGCAGCACCTCATTTAGAAAGGGAGAGTAGCAGCACTTCATTAAGAAAGGGAGAGTAGCAGCACTTAATTATGAAAGGGAGAGTAGCAACACTTCATTAAGAAAGGGAGAGTAGCAGCACCTCATTAAGAAAGGGAGAGTAGCAGCACCTCATTAAGAAAGGGAGAGTATCAGCACCTCATTAAGAAAGGGAGAATAGCAGCACCTCATTAAGAAAGGGAGAGTAGCAGCACTTCATTAAGAAAGGGAGAGTAGCAGCGCCTCATTAAGAAAGGGAGAATAGCAGCACTTCATTTAAAAGGGAGAGTAGCAGCACTTCATTAGGAAAGGGAGAATAGCAGCACCTCATTAAGAAAGAGAGAGTAGCAACACTTCATTAAGAAAGGGAGAGTAGCAGCACCTCATTAAGAAAGGGAGAGTAGCAACACTTCATTAAGAAAGGGAGAGTAGCAGCATCTCATTAAGAAAGGGAGAGTAGCAGCACTTCATTATGAAAGGGAGAGTAGCAGCACTTCATTAAGAAAGGGAGAGTAGCAGCACTTCATTAAGAAAGGGAGAGTAGCAGCACTTCATTGAGAAAGGGAGAGTAGCAGCACTTAATTAAGAAAGGGAGAGTAGCAGCACCTCATTAAGAAAGGGAGAGTATCAGCACCTCATTAAGAAAGGGAGAATAGCAGCACCTCATTAAGAAAGGGAGAGTAGCAGCACTTCATTAAGAAAGGGAGAGTAGCAGCGCCTCATTAAGAAAGGGAGAATAGCAGCACTTCATTTAAAAGGGAGAGTAGCAGCACTTCATTAGGAAAGGGAGAATAGCAGCACCTCATTAAGAAAGAGAGAGTAGCAACACTTCATTAAGAAAGGGAGAGTAGCAGCACTTCATTAAGAAAGGGAGAGTAGCAGCACTTCATTGAGAAAGGGAGAGTAGCAGCACTTAATTAAGAAAGGGAGAGTAGCAGCACCTCATTAAGAAAGGCAGAGTAGCAGCACTTCATTAAGA
The DNA here is from genome assembly GCF_964204655.1 of Triturus cristatus. NCBI lineage: Eukaryota > Metazoa > Chordata > Amphibia > Caudata > Salamandridae > Triturus > Triturus cristatus. Next base: position 255,722,157 of record NC_140586.1, read on the forward strand.
AAGGGAGAGTAGCAGCACTTCATTATGAAAGGGAGAGTAGCAGCACTTCATTAAGAAAGGGAGAGTAGCAGCACCTCATTAAGAAAGGGAGAGTAGCAGCACCTCATTATGAAAGGGAGAGTAGCAGCACCTCATTAAGAAAGGCAGAGTAGCAGCACTTCATTAAGAAAGGGAGAGTAGCAGCACTTCATTATGAAAGGGAGAGTACAGCACTTCATTAAGAAAGGGAGAGTAGCAGCACTTCATTAAGAAAGGGAGAGTAGCAGCACCTCATTAAGAAAGGGAGAGTAGCAGCACCTCATTATGAAAGGGAGAGTAGCAACACCTCATTAAGAAAGGGAGGGTAGCAGCACTTCATTAAACAGAGAAGCAGCACTTCATTAAACAGAGTAGCAGCACTTCATTAAACAGAGAAGCAGCACTTCATTAAACAGAGTAGCAGCACTTCATTAAACAGAGTAGCAGTACTTCATTATGAAAGGGAGAGTATCAGACTTCATTAAGAAAGGGAGAGTAGCAGCACCTCATTAAGAAAGGGAGAGTACAGCACTTCATTAAGAAAGGGAGAATAGCAGACTTCATTAAGAAAGGGAGAGTAGCAGCACCTCATTAAGAAAGGGAGAGTACAGCACTTCATTAAGAAGGGGAGAGTAGCAGAACCTCATTAAGAAAGGGAGAGTAGCAGCACTTCATTATGAAAGGGAGAGTACAGCACTTCATTAAGAAAGGGAGAGTAGCAGCACTTAATTAAGAAAGGGAGAGTAGCAGCACTTCATTAAGAAAGGGAGAGTAGCAGCACTTCATTAAGAAAGGGAGGGTAGCAGCACTTAATTAAGAAAGGGAGAGTAGCAGCACTTCATTAAGAAGAGTAGCAGCACTTCATTAAGAAAGGGAGAGTATCAGCACCTCATTAAGAAAGGGAGAATAGCAGCACTTCATTAAGAAAGGGAGAGTAGCAGCACTTCATTATGAAAGGGAGAGTACAGCACTTCATTAAGAAAGGGAGAGTAGCAGACTTCATTATGAAAGGGAGAGTAGCAGCGCCTCATTAAGAAAGGGAGAGTACAGCACTTCATTAAGAAAGGGAGAGTAGCAGCACCTCATTAAGAAAGGGAGAGTAGCAGCACTTCATTATGAAAGGGAGAGTACAGCACTTCATTAGGAAAGGGAGAGTAGCAGCACTTAATTAAGAAAGGGAGAGTAGCAGCACTTCATTAAGAAAGGGAGAGTAGCAACACTTCATTAAGAAGAGTAGCAGCACTTCATTAAGAAAGGGAGAGTACAGAACTTCATTAAGAAAGGGAGAGTAGCAACACTTCATTAAGAAAGGGAGAGTAGCAGCACCTCATTAAGAAAGGGAGAGTAGCAGCACCTCAATAAGAAAGGGAGAGTAGCAGCACCTCATTAAGAAAGGGAGAATAGCAGCACCTCATTAAGAAACGGAGAGTAGCAGCACTTCATTAAGAAAGGGAGAGTAGCAGCACTTCATTATGAAAGGGAGAGTACAGCACTTCATTAAGAAAGGGAGAGTAGCAGACTTCATTATGAAAGGGAGAGTAGCAGCACCTCATTAAGAAAGGGAGAGTACAGCACTTCATTAAGAAAGGGAGAGTAGCAGCACCTCATTAAGAAAGGGAGAGTAGCAGCACTTCATTATGAAAGGGAGAGTAGCAGCACCTCATTAAGAAAGGGAGAGTAGCAGCACTTAATTATGAAAGGGAGAGTAGCAACACTTCATTAAGAAAGGGAGAGTAGCAGCACCTCATTAAGAAAGGGAGAGTAGCAGCACCTCATTAAGAAAGGGAGAGTATCAGCACCTCATTAAGAAAGGGAGAATAGCAGCACTTCATTAAGAAAGGGAGAGTAGCAGCACTTCATTAGGAAAGGGAGAATAGCAGCATCTCATTAAGAAAGAGAGAGTAGCAACACTTCATTAAGAAAGGGAGAGTATCAGCACCTCATTAAGAAAGGGAGAGTAGCAACACTTCATTAAGAAAGGGAGAGTAGCAGCACCTCATTAAGAAAGGGAGAGTAGCAGCACTTCATTATGAAAGGGAGAGTAGCAGCACTTCATTAAAAAAGGGAGAGTAGCAGCACTTCATTAAGAAAGGGAGAGTAGCAGCACTTCATTAAGAAGAGTATCAGCACTTCATTAAGAAAGGGAGAGTACAGCACTTCATTAAGAAAGGGAGAGTAGCAGCACTTCATTAAGAAAGAGTGGGAGAGTCAATAAACGCACCTTTATATTTCCAAATGGAGTTCTGATTATAAGCAATGGGGAGAGTACGTGCCCTTACAGCTAGGGTGGTCGACCTCATGCTGGGGATCCCGGTTCGAGTCTCGGCAGGGACTCTCAACATCCTGTGATTCTGGGCAAATCACTTAATGTCCCCGTGCCTGGCTAAAATGAATGATGAATGTATCCATTGGTAACGCATCTGGTGCTTATGTAAAGCGCTCCGATACCTTCGGGTCAAGTTAGCGCAAGATAAATCCCCGGTGGTGGGGGGTTCGGGGGTGGGGAGCATATCTCTTAAAATGCGAACGTGCCAAGATGTACTGTTTATGAAGAAGCCTGGGTGGGCTGAAGGAGTCACTGGGGTATGATGCAAGAGAATCACCCATTAAATACACCAATAAATTCCATGGAGGCCTTTGAAGTTCCCAGGTGCGGGACCATGCCCAAGAGTACACAAGTGGGAAACAGAGGGAGGTGGCTGCCAGCTGGGATCCGACAGGTTCTGGACCCTAAACAGACACATCAAGCTTGCATGCAGGAAACGACCGACAACATTTAATCGCCATCCTCAGTTCAAAACATCACCAAAGGCGCTGGAACTGCTAGAAACTAAAAATAACAAGCATTGGCCGCGCGCGCGCGGAGCATGGCGCGCGCGCGCTTGGGGGCGGGGGAGCGGACCCTTTGAAGTGCTCCCAAAAAGCGGATTGCATGGCGGCACGATGCGCGTGATTGTGCGCGTGCTAGCCATGCAATCCGCTTTTTGGGAGCACTTTTCAAACCCGCTTTCAATAGTCTCGCTTTGCGACCGCTTACGCGATAGCAAGGCGAGATCTAAAAAGGAGAGCTACAGCAAAAGGGACATGTGGGCTAGGAGGCCAGAATTTGTTTTGGATCTTTAGAATCATTGATCCTGTATTTATGCTGAACGTCTTCCTCACACCCTTATGCACCTGTTGTTCTTTTCAAATTCTAGGCCCAGTACATCCTGATCCACCATGCTCTAGTAGAGTATTGTCTGTTCGGTGATACCGAAATCAGTGTTCCAGAATTAGCCATTTCCCTGACAAACTTGAAGAAAAAAGATCCTCCTTCTGACCCTTCCACACTAGAGGCCGAATTCCAGGTATTGTCAATGTTATCATGCTTTTCTCATTTACCAGGTAAGTGTGTTCATAAAAGAGACAAATGTCTGCTTGGATGGCTTGATGTTTAATGTGGTATTTTTCACAGAAAACACCTGTGTTGTCACCTACTCTGACATGAATCAGTGCCAATGTTGTTTTATAAGTTATATTTAAAATCTACAAGTGTGCATGTTCTCGGCTGCTGTTGGTGCGTACAGTGCCGCAGCATGACATGCTGGGGGATGCATATAATGGTTTCTTCTGGGGCAGTTGGTAATAACTATGGGCATCATTACAATGTCGGGCCGACCGCCACCAGTAGGCCGTCGGTGGCGGTCTGCCCGAAAGACAGGCCATCGGTCTAACTGCCTCATTTTCAACGCAGGCGGTCAAACTGAAGTGGTCAGAGGGAAAGGCTGCTGCCTCCGACAGGATCCAAGATCCTGTCGGGTGGCAATGAGAATCGTATCCCTACCATGGGGGCGGTGCCTGCACAGGCACCGCCGTAGGGATTACGATGTCTCTCTCCGATTGCCTTTTCATGGCAATCTGAATGCCATGAAAAGGCAGCTGAAAAAAAAGGGACTTTGAGGGCCCAAGCAGGGCCCTGCCACCCATGGGTCACTGTAAAGTGGCCCACTGGCACATATAGTGGCCCACACACATCCATGCACTTTGTGTGCCTGCTACACAGTGCATATATGTGCCCAAAGTGCTTGTTTACACAGCGACTTGTGCTGCGGCCCTTTTTATGGGCCGGATGACAAGCTGCAATATAAAAGGGCACTGTTCCGAGCATCAAAAAGGTGGTCAAATCCTAATTCGGTGTTAGCACTCAGTGTAGAGCGGAAGAGTAGTTGCTTAGGGAAGTGGTGTGGGTTAGAAAATCAGAAATCCACAACAGCTATTATAACACATAATAAATCAATTTCCAGTCAGTGATTTTACTTAAGAAAAGAAAAACACTTTAATTCAGACAACACTTAATATTAAACATAACATTACAAAACCAGACTTTTCTATCTTCTCTTGTCCCTACATCTGTGTTCTAAGGTCTCTCAGTGATAAACAGTATACTGCCTCTTCATATGGTGTTTAAGAAGCAGTTGACAATGTAAAGCCCTTCTTAGTGCATTTGTCAGAAAGTTCACAATGTAAGCCCTTTCCAACTCTATTTGATGTCTGGTCACACCATGCAAAACCCTGTCCCCCTCTATTTGACACAGGATGTTGCTTAACAAAGTCTTTAGCAGTTATGGCACACCCTATGACAAGGATTGGTAGAAGCATGTAGTCACCCCAGCGAAATGGCGGCCAGTTCAACTAAAGCTGGGTCGGACTAGAACAGAAAAATAAGGGGCACTGAAATTAGTGTGTCCCCCATTAATAATTTAGAAAGCTGAAAAAGTGGCCCATGTTTGCAAACGGGCAGTTTTAGCTTATTTAAGACTTACTGTATAAGTGTTTTGCAAGGTATAGAAGACTACATGGATGTGAGCTTGTAAAGCCAATGCATGCGGTAATATGTTTATCAGCGAAATCAGCAATAAAAACAAGCCCAGAAGACCATAAAATAGACCTACAAACAGCCAAATAAAATGGCCCACAGAGACCAATCAGATCACCTCGTCGCCACTGCTTGATTGCCTTAAAGTCGGCCAGTCGAAGCCCAGTTAAAGATCCTTCCTGGTAGAGATTACACGAGGAATCAATTACTGAGTTTTGAGATAGACTATCATAACAGATGTGTATGGGGATGTAAAAAGGTTTAGGACATTTTTCCACACCATTTAGGAGCACCCTCAAATACAAATATTTTTGGAACCAGATACATTGTCGGATTGCACAGGGTTCGGGGTAAGCTTTGAGCTACAGTGGTGTGTAGCATTTGGCAGTTTAAAAAGTCTTGATAATGCCGAAATGTAAACGTTTGTTCTGTAGTACGTCTCTGGTGGCACCCAGAAGAGACAGCGTAAAGCACTGGGTGACCAGGCGGTTCCCTCCCTGGAGGCAGGGGGTAAGAACATGGTCTAGCGCGCGTTACTGCGGGAAGCGAATTATGCCGCATCCAAATGCCCCAAAGAATTTGAAAAAACATAATCATGGAATGAACTTTGAGGCACCCAATGAAGTAGTGACAGTTGTGGTGTAAAGAACGACATCGATGTTCATAGCATAGTACATTAAAAGCCAGTTTCAGGATAAGATGGACAGCAGGATAATTCGTAAGATTGCATCGAACATTAGGCATTTTAGTAGTAAACTCAAAACTGGTAAGGAACAGCACATATGATTGTAACAAGACGCTTAGGTAATAAGTCATTGGGGCATATTTACAAGGGCATTATCGCTGCTTTAGCTGCACTTTTTGCCGCTAAAGCGGCAATAATTTCATTGCCCTATTAACAAGGCGGCGCTAACATGCATTAGCGCATGTTAGCAGCCGTTTTGGTATCGCTTTGCATCGCTAATGAGATGTAAAGTAGGCGTACCTTTCAGGGAACAACATGAAAGTATTCGCTAACCGCACATCGCGGTATTTACAAGCTGGACCAGTGCTCGCGTAGGGAAGAAAAAAGCCGCGCTAACCACGGATATCGGGCAAAACTAACGTCTACAAATATTTCGACTTAGCCATGTGCATAATGGGAGGTGGATTCTAAGGTTACATCCACCTCTCCCTATTAACAACATGTCTATCAGCGCAGTTGTAATATCGCTGGTTTTCAGGCGATATTGATGAAAATCGCCGTATATCACCAGATTTCACATCGCCTGTTTGGAAATCGTTGCAAATACACCGCTAACACGGCGCTGTGAACCAGCGATATACGACGATATTCAAAATTGGGCTAAGCACAATTGGCGATGTTCAACGCGAATCGTTGATAATATGCCCCCCTGTCTTTTGTGAAACATGTACAACATTTAAAACTCAATAAAAATGTGTTAAAAAAGAAATGGCGAAAAATGGAGGTATTAAGGTTTTATTTATAAGGAAAAACTTATTATTATTTGAGCCTTTCCAATATGATGTTCTGTAAAAAATGTTTATTCAACTAGTAAATAGAATGTCTGTTCTTACCAGGAAGTTGAGAGATAGGGAGAACAGGAAATTCTGACGCAAATAGCTCAAGATTGCTCACATAACGCAACATATTCTTTCTACAGAGATTACCAACATACAAAAACTGGCGGCCGCAGACTGTTGGAAACAAAACAGAAAATAAAGATAAAAACTGGAGTCCTCATGTTGTGCCTTGTAAGTAAATGTATAATGCTTTGTAATGAGTGGAGGTCAGCTTTATTTTCTGATATTTTCGTTGGAGGTGAAATATACTTACCAAAATGTAGATTTGACCGAAAGAAGATATTTTCATTTCATATAATATCTATTGCTGCTGGGGAAAACAACTGACTGGGCAGCGTACATGCTCGGAGAGCTGCAGGTCATTTGTTTGAAACTAGAGATATGGCTCACCTTTCATCCCAAAAAGCCAAGATAATGATTACCAAAGGCCTTTAATGGTCACATTTATTATGCATGCTATCTCTACACAATGTTTGTCCCATCACTCCTGACATGCTTTCCATCCATTGGTTGCCAGTCGAGCGACATTAAATTCTCTTTACTTTGAAAATCATGCCAGCCACTTGCAGATTGCTCCTTCCTCGTTCAACAATTCAGTCACTGCTCTGCTGGCAGACTCCCCACACAATGCTTAATTTTTGCCAGTGTTTTCTGGTGGGTGGCACTCTTTTTTGAAGACCCGGGTTTATTTTTCATTATAAGACTTTGCTCGGTGAAAGAGAAAGAAAGGCAGATAAAGGAAAAAAATATAAAGAGAAATATAGGAAAACTGACAAAAGGAGAAAGCAGGGATGAAAAAAAGCTGCAGAGTGAGCTAAAGAAGCAGGAAATCGAATGTGGCAGAACAAAAAAGGAGAAGAATGAATTCTAGGTACCCCTGATGTTCACAAACCGGCACTAGCATCACCAGTTGCTGGCTCCTCAGAACAACTTTGAGCCCTTGCACGTATTTGTTTTCATATTAGACACTACACCCACACTCTGCCTCTTCCAGAATTCTGTGAATCCCTAACTTCAAGAGTGCCAAGACCACAAGGTGGCTATTTTGGCTTCTTGAACTTTGCTCTAGGACAATCCCGCCTTTCCTGATCCCTGTCACTCTGCCCAGCTTCTCACCATGCTCTGCATGTGTCAGTCATCACCATTTAGGCAGCCTCTTTGTTGGTACAATTCTGCCACACACTCACCTTACTATCCCCAAACTATTTTTCTGTTCCAATGCATAAGTTCTAAACCATCATCAGATCTGACAGTCTGGTAAACTCTTTATGAGAGCTTCTACATTGTAATGACTCCAAATACGCATTACGTTGCGCCACTGCTTTATGATCCGAGAGGTGGAGTGGACAGACTGGAAAGGACTCGACTAACACTAGGAACGAAAGCATACATGAAGATTGTTGAGTAAACATGTATATGGCATTTCAGGTCTACATCTGAAGCATATGTAGCTCCAGGGCTGATGCACATAGCTACCGCTGAGCAGGTATTGATGGGATGATTGGTAATACATTAAGGTGTGAAAGTGAAGTAGGAAACAAGATAGGCATGAATCCAGAGAATTGAAGGCTTGTGGCAACATTATTAAAAAAAATGCAAGAAACCATAGACAGGTGAGGAGAGCAACACAGGTCTCATGATCTGAGTTCCTTAGCAACTGCAGACAAAAACACTCTTTGATAGGAAAGAGAATAAACAACAATACTATATAGTCACAAAAACTCTCTGTCTTGCAACAGGGAAACAACCCACACACCCCGAAATCTTCTCCATGCAGGTGCTTCCTTATTTGTCCATATTGGCACACAGATAACTATGCAAATTAAACATTACATCTCTAACTCTATAACGGCTCAAGGGCGTGGTTCCCCCAGGATTCCCATACTAGCATACACAAAAACCAGCAAACACAAAGGAACACAATGCAGGGATGGAGTCTCTTGTTCTGCAACAGGTTAGGGCCTGCTTGTTCTGCAGCCTGCTCCAGTCAAGAGGCTTCCACCCACCATGAGTGCATACAAAGCACGTCAAAAAATGACACCAAATGTAGAACCAAATGTCTACCCAGCTAACCAACTCAGACCAACTCCAAGAGTGTACCATTCAGCAACCAGCTCCCAAACTCAGACTTACAGAAACAGCCACCAGGACAATTCACACTCTTCCATATGTTATGTTATGTTAAAATATTTCTAAAGCTCTCGAATACCCATAGGTGTCTTGGGCTGATTGGGAATAACAGTATAGGCGAGAGCAGATGAGGACTAGAGGTTAAAATGACAATTTTTTATTAGTTTCCTAAAACTCAGTAATGTGGGAGCTGCTTTGATATTTATAGGCAGACTGTTCCAGAGAGCGGGAGCTTCAGAGGAAAAGCAACTGCACCCCCCCATTTGAGTCTCTTAAAACTGGGGGGGGAGACCATCAGGGAGTTTTCAGATCATAGGGCTATGCTGGATATGTACCAGGAGAGGGACTGTTTGAGGTAACCTGGACCTTGATCATGCAAGGCCTTATAGGTAAGGCATAGTGCCGTGAATTTAATGCGGTTACCCACTGAAAGCCAGTGGAGTCCCTTAATGGAGGCTGAAACCAGATGAAACTTGGGAAGTTCAAGAATAAGCCTAGCAGCTGCATTCTGCACGCTTTGGATTTTTTTCACATATTGTTTTTGGAGCTTAACAAAATGTCCATTACAGTAGTCCAACTTCAGGAGCATTAATAAGGAGATGACTGTTTTTCTGGAAGTGGGCGTGCACCATACACACTGAACACAAGAACAGAGATATATTTCCAGCCTGGAGCACCCAAATCCACCATGTGACTTCACAGCAATGTAATTATACAAGAAGCAATTGCTAAAGATTCACAGCTACCAAAATAGATACCAAATAATCTTGAGTGTTTTACACAACATACCACTGCCAACCACGGGCATATTTCAAAACAACCAGAAAGCACATCAAAGGAGCATTTAAACTTGGTCGGCTATATGAAGCACCCCTTTAATTTTCCTCAATTCTGTACAACAATGGCCAAAGGTGTTGAGAAACCATCTGACATGACTAACATAATTTAGACAAAAATGCTACCCACCTTTTTAGATATCATGCAGCATACATAATACTTTACTAGTCGCTCCAAGCAGACATATTTTAAATCTGAAACTCTGACAACTAGACCCAGAAATCTGGCAAACTAAACAAATCATCTTTGTAAACCAGTTAGGTATTTCCATTAGGTTGTGTTAATGATGACAGTTTCTGTCACTACATGGATGAAATGTCCCTAGAGAGCATGTTAAACAGTCCCCCACAGTGGTAGCCCGTCACAGTCAGACCTACAATGACGAAGGCCAGCTACAGCACTTGAATATCTTTTCTAGTGCAGAAATAGTAACATACCCAACAAGTCTCGTCTGGACCAGACTACACTTCACTAGTAATGGAGCGTCTTCTGAAAGGTCACTAAATTATTCAACATCCAGCACCACATGCCATTTCGGAATGGCAAATTTCCACTCTGCATATCTCCCTTTCCAGGCCTTTTTGTTTAGGTCTGACAGGCTTGCTGTAAGGTTCAGCCAGCAAGTGTCATTTGCATCTTTCCTCTCCCTGTACAAGCCAACACTGCCCCACCTGGACATAACTTCCAAGACACTTTTAAGCTCCTTGCTACTCAGCTTACAGATCAGATTAATTGGTGCACATATCTTTTGCGCCTCCCGGGCACTGTCTGTAATGTGGCCCCTGATCCTACTAGTGCCACCCTTTTGCTGGGACCCTCCCTCAGTACAAACAAGAACAAACTCAGGGATGGAACAGTCACGCCACATCCTTTACATCCATTCCTCACCAAGGTTTGAAACATAACCAGGTTAGATGCATAGCGCACTAAGACATAATACATGTCCCTTTTGTTGCAAAGCCAAATGACAGCATGCATAGCCACTCAGTGCCAGATGCTGTGGAGAGTGTCTTGCTTTGGACTCACAGTCAAAGCTTTCAACACTCAACCATGCTGTTACAGTAAATGGACTTGGTAGCTGTACAGTATGCTTTTTGAAGCACATTTGCAGCCCATTTGATGTGTTTGATGATTTCTCTTAGAGGGTCCAAATCAGGAAAGACAACATCCAGAACAATGTAAATTTACCTATATGAATACAGGATGCAGCAAAATAAATGCCCACAGTTTTTAAGGAAGCAGATTCAGGATGTAGAATCAACCAGTCATGAATGTCTGTAATTCAGTCAGATTATGTGTTAGAGTTTATGAGTGATTGCAAAGGAGAAGATTTGGGTGCCTTCTACATAGAGATCATAAGAGTAGCTACAAGAGGAGATAATACTAATGACAGAGTTTGTGCACTGGGACAAGAGTAGACACCTTATTTACAGTTTGGAGGAAACTGAAATCCTCAAATATCTGGAAGAAACTAAATAGAGAGTACAATCAACCGGCTGACTGTCCTCCACCATAGGGATATTCTTGTTGAGGACATACTCTACATTTAGAATTTTCTCCAGAAATCAGAGAATTTTAAATTTACTCCAAATCAACTCAGAGAAGAAAGAAGTCCTCGCCTTCGGAAACCCCCCCTCAGCATGGAATAACTCCTGGTGGCCACTGCCCTCGGCCCCCCCACTACCCCTACAGACCACGCCAAGAACCTTGGCATCGTAGTCGACTCCTCCCTCTCCATGAATCACCAGGTCAACACTGTCACCTCCAGCTGCTTCAACACCAGCCGCATCCTCCATAAGACATTCAAGTGGACCCCCCGCCGAGGCAAGGAAGACAGTCACCCACGCCCTCATCACCAGCAGACTAGACTACGGAAACACCCTCTACGCTGGCATCAACAAGTCTCTACTATGCAAGCTCCAGACTATACAGAACACCGCAGTCAGACTCATCCTCGGGATCCCCCAACACGAACACATCAGCCAACACCTACGTAAGCTCCACTGGCTCCCCATCGAGAAAAGAGTCACCTTCAAAATACTCACCTACGCCTACAAATGCCCACACAACACCGGACCCCAATTTTTTCAACGACAGAGTCACCCTCCATGTACTCAAACGAAACCTCCGCTCCACCAACCTCTACCTCGCCAAAACCCCACACATCTGCAGAGCCAGAGCAGGGGGAAGATCCTTCTCCTACATCCCAGCCAAGACCTGGAACGAGCTTCCCACCGACATCAGATGCCTCCTCCCTGAACACCTTCAGGAAGGCTCTGAAGACCTGGCTCTTCGACTGACTCGGACCTGCTGATCCCTCCACCCCCCCCCCTCCCTCTTGAGACCCTCCCGGGTGAGTGGTGCGCTTATAATCCCCCTGATTAATTGATTGATTGAAATTGCAAATCAGATTCTAGGTGTCTCAAAATGTATTTTGTAGGAATTCTAATTCGTTGAAATGTGAATGAAGAGTGAAATGCACAGTAGGAAATGGAGAATGGGCAATTACCTAAGTAGGAGGAGCTTGCCATTAAACCATAGTGAAGGTCAGAGTTGCTTAAATGGCTGCATGGGTGATCGTGAAAGATAACCATGGAGCTGTTTAGTAGGATTTTCCTGGAGGCAGCATGACTCTGGTATAACATAATACCAGTGGAGAAATGCCTCAAAGGAAACACAGTGGTATGCTACATTTAAGGGAATTGAGTACTCTGTTAGATGAGAGATAGTAGATTAACTGCATAAACACTGGCAGCTCATGAATGAATGAGAAGGGTTGAATTTCAGAGATTAGTAAGAATGTTATGATGGGTCATACATAGGTTTCTATGCTGACAAGATGACTCATTGAGTTAAATACTTATTGCTAAAGTCCCTTCTCAAATGTAGACAACAATTGTAATTCCCAGTGAGGCCAACTGAGCCTTCCACCCATCCCAAGATGTGAAAATGAGTTCTATGAAATGAGGTAATAATGGCTGTTTTTAAAGCACTTACAAATAGTGACAGAATGACATGAAGCAATAGGTGAAGTTAATTGACAGTTTTAAAAATCTTGTTTAGAGTGATGGCCACAACATATTTGAAGCATTTCAGACAGTTGCCAGATGCAGAGGAGAGATCAGTCCACACAGAAAGATGGTGAGGATCTTAGACAATAGGATCAGTGATTTTATATTATGATAGGATAAGGGCCTCATCAGAGTTTTAACATGCTCTGGCCCAGAACACTTACTTAAACTATAGAGATTTTATTACAAAAGACTTAGGAAGTCATTAACATGGGAGCAGGAACAGGACATCTACAGTATATCATCAGATCTCCCATTCTGCTCATCAGGTGGTTCTCTTCCTCAGTTCGAGTGAGAGAAATAGATTTGTTTCCAGTGCGGCTTGTTCAGGTAAGCTCGGTGGGGCAGTGGAGGGGGGGGGGGGGGGGGGGGTGCAAGTGTCAAACGACAGGATAAGGAATGTAAACTAAATAAAACCAATTACTTTGTGCTCACCGCATCGCCAACTCAGCGATGCCTGTGAGCGCAAGGTAATTGGTTTCATTTATTTATTTTACATTCCCTATGTGGTAGTTTGTCACTTTAATCCCCCCATTAACACAACCACCCCGCCCACCGCGCTTACCGCCACTGTTTGTTTCGAATGGCAGGGCCTCAACTTGCTTCACTGTCAGACATTACCAACCAGCGGAGATCTGGTGTAGTCAGGAAGGGCCGTTTTATGTTGAATTGTCATGTCTTGGGTCACTGTTCAGGGGAGGGGAGTCTCAGACAGTCAAACATTTTAAATTTCCCTGAAGTGCCTGAATCACACCTCCCACCCCGCACACACCCCCTCTTCGCTTTGCCAGGCACATTTCTTTTCTTTGCTTTTTGGAAACAAATGCTTTGCAGTTTTTTTTACTGAGTCACATGACGTGGTGACCCAGCCAGAATTACAATTTTACTAAAAATTTCCAACATAAAAATGTATAGGTGGTGACATACTATTCTACTTTACATGTATTTCACCAACTACACAGTCGTCACATGGGCCCAACTGACTCTGCAACCATACACATTACATTCAACTTTGCATAAAATAGTTCTACTAAACGTTTTGCATACTTAACACCACTGAACTTACTTATTAGCTTGGGGAAGTTCTTCCCTATGTACTGCAATTCAGCACCCTTTAGACTCCTATGGGCAGATTTTCAAAGAGGGAGAGTGTCATATCTACAGAGTTATGGCTCTCTCCTCCCCTCTACCTAGCGCCAGGATTTTAGCTGCCATGCGCCAGGCACACACCTTAAAGGGATAGCTCTAAGGTGTTTGCCTGTGTCTAGCATAGGTTTTGTACAGAAAGGGTACCCTTCCTGTACAAAATACTATGCCTAGACAAGTGCAAACACTTTTCCCACTTTGTATGTGTGCTGCACACTGCAGCACACATGCAAAGTATGAAAAGGAAGGAGAAATGAAAACGTTTCTCCTCTTAATGCCTCCTTTCAGATGGCGTTAACTTTTGGCTCTAAACCCTGTCTACAATTGTTTGTAAATAGGGTTTTGCGTCAAAAGGCATGGATGGTAACATGGAAACTACCATGTACCATCCATGTAATACCCCCTTGGTGCTAAGTAAAGCAAAGCAATGATTTCCGCTGCTTTGTGTTACTTATAGGGAACTTTCAAACGCAAAACAAGTTTTGTGCTGGAAAGTAAATTGGTAAAAAATAATTTTTTGCTGGTTAACGTAATTTTTGTGATGCCAACCCAGTGCAAAATATTTGAAAATCCATGCTGTCATCATCATCATCATGCACTTTTTATAATGCATGTCTAACGCATAAGGACAACTGAGCATGTTATCCATCACCACCAAGCCAGAACAATCCAGGCATATACAATAGAGTTTATTTTCTTTTTAAAAGCTATGAGGTTTCCCAACTGCCAAGTTGGTGTAGACCTACCATAAGACGCCTTCATCTCCAATAACTAGCCTTTCTTTCCATGGCCATGAGTTTAGTGATCTTGATCAGTCATTTATTCAAGATGGTGGGCACTTTTAAAATTATACATCGCTCTTCTTTGCCTTATCTTGTCATGCTCATACTTCTAGATGGTTGTGTGGGTGAATGTAAGCTGTAATATATATCACTACCAACTTCTAAATGTACCCATTAAGGAATTAGTAATCATTGTTAGGTTGTGTTCAGTAACCTTTGTGAATCTATGAAACCTTTGATGTTACATTTCATGAATATGGCACAAAGCGATTGAACAGCACAAGAAATCAGAACCAATTCACAGCATCATATTTGGTACAGACTCTTGAATGGGGGTGCAAAAAGACGCAGTGAGTAGATTTACAATGTAAACATAACATATTCACATCCCCCTTACAAACTGATGAAATGTTCTTCATTTTAAAAATCTGCCCAATACCCTCAATACCTACCAGACCAAGTTTGCCAGAAATTTATATTCTTAAAATATTATTTTTTTCTTAATATAATTTTACAACATGCTATTCACTCCTCTAGATGAATTTAACAGAGTAGGGATAAGGCGAGATGATGAAAATAGCACAGAAGATGCAGACAATTCTGATGATTCCACTGATGATGAGCATGAATATGAAGACTTTACCAAATACATCAATGCATCATTCATAAGTGTAAGTATAATGAAATGTTGAAAATCATGGGGAAAACATATAAATGAGATATCAACTTCATTTTCTCACCATGTTCAATCTGATGACACATTAAGAGGAAAGTTTTTTCAAAAACATAGGCAACACTGTATTCTCAACTTCCTGTTTCTACATGTCACATTAAATTGGTGGTCTACAAATATTTTCCTAATCAATGTGTCATGATCAAGCTCCTAATGTTACAGTTAAGTTATTTTCGGAAAATGTAGTCTAAAGGAATGTTCCACATAGACAGTCTAGAACTAATGAAGACTAAACTGATATGTTATTTACATTTTCTTACTTTTACCTATACTTCCCCCTCCACTTCCACTTCCACATTACCTTACTTTTTCTCTTCTTCCTGCTCCACTTTCCCCCCTCTTTTTCTGATTTGCTTGAATTTCCTTCTCTTCTTTCAAAAGTTTCTTCCTATTCATCTCCTTTATCTTTAACTCCACTCTGCCTGTTCTTCTTCGTCATCTTCCTCTGTTTCTTTCTACTTCTTCTGCTCATCCAGGCCTTCTTCATCCTTCTCTTCCTCTTCTCAGCTACTTCAACCTTCAAATACCACTGTTTATCCTCCAAACCTTAGATTACATTGTTCACTTATTCTTCCTCCTCTTCTTTGTCTTCCTTTTTGTAATCTTCCACAAGAAAGAATACCCTTCTATTTCTTAGCTGTTGTATTGAACCTTCGTCTTCCACTTTCTTCCTTTATTCTTTCTTCCTCCTCATTTCATACCCATGTTTCACCTCTAACTACATTTACCCCTGCCTCGTCCTCTTCATTTTCTTCCTTCTCTCTCCTCCTTCCTCTGTCTTCATCCTTTTCCTTCTTTCTCATTCTATTCCTTCTCTGAGCTCATTCCTAATATTTCCTCTTCTTTATACTCTTCCTTACCATATTTCTCTGCTTTTTCCTGCCCCCTTTTTCAATCTCATTCTCTTCCTCCTTGTTCACTCCATTTTCCAAATGTCTTCCTTTTCATCTTCTTACCTATTTCATCTTCTTCCTCCTCCTCTTTGTTCTTCTATTTTTTCTGTGCTTTATTGTCTTCACCTCATTATAATAGTCTTCTTCTCAACATTTGCCCTCCTTTCGATCCTTCTATTTTATTTTCCTCCTCTGTATCCTCTCTTCCAAGCACTCTTTATTGTTATCTTCTTCCAGCTACTCCCCTCCTCCTTGTCATCATCTGCTTGTTGTTTTTACTTTTACTAATTCTCGCCCACTTCCTCCTCCTGGTCTTTCTTTACATTTTCTTCATTTCCATCTGCTCCAGTCCTCCATTTTTTCATCAGCTTTTCCTTTGCTGCCCCTACTATTTTGATTCCCCTTACATTCTTCTTTCACCTCAACCTTTTATTTCTCTTTCTTTTGATCCCTCCTTCAACCTACGTCCCCCCCTTCATTTTATTCTCCTAATTCTTGCTCATAATTCTTCTCTCCTGTCATTCTTTCTCTCTGTAACCTATTCCTCCCCATCTACTTCTCCATCTCTTTCTCCTCTTCCTTTCGACCTTTTCCTCCTTCTCTTTCCTTTTTATTTTTAATGTTCCCTCTTCATTGTTCTTCTTGCACATGCTCTCTCTTTCCCTATGATCTCCTCTTTCTTCTATCTAGTACTTCTTCCATTGCATGATACCCATTTCCTTTCTTCTTCCCTTCTTAGATGAGCTGTAGCTGAAATGTGAATGTTTCAATTATTATCATTTCAGATTACAAGTGTGGTGTATCATGTAATGAAATCACTTTCAATTGCATTTACCCTGATAAGCTTTGTAGTAAATGTTGAGTTCTGCCAACAGTCTGTTTTGCAGCATTCGTTAGTATAATAATAAACTTTGTTTACTGCCTGGCTGTAGGTAGGCCTTCCACCATTCATTAGGCTCCGCCCATTACATACAGCTCACCTGTGGAACTTAGTGCTTGTTGAGAGTTAGGTAGGTGACCAATATTCAACTGGTCCTACACATTGTGACCACCATCTCCAAATCTTCAATTATATATTGAGGAACTGGTGGCCCCACTAAAGCTGCTAGAACAAACCAACATTTTGATGGTTGCATCACAGTGTATTTTTCAAGGCTTCCCAATGAGTAATTCAGTGGTGCTACATAACTATTTAAGTGTCCTTGCCTCCCTTGTACATTTGTTGTGCTTTAATGCCATATTGACCCTAAGTGTCAACTACTTTACCACCATAGCTAATGGTATTTCATTTATGCTTGCAGGACCTCCTTCTACTTGCCAAAGTCTTATATCTGGTTGGTCTTTCCACACTTTTCTTTGCGTTCCACCCTCAAACAGTTTTTCACCCCCTTATCATATGATACATATGGTGCAATCAGACCTCTTTTTTGTTATTCCAAAATGTAAAGCTATTTCAATGAGGGTTGTAATATATATGTTCTCTTCCAATCCTAGGGTTACTGGTCTCCAAAGGCAATCATTGCTGCACAAGGACCACTGAAAAATACACAGAGCGACTTCTGGCTCATGATATTTCAAAGAAAAGTTAAATGTGTTGTTATGCTGACTTCATGCAATGAAGAAAATCAGGTTTGTTGTCCATATTTCTACCATGTAACCTATTTGGTGTGTTACAAATAGAGAAATTAAAAATATACAAGTTAAATGATGACATTCTTTTCTCCTTTACATTTGCTCAAGGGATCCTGTACGCAATATTGGGGGGATAAAAAACAAACATACGATGACATTGAAGTTTCTGTGAAAGATGTGAGCAAATCTCAGAGATACACGGTTCGGTTATTTGAAGTTAGACATGCAAAGGTAAGAACTTTGAAATTTTTCTTACAAACATTATTCATGAGATACGTGTAGTTGTTGAATTGCCAACTACATTTCCTGAATACATATTCTGTATTAATGTATTTAAATGATTTTGCATGGTGTAATACACCACATAAGATACTTTTAAAAATGCTGAGAGGAGATTCAAATGAATGAGAGACTGAACAGAAGAAGAATAGTTAAATGGTTTGCGGTGTTATCCAGGGTGGTCGATAAGTGTGGCTTTTTGGAATTATTATGAGTACTCTAAGTGAATGTAGAAAGATTCTGATGGGAAAAGCCTTGGTTTTGAAGACCCAAAGTACTCTTTTGCCAGGTATTTGCCAGATTAAGTGCCAGTAGTGTAGACAGGATTTAGGTGTCTAACTCACTGGAAGACATATTAGGTAAATGGCCAGACAATGTCCTTTTTACATATCTTGGTGAAATGCTATATCAGTGTATACACGATAGATGGCACAGAAAAGACGTGTATCAATACTCTATGCATGCTCAGGAAGACATACCCAAATTGCCTCCTCTAGTAGCACATGTGTATGGAGAGAAGATGGTGAACTGCTAATATCAAGCAATGGATGCATGAGAATTTGGGTTAATAAGGAATTCATTTTTAAAGTAAACTGGTTGTAGAAATGTTATAGAGACTCTTATAATTTTAAAATTAATATGGTATGTCGTAAATGCTTGGAATGTGTCTCAGCAATGAATAATACTTTGAACTTCACAAGGGAACAATATGACTTTGAATGTTTAACAACAAGAATATTTCTTTTAAATTTTGCAGTTTAAAGCGAGACATATACTTGTCTCATATCAAAAAAGCAGTAATTCCTCAGGTGGCTGATAAAATACGTATGTATATGTAGGTCCGTATTTGCCACTCTGACACTTTCCAGGTGGACTGCAGGGTAGGTTATGCTTTCAGAACTGTAATAGCTAGTATGATCAGTGGGATAGCAAATATGTCATGGGACCTATGGCAAGCAGTAAAAACTCTCCACTACCTTCTCATTAGTTGGTAAAAAAAGCATTCAGTTCTGGGATACGGCTAGCCCCCTCCCACATCTGGGACCTAATAATATGACTTCTGCTGCACTAATGATAGTTACAGCCTTGGCATTACACAAACAGACTCATCCTAGAGGTTTGGGAACTGATGATTGTACGCCAGTGAAGCCTCAGCCGGTGAACAATGAAAGATGGTGGTCTGTTTACTACTGGGCCACCACAGTTACTTCATTAGGCGGTCCACCTATTTAGATGAACTGTCAAAATGTAGTTTTGTCTTGTCTGAATCCACAATAAAAGGTATGGTCGACTCAATCTGTCAGAATCAACTATGCTCCCTCTTCACGCAGAACACAGCCCATAACTAGGATTTCTAGACCCCCTGACACTAAGTCACTGTGGCAACATGGACTGAAAACCTGGCGCACTGCAGCCACTCTGCAACCCTCTGAACATTTCTTGAATAAAAACATAAAAAGTATTTGTAAAGTGCACTTTCACCCGTAGGTCTCTTGGCCCTGAATGACAGATGTTTATTGCTACCCAACTCAATGGTACTCATTTTGTTGACCTCAGATGGATCAGAGACTTAGTGGACCCACCGGGATTTGAACCTGTGACAAACAGGTTGAACACAGGCTCCTGCTGTGAACACATTAGTCCACCGAACCACCAGACCCACAATGATGTTCATTTTAGGTAACAATCAGCCCTTTAAGACTTCACAGGGATAATTAGTGGAGCCCAAACCCTCTTTCATCATGAATAGGCAAGCTGAAGAACACTAGGAAATTAAGAATACATTTTCAAGATATTTTGCAATCAAAATCCTTTTATAGTGCATAAAATATGAATAGTAACTATTTTAAAAATAAACAAGATAGTGTCAATGATACTTATCAGAAGGCAGAATTTAACATATTGTAACATCATGATGGTATTATAAAGCTTCCTTATGTCAATTTTGCCAGCCCCAGGTTTCTCTTGTCTAAATAAGCCAAACAAAGCACCAAAAGAGGCCTACTTTGAGTTCCCTAGATGGTTCACACCTGTATAGTTTCTGAACAATTGAACCACTATTCAATGACAAAACAGCAGCAGCTGCTGTCCATGTCTGTGTCTGTAAGTCAGCAGATAAACCGATTGAAGACTGGATGTGTCTTCCCTTTAGCCTTCAGCAAGCAAAGGTGTTGACTGATCTGTATGACCTGCAGTCTTGAATTCCTGGTACTAAATGACTTTCTGTCTAAAAATGCCCTGTTGTAGTTTATATATTCTATGTGAACATTGTTGAAAATAAAAAATAAACAGTCAGTAGTAAAGCCTTTATTACCTTTCACTTACTTACATTCTGTGAAACCTTGTTTATCCTCCTTGCTTGCTCAGGATATCAATGTCTTTAAATACTTGCTCATTATTTTAAAACACTCACCGGAAATACAATTCAGCCTATACAGAAAAACATGCTCAAGAACACTGAATTATCATGTTGCAATGAATAACAATATTAATACATGTGGATTTATAAGCTCCACTACTGAAAAACGTTAAATCTCGCGAGCGAGACTGCGCAAGCGCAGCCTTCGCTAGCCGAGACCTAAAAAGGAGATACCTAGAGGAGAATATATGAAACTCTCCCTGCACTATGGGATTTATTTTTCAGAAATAAACTCCAGTTTTTGTGGCTTTATATATAAAAAACAAAAATGAATGCCAAGCACCAGGCAAGAACATGGTGCCCTGCACTGTCTTCTGCTTTGCTGAAGTGTGTCTTCCACTGCAGATGCACATTTAGCAAAGAGATCACTGCCACCATGGTGGGACTCTCTTTAAATGGTGGCTGGTACTTGCATGTGAATTGGAATTGGAAGTGGATCCTTTGCCATCCTGGAAGGCCATTGGCCCCCTCACCAGGCCTCAATTATCTAGAAAGTATATAGCATTAAAACATTGGGAGAGATTATTTACTTCCTGCTGATATATCTAAACAGTTGACACTCATTCTATCAACTCTATGTGCTTGAATGATGCTCTTCTAGGATGTTGCCTAAAATGTTAGAGAAAACTGTATTAATCCCTTGGTTATGAAAGTACACTTTCAGCCCCACTGTTTTGAGTAACTATTGCCAAATTACCAGTCCTTCATAGGAAATAAACACGTTCTAAAATTCTAATCCCTAATCCCTCTGTTGCCCATCTCCGTGTGATCAATCACATAATGTGAGTCCAGGTTCTGTATCCAGAAAAGACACGGGCAAATCACTGGAATCAAACCGGCCTGGAATGATATGTTGGCATTGGTTAGTGAGGATTCTCGTAATCTTTTGCAATTTTTTTTAACTTTTACTAATACCCAGATGCCAACTGTATATGCTGTGTCATGTTTTTTAATTTCTATGTGGTGGGCGTGTAAGGCTTTTTTAGGAATTCATAATGGATCTAATGCTGATTGATCTTTTACCTGTGTATTGTACCATTTTTATTACGTTTTTAGTGGGTTTAAATCTGTTTTTATATATTGTACGTTTTTGTAATGCTCTTTTATGGTCCACAGATCGAAATAAAGAAATATGATGATGATTAACTTGTGTTCTCTCTGTCATATAGGGAATAGCGGGAATGAAAATTGGTGTTAGTATCAAGTCCCAGGGTTTGAAATGTGGCAGTCACTAATGAAGACTTTCTTACAACCTTGCTTTTTAACATCTAGCAAAGGCCTTGAAGCATTGATAACGAGCCTTGGCTATTCTTTCCCCATCACTATTCTCAACACACAGATTTATCTGTGTAACGCAGACCTTAAGGTGTGCTTGTCCTAATTTTAGAGAACTTGTGTAGAGCTGGATGGAATTTAGGGGCTGATTTAAATGTTGGTGGAAAGGGTACTCAATTGCAATGCCAATGGAGTACCCTTTCACCCAGTCTGAAGGTCCGCTTACCTCATTAAGGGCCATATGTAGGTAACATACTATTTACCGATTCATAAATACCGAATTTTACCGATTCGGTATTTATGAATCGGTAAATAGTATGTAGGTAAATAATCGGTAATTATTACCGATTCGGTAAATATCGGTATTTATGAATTGGTATTTACCGAATCGGTAATAATGCATCCCTTCCGATACATTCCTATGGGCCTGGAGGCCCATAGGAATGAATGGGAAGCCAGTTACTATTACCGATTCGGTAAATACCGAATCCGTAATAGGGGAGGCATTATCATGGGTGGCAGGGTGTCACATTGACACCCTGTTGCACCCCTGATTCGTGCATGTGTGCACATGTGGGTCACATACAGGCCCTAAGGGCATGTATGTCTGCCACATGGCACTTTTAAATCAGCAAACTATAGCTGTTTGCAAGGTATTCGTTATTTATCACCAACCTGTATTTGGTGGTAAATACCGAATTCTTAATACTAATATTCACTCTTTTGAGTGCTCCCTAAATATGATTTCAGGATTCGGTAATTTACCGAATCTGTATTTTACCGAATCGGTATTTTACCGATCCATTACCAATTTGGTAAATTACCGAATCCTGAAATCATGCCTCCTACATTCCAAATGCCTAAATACCGGTCGGTAACGGGATATTTACCGAATTTCGGCCGTTACCGACCGGTATTTAGCTACCTACATGAGGCCCTTAGAGTCAGGTTGACCTTCAGAATATAGATGGCAGAGACTACTCCATCTCCGCCACCTTTACACACCTCCGATGACCCGTAATTTGATTGGGCAGACACATGGCCAACTTTCACTACCTGTCACTGCCATGAAAAACATGGCGGTGAGGCAGTAAAAACTATTAAATGACCCTGATGGCATCGGAGAAACCTCTCCTGGCAAAAGGTTTAAGTTTGATGTATTGTTTCGTTATGCAATGCATTTCCAGGAACCGCCATGACAGCGGTTCCTGTAAATGTTAGAGATGTCCACAGGGGCAACTGACATCTCTAAATGCGGTGGGCAGGGCTCCCTCGCGGTGGTGGGAGTGAAGTACTTTGCCATGGCAAAGTTAATTACTCCATCCGCCGTTAATACATCATCCCCTTAATCAACTTGGAATGAATGGTGGCAAGACTGTAGAACAGAACTGCTACAGGAAGCATACCATCATACTATCAGATCTTGATATTCGGACAAACTTACAAGGCATTTCCAGGACCCCCTATAAATGCTCGAGATGTCCGTTAGGGGCAGCGGACACCTCTTAATGCAGCGGGCTGAGTACCCTCACCATGGCACTAGTGAAGTCATGGCAGTGGTAATTACTCTGTCTGCCATTATTTAAATCATCCACATAATCCCCTTAGAGTGAATGGTGGCAAGACTGTAGAACAGAGCTGCTAAAGAACAGGGAATGTGCCATCATCCTATAAAATCTTGAGATTCCTGAACATTTATGTGGAATTTATTGTGATTTCCACCCAGTTTCCTTTGGTCATACAATGCAAAATGCAAAAACTTTTATACTATTTTTTTTCTCATTGGCCAGTCACCTTAGGACATACTCCTAATATGGTTGTGTCATTTAAATAACTTACATTAAAGCTCATTCACTCTGATCAGTGTTCAAAATTGTTTGCTACATGCCTGATAGGATATGTCCCGTATATGTGAAATTCCCATCTGAGCTATAAATTACACTATGTGACCCCTCACTATGTTATGCTATGTTATTTTGTGTTGTGCTGTGTGATGTTATGCTATGTTACGTTATCTATGAGGATATCCTGGCACTAATCAAGTGTGTGTGCTTAGCTTTGCATATGGTAGGTTGGTTAATTTAAAAGCCAGATCTTCAGATTCTAGTGGAATTCAAATTGAGACAAGGATGCTCTGCTGTAGAATTAGAGGCTGTTCCGTTTTTTAGGACTAATGTAAGAGAATGCTCATTCTGCAATTTTGTTCTGTGTATGTGCGGGATGTGTGCGAGTTGGGATCCTGCAGAGCAGGGGTTTCTAGGAGTTTGGTGGAAGGGGATGTGACTGTTCAGGTAGGTGGAGCCTGAGTTGTGTAGTGCCCTGAATGTGTCTGTGAGGAGTTTGATTTGAGCGTGTCTTTTTATCGGTAGCACGTGGATCTCCCTGAGATGTGGTGTAATGTGAGTTCTGTGTGGGAGGGTGAGGATGAGCCTGGCTGCTGAATTCTGGATGGTTTGTAGTCTTCTAGTGAGTTGCTTGATGATCCCAGTGTAGAGGGTGTTCCCATGGTCCAACTTGCAGGTGACTAGGGTGTGAGTTACTGTTTTTCTAGTGTTGCTTTGGCGCCATTTGAAGATTTTCCTCAGCATCTTCAGGGTGTGGAAGTAGGAAGCAGTGACAGTACTGACTTATGCAGACATGTCCAGTTTGCTGTTGATAATTATTATGAAGTTCCTGATATGCTTCTGGGTGTGGTCATTCTGAATTATTAACTGAAATATCTTTGGGGGTATGGTTTGATCATCAGACTCTGACTTTTTCTCAGTTCTTGTGTGGTTGCCTGTGAACACTAGGTTCTAAGATCCTACATATTCTTAGTTTTTTTAGGATACTTACAAAATGTGTTTCATCGCTATAAACCTGGTGCACACTGAATACCAATAATGCTTTGCCACTGAAGTTTCCACCTTTATTTTTATCTGAAGTGTGGTTCATGCTACGGAATGGCTTCTCTAAATATAGTCAACCTTCTCTCAAAAGATACTCCCATTGAAATACTTTACAAATTAACCTATGCCTGTTACAAATTTGTTTCAGAGTGTTCACAATATAAATCACAGACATAGGATCTGATTGTGGCATTCATGGACATGTTTAATCTTCGAGGCTTCAACATACCAAATAAATGTTCCATCAGCAAAATTATTGCAGCTTGTAGCATGTCCTTAATAACTCCAGCAGTAGTAATGTTACGGATTGTAGATTTAACACAACTGCAGTTACTAGGCAGAATTAAACCATTGTGAATCCCTAAACTAGGCCCATTAACTTCTCTTCTTGTCATGCAAGTTATTTTCTCTTAAAATGAGTTAAAGGGAGTGTTTTCCCATAGTGGATAGAACCAGTAAGGCATTAAATAGCTCAGTATTCATCCATTTATCATTCTTTTTGTTTATGTGTATGATATGTCCCTACAATGAAACTTGTAACTGAAATACATTCTAAATATCCATTCCTAGGGTTTGCTCATGAAATCATACAATATTTAAACACTATTTTCAAGAAAGCTACTAATGGATTACCTTTTCTAAACTATGTTTTTTTATACTTTTTTCTAGAGGAAAGAAACCAGAAAAATATACCACTACCAATATGAGAACTGGAATCCACAGGAACTTCCCACAGATCCCAACGGGTTACTCACAATGATTCAGGACATCAAGGAGAAGTTTCCACAAAACACCATACAGGAAGAAGGAAAGCTGGACAAGCGCAGCCCCATTCTCATTCACTGCAGGTGTGCTTACAATTAGGTTTCAGTTGTACTTTGCTTATGGAATGCTTCAGCTCCCCAAGGGTGTTGTTTGGAAGAGTATTGTTTTAGGAAGTCATTCCCTAATGGTAAGGCACGAGAATATTGCATTCAGAATATTTTCTGACATGAATATTGTGCCCTGCAAATGGGTAATAAAAATAGCCTCCCGAAGTTAATAACAGGAAGTCTACTCCCAAAAGGACAATGGCCCTGATTTAGATCTCGCGAATCCCATAGGCTATAATGGGATTTATATTTCGGCGGATAGTATATCAGTCACTGTGGTAACAGAGTAGCCCATCCGCCAGCATCAAAGTCATGCCCAATATTCTTGTAAACAATGTTTAGGGTACAATAGTTATGTTGGATGATATATCTGAATACAATAGCTGACTTTCAGGTTCTCCCAATGCACTTCTGGATAAAAAAAATTTTTCAAGGTTTATCCTGTAACTGATTTTTGCACCACAGTCTTTCACAAAAGTATAACTTTGGCATTTGTTTTCAGCAAAATATTTCAATACAGTTGCGTAATAGGAACTTCTGTAAATAGTTCAACATGTTATTTTGCAATGTTTTCTCAAGATTATTACACATCAGTTGTGCAGATTTATTTTAAAAAAAATCTCATTTGTGGATTTTCTTCCACAAATTTCAAAAAGATAAATCATCATGTCACGGCGTTTTTCGCATTTTTTGTCGTGATCCCGTTAAATCGGCTGGTGTGAAAATGCAATTAAAGTTTTAATACTGATATGAAGGGAAAAAGACGTAAGATATTAAGTATTACCAAACGATATCTTCTATTGAATGTCCTTGCAAAATAACATCAGATGGTGATAACCGAGTTGATAACAAAAATTGACAATCTGTCTTTGATAATTGCAATTAAACATGAGAAAAGGTGGTACAGCCTAAATCGTCCTATATTTTTGTATTTCAGCTACCTGAAAGTCAGCATTACCTGACTAATCAAGATATGAGAGTGGAAACACGCATTTATTTATTTATGCAAATATTTTATATAGCATTCGTCCAGGAATAACCTTGCAGCACTATGAGTTTATATGGTTTAAATGGATTGGTTTAAGTTATGAGTTTCAGTCTCAGGTTATTGGAGCTATTGAAGGACCTAGTTAAGAAAAATGTATTTCCTAATATTTGGACATCCAAAAAGGTTGGACTCTTGATGGCACAGTCTTAGTTATGTCTATGAACCATCTATGAACCATCTCATCTTCGAGTTTATTTTAGCCGCACTTGTTTCCTTAGGAACTGAAGTAGAGAGCTTGCTCATGAAAATTTGTCAGTGGAAGTCACTAACATACTCAGTTTACTTGTGGTGCCCATGTCCAAAGAAAGTGCAGCTGATGAAAGAAGTAGCTTGTGAAGACAGCAGGAAAATGTTAATTGAGGGAGGATTTTTCTGTTAAACACCTCCTACAAATTTCCGCATGTTCTCAGGAAATAGAGGGTTGCGGATTTTGCTTCTCTGCAAGTGCCACATTGTTTAACATGAGATCTAAAGTCCTACTATTCTACCCTATGGCAAGGAAAGGCTCCTCGGGCAGGAGAGAAGTTAGTTTTCACTCCATGTTTCATCCCTCCTTGGGGGCATATCAACAAGGGCTTTATCTCTGCTTTTTTGGCTTTAAAAGCCAAAAAAGCAGAGATAAAACTAGCACCCTATCAACAACAGGGTGCTAACACGCAAATTTGCATGTTAGCACCCTTTTACTCTACGCTTCCCCTTGCATCTCTAATGAGATGCAAAGGGGGCGTTCCAGAGTAAAATAATAGGAGAAATGTCGCTAAGCGACATTTCTCCTATTATCAAGAATGTCGCTAACCCTGTTAGAGACAAAAAAGCAGCGCTAACCGCGGTTAACGCTGCTTTTTTACATCTGCTAATTTTCAGACTTAGCCATGATATCCTATGGAAGGAGGATATCATGGCTAAGTTTGCCTGTCCCTATCAACAAGGTAACGTGTGATTATCGCTGGGTTTCCAGCGATAATCTCACGTTAGCCTGTTAGCGTGTAGATTTTTATCGCTATTGAGATAAGCGTTGCTAATAGCACGCTATCTCAGCGATAAAAACTCACGCTAGCCGGCGATAATTATCCTCACGCTAAGAGCGCTGAGCGATAATTATCGCCGGTTGTTGTTGATATTCCCCTTAGTTTCTTAGCTCAGACTCCTCACAAAAGCGTCCAACTATTACAATTGTGTTGATGTTTTCTTTTGGCAGTGGTGTGGGACAGTATCTGCACAGCCACTAATTGTAACACAGTATAAAAGGGCCTCAAACAAGGGATGCATGGCCAACTACTCTGAGCTCAACTCTGGAGGCACCAGTTTAGCTCAAGCTACTCCACTTGTCCCCATTAGTTCTCTAGTGTTTTCAATCCACAAAAGTACTGTATTAACATAGGCGCCCAAAACATACTTATGAACACATATACATTGTTGGGTGCAGGAGTGGAGAGTCTGGTGCAATCAATCTGCTTTTAGAGGTTAACAGAATGCAGAGTGAACTGGGGACAACATGGCCTCCACATCTAAATAAAGCTTATGTTTATTTTTCAGAGATGGGGCCCAGCAAACAGGCACAGTGTGTGCCTTGTTGAACCTCTTGCAGTGTGCAGAAGCTGAAGGTGCAGTGGATGTTTTCCACACAGTAAAGTCCTTGCGCAAAGAACGTCCGGGATTTGTCACAACCTTCGTAAGTAAAGCTGCTATCACTGTCACGGAACATATAAGAAGAGAGATTTAGCACTGCTGAACATGTAATTACTGGTTTCTGTATGTTTCTACAGTACTCTGAAGGCCAAACTCAGGGCCTAATTTTGAGTTTGGCGGACCGGGTACTGTGTGGCATCAAACTCAATGTCCCCCACCTCAGTTAGAGATGGGCGGTCTGTCAGCTTTCTATTGGCTCTGCTTGGCTCTGACGATGGAAAGCTACCTTCAACAGCCCAACTCTATTTAGAGTGGCGGTGTATTGCTTATTTTTTGCTGTTCGTTACGGCCATGAAAATTCTGGCAGAGAGGGAAATAAACATGTTTTTTTTGTTTTTCAGTAGCAAACTCCTGCTTTTGAAAAACACAAAATGTTGAACGTTTGGTCGACATCCCTCAAAAATGATGCCAGCCATCCACCAAATGTTTTGTACCATGAAAGAAAATGCAGGACAGCAGTTCCTTTCAATGTACAAAAATGAATGCTGGGCCAGTGTTAAATTCTAAATAGGATTAACTATCATCTGTAAGGATGGTGGACGTTAAGACTTCTGCCACCCTAATGGACAAACTCCATCCTTCAGGCTCTAAATAAAACCCTTATATTATTGGATTCAATCACCAGTATACAGGAGTATTGAAAACAAAAAATATACAGTCCCACCTAATGGCCTTTATTATGAGTCAGGCACAGTACAATGGATGGAGATGCTGCTCAACCAGGTCACATATGGCATGATGAATCACAAATTGCCAGGAGCAAAAAAATATAGCATGGTTTTACTGTGGGTGGATCAGCACCTGGTAAAGCAATGGTCCTCACTGCAATGGCTGTGGGCGCAAGCACTGTCCAGCCACAGCGTTGTCCCCACCAGCACACCTAGGGCATTGACACTGAAGGATCTTCCCTTCCCACAGACACCCTCTTCACCCATATCCATTCCCAACAACCCTGTGAAACCACCACTTCAATTTATGATATGCTCAGAATAGGTGGAAAGTCTTACTGGATTTGTCCGGGAATCAGGGAAAACTAGTGAAACAATGACCTGAGAATGCAAGTCCTGCATCCTTATTAGCTATTCCAGGGACAATTACCCTTAAGGACTAGAGTTTCAAAGGGGGATACTGGACAACATCATTACATTTGGACCTGGTATCTCCCTGTTATGAATCTAGCCACCTGGTAAAAAGGAGAAATATTGGGTTAGTTCTTGTGTTTATCAACTATTCGAAAATCAGCAAATTGAATAGAGTATGAGGCAAGCCAAGCCAGAACTCAAGTTGTATTCCTCTGCTTATTTGACTTTCCTTCCATAGTTCTCCATCTTTATCTACATGCACACTGAGCCAGATCTGAAGCTGCAGAATAGGAATCAGAGACATCAGATAGGAGAATAACCACTCCCATGGCATTTGCTCATGTTGAAATAGGAACAATCTGTGAAGCTCCATTTTGTGTTGCCTCATGTCAGACAAGGTAGTGATATGAATCACGCTGAATTTCTTTTCGGGGTCTGTCAGCCAAATGGGTTATCAAATTTGTTGAATCTTTTGAGAGGCCCTTGTTCTAATTCATTGATGCATCCACTGCCAGGCGGCTGACAGGAGGGCCTACAGCTTGCATTGCTCATATTTCCTCCAGAGAATGATGATCACATGCTAGGCCATTCTGGCTTGACATCCCTCAATTATAAGAGCTAGGGTTTTGGGAGAATTGGCTTTTCCTAGCTGTCCTGTTAACAAGACATTCAATTTATTAACCTTCGGCGTTCTTCTCAGGTACGGGCTGTAGGTACTTCAATTGTGCCGATGGGCTAGGCTTTTGAGTAGGCTGCTGACTTTCTTTTTCATGAGAATTAGTTTTTGTTACATAACCTTCAAGAATTCTTTGCATGCTCATTTGACAAGAAATCTAGCACCTTTGAGATTGTCACCAAATTGGGCTCTTGAGCTCTGTGAATAGGAGGTTTCAGATTCTTTTTCATGCAAATAGATTGCAGGAATATCTCTGAAATGGGGTGTGCTCAACGTGCACGGCAGTCTACGATCAGGTGGTAAGATTTAGAGGGTTGACATTTTGAGTTGGTCATAGGTCTACCTGTGCCTCTCCTTCACACCTCCATTTCATTTTCCACCCCTTGTGGTTGTCTATTTGTTTGGTAGCTGTTAGCATTACATTCTCTCAGACCCTATAGCACTATCAAGGTCCTGATGATCGACATTCAATGGCATGCACATATGTATATGTTTATTTGTAAAACACAAATTTTGCTAAAGTGCAGTGAGCACAGAAGTGAAATGGGTGGAATGCAAGAAGTGAAATTGCAAACTTACGTACAGGTGTCCGTACAATATTCATGTCATGTGAAGGATATGATAAAGCTGTTTATAATCTGTTGTGAGTGTATTATAAATTCTATGAAGATATAGTATCAGAGTTAAATTTGTGCACACTCAGCAATCCGCATTGGATCAAATGACACTAACATCAATCTTTTATAATTATGTTCTGGTAATCTTTCAGATTTTAATTTATCTTTCTTTTCAGAATTATTGAGTTAATCCTTTCATATGACCCCTTTTGACTGCATGTGTACACATTTCCCTGTGATACTCTTATCTTCATGGAATTCTATGTGCACTACTAATGTATCATGTATACCTCATGTGTATGAATTAGGGCAATTAACCACTTAAAACCCTTATCTTATTGGATTCAATCTCCAGTATACAGGAGTATAGAAAACAAAAAATGTACAGTCCCACCTTATGGCCTTTATTATGAGTCAGGCACAGTACAATGGATGGAGATACTGCTCAACCAGGTCACATATGGCATGATGAATCACAAATTGCCAGGAGCAAAAAAATATAGCATGGTTTTACTGTGGGTGGATCAGCACCTGGTAAAGCAATGGTCCTCACTGCAATGGCTGTGGGCGCAAGCACTGTCCAGCCACAGTGTTGTCCCCACCAGCACACCTAGGGCATTGACACTGAAGGATCTTCCCTTCCCACAGACACCCTCTTCACCCATATCCATTCCCAACAACCCTGTGAAACCACCACTTCAATTTATGATATGCTCAGAATAGGTGGAAAGTCTTACTGGATTTGTCCGGGAATCAGGGAAAACTAGTGAAACAATGACCTGAGAATGCAAGTCCTGCATCCTTATTAGCTATTCCAGGGACAATTACCCTTAAGGACTAGAGTTTCAAAGGGGGATACTGGACAAAATCATTACATTTGGACCTGGTATCTCCCTGTTATGAATCTAGCCACCTGGTAAAAAGGAGAAATATTGGGTTAGTTCTTGTGTTTATCAACTATTCGAATTCATTTTCCACCCCTTGTGGGTGTATTATAAATTCTATGAAGATATAGTATCAGAGTTAAATTTGTGCACACTCAGCAATCCGCATTGGATCAAATGACACTAACATCAATCTTTTATAATTATGTTCTGGTAATCTTTCAGATTTTAATTTATCTTTCTTTTCAGAATTATTGAGTTAATCCTTTCATATGACCCCTTTTGACTGCATGTGTACACATTTCCCTGTGATACTCTTATCTTCATGGAATTCTATGTGCACTACTAATGTATCATGTATACCTCATGTGTATGAATTAGGGCAATTAACCACTTATTGGTATAGCACTTCAGCTATAGCCCTATCACCATTGCCTTCTGTACTTACTGCAGCCAAGGTGTGTTGTCAAATGTTGTGTCCTCTACTCCTTCTGGAAATGGTAGAGAGATGAAGTTTGACAGCTCTATGCTAGTTAGAAATTCAACATCTGGCTTTGAAGTAGGAGAAGGTTTGTACTCTGGTCATTTTCTTCTTTCACTTTTAGTCTCCTGTTGGCTGGTATTATTGCAATTTGCATCACATTGGAGACCACAGATCTTGATTTTGCCTGCTTCATAAAGCAGTTTGTTGAATCTGCGGGTGAGGACTGAGCTGAACTACTGAAAGATGATTCCATTCAACCCTATTTGTGAGACATCTGTTGTGAACCTAGCTTGATTATCAACAGTACTAAATGCCTACCAAATAAATGGTTTTTGAGGTGTGATGGGTGTGTGTTTTCCATATAACATAATCCATTTTTGAAACACATTCATTCTTGCGCTTTAGTTTGTCACAGGGCACTTGGCAGATGCCTTTGATATATGACCTAGCAACATGAGATTTCAAGGGGCAACATGGATCAACATAGAACATAGGAAAGTAAAGATATAATTGTGTGCAATTATAAGACAGCACACTGGCTATTGTTACTCCTGTCAGCTGACGATGTGCCATTTTGCTTCTGCTGCACTAGCATTCCGCCTTCAATAGTTAAACGTCTGCTGCTACTACTTAGCTGTAGAGGTAAAGTTATGACGTTTATGGCATGGTGATCAGGTGGCAAGCTCGGAGTTCAGTGCTTGCTATTTGCTCAGTGTTACTTTACTGATTGTATGATGAAGTCATGCTTTGTACATCTTCTCAAGCATTGCCAGGCTTTCCTTCCTTGCCTTGACAAAAAGGCAGTCTAGTGAACAAGTTGCTCCTATATGGAAGTCTCATCTACCCGACCCAAGCCATAGCAGTATTTTACTCTGCTCGCCCAGTGTACTCTATCCCTGCCATCCTGAAACAGCATGTAGGATACACCCAAGTCTCTATAGATGACAATATAGGGCCTAATTTAGAGTTTGGCAGATGCGTGACTCTGTCATAGCATGATGGATATTCAATCCACCTTATTACAAGTGCCATAGGATGTATTTCACTTGAAATAAAGAGGACAGGATATCCCTCACGTTGTGACTGGGTAACATGTCCACTAAATTCTAAATCAGGCACCTGGCCCACATGCTGGGATAGAGAGAAGGCAATCTGTCAACTGAATGTTACAAATGAATTGTTGCATCTTGTATTATGGTTGTCTGTGCTTGTTAAACACGGATCATAAAGGAAGGGCTTTATCGGACTGAGTTGCCTTATTGAAGTCCATTGTGTTGAGCTGTCTAATCTGTTTTTTACATATTTGCTCATCTACCACTCCAACCCCAAATACAGTTCCATTCCTCATCCCACAAAAACTGTCTCCTCTTTGAAGTTGTTCCTCAAATTTGAGCTATATTTGAAGAAGCTTTCTTTTATGCCTCAAAGTCTGAATCCAAAAATGATCAGGAATCCCCCTAAATCTCCAGGCAAATGTTGATGGGAAATTTTTATCCCAAGTTCCCTGGTGTTGTTACAGGTTTTCTTAGTGCTTCTTGTCATAAATTCCAGGAATCTCTGTATTTTATAAAGCGGAAGTTAAATGCAACTAAATTTATATTTAATCATGTCATCCTCATGTGCAGAACTGCAACACGTACTCAATCTTGACTGAAGTGTTCATTCTTCTTTTAGGAAGATTATCAGTTCATTTACGATACACTGGCCATGGCCTACCCTGCACAAAACGGGCAGCTGAAGAAAAACAGCACTCAAGCAGATCATGTGGAGGTTGTGAGTGAGACAGGAATGGGGCAGCAGAAGAGTGCCTCATTGAGCCTGGAGCCTGCACAAGACAATGGACACCCTGAGGACAAAGAAAGTGCAACCTCTGCTAACGGCCCAGTGGATACAGGCCCTAAAGAAATTGAACTGAAAATTGAGTGATTAAGATGCCTTATTAGTAAATAAGGAAATGAATTTGTTCTTATAAATGGTACTTACTTCTGAAGGACCCTAGAAAGGAAGTGCTGCTTT
Organism: Triturus cristatus; assembly: GCF_964204655.1. Classification (NCBI taxonomy): domain Eukaryota; kingdom Metazoa; phylum Chordata; class Amphibia; order Caudata; family Salamandridae; genus Triturus; species Triturus cristatus. The sequence continues at coordinate 255,756,067 of NC_140586.1, forward strand.
AACTGTTTCATTGATGTGAGTTTAGAATCTGTGTGATGAAAGCATGAACAAAGGACTGGATGTTAAAAAATGTCCAGCGTAAATGTGAATGTATGTTTATTGATCATGCTTCTGAGAAACAGATTTTAAACACATTTATTTCATGGTGAAACTGTTTGGACAGAGTGTTTATCACCCCTTATTTTGATACAATTTTTTGGGGATCTTGGTATATTAAAAGAATGTTATGCCTACAATTGAAACCATCCACAAAAGAAATATGCAGTCTTCCTGGTGCAGTAAGCTACAAAACCATACATAATAGGCTTTGGATGCTACTGTCGCCTTTTTCTCAAAAGGCAGGTTTGAACAAGTTTTGCTGTTGTGTGCAAATTTGCGAGCAGATTCTTAATTTGAGGAATCCGTATGTAAGACAATCATGAAAACACATGGCAATAAGATAACAGATCTTATTCTGGTAGGCCTAGAAAGTGCGCTGGTGCTTGGGGCAGCTTCAAGCATGCCACTTCACTTAAAGGAATCTCTGTAAAGGGATATGTTCTTGGGACAAAGAAAAAGGACCTGAAGAATGGTTGAAGAAGCAACAAAATAACTCAACTTGTGCTTGCTGCTGAAGGTTACCCAAAAAATCAGAATGGATCCAGGAACATATGAGTGAAGCTGGCACTAGAGCTGGGATGCTGTCTCCTGGGATGCTACACTTAAAGTTTCCTCAGTCTTCTATCAGCTTTAAAGTCAACACAGACTTTCCAGCAGTGTTTTTGCGCTTTGTTTAAACCCATACACAGACTTTTAACCATCTTGAAGATATAAATAATATAATTATCCTTAATATGCGCTAATAACTTGGCACTTTTTCGGGGTATGTTTTTGTGATTTCATTCACTTTCAGAGAAGTACAATACATTTCAAGGCTCAGGCCCTTCAACATAGTAGACCAATTCATGCAACTTAACATGATTTATGTCTGAAACAAAGTCTCCACTATGAGTAATCACAAGTGATCATCTTACAAAGAATCTTGGCTTCATGGGGAACAGATGGGGCATTTTACACATTTACAAGAACATTTTACATTGTAATGCAATCATGTATCAAACTTTCTTTTTTTCCTGGCTCAGATCTCCATGTTGCTCTCACATATTGCTTGCCAAACAAAACATATTGTTTAACTGTCATTTATAAGTTTCTCCCATTCTACCACACTTTCTCTGAAGTTTGCCAATTGCATGAAATTAATTGCTACGATTTAGGAATGTAAAGAGTTTTAACCACGTTCAAACCATTGGTGGTGAGTACCAAAGGGATGGAAAACTCAATAGGATTAGAACAAACAGGAGTCTTTTGAAGATTCAACAAGAACCTAACTGATCACAGTTTCTAGACTATTAAATAAGACCAGACCAGATAGGGGCCCTGGGTATTATACCAAATATGGAGGGAGATCATCCCATCAACATTAGTGTGTCAAGGAACATTTGTATCACAAGTTAAGACATAGCCCAGGTGTGTGGAGACAGTATAATTACTGCCCTGAGAGAGAATAGTTGTATTTTTGAGTGGCCAAGATAAATGGTTATGGTGGGAAACAAAACAGAGTAATTAGTGTTCTAGTGTTTATTCCCAGGAAATGTTCACACCTCAGAATTCTGTAAAATGGCATTAGTCTCATCATGCTGAAAAAATAGATACGGGCATATATTTTTACTTTGTTCACCAAGTAGGAAAATGTTCACACTTTTTAAAGCATGTGTGTATTGTCAATGTTGTCCCAGGGTTTTGAAGTGCTTTGTGTTTTTGCATTCGTAGAAGCAGAACAAATGTCCCCTGGTGCTTTATAAAGATTTGTGTGAGCATCAGTTTCATCCTTATAAGTACCTATTTAATAAAATAAAGAATTCAACGGCTGAAGCATGTGATCAAAGAAACATTTCTAAAAGGGAAGAGAATGCTCCGCAAAGCTTCCAAAGGGCACTCCGTGAAATAAGGAAACTCAATTAAATAGTTTGAAAGTGATGATGGTATGAACAACTGCCAATTTTTCAGAAAAGCGCAGAAGTATTTGTGCAGCTAATTTAAAAAACAATGCCCTGCACATTAGGGATTCCAGATACACAAGCAGCCTTTTTAATGCTGAATTACTTTTCATTTTTCTTTTTTCGAAAAACTTTCATACAAATTCTTTATTTCAAATGCAGTGGGACTCAGAGATGGTTTCTGTGACAGGTACTGTCATAGCTTGTATTTTTGATATTCTTTAAATAAGTGCTAAGACTGATTTATCAATTGTTGGTCAATGTCTGCAGTGCCACAGTGAATGGAATGGAATGTGCCCAGAGTAATTCCCAGTATTTGAGATGAATCCAGTCATTGTCATCCATTGCTTTTTATTTTCTTATCTGTTGCTTGGGTATGACCAGCCCTGTAGCCCGCAGTGTCCTAAGGACTACGCAGTGTTGAAGTCCAATACGACCAATGGTTTTCTGGAGTTACTTGTGTTTCTAAATAGAGGGCATGAGGCCTAGCAATAGCAGCTGTACTGTCTCTTTCCGATCCTGGATGAGTTAGATATGGTCCGTACCTGCCCATAATGAAACATCAAGGTAACAAATGATAATGAAGACTAATATGCACCAAATATACCTAGTGCAATTACCACTGATTAGTAATGATGATTTCATCATTTCCCTTCATCACTTTTTACTCGGCAACATACAACAATAAGATGAGGAGGGAGACTTTTGGGAAGGTTAGTAGATGTTAAGAGTGATAAGAAACAGGATCTCACACTTTGCCACCTTTAATCTAAAATGATTGTTTGTGTTACTTAAAACATTTTGATATTGTTCCCTGGTACAAAAATAGAAAATAATGCTTGCTTTGTATAAAAATCAAAGGATGTTCTATAATGCAATGCTAGCATTTTTGATGCCAAAATAAAATGTGAAATAAATTCAACTTTTAAACTTTGATCTAGACCGTGATTCTGACATTTGCAGACAAAATATCTGTTTTTGCCTTGGTAATGCTGTGTTTACAAAGTTTAATTACAAGTGTGGCCTCATTCAAAGAATTACCAAAAAAATAGAAATGTTTTAAAAGTTGAGACATACTGAGGTCTACAACAATAATTAACATCTTACCAGATACAATTAAGTAATTTCTGAAAAAAGTTGAAATGTAAACTCATTGGCATTGTATTCCGTGGTGGACTAGTCCCTACTGCCAGTTGTCCTGCTCCATTACACACATACCAAAAGTCCCACATCAAATAATTAGACACAGAGGACCTGATGACGATGTTGGTTGGAAAGCCTCCGACAGCTGGTCGGAGGCTTTCCGACTGACATGGTAGGTTTAAAGTCTGACCGCCATGTTATGATAGCGGTTGGAGTTTAAACCAGCCAGGTAATCCGACGCCATTCCGATGGGCTCAAGGAGCCTGTCGGCCTGTCGGCCAGCCGGAAAGCCTGCATAATCCCCTAAAGACGGTGTTTCCGCCATCAGGATTATGATGTCGGTTACAGGCAGCCAATCCATGTCAGCCTTTCCCACATGGATTGGCTGTCGGAAACTGACTTTGGGGGCCCCTAGCAGGGCCCTCTTCCCCATGGCCCTCTGCATTTGGCCCTAAACATCCCAGCACCATGTAGCAGGAACCGTGGGGCGCCTGCCACATGGTGCAGCGATGTTTAAAAACTTACATTTTTCAATGGGAGCTTGTGCTGCAGGCGGTTTCAGCCACACCATGTGCGGTCGCATCCTAATTGCACGGTCGGAACCGCCGACTAATGGACAGTCAGTTCGTGTTCCATGAAACGGTGTTGGTCGGAGGCAACCTGCCAAGCGGAATCATAGTGTGCTTCAGGTGGAAGGGTCACTTATTGAATTATCATGTCTGTCTGAAATTTCCCTTAGTGTGTGTGTGTTTGTGTGTGTGTGTGCGTGTGTAAGTTATATTTATTAATTGTTAAAAAAACCTTTTTTAGTTATATAGCCAAAAATGGTTGTACGGTAAGATACCAATCAGAAAAATACTGTGGTAGAAAAATATTGTGATAAAAATATCAAACACAAAAATATTAACATATTTATAATGTAAAGTACAAGAAGATATTCGTAAAAAAAATTGTGGAAATAAATATTGACATCATGATGGTCAGTGTGTTTAAATAAATTATTCATAATTTACAATGTTTCAATTATTTCCCATTCAATTGATACATTTACATTTATAAATATACAGCATAATAGTTAACATATGAATATTACTTTAGTAACTTTAATAGCTTTTTAAAAATTATATATAACTTTATAAAAATATTTATTATTATTTAAAACATATATTTTAAAATGGCATCATAAATAACAGTGTATTTCTTATACATATAAAACACTTAAACATATAACTAATAATATTTTGTTTTAAAATAAAGCATATTTTAAATGTATCAAACAATTAAAAACAATATTTACAAACTTTAACAAAAATTAATGTTTTAACAGTATTAAAACAATTAGAAATATTCCAAATATTTTAGAGAACAAAAGACAACAGACATCTAATTAAAAGATGAAGCCATAAGTAGTGACCCAACTCCAATCCAAAACTATTTTACAAAAATAAAATAAGAAACAATTCAAGTGTACAATTCTAACTAAAATCCAACAACCAATAAGGAAAATGCATACATTGGGTGGGTCACATTTACTATTTTAACTCCAATGTAAGGACATTGAGGAATCTGCACTTGTTTGAAAGGGTCAGATTTACTATTCTCCAGTTCTCAACTTGAGTCTGACAAATATTAAGCAAAGTGCATGCATTTAGGAGTAGTGGGATTGGTGGCGTGGGGGTTAGAGTTAATATTGTAATTCCAGTCTAACTAACATTGGTGAGAATGCAAACATTGGGAAAGTCAGATTTACTAATCTAAGTCCAGGCTAACAAACACTGTTCATGCATTTGGGTTTAAGATTTTATATTGTAATTCCAGTCTAAGAAATATTCGAGAATGTGTGGTCAGACTTACTAATCTGTCTTCAATATTACAAATATTGTGGAAAGTGCACACTATTGGCGGAATTCCAATTTACAATTTTATCTCGATGCTAATGATCCAACAGAAAGGGGCAACATTTACAGATCCTCCCTGCGTCACAGATCCGTCACCACACTTATTCATACACACACGTATTCATTGGTGGGGCCCATAACACCAATATTCACACTAACGCACTCGCATCTGCACACAGGAGAATGATGAATCCGCTGGACATTTGGGGGGTACCTTATTACCTATAGGGAAAAAAAAATGTTACAAGATTTTACATATATACATCAACACCTATGGAATCCTAACCTTAACATCAAGGCACTCCACCACTTGGTCGAATGGACCAATTAGTTGGACTGGTTGATGGTGATTTAGAACCAGCTAAAACACATTAAAGCTTTAGAATTCTTATTCGATGCTCTATTCAAAGAAAACCACAAACTCCTTCTTAGTTAATCAATTTTTAGTTTATCTAATTAATTGCTTTTAGTTGCATAATTTGGCATTTCAGTCAATCAAAGTTCCAATTTTAATCAACACAAATTTCATGATATTTATATTTACCTATTGTTGCTATTCGGGTTATTTTCTAAATCAATTGGCTCAGCGTAACCCCAGTTCATTTGCTCAATCGTCTCAATCAAAAGCAGGCTAAGACTCAAAAAGTCCGGGAAAAGTTCTTTGCTCGGCGCGACACAGTCCCAATGATCTCCAAAGGACCATGAAATCGCGCATGCGAATCGATCACGGAACGCACTCTCCTCCGGATATGATCTGCGACTGCTACCACCCCCTCTCTATTCTACTACCCTTTTTATAATAAAATTCTGGGTAACATGAAACATTTCTTAGACCACGAGAGCATCTGATTGGTCCATTTGATGAAATTTGCCATTTCGTCCTATTTTCCCATCGATTTGGGTTCTCAGACATTCTGCTGGGTCACTTCCTCGGTATATGTCATCTTCATGCAACATTGTTGATTCTTCCTTATTGGTGACTATTGTTTAATATGGTGGTTTTACTGACTGAAATCTGGCAGTCCTCCATGTTCCTATCCTTGACCAGGAACACTGTGCTCTGAATTCGAGGATGCCTGGATATCTTCGGAGCCATCCGAGTCTGCACAGTAGACATCGCGCTCACAAGACAGTGGCGACTTCCGAACTCCATTTTGCATGTCATGGCTTTGTAGGCCCGAATGCCAACTTAAGCAAAACAAACACAAAAGAATAATTAATATGTGGAAATGAAGATTCTAATGTTAAACTCACACGAATCCCTTTATATATTAGTATTTTCCTAGCTTATAGCGACATTTAAGCAATACTACTCACCATTCAGTCCTTACAGGAACGCAAAACATCACAAAAGAAACATGAATCATGCAATTTTCTATTACCACATCTCCTATTGTTAATATGCGTACAATAATTAATCATTAAGTTATTCTGCCATGCAAATAGCAATGAGTCCCGCGTGTAATTTGTGTTTATAAAAATTGCATTTTGTTGGTTAGTATAACACAGCACACCGTTAATTCAATTAAAATATAAATTGATTACGTAATTAGTATTTTCATGCAAAATAGAGAAGTTATACAACATTTTGCATTACCTGCTCCATCAATCCCCCCTTTGGTGATTTTTAATATCACCATAAATTCCCTTAAATTTTGAGAAATTTATAATAGAAATGAATTCAGTTCTCTTATGTTTTGTTAGATCACATGATTGTTTCCCCTGTCTCATCCTCTCATGTCTTTTTATATACATTCTCTATCCATTCTTCTAATTCTATATCTTCCATTTCTCACTCCTTTCTTTCTTTCTCTCTTTTCTTAGCAGTTTCTCTTTTTATATTATTTTGTAATTTTCTTCTTTTGCAACATAAACATCCTAGTCTCAAAATTAGTACTAAACATATCACACATGTTACTGGAATTAGAATTTTACCAATAAAGGTACTACCTAATTTTAACAAAAAGTTTTTAATAGTAGAAAACCATTTTCCAATCTTTCCCAAAACAGCTTCAATCTCCAATGGAACAATCTCCTCATGCAAATCAGTTATATTCTTAATGTATGTCTTTAAATCTTGACTTTCGTCAGGAATATAAGTACAACAATGTTGAACCTTCAGCATTCCACAGACTCCTCCCTCTTTGGCCAAAATAATATCAAGGGCAAGTTGATTTTGCATAACCATGGCTCGCATGTCAATCATTTCTGTATTTACTAATAAAAACCCTCCAGCAGTGTTTGTCGACAAACGATCCACTTCTGTAGACAATGTTCTAATTTTGTGTGCATTCAGAGATATTTCAAGAGCTGGTATCAATGCTCCAAATATATCCCCAACAATTTCTGACCAACTTTTCCTCCTTCTACGTAGTTGTCTACCTATCTCATGTGCACCATCTTTTCCCCTTCCCACATGAAATATCTTTGGGAAGACCAGGCCTAGATAACATGTGCCATACCAATGGTCCGTTAATCGATAATATGCCTTGTTCCCACAGATAAAATATAATCCGGGGAATACCGGATCATTTCCTCCTTTTAATTCCCATCCAGCCATGATTCTATAAGTATCATGGCAGTCACTTGCACCTATGAAGTAATTATCATATACAGTTTGATTTCTTCTAATACACAATTTTCCTTTCTGAGGCCAATCTAAAGCCATAGCTGGACTAGTTTCTCCTTTCAGGTGTTTCGCTCTTTCAATGTCCCAGACTATCTTTTCTCCCTTTCCTTCAAGTATCTTCTTTTGCATTCTTATTCTCCTTTCTTCTACCATATCTAGAAAAGTATTTTCTTCTCTCTTCAGACTACAAGTGAGATTATTTCTAAATACTGATTCTAAAGTTAATTCTCTAGTTTCTAGGAAAAATTCACCTAAAACTTTACCAGGTTTTACTCTATTCAGTTCAGGAACTACAGGTACTTGTGAAAAAATGTTATCTACATCAGAAAAATAATATTCTAGTTTCCCTGTTTTATAAAACAAACTTGCTAATACACTACATGTTATTCCATATGTTACTGGAAGGTGGTGATACGTCACTCCCTCAGACACTGATGCAGGTAACTGCATGCAGACATACCAATCTCTCACATCCATTGTTTTTACATATTCATAAAACAATTTTGAAAAAACATTATTAGAAAAATCAGTTATGGATCTATCTTTATGTAAGTAAGTTCTATCTAGTTCTTTAATCGGATGAATATCATTCATCTTTTCTACATCAGATTTATTTTTGCTATGACCTTCTATTGTTTCTAACGTTACTTTATATGAAACTATTAAAGCTAACGCACTCCACAGAAGCATTAGTAATCCTGTACAACAGCAACACACCTTGCACCATCGTCAAAGGAACACACATGTAGATTTTCTACTTTCTGTGTTTGCCATTTCAGAAAATGATCAGTGTATTTTGACTTAGCCTCTTCTACACACAACTAGTTTTGTCTAAACCCAAGGCTCTAGGCGCCTACTTGGTTCTTTTCAGTTATGTCTTTTACTTGATAATTTCAAAATTTCTTCTGAAACACCTTGGTTTCCTCAATTTGGCATTTGATCGTCTTTCACTTTACTTTCACAATCATAATTCAGAATTTCCTGAACATCCGTCTCTTCCCCGATGTCGTACAAGATAACTCTCAGGATTTCCGAACCTTCCTCTTCTTCAACTACTTCTGGTATTGTCACCTCTAGACTTCCTTGGCTGTCAGCTTCCTCTTGTGCTTCAGGAAGAGCCACGTATGTCCATTCTGGTGACTTATACTTCTGGTTTGGTTTCTTAGTCCGTTTTTCCTTCTTCAAGGATGTCTGATCAGTGTCTTTTGATTTCTTTTGGCTAGACACCTCATTCACTTGTTCAGCTCTAGGTGAATTTACTCGTGTTAATCGATATCTCAATCTCTTTATCTTGTTTGGCCAAACGTCCTCCTTTGCTGGCCTTTTCAACTTACTTCCCTTTTCATTTCGCACAGTTCTCCATGCTCTTTTCCTCAGAACTCGACCTTCCTGTACCTCTTCGTCACTGTTCTCAGATTCAGTTCCACCTTGACTCTTACTTACAGTAGTTTTTCTTTCCACAACTTCCTTTTTCTTATCTACTTTTGTCCGTCCTCGAGTTTCTTCCACACAATCTTCCTGCTGACTAACTATCCCTTCACCTACCTGGATGTGTTGGTTCCCTACACCTCCTCGGGGTTCTTCCACAACAATCTTTCCCTCTTTCTGTATCTAGTACCTCACCATCTACCTCTGTGTTTTCAGGTGGAATTTCTCTTGTTTTTGCATATGGAGCTTCTTTATCAAGAATTTCTTTGACAGTCTTATCACTGTTTTCTTTTACACTTTCAGATATTTGTACTTGTTCAGTGTCTGACTCTGAGCTAGTTTCAGAAATCTGTAATCTCCTTCTTAATGGTAGATTCTCTGGTGCTATAACTGGACTTGATTCTAACTCCCCCCTTTCAGGAGTTGGTCTTGTTCTTGCTTCTTCTGAATCTGACTCGGAACTGGTATCAGATTCGTCAAAATATTAATCTTCCCTGTTATCCACTGGATTTGGAATTCTCAAGGTATGACTAGCATGAATCCAATTCTTCACTCCTGCACATTTCACAGCTGTTGTCGTAGTCAAGATTACCTGACGTTGTTTACCCCACCGTGGGACCAGACAATTTCTTCTTCTATGCACTTTAACTCTCACCCAGTCACCTGGACTTAGATCATGAGCTGGCTTCTTTTCAAGAGTGGTTGCATCCGATCCAACTTGATGAAATACAGAATGAACGGAATCAGCCAATCCCTTGCAATAATCCCACACCAAGTCATCAGATATAGGCAATAGTTTGTTGACAGGAATGAAAACATGTCTCATTGCCCTCCCCATTACTATTTCATGGGTACTCAATCCAGTATTCCTATCATGGATAGATCTAATAGTCATGAGCACTAGAGGCAAGACATCAGGCCATTTCAAACCCGTGGCCAAACATACTTTTCCAAATCTATTTTTAATGGTGCCATTTACTTGTTCCACCACACCAGAAGCCTCTGGGCGATAAGCACAATGCAGTTTCTGTTGTACATTCAATGCTTCACAAATCAGTTTCATGATTTCATTATGAAAATGCTTTCCTCTATCTGATTAGTTCGTAACTAGAAAAACAAATCTGGGAATGACCTCTCTCAATAGTAGCTTTGCTACAGTAATTCCATCACTCCTTCTTGTCGGGTATGCTTCCACCCATCAAGAAAATAGGCAGACTACCACTAGCACATATCTCAGTCTGTTGCAGGGGGGCATTTCAATGAAGTCAATCTGCATTCTTGTGAAAGGCCCTCCTTCTCGTCCTATCGTTCCTAGACTCACCACAGTTTTTCTTCCAGGATTGTATTGCTGGCATATAAGCCATCTCTGACATAGACTCTCAGCTATAAGTCTAAACTTGCCATTATACCATGTCTGTTTGAAAAGTCTGATCATAGCATCCCTTCCTACATGTGCTTGTCCATGATACATCCGTGCCATGGTAGAGACCATGCTATCAGGCATGACTGGCCTTCCATCCCGATAAACCCAATCATGATCGGTCTCTTGAGGTGCACAACCTGCTTTTATCCACTGTTCCCTTTCCTCATCTCCTGCTTCTTCTTGTAACCTCCTCCCATGTATTTACAGTGTTAGTAAAAAGTAAGGGACATGAATTCATATCTTTTTCCCTGCCACGATTCACTGAATTCTGATTTCGTGCACAATATTGTGCCATGTCATTAGCAAACTCATTCCCCGCTGATATATAATCAGCGGTTTTTGAGTGAGCGGCACATTTTACTACTGCCAATTTCTTAGGCAGCTGTATCGCCTCAAGCAATTTTCCAACCACTTCTGCATTCCTTATAGGAGTTCCACTCGATGTCAAAAAACCTCTTTGGGACCAAATTTGCCCAAAGTCATGCACCACACCAAAGCCGTACTGACTATCAGTAATCACAGTGACTCTCAGATTCTATCCCAACTTGCACACTCTTGTTAATGCAAATAGTTCAGCAACCTGTGCTGATTTTACTCCTTTCAGACAAGATGCTTCCAATACTGCTGCTACGGTACAAACTGCATAAGCAGCACTCAAAATTCACTTGTCTGTTCTCAAGCATGACCCATCCACAAACATCACATAGTCCTTTTCTGTCAGAGGCACATATTTTATATCAGGGCGTAGCTTAGTATAAAAATACAGCACTTCCAAACAGTCATGATCCACATCATCTCTGACTTCCACTTTCTCAGCATCAGGTAACAAGGTTGAAGGATTCACATTAAGACATCTCACAAGGCTTACATTCGTTGAACCTAAAATGACTTTCTCATACTTAGTTAGACGACTATGCGCCATAAACTGAGTGCGACTCCTAGTTAAAAGGATTGCTACGTCATGAGGCACAAACACTCTCACAGGATATCCCATCACAATTCCTTCACTCTGTTCCAGGCTCTTGCAGGTAGCTGCTACAGCTTTCAAACAACTAGGTAACGCCACAGCTACAGGATCCAATATAGCTGAAAAGTATGCAATTGGTCTTCTCAATTTCTGTACTAATACGGAAAGTGCACATGCATTTCTTTTGCTGCAATAGAGCTCAAACTCTTTTTCATAGTCAGGCATGCCAAGAGATGGTGCTTCACACAAACCATCTCTCAATTGTTTAAAAGCTTTCAACTCCTCTTTATTCAACTCAATGGTATCTTTCACATCGCTCTTTGTCAAACGTACCAGAGGTTTTGCAATCAATGAAAAGTTACTAATCCACTGACGGCAATATCCAACCATTCCAAGAAACATTCTCACCTCTATTTGAGTCATTGGGGCTCTTATTCCTTTGATTATCCTGATTCTATCTGCAGTCACTTTTCTTAGCCCTTTTTCAATTTTATGGCCTAAATACTGTACTTCTTTTTGACAAAATTGCAACTTTGATGGGGATACTTTAAGTCCTCCATCTGCTAAATGATTTAGCAATGCAACTGTAGCCACAACGCAAGCTTCTCGAGTTCTCGATGCCACCAATAGGTCATTGATATATTGGACTAGTACCGAACTTTCGGGCATTTTTAAATCTTCTAGGGACTTCTTCAGAATCTGATTAAATATCGATGGACTTTCTGTATACCCCTTTGGGATTCGGCACCATGCCAAAGTACGTTCACCAAACCGGAACGCAAAAATCTGTTGGCTATCAGGGTGCAATGGAATAGAAAAGAAAGCATGATACAAGTAAATGACTGTGTACCATTCTGCATCATGAGGAATCTGATATAGAATCACAGAAGGATTTGGTACAACGGGACAACATGATACAGCGATTTTATTCACCTTTCTCAGGTCTTGTACTATTCTGAAACTTCCGTTAGGCTTTTTCAAACCCATAATTGGTGAATTACATGGGCTACTCATTATTTCTCTTAAAATACCTTGTTCAATCATTCTGTCTATTATAGGAGTAACTCCTGCAAATATTTTGGGTGTCAATTTATATTGTGGAATATTTGGGTAACTTACTCCTTCCTTTACAGTAATTCTTACGGGATCTACATTTTTAATTAATCCCACATCTTCTCCCGTGAAATCCCATACCTCCGTTTTCACAGTTTTCTTCAATTCTTGAGACAATTCTTCTGGGTCAAATACAGCAAATGACTCAGTTACTTCGGGTTCCATATTAGCTATAGTCATTTTGTACAATACATCCTCATCAGGAGTCTCAAAAGCTATGCCCTCAGGAGTACAGAAAATTGTGCAATTCGTCTTACACAACAAGTCCCGTCCTAACAAATTTACAGGGCTGGTATCGCACACAACAAAACGGTGCATGTTGGAAAAGTTCCCTATTTTAACCTTAACTGGTTCAGTAAGATACATTTTTATCTGTCTGTTTGAAACTCCGACTACTTGGATTGTCTCGTCCGAGAGAGGAAGATTTTTGACATCAGCTGATCTAACAGTTGAACGAGTAGCACCAGTATCTACTAGGAAAGTAATGTTTTCATCATGTATCTTTCCATCCACAAAAGGGCCTGTCTGGTCTACTTCCAGAGTTGCGCCAAGTACGCACTCTTCTTCCTCTCCTCGGCACCATCAATAACTTTCTTCTGACTCACTCTCATCGCGTTGTAGCCAATACTGCGAAACAGCACTAGCGCGTGGCAGTTTAGTTATCTGTTCTTCAGTGTAGAATCCTGTCTCATTACTGTATCTCTGAGGGTTTACGCTCTGTGGAAAAGGCGGTTTTGGCACCTGACACTGTTGGGCAACAACCTGCTGCTGTCGCTGTGGTTGACAACTCACCTCATTCTGCACCTGTGTATTCAATGATGCATTATCGCCATTAGTACTTGGGGGTAACTTACACTCGGATTTCCAATGCCCTATCTTTCCGCAGTTATGATATGGCCACTTCTTTTTGGCTTCTTCTATACTCATCTGTCCTTTTCCTTTCCCAATATTGGGTTTTTGTTTCATATTGCCCATGCCATTTGCCTGTTCAATCAGTTGGGCTTCTTGTCTTTCTGCCACCTTTACTTGAGCCCAAATGGCTTTTTCTTTTAACTTACATTGTTTGGCTTCAATCTCATCGCTAAAATATTTTGCATGTCTTAATACTTCATCTATCTTTTTATTTTGCCAATCCACAGTATGCTGTTAGATCATTTCACTTACTTCAGGTCTCAACCCATACACAAATCGATATACAAAATGACTTAAATCTTTTTCACTCAAATTTTCATCACCACTGTATTGTTTAAAAGCCAATAACAATCTCTCATAATAGGCATGTACAGATTCTTTTACTTCTTGATGAGTTCTATCAATTTTTACCCAATCAGTTTCTTTTGGAGGTACTTTATTCCTCCTGGAATCTCCCTCATGGGACACTCAATTACCACTTTCTCTTTTTCTCTTACCGGGAAAGCTGCAAATGTTTTATCTGTTACATCGTCTCGTTTCCGAAACCATCTGCTCTTCCATTTATCTACATCACCCCATTTTCTCAGTAAAACAATTAGGTCTTTAATTTGCGTCATTCTTCCTGCAGTATTCAAATTTTCAATGTCCTTTTCAGAAAAATCTACTCTGTATGGTTTCTGTAATGACTTTATTTTCTCAAAATCGATACCCATTTCACTCGCCACTTCTTCCAGTTTTTCATGCAAGTTTCTCGCTCTCCATGTTATACTTTTACATAGAAACATTAGTTCTTCATCTTGATACGCTTTTAACTTTTCTGTGGGAATAGTTCCTACTATTAACTCTTCTAAAGTTATTTTTAATTTTGCCACATCTAAAGTTTGAGGTTCATCATCTTTTTGCTGCAAACTCCTTAACCATTCACTTAATTCATCAGAAGTGGGACCTACAGGAATTATTTCACTCTTTGGGGATCCTGGTACTGATTCTGTTGTCATTAGTGTTTTATTAGTTAGACTCTGATTCACTGTCACATTTTTAGGAGTATTTAATCCTACCAATTTTCCCCATGGATTTTCTCCTGAATTTCTTTTTTCGTTTTCGGTTTTCTTATTACTGTTGTAAGGTATGGTTAGACAATTTTCACTATCCTTTTGCTTGTCGAAAACAGGCATTACTGGTCCTATTGTTACAGGAACAGTTACAGCTTCCATATTTTTGGTCAATTCCCTAATCTTTTCAGTTAATTCCAGGGTAGTTCTAGCTAATTCAGCTGAGTTTTCATTGGTCATTCTACCGGGCTGTATATTTTCAAATTTTATATTTATTGGTGCCTCTTTCATGGGGGCACTCGGTGTCAATAACGTAGAATTTGGTTGGTACGGGGGAGGATTTTTATAAAACATGTCCTCGAGTACATCATCCTCCGACTCATTCACACTATACTTGTAGACTTCTGATCCTGTATTGTTTCTCTTTTCTGTACATTTTCTACTACTAGTCTCTTCAGCATTTCTCATAGGGAACATCCCATCAGCCATATTTGCACTCCACCATCTCCTCATTCTGTCATCATGATTCTCATGTCCACACGGTCTACCAAACATGTATTCATATCTTCCGTCACTCCGTTGTTGCTCCCTTTCATACATCTCATCTTCCCATTCTGTCAATGCTTCAAACTGAGTATGTCTAGGTGTCGGCTCTAATCTCATCATCCTTTCTCTTAAGTTCCTTAGTACTGCCAAATTAAATGAACCATGTTCTGGAAACGCTAAAACTCCATCATCTTTTGTATACTTTGCCCAATTATCTAGCCAAATACATGTATGATACCCATATTTCGCAACCATGAAGGATGTGAGCGATTTTGGTGGAGGAAGCAACTATCCCTCTCTAGTCACAATCGGTTTATCCTTTTTGAATAAGTTCTTGATCTTTCCAAACCAGGACTTTTTCTCTTTTTCTGGTGGATCATAATACATCATTTTCCTTATCCTGTATCGCTACATTTCCTCCACGACTGTTCTGTGGTCTTATCCAATCGTAGCGCGACTCACACTAAGGGGCATATGTATCAAACGATATTGTATTCGCAAACGCGAATCGCAAAAAAACAGCGTTTGCGAATACAAAATCGCAAAAGGAGATGTATGAGGCATTTCAGCCTCGCAATCTTAAGGAATCGCTAAATTTGCGATTTCTTAAGTTTGCGTAAGCATTTAAGAAATCGCAAATTGCGATTTCTTAAATGCAATGTAACACGCACCCAAGTTGTGCGATTTCTCCTTAAGAAATCGCAAATTACCACAAACTTCAAGTTGGTGGTAAATTGCGATTTCTTTGAAATAAGCACCTTTTTGCATATTTCAAAGTGCCATGTGGTGCCCATACATGCCCTTAGGGCATGTATGTGCGTCATATGTGCACACATGCTGATTTCAGGGGTGCATCAGGGTGTCATCATGACACCCTTGCACCTTTGAATATATTCTCAATTTGCGATTAGCAAATAGCGAATCGCAAATTGAGAAGGACTTCCCATTCATTGCTATGGGCCTCCTGGCCCATAGGAATGAATGGGAAGGTGTTCCTTAATTGCGATTTCGCTATTTGCTAATCGCAATTAAGGAATTTTAAGAAATCACAAAAGTTGTGCGATTTTTTAAATACATCCCGTTTTGCAATTCTCAAATAGCGATTCTCAAAAAATCGCTATTTGAGAATCGCAAATGGAGATGTTGATACATATGCCCCCAACGCACCAATCCGGAGCGCCTATGTCACTTTTGCATTTCTCCAATCCCAGCGCAACTTACACTAATGCACCAATCCGTAGCGTCTTCGTCACCCTGTCACTTCTCCACGCCTAGCGTGACGTACACTAACGCAACAATCCTGTGCGTCTATGTCACCTCACAACTAGCCAATCCCTTCGCGGTCTTTCTGACGTCAGCTTTCTCGCTACTGCTGCTTCGGCTGACCCCTCCTTTACAATTTTTATCGGCAAACTTTTTCTACGTTCTCTTTCACTCAAAATCTGTTAGTAACGACATAAAAACACCACCATTGTCCACTTCGCTAAACCAAAGGAATAGTTTTGACCTTTTACACAAGAATTCCGTATTTCTCGAGAACAGCGCTTATCTCTGCCCTACCACGGAATTATTTCATTCGCCGATAAAGTAGCACTTCCCTCTACCTTACACTTCTAACAAGCCTTAGCTAACCGTTTCTATGGAGATAAAACACATGTGGAAACTACACTGCTCTTGAGAATTAAGGCCAGAGTTTCACGATAAAACCGAATGCTATTTCACTTACGCACATTCATACGGAAAAAAGTAGTCCAGTCGCACAAGAATTCTGTATTTCTCGAGATCAGCGCTTACCTCTGCCCTTCCACAGAATTATTCTGTTTCGTTGATAAAGGAGCACTTCCCTCTACTTTACCCTTCTTACAAGCTTAGGGAACACCTATTACCTTTCCAGTGATAAGCGTAATCAGAGCTCACAATTGACTCCAGTTACTTAAGACCAAAAATTCACAGGTGGCCTTCGCTATGCATACATCACTTTCACACAGAAAATCCCTACCGATAACACACGTTGATGTTATCAATTTCGTACCCAGACAAGTGTGTTGTGCGACTCCAATCATCACACGTTTTCCCCGTCTACCTACAGGGCAACAAGACAATACACCGTGCGACTTCACTTGCCACACGTTTTCCCCGTGTACCTACAGGGCATCCAACTTCTTACATCCCAGAAGTCTTGTTAGTACATAAATCAATAATAAATCAATCATTAATCAATCAATAATCAATAAGTAATAATCACCAAACCAATGCAATAAAACCATAACTCTGCTACCAGAAAAACTGATCCAGCGGAAAGGGGTGAAATTTACAGATCCTCCCTGCGTCACAGATCCGTCACCACACTTATTTATACACACACGTATTCATTGGTGGGGCCCATAACACCAACATTCACACTAACGCACTCGCATCTGCACACAGGAGGATGATGAATCCGCTGGACATATGGGGGGGTACCTTATTACCTATAGGGAAAAAAAATGTTACAAGATTTTACATATATACATCAACACCTATGGAATCCTAACATTAACATCAAGGCACTCCACCACTTGGTCGAATGGACCAATTAGTTGGACTGGTTGATGGTGATTTAGAACCAGATAAAACACATTAAAGCTTTAGAATTTTTATTTGATGCTCTATTCAAAGAAAACCACAAACTCCTTCTTAGTTAATCAATTTTTAGTTTATCTAATTAATTGCTTTTAGTTGCATAATTTGGCATTTCAGTCAATCAAAGTTCCAATTTTAATCAACACAAATTTCATAACATTTATATTTACCTATTCTTGCTATTCGGGTTATTTCTAAATCAATTGGCTCTGCGTAACCCCAGTTCTTTTGCTCAATCGTCTCAATCAAAAGCAGGCCAAGACTCAAAAAGTCCGGGAAAAGTTCTTTGCTCGGCGCGACACAGTCCCAATGATCTCCAAAGGACCATGTAATCGCGCCTGCGAATCAATCACGGAACGCACTCTCCTCTGGATATGATCTGCTACTACCCCCTCTCTATTCTACTTCCCTTTTTATAATAACATTCTGGGTAACATGAAACATCTCTTAGACCACAAGAGCATTTGATTGGTCCATTTGATGAAATTTGCAATTTCGTCCTATTTTCCCATCGATTTGGGTTCTCAGACATTCTGCTGGGTCACTTCCTCGGTATATGTCATCTTCATGCAACATTGTTGATTCTTCCTCATTGGTGACTATTGTTTAATATGGTGGTTTTACTGACTGAAATCTGGCAGTCCTCCATGTTCCTATCCTTGACCAGGAATACTGTGCTCTGAATTCAAGGATGCCTGGAGATCTTCGGAGCCATCCGAGTCTGCGCAGTAGACATCGCGCTCACAAGACGGTGGCTACTTCCGAACTCCATTTTGTATGTCATGGCTTTGTAGGCCCGAATACCAACTTAAGCAAAACAAACACAACAGAATAATTAATATGCGGAAATGAAGATTCTAATGTTAAACCCCCACTAATCCCTTTATATATTAGTATTTTCCTAGCTTATAGCGACATTTAAGCAATACTACTCACCATTCGATCCTTACAGGAACGCAAAACATCACAAAAGCAACATAAATCATGCAATTTTCTATTACCACATCTCCTATTGTTAATATGGGTACCATAATTAATCATTAAGTTATTCTGCCATGCAAATAGCAATGAGTCCCGCATGTAATTTGTGTTTATAAAAATTGCATTTTGTTGGTTAGTATAACACAGCACACCGTTAATTCAATTAAAATATAAATTGATCACGTAATTAGTATTTTCATGCAAAATAGAGAAGGTATACAAAATTTTGCATTACCTGCTCCATCACTAACAAACACTGCATACTTTGGGGGTTCTGATTTTGTATTTTAACTGCATACTAACAAACATTGTGGTGACAGATTTATTGTTCTAATTCCCATTTAACAAACATTGGGGAAAGTGCATACATTGGAGGAGGGGCATGTTTAACATTCTAACTGCAGTCTAACTAACATTAGGATGAATGCTTACATGGGAGAGAGTGTCAGATTTATTATTCCAACTCTTGTCTAACAAACTTTATGGATAGCAGACACGTTGGGGGTTGAAATCCAACACAAACAAATAAAATAGACATTGCAAAATATTTTATACATGTAAATAAATAATTAAAAAATGCTAAATACATTAAAATTTAAAGTGGACATTTGTCAAATCTAATAAGAAATTACACTGCACTCTCGTTAGTGCTGGTGCAGAATCAGGCTTTCTACCACTATGCACACACCTTTGCACCATAGTGCAAAGGAGTCTGCATAATATGTACCATAACTTTTGTTTTGGAAGAATACCCTTCCAGTAAAAAATATGCTTTAAAAACTTTTAACTTCCCCACTTTGGATGCGTGTTGTACAGTGCAGCATGCATGCAAAGTGGGAACAATTAAGAGTAATAAAATCAAGACATATAAAACCAAACATTTGAGAGTTGGGAGGGGTTAGAAACCCCTTTTTGACATGTGACATCTTTGGGCATGATTTAAACTTCAGTGGATGATTTAATGCACGTCAAAAAAATTGAAAATGCCATCACCCTAACTGTTAGAAATGGGATCTCTGGTTGGCTAAGGCTTGCGCCAAAGCCAGGCAGAGACCACCACTCTAAGTCAGGGCTGGGGAGTTACACGCCAAAGATAACCCCTGCTCACCCCCTTGGTAGCTTGGCACGAGCAGTCAGGCTTATCCCGGAGGCAATGTGTAAAGCATTTGCGCATGCACACAGCAACAACATCCCAGGCCCACCACAAAAGAAACTCCACACAAGGTTATATATAAAAAAAAATAGCATTTGTATTATCATAACACATTTGAATAGTATGCACATATTATACACTGTGCCAACTGGCACTGGGCAATATTTACAAGGGATGATGTACACATGACAGAGCCACATGGACCACTGTCAGAACCATCACAAAGTGAACTTAGTAAAGGTAGAATTTAGCATAAACATAGAACACAACCAGTACTACTGGTAATCACGGCACTTAGCATCAGCCTGTAACATCAACTACATTAGGCTCAGTCTTACATTAGGCGCCAAACGCATTGTACGCCAGCCTCATCAGCATAATCACATTATACAATTCTCTCACAAGTCTAAACACATTAGACCATAACCTCCTAAGCATAGCTCATCTTAGGGAATAACTCTCACTAGCATAAACCATTATATGCGAACCAACCTCATAATCATAACGCACATTTAGAGGAATCAACACAGGTGCGTAAATCAGTCTACATACCTTACATTTCCTAGCACCCACAAAGCACATCAGAAGTCTAACGCATTAGACACTAACATCTTAACCATAACTCGCATTAGGCATAATAACATGAACATAAATCATATTTGGGCCTGATGCCCTACACATCTCACAGTCCCCCCCTGGCCAACTGGACATCTCAAACAGGGCTCAAATGCCCTATGTCCCCAAAGTCAGGGTTGCTGCCTAGGCAGCGAAAGTCAAGGGTGCGCCACTGCGCCAACCTAAACGTGGCAGCTGCCCACTACTTGCTGGGCAGCTGGAAAAGTGTGGGGCAAAGGAGCGCATCTGACTCCTGACTTCACCAGACCCCAAAAGAACTGTGCGCCTAAACGGTGCAGCTGCCCACTACTTGCTGGGCAGCTGGGACTATTAAAATGAGGCACGGGCTCTCCGTGGCCCTTCAAACAAGTGTGCCCATCGGTGGAGCCATCTGGCTCTAAAACAAATACTGTGGGGCGTAGGAGCCATCTGGCTCTTAAACTAAATCTGCCCCCGTGGAGCGCACTGGCTCTGGAAATAAAGATGCGCAAGGTAGGAGCTACTCACAGGCTCTCATATCAGCACATGCCTGCCTTGTTGGAGCCCCATAGGCTCTGAAAATAAACATGTCCTCTGTCGTTGGGGCAGCCCCCTCGCACGCGGGGCTGGACAGGTGCCGACAATGCGCCTCAATATGGCCCCAGACACGGGGACCAGCACGGGCCCCTCAGGGGCTCTCCAAAGAAACATGGCCCCACTGTTGGAGCGGCCCTCTGCAAGACGGGGCCGCTCGAAATATCTCACTGGCACTGTGTCTCCTCCGGCACACACACGGGGGAGGGCATGGTGGAGCGGCCCACTGTCAAGTGGGGCCGCTCAGCACTGTCACCGGTGTCTTGATCTCGCGTCCCCCCCAGGCAGTACCACTCACCGGGGGCAGGACTCTTCGTGCCGTACTGCCTCTTCACCCGGGGCCCCCTCCTGGGGTCCGTGACTTTATTTCGCACTGGCAGGGCTCTCACCAGCACACGGGAGCCCTGCTTGTCCCGACGCCGCCATGTTTCGTTTCTCTCCTGCTTCCGCTTCCGTCTGTCAGGCCCCGCCCACAACCAGGCGGGCCGCGGACGGCGGCGGCGATCTCGATCTCGTCTCTCGGTGTAAATGAGGGGTAGGCTCCCTCTGAATTGAAAAGATATAAGGCGGGGTGGGCACCCGCATGTAGGTACGAAGATAAGCGGGGTAGGCTCCCGCAATTAGGCACACCAGCGGGGTGGTCACCCGCAGTAATTAAAGAAATAAGCGGGGTGGGCACCCGCCGCAGGACACAATGCGGGGGAATCCCTACGCTGGGGATTCCCTCTAAGACGATCGCAGCCCAGCGCTGCAGGCGGCAGAGAGAGGCGCTCGGTGAAACCAGGGAAGCGTTCTGCCATAAAAATAAAGCGCTTCTCAGCAGATTGCAGATACAGCGCTCAGCAAGCGTTAGGGCAGCCTAGTGTCCATAAGGCTAGTAAGGAAGCAAAGAAAATAAAGTCAAAAAGGTCCCAGAAGTCTTCCAGGTATCCAGGGGCTGGGCAGGGCCCAGGGAGGCAAGCCTTCCCCTGGGCCCCAGCAGCAGCACGCCCCTGGTAGTTTCAAGTCAAGAACAAGAACATTTTCATGGGGTCACAGCCCCTTCTTTTATACTACATTTTCCTTTGTCTCAACAACTGTAGGGCAAGGGGAGAACCAGATACAACTGGCTCAGGAGCACTTTGTTTTGCCCAGCTCCCCTTTCTATTCACAGGACAGGCCAGGGACATCAGACGCACCACAGCAGGTGGAGCCAGCATTGTGAAGGGAAGGCCAAGCCCTATTCAGGTCCCAGGTGCAACTCCTCCCTCCAATCTACATGCAGATCTCTCCATTCACCACCGGGCAGACTCACCCTGGCTCCTGGAACTCCCCAGCCCTCTCAGCTCCTGTCAATCATAAGCCAGACAGGCAATTTACATCACACAGCACACAGACATGCCAACTTCTCGAAGTGGCACTTCTCCACCAGTCACCATAAATCTGCGCACACCATTGCGCAGCATTTATTCTCACGAGTTCGCACATACCAAACTCGCCCCTGAACTCCTCTCACATCAGGAACTATCATGGACACACATATCCCCCATGCATTCCTAGGGGAGGGCAGGCCAGTCTCACTACATGTAGCACAGAGCGCACGCACTTTACACTGGGACACAGTACTAAAGTGCCTAGAGGCCTAAAACTACTAACACTACATAGGGAAAAAGGCCAGGATAATTGCAAAAAGTTTAGGGGTGAACCTGCCAAAAGGGCCAGGTCCAACACTAACGCATATCCCAGCCACAAAATTTAGAGATGTCCCTCGACATCATGGACATCTATCTACATTGATAGAAAGCACTATCATGGCATTTGCTATTAATGTAGGAAACATTTGACATGCAGTACTATGACACATGGTGGCTGCCCGTCAAAATTTTCTAAAGTTTCTTGTTATTGTTTCAGAAATAAAATCCCCAAACTACTGGCCCCACAGCCTCAAACTTTACTCACAGTATGTGAGGGTCATTATTATTGTTTTCGTGACTTTGATCCCTAGACATAACATTGTACACCTTACATAGAGCACATTTTGTTGCGTATTTTGTCTAAGGCTTCCCATTTCATCAAGTAGTAGGAGGAAGTATTCCTTTTCCACAGCTAATAAGAGTTTTGTTGATGGAATACCAATATTCCACACAATTGTAAAGGAGCAGGACACACCAACAGTATAGCACAGAAAGAACTCTGTTGCATTTGCCACCGAGTACCCTGTCTGCTAAACTCTAGATCAACTCTTTTGTTCTTAATTAGGACTTTATGACATAGTGGGGCAAAATGCTGTATAACCGTATGCCTTATGTTGAGATTGCTGGAGAATCAACTTCTCCAGCTTATCTGAACCTGAAGTGTGCTTCGCCATTGTGGCAGTCGTATTTGTTGGATCATCAGCATTTTCTACACTTCATGACAACAGAAGGTTACTCTCTGAAAGAAAGAAATAAACTCAAGGTTAGTAAGCAATTAAAAGTACACAAGGTCTACAACTGGAAACCAAGCAAAACAGATTATCATTTAGTATTTTTTAAAGCGGGATTAAGACTATCAAAAGAAAATTTTAAGACCTTTACATAGTTAACAAGTCTGCTTGCTGAATATCAATCTACTGAAGTAGCTAGAAGATCATTACTACCAGACATCCAAAAGACTATCCTGATTGTTGTGAACATTTGAGAAAAACTAGTGAGTGTTACTTCTTTTGATTTTACGAGAATTTGCATTATCTATGTTTACCACTGTACCAAAAGGAGAACAAAGCACCCCTCTAGAATGTTTAACGACTAAAATAAAGGAAAAGGAGTGGAAGTCATAATCCAACCTAAACAAATACGTAGACAAGTAAATACATGCCTCATACAGGTAGGGAGTATTGATCCTTTGGGACTAGTCATTTATTAATCAGACTTATCAATAAGGTCATAAGAAGAATTAAGGTAGACCCTCTCTAGGTCTTTTGTGGAAATTTACAAGAGACTCTCTGAAAACAACCCCTGCCCCCATCCAAATCTGATCTGCTACTGTGAGAAATTAGACAAGAAATTACGAAGAGGAGGTTGGGAAAGAGGAGTCAGGAACATTTCACACCTGCAAGAGCTTAAATCACACACCTGGAAAAAACTTGATAAGTCTCTGCAGTTCTTGATCCTCATCATCAGCTGTGCAACTGAAGGGTCTAGCGAAAGGGCCAATGCTGCTCGATGAAAGAGCCTTTTTTATCCCAGATTCATTTTTCAAGAGTCTGTGCTTCGGGTTCTGGTGCTTCTGCATATCTTCCCTGTATCTTCACTATTCACTAGAGCCCGCTTGCTACATGCCATGAATTACACATGCACTGCCTCTTCTGTGAAACTTCTCCCATGCCTACCTACCGGGCCAGTCTATTATACCACCATCTCCTACCAAACAACTTTGGTTTAAGCTGAAACTCAAGCCAGCCTCTAATAAGCAGTCCCCTAGATCTTCTTGAGGGGAGAAAGTGAGAAGTCCTTTGGAAGGAGATACAGTGGGGTATGGTAGAAAAATGACTTCACTAAAATGTGGTTTCTCACATGTTTATGCCAACTTCAGAATTAGGCTATGCTTACTCAATATCAGACTAAGGCCCATATTTATCAATATTTCACGCAATGCAGCAAGTCACCTTGCTGTGCTGCGTGAAAGGGAGCGGCAGGAATGAGCCTTATACAACATTATATCGCACATTCCTGCTCTCTGCCTACGCTGGGGTGCAAACTGCTGCCTTAGCGCCAATGCAGGCACCCTTTCACCATGGTGCAAGGGTTCCTGCATTGTGGGCAGGATTGTTTTTGTGGAGAAAGGGACACCTTCTTGCACAAAAACAATCCTCAGAGGTATTTTCCTCTTGTCAGAAAAGGGAAGCAATGAGTAGAAATAAAAATATTTCTCCTCATTGTACTTGTGGTGGGGAGGTGTACTAATCTGGAGCATTCCCAGGTCTACCAATGTTGGTAAATCTGGGAATGTGTCAAAGTGCATGGGTGGGTGCATGGGAACACCCACACTCCACCTACGGCACACCTCCCTGCAGCAGAGTAACGCAAGGCTGCGATTTGCACTGCCTTGCAGTACTCTAGATTTATCATGCTCCTCAGAGCCATGAAATGTGGCTAAGTGTGGCTTGAAAAAGTCTAATTTAGGTTTTGCGTCACCCTTGTGTCCCCTTGCGTGGCACAAGGAGGATGCAAAACCTTGATAAATATGGGCCTAAATGTGCAGAGTACAACATTGAAATACAAAATAGCAGTACATTTAAAATGTTTGTTAATGTGCAAGAATGCAATGGCTTTTGTTAGTACTTCAAGCAGGTTTTATGATCTACCTTTCTGACTGGAGCAGGATGTTGCTGGTGTTTTCTTAGAGCCTGCCTTGGTCTGCGCTACACTACTCTCCTCACATTCCTCTAATATAAGGAGGATAACAGCCTAATCTGAGGCTGATGTGCAATGTGGGTCCTTTTAAGCACCCATCCACCCCCAATGTTGTCTCAGTCATGCAGGTCACAGGCCCTGGGTCTAACTGGTGCGCAATCAGTTGCTTTCCAAGGAGGAATCCAGGGCCCTGGATCACCTGCAAAGCTGAGTAGACCATGGACTTCGTGTCATTGATTTTTACTTCAAAACTGTCAACAAGGTACCCCATATTTTCTGTGCTAGCTTGCAGGGTATGGCCAATGGTACTGAAAAATAATCTGCTCAGGTTTCAGTTTCATTCGCTCAACTATAGTCATGTAGCCACTTGTACCCTCAGGATATAAAATTCCTCTCATTGATACCCACCTCATTAACAAACCTAGTGGTGTTTGGGTGAATGTACTTTTGAGCACCTGTGGCTATTTCACAGATATCCATAATGGCTAGGATAAGTGTCACTGGGCCCTAACAGGTACCCATGCCCACTGATAGCATAATGCTTTTCAAGGGAGCAGCTGACATTAGGTCCATTATTGGACAGTCCCTGTTAGACTACTTTCAAAATCTGAGCTATTAATTTGGTTGGGGTGACTACTGCCAGCTTTATAAACACAATATGGTGAGGACAAAACGTAACTCCGGGAGGCTCATTGCTCAATCCCTGATAGCTATGGTGCAAACGGCAGGCAATCCCCAAGTGTGTATTAAATTCAAGTATTACCGACAGTTTCGAAGTCGAAGAGACTATGCAATAACACTCCCAGCAAACTTATGAAAATAAAGTGAAATTAAATCAGCAAAGAGTCATCAAGTTCATTTAAATGGGTCATGGGGAACCGTAGATATTAAGCTTTAATTTTTTTAAGGCAAAAAGTGTCTAGAAAAGTCAAGCACTATTAAATCACAAGTGTTTGTGGTTGGATAGGTCCTAGGCATGCTTTCAGGCTGATCCTGATCTAATGGAGGTTTGCTACACTAAGCAAACTACTTGGACCATCAAAGTTTTTGCCTTTGGACTTAGTTTCTGAAATTAAAGTCAAAAGCCTCCAGCAGGGCAAGGGTGAAGGCTATAGCCGGGCAGGCCTCCACAATGTGTATACATTTTCTGTGAGGACTCGCTGAACCTGTTTAAAAATAGCAAAATGCAGAGAGTTGGACAAACCTGGTTTTCTGGCACCATAGAGTTCGACCTTCCAGGGCTAACCTCAACACCATACCTTGGTCCTCTGGATATGGATAAAATGACCAGGTTTCACTTTGCTCCAATTGCTGGGAAGGTTCCATATGCTCATCCAAGAAGACTTTAGCTCAGAGCAGCAGCCTAGGCCCCTGGGCCCAGATTTACAAATCCCTGGCATTGCCATTGTGTCAAGTAAGGTGGTGCAATGCAAGGGCTTCAATAAGATTTACTTAACCATGCAAAGCCACCTTGTAATTCTCTGTGTGGGAGGTAAATCTAGAGTAATGCAAGGCAGCGCAAGTCACTGCCTTGCATTATTCTGTATTGGAAAGGAGTTCCATGGGTGGAACACAGGTGCTCCCACACATCGACCCATGTTTTTTGGCACTTTCTTAAACTTACTAAGACTAGTAAACCTGGAAATGCGTCAAAATGGTACGCCATCCCAACAGAGGTGTAACAAGGTGAAATATCTTGATTTCTTCTCATTATTTTCTCTTTCTATGTGTGCTATAATCTGAAGAGGAAAATGCATCTGAGAATTGTTTTTGTGCAGGAAGGTGTCTCTTCCTGCACAAAACCAATTGTCTTGCTGTGTGGCATTGTGTGACTTCTAAGTAAATCTGGCCCCAAGTCTCTCTCCAGGCAGGTATGTTGCATGGGACAGTCTTCTCTAGTCAGCTCGTCCCTCTTGTAGTCAGGTGTCTTTCTGCATTTTGTGTCCATGAAGCAGCCAAACAGGAGGCCAACATCCTCACCTTTGAAGAGCAGTTCATGTCACTGGGTGTCAGCAAGATTCATGAGTGCTTGAGTGAGTCTTCTTCTTCCAGCAGGAGTCAAGCATTTCCTGTGTTCCAGTAGGGCCTTCTTTTTCAGATGGTGTCTTCCTAGGTCCAGGTAAGGGGTTAGGTTGATTTATCCTGTGTATTAGCCAGTAATTGGAGACATTCTGCCACCTAATTGTAACTATTGCCTCAGTCAGTCATGTCCCTTTGCAGCACTTATTCTTTGCCTTAATGTAAAATTACCTTGATGCCCCGATTTCAATATTTTAATAATCCTTCTGCCACCAGGCAGGTCTGCCTTCAGCTCTTTAGCCAACCCCCTTTTTAGGTAAGTTTGTCTGCTACCTGACAAGGTCCAAACTGGTTCTCTCCCCTACTGTGACTAGAACCTAGCTTTATAGGAGGGTCCTGGGAGTTCATTGGAGAGTGTCTCTCTAGCATCTCTACGTCAAAATAGGTAGTGCTAAGGATGTCCTTCATTTTGCCAGCTATTCCTGTTTTCTCCTGGATAGCTAACCCCTTTTAAAGGCCATCAGTAACATCATGTTGTCCTTCCTGGGCTCAGAGGCAGGCCATTTTCTTCTAGCCCAGGTTCGTTAACTCTCCCAGCCAAAGATGTGTATTCCAGATCTGAAGGTGTGGTCAATGGCAAAATTGGTTTAAGACAGTTCTGAGTCAGGCAGCCTAAAGTACATTTTATAAAGCTACTTTTATACTCAAGTTCAAAAAAACAGATTTCACAATTAATCAGATGTTGAAAATGAAATAGAAAATAACTTTAATGGCTTAGCTAGCCTTTTCACAGGTGCATATAGAGAATTACATATTTTAATCCCACCAATGTGTGCCTTATGTAAAATGTAGCAGAATAGTGAAACAGCACTTACGTCATCAGTCATTGTGAAGGCACACTTTTTAGAGTATGCTACTTTAAAAAATATATATTAAGTACCGTACTTTGTGGGCTTACAACTTAAACTTTAGGATTGACCTATTTACAAATAAAATTGGGTTTGCTACATAATAAGGCACTATTCCTTACCATGCGATACTGCAATGCTTTTCTAAATATGGATCCTAGTGCCTTTGGAGGCCAATATTTGTGTGATGTATGTGAGTGGTGCTTTTGGTTATTCCAATGAAATCGCTGAGTGCTGTCATTTTTCTATTGGTGCCAAACTCCCACGTGTTTGTAGAGCAAATTGCTCCTGTTCTGGAGCATGCACCAAAGGGAACAGGGAACAAGGCTTCCCCACGTGGCCTGTCAGTGGGGAGCCTTCCTTGAGCTGTAGAGGAGCACTGCTGTGATCCTTGTGCCTTGCTGGCCATGACTCTCTTATCTGCTAAGCATTTTTTTCATTTGTGTATACTCTCTGTAGAAGGACGCAGATGTACCAGTTTTAGGGTGACCAGATTTTGATAATCAAAAAACGGGAGAGGTCAGACATAAAAGTAGGTCTAAAGCCTTTAGTCTTCTATATCTGGCCTGTTCTTTTTTTGCATAGCCACATACACACACACACACACACACACACAGAGTGGTGTTAACTCCCACAAAGGATTTGGTGCTCCACACCTGAGTCTAGTCAACAAGTAACTACATTCAGTATTATGTAAAGCACATTAGGTTGCACAAAAAGGGGGGGAATCATTTTGTATCAAACCATGAAGATGTATTAAAGTTTAATGGTTTATAGAAAGCAAAAATCAGGTTAGCAGCAAGTTATGATCATAATGCATATGCTTCAATTACTAAGCAACCAATTAGATCAAATCATATGCAGTAGAGAACAAACCAGCATGCGGTCACCTCAAAGGGAAGGATAATGGAAAAAGGCAGTCCTATATCTGAGATCGCACTCTAAAATCCTCTGTTCTTTTCTGCTCTAAAGACACACAAATACTAAGGGGGATATTCACAAGGAGCTAACGCCGAGTTAACGGCACTTTATTGCAGCCAAAGTTGAGATAAATTGATTGCCCCAGTCACAAGCTGGTGTTAACAGCCCACAGCACCAGTTTACCCACGATAGCAGCCGCAAAAAACATCGCCACAGAAGACCCCCGCAACTATCGCTAATGAGATGCAGAGTAGGTGTTCCTGTGCCCAAAGCCGCGACAACACCACTCCAGAACATTCACAATGACCAGCCAGAACTGCGATAAGAACACAAAGCAGGCGATAAGGCACGTTAGCAGCAGGAAAATAACACCTGCTCTGACCTGGTGTAAATTTGGACCACAGCCTGCACCAGAAAAGGGAGCACAGCCCACAGCCACATCGGAAGGGCAACAAGACCATGGAGCCACCAGTCATGCGGGCCGGACACCCAAGAGGGCCACAACACCCGCTGCCACCACCCCAGGACCCCAACACCCACCTGGACCACCACACAGGCAGCTCAGACAAAGACAGCAGACCCCCAGGAAACGCACCAGCCACACAGACCCAACACCTGACAATGTCATTGCCCACCACAGGCTCAAATGGACAACCATCGTACGCATCCTGACCAACAACGCCCAACAGGCCCAAGGCACTAACACAGCAGACAACCAACATCCCACCCCACACAAAGCTGCTGGTTGTGCAG
This sequence comes from Triturus cristatus, assembly GCF_964204655.1. Lineage (NCBI taxonomy): Eukaryota > Metazoa > Chordata > Amphibia > Caudata > Salamandridae > Triturus > Triturus cristatus. Next base: position 255,786,132 of record NC_140586.1, read on the forward strand.
CACCTGTTGGCCTGTGGTACCCCCCAACCAACACCCGCCACAGTCGGAGGAGACACATAGCCAGCCACATCAAGTCCCTCACACCTGACCTGGACATCACCATCAGCCTGTTACCCTAGTCCCTATACATCCAACACAATGCGCAGGATCCGCTGGACACCAAGCAAGGCCCATACGCCATAGCTGGAAGGACACACATGTCGGAGGCAATCCACAGCACACATGTCATACCTGTGCTCCCTGCCGACACAGCACACAATCACTGCAACAGAAAGCACACATCTCACATCAATGTGCAGTCAACAACTGAACACCGTGGAACCTCCACCAATCTCGCCTCCAAATACCCAGCCACTATGCACGATTCCTCCATCCTTCGACAGTCCAGCAGCAACCAGCGTCCCCAGGATGGCACCAAGAGAAATGCACAGCCCCTTGGCAAGTTCCAAATGAACACCCCACTCAACTTAACTCCACAACCATGCAACTCAGAACTCTGTCAATGCACACGTCACAAAATCAAAACCAACATGCCAAACAACATGCCCACCCACTAGACACGACAGAACAACTCACAACGGTAACCTGGGCAAGCCGTGAACATGAGCCCTCAATGGCATGGCACCTCAGCCACACACTAGCTGAATGTGGGGAGAGGTGGCAACCAGGCATGTGTGAAGGATGCAGAAGAACCATGACTGGGAAAGCACACAATGCCGAGAGTGGCAAAGAGTTGCAGGACAGACCACAGTATGCTGAACACACCCCTATCCATGGTGACATACACCTCTGGTGTATGGAGTGTAGTGAACAGTGGATGCAACCATGTCACCCCGGCCAGTGGAGGAGTTCGCGGAAATGTTGCCTGTTACATCCCCCCGTAAGCGTGAGGGGAGTGGGATGGCCCGGCGTATGGCAGGCCAGCGTAGGGGTGTGAATAAAAAGCATGTAGCTCTGGGCATGGTCCTCTTCCGGAAAGCCCAACATCTCTGCCAAGGTGGTGCCTCTCACCAGGCCACGAGGCCGACGCCATCCTCGTGAGCGAAGTTTCTGCGATCCTGTGCGCCTGCCACACCCCGGCCCGCTGGACCCTTGAACCCGACCGTCAGGCCCACCCCTGAGCAGCCAGGCCACACTGATCACCTGCCGACATCGGTTTGTGTCAAGGAGGGCCCACCGCGTGCCTGCGCAAGCTCCAAGCCAGAGGCCCGAGACACTGGCAGCCTCTCAGACGATCACGCCCTCCACGACACAGGCCCGCTTTAGACCTTTCTTGTTGGCGTACTCTACTGCCACCTCCGGCCTACATTACGGTCAAGTGGGTCACACATTTGGAACTGAGTCTTGATTACACCATGGCAGTGAACATTATTTAAGGCAGAGTTCATGTCACTAAACTCCCTTCGATGTGGTGCCACCAAGTCAGTGCATAGCATTACAACCACACATGTCGGTGGGCCTACGCGGACAACTGCCCTCGGTCTATGCTGCGCATGAGTAGGTCACTGAATTGGAACTGGACATCGATTATTCAAAGGCAGAATACATGTCATCGCACACAAGGCAAGGCGTAAGAGGATGACGCATTACAGTCATCATTGAATCATCATTACGGAGGTGATCGAACACTACCGACAACTGCCCTGGTGTCACTAACTCTGTGCATCGCGCGCTAATGACAGGTGGGTGTGGGCCACTGCTGACTGCTGCCTACACTGCGGTCCAGTAGGTCACAGAGTCTTGATTTAGCGATGGTGGAGTTCATATCAGTGTACCAGCATCATCGCATACTGCATACCCTCTCAGCACCAGTGCCACTAAGTCTGTTCCCCGACATTCATGGACACTCTCTGGTTGTACATTTGTGGCGTCTGAGCTATGGACTAGGGGCTAGTTCTCATCCTCATGTAGCTGATACCGAATTGGTGGTGAAAACGAGGCTGTCTCATTCCACTGCACCATTTGCTGCTTCCGGATAACATCAGACCTTCTGCATCATGCCCTGGAGGACACCTTCCTCTGTCCACCGCAAGAGTCCACCACATTCACCTTTGACATCGATGAGGACCTGTTCACTGCACGTGAACCTACCTCAGTGCACCGGAAGTCACCGTCCCGTGGCAGGGTGCCTGTGCTGGCCGCTGTGCATCCGGGGCCACTAACTCTGTGCTGGTCAGGTCCGGGACCCCTCCTTCTGAGATATTGGATGGCCTCTGAGGCGATGGCCTTAGGGTCATCAACGCCATGTGTCTGTGCTCTCCGCTGCCTACGGCCTCAACTGCGGTCCACCACGGTTCACACACCAAATCGAGTCCTGACCGGCCCAGACGTCGCATCGCCGCAGGAGGCACACCACCAGCAGGACCACCTCCAACCGCCATCTGCCAGAGTTGAAACGGTGGTCCTGACAGACTTACGGAGTTGATCACACCGTTCGTGGATGCCATCATCAGACTGATACCCTGCTCAGCACTCCAGGTGCCACTGACTCAGTGCACCGCAAGCCATCGTCCGTTAATGATTGAGTTTTGTGCTGTGGAGAGGTTGTGCAGCGATGTCACCACAAGCCGTGTGGGAGTCCTGGGACGTTGATGAGGAAGATGATGCAGGTGTAATACACCCCACTGCATCTGCATCAGGAATATCTCAAAGGGACACAATCCAAGACTTTTTCTTAACATGGGCGCGCTCAGCTGTTGTGCCCAGATCTCAGTGCGCTGCAACTCACGGACACTTCTGTTTGCCCATTGTGTGCCCTCTGGACTTGCTCAGGCTACCTCCATGACGCTCCGCAGTTGTCCCTGTGATGCTGGTGTTGTCTGTTTCCATATTCATTGCGTTAACTGTTGTATTTGTTGCCAGCACCAACAACTCCCTGAGAGCTGGCTTGCACCCACCCCACACATATCCAGCACAGGCGTCACTGTACAGGGGTTTTCAGTTTCCGTTGCACTGGTGTCCACTGTTCAAGTGGTTGCCAACACCAAGCACTCCGTGCGGGCTGGCTTACACTCATCCCACACACATCCAGCACAGGCATCACTGTACATGTGACCCTGCCAATAAAGGGGCCGGGCGCACGTGCCCGTAGCCAGTTCAACATCATGTCTGCGTGTGTCCCTGTGATCTTGTTGAATGCATGGGGGCCCAGGGCCCTGCGACATTACCTTGTGCTGTGTACAGCAGATGCAGGCATGTCACCGCAGGCATCGGGTTTGAGCTTGGACATGTAGCTTTGTCGTCACCCACTCAATTCCTAAGGGGAGTGGCCTGGGCCATCGTGCACAAGGCCAACATGGGTGTGTGACTGATATTTGCGTACCCCTGGGTGGGGTTGTGTACTGTGAATGTGCATCTACATGTGTCCCTACAGCAGTGTGGGTCTCCTTTGTGGGGTGTAGGTGGTCCCTGAAGTGTAATTGACACCAACGTATGTGATCTAGTTCACCTTCCATGGGTTCAGACCCCACCCACACCTGTTGGGCCACCTCCTTTTGGCGTGCTGACATGGCATTGGGGTGCCATGTGTGGGAGGGTGAAATGTCATGAGCCAGCTGTGCTTGTGGATGCTTCCTGCTGTGTGGTCTGTTGCAGGCTCTGTGTTCTCCTCTAAGTAGCTTGGCTGCCCGGGTCCTGGTGGTGGGTTGCGTGGGATGTCCATGGGCTGTTGTAGGGCGTCGGTGTTGAAGGTGTGGTGGTCCTCTCTGGCATCACAGATGTGTTGTCTTCTGTGCTCTGCTGGAGGTGTTGTGTGCCCCTCTGCAATGTGAAGTGGAGATGCATGTTGACATTGTGTTGACATGTATGTTGGCGCATTGTTCTGGGTTACATGCAGACTGTATGACAATGTACATTGTGACTCTTTGGGAGGTGCTGAATACTGCTAAGGGACAGTGTACATTTGGACTACATGACGGATGTGAGGTCATACGCGTACATTTCCATTTCACGGTTTCCTGCTCTGTCAGATGTAGTAGGCATGTGTCTGTGCATGTGCGTAGCCAGTTGTGTCCTCTGTTCTGCAGTGTCGGCTTTGCACATTGTACCACGTTGTCATCAGTGTGGGTGTGCTGTTCTTGCTATGTGTGTGTGCTGCAGTGTGTCAAGGGGATGAGAGACATGATCCAGGGTAATGGGTGTGCAGTGTGCTACACCTCGTTGTGCATGTGTGCCATTCTGCCCATCTCCCCCCATCCCCCCAGTCCCTGGTCGTCACTCACCCTGTTGATGTTGTGTCAGGTCCTCTCGAGCTGTGTCCGTACTCCCTACTCCTTGCACCGTCTCCACACTGATGACTGTGGCCTCAATTCACTCCATCTCCGCCTGTGGCGCTGGACGGCCACCTCCTGTCGCCGTTGCAGCCTTCCTGTTAGCAGCGGGTTTGTGCCTGGCTTAGGTTGTCACATCATGCCAGCGACTCTTGGCCTCCTTGATTGGCCTCCTCGGCAATCCAACTGCATTCCAGGTGGTCGACTTGTGGGTCAGTTGCTGGTAGTGTTCTGTCACCTCCGTGACGCTGATCGGGTTTTGCTGCGGACCTCACCCCGTCTTCCTCTCCCTCTTCTCCTCGGTCATCCCCGACTCCGTTGTTCCTTGCTGGTGGTCTGTGGGGATTGTGGGGTTCACATTGGCCTCTGCACTGGGTCAGGGTGCATCCATATTGCTACGTGCTTTGGCTTGTTTCTGGTGTGTTGTTTCCGTAGTTTATATGGTGCATTCTCCCGCCAGATGCGTGGGATTTGCAAGCCTGTGGCAGGTTTTCGCTACTTTTTGTACTGCGATTGGCCTCATCGCATTTTTTTTGCATTTGAATTTCGCATTTTTGCTGTGTGGTGTTGATTTTTACGCTGGCATTTGATGCCTTATCTGGTCACTATCTCATGCTACCGCCACGTTGTGAATACTTGGTTGGCACGGTGAAATTTTCCCGCGATAGGCTGCACTGTTGAGAGTTGCGTTAGGCTACTCTTGCGGTAGTTATCACACGTTCTTGTGAATATAACCCTAACATTTTACATCACTACACATAGTTCTCAAAAAGACTGCCCAATCAGGTTAAAGCAAAATTATACAATTACATACTAAATATGTTTTCAAAGTTTCTCACAATACAAGGTTCTCTATGCATCCTTCAAACTTACACTATCTGTAACAAGATGAGCTATATGGGCTATTCTGTACATTGCAGATGTCTCTAGAATGTGCTAGTCATTAAAAACATTCCACAAATTACAAAGAAAGAAAAGAAGGGAAAAGGACATTGACATAAATAAAATGTTTATGTGTCACAAAGCTAAGATGCACAAACAACAGTTGATGGACAGAATGCAGAACAATGTCATACATTCACCCCAGTACAGAGATCTGGGCCTAAATCCATCAATTTTTTGCTCACCATGCAGTTCCAGTTTGAACCCAGCCATATGCAAATCAGTCTTGACCCTGTGCCTCATGGGAACAGTCCAGCCCGAACTGCCAAGCCAGGTCCTCCCTGGACTGGAAACAAGAATCCTAGGACCAGTTTCGGGGTTTCACCCCTCTTCAGCCAGGATAGCTTGATTCCAGTGGCATGGTGAGCACGGGACCCACGTCTGGACATACCCTTCCCACTCAGGGTGACAAATGCAAAAACAACAGTTGATGGACATAATGCAGAACAATGTCATACATTCACCCAGGTACAGAGATCTGGGCCTAAATCCATCGTTTTTTTGCTCACCATGCCGTTCCAGTTTGAACCTAGCCATATACAAATCAGTCTTGACCCTGTGCCTCATGGGAACAGTCCAGCCTGAACTGCCAAGCCAGGTCCTCCCTGGACTGGAAACAAGCATCCTAGGACCGGTTTCGGGGTTTCACCCCTCTTCAGCCAGGATAGCTTGATTCCAGTGGCATGGTGAGCACGGGACTCACTACGCCACTGTGCTTGCAAAAATGCTGGAGAAATTGATTAATCAACAACTGTCAACTGCCGTGGAGACCAATTCCATTCTCCACGATTCCAGTCGGGATCCACGCAGGTTTTAGCATGGGGACAGCGCTCCTGGAGGTGGCAGGGTCTTGTCAGGGAGAATTCGGACAAGAGCACACCAATTATGCTTCTTTATTTGTTGGCAGCACTCAACCCTGTATCACATTCCATCCTGCTCAACAGACTTAACTAACATGGGCATTCAGGCTCTTTTCTTGTTCAAATCCTTTGTTGGAGGGCAGATCCCATTTCGTGTATTTACACCCCTATTTTTCATCACCTTAACCACTGATATGTGGTCTTCTGCAGGGCTCTGACCTGAGCCCGCTTCTTTTTAATCAATACCTTTCTCCCTTGGTGGATCTCATTGAATCCTGTGGTGTCAAGGTAGTGTTGCACGCCAAAGACACCCAATCCTTCCAAGATAACATGGAGGCAGCTGTTTAAAATTTTAAAGAGTGTCTCAGAGGAGTCACAGTTGGATGGAGGCAAACTTCCTGAAACTAAATTTCATCTAACCAAAAGTTTTGTTTTTTAACCAAAGTGGCCCCGCGCGGCCCTCCCTCTGGTGGTCTGTGGAACTAAATGCTCCTCCTAGTCCTACCTCTTCGTCTAGAAATCTTAGCATCATTTTTGATTCGACTCTCTCCTTTGCCACTCAAATTAATCAAATATCATTGTCCAGCTTCATGAAGTTGAAAATCTAAAAATCATTCCCTCACCTGGTTCCTGAGGAGATGAGAAATTCTGTAGTTCATGCTCTAGTCACCTCGCGTCTGGACTACTCAAACAGCCTCTACCTTGGTCTCCCTGTGAACCTGATAATGCAGACTTCAGTTAATACAGAATTCAGCAGCTACACTTATTAGGATATTCCTGGCCACCATCACATCTGCAGTGGCTCCCAGTTGAATAGTGCATTAAATTTAAAGCTCTGACGCTTGCCTTCAGAGCTTACCATGGTGAGGCTCCATGTTACTTGTCAAACAGACTGTCCCCATACACTCATGAGAGGGTACTCAGATCCAACAACAGCTGCCTCATACTGATCCCAAAATTCTTGAAATCTCACCATGGAGGCAGCTCCTTTACTGTTCTCACTGCTAAATAATGGAACAGCCATCCACCTAATCTGGTTGAGCAGAGTCTCTGCCAACCTTTTAAGCCACTTAAAACTTGGCTATTTGACATAATTTAGCTTCTTTGATACTCAGGTTGGCCCATATTATCTCTCAGAGTGCCGGGACACTTCTGTTTGAAGCAGCTGCATGCTTTATCATGTGATGATTGATTGATTAAACAATAAGCACATTAATCACACTAAGCATAAGCAATAAATACGGAAGAACAGTCAAATTTCTAAAATCAACAAGAAGCCTTGTTCGACAACATTGTATATTGGTAGCTCAAAAAGGACACAAATCATCAAAATCGGAAACATCACAACTCTCAACCCCCCACAATCAAAACCACACAACTACACACACAGTGCCTAAATTATACTCACACTCCTAGGATATTGCATTCACTTTCATGAATACCATCAGTAATCCAAATTGAACTGTGGAAGATCAGGCACACAGTTTGAATCGGGCAACACTTTAAAGGGCATATTTATGAGCCCCTTTGAGTCGCTCTTGCACCACGCAATGTGGCGCAAGAGTGGTCAAATGTAAAACAAGATTTATGAAGCCACACTTGTGTGGCCCTGTGTGGCTTCATAAATCTATTAGTAATTCTCGAGTTATATAACACTGCACAAATTGCTGCCATGCATTACGCTGCACTAGAGAGGCTTTTCCATGGGTGTTTGCGTGGGTGTTCCCACGCAACATACATGTATTTTGACGCATTCCCAGATTTACAAGAACAGGTAAACCTTGAAATGCGCCAAAAAGACATGGCTCTCCAGAAGAGGCGTAATGAGGGGAAATATCTTTATTTCTCCTTGTTTTTACCTCTTTCTATGTGTGCTGCTTCCTACACAAAAACAATCCTGCCTACAACACAGGCACCTTTGCACCATGGTGCAAAGGTGCCTGCATTGACACTAGACTGCCAAAACATCACCAACGGAAAAGAACAAGAATGTGCTGCATTAGATAAATGTGGCACATTCCTGACCTTTCCTTGTGACTCTGGCAGCACAGCAAGGTGACTTGCTGCACTGCCCTGCACCGCAAAAGTTATACATATACCCTTAGGATTGGGAGTGAATTTTAAGTCATCCTGGCTCAGTTGGTAACCATCCCCTGGTGCCAGTTTTGCTAGCGCTTTTCTTTATGCAAATTTGAGGACCATAAAGCACTTCACTGAATGGTCCATGTGCGGTGTTAATCTCTTTTTTTTTTTTTACATTTTTTTTTTTTTTTTTGTCCTCATCTCACCTATAAACTGCTAGCAGGACATAACCGGTCAGTTTTAATAATGGGGCGCCCTCCGACCGCCTGCCATTGTTTAGGTTATCCAACCAATCCCCTTTTGTCGTCCGGGATTTAGGTGTTAATCATAGGACCATGGTATTTATCGACCATTAGCAACTGCAGAATGGAATCAACAGAGTCTCAATTCCTGGCCCAGACGAACAAAGGGTGCCCAAAGTGAAGGAAGGCTAGGGCTGGAACTCATAACATCTAACCGGGCCATAGCCAGTGCTGATTTTAACCAGTCTTCTACTTTCGGGGGGAGGGGGTCTTTCCACATGAAACATATCTCCCTTCGGGCCAACAAAATCAAACATAATAACAGCCCTCTGAGTGGTTGAGCCAAACCGGCAGTGGACACCTGGTCGTTGGCAAAAAAGATCAGAGAGCCGTTCAACACGATATCTATTCCGAAGGTCATACATAAGTATCTGCACACCCCTTCCCAGTATTTTCCCAATTCAGCGCATTCAAAAAAGATGTGTACGTCGTTGGCTTTAGGGAGTGAGCACCTGGGGCATCTCGGCTCCGGGTCTGGGGCAAATTTCGAGATCTTCTCCGGAGTATAGTAAATTCGATTAGAAACAAAAAAGTGATTTCTCTTCAGACTGGCAGATTTTGTGTATTTATAAAGCAGGGTCATGGAGGGTTCCAGGAGGCTCCCAATATCTGGTTCAAAAGGAGAGTCATTCCAGGCTGAAACCTGATGTGGAATACCAACGTCATCTGCGTTGATCAGGAGCCTGTACCAGATAGAGATTTCCTTCTTAAGATGTTGAATGTTCTTGAGAGCATCTTCCACCTCACCATTTCCCCTTAGATTCTCCTTCTCCGTTTCAAACCATGATTTTAGTTGAATAAACTTGAACCTCGAGAACCCCGAGCCTATTCTTGCTTTCAATACCTCCCAAGGATGTATGCCATTTTCATCCCCCAACTCAGACCAAGTCACGACCCCGGCTCTTTTAATTGGGAGTGCCATACTATCCTGGAGGCAGGGGGGGGTCCCCGGAGAGTCCCAGATCGGTGCCTGATCGGAGTAGTAACCTATCCCACATTTGGAGCGGATGAAATACCAGACCTCCAAGGCATTTTTGATCACCTTCAGCCTTACTCGTTTGAAGAATTTTGGGGAGCCAAACTTGTAAAGAAACCCTGCTTTATTGCCCCCGCCTTCAGTACTGACCGACTCCCCCAGCAACTTACCCCAGGCACATGCAGTTGGTACCCCTAAAAGCATCCTGATAGCCTTAAATTGAAAGGCAACCAGATAGCAGCGGATATCTGGAAGGGCCAATCCCCCTTTAGCTAGGCGGCGCCTCAATTTTTTCCAAGATAGCCTAACGCCCTTCTCACCCCAGATGAAACTCCCGATTTTACTTTGCGCCTTTGAGATAGAGTGTTTAGGGAAACCTAGAGGAACCGCGTTGAACAAGTACGTTAATTTCGGGAGGATAGTCATTTTAACTAAATTCACCTTCCCGAAGATGGTCAAGGGGAGGTTCCTCCACCTTGCAAACAGCTGGTCAATTTCATTTATTATTTTCCCTATATTAATAGATGGAATTTTCCCCAGATCTTTCACTATAACTATACCAAGATATTTAAATGTATTGCTGGTAACCCCACTCCACTGATCTATGTTCCAACACATAACCTCCGTCTTCGTGGGGTTAGCCAGATATCCTGAAATTGCTCCAAAATCTTCCAACAGAGCCCCGACCTTTGGCAGTGTTATCTCGGGGTCATCTGTGTAGATGATTATGTCATCCGCATATAAAGCGATTTTAGAGCGATATTGCTGTGTCTTAAACGGAGGTATGGTCTCATCTAGCCTTATAGCCTGGGCAAGAGGCTCAATATAGAGGTCGAACAGCAAAGGGGAAATAGGGCAACCCTGCCTGGTCCCTCTTTGGATAGTAAAACTGGGAGTAAGTGCACCGTTGATAAGGATCTTAGCTGAAGCATCCTGATAGCACCCTCTCAGAGTGTGAATAAAGATTGGGCCCAATCCCATCTCCTCCAACACCTCCCAGAGGTAGACCCAGCACACCCTGTCAAAGGCCTTGGCGGCGTCTAGCGCGACCACTGCCAGGGGTTCGAGTCTAGAGATCGCCAAATTGATGTTCCCAATAAGTAGCTGTGTTTGTTCTTGGATATGTCTCTCAGAAATGAACCCTTTTTGGTCTGTATTAACCAATCCAGGGGCTAGCTTGCCCAATCTCCCTGCCAAAATACCCATGAAGATTTTATAGTCTGCATTTAGCAGGGAGATTGGGCGGTAGGAATCCGCTTTAGCTGGGTCTTTTCCTGGCTTCAGGACCAGAACAATGATTGCCTCCCTCCACGAATTGGGAACTTGACCTGTTGGGCTATAGATTGACTGAAAAAGGGATCCCAAAACGGGGATGACTTCCTCAGAGAGAGATTTGTACACCTCGTTTGGGAGGGCATCAATACCAGAGGCTTTGCCGTTTTTAGACTGCTTTATTTGAGTTCTTATCTCCTGCAGCGTAATTGGGGAATCGAGGAAGTCTTTATTGGCCTGTGTCAGCGTGGAGAGGGATTTTGAGCTCAACCACCCGCGTATTTGTTGTTTAGAAGGAGATAAGTTCTCCCTGTATAGATCCGCAAATAGGGTGAGTATAGTATTTTGGATGTCGCCTATATCTGTGGATCTATCCCCTTGGTTATTTATCACCAACTCAGCTATGTCATTCTTCGAGCGTTCCGATCTCGCTTTCCATGCCAAAAGGGCCCCGGCCCTCTCGCCATATTCATAGTTCTCCATCCTATTCCTATCCCATTGCTTCTTGCACTTCTCTTCTAAGATGCCTCTATAGCGTTGTCTTGCCTGTTCAAGATCAAGTTCTACCCGCGACTTCCTTTGTCCATCTGGGGAGTTTGAAAGCCTCAAAAACTCGGCTTCCAGCAATCTGATCTTTTCTTCGCCCAATTTCAATGCACTTCCCTCGGAACGATTTTTAAAACAAATGAGACTGTGCAGTCGGCCTCTTAGATTAGCCTTAAAGGCATCCCACACGACCTCAATGGCAGCTGAACCAATGTTGGTGTCAAAAAACTCCGAAGATGATATTTTGACTGCCTGAATCAAATCTGGATCGTCTAACCTTCCCCTGCTAAGTGTCCATCTCGATTGAGATTTTAAAGAAAAATTTTTGATGGAACAGAAAACGGGGGAATGGTCCGAAAGATGGCTAGGGAGAATGGATATGTCGGAGTCCTTGCCAAGTAGGAGCTTACTGGCTAAGAGGTAGTCAATCCTGGAGGAGTGATGGAATCTCTTGCTATAAAATGTATATCCAGCCCTATCACCTTTCAAAAACCTCCACACGTCTACCAGGCCAAGGTCATGCATCATATTCTTCATTGCCCGTCTAACAAGAGGATTCGGAATTGAACGAGCCTGATTTGACCTATCTAAATTGGGATCTAATAAGGCGTTGAAATCTCCTCCAACAATTATTGGAGGAGCTAAGAACATTAGCTTAGATTGCAGCTTAACAATGTAAGAAGGGTCGTCAATGTTAGGACCATAAAATGAAGCACACGTTAAGACAGTGCCCCCAAAGTCCAACTGCGCTATCACCCATCTCCCTGATTTATCAGTCTGGATGGATTTAATTGTACAAGTTATCCCCCGTTTAACTAGAACAGCAACCCCACGGCTATTCATACCTTGGTCCGAGACGCCATATGCTTTTATCCAAGGGACTCCTGAAAACAATTTATCCGACTCCCCAGTGGTCAGATGGGTTTCCTGTAAGAGACAGACCCGGGCTTTCGCGAGTTCGAGATATTTCATAATCAGCCTTTGCCTCCTAATACATCGTAACCCATTTACGTTCCATGCAAGAAGGCTCAAACCGGTCTGGTCTATAGTTACATCAGCCATCGTATACAACGCCCCTCCACCTTGGTGTTGTTCCAAAGATTAAATCGCTAAAGTAAGATGAGGTTATTTTAGTTTTTTCATTTTATTTGTATTTTTATATTCTCCCCTTGCCCACCCCAGGTGACCCTCCCCCAAAGATCCACCCCCCTCCCACATCCCCGTGCCTACCCCTAAACCCATGAGGAACCCTCCCTTGAAGATGGGTGAACCCATTCGGTCACACTCACCTCGGGTTCAGCTAAAAAAAATATACTAGGGGAAAAGAGAAGAGGAGGGAGTAGGAGGAAAGAAGTGTAACAAGAGATATATAATGCCCAATAAGATACCCCTCACTAACCACTTGATGATCCTCACTTTCCCTGCTCTGCCCTCCTTAATCCTGCCATAAAAAGATCTACCTCTTCAACTGTATGTAGTAGGTGCATTTGATTATTATGCATGGCCCTCAGCTTAGCCGGAAATTTCAGTTGCACCTTTGCACCCAGGGACCTCAATTCCTCCAGTCTATTGCCCATTTCCCACTGCCTTGTAGCCGTTATGTGAGAAATGTCCGATCTTATTTGAAAGGTAAATGGATCCAAACCATTGGGGGAAAAGGTCAAGGAGCCCTCCTTAAGACCGAGTGACAAAACTAGCTCTTTTACTGAGTAAGAGAGGAAATTGACCAGAATCTTCCGGGGTTTCTGTTTCTGTTTTTTCGGGTTTATTCTGTAGGGATCTCGGTGAATTCTTTGAATCTCGGACATTAAATTAATGTCAGGCTGATCCTTCAAAACAGACCCCTTTAATATAGAAATAACAAACCCCTTTAAGTCCGAACCTTCCAAGTTCTCGGGAATATTAAGGAGTCTTAGATTGTTCTTCCTTGAGTGGTTTTCCAGCCTTTCGATATCGTCCTTCAGAGCCTTTTGTTGTAAGGTTAGCTTCCCTACTTCCTTAGTGGCCTCGCTTATGGTGTCTTTAATGCCAGGTATTTCTGCTTCAAGAAGGCCCGTCCTAACCACCACCTCATCAAGCCTCTGAGATAGAATTTCACAGGAAGCCTTGATTGCTGCCTGATTGGCTTCAGAAACGGAAAACCTTCCCGCAAGTTCTGCTTGGTTATGTTCCGATACCTTAAACCCGCTTAACATCTCCTTCTTCATAGCAATCAATATGTCAGACAGGGAACGTGCTTCGGAGCCATCTCCTGTTTCCGTGCTTCCAGCCTCGGCGCGCCCAAGAGGGGCTCCCATTACGAGGTCTCTAGGGGGATCGTTGGTCGGCGCGGCCCCTTCCTCATCCCATGACCCCAAGGAATTAAACCTTTTGGGAGGGTTAAACCTTGTTGCGGGGCCTTAGGTGCTGGAGAGTTAGTTAGAGGCCCAATAGGTCGCTTGGGATTTTGCTTGACCCCCCTCTGTTTGCATTGAGAAAACGGGGTCATGGGGAGGAAGCCCCCCCATCGTTTACAGCAGGTTTCGGTTTAGACTTTGATTTCACTTTGGAAAAGAAACCCTCCGAGTCGTCAGGAGGCACTTCCGTAGATTGATTGGGCTCCGCTGTAGTAGCCATGACTCTATAGTAAGTCTTTAATGAGGGGGTGATTTTTGAATTAAATGTGGGTTTCTTTTTTACTCTGATTTGGTTTTTAGGGACACCTCTCTGTGTCAGTTCCTCCTCCTCTTCTTCGCTCCCCCCAAATCTAGCTCCGGACCTTCTTAACTTTGCTTTGGTTAAATTTACAATGGATGTCTTCTTTTGGGTCACAGAGACATATGTGGGCTCTAAATTCTGCAACGAGTAGGCAGCTCTAGCTCTTAAGGTGTACCGGCCCACTCTAAGAGGAGAAACAGGAGGGGAAACAGTTCCTTTTAGAAAACCGCCTTCAGTCACCTCCATGCAGTTGCTGAGGGAGTTGAAGCAGCAACCCCACGACGCCGGGACCAAACCAACCAAACTTAAAAATGTATCGCACCTTACCGGTGATTTAGCCCCCCCTGAGGCTTGTTTGTCACCTTTGTCTCCGCCAGTGCCCTTCTCTGGGGGATGACATGCAGTTTGAGCATCTGGAGTCCCGGCTGCCTGTTCCCAATGTTCTCGATGCGGAGCCCACAACTGCTCCGGAAGGACTTGCTCAGCCGCTGCTAGTGCTGACACTGCCCCCGAGGCCCGGAACCAGAAGCAGGCAGAGACCCGGCGCCTGCGAAGCCTTGCTGCCTCCTCCCACCTCCAGCCGCAACACTCTCCGCCGAAGCCCATCCAGCCCAGCAGGAGAGACGGAGGTGAGCCCACCAAGCGCCGAGTGAGGAAAACCAGCGAAAACCAGCGAAAAGAAAGAAAAGTCGGCTCAAAGGGCCCCTGAAATGCCTCTCCTCCCTCCCTTCATACCCCCCTCACTCCATGAAAAAACCCCGAGGTGAGTGCGGCCGCGACCGCTATCTGATGGCCGCCATGTTCCTCCCCCCGCGGTGTTAATCTCTTAAGGATTTTGGCGCTCCACACATGAGCCAGGACAACAAATTAATATATTTAATGTTATGCGAACTCCATTAAGCTCCATAAAAAGGACAGAGAATATTTTATTATCAAACCAGGAAGGTTTCTTAAATGTTGATGGTTTAAATAAGGCAAAAATCAGGTTAGCAGCAATTTATAATCAGTATGCATATGTTTCAAATAATAGGCGATCAATTAGATCAGATCTTACAAAGTAGAGGACGAACCATCATGTGGTTGTCCCAAAGGGCAGGACAAAGAAAAAGGTCAGTCTTCTCTCTGAGAGAGCACTCTAAAATCCTCTGCTCTGTACTCTAAAGGCACACAATCTCTAACATTTTACAAAACTGCTTGCACATCCAATCAGTTTAAAGTAAAATGATACAATTACATTCTCAATAGGTTCTCAAGGTTTCTCACTATACAACCTTCTCTCTTCATCCTTCAAACTTACATTATCCATAACAAGATAACACAAATCAAAAGAATTATTATCAGTATTAATATAGTCCTGAAGATATCTTCTTTGGATAAGCCTACACTTTGCTTTTGGACAATGTCCCATATTTACAAGGATGGGGCTGCGCCAAAAACTAGGACCAGGGAATACCTGTCTTAGACTGGTGATACGAGGAGATATTATTAATTTCTACTCGTATTTTGCTCTTTCTATGTGTGCTGCTTCAGCACACATGGAAACAGCAAATTGTCTTTAAAGATTGTTTATGTGCAGGAAGGTGTCCGTTCCTGCACATAAACAAGCATCCCTGTTGCTTAGGCACCCTTGCAACATGGCGCGAGGGTGCCTGCTCTGACTCTGGGCACCTTTTTTAGCCCCAGCGCTAGTGGAAACATATGGGTGCGCTGTAGTTTTGTAAATACGGTGCATCCCTGTGTTTGAAAAATGTCGTAGCGATGTGCTACCAATTTTGGAGAAACACCGCTCTCTGACATTTTATTGTAAATATCCCCCTGGGTAAGAAAACACAACGTTCTGACATGTAACTTGCTTTTTGATGACCGTTAATTGGTAACTATTCTATAGTGGGATTTTAACTTACAAAATGCAAGAAACAAAAGGATCTGTGTGACAATAACAGTAACCCACTGAACTAGGGGAGAGGAGTTGGCCTAATGGCTAGGGCGGTCGACCTGGAATCTGGAGAACTGTGTTCGAGTCTCGGCAATGACGCTGAACATCCTGTGATTCTGGTCAAATCACTTAATCTCCCCGTGCCTAACACACAAAAATAGAAAAATGAATGTGTCCTCATGTAATGCAACTGGTGCTATGTAAAGCGCTCTTATACCCGATTCGGGTCTAGTTCGCGCTATATAAAGCTATGTAAAATAAAAAAACTATTTACATTATATGCACCTCTGTGATCTGTATGGGGCACGTTCTTTGCAGCGGGCATATTAAATCTATGCACTAACTTATTATGAGTCAAAGTTTCCACTAGACAAAACTCCATCTCTTTCCAGCAGGTACATTAATCACCAGAGTTATCGTGACATTTTTATTGTTGCCAGGATATTGCTGGAGGTAAAGAAGCTGCAGCCGGTGCGTTTACCTTCACAATGTATTTGAACACGGCGTTCCCCTGGAAGTCAGCGCCCGGTGCAGTGGCAGTGATCGCACCGCCCTAGAGGCGGCCTTGCTGACAGGTAAATGTAATACAGGAGCGGCAAGCAAGCAACTCTCCCTGGTAGTGACGCGTTAAAAAGTCTGTCATGCCTCTATAATCTGTTGCGTCATCATGAACAGTCCACCACAACATAACGATCTGTTAGTTGCGCCAATTAAGGGAGGGGTGGCGCATTCTCCATGCCTTGACAAACCAGAAGGTTGTGACTAGCTCACTATGGTCCCTGCCATGCAGTAAAATGAGACTTTAGTTGGGCTTTAAGTGGGCCGGGTCTCACCGGTGCTGAGCACCAGCAGTTTTTTAAAGGGGGCCTTGAAACGGGTCTCTGTCGGGCTCTGTTTTGTGCCCTTGCACAGGCGGTCCGTTTTTTCTGGACTGCAGTGACAGCTCGCACATCGATGTATGCGAGCTCACACTGCTCACTTCTCACTAGTGAGAAGTAGGGCATGACGTCATGCCAGGTGAGCGTTGTAGGGGAAGGAAAATCCTTTAAAGCGTCTTATTTTCTCTCTGGATTTCCCTTCTCTTTTTGAAACTCAAGAGCAGCAACATTGTCGTGTTGTCACCAGGGTTTTAAGTGGAATCTTTTTTAATATTATATACATGCCATAGTTGCTACTTATTATCTTCTGCAACTAACAACCATTGACAAAGCCAATACCCTGACTTGTTGTAGGTATGATGTTACTTGTTGTGTCATATATCTCAATGCAATGATAGAAACAACAAAATACAAATCGAGCGGCACACTATGCTAGATTTTCAGCGACTTGTTTTTAAGCCACACCCTTAATTACACAGGCCACGCCCCTTTGAGAGACCCCCCCCCCTCAGTTTTTTAATCCCACTTAAAGGCTTGACTTTAGTGACATCAGCAGAGGACACTCTGGAAAGATATAGAGTAAGAACCGGGGCTGCTGGCCCACTTAAAATATTGAGTCATTACAGGGGCTGTATTATGATCCAATTTTTGTGCCACGCCAATGCAGAGGGGGTCTGCATGTTTGTTTTTTTTGGCAGCTCATACATTAACGCAGAAATTCGTTATGCTATTTCATGCGGTGCTAACACCAGAGCTCAGAAACACAAGAGGCAATTATGACCTGTGTTTCCCAGTTCGGCTGTGTGCAGCCCATGCTCTAATTCATGGATTTTTCGAGTTGATATATATGGTAGAGTCAGAAAAATGAAGCATGTAGGTTCCCATAGAGGTCTACCTTGCCTTCCTTCTTGTGAGGGAAAGAGGGGGTTTCACAAAACAATAGGAAACAGGCTTCTTTCTCTTCTCCCTTCTTTGGCAAACTAAACAGGAAATGACCTCTCAATCTGTTTTAAAATATAGATGCATTTTGGAGTCAAAAGGATTGTTTTGAATTGATGAATAGTCACGGTTTAGCATTAAAGGTTGCTTCGTTTTCTAAATTAAAAAATATATATCCCTGCGTGTTTGATTCACCCATATTACAAATGGTGATTGGGTATAAAAACATTCATTTCGCCTAGACTGTAAAATACCAAAAATAAATTATGCAGTACATACTTGGTTCGCTAAGTGGAGCTCAGAGACAATAATTGAGCCCTGGTATTTTCTTACACTTTTGGCGAATTCGAAGTTTATGTCCTCTAGATTATTTTGAGTAATACTGTTTAAATTCATTGCAAGTGTTTACTCTGTTAATGTAGCAACACAAATGAACATTATATTTCACGAAAATAGAGAGCAAAGAAAAATCAACTGATTGACATAACAGGGTCCATTCAAAACGCTTTGAAAAAAGGTTTCTAGAATACACAAAAAATCAACTACGTTTAATTATGTGCACAAATTGTGTGTTTTTGCTAGTTTACTGCATGCAGTTCCAACTCATGTGTAATGCACGTATTAAGTGCATTCTGAGGGTCAGTGAGTCCTGTTCACATACATTGGTAAACTGAAACCTTCATTTTTATTAGGTCGAGCATTCGAGACATCTTGCATATACTTATATGTGTATGTACTTTGTGGGCTCTGGAGATTAGCCCTAGAACTTGTCTGCTTCCGCTTAGGGACTTTTTTTCCTGTTCAACTGCCTCTATTTAACTGTCTTGATAGAAAACGACCAGTAGAGGTCAGTAAAATACCAGAATTGCTTTATGCTGAGGGACTTTCTTGTTTAAAGTTCTTCTGGCAATTGCCTCTATTTAACTTTCTTGATAGAAAACGACCAGCAGAGGTCAGTAAAATACCATAATCACTTAAGCATACTCTAGATTCCAGTCAATAGAAATTGTCTTCCACGAGCACCCGTAGACATTAATATTTTTTTGAAATCTTGTATTTTCAGTGATGTGACCACCAAAGGACCTGATTTTATATTAAAAACAGAGCTTGGGACTATACCATTTCAGCTGAAAGGCAATATTTCCCTCCATGTTTTCCCATACCTGGCGTGTCACGCAATTTGGTGCTTACTTTCCCTCCATGTTAAAGAACAGTAGATGTTTCAGCACCCAGGCTAATGTGCTGCATTGCTAAATACATATAAGTTCCCAAAGGCGAGACCGATTGCATTCCAAATGCTTGTTATCCTTCAAACCAGTCGAAATGTTCTCCATAAGTTATTCATTGCTGGAGTTACGAAAATAAATAAACTGCTTGATAACAGTGACAGTATTTGTCAATTCATTTATCCATCATGTTTTCATAACATTAAACCAAACACTGCTCTGCTAAATTAGACCATTCATGCAAAGCTAAACAAATATGTTTTATTAATTTAGAAAAGGTTTCTGTCATTTTAGGTCTGATTACAGACTTCTTAAGTGCCTATCGATAAACAGGTCTCATGTTTTAGACACAAAAATATCTTTAGGAACTTTGGATGGCTTTTCAGATTTGTTCTTTTAGATCAGTGTCAGTGTTCCATTTGCTCTGGTGATTTCAGGTGGTAGGCACCACTTATCTTTGCAGTCCTTGATCTATGTGTCATCATTAGTTTCAGAGCAAGACAGAGAAGTGGTAGAGAAGAGAGGAAGAAGGAGCGAAGGAAAGGGAATAAATGATAAAGTGAGGAAGCAGAGATGAAACTGAAATGGCAAGACAGTTGCATAGCAGACGATTATGGGGCCCCCGCAGAATGTGATAAGGGTGCCCTTAATCTCCCATATATCACAGATATTCATCTTCCTCGTGCTGAATGGGGACCCTTTGAAGGGTTACCTGGATCCCACTCCCCCCCACGCACCGCTGACACTGCATGAGCCTGCGTTAGGCCCCAGTGGCAAGAGTCAGATAAAGAGACAGGGGTGTAGAGTGATGGAAGAAAGAGAGATGAGGTGATCAGAAGACTAAGTAACCATAACATTTTGTTACCCCGGCATACAGTAGCACCTGTCAAGAACTCCTAGGAAAAACCTATGGCCTCTGCACTTATATTTTTCTCAAATTAGGCACTGGCAACTCTCTTTAGCCATTGCTTAAACAAAGATGTATTTAAAATTTGGATCATACCAAAGGACAAATCGCTCTTAGGGCGTGATTCCAATCTCGTTCAGAAAGCAAACCGAACGACTTGTGTCGGGAATGCTTTCCCTACGACTCGTGTCAGGGGAGTCCGACCAAACAAGTACGATGCATTTGAATGCATCCGGATAAGATTCGGTTGGACACCCATTGACTTCAATGTGAGCCTGTGTACCGAACGTGTACACAGGCTCCCATTGACAAAAAGGGTGGAAGTGAGGGGTGAAAAAAGGGGTGAAAATGAGGACCCATGGGTACCCCCATGGGCATGAGTCAAAGGGCCCGTTGGCTGCAGGACTCTGAGCACTTTACCCTGAAAACCAGTGCTAAAGTGCATGAGCTTCTCCCATAAACATGATAACATTGGTGAATACCTGTTTGGCATATTTAGTTTACTTTAAAGTCCCTTGTGAAGTGGTATACCATATCTCTGTAATCTAAATGCTACCAGTGGGCCTGCAACACTGGTTGTGCCACTCACACAAGTAGTCTCTCAAACCCGTCTCAGGCCTGCCATTGAAATGTTTGTGTGTGCAGTTTACTTCCACTTTGACTTGGCATTTAAAATCACTTGTGAAGCCTTAAACTCCCCTTTTTTCCACATGAATCACCACTGAAGTAGGCCCTAGGTAGCCCTATGGGCAGGGTGCAGTGTAACTAAAAGGTAGGACATGTACTTTTAAGGCTTACATATCCTGGTAGTGACAAACTGCTAAATTCGATTTTAACTACTGTGTCCTCTCCTGGGCTCACATTGGGAATTCCTTAAAACACTTTTAAGCTGTAATTCCTGATTAAAATGCAGTGGCTGCATCATGTTTCATATCTTTGGAAGGGTAATAATAAATCCTCTTGACTGGTAAAGTTGGACTTGTGCTTGCTGTTTTAGAAATGCCACTTTAAGCAAATAGACATTTCTCTGCTCTTGCTGCTCTGTGTGCCTGGCAGCCTATTTCCAATACACGTCTGGAATGGGTGACAGCTACAGTTTGTGCATTCCCGCTAGACAGCCACAAACACAGGAAGGGTAAGTGTGATAGAGAACTCATCGTATTCATCTGCATTCTGATAGCTCTTTATGGACATGAAGAGGGAGGGGGAGCTGACACTTACACCTGAATAGGCAGTGTCCTGTGTCGCACATAAAGGACTGGTTACCCTCCAAAATTGAGTTTCGGTGAAATAAAATATTTGCCTAAGGTCACAAAATGTAAGTGGTATTGCTGTGATTTAGCAATATCTTTCTTAACTTTCTACAAATAAACCACTAAATGGGTATCTATGTGTCTTTCATTATTTTAAGGCTTTGTTTTTAACCTCTTTGTGCAGTTTTTATATGGCGCGAAGTTGACTTGAAATAATTTTGCTCTTTCATGGGCACCAATTACATTACACAAAGTCTCATTCATTTTTTATGGGCAGATGTGAGATTACGTGATTTTCCTAGAATCGCAGGATATTCACACTGAGAATTAAGCCTGGTTTACCAGTTTCTAAGTCTCCAGCTCTGGCCACAACACCCCATCCTGACTAAATGGAGGGAGACGGGCTGATGCCAGTATCAAATGTGATTTTTTTTTGTCCACTTATTGCAGAAATATTGCAGAAACCTGCACCAAAATACAACAATTTTCAAAACTTTCTTCGGGGGAGATCCCCCTCCCGAGCCTCCCCCCATAAACACCAACCTCACTCGCATTACAATTCAATCACTGGTTTTATGCCCCGTCACTTTTAAGTTTGACTAACCGCCACTGGCCAGGAGTAAAGACTTCTGTGCGATAAGGATTTCCACTCTGCTTGACTGACTGTTCTGAAGGAACTGCTTCTCTGTTTTGCTGAGCTGCCCTGCTGCCTGCTGATCTTGGCCCTGTGCAGGAAAGGACTGGAACCATCTCACTTGAACCCAGAGTGACTCCAAGTGCTTGCTGGCTTGCTTCCTGTTTCTGAAGTCTCGGGCCATCAAAGACTTCCTACAAACTCTGCTGATGGACTCTGCCAATTGTGAGACTTTTCTTGCCTGAGGTGACAATCCAGTCCTGGGCATCAGAAGTGGGTTCTGCAGCTGTTTTTGCATCAAAATCAATGCAGTGATGACTTTGCATTGATTGGAACTGACTCATTGCCATTTGAAGCTGACGCAGGAGCTGATCGACAACATCGCCTCGACGGACTGCACAGCTCGACGACGACGCAGCACCTGCTTCATAAAGGGGTTTGTCGATAAAGCATTCATTGACTGCGTGGATTGGCGCTGACGCTTCACCTCCATCCACAGGATCAA
Organism: Triturus cristatus; assembly: GCF_964204655.1. NCBI lineage: Eukaryota > Metazoa > Chordata > Amphibia > Caudata > Salamandridae > Triturus > Triturus cristatus. The sequence goes on from NC_140586.1 coordinate 255,808,355, forward strand.
CGACAACGCAGTGCCTCCCAGACTCCCCGCATTGAGTCTTCGACGTGGACGATTGCTACATGCAAGGTACTTTGTCTGCGGGGTTTGTCTGAGTCCTGATTGATGCACAAATACCTTACACATTGCCTCTTTAAATAAGCCTGAATGTCTGTGCCAGGTTACCAGTGGCTGAACACAAGTTATCTTTTAGTGTGCATCTACCGTAGCCTGACTTGGAGAGCATGATACCTCTGCCAGCGAGAGACCCAATTACTAACATGCAACAATTGTGATTTTGAACCTGAATGTTATTTCACACATACGCATTTTGATTCCAAAATGATTTGTGCTTTCGACAGTGTTTCTACAGCCCTGCTGATTGTTCACCAAGAGAGACAGTGCAACTTAATAGCCTTGTAGCAAAATTGTATTTTGGTCTCAAGCTCTGAATGGTGACATGAAAATGCTGCTCACTTTGCACCAATGTTGATTTGACACCTAACAGAGATTTTGATCCTCTGAGTGACTTTACACCCAAAGGTGATTTGTGCTCCTAAACATTTTTCATATATTTGCTAATGTACCATCATTGATTTTGCACTCCAGCTGCTGAATTTGCAGCAGGAGTGACTTTGAACACAAATGTAAAACTATCCCTACCCTCCTGTTGATTTTCAATTAACTGTGACTTTGCACCTAAATATTATGTTGTACCAGCATGTTTTGCACCCAAAAGTGTTGCAGCACGCCTGCTGATGCTGCAACGGAGGGCATTTTTTAAAATTAAATATGAGTTTGCACCTAATGCATTTTTGATTCTAAGAATTTTCCAAATTTCTATTGCTATAATGTAATTATGCAGCTAAATGTGATTTTATAAGTAAATGTGTTTAGTACTAAGTCAGATTTGTTTTACAAAAACGTGGAGTGCATCCAAGCTCCTGATGATGTTAAATCTGATTTGTACCAAGGGTGATTTTGCACCTCAATGTGCAATCAACAACCGTGAGGTCGTTTTGAGGTCACCTTTTACACCTAGCATGTAATCTTCCTATTGTTTCCTCTCTGCGCCTTTTTCACCTAATTGTGCTGCCACACTCCTGGTGGCTTTGCACTAATGGCGATTTTTGCACCCAGGTGTGTTTTTGCAGCTGAATAGGATTCGTCCCTTTAAATGTGCTTAAAAGTGTCTCTACAGTCCTCCAGTTGTGTCCCCAAGGGTGAATATGCACCTAAATCTAAATTTGCACATTAATATGTTTTTGCACCTAACCGTGTTTCCAAGCTTCTGCTTATGTTTTATTGAGGAGAAGTTTGCACCTAAAATTGAATTTGTTTTCCTACTAATGTGTTTATCTACTTGCGGGTATATTTTCAAACATTTAGTGCTGGATTAGCGTCACAAAAGTGACTCTTACCAGCATAAAATGTTTTTGGGGAAATTTACTTTCCTGAGCAAAACTTGTTTTGTGCTGGAAAGTACCCTAAAAGTAGCACAAAGCAGCGCAAAGCACTGCTTTGCATTAGTTAGTGCCAAGGGAGCATACCATGGGTGGAACATGGGCGATCCCATGCAACCACCCATGTCTTTTGATGCAGAACCTTATCTACAAAGAAATGTAGACAGGGTTTAGTGCACACGGTTAATGCCACTTCAAAGGAACAGTGGAAATGCTTTTAGTTCTCCTGCTTTCTTTTCATGCATGCTGCACTGTGCAGCACACATGCAAAGTGGGAAAAGCTTTTAAACGTGTCTATGCAAGGTATTTTGAACAGGAAGGGTACCCTGCCTGTACAAAATGTATGCTAGACTCACGGACACACCCTAGCGCTATGACGCTAAGGTGTGCGCATGGCTTTGGCAGCTGAAATCAGCACCGGCGCTAGGGAGAGGGGAAGAGAGTGCCATATCTCTGTAGATATGGCGCTCTCTTGATCCCTCCCCATCTGACAGCGCAGCCTCTTTGAATGCTGCGTAGCGTGTGTCTTTTTAAAAATCTGGCCCTATATGTGATATGTGCTACTAAATGGTTTTCCACACTCCTCATGATGCAACTGATGTAAATGTGATTTTGAATATAACAAATATTTTACTATAAATCATAACACAACAAAACTGTTTACTTTTCACGAAGGGTGAATTTACAACTAAAAGTGGTTTTGCACCTAAGCATGATTTGTGCTCCTAAAAGTTTTCCATGTTCATTCTGAAGCCATTATTGTGCGGTCAACCAGACAGTAGGCCATACTGATGAAAACCCTTTACTCCTAAAATGTCATGTTACTACAGCACTTCATATTGTGTGCTGTTCTTTGCTGAATCGGCTTCCAGGATCAATAGTTTGCATGTTTTGTGTGTGATTTTATTATGACAATCAGGTTAATACCAGACTAGACTTCAAGATGCATGTAACCACACTTGACAGATCCTACTTTCCCTGGCATAACAAATACTACCTTCCAATACCACAAAGAGTACCGACGGCCAAATCCAAAACCCTAATTAGTGGTAAAAGCCATAGTGTCAGACTGGGTTCCATTAAAACCAACTTTTATTTTTTAACTGAGAAGAACCTCTCCTGGATCAACACATTCTGCTTTTTCTTCTTAGTTTCAAGAAAATGTGAAGATACCTCATAGGAAAAAAAAATCAAACGATCTCAGGTAACCTTAAGCAGAAAAAAGAGACACATGCCTCCATGTATAAAATTTGGAATGTCATGATCCAACCCTCTCTTAACATCCTCGATAACTTCAGCATATTGTTTGGTACCTTTAATGGCCTGGATGTTTCAGGTGTGGTTCAGGAAGTTAGCACTGTTAACATGCCTAAGCCGGTTCTGGTGGCTTAGTGGGCTAATGTCCCCACTGTAGGGGGCCTGTGTTTAACTTCATGGTCACAGGTTCTCCTCCCACGAGTCCACTCAGTCTTTCAGCCTTCTGAGGTTGATAAAATGAGTACCGTTGGGTAACAATAAACATCTAATTTTCAGAACCAAGATACCCTTCTGGGTGAACATATGCCTTACATACACATTATTGTATGCCTACCATTTGCACTAACTACAGCCTAATAGTTCACCTTCGTATACAACCCATCTCCACATTGTCACCCACATCCCTCAGATAATGAAACCAGAAAGAGCAATAGCCAGCATAAATAAAGGTAGTCTGCAACAGAATGTGGCACCAAGCTAATCCTAAATGCATACAGGCTTAAATACTCTTAAGAGTGACCCCTTATATAGTCGCCATCACTGCTCGATAGAGCTACCCTCACTTGCCCACTCGCAAAAAATGAAGTGGTTGACATCAACCTTAAGTGGGACCTTGCAACCCACACTTTCCACCTCTCTCCCGTAAGAACTCTCCTCACCAGAAATGCTCTCCTAACCACCTTCACCCTGCAATACCTCATTTCTCACACCTTCTCCTAAAGAGTCAAACACTCACACCAAACCCAATGCTTTGAAGCATTACTCCATGTACATTATCTCTAATGCAACCCAACACACCAAATACACTGTGATGACAGATCCCACAACACATCCTATTACCAGAGATTCCAGAGCTGGACAGTCTTAATAATAACTTTCAATCTGCCCAAACAACCTCAGAAGAATCACCTCCTCTAAGCTTAGTGGCTCATCTCCTCTACAACACATCAAACTGACCTCTCAAACTATGTTTGCGGTCTCTAATGCAACTTTCATGTTTGTCCCCATGCAAGACTGCTCAACATATACTGTCCATCTGACATCAAATAGTGTTCTAGTGATTATAACACTGATCTACTCAGCATCCCTTGTTAGCACCTTTTTCCTGGGTGATTTCAACCTTCGCTGGAAAAAAGATGGACACCCACACATCCCTCCTCAAATCTTTCCAATGGGACAACAAACCGCTACAACATTTCCCCTTACCGATACAAAATAAGGGTTCAACCGTGGGCCTGATTTTCATAAGGAAACACCACCTCGAGGACTAGTCCTCATAATCTGCTGGTTCTCACAGAGATGGGAGCTACCACACATGTTAGAAATGTACAGAGCAGACATATTCAGCCCTTAAGGACACTTGGTGGTACTACAGCAAGAAACAAAAAGATGACAACTTGGGCATGGCAATTATTATCTGCTTCAATATACCCTTGATAACTGTTTCACAAGTTATAGTTAAAGGCATTATTAAGTTATAAGTGGGTTAACAGAATTTTTTTTATCTTTTACCATATTCCACTGTCTGCCATAGTAGTAAAACCACATTTTCTAGTATATACCGGGCCTTTTACCATTATTAAATTCTGGCTGATCTCGCCTGTAAAAATGTAACGAATTATGCAATCTTTATTGCACTTGGTAATTATTGGGTGTGATAAATATTGACCCACTTGTAACTGCGATCCCTGCGTAAACAGGTGTTTACACATAGCTTTCACTGTATATTAACCCCTTCCCCGCTCATGACGGAACCGCTCCGTCATGAGCCACGGTTGCCGTGTGCTCATGATGGAGCGTTTCCGTCATGCCACGACCGTTGGCGGCCGCTCCGCCCACGCGGCGCTCTTTCCCCGCCTGTGCGGGGGGACAACCCAACTGGGCGGAGTCATGACGGAACCGCTCCGTCATGAGCACAGCTCAACCGTGGCTCATGACAGAGTGGCTCCGTCATGAGCACAGCGCCACCGCGCTGCCCCCCCCACACCCCCCAGCGCTGCGGCGGAATTCCCGCCGCAGCGAAGGGGTTAACCACCAGAGTTATCTTGCCAGTTGTATTATCCCCTTAAATTGCTGGGCACATGAAGATCCTTGCAAACTGCTCTTGATTCAGCTGTCATGCCTGACCTGTCTGCCCTGTCCTCCTCTCTCAGTGCAAATGGCACCCTTCCCTGACATTAGTGCACAGGGCAACGGTTTCAGTTGCACCATACTAAAGATGGGACTGCATGTAGGTAATCTAGGCAGTCACCAATGGTACCAAATTTAAAGGACACCAAATTTGAGGAAAATAAATCATACTGAGAAAATTAAGTTAATAAATCTCACATCTCAATTGCATGATGCTCTTAAAAAGAATCACAATACGAAAAACTTCTATTGATAATAACTGCTATTAGATTCAAGTACCCAGCTTGGGAGATAATAATAACTGGTGATTTTAATTCAAACCTAATCTACACCCCGGATGAAGATGAGCAATTATCAGTGGCCAATGAGTTTTAGTCAGTTCCTCCACAATCATCCTTGGTAGCAAAATGACAGGATTTGAATGGGCAAAAGCTAGTGCTCACCTTGGAACACCTAGGCCTCCGAGTAATAAATGGCAGAACTAAAGATGATAGCCCCCCCACGATGGATTTATCAGGGTGCAAATGCCCAGTCAATAATGTTATTTTATTTATTTATTCTTGTAAGGCGCAACAGCTACCCGAAGGTTTCCTGGCGCCGCCTGACAGGAGCAGAAGAAGGATGGAAGAGCTATTGATTAAACAGCCAGGTTTTTAAGCCCTTTAGGAAATTCCCATAAACTGTTTCATTTCGAAGTGACAGGGGAAGGGAGTTCCACATAGAGGGGCCCTGGCAAGAAAAAGACCAACCCCCTCATTCACGACATTCTGGTCCTAGGGGCCACAAATTTGTCCTGAGTGGCAGAGCAGGGAAGGCACGGTGGTACGTAAGGATGAGCTAGGACATTTAGGTATTGGGGAGCCTTGCCCGATAACAGATTATACAATCCTACTGCTTCCACTACTGAACCATGTGGGGAAATATATCATCAAGATCAACCCAAAGTGACCAATCATAACAATTTCTTGAACCAAAAATAAGCTTTCAGAAACACCGGCCAGCCCCAATTGAGATGGGCCACCTGACTACAACAGAAACTGTCCCAGAAATATCATTGCTACCTATATTTGAAACAAACAATGTTTCAGAAAGCACTCGAGTAGTGAATTGGACTACTTTCACTAAAAACTTATTAAAGCAGGCACCCAAAATCGATTTTGAGTGGAAAACAAGGGACAAGCGCATTGCAAGCCTCTCAATAAAAGTCTATAGGCTTAGAAAAGAACTGAGAAAGGCAGTCAGAAAAAACTAGACTCCCAAAGTCCCAAATCACGCCTGGGATCATATAAAGAACACCAGAAAGGTATATAAAAAGCAAACTGGAATGATCAGAAAGCGAAAAAGAAGATATTTTGGACAAAGCTACTTTTCTGTGTCAAACAAACCAACAACAGGCTCTTTTGGGAATTAGTAAATGGTACAAAAAAGATCACCAGAAATAACAAATAATGCATGTGTAACTGAGTCAGGATGGGTAGCTCACCTAAATAAAGCATTTGAAGATCCTACACCATTCGTTAATAGAGAGATGGACAATAGCCATAAAGCTTTGGGGCCCAAATAATTAGGAAATATCACAGTCAGATTTCAAGACATCAGTACCACCCTTGTCATGTCAAAAGCCCTGGACAGCCAAAGCCATGCGGTAGAAAAGGTATCTAGAATAATAAAAATGGGATGCAGGGACGGGGTACCTGGGCCAAACGGCATCCCGCAGACCATCTTTAGGAGTGACCTTGATTACTGGGCAATTCTGCTGTCAGGGCTTTATAAGGAGATAGGTACAACGGATACCCTTCCTATGAGTTGGAAAGGGTCAATAATCAATCCGATCTTCAAGGGGGGCGATAGGTCGGATCCAGCAAATTACAGGCTAATTGCACTTATGGACGTTGAAGCCAAATATTAGGCATCATTAATCCCGGAGGACCTGGTAGAATGGTCCAACACCAACAGGCTGTCCCATTCAACCAAACAGGATTCCGCAAAGGGTTTGGCATGACTACAAACATACAAGCTCTGGAAATAATAGCAGACAAGTGCAAATGCTTGCAAAGACAATTACTACTATGTTTCATAGATTTTAAAGCAGCGTTCGATCGTGTAAACCGTGGCATGTTGTTGAGTAAATTAAGAAACTGGGCCTCCCTGAAACAATACTTCAAACCATACTTCAACTGTACATGCGCACGTGGGTCAGTGTAAAAATAACAAGTGGCACAAGACTGTCAAGGAAAATATAGACAGAGATAGGATTAAAGCAAGGCTGTGTATTAGCTCCCCATCTATTCAATCTATTTATGGAAGATCTCTTGTTATATTTCATATCGGTACCCTGATATAGGTCCAGGGAACATCGTACACTTTCCCTAGATCAGCTTCCATTATTTCATATGAACGAGCCTTATAAGGACATAACTCCAAATAAGGACAGAATGCCTTTTATGGACATCACGCCTTATAAGGGCTGCAGCCTTTTATGGACTAAACCTTTCACCTAGTTCCATGCAGAGAGTGGGTTTTTCCCAATCGATATTGCTAAGACGTCATCCTTAGCGCACATGAATAATTGATGAGTACACTCTTCAGGGGGTACACATCACCTCTCCCATCAACGCTCAAGGTTTAATCCCCAACGTCATCCTCATACTGAACAATGGGTAACACACGTACATAGATTGTATAAATACAGCACCTCTTGCTATCAGAAAGCAGGAGAGAACCGAGACTTCGAGGCCGATTCACTGACCAAATACGCTGCAACTCCGGCATGCCATCGTTCCAGCTGACAGTGGTCTGATGACCCCTTGCGGGGTGTCCAGCTCAAGTCCAGGATGAAGTCTCACACTCGCACTATTCAGGTATGAGATTCCGACTAAAGCCTAGTGGGATTCATGGCTCTTAGGCTTAGGCTCTATAGCACCTACTTACATGCTAGGTACACTTAGGCACATCTAGTCAGCCATCTTAGGAGTACGCACTTTATTTTATAAATGCATTTCCTAATAATGTATATGTTCGTGACTATTGCAAAATGGTAGAACAATACTATTCCTTTTTATTCACTGTACTGCTGGTTCTATATTTCTGCTACTGTGTTACAGTCGTAACAGCGCACTTATTCTACATGAGAAGAACAACGGTACAATAAATTCTTATTGTGGAAACGCTAGACTGTTTCTTCTCTATATCTCTCTGAGAACAAAACAAGCATGTACGAGTGACTGGGTGAAAAGTAGTATATTGTTTCCACGAGTCTGAGGTTATTGTGTTCTGAGGTTGCCTAAAACGAATCTCTCTGATAGCAGGAGAGTCTAGTGGCACTGCGAGCTAGCTAATGCAAACCATAGGCTAACATATGCGACAGGGGTGCACGGAGTCAGTCTGCCACCAGACCCACAGTATATGTTATCCGTAAACAGCGTAGGTCCTGCATGACAGGGTACTATTAGGACTACACTACATGGCGCCCAACATGGTATATTGAAGGCGTACTTCCTCAACAGTAGAATCTGAGTAGTCCAGTTGTGCTTATTTCTCAGAAACCCTACCTGCAAAACCCAGAGACATCTGGAGTAAGTGGGAAATACTCCGCCACAGCTGAGAAGGCGAGACATCCTATGTGTTGGCTGTTGGTTATTCAAGCTTGAAAGGAAAAGTTAACAAATTTGTGCATAAAACATTTTTATCCTTTCCTTGGGAAATAATTCCGTGTCTTGAACACGATGGCAGATGAGGAAGGAGTGTTGAACCAGGTACCTAATCAGACTGGTGAGGTCAACCCAGATGCAATAGAAATTGCACCCACAGTAAGACAAACTTTAACAGTTAAACTACTCAAACATGGGTTACAACCCAGAGGAGGTGTAGTAATATTCATGATAGAGGCACATGAAGACTTCAAAACAGAGGTATTCTACTCATTGGTTATATTCCCAGCAGCCGATGCTGTAACAAAAACCTTTCATTATTACATACATGATGATATTCCAACGGTCTACACTCCTTTTGAGGAGACTGAGATTCCTCTTACTTTTCTGGTTTAATATAAAAACAAGAGCAAGGCTTGGTCCTTTAGGAATTCCAGGAGCAACATGGCCGATATTAGCGACCTATGCACCACATCCAGATATTGACACAATGGTACAGGATGAACTACTTGTTCAACACAAAGAGTTGATAAAACTTTACAGAAACATGACACATTTTGGGGCAGATTTATAAGTCCCTTGCGCCACTTTTGCGTCACTTTTAACATGGGAAAAGTGACGCAAAAGTGGCGCAAGGGGCTTGTAAATCTGCCCCTTTGTCTTCAGGACACTAGCGGTTCAACCAACAGTAATTACACCTACTGCAGCTCCTACACAGAGCTCAGGTAGGAAAATTACTCCACAAACATTACACGCGGTAATGGGCAAATTGCAAACAAATTCCTTTCTGGGTAGCTCAGAAAATAACCCAGTTAGATGCAGTATTCCCCAATACAACACCATTTAAAAAACACAGAATGTTAACAATCTGTTTGCCTATGGGGATTACACCACAGTTAGAGGATTGCACCTCTTGGGGTACAGTCTTTGCTGCCATATATACCAGAACACTTGGTATTCCTTCATTAGCGGTAGTACCAGATGTATTAAGACAAATACAAAACGACTATGGAGTAGAACCTGCCCTGAATTTAGGGATGAAGTTGTTAAACAACTATGAACAGGTATCAGCCATAATACTAGCTAACATTAAAGGGGAGGCAACATCAGTGGCAATCCGCCAACGCCTAAAGGAATTCACTCCATTAGAACAGGAAAATTAACTGCCCAAAATAATTGAAACTGCGTATGCAGAATTAGGCAGGGATAGTTTGGGGGGAAAAGCATTGACACCTCAACTACAGGGCAGTCTTGAAAAGGACACTTTTAAACAGACACCTACTTCTTCTAAAAAAAGTGGGATAATAAAGAAAACTCTAAAGACAAGAGATCTCAGTTCCGAGGGAGGTCTCCTCAACAGGGGCACTCTGAAAAGAGGTACAACCTTAGGAATAGGGACAATGTGAGAAAACCTGACAGGTATCAGGATACTGATACACGTTCCTCTCGTGTCTTTCAGGGCTCGAAGAAAGGCTCCAAAAGAGAAGGACGGTCAGAACACAGAGAGGAGCGCACACAGACCAGAGACATGCAGCACGCTCAAGACTTTACTTCTAAGAAAGAAGATAAGCAAAATCTAAAACCTCAATTTAAGAAAAAGAAAGTTGCTGGTCTGAAAATCAGACATGCCCAGAATTCTGAAGACACAACTTCTGAACACCAGACACCAGGGTGAGCGTCCCACATAAGTTATATGAAGTAACGCTCCGACTGGAGGGGGACAAGCCCAAGAAAGTAAAATCTCTTTTTTGTAAGAACTTATCATCTGGTTATGACATCCTGTTTGCAGAACAAGATTGGCCGCCTGCATTCGTAATTGAGTGCCCCAGGAGAGAAAGTATCATTTTTCCTGCATTTTCCAACTACGTTCCCGTTCACCTAAAACATGCATATGCACAGGAGTGGGCCGTAGCCCAAGCTCCAACATTGTACAAAAATCACGCAAGGTGGGATGAGAACTCAACCTACCACGTAATCCCGTTAAAAGTTTCACCTAATGCTCAGAGGCAATACCCAATAAAGCAAGAAGCTAAAAAACAGGTCAGGGAGATCTTAGATCAACTTGAATACCAGGGGGTCATTGAAAAATGTACCTCACCAATGAACACTCCTTTGTTTCCCGTTTCTAAACCCAATAATACATATCATTTAGTTTTAGATTACAGGCATTTTAACCCATGCACAAAGACATTTGCTGCCCAAAATGCACATAGTGCCGCACTAATGAATAACATTGTGCGCAAAAAATATAAAACCACACTAGATATCTCAAATGGATTTTTCTGTCAAAATATAGCGCCTGAAAGCAGGTATCTAACAGCTTTCAGTGCGTTAGGGTCCCAGCGACAATTCTGTCTGTTGGCACAAGGATATAAAAACAGCCCAGGTGTGTTTTCAGCAAGAGTAACAGAGTTACTTCCAAATTTTGATGAAGAAGCATTGTCCTATGTGGATGATATTTATCTGATTGACGACGACTTGATGAGGCACTTGACCAGGGTAGGCCCCATTATTATGGGATTTTCCACAGAAGGCTACAAGTTCAACTTTAAGAAGTTGAAAATAGCCCACCTCAATGTCCTATTTTTGGGATATGAGTTGTCAAGTGAAGGCAAAAGCCTGGCAGCTAACTTTTTGTAAAAGTGTGTGCTGCTCCAGCCTCCAAAATCATTGAAAAAGAAAATTACAATCAATACTAGTATTCCTAAATTTCGGCAGGACATACATTTTGGATTACGCACAAAGGGTAAAACCTTTCTATGAATTAATAAAACCTGATTTTTCAGCCAGAGATTGGACACAAGAACATACAAATATTCTTCATTTACTCCAGGAAGACATGATTGCTTCCAAACACGCGTAAACGTACGCCACTTAGTAATCCGAATAATTGCGTGTCAATGCGGGTACACTTATTTGACCTTTTATGAAGGAGGAACTGTACCAATCGCTTCCAAATCACACCTGTACACAAATGCAGAAATGCGTTTCACTTCAACAGAAAAAATCCTGACAGCGGTTCAGACTGCTGTGGCAAGAGAAAGAGCGCTGGCTCAGGAGAAACGCACCATTGTCGTGACTCCAGTACCAGCTTTAGAAAGCGTTACATCCTAGGTGGATACAATGGGCGAATTCTCTTACTGCAACAGACATTGAATGCAGATTTGACCCCAGCTTAAAAACTCAGTCATTCCTGCAATATGAACAAGAATATTGTCTCCCTAATGAAATCTTGCCTCTTGGACAGTATGAATATATCATATACACTGACGGATCTGCGCAACCTGCCATAGGGAGTAAGCAACAATATTTTTCAGCATGTGCTGTCGTTAAAGGTCGCATGTGTGATGGCAAGTTCCATCCGAGTTGCACAAAAACTCAATCTCTTGGAGACTGCACGGCTCAGTTGGCAGAATTAAAAGCACTAATACTGGCACTTGTAAATACGGATCACAAATTCCCCACACTAATTGTGTGTGATTCTTTTTACTGTGTACAATCGTTCAATGAGTACTTACAACATTGGGAACAAAACGGGTTTAACCCCTTGTATGCCCATGACGAGCTGGACTCGTCATGGAGCACAGTCGCGCTGTGCCCATGACGAGTCCAGCTCGTCATGAGGCATACCCTAGGGAATCCCTCTGGTGCGGGCACCAGAGGGATTCCCTTTCTGCCAAAATAGCCTTGGGAGCTGGGGAAGAGCTTCCCCAGCTCCCGAGCCCCCCCCCCACCCCCCTTTCACTGTAATGACGATCGGCGCGCACGTCGCGCCGACGTCATTACAGTGAAAGTGAAACTGAAATGAGCCACGGGCCTTTGCTCCCCCCATGAAACTTTGGCAAAATTTAGTCTTTTTGCCCCCCCTGGGGGGCAGATGGGGGCATTAGTCCCCAATCTGCCCCCCCCGGGGGGGCAAAAAGCCCACTAGACCCCAGGGAATTTTGTTAGCAATAAAAATAGGGGTGGGGGCTGCCCAAGACGGGCAGGCCCATGCCCCCACCCCACCCCCCAATTACTACAGTCTTACTGCCCCCCGGGGGTCAGATGGGGCATTGGCCCCTAATCTGCCCCTTCGGGGGGGCAGAAAGCCCACTATACACCAGGGATTTTATTCAGTTTTTTTTAGGGTGGGGGCTGCCCGAAACAGGCACGCCAATGCCCCCACCCACCTGCCACTATTACAGCCTTTCTGCCCCCCCTGGGGGGCAGATGGGGCACTGGCCCCCAATCTGCCCCCCGTTGGGGGGGCAAAAAGACCACTAGACACCAGAGAATTAAAAAAAAAAAGAATATAGGGATGGGGGCTGCCCAAAATGGGCAGGCCCATACCCCCACCCCACCGCCCAATTATTAAAGTCTTTCTGCCCCCCCCGGGGGGCAGATGGGGCATTGGCCCCTAATCTGCCCCTTTGGGGGGGGCAGAAAGCCCACTAAACACCAGGGATTTTGTTTGCGCAATTGTTGTTAGGGTGTGGGCTGCCCGAAACGGGCACGCCAATGCCCCCACCCTCCCCCCCACAAAAATGACATTCTTTCTGCCCCCCAGGAGGCAGATGGGAGCTGTAGCCCCCAATCTGGCCCCCTCTGGGGGCGCAGAATGCCCACTAGAAACCATGGATTTTTTTGTTTTATTAGTGTAGGGGTATGGGCTCCCCAAAATGGGCATGACAATATCCCACCCTACCCCCAGAGAAATTCCAGTCTTTCTGCCCCCCCGGAGGGCAGATGGTGGCAGTGGCCCCTGATCTGCCCCCTGGGGGGGCAGAAAGCCCACTAGGCACCAGCGAGTACGCAGGCTTTTTATATGCGTGGGGGCTGCCCAAAATGGTCATACCAATGCCCACACCCCCACAAAAAATAGCCGCAGTCTTTCTGCCCCTTTAGGGGCATATCAGGATGAAACCCCCTTCCCCGATTCCCCCCCAGTGCGGCAGAAAGCCCACTGGGCTCCGAATTTTTTTTAGCAATGTGCATACGTGTGGATTTTGGGCCCTAGCGCAGTTGGCACGTAGGCAAACCTAGCAAACCTGTACATTTTTTTTAACTAGACACCGAGGGGAATCCTGGATGGGGTGACTTCACTGGCTCTCAACAGGTTCTGTTACCCAGAATCCATTGCAAACCTAAAAATGTGTCCAAAATAACACATTTTCCTCACATTTCTGTGGTGGTAGGTTCTGGAATCTGCGTAGGTCCACAAAATTCCACCCACCCTGCGTTCCCCAAAGTCTTCAGAGAAAAATGGTACCTCACTTGCATGGGTAGGCCTAGTGCCCGCGTCAGGCAAGGGCCCAAAACATATTGAGGAGACATCAAAATTACCTATCACAAAACAACCCGGTTTTGCAAAGGGGGTCCCATGAGTTTTTGGCCCGGGCTTGGCAGCCATCTAGGGAAACCTACCAAACCCACACATTTCTGAAAACTAGACACCCGGGGGATTCCAGGGAGGTATGGCTTGCGTAGATCCCCCAACGTTTCCTTACCCAGAATGCCCTGCAACCCTCAAATTTAGCTGAAAAAATCACCTTTTTCACACATTTTTGTGTGGGAAAGTTGTGGCATCACCGGGCTGACACAAATTTCCTACCACCCAGCGTTCCCTCGGGTCTCCCGATAAAAACGGTGCCTCACTCGTGTGGGAGGCCCAAGTACCCGCGACAGGGAAGGGCCCAAAACGTATTGAGGCGACATGAAAATTCCCTACCTCAAAACGATCAGGTTTTGCATGGGGGGTCACCTGGGTTTGTGGCCCGGTGCTCGGCGGCCACCTAGGGGAACCTACCAAACCCACACATTTCTGAAAACTAGACACCTGGGGGATTCCGGAGAGGTATGGCTTGCGTGGATTCCCCAACGTTTCCTTACCCAGAATGCCCTGCAAACCTCAAATTTAGCTGAAAAAATCACCTTTTTCACACATTTTTGTGTGGGAAAGTTGAGGCATCACCGGGCTGACACAAATTTCCTACCACCCAGCGTTCCCCCGGGTCTCCCGATAAAAACGGTGCCTCACTCGTGTGGGAGGCCCAAGTACCCGCGACAGGCAAGGCCCCAAAACGTATTGAGGCGACATGAAAATTGCCTACCTCAAAATGACCTGGTTTTGCAAGGGGGGTCACCTGGGTTTTTGGCTGGTGCTCGGCGGCCACCCCCCAATTACTACAGTCTTACTGCCCCCCGGGGGGCAGATGGGGCATTGGCCCCTAATCTGCCCCTTCGGGGGGGCAGAAAGCCCACTATACACCAGGGATTTTATTCAGTTTGTTTTAGGGTGGGGGCTGCCCGAAACAGGCACGCCAATGCCCCCACCCACCTGCCACTATTACAGCCTTTCTGCCCCCCCTGGGGGGCAGATGGGGCACTGGCCCCCAATCTGCCCCCCGGGGGGGCAAAAAGACCACTAGTCACCAGAGAATTAAAAAAAATATATATAGGGATGGGGGCTGCCCAAAACGGGCAGGCCCATACCCCCACCCCACCGCCCAATTATTACAGTCTTTCTGCCCCCCCCGGGGGGGCAGATGGGGCATTGGCCCCTAATCTGCCCCTTCGGGGGGGGCAGATAGCCCACTAAACACCAGGGATTTTGTTTGCGCAATTGTTGTTAGGGTGTGGGCTGCCCGAAACGGGCACGCCAATGCCCCCACCCTCCCCCCCACAAAAATGACAGTCTTTCTGCCCCCCAGGAGGCAGATGGGAGCTGTAGCCCCCAATCTGGCCCCCTCTGGGGGCGCAGAATGCCCACTAGAAACCATGGATTTTTTTGTTTTATTAGTGTAGGGGTATGGGCTCCCCAAAATGGGCATGACAATACCCCACCCTACCCCCAGAGAAATTCCAGTCTTTCTGCCCCCCCGGAGGGCAGATGGTGGCAGTGGCCCCTGATCTGCCCCCTGGGGGGGCAGAAAGCCCACTAGGCGCCAGCGAGTACGCAGGCTTTTTATATGCGTGGGGGCTGCCCAAAATGGTCATACCAATGCCCACACCCCCACAAAAAATAGCCACAGTCTTTCTGCCCCTTTAGGGGCATATCAGGATGAAACCCCCTTCCCCGATTCCCCCCCAGTGCGGCAGAAAGCCCACTGGGCTCCGAATTCTTTTTAGCAATGTGCATACGTGTGGATTTTGGGCCCTAGCGCAGTTGGCACGTAGGCAAACCTAGCAAACCTGTACATTTTTTTTAACTAGACACCGAGGGGAATCCTGGATGGGGTGACTTCACTGGCTCTCAACAGGTTCTGTTACCCAGAATCCATTGCAAACCTAAAAATGTGTCCAAAATAACACATTTTCCTCACATTTCTGTGGTGGTAGGTTCTGGAATCTGCGTAGGTCCACAAAATTCCACCCACCCTGCGTTCCCCAAAGTCTTCAGAAAAAAATGGTACCTCACTTGCGTGGGTAGGCCTAGTGCCCGCGTCAGGCAAGGGCCCAAAACCTATTGAGGAGACATCAAAATTACGTATCACAAAACAACCCGGTTTTGCAAAGGGGGTCCCATGAGTTTTTGGCCCGGGCTTGGCAGCCATCTAGGGAAACCTACCAAACCCACATATTTCTGAAAACTAGACACCCGGGGGATTCCAGGGAGGTATGGCTTGCGTAGATCCCCCAACGTTTCCTTACCCAGAATGCCCTGCAACCCTCAAATTTAGCTGAAAAAATCACCTTTTTCACACATTTTTGTGTGGGAAAGTTGTGGCATCACCGGGCTGACACAAATTTCCTACCACCCAGCGTTCCCCCGGGTCTCCCGATAAAAACGGTGCCTCACTCGTGTGGGAGGCCCAAGTACCCGCGACAGGGAAGGGCCCAAAACGTATTGAGGCGACATGAAAATTGCCTACCTCAAAACGACCAGGTTTTGCATGGGGGGTCACCTGGGTTTGTGGCCCGGTGCTCGGCGGCCACCTAGGGGAACCTACCAAACCCACACATTTCTGAAAACTAGACACCTGGGGGATTCCAGGGAGGTATGGCTTGCGTGGATCCCCCAATGTTTCCTTACCCAGAATGCCCTGCAAACCTCAAATTTAGCTGAAAAAATCACCTTTTTCACACATTTTTGTGTGGGAAAGTTGAGGCATCACCGGGCTGACACAAATTTCCTACCACCCAGCGTTACCCCGGGTCTCCCGATAAAAACTGTGCCTCACTCGTGTGGGAGGCCCAAGTACCCGCGACAGGCAAGGCCCCAAAACGTATTGAGGCGACATGAAAATTGCCTACCTCAAAATGACCTGGTTTTGCAAGGGGGGTCACCTGGGTTTTTGGCTGGTGCTCGGCGGCCACCTAGGGGAACCTACCATACCCACACATTTCTGAAAACTAGACACCCGGGGGATTCCAGGGAGGTATGGCTTGCGTGGATCCCCCAACGTTTCCTTACCCAGAATGCCCTGCAAACCTCAAATTTAGCTGAAAAATTCACCTTTTTCACACATTTTTGTGTGGGAAAGTTGAGGCATCACCGGGCTGACACAAATTTCCTACCACCCAGCGTTCCCCCGGATCTCCCAATAAAAACGGTGCCTCACTCGTGTGGGAGGCCCAAGTACCCGCGACAGGCAAGGCCCCAAAACGTATTGAGGCGACATGAAAATTGCCTACCTCAAAACGACCTGGATTTGCAAGGGGGGGTCACCTGGGTTTTTGGCCGGTGCTCGGCGGCCATCTAGGGGAACCTACCAAACCCACACATTTCTGAAAACTAGACACCCGGGGGATTCCAGGGAGGTATGGCTTGCGTGGATCCCCCCATGTTTCCTTACCCAGAATGCCCTGCAAACCTCAAATTTAGCTGAAAAAATCACCTTTTCCACACATTTTTGTATGGGAAAGTTGAGGCATCACCGGGCTGACACAAATTTCCTACCACCCAGCGTTCCCCCGGGTCTCCCGATAAAAACGGTGCCTCACTCGTGTGGGAGGCCCAAGTACCCGCGACAGGCAAGGCCCCAAAACGTGGTGCGCCTCAACAGGCAAGGGTCCTAAACTGAGTGCGCCTCACTACGTTTTGGGACCTTGCCTGTCGCGGGTACTTGGGCCTCCCACACGAGTGAGGCACCGTTTTTATCGACAGTGGAGCGTCACTAAATTACATTCCGGTGTACAAAAAATGAAACCCTCTCCCGCGTCTGAGTCCTGCATATGTTCGGGTCTACACCTGGATATCCAGGAAGCCACTTCCCTGTCTCGGGAAGTTTTCAACTACGCTGAGACACAAAACAATGTCAGTTCCCGCTGTGATCCACGTCATAGAAGGGCCGGAGGCTGTCTGTCTGCTTAGTCTGCCGACGGCCGAGCGACTGCGACTGGTGGAAGTTCTCTATCGCGTCAGCAATGACATTGACATCGTGCACAAGCCAGGCAAATCAGTCAACCCGGCTGATTACATGTCGCGACACCCCAGGGCATCACACACACCTGGACTGTCCATTGCGGAGGAAGGTATCCATTTCGTGGTGGATCAAGCGCGACCACCCGCGGTTCCCCTGGAGGCCATTCAACACGCCACATTGCACGATGAGATATTACAGAGGGTGATACGCAGAGTACAAACACACCGTTGGAGGCAAGAAGAGCCCAATGAGGAGAGTGATCCAACAACACGTCAAGAACTGCAGGCCTTCAAAAACGTGAGTGAGGAGCTGTCTGTCACCGCAGAGGGTCTGCTGCTAAGGGGTCACCAGATTGTCATTCCCTGTCGACTGAGGCAAGGGGTTATCAACTTGGCCCACGAAAGTCATTGGGGAGTGGTTGCGACAAAAAGGGCTCTCAGAGAGCGTGTCTGGTTCCCACTTCTTGAGAGGATGGTGGAACTCACCCTGAAGGATTGTCCGCAGTGTCAAGTGGTAGGGCACAGTGATCCTCCAGCCCCGATTCAGATGACACTGCCACCGCCTGGAGTGTGGCACGAACTAACCCTGGACTTTTATGGCCCAATGCAATCAGGCAAATATGTTCTTGTAATAATGGATGAATACTCACGGTTTCCCATTGCCCAGTTTGTGCCGTCCACCAGTGCCGCCGCCACCATTGCGGTTTTAGATTAAGTCTTTGCAGCCTGGGGTGTGCCCAAGGAACTGAAAACAGACAATGGTCCACCTTTCACTGGACGGGAATTCAGTAACTTTGTGAAATTAATAGGTGTCCAGCATCGACGAATAACGCCCGTGGGGCCACAAGCCAATGGCACTGTTGAAAGGTTTATGGCCACACTCAAAAAGACTTTCCAGCAAGCCACCCTTGATAGACGAGATATGCAAACGGCTCTCAATGAAGTGCTTCGAGCATATCGAACAACACCCCATGCCACCACAGGCAAATGTCCAGTGACACTCATGCTAGGGCGCCCCATTCGGACCCACTTGGGAGGGTGCATTAAGACCGGTGTCACCTGGACCGGTGTCACCAGGTCGTCTTCACCAAGAAGTAAGAATTGCTGATCGCGCCGGCATGAAAGCTTATGCGGACCACAGGAGACGAGCTAGATCTCTCTCGTTTCATGAAGGGGACCGTGCCGCGGTCAAGCAAGAAAAAAGCAGAAAGACGGACTGTCGGTTCAGAGTGGAGCCCCTGACAGTCACTCGGCAAAAGGGCACCATGCTGACGGCGGAGTCGGAAAACAGGTGCATCGCTCGGGATGTGTCTCACTTCCAAAAGTGCAGTCCCGCCATGCAAGAAACACTCGCAGTGGGGCCCGTGATGCCTGGAACTGAGTGCTGTGAAGAACGTGATGAGGATCCCCCAAATCAAGAACGGGATGCTGGAGGCAGCTCTGGAACTGTGACTGAAGGCCGGTCTCTCAGGCCCCGACAAGCCATCCAACGGCCTAAACGGCTAATAGAAGAAATATAAAACTGTGTCACATGTTTTGTTAACAAAGGGGGAGATGTAAGATCGTGTGCAGTCTAGCAGCTAGGGGGGCGGAGCAGCCGGGTGCAGGGGAAGAGGAGGAGTAACGGTTGAGGCGGGCAGTTAGAGTAGGGACAGGGAAGGCAGAAGACGTGTGAATAAAGGTCTTCCAAATAGATCACTGTGTCGGTCGTTATTAAGGGGAACACGACACGACACATGGGACCCCCTTTGTTCGCTCCAGAGGACAGTCCTCAGGGGGTGCACCGATGGTGCGCCATCGTTTGGGTCTCACTGTCAGTGCGCCTCCTGATGTCTTCTTTACCTTTGCACCCACATCTATCACATAGCATGTGTGCAGACGCAAAGAGATTCCCTCAGTTGCATGAGGCCACGCCCCATACAAATATGGGAATGCCCTTTCGAAGTAGCACTATCAGTACTACAGATGGGGTTGCACAAGTGTCTGGTCCCTTCTTTAATACCAAAGTACCCTGAGGGCACACAAAGCAGGTACACATGCCTGTGGTCCCCTCAGGGCACTTTGTGTAATACGGCCCATGGAATTTTCTCAGAAGTTCATTAGATGTTCAAGAATGCACTTACCACAATTTGATCCACTAGAAATCATGTGTGACTGGTCAACTAGAATCTCCACCAGCAATAATCGTTTTGCTGAGCATCCACTCACCTTTCAATGGAGAGTCTTGAGCACACCACCTATGGACAGTAGAACATTAGTTAATGTGTAGAAATGGGGATTTACGTGCGATGCCAAGGGTTAATCTCTCCATGATAAGAGCTTGCCCTTTCCCTCAAACTGCTATCAGGACCAAGCACCTCCTGGAAAGCTTTGTTCCACTAGCATGCACCTTCTTCTTTTCCCATATTTAAGAAAGACACTAATGAGGGCGTGGCTTGCCTGCTCGATATGCCTGGCCAACCTTGCATTTTATTAAAAACAATCAAAAACACTATCTCTTTTACAAAGCCTTAAAGAACGTCCTTTCTCCTAAAAAATGATTGGCTTTTCTTTTTTTTGTGGCATCTTTGCATTATTAACAGATCTATCTAATAGTGCCAAGGAGTATAAATTGTGGTGAAATTATGCTTTATATTTGTCCATTTACATCAATCGAATGTCCCTTTCCCTGCACACACATCCTCAGTCAGGGAAACCCACAGTCGAACACATGACTCTGCCCTTGAGAAAGTAAAGCGCCTAGAGGTCTGGTCACTGTACCATACAATTTCCCCAAAACAAACAAAATATACTTTTACATCGGTGTCAAGTATGCACGATCGTTCTAGACCCACTTCCTTACTTAGTAAAATTGTTTTCATTCCTCTGAGTTCTTGTTCTTTTCTTTTTTCCTATTTTACCAGTAATTAGAAAATGAAGTAAGAGCCGCAGGAAGTGTGCTTTAGTCATATGAATATTTCATAGCTCCCCGAACGTTGGGCAAGGATGTTTGCAGTTTAAAGAGCTTTGCACGTCTCCCCAAAGAAGAAATGAGCACTATAAGCTGTTTATAATTTATAAAAATGGCAACGCCTCAGAGCACAGAAACACTCACGTCCTTGGAAGGGAACATTATAATACTTACCTCTTGTTTCGCTGTCTGTGACCCCCTGTGCTATGAAGAAATTGCCTTATATTTAAGGAATCCTGTTTCCAATTTTACTGATGTTTACACCTAACTACAGACAAAAAGCAGGTCTTCTTTTGAATTATTCTCCATGCTTGTAATCGTGACAGACAAATCAGGAGCAAACTGTTCTGCCAGGTAGACCTGGGGCTAAAAAACAAATGGATGAGATTTCATAAAAATTCTGCAGAAGTGCAGAATTGTTTATATTACAATGCTAAAGCTTTCAGATGAGTGTATTATATTGTATATGGATGCTTAAACCTAACGGCCATCCAAAACTGGTCATACATTCATAGCCTAGGTTGGTCTATTTAACACCGGGCTTAGCTACGTGATCCTGTGACTCTGTGGCTGCTTTTCCTGTCTTCCTGGCCGGGGTTACCTCCGGTTTTAGACTCTTGGTCCCTGTGTTATTTTCGGCATGTCGGACGGCCGGGCTTGGCTCCGCCGGTGCCGCCGCTGTGCAGGACTTCAACTCCCAGGACTACCTTGGGCAGGACCCTCCGCCTACTACGCGCCCAGAGGCGCATAAAGCCTCGCCTGGTGCTGAGTCCCCTTGTTGGTCTATTTAACACCGGGCTTAGCTACGTGATCCTGAGACTCTGTGGCTGCTTTTCCAGTCTTTCTGCCCGGGGTTACCTCCACTTTTTGACTCTTGGTCCCTGTGTTATTTTCGGCATTTCGGACGGCCGGGCTTGGCTCCGCCGGTGCCACCGCTGTGCAGGACTTCAACTCCCAGGACTACCTTAGGCAGGACCCTCTGCCTATTACGCGCCCGGAGGCGCATAAAGCCTCGCCTGGTGCTGAGTCGCCTTGTTGGTCTATTTAATACCGGGCTTAGCTACGTGATCCTGTGACTCTGTGGCTGCTTTTCCTGTCTTCCTGGCCGGGGTTACCTCCGCTTTTTGACTCTTGGTCCCTGTGTTATTTTCGGCGTGTCGGACGGCCGGGCTTGGCTCCGCCGGTGCCGCCGCTGTGCAGGACTTCAACTCCCAGGACTACCTTGGGCAGGACCCTCTGCCTACTATGCGCCCGGAGGCGCATAAAGCCTCGCCTGGTGCTGAGTCCCCTTGTTGGTTTATTTAACACCGGGCTTAGCTACGTGAGCCTGTGACTCTGTGGCTGCTTTTCCTGTCTTCCTGGCCGGGGTTACCTCCGCTTTTTGACTCTTGGTCCCTGTGTTATTTTCAGCGTGTCGGACGGCCGGGCTTGGCTCCGCCGGTGCCGCCGCTGTGCAGGACTTCAACTCCCAGGACTACCTTGGGCAGGACCCTCCGCCTACTACGCGCCCGGAGGCGCATAAAGCCTCGCCTGGTCCCTCGTCCCGCGAGGAAGCACGTGGGACGCGCCGGGCTAAGCCCGGGCAAAGGGCGGGCCGTCTGTGGCTGTCCGAGGCTGGAGGAGGCTGGGCTGGGCCACCCCCCTAAACAGTGTCCGGGGGTCTGTTGGACTTTGATTTACCAACTTATGTGGTAAATATATGTGTTTTGTAGTTTTCGATATAGTCAGTCAAATCGTATTTTTACTGTTATTGTTTAATTTTAAGTATTTGTTTTATTGGTAACTAGTTGTGATATTCACAAGGAAGATTTTGTGCTTATGCTCCTTGTGAACAAATTATGGGGAAACATTGTAAGCCCATCATCGCACGCCCAATGACTAGGCAATTAGCAACTTCGAACCCGCCGCTCCCGAGCCTCATAGCCATTGACAAAATGCTCCAGAAAACCATTGGGGTGGTGGCATCAGCTATTGAAAACACTGAGAGGCGGCTGTCAATCACCCCTGCCATTCCCCCTGCACCGTCTTTAGACGATTGTTCTGTAGACATAGTAACTCAGGATGAGGCGGATGCTATGTCGTTTATGTTGCCTTCTTTTACACATTTACCATGTGCCCAGATTCCACTAGATGAGAACGCGCCAGTAGAGGCTGCTTTGCTTACATCCTCCATGGTATCTCCAGTGGCACATAAACTGCGAGCACGGGCTAAGAAAAAGAAGCTCGCCAAAAAAACTGTTAAAATTACAACGCCTTCTTTATCTATTCCTGGTCATTTGGATACTGTTCCCCATCCAGTAACCTCGGGCCCGCCTGTGTGGGTTACCCATTTAATAATTGATTTACAGGCACACATAGAGCAGACTTTAAATGCCCATTTTAAATCTCTGTTGACCAGGATCGACAGACTAGTAACACTGATTAATAATAAAGGTGTAGGGAAAACCCAGCTAAATTCTGCTCTACAAGATCCTGGTAGCTTGGGGGGTTTGGGAGCATCTGACATGAATAGTAAAGTCACCCCACGGGTTTCTTGTATTTCTCAACAATCTACCATACAGGACCCAGTCCAGCTGCCCACGTTGATGTCAACTCAACCCCCAAATGCTCCTGGTCCATCTACTTGTCTTAACCTGCCCCAAGTTGCTACTGGTCCGGCCCCCTGCGAACAACCTTCTATCCCAAAGGCTCTCGGTACACGGGGTCTGGGGGCGGGTAGGCTTCAACCCAACCCGCTTGTGAATTTTGGTAAAAATGGCCTGACTAAATCTCCTTCCTATCCGCAGTTACCCCCCGAAGCTTCGTCTTACGTGGTGGTGCTTACGGGAGTACCTCCATTGCCCAATTGCCCAGTGATAGGGGGGAATCCTACTATGAATTAAAAAATAAAGTTATCTATTGGCTAAGTAACCATAGACCTCTGAATGGAGTAGGTTTGGGGGAGATTTTGTTTGTGCAGAGAGTTTGCTGGTTGGGGACCAGACCTAAAGATATTTGCGGGGATTGTGTTATAATTGACTTCAGG
Source organism: Triturus cristatus (assembly GCF_964204655.1). Classification (NCBI taxonomy): domain Eukaryota; kingdom Metazoa; phylum Chordata; class Amphibia; order Caudata; family Salamandridae; genus Triturus; species Triturus cristatus. The sequence continues at coordinate 255,832,152 of NC_140586.1, forward strand.
GATCCGAGAGTAGTTGATCATATATTGGATCATGGAGGGTCGACTAAAGTAGGCTCTATCAATACCTGTCATTTGGGGTATTTTTATATGCATCCTCGTATTCTAAGGCCCTCGGATCTATCCTATTTCCATCAAGATAGCCAGGAATATGATTATAATATTCCGGTCGCCAATTCATTTAATGCACTTAGTTCTGTGGATTGACCACCACCATTGAGGCACGATGAAGGAAGGGCCATGAATGTGAAAGGGGGTCAGGTAATGGATGGCTGTAGTACGGAGGCGGCCCTTCACAATTTGGTACATGGAACTAGGTTAGGAGCAATAGTTATTCCCCTATCCTCCCAAAGTAACAGCCCAGCACGAGGGATAATAGAGTCAGTTACTCTAGACCCAGTAGCATCTCCCTCCTCTGTTGCCGGTGCACTTTTTGAGGACTGTTCTTCTCAAGCAGTGACACGTAAATCCTTAGTAGGGTCTTGGAACGTGGCTGGACTGGGGTCTAAACTCCCCAATCCAGAGTGGGGAGAGCTTATGGATAGTTATGACATATGTTTGTTTCAGGAAACTTGGCTACGGTCTATCCCAGTGAGGGTAGGTTATGCGTCTTTCCATATACCAGCGGTCCAAGGAGTCAGGGGAAGACCTTCGGGGGGGTTAGCCATCTGGGTTGCTTCTCATCTTGGTTGTTCAGTTTACATTCTCTTCCCCTAACGTCTCACAAAATTATAGGAGCAGACCTTAGTTGTCATTTTGAACCCCTTCTTGGGATACCTTCAGTGACCTCGGATGAGGACGAAAATTGTACAATCCCAGACTGTATTATGTACCCGGAAAAACGTTTATTGCCTTTGGCCCTTGAGATTAATAAGTTAGTTATTATACATTCTCTTAGGGCCTGTAATGGCAGACTTCTTCCCGATGTCCCGTGTTCACATACTTTTAATAGACCTGGGAATTGTTCAACAATTGATTATATTCTGGTGAATGTGGATTTTTGGGGCTATCTGGGAGCTTTCTCTGTCATCCCTAGGGTTGACAGTGATCACAATTTACTGACACGAGAACTAGCAGATAATATCGGGGGTCGTAGTGTTTCTAGGGGTTTAGTAACAACGAGCAGTGTGAATTTGGTTCTAGCGGCAGGTGGCAGACGCATTAGGTGGGCAAAAATTGTGACAGAAGAGGCTAAGTTGGCGGAATTATACCGCCATGTTGCCTGTTCTCTAGCAGAGGTCTCCCACATCTTGAGTCTTAATGGAGATTCATCCCAGCATTATCTCCTGGGCCTGCAGTCTATTCACAATAAACTCCTTAGCTCCATGGCCGGTTATTTTTATAGTACTATCACACAGAGGCCTAGGATAATTAAGAACAATCACTGGTATAACAAAAGTTGTAGGTTGGCTAAGAGTGCTTTGATTAAGGAAGTAAAGTTGGGCACCCAGTCAAGCATTAGATTGGCGAGGGATAACTATAAAAACCTGATGAAGGAGGCAAAATCCGAGTGGGAGGACTCGAGGTGGTCAAGTATTAAGCTAGCCCTAGAAGCCCGAGATTTCAGGGTATTCTGGAATCTTGTTTGAGCTGGTTCGGCAGGAAGTCCATCTGCAATTATTCCCAACCTTAGCGAAGAGGTGTGGCTAGAGCACTTTAAGCCCCTCTATTTGCTTAGTAACTCTGACTGTGGAATAGACCTAGCAACCCAAACAAATGCTATTGCTATGGCTTATCCGGAACATGTGGACTTGGAGAGCCGAACCTGTACCCTTTTGGAAATCGAGCTGGCTCTCAGTAGTTTATCATTGGGGAAAGCTCCGGGCCTTGATAGGATGCCAGGTGACTTATATCGAAGTGCACAAAAAATCTGGGCTCCTTACATTTGGGTTTACTTTAATGCTATTTTGCAGGGCCTCGAGATTCCCCAAACTTGGTTAGTAGCTGAAATTATACCTATCCACAAAAAATCTCCCCCCCTGGACCCTGCTAACTATCGCCCTATAAGTTTGATAGATGTTCTACAGAAACTGTTTGCTCGCATGCTCTTAACAAGATTACAGAGTTGGATGGAGGAACACCACATCCTAACTTCTCTTCAAGCGGGCTTTCAAGCAAAAGTTTCCACTATCGACCAACTGTTCAGACTACAGTTGGTCTATTGGAAGACGGTTTCTATTGGAGCTGGCAATTTATTTTTGATTTTCGTGGACCTTCGGTCTGCGTTTGACATGGTTCAAAGGGAGAATCTCTGGGCGTTACTATTGGAGATGGGCGCCCCCCCTTATTTGTGCCATCTATTTAAGCGTATGCATGATGGAACATATGCAAGGGTGAGATACGGGAGAAGTGGGGAAATTTCGGGTCCATTCCCGGTTGAAAAGGGTGTGATGCAGGTGTGTGTTTTGGCTCCAACTTTATATTCTCTTTTCATCAATGGGTTGATAGATCATTTATTGTGTGCTAGTAATCTGGACTCCCCAAGGTTAGCGGGGCGAAAGATACCTGCCCTAATGTTCGCGGATGACACGCTTTTATTGTCAAAATCTTTTATGGGCATCCAGCGTACATTAGAGGCATTCTGCTCCTTTTGTAAACTAAGGAATCTGGAACTGACCCTACCCAAAACTACATTTATGGTCTTCAGCTCTAGTGCAGCCAACTGTCCTCATCCTCAGATGGAAGGAATAGTGCTAGACCGAGTATCTACATTTGATTACCTGGGGGTAACTCTTAATGATAAAATGAAATGGGGGTCTCATTTGGCGAAGGCCAATTTGAAGTTGACACAATCTGTGGGGGGTATTTTGAAGGTTTTTAATAATACTCCATCTAAATCGTTGGGCCCCCCTATGGAAGTCTATAAATCCCAAGCAAGAGGGGGTGTGCTATATGGTGCAGAGCTCTGGGGCCATTGTAGCATTGCCCCTCTAACTTTAACTGAGAACAGTTTTATTAGGCGGCTTTTGAAATTACCAATGAGTGCCCCCTTAACCCCCCTGAGATGGGATTTAGGTCTGGTTCCTATTGATGAGACTGTCCCAAATCGTCCACTCCTGTACTGGAGACGTCTTTGGTCAACACCTGAGCTTGTGAGCTATAGGCAGGACCTTGGTGATCTCTTGTCAAGAGGGAATACGGGGAAAATCCCATGGCTAATGCACATTAAGAACCTGTGTTATGCCTTAGGTAAGGGGGGCTGTGGACGTCACCAGAGGAGTCTTGTGCTTTACAGACCAAGAAATCATTGAGTGCGGCTCTTCAGCATTATCGAATGGAAATATTACTAAATTCTTCCTTGGGTAGGCTTACTATCACCTTTTTGGATATCAAGATCAGTCCCCATCTTGAAATTTTTTTGGATGTTATCCAGCCTCCATTGGCCAAGAAATTATATATCCAGTTCAGACATGGTTCTCTTCCTCTGAGGGCTTTAACCCATAGGTGGTCCAGCATGCCCTGTCCAACGAGTTTTTGTCCAGAGTGTGTTGATACTTGCGAGACAGAGTTGCATGTTGTGCTCTTTTGCCCTCTTTACATCAAGGCAAGAGAAAAATGGATTATCCAACTCTGCAAGTCTAGGGGTCTCAGGGATTATCAGGAGGTATTTATAATCCTCAAATATGATACTACCCCCATGATAGTGTTTGCGATGGCTAGATTCTTCCTTTCCATGTGGTATTCAAGGTGTAAAAAATTGAAAATCGATAGACCATAATTTGCTCTTACTGAGGTGAATTTAGCATTGTAGCGAAAGCGCTTTTAGGTATGAGATTTGTCTAAGGATGGGATGTTGTTCTATGTGTCTACATCTTCATTGATATCACCTTGTCCTTTTAATAATGTATTCAATTGTGTTCTAAATGTTCATTTAATTTTTAAAACATGTTTTTAATTCTTGATGGATTGTATTACATGCAAATGTTCATCTTTTATTAATTTTATTGTAAATATGTATTTATGTCTTTTTATGGTATTATACCGAAATAAAAGTTTTTGACTGACTGACATAGCCTAAATAACTATTAAAATACACTAGCTGCAACATAGCACAAAAGATATATTTCTCTTTACAGTAGATAATCACAGGTTCACTTTCCTGAAAAGTTACCTATCCAAACCTAAGATCGATAAAATCACTACTATTAAATTGTGTAACCCACGTATATTGCAGTGGTACCAGTGGTCGAAGTGGGCAGGACCGGCAGGGCATGGTGTGACCCTACTTTTTCAGTTTAATAGAATTCGTTCCCCTACTTTTTAGGTCGAGCCTGGGCAGCGCATGCGCTGGTCTGCGAGCTGTGCTGTACTGTGCACTTGAAGCTCCACTCACTCTCCACCCATATTTTTCATTGGCTTGTGTCTTTGTCCTTTGTAAATGCTGGCTTCTGATTCGGTAATCAAATTGTTAGTCCCTCCTCAGTACCGCCTTGTCTTCATTTGTAACCTTCCGTGAGGACTGGCCCTTTTACTTCGGTCGTTACACCGTCTTTGTTATTTAGTCTGTATGCACTATTTTCTTTAATGGGTTTTGCCCTACTGCAGGCACAAAGTGCTTTTCTTATATTCAGCACGCCATGCGCGCTTTCACTCTCCAAGAAGCCGCGACAATGGCGGCTGCTTGTTTGCAATGCCATAAGTCTCGCATTAAGGAGATTTTGAGCTATTCGCATTGTAAATGACAATAGCTTAAACTCTTGCAAATGCGACTCCTATTGCTTTACAAATATTTTTTTTGTAGGTTGTTTCCAAGTGCCCCATGCAACGCTTGCACTTAATAGAGACCATGCCCCTTTCTTTTGAAGTGGCTCGTCTAAAGAAAGGAGCATGGCCTCTATTAAGTGCAAGCACAGCATGGGGTGCTTGGAAACAAACAATATTTGCAATTCAATAGGTCTCGCATTTGCGGACATTTAAGCTATTGACATTTACAGTGCCAACAGCTCAAAGTCTCGTAAATGCGAGACCTATTACATTGTAAATGCTCGTTTTATATTAAACATGTAACCCAGCACAGCAGAAATAGCCAAGGACTAAAGATAAGGCTCTGTCCTTAGTGGCTGTCCGGGGACGGAAGGGGTGTGCAGAGAAGGAAAAGGACTTTGTCTTTTCCTTCTTGCCCAGAGAAGGCAAGGACAGTGTCACTTCTGCTCTGCCACTGGCAGCTGCCCCCCTCCCCCATCTCTCTCTGTTTCTACCTCTTCCTCTTATGCCCTCTCTTTCTGTCTTTGTCTCACTCCTCCTCACTAGCTGAATAAAAACTGTGACTTCAAGAAAGAGCTCTTACCCTCTCTTTTCTTTCCTTTCCTTCACGCGTTCCTCAGTGAAATGGATCCCAAAAAGAAGGAAAAACGTTGGCTGGAAATGTCATCTTTTTCTGACATTTTTCTATTCCAAAGTGCAGCCTCCAGATGGAGAGAAAAAGAGCTTCATAATATGAAAAATAAATAACTAAATAAAGCAAGACAGAGTAGTCACAAAGTGGCCAGATTGGCTTTATTCACACCCAAACACACTAAGCACCACAGAGTTTGCCATTGAAGTGCTACTTTAGTTTTCTCGTCTTTCTTTGAACAACATTGTTTTCTCCAGGTAGGGAAGGGCACCATTCCTGGAGGTACTGCAATACCTGGTTGATGCGTTGAGTGGAAAATGTTTAATGTGACCCTTATCAGTTGTTTTCCTTATTTTAGTTAATGTGTACCATGGCTCTGTGCTCATTGATGCGGTCTTTTTAAACCATACTGCTTACGTTTTGTAAGGAAATAAGCAAAGGATATTGAAACAGGTCCCTTCTGGCAGTGGAGACGGTCAATATTTGCAGGTGGCGGGGCGGGTGTGGGCACGCGGGGGGAACGGTAAAAAAATAATAATAATAAAAGCAACACTTACCTTGCCGCGCCAGTCCCAAGTCTCTGCTCCTGCTCTCCTTGTCAAACCGAGGCACAAGAAGACAGAAAAGGCTCCCGTGCAAATCTTACATTGTCGATTCCTGGTGAGTTCCACTTCTACTGCTGACAAAAAGGCCAATGGAGGTACCAATGGGTGAGGTGGACTGGGCTCAACACAATGCAGAGTTGTGATTGGTTTTGAGCATCCTGGTTCAATGCTCAACCAAGTAATGGGGGCCTGGGCTTGTTCTCCACGCAGGCTGTAATGCAGCCTGCAAGGAGAACGGGGAAAGTGCGCATAACTGGTTTGGGCAGCTGGAGAGGGCCAGCCAAATAGTCATTGGGCACTTAGGAGTGGGCAAACCACTCTTCCCCTGCCCTTCTCCAAGAGCAAAGCAGCCACGCCTAAAAACCCACCCACCCAAAACGCAGCAGGAAGCATAAAATTATATCTCAAAGTTATTATAATTTTATGTTTTCTTTACTTTGCAGTGCACTGCTTAAAAGCAGTGGGGAGAAGCTCCTCTGCCATAGCGGAGGAGAAGCCCTGCCTTCCGGGCCCTGTAGTCATGTGCTTACATTTTCAGGCAAAAACATTAAATGATTTCTGAATAATGAGTGTAAAAGCCTTAATATAACCATGTTGCTCCTGCTTTCATTTCATATATTATTTTTCGAGCAGCATATTGCTCTGGCCTAGTGCATAATTTGAATTGAGTCGCATACAGGTGTTTATAGCAGTGCACAGTTGGGTTGTAGCTGAAGGAAGCGCGGGTTTCTCTCAGTGGGGCAGTATGGTGGTCAGTGGGCCAGTGGATGTGGCACTATGGCCAGAGCAGTCGAATTTGGACCTGGGGAACTAGGTTAAGGCTTCATGACCAGTCCACCAGACCACTCCTGAGGGAGCACATTCTCATGCTAGACCTTAGAAGTCGCCGCTGGACCTCAGAAGCCATGGTGTCTTACCACCAGCAGATGGACCTTAGCAGTGGCAAGTGTGGGTTAATCTTGAAGGCCAGTCCACCACAATCCATACTACAGTTCACCTCCAGTCTTGCGGGCAGGTCTGCAAAGTAGCACACCCTAGAGCGACAGTGACTCTGTCACTGAGGTCACAGGACCCTTGAGCACAGTCCACCTCATTCATTGGTACCTCCATTGGCCTTTTTGTCAGCAGTAGAAGTGCAACTCACCAGGAATTAGCAATGAAGGATTTGCATGCACAACAAACTAAGGGCCCGATTACAACTTTGGCGGTGCTGCGCCGGCTCTGCGCCAGATCAGCACCACCAAAGCTGTGCAAGGACCACACACCAGATTATGAGTAGAATTTGTGTCTGGCTGGCTTTTTTTATTCTTTTGTGTTGCGTTCCCATGGCAGTGCCCTGAAAAGGTGCACCGCAATGAGAATGCAAAAGAAGTTCCAGCACGGCATGCAGCGCAAACTCATAATATGCTCGGTGGACTGTGGTGGTCCAGCCTTGCTTATTATATAGCCCTCTGCGCTGCTTCACCATGACGGAACAGGGGTTCCCTGACGCAGCTGTTGACGGTCTAAATCCCCGACTCCAAATAGAGCGACCAAAGGACTCAAGAACCCTTGATACTCCTGAGGCGAAAAGCCGGGAGCCGCTTGCTACTCTGTTTTAACCTTGTTGTGTCACATATTTGCTAAAATGTCGATTTTATGAGCACTTTTACCTGTGTTATTACGCTGTGACTGCCATCCCGACCGCTCTGTGGGCTCAGCGCCGCCTCAGCGCTGACAGCTGATTCCAGGGAAGGTAACTCGGCGCCATTGCCGGCGTGCGACTTAACCACGCCCCCTTGGTGGCCACGCCCCCCCTACGGTGTATATAAAGCTGAACTCCTAGCTTTACCTGTCAGAACCCTTGATACTCCTGAGGCGAAAAGCCGGGAGCCGCTTGCTACTCTGTTTTAACCTTGTTGTGTCACATATTTGCTAAAATGTCGATTTTATGAGCACTTTTACCTGTGTTATTACGCTGTGACTGCCATCCCGACCGCTCTGTGGGCTCAGCACCGCCTCAGCGCTGACAGCTGATTCCAGGGAAGGTAACTCGGCGCCATTGCCGGCGTGCGACTTAACCACGCCCCCTTGGTGGCCACGCCCCCCCCACGGTGTATATAAAGCTGAACTCCTAGCTTTACCTGTCAGAACCCTTGATACTCCTGAGGCGAAAAGCCGGGAGCCGCTTGCTACTCTGTTTTAACCTTGTTGTGTCACATATTTGCTAAAATGTCGATTTTATGAGCACTTTTACCTGTGTTATTACGCTGTGACTGCCATCCCGACCGCTCTGTGGGCTCAGCGCCGCCTCAGCGCTGACAGCCGATTCCAGGGAAGGTAACTCGGCGCCATTGCCGGCGTGCGACTTAACCACGCCCCCTTGGTGGCCACGCCCCCCCCCACGGTGTATATAAAGCTGAACTCCTAGCTTTACCTGTCAGAACCCTTGATACTCCTGAGGCGAAAAGCCGGGAGCCGCTTGCTACTCTGTTTTAACCTTGTTGTGTCACATATTTGCTAAAATGTCGATTTTATGAGCACTTTTACCTGTGTTATTACGCTGTGACTGCCATCCCGACCGCTCTGTGGGCTCAGCGCCGCCTCAGCACTGACAGCTGATTCCAGGGAAGGTAACTCGGCGCCATTGCCGGCGTGCGACTTAACCACGCCCCCTTGGTGGCCACGCCCCCCCCACGGTGTATATAAAGCTGAACTCCTAGCTTTACCTGTCAGAACCCTTGATACTCCTGAGGCGAAAAGCCGGGAGCCGCTTGCTACTCTGTTTTAACCTTGTTGTGTCACATATTTGCTAAAATGTCGATTTTATGAGCACTTTTACCTGTGTTATTACGCTGTGACTGCCATCTCGACCGCTCTGTGGGCTCAGCGCCGCCTCAGCGCTGACAGCCGATTCCAGGGAAGGTAACTCGGCGCCATTGCCGGCGTGCGACTTAACCACGCCCCCTTGGTGGCCACGCCCCACCCCACTCCTACATAAATCATGTGTCATTTCCGTACGCGCAGCGGACGGGCGCAGCGGGCGCGCCGTTTGCGCGCCAAAGGCGCGCCTAAGGCAAGCCCGTCTGCGCCCGTCCTCGCCTGGACCGTGCCCAGGGCCAGACCCCCTGCCAGTTCCGTTGATTCTACCCGCATGTGCTGGACTAATACCCAACTACATCTCTTAAATCCCTCCCCTTGCTCGGCCACTATCCTCTGCAACCCTGACCATTTGGAAAAAGTTCCCTTCCGTTGCCCTCAATGTAACTTCACTCTCCCGTCCTACCTACCTTGTCTGCCTTCTTATCCTATATCGCAGCCCTCTTCGTCTCACCACCGAACGCTGAAAGCAGGCCTGGTTAACTGCCGGTCACTACCCCGTCATGCCAACGATATCTGGATGTCAATTTCCTCTGACAAGTGGGATATTCTATTTCTCACTGAGTCCTGGATCACTGATTCCTCCTCTCCGGATATCTATCTTGCCATCCCCCCAGGCTACGATATAAAGTGTATCAATCGGGCTGGAGGAAAATCTGGAGGCGGACTAGCCGTCATCCTTAAATCCCATCTTCAGCTGACCACTACCAAACTCACCAACATCGGTATAATTGAAGCCATGTACTTCTCTGTATCTGACTCCGCAGCAGCTGGTACCTTAGTCTACAACCCCCCAACTGCCGCCTCCCCTTCTCTTACTGCACTTACCCACCAGCTGGCTGACCTATCCCTTAAACACCAATATTTTCTAGTCTTAGGTGACTTTAACCTCCACGTTGACAACCCTCTCTGCGTGAAGGCTAACAATCTGTTGGAAACCATGGATAGTCTGAACTTCACACAATTAGTCACTGGTCCCACTCATGTGGCTGGGCACACCTTGGACCTTATCTTCGCCAACTTCTCGACTATCACTGTCCTCCCCCCCTCCCCCTTACTTGGTCTGACCACTATCTTATCCCCTTCTCTCTCGCCCTAGGCCGGAAACCTGCCCCCCTGGCCCCTAGGAAAGAGTTGGGAAGAAAGTGGCATAAGGTCACATGTGCCACCTTGGACCCAGTATTCCACTTCCAGGCGAAATACCTCTCCACTGATATTGACGGAAATGTCTCTAGGTTGAATACCGCCCTAATCAAAGCTATTGATGCCATTGCTCCCCAGAAAATCATTGCCTCCACTAGATCTCGTCCCTCTGCCCCTTGGTTCTCCACCCCCCTCCGTGAGGAAAAAAGCAGATGCAAGGCACTCGAACGTAAGTGGAGACAAAACTATGACCTCGAAGCTAAACTCACTTACAAATCTGCTTTGAAAAAATTCCTCAAACAAAAAAAAATTACTATGAAAGACCATTTCTCTCTTCTAATTGCTAATGCCAAAAACTCGTCAAAAACCCTTTTCACCATTGTCAAAGACTTCATTAATCCTCCTGCTAGGGCCACTCAGAACTCTGCGAGTCAGGCCCTATGCGAGGGACTCTCTGACTACTTTCTTGAAAAAATAAACAAACTCTGTATCTCCTTCCCTAAAGGGCTAGCCTCCCTGCCTCCCTCCACAAGCCCCCCAGCTTCTCCATCCTTCCTTTCCTTCAATAAACTCACCCTGGACGATGCTATTAGGTTACTCATCCACTGCAAATCTGGCGCCCCCTCGGACCCTGTCCCTGCTAAACTTATGGGAGAGCTGGCTCCTTCATTAGCCAGCTCTTTCCTTTCCATCTGGAACGCCTCCCTATACCATGGCTTTTTCCCTACTACTTGGAAGGAGGCTTTGGTGATTCCCATCCTAAAAAAGGCTGATGCTGATTCCACTATCTTCGCCAACTACCGCCCCATTTCCCTTCTCCCCAAACCCTCAAAGGTCCTGGAAAAAGCCGTGCAGCTGCAACTCACGGAGTATTTGGAAAGCAACTCTTTGCTGCACGACTCACAATCCGGATTCCGGGCGGGATTCAGCACAGAGACGGCTCTGCTGGAAGTATCGGAAACGATCCGGGAATGCGTGGACAGGGGCGAGGAGGCTATGCTGGTCCTCCTCGACCTGTCCGCTGCATTTGATACGGTCTCCCACCCCATCCTTCTTGACCGACTCAAACAGATAGGCATTGGCGGCACTGCCTTTAGCTGGATCGAGTCCTTCCTTTCAGGAAGAAGTCAGAGGGTGTTGCTGCGGCCGTTCAAATCTGAGGATAAACCCTTGTCATGCGGTGTGCCACAGGGCTCTGCCCTCAGCCCTCTATTTTTTAACATCTATCTTGCCCCACTGGCCGACGTTGTGGAGTCCTACGGAGTCAGGGTGGTCTCTTATGCTGACGATACCCAGCTGATGTTTTCCTTCAGTGACCACTCAGACTCCACGTTCACCAACTTCCGCCAGTGCCTCAACAACATCAGTGTCTGGATGACTGATAACCACCTTAGACTCAATGCAGACAAGACAGAGGTGCTGTTTTTTAACCAGAAAAATTCCATCCCTTCCTCTTGGTGGTGGCCCACGGCACTTGATCCTGCTCCTTCTCCCGTTCACTCTACTCGTAACCTGGGATTTCAGTTTGACGACTCCCTCTCATGCAAAACTCAGGTTAATAAAGTGACCTCTGCCTGCTTCCTGAAGTTGCGCATGATCAAAAAGATACTCCCCTATCTCCCTCTGGACTCCCGTCGTACAGTTACCCATGCCCTCATTACGTCTCACCTGGACTATGCCAACAGCCTTTATGCTGGTGCCCCTCAATATCTGATAGACCGGCTTCAGATTGTCCAGAACGCGGCGGCCAGATTAATTGGTAATATCCCCTACCGTCAGTCAATCTCCGCCTATTGTAAGGAACTTCACTGGCTACCGGTGGCCAGCCGTATCCAGTTCAAGATCCTTACCCTCGCCTACCGAGCCATCAATGCCCTCGGACCCAATTACTTGAAAAAGCGAGTCTCAATATCCCATTCCATCAGATCCCTTAGATCCAACGACCTCCGCCTTCTGATCTCTCCCCGTTTTAGACTCACTAGAATGGGCGGCAGAGGGTTAAGTGTTATCACGGCAAAATTGTGGAATGCTCTGCCAATCGATCTTAGATTCTGCCCTTCTGAATCCATCTTCCGGGCCAGACTCAAAACTTGGCCCTTTTCTGGACTCTGATTTTTATCCTGCTGATTCCCTCTCTGCTCCTTTCTTCTCACTCGGAGGTTCAGGTTCTAGCGCCGGGACACCCCCTTGGGGGTAGCTGTGCGCTTTACAAACTACATAAATAAATAAATAAATGATTAGGCCCTAAGTTCTCAAACTTCACAGTCTATCTGCTTTATGCACAAGCACTTTTAACATGTGCTGCCAACTTTGCGGCCATTGGAATTATGCAGCAATGGAGGGAAAATTATATTGCATTGTTGACTAAATTATGCAGAAAAAAAGGCTGCAGCGTAATGCAGTACATTTTCTGATACTTTATCTTTTTGACATTTTTACACATACTAACAGTCTCTGCAAAGATTTTGCCTCATTAGTACCAGTGTAACATGCAAATGCAGCAGTGAGAAAGGTGAAAAGTCAACCTTTGCAAAGAGCCTTTCACTTCGCAGCACCACAAGTCACATTTTTAGTAACTTTTGATCCGTTTGAGCTACAAACAATTTTTCTGTTAAAATCGTCAGATTATGCAGCAGATGATGTATTATGTGGCAGTGCTATAATTATGTGGAAAATATTTGCAAAGTGGGATATTTTGCCATTCATGTTTGAACTGCTCTTGCGGAAAAAGGGAAAAGTGCTGATGATAGAAACTGCATGGCTCGGAGACAAATGGCTTGTAAGTCTACTTTTAAGCGTATTTGGGACCTTCTGTGATTGGAAGCATATCCCACTTCTGTGAATGTTTTTTAATGTCAATAACTTATATTAAACCTTAGTTAAATATGTGTATCCATTGGTTGCTCTTTCTGGCCTCACCTCTGACTCCGCCCACTGACCCAATCCTCAGGTTAATATCACCCTATGAATCCCCCTCCCACAGTTCCTCTACTTTTTTCTTCCACTTCGACCACTGAGTGCTACAGAATGACAAACGCTATTTTGACTTACAACCGCACAAGTACCTTTTATAACGCAATTAAATTTAGTAACTAACATGTCAGTTAAAACTTTGCTTAAATTGACATCTAATGTAAATATGCAAAATTGGCATACCACACATTTTTTTAAGGCAATCATCTTTAACCTCTCTTGCTTTACTTAAGAAATCATGATCACAGTTGCCAGTACCAGCCTCACAGATCACATCATCCCAGCCCTTCAGTCCTCCCACTGTAAATAAGATGGCAATCTAAACTTGCCAGTATTACCCACACAGCAGTCCACTTAACTATGCCGAAATGTTTAGCAAGGATATCTAGAGGAGCCTGCCTGTCAAGAAGCCGGTGGGGCGGGGGAGGGGTTCATCTCCTTATGTCGCCTATTTTGCCTCATGCGGATCCCTGCAGTATCTCTCTGTGATGTTTTGATCTCTGTTTTTCGTGCTTTCTTGCCATAGAGAGCATTAAATGCCCCTTAAATTGGTTAGCAATATGAAAAAGGAAGTAAACAACGCAAATAAACACCTGTGACAACAGTCATGGCCAGTGAACTAACCTTACTAATGACATTTCAGAAGGCATTAATTAATATTGGTCTCGTCAGTACAAATATCAGATGCTCCTCTGACACCAATAAGTTTATTGGCAAGAGTGGTCATTGTAGGTTGCGCATATCAAGGTGCATCCATGCAATTACTCTGGCAATTAGTTGATCCACAAATATTTGTTATGAGAATAAAAAAAATTCAATGAGAAGACGATGAACAATTATAAAGCTTTTAGATGAAAGAGGGCTCCCAGCATCTCCCGAGCTGGGAGAACTGAAAAATAGAAAAAATCTGTAACCTTCATTATATAAGAAGCAGAATATAAACATAGATGTGCTGAACCAGTTGATGCCAGTTCACAATATGGTAATGAATATGGAGCAGACACCCAATAATACCTACAATTCCCAGTGATTATTCATGAGGTACCCCACCTATAATAAAGGAACTCCAGGCAAAAGTGCTTAAAGTGCAAGCCCTGCTCATCTCTGGGTGCCATAAAAGAGAGTGGAACTCTCTGCCTGCTCCTGTTTGGTCTTGTCTCTGTTGGGGTGGGACTCTGGTTGGGGCCCATGCTAGACTTTGGTACCCAATTTTAACTGGAGTGGCAGCCTCCTTGCTCATCCTCAACGCCTATGGGTAAGGCAGTGGAGCATGGATGGGGAGGTCCTTCATCTTCTCACTACCATGGAGGATGCACAGGTCACTGCTGAAAAGGTTGTGGAGGCTCATCATGGGATGTGTCCCTGGTGTTCCACCTCGAATGTCTAGGAGGAGATTAGATGTCACTCTACTGGTTGTCTAAGAAGCTTGATTTGGACTCGCCACTTCTGTGTTGTTGAAGGAAGACACAGTGGGACAATTGATCATGTACATTGTAGTATGTTTTGTGAGTGAAGTTGCCATGCTGAGCATTTGTGTGGGCTTTAAATTTGCGACACAAACAGAACCCATTGACGCCAACAGTAAGTTTTGCTCGTCATCTTTTGACTGTTGCCAAGTGTCTGGGTCTAGGCCTCGCACTGGGAAACACTTCAAGAATTGCAATCACATTTAATCCTTATACTCCTTTCCGGATGTCTCTTGCATCCCTGCAAATGACCATACAGAGGGGCTGCTCTCTGAGTACAAGTTACATCACTTTGATGCTAATGGCCTCACCTGTGGTAAATGGCATCTGAATTGTTGGAAACTGAACCATACAAGTCTTAGGACACAAATAGCAGGCAAGTCAGAGGCTGGTGGTGGACAGGATGGTCATTCTTACCTACAAGTAAAATGTGTGGCGAAGGAGGTCCAACAGGTAGTCCTAGGGCAGATCAGGTTTACTATGGTCTTTCCTACACCAGAGGACCCTAGTGCACCTTTCTGCTCGGCCACTGCACAAGTCGCAATAGAAATCTTGGCTTGAAAATCATATTTGCAGAAATGTCGAGGACGTGTCTCTCAGGGAATAGCAGGGCAAGCACAGGATCAGTCTGCCTCACAAGGCTTTCCTTGTTCTAGTTCTTGTGGGTGCTGTATTGGTTAGTCTGGTGGAAAAGCCTTTGTTAGCCCTGGCATCTTTAGTGTGTTTTTACCCCTAACTTTTTGCCTTCAACCCTCCCTGTTTTGCTGACTTCATTTTTGCTGGCTTAAGGATTCTGCGCATTACCCCTGCTAACCAGTGCTAAAGTGCTCTCTCCTTAAAACACGGTAAAATTGACTTATATGACAATATGCTGTCCCCGGTGGTTAAACTGTAGAAGGGCAGAGGCGAAGCTTTGACGCGAGTGTAACTACAGGTTATACGCTCCACCGGAGAAACCATGAGGCAATAGCTAAGCATTCTAAATTAACACAGACAGTGATCACCAGCTAGGGGGTAAATGTATATACACCTTTTCATTTGAATGCAATAAGTGTGTCCAGTGTGATATAGCAAGAGTGGTACCATGAAGTTATTTTTTTCCCTGGGTCCTGATGAAAAGCCAATTGGTGTATGGCTTGAAACATGTCGACCTTTTAGGAAATCAGGTACTTGACACCCTTCTTTCCTAAATCTCCCTTTTTAATCATACCGACTAGAGATCAGAATAAATAGAATACACCTACTAGCCAGGTGTTTATAAAATACACTCCAGTACAAAATCCCCCCACTCCTATTTTTTAATACCATCTCCCTTATCATTGTATAGGCACCTAAGTGATCCCAAGCAGTCCGTAGGTCGCAGCATGCCCCGCTCCATAGCGGAACAGGATGGACCCGATGATGAAGCATGCCACCAAGGGGTAACCCTGGTTGGTGAGGGTTTTACAAAAAACTCTGTTTTCTCCAGTGGAGGGTTAGTCACCTCGGCATAGCTGGGTTCTTGTTTTGGGTTATGAAACTGATTTGGAGGACGAACCCAGTATATCCTCTCACTCCCCCTTTGTTTTGATACAATATTGGCTTATAGACAATTGTCATATTTATTTTACTTGTAAGTCCCTAGTAAAGTGACAATATCTGCGCCCAGTGCTCATAAATTAAATCCTACTAGTGAACCTGCATCCCTGATTGTGCCAACCACTTAAGCAGCACTTTAAACATGTCTCAGGTCTGCCATTGCAGCCTGGGTGTGCAGTTTTTAAACTACCATGTCGATCTGGCAAAATAAACCTTTTGCCAGGCCCAAATCTTCTTTTTTAACACAAGTAAGTCACCTCTAGGGTATGCACTGGATAGCCCACAAGGAGGGGGGCATTGTATTTAAAAAGTGTGACATGTACTTTTTAGTTTTTTAATGTCCTGGTAGTGAAACACTATTAAACTTGTTTTTCAGTATTGCAAGGCCTACCACTTCTATAGGCCACCATTGGAGTTACCTTATTACATCTAATAAGTGATCATTCCCAAATGGGAGCAGGGAACCTGTTCATGCTTGGGGCCTTTGGAATGGTGATGAAAAATCCTCTTTCAGTTAGAAGTCCGATTTAAATCATCTTCATCATCAACTTTATTCAGTTTTTACAAGAAAACCATAAAAGTCAAACAACACCTTAAAAAAAGACTCCATCAAATAATTTAACATGAACAATAGATAATACAGAGTTAAATAGCAAACACTTTTGATGGATCCATAATAAAAACAATCTCATATTACCACGATAACCCAGATTAACCATAAAAATTCATCGCAGCTGGACCTAAGCTTAATTGCAGCCCTTAAAAAGCTATAAGTGTATAATACCAAGTTGCTTGAAAGCTGTTGTAAAAAGATAAAAGCTGGTCTTACCTGCCTAAAACTGAATAGGAATAATAAAAGACTTTCTTGGGACCTCATAAAAACTATATAACATTAACAAGTGAATCATGTCCTGTGGAGACTTTCCGTCGCAGCCACAGGGTAAGAGACACTGCCCTCTATGCGCACCACGGGGATGAGCTAAGAGATAATGAAAAAGGTCCAGATGAAATCGAGTCAATAAAATGCGGTCATAGTGCTCAATGAATGGCACCGTCTTCAACAGGGAATATCTGGCACCGTCTTTAACAGGGAATACCTACGAACACTGGGCTTCTCTTCTTCCCTGGCCCATATGCGCATTTTGAAGAAGTTCTTTATTACCTAATACATATTCTTTCTACATATTCCCTCTGGATTCTCAAACAGATCAGCCCTTCCCATGCTGGAAAGACGTTCTCTGATATACCTTAACCAGCAAATACTATTAGAATAATCAAGGGAAAGACAATCCCTCAGAATTTCTTTACTTGGGTCGGCTCCCTTCTTCATCCAGATTTTCATCCATAATGACAATGGATGATAGGCCAGCACATCTGAGAGGAAGGCCATCCCAAGTTCTTCGTGGGCTATAAACGATGGAATACACTGGGGTAAGCAGAGAATCCGCCTCATAAAAGTGTTTTCAACAGATTGCAATATGTCATGCTCGATAGAACCCCAAATCTCACTCCCATAGGTGGCCTTCGATATACATTTAGCTTTGTATATCTGCAAAAGTGCCCTGGTCAGTCTACTTCCCAGTTTGGAGGCAAAATTCAGGACTGATGCAGTAGCCCTTGCAAACTCCCCTTTATTTCCACTTGTCAAGGGGAGCCACTTCAGGGCGGCACCAAACTTCACCACTAGATATGAAAAGACGTTGGTCTGCAGGACCTGCGTTGCCCCCACCAAAAAAATGCAGTGCTTAGCTGGACGCTGGCCCACCTGCATGATAAATGATTTGCTGTTATTGACCAGCAGGTCTAAGTCCTCCATGAAGTGTACAAAGGAATTCAATAAGCATTATAAACCCCTTGCTGTCCTCGCCATAAGAACAGCATCTTCAGCATACAGAAGCACAGGCATACTTCGCTTGCCCATCTGAAGGGAGTCAGTATTTAATTTCAAAAGGGCCTGCTCCAAGTTAATAATATACAAATTAAAAATAAAAGGGGCCAGGATACACCCTTGGCGGACCCATCTCTGTATACTAACCTCACCGAATAAATTGAGATCCTTAGAATAGCATACTACAGCTTTGGTGTCTGTTAGAAGGTGGTTCTGACCATCTGAGCTGCCCGGATTATTCACTTTTTGAACACCTAATTTTTGAGCTTTTACTGTGGGGGAGCCTCATAAGCTGGGACTCACCAACAGTGACCTCATGATGAAACAGACTGCAAGTGGATTGCACCGGTGTCCCCCTTGTGAGAGAAGGCCGTTGCGCTGCAGCAGGGCACTGGACTGGTTACAAGTAGACACGTGTGCACAGACGTGTGCACCCGTGTAAGGGCTGCACGGGGGAGATTCCTGTTGTGCGCAGCCTAGGAGCAGGTACAGATAGAATGATGTGGTAGGAATTATCCAGAGTTGGCTGGTATTATGGAATAGGCTTTATAATGCGGGAAGACACATGTGAGGGAAAGTCAGTGTGCTTTACTGTTTTCACTATAGGAACACTCCAGTACTCTCCTATAAAGATGGGGGACCACATGGGATAGTTTCACTTCCCTAGGGCCTACCAATTCCAGATACACACCATAGTGCACTGTAAGTTGTGTAAAAAGAAGTATTCTGCTGAGTCCAAAGCCATAGCTGTACTGCTCATGGGTCATCCAGAAATGTCATATTCCTCTGACTTTGCTCATAACCAGAGCCTAGCTGGGTGTGACCCTGCCAGGCTGGATTAATGACCTTCCTCCCCAAGCTGTAGCATCAGAGGCCTAGCCCTTCACTGCAAGCATTTCAAGGGCGAAGGTCTCCTCTCCAGGAGGGAGAGATGGGGATGGAGCTGCCGGTTATCCAACAGCAACTGTCACCCAGTGCCAGGTACCGGGGCTGCTCGGGACCATGAAGGCAGCAAGGGGGTATGGGGGCTTTTCAGAGACCATGTGGCATGAGACACCTGGATGACGCCATTTTGAACTATCCCAGAGGCCTGTGCAGGAAGGAGGGAGCAGGTGCAGAGAGGTGATGTGTCGCTGCAGCATAGGGCAGAAGAGCTTTCCTGCCAGCCCCCTCCAAATTCTTTTAAAAGGTCTTGCACAGGAAGAGGAGCTCACTCTGGGGTGTGGTCTTCTGAGAAAGACTGGTCCTGGCACCATGGGCAGTTGGAAGTAGGAACCCCCTGACTGTCCCAGGACCCTGGATTGCGCCTGTGGGGGAGTCCAGGACCAGTGAGGAGAAGCCTGGGCCTCTTCGCAAGAAGAAGAGAGGCCCAGGAGGAGAGCCAGGTGAAAGGCTGGCGCAGGGAGCCAGTGAAGACAGCACCCTGCTGAGTTCACCCTCTTTGTGACCAGGAGGGTGGCGGAAAGTGCTCCCAGTGGCTGGGGCGGGCCACCAGGAGTAAGCTCTGACCAATGACGAAGCCCACACGCTTCGTCATTGGTCAGGGCAGAGGTGGGGCTCTGCCGCCGGTCTTAGATGTGCCCTCGGGGTGGGTCAGGTCCCGGGGGCTGCTCCCAGAAGAAGAGGAAGTCAGGAGCGCCGTCGCGATCCCCGTGAAAATGTACCCAAGAAGGGTGCCAGGAGCCCACCTTGGCCCCCCGAAGACACCGGTGGTAGCGGAGCGCCGTAGCACCCTCGAAGAGGTCTCTGGGGCCCAGGACCCCCAACTCCGGGATCCGCTGAAAATGAAGGCGGGGAGCGCCGTTGCGCTCCCCGGGAAGATGTCGGGGCCCGGGATCCCAACTCCGGGCCCCAGTGGTTGTGGTGCAGTGGAGGGGGGCGTGCTGTTGCACGTCCCTCCTGCCTCAATAAGACATGCCGGGGAGGGCTGTTGCGCTCCTTGCAAAGATGTCCGAGTGGCCCAGGAGCCCCCAAAGCTAAAGGGGAAGTCGGGGAGTGCGTCCGATGCCCGGAAGGGGCCTGGCATCCCCAACCCCGGACCCCGGTGTGGAGATGAAGACGGGGGAAGTGCCGTCACACTCCCCCGAGGACCCGCCAGTCCGAAGCACCCTCCGTGTCTGCCTGTTGCAGCGGGCAGACAACAAAGGAAGTGCCGGCTCCAGCGGCAGCACACAAGGGTGCTGGCCAGTCGGGGAGCCGGCAGGAGGTGCCGGGGGTGGGCTCCCTGAGTGGCTCTCCAATGATCTGGGAATGCGGGGTGCCCGGGTAGGACCGGGCCCACGAGAAGTGGCAGGAGTAGCCCGGAGTGGGATCCCCGAGCTGCAATCGACTTACCTGGGCACTGAAGGGGTCCGGGTGGGACCGGGCCCCCAACAAAGGGCGGGTGCTGTGCGAGGCCACCGGAAAAGGCAGCACGGCTCTACCCGCAGCAGCGGGAGAGCCGCTGCTCTAATGTGCGCGCTCTGCACAAAAAGCACCCCAATGCATTGCAAAGCATGGGGATTGCTGTGTGTTTTGGGCGTGAGGTGGCCCCCAGAGGAGGGGGTCATCCCCCTTTGTTGAAAGAGGTGCCGGTAGAGCTGCAGGAGCAGCGCAGACTATCCCAGCATGAAAACAGAAAGTCCCTCTCTAAGGGCCTCATGTAGGTAGCCAAATACCGGTCGGTAACGGCCGATTTTCGGTAATTATACCGTTACCGACCGGTATTTTGGCTTTTGGTATGTAGGGGGATAATTTTTGTATTCGGTAATTTACCGAATCGGTAAAATTACCGAATCGGTAATTTTACCGATTCGGTAAATTCCGAATACAAAAATGATATGTAGGGGGAGTGTGTGTGTGTTTTTTGGAGTCGGTATTTACCACCAACTAATAGTTGGTGGTAAATAATGAATGTATGTCTTTACGCATTTTAAAGCGCTTAGACGTGTGCAATGTGGCAGACATACATGCCCTTAGGGCATGTATGTGTGCCACATGTGCACACATGGCCGAATCAGGGGTGCAACAGGGTGTCAATGTGACACCCTGCCACCCTTGCATGTTTTCCCCCCATTACCGAATCGGTATTTACCGATTCGGTAATGAGGCATACCTTCCCATCAATGGGAAGGTATGCCTCATTACCGAATCGGTAAATACCGATTCGGTAATTACCGAATTGTAACGAATCGGTAAAAAATACCGACTCATTACCTACATACGAGTTACCACTTCTAAAATACCGATTCGGTATCGTTCGGTATTTTAGAAGTGGTAACTGGTATGCTACCTACATGAGGCCCTAAGTCTCTGGGGACTCAATGGAAATCACCCTTCAAGGGCTCAGCCATGCGCCAACAGCATTCTGTGGCTGGAGCTTTTGTTATTCAGCTGGGGGTGTGTTTGGGACTGCATCAAGGTGTGAAGGGCTGAACTGGGGATGTCTGGAGAAGGGCATCTCTTGGAGATGAAGAGGTGCAATTCCACGAGAGGTGCATTTACTTGATGTTAATTCTTTTCAGGGACTGAAAGTAACATGTGTAATGTGAAGTCATAAGTAAGGCTCCCGGTTTTCCATTTTTACCGATTTTTACAGATAAATACAGACAGAAAATAATGTGTTTTCTGTCTGCATTTATATTTAAAAGTGGATAAATACAGAAAATATGGCTTCCTTTAAGTGACTCTGTGCTGTCTTTCATGAATTATAGCCCAACAGCTGAGCAGATGCATAGCATGGGAAATTAAAAAAACAGGATGGAATTCCATTAAATAATGCCATTTGTCGACATACATTGGTGGTATAATGCTAATATTTACCAGTGGATGTTTTGTTATATAATATTTGGCATCTGAAATAGCTAAAACAAACAGACATCAAAGAATGAGTGCACGTCTATAACTTAAATAAATATGGAAATATACAGTTTTACAACTTTATTTATCCGCAAAACAAAAAATAAATATGGATAAATACAGATAAAGTGAGCAAAAAATAAATATGGATAAATACAGACGGAAATGCTAAAAAAATAAATACCACAAAACCGGGAGCCCTAGTCATAAGCAAAGTGGGGTTATGTTGCTGGACATTACTGCTAGAGTGTCTGGCTGTAGATGCTTAATCAAATGATTATAACAGTGATACCTTTTAGGGGCTTTGATTGCAATGCGTTATAACTGTTATCAGATATCTTAAGTACTGTCATTCTAAGTGTAGCCCAAACATGTATTCTTGCTACTGCATTAGGTGAAGAAGAACCCAGACTGTTAGCCACTAAGATGCAGAGGTGTATACTGTATGGTCAGTATGATGCTCAGTCAGGGTTATGTGTCACCATGGCAGGTTGCCCATTTTAAATGCTTGTTGAGATAATGGGGTGGGTCACCACTGGGATGGTGCCAGTGGCCAAGGCCCGCACTCCAGGTTATGGTCAACCTACTGCATTAGGGGCAAGATGATGTACATACATGGGAGTGGTGGTACTAGATCCTACCCCCCTTGCGGGAGAGGTGGGAATGTTATGCAATGACACAAAGTAATTCCAACCGCTTATGTACATTTGTAAATTGGTGCATAGTATTGAGTAGTGTGTGTGTGTAATAAATGTACTCTTCCTTTTATAAAGCAAAGTACAGACTGGACAATCAATTATTGAGTGTTATTTCTGCATACTGGTAAATGGCGATTACTAGCCCACATCACCTCCCTTGAGTAAGCCTTAGACTGCTCTGCAACGCTACCCTCTGAGAGTCAAGCGCTACAATGGGGTGTTTGGTTCCCAGTGAAGGGCAAATGTAGTCATGTTGTTTGGGCAGGCCTCACAGATACTGCCTCGATTTTCAACAGTGTCTCTATGGGGATCCCTTAAAAACAGAACAATGTCTCTATCAATGCCAACAGAGAGCATTAACTGCCAGAGCTTGGACCTGCTAACACAGTCAAATGCGGATGACATATCCATGAAAGCTAAGTAGATGGTGCCAGTACGGGCGACTGTGTACTTACTCAAGTGCATGTACAAATGTAAACTCTGGTCCACCGTTGAACAACCTGGTCGAAAACCATATTGGACCTTGGTCAGAATATTATTGTCATCTATCCACCTAGCAAGCCTATCAAGGACCATGTGACCCACCACCTTTACAACAGAGTCCAAAAGGGAGATGGGCCTATAACAATGAGTGCTGTCCCGATCTCCCTTTTTAATAACTGGCACGATGGTAGATAATGCCCAAGTGTCTGGGTGGCCAATTATGACTGCAGCATTAATAGTTGCAGTGAGTATGGGTACCCAGATGTCCAGGTTAGACATATAGAGGTCTGATAGAATCCCATCAGGGCTTAGGGCCTTATTTTTAGTTAGACCCATTATACCTGCTCTAACCACCTGTGCGCTAAATAGGATCCCAGATTTACCCACACCAAATCCGTGACAACCACTGAAGAGGGTTCAGACTGGAACATGCCCTCAAAATGACTTATTCAATCATCCTCGTAAATATTGGCGTCCAGTGTATTGGCTCTATCTGCTGCTAAAAATGGGCTATTGATGATGCTCCAGAACTTAGGTGTACTACGTGCAATGTTGGCCTCTACCAGGTCTGACTAGGCCTCTTCCTTCAGGGCTGATTTACGCTTTGCCAAGGCTGCATTATATTGTTTGCTGTACCTCTTGACAGCCAAGGAATGTCTTGGTGTGGTGCTCAAAGATTCCTTCAATCTTCTGGAGGCTCAGGAGCACTCAGAGTCAAACCATCCAAGACCTGTATAAGAGGGGTGCCTGACTGAGGCCCACAATAGGTTGGATATGGCTCCTGACATACTTCAAAAGCCTCCAGGATGTCTGAAGGTTTTGCCGCCCTGTCTGAGCAAATGGCAAACTCCTTGGAACACTGGGTGAGCAGGGTCTCATAAAACTGATCCAGTATAATCTGTACCCACTTCAATCTCCTCCCCCCGTCCACGTTTGTCAGTGCCCCCCTCTCCTCTGCTGCTTGGCGCAATCCTGAGCAGAACCGACACATTGCCTCAGCTGAGAGGATCCTCTCAGTGCAAGGACTCTGCATCGACCTTGCAGCCCTTATCAGAGACAACGCTGTGCGAAGATTCACCGACACAGGCCCTTGTATCACAAATCACTCATTGATGGCAGTCTCAACAGCGAGGCATGTTCTCGCATCCCAGCTTCGCAGCTCTTCTGAACTGATGCATCTCCTTTACTACGTGACGCACTCTCAAAGCTGGTTCTTGCATCTCAAGCCCTCGTAGACAGGATCCTCGACATCGAAGCAGGACCTCGCATTGCAACTTTGCAGCTCCTCTGAAAATACACATCTCCTCAGCTGGACGACGAATCCTCGATGCGGGACCTCGCAACTCTCTGCAACCAGGATTTAAGGTAATCTTCAGCGGCCCATACTGTGTCCCTGTAGCCGGATCATGCTCCATTGTGGTCGGCCTGAACTTCTGACTTTGTCCCAGTCCAGTGTGGGCAGATCTCCACAGTTGGCACTTTCTGCTTTTTGGCACTATATTTACTGAAATCTTTAAACCTCCATATCTCCAGTTCTACTGGTTGGATTTTTGTTGTTTTGGTTTTGTTTTATTCATTTAAAAATTGTTTTTTTTAAATTGGTGTGGGATTTTTCTTGAGGGGTATTTTCACTTTATTACTGCTTGTAGTGCTGCATAAATAATTTACACATTGCACATTGCACATTACACATTGCCTCTGAGTTAAGCCTGACTGGTCTCTGCACAGCTACCAGAGGGTTGAGCACAGGTTAATTTGGGGTTTGCTTGTGTCTTGTCCTGACAAGGATTGTGGTACCTGCTTGAGTAGGGTTCACTCCCCCACACCCCCATCAGTAACCCAATTTATTACAGTTTTCAATGGGGTAGAATGATATGTTGAAACACAGTACCATTAGGAAAGTTGAACCAGTGCACCAAAGGGTGCTCTCTGGCTTCCATCTCACTCTGTGGGTCATGTACTCTGGAACCTAAACCACCCATCGTTATCTAAATTTAAGATATTGTTCAAGGCTGCTGAGGGGGCCACAGAACACCCGGTGCTTTGGGGGATGAGCGGCATGGAGCGCAATGTGGACTTCTTCTCTTACATAGTTAGAGCAGAGTCTGGGTTACAGATTTGGGTGCGGGGGCTCTTGTCACTGTACAGAAAATCATTCTCTGTCAGATTGGCACACATTACACTGCCAGGAGGTCTTACCCATTCCTATTGTACAAACACATCTTTTTGAGGAGAAATTGGAGGAAATGGTCTATTGGATTTTCAAACCTGCTCTTTCAGGAAAAAGGTATTCCAGTTTTTTCCTTTGTGTTGTGAGAAGGGCAGCTTTGAGCAGAAGTAACCGAAGCAGAAGGCAGTGCCAAAAGTGAACATCCAGTATCTCTGCCTATGCTGTGCCTGGCTCCAGTTACTGGTTGTCAAGTGGATTCAATGGATTGCTCATGTCTGGGAAGCACATAAATCAGTCATATATAATTCACTCTGGGTATTCCATCAAGTTTTCCTTGGAACCAGGGATCATTGGGTCAGTTTCATGTCATCAACCCAGCAACAGAAAGCATCTTAATTAGGCAGGAGGTTTTGGACAAGAATTTAATAATGCCAATCCCACTAAAACAACAAAGGAAAGTAGCATATTTCACTGTCATTATCATCTTCAAGGTCTCTGGGGTATTAAATGGTCATCAACTGTGAGTCTGTGACACATTAACTGCATAATTTACCATTCAAGATTGAAATGCCGCAAAAGATCATCCTTGTTGTTTTACTTGGGGTCTTCATGTCCACCTGAAACTTCAGAAAGCCTACCTGCATGTGTCAGTTGCCACTCATTTCAGGCAATACCTTCACTTTGTGGTGCAGGACCAGCATTTACAATTCAAGATTCTCCCATTTTGTCTGCAGTCTGCCCAAGGCACATTCAGCACCATATTGTTTCCCATAGTGGCTCATCTCCGTCTGTAAGGATGATGCTTGTTTCCTTAGCTAGATGATTGCATGATCCTGGTTCTGCTTTCAGTAGGTGCTTGTTCTACCTCATAAGTACTAGTAGTTGCTGTCTCTGGACTGATGTTCATCTGAGCCAGATTTCAGTCAGAGCTGGAGCACATGTTTTTTCCAACAGACAGTATGGCGTAGCACCTCCTGTGTAATCGTTTGTGCCTGCAACTGCTTCCACAAGACAATAAGTCCAGGTCCAGGCACCCATGGGAGTGTATGTTTTTACGTGGATCCCTGTTTAAGACTTCACATGTGTCCTTCCTAACTCACTTGAATGCTTATTGGACTTAGGCCTCTCACATGATGGACTTGTTAATTATGGTGACTCACTAGGTTCACTCTTAACTTCGGTGGTGACTGAAACTGAGTAATTTCTCGAGGACCATGCCTCTTCAACCTGCACTGTCACTTGTGGTGTTGATCGAGGCCAGTTCCTTGGCCTGTGTTCCCTTCCTGGGGGGCAGATTCATCAGGATTCGTGGTAATTATGGATGGTCAGATGACACAGAACTGGAGAAAATAAATTATGTTGGTTAGAGTCATTAAGTCCTTTCAGCCTCTGGTCTGAGAGACACCTGTCTTGATCTGTTCAGAAATATGGTCGCTATTGGCGAAGACAGCCAATGGAGAAGGGACTCTGCCCCAGTAAGTTCGGGGGTCTCCTGGAATTTCTGATGCATAGCTGAGCAATCTTTAACTGTTATCCCTGGAGGCATTCAAGATTCAGAGGCGGACAATTTGGGGGCAGAACATCTCTGTAGGATAATTCCCAACTCCTATGACTTGGATGTCAGTCTGTGAGAGTTTCATGCAATTTTCAAGAAGCCTTGGATTTTGTTTATGGTTCTCTTTGCCTCGTGGGGCAATGCAGCAGTCCCAATGTTTTGTTCCTGCCTCCCAGATCCCAAAGCCTGGGGCTGGATGCCATGAAAATTCCCTAGCATCTGAAGGTCTTTCTTTTGTGGAACGCTTAAAGCCCTGCTGCTCTTTGTCAAACCATGACATCAGGGATCTGCTTTAGAGTTTCTCAGATAGGGTACTCTTTCACAACAGTGAGGGAGTACTGTGCCCATCAATCTCTCAGTCCGCCCCCTGTATTTTGAATCAGGCAGAAAGGCAGGCTTTCTGCCGATGGAGTAAAATGCACTCTGTCAGTGTAAAGCTTCCTCAGTAGCTCAAGTGACTATTGGCCATCATAGGTGTTGGAGATTTGCCCTTTCTTGTTGGATCCTTTCTTTTGCCTTTTTGCTGAATCCTATTTTTGCTGGCTATATAACTCTGGCCACTTTAGCCCTGCTAACCAAAGGTCAAGTACCTTTGCTCCTCCTTTCAAAATGGTAAATTTTGTGTACAGCTGATTGATTTTTTTAAATTTGGCTATAAGTCCCTTGTATATGGCATGAAGTGTACCCAGAACCTGCAAATTAAATACTACCAGTGGCCTACATCACTCATTGTGCCATCTTCTGCAGTGGTACTGTAAAGCATGTCTCCAGGCATACCATTGTAGCCTGGATGTGCATCTTTAAAACTGCAAATACAATTCAGAATAACCCCTTTTGACAGTCATAAACCTTCCTCAGGGTTGGCTTTTGTACAGGAAACATTGGGGTGCAATATTAAGTTTAATACATGTTATCTCCACCTTGGAAATAGCGAACAAAATTCACTGGTGAAGGTAATTTAGTAGTAAATAATTAGGAAAGATGATTTTTAGAAAGTTACCTTTGTCCCGCCTCATCTGTAAACCAGTAATTAGCATTTCAATAGGTGTGAATGGGATGTGAAAATGCTCACAGGACAGGGAAAAAAGTCTTGGATGACCGAAGGTATTTTTGTGCCCTTCACAGATGGCATGTGGTTGGGCCAAAGGACTTGATTAACTTCAAAGAGGCCTACCCTGTCACAGGCAGATGCATCTAACACCAAGGCCTCAACTATTTTTTGTACTCTCATTCAGGTTGGTCTCCATTACTGTGTGTCTCTCGTTGACATCACATTGCCAGATCCTGCTGGTGAACCTAGAATATAACACTTGGGATGCTCTCAGACTGACTTTTGAACCTCCAGTGTTGATTGCAGATCACGTGCAAACCTTTACTTCTGATCCATGTCTCAAGATGTGGAGCATAAATAACAGGTATGTGATATCGGAACAAGACCAGTCTCATGATGATTCTTTTGGCTCTTGCAAGATAAAGGTAATGTGACATTAATATGCTGAATTTTTACCATAGCTCGTCAGTTACTAGAGTAAATCTTGTGTATGTCTCATTTCCAGTAGATTGGTACCATTCATATATAATCCATATAAATAGAAAAACAGCATGTATTTTGGGCTGATATAATAACAGATTGAGAATCAGCAGTCTGGTTTTCTGTTAAATATTAATAAGAAATGATGTGAGATATTACAGAAAATCTGAGAGAATCTCCATCTGACTAAACATCCTCTGTGGCTACAAACTGATTATGCTTTTGTGTGCCTTCTCAAATATCCCTATCTCCTTCTCCCTTATTTGCTGACAGTGCATGCACAGTCTTGGACACGTTACGCACTCTTGATGGGAAAGGAGACTGTTGGGTTCCATGTTGTTCACCAGCAGCATTCGGACCTACGGGTTAGTAGTAACCTTGCAGAAAACCAAGCTCACAAAATATTGCTGTCTGAACAACATTGGTGCAGGAATTCCAGGCCACACTCCGGAAGACCAGGTCTTGGCTGTAGCCACAGTCAGAACTCTTCAGTCGTAGACACTCTAGCGAGCATTCAGTCAGAGTTAGAGGCCCTTCATCAGGATAACCATACCCTAAGTGCAGCACTAGAAATATACTACCCTAGGGGAAAACCCTGGACTTTGCAAAGTCTACTGGCACCATATATATCTTGCAAATTCACCTCGCATCATACAACCCTCAGCCCAATCTTGTTTCTTCTATCCGCACAGGAAACCATCTTTTGGTTCTGAAAGTTGTCACTGCAGACACTGTCCTCTTGGCCCCTCCCAAGCACTTTCATAGTGATAGTGCAAGGTTTACCACATTAAGGAACCTATTTCACTTACTTCTCTTGTGTTGGCAAACTGCATTCCCCAACAACTCATCCAAGGTGGACTTTATATTGTCATTTTTGGGCGGCAATGCCTCAAGATGGTCAATACCTCTAATTGAGGGAGACAACCTTTTGTTAGACACCTTCGCGCTTTTAAGGAGGCTATGATAAATGTGTTCATGAAACACACATATACACAGGTGGTGGATAATGAGTGGCTTAGTCTAAAGCAAGGAAATAAGAATTTACTCTCTTATTTAAACTTGTTAAATTACCAAAGTGCAGAAACAAACAGGTCCGAAAAGAAGTGTTTTCCCCTTTTCTTATCCTGCCTTCACAGCAACTTAAAAGACATGCTGGCAAAGGAGGTTTTGCTCACGGAACAGGAGAGGTGTTCAGCTCCAGACACTGCAACTTTTTAAATGTTTTATGTTATGTTTTAACTGTGGGGAATTTTTATTTGGTGTCTCTGTAATTAATTGTTGGGGGGGGGATTTTTAGCTGGTTGCACTCTGCACTTTAACTCTTTGTCGGACTTTCGGAGAGCTGTGTTATAGCCCTGGGAGCCGCCATTGATTTTCTTTTCCTTTCCAGTCTGAGGTCAGCAGTCTAGTTACTGACCAAGACGCCGTCTTTGGCGCGCACGCACTACTAGCAAGGAGGTTGGTGATGTGCACGCGAAGCAGACGCGCGCAGCGGGCGCGCCGCTGGCACGCTAAAGGCGAGCCCGTCAGCGCCCGTCCGCGCCCAATCGGGACCAGGGTCCATAACCCCTGGTAGTTTCCCTAGAGACACCAGAGAGACACTCTCCTATACATCCGACCAGCTTCACCAGCTTAATAGGACTGCCAAAAGTATATGTATCCATCCCAATTGGCCAGACGGAAAGGCAGCCTACTGCCCTGATTGTTTATTTAATCCTTTACCTAGCACTAGCAAGCACACTGCTTTGTTTCCTCCTACTGTTTTTAATATGTTCCTACTTAATTGTCGCTCGATCCCAGGGCATACTACGGAAACTAGATTATTGCTAGAGGAAGAGAAACCTGATGTTCTGTTTTTAACAAAAACTTGGCTAACGAGGAAGGCTGATCCGGCCATCTTTCAAGGTCTACCCCCGGGATATGTCATACAAAGACAAGATAGAGAATTGAACAGAGGAGGTGGCTTAGCAGTTGTTCATAAAAGCAATTTTAACTGCCGCATGTCAGCAAATCCTGTTCCTGACTGCGAGAGTCTGTTCTTTTCCATTAGCCTCTCTCACACCTGCACTACCTCTGGGATTTTAATTTACCGCCCCCCTGGGCCTTTGGGCCAATTTTGCAAGGATCTACCGGACATCACAGCCAATTTAGCCAGCCCCCTGTCTAACGTCTCCCTATAAGGAGATTTTAATATGCATTTTGATGATGCCTCAGTGTCAGAAACTCGTGAACTAATAGACGGTTTGGGAGCCCTCCAATTTAGTCAAAAAGTGAGAGGTCATACACATTCAAAAGGACACCTGCTTGATCCCATTTTTTCCAATGATAATAACCTTCAGGTTGGGAGCCCCAGTCCTGTACCTTGGACAGATCATTATCTGATCCCTTTCTCCTGGACCGTTCAATCTATTGAAAGACCGGCGGCAAAGTTCACCAAATTGCTTCGTCCCTTGTCAAAACTCCCACCAGAGCATTGGGTACCAATACTTAATGATACCAGACCGACTTTCGATTTTAACCATATCACTGCCAATGACATTCTGGATAAAAGGCTAGTATCCTCTTTAGATACTGTGCTCCCAAAAAGGCAGATCAATAACAAGATAGGAGCTAATGGGACAGCGTGGTACACTCCCAAACTTCGCAAACTCAAGCAAGCTTGCAAACGGGCAGAAAGAAAATGGAGGAAAGATTTCTCCGCAATTAATAAAACAATTTATAGGGAGAATATAAAATTATATGAAGAAGAAATTAAACAGGCCCATGATCTCTATTACGAGAAGCAAATCCTCTCAGCTTCTAACTCCAGCGCGAAACTTTTCGCATAATGAAATGCTCCATTAACCCCCCCCCCCCCCCCCCCCCCCACGGTCTTAGACAATTTATCTGCCCGCTGCATTGAATTTGCAACCTTCTTTTTTTAATAAATTACAGGGCATTTATACCTCCTTTTCTCAGGGCATTGTCCAATCAAATACCCCAGATATCAACACCGGAGCTGGTACTAATATCTGTCTTTTAACTGACATCCCTCCTCTGGACCAGTGTTCTCTACAAAGTATTCTTAGTCAGTTGAAGTCTGGCTCTCCCAGAGATGTAGTTCCTCCCCCCATTTTAAATATAGTCTTTGACACTGTGTCCTCTGTTATTCTAGTCACAATCAATGCAACATTTTCAACAGGATTGGTCCCCCTGTTTCTGAAGCAAGCAATGGTCAAAGCCCTTTTAAAGAAACCAAATTTAGATCCAGAGGTGTTAGGGAATTATCGCCCCATATCATTATTGCCTGGTATTAGTAAAATTGCTGAAAAGCATGTAAACTCTGGGCTCTCTACATTTCTGGAAAGCAACGGTTGCCTTTACCCCTCCCAAACTGGTTTCAGGCCCCAACAGGGGACCGAGACTGCCCTTTTGGCAGTAGTTGGGAAAAACAGAAAAATCTTAGATAACGGAGGCTGCGCTGCCATTGTGCTTCTGGATCTTAGCGCAGTCCTCGACACAGTCAATCACCAGTTGCTTACCCAGAGACTCAGAGAAGCTGGAGTGATGGGCATGGCCCTTAAGTGGCTCTGCTCCTTCCTGGAGGACTGGTCCTTTCAGGTATTCCAAGATGAAATTACCTCTGAAACTAGGCCGCTAAGATGTGGGGTTCCCCAGGGATCTTCCCTAAGCCCCACTCTTTTAAATGTATATATGAGTCCTTTGGCCGGCATTGTCAAACCCTTCGGCATTCAGATGGTTACTTATGCCGACAATACACAGCTGATTGTCTCTCTTAATCAGCTCAACAAAACTGGCCCAGATTTAATAGGGTGCCTTGAAGAAGTTTCGTCCTGGATGGAAGTATCATTTCTGAAACTTAATGGGTCCAAAACGGAGCTGATGCTACTAGGCAATCCCTCACCCAGTTGTAGTCTTCCATGGCCTAGCCGCTTTGACCCTACTCCCTCATGTAAAGAATATATTAAAAGTTTAGGGGTCTGGCTGGATCACAAGCTAGATTTTGGAGAACAAGCTCGGAAGGGGGCAGGCAGCTGTTTTGGGTTGCTGAGAATGTTATGAAAAGTTCTCCCCCTGATTCCTTTCCCCACTAGGAAAATGGTGGTTCAGGCCCTTATACTCTCTAGGCTTGACTACGCCAATTCCCTTTATCTAGGAGCTTCTTCCACCATCATCAGAAAACTTAAAACTGTGCAGAATTGTGCAGCCCGTCTGCTGCTGAATATTCCCAGACGACAGTCAGCTAGGACCGCCCTGGGCATTCTGCACTGGCTGCCCATTCAGGAGAGAGTTAAGTTCAAGGCACTATGCATTGCACATAAGGCACTGCTAGGTAATGGTCCGCCTATTCTTCATTCTATCGTCTCCCCGTATCACCCTAACAGAGCCTTGCGGTCAAGCAACAAACAGATGGCTATTGTCCCTAAAAACAGGAAAGCACGGATTGGTGGTCGCCTCTTTTCGTATAATGCAGCTAGGTTGTGGAACACGCTTCCCCTGGACATTCGTTGCGAGCCCAATCATCTGGCCTTTCGGAAACGTTTAAAACGTTTTTTGTTTCCATCATGCTGCACTTGGTCCCTGAGCTGCCTCCTCTAGCACTGGGATGCCTCCGGGTAACCATGCGCTCTACAAATGCTTATTTAATTAAATTCAATTCAATTCAAAGGAAGTTGATCCTTACAACTCCAGTGATGGTTTGGTCAAGTTAGTAGTAACATTAGATCATATTCGTGGAGAGAGAAAAAGAGAAAGAACTAGTGGGGAACTTTATGTAGTTGTCATCCAATAGGACGGAAAGGATAATGAGCAGCGCCCTCCACCAATGGAACAGAGCCTATGTACATAGGAGAAGGAGTGGTCAACTGACCAAGGAAGAGAAAGAGAGATGTCCGAAGCAGAATTTGTGCTTGTATTCTGGCAGATCAGAAGGCTTAACTAATAAATGTCCAGCCAGGCCCAAATCAAACAAAGCAGTAGCAGTGACACTGGATCTGACCCACGATGTTTAGGAAAATTCCATTGCCCGACATTAAGTGAGACCCCTTCGTCAGGCACAAGCCCAATTCCATTCTCTCATATTCAAGCTAATATTTCGACCCAGGAATACTGTTATCTGGCCTTATCCATTATCTTAGCCCTGTCTACATGCCGCCAGGTAGCCATACAATTCCTCCTGGACTCAGGCACGAAGATGAATTTCATTGACAATGCCTACGCTAAGTCCTTAAATATACCTATTCTTACAAAAGTATTGCCAGAACATGTTTGCAAAGTAGACAGCATTGAACTATCCTCAGAGTGCATTAATTCTCAAATAAAACCCATTACCATGGAATATGATAATGGGCATGTTGAAAGACTTATTTTCAATCTCAGTGTTGCTCCTTTATTTGGTGTCATACTGAGTATCCCCTGGCTCCAAGCACATAATTCCAAGATCGGTTGACTCTTGCGGAAGGTGACCATTGACTCTATTTGTTGTAATCAGACTTGTTATGAGGAACCTCAACTGCGGTTATCACGTTGTCTTGTGTAGTGGTGGAACTTACACTTGAGGTTCTCTACCACCTTAAAACAGTGATTTCCCAGAAGTATTCAGCAAACCAGAAGGTAGTATCTTGCCTCCACACTGATGTTTTGACTATCAGATAGACCTGCAACCAGAAGCAATCTTACCATGCATTTGAGGACATGCCTTAGCAGAGAAAGAAAATTAACATATATGAGACTATCTCAATAAGCCACTGGCGAATGAGTTTATCATATACTCTGAATTTCTATTATGCTCACTGCTCTTTTTTGTGCTGAAAATTAATGGGAGATCTCAAGGCCTGTATAGACTACAGAGACCTGAGCAAGGTCACTATAACAAACAGATTCCACTACCCTTGGTCCCAGTATACTCCTGTACCAACTATGGCATGTAGTCATTCATACAAAACTGGACCTTTGCAGGGCATACCATCTTGTCAGAGTCTTAGAGGGAGATGGATGGAAAAGTACCATTTGTAAGAGTACTCTATTATACTTTTCAGACTCTATAATGATTAAGCTGTGTTCCAGTTTTTTATAAATTAGGTCCTGAATGTAGATGTGGTCATTTACATAGACAATATTTTAATCTGTTCCAATACTGCAGCTGTGCTTGTGGAACATGCACATGCTGTCCTTCAACATCTACAGGAGCACTATCTTTTTAATACGCTTGATAAATATATTTTCCACTCAACAAATGTCGAATTTTTAGTCTTCTTTATCATCCCAGCAGGGATATAAATGAACCAAAGAATGGTTGAAGCCATTTTGAAGTGACACTCAACCTGTTGTGTCGAGGAAGTTCAAAGCTTCTTAGGATGTGCAAATTTGTACACATGATTTATGGCTAGCTTCTCTACTATTGTTGACTCTATAATCTGTCTCCTGAGGAAAGGAGTGTTTTCTTGGACCTTGGAAGAAGAAGTCACTTTCCAAAGGTTGAACAAGGTTTTCACCTCAGCACCCATCCTCATGCACCTAGACGGTGCACTTCCATATGTTGGGAGGCTGGTGCTTCGAAACTTGCGATTGTTGGGCTACTGTCCCAACAAGACCCAAGGACTGGACAACTTCATCCTGTGGTGTTTTCCTCAAAAATGTCCCGTGCTGAATACAATTAAATCACCATGGAGAGTGAGCAACTACTCATTAGTGCAGCCTTCCAAGAATGGATGCATTACCTCTGAGGAACCTGCCATAGTGTGACCATTTATTCCTACAATCAAAGCTTACTTTCTATATCTAGAATGAACAGAGTCCCAAACAGTTTGCTAGATTATGTTTACCAGTGAATTTGACTTTGAGTATCAACCAGGAACAGAAAAAAACAAAGCAAATGTTTTGACTAGGCTTGAGGCCTCATATAATGAACCAGAGAAAATCACTCCTTTGATGATCCTCTAAGAAGGAACTGTGATGGGTACAATGGCCCTAAACAAATGTATTCATGAGGTCTGTTCTATTATTGCTCACACAGATCCCCTTGATTGTCTGAAAGATCCTGAAAATATGACTCAAGATGGTTTGTACATCAAAAAAGCAGCTTGGCGTGTATACACAACTGATGTGTGCCATGGACCATATAATTGTGCCATTCCACACCCTTGCAGGGCATCCAGAAGAAAGTTAAACAGTTCAATCAGTTTCAACGTTAGTTTTGATAGGGAACCCAGTCTAAGAATACACAGGTGTTTGATCAGCACTATACAGTCTGAAACCGTAATAAAAGCATACATGTTTGTCCTGTTGAAATGCTACAGCTTTTACCTCTGCCACTTGCCCCCCTCCCCACCTCCCAAACTATCAGTATGGATTTTGTAACAGATTTACCCCCAGTTTGTGGCCGGACTATCATTTTGGGACTTGTGAATCTATTTATCAAAGGTCACATTTCATTCTTCTCTTTAAGATACCCAGTGCTAAGTAATTGGCAGATATTTTCATACAACACATTGTACAACTAAATGAGGTTCCTGCTGCCATTATCTCTGACTGTGGACCTCCGTTTGTGGCAAAGTTCTGATACGCGCTATGTGAATCTTTAGACAGTGATTCATCCATTTTTTCTCTGAGTAACATCCGCAGAACATTGTACAAATGGAACACGTAAATCAAAATATGGAACAGTCCCTATGATGTCTGCTTATCAACTATAAGACTGACTGGATAGAAGCTCACAGAGTTGCTGAATTTACTTCCAACAGATTACCTCATTCAAATATGGAGATATCACCCTTCTGTTGTCTTTTTGTGTAGCAACTGAAATCCATTTCTTTGCATGTATAGCGGAAGAGCCAGGTCTTCTCTTTAAAGAACACCGTGAGCATCACTGGGATATTTTGAATATGGTTTAATTGATGCAATATTTGGCCTGTTACAACAGTTGCTATGAAGTCTACAGCATTGCAACCTCTAACCTATTGAGATTTGAGAACAGGGCAGAGCTCCATAAAGACTTCACTGAGTCATAGTGTAGCAAAAACAATACACTGTATGGAAACAAATGCACACAGCAAATAGCTATACCAGCAACTAATGTCTGTAAAGTTCTCTTAGAAATTATTTAGGATGACTCTCTCTTTTAAGAACACTGTGGATATTCTCTGCTCTTTTAATGTTTTTTGCTCTGCCTTTCGTGCCCAGTTCCAGTGCAGTATCAAGGCTCGATCCTTTGATCTACTTTCCCTAACTTCCTCTACCCTCCGCTCTTTCTTTGTCCTTCTATCTTTTTTATCTCTTCACTTTCTCGGCCTCTTTGGTCTTTGACCTCCTTTACCAATTTACTTGGCTCTTATCATTTACTCTATTGGGCTTTTCTGTGTGCTTTCTTTCATTTTGTGATGCTTCTCTGTGTCTTTTTCCGTCATTCATTAACGCCTTTCTGTGCTCTTTCACTCCTTCTGTGCCGCTTTTTACCTTTCCCATTCATTTTTTCGTGGTTTTCTGTGCTTCTTTAATTATTCTGTTCTGCTTTTCTGTGTTTTTTCTATTCATTCTTTAACACTTTTTCTATGTACGTTCATTCATTCTGTACCAATTTTGTGTGCTCCTCCCAGTCACTCTTTAGCATTTTTCTTTTCTTGCCTGTCTTTTGTGCTTTCCTCAGTCACTCTTTTCTGCTTTCGGGCCTCACACTGATTTTCTGCCCTTTGCTCTACTTTTTGTTTTTGCACTCTCAAATGCTCTCTTACCTCCTCCTTTCCTTTCTTTTCCCACTCATTTTGCTCTCTATTGCACCTTCTGCCCCACAGTGTATTTCCTGCCTTCTCTCCCACTCCCTTCCTGCCTCCCACCACCTGTTTAGCCCCACCCACCACCCTTAAGCTCCACCCCCTCCCCGCTCCTACTTAATGGTGGCCACAGTGTGGATGTGTCGCTAGCCTT
Source organism: Triturus cristatus (assembly GCF_964204655.1). Taxonomy (NCBI): domain Eukaryota; kingdom Metazoa; phylum Chordata; class Amphibia; order Caudata; family Salamandridae; genus Triturus; species Triturus cristatus. Next base: position 255,869,192 of record NC_140586.1, read on the forward strand.
CCAAAGGCGCATCCGAGGCAAGTTTGTCTATGCCTATCTGTACCCGGTCAGCACCAGCACCAGGATCCCTCATCCTCTAATGCTGATAATCCACCACTACTCTCTGAGTGGTTGCTATTCCCAGTGCTGCTGCCATGTCACGCCAGTCAACATCAAAGGTATGTTCTTCTGTGCCAACTGCCACTTCACCTGCATCCTCCTCTGCCCACCTCACTCCCCATTCACTATATCCGCCCAACACACACAATATACATGGACATGCACATCTGACCCCCCCCCAGCATCTCACCCCTCCTCGTCCTGCCTACTCCTCAATACAAGCTCCCTCACCAAACACACAACTTATACCTGGAAAATACTGTTTGACCACTCACTGGAAGTTCTTTTCCTAATTGATACCTGACTGACCCCTTCGTCAGCCCTCGACAACGCCACTGCAATCCTCCCAGGATACAGGTTCAGAAGATAGTAGACGACAAACAGACCCAGAGGAAGAATCAGCATCATCTTCAAAGAGTCCATCCAAGGTTCAACAACCTCAGAAAGCACCAACAGCAACATGGAACGCATGACTTTCAAACTCCTCATCAATGCCAACTATTCTCTGAGCGGCACCGCCATCTACAGCCTCGGGCAGCACCATCACGGACTTTGTTGCCCCTCTCAAACTCAATTCTAGTGCCTTCATCTTCCTTGGTGACTCAACTTACCACTTGAAGGAACACGATCAACATCATAGAAGACCTATTGAACCTTAGACTCACTCAACCAGTGGAAAGCCGCCAGACACCTAGTGGACCCCAACGTCACTAGTTTCAACTACATCATAGTTTACAAACCCACACCAATGACTTGGTCCGACCATGTGCTCATACACTTCAGCATATCCCTCCCACACCACCAGAGAAATACATTTGCCATGTCTTCATGACAAGACTGGAACAAAACCTCTGAAGAAACCCATCCTTCAGAGCTCCTACACCACCAACTAAAACAGTAAAACAACTTCCACAGATGCATCTCCAACTGCAAACCAAGATCACCACCTGCACAGCCATCCTAGATCAACTCAAAACCGCCAAAGGCTCAAGACCCAGACCACAAGCGAGCTGATACATGGATGGAATTACAGATTCACCAAACACCATTGCAAGATACTGGAATGCCAATGGAGACAAAGCCAGGACAACACCGACAACAGCACCGACAGATCTGCCATCAGGTGCTACCATTAAGAAACCAGAGTTACCAAATGCTCCACGCTTGCCAATCGCATTGAAAGCAGTACCAACAGCCTCAAAGACTCAAGAATCTTCGCCATTGTGAAAGATTTAATCTCTCAAGCAGCAAGCTACACTAGCACCACCCCCTCTCAACAAAACTACCAGCATCCATGACAACTTCAGACCCATCCACCCTTGCAGCCCTTGCCCATCACAACCAACATCCACAGTACCACTCTGACTGCCTGGCACATCATCACCACTCAAATAAAGGCGATGGCAATGGAGTAGGTAGACTGCAAAGCTCCATGGGACCCCTTCCTGCATCATGTCTTCACCAAAGGACTGGACCCTATCAGCAAATCCCTCACCCTGATCTGGAAAGACTCAATCAAATGCCCATCTTCCTGTATGCCTGGAATCACATCCCAGTACTCTACTCCTTAAGAATCCCTACACCTATCGGAAGATATCGGAGGATAGTAGCTTCAACGAGGTGCCACCTATTGTTTTTAATACTTTTAATATTTGAATGTTGCACTCTTTTGCACGAGTGGGCTTTTAACTGATTAGCGGGGGTCTTTTGTTTTAGGCTTACAAGTGAATTCAGCGGTTCTCTCCCCTCCCCGGTTCACCGCAGGCTGTTTGAGTGGTGGGAGGGGTAATCTATTCTCTTTTCTTCCGTCCTCCCTGCTAAGACGCGATCTTGGAGGTCCGTAGTATAGTTGTTTTGTACACCCCCCTTCTTCCGGGATAAAAGCAGACAATGGCGCACTGCAGGTGCCCAAAGGCAAGCCAGTCTGTGCCTGTCCACGCCTGGACCGTGCCCAGTGCCGGTCCTCCTGACAGTTTTTGCCCGGCCCTCCCCAATTCTTTGGAATACTCATGTGAGGCTTTACTAAACCTTAACTCAACAAATAAATCTCACATGCCCCCGGAAAGAACTAGAGGACATGCTAATTTCTGGTTTTCAGGCATGCCTTACATGCAGTCTAAAATGTCATAAGGTGGGTTTACCCAGGGAAAGCACTACCTGCATTACCCGGCGATTAGTACTTTCACAAAAAACAATAGCTCATCGTTGCTCTGTGCCCTTAATAATTCTAAATCATTAATAACACACCACTTGGAGGTTTTTGATCAAATCTCTAATCTGCAGTTAGTTATGCTCTTCGTCACAGAAACATGGGCAGATGACCTCTCCGGCCCTGAAATAACTGAGGCCACACCTGTCGGCTTCTCTGTATTTCCTCTCAATTAACCTATTGGAGGGGGAGGGGGACTTGCAATATTCTTTAGAGAACATTTGCAAGCAGTGTTCAATCCAGTTAGCATTGAGGGCACTGAGGCAGCTATTTTTAACATCGAGGTCTCAAAAATTCAATCATTCAGTGGCCTGCTGATTTATCACCTGCCTTATTTGTTGATAAAATCGGCCAAGTACTGGAATCCTGCCTATTGAATAATAATGTTACGGTCTTGGGGGACTTTAATTTCCACTTGGAAAATCATTCTGACGGTAATACAGAGCATCTGATAGACACCTTGTCAGGCCTTGGTCTAGGCCAGATTGTGGAAAGTCCTACTCATACAGCTGGCCATGGTTGTACGACGGTACAATGCATGCAATTACTTCGCATGCCTTTCACACGCATTTTTTAGTGCGCATGTTTTTATCACAAATATGCATTTAAAAAGCATGCTAATTCCACGCACTGTTTTTACATTTAAAAACAATGTATTTGTAGGGGGAGACTCCCCAACCCCCAACTTACCTTAAATGAGTGGTACTGGCATGCGTTGTAAATGCATATTCGCAGTAAAATTATGCATGCTAAAAAATCCGTGGTAAAGGCACAACAAGGTAAAAACCTTGTTGTAAAGGCTGTTTCCCCTGGCCATCGGTTGAATGGTATTTTCACAAACAATCCCAACATTAATTCCACTCATACCAATACATTAACCTTAGCAGACCATCATGCTATACTATGGAATTTAAATCTCTATTACAATTCTCCCTTTAGGACCCAGAATTGGCTTCAGATATCTTGACCGTGGAATAAAATCCAATCCGGTGCCTTGGGCGCTCAACTTTCTCAATCACTTACTATCAAGGATTCTAGCCCAGACCGGATGGCAGAGGACTATCATAACTGGCTTATCTCAGCTCTTAATGTCACTGCTCCTCCCAAAACCTTCAAAACAACTTATAAAAAGTCCTCCCAGCCTTGGTTTATTGACTCGCTTAAACTAATCAAACACACGTGCACCCAGTCGACCTATTGTGGGGGTATAGCGGCGGCCGATGTCAGGGCATATTATTGGGCGGCGCAGCTACAGGTAATCAACGACTGGTGGTATCAATCCCCGGGAGATCCGGCTTATGCGGTGGAGCGCTTGAATATGTCCCACTCGCGGCTCCATTCTCTCCTATACAGCGCCTCCTCGCTAGAGGCGCATCCCCCGGCTTGCCGTACAGTGATCCAGGTGTGGCGGCGAGTGGTGCGTTCAATGGGCTGGTGAGGACACCTTACGGAGAGCACCCCCCTGTGGCAAGGCACGTACCTGCGGCGGACGGCGGCCTTGGCGGGCTTCCGCCGCTGGGACGACATTGGCATCTCCACCTTGGGGGATGTCATGCAAGGCACGGTACTCAAATCCTTTCAGCAGCTCCAGACGGACTTCGCCCTACACAAATCCCAATTCCATCGCTATGTGCAGTTGCGCCACGCGCTATCCCCAGCCATTGGTTCATTGACCACACTCCCGGAATTTCATCCCTTGGAGGGTAGACTGTTAATGGGAAATCTCGGCCAGCATAAAATCCGTCAGATATACCAGTCCCTAACGACACATGCTAAGACTACACTACACAATACGCGAGAGCGGTGGGAGGCTGATCTCCTAGACTGGACCGATGATGATTGGGCTGAGGCGCTGGCGAGTCCGCGTGGGGCGGCGGTTTCCACCAGATACCGTTTGATCCAATTTAAATACGTGCACCGGGTCTATTATACACGAGTTCGGCTATGGCGTATGGGAGTGATCCAGTCCCAGGCCTGCTTTCGCTGCCGTGCTGAGGAGGGAACGTTGTTGCATACAGTGTGGACGTGTGGGGCGTTACAGGTCTTTTGGCAGGGGATAGTGAATTGTTTGAGTGAGGTACTGGCCTGGACCCTTCCCTTAGAACCCCGTTTGATCTTACTCCATAGTACTGATGACATAGGAGGGAATAGGTATAAGCGGCACTTATTGTTTCTAGGTCTCACCTTGGCCAAACGGGATGTGGCCCAGCACTGGAAGGATAATTCTCCCCCTAGACTGTCTCCTTGGAAGAAGGCGTTGGACCGCTGTATGATTGCGGGAATCGCGGTCTTTCAGGCCCGGGGGTGCCCAGCGAAACATGGGAAAATATGGTCCAGAAGGGCTACATATAGAGGTATAGACCTGGCGTTGTTGGAACAGCCCGATATGGGAGATCCCATAGAAAGATTGCTGAGAACCACGTAGCATGACTCGCTTGCTGTGGCAAGGAGGTGCCTAAACCCTACAGTATTGTGGTAATTGTCATGTTGTGCAATGAGGAAGAGGAGGGTGTGGGCATGAGTTGGGAAGGGAGGGGGGGTTTGGGGTCTGATGTTTGCAGACCAGGGAAGTGGGAGGAAATTGCAGTGAGGGGGCTTGTGTGTTTCACACTATTACGAAGTCGCCTTTCTTGATTGACCCTTGCACTGTACAAAACAATAAAGTTTGTTGTTAAAAAAAAAACTAATCAAACACGAATGCTGCAGACAAGAGCACATGTGGCAGTCATTCTCCTACCCTGGTCCGTGGCCTTAAATCGGCCCACAATGGTCCTATTGTCCGACTTGTCAGTTAAGTTGTCATCCCGCAGAAACAATACCAAGGGGTTATGGTCACTGAAGGCACTAACCATTATATTAAAATCTCCCACCCTACATTTAAGTGAATTTGTTATAAAGATATAATCGATAATCGAATCTCTTCCCCTACCCTTAAAGGAGGGGTTAATTATATTAGACGTCCCACTATTGATCAGATCCATCGTGTGGGTTAGGTCGTGCCTCCCCAGGATCCTACTTAGTTCCAAACCCTCTCTGGAGTGCTCTGGGTGCCAATCCTTAGTAGAAGGGCAAGAATCCCATTTTCCTCTGCTCCATTTAAAAAAAGGGCACTGGTGACAATTGACATCCCCCATTAAGATCAACTGTGTACTTGAGTCCCCTGATTCATGAAGACGATCCAATCTCTCCTCAAGCTCGGCCAATCTCAGCATCGATTGTCCCACGTTGTAGAAATTAATAAAAATAAGTATTGAACCCTTCTTGCAGTATTTAATGCCCTGAAGACGGTCCGAGCCCCACCCCAAGTCCTGCCAGGTCCCTTGTATAGTCAGGGCCACATACATTATTAGGCCTCCCATGGCACGGCCCATATTTCTTTTCAAGGCCGGGACAAAAAACTATTTGTAGCCCTCTAAGTGTGGAGCACTACTGTTGGTTTCCCAGGTTTCCTGGAGACTAATAATATGAAATTGTCTAATGAAGTCTAGCCATTCCTTGTTTTGGATTTTGGCTGCAATTCCTGCAATGTTCCAGGAGGCCACCCTAAACTCCTTGCCGACTGGTTCGGGCCCACTGTTTTCTCCACTCCCCTTCCCTGGTAAGGAGCACATTTCTAATCTACCTACTTCTGTCGTCGTACCATCCCCACCCCCCTCAAACCGCACTGAGGTGCGGGAGGCAGTACCGAGAACGGATTCCCCTGGCGGGCTTAAAACATCAAATTTAGAGTGCCGCTCCTGTTCTCTCTCGTTCTCCCTACTCCCAGCCCTATCCAGTCAGTCCAGTTCATCCAAAGTGGATGTGCAGAAGAGTGGAGCGAATCTATTTGTTACTAGGCCCAGCCTATCCTCCCTGCCTTTCTCAGTTGCCCGGCACCACTGGGTAACCTGTCCTGACTCCTTAACTTTATCCCTATAAAATAAATACAGGGGCAGCATTCTTATGCAAGACTCGCTTGCCCAATCCCCAGGGCGGGCGTCAAGCAAAGCTCTCACCAGCTCTGGGTGCCTAAAATTTACAAGAACACAATCGCCTGCAAACGTTCTCTTGCTATCACCAATCCAAGCCACCCTCCTTGCCATGAGAATATGCCTATGCTGAAGACCCCTTACTTTCGTGTTGTTATATATCCAATGAAAGGCCTTGTTTATCAGGGTTCTAGATGATTCTTCCCTGTCATGGCTAAGTGCAGGAACACCCACTAGCACTACCGTGTACGGGCAAGATGCTGGCGGTAAGTCCAGTATCTGAAGGCCCGGTGTGCTCTGAACACAATAATTACTGGTATTATTTAAGGCCTTCACAGGCTCATCACTTCCTACACCGTTGTCTGGGAGATTAGGGGAGGTCACCAATGTACCCGAACCCTTGCAACACGAGTACCTATCAGTACTCCTAGGTGCCTCCACGGCTATTTCTCTCCGATCTATAAGCCTGGAGTCTTTAACAGTTTCAGCCACTGACCCAGTCTTGGCACCTACTGTCCCCTCTTCCCTCCCTTGTTGGATATTCATGGGTAGCTGCCCCCTGTCATGATCTAAGAGCCTGGCTATTCGCCCTTTCAATCTGGTGATTTCTTCCATTACCGGCCCCAAGTACTTGAGTAGGAGCAGTTCCATTTTTGTCTCTAATACCTTGGTAATTCCCTGGAGCCAGTCTTCCCCACTCCCTTTTTGTCAGTTTTGACACACTATATGCTCAGCTTTCTTCCTTGCACCTTTGTTAGGTTTAGCAAGCCCTCTGCAATCAGATTTAGTAGCAGTGTTAATTAAATGTGATTCGCTAATATCTGGAAGCCCCCCATCCCTTGTGAAGTTGATTTCAGGCGGGGTGGCTATGGGGGGAGAAACCAACATCAATAATGACTTTTCAGAGCGTGTGACTACTTCCCTAACCGTACTCCTTAGGGCGTCTGATTCGGTCTCAATTAGTTGATCACTAGACCCCACACCCAAACTATCCCTATGCCTTGTTCCGTACACATTAACCAACGGACCATCTTCGCTACTAAAGGCTGGCTCATCCAAGTTCAAATTGGTAGGCCCCAGCCTAGTTGGATTAGCTTTCTCAGGGTCCCCCCGAGAAGTAATGCTAACATGTGCTAGTACAACAGCAGGGGCGGGCTGGATAGTATGTACTAAATTATCTTGAGCTGGTAGAGCCACTCCTCGAGGCGTGGGGCATAGCGCTATTTTTCCCAGGGATGAACGTTTTCTTGCTATGAGGGAATCAAGGGACAATCTCTCTTTAGTCAGCTGAATCTCATGCGTGAGCAATTACTCTGCTCTAGTGATAAAGGCGTCCAGGGTTCCCTTTACACCTCCCCCCACCCTGGACTGTGAGTTCTCAGATTTAACCATGATCAGGACACAATACAGAAAGCTACACAGTACAAGTTACCCCTGCAAAGGGCCCCACCAACTCTAATGGCTTAGTGATTTGGGGATGGTAATCCCTGGCAGCGGGAACTAAATAGCGGGGAACACTCTCAAACAGCAAGACTTATACTATAACTATAAATCTTCGCTATTACATCCACATTCTTATACAGGGGCCACGACACAGACTATGAAAAACCCATTGACTAGCACATACGTCCTAAGGTCCCCACTAGGCCCTAGGGCCTAAGCGAAATACCAGAGGGGTGGCCCAGCCCGGCCTCCTTCGCCCTCTGATGGCCTCAGACGGTCCCGCCCTTGTCCCGGGCTTCTCCCGGTGCGCCCGCGCGTGTCCCGTGGGATGAGGTTCCGCCCCGATCTTTATGCGCCTCCTGGCGCTCGTTAGCAGCGTCGTCGGCATCCTCAATGCCAGTGGGGCTGCTGGGGGATGAAGTCCTGAATTCAGCGAGCAGCGGAGCACAGCCCGGCCACATGGAGAAGCTCACGGGGAGGGACAGCGGACCACAGCCCGGCCAAAACGAAATCCCACAAGGAGGGCGGTGGAGCAAAGCCCGGCCACAGGGAGAAGTTTCACAAAAGGTTCCACAAGGGCCTTGGCCCCGCCCCGATCTTTATGCGCCTCCTGGCGCTCGTTAGCAGCGTCGTCGGCGTCCTCAATGCCAGCGGGGCTGCTGGGGGAGGAAGTCCTGAATTCAGCGAGCAGCGGAGCACAGCCCGGCCACACGGAGAAGCTCACGGGGAGGGACAGCAGAGCACAGCCCGGCAAAAAAGAAATCCCACAAGGAGGGGGGCGGAGCAAAGCCCGGCCACAGGGAGAAGTTTCACAAAAGGTTCCACAAGGGCCTCGGCCCCGCCCCGATCTTTATGCGCCTCCTTGCGCTCGTTAGCAGCGTCGTCGGCATCCTCAATGCCAGCGGGGCTGCTGGGGGATGAAGTCCTGAATTCAGCGAGCAGCGGAGCACAGCCCGGCCACATGGAGAAGCTCACGGGGAGGGACAGCGGAGCACAGCCCGGCCAAAACGAAATCCCACAAGGAGGGCGGCGGAGCAAAGACCGGCCACAGGGAGAAGTTTCACAAAAGGTTCCACAAGGGCCTCGGCCCTGCCCCGATCTTTATGCGCCTCCTGGCACTCGTTAGCAGCGTCGTCGGCGTCCTCAATGCCAGCGGGGCTGCTGGGGGATGTAGTCCTGAATTCAGCGAGCAGCGGAGCACAGCCCGGCCACACGGAGAAGCTCACGGGGAGGGACAGCGGAGCACAGCCCGGCCAAAACGAAATCCCACAAGGAGGGCGGTGGAGCAAAGCCCGGCCACAGGGAGAAGTTTCACAAAAGGTTCCAGTCATAATATAGCAGAGAGGAAAGAGAAATATAAAGCTTGCCTAAGTAACTACAAACCATCAATTTTGGAGGCCAAAATCAAATATTATACATCACAAATAAAAGCGGCTAGCAATGTCTCCAAAACTCTGTTCCAGACCATAAAACAACTGACCACTCCAGGGCAAATAGACACAGCAATCACCAATCAAGATTTCTGTAATTCCTTAGCCAGCACATTCCAGGATAAAGTGCTGACTATTTTCAATGTTTTCACTAAGTGCGGTCTATCAAAAGGAACATTGGATCTTAGTCCTACGCTAACCAGTCTTGGGCACTTTAGTACCCACTCAGTGGCACAGATTACCAAACTCATCCTGCAGGTTAAAGCTGGATCCCCTGCCGACTGTGCCCCCCACAATATCATTCATTTGGTTCCGGAAATCATAGCACAACACCTCTTTTCCATTTTTTCTACTATGTTTAATACTGGCGTTTTCCCCACCATTTGGAAAGCGGTGTCACTGCTCCGCGTTTTCAAGAAATCCACTCTTGACCCTCTAGATCCCAACAATTATTGACCTTTTGCCAGACTTCCTTTTGCCAGAAACCGGTCCTAGGAAGGGAGGGCATGGCTTGGCAGTTCGGGCTGGACTGTTCCCATGAGGCACAGGGTCAGACTGATTTGCATATGGCCATGTCTGAACTGGGGTGGCAGAGTGGGCTAAAGAACGGTGATGGATCAAACCCAGATCTGTTGACTGGGTGTGAGTGTTTGATTGGTTCTGATGCTCCATCCATCACCACCCCCTTTTGTACCGCTTTGTTCGCCCTAAGTTGGCAGGGTATGCTCAGACGTGAGTCCCTTGCTCACTTTGCCACTAGATTCAAGCAAGCCTGGCTGAAGACGGCTGAAATGCCAGAAACCGGTCCTAGGAAGCTTGTTTCCGGTCCAGGGAAGGCATGGCTTGGCAGTTCGGCCTGGACTGTCCCATAAGGCACAGGGTCAGACTGATTTGCATATGGCCATGTCTGAACTGGGGTGGCAGAGTGGGCTAAAGAACGGTGATGGATCAAACCCAGATCTGTTGACTGGGTGTGAGTGTTTGATTGGTTCTGATGCTCCGTCCATCACCACCCCCTTTTGTACTGCTTTGTTCGCCCTAAGTTGGGGGGGTATGCTCAGACGTGAGTCCCTTGCTCACTTTGCCACTGGATTCAAGCAAGCCTGGCTGAAGACAGCTGAAATGCCAGAAACCGGTCCTAGGAAGCTTGTTTCCGGTCCAGGGAAGGCATGGCTTGGTAGTTCAGGCTGGACTGTTCTCATGAGGCACAGGGTCAGACTGATTTGCATATGGCCATGTCTGAACTGGGGTGGCAGAGTGGGCTAAAGAACGGTGATGGATCAAACCCAGATCTGTTGACTGGGTGTGAGTGTTTGATTGGTTCTGATGCTCCGTCCATCAGCACCCCCTTTTGTACCGCTTTGTTCGCCCTAAGTTGGCAGGGTATGCTCAGACGTGAGTCCCTTGCTCACTTTGCCACTGGATTCAAGCAAGCCTGGCTGAAGACGGCTGAAATGCCAGAAACCGGTCCTAGGAAGATTGTTTCCGGTCCAGGGAAGGCATGGCTTGGCAGTTCGGGCTGGACTGTTCCCATGAGGCACAGGGTCAGACTGATTTGCATATGGCCATGTCTGAACTGGGGTGGCAGAGTGGGCTAAAGAACGGTGATGGATCAAACCCAGATCTGTTGACTGGGTGTGAGTGTTTGATTGGTTCTGATGCTCCGTCCCTCACCACCCCCTTTTGTACCGCTTTGTTCGCCCTAAGTTGGCAGGGTATGCTCAGACGTGAGTCCCTTGCTCACTTTGCCACTGGATTCAAGCAAGCCTGGCTGAAGACGGCTGAAATGCCAGAAACCGGTCCTAGGAAGCTTGTTTCCGGTCCAGGGAAGGCATGGCTTGGCAGTTCGGGCTGGACTGTTCCCATGAGGCACAGGGTCAGACTGATTTGCATATGGCCATGTCTGAACTGGGGTGGCAGAGTGGGCTAAAGAACGGTGATGGATCAAACCCAGATCTGTTGACTGGGTGTGAGTGTTTGATTGGTTCTGATGCTCCGTCCATCAGCACCCCCTTTTGTACCGCTTTGTTCGCCCTAAGTTGGCAGGGTATGCTCAGACGTGAGTCCCTTGCTCACTTTGCCACTGGATTCAAGCAAGCCTGGCTGAAGACGGCTGAAATGCCAGAAACCGGTCCTAGGAAGCTTGTTTCCGGTCCGGGGAAGGCATGGCTTGGCAGTTCGGGCTGGACTGTTCCCATGAGGCACAGGGTCAGACTGATTTGCATATGGCAATGTCTGAACTGGGGTGGCAGAGTGGGCTAAAGAACGGTGATGGATCAAACCCAGATCTGTTGACTGGGTGTGAGTGTTTTTAATTGGTTCTGATGCTCCGTCCATCACCACCCCCTTTTGTACCGCTTTGTTTGCCCTAAGTTGGCAGGGTATGCTCAGACGTGAGTCCCTTGCTCACTTTGCCACTGGATTCAAGCAAGCCTGGCTGAAGACGGCTGAAATGCCAGAAACCGGTCCTAGGAAGCTTGTTTCCGGTCCAGGGAAGGCATGGCTTGGCAGTTCGGGCTGGACTCTTCCCATGAGGCACAGGGTCAGACTGATTTGCATATGGCCATGTCTGAACTGGGGTGGCAGAGTGGGCTAAAGAACAGTGATGGATCAAACCCAGATCCGTTGACTGGGTGTGAGTGTTTGATTGGTTCTGATGCTCCGTCCATCACCACCCCATTTTGTACCGCTTTGTTCGCCCTAAGTTGGCAGGGTATGCTCAGACGTGAGTCCCTTGCTCACTTTGCCGCTGGATTCAAGCAAGCCTGGCTGAAGACGGCTGAAATGCCAGAAACCGGTCCTAGGAAGCTTGTTTCCGGTCCAGGGAAGTCATGGCTTGGCAGTTTGGGCTGGACTGTTCCCATGAGGCACAGGGTCAGACTGATTTGCATATGGCCATGTCTGAACTGGGGTGGCAGAGTGGGCTAAAGAACGGTGATGGATCAAACCCAGATCTGTTGACTGGGTGTGAGTGTTTGATTGGTTCTGATGCTCCGTCCATCACCACCCCCTTTTGTACCGCAGACTTCCTTTTCCAGCAAAAGCATCAGAAAAACTCATGAATAGCCAACTCTCCTCCGTTTTGGAGGATAATCATCTACTGGATGATACGCAGTTTGGCTTTAGGGCAAACCATAGCACTGAATCTGCCTTGCTTACAGCCACTGAGGAACTTCATTCGTCTATTGATCACAGAGGCAATTCAGTTCTGATTCTGTTGGGTCTTTCTGCAGCCTTCGATATGGTCAACCATGAATTATTATTTGTTCGTTTGAAGAAATTAGTAATAAGAGATCTAGCCTTGACGCTACTCAAATCCTTCCTTTCAGGATGCCAACAAGTGCTGTCACTCTGTGCTTTCGACTCAGGCTCTTTCTACTTGCCATATGGGGTTTCTCAGGGATCCTCCCTGTCCCCCAACCTGTTTAATCTTCACTTTACGCCACTTCCCGCCTTGATTAAATCTTTTGGTCTGTCATCAGCATCTTACGCTGATGACGCTCAGATCATAGTGTGCTTGGCACATTCAACAATTGTATGAGTGCAGTGAGTAACTGGACGGCCGATCATCATTTAAAGCTTTACTCCTCCAAAACAGAAGTTATCCAGTTTGGGAACAATCCAGCAATCTGGTCTCCCCACTGGTGGCCGTCTGACATGGGTACACCACCAACGCCAATTTCAAAAGTAAAGAATTTGGTGTTTCTCTTGGACAAATTGAAAGATTCATCCCTGCTGATCGATTGAAAGTAGTGGTCATTGCTCTAGCTTTATCACAACTGGACTCCTGCAATGGCATCTACATTAGCCTTTCAAAAGGTCCACTCAAAACATTGCAGACCATCCAGAATGCGGCCGCTCGATTCCTTCTGAGAATTCCTGAACACCAATCATCCAGGGCCTCTATTAGACAATTGCACAGACTTACAGTCTGCCATTAGATTACATTTAAGACTCTTTGTTTAGCCTATGAAACTCTTTGTGGAAAAGCCCCAGCCTCCATCACGAAGACTTTTGAGCGTTATATTCCTGGCAGAGCATTACGCTCCGGCTCAGCGAATTTGCTGAAGGTTGCCCCCTTTAAACATGCTTTGTGGGGAGAAAAAGTTTCTTCAGGCTCAAAGCTCTTCAGTGGAACTGTCTGCCATCAACTCTGAGGACAGCACCTTCACTCAAAACCTGGTTATTTAACCAGTGATCTTCATGCACTTTGCCATTGTATGCTCCTTTAGTACCGCTCTGCATCAAGACGCCTCCGTTGATTCGTGCCCTTTATAAATCATATATCATTCACTCATTCAAGAAGCTAGCCGACTACTGGCCCATCTCCTTAGTTCCCCACCCATTGAAATGAATGGTAAAGATGACAAACAAATGTATAGCCACCCACCTCAATGGCATCTACCTCCTCGACACCACTCAATATGAATTCAGACCCAACCACAGATAGAGACTGCCCTCATCGCTGCTGTGTATGACCGTCAACTGATCATGGACAGAGGAGACACCTCTACCCTTATCCTGCTGAACCTATCTGCCACCACTGACAGTCTACCACCACATCCTTATCTAATGACTACAGGAAGCCGGCATTCAAGGACCCATAGTGAGTTGGATCTGCTCCTTCCTTACTGGCTGCACCCAGTGGATCAGCCAGGATCCCTTCACCTTCACCTTCACCACCACCAACCTCATCTGCAAAGTTCCACAAAGGTCATCACTTAGCTCTACCCTGTTCAATGACTACATGATCCCATTCGCCATCATCATCTGTGCCCACAGAGTCAACATCATATTCTATGTTGACGGCAACCAGCTCATTCCCTCCCTTTCTGACAAGACACAAAACGGCCAGAGCAACTTCTCTGCCTTCATGACCAAAGTCACCAGTGGATGAAAAACAACTGACTCACCACAGTCAAGTAAGAAGTAGTAATCCTCAGCAAAGCCACTTCGCTTTGGGATTCCACCTCATGACTTGCTGAGCTCAGACATGCACTCCAACTAGCAACCAAAGGAAAGAACCTCAGAATAGTAATCAAATCCAAGTGAATGCCGTCTTGCTTTGAATGCTTGCTTCCACAAACCCAAAATACTCAAAGAGATTTTGAAATGACTACACATCAACACAATTGGAGAACCGTCACCGAAACCCTCATCAAAAGCAAGCTGGGCTGCTTCAATGCGCTCTATATTGAAATCGGCGCAGAACTGACCAGAAGATTCCAGACCATACAAAACTCAGCAGCCGGACTCACGCTCAAACCACTCCCCCACACCCACAATAGCCCAAACCTTAAACGACTCCACCGCTTTCCAGTTCACAATTGGCACTCGTCAATCTCCTCACACACACATCAAAGCATTGATCAACACCGGCCCTACTTACCTCAACAAATGCATGAATGTCCACAAAGCTATTAGACTCCTATGCCCAGCCAGACTCCTACTCCCTCACATCTCCTACATATACAAAGACAGATCTTGCATTCCTTCTCCTACCTTGTGCCCAAAGCCTGGAACAACCTACAACTGCATATCACAGCCACCTCATCAGTTTTTGAATTCTGCAAGAAACTGATGATCTGGCTCTTCACCTACTCTTCCCTTGGCCTGCCCTGTGTAGCTCCTGCCTTCAGTGCCAGGATACCCACCTGGGTGGGTTGTGCATTCTACAATTACATATAATAATTCATAACATTTCCTCTGACACACTAGGATATCCGAAGGCCATAGAAATGCCAAGCCATAATAAATGTTTGGGGAACCAAGCACACCATCTGACTACTGAGACTTTCTTGATGCTCAGCTTTACTTTCAGTCACTCATTCTTGTGTGCTTCGCACATTTGTGATTGCTTGATTCCTAGTTCTTGTTTAGTAGTATAGTTGTTTTACACTGAATTCTGGGGTGATGCTGCAGCTACTCCTGTTCGGAAATCATACTTTTTCTTTATGCTCCTTTGCTTGTTTGAATGCAGGCTTATGGCACTCTTGTAAAGTTCATTCTAGCTGCTTACTTGCAATTAATCCTCCAGTTGCCTGTCAGCCTTTCCTACCTTCCTATATCTCTATTGCTTGCACAGCTAAATACGTTTTTTTAGTCTTCTGCTATTTTATTGCCAGTGGAATGTGAGGGTGACGGATTGTCACATTCTGTTTCACTGCCCCTAATCGCCATACTCGATACACTACTAAGACTCGAATTGTCATCCCCTCGGGGTTCCCTAGTACGTGCTAAATCTTTCTTGTTGTATCGAATTTTCTAGCAGAAGTATAAAAACACGACTTAAAGTATAGTCCCTTTCAACTCTTGTGAATTTCTGTTTCTTCGTTTCTTGGAGCACGACTTGGTATTTATCTCTTATCCCTTCTAAGATTTCAAAATTATTTTTGGTATTCTCAGGGTAATTAATTAGTTCTATCTCCTTACATAGATCTTCTATCTGTTTTGTAATTGTCTGTCTATGAGATTCAGCAAACTCTATTAGCATATCCCTTAATTCTCTACTTGTCTGGTTAAGTTTTACTTCCCATCTGTCTGCTTTATTCTCATCAGGACCATGCACTGTAGGAAAAATATTTATTTTTAGACCTCCTGGAATACAATTAACTTCTAGATATTTCTTGACGGACATTGGTTCTACCATCAGGTCTAGAACCGCTGGTTTGCATGTTCTGGAACAAATTATCTCTTATATTTTTATATTGATGTTTATCTATAGATGCTATAGTGATACTAAGAGGATTACATTTATGATTTTTACATAACAGCCCTGAAGAAGCGAGACACTCACAAAGCACGAGTTGGGTTGGCTGTAGAATATATGGCTTGGCTGTCGAATATGTGGGTTTAAATTGAGAATTTCGGATAAATGTTTAACGTGAAGACGCTTTGGAAATAAATACTTTATATTGACTTTTATAGTGATATGTTTGTCCTTCCCAGAACATTAACCAAAGTGGACTATATGGACTTTTCCCTGTGGGGGTAACAGGTATCTGAGAAATAGCAACAGCATTGGGCTAATTTTCTATTTTTCCTATGTGAAACACATATGTGTGTATGTATATATATATATATATATATATCTATATATATATATATATATATATATATTCACTGAAAAAACCATAGGTTTCACACATGTTATAGTTAGCTGGACATTTTACTGATAAAAAACCAATGAAATTCCCCCGTTATAGTTACTGTAGGCAACTATAACTCACGCGACCGCAATCCTCTGCTGATGCTAATACTGTATTTAGACACTTATTTGCCCATATCTTCTTCCATTAAATTTTAGCTATACATATATTACAAATATTTTTTTTTCATAAAGACACATATGTCATCAGCAGAGGATTACGGTCGCGTGAGTTATAGTTGCCTACAGTAACTATAACGGGGGAATTTCATTGGTTTTTTATCAGTAAAATGTCCAGCTAACTATAACATGTGTGAAACCTATGGTTTTTTCAGTGAATTAGCAAGGTTTTTTAAATGCTATTTCCTAACTATAACGTGTGTGAAACCTATGGTTTTTTCAGTGAATTTGTACGGTTTTTTAAATGCTAAGTTACTTTACGCCATTTGTGGCGTGCGCGCCCACTTAACGCAGTTCGTTCCGTGCACGGTTTTTATCAACTTTAATAAGCCCTGTACATTTGGTGGCCTTCGGCCACCAAAAGCACAGGGGGTGAGGTCAATGTGGATAGTGTTTTTTTTATTTCGATTTTATAATTTCATGTTGCCAAAATTACGTTTTTATTCTCTATTAATAAGCCCTGCACATTTGGTGGCCTGCGGCCACCAAAAGCACAGGGGGTGGGGTAAGTGTGGATAGTGTTTTTTTTATTTTTATTTTTTTACCGTAAGCGTACGGTAAGCTTACGGTAAGCGTACGGTAAGCGTACGGTAAGCGTACCCCGCGAAATTGCCGAAAAAAAAATAAAACCGTTTTTGCTCTTGGGGGATGTTTGGGGACTCCCTCAACATGACTATGTGGGAGGGAGTTGTCAAAACAGCCCCCTAACATGTTTTTGGCCATCATGTTTGATAAACAACACTCAGTGCGAGAGACAAAATGGCGGACGCCGCTTCCTGGTTTCGGCCGATTCGAATGTTTACTAAGATCTAAGAGCCAATCAGAATCGCGCTCGCGCACGCCACCGTAAGCTTACGGTAAGCGTACGGTAAGCGTACCGTAAGCGTACCGTAAGCGGGCTCAGATATATATATTGATTTAAAGGCTATTTTCTCAGAATCTACTGAACAGATTTACACCAAACCTACAAAAGGCACTTCCTTGACCTAGGGACTACCTCTCTGCCAAATTTCTAGTAATTCTGTTCAGCCGTTCGGGCTGTAGCTCGTTCTAAAGGTCCTATGGAAAAATGCATGGGAAAAACGCGTTTTGGGACCCCCCTTTTATCTCAGCCCCCGCTTGACGAATCCCCCCGAGACTTTCAGGGTAGGAGCGGAGCGTAGCGCCCCACCTATTTTGAGAAATTCGCGAGGATTCGTCGACCGGCGCCAAAGTTATTCAAAATAGAATGTTGAGGTTTTCCTATGGAAACGTGGTCCTAACTATAACTACCTACTGGCGACCGCCAGTAGGTAATATATATATATATATATATATATTATCTACTGGCGGTCGCCAGAAGATAGTTATAGTTAGGACCTATTTTCCATAGGAAATCCGCAACATTCTATTTGGAATAACGTTAGCGCCGGTTGACAAATCCTCGCGAAATTTTCCAAACTTTTGGCCAGCTCCGCTCCGCTCCTACCCTGAAAGTTTTGCGGTGATACGTCAAGCAGGGGCCGAGAAAAAATGGGGGTCCCAAAATGCGTTTTCCCCATGCAATTTCCCATAGGATCTGTTGTCGCAGCTACAGCCCGAACCGCTGAACGGAAGGACACCAAATTTGGCAAAGAGGTAGTCCTCAGTTCGGACTCGTGCCTTTTGCATATATGGTGTGAATCTGTTCAGTAGTTCCTGAGAAAATTAGGGTAAAAAGGTTAGGGATATCTATGGCCGCGGAGGATCCGCGGACCATACCCGCACCGTATGCGCACCCTCCGCGAACCGAGCGTGCACCTTCCCGATCGTGCGCTGAATGCTAATTGGCTGCTGAGTGTCTCTCTACATTCGAAACTAGGAACTGTTGGCGGCCATTTTCTGCCTCGGTAGAAGCGAGGCTGAAGATGCAAGGGGAATAAGTGTGTAAAACATATAAAGGTGGCAGAGTGGAAATACTCTGACCCTCTAGAGGTGCTTAGGGGGTCCCAGAAGGTCCCCCTGGGGCCCCCTTTTTTTAAAAAATCACGGGGAAATGCGCGCATCCTATCGTGTTGTATACACGGATTCTCTCGCGGTGGGTGCGCGGATCCACGGCAACGTTTTTTGAAAAACGACAAGAAATCATTGGTTGTATGACAACTTTCTACACTGAAAGGTAGGGTGTATATTTCTGTTTTTTAAAGGTATGATTGTTATTGGTTAACAAAAACAGATTGTAAGGAACATTCTATATGATAAGCTGATATGTTGAAAAGTCAAGCACACTTCCTGTCTTGTGTAGGAACATTGTGTGCTGAACTTGTGACCTGTGACCTCAGTGCAGTGTTCCATGACCTGTTTCTATGGTAACAGGCAGAAGGCAGACTGGGGGAAGGGTTGAAATGTATTTCAGTTGGAAAGGGTTGAAATGTTTAACCAATAGAAATGTGTGTTTGCTTTTGAGTTTATGTGCGAAGGATAGCGATTTGATGTTTACATGTATATGTGTGGAAAATGAAAGGAAAACTTTTTCATTCTTTGCTTTTGCTGAGAGGTGCACAGTGCAGAGATTCTGTAAAAGAAAATATGGTGAGTGATTGATATACTTCTTAATCTACAAAAGAACTTGAAAGATGAGTTATTTTATTGTGAGGGGATGTATGTAGACTATTTTGATTTTAATCAGACTAATGTATTTTTCCTGCTAAAGTGTAGGGAGTACTTTTTTTCTCTACAATGTGTGTGCATGTAGAAACCATTCTGTGATAAGCATTTGTGTTTTTCATGTGTTTGTAAACAGATAACTGTGCAGTTTTTATATTTTGGTAGAATTAGAAACCAGTCATTGTTTATGAATTTGTGAAATGAGTTATGTTATGTTTCTATACTAAAATGTAGTACTACTTCTAGATGAAGAAATGTGTTTTGGTATAGTGCAAGGGATAGTGTTGTTTGTCTAGAATCACACAGTGAGTCTGTGTGCATTTGGGAACCACTGTGAGAGAAGCATTTGGTATCATCGTGTATTTGCTGACAGATAACTGTTTTACCTTGTCATGTTGTGAAGTTTTAGTAGCATTAGAAGACAGTTATGGCTTATGATTTGATTAAATGAGTCAGGCTTTGACAGAAAAGTGCAGTCCTGAAATATGTAGATTGTGTGCAGTTCCCTTACCAGTTGCACTGTAGTGAATGAGTTTTGGTAAACTCCTAGGGATAGTGGTGCATGTCTAGAATCACAGTGTGAGTTAGTGTGTATTTGGGATCAGTGTGAGAGAAGCATTTGGTGATATCATGTATTTGCTTACAGATAACTTTTTAAAACCTGTCATGTTGTGAAGTTTTAGTAGCATTAGAATCCAGTCTTTGGTTATGCGTTGGTTAAATGAGTCATGCTTTGACACTGATGTGCTATACTTAAATATGTAGATTGTGTTCAGTACCATTAACTCTTCTAGACTAGTGAATGAGTTTTGGTAAACTCCTATGATAGTGTTGATTGTCTAAAATCACACTGTGAGTCTGTGTGCATTTGGGTAAGGATTGTGAGAGAAGCATTTGATAACATCGTGTATTTGCTGACATATACCTGTTTTAAAACCGGTTATGTTGTCAAGTTTTAGTAGCATTAGAAGTCAGTCTTTTTTATGCTTTGATTAAATGAGTCAGGCTTTGACACAAAAGTGCAGTCCTGAAATATGTAGATTGTGTGCAGTTCCCTTACCACTTGCACTGTAGTGAATGAGTTTTGGTAAACTCATAGGGATAGTGGTGCTTGTTTAGAATCACACTGTGAGTCTGTGTGCATTTGAGAACCACTGTGAGAGAAGCATTTGGTAACATCGTGTATTTGCTGACAGATAACTAATTTAAAACCTCTCATGTTGTGAAGTTTTAGTAGCATTAAAAGCTAGTCTTTGCTTATGCATTGATAAAATTAGTCAGGGTTTGACACTAAGGTGCAGTACCATGTACTATTCTGTTCACTGTGGCAGGACTGAAAATTTAAAAGTTTTACCTAAGCACTGTCCTAGAAGTAGTCTGATTATTTAGTCAGTTTCTAAGTACCAAATAGACTGCTTCAAATGTCTATGCAGTATGCATGTAGTGTTCTAACATACAATACACTTGTCTTTTACACCTTCAATTCCCTAGTCAGTATCCATACACTTCCAGGAAATACCCTGTTACTCCCTTTGCAGTCCTCTAGAGACCCATTCAACAGCATGTACTAATCCATTCACTGTGCCAAAACCCAAACACTTATAAATTCACCAAGACACTCTTTTTCCAGTACTCTAATGATGCAGTCACTGCCTAAGTATTCATGTACAGAGCCAGGTCTTAGCATATGGACTTCTTCAAACCCCTATCCACTATGCATGCAGTCCTCTAAGCACCCACACACTTGTCTTTCACACCTTCAATTCCCCAGTCAGTATTCGTTCACTTCCAGCAAACACCCTGTCACTCCATTTGCACTCCTCTAGTGACCCATTCAGCATCATGTACTAATCCATTCACTGCGCCAAACCCTAATAAATTCACCAAGGCACTCTCCTTGCAGTACTCTAATCATTCAGTCAGTACCCAAGTACTTATCCAGTGACCCAGGCCTTAGTATATGGACTGCTTCAAACCCTTATCCACTATGCATGCAGTCCTCTAACCACCTACACAATTGTCTTTCTCACCAACAATTCCTTAGTCAGTATCCATACACTTCCAGGAAATACCCTGTCACTCCCTTCGCAGTCCTCTAGTGACCCATTCAGCACCATGTACTAATCCATTCACTGTGCTAAAACCCAAACACTTATAAATTCACCAAGATACTATCTTTGCAGTACTCTAATCATTCAGTCAGTGCCTAAGTATTCATACATTGAGCCAGGCCTTAGCACATGGACTGCTTCAAACCCCTATGCACTATGCATGCAGACTTCTAACCACCTAGACACTTGTCTTTCACACTTTCAATTTCCTAGTCAGTATCCATACAGTCCAGCACTTGTGACTGCTTTTGCACTCCTCTAGTGACTCATTCAGTACCAAGTACTAATCCAGTCCCTGTGCGAAAAGCCTAGCACTTATAAATTCACGTAGGCACTCTCCTTGCTGTACTCTAATCATTCAGTCAGTACCCAAGTAGTCATGCAGTGAACCAGGCCTTAGCACATGGACTGCTTTAAATGCCTATTCAGTATTGATGCAGTCCTCTAATCACCTACACAGTTGTGTTTCACACCTTCAATTCCCTAGTTAGTATTCATACTCTTCTAGCAAACACCCTGTCACTCACCCGGTGTGTCTCCTTATAGCACTGTAATCATTTAGTCAGTTAGCATGTAGTCTTTTAGTGAGGTAGGCTTTAGGGCATGAACTGCTTCAAAGTAGTATGCACTATGCATGTAGTGTTTTAACGATCGTCACACTTGTGGTTCAGGGCTATAGTTTCTTAGTCGGTTTTTATATAAAATGTGTTTGTACAGTAATGGAATAGTATAAATTTGAAAGTTATTAATATACATTTATTTGTGATTCTTTTTTACAGATACAGAACAGGAGTGTTTCTCATCTGTTTGCACTCTTCTCGTGCAAGATTGTTTGGATGAAGGGTCCTTAGGTGTTTCATCATACTTGCTGTGCCGCACAAGTATTTTTTGTGAGGATCCCCTCGTAACAGATCTCTTTGGCAAATCCTAATGAAGAAGGTGGCATTGGTCTTTGTTTGCCCCTTGGAAAAAGTTAAAAATGTCTTCACCACTGAAGAAAAACGTTGTGGGCGTGGTGCCATCTGCAAAAAAAAATCCTCAGATTCGGTAAATATTTTAAAGCGGCAACATTTACAGTTTTTGTAAGTTAAACTTATAAACTTTTCTTAGCTGTATACATTTTATATATCTGCGATTTGTTTCTTGTGGTATTTTGTTGAGAATACCATGTTGGTTTTTTTTAACAATCTTTTTGATTTTCCAGGTCTGTCGTCGACATCCGTGGTTCCCACAGGAGTTTTTCCGCCTTGTTGTTTTGTATTATTGTTGTTACATTTTGTTTATTAGTTTATTGCTTATATTTATGTTAATAAAAAAATAAAGTTTGAAAATAGTTTATCGTTTATATATTTATTGTTATAAAAAATAAAGTTTGGAAAAAAAATAATGATGTTTTTGGTTGTTCTCTTAACTGCTGTGTGACTCTTTCTTGTTCTTATTACTGTTATTTGATGGAGTCCACCATGGTGTTAAATTTTGGGGCACTTATCGCTGGAATAGTGATATCTGCAGTTTGCACCAACTTCTGAAGTGTGTTAGATTTATCTCAACCTTACTTCCGTTAAAGTGCTGATAATGAAATGTAGAGTAGCCGTTCCCATGCAAAAAGACATGAGGTGCACTTTTGCGATTTATTCTAAATACTAAAATCCTGTATTGTATTGCACTGAGGTATTGGCTGCACTTACAGTGTACACACAAAATCTATTAAGAAATCTCATTGTATTTATATTGATTGGGAATAGTGCGTCAGGTGCTGGATCTCGACGAGATACACTGCTCAGTTCGTATATTGTTGTGCACACGAAAAAAATCACATCACAACTTTCACACCAATTGCAATGCAAAACAAATTCCGGCGATGACAGGTTAGCACCAGGGATTTTACACCTGCTTTCTGCTGGTGTTAAGCAGGACAACTACCTGCACCATGAAAGGGAACACAGCCAAGAGCCACACCAGAACACCCACAGGTGCCATAGAGTCAATGAGCATGATACAGGGATACCCATGAGGGCCAGAAGACTCATCTCAACAACTCCAGGACCGCCAATGCCCCCCAAACCCACATCTTAGTAAGTGTGTCCCTGTGGTCATTGTCTTAGCATGATAGGCACGAGCCCTGCAACATCATAGTGTGCTGTCACCTCAGCGTTGACAGTGAGCCTGGATGTGTAGCTACGTACGCATCCTCCTGCATGCACAACTGGCGTGTGCTGGTCTGTTGTTCACAGGTCAGTGCAGGGGTGTGCCTATCCGGCAAGGGGAACGGGGTGTCTCGGACATGTCCGTGTACAGGAAGTGTGGTAAGTGTGTCTCTGTGTTCTGGTGTGGCCTGTTACAAGAGCCGCAGCAGTCGATGTTGTAAAGTGGCATGCACCACCTCCAAACGGCACTGTGATGTTGTTGTTGGATTGTTGCAGGACATGCGCAAATAGGCATTACAATGGCGTGCCGTACGAGTGCACGAGATACAACAGCTCACCGTACAAAAGTGTGGGGGCTCGTGGGAGGGAGGAGCAGCCGTTTGGCAACATAACACACAGTGAACTCGACCATGTGCCACATGCTGGGCATCTCATCCATGATGACCACGGTCGCAGACATCCCACAACACAAACGACTGGCCTTTGTACACATCCTGTATGAATGCAGCGTGGTTTTCACTTCTATGCTCGTTCAGCGGTGTGATGTTGGCAGGTTGTGTGACTTGTGCTCCTTGTTGGTGTGTTTCATTTTGGCCATTGTTAGTCTATATGTGTGTTGTACTTAATTGTGCACGTCACATATTACATCACTCACGACATGGTCAGTGACATCACTGATGACATCTCAAATGACATCACTGATGACATCACTGATGACGTCATCCATGTGATAAATTAGTGCATCTTCTCACACCCTAATATAACCTTTGATACACCGATTCAAAATTTCAGATGGCCATTTTGACAACCATAGATACTCCAATACCAATAACTACTCACCCACTCATTGACTTTTAGGTCTACATACATCTCCACTCACTCACCTGTACAGTCACTCATACTTACAGTCACTCTGTACATTTATACACCTATATAGACACTCACACACCGCCAATAATCCATTGAGGTACTGATACATCTAGTCAGTCATGCAAATAATTAATCACAGTAAAATGTACTCACCTATACAGTTAAAAACCCTCAAGTTCACTTACTCATAAAAATACTAACAAATTCTGTCTTCCTGCAGAAAAACAAACAGCACATGAAACAGATATCCTTGCACTATGGCGCATACAGCCACTCCCAAAATCACACACTCTCACATATAGATAGTTATATACTCTTACACACATATACACTGCGTTTCACATATGTAGTTACTGACACATGTACAACTGAGATATACATTCAATCACTAACACACCCATACATACACTCACCCAACCATACAGTCCATCACAGATGCACTCTTAAAAACATGCACCCACTGAATCACCCACTCACACATCTAGTCACAGAGTCACACACACCCTACTCACACAAACACTCAGGCACCCATACAGATACTCAGACAACCAATCAATAACCCATATAGACACTCATATAGCTATTCACAAAACCATGCAGCCACTTATACACCAACACACAGACACATACAGACATTCACACAGTTTAGTCACTAGTCTGCAGTAAGATACATTTAATGACTCACTTATAGAGTCAGTTACGCACCTAGAAAATCATCCATTCACACACTTGTACACCCACTTATTTTTCAACAGGCCTTTCCCTATATATATTAAATGTAATAAAACTGTTCAGAAACACATACTCAATGGATGACGTCATCAGTGATGTCATTTGAGATGTCATCAGTGATGTCACTGACCATGTCATGAGTGATGTAATATGTGAGGTCATCAGCAGTGCATTGCGGGGGCGCGAGTTATAGTTAGCTGAACTAACTATAACAGGGGAATTTCTAGGGTTTTGTATGAGGGAAATGTCCAGCTAACTATAACACCCCTGAAACCAATGGTTTTTTCAGTGAATATATATATATATATTTATTTTTTTACATCTGATCCTGCTTCTACATGAGCCCCGTTCATCTATTTCTTTTCCTCTTGCTTGAGTTATTTGTCCTCGCTCATCTTTGTGTGAAAATCCTTACTGCTGTTATCTGAGGGTGCTTGTGCGCAATGAAGCTTTGTGACTCAGGCACAGAGAATTGCTTAGGGGCCTTGGTCGAAAAGAGTTGCTAGGTGTCTTTTAAGACTCTGCTGCAACATAACTGTCATATATGGTGGCTAATCTCCTGTCACTTTGCACTTTACTCTCCTATTGTCTCTGCTACCACTTTTGCTTGTTCTTGTATTGCATATGTTTATTCTGCCTGGAATGACCCTTTTATTCATTATCCAGTTCCAGTCTTCAGACCCTAGTCCTTTCTATCTAATACACCTTCAGCTACTATCTAGTCCTCACTCTTCCAAATATTACCTGGTGTATTTTAATTTCCTCTTCCGATATGCCCTTGTCTCACCAGAGAACAAGCTCCTAGTATTAGATATTCCTTCCCAGTCTCAGAAGGAGTTCTGATAATTAGTGTGTGGACTCAAACAAAAGAATTTGCAGATCATGGATTTTTTGCTGGGCTATGAATTTATAAAATATCTGAAATGCAACCGATTTCCAGTCTTTCACTTGGTTCCGCTTCCTTGTGAAATGTAGTCTTGTTCATAGGTGTTGTTTTAATTAAGGTGGCATCCTTCTTTTCTGCTTTTAATAAGAACATTTAACATAGATTTATCTCAATTCCTGTGTCTGCTTTTTCTATCAGTATGCACTGAAATGAATTGCCAATTTCTTTCTGGCATCTAGAAATTTAAATTCAAAATGTTGATAATAATTCTATTATTGAATGAATGAGTCTTCCAATATAAAAAAAGAGCAATGCCACAAAATCACGTTGGATGCAACCCAATAGACACTCCACATTGTTACAAAGGACACAGGAGAAGATTTCAGGAAAAACAATCAGATTTATTCATTTAACAGATGTAGATTTTTTTGAAGCATATGTGAATTGACAGTTTAAAAAAAATCATAGAACACATTATAATAAACCGTTTCATATTCTTGCACACATTCCCAGCATACAACAGTATAAAACAAAGTTATAAATACAGAAAACCTTTTACTTTCGCTTCGAACCGCAATTATAACTCATATTTAGATACAGTTAGGATATGTAACTCACACACTCATGTCCTGCTCAAAACACAAATTACAGGTTAGGAGATTAAAATTTCAGAATCAATTGTACTTTGGTCTCGCTAGGTGTATTATCTGAAAGCTTTCTCGGGGACGAGATCAAATTCATCACAATTTGATTATGGTGTGTGCCCATCGAAGGAAAACAACACTTACCTGCGAACATTGATATATAGCATGTTTTTGTAGATTAATATGCTGTACTCAATCATGCTGTGTAGTCTTGCATTTGATGCCTTGCAAGCTGGTTTTCTTCAAAGGAATTTACTTCAATATACCATACAGAAATGTCATGACAAAAATCATCAAGACAAGGTACAATCCTATATATCTAATTGTTCCATCAGTATTTTGCTCAAAGCAGCATTTTCCTAAACAATGAAGAATCCCGTGCTTAATTTGAGCTGTTGGTTTCCAGTGCTCAGCACTGGCACTTAATCATCAACACTGGTGCTTATAGATCGAACTCGACTCAAAGGTGCGCTTTTCATCAGCACCAATTAAAGACACATTCATTTTTGTAGGCCCGAGGAGATTAAGTGATTTGCCCAGAAGTTGAGTTGCCAGTAGTTGAGCCTATGCCCCACTCGATGCCTGGTTCTCCAGCTCAAAAGTCGGCAGCTCTGCCCCTCATGCCACATCACCTCCCCATTCATAGGGTTTTGGGTAGTTCGGTTATAGGCGGCGCTAATAGGAGCAATGTTCTGGTGGAAGTTGACTCCTGACGAGAGCCCCGGCACTTATTTTTTTACAAATTAACCACTGGAAGAATCACGTCTCATCCATATACTCCATAGCTACGGTGTCCCATCCTCAAGCCCAGCTGTGGAATCAAAGTGGATGAAGGTACAATCTCTTGCCAGCATGCTTTGTCCTGAGCATAGAAATAACACTGAGATGACTACACTTTCTTCATGTGGTCATGTGTTTGTCCAAGTGTCAACCCCTGGGACTCTTCTGGGATCTTTCTCTTTGGCCCATTAAGGGTGATTTTCCAATTTGCACCCTTTGTAAGGCCAGGTTTTGATTCACATTCACATTCAAAGAAACGTTGAGATTAGGTGAGCAAACTTATTTTACCCTCTAACGGACAAGATGCTTTTCAGAGAAATTCAAAATAATTATGATTTTTCTTTCAAATATATATCACAACATTATTCCACCAATTTCTTGAAAGTACATTACTTAGATTAACCGTTCCAAAATGTTAATAATCACAATGTAAATAGAATTAAGTAAATAGGCAAACCATTTTTACATAGTATCACAAAAAGAAGCACAATCAGATGTTGTCACCCAGATCATGCACAGGATTGCGAGAGAAGAATGATCGCTGCTTGAAAGGTGTCTCCTCTTGATTGTAATTGTGAAAATGGGGGCCACAGTTGCATTCATCGTTCAGTGAGCTTGTCCATATAGTTAAACCCACCGACAGCAATGAATGTTGATTGTGACCAGTGAAAAGCAAAAAAAGACATTGCGCGCCCTGGCATGGCCGATGCCGTTGAGGGTCTGAAGCCATAGAACCAGGAGGCCTGGGATCAGCTACAGGGTACAGTCAACGGTCGATGGTTTTCATTCTATTTGCAAACTCACCGACAGCGTTGAATGTTCACCGAAGCAATCACTGATGTAGAAGCACCAATGAGCGGTGCGCTTCCTTCAATCTTCATCGATAACATCGACACAGAGTATGTTTAATTTACCCAAAGGCTTGGACCGTACAGTAGATTGTACATTGTTGGCAAGTACAGGTGCAATGAGAAATTCTCTAACCAGGAATTGTTGTCAAGCAGGAAATCGTTTCTGTAGAAAAACAAATCTAATTTTTTTCAAGTTTACATACAAAATTAAATCGTTTATCGCTTTGAAATTGATCACAACACTTTGAGATTAATCACATACTTTGTAAGGGCATAATTGGTGCTTAAATGCTAATTAATTGCTCTACTATGTTAGTTTTAGTCTAAGTTTTAGCAGCATTTGCTGATATTGTTATCCTTTTTAAAGATGGCCGGTTGAATATGGCACTCTTTCATTTGATTAATTACAATGCATGTCTGGTTTGATTAAAAATAAATAATAGAACCATTACTCTATAGTTCTAAACACAACCTGTGTGTTGTCATAAAATGGACTTGCTCAAGGGTCCACTATCTCAGCAGCTTGACCAGCAGGTATTGTGTAAGTGAACAAGATGTAGTCATAAGGTGAGGACTTAGGAAATGCTTTCAGGGCTTTATTGTGGAGTAATTGCTCGCTCCATTGACTTCGATACAATACAGATGCCGAGTGGAGCAGGAGGAGCATGCAGTAGGAGTGCATGTGAGTGCATTATCCTACTCTGCGGAGTTACTGTGCTGCGGATCACCGTGCCATTCATAATCCATACATCACCCATCAGACTCCGTCGGTGTTTGGAAGACTTTGTTGGCGTTGGCAGGCATCACTAAGTAGCAGGACCAACATGTGAATGAAGAGATGGAAGGACATGGAGTCAGTATTTGCACTCTAAGCAATCTGTTTGGCTAGCCACAGATTTGTAAATCTTGAATGTTCCAGTACATATGAGCACAACACAGACCTCCTGAATTAATGAGCACCCTAACGAGTGACACATTATGGGAGTGGTGGATGTGCTATGCTGCCGCCCAGTCTTGTTTTCATGCTGTGGTTAGAAACAGTGTCCCTTCCTAAACATCTCCTATGATACGCCACCAGTGGCAGCAGGCCCGGTTCTAGCGGGTGGGCCGGGTGGGCCAGGCTCACCCAAACATGAGCCTGGCCCACCCAAACAGGAGCCTTGGCCCTCGCAGTGAGGGCTTGAAGCAGGCAGGTGTGTGTCAGCCCGGGCCGAGACAGTTTACCGGGCGCGCACACACACAGACAGTTTTTGAGATTATCGCAGACGCACCCAAGTACTTCACATTTCTTTAAAAGACCATTTACATGTTAATGAGGCTTTGTTTATTTTTTCACCCCTTCATCTCCACATGGCGAAAGGGACAAATCCTTTCTTTGACAAAGGTAACCTTTGCCTACTGTCCTGCTGCGTGGATATTTCTTTTTCTATGCAGCGCAGGAGAAAATAAGTTTGTCTATTCCTATTCAACTTTCCTGGCCCCTGCAGCTGCTTATCACATCAGGCTGTGACACAAAGTTTGACTAATGGAGTAGGTAAGAGAATTTGTTACTATTTGTTTTTCGGTTTAAAATATGCACAGGCCCAGCAGGACACATACTTTCTGTGTGCTTCATTTAAACAGTTTTTATCATTATCATGGCCGATTCAGGACAACAAGAAGACAATACAAAATGCCCAGATAACGCTGGTGATTAATGATCCTGCTGGAGAGCAATCATTTGTCTGTTAGTAGCTTTTAAATGCAGATGAACTGTATTTTATGTGGAAGCTCAGTGGGTTACTGCCTTTGTCACAGAGATCCTTGTGCTACTTGCAGTTCAGAAGTTACAATCCTTACATAGGACAGTGACCAATGAACTGTCACCAAAGAGCTGCATACAAACATGAATGGTATAGTTACAACTTCGCTTTTTTTGTTTTGTGATATAGTTAGAACTTCCTCAGTCTTTCATTATTCTAATGTTGCTAATATGAGTATGTTTGAGCAGATATACATTTTTATCAGTAAAGCAGATCCCCATGGAATACTCTTTAAATGCTAAGGTTGTGTTTCCCCAGACCAAACCCTCTTAAAATATACTGCCAACCAGTATGGATGACGTGATTCATATACCTTGTAATCCTCATTGGCTTATGTGACATTCCCTGTAGACTGATTTATATACTTGTATGATTCATTGTCTCTGTATAATGTGTGCGTGGTCTAAAGTACTGACACACACTACACTGATATGAGTTACGCTATACAACAAATGAAATGCATATGAGAGGGGCTACGTAAAGATGAGGGGCACTGTTAGAGGGTGGCAGTGAGGGAATCTGAGGAAGAGGTCATGGGGTGGAGGGGGGAGCTAGGGAGAGACGAGGGGCACTGGTGGAGGGTGGTAGTGAGGGAGTCTGAGGAGGAGGTCATGAGGGGGAGGGGGAGCTAGGGAGAGACGAGGGGCACTGGTGGAGGGTGGTAGTGAGGGAGTCTGAGGAGGAGGTCATGAGGGGGAGGGGCTACAGAGAGATTAGGGGCACTGGTGGAGGGTGGCAGTGAGGGAATCCGAGGAGGAGGTCAGGAGGGGGAGGGGCTATGGGGAGATGAGGGGCACTAGTGGAGGGTGGCAGTGAGGGAATCCGAGGAGGAGGTCAATAGGGGGGGCCATGGAGGGATGAGGGGCACTGTTGGAAGGTGGTAGTAAAGGTATTTACGGAGAAAGAGGATATTGGTGTGGCGCCAAAAAAGACTTTCACATCAGCTCTAAACCAGGCCCTGTCATGGCCTTTCTGTTTTTGTTTATTTAATTAGCAGTCTGGTCATAAGGGCTACTGTGGAACATACTTTAAAGTGCATGCTAATTATATTTACTGCTATATTCAATGTTTTAAGTTTGAAGGTGATTTTGCTAATGTTTTTACTGGGAAAAATGAAAGTGGAGCCCGATGGTGCCTGATATGGGGCTGGGGCCCAAGGTCAGCTGTGAGATAAGGTGCACTGGAGAGGAGTAGTGGATAATCAAGCCTGTAAGGGAGTGCGTTGCAGAGCCCGGGGTCAGGTGGAGGTAGTAATGAAGAGGGATTCTCCCTGAAGGCTCGCACAGAGGGAGCCCGAGAAGTGTCAGTTGCCTGATACTCCCACCTCAGAAACCTCCTTTTCCCATCAAAGGAACATAAATAGAAAAAACACTTTTTGAGAGTGATAATATTTAGAAAGAGATTTGGAAAAGAGTGCGTTTTACTGGTCCTTGTAAGACTAAGGAGAGATAAGGGAGGGCCCTGAAGCAGGCCTGCCTAGACATATATGCGACAAATCAAGCCCGCAGTGGCCCACCCAAATGCACCCTTGGCCCACCCAAATAAAAATTCCTGGAGCCGGGCCTGAGTGGCAGCATGGTCATCGCGTGATAGAGGGGCAAGACAGGGAGAGGCATGGAGGGTGCCACTCTGGGATCCATTCTAATCATCAGCATATGCAGCACTCGAGATAGGCACCTTTTAGTACCAGCAATGCATCCGTGCCCCCTTTCCAATTTCTGGAGGGTAAATACAATGTTAGGCTCAAGCATAACTTTGAAGTGCATGAAGTACCTTATAAAAACAAAGTATACAAAGAGACAGCTTTGCAATTTGTATATCGAGACCCCAGACAGGGCCTGACCTATATCACACAGTTCCACTGCAGAAGGCCACCATTTACGTGAAGATATATATATAATATTTTTGCAGTTTACATGGTGACATTTTCCGTGACTCTTGACAATGCGTATCACTGTGGTATAGAGTTGATCTATAGCTGCAGAGACCTATGGAGTAAAACAACAGAGGCAAGTTAATCCAGTTTTTCATGCAGTGATTAATGTCAGCATTTAGTCAATTTCCAAAGTCAACTGAGGCAACAAACAACGCTACAGAGATGAAGCAGTTTGCCCAGGATCACACTGTTCACAATAAGGGGCCAGGACGGCACCCCGTGTCTCTTGGTTACACGGGCCACGGCTTTGCTGCTAAACCACGTCGCCATGCTGGTTGGAATTGCTCTAGCTGCTATTTCTGGAAAGCATGCAGCTACTGTTATATTTTAAATATGTTTTAAAATGCTGATGATGCTTGG
The DNA here is from genome assembly GCF_964204655.1 of Triturus cristatus. NCBI lineage: Eukaryota > Metazoa > Chordata > Amphibia > Caudata > Salamandridae > Triturus > Triturus cristatus. Next base: position 255,901,412 of record NC_140586.1, read on the forward strand.
TGTTCATTGCTAAATACGTTAACAAATATTTTTAAGAATTTTTTGTTTTATTAGCTACTAAAATTCTAATACAGTTTCAGTTACGTACCACCGAACCAAGTAATTCCTAAATTCATTTCGGTGGCCCGTATTCCTATGCGTTTCCCCCCTGCTTCGTATAATTTATGTATCTGTTTGCCTACAACGCATTTTATGTCAAGTGTCCAGGAGTAGGTCGGTGCCTCTACACGTTGGCCCTACAATAATGCACTCCAGTTAATGAAAAACAACGTGGATATTTTTCTCCCTTTTCTCTGATTTAATAAAATAACTGTGTTGAGAGATTAAAACTATTATTTTTATAACCCCGGTCAAATACTCGGAATTTCCTGCTGTCAGTAGCATCCTACATTCATGATAAATGCTAGGTCAAACAAACAGTTATAAACTGGAGATTAAAATGCAAAATTCTTCATTGGGTGCTGTTAAGATTTTAAATCAAAACATCAACGCGTGAATCAAGCTTCAAGAGTGGCTATAATTGTATGCATTTATCTTTTCTATTCCTAATAAGTCACTGCGGGAGATAGCAGTGGGAAGAATGGCTCGGGGTTGATGCGACCCAGACCTCTAGGAATCGGGATAATGTTTTTTGAAGATAACAGTGTCCTGCGACAGCTCAAAGGATGCTGGTTTCACAAACAAATTAGCTGTTTCTTCTGATAAGAAAATATGTTTTCAAAATGACAAGATATGAGTGTGTGCTTAAGATGTGTAGAAAGAGCAGTGTGTGCTGCGGTCAGCGTCTCACTTTCAGTAAACGAATTATATGTGAAATAAATAGGAAAAAAGTGATTTGACAAAAAATAAAGGAGAATAATTTGCAGGCGTTGAGAAGATGATGAAGGGGAGGAGATGTGGATTTGCCAAGTGTCTGATATTGGAACCCTGGGGCTGCACAGATTCCCTGTTTGCATAATTGTGCATCAACAGTGAGTGGGCAACATGCACATACAGGCCACGCGTAACACTAAAAGTGGCATAAACCCCTTGTGCTTGTGCAACGAAAGGCACAGCAGGAACTCACAGGGCTGTGAATGAACAACTCATCCATGCCCATACATGTCATGCCTTCCTGACCCTCGAAGGGGACCTAGTGTGCCACCACACAGATGACTACATGCCCAAACTGCAGAACATGCATGCGGAACCCTCACAGACCCTCTCAAGGGCCAGCTGCTGGTTCCGCTCAGAGCAGGGCCACAGTAGCACAACCAGTGCACAGGATGAGCCTATAGAAGAGGTGGAAGAACTGTCACAAGGAGCTCAAAGTGTCGCCGCACCCACAAAGGGGAGAGGAGGGACTCGTTGGAGGAGCGTGAGTCCCACAATTCACAGTTACCAAGGGTTACCTGGGATGCATTTGATTACTAGCTTGTAAGTTGGTTATTCAATTCCTGATCCTCATTGGATAGCCTGATATTGGATCCTCTATGTCCAACCCCTCATTGGCACAAAACAAGGTCCATTGGAGGACAAAACGAGCGTCAGACAGATATAGTGGTAAAAACTACATTAACCATGAAAGGGCCAAGTAACGCTGGAGCACCTGAGTTGAACAAATGAGCACCACCTCCCCAGTGGCGCAGTCCAGCATGTGCACCAAAGCATTGCTCGCCTGCGTACATGCCTGAATCATATCCGTATGTGCACAAGTAATGGGGATTCACCTACGCCCTTTCATTAGGCCACACCTATATGGAACTCCCTCTTTTTAGTGCATGTTCACTGCATATTCGGGGTGTATTCTGCAATATAGAAGGGGCCTCTCCTTGGACTTAGCAAAACAATTGGTATGTGTTTCTTTAAAGTTTGATGCCATATGATATTAAACAGAGCAAACAATTGCAAACAGTTTCTATAGATCATTTTCTTTATAAGCCTCAAATATTCTATTTCCCTGGATACTTCATGTCTTCAGACTGTCAAGCTTGGCATAAACTGGCAATGCTTGTTTACAATCTATTTTAACCTCATATGTTCTTCCATGAAAGACTATGGGCCTGAGTTAGATGGACAGCGTATTCCTCACAAATGTGACTGATATCCCGCCGCCATATTACAAGTGCATTATATATTCAATGACACTTGTAATACGATGGGAGGGATATTCACCACTTTTGTGACGGAGTAAACCATCCACCGGAATCTAAATCAGGCCTATGTCTTGAGTTTTCTTAACTCTCTTTTAAATACAAGATACTTTTTCTATCTTCACTGCAAGGCAATACCATGTTCTCTGACAGGGAGGGTGGCAGGCTCCCTGCAAAGTTTGAAGAGTGGAAGTGATCAGATGACAAGGGCCCTCTGAGTCTATAAAAACCGGCTTCCGGCAAAGCGTCACACATCAATCGTGACAAAGCGTCACACATCAATAAGACAACCTAAACAGCGACTAAAAAAAAACCTCAAAATGAATGTGGAGTAATGAGGCTATCGCCTCTGTATCCAAAAACTCACCACTGTCAGATGGAATCTGACAGGCGAAAACAAGACACACTGAGCCTGTAAGGTTATGGGTTTTATATCTTCCTCTGGGTCTGTCGGAGTGTATAATAATGTTTGCAGGAGACCAATCGTATTTTTTTCCCTATAAATCTACTTTTGTATACAATCCAACAGAAAGCTTTTTGCCTCCAAAGCCGTCCATTTTGCATTATCTCACCTCTCAAAACCCTGGAAAGAAATGAGTCTCTTTTTGACCCAATAAAATCCACCTCGGCGTATGATTTGCCAAAGAAAACAGTGTGCAATGTCATATTTTTGGAAACCTATACCCAGGGATTGGACGCTGCTGCTCTCTCTCTAGTTTCTATGAGAAAGGCGCTTGTCTGCTGACTTAGGGGATAAAGCTCCAATAACCAGGATAAACAGCGGGGAGCTTAGCCCCCTGCCTGGGCCACACCCTCCACCATCGATTGCAGCCAGGCCTGTTAATGCCATGAATGCTGAGCCTTCATTTCTCCAGGGACATCAGCTGGCACAGCTAGAAGTGTTCGCAGAGGGCCTGCAATAAAGGAAATAAATGATCATATTTAGAAAAGCGCGGGATGAAAATTTTTGATCTCACAATATTAATAGATAAAACATTATAGGAACTAAAACGTTTTAAAATCAATTCTAGGACAGTTTCTTCTTATGGAAACATTGAGAACAAACCACATGGAACCTAAATTGAGACACTGGGTGGAAGGGACTGCCACTTTAGAGCGAGCACTTACGCATTTCATATTTTCACATACTTATGATCACAATTTCTAATGTCTATTACGTCACATCCTGCCTTAAGTGTCAACTCCGTCATGCATGTAATTGCAGAGGCACAAAGACAATTATCATTTGATTTGTTTAGAAAAATGTTATATCGCTCGAATGCCCGAGGGCCTCTGCACGGTCTTGGTTCAATTGCATAGGGATGTAACGATACTGAAAAGTGGGGCAAACATGGGGATAGTGTAGGGCTCAGATTTATTTCTGGTTGTTTGCAAGGCCACAACACTATGTATGGAGGTGCAAAGCAGCAGAAAATGGGCAACGGGAAGCACCAATCAACTTTTGCATGCAAAAAGGTTTTTGCACCGAAACTTACTCAAGCACTGTGTCGAATTAACTTTGCACCAAAAAATGGCAACTACCCCTATAATGTATTCCTCTACAGTTTATGCCAATGGGGCGTAACATGGTGGAAATAACGAAAACACCTATAGGAATTCACACATAGCCAAATCAACGAAATTAGCAAGACCTGGTTTTGCTCGGGTAGAATTTCTATCCGAACCGAACGGCAGGAAGACCAGCGTGAATGGCAGTTCGCACTGCACTCCGCCACTTGCGGAACTCCTCAGGGTTTTGGTCACTTCACGGAGTTCCGCTTATCGAACCTCCGCGAACTACTCCCAGACCTGGTAAAAATGATCACAACCCTACTGTTTTCCCCTGCTGGATTCCAGCATTTCAAATCTGCAAAATTTTATTGGGGTAAAGGCACGGAAAAAAGGCAAACATGCAGAATTTGGTGTGTTAAAAAACGAGTCTGCATGGTATGCCTCATTTTCTGTTTAAAAGTTGGGATTTTTTTTATACATATGTGGTAAACATCTCCGGCGGGGTAATAGTATTTTCCACGTGTGGTAAATACCCTGTGTAAATACCCCATCTTATTCCGTACAACTTGTAATGAGGACCTAAATTATTTTTTTAATGTTTTGAAAAATATATAAGAGGCCTTGGAGTCATTGGATGTGTGATGCCACTTCCTGCGAAGTCATTCTTGTTCAAGAGACTTATGCCAATCGTCCCAGCGGCATGTGATTTTGGGAGAACTAAACCACTGTTTATCGAAGATGATGATTTGACCACTTGTATGGCCTCTTTCCAGTGACATATCTTATCACAGTTGTCTCAACTCTCACTAAGAAAGTCTTAAGTAACAGATTTGCATATTTTTGTCAAAAAATATATTTTTCACACTTTTAATGTTGTGCACATAGTGAAAGCCAATTCATATCCTCAAAGGACAAAATGGTTTCCAATGCGATGCTCTGCTCTGATCTAACAGCGTCTCTGCAGCCGAGACAAGACAGATGTGGATTTAAATGGATCATGGTAAGCAGAGGCGCAGTGTAACCGGGTCACATCTGTCCTGCTCTCCCTTCATTTGCATATTTGAAATCATGAGACATCTTGAAATTGTCATAAAATACTATCTGAACACACAACATTGGCTGAATATTTGTGTGATTGTGTCTTCTGTTGGGTCAACTGTATGCCAACAACTCAGCAGGCACCTTTGTAAAAGGATGTTCAGTCACATAAAATATTGTTCATTGGGTAACTGTAATCCTGCATTAAAAAATAGTGTAGAAGATGAGGCAGAAGGTTATGAAAAATTTGAATTGTTTATTTATTTCAACTGTCGTGCCAGCTTGTCTGCAAATCTATGGTAGATCCAAGCATGTGCTACTCACTTGTGAGCAGAGCACCATAGTTATCAAAACTAAAATTATACATCATAAACAAAATCTCTGGAAAATCTATTTGTCGCTGCAAGAAAACTGTTTTCCTTTAACAAAGAAGGGTGTCAAGGATCAGGCACAGAATATAGTTTTATTGTAATGGTTAGACATCGCCTCTGCAACAGAGGTGAGAGACTAAAACATTTCTGTACTGACAATTATTCATTGGTCACTAGTCATGAAAAGTTAATTAAAATCCTGTGTTCACAAATTTCCCATCCTTCAGTCATGGATTCAGTCATGCCCACACTTGTTTGCTCTATCGAGGCTACACAGATAAAATATATAAAAAATGAGTAGAACCCAGACACCCCAATCACACTAAAACTCACATGAAAAATATCGCCGCTTTAGCGGCAAAGGATACTGCCCTTGCTAATATGCCCCTCTGTTCTCTCTGCATTGGCCAATTTTTTTAAATGGAGGCATTTTGGGGGAAATTTGGAAACTGGAATAAAAACTATTTGAAGGAAATGACACACTAAGGACTCAATTATATTGACACATTGAATCATTTTGTTTAAGGTAATGCAATGGTTTGAATATCTATTGTGTCACAATAATAAGAATAAGAATATAATCACTTCAATAGCATCCTGAAATAAAAAAAAAAAATCAAACATAGACACAAGGCTCAGAAATTACCAAGTATTTACACATAAATTTAGAGAATACATTAATTCAGGTTTTTCGACTATAATCAAATATTAGATATATAATCTGAAATACTGACCGCGTTCAAATTATTTCTTAATATATGGAGGTTTGCGACTTTTGATTATGTGTGGAATTTAACTCACAACTGATGGGAAAGAATTTGCAACTACAGGGTTTAGTACGTTTTTCATGAGTTCTGACTGCCCAATGGAGAATCTTTCAATGAGCAATTGCAAATATTCTTGCTAACTCTCATAAAATGGCCTGGTTCGTCCATAGCATGGGACAAGGCAAGAGCTGCATCTTCCATTTTAAAAGGTGTAATTCTAGCACTTACGCGTACAAATACACATAAGTAGTTAGGATAGAAATGAACTTGGAGCAGGCACAATTTCAATAGTATATTTTCTCATTTTGGAAATTTAAAGAATGGTACACATTGAAAGTAGTCCAGAGAGAACAAGGACATTTTCTGAATATATCAGTAAGCAGCTGTAAAGGGTGGGAATGAAAGACTGATGTAATCATTTCCTGGTAAGCTTTGCACATGATGCAAGTCACAGTAACTACAATAGTACACAAAGGCACACAGTTAAAGAAGATAAACAAGTTGCCTAGGGGCATATTTATTAGAGCCTTGCATCACGTTTGCACCGTGCAAAGTGGTACATGCGTGACACAAGGCTCTGAGTCAAATTTATGAAGCCACACAAAGCTGCATTGTGTGGCTTTAAGCGGCCTCATAAATATTATGAAAGGCAACGCAGTGCAAGTCATTGGGTCGCCTTACTCTGTTCACTGCAGGCATTCCATGGGCGTTGCGGTGGGTGTTTCCACGCAACTCCCATGGGTTTTGACGCATTCCGAGATTTACAAGGACTTGTAAACCTGGGCATGCGTCAAAATCTGAAACCTCCACAGGGCAGTCATTAGGTGGAGTAGAAATATCTTTATTTCTCCTCGTTTTAGGTCGAGCTTGAGACCTGTTGTATATACTTCAGTATATACTACTCTTCAGGGGCGTAACACAGGCCTCCGCAGCCCCCGCGGTGTTGGGGGGCCCCAAGCTCCAGGGGGCCCCCTCAGCACAGCACCTCGGCCGGAGAGCTCTAGATAAGAGCCCCTCCACATACCTTGCAGGGGGGCCCCCTCAATTTTCGTTACGCCACTGCTGCTCTTTGTGGGCTTGAAACGCACCCACTGCTTTTCATTTGTTTTCTTCAGTGTCCTTTAAAAATCCTTGCTTGACAGTGGTCAATCCTTCCTTGTTGTCCCTCCTTTTTGTCTTTCATTTCCTTCCACACAGCCGGGACAAAGTAATGTATCTGTATACTTTGTACTTTTGGGGGACTATTTTTATTATTTCTTTTATGCTTGTGTTACACTGTAGGTGCATGTTCAGCTTTGGTGCCATATTTCATTGCATCTTCACTCCTGCTCCTAATTCCCCTGCTGTTGCTGTTGTGTTTCAGGTTTCACCATGGTGGCTGCGTGCCTAACTTTCATTTACATGAGTGCCGTGCTTCACATTTCAGCATGGCGCCCACTTTCACAGGTTCACAGGGTTGCGGCAGCTGCCATTTTTCCCCACTTCCAACAGGTCAATCGTCTGACACTCACCGCCCACATCCGACCTACGCACAGCTCTCCCAGTTTCTACAACCTCCCTTCCTCCCACCCTCAAAGCCTCGTTTGATAGAAGGTCAGTGACCTTCTGTCCGGAAATTCCGGAAATCCCCACAACAGTATGCTGAGATGGAAACCTGTTACTCATGACATTTCTAGTTTATGAGTGGCCTTCTGTCTCATACTTAGGCAAACAGGTTCAGAGTTCAGGCAACACAGTGCAGTTAACCAATCACTTGCAAGGAAACATATTGTATTAGCGGTGGGACAAGGGTAAGGAAATTTGGTTAGAGAAGCAAACTATCGCCTAAGGACTGGCTGGGGAGTTCTGATTGTTTATTGGTCGTTAGGTTTCCAGACTGCACCGTGGCTTCAGACTGGCTGAGGGAATGCTTGCCAGTTCTCCACTGGCCACAGTGTCTGGGAGAGCTGGTGTGCTCCGGCAGGGAATTTCTTTCTGCACTCGCACTTCCCATCAGTGGGCGGGTCGTGTGCTTCAGTGGAGGTCTCCGCATGTTCCTCTCAGTGAGCCTATGCAGCAGGGTCAGAGACAGTGGGAACATTCTGGAGGGTCCTGTGGAAGGGCATCTCTGCTGGTAAGTGGACGCTCCGCCGAGGTCATGCCTAGCTGCACAGCGGTTTTGCCAGTCTGCGACCAGAGCTCAGCAGCTCTGGCGGCAGGTCCAGGCTGCCGAGCGCCTCCAGCATGCACAGTGCTCTGCTGCCCCATAAGGCCTGCTGCATGGTTCAAGTTACCGCCTCCTGCTCGATGGACCAGGTTCCCGCCTTGGCTTTGCACCCTTTGCCTTGCTGCCTTCCATGTCTCCTCTGCGCCCACCACAGCTCGGTTGTTAATACTCTTGCTTAATCCCGCTTAGAGGGCATGCAGGGCATGTGCCTTTAGGACGGAACTATTCGGGTACTCCCCCCTGTTACTCGAAATGTGACGATTGCTCTGTCTACTTTCTGATGTTTGTAAACTTGCAGCTTGGGTGCTGCACTGCTAAACACTTATACAGTCCCAAAGGCGATTCCTATTGGCTATGCCAATGTTTGTTTCCTCTTTCTATGTGTACTGAATTCTGCAGCATACATAGAAGGAGAAAAATGCCTCTATGGATTGTTCTTTTTCACCAGAAGGTGCCCCTTCCTGCACAAAAACAATCCTGTCTACAGCACAGGCACCCTTGCACCATGGTGAAAGGGTGCCTGCATTGGTGCTAGACTGCCGAAACTGCGCCAGTGCAGGGGGAAAGGACAGAAATACACCGTATTGGATGAATACGGTGCATTCCTGCCCTTTCACTTTAACGTAGGGCAGAGTGGCAAGGAGACTTGCTTTACTGCACTATGCTTAAACCCTATGAATGAGGCCCCTAGTAATGTAGCTATCCAGATCTTAGCAGAGTGCTCAGAAATTCAAAAATAAAAATAGCTGAATGAGAAAAGAAATACGTGAGAGTGGTGGCAAATAGAAAGATGCTAGAGCCAGAACATAACATTCTATACGTTGTTATAGAAACTGCTATGAGCATACATAGAAGGAGAAAAATGCCTCTATGGATTGTTCTTTTTCACCAGAAGGTGCCCCTTCCTGCACAAAAACAATCCTGTCTACAGCACAAAGAAATACGTGAGAGTGGTGGCAAATAGAAAGATGCTAGAGCCAGAACATAACATTCTATACGTTGTTATAGAAACTGCTATGAGCAACAACAACTAAGATATGACAATTTCTCGACTGTGTCAAGATTTATAATGTGGTTTAATCCAAATTTACATGCTTCCAGCCTAAAATAGTTTTAGCACTTATTAATTGGGTACACTTTTTTTCTGGTGAAGCAGTGTCTGCACTGGACAAGGTGTAAGTGGTGACAAAATACACAGTAATGCAAATATTAACATTTTAATCTACTAGACATGCAAAGTGCGTAAATAAGGGGGGACAGGAATCCTCATACTAGCTAAAAAACTGTACCCAGTATACGCTTTCTTGATATTTGCTTGCATAGGCATACTTTGGAGTGTATACCATGATTCTCGGGTAAAATTCTTCTAGAAGCAGTTGCATTGGGTTCGAATGGATTATGTAAAATATTTCACTTATTTTTCTCAACATGGCAGTAAGTTAGCTGTACAGCCCTTTTTCAAACTACACATACAATTGACATGTTTGATAATTATGTAACATATTCCGAGCTATTAGACATCATGAACATGTATGTGTTTAAACTGTCCAAACTGTCTTAAGGCAGGTAAGACAAGCCTTATTTATAAAAGTTTTTGCATGACTTAGAAGTCCTTATAATGACCTCATACAGTGCTATAAAGCGCACAGAATGTTGGCTTGTGCCACATTAATAATGACTAAATAAATCAGCTTATGTGAATCTATGTCTCTTAAATGAAAGACTACTTTGACGTAGCACCTTTGCTCCAACTACGTAAAGCCCAGTGGTTAATTTGTAAAACAATCGGTGCTGGGGCTCTCATCAAGAGGCAGCTTATACCAGCCCATTTCTCTTGTGAGCGCTGCCTAAAACAGAACCAACTACTTACTATGGGCCCAATTCCCAAAAGTAATCTGAAACAGAACCCTAACTTTAGGACTTTCGGTATTCACAAAAGGGATTTAGTAGTAGTAGAGCTAGGATTCCTAACTTTACTACTACTAAATGCTTTTTGTGAATACCGAAAGTCCTAAAGTTAGGATTTAGTTCCAGTTTAGTAGTAGTAAAGTTAGGAATCCTAACTTTACTACTACTAAATGCTTTTTGTGAATATCGAAAGTCGTAAAGTTTGGATTTTGTCTCAGATTACTTTTGTGAATTTGGCCCTATGAAAGTAGGCAAAGGATGTGGCGTAATGGCCAGAGCTGCTGACTTCGGAGTCTTCGCGTTGCCTCAACTTCCTGAGATTCTGGGCAAATCACTTAATCTCCCCCTGAATGAATGTGTCCTTAACTGGTGCTCGTGAAAAGAGCTGGTGATGATTAAGTGCCAGTGCTGAGCACCGGAAACCACCGGCTCAAATTAAGCACTGGTAACGCGACCCCCCCAGTGTACATGTGCAGGTGTCCCACTGCAGATGTTGAGTGCTTTCACGGATGGGTGACACACTCTGCTTTACTGTTTTTCTGTGTTTCCAAATCCATGGTGCATGGTGACAGTGGGTTGATCATCACCCACTGAGAATATGCATGGTCAGTGTGGATTTCACTCCACTCCTTTTCCACAAGCACTTGGGCATTCTGCAAAGTTTGTAGGCAGGACTATGCTGGCATAGTTCCAGAAAAGGCATCTTCTAACCTGGTGCATGTACATTGATTAGCCAGCGAGGGATCATGGGATTTCCTCCATTTACATGGACTCCACTTCCATAAAAATGAAGGAACACCCGCTGTAAATGCGGGCATCCCTACCGGTAATATCAAAATGAGGCATCCCTACCGGTAATATCAAAATGACCCTGGTGCACTACGAGCAGGGTATACACAGGTGGCCCGATTCTATAAGAGCCTCTGCAGTCGTGGCAGAGTCTCCACACTCATTGCGTAATCTCCGCAATGAGAAACTGTGGGGCATATTTACAAGCCCCTATCGCCACAGGAACTTCACTTTTCTATGACGTTCCTGTGGCGATAAACCCTTCAACTTATTCACAAGATGGTGTTAAGCCACTTAATGTGGTTTAACGCCGCCTTGTAAATAAGGCCCTCTTTCACGCTACACTTTGCTTGAAAGGGGCATGCAATGGGTGTTGCAGTGGGCGTTCCAACGAAACACCCATTGATTTTGACACTGCCCCTTATTTACAAGGGTGGCATAAATATGAGGCAGCACCAAAATTAAGACTAGGAAAAACCTGCTCTTAACATGATGAAACAAAGAGAAATGCTTAATTTCTTTGAGTTTTTGCTGTTTGTATGTGTGCAGGATTGTGCAGCACACATAGAAAGAGCAAATCATCATGAATGATTGTTTATGTGCAGGAAGGTGTCCCTTCCTGCACATAAACAATCATTTAAAAAATGTAAATTTGCAACTTCTATGTGTGCTGCACAATACTGCACACATAGGTGTTACAAATCGCCATTCTGGATTGTTTATGTGCAGGAATGGACACCTTCCTGCACATTAACCATTCAACCATTTCCCCCAACGCAGACACCATTATGCTATGGTGCAAGGGCGCCTGCGTTGGCACTAGTCAGCTCGATTTAGCGCCAGTACTAGGGGAAATGAATGTGAATACGGCGCATCCCTACATTTTCACAATGGTGGAGCGTGGCATTAGCAATATTTGCTTAACACCGCGCTCCCCATTCCCTTGTGAATATGTTCCTGCAGTGCAAAGATTCTGCCAATACTGCAGAGCCTCTACCACGAATGTGAGGCTCTTTGTGAATAGGGCCCAATGCTTCCTTGTTTTCCGTGCCAATTACTCTTATGAGCAAGGTCCACTAAGCCGACCCTGGGTATACTCGCATGACACTCTATATAAACAAATGAACGAACATTCTTGCAAAACTCAAGACACGTGTACATGATGCATACTTAAGACACCAAGTAGATGTTTAAAAACAATGACTCCAGAAAATGTGACATTGTTTTGTATACCTTGAAGGGGATCATTTTTGGCTAGGGATCCAACTAACATATAATAAGCATTACATTGATATATATGTAACAAAATTATTTTTCTTTATTAGCCACAAAAGAAAAAAGAAAATCACAATTATGAGCCCCTTCCTGGGCTTTTGTGGGTCCCCACTGAAGCTATCTTCGTGGCAGACACGTACCACGTGAAAAAAAATAATTCTAAGCTTTAAGAACGTACCAGAGAATAACAGCAAAGGATAAGAATTTAATTAGCATTGATTGGCTTAAAGGTGTTCCTTATTATACCTTCCAAGCTAAGTTTTGTTTAATATCACCAGAATTCATAGGACCATTGAATTTCAATTGAGTTTGTTTAAGGTTAGCCGATCATAAATAAACCAAAGCACTTTCCTCGCTTTGAGCAATAAGGTCACCGCCTACACGCAAGTTCTCGTTTCGGAGATCGAGACGCTAACGTGAAGTGACAGTGCTTGAAGAGGAAGCAGTCCACTGTGCCACTGAAAATGCCGCCGGGATCGGTTCAGTTGAAGCTGCCTGTCTGAGGAATAGATTAGGTATCCTGTCTGATGACCTAGCCGTAATGTAAGTGACTGCCTTTGCCAGCCCTTCCAGAGGGCAAGTGTGTGAAATAGAGCATCTCATCGCTGGTCTCTAGGTTCCCCTCCCCCAATATCCTGACCTAGATTGAGTATGTGAGCATCTGAGTCAGACAGAACTATCGCACATGGCATGAATTGTTCTAGCTGTAGAGGACATAGATAGATCTTTGAAAATGTAGCTTCTCCATGTCCTTTTAGGCACACAAAGGCGGATGGGTCTTTCTCAGTGAAAAATAGGTGCATGGGCTGAATGTTTTTCTTTGGAACCTACAATTGGAGTTTTCGAATGCTGAGGCTGCCAAATACCAAGGTTGCCTGGTCTTGGTTAGACCTCATAACTCTTTCTTCCACCATCCTCCATTTCCTGTCTCTTTATCTAACACCTGCAGGCTCTTTTACATCCGTTTCCTTTTGTCACTGTTTTTTCATCTTTCTAAACCTCATTATTCCTCCCTTTTCTCTCTTCATCTCCCTCAAAGCCTTGTGATTGAAAATAAGTCCTACTTTTCAAAAATATGTGCTGGTAGGCAGCACTGGTGGCCACTGGTACAAATGTAGCACTAGTAGGGAGAGGTGGGGCATAGCGGCCAGAGCAGCTGACTCCGGAGCGCGGGACTGGCCGTTTGATCGCCAGCGGCAACTCAGCATCAAGTGACTCTGGGCAATAGCTCACTTAATCTCCCCGATGGTCCCCAGCCCCTGGATACGCTTAGGGGTGATAAGTCAAGCTTTACAAATCTGGAATAATTAGCAGTCTGTTATTTTCTGTGGTTCCCTTCATGTAACAATAATGGTAATTGTGGAGTACTTTATTTTGTGAAACTGCTAAGTATTCCTGGTTTCACAGAGAAAAGTTATCCTATAACATATAGGGTAACTAATACGATCATCACGTTCATGAGACCTTCTGCTGCCCTACATCATCACCACCTACTGCAACATAAACTGCCCAAACTGGCTTGGTATTGCTTGCTATGTCGCAGAAATGCTCCTAGCAGGCTGAAAGACAGCCAAGGCATTTATTCACTAAAAGACTCAACGTGGAACTCTGCAGTTTTTCTTTTCCCCCATTACTTGTTTTCCCGTCATGGGTGGAATAGGAGACAGTTGTGCCTCCTCCCGGTCTCTGAACCTACCATCTGCAGAACATGCAAGGTTCTGATCTGGATGTAGCATAAAGTGCCCGTGAGGCCCTCTGCACGTTCAGCACAGGATGCCCGACTTCTTAGGCTACCAGATCACTTGATGGTGTTTAGGACAATCAAGGGGGCAGGGTTCTGGACTGTGTTCCCTGCTTCCTAAAGTTATAACGTGCATAACATTTGAAAAGAAGGAAGAGACTAGTTCCTTGAACAGTTGTTTATAGAACCAGAATGTTAGCAGACCTTCTTTAATCTATAAATGCTGCTACATCCCTACCATAAAACAAGACGGTCTAGAGCTAGAGCTTTTGGGGTCTTGGTTCAAGTTGGCTCTATTGCTAAAAGATATTTAGCACACACTAGGTAATCCAATTTAAATTGCATATGTTGAGATATCAGCTGTTAAGTGAAAAAGGTTTGTGAATAGAAGCATCTTAACAAATGTCTTTATTGAAGAGAGGTTCACATATTACAGCCTCGCTGGCTCAGTCATTCAGTTAAATTAAGGAAAATTTGGGACATAGCTTTATCAATGTTCTTCAAGGTAATTAATGACTAACTAATTTATTGGGTCTAACAATATCAGGTGCCTCCATCAATGTCTGTATGTGCTGTATTTAGTGTAAAACATATGAATGTTTCAGACAAAAAGGCTTTTGGCTTAAATCCTTAATCATTTCCAAAAACAAAAATACATGACAGAAAGAACAGAGATTAATGCCAGTCCAATTTAGAGTCTATTGGTCCACTCTCCTTAAATTGATATCCTTGTTTATTTGATAGCAGATGAAAGAGTCGAGCTACGAACAAAAAAACACAAAGGACTTGATTACGATACCAGTCGGACCAATTTCCGCAGTACTGTCGTAGGGGGCCTGACCTTCGCAGTCTCATCGAAAGCGGTCAGTTCGACCGCCAGATTACGAAGCATGCATCCTGTACTCCGACTGACCACTGAAAGACTGCCAACTCTGACACCCTTTCTTTGACTGCCGAGATGGTGGCCGGAGGAGAGCAGCATCCATAGGGCAGTACAGGGATCTCTGACTGCAATCCAGATTACGATGTGGGTTTCCGATAACCCGACCGTGGTGGTCCGACCGACTGCCTCGAGTTGTCAGAAGCAATGGATTAGGGGTGCATCAGCTTATCCCTGACACTCCCTGGCGTAGATCCCTTTCTCCAGATCCCCCCTACACTGAGTCAGCTAAACCTGAAGATTACAACCTTGTGGGCGCCAGAATGCAGGTAAGTCTGTAGGTGGCATGTATCCCCATTGACTGGACTGAGCACAGATCGCCACACCCCAGCAATGGGGTACATGGTGCACAAGGCATATCGCCACATATGTCATGCATGTGTGTACATATCACGTGTCCTGTGAGTTTGTATGCACTTGCAGAGACATATTCAGGGGTATATGCACTGCCGTAGGTGAGACCTTTGGGGTAGCAGCGATTGCATCGTAAAACGGCGGGGGGAACTTTCCCAGGCTCTGTGGTCGGAATCAGATAGCGACTGCGGCGGTCGGATGGTCGGTTCAACTGGCATCGTAATCAGGCCCAAAGTTCCTGGCTTCTTTGGTCACAGTGCATGTCCATTTTGTAAAAATGTCCCTTTTGCTGTGTTCTAGAGAACATCATATATGGAACAAAAGCTTTTCTCCTGATGGTTGCTCCTGACTAATTAGTGGCAATGGGGAGGATCCAAAAATTAAATCCTCTATTTTGTATTGTAGTTTCATAATTCATACAATACTAGTATCTTGATGTGTGATTATGCACTACATTTTGAGCGGAAGAGTCTGCTTAAAACACATCAACTCTACAACAAAAAATCTAGGATCGACCTTCAGTCTACTGCTGCCTACTGCTTCTGTCTACTGCTGCCGTCTTTGACTTCTTGTCAGATTCCAGACACTCACCCCTTATGATCACACACTATTAAATGAAATTGCTCTGCTTCATTGCCACATCAATACTATACCACAGCCAATATTTGTTATTTGCATATAATATGAGAAATCCTGTCATCCCATCATAGGACCTTATCTCTATTTCCATATTTCCTTTGTGTGTGACATCTCTACTCAAGAGTAATAAGAAAGTGACATAGCTGTTCAACTGTAATACATTACTACCGCTGAGTTGTGACATTATAATTCCTGCTACCAAAGTCAGCAACCAATGTGAGAGGCTAGCAACAGAGCATCAATACAGGGGCAGTTTAAACACTTTTCTTTCTTATGAACTATTTTTTTTTTTATGAACAGTGATCAGCAAAAATGTGATATGTATGCCAGTATGTTTATTTTTGCACACTATGGTTCATAGGAAATAATCTCTGCATGTTACTACTCATTCTGAACTATAGCCTTTTTCAGAAAAGTTGATTACAGTAAACTAATTCTAATATGTTTTTGGAACAAATTACTATCTGCTTGTTTCTGGTGTATTTAAATTCGCTCTACAAATTAGAACACTGGTGTAGCTGAATCTCCATTGAACACAATGAAGTGCATCAGGGCTAATAACTGCTGGTATAATCCGTCGGCTCCAACATTTCAATGATTGTCTTTCGATTTCCTCCTTTGTAATTTAGAACATTCTACCCTCAGTGGGTGGAATATTCTAATCCCTTCTTCCTTGGACTACACCAGTTATTAAAGGTCCTTGCCTGTGACTCAGGAGTGTTCTGGGCCTTTAACAAGTGGTATAGCCCTCGGCAGTCAGCTATAAGTCTACATTATGCTTTTATTCTCCAATATTACAGTTAAAACTTATTTTCATGATCTGATGAACATAGGATTTTTCATTATCAGCTTCATGTGAAAAAAGCACAATAATGTCTCCCGCATCCCCTGCAGGTTCCCATAAATATCTCCGATTTTATTGTAAACTCCTGTTTTGACTTGTTGAGGGCACTTCCCTGGCCATGGAGATGGAATGCAGAGGTCCTTGCTACCATTGTCAAAACCTTTCCAGTTTAATTTAAGTCAGCAACGCTTCACCGGGTCCCGAGACTTTCTAGGCAACGTTGGAAGTTTATGGATTTGATAACCAGATATCCTGAAGCTTATGAAGAGTCCAGATGTTACTATCAGACATTTAATGGTGGAGATCATGTGCCTTGACTTGACACATTCTGACACTGTAAGGGTTGCACAGTTATAGTCTCAGGATTTTTCATGGCTGTTATATTGACACTTTTATTTGACAATGGGAATTTCCTAAATGCCAGTTTTCTTTACCTTTGCATAGATAACTGCTTATGGTCAAGAATGTGGTAGCTGAACTTATTTGAAGAATATGCAAATTCAAGCATGCCTCAACACTTCTCAATTCAATTTTACTGTTTGTGTTACAAGATAAGTTGAAGGTACGGTGTATAGTAATCTATAATATGGATGAATGTGTTCCTGGCTTTGTTCTAAATTGGTTACCTATACAGCAAGAAGACATCTTTGTGCACTGGCCAAGAGAAAATTGGTTGTTGTTATAGTTAGGAAACAACATACAGGGGGCACTGTTTTTCGGTATTGGGCTTTATCAGCTGTAAAATGTGTTCCAATTCATGAAAAAACTCAAGGTGTGGTTATTTCAACTTAAGGTCTGATCTGGTGGCTGTAATCTGTTTAGCAAAAGTTGTACCAACCCGCATATTAGAGCATTGCGTGACTCATAGACAGTACACAATGTTTGATCCTGCAACCTGTGTAGTTGAATTGGACAGGTATTGTATTTGTTCAGGCTAAGAGTTTGGGTCTGTACAAATTCTCTGAGCTTGTGTAATAATAACACACTAGACAGTTTGATTAAAAAGATGACTCAGCTTATAATGGCATCTAGGCTTGTGCAAGATGACCCCTATAAAACTGTTTTCAAATACAGTCTTTTGCACAAAATCTAATGAACCCCAAATCCCCCTCTCAACCTTCCTCTTTCCCCAAGATAGGTTTCAGGAAGCCATTGGATCCAAAGTGTCAGGTAGATATAATTCATCACACATAATGTTAGTAGTCATTTTGTTAAACCACCTTATTTAGCACAATTTATACCTTGTTATACCATAGGTCTCAACAGTTTCTTTGCATTTTTATGAACACACTGCTTTGAAATAAATTCAATTGTGTGGAAGTGTCAACAGGCCCATTTACTGGTTAACAGAGTAAAACCTCCAAGGGTTTCAGGTGTCATACTCATTTTCTCCTATGGTCATTTTGGAATTCACTCTTATCATCAGGGATGTCATAGAAAGATGTTCAATCCTTGCTAGATTTTCATTATAAGTCCTGAATATATAAGTGAACTCCATTTAGAAGTGTTTTATGTAAAATGTATCTAATGTGAATTTCTTGGTAATCTGGCATGAATATAGTCCAGGATGTATGCTAGTCAAACCTCCTTTGCATCTCTGAGAGATAGCTGACAAAGTCAGGTTTAAAGTGGTGCTATCCTGGAATTTTGACTTTTTCCTTGAAGTAATAGCTGATAAATTAAAAAGCTGTTCACAACCAGGAATTATCATATCTAGTGCCTCTGTTTCGTTCTGTGGGAAGAAAAACGTCTGCAGTGCATTTGATCAGTTTGTACTTCCCTGAGCCATGTACAGTGGTGATCGACTGGTACACACGATCTCTCCTCCCTCTCTACGTGTTCAGCCATGTGTAGTAAATATTTGGGTACTTACTTTCAGCTCCTGGATCCGTTTGAGTGCGTCTTTTCCCCTAACAAGACCATTTTTAGTTCTTTTGTTGAAATGTGGTGCCCTCTTGTGGGCACTTGCTGAGGCGTTCAAAGGCAACGTCCTGCAGTAGCCTCAATTTAGCTTCAACCCAAAGATTTTATCATTATTAGGATTTGCAAAATCTCGAAAGAAAGGCTGTTGTTTACAGTAATATAGAATGTGGGTACAAAACTGACAAGTTCACACAAAGAAGGTGCAGTCTTCCGTATTCTGTTGATTCTCTGGAACAGCAGATGCTCTGGGGGTTAGGTCTAACTGTAAAATCTTGTGAAAGCCTTTAGATGGGACGTCATACTGAGAAAATGAAGCTGCCGAGCATAGAGAATCGGACTTGTAATTATCATGCATACACAGTTTTCCAATAGGTTGGAAATTGCAGCAGAACATGCATTACATTTGGATGGAAACTTTTTAAGGAGGCCATTATGCGCATTGGGGTGTCTGAAAGGGTTTCAGAAATCCATTTACTGTACAGACTTCTTCCTTTGAACCTCAAGACTTGCTTCCTTTGATCCACGAGATTAAACTAATACTCACCGAAATAGCTTTCTTATAAGCCCGCTGTCTAAAAATGTGCCATTTCAAATTAAAGCCAGGGGCTAGTCATATAAATCTGCATTACAATCTGCTCAAATTAGGTGTGATGGACATTAATCAGAATATCTTAACTATGGTGCCAGTAGAGGGGGATTTGTATCTCACAAATTAACTTTTTTACTGTCAATCAAAGGTTTAGGTTTGTGGTCCTGTGAAATTCATGAACAAAAAAACGGGATTAAGGCGAGGACAGCACATTCTAACACTACATTAAAATATTGTGATTTGAACGTAAACTAGGGGGATGAGGAACATTCTTACTTGTAGCAATAGTTTTGTGGCTTGTATCTTTTACAGGTACAGAAACTACACATCAATTGCACGATCTTACGATTTGCTTAAAAAGAGCATCTTGCTTTGCCTTAATTTTTTTTAAGTGAGATTCACCTATAGGTGAATTGCGAATGACGCACTACGAAATTGACAAAAAACTCAAACGGAAAATTGGTTTGAACACCAAGGAGTGGACCACGTGGAAATTCTCCAAACTGTATTGCAAAAACTATGTTAATCAGGCAAAAAAAATGGTTTCACATTTTAAACATGAAGGTTTGGAGGCCTAGCCTTTCCAGCTATGGGTTTTCAATTATGGCACTCTCTTTCGACTGGTATTTTGCCCTTGTCCTAGTACGGACAGGACTAAATCTACCCCTTTAGCTGATTGAGTTTCCCTGGATTGTTTTCCTGTTCTTTTTATCCTGTTGCACCTTGTGTTAACACTGCCTTTTCTCTTGTTGGTCTCTAGGAACATGATGCCTTTTTGGTGATCCTACAGATAATAATAATGATAATTGTTTGCTCAAAAGCTTAGAGAAAAGCTTATAATATGCGTTCATGTAACAGTGCAGTTAATTGGTCGGTCCCTTCTGACAACACGTCGAAATTCTTGCACATTATTAGCGTATATCTGATCTCCATCACAACTGATCATTATTATGGTGCTATATGGTGGATATGTATAGGCAGGGCCAATGGAATTATGGAGCAGGAGAGGACCAAAATATGCAGCAGGGTTTACTAAATTATGTGACAAGAAAAAGCAAATTATGTGCAATAATGTGGCACCATTTGAAACAGTATTACTGCACTATTTTGGCATCTTTACACGTTAACACTGGATGGGCAAATGTTTCTCCTTGTTAATATCTTAACGCAAATCCATGTTCCGTGTAGATTTTTCAAAGTTGACACTCAATGCATGGAGCCTTGCACGCTCTTTCTAATGGTGGGGTTGGCTGTCAATGTCATGATTAAAGTGGTGCAAAGTGGTGCAATAATGACCCTAGGTTCTGCTCCGAAGTGCAGCCTGACTGCCACCCTGCCAATTTCAGGGCAGCAACAGGAACCTCCACCATGTCCACAAGGAAGCGAGTGTGCAACCTTGCGGGTTGTGTCCTTTCCTAGGACATGAAGAGCATGATCAGTGTAGCACTGTATGAGAGTACTAATGAGGTGTCAGCTGTAGTCCCTTGCACGGCAGGACTGGGAACAGCAACAAGCCCTGGCAATCTGCTCAACCGTCTACAGTAGCGGGGGGTGCTAGCAGGAGCGGCACATGCATGTAAGATCGGTGAGGTGGGAGATCGGGGGGATTTGACAGACCGCTGGTGGAAAATCAATTATTTATTTAATTTTCCCTCTGCGTCATCTGCAAAATCCTACCACCCACCCCGCCCGACAGCTCTTACCTGCACAGGCTGTTCCTGGGTGCTAGAGAGAAGCACCGCTCCCGCTTTTGTTACAGGGGGCCGATATTGCAGCAGTGCTGCAAAACCGCCCCACCCCCAGTAACAAAACCAGCCCCCACAGTTCTAAAACCGCCCCCCCCCCCCCCTTTCTGGTCCAGTGGGAAACATCCTGCTGCCCGCTACGGCCAGTCTGGCCCTTGTCCTTAGCCTTCTTCAGAGTCACAATAAACAGAAAAGGGTATGAGCCTCAAAAGAGGCTGCTCGCAGCACCATTTTTGGATTAATTTACAAACTGCGTTTCCCTTTATGGTGCCCGGTGTGCTCAAAGCCCTCGCAACACAAAGTGACAGTTTGCAAAACTGGCGAACCACCCACCTCAGTAACATTAACGGGGCAGGAATCGGACTCCTTGAGAGCTATTGCCAATGCCGGGGGATGAGGCCTGCCTGCGGCAGCAGACCTCCATCCCAGCATTCAATAACGGAGTGTGCCAGGTTGGCGCTTGTATTCCATCTGCCTTATACGGTTGCAGGACCATATAAGGCACACACTGTAGGATCCTTACCTATTGAAGTGCATGATCTGATCACTGCATCTCCTGGTGTATGTGGCCTGCATATGCAGAATGCAAGCAGTCCAACTTGAACCCTTTACACTATGCAAATGATCAGCCCCTGGCAAGCACCAACCGTATCTTGGTTTGCAAGCACATAAGCGGTCACACAGCATTAGTGCATTTCAGTGCAAAATGCAGTGAGAGGTGGGAAGCTCTGTCTCCCATTTTCCCATGTGATTTTCAAAGGGTGGCCGAATGTGCTTTGCAGTTTGGAATTGGAATTATGAATTGCTAAGTACCTGTGAGTGTTGCTATGGAATGCATGTTTTTTATTCTCCAGCTCCAGTGAAGCTCTTCACCGCTCTGCGCTGCTTATAAAGATCAGAGAGCGGCCATGCACTGCAAGCTGGCTGACCAGATGTTCAAAAACAGAAACCAGGCATGTCAAAGAGACACAGTCCTCTCATGACCAATAACAAACACATGAAATAAACAAACATAATGGGTGCTAAAAGTGATCCTTATAATAATTTATATTTGTATGTCGGTAAGGCTTTTAATAAAGAAGGGCTGTATCCAGAAGTAAAGGTGCAACATTCATTGTATTCATTAAACCGGATTTTAAAGGCCTGGAAGGCTCTCGGCAATTTTAAAAGTAAATGGAAGGCCAGATTTTAAGATAAGAGGAATTAGAGGAATTCGAAGAAGCGACAGCTTTCCCAGCACGTCTCTGTATAATCAGAGGACTCTGGACATTTTGTTTTAAAGATAAGGTAATGACCAGTCGCCTCCTTTGGCCAAGCTTATTACCAGGCTGCGGCCATTCTTGACTCTCCCCACCACTCGTTGACTGCCATCTTATTTAACCAGCAAAATAATAACATTCTTCTGCAGTGCCTTCTGCTGCACGGCTCATGTTTTAAGGGGTGTAAATAAAAGACATTGCTAAAAACTATTTTAATGGTACCTATTAAACTGAACCTGAAAAAACAGAAGCCTTAGTTGACCTCTCTCTGATTGGTGCTTGTGACCTGCAGATCAAAG
This sequence comes from Triturus cristatus, assembly GCF_964204655.1. Classification (NCBI taxonomy): domain Eukaryota; kingdom Metazoa; phylum Chordata; class Amphibia; order Caudata; family Salamandridae; genus Triturus; species Triturus cristatus. Next base: position 255,923,743 of record NC_140586.1, read on the forward strand.
CAGATGTCATCCTTTTAACATAGTGGAACGTTGGCTCCAGGGTTGAAACGCAAAATGATGGGGCCCTCCTGCAGAATGTGACGAGGGGCCCTTAGCCTCTCACAGATATTAATTTGTCTAAATGGGTCATCTTGAAAGGTTTGAGGGGCCACTGAAGGATTGTGCGCCCCCGCACCGCAGAGGCTACTGGGAGCCAGCTTTACGTCCCTGGCGGGCTCCACTTACCACTGAGCTAGTGTTCAAGAGGAGGCTTGGAGATGGAACAATTCAAGGAAACAGAGGCACAAAGAAAAGGAGTGAAAAAGAGGATAGAAAAAAAGGAAATAAAATTGTGATAATAAGACGAAACAGGATGGAGGCAGTGGCGGCTGGCATGAACGGAGGGTGATGAGGTAGGTGGGACAAAAATAAAATAAATAAGTAATAAATTAAATACACTTACCTTCTTGGCACAACATCCTCCTTGCTTGGGTCTTATCGGGACAGACTTCAAAGCAGGACCCAAAACGCTGCACTCACCAATCCTGGCGCGTCTCTCAGCATGAGAGTTACATTCAAGATTAGAGGGAGGGGCCTCTCACAGCGCTCTTAATAGCACTGGAGGCCTGCAGTTTCCCTAACCCGGCTGTCTTAGACAGCCAGGTTTGAGAGGTTTAAAATGCTCTTGTCTGGCAGGCCTTAGTAAGATGGTTGAGCATTTTAAACGTAAGCGCACAGCTTCCTGCTGCCAGTCAGCAGCAATGGGCCTGCCCCATCCTGATCTGAGTTCGGGACGGGTAGCTGAAAAATAAAATGGCAATAAATAAACTTTATTACCGTTTTAATTTTCAGCTCTGGGCTTTTCTGTGGGCTTTTTTTTTGTTGGGTGTCACTTCTCCACTCAAATGGAGGAGTCGCCCTGGAGGGACAGAGAAAAGAACAGGAGACAGGCATGACAAAGGGAAGATGACAGATGGCTAAACCAATGAGGAAGGGTGGAAATCTGGTAGGTGAGGCAAAGGGAAGAGGATGGAAAGGGAAAAGTGGAGAGGAGGTGAGGGGAGCGATTCTTTTGCCACAGCTCTCAACAGTTTCAGTCTCCAAGCTGGGTGAGATCAAGTCCTCAGGTGGTGAGCCCACTGAAATCAATGGAGATCGAAACAAATATGAGGGTGAGGAGGGGTTCCAGGGTGGGTGATCATGTTTAAGTCAACGGAAGGCTTTTTGCTTTTTTAGAGTGTGGCGATGATCCTATGGAGAGTGACACCCTCCAAAGGAGGGTGAGACAAGAACACCATTCTGCTAGTTTTCTGACTTCTTCACTACTAATACTTTTGATTGGGAATTGCTGAGTTCCGGAGTTGAGAGAAGTGTGTTATAATGCCACAGGCTTCAACAACCTAAGTTAACCTGCCAAGCGCCTTCCACCCCTAGCCGCCCTGTCAAAGTTGGCTCCTCTTTTCCTGTATTTAACAGGCCAGGCCTGGTTGGATGTAGATTGGTACACAATGTAAGGTACTTCCTTTGTGGGTGTGCTTAGCTAAAACAATTGTGCTTATGTGCACTGCATGTGAATAGAGCTTCTGGGGAAATCTGTCTGCTCTGGAGTCCTGAGGACGCCAAGCGTTTCAAAGCAAAAGAAGGAAACGCACATGTTCAGAACAGGCTGTACCACAGCCGACGGCCTTCCCGCCATCGCAGCGCGCAGCGTTTTCAGGGAAGGCATCTGAGGACAGGGCCTGGCGGACGTATGGAGCTTAAGCACACAGACCCAAATTAGACGGATCCCAATATGAGCTGACATTAATTGGTGCGAGCTATAAGAGGCAGAAAAAACAAAAAGGCAGAGTGGGAAGCAATACGATACCTTCGAGGTGAAGGAGGCGAAAGCTCCTGCCAACAGCGCGAGCTAGAGGGCGGGCGCGGTGCATGCCGGGTCAGGGCTCCAACGTTCTCAGACAGACTCCGCTTTATTCTGTAGCAAGCATAAGAAAAAACAAAAAAACGGACGTTTTAACGAGAGACTCCAAAATGCACATTAATAGGATTTATGATGTTGCATATACAAACTATACATTATTACCAAACTGGTGACCGCCACCAGGTTTAATAGCCATATTTGGATTACTCTAGGTGTTGGGTGGACGCCAAGCAGAAACACACCGTGGGGTTTGCGGAATATTTTCCTGGCATGTGATGGCTGTATGGTTTATTTGCATTAAACGGCAATATACATAAATATAGTTTGTGGTTCTGTCCTTTTTGCATAGCTGGCCAACACAGTTTAAATATGCAAAGGCTACGCGAGAGCCAAAAATCTCGCAAACAGTAGCTGTTTTATGTACATATGAGGACGGACACACCTGCTTGTCCCAGCCAGCGCCCAGACAGAACTAATGACCAGACATATTAAAGGATATTAAACGCTCAAACCTAACATAAAGGGCGCCATTCACGACGGCCGCTGTATGCTTGTCTAGGCAGAATCATTTGGTGGTCAAAGGCCTAATCGAAAATGTATACCAGTCCACGGGTGAAATTAATGGAGCAAATTGTCAAAAAGGATCACGCTGAAGTTCCTTGAGAGCCCAGTTCAGTCATGCATTCTGGATTTCCACAATTAATATTCATGAGATAAACGCGTGTTCAGTCGGTTTGAATGAGTGAGGTCATTTGCATTCTCATTGGTTGTACTAGAAGGGTGACGTAGTATGGTCCTCAGAGATCCTCTTCAGGCACACAACTATTTAGGGCACCAGCTTGAGGTTATGGGTAAAGGTGGTAACAGCTACAACACAAGTGGGATGTACCACCGCTCATGTAGGCTTCATCAGTCCTAAAAGCAGGGCCTCTGGAATGATGCGATTTTGCGGCTACAGTGCTTCCGCATAGCTATAAATGTGCCGCTTTTGCCACATAATCCATCATCTGCTGCATAATATGCAGATTACAAAAATGTTTCTAGTTCAAACAGATTAAAAGTTACAAAAATATTTGCAACACAGGTTCACGCGCAGCAGAAAGTCCTTCCCAAAAGTTGGATGGCCGTTTTCTATATTTGGGTGCTAAATTGGCACTAATAAGGTGAAACCTTTGCCCAGACCATGTTACCATGTATAAAAGTGACAAAATAATGAAGTAATACTGCCACAAATTATGCCACATTAGGCAGCAGTATTTGCATTTTCCTTCTGCATAACTCAGTCACCCTTGCCGCATAATTTGGTCCTCTTCTGCCACATAAATCCAGTGGCCCTGCCCAAAAGAGGACTGACCAGTAATGATCACGTTTCCAGCTAGCTTTCAAATGTATGTGCAGAGAAGGTACTACCGACCATTAACTGGTGCAACCTTCATATTTGTCAATGATAAGTGCAACACCTACCAAACGAAACTTCAGTGACTCAGAAACACTGCATTATCACAAGTGGGACAGTCTAACAGCAGAGTTTGAATGCATTGAGAATCGAGAATTGCTGTGGGTGTGCCTTCCAGTTTTAATGCTGAAAATGTTGTTTTCTGCCATGCACGTCAAAGAAAAACATGTTTTTTTCTAGACAGGCATACTTTCTATTATTGTAGGCTACAAATGATTCGAAAAATGGAACTACCGATTACAGAGTTGACCAACTTCTTCATGAGCGACTTTTAGGCTATCCGCATAAGATACATCTGCATACAATGAAGCCTAATAGAGCCCATTTACATAGTGGCTATCCTGCATTTGTGGCATGGAGCCTTCCCTTCTGGACCTGTGCTGGACACCCAAGTGTATTAGCTTCCAGGAATATGTGCACTCTTTCTACAATTTGTCAATGGCAAGGTCCTAGCTACTGTTAGTGCAGTAGTTGCAGTTTCACCAGATCCCAGTGCCATGAGGTGCCTACTGCTCGCCAGTTATGGTTGCCTTTAAGTTTGCGGCGGGGGGCATTTTCCTTCCTTTTATTTTGGCACTGGCAGTGTTCAATGTGATGATAGTAACTCAAATTTTCCAAGATCATACAGCCAGAAAGCCTGCCAAGATATGATTGAATTTCCACTTTTGTAATTTTTTTAATGGTATTTTTCCTAATATTGCAGGGTAACATCTTGGATACACAAGGTTCACATGGCAGGCCTTTGATCAGACAATGCCATGGGTGAACCCAACCTTGGTGCCCACTCCCATTCGTCCTCTGTAACTGTGTTTCGGAAAAAAAAGTGAGAGGGTTAGGGAGAAATTGAGGGCCAAAAGCAGGAGAGCAATGAGAAGAAAAAATGGCAAAATGCAGACATGGGCGCCAGCAGCAAACAGAAACAGTGTTTGAATCTACTTTTCTTTGGAGAAGGCTGCCCGGGCCAGAAGGTGTATGTTACAGAGGAGAAACATTAAACCACTGATGCCTTGCCTTAATCCCAGGCTTTACTATTGCAAATTACTGTAATCTGGTACTTGTATGTGTTTTGTTCAATATATGGCGGGCTATACCGGCCATTAAAGGCCCGCATCGGCATTAAAGGTTCACTCCAGCGTTAAAGGCCCGAGCCGAAGGCGAGGGCTTTAACAAGGGAGCAAGCCTTTCATGGCCAGTATAGCCCATCTACGGAGGGCTATAAAGCTATTAGAACAATCTGCCACTAAAGGCCAGAATGTTCTAACAAATAAGACAAAGGCCTCAGTGAGCCCGAGGGAATTTAAATCCCGTCGGGCTCCATGAGCCCTTTGTTCACAGCAACATCTCTGAACGGCAAACATTGTAATGTTTGAACTCCGGGCTTTTACCAGCCATTAAAAGCCCCAGAGCACTCCATTGTCTTCAATAGAGCTCCCAAAATTCAAATGTTCTAATTGAAGTTAGACAAAAAAAAGTCCTAAAATAAACTACAAGATTCAACAAACACTCTAGACTGGCAACATAGCATCTTCGGTGATGCGAGTTCATTTGAAAGCTATATGACTATATCATAGTCACCATCAAGTCCATTTTGCACTTTCTGAATAATGGCTTCACAGAGTAATTGTCTATCTTCACAAGGACAGCTCACAATGGTCACAAACACTTGTAAAATACACCTCAACTGACAACTTTGCTCTGTGCCTGTGAGTCCAATTTTAGGATGCCCCAACCAACACTATGAATGGTCACAGAACACAACTTGGTTTGCGTTGCGCTGCAGTCAGACTTTTCTTTTGCAGAGCAATGGATGTACCAATCAATTATAGCGCGAGGGGACAAGTTGCAAATAATTACAAACTTCCTAATTCAATAAAATGAATGAGGCAGGAATCAGCTTGGAATTTCTTGTAACCGTTTGCAAATAGCACAGATTGAGCACAGTATGGAGCAGCATACCTCATCCCATAATCCCAATTTTTAAGGTGTGGCTTTTGAGACTGTCTCACTAAAGTATAGTTTTTCCCCAAAAATATGCATGCGTGGTGGCCCCGTTATACATATAATGCATACCCAGTGGGGCTTTTGGCAAGCAGAAGTCAGAAGTCATCCATTGGCCTTTTAAATTGTCAGTCACGTTTTCCTTCTGCCCAATACAGCATGTTGCAGTAAGTTAGGTCGCTTTACTCATTGACTCCTTTCACTTTGAAAGACTGCATAGTGTACACATCCTCTTAAACATTGTTCCTTTCTGATCAGTTGTAAAAGGTGGTTCATAGCGTGCTTTTTTTACTTTAGTAATCTTTATATTCATTTTAGTTAGCAGCTATTTCTTTTGCCTGCACTCCTTTTTACAAGGTTATGCTAGAAAAGAGAGTGTTATGGTAACATTACAACAAATGCAGCTTCAATTTGAGAGCTTGACTTGGTAGTGCTTTTTTCTTGTTTATAACAACAATAATAATAATAATATAAAATGCATGCACGACTGAAAGGTGTGCTGTTTAAAAAAAGTCACTTGTAAAACAGCTGCATCAGTGAAAGTTTTTTAAATGTACATTTTTTATTCAAGCATAAGACAGTTACATATTTTCCTTCTTTTCTTTTACTTTTGTAGCTTATGATTGCAATAAAACATAAAAGATAAAAATTAACTATCGGACCTGCTTGCCTAAGCAAGGGCTGTTGGCTTTGCCAATCCTTTTTTTGTCAGCCCTAATCTCTTAAAAAGAAGAGGGGATGCAATGAAAACATTACATTGGCATTCAATCAATGGTTTGAGGTTGCTGTGATCGGCATTCTCAGCTTCCATGTTGAAAATCAAGTACCATCTCCAGTGAGAAGGTGATGTTACATCAATGGTTTATGACTGGGATTCCAATCACAAATAATTGATACATGTCATTGCAATTAATAAGGATCTGGAAGGAGGGGGACCCCTCTTCCATGCTGCTCCTCCTTCCGAATCAGGTATTGCTAAGTGAACATTGGAAGTCGGAAAGATATTTGATTCATGCAATGTGCCTTTGGTGTATTGCGACTTGTGGTATTGCTGATGGAATGCCTGTCATTTTGTGAATCTCATGATCTGTCACCGAAAACCATTTGTACATCACACCTTTTGATTTCTAGCATTGTTGGAACTACAGGCAATTAGATTACGTCAGTTTGGTACTGAGGGTTAATCATTTAAGGTTGATGCCATAAGTCAGGAAGCGGTGGCATACTCTAGGACATCAGAGCTGTCAATTTTCCTGGTCCATGCATGATGTGCTCCCATCGTCTGTTTTTTTAAAATGTCATTCTGGGTTCTGTAGTCCAATTTATCCCATCATACAATCAGGACTACACATCCCAGCCTGGAGTGGATTAGCTACCCACACATGGACCTGGGAAACATGAGTGCTTGGGAACTCACTAAGTTGTGGTCTGATAATTGCATCAAAAACATTCTGCTAAGAATAGCCACTTTAAAACCAAACATTAAGATGGAGTGTTACCCACTTGCAACAGATTTGCAGAAGCATGTTTGTTTTGTTAAATGTTTCTCAGTAACCTAGCTTATTTACTATAACTTTTCTAAGACAGCAGTCACCCCAATTCAGAGGCAGTCTTTTTTTCAAAGGCACTAAGAGTTCACTACAGATTTTCTGGAGGAATTCATTAGTCACAATCAGCTAAACCACTGCTGTTTGGAGCTGGAGAACACTAACAATCAAGCTTTTATTCTTAGCGTGGAAAATGGCCTGGAGCACTCTGGGAAATAAAAAAGGCAGGCGGAGGCTGCAGAAGCTTAATATAAATTAAATACTTTCATTTGACTTACAACTGCTCTGGATGAGCTGTCTGTGGGAGACTATCTTAAATGGATAATTGACTTGTAGCAAATTGGACAAAAAACAGGAACAATGTCCTTCAAGTGCATAAAAGGTAGCAGAATGTACTGAGTGAAGTCATTGCTTATTTTCTTCCAGATGTTTGGTCTTGTTAATTGATGCACTATGTCGAAATCCTCCCAAAAATATCATCAGACATAAATAATGTAAAAAATATGTTGTGGTAACAAGATTATCGTGGTACGGAATATTACCTGTGCCCATTTTATTTATGTAGATAGTTCTTTCTTGCCACTCTGACACATGCAAAATGTATTTAGCTATTTGTTCTTTGTTTTCTATCCTGTTTGAATTCTACGGTATGAACAATTGTTTACTCCTGTACTATATCCATACTCTTGTATAGCGCTCTGATACCCCCGGGTCGAGCCAGCGCTATATAAAACCTTGAATTAATAAATATTAATAATAATATTGCAAGTAAAGTGATAGTTTTTTAAAGTTTCTAATTTCGTTTCTTTAAATATAGTTTTATCCAATATGGATTTTTAATAAGTTTGAAATGTTGTATGATTTTGTGTGTTATTCTGTATGGATTCTAGTAATGCTTTTTAGTTTTTTATTGTTTTAGCTGTATTTTTAAAATGCTGCTTTTGCTTTAACTTTAATATAATTATTGAAGGGTTTTTGCGTTTGCAATGGGGTATGGTGGAAATGTAGTTGAATATGTATATATATTTTTTTAACAAGTTCTGAAAATGTAAATCATTAATTTGATTAATAAATGTGTAAATTGTTTATTTCTGATATTTTTTAAAGTATGCATTATTAAGAATTGTTACGTAATGTTTCAAATGTATTCATTATATTATAAAGTTTGGTGATTTTTAAATGATTTAGTAGAGTTTTTAGTTGTTTATAAAAATCATTTTAATAAACATTTAACTTTTTATGAATGTGTTTTATTTTTGTAATATTACTTTAAATGTGATTTTAAGATATCTTTTATAATAATTCTATATTTGTCCACACTTTCCGTACTGTTGTTTAGGTTGGAGTGAGTATAGTAAATCTGTTCAGTGCTTAATTTGTAAAACAATAAGTGCCAGGGCCTTTGTCAGGAGGTTACTGCAGCTTGCACCTGCCAGCTACAAGAGTGACTATTTGGACTGTTTCAGGCCCCACAAGCTATAAGAATGACTTGCATGGCAGGTTGGGTGGCATTTTGAATGTATATTGAATTATTAAACAACTGTTGTTGTGTCCATCTCTCAATAAGTCAGCGCCAACATGTGGCAGAACGGCATAACTGTCAGTGTTAGCAATTGAGAGCCATTGCTGAGCACCAGAAACCCCCACTCAAAGTAAGCACTGAATCTGATCTCACCAAAGCCCACTGCTTTCCCTACTGTGGCTTAGGTTTTAATGGAAATAATAAATCTGAACCCTCCACAGTCCATCATTTTCCACACTGTTGCTTAGGTCAAAGTGCGAACAGTAAATCTCACCTCTCCAAAGTGAAATACTTTCAACAGCGTTTTTTGGATTAGAGCGGGAAAGAAAATATGTCCAAAATCCAAAGCTTCCTCTACTGTTTCTTACACTGGAGTGGGAATAGTAAATTTGGCTCCACCAAAGTAAAAAAATATCCTCTAATTGTTTAGGTTCGAGTGGGATTAGTCAATCTGATCCTACTCCTCCTAAAAGGCTAACCATATCACCAATGTCACTTTGGTTGGAGTGGGAATAGTAAATCTTACACACCCAAAGTCCAACACTTTTGCTTCCGTAGCTTAGGCTTGAGTCGGAATAGTAAATTGTATTAATCTAAAGGGCAATAGTATCCCTGCTGTTTTTTAGGTTAATGAGAAAATGGTACATTTTATGCTTCAAAATGTTTTCATTTTTAAACTTTTCGGGTGAATTTGGAATTTTTATTTTGTTTTATTTATGGTTCGGGTTTAATTTTTATTTAATTGGAGTTTAGTTGTTTGTGTGACATTTATTTTTAAATGGTTTGCTTATTTATTTGGACGTCTCATCTAAAATATTTTGTCCATTTTTATTGGCAAGATATCTATTTGAATTACTTGATTTTTTTGTTAGTATTTCTGAATTTTGCTATGGTTTTCATTTTACAATTGTTTGTTATTTTTGAATTTCTAATTTGTTTTGAGGTTTTAATTTACACAATATGTGTACTGTGATAAATATTTTCATTTTAATGAGTAATTATTAAGATTGTGTTTTAAAATTTGATTTGATTTGATTTGATTATTGAGTCATGTTATTGTATAATTTTAATTTGTTAACACTTTTTATTTCAAATGTGCATATATATAGATACATATATATATATTTTTTTACATATATATATATACATATATATATAATATGTATTTTGTTATTCATATTTACTTTAATATTTATAATTTATTTAATTTTATATTACTTATTCTGTAGTTATTACTTTATTTACATACATTTGTATTATGTTTTTAATGTATTACTTCTAGTTTTGCATATTTACTATATATATTAGTATATAGAAAAGCAATCATTTTTTTATTGCATTATTATTATGCTAAATAATCTTAATGATATATAACTACCTATGTAATCTCGACATCTATGTATGATAGTATGTCACAGTAGCTGTTAAATTGATCAACAAGAAATTTGTATTTGTAAAGGCCTTAGCATTATTTTCAAAGGTAAGAGACCCCAACATTGACTAAATGCCACATGTCATGCCTTGGCGGGCAGGAGAGGAGAATAGGCACAATATCAGAGAATATCAAAAACACATGAGCAGTTTAGCTTCCAGTAGTTTAATACAAGTAAATCATATTTGAAACAAAGAGACAATCAGGAAATTTGATTAATCCTGTCAAGGAGGTCCGGGATAAACTCCAGCAACCGGAACACTTGGAATACTTTTCTTATACTGAGTCAAAGCACTGTCATTGAGGGGTGCAAATAGAAGGCAGAAAGCAGTAAGAAAGGGAAGTGGTTATTTAACGCTCTGAAGGTGAGTCAAGGGGATGAGAGGGAGAAGGCCAGTAGGGTCACTTTCAGATGCAGTGCTCTGATCGTCCAGGACTCCTTGGGTCTCAGAGTAACTGTTCAGGTGAAAGAGGAAAGTAGTGAGATCCATTGATAGTATCAAAGAATGGGCCCAGAGAAAGGGGTGCAATGTGGGGTGGATCATTTTTTAGATCAAAAATGACAGAGACAGCTTCCTCAGAGAGATACCATGAGGAAGATGGGGAGTTGGTGGGGCTCTTTTTTTAAGCACCTTTAGTGCATCAGGTGCAGTTGCAAATGGACCCAGGCTCACAAAAGACCCAGGCTCAAAACACCCCAATTATGGGAACTAGTGTTTTTGGTTAATTTCTGCTTTGGTTTGACATATTTGCACTTTTATAAGTCTCACTTAAAGTTTGGATTATGAGCTATGGAGAAATACACCTGAAATGATTTCCTAAGTGCCATCCCGGAGCTCAGTCTTGCCCCGCACCCTCTCTATTCTTGTTATAGTTTTTATACGGGATGCCCGACTTCAAAACATTTAGCTTCAGAGGGCTAAGAGCAAAAATGTTTGAAGACCTCTGCTCTAGAATATGCTTATGTAATTTGCTCACCCATGGACACCCTCTCTGGATACATGCGTACCCCTAACGACACTGAAGTGGCCTGGTGATCCTTTATTAGAGCAATAAACAAACGTGTGAAATACCGATGTTATATACCTATTTAAGCAAATTGTCCCCCTATATTATCAACTGCAATATCATTCTTATATCAAGAGATATCATATCATAACTTTTACATGGTTTCTTGTAGTACAACACAATAAAAGCAGTGTGTAGCCCTTAAAATGCAAAGCAGTACAGAGCTGGCATTTCACAACTTGATCATATACAGCACTTTTACATCAAGTTTTAATGAACTTTGTGGCCAATACACAAACTTTTCTAAATGTCAGGGCACTGAAGGCCCGATTACGAGTTTGGTGGTGTGGGAGTGGACCGGCACGTCGGTGGCCCGATCCCAAACCCCCAAACCTGTGGTTGCACCGCCCGCTATATTACGAGGTTCCTTAGTCTGGCAGGCTTTTTTTGACACTCCCATGGCGGATCAAAGAAAATGGGCACCGCAATGGGAACGCCAAAACAGTTCCTACATGGACTGCAAAGTCCATGCCGTGCAGGAACTGGGGTGCATGCACACAGGACCCCTGCATGCATCCCCATGCAAATGGCCAACATGGGGCCATGTAGGGCCCCATTTGTTTCAGGACCGCCAGCGTTTTCATGGCGAAAAGACCTCCATGACGCCTCTGGCGGTCCTGAGACTCATAATAGACATGGCCATGCCGCAGCAGTACCACTAGCATATTACTGAGGCCCTGACTGTCGCGCCACCGCCAGGGAATGGTGGATCCCTGGCGGCTCTGGCAGTGCACTAGAGGTCCAACAGCTAAAGTCGTAACTGGGCGGTCAGACCGCAGGCGCAGCTGTGGCTGGACTGCCACCACTGCGCCCCTGTTAGTCTGGCGGTCCTCAGACAGCCAGACTCGTAATGTGGTCCTTGGTCTTTAAGTGCATTTCTTAAAGAACAAGCTGGAAATCAGTGCCTGGTGAAACTCATTTGCCCTTCTTGATGGATGGGTCATACATCATGTCATGGAACAGCAAGCAAAGGGTTTATAGGTCAAACCTCAATCTGCCTACAATGGCCTAAAGCAAGATGTCTGGACTCTGTGTAACAACAGTGCATGACGGTCTGGCAAGAAGATTACTTACTTGAGATGCAGAGAACAGCAGCATTTTGTTTTTTCTAGCAGTTTTTGGCTGTTTTTAAAATATATTTACACGTTTTACTAAAGAGTAAATCATTACACACCTTCGACGTTAACAGGATTTTGTTGTGTTGCTTTTTAATGCAAGAAAGATAAAATATTTCGAGTCAAATGGTTTAATGAAATCACCAAGAAATTAATACATTGGATGTGAATCTATACGTGACTCTTGAAAACGCGATCTAAACTCGATCCTCTGTTTTATATTTGTGCGCTATATTTTGTACTATTACAGGGTTTTTGTAACGCATTGACTTTTACAGTGTTTCTGAACTTTCAGGAAACTTAAATTATGCTGTCAGCTTCATCACAGTTCGGCGGTAAAAATACAAAACGGTAAGGGGCGAAATCGTCTTTTTATTTCATTATTTATCATTTAAAATCAGCACAAGAATATATGTTGAGGGAACACAAGCAATTTCATTCAATTTCAGAGTGCAAAACAAAAATGTGAAATCGGAATGTGGCAAAGCTTAAGATCCGCTTTGAGAGCATGGTGTGAACATGAACTATTAAGTAGAACACCACAGGATCTGCTAATGTAAGTGATAAAGCAGCGGTATTAAACAAAAGTGGATTGATTCCAACTAATTGTTAGAGGTATGTGCAATAGTGCAGCTTCTCTCCTCCAAATTGGATACAATTCTGGGAAACGCTTTAATGATGTATGACATTTCATGATATTTAAATATGTTTTAAAAAGGTTGCAATGAACCAGAAAAACAGCACGGATAGATTTTTAATGAGAAAAACAGCTGCATGATGAAAAAGTCTTTCGCAGTTTTTTTTCAACAAAATAAGTAAACCTTCCTTAGGAGCAGTTTTCTCCGCAGAGGAGGAAATGGACAAAACTATCATGATTGTGTAATTTCATGTTGTGCAAAATTATTAATTAAGCCAAATTCCACTTCAAGCTGTATAATTTTGAAATCTTCTATTCACATAAATAATTATAGTTGCATTATTGTTATACACCTGGCAAAGAAAAATTGTAGATATTCGAGCAGCATACAGATATACCAGCTTCCAAAATCAAATCTACAAAATATGTGACTATATCCAATCATAATGCCTTATCTATGGGATCATGAGGAATATTTCTACTTTCTTAATTTTTTTTATTTCTCTAGTTACCAAATTTAGTAAGTAGAGTAAGGCAGGCACAGAGAGGGATCTAACCCTTTGAGGTTTGGCAAGTTGTAGTATTGATATGTGATGGTGCGCATGTCGTTGTTTAACGAATTGCAAATTTGACATGCTAGTGCATACTCTTATGGTTGAACTGACTTGCTATTTGCTTCACTTGGTATCGGCTTACGAAGCCCAATAACATTATTTATGTGACTGTATGGACACAATGCTGAATACATGACGTACTGGGAATTTACTGGCTCACAATGTGTGATGGAACCCCATAATATCAATCCACACCAGTGTACTCTTTTTGGCAACCTTATGTCTAGCTGAAGTGGGCCCCGTTGTACTTGATCATGCATTGTTCCAGTGTTCTTTTGGATTGCCGTAGCTTGGATGGCTGATCTCCAGACCCTGAATGCTCAACCTTAAGCGTACCATAGGTCAATTAACTCTCAAGGTACAACGTATACAAATCCACTTTTTGAGTCCAAAGGTTTTTCTCTATAAGGACAATCTTTTATTGGGAGCACCTTTTGATATATGGTGATTATTTCTGATCTCTCTGGCACCCATGCTTCTGGCTTTTCCTGCTCTATAGTTGCTGATTTCTAACCCTGCTTAAGCTATCTTCTCTTGTAATCATAAGCCTTCTGAAGGATTTATATTACTTATGGAAATCTTGCATTACGTTATAAGCAGTAGCGGTCCGTGGAGGGAGTTCCGTGGGGCAGTGAGGCGGGGCGGGGGAGGGGCAGGGTGGGGAAATGTAAACACCGGAATATGGATGAACGGAGGTAAGTACACATTTAAATAAATAAAACTAATTTCGTTGCGCGCGCTGCATCGCATTTTGCGATGCAGCGCGCGCAAAGGAATTGGTTTTATTTATTTAAATGTGTAGTTACCTCCGTTCATCCATATTCCGGTGTTTACATTTCCCCTCCCCCGCCCCGCCTCACCGCCCCACGGAACTCCCTCCACGGACCGCTACTGGTTATAAGGTACTCCAGATTATTGGTTGCCCTCTGCGACGCTGTTTGCTCAGATTGGCTCATAATGTTTTTTCTTCCAATTCAGGTAACATTTTGTACATGCTACTAACCTGTTAGGTTATTGCTAACCTTGCACTTTAGTGTTTTAACATTGTATCACTAAGATTTCTGGGATCTTAGAGTATACTGTACTCTATTGTACAGTGTTGCTTCCCTATTGCTTTAGTGTTTTCTTTGGCCTCTATTGAGTTTGTTGTAAATCTCTTTCCAAACTTCCGGTTCTGAGTCCCATGGCCTTCCTGAATTTACTTTTATATTTCTTTACTCTCTTTTTCACTTACTTTTTTCACTCATTTTTTCACTCAATTGTTATAATATCTTTTGTATTATTTCTGTCTTGCACCATCATTTCATTTTGGACAAATATATATAATGGTTGACAGTAGGTACTTTGTTACTTATAGATACTTGTACATATATGTCATTTTTGTGAAAGTGTTTTTCATATTGTATAGGCTTTAGTTTAAACTATGTGGAGCATTTCGCAAGCTTGCTAACCCAAGCCAAACTGTTTATCGTTGTATGATCAACAGGATTCATCACGCTACAATGTCTTGCTACATGTGGGGTTGAAGAATGAGCAGGGCATCATATTTTGTCTTCATACTTCATACTGGAGAAGTGTGGCTCAACGGTTAGAGTGGCAGATCTCGATGCAGGACACTGGTCCGGGACCAGGGTTAGATTCCCGCCGCGGCAGGGTCTCGGGCTATAAATTCCTCGGACCGGATATTCTCGCCTCAGTGCCTATTCTAATCATGCGTCCCACGCTGCAACTCTGGGCAATAGCTTGCTTAATCTCCACAACAGCCCCAACAGCGCTGGGATGCCTGGCTTCACCATGGGGGTGCCCAGGAGTGGACACTTCACACGGAAAGCCAGGAAGGGTTCCTTCAGCAGTATGAGTACAGCGCTGAGATACCCCTAGGGGTGATTCGGCGCTATATAAATACATATACATTTACATAGTTGCCACTTTTGTTCCTTTTTCTAGCATTTAGATTAAGAATATTTGAGTTGTACGAGTGGCGTTGGTTGGGTTACTCATCATAAGTGCAAATTAGCTTCATAAACTGGATGGAATATGAACAGCAAAGATGGAGAAAAACTGGGAAAGAGGACAGATGCTGGCAGGATGGGTGAGATGTGAAGAGTGGTAGAGACTAATAGGGAGTCGTGAGATTGTGAGAGAGTAGAAAAGATGATCAGAGAGTGAAATAGGCAGTTGAAGAAAGGAAAAGTCATTGTGAGAGTGGAAGATGTGGAGGAGTGTAAGAGGCAACAGCGTAGTGAAAGTGACAGCGGGAGAACAGAAGAAGCAGCAACAGAATGGAACCCACACTGGGAGATAAAATAGAGAACAGTGAAAGAGGTGACAGGAGAAGAGAGAAACCACGGGAGAGTGGAAGAAATGGTGGGAGGAAAATGATGGCAATAAACAGAGGAAGACAATGATAATGGATTAAGTGGTGGAGGATGTGGTGGGATCTGGATGATACAACAGGATGGAGGAAGTGAAATAGGAGAGTAAAAGAAGAAATAGTGAAATAAAAGACTTCGTGGGAGCATGGATTATGTTTTAGGAGAATGAAAAACAACACGAGAGGATAAATAGTAGGAGAGTGAAAGAGACAACGGTAGAATTGATGAAATAGTGGAAGAATTAAAAAAGTAGTCAGAGAGAAAAGCACAGCATGAAAATGGAGGAGGAGGTGGAAGAGTTGAGGAGGCAGTGAGAGAGTAAGAAGAGAGTGTGATAGGGAAAGGAGCAAAATGACAGTAGAAGAGACAATGGAGAAAAGGAAGAGAAAACAGGAGAATAGAATACATGCTAAAAGATTGAAAAGGCAGCGAGAGAGAGGAAAAGGCAATAAGAAACTGGAGGGGCTGTTGGGAAATGATGGTGGCATGAGATTGGAAGAAGCGGGGAAGAAACAACAAGATGCTGGAAGAGGCAGCAAGAAGCGGCAGCAACAAAAGGAACAAAACATTGAGAGGGTGGACGCAGGAAAAATGGATGAGGTGGTTGAAGAGATGGTAGAGATAGAAGAGATACTGCACAATTTAAGAGTGGAAGAGATGGTAGGGATAGAAGAGAGACTCATATCAAAGGGAGGAGGAGAAGGGATGGTAGACTTAGTAGAGAGACTAACTCAATGGGAAGAGTGGAAGAGATGGTTCAGGTACAACAGAGACTGACTTAACAGGAAAAGTCCAAGCAAGAGTACGAGTAGAAGAGAGAGTGACTCAACAGATGGAATGAAAGTGTAGTATGCTGTGAGAGAGTGGTGAGGTGATGAGAGAGTGGAAGAGATGGAGGGAGTATGAGGAAGGTAAGGACAGAGTGAAAGATATGATTGAAGAGTCAATGAGAGAGGGGAATGGACCATTAGAAATGGAAGAGGTGGTGAGAGATTAGAAGAAATGAGGAGAGAGTGAAAGAGGTGGCAGGAGAATGCAAAGGTGGTGGGAAAGTGTAGGAGACTGGCAGAAAACGAAAGGGTGAGAGAGTGAAAGAGCCTAGGAGAGAGTTAAGGGTACTATGGGAGATTAAAAGAGACTGCAGAAGAATGGGAGATACTGTGGCACAATGTAAGAGGCGATGAGAGACTGTCAGGCACTCCGGGGGTGTGAGAGGCCGCAGAAGGTTTGAAAAGATAGAGAGAGGCCAGCAAACAGTGGGAGTCGCGACAAGAGACGGTGAGAGAGTGGCAGAGGGGGTGGGAGAGTGCAAAAGGCAGCGGGCGAGCAGAGACAACGGAGCTGCGAGAAAGCCCCTGCGAACTGTTCGTGTCTTTCGCCGTAAGATTGTTCTGCATAAACGAAAACAAGGCGCACTGTCTGAAAGCTTTTTTATCGCGGCGATCAAACGCCGCATTGTGAACACGACTAAAAACAATCGGGGCTGGACACAGCACGGCCAGTGACTTTTGAAAAATAGACTTTCGGCTGATGCAGCAGCGGATAATCGCCCGCTTTTGTGCGGAAGAATGTGGTATATTCTGTTCGTCCACTAGAACAGAAACACTATTTAGACAGCTGGAAAAAACAGAGGAGCCGAAAAATGCCGGGGCCTGGGTTTATTCTCCGCGCTGCGTTGTATTTGCATGCTGCCGTCCCTTGTTACGAAACATTCCCGAGTCAACCACATCTGATGTTTTCCAACTGGGCCTGCGTGCTAGAAACTTCGCTGGGCATCCTTCACAATATATATTTTGAGTCTATCATCTCTTTTTATTAAGTTACTATGTTTCTATGTTTTTCGTTCGGCTTTTCCTTTGATTGATTTAAAATACTTTTCAAATGCCTCACGTTTTGTCAAAAACAGAAATATGCTGCGTAACAATATTGTAGTTTTTATTTGCATCAACTTTTAGTATGGATGCAGCGCTGGTGTATTTATCAGTAATCCGCGTGCAGATTGGCTCAGATAACACACACCAGCAAATAGAAAAAGTCACTTATCCGTAGCAATCGCTTGCAGTTTGAGATTGCAAACTTCATGGTGGAAAATTAGAATGTTTGAAGGCACTGAGAGCCTGGCTTCGCTATCATTTTGAATGATGTGGCCTCCACCCGGTGTCCATGTCTAAAAACGTATATTCATAACAAGAAGATGCTTTTCCATGTCCACCCACTGAATTATGGAATAATTCATAGCAAGCGACTTTACAAACAACTCTGTCCTATGATATGAAGCTGTAAAAGTGCCCTTAGTTGGTCAAAAGGATAAAATGAGTATTGTATGTCAATTCTTAACCATGAGTGTGTTTGTGTGGCTATGCGTATAGCTGCACAACAGAGACGTTTTAAGAAAGGTGCAAAGCAGGCAATTGCCCAAGGCCCCATCTTCCAATGCCACTCCCCCCCTACAAAGTGAACTTTCTCTCTCTACCTCACCTCTGTCCAGTGGTTAATTTGTTAAAAAAACATAAGTGTTTGTTCTCTCGTCAGGAAGCAGTTTGCACCAGCCTATTTCTCTTGTTAGCACCGCCTAAAACAGAACCATACTAATCATGAAAGCGGGGAGAGAATGTGGCATAATGGTCAGAGCTGCCAACTTCAGAGCTGGAGAACTAGGTTTGAGTCTCGGCGTCCGCTCAACTTCCTGTGATTCTGGGCAAATCACTTGAGCTCCCCGTGCCTACCATAAATGAATGTGTCCTTAACTGGTGCACATGAAAAGTGCCGGTGTTGATGATTAAGCGCTGGTGCTGAACACCAGAAACCACCGGCTCAAATTAAGCACTACCTCTGTCTACTTCTATATTTCAACCAATTTTCTTGTCTCTGCCTACCGCTACTTCTGACTCCATCTCTCTTTGCTGAGGCTCCCAAAAATACATCTTTTAATTGTTTTTCTGTAACCCCATTTCTGAAAGCTTGCTTAGCATCATTCAGACTTGAATCAGCAGAAAGTGGGTAATAAAATCCAAAATTGTACCGAAAAATATGTGTGGTGCAGAGCAGGCCACTGCATTGATGTATGCCAACCTCCCTTACACCCATATAATTAGACGGGTGGAAATTATAGTAAAAGGAACAGATATGTACCGACTTCATGTAATTGTCTTAGAATGGCTTTAAGATGTATATCAAATAGGATGGCCCGATTTAAATTTAGGAAACCGGGTGGTATTTCAAATGCTGGAGTAAAGGGTCCTCCTTATACGAGACTAGTCAGATTTGACCATGATGGTTAGTATGCTTCGTCTTAAGTGGTGCAGAGTATAAAGCCTGGACATCTGCAACTCATTACCAATTTCCATCAAACATCAATCTTTGCATAGCTTGCAGAAGTACCAGTAGTCATCCTTAAGAATCAGTGAGAACGCTCACATACTCTGTTTGAAGGAGAAATCATAGAAAGAATGCCCCTCCATGTGGGCTTGAGACTGAAGTTCATTGGACAAAAGAGATATCCGCAGGGCCGGACTGGCCATAGCGGGCACCGGGCGTTTCCCCGGTAGGCCGCCAGGGTGGTGGCCAGTTTTAGGCCCTTTTTAGGCCGGTTTTTGTTACCGACGGCCTGCAATATTGGCCCCCTGTAACAAAAACGGCCGAAATCGGCCGTATCAAACAGCTCGACCGAACCCTCCTTCTCACCCACAGGGGGGCCGGCGACCTGTTTGCCAGGGCCGGTTTCAGTTCCCAGTCCTGCCCTGGATATCCGTTCATACATTATATAGGTAGCCAGGCACGCTTCAGGATGCTATGAGGGACGTTCTTTTTTTTTTTTTTTAACATACAGTATTTATTTATGGGGGTCTTTCGAAGTTCAAAGTGAGTAACCACGGATGAATGTGTTACATGGATGGAAACAAGACACACAGCTACAAGCACCAAGCACTGAAATACTCTTTCCTGGTCCGTGAGCCACATAGATGGTTGCAAAGAAAGGAGGCTGTACAAAAGCTACCGCTGCCCCGTACTATAAGTGTGAAGACATGTAGTGTTGAAATACTCAGCCACCATCACTGTCAGTACAGCGAGCACTACATTTACTACTTCAGTCACCAAAAGTGACATTACCCACACTGCAACCTACAGCAACTTAACAGCACTGCCAGTACCACCACTTAGGGGTTGTTTACGAGTCTGATGGTTCAATATCCTCCAGACACGCCGGGGTGCGCGGTGGCGGTTTCCCCACCGCCCTATTATGAGTTGGTAGGTGGGACCGCCACAGTCCCGCTGCAGCCGCCAGGGAACCGCTATTCCCTGGCGTTGTTGATGTAGTGAAGAAGCATTAGAATATATCTATTTACTATGCATGCGAATACATCACATGTCTCCCCAACTCGGTCGCCACAACGACAATGCCGCCACCACGCACACCACCACACCGCAAGCTGCCACAACGACTTGCCGTCGGGGCGCACTGTACTTAGGAATAGTATTATTTACTATTCCTACTCCAGTTTGTGCAACAGCAAGGATGGTGTTGGATTGTCTATCCAACACCCGCGCGGCCCCGACAGCAAGCCACCGAAACGACCCGCGATGCAACGGCACACGTGGCAACAACGCGGCCATTGCAACAACCGCATTGCACAGGTACCGCGCTGTGGAGACAGCGTTGCAAAAGCTGTCTCCGAAGCATCAATATGATTGGCGGAACCGGGCATATTATGAGTTTTCCCCCACACTCCTTTCTATTAAGCTGACTTACCAGTCTCAGGCTGCACGGAAGCAACATTTCAGGGTGGCAGAATAGAAACTATTTGTTGGTGGGGTAATAGGGTGTGACACCAATTACCCGGCATCCAATGCTGCTTTGTAATGTCTACGAAACATGCGATTCATCGATAGATTAGCACCTAATACTTTTAATTCCTAGTTATTTATGCGTGATATTGTATACTTCAATACTTACTGGCACACTTCTACTGAGTTTTTATTGATGAAATATTTATGAGTAAAATTATTTATTTTTAAATATAAATTTCCTTTAATAATGAACTTTCTATGTATGTAATGATTGCAATGATTTTAAATAGTTGTGCAACAAACAAACTAATCTAATCTAATATTACTTCTTTTGCAACAAACCCACCCATGGATGCAGCAACAAAACACAATAAGAACACCGCCTCGATCCTTATGCACCATAAAAAAACTCAACCCATATAGGTCACAGGAAAACACACACACATTCCTCCAGCCACTGCTGTCCCACGGAGTGGCAGCTACTGGTCCACAAATGCACTTTGGTCCCTCATCATGATTATGAAGCATTATATAAAAAGCATTTTCAGAACAACACAATACAATGGCATCTGGAAGTGGGGACAGATAAGCCATTGGATTGCCTTCTTTTGGTCTTACGGTTTTCCTAATGGGCCTTTGCCAAAATGTCCTAAGCCCCTTGGATCAGGTCTTATGGCCCTTGTTGGGGCAAAGTGCCGGATCCAGCTCACAGCACTCAGGTAGGTCTAGGACCCAGGAAATTCAAAGGTACCCAACGGAGAAAGCAGTTGGAGCAGCCGCGGTCGGTAGTAGGAGTAACTGCAGGGCGGTGACGTGGGGAGGGGGAGGGGGAGGGGCAGGGTGGGGGGTAGTAAACTATGGGTTAAGGAGGTTTACAGGTAAGTTAACATATAAATTAATAAAACGCATTTCGTTGCCTGCACTGCATCACATTTGGGGATGCAGTGCACGCAACGAAATTCGTTTTATTAATTTATATGTTAACTTACCTGTAAACCTCCGTAATCCATAGTTTACTACCCCCCACCCTGCCCCTCCCCCTCCCCACGTCACCGCCCTGCAGTTACTCCTACTACAGACCGCGGCTGAGCTGGAGGCTATATACTGTCAGGTGTGGAGCATGCATACCCCGATAGTGTTGGTAAAATGGGCTGCATGTTTCTATTTTATACTACAAAACAGTACAAATTCCAGTTGGCAATTTTAAAATGGGTGCTATGAGACTATATTGTTCTGATTTCTGTTTTTGAACATCTACCGAACTACTCATGTCATATGGAGTCTAAGGAACCCAACTGCTGTTTTTTCTAAACGGCTGTAATTTGCCAGATATTTTGTCCTGGGCATATAATGGTAGAGTATCTGAGAGCCATATGGTGTAAATGCATCAGGTCTAAACCCCTTGGAACGTGTCCACTGGACGCGATACGAAGAAAACCATGGGGGAACTGGAATCATTTTCAAGCTAAATACAATGCACATTACTGCATCAGCTGTCCATCTTAATGCAACACTGTGACAATAGATACACTTTGTAATGGAACCATCAAGGCTCTGAATAACATTTGATTGTAGTCCTGAAGTTTCTGCTTCGTGGGTATATTCACAGGGTCCTACATCCTTATATGAATATCAAAAATGCGATAATGAGCTGGCTGATCCAAAATGCAATAATGAGGGGGCCAATCTACAACCCAGATGCCCAGGTACCCTGTGTGTTGCACTGAGATGTGTGCTGTTATGTATTTATTTTATTTATGCAGCTTTCTATAGTAGGAATGTGTCCCAAAGGGGTTAGAATGTTCTACAAAAGAACCCATGTTGAAATCTGAATATTGAACCTTAGTGGATAAACAAGCCAAAACATAAGGAAATGTGCAAATCATATCCAGGATCTGAACTGAATAAAAGGGTGCAACAAATCCAGATGAATAAAAACGAAAGTAAGACCAATCCAAAGAAAGAGACAACCACAAAAGCGTATGGGGCCTGAGAGGCTGGAAAAACAAAGAACAGAGTGAAATCAAAGCCACCAACCATCTGTCAGACGCAGCAAAAACGTCTAAAGAACAGGAAAAGTGTAAGTTCCTTCTGAAAGGTGCAAGACATGGTGTGATATGAAGAACCTGATGGAAGTTAATTCCAAAATCTTACGGTGCACCTACATAAAGTTTGATTCATACAACATTCGTGTTTAAATATAGGAGGCTCACGGAGAAGGGATTGTGTGTTCTTTGATCCCGTTTGGCCACCAGAATTTTTTAATTCTCAATTAAGTGGGAGGAAGTAGACTTGAATCACTTTTGAGTGTTGCAGATCCTTTTAATTCTGGTCTTTAATGGGAAACCAGTGAAAAGAAGTTAGGACCGAGGAAATGTGACTGAAATTCCTGCATCTACAGACAAAATGAGCAGAACTACACACCACGACTCTAATGGGGGCTAGATACATTTTAAGAAGACCAGTGAGAAGAGAATTTTCCATAGTCCAGTCAGAAAAGTACAAACGTCTGAACTGTAGTCTTTAAATATTGTTCAGGAATGAATTGTCTTTTACCCCAAATCAATTTCAGCTGAAAGTATGCACTTTTGGCCTCAGCAAACATGAGTTGAGGTTTTGTAGGTTATGTATGTTGTCAAAGATGATAGCCATGGATTTCGCAATTTGAGACATCAAGGATTTGTAATTGAGAAGAGTCCAGGGCCCAATCTAAGACTGTATGGAGTAGGCTGTGCTTTTTTGCGAGATTAACAGAAACTCCAGTTTTGCGATGTTACATTTTAGGTATGGACTCAACACCTCACTTTGGGCGTTTTCAAGAGATCTGAAGAGCTGGTAATGTCAATGTCAATGGGGATGAGTCTTCAGATAGATCTGGGTATTATCAGCAAACTCCAGAGTTTCCTCGAATTGCCGGAAGCGGTTCCATATAAAGATGAAGAAGCATTAGTGAAATGATGAAGCCTTGAGAAACCACTTTTTGCAGGCTGGCATTGCAGCATTAAGCATTGCCAATTTTAACCACTTGGGGTCAGTTTGACAAACAGAAGAGGGGTCAATTTAACTCTATGTCTTCAATTTCCCACTAGTTTCTTCAGGATGCTGATCAGGGAGATATGGTTGAAAGTATGAAAGGAAGTGGGTACGTCTAGAGGCACAATGTGGCCTAATGGCTAGAGCGGTCGTCTGTGAAGTTGGGGAACATCCTGTGCTTCAGGGCAAATCACTATGTCTCCCTGTGCCTAACAAAATGAATGTGTCCGTCTGTAACGCAACTGGTGCTCATGTACAGCACTCTGATACCTTCGGGTCTAGTTCGCACTATACAAAACTCCCCAAAAAAAGACAGGAGCATCCAGGAATAGCAGTGTGTCATCTACAAGTTGTATACGTGCACGCTCAATGCTACAACCCTATCTGAATCCAGATCAAAAATTGCCCAAGAGACATGCTTCAGAGGATTTAACTGGCTTTAACTGGTTGTGCTGCAGGTCAGTGATGCATTTGCACAGCACAGCAGTCAGAAAAGCCCTTTACCTCGAGCTGTATGAACTAATCTGGTGCAGAGAAGGGGAGCTCAATGTGATGAGAGGATTTTCTCATACTTCCGCACAGTTGTGCATGCAGAGACGAGGCCTGCAATAGACGTCATGGCATGCGCTTTAATGAAACACCAGCATTGCAATCTAGATACCGCAGAGAGGGGCCAGCGGTTATCTGATGCCATCAGGGGCAGACAGCCATTCGCAGGAATCACTACCTGCTTCGCCGGGGCCACCAGCTGCTGTGAGCTGTGTAGAGTGTCCACCACATACACCTTCCACGTGGCGAATGGCTACCAACTTCACTTTACAACCATTCAGTGCCTTGCAGTCTCCTGTGTGCCTGCAAAGCTTTCATATATCTCCTTGCTTATCACAAGAAGCCACAGGCATGTGTGCCTTCTCTGCCTAGTGACTTGAAATGGAGATGGGATGCCCTTGTCCTCTTCTTAATTTCAATATTTTGCCTTGCATTTGTAAAGGCAACCTCATTACATAGCACCGGCACAGTGAATGCAAGGGGGCCAGATGTGTGGCAGCAATGTTCTGGACATATTCCCATCACAATACATCTGGCCCATAAGCTTGTTTAGTGAAATGAGAGTGGAGCCACACTGATGCCACAGTAGCCCTTGGGGCAGCACCAGATTACGCCAGATGGCCTTATTTCTAGGGGGGGTAGAGCTCCTAAATGGCAAACTGACAATTCACATGGGGTCCGAAAAGCCTTGTACTGGAGCGGAGGGGCATGAAAAAGTTGGTGGAAAAGCCACTCTTTGTTTTCACACTGAAGGTTTTTAACCTGCTTTGCTAACAGATGTTTCGTCCCCAGTGCCACATGCGAGCAAATGTAATGGGGCACCTGTGTGCAACATGACCTCACTGCCTTCTATCCTCCACAGCTTCAACGGGAGCCCAGTGTGTGACTGACGTCACAACATGCTGTAAGTACACACATGACCTAATGGTAATTATTAACAAAGCGGGCGTCTGGCTAACCAGAGAAAATGGCAGCTCTTTCGTTAAAATGTAGCACTTTAATTACAAAAAAAAATACACGAGGAACAAATTGTACAGGAAACTTAATGGGACTGACTGAGGAGCACGGAAATGAGATACTAGAGAAAAGATGCAGGTCAAGAAGAAGCACAATGCAGAAATAACCAAACCAGGGGCGCCGCTTCCAACAGCTGAGCATGGATAAACAGCATTTCTTCCCCTTTAAAGCCTGCCTATGCTTTAGCAATTTATTAGAAGACAGAAAAGACAACAGCATTTTAAAGTTACATCTCTCCACCTCTCCCACAGACACGGTCTCTCTCTCAGACACACAAACACTAGCGAGCGCACACACACACATAGGGACTTATTTATGAAAAGTGTTGCATGGCTAGGTGAAAACAGCGATGCAGCACTTTTACTGTACGGCATTCCATCGCAAGGATGTACAGATACATCAGTATTCCTGATGTATCTCTAGGCGCAAAATTGGCACATTGCTGGAGTGTGTCTGACAACAGACGCAACTCCAGCAATGTGTCTTTTCACATGGGACAAGCCCGATGTGAAAAGCCCTGCGTCACTTTTTACGTAGTGTCGCAGTGAAATCTCACAGATTTCACTGAAATCTCATAGATTTCACTGCTTCACTTCTACGTGCCTTTCCTGAGTCAGAACGCCCACTCTGCATGCATTATGCCTGTTGCAGGGATTATGTAGCACAGGGGTTTACTAAGTGACGCATCTGCCTACATGCGTCACTTTGTAAATATGGTGCAGCATGACGCATTTTTTATGTCGCTGCAACGTCACAAAAAGGCATGCAACAGCGGCGTAAGGGCCTCATTATCAAGGCCCATGTTATAACTGGCACACAAAATAATTTTTTTTCTCTTTCTCTGCGCCGTATAACATACCATTGTCTCACAGAAACACACTATTACTCTCTATCGTAAAATCTGACAAACTCGCACACGCGCTTTCTCTCAGTATCCATCCCTCTGTCTCACAAATCCTGCCATTCTCTTTCTGCTCTTTCTTCCTTACAAATTGCCTCACTTACACTCAGATAAACACACTCACACACAGACTACCGTATTTCCTTTTCAGTAGCGGTCCGTGGAGGGAGTTTGGTGGGGTAGTGAGGCGGGGCGGGGGGAAGGGCAGGGTGGGGAAATGTACACACCGGAATATGGATGAACAGAGGTAAGTACACATTTAAATAAATAAAACTAATTTCGTTGCGCGCGCTGCATCGCATTTTGCGATGTAGCGCGCTCAAAGGAATTCGTGTAATGCTGTTACCCCCTGCCTTATTATGATGGCAGGGGGAATCATTGGTGAAGCGTGGCAGTCATAAAGACTGCCCGCCACTGTTCCGACAGGCGGTTCTTTTCCGACCACCTGTCTGAACTAAAACATTGGCTCACATTGCGGCGGTGCCTTGCAGGTACTGCCGTAGGGATTATGATATCCCTTTCCTCCGTTCGGTTTGCGACAGACAAACGGCAGCAAAATGAATGGGGGGAAAAGGATTTGGGGGCCCGTAGCGGGCCCCCCTTAATCCCTGGTGCAGGGACATGTATCCTGGGGTGCACCTATTGTGCCTCCCTACAAATCCCTGCCTTATGTGGCAGGAACCGCAGGGTGCCTGCCACGTAGTGCAGGAATGTGTCTGCACCCTCTATTTTGCATTGTGGTGGGGGCTGCTGACTGCATCCCCGCCACAATGCAAAATACAGGTGATGCGGCCACCGTGGTGGGGGGGTCGCATCGTGATTAGTATTGTGGGGAGGCGCCTCATAGGCGACCGGTCCCAAATCCGAATTGATGGCGGACGGACTAAAGTCTGTCCGCCATTGTAATGAGGCCCATAGTTATTAATGTATTGTTCAATTGGGAGATACATACAGTTATATCCTATTTAATATGATCTTACTGATCGAGCCATTCTGATTTGGCACATTACGCCCAAATAGAATTGGTCCAGGTGTTTAGACCTGTATGACTGACTTGAGTGATGGCCAATAAGAATTGCTAGGGCTTCCCATATCCTTCAAGTCTGTCTCAGAGGTCTAGAATCATGTAGGGATTCATGGGACATCAATGCAGGCAAGTTGGGTGGCAAACCAGAGTATTAAATTCAATTACAGAAAATCAGAGTTAAAATTCACCAACAAAATACTGAAACTAGCATATTCCGCTAATCATATTTTACGAAATTTTACTACCTGGCTTTAGTCCCTTCACTGAGCAAGGTATTGCTTTGGGCAATTCAGTTCGCAGAGCCTCGCCATCCAAGTATATCAATCTATTCATTCATTTTCGTGGTGATCCTTGGCAAGTCACCTAATTTCCCTAAGTCTGAGCTCACGGGTTTAACAGAAAATGGGAATTCTAGAAATTGGCTAAAGCCAATATTAAGAAATACAAACCAGACTTTAGGCATATTCAGTGATCAGCTTGGCTAAGAACGATCTTATTGGAAACTCCCCAAAAATTCACTCATACCTGAAGTTCTTAAAAAGGGCAAAAGTAAATATGAAGGCAGGATAGGGAGTCACACAAAAATGTATGTGGAGACATACATGCATTTTATAGTCCTGCATTAAACACCAAACTTCTTGGCTTGAAATACTCTTTAAAAAAACATGGAGGAGTGATTCACAAAGATTTACTCTGGAATAAATTAGCAGATACCCGGAAATCTTCGTATTTACAACAGTCTTCCCCTACAACATGCACAAACATCTGTACTAAAACAAATCTGGGAAGGCATGAAGTACATTCAAAAAGCACATAAAAGTAGCCGGGGCATTGATGACATAGCCAACGGGTGGGATGGTGAGTGAGGTCAGTTGGGAAAAGGCACCCAATTGCACTCGAAAAACCTGGTAGACATAGGCTGGGGCAGCGGACTCGCAAGTCGTTCCCTAATTGGAAATCACATTTGCATGGTCCTATTGAGTGTTATCTGGCTCTGGCTCCTTTGATCTACAGCTTTTAGAAATGTTATGCTCATGCAGCATTTAAGGAGGCCTCCCATCTATTGGATAATTCTGCTATCTGCCTAGAAACGTTGCACGTATCCAGAATGAGATCACTTCTGCAGTATAGAGAAGTTATTTTAATCCATAAAATTGCTAAAATGATGTCTCAACTATGATCTGCTCTAATGTGACACATGAGAAATTCAGGTAAACATAAACAGTAAACGCGCTCAGCACCCGCGCCGAGCCTGGAATGACATGCTGCTCAAAGCACTTCAGAAGTCAAGATTTCTGCTCAATAAATATATGTAACTCAAGAGAATACAAAGAAGCTACTAAATAAAAACTGAAAATCCTTTGGTCTACAATAAAAGTCACACCTTTTATGTCATTGTATTAAGGTAGAAAATACAGTATTTGGAAATATGTCCAAATCATTTATGAATTAGGCAGGTATGATGATCTATACAGATGTTTCCTGATCTGCAGACGTGTTTTCTGAAATTGTTTCTTGTTTCCTTAATCGCTTCCAGATTTTTCATGTACCAGAGATTTCCTTGAATTTTTTCACTTTTCAACATGTCCTCTAGTGTTTCACCTCATCATTGGTTCGCTTCATTTTGATTTTCATCAAATTTAAGGTGTGGTCAGGAGACTGCTTTAGCTGTTTCACGAGCATCAGATAACCAAAAGAAAATGTATAATAAATAAATCTCTGCATGTATACATACAGCGAGGGTCTCAGCCTAAGCTCTTTGCATCCATTGGTCTTTGCAACTGTCAATCACATTTGTTTCTTCCCACCAAAGACCACAGCTTGGGGCAAACCCATCAGCTCACTTCAGCCACTGGCTCTCTTGCACTGTGAGTAATGGCTTTTTCCCTGATCACATGTACACTTTTGCCTACAAAGAAGTGCACGTAAGTGCCAGAGGTGGTGTGTCAATATTCTACACTGCTGTGCTTCTTATTATTTTTATTAGTCTTCCTTATGTGTTCTAACAATATCTTCAGGTTACAGCTTTTCAAAGCCAATACTACCTTTTCCTCGCAACAATATGAATTGTATTTTCCTGTGTTTTGCACTAGCTCTAACAAGGGTCTAACAAGGGTCTCTATACCTGAACTATTTGCACATGCCTGCAAGGAATCATACCATTGTATTAAAATTATATGTGGTGGCAATTTCTTTTCATTTTATTCCAAGCACGTGGCCACCAAGCTAAGGTAGTGGTATATTTTCCTTTTTTTTCTTCTATTCATTTTTGTGGCATAAGTTTGCAGTAAAAGAAATACTATCAAACCAGCTTTCCAAGGCCAGACCTGTTGACTTTGCTAATGTGTCTTTCCATTCCTGAGCCTTACAATACTTCTGGCTAAAATGACAGTGAGAGAGGAAAGTCCAAATGGTACACCGGTCACACTGTACACCTCCAGGAAAAGATCAGAAATGTTTCTAGCAGCCTTTTGCTGACGGACATTTTGGTATTGACAGGCGGGAACACCGACTAGGTACTGCTTCAAATCCCTGGACACATGCAGAATATTGAAGAAATTGACTACCATGAATTGTAATGCTAAATGTGTAATTTATACAATATTTAGCTGACATTTTACACATCTGAAAATTAGACGGGTAGTTTTTTAACATTTCTAATTTAGGATTCTATCAAGGAAGTCATAAAACGTATTTTTCCCAACAATGCACCTATATAATGACACATATTCGTTGATTAGAGTGGCAACATGTAACTAAATCATGTAGGTAGTGGAAGCTAGGAGACACTGCCTTTGGCCCCCTGACTTTGCATCATGCAAAGTGAAGCTGCTGCCATACCTCTGCATTAAATTTGTAATCTAGCTTCTTGAAAACTGAAGGCAGGCTAATGAGCAGTGATTGATAGAAGGTACAAACGACCAGCTGCTAAAATTAATAATAAAATTAGGCTCCATTTAGAAAACAATGTTTAATCTTTCAGGTGTTGCTCTTTAGTCCAGAATGGTCACAGGGAGCAACTTAAGGCTAATAATTGAAATAATTGAAATATGTTGATAGGATGAAACTGCATCCAAGTATGGATGTAGTTTGCACTAAGGACCCGATTCACAAACGTAAACTGACACTTTTGTGTAAGTTTACGACTGTTTGCTATTCACAAAGGTATTTTACTAGTAGTATCTTTGCGACTGCAGAGTCTCCACACATAGAAAGATAGGACAATCCTATATTTTTATGTGCGGAGACTCCGCAGTCATAAAAATATTACTAGTAAAATACCTTTGTGAATAGCAAACAATCTGAAACGAACACAAAATTATACATTTTCCTTTGTAAATCAGGCCCTAAGTTGGGATCCTTACAGTTTAGATCTGGTTTTAGCCAAGTCATTTATATTGATATTAATAACATTATACATGCAACATACTTATATGGACTTCTTGTCAGCTCTCATTATCCATTTGTTGGTTACTATTTGATTCACATTATACTTCTGCCCACTACAGCATACGGCGTGGGGGCAACTAGTAAGCCCACTTCAACAATTGGCTAACTTCACTGTGAGCATCGGCATTCAGCTCTTTTACAAAGAGCGCATCCACACAAAGTAGTTCCCTCCGTACCAGGAGCTGCAATTGCAAACTGTGCTCTGTGAGGCCAAAACATAGTTTTGCTTTTAGCCAATGTTTATTCTGTATAATGGTGATGTCCCGGCAACTCCAAACAAATAAACTTTTACAAAATCTATGACAAAGCAAAAATGCTGACAGTAAATGCCAGACCTCCTGGTTGCCAATGTTTGCTATTTACAGAAGTTGATAATACGCTATAGACCGTTCATGAATGTTGTATGGTCTAATACCATTGTTTGGGACATCATTCTAGATAAACTATTCTTTCACGCTGGTTTATTTTTATGCAAAGTTGACTTTACAGATTTATTTTCAAAAACAAAAACACCTGGAAATATGAAAAGGCAATCTACATATAATAGTGGCATACAGGACTTGCAATATAAGAAGACAAATAAAGTTATCTCTTTGTACCTCTTCCAATGGGACTAATATCTCTGTTGCAGATGAAGGACATAAACCTCCTTGAATTCAATTTCCACTCTGCCTGTACACTATTTTGTGATTGTATTTTGTCAAATAACATAATTGATAGATGTTGCTGTAGATCTTTTTTGCCTTAGTTTCTACAGTGTATTAAATTGGGTTGTATTTCCTGTTTTTGATATAATATGTTATATATGCTCTCTCCCTTCTTTTCCCTCACTCCCTATTTTGCTGTTCAGTTTATTATGATGTAGAGTTCTGTATCTTTTTAGTACTCTGTTTGCCTGTCATTTTTCTCTAAGATCGCTGTATATACATAACTATTACTATGTATTGTTTCTTATGGACATATGCATTTGTTAAATGTTGTATCTCTACTTTTTCTCGAATAAACTTAAACTTAAAAAAAAGAAGACAAATAAAGAACAAACAAGAAAGAATGTATGTAGCAACCTTAAATAAGGCAAGTGCGGACAGGAGGGGCTCGAGATCAGAGACACTGAGATTAAAAGGCAGTGCCTTATGTGGTGTTTTGACTAGCGAAGAGGGCTATAATTTACATGCCATTCATGGGACACTAAAGCAAGGACTGAGACAGGCCCTGAAGACAACATCTTGTGGTTTGCTCTTAAAAGGAAGATGAAATAGTTCTTTTGATCTGAGTGATTCATCCTGTGGCCCAAAGATAAAACACCACATAGATGTTTTTCCTTTAATAACCCACATAAGCAACCAACCATATACAAAAGCAGCTTAGCATGTTGCATGGTGCTGAAAGGCATTATTGATCTTAAACTTGGATATAATATAATGTAATATAATATAATATAATATAATTTAATATAATATAATATAATATATGTGATTCTGTAATACCTGTATAAATATCAGTCACTAACTTCTTTATAATTGGCGTTTTGTGATGCACCAAGTCTCCGATTATAAAGAAAAGACGCTAGAACTTGACTATTAAGAGGTTATTACAGTGGAGTTCTGAAGTCAAGTGCCTGCAGCCACGCCAGCAGCCAAGGTGAAGGGCGGGTCAGGTCATGGAGCATAATTGGAGCAGCTGTTTAAAGTAACAAAATTGGAACTTGCTTTTGTTTTTCTACTCCATTTTAATAGCTTCCAATGCCAAGCAGAGAAAATATGCACTCATTAGAGAGAAAAGCTAGAATCTTTCTGCATCGTTCTACACATTCTGAGCTACTGCACCTTTTTTTAAATGACCTGTATTGGACTGTTTCTAATATCTGTTTGCAGCAAACAGCTAAAAGTTTTTTGAAATGTTTAATTTTGCCCTAGAGTTTTCTATTTCTTTTTCATGTTTGCAAACATGCTTATTCGTTCATGTGAAAGAGCTATGCTTGTGGCAAAGGTTATGATGTGAGCCATGTATTATATGGGATAAAGTACCCCCAGAGTACACTGTAAGAATATGTTACCAAGGAGTTCCATAACCCTATAAGTGAATTCTGCCTTCAGCCTTGTTCCTCTTTCTGGTTATAGAACTCCTGAGTGACTTGCAATATTCTTATAATGTGAAGCACATAGGACTTTACCTCTTATATGATACACAACTATTAGTGCTATTTTGATGAGATTCTAGGGGTAGCTAACAACCCATCTAAAAAAGCAGAGGGAGCCAATATGGTAACCGGATCAGAAAGGATTTTCACAGGCCTAAATTGGACCTAATCAGACATAAACCTAAATTAGGCAAGAGTAAGAGGCAATATTATTGTAACACCAGGCAATACGCGCTGAGACGATTACATTCATTTTAAGTATATCCAAAGAAAAAAATATACAATTAAATGAGAGACATTTGAGAAAAGCAAGCTACAGACCATCTATTTTCAAATAAACCTAGACCCACTCATTCCCTATTTAGCCCCCCACACGTACACATGTGGCACATTCATATATAAGGCACTTGGACACAAATGGCCTAATTTACCTGATGTGGTCAGAGAAGAGGACTTGATTGAGAAGAAATTGTCTCCAGTAAGACATTTCCAGCTCAAAGCAATCCTCCTCTAAATCAAATGAATAAAATGTTGTCAGATTTTGCAGTTCAAAAATTAGTATACATTTTTCAGAACACAAAATCTTAACATTTCACAAATTTAGGCAGAGTATTGAGAATGTCACAATGGTTTAGAAAGTATGTGAACTCAATTGCAGAATCTCAAACATGTATGTGCATAGAAGTTTTCTGTTTGCAACCACTGCAATTTATCCAATAAGACATTTGATCATTTGACAAGGGATCCTCTTATATCGTGCGAATTTAAGCACTTAGTTTTTTGTGCCACTTGTCACTTCCTGTTTATTAATATGCTGAAGCCTCCACTTTTCAAATATTGTAAAATGGAAATCATCTGGGGCAAAGGACATATGATGTCACTTCCTGTGGTGCCAATAGAGAAGGAAGGCAAGTGATGCTACTTCTGGTACTTCCATGATTTTTATTAAAAGACAAAAAAGGGGTCAGCCCAGAATCCAGTGTGCATATCACTCCCAAGTGATTATCAGTTCAATCTTCACCCACAATTTATATTGAAAAGTATCCCACCAATTTGACACATCTGACTGTTAAGCAGCTTTTGTGTAAATACACAGACTAAGAAATTCTGAAGCTAGGAGCGTGGTTTCTTCTCTCCTTGCCCTTTCCTTTGATACAAAGAGGCTTAGACATAATTGGGAGAAGCATGGAGTTGCTATTGGCGAATCATATATGCGTACTACGTTGCAGGAGGTGTGTCTAATACCTCTTATTAGATATACATTTGTTTAAGCAAGTTGCAATTGTTTGTCAGATCTATCTGAATTCTACCCCCGTGTTTTGGTCATTTTGGTCAACACCCATTATTTGAATCTTAAACCATTCTTTGCTACTTCCTCACAGATGTTATATTATTTTAAATGTTTCTCAACTAACCTCAAACGTGGAGATTTTAAATCAGTTTTCCCAAACGCAAAGTTAAAAATAGAGTCCAACTCAAGTGGGCGAGACGAAAGTTGTTGAGGGCCAGAGATTTGTGGAAAATAAATAAGTAAATGAGTAATGTAACAAATGAATAAAACATGACTTTTGCCATACTGTGCCTTTTTATTGACAAAACGTACATTTTGGATATGTCCTGTAAGTCCAGGTAAAAAGAATGTCTACACCATAAATCAGCTGTTTCCAAGACCCTGAGAAATAAACAATGCGACATTGCTTCCAATGGTTTGGAAACACTTGAAAGATTGTAAAATTGCAGAGTACTAAGCTCAGAAAAACTATAACTGCTACTACCATGAGCCCACCTCTTCTCAGTGCATCCAAGATATGGGGCTTCGAAAAAGCATGTAAATCCAGGTATGGTGGCCTCTGGATTCTCTTTTAACCAGCGTGTTAAATGAAGAGAACATCAAACTAAAGAGAGCACGGCCTGCATTTTGTGATGTTACCCTACATGCTTTCTTTAGTCTCAGGACCTAAAAGGTGGTCCCCTTTAAGTGGGAATTAACATATACCTGACTTCTTCTTCTGCTTGTGCTCTGAGTTTGGTTGATACGCTTTGCTGTGGGGAGACAGTGCTGTATATCGAGATTCACAGGACTATACATTGTTACTATTAAAGTGAATGTATTACTCTGCAGGCCTCAACTCTGACCCTTGTCTTTATTTTAGCTGATGTTCGGGGTGTATTATGAGGTTCTAAGGCAATTTCATAGAGCATCAGTTTGTGACAGGTGCATAGATATTGACATAGGTTGAGAAATAGTATACACTACACTGCAGTGAACTAGCATTGTATTCACCGCCTACGGTCCTTATAAACAAAGCCTGCGGGATCTTGATGAGGGGGGTAATGGGAATTACCAGCGACCTCAGGATTTCAAGATCTATGGTAAATCTGCAGGTTTAGGTGAAATACTGAACAAAAACAAGCAGTAATCGCTGGACGAACATCAATTCGGTGGGAATGGGGGATTACAGAGAGGGGATGTGGTGTTTTCTTGTGTGCAAATAGTTTTTAAGTCTTATGGCGCATCAGGGTATCTTTATTGTCCAAGTTATCTGAGGAAGTGAGTGCTGCAGACAGCCATGAAAATAAAAAAAATACTTTAGTATCTCCTAAAATGGAGTCCTTGGGAGAGGAGTCTGATAGTCAAGTTATATACATATTAAAAAACAACTGTGCCCCAAAGAAGTTGGTAACAAGGACAGATGTGACAGTAAATCTGTTGTCTTAACCAGGCTGCATTTTAAAAATATCCTACATTGTTAAGAGACCTGCTGAAGATTTCTTTGTGTACCCACTAATTTCAAGGGTATACTATCATTAGGGTAGCTAGTAGTTAACGCACCTGCTGGGGAGACCTGAATGCATCTAGTCACATGCTTCACTCTCTGTACAACAGCATATGGGGTTGATGTGCCTGGTGCAAAGTGTAATACGTAACACGCAAGTCACCGGTTTGTATATTTTGTAAATAGCTCAGTGGGTTACTGCTTTTGTTACAGCCACACAACACAGTGCTCTTCATCATCAAGCACATTTAATTTCTCACATCCACTTAGTTTTTATTTTTATTCCATGACAGTCTTAAAGTTATCTTCCAATTTTTCTAAAAGTTTGTTATTTATTATATCTGTATTTGCCTGAAAATTGTGTGAGGTTGTGCCTGTACTGCATGTCCAAAAGTTGCGCAATGTCCCTAACAAGGTTGTTTATTGTATTTGAAAAGGTCTGACGCCTTTCTTTGCGCCAAAATAAAGCTTCTAAGTGAATAAATGCATTGTGCCTTATAATATAATTTGGTGTCTGTTTGATTAATGTTGATGCGGATAATTACCCTTTGCTAGTAAGGGTACTGACCAGTTTTTAGCCATACAACCCTCTTCATAAAGAAACTATACTAACGGGCATAAGGGAATAGAGTGATGCCTCCCGAAGGGAGGGAACCTCCAAAGACCTCTTATGCGATCAGGGAGTTCTACTGGAACCATTCCCCAGACTAGCAGGTATCGGGAAGACCCACCGGAGGCTGCCCAGATTTAGCCAAGGAAAATTCTGGTTAAATCATGTTGCTTCTCCACCCCCACGCAAGATATGTAATGGTAAAAAATCTTTCAGACATGCCATCATGTAAATGCTGTCCAGGGCGTGGAATCTGGTGGGGAGCAAAATTAGGCCCAGATCTCTGTACTGGGGTGAATGTATGACATTGTTCTGCATTCTGTCCATCAATTGTTCTTTTATTTGTCACCCCGAGTGGGACGGGTAAGCCCAGACGTGGGTCCCGTGCTCTCCATGCCACTGGAGTCAAGATATCCTGGCTGATGATGGCTGAAAGCCCGAAACCGGTCCTAGGATGCTTGTTTCCAGTACAGGGAGGATCTGGCCTGGCAGTTCGGGCTGGACTGTTCCCATTGGACGCGGGGCCAAGACTGATTTGCATATGGCTGGGTTCAAACTGGAATGGCATGGTGAGCAAAAAAACAATGGATTTAGGCCCAGATCTCTGTACTGGGGTGAATGTATGACATTCTTCTGAATTCTGTCCATCAATTGTTCTTTTTAAAATTGAGCAGTGCGATTTGCCATGGGTCTTCCTCACCCGCCGCGAACACTGCTCCGCTTCTGGCATCCTTTAATAGCAGGTGGCACAGTACAAGGACCAAATACAATGAACACTGCCGCCTTTAGGACCCTGTTTTAATTAATGTAAATATGAATGCATATTTGACAATGGAAAAAGTTATCAGATATTTGAGTAAATGGTCAGCAAAGCAATGACTGGGGGACAACCCTGGCAGTTACTGTCCTATTGGCCTGCCAGTCCCAGACTCAGTTCCTCCCAGTGTTTACTCAGCCATTCATCCCTCCAAAGTCGTTAAAAAAAAAGACCACCACATGTGGCTATATTGACACTTAACATCTGATAGTCTGTAGACAATTAGGTTTGTATGATTTTAAGACAAGTGGTATTTAGGTTTAAGGTAGCAGTACTGGTGGTAAAGACATCCCCACTGTCTTTACCACCAGGTCGAGTGGTAAAGACAGTGGGGATACAACAGCAATTAATGGTAGCCAGGTCTCGTGACTCAGTAGAACAATGAACTCAGAGACTCAGTATTTCATGCATCTGAGGTCGTTAAAATTATGGCCTTTTAGGTGGGTAAGAATACGCATCTGTTATGTTTCGTGGCCCAAAAATAACCTTGGAGTGAACACGCATTCAACAAATATGTGTCAGCTATATTAGTGAACATCCGACTTTGGCATCTGTGTTTTTAATCTAGTTTTAAGTTTTATAAAGTGCTGTCTATTACCTTTGGGATACTTCAGAAGGATGAGTGTTGACAAAAAAGTCTACTTCATGTGGAGATATGGAAGGATAGAGCTTGATCAGGAAAGGTCGGAATTTAGTTCCCGATTTCGAATTTGGCAGATGCGTCACATCTGCCAAAACGTGGTGGATGTCCTGTCCACCATATTTAGAACATACTGCAGTCTACGCACTCTAAATCTGGCAGACGGAAAGTCTGCCACTTTGTGGCAGATGTACTGCCACTGCCAAACTCTAAATCAGGCCCTTATAGTCCTGTTGTTAAACCCTTTCAGAGTTTTTGATTTAAAAGTAATGTTTATTGCAACAAATAATAATACAATTTATGTCTAAATTTGACAATATGGGATTAGATCTGCCAATTTTGGAATACATTTCACCGTGTGATCAGACAGGGAGAAAAGAGAGGGTCATGGAAAGTGGGGATGTGGACAACCTGACCTGCCCAAACACTTGTCCCCCAGGCGGGCCCTTCCCCACTCCCAGCAAAAATGACCTCATCTGGGGGTCACCTCCTATGTCCACGGGAAATTTTAAATGGATCCCAGCTTTGCAGAGCTTTTACGTCAGAACTGGAAACCTATTCTGTGAACCGGTTTCCAACCACCCATGTGTTAGGAGCTCTTCATCAGGAGCCCATGTAATAAGTGAGAAAATCAGGTATCACTTGGCAGCACCTTGTGGGTGAGCAGGCCTGTGGAAGTCAAATTGTACTATAAAAATATCGGGATTATTTTAAGGATGTTCCCGACATTGGCTGCAGTCTTTTGTGCCTAACAGATGTCTTGCGCCCTGCTGGCACCGCTCCACACCCGCTGTTTCCCCGCTCTTTCGTTGAGCAATACTAAGACATGGCTCCTAAGCCTTAGACCACAAAAATGTGCCCTAGGCGGGCATACCATCTTCTAAAGCTGTGGATTTAGAAGTAGATATGACACACCAACAAACAGGAACAGACACAGGAAGTCGACTTATTATGGTCTTAAGCCGACAGTTTTCCAGACCATGGTTGTTTGTGCAGATAAAGACAGCAGGGTCCTAAGATCTACGGTACTCTCGAGGGCATTCCATAGCTATTTCTGCCCAATCAGCTGAAATACCCTTGAAATTCTCAACCCTGGGAGATAAGATAATTCTGCGAGAAAAGCAAAGCAAAGCAAAACAGGAGATGCAAACAAACAGATTCAAACGTTTTGGCAGACGACGTTTTGAAGCCAGAAATACGTGGGCGCAGATAGGACCCATAAAAGATGTTTATTTGTTTCAAAGTAAATTATCGTTGTCACTCAAAGTCCTGTTTCTTTAATTGTGCTGGATGACAGAATCGAATCTGTTTTAAATGAGACCAAACTTCAGACAATATATACATTCAGAAGCAGGGAGGTGAGACCATACATTAATGCAGGAGGGTGGCACCGCTGGTTCTTGCAGGCTGGTGAATGCCAGAGTATGCAAAAATAACACATTTACAATTATTAAATCTAAATTGTAATCATTGACTTAGTCAGGGGTGATCCTGAAAATCTGGCATGGATTCACCGTTAGCGAAAAGCCCTGGACGCCCGAACAAGGCTTGAGGAAGATGAGTCGGAATCTCTGTGATTGAACATCAAAGTAATTTCACAAACTGTTGGTAATAACTCTGTCATTTTTTTTTATCTACCTGTGACTTTCCCATTCACATTTCAGTTTTGTGCAAAGGGTGTCCTTCATTGCCACTTCAGGGCTCTTTTGCTTATAGCATCTTGACAGATTTAGAGTGTGAGTTATTTGGATCTGAGATGATGTTGTCGGGATAATAATTGTGGACCATAAAGGGGTGTGTATGTGTCAGGTGCCCTCTGATTGGCCTGGTGGTATCAGCTGGCTGACCAGTTCTGGGTAAGGTTGTGGGATGTGCTCTTGTAGAATGACTGCCAAACATGTGCAACGTCTCTTGGACGTTCTCAAACCAGGGGCCTAATAGATGCCCTCCACCCCCCCCCCGCCCCTGTGCAGGGGGGGGGGGCAGCCTCCAGGGTTCCTTGTTTTGGAGGGTCCTCCTCATACTCTAAGACATGCGATTGCATGCCTTCCAGAATGTGTGCAATGGCATGGAATAAGAAATAGTTCAATGCTCTGGAAAGCCTCTCTGCTCTCTCGAGCCGGCCCCTGCAGCTGGGGGGTGGGGCAACCGTTCAGGGGGCCCCCATTGGGACCAAGACCAATGAATATCTGTGCAATCTGGGAGACACCAGGTCCCTTATCACATTCTGCAGGGAGGCCTCATCATTTTATGTGATGCAAGTCTGAGACATGACCTTGAAGGTCTCACAAGCATGCTGTGTGCTACACAAAAGCCTGCCATATATCTACTTTGCGGGGAAGAAATGGGTGCCTAGATGAAGGTGCCCTGCCTTCTGACTGTTATTGAATTTCAAGCTCCACATGTTGAAAAGTACTAATTCTGCCATTTACCTGAGTGAGTGAATATTTTTCGTCGCCATATTTTCAGAAAAATGAGTAAGTATGCTACCAAGCCTAGTAATGTCGGGAAGCTTCACAACCAGGGCACCTGTACTTAGCACACTACTCACTCTGGTTTGGACGCACTCTGTCCCCAGGCAGCCGTTGTTCGGTCTTCATGCATTCTGACCACTGCAGGAAAACACAATATGTACAAAATATTACGATAAAACAAATTCACAAAATTATAAAATTAGGGTTTTGAGTAAGGGAATATTTCAAATTAAATAAGAGAACACATAGTTTCTGAGTTTACATCGCATGTGGACTGCAGAGGAAGCCATCGTTTTTAAATTTAAAAACACCAATTAAATACAAAATGAATGCAATACCATAAACCAGAAAGCATAACAAAACATGACATATTATACTATAACTACACATAGCATAACACAACAATATTAACACGAATGTGGTCAACAAATGAGGCTGTCGCTGTGAAGGCGGGCCTTCCAACTCACACGGTGCCACAGTGTGTCACACAATATCGGCTACTTTACACAGTAACCTCATGAGTAGCCAATATCACACGGTGCGTGCACACAATTAACTTGAAACCCTTGCAGAAAGCAGGTTCCATCTAATTGCTTGGATGGTCTGCGCAGCCGATGTCTATTATGGGCTGTAAAAAAATTCACAGGAATTCGCGTTCAGCCTCAAACGTTTTGTTTTGGTGTGGGATGGTGCGGGGAGAGTTAAAGAGCCTTAGGCTGTACTGGGCACAGGGTCCAGCGCGGAGAGGTGTGGCGCAGCAGCCAGTGCAGCTGACTCTGGAGCGCAGGACTCACTGTTCGATCGCCGGAGGCAGCTCAGCTCGGCATCATGTGACTCTGGGCAGTAGCTCACTTAATCTCCCCGACAGTCCCCAGCGCCTGGAAACCCTTAGGGGTGATAAGTTGAGCTTTACAAATCTGCTATCCAATCGACCCCCACCTGCCCCCTGTGGTAACGGAGCCACCCGGCCCGTTCCGCTACGCAGGACACGCATCCACGCACCCGGAGGGCGGGCACGCCCGAAGGTATAAATAAACGGGCTCAAGATCGCTCGTGGTCTTTGGCCCACACTAGTAACCCTGACTGCTGTGTCCCTTATGTTGCCGGCGCCTTAT
Source organism: Triturus cristatus (assembly GCF_964204655.1). Taxonomy (NCBI): domain Eukaryota; kingdom Metazoa; phylum Chordata; class Amphibia; order Caudata; family Salamandridae; genus Triturus; species Triturus cristatus. The sequence goes on from NC_140586.1 coordinate 255,964,745, forward strand.
TACACTAGGCCTGCCCCCATTCTACATTGGCGACGAGAGCGGAGCCCACCCGCGCATCGCCCCTCCCGAGTACCTGCAGTGCGGCGATCCCACTGTCGGCGTTCCGAGCAGTCCGCGGAGGCGGGACAGTCTGCGTTTCGACACGCGCGCCCTCGCGCTGACAGGCAGGGCCGCTCGTGACGCTCTGGAGCCCTGGGGGAGGATCGTCTGCCCGCCCACTGCCGGTAAGCTCGCCCCGGAGGGGGAAATCGACCCTCGCGAGCCCGTGCTGTGTCTGGCTGAGGTGGGGAGTGCCCCTTGGTCGTCTGCTGTGCAAGGCCCCCACCTGCCCTGAGAAAGTGTGCGTGAGGGAAGAGAGCTGCAGGGGCGTCCTCGGCAGTGCCTGCCTGAGAAGCTCAGCCCACCGGAACAGGCTGTATTGAAGGGAGCAGCCAGTGGTCTCGCCTGCGCGCAGCGCCAGCCAGGCAGCTACATTCATCCCAGGCGGGGGAGGAAAGAGACAGTGGTCTCGCCCGGAGAGCGGACCTGCAGCCACGGCCAGAGAGGAGTGTGTTGACGGAGAGATGCAGCAGGCATGACCACCCCCGGCACCAGTGGAGGAGGCACCCCGCAACCGCCACCGCAGCGGGCCGCGCAGCCAGCGCCCGCCGCGCCTGGACATGGCGCAGTAGCCCCGCTACCTCCGTTTAGCGAGCTTTCGGACCCCTCTACGGCGGCAGTGCGATGGCGCTCATGGATCGGACGGTTGGAGCACTACTTTGTTGGGGTGCGAGAAACGGATGAAACAGTTAAGAGATCTCTCCTCATGTGCTATGGTGGCGAGGAGCTGTACGACCTCTTCGAGACCCTACCAGACAGAGGGAACGCCAACGACTATGCGGGTGCTATAAGGGCCCTAAATCGTCACTTTGACCCCCAGACTAACCCCGACTTCGAGTGGTTCAAGCTCCGCCAGGCGCGACAAGAAGAAACGGAAACCATCGACGTCTTCTATGCCCGCCTTCGCAAACTCTCGCTATCGTGCACGCTACCGGACCAGAGAGCAGAGATTCGGGCGCAGCTCATCCAGGGTTGCCGGTCGGTCCCACTGCGGCGCCTCATCCTACGGCAGCCGGGCATCTCCCTTGACGAGATCTTGATTCTGGGCCGGTACCACGAGCTATCCAATGCACGCGCTGGAAGCGGCCCTCAACCGGCCGGCTGCGGCCCGAAAGCGCCTGCAGTCAAGGAGGAGAGAGTGGATGTACTGCAGAGGCGACCGACCCAGCAGCGCGGAGCCACGAGGGCTCCGCAGAGGGACGCCTGCGGTAACTGCGGCCTAGACCACCCACCAGGCGGAAGGTGCATCGCGAGAGGACAGACGTGTCTGAAGTGTGGACGGGTGAACCATTTCGCGAAGGTCTGTAGAGGCGGAAGAGTGCGAAGCGGTGCTGGGGGCACGCGAGGTGCAGCGGCGAGTGTGCGCCAACTGAACTGACGTTGGAGGAATCCACCGCCCAAGGAGACAACACCAAGCGGGAATTCGAGGGCGAGGCGGAGGATGACGAAGTGTTCTTCGTCTCGTTTGTTGGCAGAGAAGGCACGAGGCGCAGGCCGCCGCCCATGTGTGAAATCACGGTGGCCGGGTCTCCGGTGAGCGCTCTCATTGACACTGGGGCGTCGGTGAACGAAATGGATAGCTGCCAGTACGAGAGACTGTCGCCACGACCACCCCTGCGACCCTCCAAGGCCCAAATCTTCACATATGACAGCGACAAGCCACTGTCCCTGCGAGGGGTGATCGAAGTTGAAGTCGTTAGTGACGGCAGAAAACTGGCCACGACGTTCCACGTGGCGGAAGGAAAGCGGGGCACCCTGCTGAGCTGTCACACCGCCGAAGATCTGGCGCTGGTGTTCTTCGCGAACCAGGTGCACGACCTGCACGCCAGGGAGATGTTGAAGGACTTCCCCATGCTGTTCCGAGGTCTTGGATGCCTGCGCGGGAAACAGTTCAAACTGCACGTGGACCCTACGGTCCGGCCCATGGCGCTCCGGCATCGGAGGATACCATTCCTCCTGAGACCACGAGTGAAGGAGGAGTTGAAGAAGTTGGAGGACCTGGGGGTGATCGAAAAGGTGTCGGCCCCACCCCGTGGGTGTCCCCCCTCGTTGTGGCGCCCAAACCCAAGCAGTCAGGCGCCATCCGCTTGTGCGTCGACATGCGCCTCCCGAACAAGGCAGTGAAGCGCGAAAGACACCTCACACCCACCATGGATGATATTGTGGCCGACCTCAACGGCGCCCAGTGGTTCACAAAACTGGATCTCAATGCAGGATACCATCAGCTAGAGCTCCACCCGGACAGCCGCAACATCACCACTTTCTCCACCCACGTTGGCCTACGGAGGTACAAGCGGCTGAGTTTCGGGATCTCGTCAGCTGCGGAGGTGTTCCAGAATGCCATACGGGAAACTCTCTCTGGACTCCAGGGAGTCATCAACTTGAGCGACGATATACTGGTATTCTCAAAGACTTTGGAAGAGCATCACCGGCATCTTCGAGACACACTGCAGCGGCTGGCGGACAGTGGCCTTACCCTGCACGAGGCCAAGTGCTCCTTCTACCAGGAGTCGGTCGAGTTCTTTGGCTACGTCTTCTCCAGGGAAGGGTTGAGAGTCGATCCGAAGAAGGCGGAAGCGATCCGAGCTGCCACCGAGGTCAGGAGTTTTCTAGGGATGGCAACCTACTGCGGACGGTTTATCCCTAATCTCGCGTCCTTGTCGGAGCCACTCCGACTCCTCACGAAGAGCGGCCAGCCCTGGACCTGGGCAGCGAAGGAAGATCTAGCATTCCAGGCGGTCAAGGACGCGCTCATCGACGACAAGGTCATGGCGTATTTCAGACCACATAGGCAAACAGAGGTGGTAGTGGATGCGAGCCCCGTCGGGCTGGGTGCAGTCCTGATGCAGGAGACGGAAGCGCGGGAGTGGGTCCCCACCGCATATGCCAGCAGGGCCCTGACGGCCACCGAAATGCGGTATGCGCAAATCGAGCGAGAGGCGCTGGCCATCAAGTGGGCCTGCCAGCATTTTCACCTCTACCTGTATGGTCACGACTTCCGGGTGGTCACCGACCACAAGCCCCTTGTCCCGCTCTTCGCTGGCACCGCACGACTGGGCCCACCACGGATCGAGAGATGGGCAGTCCAGCTGCAAGCCTACCGGTTCGAGGTAGTCTTCCGACCCGGGGCCAATAACCCTGCTGACTTTCTGTCAAGACACCCGGGCCCAGCCCAATCGGGTCCAGATCCGTCGGATGCGAGCTGCACGGAAGAGTTTGTCCGGATGGTGTCACAAGCGGCGTGCCCGGTGGCACTCACGCTGGAGGACATTGGCAAAGCCACGGAGTTGGACGAGTGCCTCATCAAGGTGAAGCAAACGCTGGTGAACCGCAATTGGCGGAACATCCTGGACGGGGTGCAAGCCCTCACTGAAGACGAGAGAGCTTTTCGGCAACAGGTGTGGAAGGCGCAGAGTGAGCTCAGCGAGGGGCCACAGGGAGTGGTCATGAGAGGGGCCTCGCTCGTCATTCCGAGGAGTCTCCAAGGAGAGGTGGTTCGCCTGGCTCACCAAGGGCATCAAGGCGTCTCCAAGACCAAGGCCAGGCTACGGAGCAAAGTGTGGTTTCCTCGGATGGATGCCATGGTAGAGGAAGTCGTCCGCAACTGTCACTCGTGTAACATCACGGGGGGCGAGCCGGCACCACATCCGGTGATCACGGAAGACCCGTGTCTAGAACCCTGGTCCAAGCTGTGTGTGGACTTCGGATCTTTCCCAGATGGGCGACACACCTTGGTGGTAGTGGACTCGCACTCCAAATTCCCGGTGGTGGAAGTGGTGTCCTCCACAGCATTCAGCCAGGTGAGAGCGGCGCTGGACCGCATATTCGCCATGATGGGCCTGCCCGAGGAAGTCCGGTCGGACAATGGGCCGCCCTTTCAGGCAAGAGAGTTCCAAGAATACCTGGCAGCCCGAGGAGTCCGGCACCGGAAGATCACCCCGCAATGGCCCCAGGCCAACGGAGAGGTAGAGCGGTTCATGCGCACGATGAACCGGGCACTGAAGATAGGAGTGGACCAAGGGGAAGATGCGGATCAATGCCTATCACAGTTCCTCAGTGCGTACCGCCGGACACCTCACTGTACCACTCGGTGCGCGCCTGCGCACCTCGTATTCAGGAAGGCCCCCAGAGACAACATCCCGGCGAGTCAGGCGTGGCAGCCTCGGCCGCTGGACCAAGGTGCGGCTCAGGACAGGAGGCGGACCTCCAATGAGAACGCCAGTCGGGCTCGGAGGGCCCAGGCGAGGAGTCTCCGGGTGGGGGACAAGGTCATCATGAAGGACCGTTATCCAAACTGGAAGTATCGCACCCCGTTTGAACCGGAAGTGTGGGAGGTAGTCAGGGTGCAGGGCACCATGGTGTCGGTCCAGAGAGGAACACGAGTAGTGACCCGAAACACCTCCTGGTTCAAGCAAGTCACCACGGCCCCACGAGAGACTGACCCGCAGGAGGAGGAACTGGATGCCGGAGAAGGGGGTAGCTCGTCCGGAGGGCAAGCGAGCCCACAGCGGAGCACGCCCCCACCGTCTGGCGTGGAAGAACGGGAGAACGGGTCCTCCGAAGGTGCGGGGGTACCCAGTGGAAAAGGAACCTGTGGGACCGGACGAGGAGACGTCCCCCGGAGCCAGCAGTATGGCCTCCGGCCGAATCCGGCCCCTAATCAGAGACTGAGGGACTTTGCGTGGTGTGCGCAAGAGAGCCGAACTGTTCCGTAGCGAGTGATCTCGATATCTGAAAGATTGGAGGGATGTGGTAACGGAGCCACCCGGCCCGTTCCGCTACGCAGGACACGCATCCACGCACCCGGAGGGCGGGCACGCCCGAAGGTATAAATAAACGGGCTCAAGACAGCTCGTGGTCTTTGGCCCACACTAGTAACCCTAACTGCTGTGTCCCTTATGTTGCCGGCGCCTTATTACACTAGGCCTGCCCCCATTCTACACCCCCCTCAAACAATGGAGATTTTTTTCACAAGTTGGCATTGTAGAGATGCACTTATACTAAGAAAAAGGGAACTGATATGGCAGGGCATGAGGTCCTACCCTCTTCAAAAAAATTTTTTAAAATATCACCTCAAATACTTCCTTTCTGTTTATTGGGAGTTGATGTGAATTGGCTGGGATTCATTTTTACTCAGCAGGGCAAGAAAACATAGAAAGTGGAATCAGGAAAGGAAGAGGCAAGACAGGAAGAATCGCAGCTGGGTGGTGAGGAGCTGGCACCGAAAGAGGGAAGTTACAGAGGAGAGGAGAGAGGGCAGCAAAATGGAAGGAGAGGAGCGATTTTTTCTTCAACAGATGGGGACTGCTAGTTCCTTGCTGGACTTTGCCGGTCTAGTTCCCGGACTCCCAACCAGCTGCATGGCTAATTTGCCTGTCTGCACCCGATGCTCTCATGTCACTGCAGAAAGAGAAATTACAGCCTCGAACCCTTCATTTCCTCCCCTTCACCTGTAATCCAAGATTTCAGACAGCCGGACTCTGAAATGAGCACAGAATTGTCCCAGAAACCACTGAGGCTGCTTGAAGAGATGCATAATATCCACTGTTTTTTACACAAGATTCAGAAAGAACAATTCTCCTCTCTAAAGTACTCATGTCTATTTAGAAAACTTCATGGCCTGTGATTTTTCATAAACACGCACAGGCACACATATACAAACACATTCGCACACACACGCTCCCTCGTACCAAAATAATGTCACAGTAAGGTTATCAAGCACACACACTTATATAATATGCCACATAAAAAGGCTATCACACACGCAGGCTCTCACGCTCTCTCACACATACAACTATGCCACACAAACTGTTTTCCACATATACTATTTCCCTCAGCCTCTCCCACATTAACTCTTTAACACCGAGGTGCACACTCCCTCCACACAAATAATGTCACACAAATATAACTTTGATCACATAAACAACACACTTTCTTTGGCAACCTATCACACTCTCACACACACTGCTGTCCACTCACTATGCAATCAGATTCTATCTACATCTTCCACACATCCTGCAGCATTCTCACAAATTCACACACTTACTCACACATGTAGACTGTCACACAAACACACTGTCTATGATGACCAGAGTTTGAAAACAAAATAAGGGACATTTCACAATCCTTAAAGTAGGACTACAATTTCTCATGGGATGAGAGGCACCGAATAACATAAAGGACAATGCAAGGCAAATAAATCAAATTTAACTTTTATGTTAAGTATTATCTCTGTTTATATAGATTTCTGAAAAAAGCTTCAGACAAAGCCTGCATTAGAACATATAAAAGTGTGCTTGCCTTTGTGTTCAGTCAACCCTCTAAAACAAAAGGGACATATGCTAAATTTAGCTAAATCTTCAGGAACAGATGATGAACAAGTATTGGTAAATGCAATAGGTTTTGCCTATGTGATTAATAATAAGCAGTTTTTTTAATGTAAGTTGTAGATTGCTGAGTAGTTGTGCAGTATAAGTTACTGAAACTCCATTAAAGTGTTATGACTTGTAAATTGAGAAAAGCAGAAGATATCGGGCTGGTAAAAGTGTTACGCTCCATTTACACAGCTGAGAGAGACAATAGATTAAGGGCCCTAAAAGAAGAAGCATGGGATAAACAAAAGCAGCTACGATAAAAAATAGTAAGGATTTCTAGCTCATAATCAATGCCCTGTTTCTTAAAGATGACACAGTTATCTCCCTAGATCAGCATGTAACAGGAATTGACTGGGTAAGCCACTTCATGGGGGTATTTGGCATAGAAGGGGAGGACTCTGCAACAACCTCGCCCTCTGCACTCTGAACATTCGTGCATGATTTTACCTTGTCCAATCATTATTTTACCATTTTTATGTTTATTGCTGATTGCCGTGTGATATTCTCTTACTCGTGTTGCTTACCTTGGGGCACTTTATTACTTTAAGGAGACTCTCTGGTCCACCACGGTCTCATCAGTAGAACGATTGAGTGGAGAGAGGCAACCCTGTTGGTGGTCGATTAGTCCGTCGACTGCCGCCATCTTTTGAGCAGTTGACGCTCTAGTTGTTCACTTTGCTTCTTGCACGGGCTTTGGCCCTCATACATAAACTAAGCCCACACACGGACGCGAGCAGCGGGTGCGCCTTAGGTGCGCCTAAGGCAAGCCCGTCTGCGCCCATCCGCCCCTGAACACTGCCAGCTGCCAGAGAGGCTGCTCCCCGCTCTTAAGAGGTAGCTCAAAATGCCCGCTCACACCTATTCAATGAGACCAAAAGCACATGGTGTATGGGGAAAATATCATTGTGCAGTGGCCCTTTCTTTGGCAAGTGTTCTTACTGCAATCGGTCTCTGGCACCCCCTTCTCCGGTGGCTGCTTCTCCTCACTCCTACCCCACAATCTCTCAAGATTCAAATAATCATGCATCCAGTAAGGTGACACATGAGAAGGGAGGGAAATCATACAATTTAAAGGGTCTGTACTTCAACGCAAGGTCTATTCCTAAACACGCGGCTGAAATCTGGGCTCTACTAGATTCCCTCAAACCAGACATCTGTTTCTTCACGGAAACTTGGTTGCATAAACTGGCCGCTCCAGCTTTGGCCATTGCCCTTCCAGAAGAGTACAGAGTCTCTAGACTTGATAGAGTGGGGAAGAAGGGGGAGGCCTGGCCATTGCTACTCACTTACCTCTATACATCAAACTCTTGGACGCAATCTCTACCCCAAGGCTGGTGCTGAAGGCATTTAAACTGGAGCTGGCACATGGCCCAAAGTGGTCGGGAGCTGTGGTTTACCACCCCCCAGGTGAAAACAAAAAGCTTTTTGTACCTCACTATTGGAATCCCTTGCACCTCTCACCTTGCAGTCAGACAACTTCCTACTAGTAGGAGATTTCAACCACCATTTAGACATTGCTTCCGACCCAGATTCCGTATGCCTGATAGCAGCTATGGAATCTCTTGGTCTCTCTTCTAAAGTATTCAGACCCACTCATATAGCGGGACATACGTTGGATACCATCTTTTCGAACTTTCAGGATCTAGTAGTGGAACCCCATATAGCTCTAACCTGGACAGATCATTTTGCCCTAAAATTCTCGCTGGAAATCCCTAAGCCTATCAACAAACCTCAGTATCTCTGGGGTTCTCGGAAGCCTTGGAGGAAGGTGACCCTAGCCTCATTCACCCCCGCATTCACTGCCCCAGTACTTCGGGACTGTGTGGGTAGTGATGCGGCACTGGAAACGCTGGAGGCCTCGGTGACTAAGGCTCTGGACATTATTGCCCCATGTAAAGTAGGCAAGATCTGGGAAAAGTTAGCCCCAGCTCCAAGGTATACCGATGGCCTCAAGAAAGAAAAAGCCGCATGCAGAAAAAGGGAAAGAAAATGGAGAAAATCAAAACAGGAGTTGGATAAACTAGCCTATAGAACAGCTCACAGAGCATACTTAAACTACTGTAACACAGCTAGAAGATCTCACCTAGGGTCTAGAATTAGCGAAGCTAAAAACTCCTCCAAAGAGCTGTTCAAGATCCTTAAAGAGTTCACCAACCCAAGGGTTAATAATCATTCTCTTCCGTCAACTCAAAAGTTATGTGATGATCTTGCTAATCACTTTAAGCTAAAGATTGATTAAATCTATAGCATTTTTAGCAAGAGGGGGAACTCAGCGTGGGATCACACAATCCTGAAGATCCCATCTCTCCCCAGAGAGATGCGTTGAAAGCCCCATTGGAGGCTTTCAATGCCATCACGTCGGAGCAAGTCCAGTCTTTGTTAGCACCTATAAAATCTGGCTCCCCTCTAGACCTGGCCCCTCCTTTTCTCATCTCAGCTCTCGCCCCGGCCCTTGCGGCTCCGATTACTGAAGTCTGTAATCTATCTTTAGCCACTGCCACCTTCCCTCAGAAATGGAAGAAGGCTCAAACAAGACCCTTATTAAAAAACCCTTATTAAAAAAAACCTGGCCGACACTTTGGATCTGCAAAACTATAGACCCATCTCTCTTCTTCCTTTTTTTTCTAAAGTTATGGAAGCTTTGATTAACAAACAGTTAACTGAATATCTTGAACAGAACAACACACTTGATTCTTCCCAGTCAGGTTTTCACACGTCGTATAGCACCGAATCCGCGCTAACTTAAGTAACGGATACGATTAGGCTGGCCTTAGGCAAAGGGACAGCAACTATGCTGATTCTCCTTGATCTGCCAGCAGCGTTAGACACCATCTCTCATCTAATCCTAGTGTCCAGGCTACGAGAGATTGGTGTCCGCGGAACGGCATTAAAATGGCTGGAAAGCTTCCTGGCTGACAGAACACAATGAGTCCAAATAGATTTGTTTATATCGCAGACCACGGCTGTAGACAAAGGGGTCCCACAGGGCTCCATCTTAAGCCCCACTTTATTCAAAATCTATGTGTCTTCCCTGGCCACTATCATTAGATCTTGTGGCTTTGACACCATCTAGTACGCGGACGATCCTCAATTGATATTTACTACTGATATGGATCCCACATCGACCAGAGAAAAATTCCAAAAACTGAATGTTAAAAACGGCAGCATGGATGACTGCGAATTTCCTACAGCTTAACACCAATAAAACCGAGATTCTGCTGTTTGGGAAAGGAGGGTATCTCTGGTCCTCAGACTGGTGGCCATCCGAGCTAGGAGAAAAATGGGTGAAAAATGTGGATGTTCTAATTGATGACAGACTCTCCATGGAAGAACACGTAAAAAGCATCTCTGGCACATGCTTTGGCCTGATGCGAATGCTTAGAAAGATCTTTCCCTGGATTCCTCTCTCAGCAAGAAAATCCCTTATACAGGCACTTCTAGTGAGCAGACTAGATTATGGAAACTCCCTACTGGTAGGGATCAGGGAAGATCTATTATCCAGGCTGCAGGTTGTGCAGAATCCAGCCGCGCATCTAGCCCTTAATCAGCCTGCTCAAACCCCTTCGGAACCCCTCCTACGACGGCTTCAATGGCTGCCCATCAGGAAAAGAGCAGTGTTTAAGCTTCTATGTCTGGTATTCAAAACACTCCAGGAGAAGGGTCCAGCTAACCTGAGGAAGAAGCTAAAACCGTATATCCCCTCTCGCCAATTGAGATCAAGTGATCGACGGCTACTGTGCCCCTTAAGAATTAATAGAGTCAGAATGGGTGGCCGTTCTTTCTCGTAACTCGCCCCCTCTCATTGAAACAAATTGCCAGATAACATCCGTACATGTTCTAATCTCTGGCAGTTTAAAAAACTTTTCAAAACCTGGCTGTTCTGTCACTAATCAGCAGTCTCTGCTCTGCCTTGTCTGATATTGTGGCGCCGAGAGATCCCCATGAAGATGATCCGTTTTGCGCCTAATAAAAACAAATAATAATAATAATAAAATAATAATAACATCATGCTGTCCGACTCGCCAAGAGGTAACTAAATTATATTTTGCCCTGGACGAAATGCAAAATGCACTGAACCAATGTAGTAGATTTAGGGCAGCTGGACCAGATGGTGTGCCGATAGACTTCTTTTTACTGAACCATGAGCTTTGGGCACCGTTACTTACTAATGTTTTAAATGCCATTTCACAATCTAATGTCCCCCCTTCTTGGAAAAGGTCAGTGATCATATCAATCTTTAAAAAGGGAAATAAAGCATTGGCGAATTACTATTGACCAATATCGCTGTTAGACAATACAGCAAAATTAATGGGCCGTCTCCTACTAAATAGGTTAGAGGACTGGGCTCAAGAAAACAAGATACTAATTCAAACACAGTACGGTTTTAGAAAAATAAAGGTACTGTGGACCAGTGCCTCAATCTAAATGTATTGATTGCTAAATATACAGCAGCAAAAGAGGGCCACCTTTATATGGCCTTTATGGACCTCTTGGTGAATAATGAAAGACATGGGAGTAGATTAAACAATAATTAACTTTATTTGGGAGTTGTACTCCTCAGCCACGGGGGGAGAGGGGGAGTGTTCTAGACACTTCCCACTCACTCGTGGCGTCAGGCAAGGATGCGTATTTGCGCCCTTCCTATTCTCTCTCTACACGAATGGCATGGAAGCCGCATTGGTGGGGTCCACTAGCGATGTCCCTGTTGTTAATTCTGCTCCCATTCCTCTCATGTTATACGCAGATGACACGGTATTGCTGGCTTGGACCGGCAACGCGCTGCAGACGCTCGTAGACACTTATGTAAAGTTTATGAATAACCTGGACCTCAAAGTAAATGAAACTGAGTCATTTGAGCTCGTGGCAGGAGCAAGATTAAGAAACCAACCTACTTGGAATTTTGAAGGGAGGAAATTGGAGGAGGTAGAATCATTCTGCTACCTGGGGGTACTGCTTGACTCCAAAAATACATGGGAAAACATGGTGGCCAATAGAGGCCATTGATAGAAAGAAGCTTAGGGGAGAATGTTAACTTCATTAAGAAATTAGGGTCTAAACCGATAGAAACCATAAAAAAGATATACGAAGCAAAAACAATATCCTTGGCAACTTATGGAGCACCAGTGTGGGGTTTCATTCCTATATCTAGTCTACAACAAATTGAGAATACATTTTGGAAATGCCTGATTGGTGCTCCTTAATCTTGTTCCTCTTAAAAACATCCATATCAAACTGGATGTTCCCTTCATCACGGACCAGATTCACTCCCCCCCCCCCCCTTGTGGCACTCAGGAGGAGGGAAACATTGAAGCTAACGCAAGACATTCTATTTGATTGCCTGAAGCTCAACAGGTCTCGGAAAATAAAATGGTTGCAATCTGTCAAGCATAGCCTCTATACCTTTGGCTTGTCCAACATATTTGATGACCCAATTACTCGCACCTCCATTTCCAGGACAGAACTGCAAAACCGTTTAATTGAAAAACAGAGGAATATGAGATGGGAAGCCAATTTTTGTAAAATAAGGGTTAAACAATATCACCAAGAACCAAAAATAAATAGATCTGAACTTAATTATCTATTATTTGTGACAAATACTTATCACAGATTTCTGGTAGTGAGATTTCGATTGAATAACATTCCCCTAAAGCTTGGCTATCCTACAAATACTCATTCCATGAATGCGTTGTCTGTTTGCCCTTGCTTTGCGACTCTTCGTCAGCTCAATGTGACCTCCACTTGTTATCCTTCTGTAACTTTTATTGCGAGGAGAGGAAGAGGGTCATCCGTCCAATTTTACGTAGTTACAGTGTGAGGCAATGTCGACCAGCATTATACTTTTAAAAACAGCCGTCTGACCCCTTTACTTGCTATGGTTTGGCCTTGTTTATCCAAGGCGCTATAAAAAAACGCAAGCAGTCTTTGCAACATAAGAAATTAAACTGTTTCCAATTCTGCTTCACTTTTTAACCGTATTACAGTTTTTATCTGTACATATTTTATTAAGTGCTGTTTTAATGTATATTATGATATTATAGTTTGTTTGTATGTAGAATACTTTCATGCCGTTCTATCAATTGGCGAAAGAGTGAGTTTTTTTTATTTTTGAAAAACAATATATTGTGCTGTTACTAGTGGAATTATAAAGCGGGGAGCTAAGGTAAATGGGAGAAGACAGAGAAATAAAACATGTTCCCGATAAGTACAGTGTGAATGCAGATGATGCAGGGCACCGAGATTAGGTGAGACTGCCCCGTGTGTCCCTTGCAGCGCCTTGGTCTGACTGGAAAGACATCTTGCAGCTATAAATGCTGAGTCATGCCACGGGGTCCTTTGTGTGCCTCTGGACATCCCTGTAGTCTGAAGGAGAACTATTAAAAAGACCCAGAGATAAGAATATTGGATGGGAGCAAATTATGTAAAAAATATGAGAGCTGTATCTGTGGAAACAGAAATAAATAAAATGAGGGTGACCTGGGAAGAGGCGGCAAGACAAGAGGACGAGAGATATGGCCTGCAGATGCACTAATAAGGCGTGCATGTTAAGAAAAGCAAACAAGCAACACAAGTTAAGAGGCTGAGTGTTAGGTGAGCTTCTGGAGGGAATTCTGTACTCTTGACTCTGTCCCAGAAAACACACTTAAGAGATGACAAGAGGATATGGTGTAGCAGTCAGAGCTGCTGACTTCGGACTTGGGGACTGTGGTTCAAGTCTCGGCATTGGCTCAACGTGCTGTGATTCTGGAGCAAATCATTTAATGTCCTTGCGACTACAACAAGTGAATGTGAAATGTAACTGGTGCTCATGTAAAGCACAAAGTACATTTTACTAAACTGCAAGCATGAGAATTTAACTTATTATAAATGCATAACAATTAGCCCTCCCTCACACGACAAACCACAGAAAATGTGGTGAAATCAAACTACTTGCTGCAGGCTGTAAACTGTGTTTTTTAACCCCTTCCCTGCTCATGACGGAACCACTCCGTCATGAGCCACGGGCGCCGTGTGCTCATGACGGAGTGGTTCCGTCATGCTGCGGCCGTTGGCAGCCGCTCCGCCCACGCGGCGCTGATTCCCCGTCTGTGCGGGCGATTAGCGCGAGTGGGCGGAGTCGTGACGGAACCACTCCGTCATGAGCACAGCGCGCCCGTGGCTCATGACGGAGTGGTTCCGTCACGAGCATGGCGGCGCCGCGCTGCCCCCAAACCCCCCAAGCGCCGCGGCAAAATTTGGGCCGCGGCGAAGGGGTTAAACAACAAATGTCTGTTTGTGGAGTTTATCAGCAGTATCTCATCTTTAGCACTGTTTAACAGCTCGGGGGACTAGGTGAACAGTAAGCATTTTGAAAGAGGTGTGATTTGGCTCAAAGGAGCGCTGCATGATAAAGGTGTAAAGCAGCCTCTTTTTGGCACTTCCAGCAAGATGCTTCCGCTGCTGAAAGCAAATCTGCCAAAAGGGTTGAGTTTTGTCCTGGAAGGAGGAGGAACAGAGGCCATGGAGGGGTCAGTGAGAGAGGAGTACAAGCACCAATGATGAGGAAGCAAAGACAATACAGGGGAAGCAAGAAGAAAAAGCCTTTGCTGATCGATGCTGCTCGCACAAGTGCATTTCGAAAGGGGACAAAGCTGTAAACTACTTTTCCCAAATTCACATGATGCCAAAACCTCAAGTTGTAGAAGTCTAGACTTGAGGACAGATGTTATAAATGCCTTAGTGTAATTGAAAATAAAATAATGTTTACTTGTTAGTCAATTGGTTTGGTAAATTGCAAATCCACTTAAATGAATGGGCGTCCTATTATGAGGTGTTACGGAGTGTATTTATGGCATTTGGCATAATTGCTACACCTCTGTTTGATTCGCATAAAGCGCCCTCCATTCAGACAGCTGAAAAAAGCAAGGCCCGGAGAGAGGGAAGAGGATGTGGTATTGCAGCCAGAGCTGCCGACTTTAGACCTGGGAAACCAGGTTCGGGTCTCGGCATTGGCTCAACATCATGTACGTAAATCACTTATTCTTCAAGTGCCTGCAAATATAAAAATATACGAAGAACTTGCACCAAAGAACTGTTACATTAAAGTTTTGTAAGCAGCATAGTCGCCAAAACGTAACCTGAAAAAAGCAGCGTGCTCGATTGTAATTAATATAACAAAGAATTTCAAGCAGATAGAAAGGAAAACTTCAGCCTCGGGACACTGATAAGATGAAGATCAAGGAGAACAACAGAAAATGGTATGGTACAACCAATAGAAAATGGCGAAAGTAAGTGGCAAGCAAACAAATTAATGAAAAGGAAGGGCAGGATGTAAGTCCCTTTTAAGATTTATATTGAATACAATAGATTTTACAAGCACAGTGCAAGCACTGTGAAGGTGAAACCGAAAGACTGAGACTGTCCCAGCAAATCCTTGATACCTGATCTCATTAACCCTGCCTTGCTCTATCTCCCATGGACACACAATCTCAAACACTTTCACATACTTTTTGTTTCACACACACATATAGCATTGTCACACTAACACACACACCAAGGTTACCGTATTTTAAACAACAAAAACAGGACATTTCACAAACATAGAAGTGGGACTACAATTGTGTATTAACTGAAACACAGTGACTTATTTGACATCAAAATAGAAAATAAAGACAATATGGCACAAGGGGAATTAAATGCATTTGTATGCACAGTATAAGATGATACCTAAATTGCTTTTTGCAAGGGGTTGCTAACTAATTCTGCACTGGATCACATAAAAATGTACCTCCTTCTGTGTCTGTGACATCTGCTACATTTAGTGAAATTTGCAGGGTTAGACCATGAAAAATCCGGAGTGTACTGGCAATCCTGGGATACCTGGTCAGCCTAATACCCCATCTCTTAAATTCTTTTAACTTTCTCACACATACACTCTCTCTCCCAGCATCAAAGGAAGCTACAGCTCTATGTAAATTCCACCATCATAATCTCTCTTTCACTCTTTCTCTCAGGGCTGCAATGTAGCTACATACAGGAAGCTCTTTGCTCAGCCAGATGAATGTGATTGAGACAAAAAACAACTTGTGGAAACTTGTTCAAGAGAATCTCTTCCCTCCAATCCGTTTCAACAACTTTTTCAAAACGATTGGAATTCCTACGATGTAAGATCCAAGATCACTGCCTTTTATCCTAAAGAACTACATTCAGTCCTTTTTTTAAAAAAAATTTCAGGATGTGATATTTCATGAATATGGAGAACTGTCAGACTGGTGTCATCAGGCTGGTCGTCTTCATTTTGTTTTCTACCACAGCAGCCTCCACTTATAATTAATGTCTTCTTCTGTGACATAGCGAAACCTCAGAGGGAACATACAACATTTTCTAGGAGGAGGGAGGGGTTTGGGTTTATGAGTGTGCAAAATCATGTAATTATTTTCAACAAAATTAGCAAAAATTAAGGGAAATTATGCAAAAGTGTGTTTAGCACAAAATATGTCCTAGCATCATGTTGGACTCCAGGGTTGATCATCATGTAAAAATTTCCATGACGTACCAAAGGGAGACTAGTTCCAGTAGAAAATATTCCCAGGAGGATATTTTCTGCTCGAACCACTCTCTCACGAGCAAAACTGGATAATGTAAAATTTCATGAATTTTGCAAATTTCATATGATCAAATCTCAAAATTTGTGAATTTAATAAGTAGCAACATTTTGTCCAACCAGGGGCTAAATTATACAAAGTGCCCTGGCAATGCAGCAGGCATTTGCGCCCGCTCTGCACGCCTTTGGGGCACTTTGGTATTACAGAAGGGAGCCGGAGATGCTTGTGCGGCCCTTTCTGTAATACAGATAGTGCTCGGGCACATATAGCGTCATTGCTATCATGATAGGGCGTTCCCTCACTTGAATAGGGGTGTAGCCCCATGCAAATGAGGGAATCCCTTTGCCTCGGTGTCCGCGCCGTATTATAGATGTGAACGAAAAGGCAAAGAAGCGGTCAGTGCACCCCCTCATGGCAGCCCTCTGGAAGGATGAAGGGGGTCCTATGGATCCCCTACACATCCCTTGCAGGCGGGTGCAGTCACTCAATTCACAAGGCCTGCAAGCAGCCACTCCGTGTTTCACTGTGCAGGCGACAACCTGCCTGCACAGTGAAATATGGAGGGGCTGCTTCAAAGGCGCTCCATATTTCACTTGAATGCGCTGCATGAGTTCACAGATGTCCTGGGAGTAACGCATTCAATCTAATACAGAGCACTCTCCTTGCAAGTGCTCAGCGCACCTTTTGACAGGTGCGCCTGGCGCTAACAAGGAAAATGCACCGCATTTTGTATTACGGCCCCTGGTGGTGTCACTTTGTGTAATGTTGCACCGACTGTGCATTAATGCATGGAAATTCACTGTCTTGCTCTGTCTCGCACATGTCCTATTCATATCAGCCCGAAAAGATGGATAGTTTAAAATCCATAATTTTGGCGGCTGCTCCGGGCCTTCTCTCGTTCCAGAGGCATACTAGTTTGCTTTCACCTAGGCAAATGGAGGAAGATGAGAACAGACCTATAAAGTCTCAGATGTTTCAGTCTGGGGTCACAGACACCAATTCTAATAATGGTGATGGAATAGCAGTGGAAAGTGAATGAGTGGAAGATATACATCTTTTATTTCATTGGCTGTGTTGAGGTTGGGCAGTTGGATTCAACTTTGGGTAACAGAAAGGTCATCATCTGCATGAGGGCATTTGTTATAGCTCAAAGGAGTTCAATGATACCTGTCTGCAAAACTTACCTAGAAAAGTTCATAGCACGTTTCAACCTCCTCCTTCACAACCAAGGCAGTGGATTTTTTGACTTCTCCAAGTTCAGTGGCTTCTTTTGTCCTTGAGCCACCAATGCCTAGGAAGAGCAAGGACACTAGAGATTAGGTTGGGTTCACTCTGTTACTACAGGATGCCTCTTCTACAAAATGAACATTATACAAACTTTTACAGAAATGAATTATTGCTCTTGCGGATAAAGGCCACAATAAAGTAAAGCATCCAGGTGTGTAAAAGTAGGAAGGCACTGACATGAACATGAATTGAATTAATTTGCTTAGTTTGTGTTGTTTTACTCTCACATGATGTCAGGAACTAAACAGTGCATGGAAATCCAGCAGATATGCTAGAATCAGCAATAGTGCAAAGATGTTACTGCTCCGAGCAAAATGCAGGAACTTGGCTTCACCACCAGGTGGTACTCTAGGGTTGATGTCTGCCCTCATCTAGCACAAACAGGATTGATATGATCATTTCTTGTGGTCAAGAAATCTTCAACCAGTATGAACAGTTGTAAACGAAAATTGTGAAATAGATTACTAAAAATCAATCTTTTATTCCCAAATGAAATTTTTTGACTTTTATTAACCATAAGGCCTTTTAGGCCTTTGCTAACAAAACATCAAAAACACTTATTGGGGCACAAAATTGTTTATCAAGAGTGAGATACTAATGCTTGTGGTCTGAAGTGTGATGAGAAAAGAGTGGTATTGAAACAGAAACAAAAGTTAAGATATAAGATTTGAGATCCCTGAACTAAGTGTGGTAGTGCACTAGAAATAGAGTTAATGTTCAAGTCTTTGCGGCCATCGACTTTTTGACATTTCTGTCTTTTCATTTTGCAGAAGATTCATTTTTGTTGTTACAGTAAGACCGAGGTTTAAGGAAAATGACTGCAGGCCCAGAGTTATAATGACAACCCAGTGGTAAAATACAACAAGCTTTTGCAATGCAATAGGTCTCGCAATTGCGAGATTTTGAGCTATTGGAGTTGTAAATGATAAATGATAATGCCTTTTATTTATGTGTTTAAAAAACCTGCAATAATAAAAGGCATTGTCATTTACAATACCAATAGGTCAAAGTTACTAAAATGCGCGACCTATTGCATTGCCAATGCTTGTTGTTTAAAAGTGCCCCATGCTGCACTTTCACGTTAATAGAGGCCACGCCCCTTTCTTTAGACGAGCTGTAACTCAAGAAAGGTCCGCGCCAACTATTAAAGTGAAAGCGCGGTATTGGGCTATTTTAACAAAAAAAGCATTTGTTTGTCAAGTTTACAAACAAATGGTTTCTTTTGTGAAGGCACCCCGTGAAAGACCGTATGGCACACTAAATTTTGCAGGAAAGCATGTAGTGCCTGCATTAGTAGAAACACACTAAAGAAAATAGTGCTTACAGACTAAATAAGACTACTGTGTAACAACCAAACTAAAAGGGCCCGTCCTCGTGTGAGATTACAAATGAAGACAAGGCTGTACTAAGGAAGGACTACCAAGCCTATTAACGAATCAGAAGCCAGCATTTACGAAGGACATTGCCACAAGCCAAGTGCAGATATGGGCGGAGAGTGGGCGGGGCTTCAACTGCATACTCCAATACAGCATGCCTCACAGAGCAGCGGATGTGCTGCCCAGGCTCGACCTAAAACAGAGAAGATAAGGAAGCAAATGGCCCTTCTCCCTAATAAAAGGTTCTCTGGTGCTGAAGTGTCTTCCAGACTCAGAGCACTCCACTCGATCCAAAGATAAGCTACGTAAGATCATTGCAAACACCTAATTCATGTGAGTTGTGGTCAAGCCAGCAATTATCTAGATCTGATTTTCTGGGTTGCTGCAAGAAAAGCCATTACTTTCCGGGCAATTTCTGGGGAACAGTCACCCATAGTCAGAGGTAATGCTGATGGATTTTCAGGTTGCCCTATTCTCAAGGTTTCCTTATGGAAGATCTTACTACTCTTGGACTCTAGGAGAATGTGCACAGTATTTTTGCTTGACTTTCCAATACCAAGGCATTCGTGCTGGGAAGTCCTGCTCAATCTGTGGCTCCGTTGGTGGAAGTCCCGCAAGTTGAATGTTCCTAGAGGGAAACCTGTGTACTCATCTGTGCCTTGGAGCGCAAAGGGATACAGTTGCCGTTGGGATGTAACTCAAAGGCCTCAAACTATGAGATACTTGTAACCATGACCACAATCTCCTTCATTCTTGGTATTTAAGTAACACATATTCCTTTTAGAGTGCAGCCTTATAGACCACCTGACTTGAGTATGCAAGACAGATGTAGTGGTAGATGTATTTTTCTTGGCCACCTGGTCTTTCTTATTAGCTTTCTAATTGGGTTTTGTGTATTTTTTCCAGCATCAAGCTATCAAATGTGGTGAACAGGCTGTGCTGCGTTTGGTCGCACAGCCAAACACCTTCTTCTGGCATTGTAGCTCAATTGGGATATTTGCGAAGTCTGCTTGTAGAGACCTACTGGAATTGATTGCCGAATCTAGAGCAAAGATTTTCATACTTTTCTTGGTCAGGTTCCCAGGCCTGAATTTCTCTCCATATCTGACCACACCTTTGTGTCATATGTTTGATACTAAGGAGTTTTAAGGGTTGGGTGTCTGAATACCGATAACAGAAATATTGTCTGACCTAAACATCATGGTGTAAATGGTTTAAAAAAATAGCGCCCCATACGGTATCGATTTTCTGGGACTATACATTTGTAAACAGCATTTATTACAAAATAATTTTGCCAGACGATATTTAGACTTCTGTACCAAACCCTTTTGATATGGACAAATAATTTAAAAAGATATGACATCGATTTGGGAAAATACCTTTGACTCAATAAATGTAAACAACAGCGAGTTTCAATGTAGACAAGTGGGAACTTTTATTAAGAAACAAACACAGAACTTATAAGTACTGTTGCAAGGACATCTTGTAACGAAAACTGAAGAAACTTATGTTTAAAATGTTGGTTTTGGAATAATGATAAGGGTATTATACAGCTTAAGTGGTTATACACTAATATGTAATCTGTCAGGTAATTGGTTACATGTCATATTTCGAAATATTTGAGATACTTTTCAACAACAGGTTTATTGGACTGATGTGGTTTTCTGCAAGAGTATCAAACACATATCCTTTTAAACATGTGACAGAACTAGTGCTTTTAGACCATGCATACAGCTCGAGATAGCCTGGAACAGTCACAAATGTCACACTTGTATGAATAGGATGGTTAGAAATGTAATATTGGTACTGCCATACAGCAGCAATGACAAGTGCCAGCTGCAGAGGACTCCTGAGAAACACCGTGGG
The DNA here is from genome assembly GCF_964204655.1 of Triturus cristatus. Classification (NCBI taxonomy): domain Eukaryota; kingdom Metazoa; phylum Chordata; class Amphibia; order Caudata; family Salamandridae; genus Triturus; species Triturus cristatus. The sequence continues at coordinate 255,985,328 of NC_140586.1, forward strand.
TTCTTGAACTTTTCTTTTTACTAATCAAGCCATGTCTTGAACCCAGAATTAAGCAGAAGGCAGGTTCAGTCTTTCTATTCCATTTCAAGGAGATGGAAGCCAAGTGAGTGACCACTCTATCAGATTTCATGTCAGATTACTAAAGAGTTCGTGAAGTCACACGTGATCAGACCATCCAAGGTTGACAGCCTGCCAAGGAATCTCCTCATGCCACCTATTCACTGCCTTAGCAGTGCCATTTTTAACAAGATTATTAATACATAAAATAAGAGGAGACACTTTTACCATACGTTTCACTCATGGGGACAATAGTACATAGACTGGATTGGTGTCATGCACAGTGGCGGCTGACAGGGAACGGGGGTGCCGGCCAATGTCTCTCCTTCGCTTCAGTCCCATCCCGCCGCCTTCTCCTCAGCTTCGGCAGAAGCAGGAAGTACACAAACTCCCTCCCCTAAGCCAATCACAATGCTGCAATGCAGTTGTGATCGGTCTTAGCATCCTGGTTTGGCACGCAGACAGGAAATGGGAGCCTGGCATGTTCCTCACCAGGTTGTGTAATGCAGGCTGGTGCGGAACATGCAAAGTGTGCATAACTGTTTGGCCGGCCCAAGACAGTCGGCCAAACATTCATGTCCATTTAGAGTGTGTCACCACTCCTCCCCCTGTGACCCCATGCCCCTTCCTGTGGTTATTATCAGTTTATTTTCTCTTTCTCCTGCTCTGAGACCAGTGGGGCGATACTCCTCCGCCTTAGTAGAGGAGCAGCCACTAGTCATGCATGCTAACTTGCTGCCCTCACTTTCTTAAGGTATTTAACTTTTCATTTCAGGCCGAACCTCTGGTGATCATTTCTTGCCTATCTCCATCTTCTAATATGTCACATAGCAAATCCTTCCTCCACTGTGGTCACAATTTTTTTTGTTTTGGGATCTTCCTTAACTGTAGTTTGATTGGTGGTTTCAAATAAAATTTACATCTTTATAACTTAATGTGGGACAAGTGGTATTTGGGCACCTATGGGATTTCGGTGTGTGCAGTTACGACGTGGTTGTGGAAGTAGAGTACTTGTCTACTCTATTTTGTGATCTGCTTGCTGGTCCTCACTTAGGAGATGTTTTGCTGTGAATGAAGAAGGTGGACATGCTAGGTCTCGGTAAGATTCTTCGATTATACTGCAGGACTGCCAGCCAGCAGTCACCAATGAGATACTCTTAAAGATGCTAGCCCTCACAGCTTCCCAGTGTGTGATCAGCACAAAGTATTTGGTGGTGGGAGCATATAGAATATTCAGTACATAGTGATTGACGTAAAAGAATATTGACTGCAGAATACTGACAACCATTATATCATTGTAAGTATGTAGGGAAGCAGGGGTGTAGCTATCAATGATGAAGCAGGTGCAGTGGAACCAGAGCCAAGGGGTTTTCTGCACCCCACTTAAACCTGTGATGTGCTACTTACCTTTTGGGTAGAAGATCTATATCCCATTCTTACCTCAAAGGCTTGGATGCTGTTGTTTTGCCACCGCACGTAAGTGTAGATTTACTATTCCTAACTCCACATCTACATACCTTGACATAAGCTATGTTAAGTAAAAGGACTGAGCAAATGCATTAACAGCTCAATCAAATTAGCCGCAATAGGAGCCTTTTGGAAAATGTCAAATTGTGCTAATGTAACTACGGAACTTTAGATCCAATGAATACGCTGCTATAGCAGACTTCTTACCTCTGTCTTACAAATATATACCTTTGTCAAACACAAAAGATGCCTGCCAGACAGACACAATACAGGCAAAGCTGTTTGCTGACTGTAGTGATAACAACACTTACAAAGGCAGTTTCGAGTAGCCTGTATCAAGGATGCTAGTCTAGATTGAAGAAAATTGTTGTTTATGTTTCTGATGAAACACATACTTTAATAAGTGGTTCTGAGGAATTTTTCTTTTCGAAACCTTTGTGACATATATTTCTTTATTAATGTTTTTCTTCAGTTTAACGAAATGAAGCTGGAGAAAAACATTTTGAAGAAATATTTGCTTATTATTTTTTTTTATTGGCTAGTGGGGGATTCACCCACTCTTAACCACCTTCTTTTTTTAAGTGGATCCTCACTTAACGACCCTAACCTCCCCTGCCCTTTCTTTAATACTCATACGTCTTGAACCCTCAGCTTTACTCCTTTTTTTACATTTACTGCTTATCCCATTTATGTTTTCTCCATCCTAAGCACTCTCCCCCATTACCTGTCCCACTTTTACTTCCTCCTTTTCTTTTATCTTCCTTTCTTTTTTTTAATAGTCATATGTCTTCTACCCTCCTCTTTTATTTCTTTTTTTCATTCCTTTTACTACTTCCCCGTTAACATTTTCCCATCATGTATCTTCCTGCTCTGCTACTTCTCTCCCTTTTAGTTCCTGTTTCTTTTATTTAATACCGTGCATTGTTTACCATCCAGCTGCGCTCCTTTTTTTCATTTTTTACTTTTACTACTTCCTCCTACTCCATTAAGGTTTTCAGCACCCTATACACCCTCCACATGTTACTTTTCCTTATTTTACTCCCTTCTATTGTTTTACTTCCCCTTCCTTTTTTCAGACGCTTACGTCTTCTACCCTTCTACTTTACTCTTTTTTTAATATTACTTTTATTATTTCCCCCTACACCTCAATGTTTTACCCCATTCGTTCTTATCATCTCACCTTTCTCTTGATGACATATGCCTTTTCCACGAAGACATACTTTTTTCGTGGTATTTGCTGGAAGTGAATAGTCCTTCCAAAAGAAATGTGTCATTAACCTTGGCAAATACAATCAGTCTGGCACTACCTGCTAGCTTTTTGGCTTTCTCAAAGCTTGATTTATTTTGTCTTTTAAAGAAAAAATAAGAATCCTGTATTTTGGGGGAATGGAGGGGCTGGCAGGCCTTAGCAGGTATAAAGAAAATATGTTGACTAAAAGCAACAATATGTTTTTGGTCTAAAAAAACACATTCTTACATTTGTCCTGGGCACTGAAGGGAATAACTGAGCATATATCTGCTCCTTGTGAAAGAGCAGAATGCTGCCACTCACAAAGAACTTAGCCAATGGCTGAAGTGGGGGTGATCCATTTCCCCCATGCTAAATGAATGAAACAATAAGAGACCAATAAGTGACGAAGGCTTCCTGAAATCCATTCCCAGAAAATGTCTTTTTGAGTTTTCTGCCCCTCGGCGCAGACTAAGCTCAGATTTAATGTGGTGTATGTGCCCTATGCAGTAGTCTGCATTCTGCAAGCTGAAAGAGTGTGACCTGGTCAGTACAGACCCTTACAGCTGACCCTCATAACAGAGTTCATTTGCAGAGATAAATAACTCCATATGAAATAAATTCAAGGAAGCATGGTATGTTTTAAACCTTCTGGATCAATGCTGTGAGAACATGTAATACTGCCTAGAGCTCACACAACTGAACTCGGTCTGGTCATTGCTGTAAAAGCTTTTGGGTATAAAAAATAAAACTTCCGAGTTCTTAGCAACCACACGGATCAGTCACTATTTTTGTATTTTTTAAAATAACTTTCGATGCCCTATTTCTGAAATAGGTTTTCAAAATTGCAATGTAGTAAATCACTAAAACGTAATGAAGTGTAGGTGTGTGTCTGTCTATGTGTGTGTATAGATTGTATACTGGAGATTGTGCTTGGGAGTGTGTGGGTGCGCGCCCACGCACACAACCTGTTTTTAGGCAGTCCTAGTTAGCAGCGTATTGTACCACCATCAGGGGGCGCAAGATTGCCGCTGCATACAGCAAACATGTGCTCGTGTGGCGTAAGAATTTAACGCGACGCCAGCTGGTTTGGGATTCTTACAATACAGCCATTGTACGCGACTGTCCGCCAGTGACACGGCGCTTTAATTGAGTCCGCGCCGTCCACAGTTTAGATTTTGGGGGGAGATTTCAAAAAGTTGTATATTTGCACTTTATTTGTTGAAAATGCCTGATTTTTCCACCACACTTCACTGCGTTTCGACAGTTTTAAGGAACTGAAGGCTGTGATCGTCGGGGAAAATGGAGCCCTTTGTTTGTACTGACTTCCAGGCACGTTTTGGCACGAGCCTCCCTCCCTGCCACAGCCCGGGGAGGGGCGGTGCAGTCACTTGTCAGCTTTCCTCACATCTGCAATTTCTGCCCACTCAGCACTCTTCGGAAGGGGCTGGCACGGGGAGGTGGGGCGAGAGGGAGGGGGGAGGCCAGTGCCGCTGAAAGGCAAGCTCCGAAAACAACTGGAAGAAGCTGGCTGTTTAAATGTAAATCTGTGAAACTTTTAAAAGAGCTTTCCAGGAGACAGAGGCTTGGAAATCTTTCGCTTCTAATGGACTAACACTAATAGTGGCACCATAGCGCTACGAAGACATCACAGGGTGAAAATCTTCGCTTAATAAATATCTAAGTCGAGTTTTCTAGAATATGACGTTAATATTTGCAACTTGTTTTGTTCGGGAGATTTTCAGACAACTCTCATGGTCCGATGTTTGTTAGCAAATTTAAGGCAAGTCTTAAATATAATTTGCAACCAATAAAAAAAGAACTTTTGTCTTCTGGTTAACGTTAAGAACGGTCTTTCTATGATAAATAAATAACACATGTGAAACAAAAGGCGCTAGTGAACACATAAAGTAGTAGCATAATCAATATTTCCGAGTTGCAATGGTTAAATAACCCTTTGGAATTGGGTACGCGTGCATTTTTTCGGGGTAAAAAGTTAAAAACTATTGAGAAATTTAGCTTCACTGAGTGCCAAAAAATAATGCCCACTCCCTAAACCTTAATGCCATCCAACATCAATGATTCTAAGCATGGATGGCAAATCACCGAAATGCCAGGGGTAGCGGAAGTGACATCACATGCCCTTTGACCTCCACTTTCACACACACACACACACACACATACTTACACATAAACACAAATTCACACATATACACTGTCTCACACATAAACACACACTCACCCGCAAGCACGCACACAAAATACATTCAAAAGTATTTTTTCCTTACCTCAGCAGCCATAGAATGGCATATTCCAGTTTATTGTACTCCATTTTTATTACACTATTAGTGAATAATATATGTTATTTATTCACTATTAGTGTAATAAAAATCTGACAGAAAATATAGAGAGTGGAGGTCCAGATGCCCACGTGTTCCTGGCACTGAATGTCACCTCTGAGGCCAGGGGTCGAAAAGACAGTGCCAGGGGTGGCAAGTTGTCACAGATGTGACCACTGACGACCCCTAAATGATGTCCATGATTCTATGGGTAGTATATGAAGTTGCGGAAAACATCTACTGAAATGTCTAGTGCATTGATATATTTGCTGCTAAAATTGGCAAAACCCACTGCCACTCTGCAGTTCTTTATCGAGGGATTTTGTAACCGGTCGTTAGATGCTTGTTTCCAGTCCAGGGAGGACCTGGCCTGGCAGTTCGGGCTGGACTGTTCCCATTGGGGGCAGGGTCAAGACTGATTTGCATATGGCTGGGTTTAAACTGGAATGGCAATGGGAGCAAAAAAAGCATGGATTTAGGCCCAGATCTCTGTACTGGCGTGAATGTTTGACATTGTTCATTCAACATTCTGTCCATCAATTGTTCTTTTTTTTAAAATTTAAGGAACAAGCAAAAACCATGGCCCAGATTTACTAAAGGCTTTTGCGGGCTCGCACTTGATGCAAAGCAGTGGTTTGTGGCACAAAGCAAAGCAAACAGCAACAACTTTCATGTGCTAAAGAATTTCAACACTGAAATGTGCCCCCTCTGCAGCATTAAAATCTTCCATAAATGTATGCACTGGGGGCGGGACTGAGGCAGAGCAGTGCAGACATCCTTTGGATTTGAGGCAAAGCTAGACCAACTAAAATGGCCTGAGTTGGCTGTGCTTAAAATCAGTACGAGTGAAAAATCAAGTGCAAACGAGGGGCCTAGTGATATAGTCTGTGATATACCTTAATTAATAAATTAATAAGTGCCGGTGCCCAACGGGAATTTGATCACCCTCCTTGAGGTCATTGTCGCTGGCCCTGGTCGGGCATTGATATGGGGGACCACAGACTGGGCACAATGCTACTGACCATTTACGCAGATTAAGGGATTGGGTAGTAGGGTGCACTGACTAGACCTGTGGATATTTGTGAGGTCGCGGACTATGAGAAACCCCGACAACTGCTTGGCGACACGGGGCATGCGGAAGATACAGGTTATAGGAGTAGGTTCAGATCAGTCACAGGTACACACACACACGCAGTTTAACAGGGGGGGGGGGGTGGATTTTGTATTTCCCCATTTTGTATTTTTCATATTGAGATGTAAATGTCCTTGTCGCGACTGCCTATTTTTTGATGCAGTGAAGCTCAATCTGTCTGTGGTTGGCAACTGCTGCATGTCATCCTGGTTGTGTACCTTGGCCCTCTCGCGATACAGCGTCTCAGTGGGCGGAGTGAACTCAGTACACTATATTAGAAGGTAATATGAACAAATACGATTGAAATGTATCTGGCTTCCTCCGACACGAAGTGGTGTTACTGTATGCCAGGTGTGGTGCTGTTACACCAGAAAATAAAATGAAAATGCAATAAAGATGGTTACAAAAAGAAAAGTCCCGGGAATTTCAGAGGTGGAGCTAATCTGGGAACAAATAAGAAATAAAAGAAAAAGAGGATGCCCGGCCAGCAAGGAATATGAAAGCCACTGGAGAAATGCTTTGTACTTCCGGTTGTGTTACGTTAGAATGCATTTATAAAGTAAGTTATCCCCCTTCAACTACCTGGTGCTTAGAGAAGAACACTGGCTAGCTTGCCTAACAAAGTTTTGGTAAAAAGAAAGGTTGTTAACGTTTTATTTAAGGGTAAATGGTTGCAACAGAGTTGAAGTTTCTTTGGAAGGTTAGCCGAGAGTTGATTGCATATGCACGTCACTTCCTGTCACAAACAGACCCTTCCATCCACACATTACTCTCAACAGAGAAACCACGAGTCAAGGGTAAGGTCGCACAAAAAGCCATTATCCAGCAGAGGAACTAAAATCAGTGAGTCCGTGACAGCGGAACTTCAAGGCACAGTTCTAGTATTAGTGAGTACTTTCAAGAACCTCCTCTAGGCGGCGAGTCGTCCCGCCCGCTCCCCTTGCCCGTTTCTACCAACTGCGCGCTTTTACCTTAAATCACCATTGACATCGTTCTTTGGTGCCTGAAAAGGTCGCAGTTTATTCATTAACATAATTTTATACATTTCACCCGTTCATGGTCATAACCACATTTATTGTCCATGTTATATATTTACATCTATTTCTCTTTAAACTTTTTCTCTTGCATTATGGGCCCAGCCTTCTCAATATCCTGGGAGGGGAGGGGCCCCTTTCTCTGGGATTCCGGTTCACGGGTCTAGGCTTCAGCTTCCTACCGATTTGGAGGGTGTCTGTCTGGACCTGCCCGGGCTGCAAGTGCTGTCCCGCTCGCCCTGTAACCCTTTCGTGGGCCCTCCCTTCTCCCAGGGGTCCCTGCCGTGTGGCATCCCAAGGACCTTACTTCAGCATCTACTCTACCTCTCCTGAGGCTGAGTCCTTGCCATCTTCTCCCTCGGTACCTCTGCCGTGAGGCATCCCAAGGGTCCTGCAGGAGCATCACATCTACTTTTTCTATGGCGGCACGCCGTCCCTTGGCTTCCTCAGTGCCCCTGCCGTGAGGCATCCCAAGGACACTATGAGAGCCTTCCATCTACCTTCTAGTAAATTTTCTCTTTTTACGAACTTTCTTGTGTTTGTTCCGCTTACCCCTCTACCCTTGCGGCTGCGACGCCCGTATCTTAGGTGTGGGTGGGTGGGATTCTTCTCCTTCCTTGATGCGAGGGGGGTTATGTGCTTACTTGGGCCGTTGGCCCCTTTTATCCCCCTCTCGTCCTAACTAGCCTGCCCCCTGATTTGGGGTGGGGCTCGCCTCATTTGAAGGAGGGAGGGCGATCCTGGTCCCCACTGGCCCAGCCGGCATGCAAGTGGGGGCAGGGGAGGGCCTCCAGACTCGGAAGGCGTTTTACCCGGGCCCCCATTGGTCCGGCTTCGCCTACCCGGCCTGGGTTCTATCCTGTTACCAGTACCTCTTCAGTAAAAGAGGCAGCACTCACACAGTCAAGCCACATACCAGGATAAATTCAGAACGGATGCCCCTGATTTCTACAGAGGAGCTGTTCTTATCAAATGAAAAAAATCCTAGGTTTCAGAAATTAATAGCTTGCAGAACAGGATTGGTTTCTCTTACAAATGTCAGATGGGCCTCAACGTTTCAAATTAATCACACGGTTCGCGAGTATCACTTTCTTCAAACCTAAATTTAATTTATTTTAGAGAAGAGGCCATTGCACTGCATAATGAGGGGTGCAACGTACTCTGCTGTGCAGTGTGTAATGACATCTAGGACAACAGACAGGAGCTCTCTAAGGATTAATAACACACATAGGGCCTTATTACGATGTCAGTCGTAAGGCCTCCGGCCTTAGGTCGGGGGCCTTACGACCGGCATCGTCGGTTTCAATTCCAACCGGCTGATTATGATACAGCCAGTCGGAATTGAAACCGGCCGGTCATTCCGGCTGGCTTCCGACGGGCTCCAGGAGCCCGTCTGCCAGTTGGAGACCGGCCCGTAAACCAAATGGAAGGTGTTTCCGTCTTTCGGATCACGATGCACGGTTTCCGGCAGGGTTTCCATGTGGGTCTTTCCGACATAGAAACCCTGTCAGAAAGCGTGTTTGGGAGCTCCTAGGAGGGCTGTCTTTCCCTTGCAACCTTCAGTTGGGGGCCGAATAATCCCTGCACCTTGTGGCAGGCACCTTGAGGTGCTTGCCATGGGGTGCAGGGATTAACGCAATCTCCGATTTGCCTAAGTGAGCATGTACTACGACGGGTTTACGGCCGTAACACATGATCCCATGGGGGAATGTGGGAATGCGACCGAACAGTATTCAGTTGCATCATATTCAGGCGGTCGGGACCGCCGACCGGAGGTCTGTCGGTCCGTTTCCGCAAAGGTGCCCCGCCCGACATCATAATAAGGCCCAATATGTGTCACTAAGGTTGTGTTATATTGACACTTTCACTTCATTGCACATAAAAACAATACATTTACTGCACTTGCTTTCACAGTTACATTTCAAAACACTGTACATAAGAGGTGTTACAATTACCCATATAAAGTGTACTGAAAATACCAACCTAAGAAAGAGGAGTGGCTGAGCCAGTCTTGTGGGGATTCACACTTATTACATACAGGCTACACACAAATAAAAGCAGCAAGATCCTATGTCAGTAGACCAATTTACCACACAAGTATGTTTTGGAAAGGCCTCCCCAGCATGTCCCTTTTATTAAAGCCTGCGTGTAGCGTTCGGAAAAATATATATGCCAAAATGTCCCTACTGCAGACTTTTTGATATAGTTTGTGAATGTGAACTTCTGGTTCTTCACATTTATTAGTACAATGAACACACAGCCATGGATAGGAACTGGCAGTCCCTGCACTATTTATAATACCTTATCTTACCTTCTTCAGGATCGTTATTGATTTCCAGACCAGCTATTCCACTGGCAGTCGACTGCTATATGGGGGATTTATCATACCATTGGGGTTTTTAAAGGGAACAGCAGACTGCATGTAGGAACCAAATTATGAACTACCACCACAATGTCCAAGTAAAAATACATAGAAAATACTAGATTTACTATTCTGACAACATATTGCAATTCAATATTGTTGAGGAGATATATGTGTATGCTGATATGTAAAACTCGCCATTTTGATAACATACCCCAACACGTACTCACAAGGAAATATTAACAGTTTGCGTGGAAACACTATGGGCCTAATTGCGATGTCGGTCAGACAAGGTTCAACCAAAATCATAGTGGAAATTTAGCACCCAAGGAGTCGGCGGATCCGCTTCCACAATTAGGATGGGAATGTCTTCACGGCGGTCACAAAGACTATATTTTCTATTGAGGCTTGTGCAAAAGAATCCCCTCTCGGGTTTCCCTCCGACCGCTGGTATTGTGATACGGCGATCGGAGGGAAACCATCGATGGGTGGAAAAGCTGTTGAATGGCTTTCCGCCCGACATGGTAATTGGGCCCTATGTGTAGGAAAATTTGCGAACTACAGATAGTCCAAAGATCATTTAGCTCTCCTTGAATAAAGCCAATAATGCAGAGTAGGTAACAGGTGATTTGCTTCTAAAGTGAGAGATTTGTGGTACAGAACATCAATATTCAATAATTTCCCCAGTGGCGCCGTAACCAATTTTGGGGCCCTTTGCAAGACATATCTTGGTGTCCTGTTTGCAATTTCCCTCCCCAACTAATTGTAGTCTGCATGATGCCAAACAAACTTTCAGAAATGGGGTTTACTGAAAAACTGTTGAAATATGTCTTTCCAGAGCCCCCAAAAATCCTTCAGATGCCACTGTGCAAAGAGGGACTCAGATGTAGAGTTAGGAAGAGTGAGGAGAGGCTGGGATATGGAAATAGACAAAGTGAGCTAGTTAAAGAGAAAGTTTACTTTTCCATGGGGTGAAATTGGGGTTCTCTTGGAAGGTTAAGGTCCTGGGCAATTTCCCACTTTGCCAATGCCTTAAGACGTCTCTGGATTTCTGTAGGCAGTTTTCAAAAGTTGTGCTTTCGGACATGAGGTTTTGGGGTCCAGGAATCACTCTATAATTAAATAAAATATTCTAAGTCTCAGTTTCTGCACAAGGAATACGTGTGAAATTATTTCTGTTCAACATGACATCAAACAAGTTATCGCTAGTGTTCATTATTGTACATTCTGTACATGAAACTGGCTCATTAAGATGGCGGGTGGACATCAGTCCGCCCGCCATCATAGAGGTGACTGCCCACCAGACGTGCGGCGGTCCCACCAGCCCAATTAGGATGCGCCCGCCAGTATGGCGGGTGCATCCTAGCCTTTTAACATTGCGGACGGTGCTGTTGGATGCAACACCGTTTGCAATGTTAAAATGCCACGATGTGCATTTCCATGCACAACATGGCAGGCACCTAGCGGTGCCTGCCACCTTGTGCATGGAAATGTAGGGGGATACCATGGTACACCCCGTGCACAAATGGCTTCCCCACCACAGAGTGGGCCCGTAACAGACCCCCCGAAGCCAGACTCCGCAGCATTGAGATCGGGCGGGCGGTGCCTGCTAGGCATCACCACCATATCCTCGGTCTGAACCGTTCCACCAGGCAATCACAACAATTGTCTGTGGGGTGGAAGTGTAGCGCCCGCCACGCTTGCGGAACGATTCCCCCCACCATCCTAATGTGGTGGGGGGAAATGAGAGCCAGATGGCGGAGGGACTGCCACTGCCAGCCCGGCGGTGGCGGTCCCTCTGCCATCGTAATGAGCCCCTAGGTTCTGAAACTAAAGAAAATATCGTAGACTGCAAGTTTACCTTTAGCTAGAAAAAATGCATGTTTCTCTATTTCACAGGTATATAAATCGTACAGACAGAGCATGAATTTTAGCAAGTTACTGTCCTCCTTAGCGAAAGGAATGCCCACCCAGACAAAAGCATGCATCCTGTTAAGTATGCAAATATGCAAAATTAAAATGTTAATAGTGACGTTGAGATAATTTTCGAACTTTTTCACTTTGTCAGGATGTGTAATTTGTGTACTTCACATAACTTTCAGGAGGAGCTTCCAACAAAAATATTTTTGGGTGAAAATTTACTTGCTAAAAGTGGGTATTACCCATGTTTTTTTTTTTTTACAGAAAACCCACTACTGGCTAGATTTTTTACCCACTTATCTGAGGCGTTTTCAACGGTGTGCTGTTAGGAAAAAAATACTCTGAGAACTGACCTGCCTTCTAAATTTAATATTGCATTAGCTGTAACAAACCACTTAAAAAAAATCTGAACTGAATAAAAAAAAACACCTAAAGGGAGAAATACCAAATGTGTCATAAAATAAAAAAATCTACATACGCCTCAACCTGGTTACTCCACAGTGTGCAAATTATGTTGTATCTGAAACCAGACATAAACAACGGTTTGCATCCCTATTGTTCGTCATCCGTTACTGGAGCCTGAAGCCTAGAATTAAGTCATGATTGCTCAGATGAGTCATATATGTTTCAAAACAACATCTGACCTCTTTACCACTTGCAGAGTGAAGTGATGGGAAACCAGATGAACCCGCAGCACCTGGGCTGTCCCCTGCTGTGCATAGTCAGCATGACAGTAATCAGACAAACATGTTCAAGTTCGCAGATTTTTGTCTAAACGCCGTTTTGAAAATAAACAGTCTTACACTTTATGGACGTTCCCTTGCCGAGCCAAGCAGTACAAAAGGGGGTGGTGATGGACGGAGCATCAGAACCAATCAAACACTCACACCAAGTCAACAGATCTGGGTTTGATCCATCACCGTTCTTTAGCCCACTCTGCCACCCTAGTTCAGACATGGCCATATGCAAATCAGTCTGACCCTGTGCCTCATGGGAACAGTCCAGCCCGAACTGCCAAGCCATGCCTTCCCTGGACCAGAAACAAGCTTCCTAGGACCGGTTTCTGGCATTTCAGCCGTCTTCAGCCAGGCTTGCTTGAATCCAGTGGCAAAGTGAGCAAGGGACTCACGTCTGAGCATACCCTGCCAACTTATGGCGAACAAAGCGGTACAAAAGGGGGTGGTGATGGACGGAGCATCAGAACCAATCAAACACTCACACCCAGTCAACAGATCTGGGTTTGATCCATCACCGTTCTTTAGCCCACTCTGCCACCCCAGTTCAGACATGGCCATTTGCAAATCAGTCTGACCCTGTGCCTCATGGGAACAGTCCAGCCCGAACTGCCAAGCCATGCCTTCCCTGGACCAGAAACAAGCTTCCTAGGACTGGTTTCTGGCATTTCAGCCATCTTCAGCCAGGCTTGCTTGAATCCAGTGGCAAAGTGAGCATGGGACTCACGTCTGAGCATACCCTGCCAACTTATGGCGAACAAAGCGGTACAAAAGGGGGTGGTGATGGACGGAGCATCAGAACCAATCAAACACTCACACCCAGTCAACAGATCTGGGTTTGATCCATTACCGTTCTTTAGCCCACTCTGCCACCCCAGTTCAGACATGGCCATATGCAAATCAGTCTGACCCTGTGCCTCATGGGAACAGTCCAGCCCGAACTGCCTAGCCATGCCTTCCCTGGACCGGAAACAAGCTTCCTAGGACCGGTTTCTGGCATTTCAGCCGTCTTCAGCCAGGCTTGCTTGAATCCAGTGGCAAAGTGAGCAAGGGACTCACGTCTGAGCATACCCTTGCCGAGCCTCCATTACCGTTACAATATGGAGGCACCAGTGTGTTTACCTTCCACTCTATCCACAGACAAAGAAAAGCTGGAAGTTTAAGCTGACGACTACGGTTTTAGTAAATTTGAGAGCCTTGTGGAATTCACAGAGAACAGAAGCAGTACGACTCCTTACCTGTTTTCAAAATGTGAAATATTCAATTTCTGCCAAAATTCTCTTCTCAAAATACAAAGAAAAGACCCCCTCCCCACTGTGGGGTAACACAAAATGATGCCCCCTCCCCCGCAGAATGTGATGAGGTGCCCCTGAGCAAGGGCGGCCGGCTCAGGTACGCTCGGTGGGGCAGGCGGGGCAGGGTGCAGCAGGGGAGGAGGCCGACAGACGACGGAATAGGTATTATTTATTTATTTATTATCCCCCCAGCCACACCCTGCCCCGCCCCACCCCGCATCACTGCGCTTACCTGAGCCGGTCGCCGCTGCCCCCACATACTTCATATATGTATTGACCTTGGGCTGAATGGGGCCCCCAAAGGGTTTGGACTCACCCCATTACAACAATTAACAACAATCTAGCAACAGTCCCAGTTCAGAGGTGTACGCGGTTGAGGAGAGAACAACAACTAACTGAACGTTGGTTTGTGAGCTTGTCACTGCGCCAAGTGCCCCACGTTTTTTCCAATAAATTATGTGAATGCACCCCGACTGTTAACTGTCGGGTCAGTGACAATATCAGAAACACAAATATTGTGTGGACAGAATATTGTGCCAAAAATTATCGAGGACAAGAATATCGAGAAGGTAAGTGCAAATAGCTAAGTATAGATTTACTAGTCTTATCTACAGATCTACATACCTTGAAGATATATATATATATTGTCATGGTACATATATGTGGCGTCATATATATTGTAAATCTTTACTTACCCATAGAAAATGACCTTCACGATATTCTTGTCCTCAATATTTTTGACATGATATTCTGTCCCCTGATATGTGTTTACGATATTTTGTCTAAATATAGGTTCTAGAAATTCACATTATGCTTGTTACATGAAATTCACACAATTACGGCATTACAGCACATTGCATAATTTCTTTTGGGTAAAAATCATATCATGGGAGCACGGGAACAACATATAAGAATAGAACGTTGTACACATCATGTGTTTATTTAGCTCCTTTTTAGTGCAAAATGCATCCTCACATTCAATACAGACGCAAGGGTGCATTTCATGGTAAAATATAGCTCAAAATTTAAAATTTGCATTTCTTGCAATTTTTCCGAAATTTCACATAACTATGGGAATTAGGCAAAATGTTGCACATCCCGAAAGAGCCTATGAAGTATCATCATGGTTTTGTTTGTTAAAAAACATAAGTGCAGGGCCCACAGTTTTTCCTGGGAGCCAGATTCTGGCACTGCTGAATGCCGGGGTTGCCAAATACCATGGGTAACTAGTCTTGATTCCATCTCATACCTATTACCTTGCACTTCCTGTCTCTTAATCTAACTTTTGCTGATTCTAATTCAACGTTGATTTCTCCATATATTACTGCTTCCTCTCTTTTTATTAATCTTTTTCTTCCATTTCCCTCTCTTTCTATGAGCTAAAGCGTGAAGATGAAATATAAGCCTCATTCTTCAAAAATTAGTTCGGTGACCCAACTTATAACCAGCTGCATAAATTAAGCATTCAATAATTTTCTTTAATTTTGATGGGGCTTGTAGGAGGAAGTGCACAATAATATAGGTGAGGAATGCCCTCTGGCCCATCCTGAGTGGACTTATGCACTCGTTATGCCCCTTCCACCACCTCTCTTCTAAACTCAGGCCTTCCTCTCGCCAAACACTGCATGATTCGTATGCGCCATTTGACATTGCCTATAAAGAGCATGGTATGAATTTAGCAGCCCTCAATCTTTGAGGAAGGATGCCATTCTGCTTTTTTCATAAGCCATATTCCTAAAGAAACGAATAGCCAAAAATAACTTGTATTTTTCAAATATTTAAGGCGGTTACATTACATTTGTTTGTTTTCCCGAGCTGTAAATTCTAAGTTATTTATAACAAAATAAATGTAACAAAATATATCAACCTCTGAAAGATGAAAGGCTGAGTTGGTCCTGATATCAGATGTCAGGCGCGAGAGCTTCTCTCGGTGCGCCGTCTTGCCCATAACACATTATCATGACTGGCCAGGCTCAAGCAAATAAGTCTTCCCTGATAAGACAGGAGACTGAATGCTAGCGAGTCAATACGAAGTCTCAGTCAGATTTTTAACCTTTAGGGAGGCACAGGATACACACTATGTTAAAGGATTATACACACACAGGAAGTGAATAGAGCGAGGAGTCTGGGGCCGGAGGCCGGACTGCTCACAAACAGGAAGCGGTTAGCAAACAGGTCTCTAGGCGTTAGGCTGGACTGTGCACAAAAAGGAAACATACAGCGAGTGGTTGGAGTCCAGGCCGGACAGTCCACATGGAGGAAATAGAGGAAAAGTAGAGACTGGGGCATGTGGCAGGACTGTCCACAAGGAGGAAATGGGCACAGACTAGAGACTTGAGCCCCCGCATAAAGTGTCAACAATGAGCAACCAGAGAGACGGAGGTGAGTCAGACAAGAAGCCATACAGTCTAAAAAGAGGACAGAGAAATAGGACAAGCACAGGAGGCCAGAGCGTTCTCAAAGAGGAAACAGCAGACCAGAGACAAAGATATAGTGCCAGCCAGACATGAGGGGCGGTAAAAACAGAGACTACCACTGGAGGGTCCAACAGGCTTCCAGCAAACGGTAAAAAAGATGGTAGCCAGTGTGACACCATTTCCTTCTGTTCGAGAGTGCACTATGTGGTTGAGGCTATAAGAAAATTGTGGATCTGAGTTAAGAAAAGTTATCCATTTGCACCGAATCCAAACTACACAATCTAGTTTACAACGTGAGCCCTTTGCACAAGTTATCATAGTCTGTAGCGTACTTACTGCCACAATAACCAGTGATCCCACTCAGTAGACACATCTATTTTGTTAACCAACTTATTATCATATGATGGTTGCACTTCATATCACGATGCATCCTGCACATCAACTGCTATGTCCTATGTTTAAAATGAGTTATGAGAGCCTTACACTACGCAACACACTTTCCAGACTGGAATGTAATTGCTTGCCATATAATTACTTTAATAACAAGCACTGGTAAATCCAATAGGCATGTGAAGCATAAGCACTTTAAAGGCAGGTGCAGAGAAAACAAGCATTTGCAATGCAATAGGTCTCGCACTATTAAAGTTTGAGCTATTGGTGTTGCATTATTTAGCAATGCCAATAGCTCAAACTTTAATAATGCCAGACCTATTGCATTGCAAATGCTTGTTTTAAATGAAGGTTATTTTAATAGAGAACAGGCGAAAAGAGGGAACGCTAGTCCGGACCTAATCGAGAAATAAATAAGGACAAGAGTACGATGGGGGCGGTGCGCCCCATGGTGCATCCCTGCCATATCAGCCCCTACCACTATGCGCTTTAGTAGATCTATGAACCGTTTTTTCTTGATTCTTTGCATGCATTCATGCTTCTGAAATCTAGTGAGTGTCAAGCTGGTGATACATAATTCGGGGTACCTTTACCCAGTCGTGGTTTTTCTTCCAACAGCACATTGCATGCTGGAACTTGTGGTTTCCATTACGAGGATGGACCTCCAGGCCTCAGAATTCGAGAAGTGTTTGGCAAAAAAAAGAAAAAAACGGACTGGATTAGTGTGTCCCATATCCTGTCCGTGATTCCCATCACGCAATTGCCCACGACAGGAAAACACGGCTCTTTCAGAGGCTGTTGTACCAGCAGCAAAAGCACAGAAAATATTCATACATGCCTTGCCTTTCACCTGCCCAAGGGACTTCTCTACAGATGCGCCGCCCCTGATAGTCCAAACAAAAGAGGTGACCACTGACCATACCAAACCCTGTTAAACCAGTGATAAACCACCGAGAAACTCTGCCCAGCGTCATGTGTCTGTCCCGCAAATATACAACAGAAACTGTGTAATTTCCGGTTGTCTAATGCCACTCAGTAGTACTAAACCATACATAGCAGCATACCGAATGTAGGCACGAGGCCGATTTTTATTGCCAAAAATGTATTTATTTTACCTGTCTTCGGTCTGAAATTCCCTCTTAATCAATGACGCCACAAAGATAATTGTATCCCCCAATTTGTTTTCAAAATCTCCCACTTCAACTTGTATAATATTGGCATGTATGTGTCACCCCAACCTGCTTTCATTAGCCCACTTTGCCTCCCAATATAAAAACTAGACTATAAAAAACAGAGTACATAGGAAAAATAAACATTGATCATTAATTCACACAACACCTCTGACGAATTTACAACCATTACATTGAGAAATAGATACAGCTGATATTTACATTACGATAGTGAAAACATGCGACGTGAGCTATTTAAAAGTATTTATTTCTGGAGAGCTCTGTGGCAACACGCTTCCCAGTAGAATCGTGAGGATTCTGTGCAGGAATACACATGGGACTGAGTCTGTTTGTGCCTTGCTTCTGGGGTGAAAACTACCAGAGAACCGCAGAGGTGCGGTGCAAATGACCAAGGGGGGGATGAACGCCTATTTTCTATTACGAGTAATACCACTGAGAATCGAAACTAGAAATAACACACCACACTACAGTAGCCTAAAGCACTGCTACCAATACACACGCTCCTTTTAGGAAAAACAAGTGCATTATAAAACAAGATCCACTGGTATAAAAACCAAAAGCTCATGAGTGGGCACGATAATTGAAACCACATGGCCTATTGGTGTCTATTACGCGCACAAAGCGCATAATAGACACCAATAGGCCATGGGCGGAGCAATACGCCCGCCTTTGGCCAATTGCGTGCAGTCTTTTATAAAAAAGATGCACGCAAAGGCCAATGGGGTAGCACAAAAGGAAAAGCACACGCACGAGCGTGTGTGATTCCTAGGTCAGTGCTAAAACCCCGTTATTCACATACTAAAGGTCTCGCGCTGCACAAGCACTGGTACGCAGTGCAATGCTAGGCGCGAGACCTATAAACGAGTTTTGTTGAAGGCACCCTTTTTAGGCCTTTCCTACAAGAAAGCGGATGCGCTGTCTGTTGCGAAATCTATTGCCAGCTCACAGTGAGCTGAGAGACAGCCAATTACTTGCCATTGGTTAGCTTCATTGTCTCTCTCATTTGCTTGTTTCTTATACATTAGCTTGTTTGGGCTTTACTACCTCTTTATGCGTTTTTCAACTCCTGGAGCATGGATACATTACTTGTGTCCTTCCACTGCTCACTTACTTTTCAAGTACTATTTTTCTCTTTTTTGTTTAAACACTCCACAAGAGTGCATGTGTTTTCCATCTGTCTCCCTCTGTTGTACTTCGACTCTCTGCTGTGGTAATGTTGCTCTTTCTCTACCTGTGTACTTCTCCCTGGCTCCCTTTGCATGCATGCCAACCCTCCCGATTCAGACGGGAGACTACCGATTTCAAGGCTAGTCTCCTACCTCCCGATTCCTGCGTGCAGAAACCCGATTCTGTGACAGGCATCCGATGGCAGGGGCTGGTCTTGTGTGACTAGGATTATGCACTGCCCGTAACCTGCTCCTGCAGGACAGAGCACAACATTTTTGTCACACTCTTTCTGCCTGCCATAGAGATTTCTCTTGCTCCTGACAGGTAAGGAATAAAAGTACATTTGCATGTCTGATATCTGATCCTGCAGCAGCACACTTGCAAGTCCCATACATGTCAGATAGACCCGATGCAGGGCGCAATATAAGTCAATAGGAGAAATACATTCTACTGATGATTTTTTTTTAATCTCCCACTCACCAAATTGTTGGCATTTATGCCTTTGTGATGCACTCATACTTGTATACTTCCGTTGCCTTTCTTTCTTGTATGTGTGCTTCTCTCATCCATGTTGTGAGCTCTCATCCTTTTGAATTCCCCCTGTTCCTCTCTCTCTCTCTCTCTCTCTCTCTCTGTTGCTCCCCCACCTAAGTCTTCCTGGTTACTTTCTCCCACCCATGCCCTCTCTGTTGCTTCTACCATCTTCCTGTTCCTTCCACATCCCTACTCTCTGTGATTTCAACACCCCTTCTTGTGATGCTTCCACTGGCCACAATGCTACCCCCAGCAGCTACATTTTTCGTTTTCTTTACCGATCCGAAGCAGTTAAACGAAAATAAAAAAATTGTGTATCATTTTGTGGGTGCACACATGCTTAGTTCGCGTGTCTACAAAATGACGCATCATATGCTTTTTAGGTCTCGCCTGACCCAGTACATGCGCTGGTCTGGCGAGACTTATTGAGAGGGCTCCAAAAAGTGCTACCAGGCCAGCCTAGAGCTACAGTGCATGTGCGCAGGCGCGCGCGCCGCGCTTTACCGCGATTACCTCCGCTTTCGCGGGCGCATGGCCGCTTTGATCTTTGATCGCGATCACTTTTGCGGCCGCACGGCCGCTTGGCATAGCCAATAGGTCTTGCCTTTGAGACCTTATAAGTATTTAGTTATGCAACTGTTGCATGGCTAAACACTTATAAGGTCCCAAAGGTGAGACCTATTGGCTATGCCAATGCTTGTTTCCTCTTTTTTTAGGCATTCTACACTGCATTCGGGATGCTGTACAGCATGGCTAAAACCATAGGCTGAGCCAATAAATCCCAAAGGAGTGGCCAATTGACTTTTCCCGTGCTTGTTTTTTGTTTCTATGACAAATAAAGGTAGAAAAGCCAGGGGGCCTTAATTTGAGTCTTCCCTTATTCCATGGCACAAAAAGAAAAGATGGACCATAATGAAGGCTCACTTATCGCTAGATTTTCATTTGACATAGAAACAAAAAGAGGGTGATCTTGGAGGCTCAGTCCTGGCTGCATTATTGAAGGGGGGGCGAGGGGGGGGGGAGTGAGAGGGGTGCTGGGCAAGGGCAGCCGGGATCGCACAGGGTTAAGAGGGAGGGGCAAAGGATATGTTTGTGAGCAGAATGGGAAGCACATAGTGTGAAAAATAAAGGGTGTAAGATAGACTATAAGGG
Source organism: Triturus cristatus (assembly GCF_964204655.1). Classification (NCBI taxonomy): domain Eukaryota; kingdom Metazoa; phylum Chordata; class Amphibia; order Caudata; family Salamandridae; genus Triturus; species Triturus cristatus. The sequence goes on from NC_140586.1 coordinate 256,005,746, forward strand.
AGTGCCAGGCAGAGAGCAATGAAAAGCACCCAGGGAAGGAGGGAAAGATGGAAGGGAGGAATGAGAAGGGATCAAGGGCATGATACACAAAGAGAGAACTGCACAAAAAAGACAGGGAGCCACCAGGAGCGAAGAAAGAGGCCTATACTAGTATTGTAGGGGCATATCATCAAGGACCGGCGATAATTATCGCTAAGCGCACTTAGCGCTAGGATAATTATCGCCAGGTAACGTGGAATTTTATCGCTGAGATAGCGTGCTATTAGCAAGGCTTATCTCAAAAGCGATAAAATTCCAAGCGCTAACTGCCAAATGTGAGATATCACTGGCAATCCAGCGATAATCTCACAAAGTTTGGCGAAAGCTTGCTGATAGGGCAAGGCATACTTAGCCATGATATCCACCTTACATAGGATATCATGGCTAAGTCAGTCTTGATGCAGGCGTAAGGAAAGCAGCGATAACAGAGGTTATCGCTACTTTGCTTGTCGCTCTGCAGGTTAGCGTGCCCATTGATAATTGGAGAAATGTCGCTTAGCGACCTTTCTCCAATTATGTCAGGGCAGGAACGCCCACTTTGCATCTCATTAGAGATGCAAATATGGGCGTTGGGGGAAAGGGCGATAATGCAAGGATTCACACGATAGCGTGACCTTGCTGATTAGGTGATAAAATTATCACCGCTATTCGGCCGGAAACGGCCGCAAAAGCGGCAATAATTTTTTATCGCCGCCTTGATGATATGCCCCAAAGTAGTTCCTTGTGAAGTTCAATGCAAACACTGCTTTGGAGACAGAAAGATGCAGTCTAATAAGCTACAGACCGCAGGCGGGAGATAAATACTCCCTAGGGATGAGCCTAGAAGCTATGGCCATAGTCTCAAGCCAGCGACTGAAACAGCCTGGTGAAAAAGGCAAAGGTTGAAGAGGCGGACCCAAAACCCACTCTGCCTATATTGAAAGCAAAAAATAGGTTGAATAGCAGAGCTACAATGGACACCTAGTGAGAACAGATACTCTGAAAACGTTTAAGACAATACTTTACTATCATCACTTACTCTCTAAGACCCATTTTCTAAAATAAGCTAAGTCAGTCCCATTTCGGCACTTACTGTTTGAGGTTATGCTGTATTCCATTATATTTTTTTATTGCTTCTGAGGAGACCTCAAGTCATATCCCACTTCAGTTTGACATATATATAAACACAACATAGTTTTCACTGAGGCTGCACTGATTAATGACATTTAGGCTTTTCCACTTTAAAAGATAAACTTTCAAATCACCTAGAAAATCTAAAATATAATATTGTGAAACACTTTTTTCAGTCTCTTTATTATTTTATATTTTCATTAATTAACTTTATTTTCATCTAAATGCATTTTTTTTCCCACAGATACGCTTTTCAGTCCATGCATCAGAGAGATTACAAACCCCCTTTTTAGGACAGTGTGTCAACTTTTTTTGTCAAAAGGAGAGTGAGTGTCAGATGTATTTCAGTTTGCATAGTACCATTATCACTGAGTTACAACCATAATTATAAAATCCATTTTTTAGAATAGGTATTTTTACCTGTGACTAGCATGTTCTGTCGTTAACGTATGCTAAACATACATAGAGTGAGGTGGAACAGATCACATACATTGCATTGGTTGGCGCTATTTCTTTCTCTGCACAATGATGTGATGGCCACAGATTGTATTGTGTTGCGAGTGGTGCATGTGGTGAAGTGCCAATTAGCGCTACAGCATCACTACAGTTTGAAAGTGGCTATTGCCAAATAAGTGCGACCTTTTAGTGTGTTAAGGTACATTCTGGTGCTTCGGCACACACCTTGCTAATATCATTGCAGTCTGTGACACTTCAAAGAATTATACATCAAACACCTCACAATACTAAACTACAACTTCCCAAAGTTGAATTCATATAAAGAGTTAAAAAGGAGCATAAAATGTTATACTTAAGTATGGCTCTTAAAGAGTTATACACTAAAGAGTCATACTTCGCTAAAACTAGCCACTTTGTTAAACAAAGTATTGGTTTTGTTAATTAGAAAGCAAAGCCTATGAACTACTGAAAACACAGCAGGAACTTGGGACACAGCAGCCTCAGAGACAATTTGTGCAGAAAGACAGACATGTTTGCTCCATGTTTGGAAATGGAGGTAGCGTGGTGCATAGTGGTGCATAGTGGTGCAGACAAACTGACCAGGCTACCTCTGCGGCCAGTGATTCTTCAAACTTGTACAAATGGAGGCAACCATTCCTATAAGTACATATCTCATCACAACTCCACACGATGAGTTACAAGTCGATATATTCACCTTGTTTATTACAAGGGTACTGCACTTTAAATATTCATTCAGTCCTAGCCTTTGCACACAAAAAAATATTTTTAAGAGATGTAGTTGAAGCTTGATGAGCTTAAGTCAATCCAACAAGAATTTTCAGTTTTCAAAGATTTCTGAACTAACAAACACTCCTCAAACATTTTCAAGGGGGAGGGGCTGAGTAATGATGATGTGTGTTCCTTGGAAAAAGTCTAGAAGAATGTATGCCCTATGTACACTTCTATGAGTAGAGCTGTTTGTTCTGACCTTAATGTGCTCTAGTGCTTTATGATTTCACAGTGCATAAGTCAACTGAGTGGCAGAATCACTGGATTTTTCACTTACATTGCTTTTTCTTCTTTAGAATATAATACCACACCTTGATATTTTATAATTAGACCCATCAAAAATTCTGAGACATTCTGTTATGTCACGTTAGGTTATGTTATCATATTCCTAAACAGTGCGGGCCTGCCAATAAATTTGCCTCTTGAATCTTTTGGATGCAGATAAATGTGTATGTAGCACAAGACGACTAACAATTGAAGTCAACCAGTGTTAATGTGCGTGTTGCTGTGTTGCATATCCAGTTTGCAACAGGAAGTAATATCTAGAGCCTGAAGCTCAACCTGTGTAGGGGTATACAGCCTAAGGACTTTCTTTATGGGGTGCAGAGCAGGTTCTGTTTTTTTACACTCTACACTCTACCTAATCCTTGCCAGCTGAGCAGCAATATTTGTAGTTTTGGTGGGTTCTGTAGGACTCGCATCTGGAATAGGATGAGGTGTAAATGCCCCGATGTGCCCCAGTCCTTGATGTCTTTACAAGACTTGAGGTTCGGGGTGTAATATAGAGACACATTATATGTAAGGAAACCTATTTTGGACAAAGATCACAGACTACTTATTATTTTTCTGCACACAGAATTTCATAAAGTGAACATTTCGAAATGCTAGGAAATAAAGTGCAGAAATAAAGTGAGACGTGGTGACTTTGAGGGTTATGAAAGATTGGCAGTGGCTCACCACCTCGCCAGGCTGGTTGAGGTTATAACCTCGACTGCTTTGACTGATGACCATCTGCCATATTTAGAAATCGCCACCTGACTGGCAGAGGTATCTGTGCCTTTAAAGGACCCCAGAGGAGGCAGCTCCAAAGAGCCACCATACGTTTGTTGAGCTGCCACTACATTCATGCGTTGGCAGGGTATGCCCAGACGTGGGTCCCTTGCTCGCTTTGCCACTGGATTCAAGCTAGCCTGGCTGATGAGGGGTGTTACCCCGAAACCAGTCCCAGAATGCTTGTTTCCATTCCAGGGAAGACCTGGCTTGGCAGTTCGGGATGGACTGTTCCCATGAGGCACAGGGTCAAGACTGATTTGCATATAGCTGGGTCTGAACAGGGGTGGTGAAGTGAGTTAAAGAACGATGATGGATTCAACCCAAATCTGTGACTGGGGGTGAGTGTCTGAAAAGTTTCAGCGCTCCATCCATCATCTCCTTGTGTTCACTACCTTTCATGCGACCACTCTGAATGATTTTTTCCCCCAGAAAAGCCCCTCACAAAGCAGGAGGGTTATTTTTTTTTAAACGAACAACCAATGGCCCTGCCACCCTATGAGTTTTCTCTAAGGATGAAGGGTCATTTTTATTTTTTTCTGTTCATGGTTACCAGGCTTTCCTCGGTGGTCCTGGACAAGACAAAAACAAACATCAGAAAGTCTACTCTATGTATGGTGGACTGTCTTCGGTACTTAGACCTACAACCGATGTCCATGGGGCTGTCTGTCTAAAGCTTCCACGGTCAGAAGAATGATGGTTCGCCCAACTCAAAATAGAATGAGCGAACAGTCAGTTTGGCAGATAGGGTGACTAAATAGCCTGCTTAATCTCATGGGCCTCGGAACTCACACTTCTTAAGGGACAGTAGTGCTAACCTCAGATTCAGCAATTGATGAAGGGCGTTAATTTATTACAGTAATAATGGTGAACAAAGGATGTAACTCTCTATACTCCCATATACGTTTGCTACACGCCATGGTTAACATACAGCTACAATTCTCTAGGGCGTGACTCGAGCACACCACCGAAGCACACCCACAACACGACAACTGCCTAAGACCGACCATTTTAGCATCCATGTACAAGAAATGTAGGCTCGATCACATGAAAGCGCTTTAAGGCACATATGGGGCAGGACAGCACCATGAAAACGCCATTACAATGCAGTAGTAGTCTAAATACCATACCTATGCATTCAGTTATTAAGAGAGCCACACTCTACTACATATGAGTAAAAAGATGTGCGTGAATACTTAAAATATCGGAAACTAAATCCGCTTAATTTACGATACTTAGGAGAAACATTTGAAAACTGGATGGAATGCTAGAATCTTGGCTAGGGGTCACTGAAAAGAGCAAGTGTGTTTTTGCAAAGCAGAAGAGGCAGTCCATTTACAGTACACCGAGGAAGGCCCAGGCCTTAAACTCTCTCCTTCCAAGCAATCTGTAAAGCTCCCTGTCAGCGGCTCTGAGACGTCCCCGCTGTCTACACTGTATCCCCTTCTAAGCCCTTCAGCCCCTGAGCCACTGGTAGCAGTTACTGAAACGCTGTGCTGATCTCTCTGGGAGGTCTGAATTAATTCACGGAAGTTTCATTTTTTTCCCAAATGCTCGCTAGGCCGTGGAGTTCAAACGCGGTGACAGCCTCATATGTAACCATTACACTGGTTTTGCTCAGATAGTCTGTCCCGGCTGCGCGCGCACTCATCGCCTCCCTTTGAACCTCTTCAATGAGGCCTCGTTCCACAGAGCATATACACAGCTGGGCTGATTTAATTTCAAAGTCAGAAGCTTCTGGCCTTGCCGTTCGCTGGTCCCCAAGATATCTAAACTGAGTCTCCATGCGCTCACCCGCCCCTCCTCCACCTAAGGCAACAATACCTCAAAAGGCTGGAGGGACTAATTTTTGAGGCCCTTACGCCACCGTTGCGTCATCTTTCATGTTGCTGCGGCAGCGTAAAAAATGCACCACCCTGCACCATATTTACAAAGTGATGCATCTAGGCATATGCATCACTTTGTAAACCCCTGCGCTACATTATACCTGCGACAGGTATAATGTATGCAGAGTGGGCATTACGTCGAAGCAATGCCATGTAGAAGTGACACAGCGAAATCTATGAGATGTCACTGCGCCACTTCTAGGGCGTCACTAAGCCAAATCCTTACGCCTGCTTGAAGCAGGTGGAAGGAGTGACGCAGTCCTTTTCACAAGGGGCTTGCCCCATGTGAAAGGACACATTGCTGGAGTTGCGTCTGTTTTCAGACACACCCCAGCACTGCGCCACTTTTGCGCCAGCTGATACTTCAACAATACTGACGTATGTGTAAATCCTTGCGACATGGAGTATCGTGTATGTCCCAAACCCGCTCATTTCACGGCCCTGTACTGCTACTACCAAATATATGTATCTTATCACTTAAGCCATCATAGACTAATTTAGTGATATATTCATGATAGGCAAGTAATGTCAGCTGCCACTAGGTGATGCTAAATTCCCAGCTGCCACCAAATGTGTCCAAGAACATTGCAATTTTCTCGAGGTCTTCACGCTACCAGAGAAAGGGCCCTCATGCTGTTTGTGAACGAGGCTCTAGGAAATCTTCTGTGAGAGGCCCGATCCAGCAGCACGAGAAGTTCTCTGCATTAAAGTTTTGGCCATTCTGTCATGGCAGTCACGAAATTGGAGACTCCATTGTCGTTTCCAAATATGTGACTTCCAAGTGGCAATTCGTGTTTTGCCCCGATATCTACCCTGCATTCAGTCTGTCTGAACCTGTTCGGTTGCCTGCCTGCCCTTCTTCTTTATCTGCCGAGAAACATCTCAATCCATTTGGGATTTTTGACCTGGGACGTAATCCTCCAAATCCCCGTAACCATTATTAACTCCATCTGAAATCCTCTATTGAATGCCAAGGAAAATTACTGAGAAGATGTTCCATATAGTGGTTGGCTGGGGAGACAGCTTGCCTTCTTACTGGGACCTAGATTACCATCAATGCCCTCATTTGTGCAATGCCCCTTTAAAGATACTTATCTGTACCCCCAGGACCTCAAACCTGCAACTTCAACTGGGAGGAAGCCAAGGACCATGGATAAGGCCTGCTCTGGGTAGTGACTGTGGGCATGCTGGACAGGAGAACTGTTGCAGGGTGACCTGGCACAAGGACCAGCTGTCATTGTAAAGGTGAAAGGAAACAGCACCCTCGAAACCATCTTTCTACAACTTTAGCTTACAAGTATCAATGTCATACTAAGGCCAAGCAGGGTGAGCTTCTTCTGGTGGGTATCACCATGTCAAGATGGGGACCCTGGTCCTATGGCTGCTTCAACACTGAAAATCATGACAAGGCTGGTCGTTTCAAGGTGTCGGCCTCTAATATTTGTAAACTCTTAGAGGTCAAAGGCGAAGTACATACCTTTTCGGACTACTCCTCAGTACTATGAACTTAACAGAGAACCTTTGTGAATTATATTGGTGTACTGACTATGCCTGAAGCCCTTGTGCACCAGAGATCCCCGTCACTAGTGATGCTTGCAAGTTTCTTTCTGCCGACCAATAAACACCTTCCTCTCCTTTGGGAGTACATTTATTGGATTGTGGCACAGGCATTGTCTTCTTTCAATCACAGACTACTGAGAAACAAAGATGGTGACTGCACGCCACATGGAGGCCTTAGTGCGCCCACTGATGACGTCTCTTGAACAAAGAAAGATGGGGTCAGATGGACCGCTAGACATCCCCTGCAGGTGGGTGAAGTCACTCAAAGCACCCACCAGAAGGGGCACCTCTCTCCCTCTTTAACATTCAGACCAGTTGCCACTCGCACAATGAAAGGCAGATGTACAGCTTCAAACAGCCAGTCAGCCTTTCATCAATGCGCGGTTCCAAGTACAGGAGCATGGTCCTGCCTTCACTCTGAACAGTGCATTTGCTCATATATATTGCGCATTGTTGGCTTGTACCCAGTACGCAGAGTGGGACAGAGCACCATATCCTTAATGCGGCCGCTATTACCAGAGAACCCTCCTGTAAACCTATACTCGGGTGGGGGGAAAAGTTGACACGAGGGGAAGGTCTTCAGGCTGCTAAATACACCGGGAAGAGCTTTTCATAGGAGTAATAAAAAATACCAGCCCAAAATGAGGCTTACGGTATAATTATTTTTAATTGCGGTGCCAGGTTTCCTGTCCTCAGACATCAAACACCTCATTAAGTGACAAAAATAATGTTTGAAAATATTTGAAAATATATTTAAATGCTAAGAGCTATCATGCTACGTGAGTTTCTAGAGTTTCTTTTTTTCTTTTCAGAAAACACTGCTGTAAAAAGCTGTGACGACCTTTTTGAAAATTGTTTTATTATTATTATTTTTTTTAAATAGAGAGATAGCATCAATTTCAACTTATAAAAACATTATACTGTTTGTTTTGTATTTCATCTAAGATTAACTATGGCTAAAACTTAAAGTAAAGCCCTCTAAGTCACTACTACAATGAAACCCTAGATGCTACTACTCCAAGAAGAAATTGTGTCTTCATCTCTCTGGTTAGTCGAGAGAAATATTATAGTTTTAACATATCTAAGAGCATTTGAATGTGAACCGCCTTGGTATTCGCTGGCATCTGAGTGCAAGCAAACTAGTTGATGGACCTGACAAAATAGAGAGTTTCGCGTACCATCATTTTCTTTAATCCCCCCCCCACCCAACTCCACCTCTCCCCGCCATTCGTATTACCCGTCATTCTTTCTGGGTTAAAACACCTTCAGTTTAACCCACACAATATTTTCTCCCACTTAGGGGCAGATTATGATGCAGCACAGAAGGGGCTGGTCAGATTCCATTCCAACTGCCTAATTTTGTTGGAGGCGGTCGGAAAGAAATCGGATCGGTCATTCCGGCTGGCTTCCGACAGGCTCAGAGAGCCCATCCGTCAGTCAGAATGCAGCAAGTAATCTCAAGGGCGGGTTTTCCGCACATGAGATTACAATGACAGTTTCTGACATGGCTTCCATGCCGGTCTGTGGGACGTGGAAACCATGTTGGAAAGCGTCTTTGGGGGGCCTCCAGCAGGGCCCCCTTGGATGCACGACCTCCAGTTGGAGACCCTGTTGAGCCCTGCACCTTGTGGCAGGCACCTTGAGGTGCCTGCCACGGGATGCAGGGATGAACCGTACCTCCAGCTTTACTATGGGAGCATGCATTTCGGCTGGTTTACCGCCGGAATGCATGCTCCCATAGTAAAATATAGGAATGCGACCGAATAGTGTTCTGTCGCATCCTGAGGCGGTCGGGACCGCCGACCGGGTGTCGGTCGGTCCCATGACCGATGCAGTGTTGGGAGGAAGTGATTCCACCCGACATCGTAATGAGGGCCTTAGTTTTTTCTTTCTACCATGTAGATCTTATCCTGATACCTTTACTTCTACCTTGCTTCTCTGTAACTGTATTGAACGTGTTTCCTTGTTTCTTTGCCTTTTGCAAGTAATTTTGACGAACCAACATCAGTAAATTATTAAATATGTTTCCTTATTAATTAACGACTGAAACATTTATGTTGTAGTTTCTTTTATTATCTCAGTATTCCTTTTTGTATGAAACATATTCTTTATATAGCTACATTTATGGTATACGTAAAATACAGAAATGTTTACGGGCATGCACGCTCATTGACTGAATTGTTCTCTGTGTGATGTCCAAGGGGGCATACCCACTCTATATAAAACAAAATCTATATTGAAGCATTCAATATATTTATATGCACAACACTATCTTTTTTTAATATGTGACACAATACAAGTTTAAAAAATAAACACAATCAAGCTTTTTTTTTAAACAGCAGGTCATAAACAATTCAGTTTTCAGATAATCTGCGAAAAATGTGGGTGAACTGAGAAAATCACCCCTACCTTTCTTCGGATATTGTAAAATTATTTCATAAAACCGTTGAGTCTCATTTGCACATCTATTAATGAATCCAGCCAAAATTTGTTTTTTTCTTTGAGAGGAGGTGAAGGAATGTGTGTTCCTATTTTCAGAAGACTGTACTCAATTTTAGTGATATTTACATTTAATTCTATGCAAATCACCCACTATTCTCCCCAAAAAAAATCTCCCGGATAAAGGTGGCAAAAGCCGCTTTACAAGGACAACATTTTGATTTCTTGCAAAAATTGCCCTTCTTGTTACAGAAAAGAAACTGATTTGTTAATAAAAAAGTGAGCATCTAATCATAGTCCCCCAGAAATAACTTACCCAACTCAGTGTAGCAAATGAGTGTTACAAATTCTTTTAAAAAGGCGTGAATCTCCTAGTTCTTCTCAGTTTGTATTTTGAAAATAAAAATGCACTCATTCGAGAAAATATTGTGCAAAAAAAAGGAAAAAAACATAAACGTTTATGAAAACAGGGCAAATTTAAATTGCCAACCAGGCCACCATTTTTATTTGTAAGTATTATTTGGGACTGTGTCACTTGAATGCTCTTGCATGCTGTGGCCCTTGGTTTTTGGTACTTCTTTGTGTCTTTTGGAGACTGGGAGCAAGGGAGGCACAGCGTTTGTGTCACTGTTGACCCTTTCAGGGGTTCCACCTCACCGGGCTGCTGCAGTTGAACACAGGGAGCCTGCAGACATGTTTGGACAGCTGGTCTATTCAGAGGCCCTCTGAAGGAAATGAAAAATAACATGAGGCTTCGCATTCGAGAGAAAATTGGTTGCATATCATGAAAAAAGAGCGGCTGGTGGTGAGGGGGATACATTCCTTTACAAGTCTCATTACACACCAATATGGCAGGAAGTGGGGGTGCCGCGAGGAACAATGTGCGCGCATGCACATCTCAGACTGCGCTCTCGGCGAAATTAAAATGAACCTGATTGTTAAAGCCTTCAGATCCAGCCATTTCGTGCATTTAAAAATATCCCATAATTAACACCACAAGGTGTGACAAAGAAGATTACATTCAAGACACCTTAATTATCAGGCTGTCAAGAAGTTTGTGACAAGTCCGCATAGTAATTATTTTCCTAATAATGGGGTTACTGTACAATAAAACTAGGGGTAATGCAGACCTGCCTGTGTTAACCTGGCAATTAGCCTGTGTCTGCAGTGACTCCATGTCTAGCGTTCCAGGACTTTCTAATGAGCAACAGATTCGGTTGCCCTTAACTTCAAAAGTCCAGCCATTTTAAGGATACTATACACAGTGGGTGGGACCAGCAGATAGAAAGTCTTGATAACATTTGGTGCAGTGGTTTTTGAAACTAGGAATCTTGGCTTTTCCAGGGTTTTTTGTATTCCCCCCCCCCCCCCCCCCCCCCGCTAAGTGGCTTGATCTACCCATACAGCCCCTAAATCAACAATCTAGCTAGCCCACGTGTTAACCTACTAAGATAAGGCTAACGTCTGTGTTTTGATTGGAAGCCATCTTGATTTGTTTTGAATTCTATAGTTGTTGCTTTGTTCGGTCTTAGAGCCACAGCACTAAATTGCTGCATCTTCACTTCTCAAACTTGAGATGCGATTACATATTTATTTATAAAAAGCTTTGCGTAGCACAGACGTCACCTAGACCACTTCAGAGCACTAGCATTCCAGCAAAAACAGTGAATGAACCAAATAATGTTGTAAAGCAGAACCCTGTCATTTGTAGGGGAAAACCCTCAATTCAATTGGTCTCCAAGGTTTAGAAGATTCTAGATGGGAGCCGCATGGAAAAATCTAGTTTTCAGGCATTTCCTATATTGAAGGTTGCCACGTTCATCTTGGAGCCAAAGGCTGACAATGTTCAATAGGTTCAGGCCTCGGACTCCAAAGCATCATCTGCCATATTTAAATCTTGCGAAGAAGGGATGTTGCATCAGCTCAGAGGATGCGGACCTCAGGTTCCTGGCTTGTTTACAGTGGCAAACTAGAGATCTCTCCTGAAAGCATATACTTGGGTGGGTGAAAAGTTGACACAAGGTGAGGGTCTTAAGGCCGCTAACTACACCAGGAAGCACTTTTAATATGAGAAATAAACAAAATGTAAATAAAATAAATAGGAACATAAAATTAGGTTTCAGTTATTACTTTTAATTGTGGTGCCAATTTACTGTCCACAGACATCAAACACCTCCTTAAGGGACAAAAATATTTGAAAAGATAAAAAATATATGTAAATAATAGGAGCTGCCACCCTACTAAATTACTCAAGTGTATTTTTTTCTTTTCAGGAAACACTGCCTAGTGCAGGGATATTAAAAATATTTTCTGGCCACCATTAGGGACTAGTTGAGCACTTTCAAGACAGGCTTGACATGCCAATGCACCCTAGTGTTGCACTCTCTGAAGCTTCCAATTACATGTTTGGGGAGGCCACTATACACTACATTGCAATAATCCAGGCATGTCATCACCAGAGTATTAGTTAGTACTGCTTGATGACTAGTTTGTAGGAGTAGTAAGATTTTCTGAAGGAGAGATGAAATTTCATTCCCTTGATGACTGGATCCATTTGAGGGATGAAGTGGAGACCTGATCTGAAAATGATCACCGGGGTTTCACTCGTCGAATCAGGATTGGAGGAGGAACAGATTGGGGGTCAATCTAGCGTGGCAACTTAAGACCAGTGCTTCATACTTTTGAAACTTCAGCCATTGTTTCATTTACATTTTGGAAATTCAGTGGTTAATTTGGTTCCGGCACTCAGTGATGTGCCCACACTGACCTGCACAGAGAGATGCAAACTCGGGTATCAGCAGCAAACGTTTTTAAATTGACCCTGAGGTATAGTCACTTGCGTCAGGAGGTGCATCTAAATATCAAAGAGATGAGGGCAGAGGGAGGACTGCATTTGTTTTGCATAGCTGTAAAAATATATACAATACTCGTGCACTAATTAAAGAATGTGCTCCTTGGCTTGACTTTTCATTCTAGGTGAATTTCATAAGATCTTTCAACATATAACTCAACAGATTTCTTCTCCAAAAATGTTAATGGAAGCACTAACAGAGCCAGGCTTAATGCTTACATGAAGCGTTATCAATTTGCTTGCTTACAAATAAGATTACGGTTGGCTTCCGGGAGCTGGAAAGTTTTGCAGCCACCAGAAATATTAGCTTCCATGTATATGATTTTTTAGTATATCAAATCCATTGAACAGCCATGTTGTAGTTTGCTATAATAAACTCTGCATGAAAGAACCCATGACTTACTTCTGTTGGCAACAGTGCCACTGTCGCAAAATCAGAAATGAAGAGAGTTGGCCTTCTCACTCCTTCTTATTTTGCAAGAATAGCACTGATATTTCCCCTTTGAGTTAAGTTTGGTACATTTGTCTCTCCAAAAGAGTCCCATAGCCACCGTTAAATGGAAATTTAATTGCCATCTCCAGCTCTAATTCTCAGGCATCGATTCTCACCGCTTCTTGAGAAGGTGACACAAAGTTAACTTAAGGTTGTGGTCAATGGTCCACCCGGTGGTAGCAGATTTTCAGGGTTTAAACTCTAGTTCTGATATCTGGACCCACTGGAAAAGCAGAGGGGTTTGTAATCTCAGCACATGAAGAAGTGTAAATTACTCATGTTGGAATTTACCTGTCTATTGTGATTTCGTTCTTAAATTCAGACCTTAATGTTCTGAGATAAGGATGTAGACAGCAACGTACATTTATACTTTATATATTTTTCTCTTTCTCATTATCCGGATTGTGCCACTCTTTGGATGCACATTTCAGTGATTTGGCACAAGTTAAGAAAGATTTTTATTTGTAGGTTGCCTGTACAGAGCGACCCAGGGTCAGTTATGCCTTAAAGAGTTTAGCAAATGCATTCCCTTTGGTATACCATTTGACATTAGGTTTTGGCCTAGACCCAATTGTAAGTTTTTAATTGTTATCATGCTACCATCATTCAAGGAATACAATGATACTAATGATTCGATCTTAGTCACATAGTCACAAGTAAAACCTACGAATGAACATCTTGGTGCCGATTAGGATCCTGGAAAAAATTTCCCCAACCGAATTGAATCTGGACTTTTTTCCGTACAAATGGTAAAAGCACCGTACAAACTGCCAAGTACGATTCGTATGGGAAAAAGTCCATACAAATCGCATTGGGTAAATTCCCCCACACGTCCTCGGGTCGGGAAAAGTCTCCGACACATCCCCGGACATTTTTATGTACAAATGGGAAAACTGAAGTCCAAATGCGCAAGTACGATCCGTCCCATCCGTCCGATTGTACAACTGTATGGAAAAAAGACCGTCCGGAGCGAACTCCCATAGCAACCATGGAGATGTCCAAACAAGTGCCCGGTACGCGCCCTACCCCCCCCCTGCCCCCCGTATGTATGGAGCGTACCCCTGTACCCCCCAGCCCCCCGTATGTACGGAGTGTACCCCCCAGCCCCCCGTATGTACGGAGCGTTCCCCCGTACCCCCCAGCCCCCCGTATGTACGGATCGTACCCCCCAGCCCCCCGTATGTACGGAGCGTACCCCCACCCCCGTATGTACAGTGCGGACCCCCAGCGCGTACATACGGGGGGCTGGGGGGTACGGGGGTACGCTTCGTACATACGGGGGGCTGGGAGGTACGGGGGTACGCGCCGTACATACGGGGGGCGGGGGGGGGGGGTACGGCGCGTACCGGGCCCCCAAATCAGCTCGCATCGCTGCGTACTTAGCTTTTCCGGCACTTTTTAGGTGCCGTAAAAATGTTCCCATCCGGACTGCAGTCGGTGCGAATCGTAATTGCTGGTACGTAAAAACATGCCTAACTCCGTCCGGACGTCACGTCCGCGGTGTCCCGGATCACATTTGTATGTATTTTTCTGTTGGTTGGTCTTTTTTCCGATTCGTACGGAAATGGTGTTTCCGTACGAATCGTAATTGCATGTTTGTAAAGTTTTACAACCCGGTACGAGTCGGACGGAGAAAAAGCTCCGACCCACGGTTTGTACCGGGTTTTTCCAGGATCGTAATCGGCCCCCTTGTCTTCTCAGTATGGCTCTGTCAATGCTTCTTGCTTAAAAATCAATATCTCTGGAAGACTCCAGTAGAATTTGTTCATCTTGGTTTCTAAAAATTCACAAAATTATATTCTATTTTTATAAATTGGTGTTTGATTTCTTTTGTGTTCTATGACTTTCTTATTTTGTTGTTTGGTGCTTCTAAATGCATTACACTACCAGGGTTTAGGTGCCAAGGTTGTTTTTTACAAACGAACCTGAATTAACCCAAAACAGTTTTGCGAGTATATTACGCCATAAGGACCCACAACCATACCATATGTTAAACCTCAATCCTCACGGTTGACAACTCTACAGACAGTGGGAAACTGCACCCCCCCCCCATCTTCATTAACACTGAAGTCATATGATCCTTTACTAGTTTGAGAAAATCCTGACTGGAATGAAAAATTATGCTTGTAACATGAACCAGTTTCTGTACAAGTTGACGTGACCCCATTAAAGTCACGAAACATAGTGGACTGATTGATAGTTACACTGGGAACCATTTTTTGACCTGGCAACGCCAGAGCTTTTTCCAAGAACAAAATGAAATACACCATGATGGACTTTTGGTCAGCCATCTTCAGCCATTCGTTTGTTTGGATCAGCCCTCTTCAGCAACTGTTTTGGGTCAGCTCCCTTCACCCATTCCTTGAAGATTATATAACATATAAAATATGGTTGTTATTCTAATTTCTTATAGGTTGGATAGCAGCAGTGAAATCGTCCCCCGCACGCTCAGAGCAGGCGGTGCACAGGGAGCAGCTTTGGCTAAAGGCTGGACATCAGTAAAGGCCAGGGAACATTATCAGACCGCAGTATTGGTAGTAGGAGTAAGGAGTATAAGACTGGGTCCATGTCCCATATTTGGTTGGATTCCTGCTACCCTAAAGCCTTAGACTTTCCCTGTAAGCTGACCGGCTCATGGGCTTGCTAGCCATAAAAAGACACAAACATTTTTCCAGAGTTTAAGTGATTGGTGCCACAGACATGCAGGCTCGGCATCAAATGAGCCTCTCCCGCTTGCTTTGTTTAGAGAACGACAAACGTCTCAAGATGGTTGAAGCAATATGTGAGCAGTAAACCCAGGTCACATTTGTCTTTGCATTCATCTATGCACAGCTTCCAACTACATGTGTTATGACAACAAACACTCTAAAAGTATTAGCATCACACTTTCATGCAAATAACACAAAACTAAAGCCCTTACATATGAGTTACTCTACAACAGCAGGAAGCGTAACTAAAATATGATAACCCCATCCCAACAAGAAATTGAGTTCAACAAATCTTAAAGCACATCACAGTACGTACAATCAAGCACACCGAACACACCACCACCCTCCCATTCAGTTGTGCTGTGGCAGGGGTCACAACGTTGGTGATGCGTCTGTCCAACAATGCCTTTATGAAAGAGACACACTAAGACCTTCAACACGTTGACCAATAATTTAAAGCCCAAGACCGCAAACACAGAGAACGCTTGCCACCTTTTCATTTACATGCCCACACAGAGGAACACATAAGACATAACAAGCCACACCAGGGTCATCCAAATGGCCACAACTTGTCCTTCAACAAACCTTATAAAGAAACAATCTCAAAACTCCTAAAAACACAATACTGGCTTATATCCCGGCCCGAGATAAAACAAAAAACCATCTACCACCTCACCATTCACACATACAGCCATAACTAATCCCAACCCAACAAAACACATTTGACTAGCAGTAACACCCCCTTGCAGCCAGCATACTATAAAAAGCATACAGATAGCAATGTAAAGCTTTCCTTCAGCTCAACCGCTATGTAAGTGAGTTCCACATAGAGTAATTACATGTACGAGTGTTTTACATGCAAACCTGACAATCAGGCATGACCCCGATCTTCCTGGATCCATGTTGGACACCTGTGCCTTGTGAAAAGCATTAATCCTTCAGCATCCAAGCTGGTCACCCAGTGAGGCATGCATTTATTCCCAGATGGGAAATAAAGGTTGGCAGATATATGCAGAGAAATGCAGGCTTGTCTTCACTGGTGCTCCTGCACATGCCTCTGCTAGACTGAGGCAAATATCTGAAGGGGTACCACATAATGTGTGAGTTGTTAAACCTGTCCTGTTGGTTCTTTGCATTCTTCTTTGTGCAATTATGAGTTTCCATTTATGAATACCAGACCTGGAATAACGTGAGATCTCTGTAGGAGCCACTTTGGGAGTATTACTTTCATTGGAATATCCCCTAATGCAGTGTCTAGTTAACAAAATGGCAGCAGGCACTATATATTTCTGCCTCCTGTTAAGTTAAAGTTACCAAATGGTGCCCTGTCACTATAGGCACCTCGTCCCCATGGATGGTGCTACATTAATGCCATTGCAGGCGGCTGCCTTAAGGCAACACTATAAATGACCATCAGAGGACGCCAGATTCCATCAAATGGGGAAATTGGGCACAAAAATGGCAAAAAAACATTTTCTCATGGGTTCCTAAAATCTATGCATCTGAATGCTCCAGTCCCAAACCTTCCCTTTCCAAAGCATTCTAATGTGATAGAATGTGTTTATTTATAGTTTATACAGTGTTGACAAAAACATGAGGGTTGCTAGAGCTCTGCACACTATGGTAGAAAATACCTATGATTCATTATCTCAAGGTCAACCTGGCGCAAAGTGAGAAGGTTGTTTAACATAAATAGCTAGGCCACAGATATGCGGAATGGAAATAAACTGCTGGGTGGGAGGAGCACCACATATGAGAACTTTAGGCAAGGTGGTGTTAGAATGCCATTACTTCTAGAAGCCATAGTTGGTACATAAAAGTCAGAGGTAAGCAGGCAACAGTTTGGGCCATTATCTGGGTATGTGCAGTGATCACGATATATTGGTCAGTACAGCCACTCGGTCAAGGAAGGATTAAGCTAGAAGGTAAGGAACACGTTGAAGGTGGAATGTGACAAAAAAGAGAAATGTTTGTAGGAACAGTCTAGTAGTTGTGAGCGTGGGCTGTCATGGGTATGCATTAAATAGAATGATGGTAGTTATTTCTGGGCGGTTAACTGCTGGGAATCAAGAGATTTAATTAAAAGTAAATAAAACTACAAGGACCAGAATACATTACGTTGCTAAACGGTGAGGATTCGTTCAGTGCGTGATTGGTGACACACAGTTGCCTGGTGACCTTTTTTTTTTAATACATTTTATTTTCACCAAAAGTAACACAGGCAGTTGACAGTACTTCCATCGTATGACAATTACATACATATAGCGCTTCCATTACATCAATGAAGTCAAGCCTGACAAGAGAGCAATACGGTAGGAGTTCTCGATCAACCAGTGAGCGCAATTGGGTAAAACAGGCGAAAACTCGCTCCCCCCCCCAAAAAAAAACTACCAAGAGTAAAATGCAGAGATTATACTCATTCACTGAGGGCATTACAGTTTCACTTGCTAAACATCCTTGCCATAGTAGATCAATGAGACCCCAGGTAGGCACTGCAGATGGCCCATGTGGCCTAGGTAAGACTACACAATACTTGTAGAGTGACAGATAAGGTAAGGCCGCATGAGCACCGCGAATATACATGCAGCAACAATACTTCAGCCAGTGGCGTAGGAAGGGGGGTGCGGCCCGCCCGGGTGTCATCACTGAGGGGGGTGACAAAATGACAAAAATATGTGTTTTAAAAACATATTTTTGCCATTTCGTCAAGCCAAGAAATCACTGAGGGGGTGGCAAAATATGGGTTTTAAAAACATATTTTTGCCATTCCCTCAAGCCGGGTGTGACAAGAAATCACTGAGGCGGGCGACAAAATGGCAAAAATATGTGTTTTAAACACATATTTTTGCCATTTAGTCAAACCAGGTTGCCATTTAGTCAAACCAGGTGTGACAAGAAATCACTGCATTTTGTCAAGCCGGGCGTCCGCACCGGGTACCACCTGACCTTGCTACACCACTGACTTCAGCAGCTAATTTCAACACAGAAACTTGAGGGGGTCCCCATGCAAAGTACATGCAGGGGGCCCATACACCCTGGATCCAGTCCAAAGCTCTCAGGCCAGGGGCCTGCCAGTGCCAGAAAGGGCCCCTGGAGGTTGGAGGGCTGCGGCGGCTTTTGTTACGCCACTGTTTCAACACAAGGAACAAGAACCAGAGTGGGCGGGAGCGTAACCTCCAACAGAGCAAAACCAGTAGAGTGCACAACACTTAGTAGACAATGGGGCACTAGGTGACTGGGCTTTCACTACAAGTGCGTAAATCAGACAGCAGTGTTTCCCAGTCAGGTGCAACTGGGTATTTACGCAGGCAGTTGCCTGGTAACCATAGGGTTGCAGGAGAAGTGATTTACTAAGTCACGGATGTGCTACATAGGTACAGAAGGGGTGGTGCAGCTCGGATTTTTTATGTTTTTTAGAATCCGTATAAAGTACATTTACATAATATGCTTCCAAATAGCATTCATTTAAATAAACTGTTTTAATCCTAAATCTGGCACGTATACAGCTCTGCTAGACCTATGCTGGGCACACGTGCAATTAGTTAAAACTTAAAAGGGATTGTTTTTAAACTATTACTTTACACATAAGCCATTCTTTACATTGAGTGTAAACTAAACATATCATTATGAAAATGAGTATGCACAGACCTGACGTGTCTGTAAATCCTAATCGATAACTGATGTGTGAGATTTCTTATCAATTTAACACAGACATTCCTTGACGGGAGGCACACATACAGTGTTTTTACGCATATTATTTACAAGAAAAAGCCACTTAACCACAAAGAGTCACATTTCATGGGAACATTTTTTTTCGAGCGGGTTTAATGGATGTGAGAATTGGCCCGGGCTGTCTGTGACTGCTGAGGCATTTTCTAAAAACATGTTGCACCTGGAGTAGGGAGGAGTGAGGGGGCAAAGGTCAGGAGCAGGCATTAAGGCCTCGACTAAACAGACTTTGCACTCAGTGAAAGGTCCCGACAACCCCTGCAGTGTCAGCTTACAGCTCTGCTTCTCTGCCTCACAATGTCCTGCTAATCCACACATTCACGCACAACACCGGCCCCTCTGCCCCTTTTACTCCACTCATATGGTTTTGAAAAATGAACTCTTTTGTGTGCTGGGGCACTTTTATGTCTGTTTGTCTTTGCTGGCCCTCCTGCTGTTCATCAGCTGACACCCCTCCCCCCAACCCTGGGCCCCCTCATTAACCCTTGGGGGGGGGGGGGAGTAAAGAAAAATGCTGATATGGCTCCAGTGTCTGCAATATTTACCTTTTAGATGTTGAGTGCACTAATTGTTATGTGTACATAATCAGGCAAAGGAAGAACAGGCAGGCTGCCCTGCGCCATAAAACACAATGATATGTAGAGCTGAACCACTGCTCAGAATAGAATAAGATTCTCAAAGCTGTTCACTTTCGAAGCTGAATTCAGACTTTATTGCAGGCACCAGCTTCAGTACTGTATCGTGATCGTGCCTTCGCCCTTTATCACGTTAACATTTTAATTAACTGCACATAAATACATAATATAGGCGGTTGAAGGTAGCCATGCAGTTAGCAGTTGCTACCCCTGGGTTGTTCTTTGCTGCCCCTAACACCTGTGGTGTAGCAAGGCTGTGATTGGCCTTCATGCAAGCAAATGGAATGTGTCCCGCCCCCCCCCCCCCCCCCGTTTGGTATCAAAATACAGTTATAATACAGGTGCAGGGGCCTTGGTGCCACTGCACCTGCTGCACAATTGACAGGAAGGTCCCAGGATGACTCTGCTCATGATGCCACAGGTCTTAGGAGTTATGGAGGCAGCTGCAGCCAGGAGGTGACAGTAAGCAGGGCCCTCACAGTCATGGTCACTACTCCTCCATGGGACTCTGACATAGGTCTAGGAGGACGGGCTCCTTGCCATATTTTCGCGATAACCAATGGCCATGTGACTGCGTCCCATTACGATATATTATATTTAAATGTATCTTATCTGGATAGTCTCAAACTCTTCCATGGAAACAGCCCTTTGAGCTTACTTTCTGCACCCATGCAATAGTTCCCGATCAGCAAAGAGGAAACTGGTGAGGGTCAAAACGGGTGAATCCTACAATGTCATTGGTGGTCAAATCATTGTCCGTGAGTATGGGGCTATCCAAAGTAAGCTCACGAGTGCTCGATTCATGGCAGATGTTTATGGTAACTACTGAATGTGTAGAGGTCCATCCAAATCCGTTGTATGCAAATGTATATTTAATGGTAAAGATGCGAATATATTTGGACTACGACTATTCTCAGGTTCCTCTGACTCGTTTTTTTCTAAATTCAAGTCCAACTTTGTTGGTAAGAACGTTGCTTCAATGGTGGCAACTTTACGCCAGTCATTCATTCATTCATTAATTTTTTCTGATATAAATAAACCATAAAATTACAATAAAAATATCAAATTAAAACAGTTACCACAAAAATAACACTACAAGTGAACCGACGCAGCATTTAGTACACTACAATTCCAGGGTAAAAAGTACAACGTGCAAACAGGGAGCTCATTCAACAGACATCCTTTCAATAAAAACCTCAATTCGGTCTGCTAAACTAAAAGGGATGTTCAGGGCCGCCCAGAAAAGAATCTAAATATACAATATTGCACTAAACTGAATAAATTACGAGTTTACACAGTAATGTGTGCCTGCTAGAGAGAGCTGATTTAAGAAAAGTAACAACACCTATGCACACCTCAAGTGTGGGAAGCATCGGAAAAAATAAAAGTGCCGGCATATGTCTGGTCGTTGAGGTGTCTCTAAGAAGCAGGATTAAAAACCTTCTGGTGTAGCTACAGTGAAACGTACAGAAAAATACAAAGTGAGCTAGTCTTTCAGGGTGTACTCATCACAGGGGAAAACGAGGATAGATTTAGGGTCAAACTTGCCCAAAGGAAAAGAGAGCTTCCTCCTAATCTGACCACGCCTAAATCTAGTTAGTAACACCCTACTCCAGGCTTTGGGCACAACAAACTCAAGATTAGGTTCCATCCCTAATGAGGTTAGATCATCAGGTACTCTCTAGTTTCAGGCTTCCTCAGCTTGGACAACTTTCTTTCCCCTCTTCTATATTCCCTAAAGCTGGATTTAACCCAACTTTTACCCCTTGTAGATATGTTGGCAGGCATGGAGACAATATCAGGCCTGCCTAATTTGGCACAGGTGTCCTTAATATACTTCAACCAGGGGATATGGTGACCCTTGACACATAGGAGCCAATCCACGATGACCTCCCTACCCAAGGCATCAAGGGGGCCAAGCCGATGTAAGGTAATCAGCCACATACGAAAGTTCAAGTTCCTTGTGGACAGCATATGTCAGTGACCATGGCTACACACCGAGGATGCGCCTGCATACTGGTTTCCTCACCTTCAACACATTTGGCGACTTTGTAACCCCCACAAACCAAAAACATAAGTTAAAATAGGTATGCACTTTCTTTTATAAGTTTCAATAAGGGGGGCTGTGGGTTTATTTCCAATTTCGGAGGCCAGGCTGAATAGATAAACAATCGAGTTGCAAAACTTCGGCCTTCTCTGTTTCAAACAGTCATCCCAGGTCCCCTGGGAGTCAAATGTGAACCCCGGAAGTGTGGAAATTCTTGAGCTCTTGCAATTGGGGTACTCCTGAGTGTGAAACATCGCGACTTCAGGTTTTTCAGGTCACAAGCCATGACGAAGGTTTTACCTAAGTTCGTGAACAGGCTAGAAAACTGACAAAGGTATTTAAAAGTAACTGGAGACCATTAGGTGTTTTGGACATTAAAACACCCTCATCTGCATATTAAAAGCACAGAGACACTCCACCCATTCTCATCAGCGTGTCCCTGCCATTAACTACGAGGGTGGAATCCAATCCATCAGTATACAAAAGAAATAACATTGGTGCCAGAACACAACCCTGACAGACACCTCGGCCGCAGCCGAAACTCTCTGTACATTCATTCTTCAGCCAAAGTCTAAAGGAGGCGTTAAGGTCTAGGTGGAGGGCACGTAAAAAAGGACAACAGGCCATTATCTATCCCCATGGATTCTAACATTTTCCATAATTTGGATCTGACTACCCTAAGGGCCTTACTATGACACCCATGTTTAAATCGCCTGCCAGATTAGGAGTTTTCTCCTGTCTGGCGGGCGGTTCTTTGGCGTTCCTAGGGCGGTGCCAATGTAATAGGCACCTCCATGGGAATGTCAGAGGCAGTACATGAATGGCACGGACTGCAGCAGCACATGTTGTGCCTGCCTGTATGCATCCACATGGTGTGAGGCACCAGGGGACCCTGTAGGGCCCCCTATGTTTCCTCACCATCGCACCGCCATGAAAAGTGTAGTGGTGAGGAAACTCATAGTATGATTGGCTGGGACGCAGCGGCCCTGCCAAGCATACTGTGGTCTCATGACTGCCAGGGATCTCTGATCCCTGGTGGTTGTGGTTGTCACAGGGAGGCTCGCCTGCCCTGCTCATTATGGGGCAATTGGAAAACCGCCACCATCGTGCCGCCGCGATTCTAGTGGTCCATTGAGCGCCAGACTCGTACTAAAGCCCTTAGACTATTCTCCGGTACCTACTGACTCATTTGATTTTAAAGTCAAGTCCAATTTTGTTGGTAAGAACATTGCTTGAACGGTGGCACCTTTACACCAGTCTTAATATCAAGCAATCATTCCCACTAGGGTAAGTCATGAAGGAAATGTTATTGTTCAGGATGGATGGGACTTAATGGAACGGGGGTGCTTCCAGGGTCGCTTTTGTGTGAACGCAGGGTAGCCCCAAAATTGAATACAAGTTTTTGAGCATGACTGGGAAGCACTGAATAAATGAGGCAAAACTTGTGTACTTGTAGGTTTGTTTTCTGTATTTTGGAACATTGTAAATGTTTTACACAGACAACTTAAATTTGACAGAAGAAATGATAGAGTTTATAAAAAACTTTCCCCGTGCTGACATCGAAGACAATATCAACAATTGCTCCTGGAAACGTTTTCAATAGCATCTGCACAAAATGCTTATAGATCTTAAGCTTAAAAAAACTATCTATTTGTCATAGAATTATGGCTCCTTTTTTCCAATGTATTTCAATATGTCAGAATTGGTACATAGCGATGCCATAACATGTTCAGTATAGTTTTCCTTAGACTGTGTATTATGACATAAAGGAAGCATTTCTCAATACTTTGCACTAATTCAAATGTCCGCAAAGTGATGAAAAGCAGTGCAAAGTGTTGATAAAGTATTCACTTTCAACAACAAAACTTTTTTGTTGTACTGGAAAGTTCACCTTAAAGCAGAGCAAATAGTGCTTTGAGCTTCTTTAAGTTAAGCCGGATTTTTCTTTTTTTTTTTAGTTTCATACAGCACTAACTCGCCCCGGAGGTATCAGAGTGCTTTACATGAGCACCTGTTGCGTTACATATGGCAACATTCATTTTTTTTTAGGCACAGGGAGATTACGTAATTTGCCCAGAATCACAAGCTGTTGAGTGTCCCTGCTGAGACTTGAACCCAGTTCCCCATCTTCGAGGTCGACTGTTCTAGCCGTTAGGCCACATCCTCACCCCCTCCCCCCGAGTTCTATCAGTGGTGCTTGGTTGTTCCCACACTACCACCCATGGTTTATGACACAAAGTTCGATTATCAAAGATTGCCACATCTGGCTTTGCATCCAAAATAAATCATCCTTTACACAGGGGTTGAGTAAGAGAAATGTTTTGCTTTCTCCACACATTTCAATCATTGGATGCGTACTTCACTGTACAGCACACATCCAATGTGTGAAATTTTAAAAATGGTAGAAACATGTTTTGTATTTGAAAGACAGGCTTCCAATACAAAACCTATATGAGACAGAAGACACACATTTTTGCCCTATGGTGAAAAGGTATGTGCGTGGCACTAGCCTGCCTGGTTGGCAGCGCTGGCAAAGAGGGCAACCCAAGGCCATATTTAGTAAATAAGGATCTGCACTTCTCTAATTCGCTAGCCAGCGGAGGCTCCTACTCTAAGGCGGCGGAGCGTCGCCCCACTGCTTTTCAGCAGTGATAAAAAGGAAAAAAATGAAACGATTATAACATGTTATTATCATTTTAGTCTTCTGTGTTGATTCCAGTTTTAGTGGGGGCAGGGCTTGGCTGTCGTCACAGCCAGCAGGGGGAGAAGGAAATATGTGCACTTAAGTGCACATGTCAGTTTGGCCGGTCTTCTTGGATTCACAGGCTTGCAGGCACAGGCTCCTGTCTGAGCACCGAAATACAGTGCGGACCAATCACGACGCTGCTCTCATGCTGGTGACAGCAGCATCGTGATTGGCTTTGGGGAGCCAGTGCGCTTCCTGGTTCCAGGAGGAGAGATGGCGGGGTGAAGAGATAAGTGTTTTTTGTTTTCTTTTTCAACCACCCTGCCACCTCTGTCCCATATCAGCTGTCCCTGTCACCAGCGCCACACAGAGCAGCAACTTTGGCTAATTCGCTATGTTGAGCTATTTTTTTAGTAAACCTACGCCATAGTTTGCATTTTTTCGCCACATGTATTAGATTACCCTGCCACACAATTTAGTCCTGTTGTACCGCATAATTTCAGCGGTATTATCTGGGCAGAACCAGTGACTTTAAAATCATTTAATCGTGGGGATCTATCCTATCATAACCTTGAGTTAAGAATTTCAAGAAATAGAGAGCTTTCAAAATTAGTTACTCAGTCTTACATTCCACCGACCCGTTTAAATTAGACCCTAAGCATGACAATACTTTCATTAACAAAACCTGAGCATTCCATTCAATCAGCCCTTCACCCTTAGCTGAATATTGTCAACAACAGATCTAACCCTCCTCCATTAGCAGACAAAACGTTCTTTTACAAAAAGGAAAAAAAAATACACCATAAAATGTCAATTACTGCCGTGGACAATGAACATATTGTAGCTTTCAGTTCACATTGTCCTGTTTTATAAAACATTGCTCTCACGTCATGCTAAACTATGCAAGGCGCATCAAAAGATCATAGCACATAATCACCCACAGTGTAGCTTATGTTTTGCTATGTTGTGTTTATTTATTAGGTGCACTTTTCCTGTGGCTGCTACCAGACTACATTCAAAATAACACATGCCTCACGAAGAGGGAACGCTTAAACGGGGGGCAGACAATGTCTTAAGGAATTTCTTAAACTTTGAGGGGGAAAAATCACCTCTATATTGCATGTGTTCGTGTTATTATATTAATAGCAGTGGGCTCAATAGCCATAATTTACGGATAAATTGTCAACCGTGCTAAATAACCTTCGTAATTAATGGGGATTCGATTAGTCCTTTAATTACAAATTTAAACAAACAGGAAATATGTTTTTTCCCTACATGTGATGCATAAAAAAATACTAGATTGTATGTCTTTGGACCTTATAGAATATGTCAGAAATCCATAACTGGGGGGCATGGGCTTGGTGTTCTATCATCATGCTGGCAGGATCTCTGGATGTCTATGGCATAACTACACCATATTACACAGTTATTTATGTATTCTCTAGTTTTGCTGCCTTCATGATTTGCAGGTTTCAGTTTAGGCATTCATGCAACCCTTAAGGGAACACCACGCTTGGGATCTATTGCACAGGTTGAAATTGTGAGCACAAAAGGCTTTTATTGATGTTAACCAATCGCATTATCCCAATCCCTGGGTTTAAGAGTGGTCGACAAATTCCAGCACAGTCTGGAGCCCTAGCAGGAAAAATACAGTGGGCTCACTAGTCCAATCCATCCAACGCGCACACCCTGCGCATTTTTTCTGCTTCTCCCCTCGGCGCTGTGGAGTGTGAACATCTGAATGGGTCAGTCGCGTTTGCTTTCCGCCTTAGGAGCAAAGCAAATCAGGTTTAACAGCTATGTTTTTTCTGACCTCTGTTTCACTAAAATATTTCTTAAAGCCGAAGAGAGCTAACAAGTGGCTACTGAAAGCTTCTTTCATGTATTTTTTTTTTTAATTCTCTTCATAACTTTATTTTTCTTCTTGTAACTCTTAGACCTTAAATATGCTTGGAATGTGACTCTGACATATATGTCCTCCCAGAGTTTGCTTAGGACGATTTTCACTGCAATGGGCTACGAGTATCTTTTTTTCACACCAGGTATATGTATTGCACGTGTAGATGCACCAAGTCTAATATGCTTTTTATTACCTTTGTTTACTTTGGTGTGAAGAATTGTTTAACTACAGGTGGAACCTAGAGAGGATCATGAAGGCCCTCCACTCCACCAGCAAAAGTAATACATTGCATATTTCCTTCTGTGGATTTGTGTGTATGTTTTTTGTCATGGGATTTTTTCTTGGGTGGAAATGATTTTGTCTCCTTAACCCCAGTTAGTTATGTTTATTTGTTCTGTAGTTACAAATGTGTAGTAAGGATGCAGAAAATGCAGCTGGAACCCTGACGACAACGGACTCATCCCTGGTCCACAAATTTGCACTTGCATTGAATCCAGGAAAAAATTCCCACAATCAGATTGCTTGACTTTTCAGTTTTTGTTGGCTAGATTTAGCAAATCCAAGATGGCAGATCAACTGTCAAGAAGAGGGAGAAAGCTGTAAATGTGGGCATAACCACAGGCTACAAGTAGCCATATTTACTACCTAGAGGGTTCTTCTCCATCCCAAAAGCTCTCACCCACTCACCCCTGCCTGTTATGTCATCAGGGGTTACTCTCTCTTTACCAACAGAACCCTAGAAAGAGAACCCTCTGGGAGAGAAAAGATACTGTTGAGAAGATGAGTTCCAAAGGAAATCATGGATGTCCTGTGATTTGGTGGAAAGATGGCCCTTTGCATGCTCTGATTCCTCTGTCTTTTACCTGAACCATCAAACACGGGTCAGCAGCGTTGGACTGGTCTTTGAGGCAGTGTTACACAGGCAGATGGGCCAATTTTAAAGGAGCAGTGTGTGGGCCATTTTTGGTCCCTGCCAAGACCACCAAAACCAGCCTACAGACTGTCTCTTTAAAGCTGGTCCATCTGGCAAAGCCAGACAGCCACATTTCCCGAAAGGCCAGTCCAACACTGAGTCAAGGCACTCATAAGGCTATGTTCATCATCTAGTCCTGATAGAGCTGCAGATATGACCTGGGCTATTCCTCACTAGTACTTTCATAAAACTGGGTCTCATATGTGTGGGAGGTTCTCTAGTATAAGTAGGTGTGCGACAAATCATCACTTACATTCATAATAAATAGCAACATTAATTAAAATGATTCTAGCTTTTGTGCAGATAAACACTGTTATCACGCTTCCCTACCACAATGCACATGTATATGGAAGATGGGTTAAAAAGCAAAGCTCCAGCTTGACAGATGCAGGAACGATCCACCCTTCCTCGGCACACAGCAAGTACATTATGTGCAGCAGTGTTAACGTCTCATTCAATCACATCGAAGCAACATTAGAGACACGCGAAGGCTTCGCATGGAGGGACTATCACAGCATTCTTTGCTGTATGCACAGGTCCTATTGAGGAACAGGAAACATGACAATTGTTGGATGTATATTATGGGCGATGGCTCGTAGGATAAATTTAATAAAACCCTGATGAAGGCCCGTTCTGGGGACGAAACGTGTTGACAGGGTTGATATTGGATGATTACTGAAAGAATAAATAAAAGAAAGGTTTGGATTGAAACACAATTTCACAGCTCCTGCATTGTTAGACATCTAAGAAGGACTGTATATTTGTATAAGGGTTAAAGGGCATGCTTTAATTTCAATCTTTTGTGATCGTTCACAAAAACGTCTTTGGACTCTTTTAGCCAAGGGTGTAACAAAGGCCCCCGCAGCCCCCGTCGTGCTGGTACAAACAATAACACCTGTGCAGCTGTTCTTTTGTCAATACTGCTCTTTCTTGTGGTTTCAACATTAGAGACAGTTGCAGTGCATGTACAGTTTTAGATGCAACACTGTAATCATCTTTTTACACATGCATACATACAATACATACACACACAAAGAATGATAACAGTACAGGTAGAAGCAGTGTACCCTACATAGGTACAGTGTATGCAGCAGTGCTAAAAGCTTCACTCAGTGTGTATGCTAGGGCATTTGTGTGATGATGCATGAGCCTGTGTGAGTTTATGTATACTTCTGAGAAAGGGTATATCTGGCTGAGATGGTATATGGTGTTAGTGTTTGATGATTTGAGTTGGTGTGAGTGATCATGTGTTTATTTGACACCGTTGGTGTGTGCGAGGATGAATGTGTGCTGAACAAGTTAATTACCTTCAGTAATGCTTTCTGGAAGATATTCCATCTCACTGCTGATTCCTCATCTTTTGGATTCTCTCAGAGCCAGAGTAGATCCAGAATTGTGTAAGCTATTGCTTTCCTTTGCAGATAGCTGGTTCCATCGACTCTGTGACAGCATCGCACCTCCCCCAGAAGTGACAGCACGCATCCATCCATTTATATGCACCATCCCTCCGCACTGATGCCAGTGTTTTTAAA
Organism: Triturus cristatus; assembly: GCF_964204655.1. NCBI lineage: Eukaryota > Metazoa > Chordata > Amphibia > Caudata > Salamandridae > Triturus > Triturus cristatus. The sequence continues at coordinate 256,034,629 of NC_140586.1, forward strand.
TCTATGTGCAACACCCCTGTGAGATAACGTCAGTTTTCTTTTTGAACTTTTCCATGCCCTCAAGCATGGATTAACTACGCCAGTATGCTGAACCTCACATGGGATCTTTAAGAATCCTAAAAGTCCACTGCACAGAGTGGGGATTAGGGAGGATGGTGAGGAATGTGTGGTCATACAGAGTATCCAATAGAAAGAGAGTTACCAAAGTTAGGTAACTTGTTTTCAGATGGATCCCTCTAACCACAGATTCCTCACCTTTTGAATAGATACCAAAGCAGTACCTCCAAAAAGGTGGGGTGGTCTGAAGAGTGGGCTCACACCAAAAGGCCACAGGATAAAATGTCAAAATGGCCCTTTCTGCAGATTTGACTGTCTAGGCAGTAGTGTTGGATAAATGTATACACCAACACCTATGTGGCACCCAACATATGTCTATAACAGGAGCACCCCTCACCAATGCCATATAGCCAGCTGTTGCTTAATTGGAATGTGCTTCTAGGCCCTCAGTGAGTTCCTTCTTGGACAGTGCATAACATGTCTTTATACACAGGACAATCCTCCTGGACAGGGTCCGTTCCTGAACAGCCTTCTTCCTAGCGTCAGTAAAGCCCAGAATGAGCTGGCCATCTATATGGTCTTCCATTGTGCACTCTATGTAAAAACCAAGGAGTCTCTTTGTATCTAGTCAATCGGTCATCTCCTGCTCTTTCAAATGATTTGGTGGCAAGAAAGATAAAGGAAGGATGAAGGACTGATCCACCGTGAAAGGATGATACAACCTTTGGCAGAAAGGATCACCAGGTTCTCAGCAAGAAATTGTCAGGAGATAATGTGGTGTATGCAGGTTACACTGATAGTGGCTACAGCTCAGTGACATGGTGCGCAGAAGTGACTGTGATAAGACAAACCATACTGATGTTGAGCACTCCTAGAGAGCAAGAGCAATTTGCTCCAATGTTGTGCATATCAGAAATGTTAGTACAACGTTGTCTGTAGAAGATCAAGCTGGAAGTCCCTACACCAGGCTCCAAATTTCTCCCAACAGCTGAAAAGAAGGATTTGTTTGAGGAACGCCTAGCTGCAAGGATCATATTGACAACTTCAGCATGCAAGTCAAAACAGCTCAGTTGTTGCCTCTTAGTTTCCCGGCATGGAGGTTTAGATTCCGGAGATTCAGGTGCAGGACCTTGACCTGTTGCTGAGACAGTAGGTCCTGCTGAAAAAGCAGACAGAGGGAGGGGAAATGCTTTAGCTCAATAAGTTGGGGAACTATAGTCAACTTTTCCACTCTGGGGCAATCAAAATGACTCGGCCCGGTCCGCCCTCACCTTCCTTAGAACATGAGGCAGGAGAAGTAGTGGTGGAAATGTGTACAGAAACGCGGTGCTCCACTACAGGTGGAATGTTTCCCCTGGGGACCTTCGCTGAGGAAACTTCAACGTGCAGAGTCTCAACACTATGATCTCGAATCTTGCAAGCCCCATTGGTTGAAGTAGTCTTTAGCTACTCTGGGATGAATATTGTGGTCTGCCAGACCATCACTGCTGAGCTTGTCTAATCCAGCATTTCGGGACCCTGCTACATGATTGACGGCCAGAAAGACCCTTTGACAGCCCAGTCATCTCCAAAGGTGCAGTGCCTTCTGGCACAAGATCCAACACCCATGCCAACATGCATGTTGCAGTACCAACATGGTCTGAGTTGTCCGTCATGCCCTGCATAGATCTTCTCTTATTGGATGGGAGAAAGTCTTTCAGGGCTATCCGGATGGCACAAAGCTGTATTAGGTTAATGTGTAGCCTTTGATCCACAGGGGACCACAAACTCAAGATTTTCAACTCTCATTGGTGACCGCCTTAAAACATAAATGATGCATCTATCACTACAGTTATCTCTGGAAGGGGTGGGGAGAATGACCTGTCACATGATAAGGTGGTTTTCACTTGTCCCATCAAAGTCCTGAGCTGTCTACTTTGAGATGCAGATTTTGTCTAACAAACAGTCTTGGTGTTATGCCCACTAGAAATGCGTGTTCCACTGCTATCCCTACATGTGCCGGTGAGCAGAAGAGATTGGGGATACATGAGGCCAGCAGTTCCAGAAGTCTTGGAACAAACCTCATCCAGTCCCAGGATTGAGCTTCAAACATCAGGAGCATATCCTAAATGTCCTGGTCTTGTTGGGGGTCCCGGATGGCCCCTATGAAGAGAATCCTCCATGTAAGTGTCAGATGGTACTTCGATTCACTGACAAAAAACTCTAGGGATAAAAGAAGAGTGATACTTTCTCAGAGATGGTCTCTGACTGACTGCAGTGAGTCCATCTTGAGCAGCCAGTCATTGAGATATGAGAATACATGTATCGCCAACCTGTGTAGGTGGGCAGTGTCCACAACCATTACCTTTGAAAACACGCAACTTTGAAGGTGAGACCGAAGGGTAGAATGGGAAATTGGAAATTCTCCAACCTCATCATGAACCAAAAGTTGTGTTTGTAGGATACCAGGACTACAGGACTAGTACAAGAAAGTGTGTGTTCTGCAATTCCGAGGATACCATCACATTTCCAGAGTCCAGGCCATAAAGACCCTGGGAAAGAGTGAGCATTTTGAATTTGTTCTTCCATAAGGCAGCATTCATGGGGTGAATCCCTAAAATTGCCTGAGCACACCATCCATCAAGGACACCAGGAAGTAGTAGCAGTAACACTCTTCACACTTTTCCACTTCTGGTACCATCTTACTGGCCCCCTTGACCAATAGTGACTTGCTCTCGGGCAAAATAATGATCAACTGAAACTTGAGTACGAAAGGGTGGGATTCAACAGGGCATAAGGAATGGTAGTGCATATCCGTTTTGAACAATTTTCAGAACTCACCAATCTGAATTGATGGATTCCCAGCTGACTGGAAAAAATGTAATCCTACTTGCTTCACATGTTACTGCATGGGGAAAGCAAAGACATGTAGAAGCCATTGTGTAGGGGAAGGAGTTCGAAGGTTGCTGCCATGGGTGGTATCCTGCCGTAATGCTGGGGAAACTGGTGGGCTGGTGAAAGCATACCTAAAGAATGGGCTGTCTGTAAAATGTTCTAGTGCTGAGTCAGCCTTTTCTACCAGGTTTTGGGCTCCATCAAAAGGCATGTCCATTAAGGTTGCCTGATCATCTCCAGAAAGCCCAGCGCCACCTCACATCCAGTCAGGATGACTGATCATGGCAATAGTGTCAATGGCATGGCCCACACAATTCGCTGTGTCAAGTGGACCTCAAGGCATATTTGGTAGCATACTGACAGTCCTGAAATGCTTGGGTAAAGGCTATTAATCAGGGCCAGCCAGCCAGCCAGATGTCATTGACCAAGTCCAAAAGGAATATAATGGTTGAGTACACAGACTGCATTTACGGGCCAAATGACCAAACTGGTGAAGCAGAATGTTATTTTACTGAATGTGTTGATGTGCTTTGATTCTATTTTTGGAGAGATAGAAGGGAACACGTTTAGTTTGACCTGGCTTGTGGACGCCTGGGCCACTAAGCTTTCGGATGTCGGGTGCTGGGTGAGAAAAATTGGGTCATCTCGGGTGGTCTACATTGTCTAGTTACTGAACGAATGAGTGGGGGAGCCAAGCACGCCTTTGCCCAAATAGCCATTAAAGTGTCAGTCAGGGCCTCATTGACCAGCAGCAAGGTCTCTGACATGGCATGCCCAGGCTGTAAGATTTCTATCAACAAGTTTGCATTTGTTCCAGTGATTGGTATTTGTAAATCAAGTAGTTCAGCTGCCCTGAGGATACCCACCATCAAGAAGGCACTTTCCTCTGTGAGTGGACCTGGTTGAGATTCTGATTCATTCTAAGGAGAAGTGGCTACCCGTAAGCTCATATCAATCCACATCAGTATAGTGAGGGGGCGCAACTTGGCCGCATCCTTATCATCGTCATCATGTGGTATGTTCCGAAGCCCTTGTACTCTGTTTGAATCATAACAAACCAGTGATTTTAACTTCCCATAGTTCTGGCATTGAGGGAGAGCCTGTGGATCATCCGGTGTTGGAGGATGAGCTTTGATGACTTCATAACACAGCATAGGTCGAGCACGGGCCGACGGTGGCTCCAGGTCAGAGATTGATGTCTAGACTGGACCGAGAATGGGCACTGTCATTGTCGTCTCCAGGTCCTGAGTGGAACTATAGTTCAGCCCTAGCAAAGAAATGGGAGGATTTGGCACCGGAGAAGGGTCTCTTGGTAGAACTGTGGCTAGTGCCCACTGCTGCTCCTTTGAGCCTGAAGGCACTCTAGAGAGAGCTGGCATTATAATAAAGATATGCAACAGGTCCTGGGAGACTTCAAAAGTTGAAGAATCAGCTGTTAGAGTATCCAACAGAAGCTGTTCTACTTTGTAATGGTGTTGGTGTGTTGTGGTGTGCGTACACACTGCAATTGCAGATTATGTGTGGCTCAAGCTTCTTTACGATGGGTTTAAGAGAGCTTTAAATGACATAAAACTGCAGAGTGGGGTAGAAACAGGAGGTGGGCCAAACAGGCTAACCTGGAGTGTGAGTGAGTAGCAGCAACTCATTTACCTCCTCCTCATAAAATAATTTATACCATCAAATTTGTGTATTTGCTTGTCTCTTTGGAACTCCTCTGCTTCCTTAAGGACAGCTCTATATAAGCCCCGCCTTTTTGCTGCGATCAAAGCCTCAGCCCTGCCTCTGCATCAACAGACTAAAGCAGTTGCCAGGCCGAGATGAGCTGAAGGTGAAAGCTGTGACTTCCAGAGCTCATAAACCTCACTGCTGCTTCAGACTTCTCCTGCAATGAAAGAGTTCATCTTTCATAGATGTCAATAGAGGGGATACAAAAATTCCATAAGACACTGCAGGTATTAACAAAAAACATTTGTCTTACATTCAGCACTAGGCCTGACTGCTTTTGGGAGCCTGTGCTCAGACCTTGGTAAGCAAACATGAGACAGAGGAAAGCAAACTGGGCGCCCCCGAATGCAGCTAGTCTCAGCCCCACTCCTGTCTCGCTCTCATATTTTGGCAAATGCATGCATGACGTGCAGGCAGGAGTGAGTGTTTGATCGAGACACAATCCAAGGAGGTAGGGGAAAAGGAGGGGACAGAGAGTGACAAGGGGGCAGAATTGGGCATAACTGGTGAGTGGTACACAGCCAGTGCAAGGGGAGCGGGAAAGAGGTGATGCACGCTATGCTAAAACAAGAAGGTAAATCTAAGAACAGTATTTTTTTTCAGGAGAGCCGATAGTAGCACGAAAGTAAAAAACAATCATTTGCCTTAACACTTCCATGCCTCTGGTGCCCTATTCATCATAAGCCAATGTAACCCGTCTCCAATGCCAAAAAGCATTGGCAAAGCCAATAGGTCTCGCTTTTGGTTTTGCCAATGCTTTTCGCTGACTCTGTTAAGCATTTCAACATAAACATTGGTGGGCCGCGGGTGGGGGGGTACCTCACAAGCCACCACAAGTAAAGGGGAGAGGTTGAGAGCAGCAGACTCAGGCGCCTCCTCCGTGCAGGGCGCGGCACATGTGGACGACCAACTTGTGACCGGCTCTCTGTGGGCTATGATGAACAACGCAGCGAGCAGACCCTCAGAAAAAGTACAGCCGATAGTACAACGGGAATGAGGTGGGAAGAAAGACAACATGGACAACGGGAAAGGGTCGGGAACAAATGGAATGTGGCCAACGGGAGGGGAGCGGGAGCATGTTGAAGACAGACAACGAGAGGGGGCGGGATCAAAGGGAATTCGGACAACGGGAGGCGGCGGGAGCATGTTGAACACGCACAATGGGAGGGGGCGGGAGCAAAGGGAATGCGAACAATGGGAGGGGGCAGGAGCATTTTGAACACAGACAGCAGGAGGAGGCGGGAGCAAAGTAAAACACAACAGAAAATTAAAAAGCAACCCGAGGCAAAAGAAAAAATAGTGCGGGTACCAAAACATATGGCCCATAGCGAAAGGATCCATGCAGCAGTGGCAAATGCCAGTGCGGAAACATTACAACCACAAGGCAGGACATATGTACTCTATCCACAAACCAATAATACAGCATTTAGAAATGCGGACTAAGTAACCAATCACAAGCGGTGGGCGTGTAGTGGGTGTCTTCTAACTTCACAAAGTCATTACAGCATGCCTCGCAGAGCAGCACATGTGCGCTACCTATAGGCTCGACTTAAAAAGCTCATAGGTACATATGCTAAAGTTGAGCCAGTTGTTATTATTAACTGTACAGAGGAATCTGTCTACGTATTATGTATGTAGGGTACTTACTCACACAACAACAAAGCAATCAAACACAATGCAGGAGTCCCACGCCACTCCCTTTCAAAACTTGTTATGCTTAGTTTCGAAGGGATAGGCACCTGTCACAGTTTACTGAATGTTCAAACTATATGACAAAATCTTAACACTCCCCGCAAAGAAATAGGGGCAAAAAGTCATTCAGATTCAAATGAATCATTTCCACATTCTAATGTTGCATGCCATGCCATCTAAAGCTGTACGTAGTACATGGACCATTACACAATGCCATTTTATTTCTCTGGCGAAGTGCTTAATGCAGGGAAACTATTAAAATATGAGTATGTCTATTATTAATGATGTATACTTTAGTGCAAGTGATTAATGTTCCAGCTATATAGAAGAGCTAAGCATTAAATCACATAGGCAATTAATTTGACATAAGAACATCTTACATTTTTTTTTAGCTAAAAAGATATTTCTCCAAATAGCTTGAAGCTTTGGGCATGTAAAAAATGTATGAAGCCAGTCTCCTTCACCATGTGACTGGCATCGAAAAGATTTATTCTCCACTTCCGGATAGCGCTTATTTAATGTTTTCGGATTATAGTAGGCCAGCCATCGTGACAAAAAAGCCATTCTTTTAAAATTGGCTGCTCTCAGGGCCTTACTTCCTACCTGGGCTACAGAATGCCATTCCTGATGAGAGAAGGAACTATTAGTCTCTCGAGTTATTTTCCCCAAATTTTCCTCAACCAGAGGGAGTGCCTTACGTTTTATCAACAGGGAATACCAGTTTCCTACCCCCTTTAATCTGGCTTTATACAGGGCATTGACCTGGTCGGTAGGCACGCCGCTTGGGAGAAGATTGTATTTTTTGATAACATTTATGATCTGCAAGTATTCCAAGAACCCAGGCTTCATTCGATTGCCACATCTGCTTGAAACCTCATCCCAAGAAATCAGTATCTTAGCAATAAAAAAACGGCCCAGATCCTCAAAGCCACTATCCTTCCATCTCTTAAGGCGACTGGAGTGAATTTGCAAACCGAAAGCCCTGCATTCCTCTAACTTTGGAAAAATAAGCCCTGAAGAGTCCGCTTGCTTAAAAAAGGACTGAAGTTGATCTGAGTAATCACGCATAGTCTTATAACGGGACTTTTTGGTAGTTTGGATGTTTTTAAGAAGATTGGAATTTGAGTGCCGGACTGACAAATCATTCTTTCCAAGAAATATGTGTCCATCCATTCATTAGGTTCTAATAAACTTGCTGTAAGGTCTAATATTGCTGCCTCGTAATAAGTTCGAATATTTGGTAAGGCTAAGCCCCCTTGGTCTATTTCCAGTTGTAATGTGGGCAATTTAACCCTAGAGGCCATTTTATTCCACACAAATTCCCTAAACATTGAATCAATTTCTTTAAAATATTTTGAATTGATTTTTAAAGGTACATTAATAGAAAGAAATATTAATAAGGGAAGAATAGACATTTTTAAAAGTGCTACACTGCCAATCAAAGTCAGAGGTAAAAGAGTCCACTTGTCCAAAGTGATTTAATTTTATTTCTCGTGGCTAGATAATGCAAACTAAATAGCTGTTCTACTTGGTTAGTGACGAAGATACCTAAATATCTAATCGGTTCTTCTTTCAATGCCTGGAGTTTTAGGTTAGGGGGTAAGAAGTTACTATCCTCATTAAGTATTCAAATTTCCATTTTATTTTGATTAATTTTGTAGCCTCCTATTTGTTCAAATTTACTAAATTCTAGAAGAACTTCTTCCAGGTTCTGTTTAGCCGGACATAAGTACATAATTATATCGTCTGTGAAAAGTTTCAATTTAGCCATCCCTTAAATTGGAGCTCTAATCAGGGGATTTCCACTGATTATAATAGCCAAGGGTTCAATAAAAAAAGTAAAGAGTATAGGTGACATCGGGCAACCTTGTCTGGTCCCACGGTTTATTTCCACTACCCCTATTGAGTCACCGTTTACTATAACCCGGGCTTGGGCACCTCGATATATATTTCTTAACATCCTTAAAATTTGGGTCGGGATGCCAAATTTTCCTAAACCAACAAAAAGTGCATCCCAATTGACCAAGTCAAAAGCTTTTTCAGCGTTGACCATAGTAATAAAGGTAGGTATTTTATTATTAGTCACGTAATCGAGGGACTGAATTAGAAACCCGGTATTAGTGGACATCGACCTTCCTGCAATGAACCCAGTCTGATCATGATGGAATAATGCTTGAGCAACAAGAGCCAAACGATGTGCCCAGATTTTCATTAATATTTTAAAATCAGCATTAAGAAGACTAATTGGCCTATATGAATTGACATCCTTTCCGCTTTCCCCCTTTTTGACAAAACTAACCAGAATAGACTCCTTAAAGATTGTAGGGACACCCCCTCCCTGTTTGATATTGTTAAAACAGTTTCGCCAGAAAGGGGGTCAATACCTTCACAAAGGTTTTATAAAATTCAATTGGGAACCCGTCAGCTCCACAGGCTTTAGCCCCTGCAATAGACTTCACCTCACTTATAATTTCTTCTTCAGCAATATCCAACTAAAGCTGTTCCGCCATCGGCCCTGCCAGAATAGGGAGATCAACCTCCTCATAGTAATTATTAATCTGGTCCGCTCCTGCTTCATATCGAGTAGTATATAACTGGGAGTAATGCTCTAAAAAAACCTGAGCTATGTCTTCTTTATCAGTTAAAGAGATTCTTGTCTTAGGGTCAATGATTTCGGTAATCATGGCTGCTTCCTGCTTAGTTTTAGTAGTTCCAGCAGGCATTTTACCGACCAATTGACTCTCCTCAGATACTCGCTGTTGATATGTTCTGGAGCTGGCAATTTCTTCTATTATAAAAAACTCCTTTAATTCATATTTCGCCCTATCTAGCTGAACCCTGGCATCTCCCGTCACCGCAGGCTGTGTATTTCTAGCTTTTGTTGCCTTCTCTACGGCCTGCCGAAGTTTAAGGTTTTTTGGAGCAATATCTTTTTAGCTATAAGCCAGGCCATTAAAAAGAAGATTGATCCCGAGATAGAAGTGGCCCTTTTTGGGTTTTCTAAAGCAAGGTCAGATTTGACCAAAGCTGAAGAGGTGTGCATTGCAATTTGCTCCACAGTAGCACGCTCTTTAATTCTCCAAATTTGGTGATCGGAAGAGTTCCCATCTTATCCTAAATGGATTAACAAAATGCAAAAGATAAGGAGATTTGAAGAAGCATATGCTAAACGGGTTGGGGCAACAAAAAAGTTTACAGCAGTTTGGAAGTTTTTTGATAATTGGAATGTATTGATAGAAGTCTAGCAGTTTAGAACATTGCACTTTAGGTTTTTATAGTTGAAAGATTTGACTGTTTTGTCATTGGGATATATTGACAAAAATGTAGCACTTTAGCATATTGCACTTTAAGCCCTTATATTCTAGGGGATGTATGATTGCACTGTAATAATGTCAATTCTTTACACAGTTGGAAGGTTTTAAACAGCTATCAATGGATTTCTGTTTTTATTGGTCATTTAAAGACACATAGTGACCATGAGAAGAAGTGTTTTTTCTGCTGTTAATGTGAAGATACAGTACTATTATATCTGATGGTAACTAGGTACAAGTCACTTTAGGGTCTTATATTAATGGTAAGGTGCAATCGTTTCCCGCTGCTTCTCAAATACGAGTTATGATTGGCTGGAGGCTCTCGTTGTGTTTGGAAAAACAATAATAGAAGCTTGGATGTCTCCCAATTTATGCACTTTAATGTAAATAGTGTTTGTAATTACGTGTTTTAAGGCAGTCTGCACTTAGAGAGCACCTTAATAATGTGGAGTGAAAATGTTATGTGATTACATGGCTTGCTGGACTTATGTGCTATTTATTTATGTTCATCCATGCTCTATGGATTTCAAGTTGACAAATGTACGGAATGTGTATTTGTGAAAAGTGTGGATTTATTCCTGACGACCAATTGTATTATAACGTAGTTTTGTCCTTTGCGCTGCTCAACAAAAAAAAAAAAAGAACATCTTACATTTTTTTAACCAAATTGCATGTCTGATTAATGTCTGGGGCTGCATTAAGGCCAATGCAGTTGCTTGCCTTGTATGACAACCACAAATGTCCACGAGAGGGTGCTGGATTGCAACAAATGGGCTAACAATTATGTTCTGAGAAGAAATGGTGCACTTAAGTGGAAAAATGAGTTCTGATTGGAGCTCAGAAAATTGTTTGCACAAGAGCTGGCCAGATTAAAATCCATGCAAGGTTTAAACAGCAGAAGCATTACACATTCACCAGTGACATATAATCTTATAGGAATAATACAAAGAAGCTCATTACATGGGGAAAGAAATTCCATTTACAAAGTATCAGCAAGTGCAAATGCATGCTAAAACTCAACAACCATACTCACAATGAGAAAGCAATGTGAAAATCTGCACGGCAATTTGCTTGGCGCAAAAATATGTCCATTAAGCATACATCACAGTAAATCCAACAACATTATTGTAGGTGTCAACCTATAATGAATTCTTGCATGTTATGGTTGAAAATGATCACACACAACAGCCAGGCAACATAACATAATGGACATGTGCTTACAGTATACTTGAGTTCCAAAGGAAAGTAGAGTATGACAATGAGCATAAATATGTGTGGCATGTACATTATACCTTAATTATGGACACCTGCAGGTATAATTGGTCTGAGAACAAGGGCATACATATTTGCACAGCTTGCCCCTAGGCCAACCATCCACCACCTGTGAAGGACAAGCCAATGACAAGCTATACAAATGTACTGTACAATCACAAATTAGTGCATTAATGGGTATTCACACTAGTCTACAAATGACCCAGCTACACTTTCACAAGCACATAATGTACACTTAAATTAGCCGGTAGTACTTTGGCAAGAGGGTGGGATGAAGAACATCAAATTCTACGGTGGTATCAAGATGTGTATGCAGGGGTGCCATGTAAGGGAAAAAAAGTAACAATTGGGGGGGGGGGGGGGGAAGCAAACCAAAAAATGCTTTACATTGAATATATTTCCTAAACCTACGCATGCAGAATGCATTTATTTTGTATTTTATCAGGCCTGTGTGGAATTTCAATTATGCCAGAGTAATCAGGGTAATTTCTGTAATTCTGCGTTACTATTTCAAACAAAATTACCAATAATAATGCAATTACGTCCGCTTGCATAAGTAAGAGTAATTTGGGTGAAATATCTTTACCACAAGAGCACATTTAGTGAGCACGCGCGGCTGCTTGCACTCACTATTTTGTTCTGTTGCATCCTGTGCTATTTATTAGCGCAAAATGCATCCTTGTGTCCATTTTGAACATGAGGGTGCATTTTGCGTTGAGAAAATAGCACTAAATGCAGAATTACTCTTCTCGTTTAATTCTGCATAATCTCGCTGAATTTTTGGGCAATTCTTCATGATTAAGCTACATGGAATTATGTGAGTTATGCCCTCCCTCAACATGTTAGCCACACATACGATATTGGGAATGGGGGTTACATCTTTACTGCATGTGAACAGGATGTATAGGCCCTAATAACTACATTCTAAATTTCTAAATTACGGACTAACATATCCATCACTCAAGTTGCTTACATATTTTACTACACTAATTCACACAAATCCTTTCTAGGTTCCTAAGTAGCGTGCTACTCGCCAAAAAAGCATTTCGATGCCTCGCCAGGGGTAGTAAGCGCTATATAAATGCTGTTACGTTACAATACAAATAGTAAAACTCAGGAAGTCAAACACACGAAGAAGGGTTTAAAAAATTTGTGTAAGCACCACAAATATTTAGCAAATTTAGGCCCTCGTTTCCAGAATATCATTGCCTTTTTTTTGTTCATGTTTTCAAAGAAACCAACAGGAAAACACAGCCCACCCCGTTGTCCCGCCTCCTTTCTAGCACGGCAAGGAACAAATTGTTTCTCGCTCTGAAGTAAAGATATCAGAGACACAATAAGTGGAATGATTTGTTCCAAGCCCAGGCCGCCTTCCCTTGGCATCGGCGTGGACTATTAATGAAATCTCCCCCTATGTTCCCGCTCCTGCTGGCAGCACCAAAGACAAAGGCGGGATTGATGCTCCCGCCCCACAATGGGCTCTCTGATTCCTGCCCCAGCACATGCTCAATTAGAATTGAAAATAGTCTCCTGCTTCCATTCCCCAGAATTTATAAGCAGGTCAAAAAGAAAGAAGTTATTGAAAGCACCCCCCCAAAAAAATCTCATCTAAATGAGAAAAGAGCACGTGGCCATCTGCTTTTGCTATACCATTAGAAGAGTCAGATGAGCGATTAAGCAGGATGTCTCGGTGCTGCCCAAAATCAAACCCATGTGTAGGCAGTAAAAATACCCAGTATGGTTTTATCCAGTCTAAAAATATAGATTTGCACGGTACAGTTCTCAAACATGAACGGGCTTGTCTGACCCGAGGTGGCTCATGGAAACTGAGCCAGGCCAAGCTCTTGGTTCACAGCAACAACAACAAAAATCTCTGACTTTCTGTGTGTGGGGTTCTGAGCAGAGGAGGGTTATTCGATGTCATGAGCCACCCTTAGCAAGTAGACGTCTGTTGTCGTGCCCAACTCTCTGCCACTGGAGAGATGGGTGGGGCTGGGATTCATGGGCAGTAGACATGTGGGCACGTGCCTTCTGGGGTGCCTCGGTGCAGGTCCGAAAGGAAGGCAGTGAGCAAAGGACGCAGAAGGAACAACAAAAACTCCATTGTCCCACAACCACTAAGGGCATGCTCACTTGTGTCCTGGGACTTTGTGTGAGCACACTCCACTTGGGACTTTGTGTGAGCACACTCCACTTGGGACTTTGTGTGAGCACACTCTACTTGGGACTTTGTGTGAGCACACTCCACTTGGGACTTTGTGTGAGCACACTCCACTTGGGACTTTGTGTGAGCACACTCCACTTGGGACTTTGTGTGAGCACACTCTACTTGGGACTTTGTGTGAGCACACTCCACTTGGGACTTTGTGTGAGCACACTCTACTTGGGACTTTGTGTGAGCACACTCCACTTGGGACTTTGTGTGAGAACACTCCACTTGGGACTTTGTGTGAGCACACTCCGCTTTGAGACTTCAGTGGCAACACTATTCAGCTAAAACCTGGGCCTGAATACTGTGGCCCAGATTTCCCAAAGATCATTGTCGGCACTCGCACAACACAAAGAGGCTGTAATAACTCAAATCGGTGGAAATAGTAGTGCTGATCAATTTCCTTGTGGAAAAGTTTTTATTACTCCGTAAGTTGCCATCAGGAAAGTGCTAGATCCCATTGTCTTTCAGACAGCCGTACCTGTGATACTATAGTCAAATGGGGCTCTAATGGGGCTGAACAGCACGGACATCACCAGGATTTCACGCAAAACCAGGTCAGCTAACGTCACACAAAGTAGCGCAGTCTGACTTTGCCCAAGATTGATCTTAATGCCAATTTTTTTTAAAAGGCCAATAAATGTCTAGCCACAATATGTTCAATGATTGAACTTTGGCCGTTCAGCGTTCGGTTCAGAGCTCAAGCAAGGCACCTCTCGCTCAGCTTTGCGACATGGACCAATTCTAAGACATTTTTTGCGCCATACAGACATGGCGTACTTGGTGCAACTATGGCTGACGATAACATTGGCACACACTCAAATACTGCAGTGCGCCATTTTTGCTCATTTGAGCAGTACATGGCTGCAGATATGCACGCTTTGCACAATTTCTGGTGAATCGAGGCCTACATTTCCTAAGATGGCAAAGGGCTTTACTTTAAAGGGTTTTGGCGCTGCAGGGAGCTCCTAAAATATGAAAAAGGCGAATTAAAAAAACACAGCGTGGCCCTTTATTTGGAGATTTTTACCTAACATCAAAACATTTGCTAAAGCTCTGAATCAACATTTGCATTGCCACAAATCCCCTGTGTCTTAATATTGGGAGAAATCCCTCGAAATGGGTGATTTCGTGTGTAAATTATGTCGAGGAATGATCTAAGTGAAAAGAACGCAAATAAACACTAGCCAGTTTTGGTTTAAAGATACCTCTTGCAATCCATATGTAGTTATCTATATTTACGAATATATATTTGAAAGGTTAAGTGATTTTTTTCAGCAGGCCACATCCGAGGCCTGGTTCGCGTTCGGGTGAGCCGAATTTTGCCTCACAGAGGAAGCCAGACATTCCGCGAATCCTCCAGAATCTCATAATTCCTGAAAAAGTCGAGACTCAAGCCGGGGTATTCGAACCCCAAGACTCCTTCTTCCCAAGACTGCTACTTAAGTCCTAAACCACAGATCAGAAAAAAATAGAGAGAAACAAATCCGCGCCTGTAAAGAATTTTGAATCTGTAACAGAAGGATCATGGGTGTGTGCTAAATATTTCAATATGGAGTCACAGGACAAAACGCCCCCCCCCCCCCCTCCTTACCGAGATCAGCACACGACGACACCACTTGCCTAACACAAGAAAGGGTGAAAAACACCGCACACTTATCTCCTAATACTGAAGTGGATGCAGGAACAACACAAATCTCTCTTAAAACAGGACAAGGTACAACACAGGACACTGCGCGGCTCTCCTTATACAGCACAGCCCACAACACAGGACACTGCACGCCTCTCTCCTTACACAGGACAGCCCACAACACAGGACACTGCACGCCTCTCTCCATACACAGGACAGCCCACAACACAGGACACTGCACGCCTCTCTCCTTACACAGGACAGCCCACAACACAGGACACTGCATGCCTCTCTCCTTACACAGGACAGCTGACAACACAGGACACTGCACGCCTCTCCTTATACAGGACAGCCCACAACACAGGACACTGCACGCCTCTCTCCTTACACAGGACAGCCCACAACACAGGAGACTGCTCGCCTCTCTCCTTACACAGGACAGCTGACAACACAGGACACTGCACGCCTCTCCTTATACAGGACAGCCCACAACACAGGACAATGCACGCCTCTCTCCTTACACAGGACAGCCCACAACACAGGACACTGCACGCCTCTCTCCTTACACAGGACAGCTGACAACACAGGACACTGCACGCCTCTCCTTATATAGGACAGCCCACAACACAGGACACTGTACACCTCTCTCCTTACACAGGCCAGCCCACAACACAGGACACTGCACGCCTCTCTCCTTACACAGGAAAACCCACAACACAGGACACTGCACGCCTCTCCTTATACAGGACAGCCCACAACACAGGACACTGCACGCCTCTCTCCTTACACAGGACAGCCCACAACACAGGACACTGCCCACCTCTCTCCTTACACAGGACAGCTGACAACACAGGACACTGCACGCCTCTCCTTATACAGGACAGCCCACAACACAGGACACTGCACGCCTCTCTCCTTACACAGGACAGCCCACAACACAGGACACTGCATGCCTCTCTCCTTACACAGGACAGCTGACAACACAGGACACTGCACGCCTCTCCTTCTATAGGACAGCCCACAACACAGGACACTGCACACCTCTCTCCTTACACAGGACAGCCCACAACACAGGACACTGCACACCTCTCTCCTTACACAGGACAACCCACAACACAAGACACTGAACGCCTCTCTCCTTACACAGGACAGCCCATAACACAGGACACTGCACGCCTCTCACCTTACACAGGACAGCCTACAACCACAGGACACTGCACGCCTCTCTCCTTACACAAGACAGCCCAGAACACAGGACACTGCACGCCTCTCTCCTTACACAGGACAGCTGACAACAAAGGACACTGCACGCCTCTCTCCTTATACAGGACAGCCCAGAACACAGGACACTGCACGCCTCTCTCCTTACACATGACAAGGTACAAGCACCGTACACCATTGTCCTTGCAAGAGCAGGGTACAGGACACTCCACACCTCTATCATTACACAGAGCAGTACACATCTGACATCACACTCGTCACTCCTTGCACAGGACAGTCACCGCACACAACAAAGTAAGCTGCAGAACAGGCCCCAGGATACCACACTCCTCTCTTTACACAGGACAGCACACACGACATCGGGCACTTCTATCTTTACACAAGAAAGTACACAGTGCAGGACCCCACACTCCTGTCTCCTCCGTAGGCCAGTACACACTACTGTGCACCCACACCTTTATCCTTACACAGGACTGCGTATAGGACACCACACTCCTCTCTTTACACAGGACAGCATACAACACAAGCCAATGCACATCTTTCTCATTGTGAAGGATTGAGCACAATCCAGAACACAGCACATATCTATCCATACTAAACAGCACACAGCACCGGACTTCACACATTCTTTGTCATAAAGAATTGTGCAAAATAGTGAATGGAGACAAACGCTCTGCTCCGAGGAGGAAATGTGTTGTAACATTTAACCTACAAGAAGTCTGCAAATGGGCCATGCCTACCTAGGAAGATAACACTTTCTTAGAACCACCAAACAATCCTTAGTGGGCTATACTTTATGGGTTCCGGAGTAGTGTGCTACTCGCTGAAAAAGCGCTTCAAAACACCATCAGGACTAGCAAGCGCTATATAAATGCAAATCTTTTTCCCTCTTCTATCCCTCAACTATCCCCCTCAATACAAGTAACAGACTAACATATCCACTACTCAAACTACTTTCATATTTCACTATACTAATTCACCACTAATCCTTTATGCGTTCCCGAGCAGTGTGCTACTCGCCAAAAAAACACTTCAATACCCCATCACAAGTAGCAAGCGCTATATAAACGCAAACCTTTTTCACTATTCTATCCCTCCACTATCCTTCTCAATCCAAATAACTAACATATCCACCCCTCAAACTACTTTCATATTTCACTATACTAATTCACCACTAATCCTTTATTGGTTCCGGAATAGCGTGCTACTCGCCGAAAAAGCACTTCAATACTCCATCACGGGTAGCAAGTGCCATAAATGCAAACCTTTTTCCCTCTTCTATCCCTCCACTATTCTTCTCATTCCAAATAACTGACTAACATTTCCACCTCTCAAATTACTTTCATATTTGACTATACTAATTCAACACTAATCCTTTATTGGTTCCGGAGTAGCGTGCTAGTCGACAAAAAACACTTCCATGTCTCGTCAGGGGTAGGAAGTTCTATATAGATGTAATTACAATACAATACAATCCTCATTGGTAGACAAACGCTAACTGAAGAATATCATTTCCATTTAAGCCACGCACAACCATTTTACAGCATACCATAGATCTCAAATGCTGGGAAGACCTATAAAATAAAAAAAGCTTTTAGCTCCTTCCAGTCTTTGCAACTGTACCCCGCGTTTACATTAGAATTGTCCCTGCATGGAATGTGAAAAGAAGTGATTAGGAAGCACATTTGTGTTTTAAGAAAGCCACATATATATTTGTATGCATCTACTCGACATGGGTGATGGTGTCTGTAGAAACTTCAAGATGGCTGAAAGAATTTCCACGCAGTGCTCTTACACACCAGCAGTGGTGCATAGACCAATGGACCAGTCACATTTCATCTGAAACGAGCAACACAGTTCCACGCAAATGCAGTTCTTCCAACACAATCGTTATTGAACCAACAGTTCTACCGCACATTTCAGAAAACAGAGAAACCATAAGATCAGGAAACCTCTGTGCAGGAATATGATGGGCGATGGATCAAACACTGGAGTTTGGCTGGAAACACCACTATGTCGAAACATCTGCCCAGCATGTCACAGTACGTAGGTGATACTTAGGTATGCCAGATGTCATTCAGTCTGCCAGGCAGTACACCCAGAAGGCTATTATTAAATTACGGCATTTTACCTTCTGCTCATTGACGCTCATTTTGCCAATCCCGGGGGGGGGGGGGCTAACAGCTAAATTAGCCATTCACTCCTAATCAGTCATAATTTACATACCAGGTCTGTGCTTTGCCAATTTATATACCCTGCAATCTGGAATCGTTGTTAAATGTAATTATGTGATTGAATATTACAAATTAAGGATGCCTATTTCATGTTTGGCAATGGTCTGAAAATGTGTAATTTAGAACCGAACATCGCCCTCGGGAATTATGCTCTGTGATACGAGGGAATGATATGATCCAGTAAATTATGGGTTTCAACCTGTGAGAAATGTGGGAAAAAAAACATACAAATTCACAAACATCAACATTGTTTCTCCGCATATGTATCCTTTAATGCTACCTCTGGGTTCTGGTGACATTTATAAACCAATAAACCACTCAAGCATTGGTATGGTTATTACGGCACCACATTATAGGGCCATAGTACAGTATAGACAGAGCCACTGAAATTATATGGCAGGAGAGGGACAAATTATTTGGCAGGGTTGAGTAAATTATGTGGCAAGAAAAGGCAAAATATGTGGCATATTTCAGTACATTTTGTAAAACTATTGCTTCATTATTTCATCATTTTAAACGTGGCAACGTTTGTTTCAGATATGATAAAAATTCACACTCGGTAATTCACAGGAAACATTTAATTTCTGTGAATTATGGATTTTAATCAAGAGGGAAGCTATAACAATTAATATTTTTCGCCTCTCATATAACAAACATACCTAGCAACAATGATCTTCATTAGATTTTAAGAGGGTAGTTGTTTTACAGTTTTTAATGGCATGGAAAACACTCTTTGAGGGCAGACACAAATGTATGGAAGGCAAACAGCATTTCTGAAATGGTTTTTCAGAGGGCGTTGCTCTCCTTAAAAGGGCAGAGAATTTGACCCTGCATAAGAGATACAGCCAATACAAGTCTTGTATTTTTAGCCATTAAATTCACAGCGGAATTCTGCTGTCATTTACAAATCACTCATCCAGTGGGCTTCTGGTTTAATATATGCTCCAGAACCTCTCGAGAAAGTTATGGAACCATAGTCAGGGCCACCGGAATTAGGCAATTCTGCAACTACAATGTGTCTCCCATATTTATGGATTAGCCACATTTGCCACATAATTCATCATCTGCTGCATAATCTTTGCATTTTAGTCAAGTTAAGTCAACTAGCTTTATTTCGATAGCAAGTATCATAAAAGCATCAGACAATCCTTCAGTGTATAAAAGGAAAAAGTACAGTCTGTTTAAAATAAAACTTTCATAATAAAATAAGACAATATAGGAGTTTAAAACTGATCTGGATATAAAAATATTTCATCACAATTTGGAGATTTCATTTTTAAGATAAAATAACAGTAAAAACATGATTATACAAGTAGTCCCAAGTGATGAGCAATTCAAATTACATGAGACCTCCTCTTAAGCTCAGCAGCAGTAATCATGGGACTCATGAGGTAGAATTAGGTTGTCCTACGAATGGCTCTAAGCCTGATTATCCAGGCACATCCTAGGAACTTGGCGACTCCACAAACAAAGAGGGTTCTCGCATCGGATTTTAGTATAAGCAGAGCAACACGATAATCGAGAGTGCCTAGTTGTTTGCAGATTGGCTCAAGCCATCTAGTCCTCAGTTTTACATACCCTGGACAAGCAAACATGAGGTGGGCAACACTCTCTTTCAGTGCCCCACAGCAAGGGCATTCTTCGGTGGTCTAATTTGGGGGGCTCCACTTCAAAGTGAATTCTCAAACTGGAAGTGAGACGAATCTAAATTGGGTACAGAGTGCCCTGTCTCTTGGGATCTGAATTGTGTCCAAATACGATTCAAGGCTTCTGGATTGTTTGAGCTGGAGGAATTATTCCGTAAGCCTTCCCATGTTTGGATTATTAACATTTGAAATCCATTTGACCCCCCCGGTTGGTATCTAGGCTCATTACTTCAGCAAATGCTTTTGCATAATTTGTGAGTTTGGGGTTGCGCCTTAGGCGAGCCCAAAAAAGCAATGGACGGAGTTTAGGCATATCGCCAAAAGAGCGCCTGCCCATATCAAATGTCAACGGAATACGAGGGACTCCCCGGGGTAACATGATCAGATCCCTAAAAAACTTGCGTTCTGACCTGCTAATTTCTTCTACATTGTCGAAGCCCCAAAGCTCGGCTCCGTAAAGAGCCGAGCAAACTGCCTTTGTGCCATATACAGCAAGTGCCGGGGCAACTGGTCTGCTCACAGATGAGCGGTGTTCTTTGCTCAGTGCCCCGACAGCGCGTTTGTGATTTAGGAGCAGTTTATCGAGATGGGGCCTCCACTGCATTTTGCCCGAAAGTCGTATCCCAAGATAATCGAAGGTACTAACTCTCTCTAAGTGTGTCCCGTCTAGGGTAATATTATTCCTGAACGATTTGTGGGGATTGAATGTCATAAATTTTGTCTTCGATCTGTTTATGGTCAGTCCCTGAGAATTACAAAAAAGTTGAAATCTGTTCAGTAATATTTGTAGGCCAGCTGGAGTCTTGGAGATCAACAATGTATCATCCACAAACAGGAGAGTTGGAACCCTGTTTCCCGCAAGGGCCGGGGCATCAGCTGGGGTTTCTTGCAAAAAGCTGACCACCCCGTTCACATAAAAAGAGAACATGGTGGGTGCCATCACACAGCCCTGGCATACTCCCCTGTTTACCGTGATCTTTTCCGTTAGCTGGCTTGGGACCCCCATCTCTTCTTTAGATTTTAACAAAAAAGCGTTTCTAGCTCAAGCGGATCAAAAGTTACTAAAAAGGCAGCAGCATATGTTACGGAGCAATGGAAAGCCCTATGCTAATATTGACTGGTCACTGTTAAATTGCTTATTACTGTGTTTGGGTGTTGAATTAATGAATTTATTTGATGCACGAATCACCCCCAATGGGGTATCTCGGGGCACAGTCAGTACAGCAAGTTGAAACTGGATTAAAACAGAGCCGTTTTTAGTGCTTTCCTAAATTTATTATAGTCAGGGTGGGTTCTGACATGAAAAGCCAGTTTGTTCCAAAGGGCAGTGGCATAGCGAGGCCTTAGGCCGCCCATGGCGGCCACTGCGTCTGCCGTCCACTACAGCCTAATCGAAGAGCGGGGGCTGGTACTTCATGCGACCGCGACGGACGCAGGTAAGAGCAGAGGGGGGGTAATGCCGATTCTTACTGCCACAGGTAAGAGCTTGGGGAGGGGGCCAGCCGCCGCCCCCCAAACTCTTGCCGCCTCGGGCGGTCGGCCCCCACCGCCGAACTATGCCACCGCCACAGGGTAGGAGCCAAATAGGAGAAAGATGTTCCACCTCATCTGGATCGGGATCATCTGGATCGTCAAATGCGGGTGTCTACCAGTAGTTCCTTCTCACTGTAACGTAAGTTCCTAGCGAGGTGATATCACTTGAGCATCAGACAAACATACTCTGGGCAATTGTCCAGCCCGGCTTTATAGGTTAGGCAGCACATTTTAAAAATTATCCAGTTCTTTACTGGCAGCCTGTGAAGGGATTGTAGAAGGGGAGAAGAAGCTGATCTGGGTGGTTGATTACAAATCAATCAGGCTGCTGTATTTTTCACAGCCTGTAGTTTCGAGAACAGAGATTTGTTTGTGGAGAATGTAGCGCATTGCCGTAATCATAATCTGGAACTAATGCGTTTGAAGCTCTGCCCAGACAATGTGAACATGTGTACAGATAAAACAATGAAGCAATTCTGACAAAAAATGCGCTGGATTATACCCCATAATTTGTGTTTGGTTGCCGCATAATTTACTCAACCCTGCTTCATAATTTGGTCCTCTCCAGCCGCATAATTCTAGTGGCCCTGACCATAGTGTATATCATATAGAGCCATCTGGTACATACCATATGTAGTTTGACATGCCCCTAGAACTATCGAAGGCGTTTCAAGACTATAACATACAGTTACCATTCACAATTTGCTGACTTACACGTAAGAGTCCTGGGTGAGTGAAAGGCTGTGGGAAGGCCTCTCTCTCACGTATCGCGTGCACAGCGCGCGACGAGGCGTAGGGCTGTCTCGAGCCCTTCTTGCACATCGCGCAGACTTCCATCACCGCACCGTACGCAGCCGGGAAGGAAGAAGAAAGGCTGGCAGTGCATTGCGTGCGGGCCTTTGATTGTTCAGAAGAAAAAACTGGCCGTGCTCCAGACTGGCTGGTGTTCTGTTGGTCATTATGTCTCGCCTTCAGGTGTCTGGGCGCGCAGTGGGCGGCGGCTGGGGGAGGCGGTGGAGGAGGCGAGGCAAGGACAAAGAGGCAGGAAAAGATGGCATTCGGAGAAGGAAAATCCGCACAACCACGCCAAGTCCACCTTAAAACCACTGCAGGTGTTCCTTCCGGGTACATTAACTAAAGGGCATTTGAGGAGATTCGCAACTCCGGTTCAGTAATACAGAGCAGCACACGAGCTTTAGTGGTACAGGCAGCTACAAATAAATAAATAAAAACTAAAAGAACGAGCTTTATGGCTACAAAGAACTCCAAATAAAAATTGTAAGACGCCTATAAAACTACCGACAACCTTCGATACAGACACCCAGGCCCCCACCTATTTAGTGATATCCCAAATGCGCAATAGTTGCTGTGCCAGACAAATACAACATTTATTGAAGGGCAGCTACGTAATGTTGGTGATAAAAAAAAAAATTATGATTTCATGATGAAACACAACCACACTATTTGGAGAACCAGGGAACAACATTTTATTTTGTAGCACAGGAAATCGTCCATGATATGTACTGGCACCGACCTCTGCGTAAAATTGGATAATACGCACAACTGCACAAACTATATTGAAAAATACCTACACAGTTACTCATAAAGAGAACTTCAGATGATGATGTCATACGTGCAGCCACATGCTGTATAATGACGCAGGCAACTAACTTCGAGATGTTTAGAGATGCATGTATCTCTACACAATTTCAACTTTTACATGCAGCTGACTTCTTTATATTTTGAGATAAACAAAACGTGATATTTAGTAATACATAATGTAGAGCTGAATGCAAAGTTGTGATAGTAACAGAAACATGTACAAATCGCTAAGACACCGTTACATTACATAACATACAGCAAATGATAGTGATACACAACCACGACAGGCAACCACATGAGGGTTGCTGATACCTACACAGGTACGGACTGCTGCGCGAATGCTGACAAAACTGCACAATATGTTGTGATATTCACAAATGACTATCTTTTATTTAGAGATAATGACAATCACACAAGGGTAGTGATATTAACAACCCAACAATGTGTGGTGCTACCGAAAACTATGTGTTATCTAGAGACAAAGCAACCCGACAACATTTAGAGAATGATTTGCAATTTTGCTGCATAATGTTTCACTTTTTGTGATATGACTTCCATATTTTGGACTTCTTCGAACAGGCAAACAGTGTCTGAGCAAAGTTTTCTCATCATTTGTACCAGTTTAACACCAAAATACAGCAAAAAGCATCAGAAAAGGGAGAAGTCAACCTTTGCAGAAGACCTTCCACTGCGTGGCACACTTGTCACTGCATTTTTAGTAACTTTTGATCCGTTTGAACTAGGAACAACATTTTTTTTAGTTAAAATCTGCAGATTAAGTAGCAGATGGTGGATTATGTGGTAAACCCAGAATTACGAAGCCGAAAAATCACAACATTCCAGTGGCCTGGACATAATGCAATGGTTTGTAAAATGAGATCTTAGGAGTGGATACATGAAGCCCTCAAGACATGGGGTGACGTGTACAGCCCTGAGTTTGGTCATACAGATATTCCAGTCTTTGTATTCAGACTCACTGATGTCTGCATCTCATAAACAATGTTTTTTTTCCTTTGTTGAGGAACCACAGGTCGCCTTTTGTCCACTTTGTGGTACACTCTTGGTTCTCTTTTAAGACCAACTTAATCAACACTCACTTTGCTGGGAAAAATGAGCATCATGGTAAAACAGGCTGCATATTTTTTGTCACTTTTAATAATTCCAGGTGGCACTGATATCGGAAAAAACACAGTCCCAAGCAGCCGAGCACCAGAGTTATTTTTGAGTGCAAAACACTTGCAGCTAGCAACCAGGAGGTGGTGTGATCTGGTGTAAAAGACACATCGTGCAGCTGTGTCACACTGCACACTACCTCGCCTAAACCCCTTGCTTTGGCAACCCGATAATCCTGTGCAGATGAAAAAACGTGCACAATGTGAAAGCGATGACTCGAACAATAGCAGCTTTATGCAGGAGAAGTTTTATTGGATGTTATGCCTGTATTGCAGTTGTAACACTCATTCGAGATGAACAAGTGATGGTGAGGGGGGAATACATGTGTGTGTGTGTGTGTGTGTGTGTGTGTGTGTGTGTGTGCGTGCGTCTGTGTGTGAAAGTGGGTGAGTGAGTGAGTGTGTGTGTGTGTCTGTGTGTGCGTGTGAGAAAGTGTATGTGTGCGTGAAAAAGTGTGCGTGTATGTAAGAGTGTGTGAGAAAGTGTATGTATGTGTGTGTGCGTGTGTGTGTGTGATAGTACCTGCCAGGCTACTTTTCTTAAGGAAGAGAAGCAGTTGTTTCGAAACCCATATTTCATTAGGGTGATGTCATACCCATGCAATATTATCCTTGCTGTTCAGAAATGGCGTTACTCCTGAGAATTGTGGTTATGGTGCACTGAAGGGCTGCTCTGTTAAGCTTTAACTACGCTCCACAAAAATGAAAGCATCAAAGCACGCTGGCCATCCTGTTCTCTGCCCCTTGTTTAATCAACTTCCTCTACAGAGAAAGGTGAACAAAAACCCGAGCATTCAACTTGCATCGGGGTCCATTGTTAGCTGAACATTACAGAGGGCAGCTGAAAAGCCTCTCTCTTCTACCGAGGGAGTCTCACAAAGTGACCAGAAAAACTCCACCTTGTGACTAACATTACTGAACATGTTGGTATTGTGACTAATTGCAACCAAACCGCACTGCCCAGTGTTTAGCATACTGTTTACAATAAACCTTATCCTGCGGAAGACACGTACATTATTAAAGCTAATAGCACCCGAAGTAAACATGCAATATACAAATACAAAAAGCCGTCTTTGTGTACTTTGTCACCAGAACCCCTCGCCCGTAATGCAGCATGCATATCACTGAAAAATAGAATTTTTCTCTCTCTCTCACATACGCAAACACACACACCACACACGCCAAACAACTATTGGTTCTATTGAGGGTAGTGATATAAGTGTACATAAATCCGGGGCAAGGCACCCCTTGTTCACAATTAACTAAATCAAACCATCACGAGCCCCGCCCAGTAGCTTTTCGCAGCTAAGAAGTGCCAGTAAAGTGTTTCTTGTCCCAGTCTTTGTCGTTTTCCCCACCACTGGTCTCATCTGATACACCAGAAAATACTGTCTAAGTATTTTCCCCTGATTACATTTAAAAATATATTTTCGATCTAACGTTACGTGCATGGTGGGATCAGCCTGAAAGCAGAGCTTGTGCGCGAGACGGGGTTGATAGATGTAATTGTTTTTTTAATGAAAAGCAGATGGGGGGCGCGGGGGTACCAAACAGAAAGCTCCCCCGGGACACCCAGCCCGGAGCACTCACATTCTGACAAAGAGGGGTCTGCCCCCCTGCACCCCGGCTTCACGAAGAAGGCGCTACTTACTGTTTCTGGCTGCACTCCTCTGCTCGGCAGAGGGCGGTGAGGGTGTTGGGGCTGGTGCAGGCTCGCCATCGCTGCAGCAGGAATGCGCACAATCTTCCTGAAAAGTCGCTATGAAAGGCAGACACTTGTGCACCACGCAGCCCAGCTGCACACTCTGCAGTCCTGAAATGAACTAAATACAGTGCCTGCCAAAGGCAGAGGAGGCAGAGCCACGTGGG
This sequence comes from Triturus cristatus, assembly GCF_964204655.1. Classification (NCBI taxonomy): domain Eukaryota; kingdom Metazoa; phylum Chordata; class Amphibia; order Caudata; family Salamandridae; genus Triturus; species Triturus cristatus. The sequence goes on from NC_140586.1 coordinate 256,060,676, forward strand.
GGCTAGGAAGCTCTCCTATTGGCTGGGGTATAACGCCTGCCGCCTTTCTATTGGCTCTGAGTTCGGCCCTAATGAGATGCTTCCCCGTCAGTGCAGTAGGACTGAAGGATCTCACAGTGACAGGGATGAGCTAAGACAGGGTCTGAAGTCATCCTGCCAGACAGACAAGTGGGTGGGGTTATGGAATCTTCATTCACCCAGCTAGGCTCCCAATGTTCTACTGTTACCCCCTTTTCTTCTGGTTATTCGCTTGTCGTAGCGTTGAAGCTGGCATGGCACTCACAATTGCCTTTTTTTACTGTTTTATTTTTAAATATTTACGTCTTCTAAATCTCTTGCCCTACGGACTGCTCGATTCTCTAACGAGATTTATTTTCTTCATTTTATTCGTGCGTTTCTTCCAACGAGATAGGGAGGTCACTTAGGCGCTTGCGGCTGAGTTCTTTGTTTAAACCGCATGTCGCAGATTTAAATCCAGAGGGGTTGACTCCGCCTTTCATTCTTCCAGGTCGGAAAATTTGAGCACTGTTTACTTAACCAGCCATGCTACGTTTTATGCACATCTTAACAAATGGACGAAATGTGCTAGCGACGAGGGCAGCACACTTCACAACTTTTATAAAGTCACAAGCAGGTTCATTTAAGCTACTAGGATGAAAGTTCTTTTTGTAATGTTGCTCGTGCACATCACGCCACACAGTGCCTATCACACTAGCTCACTAATACAATTCCCCCTTTTCCAAGTGCACCTGAAAGTACCAGTGGCGGCTCCCCCGCTAAGGCGGAGTAGCGTCGCCTCACTGCTTTTTTTTGCAGTGACACAAAGGGAAAAAAAATGATAATAACTTGAGTTATTATCATTTTATTTTCTCCCACTTCTGCCTGCTTTGCATTAGGGGGCGGGGGCAAGGGAGGAGTGGTAGTAGCCTCCTAAAGTCCGGAGTGACTGCTGGGCCGGCCCTCTCGGGCTGCTCAAAATTGTCTTGCACACTTCGCATGTTCTCCATGCAGGCTGCATTACAGCCTACATGGAGAACCTGCCGGCCCCCAGTCAGCGTCTGAGCGCTGAAACATGGCGCTCAGACCAATTACAACACTGCTAAGGCAGCGTTGTGATTGGCTGACTGGTCACCTGGGCAGTAGCGGTCCGTGGAGGGAGTTTCGTGGGGCGGTGAGGCGGGGCGGGGGAGGGGCAGGGTGGGGAAATGTAAACACCGGAATATGGATGAACGGAGGTAAGTACACATTTAAATAAATAAAACAAATTCCTTTGCGCGCGCAGCGTGCGCAACGAAATTCGTTTTATTTAATTAAATGTGTACTTACCTCCGTTTATCCATATTCCGGTGTTTACATTTCCCCACCCTGCCCCTCCCCCGCCCCGCCTCACCGCCCGACGGAATTCCCTCCACGGACCGCTACTGCACCTGGGTGTGCTTCTAGTAAGGCCGATCGAGGAAGGACTACGGAGGTTAGGAAGCGGTGAAAATGTACGTTTAAAAAATATATATATATTCCTGCTTCCCCCGCCCCTCCTCCTGCACCCACCCCCAACCTCCCGCATCCTCCTCCCTCCCGCCCCGCCTTCCTACCTCCGATCTGTGCCGGCCGTCGTTGGAAAGTACTGTGAGAAAGCCTGGCATGTGTGTTAGTTCAAGCCCTGCACTGCTCTCAGTTCGCAGGAAATCAAGATGTGGTGAGGTATCACGGGGTGTGTGCCCAGTGGCGTAACTGGTGGGCTCCTGTTAGGAATGAGAAATGCTGAAATACTCAGAGCTCATTGGGCACCCACAGGCCATGCCTGGGTGTAAAATTCTGATCTGCTTGCGGCGTTTGTGGAGTTTTACCCACTCTGCGCTCCGTGTAGAGCGCGGAGTTCGGAAAAACACCGCCCAGCAGTGCGGTGTGGAGTTTTTTTTCTCTTGTGTGGTTGGTGAGAATTATTGAGGAAAGTTGTACGTTAGACCACCTCCCGTCGCAATTTCTCAACTGCGGCAGGTAGCTATTGCTTGTGTTGAGAAAGCTGCTACTCAAGTGGAACATCTTCTTGAGCGGCAAAAAGAAGCACTGCGTGAAGTGCCATTCACGCTGACTTTACAGCATGGGACAAACTCCTGTCGCTAAAAATCAGCACCGCACCGCAACTTACCTTACTCTGCTGCTTGTGGAACTCTGAAGAGCGCAGCAGTTTTTCCAGCACTGCGCGGAGTTCCACTTAGCAGAACTCAGCGAACTTTGTCCAAGCCTACTTAGGCGCCACTACTGGCGCCACTGCACCTGCTCCACCAATGAGATCTGTGCGCCTGCATGTACCTATGTTTGTAACCTGCCATGGACAGTGATGTTTTAAGGCATGGGCAAAGTGGGCTCTGGCCCAGGGCTCCAGCCTTCCAGGGGGCCCCCCTTATAGAGCTAGCTTGGTTCTGCAGGGAGTTCTGCCCTGATGACCGTTACTAATTCTTAAACAGATTATTTTAAATACCATTTTTCTTTTAATTCATTAGGTCTCGCCTGACCCAGCGCATGCGCTGGTCTGGCGAGACTTATTGAGAGGGCTCCAAAAATTGCTACCAGGCCAGCCTAGAGCTCCAGTGCATGTGCGCGGGCGCGCGCGCCGCGCTTTACAGTGATTACTTTCACTTTCGCGGCCACACTGCCGCTTTGCATTGCCAATAGGTCACGCTTTTGGGACCTTTTAAGTATTTAGTTATGCAACTGTTGCATGGCTAAACGCTTATAAGGTCCCAAAGGCGAGACCTAGTGGCTATGCCAATGCTTGTTTTTCATTGTGTGCGATATGTGAGACTCTATTACAGACATTTTGCAGAGAAATTTTGTGTTTATGTTTCATGCAACATCCATACAAAAACCTTTCTTTTAGATCAAAACAGGACCTCACATATAAGAAATGGGTTGGTGTCGCAGAGATTATTTGCAGCAATATTAGTGAGCTACTGCTGTGTTACAATATTTATAACACATCTCTCTATCCCTGAATATTTGATGTGAATATATTTCGAATTTGGACGAGCATGCCTGTTAGTAGTCTGGCTAAAGACTGCATGAAAGAGCTCAAATTGAATCATGAATTCAAAACTGTTCCCAACAGGGGGCCCCAAAATACGTTTGGCCCAGGTCCCCCAAAATCCTTAAAATGTCCCTGGCCACAGAACACCCAGCCCATTCTCTCCTAATGGTTTAAAAACTGAACACCTTGAGTTGAGGGAAATAATTCGTGTTGCCTGGAAAAGTCCAAATGCTGGTAGCAAAGCATGTATGAAACCTGATTCGAGCAAATAGGTACTTAACACTCTTCTAAACATTGCACTAATTTTCATTTTATTGAGAGTAACCACAAGGTTCAGTAATCGCGACATCATACACGCTCTTTAATATAAACCTAAAATTTACTGCAAGCAGAAGAAAAACATTAGAAAAACATTTAAAAAAAGAATACACGGAGACAGGCTTCTTTCAAATCCCAACCTTGATAGGAACTGACTCGCAAAGCACACATTGCGCTCGCCTTGTTAAAATCAGTCTCTGGAGGAATGGCCTGTCTCTTCGTTATTAAGTTATGGGCTAAATACATCAGCAGTAATCAAATCACGTTACTCAGCCACGAAACATGTATATAGAATCATCGCCACTTAAACCCCTATAACATGCGTGTGCATTTACCAAGCCTGAGCAGAGCCGCAGAGATGAGACCTCACTCCATTATCCCAGAGTGAAAATAATATTTAATTACGTCACTGGTTGGGACAGACTTCCGGTGTAGCGCAGATGGTTCTTTTTTATAGGGACCACTTAAACCTATCTGGGAAATGTATTTTTATTTTAGTGTTGTTGCCCTGTCGTCCGAACAGCTACTTCAAAGGACTGATATCTGACTGAGTAGGGGTACATTTTCGTTTTTAGAATGAATGTATAACAACCGACTGTTTGAAAGAGTCTTTGCCGTTTTAAATTCCGCTTGGCCAAAGGTGACGCCCGTCACCTCCAAGTCCTTGGATTTATCCCTGGGAGGCTTAGGCACCACTGGGTGACATGATGCCGAAAGCGAGTGAGAGGCGTCAGATGTTGTGACATCACTGTAGAATGCGTGCGCATTGGCTGATAGTCTGAGTGATCTTCCATGACAGTTTATGAGAGAGTGCAAGAGGTGACTCGACGTCTGATTGGTCTCAGTACCTTTCAGTCACTTGTATACCTGTTTTGTGCATGTGCTGTCTAACGGTCAGTCTTGGAAGCTACCTTTTCAGTGGAAAGTGGGTCTGAGTTTTGCACCTGGGTTCCCTGCAGAGAGGAGATGTGTGGTTTAATGGATCTGTGCCCCCCTCCCCCCCAAGCCTGGCTGACAAAATGATTATTGCTACATTAGCATAAAGCCACCGACCGTGGCTGGACTGGGAACCCAAAGCAACCCTGGCAATTTGGTCGGACCAGCCCCGGGTAGGTGGGCGGTATGCAAGTGTGAAGCACTGTTGCTTTTGTTACTGGGGGCCGACATTGCAGCAGCACGACAAAACTGGCCCCCAGTCACAAAACCGTCCCCCACCCCTGCCTGCCGGGTAAGAACGCCCAATGCCCTTCGCTGCCAGTCTGAACCAGCGAAGACTTTCAGGTAATGGGTCTTTGATTTGTATCTGGTCCTCCTTGTGTGTGGAAAGTTGTTGTCTTGTTGCATTTCTCTTTCCAGACTGCGCTTGCCTAATGGCTGGATGGCAGAAAGGTGGGCCTTCCCCTTACCAGACCCCAGCAGGAAAGGGCAGTGCACAAACTCAAGGTGAATAATAGCTCAGCACATACCTAAGAATCAATATATGATAACAAATGATACAGTACAATATCCAGATTAATGGTTATCGAACATGAAATAATCTCCCAAAAGAATAGACTGAGTCTTCAGATTGTTTTGAAAAAATATCCTTCTTTTATTCCTTTATATGATGCTTCTTCATCAGACTTCGTTCATTAAAAACACAATACAAAATTCATAGCCGACGCGGCGCGTTTCGTCTTCACGGGACTTCTTCAAGGCTGTTTGTGTTTTTCTTCATTCACAATTCTATGTCAGGACCGGAGGCTCCGATTATGCTTCTCAATCTTTACTAGAAGCTCACAGCAGCCAATGAAAACACAGAAATAAACCATGTGACAACCATAGAGTCTCTGCTATATAAGGTCCCTGTCAGCCCATAGAGTCCTCTTTCTTTGCTGCTCCGCAGCCAGTTAAGTGCATTTCAAATTTTCTCTTGATGACTGTATGATCGCAAGTTGCCTTTATTGCTAAGCGTTATTGTTAGCATTGCGCTGTCTTTTACGCGCTACTGCGATCTAGACGTTGTCCTCTGGTGAGAGTGTCACTCTGTTTTCTGCGCGTCGCGCTGCACGCGCCTACCGGCTTCTCCTCGTGTTACTGTTTTAAATATTTACCTTCGCGCGCGCGCACGTGTGTGTCAGCGGGGTTTACCTCGCATCGCTGGTAATCGTGGAGCGGGAGGTTGAGGAGCGGGGATGCGCATCGGTTTGAGGCGCAGTCCCCTTTCAGCTTCTACGAGCCTCGGCCAGCGCGCATGCGCGGCGGCCATATTTGTCCACATTTGGACTTCAATGAACGCCGGAGCAGCGTTTTTACATGCTTCTGACCCGGGATTGTAGCGTTTTGACTCCTAAAAGGCTCATTTTTGCTCCTCTGACGCCCCTGATGTGTATTCATTCTCATTGAGCATAGGCTTTGCCTAGAGTGGGGTTTTGTTGCAAGCCCTCCCTCCCTCCACATTCTAAACTTATACAGAGGTCACCTGTGGGTGTCTGATTAGGGCTTGCTTGGGGTTACCACTCCCCCTGACCTCATCTTGGAATATCTTATTATTTGTGGTGAATAAAGTCACTCACTTTCCTCCAGGGTCATTTACAGCACTCGTGCTGAAATCATGTCTGAGTACTATGAGGAGGAATACTATTACTATGATGAGGAACCCTCTGGGTCGATGGAATATGACCTCGTTGAGGCATTGGACGCGGGTGTCCAGCAGTCAGTGAACTCGGCTTTGGTGAGGGCGATTGCGCCCCTAAAACGCCACCTTTGCTCTTATGCACAGCAACAAGGTTGGCTGCCGGCGTCTGGCTCCCGCATTAAATCTGGGGGTAAAGGAAGGGCGAACCCACACGCCGCGGATTTAAATAAATTGGCCAAGTCAATGGCGGAGCAAGAACGCTCAGCTTCTAGGGAAGCTACGATTATTGAAATTTCCCAGGAGGATGATGGCCACGATACTTCCCCGGATCCTACTTCTGACGAAGAATAATCCCCTCGACCAGCCAAGAAGGCACGGAAGGAAAAGCATGCCGGTCCGTCCACGTCACCCAAGGTTCTCACCTTTGAACCGGCGGATATTATCCACCCTAACTCTACATCCTGGTTGCCGTCACAGGAAGTGGCGGACTATGTCCAGTCTTATTTGCGCCAGGCATTTGATACAGATGTGCGAACTTGGCTGAGGTCGGAATGCCCTAGGCCAGACCTGGCGGACAAAGTGGCGGCTACCCCGGAGGTGGATCCGTCAATGTTGACATATTTGAAAAAATATTCTAAAGATCCCAAGAAAGGCCTAGATAGGTCCTGGCGGTCCTGCCAGGATAAACTGCTGGACGTTATTGGTCCCCTGACGAAGATTTTAGAGATGGGTTTTCGGGCCAAAGAGTCGGCCCTCTTGATTAATCCGGACGAGCTGATTGGCTGGGCACAGCGGGCAGTGTGCCAACTAAGCAATGCTAATTGTGCGCTATCGACGGAGCGGCGCCGGTCCATCCTCCTGAAATTAGATCCCAGGTTAGCTGAATTGGCCACATCTGAATCGGGTCCACTGGCCCAAGGTCTTTTGTTTGGCCAACCTTTTTTAAAGGAACTAACAAAGTTCGTGGCCACCTTCAGTGGGCTGGACAAGGCCCAAGGCTCTTTGAAGCAGGCTTTCCGCCCGGTTTTCGGCAGGGCCGGACGCTTTCGTGGGCGCTTGTTCGGCCGGGGCTACAATCAAGGCGCCCAGCGTGGTCAGCAAAGAGGAGGTTACCAGGACAATTCTGCCAATACCTCCAATTTCTACCCTTCCCGCCGTTCAAGGAACAGATTCCGCAAAGGTGGCAGATTTGGAGGGAACTCCAGCAACCAGCATGATGCCGCAAACTCAGGTGAGCCTGGTTCCTTTTTCGGAGGTGCTTTTGGGGGGCAGAGTGGCATCTTTTCTAGACAAATGGCGCGAAATTTCGCAAGATGCATGGGTGTTGCAGACTGTACAGGGTTACAGGTTAGAGATGTACAGCTCCCCTTCGCAAGAGTTCCGCCCGCCCCCCGCTGTCTTTTTCCCAACAAGATCGCGCTTTCATCACGGAAGAAATCAACTGCTTGTTACGGAAAGGCGCGATTGCGCCTTCCGTGGTGCACCCACATGGCTTCCTGAGCACAGTTTTTCTGGTGGACAAGAAAGGAGGCGGATCCAGGTTAGTGCTGAACCTCAAAGAGTTCAACTCCTGGATTGTTTACAGGCATTTCAAGATGGAAGGCATCCATCTATTACGCGATCTCCTCCAGGAAGGAGATTGGATGGTCCGGTTGGACCTCAAGGACGCGTATCTATCCATTCCCATTTCCCCCCCCCCACAGGAGGTTTCTTCAGTTTATCTGGGAGACAGTTTGTTACGAGTACAAAGTCCTTCCATTCGGCCTCTCGTCAGCACCGTGGTGCTTCACGAAGCTTCTGAGACCGGTAGTGGAGTCTCTCAGGGCTCGAGGAGTCCGCCTCATAATATATCTGGACGACATAATAATTTTGGCGTCCTCTCCTCAGACAGTCCAAACACACCTCAACTGGGCGATACATCTGCTGCAGAGTTTGGGGTTCATCGTCAACCCACAAAAGTCGATGTTGGTTCCCTCGCAATCCATCGAGTTTCTAGGGTTCTTGATAAATTCTCTATCATGCCAGCTCTTGCTGTCAATGGCAAAGATAAAGTCAATCAAGAGGGAACTGCGAATGGTCCTTCGCAAGCAAACAACTTCCCTGAGATCGTTGGCCCGCGTGGTGGGCCTACTGTCTTCCTCCATCCAGGCGATCTTCCCGGGCCCCCTTCACTACCGGGCCCTCCAGCGGCTCAAGATCCGACATCTCCGAAAAGGTCTCAGCTACTCAGAACAGATCCCTCTCTCAGAAGAGGCGAGGCTGGAGATGGAATGGTGGTTAAATCACATGGAGGCCTGGAACGGCCGAGCGCTATTTGGAGCGGCACCGGATGTGATAATCGAATCGGATGCCAGCCGATGGGGTTGGGGAGCCCATTGCGACACATTGACCACGGGTGGTCGCTGGTCTTCGGAGGAATTGCGCTTACATATCAATTGCCTAGAACTATTGGCCGGTTCCTTTGCGATCAGATGCCTTTCGCCACAGAAGGCAGATTGTTGTATCCTCCTCCGGATGGACAATATATCGGCGGTACGCTACGTCAACAAGTTGGGTGGTACCAAGTCGAAGATGTTGGCGGAGATCGCCAAAGATTTTTGGCATTTCTGTCTACAGAACAGATTTTCGGTGGTTGCAGAATACCTTCCCGGCTCCAGCAACCAGGTAGCAGATTGGAATTCCCGCCATCTGCAGGACTCCAGCGATTGGAGGTTGTTACCCATGGTGTTTCGACGCCTGACACAGGTTTGGAGTCCTTGCCTGATAGACTTATTTGCATCTCGACTGAACAAGAAAGTTCCCCAATTCTTCAGTTGGAGGCCGGATCCAGAGGCGATAGCCACGGAAGCCTTCCTACAGGAATGGCCGACATCTCTCTGCTATGCGTTCCCTCCGTTTCTCATGATCCCCAGGGTCCTGGCGCGAGTCAGGACTTTTCGCGCGGAACTCATATTGATCACCCCTTTGTGGAGGGCTCAGGCATAGTTTCCAGTAGTGCTAGCCATGAGTTGTGCGATTCCGATCCTTCTTCCACGGGTGCAGAACCTATTGCTGGACCCTCTTCAGAATCCTCATCCCTTGGTGGCATCGGGCCAGCTCCCACTCGTGGCTTGGCGGGTTTCAGGGACAGATGGAGTGTCCCGGGCCTTTCACGCGAAGCTAGCAACTTCATCAAAGAGGCCTGGTCGGCCAACACCCATAAGAGATATTCCTCATCTTGGAGGAGATGGTGTGATTGGTGCGCTCAACGGGACGTGGATCCCGCTAAGGCACATGTCTCTTTAGTGGTCAACTTCCTAGCCTCCATGGCTTCCTCCGGTTTAGCGTACAGGACGGTCAACAACTTCCGGTCCGCGATATCGGCGGGACATCTACCTTTAGACGGTAAACCCATAGGGGAACATCCTCTGGTATGTAAATTGCTTAGAGGGGTCAGGATGGTGAAACCTCCTTGCCCAAAGTATTCTCATCTCTGGGATGTCTCGGTGGTCCTTAGATTTCTTGAAGCCTGGCCTTCCAACAGATTCTTATCTCGGAAACAGCTTTCGGCCAAGTTAACTATGCTCCTATGTTTGGTTTCTTGCAAACGGGTGTCTGATGTACGGGCACTGGATTTGGCGGGGCGTAGATTTACCCCGGACGGTGTGCATTTCATTCTATCCAGGAGAACCAAGTGCAACACCACTTCAGTCACATATCCAAGTTTTCCTACTAATCCTAAATTGTGCGTAGTGCAATGTATTAAGGATTACGAGGTAAGTACTGAAGAATTTCGTACTAATATGCAAGGACAGTTGCTTATTGCTCTGCAGAAGCCATTTCGCCCAGTGACTCCAGCTACTTTATCTAGATGGATGCGTTGGCTCATGGGCGAAGCGGGAATTGACATCTCCAAATTTGGAGCGCATTCTGCACGCGGAGCCATGGCTACGAAAGCATATTCGTCAGGTGTCAGCCTGGTAGATATCATGAATACAGCTGACTGGTCTAACGAGAGTACCTTCAAAACATTTTACTACAAACCCATTGTGAATATTGCGTCAATGGTGGTGGATCAGCTTTGAACAAGCATAATCGGAGCCTCCGGTCCTGACATAGAATTAAAAATTTGCGAACATTCGTGACAAGAATTTTCAATTCTATTAAGGACTACGGAGGCGAGGATTATCCCACCCAGAGAGATACATTGTTTGATGTAATGATTTTTATTCATCATGCTTTGCACATGGTATGTTATGATGCTTATATTTCATCATGTGATGTTGTTGCTTATGCTATGGATTTGCATTTCTCTGTGTGCTGTTTTCCCCCCCTTTTTCTCATGCTGTAATGTTGCTTTACTGAGCACTCTGGAACAGCTTTTATGGGGTGTTTCCTTTCCTTTCTTTCAGGTACAGACAGCAAGTAAACTGGACCATAGTTTATCGGTGACTGGATGACTACCGTTCGGTGCTCCGCTCACGTGCGAGTTTGTCTGGATCGGGATCCAGGAAGAAGTTCGGCCCCGTTGGGCTTACAGTTCCTTGGTTGGAGAAGGCCCTGGCTATCGGTGATCCACGAGAGCAGGTCGTGCATGGACTTAACTACCGTTCCAAAGAAAGAGGACTCTATGGGCTGACAGGGACCTTATATAGCAGAGACTCTATGGTTGTCACATGGTTTATTTCTGTGTTTTCATTGGCTGCTGTGAGCTTCTAGTAAAGATTGAGAAGCATAATCCTCGCCTCCGTAGTCCTTAATAGAATTGAAAATTCTTGTCACGAATGTTCGCAAATTTTTAATTGTAGTGCACAAAATCAATTCCTGGTATATCCGGTTAAAATACAGCAAGTATACTTAGTCAGAGTTCATAGCACCGTTACTGTTGGTAATTGTAGATATTCAAGCGTTGCCGAATATTAATAACCCAATGATCTAATTTCTCAGACCCGGACTTTGGACCATACGTGTTTCTACTCTTGCACAAATCGGGGGCGACTATACCCCTTAGAAGTATCAGCACACAAAAATTATGAGAGTGGTGCTTTTTATTATAAGAATGTTGGGTTATTAATATTCGCCAACGCTTGAATATCTACAATTACCAACAGTAACGGTGCTATTAACTCTGACTAAGTATACTTGCTGTATTTTAACCGGATATACCAGGAATTGATTTTGTGCACTACGATTGTGAACTAATAAAAACTCAAACAGCCTTGCAGAAGTCCCGTGGGGACGAAATGCGCCTCGTCGGCTATGAATTTTGTATTGTGTTTTTAAGGAACGAAGTCTGATAAAGAAGCATCATATAAAAGAATAAAAGAAGGATATTTTTTCAAAACAATCTGAAGACTCAATCTCTTCTTTTGGGAGATTATTTCATGTTCGATAACCATTAATCTGGATATTGTACTGTATCATTTGTTATCATATATTGATTTTTAGGTATGTGCTGAGCTATTCTGTACCTTGTGTTTTTGGCTATCCAAAATTGTGGGAAGTAGGAAGGTCAAGTTCTCAGCTCTTTGCACTACCATTCTTGCCCAAACTTTCAAACATTTAAACTTACTGGTGCAGGCCTTGAGTGCCCTGACCTTCTATCTCATGCTTTATTTAACAAACTCAAGGTGACTCGATGGTTCCAAGTCACCAGGGGCACATGTTCCACTCCTGAGATTCCATTTAACACCAGAGCGCTTTGTGGGAGTTGTGGTCCCGGTTCACCTCAATCAACTGAGTGGACGAACGTTCTAGATGTCACTTACTCCGTGGAGGAAAAAACTGGACAGGAACGTGGCGTTCTTGAGGGAATTGAGTCATCTGGTAACCTGGTTTGGCCTGACTTGAAGCGATTTAGCTTGTGAGGAGAAACACATTTTTCAGTCTTTAAGAGGCAATTGCTCTTTTTCCAATGGCAATCCTGCTCATGACAGATTTACATTCACTATCACTTAAATTGTGGTATATTTCATTAGGTATTCCATATTTCCAGAGCTTAATTTGAGCTGGTGGTTACAGGTGGGGCTGACTGGCACTCATTTTTTGGGGAATGAAAGAAGGATACAATGCAAAAATGTGACAAAGAGAGAAAGCAGCGATGAAAAAGAAACTGCAAGAGTGAACTAAAGGGGCAGAAAGTGTCTGGCAGGCGACGAAAGAGGCATGGAGCGGAATCAAGAATAGATAGCCTTGGTATTTGGTAACCCCGATATTAAGTAGCAAAGGCAGTGGGCATCTGAGAAAAAATGTGAGTTCTGGCACTTATTCTTTTAAAAGTTAGGTACTGCATATTGCTTCATAGTTTGGTAAAGTATCCAGGGCATGAAGAGTGGTAAAAAAGCAATAGTTTATGCATACCACCTCAAGTTTGGAATGCTATACTTTTAATTAATCATGACATGGTATAAGGGACTACTGTGTCGTGCACAGTTTTGATAGCTGGAGAGAGTCCATGCTGGCTCCTATAATTACACAACTGAGGGGTATATGCTCAAGAACGTGTGATAATCATCGCAAAAGTAACTTAACGCAGCCCTCAACATCGCAGTCTATCGTGGGAAAATTACGCTGTGTTAACCAAGCATTCTCAACACGGCGGTACCATGTGATAGTCAACAGATAACGCATCAAATGTCAGCGTTAAAATCAATGCCAAGCCGCAAAAATGCGAAACGTGAACGCAAAAAATCATGCGATGAGGCCAATAGTGATACAAAAAGTAGCTAAAACCAGCCACAGGCCTGCAAATCCCATGCGTCTGGCGGGAAAATGCACCATAAAAACCACAGAAACAACACACCAGAAACAAGCCAAAGCACGTAGCAACATGGATGCACCCTGACCGAGCGTAGAGGCCAACGCGAACCCCAAAGCCCCCAAGGACCACCAACAAGGAACAACAGGGACGGGGAAAGCGAGGAGAAGAGGGAGAGGAAGGAGGGGTGCAATCCGCAGCAAAACCAGATCAGCGTCACAGAGGTGACAGAACACTACCATCAACTGGCCCACAAGTAGACCACCTGGAAGGCAGTCGGAGTACTGAGGTGGCAAATCGAGGAGGCCAAGAGGTACTGGCATGATGTGACAACCTAAACCAGGCACAAACCCGCTGCCAACAGGAAGGCTGCAACGGCGACAGGAGGTGGCAGTCCTACGTCACAGGAGGAGCTGGAGGAAACCGAGGCCACAGTCATCAGTGTGGAGACGGTGCAAGGAGTAGGGAATACAGACACAGCTCGAGAGGACCTGACACAACATCAACAGGGTGAGTAATGGCCAGGGACTGGGAAGACGAATGGAGAAGGGCACAATGGCACACATGCACAACGAGGTGTAGCACACTGCACACCCACAATTACCCAGGACCGTGTCCCTGATCCCCTTGGCACACTGCAGCACACACATAGCAAGAACAGCACACCCACGTTGACGACAACGTGGTACAATGCGCAAAGCCGACACTCCAGAACAGAGGACACAACTGGCTCCGCACATGCACAGAAACATGCCTACTACATCTGACAGAGCAGGAAACTGTGAAATGGAAATGTACGCGTACGACCTCACATCCGTCATGTAGTCCAAATGTACACTGTCCCGCAGCAGTATTCAGCACCTCCCAAACAGTCACAATGTACATTGTCATACAGTCTGCATGTAAACTAGAACAATGCGCCAACATACATGTCAACACAATGCCAACATGCATCTCCCCTTCACATTGCAGAGGGGCACTCAACACCTCCAGCAGAGCACAGAAGACAACACATCTGTGATGCCGGAGAGGACCACCACACCTTCGATACCGATGCCCTACAACAGCCCATGGACATCCCACGCAACCCACCACCAGGACCCGGGCAGCCAAGCTACTTAGAGGAGAACACAGAGCCTGCAACAAACCACACAGCAGGAAGCACCCGCAAGCACAGCTGGCTCACGACACTTCACCCACCCACCCACACATGGCACCCCAATGCCATGTGTCAGCACGCCAAAAGGAGGTGGCCAAACAGGTGTGGGTGGGGTCCAAACCCATGGAAGGCGAACTAGATCACATACGTTGGTGTCTATTACCCTTCAGGGACCACCTACACCCCACAAAGGAGACCCACACTGCCATAGAGACACAGGCAGATGCACATTCACAGTACAGAACCACGCAAATAGCAGTCACACACCCACGTTGGCTCTGCGTACGATGGCCCAGGCCACCCCCTCACAAATTGAGTGGGTGACGACAAAGCTACATGTCCAAGCTCTAATCCGCTGCCTGCGGTGACATGTCTGCATCCGCTGTACACAGCACAATGTAATGTCGTAGGGCCCAGGGCCCTCATGCATACAACAAGACCATAGGGACACATGCAGATATTATGTTGAACTGGCTACGGGCACGTGCGGCCGGCCCCTTTATTGGCAGGGCCACATGTACAGTGACGCCTGTGCTGGATGTGTGTGGGGTGAGTGTAAGCCAGCCCACACGGAGTGCTTGGTGCTGGCAACCACTTGAACAGTGGACACCAGTGCAACGGAAACTGAAAACACCTGCATAACAGAGTCAACTGCTGAGCAACATGGAGGGAGCCGGAGAAAGTCCAGAGGACACCCAACATCCAAACAGAAGTGTCCGTGAGTTGCAGTGCACTGAGGTTGGGGCACTACAGCTGAGCGCGCCCATGTGAAGAAAAAGTCTCGGATTATGTCCCTTCGAGATATTCCTGATGCAGATGCAGTGGGGTGTGTTAGACCTGCATCATCTTCCTCATCAAAGTCCCAGCTCTCCCACACTGCTTGAGGTGACATTATTGCGCAACCTCTCCACAGCACAAAACTCAATCAGTAACGGACGATGGCTTGCGGTGCACTGAGGCAGTGGCACCTGGAGTGCCGAGCAGGGTATCAGTCTGATGATGGCATCCACGGCAGGTGTGTGCAACTCCGTAAGTCTGTCAGGACCACTGTTTCGACTCTGGCAGATGGCGGTTGGAGGTGGTCCTGGCGGTGGTGGCATGTGCCTCCTGCGGTGATGCGATGTCTGGGCCGGTCAGGACTCGATTTTATGTGTGAGCCCTGGTGGACTGCAGTTGAGGCCGGAGGCAGCGGACAGCGCAGGGCCGCAGACACATGGCGTTGATGACCCTAAGGCCATCGCCTCAGAGGCCATCCAATATCTCAGAAGAAGGGGCCCTGGACCTGACCAGCACAGAGTTAGTGGCCTCGGATGCACAGCGGTCGGCACAGGCACCCTGCCACGGGACGGTGACTTGCGGTGCACTGAGGTAGGTCCATGCGCAGTGGGCGGGTCCTCATCTATGTCGAAGGTGAATGTGGCAGAGGCTTGCGGGGGACAGAGGAAGGTGTCCTTCAGGGCATAATGCGGAAGGTCTGATGTTATCCGGAAGCAGCAAATGGTGGAGTGGAAAGCGACAGCCTTGTTTTCACCACCAATCCGGTATCAGCTACATGAGGATGAAAACGAGCCCCTAGTCCATAGACTCAGACGCCACCAATGTATGACCAGAGAGTGTCCATGAATGTCGGGGAACAGACTTAGTGGCACTGGTGCTGAGAGGGGATGCAGTCTGCGATGATGCCGGTACACTGATATGAACTCCGCCATCGCTAAATCAAGACTCTGTGACCTCCTGGACCGCACTGTAGGCCGGAGGCAGCGGTGAGCAGTGGCCCACACCCAGCTGTCGTTGGCTCGCAATACACAGAGTTAGTGACACCAGGGCAGTTGTCAATAGTGTTCGATCACCTCCATAACGATGATCCTATTCCCTCCGGACTGCAACGCGTCATCCTCTTACGCCTCTCCTTGCGTACGATGATATGCATTCTGCCTTTGAATAATCGATGTTCAGTTCCAATTCTGTGACCTACTCGTGTGCAGCGTAGGCCGAGGGCAGTAGTCCGCGTAGGCCCACAGACACGTGTGGTTGTAATGCTATGCACAGACTTGGTGGCACCACATCGAAGGGAGTATAGTGACATAAACTCTGCCTTAATTAATGTTCACTGCCATGGTGTAATCAAGACTCAGTTCCATAAATGTGACCTACTTGTCTGTAGTGTAGGCTGGAGGCAGCAGAAGAGTACGTCAACGAGATAGGAGTAAAGCGGGCCTGTGTCGTGGAGGCCATGATGGTCTAAGGAGGCTGCCAGTGTCGCGGGCCTCGGGCTTGGAGCTTGCGCCGGCACGTGGTGGGCCCTCCGTGACACACGCCGGTGTCGGCAGGTGATCAGTGTTGGCTGGCTGTGCAGGGGTGGGCCTGACAGGTTCGTGGCCCAGCGGGCTGGGGTACAGCAGGCGCACAGGATCGCAGGAAACTCCACTCAGGAGGATGGTGTTGGCCTCTTGGCGGGGTGAGAGGCACGGCCCTGAGAGAGACGTTGGGCATTCCGGAAGAGGACCAGGTCCAGGGCTACATGCTTTTTATTCCCACCCCTATGCTGGCCTGGTGTACGCTGGGCCATTCCACGCCCCTCACACTTATGGGGGGATGTAACAGGCAACATTCCCGTGGACTCCCCCACTGGCTGGGCTGACATGGTTGCGTCCACTGTCCAGTACACTCCATACACCAGCGGTGGATGTCGCCATGGATATGGGTGTGTTATGCATACTGCGGTCTGTCCAGCACATCGCTGCCACTCTTGGCATTATGTACTTTCCCAATCATGGTTCTCCTGGCTCTTTCACACATGCCTGGTTCCCAACTCTCCCCACATTCCGCTATTGTGTGGCTGAGATGCCATGCCGTTGATGGCTCAGGTTCACGGCTTGCCCAGGTTACCACTGTAAGTTGTTCTGTAGTGTCTGGTGGATAGGCATGCTGTTTTGAATGTTGTATGTGATTTTGTGACATATGCATTGCCAGAGTTGTGAGTTGCATGGTTATGGAGTTGAGGTGTGTGGGGTGTTCATTTGGTACTTGGCAACGGGCAGTGCATTCACATTGTTGCCATCCTGGAAGCGCTGGTTGATGATGGACTGTCGGAGGATGAAGGAATCATGAACACTGGCTGGGTATTTGGCGACGACGTTGGTGGAGATTCCACGGTGTTCGGATGTTGCCTGCACATTGATGTGAGATGTGTGTTTTCTGTTGCGGTGATTGTGTGCTGTGTCACCAGGGGGCATAAGTAGGACATGTGTGCTGTGGATTGCCCCAACACGTGCGTGCATCCAGCTATGGCGTATGGTTCTTGGTTGGTCTCCAGCGGATCCTGCGGATTGTGGTGGACGTATAGACACTGGGGTACTAGGCTGATGATGGCATCTAGGTGAGGTGTGGGGGACTTGGATGCGGCTGGCTGTGAGACTCCTCTGACTCTGGCGGGTGTTGGTTGGGGGGTACCAGAGGCCAACAGGTGCAGCACAGCCAGCAGCTTGGTGTGGGGTGGGATGTTGGTTGTCTGCTGTGTTGGTGCCGTCGGCCTGTTGGGCAATGATGGTCAGGATGAGTAGGATTGTTGTCCTTTGGAGCCTGTGGTGGGCAATGACGTTCCCAGGTGCTGGGTCTGTGAGGTTGGTGCATTTTCAGCAGGTCGCTGTCTTTGTCTGGTCTGCCTCAGTGTTGGTCCGGGCAGGGGAGTCGGGGGGGGTCCTTGGGGTGGTGGCGGTGGGTGTTGTTGCCCTATTGGGGCTCCGGGCTGCATGTTCAGGTGCCCGGGTGCATCTGTTGTTCTTCAGGTGTGGCTTTAGGCTGGGCTCCCTTTTGTGGTGCAGGCTATCATCCGACTTTGCACCAGGTAAGAGCAGGTGTTATTTTCCTGCTGCTAACGCGCATTATCGCCTGTTTTGAGTTCTTATTGCAGATCTAGCTGGTCGTTGAGAATGTTGTGGAGTGGTGTTGTTACGGATTTTGGCACGGGAATGCCTACTATGCATCTCATTAGCAATAGTTGCGGGGGTCATCTGTGGCGATGTTTTTTGCAGCTGCTATCGCGGGTAAACTGGTGATGTGAGATGTTAACACCAGCTTGTGATTGGGGCGATAAGTTTATCGCTACTTTGGCTGCGATAAAGTGCCGTTGACTCGGCGATCGATCCTTGTGAATATGCCTGAATGTATGATACTACAGCAATTGTACAGTGCTTCACACACCTAGTACTTTGTGCGTGGTAGGTAATACCAACTCTGTAATGGTTACGTTTCCATTCCGAATGATGGTTGTTACTTACCCTCCATAAATAATCAAGGTGAGGGAGATCAAAGATTAGTTGGGATCCCCCAACTTTCCTGAAAAAGCCGTAGTTAAATCAAAACAGGGGATCCCCTATGAGTCCAGTCTGTATGGGTGGAACCCGCACGTGGGTGATGTTCCTATAAAACTCTCACCCTTCAGGAAATCTTGAAGGCATGCTTCATCATAGAGTTTTCACAATGGAGTCTAGTACTTCCACTGCAGGCTTCAATCTGATCGCGATCAGGGCGCTCTTACAGATATTTCTTGGGATCTTATCATAAAATGGTTAAAAAGCTGTCAGAGGCAAACCTGCAATTAACGTTAAAAGCAGAATATCGCCTTGGCAGTGTAAAAAACAAATGTGGACAATGTGTGGGATCCAATTACTCAAGTATCCTTCCTTGCAGTCTACATGTTTCAGTCTTCCTAGAAGATAATGTGGCTTTCATAAGGACCAGTATTTTAAGGATCCCTATTAATGGCCTAATCCTTAATAGGTCAAGAAGTGGGCAATTACCCCTACTCACATCTCATACTCCGATTCATATCATACATAACCTTTATGCTTATGGCCCAACCGGTTAAATCATCAGTGGGCATCCGTGGAGAGATAAAGAAAATCACCAAAATATTTTTATTTGAATTCTTATGCATCTACACAAACCATTTGTCTTTTAATTAAATCTTCTACCAAACATGTGTGTATGTGTATAGGGTCACACTGCACCCGCTATAAGTGAATATAGCTACGAGCTCTTCATGAGTCCCGATACTGGCCCACTCTACTGGTTAGTTCTGAGTCATGACTGTGTCTCGTTGTATCCATCTCATTAATAATGTGGTCCTTTGCCCCATGCATGGTCTTGCGGCACCCTTCTTACTGGTATATTTAGCTCTTCACTCTCTTTTTCTATCAACGAGGGAGTGTCAACGCTCTTATAGGCATACTCTAGTTTTATATCAGAGGAAATAAAAAAGAAAGAAAAACAGGGTATGTATTGGTTTCTCGCTACTATCCTCCGTGATGCTGAATTATGCCTTCTTAAAGAAAGAGTTGTTGCCTCCATCACATGTATTTCTAATCTCTGCCCAAGCTCTCTACGACCTGCAAATCCAAATTTTTGTTGTTAGTACTCCGCTACCAAGAGCAAGCCATATTCCACTCCCCACGCTTACTTCTTCAAATAAACATGGAAACCGGGAGGAAGGATACTTGGGTAATTAGATCCCACACAGTGTCTGCATTTTTTTTCAACACTGCAAAGAAAATATCCTGCTAATAAAGTTTTTTGCAGGTCTGCCTCTGGCAGCCTCTTAACCATGTTATGATCGAATCCCACAAAATATCTGTAAGTGTGCCCTGAAAGAGATCAGGTTGAAGTCCGTGGTGGAAGTACTAGTCTCCGCCATGAAAACCCTATGATGAAGCATGCCCTCAGGATTTCTTAATGGGTGAGAGTTTATTAGGAAAACCACTTGCTTGGGTTCAGCTCATATGGACTGGATTATTAGGGGACCCCATGTTATGTTACTTATCCCCAAAATGCATTGCTTTCTGAATAAAGGAATAGTCAACAGTAGTGGGCATTTTTGGATCAGAAATTCCTCCTTTTGTTGTAGATCTAGAGTTTTTCATTGAAGGATATTTGGTACCAAACCATAGGCATGCTTAGCTATTTAATTCAGGGGAATGGCATAGTTTGGCAGAAAACATCCCATTTGTGCGACCACATTGTGCATGACGTGCAGTAATGTCAAAGAGCTGGGTTCCGGCCTCTTCAAAGACAGGGACCCTGTGTGAGTTCTCCTCTCTGTGTACAGTGGTACTTCGATGTTACTGGGCAGTATTGATGGTGGATACTGCATTTTCAGCTGATGCAACAGTGCCTCTGAAGTTATTGAACTCCAAAAGGATAAGCAAGTTACTGCTGGCAAACAGTTAAGATGGCAGTGGGCTCAGAACTTAGAAACAATATGAAAGAGTAATCACACACAATAAACTCAATGCCCAATCAGTATTTTTATTTTTATTGTAAAGGCATAAAACAGTACTATATCATAGTATTTAAAATTAAGGCTTTTTATGGATTTTTTCAGATAAATTCAGACAGAAAACAATATGTTTTCTGTCTGCATTTATTTTTAAAAGTAAATGAATACAGAAAATTGAGCTTCTTTTAAGTGACTCTCCGTGTTGTCTTTCATGAATTATAACCTAACAGCTGAGCAGATGGACAACAAGGGAAATTCTAAAAGGACAACATTTCTTTAAATAACGGCATATGTCAACATACATTTGTGATATAATGCTAATATTTCCCAGTGGATTAATTGTTAAGTAATATTTGGCCGATTAAATAGTTAAAGCATGACAGACATCTAAGTATAACTGAGCTTTTATCAGTTAAATAAATATGGAAATGTACAGTTTTACAGCTTCGTTTATCTACAAAATACAAAATAAATATTGAAAAATACAGATAAAATGGGCAAAAAATAAATATGGATAAATACGGACGGAAATGTTAAAAAAATAATACCATAAAACCGGGAGCCCTATTTTTAATACAGCAATTAAATGCAGACTGGTATCAGACAAAGATTTATAATAATTTCACTTGAAAGGTATAAAATGAATTGATCATGCATAGGTGCAAGCAGTGCCTAATTTGAGCCGGTGTTTCAGGTGCTTGCCACCAGCACTTAATTGTCATCACCACACTCATGACACTCTGCCACATGGTGGCGCTGCTCATCTAATTCGAATACCTGCCTCTCCGGCCATTCATCTAGCTTTGGAGACCTGGAATAATCTAAAAGAAAGGCTAATACAACATATCTATAGCACATAACTAGGCATAAGATCAAACAGACTTTGTCTAACTGGTTCCCACAAGTTTTGCAAGCGTCTACATCTAGGGTCATTGTAAATTACCGCAATTTCTAGCCCAGAGAGAAAAATAATTTCCTGCCACCAGGCCAAAGGACCTGGGGCTTCTTTTTGAAACCATGGTCAGGCTACAAGCAACTTGACAGAAGTTACAGCAAAAAGGAAGACCCCAGCGACACTGGCTGGGACATCAGACCCATAGCCCCGCATCATAGTTTTAGTCTTGTGTCAGATACGTGTCTTCAGGAATTAACTAATTAGGATAAAGACTTTATCCCACTATGGCGCCATGATGTTACAAGAAGCAAATTTATGTGTGGTATCTGCTGAAGATTTGCTACACTGAAAACAGACAGGCAGATGTGACCCCACTTATGCAATTTATACAGAGTATGATACAGATCATAGACGGTTTTTAAAAATTAGTCTTAAGGCAAAATACATTAAAAGTGCTCTGTACAAGTTAAAGTTTATACATGTGATTCGACAAGCGAGATCCCAACATTCAATTTAGTAGGCCACCTACCTGATATTGCATCCAGTTTATTTGTTGCATGATTGGAATTGACCACATATGATAAAAGATACGTTTGTATCCCCAGCTTGAAGCTTTGATAACATTTCACAATAATTCCTTATCAGCAAAAACAAATATAATTAGGGGAAAGACACGAAAGAAAGTTCATTAATTGCAGACATTGAAAAAATCCAGTTTTAGGGATCCTACATTCCTCGCTTAACTCCTGACAGAAAAATAAATTAGTATTCCTAAAAAAATTGTCCCAGAATCAAGCATTGTAGGCCCCGCCAACAGCTGACATACCCTTTGTGAATAGATAGTTGAACGTTTGGTTTATACCCAAGGACTCATTGGAACCTCATTATATTGCAAGTAGAACAGGTAGCTTGCCAAACCATGTCGTATACCTGAAGGGTTTTAAATCATTTATACTTGAAATAAGTATCTAACAGACCTTTAGGCGGCAGGGTAATGTGTTGAAAAGCCTGATCTGCAGAAAAAATTCTACAACGTGTCAGGCCAGGGGCCTGATCACTGCAGATGGTCTAAGTATGAATGGTGATATACAATAATACCACAGATGAGGCTAGGCCACCCTCCCTCCATTACGCAGTAACTGTAGATTTTGTATTGCACACCGAGATTTTTTATATTTCCAGATACATTTCTGCCAATTATTTTTAACCTTTCTCGTACAGCCCTTACCCAAGTATAACGGAATATACCTGAACAAATAAAGGTAGAGAGGTAAGAGAACCAATTTGAATATATTGCATCTGCCTATTAAACCCAGATGAAGCCAATCCCGTTTAAAAAAAAAATGAAAAGATTCTTGTTATATAAGGCATCATAATTCTGAAAGACAATAATTTCCAAGTTCATAGAAATATGAACACCAAGATCTTTGACTGATGAAACAACCAGAATAATGTATTTCATTACAGGACCGGAGCCCACCATTATGCATTAATCTTTTAATGCCAACTCCACACAGCCACTTTGAAGTATTACACCATAATATAAATTATTCTAGAACATAATACAGCTAGGCTGTTATAGGTATGCATTCAGTACAATCTGCCTCTTTTAAATGCTGCTCCACATAGATAAGTACCTACTCTTACCTTTTCCTAAGTGACAACAGACCTTTAACTTTAACAATATTTAATTTGACTGATCTCCTATTTTCATACAATTAGTATTTGTATACCTCATTTAATCTTGTATTGTATTAACTGGTTTTGCTGTTGACATATTTCAGGTTCCCGGCAAAATGTAGAAGGGCAAAGGCTTCCAATTTATGGTCGCCGGACCCTTTCCTGACCCCACTTCTGGAACAACCCCCCAGTAACGCCTTATCATTTTAATTATCAACCGTGGCTCAGTACACCGCAGTCGTGTACTGTAAAGGGTGCCAAGCGTCTCAAAGCCCTTAGGCTTTAAAGACCACCACTATGCTGTACGGCCTCTAAAAACGGGTCCATTCCGTACCTCAACACTTCAGGAACTCCCACCGACACAGTGCTTCTCCCGACGCACAACACCATAGGAGAACGTCTGGAGAACTATCCGGCACAGTGTCAACGCCCCTGGGTCATCCTTTTAACACACCCTTTTCATTCATTGAGTTAAATTTGCATACTAACAAGAAATATAAATATATTATAAAACTAGAGAAAAATAACATAACATCAAGCCCTTTTACCAAACTTTTTGGAGGTAAGGCAAGAGGGATACACATCCATCTCCTTACATCATACACCCCCTTTTATAAGGAGATTACCTTTAGGAAAAAAACAAATAATAATAATATTAACACAAGTCCAAAGATGTAAGATCAAGATAGCCA
Source organism: Triturus cristatus (assembly GCF_964204655.1). Taxonomy (NCBI): domain Eukaryota; kingdom Metazoa; phylum Chordata; class Amphibia; order Caudata; family Salamandridae; genus Triturus; species Triturus cristatus. Next base: position 256,084,078 of record NC_140586.1, read on the forward strand.
GAGTTCTGAACCCGCCCCAAATATAAATGAAGACCTAATAAAAAAATTAATCCAACAGGAAATGCGCACCTGCGTGCACTAGACCATACATCAGGTAATGTACAACAAAAGACCCACCCTCTCGAAGGAAGAACCTGACCCAGATTCAATGTCTGGTGGGGAGTCAGATACTCACAAACAAAGGTTAAAGAGATTAAAAAAATCTAAACAGTGCTAAACGAAGTGGGGCGCGCCCAGGGCTTCCGCAAATGGAGCCTCATTGGAATAGACAGCCTCAGGGATACCTGGTGAAGCAGGACCATGGTTACTTTCAAAGAGCTGCAGACTGAATATCAAATGGCAGACAGAGAGCGATTTCTCTACCTTCATTTGAGACATTCCCTGCTTTGTCATGTGCCAGAGGGAGAGTCATTGCCCGACTGCTCCCCACTAGAAGACTGGTTATTACTCCACCCCATGAATGACAAGGCGGTTTCCCTCACTTATCGAAAACTAATAAACAATCTTCCAGACCCCTTGGGTCTACTGAGGGAAGCATAGGAGACAGACCTGGGGTTACTTGAAGACGATGACTGGTCGCAAGCCATACAGAGACCCAGGGAAATCGCCATATAAGCGCGGTTCAGACTGGTCCAAATCCGAGTCCTACACAAGTCATACGCCCCCTGGACGCTCCAACATAGAATGGGTAGATGTGACTTGGACCAATGTGTCAGGGGGTGCGGCGAGGATGGCACATCTTTCACATTATTTGGGCATGTTCTAAAATTCAGAGATACTGGGCTGGAGTGGCTAGGGTGGTGTCTGTGGTAACGGGTCTTACAGTACAGGTGGACGCACGTTGGCACTTGCTGGGAGTCACAGGGGAGGTCAAGTGACCCTCACATACCAAGATCTGGCTCATGTTAGCCTCATGGTGGCAAAATGAAACATAGCAAGGATATGGGGGGGGGGGCGGATTTGCAGAGAATCAAAAACTGGAAGCAAGGATCTATATTTCTGTCACCAGGCAGAGAGAGTCATCTACAAAAGCAGAGGCTGCCCCCAAAAATGGGAAAAGATCTGGAACTCATGGGAAAAATATAGGAAATATCTGGGCAGGGTCAGGAAAGCGAGGGAACTACATGGGAAGTTAGGCCTGGTTCCATCAGGGTTTACCGTTGTGAGCCCCGTCTTATACAAGTTATAGTGTGCACCCTGTCTGATGCTGCCATAATGCACCTTATTTCTGCTTTAATTGTAATGGTGGATTGAGTAAATGTTTAATAAAAAGAAAAGAAAAAGACTAAACACATTGAGGGTGTTTCTTTCAGTGGCATTATGGGAGGTCCTAGTGCCTCAAAATGCTCAGGAGGTCTAAGCACCTCAAATTGAAGAGGAGGTCTAAGCACCTCAAAAAACAGTGGGGTCTAAGCACCTGAAATATGATGGGTGTCCTACGTGACATAAATCTAATGAGTGCACAAAGCGGCACAATTACCCGCACTAGCCTAAGAAAGGCTCAGGAAAATGCACTGGAAGAAACCGACTCCCAAAATAAGGAGTTACTGGATGAATACACATTCGATCTAGACCAGCGGGACCTGAATGTTGACAGACTCCTTAACAAAGAGGTCCCCTCCATATCTAAGGACATAATACTGGACCCTCTAGGTCAGGAAATGTTCTTGCCCAATAACATTAAACACCCTAGAAGTGCAGAATGGGGGCCCCAAGACTATGTGGCCAAGTTTATTAAAAAGTGGTTAAGGAGCCCACTGGAGAGAGAAACATTCAATCTCCTTCGAATTGAATGCTCTAGACTTGTAATTCAGGATAAAGTATGCCTAACCCCTACCCTTGACCCAGAACTAATAACATTCCTATTTAAAATGGGCAGAGACCCTAGAAAGGGTATAGAGAGGACTTTAAATGTGTGCCAAGACCGTCTTCTCAATGTACTGGGTCCCCTAGCTCGGATCATCGACATGGCTGAAGAATGCCACCTGAACCAAAATCCGGTAGACGTGCCCCTCTTTAGGGGTTGGAGCCAAAGAGCACTGATCATGCCAGGTAATGCAAACACAAGCATAAACTCTGAACGACGTAGAGTTACTTTATCTAAAGTAAACCCCAAGTTGGGCAACTTAGCTACCCAAGAACTATTCAAGAACCTGAAGGGCCTCTTATTGGGGACGGCATGATCCAATCCCTCAGCTAATACTTCGCTACCTTTACTGCTCTAGACAAGGCCCAGTCTAACATGCGAAGGGTCTTCAACCAGAGTGTTTTTGGACTGGCCAGAGGAAGGGGCCTTTCTGGCCAGCCGGGCTTCGTACATGCCCAATTTCAGAGCAAGGGGCTTCGGCAGGGGCTTTCAGCAAGGAACACCACTGCCCTTTTATCCACAATGTGGCTAAGCTTTCTGTTAAAGAGGCCCCCGAGGACGCGGACAGAATGCAAACACCTTTAACAGTGAGTACCGATTTTCGCCCTTGCAATTCTTTCCAGGTGAAAGTAGGCAGACGCCTTAGATTCTTTTTTCCAAACCTGGTAATCAAGCATCGGGACCCTTGAGTCCTAGAAACTGTCCAAGGTTTCTAGATAGACTTCCTGTGACCACACATCAGTTACATTTCTCCAGAGAACTAAGTCTATATCAAGACCAACGGAAGGTTCGTCTTGGGATATAAAGGAGCCATAATAGAAATCCATCTGAATCAGAAGGTTTTTGTAAGTATGCTGTCACTGGTACAAAAGAAAGACAAAGGCTGGAGACCAGTAATAAACTTCAGAGACCTAAACAGGTTTCTCATCTACAGACACTTCAAAATGGAGGGTATCCATCTCCTAAGAGACATCTTACTAGAGAGAGACTGGTTAGTGAAACCGTACCTCAATGACACCTATTTTACTATTCCAATGGCCCAGGAGTGTCAATATTATCTTCTCTTTTATGGCAAAATCAACTTTTCCAATTTCAGGCACTCCCCTTCGGTTGGTGTCGGCCCCCTAGTGCTTTACAAAAGTGATCACGGTCATCTCTTGCCTAAGAAAGAGAGGAATACGTCTTATACGTCTTATTATCTATCTGGACGGCATTCTCATAATTTCTTAATGTCATATGCAAATTCTTAAAGACTTAGACAGGGTGGCATCCCTCCTGGAGAGCTTGGTTTTTATCATAAACAAAAAAAGTCTATTCTAATGTCCTCGAAAAACCTAGAATTTCTGGGTTTCTCGATAGACACAGTAAAATCTATTCTCCTTCCACCAGAGAAGAAGGTTGCCAAAATCCACAAAGAGATATGCTTTATACTGAAACAAAGCCAACTAACCCTAAGAGAACTTGCCAGACTACTGGGCCTTCTATCCTCCTCCATGCAGGCCATTTTTCTGGGCCCCCTTCACTACAATGCTCTCCAGAGAATAACAGCAACAGCTCTTCAAGCAGGCCTGTGGTATAGAGACAAAATCTCCTTGCATCAGGAGAAAAATCGAAACTAAGTTGGTGGATGCACAACCTGGACGCCTGGAACGGATGTGCAATCTTTGGATCGTCTCCGGATTACATTATCAAATCCAATGTGAATCTCCTTGGATGAGGCGTTCGTCTGGGAACCAAGAATACAGGGAGACTTTGTTCCAATACAGAGAGATCTCACCACATAAACGTCCTGGAATTAACCGCAGGACTTTTTGCTTAGATGAGTTCAAGCATTTTTTTACAGGGCAGACCAGTGATCCAGTGGGTTACCAGCTAGAGATACTCACAATCCACATACTCACCTCGGCCCATAAACACACATTCACGTAAGTTGGATAAAGTGACACTGGGGTCAATTTGTGTGATATGCTTTCAAAGTTTAATTTACCTTAACATTTTCTTTATTATCTTTCTAAATCAAAAGTACTTTCCTCTGGTCAATGAACCCTTTAGTGAAGCTAGTATAAGGTGAAATGACGTAAATTGAATATTTTAAATAACCACAAACTCGGGAAGAGTTTAAATGTTTATCTAGTTAAATTCATGTGAGCCAAAGCAAAAATACAATTCGTACACCGTTTTCTCCAAGGAAGGAAAATCAATCTATCAAATATGTCAGTAAATCATTTAAACAATATTATTGCAATGACAGTACCTGGAGAGGAGAAAATAGAGAGAGGAGTACAATGACATACTACACAGAATTATAGTTACCTAGGATGGTGTGGAAACCAACCCCTTGGCCAAGGAGCTGGGAGGGTCCCCTGGGACAGCTCAGGTGACAAAGGTTTCAGGACAGGTTTCAGGGACAGGATAGATGACCTCTTCTAGATCCGACACCTGCGTCGCACTCCTCTCTGACACTATCTTCCTCCTCGATTGTTTCGCGATCTTCTAATTCTTTGCCTTATTTGCCTCCTTGATTCTTCCGTGATCTTCTTCTAATTAATTGATTGTGACTCTAAGTTCTGCAATTCAAATCTTCTTCAATATTTGATCAGCTCTCGGACAGCATCCCGGTCCCTCAGCATCTCAGCAACATGAGCAGCAGCTGCCGCATCAGCATCAGCATCTACAACTAACTAACTAAACAACCTCAATTATACTTTTCTGATGGCATTTACCACCCCTAAATGTTTCAAATTTATGAAACTCCTAATTATGATTGGGCAGGAAAGGGGGGATGATCATCACACCATGCTAAGTTTTAACAACTTTCTAGTTCGTTATTCAGTGGTCCCGCCCCTTAATTTATTTTCCCAAGCTTTATTTCCCACCCGCATTTCACATCTTTATGAATGAAAAGAATACATTTAACAGTTGTCTTGTTCATCCTGCAGGATGTCCATCACTTTCCCAGGACATGTTGCGAACAAGCCCTTGGATGGGATCGAAACACACCCTCACGGCTTCTGGCTGGTTGTCACTGCGCCTGCGTGAGGGGTCATGTGATGTATAGACTTTAGCATCGCTCAGATGCCCAGATACGAACAAATAGAGAGGTCAAAAAGAAACATGTTAAAATCAAAATAAAATGATTTCACTGTATACCACCTATCTCTACTCTAATCCCATTTACTTATAATAAATTTCCCTGCATTAGCATTTAGTAAATAGCATGTTTTAGTTTCAGCAAGGCAGATGCTTAGCATGTGAGCCCTCAAGTGGCCATATTAGAAGCAAGTGCGCAGATGCAGAAAATTCCCTCCAAGCTTTAGTCCGTCATCCTGCGTAGATGCAGTTAACGCATGCGCAGTGCAAATTCCCGCGTTAGCAACCATTTTAAGTTTCTCTCGGGTTACTTGTTAGTAAGACACATATGCAGGCTTCCTCTAAGCTACTTATATGGAATGTAGTGCATATTAGTCTTTACAGACATGATTAATACAGTGTTACGAGTTATTTGAGAGCATTGCTTCCGAGCAAGTCCTTGCTCCATCAATCCCCTCTCTGATGATATTTGTGCCATCACCAATTTACCTATCACCAAATCAGATCCCAACATTAGCACATCTCAAGTGCCTTCTCTGTCTTTTCATCTCCTTCTTCATTATTGTATTGTAAATTCTTCATCTTTTTGTATAAATCTCCCTTCATTTCTTCCAACTGAATTTCATCATACTTCCTTTTCTTTCCCCTTTCGTTCACTTCATATCTCTTTCTTTTCTTACAGCATTTGCGCCATATCATTATTGCTAAAACTAATATTGTTAATCCATGTATCGGTAGTATTATTTGACCTATAATACTCTTACCTATATTAGTAAACCATCTCCCTATGGTAGTCATACTATTGGTTAATTTCTTCCATACACTGTCAACTTCCAGTGGTTTCAAATCTTCCTCCAATTTCGTAATATTTTTAATGTAACCTCCAATTTCAACACTTTTATCAGGAATATAAGTGCAACAATGTTGCGCTTTTAACATTTTACAGACTCCGCCCCCTTTTGCCAATAATATATCAAGAGCAAGTCGATTTTGTAAAACCATTGACCTAATTGCAACCATTTCTGTATTGATCATCAAGAAACCCCCAGCAGTATCAGTCGATAGACGATCAACTACTGTTGATAATTGACAAATTTTCCGCGAATTCAGGATTACTCCCACTGAAGCTATCAATGCACTAAATATATCACCTACTATTTCTGAAAAACGAGCTCTCTTGGTACGTGTTAGTTCCTTTGTGTCTTCATTGCTTCCAGTGATTCTTTTCACATGGTACACTTTTGGGAATATTATTCCAAAATGGCAACTCACGTACCAATGTGCAGGCAGCCTAAAATAGGCTTTATTCCCACACACGTAATAAACTCCAGGAGATACTGGGTCTGTTCCACCTTTTAGTCCCCATCCCCCGATAACTAAGAAATTATGTTCACATTCACTGGAACCAATAAATGCATTGTTATAGTCAGATTTTAACCTATGGAGGCAGATCTTCCCTTTCTTTTCAAAATCCAGGGAAATCGCTGCATGAGTCTTGCCAGCTGGAAAAATCTCCTCTTTCTCAGCCCATTGAGGAATCTGTGGTTTCTTTTCAGAAGCCTTTCTTTGTAAATCCTGCCTCCTTTGCTCCACTAAATTCAAAAATATCTTCTGTTCTTCGTGTACTGTACATGTTAAGTTGTGCTTGTGCGCTTCAGCTATATCTATTGTTTTCATTGTTAGGAAATATTCACCCATAAACTATGCATCTTTAGTACTAAGAGCTGGGTTCATACTCTTTCAAATAGGAACCTCTGAAAAAATCACATTTGAATTTGAATTTTTAAAAATTTGTAAAGCGCACGTTCACAATGCAGTTTCATGGCGCTAGAGGGATTCCTGGGCAAGAAGAGTGCAGAGGACTATAAGCTGAAGGCCTGCTTAAACAGGAAAGTCTTGAGGACCTTACGGAACTCAATATAGGAAGGGGAGAGTCTGATATTGAGAGGGAGGGTGTTCCAGAAAGTGGGCGCAAGCACCGCAAATTTCTGGCCTCCTGATCTTTGTTTCTTGAAACAAGGAATGACTAATTGGGATTTGGTGGATGAACGAAGAACTCTGGAAGGACAGTAGTTGATAATAACGGAGTTTATGGAGGCAGGGGCCGTGCCCATCCGGGCTTGGAAAGTGAGGCAGCCAAGTTTGAACAAGGCCCGTTGCTTAATGGGAAGCCAATGAAGGGCGATGAGAAGGGGTGACGAATGGTGAAATTTAGGTAAACCGTGTATCAGACGGGCTGCCTGGTTCTGCACCAGCTGGAGACGCTGAAGTGCGTAACCGGGGGCACCATTATAAATAATGTTCCCATAATCGATCTTGGACAAAACCATGGCCATTACAATCAGTTTAAGTGCAGAGAAAGAGAAAAACCGGGATACTTTCCTAATGATACGCAATGTAAAGAAACAGGAAGAAACAACCGAGCTAATGTGAGAGTGGAGTGTCAGATGATGGTTAAGTGTGATGCCAAGGGTCTTGACTGAATGGGAGGGTGTGGGAGGTGAGCCAAGGGAAAGGGGCCAAAAGGAAGAAGACCAAGGGTTGCCACTGCCACCCGTCAGAATCAACTCTGTTTTATCCGGGTTGAGTTTGAGATGGTTCGCATTCATCCAATCTCGGATAAACAGCATGACGGACTGGAAGGCAGTAACAGCTAGTGAGGGGGAGGAGAAATTAAAAATGAGTTGGAGGTCATCAGCATAATTGTAGACTGTGACCTCCATTTGTTGCAGTGCGAAGATAAGGGGGAAATATAAAGATTAAATAATAAGGGGGAGAGAGAGGAGCCCTGAGGGACACCACATTGGACCCTGCGGGGTGGAGCGGAAAATTCGGCCAAATGGACGGCCTGAGTGCGGTCAGCCAGGAAGGAGCCTGTCCAGGCTAGTGCTTGTCCCCCTATGCCCGCCGCCTCGACACGGGACAAGAGAATAGAATGGTCCACCGTGTCAAAAGCGGCGGACAAATCCAGGAGGACCAAGGCTTGAGGAGTGCTGGTATCAAGACCCTCCAAGAGTTGATCCATGACCGAAATAACCACCTTCTTGGTGGAATGGCGGGGGCGGAAGCCCGCCTGGCAGGGTGCAAGATAATTACTGTTCTGAATAAAGGTGCTAAGTGTCTGGGTGACATGGGACCCAGCTATCTAGCTACGTTAGAATATTAATACTGTAATTTTTCTGTTCTATAAAAAAAACTTGACAAAACACTACATGAAATACCATATGTTAATGGTAAATGGTGATATGCTACACCTTCTGCTACTGATGCTCGTAATTTCATACATGCATAACAATCACTAACTTCCATAGTGTCTACATATTGCACTAATAACTTTGTAAATACATTTAAAGCAGTGTCATTGTTTGTCACAGTGTGATGTAAATCTAATTCATCTGATGCTCCTAATGCTACTCTATCTTCTTTAATATTTGACTCATCTGATGCTTCTAATGCTACTCTATCTCCTTTAAAGTTAGCTACCCTTTCTTTAGTGTTTCTATTATTTTTCTTTTCTGTCACCATCAAATAAGGGATGGCTACTGTTAATATTAACCAAATTATGAGTACTAAAAATATACTACATATACATATTCTACAACATTTCTTTATGCAATTTCATTTTACCCTATCATCAGCCATTTTGGACTAAGAAGATTTCTCTTTTTTATTTCTGATTTGCCTATGGGATTTTTAATTCTGGGATTTTCAAGTGGGTCTCACTTCTTCTTCGTCAATCTGTTCTGCAATTATTTCTTCATCACTTTCTTCATTTGGATCTAAATTTGCGAATTCTTCAAGAATCACGTAAGTCCATTCAGTACTTCGAACTTATCATTTAATATCCTCAGTCTTTGACTTCTCCGTTTAGGCCTACTAGTTGATTGCCCAGACTAGCTAGTGACTTCGTTTACTTGTTCAGGTTCTTTACTTATTGTTCTGAAGTGAAATTTTAACCTTTTAACACCACCTGGCCAGTTGTCATCTCTTCTGACCTTTTTTGCTTGCACTGCACTGTCACTTTCTTCGTGTGTTCTTTTATTTTTGTTAAGTTGTGGCAAAATTTGATTATCTTCGTTTTCAGAATCCCTCTCTGTCTGTCTTTGTCCAGGGCTTACAACTTGGCCTCATCTGCCTGGACATGTTCTTCTTACGTTTTCTGACCCTGTTCAGGTTTTATTTCTATTTGTTCCTTTTCTTCCACCTGAACTTGTTCTTCTTCTCCTAACTGGTCCTGCTCAGGTCTTACTGCACTTGGGTTTTCTGCAGCCTGAACGTGTTCTTCTAGACCTATCTGTTCCTCCTCAGATCCGTGAACGTTTTTGTTCACCTCTATCAGAGTATATTGTTCTTTCCTTGTCCGATACTGCTCAGGATCTCCAACAGTTTGATTTTCCCTTCCCTGAGCTTGTTCTTCTCCACCTAACTGGTCCTCTCTATTTTCCTGTCTTTCTAACCTGGTTATGCTTCTTGTCTTTACAATCACTTCAGGTATGTCAACCTCTGGTATCCAGTCGTCCTGACTTGTGCTCGGTTGCTCTTGATCAGCTACTTCAGGATCTGATATCCTAGAACCTTCAGCTTCACAACCTTCATGAGTCAGTTGTGGTCCCTCTTCGTCAGGCGCTGGTACTCTTTTAGTATGGCTTGCGTGAATCCAGTTAGGCAAACCTGCACATTTTACTGCTGGTGTTGTAACCAATATAACCTGATGTGGTTTTTCCCACCAGGGAGCTAGGCACGACTCTCAAGTGTGATTCTTCACCACCACCCAGTCACCGGGATTTAGATCATGTGCTTGAATCTGCTGCCTGGAAACTGCATCCTCTCCAACCTGGTGAGAGACAGAATGCACTAGGTCAGCCAATCCTTTGCAATAGTCTAATACCAGATCATCAAATATATTCAACAGTTTGTGTCCTGGTATACATGCTTGTCTCATTGCTCTTCCCATGAGAATTTCATGGGGACTCAATCCTGTATTTCTGTCAAGAATACTTTTGAGTCCCATCAGAACAAAAGGTAAAGCATCAGGCCACTCCAGCGGTGTGGAGGCACACACCTTTCCCAACCTCGCCTTTATTGTGCCATTCATTTGTTCAACCACTCCAGAGGCATCTGGGTGATGTGCACAGTGCAGTTTTTGTTCAATTTTAAATGCTTCACAGATTAATCGAATTATTTCATTATTACAATGAGACCCTCTATCTGATTCCACAGTTACAGGAAAACCAAATCGTGGAATCAATTCCCTCAACAATAGTTTGGCGACTGTTATGCTGTCATTTCTTCTAGTAGGGTGTGCCTCCACCCACCGTGAAAATAAGCAAACTATGACAAGGACGTACTTCAATCCCCTGCAAGGTGGTAATTGTATGAAGTCTACCTGCAACATCACAAATGGTCCTTCTGCCTTTCCAATTCTTCCTCAACTGACTACTGTTTTCCTGCCTGGATTCATTTGTTGACAAGTTAGACATTTCTGGCATAGACTCTCTGCGACATTCCTGAACTTTGGATTAAACCAATCCTGTCTAAAGAGTCTGATCATGGCGTCCCTACCTATGTGTGTGTCTCCATGGTACATTCTGGCCATCTGTGAAAGCAGACAATCTGGCATTACTGGCCTGCCATCTAGATAAATCCACACATCATCCTCTGTCCTTCTCTGGCATCCTATATTTATCCATTCTTCTCTTTCACTCACTTCCACCTCATCCTGTAGTTGTTTAACTTCTTCCCATGTTTCTCTTCCTGAGAGTAGCATAAGTTGGCAGCTAATTCCACTTGTTTCAATTTTCTTGTTCACCGCCAATTTATTTCTGGCACAATACTGGGCAACCTGGGCAGCATACCTATTACCAGCTGTCACATAGTCATCTCCTGAGTGATGTGCAGCATATTTGACCGCTGCCACTTCTTTTGGCAATTGTACTGCTTCAAGCAGTTCTTTCACAAATTTTCCATTTTTAATTGGGGATCCTGATGAAGTCATGAAATCCCTCTGCATCCAAAGCTGGCCAAAACCATGCACAACCCTGGCTATCAGTAAAAATGTCTATCAGTAAAAATGGTTACTTTCCAATTTTTCCCAATTTTGCAGGCTTTAATCAAAGCTATCAATTTGGCTACTTGTGCAGATTTGACTCTGGGTAAATAGGATGCTTCAACTATTCCAGCCAATTTGCACACTGCGTAAGCAGCACTTAATCCTCCCTCCTCATGTCTTAAACACGAGCCATCTACAAATAGCTCATGTTCAGCATTTTTCAATGGCTCTTCCTAAATATCTGGACTGGGTTTTGTACACAGTTCAGCAAAAGACACACAATTGATGGATGGAATGCAGAACAAATCAAAACATTCACCCCAAGGCAAGAGATCCAAATTAAATCCATCATTCCTGTGCTCACTATGCCACCCCAGTTTAGACCTGGCCATATGCAAATCAGTATTGACTCTGTGCCTCAAGGGAACAGTTCAGCCCGAAATACCAAGCCAGGTCCTCCCTGGACCGGAAACAAGAATCCTAGGACCGGTTTCTGGCTATCAGCCGTCATCAGCCAGGATAGCTTGACTCCAGTGGCGTAGTGAGCACGGGTCCCACGTCTGGGAATACCCATCCCACTTAGGGCGAAAAGCGTTACAACAAACAAATGATGGACGGAATGCTGACAATGCAGACATTCTCCCCCAGTCAAGAGATCTGGGTTAAATCCATCGTTCTTTTGCCGACTACGCCACCCCAGTTTAGACATGGCCATATGCAAATCAGTCTTGACCCTGTGCCTCATGGGAACAGTCCAGCCCGAACTGCCAAGCCATGTCTTCCCTGGACCGGAATCAAGCATCCTAGGACCGGTTTCTGGCTATCAGCCGTCATCAGCCAGGATAGCTTGACTCCAGTGGCGTAGTGAGCACGGGTCCCACGTCTGGGAATACCCATCCCACTTAGGGCGAAAAGCGTTACAAGAAACAAATGATGGACGGAATGCTGACAATGCAGACATTCTCCCCCAATCAAGAGATCTGGGTTAAATCCATCGTTCTTTTGCCCACTACGCCACCCCAGTTTAGACATGGCCATATGCAAATCAGTCTTGACCCTGTGCCTCATGGGAACAGTCCAGCCTGAACTGCCAAGCCATGTCTTCCCTGGACCGGAATCAAGCATCCTAGGACCGGTTTCTGGCTATCAGCCGTCATCAGCCAGGATAGCTTGACTCCAGTGGCGTAGTGAGCACGGGTCCCACGTCTGGGAATACCCATCCCACTTAGGGCGAAAAGCGTTACAACAAACAAATGATGGACGGAATGCTGACAATGCAGACATTCTCCCCCAGTCAAGAGATCTGGGTTAAATCCATCGTTGTTTTGCCCACTACGCCACCCCAGTTTAGACATGGCCATATGCAAATCAGTCTTGACCCTGTGCCTCATGGGAACAGTCCAGCCCGAACTGCCAAGCCATGTCTTCCCTGGACCGGAATCAAGCATCCTAGGACCGGTTTCTGGCTATCAGCCGTCATCAGCCAGGATAGCTTGACTCCAGTGGCGTAGTGAGCACGGGTCCCACGTCTGGGAATACCCATCGCACTTAGGGCGAAAAGCGTTACAACAAACAAATGATGGACGGAATGCTGACAATGCAGACATTCTCCCCCAGTCAAGAGATCTGGGTTAAATCCATCGTTCTTTTGCCCACTACGCCACCCCAGTTTAGACATGGCCATATGCAAATCGGTCTTGACCCTGTGCCTCATGGGAACAGTCCAGCCCAAACTGCCAAGCCATGTCTTCCCTGGACCGGAATCAAGCATCCTAGGACCGGTTTCTGGCTATCAGCCGTCATCAGCCAGGTTAGCTTGACTCCAGTGGCGTAGTGAGCACGGGTCCCACGTCTGGGAATACCCATCCCACTTAGGGCGAAAAGTGTTACAACAAACAAATGATGGACGGAATGCTGACAATGCAGACATTCTCCCCAGTCAAGAGATCTGGATTAAATCCATCGTTCTTTTGCCCACTACGCCACACCAGTTTAGACATGGCCATATGCAAATCAGTCTTGACCCTGTGCCTCATGGGAACAGTCCAGCCCGAACTGCCAAGCCATGTCTTCCCTGGACCGGAATCAAGCATCCTAGGACCGGTTTCTGGCTATCAGCCGTCATCAGCCAGGATAGCTTGACTCCAGTGGCGTAGTGAGCACGGGTCCCACGTCTGGGAATACCCATCCCACTTAGGGCGAAAAGCGTTACAACAAACAAATGATGGACGGAATGCTGACAATGCAGACATTCTCCCCCAGTCAAGAGATCTGGGTTAAATCCATCGTTCTTTTGCCCACTACGCCACCCCAGTTTAGACATGGCCATATGCAAATCAGTCTTGACCCTGTGCCTCATGGGAACAGTCCAGCCCGAACTGCCAAGCCATGTCTTCCCTGGACCGGAATCAAGCATCCTAGGACCGGTTTCTGGCTATCAGCCGTCATCAGCCAGGATAGCTTGACTCCAGTGGCGTAGTGAGCACGGGTCCCACGTCTGGGAATACCCATCCCACTTAGGGCGAAAAGCGTTACAACAAACAAATGATGGACGGAATGCTGACAATGCAGACATTCTCCCCCAGTCAAGAGATCTGGGTTAAATCCATCGTTCTTTTGCCCACTACGCCACACCAGTTTAGACATGGCCATATGCAAATCAGTCTTGACCCTGTGCCTCATGGGAACAGTCCAGCCCGAACTGCCAAGCCATGTCTTCCCTGGACCGGAATCAAGCATCCTAGGACCGGTTTCTGGCTATCAGCCGTCATCAGCCGGGATAGCTTGACTCCAGTGGCGTAGTGAGCACGGGTCCCACGTCTGGGAATACCCATCCCACTTAGGGCGAAAAGCGTTACAACAAACAAATGATGGACGGAATGCTGACAATGCAGACATTCTCCCCCAGTCAAGAGATCTGGGTTAAATCCATCGTTCTTTTGCCCACTACGCCACCCCAGTTTAGACATGGCCATATGCAAATCAGTCTTGACCCTGTGCCTCATGGGAACAGTCCAGCCCGAACTGCCAAGCCATGTCTTCCCTGGACCGGAATCAAGCATCCTAGGACCTGTTTCTGGCTATCAGCCGTCATCAACCAGGATAGCTTGACTCCAGTGGCGTAGTGAGCACGGGTCCCACGTCTGGGAATACCCATCCCACTTAGGGCGAAAAGCGTTACAACAAACAAATGATGGACGGAATGCTGACAATGCAGACATTCTCCCCCAGTCAAGAGATCTGGGTTAAATCCATCGTTCTTTTGCCCACTACGCCACCCCAGTTTAGACATGGCCATATGCAAATCAGTCTTGACCCTGTGCCTCATGGGAACAGTCCAGCCCGAACTGCCAAGCCATGTCTTCCCTGGACCGGAATCAAGCATCCTAGGACCGGTTTCTGGCTATCAGGCGTCATCAGCCAGGATAGCTTGACTCCAGTGGCGTAGTGAGCACGGGTCCCACGTCTGGGAATACCCATCCCACTTAGGGCGAAAAGCGTTACAACAAACAAATGATGGACGGAATGCGGACAATGCAGACATTCTCCCCCAGTCAAGAGATCTGGGTTAAATCCATCGTTCTTTTGCCCACTACGCCACCCCAGTTTAGACATGGCCATATGCAAATCAGTCTTGACCCTGTGCCTCATGGGAACAGTCCAGCCCGAACTGCCAAGCCATGTCTTCCCTGGACCGGAATCAAGCATCCTAGGACCGGTTTCTGGCTATCAGCCGTCATCAGCCAGGATAGCTTCACTCCAGTGGCGTAGTGAGCACGGGTCCACGTCTGGGAATACCCATCCCACTTAGGGCGAAAAGCGTTACAACAAACAAATGATGGACGGAATGCTGACAATGCAGACATTCTCCCCCAGTCAAGAGATCTGGGTTAAATCCATCGTTCTTTTGCCCACTACGCCACCCCAGTTTAGACATGGCCATATGCAAATCAGTCTTGACCCTGTGCCTCATGGGAACAGTCCAGCCCGAACTGCCAAGCCATGTCTTCCCTGGACCGAAATCAAGCATCCTAGGACCGGTTTCTGGCTATCAGCCGTCATCAGCCAGGATAGCTTGACTCCAGTGGCGTAGTGAGCACGGGTCCCACGTCTGGGAATACCCATCCCACTTAGGGCAAAAAGCGTTACAACAAACAAATGATGGACGGAATGCTGACAATGCAGACATTCTCCCCCAGTCAAGATATCTGGGTTAAATCCATCGTTCTTTTGCCCACTACGCCACCCCAGATCTCTTGACTGGGGGAGAATGTCTGCATTGTCAGCATTCCGTCCATCATTTGTTTGTTGTAACGCTTTTCGCCCTAAGTGGGATGGGTATTCCCAGACGTGGGACCCATGCACACTACGCCACTGGAGTCAAGCTATCCTGGCTGATGACGGCTGATAGCCAGAAACCGGTCCTAGGATGCTTGATTCCGGTCCAGGGAAAACATGGCTTGGCAGTTCGGGCTGGACTGTTCCCATGAGGCACAGGGTCAAGACTGATTTGCATATGGCCATGTCTAAACTGGGGTGGCGTAGTGGGCAAAAGAACAATGGATTTAACCCTGATCTCTTGACTGGGGGAGAATGTCTGCATTGTCAGCATTCCGTCCATCATTTGTTTGTTGTAACGCTTTTCGCCCTAAGTGGGATGGGTATTCCCAGACGTGGGACCCGTGCTCACTACGCCACTGGAGTCAAGCTATCCTGTCTGATGACGGCTGATAGCCAGAAACCGGTCCTAGGATGCTTGATTCCGGTCCAGGGAAGACATGGCTTGGCAGTTCGGGCTGGACTGTTCCCATGAGGCACAGGGTCAAGACTGATTTGCATATGGCCATGTCTAAACTGGGGTGGCGTAGTGGGCAAAAGAACGATGGATTTAACCCAGGTCTCTTGACTGGGGGAGAATGTCTGCATTGTCAGCATTCCGTCTATCATTTGTTTGTTGTAACGAAAGGCTATGCAAGGCTGACAGTGCTGATTTAGGGATTAATTTGTATAAAAGTGAGAGTGATTGATAGCAAAGAGTTCGCTGGTGAAACTGTGGTCTTATATCACCTAGAAAGGGTAATACCAAAGGAGTAGCAGGTTTGACGCTTGAGTGAAGAGTAAGCAGAAGAGTTTTACTCGTAGTGTTTGAAGAGTAAGCGGAAAGGTTTTACTCGGAGTAAATTTAATCGACTTTCTGATTTTAGCAGGAGCAAACAGAGTAGCGAATGTTTCTATGTTGTCATTTAATGAATTTGCATGTTAATTGTAAGGAAAATTATTCGTGTTACCTTGT
Source organism: Triturus cristatus (assembly GCF_964204655.1). Lineage (NCBI taxonomy): Eukaryota > Metazoa > Chordata > Amphibia > Caudata > Salamandridae > Triturus > Triturus cristatus. The sequence goes on from NC_140586.1 coordinate 256,100,377, forward strand.
AAAGGAGGGGTCAGTTGAGGGTGCTCCAATAATGATTGTAACAGAGTGCCGCGCTGGGATTGGTTGAAACAGCGGGCGTGTGACTGATGCAAAATTGTAAAGGAGGGGTAAGTAGTAAGGAATGATACTGACATCACTGAAAAGCCGCGCTAGTATTGGCTAAACACATAGCGTAAAAAAGAATTTGGTTGGTAGAAAGAATAGAAGCCGCGCTGGTATTGGTCAATTAAAAAGTAAAAGCGAACATTTGATTTGGTTAGTAAAATAGAAGCTACAATAATAATTGACAGTGGGCTTTGCATGTGGAGACACAATCAAACTTTAATAGGGAATCGCCCAGACAGAACGTATTTAGGATTTGCCAGAGGACAATATATAAAAGGATCAACACACAAAATGTACGGAGAAAAAAGAAAAATTAAATTTATGCAGAAAATTTAAAATTATTTTAAAAAGGATAAACCTATTAAGACTAGAGGGAATTCTTATCCCTCCCCCAAAAACGCCTGCATCATACATGATGATGGAAAGAGGCTATCATACTTGTTTATGGTTTGAAAATTGGATAGAATATACAAAAAGTGATGGAGTGCTAGATTTCCCAGAACATGGTACATTTAATAGGAGAATTCTAAAAAAATCTGAGATTAAGAATGAATGAATTAGAGCCCCGACCAAGATTAACACAATATGAAGCTTTATAGGAATGGGAGCGCGATAGATCCAGAAGTAGAAGAAGCTTTAGAGGGTTTTATCCTAGACTACCGCGCGAATCACAAGATAATCAGATGAAACAATGGAGACAAGCAATAGTGGCTGAAGGATTATATCCTGTACTAATGGCAGAGGAACAGTCAGGAGGCAAGCGCACAGAGAAAACCAAACATTTAACGATGACAGGTAGTGGAGAATTAGAAGATGATTTTATGGAGGACATTTTAATGAAAAACCCTCCACCATACCAAGAAGGATCCAGTAGAACTACTCCTAGTGCCCCGGTTTTGGGAACACCATTGGTTTCACAAGTTATACATGACCCAACAAATGGAAGGGTACTTCAGGAAAAGGAAAGAGAGGCAATAAATAAGAATAGAGAAGAATTAATACAGAAAATAACCCAATTGAGTACCCACCCTGAAACGCTGACTATACCAGTGACTATAGGTCCAGTGGTTCCACTATATTGAGATAAAACAATCAGTCACAAACCACCAGTCATGTCCACACCTACAATTGAACCCAGAAAAGAGAATATAATAATTGATGATCAAGGCAGTGAATGTGATTCGGTGATATCATTAATGCTTTTGCCGATAAGAGGACAGATAAATGAAACCCCGAGAAGAGTTACACCTAGCTGTTCAAAAGAGATACAGTTAGAAACATCTACCGGAACCAGAAGTGCCACAATAGTATCCCCGGAAGAATTAGAAAGATGGGCACAGGGAATAGACAAGCCAAAACAGCCACTGAAAATATTAGATATTTACAAATTGAAAGTGGAATTCGAATAAATGATAGATGGAAACGTGGGACTAGACAGGCTAAATACTTACAGTGAAGAAGAGTTACTGTTCATTTGTAGAAGTATCACTAGAAATACAAAGATATTCCATGAGAAATTGACAGATCTAGCCTCTGAAATGGGAGTTGAAATAGGGAAATCCAAGGTATTACAGAAACCATACAGTGCAGAATTCAGTGATAAGGACTTGGAAAATATGAATGTGTTCAGAAGAAAATTACAGGTTAAAGAATTAATGACCATTTTACAAAAATGGGGTGATCTAGACAAATGGAAAGCTAGATGGATGAGAAAAAGGAAGAAGCACATGCCAATAGAACAACTTCTGAATTTTTGTTGAAAGAAACAGGAAAGGTAGAACGATTATGTCCAATGAGAGAGGTACCGGGAGGAGGATATGTACATGTTCCATGGACCAAACAGGATATTTTGTCATTTACTAATGATTTCCCGAAGTTAAGAGAAAAGCCAGTTGAATGGTATCGGCAAGTTGAAAGATTTGTAAAGGTTTCTAAAGTATTGTTAAAAGACTTGGATGGCTTATTTGACATAGTGGTACCTGCCGATTTATGGACCGAATGTAAAATTACTGTTGAGTGGCCTAGTGATGAATACCTGAGAGATGAGAAAACAGGAGCCCCTTCAGAAGAGATAATGAAGAAATATCACCAGGTGATCACTTTCTTGAAAGGGAAAATTCCTCCAAAAGAAACGGATTGGGTAAAGATAGATAGAACGACCCAGGATAGAAATGAGTCCGTACATACTTATTATGAATGCCTACTACAGGTATTTAAACAGTATAGTGGATTTGAGAACATTGGAGATAAAGATATGGGACATTTTGTGTACCGATTTGTGACAGGATTGAAACCAGAAATTGGTGATATGATTCGTCAACACATGTTGTGCTGGTAAGTAAGACCAATAGATGACATTCTTAAATACGCAAAGTATTGCGGAGATGAGATTGACAATAGACGAAAGAAGTTAGAAGAAAAGGTGATGTGGGCCCAAATAAAATTAGCAGAATAGCAAGAACTCCAACTAAACAGTCAGGCAGGAAATCAAGGAAAGGGGCAAGGCCAAAGTGAAAATAATGGGGGAATACAAAAAGGACGAATGAGTAGAGAGAAGACAAAGAAAAAGTTTCCCTGTCATGGGTGCGGAAAATTGGGGCGTCAGAAAAACGAGTGTAAAAATATTCAGAATAATAATAGCCCAAATCAAAAGTTTAAATCCACAGACACAGAATGAGGTGATAATGAGTCAACCACAGCAGGTTGTAAATCCACAGAGTGAGTTGCCACCTGTCCCTATGCCAAATTTTGTGAACCAGGCCAAGTACAGTGCGGACACCGGATAAATAAAACAAATTCCATTGCGCGCACTGCATCGCAAAATGCGATACAGCACGCGCAACGAAATTTGTTTTATTTATTTAAATGTGTACTTACCTCTGTTCATCCATATTCCGTTGTTTACATTCCCCCACCCTGCCCCTCCACCGCCCCGCCTCACCGCCCCATGGAACTCCCTCCACGGACCGCTACTGGTGCTTAGTAACCTTAGTGCTACCCAGGAGATCAGTACTGGCACAGTATATTGACGACTTGTTAGTCACGTCTAAGACAAGAGATGACTGTGTTACTGATTCAATTGCCTTTTTAAATCCTTTGGCTGATAGTGGACATAAAGTGTCCCCAGATACATTGCAGTTTTGCAAACCTGGAGTCAAATATCTAGGATACCAAATAGAACGCGGAGTAAGGAAAGTGACCCCTGAAAGAATAGAAATAATAAGACAAATGAAATTGCTGCAAACCCAGAGAGAAATAAGAATGTTCCTTGGAGTTGTGGGATACTGTAGGTAGTGGATTGTAGGGTTTTCTCTTCTAGCCAAACCCCTAATACAAATGACCAAGAAATGAGCAAAAGATCCAATTGAATGGGATGATGAAAGTATGGAAGCATTTGTGAAATTACGGAAGAATTTGTGTGAAGCCCCTGATTTAGATATGCCAGATTACTCGAAAGAATTCACACTGTTTTGTTGTGAAAGAAATAGTTGTGCACTCTCAGTCTTGACCTAGAGACATGGTTCAATGCGACGTCCAGTGGCATACTTCTCTGCTACTTTGGACCCTGTAGCTATAAGGAAAAAGGGCCCCCCCAAAATACTTTTAGGTCCAAGAGGAGGGAGGAAAGAAACAATACGCTAATACAAACCTCTAATCTGACCTATATTACTTTATATGCGACCTATTCAGGTTCTATTCTGCCTTCAACCCCTCCATAAATCTTCAACACAACCAAATAAAACAAAGTACATTTCATACATTATTTTATTTTCTTTGAATGTTTGAAAAAAGGCTTTTTATCATTTTGTCTTTTTATATACATTTAGATGAAAAAATACATACATACATACATACAACTCATTATATATTCAAAAAGTACTGCCAGCAGAATTACTCGCAAACAATTAGTTACTATAAACACAAAAATTATTAATAAGCCCGCAGCAACCAACAACAATTCATTCTCACCATACAAACTCATTCATTCATCCTACAGTCATCCTAATAAAAACCACAAGAGATTCAGCCCTGAGAGGGTTCCAAAGAATAATCTAGAGAGAACAAGGATTGCTGAAGCAACTTCTGATGGAACTGTCTCTCACGGGACCACTTCTCAAAGATACAACATGGTCTTGGTCTACGCGCATTTCAGTGGACAAGCCACCTTCTTCAGGACCAGGATAAAAGAGAAGGAAATCTCAAACCCAAGAAGCCAGGGGTTATCTGTGGGGTAATCAAAAACAACTTTTGTTATTAAAGGGAAAGGGGTGTGGCAGGGAAAACATTTCATTTAAATACTTGTTTTACTTCATAGCCATCCCGTGAATCCAGTATCCAAATTATTGCAACTTGTCACATGAATACCAAACAAAATCCCAGTATGATTTGTGCACAGATTGAAAAAAACTATTTTTAAATGGGATTTCAAAGTGCTCAGAATAGCCTGTACCATCTATGAGGAAATACCATGTAAGCTCAGTGTGATTTGATATAAGAAATGTGAATGAGAACGGATAGACAATGTAGCCCAAAAATCGGTAGGTACATGCACTTCAGATAGGATAAGATAGAACTAATATACCTACGACTGATCAATCAGCCAACATGTAGTATATTCATAGCCATCTAAACAACAGGAATATCGTCAAATGTTTGAATGCTCACACCAATTCTTGTAAGCAAGAGTCTAGGAAATGAAAAAGCTAAATTATCAGGTCTGTTAGGAGAAAAGTCACAGCTCGTAAATGTAGATAAAGTAGAATAGCTTACCCTACTTAAGACATTTAACTTGGCTATTCTTTAATCCAAAATAAACATAGCTATGACTGGCCCATCATTTCAGAAAAGTACCATAGCTGCCGTATAATTAACGTTTATTTGTATGTTTGTTAAGCAAGCTTCCCAGCTGGAAAAGGACAATAGGAAAAAGGAAAATTTGTCACAGTTCGGAATAGCACAAAAGATGCTACTTCCTAGGTAGATTAATACACAAAAACCCATACAAAAATATCCGAATGGAGCAGCCGGTATTAACCCTAAAGCTAAACTCTCTATAGTGTACTACTGTGTTACAGCGGCACCAAAAACTATTTGTTGCCACTAGTACCTATGTACACAGTACGAAGTTTTTAAAAGGGATACAGTTAAGTGCTGGAATACACAATCCTGTTACTATGAAAATGCAAATATATAAATTTGTTTGAAAGACTAGCTGATTATTAGGGATCCCAGATTCTAGGAGTATGGGAGCAACCGGTATTAGCCACCTAAACTATTCTCTCTGTAGCGTACAGCTATGTTACGAATTAAGAATTTGAATGCCAAGAAGTTTTCAATATTACCTACAGCGATTCCGTCCAAAAAATTAAAACCTTTAAAACGGAAACAGCGCACCTAGATAGTGTGACTGGAAAGGTATTTTATCTAAATTGTAGCATTCTAGGAAACACGCAAAGGTGTATGCCACTATTTACGCATCCTTAACGAAAAGAATGTAGAAAACAAATGCCAAACTAAATAAGGGGGGGAGATCCAAGCAACTCCTTACCTTCGTAGAGCTGTTTAAACAAGACCCGTATCCCGCACCAGGCAAACGTGAATAGATGGCAATCAGTAAAGGTAATGCCGAGGCTAGTTCTCAAATCTCATGCTGCGCACCGGTTGTTCACGTAAATCTCGTGTGAAGAGAACTGCTGCTACAAAGTCCAGATTGAGACAGATATGATAATAGTGCGAATGGGGCTGCCATATTGGAGTGTATTGCGATGCCTGACAAAGCCTGTCTCATTTTTAAACAATAATTTTAAATCTTACAAATAAATCAAAAGATTTGGACTCTGTAGCCTCAGCTTTACCTGGTTGTTTAAAAGCAGTAGCTGCCCCCTGTATGAGTCTGGAACAAAGTGAATCAATTGTGATGAAACATCCGGTAAAGGTGCTTGTTCCACATTCAGTTGAGATTCTTTTAACAAGAGCTCGAACTCAGTATCTTACTCCTAGTAGGATGACTAAGTATGAAAGAATAATATTGGGTTCTGAAAACGTGACAATAGTCAGGTGTACCGTACTTAATCCTGCCACCTTATTACCAGATGTATATGGAGAAGAGGTGAGAGATGAAGTCGAGCATTACTGTTTGGATGTGACTGAACTTTGCACCAAACCTCGTCTAGACATACAGGAAGAACCTTAGAAGAATGCTGAACATGAGCTATTTGTCGATGGCTCGTGTATGTGCCATGAGGAGGGAACCCAAGTGCTGCTTACGCTGTGTGTACATTGGCTGGAATAGTCTAAGCATCCTATTTACCAGGAGTCAAATCTGCACAAGTAGCCGAATTGATAGCTTTGATTGGAAAGTAACCATTTTTACTGATAGCCAGCATCGTTACGGGGTTGTGCATGATTTTGGCCAGCTTTGGATGCAGAGGGATTTCTTGACTTCTTCAGGATCCCCAATTATAAATGGAAAATTCGTAAAAGAACTGCTTGAAGCAATACAATTGCCAAAAGAAGTGGCAGTGGTCAAGTGTGCCGCACATCAGTCAGGAGATGACTATGTGACAGCTGGTAATAGGTATGCTGACCAGGTTGTCCAATACTGTGCCAGAAATAAATTGGCAGTAAACAAGAACATTGAAACAAGTGAAATTAGCTGCTAACGTATGCTACTCTCAGGAATGGAAACATGGGAAGAAGTAAGACAACTACAAGATGAGGTAGAATTGAGAGAAAGAGAAGAATGGGTGAAAGTAGGGTGCCAAAAGAGGTCAGAAGATGATGTGTGGGTTTACCTAGATGGCAGGCCAGTAATGCCAGACTGTATGCTTTCACAATTGGCTAGGGTGTATCACGGTGATACCCACATAGGCAGGGATGCTATGATCACACTCTTTAGTCAGGATTGGTTTAATCCAAAATTCAGGAATGTAGCAGAGAGTCTATGCCAGAGATGCTTAATCTGTCAACAAATGAATCCAGGCAGAAAAACAGTGGACATTATGGGAAGAATTGGAAAAGCAGAAGGTCCATTTATAGGACTACAAATGGATTTCATACAATTACCACCTTGCAGGGGTTTGAAGTACATACTTGTCATAGTTTGTTTATTCTCACGGTGAGTGGAGGCATACCCTACTAGAAGAAATTACAGTATAACAGTTGCCAAATTATTGTTGAGAGAACTGATTCCACAGTTCGGTTTTCCAGTAACTTTGGAATCAGATAAAGGATCTCATTTTAATAATGAAATAATTTGACTAATCTGTGAAGCATTTAAAATTGAACAAAAACTGCACTGTGCATATCGCCCAGAGGAGTGGTAGAACAAATGAATGGCACTATAAAAACAAGACTGGAAAAGGTATGTGCATCCACCCCACTGGAGTGGCCTAATGCTTTACCTCTTGTTCTAATGGGACTCCGAAGCATTCCTGACAAGAATACAGGATTGAGTCCCCATGAAATACTCATGGGAAGAGCAATGAGGCAAGCACTTATACCAGGACACAAACTGTTGAATATATCTGATGACTTGGTACTGGACTATTGCAAAGAACTGGCTGACCTAGTGTGTTCTATCTCTCACCAGGTTGAAGAGGATGCAGTTTCCAGGCAGCCGAATCAAGCACATGATCTGAATCCCCGTGACTGGGTGTTGGTGAAGAATCACACTCGAGAGTCGTGCTTAGCACCCAGGTGGGAAAAACCACATCAGGTTATATAGGTTACAACAGCAGCAGTGAAATGTGCAGGCTTGCCTAATTGGATTTATGCAAACCATGCTAAGAGAGTACCAGCACCTGACGAGGAAGGACCCCAACTGACTCAAGCAGTTAAGGCTGCAGAAGGTTGTGCAGCTGAAGGATCTAGAGTAACAGATCCTGAAGTAGGTGACCAAGAACAAACAAGCATATGTAAGGATGACTGGATACCCGTGGTTGACATACCTGTAAATGTGAAAACAAGACGCCAAACCCGGTTAGAGAGACAGGAGAATAGTGAGGACCAGATAGGTATAGAAGAACAAGCTCAGGAAAGTGAAAATACAACTGTTGGAGAACCTGAGCAGGATCAGACAAGGAGAGAACAATCTACTCAGACAGAGGTGGATGAAATCATTCATGAGTCTGAGGAGGGATAGATAGGTCTAGAAGAACACGTTCAGGCTGCAGAAAACCAAAGTGCAGTAAGACCTGAGCAGGACCAGTCAGGAAAAGAAGAACAAGTTCAGGTAGAAGAAGAAGAGAAAATAAAGGTAAAACCTGAACAGGGTCAAGCCAGGGAAGAAGAACGCATCCAGGCAGAAAATGACGTTACAGAAATAAGCTCTGGACAAGAACAGACAGAGGAATCCTGAAAACGAAAGTAACCAGATTGTGCCACAACTTAGTGAAAATAAAAGAACAATCGAAGACAGTGCAGTGCAAGCAAAAAGGGTCAGAAGAGGTGATACCTGTCTAGGTGGTGTGAAAAGGTTAAAGTATAATTTCAAGACAATTAGTGAAGAACCTGACCAGGTAAACAACATTTCTAGTCAGTCTAGGACATCTACTGATAAGCCAAAATGAAGAAGTCAAAGATTAAAAGTATTGAACAATAAGTTCAAGGGTCCTGAATGCACATATGTAATTCTTGGAGAATTCGAGAATCTAGATTTAAATGAAGAAAGTGATGAAGAAATAAATGCAGAACAGATTGTTGAAGAAGTGAGACCAACCTGAAAATTCCTCAAGAATTTATATTTCATAAATAATTCGAAAATAAAGAAGAGAAATCTTCCTAGCCTAAAATGGCTGATGATAGTGCTGCTGGAAAACCACAACGAAATTGTGTACAAAGATGTTGTAGAATATGCATATGTAGTATATGTTTAGTACTTATAATTTGGTTAGTACTAACAGTAGCCATCCCTTATTTAATGGTTACAAAAGAAAAGAATAACACAAACACACTTGAAAGGGTAGCTAACATTAAAGGAGATAGAGTTACATTAGAAGCACCAGATGAGTCTAAGACTAAAAGAGACAGAGTAGATTTAGAAGCACCAGATGAGTTAGATGTACACCACACTGTAACAAATAATGACACTGCTTTAAATGTATTTACAAAGTTATTAGTGCCATATGTGGACACTATGGGTGTCAGTGATTGTTATGTGTGTATGAAATTACCTGCATCCGTAGCAGAAGGTGTAACATATCACCATATTCCATTAACCTATGGTATTTCTTGTACTATTTTAGCAAGTTTGTTTTATAGAATAGGAAAGTTACAATATTATTAATCTAATATAGATGTGATTTTTTCTGAGGTTCCTATGCAAAAGAACCCAGTTCTTAGTACTAAGGATGCACAGTTTATGGAAGAATATTTTCTAGCTATGAAAACAATAGATATAGCTGAAGTACACAAGCACAATCTAACATGTAAATTACACGAAGAAGAAAAAATATTTTTGATTTTAGGTGAGCAAAGGAGACAGGACTTCCAAAGAAAGGCTTCTGAACCGAAACCTCAAATACCTCAATGGGCTGAAAAGGAAAAAATGTATACAACTGGCAAGACTCATGCTGCTTTGTCTTTGGACTTTGAAAAGAAAGGGACGATCTGCCTCCATAGATTAAAGACTGAATATAACAATGCATCTATTGGTTCCAGTGAATGTGAACATAATTTCTTAGTTATTGGGGGATGGGGACTGAAAGGTGGAACAGATCCAGTATTTCCTGGAGGGTATTACGTGTGTGGCAATAAAGCCTATTTCAGACTGCCTGATCATTGGTAGAGGAGTTGCTGTTTTGGAATAGTATTCCCAAAGGTGTACCATGTGGAAAGAATCACTGGAAGCAATGAAGACGCAAAGGAACTTAGACATACTAAGAGAGCTAGTTTTTCAGAAATAGAAGGTGATATATTTACTGCATTGATATCTTCAGTGGGAGTAATTCTGAATTCACAGAAAATTTGTCAGCTGTCTACAGTAGTTGATCGGTTATCAACTGACACTGCTGGAGGATTTTTGATGATCAACACAGAAATGGTTGCAATTAGGTCTATGGTTTTTCAAAATCGACTTGCTCTTGATATATTATTGGCAAAAGTGGGCGGAGTCTGTAAAATGCTGAAAGTTCAACATTGTTGCACTTACATTCCGGACAAAAGTGGTGAAATTGGAGGATGTATTAAAAATATTACAAAATGGGAGGAAGATTTGAAACCACTGGAAGTTGACAGTGTATGGAAAAAATTAACAAATAGTATCACTACCATAGGGAGCTGGTTTTCTAACGCATTATAGGTCAAATAATATTGTCAATATTTGGAATAACACTATTAGTCTTAGCAATAATGATATGGTTCAAATGTTGGAAGAAAAGAAAAAGATATGAAGTGGCCGAAAAGGGAAAGAAAAGAAAATACGATGAGATACAATTAGAAGAAATGAAAGGAGATCTATATAAAAAGATGAGGAGTTTACAGTTCAATAATGAAAAAGAAGGAAATGGAAAGGTTGAAGAAGGAATTGAGATGTGTTAAAGTTGGCATCTGATTTGGCAGTGGAAAATTAGTGATGGCATAAAATGCCATCAGAGGGGGGAATGTTGGAGCAAGGACTCGTATAAAAGAGACTTGCTCGGATGCAATCTTCTCAAAATAACTTGTAATACCGTAATAATTGTGTTTGTGAATACTAACGTGCATTACAGTTTATACATTGAAGTTTAGTGGAAGCTTGCATATGTGTCGTACTAACAAGTAACCCAAGTGTGACTTAAAATGGCTGCTAACACAGAAATCTGTACTGCGCATGCATCAGCTACATCTACGTAGTAATGACGAGTCTTTGCTTGGAGGGAAATCCTGGCAGCTGCGCAATCGCTTTTAAGATGGCCACTTGAAACTCACATGTTAAAGCGCATGCTTTTGCTGAAACTAAACCCTGCAACTTTATTAAAGTGCTAATGCGAAAGATTTTTATGAGTAAATGGGATTAGGGTAGAGATAGGTGGTATACAGGGAAATCATTTTATTTTGATTTCTAACATGTTTCTTTGATTCTTTCTATTTAGTTTACATTTGGGCCTCAGAGCAATACTAAAGTCAATGGGCCTCATGTACGTAGCCGAATACCGGTCGGTAACGGACGATTTTCGGTAATTTTACCGTTACCGACCGGTATTTAGGCTTGTGACATGTAGGGGGCTCATTTCTGTATTCGGTAATTTACCGAATCGGTAAAATTACCGAATCGGTAATTTTACCGATTCGGTAAATTCCGAATACAGAAATGAGATGTAGGGGGAGTGTGTGGGTGTTGTTTGGAGTCGGTATTTACCACCAACTAATAGTTGGTGGTAAATAAAGTATGGATGTGTAAACGCATGTTATAGCGCTTAGAAGTGTGCAATGTGGCAGACATACATGCCCTTAGGGCATGTATGTGTGCCACATGTGCACACATGTCCAAATCAGGGGTGCAACAGGGTGTCAATGTGACACCCTGCCACCCTTGCATGTGCTCCCCCATTACCGAATCGGTATTTACCGATTCGGTAATGAGGCATACCTTCCCATCAATGGGAAGGTATGCCTCATTACCGAACCGGTAAATACCGATTCGGTAATTACCGACTCACTCCGATTCGGTAACATTTACCGAATTTTTACCTACATACACTTTACTGATTCTTAAATACCGAATCGGTATGATTCGGTATTTTAGAATCGGTAAAGTGTATGCCACCTACATGAGGCCCTATATGTCATGTGACACCCAACGCATGCGCACTCGTAACCCGCCAGGAACCATGATGATGTTCTTGAACCTCAGGCAAGGCCACGATCGCAACATGTCCTGGGAAAGCAGAAGACATCCTGGAGGATGAATGAGAAAATTATTAAATGTATACTTTTGATAAAAATGTGAAATGCGGGAGGGAAATAAAGTTTGGGAAATGAAATTTAAGGGGCGGGAACGCTGAACAATAGACTAAAGAAAGTTATTAAAACTTAACATGGTGTGATGATCATCCCCCCTTTCCTGTCCAATCAGAATTAGGAATTTCATAAATTTGAAACATTTAGGGGTGGTACTTGCCATTAGAAGGGTATAATTGAGGTAGTTTAGTTAGTTAGTTACTGCTCATACTGCCGAGATGCAGAGAGACCGGGATGCTGTCAGAGAACTGAGCAAGTATTAAAGACGACTCAAATTGCAGACTTAGAGCCTAAACCCTAATTGATTAGAAGAACATCGCGGACGAATCGAGGCGACACATAATAGAAGAAGATCGCGGAAGAATCGAGGAGAAATATAGTGTCAGAGAGGGGTGCGACGCAGGTGTCGTATCTAGAAGAGGTCATCTATCCTGTCCCTGAATCCTGTCCTGAACTTTTGTCACCTGATCTGTCCCAGGGGACCCTTTCCAGCTCCTTGGCCAAGGGGTTGGTTTCCACACCATCCTAGGTAACTATAATTCTGTGTAGTATGTCATTGATTGCTCTCTCTGTTTCTCTGTTTGTGAGTATCTCTAGCTGGTAACCCGCTGAATCACCGGAAACAAGCATCCTAGGACCGGTTTCGGGGTTTCACCCCTCTTCAGCCAGGATAGCTTGATTCCAGTGGCACAGTGAGCCCTGGACCCACATCTGGGCATACCCGGCGCACTTAGGGCGAGAAAGCAAAAGGCACACAATTGATGGACGGAATGCAGAACCAATCAAAATATTCACCCCCAGTCAAGAGATCTGGGTTAAATCCATCATTCTTTTGCTCACCATGACACCCAAAACGATGTATTTAGGCCCAGATCTCTGTACTGGGGTGAATGTATGACATTGTTCTGCATTCTGTCCATCAATTGTTGTTTTTGCATTTGTCACCCCTAGTGGGACAGGTATGCCCAAACGTGGGTCTCGTGCTCTCCATGCCACTGGAGTCAAGCTATCCTGGCTGATGAGGGCTGAAAGCCTGAAACCGGTCCTAGGATGCTTGTTTCCAGTCCAGGGAGGACCTGGCCTGGCAGTTCGGTCTGGACTGTTCCCATTGGGTGCAGGGTCAAGACTGATTTGCATACGGCTGGGTCCAAACTGGAAACGCATGATGAGCAAAAAAACGATGGATTTAGGCCCAGATCTCTGTACTGGGGTGAATGTATGACATCGTTCTGCATTCTGTCCATCAATTGTTGTTTTTGCATAGTACACAGTTCAGTCACATCCAAACAGTCATGCTCAACTTCATCTTTCACCTCCTCTCCTCATACATCCCAATATGATTCTTTCATACTTAGTCATCTGACTGGGAGTAAGGTACTGTGTTCGGGGTCTTGTTAAAAGAATCTCGACTGAATGTGGGACATACACTTTTACAGGATGTCCCATCACAATTGATTCACTTTGTTCCAGACTCATACAAGTTGCAGCTACTGCTTTCAAGCAACCAGGTAACGCTGATGCTACAGGATCCAAAGTAGCAGAGAAGTATGCTACTGGGCGTCTCATCAAACCATGTCTTTGTGTTAAAACTGAGAGTGCACAGCTTTCTCTCTCACAACAGAATAGTGCAAATTATTTTGTGTAATCTGGCATACCTAAGGCAGGGGCTTCACACAAACAATTTCGGAACCTCACAAAGGCTTCCATGCTTTCATCATCCCATTCTATTGGATCCTTTGCTTGTTTCTTTGTCATTTGGATTAAGGGTTTGGCTAGTAGCGAAAACCCTACAATCCACTGTCTACAGTATTCTACCACTCCAAGGAACATTCTAATCTCTCTTTGGGTTTGTGGTAACTGCACTTGTTTTATTATCTTTATTCTTTAAGCGGTCACTTTCCTCACTCCTCGATCTATTTGATGTCCTAGATATCTGACCCATCCTGCAAAATTGCAATTTCTCTGGGGACACTTTATGTCCACCATCAGCCAAATGATTTAACAAAGCAATTGAATCAGTAACACAGTCATCCCTTGTTTTTGATGCGACTAAAAAGTCATTAATGTATTGGACTAAAACTTACTTCCTGGGCAGTACCAAGGTTTCTAGACACTTTTTCAAAATCTGATTGAAGATTGAAGGACTTTCTGTATACCCTTGAGGAACTCGATTCCATACTAAAATACGGTCCTCAAATTTAAATGAAAAGAGATACTGGCTGTCTGGGTGTCATGGGATGGAGAAAAAGCTTGGCATAGATCAATTACAGTAAACCATCCTGCCTTCCATGTTATCTGATACAGAGTTACTGCTGGATTGGGAACTACAGGGCAACAAGGCACGACAATCTTATTAATCTTTCTTAAATCTTGAACTATCCTGTATTTCCCACAAGGTTTATTAATGTCAATTATAAGTGAATTACAGGGACTGCTCATTATTTCTTTCAGAATGCCTTGTTTAATCATTCAATCAATTCGTGCTGCAACACCCGCTTTGACTTCAGGACTCATTTCGTATTGTCGAGTGTTTGGATAAACTGCACCTTCCTTCACAGTCACCTTCACTGGGTCTACATTTGCCATTAACCCTACTTCTTTTCCTGTAAAATCCCACACATCAGGATTTACGGTTGCTTTTAATTCATCCGGTAAATCGTCTTTTGTCATTAAGGAATACATCTCGTATAGCTCTGTGCCTTGTTTAGCTAACATGATTTTGTAGACTTCTTCTTCGTCTGGGGTCTGAATAGCAACACCGTCTGGTGTGCAAAATATGGTGCAATTCATTTTGCAAAATAGGTCTCTTCCTAGTAAGTTTTATGGACTAGAGTCACATACCACAAATTGATGCATTTCCCTAAAATTGCCAATACGCACCTCCATTGGTTTTGTAATAGGTGTTCTAATCTGTTTATTTGAAACGCCCACTACTTGGATTGCTTCTCCCGAGAGGGGTAGGTTTGGAATGTCTGCTGTTCTCACAGTAGAACAGGTAGCACCAGTGTCCAACAAAAAGGTTAATATCTTTTTCTTCTACTTTACCATCAATATATGGACCTGACTGATCTATCGGTAAGGATGCGCCAAGTACGCACTCCTTTTCCTCCCCCCTCAGGCGCCGTCATTGGTCATTGTCGTCAAGATAACTATTCTGTAAAAGAAATTGTGAAGTTACAGAATGTTTCTTACCACTTCCTCCTTGAAATCCAGGGTCCGCATTGTACTTGGCTCTGTTCGCAAAATTTGGCAACTGACTCTGCTGATTTACAACCTGCTGCGGTTGACTCATTATCACCTCATTCTGCGTCTGTGGATTTAAATTTTGATTTGGGCCATTATTATTCTGAATATTTTTTCACTTGTTTTTCCTATGCCCCAATTTTCCGCACCCATGACAGGGAAACTTCTTCTTTGCCTCCTCTCTACTCATTCGACCTCTTTGTTTTCCCCCATTATTTTAATTCTGGCCTTGTCCTTTCCCTTGATCCCCTGTCTGACTGTTTAATTTAAGTTCTTGGTGCTCTGCTAATTTCACTTGAGCCCACATAACCTTTTTTTCTAACTTTTTACGTCTATGATCAATGTCATCGCCGCAGTACTTGGCGTACTTGAGAATCTCATCAATCGGCTTTGCCTGCCAGCACGACATGTGCTGCTGAATCATCTGAGAGATTTCTGGCCTTAAACCTGACACCAAATGATATACAAAATGACCCATGCCCTTGTCTCCAATATTCTCAAATCCGCTATACTGCTTGAACACCTGCAATAGACGTTCATAATAAGCATGTACAGTCTAATTTATTTCTTGTGTCGTCCTATCTATTTTAACCCAATCTGTTTCTTTCGGTGGAATCTTTCCTTTCAAGAAAGTGATTACCTGGTGATATTTCTTCATTAACTCTTCTGAAGGGGCTCCTGTTTTCTCATCTCTTGGGTACTCTTCACTAGGCCAATCAACTGTAATTTTACATTCTGTCCTTAAATCAACAGGCACCACTATGTCAAATAGACCATCCAAGTTCTTCAACAAAACCTTCGAAACCTTCACAAACCTTTCAACCTGTCGGCACCATTCAACTGGTTTTTCTCTTAACCTCGGGAAATCATTAGTAAATGACAAAATATCTTGTCTGGTCCATGGAACAGGTACATATCCTCCTCCAGGAACTCCTCTCATTGGGCACAATCTTTCTACCTTTCCTGTTTCTATCAATAAAAATTCTGAAGTTGTTCGATTTGCCTGTGCTTCCTCCTTTTTCCTTATCCACCTGGCTTTCCATTTCTCTAAACCTCCCCATTTTTGCAAAATGTTAATTAATTCCTTAATCTGTAATTTTCTCCCTGACACATTCATGTTTTCCAAATCCTTATCACTAAATTCTGCTCTACATGGTTTCTGTAGTATCTGTGATTTCCCTATCTCAATTCCCATTTCGGAAGCTAGATCTGTCAATTTCTCATGTAATATCTTCATGTTTCTAGTAATACTTCTACAAATAAACAGCAATTCTTCCTCGCTGTAGGCATTTAATCGGTCCAGTCCCACATTTCCAGCTATCATCTCTTCCAATTCCACTCTTAATTTGTAAATATCTAAAATCTTAAGCGGCTGTTTCGGCTTATCTATTCCCTGCGCCCATCTTTCTAACTCTTCTGGAGATACTATTGTGGCATTCTTAACTCCTGTTGAAGTTTCTAGTCGTATTTATTTTGAACAACTAGGCGTAATCCTTTTCGGAGTTTCATTTTCCTGTCCTCTTATTGGTAAATCCATCAATGATATTACCGAATCGCACTCACTGCCTTGATCATCAATTATTATATTTTCTTTTCTAGGCTCCACTATAGGTGTGGTCATGATTGGTGGTTTGGGATAGATCGTTTTATCCCCATACAATGGAACAACCAGACCTATGGTCACTGGTATAGTCAGTGCTTCAGGGTTATTTTTTGTATTAGTTCTTCTCCATTTTTATTTATTGCATCTCTTTCCTTCTCGTGAAGTACCCTTCCATTTATTGGCTCATGTATGACTTGCGGAACCAAAGGAGTTCCCAAAACAGGGGCACTAGGAGTAGTTCTACTGGGTCCGTCCTGGTATGGTGGAGGGTTTTTCGTTAAAATGTCCTCCATAAACTCATCTTCTGATTCACCACAACCTGTCATTGTCAAATGTCTGGTTTCTCTGTACATTCTCCTCCTGACTGTTCCTCTGCCATTAATACATGATACAGTCCTTCTGTAACCATTGCTTGTCTCCATTGTTTCTTCTGGCTAGGGAAAAATCCTCTGTAACTTCTACTACTTCTAGGTCTGTTGCGCTCAAATGCCTCAGTTTCTCATTTTTCTAAAGCCTCATACTGTGTTAATCTAGGTCTGGGCTCTAAGTGATTCATTTGCATTCTTAAATTATGTAGTATCCTCCCATTGAATGTACCATTTTCTGGGAAAGCTAACACTCCATCACTTTTAGTATATTCTATCCAATTTTCTAACCATACACAGGTATGATAACCTCTTTCCATCATTATGAATGATGCGGGTGTTTTCGGGGGAGGGATAAGAATTCCCTCTCTGGTCTCAATGGGTTTATCCTTCTTAAAATAATTTTTTATTTTCTGCATAAATGACATCTTTCTCTTTTCTCCGTACATTTTAGGTGAAGATAGTTTTATATATTCGTCTCGGGCAAATACTAAATATCTCCTGTCTGGGCGATTCCCTATTAGTGTTGGATCGTATGTGTTTCCACATACAAACTCCACTGTCCAATACTATTATGGCTTCTATTTCTGGCAACCTATTAGATTCTCTCTTACACTTAAGGTTTGACCAATCCGAGCGCAACTTCTTATTCTTTCGACCAATCAAATTCGGGCTCACACTATTCGTCTAGCCAATACTAGCGTGGCCTTTCTGTGACGTCAGTATCACTCCTTACTACCGACCCCTCCTTTACAATTTTGCGTCAGTCACACGCCCGCTGCTTCAACCAATCCCAGCGCGGCCCTCTGTGCAACTCCAGCAACTGACCCCTCTTTTACAAGGTAACACGAAAAACTTATTTTCTTACAATTATAATACAAATTTCATTAAGGACGACATAGAAACATTCGCTACTCTGTCTGCTCCGTTAAAACCAAAGAATAGCCGATTTCTTTTACTGCGAGTAAACCTTTCCGCTTACTCTTCACACACGACGAGTAAAATTCTTCTGCTTACTCTTCACTCAAGCTTCGATGAACCTGCTACTCCTTCCGTATTACCCTTTCTAGGTGATGTAAGACCAAAGTTTCACCAGTGAACTCTTTTGCTATCAATCACGCTCACTTTTATACGAAAAATAATCCCTAAATCAGCACTGCTAGCCCTGCATAGCTTTTCAGTGCTATTCCAACAGACAAGTAACCTCACTGCAGTGTGTCTTCCATTCACCACCCGCTAATCAATATTCCTGGGAATTTCCAGACAACATAAAACAAAATACAAACGGATTTGTTAATACATAATCAATAACTCAAATGTCGATCTTTTCACCTAACTAGTTAATAAAAAAACATAGCTCTGCTACCAGAACAACTGATCCAGCAGGTTACCAGCTAGAGATACTCACAATCCACATACTCACCTGGGCCCATAAACACACATTCACGTAAGCTGGTAAAGTGCCACTGGGGTAAATTTGTGTGATATGCTTTCAAAGTTTAAATTACCTTAACATTTTCTTTAATATCTTTCTAAATCAAAAGTACTTTCCTCTGGTCAATGGACCTTGTAGTTAAGCTAGTATAAGGTGAAATGACGTAAATTGAATATTTTAAATAACCGCAGACTCGGGAAGAGTTTAAATGTTTATCTAGTTAAATTCATGTGAGCCAAAGCAAAAATACAATTCGTACACCGTTTTCTCCAAGGAAGGAAAATCAATCTATCAAATATGTCAGTAAATCATCTAAACAATATTATTGCAATGACAGTACCTGGAGAGGAGAAAATAGAGAGAGCAGTACAATGACATACTACACAGAATTATAGTTACCTAGAATGGTGTGGAAACCAACCCCTTGGCCAAGAAGCTGGAAGGGTCCCCTGGGAGAGCTCAGGTGACAAAGGTTTCAGGACAGGTTTCAGGGACAGGATAGATGACCTCTTCTACATCCGACACCTGCGTCGCACCCCTCTCTGACACTATGTTCCTCCTTGATTCTTCCACGATCTTCTTCTAATTCTTTGCCTTATTGCCCATCTCGATTCTTCCATGATCTTCTTCTAATTAATTGGATTTGGCTCTAAGTTCTGCAATTCGATTCTTCTTCAATATTTGATCAGCTCTCGGACAGCATCCCGGTCTCTCAGCATCTCAGCAACACGAGCAGCAGCAGCCGCATGAGCATTACCATCAGCATCCACAACTGACTAACTAAACTACCTCAATTATACTTTTCTAATGGCATGTACCACCCCTAAATGTTTTAAATTTATGAAACTCTTAATTCTGATTGGGCAGGAAAGAGGGGATGATCATCACACCATGCTAAGTTTTAACAATTTTCTAGTTCGTTATTCAGTGGTCCCGCCCCTTAATTTATTTTCCCAAACTTTATTTCCCATCCACATTTCACATCATTATGAATAAAAAGAATACATTTAACAGTTGTCTTGTTCATCCTGCAGGATGTCCATCACTTTCCGAGGACATGTTGCAAACGCGGCCTTGGACAAGATCCAAACACACCCTCATGGCTATGCGCCTGCGTGAGGAGTCATGTGATGTATAGACTTTAGCATCGCTCAGAGGCCCAAATACGAACTAATGGAGAGGTCAAAAAGAAACATGTTAAAATCTATATAAAATGATTTCACTGTATACCACCTATCTCTACTCTAATCCCATTTACTTATAATAAATCTCCCTGCATTAGCATTTAGTAAATAGCATGTTTTAGTTTCAGCGAGGCAGATGCTTAGCATGTGAGCCTTCAAGCGGCCATATTAAAACCAAGTGCGCAGATGCAGAAAATTCCCTCCAAGCTTTAGTCCGTCATCCTGCGTAGATGCAGTTGACGCATGCGCAGTGCAAATTTCCGCGTTAGCAGCCATTTTAAGTTTTTCTCGGGTTACTTGTTAGTAAGACACATATGCAATTTTCCTTTAAACTAATTATATGGAATGTGGTGCATATTAGTCTTTACAGACATGATTAATACAGTGTTACGAGTTATTTGAGAGCATTGCTTCCGAGCAAGTCTCTTTTATATGAGTCCTTGCTCCATCACCAGTACTGCTGAAAATGGTCAATGTTTGAACAGTAGCCTGTATAAACTGTCTAGGTGACACGAAATCTACGGATCCATCAGACCTGGACAAGAGACTTTTGATTTTCTGCCTGGAACACAAGATCTAGCTCAAAGCAGAATACTTACCCAGGGAAGCCAATGTCACAGACGACTGGAACTCCAGGGTTCTGAGGGACTACAGCGACTGGAAGCTGACCATAGCAATCTTCAGAAAACTAAACCTTCAATGGGATCCACTGAAATTGGACCTGTTTGTGAGTAGAATCACCTTCCATCTGGAAAATATTTCAGATGGATGCCAGACCCGGGTGCTCTATCAGTGAACGCCTTCTTACAACCCTGGAAAGATCGCATGCTTATGCTTTTTCCCCCTTCACCATTATCCAGAGAGTTCTTCAGAAAGTCAGACGGGAGGTATGCTCTCTGGTCTTAACAATTCCCTTTTCGCCATCTCAAGCATTGTTTCCAATGATCTTCGAACTGGCCTACGACATACCCTATATCCTTCCTACAGAAGGACTTCTAACAACCATGGATGGAGAGGAGCACCCTCTGATCTCGATGGGGACTTTGAACCTTCTTGCCTGGATGGTATCAGGAAATCTAAAGAGTTGTCAGGACTTTCGGGAAGAGCCGAGGAGCTCCTCAAGGAGTTCTGGGCCCCTAGAACCCACAAGAGATACAACACAATTTGGAAAAAATTGGTTTGTTGGTGCCTGGAAAGGGAGCTGGATCCCGTGGAGGCACCTAAAGTCCAAGTATCCAACTTTATAGTAGAACAGTCTGACAAGGGTCTCAGCTACAGAACACTGAACTGCTATAGATCTGCTGTCTCAGCAGGCCACAGTTTAGTAAATGGAAGAAGCGTTGGGAAAAACGTGATGATCTGTAGAATCCTTAAAAGTATCAGATTGAGAAGACCACGAAGCATAAATACGAGTCTCTCTGGGATGTTAACTTAGTGCTTGATCTAGTCAATTTGGGGCCAAAAATTAGATTTCTAAGCAAAAAGAGGCTTTCTATGAAGCTAGCCTCATTACTGTGCCTGAGTTCCTGCTGACGCGTGTCGGTTGTGAGAGCTTTAGAGGTAAGCAACAGATTTTACGATGCCTTTGGAGTAAAGTTTGAAATTGTTATAAAAGTTCGACTTATGCAAAAAACTCTGTGTGGTAGATTGTATGAAAGAATACGATTATAAAATGAATGAACACCTCTCAGACAGTGTTGACCAACTTCTTATTTCCTTTGTTAAACCTCTCAAAGCAGTGACTTGCACTATGATAGCTCACTGGCTGAAAGGAACTATGCAATTAGCGGGTGTCACCCTCAAAAGAGTTCAAGCATATTCCATGAGGGGCGCAATGGCTAGCCAAACTCTTTTGAAAGCGATACCAAAGGGGATGATAGACGGAGCGCTTGAGCAAATCAAACACTCACCCCCAGTCAACTGATCTGGGTCTAATCCATCATCATTCTTTAGCTCACTCCACCACCCCAGTTCAGACATGGCCATATGCAAATCAGTCTGACCCTGTGCCTCATGGGAACAGTCCAGCCCGAACTGCCAAGCCATGTCTTCCCTGGACCGTAAACAAGCATCCTGGGACTGGTGTCTGGCTAATCAGCCGTCATCAGCCAGGCTAGCTTGAATCCAGTGGCAAAGTGAGCAAGGGACCCGCGTCTGGGCATACCCTGCCAACTTAGGGCGAACAAAGGCGATACCAAAGGGGATGATAGATGGAGCGCTTGAGCAAATCAAACACTCACCCCCAGTCAACTGATCTGGGTTTAATCCATCATCGTTCTTTAGCTCAATCCACCACCCCAGTTCAGACATGGCCATATGCAAATCAGTCTGACCCTGTGCCTCATGGGAACAGTCCAGCCCGAACTGCCAAGCCATGTCTTCCCTGGACTGTAAACAAGCATCCTGGGACCTTTTTCTGGCTAATCAGCCGTCATCAGCCAGGTTAGCTTGTATCCAGTGGCAAAGGGAGCAAGGGACCCACGTCTGGGCATACCCTGCCAACTTAGGGCGAACAAAGCGATACCAAAGGGGATGATAGACGGAGCGCTTGAGCAAATCAAACACTCACACCCCAGTCAACTGATCTGGGTTTAATCCATCATCATTCTTTAGCTCACTCCACCACCCCAGTTCAGACATGGTCATATGCAAATCAGTCTGACCCTGTGCCTCATGGGAACAGTCCAGCCCGAACTGCCAAGTCATGTCTTCCCTGGACCGGAAACAAACATCCTGGGACCGTTTCTGGCTAATCAGCCGCCATCAGCCAGGCTAGCTTGAATCCAGTGGCAAAGTGAGTAAGGGACCCACGTCTGGGCATACTCTGCCAATTTAGGGCGAACAAAGCGATACCAAAGGGGATGATAGACAGAGCGCTTCGGGCTGGACTGTTCCCATTGGGCACAGGGTCAAGACTGATTTGCATATGGCTGGGTCCAAACTGCAATGTCATGGTGAGCAAAAGAATGATGGATTTAGGGCCAGATCTCTGTACTGGGGTGAATGTATGACATCGTTCTGCATTCTGTCCATCAATAGTTCTTTTTGCATTTGTCACCCCGAGTGGGACGGGTATGCTCAGACGTGAGTCCCGTGCTCTCCATGCCACTGGAATCAAGCTATCCTGGCTGAAGAGGGGTGAAACCCCGAAACTGGTCCTAGGATGCTTGTTTCCAGTCCAGGGAGGGCCTGGCCTGGCAGTTCGGCTGGACTGTTCCCATTGGGCACAGGGTCAAGACTGATTTGCATATGGCTGGGTCCAAACTGGAATGTCATGGTGAGCAAAAAAATGGATGGATTTAGGGCCAGATCTCTGTACTGGGGTGATTGTATGACATTGTTCTGCATTCTGTCCATCAATAGTTCTTTTTGCATTTGTCACCCCGAGTCGGACGGGTATGCTCAGACGTGAGTCCCGTGCTCTCCATGCCACTGGAATCAAGCTATACTGGCTGAAGAGGGGTGAAACCCCGAAACCAGTCCTAGGATGCTTGTCTCCAGTCCAGGGAGGACCTGGCCTGGCATTTCGGGCCGGACTGTTCCCATTGGGCACAGGGTCAAGACTGATTTGCATATGGCTGGGTCCAAACTGGAATGGCATGGTGAGAAAAAAAACGATGGATTTAGGCCCAGATCTCTGTACTGGGGTGAATGTATGACATTGTTCTGCATTCAGTCCATCAATAGTTCTTTTTGCATTTGTCACCCTGAGTGGGACGGGTATGCTCAGACGTGAGTCCCGTGCTCTCCATGCCACTGGAATCAAACTACGCTGGCTGAAGAGGGGTGAAACCCCGAAACCAGTCCTAGGATGCTTGTTTCCAGTCCAGGGAGGACCTGGCCTGGCAGTTCGGGCCGGACTGTTCCCATTGGGCACAGGGTCAAGACTGATTTGCATATGGCTGGGTCCAAACTGAAATGGCATGGTGAGCAAACAACGATGGATTTAGGCCCAGATCTCTACTGAGGTGAATGTATGACATTGTTCTGCATTCTGTCAATCAATAGTTCTTTTTGCATTTGTCACCCCAAGTGGGACGGGTATGCTCAGACGTGAGTCCCGTGCTCTCCATGCCACTGGAATCAAGCTATCCTGGCTGAAGAGGGATGAAACCCCAAAACCGGTCCTAGGATGCTTGTTTCCAGTCCAGGGAGGACCTGGCCTGGCAGTTCGGGCTGGACTGTTCCCATTGGGCACAGGGTCAAGACTGATTTGCATATGGCTGGGTCCAAACTGGAATGGCATGGTGAGCAAAAAAACGATGGATTTAGGCCCAGATCTCTGTACTGTGGTGAATGTATGACATTGTTCTGCATTCTGTCCATCAATAGTTCTTTTTGCATTTGTCACCTCGAGGGGGACGGGTATGCTCAGACGTGAGTCCCGTGCTCTCCATGCCACTGGAATCAAGCTATCCTGGCTGAAGAGGGGTGAAACCCCGAAACTGGTCCTAGGATGCTTGTTTCCATTCCAGGGAGGGCCTGGCCTGGCAGTTCGGGCTGGACTGTTCCCATTGGGCACAGGGTCAAGACTGATTTGCATATGGCTGGGTCCAAACTGGAATGGCATGGTGAGCAAAAAAACGATGGATTTAGGCCCAGATCTCTGTACTGGGGTGAATGTATGACATTGGTCTGCATTCTGTCCATAAATAGTTCTTTTTGCAAACTCTTTTGAAAGGCGGCAGACTAGAGGACATCCTTAGAGCCGCTGATTGGTCAAACTCCTCTACATTTACAAAGCATTATTGTAAAACGATAGAGCTCATGTCAAATGTAGTTCTGCAGAGATGCCAACATACATAATGGTAGCCTCTGGTCTTGTAATGAAATAGCGATTCTCCTGGTTTATATGCCAAGAGAATCCGAATTTCATTAAAGACATGGAGGCTAACTTTATCCCACCCTCCCAAACCCACAATAAATAAATAAAGATAAAAATAAGGTAGAGGATATGTACATGCAAAATGAAGACAATATAATATGTAAAACTTCAATACAATTTCAAGCTATGTTACATGCATTCCGCAATACTTCACTATGAAAACTTTTGTCTGTAAAGCATGTTCTAATATTCGTCTTTTATTTCAGGCAATTCTCAATAATCCAGAGGTTTCTCACACCATTGCCTGGAAGCCACCATGTAATGGGTGCCTGACCTACTATGCAGTCTGTTCAGCTTCCTGGATCCTACTTCACAGTTTGTTTGCCAAGGATCTTCTGTTTTCCTGTTTTAGCAGTTTCCTCTCAAAGGATCTTCTGTTTTCCTGTTTTATCATGTGATTTCCAAAACTTTCCAAATATGTGAAAAATAAGTTTATCCACATTTAAAAGAGTCAGATTGTACTGAGTGCATGCCTATTATGCATGCCTATTATAGCCTAGCTGTTTTATGTTATAGAACAATCTATATTATGATGTAATAATTCAAAGTGACTGGGTGGAGTTGGCATTAAAAGTTTAATGCACAATGTTAGCCTCCATGTCTTTAATGAAATTCAGGTTCTCTTGGCATGATAATTGGGAGAATCACTATTCTTATAAAGGTGGGATTGGACATCCACAGTTTTCCTGAAACCTTTAGGTCTAATACATCTTAATATGGCTTTGATTATAGTCATCAGCCAATGGAAAACATGCTACCAAAGTTGTAAGTACAATATGATACACCTGATCTTTGATTCAATCTTCTTAACTATATCACAATGCTTCAAAATACTGTAAACACTCAAAAATTCACCATCTGAAGGTGAAGTGGTATTCCACCCACAAATATTGGATGGTTTCAGAGTGCCAAATTATTGCGGAAGTCAGTGTCAAATGATCAGTTATCAGGGGCACTAAGCTTCCAGGGTTCCTTGCCAAAGAACAGCATCCTCACTTTCCAAAAGTACTTCTCCTTACTTCTGTTCCTAGGTTGGCAAAATATCAGTCCCTTACCAGTGCCATCTTAAGAGTGTTTGATGCCTTGAGGAAGACATCATTTTGTCCCTTTTGTTTTAAACAACCATTTTAGCTAATTAAAACCTTTGCAATGACAAACAAGTTTGAATTTTATGTTAAGCTTTCATAAATGAGGGAAAGAAAGAACAACCAAAAGTTCAAGCTCCCCCACACCTAATAGCAAAATAGTACCAAAAGAGAGCATGGTCAGGTGCTGAGAACACCTTTTATTTTTCTACTTGGATCTAAAGTTGATTTGGTCTTTAACCTGTAGTGTCTTGAGAGTTAGCAATGACAGGACCATTGTAGCTCCTGATGGACTCCGTAGAGCTATAATTTAGGTGTTAGAGCAGAATGCAATGAAGGCTGATTTGGAATGTTGAGTTGAACGCAGAGGAATAAAGATGTGTAATATTAAGCTCTATGTGTGGTGTAGTCACTTTTGGGTAACAAGATTGGGGCAGACGCTGCAAATGGTGATGAGATAGGGGTTAAGAAACCAGAAGATTGACAGTGCTCCCACTTGCAACTGGCATACCTGCTCCTGGGTGTCCCAGACCCACCACAATGGCTACACAGGGAACAATTGCTACTCCAAGAAGGCAAGGGACTTGACCTCTATGACGATTGTGCCCTCCAGCTGCGCAAGTCGCACCCTGTGCTATGCACCATGCAGAAGACCTGGATACGCGCCCACCGTCTATTCGGGGTAAACCCACGACTACATAACAAAGCACCTCTGTGGGGCAATGATGGCCTACACATTGACGGGCTGACCCTCTGTTGGACCCACTGGAGAGACGAGGGCATACACACATTTGACCAAATCCTAATTGCTGGTGACCTGAAACCATTTGCCTGAGGGAGGAGTTCTGCCTTTACCCACGGCAGGCCTGGCATTACATG
The DNA here is from genome assembly GCF_964204655.1 of Triturus cristatus. Classification (NCBI taxonomy): domain Eukaryota; kingdom Metazoa; phylum Chordata; class Amphibia; order Caudata; family Salamandridae; genus Triturus; species Triturus cristatus. The sequence continues at coordinate 256,127,101 of NC_140586.1, forward strand.
CAATTGCAGCTCTGACTGAGGTGCTGCTTGGGCCCTCGCCTCTGGTCCTTACAATCCTCACCTCTGGTGACTTATCTAAATATGTGGTGACGCCCCATGGGAGTGATGTCAGGACTGTATGGCATGCTCTCAAGCCACCTTTTCTCACAACCTCTTTTACGGAATCTTTGCGCCAAATGGCAAACCCACTTACAGACATCATATGAGGATGAGGATTAGGCAGACATCCTGGAAGCCCTAGACAGGGGCACACAAGAGGCCAGCTTAAAGTTCTGTCTTTTTAAAATGCTTCACGATTGGCACGGGACACCGATAAAACTGAACAAGGCAGGACTCCTCCCCCACATGAATTGCTGGTGGTGCGTAAGCACCCACTGCGACATAGCTCACATCCTCTGTGAGTGCTCTTCTATCCAATTTTTCTGGTCACATATTGGAACAGTCCTGGGTGCATCCATGGCGCTGCGTCTCCCCCTCACCCCCTCCGTCATTCTTCTCCATGACTCAGGGGATTCTCCGGTTCTCTCCCGCCTGCAGCGCCGCCTCCTTCACATGGCCCTGGCTACAGCTAAGATGTATGTATCCTCCGCCAGTATAGGTTGCTAGCACTGCCATCCCAGGAAGACTGGACGGTGGCAATCATCCAAACTGATTCGCACAACTGTGTCATTTATAACTTACAGGACCAGGCTGAGCTATATACGCAGACGTGGGCTCCTTTCCTCAGGGATGAGTCCTCCAATGGGCACATACTCCAAGGCCAACATCCCCTTGAATCATGCAACCAAACCTCGCTGTATCTTAGGGTGGCCTACCGCCTCTCCCCCTCTTCTCACTACCTGCACCCCGATGACTCCCCCCTTCCTACCCTGCTCCACCCACTTCTTCTCCCTCCCTTGGTTCACCCCTCTCCGTCTACCCCCCTTCATGGCTTCCTTTTCCATCCCCGCTTTCCTTCTTTCTCCCTCCCTCCTTCCCTTCCCCTTCCAATCCCTCTCCAACCTCTCCCCTGCGTTCTTTCTGCCTCCCTCCTTAGTCTCTCCTGCCCCATTTCCTACCCCACCACATCCCCTCCCTCTTCTGCCCCCTCCTTACTGATCCTTTCGCCCCTCCCTCCCTCCCCCCTTCATCCACCCCTCTCCTTCACTTCCCCGGACATGCAGGCTCACAGGTCCGAGGGTATGCCCCTCTTCAAGGGAAACCAACACTAAAACCTGTACCACCCATTCTGTCTTTTGACAAGGGCCCCCCCACCCCCTTGGCAGTGGGCATGGGAACTACCTGAACTGATAACGAGGGGCTTCCCTCTCCCTTTTCTTGGTCCGTGCCTCCCTCCAGCCCTGCTGTCTGCAATACCCAGCCACTGGAGATGCAATCCTCCTCCTCTCCACTCTCCTTTTCAGGGCTTGCCTTCCCATACCATCCCCCTACTCCCCCCACTCGAGGGCCCTAGGTCAAATGGCCCCTAAACATCAGCCTACTGGAGGATGGGCCGGCACTGGGGTGGTGTTTTTTTCTTGGAGACTAGTTTCACTTGCACTTTGAATCCCCCAAAACCCCCTTTTTTCTTTTCTCTTCTCCCCCCTCCTCAGTGAACTGTATCGCATTGCATTGTTTAGTATTTATACGCTCTGATCTCATACTGTGTTCATGTTGTATGACTTTGTTTCACTCAATAAAAAATTACAACAACAAAAAAAGCTGTGCTCTTCCAGAGAGTTTGCCGTGGTCCAAGAAACTGCTCATGCATGCCATATGTGCCATTGTCGAAGCACAGAATAATCACTTAATGCATGTGGAGGCAAAGCGCTGCTCCAGCTGCTGTGAAGCAGTTGAAGACAACAAAAGCACTGCAGAATCTACACATCATTGGCCAAGAAAATGCTGGTCAGGCCATACATAAAGGTACCGCGCTGCCATGTAGGATAAACTCATATGTTACACAGAGTGTTATCACTGAAGGTGAATGCAGTTAGTTTGGCAAAGGGCAGTTATTGATCAGACTAGCTACAAACTCTACCAGGGAACTCTTCAAAACAGTCAAATCACTTTCCAAATGGAATAACAACAACATCTTCATTCCTGATGAACCCTTTTGCAATCAGATGGCAGATTTTTTTCCAATCGAAAGTTAATTAGATTTTTCTGGCATTTTCTTTGAATACACTAAGTATTAATGTAGTTTCAAATCAGGAAGAGGGCCTGAATTCCGGATTAGCCCCAGGGCCTTGCGAAACACCCAAATTCGAAAGGTTTTCACCTCTCAACAGGGAAAAAACAATCGGTCTCATAGGCTCCATTAAATCCGCGGCCCCTTCGGACCCCTGTCCCCTTTTGGTCATCAATCTTGCAGCCAGCACCGTGGCCGGACCACTCATGGATCTATTAAATGAGACAAATAGCTCTGGGCAATACCTAACTATTTGGAAAAGAGCTTCCATCCTCCCTCTGGTGAAAAAAAACTTCCCTGGACCCTAAACAGGTGGAAAGCTATAGGCCGATCTCCCGTCTTTTGTTTCCTGCCAAGATCCTAGAGAAGGCAATGACCGAGGAAATACTATCCTTCTTAGATACCAATCAGCTGCTTGACTCTTCTCAATACGGTTTTAGAGCAAACCATTGTACTGAATCAGCACTGATGGCGGCATCTGAGGAAATAAAAGGAATTGTGGACAAGGGTGGCAGAGCTGCATTAATCCTATTGGATCTCTCAGCAGCCTTTGATACAGTTCATCATGCACTTCTTGTTAAACAACTTCATTCAGTTGGCTTTAGGAACACTGCACTAGCACTGCTGAGCTCTTTTCTTGACGATAGACAGCAGTGGGTAGAGATGAGAGACATAACCTCAAGACCTTTCTCCGTCCACAGGGCTCTCCACTTAGGTTGCAGGCTGGATGCAGAGAAACTGTCTCAAACTAAACTCAGACAAAACAAAGGTTCTGCTTTTCGGAAAGGAGACCTCCTTTTGAGATGCATCTTGGTGGCCTGCGGAGCTGAGGGCTCTACCAGGGTCACTTCAGAAGGCAAGAAACCTGAGAGCCATTTTCGACACCAAATTATGTTTCTCTGATCAAATAAATGCTGTGACATAAGCAGGTTTTTTTATGCTGAGGGTTCTCAAGATGATTCTCCCGTTTATTCAGTTTTAGTTACCAAAAACAGCGATGATGGCTTTCATCTCCTCGAAGATGGATTACTACAATGCCCTCTATCTAGGCACCTCCAAATATCTAATAAAAAAACTACAGTCCCTGAAGAACACTGTAGCAATAACTCTACTGAAGGTCTCCAAATTCAATTGGATTGGAGTTGGTAATTTGGGGTTAGAACCAGTGTTTCCCCAGGGTCGAGGATGCACTCTTGAAATACCCTCAGCTGTACTAGGGTGGCCGGGTGCAGAGTGCTGAGCTCCAATGTGATCCAATAGGGGATAGGGGGCCTCTGGTTGGTGGCTGCTCCCGAGCTGGCCACAAGGTTGTGGGAGCAAAGCTCCTGGTGTTAGGCTCAGTGCAAAGGGGGATCTGAGTTAGCACCTAACGTACAACCGCAGCAGCACAGGGGCGGCTGGGTGCAGGGTGCTGTTTTGCGTCAGGTGCCCTGTTGTTTGCAATGGGGATTCTCTGGTTGTAACAAAGCCTGCAGGCTTGGGAAACGATCTTCTGCAGCTGACCACCAGTTGGAGAGATAAGTTGGGAAGCCTGGGGATGCTGTGACACCCTCGGTTAGGCCACCCAAGGTCGTTCGACGTGGGTGCAGGGGTGTCTTTAGGCGTCGGGTTTTCTTACCAGCTCCGGTCGCGGTCGGGGGGATCCTCCAGAAAGGAGCTGCAGGCTTTGTTTGGAGATAAGAGGCAGGTCAGAGATCACCAGATCTCTGGTCAAGTTCGCCGGGGAGACCACCTGATGGTATTGAGCAACTCGGCTGTGGGCGTCGGGGGCAGAGTGGTTGTAGACTCGCGGTATTGGCTGGGACCAGAGTCTGTGGGTGGGCAAATCCTGTGCTCACGGGAGACAAAGTCTTGGGTTTGGTAGGCAGGGCAGGTCCTTCAGGTTCTTGAGGCTGCTGGCTGATAAGAGGATGAGCACGTTCTCAAGTTCTAATCTCATGTGGAGCTGTGATTGATCTTTGCGACTCCCTGTTCCCCATCCTCACACCCCTCTCTCTCTCATACCCTTCCTTTCCTGGTTAGTTGGGCCTGCAGTTCCCAGCTGTGGTCAGGGACTCCTTAACTGGCAGCATGCTGATTTTGTTATTCTGGAGTAGCACAACCCGGTGAGCAGGCTTTCGGATGCTTAGAAAAATTTGAAGGAGAAGGTAGGAAAAAACATTGCCGCATGGAGAACCTGGACTATAAGTTCAAGGAATCATCAACATTTGTCCAAGGAAGTGATGGACATGGATAGTTGGCTGTTCTGTCAGACCTCCCCTCCTGACTGATTCGGTGTGATGCCTTGCAACCTGTTGGATCCTATGCGGTAGAGGTGATGGGGTCTTCACTATCCCTAGCACACAAGAACCTTGGCTACCGACACTGGAGGACAGCTTTGCTTTGGAACTTAAAGGAGGCCTCCATTGCCTGGAGGATGTTAGCTTTTGGGTACACAGTTGGAACCTCATGCCATGAAGGAATTTTGGTCCCGGGATGGAGGCCCGAGAATGGGGTCCTTTCGATTTGGTTATTGGAACCCGTCCCAATTGACTTGTGGGTGTGGGGGTCTGGGTGCCTTCTTTTAAGGACTGGACGGGAGCCATCCTGCCTCCCCTCAGCAGACTGCCCTCCTCCTGTGGTGTGGTGTGGTGTGCCAGCCCCACCCTGGGGGATCAGCAGCAGAGTGGACTATTGTAGGAAGCTGGCTCTGTATATACTATACCAAAATGAGGTATAGTGTGCACAGAGTCCAGTGGAACTCTAAAGGTAGGCAGGGGTAAAAATAGATGGGACCTTACTCTATTTGTGGTAGTGTGGGCGAGCAGTAATGCTTTATCAAAGGGTAGTGTTAAGCATTTGTTGCACACACTCAGGCAGCAAATGATGTCTTCACTCAAAGACTGAACTCAGACCAATTTATTTGTATCAAAAATATTATTAAGTTATTTTATTCCTAGAACCAAGCCAAGCCTGGTGAAGGTAAGTGAAATAATACTTTGCAAAATCTTATGCAACATTTTACAGATGAATGCAGGTTCAAATGAAGTTGGTTGATTTACAGGTAAGTCAATATTTCGAAATTACTTTTCAGTTTCTTTGCAGATTACTATGTATGTTACTTTTTTAAATTAATTTTCAGATTGCTTTTGCTAATCAGTTTGATATGCCTAGACATCACACTGAGACATCTCCTAGACAAAAGGTAGGTAATTCACTTTCGTTCCGTATGCAGTCTTTCAATGTTCCATACAAACCAACTCCATATGTTGAACACTTTTCAAGGAAAATACAGTCAATGAATTCCTATGGAGAAAAATGAAGTTAACGGTTTGCAGGTAAGTACTTGTTTGTGGGAGTTGGTAATTTGGGGTTACAACCAGTGTTCCCCTAGGGTCGAGAATGCACTCTTGAAACACACTCAGTGGCATAGTCCGGCCGGCTGCAGAGTGCAGAGGCCCAATGTTATCCAATGGGAGATAGGGGGCATCTGGTTGGTGGGTGCTCACGAGCTGGCCACAAGGTTGTGGGAGAAAAGCTCCTGGTGTTAGGCTCAGTGCAATGGGGCATCTGAGTTAGCACCCAAAGTACACCCACAGCAGCACAGGGGCGGCTGGGTGCAAGGTGCTGTTTTTGCTTCGGGTGCCCTGTTGTTTGCAATGGGAATTTTCTGGTTGCAACAAAGCCTGCAGGCTCGGGACAAAGATCTTCTGAAGGTGACACTGGTTGGAGAGGTAGGTTGGGAAGCCTGGGGATGCTGGGACACTGTTGGTTGGGCCACCCAAGGCCGTTCGACGTCGGTGCAGGGGTGTCTTTAGGCGTCGGGTTTTCTTACCAGCTCCGGTTGCGGTCGGGGGGATCCTCCAGAAAGGGGCTGCAGGCTTTGTTTGGAGATTCAAGGCAGGTCAGAGATCACCAGATCTCTGGTCAAGATCGCTGGGCAGACCTCCTGAGGGTATTGGGCAATTCGGGCCTTGGGCGACGGGGGCAGAGTGGTTGTAGACTTGCGGTTTTGGCTGGAGCCAGAGTCTGTGGGTGAGCAAATCTGGGGCGCACAGGAGACAAAGTCTTGGGTTTGGAAGGCAGTCCTTGGTCCTTCAGGTTCTTGAGGCTGCTGGCTGATAAGAGGATGAGTACGTTCTCAAGTTCTAATCTCATGTGGAACTGTGACGGATCTTTGCTACTCCCTGTTCCCCATCTTAAAACCCCTCTCTCTCATACCCTTCCTTTCCTGGGTAGTTGGGCCTGCAGTTCCCAGCTGTGGTCAGGGTCCCCTTAACCGGCAGCATGCTCATTTTGTTATTCTGGAGTAGCACAACCCGGTGAGCAGGCTTTCGGATGCTTTGAAAATTTTGAAGGAGAAGGTAGAAAAAAACATTGCTGTATGGAGACCCTGGACTATAAGGTCAAGGAATCATCAAAATTTGTCCAAGGAAGTCATGGACAGGGATTGTTGGCTGTTCGGTCAGACCTCCCCTCCTGACTGATTTGGTGTGATGCCTTGCAACTTGTTGGATCCTATGCGGTAGAGGTGATGGGGTCTTCCCTATCCCGAGCGCGCAAGAACCTTGACTCCCTGAGAGGCAAGATGGCGGCCGATGCTTCGGCCGAGTGAGCTGGGTTAAACGCTCCCGGCTGTTGGCGCTCCCCCCCTCGAAATTGCTACGGTGAAGATATTGGAACCTGCTATGTTGTTATGCTGATATGCTCAAACCCTGAGCCAAACCATCAAAACTGACAGGGAAAGCTATGATCTTGCTTACGGTTGCTTCCCTTCTGTCATCGACGCGTAGACTACATTGGCGCTCCGGAGCCACCGGAGTGCTTTGGTCCTGGGTCGGGCACTCTCCTGCTTTTCCTCCCTTCTCCGCCGTCACCATTCCGCAGGCAGGCGGTGGGAAGATGCCGCCTAAGCTGGCCGCCAAGGGCCCTGCCAAGACTGTTAAAACCGGTAAAATTCAGCCCGGAGGAAGTACCGATACTGCTGGCAATCCAGGGGGGGCCCCGAAGACTCATAAATCTCCGCAAGAAGCTCCTTCAGAGCTGGCGAAGACAACTGCTGGTAAGGTTCCCTCTGCTTCTGTTTCTAATCTTGGTAAAAACACTGCTCCCCTGTTCTTGAAACGAACTTTGAGAAATACGGAGCAAAACTCTTGTAAAACTAAAACCATGAACTCTGGATTTTCAGCTGAGATAGCGGTTTCCCCCTCTTTGTCAGTGCTTGAAGCGAGCCACTCTTCTGGTCAAAAAAACGAGGGAGTTCTTCCTGCTAAAGACCTAAGACCGTTGGTAGTCTCAACGGACCCTCTCCAGGCCTTAGACATCTCGCCAGGATGCATTATGGGATCTGGAGTCCCTCCATTTTCACCTCAGGAAGTCTCTCCAAGTAAGGCTACCGTCTCAGTGGTGGATGCTCTTTCAGGGGGCAAGGGATGCAGGGAAGGATCGACGATTAACAACAGAGAGAGAATTGAGTCCAATCATGAATCTGTGCCCAACCATGAAATAGAACCTCTGGACAATTTTTTTTCACTGTCAGACGCATCCACCTCGGACGATGGCGATGACGATGAGGATGAAGATATTATCAATGGAGATTGGGCTGAATATGAGGCTGGTTCTACTAGCCAGGGTGAGGTGGACAACTGTCTTCTGGGGGGCTATATGAACCCGGACCCACCTGATGGTACAATTCGCAAACGCAAACCTTCAAATAGTCAAGAGTTTTTTACAAAATCCGTATCCTCCAAAGACCCCTCTCGTTCAGGGGAGAATTTGGTCTGGGACTATTCGTTTTCAACCACGCATCCTTACCCGCTGGCAGCTGGTAAGGACCAATTATCGGGTATTATAGACGCAATCCTACCCTCTCTCGATCCTTCAGTCCCTAAGAAACCTATTACCTTAGAGACTATCTATGATACGATGCTGTCACATAGGGCTGAAGCGAGACTCGAAAATGCCAGAATGCAGGGGGCATGCCGTAAACTGCAGAATGCTATCAGACGGGTTAACAAATCTTGCGCAGAAATTGGCATAAGAGTAGGGGAAACTGAAACCCGTATCTCTATGTTGGAAGATGAAGCTGTAATACAGAAGGGGTTGGTCAACGAGCTAAAGGCTCAAAAAGAAGACGCTACCTGGAAGCTCTCCGAGGTGGAAAATCGCATGAGATGCAACAATCTAAGGGTCTTGGGTATCCCGGAGGGCGCAGAAGGGGGTGATACGAGACAATTTATCATTCAGCTTTTTGCGGAAGCTTTTCCTGAACTATCTAAATGGAACTGGGATATCGATATCCAAAGAGCCCACCATTTTCCTTTTTATAACAAACCTCAGGTTCCTCGCCCCGGATCTGCAACTGTACACCCCCGTGCAATTTTGATCTTTATCAACAATTTTCTTGCTCGTGAAGACGTATATAACTTAGCTAGACCTAATCAGAAGAGAGCAGCCAAAGGCGTTAATTTTTTTGTTACACCTGATTTCTGTCACGAGACGAGGAGGTGGCAGCTCCGCCAGCTGATTCCCCCCTTTTTGGCTAAAGGGTGTCAAGCGTTTCTGCTCAATCCCGCAAAACTGAAAATAGTTTTTCAAGGCGAGAGCAAATTTTTTTTTTCTGAAATTTTAGCTAAGGAGTATCTACATTCACTCAAGCCTGGTTCCTAATTTGGGTTTAGTCTAAATGGTTACTTGCCCGGTTTTTCTCTTTTCTGAGTGTTTTGGGGGAGCGCCATAGGGAGCGTCTCCCACTCTCCATCACCAGGACCTTGGTCCTAATGCCTTCAAGTAGGGTGGGCTCAGTGGGTGGTGGGTGGGGGTTGGGGGTTGGGAGGGGCACATTTAAAATCATAAAACACCTTGTTCCACAGATCACTGATTTTTTGATTTTGTTTTCTTCGTATTGTAAATTTTATGTTTTATTCTGTAGGTTTATCCGCACTGGTTATTAAGAATATGCTGGCTTATGGCTGATAAGGGGATCAGAATAGGTACATATAACGTTTGCGGCCTCAACAATTTTGATAAACGGAAAAAGATCCAAGCAGAACTGAAAGTTACTCTTCCTGATATTATCTGTTTGCAGGAAACCCACATTTCTTGCACTCATAGGCAGAAGTTAACTGACTTAGGATATTCTATACTTGCCACATCTAAACAATCCGATACAAAATGCGGCGTCGCTATTTTAGCTCGACCCTCTTTAGTCCCTCTAGGTCGTTCTTCGGTGGATATCTTAGGTCGCTGGGCTATTTTCGAATGTTCAGTTGGGGGGACTAGCTTTACGTTATGTACTATATATGGCCCCAATTTGGACGAACCAAGTATCTTTAATTTTTTAAACGGGGAACTAGCTCTATGGCCTTCACCTTTCATTCTTTGTGGGGATTTGAACATTAATCTTTCCAGTAATTGGACATATCCTTCCTGCTCATATAAAGGTCGCAAACCTAAAGTCTTTCAAGCTCTTAGGAATTTGGTTCTGGACCACGGGTTGGTAGATGCCTGGAGCACGATTTGTCCACAGGAACCTGGGTACACCTTTTTTTCCCCTCCGCACAATAAATTGTTCCGATTAGATTATTTTTTATACCAGCTGCTTGGGCCCCTAGTACTCAAATCCAAATCTTTCCGAGACTTTTATCTGATCATGCCCCAGTAATTATATCTTTATCTAACATTCCTATGTCAAAAGGTATCAAGACCTTCTCTTTTGATAGGAAGCTATTATATGACCCCTTATTTTTGACACATATGAAGAAATGGATTCAGGACTTTTTTCTATGTAATCGTGGGTCTGCGGGGATATGGGACGCTTTTAAGGCTTGTTTCAGAGGCGAGGTTCTTAGCTTCGGTCTGTTTGCTCTCCCTCTCTCCACTCCCCTGCTACCGCTACGTATGGATCTGGGTAAACATCCAATTAGGGACATCGCAAGATTACGTCCACTGCTCTTCTGGGTCCGCCTGAGACGCACCCCTGAATTGGCTAGTTATGCTGACGCCTTGGATGAGATCATCAAGTTAAACACAGGTACCAAGATTAAATGGCTCTCCAACCTTAAGCGTTTGGTGACTGATATTGGCTATGGTGAGGAATGGCTTAACCAGACCCCACCACCAAAGCAAGTCATCAAAAAAGCATACTGGGCCTGGGTAAAGGGAGAGGAAGCAAGAAACCCTAAGAGAGGTTCCCTCACTAACTTGTTTCTTGAGCATAAGCTGGTGGCAAAATCTGTGCAATACCTTGATTACATTCAATGCCCCCGCGATAGAACGCTCTATATGAAGTTTAGGTTCGGGTCCCTACCACTTAACTCTTGGGTTGCAGGGTGGAATGGTCAGCCTTTAACATCTGCTGACTGCCCTGGGTGCCCTGCCCCTAATGAAACCATTCCCCATTTCCTCTTTGCATGCCCAATGTATAGGGCGGCCAGGAGGAAGTGGCTAAGACCCATTTGCAGGAATCTGGGGGTTGAGAATTACAGGGTGGCACTCCGCTGCCTCTCTACAGATGCTTCGTCCCTGGTGGTGGTGTGCGGGGTAGCCACATTTTTGGGGTGTGCCTGGCTAATCCGTTCTAAACTGTTAAAATCTCACAAGAGCGCGGTCACTGGAGACCCATGAGCACTCGTCCCTGTTACATCTCGAACTGTTTCTATGTTTTATTACCTGTTATAATCACTTTTTCTTTTTAAATTTCTTAATATTTGTTGTATATAAATGAATTTTAGGATGTTCGTAAATGTACATACTTTTATGATATTTTTATATCGAATAAAGTGATACAACGCATGGTATCTTGTGACCAGGGGAATCCCTGTGCGGTATACAGGACTAAGTGAGCTCGATAGACTGTCAATATCGGCTCAGGGACAAAGAAAACAATAATTTGTTCATCGACAAACCACAGGCCCCTCTTCGCCGGAACACAAGCTTCACCTGATTTCCCATATTCAAATTGTTCCATAATGTCCGATTTGCACCTCATTTCACACCCACGGGCTTAGTGTACCATCTGTGTAATACCCAGCGGTCCAAGTGAACAACACCTCTCAATTCTTTCAGATACCAACAGTTTTAAGAGACTGGTTGCACTAGGGAAAACCTTTTAGACTAAAAAATAAGATTGAGGTGTCTGCCCTATATCACATCCAGGGCCCATGCATACCATCTGTGTAACGCCCAGTAGTCCAAGCGGTGTGGCATCAACCCTGTATCACACCCAGGGACTAGCGCATTATCTGTGTACTGCTCAGCGGTCCAAGCAACAACTAATTTACCCTTCCTAGCATGCTGACTATCGAAAAAAGATGACCTCCGTGGAAAAGCCTCTGAGGCTGCCTTGCGACTACTCAGTTTAGGCACATAAAATAGGAAACTTTCTGGATTTTTTTCAGTGGCAGGGCATTCAAGTTAAATTTTTGCGCTTCTTTCTAGTTTGCCATACTCCAAATGCAGGGGACTAAGGATCAGATGTGGTCTCTTACCCTCCGACTTCAGCATGGACCTCAGCCCTGTGGATTCAGCAGACCTTCCAATCAATTGTGGCATCTGCTCACCTTCATTGCTGCTCAGATGTAAGTCCATCTGGGCGAGGTCCCTTTCCTTCAGCTGCAGTCGGCTTGAGGTATCAATCTCTCTTGGCTAGCTCACCAAAATTTTGCTCAAATTTTAATTTACCTTGAAAAATACCAAAAGACAAGAGGCTTTAGGCAAAACAGGAACAGTTGGTTTAATTGAACACTTTGGCCATGAGTACAGCTTACAGAAACGGGTCTGAGGATTGTCTCAAAGTACAATCAATCAGAGCGATTTTTAAACAGTTTGGGTGGCATAAAAGTACAACCAGCGATCCTTGTTTGGAAAAAAAATGCGAGCCTTGTCTGTGGAGCTGTAAATAAAAGGCCCCACATAACAAATGCAGGTGGGCCTAGACCAATGGTTCTTAAACTTTTCACTCCTGAGGACCCCCATAGAGTCACTATTGGAAGCCGGGGACCCCCAATCAATTTGTATGATTTACATATCAAACATTAAGACTGTAATTTGAAAGAATAAACACACACGTGTGCACATCAAACAAAGACTAGACTTGAATTACTAACGGTTTTAGTATTTTTTTGTTTAAAATATTTGCAAAAATCAAAAAACCTTAGTGGGAAGGTTGGTGTGCGACTAACTTATCATTGTTTGGTTTTAGTTCGCTGCCCAAGGCTCCTGCTCCTGCCAATGGCTGGACTGGAAACCTAAAGCTGCTCTGGCAAATGTTGTCACACCAGTCACTGTACAGTGCACACCAAGTGCAGCGAGTGAGCCTGACCCCTACAAACGGGGCTTTGGTGGGCTCTCTCCCAAGAAAATTTGGGGGTAAATGGTGCATTTTACAACACATTTGTCATTATATATTAAATTGTATTAACTTTTAAAGAATAGTAAATAATGAGCTGACTACGCACCAGAATACAACAATCTTTTGGCAATCTTCAATGATTGACAATATTCAATGATTCCCTCACTACTACCCTCCAACAGTGCCTCTCATCTTTCCATAGCCTCACTGTCACATGTATTTAATTTATTTTATAGCACCTCTCATACCACTGTAGGGTGTCAGAGCACTTTACACCACACACATACAGAGACAATGAATCATACGTGTGTAAATCAGTGAATAGAAAATGTTACGTAAGGCAAAGGGGACTACAAGGTGTAGGATTCACATGTTATCCATACAGTAGGCATTTTTTAAGAGTGCTTGGTCTGGAGAAGCACAAACTCAGGATTCAGAACATAACACAGGGGTTAGCGTTTTATTTCTACCCAAACAAACCTTTTTAGCAGCATCGGGATAATGAAAGACTGGAAAAAAGCATAACTTACTAACTCGTATCATGCAGTGTGCATGCAGCTCCTTGATGGCAATTCATAGCTCACTGTGCTAGATTACGATTGGAACATGTAAACTGCACAATAACAAAAGAATCTCTATCGCAAAAGCAGAAACCCTCTGAGCTATGCACAAAACATAATACTGCTTTTTAAAAAATGCATTGTAGACTTTCTTCACAACAGGCATATTAACCATCTGCACTTCCTTAGATTAGTTAAAACTGCCACTGGACAAAACCCCCATCTCTCTCCAGCAGGTAGTTATCTTGACACTTTTATTGCGGCCCAAAAACTGATGATTATTCAAGAAACTTTGCACTGGTTTTAAAACCGCTGCCTGCAGACCCCAGTTTGGGAACCACTGGCCTAGACCTTGCATAGACACAATGTGGGCCAATGGGTATTATGTTCAGATGTCTGGCATGAGGGGTGCATGGTCATTGCATATACTGTGTGTACTGTGTCCTGATCGGCTGCGTGTCCCTAACTCTATGTGGCATCCAACTTTATGGTGTTTTTGAAATGCACACACTCCTCTCTCCATGTGTGCTTTATTGGGGCCAGTTTCCCTGGACTATTGTTGTGTCGCTCTGCTTATCTGGGGGATGGGCCTGAGTTTCGTTTGTTTGTTTGTCCACCCCACCTGTGACTTGTCAATTAATTACAGCAGGCCTAGGTTGCAGAGCCTGCCTGATCATGTATTTCTGAGTCGGGTTGAAGAAGAGTTCATTATGAGCAAATTTGATAATAGTAATGCGATTTCATTCATGTATGTGAGTACACCATTATAAGCATTCACAATGTCTTTATCAATATCAACAGGTTCTTCTAGATCATAATCAAGTAAAAGGGAAGAAGATGGCTGTGCTGTCTCGATGTTTACCTCACAATAGAGCGCAGATGTTGGACTGGCCACATGTGAAGAAATATGTCAGTCAAAGAAAAGTCGACATGCTACAGCACCAAAGTCATTCAAACATTGTCCAAAGATTATACTGAAAATAAATGGTTGTTCAATACCTTTCATCATTGACAGTGGTGCTTCGATACAAATTATGCTTGAGGAGAAATATAATGAATTGTCTCCATTACTGTACTGATGCCATCGAAAAACAAAGTGTATACATGGGCTGCATTGGCGCCCTTAAAAAGTTTAAAAAAATTGTAGCGATGATGAAATGTAAGAAAACGAAGGTACAAGCAACCATCTATGAGCTTCAGAGTACAGCATCAAGTACCTGTCTGCTCAGTTTCAGCACAGCTGCAGATATGGGACTGATTTCCGCAAACTACAACATGAATGTTCACCATGAAATAGCAAGTCAATTCCTTTAATTGTTTCATGGTTTAGGGAAGGAAAAGACTAAGAAATTAAAGCTGCATATTAATAGGCATATCCGTCCTGTTGCTGAAAGATATAGACAATTTGCTTTTCATTTAGAAAGTGCTGTTTAAAAAGAAATTGAATTGTTACTTAAGCAGGATATCATTGAGCAATCTTCTGGTCCCACACCATGGGTTTCTCCCATAGTGGTAGTGCCCAAAAAGGCCAGTGAAGGAGCTGTAGGCATATGCGTTGACATGCATCAGGCAAACAAGGCAATTGAAGGACAACGACATTGAGGTCTACACATTGCTGACATGACATGACAACATAATTAAATGGTGCAAAGGTCTCCTCTCGCCTTGATTTAAATAAAGGTTATCAGCAGTTCGAACTCAAAGAAAATTGCAGGTATATTACAACCTTTTATATACATGTTGGTCTGTTTCGACATGAAAGATTATGTTTTGGTGTGTAATTGGCTGAAGAACATTTTCAAGATGTCATTTGACGTATTATACAGTCTGCCATGAATGCGTTCAACTATAATGATGACATATTCGTTTTTTTAAGATAAGGCTCTCACACAAGTATGTTGTTTACTTGCGGATGCATGTTTTGCTTTGAATGCAGATAAATGTGAGTTCCACAAGACAAATTTAAAATTCTTTGTCCATATCCTCTCTGATGGGAGTATCACACACAATCCTGCTAAAGTTTAAACGCTGTCAAATGCTGATCCCCCACAAGATGTTTCCATGATGTGTTCATTTCTTGGCATGGCCAGCTACTGTTACAGATATATACAAGCTATTGCCACTGTAAGTGCTCCATTGAGAGAGCTGACAAAGAAGAATGTTTCATTTCATTGGTCAAATTAACGTAAGAACAGTTTTAAGAAAATCAATCAAGTCATTGAGAATGCTACTGAAATGGTGTATTTCAGTCTGAAGCTTCATACAGAGGTTGTTGTCGACGCTAGCCCTGTCGGGCTTAGATGCCATCCTTGCACAGCACAGCGGACACCCAAATGCTTGAAGGCATTTTCTGGTATATGCCAAACAGAACGTGTTTATTCACAAGCTGAAAAAGAAAGTTTAGCCGTGGTACAGGTATGTGAACATTTCCATGCGTTCCTGTATGCAAGATGGTTACTGATCATCAAGCTTTATTAACTATATTTGGCAATACAAAGGCCAAGATGCCTCCTCACATTTAATGATGGGGACTATGTTTACAAGAGTTCAATTATAATATCCAGGGAAGGACCAGAACACTGCTGACTATGTTTACAGAGTGTCTAAACAAGGTCACGGTACCCCATCCAAAATGGCTGAAGCCTACATCAGTTTGATTGTAAAACCAAACACACCATCTGCTATTTCGTTAGTCCAGATTATCACTGCTACGAGCCATGATGGCGAAATGCTAAAGTTGGAAGATATAATCACACATCAGTCATGGAACTGACACCCTTGACCTCTCAACAGTGATAGTGAATATCAAAAATACAAAAATGTCAAAGATTGATTCTCTATAACTCAGGAAGGTGCTATATTGCGAGGGTTGAAGCAGATGATTGTAGCGGCCACAAACGATATCATGGAATCGTTGCCACAAAACAAGCTCTTTGAGATCCAGACTGGTTTCCGTATTTCAATTAATGGGTTGAGAAGGAACTAAAGTCCTGTAATCTGTTCAACTGCCTTTCTACTAAAGCTACTCAACACACCTTCAGAACTCCTGAACCATGCCTGGGAGAGAGTTGCCATTAACGTTTTTGGTCCACTTGACAATGGACATTACCTGATGGTGATTGTGCACGAATACTCACGAATACTCCCCTTAATTGAGGATCTTTCATCTACCACTAAAGACAGAGAAATTAAGAGATTAGATGGCATCTTTGTGACATGGGGTGTTCCAGCCGTGTTGAAATCTGACAATGGCCCGGCATTTAACAGTCGTGTGTTTAAAGATCTCTTAGAGCATCTGAGTATAAAGCATTAAAAGGGCATACCTTTGCAGTATTAATGAAAAACACTGAAAATAGTATGGAGTACTTTTTGGAATAAAGTTCAAAGAGAAATGGAACTTAATTTTGGAATCTTATTGAATGATTAATTTATTCCCTGTGCATCCTGTATGGAACCAGATTAGGCTCCAGTGATTGAATGTATACTCGTGCACATGGACAGAGCACTTAACCAGGATGGCATACTTAACATTGCCTAGAGCATTTTGAAACGGGCTGAGGAACCATTTACATTGGTGTGCACTCTACCATATGAAGAGAAGAAAAACATCCAGCCAGCACAAAATCAAGCAGAGTGTGGAAAAATGGCAACTTTGTCCCATCCAGTGGAATTATCATTATTCACTTCCTCTGGATTTACCAGACACTGTCACTGCCCAAATAGTTCTAACACAAGTGTGCCAATACTTCCAATAATGAAACATGAGTGCTCACATGGTGTGCAATTTGTCCACTTTGTCAAAAAGAAAATGGGGATGGTGATAAATACGCCAAAGTGAACAGCCTGTGTCAAACGTCACCAGGTACTCAAAAATATTTTAAACTGAGTTTCAGTGGCTCCTATATAGGATAGTAGTTCTCATGCATGACTGAACTACAAAAGAAATGGAAAACAGACCTCTATAAGTACACTTAGGTAATACAACAGAGTTGGCAAGCATAATGATGAGTAAAGCAGGTTTGAAAAACACTCTACAATACATTGCATTCAGTTAAGGTAGTTCTCATGTATGACTGAGCTACAAAAGTTAAAGAGAACACACCTCCAGATGCATACTGAATTGGCAAGAATAATACTGATCAAAACATTGTAGATGGAGGGGGCGCGGCTTAAGCGCCTAAACAAGATGGCGGCGTTTTGCTGAGCTCCGTTTTTCAAGGAGCTAATGAAGGAATTTTTAGCCGCGTTGTGATGCTTTATGCCGCTCCCTAAGCTGGTTTTATGTATATGAATGTAGCGGTACACTACTGACCCAGCAGGTGAGCTCTTGGACCTGCTTTTTCTTTAACTTTTTGGCGCGACGACGTTTCCTCTCATATACGAGCTGCCGCCATTTTGTTAGCGCGCCGCTGGTAATTCTGCTTCTTCAAGTTTACACGTGGCAAAATCTGCAAAGGGATCACTTCTCTGATGTCTAGTGAGTAACTAAAAGACTGACAATTGGTCCAGTTCTAGTGTTTTCTATTATAAAAGCAGAAATATTTATGATTACCCTTTTTTTGTCAGCACAAGTCATATGTACAACTGAGGAATCCTGGAGCTACCTTTACGAATATTAACTTGTCAGATGTTCCTTTTGCCAGTATGGATAACAAAGTGCTTATTTAAGAGTGTTTGATGGCTAAGGAGGACACTAAAAGATGCTTATTTGATTCGCAAGCGTTTCAGCCAAGTGATATCTAACTTTGTTCTCACCACTTGTATGCCTTTGAATTTATAGTCAAACAAGGTCAACTACTCTCTAAAATATCTGCAGCTGGCAGATTGCATCACTGTTGGCACCAACTACTACATCACTAACGTGTGTTTAAGAGAATGAAGCAATTCCTTATCAAATATCTAACACAACGTAATTCTCTTCATTATGGAGTAAGTGTAGGGGCTCATAACACCTCATGGCATTGTTAAAAATATGCGTGCAGAGAGGTGGCTTATGTGTCTAAACTAGATGGAGATAATTTGCTGAACTCCGTCTTTCACGGAAGTTACGATGAAACCTTCAGCCACTTCGAAATCTCTTCTACAACTCCCTAATCCGTTTTCATGCCTGGATATGCAATGACATGCTACTTATTCAACTGGTGAGTTCATGAACCTGCTAACTCTGTGACTTTGCTGTGATGTTACTCACTCCTCAAATTGTGAGAGGCCACCATTTTACTTGTGCACTGTTCACAGTACTTCAACTCTAATTCTTAACTCTGCAAACACAGTTCTGTGTTCTCATTTCCAACTCACCTCATTAGCAATTTTTCTTCTTGTGTGCATTGTGAATCTCCATACTAAACATGGGAAGTCATTGTTCCAAGCTCTCCATTTGCTTATGTTGGTCAGCTAAAATGTCATTGCTCTCTATGAATGTAGCGCCTAATGTGCTACCTATAATGTTTCTCCTCTCTATCTATTGTGGCAAATATTACATGAGTTTCCTGTATAACAGTATATATTCTTATCACACTTTTATGTCTGATGATACTACTGTTTTGACCCCACGCTCCCCATAATGTGCTTGTATCTGAGGGTTTTGTGAGTGCGATTTTATATAATTTTGAAGCGATATACTGAGGGTCTGTTTACTGTTATCTCGTTACAGTCTTGATAACCAGTGGATCTTTCTACAATCCTTTGTTTTAATACTTACTACGCTGTATCACACACTTGCTTCTGTTCACTGACTGAGTTTCATTACCATAGTGTGTATATTATTGCATACAGTATATTGTTCCTATCTCTCATTCGTCATCTATTGTATGGGCAGGCTTCCCACTATAAGAAAATTACCTCACCGTCAGGTGCAGACCATCAAGATGCTAGTCACTCTCTTAACCTTACAAAAAGCCTCTTCATCTGGCACCACACCCAAAAGAGTTAAAAATGATCCTCCATCTCCAGTCCAGTCATCCTCTAACCCAGTCCTGGATTCAATTCTTGATGAACTTTGTGCACTAAAACCATTCATGACCACTGCTAATGAAAAATTACAACAAATTGAAGACCGATGGATCAACATGGAAGGGAAAATATTTGAAATGAAACAACATATGGGTCAATTGCAAGACATTGCTACCAAGGTACCTTTGCTGGAACAAGAAATCCATAAACTCAAAATTCATACTGAAGATCTTGAAAATTGAAACATGAGGAACAATCTTCGTCTCTTTGGTTTGCCTGAAAATGTTGAAGGCCCTGACATTCTTTCCTTCTTAAAAACATTTCTGCCTGACCTTAACCCCTTCAGTGCCCATGACGAGCTGGACTCGTCATGGGCTGCGGTGGCGCTGTGCCCATGACGAGTCCAGCTCGTCATGAACTCCGCCCACTAATACAAAGCGCGGCACTGGGCGGGGAAAGGGGCGGGCATGCAAGGGGTTAATCTTCAGTCTTCTACTCCTTTGTACATTCAGTGGGCATACCGTCTTTGTAGCCCTCAATCTCAATCAAACAGACCACATGGTATAATGCGCTTCCTATATTTCACTGATCTGATGCGCGTATTAAAATCTGCCAGAGAAAAACGTCGCCTTACTTGTCTGGTCATAACATTTTTATCTCGCAGGATCTCTCTAACGCAACTAATGCTAGACACAAAGAATTTCTAGCACTTCGTCCTCAATTAAGATCCATGAACATTCGCTATGGCATACTACATCCTTGTTTATGCAAAATTACTCATGATGGTATCTCCCGCTCGTTTGAAGACCCATCCGAACTAAAACTGTTTTTGCAAAGCATCACTAAGATACCTATGGACTTTAATACTCATTGTTCTTAATCTGTTTAACTATTACTGATTCCAGTTTGCTTGTTTCTGGTTGTAATATTTAACTTTTATTTTTTCATAAGGTGATATGCGCCTTGATTCTCTTCACCTTTTATCCTTCTTACTCGTTATCTCTATCTCCATTGCTGTTCTTGTTACTGAGTGCTGACATGCCCGGTTCAAGTTTCTTATTCTTTTTACTTCAGATCTGGCTCTATGTCCTTGATCTGTCCCTATTTCTCTTCATCTCTTTTATCCTTATTTCGTTCTTTTCTTTCCTATACCCTCCTTTTCTTGTTCTCTCTCCATTCTATCTCTCTTAATCTTCTTCTTCCTTCTTTTCCTATTTCTCCTATCTTTATTTTTATGAGTGCATATTTGTTATACTTCCTTACGTGCTTTTTATTTCATCATGTTACCCACCATTTGATATTCGGTGTCGTTTTTGTAATCATTGTTATCCCTACAGATCGTCAATATTGTACCTGTACCCATGTCTTTTAAACATCAACATGTTTAATGTCGTATCGTGGAATGTTTGTGGTCTGGATCATCCTGTCAAGCGTCAAAAGGTACTTTCCCATTTATCGAAACTTAATTGTCAAATTGCCTTTTTACAAGAAACCCATTGTAACAATGTCGAATATCTCAAACTCAAACGTCAATGGGTAAGTCAAGTTGTATTCTCCCCTGCTGTTAATCATAAGGGTGGTGTCACCATCCTATGTCATAAATCTTTAAAATTGCAAATTGTATCTACAGAAAATGATACGAGTGAACGATGGGTAAATCTTAATGCCACAGTTCATAATAAGCTGGTCACCTTCTTCAATATTTATGGACCAGTTAAATCTGACACCGACTTTTGGCATACTATCAAATTAAAATATCCTCAATTACTAACCCCAATATTATTGTAGCTGGTGATTTTAACAACTGGATGGACCCCTTTTCTGACAGAAATCAGATTGTAAATTTAAACCAGATAAGTCACACAAAGCATTTCAAGTGGCTTTCACCTCTCGTCCATGCATGGAAAACTAGTAATCCTGATAAACAGGAATTTACATACTTTTCAAACGTCTACCACACTTTGTCACGCATAGATTATATTTTGATCTCAAAATCCTTACCCCCTACACTCCAAACTTCTGAGATTAGTTCCATTTTTATTTCTGCTCATGCCCCTGTTTCAGTCTCCCTTAATGTATCCCTTGCTATATCCAAACATACTAGGTGGAAATTCAATAATCACCTACTATCTGACCAAACTTTTATTTCAGATGCTACCTCTTTTCTAAAAGAATTTTTTCAAATCAACAAACCAAATGATACCTCTGTTCACAATAATTGGGATGCCTTTAAAGCCTCCTTCAGAGTCATTACTATTGCATACACTGCTAGAAAGAAAAAACACTTAAAGTCCCAATATCGTTCTTCTCTATCACATATTAAAACCCTTGAACATGCTTATTTCACCTCTAAATCCCCTGATCATCTTAGAGATCTTATTAAGGCCTAAATCTGGTTTAACAAAATTAGCTACAACTGATGCCTGTAACATCCTTCTCAAAATAAAATCTAAGTATCACGGGTGTCAAAACAAAGCAGGTACACTGCTGGCCAATTATCTAAAAATCAAATCGGAGAGGAAGACCATTGGACCTATTCGTAATACCTCTACTAATACTTTACTAAACTCTGACTTAGATATTGTCAATGCCTTTCAATCCTATTTCGACTCATTATATATGGATCATATCCACCCCACTGAAAATAATATCCAGACGTTCTTCGATGATCTCCCTCCTCCTCGTTCTATACCTGATGCTATAGCCCTCTTGGAAAAAGATATAACCCTTCAAGAGATATTAGATGCAATTAAATCTTTTAAGAGAGCTAAGGCACCTGGCCCAGAGGGTTTTCCATTGAATTCTTTTCTTCCTTTTCTTCTGTCTTTGCTCCTCATTTACACAAACGATTTACTTGTTTTCTATCACATTCCAAACCTGAAGGCTGCTTTCTTGATGCTCTCATTGTAATTAGGGCTCCCGGTTTTATGGTATTTATTTTTTTGCCATTTCCGTCTGTATTTATCCATATTTATTTTTTGGGCATTTTTTCTGTATTTATCCACATTTATTTTTGCCACAAGCAAAAGACGACGCTACATCTAGTATTTTTCCACATTTATTTAAATTGACAATTTTATTCATTTTCTAGTACAATACAGGCTATATTGTACCAGAAAACAAATAAAAAAATGGTTAAAAAAAGGGCAGGAAGTGTAGGGTGGAGAGAGGAGCGCGAGGTGGAAGCATTACTATAGAGCCTTTGGTGTTTGGTACCCCTAAATTTCTTTGGAACAATAAACCTGCTCAAATCGCTCTTTCTAAATTAATTAAATCAAAAACATGAAGGGGGTGTACGGTTTCCTAATTTTAAATTATATCACACTGCCTCTTTAATACGACAAATTCATGCATTGAATAGACAATACCATGATGAACCAATACCTAGTTGGATTAACTTGGAACGTTCTTTATTACATGATTCCTCTTTCTATGACACTTGTTTTATGTCCAATTGCACTTTTATATCCAAACATCCCATTTTAAAATACTCCGAACACTTGATGCATTCTCTCTTCATGGATTGCTCTAATTTTCATCAAGTTTTTCTTGCCTCCTCTATTTGGTACAATAAATGTATTACGTTTTGCCAGAAATCTTCCTACTTCACACTCTGGAAGGAAAAGAATATCATATAGGTTCACCAACTTGTTTCCCATACCTCAGTTTTATCTTTCACTACACTACAAAACCTTTACGAGTTACCCTTTCAATGTCTAACCCAATACTCCCAATTATCACAGGAACTTCAATCATTTCTAACTATCAGAAACTTTCCTCCCAATATTACTCCATTTACTCCTCTGACTCCTTTGTATAATATATCTCCTGGCTCTAACCTGAAAGCCTCTCTTATATACAGACTTCTCTCTACTCCTCTGTCTGAAAGACAGAAATCACCAACTGAGTTAGCATGGGAACTAGACCTTTCTATGTCTCTTTCAATTAAAAAATGGAACAAACTATGGCATAAACCTTTTACTACCTCTAAAGCTGCTAATATTACTCAATCGTTATTTTTCATATATAATGGGACTGTTAGGACACCCATATTTATACACAAAATCAACCCTTCCTTTTCCTCCCTTTGCTGGTCATGTCTTTCCATTGATGGCACACTACTTCATTTATTATACCATTGTCCTAAGGTTACCAAATTTTTGGAATCAATTTGGACCAAATGTTCCAAGATATTTAATCTTTGTACTCCACTGTCAATTCATAATGTTTCTCTTGGATCTATGTCTGATGATTTTCATGACACCTCATTGAAATTTAAATTACTTGACCTTTTTATTGCTCTTGCCTTTAAAGTCATTCTTTCTTGCTGGAAGGACAATTCTAAAATATGTATGTTAACATGTTGGAACTTTATTTGCAACAAACATAGAATCTCTACTGTTTCATCCAAAACTCAATCTCTAAAAAATAAAAATGATCTACTATGGTTACCTTTTACTACTTTTCTTTCTGCACAATCATCTCTACATTAACTATTTTCTGTCTACACTCTTTTTATTCCTCTCACTCCTCTATTTCATTCTTTTCTCTTTTCTTTCTCTTTTCTCTCACTTCCCTTTCTCTATCCTGAATTAATTTTTTTTTTAAACTAATTTAGTGATAGGTACCCTAATCTCTTCTATTTTAATCTTTTCAATAAGTTGTATTTTACCTATTTTGTATTTATTAATTTTATGTTACTTACGTTTCTTATACAAGATGTATTTCTTGGTACTTCTTATTCTATTCAATAAAATGTATTAAAAGAAAAAAAAAGCATTGTGGATGTACATTAGGAGAGGTTTCCCTCTTTAAGATTTAAGGAAAGTAGCTTCATTGGACATGATGGGATCTGCATTTGATGTAAAAGTAATACATATAATGCAATCTAATATTCTGTACGTTATGTTAGTTAATGAATTTTATTAGTTACAAACGTTCGTTTTCCTATTTTTTCTTACATTTCCCAGTAGTTTTTTCATGCAGATTTGTAGATTTGTAGTTAAAGGTCTATTTTTCCCGTCTGGCTTTTTGAGAGAATAGTGCTTTGCTTTTTCGAAAGTGGAGATATGAAACAGAGAGAAAGGAAATATATTTAATTAATTTTTATTTGTTAAATGTTTCTTTTTTATTCTGTTTCTTTGCTTTAGTCATTTAAAAAGTTTTAGAGAATATGTACTTTCTTTTTTCTTGATGGTTTCCTTTTATTTTTGGACAGTTTATCAGGCTTCTATATCCACAGTTCAGGGTTCAGGCAGAAAAATTGATTGTTTTCTCTTGCATAAATAGAGCTTTGTTAATTGTGCGTTTGTTCTGATTTGCTAACAGTGTTTATATGTGAGAGGAAATGTGTTTTGTTATTTTTATATTTTCTTTGGCACTTTCCTTAAATAGAAAACGCTAATTTAGGTGTACATGTTCAATATTTTCTGCACTGTTTTTAATGTACAGTTCAAAATATTTTATGGATATATTTAAAAAAATGTTTTTTATATGATGTCGATATTTTATTTTTTTGGGGATATTTTACATTTAGATATTATTGTGTGTTTACATAACATTGATAGGTCGATATTTAGGGGCCTATTACGATGTTGGGTGGACTTGCGTCTTCCGGACTGAAACCTGGGTCCTAACCGCCTCATTATGATGCGACTGCACATGCTGCGGTCACATTCCAACATTTCGCTATGGGAGCATGTGTTAGGGCCGTAAACCGCTCAGTAATAGCGGCGCTTACTTCCTTTTGGCTCCACAACTCAGAACGGTGTGCACACCAGTTTTTGACCTGTCAGAAAAGATTAATGTCTCAAAATTCGACGATAAGAAAACTACATTCTTGTTGCTTCCTGAGGAGAGAAAGAAGAAAATTCATCACTTCTCTATGAAGGACAGTAATAGTAGAGATTAAGAGATTAAGAGATAATGTTGTTGACTTCTTGTGCTTAAAAGACAACTCTCCTGAATTCCTATTGTTCATTATGTCGTTCATGAAGAAATTCTATTCTCTCAAATCTATAAGATAATTTGGAGAAAACTGAGGTTATTAAATACAGTCTTATAATCTCCAGAGAGGGGCTAGCCAACACAGTGTTCAGGTAGAGAAGAGAGTATTGTATTAGAATATTAATTAGAGGATAGGAAGTTAGGTAGGATGTACTAACCTTGTCTCTTGTCATTTTAGCTACAGACTTACCACAGAAAATTCCCTGAATACCAGACCATCAATAAGTGTTGAGGGAAGACTGAGGATGGTTTGCTGAACCTGGAGATGGTCTCTCTGTTGTCCCATTCCCCTTTCCCCCTGGTGGATGCGAGAGACAGATTATCTCATTTGAATCGGAAAACTTTCTGACATTCATTTGGATTATGGGCCGCCCCATCGGGAGCCAGCCGGAATGACCGGCTGGTTTCAATTCCGACCAGCTGAATCAAATCAGCCGGTTGGAATTGAAACCGACGATGTCGGTCGTAAAGCTTCCGACCTGATGTCGGAGGCCTTACAACTGACACCATAATAGGCCCCTCAATCTATATATATATTAAGCACTGATATTGTGATTAAAACGATATTTAGACTCACAATATTACTGTTCTGGGTATTTTCTATTTTACATAGGTGCTATTCAAAGTCAATACTGTGGTTATCAATATTTTTGAATTGATATTGTTGTATCTTGATATTTGTGTTGTCAATATTCAGTAGCATATCTCTTGTGCAATTTAATCCATTGTGACTGTCACTAGGATAGAGCAAGCATCAACACCAATGACCCTTAGAATAGCATTGTGTGACACTAACCGAATGGAAAAAAATCTCAACAGACCTGCATCTATAAGATCAATACATAGTCTACATGAGAATGAAAACCACCCTATTGTGCTATTAGTCCAGACCGTTGGTCACTTTGGTCAGTGATTCAACACAACCGATTGCTTAGATATCTCCAGTCTTGAAAAGACCATAAGACAGGCCTACTCCTCCACCAGGAATCAGCTGACGAACAACAGCTTCGATGATCATTTTGATTATACATAATAACGCCCACTGCCTCCCTACATGCCAATGCTTCAGTAAGGCCATTATAGGCAGTTACCTTAGGCCACACCCACAAAATACTAAATGAGCCCTTTTTGCTGGGGGAAGGATAGCACTCAAACAGCAATCTGGCATTTTGCTTGTGGCATATAAAGTCTTTACTTGGGAGCTGCGCTTATGGATGTCATATGAAGAGAGTTGAGTTTCCAGTGCAAGGAATGTGTACTAGCTTTTGATCAATTTCATGCCTCCTTTGTTATTTATATAGCTCTCCGCTGCTTTCTAGTGAGGTTTCCTGCTTCATTAATTAACATGCAAGACCACTAAATTAGTTACATTAACCAAATTCGATTTCTTCTGAGCTGTAACTTTTTGTGAAATGTTACAGAATAGAAAATCAATAGGTGGCTGACAAATGACATTAAAGAAAGTTGTCATTCCAGAGCATGACTGTCCTGTTGTAGGCATTTCAAGGGAGCCAGATGTGAGAAAAAGGGCATGGGTTCATTAGAAAACAAGCATTGACAAAGTCAGTCCGTCTGGCCTTCAGTGGTGACCTTTATTGTCATTGCCTACACTTATTTTGCTAGTGAGTGGTTCTTGGATGAAGGCACACATTGTACAGAACAAAGCATTCTCATAAAGCCAATATTTATCTATCTATAATTAAAAATGTGTGTGTTTTTTTAATGTGAAAGCGCACATTGTACCAGTAGTCTCTGGCATTGAAATGGACTACATATTGTGAGACTGTGCACATTGTGCCATAGCAGACTGCTGTCACTCACACTCAGGTAAGTCAGGGACTGATCTGGGATGACCCTGTCACCATCCTCTGTGCTGTGGTAGGCAGAAGCCAAATATGAGTTACAGTACAGCAGACCAATGGATGAAGAGGGCTGACTAAAAGTCCTTTTAGGTATGTATAATCTATAGATTTTTAACTTTAAAAAAGTTATTGGCTAATGCCAGACCTAAAGAATGATTCCACTGTAGTGGAAAATGTCATTTAGGATACTTTGCAATGTATTTTTTAACAAAAGTCATGCAGCATTACAATAGCTGCACCATTTCATGAAGGAAATCTCATGATTTGGTTAATTAGGTGTGTGGCTTTTAAATTGTGTAACAGGGTGGTGGGATGAGGTTTGCTTGTTTAAATCAAGGTGAAAATATATTCTTGTTGCACTCATTAAAGTCATGCGTTGTTTTGCACAGAGACAGGTGTAGATGCAAATAGTGGCCCTTCGTATTCCTTAAGAATATGGACACAAACAGCGGCTTCATAGGTGCAATTAGAACTACCTCAGTTAAACTGAGCTCTTTATTGGCTCAGCGTATAAAGGCATAAGAGAAAATAACCCTAAAATCAGCAAGGATAGGCAAGGGGCTGTTTTGAAAGGGAAACACTTTGGCCCTCATTATTGTTTCTGCACAACAGGATTTCGTGAGCAAATAACACCTACATCAACACAAGTTTTAACAGGTGTGGAATAGCACATGGTAAATCAAAATGTTTTTTCCATGAGACCATTTTCGCCAAATGAAAGCACGAGGAAAATGTGCATGGAAATTGACCAGTAATCAGGAATGACATGTTTCTGTATTTGTATTTTTAGGTATTTGTAGAGCGTAACATTCATCCCAACAGACATCACGGCGCTAGGACCCAATGCAATACATTGAGAAGAAATGTGGGTCATTCTGGGTTATTGAATATGGGGTCAGTAACTGGGGAACAGGAAAGTTTTTAGCTTCTTTCTAAAAAGCAGATAGTTATCTGTCAGGTGTAAATCAAGTGGGAGGACGTTCCAGAGGACCGCAACAGCCTTGGAGAAGGGTCAGTCACCTGACCTTGGTTGTACATTTAAACGTTGCAAGGGCCTGATGGCGTGATCTCAGGTTGTGTTATGGAACTTGGAATTCCATTCTATTTTGCATAATGTGTGGCCCTTTCTGCTGTAGAGTTCTGTGGGTGTAACAAAGGAGCTTAAATTTGGCTCTATGGCGCACCGGCAACCAGTGTAGCTCCTTCATGCGGTAGGATGCTGAGCTGTATTTGTTTTAACTGCAGATCAGTTTAGCGGCAGCGTTCTGGACTACCTGGAGTCGGGAAAAAAGGTATTCGGCCATGTCAACATAAAGTGCATTTCCATAGTCCAGCCTGCTCAGGAAAAGGGCCTATGTCACCGTTTTCCTGCAATTCAAGGGGATCCAGGGAAAAAGACTCCTGAAAAGCTCCAATGTGGCGAAACTTTTTCCGCACAATTTGCGTACCTGATCCTGCATAGATAGGGCATCATCAAAAATAATGCCCAAGTTTTTTGCAGCATGCTTGGGCTCTGGGTCGGTGCCTATGGCTTGAGGCCATCAGCTGCTATCCCAAATTGCATGTGGTCCCCCGAAGAGCAAAATCTCAGACTTTCCAGCGTTTAGTTTTAGGCAGTGCTCAGTCTGCGATTTCGGTGAGGCAGTTGATTAGGTTGCTCTTAGTAGCTGTGTTGGTCGGCTATCAACCAGGGGGATCATTAATTGTGTGTCATCGGCGTATGAGCAGATATCAAAGCCCCATTTCCTGCTGATGTCTGCCAAGTAGGAGACATATCCGTTAAAAAGGGTGGGGCTTAGGGAGGCTCCCTGTGGAACTCCGTATTTAATGCTTTTTGTGGAGGAGGAGCAAGATCCCATTTGGATTTTTTGGGTACGATTTTTCAGGAAAGATGCGAACCATGACAGGGCTTTTGAACATAATCCTTTTTCGTGGAGGATTCGTAGTAGGTTGTTATGAGATACAGTATTGAAAGCCGTGGTAAGGTCCAAAAGGATCAAAGCTACGGCTCTGCCTTGATTAACTAAGGGTCTGATGTTATCAGATACCGCAAGTAAGGTGGCCTCGGTGCTGTTATTTGCCCTAAAGCCAGTCTGCGGGTTTGGGAGCTGGTTTTTCCGTATCTGTCAAGTTATTTTCCCATTCTGGGACCGAACCCTCACGGCCGGTAACTGGGGACGATTTACTGATTGAAATCGGTAACTCCTGTCCCAGTATCTCCTCCTACTATAAATGTGTGACTCAGAACGAGGCCCTGTAAGTGAACTCTTCTACCTCCGGCCGCAGGAACATTTCAGAATTTACTACAACAAGAGCCCTTTGCTAGTGTACTAAAAAACAACTATTTGATTAACTGTACCGCAGTCAATAGCGTGAATGCCTTTTAAGGTGACACTGACATGATTCAAATGCTGAGAGTTGATTCGCAAAGTCATGAACATAATACAGTGTGTATATTTTTAATCTCAGTGAATACGGGGGGGATTATTGAAATCTACAGTCGCCAGGCTTGGAAGGCCCGGCGGCCATTTTGCGGAGAGAAAACGTGTATCAACAGTAGGCTTAGAAAGCTCTATTTCTCTTCCCTGGGTGGGCTGAAGATGAAATAATTTATGAAAGCTCCTTTTGAAACCCATCTTCCCAGGTCATTTGTCTTGTTAAAGAAAGCAAAATATTTTCTGCAGTACTTAGAAGCAGAAAAGCTCAAGATGGGGGTCTAGCAATTGCTACTTATTGCAAAAACGAGCTAGCTCGTCTATAGACATGCATCATTTATTTGGGTGGTATGAAACGCCAAAATGTATGCATCCAAATTTAATACCTTGGCTAAATAATTATTGAACTTCAAAGCAAAACACACTTGGCAATGACGTGTGCGACACTTTGCACTGCTATTTAAGTCTTTATCACAGCATTTCAGAAGCCAATTATGTTTACTGATTAGCAGTTAATCTTAACATTTTATAATCCTAATTCACTAAGTATTTTTATTGGGAGCTTTTTGTCTGGTGAAATGACTGATGAGATCGAATATTTCAGGCCTGATTTAGAATTCCATGTTAATGGAAAACCCTCTTTTTAGAGAAAGTGGTAAATGTTAAAGATCAGCACTTGTTCCAAACACCAGACGGTTTATTAGTTACCACCCACCTTTAGATCAGACCTAGGTATTTTTTTTAATTCCACCAATTGGTTTTATTTTTAGGGGTCACTCCCCCATTATGGCGGAGAAGCGTCTCCCCGCTGAAAAATAAAATGATAATAAAACCTCTTTGTTATCGTTTTATTTTTCAAAGCTCCCGGCCGAGGTTTGGGGGGACCATTCTGCCGAGCGTCACGCTGCAGGAGGAGTTTTGGAGCACTTGTAAGTGTGCATGTCAGGCCGGCCAAACAGACATGCGCAATCATGTTTCTCCAACCCGGCTGTGTTGTACAGCTGCGTTGGAGAAAAGCTCCAGGCTTCCAGGGCCTGAGCGATCGTCAAGGCAGCCAGGTCAGGCCAATCACAGCTATGCTCTCATTCTTGCATTACTAGCATGAGAGCAGCACTGTGATTGCCCCCTGGGAGCCTGTGCAGCGTGACCAGTGTCGGCAAAGGAGCGCTGAGGCGGCGGCTGCGGGAGCAGTTACGCTTTATAAAAAAATATTATTTTCCCCTCACACCTATCTCCCACCCCACCGCGTTTCCCTACCACCCCAAATTTGGAGCAGCTACCCCTGTTTATTTTAGAGTCATGAGAGACAAAAGCTACAGTCCACTTTTCATGCAAAAGTTCTGTGGTCGTGATTGTAGTTGTTTACTATTAAGCGTAAGCACAAACGACTTTGCCTCTGATGAGCATGACTGAAACATATTATTGCAGAATGGGAACCACTCATATGGTATACATAATAACTTCTGATTGCTGTTTTCTCTTTTTTATATTATGACCTTCTTTTTATTCTCTTCCTGCCTCTTCTCTCTGGGCACAGCTTACTCTCCTCCACTTGCATTTTCACCTTAATCTCTATTATTGTATTCCTGTAAATAGTCCACACCTAATTTCAAAGCGCACCTGCAGGTCAATCCTTTGCAACCTTACAATCCTTAAACTCCACCACCTCATCTTTTAATTGCACGAACTATGTGCATAAACTCAGAGACCCACTTAATGATCAGACCCACCTCCTATTAATTTGATCTATCACAAAGGTTTCCTTGAGAGCACACGACTAATCCCAATAGCCAATAATGACCAATAACCTTTGGATTAACCTCTAATCTTGGGTTCCAAAGCAGCATGCTGCCTGGCGAAAAGCACTTCAATGCGTCATCAGGGCTAGTATGCATTATATAAATTCAATTACAATACAATGATTGTTTGAAATGAAGAAGCTGTGGAAAGAAGCACTCTTCACATGTGGTAATATTCACATTACGAGTTACTGATTTTAGGACTTGCTTTTATTGTTGCTATAGCAAATAATTTCAAGTTATGTAAGTCCTAAAAAATTGACTTATGTTGTCAATGCGATGTATGTTTTTATATTTCTTCACCTACTATATCACTTTCCTTTTCACTTCTGTGTGAGCACTGGATCTATAATCCGCGTGTTATGAAAAAACAAATACTGTTAAATAAATGAAACCGCTTTCTATATTCACTTGTGTCCCTTCTGACATTTATCTAGTAGAGTTGTTTGCCAGAGTTTAATTGATTATTATTTTCTTGCAATAATAGATCTCTTTAAGGACCTATTGGCCTTCTTTGAACCATTGTCTTTTGCCGAAACTTTTAGAAAGTTGCAATTTTTCTGCCCTATTTCATGTCTGTAGCCTGCTCCTGCTTCACTTGACTGGGTGTAGTTGGCAGTTGGACTTAGTTTATTCTTCCAATAGTCACAAAATAAAGGGATTAGATTGCCTGGATGGGCCATCAATTGACAAAATGGGGGTGCAGGGTAGGGCACTGCCCCACTTGCAACTGAATAGGCTATGCTCTGCTTTCACACAAAGGACGTGTCACCCTGCATTGTTCATGCAGCCAGATTTGAGCCTGGGAAGGGTAAGCAGGAAACTCCATGAACTTCAAAAGTAATTCTCTAGAAACTTCTTCTACTCCAAAGAAGGCACAAGGTATAAAAATAGGATCCTCAGACCCACTCTTCCATTCTCTACTGGGACCTGTGGATGGACTATCCGAGGACTGCCTGCTGCTATGGCCTGCTGTGTACGCCACAAGACTGCTTTGCTTCACCTGAAAGGACTGCTTTGCTGCTCGGAGCCTTCCTTGAATACTCAGAGGGCATTCCTTCTGCTTGAGTGCTGTTCCACTGCTAGAACCCAGGACTACCAGAGTGACTCCAAGGGCTAATTTGCTGGTCTCCTGATCAGAGTTTCAGGGACAGAAAAGACTCCAACCATCTGAAACCTGCACTTGGACCTAGCCTGAGCGAATCCTAATCCCCAAGTGGTGATCCTCCAGTTCTGGACGCTTGGTGGTGGTGCTAAAGTTACCTAAGTAGCCAAAATCCAAAATTTGGGACGCATGGGAAGACCTGGAAAACCTGCTTATCTATCCACTCAAGGTGCATTGTCGGTCGGCCTGACTTTGCAGCAGCTCCCGCTACATTATTCTCCGCAACAGCAAATCCTGTTCTGCGAATCTTTGTGAAATGGGTATTTAGCCTTATGGAACTCTCGTCAGCTACAGTCACCAGCCTTTTCCGCTGAACATTTTCAATTTTCAAAAAAGTGACTTGGTCCAAACAAAGAAATCTTCACTGCAACTTCATCCAGCGGCTCCCCAACGATGACTCTCCCTCCTCGGAACCGCCTGCATCCTTGCCCCACTGAACTTTACTTTTGAAGAACATTTTTGCTTGGAAAAAAAAATCCAAATCCGAAGGTATGTGCTGATCGGGCCCAATCCACATTTTGTATCCGACTCATGCTCCATTTTGGTTCGCCATATTTTTCAACATTGATCCGGTATGTCATAACTAGCGGTTGGCACTTTGATCCTTTAGGTGCTATATGTTACTCTGAAAATTCATAACTCCCGTTCTACTGTTCGGATTTATGTAATTTTGGTGTCCATAAATGTATTCCAATTTACTCTGTTATTCTAAATCAGTGTGTGATTTTTCTTGTATTCTGTTTTCACTTTGCATACATTACACATTGCCTCTAAGTTAAACCTGACTACTTTTATGCCAAACTACCAGAGAGTTGAGCACAGATTAGTTAAGTGACATTTGTGGTTCACCCTAACAGGGATTGTGGCTGTTGCTTGAGCAGGGTTAAGGCCCCACTCAACCAACAACCCAATTTCTCACGTCTGCTGAAGGCTTCAGATTATATATTTTGGCAATTTTATATAGCACAAACTTGAACCGAAGGTATTGTAGTGAGTGCCTTTCATGCTTAACATGTGCACCGGTTACATTTCACAGGGTCACATTCATTTTTTAGGTAAGGACAGATTAAGTGATTTGCCCAAGCCACAGAATGTTGAGCTGACACTGAGACTCAAAGCTGGTTCCCCAGTTCCAAAATTGTCACATCTGGCTGTAACGCACATCCTCTCCCTTTCCCTCAACCACATCATCTCTCACATCATCTGGATTAGCTGGAGGTGTATTTTTCCCTCATGCTTTCTGCATTGCTGTAAATCCTCTGAATACCTGAGGTGAAATGTACTGTACTTGGTTGGATTGTTTGGTAGTGCCTTTAACTGGTGCGTTCCACTGGTACATTGATAGTCTGTTAGTCTCTGAAGAATGGACCTTTGTGGCCTTAGTTGGCAAGGTTTGCCCAGACGTGGGTCCCTTGCTCACTTTGCCACTGGATTCAAGCTAGCCTGGTTGATAAGGGGTGTTACCCCGAGATCAGTCCCAGGATGCCTGTTTCTGGTTCAGGGAAGACCTGGCTTGGCTGGACTGTTCCCATGAGGCACCGGGTCAAGACTGATTTCTATATGGCTTGGTCTGAAGTGGGGTGGCGAACTGAGCAAAAGAACGATGATGGATTCAACCCAGAACTGTGACTGGGGGTTAGTGTCTGAAAAGTGTCGGCGCTCTGTGCATCATGTCCTTGTTTTTCCTCTGTGGAACAGGACCTGGTTGCATTCTAGTTACTCTTTAAGTTTGGATTTCTATGTGAGAGTAGAAATGTTTTGTATAATGTTGTGATAGCAAGATGCTTTTTATCTATTTTTCAGAGGTCCTAATTCAGTCAGCAGCTTTCACCTGCCTGGTAACGGTGGGGACTGTTCCACCTTTCTTAGTAGAGAGGCCCCATTTATCTTTGGCTCACCCAAACTGAATTTGCTTCAAGGATAGTTAACTCCTGGTAAGGTATTTTTTCCTTGTCCTCAGGGCAGCGAGAATTATTTCTTATTTCTCCCTTCTATTGGCACAGGGGCAAGTTCACAAGATCTGTTCAATATCAGTAAATGTGGGGCTACTGCTGTATATTTAATAAACATATATTATATGTAAACCAAGTCATGCAGTGTTCTTATAATTTAGTGAGCTCCCTTCCCTTCTCACATTGAGACAGAAGGGAATATTTGCTATTTTCTTTATATTAGCTATTCAGGTGGCCGGAAAATACTTCTCACCGTGTTGGCGAACAACTTTCAATCTCCAAAACCTCTGATGGTTTGCATCCTCATCAGTGATGAGACTTGGTGCCTCTACCCTCTGACTGTGAGTACAGTGGGAGAGAAAACTAGCCCACCCTGAATCTGGGCTACAACAAAAATTACCATTATCCATTGAAGCCGACAGCTTACGATGACCTCAGGAAGATGGACATTAGAAACATGACCTGTAGCATTCAATTTTCTGACTTTTGGGATACTGAAATGTGTACACTAACCAATTTATTGGTATTTCCCGCTCCAGAAGGAAGAGGTAGGCCAGGACCAGTCATAGGAGATAAATGAGGGGAAGGAAGAATGTATGTATTACTAGCTTGTTTGTTGTATCGAGTTGCGAAAGCAGTGCATTCACAATATCTACTGCAAATATAAATTGTTAAAGAGAAGTGTGTAAAGGGATGCATGGATTTACTCTTTAAAACTCTACTTACCTTGACAATATACTGCCATTCAATATCTTGGATGCAATATCTTTGTAAGGTGACATCGAAACCATTCACACCACAAAAATAACTGTAAACCAATAAAGGGAAGGAGGAAGCTTTGGTGGAAAACAAGGAAAACAGGATTTGAATTAGATCCCTCTTGAGGATGTGGAATGGGTAGATCCTTATGTGGTCATTGAAAAAGTACTGGAGCAAAAGTACAATGTTGTAAGAGGTGATTAATGAAGAACAATGAATTGATCATAGACGATGGATATGCACCATCTGATTTCTGTGCAAGGGTGGGGTTTTTGAGAAGGACGACCAAGGATTGTAAAGGCAGCCAACAGGAGCAGTGCACAGCATAAATGCGGATAGAGCGACACTGCCAAGGTGCATCAGTCAGAAGATGTGTATCACGAACAAAAAAAGATCTCCAGGGAGTAGGAATTTATTTCTAATTGCAATGGGCAGTCTAACAGGTGGTGTTCAAGTCAGCAATCTCACTATCATACTATGGATTGAAAAACCTACTCTATTAAAATCAGTGTCCTTTTCAGCTGTCTGTTATAATAATTATAATAATAATAATTCCTATTTGTAATGAGCAAAATATCACCCGTTCAGCGTTTCGAGGCACTAGGGGACGTTGGGGAGATTAAGTGAGTTATTGCCCAGAGTCACATGATGCTGAGATGAGCGGCCGCCAGCAGAGCCCCACGCTCCGGAGTCAGCCGCTCTGGCCACTGCACCACACCTCTCCTTCAACCATTTTGGTGAGATATAGGATTCACATACAGGGCTTTTCACCGTAATGTAGTCATACTATCGGTAGAGCAAGAGAAGTTGGTCCCATCCTTCAGACTAGCCCTAAAAAGCCCTTGCAGCCAAAGTACACCACTTTTGTGCTAGTCTTAGTTCCAATTGGCTTGGTGGCAATCCTCTGCATGGATACCTGCTGCACACATCCAACATGAGACCCTCAAACAAATGGATGTAAATGACTCACTAGCCCCACTCTTTGATGTTGTGAGTGATTTATTCAGTGGATGCATACCTCTTTAATAAGGATTCCGTGCCCACATGATTCTGGCATCACGCCCTTCTTCAAGGCTTTACATCATTATCATCTCCGTTCTTGCTCAAACCTTGAAGATCCTGAGCATGAGGCTTCTGTCACCGTGGACAAGAGGCATGCCAAACTCAGGTGTGTGTGTGGGGGGAGGGGTGTACTTAGAGCTATTTTGCACATGGCCCCCTTGAGTCATCACCTGAGTGAAGAAAGTTTCTGAAGACAAGAAATGGCCCATCGTCCCCACCTTTAGGATGAAGCGAAATAGAAATACTTACAGAACAAATCTTGCAAAAGGGAATCAAGCAGCAAGAAGAATGGACAACGTTGACACCATTCAATATTGGCCAGAGCATCCCATCTAACCTCTGCTAGGCAGTGCTTAATTTGAACCGGTGGTTTGCAGTGCTTGGCACCAGCATTTAATTGTCAGCACTGTACCTATGACAGTCTGCCTCATAGTGGAGCTGTTTTTTTTAATTCAGAGATGAGCACAACAACTGTTGTTTATGAATTCAGGGCCTTATTTATGAAAAGTGTTGCATCGCTGGGCTAAAACAGCGATGCAACACTTTTCAGTGCGCCATCCTTGCGACACCATGGATGCGCCATATTTACTGTACGGCACTCCATGTCACAAAAATGTACAGATACTGCAGGAATCCTGACGCATCTGTCGGCGTAAAAATGGTGCATTGCTGGAGCATGTCTGGAAACAGACGCAACCCCAGCAATGTGTCATTTCACATGGGGCAAGCCCCATGTGAAAAGGCCTGCGTCACCCCTTATGCCTGCTTCAAGCAGGCATAAGGAGTTGACACAGTAGAAGTGACGCAGTGAAATCTCATAGATTTCACAGTGCCACTTCTACAAGGCTTTTCTGCGTCGAACAGCCCTCCCTGCAAACGTTATACCTGTCGCAGGTATAATGTAGCGCAGGGGTTTACAAAGTGATGCATCTGCCTAGATGCGTCACTTTATAAATATGGCACAGTGTGGCGCATTTTTTACGCTGCCGCAGCATTACAGGATGTGACGCAATGGCAGTGTAAAATGAGGCCCCCAATATACAATCTGAATGACTAGTACCTGCTGCCAAAGCCATTCTTTTATTTTTGGAGTCCTGAAATTGTCAGCATTGTCACAGTTGTAGCAGATTGACTTGTTAGTTGTGCTGTTACTGTGATTGACAGTGGCAGTGGGCAGTGAAAGCCGAAGTGGCTTGCTGACTAGAGCCTTGGCACTTACTTTTTTGCAAATTAAGCCCTGCTGCTAGGCGAAGAAGAGACATCAAAGGCAGTCATATTCAGTGACCGACAATGTGTACAAACGTGGTTTTCTCTATTACCTTTAAGTGCAATCTGAGCATGGACTGAGCCAATTCACTCTGCTTTGAAGTAATCAAAAATATCTCGATTAATTACAGGATGCTCAACATGCACCTCCTGAACTTGACTCCATTCTCAGGTCACAAGTTTTCCATGGAACTGGAGAAGGATTTAAATGTTTTTGGGCCTTATGTAGGTGGGCTGGCATTTACCACTTCATAAATACCGAATCATACCGATTCGGTATCTATGAAGTGGTAAATGCTATGTAGGTAATTGGTCGGTAAATATTACCGATTCGGAAAAATTCGGTAATTACCGAATCGGTATTTACCGATTCGGTAATGAGGCATACCTTCCCATTGATGGGAAGGTATGCCTCATTACCGAATCGGTAAATACCGATTCGGTAATGGGGGAGCACATGCAAGGGTGGCAGGGTGTCACATTGACACCCTGTTGCACGCCTGATTCGGCCATGTGTGCACATGTGGCACACATACATGCCCTGAGGGCATGTGTGTCTGCCACATTGCACACATCTACGGGCAAAATATTGCATTTACACACATATTCGTCATTTACCACCAACTATTAGTTGGTGGTAAATAACAAATCCCCACACACACCACACAGTCCCCCTACATCTCATTTCTGTATTCGGAATTTACCGAATCGGTAAAATTACCGAATCGGTAATTTTACCGATTCGGTAAATTCCGAATACAGAAATTCTCCCCCTACATCTCAAAAGCCAAAATACCGGTCGGTAACGGTATAATTACCGAAAATCGTCCGTTACCGACCGGTATTTGGCTACCTACATGAGGCCCTAGGTCTCTTATTCCGAAGTGATTTTCTTTTTATCTGCTACATGTACCATTTATACTCGAGTAGGGTCCTTGTATGATCACAAAAGAGCTTAGGCTCTTTTGATCATCAGAAGGTAAAACTCTATAACTATTGAACAACACAGTAAAAAAGTCTCATCCTTTTCAAAGCTTGCCTTAGAACTTCCTCGTTCTGACCATACAAGAAGCTTTGGAGAACAGCTCCTCACAGTGGCTCAAGCCATGCAGTGTGCTATGCAAGCACTATTTGCACATCCTGGCACGCCCAAGCCACTCAACATCAGCCAAACAAGCATTGACAAAGCCAAACGCTGGCAGCCAAAGCTAGAACTGCTGGCTTTACCAGAGGTTATTTTTCTGAGAATAGATAATAGATGGATCAAAATTTTCAAGAAGTACCAGAGTCACCGAAAAAGAAATATGGTGCTTAAACCTGGAAAACAGGGGCGGCTCCTCCGCTTAGGCAGAGGAGCATAGACCCACTGAGCAGACCAAGAAGGAAAAAATAAAATGATAACGCATTGTTATATTCATTTTATTTTTCTGTCTTTGCTCAGCGGGGTAGGAGCAGGGCTGCTCTGCTCATAGAACAATTCAGGGGAGAAGTGGTTTGTCACTCCAAGTGCCAGTGACAATTTGGCCGGCTGTCTAGGGCCAGTCAAACCGTCATGGGTACTTTGCATGTTCTCCACCCAGGTTACATTACAGCCTGGGTGGAGAATATGCACAGGCTTGAAGTACTGGGTATTTTAGACCCAGCGGTGCAGGGGCACACACCCTAAGACTTCGGGGTTTCACCCTGTTCCGGACCTACAGAAACACAGAGTCTTCTGGGTGAAGTCAAAGAATCGTTTATTGGCTGCAGACCAATGACAGATATCCTAGAAGTACAACAGCGTGTATGTTCTCAGGAGACTGCTGAAAATCATAGGAACGGACTTCTCCTTAAGTACAAAATATCATGCTCCAGGCACACATTCCTTGGTTTACGATATGGTCATATAAAGGCATACATTACAAACGAAAAAGCAGAGTCATGATGACCATCCCACATTCCAGTTGGCCAGCCCACAATGATTTACACAGGAAGGTTCAGATCCCATGTTTGAAGTAAATAGACCCCCCAATAAACATGAGCATCTCCTGTTTTGGGAAACAAGTCATAAAGCAGGAACAAGCAGGTGTGGAAAAGATTAGCCGGGGGATTGTGTAGAATGAAAGGGTTTTATGACGGGTCAAGCCCTGATACGAATCACAGGTAGAGAGAGGAAGGGGAGCTCGTGAGACCAGTTTGACCCGGGGCAGCAGAGCCAGCTGCCCAGGTCACAGAGAAGTCAGAGGGAAAACCCATGTACTGTGAGGCCCGTATTAACTCCATCAT
Source organism: Triturus cristatus (assembly GCF_964204655.1). NCBI lineage: Eukaryota > Metazoa > Chordata > Amphibia > Caudata > Salamandridae > Triturus > Triturus cristatus. The sequence goes on from NC_140586.1 coordinate 256,166,684, forward strand.
AGCCTATGTGAGGGCAATGACAAGATGGCCACTGCTTCCAAAATGGAACCCGCGTAGTTGAGCAGAATAACGTGTACACAGTGCATTCGTAGCTAGAACGGCACATAAAGCACTCGTACGTGCCGCATTTACCATTTGCGGTTCGCTAATACCAAGATAGACAGGGGTAGGGCCCTGTCCCCTACGCGGTTCCGAAGAGCAAAGTACGACAGACCCTCCTTTTGCCCTTACATAGGCAATCACTATACTCATCTTAATCCGAGTCTAGGTCAATGTTCACGAAGTCATGGAGATGTTGCTGTAGCATCATCCTATTGCTTAGCTCGTCCCTCGATACAGGCTTCCTTACACATAAGGTAGCACAGAGGCCACATATCGCAGGAGCACACTGTATGCATAGACAGAACAGGAAAAGAATGGCTAAGATCATTCCAATGACCATCAGAACTTTCCAACCCCAGGCAGATATCAATTCCCAGAACCATCCCATCAGTGACCAATCTCCCTTATCCACGTGTATGGCTTCAGATATTTTATGGAGTTTGGAGATGGCTTGATACACTGTTGGAGCATTATCCGGTATGAAAATGCAGCAACTGGATTGGATGACCTTGCATACCCCACCGCGGTCTGCAAGAATAACGTCTAGAACCATGCGGTTCTGCAGAGTCATAAGGCGATCCGCTTGGAGCTCAGCTGTCAGATTACTAAGGGCACCAGCCGTTACATTGACGGTGGATTCAACCACACGAGTCAGCTGTCTCAGGTTCCTACTATTGACCATCGGTCCCCAAAACGGCAGGAAACCCAAGAAGAAGTCTCCTGCTTCCTGACCGGCAGTGTCCTCCTTACTAATCACACCTCTCACAACTCTGGTCTTGTGATAGTCAGAGGCGGCAGTAAATGTCGGCGGTAGCAAGTTCGCAATATAACATGTGCCCGAGAAATCAGGGGGCAACCATGTATATGCTCGGTCATGACAGATGAAATATGTGCCCTTAGCAGCCAAAAACGCAGGGGAAAACTGTGACGGGAAAGTGTACGTTTCAGTACAGTCACTTCTTCCCAGTTGAGCCCTAGGGTTCTGACCATTACCCTGTAAGCAGAATCGACCCATGTGGGGTACGACCCAGATTGGAGATGAGATTTTTCGCTGTCTTTCACCCAGACTGATACTATACCCCGTCGCGTTCCATCCTACATAAGGTCTCAGCTCTTCTTTGGGAATGGATGAGTATGCATTAATATCTCTACTCATATCTGCAACTCCTTTCATCAAAGCCTTATTATTGGTGATGGGTCTGATGGAACGCGGTGGGCGAGGGGAGTATGTATCTAGAGCATAGAGAAACATGGTTTGGAATGCCCATGACGATCCATTGTAACTGTACGGTAGCACCAGGTAGGGAATACCCTTGTTAGTGGTATGTGGCATTAACCCACAGACCCAGCAATTGGTCGTATTCATTACCAGTTGGTGCTGGTGCAAGAGTTGGATAAACGAGTTATTTACGAACTCTGATCGTCTGGTCTGTTCGTGCTCAGGCAAAGGGTGAAAAGAGTGAGAGGAGGCAGTAGAAAGAAGTATAGGCTGTTGAGTGGGTGCAATGGGCTTTGGAGCAGAGAAAAACACACATCCTACAATAAACATCATGATACTACACAGTGTAAAAAAGCACAAAAAGACAAAACATTTACTTTTGACAATTCTACACATTCTGGCTTGAAAGTTCATTTCCTCAATCAGTCTCTCCATCTTACAAAACTCCATCCTCTACTCAGGCCGCTCGCGGTGGATGAGTTTCTTCTGCTAAGGAGTACGCCTGTCAGTCCAGGGAAACGCCCTAGACCAACCAGAACCGTCGACCTAGCGTCTTCGGCCTGTACCCCAAAGTCTTGGCACCGCGACCCTGCGGCAGAACCCGGATGGTGGTTCGAAAAACAAAAATCAAGAAAGTCCTTCAGATGGGAGAGCAAAAAATGTCAAAAGGGAAATAATGAGGAAATCTTTATTTGTCCATGGGCCTAGGTCTCAAGTTATAGCGGAGACGGCCAGGTGCCGTTTGGTCTTGAAAAAGAAATTCAGGCTCAGTGGTGTCCAATCGATTCGATGGCGGCACAGCTTCCTGCAGAATATTGTCACTCTCTTGGACTGAAGCTGTGTCTTTTAAGCGGGCGTCACTGAATGGTACAAAACGAGGTACAATGTCTGTCTCTGAGTCGGCGACACCCTCTTTGACCCACTGGTCATATGGCAGAGGCAAGGGAACTACCTTGCAGTGAGTACCATGAATCCAGTGCTTCTTCCCTTTCACTCGCACTGCTGATCTTGTCGAAAGAAGAACAAGATGAGGGCCAATCCAGCGAGGTTCGTCGTTGCCCTTACGCTGGAAATTCCGTACTAGGACCCACGAGCCAGGGTTGATGGGGTGTCCAGGAGGTTCAGAAGCTTGGGGAAGAGTATCATGTACCTGTTGGTGCAAAACACGCAGTTTAACAGTCAAATCATACAGGTAATCGAGCAGTACTGGATGCTCTACTTCACTGAACTTCGTAGGCCTTGGTACACCCCATACGTTGGCCGGGCGGCCAAAGACTACTTCATAAGGACTAAGTCCCACTCGTGAGTGTATCGTCATTCTGGTGGACAGGAGTGCTAGGGGCAGAGCGTCAGGCCATTTAAGACCAGTGCTCGCCTGGATTTTAGCCAACTTGAGCTTTAAGGCTCCATTGTAGCGTTCAACCAGTCCAGCCGATTGGGGGTGATTTGCAGCGTGAAATTTCTGCCTTATGCCTAAACCTTCACATACATTCTTCATCACTTTACCCACAAACTCACTTCCGTTATCACACCATACCATTCTCGGCATTCCAAACCTGGGGAAAAACTCCTTCACAAGAGCTTTGGCTGTGGATAGGGCAGTGTTATCTTTCAGAGGATAAGCCTCTACCCATTTGGAGAAAGCACAAACAACCACCAATACATATTTTAGGTTGTTGCACCTTTCCATGTGAATAAAGTCCAGCTGCAAAACTTCGAATGGACATGATGGGGGTGCAAAGTGACCGGCCGGAGTTGGGGTTCCCCTACCAGGGTTGTATTTCAAGCATACCATACAATTCTTGACCACATTCTCTGCACACTTGGGAATCCCAACATTCTGCCATACCGGAGCCAACAACTTACAGATACCTTTCGTACTGATATGTGCCATTCCATGCGCCATAGTAACCACTGGAAGCACGTATGCATCAGGCAACAACCATCGCCTATGTTCTGTCAGGTCAATCCAACAACCATTCTCATCCAACTTACCCATACTCTCTCTCCACTTGCTTAACTCCTCTTCTGTAGCTTCAGCCTGAAGCGACTTCACACTCTCTATTGTGTTCTCACACATTCCCACATCATTAATCCATCTTGCGGGGCCTGCAACATACATTCTAATCTTCACATTCTGTGCGGTTTCTCTCGCGGTCTCATCAGCAAACGCATTCCCACGTCCAACGTCATCTGTGACTTTCCTGTGCGCACTGCATTTCATGATCGCAACTTGCAAAGGTAGGGTCAGTGACTCAAGGAGATCATTCACCAACTTGCCATTCTGAATTTTAGCTCCATGCGACGTCAGGAACCCACGCTCTTTCCACAAACGCCCAAAATTATGAGCCACGCCAAAGGCGTACTGGCTATCTGTGTATATGTTCACTCTCATTCCTTCAGACAACACACATGCTCTCGTGAGGGCGATCAATTCTGCTGCTTGGGCCGAATTATGTGGCACTCGTGCAGTTTCCACGACCGTGTGCAAAGTCGTGATAGCATATGCAGCAGTCGTGTCACCATTAGGGAGCTTGAAACATGACCCATCTACCCATAAAGTGCCATCACACTCAGTCAGGGGAGTATCTTTGAGATCTACTCTCCCTTTCGTCTCTTCTTCTGTTCTGAACAGACAGTCATGTTGCTCAATCTCATCTGAGTCTGCTGGAATCGGCAATAATGTGGCTGGATTCAGCGTATTGCATCTTTTTATGTGTATGTGATTCGCTAACAGTGTGAGTTCATACCCTGATAATCGCGCACTAGTCAAGTGTTGTGTCTTGGTTCTATTCAATAATGTGTCTACAGCATGTGGAACCATAACGATCAATGTGTTGTCCATTACCAAACCAGCAGATTGTCGGATAGACATCGCTGCAGCAGCTGTCGCTCTCAGACAGCTTGGCAATGCCCTCGCTACAGGGTCCAAGGTTGATGAAAAATATGCGCATGGGCGCGGTCTGTCGCCAAAAGGCTGTGTTAACACTGACAACGCACAACCATCTTTCTCGTGAACATACAATGTAAAAGGCTTGCTATAGTCAGGAGTACCCAACACAGGTGCTGAACACAACGCATTGCGCAATTCCACAAAACTTTTCTGGCACTCTTCAGACCATGGGATAGGATTCGGTGTGTCCTTGCATGTTAAAGCTAACAAAGGTTTTGCCAATAAAGAAAAACTAGGGATCCAATGCCTACAGTATGAGGTGATGCCCAAGAAAGCACGCACTTCTCTCTGTGTTTTTGGCACACTCAACTGTGCAATGGCTTGAATTCTTTCTGGGGTCAGTCTCCTTCCCTCCTTCGATAAGAGATGACCTAAATAGGTCACTTCTTGTCGACAATATTGCAGCTTAGAGAGAGACACTTTGTGATGGAGAGCGGATAAATGGCGCAACAGTGACAATGTGGCTTCTTTACAGATCTTCTAGTATCCGCGGCGATCAGTAAATCGTCCACGTACTGGATCAGGATAGCGCCACTAGGTAAAACAAGTGCATCAAGCTGCGCTTTCAAAGCTTGACTGTATATGGATGGACTCTCGCAGTAGCCTTGGGGAGCGCGTTTGAAGCGGAAGCTTCGGCCTCCCAAACTAAAACCAAAAATGTCTCTGCTCTCTTCTGCAATTGGAATACTAAAGAAAGCATTCTTTAAATCGATCACTGAAAACCATGCAGCAGAGGCTGGAATCATCGTTAACAAGGCAGTTATATCGGGGACAACCGGAAACTGAGGCACAACAATCTTATTAACCTCTCTAAGATCAATCACAAATCTGTAAACAGGTGGCTGTGAAGGGTCAGTTCGCTTTAAGACAGGTAAAATCGGGCTATTGCAAACGTTGCCTCTTGTCTCTTCGATCACACCCTTATTAATCAAATCGCTGACAATGTCTAACAATGCTTTCTGCCCTTCATTAGAGATCTTGTACTGGGGAATACGTGGCAGTCTGACATTAGCCTTTAGAGTCACCACATATGGTGGTATCTCCAAGAGGCCCACATCATTGGGACCAGTAGCCCAAAGGGCATCCGGAAGGGATGACAATTCAGGTGGCATCGTGTTTTTAGACAGATACATTGGGGAAACCACTTTCTTGCCTAATGTAAGTTGTACTCCTGAAGGAGAACAATACAGTGTAGCGTGCAATCTTTTCAACAAATCTAATCCCAGCAAATTCTCACCACAACCTGTTGTCAGGATTAGGGGTGCTTTCAGCTCGCAAGGTCCAACAGAAAGTGACATGGGACTGGAAATCGGGTTCCTAACTGGGGCGCCAGAAAAACCTACTGAAACATTTATATCGCCAGACAAAGGTGCGCCAGGGAGTTTTGAATGCATGATTGAACTCTCTGCAGCACCAGTGTCTAGCAGAAAAGGCTCCGTTACATTTGCTGTAGTCACCTCAACATACGGTCCACTCTGATCCACTGGCACTGAAACAACTCCCTCTCTCTGTCTATGGCTGTCCTAGTAACCATTATTCTCTGCATCACCGTCCTCTACATAATAATCATTATTGTAATACTGGGCCGTATTACTAGTCGCGTTAGCTTGCTGATCAAAGCTATTAATTGCGCTTTGAGGCGGAAGAGGACGCGCGTTTTGGGGAACACTTCCACGCCCTCTGCCTCTAGGAGCTTGCTGACCACCTCTACCTCTGGTGCCATACGTATTACCGTTCCGTTGCATTAATTTAGGGCAACTATATTTAAAATGACCTTCCTCTTTGCAGTATGAACATTGGTTGGGACCTACCGGGACACGTGGTTGATAATACCCATTCATTTGCTGATTTGTCTGAAATTGTTGGGGTTGGTGATAGACACCTTGGGGTTGTCTATAATTATTACCACCGCCACGTGGTGGATAGGCCTGCTGTAAAAGGACCTTTGTCTTTAGTTCCTTCGTTTTCTTCTCCGTCCTATCTTTCTCGTCCTTATCTCTATTCTCATAATACTGTGCAGTAGCCAGTATTTGCGCTGAAGAGGAAACGGCCCAAGAACTCTCTGAATCTTTCAACTTTTTACACAGGTCAGGAAGTAAATTCTGCACAAACTTATCCACAAACAACCGTTGGCCACCCTCAGTACTCATATCTTGCCCACTGTGGTCAATAAACGTTTCCTCAAACCTAGTAAAGAAGTCTGACACTGTCTCATCTTTCTTCTGCTTGCATGCGGATAACTTGTCCCAATTTACGCGCATCGCAGGCATTATTGTCTTCATATACGTGATGATTCTACCAGGCAATTCAGCTACTAGAGGTTCTGGTTTCGCACCACCCGTTTGTCTAGCATCAGCAGCAACAATGTTAGCCCATGTATCCCCTAGTTCTGCATTGTGATCTACATTACGAATTGATCCCCATAGAGGCTGTGGAACAACATTACCAAACAACATATCTATGTCGGCCAGATTCATAACGCATGACCCTGCCGTCTGTGATAACTCTTTATAATAACCTGCTGGGTTTTTACGGGGATCAGGCAATGTCTGCTTAAGCGCTAACACCTCAGAGCGCTTCCATGGAACATGCACCCAAACACGTTGGAAATGCGCTGGCACAGCAGGATTATTGCCGACAGCTGCAACTGCTTCTTTCCATACCGGGGGAACTTCTCTCATAGGGTATTGTCGCGCTTTTGCCTTATTCCCCACAAGGACCTCTTGTTCAAACAATGACTGTTGGCAATCGTCATTCCTTAAGGACAATACAATCGCAACTGCTTTATCTACTTCGCGGTCCACAATTATACCAGTTCCAAAATCGCACCTCACTCTACACAATTCCTGCGAATTTGGATTTCTACCACTATCCTCCAATTCTTCACAGAGAATTTCGCACATTTTCTCAAACACATATCTCTGTTTCGGGGCATCCCATTGATGGAAAGTGTTAACAACCGATTCCACATCATACAGTGAAGGAAAAACGATCCATCTACGCGCCATGTGATCTATTACCTTTTTCTCATCGGGGTTAGGCAATTGGCTGCGCAACTGCTTACGCTGTAAACCAGGAGTTGCACCAGATGACCCAAAGAGAGGCGACATTAATGTAGTAACCACATTAGCTAAACGCTGTCGCGCTGAAGGAGAAGCTGAGGCGAGAACAGGGGGAAAAACAGAGGGAAGAAAAGAGGCTGTAGAGACAGGTACTGGAGTGGTGGAAGGAAGAGTGTTAAGGGAGGCAGTTACTGGATTAGGCAAAGTCGCGGGAAGTGCGGGGGTAGTTGGGAGCACTACTGGAGGCGCTTGAGAAGACTGCGCTACAGGAATAGGAACTGGTTGCAAAGCAACTGGCGGTTGCGGCAAGGCTTGCAGTATATGCACTGGAGGCGGCATATTTACAAGCTGGGGAGGCGCCGTGGCAGTTTGAGCATACGGGGGTGGCGAACTCAATAAATGTGACATCAAGGGATCTTTCTCCTTTTCTTCTGACTCATCCTGCTTAGAATATGGCAAAGCTGGGTAACATTTGTCAATCCCTAACTTACGCTGCCTGTGCAATTGCTCATTCATTTGCTCCTCTTCATTGTCTTTAAATTGTACAGCTGCTTGCATTACTGACATACCTCTCTCTCTCTTATTCTTTTTCGCTAGCTTAATTTCCTTCTGTTTGGCTTCCTTTCGCCATAAGCGGAAAGAGTCAAACATCGCCGGCCGGGCTTTCTTCTTAAATAATTTAATTTCCAGATTATCTAAAATATCGGTATCAAAACTACCATTTTGGGGCCATTTTAAAACACCGTCTTTCCTGGTGTAGTGGATCCACACTTCGTTATATGCAATGGGGCCTACGCCATGTTTCACATAGAGCTCATAAGTTGGAGTTCCAACCGGAGGAACCGGACATGATTCCTCTAGCTGGAAATCTTTTCCACAACCCAAACAGAATAATCTACCAAATAGTCTAGAACCAGGCATCTTCGCTCACTAGTCTAGATCCAAACGTCAAAGGATTATCGATTACGATAGCCTCGTGAATACACGAGTCCTCTGGCTTTGGGGTTTGCAAACACCAAATCACCAATTACCAAATCAAACCAAACGATCCCGAGGGATACCAAAACAAATGGGAGACGCTCCACTTATACTTAACTGAATATTGCTGATCGATGACGTCACCAGAAGACTCTCTCGATTGTTTCGCTCTCTCAAACTCGTCAAGGGTCCAAAACAGGTCGATTAATCAGGGCAGCAGTCCTTCGTAGCCGTCGGGACGCGGAGAACCTCGCAGAAAAGACTTTCGGACCACGTCGACATGCAGGGGTCGATGAAGTGGCGGCCTTCCTCCGGAATTTCCACACAAAGCTCCTCACGAACCTCTGGCTTGGACTGGTACCGCTGAAATCGGCCCGAGTTGGGCGCCAAACTGAAGTACTGGGTATTTTAGACCCAGCGGTGCAGGGGCACACACCCTAAGACTTCGGGGTTTCACCCTGTTCCGGACCTACAGAAACACAGAGTCTTCTGGGTGAAGTCAAAGAATCGTTTATTGGCTGCAGACCAATGACAGATATCCTAGAAGTACAACAGCGTGTATGTTCTCAGGAGACTGCTGAAAATCATAGGAACGGACTTCTCCTTAAGTACAAAATATCATGCTCCAGGCACACATTCCTTGGTTTACGATATGGTCATATAATGGCATACATTACAAACGAAAAAGCAGAGTCATGATGACCATCCCACATTCCAGTTGGCCAGCCCACAATGATTTACACAGGAAGGTTCAGATCCCATGTTTGAAGTAAATAGACCCCCCAATAAACATGAGCATCTCCTGTTTTGGGAAACAAGTCATAAAGCAGGAACAAGCAGGTGTGGAAAAGATTAGCCGGGGGATTGTGTAGAATGAAAGGGTTTTATGACGGGTCAAGCCCTGATACGAATCACAGGTAGAGAGAGGAAGGGGAGCTCGTGAGACCAGTTTGACCCGGGGCAGCAGAGCCAGCTGCCCAGGTCACAGAGAAGTCAGAGGGAAAACCCATGTACTGTGAGGCCCGTATTAACTCCATCATAGCCTATGTGAGGGCAATGACAAGATGGCCACTGCTTCCAAAATGGAACCCGCGTAGTTGAGCAGAATAACGTGTACACAGTGCATTCGTAGCTAGAACGGCACATAAAGCACTCGTACGTGCCGCATTTACCATTTGCGGTTCGCTAATACCAAGATAGACAGGGGTAGGGCCCTGTCCCCTACGCGGTTCCGAAGAGCAAAGTACGACAGGCTCCCATTCCCTGGCTTAGCACTGAACCACAGCACTCAGACCAATCACAATGCTGCATTGCAGCATTGTGATTGGCTGTGGGGAGCCTGGGATCCGGGTCTTTTCTGCCTTGGAGTCCTGGAAGCGGGCAAAGAGGACTGAGAGGTGGCGGCGGGGGAACACAGGTGTTTAATTTTTTGTGTGTTCATCCCTTCTCACCACCGTAACCCGACCCTACACTACCATTAAATATTAGCCACCACTGCTGGAAACATTGAGATGAACTGTTGCTGTCCAAAGTAAATATTAGGAGTCAATAATTCTGGGTCAGAGGTTCCCTGAAGGATAAAAATTAGAAAGCAGTGTGGACAGTTCACAGTGATATTTTCCAGTGCTCCTGTTCATACTGGAAATGAAGACCCTCTTGATCTCATCTTTTCATTGGATCCTTCTGCTGCCACGTCATTTGCCCTAGGGCAACCTCCCCTAGGGCTGACAGTGACTCTCACTGGGATAAGCCTTCATCCACCGGTATTGATACACTTGGCACAGAGTTTCAGTTGGCAAGCGATTCTTTTATGAGGTGCACTGAAAAGTTTCATTGCCATATCTTCCTGGAATCCAGGTTCCGTAGACTATTGCCTCACCAACATTTCACATCATTGCTGGCCTGTGACTTCCTCTCCTTTCTGTGCTTGTAGATTTCTTGGTCATTGCAGGCTCTGTTCTCCTGACATTGGAACATAGAAGGTTCCAACAGACCCTTTCCGACAGGTATGCATAGTCACAGAATGTTCTGCTTTCCTTGGACAAGCTTGGTCCCAGCAATTGATCTCAAAACGTCCGGCAACTCGGTTCAGGGGTTGGCAATTGAGAGGCAGTAGAAGATAAGAGGCTCGAGCAATATGGGCAAAAGTATTGGGTTTGAAGCCTTGAAAGGTCCTCATGTGGACATTTGGGGTCAATTTTGGGACCTTGATGTATTCTAAAGGAACCTCTTTGAATACTGAGGGATACGGAAACCTTTTTTTTTTTTTTGGAAAACTGTTTTTATTTTCAACAAATAATATCGGTACAGAGCAGTTTCAAAGCAAACATCAGCCCCCTAATAAATGACTCCATGTTCTTTACAACCAACATGCCAATAATCCCATGTTCCACCATGCCCCTGCCTCAGGGCATCGTCTAACCATCTTTTTGGTAGATCACAAAACAGAAGGAATACATACATCATGAAAACATAAAATGACTGAGTCCCTTTGTATATAGTCCCTTTAATGTGACAGGGAAGCGGGCCCATCGCTATCTGTTAGCGATGGGCATTAAAGTGTGTCTGTCACGCCGTAATTCTATAGTAGGAGAGATGCATAAATTCCGTCTGTATTTATTCCATTTCCCCCATTTATGGTCCCATTTCCTGGGGCAGCCTCTGCCCTTGAACACCACCTTTTCTGCAATCATTGCACTATCCATGTCTTTGGCCCAGTCGAGCAGTTGGGACTGTGTCCACCCCCCATTTCCGTGCAATATTCTGTTTCGCGATGGCCCAACCCATCGACGCCCACACCTGCTCTGCCCGGAAAGGTCAGTAGCCTTCCATATATTAAGAAGACAGAGCTGGGGAGACGGCCTCAGGGCCTTATCGCAGGTAGGTTCCAATTGTCAGGCCGTCTACCCAGTCTGAAGAGGAGTTTAGCGTCAAAGTAGACACAGTGGAGAATTTTCAGCTGAATGAGACGTAGCCTCATGGGGATGGTCACATCCCTGGGGGCGGCCAGTGCATCTCGCCAGTCCTCATCCTCGATACTACCCAGGTCTGAATCCCAGCCCACACGTAGTCGCTGCATCGGGTCCGTACGGGAATTGCTTTGTGTTCCATTTGATCTTGCATCAACTGGTCCTCCAGGGGGGAAGATTCAGGTAGGGGGAGTCCCTTGGGCATGGCTGCCAAGATGGCGTGGCTGATTTGGAGGTATCGGAAGGTCTCAGTAACTGTCAGCTGATACTTAGTCTGTAGTTCAGCGAATGTGGCTAGCTTCCCCTTAACCCACATGTCCCCCACTGTGGAAATCCCAATTGTGTCCCATTTATCAAACCCCAGGCATTTACTAAGCCGTCCCAATATGTCAAGTTCCAACAGTGGTGTGGCCTAGTCAAGCGGTTGTGCCAACCCAATTTCCTCGTAACTCCATGCCAGATCTCAACCGTACGGGCTGTCGGGCCCGTCAAGTTAAGCATACGGGGATTAGTGTAGAGTGCCCTGTTATAGCCGCCCTGAACCATGAGCCAGTGGTCTGTGCGAAAATTTGGGTCGTCGTATGGACCAAACACCCATGTATTTAGTGCTGTCAGTTGTGAAGCCTGATAATAAAGCTGTATGTCTGGTAACCCTATGCCACCGTCTTACCAACCCATGGTGACTTTGTTCATTGCAATGCATGGTAGACAGTCCTCCCACAGTAGTCCTCGCACAACGCTATCTATTTGGGAGAAATTGGAGTCTGGGATAGAATTAGGAGTGTTCTGTAGCTCATAGAGGAAGCGCAAGAGAGCGAGCATCTTAAAAAGGGACGCCCGCCCAAGGAGAGTAAGCGGGAGAGATCGCCAGTACAGGGCATCTGACTTGAGACGTTGGCCCCAGCAGGTTCTGGTCAAAGAATACATTAGTATCTGGGGTCACAGATACCCAGGTAGCGAAAGCCCTGAGACGCCACCGGAATCGTATAGCCACGAGGATTGGAGGGGGGGTCGCCCCGTAGCACAAAAATCTGACACTTAGACCAGTTAATCCTGTACCCGGAATGAGTGCCAAATATGTGAAAGATGTAAAGTGCACGCCGCAGAGATCGCACGGGAGAGGCCAAATAAAGAAGTATGTCATCCGCATGCAGCGAGATGCGGTCCTCGTGGTCCACCGTCCATTTCAGTCCCCGTATTTCTGGATCACCCCTAACCTAGACAGCCAATGGTTCTAAATACAAGGGCAAAGAGCAACGGTGACAACGTACAACATTGTCTCGTGCCCCGTCGAAGGGAGAAGGTAGTTGAGCAATGGTTATTGATGGTTACATGCGCGGTAGGTTGTGTACAACAACCTGATCCATTTAATTACCCTGGGTCCAAACCCCATGTGGGCTAATATTGCAAAGAGGAAATCCCATTCAATGGTGTCAAATACCATAGTGGCATCCAATGACCATTAGGATCGCATCTTCCCTAATAGTTTCAAGTTGACCTAGGGCCCCGCTCACCCGTCGCAGATTTCGGGCTGTGTTCCTTCTCGGCATAAATCCGGACTGATCCGGGTGGATCAGCCCAGAGACATAAGGAAGGAGTCGATTGGCCAATAATTTGCCCAAGATCTTTGCCTCGACAGTGAGGAGGGAGATTGGATGGTAGGATTTACAGTCGTCCGTTGGCTTATTTAGTTTCTGAACCACCACAATAGAGTCGGTCTGGATATCTGCCGGCTGGAGTCCCGACTCTAGACATTCTGAATACATGTTCAGCAGGTGAGGCGCCAATCTAGCAGCCATGGGTTTAAAAAAGCTCAATAGAGAGACCATTAGGGCCCATAGCCTTGCCTGAGCAGACATCTTGTATAGCCTTCTGAATCTCCATTCAGTTATGTCCACTTCCAGGGGGTCCCTATCCTGTGGAGTGAGGCTCACTATATTTATGGTAGCCAAGAGATCAGCCGACAGCGGGGCTTGAGATGTCTCTGATGTATTATAGACCGCTTCAAAGTGGGCGGCAAAGGTGTCAGCAATTTGTTGAGGGTCAGTGATAAGCACGCCGTCAGGGCCAGAAATCGCATGGACCCATCTCGACTCTTGTCCCCTCCGTTCTAGCCACGGCAAGAGCTTACCCGTGCGTTCACCGTGCTCATAGATTCTGTGACGGGTGGCATTGGAGCACGCTGTGGCATCTTCTAAGAGAAGCTGTCTAAGTCGCAAGAATGTGAAGAACCAGAACCTTTTGGACCTGGCGGCGCAGGGTACGCCTTAATCTCCTGGGTTCTCCTGCTTAGCTACACAGAGACACGGGACACTCTGTCGGCGTAAAAGATCAGATTTATTTAGCTGCAGCTAGTACAGTTGTCCCAGAAGTACATGAGGTAGGTTCTCAGGAGACTGCTACTTCACTCTGTGGCGTACAACCTTTTATAGAATATATGAAAAATATACATTAACCAAATACACACCCAGAGTACATAAGAAAGAGCCAATAAGGAAAGTTGGAAAACAGGACAGAACCAATAGGAAAAGTTTAAAAACAAGTGTCAGATGACTCGAAGAAGCCTTTCCTTCAACTGTGTTTGTCACCCCTCCTTCAAACTAATTCATTAACGGATCTACAACTAACTTGCAGGTGGCGAGATACGTTTGTGTGTATTGGAGGACAGTTGTGAAACGAGAGAATGCTAGCAGAGGACAGCGAAGGCCAGACGATAAGATAAAGTCAGAAAAGAATAGTGTGAGCCAACAGATAGTTGAGACGGGGATTAGAAAAACCAGACAGGGATTAGTGTACTCGGCCAAACCTAACACCAGCTTTGCAAATAGAGGCAGAAGGTTAATTTTAACACAAAGCTTGCAGAAAAAGCAGAAAAAGACTTCGACCGTCGTGCTGCCTGAGTGAGGGCAACACAAAACGGCGGGTCGATACGATCGCAATCGAAAATCGAAGTTCCCCAGACCCTCCTTTTGCCAGAACTCAGGCAAGATACTCAGGCTCATATTAATCTGAGTCAATGTTGATGGCCATAAGGTCATCGAGCTGTTGCTGTAGCATATTCTCTGTTCTTTGTGGCTTGGTTTTAGGGATGCACATAGTAGCACAGAGGTCGCAGATGGCAGGGGCCGCAGTGCATACAAAGGCAACAAGAGAATATGATGGCTAAAACTACTCCAAGGAACGTCAATATTTTCCAACCCCATTTGGACAGTAGTCCCCAAAACCACTCCAATAATGACCAATCTCCTTCGTATTGATGAATCGACTCAGAGATCATGTGTAACTTAGAGATAGCTTGGTATACTGTCGGAGCGTCATTTGGTATGAAAATACAGCAACTTGACCCGATCGATTTGCATACTCCACCACGGTCTGCAAGAACAAAGTCTAAGGCAACTCGGTTTTGTAAAGTCATGAGACGATCTGCCTGTAGTTCTGCCGTGATATTACTTAAGGCTCCTACAGTGATGTCTAGGGTGGTTTCTACGACACGAACCAATTGCCTTATATTTCTGCTGTTGGCCATTGGACCCCAAAAAGGAAGAAATCCTTTGAGGAAATCTCCTCCCTCTTGTCCTGCTGTGTCCTCGGAATTAATAATCACTCTGCCGAATCTATTTCGATGATGATTTGCAGAAGCGGTGTATGTAGGGGGAAGAAGGAAAGCTATATAGCAAGTACCGGAGAAACCCGTTGGCAACCACGTGTAAGCCCTATTATAACAAATGAAATATGTGCCTTGAGACGGCACTAGAGGAGGCGAGTTTTGAGAGGAATAGACATATGTGTGGGAACAGCTCTTTCTTTGTATAGTGTCAGCAGACTGACCATTTATCTGTAAACAGAAATTGCCCTGATGTGGTATAGTCCAAATCGGTGAAGACTTTCCTTTTTTAACTTTATCACTAAGGTTAGTGATGTATTGGGTGACGTTCCAGTTAGTATACGCTTTTCTTTCGTCAATGGAGATCTTACTATTTTCCATGATTTTAGCCATAGCTACCATTCCCTTTATCAACGAACTATGACTAAAATCCGGATCACTAATACGTGAACTAACGGATCGTCTGAATTTACTTTGATAGGCATTGGAGAAGATGACAAAATAAGCCCAAGCAGAACCTTCATAGGAGAACGGAAGGACTAAATACGGCATTCCTTTTTCTACGGTATGTGGCATGAGTCCACACACCCAACAGTCAGTTGTATTCATCACTAATTGATGTTGATGTAACAACTGGACGAAGGAATTGTTATAATATTCAGTTCTTCTAATGAGTTCATGTTGAGGAAGTGTATGAAATAGATGTGGAGAGACAGTAGAAGAAGACAAAGAGGTAGAAGGAGAGACAACTTTTTGCTGCAGAGCAATGACAATCCAATTTATACACGCCAAAAGAATACACAATAATATAATAATACATAAAGCAATACCACAACGACTATACATTGATTTACACTGATTCATTTTATCTTTACTTTCTCTTTTGCCTAATGTAGTTTCCATCTTTCTAATGGATGCTCACGGCAATCTTCCTCAATCACTTAATCATGATTGTCTGCCGTCCTATGACACTGCAAGTCCTGCAGGCCTATTGCCACTACTCAGGTCGCAACTAAGACTCCTACCGTGACCTTGCAGCCGGGACCGAATACTACATAGGAGAGAGAAATCTTAAGAGTTCTTTGGTCTGGGTCTCAAATTATAATGTTCTTTGTCAGGTGTAGTTTGTTCTTGGAACAATGTTCGTGGATTGGTCGTATTCATGCGACGATGTGATGGTATTGCTTCCTGAAGAATGTCGTCGTCCTCTTTCTCAGACAATGTTCCATTCAGGTGTGCATCACTGAAAGGTACGAATCGTGGGACTTTTTCACTTTCAGAGTCACCAAAACCTCTACGAACCCACTGATCAAAGGGTAGAGGCAAAGGCACTTTCTTACAATGCAAACCGTGAATCCAATTTTTCTTTCCTTCGACTTTGACTGCTGTTCTCGTGGTTAAAAGTACCAACCGAGGCTCCTTCCACCTGGGCTCCAAATTTTTCGTCCTTTGGAAATTCTTGGTGCAGACCCAATCACCTGGTCGGATGGAATGACCTGGGTCTGTGGAAACCTCCGGCAAAGCACTCTGAACCTGTTGATGGAGAACACGCAATGTAGTCGTAAGGTCATGCAAGTAGTCAATTAACATTGGATATGGCAAGTCTGAGTATTTCTTAGGGCGAGGGACTCCCCATACGTTAGCCGGGCATCCAAAAACCATTTCGTAAGGGCTAAGTCCCAAACGAGAGTGTACTGCAGTTCTGGTGGACAGAAGAGCTAATGGCAAAGCATCGGGCCAATTGAGTCCTCTACAAGCCTGAACTTTTGCTAGTTTTAACTTTAAGGTTCCGTTGTAGCATTCTACTAAACCCACTGACTGTGGATGATTTGCCGCATGAAACTTTTGCTTGATACCAAGATACCAAGACCTGCACAAACTTTTTGCATGACTTGACCCACAAATTCGCTCCCATTGTCACTCCAGACAATGCGCGGCAAACCAAACCTGGGGAAAAATTATTTTAGTAGAACTTTAGCTGTGGATAAGGCTGTGTTGTCTTTTAGAGGGTATGCTTCTATCCATCTTGAAAATGCGCATACTACCACCAGAACATATTTGAGGTTGTTGCATCGCTCCATATGAATATAATCGATCTGCAACACCTCAAATGGATATGTCGGAGGAGCAAAGTGACCTGCTGGAGTTGGGGTTCCCTTTCCCGGATTGTACATCAAACAAACAATACAATGCTTCACTACATTGTCTGCACACTTTGGGATTTCTTTATTTTGCCACACTGGAGCTAGAAGCTTGCATATACCTTTTGCACTTAGGTGAGCTGGACCATTCGCCATAGTGACCACTGGAAGTACATAGGCATTTGGTAACAGCCAACGTTGGTGTTCAGACAATTCGACCCAACAACCCATTTCATCCAACATTCCTGTACTTTCTTTCCACTTGCTCAACTCTTTCTCTGAAGCCTCCTTCTGAATCGCTCTTACACTTTCCACTGTATCCTCATACATTCCTCTCTCTCTACCCAATTTGCAGGACCCGCCACATACATTCGACTTGTTGCGTCTCTCGCTGTCTTTTTCGCTACTTCATCTGCAAATGCATTTCCTCGACCAACATCATCTGTAATCTTTTTGTGCGCACTACACTTCACAATTGCTATTTGGGCAGGCAAAGAAAGTGACTCAAGAAGATCAGTCACTAATTGGCCATGTTGTATTTTAGTGCCATGAGAAGTAAGGAAACCCCGTTCCTTCCAAAGACGCCCAAAATTAAACGCTACACCAAAGGCATATTGACTGTCGGTATACACGTTTGCTCTCTTTCCTTTTGACAACACACATGCTCTCGTTAAAGCTATCAATTCTGCTGCTTGAGCCGAATTGTGTCTGATACGTGCGGTTTCCACAACTGTATGTAAAGTAGTAACAGCATAGGCTGAAACTGTATCTCAATTCGGAAGCTTGAAACAAGAACCATCCACCCATAGAATACCATCCGGATTCTCTAGCGGCGTATCTTTCAGATCAATTCTTCCTTTTGTCTCTTCCTCGGTATGGAGGAAACAATCATGTTGTTCTTGGTCATCTTTGTCCACTGGAAGAGGCAACAAAGTAGCTGGATTTAAGGTATTACATCGTTTGATGTGTACGTGACTAGCCAAAAGTGTCAACTCATATCCAGACAAACGAGCACTCGTAAGATGCTGCGTTTTTGTTCAGTTCAGTAAGGTATCCACTGCATGCGGCACCATAACAATAAGTGTGTTATCTAACACTATTCCAGCAGACTGCCGAATAGAAATCGCTGCTGCTGCTGTTGCTTTGAGACAGCTAGGCAATGCTTTAGCTACTGGGTCTAACGTAGCCGAAAAATATGCACATGGTCGCTGTTTGTCTCCAAATCGCTGCGTTAAAACTGACAACGCACACCCTTCTCTTTCATAAACGTAGAGCGGGAAGGGTTTACTGTAATCGGGAGTACCCAATACAGGAGCGGAACATAGAGCAGTACGTAAATCAGTAAAACTCCTCTGACATTCGTCAGTCCATGGAAGGGGCTGAGGCATATCTTTCAAAGTGAGTGCCAACAAAGGCTTGGCCAACAGAGAGAAGTTAGGGATCCACTGCCTACAATAAGAAGTAATACCCAGAAAGGCACGTACCTCCCTTTGTGTGGATGGCGCAGACATTTGCGCAATCGCCTGAATTCGTTCTGGGGTTAATCGACGTCCCTCCTTTGATAGGAGATAACCCAAATAGGTAACCTCTCTACGAACGTATTGTAATTTTGAAGGTGAAACCTTATGATTCAGATCAAACAGATGGCGTAACAATGCAACAGTCACATCTTTACAAATATCTTCTGAATCGGCAGCAATCAACAAGTCATCCATATATTGGATAAGAGCAGCACCAGACGGCAAATGAAAAGCATCAAGATGACATTTTAAAGCTTGACTGTAAATAGAGGGACTTTCACAATAGCCCTGAGGTGCGCGCTTAAACCGGAAGCTTCGGCCTCCAAGAGAGAAGCCAAAAATATCCCTACTCTCTGGTATATATTTAGCAATGGGAATACTAAAGAAGGCATTCTTTAGATCGATGACAGAAAACGCTGTAGAAGGTATCATGGTCAACAAAGCAGTGATATCTGAGGGAAATTGCGGCACACAATTTTGTTTACCTCCCGGAGATCAATCACGAAACGATATACAGGAGGCTGAGAAGGATCAGTGCGTTTAAGAACAGGAAGAATAGGACTGTTACATATGTTGCCTCTTGTTTCCTCAACCACACCCTTCTGAATCAAATCATGAATGATTTCCAAAAGCGCTTTTTCACCTTCAGTAGAAATTCTGTACTGCGGAATACGTGGCAATTCAACATTAGGCTTAAGAGTGACAACATAAGGTGGAATCTCAAGACAACCCACATCGTTCGGACCCGTGGCCCAAAGCGTTGCTGGAAGAGAAAGCAATTCAGGTGGAAACTGATCTTTGGACAAATACTTTGGAGAGATTAGTTTCTGTCCTAAAGTAAGATGTACACCAGAAGGAGAACAATATATCGTAGCATGCATTCTTTTCAATAAGTCCAGACCCAACAGATTCTCACCGCAACCATTCGTCAAGAGAAGTGGAGCTTCCAAATCATAAGGGCCAATTGAAATAGGCAAAGGGCAAGAAACTGGGTTACGAACAGGGGCGCCAGAAAATCCCACAGAAACATTAGTT
Source organism: Triturus cristatus (assembly GCF_964204655.1). Lineage (NCBI taxonomy): Eukaryota > Metazoa > Chordata > Amphibia > Caudata > Salamandridae > Triturus > Triturus cristatus. Next base: position 256,186,267 of record NC_140586.1, read on the forward strand.
AAGTCAGACAAAGGTGCCCCAGGGAGTTTGGAATGAATGATAGAACTTTTCATCGCACCAGTATCTAGGAGAAATGGCTCTGAAACACTCATTGTAGTGACATTAACATAAGATCCATTCTGATCTACTGGAATCGACATAACTCCCTTACTTTGTACATGGCTGTCCTAGTTAGTGTGAAGATTTTCATTCTCGCTTTCAACATAACAATCTTCATTATAATTTTGCGTAGACCTAACATTTTGCTGATCAAAATAGTTCACAGAATTGGGAGGAGGAAGGGAACGTTGTTCTTGGGTTGACATGCCTCGACCCCTACCTCTGTTTGCTGACTGGAGGCCAGCACAACCTCGTGGAGCAGATGATGCTCCATTGCGCTGCAACAAAACCGGACAACTACTTTTAAAATGACCTTCTTCTCTACAATAGGCACATTGATTAGGTCCTAACAAAGGTCGCGGAATATATGGCTCAGGTTTTTGATACAACCTCTGGAACTGTGGAGGCTGCTGAAACTGAGGCTGAACATAGCGAGGAGGATAAGCTTGTTGCAAAAGAACCTTTGTTTTTAGTTCTTTCGTCTTTTTCTCTTGTTTTTATTTTTCTTCTTTATCTCTGTTTTCATAATATTGTGCAGTGGCCAATATTTGGGCAGAAGAAGAAACAGCCCATGAACTTTCAGAATCTTTCAATTTGTGCGACAACTCGGGAAGCAAATTAAATACAAATTTATCCACAAATAATCGCTGACCACCCTCTGTAGCCATATCTTGACCCCTGTGATCAATAAATGTCTCCTCGAAACGAGTGAAAAAATCAGAGACACTCTCGTCTTTCTTCTGTTTGCATGCTGCTAATTTATCCCAGTTAACTCTCAATGCAGGCATCATCGTTTTCATTAATGTAATAATCAAAGATGGCGGCGGAGCACAAAATGGCGGGTCGATACGATCGCAATCGAAAATCGAAGTTCCTCAGATGGGTGAATTATCAGATATACCGCGAGCTAAACACCTGGACAAAGTGAAAGCATGAATATCCTGTGCATCTGTAAACATGTAATCGATCCGAGACTGGCTATTGTGAACCCCCGATTCAAACGTGAAGCAAGTATGGAGCGGGTTTAGCCACCTCCAGATATCCACAATGCCGAAGGCGTTAGCGAACTCGCTGAGCTGTGAGCCCCTTGCTGGATCGTTCCGAGGTGGGAGGAGGTCCCGAGATCCATCCATGTTTAAATTAAAGTCACCCCCCAATACCAGCACTCCTAGGGGTAATTCCAATAACAGCTTCCCTACGTCTCGTAGTGTCAATCGTTGTAGTCCGGGGTGGCATATACTGAAACTACATTGAGGACTTGTCCCTCCCAGGTGCCTGTGACAGCTGAGTATCTACCCTGTGTGTCAGTCCATGTGTTGTGTATCATATATGGGCAGCCCTTTCGGAGGAGGATCCCTACCCCCCTCGAGCCTGAAGAGAATCCTGAGTGAACTATCATCCGATACCCCCATCTATTCAGGGCCCCACAGGAGTTCCCAACCAGGTGTGTCTCCTGGAGTATCACCATGTCTAAATCCTACCGTTTGAGGTACTGCAAAACGATGCTCCTCTTAATCTTGTCCCTCGGGCCGTTCACATACCAGGTCAATAAGTTGAGGGCTACAATGGATGCCATCCAACCATTTTGTTGGGAAAATAAATCATCATAAGGAACTTAATGGCTAATGGACCGCTGAAACCCCCCCCCCCCCATGAGTGCCCATTCGCAAGTGATAGTGGGACCAGATGCTTCAAATGTGAACCAAGAAAGACTATGTACCGATACAAAAACTAACAAAAACATAAACAGCAAACCCCTAACCCCCCTACCCATGAGGCCCCCCTCCCTGCCTCCCTCCAGAACGGGTCTAGAACCGCCCGCCACCCCCAACTTGCAGAGTGCCTGTCGCCCTCCCTCATTAACTTCGGGCACGTGGACCACTCCACCGACTAGACCAGCAATCAACAAACCTAATTTCGAGCCCCGGCCAATAGGCCCCGAATATACGGAATATACTAAATTGAATGTCGGGTTGCATAGTGCAAAGCAAAGCATATGCGTTTGTTACACAAAGTGAGCAAAGGATATTACTTCAAAAAGTTGAGTCCCCCAGTCAATATAGAGAAGCTCTACAGCTTGAGTACAACACTTACTCCTCAGCCAAGTGTGGAAATTAAAGGCGTTGCGGACAATCCCTCTCATTCTCCTCAATGTTTACATTCACCCCGTCGGGCTCTGGGTCTGACTCAGAATATGGAGGAGAACGTCGTTGTTGACGACGGTCACTGGCCCCTCTGGCCGCAGGTGTCGATTTCAAGGACCGATTGCCAACTGTACGCCAGCCGTCAAGCCAGTCCCAGGCGTCCTCAGGTCTCGTGAAGAACCACAATTTGCCATCTGCTTCAACCCGGAGTTTTGCTGGGAACAACATGGCGTATTTGACCTGCTGGTCTCTGAGGGCGCGCTTCACGTCCAGAAAGGTACGATGCTGCTTTTGGACCCTCAAGGTGAAGTCTGGAAAAAATTACACTTTACTGTTTTCGAAAGTTAGCGGGGGGGGGGCGCCCACACAGTTTGATGGATCACACTGCGGTCTCGAAAATTAAACACACGGGCAAGAAGCTGTCTGAGGGGCTCCCAGCTTCGGCCTACACCCTGGTAGCTGATGAGCACGTTCAATGGAGAAGCACTTGGATAGTCCTCGTGGTTGAAGTCGTTGTAGCTCTTCAACAAACAGGTCTGCCGCCTGCCCCTCCGCCCGTTCCGGTATAACAAGAATACGAACGTTGTAACGTCTCATCTGGCCCTCGTAGTCGTCCAGTTGCAGGGGCAGTGCCTCGAGGGAAGTTTGAAGTTCAGGCACCTGTTTCTTGAGGAGAGCCGCGTCATTAACCAAGTCTTTGGTGATATTTTCAACAGAACTCACTCGATCCGCCATTTTCCGCATGTCTTCCCTAATTAGGGCAACCTCTGTGGCGACCGTGTCAATCCGAGTTTCGAGGGAGGTCTGCACAGTGGTTATCGCCGCCAAAATGTCTTTGGTTTCACTCTGGGCCGTGGCGGCGCCTTGGCTGTCCTCTTGATTCTTGTGCCACGCAAATGTGTCCAGTTTAGCCTGCATGGCACTTCACCCGCTGCGTCCTGACGCCATGGTCTCGCCGCCAGTGAGGGTGCGATGAAGGGCCGGGACGCACCAGCTACTCACCGCTACCTGCAGTGGGATCACCCCACCCGGCCTGTCGGCTTTGGCAAGGAGCACCCCAACACCCCAAGCTGGTGGAACGCAAGGCAGCACCTCTCTGTAGCATCAAGTGGTTCGGCAGCACACAGTAATGCACCAGTGGGCGACCCTGGCTCTGTGCTGGGCAGCAGGTCCAAGCGCTGCCAGCACCCCTCCGTCTAGATCAGTTGCCTTCACTCTACCTCCAGCTCCAGTACAGCCAGCCTATGTGAGCACCAAACATCCATTGTCGACGGAGATCGTTAATGACCGCTGCTCAGCACCCCTCTCGACCGTGAAAAAATGGTCGCCTTGCCTCGGGTCACCCCCAAATATACAGTCAAAGGCTGAGCGGACACCTTGGGCAGCCAACAGGATAATTCACCCCACGGGACTTCCAGCGCGCCGTGGGGGCAGTTGCATGTGGTTGTTCAGACCCTCCCCTACATCACGGGGGTGTCACTCGTTCGCGGCCCTCAACTCCAGCGACTGTGACTGATGTGCCTGTGATCGCGGCGGCCCTCTGATCTAGTCCTGAACGTGGGGGGACCGACAATACAGGGGCAGCGTTAGGAGATTGAGCCATGGGGCAGCCCTCTGAACAGCCTGAGACTCAACCAACTGTAGAGTATGGCGGCTCTGTGTGGATTCGGCCTGGGCCTGCGCTGGATCCTCCCTCCTCGGCGTCCACAACCTTCAATGCAGCTCTAGCAGGTACCTCCTGTGGGTCTGGAGGCGACTGGATGCGGGCGCCGATCGTCCGCCCTCGCAGCGCCGAACCGCAGCCCAGGTCTCAGCCGCGATGTCGCGTAGAGCTCCTCTGCTGAGGAGTGACACACTCCTCCAGTGCAGCCGCGTCAGTCGGTGCTAACGGCAGCTGTAGCAGCCCAGTGGCCCCTCCGATACGGCCCAAAATTAGTATGTTCTTAGGGCTGCAGCTGAGGGCTTCATCAAGCATCCCGGAGCGGAGATCTGGCCGGGGCCAGCGGAGTTAGACGGATATTTCGGGAGTGGCGCAGCGGAGCTCAGCTAACGTGCGGCCATTCCCTTCTTCAGTTGGCCACACCCCCCACGGAAACCTTTCTTGGAGTGCAGCAGGCACTCGCTGTTTTGCGAAATGTGAGAAAGCAGAAGAGAGACCTCAAGTGTCGTTCACAACTCCCTTCTGTCGGTGTTACTGTTTCCTAACTGCTGCTATTAGCTGACGGAAAAGTGCGACGTGAGTAGGAGTTGGCTCTCAATTTCTATACTTTAGTATAGTAAGGACTACTACACATGCAAGTGATTACATGGAAGAGAGATTATCTGCACCTCCCCATCAATAACCACCTTTTCGAAACAAAGCCCTTCAACAGAGTAAATGACGCTCATGGAACGTTCACAATTTAAGATAACAGATCCCTACTAGAATGGATCATACCATCAGAGATGACATGATCAGGTGGATCCTTCACCTACAAATGAGTATATATGAGCCACTTTAACTATATCGCAAGACTGTTTTAGAGTAAGATATTTGGCCATTAGAGAATGAATGAGTTACTGAGTTCGATGAGATAGAGTATTATTCTATATGAACATAGCGTGCATGTAATTTTTATTACACAGGTCTAATCCCGTGTAAACCGCGATTATTGGTCTGTGTTTATCATGCGTAAATTCTGTTTTCCTCATGCTCACCCTGGGACGGAATATGTGCCGCGTGCAGTATGGGAGCAGACTTCACTGAAATGCTTTAGAGATTGGATGGATAAAACAATGGCGATGGTATCTCCCGAACTTGCCATGCACAACGGCATGACGTGCATATTTTTCTTGCACCCAAATCGTAAAATGTAATTCATAAAACCAGTAACTCTCACTAGAATTACAAATATTGCTAATGGAAAAAATCAAACAATTTCGTCCACCTGGGACTGCTTGATATAGAACATAATACACTACTTTGGAATTAATAACTAAAGGGTTTTCAGATTAACATCCTGATAGTATGTCTTTTACTTAGATTTCATAAATAGCTCATTCTTAGAGAAAAGCTTTCCTTACCACCCCTCCATCTATTTCCTGAGTTTCCTTGCAATATGTTGTGCTCAAGTTTTTGTTTTTTGTTTTATATAGGGCGAACTAGACCCCAGAATATCAGGTATCAGAGCGCTTAACATGAGCACCAGTTTCGTTACAGATGGACATATTCATTTTTGCTAGGCACGGGGAGATTAAGTGGTTTGCACAGAACCACAGGATGTTGAGTGTCATTGTCGAGACTCGAACCGGCTCCCCAGCTTCGAGGTCGACGCTCTAGCCCTAAGGCTACATCCTCTCCCCAATACAACAGTTTTGCCATTTCGAGGTGCTAATAAAAAAACAATTTAATGGCACTACATTTCTCGATCTTAGTGATATCAAAAGCTGAGATGGCCTTGCCAGGATTTAAATGAGTGACCCACAGTTCATGCTAGATGTAGGTAGTGAGCTCTAAAGTAAATGAGCTGTTTTCCCAGATGTGCTCTTTCTGGTCTCTTTCCTGAACAATCAGACCAAGGTCATCCTTGCTGATTGGGAGTAGGTATTTGGTATATTAGTGGAGCTTGATTTAAGTATTGACACATGAGCAGGACGTACTACACCTTCTGGGTTCCCTACCATGATGTGTGTGAGAGGGTGAATTTGAGGTTTGTGATGGCGGCCAACACAAATAAATGGCAACCTGCAGAGACCTCTCATTTGAACCCAGAAGATGCACAAACATTTGGAGATGACTTCTAACCTGGAATATCATGACTCTAGATACCAGTCGCGATGAAGTGAAAAAGGTAGTTGGAGGTCCATGATGCCACTTGCAAGATCCAGGTTCTGGCACATAATTCCTTGAAGTTGTCATTGTATGAACCTATTAACTGTAATTTATTATGCAGCAAATAAAAAGTAATTCTCCCTCCTCTCACAGAAAATTAAGGTGATTAAGAAGGGTTCATCGGGGTGTGGTACCAGAATGTCCAGAATGTTGACATGAAACAATATTGACTATAAGATATTGACTTGCACCATGTTTCAAGGTAAGCAACGGTTGATTAAAAGTAATAAATCTATACTCCCGAGTGTATGTTCATGCTTGTTGGAAGGCGGACCCCGAGGAGTCGGTGAGACCACCAAGGGGGGGGGCCCTCACACTGCACGAAGTAGCCGAGCGCTGCCGAGAAGCCTCCTGAGAGATCCTTCTCCTATCACGTACTAGCACAGTAACACACAGGACTCAAGGAGGTTGTCTCAAGACAGGCAATTCTTTATCATCAATAAAAAGGTTACGAGGTCAATATTTACACGAAGGGATCGAGGGATCCACCAAAGGTCTCAGTGTCTCTTTGGAAGGGTAGGGGTAGCGGGACAGTCTTTAGCAGGAGCGCGGTACGAGGGTACCTGGGGCCCAGTTCTTTATCCTCAAGCTGGAGGACCTCCGGATCTCGGAGGGGTCGAGCCGCGACGGCGTCAGCAGGGCTCTGGCGTACAGTTCGTGGAGAGCCGCGATTCAATCAGCAGGGCTCTCAAGATGGTTTCTGCTCAGCTCGAGCCGCGACGTCGTCAGCAGGGCTCCGAGGAAGGTTTCAGCGAGGTTGGGCCGCGACAGCGTCAGCAGGGCTCCGATGTTCCAGGTGGTTCAAAAGGGTTCACAAGAAGGAGCCGCGACGCAGTCAGCAGGGCTCGTGATGGTTCCGACAAGAGTTCTTCTCCGTAGGGTCAGCCGCGATTCAATCAGCAGGGCTCTCGACTCCGGGATACAACTGCCGATCTGTGGTGGGGTTGCCCCAGATATAGGTCCGGAGCCCTTTGATGTCCGGACCTATGCGCCCGAGGGGGCGGAGTGGCCGGGTGGAGGTGGCCAGACGCCCAGCAGGAGAGGCGCCAGGCCCATGGGAGTTGCAGGGCGATCACACCTCGAGAGGGGAGGACAGTTGGGGGTCCCATCGATACTGTCCTCCGCCGGGGGCGATGAATGGTTCCTGCGGCACCCCCTGGCTAGTTCGTGGTGCCTCGGTGTCGGGGCTTCGCTGGGGTCGAGGCCGGGTTGAGCGGGGTCGCGCTGGCTGGTGCACGGTGTGACGTGGATGCCAACAAGATGGCGGAGCCACGAGGAGTATGTGACCACGTGCAGCTCCGGGTGAAGGGCCTTGGTGCAGTTCAGACGGGTGGCCCGTGAAGGCCGGGGCGGGGAACGGGCACAATCAAGGGGGTTAAGGACCACGCCACGAGGCCGGGTCCAACAGGCGTCCCCCCCAGCCGAAGGCATGGAGAGTCACCCATCTCCTTGGGGATTCTCCTCGTCAAGGCGGAAGAAGCGGGACAGGCCGTCGGCGTTGGCGTGGTCATTGCCGGGCCGGTGTTCGACGTCAAAGTCCATCCCTTGTAGCGAGATGGACCACCGCAGCAGCTTGGGGTTCTCGCCCCGCATTTGCATTAACCATTGCAAGGGCCGGTGGTCGGTCTGGACCCGGAAGTGGGTGCCAAAGAGGTAGGGCCGGAGCTTCTTGAGGGCCCACACCACAGCGAAGGCCTCACACTCAATAGTGCTCCAGCGTTGCTCTCGGGGCAGTAGTCGTCGGCTGATGAAGGCCACTGGTCGGTCGAGCCCCTTTTCGTCGGCTTGGGATAGGACGGCCCCGATCCCATCCTCGGAGGCGTCCGTCTGTACCACGAACTCCTTCTGGTAGTCCGGGGCCTGCAGTACCGCAGCCGTACACATGGCTGTCTTTAGGGTGTCGAAGGCTGTTTGGCAGCGGGGTGTCCAGTGTACCTTCTTGGGCTGCTTTTTGGACGTTAACTCTGTGAGGGGGCCAACAATGCTCCCATAGTCCCGGATAAACCGCCGGTAGTATCCGGTGAGGCCCAGGAAGGCCCGGACAGCGGTCTGGGTAGTGGGGGGTTCCCAGGTCTGGATGGCATCTATCTTCGCTTGGAGGGGGGCCACCTGCCCGCTCCCCACTTGATGGCCCAGGTAGGTCACAGATCCGTGGCCGATTTGACATTTGCTGGCCTTGATTGTGAGCCCAGCCCGCTGGAGGGCGGCCAGGACGGCCTTCAGGTGGAGGAGGTGCTCGGCCCAGTGGTTGCTGTATACGGCAATGTCATCTAAGTAGGCCGCGCTGAAGGCCTCAAGCCCGGCCAAAACCTTGTTCACCAGTCTTTGGAAGGTGGCCGGGGCGTTCTTCATTCCGAAGGGCATCACCCGAAAGTGGTAATGCCCATCCGGGGTCGAAAAGGCGGATCTTTCTTGGGCGCCGGGGGTGAGCTGGATTTGCCAGTACCCGGCGGTGAGGTCCAGCGTGCTCAAGTAGCGAGCGGCCCCTAGGCGGTCGATGAGCTCGTCGGCCCGGGGTATCGGGTGTGCGTCTGTCTTGGTTACTGCATTCAGGGCTCGGTAGTCCACGCAGAATCGCAACTCTGGGGGGTGGCCGGGAGCTGCGGCCTTGGGCACCAGGACGACAGGGCTGGCCCACGGGCTGTCGGAAGGTTCGATGACCCCCAGGGCCAGCATCTTCGCTACTTCTGCCTGGATGCAGGCCCGCACTCGGTCAGGCACCCGGTAGGCTCTGTGTCGTATGGGGGGGCTCTCCCCGGTGTCGACGTCGTGGACGCACCAGTGGGTCACCCCCGGGGTGAGGGAGAAGAGGGCTGCGTAGTCCCGCAGTAATTGCTGGCAGTCGTTGCGCTGTTCCGGGGTCAGGGAAGAGGCGAGTTGGACCCCTTCGATCGATTCATCATGAATGTCGGATTGCAAGAGGTCGGGCAAGGGCTCGGAGTCGTCCTCGCCCCCCTCGTCGGTCGCCAGCAGCAGGCTCAGTTCGGTCCGGGCGAAGTGGGGTTTTAGCCTGTTAGCATGTAGGACCCGGAGGGGGTTCCGGGGGGACTCCAGGTCGACCAGGTAGGTGACGGGACTTTTCTTCTCCACCACCTTGAAGGGCCCGGTCCACTTGTCTTGGAGGGCGCCGGGTTCGACCGGGGCCATGACCCATACTTTCTGACCTGGCTCGAATTCTATATTAGAGGTGTTTCGATCGTACCACCGCTTCATGTCCTCCTGGCTGGCCTCGAGGTTGGCTTCGGCCATGGCTCGGAACTTGCGGGTCTGGTTTCGGAGGGTCAGGAGGTATCGGTAGACGTCAGGAGGGGCGCCTCGGGGCTTCATCTCCCAGCCATCCTTGACCAGGCTGAGCGGTCCGCGGACCGGGTGTCCATACAATAGTTCAAACGGGCTGAACCCCAGGGACTTCTGCGGGACCTCCCTATAGGCAAACAGGAGGCAGGGCAGCAGGACATCCCATTTCCGCCGGAGGGGCTCTTCCAGGCCCTGGATCATCCCTTTTAATGTTCGGTTGAACCGCTCAACCAGTCCGTTCCCCTGAGGGTGATAGGGGGTCGTGAACTTGTATGTGACCCCGCACTGTTGCCACAGGGACCGCATGTACCTGGAGATAAAGTTCGTGCCGCGGTCGCTCACCACTTCGCTGGGGAATCCCACTCGGGAGAAGATCCCCATCAAGGCCCGGCCTACCACAGGGGCCATTATAGTTCTTAGCGGGACCGCCTCCGGGTACCTGGTGGCGTGGTCCACGAGGACCAGGATGAAGCGGTGGCCCAGGGCGGTTTGGGGGTCCAGGGGCCCCACAATATCGATTCCGACCCGTTCGAACGGGGTGCTGACGGCTGGAAAGGGCTGGAGGGGGGCCTTGACCCGACCCCCCGTCTTTCCGCTGGCTTGGCAGGTCTGGCAGGACCGGCAGTGGTTGTCCACATCTCTCCGCATCCGGGGCCAGTAGAAGTGGGTCACCAGACGACTGTACGTTTTGTCTTGCCCCAAGTGTCCGGCGAGGGGCACATCATGGGCCAGGTTGAGAAGGAACTCCCGGAAGCGGAGGGGGACCACCAACACGCGGCTGGCCCCGAGTTCTGCTACTTTCTGTTCACTGTACAACAGGCCCTCGGCCCAGTAGATCCAGTGGGTGCCGGTCTGGTCACCGTTGGCTTGCGCGGTCGCCTGTTGTCGGACCCCTTCGAGAGAGGGACAGGACTGTTGCTCTTGCTGGAACTGCTCTCGGGTGGGGCCCCCTTCGTGTCGCCATTGTGTCTGCTCTGGTAGGGCGCTCGGAGAAGCCATCTCTTCGGGGGAGGATTCGCTGGGTCCAGGGTCGGTGTCCGCCTCCTCCTCGCTGCTGGTGTGAGGGGGTGTGAGCCACTCGGGTTGGGCGGCCCCGGAGGGCGAGGATGAGCGGGGGGCCTGGGCGGTCATGGACCGGGTGATGGCGCAGGCCCAATCAGCCAGTCCCAACATTCGGAGGTGCTCTCGTCGCTCTACTTGAGCCCAGGGGGAACTCTCCAAGTCGTTCCCCAGGAGGCAGTCGACCGGGGCGTCGTCGCGCACTGTCACCTTCAGCAGGCCCGTCACCCCTCCCCACTCGAAGGGGACCAGGGCCATCTGGCATAGGCTTTCACTGTTGTCGGCCGTCCGTACGGGGCACAGCACATTCGGTAGAATCTGTTCAGGGGTCACCAGGTGGCAGCGGACAGCGGTGATACTGGCGCCTGTGTCACGAAGGGCTTCGGCCCGTTGTCCATTGACCGTGACCTGCTGCCGGTACTTCTGGGTGTTGGTTGGGATGGGGGTGCAGGGTACCATCTCTCGGCTACCCAGGCAGACCAGGGACATGGCTGCCGGCTCCCACTCAGTGTTCTCTCGGTCGAGGGCCTCCTCTTCCTCTTCTCCTCCCCCCAAGGCGGCGGCTATCAGCTGTCGGGGCGGGGGCCCGCCGGCCCCGTTTCTTCGGTTCAGAGGGCAGGCCGGATCGCTGGCAAAGTGTCCAGTTTGTTGGCAGCCGTAGCAGGTCACTGGTGGCCGTGGTCCGGGTCGGGCCGGGCCCGCCCTCCGGGCTAGGCTCGGGGAGAGATGTGGCTGCGGTGGCCCTCGAGGGGGGCTCCTGGGGGCCCCGGCGGGAGGGTCTCGGTTCCTGTTCGGCCCTCCCCCCCCACCGCGCTGGCGGGGGGGTCCGTTGGGGTTCCTCTGGTACTCCCCCATTGAGTTCCGGGGGATTTGACCCATCGATCGGCCTCGACGGCAAGTTTTCGCGGGTCGGTCATTTTGCTGTCGAGGAGGTGCTGTCTCAGTTCCACGAAGCAATTGTTGGAAAGATGTTCCCACACGATGAGGTCGACCAGCTGCCCGTAGGTGGTTACTTTGCTCCCTTTGATCCACCCTTCTAGGGCCCGACTGAAAAAGTCCACATATTCCACCCATGTGGTACCCGGGATTTTCTTGCAGTCTCTGAACCGCTGGCGGTACATTTCCGCTGTTAGCCCGTAGCGGGTGAGCAGGGCCTCCTTCATGTGATCGTAGGAGGTCATCACCTCCTCCGGCAGCTGGAGCAGCGTGTCTCGCCCCTCACTCAGGAACCGCCCCCACAGGCCCGCGCCCCAGTCTTTTCGGGGCACCCGATGAGAGGTCATGGCCACCTCGTAGGCCTTGAACCATTGTTGGATGTCGTCATTCTTGTAATACTCCTTGACGACCTCTTTCGGGATATGTACCTTGGCCTCGGAAGGCGGTAGAGTGTCTCTAGTACTGGGGGTGTCGGTCCCTCCGTTCCTGGCCTTGATCTCGAGCTCCTTGAGACTGCGCTCGTGCTCCAGAGTTAGTTTCTTTTCCTCCAACTCCCGGTGTCGTCTCTTCTCCTCTATCTCTTCTTGAAGGCGTAGCTGCTCTAGGGCCAGTTTCTTTTCTGCCAGCTGGAGTTCGCCGTCCAGCCGCAGTCGTGCGAGCTCTAGCTCGTGGCTCCGGACCTTTTCCCGCTCTCGTATTTCTTCTTCGGAGAGGCCGGTTTCTAGGCTCTTTCTTCCTCCGGTTGCCGGAGTCAGTGCGGTTGCTGTGGTCTCAGTCAGGGGCAAGGGCCCTTCTTCCTGGGAGGGGCCTGCCCCGGCCTCCAACCATGCCCTCAGAGCTTTCTGCATCTCCTCTTTGGTACCTAGGCTGGTGGTTGCAATGCCTTTGTCTTTGCAGAACTGTTTTAATTCTTTGTGCGTATATTCTTCCAGCCGTTCGGGCTGGAACTCCATTGTCGCGTTGTTTTCCTGGCTGCTCATGATGCTGTTCGTTTGGATGGGTAGCTAGTGGGTACTGGCTGGTACGTACTGCGTTCGGCTCGGATCCCGTCGCTGGCCACCAAATGTTGGAAGGTGGACCCCGAGGAGTCGGTGAGACCACCAAGGGGGGGGGGCCCTCACACTGCACGAAGTAGCCGAGCGCTGCCGAGAAGCCTCCTGAGAGATCCTTCTCCTATCACGTACTAGCACAGTAACACCACCACACAGGACTCAAGGAGGTTGTCTCAAGACAAGCAATTCTTTATCATCAATAAAAAGGTTACGAGGTCAATATTTACACGAAGGGATCGAGGGATCCACCAAAGGTCTCAGTGTCTCTTTGGAAGGGTAGGGGTAGCGGGACAGTCTTTAGCAGGAGCGCGGTACGAGGGTACCTGGGGCCCAGTTCTTTATCCTCAAGCTGGAGGACCTCCGGATCTCGGAGGGGTCGAGCCGCGACGGCGTCAGCAGGGCTCTGGCGTACAGTTTATGGAGAGCCGTGATTCAATCAGCAGGGCTCTCAAGATGGTTTCTGCTCAGCTCGAGCCGCGACGTCGTCAGCAGGGCTCCGAGGAAGGTTTCAGCGAGGTTGGGCCGCGACAGCGTCAGCAGGGCTCCGATGTTCCAGGTGGTTCAAAAGGGTTCACAAGAAGGAGCCGCGACGCAGTCAGCAGGGCTCGTGATGCTTCCGACAAGAGTTCTTCTCCGTAGGGTCAGCCGCGATTCAATCAGCAGGGCTCTCGACTCCGGGATACAACTGCCGATCTGTGGTGGGGTCGCCCCAGATATAGGTCTGGAGCCCTTTGATGTCCGGACCTATGCGCCCGAGGGGGCGGAGTGGCCGGGTGGAGGTGGCCAGACGCCCAGCAGGAGAGGCGCCAGGCCCATGGGAGTTGCAGGGCGATCACACCTCGAGAGGGGAGGACAGTTGGGGGTCCCATCGATACTGTCCTCCGCTGGGGGCGATGAATGGTTCCTGCGGCACCCCCTGGCTAGTTCGTGGTGCCTCGGTGTCGGGGCTTCGCTGGGGTCGAGGCCGGGTTGAGCGGGGTCGCGCTGGCTGGTGCACGGTGTGACGTGGATGCCAACAAGATGGCGGAGCCACGAGGAGTATGTGACCACGTGCAGCTCCGGGTGAAGGGCCTTGGTGCAGTTCAGACGGGTGGCCCGTGAAGGCCGGGGCGGGGAACGGGCACAATCCAGGGGGTTAAGGACCACGCCACGAGGCCGGGTCCAACAATGCTCATCTTGGCAATATTGTGCAATTCAAAACTTTGGAGCTGCAGAATCACAGGTTGATATTTTTGATTGGATACGTGAACATACAAGCGAATACAGTATTATAGGGTGCCTTCATCACCCTTTTTCAGATGTCCCTTTCACTTGACTGTTACTTGCATAGTGAGAAAATGCTTACGAAATAGTAGAGGAACATTAGACTGCATTGTTGATAATATTGTCATATGAAATGTGACTCACAGTTACATATTTTTGCAAAATATAGATATTTCTTCCAACTTACAGTTGATTGAGTGTTCTTGGTCATGATTTAGAAATTAAGTGGATCACTGATTACCACCACCATGTCTCACATTACTGACCTTATCCACAGCATGTTCCAAAATGCACTTGCTAACCGTCAAATTATATATTAAGATAACCACCCTAAGCCTCTAACTAGCACTTGAAGCAGTTTGCAAAGGGCAACTCAAAAATATACCATTGATTCATCTGAGATCCTACAATGATTACTACTATTTGGTAATAAAGTGGAAGACGGCATCTTTTGACACAGTTGACCATTCCATTCTGTTCCAGAAAATTCAGGCGGTAGGGATATGAGTGGTGGTTAATTCTAGCTCTCTTCTTTCTGAAGGAACTCAATCTTTACTTCTCCTCCCAAACAATCAAGGCCCTTTCCAGTTGAGAGTGGAGTTCTGCAAGGCTTCTCTATTTCAACCATTCTCTTTAATATTTAGTTTTGTACTTTTCCTTCAGTCACTCTTGTCTTTGCCTTCAAGGTAACAAGGACGATGCTCAGATTATTCTAAGATTTGAAAAACCTCTCTTGGATCTTCAAGAGTTGATTAGCTCCCATCTCTCTGCTGTCTTTCACTGGATGAAAAACATTTTCCTTATATCAAATTCTGATAAAACAATAACCTTAATGCTTGGAAATTACTCTCTTTGGAATTGCAAAATATGGCCGCCTTGTATGGGTGTTGCACCTTCAACATCTGGCATTGTAAAGAGTTTCAGATTTTGGCTAGATAACAACCTTAACATAATCTCCAAAGCGAACTTGGTACATTCTTCTTGCTGCTTGCAGATGATAATCCTTAAAAGGGTTCTCCCTTTCATGCCTGTCAGGTTTAGAAACACCTCAGTGATGTCCAGACTTGACTACGTCAATGCTGACTATTTTGGGTTTCCCTTTTCTATGTTGCATAATTTGCAATATGAAATATGACTGTTGGGCCGGTCCTCAGCCTTGAAGAAGTCAACAGAGTGTCTCAGACCCACAAAACCTCCATTGGTTGACATGCACAAGCTGGATTAATAGGTCCCAATGTCTGCCATGCAAGGCCTTTTATACCTATGGTCAAGCTTCTTCTCTGACCCACACTCAGAAGCATATCCCACTTTGGGACCAATGGTCAAATCTCTGGTCTTGTTTTCTGTCCCCCACTACTGAAAGATTTTGCCAAGGAGGTCAGACTTTCTCAGTGGTGACCTTCTGTCTTTGGAATGATGTTCCCTTGCTTCTTCATAGAACAGAATGTCATATCACCTTTCAGAAAGCTCTCAAGACTTACATTTTCTGTTAATCAATCCTACAGACAGACTCTCCATTAGTTCCATGTTGCCCCGAGGCCTACGTTGGTGCATTGCAAATAGGCATTTATTTATTCATTCATTCAGACCCTCCTGCATTTAAGTACCTTTTTGTAATTCTTTTTGTCCTGTTTTGGTGCTGTGAAACTGGATTCTATTCTAGTAATTGTAGTGCTTCAAAAATAATTACAAACAAGCATTGGCAAAGCCAATTGGTCTCGCCTTTGCGACTTGTTGACTTTGGCAATGGGTTTTAGCTATGAAGCACAGCATCACAAGATACTGTGCAGCACTGCAAAAGTTTTTTTTTAAAGAAAAAAGGCTTTTGATGCAGCTACCTACGTCATTTTGTAGGTGCAAGCCTACAAAATGACTCAGTGCTTTTTTTTCTTTCTAGGTATTGAGCCATGCTGTATCTGTAGGACAAAAAGAAATAAAAAAATTCTTAAAAGCGGGTATGGGAGTGGAATCAAGAAAGAAACATGGAGTAGAACGTTGAAGAAATGCGGGATAAACAAGCTCACTTGGAGGCTGGATGTCCACAAAAGCAATACGAGGAGGACAAGAGGGCAGGAGGGTGGAGAAGTAACACTGGAGTTCAGGAAAAGCCACATGAAGGGTGCAGGTGGGGAAAGGGACAACAGAGAAAGAGAAGAATGATACAGGGGGAAGCAACATGAAAGGCACAGTTAAGAAACAGAGAGAAACACACAGATGAATGGAACAAGGACGGGGTGGGGAGAAGTGCATGGGCAACAGAGAGCAATATGGAGTACAATGGGATAGAAGTAGAGGGGGGAGACAGCTCAAAAAGGCATGCACTCTCATGGAGTGCTCAACACAAAAATGAAAAAATAGTGCTTGAAAAGCAAACAGTGAAAGCAGAGATACAGGCCAATCAAAGGGATGGTAAAGAGGCAATGCCCAATTGATGGGACAAATACAAGATTGACAAGCTGAGATACAAATAAGAAGAAGGCAAATGAGAGTGACAGGAAAGTCTACCAATAGTAATCAATGGGTGGGGCCTAAGCCCTTCTATGTTGTTGGTGAGCCACAGTATGTCTGGCAACAAACAGAGCAGGTTGTCTAGTAGCCCAGACCTAAAGATTACTACAGAAATTAAAAAGTTGAATAATCACTACAAACAGGTGAAAAACAGGTGGAAAAAAGTGTTCTTCCATAAGTACCCTTCTATGATTAAACGTGCAAGATTATTTCAGTGACCTAGTTAAAGACAGCTGCAGGTCACTGGTGTTAGGGAAACTATTGCTTCTATTTCTTGATGCTTGCAACTCCTTTGTCTCACTTCTGATCTTTTTAATGTTTGCTTGCTTTGAGTTATTGCTAGTTTAATGAGCTAGGTCTCTCTGCCATTGATGACTGTTTATTAACATGCTGCAGCCAAGAGGTTTTAATAACAATTATAGATTGTGTCAAAGATCATGTGATGCCACTTCTTGTGATTTTCATCACTCATCACTCTTCTACCACTATGGCATTTGTAAAAAAAAGTTCACAGATATATTGGAAAATAGTATTTTGTTGGTCATATTCCAAGTGCCAGCTTCAATGTCCCTGGCAGAGGTGTCTTCCTTAAGTGTTTATGACTGGGATTCCCCTAACCATGGCAGCCTGCAACCCTCGATATATACCTTAATCCCGAAGAGACTGAACCTATATGGTTGTTGGCATTGTTCCTGATAGAAAAAATAAAACTGTTCTACAATGGACTAAGGATGGCTTTTAATATACTGAACTATAGATCTTGCCTTTCTGTCTGTGATTAGATGTGCTGGGACTGAGCAACCAGTTGCCCATACTTATATTGAAGAGTCTTGTTTTTAAGATAGCTAGCTGTCCACTCTCTCACTCAAACTCCCCTTGAAAGCTACTTTAAATCTAATGAGAATAATGATTGTCACCTGGCACTGATAAAGTCCGAAATCGATGATTTGGAGAGTCGTCAGAGGAGGAACAACCTTAGCGTGTTTGGAATGCCAGAAGGGAAAGAAGGTGATGATCCCCAACAATTTATTGTGCAGTTGTTTGGGAAAGCAGTCCCCAATCTTGTAGATTGGGCCATAGACTAACAAATTCAGCATGTCCATCGGCTGCCATAAATTGGAATAGCAATAGAACCACTTCTAATACCAGGTCAGAGCTGAAAGCTCATCCTTCCTCACCCCTGGTGGTTGACTCCAACCCTGGCAGTAAACTCAGCTCCAGTTGCGGAGTTTGCGGAATTTGGGCCCTCCGCGGAGGAACGCGGAATTCCTGATTTCCGCTATTTGGGTGCGAAGCTGAGTTTTCTTTCCGTTCATGAGCTCTAGTTTTCTTTTGGTGCTCAACTGCAAGCGCCAAGACTCTCAGGCCGCTTGCGAGTGTGCGTGAGACTTATCACACCGCTAGAGAGCGCCCACGAGACTTTGAGCTCACTTGCACGACTTTCGGCCACGATGGCACCAATCTAGCATTCTTAGAGCTGATTGCGACCGCAAAGGGAGCGGTCGAGCAGCTTTTCTGCTTCAGAATGCAGCTGAGAGGCATTTGGACTTGATTTTCTTCCCATACTGGCCATTGGAGTTGTTTTTTTTGTGCAAGAAGCCATTTTTAAAAACAGTTTTTTTTCAAACCAGTAGGAAGTGCCCCAGAGACTCTAACTTCCTGTTCCTATCCAGCAGGCTCCTCCTAGTGCTTGTCCCTCGCCTGGTCACTTTTCATTGGGATTTGGAGCTGGAAGGATCACTCTTCTTGTCTGTTGCATACATACCATTGGATTTAAGGAATTTGTTTTTGCAATATCAAAAGTAAGTTGAAAAACTGGTGTATAAGGGTATTGTTTGATTGATTGGTGGCATGCACCTGGATTTACTTGTACTTTTATTTGATTTTTTAAATTTATTGTGGTGGGTGGTCTGCAGTTTTAGTAGGGGCCTAGTTTTTGGTGCATGAAATTTATCTTCTTTTGTAAAGGAAAAATGTTGCACAGTTAAGTAAAAAAAAGTTCTTCTCCATGTTTAAAAAAAAGTTTGCAATGGGGCGTGATCTGGCCGTGCGAGAAGATGGCTGCTTAGTTCCGAAGCTCCACGCTGAGGGGAGCCCCGGATGGCAGCGGCAACACATTAAGCCGAGAACTAATTTAATACGTTACAGTTTCGGCTATCGGAAGGTCCTGTGGTGCTGGCTTGGTGGTTTTGGGTAAGAGAGGTGCCTCCTGTCATGCTCTTTTGCCCTGCTGTGCTCGTTGTCGGCTGAGCTGCGCTTGAAAGATGCAGCCATTTTGGAGCTGACGGAACGCCTAAGGTTATTCAAGAAAGGCATCTGAGATGAGTTTGCATTCCTGTTGATCCCAACCAGTGGGAAAATGTCTGCAGGCATGAGGAGTGCCATGACCCCATCCAGGTAAAGTTGTCTGACTTCCCACTGCCTTCGTGCGAGGTGCACTATTTTCTGCATAGTAAGAGCACATGAGGAACTTTTGTGCCGCTTGCTGACGCTTTGTGCTGATTCTCAGATGTAGGCTGATATTCTTTGGAGGGACACTCACCTTTAGGATGTTTCTTTTCTATACTATATAATCCATTGAGTTGGGGAGAAAAACACAGTTTAACTACTTCCCCCTATTACCGGTCGTGCTGCTCCTCAGATGGTGCACACTGGGCCTGCATGTCTTCTGAAGTGGACATTTATTTGAATTGCATGTCTAATGAGGTAGATGTTTTGCTGTAGCTTTTGGATCATTTGAGACCTGTACGAGTCCCTCAACAAGCTGCAGAGTTGAATCCAGATTTGCGTGCTAGCATTGCGAAACAGCAACAGCTTAGGTGATTTCACGCTCCTTAAATGCCAAGCGAAGGAGTTATTTGTATTGGGAATATTCCTCTCCTATTATGTTTGGTTCAGTCAAATGAGGAGATTATAATATGTTATCATGGTGACTCCTAATATTGCTGTCAGTGCTTCTCCTCAGAAATTATACATTGTTTGCACACGGCTTTGAGACAATTATTACACTGCGTCGACAGGAATGTCTGAGCTATTGGTGACCTCCTCAATAAGTAAAAACTTTATTTTATTTTTGGATTAGCGATCTCATATTACAATACAGACACACCTGAGGCAATTTTATCTTTTGTTACTGTCAATTCAGATCTATGACCAAGTGAAGAAGGGAGTTAAGAGAATTATTTACCTGATTAGGGAAAAAAAAACACAAGAGATGCCATCTAGTAAAGCGAATAAGAAATCCATAAAACAGCCTCTGTGTTCTTAAGCTCTAAATCAGGGCCTCTCCTCCTCAGAAGATTTAAATATCATTCCTTCTACTGAAAAATTACCTAATCCTAGTATTGCAACTGCTCCAGACCCTACTATGGACCGCATACTCCAGGAAATATCTTCATTAGGACGACGCCTAGAGGGCATGGAGACATCCATATTTTCCCTAACAACTGAAACTAAATCCATAACGGCGGATATTGCGGGATTTCAAAATCGTTTTGAAGGTCTAACTGAACGAGTTGTCGCTGTTGAGAACCGCCTTAACAAAATACCGGATCGAGATCAAGAACTTCTTTTCCTGAGAAGCAAAATTATAAATTTGGAAGACAGAAACAGCCGGGACAACGTACGTTTATTAAGAAAAAATAGAACGTTTAGATGCTAAGTCTTTTCTCAAAACAACTCTTCCAAAGATCACAGGTCTCACCTTTGATCTGCCATTGGAGATGCAGGGGGCTCATCGCATTGGTCCGCTCAAAGGAGGAAAAAACATATAGCCACACACACTGCTTTTTACGCCATGAACAGGCTCGTCAATTGATCACTGATGCTCGTATCCATGGTCCATATACATTTGAAGGTCATGAGATCCGTGTGGCAGCAGACTTTTCAAGGGAAACGAATGATCGCCGTGAACCCTTTCTCTCTTTTCGACCTCGCCTGCTTCAATTAGACATCAAATATGGCCTCTTTGAGCCTGCACATCTACGAATCACTAAAGATGGTATCTCCGAATAATTTTTCAACCCAGAAGATCTTCGACAATTCTTGGAAAACTTTGCTCCTCAAAACATGGATTGTGCTGTGTCTATTCCTGAGCTTAAATCTCAACCTCCTTCATTAAACTCTACGATGTCTTCTGGTGGAACTCGAAGCAATCCAGGTCATTCCAATAGCAGAGGAAAAGACCCAGACCGACTTGAAGCCGATCATAAGCTCTTTAAGCAGTAGCTGTTCTTACGCAGGATTGAGATAGAGATAAATCGCGCTCTCCTCTAAAATCCCCTTCATCAACTGAGGAGGGTGTGCTCTGAACTCTGATTTAATATTTAATCACTTGATATTAAAGTTAGAATGTTAGGAATTTATTTATGGTTCTCTGAAGCAGCAACTAGTTAAGTATCTCTCTATCTTCTTCTATAGCCTGTTTGTCTTTATCACTCCTTCTTGTTCAGGTTACGTTTTAAACTTTATATTATAAATATTAGATTTACTGACATCTATGTATACATAATCACATTTTCGTCTTGTTATAAATTTGAAATGAATCTATGATGAACTAGGAGTAGGGCTTCCTACTATTTTTTCTCTCTATCAACTTCTTTTGCACGTTCTTCACTTCCCTTCTTTTCTTGGATTAACATATATGAAATTATTTATATCTGTTAATATTTACTACTCATTTGTCTTTATATCTAATCATAATATTGTTTAATTGTACATTGTATTTCTCTGGATATATTACGCCCAACTGTGATAATTATCTATATTTAGTAATTTATTTATTATCATTATTAATATATGCACAATCTATTTCATCATATTTGATTATACCGTACATTTGACGATCTAATATTTCATTATTCTCTTTCTGCTTATTCTTTACTACCATTTTCTATTTGTCCTTTTCAACTCCTCTAACACTTTCTATTTAAATTTCAAGTCTTTTTCTTCTATTATGAATTATAAACACCTCTATGCTCTTTCTCTCTCAATTCTTTCCAATACCTTTTCCTCTTTCTCTTTAGCTTAATCAATATGTACATTGTTAATCAATTGTTTCAATTTTTAACATTTAATTGTCTTGTTATTTCATTTCATTTTTTTATCCATTTATCACATGCTAGTACTTATAAGTAGTAATGTCTAATTGTTATATAAGATATAATTTTTTTTAGTAATTAGCATTATTACTATCTTATGTAATGTTTGAAGATTGGAATTCTCATATTTTAGGATCATATCTCTATACCTTTATAGATTGTTGCATTTTCTACATAGTCTATATGCTTATATTCTGTCCTTTCTATAGGTATTATTATACTCTTTATTATAGATATTAGGATTATTAACTATAGACATGCATGACTATCTTTTTGACACAAACAGTTACAAAACTGTTATGAATTTATTGTAATGTATTATTAATTATAACCTTTATCACTCCCCTTCTATACAAACCCTAGACTTTTTATCTTTCACTTCCCCTTCCCTTATTTAACTGGCATTTATTACATTATTCGCATATAATGATATCTCATATTTAATTGCCTCAATATTTATTTATTATATTGTTTAAATGTATGATGACATCATCTTGATCAGGGCCGGACTGGCTACCGGGCGTTTTGGCATGCTGCTGAGTTGGGGGCTGATGTCACTGCGGTGGGGGCTAATTTCTTTGATGGAGACCTACATGTGCTTCGAAATAAACAAAGCAAAACAAATTTTGTTCAGCACACGCAGGTCCCCATCAACAAAATCAGCCCCCAGCTCGGCAGCATGCTAAAACGCCCGGTATCCAGTCCATCCCTGATCTTGATATGATTACACCTAAATGTGATAACAATTCTTTATGTTACTATTTAGCTAATGTTATTGTACCTTTCATGGTTTACCTCGTTGTGCCATATATCTGACAATTTCATTCTAAGCTGATCTCTCCTTTCTAATTACTCACTTTACTTCCTTCTTTTCTTTTTCTGTTTCGAATATCTTACCTCCTTCAACATCATACTTTCATAACACTCGTTCCTTTTTCTTTCTTCAGTCTAAATTCTGAATTCTATATTAATATTGAAATACTACTAATATTATTTTATAAATACACACCTCACCACTGACGTTGTTGCCAGATGGGGCTCCCCCGGCGCCAATAGCTCATAAGTTTAGACACGCTGTAAGCAGATCCATTTTGCTGGTGCTGTGCTGTCCCTGCACAGCACATCTACCTCTCTTCCTTTATATTCTCTTTTTTTCTATTGCTTACTTCGATATATAATATTTAAGTGACTCTTTCATAACCCTTGGATTTTCTTATATTTTATACGAAATTACTAATTCTTCAATTCTCTCCTTACTCTGAATTTATTTTCTTCATCTCCTGATTTCTTTTCTCCCTCCATTATATAGTCTCTTCTTCCATTCCATTTTATCTTCCTATTTTATCTAACCCTATATTATCTCCTTATTTTATTTTATCTCCTTTCATTCTCTCTCTTGTGATATTTTTCCAACACTCATCTCATCTTGTTTCTACACTTTATTTTCTCCTTCATTCCATCACCTTTATAACTTAATCTCTTTCATCCCTTACACTAATTATTTCTCTCAAACTAACATCTTCATATTTCCAACGTGCATATGGCAGCGAACACACCCTCTTCCTCCCATCCTTTATGCATTTATAAAATATAAAAAAGTACTCTCTTATCTTAAAAAGAAAAGAACTGATATAGCTCTCTTACAGGAGACTCACCTTAATGCTCTGGAATCATCTAAATTACAGCGCGAATGGGTGGGAAAAGTTATTAATTACGGATTGACTAACAACCTCTTTCTGAGACGAATCAACCGCGAAAGTGTGGTTTCTCCATCCTTTTACACAAATCCCTACCTTTCTCAATGGTTAAAACATGGATTGACCCTGAGGGTAGATACATTTTCGCTAAGTTAAAAATTGGAGGAAAAATCTTCTGTGTTGGCTCAATTTATGCCCAAACAGGTGCTAAGCCCTCTTATTTTCTCAACCTAAATTGTCTACTTGTAGAGATTGGTGTATCCAGTTATATCACTGGTGGCGACTGGAATTTGGCTTGTGACGAGATTTTAGATAAAACTGGCCCCTTAGACAGATGTAATGCTGCTGGCAGAGCTTTATTGGGTGATATAACAATGTATCATGGATTAGTAGACCATTGCCGCCACTGTCATCCCTCAGACCAAGAATATGCCTTTCTCTCCTCTGCTCATGGCTCACAATCCAGGATAGATTAATTTCTTACTTCTCATTCAGTAGTTGCACTTACAACTGAATCTCATATTTTGGAAGCTGCAGTTTCTGATCACTCTCCAGTTCTTATCCCCCTGGAGGTAGGCTTAACCTCGCCAGGTCAAAAACGATGGCGCATAAACATTCGACGTTATCGTTCGCTTCAGGGCAAATCCCAAATCACGTTCTCAGCTTTCTGAATATCTAAATAATAACAAATCATCAGTTTCTTCTTCTCGAAAAGTTTGGGCAGCTGCAAAAGCAACTATTCTTGGACTATTAATGAGAGCTGCTGCTTCGGCCAATAATGGTTCTGTCGGGGAAATACAATTGCTTTGGGTTGTTCACAATATAAATACATTACATGTAACATGTATCCATGATTTAGGAAGAGAAAAGAACAACACCCAAGCGAAAGTTTCAATCAATATTTTAAGAAGTAACAAATAAATTGGGCTACAATGGTACAATTGAAAGAAATGTGAAAGAGGGGTGACATGTAGAAGTAAATACAGACAATACACTTAGTACACTTAGCATAACAAATAAAGGAATAGTTGGGAAAGTGTGATTTTTGGTAAAGTCCATATGATTGATCGCATACGCCTCCTGTTCATATGTGAATAGGCTTTTGAACTGAGACGTTGCGTAGACTCTTAGTATGCGTCGACGTTTCGACCCTATGTAAGGCGCAAACAATTTTAAGCGTCACGGCAGGTCTTCTTCGGGACGGAGGAGTGTATGTAGCCCTGCGCAAGAGTCATTAATCACTGCGCGTGTATTATGCTTCTTTTTCCAAAGGACGGGGTCGATTTATGTTTGACCTCACGAGTCAAAGAGGTTTGGCAAAAGTCCAAGTAGTTAATTCTTTCAGTCAGTCGGGTGATTTACACTATCTGCTGAAAATGACATCTCTCCAGCTCTCAGTGCGACCCCGACCCCGTCCTTTGTATTATTTTGAACATTATTAGTATTTGTGTGTTTGGCATAGGCCAACAATTGCCTTTGTTGTTTAAGAATCAGTATGCTATGCGGCCAGGGGCCATTTTGAATAGTCGATGTCCATCCTAGGCCTGCATGTGGTCTGTGTTTTCCAGGCCTCCTGCTTGTTATTGTTGTTGTCACCATGTTGCTGTCGGCCATTTTGTGTAGCCAGCCAGTGTGCTTTTGCCAAAGGCCTGAATTTCTTCTTTGTTTGTGGCTATGCCCCCTTGCTGATTGTTGTTGTCTGACCATGTGTCTGGCGGCAATTTTGTGTAGCCAGCCAGTGTTCGTTCCTCATAGGTCTCCATTTCTTCTTTGTTTGTGGCCATGCCCCCTTGCTGGCTTTTGTTGTCTGACCATGTGGCTGTCGGCCATTTTGTGTAGCCAGAAAGTGTGCTTTCCCCATAGGCCTCCATTTCTTCTTGTTTGTGGCCATGCTCCCTTGCTGGTTGTTGTTTTGACCGTGTGGCCATTTTGTGTAGCCAGTCAGTGTGCTTACTCTATAGGCCTGCATTTCTTCTTTGTTTGCAGCTATGCCCCTTGCTGGTTGTTGTTAATGTGACCATGTGGCTGGCGGCCATTGTGTGTAGCCAGCCAGTGTGGTTTCCCCATAGACCTGCATTTCTTCTTTGTTTGATGCCATGCCCCCTTGCTGGTTGTTATTGTTGTGACCATGTGGCTGGCAGCCATTTTGTATAGCTAGACAGTGTGCTTTCCCCATAGGCCTGCATTTCTTCTTTGTTTGTGGCCATGCCCCCTTGCTGATTGTTGTTGTCTGACCATGTGGCTGGGGGTCATTTTGTGTAGCCAGCCAGTGGGTTTTCCCCATAGGCCTGCATGTGTTCTTTGTTTGTGGCAATTCCTTCTTGCTGGTTGTTGTTGTATGACCATGTGGCTGGTGGCCATTTTGTGCAGCCAGTCAGTGTGCTTTAGCCATAGGCCTGCATGTCTTCTCTTTGTTCCCAATGCCTTTTTGCTCTGTGTTATTGTTGTCAATGACCACGTAGCAATGCAGGCAGCCATTTTGTGTGTCTAGCCAGTGTGGCCCTTTGCTATATGCTTGCATGGATGGTTGAGCAATGAAATAACAGTTTAATAAATAAAAAATGAATGATATGCTTGAGAATAATGTCACTTATTCATAATTTTCTTAATTTAAATTTTGTTTAATGCTTTTCTATTTCTTTAAAAAAAAGTTACTTTTTTAGATTTTTTTAACCATTTTAATAGCATCTGACATTAATGAATCAAGCCCATGTCTGCTATAGGTGCCCAAAGCAAATACAAGGAGATGATGGACTGAGCACTGAAACTTTTCGGACACTCGCCCCCAGTCACAAATCTGGGTTGAATCCATCATCTTTCTTTAGCTCACTTTGCCACCCCAGTTCAGACCCAGCTATATGCAAATCAGTCTTGACCCTGTGCCTCATGGGAACAGACTGAACTGCCAAGCCAGGTCTTCCTTTGACCGGAAAGAAGCATCCTGTGACCAGTTTCGGGGTAACACCACTCATCAGCCAGGCTAGCTTGGATCCAGTGGCAAAGTGAGCAAGGGACCCACATCTGGGCATACCCTGCCAACTTAGTGCAAGCAAAGCAAACACAAGATGATGGACGGAGCACTGAAACTTTTCAGACACTCACCACCAGTCACAGATCTATGTTGAATCCATCATCGCTCTTTAGCTCAGTTTGCCACCCCAGTTCAGACCCAGCTATATGCAAATCAATCTTGACCATGTGCCTCATCGAAACAGTCCAGACCGAACTGCCAAGCCAGGTCTTCCATGGACCGGAAACAACCATCCTAGGAGAAGTTTTGGGGCAACACCCCTCATCAGCCAGGCTAGCTTGAATCGGGTGGCAAAGTGAGAAAGGGACCCACATCTGGGTATACCCAGCCTACTTAGGGCAAACAAAGCAAACATAAAGAGATGATGGAAGGAGCACTGACACTTTTCAGACACACACCCCAGTCACAGATCTAGGTTAAATCCATCATCGTTCTTTAGCTCACTTCCCCAGTTCTGACCCAGCTATATGCAATAAGTCTTGACCCTGTGCCTCATGGGAAAAGTTCAGACCGAACTGTCAAGCCAGTTCTTTCCTGGACTGGAAATAAGCATCCTGGGACCGGTTATGGGGTAAAACCCCTAATCAGCCAGGCTAGCTTGAATCTAGTGGCAAAGTGAGCAAGGGACCCACGTCTCGGCATACCCTGCCGCAATACTTGTGTAAGGATTATTCAATTGTCAGTGCATTTGTCAGCTGCACTTCCCTGCATGCCACATCCTAAGTGATGCATTGCACATAAAGCAAACAGTTACAGCTGTATTGTTTTGTTGTTGTTGATGCTCTTTCTCATCATTTCTGAGTGTACTGTCAACATGAAATTTTATGTTGGTGTAGTTTACCGTTTTAGGAATGAACACTGTATACTATTGTCAATTATTTATAATAACTTAAGTAACCACACTGAATGATATTGGTTGTTTGTTATACTACTTGAACTGCAACAATGACACGTTTCACTGGCTTCTGACTGGCAATCACCCACAGTACTGCTAGACATAAGGCCACTGCACGACGTGATGGTAGACTGACTACACAACACAGTCATCTCTTCAGCTTTTTGTGAAGCTAAGTGCCACTGCCAACTGACAGCTTCAAGATGGCCCCAAAGAAAGGTGCCAAGAAAGTGGCTAGTAAGGAGCAGAAGAGACAGATTTCCACCACTGGCGTGCCGACCACAACCTTTTTCAGGAAAGTTGTGCCTGCCGCACCGGCTTCCGGAGAGCAAGCTGAGAGCAGCACTCCTCCATCATCAGCACCACATCACCAACCTAAGTCCAGGACCATGTATGTCAGTGAGGCAGCCAGTGCAATAATGTCGATGCCAACGGGTAGCGATGTTGAATTGGATTTGTCCCTTTCACAAAGTAGTACACAGGAAACACAGCAAAGTGGAGAGCAGCCACAACCAGCAATGGATTTTTCTGATGTTGAAGCAGAAGAGGAGGATGATCTTCCTTCAGAGCAATTTATTGAACCTCCTCTTTTAGAATACTTGGCTCCCACATCTCCAGCAAAGAAAAGGAAAGGTACTGTAGCACCATCTTCTTCAAGCACCACTTCTGATGTTGATGATGATAGGGACATGGAGTGGATCCCAACAGAGACCAGGAGACAACAGGAGAGGCAAGGGAAAAGAAAGGTTCCAGAAAGACTTAGACTTATGTGAGGGGATGAAGAGGAGGATGACAATGACAAGGTAGTCATGGTGGAAGGTGACACAGTGAAATCTGACATTGCTATTCAACCAGCTAGGAGGGATGTGGCACAGGTTGCACCGCCACCAGCTCCCATATTTGCAAAGTCCCAGCTGAGACCTGCTCCAACCCTTGCCTCAGGAGAAGCGGAGAGGCAATCGAGACATGCCCATCTACCTCCAATTTGTCTTCCCGCATTGGCAGCAGTCCGGTAAAAAAGTATTCCTCCCCAGTTTGGGACTTTTTTACAGTTAGCAAAGAGGGGGAGCACATTGCAGTGTGCACCATTTTTCACACAAATGTTTATCAAAATAAGCCTGGTATACATTATGGTAATGGAGGCCAGACGACCCATATAAAAAAAAAAAACACACAATCAAGTGGGAAGAGCACCTTAAAAAAATTGCTGAATGTGGTTGTGGTAATGGGAAGAGCAAGGGAACATCAGCTGCAAGTCCAATCACAGTGGACGGTGGTGATGAGGAAGAAGAGGGTGACATCTTCAAGCAAAGCAGCCTTGTCCCCAGCAGTGCACCAGCAGAATTACCCACCTCAGAGACTTCACAATGGTAGAAGAAGACTCAGAGTGAGATGATGGAGACACCGCAGCATACAGTGACTGCCCAAACACCACCACGCAGATTGAGTCTACCACTAGCATCTACTTCTCAAAAGATGCCTGCTTCAGGGCCCCACGAAAAGAAGAAAATCCAGGCTACTATTATGGGCATGTATAGGCAGTATGGGCCCTATGAGCGAAACCACCTATCCACACATTTGTACAATGGGAATTTAGCAAAAAGTTTAGCACTGGACCTCCTCCCTTTTTGATTGGTGGCAGGAGTGGGATTTTCAGAATTTGTGGCAGCCATCTGCCCAAAATGGAAGGTACCAAGTGGACCTATTTTGCCAGACTGGCTGTTGCAGTGCTGCATCATGATGTGCTTCAGTTGGTTGCACAAGCTATGCAGCTAAGTGTTGTTCACACTATCCACCTGACGACAGACATGTGGACCAGGTGTCAGGCGACTGATCACATGTGCATCACTGCACAGTGGATCTAATTTGCACTGGTAAAGCAAAAGATATCTTTAGGTCTTGCCCCTGAAGAAAGATTTAAGAGCATTGGGCGGCATGCAACAGAGGCCATGTTTGCCATGGAGAAATCACATACAGCTGTAAACATCTCGGAGGAATTTAACAGCAAGGTTTATGAATGGCTGTGACCCAGAGGTTTTAGTATTGGATTTGTTGCCACGGACAATGGCAGTAACATAGTCAAGGCCATGTCAGACAGAGGTTATTTCAGGGTCTTGTGTTTAGCCCAGTGCATCAACCCGGTGGTGCAAGACTTCCTCAAAAAGGAAGACATATTCAGCAACATACTGACCACCTGGAGAAGAATCTGTACCCATTTCAGCCATTCTTTTAAAGCCCGGAAGCAGCTTCAAGTTATTCTGTGTAATAATAGAGCACCAGTTAAAGCCCTGATACAGGCGGTATCAACACCTTGGAACTTCATGTTTTACACGCTGCAAAATCTGTTTGAGCAATTCAAACAAATCAATGACTATGTTTTTCAAGGAGGAGGGAATGTAGTTGGGAAAGCTTTGACCATGGACAATCATCGAGTCCAAAGAGTACATATGTGCCACATTACTTGATCCATGGTACAAAAACATTCTGCCCACTTTCATTCCTTTTTCTGAAGAGGATGTTTTAAAATACAAGAGGTGTATTGTAGAGAAAGCCGGAGACTTGGAAGTAGAACAGCTAGAACTTCAAGCTCCACCCCGCAGTTCTGGGGTGCCACCTTTAACTTCGAGAGAGGGCAGTCTTGTCTCACAGAAGCCAACAACATCATCAACCAGAACACTGGCAACAGCAGCAAAAGAAGGACCGTACACAACCTCTCCATTGTATTGGTTTCAATTGGCAGGGCTCAAGTCCAGTGCACATGTGATGGCAAAACAGGTAGAGCAAGTGGCAGCACCAATGGCCATCTGCAGGATGTTCCAGGAGTATCTGGTTTGGGAAGATGCACCAATGGCCAGAGCTCAACAGGCTTGCAATAAAGTATCTGGCTTGTTCTTGCGCCAGTGTGTCTGCTGAAAGTGTGTTCAGTGCAGCTGGTGCTGTCATCACAGTGAGAAGGACCAGTCTCTCGCCTCGCCTGTGGAGAGATTGACTATGATCAAAATGAACCAACATTTTATAACACACAATTACACTGTTACTGAAACAGCAGCACATGAGGAGGAAGAGGGTGATTGGACCGAAATTTAATCAAATGTGTTAGCTGGCCACATTCTGGGTGAACCACCTGAGTTTGAGGACAAACTCTACTTACTGGACTAAGTATGCCAGTGGCCCCATAGAACTATAAAAAAATTCTGTTGAAAAAACATACAAAAAAAATTAACTAGGGTAACATTATTATTTTTGTGTCAGATTTATGCTGCCCCACATTTTTTTATGAGTCACATATATATTGCTGGATTGCGGTTGGACCAGTGTGCATTGAAGCAGCCTCCACAATTACTTCATGACAATGGGAACAATGCCTGTCCCCTTGCATGTCTGTTGCCTAATGCCCATCCCTTTTTGCATCACTTAGTACTAGAACGGCTGCCCCATAAAATCATTTATTATGTACTGGGCTGCCTGCAAATACCAAATTCCAATGTGTTGCCTGCATCAAAGATGATTGAATGCACAATACCTGAACTACCCGTGTTTGCCTTGAATCGGATGAGGTAACTTCAACTATTGCAACTGTGAGTGACTGATTGCTTGAGTGATGATTTAAGTTGATTGATGATTCTTGTGGTGGCAGACACTCAGGAAGGGTATGTGTTGAACTATAATATGGGGAATTTCTTGAAATGATTATTGATTTGCATTGTTTAGGGCTTGAGTGATGGGCACCTAATTTATTTTCCCTGTAGGTTATTATCAACCCTTTTTTTTGGTTCTTCAGACACCAGAACAGTCACCTTAGTTATCAAACAAAAACCTATGCAAAATACTGCAATTCTCTTTCCTTCTCTACTTGTTCTTCAACAGCAGTCCACTGCACTCCACGTCTATCTTGCTCAGGTCCTCACGATTTATGATGATGATGATGACTGGTCTGGTTCTGATAAAGGGTTACTCGCAGTCACAAAGGACTGGAGGAGTATCATGGATGAAGAACTCAGGGAGCTTCATGACTACCACATCAACACACAGCAAGAAGCAAGAAGTTATTGAGTATCGTCTTCAGTTCAAAGGTAAGCCAAGAGTCTGAGGCCTAGTACTACTCAGCTATTTGGATTAGAGAGAGGTGTGTTTGTAAAATGCTGCTCTGTGTGTGTGTGTGTGTGCGTGTGTGTGTGTGGGTTTGTGTTACTATCCTTGTGGGGACTTGGGTGTGATAACACACTCACGCTGTGGGGACTTGATTGCACTGTGGGGACCTGAACCCAGGTCCCCACAAGGCAATGTCTTCTAAATGATAGAAAATGACTTCAGGAACATCTGTGTAAATTTTTACAACTTTTTAAAAAATTGCCTTGTGGGGACCTGTGTTTGGAAAAGTGTGTTTATATTTTTGCTCTGCTCTGCCCCTGTAGACAGGAGGCGGTACTGCAGTCTTAAACACACTTTGCATTTAAACACACTTTGCTCATTAGGAACACATGCTAGCAACAGAAAGCACACCTATAACCCAATGTTAAAACCTATTTTAATGCATATTGACCTTTTTTCTAATTATCACATTAAAACTTTGTTTACATTAAGCTGTTAAATTTAGATTAATTGTTTCTGAAAATTATTAGTTCGTTTGTAAACATTGCTAAAATCATGTTAAGGCTCCCAGTTTTCTGCTTTTACTGTTTCATGACAGATAAATACTGACAAAAAAAGATGTTTCCTCTCTCTGTTTATTTTTACAAATTAATTAATTCTGAAAACATGTTTAAAACAAAACCATAGTTAAAGTAAATGACCAATAGAAAAAATAAACCAGATGTCGAGAAACTGTAATTTAACAGACTGTGAATGATTTAAAAATAACAGGCCCTTATTGAGCAGCTGATTTAACCTTCCGTGTAAATGATTGACCTATGCCTCTAAATGTATTCGGTTATTTCATCTGTGCTAACATTTAGTTTAAACTACCTGGTTCTTTTAATTCTTTTCAAAAGAATCCCAGAAGCACTGGCCAGTGTTCCTGTGCTAAGGAAAATTAAAGCGCGCCCGGACAGGACATTTCCTTTCCGCTGCCAGCCAAAGAAGTGCAAATGCAGGCATCTGCATAACAAGGCTCCAAGTAGCCAACCTTGGTTTTGACAGCTCCAGGCCGTGACTGTTAGAGACAGGGGGGATGGGCTCTCCTGCATCCTAATGCACACACCTTGGTGAAGGGAGCAGGAAGCCAGGAGTAAACAGCAGCAGGTCCGACTCGCCTGAAAGGCTGAAGGCTGAAGATCTGACAAAGCGTGTTTGAGACTGTGCTCACAGCTAAAACTTGAAAAAAGTATCGTTTTTTTTTAGTTTGCAGCAAATGCAGAGCAGCATTATTCCTATGCAGGGCAGAGCAGCTGATTGTGGAAGTTATACCTTAGATAAAATATGGGGAAATCAATGTATCTAACTCTGCATTAGAAAGAAAAAAATAACGCAGCGATGTTATGCCCTTTGGTCAGGTTTGCACTATAGCCAAGGCAACCGCACGAGTTAATGATAGCTGAGCATCCTGTACCAATGCATAAAATCAAACAGAACAGCAGAGTGACTTCACCTGCACAAGCACAGACAGTGTAATGCTCGTTTTGTTTTATTAAGGAAAACCCCTTTAAATTCATATTTTGGCTGCTAATCAATATTTGTTCGTTGAACATTTCAGTCATCACCATAGTCTCTTTGGGTCTTATTGAGGTGGGATGCGCTTTTGAAAATTATTCAACCACCTACTTGCAAAAAGCATCAGCTATTTCTAAACAAGCATTGGTCTGGCCTAAAGGGGATCGTTTGGCTTTGCCAATCGTTTTTAGCCATGTGCAAGAGGCTCAAAGTATAGGAAAAAAAGCTTTTTCACAAACCTAGCATTGACTGCGTTATAGCTTTTTTTTTTTACTTGCATCTGTGCTGCAGTGTAGCTGCTGTATAATTTGTACTATACCTTCCCATCAGATGTATAGTCTGGGGGCTGCAAGCGCACTCCTGACCTTTTAATGTGGCCCCCTGTTCATTTCGGGCAAGCATTTATTTACAAGTTAATTCATGTGAAAGAAAGCAAGTAACTAGGGAGGTGTGCACTGTTAACTTTTGGGCCGCCTCTATTTTTAAAGCCATTCTAGAACACACGTGTAAAAGAAATTTGAAAAAGTGGCCTAAAAATCTCAAAAATGTATGTTATTCATGTGCAGAACTGTTTAATCATAGTAGTAGTACTGCACCAGACTAAATCAGTGCTAGTATTTTTAAGAACAGTCTTGACGCATGAATTTTGAAACTCTCATGCTTCCACCCACCCGGACTATTCCAATAGTAAACTTAGAGGCAAGTCAGTTATGTGCACCACTTGGATGGCCTGGGATGCTATTCTACAAGGACAACATTTTAGAATAACTAAATGTTGGAGATGTTTTCATACAGCGCACATTCTGAAGTTATTATTTCAAGATCGTATTATATGTAATAATGAAGAACAAGCATCGGCAAAGCCAATATGGTTTGGCCTATGCGAAATTTATTGTCATTGTCAATGTTTTTTGTACATATTGTAAATGACTATAATAAAAATGTGAAATAACAGAGAGAGCTGCCGAACTGGGGAATTGAGTTCAAGTCTCGATGTCGGCTTAACATCCTGTGATTCTGGTCAAATCACGTAATCTCTCTAGTGCCATTAAAAATTGTCTTCGTGCAGTATACCTGAGTCTCATATAAAGGGCTGGAATACTTTATTGAACTTTTAAGTGTTGTTTTTTTAAAAAGCTGCCCGTACTGTGAAAAATTATGATCCATTCACTTTTAGGGTGGGCCAGTATCGTAGGTGAGGGGAAGAGGAAGCGTGCTAGGGAGAAAGTCCGAGAGGGTATAGAGGATGGATCAGGAAGAGCAGTGGCAGTAGAGAAGGCGTGCGCCACAGGGAGCAATGCAATGGCAGACCGTTGGCAGGGAGACATCAGCCAGAGCTGGTTCTGAGTTGGGGGTTGTAGTAAAATATGGCAATAAACGGTATTCAGTGGGTTTCCTAGGCTTCTTAGCCCTTGTGCTAGTGCACCTGTTGCACCATTAAAGTCATTACACTAGTGCCTGCAAGGTAATTTCACTTGTGAATGCTTTTTTATTAGTAAAATGTAGAAGTTATCAGTGCTCAGTGTGTTTCCTAGACCTTTGGGCCATGTGTCACTGCACCTGCTGCACCATTAAAATCATGACCCTAGTGCCTGGAAGGACAAATGAGGAAATTGTTTATATGCAGTAATATATGTGTTCCGAAAAAGGCACAATTGCAGACGGAATACATAATTATTGTATAGCTAAACATAAACACAAGAGGTTACAAAAGAAAGTACCTTCACAATTGAGTTTGGACTTAATGCCAGATCTGTTCCATGACAATATCTTTAATTTTACAAGGTTCCAAAGGAATACAAATTGTGTGTGTCTTAGGGATTGCCTCCCGTCTTCACTAGCCTCATTGGGGTTGATGTGTGATTCTCTTACTACAGATACATAAGAACAACCATCTCCCCCTGCCAAGCTGAGCTTATTACTTTGGTAGACAACTCCTTTTTCCATCATGTACTACCAGCTCCAGACTTACCTCTAGCTAGTCCCTCTCATCATATTCGTTGGACAAGGGTGAAAATGTAGGTATATTTACCATAAAAGTTGTATTTAAATATAAAATAATATGTACCACACCCTTCTTGGCCAATCCGGGGCAATCATAGAAAATATGTGGTAACGCTCATTTTGTACCCACTCCTTTTTGCGAGACGCTAACCTCATTTTGTAGTTTGGAAAAGCTTTATCTTTACCACTTTTGCAGTCCAGGGGTGAGTGAGCTGTTTGACGGTGTTGGGGGACTGCCAACGACAACTAAGTGGTCTGGTAAGCCTTAGTAACCCACTGTGTACAGCCTTTCTCCTGATTTATTTGGAGAGAAATTGTTCCGAGCATGCCTGTCCCATCTTGCCACACCGGTTCTTAGTAGATATTGGGAATAGCTGCTTTTAGATTGCCCAAGGAGTTGGGCAGCTGTTCTAGGCTGACCTTTTCTTCTTTTACATAGCCTTTAGCCTTCTCTCTTGGTCGTCTACCTGATTCACTTTGTGTACATTTCTGTTGTGTGCCTTTTCTCTCTGCGCTATTTCCCCCGATCGTTGAAGGGCCCAAGCTTGAACATTAGTTGGAGCTCTTACACATAGTTTACTCTTCGCTGAGGGCTCTTGATTGTCTATAGTAATACCCTTATCAAGTTTTTTTGGAAAGGACACTACTAATAGAAACAGTTGAGATATCTTGGGTTGCTCTCGTTGTGATGTTTGGGAGGTGGTTGATTTCAAAATGATGTCTGTGATTGATCAAGATGTAGAAAGGGGATGTCCTTGACTCTATAAAATTTTGTTTCACAGTGGAAATAATGCTCCACCACGCACAGCTACTTTTTCGTTGTTGCTTTGTAGAAAGGCTTGCATGCCTCTATGCTGTTGTTTTCCTTGGAGATGTGTGATGCTTCCAGTTGTCTGGAGCATGGGTACACTCAAACATTTTTTGAGGGGCTAAAACGTTTGGTCTGTGATGTGATTAATGCCAAGTGGGGGTAGGGGAAACAAGTCATATACATCTAATGGCTGAATTGAACAATGTGAAATTGGAACGCCTGGGATTTATTCTGGCTCCAAATCATTACCAATCTGTGTGACTCTAATCAATTGTTTTATTTCACTGTCCTACCATTTTTCATTATAAAAAGGCCTTGAAATACATGACTTCAGGATCTACATTCTACAAAACCTACTCCTGTGTTGTTTTTTTTACTAAACTATGACATTGTTCAAAGAGTGCACATAACAGCTGACTTGCTTCTATATATCTATTGGGTTCGTTTTCAGGGTGGGAGGGGAAAATATCTTAAAAACAGAAAGTGATCCTAAAGTTAGGCGGGCCAGGACTGCGTAGTTACTTCCTCTCTTTAACACCAACTAACCTTTGAATAAATGCTGCCTGTTTATTTAACCTCTTTTTATTGTTTCGTGCTGAGTGGAGTGAACAGGAGCGCTGTGCTGCTTTTGACCAGTGGGATGCATTTAAAGGTCCGCAGGGCAGCATGCAGCCCCTGGGCTGCACTTTGAGTATCAGTGTTTTAGAGTTTTTCTTGATCTCCTTTACCAAGCTGCTTAAGAAATAAGGCACAGTACTTAACTTTTCCATGATTTGGGTACAGTCACGTAATGAAATTAGCTTCAGGATCTCTCTGCACCCTGGTTATTGGGCTGTTTAGTGCCTGAAACTTGGTGTTCATTCACAGGATGAATACTGCAATAGTGTTTAAAAGGCTAAAATGTATATCGAGTTTGGATGAATGAAAGTTCATAGCTTCAACGGCTGCTTGCAGTGTGTCTAAAAGAGTGGGCCAACATTTTGGATGATTTAAGTTTTCTTTTGCTCAGGTTTTAGGGCCTTTATCAGTGCTAATTACATGCTCAATGCACGGATCAGGTGTGGACCTGAAAGCACTTAAATATGAGCCTGCACATTTTAATTGTGGGCTTGATAGTGTGTAGAGTTAAGAGAAGTTTACTCCACACTTATGAAGGGCCGCTTAGGGCTGTTGGAGACCTTCTCTTGCTTTTTGCTTGCATGCAAGATCTCGGTGAAAATATAGTCATTATTTAACATTATTTCTATTAGGTATTATATTATTTCCCCACCTCTATTATTTTCAATGAGAATGTGTTACAGTACCTGTGAGTGGCAATGTGTGTTGTTAGACTTGTTCCAAGTCTATTCCTGAGTAGACCACCTGCTGTTCTGTGAGTTTTGGGGCAGAGATAACTTTAGTAGTGTTGTTTGTGAATGCCAATGGTCTTGCTGTTTTGTGAGCTGTGTTTGCATTTACATGCCCCTCCTGAAACTCCCTCTTGTCACTTTCTATACCCCTAATTTTCCTTCTCTAAAACACTCCCATTTACTAGTAGATATTCCCAAATTTTCCAACCATTCCCCTTGTTCTCTCCTAAATGTAGTACTAAGTTGTAAATAAATATGTGCAGTGTTCTCTGCATAGAAAGGACAGCTGAGGTGGCTCTCTCCTCATGTAGGATTGTGAATTGTATTTAGTAATAAATAAGTAGAACTATTTTTGTATTACTTTACGTACAACAAAATAATGTTTGTTAACCGGGCTCACCCCCTGTATAAGTGGGAACTTTAATCCGACTACCATAACACAATGCCACTGTAAGCACTATTTCTGAAGAGCCCTGGGCATCACAGTAATGACACATTATCTCTTGACTTAAACCTAATAATCTTCTCGCACTATCTTTTTTTGACTTTAACACCCCTATCTTTGTGGGCACTTGAAATAGTCACTCACAATCTTTGTGTTTCTTCACACACTATAACTTTTGTTTGGAATTCAACATGATTATCTTCACACACTACCTGTGTTGTGACTCAAACATCTGTTCATATTACCACTCTGGGGACGTGGCCATGATTATCTTCACATACTATCTATGTCAGACCTTGGACATTATCTGCACACACAATCTCATTAGGGAATTGAAAAAAACTGTAGTCACACATTATGTGGAGGCTTGAATGGCCCAATAATCACACATTATCTCTCTGGGGACTTGGGTATCATTATCTACACACACTGTCACTGTGTGGACATGACCATGAGAGCCGCCATACACTATCTTGATTGGGATTGAACACCATTGTAATCACACACTAAGTGGATGCTTGAATTTGCCTATAATCACACATTTTTTGTGTGGAGACTTAAACATTATCTTCACACACCATCTTTGTGGTGACTTGAACTTGATCACCTTCAAACACAATCACTGTGAGGTTTTGAACCTTCCTGTAATCACTCTATCTCTATGGGGACTTGAACATCATTATCTACACAATGTGTCCGTGTGGAGACTTGGACATCAACTTTCACGCACTATCTTTGTGGGACCATGATCATCATTACCTTCTACCACCATCTCTGTTAGGTCTGGAACCTTCCTAAAATCACACATTAACTTTGTGGGGACTTCAACCTTATTATCTTCACATGCAATCTTCATAAGACTTAAAAATCCCTATAAACACATACTATGTATGTGCAGATGTGAACATGCGTATAATCATATACAGTCCCTGTTTGAATGTGAACATCATTACCATCATCTGTCTGGGGACTTAAAGGTTATATTTAAACACTATCACTGTAGGGATGGGAAGACTATAATATTTGCACACTATCTTTGTGGAAGCTCGAACATCCTGATAAACAAACAATAACTTTGTGACAGATTGTGCATCCCAGTAACCACACACTATCTCTGTTGCAACCTGAACATCCCTGTAAACACACGCACCCTCTGTGGGTACTTGAACATATCAATAACCACATTAATTGCAGGGAGATTTAAACATTATATTCACATATTATCATTAACGCGACTTGAACCTGATCTTCACACACAATTTGTATATGGTCTTAAACATTCCTATAGTCACTCCCTATCCCTGTGGGGACCTAAACTAAACACCCTTTACTTCACATGCAATCTTTTTAAGAGTTAACCATCCCTATTATCACAAACTATGTATGTGCACATTTGAAGATGCTCTTAATTCCAGTTTGAATATGAACATTCTTACCATCACACTCTGTGTGTAGGGACAAGAAGATTATATTTAAACACTATGGCTGTGGTGACTTGATCAACCACATAACCACACACTATCTTTGTGGGGACTTGACAATAACAGTCAATTCTGTATTTAATGTACTTGAAAAAGAAAGAAAACAGTTTACAAATGCTGTCCACTGATCTGATAATGCAGAAAGGGAGACTTCCTACTGAATGCACAGATATGCACGTTAAGAAAAAGCAGACCAATACTAGTAGAAAGCACATGTGACCTCTGATACCGATGGACAATGCTTTGTTTTATGCTTCCTTGGACAGTGTGATTGTGATAAAGTGTCCGAGTTGGGGGTTAGGAAATTGTGATGCTAAGATTACTATAATAGGCAAATTGTATCCCTCATTACAATTTGTGGTCAATGCTTTATGGGAATATTGCCTAGAGAAATACCAATACTGCAGGAATCCGCTTTAATCCAGTGAGGTATTACCTCCCTAAAACAGCTTATTTTTCTAAGAATGGGAGGAAACACAGCAATTTTGTACATTTGCCCCCATTGCCATCTGCAAGATTCAGAATATTGGATTCTTCCATCACAAATGTTGCCAGAATTTAGCTGGCAAAACATGTGCAATTATATATCTCAGGACTGATGGAAATGTAGCCCACAGGGTAAAATTAAAAGCTGGGAGCAAACACAGGTTCACAGTCAAATGACTGAACATTCTGAATGAGGTTCTTGAGAGTTTTGCCGGTGGAATTTCCATTCAGCAGTTTAGTAGATGTACATCCTCTGACAAAGTAACAGTTATAGAAAACTAATGCATCATAGTTTGACACTAAAGTGGCAAACTTTGTGGGCGAATAGCCACTTTGGGGAAAGTCATCTCCCATTTCATGGCATTCTCACAGCTCAAACTCTTAAGCATATGTGGGGGATCTGATAATGCAGATGCTGTGGGCGAACCACCACCAACTACAGTTTTTTCTAGAACCCAATGTAGTGGTATTCAGTTATCGACCTCCGAAGATAGAAGGCTGAGTTGCCCTTGACAGAACTCAAACTGAACAAAACTACCATTCTCTGCATAACTCACCCTTGTGCGGATAACTCAGTGTCCCACTTTACCAGTAGTGCCTGTTTGGTTATTTTCAAACCTTGGGGTTTCATAGGTGCTTTTAGCTAGGTATGCAGCAATGCCTTCACTTTTACAGACATTGAAAGATATCTTCATAGTTCATCTACTATAAACTTTTAGGCAGACACTTATGATATGCTGAATACCCAGTAATTTGAAGTACATGTATGTTCATTGCGGTTACTTCAGAAATGGTTTTGGGTTTGTCTGGATAATGTGAATACAGAAATGAAGTTAATGAATATAAATGCTCATACACTTTACCACCTAAATATTTAGTGTCGAATATTGTGGGCAAAATATTGTCAAGACAAAGACATTGGGAGCCATAATATTGTTGCATCATCAGATTACCATTAGAATAAGTATTAGGTAAGGTTTAGGATTAGGTTGAGGACAAGGGACAGTTTCACAGTCATTGCAAAGCTTAAGGTCAGGACTATGGTTTCATTCAGGATGCTGCATTTAGGCTCCTAGCTTCAGAGCTAGGTTTAGTGCTAGAGTTAGATTGAGGGTTACGTTATGTGGTTATATGTGGCAAGAAGGTGAAATGTGTCTTTGCTATGCACACTTGCAGCATGAGCTCTGATTACCATGAAATGACTTTTACTTTAGTGTCCAAAAAGCCATAGAGAAATGTTATTATTCATCCTGTAGTGCATAGTTTACAGTAATTTTCACTTAACATCGTTTCAAGAAAGTTTGCTCAAACAATACTAGGAGTGGCCTCTCTGCTCTGGGAGACCATATTATGGAAAATACATCTTCTCTAAAAACAGATTCACAATTCTTAAATAGTATTAGATTCATATTTTGTTTAGCAGTATTCACTGTCCTGGGTTGATGCGGTTAAGCAGATGTGTTTGTCAATGTGAGATTTAGGCAAGCTGATTGTATGATGGGTGGCTACAGTAACCGGGCAAGTCTTCCTTTTGCAGGATTCTCTACCAAGGGAGCGTCTAGCTGCTTGATTATCACTGCCATAGCAGCTTTAGTACCTGGTTAGGAGTTGTGTAATAGTAAAGAATCCTTGCATTAGAGCATGCACTAAATGTGGATGAAACCTCTCCCTGGGTAGGTCCTCAACCATAGCCACGGATTAGTGGATTGTATTCTACTGGAGATTTTCATCTAAGTTCAGTGCCTTCTACAAACATTGGAGGATTTCCCATCATGACCCAAGCCTATATCAAACCATTATTTTCTATATTAAGGCTATATTTAATTTCCTGATGAGATAAGTAGATTTTAGAGCAGGGAAGTAATGGGAGATCATCCACGTTGTAATATGCGCTTGATTCTTGGACTGTGGAGGGTTTTTGTCATCTAGGTATAGCATGACAAATGGTGAGGCCCTGCGGGACTTGGAAGCGATAGTCAGACAGTGGTGACAAGCTGGTATTTGGGCCTAGACAGCTTGGCGGATCCAGGCGGCGAACTTTTTACGAATAGCGCAGAGGGTGATAACTAGACCCAGAATATTGGTGACTACAACTAGCACCAGGAGTGCGCGTGATAATCCATTCCGACCAGACCAGATACCTGCGAGATCGACGTGGCGAGACAGGGTTGCCAAGGGCATGATGGGGAAAACCCGACCCAAACAGGGCGGGGGACAGTCGGCCCGGGACAAAGAGGCGAGCCCACCGGCAACGCAAGTGCTGCAGCAGTCACCGGCTGATGGACTTCCGCAGCAGCAAGTCGACCAGAGTTTTGCAGGCTATAGCGGCCACGCGAGACACACTGCAGGCGGATATAGCGCAAGTGACGCAGAGCTTGGGTCTACTCAGAGCGTATCATAGTAAGTTGGCAGACAGAGTGAAAACGGCTGAAACTGCCCTGGAAGGCATAGAACCGACTACCAAGGAGTTAACGGCCCAAATGAAAGAAGTGCAGAGTCGGCTACATACATTGGAACAGAGAGCGGAGGATGCAGAAGGGAGAAACCGGCAAAGTAACATTCGCGTAGTGGGTTTGCCGGAAGGAGTGGAGGGAAAGAACATGCTGGACTATTTAGAAACCTGGCTGAAAACTGTAGTAGCTCCGGAAGGCCTGTCCCCCTTTTACACGCTAGAAAGAGCGCATAGAGTGCCGGCGAGACCGCTGGGGCGCCCACCCAGACCGGTGATTGCTAAATTACTGCATTATAAAGCTAGAGACTGGCTCTTGCCCCAGGCGCGCACGAAGGGGCCGTTCAAAGTGGAAAATGCTTCTGTAACACTATTCCCGGACTATACGTGGGAAGTCCAGCGCAAAAAGGGCATCATACCTGGCTGTCAAAAAGGCGCTGCGTGAGAAGGGTGTAAGCAGTATGCTCTAATGTATCCGGCGCACTTAAAAATCCTGGTCGACAACAAGTCCTACTTTCACAACACCCCGGAGGATGCGTGGGACTGGCTAGAGCGCTATAAGGCTGGAGCTGAGCAACCATCTCAAGATGGAAGGAGGATCCCGACACAGCCTAAACCTAGACGAGTTCCGAAGTATTGTAGTCGACGACCGAGATCTCCAAGACCGACATTGCAGCAAGCGGAAAAGGAGAGATCGGTAGAGGCAGTAGCGGCGTTATCCAAGACAGGGATGGACTCGCATAGCGACAAAGGGGACTCGGAGCTGGGCACAGGTGAATCGGACACAGATGCCTCACAAGTGGACAGTGTGCGGCTGCCACATGTGACAGCGGGTACAGCTGACAAGCTGGTGGACTTGTGAATAGTTCCTCCTGAGCATTTGAGGCTCATTCCTCATTAAATGGTCTGTATATTGCTGGACGGGGGGGACATAGCTTACTGAGGCTGGGTGACGGCGAGTGCGGGGCAACATTAGCCGAGCAATACGAGGAGTCAGGGGGAGTATGGAGTTCTGGACCACCTTGAAGATGTCTGTAGCAGGGCGATTGGCACGGTTAAAAATGGTAGTGTTACCGAGACTGCTATACTATTTTAGGACCCTCCCAATATGGATACCTGGAGCAATGTTCCAGCAGCTAAAAACGATGGTGGGAGATTTCATATGGGGAAATGGTAGGAGACGGGTTGCTCTGGACACAATTATGCGCCCCAGGGTGGCGGGAGGTTGGGCAGTGCCTGATTTTGAAAGGTACTATCTGGCAGCCCAGCTCCAGTGGCTCACACAGGCAGAGGCAGCGACGTTTCAAGGGCCATATCCAGGCAACAACTGCTGGGTGCCTTGGCATGTGCTCTCCTATGTCTTACTAGGGCAGAAGCTGCATAGAGACACCATTACGAACGAAGAAAGAACGCTGCAGCGGTGCTGGGTCAGGAGTCATAAAAAGCATGGAGTGGAGCGCCCTTATGCGCCTGAGCTCCCGATAGGGGCATGCACGGCGCTACCCCACGGAGGAGACTGGTCAGCTCTGGGAGAGTGGGAGGAGAAGGAGGTATTTATGGTGGGCGACCTCTGACGATGGTGCCTTGCTGTCGTTCTCGATCTTACGAGACAGATATGACCTACTGCGGGGACACTACTTATTGCATGCAGCGCTGGTGGCGGCTATTCAACGCAGATGGAAGACAGGGCTGATAGAACCAGAGACACTACTTATTGCATGCAGCGCTGGTGGCGGCTATTCAACGCAGGTGGAAGACAGGGCTGATAGAACCAGAGACGTCTTTAATCTGCCAGTATGTGGCTATGGCGGCTGGCACGTTTAAGGCCATCACATGCCTTAATAGGAGAATGGAACAGGAGGGGAGGCAACCAATGGATAAACTAAAGGGGAAGTGGGAGCGGGACCTAGAGAGGGACATCCCAGACGCTACTTGGCTTAAACTAGTTGAAAGAGCATGGAAGAGTACGCGGAACGCGAGGTTTCAGCTCATACAACTTTATGTGTTACATAGGGCATATATGACCCCGAAGCATATTAGGCAGATCTTTAAGGTAGAAACGGCTGGCTGCCCTAGATGTGGGTCAGAAGGTGGGGACATTCGGCATATGTTGTGGTCCTGCCCGAATCTGACAGCATATTGGGGAGAAGTACTTACGGCACTGGAGTTGGTCACGGAGCGAAAACTTAACAAGGACATGGGAGTGAGTTTATTGCATTGGTTTCCGCATACAAAGCACAACAAAGTGACCAGCAAATTTCTAGATCTGGGACTGATACTAGCAAAAAGGGAGATAACTAGCCACTGGAAACACAATCCGGGACCTAGCGTGCAGAGATGGAAGCATGAATTTCTTAAGTGGGCAGTGAGTGAAAGTGTGATTAAACTGCGGTTGGCGCATAGGTTGCAGAATGAAAAGATGTTGGAAACGGCGCACGGCTGGGAGGCGCTGGTAGAGGCATTGCGCAGGCCCGATAAAGACCTGAAGGATGAAACTGACCCTCCGCTAGACTGCTGAACGTTGGGGGCTGGAGAGGAGGCGTGGAGATTGGAGGCGCTATGGCCGTGGGGAGTGGCAGACAACATGGTCGTCTCATAGAGATGGCATATTTTAGGCATAAAACCTATAGATTAGACTATATTGGAAATGGTACACTGAAGCGGAGCACACTGGAGGGTGGGATAGGGGGGGAAGGGGGAAGTAGTTATGTTGCT
This sequence comes from Triturus cristatus, assembly GCF_964204655.1. Taxonomy (NCBI): domain Eukaryota; kingdom Metazoa; phylum Chordata; class Amphibia; order Caudata; family Salamandridae; genus Triturus; species Triturus cristatus. Next base: position 256,230,607 of record NC_140586.1, read on the forward strand.
GGGGAGGGATGAACACTGTTGGAATTAATATGCAGTAATTGTTATTATGCTGTGAGATACTGTGAAGGGCTGTCCAGATACCATTATGTAACACTATGTTTGGAAGAGATAACAACTCTGAAATTCATGGACAGCAGGCAATTAGTGAACATGTAATATATGCCAAATGTGGGGTTGTTATGTTGACGATGAATACAAATAAAAAATGTTTAAAAAAAAAAATAGGTATAGCATGACAGATGTAAATTTGATGACAGATTTGCAACAGGTCCAGTCTTCTCAAATAAAAGAACTTTAACTTCTATGTCATGTATGAATGTATTGTGTCTGATATTCCCATACCTCACACCAAGCCCAAGAGCAGTGGAATGCCTGAACAGGACCAGAAGTAAGCATAAAGTCAATAAGTACGTGGAAAAGAAGCTGGGTTGTTTATGGTTAGTGCATTGTGATGTAGTGTTCTTAAAAGAGGTGAGTCTTCAACTCTTCTCTAAATTAAAGCTGCGTTGGGGCAGTCCTGATGGATACAAGGATTGTTGTTCCAGATTCTAGGTGCGGAGATGGAAAAGGCCTAATGTATTGTCTTTTTTCCAAATGTGATTGTGACTTTGCTGCAGGTATGCCAAGGTTCACCCGAGGTCATGAGCTTGTCTGCAGCATAAGGTTTGGTGCTAGTCATTAAGAGCAGCCAATGGGGTTCCATCAGGATGGGGATGATGGGTTCATATTTCTTCATGCACTGGATGAGACATGCTGCATCAAGTAAACTCACCTAAGGGATGCCATTGTGGAGTCCGTGAGGCCATGCAGTAGGGAACTACCACCATCACACTTTGGTGAATGTGACGTTGAACAGTAGTGCTCAAGTCAATTTCTGGAAGAAATGGGTTAACTTTTTAAAAAAGTGAGCACTGGCATTAGGTGGGCTTTGAATTCTTGGGGAAATGTGTTTCTAGAGGGCGAGGTTGGTGTCTAGAGTGAATCCAAGTCACTTCGCATTTGATCAAAGTTGCAGTTCGAAGCTGTCAATGGTCATGTCATTGAGCTTGGTTTGTGCTCTATTTTGTTTATTGTTCCTAGCAAATAACCTGAATTCTGTCTTTGTATAGTTGAGCTTTAGGTAGGCTCTGTAATTCCGGGTCTGGGTGATGTGCAAGCAGAGTTTAAGGCATTGGATGTCTAAAGCAGAGGACTGACATTTAATGTTACCACTCAACTCTAAATGAGCCAATGTAGAGTAAAGCAAAATCCTTCTTGCGAATTACGTGCTAGAAATCGAAAAATCCACTGGTGGAATTTCCAGATCCAGAGGGGTGGTATGGATAATGCATGAGATTATTAGTTTGAAGTATTCAGATTTGCTGTTTCCATCACACTATATATATGCTGTAAAGAAAATCAGCTGGCAGGTTCACCTAAAACATTAGTCCTGTAAACAGCAGAAATGTCTGCAATCTCGCAACTCTAAACCGGCTATTTCGTGCAGATTTTCATTTTTACAATTTTGGCTGATAATGGAAGAAAGTTATAAGGCTACCATTGGAAAACACGCAGCTGATTGAGGAAGCAGCAGCAGAATTACCAAGACATGATTCCAAAGAGGAACTAAATTTCACTTACAGATTCTCTGCTGGCAGCCAGTTACCAAGGTGCGTGTGAACTGGTCAAAAGAGAACATTGCATATGCGTCTTTGCTGCACTCAACAGCTTTTACCCCCTATGCTTACCCCCTTCATAAGAAAACTCAGCACAAAAGGTGAACAAACACTCTGTTTACAGCATAGACAAAAAAAAAATCAATGATAGTGGTGATACAATGACCTCGAACAAGGTAAAATAACCATTCAAACTGAAATTATATTTATTTGAATTGTAACATAGAATGTAGCAATTTTAAAGACGTTTAAAACAAATCCATAGTTAAAGTAAATGACCAATAGAAAAAATAAACTAGATGTGGAGCAACTGTAATTTAACAGACTGTGAATGGTTTAAAAATAACAGGCCCTTATTGTGCAGCTGATTTAACCTTCCGTGTAAATGATTGACCTATGCCTCTAAATGTATTCGGTTATTTCATCTGTGCTAACATTTAGTTTAAACTACCTGGTTCTTTTAATTCTTTTCAAAAGAATCCCTGAAGCACTGGCCAGTGTTCCTGTGCTAAGGAAAATTAAAGCGCGCCCGGACAGGACATTTCCTTTCCGCTGCCAGCCAAAGAAGTGCAAATGCAGGCATCTGCATAACAAGGCTCCAAGTAGCCAACCTTGGTTTTGACAGCTCCAGGCCGTGACTGTTAGAGACAGGGGGGATGGGCTCTCCTGCATCCTAATGCCCACACCTTGGTGAAGGGAGCAGGAAGCCAGGAGTAAACAGCAGCAGGTCCGACTCGCCTGAAAGGCTGAAGGCTGAAGATCTGACAAAGCGTGTTTGAGACTGTGCTCACAGCTAAAACTTGAAAAAAGTATCGTTTTTTTTTAGTTTGCAGCAAATGCAGAGCAGCATTATTCCTATGCAGGGCAGAGCAGCTGATTGTGGAAGTTATACCTTAGATAAAATATGGGGAAATCAATGTATCTAACTCTGCATTAGAAAGAAAAAAATAACGCAGCGATGTTATGCCCTTTGGTCAGGTTTGCACTATAGCCAAGGCAACCGCACGAGTTAATGATAGCTGAGCATCCTGTACCAATGCATAAAATCAAACAGAACAGCAGAGTGACTTCACCTGCACAAGCACAGACAGTGTAATGCTCGTTTTGTTTTATTAAGGAAAACCCCTTTAAATTCATATTTTGGCTGCTAATCAATATTTGTTCGTTGAACATTTCAGTCATCACCATAGTCTCTTTGGGTCTTATTGAGGTGGGATGCGCTTTTGAAAATTATTCAACCACCTACTTGCAAAAAGCATCAGCTATTTCTAAACAAGCATTGGTCTGGCCTAAAGGGGATCGTTTGGCTTTGCCAATCGTTTTTAGCCATGTGCAAGAGGCTCAAAGTTAAGGAAAAAAAGCTTTTTGACAAACCTAGCGTTAACTGCTTTATAGCTTTTTTTTTTTTTTTTTTTACTTGCATCTGTGCTGCAGTGTAGCCAGCGCTGCTGTATAATTTGTACTATATATTCCCATCAGATGTATAGTCTGGGGGCTGCAAGCGCACTTCTGACCTTTTAATGTGGCCCCCTGTTCATTTCGGGCAAGCATTTATTTACAAGTTAATTCATGTGAAAGAAAGCAAGTAACTAGGGAGGTGTGCACTATTAACTTTTGGGCCACCTTCATTTTTAAAGCCATTCTGGAACATGCGTGTAAAGAAAATTAGAAAAAGTGTCTAAAATCCTAAAAATGTATGTCATTCACATGCAGAACTGTTTCATCATAGTAGTAGTACTGCACCAGACTAAATCGGTGCTAGTATTTTTAGGAACAGTTTTCACGCATGAATTTTGAAACTTTCATACTTCCACCCACCCTGACTATTCCAATAGTAAACTGAGAGGCAAGTCAGTTAAGTGCACCACTTGGATGGCCTGGGATGCTATTCTACAAGGCCAACATTTTAGTAAAACTAAATGTTGGAGAAGTTTTCGTACAGCGCACATCCTGTAGGTATTATTTCAAGATCATGTTATATGTAATAATGAAGAACAAGCATCGGCAAAGCCTATAGGTTTTGTCCATACAAAATGTGTTGTTCTCAATGTTTTTTTTGCATCTATATATGTGCATATGTGTGCGTGTAGAGAGAGGTAGAGGTGTAGAGGTAGAGGTGTAGAGGTAGAGGTGTAGAGGTAGAGGTGTAGAGGTAGAGGTGTAGAGGTAGAGGGTAGTAGTGAGAGTGGTAGAGAGAGGTAGAGAGTAGAGGATGAGTAATAGAGAGTAGAGAGTGAGTAGTAGAGAGTAGCAGAGAGTGTCTAGTAGAGAGTAGTAGAGAGTGGGTAATAGAGAGTGAGAAGTAGAGAGTGAGTAGTAGAGTGAGTAGTAGAGAGAGTAGTAGAGAGTGAGTAGTAGAGGGTAGTAGAGAGTAGCAGAGAGTGAGTATCAGAGAGTGAGTAGCAGAGAGTGAGTAGCAGAGAGTGAGTACTAGAGTGAGTACTAGAGAGTACTAGAGTGAGTACTAGAGTGAGTACTAGAGTGAGTAGTAGAGAATGAGTAGTAGAGAACGAGTATAAGAGAGAGTAGTAGAGAGTGAGTAGTAGAGAGAGTGAGTAGTAGAGAGAGTAGTAGAGAGTGAGTGGTAGAGAGTAGTTGAATGAGTAGTAGAGTGAGTAGTAGAGAGTAGTAGAGAAGTAGAGAGTGAGTAGTAGAGACTGAGTAGTAGAGAGTAGTCGTGAGTAGTGGAGAGTGAGTAGTGGAGAGTGAGTAGTGGAGAGTAGTAGAGAGTGAGTAGTAGAAAGTGAGTAGTAGAGAGTAGTAGAGTGGGAGTAGAGTGAATAGTAGAGAGGGAGTAGTAGAGAAAGTAGATGGGAGTGAGTGGTAGAGAGTAGTAGAGAGTAGTAGAGTGAGTAGTAGAGAGTAGTAGAGAGCGAGTAGTGGAGAGTGAATAGTAGAGAGAGTAGTAGAGAGTAGTAGAGTGAGTGGTAAAGAGGGAGTAGTAGAGAGAGAGTAGTAGACGGGAGTAGAGAGTGAGTAGTAGAGAGTAATCAGTCAGTGTCAGTCAGTGTCAGTCAGTCAATCAGTGTCAGTCAATCAGTGTCAGTCAGTCTCAGTCAGTCAGTCTCAGTCAGTCAGTCTCAGTCAATCAGTGTCAGTCAGTGTCAATCAGTCAGTGTCAGTCAGTCAGTCAGTCAGTGTCAGCTAGAGCAGCTCTGCTGACCTGGTTCTCTGGCTTTAAAGCAGCTCTGCTGACCTGGCTTCTCTGGCTCTACAGCAGGTCTGCTGACCTGGTTCTCTGGCTCTAGAGCAGCTCTGCTGACCTGGTTCTCTGGCTCTAGAGCAGCTCTGCTCACCTGGTTCTCTGGCACCACAGCAGCTCTGCTGACCTGGTTCTCTGGCTCTACAACAGCTCTGCTGACCTGGTTCTCTGGCTCTAAAGCAGCTCTGCTGACCCGGTTCTATGGCTCTAAAGCAGTTCTGCTGACCTGGTTCTCTGGCTCTAGATCAGCTCTGCTGACCTGGGTCTCTGGCTCTAGAGCAGCTCTGCTGACCTGGTTCTCTGGCTCTAGAGCAGCTCTGCTGACCTGGTTCTCTGGCACCACAGCAGCTCTGCTGACCTGGTTCTCTGGCTCTACAACAGCTCTGCTGACCTGGTTCTCTGGCTCTAAAGCAGCTCTGCTGACCCGGTTCTATGGCTCTAAAGCAGTTCTGCTGACCTGGTTCTCTGGCTCTAGATCAGCTCTGCTGACCTGGGTCTCTGGCTCTAGAGCAGCTCTGCTGACCTGGGTCTCTGGCTCTAGAGCAGCTCTGCTGACCTGCTTCTTAGGCTCTAGAGCAGCTCTGCTGACCTGGTTCACTGGCTCTATAACGGCTCTGCTGACCTGGTTTCTCTGGCTCTACAGCAGCTCTGCTGACCTGGTTCTCTGCACTCACGATGCACGCATCCGACTTCGCGAAAATATATTTAAAAATAATATAAGTTTATTATAAGTACAAATATATTATTTTTATGAATATCTTAGATAATCTCTTGCCCTAATATGTATATTAAAGACACATACATATCATTTTGGAACATAATTTTTTTGTGGGAGTCACGCACCCAGTGCGCCCCAGCACGTAAATGACATCACGCGAGACCCGCAACCGCGCAAGCATCTCATACCATAATGTGCATGTTGTCACTCAAAAACCCATACCCACCCTTAACCCTGAAAAATACCTTGCCACCCAAAAATCCATACCCACCCTGAACCATAAAGATTCCTTTGCCACCCAAAAACCCATACCCATCCTAAACCCTAAAAAATTCCTGTGCCACCCAAAAACCCATACCCATCCTAAACCCTAAAAAATTCCTTACAACTCAAAAACCTATACCCACCATAAACCCTAAAAATTCAATTACCATTCCAAAACCCATACTACGTCTATAATCACACACTATCTCTGTGGGGACCTCGGCATCTCTAAAATCACACACTATATCGGTTGGGACCTGGGCATGTCTATAATCACACACTATCTCTGTGGGGACCACAGCATCTCTATAATCACACACTATCTCTGTGGGGACCTGGGCATGTCTATAATCACACACATTCTCTTTGGCGACCGTGGTAATACTATAGACACACACTATCTCTGTGGGGACCTGGGCATGTCTATAATAACACACATTCTCTTTGGCGACTGTGGCAATAATATAGTCACACACCATCTCTGTGGGGACTTGAGCATTTCTGTAATTACACACAAGCTCTGTTTTGGCTTGGGCATCATCAGCTCAGAAAAGTAGTAAAGTTAGACTTTTGGTCTAAGTTTACATTTGTGAAACTGAAAAGTATAAAAGTTAGATTTTGTCTCTAAGTTTACCTTTGTGAATCAGGCCCTATTTTAATGAGGACAATCATGTTCATGCACTATCCTTGTGGGTACTTAAACATTACTATAATAAAACACTATCTTTCTGGGGACTTGAACATCACTATAAAAACATACCCTCTGTGGGAACTTGAGCATTCATGTAACTAAACGCAAGCTCGGTTTCAACTGGAAGCATCAGGGGATGCCATGAGGCACAGGGTCAAGACTGATCTGCATATAGCTGTGTCTGAACTGGGGTGGCGAAGTGAGCTAAAGAACGATGATAGATTCAAGATAGATAGATAGATAAGAATCTTTATTCGGATAGATAATATCCATAAAAGCACAATACATCACTACCAGCAACAATACAGTACAATTTTTTAAAACTTATGAATATACCGTGTCATTCAATACAAGATCAAAATTACAATTTATAAAAACGAGATAAAAAGGTTGGACGGGCTATGAAATGTAGTAGCGTTATTAGCGAGTTATGAAATTTATAGACCAATGTGCAAATTCAGCAATATATTACAAATAAAGTGCAATAACGTGCAAAATTCAGACAGAAGTAATGCAAAAATTGTAAAGCATTTAAAGTTCATTCATAGAAGCACGTGAGCGAACTGCAGCTTGTAGGAACGTGCTTACCCGGAAGATCAGATCATCGTTTCCTAGCCATAAAAATTTCAGAGTATGCTAATTTGAAGTCAGAAATAGCCCATGCTTTAAAATAGGGGGTTAGATACAAATTTGTGTGTCTATCATAAAATTTGCAAAAAAGTAAAAAATGTAGCAGTGTTTGTTTACTACCAATGCCACAAGGGCAGCACAGCTGGTCAAGGTTATTATTAAATCCTATCGGGAAGCATAGTAAGTATTTTATGCTACCGTCCCTAAGGCGGAAGAGTAAGCTTCTTTTCCATCTTCCTATGTTCTTCCTAAGATAATTCTGTGGCATATGATGTTGGATGCTCGGTGCCTCCAGAAGGGACAGGTATTTAACAATCGATGGTTTATAATACTCAGTGTTCTGTCTTTCATTATGGTACAAATCATAAAGCACCCCCCTGAGTGATTTTACACTTGTGCCTTCCAGTGCTAGTGGGCTTAGGAAAATATGCTCCAGCTTCACACTGGCTAAACTATTTTTAACTGAGGCAAGCCAAGGTATACTGCCACCTTTGTCACATTTAAGGCAGTCTGATATTATCTCTTTTGTTAAGATCGCAGCGGGGTTCTGCCATATTTTTAACCAGAATATAGCTGGGCGAGACCTGATGAAATCCTGCACGTAATGTAAATTTAATTCTTTGTGGCATATATAAGCTGGGGAACAGATTTGAGCCCCGAGAATTTTTCTGCAAAATCTATTCTCCTCAATTTGGATCCCGCTACATTTTGAGTACCCCCAAACTTCAGCACTGTAGGTGGCCGTTGGTACACATTGCGATTTGTATATCTTGATTAAAGATAACACCACCTCTACTTCTTTAGGCTGCCGAAGGCCAATTATAGAATTGACCGCCTTGAATAATTTATTTCTGCTATGGGCTGCGTGGGCCTGCCATGAACCGGATTCTGAAAAGACTAAACCCAGGTAAGGAAAAGTGCTTGTGCATATTAGTGATTCATTACCCGACGATATAAAATTATTGCTGTGTTTCTTCGGCCCACACGTCATAATATAAGATTTTTTTAAATTAGTGCAAAGGTCCAATTCGGCCATAAAAGACACAAACCCCGAGACTTAAGTGCGGAGTGCATTAGGGGTGCGGCCCATGAGTACCGCATCATCAGCGTATAAAAGCACGGGTAGTAATTTGCCATTGATTTTTGGTACGTCATTAGACAACCTGGACAGAGTTATGTAATTCGTTTATGTAGAGAATAAAAAGTAGAGGGGCTAGAACACACCCTTGTCTTACCCCTCTGCCAATGGCAATATCTCCAGCAACCTCTGCGTCATTATTTATCCTTACCCGTGCCTTCAGATCCCTGTGCAAATATGCCAAAAAATGAACCAAAGCCTCGTCTGACCCATAATTTAAAAGAACCTCCCATAGGCGTGATCTGTTAACGAAATCAAAGGCTGAGGTTAAGTCCATAAAACCCAGGTAAAGTGGAACTTTTTGAGCAATCGTATATTTTCCCAAGATAAGATTTAAATTCAAGCACTGTTCGACCGTTCCAACATTGCTTCAAAAACCCAGATGGCAATGATTTAGGATTTGGTTGTCTTCCGCCCAAGTCCTAATCTTGTTGAACACGACTCTGCCCAAGATTTTCAGGGTGTTATCTATTAGGGAAATTGGGCGGTAGCAGCTGGGATTGGATCGGTCGCCTTTTTTAAAAATGGGCGCGATGATGCTAGTCGACCAGGTACTTGGGATAGCCGTATTAGTCAAATTATTAAAAACATTGCATAAAAGGGGGGCCCAAAAATCTGGTTCATGTTTTATAAGGTCAATTGGTAGCCCATCCGGACCTGGCGCTTTGTTCCCTATGCTTTGTTTTATAGCATCCTCAACGTCGGTCACGCTTATAACAACATTTGGGATTGATGAGCTGGAGCAGCTATTAGGGATCTTTATGGGGGCTGTATAAATTCTGGCAAAGTGCTCCTCCCATAGTTCGCTAGATATATTGCAGCTTATGGGAGTAATATTTGAGCCCATAGACCTCATGGCTTTTACTTCTTTCCAAAAGCCATTTGCATCCTTAAGTGAGGCAGCTCTGGCAAGATTATCCCAGCATTCTCTCAATATCTCATCTGAGCGTGTTTTAGTTGCTTTCTTGTAGCAAGCTCTCAGAAATCTAACTCGGGTTATGTCCCTGGGTGTAGCTGCTAAAGCTTCACGGAGGTCTCTGTTGGCCCGTGAGCATATGCCATCAAACCATCTAGGATTCTGGTTTAGATTAGTGGCCGGTCTTGAGATTGTGTGTTTAATGCCAGCACATAAGCCACTAAAGGCCTCAATAATTTCTGCGCCCGAAATGCTACTTGAAAAACAAGTCTCTACCAATAAAGGATAAGATTTTATCATATGTGCAAATAGCGTTTTGTTATCTATGCCCTTCCAAATCACTCGGAGTTTATCGGTTGATGCCTCCAAATGTTTAACCCCTATTTTCCTTTGAGTAATACATTTGGGAAGAAGTCTAATAGTTGTTATAATTGGGTTATGGTCACCTTGGCTAGTACATAAAACCTCAGCCTTTACTAAAAAGTTTACAAATGAGGATGATATAAAAACATAATCAATGATAGATGAACAACCGCGACCTCTGTAGTTAGGCAGTGGGCCCTTAATTGAGTCAACCCCAGCCTTTTCCATTAGGTTAATTAGGTTTTGGTGGATGTATAATTGCAGAGTTCCTCCCCTCTTTTACATTGGTTAACTTTGGCCGGGGTGGTGGTTACATTATCAATGCCGCTGTGCAATCTGACATTAAAGTCGCCACCAAGACAGATTCCATCCAATTTACCGCACCTGTGCTCATCTTCTAATTTATCAATAAATTCAAACAAGTTAAAAAAATTCCTATTGGGTAGTGATGTAAAATCATTATTATAAAAATATATTAAACAAATTGTGGCCCCCTGTGAATAGACCGTGGCTTGAAAGTTTTCATTGTTTGTCACCAGGGGTTTTGTGCTGCATCCAGCTGAGACCTTTATCCATGTTGATAACCCCCCGCATGGGCAACCCATTTTGGGACAGGGCACAATACTGTTATAACATACGAATCCGTCAAGGAACAGATCGTGTGTGCACCATGTCTCCTGGAACATCAGAATGTCATATTTACTGACTAGGTCAACCCACTCTCTAGAATTCAGTTTAGATCTTAACCCTGCAATGTTCCAACTTAACACGTTTAGGTTAGGATCGTGGGGTCTGGTTTCAACAACGGCTGGGCAAATTGTTGGAGGTACAACTGGGTTTGAGACAGTATTCGATGGTTGACTCAATAGTCAGTCCTGGCTATCCAGACTAGAAAGAGCGGAAAACCGGTTCTGTGTGGTATATGTCGGGAGAGTGAGGTTGTGTATGCCTGGGGAAGGTTTATAAAAAAAGCCCAGGGGTAGTGAATGTATAAGGGTTGGGGCGAAATTGTGATCGGTTTGTGCTCTTAGTAGCCATTTCACCAAAGAGGGGCGTCTGAAATTTACAACTATACAGTCACCTAAGTTGTTCTTCTCTGAGGGCCCTACCCATCCTACGCGTCGCACCATTAAGATTTCATTGGCGTTCACCATCCCTAAGCCCTTATACTTAGATAGACAGTCAATACTTTTATTTTTAAGTTGTTCCCAAGACTCTGATTGATCTTTTTTCAGAGGAGGGACACCGGCTAAGATTATAACATAAGGACAGGCTTCGGGGGGTAGGTAAAGGAGGTCTTCCGCTGGGATCTCAGCCCGTTTTTCGGTAAGAGAGGTGACATGTGGGGCAGTTTGCCCTGCTTGTGGGTACCGGGGCCGATGGCACAGGGATAGGTGGTGCTAAGTTTCTGGATGAAATGCTACCATTGACCTGGCTGCCAAGTGCTGCATTTAGCGGGGGCATCATGCTGGGGGTAAGTTCAAGAAGGCAACTACTTTTGGGGTTGCCACACTTTTCGCATGCAGTGTTATCGGCGGGAGTGGGAGACATACCATCACTACTCTCCTTTGATATGGCCTGATTAGTTGTCTCCAATGATTTTAAATGCTGTTCCCCCCTATCTTTATCAGCAATGGTGACAACTTTTTTATTAGTATCCTGTTTCTTAACCAGGTTTTCCAATCTGTCCAGGCGTTTAAAAAGGGCATTAAATTGTTTGTCCAACATATTTTTTAAACGATCGTAAACAGAGTCCCTTATGGTATCAAGTAGAGTATCTCTCGGCCTTTCACAGGTGCCTTGAACAGTCATATGCTCAGTCTGTGTATAAGTAGAGTTAACTGCTGCTTCTAATGCAGTCAGTTCTACAATACTGTCATTTGGTTGCTCAGCAGGGCTCACAGATACAATGGAAGAACCTCGTTTCCATAGACTCAAAGGTGTAGGTTGAGTTTTTGAGCGGGGGGGTTGTTTCCTCTTGCTACCGATAGGTTTTAACGTGCCTCTCTTCCCTTTTTCCCCGCTGCTTTGATTGCCAGTGCCAAATTTCCAGTGATAACATTAGCTTGAGGCCGTGACTGGCAATTGGGTGTTACTGCGTTATCCTTATCAGTCTCAGGGCCCCCAGGCAGCATTTCTTGGTTGCTAGACCTTATAATTAGCACATTGGGTGATAATGGGAGATGATAGATTCAAGCCAGATCTGTGACTGGGGGTGAGTGTCTGAAAAGTTTCAATTCTCCGTCCATCATCTCCTTGTGTTTGCTTTGCTCGCCCTAAGTTGGCAGGGTATGCCCAGACGTGGGTCGCTTGCTCACTTTGCCACTGGATTCAAGCTAGCTTGGCTGATGAGGGGATGTTACCCTGAAACCGGTCCCAGGATGCTTGTTTACGGTCCAGGAAAGACCAGGCTTGGCAGTTCAGGCTGGACAGTTCCCATGAGTCACAGGGTCAAGACTGATTTGCATATAGCTGGGTCTGAACTGGGGTGGTGAAGTGAGCTAAAGAACAACAATAGATTCAACCCAGATCTGTGACTGGGGGTGAGTGACTGAAAAGTTTATGCACTCCGTCCATCATCTCCTTGTTTGCTTTGACTTGAACATCATCAGCTTCACATTCTCTTTATGGGGCTTTGTGAATACTGAAATGTAGTAAAGTTAAACTTTTTGTCTCAGTTTACCTTCGTAAATTGGGCCCTATTTTAATGAGGACTTAAATACAATCACCTTCATGCACTATCTCTGTGGGGACTTAAACATTGCTATAATAACACACTCTCTTTGTGGGGACTTGAACTACTCTGTGATAACACACTCTCTTTGTGGGGACTTGAACTACACTGTAATAACACACTATCTTTGTGGGGACTTGTACATCACTATGATAACACACCATCCCTGTGGGGACTTGAACATCTCTATGGTAACACACTATCTTTGTGGGGACTTAAACATCGCTATAATAACATGCCATCTCTGTGGGGACTTGAGCATTCCTATAACTACACACAGCCTCTGTGTGGACTTGTACATCATGAGCTTCACGGTCTTTATCATGGGATTTAAGCTTTGAATGTACACACTATTTCTATGGAGACTTAAACACAATGATCTTCACTCACTATATCTGTGGGGACTTAAACATCTATTTTAGCAAAAATGTACGCAGCTAATGAAGCTCCGGGTTCCACTTGACCATATTCCTTGGCTCCATATGATAATGTCTTTATGTGTTAGTTCCAGAATCTCCTAAGATTTTAAGCACTAATAAATAGGTTACATACAGCTTCAAGTGTCTTTCATTAAGCATGAGAAGATATTTTCTGACACATTAACATAATCTGTCTTTAATGTACACCCCTATAATATATGCATCAATTCATATATGAATAGATTATAATGTTGTTTGCGTAGTTTGTTGATAAAATAAACATTTAGCCATGTGCCTTCGACTGTATTTGATCACAAATTGTGTTACGGACTAGGTCCCCACAAGGATGGTAGCACGTGTTCAAGTCCCCACAAGGATGGTTCTGTGCGCACGATTAAATAACAACATATTTGCAAATTTGAAGCAGGATCCTATATAATGAATTTTTTCTTAACATCTTTCTGTTATTGGTATATTTTTAAAACATTTGGAAAGGTTAGTCCCCACAAGGCAGGTGTTCACACATAGTCCCCACAAGGATGGTAACACGTGTATGTGTGTGTGTGTGTGTGTGTGTGTGTGTGTTGGACTTGGGGCAACAGTGAAACTCTGAGCACCCCCCTCTTTTTTTTTGCTCTGCCTCTGAGTCGTCTTATATTGATGCACTCCTCATGAAGCTTACCTTCCTGCTGTCGTTCTCCTTGACTCTAAAATACAGTTTCTCTTTTATAATCCACAGGCCTTCTTCCAGTTTCCTTCATGAATGAAAGGCGAAAGCTAGATGAGCTCACCTGCTTACCTACCAGACCAGTGCAGAGAGGCCACAAAGAGTGGACATTTCCAAGGACAATGCAGAGGCTCCACCCAATTTTGCAATACAGTATAATTTTTATTTTAGCAATCATATTAACTAAGAGAAGTGGATGGGCGGGTTCAATCCCAAAACCTAGGAGACAGAACATTTGGATATAAGGTAATTTGGGCCTCAGCCCGGGGCAGAAAGACTGTTTGCAATGCATGTATCTGTACTCTGTCATACTCATTCCTTTGTTTCCTTCTAACAACAAATTGATGGCGAATGATGTGCTTCTACTTATTGCCCAGATGAATGTTTGCCTTTGTCAAACCTTTCCACAAATCCCATTATCCATCCATTCATCAAACCCCTAACCCTCTTCTCTCGAGCTGTGTGATTTAGTGAGCTGTGGCCTAAAATGACCTCATCAATGGATCACACACTTGGTGGGGCAGATGTGGTGAAAGCAACACCAACTTACTGTAGAATCTTTGAAGCAGTAGCCCACACCAGACTATTACCAACCCGCACATTAAAAATGATCCATAGTTTTTTTTAGATATAGAATGAAGAACATCAGTTGTCAGCATCCTCATCACGTACTGTAAACGCCTAAGCTTGTCGACTTCTGACATTGAGTCCATTTTTTATAACTTATGGATTTCACAAATAATACTGCTAGCTTCACATTAGCTAAAACTCACTAATATTGCTATTTTTTCTATTTTAAAACAATCAGGAATTCTCATTGTGTCATCATTACTGTTTACTATTCAGGTGGTGTCAATTATTTGTAAATCTTTGATAAATCTATATAACACACTTACTCAGTCTTTTTACTTCCATTTAGTTGCCTATGTTAGATCTGGGGGTCTCTAGTTGGCAGGGTAGGTACCACTGTCCAAGTAGGGACCCTTGCTTCTAGTCAGGGAAAGGGGGATACACTGTTAAGATAACCCCTGCTCACCCTCTAGGTAGCTTGGCCTGAGCAGTCTAGGCTATCAAAGGCAATGTGTAAAGTATTTGTACCAACACTCACAGTAACACAGTGAAAACACCACAGATTTACTCCACACCAGTTTTAGAAAAATAAGGTATCTTTACTAAAAACTTCACAAGACCAAATATTACAGACAAACCAACATATACTTCAAAAAGGTTACTTTAAGGATAGTTCAAGAGTTTGCAGAAAAGTACTCCAGGATGCCAAAATCAGTGTCCTGCACAGTGCGACTCTCAATGCACAAAATGCGACACTTTCGTGCCCAACAGTACCTGTAGTTGCGATAAGGTTCCCAAAAGCTATAACAAGGAAGATGGCAAAGGCGATGCGATGCTCCTGAGATCCTGGGGAGGCTTTGCAGCAGCCCTGCTTCACGCAGCAGAGGTGGATGCGCCGGCTCCGATCTGTAGGGGGAGGATGCGATACCTTTGGCTTTCGTTGCGTAGGTTTCTTAGGGGGAAGCTTCACGCACAGGTTCGATGCGACACTCTTCGATGTGGTGCGATGCGTGGCGCAGCGTTGCCTTCCGGCGCCGCAACTCTCGATGCGCCACGGAACGGGACTCTGCGTCGACGCACGCAGCGATTGGAGACTTTTCACGCACCGGCAGTGGTGCGGCCCGCAAACTGGTTCTGCGACAACCCTCGCAATGGCAGGAAGCTTCACGCTTCGGGACGATGCTCGACGCACTCGGCGATGCGGAGACCCTGCGTGTTGCGATGGTGCCGCGATGAAATTTTCCACGCACTCTCGTCTTGCGACACGCAATCGGATGATGCGTTGGGTACCAGTCACTCTTGTTCACGCTTCTGCTTCCCAGCTCCCTCAACACAGCAAAACGACCTCCTGAAGCCCCAAGACTGGGCAAGCACTCCAAGGCAGGTCAGAACTCTCTCAGCAGAGTTCCAGGGGAGCTGGTGGTGAAGTCCTTTTGTTCCTGGGACTTCTTAACAGGGAGCCAGCTCTTCTCAGGCCCTTGGAGATCAGAATCAAAAGAAGGGGACACAGCAAAGTCCTTCCCCTCTCCTTGGCAGCAAAGCAAAACAGCAAGCAGGCAGTCTTCTCCTCTTCAGTTTCTTCCAGCTTTCTCCTTGGCAGAGGTTTCTTCTTAGTTCCAAAGTGATCTAAAGTTTTAGGTGTCTGGGGTCCTCTTTTTATACCCCTCCAAGTCTTTGTCTCTTGTGTTTCAGTGGGGGGATTCCCCTGCTCAAACCGGTTCCTGGGTGTGCTCTGCTCTGGAGCACCTGGTTCCTTTCAGAGTGAGGGGCAGGGTCGTTAGACGCTCAGCAGGAGGTGGAGCCTTCTTTGTGCCAGCAGAGGCAGAGTCCTCAGCCTGGCCAGCAGGGGGTGGAGCCAGCTTTGTGTTTGTCAGGGGCAGCCCTATTCAGACCCAGGGACTACTCCTCCCACCCATCTAAAGCAGATCTCCCTATTCACCCTGCTGCTGACTCATCCAGGCTCCTGGAGCCACCTAGCACATCACCTGACACCAGTCAGCCAACCAGCACACAGGCACCCAGGAAGGTTAAACAGGAGAATAGCTACTTTCTAAAAAGTGCTATTCTCCCACAGTGAATTTAAAAACCATCTTGCTAAAAAGATGTATAATTAAATTCTGAACACAGAGATACCAAACTTGGATTTTCTATCTTGCCCTTATGGGAAGATAGGCATGTAAACAGCCTTCCCCATTCTATCCTATGGGCAAGATAGCCTCTCAGCAGTGAAAAACGAAAATGGCTGTAATTCACTACCAGGGCATGTTACACACCTCAGTACATGCCCTACCTTTCAGATACACTGCACCCAGCCCAGGGGGGTACCTAGGGCCACCATAGGGATGCCTGACATGTACAGAAAGGGAAGGATAGGGCCTGGTCAGTGGGTGCACTGGCCAGGTCGACATGGCAGTCCTGGACTGCACATAGGCACTGCAAGCAGGCCTAAGACATCATTTTAGCGCTACTCCTGTGGGTGGCACAATCAGTGCTGCAGCCCACTAGTAGCATTTGAATCACCAGCCCTGGCACACGCAGTGCACTTTACTAGGGGCTAACCGGTGAAACAAATATCCCAATCATGGATGACCAATCAATACAACAATTTACCAAGGGAGCACTTGCACTTTGACACTGATCAGCAGTGGCAAAGTGCCCAAAGCATCTAAACCAGCAAAATCGAAAATCAGCATAGCATCAAAAATACAGGAGGTAGAGGCAAAAAGTCAGGGGTAACCACGCCAAAGATGCCAGGTCTAACAGCCTACGATGGATAATCATCAATCAATCATTTAGAACAATGCTACAGTTGGATCTCACTTGGGTGGAACCGGAAGTGGGACCTCGCTTGTGAAGTTGTGATGTCTCTCCTGTTATTGCTGCACGTATATATTCAGGTAAGACAACTAGATTGGATGTAATTTAACTTAGTAAGAAATAAATTAACTACTACTGGTTTTTATCTAGATAGTTCAGACCCTGGAAACAATAGAGCCTAGGTCATCTCATCATGGCAGCATTCCCATAATGATCAAGATAGCTAGAGAAGTAGAAGCCTGGACTCTGTAACTAAGTGCTATGATAGCTCTAGTCTTCAGTTACAAGCACATAAACAGGCTGTGTAAAAATACCTGAAGGCAGCAGTGCAAAGTAAAAGTAAAATAACTACTTCAAGCATAAATGTAGATTGTAAAAAATATTTACCTCCTTTATTTATTTACAAAGCACCCCTCTCCACCCAAATAACATACCCACCCCTCCCCCAAACAAAAACTGACCAAAAACTGACCAAAGCCCCAAAACTCAAAATGTTCATCAAAGTCTCTAGTGTCCCAAACCCAACTCCCTTCCCACCCTCTCCACCCAGCGCCAACAAACAACAAATCCCTCCCACCAAAACAAAATATTTTAAAAAAGGGTTAGAAGAGGGCATTATGTTCGTCGGTCTGGAGCTGCTCCATGCTCTCCTCCATCAAGGTGGGCCGGACCTCGATAGTGTCCAGTGGTTGCAAGCTGTGGCACAGAAATGGCCTGTTGGCATTCTGGTAGGGAGTGGCAGCAGTGGGCTGGCAGCGGTGCTGGCAATAGGATGGCCGAGAGGCTGGAGGCTGAGGGGGACCAGCTGTACTGAGGCCAGGGAGTTGAACATTGATCTCCTCCTCCTCCTCTTCCAGGACCACCAGCTGCCGGTATTCAAGCTAGTTACGCTTCAGCATCTGCCGCCGCAAACCGGCCACTTCTCCTGCCTGTCGGGTGGTCCGGCTGGACCAGGAGGAGCAGCTATATTGAGAAAAACAAAAAAGACAAATTGTAAATAATGCTCTTTGCAAGCAATTGTTTTCAATAGCAGCGTGGCACAGTAGCAGTACATTGCTGGTCCCCTAGGGCCATTGGAATATATTTGATGCGATGATTATGATTTGGAGAATCACAAGGCCAATTTTATGTTTTCTTTTACCCACACATGTTGCCACACATAAAAAAGCAGTGACTGTGTGGCAGAAAAGTAACAGGCAGACTGACAGAGAATATCATCACACATCTTCTAAAGGCTTTTCATGAAACTATAATAAACAGAGTCAGACATTTTGAGTAGAAAAATAAATGACTTCTTGTTGATGAGAACGGCATTATGCACTATTATGGAGTACAAGTTGTGTGTGGTTCTAAAGTAATAAAGTCATGCTCAGTGCTAGCCAGTGCCTCTGCTAGTTTGCTACTGGCTGCAGCTGTAGTCGACAATTATCGACTTCCAATGGCCTTGCTCTTCACAAAATGCATTTCTCTTTCTACCCTGTGTCCAAAGAGGATGATGAATAATAAATAAGATACTACGTCAGTCACATACCTCATGTATGAAATGTGGATATTAATATATTATCCTGTCTGCCATAAGTAGATGTTGAGGAAAATAAATGTAATGTACTGCACTACAGGTAAAAGAATAAATTATATAGATTTTATATGACACATTCTTCACTGTGTATCCCATATGCCAAACTTGATATCAAATCATGCACTTACTCCCACTTTACTCTGCGGCCTCGTCCGTCACCAAGTTTTCCAACAAATTCATGTGTTGGGCAAGAAGCAAGGAAAGGAACCTGCATTTTCTTTAATGCAAGGAGTAGGGTAGAGGGATTAGACAGGTAGGGTGGAGCTTTTTTTATATATGATAGAGGGGCCACTACACCGATCATCGATTCATCATCGTTGGCTTATTCACTCGCGGTTCCATTCACAAGGGAAAAATCTGAGCAAGTGTAAATCAATCTGTTATGGGAAACCATGATATATGTTCTGGAATCACTTCACATGGGTATCGCATGATTAAAAATGGCCCACCCACCCTATTACCCATATACCATATTCTTTGTTTTAAGTTACCGTCTGTTCTTTCATGTCTCCCTCAGGCCATCCAGGCGCATTATGTGAGATTCTGCTGCATTTGCAGATAGAAGAGTCCTTAATAACTCAACCACCGCTGGTAAAGCTGGGGGGGGGGGGATTTACCCAACAGTCATTTGTGATGACTAAGATGACCGATGCCATGGCAATAGCTAGTGAGAATAGTAAATGAAGTAAATATGTGACTTACGAGTGCCCGTCCCTGCTGCCGCTTCTTCCCCTGCAAGAACTGAGCCGTCGCCGTCTGCTCCTGCAGCGGCACTGGAGCCAACATCACAGATGTTCTGTGTGGCTAGAATATAAAGCATTACTCATAATTTAGATTTAAGTCATGCAACCCCAAATACCGCTGCAATGTAGCACTACAGCTCAGTTAGAATGTATCTTCCAAATATCACTCTGGACATGTGATTGGTTGGTTCACAAAGTTAGACGAGCCAGGCATGGTATAGCGCTCAATGAAGAACCTGTGAGGTAGGGTGGCAAATGCAATGTGAGTGGGGCCTCATACTTTTTTCCAGCCTTGCTGCACTGTCATTGGAAACTGGTGGTGTACTGTAATAATAAATGAACGGGTCTGCAGCACACTACACTGAAGGAGTTGAGTGGCCACTGTCTTGTGAACTGAACCGTGTTAGATCTAGGCAGAAGCAGGAAAAGGAAAGCCTTCTGAACAAACATGCATGGTGATCTTCTTTATTTAAAATACTAGGTTAATTGACCTGCTATCTGAATCTTCACAAATCACGATAGATAGCACCAACATTCAAATAGACCCCAAGATTCTATGATTCGTTCTACCCTAAGAAGTCCACAACAATCATAAAAGGACTTACTGGAATCTGCAGAGCCCTCGGCAGCGGCGCTGGTGGTCGGCGCCGGCTGACCTGCTTGCCCCGGACCCTCTTAATCATCCCTCTTCTTCCCCTTGGGTGCTGATGAAAGAAATAAAGAAGAGAAATAAAAATAGATTAGTGATTTTGATAATAATCTCCTCAAAGGTTTTTACGAAAAGCAAACACAGTAGCTAAAACAGATTACCAATAGTACTACTAATTTCTTTCGACTCAAGTCTATAGACTGTCGTTAAATCCATATTTCAAATCTCCTTAACAAAATCTCCATATTGCAGTTAATGATCTTTGATTTTATTCTATTCCCATTTCTCAACACCCTTGAAGAGCCAACTCACTCTCGTTTGTTTTGCAATGCATAGATGCATACTTCCCATCAACACTGTGAATTAAATAAAATAAATAACTTGGAACTGTACGAGCTACGAAAACAAAGTTGCAGAGAGAACACGCTACTCAGTGATTCACTATAGTTACAGAAGAAACAGTCTGCAATGGCTTCTTTATTAATAAGCCAAAGAGAGGGCCAGATGAATGTGATTAGGTAGATCACCTGCCTGGCAGAAACTAGAAACTGGATCACACAATGATAATAATATTCCAGCGTAAACTTTACTAAACACATAACTTACCTCTGAGTGTGAGCAGCATGCTATTCAGATTTTTGTTAGCATTGTAGAACACAAACACAACAAATAATAATACGCACCGACCCCTGGAATCTCGACGCCTAGCAGGTCAAGTAGGTTAAGAATGTCGACCCAGCAGTGCCTCATCTGCTGGGCGGCGTGCTGAACCTCACTGTGGAGCCGCACAAACTGGCGCACCATCCCCCAGTGCCACCGATGTTCCTGCAGGGTGTAGCCTCTACTGGACCTGCCACCTGCTGCCATCCTAGAGGGAACATGGTGCTACATAAAAAAAACTAGTGCTGCCACCTCCTCCTCTCCAAAGATCACCGGGGACTGCACACCTGGGTGGCGGCATCGCCAGCATTGAAGCCACCCCTCTGCTATGGCGCTGTGTGGGGAAATCCAATAAACTAAGGCGGGAAAGGAAGGGAAAGTAAAGAAGAAAGAAATAAGGAAAAAAGTCACAAAAACAGGCAAAAACGTAAAATACACAAACACAAAGACGCACACTATTGTAAAAAGTAAAAATTAGAGGTAGAGAAGTAATAAAGGAAGAGGATGACAAAGATTAACAAGAGATTAAAAATGAGGCCCATAACAGAGAGCAGAAAACAAGATGGCCACGCCAATGCAAACCGTGTGGCTATGTTTGCGCATGATTTAGAACGCAAGCACACTTTAGGACTACGTAGCGCCATTCCCGTGTGGTTGTGTAGCGCATTGACGCAGTGTGCATTCTCAACGCAATGCGAACAGGCACGCCGGCAAACTCTGCCGGAACAAGGAATTCCCTGTAGTGGGACTCCACGAACTCCATCCACCCCTAGACTTGACTCTATGTCTATCTCAGTCCACTCAGACTTGTGCAAGTTATTGATGGACAGACATTGGAAGCTTCACCAATTAATTGATCCTTCGAAGGCTGTCGGTGTTCAGGTTGTTTACAGGAACCATCTAGGCTCAAGATTGTTAAAGATGGATGGACAGGGCTATGTTTTACAGAACAAGATGCCATGCAGGTTCTTAGTATCCTGAATTGTATATTAAGTTTCTGCTTTTCCAATGTTGATACACGTACATTAAGTCTGAGCTAGCTCCCCTCTGACCAAGGTTTTGCTCAGTCTGCTTATTTTTTAAGATTCAGCCTACACAGCATTTGAGCTGTGCATGAGAAATCTATTGTTTTTAATATAAACTTAGAAGGGGCTTACATCTCGCTTCCTCTCTTTCCTGGCTTCTCACTGGTTCCTGTGCGTGCCACTAACCTTTTCTCCATATCTATTGGCTGTGGCATATTTTCCTGCATATACCAATGATTGTTCCTTGTTTGCTTCTCTTATCAGTTTCCCGCCGCCAAAATACTGCTAACATCTGTTTGGTGGACTTATAGTTTTATTACGTTTTGCCTTTTACTCTTGCAGCATATTTATATAATGATTTATCACCTGGAGAAATTAAGTGATTTGCATAGAATCACAGGGTGTTGCGTGGCACCACTGAGACTAGAACCGGAATCTCCAGCTCCCCAGTCCACAGCTCTGCCCATTGTGCCACATGCTCTCCACTTCTGTGTTATCTGTCAGGGAGCTCTTTCTTTCTCCCAAACGATGATTGATAAAAACAGCTCTTTATTCACTACATAGGCTAAACCGATGCATTACCAATGCTTGTTTTGTCTGGGCCAGCACACTTTCTTTTTATTTTGGGTGGCGTGGTGGGTGGTCGCGGGGAGTCTGGGGAGGTAGGCTCTCAGGGCTTTCTTATCCATCATCAGCCTTTCAGTCATAGGGTGGGGATGGGATTTTGTGGGGAGGAGTCATACTATACAGATGCACAGCAAAGGGTCTTGCAATGGGTGGGTTGGTTGAGCTGAGGGTTGAAATTAGACAGAATGGTCAACTGTTGCAATTTGGTTTGATTACACTACTTGTGCACATGCATTTGTGTTTTATGTATTGGATGGCTCTTTCGGGTTTGGTTTATTGCAATGGTTGGATTAAAATGTATGTGTTGGAATGTGTCTGGACTTAACTTGTTTAGAAAACAACAGTTAGTATGGGAAAAGATGAAAATGTATAGCCTGCATCTGCTCTTGTTAACGAGGCTCATCTTGCCTATAAAAAGAGTCTCTTACTTATGTAGCTTAGATATAATTTTTTTTTTGTTGTTGCATATTTATATAGCGCGAAGTCGACCCAAAGGTATTGGAGCGCTTTACATAGCACCGAATTTACATTACAGATTCAGGCGCGGGGAAATTAAGTGATTTGCCCAGAATCACAGGATGTGGACGCGACCTCGAGGCTCGAACCCTGGTTTCCTGCACCAAAGGCAGCAGCGAAGCCGACGGACCACATCAACATATCGTTACAAGTACATCCCAATCTCTCTCCATAAGGGGAGTAGCTATCATGTCAGCCAAGAACCTACAGCTCCAGGTATTGAAAACTTACTCGGACACAAAGGGTAGGTGGGTGATTACCCAGTTTGTAATATATGGTCAGAAACATATTTTTTGTGCTGTTTATGGGTCAAATGTGGATGAGCCCGGGCTCCTGGATATGCTATGTCTTGAACTATTGGATTGGTCTGGTGAGATAATTCTAATAGGAGATATCAACTGTGTGATAGATTATAGCAATGACTCTACTAACCACGCTGCCTCTGTCTGCATGGTTAAAACCATTGAATCTATCCTGGAACTTGCCTGTTTACATGGTTTGACGCAAGATGCAGTAATGGAAATTTGCGCAAAGATCACATCGGATCATAACCCAATATTATTGATGCTATATGCTACTGCGGTGAGGGGAGAGTGGCGTCAGTTTTCTTATCACCGCCACCTTTTTACGAACCCTGAACACTGCAAGCATATGTTTTGCTCCCTAATTGTATTCTTGGGTGAACATATAGGTACATCCTCACTGCTGGTGGTGTGGGACACAATAAAAGGTGTATCACAGTGCAGTTCATCTTCTGCCAAAACAAAGGTTTGCAAGATAGTGCCAGACTGCCTGGCCAATATTTGGAGAAGACAGTGGTTCCTATGTGGCCGGAATTCATAGCTTTTGTTCTAAATACCGGGCGCAAATTCCTGCGTCTATTTCTAGGACCATTCCAGCCACATAGGATCCATTGTCTTCTCCACATATTGATTCACCCCAGGTTCGATTGTTGGGGTACCCTTGTTCTCCATACCACGACTGCTTGCCTAGTCAATATTAAAGTTGGAAAGGTTGCATACTCTGGCGATTAGTACTAGTGGTACCAATGAGCGGGCTCTTTATATTAAATTAATCTACATACAATAACAAGGTGGTTTATTTGCGTTTTAAAATTACTTAATAAATAACGATATATAATGTGTTGAACATATAGTTCTGGGGTTAAAAATTTGCAATTCCTTTTGTTCTTTTATAAAGTCATATGCAGATTAGTATATTTCATTGAAAAGATATCCTGCGGATTTAGTTAGAGATGATGGCCATATTTGTGATTTTTGATATTTTCTTCTATTACTTTATTTAGTAAAAAAAAAAATCACTACAATTAGTAAATGTGTTTTGCACCCGTTAAAGAAAAAGGCGCCAAAATGTGTGCTCACTTGTAGTTTGTCCGCTGGTTTTTATTTTTAGTTGGTGTTATCTGCACTGGCAGAACAGGAAGAGTGAGTGATAATGGGTGCAAAACTGGCTCAAATGCGTCACACCCCTTATCTGCAAATAAACTGCACAAGCATCGGGCGCGTCGAGCGCATGTGCACTTTGTTTTGGTTCTATCGTTCCCTTTCCGCCAGATTTTCTTGATCGGTTCTCCATAGCGCTGACGTTATCCTCAAAGCTGGCAGAAAAGGTGAGGGCAGACTTAACTCCAAAGAAGTTGCTGCAGAATCGTCCAATGTGTATTTTTTTGTTTGTTTTTGAATCTACATTAATATTTCAACATTATATTCACTGACATTTTATGACTTCTCTTCAAAATCCATTAATATGCGTTGTTTACCGAGTCCAGGTTCCTTATTTACATTCTGTGCGCATATATAACACAGTGTAATAGAAAAAGGAAACATCTCAAAATAAGCTGTAAGAGTTTAAAGAAAGTTTGATGAGCAAAACGAGCAGAGCAAAGCTCATGGGCCAATGAGTGCGGTAGAACTGCGCGCGTGCTCCTCCGAGAGAGGTGAATGGATGAACTGTCCAAGGTACGAGGAAATAGAGCATGGATAATGCCGGCTTGAGATCCTGTTGCTTAAGCGATGCATTAAATCAATATTCTGCAAAGCTTTTTCTTGTTCAGTTATTTACTTGGCTGCTGTCACAATTCGCCATTTAGGTCATCTTTTTTTTAAAGCTGCAGTAGACATTTTATGCGGCCCAGTTTAACATGTATGAAATAAGTAGGTTATTGGGGGGGAGGGGGGGGTGACAGCGTCGTGCCATATATGTTAGCGCTTGACTGCATCAACCGCTGTGGTCTGAGCTCATTAATGCAGAAGTTTTGTTGTCCTTTATATATTTTTTATTTTGCTTATTTATTAATGCTGCTTATACAGCGCATAAAATGAACTTAATAGTCTTTGAGCATGTTGTGCCTCAGGTGGAAAAGAGTGACGCAGTTGTGGGCCTATGAAAATTGGGTAAACGCTGAGGGGCAGATTTACGTTCCCTGGCGCATCCCTGCAAATCAGCAGGGATGCGCCAGGGAAGATGCGTGACGCAAGTTTGCCCTTGCGCCACTGCAGATGCGCCGCATTTACAATGCGGTGCATCGTGGCGCAAGGACAAGCAGATGTGTGACGCATCTGCCGGCCTAAGGTTGGCGCGGTGCTGAAGTTGTGTCACAAGTGCGATGCAACTCCAGCACTGTTCCAACCTGCCCTATCCCTAACATGGTGCGTCACGCCTTACGCCTGCTTGAAGCAGGCATAAGGTTTTGACGCACCAGCGTCGGAAAAGTGACTGCGTGAAATCTTGTAGATTTCACTACGTCACTTTTCCAAGGCATTTTCCGACATAACGCTCACCCTGCATACATTAAACCTGACGCGGGCTTAATGTGGCGCAGGGCTTTACAATGTGACGCATCTCCCTAGATGCGTCACGTTGTAAATCTGACGCAGCATGGCGCTAGCTTTGCGCCGCTGCTGCGTCACAAAAGTGACGCAACGGCGGCGCAAAAGTGGCGCACAGGGCTTGTAAATCTGCCCCTAAGGATTTAAAGCCTTTCTAACCAGAAGAAAAGAGAGGGCACTAAAGGGGCAAGGTTGACCCTCCTCTCTTGAATTTAGGTTCAGATGTTGCTTATAGCCAAGTGTGGAAAGTCTGTGTTTACAAATACGTGCATGTGTAGAATTATGTGATCATAAAAAAACATATTGCCTTACCCCATTCCCCAAAAAAGTCTCATATTTTATAAATGTTGTGTTTCATCTTCACTTCTTTTATTTTAGAGGCAGAACACTCCAGAACCCCCTAGCTTACCTCACACGACTCACAGCAGGCCACGCCTGGTCTATTCTTCCCACCCCACTAAAAATAAAAGAAATTGTAATTGTGCTTTCCTTGATACTCCCTTTGAGCACATGGTTTTCTCAGTCACGCGGTAGACATTTTTCATAATGGAGCACATGTGTCTATGTGTGTCCATGCAGCGTGTTTGTGATTGTGAATCCATGTTGCCTCTGTGTTGTCAAAGCATACAAGAAACTTGAATGCTCTGAGAATGAGCAAAGAATGGAGAATCATTTTTACTTGGTTAGTGAGTAGTGAGCTTTCCTTTCTCTTCTTCCTCAGAGATCCTTCAACTGAGCCTGCCAATAGTAATATATATATTCCACCAGAACAAAACAATCATACTTATTCTTCTCATCTCTAAAATCATATCCCCAACCCTACCTTTTATAGCAAAGGAAGCTGACGACATGCATCTTGAGTTTATTCAGGATTTAAACCTCTTCTCTCTCTTTGCCCAGATCCTCAATCTCATCCTCCTCCTAAAATGGCATGACCTTCATTGCACACTCTGCCCAGGCCCTCTGCACTAAAATAGCTGATCTTACCAGTTTTAAAAACCAGGAGATCCTCTTTATTGCTGCTTCTTGCTTCTCTCCATCATTGAGCATAACTTTTAACATCCTGGTTCCAGATAGATACTCACTTCTTCATAAGGTTAAAAAGGTCAGGGAAGGAGTTGCAATAATCTTAAAAAAATGTCAGTTTTCTAAGATTACTGATTTACTTATCATTCATCCCATGTAAAAATCAATTTACCTCTTTAAAATCTTCTTTCGAAATTCCCAGGCTGCCATCTTCTCTCTCCCAAGCCCCATACGGCGTTGTACTGTTTGCAAATCACTTAAACGATTTGGGACCTTATTTAGAGTTTGGCGTAGAGGAACCATTGTCAAAATGTGACAAACATCCTGGCCCACTGTATTAAAAGTGTCATAGACTATGAGGCACATATAGTACGGCATACTAGATATTCAGCACATTTGTGATGGAGTACCCTGTCCACCAAGATTTAAATCAGGCTCTTAGCCTGACATAAGGCACTCTACTACTGCTCCAATGCTTTTAACGGAGAACTGAATATCCAGTCGATGCTCTGATGACCACAGCCCGGAGCAATATCTGCTATCTGCATAACGTGGTTCAATTTTGCTCTTCTTCAACTCCTAATTTGTTTTATTTATAATGCATTTGATCCTCAGTCCTCCAGATTTATTCCAGGTTTTGTGACTGCTTAACATTAACTAGCAGCCCACTTACCTATTCCCTTTGTTACTGCTCCACAACCAATTTTTACCACCGGACAACCTAAAACCTTGAAAATTAGGACACAGAATATGATAGACATTTAAGCTACTGCTCTAGACACTGTGCTATCCACTCTTTAAAAAGAGACTAAGGTTCCAACATCTACAGTGAGTGCACTAATTCTTTGAGTTAAAAAAAGTCCCCCAATCCATGGACCATGTATCCCTTGTTTCCTAGATCAGTGGAACTAAAACTGAAGAAGACTTCATAGTCACAAGCATCCAAGACAATTAAATGTAAAAACTGAAAAATATCTAAAACCATGCCTGGACAAATTTTTAATTTTGTCGATGTAATCTAGTGTAATTTCTCACATTATGCATTATGTTTATTGTACAAAATACCAGGATTATACCATGACACCATGTTACATATTTGAGAGTGAACTTGGATAAAAATCCTATTGCAGAATCATGGGAAGAAAACGCATTGACGAGAACGCAAATTACTGTTGTTCATATTATATATGATTCTGTGCTATTTCTTAAGTGCAAAATGCGTCCTCACATTCAAAATGGACTATAAAACTCATTTTGTGCTAAAACAAAATGCACAAAATGCATTTTTGCATTGCTTTTAATTTCACATGATTTTTCTGTAATGCTTCATAATTTCGGCATAGAAAATTTGGAGACTTTCACCAAAGCCAGAGATTTAATCATTCTTTTGAAGCTACTGAGCTACTGGCAACAATCACAAAACTAGCTCTGCAAACCACGCTTAAAGCACCATACTTTAACCCCTTCAGTGCCCGCCCCTTTCCCCGCCCTGTGCCGGCCGTTGTATTAGCGGGCGGGGTTTATGACGAGCTGGTCTCGTCATGGGCACAGCGCAACCGCGGCCCATGACGAGACCAGCTCGTCATAGGCATTGAAGAGGTTAAAAAAACAATTAACACTTCTACCAACCACCCAAGATTTCTATTCTCAACTATCAATCACTGTCACATCCCCCTCGGAAAACTGTTCATTCCCCAATTCTCCATAATTGTCAATGCATTTGTGGATGGAGTATCTCACATTAAGTCAGACATTGGTGCCAGGAAAATAACCTCTTGACCATTACCTTTAATGGTCAGAAAACCCCCATATTTGAGTAGAATTCTAGCTAATTACTCTTGGAAACATTACTTATCATTTGGACAGTGGGTGGATGTATTGATTAAAGGGTTCAGGCTGTCCCCATACTTACAGGAATATACTTGAGTGCTGGGTTCAAACTGGCATGGCATGGGGAGCAAAAAACACCGATGGATTTAGTCCCAGTTCTCTGTACTGGGGTGAATGTATGACATTGTTCTGCATTCGGTCCATTAATTGTTCTTTTTACATTTGTCACCCCGGGTGGGACGAGTATGCCGAGGCGTGGGTCCCGTGCTCTCCATGCCACTGGAATCAAGGTATCCTAGCTGATGAGGGGTGAAACCCAGAAACCGGTCCTAGGATGCTTGTTTCCAGTCCTAGAAGGACCTGGCCTGGCAATTCTGGCTGGACTGTTCCCATTGGGCGCAGGGTCAAGACTGATTGGCATATGGCTGGGTTCAAACTGGAATGGCATGGGGAGCAAAAACACAATGGATTTAGGCCCATATCTCTGTAGTTGGGTGAATGTGTGACATTGTTCTGCATTCTGTCAATCAATTGTTCTTTTTGTATTTGTCACCCTGAGTGGGACAGGTATGCCCAGACGTGGGTCCTGTGCTCTCCATGCCAGTGGAATCAAGCTATCCTGGCTGATGAGGGGTGAAACTCTGAAACTGGTCCTAGGATGCTTATTTCCAGTCAAGGGAGGATCTGGACTGTTCCCCATGGGCGCAGGGTCAAGACTGATTTGCATATGGCTGGGTTCAAACTTGAATGGCATGGGGAGCAAAAAAACGATTGATTTAGGCCCAGATCTCTGTACTGGGGTGAATATATGACATTGTTCTGCATTCTGTTCATCAACTGTTCTTTTTGCATTTGTCACCCCGAGTGGAACCGGTATGCCCAGACGTGGCTCGCGTGCTCTCCATGCCACTGGAATCAAGCTATCCTGGCTGATGAGGGTTGAAACTGCCAAACCGGTCCTAGGATGCTTGTTTCTAGTCCAGGGAGGACCTGGCCTGACAGTTCGGGCTCGACTGTTCCCATTGGGTGCAGGGTCAAGACTAATTTGTACATGACTGGGTTCAAACTGGAATGGCATGGGGAGAAAAAAACCGAGGGATTTAGGCCAAGATCTCCCTTACTGGGGTGAATGTATGACATTGTTCTGCATTCTGTCCATCAATTGTTCTTTTTGCACTTATATAGTTAGGCTGGAAATGTCCAAATAGTCTGGCAGTGGGGAAAAATGGTTTTGAATGTGAGTACATAGGTGTAAGAATCACACTGGAACACTGTATGTTTAACATTTGTTTTTCCAGTGCTGTATATGTATACCCAGACTCTCTAAGCAATGCACAAATACCTTGCTCATTGCACCCCCCCTGATATTAACTCAGTCTTTTTCTCTGTCCCTATAGGCTCATGTGTGTCATTTCAGAAGTCTATACCTTCCTTAAAGGGTTATACCCTCTTACTATCCTCTTTTTAGAGCCATGTCTTTCGCTCTTCCTCCAATTTTCTGCTTGCTTTAATTTTTCTTCTTTCATCTCATTTTCACTCATTTCCCCTCCCTTTATAATGCTTGGAGACAATATGTCAATGGAACTTCCCATGTGGTCTTCATGGCATACATTTGTTTACTGACACATGCTCCTGTTCAGTGTCCCTGCTTTCTTTGCTCCCCTCTACTCTCCCTTCTCCTTAGGGAAGCCATGCAGCCTAAGAGCATGTTCATGTGACTGCCTGTGCATTAACTTAAATAGGCAAACCCTGTTTTACCTGCATGTGCAATTGCCTTCTTCACAACGCAACGGCCAAAACAGCACTGGCCTAACCCTTGTCCTATTCATTGTCAGTGTGTTGCAGGGATGATTGCTGTTGTGCAGGAAGGGACACCATGGAACGCCCCTTTTACGCAGAGTAATGCGTGAAATGGGTCCATATTTACAAGGCCATGAAAAGCCACGCAGGGTGGCTTTGCATGGTCTTGTAAATATGGATCAGCAGAATGCGCCCATGGAGCATAAAAAAAGTGCTGCTCCAGTGGCGCAGGGGCCTTGTGAATATGCCTCTTACTTTCTGAGACTCCTGCTTGCATATTTCTTAGAGTGATGCCTTGGTTAGCACAACGCACCATCAATAGACATGCAGAAAAAACATTTCAGTAATGGCAGAATGAAGAAAAATCCAAACATCAGTCATCATATAGTGCTAGTAGTCAAATCCCTTGTCAGATGTGAATTATACAACATAGGAGGGAGAAACAGCCATCCTTCTTATGTCCTCATAATGTATCCAAATGAACACATTTCACGCCCCTCACAATTTTCATCACAACATTTCTTTACTCCCTCAAAGGCAGACATATTCTGTCATCAATAGTGTGGTTCATTACCAAAAAGTATCTGGACAACTGCTCATCTTCGTTGCTGTCTCCCTCATACATGGCTTCTTCTTCATTTCCCTCAAGAATGGACAAAGTCTCATACTGCTGAAGAAAGCCTACATAGGCCAAGGTAGTCTTGACAATTATTGTTCAAAGACTTACTTCCCATTCATAGTCAAGGTCATAAAGAAGGTAATGACGGTCTAACTACATAAAGAAATCACGATAAATGAATTCTAATGGGACAACCACAATTCATGTTTCAGTGCGATATAGGAAGAGGAGCCATCCAGTTGGTTGATGATGCCTTTACAGCTCTGGTACTGGTCAATCCTGTCTAATAGTCTTCCCGAGCCCCTCTGCAGTTTACATTCCCAGATCATCATGTTCTACTTAGCAAACTTCCCTAAAGAATGGGCTTTCATTACATTATCTTGTAATGGATCAGCAACCACGTCTGATATAGAACACATTTTCTGATGATCTCCTCAAGGTCAGACCACATCCCAGTAAAATTGCAGTGTACCTCAATGCTCCAAACCATCACTGGTCACCTTCAACATCTACATGTTTCTCTAGGCATACTTGTGTCAGATGGAAGCAGCAAGATGTCCAGTCTATGGATGACACAGTTATGTTTGACAGTCTCCTGGCACCATGACATTACAGTTCAAGGGCTGCCACTCCATCATACAACACTCTACTTCAAAACCCTGAAGACTAACCCTCCTCAAGAAATGAGTTCTTCACCACTATCGATCAGAAGAGACATTTTTAACGATAATAGATGCTTACAGTGAATAATATCAATGGGTTAATCTTTCAGTTCATATCCCACACCAAGTCCTCTACGGCCTTAGTTCCAAGACTCCCATTGCTACAATGACACATACCCAGGCACAGGCTCTCTCTTTTTTTCTCATTGAAATACTTTTTCCCATATCCAGATAAAAAGTGATGTTCTCTACAGACTGAGTGTAGCCATTATGACATTTATATTTAGATTCAATGACTGTCACTGTCTCAGAATAGTCAAGAAATCTGATCATCACTTAACTTCGGAGATATCCATACCCCTTCTTCACTAACATCCCAACATCTACCCATGCTACATCACATTGAGCCATGGGTTTAACATACCATTTTCGATAATATGTTCCCTATTTCCATGTTCTATCTAGCTCATACCTTGTTTAATTCACCTTCTCTGCATCCCTATCTTTTGTAACATCTCTGTGTTCTGGCTTTAGGCTTTCTGGGAACTTTTAAAACTCAAAGAACCTTAAGGACCTTATCACTTAACCTATTGATCAACACAGTCCGCCTCTTTCAATGCATGCTGTAGAATGCAGCAAGCATTGAAAGAGGAAAGAAAGGAGGAGAAATGAAGCATTTCCCCTTGTCGCGCCTCACTACGCCACCCTTAGGGTGGCGTAGCATTCTGACACATTTCCATGTTTACGATTCTTTGTAAATCTGGAAATGTGTCTGGTTCCATGGGTGTTGCGTGGGAACACCCACAGCAACACCCATGAAACACTCCTTTCACGCAAAGTGTTGCGCGTAATGGTGCCGTAGTTACAAGGACAGGAAAAGTCATGCAGGGTGGCTTTTCCTGTCCTTGTAAATATGGGTCAGTGAAATGTGTCGCCGGTGCGTGCACTTGTGGCACAAGGGGCTTGTAAATTTGCCCCAATGTGTAGAATCTACATACTCCTGCCTCTGACTTTCAACTTATCAGTATTTTACTCCAATTTGTTTCTTCCAGTATCACTTCTCGGTCCAGCTCTAGTGTCTTTTGCAACTCAACCTTCACGAGTTTCTTAATGAAGGTAGAACTACATAGCTTTACATCGCCAGCTCCACAGGTTGTCTTAATTTTGACAAGGTTTTAGGATTTTTCACCAATGGTGTGTCCTTGGGGTCCCACTTGGTTAATCTTGTGAATCCTAACAGGGAGTGCCTCAACTGTATGTACAGATGTTTTAGATCTTCAAACCAAACACTTTCTGTGGTTGTTTAGGACTTAAATTTTATTTTCCCAAATAGATTTGTCTGTTTCACTGGACCGCACCGATGAAATTCTTTTCACCATTCATCCTTCCACCTCCTATCTTGATAAAAGAGTTCTACACCACAGGCAATGTGTGCATCAAGTGACCTCTTATCTTGCACTACATCTTTGTTTGCACATAGTTATTCTTTATTGCTGCCAAATTGTGTTGTCTGTTATTTGCAAGATCCCCTCCTTTCTTCTGCCACTCCCAGTAGTGCAGTCAATGTTTTCATTAATCTATCCTCCATCCTAACCCTCTCCGTTTTTTCAGTTTTTTTTCTCAAGTTTTGTAATTTTAGCTGGATTAAATGCCTAGGAATGAAGATCTCTCCTCTAAAGGGACTAGCTATACATTTCATAGCACAGCTCAGAACTGACATCCAAGCACTGATCCATCACACCTGGGCAGCAGAAATACCCTGGTAACTGGTGCCCAATATTCTCACCTAATACCGCACAAGCATGTCCGCTGTGAAGCTTCATGTGTTATCAAAGGCCTGAGAAACTACCAGCATATTTCATTCACACTTCCGGAAATCCACTGTCTCCACCTTCCCGCTCAGATGACCCCAGAATCGGTATCATCATCTTTAAGGCTATTCAGGCACATGCATCAAAGAAAAAAAACGGTCGCAAACGGGCAAAGCATTAAAGTAAAAAAATTAGCGATTTCGCTAATAGGGGGAGCAAATTACCATGAAGTTGAACTTCATGGTAATTTGCAAAAACTTTGAAAAATGCACTTTTGTGCATTTTTCAAAGTTTCATGTTGCGCACACACCTGCCCTTAGAGCATGTGTGTGTGCAACATATGTGCACAGATCAATTTCAGGGGTGCAATAGGGTGTCATTTTGACACCCTTGCACCCTTGAAATTGCATGAGCAATTTGCGAGTACCAACGGGTACTCGCAAATTGCTCATGCAATCTCCAATTCATTCCTATGGGCCTGGAGGCCCATAGGAATAAATGGGACGGCATTCCTTAATTGCGACTCGCAATTTGCGAGTCGCAATTAAGGAATGTGTAGGAATCGCTATTTTTATAGCGATTCCTACATGCATAGGCTTTTGCAATTCCTTAATTGCGATTCCTTAATAATCGCAATTAAGGAATCACAAAAGTCTACGTTGATGCATGTGCCTGTTTGTCTCCAATGCACCATCCTACCTGGTGTACAAAAAAGGATCTCTGCAGGTGCAGCATGGACACTGTCAAGTTGACACAAATAAGCAAAAGAAGGAAACCCCAAAAACAGGCCTTCTGCCATCCACCAAGAATTTAGAAATGTTCTTTGTTTTTATTTTATTTACCAGTTCCACACGTATTACAATAGATCCATTAATGTTCGTCATGTATTACATAACAGTTAATGGAACATGGAGTATGAAGTAAAACACCAGAGCCATGTAGATTAGACAACATATGCAGAATAAACTAGAAATAACAGTTCTAATATCTAGAATATAATATCTAATATCTAATAATCTAGAACTTCAGCCCAACACAAACCAGACTGGGCCCTTGACTCCGCCTTTTCACAAAACAATTGCAAACTCACTGCTTCAAAGAACACCTTGTCTGCAAGTAACCACTACCACAGACAGGCTCCATTGGAAGACAGTCCCTGACCTGTAAACAATCTACACTTGGCCCTTTCACTTTTATCGCCGTTAGCTCTTCCTCTCTTTTGCATCACTGTGGTGCCTTACAGCTAGGATTGTGTTTTACAAGTATTCAAGCATACATGTATACACACACAAACACACACAAATACAAATAACATATCATTACACAAATGTAGGGTTAGAAAACTGACGCAAATCAATCCCTCATGTGGGTAAAATACACATAAGTATCCACATTGCATGTCTGCTTTATAAGGAAATGTACCTACATACCAAAATAGTGGTACACTTCGTGAACGCGTCATTAATTATTAGGCATTCTGGGGCAGATTTATATCAGACTTGGGCCACTTTTACGCCGCCGTTGCGTCACTTTTGCGACACAGCGGCTGCGTAAACCCTGCGCCATGTTGCGCCCCATTTACATCGTGACACATCTATGGAAATGCGTCACGGTGTAAAGCCTTGCGCCACATGAAACCTGCGTCAAGTTTCATGTGGGCGTTTCTACTCAGGGGGGGCGTTCCGTCTCAGGAACGCCCCTGAAAAGTGACTCAGTGAAATCTATAAGATTTCACTGAGTCACTTTCCCAACGCTGATGCGTCAAAACCCTGCGGGCTTGACGCACCATGTTAGGGATAGGGTAGGTTGGAACAGTGCTGGAGTTGCGTCGCGCTTGCGACGCAACGTCAGCACTGCGCCAACCTTACGCCGGCAGATGCGTCACGTATCTGCTTGTCCTTGCGCCACGATGCACCGCATTGTAAATGCGGCGCATCTGCGGTGGCGCAAGGGCAAACTTGCGTGACGCATCTTTCCTGGCGCATCCATGCTGATTTGCAGGGATGCGCCAGGGAACATAAATCTGCCCCTGTGTATTTTGTGAGTGCAGACCTCAGTTTTTCGCTAATCAGGCAATTTACGGAATACTCTTTTTTAGAGCTAGGGTTTAAAAAAAGCGTTACAAAATGGTGGACAATTCGTAGCTCGATAATAAAATCATGCATTTAGATCCTGCTTCTGCGTTTTTTATGTTCTCCATGCGTAAATGTTGATGTTCAGATGAGAAATACCTGCACTGAAATTGATTTCAGTCTAATATGAATAAAGTATAATTTTTCACATTTAATTCGAACCACCGAGAACGTTGGCAGCCGTCTACTCTGAAGTTTGCAGTTGTAAAATCAGGGTTTGCCTCTAACTCGAGCTGAAGATGTCGTTTCATTAATGAAGCCACGGGGCAGCGTTCATCTTGCAAGCTGTAAATGGTTCTGAAGTGAGATAAAATGTGATAAAACTCAGAAGCCCTGGGGAGTTTTACTTTGTCACAACTGGTTACATCATGCATCACAGCTCCTCTGTGCTACTAGGCAACAACGCCAACGAAATTAATAACCCTCGACGCATATTTTTAGAAGAAATTATGTTACTTTAATCAAGAGACAGCGTTGTCATTTTTTTCTTAATCAATTAGAACAGATAAGTTAACTCGACCCCTTTAAACCCAGCTGACATTACAGAATGTAATATTATGTGTCTTTTGACCAAGAATGATAAGACATGACACTTGCTAAAAAATGTCTGTGGAAAATTCGAGTGATAAGTGGAAGTTGCGGAATTTGACTCGAGTTACATAAATACTCCACGAGATCCCACAGAGTTCCACTAAGGGGTGGAAATAGGCAGGCACGGCCGGCACAGAGTAACAGCGGTGGGCAGGAGGTTATGGATAAGTCGACAGACAAAGGGATGGGGAAAGCAAAATGAAACAAGCATTGGCATAGCCAATAGGTCTCGCCTTTGGGACCTTATAAGTGTTTAGCCATGCAACAGTTGCATAACTAAACACTTATAAGGTCCCAAAAGCGAGACCTATTGGCTATGCCAATGCTTGTTTTATAAAGATACTGTTATTTTTTATGAAACCAGTGTGGTGTCCATTTGTGGTGTTATCACTGTGTTACTGGGAGTGTGGTTGCAAATACTTTACACATTGCCTTGGAGATAAGCTACCAGGGGGTGAGCAGGGGTTATCTAAAGGTGTGTCCCTCCTTACCCTGACTAGATGCAAGGGTCCCTATTTGGACTAAGGTACCTACCTCAGCCAACTAGAGACCCCCAGTTCTAACAATTTCCGTTCCAGAATTCCACACATACGAAGTAAGGCATTTTACTTTGGTTAGCACGAAGATATTTTAAGAGTACTAGAGTTTATATGTTCTAAATAAAAAATAATACCCACCACACCTTACTCCTTTGATTGCATAGGTTATCTGTGGTAAACTGACCTTCTCTCCAAAACATGTATAGGCTTTAACATGACAATGGAAAGCCTGGAAGGTGTATGCTCCCCCCATTGGTTCTTGTAGTGTGCTTTGCCGTTGCTCCATTGAAGGTTATTCCTCCCACCTTGCTGGTTATTGCCATACCCAGCTGAGTAACTGTATTGTGGCCTAGTTGAACTGCAAAATGTTTTATTCCTTTGGCAACATTCTCAGCCTGGTTGAGAATGTCACTTAGATGTTTAATCCTGGAATCATAACTAGTGATTCTTAAAATGGTATACAGGGTAAGGTAAAACAGTATAATTTACTGAACAACCAAATATTCCATCCCAACATTCACGGTTCTCCAAGTCCTTAAAAGTGCACTTACAATAACCTAATTTATGTGGGATTTAATCTTGAATATTGTGTAGAATATGATTGTTTAGCAAACATATTTTAGGCAGCTAATAACTGTGCAACAGTTTCAGGTCAGCCAAACATCGGGCATACTGTGCATGTTTACATTTGTTTTTAGGGTATTTTCCAGAGTCATTTCCTGTGCATGTTGTTTTTCTTTGCTCAGGTTGTGTCCAGCCGCCTCATTTGGTCTTACCACTTCCAAATGCCATCTTCTGTCTGCTTCATGTCACAGGACTTCAGACTCGCGCACCCCCTCTGATAACTGACACAGCACCTACATAACTTCTTCTCTGAGGGTGTCTAGATGGAGGGCTAAGTTAAAGGTGACTTCCCAGTTGGGCTCTATAAAAGCCACAGTCAAAAGCTAAACCTCGCCTGTCTCACCTCTATCCCAACCCTCCTTCTCTGTCCTTCCTTATATCTAACTACTAGTATTACTTGCCACGTAACTACCATTCTCACTTCCTCTCATCAGTCCCTTACTAGCTTCCAATTCAGTGGATTGCACCTCACTGCTTCTGTGTGGCCCCCAGGCAATAGACCCATTACTGCAGTATGAGTAGTTTCCTTTGGGTTGCAGTCTCTCAATCTGAGTGGCCTCCACCGACCCATGAATGTGTCTGTAGTTAACCTTGGTGTCATCCATGCTTCTAGGCCCCACTGCCCCACAGCAGTCGTGTCTGTGGTTATTCTAGGCTTGCTCAATTGCTTCTGGTTGCACTTTGACCCACTACTGTGGTGTCTGTACTTCCTTTTGGGATACACCACTGCTAATCCTGAATGGACCCAGCCAGTTCTCTGAGTGATACAGACTACTCCTAAAGATGATAAATGTATGCATTTGTGACCGTTTATTCTTACGCTCTCCATAACGCATCATGCCGGTGTACAGCAACGACACCGCACCATTTAGGATATTTCTTCAACACTCATGCACCTCAGCCAGCTACTGCCGAGCAGGCCACGCCGCGGCCGAACATTTTCAACCAAAAGGGTGTATAGGAACCGATGCAATCCGGAGCACTACGCAACCTCGTCAGGAGATGTTAAAATGTAATATAATGTTAGAGGAAGGAGAAAAGGTATAGAAGAATAAAGAGGCTTTGAGTACAGTGTGGAATAAAAACGTCAGAACGCCAGGAGTGAGGAATGTTTTAAATCAAGGACAATGCAAAAAAACAGAAAAGTGAAAGTGAGATACGCAAGATAGGGAGAGAGGAGATGGAGAACAGAGAGGAGACGGGGAGAGAAAGGAGGGCGGGGGTAGAATTTGTTTTTTGCAGTTTTATATATCTCGAATTTGGCCCAAGGACATTAACGCATTTTATATTATTACTTTACTCAAGGTCAGATTTTTTTCGGCACCGAGGAGATTAAGTGACTTCTCCAAAATCACTGGATGTTACCTGACAACGGGACACAAAACCGGTTCCCTAGTTTCAAAGTCAGCAGGTCTGTTGGTTAAAGTAAAAAGTGACAGGACTGTGCGAATAAACAAGCCGAGGTGACAAGAAGGGCTGGGCGAAAAGGGAGGGGGGATTGCCAGCATCAGAGGAGCCTGATTAAAGCTGATGAAAAGGGAGGGGGAGGAGGGAGTGTGAACAGCAGCTGTGCACGTGCACGCCATCGTGCACTCAAGCTTTAGGCCTGCCAAATCATGTGGGTAGCACTTTTGAAAACCCACTTACAAAATGTCTCAAATAGACAGCTTGCGCTGTCTCAGCGAGACCTAAAAATAAGTAAAACCACTTACTTTGCGCACGCGGCAAGACCCAGTCAGCGATGCGACAAGCGCAAGGTAAGTGCTTGTATTTATTTTTCTATTTTACTTTTCCTAGCCCGCCATCTGTCAACTCCCCCCACCTCCCCACCCAACCCCTGTTCCCTGGGCCGGCTGTGATTTAGCACCGGTAGTGTGTTCCTCACTGAAAAATCATCACAAACCACAGCAAGCAGTGGCCCAGAGTCACCAAAATCTGCCAATTCCACTTGAGTGGAATGGAATATTCCACCCACTCCTAGAATTTTCTTGACTGAAGTATCTTAAAAATCAGGGATTGACAACAAGCAAAAATAAACAAATATAAAACCAGCATTACTAAAAAGTAGCCTTTCTTCTGATACATACTCCAATTGTCCGATTGACTATGACGCTGTGGTGGTATAGCAGATAGATGGGTGCAAGAAGGGGCAGAAAGTGCCATATCTGGCTAACACTTATGTAACTATTTAATGATACATCAATAAATGACTCCATTTAAAAATGTTTCTTTTTTTTATTGAAGTCCATAATTATTGCAATACATTAAATACATTAAGATCAAAATATCCATTTAAAAAGAGAGTAACTATCGGGCATAACATTACATTTCCAAACATTTATAGATATCACATAGAATGCATAGAGCACTTAAATATCAGGGAAAAATAGATTCAAAACAAAACAATAACCCTTCCCAAACTTAAACAAAATATGTGACCCAGATTTTTTCAAACTTCCTAAGGCCCTCCACCCGAAGTGCATAAGTATGTTCACTTCTAACCGCTTGCATTTCATGGGCCCACTCCAGGACAGAGGGAATCGAGTCAGTACGCCACCTTTGTAATAACAGTGATCTGGCTACTGCCATTGCAATGTATAAAAATGTTACCAATTGGTCACAAAGAAAGAGATCTGGGTCAAAACTGAAAATAATTAACAAATCGTTCACTACTAATTGAATACAATATTCAGTTTCCAAATAGCAAAAAATGTCCTACCAGAACTTCTGAATCTTAGGACATTGCAGCATAATATGCGACCAATTAGCTGAAGGGTGGATATTACAGCAAAAGCAATTCGCTGAGTAATTAGCATACATTTTTGAAAGAGAAAGAGGGGTTCGGTAAAGTTGCCATTTACCAAAAAACAACATCCTTCGCCAGTTCGCCCCTCTTAATGCATTAAAATTCAGTTTATTGATAGCTGACCATAAATTAACAGAAATTTCAAAATCTTCATGGTCCTTCCATTTTTTAATTGCCAATAAATGACTCCATGTCATGAATAGCATGGTGCCACAAGGCTTTTCTTTTAAAAGTCATTGTTTTTAATTGTGTTAGTACAAAAGGCTCATAGGAAACGAACCAGGACTACAGTTCCATAAATGCATTTAGGTGGTGAATGAAAACTCAGGACTGGAGCACTGTGATCTGCAATAACCTGGTTATGAATTAGAGTGGGGCAAGTCAGCAAATAGCATAAAGAGAGCTGAGCCAGAGCCGAGTCAGGGGTTTTGGCGGATTCTAGGAGCCAAATGACGATCCGAGCCTTTAAAGATTTAGAATACAAAATTGCACACTAAGGTGCCGATTCCGATCCTGTAAAACCCGGGTACGAATGGTCGTACGGAGCGTATTCTCCGTACGACTCGTACCTGGGAAATGCTCCTTACAAACCAGCAAGTACGATTCATACAGAAATACCATTTCCGTACGATTCGTAAAAAACTACGTGCGACGAAAAAATACCCACAATTCCGATCCGGGACATCGCGTACGTGACGTCCGGACGGAGTCAGACAGCGTTCTACGGACCAGCAAGTACGATTCGTGCCTGCGTCACTCCGCACGGATCATTTTTTACGGCAGCCAAAAACTCCCGGGAAATTGAGGACGACGGGAAGAAGGAGCAGCGGTACACGACGGACAGCCATGGACCCCATCCTACGTGTCATCCCGGCCCTCCTAGCCTACAACCTGGTGCACCGAAACCACCGCGCATGCCGCAGAAGGTCAGCACAACACCCAGGGGCAAAGGGGGGGCGAGGGGCAGGAAACATATCCTCTACCTAATTTTAAAAATACCATATACTATCCATACATTACCTCCAGGGTCTGGTCACTTTGGGGGGCGTGTCCACCAATCCCCACGTACGCGTACCCGTCACCACTACAATGGTGGTATGGGCCATAACCACGCCCTCAAAGCGTGGGTTCGGCCCGTACAACCATTGTAGTGGTGATGTAGGGGTACGTCTGGTACGGGCCGTACCCACGCCCTCATGCGTACCCCTACATCACCACTACAATGGTGGTACGGGCCGTACCCACGCCCTCAGAGCGTGGGTACGGCCCGTACCACCATTGTAGTGGTGATGTAGGTGTACGTGCCGTACCCACGCCCTCAGAGCGTGTGTCCGGCCTGTATCACGCATACCCCTACATCACCACTACAATGGTGGTACGGGCCGTACCCACACCCTCAGAGCGTGGGTACAGCCCGTACCACCATTGTAGTGGTGATGTAGGTGTACGCGCCGTACCCACGCCCTCAGAGCGTGTGTACGGCCCATACCACGCGTACCCCTACATCACCACTACAATGGTGGTATGGGCCGTACCCACGCCCTCAGAGCATGTGTACGGCCTGTACCACGCGTACCCCTACATCACCACTACAATGGTGGTACGGGCTGTACCCATGCTTTGAGGGCGTGGCGACGGCCCATACCACCATTGCAGTGGTGATGTAGGTGTACGCGCCGTACCCACGCCCTCAGAGCGTGGGTACGGCCCGTACCACCATTGTAGTGGTGATGTAGGGGTACGCTTGGTACGGGCCGTACACACGCTCTGAGGGCGTGGGTATGGCCCGTACCACCATTGTAGTGGTGATGTAGGGGTACGCGTGGTACGGGCCGGACACACGCTCTGAGGGCGTGGGTACGGCGCATACACCCACATCACCACTACAATGGTGGTACGGGCCGTACCCACGCTCTGAGGGCGTGGGTATGGCCCGTACCACCATTGTAGTGGTGATGTAGGGGTACGCGTGCTACGGACCGTACCCAACCTATGAATGCGGGGGTACGGACCGCATCACCCGTACCTCTAGGGCACCAGTACATTAGTGATACAAGGCGTACACAAGCCACGAATGT
This sequence comes from Triturus cristatus, assembly GCF_964204655.1. Taxonomy (NCBI): domain Eukaryota; kingdom Metazoa; phylum Chordata; class Amphibia; order Caudata; family Salamandridae; genus Triturus; species Triturus cristatus. Next base: position 256,272,617 of record NC_140586.1, read on the forward strand.
TGGCTTAGGGCCTGGTGCAGTATATAACCAGTATATTGGGGTGTGTTCATGGCCAGGACTGCAGTGAACAGCACCAAGGGTGCGGGTGGGTGTCTGCCTAGGAGTCCCAGCAGTGGACAAAGACATGTGAGGTGTGGGTGCCTATCACTCCCAGCAGTGGACAGAGACATGTGAGGGGTGGGTGCATATCACTCCCAGCAGTGGACAGAGACATGTGAGGGGTGGGTGCCTATCACTCCCAGCAGTGGACAGAGACATGGGGGTGGGTGGCCATCACTCCCAGTAGTGGACAGAGACATGTGAGGGGTGGGTGCAGAGGAATACCAGCAGTGGACAGAGTCATGGGGGTGTGCACATCATGATCAGATGACCACAACTCCATGGGTGTATGTACGCATCCCTAATGTTCGACTATGTTGATAGTGCCATAACAACACATCACTGACAGCAGTGTCCCACTCCCATGAGGATGGATGTCTTTCCCCCACTGCATGACACAACACATGTGGGTGTGATGACAAATGACACATGCATACCCACCCCTGGTGGATGCAGCACAATACACACACAGAGATCATGCCACAAGACTGTATAGTCATGTCAATGCCCACTAAACTAAGAGAGCCAAAGGTAACACACACTGTCACGCACATCCCAGGACTGATAGGAATGTACAGGTGCTGGGACAGCCACCAAGATGTTGCCTCTCATGGAAGGAATAGGGTGGACTTCCCACAGATACAATGCCCTCAATTGTCAGTTAGGTGCCCAAATACCCTGCAGAACAAGTACCAATTGTGTGCTAGGCTGGGATAACACACATGCATAGTGCGGAAAATGGTGAATGTCGCCATTAAGGCATTACAACATACTCAATACACAAGTACAGTGACTAGCAAGGATGGCACAGACGATGCAGCCGGAGACATTGCTGAGCAGGCATGGCCATAGTTGAAGGGATCCGTCACCAACAAAGGAAATGTAGACAGAGGTCAGCACAACAAATGTGTAACTCCCTGCAGGGAAGATGTCAGGTGCCACAGAGGAAGGAACACTCCTTGGGACAATGTCTCCAAACACAAATAGCACACATGACCAAAGATTCTTTGCAGAGACCTTGTGATGGCACGCAGATACCATGGTCCACCCCATGAGCATCAGACTACAACATTTCCCTGAAACATAACACATTACCACAACCCCAACTCCTGGACCATCAGCACCCACATCAATACCTGAAATGCAATAGTGTTCAAAGTGAAAAGAAAATGCTTTATTCAGCATTAAATGAAAAATTATTAAAGGACACTATTTACAAAGGCACATGGCCAGTCCAGATCAGAAGTCCTTGTGGGGGACACATGGCCACGCGTCTCCCCTAGCTTGCCTGCACATTAGAACCCTCAGGTTCGTCGACTGGGGGGGGCATCATGTGGGGAAGGACCAGGCACCGCAGGGACAGGAGGTGTAAGGGTAGGTGTGGTGGGTGTAGGGATGGAAGCCTCCACCACAGGGGGTGGGGCAGCGCCAAAGGTGGAGGTCAGCTCGGCGCTGCACACTGCTGCCAGGTCGTCCAACGTATCCCCTGCACCCAAAGAAAACACAGCCTCAAAGGAGGGGGGGGGTCGGAGTGATGGGGTGCAGCGCTACTGGGGGAGGGGGTGGACAGGTGGGGGACTCAACTCCCCTACCCGTGGAGTGCCATTCCCGTTTGCGGGCTGGAGAGCCAGAGGGGCTGAGGCCCAGCACAGCCAAGTAGGCCTCCTTGTCAGATTGTGTGATAGGGGAGCCGAGGGGAGTGCCATTGGAGGGACTGGGTAGTGCGGCATGCGGACTCGGACTGTAGCTGCGTGTATGCCTGTGTGCCCCAGACCCAGTGGGTGTGCCTTCATCCCCCTGAGTGTGCGTGCCAGGAGGAGTGCGCTTGCCCTTACGTGTTGGTGTGCTGCCTGTGTCTGGTGGGGTGCGTGCTCGGGAATGTCTGTGTGTGCTTGGGACAGGCATGGGAGTGGGAAGTGTGGATGGTGCAGGGGTAGGGGGGGACGAAGCGCTGCAGGAGACTCACTGCTGCCGTCAGTGAAGAGTCCATGGTCCTCAGCAACATCCGTTGGTCAGACATCGCTGATGACATGCCCTCCATGTACAACACCATCTGTGTCATCATTCTGGTGTGGCCACGGAGGACATTCAGCATCGATGTCTGGCCAACCTGTAACTGCCGCAGAATGTCCACAGACTCTGCAGTGAGGGCAGCAGGGGGGACAGGGGCAGGGGGTGCGGTGCCTGGCACGAAGGAGACACAGTATTGCCTAGCACGGACAGAAGGGACTGGAGCAACTGGGAGGGCAGTGATGGGAATGGAGGGGCGATGACAGATGTAGTGCTGCTGCCAGGTGTTGTATCAGCCTCCGCCCCCTCGAGGAGTTCAGCCTCGGACCCGTCAGCGTCATAGTCAGTGTTGCCACTAGACAGGTCCTCCGCCTGACTCCCCTCGCCCTCCGTGCCTCTTGCTCCCGCAGACTCGCCAGCAGTGGTGGCAGCGGTGCTGGATCCCTCCTCCACGTCCGTGCAGGTGTCTCCCTCGGTGTCGTCCGATGATGCTGTGGGCAAGGTGAAGATACAGAAAATAATCGGTCACCTGTATACATCTGACACATGAGTCCAAACAAAAAATGGCACAGTGCATATCAGGAAATGCATCATGAGTAACATCTAGAATAGTCCGCACATATGTAACCCTGCACTCCCCAGTTGGTTGACCCACCATGCCACTTGGAAACAATGGAGATTATGACACAACAGCAAATAACTTGAAATCGAATTATACTGAGAAGCTAGTGTCTGGGAACAGTTGAGCACAGCAAGACTATGAAGGCATGCCACCTCTTGTTCACTGTGAACGAAATAGTATTGGTGCACCCAAGGCCAAATAACAGACCTCAATGCTGAAGGTGTCCCCACACTCTGAGACCTGTGAGTACTTTTGAAACCCAAACGAAAAGCATTGCGATCCCTTGGGACTCACAACACTTTACACAATGTGCATGTTTAGAATGTGTGAATGTGCCACTTAGTGAACAGAACACACATCTGCCTGTATAACAGAAGTCACGCAATGAGGTGCACACAAAACTACATTAAACACAGTCATAGTATGAGCTGCCAGCCGAATTCAAATAAGCCAATGTACATGGCACCACGGTGGTCTGGATGACTTGACACTCGTAAGTTGGTATCAGCAACAACCAAGGACTTACCCAAATGCAAACACACTGTGTGAACATGGATATGTATAATCAGAAAACAAGTGGTAATCGAACTGTGCCTTTCTTTAAAATGTGCCAGCGTGTCCACGGAAAGTGTAAAGGTACTTTCTTTTGCACTTCCCTGAGAGACATCTGTCATGCAGGCACATTATTGTCCTTCACAACAAACTAGCAAAGTCAAGCATATGAAAAATTGAGACATGTTGACAAGTGTAGTGAGTGCCAAGGTACAAAACTTCTTGACTAACAACTTGAATCATGCCACCTGTCACATGGCCATCCGTACCATGATGACACAGTTGGCAACACATCTGACCCACTGCCTGTCATGTGGAGTGGCACACATGTCCAAACACAGGACAATGCATTAGCTAATGTCAGCACACACAGACCAAACTACGTAGCATCTCGACCACACACTGGTGGCAAAAATGGATGAGCATGAGCCATGTATTTTAAATTTTGACACATGCTGCAAAGCACAAACATTCAACCCTGCACAGCATGACTGGGTCACTGCATGTTGAGTGTCTGTCCAGACAATTATCACACACAGGTCAGACCTGGCAAGGAGACATAAGGTTTGGACATGTAGGCCTTGCCCGCACAAACCCCCCATACCTGAGACAATGTTATTGAGACAGATCAAGAAGTTACACCTCTTAATCTGGGTTTACTAAAATGTGCATCAAGAATTCCTAAATGTACTCCACATAACCTCGTGAGGCTGCCAACACATATTTGTGACAAACAACCATCAACAGATAGTTGTACATAGACACACAGGCACTGCCCAGTGTGAGGATGCACAAGCAAAATGGGGTCAGCCTGTACAATAGGCACATGTAGCACACTTTAGATAAATACAAATGAGGCCAGGGAACAATGCCACAGAGGCCAACCTATGCTGAACACACAGAGAAGGGGCACAGTGTTGGATGACACACATGATTCCAAGGCAAGGGTGTCTTAGGGGACTGTAGTGGGCACACTGCTCCATGGTCCTGGAATGATCTGACTGTAACATGAGCTACCGTCCCGGCACTATGCATATCTCCCACTCATGCACATCATGTCTGAGGCCACAACATCGGTCATGCATGCTGCAAGTCTGTTCATTTGAAAACTCACACTCCTATGTTGAGACTCAGCATCAGTGCCAACTAATATGGACCCCCAAATGACTGAACAGGACAGGGCACAGGCAGGGTAATAACACATGTCTCAGACCCCCCCCCCCCATGATGCAGAAAGCAATGTGCACTTGGATTAACTGGCAGCCTAGATGACCATGTGCAATAGTGATTACACACAGACCAGGGAACACATGTCAAGGAGGGGAAGGGAGGAAGAACAGCACCATTTGACTTTGGGGAACAGGATATGCACTGCACAAATTAACCCTTGCAGTGTATCCAGGCGACTGAGCACTTCCAAAAGCTGGTGACACACAACAAACACACATGTACCTACCCCCTTCCTGCTGCTGCAACTCCTGTAACAGCCTATCCAAGTCAGGGAAGACCACCGCCAGGACACACTTCATCTGGTGGGTCAGGCGTCGGCGCCCGCCGTGCTTGCGCGGAGGTGAGTCCTTCAGCTGGCACCGGGCGATCCTCCGAGTCCAGCACCAGATGTCCTGCCACCGTTTCCTCACTTGGGCTAGGCGCCGACTGCGACCCTCCACCGATCTCACGGCACTGACGGCCCGCTTCCAGATCTTCCCCTTCTTGTAGGCAGTTACCTGTGAGGATGACAAAGTGAGACAACATCACTACACCTGCTCCATGTCACAGAGACACACATTTGAACATCTTTGATATGTTGAACAGGGCATAGTATGCTGGCAACAAATAGCACCTTTGCCATAGGGACATTAGCCTCTGTGGAAGCCCCAATGCATTGAAAGTACACAGGTGGCATGAGGGGTGCAACACACTCCCTGATCATGGCACACACTGTGCATCACATGCAACACCAGGCTGATGGGCAGCACCTCCAAGCAGTCACATGCCCCAGGCCACTGACGCAACCTCAGCAGAGTACACAGACACACACAGGCACAGATCAATCACCTGCCATTGGCAACAGCGGATACAAACCTCACTCTGCACATATGCCACTTGCCTGTGGGGTGTCACAGGTGTGGTGATAGCTCAGCAAGTCAGACACTCCGCACGGCTTACTTCTCACATCAGATGGGTGGAGCTGTTGCCTCCTCCATGCAGCTGGGGTGCAACACTCCACATAGACACTCACCCACATGACAAGGAACATTCACACACATCAATATCCAGGGGGCATACACATCATTTGGACACTCTCACCACTCTCACCACAGCTCCACTCAACTCACACACATCTGTGGGTACAGTCACCTGTCACACCGGGGGGGCCACTGAATCACCTCTGAACTATAGAACAAAAATTACCCAAAGGATTGTGCAGGCTGAATGTGCCATGCAATATGCAGTGAATGTCACAGTAAGCACAATGCAAGTGAGGAGTGCACACAGGAACTACATCATGCTCTGCATGGGAGACATAAGTCATTCTCCCCCCTGGGACCCACTCTAAACAACATTGCATGTCTGTCACACCTGGACACAATGCCAGAAGTGACAGTCACAAAAAAGGTGCACAGTCAAAAGTAGTGGAGTCTGCACTCACCTGCTCCCCTGGTCTCCCATACAGGCTAGGGTACTGTGGAGGATGACATCCAGCAATGCCTCATTCTCCTCCTGGGTGAATGGCTGGGCCCTCTCCACAGACCTTGACATGGTGCCAGAGGAAGCACAGGCAGCAGCAGTGGTGTCGACTGAAAGGTAGTGCAGGCAAGTGCCCTCTCATGGGATCTGGCTGACTTTTATCTCCCTTGCTGGGCTGTTTCATTTACAGGAGTACAGAGTGATTGGGCAGTCTCATTTGCATCCTACGTTTCCTCCAATCCCTTTAAACATACACCAGTGAGTGCCTTTGCATGGTTCAAAATTTGAGCATAATGTGAAGTCAACAACCACTTTGCAACATTGTATTTAGTTGCCAACTGCCTTTTACAGGCCACCTGATGGAAATTTTTTAATTTGAAAATCGGTATCCATGACAACCAGTATGCATTTAGGCCCTAATACTTGTCCCTCATGAGTCCCTATGTAATTTAGCAATCCACACACAGGTACGTTGCATTTCACACGTACCCCTACGGCACCAGTTGCACAGTGCGTTTGACACGTACGTGTACGACCAGTGTGTACACGTACGTGTACTACGGTCGTACACGTACGCGTACGACCAGTGGGTACACGTACGTGTATGACCAGTGTGTAGGCGTACGTGTACTACGGTCGTACACGTACGTGTACGGTCGCAGTGTGTACGACCAGTGTGTACACGTACGTGTACGACCAGTGTGTACATGTACGTGTACGACCAGTGTGTACACGTACGTGTACTACGGCAGTGTACACACTGGTTGTACACGTACGTGTACGACCGTAGAACACGTACGTGTACACACTGGTCGTACACGTACGTGTACACACTGGTCATACACGTACGTGTACACACTGGTAGTACACGTACGGGTGTACGGTCCGTACACACACCCGTACTCCGGCTGGAACACCAATGTAATGATACGGACCGTTCACACGCCCTCAGTGCGTGTGTACGGGGCGTTTCACAGCTTACACTGGTGATAGGAGGCACACACGAAAGGAATGGAGGAGTCAGACTCGTGCACGGCTGGACATCAAGGCATTGTCATTGCAGTCCTTCATGTGCAGGTCCTAGGTGTGTCAGTGATATGGCACATGTCTCCTCATGTTTCATCACAATAGATGTGTGATGACCTGTGTACACATGTCATGTGTGATGGGGCAGTATGTGGCACACTTCCCCTTCCCACTTTGCACATGTGTGCATGTAGTACAAACGTGTCAAGCACTGCATCACTGGTATGGCACAGTCACCAACACCCGCAACTGTCCCCTGATGCCAGGGACAGGGACACTAACACCTGACATCTAAGTACCAGCGTGCCCCAATGTGACTATGTCCTGTGTGTGTCATGTGTTCCCATGGGCTTGCTGTTGGTGTTCCGTCAACTGCATCTGCTGTTGCTGCATCCAACATGTGTCTGTGTGTAGATGGGCATGGCACACATATACGCACACCATGCCACATGTGGATTCACACGTTACGTGTGTCTGGATGCTTCGAAGATGATTTTTTGACATGAGGACATATCTGCGCCGTATCCATGTCTGTGTTTTCGTTTTTCATGTGTACCCCTTCATCACTATGTGTGTGATCTGTACATTTTCAATGACATGTTACCTGTGCATCTAGCTTGCCGCCAGCAGTCTGTATGAGATGACATCCTTCAAATGCAGATATGTGGATATATGTCACTCCAGTGATGTCTCTGGCTGTTCACTTACACTGGCCCACAGCTAGTTTCGGGGCATGTCATGTAGAACTTGACTATCAACGGGTGTAGCTGGCTTGTCGTAGGAGTATCACCTGGCTGGCATACGTGTCCTGGATGCACAGACCAGACTCTGTATTTAGCAGATGTGTAGAAGCAGTTGAGCATGTGCTCAGTTCATTGACATTGATGTTGTTATGTACTCACTCTTCGTTATTCCTTCCAATTTTCTGCAGGGCACCGCCTCTCCCCCGACCAATGCCAGACTTGGGTGCCATGAGGGAACGTGACTGCATAAGACATTACCGCTTCTCGCAACAGTTGATTGAGAACTTGACCGCAAAGCTTGAACAACACCTCCAACCGCGACACAGGTATCCTACTGCGCTGGCCCCCAAGATGAAGGTGATGGTAGCCCTACATTTTTTTGCCACCGGTACGTTTCAATTCACCATAGCTGATGTGGGTGGCATGTCACAGACCATGTTCAGCCATGTCCTGCATGATTTTTTAGAAGCCATGTTGGAGCACCTGGATGAATTCATCCATTTTCCAACTCGTGAGCAGTTGACAGGTGTCAAGGGTGAGTTCTATGCCCTGGGAGGGATGCCCCATGTAATTGGGTCTATTGATGGGACACATGTGGCTTTGGTACCACCACAGGCACAGGAGGTCTCCTATCGCAACCGTAAACATTACCACTCTATAAATGCCCTTGTGGTGTGTCTTGCTAACATGCTGATTTCCCATGTCTGTGCACGTTTTCCAGGGTCAGCACACGATGCCTACATCATGAGGAATAGCAGGGTGCCAAAAATGATGCTGCGGCTGCACAACGAACGAGCATGTCTTGTTGGTGGGTATACTCTGTTTGTCCTTTGTTTAGCGCTATCTTTGTATCTTACGGCATCTCCTGACCCACTTCTTTACATGATGTTTCCATGTAGGGGACTCTGGCTATCCCAACATGCCATGGCTGATGACGCCTCTCCGCCACCCCAGAACAGCTGCAGATCACCGTTACAACAACGCACATGGGCAGACCAGGCGAGTGATCGAGAGGACGTTTGGCCTCCTGAAGAGAAGATCCGGTGCCTTCACAAGACAGGCGGGTCCCTCCCATATGCACCGGTGAAGGCCTGTAAGATCTTCCTCGTGTGCTGCATGCTGCACAACATGGCAGTGGAGAAGGCTGTGCCACTCATCCTGGATCCGGATGAGCAGGACCATCCACCCGTGGAGGATGAAGGTCACGAGGCAAGTGAGGATGAGGAGGAGGAGGAGGACGACATCTGGAGTCAGCTCATACGCAACCTCTTCTCATAATGGTGAATCCATGGGTCTGAGTGTGCACGCCTGGAGCCTTGTGTGGCATGTGTTGCAATGTGTGTGTCCAGCTAACTGTATGCGAAGTGACTTAGAGGTGTGTTCAGATGTGTCACTCGAGTGATGATGTCCTTCCACACATTTTAGCTTAGACACTCAATTTTAATATAGCATGGTGACACACTTATTCCTGTAGAGTAAATGACCATGCATGCGGATGACAATATTTTCCCTGACTTCTTGTGTGTCTGTCATCCCCAGGTAGTTTTGCATGCTGTCTGCTTGTGTCATCGTTGGCCTCCCACTATTCCTCATGGGTATTGCAACGTGTGCCGAATCAGCGTCCCATGCACGGACATGGTGAAAAGTCTTTTTGGTTAAGGATTGCTGCACGGCATTTTGGTGTTGGTAGGTGTTTGGAATGTGTGGGCACTGCTCTTGTGCATGTTGTGTTATTATACATACATGTCGACTCACCATGGGGCACATGACATGTTGCATGACTCCCATGTATTGATAGTCACCCTTCGTAGCAGTCATCTGTAATGGGACTGTGGATTCTGATGAAGGCATCAATGTGTGTACAACTTCCCTCTGAAACATACGGGATGCTACGGGTGGACATAGTGTGGGACATCCCCATGAGAGGATCAATGGGGAATTGCAGCCCCTCCGTGTGCAGCAGGGGGTGTTTGGCTCACCCCCTTCACTTGTGTGCCAGTTCAATGGATTTACAGCATCTGTGTTGTGAAGGGGGTGTCCAGTGTAGGTCCCACATGTTCAGCCAAATTACCTGTGAGTCTGTTCATATTGATGCATTTCCCTAGGTGTGAACCTGAGTAATAAAGGTGTTCCTCACCCTCCAAGGTGCCTCATCTCTGTCAATGCAGGTCTCTTGCCACTTTGCATGCGGCATCTCTGGCATAGTTGTCAAAGATTGTGCATATGAGTCTATGTGTAGTTTAGCAACATGCATGCAGTTCTTCAGGGATTAGAATCTCTATTGTGCATGATGTCCTTGGTTGTGTATGTATTTGGGCATGTTGGTGACCACAACGGGCCGTCAACAACTGCTGAGGGTGTGTATCCTGTGCGCAGCTCGGCCTTCTGTTTCATGATCCGGTGTCAGTCATCTTTGGTGATTGTGCATCCATTGTCTCTGGGTGTGCCATGGGAAACCAGACACTCCTTCCTTTACATATGCCTGTTGCAGTTGTCCTTTCTGACATCCTTGTCTTTGTGTGCAACTTGTGGCATAGTTTCCAGGACATGCCGCCTGCTGCTGCGGCCCCTGCAGCAAGGGCACACAACGTTTACAGATTCGGCAACACACACACCTCAAAGATGCTCCTCCCTTCCTCCCTTCCTCCCTCCACCCATTCATTTGGCTGGCATCAGCTTGTCTGTGCCACTGTTGCGCCCACGCGGTGCCAAAGGCTGGACCGTCAGCACATGCAACGTGCACATTGCACAACCCTCATGTCCTTACATGACCCACATCACACTACAGTCTTATGTTGCAGCCACCCTCCAAGCATTGTCCATCCGAAAAGCTACCGCCTGCTCTCAGGCATACCCTAGGCGCACACACAACACCTTTGCATGATGAGTGTGCAACTCCAACTGCCTACACAGTGCTGCCCAGCCTTCTAGGCCCTGTCACACCAACCAGGTCATGTCCCTCCTACTCCCCACCGGCTCCGTACACCAGCAAGGCCATGGGAGTGGGACTCAAGCCTTCAGCATGTAGTATAGTGGAATGTATAGTGGCATCATCTGGCACATGGCCCAGGTATCATCTCTCAGCGTGTCAATCTTCAATGTGTCCAGGTCCCCCTCTCCGGCATCACATGCGCACAGCACCTCATCATCAGCTCGTATGCCATTGACAGCCAGGTGCTCCTCACCCTCACCAAAGACGCAGCCATTGCCAGTTCCAACATTCAAGAAGGCATGAGATCCATTGATGAATGGCTGAACATCAGCCACTGGAGGCTGGACTTGTACAGGACTGAGGTAATCATCTGAGGATTGTCCCCTTACAGCTGGGTCAACTGCTTGTGTCCCACCCGCAAGAGCCCTGCACATGCATACAGTGCCCACACACACAAGATGGTGTGCATCATGGATTCGTCACTCACATTTGACATGCTAATCACCAGCATCTGTACCTCAGGGTGCAACACCCTCTGCATGATGCACATGATCCACAGATAGATCCACTCCAGGGAAAGACAGACCATCCCCCAGGCCCACGACACCAGCCGTGTCAACTACTGCCCCGCCCTCTACGGAGCAAGTACATCCTAACTCCCGGGAAACTTGTCCACATCCAGGCTGCATGTGCACACCTCAGCTTCAACATCCCGCGCCCCAGCCACATCAACGTCCACCAGAGATAACTGCAATGGATCACTGTGTGCTGCAGGATGACCTTCAGACTCCTCACCCACACTCAGGAGGCAGGCCACAACCCCAGACCCCAAACCATCCTTGGCTGTCTGTCATCCGAGACCCCGTTGTGCCAACTCCGTGCATCCAACCTTGCCCTGGCCACCATTCTTCACATCCACCGTACTCCAGCATGCAGGACATAGTTCTCCCACCTGGCAAGACATACCTGCTCTTCCCTCCCCAGCAACATCCACATGAGCCATGACCTCTACGCCTTCAGGATACTCTTCCCAATTGGTCTGTCCGCACAGTAATGCATGCCCCCCCTCAGCAGCTTGAGGCCATCACGGGTGAGTATTGTGCTCCATGTCTGTATAGTATGATACATTGTGACCCATGTGTGTCCTGTCCCAGACTCAGATTCCTGGGTATGGATGGCTGGAGTTAGATCAACACTCATGCATAGTTTGACATGTCCCCACAAGTAGGTTGTGTACTCATGCAAAATGAATGCAACATGTAATTGTAGAAATTAAGATTTATTCTCGGTGGGGGGCATGTTTAGTGTGGACAAATAGGTGCTATACAGTGTGCATGGAATTCAAAGTTCACAGGGGGAGATGGGATCCTTGTCATTTGGAGTCATCAGAGTCCAGACCACAGTGTTGGTCATCATTGGTCAGACTGTGACCAGCAAGTCCATGTGGCAGAGAATGTCATTGGATGAGGTGCTGCTGTTGCGCATGAGGGCCAGGTGCCAGGCCAGGTGACCTGGGAGATGTGGATGGTCCGCTGCCTCTCACGGTCTTTTTCGTGGACGACCCACCTTCCTTGTGGGATCCTCATATGCAGGCCTTGGCGATGCTTGGGACGCTCCATCGGACGAATCCTCCTCCTCCCTCCCTGTGGCTGTTGCTGGTCTTCGCCTGGTGGCACAGAGAGGGTTGCCCATGTTGTCGGCGATCCAACGGAGTGACCGGCTTATGTCCATTTGCACCGCCAGGAGATCAGCCAGTCTCGCCTCCATCCGTCCTAGGTGTTGTTGTTGACTGGCGTGTTGCTCGGCCTGCTGGTTCTTAATCTCGTTGAGGGTCCCCACTACCTGGCTGATGTCCCAGGTGTCACGCCGGTATGTCTCCAAGATGTGGCGTATGTGTGACATACCGGTTCCCTCAGCTGGCTGGTCAGGTTCGCGCCTCCGCCTGCCTCCACTCCCACCACCCCTGCCCACACGAGCCTGGCCTGCCGTTGTGGGCACATCAGGTCTACGGGACCCCTGAGGGATGGCATTTGCAGGGTTGTCTGCCTCCTCCTGGGTGGCCGGAGAACCTTGTCCCTCCAAGTCAGACTGGCTCAGTTGTTCTGTGCGGGCAGGGCTCCTGGGTGTCTCCTGGGATGCGGCAAGAATGGGGGTGGTGGTTGGCACAGATGTACCTGATGCAGGTGCTGCAGGGGCTTGGGCACTAGAGGGTCCAGGTTGGTTGGGGTCATCCACAGAGTGCTGAGAGTCGTCGCTGCCGGTGGGATCATCATCCTGCCGAGCCTGGGCCTGTGATTCTTCCCCCCATTGTTGGGGGGAGATCCATGACGTTGCCCTGTGTGTGAGAGAGAGACAATGTTAATGCTGTTTCATGCGACATCCATGTTTCATACATGTTCTGGTTGCCACAGTTCCTCCAGGTAGTTGTATGTGCCTAGCATTCACATCAATGTTCACTTGTGGATGGGTATGTTGCAGGGGACTGATTGAAATGTTATCCAGGGTCTTTGACATGTCGCATTTGGCCTTGGATGCTTTTTTGGGTGTGGCTTGATCTTGTTGTGTCACATGTCCATTGTGAGAGTGTGTGACTCCATTGGCTGCCCCGGGGGTGTGTGCTTGTGTAAGGGGTGAGTGATCATCCCTCAGCCCGATGCTTTTAAACATCCACATGGCCCCCCTCACACAAGTGGCCCGCCACCACAACCTCAAAAACATCTCCTACGCCGACGACACCCAGCCCATCCTCTCCCTCACCAAGGACCCTCACACTGCCAAGACAAACATCCACGAGGGTCTGAGGGCCATCGCCGACTGGATGCGGAGCGGCCATCTGAAACAGAACTCGGACAAGACGGAGGTCCTCATCCTCGGACCCACACCCTCAGCCTGGGACGACTCCTGGTGGCCGATCGCTCTGGGGACATCACCGACACCCACCAAACACGCACGCAACCTAGGATTGATCCTCGCATCCTCCCTCTCCATGTCCAAGCAGGTCAACGGCGTCTCCTCCTCCTGCTACGAAACCCTATGCACGCTCCGCCGGATCTACTGGTGGATCCCGACTTAAACAAGTAGAACAGTGACACAGGCCCTCGTCAGCAGCTGACTAGACTATGCCACTGCACGCAGGACTCCCATCCACACACCAACGGCAGCTACAACGCTTCGGAAATGCCTCGGCACAACTGATCGTCAACGCTCCCCGCCACAGCCACATCACCCCCCTCCTGAGAGACCTGCACTGGCTCCACATCGACAAGAGGATCACCTGTAAGCTCCTCAGCCACGCACACAAGGCACTCCACACCACCGGACAAGCCTACCTGCACATCAGACTCAGCTTCTACACACCCACCCGCCAGCTCCGCTCCGCATCCTCGCCCTCGCAGCTGTCCCCCGCATCTAACGTATGCCCGCCTGCAGCAGATCCTTCTCCTACCTCGCCGCCAAGACCTGGAAGACCCTCCCAACCCACCTACAACTGACCTAAGACCTACTTGCCTTCAGGAGACTCCTCAAGACCTGGCTCTTCGAGCAGTGGTGGAACCCCCCCCCCCTCTGCACCTTGAGACCCTGACAGGTAAGTAGCGCACCTTACAAGTACCCTGATCCATTGTTGATTGATTGACGGTGCCTGCTGGTGGGTGTGGTGTGATTTGGCAGTGGGTCTCCAAGGTGATGTATCTGTTCCACCATGGCGCATGCTGCCATGTCAGTGAGTGTGAGTTCCTGTCCTAGATTTCTGAGCTTGTTGTGTTTGTGTTCGAGTTTGCAGTTGTCACAGGAGGGCCTTGTGCTTCCTACAGCAGGGCCAAGTGTCAGCTACCTTGTCAGTACTTTGCCAGTCCCTGTGCATTGCGCATGGTGCATGGGTATGTACCTGGGCCATATGGGCTGAGGGCAATGGTGTCTGTTTCTGAGTTGTACAATATGTTTAGTGATCCCCACCCTCCCAGCATCCCGGACATCCTGTCTTGGGTTTGTGGTTTGTGTAGGCTGGGACATGGCATGGCCTTGCTTTGTGAATGGGGCATACTCATGTTAGTGGCATGAGCGTTGTTTAGAGTGTGGTTGTGTCAGGTGAGGGCTTGGGGGTAGGTGAGTGCATTTGTTGTAGTTGGGGTGTGGATGCCATTCCCCCCATGTTACGTGAGTTGTTTGTGTACTCACCAGGCTCTCGAACTCCTTTGACTCCGTGTACTCCCACCGGCGGAAGCAGGGCCATCACCTTCTCCTCCCAGGGATGGTAATGTACCGGTCTGCGGGGCAGCCCACCTCCTGTGATGTTACTCTGGGCGTATTCCTCGTTCATTTTGCGCTTGACTGCCATGCGCAGATCGTACCACCTGGCTTGACATTCAATCCTATTCCTTCTGATGGGCGCAACAGCATTCACCCGATCGACGATCCTCTGCCACAGGCTAGTTTTTTGGGATATGATGGTCTGTCTGACCAATGTTGCAAAGAGCTGTGGCTCAACTCTGATGATTTCGTTGACAAGGATGTCCAGCTCCTCCCTTGTGAACTTTGGATTCTTGTCTGTGGGCATGGTGTGGGGTGTGGGTGTGGATGGTTGTGGGTGTGTGGGTGTGAATGTGTAGGTGTGTGTGTATGTGTAGAGGGGGCCTGCGTGAAGGAGGTTGTGTGAAGGTGTGTAAGTTAAGGTGTATGGGTGCAGTTGTTTGTGTGTGATGTCTGTCAGCAGTGGGTCTGTTGCAAAGACTCATGGTTTGTGATTGTGGGCCCTTTTTATTGGTCCATTTGTGGGTGTGGCTGGGTTTGAACTTTTGGTGAGTGTGTTATAAGAGGTGGTTGTGAGTTTGGGCCTCTGTTTGACTGTTTGGATGTGCCAGGTCAGTCTTTTAGTTGTTTTTTGTCCTGTAGATGTGTTTTGTGGTGTTGTGCGAGTCGAATTGACCCTCCTTGTGCTGTTTTACTGTGTCCTGCTTCAGTACGAGTCGTTTTCACGTATGTAAGGTGCGTCCATAGCTATGTTGTTGTACAGTGATCACATATGCTATGGAGTTGTACGATTCGTACATACGCGATGCTGGTGTACGGTGTTGGTGTACGGTGCGTCCAAGTACGGGGCTGGGGTGGGGGGTACGCGGCGTACATACGCAGGTGCTGGGGTGGGGGGTACGGCGCTTACATACGCGTGTGCTGAGGTACGGCGCGTACATGCGTGGGTGCTGGGGTGGGGGATACGGCGCGTACATACGCGTGTGCTGGGGTACGGCACGTACATACGTGGGTGCTGGGGTGGGGGGTATGCGCGGACATACGCGGGTGCTGGGGTACGGTGTGTACATACGCGGGTGCTGGGGTGGGGGTACGGGGCGTACGTATGCGGGTGCTGGGGTACGGCACATACATGCGCGGGTGCTGGGGTGGGGGTATGGCACGTACATACGCGGGTGCTGGGGTACAGCGCGTACATGCGTAGGTGCTGGGGTGGGGGGGTACGACGCGTACATACGCGGGTGCTGGGGTACGGCGCGTACAGGCACGGGTGCTGGGGTGGGGGGTACGGCGCGTACATACGCGGGTGCTGGGGTACGGCGCGTACATGCGCGGGTGGGGTGGGGGGGCCGTACGACTCGTACCCCAGGCCCAAGTGTACCCGGGGTAGGGGTTGTACGAAGTTCGCTCCGTACGGGACGTTTTCCATACGCTTGTGTATTCAGGACGCCGGTACGGATCGGACTTGTGCGCTCGGACTTCAGTTTTACGACTCGTGCGTAAATCTGTCCGTGGACGTCTCGTAGACTTTTCCCGAAGCAATTCGTATGTATTTTTACGGTACGAATCATACTTCGCCATTTGTACGGGACTTGTACGACTCGTACGTAAAAAAATACGGATACGAGTCGTACGGGAAATAATTTTACCCGATCGGAATCGGCACCTAAATGTCATATAAAAATATGCTAAATATGCTAAAGACATAATAAGTCTGGTATATTTTGTTTGAACAATAGAAAAAACATAAGAATGCAGCCCATTTCAGAAACGTGTTCTGAACCAGGATTCAGTTCATCGATTACTGTCTTGAAAGCCTCACGATACTTTCCTGGACTGGTTACATACACCTGTTATTTCTATTGCTAGCACACAAGTAAGCCAGCTATGTGTGGTTTTCTGTCACTATTCACTTTATTTTTTATCCTAATATCGAGTCTCTTCCTTTTGATTTACTCGTAAAAAGGGTGGTATTTAAAATGTCCAAAAGAATACCCTTCAAATCTTCTTCGTTCATATGATAACAACGTTGAAATTGCTCACTTTTTTCTACTTCCCTGGCTATGGAGCATTCACTCAGATTAAAACTACTTAGGGAGGGCGCAGGTCCTGGCCCTGGTCAAATAATGTATCAGGCCGTCGTGTTTCATTCTTTATTATGTAATTTATGCACCACTGCTGAAACGTGTCTGCCGAAGATTAAAGAAAGCAACTGACATACCCGGTGAGTACTCGGTGTTCTTATTTTGAGCAGACAATATAATATATATATATATATATATATATATATATATATATATATATATATATATATATATATTTCCACAGCTAGGTTCAGTTTTATGGACCCCTGGCGATTCTTTACTCGGTGCGAAACTTCAGCGGAGCCATGTCGTAATTAATTCGCCAACAGCTTCCTTCACAGGAGAACAAATAGTACGCACTCACAGGATTCTTTATTGCCCCAATTTCCTTTAATTATTCAATAGCATCCAGTTCCAAAGGAAATACTGACGCATTTCGTTTTCGACAGATAACTTGATCACGGTTGATATTGTGCATTCGAATCACCCTATAACAAGTGGGATGCCAGACATGTGACTACTGATATCACTCAGTAGTTTGCACAGACATCTGGTATTTGTAGTCAACAAAACATACATGGTGTTAACATTTTGTTTAAAAAAAGCGGCAGTAACATGCCACAAAAGATTGTTTATTTATAACATGAATTGTCTCATCTTTTATCAATAAAATACGTTCATTTCACCTTATGATATATTATCGTTATTCTTTTCCTAATAAACTTTTACAGAGAGAGGGGAATTTATTTTTACCTCGCGGTTTCAACTGAAACTTTATTGATTTTCTTATTCATTTGTCAAAGTCGGTATTGAGCAGACTGCAGTGTTCTCATTGAAATCAAATCTATGCAGAAGCACTTTCATCATTTTATAGATTCAGCCACAAGTCCATGATTTTTACATTCAGACTGCTCACTAGTTTTAATGAAAACCCAACCTTGATTGTATTTTATTATAATGCGGCAATTTTTGTTCCGCATTTAATTCAATTTTACTGTTATTAAGCCCTCCAGTGGGCTTTTCCGAAAGTCACGTGTTACTATGTGACAACTTCTATCCTCTCCCTACTAATGTAGTCACTTTACATTATTTTATATGTTTTTTCCTCTAGTGGGCAATTTCGTAATTTATTATCTTGAACGACATTATCATTTTACTTCCTTTAAATGAGGGCTTAATAACAGTAAAATTGAATTATATGCGGAAAATCAAATGAATAGGAAAATCAATAAAGTTTCAGTTGAAACCGCGCGGTAAAAATAAATTCCCCTCTCTCGGTAAAAGTTTAGTAGGAAAAGAATAATGATAATATATCGTAAAATGAACGTATTTTATTGATAAAAGATGAGACAATTCATGTTATAAATATACAATGTTTTGTGACATGTTACTGCTGCTTTTTTGAAACAAAATATTAACACCATGTATGTTTTGTTGACTACAAATACCAGAAGTCTGTGCAAACTACTGAGTGACATCAGTAGTCACATGTCTGGCATCTCACTTGTTATAGGGTGATTCAAATGGATAATATCAACCGTGATCAAGTTATCCGTCGATAACGAAACGCGTCGGCATTTCCTTTGGAACTGGATACTATTGAATAATTAAAGGAAATTGGGGCAATAAAGAATCCTGTGAGTGCGTACTATTTGTTCTCCTGTGAAGGAAGCTGTTGGCGAATATATATATATATATATATATATATATATATATATATATATATATATATATATATATATACAATTTGATGTACATATGTCTGTCATTTTGTCTGTTCATGTCCATACAGTGCCTGTTCCTTAGCCTCCAATTGAGTAGGGTGGGGAACACTTATTTGGTCTCCCCTAAATAGTTTCATTAATGACAATTGTTTCCTCTTACAGGACCCTTCTGTTATCACAAATATTTTTCCTACGGTTGTTCTGTTAAACGGATGCCCCTTGTTTGTTCCTTTCTTATAAAGACTATGGTTGCTGCACATAGCTTTGACTGATATGATATGATCAAATTATTTATTGAGCGCACGTTCCCAAGCGGTTTCTTGGCGCTAAATGGAGTGCGAAGACAGATGCAGTGGGAATTAATTAGTTGAAGGCCTGGGAAAAAAGCCAGGTCTTAAGGGATTTCCTGAACTGAGGGTAAGAGGGAACTTGACGTAATTCGCGGGGGAGGGTGTTCCAGAACTGAGGAGCCAGGGTAGAGAATCTCGGACCGCCATGTTTTTTTCGCTTAAATCAGCAAGGGGTCAGTGGATACAGGCTAGAGGAACGTAGCTCACGAGAGGGGGCATAGCGCTGGATCCTGGTGGTAATGAAGACAGGTCCATGGGACGACAAGGCCCTGTGGATCAGGCAGCCAAGTTTGAAGAGACAGCGTTGGGTCACTGGGAGCCAGTGGAGACTCCTAAGCAGTGGTTTCGCGTGGTGAAATTTTGGCAGGCTATAGACAAGCCTGGCGGCTTGGTTCTGTACCATTTGTAGCCGGTGGGATTGGTATGCAGGAATTCCGGCGTACAATGAGTTGGCGTAGTCGATACGCGACATTACTAAGGCCAGGGTAACTTGGATGAGGGCTTCAAAGGAAAGGAATCTACTAATTTTCCGAATTCTACGCAAGTGGAAGAAGCAGGTGGAGACCACCGAGTTAATCTGGGCCTTCATGGTGAGATCACTGCTAATTGTGATACCTAGGCTTTTGACCAAGCTGACTGGGGAGGGTGGGCATCCCAGGGAATGGGGCCAGAAGTTCGAGTTCCAAGGGTTGGCTGAGGTCCCTGTGAGAACCAGCTCCGTCTTATCAGGGTTGAGCTTTAACTGATTGGAGTTCATCCAATTGCTGATGAAATTCATGGTCGATTGGAAGTTCTCCATAGAGGAGGGTGACGAGTCTATGGTGAAGACAAGCTGGAGGTCGTCAGCGTAATTAAATTTGACTACTTCTCTCTTCCGGAGATCTGAGATCAGGGGGAAAATATTTAGATTAAATAGGAGAGGGGAGAGAGAGGAGCCCTGGGGAACCCCACAGGTCAGTCTTTTTTTCTCAGAGGAGAAATTGGAGAGACCAACTGCTTGGTAGCAGTCATTGAGGAAGGAGATGATCCATTGTAGCGGAAGCCCCTGGATGCTGGGGCTCTCGACCCGGGCAACCAATAAATTGTGGTCGACGGTGTCGAAAGCCGCCGAAAAGTCAAGGAGCACCAGCGCCTGCGTGGGGTTCTGATCAGCCCCCTTCCTAAGTTCATCGTGGACCGCCAGAACAATGGACTCTGTAGAATGTTCAGGTCTGAAACCAGCTTGATGGGAGTCCAGATAGTGGGAGGATTCCACAAATGTACTCAGGCAGTTTGGTACATGGGACTCCAGAATTTTTCCTAGGAAAGGTAGCAATGATATTGGGCGAAAGTTTCTAGGTACAAGGGGGTCAGAGCCTATTTTTTTTAGGATGGGTGCAACTTCCGCAGTCGTGAAAAGATTAGGGACTATGCCCGTGGAGAGGGAGTTGTTGAGGAGTGATAGGGGGGGGTGCGGAAAGGTGTCAGAAGACCTCCCGAGCGATGTGAGGTGGGAGGCTATCCGTCGGGGAGCCTGAGCGGACCCTTTTGAGGAGGGAGAAGAAGACCTCCTGAGTGATCGGTGGAAAAAGATCAAAATGGAAAGGATTGCGGTATGGGCAGTCAGGATCAGGGGGAAGGGTGGACTTAGGGATGCTGGCCTTGATTCTGGTGATTTTGTCTATAAAATAAGTGTTGAGGGAGTCACAGAGGGACTGTGAAGGGGTAGGTTTAATGGTGACGCGGTCCGGTTTGACAAGTTCGTCCACAATGGAGAAGATGTCTTTGGTTTTGTTAGTGGATTTTAGGATTTTCAGGGAAAAATAAGCTGTTTTAGCACTGAGAATGGCGCTCTTATAGTCTTTGGGGGCCGATGTGAAGATAGATTTTTTGATGGGGCAATATTCCTGTCTCCATTTGCGTTCGGTTTGGCGCAAGGCGAGTTTCATTTCTTTGAGATTGCTGGTGAACCATTGCTGGGCGTCATGGGGCCGCTTGTTTTTGAGCTTTCTCATGGGAGCCAGGCTATCTGTCGCCGAGGCCAGCCAGGCGTTAATGTTCTCAGCCTGGACGTGCGGTGAAGTTGGATGGCCATTGGACGGAGGGGAGGAGGGCATCGAAGTGGCCAGAAGGGAGCAGAGTGTAGAGGTGTCTACCCGGCTCCAGTTCCTGACCATCAAGGAGTCCTGAGGGGGGGCTTTGGTGGAGAGGATATTAGGGGTTGAGAAGGAGATAAAGTGGTGATCTGACCAGGTGCAGAAAAAAACATAGGGTTTATGTGAGCTCTGAATACCCTGACTCACCAATGCCACATCACTATCTCTGGGACCCCAAGACAAACACCGGGGGAAACATAAACTCTTTCCAACCACCCCTGGAGGTCCGAAAGTGCCACGCCACCACAATAAGTGCCTTTTTGAAGCAGCTTTCCTTCCTACAGTCCAATTGCTTCTCCCTTAAAGTGCACCTTTATGCTGCCCCAGGAAATAATGCAACCAGATACTCCTGTGATTCTGCACTATGGGATAAGAGGGCCTTATGATGTAATGCACCGATGGATGGGTCAGTGAATAGGTGCTATCTGGCAGCACAACTGGGGTCTCAGCTCTTACCTCCTCTGAAGGCTTGTCCACATCACCTACAGAACAGTCCCCCTGCAAGTTATCTGGGAGGAGTAGTTTGATAGTTATCATTAGGATAGTCTCTTTGGGGATTGTTTACTGCATCCCGTGAGGTGCATTGTACAAACCACGGGGCATATTTCGAGAGGATATGGCCACCAGCGTGGAGATTTTCCCTTCTCCATATTTACAAAACGGCGTTAAGCCAATTTTTGTGGCTTAACACCGTCTTGTAAATAAGGCCCCGTAAACAAGCATAACTTAGCATGAAAGGTGTGTGCAATGGGTGTTGCTGTGGGTGTTCCACCGCATCACACGCTGACCCTGATTCACAAGGATGTGTAACCTGAGGCAGTGCCAAACACTAACACCATGCAAGAGCAGGCGTTACAATGACAAAAAGAGGAGAACTACTTTTATTTCTCCTCGTTTTTACTTTTTCTATGTGTGCTGCATTTTGCAGCACACATAGAAAGAGCAAAATGCCATTAATGATTATTTATGTGCAGGAAGGTGTCGCCTCCTACACATAAACAATTATTAAGTAATGAAGATGTGCTACTTTATGTGTGCTGCATTTTGCAGCACACATAGAAGTAACAAATCGCCATCAGTGATTGTTTATATGCAAGAAGGGACAGCTTCCAGCACAGAAGCAATGATTCCCTGAAACACAGGCACCCTTGTACTATGTTGCAACGGTGCCTCTGTTAGATCTAGGCAGCTAAATTTTGTGCCAGCGCTAGGGAAAACACAGGGGTGTGCCCTATTCTTGTGAATATGGCACATCCCTGCGTTTTGATAATGTTGGTGCGCTGCCAAATTTGACACAGCTCCACACTTTGACATTTTCTTGTAAATAAGCCCCTCGATACTTAAAGCCCCATCAAAAGTGGAGTAATAATTAGGCTTGGGTGGAATTTTTCATTTCACTTGCGAAATTGGAGAAATTTGGCGTATCTGTGTTACTCTTGTAATTCAAAGTTCCCATAAAATTTCATTAATCGTCGAGAGGTGTTATTATTTTCCTGTTCGAGCAACACGATGACAATGGAGACAATTTAAGGCTTTGGAAAGAGAGATGGTGAATGAGATTTGGCTTCCAATAGCGTGATTTCCAGTTGCTCGGAAGATTTCCACTGAGATTCTCTAATGGGGTAGTTGCAAGCAGTCACAGTTAAATGGCTGCTTCCCAAGTAGATTTTCTACTTGAGTGGCAACAAAATCAACTTGAAGATTGTGTGGTGCTGTTTGCACTGATTTTTCTGCACAAAACGCGCTCCAGAGTTAAATCCCAGCGGGACGAGCATTTTCTGCCTCTTGGCAGAAGTTTGCGAATAATCATGCAGAGTTTTTATGTAATTTTGCGAAATTCCACAGAGTGAAATTCTGCAAGTTCTGCCGAGGCCTCGCAATAAACCTGTTTAGGCTAAAACAACCTTTTGTGGCTGAAATGAATGTGATTACTGCCTGTTCCACTTTATTGCCTCTGACTGTGCAGATTAAAGTTCATGGGGCACAACTTAGAATTCTAAATTATACAAGGAGTGCTCGGACAGTGGGTACACCATCTGGAAGAAAAAGTGATTCCGCTACAAAGGATCTGAGTGTATCATACTGCCAACTTTGGAGGTGCATGAGAATGGGCAAGGGCACCCTTTGAGCATCATCTTTCTGGCCTGGAGAGTGTATCTCATTTTGTTGCAACTGCACTGATATCAACTCTCTGTGAAGATTTCTGGTTGGGGTGATACCTCAACTTTATCTTTTCAAATGAAGTTCGACATTTTCCAGAATGAAAACTGATGAAAAGTAAGGTCTAGAATTTACAGAAAACATGGGGAAACTTGATTGCCTCCCTATGCTTGCTGGGACTTTTGGAACCTTCTTTCAGTACTGTCTTTAGGGAGGATGGTTCTTTGTCCTGGGTTTCCTCCCAAGTAACTACCCAGGAACAGCAGAGAAGCCAAACACAAGTTCACTTGTTAGAAGAAAATAATTGATTTACCTGTTAAATTCAATGCAAGAAAGAAACTTTAGGGAAGATAAGCAACAAATGCTGTTTAACAGAGCTCCTAAACTCAGTTATTATCAATGGCAAACAAACAAATCAAGAAAGGTCACCTCGGAGCCACTCAGATCATAAAAATACATCAAAAGGTTTCATTCAGCTGGGAGATTGCACACATATGCAAAAACATTGTCATCACTGATGTAAGCCTAAGCTAGTCTAGAGGGGGTATCAAATGAACTACTACATGCTTTGAGGGTTACTGAGATATCTCATGACCTAAAAGTGATACTACTTGGCACTCGGAGTCCACCTCCCTTTGAACGACTGCCACTACTTCCACTGTCTCGCTCTTAATTAAAAATGTTACCAAGTGTGGATTCCTTAAGTTGGTTCTCTTGTGTTTTTTCATTTTATAATTGATGGGCACCAACCCAGGCAGGCTGATAAAAGCCACTTAGAAGCATTAGATTAGTTGACCGCAGATTGACTCATAAACGTTCCTTGAGAAGAGTTGGAGAAAGTCAAGACACCAGTTCTATAGAGTGGAAGAAGATCAATAGTTTGAAGGAACAAATAGGTTCCATCGAGGTCTGATGATGAGACTGAGGTGTCTTTGAATGCTTTTTTGAATGATGGTAAATTGAGTACTGATCCTTAGAGATGATCTGCTGAATTTCTATTGTGAAATCTTTTGTCCTGGATCCTCCCTTGGGCCAGTCTCTCTGACTCATCCACTACAGATCTTTGTATAAAATGTTGAGGACATTCAGAGTTTCTTCTCAGAACTACCACAACAGACTATGCCAGTTGAGCATGTAATTTAAAGATGACCAGGAACCTTTGTGAGATAACAGCCACAATAAAACCCCTCAGCCACAAAAGTGTGGTAATCAAAGACATCCAAAACATGCTAATCATAGGAATCACTAAGGAGTTCACCAGTGAATGATCCCTCTAATTATATTTATACCAATATCACCATTTTGGTATAGCCAGGAGTTCGCAGGTAGCCCTCTGTGGAGGAGAACTACAATCAGAGCCTTAGTGATGGGGTGCACAAACTATGGTGCTAAGTCGGGGGGATAGAAAAGGTGCTCCTTTATCTTCTAGGAATGCTGCTATGTAAGGTGGAATTAGCAACTGGTGACGTTCCTATGCCCTCACCCCTGGTTGCCTCAAGTCACACTGCCATGTTTCCTGCTGGCGTGTTGAGTACAATTAGTAGAAACAAGTGCAGGAAAAAGAAGGGAATGAGGGATGTCTGCCTGGGGTCAATTGAAGAAGATTCGATTCAAGCAGAGGAGAGAGTGAGTGGTGTGCTGATGTAACTTTAAAAACAAATCCCTTTATTATTTTTTATTTTGCTAGAATCCAGCAGCTTATTAGGCTCTCCTAAAAGACCTTCCCTGCTGCTTTCAACTTGCTGCATCCCACAGTCGCTGCAAGGGACACCCAATTATACATATTTATATATATGCCTTAAAATCATTCCGAAATTGCCACTCTTGGGTTAGAGCAAGCACACGCATGTACCCATACAGGTGGCCATTGTTGATGTTTCTGTAATACTTTAATAAAAAGCATTCCAAGGTGACAACACATGCATGTATGCACATGCATTGGTTGCCTTCTTGTAATGATTTTTAGGTCAGGCCTGGGCAGCACGTGCACTGCTCTGAGAGGCATGATGTATTCGAGTACAGACTTGAAGCCCCGCCCACCCCCCAGCCCATATTTGTTATTGACTTGTGCCATTGTCCTTCGTAAATTCTGGCTTCTTATTCATTAATAGGCTTGTTAGTCCTTCCTTAGTACTGCCTTGTCTTCATTTGTAACCTCCCATGAGGACTGGCCCTTTTACTTCGGTTGTTACACCGTACATCATATTTAGTCTGTAAGCACTATTTTCTTTAATGTGTTTCTCCTGCTGCAGGCATGACATGCTTTTCTGCAACATTCAGCACGCAATGCGCGCTTTCATTTTCCAGGCAGCCCGGGACAATGGCGGTCACTTCTTTGAAATGCAATAGGTCTTGCATTTACAAGAGCTTGAGCTATTGGCAAATGACAATGCCTTCTATTTATGTGTTAGTTATTGCAACATATCAATAAAAGGCATTGGCATTTACTATGCCAATACCTTAAACTCTTGCAAATGTGAAACCTATTGCATTGCAAATGCTTGTTTACATACTTTCCTAGTTGTCTCCTTTGCATGTACAAACATTCCCATGCACGGGTGGCTATGTTATAGCGTTTTTCTAAAAAGCATTAAAAGTTGGCCACCCATGCATTCATTCACATCTCAGGCTTGCATATGTTTTTTAAATACTTCAGTAAAAATAATTCAAAGGAACCTATAATTGGTAAAGCCAATAGTTCGTCATTCAGGGCCAAACGTATTGGCTTTGACAGTGCTTCGTTTAGGTAAATACAACTCTTACTAGGCCCATACTCAATGGCTTTTTATCTTTCGCTTGTGTTCTTTAGTACTTACATTTTTGCTCAGTTTTATACAGCAGTATTATGTGATTGAATATGTGATATATCAAATTTGCACATTACAGAAAAGTATTTTTCTTTCAACTGAAATCATCAGCTAGACCCTAAGTCAACATCGTCTATCTTGAAGATTAATTTAATTTTCAATTGCATTACTTCTGTTATTTGGATGACCTTCAAATGAATGGTTTCCAAGCAACAGGGAGTTTGCTTGTTAGGTAAAACCCTCTTTCTTTTCATCCTTCTTTACATGAGGCAGTCCACAGAGTTCACTTCATGTGTTTTAACCATCATTCTTTTGCAAGGATAATTATTACTTACAGTTTTGTTGCCTTTTTCTTTACTGCAAGGGTTATCAACTTGTTAATGTCGAGCTTCTAATCACAGATACTTAAAGGCAGCCGCGGCCTGTGCAAGTAAGAGCGGTGGGCCCTGTGGGGGGAGGGAGGGATTTCGACGGACGATGATGAGCGAAAATTAATTATTTACTTAATTTACCCTTGTCACCGTCCGTTGAAATCCCCCCAATCTGGCCCCACGGCCCACCGCTTTTACCTGCACGGGCCGCGGCTGCTTAAAGGGCTAAATGAAACTCGCTATAATTGTTTTCCACTTGGAGTTACTCTTACCGCTGCTAGAAGCACTGTTGTCGATCGATCTATGAAAGATGTTCATGTGTCCTATATACTTCATGGCATAACACATACACCATACACATGCATTTACAAAGGACACAAGAGCTGTGCTGATTTGTTTGAGGTGTGGTCCAAGGTGGGAGATTCTATATTAGAGTCAGGCTTTGCCAGTGCTTGTTTGCATAGCAGCAATGTAGAGTGAGTGCAGGCAAAAGTATCGGAAGAAACAGATGTTACAGAAAAAAGGGTTGTTTTCTGTTCTGTAGCATCCATTCTTCAGATGATTTTGTCAGCACTTGCACTTCACTGCTGATTTCAGATACAAAATAGTCACTCATGTAATCAAATGGAGGAAAACAAAAACATCCAAAAGGTCAATAGGAAAACAGAGAGACTTAAATACTCTTCTAGGATGAGATAAGATATGACTGATAATGTCTCAGGACAATGGTGATGGCTCCTGAACAAACAAAGTCCATGACTGAACAAGAATAATCCAAAGCAAATTATTAGATTACAATATGTTTGCCATACTTGCTAAAGTTAAGAAAGGAACATACCATAAAAAATAAAGTGTCAAGCGATTTGTTATTTTATTTGATTAGCTATTTGTAGTTTCTTATTCCTTGTAAAAATAAATTACTCATGTACTTCACATATGAGGTCGTGTCAATCTTTTTCAACCACAAATTATGTTTTTGCTGCTTAGAATTGAGATATTTTCTGTATCCTCTGGTTATTCCACAGTTTCTGTAATCTTATGAGTTATCTTGTGCGGCATACTGATATTAAAGACAACCATTTTGCTCCTATTTTTGGCAGTTATAGTCAAGTCATGCGTATCCATGATGGGAAACGGCCTTTATAACGTGAACTAAGTCACAAGAACCGTTTCCCGGCAAGCGCAATCACACTTGGCTCAACCACGCATATGCCTTAAGCATGCATTTGTGTGGTTAAGGCATATACATGGTATAGATACTGGAATGGGCGGTCCCAGGAACAGGAAGGATCAGGAGATGACATGATGAGTTAAGTTGGGCTGGGGCATGGTTTTATCCTTTTTAAAGGGTTGGGGGTAGTTTTTAGGGCTTGGGGTTGGGTGTTGCTTTCAGTGCTCGGGAGGTTGGGGACGTTTTTAGGGCTCAGGGTGGGTTGAGGTAGTTTTAAGGGCTCAGGGAGTTGAGGTAGTTTTTAGGGCTTGTGGGGGCAGGGGTACGTTTGAGGGCTTAGGGTAGTTTTGAGGTCACAAGGGGGTCGGGTAAGTTTTTAGGGCTTGGGGTGGGGAAGTTATTAGGGCTGAGGAGGTCGGGTACTTTTTAGGGCTCGGGGGGGATCGGGGTAGTTTTTAGGGTTATGGAGGGATCGGGTTAATTTTTGGTTCGTTTTAAGGGCTGGGGGGGCTTGGTTGAGAATCTTACTACATGTATACCTTTCCCAGTCATGCATCTACCACAAAATTGTGTGGTAAAGGCTTGTGTGGTAAAGGAATACATTATTCAAGTGCATTCGTAGTTAGGGCAGCATTGTAGAGGCGCGTGTGGTTTAGCCATGCCTGTTACTATCATTCAACCATACATGATACATAATCATTGTGCATGTATCTCTGTCTATAATTTATCGAGGAGCAAACATTTAAGCAGTACTTTTTTATACATATTGAATTTTTTGTATTGCCACTGCAATTTCAAGACAGTTTACAACATTGGTATACATTTTGACAGGTCAACTAGACAATACTTTGCTGGTGTACATTGGTGGTTTCAGTTTGTGATGCATTCTGATTCCCTTTGATTCAGTAGATCTGAAGTGCAACATACCCCCGCTTAATTCACATGTACTCTTGACATTTTTCACTGTGAGTAAATCTCTCATTTCGTCCTAGGCAGTTTTGAATACCTTTCTATTTATAAACCTTATGAAAATATATGTTACAACCAGTCGTGGCTACTACCACTACAGAGTGGCGGGACAGCAGGGCAGCAGGCCAGCAGGGCAGCAGAAGTGTCAGACGAGGGGTGGGTTAAATAGTTTTTTTGTTTTTTTAAATGCACCTGTTCTCTTCGGCCGCCTCGTGCTTTGGTTCTCCTTTGCTCTGCTGCTCGCAGCAGTCATTCGGACAACAGGCTCCCCATCCAATCCAGTCGCTGCTCTAAAACTATGAGAGCAGCGTGGGGATTGGCCTGAATGGGCTGGTTTTAAGCTCCACTCAGGCACAGGGATTCGGTGCCTTTCTCTAATCCGGCTGTAATACAGCCAGGTTAGAGAAACATAAGTGCGCATGTCTGTTTGGCCGGCCTACGATGGCCGGCCAAACAGACATGCACACTTAGAAGTGCACAACACTACAATAGTAAAATATTGTTTTATTTTTCAGCTGCTGGCTCTGAACCAGTGAGTTGACGTTCCCCCACCATTGAGGAGGAGCCGCCGCTGGTTACAACAAATAAAATGAAAACCACAAACTTGGCTGGGCATGGGTCAGCTGTAGGTGCTCTGTATTAGTGTTACTTGTGTCTTATTGGACAGGGTGTGCTGTCAGTGTCAGGCAATCAACAGGGTAGGGGTTGCCACGCTCGACCTGGTTGTGTATAATTCAGTAGCGCCGGAACATGTGACTCAATCACATGTTTAGTACTGCACAGGGTCCTTACGGAATTTATATGTCACAATATTGTGATGGTAATAACAACCTGCAAAATATCGTGTCCGCAATATCAACCACCAAATTATAGTCAAGGTGATTATATATAGAGAGAAGTATAGATTTATTATTCATAATTCCTCACCTATTTACCATAACGAAATGTTCATCCGTGCCCCGTGCAGATAAGAGCGGTGGGGCCGGTGGGTGGGGGATTTCGATGGAAGATCACAATGGAAAATTAAATAAATGATTAATTTTCTCTTACCGTCATATGTCGAAATCCCCCACACCCATCCTCACCGCCTCACCGATATGTTGATAGCATAACGGATACAATATTTTAGCATGCCTATATTAAAATCCAATATAGTGGGGTGTAGTGCTGGAGAAAAATATCAGGAGATCATTGGATGGTACGTCGGAGGGGCAGGAAAATATTTCACCACTTGTATTTCATTTCTAGTTATTTTAGAATAGGTATAGCTTGCGTCCGCTTTTGACTGGGTGCAGAGAGGGAGATTTTGGGATAAGATGTTGAACATGGGCATTGAACCATCCATTGCCCACTTCCTAGCTACTATGCACCAAGATGTGGCGGGGGAGTCAGATATGGAGCAGGTGGTGAACTCAAGGCCCCAATAAAAATGAATTGTGGGGTTCGCCAGGGTTGTGTTCTTGCACCTTTTTTATTCTGCTTGTATATAAATCACTTAGAAAATTACATTAAACATGGGAATGTGGATGCCCTCATGGTAGGCTCGAGCCCTCTACCGGCATTACTTTATGCAGACAATTGTGTTTTAAAGCCTAGAACTGGTGTGGGGTTGCAAAGGCTTTTGACTAGGTTTAATGATTTTATGGATGAACTTGGCTTAAAGACTAATGTAGGGAAATCTTATACTATGGTGGTGGGTAAATCCCCCATCCTTTTAAAATCATGTTTTATAAAAAATGAAAAGTGGACCTCTGTCCCCACTGTTTCCTACCTGGGAATTCTTTTTGATCAAAATTACCTGGAATCATTTAGTAGAATCAAGGATTAGTAGTTTTAATCAAAACCTGGAGGCGATTTTTAGATTTACGAAAAAGCTAGGCTCTAAACCGATCAATGCAATCATTAATATTTATACGGCACGCTCCTGTTCTGCTACTCTGTATGATGCTGGCGTAAGTGTTTTTGCAACGTACGGGGCCTACAAAGAGCCAAGAACATTTTTATGAGACGCTTGCTGACAGTTCGAAAGTCTTGCTGCCACTGTCTGCCACAGCAAACTTGGTTTGATATCTTTGTCCTTTCGTATACAGTCAGCACCAGTATTATTGTGGCATTCTATTTGGGAAAAGGAAGAACCAGCCCTAAATCGTGCTATTATTTTAGATTGTCTTAAACTGGATCACATGACAAAGATACCTTGGCTTAGTTACATAAAAAACAGTTAGAGACTATGGGCTGGAGGACTGCTTTGACAATCCAGGTAGTATTGCTAAGATACCAAAAGTGAAATTGAAAAGGGATTTTTTAATCACAGAAAACTTAGTGATGGCAAAAAAGAGTGTCCTAGAACACTCTTTGCTAGTTTGCACACCAGGCACTGAGCCCTATCTTTCCTTTTACTTCAGCCACGCCAAACTGTTCTATCTCATAAGATTCAGGTTTGGCATTTTGCATTATTTGGTCTCCTATCCTCGTAATGTCTATTGCGATGCCAAACTGGATGTGTGGCCCTGTGACTCTAAGTCTGTTCAGTGTACATAACATTTTATGTTTTTTTTATAAACGCTATATCATACCAAGAAGTGATTTCATTATTCCTCTTTTAAAGTTTTTAAACATTAGGAAGTGTCGAGCAGCACTACATCAACTCCAGCTTTTAAAAGATTAATTTACTTGTTTAATAATTTACCGATACATTTCTTTGGCTGTTCGATTACGGGATATTGTTGGAAAATGATTTTATTCTACTTGTTTTAAAAAGGATCAATACTGGGCTTTGTTGTTCTTTGGGATAGGGAAATGTTTATGAATTCATTTTTACCCCGCCTCTAATTCATGATGCTATCTGTGGAAACTATTAATTATAATTCTGACATTTTGACACTGAAATCGCTACTGTCTTGAAAAACATCACTTATTGTATGTATTTTTTTTTTTAACTTGCTCTAAATGTCTTCTGATGCATTCTTTTATGGCTGATAGCCAGCCGAATAAAGATTTTTGATTGATTGATTGAATAGGTTATCATATTCACTGTGCAAATACTTTATCCAATAGAGTTTGCCTAAACATTTTGTTTTCCATCTCTTTGTTTTATTCTGTTTGTATTTAGTTCTCTTGTCACCAGTTTCAAGAACATGTTATTTATAAAATCTATTCATAGGGCTCATTCTTGAAAATGCAGCTCTGCAAAGGGTTTGGAAGTGGATAATGTACGGTTCAATTCACTAACTATGCGCCACAGGCTACGTATGTGGGGCGCTCTGTTTATGTTGCAGAAGCCACGTTTAAATTATATGTTGCACAACATCACCAGACACAGCTTTAGCTTAAATGCTTCCATTGTATAACTTGGAGGTCGAATATAGTGGATGGCGCTACATGGGTTTAGGAGAGACATAACTTAAGGCGTGTCCACCAGTGCTGCTGTAAATGGAAGCATCTTTGTATATTCTGGTGTTCATTTTCGGTACTTCTGTGATGAATGACAAACCAAGGAGTTACAGTGGGGATTTTCACTGCAGTAGGCCCACTGCTCAACTTGCAAAAAAAAAGAAAAATTGTGGCCCAAAGTTTTTCGTAGGAATCAGTCAGTGGCACTGTCGACTACCAAGGCTGCCTAGTCATGATTCCACCTAGTGTTACTTTCTTCCACCACCCACCCACCACCTCTTTGCCAAACCCCTGCTGGAACCTTTATATCCCAGCTTTCTCTCTTACCACTCACTGTTATCATATCTTCTTCCTCTGCCTTTCTTTCTTTTCTGCTTTTCACTTTTTTGGTGCAGGACAGTGTCTGATGGTGAAATATAAGTACAAGTTCCTAACAAAAATGTGAGTGTTGGTGCTCACCACCTGAACAAATTAAGCACTGAAAGGTAAACAAAATGCAGCCAGTGGGCTGTCTATTCGTGGTGTGGGAATGGTCTCTTTGATGTTTCTGGCAGTTCGCACATTAATGTAATTTTAACATATGTTTTCAGGAGGTTGATTCAGTAGACCTCCAAGTGTAAAACGAAAAGAATAGGACCAGAGGCACCATCATGAAAGAAATGAAAGAAATACATTCACTTAGGATAAGTTTCCATCTTTCCAAAACTTCAACTGCGGCAAAAACTACCACAAAAAGCTTTTGCAGACGGATATTAATGCAAAAACTGTTTGAGATGCATTTCTCACAGTTAAAGTGCGATTTTACGAGGGCAGTTTCTTGAAAAACCTCTGCTTGCTGATTTTTCTTCAAACTTTGCAGCATTCAAACGTTCACAAAACTTGCAAAGTTTTGAAAAAGAACCATAATAAAATTTGCAGAGGAAAATCATGGCCATTTCAAACACAAGCCGAAGAGTTTGAATTAGTAGGCTGGACTAAAACAGCGTTTAACATTAGCACATTGTTTAATGTTTGCATACATCGTGGACACAAAGTTTGCCTTTAATATAAACATCACCTCTTGGTTTTAATTAACTTCATTTAATAATGTCCCCTGCCACCCAACACCTACTCCAAACTCCTTAGTCTAAACTTAGCCTCCTCCAAATAATCACTATACTACTAATTTCACACCTAGTCGAAATTGGAGATGAAGTTTAAGGACCTTTTCCTTAAAATGCCCAATCTTCTCTCCCTTCTTCATGATGCAAATGAGCTTTGGCAGGGCACTTAAATATACAAACGCAAAGAAGATAATTCATATTTTATCTCTTATGTTTGCCCTGTTCTCTGCATTTGTTATACAATAGGCCATTGGTGTGTTCAGAAATTTAAACAGTGATGATACTTAACCAAGTTGGTCCCATGACTATTCATGCATATTTAATTAAAAGTTCACTTTATGAAATAGAAAATCATGGATACAGTTGTCAAATATGTTGTGCTTCCATAAGTCCAAAACTCATTCTATGCTATAGAGAGGTTGCTTATAAGGTGCCAAAGAAGGTCTATCGGCTACAGAGACAAACAAGGGTGTAGTAGGCTAGGTATATCGTAGGGTAAGATGTGGGAAAAAGTCTGACAACTGCTCATAGGGTTTGTTCTGCCACGTGGTTTCCTTAATAACACAGCTTCAGTGTGCTGCTTTCAGACCTACTGTTATACTAGCATCCATAAAACTTTCTCAGTTAATTTTTTGCAAGATATATTTTAAAAGGAGAAAACATACTCATGGTTGCTGAATGGTGCATGCACTTTAGGCCTAGATTCAAAATGGATATAAGCAGTGGAAATCATTAAGTACTTGCACTCATATAAGTCACCAAGATACACACTTTTCTCTTTGGTTGCCAACAGATGCCTATAATAGGGACAATAATCTTGCAGATACTCCAATACTTACCATTTCTCATTCATCCACACAGACAGCCTCCTAATCATTTAGGGGCAGATTTATGTTGCACTTGCGGCACTTTTGCGCCGCCGTTGCGTCACTTTTGTGACGCAGCAGCGGCGCAAATCCTGTGCCATGGTGCGGGGCATTTACAAACGTGACGCATCTCCCAGATGCGTCACGTTGTAAAGCCCTGCGCCACATGTAGGCGTTCCAGGGCAGGTGGGGGCGTTCCGGCGCAGGAACGCCTCCTAAAAGTGGCTGAGTGAAATCTACAAGATTTCACTCAGTCACTTTTAGGCCCATGCTGCGTCAAAACCCTGCGCCTGCTTGAAGCAGGCGTAAGGATTGACGCAGCATTGTACAGATAGGGCCCCCCAGATCATTGCTGGAGCTGCGTCGCGCTTGCGACGCAACTCCAGCAATGCGCCACTTTTCGGCACATATGCGTCACGCATCTGTGCCGTTTTTGCCCCATAGTGCGCCGCATTATAAATGCGGCGCATCCATGGTGGCGCAGCTGTGGCGCATAATAACTGGCGCATCCCTGCTGATATGCAGGGATGCGCCAGTCGTCATAAATCTGCCCCTTAATATTTACACTCCTTTCATCTGCTCATGTTGGCTTCCACTTTACTCCTTGAAACATATACACTAAGGTCCTACAAAAGTTAAAATAGTATACTTTGTGTACTAATAATGAGTGGAACTATTTATAACATATATTACCTAAGTAGATGTGTAACTGTATGTATCCATGTGTGAGTGGGTGTCTGAGTGCCTGTATGGGTGTGTGTGTGACTGTATGGGTGTATGAGTAGGCATGTGAGTAGCTGTGTGGGTCAGTGAGTGGCTGTGTGAGTGACTGAATTGGTCAGTAATGGGTGTGTCAGTGGCTGTATGGGTGAGTGGACATCTGAATGGCTGTATGAGTGAGTGAATGGCTGTGTAAGGGGCTGCATGGGTGAGTGACTGTTTAAGTGGCAGTTTGGTGAAGTAAGTTGGTCAGTGAGTGGCTGTATTGTAGAGTAAGTGTCTGTGTGAAGGGATGTATGGGTAAGTGAGTGGATGTGTGAGTGCTTGTATGGATGTGTGAATGGGTATGTAAGTGGTGGTTGAGTGTTTGCATGTGTCAGTGAGTGTCTGTGTGGGGAGGATGTATAGGTGAATAAGTGGGTGTGTGAGTTGCTGTTTTTGTGAGTGTGTGGATGTATGGATAAGTGACTGGTTGCATAAGTATCTGTATGGATGAGTGAGTGGTTGTGTGAGCGACTGTATGAGTGTATGAGTGGGTGTGTGAGTGGCTCCATGGATGAGTGAGTGGTTGTGTGAATAGTTGTATGGGTCTGTAAATGGGTATGTGAGTGGCTGTGTGGGTGTGAGTGGGTGTATGAGAGGCTATATAGGAGTATGAGTGGGTGAGAGTGTTTCTGTGGATGATGTCATCAGTGATGTCATTAGAGATGTCATCAGTGATGTCACTAACCATGTCATAAGCGAATAATATGTGAAGTCATAAGGAGTGAATTGCAGGGACGCAAGTTAAAATTAGCTCAACTATCTATAACTGCTGAATTTCACTGTTTGTTTTACGAGAGGAATGTGATCCTAACTGTGTTTACAGTGAATTTCTAAGTTTTTTAATTCTATTTCCTAACTATAATGCCCCAGTGACCTTTGTTTTTTCTGTGAATTTCTAAGTTTTAAAAAAACATGTTGTCTTCTAACTATAACGTCCCGTAACCATTGTTATCTTTAAGTGATTTTCAAGGTATTTGGGGACATATTATCAAGGACGGCGTAAAAATTATCGCCGGTTTAGCGGCAGAAAACTGCCGCCAAAGTGGCGATAATCGGCTTGATAATATGCCACAGAGAATTCCCATAGAAGCCCAGGTTCACACCAGAATCTGGGCTTCTATATGAATTCACATCGGCATATTATCAAGGCCATTATCGCCGCTTTAGCTGCAGTTTTCTGCCGCCAAAGCGGAGATAATTTTTAACCCCGTCCTTGATAATATGCCCCGTAAAATGGTATTTTCTAACTGCAACCCATAGCCTTTGAGAGTGAGTGTGTGAGAGAGTGCATGAGTGTCTCAGTGGGTGTATGAGGGAGTATGTTAGTATCTCAGTGGGTGTGTGAGTGGGTATGGGAGCATCTGTATGGATCTGGCAGTGGCTGCATAAGTGTCTCACTGGGTGTGTGAGTGGGTGGATGCGTGGGTCTATGAGTGGGTGTGTAATTGTCTGAGTGAAAGTCTCAGTGGGTCTGCGAGTAGGTATAAGAGTATCTGAGTGGGTTTGTAAGTACTTCCATGAGTATGTGAATCAGTCTGTGAGTGAGTGAATAGGTGTTTGAGTGAATCTGTGGGTGCACAGTAGTATCAGTGGGACTATGAGTGGGTGCATGAGTCACTGAATGGGTCTGAGAGTGGGTGCATTAGTCTATGAGTGGGTCCATAAGTGGGTGCATGAGCCTGTGAGGGGGTCTGTGAGTGCATGCATGACTAGGTGGGTCTGTGAGTGGGTACGTGAGTCTCTAAGTGCATCTGTGAGTGAGTGTATGAGTCTCTCAGTGCATACATGAGTAGGTGAGTGAGTATCTGAATGTATCTCTGAGTGGGTGCATGAGTCTCCATGGGTCTTTAAGTGAATGCATGAGCCTCTGAGTGTGTTTTAATGTTGCTCTTTTTATCATGAAAGCCATAAAATTGAGGAAAAGTGGCATGCATTCCTTTTTGTTTGTATTTTAATGAACATGTGGCACTTAATTAGGTATGTATTATGTGGATTAGTTGGCATGATTTTCAGCTGTCTTAATTCATGTTTTATGTACTTTTATGGCTGTTGTTAACTTGCTGAATCAAGATTTTGAACCAAATTGAGTCCCTGAGTGGGTCTGTGAGTGTGTGGGTGAATTCATAAGTTAGTCTGTGAGTGAGTTCATGAATGTCTGAGTGGGTCTGTGTTCAAGTGCAGGAGTTTCTGAGTGGGTCTGTGAGTGGGTGCACAAGTCTCTGAGTGGGTCTGTGAGTGGGTGCAAACATTTCTGAGTTGGTCTGTGAGTGGGTGCAGGGGTGTCTAAGTGGGTCTGTGAGTGGGTGCGCAAGTCTCAGTGGACCTGTGAGTGGGTCCATGAGTGACTCAGTGGATCTGTGATTGAGTGTATAAGTCTCTAAGTAGGTGCATGAGTCTCTGAGTGGCCCTGTGAGTGGATGCATGAGCCTCTGAGTGGTTTTGTGAAAGGGTGCATAGGACTCTGAATGGGTATGTGAATGGGTGTGCAAGTCTCTGAGTGGGTCTGTGAGAGGGTGCATGAGTTTTAGTGGATCTGTGAGTGGGTTCTTGGGTCCCTGAGTGGTCTTTGAGTAGGTGCATGAGTCTCTGAGTGGGTCTTTTGACTGGGTGCATGGGTCCTAAGTGGGTCTGTGAATGGGTGTGTGAGTCTCTGAGTGAGTCTATGAAAGGGTGAATGAGTCTCTGAGTGGGCCTGTGAGTAGGTACATGAGTCTCTGAGTGAGTCTGTGAGTGTGTGCATGAGTCTCTCAGTGGGTCTGTCAGTTGTTGCATACGCCTCTCAATGGGTCTGTCAGTGGGTGCATAAGTGTATCAGTGGGCCCGAGAATGGGTGCATCAGTCTCAGAGTGGGTCTATATAGGTGTGCATGAGTCTCTGAGAGGGTCTATCAGAGGGTGTGTGAATGTCTGAGTGGGTTTTTGAGTGGGTGCATAAATGTCTGAGAGGATCTGTGAGTGGGTGCATGAGTCTCTCAGTGGGTGCATGAGAGTCTGAGTGGGTCTGTAATTCAGTGTATACATCTCTGAGTGGGTCTGTGAGTGGGTACTTGAATCTCTGGCTCTGTAAGTGGGTGCATGAGTTTATTTGTGGGGATGTGAGTGGGTGCATAGATCTCTGAGTGGATCTGTGAATGGGTGCATGAGTCTCTGAGTGGGTCTGTGAGTGGGTGCATGAGTCTCTGAGTAGGTCAGTGAGTGGGTGCATGAGTTCTGAGTGGGACTGTAAGTGGGTGCATGGATCTCAGAGTGGGCCTGAGAATGGGTGCATCAGTCTCAAAGTGGG
Organism: Triturus cristatus; assembly: GCF_964204655.1. Taxonomy (NCBI): domain Eukaryota; kingdom Metazoa; phylum Chordata; class Amphibia; order Caudata; family Salamandridae; genus Triturus; species Triturus cristatus. The sequence goes on from NC_140586.1 coordinate 256,310,720, forward strand.
TCTATGTGTGGGTGCATGAGTCTTTGAGTGGGTCTCTCAGTGGGTGTGTGAATGTCTGAGTGGATCTTTGAGTGGGTACATAAATGTCTGAGAGGATCCATGAGTGAGTGCAGGAGTGTCTGAGTGGGTCTGTAATTGAGTGTATACATCTCTGAGTGGGTCTGTGAGTGGGTACATGAGTCACTGGCTCTGTGAGTGGGTGCATGAGTTTCTGTGTGGGTCTGTGAGTGGGTGCATGAATCTCTGATTGGGTCTGTGAATGGGTGCATGAGTCCCTGAGTGGGTCTGTGAATGGGTGCACGAGTCTCTGAGTAGGTCTGTCAGTGGGTGTGTGATTGAGTGGGTCTATGATTGAGTGTATAAGACTCTGAGTGAGTCTGTGAGTTGGTGCATGAGTCTGTGGGTGGCTGTGTGTAGGTGCATGCCTCTCTAAGTGGTTTTGTGAGAGGGTGCATGTGTATCTAAGTGAGTCTGAGTGTGGGTGCATGTGTTTCTGAGTGTGTCTCTCAGTTGGTACATGAGTCTCACTGTGGTTCTGTGAACAGGTGCATTAATGTATCAGTGGGTCTGTGAGTGGGTGCATGAGTCTCTGAGTGGGTCTGTGAGTGGATGGATGAGTCTCTGAGTGGGTCTGTGAGTGGGGCATCAATTTCAGACTGGGTCTGTGAATGCTTTATATAAAAAGATTTACTGATATTTATGAATTCAACGTGATGTTACATGTGGGGCCCTTGCTGGTGTTCACAATGAATTTGCAAATATTGCACTTGAAAAATAACCTGTACAATGACATATTGTACATAAGTGGACTCTCTGAAAGATCCTATAATTCCTTCAGTGAGGTCAGGATACATCCAATCTGTCCCCTTATGCTGAGTTCTGCCAATGGATTTCAGCCGCAGGGACTGTCCCGATTAACTAAAATGGAGGCCGCAACTCTCTGCTCAGGTCAGATTGAGGCCAACCAATCACGGCAATCCTGTTGGTAAGTGCATTCGTGAATCGTCGCAAATTAGTTGCAATCGTAAATAAACAAATTTTAATTTCCTTAAATTTCTCAACAACTACTGAACAGATTTACACCAAATAACAAAAAGCCCACTCTGCAAACCAAAAGCCAGCTTTCTGGCAATTTTGGTGAAATGCTGTCCAGGGTTCGTACTGTAGGCCTGTCTAAAGAGTCTAGGGGAATTAACATGGGAATCACACTATTTTTTAATCCCCCCCATTTTCCCATTTTCACACCCTCAGCTTGATGGATCACTTTTATGTGTGTGTATATATATATATATATATATATATATATATTCACTGAAAAAACCATAGGTTTCACACACGTTATAGTTAGGAATTAGCATTTAAAAAACCTTGCAAATTCACTGAAAAAACCATAGGTTTTACACATGTTATAGTTAGCTGGACATTTTACTGATAAAAAACCAATGAAATTCCCCCATTATAATTAGTGCAGGCAACTATAACTCACGCGACCGCAATCCTCTGCTGATGCTAATACTGTATTTAGACACTTATTTGCCCATGTCTTCTTCCATTACATTTTAGCTATACATATATTGCAAATATTTTTTTTTCATAAAGACACATATGTCATCAGCAGAGGATTGCGGTCGCGTGAGTTATAGTTGCCTGCACTAACTATAACGGGGGAATTTCATTGGTTTTTTATCAGTAAAATGTCCAGCTAACTATAACATGTGTAAAACCTATGGTTTTTTCAGTGAATTTGCAAGGTTTTTTAAATGCTAATTCCTAACTATAACGTGTGTGAAACCTATGGTTTTTTCAGTGAATTTGTATGGTTTTTTAAATGCTAAGTTACTTTACGCCGTTCGTGGCGTGCGCGCTCACTTAACGCAGTTTGTTCCGTGCGCGCACCGTGCGCTTCGCGCACCGTGCGCACGCGGTGCGCGAAGCGCACCGCGCGCCCACTTTACGCAGTTAGTGCCGTGCACGCACGGTGGGCACGCGGTGCGCTACGCGCACCACGTGCCCACGTTACTCTGGATGGACCATGTACGCACAATGCGCTTCGCGCATCATCCGCACACGGAGGTCATATTAGGCGCTTCGTTGAGAAACTTCATCTATTAATTGTTCAGTAAGCGCACCGTAAGCTGGCTCAGATATATATATTGATTTAAATGCTATTTTATCAGGAACTACTGAATGGATTTACATCAGACCTACAAAAGGCACTTCCTTGACCTGTAGACTACCTCTCTGCCAAATTTCAAGTAACTCTGTTCAGCCGTTCGGGCTGTAGCTGTGTCTAAAGGTCCTATGGAAAAATGCATGGGAAAAACGCGTTTTGGGACCCCCCTTTTTTCTCAGCCCCCACTTGACGAATCCCCCCGAGACTTTCAGGGTAGGAGCGGAGCGTAGTGCCCCATTAGTTTTGAAAAATTCGCGAGGATTCGTCGACCGGCGCCAAAGTTATTCCAAATAGAATGTTGCGGTTTTCCTATGGAAAAGGGGTCCTAACTATAACTACCTACTGGCAACCGCCAGTAGGTAATATATATATATATATATATATATATATATATATATATATATATATTCACTGAAAAAACCATAGGTTTCAGGGGCGTTATAGTTAGCTGGACTTTTCACTCGTACAAAACCATTTAAATTCCCCCGTTATGGTTAGTTCAGCTAACTATAACTCGCGTGCCCGCAATGCACTGCTGATGACGTCACATATTACATCACTCATGACATGGTCAGTGACATCACTCCTGACATCACTGATGACATCTCAAATGACATCACTGATGACATCACTCATGACATCATCCAGTGAATGTGTGTTTTTCAGAAAATTACATATGTTTTATATATGTATATCTCAAGGTCAATGGAAGAATAAATGGGTATATAAGTGTCTAAATGTATGATTTGTTTTTGAAAAATTGATTGTATAACTGACTGATTAAGTGTATCTTAGTGAATACATGGCTTAGTGAGTAATGTTTAAATATGTAAATATCTGTATCAGTCTCTCACTTTGTGTATAAGTGGCTGCATGGGTTGGTGAGTAGCTACATGAGTGTCTATATAGGTTATTAGTTGGTTTTTTGAGTATCAGTATGAGTGTCTGAGTGTCTGTATGGTTCGGTGGGGGGTATTACGTAGTGCATAGGTGCATGAATGAATGACTCACTGTTTGTATGTGTTGAAGACAGCACACACATACAGGACTGTATGGGTGGATGCGTGTGTTAGTGAGTGAATGACTGTCTCAATAGTGTCTTTATGAGTAACTACATATGTTTTAAACTAGTATATGCGACTATTGGTGTATATAAGTGAGTATATGTGAGAGATTGGAAGAGTTCCTGTATTAATAAGTATGTTTCTATAAGTGATTGTTTAAAAGACTTAGGGCCTTATGTAGGTAAATTACATTTACCGATTCTTAAATACCGAATTTTACCGATTCGGTATTTATGAATCGGTTAATGTAATGTAGGTAAAAAAATACCGATTCAGTAAGTGTCGGTATTTTAGAATCGGTATTTACCGATTCGGTAATGGTAACCTGTATCTCATTGATTCCTATGGGCCAGGAGGCCCATAGGAATCAATGGGCAGCCAGTTACCATTGCCGAATCGGTAAATACCGAATCGGTAATGGGGGGAGCTCAATCAAGGGTGGCAGGGTGTCACATTGACACCCTGTTGCACCCCTGATTCCTGCATGTGTGCACATGTGGCACACATACATGCCCTGAGGGCATGTGTGTCTGCCACATTGCACACATCTAAGGGCCAAATAATGCATTAACAGAGACATTCGTCATTTACCACCAACTTTCAGTTGGTGGTAAATAACGAATCCCCACACCCACCACACACTCCCCCTACATCTCATATCTGTATTCGGTATTTACCGAATCGGTGAAATTACCGATTCGGTAATTTTACCGATTCGGTAAATTACCGAATACAGAAATGATCCCCCTACATCTCAAAAGCCTAAATACCGGTCGGTAACGGTATATTTACCGAAAATCGTCCGTTACCGACCGGTATTGGGCTACCTACATATGGCCCTGTATGTGTAAGTTTCTGTAGAAGTAACTGTGGTGGTGTGTGTATAACTGTATATGCAAGTAAATTGATGTTTGATTCTTTATTAGCATGAGTGACTGTGTGTGAGTAACTCTATGGATGAGTGGCGTTGTGTAACAGGATGTATAGGTGCATGAGTACATATGATGAGTGAGTACATGTAGGAGTGACTGTATAGGACTGTTGGTGAATGAGTGAATGTGTATGTGGATCTTAGAATTACTGAATAGGTTGTTGTAACTGGTATTGGTATGTCCATTGTTTTGAAAATTTTAGTTTCTATTTTTGAATGTGTGTATCAAAGGTTATATTAGGGGGAGAGGAGGTCTGCCACTCTATCACAAGGATGATGTCATGAGTGATGTCATCAGTGATGTCATTTGAGATGTCATCAGTGATGTCATGAGTGATGTCACTGACCATGTCATGAGTGATGTAATATGTGACGTCATCAGCAGTGCATTGCGGGCACGCGAGTTATAGTTAGCTGAACTAACTATAACGGGGGAATTTCAATGGTTTTGTACGAGTGAAAAGTCCAGCTAACTATAACGCCCCTGAAACCTATGGTTTTTTCAGTGAATTTCTAAGGTTTTTTAAATGCTAATTCCTAACTATAACGTGCCTGAAACCTATGGCTTTTTCAGTGAATTTCAAAGGTTTTTTAAATGCTAAATTCTAACTATGCCTACAGAGATAGGACATGTGAAGAAAGAAGAAAATACGCACAGAAAGAAAAAAAAGAAATGCTGAAAGAAGCAACAGAAGTCCTTAAAGACGAAGAAAAGTGCAGGAAGACGGATAACGTGCAGAAAGAACAAACAGAGGAGCAGAAAGAAGCCTTGTTGCAAAATCATCCTGTACCCTCAACTTTTTCAGACGGATACTGGTGGTAACTGAGTCTGACTAACCAGTCCTAGAGCCAGTGCTATGTTAAAAGACACTCAGAATACAGTGAAAACACCTACATACACTAGGGAGCACTATGCGTTGGGGTCCCCCTGTGATTAGCATGACCTCCTCTGTAAGCCCCTAGTATATAATAGGGCAGGGGATTAAAACTACCTCTTAAATCGCGCCACAGGGCGTGTTTGCACACGTCACCTCAGGCCCCGTCCCCTCCCTTCACCACTGTGTAAACGCGCCCTGTGGCCGTTCTAAGTTGAGACATTAAGTCCCCTTGAACCCTAGGGTCAATATAGCCCACTAGGTACCTCCAGTAAGTGCCACAGAGCTGCGTTGCATAGAGGTGTAAAAAGGGTCGTGGCCTCAGAACACCTGTCTGTAACGCGGCTCCCTGGCGCATACTGGAGATACCTGTTGGGCTAGTTGGCCCTCAGGGACCCTCAGTATTGAAAGGGAATTAATGCCCCAACTTACAACTGGCCAGGGGGTCCGTTTGCAGAGTGCTGCAAGGAGGGGGCGTGGCCTCCAGCGCGATGCCGGTCTTTTATTTATTTAAATTTTTTAAGAAGGAGGGCTGTGTGGCCCCCCTTCTTTTTTGTTGAAAGAAATAAATTTGGAAGGGAGCCGCGTGGCTCCCCTCCCAAGGCCTTAATCGGCCCCAGGGACCCCAACCCCCGGGTCATGGCCTTATTTTTTTAAAATTCTTTAGGAGGGGGGCTGCGTTGCCCCCCTCCTCAGGCCACTTATGGCCCCGGGGACCCCATCCCCCGGGGCCGCCCCTTGTTTTTTATTATTTTAAAAAAATATATATTTATAGAAACACCTAGGACATGCTGGACAAACCGTATGTACTTATCACCATGACGATTTGCGTGATATTCATTAAAAGGCGACTATGCATACAATGAATCCACGTGGAATGTATTTACACCGCTAGTGAAGCTCTACCGTGCCTAATCCCGGCGCCCTCGCCGGTGGGTACTCTCCAAGTAGACACCCTTGTCGTTTATATATACAAACATGGGTAGCTATTAACGGGCACATTTAATACACACGCACACCAAGCCATTCAAAGGGGATTCGACAAAAATTCGACCAAACTATGCAAGAAACCCCCCTCACAGTTAATAAAACACACATCCACCACCGGATGTGTAATACTTTTTATTTTACTCTATGGAAAGGAAAAAACCTCACTTGAGAGTCACAGCGAGCTCCTGGCTGAGGCCAATGCTGTGTTACACCCAACAGTGCCCGCCGAGTGCCACACACCTCTGTGTTGTATTCCACCAGCTAGTGCGTATGCTATGACACTCTCTAGCCCATGTGCACTGTAACACCACCCCGTGAATATGTCATGCCAGACTTGCCTTCGCACGGGTTATATTGCCCCCATCTAACGTGCCTTCCTCGATGCCTATGATATAACGCACAGCGCTATGCCATACATATTACAATCTGGGATCCATATCTTTGTCACAGTGCATATGCAACGTTACACTCCCCAGCACATATTTTATATAACAACTTTAGAGAGTTAGGTTACACAACACTGCCCTGTGCGTATTACACTCCAAGGCGCATATCACATAGCACGCGCTAGTGCCTGTGCTATCTCGCGCTCTCCAATGAATCTGTCATTGCGCACAATGTATTGCATATTATATTTCACGCCCGGTTCATCTTATGTCACACTTTTTGGTGCATAGTTTATACCATATACTATATCTAGTTTTCATTTTCAATCGTGCTCTCAGGACTATATTCTATATACCACTGCGTCCACCTACCCTTTTCACAGGCATTACATTTTGCGATGGGGGGTGGAGGGTCAGGGGGTGTTTCTGCCAAGTGAGCCTGGAGTCACAGTCAAAAAGTCCTCTTCTTCCTGAATAAAAGTGAGATTATGCTGCATACTTGTTCATATTTTAAGTAGTTCGCACAGACACACATTTTAAAAACAATAAAGTTCCTAATACCCACCTTCACTGAACAGTTAGCTTGCTGCCCCATCCACCTCCTCCCTATCCTCTGTTGTCTGAATCCATGGACTAGCCTCCTTCCTCCTGTCATGCTTGATCTGATGTGCTGCCACTGCCCTCCATTTAGCATGATGTACTAGTCCACTCCTCCTGCCCTCCATTGACCAATTCTATGGCCCATCATTGACCTCCTGCTTAGCCTCTGTGCGTAGCTTGCTGCCCCTATTCTCCTTCCCCCTGCCCTTCGATGTCTTTGTGCATGCCCCTGCTCCATTCTTTTTGCCCACCATGTTCCATGGACCTGCCACTCCTATCTACTCTGAGTGTTCTGTTGAGCTGCCACTCCCCTCCCACCTGCATAGCATTGTCAGATGACTTTAACCTGTCCCTGCCACCTCCACCCTACCTGTCCACATGCCATGCCCCTATCCCCATCCTCCTGTCCTCCATGGTCCATTTTACTGCCACACCCTTCTGCCCTCCCTGGTCTGTTGTGCTGCAACTGCTCCTCCTGCCTGCCCCACGCGGTCTGTTGTTAGGCCCCTACCCCTGAACTCTCTTGTCTGTGTCCAGGTCCTGACCCTCTCTTCTATCCTCCATGGTCCTTTGTGCATGCCCCTGCACCCTCCTTCTTGCCAATCATAGCCATTGTGCTGCCACTAACCCTCCTGCTTGCCATGCATGGTCTTCTGTGCTGCCATGGCCCCTCCCACCTTCCCTGTGTGGTCAGCTAGCTGCCCCTGACCCCCTCCCACCTTCCCTCCATGGTCTGTGTGTATTCCATCATAGTCTCACTGTTGCTCTCCATGGTGTGTCTTGTTTCTAGTGCCCATCCTGCCTGACCTCTATGGTCATCTTGCTGCTCCTGCCCTGCCCCCTTGCCCCCAGCCCTCTGTTTCCATGTGCAGACCCCTATTCCCTCCCTCCTGGCTTGTCTGTTCCATTGTAATTCCCCTGATCCGTCCCTCCTAACCTTTATGGTCTGTTATGCTGCAGCTTTCTCTCCTGTCAGTCCATTATGGTCAGCTAGCTACCATTGCCTCTTTCCCCTCTCTTCTCTGTTGTCCATGTGAATGGTCCTGTCCCCTCCCTATTGCTTTCTATGGATTGTTGTGCTGCACTCCCGTCCCGCATGCCCTGTGTGGTGTATTGTGCTGCTGCAAACCCTAATGCCTGCCCTGTATGGTCAGTTTGGTGCACCTCTCCATGTCCCTCCTGTCTTCTGTTATCCGAGTTCAAGTCCCTACCCCAATTCCTCCTGCCTACCATGATCCAATGTACCATACTTGCAAACATTTTGAACTTGGTAAAAGGGAGATTTTGAAAAAAAAAAACTGGGGCATTGATTTTCCCCTTTGAGTTACATTGAAAAAGAGGAGATTGTAGACAGGAGACAGATCAAATAAAGCCCATTTGAGCTTAAAAACATTGGACGTTTCCTGGCTGAAACGGGTCTGTTGGCATGTATGGTTGTACTACCACTGCCTCTTCCTTCTGCCCACAATGGTCTATTATATTGCCACAGCCTCTCTTGCCAGTCCTGTATTGTTGGTTTGTTGTCCCTGCCCCCCTTTCCACTGCCCTCCATAGTCTGTTGTTCTGCCACTGCCCTTCCTGCCTGCCCAGTGTGGTCAAATTGTTGCCTCTGCACTCTCCTACCTGCCTTAAATTTTCAGAGTCCGTGCCCGTGGCCTCTGCCTCTCAACAGTATCCCAATAAACAACTAGATTGCTAACATTCTATATTTATTACAAAAGTGTGGAACGCCTGACGTCATCTTGATGTAATCAAAACTGTTATACCTAGAGCATTTCCTTTAGAAATTACATATATGGGAGGGTCTTATTTGCATCAAAATTATGGTTAGTGCTCTAAAAAACTAAAATGAGGACATATTTTCTGAGTTTTCAAATAGCGACAAAGAACTTTTAAATTATTTGTAATCTTTATGTTTTTTTTATCCAGTTGACCACTTGATTAAATGTTGCACTTAGGGGAGAGGATGTGGTGTTACTTCCAGAGCTGTAAACTTTGCAACTGGGGAACGAGGTTGGAGTTTCTGCTTCAGCTCAACATTCTGTGATTCTGGTCAAATCACTTAATCTCCCCATGTCTACAAACAAAATGAATTTGATCTTGTGTGATGTAACCAATGCTCATGTAAAGCACTCCAATACCTGACAAGTCTGCACTATATAAAACTGCAAATACACAAAAAATAAGTGTTTTGCACACTTCTGTCATTGGGCTACATGTGGGCTACATCTGGGTGATATTTGTGCTGCATTTGGGCTCTTTTGGCTCTGGTGGCCATCTTGGGAGATTTATTTGTTATGTAGTTTCCTAATTTCCTCTTTTACTGCAGTCTCCTCAGTAGGAAATACTTTCAGTTTTTTACTTTGGTTCCATCAAGAAGGCATTCAGATGTGTCACACATTTGCCATAAATTCTGAATGTTAGCACTCTAGTTGCTCATTAGATCACTGTAGTAAAGCTGCTGCTCACCAGGGAAGTCTGCTGCTGGTATTAAAAGTGCATGTTTCAGTCTGCATGTCAGAATTGTTTTATGAAATAGAAGAGGATTTGAGAAGTCAAAATGTGCCCTAATTTTTCTTTCTGCGGCACTAATCATAATTTCTACGGCAAAATGAACCCCCTCATTGTGTTCCTTTGTAAATTAAATGTTTTAAGTGTTATCACTTTATTCCAATCAAGATGGCTTCAGGTGTGCCATACTTTTGTCATAAGTAAGACAGTTAGCGCTCTAGTTGTTTGTTAGAACACTCTGGGACATTCTGTCATTGGGTTATACTTGGGCTACATCTGGGTGATATTTGGGCTACATTTGGGCTCTTTTGTCTCTGGTGGCCATTTTGGGAGACTTACTTGTTATGAAGTTTCCTAATTTCCTCATTTACTACAGTCTCCTCAGCAGGAAATACTTTCAGTTTTTTACTTTGATTCCATTAGGAAGGCATTCAGATGTGTCACACATTTGCCATAAATTCAGAATGTTAGCACTCTAGTTGCTTATTAGATCACTGTAGTAAAGCTACTGCTCACCAGGGAAGTCTGCTGCTGGTATTGAAAGTGCATGTTTCAGTCTGCATGTCAGAATCTTTTAATGAAATAGAAGAGGATTTGAGAAGTCACTCAAAATGTGCACTAATTTTTCTTTCTGCAGCACTAATCATACTTTCTATGGCAAAATGAACCCCCTCATTGTGTTCCTTTTTAAATTAAATGTTTTAAGAGTTACCACTTTATTCCAATCAAGATGGCTTCAGGTGTGCAATATGTTTGTCATAAGTAGGACTGTTAGCGCTCTAGTTGTTCTTTAGAACACTCTGGGAAGCTGCAGTAGAACACAAAGGAATCAATTGACAGTCTTTGCCCTTGTTGGATGTACATGTTTTATTGAGAATGTCAGACTTCATTCTCACATGACTGAGAAAGATAATGTGAATTTACAGAAAATATGCTCTCAGTTTAGCTTATAGATCACCTTCCAAACCTCTGTGGGAAAACCATGAGAAAATAGTTTTCTCTCAAACATGATTCATGATATCACAGCAGAAGGCTTTTTCACATGGTAAAATCACCTTAGAACACACCACAATTCCTAAAATGAGTATGGTACCACCAACAAATGATTTATAATGTAACTAAAGTCTTAAAACCTTCTATTAACTGCAATGCTTTTTAATGAGGTGCTATCATGTATATTGGTCCCAAGATGGCTGCCAACACTTCTTGGAGGAAGTACTGACAGCCAATCAGATCTCACGATGAGATGTGAGGTTACGCTCCGGCCAAATATCACTAACTTTTTTACCTTCATTTTCTCAGGAACTACTGAACGGATTTACACCATTTAAGCAAAAGGCACGAGTCTGAACTGAGGACTACCTCTTTGCCAAATTTGGTTTAATTCCGTTCAGCAGTTCGGGCTGTAGCTGCGTCAACAGGTCCTATGGGAAAATGCATGGGGAAAATGCGTTTTGGGACCCCCCTTTTTTCTCGGCCCCCACTTGACGAATCACCGTGAAATTTTCAGGATAGGAGCGGACCGGAGCTGGCCAAAAGTTTGTAAACTTTCGCGAAGATTCGTCAATCGGCGCCAACGTTATTCCAATTAGAATGTTGCAGATTTCCTATGGAAAATAGGTCCTAACTATAACTACCTACTGGCGACTGCCAGTAGGTTATATATATAAATATATAAATATATAAATATATATATATATATATATATATATATATATATATATATATATATATATATATATATAGATATACTTGAAGATGAAGGATCACAAGAAAACAACAGCCAGCCAGGGCACAAATCTGGATCCCAAAGGATACATTGAGTCACAAAGAAATAAAATATCCAAGAAAGAAGTGTCTCAAACCGATAGATTCACCAAAGATCAAAAATATATTTCCACTACAACGTTTCAGCTTCCGCCTTCCTCAGGTAGTACAAGATGGTTTGCTCTGTGGCTGCACAGATGACACAGCTGAATTTTCAAAAAGCATCATGAGTGAAGATTCCATTTGGAATGTGGAATCAATGCAGTCCTGAGAGCTCTTGAGATATGCAGTAATCAGGTTGTGTTGTCAGTAATGTTCAGTCCATCTGGATGCAGTGATTTTAAACGGTACATCCAGAAGTTTTCCCTGTAGTCCAGTAGTTCTTCTTTTGAAACATGTTCCACGGGGAAAATCTTCAAATCTGATAGTGAATAATCCACAAGGTTGAAATGATTGGCTACAGGCTGGTCAATTTTCTTATTAATTATTGCAGATTTGTGGTTCCTGAATCGTGTACGGAGTTCATTCACTGTTTGGCCTACATATTGTTTTTACAGCTTTGCCGTTGGCACTGAATCACATAAATAATGCATGTTGAGTGACATGTAAGATGCTGCCTTTTTGCATAGGTCCTTCTTGTAACAGAACTAGTTACAGATGATGATGATGCACCTTTTAGAGTCACAGCAATGAACCCCTGCATTTGTTACAGCTTGCTTGAGTTCAGTTCTCACAATAAGAGATTGTAAATTTGGAGCTCTGCGGTAAGCAATGACTGGTGGTTTTAGAAAAACCTTTTGCAATTTTTCACAAGTGGACAGTAAGGGAAATGTTTTTTGCATTATATTTCTGTAGTTAGGAGCTGATGGATGATAGTCAACTACAAACGGAGTTCTGTCACTTTTGTTTCTGCCGTTGGTATTCCAAATAAGTGCTTCTCTGGGTAACTGCAAAGAATTGTCAATTTGTTGCTGTATGATATGCAGAGGATAGCCTCGCCTTTTAAATAATGTAGCAAGCTCCTGTAGATGGTCTTTACAGGTTTCCTCATTGCTGCAGATGCGTCTTATTCTGAGTGCTTGGCTGTAGATGATGCTCAGTTTAGTGTGGGTGACATGAAGTCCAGTTTAGATACAAATGAGCATCTGTAGGCTTGTGGTACAGATATGTATATATATATATATAATTCACTGAAAAAACCATAGGTTTCACACATGTTATAGTTAGCGGAAATTTTACTGATAAAAAACCAATGAAATTCCCCCGTTATAGTTAGTGCAGGCAACTATAACTCACGCGACCGCAATCCTCTGCTGATGCTAATACTGTATTTAGACACTTATTTGCCCATGTCTTCTTCCATACATTTTTAGCTATACATACATATATTACAAATATTTTTTTTTCATAAAGACACATATGTCATCAGCAGAAGATTGCGGTCGCGTGAGTTATAGTTGCCTGCACTAACTATAACGGGGGAATTTCATTGGTTTTTTATCAGTAAAATTTCCGCTAACTATAACATGTGTGAAACCTATGGTTTTTTCAGTGAATTTGCAAGGTTTTTTAAATGCTAATTCCTAACTATAACGTGTGTGAAACCTATGGTTTTTTCAGTGAATTTGTACGTTTTTTGAAATGCTAAGTTACTTTACGCCATTCGTGGCGTGCGCGCCCACTTAACGCAGTTCGTTCTGTGCGCGCACGGTGCGCTTCGCGCACCGCGTGCCCACTTTACGCAGTTAGTGCCGTGCACGCACTGAGTGTTATGTATCAAACATGATGGCCAAAAACATGTTACGGGGATGTTTTGACAACTCCCTCTCACATAGTCATGTTGAGGGAGTCCCCAAACATCCCCCAAGAGCAAAAACGGCATTATTTTTTTTTCGGCAATTTCGCGGGGTACGCTTACCGTACGCTTACCGTAAGCGTACGGTAAAAAAATAAAAATAAAAAAAACACTATCCACACTTTCTCCACCCCTTGTGCAAATGGTGGCCGAAGGGCACCATTTGTGCATGGCTTATCAGAGCACAGAAATTTCACAAAAAATTTCAACAGATTACCTATCACAAGGAAGCGCATAATATGTCCTCCATGTGCGCACGGTGCGCGAAGCGCATCGTGCGTACATGGCCCATCTAGCGTAACGTGGGCACGGCACTAACTGCGTAAAGTGGGTGCGCGGTGCGCGAAGCGCACCGCGTGCTCACTGTGCGCGCACGGTGCGCGAAGCGCACCGTGCGCGCACGGAACGAACTGCGTTAAGTGGGCGCGCACGCCACGAATGGCGTAAAGTCACTTAGCATTTAAAAAAACGTACAAATTCACTGAAAAAACCATAGGTTTCACACACGTTATAGTTAGGAATTAGCATTTAAAAAACCTTGCAAATTCACTGAAAAAACCATAGGTTTCACACATGTTATAGTTAGCGGAAATTTTACTGATAAAAAACCAATGAAATTGCCCCGTTATAGTTAGTGCTGGCAACTATAACTCACGCGACCGCAATCTTCTGCTGATGACATATGTGTCTTTATGAAAAAAAAATATTTGTAATATATGTATAGCTAAAAATGTATGGAAGAAGACATGGGCAAATAAGTGTCTAAATACAGTATTAGCATCAGCAGAAGATTGCGGTCGCGTGAGTTATAGTTGCCAGCACTAACTATAACGGGGCAATTTCATTGGTTTTTTATCAGTAAAATTTCCGCTAACTATAACATGTGTGAAACCTATGGTTTTTTCAGTGAATTTGCAAGGTTTTTTAAATGCTAATTCCTAACTATAACGTGTGTGAAACCTATGGTTTTTTCAGTGAATATATATATATATATATATATATATATATATATATATATATGCAAGAAAAAGAAGCAGAGAACTCTGGGCAGTTCTCAAATTTAGGTGGAAAGCAGCTCCTATTCGAGCACTCTCAACACCAGTAACACTCTAGATCTGCTCACCTCAAATGTCTGCTTTTCTATCAAAGTATTTAAGCATGGGATTAGCACAGTGCCATCCACACCGAGATAGAAAAGGACAAAGGGGCATATTATGAAGGACGGTGTTAAAATTATCGCCGGTTTAGTGGCAGAAAACTGCAGCTAAAACGGCGATAATGGGCTTGATAATATGCCCTGGAGAATTCCAATAGAAGCCCATGTTCACACCAGAACATTGACTTCTATTGGAATTCTCCACTAAACCGGCGATAATTTTTAACGCGGTCCTTGATAATATGCACCACAGTCTTTTGCCATTTCTGCAGCAAAGTCTTTAAGCATAAGACTAGCAAGTGCTGTCCATGCTCAGCTGCAAAATGACAAAATCCATGTACCCCTCCAGGCACAGTATTACAGCTTTGAATTGGTAAAATACCAACCAAGCCAACCTGAAATGAGTAAAAGCAACGCCTGACACAGTGTTTCGCTCTAATTAGAGCTCTTCAGAGAGGTATAGCTTTGTCCAGACACAAGGGAGCACCCAGTATAAGTCAAAACAATACCCTTTCAGGCATAGAGTGACAAATAAATTATGCAAAAAAAGAAGCAGAGAACTCTGGGCAGTTCTCAAATTTTGGTGGAAAGCAGCTCCTGTTAGAGCACTCTCAACACCAGCGACACTCTAGATCTGCTCACCTCAAATGTCTGCTTTTCTATCAAAGTATTTAAGCATGGGATTAGCATAGTGCCATCCACGCCGAGATACAAAAGGACAAAGGGCCTTATGTAGGTAAATTACATTTACCGATTCTTAAATACCGAATTTTACCGATTCGGTATTTATGAATCGGTAAATGTAATGTAGGTAAAAAAATACCGATTCGGTAAGTGTCGGTATTTTAGAATCGGTATTTACCGATTCGGTAATGGTAACCTGTATCTCATTGATTCCTATGGGCCAGGAGGCCCATAGGAATCAATGGGAAGCCAGTTACCATTACCGAATCGGTAAATACCGAATCGGTAATGGGGGGAGCTCAATCAAGGGTGGCAGGGTGTCACATTGACACCCTGTTGCACCCCTGATTCCTACATGTGGCACACATACATGCCCTGAGGGCATGTGTGTCTGCCACATTGCACACATCTAAGGGCCAAATCATGCATTCACAGTGACATTCGTCATTTACCACCAACTTTCAGTTGGTGGTAAATAACGAATCCCCACACCCACCACACACTCCCCCTACATCTCATTTCTGTATTCAGTATTTACCGAATCGGTAAAATTACCGATTCGGTAATTTTACCGATTCGGTAAATTACCGAATACAGAAATGATCCCCCTACATCTCAAAAGCCTAAATACCGGTCGGTAACGGTATATTTACCGAAAATCGGCCGTTACAGACCGGTATTGGGCTACCTACATATGGCCCAAAGTCTTTTGCCATTTCTACAGCAAAGTCTTTAAGCAAAGGACTAGCAAGTGCTGTCCATGCTGAGCTGTAAAATGGCAAAAGCCATTTACCACTCCAGGCACAGTATTACAGCTTTGAATTGGTAAAATACCAACCAAACCAACCTGAAATGAGTAAAAGCAACCTCTGACACAGTGTTTCGCTCTAATTAGAGCTCTTCAGAGAGGTATAGCTTTGTCCAGACACAAGGGAGCACCCAATATAAGTCAAAACAATACCCTTTCAGGCATAGAGTGACGAATAAATTATGCAAAAAAAGAAGCAGAGAACTCTGGGCAGTTCTCAAATTTAGATGGAAAGCAGCTCCTGTTAGAGCACTCTCAACACCAGTGACACTCTAGATCTGCTCACCTCAAATGTCTGCTTTTCTATCAAAGTATTTAAGCGTGGGATTAGCACAGTGCCATCCATGCCAAGATAGAAAAGGACATAGGGGCATATCAACAACGGCCAGCGATAATTATCGCTGGCCGTGTGTATCGTGCAAAATCCTAACGCCGCCTATCGCCCGGTTAGCACACTATCAGCAACGCGCATCACCGAGGCGATTGAAATTCTGGAAATAGCGGCGATAGGCGTCAATATCGCTGGATTACCTGCGATGAAAAACTGCTCTAGAGAAAAACATTGCTGATAGGGAGATGTGGATTTAGCACAACAGTCCACCACCCATGATACACATGGCTAACACGGAAAATTAGTAGGTGTTAGAAACCGGCGATGTAGCCGGTTAGTGCTAGTTTTAATGTCACTAGGCCGGTTAGCGATTTGATTGATGATAGGGAGAACGCCTGTTAGTGATTAATATCGCTGTAGTTCCCACGGGAACACCTACCTCGCATCTCATCAGCGATGCAAGACGAGGCGATAAGATTATGGGTGCTAAGGCATGGATTCTTCTATCTATGTATGTATTCTTCAGAAGGGATGTCCTTGACAGGCTTTCATTTTTCCTCTTCTTTGCAGCCCCATATTTTCAGGCCCTTCTTATTGTGCTTCAATGCATGAAAGTGCTCTGATAACATTTTTGAGTTATAATATTTTAGGCGGAAGATGTAGTTTGTTATACAATGAGATAGTGACTGCATGACATTTGACTATACGAGTTCTCTTTCTCATGTTATGTCAAAATAGACGAAGATGTAACATGGAAGCTCTATAAAAATTATTCAAATCTATAACTTCAGTAACAAGTATGATTAACATAATATAAACATTACACATTGCTATAGGCATGTCTGCATCTCATCGACTACAACCAGGACCATTGTAATTAGGCAGTTTTGCGATTGCTGCGGTTTCTTCATAATTATGAATTCTCCACATTTGCCCCCTAGTCAACTGTATGCTGCATAATTTGCAGATTTCAAAGCAATAAATTGTTACCAGAAAAATGCCAAAGAGGTTGCCACGTAGGGCAGATGCTTTGCAATGGTTAGCCATCTCCTTTTAGATGCTGATTGCTATATTCATGTGTTCAACTAGTGATACCAGGTGAAACGTTTGCCCAGTTTTAATGTGTGCAAAATGGCACAGTTTTGAAAAAATACTTCCCCAGAATGTGCTGCTTAATACAGCAACATTTTCCTATTCTTGCTGCATAATTTAGTCAATGCTGCTCTATACATTGATCTTCCATTGCTGTAATATTCCAGTGGCCCTGGTCAGTGCTTGAAATGGAAAAATAAAAGTGCAGGTACTCTGTAACAGAGTACCTGCTTGTTTCTGAAAAGTGTCGGTACTCTCCAATTAAAAGTATTGCATTTCTCTTGAGAAGTGCCGGTACTCTCCCTCTCAAAATAAAAAAGTGCCGGTACTCCGTACCGGACAGTACCGGCCCATTTAAAGCACTGGCCCTGGTTATATTTTATTCAAAGCCGAAAAGCTAGGTGCGGTTCGCCAGGTTTCAGTCTCTCTCTCAAGCTATAAAAAGATGGAACTAGGAGGGAAACATTGACTGATTGGAAAAAAGCCACAGGTCACAAGAAGGAAGGTGGCTACTTGGAGAGGGAGCATGTGCGTGGCATTCACTACCTCTGGTGATGCTTAGTTAACATCAATGGTAAGGTTGTGGCAGGGCGAGCTGTGGGAAACAATTGTAATATACTGTGAAGTAAAGTCAAACCAGTGTAAATAACATGGTGGAAACACTGAAGTGAAGGACATGTATATTTACAAACGTAGGCACTTATTTTCAAGCCACAGGTGAGTCACTTTTAATATGGAGAAAAAGTGGCGTACTTCAAGGGGCTTGTAAATTTGCCCCAGAGTGTAATACTCAGAAATAAATTTTCTTTCTCAATTTGAAAAAGCTGCGTAGATTTAGCACTGGCCGGTTGAAAAGAATGCAGAGGGCTAGTCTGAGCAAGCTTTGGCATGGGTGATGGTGCCCTATATATTGTTGTCAGGCCCAGTAAATCTTTATGAACTTAGTCCAGCAGAGCTCCACTACAATCTAACATTCATACCACTGTTCGGTATCCACCATAACTTCCCTCAACTCCTGGACAGAGGCCCTCTACAGCAAGTCCAACTGCTGGCCATGGCTCACTTCCCAATGCCAATGGACACCTATTTCTCTGTGTCAATATGGGGGCATTCAGTGGTTTCCCCCACTGCTGGTGAATGAATGTGTGCATTTATTAGAGATTTTTATGATGCCACATGCAGACCTCCTCTAAGCACCATAATCATGCACTTGCCAGGGTTTCACCACAAGAAGAGGTACAACTTGGATCTTTTTGGAGGTGGGCTTACCTCGTGTAATTCAGTGTAGCGCAATCACGTGGAATTACCTTAGAATTCTGCAAGATTACGCATAATTATGCAAGAAGAGTAATTCTGGATTTAGCACTAGTTCTTAGCAGAGCAATGCCACTTTGCATACAAAATGGACGCAGGAATGCATTTTGCTGGAAGAAATAGCACTGAGTGCAAATAAACATGAATAGCGAGCATGAGCACCTGCTTACACTCGCTAAATTTGATGCTAAGGTAGTATTTCCACAACTTATTCCCAGCATTTTGCTCTATTTTCTTAGCAGAGTCCCCTCACGTCCAAAATGGGCGCAAGAATGCATTTTGCGCTAAGAAATTGTGCTAAATGCAGTAGAGCGTGAATAGCGAGTGAGGGGGGCACTCGCTAAATGTGCTCTTGCAGTAGGATTCTTTCCATCCAAATTACTCATAACTAGGCAAGCAAGAGTAATCACATTATTATTGGCAATTCAGTCAAACAGTAACACGGAATTACTGAAATTTCTCCGATTACTCCGACGTAATTGAAATCCTGCCCAGGCCTAATCTTTATCACACCCTCACAAAAAATTTGGAATTGTGGTCTTACTAGCTTGTCTTTAAATATCCCCCAATAAACTCCAATTCTTGGTAGCAATGAGGTGGCTATAGGCCCAAATTCCCACACCTCACCTAAATCATTAAAGATTCCTTTGTGCGCACAGCCTTTTTCATATGTGCTGATATAACTTTCTTTAATTGATCTAAACTGACTTAATTTTCATAAGCCAGTTTCCACCCATGTATAGCCACATTTTGTATTTGTGTCCAGTCTGCGATATGTATGTTACAATGCTACTCAATACGCCCATGGAAGAATAATAATAAATTAATGCTTATCTCGAGCCATATGTAAAGTACATCTAAGCGCTGATAAAATAAAGCACAAGAACCGACTTGTATTTGCAAAGTGACCAGACAGAGAATAAGAGATGAGAATAGTGTTATATCTAGTTCAACAAACAAGTTAAATTTAATTTAAAAATCTTTGCTTCGTATAGAAAAAAATGATAACTCAGACATCGAGTTACTAAGATTTGCAAACCAGTATCACTAATAAGTAACCATCTGATACAAAGTGTAAATAGGAAAACGCTGGCACCTGGGAGGAACAGGCTGAAGTTAAGAAAACAAAGAGTAACTGGACTGGAACACAGAAAGCATTTCAATGCATCAAGTGAGAAAATAAGAAAAAAACAAGATCGATGACCTTTCTTGACCCCAGCAAGAGGTTTAATTACTAGAGGATTAACACAGCCCTTTCATCCAGTGGTTTAGCTCACGCAGTCAATGGGAAAGAAGTGTGTGGAATTAAAGTTTTGTCCCAAATGAAGGATTTCACAGAAAGTTTTCAAGTAGTGCTTGAATGGGATCTTTTAAGGCGCTTGTTTAGGATTCAGCTCCCCCATACGGCATTGGAGAGGGAAAATGCACATTCAAATAAGATGTTCGTACATATTTGGACAAACACAAATGATTTTAAAAATAGCAGTGAGCATTTTTAATTTAGAATCGAAAATGTATTAATGTGAAAAATATATCGACTGGAACATTGCATTCCTATAATTCAATATTCATGCATTGCTTACTGTCGTATTTCATAAAGCAATAAACCATTTCAAAAAGTATGGTACTGCAACTACAATTCATTGATTATCATTTTCACTAATTAAATAATTATACATTAATCTGACACCCTAAATTCGAACCACTGACCTACATGATGCAGATACATGTCATCAGTGGCCACGCTAAGTTATTTTGTGGTAACACAGCAGGAGTTATGACTAATTCTCAAATATTTTTTTTAGGTACACACATTCTATTTCATTTTGCTTCACAGGAGGTGAGGGAACCCATCTGTGCAGCTAGCGGCACCAATTGGAGTGGCATCTCTGGGCAAGTAGGCCCAAATCACCCATGCAGTAAGATTCACATGGTGGTGGACAGATACTGAGTGATAGACCCGGTTTGGAGAATTGGGCAATGTAATAGAATTGAGTACCAAATACGGGCAGATTGGCTTAAATCACCCGCATAGCAAAATCTGTATTGCTGAGAGCAGGGATTAAAGGATATACTATTACTGGAAGGTTGTGATCATTCCAACGACTGTGCCCTGAACAAGCCCATTTTTATGGACGAAATGTGTTGACTGTCTTTGCTGTAATGTTTGATATATTTAAGAAATAAAATAAAATAAAGAATTGACAACAGTTTGGAGTTTAAATTGGGGCTTTTTGCTTTATGTTGATATTGATTGTGGTGCATCTTTACCTTGCATTATCATAAGCATTTTGTATTCTGACATCCCATTTTCCCAAGATCACATATGCCACAGTGTTGTTGAAGTGTTACAGCTGGGATAAGACTCTGGGCGGTTCTTTCTTCAGAGCTCAGTGCAAAAGTATTATGTCTTATTAGAATGGTATTGTTTCACCTCACATCTGAATGAAAATAAACGACTCGACAGGATCTAAATTAAAAGCCCCATTTATATATGATGGATAATCTCAGACATGGCATAAATGGAATTGACTAAATGGAGCATGGTTTAACCAATAAATGTCCTCATAGTTAATACTGAATATTTTGTTCAGTCAATGGGCATTCTGAACAAGGTTAAGAGCTACCTAGTGGCTCTCCAATATTAATGTTTTTGTTGCGAGCAATGGTTTGTAATGTTGTGTTGGAGTGATGTCATTGAATAGTGGGCTTTTAGGACTCTGGGGAGATTGACTCCATTGCCAGTCACTGTTGAGAAATCTGTGTTTGGAGGCAGTTTGCTTAGAGGTGCAGTATTGTGGTGGACGTCATTATGGGTACCCAGTGGTAGCAGAGGATGCCACTCAGGACATGGCCTTTTTTACACCTGGCATTGCACTTGTACCCCTGGTCCAGGGGCGTAGCGTCGAGGGGGAGGGTTGGGGTGTTACCCACCCAATAAGTTTATTTTCTGATAAATAGTTGGGGACAGGTGCTTTCAGTTGTGTAGAGTGAGATGGCTGTTGAATTTCTCAGGGAATTATTACATACATACAGACAAAAACACAAATACACTATATCCCTCTCTGTTTAGTAAGGCCTCAAAAAGTTTGGTTATTTTAAAAAATAGTGTGTTTTCTCTCTTAGGACTCCTACCAATCTACATCCCTCTCCCGTTCCACTGTCCCTTAGGCCCCTCTCATGCATTATGCTTTTCATATAATGTATTTTAACATTCGGGTGCCGATTCCGATCCGGTAAAAATATTTCCCGTACGACTCGTATCCGTATTTTTTTACGTACGAGTCGTACAAGTCCCGTACAAACGGCGAAGTACGATTCGTACAGTTAAATCACATACTAAATGCCTCGGGAAAAGTCTACGAGACGTCCCCGGACAGATTTACGTACGAGTCGTAAAACTGAAGTCCGAGCGCACAAGTCCGATCTGTACCGGCGTTCCGAATCCCCAAGCGTATGGAAAACGTCCCGTACGGAGCGAACTTTGTACGACCATTACCCCGGTACACTTAGGCCCGGGGTACGAGTCGTACGGACCCCCCACCCCACCCGCGCATGTACGCGCCATACCCCAGCACCCGCGTATGTACGCGACAGACCCCCCACCTCAGCACCCATACCTGTACGCCCCATACCCCAGCACCCGCGTATGTACGGGTCATACCCCCCCACCCCAGCACCCGCGCATGTACGCGCCGTACCCCAGCACCCGCGTATGTAAGTGCCGTACCCCCACCCCAGCACCCGCGTACGTACGCGCCGTACCCCCCCACCCCAGCACCCGCGCATGTACGTGCCGTACCCCCCACCCCAGCACCCGCATATGTACGCGCCGTACCCCCCCACCCCAGCACCCGCGCATGTACGCGCCGTACCCCCCTCCCCAGCACCCGCGCATGTACGCGCCGTACCCCAGCACCCGCGTATGGTTGCGCTGTACCCCCCCACTCCAGCACACGCGTATGTAAGCGCCGTACCCCCCACCCCAGCCCCGTACTCAGACGCACCGTACCCCAACACCGTACCCCAGCATCCCCCCATGTACGCGCAGTACCCCAGCACACGTGTATGTAAGCGCCGTACCCCCCACCACAGCACCCACGTATGTACACCCAGTACCCCCACCCCAGCCCCGTACTTGGACGCACCGTACCCCAGCACCGTACCCCAGCATCGCGTATGTATGAGTCGTACAACACCATTGCACATGTGAACACTGTACAACAACATAGCCATGGACGCACCTTACCTACGCGAAAAAGACTCGTACTGAACCAGGACACTGTAAAACAGCACAAGGACCGTCAATTCGACTCGCACAACACCACAAAACACGTCTTCAGGACAAAAAACAACTAAAAGACTGACCTGGCACATCCAAACAGTCAAACAGAGGCCCAAAATCACAACTACCTCTTATAACACACCCACCAAAAGTTCAAACACAGCCACACCCACAAATGGACCAATAAAAAGGGCCCACAAACACAAACCATGAGCCTTTGCAACAGACCCACTGCTGACAGACATCACACACAAACAACTGCACCCATACACATACACACACACCTACACATTCACACCCACACACCCACAACCATCCACACCCACACCCCACACCATGCCCACAGACAAGAATCCAAAGTTCACAACGGAGGAGCTGGACATCCTTGTCAACGAAATCATCAGAGTCGAGCCACAGCTGTATGGAACATTGGTCAGACAGACCAGCATATCCCAAAAAACTAGCCTGTGGCAGAGGATCGTCGATCGGGTGAATGCTGTTGCGCCCATCAGAAGGACCAGGAATGAATGTCAAGCCAGGTGGTACGATCTGCGCAGGGCAGTCAAGCGCAAAATGAACGAGGAATACGCCCAGAGTAACATCACAGGAGGTGGGCTGCCCCGCAGACCGGTACATTACCATCCCTGGTAGGAGAAGGTGATGGCCCTGCTTCCGCCGGTGGGAGTACACGGAGTCGAAGGAGTCCGAGAGCCTGGTGAGTACACAAACAACTCACGTAACATGGGGGAATGGCATCCACACCCCAACTACAACAAATGCACTCACCTACCCCCAAGCCCTCACCTGACACAACCACACTCTAAACAACGCTCAGGCCACTAACATGAGTATGCCCCATTTCCAAAGCAAGGCCATACCATGTCCCAGCCTACACAAACCACAAATCCAAGACAGGATGTCCGGGATGCTGGGAGGGTGGGGATCACTAAACATATTGTACAACTCTGAAACAGACACCAGTGCCCTCAGCCTATATGGCCCAGGTACATACCCATGCACCATGCGCAATGCACAGGGACTGGCAAAGTACTGACAAGGTAGCTGACACTTGGCCCTGCTGTAGGCAGCACAAGGCCCTCCTGTGACAACTGCAAAATCTAACACAAATACAACCAGCTCAGATATCTAGGACAGGAACTCACACTCACTGACATGGCAGCCTGCGCCATGGGGGGACAGATACATCACCTGGGAGACCAACTGCCAAATCACTAATCACACTACACCCACCAGCAGGCACCGTCAATCTATCAACAATCGATCTGGGTACTTGTAAGGCGCGCTACTTACCTGTGAGGGTCTCAAGGCGCTGAGGGGGTGGGGTTCCAATACTGCTCGAAGAGACCGGTCTTGAGGAGTCATCAGAAGGCAAGTAGGTCTTGGGTCAGTCGTAGGTGGGTTGGGAGGGTGTTCAAGCTCCTGGCAGCGAGGTAGGAGAAGGATCTGCTGCAGGCGGGCATACGTTGGATGCGGGGGACAGCTGCCAGGATGAGGATGCCGGGGGTGTAGAAGCTGAGTCTGATGTGCAGGTAGGCTTGTCCAGCGGTGTGGAGTGCCTTGTGTGTGTGGCTGAGGAGCCTACAGGTGATCCTCTTGTCGATGTGGACCCAGTGCAGGTCTCTCAGGAGGGGGGTGATGTGGCTGTGGCGGGGGGCGTTGACGATCACTTGTGCCGAGGCGTTGCAGAAGCGTAGTATCCGCCGTTGGTGTGTGGATGGGAGTCCTGCGTAGAGTGCAGTGGCGTAGTCCAGTCAGCTGCTGACGAGGGCCTGTGTCACTGTTCTACTTGTTTAAGTCGGGATCCACCAGTAGATCCGGCGGAGCGTGCATAGGGTGTCATAGCAGGAGGAGGAGACGCCGTTGACCTGCTTGGACATGGAAAGGGAGGATGCAAGGATCAATCCTAGGTTGCGTGCGTGTTTGGTGGGTTATCGGTGATGTCCCCAGAGCTGAGGGTGTGGGTCCCAGGATGAGGACCTCCGTATTGTCCGAGTTCAGTTTCAGATGGCCACTTCGCATCCAGTCGTCTATGGCCCTCAGACCCTCGTGGATGTTTGTCTTGGCGGTGTGAGGGTCCTTTGTGAAGGAGAGGATGCGCTGGGTGTCGTCAGTGTAGGAGATGTCTTAGAGGTTGTGGTGGCGGGCCACTTATGTGAGGGGGGCCATGTGGATGTTGAACAGCATCGGGCTGAGTGATGATCACTCATCCCTCACACAAGCACACACCCCCGGGGCAGCCAAGGGAGTCACACACTCTCACAATGGACATGTGACACAACAAGATCAAGCCTCAGCCAAAAAAGCATCCAAGGCCAAATGCGACATGTCAAAGACCCTGGATGACCTTTCAATCAGTCCCCTGCAACATACCCATCCACAAGTGAACATTGATGTGAATGCTAGGCACATATAACTACCTGGAGTAACTGTGGCAACCTGAACATGTATGAAACATGGATGTCGCATGAAACAACATTAACATTGTCTCTCTTTCACACACTGGGCAACGTCATGGATCTCCCCCCAACACTGGGGGGGATCAATCACAGGCCCAGGCTCGGCAGGAAGATGATCCCACTGGCAGCGACGACTCTCAGCACTCTGTGGATGACCCCAACTAACCTGGACCCTCTGGTGCCCCATCCCCTGCAGCACCTGCGTCAGGTACATCTGTGCCAACCACCACCCCCATTCTTGCCACATCCCAGGAGACACCCAGGAGCCGTGCCCGCACAGAACAACTGAAACAGTCTGACCTGGAGGGACAAGGTTCTCCGGCCACCCAGGAGGAGGCAGACAACCCTGCAAAGGCCATCCCTCAGGGGTCCGGTAGACTCGATGTGCCCACAACAGCAGGCCAGGCTCGTGTGGGCAGGGGTGGTGGGAGTGGAGGCAGGCGGAGGCGCGAACCTGACCAGCCAGCTGAGGGAACCGGTATGTCACACATACGCCACATCTTGGAGACATACCAGCGTGACACCAGGGGCATCAGCCAGGTAGTGGGGACCCTCAACGAGATTAAGAACCAGCAGGCCGAGCAACACGCCAGTCAACAACAACACCAAGGACGGATGGAGGCAAGACTGGCTGAGCTCCTGGCGGTGCAAACGGACATAAGCCGTTCACTCCGTCGGATCGCCGACAACATGGGCAACCCTCTCTGTGCCACCAGGTGAAGACTAGCACCAGCCACAGGGAGGGAGGAGGAGGAGGATTCATCCAACGGAGCGTCCCATGCATCGTCAAGGCCTGCATCTGAGGGTCCCGCAAGGAAGGTGGGTCGTCCACGGAAAAGACCGTGAGAGGCAGCGGACCATCCACATCTCCCAGGTCACCTGGCCTGGCACCTGGCCCTCTGGCGCAACAGCAGCACCTCATCCAATGACATTCTCTGCCACATGGACTTGCTGGTCACAGTCTGACCAATGATGACCAATACTGTGGTCTGGACTCTGATGACTCCAACTGACAAGGATGCCATCTCCCCCTGTGAACTTTGGATTCCATGCACAGTGTATAGCACCTATTTGTCCACACTAAACAGGCCCCCCACCGAGAATAAATCTCTTTTTCTACAATTACATGTTGCATTCATTTTGATTGAGTACACAACCTACGTGTGGGGAAATTTCAAACTATGCATGAGTGTTGAACTAACTCCAGCCATCCATACCCTGGAATCTGAGTCTGGGACAGGACACACATGGGTCACAATGTATCATACTATACAGACATGGAGCACAATACTCACCTGTGATGGCCTCAAGATGCTGAGGGGGGCATGCATTACTGTGCGGACAGACCAATTTGGAAGAGTATCCTGAAGGCGTAGAGGTCATGGCTCATGTGGATGTTGCCGGGGAGGGAGTAGCAGGTATGTCTTGCCAGGTGGGAGAACTATGTCCAGCATGCTGGAGTACGGTGGATGTGAAGAATGGTGGCCAGGGCAAGGTTGGATGCACGGAGTTGGCACAACGGGGTCTCGGATGACAGACGGCCAAGGTTGGTGTGGGGTCTGGGGTTGTGTCCTGCCTCCTGAGTGTGGGTGAGGAGTCTGAAGGTCATCCTGCAGCACACAGTGATACATTGCAGCTATCTCTGGTGGACGGTGATGTGGCTGGGGCGCAGGATGTTGAAGCTGAGGTGTGCACATGCAGCCTGGATGTGGACTGGTTTCCCGGGTGTTAGGATGTACTTGCTCCGTAGAGGGCGGGGCAGTAGTTGACACGGCTGGTGTCGTGCTCCTGGGGCATGGTCTGTCTTTCCCTGGAGTGGATCTATCTGTGGATCATGTGCATCATGCAGAGGATGTTGCATCCTGAGGTACAGATGCTGGTGATTAGCATGGCAAATGTGAGTAACAATTCCATGATGCACACCATCTTGTGTGCGTGGCCACTGGGTGCATGTGCAGGGCTCTTGCGGGTGGGACACAAGCAGTAGACCCACCTGTAAGGGGACAATCCTCAGATGATTACCTCAGTCCTGTACAAGTTCAGCCTCAGGTGGCTGATGTTCAGCCATCCATCAATGGATCTCATGCCTTCTTGAATGTTGGAACTGCCAATGGCTGCGACTTTGGTGAGGGTGAGGAGCACCTGTCTGTCAATGGAATACAAGCTGATGAAGAGGTGCTGTGTGCATGTGATGCCGGTGAGGGGGACCTGGACAATTGAGGATTGACACGCTGAGAGATGATACCTGGGCCATGTGCCAGATTATGCCACTATGCTACATGCTGAAGGCTTGAGTCCCACTCCCATGGCCTTGCTGGTGTACGGAGCCGGTGGGGAGTAGGAGGGACATTACCTGGTTGGTGTGACAGGGCCTGGAAGGCGGGGCAGCGCTGTGTAGGCAGTTGGAGTTGCACAATCATCATGCAAAGGTGTCGTGTGTGCGCCTAGGGTATACCTGAGAGCAGGCGGTAGCTCCTTGGATGGACAATGCTTGGAGGATGGCTGCAACATCAGACTGTAGTGTGATGTGGGTCATGTAAGGACATGAGGTTCGTGCAATGTGCAAGTTGCATGCGCTGACGGTCCAACCTTTGGCACTGCGTGGGTGCAACAGTGGCAGAGACAAGATGATGCCAGACAAATGAATGGGTGGAGGGAGGAAGGGAGGAGCATCTTTGAGGTGAGTGTGTTGCCGAATCTGTAAACTCTCTGTGCCCTCGTAGCAGGGGCTGCAGCAGCAGACGGCATGACCTGGAAACTATGCCACTAGTTGCACACAAAGACAAGGATGTCAGAAAGGACTACTGCAACAGGCGTATGTAAAGGAGGAGTGTCCGGTTTCCCATGGCACACCCAGAGACAATGGATGCACAATCCCCAAAGATGACTGACACCGGATCATTAAACTGAAGGACGAGCTGCGCACAGGATACACATCCTCAGCAGGTGTTGACGGTCTGTTGTGGCAACCAACATGCCCAAATACATACACAACCATGGACATCATGCACAATGGATATTCAAATCCCTGAAGAACTGCATGCATGTTGCTAAACTACACATAGATTCATATGCCCAATCTTTGACAACTATGCCAGAGATGCTGCATGCAAAGTGGCAAGAGACCAGCATTGACAGAGATGAGGCACCTTGGAGGGTGAGGTACACCTTTATTACTCAGGTTCACACCTAGGGAAATGCATCAATATTAACAGACTCACAGGTCATTTTGCAGAACATGTGGGACCTACACTGGACACCCCCTTCACAACACAGATGCTGTAAATCCATTGAACTGGCACACAAGTGATGGGTGTGAGCCAAACACCCCCTGCTGCACACGGAGGGGCTTCAATTCCCCATTTATCCTCTAATGGGGATGTCCCACACTATGTCCACCCGTAGCATCCCGTATGTTTCAGAGGGAAGTTGTACACACATTGATGCCTTCATCAGAATCCACAGTCCCATCACAGATGACTGCTACGAAGGGTGACTATCAATACATGGGAGTCATGCAACATGTCATGTGCCCCATGGTGAGTCGACATGTATGTATAGTAACACAACATGCACAGGAGCAGTGCCCACACATTACAAACACCTACCAACACCAAAATGCTGTGCAGCAATCCTTAACCAAATAGACTTTTCCCCATGTCCGCGCATGGGACACTGATTCAGCACACGTTGCAATACTCATGAGGAATAGCGGGAGGCCAACGATGACACGAGCAGACAGCATGCAAAACTACCTGGGGATGACAGACACACAAGAAGTCAGGGAAGAGATTGTCATCCGCATGCATGGTCATTTACTCTACAGGAATAAGTGTGTCACCATGCTATATTATAATTGAGTGTCTAAGCTAAAATGTGTGGAAGGACATCATCACTCGAGTGACACATCTGAACACACATCTAAGTCACTTAGCATACAGTCAGTTGGACACACACATTGCAACACATGCCACACAAGGCTCCAGGCGTGCACACTCAGACCCATGGACTCACCATTATGAGAAGAAGTTGCGTATGAGCTGACTCCGGATGTCATCCTCCTCCTCCTCCTCATCGTCACTTGCCTCGTGACCAAGCCCTTCATCCTCCACGGGTGGATGTTCCTGCTCATCCGGATCCATGATGAGTGGCACAGCCTTCTCCACTGCCATGTTGTGCAGCATGCAGCACACAAGGAAGATCTTGCAGGCCTTCACCGGTGCATATGGGAGGGACCCGCCTGTCTTGTGAAGGCACCGGAATCTGCTCTTCAGGAGGCCAAACGTCCTCTCAATCACTCGCCTGGTCTGCCCATGTGCGTTGTTGTAACGGTGATCTGCAGCTGTTCTGAGATTGCGGAGGGGCATCATCAGACATGGAAAGTTGGGATAGCCAGAGTCCCCTACATGGAAACATCATGTAAAGAAGTGGGTCAGGAGATGCCGTAAGATACAAAAATAGCGCAAATAAAAGGACAAACAGAGTATACCCACCAACAAGACATGCTCATTCGTTGTGCAGCCCCAGCATCATTTCTGGCACCCTGCTACGCCTCATGATGTAGGCATCTTGTGCTGACCCTGGAAAACGTGCCCAGACATGGGAAATCAGCATGTTAGCAAGACACACCACAAGCGCATTTATAGAGTGGTAATGTTTACGGTTGCGATAGGCGACCTCCTGTGCCTGTGGTGGTACCAAAGCCACATGTGTCCCATCAATAGACCCAATGACATGGGGCATCCCTCCCAGGGCATAGAACTCACCCTTGACACCTGTCAACTGCTCACGAGTTGGAAAATTGATGAATTCATCCAGGTGCTCCAACATGGCTTCTACAAAATCATGCAGGACACGGCTGAACATGGTCTGTGACGTGCCACCCACATCAGCTATGGTGAATTGAAACGTACCGGTGGCAAAAAAATGTAGGGCTGCCATCACCTTCATCTTGGGGGTCAGCGCAGTAGGATACCTGTGTCGCGGTTGGAGGTGTTGTTCAAGCTTTGCGGTCAAGTTCTCAATCAACTGTTGCGAGAAGCGGTAACGTCTTATACAGTCACGTTCCCTCATGGCAGCCAAGTCTGGCATTGGTCGGGGGAGAGGCAGTGCCCTGCAGAAAATTGGAAGGAATAACGAAGAGTGAGTACCTAACAACATCAATGTCAATGAACTGAGCACATGCTCAACTGCTACTACACATCTGCTAAATACAGAGTCAGGTCTGTGCTATACATCCAGGACACGTATGCCAGCCAGGTGATACTCCTACGACAAGCCAGCTACACCCGTTGATAGTCAAGTTCTACATGACATGGCAGGAAACTAGCTGTGGGCCAGTTTAAGTGAACAGCCAGAGACATCACAGGAGTGACATACATCCACATATCTGCATTTGAAGGATGTCATCTCATACAGACTGCTGGCGGCAATCTAGACGCACAGGTCACATGTAAATTTCAAATGTACAGATCATACACATAGCGATGAAGGGGTACACGTGAAAAACGAAAACACAGACATGGATACGGCGCAGATATGTCCTCATGTCATAAAATCATCTTTGAAGCATCCAGACACACGTAACGTGTGAATCCACATGTGGCATGGTGTGCGTATATGTGTGCCATGCCCATCTACACACAGACACATGTTGGATGCAGCAACAGCAGATGCAGTTAACGGAACAACAACAGCAAGCTCATGGGAACACATGACACACACACGACATAGTCACATCGGGGCACGCTGGTACTTAGATGTTAGGTGTTAGTGTCCCTGTCCCTGGCATCAGGGGACATTTGCGGGTGTTGGTGACTGTGCCATACCAGTGATGCAGTGCTTGACACGTTTGTACTACATGCACACATGTGCAAAGTGGGAAGGGGAAGTGTGCCACATACTGCCCCATCACACATGACATGTGTACACAGGTCATCACACATCTATTGTGCTAAAACATGAGGAGACATGTGCCACATCACTGCCTGACACACCTAGGCCCTGCACATGTAGGACTGCAATGACTATGACTTGATGTACAGCCGTGCACGAGTCTGACACCTCCATTCCATTCGTGTGCGTCTCCTATCACCGGTGTAAGCTGTGAAACGCACCGTACACACGCTCTGAGGGTGTGTGAACGGTCCGTATCATCACATTGGTGTTCCCACCGGAGTACGGGTGTGTGTACAGACCATACACACGTACATGTACTACCAGTGTGTACGCGTATGTGTATGAGCAGTGTGTACACATACGTGTACGACCAGTGTGTAGACATACGTGGACTACCAGTGTGTGCACGTACGTGTACGACCAGTGTGTACACATAGGTGTACACACTGGTCGTACACGTACGTACACGTACGTGTACACACTGGTAGTCCACGTACGTGTACACACTGGTAGTCCACATACATGTACGAGCAGTGTGTACACGCACGTGTACGAGCAGTGTGTACACCTATGTGTACACACTGGTCGTACACGTACATGTACACACTGCTCGTATATGTACGTGTACGACCAGTGTGTACACGTGTACACGTACGTGGACTACCAGTGTGTACACGTACGTGTACGACCAGTGTGTACACCTACGTGTACACACTGGTCGTACACGTACTTGTACACACTGGTAGTCCACGCATGTGTACATACTGGTAGTCCATGTATGTGTACACACTGGTCATACACGTACGTGTCAAACGCAATGTGCAACTGGTGTGGTAGGAGTATGTGTGAAACGCACCGTACCTGTGTGTGGATAGTTAAATTACATAGGGACACATGAGGGACAAGTATTAGGGCCTAAATGCATGCTGGTTGTCATGGATACCGATTTTCAAGTTCAAATTTTCAATCATGTGGCCTGGAATAGGCAGTTGGCAACTAAATACAATGTTGCAAAGTGGTTGTTGACTTCACATCATGCTCAAATTTTGAACCATGCAAAGGACCTCACTGGGGTATGTTTAAAGGGATTGGAGGAAACGTAGGATGCAAATGAGACTGACCAATCACTCTGTACCCCTGTAAATGAAACAGCCCAGCAAGGCAGATATAAGTCAGCCAGAACCCATGAGAGGGCACTTGCCTGCACTACCTTACACTCAACACCACTGCTGCTGCTTGTGCTTCCTCTGGCACCATGTCAGGGTCTGTGGAGAGGGCCCAGCCTTTCACCCATGAGGAGAATGAGGCATTGCTTGATGTCATCCTCCCACAGTACCCTAGCCTGTATGGGAGACCAGGGGAGCAGGTGAGTGCTGACTCCACTAGCTTTGACTGTGCACCTTTTTTGTGAGTGTCACTTCTGGCATTGTGTCCAGGTGTGACAGACATGCAATGTTGTTTAGCGTGGGTCCCAGGGGGGGGGGGGGATGGCTTATGTCACCCATGCAGAGCATGATGTAGTTCCTGTGTGCACTCCTCACTTGCATTGTGCTTACTGTGACATTCACTGCATAGTGCATGGCACATTCAGCCTGCCCAATCCTTATGCCAATTTTTGTCCTATTGTCCAGAGGTGATTCCCTGCCCCCCCCCCGTGTGACAGGTGACTGTACCCACAGATGTGTGTGAGTTGGGTGGAGCTGTGGTGAGAGTGTCCAAATGATGTGTACGCCCCCTGGACATTGATGTGTGTGAATGTTCCTTGTCATGTGGGTGAGTGTCTATGTGGAGTGTTGCACCCCAGCTGCATGGAGGAGGCAACAGCTCCACCCAACTGATGCGAGAAGTAAGCTGTGCAGAGTGTCTGACTTGCTGAGCTAGCACCACACCTGTGACACCCCACAGGCAAGTGGCACATGTGCAGAGTGAGGTTTGTATCCGCTGTTGCCAATGGCAGGTGATTGATCTGTGCCTGTGTGTGTCTGTGTACTCTGCTGAGGTTGCGTCAGTGGCCTGGGGCATGTGACTGCTTGGAGGTGCTGTCCATCAGCCTGGTGTTGCATGTGATGCACAGCGTGTGCCATGATCATGGAGTGTGTTGCACCCCTCATGCCACCTGTGTACTTTCAATGCCATGTAGTGCATTGGGGCTTCCACATAGGCTAATGTCCCTATGACAAAGGTGCTATTTGTTGCCAGCACACAATGCCCTGTTCAATATATCAAAGATGTTCAAATGTGTGTCTCTGTGACATGGAGCAGGTGTAGTGATGTTGTCTCACTTTGTCATCCTCACAGGTAACTGCCTACGCCAAGGGGGAGATATGGAAGAGGGCCGTCAGGGCCGTGAGATCTGTGGAGGGTCACAGTCAGCGCCTCGCCCAGGTGAGGAAACGCTGGCAGGACATCCGGTGCTGGACCCGGAGGATCGCCCGGTGGCAGCTGAAAGACTCACCTCCACACAAGCACGGCGGGGGCCGACGACTGACCCAACAGATGAAGCGTGTCCTGGCGGTGGTCTTCCCTGACTTGGATAGGCGGTTACAGGAGTTGCAGCAGCAGGAAGGGGGTAGGTACATGTGTGTTTGTTGTGTGTCACCAGCTTTTGGAAGTGCTCAGTTGCCTGGATACACAGCGAGGGTTAATTTGTGCAGTGCATATCCTGTTCCCCAAAGTCAAACGGTGCTGTTCCTCCTCCCTTCCCCTAAATGACATGAGTTCCCTGGTCTGTGTGTAATCACTATTGCACATGGTCATCTAGGCTGCCAGTTAATCCAAGTGCACATTGCTTTCTGCATCGGGGGGGGTCTGAGACATGTGTTGTTACCTTGCCTGTGCCCTGTCCTGTACAGTCATTTGGGGGTCCATATTAGTTGGCAATGATGCTGAGTCTCAACATAGGAGTGTGATTTTTCAAATGAACAGACTTGCAGCATGCATTAACAATGTTGTGGCCTCAGACATGATGTGCATGAGTGGGAGATATGCATAGTGCCGGGACGGTAGCTCAGGTTACAGCCAGATAATTCCAGGACCATGGAGCAGTGTTCCCACTACAGTCCCCTAAGCAACCCTTGCATCGGAATCATGTGTGTCATCCAACACTGTGCCCATTCTCTGTGTGTTCAGCATAGTTTGGCCTCTGTGGCATAGTTCCATGCCCTCATTTGTATTTATCTAAAGTGTGCTACATGTGCCCATTGTACAGGCTGACCCCATTTTGCTTGTGCATCCTCACACTGGGCAGTGCCTGTGTGTCTATGTACAACTATCTGTTGATGGTTGTTGGTCACAAATATGTGTTGGCAGCCTCACGAGGTGATGTGGATGGAGTACATTTAGGAGTTCTTGATGCACATTAGAGTAAACCCAGATTAAGAGGTGTCACTTCAGGATCTGTCTCAATCACATTGTCTCAAGTATGGGGGGTTTGTGCGGGCAAGGCCTACATGTCCAAACCTTATGTCTCCTTGCCGGGTCTGACCTGTGTGTGATAATTGTCTGGACAGATACTCAACATGCAGTGACCCAGTCATGTTGTGCTGGGTTTCATGTTTGTGCTTTGCAGCATGTGTCAAAAATGGAAATAAATGGCTCATGCTCATCCATTTTTGCCACCAGTGTGTGGGCGAGATGCTACGTAGTTTGGTCTGTGTGTGCTGACATCTGTGTGGACATTCTTGCTTGCCATGAGGGTGTCTCCTCAGTGCAGGTGCTCCTTATCCCGACGCATTGCAGGCCCATTAGCTAATGCATTGTCCTGTGTTTGGACATGTGTGCCACTCCACATGACAGGCAGTGGGTCAGATGTGTTGCCAACTGTGTCATCATGGTACAGATGTCCATGTGACAGGTGGCATGATTCAAGTTTTTAGTCAATAAGTATTGTACCTTGGCACTCACTACACTTGTCAACATGTCTCAATTTTTCATATGCTTCATTTTGCTAGTTGGTTGTGAAGGACAATAATGTGCCTGCATGATAGATGTCTCCCAGGAAAGTGCAAAATAAAGTACTTTTACACTTTCCGTGGACACGCAGGCACATTTCACTGGAAGGCACAGTTTGATTACCACTTGTTTTCTGAATATACATATCCATGTTCACACAGTGTGTTTGCATGTGTGTAAGTCCTTGGTTGTTGCTGATACAAACTTACGAGTGTCAAGTCATCCAGACCACCGTGGTGCCATGTATATGTACTTACTGATACCCCATTTCTTATTTACAGTGGCTTTTTAGAATTCGGCTGCCAGCTCATACAATAACTGTGTAAATGTATTTTTGTGTGCACATCATTGTGTGACTTCTGTCATACAGGCAGATGTGTCTTCTGTTCACGAAGTGGCACATTCACACATTCTAAACATGTACATTGTATAAAGTGTAGTGAGTCCCAAGGGATTGCAATGTTTTTGGCTATGGTTTCCTAAGTACTCACAGGTCTCAGAGTGTGGGGACACCTTCAGTATTGAGGTGTGTTATTTGGCCTTGGGTGCACCAATACTGTTTCGTTCACAGTGAAGAAGAGGTGGCATGGATTCATATTCTTGCTGTGCTCAACTGTCCCCAGACACTAGCTTCTCAGTATAATTCGATATCAAGTTATTTGCTGTTGTGTCATGATCTCCATTGTTTCCAAGTGTCATGGTGGGTCAACCAACTGGGGAGTGCAGGGTTACATATGTGCGGACTATTCTACATGTTACTCATGATGCATTTCCTGATATGCACTGTGACATTTTTATTGGGACTCATGTGTCTGTTGTATACAGGTGACTTATTTTTTTCTGTCTCTTCACCTTGCCCACAGCATCATCGGAGGATACCGAGGGAGACACCTGCACGGACGTGGAGGAGGGATCCAGCACCGCTGCCACCACTGCTGCCGAGTCTGCGGGAGCAAGTGGCACGGAGGGCGAGGGGAGTCAGGCGGAGGACCTGTCTAGTGACAACACTGACTACGACGCAGACGGGTCCGATGCTGAACTCCTCCAGGGGGCGGAGGCTGCTACGACACCTGGCAGCAGCACTACATCTGTCACCTCCCCCTCCATTCCCATCACCGCCCTCCCAGTTGCTCCGGTCCCTTCTGTCCGTGCTAGGCAACACCGTGTCTCCTTCGTGCCAGGCACCGCACCCCCTGCCCCTGTCCCCCCTGCTGCCCTCACTGCAGAGTCTGTGGACATTCTGCAGCAGTTGCAGGTTGGCCAGACATCGCTGCTGAATGTCCTCCATGGCCACACCCGAATGATGACACAGATGGTGTCGTACATGGAGGGCATGTCATCAGCGATGTCTGACCAACGGATGTTGCTGAGGTCCATGGACTCTTCACTGACGGCAGCAGTGAGTCTCCTGCAGCGCTTCGTCCCCCCCTACCCCTGCACCATCCACACTTCACACTCCCATACCTGTCCCATGCACACACAGACATTCACAAGCACGCACCCCACCAGACACAGGCAGCACACCACCACGTAAGGGCAAGCACACTCCTCCTGGCACGCACACTCAGGGGGATGAGGGCACACCCACTGGGTCTGGGGCACACAGGCATACACGCAGCCACAGTCCGATGCCGTATGGCGCACTAACCAGTCCCTCCAAAGGCACTCCCCTCGGCTCCCCTACCACACATCCAGAAAAAGAGGCCTACTTGGCTGTGCTGGGCCTCAGCCCCTCTGGCTCTCCAGCCCGCAAACGGGAACGGCACTCCACGGGTAGGGGAGTTGAGTCCCCCCCCTGTCCCCCTCCTCCCCCAGTAGCGCTGCACCCCATCATTCCGACCCCCCCTCCTTTGAGGCTGTGTTTTCTTCGGGTGAAGGTGAGACGCTGGACGACCTGGCAGCAGTGTGCAGCGCCGAGCTGACCTCCACCTTTGGCGCTGCCCCACCCCCTGTGGTGGAGGTGTCCGTCCCTGCACCCACCACACCTACCCTTACACCTCCTGTCCCTGCGGTGCCTGGTCCTTCCCCACATGATGCTCCCCCAGTCGAC
Organism: Triturus cristatus; assembly: GCF_964204655.1. Classification (NCBI taxonomy): domain Eukaryota; kingdom Metazoa; phylum Chordata; class Amphibia; order Caudata; family Salamandridae; genus Triturus; species Triturus cristatus. The sequence continues at coordinate 256,347,918 of NC_140586.1, forward strand.
GAACCTGAGGGTTCTAATGTGCAGGCAAGCTAGGGGAGACGCGTGGCCATGTGTCCCTCCCAAGGACTTCAGATCTGGACTGGCCATGTGCCTTTGTAAATAGTGTCCTTAACTACATTTTAATTTAATGCTGAATAAAGCATTTTCTTTTCAGTTTGAACACATTTGCATTTCAGGTATTGATGTGGGTGCTGATGGTCCCGGAGTTGGGGTGGTGGTTTCAGGAAAAAGTTGTAGTCTGATGCTAATGGGGTGGACCATGGTATCTGCGTGCCATCACAATGTCTCTGCAAAGTATATTTGGTCGTGTGTGCTATTTGTGTTTGGAGACATTGTCCCAAGGACTGTTCCTTGCTCTGTGGCACCTGACATCTACCCTGCAGGGAGTTGCAATTTTGTTGTACTGACCTGTGTCTACATTTCCTTTGTTGGTGACGGATCCCTTCAACTATGGCCATGCCTGCTCAGCAATGTCTCCGGCTGCATCCTCTGTGCCATCCTTGCTAGTCACTGTACTTGTGTATTGAGTATGTTGTCATGCCTTAATGGCGACATTCAGCATTTTCCGCACTATGCATGTGTGTTATCCCAGCCTAACACACATTTGGTACTTGTTCTGCAGGGTATTTGAGCACCTGACTGACAATTGTGGGCATTGTATCTGTGGGAAGTCCACCCTATTCCTTCCATGAGAGGCAACATCTTGGTGCCTGTCCCAGCACCTGTACATTCCTATCAGTCCTGGGATGTGCGTGACAATGTGTGTTCCCTTTGACTCTCTTAGTGTAGTGGCCATTGACATGAGTATACAGTCTTGTGGCATGATCTCTGTGTGTGTATTGTGCTGCATCCGCCAGGGGTGGGTATGCATGTGTCATTTGTCCTCACACCCACATGTGTTGTGTCATGCAGTGGGGGAAGGACATCCATCCTCATGGTAGTGGGACACTGCTGTCAGTGATGTGTTGTTATGGCACTATCAACATAGTCGAACATTAGGGATGCGTACATACACCCATGGAGTTGTGCTCATCTGATCATGATGTACACACCCCCATGACTCTCTCCACTGCTGGTATTCCTCTGCACCCACCCCTCACATGTCTCTGTCCACTGCTGGGAGTGTTAGGCACCCACCCCTCATATGTCTCTGTCCACTGCTGGGAGTGTTAGGCACCCACCCCTCACATGTCTCTGTCCACTGCTGGGAGTCCTCTGCACCCACCCCTCACATGTCTCTGTCCACTGCTGGAAGTCCTCTGCACCCACCCCTCACATGTCTCTGTCCACTGCTGGTATTCCTCTGCACCCACCCCTCACATGTCTCTGTCCACTGCTGGTATTCCTCTGCACCCACCCCCATGTCTCTGTCCACTGCTGGGAGTCCTCTGCACCCACCCCTCACATGTGTCTGTCCACTGCTGGGAGTCCTCTGCACCCACCCCTCACATGTCTCTGTGCACTGCTGGTATTCCTCTGCACCCACCCCTCACATGTCTCTGTCCACTGCTGGCATTCCTCTGCACCCACCCCCATGTCTCTGTCCACTGCTGGGAGTGATAGGCACCCACCCCTCACATGTCTCTGTCCACTGCTGGGAGTCCTCTGCACCCACCCCTCACATGTCTCTGTCCACTGCTGGGAGTCCTCTGCACCCACCCCTCATATGTGTCTGTCCACTGCTGGTATTCCTCTGCACCCACCCCTCACATGTCTCTGTCCACTGCTGGTATTCCTCTGCACCCACCCCCATGTCTCTGTCCACTGCTGGGAGTCCTCTGCACCCACCCCTCACATGTCTCTGTCCACTGCTGGGATTGATAGGCACCCACCCCTCACATGTCTCTGTCCACTGCTGGGAGTCCTCTGCACCCACCCCTCACACGTCTCTGTCCACTGCTGGGAGTGATAGGCACCCACCCCTCACATGTCTCTGTCTACTGCTGGGAGTCCTCTGCACCCACCCCTCACATGTCTCTGTCCACTGCTGGGAGTCCTCTGCACCCACCCCTCACATGTCTCTGTCCACTGCTGGGAGTGATAGGCACCCACCCCTCGCATGTCTATGTCCACTGCTGGGACTCCTTGGCAGGCACCCACCCACCCACCCGCACCCTTAGTGCTGTACACTGCTGTCCTGGCCATGTACACACCCCAATATACTGGTTATATGCTGCACCAGGCCCTAAGCCAACATTCGTGGCGTGTGTACGCCTTGTATCACTAATGTACTGGTGCCCTAGAGGTATGGGTGATGCGGTCCGTACCCCCGCTCTGAGGGCGTGGGTACGGCCCTTATCACCATTGTAGTGGTGATGTAGGTGTACGCGCCATACCCATGCCCTCAGAGCAGGGGTACGGCCCGTACCACGTGTACCCCTACATCACCACTACAATGGTGGTACGGGCCGTACCAACGCTCTGAGGGCGTGGTTACGGGCCGTACCACCATTGGAGGGGTGATGTAGGGGTACGCACTGTACCCACGCCCTCAGAGCGTGGGTACGGCCCGTACCATGCGTACCCCTACATCACCACTACAATGGTGGTACGGGCCGTACCCACTCTCTGAGGGCGAGGTTACGGGCCGTACCACCATTGGAGGGGTGAAGGAGGGGTACGCGCCGTACCCACGCCCTCAGAGCGTGGGTACGGCCCATACCACACGTACCCCTACATCACCACTCCAATGGTGGTACAGCCCGTAACCACGCCCTCAGAGCGTGGGTACGGCCCGTACCACCATTGTAGTGGTGATGTAGGTGTACGCGCCGTACCCACACCCTCAGAGCGTAGGTACGGCCCGTACCACGCGTAACCCTACATCACCACTCCAATGGTGGTACGGGCCGTACCCACGCTCTGAGGGCGTGGTTACGGGCCGTACCACCATTGGAGTGGTGATGTAGGGGTACGCGCTGTACCCACGCCCTCAGAGCGTGGGTACGGCCCATACCACGCGTACCCCTACATCACCACTACAATGGTGGTACGGGCCGTACCCACGCTCTGAGGGCGTGGGTACGGCGCATACTCCTACATCACCACTACAATGGTGGTACGGGCCGTACCCACACTCTGAGGGCGTGGTTACGGGCCGTACCACCATTGTAGTGGTGACGGGTCCGCGGACGCGGGGATTGGTGGACACACCCCCCGAAGTGACCAGACCCTGGAGGTAATGTATGGACAGTATATGGTATTTTAAAAATTAGGTAGAGGTTATGTTTCCTGCCCCTCGCCCCCCCTTTGCCCCTGGGTGTTGTGCTGACCTTCTGCGGCGTGCGCGGCGGTTTCGGTGCACCAGGTCGTAGGCTAGGAGGGCCGGGATGACACGTAGGATGGGGTCCATGGCTGTCCGTCGCTTACTGCTGCTCCTTCTTCGCGTCGTCCTCAATTTCCCGGGAGTTTTTTGCTGCCGTAAAAAATGATCCGTGCGGAGTGACGTAGGCACAAATCGTACTTGCTGGTCCGTAGAACGCTGCCTGACTCCGTCCGGACGTCACGTACGCGATGTCCCAGATCGGAATTGTGGGTATTTTTTCGTCGCACGTAGTTTTTTACGATTCGTACGGAAATGGTATTTCTGTACGAATCGTACTTGCTGGTTTGTAAGGTGCATTTCCCGGGTACGAGTCGTACGGAGAATACGCTCCGTACGACCATTCGTACCCGGGTTTTACAGGATCGGAATCAGCACCTCGGTGGCAGCCTGATTGTTGGTAAAACTGAAGCTCACCCCCCCCCACGCCCAATCTTACTGACAAAGCTACGCCCTTGCCCTGGTTTCAGGTGTCATAAGGGTGGGAGTAGATATAAAAAGTAAGATTGTAAATTTCAAAAAAGCTCTATGTTATCACTGTGGTCAAAGTGTAAAACATCTCTCTTTCGGGACATGTGGTACTTTGGTTCACTGACGTCTATTTTCCCACCATAGCAATTTACACAGTGATGGCACCTTAGAGCTTGGTTGAGACCTTGTCATTGTTTGCATTTTAAACATAGAAGAAAGAGACAAACAAAAATGTGGTCAGTGATTCATGGTGAAGAGATCCAGAGAGGCCACTTGAGTCTTAGGTGGTAACGCCTTGCCATGCAGTTGCCAGTGAGGTACGAGTTTCAGCACACCATTATGTAATTTTGTGCAGTAGTATTGGGCTGGTGGAGTTTCTTGGGGTCATCATACTTATTTTTTACAATTTGGGCTTTCTTCCAATTGCATTTTGTCGTGCTTAAAATAATCTCTATTTGCCATCCAACATTGAGTGCATGAGCTGAATGGAGATATATTTGACTTATTTGAGAGAGTACCAAATAAAGGACTCATCTACTGTTTAAGATGTGAGATGAGGATGGGAGTACATTTATTCTGTAACACATTTCTGGAACACAGGCCTACATTTATGGTAATTACTCCTTGAAGGAGACTATTGAGAGTTCTGTGCACTCTGCTTGGGCGCAGGTTCCAGATTTCCTAGCACTTTGACCAGTTTTGCATCACTTTTTGGACACTAACCCATTGCAAAGTGTTGGGGTGGCATTTATAAGGCAATGCAAACCAGGATGTGTATTGGAAAGTATAGCAAAGTAATGCAAACTGTGCAATGCACTGCATTGTTGCATTGTTTGTGTCAGGGTGGCATTCCATGGGTGGTGCATGGTTGCTCCTATGCCAGCACCCCTGGGTTTGACTCAAATCCCCAATTTCTAACATTCTTCGACAGAAATTTGTGCCAAAACCTTATCCATCCTCAAGGCAGGCATTACGAGGAAAAATGTTTTCATTTCTCTTTATTTTTCCAATTTTGCATGTGTGCTGCTTTATACAGCAAACATACAGAGTGGGAAAAGTATTGAACATTAGTTTTTGTACTGGTAAGGTTTCCTTACAGTACAAAGCATATGCTTTAGAGAAAACACACAATCTTGCACTGTGTCACAAGAGTGTGTGTGGTGGTGCATGGCATCCAAAAGGCAACAGTGCCAGGGGGAGTTAAAAAATGTGCCATATCTTACTTCTCTCTCCTTTTGTGTCAAGTATTAGTAAATTTGGGCCTAAGTTCCAGCTAAGGGAAAGAAGGCATTGCATGGGCACCTATGAACAGAATACCTCAGTGTCTATGAGATACACAGAAGTTGTAGGTAACAAGGAAGGCATTTGTCTATAGTGGTGCAAGAGCTGTGACAAAAGATGCAGCATGGACAGCCTATGTTGCCATCCACACAAGACCTTCAGGTAGTACTGGAAAGGACAGGGGATAAAATAAAAAATATAAAAGCAATTCACTAGATCAGGAGAGAAGCTACCTAAGAGGGAGGGGAGGAAAACAGTGCCTTTAAAGACAAAATCCAGTTACCGCTGGCAGTCAGCACCAGTGATTTTTGTAATGCTGGTTTATTGTGTTATTTAATAGAGTTACTGAGTTACCGGGCACTCTGTTTGCTTAACAGATTGCACCAACCAAGGCAGGTGGCGAACTTGGGTGACTTCTTTATTAAGGTAGCTAATTATTTTACTTTATTTTGTGTAACTATGTTCAAAACATATGTATTGAGTTCTTTCTGTTCCTTGTTAAATGACAGCATGCATATATTGGACACCACCTCTTGCTTCCCCAGTACCAGAGGAATCAGCTGCTTTTTGTAAAATTTGCCAGGATAATCAAAAGGAGGTGTTTTTGTAGAACTATCCATCCTCCAGAGCCAAAAGGGGACTCTTAGGGTAAGCATGTAGCTTATTCTCAACCACCTGGGCTAGACCTCTCTAAAGTGATGCTCCTAGCACCAGAGAAATTGAGGCGGAAGGCGTCTTCCCACTCAAGGCACTTTGCTTGGCAACTAATTTGGGAACATAGTCCATGGTGAAAAACGAGTTCTGAGAGTTCTCGAGGTCAACCGAAGAAGCCCAAACCTTCCTCCAAAGAATAGTAATGGCCTTACGGCTGCATGTTGTTTGTAATATACGTTCTTATCACATATGTGATGTAATTGTGTGTGGGTAAGCATCCTGGCATAACGGCCTCCCTTTTGGACATTCCACTCCAAGCAACCTGAAAATATGTGAAATAAAGACCATTCACTGGATCATTCCAGTCTTGCTCACACAACTTAGAATCCAATCCATTTATATTCCAAATGACAAACTGCGATTTTTTTTCGTGACAGGGATAAGCATTCAGAAAAACTCTCTCCTGCTCTTCCCACCCTGAAAGAAACTTCCAATTGAAGCTAAGAGTAGCTAAAAACTGCCCTGCTCTGTTCATAGTTTTTCACATCGATCATCCCTAACTAACGGTCAGAATGCTTATTATCATAGTGGTACTTTTTCACTCAGAAATTTTGAAAACCTTCTGTCGGAACATTCAGCCTCAAAAAGCACACCTTAAATCACACTTTTCCAGGCAGAACTCTTAAACTTGGGATTCACTGCCTCCTGCCTCCAAAGAAATCCTTTTCATGGAACTTCAAAGGGAATCTCAAAAGCCTTCAGATCATTGACACAATATCGAAACCATAAATATTGTGATACTAAAATCATGTCAAAAGAAATCGATCACAAAAATATTGATTTTCTATACATATAATGAATGGTAAGTACAAACACATCGGAAAAAACCCCATCGTTTTACATTAATATCAAAATATATATACACAAATATCGTTTTTTACTATATGTAGTTTAAATAAGTACAACTTAAATATTTTACCATATAACATTAATATAATGTGAATGAAATATGTTTAAATAATATTAAAAATATATATATATTTACTAATCTAAACACACACACACAAATATATATGAATGTGTGTATGTTTATATACAAATATATAATGTAAAACTAATAAAAAATATATTTATTTAACTTATATTATAAACGTATATTTGTTTTTAGATTGCCCAAACATCATGACAGCATCAGATGTCCACCTGATATGCGATTTACAAGCACTACAAAACGAACAGTCCACACAAGTTCAGCCAGTGTCTACACAGACAACAATGGAATGCCAGCAAATTAATGTCTTCGATACCATCAACACAGGGTTCAAATAAAATATACTTTTTAGTCAATCATGCCAAGGGATGCAATAGACATATTCAATGAACAGGTAACAGCACAAATAAAGAAACTAAATTATAAAACACAAGGAGCTTTAAAACTTCAAAACGCACAAAAGTATAAATACCGCCAATTAATAAAGAAACTTCAAGATAATGACCAAATCGTCATAAGGAATTCCGACAAAGGTGGAAATTTAGTAATATGGCCTAAAATACAATAAATAAAAGAAGAAATGCAGCAACTAAATGATCGCAACTGCTTCAAACGAAGTAACAACCAAATCATCAATGTCATAAAAAATGATTTTTATTCTAAGCTGCTGGCCTGGAAAAGTGCAGGACTATTAAACCAAGATGAATACAAGTTCCTAAAGAACGACCATCTGATGATACCTGTCATCTATTTCATCCCAAAGGTGCATATAGACATTTCTAAGCCACCAGGAAGACCGATTATTTCGGCAAAAAACAAGTCTGATGGAAAATACATCATGTTAGATTGATTATTTTCTATAGGAACATGTATGTGCCCCACCATCATACATACAAGATACAAGTTACCTTTTGTTTACAACTGTCAGTGGGAAGAGGACTACTTATTAATGACTTTAGATGTGTCTGCATTGTATACTAGTATACACCACAAAGATAGGATTAGAGCATTGGAGCACTTTCTGGGTACTAGAGCAATAGGCTTATACCAACACAACAAAATGCTAATTAGTATGACCAAATTCTGCTTCCAAAATAATTTTTTCATGTTCCAACATAAAAAATTTCAGCAGCTCAGAGGGGTGCCAATAGGGGCCAGCTTTTCACAGAGTTATGCTTGCCTCCATATGGGGTGGTGTGAAGCAATGATCCTCAACACCACCCACAAGGAGACACTGGATAAACATGTGGTCAAATGGATAAGGTATATAGATGACCTTTTTGTAATTTGGCAGGGCAGTAAGTAGAGTGTAATAGAATTTGTCACACGCATTAATAATAACAATATCAATCTCCATTTTACGTATGACATCAGTGAGAAATCAGTTTGCTTTTTGGATGTAGAGGTCTTCATAGCTAACAAACAAATAGACACCAAACTACATCACAAACCAATGGCTGGCAAAACCATCTTGCACACATCAAGCTTCCACCCTAAACATACCATACATTGCATCCCTTATGGAGAAATGCTTAGGGTGAGAAGAATATGTAGTAGGGATGTAGACTTAAAAAGTGCACGGGCAGAGAGCAAAGCATGGTTCCTAGCTAGAGGCTGCTCAGAAAGTACCATTGATATAGCTATCAACAAAACAAGGGATCAGTGCAGGGCAGACTTATTATTTAAAACATCAGATAGCAAGTCTAGGGCACCAAGAACAGATTATGCAATACAAGATACAGAAAAGACGAGGCTAATCCTAACATACAATAAACGGAGGAATAGCCTATGTAGCATAATCAAGAAAAACTGGCCTATTGTTCTGAATGATCCGGTTTTAGGAGAAAGGCTGCATAAAAATCCAGCTATAACTTTCAGAAAGGCAACTTCTGTGAGTGACTCCCTAGTATGCAGTAGACCGGAAGTAACAACTAATTCCAGTTGGTTTACAAAGGGGAAGGGTTTTGTAAGATGCCCTGCATGCCGTGCATGCAAGTTTGGTATCAATAAAACCACCTACCTTACACCGTTTAAAGATCAGCCAATCAAAATTCAAAAACTCTTGACATGCAAAACTGAATATGCAATCTATGTGCTGGAGTGAAAAACACACGTGAACAAGGCTTCGGCTGAAACGCATTGTGTGGATTAAAACTTGGTAACATCAACTCTGTACTTTGCCTATTCTTCCTGAGAGCGTATTTTACTGGATTTTGGTTTTGGATACTTATAACCGGCATGCTCCGCCGGGATATACGCCACCCTCCCAGGGTCCCAGGGTCCCAGCATCTCAGAAGGAGTTATTTGCTAGATTGGATTTATCTATATAAAGCTACATTGTTTGGCTTTGAATTGCTTCACAAGTAGGGAGTAATGCAACACAGTGTAAAGCGCAGCCTTGCCTTTCTGTATGCTAGGGAGGCATTCCATGGGTGTTGCAGAGGCTGTTCCCACACAATTCCCATGGTTTTGATACATTCCCAAAATTACAAGGACTTGTAAACTCTGGAATGTGTTGAAATCTTACGCCTCTCCAGGTGAGGCATAACTAGAAGAAATATTTTCATTTCTTCTCGTTTTTTCCACTTTCCAAATGAGGTGCATTCTGCAACACACATAGAAAGAGGAAAACTCCTGTTTGGATTGTTTTTGTGCAGGAAAGTACCCTTTCCTGCACAAACTCAAATCTCTCTATAATGCAGGCACCCATTCACCATGGTGCAAGGGTGCCTGCGTTGACGCTAGGCTGCCGAAATGGCACCAGCGCAGGGAGAATGGGCAGTAATGCACCATATTGGATAAATGCGGTGCATTTCTACACTTTCCCTGTGGCGCAGGGCAGTGCAGCAAAGAGACTTGCTGCGCTGCTCTGCGCCACCAATCCCATAAATATGCCTCTTTGTTTCTACAAGTCTTGCACAGTGAACGTTGTGCCTGTAAAATGTCCTAAAGATCCAGGTGCACAAGCTAGACGGTGTGATAAGGTGAAGCAGCGTACATCATTATTGTATATTGATTCTTGTCAATACCATGACATGACACAAGGGCGTAGCCCAGGTTCCTACAGCCCCTGCTGTGGAGGGAGACCCCCAACACTTCAGGAGGCCCCCTAACATATTCAGGGCCCCAATCAGGACAAGTTCAATGAGCATCTGGGAAATATGGGAGACTCGAGTGGCCCTCATCATAGTCTGCAGTGTGGACCTGTCGTTTTGCGATATGCCACTGCTGTGACAATTGATCCACGTTGTACATTTTACAGTACAATGTTTGTCTCAACTTCAGCAAAAAAAGTTCCATGTGAAAATTTGTGCAAAATGCCCCCCATGTAAAAAAAACATACGTATAAGACGAATGGTTTGCACATGAATCTAAGTTTCTTGACTGTTTCTTTGAGTCGTAACACGTAGATTGCAACAATGTCACTAAGGTTTGCAGCGTTGTCGGCGCCATTTTGTTTCTATGTTTTGCACAATTGACAGGTTGAAATATGGAATTTGCATGACCGACCTGTTGAAAAATGATATTTTGGGCAAACGTCATATTTCGTACGTTTCTGATCTTGAAAAACTGCTTCACAAAGATGTAAAGTAAATAATTGAGTGCCTCATCTCAAAAGGATATAGCGTTCCTGGCAGAAGTAACCATCGATTCTCTTGTGATTACTGCAAAGAATTGCACAAGTTGCTTGCGGCACAGGCTGGCCGTGAGAATAGATGTTCTCCCTTCTTGATGCACTCCTCCTCCGCGCCTGTCACATCTGATCAGCGTTGACTCTCCTTGCTAAGTGGAAAGATGCGGAAGACATCCTTTCTTACTCAGCTCCTGCCACGAGGGAACTCATAACAGCAACATTTGCCTCCGGAAATATTGTTCACTAGTATCCAGTGAGGCTAAGAAAGAGAAGACAAATGAGAGCGGACGAGCAAAGGCTCAGAAATTCAACTTTTATTTTGAATCCTTTTACAAAGTCTAATGTGATCTTCTTCATATCCAAGAAAAAGGCCATTCTTGGGATTGCATTATGTGTTAGGAGCCCTTGTCAATATCCATCCATGCATCCATGCATCCGTCCGTCCGTCTGTCTGTCTATCTATTCACTGAAAAAAACTACGGTTAACGCTCCGTTAAACTTAGGTGTTTGAATGAGACACCAGCTGACGTAACAAAAAGCACTCAAATATGTCAGTTATCGTTTAGTGAACTTACAATAAATTGCCACCCAATCATGCACTGCTTATGACTTTACAAATTACATCACTCATGACATGTTAAATGGCATCATTGATGAGCACACTCATGACATATGAGTCATAGCCTTCCTGCCAGACCATGCATCCAATATGAATAAGACCTTGGACTCAGTGCCTAGACTCCGACAAGTCCCTGCACCCTACTCTGTGCATGCATCAAACCTTCACTATACAAGATCTTCAGCCATACATAGGACAAGTTTGACCCAGGGCTTAGCCTGTGGCTCTGGTCTGCACCCACCCCTCCACAACCATGCACAGACTTTAGATATACACAGTGGAGGTTGTCTGCAAGGCTTAGTGTCATACAAGAGTCTGCATCCAACATAAAATTGGGGTCGGGCAGGGGCTTGCCCAATGAGTGATCCTGTACCAATTCTCCGCATGTGGCTACCCACACTATGCATGGCCTTCAACCAGGTGAAGTGAGGAATCGTCTGCAGAGCATCACCTGTGGCCAGGCCCTGTGCCCAGCTCCTATGACCACCTAATTCCCTATATGGTCATTCTTCAGCCCTTGATAGTAAAAGCTGACCAAAGGGTCTATTGTTCGATGATTTCAGTGGCTAGCTGTCCGCATGTGTTCTATCCCCACAGAGCCCATCTTTTCGGTGAATACAAATAAAAAGAGAATGACATCCATCAAAATTGCTTCACTTCTTGAATTTCCAATTTCCTTTGCATTTTTTGAAAGCTTATTGACAAATTTAAAAGAGTCCAACCACCGATTTAGCTTGTTTTAGTTCACAAAATCTATAGCACACTGTCAGAATCATCGGTTGATCTTGTTAGTAATTTCAACAAGGCTGTTATTTAAATATAATCAGTGATGTCAATAATTTCATTGAACATTTTGAGACATAATGCATTGTTGAAAAAAGTATAATATGCAGTTCACTCTTTTGAAAACAGTTTAACCTTTACTACCATTGTAAACATTGATCCTTTTGTCCTTTTATAGTCTTTTACTAGATTTTCATTGTTAACAGTAGATAACAATATAGGACTGTGTAGTATAGTATTTCATTTTACACAAATGTCAGTATATGGTTACAGCATACTGAGAGATACACTTTTGGCAGGGGTCAGCATACCTAATAATAGCGATGCGATCTAAGAGAAATAAGGCTAAAAAAGAAAAGCTAAGAAAAGTGGAGATAGAGCTGCAAGAGAATTGTAGAAGAAGAGGGCATGGAGAGAAGCATATTTACAAGTCCCAACACAGGACTGTCACTTTTAATGTCGTTCCTGTGGAACTGGGGCTTCGCCTTATTTACGAGGCGGCGTTAAGCCACTTAACGTGGCTTAACGCCGTCTGTAAATAAGGCACCCTTCCACGCTTTACTTAGCGTGAAAGGGGTGGGCGGGCAATGGGTATTGCAGTGGGCGTTCTGCCTTAACACCCATTGATTTTGACACTCCCCCTATTGACAAGGGTGGTGTAAATAGGAGGCAGCGCCAAAATTAAGACCAGTAAAAACTTGGCCTTAACATGGCGTAATGAGGAGGAATGCTCCATTTCTCCTTGTTTTTGCTGTTTCTATGTGTGCTGCATTGTTCAGCACACATAGAAACAGCACAACGCCATGAATTATTGTTTATGTGCCTTCCTTAAAAACATTTATGATTTCTGCAGCACACATAGAAGTTTCAAATCACCATTTGTGATTGTTTATGTGCAGGTAGGGACACCTTCCTGCACATAAACAATCATTCCCTCAACGCAGGTACTGCCTGCGTTGGCGCTAGGCAGCTTAATTGAGCACCAGCTCTAGGCAAAATACAGGGATGTGCCATATCTTTGTAAATACGGCTCATCCCTGCGTTTTTGGAATGGCAGAGAGTGCCGTTAGCATTTTGTGCTTAATGCCACGCTCTGCCATTGTATTGTAAATATGCCCCTGACTGTCTAAGCAAGCTTGAGTGTAGACTCAGTAAGGCCATAGAGCTCTGTGAGAGGTGATGTATTTTATTGTGTGATATTTCTAAGGGGGTTTCGGAGGGGTAATATATTGGTCAGGTTTCCTCTAGAGGTTTGTGTTCTTTTGAGAGTAAGAATGGCGGAAGATGTTAGGAGAGTTATATGCCCCTCTAGTAAATTGGGTCCAAGCCCACTATGTGTGAATTGAGAGTTGCTTAAAATCGTTCCATTCTGAGAGGATAGGTGTAAGAAATTGGGTTGCGGAGTAATTGGGGTGTGAGCCCTGGTCAAGCAGCAACCACAGTCCTTGTCAGGGTGAGGCACAAACCAAACCTAAATTAACTCAGATCAGCTCCGGAGTTCCCATTCCAAGGCCTGATACCAGTGCAGGTTTCCGGGAACCCCATTTCTTGGAACACTGGTGTTTCCTGCCCAAGAATGTGTACACAGTTTATTCCCTTATCGCACTCTCTCAGGCAGGAGACACAACTTTGCTCCTGGCCAGTGGGGCCAGTGAAAAATGGTTCTTTCACCTGGGCGGTAGCAAAGTTATGGAGCTCGCTTCTGCCAGCACCACAATGGGTTCTGGCTAGGCAGCTAGCAGGAGTCACGGGGGCTTTGGACCTCCACCCACATCCCCTAACGAAGACTACATTGTGCATGCCTCGGGTGGGCACTAAGGAACCAACTGTACAAAAAAAAGTTTTAAAAAAATGGTGCACCTGGTATTGGTGCTTATTGGGGAGCTGCAGGGGCTGCAGGGGCCTAGGGACTACCTTTATGTCAACAATGGCTACATTGTGGGTGCCTGGTTGGGCACTGAGACACTTAAAAAATATATAAAAATATGCAGTGAATAATAAACGGGCGGCAGAAGTCACTCAATTTTTCACTGCTCTGTTTACTGAGCACTCCTTAATGCCCTGCGAGGGCTTTTTAATAATGTTTTTGGATCTTGGTGGTGCCCCTGTAAGGGGCAGGAGCACCACCAGGTATTTAATGTTCTGGAGGGCTACTGGGAGTGCAGCAGCCCCCCCGTAACTTAAAAGAAAAAAACACAGTAATTCTCCGGGGTTATTGATGACTCCAGGGCAGTTTACCATATTGTGTTTTAAGCACTCGAAGCTGGGGCTGTATAATCTTCAGCTGAAGTGAAGGAACCTCTTGTGGTTTGTTCTATGACTGAACCTTTTGGTCTGAACAATGTTAAAAAAGACATGTTTATTTATGTATTTTTTAAATAATGCTTTATTGAAAATATCTTAAATGAATCAGTAATATTAAATATTGCACTGTGTGAATTCATTAAATGGACTTTTGACTCTAGTTATTGATGATTTTTTGACAAAGCAATAGGTCTGTTTTATATACGTTGATTCATTGACACCTTGATAAAGCCAAAAGGACTACCTTAATTAAAATTGCATCATTTATATGGTTACATGACATAGTTAGCCGTGGCAGGTGGGTGGCATCTGTGAATCTGGGTACCCAATGCCATGCCACGCATGACGAAAAACATATCACTTGACATTTTTTTTAAAACATCGATTCAATGAAATAAACAAAGGTTAAAGCGAGGTTAAAGCTCGGACCTGTAATAATATTTTACTTTAGATTAAAAAATGTTTATAAATTCACTGAAAAAAACAATGGCTAAAGGAATGTTATAGGTGGTGAAAATGTTAGTTCAAACATACCATATTAAATTGACAAAACTACTGAAATTCACCATTTATAGTTATCACAAGTAACTACACCTTGTGGCCTACAGTAACTTAAACTTGCACCTTTTCCATGCATTGCAAATTTTCTTAATGTTCTACAATATCATTGATAACATTGCTGCAATATCGCAAATTACATCATTGATGACAACACTGTGCATGGCGGGAGGCACCATGCCCAAATCTATATGTATTTGTTTGAAATCAATCATCTGTTCTGTTGTTGTGTATGTGTTAGGAAAGTAGAGTTTATCCTCAAACCCAGGTGGGTGTTCCGCAAAATGATCATTTGCCATATTTGTTATGTCACACCAACAGCTCTCATCCATGTTTGTGTCTTTCGAAGCATTATTCTTTTTTGGTGTGAAGTGTTTGTTCATTTTAATCATTCATCTCTTTATGTTTTGAGGAGAGAGACTGGTCATTCTGACAGTGACAACTGCCCCAGTTGCACGGAATGCACACTTTGATACTGAAAATGCTGGATACTTTATGTTAAGAGGTCACCGGGTCTTGATGTAGGTACACCTTTGCTGGGTCATCAAGATAGCTTTGGGCTATTTTCTGCCACTTACTGTGTCTGCGTTGCCTGTGCCTGCACACTTGTCGTATTAAACCAACCCATTAAAGAGGATGGCTGTGAACTTGAAGATGTTGTTGCTGTTGGTTTAGTACTTGGTGATGGTGTTTGGTGCTAGCAACCAGCACCATTCTTTCTCGAGGCTGAGGGCTGTACTTCAGTTTTGCCCTGGCCTTGAATTTGCAGTTGTTATTCTAGCACACCCACTTTGCTGATGATCTAAGTCTTGCAGATTGGCACAGCCAGTTCTGAAAAAGGAATTAAAGTAGCCAGCTCTTTTGTGCAGCGTGGATCCAGTATTGTGGCACAGTTGTACTCTTGTGAGGACACTATCTCTTTTTGAAGACTTTGATTAGTATTCAAGTGAATGATTAAGCTGTTGACCAAAGCAGCAGATTCTCGCTGGCATTTCTAAGGGCCTCATTCCAAGTTTGGCGGTGCAGGAGCGGGGCGGGGCGGTTCACCACCACCTCACTCCTGCACCGTCAAACCTGGACTCTGCCTGTCCGTCAGATTACGATGTAAATCACTGTCTGGCGGGCGTGGAGCATGGTGGTCCAACGGCAGTGCAGTAAAAAGACTCAATGAGCCTTTAATACTACCCTGCCATGGGACCGCCACAGCGCGTTCCAGCATGGCATGGCCTGTAAAGCCCATGCCATGCTGGACCTGGGGGGGTGCTTGCACACAAGAGGGCACCACATGTGCCCCCTGCATGCACCTTCCTGCATGGGACAAGGGGGGACCTGTAGGGCCCTCTCTGTTTCCCCACTGCCAGCTTTTACATTGTGGTGCTGACCGCCATGTAAGGCTGGCGGTCGGGACACAAAAAATATGCATGGCAGTGCTGCAGCAGCGCCATCATATTCTGAGCCCCTGATCGCCGTGTCACCACCAGCAAACATGGTTCCCTGTCGGTTGCGGAGGTCAAATGGAGGTCTGATGATCAAACTTGTTATATGGCAGTCTGACCGCCGGCACGGCAGTAGCCTGACTGCCAACATTGCACCCCCACAAGTCTGGCTGTCCATGGACCGCCAAACACGTAATAAGGCCATAAATGTTTCTTCCACCTTTGACAAATGTTCCTGCAGCAGGTGCAACAACGTGATCTCTTGGATCATGGTATTCTCCTCCGTGCTGACTGACTGTGTCATCATTTAAAAAGGGATTGCCATTTGGATCAGGCACTCTTATAGCACCCCTTTTTTACATCTCAAATTATCCTGGTGTTTGCAGTAGCATCCCTTCTCCTTTGAATTACATATTAACTGATAGGCCTGTGCTGTGGGCTGCTGCATGTAGTAGGTTGAGCTCCATTGTCTTGGCACCTCCTGTATGAAAGCTTTTATAAGTACTCTATTAGCACGCTGAATGATCCTCATGTGCATCTGGGCTTTGACCTAATTACTAAAATAAGTGAAAATTCTTTTAACCAGTCTGTGATTGACTATGTCTTCTTTTTTAGGGAGTCCTGCACAACTAGGTTTGTGCAATGTGCTAAACACAGGACTCCGAAGTATCCTCCATCAGTAGCGGATTTTAAAATATTATTGCCATTGTCAATTGCAGCAAATCCAATACTGAGATCTATGATTTAAAGCCAACTGTAGACTTTAGTATTACATAAAGATGTTGGCAAATGTAAGAAAGATCTCCATGGCAAACATCAAAACTATTGCATGCCACCAAAATCTCTGAAAAGCATCATTAGTGATGAGACCAGCACTTGGCCATTGCTTAACTCCCTTGAAAGAGATATAGTGTGCAATGATGCTCATGTAATCTGATGCTTGACAACTGGTCCACATGCCGATTGTGAGGTAAATGGACTGAACAGTGCTGTCGTTCATGGTGTCACGAATCAATTTCAGCAGTTCATTGTGCAGGTCTGGCAGAGCAACAGTGGAATAATCAGTCCAGCTTGGAGCCTTCCATTTTAGGGAGAGGGTATCAACAAATTCAGGAAACCTCTATCCTTCCATGAAAGAAAAAGGGAGTATTCCAAGAACAAACATCATCTCCAGCTATTTATTATATGAATGGAATATATCAGGAGTAGGTGGTAGGGCAATTTCTTGAGGAACACAGCCTTGATAGTTGGTTGTAGTGACTGTTTTCTTTGTGATACTTTGGCTAATGACCTACAGGGAGTAGTAAGGCCTCTTGTGCACTTTGGATTGACTATATCTCTTTGTCCCGTGTGCTATTCTGAAATTGCTGTGGGTGATGACTGCACACTACTAGCAACAGTTAAAGGGCTGATTTGCATGACACTGATATCCTCTTCTTCCTACTCAGCACCACCTTCTTTCAACAACTGATTTGATTTTCTTACTCTGTTCCACCACCATCAGCTATGTTTTTGAGGTGCTCTACGCAATCTACTGCATGTTGATTTTTCAGATGGGCCAGTTAGTCTCCGTTACCATAAAGTCTGCCTGGTTTACCACAAAAAACATTTTTGATGGAAACTGAGCATTCAGCAATGTGCTCCTCATGTGGCCTGAATATAAAGAAGTCCCAAACTGGGGAGGAGAGCTTTCTGATGGTGCCAAAGCCCAAAGACATTGTTGCGGTAGAGCTAGAAAGTTGTGTTGGTCTTTTGCTAGGGTGGACTGTAACTGCAGTTGGGGTGGTGGTTGCTGCACATTTTTGGGGTCTTGAAAAAGATAAAAGCAGGTGTTAGTGAAAGTACATGACTAAGAGCAGGTTAAACAGAGGTGAGCTGTACTTCCTCTGTGCCACACTCTACATAACCAACCACTTTCTTATCATTACCTTCCTTACTTCCAAAGCTTTAGGGAGGCTTCCTTTTCCCTTGTCTCATGGCGGGTCTTGGTTAGGTTCTACTACAGATCCAGATCAGGTGCTTATGAAAGATAGTTGAGTGCTCTTTCTTTTGCCTATCTGAATTTGTGTAGCTTATGTGTCCAGTAGAATAGCAACCACAATAACATGCTTCATCTGGTGTTGCAAAAAAAACAAGATGATGGACGGAATGTTGCACAATGGCAAAACATTCACCCCCAGTCACAGATCTGGGTTTAATCCATCGTTATTTTGCTCACCTTGCCACCCCTGTTCAGACTTGGCCATATGCAAATCAGTCTTGACCCTGTGCCTCATGGGAACAGTCCAGCCCGAACTGCCAAGCCATGTCTTCCCTGGACCGGAATCAAGCATCCTAGGACCGGTTTTGGGGTTTCACCCCTCTTCAGCCAGGATAGCTTGACTCCAGTGGCGTAGTGAGCATCAGGTGTTGCAGGCTGTGCTCCTGTTGTTGACTTTCCTATGAAGATTCGGTTTGCTGCTTGGACAATTCCATTTCAGACTCACTGTTCTCCATGACTGTAGTCACCGCAACCCTAAAAGATTTGGGCTATGGTTTTGGCCAGTTAGAGATGCTGTCACCTCACTACAAATTACGCCTTATACACTTTAAATACTTGCATCGCATTTATAGAACCCCCACACAGCTTAAACACATGGGACTCCACCCTGTTGCTAACTGTTGGAGATGCAAAGCCCCTAATGCTTTGTTCCTCCACATGGCCTGGAGCTGTCCTGTAAGGGCAAATTTCTGGAAGTAGGTGTTTCAAAAGATAAGTAAAATACTGAAGAATAATGTAACTCCATCACCTAAAGTAAGAATCATGGGATATGTCAGAGAGACCCCAATCGGATGTCACAAGTTACTAGCTATGCTCCTGTTACTAGTGAAGCGAAGAGTCGCAATGCACTGGGGCAAACAAACCTACCCCGTCATAGATCTTAGATGTTACATTTTGTCAAGAACAATTGAATACTCATTGGGAATTGTTGCCACTGGCGTCTAGACCCAGAGATATTTAGGAACCCCTCTTGGCTTAGCTGTCTGTTTTTAATTCAGCTCAAGAGCACGCTATTACACTTACCCACGAACTAGATCAAAGATCTGACTAATAGTTAGGTAGATACCTTTTGTCATGTATGTCGAGACAACACTGTGGCTCATCTCACAACAGTTTATCACATTCTGCAATACAGTGTAACATGAGTCCGTAACAGCAATGCTATGTTATGTCTATATGTGCTATGATATATGATTTAAACATGTGACCAAGCTGTGCTGCTTCCTTTTAGTCTTGTTGTAAAAATATATGCTTTAATTTGATATACGGCAACACATATGTGTATATTGAATCCTATGTACTTTTCTAAATGCCAATAAACAAATTTTTAAAAAAGAAGCACTTAGCAGAGCACTCTAGTGTTTCTGTCAGCCAATTCACAGACTTCTGCCCATCTCAATATTGTGAGTGACGTGAAGTCTTGTGAACCTGCAGGCAATAGAAAGTAAGCTGAAAGTCAGTGAGACTTGGGCAATCTAGCCAATGTACACAAGTCATCATCATCATCATAAATGCTTAACCGCAGTGCATATACAAATTATTTTTTGCTACACATTACATAGAAAAAGCTATCTTGGTGTCCCTCCAGGGCCCATGGTGACACTATGGGAGGACGAGGGGGCAGGAAAAATTGAAATAACGAATTAATTAATTGGTGGTGCCCCTCCAGGGCCCATGGGAATCCTATGGGATGTGGATGGGCAGGCAAAATCAAAATAATGCATTAAATACTTGTTGGTGCTCCTCTAGGACCCATGTAAGGCAGGGGCAGGCGCACATTTACTAAATGGGTTAAAAAATTGCTGGTGCCCCTCCCCCATGAAGACCCTATGGGAGGTGGGGGGAGGTAAACATTCAATAACATAATTCAATAATTTATGGTGCCCCTTTAGGGCCAATTGTAACCCCATAAGATGTGCGGAGGAAGTCAAAAATTAAATAGATGAATTCAATAATTGCTGGTGTTTCTCCATGGCCCATGGGAGGCGTAAGGCAGGCAAAACTAAATAAAATTTAATCAAATAAATATATTATTACTGGGAAATGGCCTTTAAAAGTGGAATAAAAGGATTGAAACACTCATTGGCTGCACAAAATGATGGTTGCTAGTTCATCCACCACAAGGCCAGTATCGAAAACAAATGCAAAATGTGTACCACTTACACCCACATTCACTGGCTCCACAAAATGGTGGTCGTCTCCTAGCTAGGAAAGAAGTAGGCATAGACAACAAAGATAAAATGGCCACCACACACACACACACACACACAGGCGCAAGCACACAGGCTACACAAAATGGCTACCGCTGCATGGCCAGTGAAGAAGGAGGCATGGAGAACAAAGAAAAAACTGGTGACCTATGACAAACACACAAAACGGTCACCACCACGTGGCCAGCAAAGACGGAGACATAGAGAACATGGTTTCCCTATTCTTCCTACAGAGCCCCCTCTCCCTTCTCCTCAAACTCACAAACACACACACACTACACAAACCGCTGCATGGCCAGCAAAGAAGAAGGCATGGTAAGCAATGAAAAAATGACGGCCTATGACAAACGCACTCACTGTGTGCACAAAATGGTCACCACAACATGGCCAGCAAAGATGGAGACATAGAGAACATGGTTTCCCTATTCTTCCTAGAGCGCCCTCCCCCCCCCCCCCCCCCCTAAAAATTGCATGGAAAGGATTGCGCTGATTAATATAATTTTCCAAAACTGCGTATATGAGCCCACACATGGGACTACCCACCACCAGTAAATCAGCAATGGCAGAAGAGAAAAGTACTTAAACTTTTGAAAATTCCCCAACCAAAAACAGCCCAAGGCAACATCAATTACCTCTCCAAAATACTTTTAAAAGTTGTGTAAAAACAGTAAAACACAAAATCAACCATGTTACACATACAAAAACTCACCATAAATGAGGGCCAAGCACATGGGGGAGAAGATAACTGAAAACAAAGAAAAATAGTTGGCTGCATGGGCCTAGACTCCAGGGCCTCCCCCACTCTAACCAGTAACAAGCACCTGCAGTCGAAAAATAACCTACATTTTGCATTTAATACAAGGTCATTCATGTGACCCTAAACGATTATAAAAACATGAAGCAAAATAGCAGTGAGAAAGTTAAAAATATTGTAAGAAATACACCCAAGGCCTACAGAAGGGCAGACTAGGCACCAAACAGTAAAACAACACGACAGGAAAATAATTAACAAACCTGTACAAAATCCCCCAAAATACAAGGAAATGGAGAAAATATACTTATAACCATAGGCCTTCACCATTCCGAAATGTGTAGACATTATCCCTGAAAACATTGTAATCCCA
Organism: Triturus cristatus; assembly: GCF_964204655.1. Lineage (NCBI taxonomy): Eukaryota > Metazoa > Chordata > Amphibia > Caudata > Salamandridae > Triturus > Triturus cristatus. The sequence continues at coordinate 256,369,346 of NC_140586.1, forward strand.
TAAGGGGACCCACTCCTAACTCCAGGCCATCCAAAAATAAACATGGAAAAACCAAACAAAAATAGTGGTACCTACCCTCCTTAAAACAAAATACTTTTGCAAAGTAATGCTGTTAAGAAGGAAACATTACAAGGATATGGACACAGCAGATATTGCAGACAAAAAGATAATAATGTTTTCCCTTTAAAATCCAAAATTACCAAGGGCTGAATATAGCAGGAGGGAGGAGACATCATGACAGGAGGAGAAGGTTGCTAACATATGTACAATAGCCTTCCATTTTTATATTCCTGTTAAAAAAGAAAAAGGAAAATGTATTCAGTTCTCACAAAATTACTCAGGTGGTTCGTTCAGTTAAAAATTCAACCTAATATTATATTTTTGAGTTGATTTCCTGTCATGCTAAAACAACTTCTACTTGTGATAGGAAGATGCTATTGGCATTTGTGCTGATCACGTTGTTTCTGTACCTCTTGAATTACGATTTTTCCCCGAATGAGTTTCATTCCACGATGTGGGTTAAAATAATAATTTCGGTAAGCAAAACTGCTAAAATGTTGCCGATTATCCACGGTGTAATTAATTTAAAATTTCCCAAGCCTGGTCATAAGAAATGCATGACTGGGGTATGAGTTAAAGGTAGTTTACCTATCTATAACTTGAAACTTTTAGAGGTTTATATGTTGTGTTTTGGAACCACATCTAATCTTTAACTGTAGTTTTTTTTAACTGAATATATGCAGAGATATGGACATACATAGATACATGCATAAAAATGGAAGTATGTATGTATTTGGTATTTCTGTGGAGCAAACCTATCAAAAAGTAGGAGAAGCACGCTGTACAATATAGATGTATGGATTCATAGATATAGGCGTATTCTTGATGATTCTAGCTCTAACTATAAAATTGTAATGCTTATAATGTTTTATGTGTAAATGGTAACATAAACAATTGAATACATTATTATCTAAAGCTCCTTTTATTAATGTGAACGGTGCAATATTCTAAACGTTGAGCATTAATGAAATTGATGATGTATTTTATTATTTGCCTATCAGAATTTTCTTAAATCATCTTTAAGGGTGTAAATGAGCCAACCTGCAATATCCGATTGTCGGTATTTGGAAACATCGGCCAAAAGTTGTGAAGTCAAGGTTGGAGCTATCATCATATCACATGTATTTGGTAAACAGGAAGCAACACACTTCGCTGGATGATAAGCTGAATTGACATGACCCAGATCCTACTCTATACCAGGAGTTTGTTTTAGACCTGAGGGCAAGAAGTGGTATTGTTCACTGGTCACCATGTTCTGACTCTTCACCCTGTATATGATATGGTTTGTGACAGTAAGAATTGCTGCAAAAAATGCTTTTTTTTCCAAAGTCCAAAAGTGTTAGTATCGACCAGGCAATAATAGAGTGATGAGATGTAAAAGCTCTTCTTTGTCGAAAACATGTGTCAAATAATGGAACAAGCTATCATTAGTGAATTAACTAAAATCACTTATGAAGCCCACAGCTGAAATAATGCAAGTAATCCCTTTTTATGCTCATGGAGATAAGAAAATACTTATCTGTTGGACTCAGTTTTTTATGGTCACACCACTTGCGACTCTTGGCCACTATTAGGACCTGCTATGCTCTGTTAAAGCTACACAAAATATTGCTCTAATTCACTGATCTGTAGTTGTCTTAGATACCAGTGATATCAGTTCATGATTATGTAACCAAAGAGTGAAGTTTGTAAGCCAGCTCAAGAAAAGGGAGATTTTGAACTCTTGTGCAACTATTAACATCTTGCTGCTTTAGCACAAACATTCTTCTTCTTCTTTCCTGAGTCATTGCCAATTGTTAGACTTATTGCAAGCATTCCTCCCATCGCCTTTTGTGTGTTTGATGTGATGCCCTAAGTGGTCAAGAGTATGTTCAGACACGGGTCCCTTGCTCACCACTGGAACAAAGCTACACCACACTGAAGAGCCCCAATCAAGGCGAAACCAGTGTTGGGTTGTTTCCTTTCTAGCTCAGAGAGGAACTGGCCTGGCAGCTTGGGCTGGACTGGTCCTGGTGGAGCAGAGGCAAGAATGATTTGCACATGGCTGTGTCCAAATTGAGGTAGCAAGGTGGACAAAAGAATGATAAGGTGGAATGCTACCCTTAGTGAATGCCAGTGGTTAGACAAACTGCAAGCATTCGCTCATCACCTTTCGTGTGTTTGTTGTAACCTCCTAAGTAGTCAAGGGTATGCCCAGACATGGGTACCTTGCTCACTGTGCCACTGGAGCCAAGCTATTTTTCACTAAGGAGCTACAAACATATGACTGGGTCCAAACTGAGATGGCATAGTGGAAAAATACTATGGATTGGAATGCTACCTTGAGTGATTGCCTGTGGTTAGACAAATGGCAAGCATTCCTCTCACCCCTTTTGTGTGTTTGGTACAACTTACACCTTCCTTTTTAGCACTTGTTTTCTATACAGTGCATATGCTGCCTGATGCGAGAGATATTAATAGCGTACAGTGAGCTTAGAGTCCGCCCATTGCTTATCATTGGTTGGCTTCATTGGAACCTTCATTTGGTTGCTCCGTAGATGTAAAGACGTATTATTTGTGTCCTTCCACAGCTCTCTTTTCAGGTGTTTGTTTTTTCTTTCTGTTTGAGCACCCCACAAGAGTGCATATTTGCATGTCTTTTCCAGATGGCTCTCTAGTGTGCTTCTCTACTCCCTACAAGTTCCATGTTGTACTTTCTCTCGTTTTTCTGTACTTCTTCCTTCGTCCATTTACTTTTTCTCCACTGCTCCCTGTTGCCCTCTCTCCCTGTTAGTTTGCTTCCCTCCCCTCGCCTCCATGTTGCTTAAGCTTCCCGCACCCTTTTGTTGCTGCAAGCTCAACCTCTATGTAGCTCCCGGTGAATTGCTTGGACCCCTTCAAATATGTTCCTGTTTCCCACTTTGCGCTTGATTTCTAGAGAAGCTGAGATTATTAGGATCTACTTCGCCAGGAAATAAATGGCAAGCATGACTTTTGGATCAACTATGTCAGGAAAGGAATACTGCAACTCCACTTTTAAAGGGGCATGGTAATACCAAGAGCCCGGGATTTATGATCATGGTCAATCACGTTCTGGGATGTCACAGTGGAGGAGGTCAGATCCTTGGCTTTCCTTCACTGAAATGCCCACCTCCCCCCATTTGACCCATAACAGCAGCTGAGATCCTGCCTGTACTAGATACACTGCATAGTGAGTGTGTCAGAGGAGAAAAGTGGTCGCTTCTTCTTTCCACTCAACACGTTTTAGATTTGACTCCAAGGTAAGACCTACTGTCTTTTTCAGTGCTTGTTGTTCCTGTCAACCAAATCCCCAGGTACACATTTGAAACCAACATTAGCAAAGCCAATAGAGTGGAATTTGGCGAGGCTGTGATTTTTAAGTTTAATTTTTTTAAAAACGTTTAACACTAAAAAAAGTAAAATGCTGCTGCCAAAAGATCCCATTTCTGTGTTTGCCAAAAATAAAATAAAAAAATGACCTGTCACAAAAAAAATATAAAACATGATGTTAAAGCAGAAATAAACACAAGCTTTGTTCTACCAGCCATGGCAATAATTTAGCTTACTTTTTAAGCGAATATGTTGGCTTATGCACAAGCATATGCCATCAGTCACAAAAGCAAATGTTAAAAGTGGGCTGGTCAATTGACCGATTCTGTTTGCTTCAGTGGGCGCAAGTAAAATGTTAATGACAATTGAGCAGACCAATGTAAGTGGAGAGCGACTGACAGACCATATATAGACAGCTAACGTCTGTAGGCTAGATGTGAAAATGTACACGGGTCCCTGCTTGAATGGTATATTTGCTTAATTCATAATAATAAAAAAATTATAATTGAATACAACATTTTTAAAATATGTATGCTTCCTACAAGGTAGAGGAAGCAAGGAACACAGTTCTGCAACTGAGTTGCGGTGCTTAATGAGGCACAGATGAAGCTCTGTGTTTTTTTAGACCATCCTTTTATCCAACCCCCTTATCTTCAGGGGAACGAGACAGGCAACCAGTCGACTTACTAAGGGCCTTATTATGAGTTTCATTGGTCCTGAAGCGGGCGGCACGCCACTGCTCCACTCCTGGACCAATGAAACTTACTGCCGCCTTCCTACCAGATTAAAAGTGATTTCGTGGTATGGTGGGAGGTTGGCGTGGCGGTCCTGGGACAGTGCTGTTTAAAGGCTCATTTTGAACCTTAAACAGCACCGCCACAGGATCGCCAGTGCATGTTCCTGCACAGGAAGGAATGCACCCTTCTGTGCATTCCTTGCCATGCAGGAACTAAGGGTGCATAACGAAGTGTGCCCCCCTGCATGCACCCCGTGCACAGAGGCAGAAGGGGGCCCTGTAGGGTCCCTTTGTAGCCTCACCACCACCCTTTCCAGGGTGGTGCGATCACCATGAAAACAGTGGCAGTTAGGCAACTCAAAATATGCTAAGCAGTGCCGCTGCGGCACCGCCAACATATTTTGCATTGAACCACTGCCAGACCACGGCAGGATCTTTGATCACTTATAACACTGCAGGCGGTCCCGCAGTGTGGCCGTGATCACACCCCCACCACGGCTTTGGCGGTCCCATGCACCACCGTAGTCGTATTAAGTTGAAGTGTTCTATGCATATAGCACATGCACCTAGGCAATGTCTAACCTATTAGATATTTCTCTCATGAATGCAGGGAGTGTATACTGGCCAGAAATACTTAGAATAATCTATTTACTCATATTTTGTGTCTCCCACCCACCAGTGTGTGAAGAAAGTTTAATTGAGCAAAGACCGTATTAAGCTCCTTATACGGAAAGGACCAATAAAGGAGTAGATCAGCAAAGAGAGATAACCTAAGATGTGGAATATAAGAAAAGACGTATAGAAGAAAAAGACAAAAATTAGATAAACTAGAAAATAACTAAGGGCCCAATTCACAGAACTAACTTAAGACAAAATCCTAATCTTACTACCATTTTGGTATTCACAGAAGGCACTTACTCATTTTGGTATTCACAGAAGGCACTTACTTATTGATGGGGGTGTGTAAATTAATTAATCAGTTGGGAGCACTTGAGTAGCCTGTGTGTTCCAGAACTGCGTCAGCATCTTTTGGATAGTAAGCTAACTGATCCCAGGGAGCTTACTAAGGAGGCGGACTGCTGGACTAGCAACAGGGTCCACCAGGGGATTGTGGGCAACCCAGCTAAGGGTGGGCAGGGTCCCCAGCAGAAGAGTGGGGGGACAAGGGTAACCAAAAGGAGTTCTCTAAAGGGCCCCAAAACAGTTCCCAGGGTAAGGAGTCCCAGCCCCCCAAGCCTAAGATGTCCTGTTCCCCTAAGGGCAGGCACGACAACTGGGGACCCCCAAGTGTTATTCATGTCATCAGGTGGGTCACTTGATGGGGGAGTGACTAACCGCCAAACATGGCAGTCGCACTGTGAGCGTGCCCGGACCAGCAAATTCTGCTGTCATCCTGCTTAGTTGGACGCCATCTGCCCTGAAAACATTGGCGGCAGACCTGCTTTGATCGAGGCACGATTTGCTCGCAGTCAAAACACCAGTGGCCATTTGCTTCACTGAATTGGTGGAGAGGCCCGAGTGCAGCGCGGGGGCCACATGGGCCGTGGTGCCTGGCGAGGGCGGGGAGCGCAGGGAACGGCAGCAACCATACGATGCATATACTGTGTCACACAACTCACCATCCGGTGCAACTACTGGCAACTGAGCGGTGCGGGTCCTGGTGAGTGGGGTCCACTGATGACGGCCACCTGGTGTTCCTGTTGCTTGGTGCGGCCCGCCGGACTGCTTTGCCGCCCACCCTTCCCGCTGTCCTGACGAAGAATCACGTGGCCCCCTCCCTGCACTGTACATGCGCTGTTCTCGGCCTCTGAGGCGAGCCTGTGTGGTGTGGCTGAGAGGCTCGACTGCTATGGCTGGAGCAAGGCACGCGGGTGGCGGAGAAGCCTGGACACTGTGTGGAGACTGCGTGGTTACGGGGTGGGTGGACGACACGCCAAGCAGCAGCAACCATACGCCACATGAACTGTGTCACACGGCGGCAGCACAGAGCCCCGAACTCACCCTCTGGTGAAACTACTGGCGGCTTGGTGGTGCGGGTCCCGGTGTGTGGGGGCCCACTGACGGCTGCCTGGTGTTCCTGCTGCTGGGTGCGGCCCATCAGACTACTTCGCCGCCCACCCTTCGCTGAATGTACGCTGTTCCCTGCCTCTGAGGTGTGCCTGCGTTGTGCAGCTGGGAGACCTGGCTGCTCCGACAGAGGCAAGGCACATGAGGTGGGAGGCGGCCGAGCGCTGGGCAGCCCAATCTACCTGGCCCACTCTACAGCCATTGATCGTCACCCAGTGTAGGCCCCCTGAAGCCACTGCATTGCAGTCCCTTGAACTGTGGCCTATGATGCAGCCCCCTAACGGCTGCCACTCCGTGGGACGCTGAGTGGGACCGCGGTGTGGCATAGAGAGGACCTCCCCCTGCACTTTATGAACTGTTGCACGGACGTTGGCGGTGTGTTTACTGTGTGTGCCTGCGAGGCCTGCCTGTACCAATGGGCCCCAACGACAGTAGTAGTGGGAGGTCACGCACCACTGCGCCCATGGCATGCTGTCCATGTGTCAGGCCTGGATTGCCACTCCGCACACACCCCCGACAATGCCACTTTGCCACTTATGAAGTCCCCTGCCGATCTCCAACCTGCGAGGCGGTGGGTGCATTCAACCCCGTCACAGCGGCCCCGGCTTGGTCTCCCTGTTTCCTCTGCCTGCCTTCGTGAAGCCCGGCCCTGCTATGGAGCGCACTTGCTGATGTGTGGTCTGTGTGCAGTCTGCTGGCTGCTGCGTATAATGGGCCTCCTAATGCAGACCTGACCGTGTTGGACAGTGATGGGGCGTGCAGGTGGTGGGTGCATAGCCCCCCTGCGGCCCTCCCTGGGGTGACTGCTGTGTGGAACTGTGATTACTGTGGTCCTGTTCCTAGCACTAGTACAGAACCCTGGTCACCACTGGAGGGCACACGTGGAGCATTAGGAGTGCCCCTTCTTCTTCTGCTGCGGCTGGTCCATAAATGTGCTAAGCGGATGTCACAAGTTTAGCGCCAACTGTAGAAAGCGGCCTCTTTCAGCAAGCGCCGGTGTTAGACCCGGCCCTCGTAACATAGCCATACCTGACCCCTGCACCTCACACAAGCCCCCGAGCCCACGGCCTAGCCGATCCTTCCCACCAGAACACACACACCCGACCCGGACTTCCCCGTCCGTGGCCTTCCTCCTTTCGGCCACACCGGGCCCGCATGCCCACTTCATGCACCATGATGGCCGCCCGACCCCAGCGCGACCCTGGCCTAGAGGCGCCACTCCGGCTGGGGGACATCGCGCTCCCATTGGGATGAGAGAGGGAGGAGCGGTTTCCATCGCACCTCTGAGCTTCCCTGGGAAGGTGGGTTTCGATCGGCCCGCCGGCCTCCCCGAGGGCTGGCTCCACGCCTGCTGGGTGTCTGGGACTCCTCCCGACCCGGCCCTGAAAGGATCAAACGACAATGGCAGGAAACCCCGACAAGCGGCCCCCAGGTGACAAGACCCCTGCCTGCACAGACTCCGGACATCAAAGAGGAGTCGCCCTATAACAAGGGGTGCTCTGGGACTGTCCGGCAGATTCGCCTTTGGAAACACCTGAGCCCTGCTGAGTGACTCGCGGCTCCCTGAAACTCGTAAGACCTCCGGACTTGTGCTTGAGCCCTGCTGAGTGACTCGCGGCTCCCTGAAGATCGTAAGACCTCCGAACTCGTGCTTGAGCCCTGCTGAGTGACTCGCGGCTCCCTGAAGATCGTAAGACCTCCGAACTCGTGCTTGAGCCCTGCTGAGTGACTCGCGGCTCCCTGAAGATCGTAAGACCTCCGAACTTGTACCTGAGCCCTGCTGAGTGACTCGCGGCTCCCACAGACTCTCTTGGTCCCGCCGGACCCCACGATGACAAGCGTATCCCCCAGCTCGAGGATTGTGAGCTGTGCGCTGGGTACGCTCCTGCATTTGATCCATATCCCCAAAGACTGTCCCGCTACCTCCTACCCCCCCTCCAAGACTCTGTGAGACCGCGCTCCACTTGTATATATTGGCCTTGCTGATCATAAAGATCCTCCAACTCTGATCTGATAAAGATTTGTTCTTAAGAACTCCCGGTGTGGTGTCTCTTTGTCGTGTGGTGCCGAGTGTACGATCCTAGATACGAGATTCCTCCCCTGAGGAGTCTCCCGCCAGTGCCCAGCTACGATACCTCGAGGGTTGGTCTCAGGATAATCAGGGCCCCCTCCGGGCTCCTCTGAGGTCACCTTCTAACATTGGTGGCAGCGGTGGGATTCGGGCCCATAATCTAGAGATCGTACCGTGAACGGCTGATGCACTACCGACAAAGATGGCAGAAGGAAACGCCGTGGTTATCACAGAAAACGACGCCAGTACCGTGTTCCAGGCGGAACAACTGGAGGAGTACACACACAGAAAATTGAAGCAATTCTGCAAAGAACTCAAAATCGCTACCACTGGTCTCAACACCAAAGACGATATGCAGAAGGCACTAAAAGCTTGGGTGGATTCTGGAGCCCCCCGCCCAGAAGGAGCGGTGGAGCCCCACGACGAAGCGGAACCCTCCCAAGGAGAACGCAGCAGCAACCAGGTGCGAAGCTTCGTACCAGACGGGGGCCTATCCCCGGAGGAACTCGCAGACAGAGAAAGAAGTCGCCATCACGAACTCGAATTAGCCAAACTGAAAATTGAGGGCGAGTTGAAATTAGCCGAGAAAAAGCTAGCAGTGGAACAGATGCGGGTGCAAGGAGAACTAGAAGAGAAGAAACTCCAACGGGAACACGAAGGAAGGAGACTTCAACTGGAGCACGAACGCAGCTTGAAGGAAATGGAGCTAAAAGCAAAAAGCGAAGAAACGCGGCCCCCGGGGAACCGAGAGGCGGCCTCCCCGGCGGAGCAGAAGGTCCACATCCCCAAGGATGTGGTCAAAGAATATTACAAAAACGATGACATTCAACAGTGGTTCAGGGCCTACGAGGTTGCCATGACCTCCCATCGGGTCCCGCAAAAGGATTGGGGGGCCGGGTTGTGGGGACGATTCCTGAGCGAAGGGATAGACACCCTGCTCGACCTACCAACCTCCATGCAGACCTCCTACGACCACATGAAAGAGGCCCTCCTCACAAGGTACGGCCTCACCCCGGAGATGTACCGCCAGCGGTTCCGGGACTGCAGGAAGATCCCGAGCACCACCTGGGTGGAGTATGTGAACTTCTTCAGCCGCGCATTCGATGGGTGGATCAAGGGCAGCAAGGTAACCACCCTGGAAGAACTAACAGACCTTATGTTGTGGGAACACCTGGCTGCGAACTGCTTTGTGGAACTGCGCCAGCATCTGCTGGACAGCAAGCTCACGGATCCGAGAAAGCTGGCTGTCAAAGCGGATCGCTGGACCAACACCCGAGTCTCCCGGGGCCCTGTAGGAGAGTACCCCCGAGCCAGTCAGGGACCACCCCGCCAGAGAGGGGGGGGAAACCAGGGAGGGCAGAGAGAGTCCCAGTCCAGTCCCCCGAAGACCCAACCTCCGCCTTTCCCGGCACCCCCACCAGCTGTATCCGGCCCCCCCCTGAGACGGGGGCACCGGGTGACCATCACTTGTTTCCGTTGTCAGAAGCCCGGGCATTACGCCAACGACCCTGAATGCCCCATGGCCCCACACACCACCCAGGCAGCACCCCCCGCTAGACAGATAGCCAATGTAGCACTGGGGGAGGAGGTTGAGGAGACCGTAGAGTGGGAACCCGCAGCCATGGCCCTAGTATCCTTAGGAGATAGAGAAATGGTCCCTGGAAGCCTCCTGCCCTCCAACACGCAGAAATATGGGCAGCTTGTGACGATCAATGGCCACCAAGTAGAAGCCCTCCGTGACACCGGGGCCAGCATCACCGGTGTCCTCAGTCATTTGGTCAACGAAGACCAGATCCTCCCCAACGTCTTTTGCCCGGTCATTTCCGCTGACAACACGGAAAGTCTGTGTAAAGTAGCCCTGGTGCCTTTTGAATGGGGGGGGGGTGGTCGGTAAACTGAAAGTCGCAGTGAGAACATCCCAGCCAGTCGACTGTCTCCTGGGAAACGACTGGAAAGTTCCCCCTGGAAACAAGTCGAGCGCAAGACCCACCTAGGGATGATGGGTCTCCCCGAGTGGGTGTGCGCCACCACCCGATCCATGGCGGCCCGATTGACCCCCCCTGGGGGAAGTCGACGACGCCCAGACCACGGAAGATAGGATGGTCCCCGCCGAGGGTCCCCACATCCCCCCACAAGAAGGGTCGGTCGCCAGTGACGAACTCCCACCTTCCGACTCCGCACAGGTCACCGAGTTAGGCGCTCTGCCCAAATTGGCCCAGTGGCGCCACGAGGGGGGCCCCTCCCGAGAGGAGTTCTGCCGAGAGCAGGCTACCTGTCCTTCCCTGGTCGGGCCCCGGCAACAGGCAGAGGCCCAGGCCGCGGGCGACCAAACTGGAACGCACCGGGTGTATTGGGAGAATGACCTTTTGTACAGCGAGCAGAAGTCGGTGGAGCTAGGATCCGCCCGGGTGCTGGTGGTACCCCTACGCTTCCGAGACCTCCTCCTGGGCTTGGCCCACGACGTTCCCCTCGCAGGCCACTTGGGCCAGGACAAAACCTACAGTCGCCTCGTGACTCACTTCTACTGGCCCAGAATGAAAGCAGATGTAGAAGCCCACTGCAAGTCCTGTCCCACGTGCCAGGCCAGTGGGAAGAGCGGAGGAAAGCGCAAGGCTCCCCTCCAACCCTTCCCTGTCATCAGTACCCCTTTTGAGCGGGTCGGGATCGACATCGTGGGGCCTCTGGACCCCCCAACCTCCCAAGGGCACCGCTTTATCCTCGTCCTGGTGGATCATGCCACCCGATACCCTGAAGCCATCCCCCTGCGCACCGTCACAGCCCCCGTGGTGGGCCGGGCATTGATGGGAATCTTCTCCCGTATGGGTTTCCCCCGCGAGGTCGTGAGCGATCGCAGTACAAACTTCATCTCCAGATACATGACGTCCTTGTGGCAACAATGCGGAGTGTCCTATAAATTCACCACCCCGTACCACCCCCAGGGAAACGGCCTGGTAGAGCGGTTTAACCGGACTCTAAAGGGGATGATCGCGGGCCTGGAAGAGCCCCTCCGGCGTAAGTGGGACGTCCTGCTCCCCTGCCTCCTGTTCGCCTACCGAGAAGTTCCCCAGAAATCCTTGAGTTTGAGTTTGAGTTTAAGGGTTTTGTAAAGCGCTCATACACCCAGCGGTTTCTTGGCGCTAAATGACTACTACTGCTCAAGGGCAGGAGAGTATGGGAGAGTGATCGTTCAAGAAGAAAAGGCTTGGGTGAATAGATAAGTCTTGAGGCCCCTACGGAACAGAGGGTACTGGGAGCAGGTTCTCAAGTAGATCGGAAGGGAGTTCCAAAAAGCTGGAGCCGTGGTCGAAAATTTGGAGCCCCCCCACTTCTTACGTTTAAAACGAGGGACCACAAGGAGGTGGTGAGAGGAAGAACGGAGTTCTCGCGAGGGAATATAGTCTTGGATGGCTGTATTAATAAAAGCAGGGGCAGAGCCTGTCCGGGCTTTGAAGATGGTACATGCAAGCTTAAATAAGGTGCGATGCCGGACAGGGAGCCAGTGCAGGGAGACCAGGAGGGGAGTGACATGGTGTGATTTTGGTAAATTGAAGACCAGTCGAGCAGCTTGGTTTTGGACCAATTGAAGACGTCTCATGAGATATGCAGGCATGCCGTGAAAAAGGGCATTGCCATAATCTAGGCGAGATATTACCATGGCCAGAAGTATTAGTTTGAGCGCGTCAGGGGAAAAAAAACGTGAGACTTTACGAATTGTCCTGAGGGAGAGGAAGGCTGAGGATACAACGGCGGAAACTTGAGAGTGTAGGGAAAGTTGATTGTTAATTTTGAACCCAAGAGTTTTGACAGCAGGGACCGGAATAGGTGGGGTACCTAAGGAGGAGGGCCAAAAGGAAGAGGACCAGGGACTGGCGCAACCACCTGTCAACACCAATTCCGTTTTATCGGGATTGAGTTTCAGGTGGTTGAAGTTCATCCAGTCCTGGATAAAGGTCATAACGAATTGAAAATTGGAAATTGACTCGGGAGAGGAAGAGAGAGGAAAGATGAGCTGAAGATCGTCTGCGTAGTTGTACACAGAGACCTCCAACTGCTGTAGGGCGAAAATGAGGGGGGCAATGTAAAGATTAAATAAAATGGGAGACAAGGAGGATCCTTGGGGGACCCCGCACTGGACAGGCCGAAAATCAGCTGAGTAATCACCCAGACGAACCGCCTGAGTCCGACCACTCATGAAGGAGGATAGCCATAACAAGGCCGTCCCTCCAATTCCTGCCGCCTCGACACGTGAGAGTAAGATGGTGTGGTCCACCGTGTCGAAAGCGGCGGAAAGATCCAAAAAGACCAGGGCCTGTGGTTGATTAGAATCCATTCCCTGACGCAGGTCATCCAGGACAGATATAATTACAGACTCAGTTGAATGAGCAGGACGGAAACTGGCCTGTCTCGGCGCCAAGACACTATTTCTTTCCACAAACACACTTAGGGTTTTGACTACATGACGTTCCAATACCTTAGCCAAGAAAGGTAAAAGAGAAATGGGGCGGTAATTGGCTGGATCCGAAGGATCCGCCCCGGGTTTTTTTAAAATCGGAACGATCACTGCCGATTTGAGTACAGGAGTAACAAAACCCTGAGATAGCGAGCTGTTAAGAAAGGTAAGGGGCGGTGAGGGGCAGTGAGAATAGATCTGCTTCAAAATATGAGCAGGGCAGGGGTCCAACGGGGAGCCAGATTTGATTAGCGGAAGAATTGAGGAAAGTGAATCATTCGTGAGGGGGGGAATAGAGTCAAGGCGAGCTGTAGTTGGCGGACAGCAAGGATCAGAGAAGGCCGAGGAAGGGGGGGGAATCTTAGCTTTAATTTTACTAATTTTATCAAGAAAGAAGGAGTTGAGGGAATCGCATAGTGGTTGTGATGGGGAAGGTTTGAGTGAGGCTCGATCGGAATAAGCGAGATCTTGAACGATGGAGAAAATTTCTCTTGGCCGATTCTCTGCAAGCTGGATTTTAGATGAAAAGTAATTTTTTTGGTTTCCAGTATGGATTTCTTGTATTGTACTAGAAGGGCAGTGTAGCGGGTTTTAACCGCAGGACAGTAGTTCCGCCTCCACTGGCGTTCCGCTTGACGGAGCTGAAGTTTTTGGAACTTTAGATCGTCAGAAAACCATCGGTTAGCATCTTTAAGGCGTTTAGATGAGATACGCTTTACAGGAGCGACCAGCCCGCAGCCAGCTGTTGATGGCTTTTGCTTGCCCAGAAGAGGGCAGCCCGGTAAGGTCGGGGCTTGAAGAAAGAAGGATGGTAGATAAGGCCTCGGTATCGACGCGGTTCCATGATCGTGCCCAGATGTTTCTTACGGGAGTGAGCTTAGGTAAAGAGGGGAGGGATAGAGAAAAAGTGATCAGAGAGTGGTCTGACCAGAGACAAGGGGAAATAGAAAGTGAGGTGACCGGGCACTCACGATGCCAGATTTGGTCAAGGATGTGTCCCCCCCTATGCGTGGGGGCATTGACAGCTGAAGTGAAGTTGAGCGACTGAAGGGAGTCTGAGAACTCTTTGGAAGTTGCGCATTCCGCAGGGTCAGAGGGCCAGAAGTTGAAGTCTCCCAAGACTATAATGGAGGAGTGGTTGACAACCAGGGTCGCCATTAGGTCTTGGAAGTTGGGGAGAAACGTTTGAGAGGGGGACGGAGGTCGGTAGATAAGGACACACGTGAGTGGGGGAGTAAGAGAAAGTGAGCGGGCAACTAAACAGTCTGATATTCCCAGGGAAGGGGAGACTAGGGTTTGAAACGGGAATTCTTTGCGGGCGATCAGGGCAACCCCTCCACCAGGCCTACCGGAAGAGCGGTCCGCTCGGATAGCGTAGTAAGATGGGGGGAGTATTGCCAGCAAGGGAGGAAGAGAGCTGTCTGAAAACCAGGTTTCAGTGAGGAATAGTAGGTCGGGTTTGTGTGATTCGAGTAGGGTGAAGAGATCGAGCTGGTGTTTAACTGCCGATCTAGTGTTGAGGTACATAGCAGTTACCACTGTGGGGAGGGGGCCAATAGGAGGCAGGGTTGAAGGGTGGTTAGGCGAGGACGAGGACACAGTGTTGGTGTGACTTAGGTCCTGAGAAGTCGCTAGACCCAGACTGGTGATTCGGGCTATGGTGACATCAGCCAGTAGTGGCCACTTACCCTGCAGATCGGTCAGTTGCAGGTGGGAGTATTGAATAGGGGAGGCAGCGTGACTGGCCTCTGGCCTCGGCCGGTCGCGGATGGGCGCAGACGGGCTTTCCTTTGGCGCGCCTTCGGCGCGCAAACGGCGCGCCCGCTGCGCTCGTCCGCTGCGCTTCCGGGGGAAGCACATTTGTAATGGGGGATGGGGCAGTGGGCGTGGCCTCTAAAGGGGGCGTGGCCTGAAGCTCGAGCGAGGCGCTGAAACAGCGTCCCACGCCTGCAAGTGGCGAGAAATCGTCCCGTGGATAGAGCCCAGTGCCTGGGGGTAAGTGAAGTTTTAAAAGACACAACACAATTTATCACTTTTTAAAACGGAGCAGTCTCCCGGCTTTCCGCCTCAGGAGCAGCGTGTGGTCAAGTGAAGGCGCTCGCAATCAGCGTCACACTTATACTGGAGGGCGGTGGGCGTGGCCTCTAAAGGGGGCGTGGCCTGAAGCTCGAGCGAGGCGCTGAAACAGTGTCCCACGCCTGCAAGTGGCGAGAAATCGTCCCGTGGATAGAGCCCAGTGCCTGGGGGTAAGTGAAGTTTTAAAAGACACAACACAATTTATCACTTTTTAAAAACGGAGCAGTCTCCCGGCTTTCCGCCTCAGGAGCAGCATGTGGTCAAGTGAAGGCCTTGGGGTTCAGCCCCTTTGAGTTACTCTACGGGCACCCCGTCCGGGGGCCCCTCAGCCTGGTCAAGGAAGGGTGGGAGGCGGCGCCCCGAGGCCACCCCCGAGATGTGTTCTGATACGTCCTGACCCTCCGAAACCAGACTAGGAAGTTCCGAGAGATGGCCGAGGCCAACCTGGAGGCGAGCCAGGAAGAGATGAAGCGCTGGTACGACCAGAATGCCACTCTGGTCGAGTTTCAGCCGGGCCAGCAGGTATGGGTCATGGCCCCTGTGAAACCCTGCGCCCTCCAGGATAAATGGACCGGGCCCTTCAAAGTGGTTGAGCGGAAGAGCCAGGTCACGTACTTGGTGGACGTCCAGTCACCACGGGACCCCCTCCGGGTCCTCCACGTGAACCGCCTCAAGCCCCACTTTGTGCGGACGGAGCTGAGCCTCCTGCTGGCCACTGATGACGGGTCCGAGGAGGAGTCGGATCCTCTCCCTGATCTCCTGTGCACCAAAGAGAAGGACGGCTCTGTAGAGGGAGTGAACCTCTCCCCATCCCTCACTTCCCAGCAACGTGAGGATTGCCGCCAGCTCCTAGGGCAGTTTTCCGACCTCTTCTCCCTGGTCCCCAAAGTCACCGACTGGTGTGTCCATGACGTGGATACCGGAGACAGCCCGCCGGTGAGACACCGAGCCTACCGAGTCCCTGATCGGGTCCGGTCCTGCATTCAAGCCGAGGTCTCGAAGATGTTGACCTTAGGAGTGATCGAACCCTCAGACAGTCCCTGGGCCAGCCCCGTGGTCCTGGTCCTGAAAGCAGCTGCCCCCGGTGTCGCCCCAGAACTCCGCTTCTGCGTGGACTACCGGGGACTCAATGAAGTCACCCGAGCCGATGCCCACCCCATTCCCCGAGCCGACGAGCTCATTGACAGACTCGGGCTGCTCGGTTCCTCAGCACCTTCGATCTCACCTGCGGCTACTGGCAAATTGCGCTCACAGAAGGAGCCAAGGAGCGGTCCGCCTTCTCCACCCCGGATGGGCACTATCGCTTTCGCGTGATGCCCTTCGGGATGAAAAATGCCCCGGCCACCTTCCAGCGACTGGTAAATAGAGTCCTGGCCGGGCTGGAAAAATTCAGCGCTGCCTATCTAGACGATATCACAGTTTTTAGTTCTGAATGGAGTGAGCACCTCCAGCACCTCCGGAGGTTGCTAACCGCCCTGCGCCAGGCAGGCCTCACCGTGAAAGCCAGCAAGTGCCAGATTGGGCAAGGTTCGGTAACATACCTGGGGCACCAGGTCGGAAGCGGCCAGGTCGCCCCTCTACAGCCCAAAATCGACGCCATCCTAGCCTGGGAACCCCCCACTACCCAAACGGAGGTCCGAGCCTTTCTGGGCCTCACGGGCTACTACCGGAGGTTCATCCGGAATTACGGCAGCCTCGTCGGTCCCCTCATGGGGCTCACGTCCAAGAAACAGCCCAAGAAAATGCAGTGGACCCCTGCCTGCCAAGAGGCGTTCGTTGCCCTGAAAGCGGCCATGTGCACTGCCCCCGTCCTCCAGGCCCCCGACTACTCCAAATTTGTGGTCCAAACGGACGCCTCCGAGCATGGAATTGGGGCCGTCCTGTCCCAGGTGAATGACCAAGGCCTAGACCAGCCCGTAGCCTTCCTCAGCCGAAGGCTGTTGCCCAGAGAACAGAGATGGAGCACCATCGAGCGCGAGGCGTTCGCCGTAGTCTGGGCCCTCAAGAAGTTACGCCCTTACCTGTTCGGCACCCACTTCAAGGTCCAAACCGACCATCGCCCCTTGCGATGGCTCATGCAGATGCGAGGAGAAAACCCCAAACTACTGCGGTGGTCAATCTCCCTCCAGGGGATGGATTTCACCGTGGAACATCGCCCTGGTGCTGACCACGCCAACGCCGATGGCCTCTCCCGGTTCTTCCGCCTCAGCGAAGAGAACCCCCAAGAGGATGGGTAGTTCTCTCCGGCTTTCAGCTGGGGGGGAAGCGTGTTAGACCCGGCCCTCGTAACATAGCCATACCTGACCCCTGCACCTCACACAAGTCCCTGAGCCCACGGCCTAGCCGATCCTTCCCACCAGAACACACACACCCGACCCGGACTTCCCCGTCCGTGGCCTTCCTCCTTTCGGCCACACCGGGCCCGCATGCCCACTTCATGCACCATGATGGCCGCCCGACCCCAGCGCGACCCTGGCCTAGAGGCGCCACTCCGGCTGGGGGACATCGCGCTCCCATTGGGATGAGAGAGGGAGGAGCAGTTTCCATCGCACCTCTGAGCTTCCCTGGGAAGGTGGGTTTCGATCGGCCCGCCGGCCTCCCCGAGGGCTGGCTCTACGCCTGCTGGGTGTCTGGGACTCCTCCCGACCCGGCCCTGAAAGGATCAAACGACAATGGCAGGAAACCCCGACAAGCAGCCCCCAGGTGACAAGACCCCTGCCTGCACAGACTCCGGACATCAAAGAGGAGTCGCCCTATAACAAGGGGTGCTCTGGGACTGTCCTGCAGATTCGCCTTTGGAAACACCTGAGCCCTGCTGAGTGACTCGTGGCTCCCTGAAACTCGTAAGACCTCCGGACTTGTGCTTGAGCCCTGCTGAGTGACTCGCGGCTCCCTGAAGATCGTAAGACCTCCGAACTCGTGCTTGAGCCCTGCTGAGTGACTCGCGGCTCCCTGAAGATCGTAAGACCTCCGAACTCGTGCTTGAGCCCTGCTGAGTGACTCGCGGCTCCCTGAAGATCGTAAGACCTCCGAACTTGTACCTGAGCCCTGCTGAGTGACTCGCGGCTCCCACAGACTCTCTTGGTCCCGCCGGACCCCACGACGACAAGCGTATCCCCCAGCTCGAGGATTGTGAGCTGTGCGCCGGGTATGCTCCTGCATTTGATCCATATCCCCAAAGACTGTCCCGCTACCTCCTACCCCCCCTCCAAGACTCTGTGAGCCCGCGCTCCACTTGTATATATTGGCCTTGCTGATCATAAAGATCCTCCAACTCTGATCTGATAAAGATTTGTTCTTAAGAACTCCCGGTGTGGTGTCTCTTTGTCGTGTGGTGCCGAGTGTACGATCCTAGATACGAGATTCCTCCCCTGAGGAGTCTCCCGCCAGTGCCCGGCTACGATACCTCGAGGGTTGGTCTCAGGATAATCAGGGCCCCCTCCGGGCTCCTCTGAGGTCACCTTCTAACAACCGGCAACGCTGAGGCCCTTGCATTGAGGAGCAACGACACCACCCGGTGCCCTCACCGGCGCTGTTGTGCTGCAGGCTCCATGACCCGCTCCAAAGGGCCACTCAAGGACTTACCGAACAATGGGGCGCCCCAAGGGCAAAATACCGGGTCCAATGCCACTGATACTCAACCCACAGAGAACAAGGATTACCCCACACAGCTGACAAACTGTATCCCGCCTACCAATCTGGAGTCCACTCCGGATAAGACAGGGAAGTGCTGCTGCAGAAAGCAAGGGAACTGTCTCAAATCCAGTACGAGAACCAGCATGTGTCGTTATACCCAGATTACACCATGTTGGTACAGCATAGACGCTCTCTGTACCAAGGGGCCAAGAGAAAGCTCAGGGCACTGGACATCAAGTATGCACTGCTATTCCTGGCCAGGTTAAAAGTTATTCACCAGAAGAAGTGGAGGAATGGCTCGAGATCATGTTCCCCTCGTCGGAGTCTGAGCCCTCCTTCCGAAGTATACCCGGCTCCCCGAAAGCCAAACGGAACCGACAATCACGTCACCAAACCTTCAGCAATAAATCCCAAACCAGGAACCCCATGCCAGAACAAGCCCAAAAGGGGCACAAAGAGGCGCTGGCAGCAACAAGCATGTTTCGGGATGGTACCCGCCATGCGTCTTCGGACTCCTCCAATGACAAACTGTCCACTCTGACTCACAGAACTGTAACGCCTCAAAATACTGATGGGTTCCTGGGTGAGCAGGCTGGTTGAAGGGGAGCTTAGCAGAGCCTAGTCAGAATGTGGCAAGGTAAAGTCCAGCCACCAAACCCGTTGCACAATCCCTCTCTTAGTCCCGATTTAGTAACACCCGCCAATATGCCTGGTCCGGGCGATGCCGAGCCAGGTCAATAGAATACACTCCATAATGGCGAAAGCAACTTTAGACGTTTGTACTGTTGCAAAAGTTGTTTGGGCCAGCACAGTTCTAGTGCTGGACCGTATCTTTATTGTTACTGTTCAGGAGTCCTTGAAATCTGGCCCACTTCCTACACTGCACTACATGCCACTGCCTCTCTCACACCCGACACACAAACATACCCGATATGGTCATATATCCACATGCAGGGTAACTACAACGTAATCACCTGGAACGTGCGGGGGCAGGGGTCCATACCTAAGCGGCATAGAATACAAGCGCAGTTGAACAGGCGTCAAGCTCATATAGTATTCCTACAGGAGTCCCACCTCACTGCAGCAGAGGCAGGCAATTGCGCAAGAGATGGAGGCGAAAGGTATTCTCCACATCATATTCAGCTTTTGCCCCAGGCGCAACCATCTGGATCAGGAGCGGGGTCCCTTTTAAGGCGTTGGAGCAACGGACAGACCCACTAGGGAGATACATACTGGTGAGAGGCACACTAGACGGCACACAAGTGGTATTGGGTAGTATTTACACCCCTAACTTCGAGCAGGATAAGTTCCTTCTGAGTCTCAACCCTGTACTAGCGACCTGGACAGTATACCCATGGCTATTAGGCGGAGCTATAACGCCGTCATGGATATAATTATTGATCCCTCCCACCCCCACTCCAAGGCGCTGGGTCTATAAAACAGGCTAAGGTACTATGTAGATGGGCAGAAGGCTGGGAATTGGGGGACGTTTGGCGCTTAAAGAATCTGACCAGCAGGGAGTACTCATTCTTTCCACATCAACACCAACTCCATACCAGGATAGACAGGATCCTTTGCTCTGTCCTCACAACAACCCAGATCACACATGCTACATACTTAGGCAAGAACGTTTTGGACCACACCCCCTTTAGAGATCACCCTCGTCTGGGACGGAATTCCCACTCCGGCCCCCACCTGGAAACTATGGCCACAAATGCTAGACGACTCTGTCTTCTGTAACGCATAGTCCATGGGTATCAGAAACTCCTTCACAGAAAATGCCGGCACGGCCTCCACTCCTCAAATAGAATGGGATGCACTCAAGATGGTGATAAGGGGCATAGCCATCAGCTCAACAGTCTCAAAGCAGTAGAAAGCACTATGAACAGGAAGCAGTAGAGTACCCTACCAAGGTAGTACGATTACAGGAAGCCCGCATAAAGCATGCCGAGCTACTGGAAACCCTTAGACAAATTGATTACACAGCATACACTCAAACAAAGCATGCTGAGGCTGATAAAGCAGGCCCGCTTCTGGAGCGCATAATTTGGAACGATCTTTTACATACCCCAATACATGAGATAACTACAGTGGGTGGGGACATGGTGTATACTCAGCAGGAAATCAACGAAGCTTTCTGCGAATATTGTCAAGCACTTTATCACTCGCCCCCACCACTGGCGGAGGACTCTACATGCATTCCTGGCTGACTTAACATTCCCAAAGCTAAATCAAACAGCCCAAGATGACCTATCCGGCCCCATCACTAAGGCGGTAATAAAAGCAGCCATTCAGGACCTACCACGAAACAAGGCCCCTGGCCTCGACGGCTTACCGGTTGAATTTTTTGATACATTCTCAGTAGCTCTGGTGCCACAGTTAGAATGCCTTTACAAATCTGCATTAGACATGGGAATACTCCCTCACACTACAATGCAGGCCTTAGTAACATCTCTCCCTAAGCCAGGCCGTTTGGCAACAGACATTTCTGGATACCGGCCTCTGTTGCTTCTTACGACGGAGTACAAAATTCTAAGCAAAGTCCTATCGCGCCGTCTTCTCCCTTACCTACATACACTTATCCATCCAGACCAATGTGGCTTCATACCGGCGAGCAGCACCTCACTCAATATCAGGAGACTTTATCATATCATGGAATCTACCCCTGCAGATAGCCACAAAGCTGGATGTATTATGCTTGACCTATGACAGGCATTTGACACCGTCAGATGGGACTTTATGATCCAGGTGCATGAAAAATTTGGCATACCACCAGTCTATTTGAAATGGGTAAGACTATTATACTCAGCTTCTCCGTCGAGGGCCCGCACTGGCTGCCACATCTTGCGTGCATCTACGGTTGGCAGAGGCACCCGACAGGGTGCCCCTTGTCTCCCTTATTATTTGTGCTTGCCCTGGAACCCCTGGCCATTAAACTACGGTCGTCAGTGGACCAGAAGGGCATTTGTTTGGGTAACTCCACGCATGTGCTGTCCGCTTATGTAGACAATATGATTCTGTATGCTAGCGACTTGACCACAGACCTAACACCGACACCGGAGATCTTTTCACATTTTGTACAACTCTCAGGCCTCACCATAAACGAGACTAAATCCCACGCCTTTTTTCTTATCCTGGTAAATGACCACATAAGATCCAGTTTGGGCGGCTCTCCCTATCGGTAGCCTCACACACCTTTAAATACCTCGGCATCCAAATTTACAGAAGCGCGAAGACCTCATAGAGGGTAACTTAAACAAAGCTATAAGGGCACTCCGCTCACAGACAATATTCTGGAACTCACTACCGCTATCAGTGATGGGCCGAGTGGCGATCTCGAAAATGATGGCCACTCCCGCGGCTGCTATACTTCTTCACAAACCTGTCAATTGTTATTCCTACTCCTCTACCTAACTCGCTGAACACGTTACTATCAGATCTGATATGGGGTAATGGCCGCCGCAGGGTGGGACTGCCTAAATTACAATTAGAAACAGACAAGGGTGGCCTGGGTGCACCAGATCTCCGTGCTTACTGCTATGCGAGCCAACTTCAATGGTTGTCACACTGGCTCACGGGACGTGACCTTCATGAAATTGGATACACGCCCCCTGACATCGACCGAGGTGTTTTACACACTCTACTGCTACCGTGGGTTACAATACCCCCCTGCCCCGACACTACTATGAACCGCGCTCACCTACTGGAAGAAGTCTCTCCATTATACACGCCGCTGCCTTCCATACGCAGATAACACACCACTATTGGGTATCCCCACGCCTGCCGGCCTAATCACTAAATGGAAAATCCTCACCTGGTGTGAGGGGGGGGGGGTCACCACAGTGGGAGCACTGTTTGATAACAGCACCCTAATGGATCATGGTAATTTTATCAGAAACCCTGCCCCTCACACATGCTGCAATCCTCCATTACGTCAAAAAACACTGGGCCCCACTCAGGGTGGAACCCACATAACACGAACTGGTACACATGACTTACCTCATGGGGGAAGGCTGCTACCTCATGAAATAGCTGAATAGAGGCATTAGAGCACACACTGGGATCTCCCTTATTGACATACGCACTAAGTGGGCCACAGACCCCGGAAAAGATCTAGTGACAAAGAATGGAATACGATAATAGAATACCCCCAAAACATACCCCGGAATGCCAAATTTAAATTCATCCAATACATTATATTGCACAGAGCATACCTCACCCCACACCGCCTACAGTGAATGTTTCCAGTCACACAACCCCACTGCCCTAGATGTAAGACAGCAGAATCCAACATGTTACATATGCTATGGTTATGCCCAGTGCTTGCTGATTTCTGGATAACAGTAATCACAAATGTTAACATGGCGACAGGTTTCCCAGTGCCGAAACAGCTGGTAGCTGCTTATTGGATATGACCTGGCGCTCCAAAACACACAAAGTGCAGCTTCGATTTATCGATTTAGCACTACTCTTGGCCAAACGCTCTATAACAACGAGGTGGAAATCAGCCAAATCTCCACCAGTTTACACATGGCACAGGGAGGTGGTCAGATGGGGTAGCACAGAAAGTGCTGCTATCCTGCGTGAGGAAGCCCGTGGTCTGCGCAAAACAGTAATCTCAATGGACTGGGATATAATCTTGGAAGTTTTTTAGACAGTTGAACCTGCACCTGTCTCTGCAGCACAGAATGTGTAATTGTGCCTCATAGACCAGTCCCCCACGAATACCAAGCAACCCTGTACATAGCCACGCAATACAATATTATCAAGAGATGTGGCATGCCTCAACATAAGTTGGTGTGGGTATTAGCCAGGGCTTTTTAATAAGATGATGTGATAGGGTAGGGCCAGCTGAGTTGGGGTTTGGGTGGGGGGGATGGGACAAGTTTTGTAGTTTCTTTTTTCCCTCCTTTATTCTCCTTTATTACCTACAATTTTATTGTAGCAGCTAGATAGATACCTTGAACTTCATATACCAGTACAACGGACCTGTCAGGCACGATCGAGTCATGCAATATGATATGGACAATGGAACACTTCGAACTTCATAACTGTATTCTAATTCCGATGGTGCTGCATAACCGGTTGTACCAATTATAAGCGTTTATTTCCTACTGGATGAAAATTGTAAAAAATGTAATAAACTGTGTTAAAAACAAAACAGGTGGGTCACATTGCCAGAGCTCCCAAGTGCCCCAACGCCCACTGGGATTAGTGAGTGTAGCGCTGGGTGTGGAATTGGTTCCTAGTGAAGGGGGGGAGCAAGCAGTTATGATCCTTGTTGCGTTAGGAGACAGAGAGATGGTCCTGGGATCCTATCTGCCTGAGAACACTAAAAAATACAGGCAGTGGGTGACCATCAATGGGATGGGGGTGGAGGCTCTGAGAGACACAGAAGCCAGTGTGACATCTGTCAGGTGTCAATGGGTGTCTGAAGAGCAGGTACTTCCCAATGTACTTCACCCTGTAGTTGCAGCAGACAAGTGCTTATGTAGTGTGGTGCTAGTTCCCTTTGAGTGGGGGGCTTCAGGTTCCTTGAAGGTTGTTGTTAGTCCATCCATGCCTGCAGACTGTCAGCTTGGAAATGACCTGGAGAGTTCCCCATGGAGGGAGGTGTTACACCAGGCTCATTTGGAGATGGTGGGTCTGCCTGAGTGGGCCTGTGTGACCACTCGGTCAATGGCAGCCAGTAGGGGTTATCAAGAGGACCTGGAGCCTGAAACAATGGTCCAGGTGCCTGCCAGGAAGAGAAAGGGCAGGGGCATGGAAAACCAGCCCCTGAAGTTCCCCTGGCCCAGGAAGATACAGACCTTGAGGGGGATGCCCTGGAGCCCACAGAGGAGCAGGTAGCCGAACTGGGAGATCTGCCGGCACTGACCTATTTGCAGCAGGAAGGGGGCCCCTCCAGGGAGGAGATCTGCAGATCGCAGATGAAGTGCCCTACTCTTGTTGGTCTACAGCAGGGGTACTCACAAACTTTCTCTCGGGGGCCAAATTTACAGTGTGGTTTGTGGCAGAGGGCCATACCGGTGGGGGCGGGGTCAGTGGGGGGGGGCGGGGCTAGAGCAACAAAAAAAACTGACCATGAGGTTTAACACCGGCCCCTGCAGCAGACGCCTTCGTCCACTGAGCCACCAGATTCACACATCTATCTAGCTCTGGCTCCCTCCCTCCCTCTATCACTCTCCCCCTCTATCTATTTCTCTCTCTCTCTCTCCCTTTCTCTCTCCCTTTCTCTCTCCCTCACTCTGTCTGTCTCCCTCACTCTGTCTGTCTCCCTCACTCTGTCTGTCTCCCTCACTCTGTCTGTCTCCCTCACTTTGTCTCCCTCCCTCACTTTGTCTCCCTCCCTCTGTCTGTCTCAGTACCTCCCTCCCTCTCTGTCTCTCTCCCTCTCTGTCTCCCTCCCTCCCTCTTTCCCTCCCTCTTGTCTGTCTGTCTCCCTCCCTCTTGTCTCCTTCCCTCTCTCTGTCTCCCTCCCTCCCTCCCTCTCTGTCTCCCTCCCTGAAGGACCACACAGTGTTCGTGTGTGCAGTTCTCCCTGTAGAGTGCACGTGTGCAGACTTCCAGCCTACAGGCTATAGATATGCAATCTTCCCTCCTGCGCCCTATGCATGTAGAGCCCTTCCCATTGCAGGCTATATGTGAGCTGTTAAATGGCGTTCAATCCTCTGTGCAGCGAACACATACATCCCTTTCCTGCAGTGTTTAGTGTTCACGTTTCCAGGTGGGAATTCCCTCCGAGTCTTCCAGTTCACCCCGGTATGGAGTCTGGGCAATACTTTTGTGGTAGATCCTGGTTTGATATAAAATCGCCTCGCCTGCAGTCGGCCCTATCCAGAAAATGCAGACGTCCATAGACACGTTTTCTTTTTTGGATCCATTTCACAGGGCAGCAAATAAGGAAAGGAGGAAAGAGAAGGCACTACCCGTTTCCTGGAGTCTTGGTTTTCACTGAGGAGCGAGACCGAAAGAGAGGGAAGACTCGGAGGCTTAGAGGCCGTCACCGGGGCATGCATTCAGTTTAATTTATAGGGGCATGGGGAGGCTGTGCGCAGGAGCCAAATGTACATAACGATTAAAAAAACATACCTGTGCAGGCGCTGCTGCGAAGGTTCTCCGGGGCTGGAAGGACGTCGTGACACCAGGGGCACAGGAAGCTCACCAAAAGGTCCTTTAAAAGTCAGCTGTAACTAGCGCTAGTTACTGCTGACTTTTAAAGGGCCTGAGCTTCCTGTGACGTCAGAGGCAGGCAGGCCAATCGGAGGAAAGCAGAGACGATGGCCGCAGGAGGAAACGTTGTGATTACGAATTAAACGCGTATTCACAACGTTTGCTCCTGCGGCCATCCCCTGCTTACTCCAAAGAAGTGCACTGTACTCTATCTCGATTAAGGGCCGCCAATGAAGGCCTGGCGGGCCGCCAGCGGCCCGCGGGCCGTACTATGAGGAACACTGGTCTACAGCAACAGGCTGCAGACCAGGCAGCTGGTGATCAGTCCGGATCACATCTGATTTACTGGGAAGATGGATTGTTATATAGTGAGCCCAAGGTCGCTGAGCCCGGTGCAGCCCTTGTGCTGCTGGTACCCGAGCGCTTCAGGACCTTCCTACTGGGTCTGGCTCATGCGTACCTCTAGCAGGATATTTGGGGTGCGACAAGACCCTCCAATGCTTGTCACCCACTTCTAATGGCCCCAAATAAGAAGGCACGTTGGTACTGTAGGGCTTCTCAGACTTGCCAGGCAAGTGGCAAGAGTGGAGGGAAGTGTAAGACTCCCCTACAACCCTTTCCTGTGGTGAGCACCCCTTTAGAGCGGGTAGGAATTGACATTGTGGGGCCACTGGAACCCAAGACAGCCTTAGGCAACAAGTTTATCTTGGTCTTGGTGGACCATGCCATCCAGTACCCGGAAGCTGTCCCTCTCCGGACAATTACAGCCCCCATGGTGGGCCGTGTATTGATGGGGATCTTTTCCCGTATGGGGTTTCCCAGACAGGCTGTCTCTGACCGTGATACAAACTTCATTTCGAAGTAGATTACATCTTTGTGAGAGGAGTGTTTTGTGACTTACAAGTTCACCACTCCATACCATCCTCAATGGAATGGGTTGGTTGAGAGGTTCAACCAGACCCTGAAAGACAGAGCCCATGAGACGGAAGTGGGACTTTTGTTTTGCTGTGCCTATTGTTTGCATGCAGGGAGGTACCACAGAAGTCCTTACGGTTCAGTCCCTTTGAACTGCTGTACAGGCACCCTGTGAGAGGACCTCTGAGTCTGGTAAAGGAGGGTTGGAAGAGAACTCCTAGTAAGATTCCCCAGAATGTGTTCAGCTATGAGCTGGCTTTGAGAAAACAGACTCACTGCTTCAGGAAACTAGCTCAGGCAAACCTGGAAGCTAGCCAGGAAGAAAAGAAAAGATGGTACGACCAGAATGCCACTCTGGTCGTATTTCAGCCTGCCCAGAAAGTGTGGGTGATGGCACCAGTGGAGCCTTGTGTGCTCCAAGACAACTGGACTGGTCCATATAAGGAGGCGGAGCGCAAGAGTGACGTGTCCTATCTGGTTGACTTGCAGACAACTAGGAACCCTTTAAGGGTCCTACACGTGAACCGCCACAAGCCACACTTTGAGAGGTCTGAGGTAACTATACTCCTTGCAACAGATGATGGAATGGAGGAGGAGAGTGAGCCTCTTCCTGACCTCCTGTCGGCAAAGGAACATGATGGGTCAGTGAATGTGGTAAACCTCTCTCCTACCCTGACCCCGGAGCAGCAGAGGGACTGTCACCAGGTACTGGCACCAATTGGTGTGTCCATGATGTGGACACTGGGGACAGTCCACTTGTGAAGCAGATGTTTTACAGGGTAGCTGACAAAGTCAGGGCCAGCATCAATGAAGAAGTTTCCAAGATGTTGGCGCTAGGGGTGATAGAGCCCAAAAGCAGCCCCTGGGCAAGCCCAGTGGTCTTAGTGCCATAAGCTGCAGCACCCGGTGCCACTCTGGAACTTCGGTACTGTGTGGACTACCGTGGGCTAAATGCGGACACCAAGACTGATGCACACCCTATCCCCAGAGCTGATGAGCTCGTGGATCAGTCAGTAGCTGCCCGGTACCTCAGTACATTCGAACTGACGTCTGGGTATTGGCAGATTGCCTTAACCGAGTGGGCCTCAGAGAGGATAGCATTTTCAACATCAGAAGGGCACTACCAGTTCCGTGTTATGCCCTTTGGGTTGAAAAACGGCCCTGCCTCCTTCCAGAGACTGGTCAACCAGGTATTGTCCGGGCTGGAGGAATTCAGCACCGTTTATCCAGATTACATTGCTGTGTTCAGCTCCAGTTGTGAGAAACTTTGCAACACCTCTGCGAAGTGTTGAAGGCTCTGCACGGGCAGGCCTCACTATCAAGGCAAGTAAGTGCAAGATGGGGCAGGGACCTGTGTTGTTCGTGGGACACCAGGTAGGGAACGGCCAGGTGGCGCCCCTACAGGCGAAGATTGATACCATTCTGGCTTGGGAGCTCCCAAGACCCAGACAGAGGTGAGGGCCGGGTACTACAGGCGGTTTGTCAAGGGATATGGCACCATTGTTGCCCGCTTGACAGAGCTGACTTCAAGGAAGCAGCCCAGGAAGGTGATCTGGACTGATGCCTGCCAGACCGCTTTTGATGCCCTGAAATCTGCCATGTGCAATGATGGGAGTTTGCTCCACTATTATTTTCATGCCATATATTCAATTTCACAATTTTTAAATAAAATTCTCTAATTCTTTTCTACCTAATTTGGGTTAGCAATAAATATTGGTTGTAATGTATGTCAATGATCTGCTATTGAGTGATTTAACTCCTTACAGTGTCACCTAGATGCATTTGCAAAGTATTCATGTTTAAATAACTTAGTAGCACATGAAAACAACTAAGAGCATTGGTGCTTGAGGTTTAACAGTTCCAGCAATTGGGCTGTCACCTTCAGTTAAAAAAGCTATCAAGAAAAATTATGTTACTTCTTTGATGGAGGTTTATATTTAAACCTTTTTTTGAAATTGCACTTTATACAATTGAGGCACAACCTCTGTCATCAATTAATAAAATGAATATGGTGGTATCACAATCATGGAAGTCTTACCTCGACCTATGATGTTCCACATTAATTGGGACATTGAGATTTGAAATGGGTATGATAGGAATTACTTATTATGCTTTCACTCAAGCGGTTTATTATTTCAGTATCTTTCTGAAGACTCTCTTTACCATGAAAAGTATGATTTTGAGTGAGACTTAAATTATTTAAATATTTTATTCAAAGTTAACTTAATAGTGATGTCACTGTTTTTGTTCTACATTTAATATCAATTTATAAAATTAATTTACGTTAAAATTTAACAAAAAAATATTTTAACTATTTTTCTTAAAGAGTTATAACCATTTTAATTTTTCCATATGCATTACAATAGGGATATGATCCCCCTGGTGGCGGGTAACTCCACTTTGCAAAAGGTTAATAGTAGTAACTTTACACTATTAATTTTGAAATAAATATTTAATTAACTTAAAAATATTAAATAAAATGAAATGTGTTATGAGATTTAGTTTAAAAACTCCCCAGTAAAGAAAAACGTTTATATTTACTTATTCTGATAAAAAAGTTATTTGTTATAAAGAACAGCCGTAGAGCCTTTCAAGTGCTTCATGTGATTTTATTTGCTGTGTATATGTTATCATTGTGTATTCCATTGTAATAAAAAACATTGTTGCATTTGCAACAACATGTTCTTTATTTATTGATATAGTAATCTGACCTTGTATGTAGTACTCACAACTCTGAGGCACAATAACGCTGGGAATTCAGCACTGTTGCGTTTAATCAAGTATTTTCAAAGATGATTGGATTGCTGCATATATATGGTTGCGACTATTTTTATTTATTGTAATGTGTAGATTTCAACACAGCACAGTCTATATGCAACTGATAACATTATAACAATTGCAGCTGAATGTTACTTATTACATTCTAAGATGGTTGACCTTGTTTGCAGTATTTCCCTCTCTAGGAGACTATGGAAGTTGTCTTTGTTTATGCTTATCACAGTGTATTTATGTTGTTTTAAACTTTACCACTACTGACCCGACACAAAGGCTGCTGTCAAAATGTGTTGAGTAGAAGCTTGCTAATAAAATCACATAAAGACTTGAAAGATTCTGTGATTGTTCTTTATAACAAATAATGGTTTGATTATTTGTATGCAGGAATGCCTGAGCCTACCGCAGGATGCTGCCATTAGTAATTGGAGGCATCTTTGTGTCAAGTTGGATACTGTTCGAATTTACTTATTATGTATTGTAAATTATTAAATATTTATAGAGTTAATTTAAATTAACGTATATCTTTAAAAAAATATCTAAGCTCATTTATACGATTAAAAAAGTTACTAAAATATTTTAATACCAAAATGATATTTATTTTTAATTTATGTATAATTTTATTAACAATAAATAATACTTTTATATATTTTTATAAAGTTGGAACAAATTATTTTAATTCCTTTCTATGAGGTTCTTTTTAAAGCTCTGCTCCCTTATTTTCTATGGAATGGTGGTACAGTACCAGTGGTTGGCCATGTGTAATATTGAAATTACTCCATACTAGAGCTGGAGTACATATACTGTACTTTTTTCCTCTTTTCAGCTGCAGCAACTTGAGACTTGTAAGGTAGGGTCCACCCCCTCTTCAGGTTTGTAGACATGTAAGTCTACACTTTGTAGTAAATGTACACTAAAAAATTATGAATAGCCAAAATTGGTAAAGTTTCTGCAAAGAGTAAGAGTAAATTTACATTTGTATATTTACTCATATGTAAATTTGCATTTGTGAATAGGCACCATAGTGTCTTATTTGCTTTTCATACTTGGTTATGAATTCAGACTTTACACAGGTCTTCCAACCTACCTTGCTCACAGACTTCAACATGCACAATATGGAACAGCCAGAATGATTTGCACATTAAATCCAAAGTTTACATCACTGCAGCCCTAAACCGTGTACTCTAATTGTAATTTATTAGTAGAACCAACCCCACAATAAAATGCATAAAATACATATTAATATGAATCAATCAATCAAAGTACTATATTTGGTTATCGTAACCATCAAAGCATACAATGATAAAAGTACATACAAATCACAATATAAAACAATCACAATATAAATATGAAAATTAAAAATGATTAAATTTGATTTTTAATAAGTGATTGTGCCAAAGAACTTTTCTTAGAACAACCATGGAGTAGTCTGCAATTGTAAAAAGACACTACGTTGGCAGGCGTACAAATCAGCCTTATGGACTGAGAACAATTGTGAGATTTCCCATCATAGTATGAAACATAGCACATTAAAAACATTAAAACAGATCAGCAAAACTAAAAATGACACCATTGCAAAACTAGCTAAAGTGCAAAATCATGTCAATAAATTAGATTTTAACAGTATGGCAGTGCAAAATCAAAAAAGTGCAACCTTTTAAAAGGTGCAAAGTGTTAAATTTACTCCAGGAACCTAACAGTAAACAGTATTGGAAAGACTTTGTTTACTGTCAATCCCACTGTTCACTGGTCCAATTAAGATAGAAATTTAGCATGCTTGTACCATACATTTATCAAAAAGCTGCTAACAGCAAATACAATTGCATCTGAAGTATCAGTTTTCAGAATTCTCTGATCAACTAGGTAACGGGTCACCCCCAGGTTCAAACACACTGAATGTATCCGCTGGTGGCACAAGCCAAGATATTCTGAGCAGAAGAACAAAATATGCTCCTTTGTGTCAGAAACCAGACCACAGGCTGAGTACTGGTCTGAGGTCTATTATTTCTTCCAACAGCTGGTAAATGATTTCAGGGGTAAATTACCTAGCCTAAAAGCGCACATGCAAGCTCTTGGCTAAAGATGGTGTAATATTATCCAAGAATAGGTCAAAACATGGATTGGTGTTGATCTCAAAGAACTGATTTGTAAAGTGCCCATTTGACTCGCTCACAATGCCTTGTTTGCGGACAGAAGCCCCAAAGCTGGATTTTAAACCATCAGCCTCAGCTTTACAAATAATACCTGGGTCTTCCCCTAATCTCTGTAGAGGCATTATTCATATTCCCCAATTTCAGAAGAGAATTCCTTTATCTGATTAGATCCGGCGTGGACCAGAGATGTATCCAGTATACCAGGGGCTATTTGTGCCACATCAGAGATTCTATTAATACCTAAATCGAAAAAAAGAGATTTAAGGGGCCGACTGACTGAAACTGAAATAAGCGATCTTACAAAGTTATTCTCTGCTATAGCCAATTTCTGGGTATCGGCACAGCCCCAAACTTCAGCTCCAAGAAGCGCTGCGCTCTGTGCTTTAGCACAGTATACTTCACAAGTGGAAGATATTGTGCAGGAGCATGTTCTCTCGTGCAATAGTAGAATTGCTTTAGATTTATGTTGTTTTAACAATGTAACCTTATTGAGTTGAAGTTCCCACTTGAGCTTATCAGATAATTTAACCCCCAAATAATCAAAAGAGTGGACCCATTCCAAAGGTTCATTGTCTACGCAATTTCTAGCTACACCAGTCCCAAACAACATGTATTTTATTTTTAATACATTCAACTCAGGGCCTCTGGCATTGCAAAACCCAACAAACTTGTCGATCAAGTTCTGAAGCCCCATAGGGGTCTTAAAATAAGAAGTGAATTGTCTGCAAAAAGAAGTTATGGGCACTTTCTTACCATTTAGGATGGGTGAATCGTACTTAAAGGTCATACGTTCATTCATCACATCATTAACGCACACTGTAAACAGGGGCAAGAACGCACCCCTGGCGTACACCAAGTAAAATGGAAATGCAGTCAGTCATTCACCCTTACTACCTCAGAAGACCTGAGTATAATTCTTGTCATATAATCTTGCAATAAGGTTGATCAAGTTCCTGGAGCTCCCATTTCAAACAAAACTCTCCATAGGTTCTCACGAGGGAAGGGATCAAATGCAGCTTGCAAATCTACAAAAGCCACATATAATATTTGTTTGCTCAGCAGTGTGTAACTTCCAATACTGAAGGGCAAGTCTGAAGACCTGATCGGAAGTACAAATTTTCATCCAAACGTTAGCTTGGAGTGGGGACAGGATATGTTCTTCATCTATTCAGTTTAACAACTTGTCAAGGACTCGTCTTGTTAAACACTTCTATAAATTATCTATAAGGCTTATAGGCCTATAAATGAATGGGTTGCAGGCATCACCCTTCTTATAAACTGGAATGATCCCCCCCCTCTCCAGGACTCTAGGATTTCCACCCTGGCCGAATTGGCGCTTCATAGAAGATTAACCTAACCAATCCAAACTTGGGGTGCAGATTTGAACATATCGCCATGTATTTTATTAGGGACTGGAGCTTTCACTGGTTTTAGGCAGCTGATAGCAGTGGGAGTGTCCTCTAAACTCAAAGATATTATGTTACCCTCCCATGCATCTACATTTAGTGTATCCTTAAGGGGAGTTCTAGGCCTTAAGCCAGGGAGCATGTGAGCATGATTCTCTTGAGCATAAAGCATAAAAAAGTGGGCAACGAACGCAACAACACAGCAAGCCCCAAGTGCCAGGAGCAACCCCCAGGAGACAGTGCTGGTAATCCAGGCAGACACAAAAACAAGAAAGAACCAATAAAGGAGCCACTGATGGAGGGGGAACCCCCAGAGGACGACCACAAACCCCGGATCTTTGAGGCATGGGGAGATTAAGGGGGCAGTCCAGAAACACAGGATGGGTAATCTACCCCGAGGCTTGAACGTGGCATCCCAGCTCCAAGGACGGCAGGCTAGCCTTGAGACCACAACCTCTCCCCAAGGGGAACAGACCCAAACAGGGTGGGACGGGCCCAGGCCCAAGAAGGAACCAGCCCCAACCCAGAACAACCCCCGACAGCAGACCAGAGCAAAGGCCACCAGGGAGAAAGGGCCAGAGGCCAAAAAAAACAGGCGCAGAAAGAACAAAGCACTATCCCCGAGCACCACGGCGGGCATCGAGAACACTCAACTAGGCAGCAACCACAGAGCCCAGACAAGAGCAAGCACAGCGAGCGAGAATAGCCCGTAGGCCCAGGCATCAGAACAGCAAAGCCCGCCGCAGCTGGCGGCAAGCCATAGCCGCCCCCAGAAGAGGGGTAATTGACCCCAAAGCAGAGTGAGAGGGAACAATGACACCATGCCACCAAAACCATGCAGAACACACAAGCACCGACGGCAAAACACATGCCGCAGGGCAGAAGTAGGGATGCAGCTCAGAGGCAGAGCACATGGAATGCATGAATGATGTCCTTGGTATAAATCCTGGTATCTCCAGGAATCGCAACAGCCAATACGGCGAATCCAGAAGTCAAGCCTGCCAACATGCACAAGGAAGAGAAACACCAGGTGTAAGCCTACAGCACCTGGAATACCCAGGCAGACTCCCATCCAATTACTAACCAGGGCCAATCCCCTTAACTGTTGAGAACAGTAGCATTCAGGATGAAGAGTCCAAGACTACAACCACAAGGCCACGGTGACACACAGAGCAAGCAGAGTGCAAAACACAGCATTAAAAAGCCGCACACCACAACCACAGCCACCAAGGGCACCCACAGGGTGGCAGGACCAAAGGATAAGAACCTGGCGGACACTGGAGCACAGCACCGGCACGGCAGCATGAGCGCCAGTGCACGAGTGCAAGCACAGCCTCAACGGAGGCCGGTAGCAGAAGGCCAGCAGGTGGGACTCCAAAACAGAAATTGAGGAGAACACACCGAACTGCAGCAGGTTAACATAAAACAAGAAAAACCGGTATGCGGTACTCACCGGGGAGGGGGGGCCAGCATCTCCAAACAAGGCCCCCAACCCCCTGTCCACAGCCAGCCGAATGCGAAACACCAAGAACCACGCCAGGGCAGCAGGAACCAAAGGAGAGGACCAGCGAGCAAAGAGCGACAACCACACAGCCAGTCCAGAGGAAGCCAAGCCCCTAACCCAGAAACAGGCGGGTGGCCGGGCATCATCTAAGTTAAAGGGCCGGCCAACGCGCCCACCAAGATCCAGACGGAAACCAAGCCCCCCAGCAAGCCAGTCAGGCCTGGAGGCTGAACAGCAAACACCCCAGCCAGGCAGCCACAGACGGGGCACCTGAGAAAACAGCCACTCAAGCCCAGAAGGAGAAGCACCAGCACCTCGTCCCATTCCTGTCGAAGACAGAAAAAAAAGGACAGGCGGAATGCTGGGTAAGTGCTCCTTATGTACTCCCAGTGGGAGGGGTTGGGGTTAGGGTCCCAGCATTCCTCTGCTCTTTTTTCTGTCTGGAGATGGTTGTCTCCACTTATTCATGAATGGGATGAGGACAGCAGGGACCTGGGGGTAATTTGCTAAACTAATGTGTTCTGCTGAAAATAGGCAGGCAGCACCACCAATTGGTGGACTATTGTGAAAAAGTGACAATGTTAAGATTTAAATGCCAGTGCCGAGTACTGGCAAATACCAGTACAATTTAAACAATGGGTTTGAAATGGCAGAATATGAGAAATAGACATATGAGTTATCTTTCCAGGCATTGTTAAAAACTTGCGAATGAGTGGTTGTCAATATCCTTCTGATTTAGAAGCTTGAGCAGGATAGGGATACTGGCAGGTGGGTGTAATATGAGATATTTAAGTTGTTTTTTATCGTTTCTTTGACTTTGATGAGAGAACTCACAAATACAACATCTTGCAGTAGAAGGAAAGAAGAAAAGAAAGGGAGGGTTGTAGGGAAGAGATGGTGAGAAGGATGGAGAGTGGACAGATGAATGCTGGAATAGAAGGAAGAAGAGGAGAATGGAGGGATGGATAAAGAGACGGAATGATATGGAGAAGCATGGAGAGCGAATGGAAGGACAGATTTATGTATTTAGAGATTAATGGATTGAGAGGATTATGAAGGGATGGATGGACAGAAGTATTAATGAAAGGATGTTCAATATATGGGCAAAAAGGTTAGAGCAATGGATGGAATGAAAGAAGAAAGATAAGATGGATGGGTGACAATATAGATTTAAGGAAGGATGGAAAGTAGGCTAGGTGGTGGAAGGCAAGAAGAAAGCATAGATGATGAATGCAAAGTGAACAATGAGATGGGAAAGACAAAGAAGAATGTAGAGAAGGACAAGTGGATAAAAAGAAAGAAATATGGGGAGCAGGAAGAATGGATGCAAAAGGCAAAAAGAAGGATGGACGAATGGAAAAGGTGCAGAAAGGGTGACAAGAAGGAAGGAGAACAGACTAAATGAAAGATGGAGAAAAGGCAGGAAGAAATCTCAGAATTCCCAGAACAGGAGGACGTTCCTGAACAAAAGCCAGGTTGGCTTGCCTCACCCACTCGCTCAGAGATATTTGGGACATGTTTCAAGGTGAGGGTATTTTTTTTATTTCTGGCCAGTCCTTTGCTTACTAACCTAAAGATCTGCAGAGCATTGATAACTACCAAGCCCCTAGCAGCTCAAGGCCCCCAACTAGTTTCGCCATAACCTCATGCTCATTTGCAAAGCGCATTTCCATCCTTTTGGGTATCTTGTCCGTGGATAACAGATGCTTGTTGTTACCTAACTCAATAGTACTCATTTTTATTGATCATAGAATGATGATTGCGTCATTGCGTGGACCTGTCAGGATTCAACCCTGTGATAATTAGATCAAACACAGATCCCTGGAGCGGATGGGCCACCTCAGTGAGCCGCCAGCACCAGGTGCATGACCCTTGCACAAGTAATTAGCAATTCAATATAATAATGCCCACTATAATGTCAAGGAGCCACTTGACATGATTGGGCATCTTTTACTAAAAAATAACAAACTGTTGCCTGGCAACAGTCATGAAAAGAGAACACGAGATATTCCTAAAGGATTACAAAGGTTCAAGGCAGAGTCTGCAGGAGCAGGAGCTGTTTTTGGAGAGGAGCAGCTTCACTGAGAACAGGCCACAGCCTAACCTCTGCTCAACCAAGATGCTATGGGGTCGTTCTGCTGTTATGATTCAAAGCACTGTTTCTAAGGTACTTTCCTCATACCTAAAAAAAAATGTTGATGGAGATTTTGATCTCATTCAATCTATGATCATAAAATGCGAGTTCTGTGCAGAAGGTGGGCGGTATGCTCCCAGAAATGATATGGAAAACTTTGGGTCCACAGGACTGAAAATAATTTACAAATTCATACAAAATAAGATTACAGTGTATTTGTAGTTCTAAATTAGTTGCAACGTTGTATTTCTCATTATTCTCGTTACTTTTGCACCAGGGTCATGTAAACTTTACATTATATGTAAGTGTGTGCATTGTATGCAGTGTACATTAATTAAACAGGAATATCGATTTCTGGAAAACTTATACTTCAATTTTTAAAATGAGAATTCAACCTTTTTTAGAAAAGCTAAACACATAATTTGCAGTGTGTTGTAATATTGAGTGATATGCAAAATACTGATTACCTTTCCTTGGTTTATAAAGGTGATAACGAATTCTGATAGTATATTGTTTTCTGCACAGACCTTAATAATTATAATTACCAGATATTCGAAACGTGAGGGCCATTGTGTGCTTACATTACATTCACAGTTTGTGTTATTTCTTGTGGTGTGTTATTGTGAAGCAGTTAGATACGGTTTCTCGTTGGGCTCTAAATACTTGTGCATTAAGTCATTTTTACCAGGAACACTGCTGCTGCTGCATTGTAATTCTGCACATGGGCATTGTGTCAAACCTTAAAGTATTCCCATATTGCATTTGTTCTAGTCAGATTGGCATATAAAACCGGTGACTTTTTTTAGAATTTTTGGGGGGTAAATTGTGCTGCACAACTCATTGCCTGTCTAAATTTTAGTAGATTGAGAACAACCACAATACCTCTTCAGGGAAAGTTGCTCAATTCTGCCTTAAAGCTGACACTTGGTTCATAATTGTTTTCAACTACCAACTCTATGCCACGAGGCATGGCTATAATCTAATATTGCCATAAACATTTGGTAACCGTAGCTGGATCAGAAGTAATGTTGACTAGATTATCCTCATATAAGGCTGAGCTGGGCTTAATTTTAGATGGCAAACCAATGCAATACAATTATCTTGATGTGATGTTTAGAAAAATGCCTCCTTAAGAAACAAAAGTAACAATGTGACAAAGCAATCTTTGCTACCCTGCACTAGAAAGTGAAAGAAAGTCAAAACGTAACCGTATTGGTAATCCTCAGTTGGACTCGATGATGTAATGTAACCTTTGGGCCCAAACTGCAAGGTATAATAAGGCTACCATTGCCACAAAGTCACCACATCAGCCCCATAAAAGCCCCACACCACCACCAAGGAAAGGTCTGGCAAAGCAAAACTCTTCATAAAGTTACACAGACTCCAAGATATGGCTGTAGACAGCAGAACTATCGCTCGGGTTACTGATAAGTTAGACGCTCAGGTCCCGCAGGAGACCTATCCCGCAGAAGTTGCAGGCTTCAGCTGTATGCAGCAGAGCTAGCCCTCAGGCCCCTGATGAGTTACCAGCCCAGGACTCGCAGGAGATCTTACCCCTAAGTGACATAAATGTTCAGGGTACTACTGTTGACAGCAGAACTATCCTGCAGGCAACGGATAGAAGTAGAAGCTGAGGCCTCACAGGAGAGCTATACTTCAAATAGCACTGAATGTGTAGGCGTCAGCTGTAGACAGCAGAGTTATCCCTCAAGTAACCAGTAACTTACAATCTCGGGCCTCAAGTAGCATAAATTGTTCAGGTTTAAGCTGTACACAGCAGGGCTATCCCTCACACAACTGATGAGTTACTAGCTCAAGCCTCATAGCAATGGTATAATGAGACTTAAGGGCCCCCCTCTGCAAAGTACATGGAGTGGCCATCCTCCAGACTCACTCAGGAGCTCTCAGGCCAGGTTACTGTACTGAGGGGGCCTCCTGGAGCTTGGGGCCCCCCTGCACTGTGGGGAATGCAGGGGCCTTTGGCCTTAGGCAACCGATAAAAATACTGGCTTAGGCCTGACATGAGAGCTATCCTTACAAATAGCGCAGGATGTACAGCCTTCAGCTGTAGACAACAGGAGTATACCTCAGGTTACTGATGAGTTACACGGTCAGGGCTCACATGAGAGCATATCTTGAATTAGCATAGAATGTACAGGCTTTGGCTTGGAAAGCAGAGCTATGTCAGAGACTCCTCTGCTCTTGCATGTGTTTCTTCAGACAGCAGAAAGGAAGTCAGACAACGCAACGCAGCAAGACAACTTGCTGTGCTGAGCTTCGTGACAGAGAGCCAGCAGGAATGTGCCATATCTAATAAGATATGGCACATTCCTGCTCTGTCCTTCATCTGGCGCACTGAGTGCTGACATGGGTCAACGCAGGCACCCTTATGCCATGGTGCAAGGGCGCCTGTGTTACAGGCCGGATTATTTTTGAGCATGCAGTGACACCTTCCTGCCCAAAAACAATAATTTGAGGAATTTTTCACTTTCTACATGAGTTGCAGAAAGCAACACTCCTAAAAGCAATAAATAATGAGGAGAACTGAAGATTTTTCTTCTTGTTATGCCTCTGTTGGGAAAAGTACCTATTTGCTGCAATACTAGGTGTACTACCCTTAGTAAATCTGGGATTGTATCAAAATCCATGGGTGAATGTATGGGAATTCCGATGCTCCACCCATGGAACAACTTCATAATGCAGAATAACACATGACAGTGAATTGCTCTACCTTGCGTTACTCTGAATTTACTAAGCCGCGCAGAGCCACGCAAGGCTGCTTTGCGTGGCTTAGCAAATCCCACTAAAGGTTGCCTTGCGTAAAGTAAGGACAACACAAGCC
Organism: Triturus cristatus; assembly: GCF_964204655.1. Classification (NCBI taxonomy): domain Eukaryota; kingdom Metazoa; phylum Chordata; class Amphibia; order Caudata; family Salamandridae; genus Triturus; species Triturus cristatus. The sequence continues at coordinate 256,408,671 of NC_140586.1, forward strand.
CTTTGTAAAAATGGCACTAAGCATAAAAGGGAAGCCCTATCCCCCTGAATACAGAAATCTCACATTTTCAGGCAACAGATCTACCACCCAGGTGGCACACAACTTAAAGGTTTTAGGACCTGATTTTAAAATGGTTAATAACACTTTTGATTAAGTCTTCAGTTATGAGTAAGATTACTACTTTTCCGTATTCTCAAACTGCACTTTTGCAGTAACTTTCAGTTTTATAGTAAGTCCAGCACTACACATGGCCAACCACTGGTACTGCAAAACCCTTCCACAGAAAATAATGGCGGAAGGGATGTAAAATAAAACCCTATAGGAAATAATGTTAAATTAAAAATAAATATATATAAATAATAAATATAAATTAATGTTAAAAAGTATTTTTAAATGGTTCATTATGTTCTACTGCTGCTGCCTGCACTACACCTCTTCTGTGTGAGCAATAAAAGCTGTCTTTGCTGATGCCCTTGCTGTACCTATTCTGTTTATTACAGGAGCTTGAGAGAATTGTTCACTCAACAACTCTAGATGAGTTGTAAGGCACACCATGATCTTGAAACGCTCACTTCATTTCTGGCACTGTAAAAGTGTCATATTTCAGTCAGTGATGTAGATGTGTGAATCTCAGCATGCATGGATTGACAGAGCCAATTATTTTGGGTTTTGTACACTGAAAATGTTGTTTGGGGCTTCAGTTGAACATTCAGCACGGGTACTGGATTGGCAGCAGTGGAAGCTTGAATCCAGTGCTTAATTTGTAAAATCTGAAGTGCAGGTGCTCAAATGTTTGTCGGAGGCCACGCCCACTTTTTCTGGCCCCACCCACTCCCTCAACTGGCTCCACCCACTTACTCTATTAGTTCCACCCACATCTTCAACTGGCACTGCTAAAAGTCAGATGGCATCTATGTAAAAACTGAGCCCTGTTAGCTGATTTTCGTTTTTTAGGACTGGAGCCCTTGGGAGGACATCACCAGCCCCATAGGCATGTTGAATCACACAAAAGCACTAAATGGAACACCCGCTTCAGCTTCTACAGCAGTTAACTGTTAGCTCCTATTCCAACATGGCGGATGTTTTGATTTATCCTGGGCGCTGGGACTAACTGCTCAGAGGGAACATGGCCAGGAGACACTGTGGGCATAGACAGGGTGCAGGAGCAGCGAGGCACTGGCAGAAAGCGGTCACAATGGTTTTGGAATAAATAGGATATTCACAGGAGGATAGGAGGGCAGGATTTTCTTGGGGGTAATGAGATGGCTGTGATGTGGAGAGTTGCCACGGACGCCGGGCTCAGACAGGAAGCATAGTGGGCAGCACTAATCACAAACCAAATGATCTCTACGGGGCAGATTTACAAGAAAGTGACGCATCTGTACAGATGCGTCACTTTCCCTGCGCCACCCTTAGAAACCCTTGCGCCACCATAGATGCGCCGTATTTACAATACGGCGCACTATGGTGGAAGGATTGACATATGCGTCAGAAATTCTGACGCATCTGTTGGCGGAAAAGTCACGCATTTGCTGGAGTCGTGTCGCAACTCCAGCAATGCGTGTTGAGGCCTATTCCCACTACACTGCGTCACTACTTACGCCTGCTTGAAATAGGCGTAAGGTTTTGACGCAGTGGCGTCCTAAAAGTGGCGCAGTGAAATCTTGTAGATTTCACTGAGTCACTTTTACAAGGCCTTCCTGCGTGGGAACGCCCACCCTGCATACATTATACCTGACGCAGGTATAATGTGACGCAGGGCTTTACAACGTGACGCATCTCCCTAGATGCGTCATGTTGTATATAGGCTGCATTGTTTGCGCCGCTGTTGCGTCAAAAAAGTGACGCAACTGCAGAGCAAAAGTCACGCAAGGGGCTTGTAAATCTGCCCTTCTGTGTTCAATTAATAATTCTAATTGTCTCACCAATGACTCTAATTGTACACGTTGCAGAAGGACAAAATGCTGACTCAGCACAGTTGGGAGCGAAACCACATTTTTACTCTGGGCTCTTAATCCGTTGTACTATCTTACAATTTCTACATACACATTTTATATGCATAGAATACAGGGCTTTAAGTGGGCCGGCAGTTTTTTAAAGAGGGCCTCGAAACGCGTCTCTATCGGGCTCTGTTTTGTGCCCTGGCACAGGCGGTCCATTTTTTTCTGGACTCCAGGGACAGCAGGCACATCATGTGCGCATGCTCACACTGCTCCCTTTTCACTAGTGGAGAAGTTACGGCATGACGTCATGCCAGGTGAGCGTTGTAGGGGAAGGGAAATCCTTTAAAGAGAGTCATTTTCTCTCTGTATTTCCCTTCTTTTTTTAATATCAGCAGCAACAACATTGTCGTGCTGTCACCAGGGCTTTAAGTGGAAGCTTTTTCAATATTATATACAAGCCATAGTTGCTGCTTATTTATCTGATGGAACTAACAACCATTGACAAAGCCAATAGTCCTGATTTGTTGTAGGTATGATGTTACTTGTTGTATAATATATCTGGATACAGTACAGAAACAGCAAAATACAAGTCGGGCGGTACACTATGCTAAGCACAGATTTTTAGCTTAGGTGTTTTAAGCCACGTCCTTAATTACATTGGCCACCCCCCTTTGAGAGACCCCACAGTTTTTTCATCCCACTTAAAGCCCTGATAGAATATATGCCTGTGCATGCCGTACTGTAATAAGTACTGTATGTTCATCTATTTGAAAGGCTTCAATCTCTCGCCTTGCTGAGCAATCAAGGCTCGCTTATGCTCTTCCGTTTAAACATCGTCATATATATGTATTGGTAAGGAGTGTACGAGGAAATTTATTTCTCTTGCTGATTCTAAGAAGAGTCATCCCTTGCTACAAAACAGTAACTGGGGGCGTCAGCTCCAGACCATTATGAGCTTTCATTATGATGGGAGTGACTGATGCTTAAAGATTATTGTGATGGGGGCAGGGAAAACATTATTGGCTTTTATTTTTGCATGGTTCTTGTTGGCTCCGGAGAGATTTTTGTAAGGGCACTCGGGCAGTAACTGGACCTCCTAGTAAGGAAGGTCTGTGGGTCATATCTTTGCTGCCGAGACCCATGTGTAAATTCCAAATCACAAGTGTGAATCATGGCTTTCTGCACATAATAATTGACAAGGTATACACTTTAATCGTTGACAGCTAACACAGATTTTCATTCTACTGATTTCAATACAAAGAGTAACATTATAGATTACAGTTTGGACAGAGTACTATTCATGGGTGAAATATTTCACCCAGGATTACCAAGTGAGGGAACCCTGGTCAGATTCTGCAGGGTGTGGGGCACAATTACAGCCCACCCACTATCTGACTCCCTCCAATAGCATGGACAAGTGTGCAACACTCGCCCCTATTGGCCTGCAGCTTCTCTTCTCCATGGCACCCTTCCCACTTCCAGCCTGTTGCTCCGTCCTACATAGGCCCCCCACTCCCATTTACCACCTACTCCTAACAGGTGGTAAATGTGTGTGGGATTCACAGAATTGTTAATCTTCACATGGAAAAGGACCAGGGAATTCTGGGTACTCCAGTTTATCCCTCAATCCCGGGACAATAAGTCCTTATTTCACAGGGCAACGCTGAAATTACATGCGGGAATTAGTGATGCAGGATCAGTAATTTCTGGTACTGATGATCAGTGTTAGATCTGGGGGTCTCTAGTTGGCAGAGGTATACACCTTAGACCAAATAGGGACCCTTGCTTCTAGTCAGGGTACAAGGACACACACGGTAGATAACCCCTGCTCACCCTCTAGGTAGCTTGGCTCGAGCAGACAGGCTTATCCCCAAGGCAATGTGTAAGGTATTTGCACGTAGACACCACAATGATCCCCCCTCCGCACACCACAAACTTAGACCACACAGGTGAGTTATATCAAAAATAATATCTTTATCTAGTTTCCGCAGTTGAAATCAAGCATCACAGGTTTACACTATATTCGCTTTCTTGGTTGGTCGGGATCTCAAGATGATAGTCTCTAGTCTCTTGCGTGATTCGATACTCACTGAGAATGAATCAGTTCATAGGCTCTTGTTGTTTAGGCAGCTACGTTGCTCCGACGGTGTCACTGCGCTCGTTGTACAAAGCGCTCCTCTGGCTGTTCGGTGCAAGGTTTCCACAACTCCCTCGACGAGCCCTCAGTGACGATGTTGACGTCACCGGAGTCAGCCACTCACAGCGCGGCTTCGTAGAGCAGGGAAGTACGACTCTCGGTCTGCTTCAGGCCTCCGGGTCGCGGCAAGGCACGTGCCGAAGAGCACGTCGGTCTTCTTGAGGCGGCAACCGGTGTCAGGCCCGGATCAGCGCGGTACTCTCCAGCAAGGCAGAGAGCAGCCAGCCCACTTCACCGGCAGATGTTGAGAAGCTTGGTAGAACAGTCCACGGTCCCTGCAGCACACAGCAGCGCAGGGGGGACACAGCAGAGTCTTGGGTTCGGGGCAACCTTTCTATCCCTGGGTTGCGAAACAGGAGGCCAGCTCTTCTCAGGCCCTTGGAGATTCGGTTTAAGACACAGCACACAGCAAAGTCTTGTTTGGTCAAGTGGATAGAGTTAGCACACAGCAAGACCCCTTCTCCTCCTCAGCTTCAGTTGTACAGCAGAACAGGTCAGCCCTTAGAGCACACAGCAAGGCAATCTTCCTTTTAGTTCTTCAGCGGTCCGTCTTTCAGCAGAGGTTCCTCTTGATGGTAGAATCTAAAAATCTGTTGTCAGGGGTCCTTTACTTATACCCCTAAAAGTCTTTGAAGTCTTTGTGCAAGTGGGTCCTGAGCCCGGTCTGATCCAGTTCTGGGTGTTGCTGGAGCACTTTGTTTTCCTGGCTTCTACTTTCTTTTCAGAGTGAGGGGCAGAGTCGTCAGCCGCCCAGCAGGAGGTGGAGCCAGCACCGTGGTAGGCAGGCACAGTCCTATTCACTCCCAGGTGCTATCTCCTCCCTCCACTCTCCTTGCAAATGTCACCATTCAGCAGAGGGCTGACTCAGCCAACCTCCCGGGGGATCCCCAGCCCCTGTCACTCTCAAGCCAGACAGTCAATCCACAAGCATGCCCAGGCACACAGAAGGGTCAGACAAGAGAACAGCTACTCTCTAAAAAGTACTATTCTCCAACTCAGGATTTAAAAACAACCTCTCCTAAAAGATGTGTTATTAAATGCTGAGCTCAGGGATATCAAACACTCATGTCTTATCTTGTTCCTATGAGAAGATAGGCGGATAGCCATTGGCACCAGCCTCCCCCATGTTAGCCTATGGAGCAAGATAACCTTGCAGCAGTGAACACACAAAATGGCCGTTGTTCACTACCAGAATTTCTAGAGGTTAGTTCTGTCAAGGGGGCAACAATGGTGCCGTATCCCTTGATGAACCGTCTGTAATACCCGGTGAGTCCTAGAAAGGCTCTCACCTCTGTCTGCGTCTTGGGGGGTTCCCAAGCCCGAATGGTATCAATCTTCGCCTGTAGGGGCGCCACCTGGCCGCTCCCTACCTGGTGTCCCAAATACACCACCGATCCCTGCCCTATCTGGCACTTACTGGCCTTGATAGTGAGGCCTGCCTTCTGCAGCGCCCTCAACACTTCACAGAGGTGTTGCAAGTGTTCCTCCCAAGTGGAGCTGAACACAGCAATGTCATCCAGGTACGCGGCGCTGAATTGCTCCAGCCCGGTCAGTACCCGGTTGACCAGTCTCTGGAAGGAGGCAGGGGCATTTTTCAATCCAAAGGGCATGACGCGAAACTGGAAGTGCCCTTCTGGTGTGGAAAATGCCGACCTCTCCTTTGCCCCTTCAGTTAAGGCAATCTGCCAGTACCCCGAAGTCAAATCGAAGGTGCTGAGGTACCTGGCAGCTCCCAACCGATCCACGAGCTCATCAGCTCTGGGGATGGGGTGCGCGTCAGTCTTGGTGACCGCATTGAGCCCACGGTAGTCCACGCAAAACCGAAGTTCTGACGGGCCACCGGGTGTAGCAGATTTCCTGGGAACGAGGACCACTGGGCTAGCCCAGGGACTGCTAGAGGGCTCAATTACCCCTAACGCCAACATCTTGGAAACTTCTTCCTTGATGCTGGCCCTGACCTTGTCAGCTACTCTGTAAAACTTCTGTTTCACAGGCAGGCTATCTCCAGTGTCCACATCAGGTATATCCAATCAATATGATATTTTACACAGGGAGAACTTACACTCTGGCACTGGTTAGCAGTGGCAGAGTGTCCAAAGCATCTAAACCAGCAAAAACGAAATCCATCACAGCATCAAAAATCCAGGTAGCAGAGGCAAAAGATAGGGGAAAAACCCACGCCAAGGATGTCAGGTCTAACACGTGTCCCCTCCAGCTGAAAGTGGGGAGAACTACCCACCCTCTTGGGAGTTCTCATCGCTAAGGCGGAAAAACCTGGACAGACCATCAGCATTGGCGTGCTCTGTACCGGGAAGGTGTTCCACCGTAAAGTCCATTCCCTGTAGAGAGATGGACCACCTCAACAGTTTTGGATTCTCACCCCTCATCTGCATTAACCATCTGAGGGGCCTGTGGTCGGTCTGAACACGGAAGTGAGTCCCAAACAGGTAGGGTCTCAGCTTCTTCAGGGCCCAGACCACAGCAAATGCTTCCCTTTCAATAGCGCTCCACCTCTGTTCCCTGGGGAGTAGCCTCCTACTAATGAAAGCTACAGGTTGGTCCCCGCCCTCGTCGTCCATCTGTGAGAGTACTGCTCCCACACCTTGCTCTGAAGCGTCTGTTTGCACTACAAACTCACTTGAAAAGTCAGGCGCCTTAAGCACCGGTGCTGTGCACATTGCAGTTTTCAGGGCATCAAAAGCAGTTTGACAGGCCTCGGACCAATTCACTTTCCTGGGCTGATTTCTAGAGGTTAGTTCTGTCAAGGGGGCAACAATGGTGCCGTATCCCTTGATGAACCGTCTGTAATACCCGGTGAGTCCTAGAAAGGCTCTCACCTCTGTCTGCGTCTTGGGGGGTTCCCAAGCCCGAATGGTATCAATCTTCGCCTGTAGGGGCGCCACCTGGCCGCTCCCTACCTGGTGTCCCAAATACACCACCGATCCCTGCCCTATCTGGCACTTACTGGCCTTGATAGTGAGGCCTGCCTTCTGCAGCGCCCTCAACACTTCACAGAGGTGTTGCAAGTGTTCCTCCCAAGTGGAGCTGAACACAGCAATGTCATCCAGGTACGCGGCGCTGAATTGCTCCAGCCCGGTCAGTACCCGGTTGACCAGTCTCTGGAAGGTGGCAGGGGCATTTTTCAATCCAAAGGGCATGACGCGAAACTGGAAGTGCCCTTCTGGTGTGGAAAATGCCGACCTCTCCTTTGCCCCTTCAGTTAAGGCAATCTGCCAGTACCCCGAAGTCAAATCGAAGGTGCTGAGGTACCTGGCAGCTCCCAACCGATCCACGAGCTCATCAGCTCTGGGGATGGGGTGCGCGTCAGTCTTGGTGACCGCATTGAGCCCACGGTAGTCCACGCAAAACCGAAGTTCTGACGGGCCACCGGGTGTAGCAGATTTCCTGGGAACGAGGACCACTGGGCTAGCCCAGGGACTGCTAGAGGGCTCAATTACCCCTAACGCCAACATCTTGGAAACTTCTTCCTTGATGCTGGCCCTGACCTTGTCAGCTACTCTGTAAAACTTCTGTTTCACAGGCAGGCTATCTCCAGTGTCCACATCATGGACGCACCAATTGGTGACACCTGGTGTCAGGGAGAACAGGGGGGCAAACTGACCCAACACCTGGCGACAGTCTCTCTGCTGCTCTGGGGTCAGGGTGGGCGAGAGGACCACACCATCCACTGACCCGTCTTGCTCCTTGGTTGCCAGGAGGTCAGGGAGAGGATCACTATCCTCCTCCCCACCGTCATCTGTAGCCATGAGCATCGTCACTTCAGACCTCTCGAAGTGGGGTTTGAGGCGGTTCACATGCAAGACTCTAAGGGGCTGCCTAGGAGTCTTCATGTTGATCAGGTAGGTCACCTCACTCTTGCGCTCTACCACCTCGTATGGCCCGGTCCACTTGTCACGGAGCGCACAAGGCTCCACCGGCGCCAATACCCACACTTTCTGCCCAGGATGAAATTCTACCAGAGTGGTATTCTGGTCGTACCATTTTTTCATCTCCTCCTGGCTGGCTTCTAGGTTCTCCTGAGCGAGCTTCCTGAAGCGCTGCGTTTGGTTGCGGATGGCCAGCACATAGCTGAACACATCCTGGGGGTTTTTCCCACGGGATTTCTCCCACCCCTCCTTCACCAGTGTGAGAGGTCCTCTAACAGGGTGGCCATACAGCAGTTCAAAGGGGCTGAACCCTAAGGACTTCTGAGGCACCTCCCTGTAGGCAAACAACAGGCATGGTAACAAGACGTCCCACTTCCGTCTCATGGGCTCCGCTAGGCCCATAATCATACCTTTCAGGGTGCGCTTGAACCTTTCAACCAACCCATTTCCTTGAGGGTGGTAAGGAGTGGTGAACTTATAAGTTACCCCACACTCCTCCCATAGAGACTTCATATACCTAGAGATGAAGTTGGTACCCCGGTCGGAGACCACCTCTCGGGGGAACCCCACACGGGAAAAGATCCCCATCAATGCACGGCCCACCACGGGTGCTGTGATTGTCCTGAGAGGGACTGCTTCCGGGTACCGAGTGGCGTGATCCACCAAGACCAGGATAAACCTGTTGCCTAAGGCGGTCTTTGGATCCAGGGGCCCTACGATATCAATGCCCACCCGCTCGAAAGGGGTGCTCACTACAGGAAACGGCTGGAGGGGCGCCACGCACTTCCCTCCGCTCTTACCACTGGCTTGACAGGTTTGGCAAGACTTACAAAAGGTACCGACGTGCTTCTTCATCTGGGGCCAGTAGAAGTGAGTGACAAGCCTGTGATAGGTCTTGTCTTGCCCCAGATGTCCTGCGAGAGGCACGTCATGAGCCAGACCCAGTAAGAAGTTCCTGAAGCGCTCGGGTACCACCAGCACACGGGCTGCACCGGGCTCAGCGAACTTAGGCTCACTATAAAGTAAGTCATCCTCCCAGTAAATCAAATGTTCCTTGGACCCTAGGCCCGCTGCCTGGTCTGCAGCCTGCTGCTGCACACCAATGAGAGAAGGGCACTCCTTCTGAGCCTGGCAGAATTCCTCCCTGGAGGGACCACCCTCTTGCTGCCAATGGGTCAGCTCAGGCAATTCCCCCAGTTCGGCCACCTGTTCCCCTGTAGGTTCCAGGGCATCCCCCTCAGGTTCTGCTTCCTCCTGGACCGTGGGAACAGTGGGGGCCGGTTTCCCGCGCCCTCTGCCCCTTCCTCTCTTGACAGGTCCCTGGGCCATTGTTCCAGGCTCCGGTTCTACTAATCCACCCTTACTGGCTGTCATGGCACGTGTGGATACACAGATCCACGCTGGCAGTCCTAACATCTCCAAGTGAGTTCTGTGCTCTACGTCCTTCCTTGGAGAACTCTCCAGGTCGTTACCCAACAGACAATCTACTGGCAAGGCATCACTGACACAGACTTCCAAGGTACCAGAGACTCCCCCCCATATAAAGGGAACACGCGCCATCTTGCAGAGGCGCACTGAAGTGTCAGCTGCCACTACTGGGCGGAGCACATTGGGAATGACTTGCTCTTCAGACACCCACTGACACCTGACAGATGTCACACTAGCCCCGGTGTCTCTCAGAGCCTCTATCTCCCTCCCATTTATGGTCACCTTTTGCCCGTATTTCTTAGTGTTAGCGGGTATCAAGGTATCCTGGACCATCTCTTGGTCTCCTAAAGAGACAAGGGTCATCATAGCTAATCCCTCCTCCCCACTGGAAATCAAATCCCCTCCCAAAGCTACACTAGCTAACCCTGGGACGGGAGCAGGAGCTGGTGCTGGGGGTTTCTTGGGACAGTTAGGGGCTATGTGGCCCACTTCCCTACAAGCATAGCAAGTAGGCGGTGGTCTGTTGCCCTTAGGGGGCCAAGACCTCTTAGGCTTGGGGGCTTGGGACTCCTTCTCCTGGGAACTGTTTTGGGGCCCTTTAGAGAACTCCTTACTGTTACCCTTGTCCTCCCCACCTTTCTGCTGGGGACCCTGACCACCCTTGGCTGGCATACTTACCACCCCTTTGTTGACCCTGGTGCTAGTCCAGCGGTCTGCCTCTTTAGCAAGCTCACTGGGATCAGTTAACTTGCTGTCTAAAAGATGCTGGCGCAGCTCTGGAACACATAGACTACTCAAGTGCTCCCAACTAATCAAGTGACACAACCCCACATAATCAGTAACTTTGCTGCCCTTTATCCAACCTTCCAGTGCACGCGTGTACATACTCACACACTCCACCCAAGTACTCGAATCAAGTTTCTTGAAGTTCCTGAACTTCTGGCGGTACTGTTCTGGTGTAAGCCCATACCTGAGGCATAAGGCCTCCTTCATCGTGGGGTAGGTTAAGGTCCCTGCTGCTTCTAAGGGTGCTAAGACATCCCTCCCAGAGGCCTCAAAATGCTTCCACAACCCTGCTCCCCAACTCTTCTCAGGCACTTCATTCATCTTTAAGGCAAGCTCATAGGATCTAAACCATGCATAGATATCCTCACCCCATTGATAATTCTGTACCAAATCTTTCGGTATGTATACTTTACCCGCCTGTACTGGCTGTGCGCTGCCACCATTCGCACTGGACTCCACTTGTTTGGCTTTAATGTCCAGCTCCCTCATGCTCAACTCATGAGCCAACTGGAGTTTTCTCTCTTCCAAAGCAAGAGCATTCCTCCTCTCCTCCGCCTCTTTCTCGCTGTCAAGGCACAGTTTCCTTTCTTCCGCTTGAGCTTTGAGCTTAAAAAGTTCAATCTCATGGGCCCTAATCCTCTGATTCTCCTCCAGCTCCTCTGGAGAAAGGCTCCTACTGGAATGGGTGCTGCCAGCCCTAGACGCTGGCCTATTCACTGGCAGATCATCGGATCCGAATCCGTGCTCCGGTGTGCCATCCCCTTCAGTAGTTTCCTCGGTTGCGCCATTCCTGGCCTCCCACCAGGCCCTTAGAGCTTTCTGTAGCTCCGTCTTGTTGGCGCTGCCCTTCACTGGGCATCCAAGCTGCTTGCAGAATTGCTTTAGTTGCTCCTTCTTATATTCGAGCAACTTTTTCACTTCGAATTGCAATTCCGACTCCTCACCTACTCCATTCAGAGACATGATGCTTCGTCGATCCTCCAAGAATAGTCTTCGCAAAAACTTCGTGCAATGCAACTGCTTACTAGATTAGTGATGTACGAAGAATCACTGCAGGTCAAGTGCAAATACTGGTTCTAATCCCACCGCTGCCACCAATTTTAGATCTGGGGGTCTCTAGTTGGCAGAGGTATACACCTTAGACCAAATAGGGACCCTTGCTTCTAGTCAGGGTACAAGGACACACATGGTAGATAACCCCTGCTCACCCTCTAGGTAGCTTGGCTCGAGCAGACAGGCTTATCCCCAAGGCAATGTGTAAGGTATTTGCACGTAGACACCACAATGATCCCCCCTCCGCACACCACAAACTTAGACCACACAGGTGAGTTATATCAAAAATAATATCTTTATCTAGTTTCCGCAGTTGAAATCAAGCATCACAGGTTTACACTATATTCGCTTTCTTGGTTGGTCGGGATCTCAAGATGATAGTCTCTAGTCTCTTGCGTGATTCGATACTCACTGAGAATGAATCAGTTCATAGGCTCTTGTTGTTTAGGCAGCTACGTTGCTCCGACGGTGTCACTGCGCTCGTTGTACAAAGCGCTCCTCTGGCTGTTCAGTGCAAGGTTTCCACAACTCCCTCGACGAGCCCTCAGCGACGATGTTGACGTCACCGGAGTCAGCCACTCACAGCGCGGCTTCGTAGAGCAGGGAAGTACGACTCTCGGTCTGCTTCAGGCCTCCGGGTTGCGGCAAGGCACGTGCCGAAGAGCACGTCGGTCTTCTTGAGGCGGCAACCGGTGTCAGGCCCGGATCAGCGCAGTACTCTCCAGCAAGGCAGAGAGCAGCCAGCCCACTTCACCGGCAGATGTTGAGAAGCTTGGTAGAACAGTCCACGGTCCCTGCAGCACACAGCAGCGCAGGGGGGACACAGCAGAGTCTTGGGTTCGGGGCAACCTTTCTATCCCTGGGTTGCGAAACAGGAGGCCAGCTCTTCTCAGGCCCTTGGAGATTCGGTTTAAGACACAGCACACAGCAAAGTCTTGTTTGGTCAAGTGGATAGAGTTAGCACACAGCAAGACCCCTTCTCCTCCTCAGCTTCAGTTGTACAGCAGAACAGGTCAGCCCTTAGAGCACACAGCAAGGCAATCTTCCTTTTAGTTCTTCAGCGGTCCGTCTTTCAGCAGAGGTTCCTCTTGATGGTAGAATCTAAAAATCTGTTGTCAGGGGTCCTTTACGTATACCCCTAAAAGTCTTTGAAGTCTTTGTGCAAGTGGGTCCTGAGCCCGGTGTGATCCAGTTCTGGGTGTTGCTGGAGCACTTTGTTTTCCTGGCTTCTACTTTCTTTTCAGAGTGAGGGGCAGAGTCGTCAGCCGCCCAGCAGGAGGTGGAGCCAGCACCGTGGTAGGCAGGCACAGCCCTATTCACTCCCAGGTGCTATCTCCTCCCTCCACTCTCCTTGCAAATGTCACCATTCAGCAGAGGGCTGACTCAGCCAACCTCCCGGGGGATCCCCAGCCCCTGTCACTCTCAAGCCAGACAGTCAATCCACAAGCATGCCCAGGCACACAGAAGGGTCAGACAAGAGAACAGCTACTCTCTAAAAAGTACTATTCTCCAACTCAGGATTTAAAAACAACCTCTCCTAAAAGATGTGTTATTAAATGCTGAGCTCAGGGATATCAAACACTCATGTCTTATCTTGTTCCTATGAGAAGATAGGCGGATAGCCATTGGCACCAGCCTCCCCCATGTTAGCCTATGGAGCAAGATAACCTTGCAGCAGTGAACACACAAAATGGCCGTTGTTCACTACCAGAACATGTTACCTGCACTAGTACATGCTCTACCTTTTGCATACACTGCACCCTGCCCAGGGGGGTACCTTGGGCCTTCCATAGGGATGACTGACGTGTATAAAAAGGGAAGGGTTAGGCCCGGTCAGTGTGGACACTGGCCAGGAGGACATGGCAGTCCGGGGACTGCAGGCAGGCGTGCGGTGGCAGGCCTGAGACACCGTTTTAGGGCTACACAGGTGGGTGGCGCAATCAGCGCTGCAGACCCACTAGTAGCATCTGTCATCACCAGCCCTGGCACACACAGTGCACTTTACTAGGGACTTCATGGTGATACAGATATGCCAATCAGGTATATCCAATCAATATGATATTTTACACAGGGAGCACTTACACTCTGGCACTGGTTAGCAGTGGCAGAGTGTCCAAAGCATCTAAACCAGCAAAAACGAAATCCATCACAGCATCAAAAATCCAGGTAGCAGAGGCAAAAGATAGGGGAAAAACCCACGCCAAGGATGTCAGGTCTAACAATCAGTCTCTAAAATTGTTAGGAAAACCATCACAAAGAGAGAATACAGAAACCTGCAAGAGTAAGATAATTGGGCTGGGAGTCTATGATAGTGAATTAAAAGGCATAAAGTGGATTAAAGACTCCGTGGCCTTGGTATTCCGCACAGCAACATTTAATTGCGTGGGCTTCTGAGTAGAGTTTTGGGCACCTACATGCATTCTTGTACACATTAAGCACTGGTAGTACATGACATCTATCAATAAGCACACACAATCAGACAGGCTGGGAAGAGTAAGCTATAGATGGGCAATTATCATTATCATACCAGCTCCAGAATGATGGATTAAGACTTTGGTTTGCTTGATCTACCTAATATAAGTTCAGGCACATGGAGAGCAGCATCTTACAAGCCACAGAGTTTGCACTTGAGGAGATGAAAGGACCATCATTGATATGTCGCCACAGCTCCGCAGCAACGTAATAGTACCCCCCTCCTACTTCACGTTCAGTATGAGGGCGAACTAGCAGTAGCAGGAGAAGTATGTGCAGACCAAGGAGAAGACAGACAAGGGGGGACAAGGCCTTTCATGATCAATGGGGGATCATTCACCCACTCCCTCCAAGCATGCCACAGCCGCTCCCTGAAGGAAAACCCTGGGCCTGTCCTGCTTCTGCACTATACCAATTCCTGAACATCTCAAATTGCGAGGGCAATTTATTATAGGGGCATAGAGGGATCAGCTCCACACTAATGAGATTTCAGGCCCCTACACAAAGAAGGGGACTGCATAGGCCTGTGTTAGGTCCCAGCAGAGACTCTAGAATCTTAGCAAAGACCACTTACACATCCTATGAATATGTGATCTAGACTCCTCTTCTCCATTACCAACCTCAAAAACGTCCATTCTACGTGAGGTAACAATTTTTAGCCATCAAGTGCCGTCACAGTTAAAAACTTCATTTTAGTTGACCCTTTCTAACTAGGTAACATCTGATATTATCAAAGCTAATGCTTTGGAGAGTCATTTTTAAAATCTACTCAAAGGGATCTGTATGAATTACATTTTTTGGCAGTTGTATGTATTTGGGAAACAGAAACATAAATTTATCTCTCGACTGTTCAAGTAAAAGTTGATTTTCATGAATTGCATGGACAAACAGGAAGAGCATTGTTGCCCACATTTTTCATTTTGTGCTAGATTTCATTTGATATTGCCCAGTTACCAATAAGGGAGAGTTCTTCCTTACTTTCTAATCTAGCATTTACTTGTCATCCAACCTAACTGAGAACAATATTATCAATTTTTGCTTAAAAGAGGAAAATATTTTATCTTCTAAAGTAAGGATTTTTCTACCTGTGCTCCTCCCTGGCAGTTTTGTACACTATACTGATGTAAGAAAACAAGGATTTTTGCAGATGTCCCCCACACTTTTTGCCCCCGTTTGGACTAGTAGATGCTGGTTTTCAACTCTGCCAATGCACTAAAGCCTGCTAACCAGGCTCCAGTGCCAGTGCTCTCTCCTTATTGTGACGTGCAATTGGCCTCCCCAATTGTCAGAGACCATACCTCCCTCATAAGTCCCTGGTAAATGGCACTGTGGTACCCAGGGCATGGGTGGTAAAGGGGTACTCAGGGCCTGCAGCACTAGTTGGGCCACCCTGTGTGACCCAGGTCAACAGATGACAGCAGGCCTGCTATTGCAGACTGCAGAAACAATGTTCACTGCTCCATTTTGACTTTGTCGTCACCTTGTGTGACCGGGTCACAGCACTGCTTTTAAGTATATGTCAGTCACTCCTGGAGAAGGTCTCTTGTGCCCAGAAGGCAGGTTGCAGTATATCAAGAGTGTAGACATGTAAGTGCTCCATTTCGACTTTGTCCTCACCATGTGTGACAGAGTCACAGCTCTGCTTTTAATTATATGTGAGTCACCCCTAGAGAAAGTCTCTTGTGCCCAGGAGGCATGGTGTGCCCAGGAGGCATGGTGCAGTATATTAAGAGTGTAGGCATATGAGCATAAGCTTATATGTCTCTATAGTTGCTTTACCATTAAAGTACACTATAAGTGATAGGCGGACATGGGACTTGACCCATACACACCTGGGTTGCTTGCTCCATTATGATACCACCTAAATATACTGAGTTTTGTGTCAAACAACGTGCCTTCTCTCCCTTGACATGAATCTGGTGTCAAGGGAAGGCGGGCATGCACCCAGGTGGCTACCTGGTGGTTGCCCACCTGGTTACCCTAGCTGACATGTGCTTTGGCTGGCAGGCCTGTGTTTCCCTGCCCTAGCTACCACCAAGACAGGCTTCTGACCTCCTGCCAGGCAGTGTGAGCACTCCCAGGAGTCAGAACAAAGGGTTGGGCAGGACAGAGATTCCACCTCCCTCCTCCCAAGTGGGCTAGTGAAGTGACACATCAGAGCCGTGAGCTTCAAAGGCTCCCCTGCCTCTGATATGCCTCTGCACCACTCCCCTGAGGAGGACACTGCCATCCCCTTGCCCCAGCACACAGCCCCAGGCGTGCTTTGACCCTAACAAGGCAGGAAATTAGGTATGCAGGATGTGTACACTTGAAGTTGGTTTCTGCCATCTTTAGGAGGGCAGAAATAGTGGGCTCTGGGTGGAAAAGGTGACCTACATCACTGGATGTGTCACCTCACTGGCAGATTAGGTGTAAGGATTAGCTGCCCATTGGTTACTAGCTTCCACACCCCTAAGTCCCCTAAATCTGGTATTTGATGGACACCCCAACACCAGAACCTGAGTTTTGAATAACTTACTTCAAAGATGGACCAAGAAGAGACCTGTGTCACCGACAACAGGACTTTGCCCACCAGCAGAAAGCAAAAGAGGGATAGTGTGTCCCTGAGGCAATAGACTTGTAACTGAGGGGCATATTATCAAGCACGGCGTTACAATTATCGCCGCTTTAGCGGCAGAAAACTGCCGCTAAAGCGGAAATAATGGGCTTGATAATATGCCGCAGAGAATTCCAATAGAAGCCCATGTTGACACCAGAACATGGGCTTCTATGGGAATTCTCAAGGGCATAATATTAAGCTCATTATCGCCGCTTTAGCTGCAGTTTTCTGCCGCTAAAGTAGCGATAATTTTAACGCCTTTTCTTGATAATATGCCCCTGAGTGAGTAACCCTCGCCCTTGGCTAAAACTCAACACTCTCAAAGTAAAGGACCCTTGTGGCAGCAAGTAGCCCCCTCATACTGCCTTGGACTGGTGGGACCAGACGCCTGCAACGTGCAGGTATAACGACGCTCAGGATCCAAAGAATCCCTGGCCATTTGGCCCTCTGAGGGATCACCCAAAGTTAAATGGTGTAGTGCATTCTGGGAGCTGTTGTCTGGCTCTCACCAAAGTTTAACGCTGCTGCCACACTCCTCTGGACCTCCAGAAATCGAAGTTCCTTTAAGTTACTTTTCCACTACCAAGGCTTGTTGATCACCAATCCAGTAACCGACCCCTTAACATGACGATGCATTAAGAGGACATTCCAAAACACCTGCGACCGACATCAGCAATAGGGGTGGGCAGAATTTGCGTAGTCGTGCTACGCAAATCTCTGCGAAACGGTAAAAAATCTTCGCGAGCACGTAAAAGTTCCAAGAACATGCGGAAATGCTTGTTCTGCCCGTTCGTAATGCTTTTTTCTTGTTCGCGAACGGTGTTTGCGTGCTCGGGGAGAAATGTCTCCTAAACACGCATTTTGAAAGCGCGAACAAGCAAAAGATTCCGCGAAGCCGCGGATCGTAGAATTTTTGGCAATTCTGCGTTCTCCGCAGAACGCAAATTTACCCAAATTCTGCAAAGTCTGCCAGCGGAACAGAATTTACTGCCGAGGCCTAATCAGCAATGTCTCCGCTCTTGTGATTTTGCACCCCCTTTCTGGCAGCACCGTCTCTGTGGGAAAACTGCTTTACCACGTGTTCCAACAGCCAGGTCAACCACTGCACCCAGGCTCCATAGGCCAGGCAAAATTTAGCTGACTGTTGTGGCCTGGTCCTGGGACCCCCACCACCTCTACCGTGTGAGGGGGAATGCAAATTGACCCCTAAGTGACCGATTGTCTCTAGCAGTTTATGGAATTGACCGCAATGTTAAATCACAGCTGTAGTTATTGCATTTATTTTCCATTGCTTTGAAAATCTATAACTCTATGTGTATGCTAATAAGTTTGTGATGGTGTTTAAAATTATATAAAAATGAGCTCTATTTTTATAAATTGGTGTTGGATTTCTGTTAAGTCATCTCAATTACTTATGAACCATAATGATACTGCGAAATGCTTAACACGTTCCTTTACTAAAGTCAGACTGATCTTTGCCACATTACCAGGACTGAGCTGAGGATTAATTGTTGTGAATCCAAGGATCATGTTTAATGCATTGTGATAATAGTGCATGGTAAGGCTTGTAGGAGAGTAGGATCTGCTTCACATGGGTACCCCCACTTTCTGCTGTAGTTTCACTGTTGTTCGACCTTAGTCTGGCTGTGGCCCTGCTAATCAAGGACCCCAGCCTAGCTGCTTACTCTCTAAAATGGTTTCCATGTAAATGAATGAATGAATGTGGGTTTTATAGAGCGCATAGTAACCCGGAAGCATCCCAGCGCTAAAAACCAAGACAGCAGATTCGGTGGGGTGACCAGGGAGAGGAAAGAAGGAGTGAATCAAGGGAAGAGGTGAGTTTTCAAAAGTTTTCTGAAGCGGAGATGATTGGGTTCACTCCTGAGTTTGAGAGGTAGGGCGTTCCACAGTTTAGCCGTGTTCACCGAGAATCGCCGACCTCCTGTGCGTGCCTTTTTTTACTCTGTGGATTGTGATAAGGTGTTCGTGATCCGAGCGGAGAGGCCTTGTGGCTTTGTAGGGCGTGATTAGGTTTTTAAGAATGGGGGGGCCCTTGTTCTGTAGAAGTTTATGCGCCAGACAGAGGGCCTTGAATATTATTCTTTCTCTTATTGGGAGCCAGTGCAGGAGTTTAAGAGCTGGTTTAGCCGAAGTTCTGGCCGGGGTGTTCGTGAGAAGCCGGGCAGCGGCGTTCTGAATTCGTTGTAATTTGTTGAGGGTGGCTTCGGGAGCTCCCAGGTAGATGGCGTTGCCATAATCCAGTCTGGAAAGGATAAGGCCTTGGATGAGCAGTTTCCGGGAGGTTTGTGGAAGTAGGGGCAGAATTTTTCTGACTGATCTGAGAAGGCCGAAGCAGATCCCAGCAGTTTTTTTTGCTTGGGTTTTGAAGGACAGGTCCTTCTCTATCCAGATCCCTAGGCTCTTAATCTCCTCTTTGGGAATGGGGGGTTCTCCCAGGCAGTTGGGCCAGAGGTTAGGGGGAAGGGTAGGCCCTTTATGTCCAAGAAGCATGATCTCAGTTTTGGACCCGTTAAGTTTAAGGGCTGATTCGTTCATCCACATAAAGATTTCAGTAAGGCAGGTATGAAGGTTGGACGGTTCTAGGTTGGGATGGGATAGTGAGACTACCAGTTGGGTGTCATCGGCGTAGCTAATGATTTTTACTCCAAACGGGATGACCACTCCCTCCAGTGGGGACATGTAAACATTAAATAAAGTAGGGCTAAGGGATGATCCCTGCGGTACTCCGCACTGGAGGGGAATTGCTATGGAGCGGGTGTTATTCTCCCAGACCTGGAAGGAGCGGTTGTTTAGGAATGACGTGAGCCATGCTAGAGCGGTTCCTTCCACCCTTTTGTCTTTAAGTCATTGGAGGAGGACCTGGTGGTTGACAGTATCGAAGGCCGCACTGAGGTCCAGGAGGATCACTGCCACTGAGCCTCCTGCGTCCAAAATGCATCTTGTCTCCTCCACCACAGCCAGGAGGGCGGTGTCCGTGCCCTGACCAGGGCGGAATCCAGTCTGAGAGTTCCTGAGGAGGTTGTTAGACTCCAGGAAATGAGAAAGTTTTTTGTTCACTATTTTTTCCGTAATTTTGCTGATTCCGGGGAGGAGGGAGATAGGCCTGTAGTTGGCCAGGTCTGACGGGTCCAGGAGTGGTTTTTTGAGAAGGGCTTTGACGACGGCGGCCTTCCAGCTGAGAGGGACCATTCCCTAACACAGGGAAGAGTTGATGAGGTCAGCTAGGGGGAGGGCGATTGTGGATGCCACTTTTTTCAAGATGCGAATGGGCACCGGGTCGCTGGGAGAACCACTTTTAATTGTGGCAAGCGTTGTAAGGACCTCTCCTTCCGTTACCGGGCCGAGAGTATTTAGGCGAGTGTCTAGTTCTCCCGGCTGCGGGATGGAGTCTGATACAGGCTTGGGTAGGCCGTTTGCGTCTACTCTGGGGTTAACTTGGGGCAGTGTAGCGAGGATCTTGTGGATTTTTTCGTCGAAGTATTTTGCCAGCTTGTGGCATTTGTCCTCGGAGGTGTTGGGAACTGGGGGAGGGTCAGGGACTTTGAGCAGTTCTTTCATGATGATAAAGGTTTCTCTCCTCAAAGAATTTGCTTTTGGTGTTGCGTAGGGCGGTTGTATAAGTTCTCATGGAGGAGCGGAAAACATCTTTTCTGGATATGGATCCGTCTTTTCTCCAGGCGCGCTCTATCTTTTTGCATTGTTTTCGTAGCAGTTTGAGTTTAGGGGTGTACCATGGGGCGGGGTTGACTCTTTTGGCTTGTTTCAGGGTGCTTATTTTAGGGAGGAGGGAATCGAGTGGGAGGGTGAGCCAGGAATTAAATTGTGCATCTGCGGTTGCTGGATCTAGAGCAGGGGGGGGAAGAGACTGCGTGAGTCTGGTGGTCCATTTTTCAGGCGAGAGTTTGGACCAGCGTCTATCCGTGACCCGGGTTTTGGGGGGTTGTGGCGGCGGGACGTTGAAATGCCACGTGATGGGGACCAAGAAGTGGTCTGTCCACGGCAGTGGGAGGGGGAGAGCAGTTTTGAGGTCGTTGATATTGGTAAAAATGGGGTCGAGGAGGTGACCTTTGTCATGAGTAGCCTCTAAGTTCACTAGTCTTAGGTCGTAAGAGGTGAGGTAGAGAAGGAGGTCGGAGGCTGTCAAGTCCTTGGGGTCTAGAAAGTGGAGATTAAGGTCTCCCAAAATTATGAAGTTAGGGGATGACGTAGCCATAGAGGTAACAGTTTCAACGAGGGCGCTAGAGAACTTTGTAGGAGCTCCCGGTGGGCGATATATGAGTAGCCCGGAGAGGGAGACTGTGGGTGAGATTTGAAAGGTGAACTGGCAGCTCTCGCAGTCTTCGATAGTGCCGTTGTTCGCTCTGCAAATGAAGTACTCCCTATATATTATTGCCAGGCCACCTCCTCTGCCGAGGGGTCTGTTCTGAGAGTGGATTAGAAAGCCTTGAGGGAGGGCATTAATGATATCGGATTCTGCGTTGGGGGTGAGCCAAGTTTCCGTAAGGAACAGAATGTCAATTGTGAGATCCTGTAAAAGGAGGTTTAACTCTAGGGAGTGTTTCGGAAGGGACCTACAGTTCAGGAGGACAAGTTGCAAGCCATGGCACCCTCCAGTGGTGTGGGCTGGGTTGCAGAGATCGCAGTTGGTAAAGGGTTTCCCTTCTTTGTGGGTATAGTTGCAGTTTGCGTTTTCATGGGGTTGAATGCGAGGAGGTTTTCTTGGGTGTAGCTGAGATGATCCTTGATGGATATGGGCATGGAGTCTGGGCCTAGGGCTGGCTGGGCCCGGACGGGCACAGACGGGCTTACCTTTGGCTCACCTTCGGCGCGCTGACGGCGCGCCCGCTGTGCGCGTCCACTGCGCGTCCGGGTGAGGCACATTATGAAGGGGGGAGGGCGTGGCCTCTGGAGGTGGGCGTGACCTTGCTACCCTGTAATGGCGGCTATCCGATTCCCCAAAGCGACGCGGCAGCGTTCAGATCGGCTGCGCGGTGAGGCTTTGGTGATGAAGGACTGGGGACAAGTGCTCAAGGACGGTGAGAGTAACACAAGTTAAAAGCAGTTTATGTACATTAGGTACATTAGGTACATTTCTAATTGGATTCTGGAGTGCCTTATAAGCCCCTAGTATATGGTATACTATGTACCTAGGGCATAGGTACATCAGAGGCCTACCAGGGGCTGAAGCATGTATTTTGCCACCCCTGGGAAGCACTCCAAAATGACACCACAGGTCTGCTACTGCAGCCTGGGTAAGGTGGTGCTTGCACCCCTTACTGTGGTATAGGCTACCTATATCACTACCATTGCACACACATATAAAACCTATAAGTCACTCCTATGGCAGGCCTTAACAATCCTGAAGGCAGAGTGCTTGGTTTTTATGTGAAAGGGTGCCCCTGCATGAGCAGAGACCCTCTGCAGTGTTCAGAGTAACCCTGGGCGTTGTGCTCCACTTCGCCCACGGAGTGCACGTAGCGCTGCCTGCTTCGCCGTTTACGAAGTAGGTGTAGCAGGCAGCGCTACACACACACCGTAGCGAAGCAGAGCTGCCCGCCACCGCCTCCCGCCCGCCCTAATTTTAAAATAATTTAAAGAAGGTTAAAGGTAAATAAACTACCTTACCTTCAGCGCGGCGTCCCGGGGCTCCCTCTTCTTGCTGACGGTAACTTCTTTATGCAAATGCGCGTGCGCGTACCCCCACGCATGCGCATTTCTCGCGAGAAATGCGCATGCGCCGGCGTCCGCGCATGTGCATTTGCGTGAAGAAGTTACCATCAGCAAGTAGAGAGAGCTCCGGGACGCCGCGCTGAAGGTAAGGGGGTTTATATATACTTTTAACCTTCTTTTAATTATTTTAAAATTAGGGCAGACGGGAGGCGAGCAGTGCGTAGTGGGGTTACGCGGAGCGCACGAGTGTGCATAGATTTTGCCACACTACGCGCTGCTCCACCTAGCCCCACTACGCCCACTATGCCCAGGCTCGGTTCAGAGTACCTCCTCTGATGCTGTTTGTGGTGCAGCCTGACCATATACTCTTAAGTGCATTATAACCTCGCGGTAAATGCTAACTTTGGACTGGCTGCACGGAAACATGTCGTGTTTGGTGTCAAACGCTTTGGAATACTACCCCCCGACAGTTCTGGCGGTGGGGGTAGTATTCCACCCTTCTAGAGGGAGAGACATGTACACACTGGTCTAACCCGGTAAAGACTTTCTACAGCCCTGACATCACAAAATGGATGCCACTCTCACAGACACGGGTCTGGCCTCCTGCTGCTGACCGAAACTCCGGCAGGGGAGGCCTGGGCAATAGGTTTCCTGTCCCAGGGAGGTGAGACCACCTCCCCAGACAGGCAGATGTGTATTGGGGCTGGGCGGGACCACTTTCTGGTGCTTTGAAGTCCTGCACTGGGGGCACACTTGGTGTCCCTGTGCATAGTCCAATTCAAACCGGTTGCAGGGGCTACCTGCCCCTGCTCTGGCATGAAACTGGACAAAGGAAATGGGTGTAACCACCCCTCTTTCCAAACCCTCCCATAGGTGGGTCCCTAGAGTATGTCCAACCCCCAAACTTTGTATAAGTATGGGAACCCAGTCCTTGCGACTTGAGATTATCCTGGACGAAACTCTGCAACATATATCCTGGACTTTCGACGTTCTATTTCAGCTAGAAGACTGAAGAAATCTCCTTTGGGGTCAAGGAGTGACTCCCCTGCTTGGCAGGCACCAAAGAAGCAACTGACCGGTCTGCAATTCTGAAGCTTCCGCCGGACGCCGAATTCTCTGCATCGCCAGAGGTGGGTTTCCAGACTTCCACAAGGCTACCCTGAGTCCACAGCAAAGCTGAGGCCTGTGGCTGTCGTGGGTGTTGTGGAACCTTGACTCCTGGACACCGTGAACTTTTGCACCTCCATCATCTTTCTGGTCTTCCTTGAAATTGTGCTTTGGGCTCCCAGTAGCTCCAGCCTTGAGCAGCTCCTGCACCGAAGATTTCTGGCCTCCACTTCACGAGTGACCCGTGGGCCAGTTTCCAGTGCAACCGCTCAGGCTCCTTCGCGATTGCTAGCCATTGGCTAGTAGGTCCCCACGAATGCGACTCCTCTTCTGATTGGGTTTTCCTGGTTGCTCCAGATGTGCCCCAACTTACCCTCACTGGGTGAGTCCCCCAGACATTGCTGGTCTGAACCGCCGTCCTTTCTCTGATTCCAAGTGACTTGCCGTTGCCAAGGCTTGTTGGGTCCAATCTGGCCGCCAACACCGCAGCACTCAACAGACTTTGTGGGGCAGCTCGAATCCAACTCCTGGAAATCATCGGCGCCTCCTGGACCTCGTGGCTGAAGAGTCAAGACACCCGTCAACTAACCTGAAGCACCCGACATCTGTGGGCATTGGTCTATCGTACCCTTGGTCACTGGTAAGTGCCCCAGACTCTGTCTCCTCTGCTTTCAGGTTCCTTCCATCCTAGATCCAGGCTTGGATCGCATCGGACACTTCTCCTCTTCACGGCAGCAGCACTTCTTCGCCAGCTCCCATTGAAATCGATGACGCGACCCGACATCAAAAGACACCTCTGCACCCGGCTTCCCTGGGTGAGGTAACACGAGTACTCCGGTGCTTCCGTGGGTGCTAGCCCTAGAACTTCCTAAGTCCAAAAGGGTTTGGTCCTGACTCATTACTAAGTGTCCCTAATCTTTAAATTTCCAACCGCGACATTGCCCATAGAAGCTAACGGGAACCCGCGGCTGTGTTCACACACTGCACACGGCCCCCGTGGGTCCCCTGTGTCACTTCCTTGGGTGGTTCCTTGGGGTTCCAGCGATTCTACAGGCTATAGGCCTTGTGTCTAGCTCAGTTGTGGTTCTTATATCACTTTATTGGTATATGGTTTGGTACGCCCCTAGGGCCCAAACGTGTATTTGTGCTTTTACTGATGATGGCTAACTTGTAACTTAAGTACTTTGAACTCCAGTCTCATAAAGAGACTAGAGGAGTGTGTTTTATCTTAAATACATATATTTTAAATGTATACCTGGTGTGGTTGTCCTTTCATTTGGTCATTCAAGAGATTATAGACTGGTAAAACAAGCTGCTTTACATTCCTTTAAGACTTAACCTGAAGGCTGTTCTCCATAGCTACCACTAGGTTAGCTTTCATTAAAGGTTGTCTTTAACATATTCACCATAAGGGGTTGTTTGGACTGATACAGGGTGCCCACTATAACCAGTGGACAGCATATATCAGGCCAATTTCTCACAAGGCTACCCAACCATACCACATAATATTCTACTTTCCTACAACTGAAATCCTTTATTCTCTAACTTGACCACATCAATCATGGCCATTATTTAAAGACTATGCCAGAATATTGTGGAAGTGGTCAATACTTTATTGGGTTGTCCGTGCAAGGCTCTTTCAAGGCTATGCATAACTCATTCACTTATCAGATGCATGCTTTAGGAACAGGACAGAATTTCAACTTTCGCCAACAATTAAAATGTATTTATTATATTTGGCAGGGTTTTTTATCAATGATGTAATCCAGATGATTCCACCTTTCTTCACTACATTTATTGTTTTATCTATTTCTGTTAATAAAGTTATGTTTTTTCTCTCTCCTTTCCTATTCTCCTACATAGTATCTTGAGCCCATAGGAGGAAATGAAATATTTCCTTGAATATACTCCTTTTTAATTCGCATTTTTGATTGTTGGGTGGTTTTCAAATGCTTAATTTTCTTCTCACTTTGCTACTTTTCTCCTTGCACAATATTTACTTTTCTTCTGTGTGTCATCTAATTTCAATTACCTCTTACATGCAAATACAATGTGGAAATTCGCTAAAGAATACATTGAATGTATAGCACAATGCATATATTCTACTAATTTTATGAACTGTCTATTCTCATTTTAAGAGATTTGAAATAATTTGCTTGATCTGGATACAATAATGTACGATTACGTAGAAAAAGCCTTAACTGACCAATGCAGCTGATATTTACCCTGAATGTTTTTTTAGCATTTCGAAGGAATTTAATTTGTGTAAAATCGAAGCGTTACCACTACGTCCTACACAAAGATGAAAGATACACAATCTTCAAAGATTCATCACATATAATTAGTAGTTTGAGGTCTGGCAATGGTGTAAAAGTTTTAACACCCTGCTTTTAATCAATCTATTTCAAGAACCTCCATTTGGGCAGTCTCTTTAACATCTTGAATTATTTCTATTTCTGACAATAAGTGGGACTTTGAGCGACTTGGATGTCTGTGTAACCAACAGGCCAGGTTTATCTTGGAAAAAACAACTGAAATCTCATTCAGAGTAGATGATCTAGATGGCAGCCTCCCTATTTGCTAAGGGCTGAGATTAATGCAAGGTCATTTTTAGGTCTCGCCTGACCCAGCGCATGTGCTGGTCTGGCGAGACATTTTGTGAGGGCTCCAAAAAGTGCTACCAGGCCAGCCTAGACCTACAGTGCATGTACGAGGGCGCGCGCATCGCGCTTTACCGCGATTACTTTCACTTTGATGTTTGATCGCGATCACTTTCGCGGCCGCATGGCCTTGATGTTTTTATCCTCCTACTTAAAATATGGATTTTTGGACTGTCTTTGCATGATGGGCTCAGATAGAGTTAGTTACTGGTGCCAGGATGCCCTTTTGGGAATCATTCGCTTTTCAAGTACACAAAATAAATAAAGAATACCTTTGACACCAGATGCCAAATAGGGCTAACAGAAATGATTTTGGCATGGAACCGTGTATCACTGCTCTCTACATCACATTATTGGAAGAAAACCTAGGTTTTGCCGATTTCAGCTTTCTTCTTATTGGTGGATTATGGTATCAAGGTAGATGCAAATGAACCCTTTGGAACAGCAGGATTTTTGATCCAAAAAAAAGAAGGCATAAACTTTTCCTCCTGCCCCCAAAATACCACGGGAAAGGCGAGGGTCAACCCGCATTTGTTTCCTGTCTAACAAATGAGCAGTGCCCTCTAGGCCCCTGTGACGTCATCTCTCCTCTCGATCCCCGTTTATTTGCTTGAACAGTTAAAATCGCTTCACCAATTCTCTATGGAAAACGTCACCAACTGGTTGAGCCTCGCATTAAAACTCGAGTTTAAAATGTAATCAATATATTTTGCAAATCTACCTTTCATTTTTTCGAATAGTTTTTATAAGGGCTTTAAGTGGACCGGCTCTCAGCGGTGCTGAGCACCGGCAGTTTTTTAAAGGAGGCCTCAAAACGGGTCGCTATCGGGCTCTGTTTTGTGCCCTGGCATAGGCGGTCCGATTTTTTCCAGCACTGCAGTGACAGCAGGCACATGGATGTGCGCTGCTCACACTGCTTACTTTTTAGGTCTCGCCTGACCCAGCGCATGCGCTGGTCTGGCGAGACATTTTGTAAGGGCTCCAAAAAGTGCTACCAGGCCAGCCTAGACCTACAGTGCATGTGCGCGGGCGCGCGTGTCGCGCTTTACCGCGATTACTTTCACTTTCGCGGCCGCATGGCCGCTTTGATGTTTGATCGCGATCACTTTCGCGGCCGCTTTGATGTTCTCCGTGAGGCTTCAATAGATTGCAGCAGTTAAAACAAGCATTGGCATAGCCAATAGGTCTCGCTTTTGGGACCTTATAAGTGTTTAGTTATGCAACTGTTGCATGGCTAAACACTTATAACGTCCCAAAGGCGAGACCTATTGGCTATGCCAATGCTTGTTTGTTTTTCTCAGTGGGATGTCCCATGTGCAAAGGTTATTCTAAGACATGGCTCCTGTGCTCACTGTGCTATGAGATGTAAACTGCCCCTTATTGCTTAGCCTAACATGGCCAAAACTAGTCTGTGGTTGCTTGCATTCCTGTTCGTGGATGTCATGGCCTAGCAGTTCAGGCTGGACAATTATTACTGGACATGGATTAAGGCTCATTTGTGGTGGCACAGTGCATAAAAAAACAATGGACTGGAATGGGGCCCAGAGGTGCCGCTAGCGGATGAAACTAATGCAAGCACTCCACCCAACCTTTTGTTTGCAGCACAGTAGATGTCCTCCACTACTGAGCTTAAAAAGCACGTTTTTACCCTTAAAAGTTATATTAAGGAGAAACATGAACTCTTACAGCAAAGCAGCCTCAAACCCAAAAAATGTCCATTTTTAAAAGGCTTTAATTTAGCAAGCTATCTGTCATTAGCCTGAACGAGTTATTGGTCACCTTGCAACTATGCATGTATTCATACAGTGTGAACAGGCATCTGGCGTATGCAAAATGTCAACATTATAGTTTATCGTTAACCAGTAAGGTAACTCTGCAATAACAATTACAATTGAATACACATATTTAACTATACACGTTTTCACATTTGTGAGCAGAAGCAGTCTAGCTGGCACAGCAATGCTCAGTGCAGACACAAGCAGTGCTCTGCAGGCAAACACTTTGAATCACAGCAAAGCTCACTCCCCTGCCCTGATCAGAAAAATGATTCCCAGCAAAATGAATAATTACACGTGTTATTTGACATTCTCAGAAATGGCAGGCAGGTCGAATGAAGCACTTAAAAAGTTAATATTATGCTGCATAATAATAATAATAATAATAATAATAATAATAGTAATAATAATTATTATTATTATTATTATTACTGCTGCTAATAAAAATATTCTTATTTTTGCTACTACTGCTAAAAACAATAACGATAATAACAGAATAATTATCATTACTACTACTGTCACTACTACTAAAAGTAATGGTAGCACGTTTTTTTATTATTAGTAGCAGAAGTAGTTAGACTACTACGATTACTACTACTAATAATAAGAATATTAATATTGCGTTTAAGGAACACACATTCCCCCATTTAGACCTAGATGTTTTTTTTGCATTTCAGATAAATATTTGCCGTGTCTCCTTCGCTATCCACGTTTTAACGTCATAACCCAGTAGTCAAGGGAGCATTGAATCTTCTGTGTATTAAACACATATTTATTCATTCATCCATTAATTGATCCGCAGTAACTCATATGCTCATTTTCATTGTCTCTGCCGAACTGGGAACTAATCACAGGGCACAGGAGCTGTGAATGGATTATTAGCGGCAGGGCCTGTTGGGGGGTGGGGGTGGCGGCTGAGTCAGGAAGTATCGCAGCATAATTGAAGTCACCAAGTAGCAGAGATGCACCACCAGCAGATGTCCTGTAATTACTGCGTTTCAAGAGTGAGGTGTTCGGCTCCAGATTACAGCTTTTATATTGTCTGCCTTTGGATGTCATCCCAAGTGTGCATTAATGTGATCCCCCTGCCCTGCTCCCTTTGTTCTCCTTCCGTCACTTACGTCGCCAGTTAACCACAGTCTTCTCCTAACTTGTGAAGAACCGCGCATAAACGTCTCCAGATGGTAGTCGGCCCATGAGTGTGTGTGTTGAAGAGGAATTAGCATGTTGGCAACGTTCAAGCGAATATATTAATACTCAATTAGAGCTGCTGTTCATGTCCTCGCTGCTCATAACGGTGGCGCTGTGTGTATTAGACACAGGCTCGGAAACACCACCTCCAACCTGTGAAATAAAAATCCACTAAAAACCAATTGACCAGAAGGAATTGGATCAACCTGGAAATCAGCCACCTCTAAATTCAACAATAAGGGCGTCTGGACACAGAGCCAAGTCAGACATGCTCATGATTTAGGCCTGCAAATTGTTGGTGTTGGCTGGGAATATCTAAGCCAGAACATTAACATGTCACAATACTGTGACCAGATGTGGTGGGACAAAATATATATATATAGATACATGACATAAGGGAGATTTGAGAACTGAATAAAAACGACAGTATCTACCGACGAAGAGGAGTTCGTGCATTCTTTCTTTTCCTTGAGAAAACTGGTGAATGCTCAGTGTTCATATATATATATGTATATATATATATATATATATATATATATATATATATATATATATATATATATATATATATATATATATATATATATATATATATATATATATATATATATATATATATATATATATATATATATATATATATATATATATATATATATATAGCCAACAAACAGGTAGCACCAACAGAGGAAGGCCACAGGAAGCTCGATTATTGTTCAATTTCTTTATTGATTGCCAACTCGCCAGCAGTCACCCAACCAAGATTCAGGCATCACGTTCCTTAGCCAGACGCGTTTCAGGAGTTTTGATCCTTTCTTCGGTGGCAATGTGGAAGGAGTGAAAAAATCGCGTTGCACACGCACAGTTTAAATTCCAAACACCCGCCCTCGTGGACGTGGCTGTCACACAGCCTCATGGTGATTGTATTCCGTCTGAATAATCCTAAATGGGTGCGCTATTCATTCCTCAATATTTAAAACAAAGACAAAACCCATGTGGGTCGGTGCACTGTTCTTGGCGACGTGGCTGCCCTGCTTTATAGAAGACAAATGAACTTCGTGCAGGCCACAGCCCTGAACTGTGACCTGAACATCTTCCTCCCGATAAGTCTAGCTCCAGGCTGGAGCAAAGTCGGACCCGCATACCAGCGGTGAGCCCTCCTCAATGGCCGTGTAAAGCCGTAATATATCCAACAACCAGGTAGCACCAACAGAGGAAGGCCACAGGAAGCTCGATTTTAGTTCAATTTCTTTATTGATCGCTGGCTCGCCAGCAGTCACCCAACCAAGATTCAGGCATCACGTTCCTTAGCCAGACGCGTTTCAGGAGTTTTGATCCTTTCTTCAGTGGCAATGTGGAAGGAGTGAAAAAATCGCGCTGCACACGCACAGTTTAAATTCCAAACACCCGCCCTTGTGGGCGTGGCTGTCACACAGCCGCATGGTGATTGTAGTCCGTCTGAATAATCCCAAGTGGGTGCGCTATTCATTCCTCAATATTTAAAACAAAGTCAAAACCCATGTGGGTCGTTGCACTGTTCTTGGCGACGTGGCTGCCCTGCTTTATAGACGACGAACGAACTTCGTGCAGGCCACAGCCCTGAACTGTGACCTGAACATCTTTGTCCCGATAAGTCTCGCTCCAGACTGGAGCAAAGTCGGACCCGCATACCAGCGGTGAGCCATCCTCAACGGCAGTGCAAAGCCGTAATATATCCAACAACCAGGTAGCACCAACAGAGGAATGCCACAGGAAGCTCGATTTTAGTTCAATTTCTTTATTGATCGCCAACTCGCCAGCAGTCACCCAACCAATCGTTCAATAAAAAAAAAACCTTAGAAATTCACTGAAAAAAACATAGGTTTCAGGGACGTTATAATTAATTGGACATTTCACGCATACAAAACCATAGAAATTCCCCTGTTATAGTTAGTTGAGCTAACTATAACTCGCGCCCCAGCAATGCACTGCTGATGACGTCACATATTACATCATTCATGACATGGTCAGTGACATCACTGATGACATCACTGATGTCATCAGGCCACAACACCAACCGCCACCACCACCAGGACCTCCCCCCGGACCACCCCCCCTGCTACTACCGAGGCAGCACAAAACAAGACAACGGACCTTCCCAAAAAGCCATGGCCCCTCAGCCGCACAAGAACTGAATGTTGGGAGATGTAGGAACAAAGTATGTGTGAAGGAGGCAAGTCATCCATTAATAATAATGCACACAATACCAAGTGTAGCTGTGATGTGCTGGACAGACCTCACTATGCAAAGCACAAACCTCTCAATGTGGACATATACTACTGATACTTGTAGTGTTGTGCACAGTGGACGCAACCATGTTACCTTAGGCAATGGGGAAGATCTCGGTCATGTAGCTGTGTTGTCCCCCCCTGGAAGCCTAAGCGGAGTTGGCTGGTCTAACGTATGGCACTCCATCGTAGGAGTATGAATAAATAGGCTGGGGCTCTGGGCGTGGCTCACTTGTGAGAACAGAAAAACACACAAGATGATGGAAAGAATATTGCACATTGGCAAAACATTCACCCCCAGTCACAGATTTGGGTTTAATCCATCGTTATTTTGCTCACCACGCCACCCCAGTTCAGACATGGCCATATGCAAATCATGGAGGACCTGGCTTGGCAGTTCGCGCTGGACTTTTCCCATGAGGCACAGGGTCAAGACTGATTTGCATATGGCTGGGTTCAAACTGGAACGGCATGGTGAGCAAAAAACAATGGATTTAGGCCCAGATCTCTGTACTGGGGTGAATGTATGACATTGTTCTGCATTCTGTCCATCAACTGTTGTTTTTACATTTGTCACCCCGTGTGGGAAGGGTATGCCCAGACGTGGGTCCCGTGCTCTCCTTGCCACTGGAATCAAGCTATCCTCGCTGAAGAGGAGTGAAACCCCGAAACCGGTCCTAGGATGATTGTTTCCAGTCCAGGGAGGACCTGGCTTGGCAGTTCGGGCTGGACTGTTCCCATGAGGCACAGGGTCAAGACTGATTTGCATATGGCTGGGTTCAAACTGGAACGGCATGGTGAGCAAAACACAATGGATTTAGGCCCAGATCTCTGTACTGGGGTGAATGTATGACTTTGTTCTGCATTCTGTCCATCAACTGTTGTTTTTGCATTTGTCACCCCGAGTGGGAAGGGTATGCCCAGACGTGGGTCCCTTGCTCTCCATGCCACTGGAATCAAGCTATCCTGGCTGAAGAGGGATGAAACCCCGAAACTGGTCCTAGGATGATTGTTTCCAGTCCAGGGAGGACCTGGCTTGGCAGTTCGGGCTGGACTTTTCCCATGAGGCACAGGGTCAAGACTGATTTGCATATGGCTGGGTTCAAACTGGAACGGCATGGTGAGCAAAAATCGATGGATTTAGGCCCAGATCTCTGTACTGGCGTGAAATTATGACATTGTTCTGCATTCTGTCCATCAACTGTTGTTTTTGCATTTGTCAGCCCGAGTGGGAAGGGAATGCCCAGGCGTAGGTCCCATGCTCTCCATGTCACTGTAATCAAGCTATCCTGGCTGAAGAGGGGTGAAACCCCGAAACCAGTCCTAGGATGATTGTTTCAAGTCCAGGGAGGACCTGGCTTGGCAGTTCGGGCTGGACTGTTCCCAGGAGGCACAGGGTCAAGACTGATTTGCAAATGGCTGGGCTCAAACTGGAATGGCATGGTGAGCAAAAAACGATGGATTTAGGCCCAGATCTCTGTACTGGGGTGAATGTATGACATTGTTCTGCATTCTGTCCATCAACTGTTGTTTTTGCATTTTTTACCCTGAGTGGAAAGGGTATGCCCAGGCGTGGGTCCTGTGCTCTCCATGCCATTGGAATCAAGCTATCCTGGCTGAAGAGGGGTGAAACCCCAAAACCGGTCCTAGGATGATTGTTTCCAGTCCAGGGCGGACCTGGCTTGGCAGTTCGGGCTGCACTGTTCCCATGAGGCACAGGGTCAAGACTGATTTGCATATGCCTGGGTTCAAACTGGAACGGCATGGTGAGCAAAAAACGATGGATTTAGGCCCAGATCTCTGTACTGGGGTGAATGTATGACATTGTTCTGCATTCTGTCCATCAACTGTTGTTTTTGCATTTGTCACCCCGAGTGGGAAGGGTACGCCCAGACGTGGGTCCCGTGCTCTCCATGCCACTGGGATCAAGCTATCCTGGCTGAAGAGGGGTGAAACCCCGAAACCAGTCCTAGGATGATTGTTTCCAGTCCAGGGAGGACCTGGCTTGGCAGTTTGGGCTGGACTGTTCCCATGAGGCACAGGGTCAAGACTGATTTGCATATGGCTGGGTTCAAACTAGAACGGCATGGTGAGCAAAAAACTATGGATTTAGGCCCAGATCTCTGTACTGGGGTGAATGTATGACATTGTTCTGCATTCTGTCCATCAACTGTTGTTTTTGCATTTGTTACCCCGAGTGGGAAGGGTATGCCCAGGCGTGGGTCCTGTGCTCTCCATGCCACTGGAATCAAGCTATCCTGGCTGAAGAGGGGTGAAACCCCAAAACCGGTCATAGGATGATTGTTTCCAGTCCAGGGCGGACCTGGCTTGGAAGTTCGGGCTGGACTGTTCCCATGAGCTACAGGGTCAAGACTGATTTGCATATGCCTGGGTTCAAACTGGAACGGCATGGTGAGCAAAAAACGATGGATTTAGGCCCAGATCTCTGTACTGGGGTGAATGTATGACATTGTTCTGCATTCTGTCCATCAACTGTTGTTTTTGCATTTGTCACCCCAAGTGGGAAGGGTACGCCCAGACGTGGGTCCCGTGCTCTCCATGCCACTGGGATCAAGCTATCCTGGCTGAAGAGGGGTGAAACCCCGAAACCAGTCCTAGGATGATTGTTTCCAGTCCAGGGAGGACCTGGCTTGGCAGTTTGGGCTAGACTGTTCCCAGGAGGCACAGGGTCAAGACTGATTTGCATATGGCTGGGTTCAAACTGGAATGGCATGGTGAGCAAAAAACAATGGATTTAGGCCCAGATCTCTGTACTGGGGTGAATGTATGAAATTGTTCTGCATTCTGTCCATCAACTGTTGTTTTTGTATTTGTCACCCCGAGTGGGAAGGGTATGCCCAGACGTGGGTCCCGTGCTCTCCATGCCACTGGAATCAAGCTATCCTGGCTGAAGAGGGGTGAAACCACGAAACTGGTCCTAGGATGATTGTTTCCAGTCCAGGGAGGACCTGGCTTGGCAGTTCGGGCTGGACTGTTCCCATGAGGCACACAGTCAAGACTGATTTGCATATGGATGGGTTCAAACTGGAACGGCATGGTGAGCAAAAAACGATGGATTTAGGCCCAGATCTCTGTACTGGGGTGAATGTATGACATTGTTCTGCATACTGTCCATCAACTGCTGTTTTTGCATTTGTCACCCCGAGTGGGAAGGGTATGCCCAGACGTGGGTCCCGTGCTCTCCATGCCACTGGAATCAAGCTATCCTGGCTGAAGAGGGGTGAAACCCCGAAACCGGTCCTAGGATGATTGTTTCCAGTCCAGGGAGGACCTGGCTTGGCAGTTCGGGCTGGACTGTTCCCATGAGGCACAGGGTCAAGACTGATTTGCATATGGCTGAGTTCAAACTGGAACGGCATGGTGAGCAAAAAATGATGGATTTAGGCCCAGATCTCTGTACTGGGGTGAATGTATGACATTGTTCTGCATTCTGTCCATCAACTGTTGTTTTTGCATTTGTCACCCCGAGTGGGAAGGGTATGCCCAGACGTGGGTCCCGTGCTCTCCATGCCACTGGAATCAAGCTATCCTGGCTGAAGAGGGGTGAAACCCCGAAACCAGTCCTAGGATGATTGTTTCAAGTCCAGGGAGGACCTGGCTTGGCAGTTCGGGCTGGACTGTTCCCAGGAGGCACAGGGTCAAGACTGATTTGCAAATGGCTGGGCTCAAACTGGAATGGCATGGTGAGCAAAAAACGATGGATTTAGGCCCAGATCTCTGTACTGGGGTGAATGTATGACATTGTTCTGCATTCTGTCCATCAACTGTTGTTTTTGCATTTTTTACCCTGAGTTGAAAGGGTATGCCCAGGCGTGGGTCCTGTGCTCTCCATGCCATTGGAATCAAGCTATCCTGGCTGAAGAGGGGTGAAACCCCAAAACCGGTCCTAGGATGATTGTTTCCAGTCCAGGGCGGACCTGGCTTGGCAGTTCGGGCTGCACTGTTCCCATGAGGCACAGGGTCAAGACTGATTTGCATATGCCTGGGTTCAAACTGGAACGGCATGGTGAGCAAAAAACGATGGATTTAGGCCCAGATCTCTGTACTGGGGTGAATGTATGACATTGTTCTGCATTCTGTCCATCAACTGTTGTTTTTGCATTTGTCACCCCGAGTGGGAAGGGTACGCCCAGACGTGGGTCCCGTGCTCTCCATGCCACTGGGATCAAGCTATCCTGGCTGAAGAGGGGTGAAACCCCGAAACCAGTCCTAGGATGATTGTTTCCAGTCCAGGGAGGACCTGGCTTGGCAGTTTGGGCTGGACTGTTCCCATGAGGCACAGGGTCAAGACTGATTTGCATATGGCTGGGTTCAAACTGGAACGGCATGGTGAGCAAAAAACAATGGATTTAGGCCCAGATCTCTGTACTGGGATGAATGTATGAAATTGTTCTGCATTCTGTCCATCAACTGTTGTTTTTGTATTTGTCACCCCGAGTGGGAAGGGTATGCCCAGACGTGGGTCCCGTGCTCTCCATGCCACTGGAATCAAGCTATCCTGGCTGAAGAGGGGTGAAACCACGAAACTGGTCCTAGGATGATTGTTTCCAGTCCAGGGAGGACCTGGCTTGGCAGTTCGGGCTGGACTGTTCCCATGAGGCACACGGTCAAGACTGATTTGCATATGGCTGGGTTCAAACTGGAACGGCATGGTGAGCAAAAAACGATGGATTTAGGCCCAGATCTCTGTACTGGGGTGAATGTATGACATTGTTCTGCATACTGTCCATCAACTGCTGTTTTTGCATTTGTCACCCAGAGTAGGAAGGGTATGCCGAGACGTGGGTCCCGTGCTCTCCATGCCACTGGAATCAAGCTATCCTGGCTAAAGAGGGGTGAAACCCCGAAACCAGTCCTAGGATGATTGTTTCAAGTCCAGGGAGGACCTGGCTTGGCAGTTCGGGCTGGACTGTTCCCATGAGGCACAGGGTCAAGACTGATTTGCATGGCTGGGTTCAAACTGGAACGGCATGGTGAGCAAAAAACGATGGATTTAGGCCCAGATCTCTGTACTGGGGTGAATGTATGACATTGTTCTGCATTCTGTCCATCAACTGTTGTTTTTGCATTTGTTACCCCGAGTGGGAAGGGTATGCCCAGACGTGGGTCCCGTTCTCTCCATGCCACTGGAATCAAGATATCCTGGCTGAAGTGGGGTGAAACCCTGAAACCGGTCCTAGGATGATTGTTTCCTGTCCAAGGAGGACCTGGCTTGGCCGTTCGGGCTGGACTGTTCCCATGAGACACAGGGTCAAGACTGATTTGCATATTGCTGGGTTCAAACTGGAACGGCATGGTGTGCAAAAAACGATGGATTTAGGCCCAGATCTCTGTACTGGGGTGAATTTATGACATTGTTCTGCATTCTGTCCATCAACTGTTGTTTTTGCATTTGTCACCCCGAGTGGGAAGGGTATGCCCAGACGTGGGTCCCGTGCTCTCCATGCCGCTGGAATCAAGTTATTCTGGCTGAAGAGGGGTGAAACCCCGAATCCGGTCCAAGGAGGATTGTTTCCAGTCCAGGGAGGACCTGGCTTGGCAGTTCGGGCTGGACTTTTCCCATGAGGCACAGGGTCAAGACTGATTTGCATATGGCTGGGTTCAAACTGGAACGGCATGGTGAACAAAAACGATGGATTTAGGCCCAGATCTCTGTACTGGGGTGAATGAATGACATTGTTCTGCATTCTGTCCATCAACTGTTGTTTTTGCATTTGTCACCCCGAGTGAGAAGGGTATGCCCAGACGTGGGTCCTGTGCTCTCCATGCCACTGGAATCAAGCTATCCTGGCTGAAGAGGGGTGAAACCCCAAAACCGGTCATAGGATGATTGTTTCCAGTCCAGGGCGGACCTGGCTTGGCAGTTCGGGCTGGACTGTTCCCATGAGGCACAGGGTCAAGACTGATTTGCATATGCCTGGGTTCAAACTGGAACGGCATGGTGAGCAAAAAACGATGGATTTAGGCCCAGATCTCTGTACTGGGGTGAATGTATGACATTGTTCTGCATTCTGTCCATCAACTGTTGTTTTTGCATTTGTCACCCCGAGTGGGAAGGGTACGCCCAGACGTGGGTCCCGTACTCTCCATGCCACTGGGATCAAGCTATCCTGGCTGAAGAGGGGTGAAACCCCGAAACCAGTCCTAGGATGATTGTTTCCAGTCCAGGGAGGACCTGGCTTGGCAGTTTGGGCTGGACTGTTCCCATGAGGCACAGGGTCAAGACTGATTTGCATATGGCTGGGTTCAAACTGGAACGGCATGGTGAGCAAAAAACAATGGATTTAGGCCCAGATCTCTGTACTGGGGTGAATGTATGAAATTGTTCTGCATTCTGTCCATCAACTGTTGTTTTTGTATTTGTCACCCCGAGTGGGAAGGGTATGCCCAGACGTGGGTCCCGTGCTCTCCATGCCACTGGAATCAAGCTATCCTGGCTGAAGAGGGGTGAAACCACGAAACTGGTCCTAGGATGATTGTTTCCAGTCCAGGGAGGACCTGGCTTGGCAGTTCGGGCTGGACTGTTCCCATGAGGCACACCGTCAAGACTGATTTGCATATGGCTGGGTTCAAAGTGGAACGGCATGGTGAGCAAAAAACGATGGATTTAGGCCCAGATCTCTGTACTGGGGTGAATGTATGACATTGTTCTGCATACTGTCCATCAACTGCTGTTTTTGCATTTGTCACCCCGAGTGGGAAGGGTATGCCCAGACGTGGGTCCCGTGCTCTCCATGCCACTGGAATCAAGCTATCCTGGCTGAAGAGGGGTGAAACCCCGAAACCGGTCCTAGGATGATTGTTTCCAGTCCAGGGAGGACCTGGCTTGGCAGTTCGGGCTGGACTGTTCCCATGAGGCACAGGGTCAAGACTGATTTTCATGGCTGGGTTCAAACTGGAACGGCATGGTGAGCAAAAAACGATGGATTTAGGCCCAGATCTCTGTACTGGGGTGAATGTATGACATTGTTCTGCATTCTGTCCATCAACTGTTGTTTTTGCATTTGTTACCCCGAGTGGGAAGGGTATGCCCAGACGTGGGTCCCGTTCTCTCCATGCCAGTGGAATCAAGATATCCTGGCTGAAGTGGGGTGAAACCCTGAAACCGGTCCTAGGATGGTTGTTTCCTGTCCAAGGAGGACCTGGCTTGGCAGTTCGGGCTGGACTGTTCCCATGAGACACAGGGTCAAGACTGATTTGCATATTGCTGGGTTCAAACTGGAACGGCATGGTGTGCAAAAAACGATGGATTTAGGCCCAGATCTCTGTACTGGGGTGAATTTATGACATTGTTCTGCATTCTGTCCATCAACTGTTGTTTTTGCATTTGTCACCCCGAGTGGGAAGGGTATGCCCAGACGTGGGTCCCGTGCTCTCCATGCCGCTGGAATCAAGTTATCCTGGCTGAAGAGGGGTGAAACCCCGAATCCGGTCCAAGGAGGATTGTTTCCAGTCCAGGGAGGACCTGGCTTGGCAGTTCGGGCTGGACTTTTCCCATGAGGCACAGGGTCAAGACTGATTTGCATATGGCTGGGTTCAAACTGGAACGGCATGGTGAACAAAAACGATGGATTTAGGCCCAGATCTCTGTACTGGGGTGAATGAATGACATTGTTCTGCATTCTGTCCATCAACTGTTGTTTTTGCATTTGTCACCCCGAGTGGGAAGGGTATGCCCAGACGTGGGTCCCGTGCTCTCCATGCCACTGGAATCAAGCTATCGTGGCTGAAGAGGGGTGAAACCCCAAAACCGGTCCTAGGATGATTGTTTACAGTCCAGGGAGGACCTGGCTTGGCATTTCGGGCTGGACTGTTCCCATGAGGCACAGGGTCAAGACTGATTTGCAAATGGCTGGGTTCAAACTGGAACGGCATGGTGAGCAAAAAACGATGGATTTAGGCCCAGATCTCTGTACTGGGGTGAATGTATGACATTGTTCTGCATTCTGTCCATCAACTGTTGTTTTTGCATTTGTTACCCCGAGTGGGAAGGGTATGCCCAGGCGTGGGTCCTGTGCTCTCCATGCCACTGGAATCAAGCTATCCTGGCTGAAGAGGGGTGAAACCCCAAAACCGGTCCTAGGATGATTGTTTCCAGTCCAGGGCGGACTTGGCTTGGCAGTTCGGGCTGGACTGTTCCCATGAGGCACAGGGTCAAGACTGATTTGCATATGCCTGGGTTCAAACTGGAACGGCATGGTGAGCAAAAAACGATGGATTTAGGCCCAGATCTCTGTACTGGGGTGAATGTATGACATTGTTCTGCATTCTGTCCATCAACTGTTGTTTTTGCATTTGTCACCCCGAGTGGGAAGGGTTCGCCCAGACGTGGGTCCCGTGCTCTCCATGCCACTGGGATCAAGCTATCCTGGCTGAAGAGGGGTGAAACCCCGAAACCAGTCCTAGGATGATTGTTTCCAGTCCAGGGAGGACCTGGCTTGGCAGTTCGGGCTGGACTGTTCCCATGAGGCACAGGGTCAAGACTGATTTGCATATGGCTGGGTTCAAACTGGAACGGCATGGTGAGCAAAAAACAATGGATTTAGGCCCAGATCTCTGTACTGGGGTGAATGTATGAAATTGTTCTGCATTCTGTCCATCAACTGTTGTTTTTGTATTTGTCACCCCGAGTGGGAAGGGTATGCCCAGACGTGGGTCCCGTGCTCTCCATGCCACTGGAATCAAGCTATCCTGGCTGAAGAGGGGTGAAACCACGAAACTGGTCCTAGGATGATTGTTTCCAGTCCAGGGAGGACCTGGCTTGGCAGTTCGGGCTGGACTGTTCCCATGAGGCACACAGTCAAGACTGATTTGCATATGGCTGGGTTCAAACCGGAACGGCATGGTGAGCAAAAAACGATGGATTTAGGCCCAGATCTCTGTACTGGGGTGAATGTATGACATTGTTCTGCATACTGTCCATCAACTGCTGTTTTTGCATTTGTCACCCCGAGTGGGAAGGGTATGCCCAGACGTGGGTCCCGTGCTCTCCATGCCACTGGAATCAAGCTATCCTGGCTGAAGAGGGGTGAAACCCCGAAACCGGTCCTAGGATGATTGTTTCCAGTCCAGGGAGGACCTGGCTTGGCAGTTCGGGCTGGACTGTTCCCATGAGGCACAGGGTCAAGACTGATTTGCATATGGCTGAGTTCAAACTGGAACGGCATGGTGAGCAAAAAATGATGGATTTAGGCCCAGATCTCTGTACTGGGGTGAATGTATGACATTGTTCTGCATTCTGTCCATCAACTGTTGTTTTTGCATTTGTCACCCCGAGTGGGAAGGGTATGCCCAGACGTGGGTCCCGTGCTCTCCATGCCACTGGAATCAAGCTATCCTGGCTGAAGAGGGGTGAAACCCCGAAACCAGTCCTAGGATGATTGTTTCAAGTCCAGGGAGGACCTGGCTTGGCAGTTCGGGCTGGACTGTTCCCATGAGGCACAGGGTCAAGACTGATTTGCAAATGGCTGGGTTCAAACTGGAATGGCATGGTGAGCAAAAAACGATGGATTTAGGCCCAGATCTCTGTACTGGGGTGAATGTATGACATTGTTCTGCATTCTGTCCATCAACTGTTGTTTTTGCATTTGTTACCCCGAGTGGAAAGGGTATGCCCAGGCATGGGTCCTGTGCTCTCCATGCCACTGGAATCAAGCTATCCTGGCTGAAGAGGGGTGAAACCCCAAAACCGGTCCTAGGATGATTGTTTCCAGTCCAGGGCGGACCTGGCTTGGCAGTTCGGGCTGGACTGTTCCCATGAGGCACAGGGTCAAGACTGATTTGCATATGCCTGGGTTCAAACTGGAACGGCATGGTGAGCAAAAAACGATGGATTTAGGCCCAGATCTCTGTACTGGGGTGAATGTATGACATTGTTCTGCATTCTGTCCATCAACTGTTGTTTTTGCATTTGTCACCCCGAGTGGGAAGGGTACGCCCAGACGTGGGTCCCGTGCTCTCCATGCAACTGGGATCAAGCTATCCTGGCTGAAGAGAGGTGAAACCCCGAAACCAGTCCTAGGATGATTGTTTCCAGTCCAGGGAGGACCTGGCTTGGCAGTTTGGGCTGGACTGTTCCCATGAGGCACAGGGTCAAGACTGATTTGCATATGGCTGGGTTCAAACTGGAACGGCATGGTGAGCAAAAAACGATGGATTTAGGCCCAGATCTCTGTACTGGGGTGAATGTATGACATTGTTCTGCATTCTGTCCATCAACTGTTGTTTTTGCATTTGTCACCCCGAGTGGGAAGGGTTCGCCCAGACGTGGGTCCCGTGCTCTCCATGCCACTGGGATCAAGCTATCCTGGCTGAAGAGGGGTGAAACCCCGAAACCAGTCCTAGGATGATTGTTTCCAGTCCAGGGAGGACCTGGCTTGGCAGTTCGGGCTGGACTGTTCCCATGAGGCACAGGGTCAAGACTGATTTGCATATGGCTGGGTTCAAACTGGAACGGCATGGTGAGCAAAAAACAATGGATTTAGGCCCAGATCTCTGTACTGGGGTGAATGTATGAAATTGTTCTGCATTCTGTCCATCAACTGTTGTTTTTGTATTTGTCACCCCGAGTGGGAAGGGTATGCCCAGACGTGGGTCCCGTGCTCTCCATGCCACTGGAATCAAGCTATCCTGGCTGAAGAGGGGTGAAACCACGAAACTGGTCCTAGGATGATTGTTTCCAGTCCAGGGAGGACCTGGCTTGGCAGTTCGGGCTGGACTGTTCCCATGAGGCACACAGTCAAGACTGATTTGCATATGGCTGGGTTCAAACCGGAACGGCATGGTGAGCAAAAAACGATGGATTTAGGCCCAGATCTCTGTACTGGGGTGAATGTATGACATTGTTCTGCATACTGTCCATCAACTGCTGTTTTTGCATTTGTCACCCCGAGTGGGAAGGGTATGCCCAGACGTGGGTCCCGTGCTCTCCAT
Organism: Triturus cristatus; assembly: GCF_964204655.1. NCBI lineage: Eukaryota > Metazoa > Chordata > Amphibia > Caudata > Salamandridae > Triturus > Triturus cristatus. The sequence goes on from NC_140586.1 coordinate 256,450,680, forward strand.
GCCACTGGAATCAAGCTATCCTGGCTGAAGAGGGGTGAAACCCCGAAACCGGTCCTAGGATGATTGTTTCCAGTCCAGGGAGGACCTGGCTTGGCAGTTCGGGCTGGACTGTTCCCATGAGGCACAGGGTCAAGACTGATTTGCATATGGCTGAGTTCAAACTGGAACGGCATGGTGAGCAAAAAATGATGGATTTAGGCCCAGATCTCTGTACTGGGGTGAATGTATGACATTGTTCTGCATTCTGTCCATCAACTGTTGTTTTTGCATTTGTCACCCCGAGTGGGAAGGGTATGCCCAGACGTGGGTCCCGTGCTCTCCATGCCACTGGAATCAAGCTATCCTGGCTGAAGAGGGGTGAAACCCCGAAACCAGTCCTAGGATGATTGTTTCAAGTCCAGGGAGGACCTGGCTTGGCAGTTCGGGCTGGACTGTTCCCATGAGGCACAGGGTCAAGACTGATTTGCAAATGGCTGGGTTCAAACTGGAATGGCATGGTGAGCAAAAAACGATGGATTTAGGCCCAGATCTCTGTACTGGGGTGAATGTATGACATTGTTCTGCATTCTGTCCATCAACTGTTGTTTTTGCATTTGTTACCCCGAGTGGAAAGGGTATGCCCAGGCATGGGTCCTGTGCTCTCCATGCCACTGGAATCAAGCTATCCTGGCTGAAGAGGGGTGAAACCCCAAAACCGGTCCTAGGATGATTGTTTCCAGTCCAGGGCGGACCTGGCTTGGCAGTTCGGGCTGGACTGTTCCCATGAGGCACAGGGTCAAGACTGATTTGCATCTGCCTGGGTTCAAACTGGAACGGCATGGTGAGCAAAAAACGATGGATTTAGGCCCAGATCTCTGTACTGGGGTGAATGTATGACATTGTTCTGCATTCTGTCCATCAACTGTTGTTTTTGCATTTGTCACCCCGAGTGGGAAGGGTACGCCCAGACGTGGGTCCCGTGCTCTCCATGCCACTGGGATCAAGCTATCCTGGCTGAAGAGAGGTGAAACCCCGAAACCAGTCCTAGGATGATTGTTTCCAGTCCAGGGAGGACCTGGCTTGGCAGTTTGGGCTGGACTGTTCCCATGAGGCACAGGGTCAAGACTGATTTGCATATGGCTGGGTTCAAACTGGAACGGCATGGTGAGCAAAAAACGATGGATTTAGGCCCAGATCTCTGTACTGGGGTGAATGTATGACATTGTTCTGCATACTGTCCATCAACTGCTGTTTTTGCATTTGTCACCCCGAGTAGGAAGGGTATGCCCAGACGTGGGTCCCGTGCTCTCCATGCCACTGGAATCAAGCTATCCTGGCTGAAGAGGGGTGAAACCCCGAAACCAGTCCTAGGATGATTGTTTCAAGTCCAGGGAGGACCTGGCTTGGCAGTTCGGGCTGGACTGTTCCCATGAGGCACAGGGTCAAGACTGATTTGCATGGCTGGGTTCAAACTGGAACGGCATGGTGAGCAAAAAACGATGGATTTAGGCCCAGATCTCTGTACTGGGATGAATGTATGACATTGTTCTGCATTCTGTCCATCAACTGTTGTTTTTGCATTTGTTACCCCGAGTGGGAAGGGTATGCCCAGACGTGGGTCCCGTTCTCTCCATGCCACTGGAATCAAGATATCCTGGCTGAAGAGGGGTGAAACCCTGAAACCGGTCCTAGGATGGTTGTTTCCTGTCCAAGGAGGACCTGGCTTGGCAGTTCGGGCTGGACTGTTCCCATGAGGCACAGGGTCAAGACTGATTTGCGTATTGCTGGGTTCAAACTGGAACGGCATGGTGTGCAAAAAACGATGGATTTAGGCCCAGATCTCTGTACTGGGGTGAATTTATGACATTGTTCTGCATTCTGTCCATCAACTGTTGTTTTTGCATTTGTCACCCCGAGTGGGAAGGATATGCCCAGACGTGGGTCCCGTGCTCTCCATGCCGCTGGAATCAAGTTATCCTGGCTGAAGAGGGGTGAAACCCCGAATCCGGTCCTAGGAGGATTGTTTCCAGTCCAGGGAGGACCTGGCTTGGCAGTTCGGGCTGGACTTTTCCCATGAGGCACAGGGTCAAGACTGATTTGCATATGGCTGGGTTCAAACTGGAACGGCATGGTGAACAAAAAACGATGGATTTAGGCCCAGATCTCTGTACTGGGGTGAATGTATGACATTGTTCTGCATTCTGTCCATCAACTGTTGTTTTTGCATTTGTCACCCCGAGTGGGAAGGGTATGCCCAGATGTGGGTCCCGTGCTCTCCATGCCACTGGAATCAAGCTATCCTGGCTGAAGCGGGGTGAAACCCCAAAACCGGTCCTAGGATGATTGTTTACAGTCCAGGGAGGACCTGGCTTGGCAGTTCGGGCTGGACTGTTCCCATGAGGCACAGGGTCAAGACTGATTTGCATATGGCTGGGTTCAAACTGGAACGGCATGGTGAGCAAAAAACAATGGATTTAGGCCCAGATCTCTGTACTGGGGTGAATGTATGACATTGTTCTGCATTCTGTCCATCAACTGTTGTTTTTGCATTTGTCACTTGTGTGAAGGCCAAAGCATCTGCCAGAACGGCGGCCCTCACCATGCCATGTGGCTGCTGCCATGACCACGGGCCTCCTCGACACAGGCCCCCTGTGAGCCCAGCGGCACAGCACCGCAGACTTATGTCTGTACAGACTACTGCCTTCGATCTACACTGCAGACAGCAGGGCTCACAATTCAGATGGAGTGGCGATTGCAAATGACGCAGTCCAGTAGGCAAGACACATTGCTCCCACTGTGGCCCTCCCAGACCACGCATCATCGCAGACTGCACACACGGTGAGCGCCAAAGGTACTACTAACTCAGTGCACCATAAGTCATCGCAAGGAAGAGTGAACAGTTTTATGTCAGCAGTGAGGCATACTTTCGCTCAAAAATCGAATTGCGGCAGAATTCAATAGACAAAAGACATTGTTCCCAGTGCGGCCCTCTCGGACCACTCATCATCGCAGGGTGCACACACACTGATTGCTTCAGGTGCCACTAACTCAGTGCACCACAAGTCAACGCCACATGGCCTTATTGAGGCAGAATCCAATAGACAAAAGACATTGGTCCATGTGCGGCCCCCCGGACCTCACATCATTGCAGGCTCTGCACACGCTCAGCGCCAAAGATACTTCAAACTCACTGCACCACAAGTTATCGCCATGTGGCCTTATTGAGGCAGAATTCAATGCAAGCCGCAATACATGGTGCCACTAACCCTGTTCAACACAAGTCGGTGACACATGGTGCCACTAACCCTGTTCAACACAAGCCGATCCCACATGTGGATCTGTGTCCTGAGTCCTGAATGGCAGTGACCCCAAGTCCGTGGCAGCGACCACAGCACCAGACTCCCTTTGATCAGTTAGGCATATTTCCGTATGCAAGGCCGGCGACACGTGGTACCACTAACCCTGTTCAACAGAAGTCGGCAACACATGGTGCCACTAACCCTGTTCAACACAAGCCGATCCCACGTGTGGAACTGTGTCCTGAGTCCTGAATGGCAGTGACCCCAAGTCCGTGGTAGCGACCACAGCACCAGACTCCCTTTGATCAGTTAGGCATATTTCCGTATGCAAGGCCGGCGACACGTGGTACCACTAACCCTGTTCAACAGAAGTCGGCAACACGTGGTGCCACTAACCCTGTTCAACACAAGCCGATCCCACGTGTGGAACTGTGTCCTGAGTCCTGAATGGCAGTGACCCCAAGTCCGTGGTAGCGACCACAGCATCAGACTCCCTTTGATCAGTTATGCATATTTCCATATGCAAGGCCGGCGACACGTGGTGCCACTAACCCTGTACAACACAAGGCGCAACATGTGGTGCCACTAACCCTGTTCAACAAAAGCTGATCCCACATGTGGAACTGTGTCCTGAATGGCAGTGACCTCAAGTCCGTGGCAGCGACCACAGTACCAGACTCCCTTTGATCAGTGAGGCATATTTCCATATGCAAGGCTGGCGACACATGGTGCCACTAACCCTGTTCAACACAAGCCGGCGACACGTGGTACCACTAAACCTGTTCAACACAAGCCAATCCCACATGTGGAACTGTGTCCTGAGTCCTGAATGGCAGTGACCCCAACTTCGTGGCAGCGACCACAGCACCCTTCAGTTTTATTTGTTGTTGTTTTCTTTAAATAAAATGTTTTATATGTAAACCTATACATGAGTAAGATTCTTGTTTGTCCAACCGCACAGGGACACTTCCGGGCCCAAGAAGGTTTTCGGGGGTATGTTGGTAATGTGGAAAGAGGGTGCGTTACCTGCTGATGTATGGAGAGGCAGCGTGAAAGGTGTATCTCTCACAGAAAGAACTCCGATATGTTTTCAGAAATGCCTCGGACAGATGCCAGCTGACGGACTGAATCATAAAATGGTTTTTCAATGCTTATGTAGTGTGAGTTATGAACAATTCGCACCCAGGGTCGTAGAGGGACAACTGCGGCCCGTCCGCTCGACTCACAGACGCAGTACTACGAGCCGTCCGCTCCCAAAGGAACAGCAGCATAGTAGCTCATAGAGGTACAGGCACAGTAGCGTACTAGCTTGCAAAGGAAGAGAGCTGCAAGCCGACGGACTGGCTTCTAACGGCATAGCTGTGAAGTGGTGATGTTGGGCAGAGGGAGCGTGAAAGAGTTATCTCGCAGAAACAGAGCTCTGGTATATTAAGTTGCCCCCGAGACCTTTCTTTTATATTTTCACTCCATGCGAGAAAGCGCACTTTCTGTACAAAGACCTTTCTCCCTACCAAATTTGGCGTAATTCCGTTCAGCAGTTTGACCTGTAGCCTTGTCTAAAGTTTCCTACGGAAAATCCATTGAGAAAACACATTTTCACACCCCCCACATAGCTACCTGTTTTAGGCGTACTCGCTGTTGGTGTGCAGGTCAGTGGTCTAATTGTCAACATGTCACGGCCACTCCCTGAGGGCAGGTTTGCACACACACCACACCCATCAGGCACATGCGTCACAGGCCATGTGACCACGCAAATATAATGGATCGACAACGTCACATCCGTTATTGCCGGTGGTGACTGCATGGCGGACGCTCCACGGGTCTCAATCATAAAGAGTCCATGAAAAGTTGCACAGAGGGTTAGTCGCACCCTGAGCTGTATGGCCGTCAGGGGTCTACTACCACGTGGCGCAGACTTTAGTTCCACAGGGTTAGTGCCACCCAAAACTGATTTGGCCATCAGGGGCCTACCACCACGTGGCGTGTACTTGAGTTGCACAGGGTTAGTGCCACCCAAAGCTAATGTGGTCGTCAGGGGCCTACCACCACGTGGCGCGGACTTGAGTTGCACAGGGTAGTGCCACCCGAAGCTGATGTGGCCATCAGGGCCTTACCACCACGTGGCGCTGACATGCGTTGCACAGGGTTAGCGGCACCAAAAGCTGATGTGGTCTCTGCCATTGATGACTCAGCAACATGTGTAAGATCTGCCAGGCCACGGAGAAGCTGATGTGGTCTCCGCCATTCATGACTCAGGACTCAGCAACATCTGTGAGATCTGCCGGGCCGTAGAGCTTTGACGGGCACGTGGAGTGTCCACTGGTAGACACTCCGGTGGCAGCAGGTAATTATTTGTTCATGGATGCAAAGGGGCGGCAGTATCTCCCTCTCTCTCTCTCACTTCCCTCTCTTCACTCTCTCTCTCACTCTCTTCCTTCCTTTCCTTCTCTTTCTCTATCTCCCTTCTCCCTTTCTCACTCCCTTTATTTCCTTCCCTCTTTTTTTCTCTCTGGCTTTTTTTTCCTTCTCTGTGTCTCACTCCTTTGATATGCGCATTACACACGTCCTTATTTTGTGCTTTATTTTCCAGGCTGTGTCATCGACATTCATGGTCCCGACAGGAGTCTTCCGCCTTGTTGTTTTGTGTTCATTTTTTAACATTTAGTTTATCCTTTATATATACGTTTACGTAAAAATAAAGTTTGAAAAAAATAAAAATAAATTTCAATAAAGTTTGTGGTTGTTACTTAAGTGCTGTGTGACTCTTTTTCGATCTTATTACTGTTATTTCGTGGTGTCCACCATGGCGTTACATTTTGGGGCAGTTATCACAGGAATACTGGTGATGTCTGCAGTTTGCACCAGCTTCTGAATAGTGTGCTTAACTTTAGTTGCATTAAAGTGCTGATAATGAAATGCAGAGTAGGCATTTCCGTGCAAAAAGACACGAGGTGCACCTTTGCGATTTATTCTAAATACTAAAATCCTGTATTGAATTGCACAGTAGTAGTGGGTGCACTTACAGTGTACACACAAAATCAATGAAGAAATGTAATTGTATTTATATTGATTGGGAATAGTGGGTCAGGTGCTGGATCTTGACGGGATACACTGCCCAGTTTTTTTTTTTCTGTACACGAAAAAACCACATCACAACTTTCACAACAACTGCGATGCGAAACAAATTCCGTCGATAAGCCACGTTAGCACCAGGGATTTTACACCTGCTTTCTGCTGGTGTTAAGCAGGACGACTACCTGCAGCATGAAAGGGAACACAGCCAAGATCCACACGAAACACCCACAGGTGCCATAGAGTCAATGAGCATGATACACGGATACCCATGAGGTCCACAACACTCATCGCAACAACCCCAGGACCGCCAACGCCCCCCGAACCCACATCTGAGCAAGTGTGTCCGTGTGGTCATTGTGTTATCATGATAGGCACGGGCCCTGCAACATCACACGTTACCATGTCACCTCAGGGTTGGCAGTGAGCCTGGACATGTAGCTACACATGCATCGTCCTGCATGCACAAGCGGCGTGTGCTGGTCTGGCGTACACAGGTCAGCACAGAGGTCTGCCTATCCGGCAAGGGGAACGGGGTGTCTCGGACATGTCCATGTTCAGGAAGTGCGGTAAGTGTGTCTGTGTTCTGGTGTGGCCGCCACAAGGGCCGCAGCAGTGGATGTTGTAAAGTGGCATGCACCACCTCCAAACTGCAGTGTCACGGTATGGTTGGAATGCCGCTGGACATGCACGAATAGGCATTACAATGGTGTGCTGTAAGAGTGCACAGGATACAACAGTGCACCGTACAAAAGTGTGGGGGCTCGTGGAGGGAGGAGCAGCTGTTTGGCAATGTAACACACAGTGAACCCGCCCATTTGCCACGTGCTGGGCATCTCATCCATGATGACCAGGGTCGCAGACATCCCACCACCGGCCTTTGTACACATCCTGTATGTAGGAAATGCAACACACTATGAACTTGTTGCACAATTAGTCTTACCTTATAAATTATTTAAAAAATAATTTTTATGCATTTCCCATATTCAGATGTGAATCAAGCTGATATTCAAATACAACAGGAGAAAATGTGGAGTAAGGGGCTAATTTAAATGAGGATGTCAACAAGGACCTGCTAATGATCAGCAGATGCCCTATCTACCTTTCTAGTACCTAGCGTCAACATTTTCTACAAATTGGTCTACATTGGAGTGGGATAGTGAATGACACTCTTTTAATGTCCCACACCTTCCCCAAATTGGTGTAGATTGGAGGGGGAATAATGAATGTCACCCTTTGAGTGTACAACACCTTCCCCAAATTGGTATAGATTGGAGTGGGAATAGTAAATGTCACCCAATTAGTGTACAAAGCCTCTCCCAATTAGTGTACAAAGCCCCTGCCAAATTAGTTTAGAGTGGGGTGGGAATAGTAAATGTCATCCTTTTTGTGTTTAACAACTTCTCCCAATTAGTTTAGATTGGAAAGGAAAAAGTAAATATCACCCTTTTAGTGTCTAACACCTTCCCCAAATTGTTTTAAATTGGAGTGGGAATAGTAAATGTCACCCATTTAGTGTCCAACACAAGCCTCAAACTGATTTAGATTGGAGTGGAGATAGTGAATGTCACTCTTTTAGCGTCCTAGACTTTCTTCAAAATAGTTTACTTTTGAGTGGCAATAGTAAATATCATGCCTTTAGCATCCAGCACCTTCTCCAAATTGGTTTAGATTGGAGTGGGAATAGTAAATGTCACACTTTAAGTGTCCAACATTGTCCCCAAATTGGTATAGATTGGAGTGGGAATAGTAAATGTCACCCTTTTAGTGTCCTAGACTTTCTTCAAAAAAGTTTAGTTTTGAGTGAGAATAGTAAATGTAACCCCTTTAGTATTCAACACCTTCTGTAAAATGGTTTAGATAGGAGCGGGAATAGTGAATGGTACCCTTTTAGTGTCCAACACCTTCCAGGAATTGGGTTAGATGTGAGTGGGAATAGTAAATGTTACTCCTGTAATGTCCAACACCTTCCCCAAATTGGTATAGATTGGAGCAGGAATAATCACCCATTAAGTGTCCAGCTCCTTCCCAAAATTGGTATGAATTGGACTAGGAATAGTAAATATCACCCCTTTAGTGTTTAGCCCTTTCTTCAAAATGGTTAATTTGGAGTGGAGTATCCAACACATTTTGAAAATCAATTTAGATTAGAGTGGGAATAGTACATGTCACTCATTTAGTGTTCAATACCTTCACCAAACTGGTTTAGATTGGAGAGGGAATAGTAAATATCATCCCTTTACTGTCCAACACTTACCACAATTTGGTTTAGATAGGAGTGGGAATAGCAAATGTCACCCTTTTAGTGTCCAATACCTTGCCAAAATTGCATTAGATTGGAGTGAGAAAAGCAAATGAAACCCTATTAGTGTCCAACACCTTCCGCAAATTGGTATACATTGGAGTTGGAATAGTAAATGTCACCATTTGAGTGTCCAACACCTTCCCCAAATTGGTTTAGATTTGAGTGGAAATAGTAATTGTCACCCCTTTAGTTCCTAACACCTTCGTCACACTGGTTTAGACTGGAGTGGGAATAGTAAATGGCACCTCTTTGGTATTCAACACTTACTTCAAAATAGTTTACTTTGGAGTGGGAATAGTAAATGTCACATTTTTAATGCCCAACACTTTCTTGAAAATGGTTTACACTGGAGCGTGATTTTTTAATTGATTTTAGAATCATGTCCTGTGATTAAATTGGACTTGCTTGTAGCAGAAATAGTTTGCATGACTTAACCCTTTCCGTGCGTCAGACGGCCAGGAGCCGTCCGAGGTCATGGTGGGCGTGTGCGTCGGATAGCTCCCGGCCTTCCTAGTACCCACCCATGGGGGAAGCGCTGGTGCTCCCCCGGGGGCCACCATTAATGGGCCCCCACCGGTGAAGGCAGTGAAAGCCCTTCCGCTGCCCCCCCCACCCTTCTCCACGTCATCTAATGACATCAGTACGAGAATGTCATTACATGAAATCGGACACTCTGGAAGCCATTTGCGTCCAGTGCGTCCAGGTAAGAGGAGCTGAGTTTCTCTTTGGAGAGGAGGGAATTTAAATAAAAGATGGATTGGGGAAGGGAAAGGGCTTTCCTTTCATCCGATGCCTCTTTTGAGCATTCCTGCTACACAATTGAGTGTTTGCATGGAGAGGCCACTTAGGGAAGGGTTGCTCCCCATTGTGGGCAAAGTTTTTAGCTGTTTCTGCCCTCCTGGGGGGAAGATCGGACCAAATTCTTTTAAAATTCAGCCTTACTAGATCACCAGGGATATTTTTGCAGGGAGTGGCCCCTTGGTCAAGGGTAGCTCCCCTTTTGGGAGCATTATTTTGGCAATTTTTGCCCCCCTGGGGGGCAGATCTGACCATTTAAAAAAATATTTTGTACCCAATAAACCACCAGGAATATGTTTGTGGGGAGCAGCCACTTGGGCAAGGGTCGCTCCCCTTCGGGGAGCATTATTTTGGCTGTTTATGCTGATTTAGGTGTTTTTGTGTGGCCAACTAGGCCACCAGGGATTTCAGTTTTTTATTTTGGATGTTAGGGAGTGGCCCCCTGGGCAAGGTTTGCTCCCCTTTATGGGTTGATTATTGTGGCCTTTTCTGCCCCCTTTGGGGTCAGATCAGGCAAATGTTTTCAGGCCCATCTGTCCCCAAGGGGGGATGAAGCCACTAGACACAGGTTTTTTGTTTTAAATGTTGTTGTGGAGCAGCTCCTAGGGCAAGGATCGCTCCCCTTTTTGGGGGGATTATTGTGGCCATTTCTGCCCTCTTTGGGGGCATATCAGCCATATGTTTTTAGGCCCATCTGTCCCCAAGGGGGGGCAGGAGCCACAAGACACCAGGGTCTTTTAAATTTTGGTGTTGAGAAGTGGCCTCTTGGGCAAGAGTTGCTCCCCTTTTACGGGTGTGAATATTTTGGCTGTTTCTGCCCCACTTGGGGGCAGATCAGCCTTATGCTTTTAGGCCCACCTACCCCTTAGCTTGGCTGGTGGAGTGTGTGTGGACTGGTGCATTTTTTTGCATATGTGATTGTAATGTTTTATTTCTCCTTTTTTATTCGAGTTCACAGCTTTTGATTCTTGTTTGCGGTTTTGGCAGTGGTTGTTCTGCAGTTTTGCGTAGTTGCATGTATTTGGTAAGGAAAACATTTGTGTTTTGTTTTCTCCAAATGAGTATTATTGTAATGCATGAATGATTTTTTTGTAAGTGGTGTCATAATGGCAGCATATATAATTAGTGCATGAAATTCTTTGTGATGTGTTTTGAGTTGTCTTAAGTGTGATTTTCTTTTCTTTTTCTATTTTCGTGGGATATTGTTGGTCCTTGTTGTGTCTGTGCCGAGTAAGTGGTAGTGAGTCTAGCTGCTTCTAGCAAGTGAGTGGTTATTTTGGAGTATATAGGTCTTTGTGATAAAGCCACATTTTGTTTATTACTTATTTTACAAAGTGTTTGTTGTTGTTGAATTGTTTGACAAGTTACATTTGTTAGTAAGGATTATGGCTAGCCGTAGAATTACTGCTCAGCAGGTGGTTAGTATGCTTTTTAAATCATCCTCTGACCATGATTGTGAGACTGATAGTGCATCTAAGGGAGAGGCAGGAGTGCAAGATTCTGCCAGTGTGTTTTCTGTCCACGAGGAATCATCTGATGATGAAGCTACTCTCAGTGTGGATAAAGTTACTCTCAGTGTGGATGAAGTGCCTGTTTTAGAGGGGGACACTGATGTGTCGAGGTGCAGCAAGAGGCATCTGGATTGCAGTCTGGGGCTGCAAGGGTTCCTACTGGAAGTGCTGGACTCTGGGTTGATCCAAACATGGTGCAGCCGGTGTTGCCTGCCTTTAGTGGTGATGCAGTGTGTAGAGTGGATTGTGACTTTGTTTGCCTATACAGTCTTTTCAGTTGTTATTGGATGATGTATTTTCGGCTGAGATTGTTGAGCAGACTAATTTGTATGCTGAACAGTTTTACAGGGACAACAGTGCCAGACTTAGGCCCGCTCTAGAGCTACCCGGTGGACTTCCACAAATCTGAACGCGATGAAGAAGTTTTTGGGTTTGACTTTTTGATGGGCTTGATAAGGAAGCTTCCCTGACTCCATATTGGTCTCCCAGTCCCTTGATGGCAATGGCCATATTTCCTGCAATTATGAGTCGTGATCGGTATTTACTTTTGCTTCGGATGCTGCATCTTGTGTTAATGCTTTGCGTTGCCATGAGATCACCTTGACCGTGACCATCTTTTTAAGATTCGGTCGGTTCTTGATCACTTTGTAGAATGATTCTCAGGGGAAACAACCATTACAGCGCACTACATTTACAACGCAGTCATCACAACGCAACTGCCTTTACATTGCATGCCATTACAAAGCAGCCATTACAACGCATGTCACTACAACGCATGCCATTACAACACATGTCACTATAATGCATGCCTTCGCAACGCATTACCCCTACACTATCCAACACTTACCCTACTGTTGCACTTACTGGAGTGGGAATAGTATTTTTTACTAGGCGTGGGCGGTGAACTTCACTCCGTTTGTGGAGTTTTCTGCACTCTGCACTCTGCGGGGCTCTTGGAGTGCAGAAAACTCCGCCTTGCGATGTACAGTGGAGTTTTTTCCCTGCTCGCGATTGCGAACGGTAAGTTCGCGATTGCAAGCAGTAAGTTCGCGATCGCGAATGGTAAGTTCATGAGCGCGAGCTGCAGCTCGGGTAGAATTTCTACCCGAGCAGCAGAAATACCAGCAAAAACTGCAGTTCGCACTGCACTCCGCTGCTCGTGGAACTTCACACAGTGTTTTTTTATAACTTTGCAGAGTTCCGCTTAGCAAAACTCCCCGAACTACGCCCAGGCCTGATTTTTACCCCTACACTATGCAAAGCTTACCCTACTGTTGCACTCACTGAAGTGGGAATAGTAATTTTCACTCATGGACTATTTAACCTTACCCTACTTTTGCACTCCCTGGAGTGGGAATAGTAATTTTTACCCCTACACAATCCAGCACTTACCCTACTGTTGCCCTAAAAGTATTAAACGTTGTAATGGTATGCGTTGTAGTGGTATGCATTGTAATGGAATGCGTTGTAAGTGTAGTTTCTAAATAAATGTTGTGATGGCATGCGTTGTAAAATCATGCGTTGTAATGCATGTTGCGATGTAAAATCTGTGTTGTAAAGGCATGCGTTGTAAATGTTTGCATTGTAACGTGTCAAGGGCTGTTTGGTTTTTAGGTAGTACATTCCTAGCAAGAGGGCACGTTATGGAATTAAGATGTATATGTTGTCTGAGAGTAGGACAGGATATGTCTATAATTTCAGGGTGTCCACTGGTAGTGATTCCACTATTGACCCCCTTGGTTGTCCGTCCACTTTAGGAGATTCAGAGAACATTGTGTACTGTTAAACAAAGGTCATCTTTTGTACCTTGATAACTTCTCGACTGCTGTGGAATTGGTTAAGAAATTGTTCAAAGGGGACGTTCTTGCTTCTGGCACAATCCGGTCTAACCGTAAAGGTTGCCCAAAAGAGCTTGTTTGAAAAAAGCATCAGAGGGGACAGTGCAGTGCCATGCTTAGTGGGGAACTGCTAGCTGTGAAATGTGTGGACAGGAGGGATGTGCACATGCTGACTACCATCCATGATGACAGTACTTCACCTGTGACTGATTGGGGCCAGGTTGCTGAAGTACGCAAACCTGTGTGCATTGTAGACTACAATAAGCACATGGGTGGTGTCGATAGAGTAGATCAGAGGTTGGAACCTTTCACTGCTGTTCGTAAGGCTTACATTCGGTATAAGAAGTTGGCCATCCATCTCTTCAATTTAGCAACTTTAACTGCTTTTGTTGTGTTCAAGGAGTGTTTACCTGAGTCAAAGATGACTTTTCTTCAGTTTCAGGAGTCTGTGATAAGCAGTCTTGTTGTAGTGGAACAGGCAATCGTTTCTAGAGTTGGAGTGGTGGAGCATGTGGCTAGATTGAAAGATCGCCACTTTCCTGATTTAATTTCTCCCATGCAAAAAAAACACAATCCCTTTAATAGATGTAGAGTCTGTTTGCGAAGAGGTATGCAGATGGAGAGTCATGTGCACTGTGCTGATAGTCCTTCTAATCCTGGGCTATTTGTGCCCATATGTATCAGATTGCATCACACTCAAAAGAGTTTTTGGGAGCAACGGTGAGTTTAATAGTGTACGGCCTGGTCTGTATGGTTTTATATATTTGTTGTTCAGTTTCACAGTTGGCACTAGAATGATGTTTCTAGTTACTGCTGTTGTGTTTGTAGTTATAGTTTTATATTTAGGGTTTTTGGCCTCGGGCTCAGCGCCCATCTTGGGAAACTATCAAACCCACAAACTCCTGAAAACTAGACACCTGGGGAGTCCAGCGAGGTATGGCTTGCGTGGACCCCCCAACGTTTTCCTACCCAGAATCCCCTGCAAACCTTAAATTTAGCTGAAAAAATCAAATTTTTCTCAAATTTCTGTGTGGGAAAGTTAGGGGATCACCGGGCTGACACATATTTCCTACCACCCAGCGTTCCCCCAGGTCTCCAGATAAAAATGGTACTTCACTCGCGTGGGTGTGCCAAGAACCTGCGACGACAGGCAAGGGCCCAAAATGTATTGAGGTGCGGTGCACACGGTGCATGGATGTTTAAAAAAAGCTCTTTATCATTGCGACTTGTGCAGCGGCCCCTTTTCTGAGCCACTGCTCAGGCAGCTAAGGCAAACCGCATTTTACGACCGCTTCCATGACGTTCGCATCGTAAGTTTTACAGTGAAAGCGGTGCCTGAGCAGTCACCGCTGTAGGGATTATGATGTTCCTTTCCAACAGCATTTTAAGGGAAGTCAGACTGCCATGCAAAGACTGTCGGAAAGGGACTTTGGGGACTCGTAGGCCTCCACTCTGTGGCCCTGGGGCACCTGTGGTGCCCCAAAAAACATCCATGGACCATATGCCAGGCACCACATGAAAAATGCTCTTTATCATTGCGACTTGTGCAGCGGCCCTTTTCCTGAGCCTATGCTCAGGCAGCAAAGGCAAACAGCATTTTACGGCCTACTCCATGGCGGTCACATCATAATTCGGCTGTCCTGACCTCAGACTCCTTGTCAGACAGTACTGTGCCCTGAAACGATAATGGTCAGAAGCTATCTTAATGAGGCCCTTAGTTGTATTATTAGTATTGTTTTTCACTCTTTTATAGGGTTGAGTTTTCATACACTACTTTAGTAAAGTATCATTATGTTATGTTACATTGTGTTTTTTATGCATTTTATTACAAGTGTAATGTATATGTAATTTTGGTAATGTGATGTGTGTTGCGGGGATATTTGTTTTGCTAATGAATGTGCCCTATGGGAATAGAGAGTTACAGGTTTTTGTTTTTTTAAGGAAATTACTTTAGATTTTTTATAAACCAATAGTTTTAACTCCAATATCCTAGTCATTCGGGTTTCCAGGAGCATTTATGTTTTTTAAACATCATTTTGCTCTTTTCAGGGTTCCTATATACTTTGGATTGCTTCAGGGGATGTCCATTGGATTTGTTTTATTATTGTATTTTTTGGGGGGCCTTTTGGAAAATATTATTTTTCGGGTTTTTGGTAGATTATTATTTTTGACTACGTGGATAAGGAAGAAGATCTACATCTACAGATCAGTAAGTCATATATATATATATATATATATATATATATATATCTATCCTCAGAAAAAGGCGCGCTTCTTCCAGCAGCGTCAAACGGGCCACACCAACAGTGCTTTCAAACAGTTCTTTATTCAGCAACCAAACAGGCATTACGCGTTTCGAGTCCTGCGACTCTTAATCATATGCCACTAGCCGCAATTACGGTGGGTTCGTTAGCTTTTCAAACGTAGCTTGTTAAACATTGAGAAGGGACAATTCTTCCAACTTAAAGGAACAGTTTCATTTTTTTGGTATTATTCAAAATGTAAGCAGTTATTTTTATATTTTGTGCAGCGAAGGTAAGTACAGTCTTTTCATTCTTTTCCAGGTTAATCCTTTAAACCCCAAGTGGTATTTATTCAATGTATATCTTCGTTGCCAAATTCATTTTACTGTTGACTTTATTTTCGGGACTCCATCTCCCACAATGCTTCATAACCGTCCTTATTACTTTTCTGGTTCCCAATGTTGATTTTGGCAAAATTTTACTGATTCAACTATATCCCGAGTGCAATACCTGCTATAATAGGAAAGTTCCATACCTCGGCCACAGTGTACAACAGGAAAATTCCACTATCACCGTGTTCCTTAACAGCTTGTAGTTCGCCTTTCAGGTAATGTCAAGCACGAAGTGCATAGGAACATTCCTCTCGCAAATCCTGGCTGTAAAAAAGTTCACATCCCAAGATGAGGCGGGCCTCACACAGTGGCCCTTCCATTGAAGCTTAGTCCATGCTCAATATTGCAGCCGGCGGGCATTCCTTCATAAGCTTTCAGCTTCCAAACAACCCCTGACATAGGGAATGCCTCTGCTTCTCGGATTCGGGGCCCGGTTAAGGTGTGTCAGACACCTCTTTAACAATCCTCAGAAAAAGGCGCGCTTCTTCCAGCAGCGTCAAACGGGCCACACCAACAGTGCTTTCAACCAGTTCTTTATTCAGCAACCAAACAGGCATTACGCGCTTCGAGTCCTGCGACTCTTAATCATATGCCACTAGACGCAATTACGGTGGGTTCGTTAGCTTTTCAACGTAGCTTGTTAAACATTGAGAAGGGACTATTTAAAGGAACAGTTTCATTTTTTCGGTATTATTCAAAATTTCATCAGTTATTTCTATATTTTGTGCAGCGAAGGTAAGTACAGTCTTTTCATTCTTTTCCAGGTTAATCCTTTAAACCCCAAGTGGTATTTATTCAATGTATATCTTCAGTGCCAAATTCATTTTACTGTTGACTTAATTTCGGGACTCCATCTCCCACAATGCTTCATAAACGTCCTTATTTTGATCTTTTCAGGGTTCCTATATACTTTGGATTGCTTCAGGGGATGTCCATTGGATTTGTTTTATTATTGTATTTTTTGGGTGGCCTTTTGGAAAATATTTTTTTCTGGTTTTTGGTAGATTATTATTTTTGACTACGTGGATAAGGAGGAAGATCTACATCGACAGATCAGTAAGTCATATATATATAGTAGCGTTGTCATGTGATCAAGGTCCAGGAGGGACCGAAACGCGTCATGGCCGACTGAGCAAGCAATAAACGAATTTGCACTGAATCGTGGTCCGTGCCTGCTTTTGTATCCCGGAGACTGGGGAGAGGAGTAAGCAGCAGAATCGCATATATATATATATATATATATATATATATATATATATATATATATTTTTTTTTTTTTTTTTTTTTTTTGGGTGAGTAATGTTATATTTTATTGGTAGTATAAATATGTGATTGTTATTTGGAAATGTGTGGTTTATGTGTTTTTGGTTGGTGATGTTTACATTTTTTGTGTAAATAATTTATAAATTATTGTATTATCAGTGTTATTTAACATTGGAGTTTTATGTAATATTTATACTGATGTAATAAAATATTATGTTTGTCAGTTATCTAAAAAATGATTTGTGATGTTGGTTTAGATTTTGTGACACGTTTTGGGACTTTTCTAGGTTAATGTTAGACCTGGCAGCCTTAGGGTGTCCTTCCTCCAAACCTTTTGACCTCCTGCTTCATTTTTAGTGATATCGTTTTTACAGGCCCTAGAACTGTGTGCACTTTACCACTGCTAACCAGTAAACATGGTAACAGTGGTTTAGAACCATTAGCATATTTAATTTACTTATAATTCCCTAGTAAAGTGGTATTACATGTACCCAGTGCCTGTAAAGGAAATGCTGTTAGTGGGCTGGCAGCACTGATTGTGTCGCCCACTTAAGTAGCCTTTCAAACATGTCTCAGGGCTGCCATTGTAGCCTTTCGGAGCAGTTTTAAACTGCCATTTTGACCTAGCAAAATAAACCTCTTGGTAAGCCTAAACCTTCCTTTTTAATACATATACGTCCACTCTAGGGTAGGCCCTAAATAGCTCTCAAAGAAGGGTGCAATGTATTTAAAAAGTAGGGCATGTGATTTTAAAATTTACATGTCCTGGCAGTGAAAAACTCTTAATTTGTTTTTCACTACTTCAAGGCTTACCTCTCACATAGGATAGCATTGGAGTTACCATATTACATCTAATAAGCTGTAATTTCCAAATGTTGACAAGGTAACAAGTTCATGTTTAGTGTCTTTAGATTAATAATGGAAAATACTCTCTCAGGTGAAGTCAGAGTTTAAATTACAATTTTGAAAATGCCACTCTTAGTAAGTTGAGAAGTATGTACTAGAGCACTGTGTTCTAGACAGGATGTGCACAACCTTGTACACTCAATTGTGAGTGTGTGTTATCAATTCATTACACTATATGTATGCTTAACAAAACGAGAAAACAATGTAATACATGAGCATCTTGTTGTAGGTACAATTAAATTGTCCAAACAGTAAAACCATGAACAAGAATTGTGTCCTTCTTCTTAATGTGCTTTCCTTTATTGGCACGTCTGATTAGAAACCAAGTTCAAAGTGAATTCCAACAATCCATATGATAGAACAGGATCAGTGAAAAGAAAACTTTTCAATCCCAATGCATTTCGGGTGATATCGCCACCCTTCTTCAGGGATAATTAAAAAAGAAATTTACAAATAAAGTTTGTCACATTCAAAAAGTTACTATAACTTAAATTGTCAGTTGTGAAAGCCAAATACTGAGTGAAAGGAATGGCCCTCTATTATCCAGGAGGAAACGCTGCTGCAAATGTCTATTGAGAATTAGTGGTAGACCATGAATGTGGTTGTTAAAACAGAAGTCAAAAACCGAGCTCACCAAAAACCGAAAGGGTGCCAGCTACCCCAGTACACGACGTGTTTAAAATAGCGTGTGCCTTCCCATTCAAAGAAAATGGTATCTACCTAAGAATAAACCAGATGTGAACCTTTATTCGTGCCCAGGACTGCTATCCAAACATTTCGCTGGCAACCTGTAAAAACAGAACCGGTATGAACTACAGGTGTCCATCTAGCGTGAACTTCATAAATGATTGCGAGGTGTAGTAGTGACGGGAACTCACCAAGCGTTTACGATGCCGGGAATGTTCAGCTGGTTATGCTTAATCACAAACAATAACCCATCAGAAAACGTGTTGTTTCAAACTCGTTAGAGATGCAACTGCATGTAAGTCCAAAACACCGCGGATGCGTGTAGACTGCTCTCTGTGAAATACATCGTAATCAGAAATATAATAAAGATTATGAAAACTCGTCTTCTTGCTGCTCAACACAAATTCTATACCCCGAGTGTTACTTACAATGAATATCTCCAAGGTTGTCGCTTCACTACGAACGCCCAAGTGAAAAAGCGCTCCGTGAATAATGCCGGCTACATGAATACTCAGCCATGTGTTACGTCGGTGCAACTAAAACCAAGAGCGGACTGTAAATAGTGCCTAGCAAACGAAATGTGTCGGCCATGTTGGAAAAGAATGTTACCATCGGGTAACACTGAATTTATAAAAATTCATGTAACGGGCTGTACTGGGTGTTAATACTGGTGGAAAATGGAAGCAACTGAAATTGTGTGTAGAGAATCTGATCAGCATTAGCCATAATGTAGCCGAACAACAACTCCATGGACTCGAGAACAATTGTACACCTGGCGTTAATCGTGTGGTGCTATTAGAAGTCTCGAAATCAACATCTAAAATAGAAAACCTATAACAATAATAAAATTGTGTACATGAAGGCAAACACTGCGTGTTATAAGATAGTACTCACTCCTAAGTTTACACTTGAAATAAAATGCATTAATCTGCTTCAAGTGCTAAATATAACATTCGTTCTGTGTTATACATTAGACATTTGAATCAATTACAAGTGTGTTATTATTCTGCATCAACTGCTAAATATGATTGCCATCCAGTATTGAACGTTTAACATTTGAATCAATTATAAATGTGTAGCAATGTTATCCTCCTAAAACAACGTAAAATAGCCTTTGAATTGAATTAACAAAAAATAACATTGTTAACTATGTTATTGTATCAGACATGAACAAGATCCCATACATTTGTATCTGAATACAATCAGCGTTCATAATTATAACATCACTGAAGCTATATTAATATACAGAAGTGTCAAAATGCAATTAATCTGATAAATCAACGTACATAAAAGCCTCTTCACACTATGTGATTGTAACCAACGTGTAACTGATTCCAATTCCAATTATGTATCATATATAAAAATAGAAAGCTGAGTGACATCACTGTAACAGTTGTTAAACAATGATTATACAGCAGAACAAAACCAAAGAATATACAGTTCATATATTTGTATCAAAAATGTCTGACCTCTTTAAATCATATACACATCTCAAAACATGTGCTGTCAGGTGAAAAAACAAATATTTGTGTATGTCTCTGTAATTGAACTGAAAAGTGAATAAAAACAACATGCTGTGAGTGGCACCAAAGGGCTATTGAGAGCTCTCAGAATGGTCATCCTTCCAAATTAGACAAGAACTGCTAGCAAACCTGTATCATGGAACTGATGCTCTATAAAAAGCATGATAATTCCATGCGGTCATTCAAACCCTTGGGATTCATGGTATCCAAGTACCTGATCCAGAAAGTCTCCCTCTGTGTGATGTACTTAACCATGTCCCTGTCCTTATAATTCTGGACGACTCCTATGACGCTGAATCTTAATTGTGCTATGGTATGATGTGCATCTGCCCAGTGACTTGCTAGAGGGGAACTAAGAGTTCTAGTGCGGATTCTACTTTTGTGTTCTGTAATACGAATTTGTAAAGACCTTTCGGTCTTGCCTACATAATACAGGCCACACGGACACCGTATCATGTAAATAGCATTTTGAGTATTACTATTAGCTGAAAAATTGAGTTTGATCTGTTTGCCTGACCAAGGGTGTGCTATATGTGTTCCAAAAATCACATTATTGCAGTGTGAACAGTTATAACATCTCATCATGCCTTTATGTTGTTGTATGTCTTGAGTGTCCTGTTTTTTTAGTGTTTCTTTGAGATTACCTGACCGTTTATATATGAAAATTGGGCGATCTTTGAAAAGATCGCCGAAGTCAGATTCTGCCTGCAGTAAATCCCATCTGTTCAAAATGATTTTCTTGATGGCAGGCGAGTGGGCCGAGAAAGTGGAAACAAAGACTTCCCTATTCTCAGGTATTTTTGTTCTCTTCTCTAAAAGTACTGATCTGGGAAACCCCTCTAATCTAGCTGTTGCTTCTTCCACTATCTCCCTCGGGTACCCTCGTGTCAAAAAATCTTGTTTGGTATTTTCGAGAGTTTCTGCCAATTGGAAAATGGAAGCAACTCACAATTGAGTGTACAAGGTTGTGCACATCCTGTCTAGAACACAGTGCTCTAGTACATACTTCTCAATTAATCAGGTGGCAGGGTAGAACCACCCCAGGTAGTGCACACCAAGCTAGAATAACAGCAACGCATTTAGTTTAGTTAGTCTATATAGTTTAATTTGAGTGTAAGCCTAGCTGTTATTATCATTTACTCTTAGTAAGTTGGCACTTTCCTGCCTTAGGCATTTAACATAACATAAGTATTTGTAAAGCACACGTTCACTGCCAAAGGGGCATCTTGGCGCTGAATTACAGATGTTTATTGTTACCCAACTCAATGGTACTCATATTATCAATACTCACAAAGGATGAAAGGCTGAGTGAACCTGATGGGAACTGAACCTGTGGCCATGAATTCAAACACAGGCCCCTGTAGTGAATGCATCAGTCCACTAAGCCACCAGACCCAGCATTTGGTGCCTGCAGCCTGTCTCCGGGTTTTTCGCATTGCCACCTCACAGCTCCTCAGTACCGGCGAATCTCCTCTACCATCCATGCATCCTCAGCGCAGAATCTCGCAACACTCCACAACCAGGACCTAAGGTACTTTGTTCAGCTGGCCTAAATAGTTCCCTATACCAACCCATGCTCCATCAAGGTCAGCCTAAACTTGAGACTTTGTCCTGGTCTGACATGACCAGATGACCAGGTGGAGAAGTGTGGCTCAATGGTTAGAGCGGCAGACCCTGATGCAGAGTTCTGGCCTGGGACCAGAGTTCAATCCCCCGCCTCGGCGGGTCTTGGATTCAATTTCCTCGGACCTGATAATTCTCGCCTCGGTGCCTATTCTAATCATGGTCCCACGCTGCAACTCTGGGCAATAGCTTGCTTAATCTCCACAACGGCCCCAGCAGCGCTGGGATGCCTGGCTTCACCATGGGGGTGCCCAGGAGTGGATATTTCACAGGGAAAGGCCAGGAAGGGTTCCACAGCGGTATGAGTAAAAAGCGCCAGGATACCCCCGTTGGGGGTGGCAGTGCGCTATACAAGTACAAACAAATCATAGGGTGTGAAAGGCAAAAATGGCGCTACCAACAGAATTACACAATATCAAACATGTGAAAACCAAAATCACAGCGGTGCCAGCAACAGTGGGAACAACACCCAAGATCCCACAAAACTCAATACAAGATTGATATAAATGCAAAAAATAGGAGTTGATGCACACGCTTTGAAATAAATGAATAATTCATTAAATCAGATGCAGCGCAAAGCTTCCGTTCTTCTCAATTTATTAACGAAATTCTTCCACTCGCCAACGCGTTTCGTCGTTTGAAGGGGATTAACCCATACGACTTCCTCAGGGCTGGAAGTAACACAAATAACATAAGTATAGAAAATATGTGGGTGCTCCCCATCAACAAGGGTGTCTAGACGTTTGAGCTGCAGAAAACTCGGAGGGCCTGGTGGAAGCCTCACCGGTGACTAAAATCCACAGAGGACCAGGATGATGAGGATAATGTGGTGGAGCAAGATCAGGATCTTGACATCAGCCCTGAAACACAGTCTTCAGCCAAGGAGGATGGCCCAACTCCTGAGTTACAGCTCACTGGCAGAGCAGGAAGCAGTATCTCTTCGCATAGGCTGCCCGCAGAGGAGCTGGCAGACAGAAAGGCTGAGAGGGAGTTCAGGCTGCAGATGGCTCAACACAAATGGAGGAGAGGAAGGTGGCTTTAGACATGAAAGAATTGGCCCATGAATGAAGTCGTAAGGAGCTAGGTCTGAAAACACAGCAGGAAGATTCCAGCAGCATTGGTGGCAGTATTCCCTCAGTATCCGAAGGAGACAAGAAGGTCAGCATTCCCAAAGACCTGGTACCCAGTTATGATGTGAGAGATGCCATTGATGAATGATTTTAAGCTTATGAGGTGACCCTGACAGTACACAAAATCTCAGAGGTGCATGAGGGTGTGGTCTATGGAAGCATATGCCTCCAGTGGGGATGGATACTCTTCCGACCCTAAAAGTAGAGGACCAAACCAGGTACACCCCCATGAAACTCACTCTTCTAGGTAAATTTGGTCTTATTCCTGAAACATATTGCCATAGGTTCAGGGACAGCCACAAGCTCACCAATCATTCTTGGATGGATTGCTGGGACCACTCTAACAAGGCACTGAATGGCTCGGTGAGGGGCAAAGAAATAAATGATTACATTGGGCTGTATAAATTGATTCTCAGGAAGCACTTGCTCAATATATGTTTTACAGAGCTGCGTCAACACCTAGTGGACAGCAAATTGACTGACCCTTGGAAGCTTGCTGAGGAGGTGGACCTCTGGTCAGCACCAGAGTGTTTGAAAGGGCATCTTGGGGCCTCCCCAAAGGGTGTTCAGGCGTCCAACAGGAATAAAGAGGATGAGAAAAACTTATAAGTAAGGATTTCTCTAAAAAAGGATCCAAAATAATTCCCAAAGGAACAGTGGTAACCAGTCCCAATCTGAACAAAAAAGACTGAATTTTTTGACAAAAAGACAGGGAGGTTTGTCTCCCAATGTACTGAGTGTTACAAATATGGGCATTCCAAGGGAGACATCTTGAGTTGGTGAGTGTAATTTTTGGAGAGGAGAGGGTCCCAGTTAGGTTTAGGAAACAGACAGAGGTGACCCTAGTGTCCCTGGGGATAAGGAGATGGTGCCAAAAGCCCAAATGCCTGCAAATATTTTCAAGTATAAGCAGTGGGTCACCATCAATTGGCAACAGTTGGAAGCTCTGAGAGACAAAGGAGTGATTATTACTACTATAAGGTGTCTGCTGGTGTCCTCAGAGCAGGTACTCCCTAATACATTTCACCAAGTCATAGTCAAAGACAACCGAGATAGTCATCTACTGGTGGCTCTGGTTCCCTTTGAGTGAGGGGTACTCAGGTTCTCTAAACATAGCTGTGAGCGCTGCCATTCCTCTAGATTGTCTGTTAGACAATGACCTTGAGCACACTGTGTGGAAGGAGGTAGAGCTCCGGTCACCCTTAGAAATGCTGGGATTCCCTAAATGGTTCTGTATGACCGCAAGGTCCATGGCTGCCCGGGAAGGGAGTCAATAGTGTTGGGATCCCAAATCAAATGCCTCAAGTAGCTGCCAAGAAGAGTAAGGGCAAGGGGCATGGTAAACAGCCTCTGAAGGTTTCAGTGGACCAGGTTGATGGGTCACCTGAAGAGGATGTTCATGAGCCTACCAGGAAGGACATTGTTGCCCTGGGTGACCTGCCTGCACTTGCTGTATGGCAAGTTGAGGTTGGGCCCACCAAGGAGGAATTCTTAAAGGTACAGAAGGACTGTCCCATTCTAGAGGGCTTTAGGCAGCAACCTTAAGCCCAGGCAGCAGGTTATACCTCTGGAGATCACTTTATCTATTCGGAGAACAACCTCCTATAAAATACAAAGGCTAAGATTCCTGGATCTGGGGCAGCCTGTGTGCTAATGGTTCCACAGTGTTGCAGGGTTTTCCTACTGGGGCTTGCTCATGATATCCCACTGGCAAGACATCTGATACAAGACAAGACCTTTGCCAGGCTTGTTGCTCACTTCTATCGGCCCCAGATGAAGATGCATTCTGTAGGTCCTACCCCACTTGTCAGGCCAGTGGGAAGTCATGAAAACTGTTCAAGGCTCCCCTAACACCGATACCGGTCATTGGCACTCCCTTTGAGACGGTGGACACCAACATTGTTGGTCCCTTGGTCCCCAAGACCGCCTGGGCCACAGGTTGATCTTGGCCTTGCTTGACTTTGCCACTTGCTACCCAGAGGCCATCCCTCTGAGGTTGGTGACTGAACCTGCGGTGGCCAGGGCCCTGATGGGGATTTTTACACTTGCTAGGTTCCCAAAAGAGGTAGTGTCTGACAGAGGCACTAACTTCATGTCAGTTTACATGAAGTCCATGGGGGATGAGTGTGAAGTAACTTACAAGTTCTCCACACCCAATCATCCTAAACAAACGTATTAGTGGGGAGATTCAACAAGACCATCCAAGTCATGATAATAGGCCTACCTGAATCCATGAGGCATAAATGGGATGTCCTCCTGCCATGTCTTCTGTTTGCCTACAGGGATGTGCCACAGAAGGGAGTGGAATTTAGCCCCTTCAAACTCATCTATGGCCACCCTGTTATAGGACCTCTGAGCCTTGTGAGAGAGGGGTATGACCAATCTCCCAGGAAGCCCCCTCAGGATGTGCTCAAAGACATGCTTGCCCTCTGCAACCAGGTACATCACTTTTGGACAAATGTGAAAAGAAATCTTAAGGCCAGTCAAGAAGTTATGAAACTTTGGTATGACCAGAAGGTCACTCTAGCAGAATTTAAAAGAATTGCCAAATGGTATGAGTTATGGGGCTTGTGGAGCCCAGAGCTCACCAGGATAACTGGACAGGTCCATAAGAGTTGGAGGAGTGGAAGGAAAAGTTCACCTAACTGGTAGATCACAAGACCCCTATAAACCCTTTAAGGACGTTCCACGTGAACCGCTTCCAACCACACTTTGAGAGGTCGGAAGTCAACATGCTCCTGGTGACAGATGAAGTGGTGGAAGAAGAGAGCGAACCTCTTCCTGACCTCCTTTCTGCCCAAGAGCACGATGGGTCAGTAGAGGGTCAACCTCTTCCCTACTCACACCCCCAAACAGCAGAGTGACTCTGGACGATTGCTGAGGCAGTTTTCCTCTCTGTTTTCACGCATACCTCAACTCACACATTTGTGTATCCATGACATCGACACTGGAGACAAAAAATTAGTCACTTTGCAATATTGTTCATTTTTTTATGTATAACACATTTTTATGATTGTCATGATTTTAATTCAAATATTTGTATAACAATTTGTTGTTTGTATTCAGTTTCGTATGAATTATTTTAAATTAGAAAATAAACAAGATATGTATTTTCATGTTCATTGTGGTCTTTAGTTTTCTCCTTTGACCTTATGACACACATTCAGCTTTATCACTAACGATTGCCTAGGATTTTATTTGTCAAATGCATTTTACCCTGTCCTAGGAATTGGAACTAACAGGGGGTCCTTGTTGTACGCACATATCGACACTGGAGACAGTCTGTATGTTAAAAATAAAATGTACAGGCCATCAGAAAAGATAAGGACCAGCATCAAGGAGGAGGTTTCTAAGATGCTGATTTTAGGGGCGATTGAGGCCTCCAATAGTGCCTCGTCCACCCCTGTGGTGCTGGTACCCAGGGTTGTCCCACCAAGCACCACTTCAGAATTTAAGTTATGTGTGAACTACAGGGGGCTCAATTCCAACACGAATACTGACACACATCCCAATCCCAAATGGATTAGCTAATTGACAGACTGGGTGCTGCCAACTTCCTCAGTTCATTGGTCAGAGTTCTCTGATTGAGGAGGTGATAGAGAGGTCTGTATTCTCCACCCCAGAGGGCCACTTCCAGTTTAGGGTGATGCCCTTTGGCTTAAAGAATGTCCCTGACACCTTGCAGAGGTTAATCAACAAAGTCCTAGCGGGGAAGGAGGTATTCGGTGCCACTTACCTAGACGACATAGCTGTCTTCATCTCCAGCTGGTAGGAACACCTGTACCAACTACGGAAGGTGCTTCAGGTCAAGCAGCAGGCGGGCCTGACGACTATCAAGACCCGTAAGTACCAGATAGGTTAGGGTTCCGTGTTATATGTGGGCCACATGGTGGCGGGAGCAAGGTGCAGCCCCTACATGCCAAGATTGAGACTATCCTGGCCTGTTAATCCCCCTAAAACACAGATTGAGGTGAGGGCCATCCTGCACCTCACAGCATACTATAGGAGCTTTGGTAAGGAATATACTACCATTGTTGCTCCATTAACATAGCTGACGATTAAGAATTAGCCCAGAAAGGTGATCTAGATGAAGGCTTGTGTTAGCACAGTTAAATGAGGAGGGCCTAGCCCAACCAGTAACCTTCATTAGCAGGAGGTTTATTCCACAGGAACAGTGATGGGTGGGGATTTAAAGTGAGGCCTTTGCTGTGGCCTTGGCACTGAAGAAGCTAAGATCATACCTGTTTGGAACTCAAGTCCAGGTACAGACAGACCACAGGCCCCTCAGATGGCTCATAGAAATGAGGGGTGAAAATCCCAAACTGTTGAGGTGGTCTGTCTCCCAATAGGGAATGGACTTTACAGCGGAACACCATCCATGCCAAAGCTGATGGTCTATCTAGGTTCCTCTGCCTTAGTGACGAGTACTTTTAAGAGGTTAGGTATTTCTACACACTGTCATCTAGAAGGGACACATGTTATCCCTGTCAGCCAAAGGGTGGTCCTGTTCCAACCATTTTGCCTTCTTCCTCCATTTCTGCTGTTCTCGGTTTTACTGGCTTTAGGACTTTGTGCACTTCACCACTGCTAACCAGTACTAACATGCATGTGCTCAATCCATAAAACATGGTAACATTGGCTTATTCCCAATTGGCATAGTTAATTTACTCATAAGTCCATTTTGAATTAGAACTACATGTACCCAGGGCCTGTAAATTAAATGCTACAAGTGGGCCTGCAGCTCCGATTGTGCCACTCACTTAAGTAGCCCTTCAAACATGTCACAGGCTGCCATTGCAGCCTTCGTGTGCAGTTTCAAATTGCCATTTCGACCGGGCAAAATAAAAAATTTTGCCAGGCCCAAACCTTCCTTTTTAATGCATATAAGTCACCCCTAGAGTAGGTCCTAAAACAGCCCACAGGGCAGGTTAAAATGCATTTAAAAGTATGACATGTCATTTTAAGTTTTACATGTCCTAGTAGTGAACAACTCTTATATTTGTTTTTCACTACTGTAAGGTCGACCTCTCACATAGGATAACTGTAGAGTTACCTTGTTACATTGAAGATAAGCTATTATTTTGAAATGGGACCATGTTTGGTGTCTTTGGAATTATAATGAAATATCCTCTCTCAAGGTGAGTTAGGATTTTAGAAAGTTGGCATTTACCTCCTTAGTTATTTAGTGCCTGTCTCTGGGTCACATGACTAGGTGTAGCTGGCAGTTGGGCTTTGTGTATTTCTCCTAGACAGTCACACACACTAGAGAGATTAGGTTTGCCTGGATGGGATGGCAGAGCTGGGTACAGCCCTACGTACACTTGAATAGGTTGTGTCCTGTCCCCACACAAAGGGAGTCATGCCCCCTGTATCTAGTCTGCAGTCAGGGCAGGGAAGGGAGAATTCCTGGGAGATAAAAAGGGAATTTGTAAAAGCTTCTCCCACCTTCCAGAGGAAGGGTACCAGGTATACATATTGGACATGTTAGAAATGCTACTCTGCTGTGCTGACTTACTGTCTGCTGTCCTCTTGCCTGGGTGAGAAGGACTAGACCTGTATTTCTTGAACCCATAACTCCAGAGTGACTCCAAGGGCTAGTTGGCTGACCTCTTGACTAGAGCCTCAGGGACAGAAGGCTCCAACAACCTTCAACCCAGCACCTGGAATCTACAATCTGTGAGTGCTACCCTGCCAAGTGGTGCCACCACAGTCCCTTTGGCAGTGGACCTGAAGGTGCTCTGCCAGCCCATCTGTGGGTCCAGCAGAACCAACGCATTGCCTCTGCTGTGAGGGTTCTTCCAATGCAAAGAAGTAGCATCGACCCTGCAGCTGCATTAGAACAGTCGCCTGGGTGAAGATTTGCTAACGCAGGTCCTCGCATCTCCCTTTGACGGCAGCTTTGGAACCGAAGCAGGTTCTTGCATCGCAACCTCACAGCTCCTTGGAAATGATGCATCGCCTCGACTGTGTGACGCATCTTTTTGCTAGACCTCACATTACAAGCCCCTGTCAATGAGAACCTTGACAACAATACAAACCCTCCACAACACCTCAAAATCAACGATTCGCCTCGGCTGGATGATGTATCCTTGGCGCAGAACCTCACAATGCTCCTCAACCAGGACCTAAGGTACTTTGTTCAGCAAGCCTAACTGGGTTCCTATAGCTGGCCCACCCTTGATCGTGGTCAGCCTGAAGGTGTGGTTTTTTCCCAGTCCAGTGCAACCATATATCCACAGTTGATACTTTGTGCTTTTTGGCTCTATTTTTACTGTAATCTTTAAACCTGTGTATCTCTGATTTTACTGATTGATTTTTGCCAACTTAATCATGTTTTATTTATAAAAAATGACTGCATGTTTTTAATCTCTTGTGGGATTCTTTTGTGGTGCGTTTTCACTGTGTTTGATGTTTTGCACACATACTCTACACATTGCCTCTGAGTTAAGACTGACAGCTTGTTGCCAAGCTGACCAAAGGGTTGAGCACAGGTTAAAATTAGGGTGCGCTCCCCCCAAGCAGTAGCCCAATTTTTTACAGTTATTGTTTATTTGATAATATGCTCAAGGCTATTATTCCTAAGTAATCTAGTAATTTGTTGTTTATGAAGAGTTTGACTTAAATTGTAGCATGTTGCACATTCTTTTGGTTTGTTTGCTTAGCTTAGGTGCAATTTGGCTAACCGATTGCTCCATTCATAAGTATTGGTAGCTTTGCTCTTTTTGTAATGCTGATATAAATTTATAAAGTATAAGTTGGGTTCTGCTTAGTGTGGACTGGAAGGCATTGTGCCATCTTTCTACTGCATTGTTTATTTTGGCTTCCTGTATCTAGGTGCTGTCATAGGCATTCTAGCATACTATTTGGAATGTGAGTATCTGGAGCAATGCAGTCTGATAACCCAAGTGTCTTTGAAATAATCCATTAGGGAGCTTAGTTTGTCTTCTTTGTTGGCAGAAAATGCTTTCTATAAGTAAATTGTGGTGGTTAGCTACCTCTGTGACAGGGACATAGGCTAGTGCTATCATTTATTTTATTTCACACACAAATTGACTGTTTGTAGCATATTCTACAATTGGTACAGATTGTTGGAGGTGTCTCCATATGCTTTGAATAAAATGATAGTAATAGCCTTGTATGGCTGTGTGCGGGCATTTTTAAAATGGTTTTCATAATGGCTTTTTGGAAAGTCTATGATTATCTTTTGTGGGGTAGTAGTTATTTGTTTTATCTTTAATGTGATTCAGAGGTTGTAGTAAGGTCTGCTTTGTTTATTTGGTAGTAGGGCATATGTAAAAGGGTTATTGGAGTTTTGATATTCCCAATGTATTATGCATATCTGAGTGAATGGTTTGGGACACAGTTTGACTGTTCCATCCATTATTCAGCTTTGACAACGGCTTAAGTTTAGTAAGTTATCTGCTGTAGAGAATATTAGGATTTGTATATCGTTGTTTAGGTTGTCATATAAAAGGAAAGGTTCCTCATTATGTGCCACTGCTAAATGTTCAGGCATTTCTATGTCTTGGCATATTCTAGGGGTAGTGCAAGTATCACTAGTTGCTTTTCTGGTATGTGCAATTGAACGTGTTAAAGTGGGTATAGGAGGTAGTTGGTCTATGATGTGTTCAGGTCTTTAGGCAGTATATCTTTTAGGATTTTGGTTGAGGGTTCCTGGGAGCTAGTGCTTGCCTCTCATATCCTGCAATATCTCCCTTACTTCTACTTCTGTCACATTTGGGGGTGTGGTTGTGTTCTCTTACTTGAATCACAACATATTATTTTGTAGTTGCCCCTCCATAGCATGCATTAGAATAATACTTGGTAAACTTCCAATTCACATTTCCTGTTGATTCACTTTCTTGGTTGTAGGTGTAGCCCATGTGAATTAGTAACTGCTTTACCTCTGGGATGTTATATATTTGACTCTCTTTGTCATTGTATTTGCAAATAGTGGAATATTATAAATGAATGTATGACTTTACAATGCAAACATTTACAACGCATGCCTTTACAACGCAGTTTTTACATCGCAACATCCTTTACAACGCATGCCATCCCAAGCATGCCAACACAACGCATTTTTAGAAACTACATTTACAACACATTTCATTACAACACATACCATTGCAACGCATATTACTTTTAGGGCCACAGTAGGGTAAGTGTTAGATAGTGTAGGGGTAAAAATTACTATTCCCACCACTGTGAGTGCAACAGTAGGGTAAGTGTTGGATAGTGTAGGGGTAAAAATTACTATTCCCACTCCACTGAGTGCAACAGTAGGGTAAGTGTTGGATAGTGTGGGGTATAAATTACTATTCCCACTCCAGTCAGTGCATCAGTAGGGTAAGTGTTGGATAGTGTAGGAGGAAAAATGACTATTCCCCATTACTTACCTTATAATGCGTTGTAATGGCATGCGTTGTAGTGACATGCG
This sequence comes from Triturus cristatus, assembly GCF_964204655.1. Lineage (NCBI taxonomy): Eukaryota > Metazoa > Chordata > Amphibia > Caudata > Salamandridae > Triturus > Triturus cristatus. The sequence goes on from NC_140586.1 coordinate 256,481,689, forward strand.
TTGTAGTGATATGTGATGTAATGGCTGCATGTAATGGCATGCGATGTAAAGGATGTTGTGTTGTAATGACTGCGTTGTAAAGGTAGTGCGTTGTAATGACCATCCCTGGGAGTGCTAGCCATTCCCAATGGGGTTGCAAAGTCCAACAGCCTCATTAAAATTCATGAGGCAAGCAATATGCGACCCCATTGGAAATTGCAAACAGTGTCTGAGACACTGTTGTATATTGAATTTTGTGACTCGCAAATTGCGACCCGCAATTTGTCACAATTAGCGAGTCGCAAAATTCAGTGGTGGTACATCTGGCACTTAGTTTGTAATTTCAGAAATTTGTTCAGATACTTTAGGTGTCTTTATTTCTTTTAAGCTTAAGGCTGTGTGTTCAATGGATTTAGCTATCTCAATGGCTTTTTGAAGGTTGGGTTGCTTTTGTATTAAGTGCTCTTATATTTTTGTATTATTAGTGCATCATACTAGCTGGTCTCTTATAAGAGACTTGTTCAATTCAGCAAATTCACATAGCTTGCTCAACCTCCTGAGTGCAGCTAAATAGTTGGTCACACTTTCTTGGTAGCCCTGGGCACAGCCGAAGAATTTGTGGCATTCAAGTACTATATTGATCTTGTCTCAAAAATTAATTTCTAGTTCTACTGAAGTTATCACATACTCGACATCTTCATCATCATCCTCATGTTCATCAGGTTGTAACTCTGGATCCAGTAATGTCTCAAAATTCTCCTGCCATGAGGGCCTAAGCTGTGTAGTAATATGTGGGTTTTTTTTCCGGGCTGAATTTTTCACCCTAATTTCTATTAGAGAGGACTCAAGGATCTTCACCCACTCTTTCCAAAGTCCACTAAGTTCCCCTAATTCATTTAAAAATGGTTCAGACTGTGACATGCTTGCTGATGCCATTGTAGAGCAGAGATAAGTGATAATAACAGAACAGGAAATGTGCTGGAATTGAGATGAAAACAGCATAGAGGAGATAGAGGATACCTGGTATACCCCCACCCAAGAGTTATGACAAATAAAGTTACTTATGACAACAACAGCAATGTGTATTTAAATACTGTTAAAAGTGATCATGGAAAGTTCACAAGTTCACAAGCTTGGTAAAATGCAGTAGTAATATTGTCATACAAAATCATAGGTATAAACAATAGCAATAAGCATTACATGTAGGTGATAACACTACAATACCCCATGCGAAATGTATTTCACTGTAAATTCCTGAGGAACAGAACTGAGGTGCTCCGAAATGCGGAGAAACGGTGAATGTTACTGTTATGAAAGTTCACGCAATATGGTTGTGACTCCTTCTGAGGTAGACATGGTGCAGCCTGTGTCTGCAGGAATCCGTTAGAAAGGAGGCACTAGACACTGGACGTCAAGAAAAAATTTGAGGAGAGAGTATAGCCACAGGTTGAGATGCCTTTCAGCTGCAAGATTACTGAAAAATTAGAGTTGTGGTGTGTGTATCACTGAAGAGCAAAGCGCACTTAGGAGAAATGGTCTTCAAATAGAGGTCATTACTTGAATGCTGAATTAAATGAACTGTAGATACTGTGGTGTGCGTATCACCATAGGGTAAGGTGGACTTCTATGCCACAAGGGAGAATCTTGGTGTGCTTATCACCGTGAAAGGACCCTCATCATTTAGTAGAAGCAGATGTTACAGTTGAGGAAATACTCATAGAAATATGGAGGCGTGAAGTGTCTGTATCACTGCAAGGTAACATGACTTGATATAGCTAACACCCGAGGGCTGGGTAACGTGCCTACAGGAAAAGGAAATCTGCAACATGCGGCAAAGCTGTGAAGGTAATATTTGCTGTTCACATCACCGTAGAGAACATGTCTACTCCGGGGAAATGCCAGCGTGGTGGTAGTATCATCGTAGAGAAAAGGTGATGGCCCGCCTAAGACATGCCTCAGGGTGTGCGTATCACCACAGGAAGCTGGGTGTCATGCCTCCACGACATGCCCAGGTGTGGACTCCAGGAGTGGGCCATCCGGAAGGAAGAACTCAGGTGACGGAAGATGTCGCAGGAGGTTTGTGGCTGCGCCGGGAGCCACATTTCCAGGGGAGGTAAGTGCAAAGACCAGGTAAATCGCCGCACCAGAGTGAATCAGTTTTCCAGAAGGTTTCCCAGAAAGATAAGGCTGTGATCAGAAGTACAGGGCTCAGGCAGAGCGCACTTTAGGTCACTGCAGTGCCAGCAGGCTGATATACCCAGGTAGAGGGCAGTGATTCCATGCCCCCCACACCAGGGTGATAACAGAACTGTTCTGAAGGTGTAAGGCTCTGACCGGGAGAACCAGATACAGGCAGAATGCACTACAGGTCTGACAAGTTCCAGAGAGATCCTTAAAAACTGGATACAAATGGAGGTAGCGAAGGATAGCTGACTCCTGGCAATGCGCTGTACAGTACCTTAACCTTGTGGGCCACAGGGTTAACGTGCAGGAACCCAGAAGGGAATCAATAGGACAACGAGATTGACTTCATAGGGTTCAATGCAGGTGGAGGTCATAATAAAGGGGAGAAGATGGTAACTTTTCCCCCCTTATGCAGACCGTTCATCGCCAGTGTGAAAAAGATGATTCTTAGAAGGTAAAGGCCTCAAGTTTTTATTATGCATCTCCTCTCTCCACAATAACATCGATGTCTGTCGCCTGCATGACATAGTGGAATCTCCATAACATCAACATTCTAACGCAGGCTGCTTTGCTTAACTGTAAGAATACTCCAACTGAGAAAACTGGTAGGGGTTACCAGAGGAGAATACCAACTTGGTATATTATTCAATATATAGCAAAAAAGCTTAAATATCATGTACAATAATACACCAGTAAACAATATAACAAAACAATTTTGGTGATGTATTATATTTATTTTTAATTTGAACATGTGTATAAGATATTGTAAGTTTTTATTTAAATAATGGTTCTACATAAAAATGTTTTTAAAATATTTTTTTAAAGATGATGTCATTATTTGGCTTATTGTTGTATTTGAAATTGTGTGAATCGAGATTTTTGATATATTACATGCATATTTAACGGTGACTATATTTTTGTTACCGATATTCGTGTTCTCAATATCTATGATTTTATTATTTAAGTATAGGAAGGCGAAAAGGTTGTCTAAGATATTTTTTTTTCCGATATTTCTGCGTTCCGATATTGTATACATTGATATTATGTCGATGATCCCTGAAATGGATAGAATCTTTTCTTTGCAGCGGCACCCAAATATTGTCACCTACCCATATATTTTAAAGGAAAAACAATCAAATCTGGTGTTCCACAAGGTTTGGAGCTGTCACCATTATTACTCAATATGATGGTCTCATGTTCAGCTTTTACACTTCAATGCATGGAAGTCTGAGTTTACCCAATGAGACACAAGTGGTTTTCAAACTGGTGGAGCTTAAGAAATCCCCTGCCTCCCCTATAGCTAATTATTTGTTTCGCTCCATTCTCAAATAAATTACAAAATGGATGACTTCTCATTTCCTTAAATTAATTCTGAATAAAACTGAACTTTAGTTCACCAAGATCTTCTTTGATAAATGGACTCCCACTCATTGGCTAGTCTCTATGGGCTCCCTTCCCACCATAGCCTCAGTTGTGTGCAACCGGGGCATGATGCACAGGTGTCAGTGGATGCCCTTCAAAACCTATTGGTTTAACTCGCTCTTCCACGACATTGCAGTGAACCTATGCCATAGATGTGTTACTTGCCATCCCTCCAAAGTAACAAGTCCCTGCTTTTGGCTAAGGAAAATCCTCCCTTACATCAACATAGAGCATCATACAAGTGGTGTACTAGCCATTTACAAAACCCATCTAGACTTATAAAACTCACTTTATCTAAACTTGATCAATAAGCTAGTTTAGCATCTTCAATATGTTTAGGATGGGCCAGCAGACGTGTTAAAGAGACAGAAACAAGATAAACATGTTTCCCACAAACTAAGAAGATCCCTTCATTGTCTCCTTTTCAGTGAAAGAATTACTTTCAAACCTATGACAATTGCACCCTCTAACATACATTCTAAGCGTCTTTTATTTCTGAAAGACATATTTCGAATACATAGGACAAGTCGCACTTGCCATTCAACACATCAATTTTTGATAGATATTCCCAGAACAAGAATTGTCAGCCTTGGAGGCAGAGCATTGTCTGTGGCTGCCATAAAAAGGTGTAACAATCTGCAGTTATTCCTATAGGTCACTTGTTCTCGCCCCAAACTCAATAGAAAAGATTTAGGTGCCGATTACGATCCTGTAAAAAAATTCCCCGTACGACTCGTATCCGGTCTTTTTACCGTACGAATCGTACAAGTGCCGTACAAACTGCCAACTATGATTCGCATGGGAAAAAGTCCATACGAATCGCATTGGGAATAATTCCCCACACGTCCTCGGGTCGGAAAATGTGTCCGACACGTCCCCGGACGATTTACCGTACAAATGTGAAAAGTGACGTCCGACCGCGCAAGTACGATCCATCCCGTGCGTCCGATGTTACAACCGTATGGAAAAAACACCATTCGCACCGAACTCCCATAGCAACCATGGAGACATGTGCCCGCATACGCGCCCAACACTCCCCCCAGCCCTCCTATGTACGAGTCGAATCCCCACCTGTGTATGTACACCCGTGTATGTATGAGACGTACCCCCACCCGTGAATGTATGGAGCGTACCCCCACCCCAACAGTGTATGTACGACCCGTACCCCCACCCCAACCGTGTATGTACGACCCGTACCCTCACCCGCGTATGTATGGAGCGTACCCCCACCCCAACAGTGAATGTACGACCCGTACCCTCACCCGCGTACGTATGGAGCGTACCCCCACCCCAACCGTGTATGTACGGACCGTACCCCCACCTCAACCGTGTATGTACGACACGTACCCTCACCCGCGTATGCACGGAGCGTACCCCCACCCCAACCATGTATATACGACCCGTACCCTCACCCGCGTACGTATGGAGCGTACCCCCACCCCAACCGTGTATGTACGGACCGTACCCCCACCCCAACCGTGTATGTACGACCCGTACCCTCACCCGCGTACGTATGGAGCGCACCCCCACCCCAACGGTGTATGTACGGACCGTACCCCCACCCCAACCGTGTATGTACGACACGTACCCTCACCCGCATACGTATGGAGCGTACCCCCACCCCAACATTCTAAGTACAGAGCGCACCCCAGGCCCCAACACCAGCACCTTCACACAACATCGCGCATGTACGAGTTGTACCAAGCCAGACACAAGGACAGCACTGTACAACAAAATTCCCGAAGGACACACCGTACACACGCTAAAAACACACGTACACAACCAGGACAAAGCAAAACAACACAAGAATACATCATTCGAATGGCACAAAGCCACAAAACATGTCCAACAAGCACAAAACAACACATTCACTGACCTGCAACTGCCAAAATCCCAAACAGAGGCCCAAAACACAACCACTCCTTATAACACACCCACCCAAACTTCAAACACAGCCACACCCACCAATGGACCAATAAAAAGGGCCCACAGACACAAACCATGAGCCTTTGCAACAGACTCACTGCTGCCAGACCCCACAGACAACCTACAGCACCATACTTGAACCTTTACTACACCTTACACTTGCACACCTTCACACACACACCTTCACAAACACCCCCTCATCACATTCACACACACACCTGCACAACCACACCCACACACCCACAACCATCCACACCCCCCCCCAACCATCCACACCCACACCCCTCACCATGCCCACTAACAAGAATCCAAAGTTCACTAGCCGAGAGTTGGAGGTCCTTGTCGACGAAATCCTCAGAGTCGAGCCACACCTCTTTGGAACATTGGTCAGACAGACCTGCATGTCCGAAAAAACAGCCATGTGGCAGAGGATTGTCGATGCTGTCAATGCTGTTGCGGCCACCAGAAGGACCAGGCATGAATGCCAAGCCAGGTGGTACGATCTGCGGAGGATGGTCCGAGCCAAAATGACTGACGACCACAACCAGGCCAACGTCACTGGAGGAGGGCCGCCCCGCAGACCCGTACACTACCATCCCTGGGAGGAGAGGGTAATGGCCATACTGCCGGTGCTGTCAGTGGACGGATTAGAAGGACTCCGAGACCCGGGTGAGTTCACAAACAACTCACCTCACATGGGGGGAACGTCATCCACAACCAAACTCACAATCAGGCACGCAACCACCCCAAGCTATCGCATGACTCAACCACACTCCATGAACACGCACATGTCACTGGCGCCACCATGCCCCATGCACCCAGCTGGACAATGCAAAGTCACAGGCCACAGAAAACACCAACACAAGACACGGTAAGCCGGATGGCGGGAGTGTGGGCCCCAAAAATCACATAGTGCAACTCAGAAGCAGACAACAATGCCCTCTGCCCATATGGCCTAGGTCACAGCCAGACAAACAGTGTGTCCCCACACAGGAAAGACTTGCCAGCAAATGGCGGACGCCTTGCATTAACACATGGGGGTGACGGCACGTTTTTGCACATGACAGCAGCTAATGAACAGCCAACACTGTGCAAGAGTGGCAGCACACACCACCACAGCAGCAGCGCAGACACAGACACTACACCCAATGGGTGCCTGGAGATCAGAAACAAACTCACATCAACAAGCCAAGGGCCATTCAAAGATCTGCAAAAAGTGTGTGCCTAGGAAGCTGGGCTGAGGTGACAGAGGGTGACACACAGAGGGAGGGAGAGGGGGAGAGAGAGGGAGGGAGACACAGGGAGACGGACAGAAGGAGGAGGCTGACACACAGAGGGAGGGAGAGGGGGACAGAGAGGGAGTGAGAAAGGGACACACAGGGAGACCAATTCAGCCTTGGGGGGTGTGGGAATGTCTGCTCGTCAGCAGGTGGACTGTGTGCATGTAGACAAGGGTGGCCAGTGCCTGAACCCCCCCTCTTCTCCATGGCAAAACACTTGGCCATGTCTCAACCTGTGCACGAGCACAACGCCAGCTACCTGCATTATATAAGTGTGTGGAACAACTCCATGTGCCCACGTACAGTGCAACACGGAAGGCGCCAATGCATGGCTCGCCACACCTGCTCACTCCACTGCTGACTGCAGTCATAATTGACGCAGCAAGTAAGACTGTGCCACACATAGGTAAAGTCGCAAAAGCTGTGGCCAAGGGACATACCCATGCACAAGTGCACTGTGAGTGGAATGCAAGACATATCCAAATTCCCAGAGGAAATGTGCCAACTTAGAAACGAATGAAACATGGATGTTGCATGGAACAAAATTAACATTGTCTCTCTCACACACAGGTCAACGTCGTGGATCACCCCCCAACACTGGGGGGGAAGACTCAGAGGACCCGGCTCTGCGGGATGACGGACCCACCGGCAGCGACGACTCTCACCACTCTGTGGACGACCCCGACCAACCTGGCCCCTCTGGTGTCCAACCACCTGCAGCACCTGCGTCAGGTACAACTGGGCCAACCACCACCCCCACTCCGGCCACATCCCAGGAGACACCCAGGATCCCTGCCGCACCACCACAATGCAGCTAGGCTGGCCAGGAGGGACACGGTGTACCGGGCACCCAGGAGGAGGCAGGCGACAACGCCAATGCCACCCCTCAGGGGTCCCGGAGACCCAATGTGCCCACAAGGGCAGGCCAGGTGCAAGTGGGCAGGGGTGGTGGGAGTGGAGGACGGCGGAGGCGCGAGCCTGACCAGTTGGCTGTGGAACCGGTATATTCCCATGTCAGAAACATCCTGGACACATACCGGCAGGACACCACGGGCATGGCCCAGGTTGTGTCCATCCTCGAGGAGATCAATACCCAGCAGGCCCAGCAACATGCGGAGCAACATGCCTGTCTACTGCGACACCAAGGGCGGATGGAGGACAGACAGGCTGAGCTCGTGACGGTGCTCACGGGAATTAACCGTTCACTCCGTCGGATAGCCGACAACATGGGCAACCCTCCCTGTGCCACCAGGCGTAGAACATCACCACCCACAGGGAGGGATGAGGAGGAGGAGGAGACATCCAACGGAGCATCCCAAACATCGTCACGGCCTGCTTCTGAGGGTCTCCGCAGGAGGGCGGGTCGTCCACGGAAAAGACCGTGAGGGTCAGCGCAACAGCACCATCTCCCAGGACACCTGGCCTGGCACCTGGCCCACTGGACCAACAGCAGCACAGCAGCAAAAGACATTCTCTGCCACATGGACTTGCTGGTCACTGTCTGACCAATGTTGACAAAGACTGTGGCATGGACTCTGAGGATTTCCAATGGCAAGGACACCAACTCCCCTAGTGAACTTTGGATTCCACACACCCGGAAAGCCCCTCATGTCATACCCCCCCCACGTACCCCAACCAAAATAAAAAGTTACACGATAAAGAGATGATGCCTACATATTGCATTATTACCTTACATGTGTCTTGTAAAGTCTAACCATGCCTGAGTTCTCATTTGACTTCAACCATCCACACCCTGGGGCCTGAGTCTGGCACAGGACACACATGGGTCACATTGTATTAGGCAAGACAGACATGGAGCACCATACACACCCGTGATGGGCCCAACCAGCTGAGGGGGTGGCCGCACAACCGTGCCGACAGACATATTGAGTACTGCGACAGCCATGCGCAGAGGTCAGGGATCATGTGGAGTGTCCTGGGGGGCACCCAGGTATGTGTGGACAGGTGGCAGAACCATGTCCTGCAAGCTTGAGTCAGGTGGATGCAGAGAATGGTGGCCTGGCCAACGTTGGATGCATGGGGATGGCACATGTCACAATACCCACACAGTCATGGACATCATGCACAATACACAGTCTAATCCCACACAAACAGCTTGCATCTTGCTACTCGACACATAGACACATAGCCACTATCACGGAAAACCATGCCAGACATGCCGGATGCACCGTGGCAACACACCAGCATTGACTGAGAATAGGCACCTTGGAGGCATAGGGACACCTTTATTATTCATGTATTCGGGAATGCAGAGGCAACTCGGAGTACACATAAACAGGTCATGTGGAGTAACATGTGGGTCCAACACTGGAACCCCCCTTCTGCAGCACCGATGCGTGATAGCCGTGGAACTGGCACACAAGTGTCGGCTAACAGCTAAACACCCCCTGCTGCTCACGGAGAGGCTGCCATACACCATTGATCCTCTGATGTGGAAGTCCCACACCATGTCAAGCCAATGCAAACCGTATGTTTCCGAGGGCAGTGTTACACACATTGATGCCATCATCACAATCCACAATCCCATCACAGATGACTGTCAACAAGTCTGACCATCTATTCAGGTGTACCCAGCTGCATGTCATGTGTCCCATGGTGATGCGACATGTCTGCAGAGGAACCAAACATCGACAGGGGCAGTGTGCACACATCGTAAACAACTGCCACACCCAATACACCCCTGATGCATCCCTTACCCTAAGGAGACTTCCAAACTTGTCCGTGCGTGTAACGCTGAGTCAGCACACGATGACGTGTCCATGAGGAATAGCAGTGCCACAACAATGCAACCAGCAGACGGCATGCGCAAGTACCTGGGGATGAGAGGCACACAAGAAGTCAGCCACAAAATGCACAGCCACTTGCATGTGCATGTACTCGACACATGTAAGGATGACAACATGCTAGGTCACAATTATGACTGGGGAAATACACTCATCACTGGCACCATCACTCCAGTGACACATCCACACACACCTCTGACTCACGTGGCATACATGCAGATGGACACACACATCGCAACACATGCCACACGGGGACCAATGCGTGCACACACAGACACTGGTACTCACCACTAAGCAAAGAAGTCGCGTATGAGCCGACTCCGGATGTCCTCTTGCGGAACCACATCCTCCACATCACTAGCCCCATTGCCAAGACCTTCGTCCTTCACGGGTGGATGGTCCTGATCATCTTGATCCAGGATGAGTGGCACAGCTTTCTCAACTGCCATGTTGTGCAGCATGCAGCAGACCATGAAGATTTTGCAGACCTTCGCCGGGGCATATGGGAGGGCGCCGCCGGTCTTGTGGAGGCATCTGAATCGGCTCTTCAGGAGGCCAAATGTCCTCTCTATCACTCGCCTTGTCCGGCCATGGGCGGTGTTGTAGCGGAGCTGGGCCGGCGTGATGGGGTTGCGGAGAGGTGTGATCAGCCATGGCATGTTGGGATAGCCAGCATCCCCTACATGGAAACCACATGGACATAAGTAGGACAGGAGAAGCGGTCGTGCCGGAAGTCTACGCAAAATACAGGACAGACAGAGTGTACCCACCAACAACACATGCTCGTTCGTTGCGCAGCTGCGTCATCATTTCAGGCACCCTGCTACGCCTCATGATGTAGGCATCGTGTGCTGATCCTGGAAAACGAGCACAGACATGTGAAATCACCATGTTGGACAGACACACCACAAGGGCATTGATGGAGTGGTAGTGCTTGCGATTCCTGTACGCTACCTCCTGTGCCTGTGGTGGTACCAAAGCCACATGTGTCCCAGCTATGGACCCAATGACATGGGGCATCCCTCCCAGGGCATAGAATCCACGCTTGACCCCAGTCAACAGTTCAGGAGTTGGGAAATGGATGAACTCATCCAGGTGAAGCAACATGGCCTCTAAGAAATCATGCAGCACATGGCTGAACATGCTCTGGGACATGCCACCAACATGAGCTATGGTATATTGAAAGGTACCCGTGGCAAGAAAATGTAGGGCTGCCATTACCTTCAGCTTGGGTGTCAGTGCCGTAGGATACCTGTGCAGCGGTTGCAGGTGTGGTGCCAGCCTCGCCGTCAACTCCTCAATCAACGGTTGGGGGAAGTGGTAGCACCGGATACAGTCATTCTCCCGCATGTCAGCCAAGTCCGGAATTGGTCGGGGAAGAGGCGGCGCTCTGCAGTAATTTGGAAGTGACAAGGAAGAGTGAGTGCACTACAACAACAATTTATTTGTACTGAGCACATGTTAATCTGTCAATACACATATGCGACATATGGAGTCAGGTATGTGCCACATGCCCTGGACACGTATGGCTGCCAGGTGACACTCCTACCAAGACCCAGCTACACACGGAGATTGTGAACCTCCACATGCCATGGCATGGGATTAGCTGTGTCCCAGTGTAAGTGAACATCCAGACGCAACACAGGAGTGACATACATCAACACATCAGCAGAAGTAGGATGTCGATTTCAGAGACTGGTAGCGGAACACTAGAGCCACAGGTCACATGACATTACACTAGGACAGCCCACACACCTTGCCAATAAGGTGTACATGTAATGACTCACCACACATTCATTGAGAGGATGCAGACATGTCCTTGTTACGCTACTCCGTGTCCCATGCATACATACGCTCCTCACATCCGATACCACATGTGGCCTGGTGTGCGTAACAGTGTGCCATGTCCATCTACACACAGACACATGTTGGTTGCTGCAACAGCTGATGCTTTTGAGGGAGCACCAACATCAAGCTAATGGGAACACCCCACACATACATGACATAGACACATCGTGCACCGTGGGTAGTCACATGTCTGGTGTGGTAACCCCTGTAGCGGGCATCAGGGGACACTTGCGTGTGTTGTTGACTGTGCCATGCCAGTGACGCTCATCCCAAGTGTGCAGTACGACATGCACACATGTCAAAGGAGTTAAGGGCATGCCTGGCACACATTGCACCGTCACACATAACATCTGTGCACATCTCATCATACATCTGTTGCCTTCTCGACTCAGGAGTAATGTGCCACATCACAGACTTTCACACCTGTGCCCCACACATGTAGTAATGCCCAGACAATGCCTTGATGTCCATCCATGGACAAGTATGTCAGCTCTATTCCTTCCTGTGTGCTGCCTGTCACCACTGTGATGTGTGAAAGGCACCGTACATTCGCTCAGAGGGCCTGTGTACGCTCCCTATCACTATGGGTGTGCTCGCGTATGCATACCCATAGTGATAGTGAGCGTACAGGCGTGTGTACGGTCTGTATCACTATTGGGTGTGCTCGCGTATGCGTACCCATAGTGATAGTGAGCGTACAGGCGTGTGTATGGTCCGTATCACTATGGGTGTGCTCGCGTATGCGTACCCATAGTGATAGTGAGCGTACAGGCGTGTGTACGGTCTGTATCACTATGGGTGTGCTCGCGTATGCGTACCCATAGTGATACGGACCATACACACGCCTGTACGCTCACTATCACCATGGGTACGCATACGCGAGCACACCCATAGTGATACGGACCGTACACACGCCCGTACGCTCACTATCACTATGGGTACGCATACGCGAGCACACCCATAGTGATACAGACCGTACACACGCCTGTACGCTCACTATCACTATGGGTACGCATACGCGAGCACACCCATAGTGATACGAACCGTACACACGCCTGTACGCTCACTATCACTATGGGTACGCATACGCGAGCACACCCATAGTGATACGGACCGTACACACGCCTGTACGGGCCGTTGCTATGCATTTGGGGTGTCCTAGGGCCCCGGTACGCACCGTACCTGTGTGTGAAACTCCAAATTACATAGGGGAAACATGAGGGACAAGTATAAAGGCCTACATGCATGCTGGTTGTCATGGAGACCAAGTTTAAAGTTTGAATTTTTTTCAGCAGGTGCACAGCAGTAGTCAGTTTGAATGAATCTACTTTGTTGCAATGTGGTTCTGGAGTTGACATCATGCTCAAGAAAAAAACACAATAAGAACCCACTGACTGTGCTAGGTTTGAAGGGATTGGAGGAAACATAGGATGCAAATGTGAGTGACCAATCACTCTGTACTCCTGTGCATGAAACAGGCCAGCAAGGCAGATATAAGGCAGCCAGGTCCCATGAGGGAGCACTTGCCTGCACATCTTTGGATTCTACGACCCAGCTGCTGCTACTGATTCCCTGGAACCATGTCAAGGTCTGTGGAGAGGGCACAGCCTTTCACCCTGGAGGAGAACCTGGCATTGCTGGATGTGATCCTCCCACAGTACCCCCTGCTGTATGGGTGACCAGGGTATCAGGTGAGTGCAGAGTCTACTAGCACAGACTGTGTCCCTTGTTTGTGACTGTGACTTCTGGCATTGTGTCCAGGTGTGACACACATGCTATGTACTGTAGGGGGTGTCCCAGGGGGGGAATGCCTGATGTCTCCCAGCCAGAGCATGATGTGGTGCATGTCTGCCATCCTCACTTGCATTGTGTTTACTGTGACAATCACTGCATGGTGCATGCCACATTCTGCCTGTCTTGTCCTCCTGGGAATGTAGCCTCTACAGTCCTCATTTGATTATGTGGTCAGCCCAGTGTGACAGGTGACTGTACCCACAGATGTGTGTTAGTTCTGTGTACCTGTCCTGAGAGTGTACACATGATGTGTTCGTACCCTGGACATCGGTGTGTGTGTAAGTCCCCTGTCATGTGGGTGGGTGCATATGTGGAGTGTGTCACCCGGGCTGCATGAGGGATGGATATACCCTGCCCATGTGATGTGAGCAGGGAGCAGTGCTGTGTGTCTGACGTGCAGAGCCAGCCCCACACCTGTGAGCCCCCCCGTCTAGTTGCACATGTGCAGAGTGAGGTTTGTCGCTGCATTTGGCAATGGCAGGTGAATGTCCTGTGCCTGTGTGTGTCTGTGTACTCTTCTGAGGTAGCGTCAGTGGCCTGTGGCATGTGACTGCTTAGAGGTGCTGCACATTATTCTGGTGTAGCTTGTGATGCACAGTGTGAGCCTGGATCATTGATTGTGTCGTTGCCCTCATTCCACCTGTGTACTTTCAATGGCACGTACTGCTTTTGCCCTTCCCCAGAGGATCATGTCCCTATGACAAAGGTGCAATGCGTTGGATGCATACTATGCCTTGTTGTAAACAGCAAATTTGTTCTAATATGTGTCTCTGTGACATGTGCCAGGTGTATTGATGTAGTGTCACTTGTTCATCCTCACAGGTAGGCGCCTCTGCCAAGAAGCAGATCTGGATGAACGCCGTCAGTGCCGTGAGGAGGACGAACGGTCGCAAGCGGCGCCTGGCCCAGGTGAGGAAACGCTGGCAGGATATCCGGTGCTGGACGCGGAGGATCGCACGGGTCCTGCTGGGGGACTCACCTGAGACCCATAAGAACCGCGGGCGCCGCCGTCTGACCCACATCCACAAGCGTGTGCTGGCGGTGGTATTTCCAGACTTGGACAGGCGCTTACAGGAGAAGCAGCAGCAGGAAGGGGGTAGGTACATGTGTGTTTGTTGTGTGTCACCAGCATTTGTAAGTGCACAGTTGCATGGATACACTGCCAGGGTTTAAAGGTGCTGTGCAGATCCTGTTACCCACAGTATAGCGGTGCTCTCCTGCCTCCCTTCCCCTCCTTGCAATGTGTTCCCTGGTCTGTGTGTAGTCACTCCTTCACAAGGTTATGTAGGCTGGCACTTTCTCCACGTGAACTATGCCTGTAGCATCATGTGTGGGGGTGGTGTGTAACAGGTTTTGGGACCTTGCCTGTGCCCTGTCCAGTTCAGTACTTGTGGGTTCCATGTTAGTTGGCACTGATGCTGAGTCCAGACATGGGAGTTAGTCTCTCAAGTGTCATGCCTTACAGCACGCATGTCCTATGTTGTGGCCTGTGACATGATGTGCATGAGTGTGCGATACGCATAGTGCAGGGATGGTGGCGTGTGTTGCAGTCATTCCCATTCAGGATCATGGAGTTGTGTGGCCACTACTGTCCCCTGGGGCATATTTTCCTAGGTGTCATCACAAAATGTGGACACTCTCAGTGTCTACAGCATAGGTTGTGCTCTGTGCCATTGTCCCCTGGCACCATGTATATTGACGTAAAATGTAGTACAAGTGTCCACTGTACAGCCTGACCTGATTTTCCTTGTTCATACTCACGGTGGCCAGTGCCTGTGTGTCTTGTTACAATCATCTGATGATGACCATTTGTACATGATTATTTGGACAGGCGCACCTTGGGTATTTTGTGTCCAATCTTGCATTTATCCAGCCCATGTGTATTTCACCCAGACTAAGAGATGTAAGTGCTTCCTGTGTCTCAACAAATTGTCTCATGTAGGGGGTGGTTGGTGCGGGCAAAGCCTACATGTCAAAACCTGATATCTCCTTGCTAGGTCTGGCCAGTGTGTGATGTTTGTCTGCACATACACTCAAGGTGCAGTGAGCCAGTCATGGTGGGCATGTTTTCAGTATTACCTATGCAGCATGTGCCTCAAGTTCATGGATATGGTCCCTGCTCATCCCTATTTTCGGCAACGCTGTGTGGTGCAGATGCAGTGCTGGATTGTCCCCAGGGCCTGGCTCCTCTGTCAAACTCCATTTCATGTCATTTGCTATTGTGTCATGCTCTCCATAGTTTTTCAGTGGCATGGTGGGTCAACCAACTGTGTGTTGCATGCCCTACATCTGTACCTTGTTTTGTAGATGTTACTGATCTTTCTTTTCAGGCTATGCACTGTAACCTATGTAGATTGGACTCATGTGACATATGTATACAGGTGTATGATTAATTGCTGTCTCTTCACCTTGCCCACAGCATCGTCGGGGGACACGGAGGGAGACATGAGCACAGACGGAGCGGAGGGACCGAGCACCAGTGCCAGCGGTGACATCGTGGCTGGCACATCGAGTGGAACTGAGGCGGAGGAGAGTGAGGCCGAGGACCTGTCCACTGGCACGACAGAATATGAAGCTGACGGGTCCGAGGATGATCTCTCCGAGTGGGCGGAGGCTGCACCAGCAGCTGACAGCGGCACAACATCTCTCCCCACCCCCTCCATTGCCATCAGCCGCCTCCCACTTGCTCGTGTCCCTTCCCAGCGTGCCCAGTCACCACATGTCTCCTTCCTGCCAGGCACCGCACCCCCTGCCCCTGTCTCCACTGCTGCCGCCAATGCCGAGTCTGTGGACATCCAGCGGCAGTTGCAGGTTGGTCAGGCTGCGATGCTTAATGTCCTCCATGGCCACAGCCAAGTGCTGAACAACATGGAGGCATACTTGGAGGGCATTTTCTCATCGCAGGCTGACCAACGCAACTTGCTGAGGTCCATTGACTCGACACTGACTGCAGCAGTGGGTCTCCTGCAGCGCTACGTCCAACCCCCTACCCTTGACCCATCCACACTTCCCACTCCCATGCCTGTCCCACGTACACCCAGACGTCAGCATGCACCCACCACAACAGACACAGGCACCACACCAGCAGGGAAGGTCAAACGCACACTTCCTGGCACGCACACACAGGGTGAAGTAGGCACACCCACTGGGTCGGGGGGCAAACGTAAGACACGCAGCCAGAGTGGGAGTCCGCATTCCACCAAATCCACTCCCTCCAAATCCCCTCCCCTCAGCTCTCCTTGCCACATATCCGGCAAAGACTCCTTCATGGCCGCTCTGTCCCTGAGCCCCACAGTGACACCACCCCGCAAGCGGTCAAGGGAGTCCCCGGTCAGGGTGGTTGAGTCCCCCCCCTGTCCACACCCTCCCCCAGTGGCGCTGCGACCCATCCCTCGGCCCCCCCCGTCCTTGGGGCCTGTGGTTCCTTCGGGTGCAGGGGAGTCGCTGGAGGACCTTGCTAAGGTGTGCAGCGCCATCCTGGCCTTTGCCTTTGGCCTTGCCCCACCCCCTGTGGTGGAGTCCTCCATCCCTGCACCCACGACGCCTACCCTTCGCCCTCATGTCCCTGCGGTGCCTGGTCCTTCCCCCCCACATGATGCCCTCCCCGCTCTGGAAGACGAAGGAGTCTGACTGTGCAGGCAAGCTAGGGGACACGCGTCTCACTGTGTCCCCCACCTGGATTTGAACTTTGGATTGCCCTATGGGCATTGTACATTTTGAACTTTCAAGGGACAAACAGATTTTTGGATGCTGAATAAAGCAATTTCTTTTTCCTTAGTACACTACTGTCTTTCTAGTATTGCTGTTGGTCGACCTGCCCCATTATTTTGGTTGGTGATTATGTGTTGGGTGTGTGGGAATTGTAGTCTTGTGCTGGTCATAGGGTGGATCCTGGTATCTGTGTGCCATCACAAGCTGTTGGCTACATAACTTTGTTCATGTAAGCAGTTACTGCATGGTGACATCGTCCCAAGGTGTGTTCCTTCCTCTGTGTAACCTGACATCTTCCCTGCAGGGTCTTTCCAATATGTGGTGCTGAGCTGTGTCTACATTGGCTGGGTGTGTGACGGACTCGTTAGACTTGGGCCATGCATGCTGAGCGATGTCTCCACCTGCATCATTCGTGGCGTCCTTGGTGGTCACTGTACTTGTGTATGTAGACTGTTGCCATGACTTCATGTGTACATGTTTTCTTTTTGGCGCTATGCATGTGTATACTCCCAGTCTGGGCACTGCTGGGAGGACTCTGCACACACCCCTCCTGTGACTGGGCACTGCTGGGAGGACTCTGCACACACCCCTCCTGTGTCTGGGCACTGCTGGGAGGACTCTGCATACACCCCTCCTGTGTCTGGGCACTGCTGGGAGGACTCTGCACACACCCCTCCTGTGACTGGGCACTGCTGGGAGGACTCTGCACCCACCCCTCCTGTGTCTGGGCACTGCTGGGAGGACTCTGCACACACCCCTCCTGTGACTGAGCACTGCTGGGGGTGTTAGGCACCCACCCCTCCTGTGTCTGGGCACTGCTGGGAGGACTCTGCACCCAACCCTCCTATTTCAGGATATGTACGCTTAGAACATACACGGGTGTGGGTTCGCTCCATGCATACGAGGTGGGGGTACGGTCCGTATGTACACTGTTGGCAAGGGGGGTACGCTCCATGCATACGCGGGTGAGGGTACGGGTTGTACATACACGGTTGGGGTGGGGGTACGCTCCATGCATACGCGGGTGAGGGTACGGGTCGTACATACACGGTTGGGGTGGGGGTACGCTCCATGCATACGCGGGTGAGGGTACGGGTCGTACTTACACTGTTGGGGTGGGGGGTACGCTCCATACATATGCGGGTGAGGGTACGGGTCGTACATACACGGTTAGGGTGGGGGTACGCTCCATGCATACGCGGGTGAGGGTACGGGTCGTACTTACACTGTTGGGGTGGGGGGTACGCTCCATACGTACGCGGGTGAGGGTATGGGTCGTACATACACGGTTGGGGTGGAGGTACGCTCCATGCATACATGGGTGAGGGTACGGGTCGTACTTACACTGTTGGGGTGGGGGGTACGCTCCATACGTACGCGGGTGAGGGTACGGGTCGTACATACATGGTTGGGGTGGAGGTACGCTCCATGCATACGCGGGTGAGGGTACGGGTCGTACTTACACTGTTGGGGTGGGGGGTACGCTCCATACGTACGCGGGTGAGGGTACGGGTCGTACTTACACTGTTGGGGTGGGGGGTACGCTCCATACGTTCGTGGGTGAGGGTACGGGTCGTACTCACACTGTTGGGGTGGGGGTACGCTCCATACCTACGCGGGTGAGGGTACGGGTCGTACTTACACTGTTGGGGTGGGGGGTACGCTCCATACGTACGCGGGTGAGGGTACGGGTCGTACTTACACTGTTGGGGTGGGGGGTATGCTCCATACGTACGCGGGTGAGGGTACGGGTCGTACATACACGGTTGGGGTGGAGGTACGCTCCATGCGTACATGGGTGAGGGTACGGGTCGTACTTACACTGTTGGGGTGGGGGGTACGCTCCATACGCACGCGGGTGAGGGTACGGGTCGTACATACACGGTTGGGGTGAAGGTACGCTCCATGCATACGCGGGTGAGGGTACGGGTCGTACTTACACTGTTGGGGTGGGGGGTACGCTCCATACGTATGTGGGTGAGAGTACGGGTCGTACTTACACTGTTGGGGTGGGGGGCACGCTCCATACGTTCGCGGGTGAGGGTACGGGTCGTACTTACACTGTTGGGGTGGGGGGGTACGCTCCATACGTACGCGGGTGAGGGTACGGGTCGTACTTACACTGTTGGGGTGGGGGGTACGCTCCATACGTACGCGGGTGAGGGTACGGGTCATACTTACACTGTTGGGGTGGGGGGTACGCTCCATGCATACTGGGGTGGGGGTACGGTCCGTACATATCCTTACCCATGCTATGAAATGCTTGTGCGGGCCGTACCCAGGCCTTTGCCATGTGGGTACAGCCGTCCCGCCATTGTTGGGGTGACGTAGGTGTGGGCGTGGTTCGACTCGTACCCACGCTCTTAAGGTGTGGGTACGGGACGTACCTGTATTGTTGTGTTGCCGGTTCGCGTCGTCAAGCACTTCCGTTGTGGTGGACGCTGGCTTTGATGGACACGCCCCCACCCCCTCGTAGTGACCAGGGCCTGGGGGTCAGGTATGTCCAGGGCATGTGTGCTGTGTGACTTTGGTGGGGGTTTTGTGGCCTGCCCCTGCTCCTGTCCCCCCCCCCCTTTCCACCCTCCCTTTGTTGTTCTGACCTTCTGCGGCGTCTGCGTCGTAACCTGTAGAGGAGGTCGACTGCTATGAGGGCCGGGATGACACGTAGGTTCGGGTCCATGTCTGTCCGTCGCGTGCAGGTACTCCTTGTTCGCGTCATCCTGATTTCCCGGCAGTTTTTGGCTGCCGGAAAATATTGTCCGTGCGGGATGACGTCGGTGCGATTCGTACTTCCTGGTTCGTGAATGGCAGGCTGCGTGCGTCCCGACGTCACGTCGGCGCTTTCCCGGATCACATTTGTATGTTTATTTTCGTCGGTCGGGGTTTTGTACGATTCGTACGGAAATAGTATTTCCGTGCGAATCGTACTTCCATGTTTGTATATTGTTACGACCGGGTACGCGTCGGACGGAGAATATGCTCCGTCCGACGGCTCGTACCCGGTTTTTACAGGATCGTGATCGGCACCTTAATCGAAGGCTTACACCTCCTTTGGGGAGATGGTTAAAGATTCATGTTTTGCAACCAGAATTCGGTCGCAAAAAATTAATACATACCAATCCAACAAGTTATTTGGAAGGGATGCTCGAAGCATACCCCTTCCACATAGCTAATGGTTATTTGGTCGCAAACTTTAATTGGGATTCTGTAATGTGATCCTGAATCACAATTTAGTTTTGTACACACGAAAAGGCTATTTTGTGGTTGCAAATTGCCTGATTTTGTGAATCAGATGCTTTGCAGCGACTAAAAAGCTTCGTACATCTGACCCTTAATCAACAAATCCTGCAAATAATGTAACTCTTCTTGAAAAACCTGATAAAAGGATCTCTGTTTTCCCTTAATGCAACAGGAGAGGCCTTTTTATTCCCAGATGAGTAATGCCCTTGCCATTAACTATAAGCAACATGCTATGGTGTTTATAGCGCATTTGTGTTCCTCGAATAAGCTAATGTGGAAATTTCAACTGTTCATTACCAGTCATAGATATACCTTTTCTAGAAAGTCAAAAGCATTTTTGCTATCTGCCCATATTGACATTAATCAGTATTTTCCGTTGGTGGTGAAATAAATACCAGCTAATATTTCTGATATATTCTTGTTTCTTAATGTACTCTGTAGAAATCCCTGCTCTTCCCAATGCATAAACCTAAAGAGAACTTTTTGTAAACAGGCAGCTAGAATGTTAAATGATGTTACCACTATTGCTCAGCAGAGACATGGGGGAATAAGATTCTCATAGACGGGCATTTTTTCCTGGTTTGAGTAACAGTGCAATGGGTGCAATTTGCCTCAAAACAGTGGTTAGCTGTGTATTAAAAAGTCTTCAAAGAGTTCCATTACAGTTGTGATTATTGAAAGGCTAATATTTTTCAAATCCTTTATAGAATGCTATAGAGCAAGCATTACTTCTGCTTCAGAAGTAGGTATAATTTGAACAGCTTCTAGAGAAACATACTGGTTTGCATTTTCCGGCTTCAACATGAATTGAGACTGTATATTTTTATCCACTGGGACAACTGGGCATAGAGTTGTGTGCAATACTCTTAAAAGACTATTCTACCTGTTTTCTTTTATTACGGTTTTCACTTTGCCATTAAATCACATGATTGTTATTGAACAGTTTTTTCATTTTTGCTTGAGCTTTAGCTGCTTACCACATTTTCCCTCATTTCAAATAAGTGCTCCTGATGAGGAAACTATCTATTCTAAGTCTATTGTCTCTGAGCTTGTAAAAGTTATTTGGCAAAATACATTTTCAGCTAAATGTTACGCTTGTGGCTTTTTGACCTAAGCAATGGAAATGTATGGTTCTTCTCTACCTTTGTTGAGTAAATATTGAATAATTTGTGATACATCTAAGGGCCTTATTATGATTACTCTTAAATAAAGGACATATTCTTGAACTGATTTGAAGCTTACTGACTCATTTTGGTGCACCTTCCCCTTTTTGTATGCCTTATTATGACTTTGGCTGTGTGGGAGTGGGGCCGCCACGCTGCCGTCCGTTCCCATCCCACCAAAGCTAAAACAGATTGCCCGCCAGACTGTGACTTTATAAGTTGCTGGCAGGCAGTTCTTTGGCGTTCCAATTGCGGTGCCTTTAAAATAGTCACCGTAATGAGAACATCAAAGCATGTTTCTGCTTGGACCTAAATGCACAATGTTGTGAATTTCTGTTTTGTGCAGGAATATGGGGGTGCATGCAGGCCAGGGGGCACACCATGTGCCCTCCTGCATGCACCCCATGGCACAGAGGCATGAGAGAGCCCTGTAGGGCCCACTTTGTTCCCTCATCGCCACATTTTTCTTGGCGGTTGCAATGCCATGAAAAGTGTGGCAGTGAGGAAACTTGTAATATGCTTGCCGTTGCTGCAGTGGCCTGGCAAGCATATTGCGGCACTAAGACGGCCGCATCACAGCCAGGGATCTCTGATGCCAGGCAGTTGCAGTGGTCACAGGGTGGCCGAACTGCCCTGGTCATAATAGGGTAGTTGGAAGACCACCACCGCCGCACTCCAGTGAACCAGGCAGTCCGTGGACCGCCAGACTCAAAATAAGCCCCTAAGACAGATCTTAAAAGAACCACACATTTGGAACCTCCCTGTTGTGTTGTCCTTGACATCTAAAAATACTCTTTGGTTTTCTCTGTTATGTATGTTTTAAAGCAGCCTACAGAGTATATTTAAATATCCAGCAACTTTCCAGACCTGCATCTAAACTAGATGGAATTTTAGGTGGAATCAAAGAATGGTCTTAGATTTGCCCCATGCTAGTTTTGCTCCTAGACTGTTGAACCTAGTTCAACTGTCACTAAAAAGAAATCAGCATGAAATTAATTGCCAACCATATTAATTTTAATAAAGCACTGAAAAACATGGCTATTTTCTCATCTGTAAAAATACGTAGTTTGCGCCACTCCTTACCGTGTCAGCTATAGAGTCAAGATACCATTGAAGTATTAGTTTATTTTATGGAGTTTTGTAACAACATAACAAGGTAACCTTCATCTAGGCTGCCATTTGTAACCCAAAAGGTCTCTAGTATTTCTGCACTTTACACCTTAAACTCCCGAGTTTCAAGCCAAATTCAAAACTGTTTCTTGCAACCTCGATCTTAGATTTGTATGACATGTTTTTGCCATTAGCAAAGCATATTCATTTTGTTTGTTCTAACACATCTTCTACTAGCATTCCCATTTTATCAGCCAATTCCTTCTCACCGTATTGTATGATAGATAGATCTTTGGAATTAGGACAGTAGATACTATGTACTCATGGACTTTTTACTTTTTCTCAACTTCAAAGTAGTGGCAGATCATCTTCTGAGAGGGATTGGTTTGGCCAACTTGTAGTAATCGAGTCCATTCAGTAGTGATGATTTAAGTAGGTTTATTGGAAGATGGTACAAGATCACAGGTAGATTAGATTAAGACCAAGTCTAGATCAGATAAAGACCCCACCAGGAGCAGCCAGCAGGCAGCTCAGCCCCAGTCAACTGACATTACTCACTGGAGATTCCCAACATTCTGACTGCATCATCACATGAACATTCCACTGGTGGTAGACTGGCATTGCATCACCATTAGCAGGATATAACATATCTCCCTTTCTTTACCGAAAAACAGAAAACTAGAAACATAAGAGAAAACCTGAGAATGTGACAGCAAAGTGATTATAGAAAACAAGGAGAACAACGATCATAGAGTGTGACAGCATAGTGATTATAGAGAACAAGGAGAACAACGATCATAGAAAACAGTGTGAGAACAACCATGGAGAAAATAACCTGAAAGAAAATAAGAAACAGAGAAAACTCCAACATAGAAACCAACATAGAAAAACAACGATAGAAACATCATCCCATCTTGCAACGAGAAAAGAAACAAATATAGAAACTCCAAAAGACTGCCCCAATACATACCCACTGGCCAGAACAGGAATGTAAGAAGGCAGAAGAGGAATGAACCAACAAAACTTAGAGCTACAGGATGTGGAAAACACAAAGAAAGAAAACACGGTAAATACCTAGAAAATGCAGAATCCACAAAAAACACAAGAACTCAGAAGGAAACAGAAAAGAACATAGAAACAAGAAAGAGAAAAATACAAGAGTAATTCCCCTTCTAAACACCACCATCTTAAAGCAATGACAAAAATTGTAATGCAAAGATAACAGTGCAAAATAGCAAATAAGATATAATATCAACAAAACATACTTAGCATTGAAAATATGAAATGCATTCAAATAAAGTATAGACCTAAGCTAAGTATGTGAACTAAACAGGATGGGTAAGAACCCTTGACAAATCTCGTCAAAATAGCGATGTGTTGTGCACAAAACTGGAAACACTACCTACACTAAAATAAATGTAAAAGCAAACATTGTGTGGGAGACCCCACCGTGCACCGAAGACGTAACTGTGTTCAGGTCGAAACCCACACTTATGCAACAGGACTGAAACCCTTACATAAAATTGACAGTGTGAGTCGGAACCCCCACATATGCAACCGGACTGAAACCCTTGCAATAGAATTGACAGTGTTTGGGTCGGAACCCACACTTATGCAACCGGACTGAACCCTTGCATGAAAATTGACAGTGTTTAGGTCGGAACCCACTCTTATGCAACCGGACTGAAACCCTTGCACGAAAATTGACAGTATTTGGGTCGGAACCCACACTTATGCAACCGGACTGAAACCCTTGCATGATAATTGACAGTGTTTGGTCGGAACCCACACTTATGCAACCTGACTGAAACCCTTGCATGAAAATTGACAGTGCATGAGTAGGAACCCATATACTTAATGCAAAGGGGTTACAACCTTGCATAACTCCCAGGAGGGAGATCGATAGAGTAGTGCACAATGGGAAAGTGTCGTAAACCCTACAGTATTGTATAAAGAACAAACCTTTAGTAAGGGTCAAACCAACCACCCAGGATTGGACAGACTCCACGTAGAAACTAAGAATAAGGCTTTGTAGACAAGCTTGATATCATATGCAAACTACTGAAAAACATGTCCTAGTGAACAATTACAGTAGTGGAAGACACATGAAAAATATAAAATATATTCATCTAACAAGACAGTAGAATAGCGTGCACAAGTAAGCAACCAAAACAAAATTGATCCAACGTTGAAAATGTACTATAAAAGTGCTGACAAACAACTTGTTAAGAATGAGGCCAAAGAAATTCACACCCTTCCTCCACTCTAGAAGGAGCGTTATTCGAGAACTGTATTAAGATGTACCTTATGTGAACTGGAAAGCGTCCAAAACCGGAGACCGTCAAATGAGAAACAAAAAAGACTCGCCGTGGATACCTCAGTGTTCGCAGAAATCCCGCAACATAATAAAGATCTTCGTGTTTACCACTAAAGAAAAAAAAACTTTATTGAAACCACACTCAAAGACGACGTGGTTGGCACAATTTGCGGGACAAAGAGAACAAAAGGAGCTCCCCGCCAACCACAAGATGGCGGGACGTTGAGCACGCCGCACCGGGTGGTTCACGGCAGAAACGTGCACCAAAACTCTAAAAGGCATTACCATTGACAAGGAACGTCACACGCAACTTCTGTAGATGACGTGAGGCAGCGCAGGGAAGAGACTTCACGCGACCAGAGCGCACAGGTAAGCACGCTCAAAGTCTTTACTTTTAAATTCAAAGTGGCAGTTAGGTAATGCAGGCAACAGGAGGTCGCAAACACGGTGGAAAAACACAGACAAAATATGCCCCCCCCTGTCTTTGCTCTTGAGGCTTCTCCCTAAGATCGTCAGCATGCGAACCAAAAGTCCTGCTTTCCTCCGGTGCAGATAAAGTTCAAGATAATTCATGTCACACCGAACACAAAGTAGACAAGACGTAACAAGCTCTGAGGCAAATAAAGATTTCCACACGCAGCAAACTTTTTTTTAAAAAAAAATATAGACGTTCAGGCTGACAGCGCATATGTGACTTTTGATGAGCACAAAGATTTTGTTTCAAAGCTGTAAAAAGCAGGGACGCACTCCGGGCAGCTTCATTGAAGTGATGCACAGATCCAACATAGGCAGTAGATTGGCACACACTCTGTGCAGCCTCAACTAAGTGGTTGACCGGTGTGATGAACAAATGAAAGAGACTCATTACTTATCCAGTCAGTATTGACGTGGATGTGTTGCAGTTGAAGTCAAACAAGCAGGCTTACCCATGTTGAAGGCACAGCAGTTTCCCAGACGTAGGAAAGCTTGAAGTAGGCTTACCCTCACATGAAGGCACAGCAAAAGACGCGTGGCAATAGCTCTGGAAAGTAGATCCCCATGACTGAATGTAGACTTCAGACTGTTTTCCTCACAGGAACAACTGGCAGACTGGTAGTGGGCAATCGCAGGAGCTGTACTTGAAGAGCGTCAGGCTACACTGACCGAAGGCACAGCATTTCCCAGACGTTAGGCTTACCCTCACATGAAGACACAGCATAAATCGAAGGCGTTGAAGATGTTGGCAGGCTTACACTCACTGAGGGCCCAGCACTTGCGCAGACACAAAGGAATAACTGGCAGAGTGGTAGTGGGCGACCGATGGGAGGTCACTGGTGGGGTCAAGATGCCAGTTGAGATGACTTGAGTTGATGTATTTTGAAGTTTCTTGAAGATCTTGTAGAGGTGACAGGAGTAGGTCCTTTAAGTTAAACTCGTCGCCAAAATTTTGTGGTAATCGAGTCCATTCAGTAGTGATGATTTAAGTAGGTTTATTGGAAGATGGTACAAGATCACAGGTAGATTAGATTAAGACCAAGTCTAGATCAGATAAAGACCCCACCAGGAGCAGCCAGCAGGCAGCTCAGCCCCAGTCAACTGACATTACTCACTGGAGATTCCCAACATTCTGACTGCATCATCACATGAACATTCCACTGGTGGTAGACTGGCATTGCATCAACATTAGCAGGATATAACACAACTCTACTGTAACAGAAACTGCTTTGTGTTTTAGAGATGTGCACTGTTATTTAGCTATAGTAGCCCAACTAATTTTGGGCATATTCATTCTCAAGTGTGGGGTGTATGTCTAATAAAAGTGAATTATATCTGCCCCAGAGTTATTTTAGGCCAGATGTACAAAGTATTTTTGTGATTGCAAATGCTCTTATTTGGAGTTTTCGACCGTAAAAATACTTTTTGCGGTGTGCCAAATGGATTTTGTGATTCAATAACAGATTTTTGAATCGCAAAATGGGTTTAGAAGGGGATAAATAATCACTATTTGGAAGCAAAGTGTTGAGGGTGTCCCTTCCACATAGTGAATATTTATGGCCTGGATGAATGTTTTGCGACTCCTAGCACGTGGTACCCACTTCACAAAAGAGAAGAGGTCTCCCTTGCACACTTTCTCTTTTATAAATGTGAAGGGGACCCCCGTCTTCTCTCAAACAAACTTTTTAAAATTTTCAATTTTTTATTTAACGCAACCCTGTTTCCTTTATGGAAAACAAGCGGAATTTTAAATAAAATATTTTAAAAGGGATCACAGACATGGATGTCTACTGACCACAAAAGACCATCAGATCCTATGGCCACTAATTGTAATGAGTCACAATTTTCCACCTACCACCTGAATATTGGTGAGACATGAATATTGATGAGATATCGACCACTGAAATTCAGAATTTTGTTAGCTGAACTCAGTCAGACAGAAGGTCAGTTTGTAAAATTTTACACTGCTCAAAAATACTGGCCAAAAGTTGCAACCAGTAGTTTGCAACCATTGTTTTACATTTTTAATAGCTGTGTAGTAGCCTGTTAATATTTCTGAACATAATTAACCCTCACTTTTTTGTATTTCTGAATTATCTAAATTCTCTTGCATCTTCACTTGAGCAGAGGGACCTATCAGATCCACGGCTGAAAAAGAAGATTGTCAGTTTTTGTTTGAATATTCTCCATCAGTGCCCATTGAAACACCTCCATCCCGTTTCATTCCACCCCTCCAACTCCTATAACCCACCTCAAACCAACCATACAAATCCCCCATCTTTCTCTGTGCGAGTGGTATGCTTGGTCCTCTCACTGAGCATTGAAAGACTCTAAAAAGACATAAAATTGAAACATGAGCTTTTTAGTATTACTATTATTAATTGAGTGTTTGTATTTCCCCTAGACTAGGATTGATGATTGTATCTCTAATTGCAAACTTTTTAATTCAGACAATTCATGATCTGAACAACCACAGCCAATGTATATTATTTAATGCACAAAACTCTCAGTCTGCCTCTGCCCTTGACATATGGGGAATTATCTTTTCTGTATCTTATGCAAAAAAAAAGCAGATTTCAGCGTGTTTTCTATGATCATTTTCATCTAATCATGCAAGGCAAACATACATTTATTCCAACACCCTTAAATCTAGAATGTATTACCTTAATTCAGAGGTTCTCCCCTTCATCTATTAAAAAATATCCAGCTGCAATCTGCAACTTTTTTTTTTTTACTATGGATTGCCTTATGTGACTTAAAGAAAATTTTCATCACTTAGGGCCCGATTCTGATGCGGGTTGGAAAGCTTCCCGGCCGAATCAGTTTGGAAATTGTTTCCGACCCACTCGGATCGGGAAAGTCAGACTGACCGAGTACGATGCATCCGGATGCTTCCAGATACGATTTAGTTGGACTCCCATTGACTTCAATGGGAGCATACGTTCCTAACTGCATCATAATTGGGCCCTCGGTCGGGAAGACACGTTCCCGATCTGATTTGGAAGGAGCAAATGCCGTTAGGAGGCCTTCCTAACAGCATCGTAATCGGGCCCTAGGTGGAATGCTTTCCTAACTGCATCAGAATCAGGCCCTAGGAGTGTTCACAGATTTATCAGGATTTTGCATGGTTTATATGAGTCCTGGGCCTGCTGCCCAGCAAGTTCCCAAGGAATTCTCTGAATCTACTGACTTAAGTCACACGGTGAATATAATGTTGGTTTCTTGTTTCAAATTAACTGCAAGATAAATACTTTTAATGCCTGGTTAATTTCAGGAGTATAAGGGACACATAGCAGACTACTATTATTCCTTTGAGAAATATTTACGAGCACTTCTAAATTATGTTCCAATTTCCCTTTCTTCTTCAGTAATTTCGGAATATGGCTCATATGTTCTTAGGTTAATTTGCATAGCAATAATAACGCCGAACAATTTAATCTGCTGTAGCCTTAACAGTAGAAATCATACCATCCTGCTGATGCATTATTCCAGTTATATCTGCAAACTAGCTCCTTCTAACCACCCCCAACATTTTAGGTATTTTATTGTAATGACACCTGGATTGTGTTCAGTGCTTCCATACATTTACTTAAAGATATAAGTGTTAATTATTCTCATAATCTGCTTCCTCTTCCTTCACCGATACTATATTTAATTCCTTAGCTGTATTTGCTTGTTCCTCAGTTGTGTTTGCTTGTGTCTGTCTCCTGTGTGATCATACCTATTATCATTATTACAGACACTTTTAATCATATAGAAGGGCTTTCTAATGCAATAAGAGAAATGTTCAAAGGGCATTTTAGTTCATCATAATGACCATTAACTGTAGGAGTAAGGTTGGGACTGTAAATTGGTGCATGGGGTTGGCCTAATCTCAAGAATTTACCAAACATTCAGCATTATCCAGTTATGTTAAGCCCAGATAAGATCTTACACATTCTGGAGTGGAATCTCCCCCATAATAACCAACCTTTCAGAGCCAGGTTCCAATGTATTTTGGGTAAGAAATTAAGGTTAATATCTACATTATATTATATCTAAACGGCTGTGTTTGTGCTCTTTGGGAACATGAAGTTTTAGATTGCAAAGAAATAGCATTAATTTGCCCAGCACTCTTTGTGGCCTGTAGTGACCTTTAGAGTCAATAGCAGCAGTCTGAATATATAGTAATGACTACAGCAAAATCATTTTTATATGAAACGTGGAGCAGTTCAAATCAGCAATGTTCATGTTCTTGGTAGACAAGCTTATCTGTCACTTCATAGTACACTCTCAGTAAGCTGGCACTGTCCACAGCACCCGATAAAGAATTGGTTAGCGCTGTGTTGACTCTTCAGGAGTGGCGAATTGAGAATAGCACCACTGAGCGACTATTTTCTACTGCCAGTCCAAAAAGCAACAGACCTGATACAGAGTCCTCAGCCACTCTTTACCTTCTCTTCAGCACCTCTGCATCTTACTTTATGTGTTTTTTAGACTTGGCATCCTTGGCGTGGTTTCCTCAGACTTTTTGCCTCTAATGCATGCATTTTTTACTGTGTGCTGGATTTAGTTTTGCTGGCCTAGATGCTTTGGGCACTTTGTCACTGCTGATCAGTACCAAAGTGCAAGTGCTCCCTTTGTACATTGTGATTATGATTGGTTTATTCACGATTGATGTATTTGATTTATTGGTAAGTCCTTAGTAAAATGCAATGAATGTGCCAGGGCCAGTAAATCAAATGCTACTAGTGGGCCTGCAGCACTGATTGTGTCGCCCACACCAGTAGACTTTCAAATGTGTCTCAGATCTGCAACTGCAGTGTCTGCAAGCGCAGATTTTAACTGGCATGTTGACCTGGCAAGTTCACCCACATGCCAGGCCCCAAGCTGCCGTGAAATTCCTATAAACCTATATAGGATCTGCACGTTTAGACAACAGAAACTGTAGGATTGGTGTCCAGACTGATTCTAGACACTCCTACTGGGTATGTTAGTCTGTATACCAGCTAGCTCACAGTGCCTCTAGACACTTCTCTTACTAAGGAGAAAATAGTTCTTGGCAAGTATCAAACATGACAACCCTGATCCCTCAGGATCGTGGAAACAGTGTACTACTTTTCGTTCAGTCACTCATGCTCACTAAGTCTCAGAGAGATACGCAAAATAAACGGTGGGGACGTTTTTCAATAAGCATTTATTGAACCAGCATCATTCTAGTGTAAAATAGGTGTGCTGAAACAACCACTGCACAGTAACAGATATAAATGAGTATACGCACTAACAGAGTAAAAGTATGGTAGATTTCTACCATTGTGCTAAAACAATGAATACAGGCAAGTATATAAAATACATTACAATAAAATGCATACTCCTACAATGCGATCCTAGCTAGATGTACCTAAGTGTACCTAGCATTTATGTGGTTGTAAAGCCAAGAATCCCTCTAGGATAAAGTCAACCCCATTACCTGAAGTGAGAGACTGTGGGACCCCGTCTAGGTCTCGAGATGGACACCCCGCAAGGGATGTCAGACCATTGCGAGCTGGAGTGTCTGCGTGCAGGAGCCTCAGGGTCTCGCGTCAGTGTGTCGGCATGAAAGTCCTTTTCTCCTCTGACTACCTCAGCAAGGTATGGTTTATATATACCCAAAGTGGTCATTAACTTGGCCACCGTGAGGGACGACAGCCGAGCATCCAGCACTAACACCGCCTGAAGACCCTGGGATCAAGGGTCATCAGAGGCGCAGCAGTTGCCTGGTGTTCGAGCAGAACGGAAGGACGGAGACACGCTTCTACTCCCATAGCCTGATCCAGGGCACCACACCAGTAAACAAGAGGAGCTCTTGTATGGCAGCCAGGAGGAGCTGCCATGGGAGTTGTGGGCTACTATGAAACAGCCCAGGAACTGCATAACAGTAATCAGTAATCCAGTGCTCTGTCCCCCATTAACGGGTCCCCTCTTTGCGACTGACATTTCATTTTAAAAGATTGATATTGTGTTAATATGTATGTTGGATTTTTGCCATTTTGTCACAATTTAGATAAAACAATACTTATTTGTCTAAACTAGTGTGGTGTCGCTTCCATGCTGTATTCCCAGTGTTACTGTGCATTGGGTGCAAATACTTTACACATTGCCTTTGGGATAAGCCCTTCTGCCAAGCTACCCAGTGGGCGAACAAGGTTTATCTAAAGTGTGTAACTCTCCTATCCTGTCTAGGAGCAAGGGTCCCTACTTTGGCAAGGTACATATCTTTGCCAACTAGAGACCCCCAACTCTAACAGTGTTGTACATTAATGCCAAAAAAACTCAAAAACGGGGAAGAATTTAGTTGATACAGGAATGGAATATAAGGCAGGGTAAGCAACATATATACAGTGAGATAGCAAAAACAGTAGGCAAGTTGGTAAGCAAGTATATGTGTTCATACACCTAAAAAAAGACACATTTATGATCACCAATCTCAAAAACACAATATGCAGCACAGATACATTAATCTCTTCTGAACCAACACAAACAATAGGAAGGAGAGAGTTCCCCAGCCAGTTTAGACTGCATAACATGATAGATCAGCCACTGTCATCTCCTTCTCTCTAAAGTGTTTTATCAGTACGGTAAATGGCATTTACAATTTGGTAGAAAGCAATTCACAGAAATCTTCTTTTCAAAATTGGTTTTATCAAGGTTGTTTTTTTAATGCGTGTGAAAGGTTCGATGCGAATAATCTTGAAGATGGATTCTGTATGTTTCTGTATTGTTTTCTGCAATTATTGCATATATTGTATTTCTCTCAACACCCATGCCCTATCACTAGATGAAAGTTTACTTTTTGAAATTGCTGCTCTGAGAAATTGCCCTCCTCATCCTCCTTCCATCATTCAACTATTTCCCTTCCAAATTTTTTCATTCTCCATTTTAATTTGAGAGAGCGCTACTGGAGTTACCTTGACATTTCTTTTTAATTTGTTTGTTTAGCTCCTCCTCCATGCATTCAACTACTTTTGTAGGGGACCCCTCCCATACCTTCAATCCTCCTCTTTTGCTTTTTTGTCACCCTTACTCCATCCAACTATACTGCATCATCTAATTTTTTCTGCTGGTCTTCTGTTATTACCACTTTTTAATTACATTTCATCCTTATTTCTGTTTAGGGTTACTGTAAACAGCAGCAAAATGACTACTGTGACCCTAGACCCTTTGTTGGCCTTTGTTTTTTTCTGTCGTGGCTATTGTCCTTAAAAACAATTTAACACAAAACTTCACTTTTTAGGAATTGTAAGATTTTTTTTTATATTATGTTGCTAATATTAAAACTATTTTTCCCTAACTAGATTTCTATACATGTCATATTTCGTTTAAAACTGTTTTATAAAAATAGTTTCTAATATTCATTGCTTTTAAGTCTTTTGTAGCTTTTTTCTATTTTTTTGATCAGACATTATTTCTATTGATTTGCTTAGCCTATAATGGATTTTTGATTATTGGGGGGTAAATAAATAATGAACCCCAATACTTTACTTATCTCTTACTTCACCTAGTACAGCCCTCTGTGGCCAAAAATCATATATGGAAGTAGATGCTCTCTTGATTGTCAGCTCTACTTCAATATTATAAACAGCAGTTTTAGTTAATCCAGTGAATCTTTTTTTAACCACTGACCTGCAGACCACTGCTAGAGTAACTTTGGGAATGAAATAAGATTATGGCTCCATAATTATCTCAGAGCTTCAAAAATGCCAACACATGGCAGTTAGTCACCTAAACATTGCTAAGAAATGTTATGATCCAGTGTCATAGTTGGAGAAATCCTGAGTTATCATAAGAATTAAACAAACAAACTCCACCTCATATTAAAGAAAGTATGTGGTCAATGAAACTCATAGATAGTATCTGATTGTCAACCAATTTGTCAAGCAAGCTCTACTCGTTTGACTGGCATCAAATCAGTCAATAAATGGTATAACAATGCTCAGCATGAGATTACAAGCACCAGCAGTCCCCTCAAACACAGACAGCCGAAATCAAAGGCAGACTTCTTTAAGATACTTTGCAAAAACACAGGAAGAAGTATCAGAAAGTGATCAAGAAAATCAAACATACATGAAAGAGAATCTAAAATTGCTCTAATACTTAATTAACCGTAAGGTGCCTCTTACCTTCCCAAGACCCTGCATGTGACTCGGTCCTTCTTCCCATCCTTCAATCAATCCAACCAAATGTGCACAACTCTAAAGCATAAGCTGAAGAGGCAAATGTCTCTGTACTCTTCTGGGCTGGAAATGGGAACATTCGCAAAGCTGGATTTTTCTTTAGGTAATATTTAGGAAAAGTGGCTTTTGAAATGTCACACTTTACCTGCTTGAGCCTTCAGTCTGCTAATTAACATTAGCCTGCTGTCAGATGACCCTGCAGTCATGAGATGTAAAAACTGCTTCCGAGCAGGGACAGTGGCTCAGGCCTTTTTACTGGAAGACCTGGCTGTGACGTATGTTACAGAAATCAACTCAGGCTCAGGAAAGACAGCTGGGACAGGAACTTCATAAATGTTAAAGGGACGAGGGTGAGAAATGGCCATTCCTAGCTATGTGTAAAGGGGGACCTTTGTTCTTTAGGGTCTCTTTACACAGTTTGGCACCATTCCAGTGGGAGGGGGACCTAGTCCAAAAATCAGTTTGATGTATCTGAAGAGGAGGGGACTGCTCATGTCCCTAAACACACTCATGGCT
The DNA here is from genome assembly GCF_964204655.1 of Triturus cristatus. Lineage (NCBI taxonomy): Eukaryota > Metazoa > Chordata > Amphibia > Caudata > Salamandridae > Triturus > Triturus cristatus. Next base: position 256,515,649 of record NC_140586.1, read on the forward strand.
TCAATTGTGCCCATGGGAGGATTTCGATTTTCATTTCAGAGACCACGTCAGAAGGTAAAATCTTTGACTGTGTCGAACCCAATTGCAGGAATACACCCCCATCAACAAGCCTCACAGTTGATGCAAGAATAAAGTTTAAAGTATTGTGTATCGGGGGCGTGGCTAGGCGCCCGTAGGAGATGGCGGCGTCCGGGTGACGGCTCCGTCCGAGCCGGAGGTTACCGGCGGTTCGCGCACCCGTTTCCAGCAACGGAGGGAAGCCCCTTGCACCGGAGGATGCCAGGCTCATTTTCATCCCCCTTCCGCTCCTGAGGCACAGCTATTTTGGACTTAACAGCCCTTTTTACCTCCGGTCGCGGCTTATCATCGGCCGCGGCCGCCATTTTGTTTATTTTTGCCCGCGAATGCTTCAACAGCGCGTCCTAGCGCGCATGAGATCCCTGGATACCTCGTCCGCACGCATATGACCCCGGCAGCCTCTGAGGCACAAATGTGGCAGACCAATATTTTAAGGTGACTTTTCTTTATTTTTCTTTTGAAAGGGTGGCCTTTTTCATGGTTTTGACTGGAATTTTTTGGCTCTCCTCATCCACGGCGGCCATTTTATGACCTTAGCCTTAGATATCTACGTCTACAGTTTTTTGTCTGGCACACCTATACATTAATTTGTCCTTTGGAGTTCTTTTTAGTTGAACACTGCGATCATCTCGCATGTTCTGACTGGAATTTTCACCTCTCCTCATGAAGGGCGACCACCTTTAGGACTTCAGTTTCTAACTCCTATGAGTCCAATTTTTTGACCTGGCATGTCTCTGTATTAATCTGCTTTCTGCTCCCTTCTGAGTCGGGCAATAGGATATCTTAAGACCTCACGCTCCATAGGCGTGCTGATGGCGGATTGCTCCAGTAGAGTTCAAAAGCGTAATTTCATTAAAAATTCCAGGTTATTCACTGCACTAGCCCATTTGGAAGCTTCAACTGAGATGACGTCGACTGCAGACACCCCCTCGCAACCCTCAGCAAAAGCGAACTCTAAGAGGTTAAAAAAGGACCCTCCTTCGCCTCCTAAGCCCTCTTCGCCCATTTCTATGGAGTTACTTCTCGAAGAGATACGGGCCTTGCGCCCTTACATGGAAGAGACCAATGCTAAGTTGCAGATTCTCACTGACAACTGGGCTTCGATGGATGAAAGAGTTTCGTCGGTGGAGCGTGACGTGTCCTCTCTTCAGGACTCTGTCACCAAGGTCTCCCACATGCACACGCAGATTTCCTCTCTTCAGAAGCAGGTGGAGGATCTTGAAAATCGCAACAGACGCAACAATCTCCGTATTTACGGCCTGGTGGAGGGTTGTGAGGGAAATGATCCCATTGGTTTCTTCAAATCCTTTCTCCCGAAGCTTCTTCACCTTCCTGAAGATACCTCACTAAACATCCAACGTGCCCACAGGCTTGGTCGAGCTCCTTCCTCTCCTTCCACGTCAACGAAGCCTAGAGGTGTAATAATGTACTTTCTAGAGTACACAGACTTGCTGAAAGTCCTCTTAGCCGCCAAAGCATCTCCTCGTCTCACATGGTCAGGCTCCAATTTGTTCTTTGCACAGGACTATGCCAGGGCCACTGCAAACCGTCGTAAAGCCTTCCTTGATATGAGACCAGACCTTCGCTCCATTGGCGCCAGATATGGGCTTTTTCATCCTTGTCTATTTAAGGTCACCCATAACAACAAGACTACGACATATGAGGATCCAGCGCGACTTCGAAGCTTCTTGAACTCCTGTGGTCAACATGACATGGAGATAGCTGGTTCCTCTTCCCACCCACCATGACTTGATTTTATAGTTGCAATTTGACCCTCTAATCCGTTTGCTTTTTTTGCCTTCATTTTTGCAGGTTCCTCTGATTTTATGACTTCTAGTTAAGATTATGTTTCTCATTTTTTAGTCTGATAGTGTTGTTCTAGTTCCTCAGTTGGTCATATGTTCTCTTTTTTATCTTTGCTGTGTTCGAGTTTCTAACCTTGTTATTTTTCTCCCTTCACAGATCATTGTTTTGCGTTCCGTTGTGTTATCTCTGGTTGGACGTTTCCCTCATCCCGACTGCCCTGCCTCTCCCAGTTGGCCCTACCTCCCTTCCCTCATCTCCACATGTATTTCCGTCTGTTCCCAGTTCCTGATTGTATTTCTCCCATGCTTCCCCTCGTAAGTACTCTTCATTCCTTATTTATCATGTTTTTTTACGTTCGATGTTTCCTTACCTCCCCTTTTCCCTCGTTGCTTTCAGATTTATTGGTGTCACTATCTTTTCCATGGTTCTTCTCCACTTCTCTTTCGACATTTTCTCTTTTCCGCATTGTTTGTTGGCTCTCTTGCTTGTATTCATCTCTCTTCACCTATTTGATTCTCCCTCTCATCTTTCTCATCATTATCTTTAAGAATTATTGTATCTTCCTATCATTCTTCTTATTTTCTTGGCTCTTTCCTATCTCTATGGCCTCACTGGTTCCCCTTTCTCTTTTTCTTCTACTCCTGTTCATTCACGTTAATTCTCACTTCACTCTCTTTTTCTCTTGTGCCCTTGCTCGCTGCGAGGTATTTCCTTACTGTCCTACCTTTCAACTGATCCACTTTCTGATTAATCCTTAATGTCAGTCCGAATTGTTTCCTGGAATGTTAAAGGTCTGCATTCTCCTATTAAGAGACAAAAAATCCTCTCTCATTTAGCCAAACTGAATGTAGACGTTGCCTTTTTACAAGAAACACATCTGTCTGATGCTGAGGCTGCCAAACTTAAGAGAGGTTGGGTGGGTGCTGTGTTCTCATCTCCGGGTGATGGTAAGAGGAACGGAGTGGTTGTATTAGTTCGTAAATCTTTTGCTCATTTGCTCTTGATTTCTGAATCAGACCCTGATGGTAGATGGTTATACGTTAAACTCTCCTCAAAGGGCGCCCCTCTTTCCCTCCTTAATATTTACGCCCCTACTGGTGGTGATCAGTTTTTTTGGCGTGCAATGGCCTCCCGTATCACCGAATATATTGACGATAATTTTATCTTAGCAGGTGATTGTAACCTTCCCTTCGACCCTTTTTTAGACAGGAACTCCAAGGTACCCTTTGTCCCTAATAAATCCCACAAGCTTTTCGCCCAGGCGATATCCCAACATAAACTCATTGATGCTTGGCGTCTCTGCAATCCCACCTCTAAAGAATTCACCTTCTACTCCCCAACTCACCATTCCCAGTCACGTATTGACTACATTTTCCTCTCCCACCATTTGTCCCAATCCCTAACCCACGCTGATATAGGCCCCATCTTATTTTCTGATCATGCCCCCGTTTTGGTAAACATTGACATTTTACCCAAGTCCACCGGACCAAAGAGATGGCGCTTCAATAACACTTTACTCCTCGACCCCAAATTCTCCGCCTCCTTTGTAGATTTCACCACAGAATTTTTCACCATTAATGATACACCCACTGTGCCTAACCACGTTGTTTGGGATGCCTATAAAGCAGCAGCTAGAGGTTTCATTATCAGCTTTGTGGCCACCAAACGCAAGAATGCTCGCAAACGCACCAATGACCTCCTCTGTACGATTAAAAAGCTAGAGCATTCTTTCTATACATCTCATTCGCAAGAAAGTCTGACCGCCCTCATTGCTGCTAAGATGCAATTTAACAAACAATCCACTGAGGATGCTTCATTGTACTTGTTGAAATCCAGTTCAAAATTTTATGGTGGTAAAAATAAGGCGGGGAAGGTTTTAGCCAACTATTTAAAAGTCAAACAGAACAAACTGAATATTGAATCTGTTTACGATGCTAATTCTGTTTTAAAGCATACAGATGTTGACATTTTGGAACAATTTTCCCAGTTTTATTCCAAACTCTATTCTTCTGAGACGCACCCCACTGCTCAATCTCTTGCTGCTTTTTTTGCCACCATCCAACCGCCTCCTAATTTCCCTGTTGATTTATCTGCCCTTGAATCACCAATCTCTGGTGATGAATTACTCACAGCGCTTCAGTTACTCAAGAAGGATAAGGCCCCTGGGCCAGACGGATTCACAGTTGAATTTTATTTACATTTCTCCAAACTGTTGCTGCCCAGACTCCACTCCCTTATTGACTCCTTCATATTAAACGGTTCTTCCTCAGGTACATTCTCAGACGCCCACATTTGTATTATACCCAAAGAAGGCAAAGACACCCAGCATTGTAAGAATTACAGACCAATTTCTTTGGTCAACATTGATTATAAATTGTATGCCAAATCTCTCGCCATTCGATTAGACCCTTACCTTCCCGAACTGCTAGGTCCTGAACAGTCTGGCTTCGTTAAGGGTCGCTTCATCACCGATAACACCAGACTGTTGTTTAATGTCCTTTCCAAATCTCCACAGTTCCAAGACTCATTAACAGCCATTGCCCTAGACGCAGAAAAAGCGTTCGATAGGGTGGAGTGGACTTTCCTTTTCTCCGCCCTCAAATGGTTTGGATTTGGTCCACGTTTTATTTCTTTTATCTCCTTCCTTTATTCCAGTCCTAGAGCGGCGGTTTGCGCCAATGGTCTAGTCTCCTCTTTTTTTAACCTAGGTAGGGGTGTTCGTCAGGGATGCCCTCTTTCCCCTTTTCTTTTTAATTTGGCCCTGGAACCTTTTCTTTCAAAGCTTCGTCAAAATCCCAACTTACACGGTTTCCAAATCTCCCACACTAATATTAAACTTGCTGCCTACGCAGACGATATTCTATTATTCATGTCTAATCCTGCAACTTCCATTCCCGCATTCTTAGCTGAAGTTCACGAATACTCCCAGATTTCAGGTTATAAGCTAAACAATGACAAGTGTGAGATTCTACCCCTCACTAAGTTCACTTTTAAACCGGACTTTATGGCGTCCAATTTTACTTGGAGCCCCTCACACATCAAATACCTAGGTCTACACATAACTCCCTCCCTCTCCGACACTGTCTCGCTGTGTCTCACCAAATGCACCCAGAAACTATCCGACCTCACTTCCAGATGGCACCCATTATACCTTTCCTGGTGGGGTCGTCTTGATACGATTAAAATGATGCTCTCCCCGTTAATCCTTTATACCATCTCCAACATCCCAATTCCTATCCCTGCTAAGTTCTTTAAGAAAATTAACACCATTCTCTCCTCCTTTCTTTGGTCCGGCAAAAAAGCACGCATGTCCCTGCTTAGATTGCAACTCCCCAAATCCGAGGGTGGAGTTAATTTCCCGAATTTCCCCGCTTACCACAAAGCATTCCTTCTGCGGCAAGCTTCCCATTGGCTGCAAGACCCTGCTGAGCCGTCCCCCTTGTGGGTTACCACTGAGCGGCTTTCTTTAGCCCCTTTCACTTTTGCTGAATATCTCTCATTCTCTCGTAAACCTCACTTTTCCTCCATTCCTATCCACAAGTTCACAGCCAAGTTGCTTCTTTCCACCTCTCCAGATCCTCCTTCCTCTACAGCAGAGTTTCTCAATTCCACTATCTGGCACAATAATAGTATTACCATCAATCGCAAGCCCTTTTATTGGAAAACCTGGAGACAGAGGGGTCTAATCTGGGTTTCTCAACTCTTCTCTAATTCTGATTTCTTATCCTTCTCCGCTCTCAGCCAGCACTTCCATCTCCCTCGTTCTTTTGCCTGCAAGTATCTTGCGCTTAAAAATGCAGTCATGTCCACTTATGCTCTTCTTTCCAACCCCCTCACGCATCCCCATCCCCCAAATCATACCTCACAGCTTCACTCCTTCTTGCGCACTCACCCTACAGCCTCCTCAATATACCACTCATTTCACACGATTCTCACACCTAGGCCAAAGTCCAAAGTTGAGGAACAGTGGGAGTCTGACCTTGCCATCTCTTGGCCCACCTCCCTTTGGGATAAACTATGGACCAAACTTCGCAAGACATCTAGAGCTGCTTCTCTTACACAAACCCTCTTTTTCATATACAATAGGCTTCTCTTTTCTCCCCAGGTGTTGAATAAGAGATTCTCCTCTACACCAGATCTTTGTTGGTCCTGTTCTGCTCCTAAGGCCACTCTCTTCCACATGCTTTTCTCTTGCACTTTCACGCAAAATTTCTGGACACTAGTTTGGACCCAAATCAATGCCATATTCCACACCACATTCCCCTTCTCTCTTGTCAATATTTTTTTAGGAAGCCTTTCACCTTGTTGGGATAATATTGACCTTAACACGCAAATTGTTGACTTGTTGTTAGCTGTTGCTTTCCAGCAAATCACCGTCAACTGGAAAGACTTTACGAATATTTCTTTTAAAGCATGGTGGTACAATGTTTGTTATAATCACAGGCTAGATACTGCTTTTGTACACCCCCTTAGTCTAGCTGCTAAACGACATGATTTATGGCTTCCTGTAACCTTGTATCTAGATACCTGTGCTAAACGTTCCTCTCATGTCTCACCTATTCAGCAAGAGGTCCCTAAGCCCCCCTGATTGACATTGATTTTCATTTGTACTATTCTATTTATATAAGCTACTTTATTGCTCATTAGTACCAGTGCTGATTTTTGTTACTCAGCCTTAAACTTCTGTTATCCTCTGATCAATTGTATATTTTCATTACCATGTTTTACTTTTCTCCTCTAATTGAAGATATGTTTGTATTTTCTTTTTTCTCATGTATTGACACCTTTACTTATCCAATAAAAACCTTTTGAACTTAAAGTATTGTGTATCTTTCACAAGGCTTACTTTGGAAAATAGAAGAAGCACAATACATCAGTGGCAACCGATGGCCTATTATGTGCCCAAAAGAATCCTTTGTTCTGAAACAGCAACCATATGATCTCAAAATGCCTTCAGATGCAATATTCATATGGAATAAACTATATGATCGATTGTGATTTTGAAACTCACTGAACCCATGCCTCATGGCAAAACAAAACTGCATCCATTTCTGGAATGAGCTGAAAACAGAATTGTTTCAGCCTATATTTGATTAAATTCACGCCTTCAAAGGTAGTAATTACCTCCCATATCCAATTGGACGTTAGCACTCCCAATATGTATCTCACCTCCAAAGAAACACAAAGGGGTTATCATGTGATAATATTACAAATATTAATTACATTGCACTTCATTTTCTGAGATTAATCTAAGGATTATTAAGTGTAGGTACCCAAGATTTTATTTGTGTTTACATTAAATTATATGAATACTCTCATTTTAATCAAAAGCTAATACTATTTTTTTATCAAGCAACTTTTTTGCTTTGAGAAAATAAACTTTAAATGCAGGAGTTTGTTTTCTCATAACAAAAAATGTATGACTCGGAGTATTCTCCCTTCAAGAAAGGAACATCCTGCATGTTCCTTGCCCGTGTCTTCTGTGCCTTATATGGCTGATATGGAGATGGAAAATAAATTCAATCAATGGGGCTCCATCAATAGTGTTGAATGGCCTTGCTGTGATCTGGTGGCAAGCCCTTGGCTGGTTCTGCTGGTGTAAACACAGTGCTCCTATGCTTCTAAGTAGAGGGGTAGAACCTTGAGTTTGGTGGGGCAGGAACATGACTGACTAATGGTAGTGCTTCCGCTCAAAGGTTCTTCAGAAGCAGAGAATTGGGAAGCACCTTGATAAATCAGAGATTTCAATCACCACGGTTGTTGATAATGCATTGAGTCTTCCACTCTCGATCTTCCACCCAAAGAACTCTTTGTGAGAGAGGTGTTATTTTCTGATCTTTCAGTTTCTTCTATTGTGTCAGGGCCAGAATTTTGAAACAATGGTATAATTTCCCTGAAAGAAAAGGGACTGAGGAAGTGACATCTAAAATGTTTCATCCCTGATGACATCATCTGAAGGGGCATCGCATAACGATTGACTGTACTGACAGACTAGTGGTCATAATAGCCAACCTTGATGATCATAAATGACGACATTGACATAAGTGACTGTGTCACAGATTGCCAATCACAAGAGAACTCCACTGGATGTGTGGAGGAGGGAACGAGAGGCATGGGGTTCTAGGAGCAGCAGCCTCCAATACTAAATATTCATCACAAAAGAGCTGCTCCTAGTGTGATAACCCAAGCGAGTTACAGGAACGTCGTAAGTGTGGGCATCTCACAAAAAGATATGGACTGGTCTCACACACCACCTGGTGTCATGCTTCATCATTGACCAGTCCTCGCCCTCCAAAACCTTCGTTTGATGGAGGGCGGGCATACACTTGACGACAAGGATGCACTTCTAAGTGGAGGAGTGTGGGCCCGTGACTATGTGAGTGAAGTTAAAAATCATTATAGTAATCAATAGCAATTCTTTAATGTAAGATGAATACTATATGATATTAAAATATAGGTGTGACGGTAGTTGGGACGGTTATTGTTCCCAACCGTCTAGTGAATGGTCTAATGGATGGTCGACATGTTTCTGCCTGGATGGCCCCGAAGGGTCCGTGGCATTCATCAGGACCTAGAAAAAGAAATATAGGGCTCCGTTCTTACCAATTTAGGTAATGTGATACCACTGCGGGAGTGTGGCACAAGGCACACTTCACCGTCTAAGAACTGCTTCCAATAGGGAAGCCCTAGTAATATGGACAACTCTCGATCTTCCACCCAAAGAAATCTTTGTGGGAGAGGTGTTATTTTCTGATCTTTCAGTTTCTTCTATTGTGTCAGGGCCAGAATTTTGAAACAATGGTATAATTTCCCTGAAAGAAAAGGGACTGAGGAAGTGACATCTAAAATGTTTCATCCCTGATGACATCATCTGAAGGGGCATCGCATAAAGATTGACTGTACTGACAGACTAGTGGTCATAATAGCCAACCTTGATGATCATAAATGACGACATTGACATAAGTGACTGTGTCACAGATTGCTCAGTTTGTGCTTAATTTGTAAAAGAGTAAGTGCTAGAGACTAAAGTTTCGCTTAGAACTATGCTGCTGGTGCAATCAAGTGCCAAACAACAAGGTGGCATAGACTTGATTCCACCTGACTGATGCCTCTTGCATTTACCAACAGATAATCCCTGCACATTTATTTTGCTGTTTTAAGTTTTTGTCATCTCTTCTTTCTTTGTCACTAATTTTCAGTCTTCTTATTCATCCTTCTTTCCCCCTTTTGTGTATTTCTCTGAGTTAAAGTCTGATGAGGAAAAATAAGTTTTGGTTCCCAAAATTGAATGCTGGTGGAGCCCACCTGCAACAACTTCCCGAAATTGAGCACTGTATTCGGGTATCGGATCAGATTGTTGCTCGTTCCTCTGGGAAGCCGTGATTCACTCAATAACATAGGTCTCCACCCCGACGCGATCAATGGACACTGAAGACCACACATTTGAAAGCAAAGGGAAGTTGCCAAACACAGGGCATGTCACTGCTTACATTTTTAAGAGAAATAGAAGTATTGGCAGAGGAACAAACACTACAGATTAGGGAATTTTGGGCAGGATATTAGCAGAAGGAAATCCACACCTTTAGTAATACTACATTAGCTAAGTAATGAACACAATTTGTCTGCAGCGATGTGCGATAGTCTATTTATTATTATTTTTATTATTATTAATATTATTATTATTATTATTAATATTATTAATAATATGCTTTTGTATGGGTCAAAGCACTGAAAACCTTTTCTACTTTCATGCCAGTGTATGTTGAACCATGGTAAATGCATCTGAACCGGATCTTAAAGGATTGCTGACAGAGTTATTAGAGAATATTGGCAAGCACTAATAGAAGGTGCTGGGAAATAAGAAAGGAATTATGAAATCTGAGACTCTAAGAAGAAGTGAAGAATGGGTAAAGTTGTAATGAAAAAAATAGAAAAATTAGAAATTAAAATAATTCCTGTCTCTGACATCTTCAGCTACTGTTTCTGTTGACCTTGTTTATGGGGCCCTGTCTAATAATTAATAATGCAAACATCTAGCCCTACAAACCCTTATATTTCTTTTTAAAGTAGTTGGAAGGTTTATCTTAGTAAGTGCCTGAAGAACTGTGGCTGTATCTTATAAAACAAGCATTGGCAATGCCAATAGGTCTTGCTTTAAAAAAATGTTGTCTGGTAATGTGAAGCATTACAAGTAGAAAGCATGGGATGGATGTTTATTTGTGTGGAAGCAAAGAACTGTAGAGTAATATTCGTTTAGGTTAAAATGTCAGATGACAGTTGCACTGTCAATCCTGACCTAAAAATCAATGTAGGTAAATGACTGCCCTCCTTTCATGTGTGCTGCTGCCGGAGAAAAACACCAGAAATTATCTAGTTACTTGAGACACTTTAATAGCATTACAATATCAGGTTGAAAGTTCAAGCTCAAACAGCTGGATGAATATACAAAAGGATCAAAGCTGTGGGTAAGACAAGCTTCACTGTCGAGCCAGAACATAATGAACACTTCACATGCTCATGAAACCATCTCTACCACAGTTTTTGGCTGACAAATGCCTTAATTATCTGAAGAGCTGGAAGAGTGGCATTTCATCACCTTGGATCAGTGGTACATGGTTACTTGCCAGGGGAGCTTTAAAAGCATCTGCTATTTTTGTTTGGAAAGGGAGCAGCATTTGTTGACACATCTAAAGTAAGGAAAACAACATAACACAATATAACATATGGCAAGTAACACAACACAATTAAAATATAGCAGGGTACAACACAAAAAACAGACAAAACAGAACAGCAACACAGCAACCATAGTACAAAACATCACATTACCATAGTGCAGCACAAACATATAGCAGTATAAACAATAACAGAACATATCACCTCCAGAACAAAGTGCCACACAACAAATATTCACAAATATTTTTGTCACACATCACCACCTTCAGAGACCTCCTATCATAATACCATGGTAAAAGATGTTTGCACCAAGCACTACCTTAACGTACCACCTAGGATATGAAATATCACCAGACAAAAATGTTTTCTGATCCAGCCTTTGTTTCCTTATCTACTTGAGCCCATTCAATGAAAATGGCTCTCTTACTCTTGACGTGAGCCATTTACACCAGTTTCCAATTCATGGCACACTACATTTAAGGGTCCTCGTACAAGGGACTGCAAAGTTTCATTTTGCTGGGTTTGGCTACGTAGATTGAACTAAGTAAGGCAGTAACCTACATGCTTTGTCTTCACATTTTGTCATCTGATATCCTGTTTGCATGCTTAAAGTAAAAAAAAAGTCAAAGGTTGTAGAAAACGTATGGCCCATGCAGTTTCCCATTTCTCTGGAAGTTTAGCACCCGGGTACCATAACTAGTGTCCAACTTCACCCTGTTTTAGCAATGATCCTGTTCCACAATGAACAGTCAAGGATTTTTGAATGCCAATATGTTGTTGCCCGTAGTTTACAAAAAACAATGGTCTGGGTGAGATCTGAAAGATTCTCCAGTAGCAAGGCTACAAGCAATTTAGTTAAGTTTAAATCAATTGGAGTTACTAAAGTACTGAAGCCAAAGTGGGTTCAGTCAACAATATATGTATGGACACAGGATATTATTTGGAAGGCATCACATTTTATTAAACATCATAAAAAGGAGTATCTTCCATTCCTTTCATTTTGTAGAGAGACAAAATGGAGACTACAGTGCTCACACATAAATAAGTGACAGTGCGTGAAGTGAGGTGTTTAGTGACAGTAAAACATTACATCGCATTGAAAAACAGATCAAAAGAACCCCAAATAATTTTTACAGTTTTAGGGAACTTTGATATTATGGTCGACGGCGTTTCGATCTAGTCAAATCAAGATCATCATCAGGACATTATAAAGTGAGAGCACGTAGAATCTAAAATGAGGGAAAAATATAAATTAAAAACTGTGTCCGTAGAAGTATTCAACCAGCTATCTACTGATTGCGTTGCACGGTAGCGTCAGTCTCAAAATAGTAGTCAGCGAAGGATTAATGTACCAGGAGGGGGTGGTAACAATTTGTGCCTAGGAAGGTAAACCAAGGAGCTCATGGTGTGTGCAACAATGAGCTTAATTTCTGAAGTATGGCGATGCTCCGGTAGGAGATAGAGGAGGGCAGACATCAGGGGAGTGTAATTTAGCGTGCCTAGGTCTGTGTCATATTGGCGTGATGCTGGGATGAAAGAAGCCTAGTGCTAACTACTCGAGTAATGGCGAAGGATAGCGCTGATAACCTCGAAGGCAGTGATAGTTGTGGCTAGGGCGGTAAGCCAAAGAGCATTGAGCTTGGGTGAATTGCGGAGTGTGGCGATATGAGGAGAGCAGGCATCAAGGAGAGTAACTAGCACGCCTAGGTCGATATTACAATAGTGTGATGTTGGGATGAAGGAAGCGCAATGCTAACTTACTCTCGTATGGCGTGCGTATCGGAGAAGGATGGCGCTGAGCATCTGGTGATTCTATCAGAAAACTGGCAACACGGCGTGCTGAGGGCAATTGGAAGGCATAATTAAGGATCCTGTCTCATTTAAACCCGAAAAGTTGTGTAGAAGCAGTAGGGAACTTACTGCATGAGCGCTGACTAGATCAGAATGAAGGGTCCAATTGAAGAGGCTCATGACGGGTGGAGAACGGTGTGCCGGAGCCGTGGCTGGGTATTGATTGCCCGAGCGGTATGTTTGGCAAAAGCGGGAACTCGTGTCAGTTAGGCTAGTGTCCCGGATAGTTCTGAAAGGGGAGAGTGGTATTTAATAGTAAAAAGGATACGGCAGCATGGGCGGCATGCCCACAGGGTAAGTGACTTACTTAGTATGAATTGCTTCGTAGGGGAATGAATCCCGGTTCAAACGCACTGGCAGCAGTCCGGAGCATGTGGCGTTCATGAGCAAGGAGCTTACTGATTAAGCCTATTTGGTGCAACTGCGCATGTGTCGCTAGGAAAAAGGGGGTGGGCCTGAAGCGGACATGTTGGGTGAGGGAATGAATGGGATGGTTCCAAAAGCTGGGTTAGCGGTATGAGTATCACATACAGGTGTCAATGGTTAAAACATGGAAAGAACCACAAATCTAAGGCAAGCTCAATATACAATAATGTGATCATGATTATTCATGTCAGTGGTAAATAAGGAAAGAATTATCTCTGTTGTACTAACCATAATAATGAAATTATAAGAGTAAAAGACAGGCATTATAAGCAGCATTGTTAGCGTCATTGTTCATATCAGAATAAAAACGAGAGACAGCTGCTCTGTTGTACTAGTGCATTGTATACACTGTTGGAGGTCTCATATAGAAGGTTCTGTAGCATTTTGTACACTGTGATCACTGTTGAAAATTTCTTACAGAATCATATTCCACTCATCAATAGAGTTCCAGACATATTTGACAGAGCGACAGTTGAACATCCATTTACATTCCAGTCAGTTTAGGATGAGGTGGGGGTCGCCACCTCTGTTGTTGGGATGAAGCATGTCGATCACTTGCCATTGAATATCCTGTTCTGTATGTCCTTTTTCAATGTAATGTTCCACAAGAGGAGCTGTCGTGACTTGACAGCGAATTCTACTTCTATGTTGTCCAATTCTTGCTTTGACTTTCTGTGTTGTCTGACTTATGAACTTTAGGTTACACGGACATTGAATGCAGTAGATGACATTTCTGGAGTTACAGTTGGAGAAAAAAATTCTAATTATGCATTTCATTGTCATATTGGAATACTTTGGAGCTACTCGTGAAAGACCATGCAGCACAATTACCACACTTAAAATGGCCTATAACAGGGCGCAATCCTAGAAAAGACTGTATTCTGTTGTTTTTAGGTGTTGGTCTTTGAGTTCTAACCAAATGGTCTTTGATACTGCGTCTTCTCCTGAATGAGAAGAGGGGGGCTTCATTAGTGATGTTTATGGATGTCAATAATGGCCAGTGTTTTTTAACAACTTTAGTTATGTTGTTGGTTGCAGGACAGAAAGTGGTGACACAGGTGATCCGTGAGAGGACTTTCTTGGGTTTAGGTTCCAAGCACTACCTTAACGTACCACCTAGCATATGAAATATCACCAGACAAAAATGTTTTCTGATCCAGCCCTTGTTTCCTTATCTACTTGAGCCCATTCAATGATAATGGCTCTCTTAATCTTGACTCACGTAGCCGTGAGCCATTTACACCAGTTTCCAATTCATGGCACACTACATTTAAGGGTCCTCGTGCAAGGGACTGCAAAGTTTCATTTTGCTGGGTTTGGCTATGTAGATTGAACTAAGTAAGGCAGTAACCTACATGCTTTGTCTTCACATTTTGTCATCTGATATCCTGTTTGCATGCTTAAAGCAAAAACAAAGTCAAAGGTTGTAGAAAACGTATGGCCCATGCAGTTTCCCATTTCTCTGCAAGTTTAGCACCCGGGGACCATAACTAGTCTTCAACTTCACCCTGTTTTAGCAATGATCCTGCTCCACCATAAACAGTCAAGGATTTTTGAATGTCAATATGTTGTTGCCCAGCATTCCAAATCAGTGCTTTTTTCACCAGGATAAGCTTCACCAAAAAACAAAGGGTGCTTGGACATTTGGCATAGCTTCACTTGGAACAGCTGGATATTGTCTACTTCCCACTACCAAGGCTCTCAGAAAATCAACCACCCTTTTCTAGCCTCTTATAAGCTTCAAAATAAGAAAAGGTGCCTTTCTAGAGAATAGTGGCGTAACCAGCGTGTCATGGGCCCTAGTGCAAGGAAGGAAATGGGCCTCCTGGCCACTGTTTGATCTGTGAACGAAAAACAATAGTCAGGATTCAGTTGACTGCTCAAACTTTGGTCAGGGCCGTCTTAACAGCCCCCGGGCACAGCAGTGCACTGGGCCTTGCCTACACAACCGCTCACAGGAATACAAATATTAAATGGAAAATTAGTATTAAATTCTGACCTGCATGGAGACCCTATGTTCGTGAGGCCCCCGGGCAGCTGCCCAGCATGCCCATGTGTTAAGATTGCACTGGCTCTGGTCTTGGTTGCCAATACACCTGCTGCACCAATGTGTAAGCTACTCCCCTGCTAGAGGAACGACTACTATCTTCTGGCGCACGAAGTGTGCTGGTGTGGCACTCAGCCAATGGTGACTGTAGTGTCAGGCACCACTATGAATATATTATTAGAAAGATTGGTCGAAATCTGAATTTCGCCTCTGAAGCTAAGGTTGCTGAGCTTTGAAAACTTTAAAAAACTTTGCTGTCTTGCCAAATATGTTTTTGCAAAAATAGTTGGCAGACATTTTGCAATTGAATTTGTATACTAAAGGTAGACTTGTGTGACTCATAAGCTTATGAGGGTTTGAAAAAAATCAAAGTTCAAGGAGGAAACATTTTGTAACTTCACACTCCACCTATGTATTATACTCCTGTAAGGATGTTTCACTCTATTCAAACTACTTTCAAAGGAACCTTCAACCATGAAATGAAGATTGAAGCTGAACACTCAAGCCCATGTAATGTGTTTTCATACACAGCAATATTATTATTAGCTGAAAATAGAACCAATAGATTCTAGTTTTGACAATACATTAGAAATATCTTTGCACAATCTGTTCATAAAGCAAAGATGAACAATCATAGCTTTTAGAAATACTGCATAAGCTAGGTGAAGATATGTCATGCAGCGTCTAATAAAGAAAATCAAAAAATGGTTTTCTTCATTGATTAGTTTGCTACTAAATCACCAAATCACTTTGGCTCTATTATTGATCCTTTAGCTGCCTTTGACAACACTAATCAAAACCTGGTATAGGCTAGATTGGAAACACCCATGGATGAGGTACATTTGATAAAAAATGTAACAGGCATATATATTCATGGGTAAAACCAATTCACCCCATATGACTGATAGTCGGTGCTTAATTTGAGCTGGTGGTTGCCGGTGGAGTGCACCGGCACTCATTTATTTGTTTCTCATCAGAAATTCCCCGAAAGCAAATGAGAGAAAAATACAAATAAGAAAGATGGAGGAAGACAATGACGAAAAAGACATAACAAAGTTAGAAACCAGGAAGAAAGAGATAAAGGGGCAGGATGTGCTTGGTAGTAAATTACAGAGGCTGATGTTTAAGTGCAAGGGCCGCAGACTTCTGAGTAGGAGCTTCAGACACTGGCACTCTTTCATTTACAAATTGAGCACTGCTGATAGTGAGAGCAGCGACAAGGATGTGCTAAATCTCAGGTCTGGCATCTACCTTTGAAAGATTATGGGCTGATTTACAGCTGACTGGTAATGGCAACCAGCAACCAGCCCTGGCTGATTGCTGCTTGACCGGCCCTAGGAGAGGAGGGGAGGGTGAGGGGGGGCTAGCAAAAAGCACCACTCCAGCTTTTGTTGCAAGGGGCCAATGTTGGAGCACTGGTGCCCACTACGGCCAGTCCACCACAGGATTCTCTTCCGGGTTTAGCACTTTCTCCAAAAACCAGAGGATCTTACATGACCACCTATCTATAACTTTGCCAACAACTGCGTTTTTTTTTTTTTGTTTAAGAAATTTTTATTGAATTTTCAGAGAAAGAAAAAACATATGATACTATAAAAGAATATTCCAATATAATGCCATACAGAAATAATATATAAACGAAAATGGTTTATAATAACTGGGCAGACAATGAAAGATCAATAATAAGATAATTAAGGAAAGGGCACTGGTAAACAGGATAGGAGGGAAAAGGGAGAGGAAAAGAGGGAAGACAGAAGAAAAGAGAGAGAAAGAGAAAAGAGAAAACCAGAGAGAAAAGAAAATGAATTATCACATGGGAGGGTGCGAGGAAAGATAAGTAGTAAAAGGGAGCCAGAGAAGATCAACTTTGATTTTTTGGGAAACAGAAGAGGAGGAAACGGATGCAATCCTATGTTCGTCACAAATAAAATTCCACCAAGTAATTGACGACAATTTAGAATTATCTTTCCAGGAAGACAGGATCACTTTAAATGCTAATGCAATAAAAAGATCAAATAACCTAGAACTAGGTAAAGTAGTTTCCATATCAGGAGCTAAAGAACCTAAAAAGATATTAACAAAAGTTAAGGTAGCATTAAAGTTGAAAATTAACATGCATACATTCCAAATTGAATTCCAAAAAGATAGAACAGATGCACATTCATATAGTTGATGAACTAATGTACCAGTTTCGCTAGAGCAGGACCAGCAAAGAGGAGAGGATGTAGGGGAAAACTTACAAATAGCAACAGGAGTAACAATAGCTCTATGATACAAAAAAAACAAAGATTGGGTTATCCTGGCTGCAGCCGAAACTTTAAATAATTTCGACCATAGTGTGTCCCAACTATCAACAGAAAGAGAGATGGATAGGTCCATTTCCCATGCATTTTCAATATTGGATTTAGAACGAACATTACCATTAGATAACAATAACTTATAAACAGTGGCAGCTTTAAGTTTATGAGCCGGAAATAGAGAATATAATGGTGAAGAGGGTATTAAAGGAGGTGGTTCTGATGGGAGAGAGTAAGTAGCTAACTGGGTTTGTATAGCATTAGTAATGATAATATATTCCTTATAAAAGGAGTCAGGTAGCTGATAGCGTGTTTGTAGTTCTTGAAAGGAGATAATAGAAAACTCATTCAAAAACTGATGTACAAAAATAATCTCGTTTTCCTTCCAGTATTTGTAGTAAAATGATCTACCTTTATATTTAAGAAATTTATTATACCATAGGGTAGAAGATAAAAAACATTGGATAGGAGATAGGTCTTTAAGAAATGTATTACACAGCAATTCACGGGAGTATTTTAATACAGGGCTTTTAGACAAAAAGGTGCAATTGGACATAAATGTAACATGTTGAAACTGAAACTCTTTTAAAAGCGAACGCTCAAAAATAATCCATCGAGGTATAGGCGTAACCCCAAAATCGAAGGCCAATGAGAAAGACTGTTTAATCAAGAAAGCAGAGTGGTACAATTTAAAATTAGGAAAGCGCACTCCCCCCTCTTCCTTGGGACGAATAAGTTTATTCAAAGCAATGCGGGAGTGTTTATTATTCCATAAAAATTTGATACATAAAGAGTTTAATTGGGAAAAAAATGTATTAGGGATTTTGATAGGGAGCATAGATACCGTATATAAAATATGAGGAGTAACCATCATTTTAATAGTATCCAGTCTACCCCACCATGATAAAAATAAGGGGGACCACACGAGGAGAAGAGATTTCAATTTATTCATTAGTGCGTTAAAAGTGAATTTAATAGTATCCGTTATATTGGAGGCAAACCAAATGCCAAGGTATTTAATTTTAGAAGGACACCATGCAAAGGCAGTATCAGAAAACATAAATTGATAACATATCGAATTTAAAGGGAGAACCTCCGTTTTAGATAGGTTAAGTTTGTATCCAGAAATGGAGGAATAAAGGCGGACTTCCTCTAAAAAAGGGAGACGGGATTCACTCGGATTGGACATGTATACCAATATATCATCCGCATAGGCAGATATTTTAGTTTCGACAGACGCAGAGGCAAAACCTTTAATTTTGGGGTTGGTTCTAATACGCTCCAGGAAGGGTTCCAAGCATAAGATAAAGAGTAACGGGGAAAGTGGACAACCTTGTCTGGTACCTCTAGATGAGGGGAAAAATTGAGAAAATTGGTTATTAACAAAAATACTAATCCTCGGACATGAGTATAAAAGTTTAATAAAAGAAATAAAGTTAGGGCCAAATCCAAACCATTGTAGTGTGTGAAACATAAATTGCCAATTTATACGATCGAATGCTTTTTCAGCATCCAGGGACAAAGCAGCCAGAGGATCTTTATAATTTTTACCATAGGAAAGGATGTTCATGAACATTCTAGCATTATCGGAGGCCAATCTACCTTTGACAAAACCAACCTGATCAGTCTTGATCAGTAGAGGTATGATATTGTCAAGCCGTGACGCAATAATCTTAGCGAAGATCTTGCAGTCATAATTGATTAGTGAGATTGGGCGATAATTTTTACAAAAAGAATGATCCTTATCAGGTTTAGGAATAATGACGATCAAGGCATCCATAAAGGAGCCAGATGCTTTCGCGTCAGTAATGAAGGAATTAAAAAGCTGCAATAGTTTTGGGGCAAACAAAGATTGGAAAGTACAATAAAACTCCACTGGTAATCCATCCGGACCAGGGGCTTTTGACTTTTTCAAAGCTTGTAAGGCAGTAAGTATCTCTTGTAAAGTAATATCCGCCTCTAAAGCAGAGAACTCAGCATTCAGAGAAGGAGGTGCAGGGAGCCCAGAAAAGAAAGTATCAAGATTTTGAGAAGAGGGGAATGTATCATCAGAATAAAGAGACTGATAGTAATCATGAAAGACCGCTGCAATTTTTTCATCAGAGGACACCAGATTATTGGTGGACTCATCCATGATCGGACCTATGGTCTTACGTTCAGAGCGGATTTTTAAGTAATTCGCTAGCATTCTGCCTGCTTTATTTTGACCTCCGTGAAATTTAGATTTTATTCTAAGTAAAATATTACAGGCATCGACTGTCGCAATCTTGTTAAGGTCGGTTTTAGCTGCAATTAAATTCTTTAGTGCGTCTGAAGTTTTGGAGGAGAAATAATCATGATCTAATTTTTTAAGCTGTTGTAATTGGTCCTCATACTTTTTCACATTGGCCTTCTTTTTCCGAGACACAAAAGAAATAGTAAAAGCACGGAGAGCCGCCTTAAAAGTATCCCAGTTATTAGGAATGGAAGTGTCTGATGGGTTGTTAAAGGTAAAAAATTCATTAATAAAGGAGGTGACTTCTTTAAGATAAACTGTATCCGATAACAGGTGAGTGTTAAATTTCCAGCGATTAAATTTAGTGGAGGTAAGTGAAAGGTCAAAAACAGCATAAACGGGGGCATGATCCGAAATAAAAATAGAGCCAATCTCAGATTTTTGGATAGACGGGAGTAGGGGTTTGCTAACTAAGATATAATCAATTCTAGATCGGGTGTGATGCATATTAGAAAAAAACGTATATTCCAATAAATCAGGGTTACAAGTTCTCCAGACATCATACATTGGGCGAGAGGCAATGGCCGATTGAAAGGATTTATGAGTCTTATCCGGTTGAAATTTGTACTTGGATAAGCGGTCCGAAAAGGGATCTAACCATTGATTAAAGTCGCCTGCAACAATAATGTTAGGACACTCAACAGTGGAGAGGAGAATTTTGATATCATTCCAGAATTTTGGATCCGGTTTCACAGGACCATAAATATTTAACAAGACTAACGTTTTGTTGTGTAAAACAATCTTGGCCATTACCCATCGACCTGCATCATCATTTTGAGAAGATAGTATTTGCACAGACAAAGTTTTATGAAACAGTATGGCAACCCCCCCCTTTTTTGTTAACTGCAGGAGAAAAAACAACTTGGCCTACCCACTGCCTTTTTAATTTCAGCGACTCAGCATCATTACAATGGGTTTCTTGAAGAAAGGAAATTTGAGAGTTGAGTTTAGATAAATGAGATATTACCTTTTGTCTTTTAACGGGATTTCCAAGACCACGGATGTTCCACGTAACAAAATTAGACATACGCGAGGGTCAGGGGTATGAGATACACATGGTGTAGGAATACTTCAAAGACAAGACGACACTGGAAAACAAAATGCACATGGAAATTACAAGAAGAAACAGCAAAACACAAAACCACACTTCTAAGAAAAATCAACAAGCCCTTGGCATAAAAATATGTAGAGAGAAGTCTAAAAGCGCCACAAATGAGGAAAAAAGAAGGGGAAAAAACAAAGAGGAAACATGGGAAATCTCGAAAGAAGAAAAGAGTGATGCACCAACCAAAGAGAGACTGAATTAAGAAAATGCGAGAAAGAGCAGGGGAGGGAAAGGAGATAAGTAAACGTAGAAAGTAGAGAAAAGTAGAGAAGAAAAACAGGTCAAGGAGGAAAATCCAGACCTGAAAGACACCAATAAAAAAGTGAGGTTGGAGCGTGATGAGACCGGAGAGAAGACAGCGGTACATACCACATGGATAAGAGTGAAAGCAGGAATAAACCTGGTATTGTAAGGAAGGAGCAAAGGATGGGCGATATGAAAGAAAGTAGAAAAAACTGAGCAAGTAAGAGCCATTAACGAAGAAGAAGAGACGTGATTAACAAACATGCGGTGAGCAAGAGAGAGTACGAAGAACTATATATAAGAAATATCTATTATAACCACATAGAAGCTTTTTGAGCACATCACATTAAAGCAGTAATGAGAAGAAGCACTCAATGATTTGTGTCCATATTCCGAGAAGAAATGCTATTAAGGAACAATTTCAATTTTCCCGGATCATCGAAGGACCTTGTCTGGCCATCGTGCGTGATCTTGCAGATGGAGGGATGAAGTATGCCATATTGGACGTTCAAGTGTCTCATTTGTGGACGTAATGCAAGAAATTCTTTGTGTCGGGCGTTGGTCGCATTTGAGACATCTTGCGAGATAAAGATATTATGACCTGACCACGTAAGGTGACGTTTAAGTTTAGCTGCTTTGAGTACAGTCATAAGTTCTGTGAACTCCAGAAAAAGCATGATGATACCACGTGGTTTGGCAGAATTCGGTTGAAGACGACCTAAGCGGTGAGCTCTCTGTATATTCAAGGGTGAGGATGACTGAAGGCCCAAGAGATCATGAAGGAATTTTTGGAGGAAAAGCAAAATATCGGGACCCTCAATATTCTCTGGCAAACCAAAAAGACGGAGGGTATTCCTTCGATTACGATTTTCCAAATCCTCAGTATGGAGCTTTAGCTTATGAATCTCTTGTTCCAAGAACGGTATTTTTGTGGCAACATCTTGAGTGTCACTGACGCGTTGTTCTAACTCAGTCACCCTACCTTCCATGACAATCCATCGGTCCTCTATTTGTTGCAACTTTCATTTGTGGCGACCATAAAGGGTTGAAGACCACGTACTTCTTCTAATATACTATCTAGTACTGGGCTTTGTGAAGAAAGAATAGGTGAAGGCGGGTCATTTTTCTGCCTTTTAGGCTTTGCACCAGAAAAAGACGGCTTACTTGGGGGATGGGAGTCACTAGACATCTTGGCACTTTGACTTGACACCTTCTTAGCAGGAAAGAGTATGCGAAGTTCTCTCATATGTTGTCAAGATGCACACACCAAAGACAATAGATAAACAACAGTGACTTTGCAATAAGCTGGTGTGCTGATAAAACAACAGAGAAAAAAGAAAAAAGAAAAACCACTTCTACAATGTCAGTCAAGGGAAGGGACTTTCATATTTTAGCTTCACCCCTCAATTGATACTAACATCATATGAGAAGACTAGTAGCACATAACTTTGAATACCAGGGAGATAATGTAGCCACTAGTTCATATTCTGAGCGAGCGTGACCAACGAAAAAGGCAATGCTATTATATTCAGGGGACACACTTTCTTGTATAATTTGACAAAGAGTCTCATATAGTCATTACAGCACCACCTTAGAACATATAAAGCCGTTCCATATCCAGCCTGCAGCTCTGTATGTACAGGGACAGAGGACAGAGGGGTTAACCACGGCTTCTGAAAAAAAAAAAATATGAGACCTTCCCCTGTCAGAAAAACGGCACAAAACAAGCATGGCCAGGGGTTAATGTCAAATGCAGGACTTAAAACAGACTCCCTCTCGGGGAATAATGAAGCATTATAGCATGTTTGGACCCTGGAGGTGCGTGCGCGGTAATGCAGGGATGAGATACGGGCGCCGCGTCGCAAAATGGCGGCCGCCCGATATTACCTCAGGAAATCGTACCGCCACGTCTCCGGGTGATAGGAGCGATACAAATCGCCGTTGATGGGCAGTTCCGAGTCACGGCATGCTCCGCTGACGAATTCTTATGAAGACAGCGTCCGCAGCTCGCTGGGAAGCCTTCCACGTAGCTACATAGCACCGCGTCCAAGCGGAGCTATCGGAGGTCCGCCATCTTCTCTCGGCGTCCAAGCCACGCCCCCGCCAACAACTGCGTTTTCACCCATTTTAACTTTTAATTGATGCTCTTGATCTTGTACTTTACCACTAAACATGTTTGTTGGGTGCACTTAGTGTCCCTACAAACAACTCTTCACAATTCACCTGTCAAAACTCAAAAGACACCATTTTCAAATGAATGATACAGGCCAAGAAAAGTGTAGACATACTGAATGTTATCTGTCGGAAAAATGCCCTACTGTCTGCAGGGTCACTCCAGATTTTTGCCATCTGTAGCTGAACCCGTTTTTGTTGGAATTAGGACTTTGCTCCCTTTACATCTGTTAAAAAGTTGTAAAATGCATGCTCTCCCTTCTAAGAATGGTAAAATTGGTATGCACCTGATTGGTACATTTACTAGTCCTTAGTAGATGGTACTACATGTACACAGGGCCTGCAAATTAAAATGCTATTAGTGGGGTGCAGCACCCATTGTGCCACCCACTAAAATAGGACTGTAAAACATGCCTCAGGCCTACTGTTGCAGCCTATGTCTACAGTTTTAAAACTGACATTTCAAACTGGCAAAAAAGAGTCTTGTGTCAGGCCTTAAACCTTCCTTTTTAACACTTATATGTAAATCCTACTTCAGCTCCTAATGGCCCACAGTGCAGGCGTATTTAAAACGTTGGACATGTATTTTTAATGTTTTATATGCCTTCGCAGTGAAAAACCTCCAAAGTTATTTTTCGCTAGTGAAAGGCTGGCCACCCATATACCAACACTTGCTTACCTTATTAAAAGTGCTAAATTCAGTATTGGGACATTTATTATGATATTGCATCACTCATTTTAATCATAATTTAAAATCATCTTTAATGGTAAAGTTCGATTTTAGATTATTATTTGGAAATGTTACTTTTAGAAAGTTGGCATTTCCTTGCCTAAAGTTTCCTGGGGCCATCCTGTGAGTGGCAAGCAGTGGATGGGCATTTGATGGCTCCCCCACAGATAAATGCATATTGGAGTCAGAGAGTAGTCAAAGGGTCTGGGTGTAGATGGGATTATGTCTTCCTGGCAGGATGACTGGAGGAGAGCTGTGTTCTGCCCTAATTAAACTTCAAAGGAACCTGCCCCAGCGCGCACAAAGGAACATGACACTGTACCTGACCCTACCTTTTTATTCACTAGCCAGGCTGCAGCCAAACCAAGGGAAGAGAGGATTCCCACAACTAGTTTTGGGGTAGACAAAGTGTTGTCCCCCAGTCACACGCTGACACTGTGTAAAACATTGGCACCCCAGAACCTTAAACCAGAACACTCTCAGGAGTACAGAAAAAAGACTGCACTGCTGTCTAGAACCTAAGAAGAGCCCTGAAGCATGGACATACTCTCCCTCTTGTACCCAGGAAAAAGAAATGTTCTTCAAGGGTCATAAGGCTGACCACATGTTAAAGCTAAAGGAATACAGCAAGCTACAAGGGGCATATCCCTGCTACTGCCAAGTTTACCAGTTTCAACTGGACATAGATTGGACCCTGCTGTGGCCTCTACTTGTCACCCTGTGCGTCTCTTAGGGCCCGATTATGAGTAGACTTGTGGTGGCGTGGCGGTGGTGGTCTTGCGACCGCCACATTACGACCCTAGTGGTATTGCCGCTCTGGAACCTCCGAATCCGCATGGGAACCGCAGTTCCCTGGCGGTGGTGCAGTGGTCCAGGAGTATCTATATGCTTGGCAGGCCCCCTCAGTCCAGCCAAGCATATAATGATTTTCATCACCACCATTGGTTTCATGGAGGTCTTTCCTCCATGGAAAACAGTGGTGGTGAGGAAATAAAGGGGGTCCAGCAGGACTCCCTTGTGCCACACGCCTCATGGATGCACACATGGGGCACAACATGTGTCCCCCTGTGTGCAGGTACAGACGTTCCAGCATGGCATGGACTTCTCATTCCATGCCGTGCTGGAACTTCCTTTGACGTTCCCATAGGCACCGCCATGGAAGCACCAAAGGAAATGCCCGCCAATGACTTAAAAAGTAATTGTTGGGCAGGAAGTCATCACATGGCTTTGGAGCAACCGCACTGGCGGAGAGCCGTCTCAACTGCGCCAAAGTCATAATTGGGCCCTTAGTGTCTCTCCCTAGAGGGCTTTAGAAGTGTACTAGTGTACTCCTGTGGTGGATTGGGACTTAGAGGACTAAATTTAGAAGATAAAATCTTTGACTAGGACAAACTCCGCTTGTGAATCAGTCCTGCGCTCCCTCGGGGTCAGCGTCATAATATGTCTATGTCCTCTTCTACCATGACCATTGAGTATTAGGACCAAGACCATTGAGTATTATGAGCACTTCATGCTTCTTGGTGCTAACTGTATTTAAACCTTTAAAAATTCATAACACATGTTCCTCTTATTGGAGTTTTGTTGGTTTGGTGTAATTCTGTTTATAAAAGTATATTCGTTTTTTAAAATTCATTTTTATGTTTTTCTTTGATTTCAGGTCTGTTAGTCTAATTAGTCTAATAGATTCAGGGTGTTGCAGTCTCAGTTTGCTTCCATTGAGCTATCATATAAAAGATCAGACTGGAAGCAGTCTGTAATGACCTGGAGGGAGGTCGTCAGCCAGTTTCAAACTTCAGTTTTGCCATTCCTAAGTGCTGCTGATAAAAGGGTAATAACAGTGCCCAATTTATTATTAGTACTTGATTTATTGCTTAGCCAAAATGAAAGGTTTTGCTGGCGCTGTCATGATTTAAACTATTAAACTTGTGTTTCACTCTATATGTTACCAGATGGTTCACAATATACCGAGGCATCTTGTCAGCTTACTCAGTTCAGTAATATTGGGGCATATATCACGAAACAGCGTTAAAATTATCACCGCTTTAGCGGCAGAAAACGGCCGCTAAAGCGGCGATGATGGGCTTAATATTATGCCCTTGAGAATTCCCATAGAAGCCCATGTTCTGGTGTCAACATGGGCTTCTATTGGAATTCTCTGCGGCATATTATCAAGCCCATTATCGCCGCTTTAGCGGCAGTTTTCTGCCGCTAAAGCGGCGATAATTTTAACGCCGTGCTTGATAATATGCCTGTCGTACTTTAATCTTTGTTACCGCGTAGGGAACAGGGCCCTACCCCTGTCTATCTTGGTATTAGCAAACCGCAAATGGTAAATGCGGCATGTACGAGTGCTTTATATATCGTTCTAGCTATGAATGCACTGTGTACACGTTATTCTGCTTCAACTACGCGGGTTCCATTTTGGAAGCAGTGGCCATCTTGTCATTGCCCTCACATAGGCTATGATGGAGTAAATACGGGCCTCACAGTACATGGGCTTTCCCTCTGACTTCTCTGTGACCTGGGCAGCTGGCTCTGCTGCCCCAGGTCAAACCGGTCTCACGAGCTCCCCTTCCTCCGTCCACCTGTGATTAGCATCAGGGCTTGACCCATCATAAAACCCTTTCATTCTACACAATCCTCCGGCTAATCTCTTTCACACCTGCTTGTTCCTGCTTTATGACTTGTTTCCCAAAACAGGAGATGCTCATGTTTATTGGGGGGTCTATTGACATCAAATGTGGGACCTGAACCTTACTGTGTAAATCATTGTGGGCTGGCCGAACTGGAATGTGGGATGGTCATCATGACTCTGCTTTTTCGTTTGTAATGTATACCTTTATATGGCCATATCGTAAACCAAGGAATGTGTGCCTGAAGCATGATATTTTGTATTTAAGGAGAAGCCCGTTCCTATGATTTTCAGCAGTCTCCTGAGAACATACACGCTGTTGTACTTCTAGGATACCTGTAATTGGTCTGCAGCCAATAAATGAATCTTTGACTTCACCCAGAAGACTCTGTGTTTCTGTAGGTCTGGAACAGGGTGAACCCAGAAGTCATAGGGTGTGTGCCCCTGCACCGCTGGGTCTAAAATACCCAGTACTTCAGTTTGGCGCCCAACTCGGGACGATTTCAGCGGTACCAGTCCAAGCCAGAGGTTCGTGAGGAGCTTCGTGTGGAAATTCCGGAGGAAGGCCGCCACTTCATCGACCCCTGCATGTCGACGTGGTCCGAAAGTCTTTTCTGCGAGGTTCTCCGCATCCCGACGGCTACGAAGGACTGCTGCCCTGATTAATCGACCTGTTTTGGACCCTTGACGAGTTTGAGAGAGCGAAACAATCGAGAGAGTCTTCTGGTGACGTCATCGATCAGCAATATTCAGTTAAGTATAAGTGGAGCGTCTCCCATTTGTTTTTGGTATCCTTCGGGATCGTTTGACTTGGTAATTTGGTACTTTGGAGTTTGCAAACGCCAAAGCCAGAGGACTCGTGTATTCACGAGAATATCGTAATCGATAATCCTTTGACGTTTGGATCTAGACTAGTGAGCGAAGATGCCTGGTTCTGGACTATTTGGTAGATTATTCTGTTTGGGTTGTGGAAAAGATTTCCAGCTAGAGGAATCATGTCCGGTTCCTCCGGTTGGAACTCCAATTTATGAGCTCTATGTAAAACATGGCGTAGGCCCCATTGCATATAACGAAGTATGGATCCACTACACCAGGAAAGACGGTGTTTTAAAATGGTAGTTTCGATACCGATATTTTAGATAATTTGGAAATTAAATTGTTTAAGAAGAAAGCCCGGCCGGCGATGTTTGACTCTTTCCGCTTATGGCGAAAGGAAGCCAAACAAAAGGAAATTAAGTTAGCGAAAAAGAATAAGAGAGAGAAAGGTATGACAGTAATGCAAGCAGCTGTACAATTTAAAGACAATGAGGAGGAGCAGATGAGTGAGCAATTGCACAGGCAGCGCAAGTTAGGGATTGACAAATGTTACCCAGCTTTACCACATTCTAAGCAGAATGAGTTAAAGGAAAAGGAGAAAGATCCCCTGATGTCACATTTGTTGAGTTCGCCACCCCCGTATGCTCAGAATGCCACGGCACCTCCCCAGCTTGTGAATATGCCACCTCCAGTCAATATACTGCAAGCCTTGCCGCAACCGCCAGTTGCTTTGCAGCCGGCTCTTATCCATGTAGCGCAGCCCTCTCAAGGGCCGCCAGTTGTGCTTCCAACTGCCCCCGCACTTCCTGCGACTTTGCCTAATACAGCAGCTGCCTCTTCTGACACTCTTCCTTGCACCACTCCAGTACCTGTTTCTACATCCTCTTTTCTTCCCTCTGTTTTTCCCCCTGTTTTCGCCTCAGCTTCTCCTTCAGCGCGACAGCGCTTAGCTAATGTGGTTACTACATTAATGTCTCCTCTCTTTGAGTCATCTGGTGCGACTCCTGGTTTACAGCGTAAGCAATTGCGTAGCCAATTGCCTAACCCCAATGAGAAAAAGGTAATAGATAACATGGCGCGTAGATGGATTGTTTTCCCTTCACTGTATGATGTGGAATCAGTGGTCAACGTTTTCCATCAGTGGGATGCCCCAAAACAGAGATATGTGTTCGAGAAAATGTGCGAAATTCTCTGTGAAGAATTGGAAGATAGTGGTAAAAATCCGAGCCCGCAGGAATTGTGTAGAGTGAGGTTTGATTTTGGAACTGGTATAATTGTGGACCGCGAGGTAGATAAAGCAGTTGCGGTTGTATTGTCCTTTAGGAATGATGATTGCCAACAGTCATTGTTTGAACAAGATGTCCTTGTGGGGAAAAAGGTAAAAGCGCGACAATACCCTATGAGAGAAGTTCCCCCGGTATGGAAGGAAGCGGTTGCAGCTGCCGGTGGTAACCCCGCTGTGGCAGCGCATTTCCAGCGTGTTTGGGTGCATGTTCCATGGAAGCGCTCTGAGGTGTTAGCGCTTAAGCAGTCCTTGCCTGATCCCCGTAAAAACCCAGCAGGTTATTATAAAGAGTTGTCGCAGACGGCAGGGTCATGCATTATGAATCTGGCCGACATAGACATGTTGTTTGGTAATGTTGTTCCACAGCCTCTATGGGGGTCAATTCGTAATGTAGATCACGATGCAGAACTAGGGGATACATGGGCTAACATTATTGCTGCTGATGCTAGACAAACTGGTGGCGCGAAACCAGAACCTTTAGTAGCTGAACTGCCTGGTAGAATCATCACGTATATGAAGACAATAATGCCTGCGATGCGCGTAAATTGGGACAAGTTATCTGCATGCAAGCAGAAGAAAGATGAGACAGTGTCAGACTTCTTTACTAGGTTTGAAGAAACGTTTATTGATCACAGTGGGCAGGATATGAGTACTGAGGGTGGCCAACGGTTGTTTGTGGATAAGTTTGTGCAGAATCTACTCCCTGACCTGTGTAAAAAGTTAAAGGATTCGGAAAGTTCTTGGGCTGTTTCTTCTTCAGCGCAAATACTGGCTACTGCACAGTATTATGAGAATAGAGATAAGGTCGAGAAAGATAGAACAGAGAAGAAAACGAAGGAACTAAAGACAAAGGTCCTTTTACAGCAGGCTTACCCACCACGTGGAGGTCAGAATAATTATAGGCAACCTCAAGGTGTCTATCACCAACCCCAACAGTTTCAGAACAACCAGCAAATGAACGGGTATTATCAACCACGTGTCCCTGTAGGTCCCAACCAATGTTCATACTGCAAAGAGGAAGGTCATTATAAATATAGTTGCCCTAAATTAATGCAGCGGAACGGTAATGCGTATGGCGCAAGAGGTAGGGGTGGTCAGCAAGCTCCTAGAGGCAGAGGGCGTGGAAATGCTCCCCAGAACGCGCGTCCTCTGCCGCCTCAAAATACCATCAATAGCTTTGCTCAGCAAGCTAACGCGACTAGTAATACGGCCCAGTATTATAATAATGATTATTATGCAGAGGACGGTGATGCAGAAAGTAATGATTACTAGGACAGCCATAGACAGAGAGAGGGAGTTGTTTCAGTGCCAGTGGATCAGAGTGGACCGTATGTTGAGGTAACTACAGCAAATGTAACGGAGCCTTTTCTGCTAGACACTGGTGCTGCAAAGAGTTCAATCATGCATTCAAAACTCCCTGGCGCACCTTTGTCTGGCGATATAAATGTTTCAGTAGGTTTTTCTGGCGCCCCAGTTAGGAACCCGATTTCTAGTCCCATGTCACTTTCTGTCGGGCCTTGCGAGCTGAAAGCACCCTTGATTCTGACAACAGGTTGTGGTGAGAATTTGCTGGGATTAGATTTGTTGAAAAGATTGCACGCTACACTGTATTGTTCTCCTTCAGGAGTACAACTTACATTAGGCAAGAAAGTGATTTCCCCAATGTACTTGTCTAAAAATACAATGCCACCTGAATTGTCATCCCTTCCGGATGCCCTTTGGGCTACTGGTCCCAATGATTTGGGCCTCTTGAAGATACCGCCATATGTGGTGACTTTAAAGGCTAATGTCAGACTGCCACGTATTCCCCAGTACAAGATCTCTAACGAAGGCCAGAAAGCATTGTTAGACATTGTCAGCGACTTGATTCATAAGGGTGTGATTGAAGAGACAAGAGGCAACGTTTGCAATAGTCCGATTTTACCTGTCTTAAAACGAACGGATCCTTCACAGCCACCTGTTTACAGATTTGTGATTGATCTCAGAGAGGTTAATAAGATTGTTGTGCCACAGTTTCCGGTTGTCCCTGATATAACTGCCTTGTTAACGATGATTCCAGCCTCTGCTGCATGGTTTTCAGTGATTGATTTAAAGAATGCCTTCTTTAGTATCCCAATTGCAGAAGAGAGCAGGGACATTTTTGGTTTTAGTCTGGGAGGCCGAAGCTTCCGCTTCAAACGCGCTCCCCAGGGCTACTGTGAAAGTCCATCAATATACAGTCAAGCTTTGAAAGCGCAGCTTGATGCACTTGTTTTACCTAGTGGCGCTATCCTGATTCAGTACGTGGACGATTTACTAATTGCCGCGGATACTGAGAAGATTTGTAAAGAAGCCACATTGTCACTGTTGCGCCATTTATCCGCTTTCCATCATAAAGTGTCTCTCTCTAAGCTGCAATATTGTCGACAAGAAGTGACCTACTTAGGTCATCTCTTATCGAAGGAGGGAAGGAAACTGACCCCAGAAAGAATTCAAGCCATTGCACAGTTGAGTGTGCCAAAAACACAGAGAGAAGTGCGTGCTTTCTTGGGCATTACCTCATACTGTAGGCATTGGATCCCTAGTTTTTCTTTGTTGGCAAAACCTTTGTTAGCCTTAACATGCAAAGACACACCGAATCCTATCCCATGGTCTGAAGAGTGCCAGAGAAGTTTTGTGGAATTGCGTAATGCATTGTGTTCAGCTCCTGTGTTGGGCACTCCTGACTACAGTAAGCCTTTTACATTGTATGTTCACGAGAAAGATGGATGTGCGTTGTCAGTGTTAACACAGCCTTTTGGCGACAGACCGCGCCCATGCGCATATTTTTCATCAACCTTGGACCCTGTAGCGAGGGCATTGCCAAGCTGTCTGAGAGCGACAGCTGCTGCAGCGATGTCTATCCGACAATCTGCTGGTTTGGTAATGGATAATACATTGATTGTTATGGTTCCACACGCTGTAGACACATTATTAAATAGGACCAAGACACAACACTTGACTAGTGCGCGATTATCAGGTTATGAGCTCACACTGTTAGCAAATCACATACACATAAAGAGATGCAATACGCTGAATCCAGCTACATTGTTGCCAATTCCAGCAGACTCAGATGAGATTGAGCAACATGACTGTCTGTTCAGAACAGAAGAAGAGACGAAAGGGAGAGTAGATCTAAAAGATACTCCCCTGACTGAGTGTGATGGCACTTTATGGGTAGATGGTTCATGTTTCAAACTCCCTAATGGTGACACGACTGCTGCATATGCTATCACGACTTTACACACGGTCGTGGAAACTGCACGAGTGCCACATAATTCGGCCCAAGCAGCAGAATTAATCACCCTCACGAGAGCATGTGTGTTATCTGAAGGAATGAGAGTAAATATATACACAGATAGCCAGTACGCCTTTGGCGTGGCTCATAATTTTGGGCGACTGTGGAAGGAGCGTGGGTTCCTGACGTCGCATGGAGCTAAAATTCAGAATGGCAAGTTGGTGAATGATCTCCTTGAGTCACTGACCCTACCGTTGCAAGTTGCGATCATGAAATGCAGTGCGCACAGGAAAGTCACAGATGATGTTGGACGTGGGAATGCGTTTGCTGATGAGACCGCGAAAGAAACAGCACAGAATGTGAAGACTAGAATGTATGTTGCAGGCCCCGCAAGATGGGTTAATGATGTGGGAATGTGTGAGAACACAATAGAGAGTGTGAAGTCGCTTCAAGCTGAAGCCACAGAGAAAGAGTTAAGCAAGTGGAGAGAAAGTATGGGTAAGTTGGATGAGAATGGTTGTTGGATTGATTTGACAGAACATAGGCGATGGTTGTTGCCTGATGCATATGTGCTTCCAGTGGTTACTATGGCACATGGAATGGCACATATCAGTACGAAAGGTATATGCAAGTTGTTGGCTCCAGTATGGCAGAATGCTGGGATTCCCAAGTGTGCAGAGAATGTGGTCAAGAATTGCATGGTATGCTTGAAGTATAACCCTGGTAGGGGAACCCCAACTCCAGCTGGTCACTTTGCACCCCCATCATGTCCATTCGAAGTTTTGCAGCTGGACTTTATTCACATGGAAAGATGCAACAACCTGAAATATGTACTGGTGGTTGTTTGTGCTTTCTCAAAATGGATAGAGGCTTATCCTCTGAAAGATAACACTGCCCTATCCACAGCCAAAGCCCTTGTGAAGGAATTTTTCCCTAGGTTTGGAATGCCAAGAATGGTGTGGTGTGATAATGGAAGTGAGTTTGTGGGTAAAGTGATGAAGAATGTATGTGAAGGGCTAGGGATAAAGCAGAATTTCCACGCTGCAAATCACCCCCAATCAGCTGGATTAGTAGAACGCTACAATGGAGCCTTAAAGCTCAAGCTGGCCAAAATCCAGGCGAGCACCGGTCTTAAATGGCCTGACGCTCTGCCTTTAGCACTCCTGTCCACCAGAATGACCATACACTCACGAGTGGGACTTAGTCCCTATGAGGTCGTCTTTGGCCGCCCGGCTAATGTATGGGGCGTGCCAAGACTGGCGAAATTCAGTGAGATCGAGCATCCAGTACTACTCGATTACTTGTATGATTTGACTGTTAAACTGCGTGTTTTACATCAACAGGTGCATGATACTCTTCCTCAAGCTTCTGAAACTCCTGGACACCCTATCAACCCTGGTACGTGGGTGCTAGTCCGAAATTTCCAGCGTAAGAGCAACGACGAGCCTCGCTGGATCGGCCCTCACCTTGTATTCCTGTCGACAAGATCAGCGGTGCGAGTAAAAGGGAAGAAACACTGGATCCATGGTACCCACTGTAAAGTAGTCCCTTTGCCTCTGCCATATGACCAGTGGGTCCAGGAGGGTATCGCCGACTCTGAGACAGACACTGTACCTCGTTTTGTACCATTCAGTGACGCACGCCTAAAAGACACAGTTTCAGACCAAGAGAGTGACAATATTCTGCAGGAAGCTGTGCCACCATCAAATCAATTGGACACCACTGAGCCTGAACTTTTGTTTCAAGACCAAACAGCACCTGGCCGTCTCCGCTATAATTTGAGACCTAGGCCCATGGACAAATAAAGATTTCCTCACTATTTCCTTTTTAACATTTTTGCTCTCCCATCTGAAGGACTTTCTTGATTTTTGTTTTTCGAACCACCATCCGGGTTCTGCCGCAGGGTCGCGGTGCCAAGACTTTGGGGTACAGGCCGAAGACGCTAGGTCAACGGTTCTGGTTGGTCTAGGGCGTTTCCCTGGACTGACAGGCGTACCCCTTAGCAGAAGACACTCATCCGCCGCGAGCGGCCCGAGTAGAGGATGGAGTTTTTTAAGATGGAGAGACCGATTGAGGAAATGAACTTTAACGCAAGGATGTGTAGAATTGTAAAAAGTAAATGTTTTGTATTTTTGTGCCTTTTTACACTGTGTAGCATAACAATGTTTATTGTAGGATTTGTGTTTTTCTCCGCTCAAAAGCCCATTACACCCACTGAACAGCCTATACCTCTTTCTACTGCCTTCTCTCACTCTTTTCACCCTTTGCCTGAGCACGAACAGACCAGACGATCGGAGTTTGTAAATAACTCGTTTATCCAGCTCTTGCACCAGCACCAACTGGTAATGAATACGACCAATTGCTGGGTGTGTGGGTTAATGCCACATACCATTAACAAGGGTATTCCCTACCTGGTGCTGCCGTATAGTTACAATGGATCGTCATGGGCATTCCAGACCATGTTTCTCTATGCTCTAGATACATACTCCCCTCGCCAACCGCGTTCCATCAGACCTATCACCAATAATAAGGCTTTGATAAAAGGAGTTGCCGATATGAGTAGGGATATCGATGCATACTCATCCATTCCCAAAGAAGAGTTGAGACCTTATGTAGGATGGAACGCGACGGGGTATAGTATTAGTCTGGGTGAAAGACAGCGAAAAATCTCATCTCCAATCTGGGTCGTACCCCACATGGGTCGGTTCTGCTTACAAGGTAATGGTCAGAATCCTAGAGCTCAACTGGGAAGAAGTAACTGTACTGAAACGTACACTTTCCCGTCACAGTTTTCCCCTGCGTTTTTGGCTGCCAAGGGCACATATTTCATCTGTAATGACCGAGCATATACATGGTTGCCCCCTGATTTCTCGGGCACATGTTATATTGCGAACTTGCTACCGCCGACATTTACTGCCGCCTCTGACTATCACAAGACCAGAGTTGTGAGAGGTGTGATTAGTAAGGAGGACACTGCGGGTCAGGAAGCGGGAGACTTCTTTCTGGGTTTCCTGCCGTTTTGGGGACCTATGGTCAATAGTAGGAACCTGAGACAGCTGACTCGTGTGGTTGAATCCACTGTCAATGTAACGGCTGGTGCCCTTGGTAATCTGACAGCTGAGCTCCAAGCGGATCGCCTTATGACTTTGCAGAACCGCATGGTTCTAGACGTTATTCTTGCAGACCGCGGTGGGGTATGCAAGGTCATCCAATCCAGTTGCTGCATTTTCATACCAGATAATGCTCCAACAGTGTATCAAGCCATCCCCAAACTCCATAAAATATCTGAATCCATACACGTGGATAAGGGAGACTGGTCACTGGTGGGGTGGTTCTGGGAATTGATATCTGCCTGGGGTTGGAAAGTTCTGATGGTCATTGGAATGATCTTAGCCATTCTTTTCCTGTTCTGTCTGTGCACACAGTGTGCTCCTGCGGTATGTGGCCTCTGTGCTACCTTATGTGTAAGGAAACCTGTATCGAGGGACGAGCTAAGTAATAGGATGATGCTACAGCAACATCTCCATGACTTCGTGAACATTGACCTGGACTCGGATTAAGATGAGTATAGTGATTGCCTATGTAAGGGCAAAAGGAGGGTCTGTCGTACTTTAATCTTTGTTACCGCGTAGGGAACAGGGCCCTACCCCTGTCTATCTTGGTATTAGCAAACCGCAAATGGTAAATGCGGCATGTACGAGTGCTTTATATATCGTTCTAGCTATGAATGCACTGTGTACACGTTATTCTGCTTCAACTACGCGGGTTCCATTTTGGAAGCAGTGGCCATCTTGTCATTGCCCTCACATAGGCTATGATGGAGTAAATACGGGCCTCACAGTACATGGGCTTTCCCTCTGACTTCTCTGTGACCTGGGCAGCTGGCTCTGCTGCCCCAGGTCAAACCGGTC
Source organism: Triturus cristatus (assembly GCF_964204655.1). Classification (NCBI taxonomy): domain Eukaryota; kingdom Metazoa; phylum Chordata; class Amphibia; order Caudata; family Salamandridae; genus Triturus; species Triturus cristatus. Next base: position 256,551,252 of record NC_140586.1, read on the forward strand.
TCACGAGCTCCCCTTCCTCCGTCCACCTGTGATTAGCATCAGGGCTTGACCCATCATAAAACCCTTTCATTCTACACAATCCTCCGGCTAATCTCTTTCACACCTGCTTGTTCCTGCTTTATGACTTGTTTCCCAAAACAGGAGATGCTCATGTTTATTGGGGGGTCTATTGACATCAAATGGGGGACCTGAACCTTACTGTGTAAATCATTGTGGGCTGGCCGAACTGGAATGTGGGATGGTCATCATGACTCTGCTTTTTCGTTTGTAATGTATACCTTTATATGGCCATATCGTAAACCAAGGAATGTGTGCCTGAAGCATGATATTTTGTATTTAAGGAGAAGCCCGTTCCTATGATTTTCAGCAGTCTCCTGAGAACATACACGCTGTTGTACTTCTAGGATACCTGTAATTGGTCTGCAGCCAATAAATGAATCTTTGACTTCACCCAGAAGACTCTGTGTTTCTGTAGGTCTGGAACAGGGTGAACCCAGAAGTCATAGGGTGTGTGCCCCTGCACCGCTGGGTCTAAAATACCCAGTACTTCATGCCCCATAGGGGCATATCAACAACAACCGGCGATAATTATCGCTAAGCGCACTTAGCGCTAGGATAATTATCGCCGGCTAGCGTTGATTTTTATCGCTGAGATAGCGTGCTATTAGCAACGCTTATCTCAATAGTGATAAAAATCCTCACGCTAAGTGGCTAACGTGAGATTATCGCTGGAAACCCAGCGATAATCTCACGTTAGCTTGTTGATAGTGACAGACAAACTTAGCCATGATATCCTCCTTCCATAGGACATCATGGCTAAGTCAGAAAAATACCAGACGTAAAAAAGCAGCGTTAACCGCGGTTAGCGCTGCTTTTTTTGTCTCTAACAGGGTTAGCGATATTCTTGATAATAGGAGAAATGTCGCTTAGCGACATTTCTCCTATTATTTTACTCTGGAACGCCCCCTTTCCATCTCATTAGAGATGCAAGGAGAAGCGTAGAGTAAAAGGGTGCTAACATGCAAATTTGCATGTTAGCACCCTGTTGTTGATAGGGTGCTAGTTTTATCTCTGCTTTTTTGGCTTTTAAAGCCAAAAACGCAGAGATAACACCCTTGTTGATATGCCCCATAGTTCTTTTAACATTGAAGTCAATTTTCAATGTTATCCTTTGAGGAGGAACCACTACAGTTCCAAAAGGCTTCTCTTTTACTACAAGTTCAAGTTTCCATGCACTAGTCAGTGAAATATAATGTCAATATCAGATAGGGGGGTTATGTAACAGAAGGCTATGATATGTGTGCCCTTTGACACAGTTTGTGCACAGCCTGAGGTTCAATAAATGTAGCTCAGTGAAGCTCTACCTCCAAACCCATCACCCAAATGTTTACTGGCTGACTCAACTGACCGCTGATCTGTTAGTGGTTGGCAACGGGGAAACCAAATAAAGTCTCAATCGCTGGGGTCTTCAATGTGCCAGTGCTCCAAGTATCACGTACTGTAAATGAGTTTTCTGGACGCTGTGCACAAACATGTTTCAATGCAGATCAGGTTTTCAAGGGGAAAAGGGGAATGGAATCATACATGGGGTGTTCCAGGATGCCTGCGTCTCTTAACAAAGTGTGCCACCTTTAAATTAAATTCCTGAGCCAAAGTGTTTCTATGGGAATCTCCCTGTGTTTCCTACATTTGAGGGATGCAGGAATCATAAAGATGGTGGGGCATCGTTTAGACATGCCAGAATCGCAATTAGCATTAAGCTGCTGAAGCTGGACAGAGGAGAGGGGTTGCTCTGTACAGGAAGCCCAAACATTTAGTCCAGGTTGAGCTGCTGAACATGTCTCGGGGCTGAATGTTTTTTGTGGCCCAGAAATCAGACACTATTGAAACTACCATTGGATCACCGAGCCACAGGCCCAATGGGCTGTCACAAGAACAGGGAAGCCATAACCCTAATGCAGATAACAACATGTTTTGGTACACACGTCTGGACTCAATGATATGATTCATTCTTGGATAACAATGATACTTGTTATACACATGAGAATGAACCTCTGGGCAACATTCAACCAATATTTCCCAAACTAAAGCCTTTTTGAGAAGCAAAAAAGGTTTCAAAGTTTCTTGATCTCACTTACATTACAATCATCCAGTAAGGTACACCTTTCACTCTGGTCACATAAAATCACACATCTATTATGTCATGGGCCTTTTTGGTTCTGTGTCATTCCTGTTGGACTCTAGAGTGCTTAGAGAATAAGCACAAGTAGTAGTAATGGTACCAAAGTTTATTTTGGGTTACAGAGACATAAAACCATGCAAAATACATTTAGCAGAGCATTGTCAATAATTCATTACACAATAGTAAAAGTCCATGCATATAATACAAGTAAATACTTTCAATCCTAAATGGAAATATCATTCATTTCTACTGTAAACATTCTCATCTCCTATTTCATAAGTTCTAGTTAAAGTAGCATTTCCAATTCAGTATGGCAACATTGAACTTAAAATGAGTTATTTACCTGTAGGTGCAGGATGTGACAATACCAGGCAGGTTTTAGAAAATGCAGACACTGAAAAAGCCCTGAGCAGTGATGTTTCACCTTTCTATAAGCAGAAAGCAAGTTCATATTCTTGAATATCAAAGTTTGAAGCATTGGAATCAGCTATTGTTTACGCTTTGTCTGAAGATAGGCAACACTAACTAGTTTAACTAATTTGGCAACAAGGGAGTGTCAAACCTAACCTAGCCAAATCTGCCTGGATGGAAACCAATAGCCAAGAGATTATCTGTCCTATTCGCAATGAGGAGGTTGTGGGGAGGGCACTGGCAGATGTGGGACCACAATCCTGAATCCACAATCAAGGACAAACTAATCATTGGAGACTGTGTACAAATAAGAGGTATGCAAACCCATGCAAGATGGAAGTAACGATGTGACAAACTGAAACCTCCGGACCAGGTATTGCATTCCAGGTCCGCAGGTTAGAAAAGCTTTAAAACGTTGTGACAATTCCTACGCTATTAGAAATTAAAAGAATAATCACTGAAAATGAAAAAAGGGGTCAGAAAGAGGATTTAGAGGGCATAAATAATACATCACATTAAACTATTTCTAAGCCTACTGTGACCTGCACTGGTTGTACAATGCTGCGACATGAATGGTTGGACCAGTAAACAAATTGGAAGATGTTATCAGCAAAGTAGAAATGGAAGGGTTATACAAAATATGCTTGCATGAGAAACAAGAGCAGCCCACCTTGACAAGCATTGGCAAAGCCAATCGTTCACGCTTTTTTAAAAGAAGCCTTGCCAAAGTAAACGTGACTGGCTTGTAACTTGAAATGCAAGTCTGGCCTGTCTGCTTTGCGCATACGTGTCGGTAAAGATCTCTCCAATGAGGCATAAGTCGTTTCTCTTAGCAGGTTTACATTTCTTAGGTAGTCACTAGAGGTCTCAGGGGTCAGATAAAAATCCTTTGAGAAGAAGCATCACTGGAGGAAGCCAAGACTCATTTTCTCTATCAGATAGAAGAAGCTTATATTGTTTTAGAGGTCACTGAAGTCAGAACCCCGTTTTGTAAAGCACTGTGCAGTACGTTACCCTGTTGCTAGAGGTCAGAAACAATTCCTTTTCTAACACAAAGGCACCACCTCAAGGTTGGTTTGCACATTAACATTCCTACATAACACCAAGTACTGGTATGTAGACACAGAAAAGTGGGCAATGGACATAAAAGCGAGAGAGCAGAGCACAGGGAGTGAGGAAGTTAGGAGGGACAACTCTATGCACACTGCCATCTCCTAAAAGTACAATGAGACAGTGATTTGCAAAAGGAAAACAATCCTCTAATGTCAGCACGTTAAAAAAAAAAACAAAGTGTGTGTTATTGTTTGCTGAAAATGAAGTGGAACTGTACTTTGTAACAATTAAAATAATTTTTGGATGTCAGTACTAGGAAGATATAATTCATCCAGCCATCATGCACAGTTCCTTTTTTATAGCAGCTTGTGGAACCTTGAGTTATTACTAGGAGTCTTTGAGGTCAAAAACAAATATTTTCCTAGCAAGCTACAGAACGTTTGTTTGTCACAAGAGTTCCCTTGATTCAGACATATTTACAACCTATAATCAGGCTGCAGTACCTTATACAAGTATTCAAGGCCGCACAAAGGTCAACTACCACCCCTTCAATCTGAGGATACAAGAGAACTATGAATGGAGTGGATAACCTAGAATGCCTTTAGTTGAAAGTGGAAAGAAATAATGACAAAAAGTTGACTGTACTTTTGTTTCCAGAAGGGCAGATCACAGAGAGGGTGTGGCTTCAAAATAAATGTGCATACTCACTTACGCATACCTATCAGTATTTACTTGTTTCATATTTCCAGAATAAATATTCAAAGATACAAGTGACTATCATGGCTCTAAATACATTCTGATATGTTCTGAGAGGAGACCTTATATCCTTAGCCGATATCGGCCAATTTGTAAGAAAATAAAATTGACTCCTTTAGTCAGAGCATGATTTTTACTAATAAGTGCCAGGCCCTGACCAGGAGCCTCCGCAGCTTGCACCACCCATCGCCCCTGTCATCGCTGCCAATACATCTACTAACCATCTCACTCGCCTGCAAGTGCAACAGTTCAGATTATTCCAGGTCCCCAAAGCTAAAGGAATGGCTGGGGAGGCACGTATTAGTAATTTTATTTATGTGTATTGTATTCATAAACAATCATTCTTCTCCTCATCTCTAAATTAGAAAAGCAGTGCCACCATGTGACAGATTCTCCTAAGTGTGTTGTTGACAATTAAGTGCTGGTCCCAGCACCGGAAACCAATTAAGTGCTGGTGCTGAGCACCAGAAACCACTGGCTCAAATTAAGCACTGCCTTTAGTGTTATAGTCTAGAGTGTAGCTTTGAGTGGTTTCGTTTTATACTGTGCTTAAATAACAACGGCCAAGCCACTAGCTCTTTGATTTCAAGAGTGTGAGACTCATCTAATCAAAGGTCTGTGAGACACGGATGGTCCTTGATAGGACAAACGCAAGAAGAAGGAAAACTATCAAATCGATACCATTGGTCAATCATAGGCAGCAAAGCCAATCAATAATGAGCAAGAGGATTAGAATCAACAGAGGGAGACAAGCTGATTGGGAAAAAGGCAGGGACAACAGAATGGGGAAAAGTGGATAGGTTTGTTGGGAAATGCAAGGAGAGGGAAACGTGGAGACCAGGTGAATATGGTTCAGAGTTAGAGAGGAATGGAAGACAAAGTGCAAGTTTGTAGTGTCCCCCCAATAAAAGTCCAAATATGAAAGAGTAGAAAAAAAGAGGGAAAGGGAGAGGCTAGCTGAACAGGGCTGCATGAGATGGGACTTTGGAATAAAATATAGCAGCTATGTATGTTTTAAAGTAATTTTGATTTAAGGGAAAATATCGGACGAATTCAACTTGACAATAGTAAACAATTTCACTCAATTGTGATGGAGTATAATCACACAAATGTATGATTCTGCAGAAATTCCTTGTTCCATAGACAGAGAGCCTTTGATCTCGTATTGACAGCATCTAATCCGCCTCTGATTCAAAGTATCTTTTTAATAGTACTCATGGTATTACTTCACTAGCAAAGAGTGACATGACAGGACAAAATTCTTGTCACACCATTAGCCACTCAGCAACCATCTAATTAGTGTTGAAGGGATGGGGTAGGCAAGGAGTGGAAACCAGAGAAGGTAAATATAACTCAGCACCCCTATTTACTTTACACAGCAGTCTTCATGACCCTTAACATAAGAGGTAACCAGGGCAGTACAAAGGGCTAACTAAGGGAATGCCAGGGGCAGCAGCTGCTGTTCCTCGCTACCCCTATTTAACATCAAACTCACAAAACACGATGGAAGGATGCCTGCAACAAGCCCAACCATTGGCAATCCCTCGGGGTATCATTCCAGTGGCCAAGGCTATGCCCAGAAGGGCATACCTTCCTCACTGTGCCACTGCAACTAAGTTATACTGACTGAAGAGCTCCATTCGGGGTGAAACCGGTCTTGGATTGCTTATGTTCTGGTTCCGAAAGGACGTGGACTGTTGATGTTGAAGTGGAGTCAAGACTGATTTGCATATGGCTGGGTCTAAATGAGTTACAACAAACAATTGATGGACGGAATGCTGACAATGCAGCCATTCTCCCCCAGTCAACAGATCTGGGTTAAATCCATCGTTTTTTTGCCCACTACGCCACCCCAGTTTAGACATGGCCATATGCAAATCAGTCTTGACCCTGTGCCTCATGGGAACAGTCCAGCCCGAACTGCCAAGCCATGTCTTCCCTGGACCGGAATCAAGCATCCTAGGACCGGTTTCTGGCTATCAGCCGTCATCAGCCAGGATAGCTTGACTCCAGTGGCGTAGTGAGCACGGGTCCCACGTCTGGGAATACCCATCCCACTTAGGGCGAAAAGCGTTACAACAAACAATTGATGGACGGAATGCTGACAATGTAGACATTCCCCCCCAGTCAACAGATCTGGGTTAAATCCATCGTTCTTTTGCCCACTACGCCACCCCAGTTTAGACATGGCCATATGCAAATCAGTCTTGACCCTGTGCCTCATGGGAACAGTCCAGCCCGAACTGCTAAGCCATGTTTTCCCTGGACCGGAATCAAGCATCCTAGGACCGGTTTCTGGCTATCAGCCGTCATCAGCCAGGATAGCTTGATTCCAGTGGCATAGTGAGCACGGGTCCCACGTCTGGGAATACCCATCCCACTTAGGGCGAAAAGCGTTACAACAAACAATTGATGGACGGAATGCTGACAATGCAGACATTCTCCCCCAGTCAACAGATCTGGGTTAAATCCATCGTTCTTTTGCCCACTACGCCACCCCAGTTTAGACATGGCCATATGCAAATCAGTCTTGACCCTGTGCCTCATGGGAACAGTCCAGCCCGAACTGCCAAGCCATGTCTTCCCTGGACCGGAATCAAGCATCCTAGGACCGGTTTCTGGCTATCAGCCGTCATCAGCCAGGATAGCTTGAATCCAGTGGCGTAGTGAGCACGGGTCCCACGTCTGGTAATACCCATCCCACTTAGGGCGAAAAGCGTTACAACAAACAATTGATGGACGGAATGCTGACAATGCAGACATTCTCCCCCAGTCAACAGATCTGGGTTAAATCCATCGTTCTTTTGCCCACTACGCCACACCAGTTTAGACATGGCCATATGCAAATCAGTCTTGACCCTGTGCCTCATGGGAACAGTCCAGCCCGAACTGCCAAGCCATGTCTTCCCTGGACCGGAATCAAGCATCCTAGGACCGGTTTCTGGCTATCAGCCGTCATCAGCCAGGATAGCTTGACTCCAGTGGCGTAGTGAGCACGGGTCCCACGTCTGGGAATACCCATCCCACTTAGGGCGAAAAGCGTTACAACAAACAATTGATGGACGGAATGCTGACAATGCAGACATTCTCCCCCAGTCAACAGATCTGGGTTAAATCCATCGTTCTTTTGCCCACTACGCCACCCCAGTTTAGACATGGCCATATGCAAATCAGTCTTGACCCTGTGCCTCATGGGAACAGTCCAGCCCGAAATGCCAAGCCATGTCTTCCCTGGACCGGAATCAAGCATCCTAGGACCGGTTTCTGGCTATCAGCCGTCATCAGCCAGGATAGCTTGACTCCAGTGGCGTAGTGAGCACGGGTCCCACGTCTGGGAATACCCATCCCACTTAGGGCGAAAAGCGTTACAACAAACAATTGATGGACGGAATGCTGACAATGCAGACATTCTCCCCCAGTCAACAGATCTGGGTTAAATCCATCGTTCTTTTGCCCACTACGCCACCCCAGTTTAGACATGGCCATATGCAAATCAGTCTTGACCCTGTGCCTCATGGGAACAGTCCAGCCCGAACTGCCAAGCCATGTCTTCCCTGGACCGGAATCAAGCATCCCAGGACCGGTTTCTGGCTATCAGCCGTCATCAGCCAGGATAGCTTGACTCCAGTGGCGTAGTGAGCACGGGTCCCACGTCTGGGAATACCCATCCCACTTAGGGCGAAAAGCGTTACAACAAACAATTGATGGACGGAATGCTGACAATGCAGACATTCTCCCCCAGTCAACAGATCTGGGTTAAATCCATCGTTCTTTTGCCCACTACGCCACCCCAGTTTAGACATGGCCATATGCAAATCAGTCTTGACCCTGTGCCTCATGGGAACAGTCCAGCCCGAACTGCCAAGCCATGTCTTCCCTGGACCGGAATCAAGCATCCTAGGACCGGTTTCTGGCTATCAGCCGTCATCAGCCAGGATAGCTTGACTCCAGTGGCGTAGTGAGCACGGGTCCCACGTCTGGGTATACCCATCCCACTTAGGGCGAAAAGCGTTACAACAAACAATTGATGGACGGAATGCTGACAATGCAGACATTCTCCCCCAGTCAACAGATCTGGGTTAAATCCATCGTTCTTTTGCCCACTACGCCACCCCAGTTTAGACATGGCCATATGCAAATCAGTCTTGACCCTGTGCCTCATGGGAACAGTCCAGCCCGAACTGCCAAGCCATGTCTTCCCTGGACCGGAATCAAGCATCCTAGGACCGGTTTCTGGCTATCAGCCGTCATCAGCCAGGATAGCTTGACTCCAGTGGCGTAGTGAGCACGGGTCCCACGTCTGGGAATACCCATCCCACTTAGGGCGAAAAGCGTTACAACAAACAATTGATGGACGGAATGCTGACAATGCAGACATTCTCCCCCAGTCAACAGATCTGGGTTAAATCCATCGTTCTTTTGCCCACTACGCCACCCCAGTTTAGACATGGCCATATGCAAATCAGTCTTGACCCTGTGCCTCATGGGAACAGTCCAGCCCGAACTGCCAAGCCATGTCTTCCCTGGACCGGAATCAAGCATCCTAGGACCGGTTTCTGGCTATCAGCCGTCATCAGCCAGGATAGCTTGACTCCAGTGGCGTAGTGAGCACGGGTCCCACGTCTGGGAATACCCATCCCACTTAGGGCGAAAAGCGTTACAACAAACAATTGATGGACGGAATGCTGACAATGCAGACATTCTCCCCCAGTCAACAGAGTGGCATGTGGGCAAAAGAACGATGGATTGGAATGCTGCTCCCAGAGATTGCCAGTGGTTAGACTTATTCCAAACATCCTCCAATCACCTTTTTGTGTTTGATGTAATACCCCTATTTGACACACAACTGTGCTTAACATTGATCTATCCAAATGCCAGAAGTTTTTGTGCTTGGATTTGTGATATTACACGCCAGCTTCCACTGACCTTGGACCAACCCCTACCAAGATATGGTATCAGAATATTGCAACCAAAATATCGTCTTACAGGACTATTGAGTTCTAAGCAAAGTTTACAAAATGATTGCCCATTGTTAATAATAGAAAGTGTACACCCAAGGTGACCATATTTTTGTAAATTATATTTAGGACGCAATCATTTTATCAGACAATATTTTTGCTAAGGATCTTCTGACACAATCTGGTAAATTACCCAATGGCTTTCTTAGGATAACAAGCATTTGTAATGCAATAGGTCTCACATTAACGTAGTCTTCCTGGTACTACGTTAGCAACCTCTGCCTTATTGGGTTGATACTATGCAGAATGACTGAATAGCCACCAAATAGCCTGCTCTGAATGGGTACACAATGGATTAAGGGCTCCAAAAAGAGTCTTAACTAGTTTACCCTGCAATAGGTCTCGCATGTATGCAAGTTTAAGCTATTGGCATTGTCAATAACAATGCCTTTTATTTATGTTTTAAAAACAAAAAACAAAATAAAAGGCGTTGTTATTTGCAATACCAATAGCTCAAACTTGCATACATGCGAGACCTATTGCAGGGTAAACTAGTTAAGACTCTTTTTGGAGCCCTTAATCCATTGTGTACCCATTCAGAGCAGGCTATTTGGTGGCTATTCAGTCATTCTGCATAGTATCAACCCAATAAGGCAGAGGTTGCTAACGTAGTACCAGGAAGACTTCCCTGTAACAGGTTTTCTAGATTTAGACACGACAAAGGTATCTACATTTAATCTAAATAAAAATAGTTTAAATATTCAGTGGGTAACCAGAAAGTTTTGCAGGTGTGGCTTCCTGTCGTACGCACGACACCCCTGAAATAAGGTATCCAGGTAAATGTTCCCTAACTACCAAACAGGTGGCAATGAAGAACTAAGTAGCTTACACTGTACGGCACCATCCCTCGCCTCCCTCGCCTCCCTCACTGATGTAGTGGAAATGAATGCATCGCACACGGTGTCCCTCACTGCACTGCACCTTGCCTCTCTTTCTGGTGCAGTGAGGCTACTGCACTGTGCACTGGTACCCGCACTGTACTGCACCCATCCCTTGCCTCCCTCACTGCTGCAGTGAATGCTCATCACTGTACAGGAGGTTTCCTCATATGGCAGCAGAGGGGGTGTCACTGCACTCGCGGACTACAAAACTGACAGAGCAGTGGGGCGCCCATGTGCGTTTTATTTGAAACTGACTAGGCCCTCACAGTGCAGCAGTGACAAGCGGTGACTGAACCATACCTTGCCCCCACAACACTACACCAGAGACAAGGTGCCACTGAACATGTACCTGCATTGCTCACACTACAACAGCAGCAATCAAAGTGAAGTGAGGGGAGGGGCGGGGTGGAAGAGTCACTGCTCACCTAACCGAGCAGCGCTCACCAAAAAGCAGTGATGTTGTGTCTATATTCCTATCGAGCCTCCCTCACACTGCAGCAGGGGCCAGAAGTTACTGCATTCATACCTCAACTCTGATACTAGCAGTGGCAGGCTGCCCTCGTATGTCGAGCTCTCACACTGCAGCAGTGATCAGATGTTACTGCATTCACTGCTCAGCTCTGACTCTGCAGCACTGATTTGCTGCCCTCGCACACGCGGATCCCTTTAGTCATAGGGCAGCAGTGGGCAGTTGTTACTGCATTCATATTTCGGCTCTGTAGCATAGATTGACCCACCCGGTACGTACTTCAGGCTCTTGGGCTGTACCAGTGACCGGTAGTACTGCACTCACTGCATCAGCTCCCCGTTATTGTAGCACCGAGGCTTTCCCCGTACGCTTTAAGTGATTTGCCCAGAATCACAGGATGTTGAGCCGACGCTTCGGTAGCTCTGGTTGTTATGTCACATCTCCACTTTTTTTTTACCTCAAACCAACATTTGCATTAAGTAAACCTCAATATAATGCTTAATTCAAATAAATACAGCAGAGAAAACACATCAACAACTTGGCAGTCGTGATAATCATTTGCGCTGCATGGAAAAGTGTTGAACAGAGGAGATTACTGGATCAATCCATTCACTCCTTCTCAACAATGCATGCGTGTGGGTTAATAAGAATCGTTCTAAGCTCCCTTTATGTCGGGCTGAAGCAAGCACAAGGCACTACAAAACTAAAGTGATAATGTTTTGGAGAGCGCACTGCAGAAGCGGAGGGGCTCTGGGCCAGGGCCGGTTCTAGAACGGTTCAGTGGCCCAGCGCCGATATTACCCGATGAATGTGCTGGATAGAAAATATACCTGCAGGTCTACGGGCTGTGAGGGTCGGTGAGAAGTAGGGGGGGAGCAGCGCACTGAGTACGGGGGTCACCAGTAGCGCCTGGCCTGTGACAGGGTGAAGGTATCATCGCAGCTCACCGTGACTCCCGTTCAGCGCAGGCTTTCTTCTCAGGACTTCATAGTTTAATTTGGCATCAGTATAGCGCTGTCCGCGGCCCACGACCCCAAAGCGCTTGTAAATGCCGCAATCCTGAGAGAGGGCCGTTGTTGTGCTGCAGAGCCGAGCGGCCGCGCTCACTGAAGTCCGAAACGCTGTCCGCGCTCATTTCACAGAGGGGAGAGTCTTTCCTCTGCAGCCTGAGTCCCGCACCAGGACTCTGAGCCTGCGTTTAGCTCGAGTTTAGCAAGAGTCTTCCTGAAATGGCTTGGAAGTGTGCTTTTAAGGGACGCTAGCACCTATGTGCCCGTCCTCCCCACTTCTGATTACGTGAACGGTTCAGAGGCCCAGCGCCGATATTACCCAATGAGCGAATGCGCCAAAAATGTTTTTTATTCAGTAAGCATTTTAATTTCCAAGAAAGGGCTCTTCTTAAATTATTTGTAAATGCTTCCACCGTCCCTCTAAAATCATCTTGTTAAGCATTCTTCTGTCAGAGCAGCTGCGACTTGCGGGAGGTGGTGGGGGATGCCCCGGGGGAAATGAGGTGATTTATGGCAAACATAAAGCGCGGTCGCCCGGCACAATTCTATCATCCAATGCTGCCGCTGTAGTTACAGAGGCTGATCCCACAAAGGAGCGTCTCCAGTTACAGATGCAGGGTCGTGATCTCCAAAATAAATAAACAACGCTGCACACTGCACGCAATTAAAACAAGTGCGAGCAGAGCGGATAAGAAATGTAGTTAGGCTTCGGGACTACACGGAAGTCAGCATAGGATCAAGAGCAAACCGAAAACTAGATAACAACAGCAATGATACAGGTAAACCAATCACCAGAGGAAAAACATGGAGTTTGAGCCAACATTCAGATTACTTTAGGTCTCGCTGAGACAGCGCATGCAGCGCTTGCGCTGCCAAGGCGAGACCTAAAAATGAGGCAGGGCTGACATACCTTGTGCACTCACCATTAGGGCATTTTTATTCCTTGAGTGTCTTTTTGAACAGTCAATTACGCTTCAGTACATGAAACATGATCGGGTAGACTCTGAAGAGTGGGGTGGAGAGAAGATGCAAGGCCACCAGCCATCCTCATAGGATGCACTCTGGTAAATATGTTGACACAAGAAACAGCTGCTCCTCCTGAGTGTGACACGGTTTTGAGTTCCTTATTCAAGTACAAGGTTTTTTACATTTCTCAGCTGATCAACAGGCTCGGCCTCCTTTACAGCTTTGGGTTGTGCGTTCCTGAGGTCAGCCTATTTTAACTGTTAGATATTTTTTTCAAGCTCAGCTGTGGTGATGGCTGAGTGGATTCTTGTTATTGGCGAAAGACAACGATGCAAATCCCTGGCATGTAAATTTTTAGCTATTCAGTGAGGCTTGAAGTGTGGTGCTCCTCACGCAGCATAGAAAAGGTACAGTCTTTTTGGCCCAATTTACAAAAAGAAGCATAAAAGTAAGGGCAGATAATTAAATCTCTGCTGGAAGGTACTTGTATATGTTTTTCAATTTACAAACATTCCAAATAGGGCGAGCATAACCTTTGTTACTTTGGAGTAATTTAGCCTAATTTCTTTAATTTTACGTTATTCTTCTTACACAAAATTCCTGGAATGGCTTCATTAAGCCATGTTGCTTAGAAATTTTCAACAAAAGCACCCTTCGCTGTAAAACGTGAGAACACACCAGAATAACGTGAACAACAGATCGCGAGCGGCTTATGATAGCAATTATTTTATATTTGCATTTTCCTTTTTAGCTCGAAATGCATTCTTACTGCCAAAGGGGAACTCGAGAATGCATTTCACACTACAATGCAACGCAAATACCAGTTTGCCATTTCACATACATACTCATCAATTCACGTATTTTTCCAAACTGTCGTGTAAATATGCAAAAGCAAATTATGTGAATTTCACACATCCCTAATTTCTAGTAGAATACCTAGAAAGCTGCACCACACACAAGTTTCCAGGCTTACTGCTGGGACACCCACATGAAAGTCGGTGTCAGGACCTATTCCCCTTGTGCAGAAATATACAAATATGATTTTCATCACAGGAGCGACGTATCCCACAGTTGAAATGCACCTTATTTCTTTTTTTCTCCCATGGAGCTACACCCTCAGAAAATCTCGGGGTGATTGCTCCCCCTGCCATTTTGGAAGCAGAGATACCCCAGCTCTTTGCTGGATTAACTACCCAACCATATCCAGGGTGAGAGAGGGTAGGATTAGGGTTTGTGAAAATCCAAAAATGTATGTTTGCGTGGGCATTCACAAACTTAATAAGCTAACCACATTTTATTTCAGCAACTTCCCACCCCTTGAGTGGGATTTACTCCTGCAGATTTATCTGCACTCGGGATGGAGAAATCTGCAGACGTAATAAGTACCTCAATTATTTTTTTGTGACTCAATATACATCGGCAAATGGTCTTTGAGCAGGCAGGCCAGGACCTGAACAAACCTCCTTTTCACCAAGCACAACCGTGATATAAGCGTCTGTGCCATACACTTAACAGGCTTGTTTATATATACATGTACATTGCGCAAGCCAGGGTGAGATCTGGGAGTGTTGATCCCTTCAAGCAGCCGCGGCTCGTGCAGGTAAGAGCTGTGGGGCGGTGGGTCCGGGTGGTGGGGCGGGGAGATTTGACAGAAAATGAATTACTTATTCAATTTTCCCTCGTGGTCATCTGTCGAATCCCCCCCCCAACCTGGCCTTACCGCTCTTACCTGCACGGGCCACTCCTGCCTTCAAGTCTCCTCTGCCGTAAAGTTGACACATGATACATGACTCCACATGAGCAAGCACCCATTGAGTGTTACAGTACATGTTGGTCTGTGCTTGGCTTCATGAGACATGTACCAGTAGGGTTGATGACATTGAGAGAAGTTGCATCTGCTATTCGTGAAATGACTTACGACAGTGACATTGGTCAAGTAGAGTAGAAACATGAAAACCAGAGTATATTGAACTATGATGTTCACAATGCACCCCAGAAGGTCATGCATGACTCTCCATGTTTTCTCAACATAGCAAGATTCATCCTGACTGGAGGAAAACTTGCTGCTGTTTTTCATCACCGATCGTGACTACTAGATTACGATCGTTTTTGCCCTACTTTGAAGGAGATTGTTATTATTCATTCTTAATATCTGGACTTGGATTATAGATATTCCTGGTTGGGGTTATGACCTTAAGGACATCATCTTCTGTATATCCTTCACTACTTATGGAGGCTCATTGATTTCCATCACACTTAACGCCCTGAAGAAGTCCTGTATCAGGACGAAATGCGTCGGCTGTGTTGTGTTCCTAACATGAAAATGGAAAAAGAGATGATATCAAGGAACTCTCTCCCTCTTATTGATTGCACTTGGACTATATAGTTGTCCCAACCGACCTGATTGACTTAGTGTGGTGCACCTGTGCTTCTGTTTTAATTGTTTGAGTTCCTGTAGGAACAAGCATTGTAACGGTGGGTGCTGCTCGGTGTGCACATACACCCTTGATAAAATTTGTAAGGGATTTAATTTTGGGAGTAATTGAGGGTTAGGTGCTGGCAGTAGGAAGGTTCCACTTTTATATTCTTTTGTTTGTACAAGATTCTGAGTAGGCCTGCCGGTGCACATCTACCATTTAACTTACTACCCCTTGCACGATTTGCCAGCTGAATGTTGAGTTGTCAGCCCACATGCATTGTTTCATTAATATCC
Source organism: Triturus cristatus (assembly GCF_964204655.1). Classification (NCBI taxonomy): domain Eukaryota; kingdom Metazoa; phylum Chordata; class Amphibia; order Caudata; family Salamandridae; genus Triturus; species Triturus cristatus. Next base: position 256,566,711 of record NC_140586.1, read on the forward strand.
CCTCATACATTTTCCAGAAAGCATTTAATCTGCTTCCATTCCTTGAACATTTGGCGTGCTACGTTATTTTGTACTTCAAAGTCCACCTATGCTGCCCCAAGTGCTGCAGTTGTGTTTGTTGCAGCAGTTACTGTTGTCATTTTGCAACGTTGTTAGTTCTGTAGGCAACTGTTGTGATATGGAATTGTATCCGTGACTGCTTGGCTACTAAAGCTCAGGGAATCTAAAGTTCTCAGATTCCTGAACTGGCTCTGCTGCTCTTCTGGAAAGAAAGTGGATCAAATAAGTATTCGTTTGTTTCCCATGATTGATATATATAACCGAGTATCAGGTCTTAGCTGCTGTGTATTAGACATCATCGATGCTATTCGGATTGTGTGGCTACTACCAAACATCTCTCAGGTGCATAGTTGGTGATAGAGTGTGAACTTTTCAGAGGGTTTGCCGCAGTGAACCACAACAATGTATGTCATGGTGTGGTCGCTGGACCTACCATGTGTACTACAGTCACACACTATTTATTTATTTCCTTTATCAGCAGCAAAACATCGCGCTGAGCAAAATGTTAATTATGCCGACAAAATTCAAGCATTTGCAAATTTTGCATCTCATGAAATTGATGACATTACCTGAAATGCTGCATTACACATTTATGCATAATTTTAGGCCATGGGAGACAGGTTCACAAAGAAAAAAGTCTCTTTATCGAGAGTCTATTTCTACTTCAACCCAGATCCTTCTGGTATCTTGCTTGCCTTTTGAAAATGAGGTGCTCTCTCATGTGAAATTTGTATTCAAGCTTAAGGTGAATCACATTGTGGGTAATTTAAGTAATTATCTGGAAAATATCCTAATATTTCACTGAAAAGTAAGCAATTTCATACCCCTAATTAGAATCAGGTTTGTCACCCTCTCTTACTGCCTTCTGTTGTTCACCTTCTTGTGTTTGGTGTGACAGCTTAGATCATTGGGCAGCAACTTTAGTGCATGACCGTGCTAGTTTCATCCTCAACCATATTACTTCTGCTGTTCAGTGACACTGGTTCTAACAACTCCTCTAATCTGTACAGGAAATCATGGTGGCACAGTGATATGCGACTTCCTAAGCCAGAACCCATAGTTCTCGTTGTAAACTCTGCAAACCAGTTTGATACATCACTCTCAAGTTCATGGCGTTCCTTCTGCGGCTGGTGGGCAGTCACATATTGGGGCAGATTTATGAGGCCCGTTGCGCCATCGGAACGTCACTTTTTGTGATGTTCCGTGGCGCAGAAGCCTGCGTAATATTTATTAGGCAGCACTGAGCCACTTTTTGTGGCTTAATGCTGCCTCATAAATATCAGTCCCTTTAACGCAGTGTTCTGCGTTAAAGGGGCGAGCAATGGGTGTTGCTGGGGGCGTTCCCGGCAACATCCATGGCCTTTTGACATTGCCCCAGATTTACGAGAAATCGTAAATCTGAGGCAGCGCCAAAAGCTTACGCCTCCCCAGGGGAGGCGTAAGGGAGGCGCAACGGGGATAAATATCTTTATTTCTCCTTGTTTTTCCTTTTTCTATGTGCGCTGCATTCTGCAGCACCCATACAAAGAGGAAAAATCTCTTGTGATTATTTTTGTACAGAAAGGTTTCCCTTCCTGTACAAAAATATTCATCTCCGCAACGCAGGCACCCTTGCACCATGGTGCAGAGGTGCCTGCGTTGGCGCAGGCAGCCCATTGTGCACCGGCGCAGGGGAAAAGGACAGGAATGCGCCGCATTTTATAGATACGGCTCATCCCTGCCCTTTTCTTTTGCCGTAGGGAAGCGCAGCAGGAAGGCCTGCTGCGCTTCCCTACGGCAAAACCTCCTAAATCTGCCCCATTGTTTCTCACCCAAATGTCCCCAGTGCAGAACAAGGGTCAACTTTGCTGCGTGTTAACACTCACACCAACTGTGCAATGTTTGGCATAGCCCAATAAATCTTCCATGAATGTCAGCTCAATACATTTCAGAGGGAGTAAACGATTTTTTACATGGTATATGTGTATGTACACCAAGCAGATATCCTTTTGCAAACAGTTTAGAAGTAGTAGCTGCCGCTAGTGTGTGTGTTGCACTCAGAGGACATTGATGCTCATTAATAAAGATTGTATAATTTGGCAGCCATGATTGTTATTTACAAATGAGCTTGCCAGATTGCTCTTGTGTGGCTCGGGCAAAATTGTTTTTCTGCTGGCGTAATTTCGAGTAATTTCTGGCATTTCGTATTATACTTGTTACAAGTAATGCCTGACATTACGCCACTATGCCACATCGCACTATTTTCCACCCATTCAGGGGGAAATCCTATTGCAGGAGCACGAGAACAATGTGAATGAACAACGCAAGCAGGACCTGCTGCTGTTCGGTTCTTGTGAGATGTAGGCTCATTTTTGTGCCACATGCATCCTTTCGTCCTAAAAGGACGTGGGGACGAATTTTGCTGTAGATAGTGATAAATGCTGCATTTCGTGTCATTTCCCAAAATTCTGCGTAGTTGCACAAAAGCAAATTACATGAATTTCGCACAATTTCGTTCGGTGAATTTTGCAAAGAGCTCACTCATTGCTTGTTGGCAGCTGACTCGGTGTATCTATTTCATGTCTGCAGAAATGAAACACAACCAGGTCGTAAATGTAGGACACTAATCAAACGAGGAGTTATTTCTTAGCAACCGAAGACATCAAGAGAATAAAAATGGTAGATAGATCAAATTAAAAAAGGGATAAACTCATGAAAGGAGAGAAGGAGCTTAAGGGAAGATGAGATGAGTAAAGCTGTTGGGGGAGGGGGAACCTGATCCTGGCAGCTGAGAGAGTGATGCTCTGAAAGCTGACAGATTTGAATTGCAAAGAGTTTAAGGGAGCAAGCTGTGGATGAAGGGTGTGCTGCACGCTCACTCTGGAGACAGCTGCACAGAATTTGTCCTTTACAGTAGAGATGTGTGCTTGTGATAGACACTGTTATAGATAACTTAAAGCTGTTAAATGGAAAACATGGTCTTAAAAGGGTCCACAAAACATTGCCTCGAGTCACAAAAACGTCCTAGATTTGCACTTGTAGTAGTTCTCCTGCAAACTGTGGCAGAGTTATGGGCAGATTTACAAGCCCCTTGCGATACTTTTGCGCTGCCGTTGTGTCACCTTTGTGACTCAGCAGCGGCATAAAAAATGCATACAATTTACAACGTGACGCATCTAGAGAGATGAGTCACATTGCAAAGCCCTGCGTCACATTATACCTGCGTCAGGTATGATGTATGGAGGGTGGATGTTCCCACACAGGAAAGCCTCGTAAAAGTGACGCAGTGAAATCTACAATATTTCACTGCATCACTTCTAGGATGCCACTGTTTCAAAATCTTTCGCTTGAAGCAGGCGTAAGGAGTGATGCAGTGTAGTGGGAATAGGGCTCAAAATGCATTGCTGGAGTTGTGTCGTGCTTGCGACATGACTCCAGCAATGCGTGACTTTTGCCCCAACAGATGCGTCAGAATTTCTGACGCATCTGTCAATCCTTGCGCCATGGGGCGCCGTATTGTAAATACGGCACATACATGGGGGCGCAAGGGTTTCTCAGGGTGGCACAGGCAAAGTGACGCATCTCTACAGATGCATCACTTTCTTGTAAATCTGCTCCGCACTCTTTTTTGCAATTGACAAACATAGCTAGCAGTGGGCCTAGATAGTTGTGCCAGTCACGGGTGCCTGTACTACTCAAAATGCCATGTGACCTTGGTTACATTGCTCTGCCACCAATGTGGATGAATAAGTAGAAAAAATTCTGCATGGGGGAATGGCAGCGTCACTGTGCAATTGCATATTTTTTTTCTCCAGACCATTTCCCTACAAACCCACAAAGTCTGGGAATGTTGCATTCTCCTTCCCACCCTAGAAAGGGGATTTACTCCGGGGACCCCTGGGGTTCTGCAACGCCCACTCAATGTGTCCGCGACTTCTTAGCAAACTTGATATTATTAACAGATAAATAATGCGTAAATAAATAAAGAAGCAAAATATAAAACTGAAAAGGGTAAAACATTTTGTAAATGTGAAGAAATTTGAAATTGGAGGCTAAAAATTAAGCTGCTATCCTCAGATTGATTAACTGGAGTAGTGCATCAAACAGAATATAGTCTAGATGATGGGTTGCCTTATTTGAATTTTGAAGCCTTAGAAAAGCAGTGCTGTGGGCCAGCCACGGCGTGTTCCAGTATGGCATGGACTGTAATGTCCTCGCCGATCTGGAACAGGGATTGCATACAGACAGGAGGCCGCGCCATGTGTCCCACCTGCATGCCCACCCGTACACAGAGGCAGCAGTCGGCCTCTAGGCCCCCCTTGTTTCCTCACCACCAGCCTCTTCGTGGTGGGATCACCGCCATAAAACTGCTGGCAGTGAGGAAACTTGTAATATGCTTGGTGGAGCTGCAGCTGCACCACCTAGCACATTGCGTCCTCAAGACCGCCGCATAACCGCCTGGTTGAGGCAGTCTCATGGCGGTCTGACCGCTGCAGTTGTAATACTGTGGGTGGTACCGCAATGCAACAGTTGTCGACCACCCCCGCGACTACGGCGGCCCTAAGGACCGCAGCAGTTGTAATTAGGGGCCTAATCCCCCTGTCCCTGTGAAAATTAATGTGTCCTTGTGTAATGTAACTGGCGCTCGTGTAAAGTGCCTCAAGTCTTACTAGTCGACTTTGCGCTATTTAAAACAAGCTATGCGGGCTGCGGAAGGGGCATGCCATCCCAGGAGTGAGGAGGTGAGAGGGACAGGCCAGCAACTAATGGACAAAGGGCATGCAGCAATGGAATTGAGGTGGTGGTAGGTACGGTCAAGCAACTAACAGAATGCGGATCCTGGAAAATAAAATAAGTATATATTAAGTGCGTGCCCAGTGGAAGGACTTTGCAGCCGGAAGTAGCACTTGGTCCAAGATCCACAGCAAGTACGATGATATGAGGTCAAACTGGAAGTTGCAGGCAGGAGTAGGCGCTGACTAACAGAAAGGAAACAAGGGTGATGTGGAAGCTAACAAAAGGTAAGTAATGAGCGGGCTCTAAGCCCCTTTTAAGATTGTTTTTTGTTACAAGAGATTTTGCAAGCATGGTGCAAGCACCGTGTAGGCGAAACCTAGAAATGGCCGATGTGCATCCTGACGCATGCGCACACATGCTGCGTGGCCCATTACGTGACTGTAGGCCATGCATGCACATGAGTTTTGACACGTGTTTGCATGCCAGTGGCAAAGCCAATAGATGTGCTTTTTAAAGCAGAGGCTGTACCAACTGTTTTGTTGGTAACAGCACATGGGTCTCTTCTCTTTAAGTTGTTTAACATTTATACTTTAGACAAATTGCACGTTTTCAGTTACTTTTGAATCAAATGTGCAAGATAGGAGGCCTGTATCAGTGAAGCACTTTAACACTGCCTTTGCCGGTACTCTACCCAAACCTGTTTGCATACATACGTATTGTTTCAATAGTTTGTACTATCCACTTAGCATATTTGAGTCTTATTTAGTTTATCACAAAACTCAAATTACATTTGGGTTGTTTGCATGACATTTACCGAGTGTAACAATTTATGTAGCACGACCACTGCCATAGGGTGATGCCATTGCATTTTTGCAGACTTATAATCGTCACATCCTAATGAACTTTGGTTACTTCGACATACTGCGCATGCTCCTATTATTCACTGCTGAGGGTAGAAGTTTTCCTGAGTGTTAATGGTAAATAACCAGAGTCCATGAATACCCACCAAATTACTAAGGGAGCTATGCCAGAGGGCAAAATAAGTTCAACTGAATACGTAATTCAACACATTTTGGACACTACTCTCATTTAAAGCATTTGGGAGGAATTTTTGAGTGAGTGTGGAATGGGAAATTCCACAAAAATACAGCCCAGACTTGTTAGTCTAACATATATGCTGACACGAAAATGTTTCAGCACTCAGGCCTCAATTACGACTGCGATAACGAAGTTAAAGGTTGGAATTACTATTGGGTCTGCAAAAACACCACAGATCTCAGTTTCCTAAGTACCCCTATATCTAATGGCTTCTTCTAAAAGGCACACATATCATGGCTGCTGTGCATGCATTTGGAAACCCACACTCATCAGTGGGTGCACAGTATCTCGCCTCTACAATGTACTTATCTCAGAATTATTTTCTAGATAAAAGGAGGAATGAACCAGTCTCACTGGAAATGCCCCCTAACTTGTGAGTACTGATTAGTTTATTCTTTTGTTTTCTTTGGGGGAAAGGCTGCACGGTCACATTGATCTGTTGGTATTTTAAGGTAGTTCATCACAGTACTGAATTCTATGTGGCCTCAGTGGTTGACGGAACCACTCTACAGAATGTGATGTGAGCCCCCATAGAATCTCACTCACAGATGTACACAGGCTTTACACTGAATGGGGGATTCCTGAATTGTGTCCCCTGACCTGCCCACATCATCAGGGCTGCGGGGTTCTGTGTGGCACCCCAACCTGCCTGAAGAGGTGTTACACAAAAAGATGGGGTGCATGCAAAAATGATGAGGGGACTCCCTTACATCAGAGATATCCTCAGACTTTAATCAGAATGGGGTCCCCATAGGCCCCCATGACCCCCAGGGGCTGCAGTGGACTCTGTTACACCCCCATCTCATCTGCACAGAGTTAGCTCCTCTTGCCAACATTGTAAACATCTGATCTGTGACATTGTACATGATCTGTGGTATTCCCCCTACCTCGACATGTGCTTGATGTCAATAATGGAGGTGATGAATAATGTCAGGGGTTATTCATTTATTCAGGCCTTTGGTGATACTAGCTCTTCTGCATAAGGGGTAAAACATTGAATGGTTAAAACACTACTGTGGGTGGGTTTCCACATCTTTTTCTGTGTCTGTACCCAGGCACTGGAGACCACCAAATATCACACAACAAGGAGGGGGCTGTTTGTATTCATATGTATACACCCAAAAAGTAAATATTTATAACCTGCAAGATCAGCTGCTTGTCTTCACCAGATACGAACCAGTTTCTGGAACCACCTACCACGCCACACACATCCCACCTCCCATTAAAGAGCTCCACTGCCCCAATACACAAACAACCCCATTTTAAACCCCTCACACACACCTTCAAAGTATTATATAACACTGGCCCAGCCTACCTCAATAGCCTAATACCATTTTACAAACCACACAGACACCTTTGTGTGGCCGGACTCCTACTTGCAAAGGTCCTATGCGTATGCAGAGCTAGAACCAGTGGCAAGGCCTTCTCCTACATTGTCGACCTGCTGCCACACATCAGATCCGCTGCTTCAATTCTTTAGATCTGCAAGAAACTGAAGACCTTCCTGTTCTAACAGAGCCACCTGCCTGCTCGAGGAGAAGCTAGAATTGCACTAGTTTCAGTCCCAGGATACCCACCCCTATACAAATTAACATGACATGACATAACATAACATAACATAACATAACATAGAATAACCACTGGAGTAGGACTCAATGGCCCTCCTACGTTGAGGAGGAGTTTTACTGTTGACTCTGATTGTTCTGTTGTGTTCATTGTAAGGTTTTTTCCTTTTCTGACCTGTGACCCAGGCCCTCTTAGGACAGACTGTGGCACTAGTCCTGTTTCCAGGTCCACTACTTTAATCAATGGTTGGATCATTGCCTGTAGCTGTCAACATCGGAGGGTGGTTATCTGCTCTGTTGAATGGACATTGGTTGGGCCTCTATTGCAAGTCTTCATACTTTTTAATGTCTTGCCCTCTCGCAAAAAATATTTTCATGAGGCTCGCAAAAATGACTAAAATATTTTCTTACATCTGTTTTAGAAAAATGACAAACATATTTTCTAAGAGCTGTTTCAGAAAATGTTAATCACTGCAAGCAAACTTAAGAAATTCAGTTGAGCCTGAGGCAGAGATTTCTGATGTGAAGTAAAGTCGATGAATTTACCATAATAAATATATGCACAGTAAAACAAAGCAAGCATGCAAAACATGTCAAGTGGGGTCGTCTGCTATGGAAGCATTACTTACGAATGGCCCCTTATCAGACTTGAGGGGATGAGAAGACACAGAGCAGGATTCTCTATTGTGTGAAAGCAGGGACATTTTGTAAGAGTTGTCCAAAATTGTTAAGAAACTTCTGAACTCAGCAATGTCTTTATGGGGTAGAGTGAATGTGCTCTCTTCATTCCAGCTATAACTGTTCATATTGCCTATCAAGTCAACAAAGCTTTATTCGATTTCTGTCTTAAAACATCATAAAAGCACATACAATCACAGTACATTACACAGTAAGAATAAAAAGTATGAGAATGTAAAAATTGTTCATTTTGATCTGCCATCTAGCTCCTCTAAGACATGAGTTCATTGCTGTCATGTTTTCCATAATATATCAGACATTCATTTTACATTGGTTTTCCTACTTTTAAATATACGTTTTACAGACATTGATAATCTCCATACTACGCGTTCATTTTCCAGTAACTGTAATGATATAAAAGCAGGACGGCATTGTTTAAGACCCAGTGACTTTAAAATTGGTAAAATCCATATTTTCCTTTGCGCATCATAACATTTGCAAAATAAAACAACATGAAGTGTTGATTGTTCTGAGTGTTCATCGCAAGGAGAGAAGTCCATAACTCTTGACCAGTCGTTCATTCTTAGGAAGCTTGTTAATCTATGTAGAATTAATCACACTTAACAGAGACAAAGGATAACAGAAAAAAGCAAATCTTGCAGTCAAGGATGCAAAAAGTGGGAAAATCAATAGATTTTATAATACTGCCCTCACACACCCGAGAGTGTCATGCTTCATCATTGGGCCGCATCATACACCAAGGTGCAGACCAACACCTTTGATGGAGCGCAATTTTTTTAGAGTGAATGATGAAAAAAATGGTGGTGAGGGTAAAGTATAAAAGACAGAATAGTTAGAATAAACACAATTTTGTGCTATTCAAAAAGAAAGACAACAGATAGTCTCTCAAAGTCAAGGGACCAAGGAAAGCAGAAAGAAATTTAAAACTGTCTAGGGGTTGACTTTTGTACTTTATTCATGTCAACCTCTGGCAGGGTTAAAATGAAAAGTATGGGGTCTCTAGGGCAGGTAACGACCCTATAATCCCCCTGCTAAAACCAACATGTTTCTGCCAGCTATTCGTGTGCCCAGCCGGGTCACTCTGGCATTCGTCAGGGTGTTGGTCCCTATGTTGTACCCCTTGTCGAGTACTTATTACCTTGGGTGTTCGGGACAATATGCCCGTCTCGCTCTGTTTTAGGAAATTCCAAGAGGAGGAACATATCTATAGGAGGAAGAGGAAAACAGTGGATAGTCATTCCCTCTAAACTTCCTGTTAGAAAATGAAACATCATTCTATGTCCCACGCATCCATCATATGCGAGCCATGTTATCGCACTACAGCCCATTAACCAGCACACCCAGTGATCAGCTGTGGAAAACACTAGCACACAGACCCCCCCACACACAAGTGTTCGGTGGGTATACCGAGTCATTCTTTTATCTATGTGTCCTGGTAGTAATCAGAACCTCACTCACACGATATTGCTAAAACCATGCTCAATATAATACTACAAACTGTGTAATCCCCCAATTATTTGATCTCTCTCACCCCTTCTGTGTGTCCATCTCTACATAAAACGTAGACATACTCACAAGGGTTTACGAGAATTTTTCTAAACCCGGGGCTGCGGGGGCGGGTGCTCTTGTAGTCACACTCTGTATCAAACAGACTTTTGTCAGTATCTCCAAGCAAAAAGACTCATTTTTACACCACAGAGACGCTTAATTCAAAATCGCTTCCTTTAGAAGGAAGAGATCGACTGCGTAATTCAGGTGCCTGCCACATCCTACTTTGTTTCGGGCGGTGGTCAAAAGAATGTAAAACCAACTCCCCAGTAATCGTAGTATTTGCGTTTTCTTCAACCCCACCCAGACTCTCCTTTAGTGTGGTCAAAGCCCTTAACTGACTACAATTAGATCGTTACTTATACTCGCGCTTCCAAGAAACAATAAACGCTTACTATTCCAAAGAGGCACCCGTTCCTTTTTCCCTCCGTCAGTCCTCTGCCGATACCTCACGCTCCTCTCGTGTTCTATTTAAACACAGGGGAACCTTGTTTCCGTGTGGACGCTGTTAATCACGCCCCTTCTCTTCATTGGCCAATCCCATCGCTGTGTCCCTGACATAGAAAGAGGCCTTCTGTATGCTCTCTAGCCCGGTCCTTCTCAAGGCGGCCATCTTTGAGTTTCACCATGCAAAGTAGTTAGCAAATGCAAAGTAGTTAGCAGCAGTGATAAACCCCAAGGTGTTTCTCATGGTTATGAAGGAGTAGCGGGGGAGGGTTTTTATACGCTCACATTTTATTCATATTCATGAATATTAAGCTTGTAATGTCCTCATCCTATGTGAAAAAACAGTGGATTCAGAGACTGAGATTCAATTTTCCTCTATATTCCCTTCAATGCAGTCATTACAGATCTTTTATTCCTTACATTATATCCGATCTTATTTTGTGATCCCATACAACTGGAACCAAGGAATTCCATCATTTAATCCTAAGGTATGGCTCCTCACCCTCTCAACCCATCTCTGTTCTCTTATTAATAGGAAGCTTGAAATGTCATTCACAGTCTGCGGGATAAAGGGTTTATCCAACACTATCCACCTAATGTCTTTCTCATCATGTTTTTGCTCTAAAAAGTGGGCAGTGAGTTTCGTATTGGATTTACCACACCGAATTGTGCTCATGTGTTCTAGAATTCGAACTTTTACTTTTCGTGTGGTCATGCCCACATATAATAGATTACATGGGCACCTCAGCATGTAAATGACATTTTCAGTGTTACATGTGGTGTGCTGTCTCAGTTCCCATGGACTCCTCAAGCCAACGTCAATATTTTTCCCATTGATTGACAAGGGGCAGGCTCTGCATGATCCACAGGCATAATGCCCCACAACCGGGGGCAAAAAGTGTACACCCATACCTAAGTTACTCATTTCTCTTGATGGTCTAGGACGAGTGTTTACGATGATATTCTTCAAACTGGCACTCTTCTTAAACGCAAATAAGGGGACGGGTTGGTTCAGTCCATTTGAATTAAGAATCTGCCACTTTTTATGGATGATTTTTTTGAGGTTGTTTGAAACTGTATTATATGTGGTCACGCAAATACTCCTGTCCGTGGTCTCTCTCTGATTAGTCTCCAAGAGAACCTCCCTGTTGCAATTCCGTGCTCTTTTTTGGGCCTTTTTAATTACACCCTCTGGATAATCCCTACATCTTAACTTCTCACTCAGGAGATTTGCTTCCTTTTTGTACTCTTCCACATGCGAACAGTTCCTGCGGAGACGCAGGAACTGTCCATAAGGAAGATTCTCTCTCAGGGTCCGTGGGTGGAAGCTCAAAAATGATAGTAAGTTGTTCCTGTCTGTATCTTTGTGGAACACACTACTAATCAGGCCACCTCCCTCGGCTGTGATATTCAAGTCGAGAAAGGGGAGAGTATTGTTCGTAATTGATCCAGTGAAAAATAGGAAGGGATTTCTCAAATTAAGCCAAGTTAGGAAGTTCTCAGCCGAGGCCCTATCACCCCGCCAGATTATCAAAACATCATCTATATACCGATGCCAACCCCTTATGTTGTTAAAAAAAGGGTTGGTCGGTTGATAGATGACATCTTCCTCGAACTTTGAAACATACAGACACGCCACACTGGGGGCACAAGAGCTCCCCATAGATGTTCCGTGGGTCTGTAGGTAGAACGTGTCTTCAAACTTAAAGAAGTTCTGAGTTAGTACCATCTCTAGTAGGCAGAGAATAAAAGTCCTTGGTGTCTGGAAAGCCCAATCTTCCGAAAACAGTATGTTTTCAATCACCCTCAAGGTTTCTTGTTGGGGAATGTTGGTATATAGGGATTCTATATCCAACCCTATCAACAGATCTTTTTCTACATCAAACTCAAGATTTTTTATGAGGTTGAGTACTTCTCTAGTATCTTTCAAGTAGGCTGGCATCTTTTGAACAATTGGGCGCAGATAGAAGTCACAGAACTTGGACAAGGGTTCCAAAATTGAGTTAACCCCTGATACAATCGGTCTCCCCGGGGGCGGCCGCGTTGGTTTATGGACCTTAGGCAAGGTGTAAAAGTAAGGTACTGTTGGTTGATCCTTACTTAAAAATGCGGCCTCATTCTGGCTTATCCAATCATTAGATAGCGCTTCTTCCAAAGCGGATGCAATTTTAATCCTCAGATTTTCTGTAGGATCCCTCTCAAGTATGGTATAGTTTCTCCTGTCATTAAGGAGGAGGAGACATTGTGCGTTATAAGTATCCAAGTCCTGAATAATTATCGCTCCGCCCTTATCCGCTGGTTTTATCACTATTGATTTCTCATTCTTGAGTTCTTGTAGGGCCTCGTTTTCCATTTTGGAAAGATTGAAAAATGGTCGTCTCGCTCCTTCTGCGTCCAATCGATCTACCTCTCTCAAGACTGCTTGTTCAAATACCCCTACTTCAGGTGGCAACTGATTTAGAGTGGGGACAAAGGTTGACTTGTTTCTAAACCCTGTATCACCTCCACTATTAGTAGAATCTTTACCCTCGAAAAAGATTTTCAGTCGAATGTTTCGAAAGAAACCCGCTAGTTCACATTTAAGTTTGAAGTTATCGGGTTGGTTGGTGGGTACAAAACCCAATCCTTTCGCTAGTACTCTCTCCTGTGTTGGTGTAAGAGTTAGTTTGCTCAAATTCATGACCAGATCTATTCCCTGCTCGTGCTCGGTTCCCCTTCCCGGGCCATGCTGCGTGTGATCCTCTGATTCAAGTCGTCCCACTGCACCCTCTGTGTTCTCTGTGCTCTCTGTCTCCCCCTGCCTCTCCCCCTGCCTCTCTCTAAAAAAGGAGTGTATTCTTTCTGGAAAAATTGTGGGGGGCCCATCGGTGGGTACATCGGAGGCCATCCAAAGCCCATTTGCGGCCCCTGTTGGTATGGTCGCATATATCCTCTGGCCCAGCCTCTACCCCTATATCTCGGTCTATAGTCGCTGTCACTACTCTCGCTCCCTGAGCTGGAGTGATCTGTGGCCGGACGAGTCTGATTCTTTTGTTTCGTTAGAGTTTCTTTGTTCTTAATGTATTCATCGTTAATATAGGGGTAGACCTTCTCCCTTGAGAATTTCTTCAGGTCTTTTTGAAGTTTCTGGACTTTGGAATTAACCAAGTAGTCTTTATACTCATTGACTACTCTATTCGTCTCCTCTAGTTTCTTTTTGAACACAGAGATTTGAATCGATGTTTTTAGATTGTCTTCACTTGCTTGTATTTGGATCAATAGATCATCTGAGATCTTCTTCGCTGTCTCTATGATCAATATTAACCAGTCTCTGGAGCACCTCCACGCTATCAACGACCAGTTCTTTCTGGGTGGGATGTACTCACCGAGTTAAAAAGAACACAGGTCAAAACGATCTTACATGGTGCTATCCTTACGGAGTACCTAAGAGCGAATGCAGCCCCTGGGGGCCTCTTAGTAGTCAACGAACCGTTGATTTTTTTGGAAGATTCCATTTTCAGAAAGAACTGGTCGTTGATAGCGTGGAGGTGCTCCAGAGACTGGTTAATATTGATCATAGAGACAGCGAAGAAGATCTCAGATGATCTATTGATCCAAATACAAGCAAGTGAAGACAATCTAAAAACATCGATTCAAATCTCTGTGTTCAAAAAGAAACTAGAGGAGACGAATAGAGTAGTCAATGAGTATAAAGACTACTTGGTTAATTCCAAAGTCCAGAAACTTCAAAAAGACCTGAAGAAATTCTCAAGGGAGAAGGTCTACCCCTATATTAACGATGAATACATTAAGAACAAAGAAACTCTAACGAAACAAAAGAATCAGACTCGTCCGGCCACAGATCACTCCAGCTCAGGGAGCGAGAGTAGTGACAGCGACTATAGACCGAGATATAGGGGTAGAGGCTGGGCCAGAGGATATATGCGACCATACCAACAGGGGCCGCAAATGGGCTTTGGATGGCCTCCGATGTACCCACCGATGGGCCCCCCACAATTTTTCCAGAAAGAATACACTCCTTTTTTAGAGAGAGGCAGGGGGAGAGGCAGGGGGAGACAGAGAGCACAGAGAACACAGAGGGTGCAGTGGGACGACTTGAATCAGAGGATCACACGCAGCATGGCCCGGGAAGGGGAACCGAGCACGAGCAGGGAATAGATCTGGTCATGAATTTGAGCAAACTAACTCTTACACCAACACAGGAGAGAGTACTAGCGAAAGGATTGGGTTTTGTACCCACCAACCAACCCGATAACTTCAAACTTAAATGTGAACTAGCGGGTTTCTTTCGAAACATTCGACTGAAAATCTTTTTCGAGGGTAAAGATTCTACTAATAGTGGAGGTGATACAGGGTTTAGAAACAAGTCAACCTTTGTCCCCACTCTAAATCAGTTGCCACCTGAAGTAGGGGTATTTGAACAAGCAGTCTTGAGAGAGGTAGATCGATTGGACGCAGAAGGAGCGAGACGACCATTTTTCAATCTTTCCAAAATGGAAAACGAGGCCCTACAAGAACTCAAGAATGAGAAATCAATAGTGATAAAACCAGCGGATAAGGGCGGAGCGATAATTATTCAGGACTTGGATACTTATAACGCACAATGTCTCCTCCTCCTTAATGACAGGAGAAACTATACCATACTTGAGAGGGATCCTACAGAAAATCTGAGGATTAAAATTGCATCCGCTTTGGAAGAAGCGCTATCTAATGATTGGATAAGCCAGAATGAGGCCGCATTTTTAAGTAAGGATCAACCAACAGTACCTTACTTTTACACCTTGCCTAAGGTCCATAAACCAACGCGGCCGCCCCCGGGGAGACCGATTGTATCAGGGGTTAACTCAATTTTGGAACCCTTGTCCAAGTTCTGTGACTTCTATCTGCGCCCAATTGTTCAAAAGATGCCAGCCTACTTGAAAGATACTAGAGAAGTACTCAACCTCATAAAAAATCTTGAGTTTGATGTAGAAAAAGATCTGTTGATAGGGTTGGATATAGAATCCCTATATACCAACATTCCCCAACAAGAAACCTTGAGGGTGATTGAAAACATACTGTTTTCGGAAGATTGGGCTTTCCAGACACCAAGGACTTTTATTCTCTGCCTACTAGAGATGGTACTAACTCAGAACTTCTTTAAGTTTGAAGACACGTTCTACCTACAGACCCACGGAACATCTATGGGGAGCTCTTGTGCCCCCAGTGTGGCGTGTCTGTATGTTTCAAAGTTCGAGGAAGATGTCATCTATCAACCGACCAACCCTTTTTTTAACAACATAAGGGGTTGGCATCGGTATATAGATGATGTTTTGATAATCTGGCGGGGTGATAGGGCCTCGGCTGAGAACTTCCTAACTTGGCTTAATTTGAGAAATCCCTTCCTATTTTTCACTGGATCAATTACGAACAATACTCTCCCCTTTCTCGACTTGAATATCAAAGCCGAGGGAGGTGGCCTGATTAGTAGTGTGTTCCACAAAGATACAGACAGGAACAACTTACTATCATTTTTGAGCTTCCACCCACGGACCCTGAGAGAGAATCTTCCTTATGGACAGTTCCTGCGTCTCCGCAGGAACTGTTCGCATGTGGAAGAGTACAAAAAGGAAGCAAATCTCCTGAGTGAGAAGTTAAGATGTAGGGATTATCCAGAGGGTGTAATTAAAAAGGCCCAAAAAAGAGCATGGAATTGCAACAGGGAGGTTCTCTTGGAGACTAATCAGAGAGAGACCACGGACAGGAGTATTTGCGTGACCACATATAATACAGTTTCAAACAACCTCAAAAAAATCATCCATAAAAAGTGGCAGATTCTTAATTCAAATGGACTGAACCAACCCGTCCCCTTATTTGCGTTTAAGAAGAGTGCCAGTTTGAAGAATATCATCGTAAACACTCGTCCTAGACCATCAAGAGAAATGAGTAACTTAGGTATGGGTGTACACTTTTTGCCCCCGGTTGTGGGGCATTATGCCTGTGGATCATGCAGAGCCTGCCCCTTGTCAATTAATGGGAAAAATATTGACGTTGGCTTGAGGAGTCCATGGGAACTGAGACAGCACACCACATGTAACACTGAAAATGTCATTTACATGCTGAGGTGCCCATGTAATCTATTATATGTGGGCATGACCACACGAAAAGTAAAAGTTCGAATTCTAGAACACATGAGCACAATTCGGTGTGGTAAATCCAATACGAAACTCACTGCCCACTTTTTAGAGCAAAAACATGATGAGAAAGACATTAGGTGGATAGTGTTGGATAAACCCTTTATCCCGCAGACTGTGAATGACATTTCAAGCTTCCTATTAATAAGAGAACAGAGATGGGTTGAGAGGGTGAGGAGCCATACCTTAGGATTAAATGATGGAATTCCTTGGTTCCAGTTGTATGGGATCACAAAATAAGATCGGATATAATGTAAGGAATAAAAGATCTGTAATGACTGCATTGAAGGGAATATAGAGGAAAATTGAATCTCAGTCTCTGAATCCACTGTTTTTTCACATAGGATGAGGACATTACAAGCTTAATATTCATGAATATGAATAAAATGTGAGCGTATAAAAACCCTCCCCCGCTACTCCTTCATAACCATGAGAAACACCTTGGGGTTTATCACTGCTGCTAACTACTTTGCATTTGCTAACTACTTTGCATGGTGAAACTCAAAGATGGCCGCCTTGAGAAGGACCGGGCTAGAGAGCATACAGAAGGCCTCTTTCTATGTCAGGGACACAGCGATGGGATTGGCCAATGAAGAGAAGGGGCGTGATTAACAGCGTCCACACGGAAACAAGGTTCCCCTGTGTTTAAATAGAACACGAGAGGAGCGTGAGGTATCGGCAGAGGACTGACGGAGGGAAAAAGGAACGGGTGCCTCTTTGGAATAGTAAGCGTTTATTGTTTCTTGGAAGCGCGAGTATAAGTAACGATCTAATTGTAGTCAGTTAAGGGCTTTGACCACACTAAAGGAGAGTCTGGGTGGGGTTGAAGAAAACGCAAATACTACGATTACTGGGGAGTTGGTTTTACATTCTTTTGACCACCGCCCGAAACAAAGTAGGATGTGGCAGGCACCTGAATTACGCAGTCGATCTCTTCCTTCTAAAGGAAGCGATTTTGAATTAAGCGTCTCTGTGGTGTAAAAATGAGTCTTTTTGCTTGGAGATACTGACAAAAGTCTGTTTGATACAGAGTGTGACTACAAGAGCACCCGCCCCCGCAGCCCCGGGTTTAGAAAAATTCTCGTAAACCCTTGTGAGTATGTCTACGTTTTATGTAGAGATGGACACACAGAAGGGGTGAGAGAGATCAAATAATTGGGGGATTACACAGTTTGTAGTATTATATTGAGCATGGTTTTAGCAATATCGTGTGAGTGAGGTTCTGATTACTACCAGGACACATAGATAAAAGAATGACTCGGTATACCCACCGAACACTTGTGTGTGGGGGGGTCTGTGTGCTAGTGTTTTCCACAGCTGATCACTGGGTGTGCTGGTTAATGGGCTGTAGTGCGATAACATGGCTCGCATATGATGGATGCGTGGGACATAGAATGATGTTTCATTTTCTAACAGGAAGTTTAGAGGGAATGACTATCCACTGTTTTCCTCTTCCTCCTATAGATATGTTCCTCCTCTTGGAATTTCCTAAAACAGAGCGAGACGGGCATATTGTCCCGAACACCCAAGGTAATAAGTACTCGACAAGGGGTACAACATAGGGACCAACACCCTGACGAATGCCAGAGTGACCCGGCTGGGCACACGAATAGCTGGCAGAAACATGTTGGTTTTAGCAGGGGGATTATAGGGTCGTTACCTGCCCTAGAGACCCCATACTTTTCATTTTAACCCTGCCAGAGGTTGACATGAATAAAGTACAAAAGTCAACCCCTAGACAGTTTTAAATTTCTTTCTGCTTTCCTTGGTCCCTTGACTTTGAGAGACTATCTGTTGTCTTTCTTTTTGAATAGCACAAAATTGTGTTTATTCTAACTATTCTGTCTTTTATACTTTACCCTCACCACCATTTTTTTCATCATTCACTCTAAAAAAATTGCGCTCCACCAAAGGTGTTGGTCTGCACCTTGGTGTATGATGCGGCCCAATGATGAAGCATGACACTCTCGGGTGTGTGAGGGCAGTATTATAAAATCTATTGATTTTCCCACTTTTTTCATCCTTGACTGCAAGATTTGCTTTTTTCTGTTATCCTTTGTCTCTGTTAAGTGTGATTAAGTCTGATTGAGGGAGTCAGAGACAGTGTAGTCCCTCGTCTCTTCTAATTTGTGGGTTAATAATCTATGTAGAATCCCTAGTCTAAATCTGGTCAAAAGGGATCTGTCATGGCCACCAGGAACAATATTTAGGTAAGGTTGGATGCTAAAAGTTGTTTCATTTGGTTATACAGTACAGTGGGATTTATTTCTACTGATAGCCTGAGTATTCGAGTAAAATGAGTCCCTCTTTTTTAAAATCCTTTCTTGCGATGGTAGTCATGATGCTGGGCTTAATATAAAACTTTGGATGGCCCAGATCGCACATGAAGTCCCGGACATACCTTAGCCATGGGATGGTTAAAACCCTTTCCAATTTAAAACTATAATTTAAGAGGTCCTGGTTAAGCATGGTTTTTGTTGATGACCATATCCTATGCCATAAAAGGATAGGTTCCATTTTTACAAGACCTGCAATATATAGCACACCCAATTCAGAATGGTAAACATACGAAGATGTGCTGTTAGGGACTGCCAATATATACCTTAGAAACACATTTTCCAGTATTTGTAATGAGTGTGAGTCGTCATGACCCCAATCCCCGGCACCATACATCGCCGTAGAAACACATTTGTCCTTATAGATCTGTAAAAGCTCCAGTTTTCTCGAAAAATTAGCAACGGCACTTGTGGCCTTCATGAATGACAATTTTCTAGCTTGGACTGCCTGGGTCCAGGAGTCATTTTGATCAAAAAGGATGCCTAGGTATGAAAATCTTTTTGTAAACTCTACCTTCTGCACATCAATATACATATTTCTGCACTTTTGACTACCATTTCCACATCTCATAAAAAAAGGTTTGCAATATATTAACTCTAAGACCCAGGTTGTGCATAAAGAGTCAAAAACTATCCATAACCCTTTGCAATCCCACTTGGGTGTGCGACATCCATATACAAGAGGGCGGGTATGGGGCGACCACCTATTTGTGGGAGATCTTGGCAGTCATTCACCACATATTGACTATCATTTTAAACTGCCTTCCCGATTACTCTTATACAATATGATTGTCCTGGGGACATGAGTCAGTTGCCTTGTCAAGTCATAGGAAATCTATAGAAAATACAACATTTCTAATCGATCTATAAGACCCTTCGGTTGCAAAGTATCCAACGATCTAATTAAAAAAACCTCTCCCTCTAGTTGTCTTTTTGTCATGTTGATACCAGGTTGTGGCGAGAATTTCAAAAATTTGGAAACATAGGGACTGATTACGATGAGCGACAGGAAGAGTACCCCGTCTTGTTTTCGGCCATCTTTCCACCCGCTTCCAAGGCAGTATTACCGCCCGATCAGGAAGTGAGCGTGAACACCTCCTCGCCAACATTTCTGCTCCAGCAGCAGTGGCGGGAGAGGAAGAGGTAGCCCAGATTCCGCTCTATCGATGCAAAGTTTGACATACTGGCTTCCTGCCTGGATCGCATGGGAGAGCACCTGGACAGACATGACTCCCACCTAGATGCTGTGGAAGAGCGCATATCGACCCAGGCAGACTTCACCACCACATTGTCCCACCAGCTGGAGAAAATGGTAGCTGTTAAAAACGAGGCTCGGTCTTGTAGGAACAATATTCTTATTATTGGCCTGGGGGAGTCGACCAGCATGGGGTGCTCTGACTGCTTTGTGGAATCTCTTCTCACTGACCTTTTAGAGGCTCAACACTTTTCTACTACATCCATAGGTCTCTATGGCCACACCCCCCACCGGGGGCCCCTTCATGTTCCATAGTAGCCCATATCCTGTCCTATAGAGACCACAACACGATCCTTCGGCTGGCCCAGGAGAACTCCCCTCTGCAACCCAAAGTGCTGCACTCTCTATATACCCTGACTTCACGCTCGCACTGCAGGAGGCATGGTGGAAGTTCTCCGACATGAAGGCACAACTCAGGAAACATGGCTTAAAAAATGGCTCTGAATTACAGTCAATGATAAACCGTGATTCTTCGACATGCCTGCTGATCCGTTTTATTTGGGTAGCTGTGAATGGGCACAACAGTTCCATTTCCCTACACATGTGAGGGGGACCCCTAGACTCTCTGTCGAGCTGACACTCCTCACTTGGAAAGTCTGGGGGCTAAATAATCCAAGGAAATGTAAGATGATACTAGCTTACCGAAACCGACAACACATCAAAGTTGCATTCCTGCAGGAAACACACCTCCCCCACAGGGCCCCCTGGTCGCCTCCTCCTGGGGGTCCCACAGATACTTTGCTGGGTACAGTACTTAATCCAGGGGACCATTCATTCTTATACACAAAAGCCTCCCATTCACACAAAACACCACTATAACTGACTACCAGGGCTGGTTGGGGTCAACCCGGTGCCCACTCACTGCATCAATCTGAGACCAGCGATGGTTGGCTGCAAAACAGCTAGGCCAACCAGGCGACTCCCTGGGAGGTTCCCCATGTGCAGTATCAGCAGTGTAGGTGTGGCCGGTTGACCGATGGCAGGAGCGCTGTGCTCAGAGTCCCGAGCCTAGTGTAGCAATAGAGTGACCTCCAGTAGATGTAACCCAGCCTGTCTAGGCACTGGAGTCGCAGTCGCAGGCCAGCATGCAGCCCTAACCCCTACCCAGCTGAGACCGCACTGTAGTCCTCAGCCATGCCGCGTAGAGATGGAGGAAGACCCGTCGAGGCTGCTGTGGAGGACACTACTGTTTTAAAATGTATATGCCCCAAACAGAGACCATCCTTCCTTCTTTTAAGGGATATCCGCCCTCTGGACAGATTTGACCTGGATGTAATGCTAGTAGGTGGGGACCTGAATTTATGGGGGGATCCCACGCAAGATTACTCCAGTGCCTGTCAGGGCAGTAAGCTTCAATCCCTACACGTTTTCTGGGATCTGGTAGATGCATATGCTCTTAGGGGTGCTCAGCTCTACATTCAGTATGGACACGCATTGACTATTGGTTTCTCTCTGTGGTTGCCTCAAAGTGGCTCTGAGATATGAGAATGCTGCCACGCACTCTCTTGGACCATGCCCCAGTGTTATTACAGCTCACAATTCCATACAATGAGGGCTGGGGATGTAGATGGTCCTTCCCGGCAACTGACTTACTTGATGAGATGTTCCGCTCGGAACTCCACAGTGCTATCATAGAATATTCTGAGATTAACTCTGGTTTGGTCACTCGATATGCCACCTTATGGGATGCCTTTAGGGTGTACATTTGCGGTATCTGCATTTCCAAGTAAGCTGGAGTCTTGCGGGACTCGTGCGGCAGTCTGACCCGAATGGAAGACAAACTGGCATCCATAGACAGAAATAACACCCCACATTCCTCCTCCTCTTCGTTTCACAAACATGCGACTCTTCTTGAAGAGTTCAATGACTTGGCTGACAGGGAAGCAGCCTTGATGGGTAAATATACCGCGGCTCGCAGATATGGCGAGGGGGGGCACCCGGGGAAGACCTTGGCCCGTCTCCTGTGCCCCCCCAGGGAGCAGAACTCATCATAAATCTATGACTGGAGGATGGTATCTATGTATCAGACAATACCGAAATCATTTGCGGGCTAGTTTCTTATTACAATCCCTGTATACCTACTGGCTACCTCCAGACTCAGAGGCTCGCCTGGCCTACTTAGAAAAGGTGCCCATGGTCTGGCTTACCACGGGACAGGCCTAGGTTCACAGTAAACCCTTCTCTGTTGAGGTACTCACCTAGCCAATAGACTTCCTCGACGGCACAAAGGCCCCCGGCCTCGATGGCCTATCTGGCTCCTTTTGTAAGACATTCAAACAGATATTGATACCCCATTTATTGGAGGTTTATGCTGAGTCCTTGGATGCTGGGATCCTTCCCCTTATGATGTGCTAAGCAGTGATTATGCTACTGATAACGCAAAGATCCCACCAGGTGTACTTCCTACAGGCCTCTGTCTTTACTTAATTTTGACAATATTATATTGGCCAAGGCGATGACCAATAGACTGTTGCTCCTCCTAGATCAAATCTTGTCACCAATTCAGACAGGATTCATTCCAGACAGGTCTACTGCACTTAATTTATGGACAGTCTTCTCTTCCTGACCAGAGTGTCACCGGAGACACCCAGGGGTTGGTTGCCCTCCTGGATGTCGAGAAGGCGTTATATTCTCTTGAGAGGCCCTTCCTCCACGCGACGCTAAGCAAATTTGGAATGCCTAATGGCTTTACCAACCTGGTCTCTCTGTTGTACTCACAGCGGCGATGCGTCCATTAGGGGGCTGGGGAGTTGCCCCACTACACAATCGGCGCCGCTGTGTGACTAAATTAACTTAAACAGTTTAAGTTAATTTAACTTACTCCAGGGCCACTGCCACTCAAATTTGAATAATTTATCCAGCCGGCCGGCAGCCTGGTGGGTCACCGGGCCACGCCCACGCCCGAGGTAGTCAGGCGACAACAAGCGTACAATGGCGGGCTCAGCCTTTGAAGGGGGTGGGGCACCCGGGCACGCACTGCAGGCACAACAACATGCTGCAAGGGTCAGTGGTGGTGGAGGAGTAGGAGCAGCAACTTGAGAGTGCGCATGTTCGGTTTTGGGCTGATCATTTTTCCGATCAGCCTGAACATGAGCACTCTAGGCTGCTCATTAGGAGACCGAGGATTTCATGCCGCAGCCCCCGGTCTCCTAATGAGCGGGGAGTATACCCTGCTCAAGCCAATCATGTTATCCTGGCGCTGCTGGAGCAGTGCCAGGATTGGCTCGCAGTCCTGATCTTTGGGCATTGAGCGTGGGCACTGTGTAACAAAGCTGGTCCTATTACTGTCATGGCTTGTGAAGCCATGCAGACAGTGATTGGCCATTTCTACGCTGCAGGCGCAAGCGTGACTGGTCCGTGACATCACGTCGGAGCACACCGCCCCACACAGACACCTCCTGTGTTCTATATTCCAGTCTTCTGCAGGTAAGGGGGTTGTTATTCCCTGTCTTTCAGGCATCAAAGTCGTATTCTTTCTTTGCGGCATTTGTTAGATTTAGGATGCGCCATGATCCAGAGGCGTTTTGGTTTGTTGGCGCAGTCCTGACAGTGGGAGAAAGAACAGGTGCCACTGTTTGTCAATAGACCCAGCAATTCTCTCACTTGCTGTGTTTCTCGTGCCCCATATTGGTTACTTTTATGTGTGAAATGGAGACGGAAGAGGTAACCTCAGTGACAGCACAATGTTTATTTAGTAAGTTTCATTGTGTTGGGAATAGCTTGGGGGAAAATGGCGGCCGTCGGTTAGCAGAGGCCATGGGCTCTCTCTCAACTAAGGCGTTTTTAAGTATATTGAAGTAATGGATGAGGTCTTGCCGAAAGGATTCGGAGCAAGACTCCTATAGGGCTGAGTTGACATAAGTGGCGCCTTGCTTTTCGGTTTTTCCCTGGGTGCCGGTGTGGCACCTGGTATCCTGGCATGGCGTGCTCTGGTCGGGAGTGTAGAGGTGGCGGTCAGAGGGGAGGCGGTGCCGCGGGGAGACCGCTGGTCAGAGGCGGCAGAGCAAATTTCATGCGGAAGACACGTTGCTGCAGGAGTCGGATTTTGGAGTGACGGGAGTCGGTAGTCCGCCTTCTCGTTTCCATGATAGAAGTTCCGGCTATGTGCATTAACCCCTGAGGGTTCACAGAATATCGGGACAGAGAACCAGTTGGCCACGGGTAAAGGAGGAGACTTGTTTGGTTCAGAAGAGGCAGTTTCTGGCGTACGGCTCTCTCAAATGACCCCGGTAAGGAGTGGAAGGCGAGATTGGGGGCCTAAGCTGAAAGGCAGAACGAGGAGGCTCAAGTGAGGAGAAACAAGATGAGGGTCTATTCACAGGGCCCAATAGATTGAATAGATACACCCTCAGAAGCAGGGACATTTGGGGTCAAAATCAATACCCTCCCGAGCCAGTTAGTAAAGACCCGGTGCCTGCTGTGATACAAACTAAGCCCCCAAAA
This sequence comes from Triturus cristatus, assembly GCF_964204655.1. NCBI lineage: Eukaryota > Metazoa > Chordata > Amphibia > Caudata > Salamandridae > Triturus > Triturus cristatus. The sequence continues at coordinate 256,591,051 of NC_140586.1, forward strand.
ATTGCCAAAAACAGAGGTCCCGCTCAGAATATAAAGGCTTCTCTAGGCAAAACTCCTCTTGGAAAAGAGCGAAAGAATCAGCCTAAAAGTAATCCAGGTAATTTCCGCGTTACGCCCTCATTAAGGTCATATTCAATGTTCAGGGTACACAGCCTTCTCTGAAGGAATTAAATCAAACTCCTGAATATAGTACTGGGATAGCAGTGAGTTGTAGCAAAGTCCTGGTGGCACAATTGCCATTGGAAATAAACAACAAGGGGGTGGATACAGTAATGGATCCTATAGGTCTAGAGAATAGATTTGAACCTCTCTCTCAACTGGTTGACGAAAGTGATAATATCCTCCACTTCCCCTGACTAAAAAAGATAACGTGGTGACTCAGTCTAATGGTACTGAGATATTTAACCCTTCTCAGAGTGGTAACCCAGCAGCAGAGGAGCTAGGGCCAGCAAGGATACTAAATATAGCATGCAATACAGGGGCTCACTCCTCTACAGAGGGGTTATTAACGACCCTCCTCACAGAATTAAGAGACAAATTTGCTGTTTCTGAAAACAACCAACTGAAAATACAAACGTTCTGTGAGACTGTAGATTCTAAATTGAATGCTATCTCAGAAAGAGTAGGGGCTCGTGGAGTTAGCCATTGAGACCCTTACAAAGCAAGTAGATAAAAAAACGCACATGAAATCCAGACGATAAAAAGTGGTGATAAAATCTTGAGGGAAAAGCTGGAAAGTTTAGAAAATAACGCAAGGAGGAACAGCATCAGGTTCCTGAATATACCAGAAGATGCAGAGGGAGGAGCCATTAGATCCTTCATAATTAATCTCCTCGCAGAAGTACATCCTGACATTGAGAAACAGCTTTTTGAGGATGATGTTCAAAGAGTACATCGGGATCCATTCTCTAAAAGACCTGGGAAAAAAATCCAAGAAGGATCCTAGTGAATTTTAAATCATATGTACTTAAAGAAAAAATCCTGACAGCAGGGTTAAAAGTAGGGATGTATAAGAAAGCTGGATGGAGAGGTGCCGATTAGGATCCTGGAGAAACCGGTTATGAACCGTCGGTCGGAGCGTATTCTCCGTCCGACTCGTACCCGGTTGCAAAACTTTACAAACATGCAAGTACGATTCGCACGGAAACACTATTTCCGTACGAATCGTACAAAACACCAACCGAGGAAAATAAACACACAAATGACATCCGGAAAAGCGCCGACGTGACGTCGGGACGCATGCAGCCTGCGTTCCACGAACCAGGAAGTACGATTCGTTCCGACGTCATCCCGCGCGGAGAATATTTTCCGGCAGCCGAAAACTGCCGGGAAATCAGGACGACGCGCACAAGGAGCACATGTACGTGACGGACAGACATGAACCCGAACCTATGTGTCATCCCGGCCCTCATAGCAGTCGACCTCCTCTACAGGTACCGACGAAGACGCCGCAGAAGGTCAGAACAACACCCAGGGGCAAAGGGGGGGGCAGGACACAAAACCCCCACCCAAGTCACACAGCACACATGCCCTGGACATACCTGACCTCCAGGCCCTGGTCACTTCGAGGGGGAGGGGGGGTGTCCAGCAACGCCAGCGTCCGCCACAACGGAAGTGGGCGACGACGCGAACCGGCAACACAACAATACAGGTACGTACCGTACCCACGCCTTAAGAGCGTGGGTACGAGTCGTACCACGCCCACACCCACGTCACCCCAACAATGGCGGTATGGCCCGTACCCATGTGCCAAAGGCCTGGGTACGGCCCGCACAAGCACTCCACAGCGTGGGCACGGGTACGTACGGACCGTACCCCCACCCGCGTATGTATGGAGCATACCCCCACCCCAACAGTGTATGTACGGACCGTACCCCCACCCGTGTATGAATGGACCGTACCCACACCCGCGTATGTATGGAGCGTACCCCCACCCCAACAGTGTATGTACGGACCGTACCCACACCCGTGTATGAATGGACCGTACCCACACCCGCGTAAGTATGGAGCGTACCCCCACCCCAACAGTGTATGTACGGACCGTACCCCCACCCGTGTATGAATGGACCATACCCACACCGGCGTATGTATGGAGTGTACCCCCACCCCAACAGTGTATGTACGGACCGTACCCCCACCCGTGTATGAATGGACCGTACCCACACCCGCGTATGTATGGAGCGTACCCCCACCCCAACAGTGTATGTACAGACCGTACCCCCACCCGCGTATGTATGGAGCGTACCCCCACCCCAACAGTGTATGTACGGACCGTACCCACACCCGCGTATGTATGGAGCGTACCCCCACCCCAACAGTGTATGTACGGACCGTACCCACACCCGTGTATGTATGGAGCGTACCCCCACCCCAACAGTGTATGTACGGACCGTACCCCCACTCGTGTATGAATGGACCGTACCCACACCCGCGTATGTATGGAGCGTACCCCCACCCCAACAGTGTATGTACGGACCGTACCCCCACCCACGTATGAATGGAGCGTACCCCCACCCCAACAGTGTATGTACGGACCGTACCCCCACCCGCGTATGTATGGAGCGTACCCCCACCCCAACAGTGTATGTACGGACTGTACCCACACCCGTGTATGAATGGACCGTACCCACACCCGCGTATGTATGGAGCGTACCCCCACCCCAACAGTGTATGTACAGACCGTACCCCCACCCGCGTATGTATGGAGCGTACCCCCACCCCAACAGTGTATGTACAGACCGTACCCACACCCGTGTATGAATGGACCATACCCACACCCGCGTATGTATGGAGCGTACCCCCACCCCAACAGTGTATGTACGGACCGTACCCCCACCCGTGTATGAACGGACCGTACCCACACCCACATATGTATGGAGCGTACCCCCACCCCAACAGTGTATGTATGGAGCGTACCCCCACCCCAACAGTGTATGTATGGAGCGTACATGGCCAGACGCAGGAGGGGTGGGTGCAGAGTCCTCCCAGCAGTGCCCAGACACAGGATGGGTGGGTGCAGAGTCCTCCCAGCAGTGCCCAGACACAGGAGGGGTGGGTGCAGAGTCCTCCCAGCAGTGCCCAGACACAGGAGGGGTGGGTGCAGAGTCCTCCCAGCAGTGCCCAGACACAGGAGGGGTGGGTGCAGAGTCCTCCCAGCAGTGCCCAGACACAGGAGGGGTGGGTGCAGAGTCCTCCCAGCAGTGCCCAGACACAGGAGGGGTGGGTGCAGAGTCCTCCCAGCAGTGCCCAGACACAGGAGGGGTGGGTGTAGAGTCCTCCCAGCAGTGCCCATGGAACGCAACGGGTGGAGTACCCACAGATACAATGCCCACAAATGTCAGTCAGGTGCATAAAGACCCTGCAGTACATGTACCACATGTGTGCGAGGCTGGGAGTACACACATGCATAGCGCCTAAAAGAGAACATGTCCACATGAAGTCTTGTCAACAGTCTACATACACAAGTACAGTGGCCACCAAGGATGCCACGAATGATGCAGGTGGAGACATCGCACAGCATGCATGTGCAAAGTTGAAGGAGTCCGTCACACCCCCAGCTGATGTAGACACAGCTCAGCACCACATAGTGGAAACACCCTGCAGGGAAGATGTCAGGTTACACAGAAGAAGGAACACACCTTGGGACGATGTCACCATGCAGTAACTGCTTACATGAACAAAGTAATTTAGCCAACAGCTTGTGATGGCACACAGATACCAGGGTCCACCCTATGACCAGCACAAGACTACATTTCCCACACACCCAACACATTATCACCACCCAAAATCATGGAGCTGGTCCACCAACAGCAACACCAGATAAACAGTAGTGTTCAAAGGAAAAGACAAATTGCTTTATTCAGCATGATGTAAGTAAAAAGCATCATACATGTCAATATATACAAGGCCCATAGGGCAGTCCATGACTCCAATCCGGATGGGGGACACAGTGGTACGTGTGTCCCCTAGCTTGCCTGCACAGTGTGGAAATATGGATTTTTCTGATCAGTTATGTCCCCTATCTTGGACCCCAACGGTTTCATGTATGAATCACAAGTACATGTATGCTCCCTCCAGTTCCAGTTATGAAGACGCAAACCCATGTGCGTCCACCGTCAACATGTCCTCTTTCAGATCCGCCATGAATAGGCCGGATATTCCATTCCTAAGTATGAAAGGCCACCGGCTTTATATGGTTCACTTATGCCATTTTTCAGTCCAGGCAAGTAGGCCCGGATTCTGTCATCAAGCTTTTCTTGCTTTCTGCCTCTGAAGCTCCAGTCTGAGCCTGCATCTGTGACCATGAACTTTGTCTCATTCCCTGCGCGGCTCACGAAGCCTGACATCAGCCTGTTGCCTGCCAAGAAACTGTATTTTACCTTCGAAATTATCTGCTCCGTTCCCTGCCCGATGCATTCCTGTCTAGTAGTTTAAGTAAACATTCTTCCAGCTACCGAGCAAAGGCCCGGTTTCTCTGTCTTCATGCAAGTAATTCATAGCCCTGTTACTATGGAAGATTCCTGCCCTCGCATCTAGTGTAGACACTTAGACGCTTGTACACGCACTAACAGTCAGTATAGTCAGTATAGAATAAGATTCTACTCTAAGAGACCTCTCTTTTGGATAACATGGTTCTTTAAACATAGGATGTTAGATATGATTTGTGGATTAGGTTGACTTGACCCTCCAGACTTCTGTCGCCACATGTAGAGCTAAATGTCAAGTCCCCTTCACCCCCTAGTCGCACGTCAATCACACGTCATACTGCTGCGCGCGCATCTCTGCCAAGTATTTCTGCTGACATTGCGAAATTATTTCATAGGTCCACCCATATGTGACATCATAACCAATGACGTTTTCCTTGTTACACCCAATTACGCCTCCTTCAGCTACGCATGTGAAATGTTATCTTTGCTATCAATTGTTACGCCTCTTGCATTGGCCTCACTGTAATGCCTATTGTATAAAAGTGAATAATTATCAATAATGTATGTACTTCACTTCCTGAACCTTCGTGGTGATGGAACCTGGAGCAACCGATTATAATCGACCATTGGAATAAAGCCCATTCCGAACCTCTAATACCACGGATTCTGCCTCTTATTTACTGAGCTATTTTATTATGTTTCTGTATCAAATTAAGTCCCGGTAATTAAATTATTTACCACATGAATGGCGCCCGAACAGGGACTCTTTCTCATCTCACGCGCCGGTGGTGCGTTGCAGGCCCGGTCTCCTGCCACAGCTGGACGGACAACAACGCGTACCAGCAGGATTTCCTGTATCTCCCTCCGGTCAAGCGGGGGCGACTGAGGCTGCGATCAACACCCAGACGAGGCGGTGAGAAGTGCGAAGTATCCCGACCAGAGCCTAGCTGAGAGAGCAAGATCCGAGGTATACAGAGGCCCACCAGTTTCCGAAGTCCCGAGTCGAGTCCAGTTTCCGAAGTGTTCGAGTCGAGTCCAGTCCGGTTCAAGTTCAGTTCAGTTTCCGAGGCCTTCCGTTCCGAGCTACCCGGTGAGTACCATTACTGGGGAGGCGTTCTGGCGTGCACATAAGTTGTGCCGGTCCAGACGGGTTTGGGTACACAAATCCGGTCTGCACTGTTTCAGCAGTGTATCTGTACTGTTTAGCAGTATATCTAGTATATCAAGTATATAAATTCAGAATAATTCAGTTCAAGTCGAGTATTATGTTTAGTGATTAAGTTTTCCTTAGATCGTCATCATCATTGTTGCTCAGTTAAATGTTAAATGTTAAATGTTTTTAGTACGTTCTGCATATTGTGGTATGAATGACTGTTCATTATTGTGATTACTGTATTAAGTTTGTTCAAGATCAAGTATCAGATCAGTTCTCAATATGCCGCTCTTTTCGAAATTAAGACAGATCACAACTAGAAAAGGGGTACTCGAAGAAGCTGTTCCTATTCCTCCTAGGGACACTCCAGGGTACTTCATGTATCATAAACACGGCTTAGACGCTATATTATTTCTTGATTTATGGGTAGACTACACTAAGGAATTACCAGAAAGTCAGAGGTGGCCCGCGGCTGGGACCTGGGATGCAGAGTGCATCGTGAAAGTAGAGGAAGAATTATGGAAAAAGAAAGCTAGACAATCACAGAAAGACGCCATTGAATTATGGCGTAAAGAATCGTATAGACGTACAGAAAAAGCACGTAGACAGGAAGAGAAGAGTAAAGAGAATTCAAATGAAGTCCGAGAAAATCTATTAATTGAAGAAGGTGCACGAGTGAAATCAGAACAAGTAGACAGACAAAGACATGCCCTTATGAAGGGTATGTATCCCCTTCTGGCCGAAGGATTACCTAAGGCTACTCCGGGGATACCAAAAGACTTGCCACCCCCATTATTTCCAATAAAGATACATCCCAAGGGGCATCCTAGAACCGCAGAAGATGTTTTTCTTTCCTCATATTTAGATGACGCAGCTCCCGAGTATGCTAACCCCGCCCCACATAGACCGTTGGCCGGGGAGGTTCAACGCCAAGATCCTGTATCTGTATCTCTACAGCACCAAATCCTGACACAAGTTCCGGCAAGCACATCTGTTTCCACATCTGTTCCTACAGCTACTTCCATAGCTGTGTCCACACCTATAGTTGCTGTATCGCGTTCAACGAATCCTTTCACGCCCGATACCCCAGATGGGGCTACGGGAGGTGCTACCAACATTTTTTCTACGCCACCCAGAATAAATAAACTTACTTTTCAAGAATCTGCACATTCACGTACCCCCAAACTCATAAATGCCCGTACGCTTAAGGAACTTCTTATAGATTGTAGATATGACCCTGTGCCCGGAAAAGAGGACGAAATGACCCTGGCATCATTACGTATCAGACGAGCCGCGGTGTATTTAGGGAAGTTACCAGGAATGACTATGCATCTAGATAATATATACCATTTTGTCCAAACAGGGCGAGATTCTGAATGTATTAACAGAGCTATGGAATACCAGAAAGTGGAAATACAGGGGGAACTGTTACGTTTCCTCATAAATTGTGTGATCAGAAATCAAGACCGACCGGGGGTAGACCCGGAAGCAATGCAAATTCTTACCAGATGGAGCCAGAATATATCAGAAGGGAGACATGATAAGCAAAACTGTATAATAGCCATGTGCCGAAAGATCCGTAAAGAAATAGAACGCCTACACGAAGAAAGATTAGCGGTAGACCAGTTTGAACAAAATGAGGAGGAGGAAGGATCAGGACTGCCCACAGGACAGTCAGAAACTATAGCCTATGTAGGTAGAGGAAGATCTTGTAATAGTACTAGATGTCTTACTGACCCGATACGTCCGATATGTCTAGAAAATAACAGGAATTTTCAAACACCTATAATAAATATAAGGTCCCCCGAGCATTCGTTCCAAGCCGCTGACAAATTACTGCGAGAACGAAGGGGTTATCATTTTCTCGATTCTATGGATGAACAAGAATTAGCCAGGTCAGCCGTTCGTTGGGTTGACAGTCCCGGAAAGTATGATGATGATACAGTAGCACACACATTTTTGAATCTCACCCCAGATGAACAGCGTTTAGCTGGGATTTATATGATTCAACAACTTCTTATACTATATAAAAGCCAACATTCAGATCCTGGTCCCTTACCTGATATATTGACTGAATTACTCACGAATAGATGGAGAGGTTCAGGTACTAAGCTAATTAAAGAAATACTAGAATCAAGAAAGCAGTACATTCTTTTTATATGCCCAGAACATGTCTCACTGCCCATTAAGGAAAGAACCACGTATTACATGGACAGACAGAATCCCTTACGAGAAGTACACCCAATAAAAGGCGAGGACAATGAGTTTAAACGTGTATTTGTATATACGCCCATATCGAAAATAGAATTGTTAGAAATGAAGAAAGTGGTACCCAGTCATGACAAAGACCCAGCGGGTTTCCACCGAGAAATTAAAGACATGTTACTCATGGGAGAGTATACCTATCCCGACATTATGACCATATTAAAGGTATTGATGCCTGCTGGCATTTATGAAAAACTCAAGGAAAAAGAGTGGGAGGTGGGAGACCAAAAGATAGACTGGACAGCATTAGAAAATGAAGAAAAGGCCCGAGGTCCAGGTTCGGGGCTTGGGGACAAAACTAAAGCACTACCAGGTTTACTAGTACAGGTACTGCCACGTTTATTAACCACGAAAAAGGAAGACTGGGGTGCAATTTCAGCCTGTAAACAAAAGCAAGATGAAGACACTAGTGATTTCTATGCACGATTTGAAAAATGTTTTGGTATAAATAGTGGCATAAAAGCAAGTAGCGAATCATACCCACATCTGTTTGTGACAAAATTAGTTGAAAATTCCTTGCCCCAAGTGAAGAATAGAGTATTAAAATTCGAGAGTACCTGGCAAGGTAACACCCCATCACAAATGTTACAAATGTTACAGTATCATCACAATAGAATTAGAGAGGAACAAGATCATGAACAAAGACGCATGAAAGACACGAAAATGAAAATGCTAGTCTCCCAGACAGTTCCAGCTGAAGGACATAAAAAGGGTACGACACATTCCGGTGATTCAGCAGGACCTGTAAAAGGGACATGCAACTATTGTAAACAACCAGGTCATTATGTACACGATTGTCCAGTCCTGAAGCGTAATATCGCCACAGGTATTACAAAAGAAAGACCACGGCCACTTAGACAGGATCAGAATGAACAAGGAGCCTTGCAGCATGCACAGTCCATGCCAGCTCCACAACAGTCTATACAGTTTGTGCCAGCTGCACCTGCGCTGCCTGTTGCTACCACGCAAACCACGACACGACAGCTGTACCAGACCGCACAGTATGACTATCCTGATTACCAACGATATGCATGAAACAGCCTAGAGAAGGAAGTTGACTTACCCCTTATCGAGGTCCCTGTAGACCAAGAAGGACCTTATGTACATAGTGAATTATTAGGTCAAGATAGAAAATTTTTACTTGATACAGGGGCAAGTCGAACAACCATAAAACGTAGTGAAGTTCCAGGGGCACCCCTCTCAGGCTCACAGAATATTTCCCTTGGTTTTTCAGGAAAACCTATTGTTAATGAAGTATCACAGCCTCTTCCACTTACGATAGGACCTTTGACCCGAACTACAGATTTATTGCTCACTAAATCCTGTCCAGAAAACTTGTTAGGTATAAAAACACTGAAAGCTCTAGGAGCTATAATATGTTGTTCTCCGGAAGGAGTAAGATTGTTTTTACGTGATTTCAAAGGTCACTATGTGTCTAGAGACATGGATCCCCGACTGCAGACTTTACCTACACATCTATGGGCACAAGGCCCTACTGATGTTGGTTGCATGAATATTACACCATATCGAGTTACACTAAAGGCAGGAGTGGTACTACCACGAATGCGACAATACAAGTTACCACCAGATGCTGTAGTGGCTTTACTACAAATCATTGACGAGCTCATTGCCCAAGGAGTGGTTGTAGAAACAGACTCCAATGTATGTAATTCACCGATAATTCCGATTCTTAAACGAACAGATCCGAAGGCCTCGCCAGTATATCGATTGGTTATTGATTTGCGCGAATTGAACAAATGCATTGTGCCACAATTCCCTGTGGTCCCAGATATCTCGTCATTACTGACAGCTATTGATTCCGAAGCAACATTCTTTACTGTAATTGATCTCAAAAATGCCTTTTTCAGCGTCCCAATAGATCCGGAAAGCCAATATTTGTTCGGATTTAGTTTAAATGGACGTAGCTTCAAATTCTCACGCGCACCTCAAGGATTTACAGAAAGCCCCAGCATCTATAGCCAAGCACTGAAACGAGAACTCGACAGTATCCACATGCCAGTTAACACTGCCTTGCTTCAATATGTCGATGATCTGCTGATCACCGCTAGAAGCGAACCCGAATGTGAGAAAGCATCACTGACAGTTTTACGATTTCTAGCCGAAAAGGGGCACAAGGTGTCCCCTTCTAAGCTGCAATTCTGTGTCCAGCGAGTTGTTTATCTTGGACACTCGCTGTCCAAGGAGGGAAGGCAGCTTACACCCGACCGCATTCAGTTAATAGCTAACATGCCAATACCCAAGACACAAAAGGAGGTGCGGGCTTTTATAGGCCTCACTTCATATTGTAGGCAGTGGATCCCTCAGTATGCATTTCTAGCAAAACCACTCATTCAGTTGACAACACAGGAGGCAGCCACATCGACTGTTCTCCCTTGGACTCAGGAACATACACAAGCTTTTGAAAGCTTAAAGAAAGCTCTATGCCAAGCACCTGTTTTAGCAACACCATGTTACAGAAAACATTTTACACTCTTTGTTACAGAACGAGTAGGTACTGCTTTGTCAGTACTCACACAGGAACAAGCAGGATCACACAAACCGTGTGCTTATTTTTCTAGTACATTAGATCCCGTAGCTCAGGCTCTGCCTGCGTGCCTGAAATCAGTGGCAGCGACAGCTTTAGCAATCAGACAAAGCGATGCCATAGTGTTAGGACATCCATTGACAGTGCAAGTACCACATGCAGTGGAGGTTCTTGTGAATCGAACGCAAACACAACATTTGACTATAGCAAGACTTACAGGGTACGAACTAACACTGTTTCAGCCACATATAGAAATCAGACGTTGTAACACATTGAATCCTGCCACACTTTTACCTGTAAATGGAACAGACCCACTAGCTCATGACTGTATTGATGTTATTACAATCACGACGAAACCCAGACAAGACTTGACAGATGTCCCATTGTCAGACCCAGACCTGACGTTGTATGTAGATGGTTCATGTATGAGAAAAGGTACAGGAGAACTAGTGGCCGCTTACGCAGTCACAACAGACACTGAAATCATTGAAACAAATTGCATAAATACCTTGTCCGCTCAAGCAGCAGAGCTCGTCGCTCTGACACAAGCCTGTATTCAAGCCACAAATAAAAAAGTCAACATATACACTGATTCACGTTATGCATTCGGAGTTGTACATGACTTCGGCGTGCTGTGGCGAGAGAGAGGTTATTTAACTTCTCACGGTGCCCACATTCAGCACGGACCCCTCATTCATGCTTTATTAGATGCAATACATCTACCCACTGCAATATCAATTATGAAATGTAAAGCTCATACGAAAGTTACTGATATCATTTCTCAAGGCAATGATTTAGCTGACAGAACAGCTAAACAGACTGCTCAAACTCAAACATCCGACATGACAAAGACAATAGTCCCGACGCCAACACATTGTATGACGGTTAAAGATCCTACTCTTGACGTAATTGATATACAGACACATGCTACACCAGAAGAAATAAAGAAATGGACTGAATTAGGAGGGATCCAAACGGATCAAGGATGGTTGATGAAGGAAAAGTCTGTGTGGTTCCTTCCTGATTCAATGGTCCAGGTTATAATTAACACTGTACATAGTCCAGCACATCTAGGAGAAAAAGCTATGCTAGACAGCATTCAACACATTTGGTTCAATAAACATTTACGAGCTGCAGCCCAACAAAAAGTTCGTACCTGTATGATCTGTTGTCAGTTCAACCCAGGAAAAAGCGTTCCCGTAGAACAGGGTGGATTTCAGCCTCCTGATCACCCTTTTGAAGTCCTCCAGATGGATTATATCCAGATGGAACGATGTCGAGGATTCAAATATGTTCTCGTAGTTGTTTGTGCTCTTTCCCGTTGGACGGAGGCATACCCGGTTTCAGATTACACGGCCCCGACTACTGCCAAACAGTTAGTTCGAGAATTCTTCCCACGATACGGTTTACCACGTGTTGTTCACTCAGATAACGGCCAGCCGTTCTCATCCGAATTAATGAAACACGTTTCACTTTTGTTAGGCTATCAGTGGAAATTCCACTGTGTCCGACACCCCGAAGCAGCAGGTCTCGTAGAAAGACATAATCAGACCCTGAAAATTAGATTGTCCAAAATATGCAGAGAGAAAGGTGTCGACTGGGTAGTAGCGTTACCAGTTGCACTCTTTTACACAAGAATGGTAGCACACTCTCGAACAGGGCTATCCCCGTATGAAGTGATCTTCGGCAGACCACCAAATATGTGGGGGACACCTATACCACGCAAAATAACTGATATTGACTGTAATATGCTGACAGATTATTTGGCTTCCTTGATGTCTGCACTACAATCTTGTCGTTCACAGGTAGCTGCAGCTTTTCCTGACAACACTGAGGTGAAACCCCATGACGTAATTCCGGGGGATCTCGTTTTAGTGAGGAACTTTGATCGAAAGACTCAGCTGGATCCTAGGTGGAAGTCACCGAAATTGGTCTTGCTCACCACAAGGACAGCCGTGAAGATCGAGGGCAGAAAAGGCTGGATACATTCAAGTCATATCAAGAAATTTCATGGACTACCATCGGACGTAAACACCACACCTTGTGTGTCTTCACCCATTGACTCAAAACTTCCTTTTGTTGAAAAGAGAAATTCCGAACTTTATAAACTAAAACTCAGGTCCAATCAGTCAAGCAATTTGATTGTTTAAGTCCTCTCCGAGGTGAAGCGGTTGAATTGTCTCTGACATGTATCCCTTGGACCTGAATAGAGAATGCACCCGAAAAATGTTGAAACGACAGGCGTACTGTAAATCACTGCGTAGTCATTGTACAGTGACGTTATTAATTTTGTTTTCCTTAAGTCTTTTAATAATTACTGCAAGTATATTGTTGCATATATATTATCCTATTTTTAGACACGTTTATAATGTTACTGCTGAACATTCTTTTAGTGAATTACCTCCGCTTGAGTTGTCTTATAGATTTGCGCTGCGCAATAACACGTTTATTAATATGTTACATCATTCCCATCAGGTTAGCAATGCTACAAATTGTTGGATATGTGGCCTACTCCCTCCCTATCAGAATTATAAAGGAATTCTACCTCTCTTTCCATACCCGTTCACACACAACGGCTCCTGTGGAGCATGGTTTAGCTTAATCAATTCCCTAGATTCGAATTCTGCAGTTTATCAAGATAACTGGGTATGGGGAAATTTGAATTTAGTTTTACTTAAGGTCTGCTATCCTAACAAGGAGGGATTTCCCCAGAGAACAGGAACTGATCTCGAAAATGAAGTGTATGGATTAGGTAATTTTACGCTTAATCTTATGATCCTAAATGTCGAATCCGAAGCTACTCCAATTTTGCCCGCTATGTCAATATTTCCAGTAAAAGGTGAATTATGTGTAAGAAAGAATGGTTCCATACATATGGGCCATAGTAGATGCCCCACTGTAGTAGAATTTAGTGATCAAGGCAAGTCTACATTTAGAGCTTCCCGCCATTCCTATTTCATATGTGGTCAGACGGCATATGTACGTTTGCCTCTAGATTGGGATGGTACCTGCTACATTGGATTTCTTTTGCCGCCTGTTTTTCTAGCTCCTCCTGATTATCACAGAAATACTCATTTAGTATATACTAGAGTAAGGAGAGATCTCCCGATAGTCGATTACACTGAAACAGCATGGGAAAAATATACAGATTTCAATAAAGGTCTCTTTCCCTATATAGGTACAGTTACTAATAGTAAGCTGATACGTAGATTAACCAGAACCCTTGAAGCAGTAGTGAACGAAACTATTTCCGCCTTAGGCAATTTAACAGAAGAGCAGTCTGCTATGCGGATTGTTGTGCTTCAAAATCGTCTTGTCCTTGACGTCATCCTGGCCGATAGGGGCGGAGCTTGTAGGGTCATCGGATCAAGTTGTTGCATTTTCATACCAGAAAATTCGCCATCTGTATATAAAGCCATAACTCGCCTTCATAAGATTGTAAGCCAGATACACCAGAATCCAGGCACCTGGACTTGGTCCGGTTGGTTTTGGAATGTATTATCTACCTTTGGATGGAAGGTCCTATCCTTCCTAGGTATTGGCTTTCTCATACTATTCAGTTGCTGTCTATGCCTACAATGTGGACCAGCGATTTGTAGTCTGTGTGCCACATCGTGTGTCCCATCACCAAGATTTCATTCGTCCCAGAAGAAAAAAGAAGAACAAATGATGCTATATGAACAGATCAATGGATTGATGAAGATTGATATCTCTTGACGGGCAAGTAGGGGACAAGGAGGGAATGTGGAAATATGGATTTTTCTGATCAGTTATGTCCCCTATCTTGGACCCCAACGGTTTCATGTATGAATCACAAGTACATGTATGCTCCCTCCAGTTCCAGTTATGAAGACGCAAACCCATGTGCGTCCACCGTCAACATGTCCTCTTTCAGATCCGCCATGAATAGGCCGGATATTCCATTCCTAAGTATGAAAGGCCACCGGCTTTATATGGTTCACTTATGCCATTTTTCAGTCCAGGCAAGTAGGCCCGGATTCTGTCATCAAGCTTTTCTTGCTTTCTGCCTCTGAAGCTCCAGTCTGAGCCTGCATCTGTGACCATGAACTTTGTCTCATTCCCTGCGCGGCTCACGAAGCCTGACATCAGCCTGTTGCCTGCCAAGAAACTGTATTTTACCTTCGAAATTATCTGCTCCGTTCCCTGCCCGATGCATTCCTGTCTAGTAGTTTAAGTAAACATTCTTCCAGCTACCGAGCAAAGGCCCGGTTTCTCTGTCTTCATGCAAGTAATTCATAGCCCTGTTACTATGGAAGATTCCTGCCCTCGCATCTAGTGTAGACACTTAGACGCTTGTACACGCACTAACAGTCAGTATAGTCAGTATAGAATAAGATTCTACTCTAAGAGACCTCTCTTTTGGATAACATGGTTCTTTAAACATAGGATGTTAGATATGATTTGTGGATTAGGTTGACTTGACCCTCCAGACTTCTGTCGCCACATGTAGAGCTAAATGTCAAGTCCCCTTCACCCCCTAGTCGCACGTCAATCACACGTCATACTGCTGCGCGTGCATCTCTGCCAAGTATTTCTGCTGACATTGCGAAATTATTTCATAGGTCCACCCATATGTGACATCATAACCAATGACGTTTTCCTTGTTACACCCAATTACGCCTCCTTCAGCTACGCATGTGAAATGTTATCTTTGCTATCAATTGTTACGCCTCTTGCATTGGCCTCACTGTAATGCCTATTGTATAAAAGTGAATAATTATCAATAATGTATGTACTTCACTTCCTGAACCTTCGTGGTGATGGAACCTGGAGCAACCGATTATAATCGACCATTGGAATAAAGCCCATTCCGAACCTCTAATACCACGGATTCTGCCTCTTATTTACTGAGCTATTTTATTATGTTTCTGTATCAAATTAAGTCCCGGTAATTAAATTATTTACCACAACAGTCAGACTCCTTTGTCTTCCACAGGGGGGGGGCATCATGTTGGGGGGAAGGACCAGGCACCGCAGGGACAGGAGGGGCAAGGGGAGGTGTTGTGGGTGCAGGGACGGACGACTCCAACACAGGGGGTGGGGCAGCGCCAAAGGTGGATTCGAGCACGGCGCTGCACACTACTGCCAGGTCGCTCAGCGTCTCCCCTGCACCCGAAGGAACCACAGGCCCCAAGGAGGGGGGGGGGGGTCACAGGGATGGGTCGCAGCGCTACTGGGGGGGGGGGTGGACAGAGGGGGACTCAACTCCCCTGCCGGTGTCCTGCCTCCACCGCTTGCGGGGTGGTGCCACACTGGGGCTGATGGACAGACTGGGCAGAGGACTGACCCTGTGTCCGACTCTTGGCCAGGAGAGCTGAGGGGAGTGGATTTGGAGGGTGGTGGTCATGAGGAATGTGGACTCCCACTCTGGCTGCGTGTCTTCCGTTTCCCCCCCGACCCAGTGGGTGTGCCTACTTCACCCTGTGTGTGCGTGCCAGGAGGTGTGCGCTTTGCCTTCCCTGCTAGTGTGGTGCCTGTGTCTGGTGGGGTGTGTGCATGCTGACGTCTGGGTGTACGTGGGACAGGCATGGGAGTGGGAAGTGTGGATGGGGCATGGGTAGGGGGTGGGACGAAGTGCTGCAGGAGACCCACTGCTGCAGACAGTGTCGAGTCAATAGACCGCAGCAAGTTGCGTTGGTCAGCCTGCGATGCTGAAATGCCCTCCAAGTATGCCTCCATGTTGGTGAGCACTTGGCCGTGGCCATGGAGGACATTAAGCATCGCAGCCTGACCAACCTGCAACTGCCGCTGGATGTCCACAGACTCGGCATTGGCGGCAGCAGTGGAGACCGGGGCAGGGGGTGCGGTGCCTGGCAGGAAGGAGACATGTGGTGACCGGGCACGCTGGGAAGGGACACGAGCAAGTGGGAGGCCGGTGATGGCAATGGAGGGGGCGGGGAGAGATGTTGTGCTGCTGTCAGCTGTTGGAGCAGCCTCCGCCCCCTCGGAGTGCTCAGCCTCGGACCCGTCAGCTTCATAATCTGTGGTGGCAGTGGACAGGTCCTCCGGCTCACTCCCCTCTGCCTCATTTCCACTCGATGTGCCAGCTAAGGTGTCACTGCTGGCACTGGTGCCCGGTCCCTCCGCACGGTCCGTGCCGGTGTCTCCATCCGTGTCGCCCGACGATGCTGTGGGCAAGGTGAATAAACAGGAATTAATCAGACACCTGTATACATATGTCACATGAGTCAAATCGACATAGGTTACAGTGCATAGCCTGAAATAAAAGATGAGTAACATCTACAATACAAGGTACATATATAGGCCCTGCAACACACAGTTGGTTCACCCACCATGCCACTGAGAAACTATGGAGAGCATGACACATTTGCAAATGACATGATATGGAATTGGACAGAGGAGCCAGGCTCTGGGGCCAATCCAGCACTGCATCTGCACCACACAGCGTTGCCGTAACTAGGGATGAGCAGGGACCATCTCCATGAACTTGAGGCACATGCTGCAAAGGTAATACTTAAAGACATGCCCAACATGAATGGGACACTGCACCTTGAGTGTATGTCCAGACAAACGTCACACACTGGCCAGACCGAGCAATGAGATTACAGGGGTCGACATGTAGGCCTTGCCCGCACCAACCACCCCCTACATGAGACAATGTGATGAGACACAGGAAGCACTTGCATCTCTTAGTCTGGGCGAAATACACATGGGCTGCCAGAAACCCATATTGGACCCCAAATACCCCATGTGCGCCTGTACAACGATCTCATTTACAAATGGCCATCATCAGTAATTGTAACAAGACACACAGGCACTGGCCACCGTGAGTATGAACGAGGAAAATTTGGTCAGGCTGTACAGTGGACACTTGTAGAACACGTTATGTAAATATACATGGTGCCAAGGGACAATGGCACAGAGCACATCCTATGCTGTAGACACTGAGAGTGTCCACATATTGTGATGACACACATGATACCTAGCAAAGTATGCCCCAGGGGACAGTAGTGGCCACAATATTCCATGGTCCTGAATGGTAATGACTGCAACACAGGCCACCATCCCTGCACTCTGCGTATCGCACACTCATGCACATCATGTCACAGGCCACAACATAGGATATGCTTGCTGTAAGGCATTACACTTCAGAGACATACTCCTATGTCTGGACTCAGCATCAGTGCCAATTGACATGGACCCCACAAGTACTGTACTGGACAGGGCACAGGCAAGGTGCCAAAACCTGTTACACACCACCCCCACACATGATGCTGCAAGCATTGGTCACGTGGATTAACTGCCAGCCCAGATGACCTTGTGAAAGAGTGACTACACACAGACCAGGGAACACATGGCAAGGAGGGGAAGGGAGGATATCCTGCCAGCGTTTTCTCATTTGGGCCAGGCGCCGCTTGCGACCATCCGTCCTCCTCACGGCACTGACGGCGTCCCTCCAGATCTGCTCCTTGGCAGCGGCGCCTACCTGTGGGGTTGAAAAAGTGAGACTACATCAATACACCTGCCACATATCACAGAGACACACATTAGATCAATTTTGCTGGTTTCAACAAGGCATAGTATGCAGCCAAAGCATTGCACCTTTGTCATAGGGACATTTTTCTCTGTGTAATGGCAAATGCACCACGTGCCATTGAAAGTACACAGGTGGCATGAGGGGTACGACACAATAAATGATCCAGACTCACACTGTGCATCAGAAAGTACACCAGAATTATGTGCAGCACCTCAAAGCAGTCACATGCCACAGGCCACTGACGCTACCTCAGCAGAGTACACAGACACACACAGGCACAGGACATTCACCTGCCATTGCCAAATGGTACTACAAACCTCACTCTGCACATGTGCCACTAGACTGGGGGGGCTCACTGGTGTGGGGCTGGCTCTGCACGTCAGACACACAGCACTGCTCCCTGCTCGCATCAGATGGGCAGGGTATATCCATCCCTCATGCAGCTGGGGTGCTACACTCCACATATGCACCCACCCACATGACAGGGGACTTACACACACACCGATGTCCAGGGTACGTCCACATCATGTGGACACTCTCAGCACAGGCACACTGAACAAACACACATCTGTGGGTACAGTCACCTGTCACACTGGGGTGACCACAGAATCACATGAGGACTGTAGAATCAACATTCCCAGGAGGATTAGACAGGCAGAATGTGGCATGCACCATGCAGTGATTGTCACAGTAAACACAATGCAAGTGAGGACGGCAGACATGCACCACAGCATGCTCTGGCTGGGAGATATCAGGCATTCCCCCCCCCGGGACCCACTCTACAGTACAATGCATGTGTGTCACACCTGGACACAATGCCAGAAGTCCCAGTCACAAAAAAGGGACACAGCCTGTGCTAGTGGACTCTGCACTCACCTGAAACCCTGGTCGCCCATACAGCAGGGGGTACTGTGGGAGGATCACATCCAGCAATGCCAGATTCTCCTCCAGGGTGAAAGGCTGGGCCCTCTCCACAGACCTTGACATGGTGCCAGGGAATCACGAGCAGCAGCAGTGTTGTAGAATCAAAAGATGTGCAGGCAAGTGCTCTCTCATGGGACCTGGCTGCCTTAAATCTGCCTTGCTGGCCTGTTTCATGCACAGGAGTACAGAGTGATTGGTCACTCACATTTGCATCCTATGTTTCCTCCAATCCCTTTAAACCTAGCACAGTCAGTGGCTTTGCTCTTTTTTTTTCTTGAGCATGATGTAAACTCCACAAACACTTTGCAACAAAGTAGATTCATTCAAACCGACTTTTTCTGGGCACCTGCTGAAAAAAAATCAAACTTTAAACTTGGTCTCCATGACAACCAGCATGAATGTAGGCCTTTATACTTGTCCCTCATGTGTCCCCTATGTAATTTGGAGATTCACACACAGGTACGGTGCATTCCGGGGCCCTAGGGCACCCCAAATACATAGCAACGGCCCGTACAGGCGTGTGTATGCTCCGTATCACTATGGGTACGCATACGCGAGCAAACCCATAGTGATACGGACCGTACACACGCGTGTACGATCACTATCACTATGGGAGTGCTTGCGTATGCGTACCCATAGTGATACAGACCGTACACACGCCTGTATGCTCACTATCACTATGGGTGTGCACGCGTATGCGTACCCATAGTGATACGGACCGTACACACGCCTGTACGCTCACTATCACTATGGGTAGGCCTACGGCAGCACTCCCATAGTGATAGGGAACGTACACACGCCCTCAGAGCGAATGTACCGTGCCTTACACACATAACAGTGGTGACAGGCAGCACACAGAAAGGAATAGAGCTGACATACTTGTCCATGGATGGACATCAAGGCATTGTCTGGGCAGTACTACATGTGTGGGGCACAGGTGTGAAAGGCTGTGATGTGGCGCATTACTCCTGAGTTGTGAAGGCAATAGATGTATGATGAGATGTGTACAGATGTTATGTGTGACGGTGCAATATGTGCCAGACATGCCCTTCACTCCTTTGACATGTGTGCATGTCGTACAGCAACTTGAGATGAGCGTCACTGGCATGGCACAGTCAACATCACACACAAGTGTCCCCTGATACCCGCTACAGGGGTTACCACACCAGACATGTGACTACCCACGGTGCACGATGTGACTATGTCATGTATGTGTGGTGTGTTCACATTAGCCTGATGTTGGTGTTCCCTCAAAAGCATCTGCTGTTGCTGCAACCAACATGTGTCTGTGTGTAGATGGCCATGACACACTGTTACGCACACCAGGCCACATGTGGTATCGGATGTAAGGTGTGTATGTATGCATGGGACACGGAGTAGCATAACAAGGACCTGTCTGCATCCTCTCAATGTATGTGTGGTCAGTCATGACATGTACACCTTCATGGCAAGGTGTGTGGGCTGTCCTAGTGTAATGTCATGTGACCTGTGGCTCTAGTGTTCCGCTACCTGTCTCTGCAATCAACATCCTACTTCTGCTGATATGTTGATGTATGTCACTCCTGTATTGCGTCTGGCTGTTCACTTACACTGGGACACAGCTAGTCCCATGCCATGGGATGTGGATGTTCACAATCTCCGTATGTAGCTGGGTCTTGGTAGGAGTGTCACCTGGCAGCCATACGTGTCCAGGGCATGTAGCACATACCTGACTCCCTATGTAGCATATGTGTATTGACAGATTAACATGTGCTCAGTACATATAAATTGTTGTTGTAGTGCACTCACTCTTCCTTGGCTGACATGCGGGAGAATGACTGTATACGCTGCTACCGCTTCCCCCAACCGTTGATTGAGGAGTTGATGGCAAGGCTGGCACCACACCTGCAACCGCTGCACAGGTATCCTACGGCACTGACACCCAAGCTGAAGGTAATGGCAGCCCTACATTTTCTTGCCACAGGTACCTTTCAATATACCATAGCTCATGTTGGTGGCATGTCCCAGAGCATGTTCAGCCGTGTGCTGCATGATTTTTTAGAGGCCATGTTGCTTCACCTGGATGAGTTCATCCATTTCCCAACTCCTGAACAGTTGACTGGTGTCAAGCGTGGATTCTATGCCCTGGGAGGGATGCCCCATGTCATTGGGTCCATAGATGGGACACATGTGGCTTTGGTACCACCACAGGCACAGGAGGTAGCGTACAGGAATCGCAAGCACTACCACTCCATCAATGCCCTTGTGGTGTGTCTGTCCAACATGGTGATTTCACATGTCTGTGCTCGTTTTCCAGGATCAGCACACGATGCCTACATCATGAGGCGTAGCAGGGTGCCTGAAATGATGACGCAGCTGCACAACGAACGAGCATGTGTTGTTGGTGGGTACACTCTGTCTGTCCTGTATTTTGCGTAGACTTCCAGCCCGACCGCTTCTCCTGTCCTACTTATGTCCATGTGGTTTCCATGTAGGGGACGCTGGCTATCCCAACATGCCATGGCTGATCACACCTCTCCGCAACCCCAGCACGCCGGCCCAGCTCCGCTACAACACCGCCCATGGCCGGACAAGGCGAGTGATAGAGAGGACATTTGGCCTCCTGAAGATCGGATTCAGGTGCCTACACAAGACCGGCGGAGCCCTCCCATATGCCCCGGCGAAGGTCTGCAAAATCTTCATGGTCTGCTGCATGCTGCACAACATGGCAGTTGAGAAAGCTGTGCCACTCATCCTGGATCAAGATGATCAGGACCATCCACCCATGGAGGACGAAGGGCTTGGCAATGGGGCTAGTGATGTGGAGGTGTGGTTCCGCAAGAGGACATCCGGAGTCGGCTCATACGCAACTTCTTTGCTTAGTGGTGAGTACCAGTGTCTGAGTGTGCATGCATTGGTCCCCGTGTGGCATGTGTTGCGATGTGTGTGTCCATCTGCATGTATGCCATGTGAGTCAGAGGTGTGTGTGGATGTGTCACTCGAGTGATGGTGCCAGTGATGAGTGTATTTCCACAGTCATAATTGTGACCTAGCATGTTGTCATCCTTACATGTGTCGCGTACATGCACATGCAAGTGGCTGTGCTTTTTGTGGCTGACTTCTTGTGTGTCTCTCATCCCCAGGTACTTGCGCATGCCGTCTGCTGGTTGCATTGTTGTGGCACTGCTATTTCTCATGGACACGTCATCGTGTGCTGACTCAGCGTTACACGCACGGACAAGTTTGGAAGTCTCCTTAGGGTAAGGGATGCATCAGGGGTGTATTGGGTGTGGCAGTTGTTTACGATGTGTGCACACTGCCCCTGTCGATGTTTGGTTCCTCTGCAGACTTGTCGCATCACCATGGGACACATTACATGTAGCTGGATACACCTGAATAGATGGTCAGACTTGTTGACAGTCATCTGTAATGGGATAGTGGATTGTGATGATGGCATCAATGTGTGTAACACTGCCCTCGGACACATACGGTTTGCATTGGCTTGACATGGTGTGGGACTTCCACATCAGAGGATCAATGGTGTATGGCAGCCTCTCCGTGAGCAGCAGGGGGTGTTTAGCTGTTACCCGACACTTGTGTGCCAGTTCCATGGCTATCACGCATTTGTGGTGCAGAAGGGGGGTGCCAGTGTTGGACCCACATGTTACTCCACATGACCTGTGTATGTGTACTCGGAGTTGCCTCTGCATTCCGGAATACATGACTAATAAAGGTGTCCCTATGCCTCCAAGGTGCCTCTTCTCAGTCAATGCTGGTGTGTTGCCACGGTGCATACGGCATGTCTGGCATGGTTTTCAGTGATAGTGGCTATGTGTCTATGTGTAGAGTAGCAAGATGCAAGCTGTTTGTGTGGGATTAGACTCTGTATTGTGCATGATGTCCATGACTGTGTGGGTATTGTGACATGTGCCATCCCCATGCATCCAACGTTGGCCAGGCCACCATTCTCTGCATCCACCTGCAAGCTTGCAGGACATGGTTCTGCCACCTGTCTACACATACCTGGGTGCCCCCCATGACACTCCACATGATCCCTGACCTCTGCGCATGACTGTTGCTGTACTTAATATGTCTGTCGGCACGGTTGTGTGGCCACCCCCTCAGCTGGTTGGGCCCATCACGGGTGTGTATGGTGCTCCATGTCTGTCTTGCCTAATACATTGTGACCCATGTGTGTCCTGTGCCAGACTCAGCCCCAGGGTATGGATGGTTGAAGTCATATGAGAACTCAGGCATGGTTGGACTTTACAAGACACATGTAAGGTAATAATGCAAAATGTAGGCATCATCTCTTTATCGTGTAAGTTTTTATTTGTGTTGGGGTATGTGTTGGGGGGGTATGACAAGAGGGGCTTTCCGGGTGTGTGGAATCCAAAGTTCACTGGGGGAGTTGGTGTCCTTGCCATTGGAAATCATCGGAGTCCATGCCACAGTCTTTGTCAACATTGGTCAGACAGTGACCAGCAAGTCCATGTGGCAGAGAATGTAATTTGCTGATGTGCTGCTGTTGGTCCAGTGGGCCAGGTGTCCTGGGAGATGGTGCTGTTGCGCCGACCCTCACGTTCTTTTCCGTGGACGACCCGCCCTCCTGCGGGAACCCTCAGAAGCAGGCCGTGACGATGTTTGGGATTCTCCGTCGGATGTATCCTCCTCCTCCTGATCCCTCCCTGTGGGTGGTGATGTTCTTCGCCTGGTGGCACAGGGAGGGTTGCCCATGTTGTCGGCTATCCGACGGAGTGAACGGTTAATTCCCGAGAGCACCGTCACGAGCTCAGCCTGTCTGTCCTCCACCCGCCCTTGGTGTCCCAGTTGACAGGCATGTTGCTCCGCATGTTGCTGGGCCTGCTGGGTCTTGATCTCCTCGAGGGTCCCCTTCATCTCGTTGAGGGTGGACACAACCTGGCTCATGCCCGTGGTGTCCTGCTGGTATGTGTCCAGGATGTTTCTTACATGGGAATATACCGGTTCCGCAGCCAACTGGTCAGGCTCGTGCCTCCGCCGTCCTCCACTCCCACCACCCCTGCCCACTTGCACCTGGCCTGCCCTTGTGGGCACATCGGGTCTCCGGGACCCCTGAGGGGTGGCATTTGCGTTGTCGCCTGCCTCCTCCTGGGTGCCCGGTACACCGTGTCCCTCCTGGTCAGCCTGGCTGCGTTGTGGTGGTGGGGCAGGGATCCTGGGTGTCTCCTGGGATGTGGCAGGAGTGGGGGTGGTGGTTGGCCCAGTTGTACCTGACGCAGGTGCTGCAGGTGGTTGGACACCAGAGGTGCCAGGTTGGTCGGGGTCGTCTACAGAGTGGTGAGAGTCGTCGCTGCCAGTGGGATCGTCATCCCGCAGAGCCGGGTCCTGTGAGTCTTCCCCCCCAGTGTTGGGGGGTGATCCACGACGTTGACCTGTGTGTGAGAGAGACAATGTTATTTTTGTTCCATGCAACATCCATGTTTCATTTGTTTCAAAGTTGGCACATTTCCTCTGGGTATTTGGATATGGATATGTCTTGCATTCCACTCACAGTGCACTTGTGCATGGGTATGTCCCTTGGCCACAGCTTTTGAGACTTTACCTATGTGTGACACAGTCTTACTTGCTGCGTTAATTGTGACTGCAGTCAGCAGTGGAGTGAGCAGGTGTGGCGAGCCATGCATTGGCGCCTTCCGTGTTACACTGTACGTGGGCACATGGAGTTGTTCCACACACTTATATAATGCAGGTAGCTGGCGTTGTGCTCGTGCACAGCTTGAGACATGGCCCAGTGTTTTGCCATGGAGAAGAGAGGGGGATTCAGGCACTGGCCACCCTTGTCTACATGCACGCAGTCCACCTGCTGACGAGCAGACATTCCCACACCACCCAAGGCTGAATTGGTCTCCCTGTGTATCCCTTTCTCACTCCCTCTCTGTCCCCCTCTCCCTCCCTCCCTGTGTCAGCCTCCTCCCTCTGTCCGTCTCCCTGTGTCTCCCTCCCTCTCTCTCCCCCTCTCCCTCCCTCTGTGTGTCACCCTCTGTCACCTCAGCCCAGCTTCCTAGGCACACACTTTTTGCAGCTCTTTGAATGGCCCTTGGCTTGTTCATGTGAGTTTGTTTCTGATCTCCAGGCACCCATTGGGTGTAGTGTCTGTGTCTGCGCTGCTGCTGTGGTGGTGTGTGCTGCCACTCTTTCACAGTGTTGGCTGTTCATTGGCTGCTGTCATGTGCAAAAAGTGCCTTCACCCCCATGTCTTCATGCAAGGCATCGGCCATTTGTAGGCAAGTCTTTCCTGTGTGGGGACACACTGTTTGTCTGGCTGTGACCTAGGCCATATGGGCAGAGGGCATTGTTGTCTGCTTCTGAGTTGCACTATGTGATTTTTGAGGCCCACACTCCCGCCATCCGGGTTACCGTGTCTTGTGTTTTCTGTGGCCTGTGATTTGGCATTGTCCAGCTGGGTGCATGGGGCATGGTGGCGCTAGTGGCATGTGCGTGTTTATGGAGTGTGGTTGAGTCATGCGATAGCTTTGGGGTGGTTGCGTGCATGATTGTGAGTTTGGTTGTGGATGACGTTCCCCCCATGTGAGGTGAGTTGTTTGTGTACTCACCAGGCTCTCGGAGTCCTTCTACTCCCTCCACTGCCACCACCGGCAGTATGGCCATCACCTTCTCCTCCCAGGGATGGTATTGTACGCGTCTGCGGGCCGGCCCTCCTCCAGTGATGTTGGCCTGATTGTGGTCGTCGGTCATTTTGCGGCGGACCGTCCTCCGCAGATCGTACCACCTGGCTTGGCATTCATGCCTGGTCCTTCTGGTGGACGCAACAGCATTCACAGCATCGACAATCGTCTGCCACATGGCTGTTTTTTCGGAAATGCTGGTCTGTCTGACCAATGTTCCAAAGAGGTGTGGCTCGACTCTGAGGATTTCGTCGACAAGGACCTCCAACTCTTGGCTAGTGAACTTTGGATTCTTGTTAGTGGGCATGGTGAGGGGTGTTGGTGTGGATGGTTGTGGGGGGTGTGGGTGTGGATGGTTGTGGGTGTGTGGGTGGGTGTGGTTGTGCAGGTGTGTGTGTGAATGTGATGAGGGGGTGTTTGTGAAGGTGGGTGTGTGAAGGTGTGCAGGTGTAAGGTGTAGTGGAGGTTGTAGTATGGTGCAGTTGTTTCTCTGTGTGGTCTGGCAGCAGTGGGTCTGTTGCAAAGGATCATGGTTTGTGTGTGTTGGGCCTTTTTATTGGTCCATTGGTGGGTGTGGCTTGTTGGACATGTTTTGTGGCTTTGTGCGATTCGAATGGAGTCTTCTTGTGTTGTTTTGCTTTGTCCTGGTTGTGTATGTGTGTTTTTAGTGCCTGTACGGTGTGTACGTCGGCCATTTTGTTGTACAGTGCTGTCCTTGTCTCTGGCTTGGTACGACTCGCACATGCGCGATGAGGTGCTGGTGTTGGGGCTTGGGGTGCGCTCCGTACTTAGACTGTTGGGGTGGGGTATGCTCCATACATACGCGGGTGTGGGTACGGTCCGTACATACACGGTTGGGGTGGGGGTACGCTCCATACATACGCGGGTGTGGGTACGGTCCGTACATACACGGTTGGGGTGGGGGTACGCTCCATACATACGCGGGTGGGGGTACGGTCTGTACATACACTGTTGGGGTGGGGGTATGCTCCATACATACGCGGGTGAGGGTACGGGCCGTACATACACTGTTGGGGTGGGGGTATGCTCCATACATACGCGGGTGAGGGTACGGGCCGTACATACACTTTTGGGGTGGGGGTACGCTCCATACATACACGGGTGCGGGTACGGGCCGTTCGTACGGGGGTGTACATACACGGGTGGGGGTACGACTCGTACGTACATGGGTGTACATACACGGGTGGGGGTTCGACTCGTACATACACGGGTGTACATACACGGGTGGGGGTTCGACTCGTACGTACGGGGGTGTACATACATGGGTGGGGGTACGACTCGTACGTACACGGGTGTACATACACGGGTGGGGGTTCGACTCGTACGTACACGGGTGTACCTACACGGGTGGGGGTTTGACTCGTACGTACACGGGTGTACATACACGGGTGGGGGTTCGACTCGTACGTACACGGGTGTACATACACGGGTGGGGGTACGACTCGTACGTACACAGGTGTACATACACGGGTGGGGGTTCAACTCGTACGTACACGGGTGTACATACACGGGTGGGGGTTCGACTCGTACGTACATGGGTGTACATACACGGGTGGGGGTTCAACTCGTACGTACGGGGGTGTACAAACACGGGTGGGGGTACGACTTGTACGTACACGGGTGTACATACACGGGTGGGGGTTCGACTCGTACGTACACGGGTGTACATACACGGGTGGGGGTTCGACTCGTACGTATGGGGGTGTACAAACATGGGTGGGGGTAGGACTCATACATACACGGGTGTACATACACGGGTGGGGGTTCGACTCGTACGTACACGGGTGTACATACACGGGTGGGGGTACGACTCGTACGTACACAGGTGTACATACACGGGTGGGGGTTCGACTCGTACGTACACGGGTGTACATACACGGGTGGGGGTTCGACTCGTACGTACACGGGTGTACATACACGGGTGGGGGTTCAACTCGTACGTACACGGGTGTACATACACGGGTGGGGGTACGACTTGTACGTACACGGGTGTACATACACGGGTAGGGGTTCGACTCGTACGTACACGGGTGTACATACACGGGTGGGGGTTCGACTCGTACGTACACGGGTGTTCATACACGGGTGGGGGTTCGACTCGTACATATGAGGGCTGGGGGGGTGGTTGGGCGTGTACATACGGGGGCTGGGGGGGGTGTTGGGCGCGTATGCGGGCACATGTCTCCATGGTTGCTATAGGAGTTCGGTGCGGACGGTGTTTTTTCCATTCGGTTGTAACATCGGACGCATGGGATGGATTGTACTTGCGCGGTCGGACTTCACTTTTCACATTTGTACGGTAAATCGTCCGGGGACGTGTCAGACACATTTTCCGACCCGAGGACGTGTGGGGAATTATTCCCAATGCGATTCGTATGGACTTTTTCCCATGCGAATCGTAGTTGGCAGTTTGTACGGCACTTGTACGATTCGTACGGTAAAAAGACCGGATACGAGTCGTACGGGGAATTTTTTTCCAGGATCCTAATCGGCACCATAGTGTTAGGTCGGACATCTCTCACATCACTCAGGATAAACAATGGGAGCTGGGGAAATCGATGCAGGAATTAAGAAATCTTGGTGCTACAGCAAATGTACGCTTCCCCGCTTCCCTGAAAGTGATGTGGAATAATAAAATGTTCAATTTTAAGGACCCGGAAGAGGCAAATGCCCTAATAAATCAGATAAAGAGCACATCCAAATGAAAATCACTGAATTTAAGCCTGGTTAGAGAGAGAGCCTAAAAGCCAGAGGTATCCAATGTTACCTCTAGTAGCAGCAAGGGAGGGTTCCCCAAGGGAGGGGGGTTGGGTCACATATAAAATAAAAATTTACATTTTTATTTACACATAGGGTGGGGGAGCAAGCGGGAAAAAAGCAAAACAATTTCCTCATCTATTAATCCTAGTCAAAGGGTCTTACGTAATCTCTGGCATTCATTCTTAAAGGACAAACGATGCCAGGGAACTCAATGCGCTCCGAGTCAGACATGACTAAAAATGAGAAAGTGAAAAATATGAGAATCATGTCCTGGAATGTTAACGGGTTAAGGGTTCCCTCCAGAAGAAAGAGAATACTAGAGTATCTAAGATTTCTGATTGCAACGTTTTGTTTTGTTAAAGAATCACACTTACTCAAAGTGGAATGGGCAGCGGTTTTAAAACATCAAAAGTTTAATTAAAACATCTGCTCAAGCTATGCTAGGGGATTGTATGGTCGACCCTCTGGGAAGGTGGGCAATTGCTAGGGTCAAGATTAATGGCATATGGTTAATTCTTGTAGGTTACTATGGGCCAAACCTAGATGATCCAGCCACTCTTTATACTCTACTCCTCCATTTATCTAAAAACAAATGATTGCATTATATTAGGGGGCGATTTTAATTTGGTTTGTGATCCAGGTCAAGACTCTACCTCACCCAGAGTAGCAGTTAACACACAGAAAATGAGAGTTGCCCTGAGGCAATTAATGTCCGACACTGGGATTGTGGATATATGGAGAGAGATGGTCCATAAATCTAGGACATTTGGTGGGAAATTTACCTTCTATAATAAAAAGTGCGGACATCGCTCCAGAATCGATTTCTTTTTAGTTGACTTTGCGATAAGTAGAAATGTCATTTCAGTTAGCCATATCCCGGAGCATATGTCTGACCACTCTGCAGTTAAATTAGAACTAGCTATGGAAGTGAGTTCCCCACCTTGGAGGTGGACCATTAATTGAGCATTATTATTAGAAAATGAAGTAATAGACAAACTGAAGGTAGAAACTAAATAATTGTTTTACTTTAATCTTAATTCAGCTTCACCTCAAGTAATATGGGATACATATAAGGCCTATTTGAGAGGCTCTTTAACAGCTATATTAATTTCCCAGTCTAAGAAGAGGCAAGAGGAGACCAACAATCTAGAAGCTGATATACATAAGCTTCAGGAACATTTAGAGCAAGATCAGGGGAACCCTAATATTTTAAGAAGACTAGACATTGTGAAACATAAGCTCGCTGATTTTCTAGAAATAATAGTTAAAAAAAAGTGGGATGCCAGCAAACTAGCTCACCATGAATATGGAGAGGGGTGTAGCAAGCTTCTTGCGTGGAAAACCAAAGTCGATCAGACAAGAAATTGGAGAAGGGACCTCCGCTGTTCGAGTACTGGCAATATCATCTCGGATGATTCAGAAATTGAGGAGGCGTTTGTCCAATTTAAAAAAAAATTATATACTGATGAGATAATACCAGACGAAGATAGTATGGAAGAATTCCTCTTAGACCTAGCTCTCCCTTCACTTCAGCAAAACGAAAAAGAGCAATTAAATCGTCCCATATCTAGGGAGGAAGTTATTCAAACAATCAGCTCCCTAAAAAAGGGGAAAGCCGCTGGCTCCGACTCCATTCCTAATGAAATTTACATTATCTTAAAAGAAGAACTCGCCTCTTTTTACCTTCAATTGTTTAATTCATCTTTTATAGAAGGCCATAACCCCCCGTGTCATGGGAAGAAGCCACTATAACAATTCTATTAAAACCAAATAAAAATCCAAGACTTTGTGAGTCCTATAGGCCCATCTCACTCCTGAATTGTGATCATAAAATATATACCCAGATTATCACTAAACGTCTAGATAAAGTAATAGGCCCTTTAATACACCCAGATCAGAAAGGGTTTATGAAAGGGAGGCAGCTCAGTGAACTGACACATGATCTAATTGGGACGATAGATATGGCTCAGACTTATAAGATCCCTTTAGCAGTAATGACATTCGATGCTGCAAAAGCATTTGACCGGGTCAATAAGTCTTTTCTGTTCAAAGTAATTCAACATCTCAATCTAGGTGAAACTTTTTTGACAGCGATCAAAGCTAACTACAAAATCCCCACCTCTAAAATCCTTATCAATGGGAAATTAACTAGGACAATACAAATAGGAAGGGGTACTAGACAGGGGTGTCCCCTGTCACCTCTACTCTTTAACATTTATATTGAACCCTTAGCGTGTAAATTGAGAGCTTGCCAGAATATTATCCCCTTTAAATGTAATGGATGGGAGAAAAAAATTGGCTTATATGCAGACAACCTTATAATATACACTGGCAATTTAGAAAGATCGGCCCCAGAGATATGGTCTGAATTAGAGAGCTTTGGAAAGGTTTCCGGGTACCTTATCAATCAACAAAAAACTGAACTAATGACATGGAATACCAGTTTTAGGAGTACTCACACAAAGATGGAAATTAGATATCTTGGTATCCAGATAGTTCAAAATATCGATAAAATAGCACTGGTTAACTTTGAAAAAGTTACAAAAAAAGTCAGATTACAACTTCAATCACGGGGGGGCTTACACTTTCATTGTTGGGCAAGTCAAATTTATTGAAAATGTCAATTCTGCCAAAATATACGTTTTTGTTTAATGCTATTCCTTTAGACCTCCCAAAAATTTGGCTCAAAAAGGTGCAGGGGCTTTTTTCAAGTTTTATCTGGGGAAACAAAAATCCTAGAATAGCTCTAAAGAAACTTAGAAAGAAAAAGCTTATGGAGGTGTAGCAACCCCTGATTTATACCTATATTTTTGTGCCTTCCATTTAAAAAATGTTGACAACTGTTGTTGGAAAGCGAATCCTTCTCCCCACTTTACAAAGCCCTTACAACAGAGTTCACTCAACAAGCAGGGTGTTTTCTTTTAAAATTCGGGCACCCAAAATCTTTTAAGAAGGTTAAATTGAAGTCTCTTTTATCAGCTATGAAGCTCTGGTCTCAGGTGAGACGCCTTCTAAAAATACCGTATTATAATGAGGTAGCACCAGTCTGGGATTCCCCAGGAAGGCCTCCATGTATGGAAGATGCCCTTGTAGCTCCTATCCGCGCTTGTGGAATTACTACATGGGGGCAATTGATTGTCGATGCTGAACTTATTTCCTGGCCTTATTTTTCGGCGATATGTGAGAACTCGGTTTCAAAGTTTAAATATTATCAGCTGAACAGTTGGGCAAGGTCTATAGGTAAAGAGTCAAATGAAGTGTCAGAGTGGTACTGGCTACTAGTCCAGAATGGAGAAGAGATGCAGGCCTCATTTAATGAGATTTGGAAGAAGGGCCTGCCGGATGAAGACCTCGAAAATATAGGATAAGTATCTATGTCTTTTTTATGGTCATACGTAAATGCTGCACCTTTAAAAAAGAACCACCTCTTCACAGTACACAAAGCCTACTGGACACCCCAGAAATGATCGAAAATGGGAAGTCAAGAGATCAAGACGTGTCCAAAATGTGGAGAAGACAAGGCAAATGAGGTTCATATGTTCTGGAGTTGCCCGGTAATACACTCTTATTGGCAGAAAGTGGGTAAGACCATTTCAGATATTATGGGGCTTGAAATAAAATTAACAACTGTGTCTATAACTTTTGGGACATTTCCGAGGGATTTGGACGGTGGCCCTTTAACAAAAAAACTAGAGCACTGTTCTTTACCCTGATTCTTCTGGCTCGAAGAGAGCTTTGTACTAAATGGATTTTAGCCTGCTCTGCTACAGAAGAAGAGTGGATATATTCCACTCAGAGGGTATCAATTTTGGACCAATCTGGCACAAAGCTAAAAAAAACAAAATGTTGGGAAATTTGGGATAAGTGGGTGGAGATGAGTTCTTCCGTTTAGGACTACAGATAAGTTATTAGTTTCTGGCTTTGTTGATCTGTTGATCTATTGATTCTTTCTATGCATATTTTGGTTTCCTCGTGGTGTTTTTTATCTTTTATTTTTACTTTTTGTTTTCTGGGTCCTATGATTAAGAATATGCTGTAAACGGAGCCCACTGGTAGGGCTGCCATTATCCCCCCCCCCCCCCCCACAAAAAGACTCAAGATTAGGGTTTGGACTCATAACAATGAAGCCGAAGGTGTGGGCCCGGAGATCTCTGGTATCCACCTCTCCCTTGAGGAGTGACCGGGACCCTACAAATCACCCTGGCCATCCGTGATGGACGGAAGACTCCCTTCTTGAATCTAGAGCATATTGTAGATAAATGAGGACTACCAAAAAAAAAAAAAAGTTTCATTGTGTTTGCTGGAGTGTAAAAAAAATGTAGTTCGATGTTACGGTTGTGGGTAAATGTATTTTTAGAAGCAACTTTTTTTGTGTGGCTCCGGTTCCTACCCAAACACCTCCCGCTTCGCTGATGGAAATGTGGTTTTCATTCAACTGACGGCATTTGCAAAATAAAACGCGTTCAGTGCATTCAGCTAATCGGTAGTTTGTTAAAAATGTGATCTTTGTATTTGTCTTTATTTTCAGAACAGCGCACATGGGTGATTCCACAAATGCTTTGTTGTTGTTGGTACCCCGCATGCCACAGGTGCCGCAAACATGGCAGGGCCCGTTCTCTCTTCAAACCCTTTCCTGCCTTTGCACACGTCTCCCTGGGCACCGCAAACACATATAGGTCTTCATATGTGTAAAAGATGAGTTTTAGTTTCCACCATCACTTTACTGTTCTGATACTTCCTTGTTGCTCTGTAAAAGACCGGTAGGAGCCCCTCACTCTAGTGACTCGCATTTTGGTGGACCGCCCGATGTATGGCAGCATTAAGTTAACCGTGAAGATAAATTCCTAACCCCTGGGACACCTGCTGGGGGGAAAGAATGCATGTATTTTAACGAGTGCTAAAAATAGGCGAAGTTGCAGCCTCCTGCAAGACCCTAGTGCCACGACCCTGTGTTTTTATGGTAATGTTTCACATATGTGTGAGTAGGTCTAATGAGTGCTGTGTTCCCTGCACGGATGCAGACATGGGAAAAGTGGCCCTGGTGTGTACAGCTCAAGGCAGCTCGCTGCAGCTGGGAGGCAACCAGGCAGAAGTGATGGGCCACTGTGTTCCCCTGTCAAATCGGCCAGCTTTTTCGTGGCTTTCTGAGCCCTCGTGGACAGGCCAGACACTTTCTTGGCTGGGAAGTAGTAACACTTTCAAGTTTTGCTTTGCCTGATATGAAACGTGGCTGACCAAAATCTCTGTACGAGGGATGAACATTCAGCCTTCAATTCGAAATGCCTCGTTATAGTGAAAGCGTTCGATCTCGGCGAGAACAGGATCAGATGCGGCGTGTGAATCACAACAGGAACATGTTTTTTTAAGGAGAAGTTCCAGTTGATCAATACGCAATAAGATTTGTGACATCTACTATGCTGCTCAGAAGAAAAGACCTGTTGATACCAATTTCAACTTGGCACCGATTGTTGGCATTGAATTGTTTTAGTTGTTATTTTTATTTCACCAATACAATGTACCCATTTAATTCAGTAGGACATAAATAGGTTTGGGTAGTTCAACTCATACATTGTAACTGGACGAAACAAAAGCCATTTGTAACTGGTCCGTCCAATATAGTAGTAAAAAACAATTTAATTAGAGATTCATGCTTAGAAAAATTATCATTATTTCATCTATTGTTTAATAGTTGCGTCTAACTTATTTGTGGGCATTCCCAAAGTAGATGCATAAGAAAACTAAGACAGAGGGAGATAAAGTGATTTGCCGAGGGTTACACAATGTGATGGGAAGGGAGCCAGGATTAGAACTCATTTCTTCCAGTTATACTATCTAGAACTGCCACAGGCGACTTGATGATATACTCAGGAGAATCTAGGTTTAATTGAAACCTCACTAGTGATATTCAGTTTAATCCTGAGCAAGTGCGTATGTCTGCACTTTGTAGATGGGTATTGAAGAGTATCTCAAACAGAAATGCAGTGAAGTTATGTGATTTCAGAAAATAGGAATCATCGGGGATTGATGTCAAAACTAACTGGTGACCAAAGTGCAATACAAAAGCTCAGCAGCATGATCTAACACTTTATGGCATTTAGAAAATTGCTGGAAAATGCACCATTTGTCCACTCTTTTTTCAAAATTTTCTTGGGGGGAGAACTCCCCGGGAACAGCCCGGAAGTGCAGTATGACAATAACTTTGCGCCCCACCAGTTTCAAATGTCACCAGCCGCCACTGTGTACTCATCCCCCATGGCCCGCATACAGATCAATGGCTCCATTTCGGACCCTTTCCCCGTTTCATGAGGCATCAGGCAGGGCAGCTTGCTGTCCCCTCGTTTATTTATTATCGCTTTGATTCAACACCTACAAGAACATCATTTGCATCGCGGTCTACAGTTTGTGTCCGACCCTCTCTTGATGTCTATGGATGCGGGTGACATACTGATGTTCATCAGGCATCTTTCAGAAAACGTAGACCATATAGTGCGTGAGATTATTTGGTTTGGCAGCCTATCAGGACTGCACATTAATTGGGGAAAAAATGAGTGAAAATCCATTCCACTGGTCTGCAGACACTCCTAAATATTTGGGAATCGTAATCCAAAGAGACAGCAAAAAGATTATCTGCCTTAATTACAGCCCTGCCATAGATAAGCTTTCTTCTCAAATAGACACCTGGATTTTTCTCCCTCTCTCCATGGTGGGACAAATAGCTGTCATCAAGATGAATAGTCTTCCACGCTTCTTATACTTCTTTGTCAACATCTCCATCCCTTTGACAAGCTCTTTTTCGCCCGACTACGCAGCCTATTGCTGAGGCTGGTGTGGGCAGACCGCTAGCCGCACATTGCTTGGAAGACCCTCTTCTCCCTTATGACCGTGGTGGGTTCGCTGTCCCAGATCGCTGCCTGAACAGCCTGGTCTGCGGGCACATTTTGCCTACTATTGGTTTCACCCAGACACCTGCCTTCCCTAAAGCAAAGTGGAACAGGATCGAGCAGACTCCATACCCCTTAATGCACTGCTGCAACGTGGCATCAGACTGGACCCTACGGGCGTGCAGACACTATACACGACATGCTGGGTGTGGCGGAGACTCAGTGGAGTGCTGGGCTTTGATTCCTTGTATTCTCCCAGTCTCCCCCTGCCCCAGAACCTCTGGCTTCCACTCTCAACTGAGAGGTTGGTGAAGGGCACCCTGCTGAGGTTGCATTTACACACCTTTGGGGATCTTTACCCAGAAGTACATGTGAAAGCACATCCCTCCGCCGCACAGGATGAAGAATTGACGCACATGGACAGATTTGTCCTCAGTAGACTGCATGGTACATTACGGTCCTGCATGCCTTTCTACCCCTAGCTCCTGAGGAGTTCCCTCCGCTTACGCTTTTAATTATAGACCTGGAGGGCTCCCCTCTAATCTCTAAGCTGTATCGTTTGTGCACGGCTCTAAAGCATACACATGACAGTGGGGTTCGGCGCCGCTGGGAGAAAGACCTGAGGCATCCTATCTTGAACAGGGACTAGGCATTTACCTGCCTGCAAATTAAACTTGTATCCCCTAATCATAGCAACAAGCTCTTCCATTTCTGCTTTATACTGATCTTACATTACCCCCCTCGAGCCTGCCAAGTTTGGCACCACCAGATCCTCGCAATGTCCCAAGTGCCGCTCACCCGGGGCAGATTTTGCATATATGACCTGGACCTGCCGCATTATCGCAATGTATTGGATGACGGTGTTCAATACTCTGCCGCAAATGGTCCTGATTGCTCTTGAGCCATCCGCTATGCTCGCACTGCTGGGTAATTTATCTTCCATCCCAGTCTGCTACCTTAGATACACATCCTTCACCCTACTGTTAGCGAAGGGAGGTATTGCATTACATTGGGGCAGTAGTGTTTATCCCACAATAGGGGCATGGATTCAAAGTATGACATACTGCTACTTGACAAGTGAGATTTATTCTATGCTTCAGCCTCTCTCCGCGCACCCAATGGACATATTGCACCCACTTTGAGTCTATTTATTCACCTTGCAACCTGACTCTCCAGCTCCGTCCCCCCACCTGCCGGCCATGCATCATCATCACCCCATCATCAACCCCAGCCAGTCAACTCACGAAGTGCCACCCGTTCTCCCATCTTCATCCCAAACTAACCAATTTTCAATCAACAAAGTGTTGGCCTGGGCATAGCTTCCCACTCACTGTTATTGTTGCAAAAAATTAGTGCTGCTGTGCTACACAACCACGATACCACATGCATAACAATTGTATGGTACTTCTGAACTCTCTTCTCCCCTCTTCCATTCTTCCCCCACCATTTATGTTGTCCTTCATGTATTCTGTTTTTGAGAACTTAAATAAAATAGACTACTCAGAAGCCAGTATAGGATTTCATTGATAGAAGCATGTTCCGCATCATCGTAACAAAGAGTTATTCATTTTGTGAGGTGCTTTAAGGATTGTATCTGTTCAAGAATGTTTCCCTTAATTGAAAAACTATAAAAAAAACTTGCTTGAACTTGTAGTCTGATTTTGTATTGCTAAAAATTAAGTCCTTTGTGAAATTTGTGTTCTTTCCTTGGCAGAAATTATGCAAAATGTCCAAAATATTACACAAAATTAAATGTTATTATGCAAAATGCCAGATTCTTCATTTTGCACTACTTTTTAGTGGCACTTCTTCACTTTTATAAAATGAACAACATTTCTTGTGAGCCCTGCCTGGTATTTGGAGAAAATATTGAGTTGTAAATATCGGGAGACTGAAATATTGTTAGAAAAACATATTGTTTTGCAAAAATATTGTGATGCAGAAATATCATTGTGAAGAAAATCGTTTTTTCATGTAAGTGATCTCATTGTTAAGAATATTGTTGTAAACATAGTTTTCAATACTATAGTTGTAAAGAATATCCTTTTCTAATTAATTTAAATTGCTTTAGTTTATATATTAATTTTATGTGTTAGTATTGTTTGTATAATTCTTCCTTTTTTAAAATACAGATTGTAATTTTAAGTGATTTCAACTTTAATTTAATTGTTAAAAGTAATTTATAGTGTTGTAGCAGGATTTTGGGTTTGTAGGGGGATAGGGTGGGAAGTTATTTAAGTAATAATTAATTATTCATTAATTACAACTTTGTTTTTTTAAGTTTGAGTTTATTCAGCAAAAAAGATAGTAGAAGAAAAAACAGCATGTACAATAAGTATAATATATCTCAATCACATACAAATATTATAAAGAGAAAGATAAAAACTAGAGTACAATAGCTATCATGAAACATGCTGTAGAAATAAAGGAGTGAAATTGAAAAAGAAAAGAAAATAAAGGGGGTAAAGGAAGGGGGAAGGGGAGAAAACAAGGGATGATGAATGTATTATAACTTTATAACACTAAAAGAAAAATAGCATATAGAAATATTCACTGTAAGCATAAAAACATTTAAGGTTAAATAGCATACTATGATATAAAAACATAAGTAAGAGATAATAATGATTTGTTGTTTTAAGAAAAAAGACAACACGGTGCATTTATGGTGGTTTCCGGACTTCGTCCGAGGTGTTGACAGATTGAACTGTAGATGAGGCATCCCAGGTTAAGTAGGTAGTCAAAGGGAGCCACAAAAGATCTCTTTTAATAGATAAAGATATGGGGGTGACGTAATTAGTATCAAGTCTGTGATGGAAACATACGCATGCCACCAAGCTCTAAATGTGACTTTGTCTGCTTTTTTCCAATATGAGGTTATTAAGTGTAAGGCTCCTGCTAGTAATAAATCTATTAATTTAAAGTTAGAAGGTGATTGGGAGCCTAAGAAAATGTTAGAAAGGGAGAAAGGTATACTAGTTTTAAAGATTTTATTGATTTGATTCCAAACTAGTTGCCAAAAGTGAGAAATAGTGGGACAATCAAAAAGCATGTGTTTTAAGTCAGCAGTTGTACAAGGGCAGTACCAACAAGTAGATGAAGAGTTCGAAAAGAAGGATGCTAATACTGCATGAGTAAATAAGAGATGTTGATAAACAAAATAAAGGGTTTAGGAAGTATTAGCAGCTCTAGATGTTTTGCGAATTTTGAACCACAGTTTATCCCAAATGAGGGTCGACCAGCACTGTGAAAAATCCTTTTCCCACACCAATTCAGCCTTTGTTTTGTTTCTGCCTGAGGAAAGAAATAAGTGCTTCTAAATAGAGGAAGCAGAAGGGGAAGAAATTAGTATGGGAAACAGAGTCGAACATTTCAAGGATGGCTTAGGGGCAGATGATAGAGAGAGAAGATATTGAGTAAGAGAAGGAGGTTAAAGATTATATTGTGATTTAAAAGACAAAGGTAACGAAAATTTGGTTTGAAGGTTAGCAAAGGATAGAGGAGCATTATTGGCTAATAGTGGCGAAATCCAAAACAGTTCTTTTTATCTCCAAGATTTCCAGTAAATGGTGCGATTCTTTATACGTAATAAGTTATTGTGCCAAATGGGTTGCTGATCTAGAGAAGTAGGAGAAGGATAAGAGGATGGTAGAAGAGGGATGAGAATTTTATGAGTATGGGAAATAACAGGAGGGCAAAAAGAGGATATGTTATTAGTAAAGGCAAGAGTCTCCTTAAAATCAGAGGGGGAAACAAAAAACCTTTCTATAGAGATCCATATAGGGGGATGAGTACAAGGTTCAAGGGAAGGTCAACAGGAAGATTGCTGTAAAGAGAAAGCATAATTATAAGATTTGAAATCAGGGAATATAAGGCCACCACTAGATTTGTCTTGCTTTAAAGAGGATAAAGCTATCCGAGGGGGTTTGCCTTTCCAGAGAAATTTTGTTAAAAGAGAATCAACATTTTTTAACCCCTTCCATGCTCATGACGGAACGGTTCCGTCATGAGCCACGGTTGAGCTGTGCTCATGACGGAACCGTTCCGTCATGGGCCCGCCCGCGCACGAACCCTTCAGCACCGCGGCGGAATTCGCCCAGCGCTGAAGGGGTTAAACAGATTCCGGTAATATGTACACGGACCATTGAGAGAATGTATAGAATCAAAGGAGAAAGCCTCATCTTGATCGAGTCTAATCGTCCCCACCAAGAGAGAAAAAGAGGATGCCAACTCACAATAGTGTCATTTAGAGTTTTGGTGATATGGTCAAAATTTTGTTTCAGTTTGTCAGAAATATCTGAAGAAAACCATAGGCCTAAGTATTTTATTTTAGAAGGTTGCCAAGAAAAACCAGTCTGTATAAAATAATGTTTAAGGCATAACACATTGAAAGGCAAGATCTCACATTTATCTGGATTAAGATGGTAGCCAGAAAGTTGAGAAAAAATATCAACCTGACTGAGAAAGGAGGGGATAGATGTTGCAGGATTAGAACAATA
Source organism: Triturus cristatus (assembly GCF_964204655.1). Taxonomy (NCBI): domain Eukaryota; kingdom Metazoa; phylum Chordata; class Amphibia; order Caudata; family Salamandridae; genus Triturus; species Triturus cristatus. The sequence goes on from NC_140586.1 coordinate 256,630,689, forward strand.
TAAAAGTATATCATCTGCATATACAGACATTTTGACTTGGTAAGAGTCGAGTTGGAAACCAGTAATCTGAGTACCTTGTCTGATTTTAGTTAAAAAGGGCTCTAATGCTACTACAAATATTAAAGTTGATAAAGGACATCCTTGCCTTACTCCTCGGAAGAGGGGAAAATAATCCGAAATCTTACCGGTAACAAAAATAGATGCTTTGGGACCGGTGTATAATAAGTAGATAAAAAAATAATAATTTTGGAGGAAAACCTATCTATTTTAAAGCCTGGAACATGAAATCCCATCCAATCCTGTCAAAAGCTGTTTCTGCATCTAAAGCTATAGCAGCAATAGGGTAGTCAAGAGAGGATGCTTTGCTGAGAATGTTGAAAAAGACTCTAGAATTGTCGGAAGATTGTTGAACTTTTACAAAACCCGATTGCTTAGGGCCAATAAGTTCAGGTGGATAGGATAAATAAGGCACGAGCGAGAACCTTTGCAAATATCTTATAATCAGTGTTGACTAAGGAAATGGGTCAATCATTTTTGCAAAGTGAAGGGTCTTTATTATCTTTAGGAATTAAACATATCATGTTCTCTTGAAAAGTTCCGTGAGAGGAATCAGCTGTGATAAAGGAGTTAAATAAAAATAAAAAATTTGGAAGAAGAAGGTTAGCAAAATGTGCATAAAACTCAATAGTGAATCCATCAGGTCCAAGAGCTTTCCCTCTTCTTAATACCGAAACTGCATGAGTAATTTCTGTTAATGTAATATCAGTTGCCAAAGAATTAAAATCAATATGATGAGAAGGAGGGGGATCAATAGATTGGAAATAAGAGGAAAGATCCAATGGAATTGGTTGCTTTTCAGGGATATATACATTTTTATGGAAGGAAACAAACTCATTTAAGATATCGTTGTCTTTAAATAATGAAGTACCGGCAGCATTTCGTAGAGAATCTATTTTAGTCCAATCTCGCCTTATCTTCAAGTAATTAACCAATAATTTCCCCATTTTATTTTGGCCTCCATAGTAAAGAGAACTGCTCTTTAAAAGATAGGAGGAAGCAGCTTTTGTGGACATTTTGTTGAAAGTGAGTTTTGCATCGTTAAGATTTTTTAAAGAAGATTCAGTGTTCGAATGATAATTAGTATATTCCAGATGTTTAATCTTAGTGAGTAATTGGGCAGTTTGAGCTTCAAATGATTTCTTCTTTTGCGAAACAAAATCTATTATAAAGCCTCGGGCTGTGGCCTTAAAAGAGTCCCAAACCATTACAGGGGAAGGGTCTGGGGTTGAGTTAAGAGAGAAGAATTCAGAGATAAAAGAGCTGAATTGGCTAGAGAAATTAGGATTGGTTAATAATGTATTACTAAAGCGCCATCTACCAGCATGTGGGGTAAAAGGTATCAAATCAAAGTCAACATAAACTGGGGCATGATCAGATATTAAAATAGAACCTATTTCGGAGTGAATAACCTGTTGGGATAAGGATTTCCTTAAAAAGCGGTAGTTAATTTGGGATTGTGATTAGTGCGGAGGGGAGTAAAAACTATATTCTCAGAGATCTGGATTACCGAACCTCCAAATATCAACTAGAGATTTGCGGCGTATAGTGGAGGTAAATTGTGAGTGCATCTTAGTGTTAACAAACTTAAATGAGGAATGGCTGTCTAATACGGGATCAAGAATTTGATTACAGTCGCCACCAAAAACAATATAATCATCATCAAATAAAAGGAGTTTATCAGAGATTTGAGTCCATAAAACTTTGTCACATTAACTGGACCATAAACATTAAACAGGACTAAAGGTATCTGATTAATAAGAAGTTTAACAATAACCCAGCGACCTTCAGGGTCCGATTCTTGATGAGCAACTGAAACCTGAAATTTTTTGTGGCAAAGAATCGGAACACCATTATTCTTACCTAGAGCCGGAGAAGAAAATATATTGCCTACCAAACATCTTTTCAGCTTAGAAGCCTCAGCTTCAGATATATGTGTTTCTTGAAGTAATGCAATATCTGGTTTTAATTTAGCTAAATTGGTTAATACCCGTTGTCTTTTTAAAGGATTACTTACTCCCTTAACATTCCATGTAGTGACTCTGAATATGACCAAAAGATTTTAACATGATCAATTAATGAGCGAACAGCTGAACCATTAAATTCACTATTGAGAGAAAGAAAAAAGATAAAAGTGTGAAAATAGAAGTACTGTTTCAGGAAGAAGGAAAGGGGAGAAGAGGTAATAGGATAGATATCAAAGATTATGAAAAATAAGAAATTTCTCAAGTAAAAAGATACCACAAACAGACAATAAAAGCAGGGTTGGTGAAGCCACATAGGGAAGACAGCACGCCGTACAGGAGACCCCAGGACGAATACGGCAAGGGTTGACATCATCCAGGCAGGTTAAGGGGGACATACATCGAGGGACCACAAAAACGCACCTGGTAGAGAAGAAAAATAGATTATTAACAAAAGACATAACTAAACAACAAAAAGGTACATCAAGAAGGAGGAGAAATACAAGCAACAACTAACATTAATGGAGCAATCAATTCATCGATGACCGAGGAATGTCCATAGATTCATCCCTGCAGGTGTCCAAGAAATGTTGAAGAAGTGCAGGATCCTCAAAATGTGTTGCTTTATTATTGTAAGTCACCTTGAAAAGGCAAGGGTGGAACAAACCATATCTAGCATTCAAATTTCGAAGGGCAGGTCTCATGTCCAAGAACTTTTTCCGACGATCCATTGTCACTTTGGCATAGTCTTGAGCGAAGAAAAGATTAGAACCATTCCAAGAAATTTTTCCTTTCTGTTTGGCGGCATGGAGGACCCTAAGCAGGACGGTGTATTCCAGAAAATACAAAATAACTCCTCTAGGCTTAGTTGAAGATGAAGAGCGAGGGCCTTTCCCCAAGCGGTGCGCTCGTTGAATATTCAATGGTTTGGACTCAGGAAAACCAAGAAGAGTTGGAAGAAAGGATTGGAAAAAGGAGAGAGGATCTGAGCCTTCGAGTCCTTCAATAAGGCCATAAATGCGTAAATTATTAAACCTGTTGTGGTTTTCCAAATTTTCCACCTGCTGTTTAAGATGAGCTATTTCTCTATGCATAGACGGAACCTGGTCGGTGACAACTTGAAGAGATTCAATTCGTCTCTCTAAATTTTTGACTTTTTGCTCCGTATGTGACCAATTATCCTCAAGGCTTTGGAGACGGATATTGGTTTCCTCCTTGTAGGGCTTAAGAGCACAAACTTCCTCGAGAAGTAACTCCATAAATATTGAAGAAGGAGGAGTAGTAGGAGATAGTGGGTCATTTTTAACTCATTTCCCTGATGTAGAGCTTGAGGCTGAGGGTATTTTGGAACGTGGTTTGGAGCTAGAACAAGGTGTGTTAGGTGTCGAGCCACTTGTAACAGAAGGTCCAGAAACTACATCCTCCATATTCTCTTGCTAATACTGAAATGGTTATACTCCTCTAATGGCGTATAGTTAGTAGGTTGAGCACCACTGCGGTTAGTGCGGGTCTTTGCCATGAAATATAGTGAAAGAGAGACCTCTTCAATGATAGTGTAGAAAATACTGTTTTGACAGGAAAAGTCACACTTCAAAAATGATTTTCAGAGGCACATTACATAGGCTTTTGAGGAGAAAATAAGAAATAAATATTTTATGCCAAGGAGCATATGGTGCATATAATTGTGATCAATAGGAGATGAGCCTGGGGAAAAATGAGGAAAAAACGCTTGAAAAATGCAGATGAGCATTTTGTTATGAGGCAAAAGGTGTCTGAGGCAGCCAGGCGGTAAATGAGGAAAGCGGCAAAAATACAAAATGGCAGCTGTACTTACGCATCAAGCCGCGGCTGGCAGAGAAAGTCAAATAACATTGTTAGCGCTCACCTCAGTCATTCACGGAGGTTGCAGACGGTGAAGCAGGGGTTCCGATCCATGCTTGGTCGGTTTGGAGCCCAAATTACAAGAATAGCAGCCTGGAGGACGTCCGCCACCTCACACCGCAACGGAGCGCTCCGGAGCAGCGGCTATCCTCGTTGGCTCCGAAGCCACGCCCCCGTGATTACAACTTTTTAAGTAAGTATATATTTCATATTCATTATATATACTATGTAATATTGATTAATTATACTTATATGTTAGGTTCGATTTGCTTTGTTTGAAGGGGATAGGGTGGGAAGTTAATTAGGCAATAATTAACAATTTATAATTTATTATTAATTATTTAATTAACTATTAATTTTATGAATTGTGAAATCATTCTATGTTTTTGTTATATTTTAGGTGCAGGCTGCTGGGTTTTCAGGAGTATAGGGTGGGAAAATAATTAAGTAATAATTAATTAATTAACAATTAATGGGTGATGTATTAGTAATTGTTTAATTGATTAATAATTATGTCAATTGTGTAATAATGATATTTTTAGTTACATTTTAGAGGTGGGCTGTTGGGCTTGTAGTGATATGGATGGGAAGTAAATTAAGTAATAATTAATTAACAATTATTTACCATAATTATTTAATTGATGATTATGTTCAATATGTAGTACTGATTTATTTTAGTTATACTTTTGTGGGCTGCTAGGCTTGTAGGGGTATTGGGTGGAAAATTAAATAATAAATAATTAACAAATAATTAGTAGACATTAATTAATCAATTAATTATCAATTATGTAAATTGTATTTTATTTATTTATTTTAGTTAGGTTTCAAGTGTGGGCTGCTAGGTTTGTAGGGGTATAGTGTGTGAAGTTAATTAAGTAATACATTTAAAAAAATGTTTCATTGATAATTATAAGTTGTTTAATAATCATTTAATTGGTTTTTATTTTTACATTTCTTTTATTACCTAATAATATTCATATTAGGAGTTCTTTATTTTTCCAAATTAATAGGGTTATTCAAATATGTAATGTGTTTGAAGTGAAGTACTTTCCCTACTGTTGCTTAGACTGGAGTGGGAATAGTACATGTAACTCCTCTGAAGTCTGACACTTTCCCGACTGTTGCTTAGACTATCGTCGGAATAGTAAATTTAATCCCTCTGAAGCCCAACACTTTCCCTACTGCTGCACAGACTGGTGTGGGTATAGTGAATGTAACCCCTCTGAAGTCCAACGCTTTTCCTACTGCTGCACAGACTTGAGTGGAATTAGTAAATTCAACCCCTCCAAAGTCTAAAGCTTTCCCTACTGCTGCAAAGACTGAAGTGGGAATATTAAATGTAACCCCCCCAAAATCCAATGCTTTCCCTTCTGCTGCACATTCTGGAGTGGGAATAGAAAATCATGTTCCTCCGAAGTCCAACGCTTTCCCTACTGTTGCACAGACTGGAGTGGAAATAGTAAATTTACCCCTCTGAAGTCCGACGCTTTCCCTACTGTTGCTTAGACTGGAGTGGTAATAGTAAATATAACCCCTCTGAAGCCCACTGCTTTCCCTACTCCTGCAAGCACTGCAGTGGGATTAGTAAACCATACCACTCCTAAATCCAACGCTTTCCCTACTGCTTCACTTACCGGAGTGGGAATAGTAAATGTAATTCCTCTGAAGTCCAGTGCTTTCCATACTGCTGCACAGACTGGAGTGGGAAAAGTAAATAAAACCCATCTGAAGTCCAGCGCTTTCCCTACTGCTGCAGAGACTGGAGTGGGAATGGTAAACCTTACCCCTCCAAAGTCCATCGCTTTCACTACTGTTGCCAGACTGGAGTGGGAATAGTAAATTTAACCATCCAAGTCCAACACTTTCTTTACTGTTGCACAGACTGGAGTGGGAATAATTAATGTAATCCCTCCGAAATCCAATGCTTTCCCTATTGTTGCACAGACTGGAGTGGGGATACTAAATCTTATCCCTCCAAAGTCCAACGCTTTCCCTACTGTTGCACGGACTGGAGTGAGAATATTAAATCTTACCCCTCTGCAGTCCCATGGTTTCCTTACTGGTGCACACAATAGAGTGGGTATAGTCAATCTAACTCCTCAGAAGTCCAAAACTATCCCTATTGTTGACCTATTTGAAGTGGGAATATTAAATGTAACCCCTCTGAAAGCCTAGGATTTTGCTATAGTTGCACACACTGGAGTGGGAATAGTATATCTATTATTCGCAGACTATATTTTTAATTTATATTCTTTGCGTGTGTGTGTGTGCGTGTATATATATTTATATATATTCACTGGAAAAAACCATAGGTTTCAGGGATGTTATAGTTAGAAATTATTAATTATTAATTAAAAAACCTTTGAAATTTACTGAAATAACCATTCAATACACCTCGGCCTGTAGATATATAAAACATATTGAAACACGCCTTCACTGAATGATGTCATCAGTGATGTCATTTGAGATGTCATCAGTGATGTCATCAGTGATGTCACTGACCATGTCATCAGTGATGTAATATGTGATGTCATCAGCAATGCATTGCAGGGGCAAGAGTGGTGCTGAAAGAAGGAAGAGAAGTGTTGAAAGAAGCAACAAAGGTGCTGAAAGAGGTGTGAATGGTGCAGAAAGAGCAAGAGAAGTGCAGATAAAAGCAACAGAGATATAGAAAGAGGCTAGAGAGGGGTAGAAACAGGCAGGAAAGTTGCAGAAAGAGGGAGCATGGGTGCAGAAAGAGTCAAGAGAGGTGCAGATAGAGCAACGAGGGATGCAGAAAGAGGCAAGAGGGGTAGAGAAAGAAGCAAAAGCAGTGCAGAATAAACCAACAGAGGTGCAGAAAGATGTAAGAGAGGTGCAGACACAAGCAAGAGAAGTATAGAAAGAGGCAAAAGAATTGCTGAAAGAAGCAACAAAGGTGTAGAAAGAAGCAAGAGAAGTGCAGAAAGAGGCAAGTGAGATGCAGAAAGAGGCAAGAGAGTTGCAGAAAATAGCAAGAGAACTGCAGAAAGAGGCATGAGGGATGCAAAAAAGGGAAGAAGGGTGCATAAAGAAGCAATAGAGGTGCAGAAAGAAGCAAAAGGAGTGCAGAAATAAGCAAGAGATGTACAGAAAGAGGGAAGATGAGTGCAGAAAGAGACAACAAGGGTGCAGAAAGAAGCAAGAGAGGTACAGAAAGAGGCAAAAGAAGAGCAGAAAGAAGCAACAGAGGTACAGAAAGAGGCACAAGAGGTGCAGAAAGAGGGAGGAGGGGTGCAAAAGAGGCAAGATGGGTACAGAAAGAAGCAAGAGAGGTACTGAAAGAAGGAACAGAAGTGCAGAACGAAGCAACAGGGGTGCAGAAAGACATTAGAGGGGTGCAGAAAGAAGCAAGACAAGTTCAGAAAGAAGCAACAGAGGTGCAGTAGGAGGAAAAAGAACTGCAGAAAGAGGCAAGCAAGTTGCAGAAAAAAGCAAAACGGGTATAGAAAGAGGGAACAGGTGTGCAGACAGAGGCAAGAGAGGTGCAGAAAGAGGGAAAGGGGGTACGGAAAGAGGCAAGAGGGATGCATACATTTGCAACAGAGGTGCAGAAAGAAGCAAGAGCAGTTCAGAATGACCCAACAGAGGTGCAGAAAGAGGCAAGAGTGGTACTAAAAGAGGCAAGAGAAGTGCAGAAAGAAGCAACAGTGGTGTCTGAAAGCGGCAAGAGAGATGCAGGAATGGGCAGGAACGGTGTAGAAAGAGGGAACAGGGTTGCAGAAAGAGGCAAGAAGGATACAGAAATTTGCAAAAGAGTTGCAGAAAGAAGCAAGAGCAGTGCAAAAAGAACCAACAGAGGTGTAGAAAGAGGCAAAAGCGGTACAGAAAGAGGCAAGAGAAGTGCAGAAAGAAGCAAACGAGGTGCAGAGAGAGGCAAGAGAACTGCAATAAAAGGTAAAAGAGGTGCAGAAAGAGGAAGGAGAGGTGCAATAAGAGGCAAGAGGGGTACAGAAAGAGGCAAGAGGGGTGCACAAAGAAGCAAGAGAAATGCAGAAAGGAGCAACAGAGGTGCTGAAAGAGGCAAGAGAGGTGCAGAAAGAGGCAAGAGAAGTGCAGAAAGAAGCAACAGAGGTGCAAAAGAGGCAAGGAGGTCCAGAAACAGGCAGGAAATGTGAGGAAAGAGGGAACAGGGGTGCGAAAAGTAGCAAGAGAGATACAGAAATTTGCAAAAGAGGTGCCGATAGAAGCAAGAGCAGTGCAGTTTAAATTGAATTTATTGTACAGTTAATTAAAATCTTTACAATCATGCAATAGACATTTTTTTTTCTAAAATAGATCAATGTAAAAACACAATAAAATAACGATAAAATTTGACCCAAAAGTGTTAGTCAGCAAGAAAAGAAGTATTGGGCAGGATGGGGATGTAAAGTAAAGTGCAGGATGTAGGGCATAAAGTGAAGCGATGTGCGCAAATCCATGGAGTGCTTGGGGCAGTTGAGGCTAGGTAGCTGTGGCTATAACTTGCTAAAGCATATAACTGTAAAGCAGTGCGTACTCCGAGAGGTGCCATAAGGTGCCCGGCAGCATTAGTCTGGTGCCTAGCAGCGATTTAAATATAGGGGCAGAGCTAGAAAGAATGCTTCTTGCAGATAAAGGGTGCGGCTTGCTGGAAGCAAGGGCTCCTTCTTCTAGATATTAGCGATGAGCGTCGGTATTCGGCCAAATTTGCAACAGGGTCAAGTGCTGTGTGCTGCGAGTACTTTTTGGAGCGTCTTACTGTAGGGAAGGTAAAATGCTGTGTGCTAAAAGTGCTGTTTTTTGAGAATCTTTCTTAAGTGATGGACTTCGTTGGAGATTGTTAGATGCTGAGTATGGCGGTATATACAGGGACTTGCAGTAAAGTTATGCATTAGGACTTAAAAAGGGTGGAATGGTCATTTTAGGGAGGAAGGTTGGAGAGGGCTTTCTACCTGGTAAAAAACATTTAAGGTCCATGGTTTACATCTTTGACATTACTAAAGTTCCCATTTGCGGCAGCAGCACAGTCTATAAAGTGCATGTAATGCCAATCTTGACGGTACTGAAGTTCCTGTTTAGGGCAGCAGAGCAGGCACCCTGGTTACTTTCTGTTGTAGTACAGTCCGCAGATTGGGTAGCCTGCCTTTTTATGATCGTTTCTGCAGCGAATAAGTATTTTACCAGACGAAAGCGGAGTTGGATGTCCTCCCCAGAGAAGGATGCTAGCACTGCTTGTCTGCAGGTTCGGATGGATTTTTTGTTGAAGAAAGGTCTTAGCAATGTCCGCCTTGCATATGTTCAGTAAGTGCACTATATCCTCTTCCCCCTCCCCACAGAGTCGGCAAATTGCTGGTTTCGGGGGACGCAGCCTAGGTGGCATGTGATATGCAGATGGTAGTATGCCTAGCCGAGCTTTCAGGAATTTCTCTTTTGTTACTCTGGAGAAGCTGGTGAGGAGGTAGGCTTGTGGAATTGCCTTGCTGTAAGACTGCAAGGTAAACCAGCCATGAGCACGCTTTGTCAGGGCAGCTTTGTCCTGTATGAGTGATTCTTTTTTATCACGTTATTAACAATTGTTTTAAAGTTGGCAATGGTAGCTGGTGCCTCCCAAAGTTCCTGGAGACCCAGCTGGTTGAGTGAATCATCCAGATACCTTCGGGCTGGGCATGCCCCCTTGGTGTTCAGTTATTTCCACAGATGCATGTTTAGCGAGTCCAGCGGTCGCCCTTTTATTTTGAACCAGATTTTGATGAATGCCCCTTTGGAGACCAGCTCTTGCCTTTGCATCCCAAACTCCAGCCTTAATTGTGTGGGAGAAGTATATCCTGGAAGCCCAACAATCCGTCGAATTGCTCTTGTTATTGTGCCATCCAGAGTTTCAGCATCTCTCCCTCTCAAAGCTTCACTTCCATAGCTGATCAATGGTATAAGCTTCGCCTGGATCACTCTGATTAAGGGAAATAGATTTGGGCCAGAGATGTTGTTCTTTCGGTTTCTTAGAGCCACAGCGGTCATTTTTCCCCTTATTTTTATGGCCTCAAGTTGGGCTGTGTGCTTCCCTCTACCATTGACGATGATTCCAAGGTACTTGTAATTTTGTACGGCTTCCAGTTTACATGACGCCATTTGCCAATGAGGTTGTGACTTTTTTTGCGCCAATTCACGCAGAGAGTTTTAGTTTTTTCTCTATTAATGCTGAGTTTGTTCTCCTCCGAGTACCAAGATGTAGTGGCATGCAGACGCTGTAAACCCACTAGTGCGCGACTTATGAAGACCAGGTTGTCTGCGCAGAAAAGGTTAGACAGCTGGAGGCCACCTATTTTGGGTGTGTGCGAGTTGTTGCCATTAAGGGAGATTGAAAGCTCTGCCATAAAAAGATTAAAGAGTAGAGGAGCGAGCACGCAGCCTTGCTTTAGTCCATTGATGGTTGGTATCTTTTTTGTTAAGTGGTCTCCTATGCCCAGTTTTACTTGTACCCAGGTGTTGCTGTGCAAGAGGACTAACTGTTTTAGAAATAGTGGTGGAATTTTCAGCTTTTTTAGTTTTTGCCACAATAAATTCCTGTTTATATGGTTGAATGCTGAGCTGTAGTCGATAAAGCATAGCTACAAGGGCTGTTTTATGGCAAGTGTAGCTTCTATCATTAGTGAGAGAGTCATGATACTGGTTGTAGTACCCATGTTCTTGCAAAAACCTGTTTGATTTATCGGGATTGCAGAAATTCCTGTCGCCCCGATGTTAATTCTTGTAAGAGCAATCCTGCGTAATATTTGGATTCATTGTCAAGAAGAGGTATCAACCTGTAGCTTTTTGGATTGTCCCTTTTGCCTTTTTTATAGATGGGGGAGATGATTGAATCCCTCCATGAAGATGGTATCATCGATGTGCGCAGGATTGATTCAAAGGTCGGTTTTAATACGGATGCCCAGTATTCTGGGTCTTGTTTGAATAATATGGGCGGGATTCCATTTGGTCCTGGTGCTCCCTCTCGTCTCCCCTTTGAAATTCTTTTGCAGATTTGTTCGCTCGTAATTATAAGAGGCTGTTCTAAAATTAGGTAAGATGGTGATTGAGATGTTCGGGCATCGCTGTCAAGTGGGAGAGTACCAGTAAACGGTTCGAGTTCGTAGTCTTTATTAAAGTGAGTTTTTAGATAGGTTGGCCAAGCTTCTTCTGTTACGCGAGAGTTGATGCTTTGATTTAACAGGTTGACGAAAGTGTTGACCTTTAACCAAAATTGAGCGCTGTTGTTGTTTTTTATGTCATGCAGAAGTTTAGCCCAGAGAGCCACCTCAGTGTCTTTTTTTGAGGCACCAGATTAATTTTCTGCGCTTAGCTTTCAGGGCTCTCAGTTCTTGTAAGGACACAGGATCAGCGTTTCCTTTCTTCAATCTCCGGAGTGCACGGTTTATCAACTTTTTTAAGTTTTTTATTTGCACATTATGACCAATGTTGGGGCAGGGGCGTTTGATCCGAGCAGATCCTGAGTTCCTGTTTGGGTAGGATCCTTTTTCTTCACCATATTTGCTTCCTAAATTTCGTGTGAATGACTCCCAGCTTCTCAGGTCATCGGAGTCTGCAGATTGTGCTTCCTCCACAAGTTGTTTTGCAAGGATGAAGAAGCCTTCTGGATCGTCCATTTTGCATTTTATTCTCTTTTCATTTGATGTAAATTCCAAATCATGGATGCTTGCTGGCAAAGTTTGTGGTATGAAAATTGAACCTATTGTGATTTCCTGCAGTAAATGATCACTGAGATCAGAGGTTCCAATGTGGTAGTCCGGTACATTTTGGAACATGCAGCGGGAGACAAATGTGAAGTCTATTTTGGTGCTTGCTACTGTGTTGTGGAAAGATGCTGTCTGAGGGCGGTCTCCTGGGAATCTTCCATTTAGAGATCAGAAGCCTAGCTGCTCTAAGGTTGCTAAAAGCCTCTGTGCTGTTTTCGTGTGTCTCCCACCTGCATTATTGTCTTGTGTTGCTACGGTCCACCAAAAAGGGTCCTCTTCCATGTCGATGTCTTCAGGTGTTCTCCTGAACATGTTTGCGTTGAAGTCCCCAGTGATGATCAGACTATTGGTCTGCTCTTCCGTTAAGATTTCCTCTAGCTTCTCTTTCAGCTGCTGGATGCCTTTGGGTCTGTCGCGGGGGTGTAGGTAAAGATTTATAAGAATTACCTGCAAGTTTTTTTCCTACCCCTGTAGGGTTAGGCTAAGCGCTTGCATAGCATTAGGTGGCGCTAGGCTGTGCGTCATTGACTCTGTAGCATAGATGCTCTTTATAGAGCTGTATGTAGCCAGACCTCCCTTGCTGTGACCAAATTTTGCACTCTTTGTGGCAGGTAGAGAGAGCAGATGAAATCCATTCAGAGTTGGCGGCGAATCGGTCCGGTTTCTTGAAATGAAATTATGTCGAAGCTTTGTAGATATTGTTGCATTTCCAGTTCCAGGATCTTGTCTCTCACCCCATTAATGTTCCACCGGCAAAGTTTAAGGGAGTTTTTAATTTCAATGTTATGATCAGTGAAATTGGAATGTCACAGGTTTCGGTTTTTTGTATTTATGGTCCTTGTTAGCCATCTCCACTCTTGTGAGGGGATGCTTTTTATTGCGTTAGATCTAAGGAGCCGCTGATCTCTATTTGCTTTGCCCTCTGGGGTTTTGCTACGGGCTCCACGTAGCACGGAGTACAGGTGTGTGATTGGTTGGATCCCCCCTGACTCTTTTTGATTTTCTGAGGGTATAATTAGGGGTATCTTGGTCTAACGAAGAGCCGTAGCTTAATGCCCCAGGTGTGAAACTTAGTGTATTCTTTTAGGACTTTGTCTGCTATCCCAGGCGTGGCCCAAACTGTTTTAGTCGCTTCCACTCCCGGATGTTCCGAAGACTCTACAAATTCTATTGACTCTATATCGTCAGTTCTTATGTTCTCCAGGCTATCGATGGAGTTTATTAAGCGCAGGATGTTTCCTCTATTTAATGTGTCGATCCGACCCTTTGACTCAGATTCGGGATGGAATATGATTGTTGTGGAGTCTGATTGCACTGTTTGATCTGCATGTAGGTCCTAATTGACTATGGATATGACCGTGGGCTCGGGAGATGTACTTGAGGTGATTATTGCCGTGCCGTCAGTTGTGCCCTCGTGAATGCGTCCTCTGTTCTCACAGGGTTCGGCCTTTGGGGCATCTCCGCCACTTGTGTTTGTTATGGGTGCATTCCCTCCTTTTGCATCTGTCCCCCCATCCTGGGGCAGGTGTTCTGGAGGTTCCTGTTGGCTCTTTGTCCCTTTGCCTACCTGGGTTGTGGTATCGGGGGGATCCCCCTTGCGGTCTTTTCCCTGTTCCTGGATCGAGGCCCTACAAGGAGATGTTAATTTAGTTAATTGAGTAAACCTTTGGTTTCGCCCCTTTCTTTTTAGCATCCTTCAATGTTTAGATGTAAGTGAGCTGGTTGGAGAAAGGTTTGCTCCAGAGAGTCTGCTGTTACGAGGGGTGTTGTGCCTTAAGATCTGTGGTCTTTGCTTTATTTGTTTTTTCTCCTCAGTTCTTGTTGTACCATCCTCAGGTAGACTAATCTCTGGTTTCTGGCCCACGATGTTGTTGGACATTTCCTCGGTTTGCAGTTGTGTTGGCTGTTGCTTGGCAGTTCCCATTGTGACTAGTTCTTTTGATGTTGATTTCTGTGACACCGTGGTTCTTATGTCATCTAGAAGGGTGTCCATTACCGTTGGAAGGATTGCCAGCTTATCTACTATGGATATGCAGGTGCAGCTAGCCTGTACTATTTGTGTCTCCGCTTGTGCTCTTCTGATCAGATTATTGAGATCTGCCAGTTTGTCGTCAATATTTGCGACAAAGATCGAAAGGGAATTGAGAACTCTCAATTGGATGTCCAGCTTGTCGGACTGATATTGCATGGCGTTTACCAATATTTGCATTGTGTGTAGCAAAGTGGTCCAAATGTCTTCTTTTTCCTGCAGTTTTGTGTGTGTTGTGTTAGTCCTTCGCAAGCTGTTTCTTCTTTTGGGTTCTGCCATGGGTGCGAGAGAGTATGAGGCAACTAATTCCTCCCATTCCTCCGGTGTAAGGTAGGATGATTCGGGTTCAGTTTCCTGCATTGTTGAGGTGTGGGCCCATTGTGTTTTGATTTTTAGTTCCTCTTGTGCAGTGCCTGCAGGTGATTGGCCATAATTGCCATGCTGCTGTTCCTGAATTGGTTGGATCTGCCTTCCAGGTAATGCCTGGGAGGTGAGCTGAGTTTCTCCAGCCTCTGTTTCGATTGACGAGTGCTTGTGGTCGCACTTCCCCGCTGATGCCATTGAGGGCTCTGGCCCTGGCGGGAGTGAGGGGGAGGTTTGCTTTGCCTTATTAATGGCTTTTCTTCGATGTACCGATTCAGTTGCCTTATCCTTTTGTTGTTACTGGAGTTCGGGGGTACCTGATTCTTCCCATTGAATAAGACTGTTGTTGTTATTGGCTTTATTATTGGCAGGGTTTCCATTTTCTTGGCTTTCAAGGAGTTTCTGCCCCACTTTTCCTTGGTTATGTGTTGCCCAATTAGACAGAGTTCCTTCCTTGTTGCCTCTGTCTCTGAGAGGGGTGTGTTTGTTGATGTTTTGGTTTGCTTCCTCTTTCGTTTGCTCTGTGAAGCTGTTAGTCTGAGCTTGTCCAGCTTGGTCGTCTATCTCTCTTCTGTTGATTTTGTTGATGTTTTGTTTGGTTGTGTTTTTGTTAATGGTGTTTCACTTCCGTGTCTGCTCCAACTGGCCCTGTTACACTTGTTTGTTCCATCGTATGGGTCGTATGGGTTGTCCCCCTGTTCCTTATCCTCATTAGGCTTCTCGTCATCTGCGCTTGCTTTGCGAGGTCTTATTGCGCATAGCATTTCTCTGCCTGCCAGGGGCCCCTCGTGGTTTCCATTTGACTGCTGTCACATAGTTTGAAGTATTTTGATGGGTTGAAGAGGGGTTGGGAGATTGCTATCTTTGTTGCTGGCTAGGCATAAGACCGATCTGGCGTCTTTTAGGAAGTATATTTTCGGTTGGTGTCCTTTAATCTTGAAGGCCCTGTTCATTGCGTTGTTTTCATTATTTGAGTTACTTGAGTTATTTGCCTTAACAATCGGCTTTTCTGGCAGACTGTTGAGAAGGGGGGAGTTCAAGGACGTCACCTCTTCCTTTGTCACCAGGTCTACTGTGCTTTCTAGACTTTCATGGCTTTTAGTTCTGGAAGACTTATTTGTAGTTCTGCACGTTTTCATGCTGGGGTTTGGCGCCGGCTGCTGTCTTGCCTTCCCTGATCTCATTGTGGCAGTGGTGTAAATGGTGTGGATGTCCTTCCCGGTTTCCTCCCCACTTTTTACTTTGCTTGGTCCTTGCCTTTCCCTTGCTTTATTCTTTTACTTGCTTTTTCCTTGCTTTTTCCTTCCTTCCTCCTTCCTCCTTCCTCCTTCCTCTCTCTTTCTTCCTTCCTTCACTTTGAGGGGCTCAGTAGCCAGTGGTTCAGTAGTCAGTGGCCCAGTAATCCGGTAATCCAGGTGATGTGATGAATCTGGAGCGGTGAAGTGGCGCGTCAGAAGATAGAGAATGAAGATCTGGAGCTGAGTTATAGCTGAGCTGAAGTTGAGGGTTGGAAGGATGAGGGTGGATAAGGTGGTTCCAGTGTGCTGTGCACCCGGCGTTCTAAGCAGCTGTGGTCATTGGACTTGGCAGGGGCTGGCGGGGGCCAGCAGGGGCCGGCAGGGGCTGTAGATCGGCCTCTCTCTCCGAGGCAGGGGTGGGCGGAATTTGCGAAGTTGCCTTTTGCAAAATTTCGCGAAACGGCAAAAAATCTCCACGAATAAATGAAATTTCGCGTGCTCGCGGAGATTTTGGGCTGATTAATGCGTTACTGAATTTGAGCTTCAACTCGGGCACCTGCTTTATTTATATCTGTAAGTGCTTCCTGTTGAGGTTTAATTTTTGGGACAGGAGCATTGTGCCAGAATGAATCCTGCCCTGCATATTTACCCAAGAAGATGCCACCGTTTTAAGCAATACCTCTACTCAACTGGAGTACTTTCTATGGGCTAATCAGTAAGTGCTACCTCGTTGGGTAATAAATTTATAGTGCTTTTCCTACACTACAGCTACATAAAGGGCCAGAAGAGTTGTCTGCAGCGTCCCTGTGTATCTGTAACATTGCCACCGTGCCGACGGGCGCCGGGGTCCCTCGAGTGAGCTGTCCATCTTCTGTTCCACCGTGGATCGTGGAAGTTTCGACATTTTCGTGTTCCGCGCGGAACGCAAAAATGCCGCAATTTCGCAAGTTCCGCGAGCGGAACGGAATTTGTCACCCACCCTTACTCCGAGGTTGCCCCTTCCACACTAGTGCACAGACCACTGCGTCAAGCCCCCGTGCACTGTCTTTTACCACCCCCCCTCCTGCAGTACAGGTCTGGAAATTCCAGTTCCGGCCCCCCAACCAGGAGCAAGGAGCAGCAGGCTGGTGCAGAGGCTGGTGCGGAGGTAGGCCTGACTGAGCCAGGCGAGCCGGACCAGTCACGGCAGTTGGCAGGCTGTAGCCTGTAGTGGTGTAGCCTGTAGAGGTGTAGCTGCAGGTGTGCAGGGATGCAGGCATAGCTGGTAGAGCTGCAAAGGCAGGCAGTCTGGCCAAGGGGGCCAAGAGGTGCGACAAGGGGGTAACGTGGTGCAAGGCGGGCAGGATGAAGATGAACAAGCAAGTCGGTCTCTGCCCCCAGTCTGACTTCGCCCGTTTCGCCCTCCTTCCCCTTCTGCCGCAAGCCACAGGCAACCGGCCACTGTCAATCACTGCAATCACCGCAGCAACCAACTGCCACCCCAGGTGGCCAACCTCAGTGGCCAACCTCAGCAAGCCTCAGCAAGCCTCGGTAACCACAGCCCATGGACCCGCAGACCCAGAGCGACTTGCGCCTTGCGCTAGCTTACCGGGCCGCCTCTCGTGTCTTCCTGCTGTCTGTGAGGGGGACGGCTACCGGTGTGCGTTGGAACCAGTGCGGTGCGGTGTTGGGAATCTGGGACGGAACGACGGGAGTCACCACCGTCGCAACCTTCAACCAAAAACCAGAAACCGGAAACCACTGAGGAGTCTGCAGAAAGGAGGATGTCCAGACTCCTACTGGCAAGAGCAGTGCAGGAAGAACCAACAGAGGTGCAGAAAAAGGTAGAGGGGTGCAGAAAGAGGTAGGAGAGGTGCACAAAGAGGCAAGAAGGTTACAGAAAGAGGCAAGAGGGGTGCAGAAAGAAGGAATAGAAGTGCAGAAAGAAGCAACAGAGGTGCTGAAAGAGACAAGAACGGTGCAGAAAAAGGCTAGAGAAATGAAGTAAGAAGCAAGAGAGGTACAGAAAGATATTTGAGAAGTGCAGAAAGAGGCAAGAGAAGTGCAGAAAGAGGCAAGAGAGGTGCAGAAAGAAGAGAGTGGGGTGCAGAAAGAGGCAAGTGAGATGCAAACATTTGCAAGCGAGGTACAGAAGGAAGCAAGAGCAATGCAGTAAGCAACAGCAGAGGTACAGAAGGAGGCAAGAGGGGTGCAGAAAGAGGCAAGAGCAGTGCAGAAAGAACCAAGAGACATGTAGGAAAATGGAAGAAGAGTGGAGAAAGAGACATGAGGGGTTCAGAAAGAAGGAAGAGAAGTACAGAAAGACGCAACAGAGGTGCTGAAAGAGGCAAAAAGGGTGCAGAAAGAGGCAAGAGTGGTGCAGAAAGAGGGAAGAGAGGTGTAGAATGAGGTAAGAGAGTGGCACAAAGAGGGAAGAGGGGTGCAGTTATAGGCAAGAGGGATGCAGAAAGAAGCAAGTGAGGTTCAGAAAGAGGCACGAGAGGTGCAGAAAGAGGCAAGAGAGGTGCAGAAACAGGCAAGAGAAGTGCAGAAAGAGACAAGAGAATTGCTGAAAGAAGCAACAGAGGTGGAGAAAGAAGCATGAAAAGTGCAGAAAGAGACAAATGAGATGCAGAAAGAGGCAAGAAAGGTGCAGAAAGAGGGAAGACGAGTGCAGAAAGAACAACAGGGGTGTAGAAAGAAGCAAGACATGTGCAGAAAGAAGCAACAGGGGTGCAGAAAGAGGCAAGAGAAGTGCAGAAAGAAGCAACAGAGGGGCAGAAGGAGGCAAGAGAACTGCAAAAAGAGGCAAGAGAGTTGCAGAAATAGACAAAAGAGGTACAGAAGTAGAGAAAAGGGGTGAATACAGAGGCAGGAGATGTGTAGAAACAGGTAAGATGGGTACAGAAAGAGGCAAGAGGGGTGCATAAATTTGCAATAGAGGTGCAGAAAGAGCAAGAGCAGTGCAAAAAAGCAACAGAGATGCAAAAAGAGGCAAATAAGGTGCAGAAGAGGGCAAGAGAACTGCAGACACAGGCAAAAGGGGTGCAGACAGAGGGAACAGGTGGGCAGACTGAGGCAAGAGAGGTGCAGAAAGAGGGAAGAGGGGTGCAGAAAAAGGCAAGAGGGGTACAGAAAGAGGCAAGTGATGTATAGAACGAAGCAAAAGAGGAAATAACCAACAGATGTGCAAAAAGAGGTAAGAGGGGTACAGAAAGGGGCAGGAGGGGTGCAAAAATAATGAAGAGAACTGCAGAAAGAAGCAACAGAGGTGCTGAAAGAGGCAAGTGTGGTGCAGACAGAGGGAATAGAGGTGTAGAACAAAGCAAGAGAGTTGCACAAAGAAGAAGGGGGGTGTAGAAACAGGCAAAAGGGGTACAGAAAGAAGCAAGTGAGTTACAGAAAGAGGCAAGACAGGTGCAGAAAGAGGCAAGAGAGGTACAGAAACAGGCAAGAGAAGTGTTGAAAGAGGCAACAGAGGTGCAGAAGGAGGCAATAGAACTGCAGAAAGAGGCAAGAGAGTTGCAGAAAGAAGCAACAGAGGTACAGAAAGAGGCAAGTGTGGTGCAGACAGAGGGAATAGAGGTGTAGAACAAAGCAAGAGAGTTGCACAAAGAAGAAGGGGGGTGTAGAAACAGGCAAAAGGGGTACAGAAAGAAGCAAGTGAGTTACAGAAAGAGGCAAGACAGGTGCAGAAAGAGGCAAGAGAGGTACAGAAACAGGCAAGAGAAGTGTTGAAAGAGGCAACAGAGGTGCAGAAGGAGGCAATAGAACTGCAGAAAGAGGCAAGAGAGTTGCAGAAAGAGGCAAGTGAGGTGCAGAAGGTGGCAGGAGAACTGCAGAAAGAGGCAAGAGAGTTGTAGAAAGAGGCAAGTGAGGTGCTGAAGGAGGCAAGAGGACTTCAGAAAGAGGCTGGAGCTGTACAGAAAGAGGCAAGTTAGGTGCAGAAAGAAGCAACAGAATTGGAGAAAGAGGGAAGAGGGGTAGAGAAAGAGGCAAGAGAAGTACAGAAAGAAGCAACAGACATGCAGAAAGGAGAAGAGGGTGGAGAAAGAGGTAAGAGGAGTACAGAAAGAAGCAAGAGAGGTGCAGAAAGAGGGAAGAAGGGTACAGAAATAGGCAAAAGGGGTACGGAAAGAAGCAAATGAGGTGCAGAAAGAGCTAACAGAGGTGCAGAAAGAGTCAAGAGAGGTGCAGAAAGTAGAAGAGATGTGCAGAAAGAGGCAAGAAAAGTGCAAAAAAAAGAAATTTGCAGAAAGAAGCAACAGAAATGCAGAAAGAGGCAAGCGAGGTGCAGAAAGAAGCAAGAGTGACTTGTGCACCATTAGTACCAATTTAACACCCCATTTAGCAATAAGTAACAGGTGACCATTCTAGGTTTGCAAAGGGCCTTACACCACGCTGTAGCACTTGTTGCTGCATTTTTGGTAACATTTGAGCCGTTTGAGCTGGAAACAAGTTTTTTTTTCTCCAAATATGCAGATTAGGGAGCTGATGATGGATTATGTGGTTAATGCGGAAAATGTACAATTGTGCAAAAGTCGGTGCAGCCAAACAGTCTCATATTTCCAGTGGTCCTGCTCATACCTCTGACTAGGTCCCAAGGGCTACTCAGTGATTCCTTCTTTTTTTTGTCTCACTGAGTTTATAGTTGAGCTTCTATGGAAATGAGGGAGACTAAACCTAAGGTTACCACTCCACAACACAGACTACCATACCACATAATTACTCTCCATAACACATAATCCCACTCTACATAATTCCTATACACTAAATACCACCTACTTTCTATCCACATAATTTCACTGCACAACATACCACATAATTCCACTACATGTAGGAAAAGGGTGTAGGAGAGTAGGATCTGCTTCACATGGGTACCCCCACTTTTTGCTGGTGTTTCACTGTTTTTCGACCTTAGTCTGGCTGTGGCCCTGCTAATCAGGACCCCAGCCTAGCTGCTTCCTCTCTAAAATGGTTTCCATCTACATTAGGTACATTTCTAATTGGATTCTGGAGTGCCTTATAAGTCCCTAGTATATGGTATACTATGTACCTAGGGCATAGGTACATCAGAGGCCTACCAGGGGCTGAAGCATGTATTATGCCACCCCTGGGAAGCACTCCAAAATGACACCACAGGTCTGCTACTGCAGCCTGGATAAGGGGGTGCTTGCACCCCTTACAGTGGTATAGGCTACCTATATCACCACCATTGCACACACATATAAAACCTATAAGTCACTCCTATGGCAGGCATTAACAATCCTGAAGGCAGAGTGCTTAGTTTGTATCTGAGAGGGTGCCCCTGCATGAGCAGAGCCCCTCTGCAGCATTCGGTGTGCCTCCTCTGATCCTGTTTGTGGTGCAGCCTGATCATATACTCTTAAGTGCATTATAACCTCACGGTAAATGCTAACATTGAGATGGCTGCACGGAAACATGTCGTATTTGGTGTCAAACGCTTTGGAATACTACCCCCCGCCAGTTCTGGAGGCATGGGTAGCATTCCACCCTTCTAGAGGGAGAGACATGTTCTCACTGGTCTAACCCGGTAGGACTTTCTACAGCCCTGGCATCACAAAATGGATGCCTCTGCCACAGACGCGGGTCTGGCCTCCTGCTGCTGACCAAAACTCTGGCAGGGGAGGCCTGAACAATAGGTTTCCTGTCCCAGGGAGGTGTAACTACCTCCCCAGACAGGCAGATGTGTATTGGGGCTGGGCAGGAGCACTCTCTGGTGCTTTGAAGTCCTGCACTGGGGCACACTTGGTGTCCCTGTGCATTGTCCAGTTCAAACCGGTTGCAGGGGCTACCTGCCCCTGCTCTGTCATGAAACTGGACAAAGGAAATGGGTGTAACAACCCCTCTTTCCAAACCCTCCCATAGGTGGGTCCCTAGAGTATGTCCAACCCCTAAACTTAGTATAAGTATGGGAACCCAGTCCTTGTGATTTTAGATTACCCTGGACGAAACTCAGCAATACATATCCTCGACCTTCGACTTTCTATTTCGACTACCACAGCTAGAGGAAAGGCAGATGGCGGCGCCGCGAAAGTGAAAGTAATCGCGGCGCCGCAAAAGTGGAAGTAATCACGGCGCCGGAAAAGTGCAAGTAATCACAGCTGTAAGGGTGCCCGCGCGATAGCGCCTTTGCTCGTAAGCGTGCGCGTGAACGTAAGCTCTAGGCCACCACCTAATGCGTTTTGTAGCATTTTTTGAAGCCCACACTAAAAGTCTCGCCAGAGCAGTGCATATGCTGGTTCAGGCGAGACCTAAAAATGGGGCAATGAACATAGTCTTATGTTCGGCGGGCTGGACTGGAGGACATGTACTTGCTCCTCTAGGCGGGCAACACGGCGTTTCAATGCGTAGCAGTTGCATCCACGGGGGGCAGCACTGATGGAGGGGTGGCGGCGGGCAGCTGCCAGACGGTGGCGCCGTACCACTGGAGGATGGTGGCTGGGGCCCTGGACATTGGAGGAGGCTGCAGCTGTTGCCGCCTCCTCCTCCTCCTCTTCCAGAACCACCAGCCAATGGTATTCACGCTGTATGGCCTCCAGCTTCCGGCGCCGGGCCTTGGCTGCCAACTCCTTCCTGTCAGGTTTCCCCTTGGAAGGAGTAGCTATATAACAAGAAGAAAAAACAAGACTATTGTAAAATATTCTCTTAGCAAAGCAGTAAGACAAAGACTTTCTATCCACATAATTTCACTGCACAACATACCACATAATTCCACTACATGTAGGAAAAGGGAAGAAGAGTGCAGAAAGAGGCACGAGGGGTGCAGAAAGAAGAAAGAGAAGTACAGAAAGAAGCCACAGAGGTGCTGAAAGAGGCACAAAGGGTGCAGAAAGAGGAAAGAGAAGTGCAGAAAATAGCAACAAAGCTACAGACAGAGGCAAGAGCGGTGCAGAAAGAGGGAAGAGAGGTGTAGAATGAGGTAAGAGAGTTGCACAAAGAGGGAAGAGGGGTGCAGTTATAGGCAAGAGGGATGCAGAAAGAAGCAAGTGAGGTTCAGAAAGAGGCAAGACAGGTGCAGAAAGAGGTAAGAGAGGTACAGAAACAGGCAAGAGAAGTGCAGAAAGAGACAAGAGAATTGCTGAAAGAAGCAACAGAGGTGGGGAAAGAAGCAAGAGAAGTACAGAAAGAGACGAATGAGATGCAGAAAGAGGCAAGAAATGTGCAGAAAGAGGGAATACGAGTACAGAAAGAACAACAGGGGTGCTGAAAGAAGCAAGACATGTGCAGAAAAAAGCAACAGGGGTACATAAAGAGGCAAGGGCAGTGCAGAAAGAAGCAACAGAGGTGCAGAAGGAGGCAAGAGAACTACAGAAAGAAGCAAGAGAGTTGCAGAAACAGACAAAAGAGGTACAGAAAGAGGGAACAGGGGTGCATACAGAGGCAGGGGAGGTGCAGAAACAGGCAAGATGGGTACAGAAAGAGGCAAGAGGGGTGCATACGTTTGCAATAGAGGTGCAGAAAGAGCAAGAGCAGTACAAATAAGCAACAGGGATGCAAAAAGAGGCAAGTGAGGTGCAGAAGTGGGCAAGAGAACAGCAGAAACTGGCAAAAGGGGTGCAGACAGAGGGAACAGGTGGGTAGACTGAGGCAAGAGAGATACAGAAAGAGGGATGAGGGGTGCAGAAAAAGGCAAGAGGGATGCAGACATTTGGAACAGAGGTGCAGAAAGAAGCAAGAGAGGTGCAGAAGGAGGCAAGAGAACTGCAGAAAGAGGCAGGAGCGGTACAGAAAGAGGCAAGTTAGGTGCAGAAAGAAGCAATATAAGTGCAGAAAGAAGCAACAGAAGTGGAGAAAGAGGGAAGAGGGGTAGAGAAAGAGGCAAGAGAAGTGCATAAAGAAGCAACAGACATGCAGAAAGGAGAAGAGGGGTGGAGAAAGAGGTAAGGGGGTGCAGAAAGAAGCAAATGAGGTACAGAAAGAGCTAACAGGGGTGCAGAAAGAGGCAAGAGAGGTACAGAAAGTAGAAGAGATGTGCAGAAAGAGGCAAGAGAAGTGCAGAAAATGAAAGAAAGTTGCAGAAAGAAGCAACAGAAATGCAGAAAGAGGCAAGAGAGGCGCAGAAAGAAGCAAGAGTGGGTTGCACACCATTAGTACCAATTTAACACCCACATTTAGCAATAAGTAACAGGTCACCATTCTAGGTTTGCAAAGGGCCGTACACCACGCTATAACACTTGTTGCTGCATTTTTGGTAACATTTGAGCCGTTTGAGCTGGAAACAAGGTTTTTTTTCAAATCTGCAGATTAGGGAGCTGATGATGGATTATGTGGTTAATGCGGAAAATGTACAATTGTGCGAAAGTCGGTGAAGCCAAACAGTCACATAATTCCAGTGGCCCTGCTCATACCTCTGACTAGGTCCCCAAGTGCTCCTCAGTGATTCCTTCTTTTTTTTGTCTCACTGAGTTCATAGTTGAGCTTCTATGGAAACGAGGGAGTCTAAACCTAAGGTTACCACTCCACAACACAGACTACCATACCACATAATTACTCTCAATAACACATAATCCCACTCAAACATTAGTAAAACGTTTTACATTTACAGTGCCAATAGCTCTAACTTTCGCATATGCGAAACCTAATACATTGCAAATGCTTCTTTAACTAGTAGTCGCGTTTGCAGAGTGGTGGAGAAAGGGTGCTGGGCCTCCGACCAGCGGTCAGGAATTCCGCAGCGTAGGACTTACAGGAGGTACCAGGAGGGCTTCTTGGCCCCCAAAGTCCCTCAGGAGTAAAGTGGACTTCATCCCCCATCCCGTAGTCTGCCAGGTGGCGCGTTTGCAGAGTGGTGGAGAAAGGGGGGGGCGTGGCCTTCAAAGACGTCTTAGCAAACCCACTTACTGGTGGTAACAAGAGGGATAGTTGGCCCCAAGGCCATCCTTGGGGGCCAACTACCCCTCCTATTAACTCCAGTAGGTCCCACACAGCAGGATTGCTAAGTTCTCACAGCAGACCACGCCCCCTTTGCCCACCACTCTGCAAACGCGCTCCTCGGTGGCAGGGCACCACCCTAACATTAATAGGGGCCATGTGGGTCTGGTATCGACCATACCTTTTTATGAGACACCAGGAGCGGATTGGATTGAGCACACGACCACGCATCGAGGCCCATCTGTGGGCTAATAAATATCTTATCAGCAGATGTATTAGCGCACCCATCAGAGGGAAAAATTATGACACTACAAAGCCCAGAATGCTCTTTGGCATGATGCAGTTGAGTGGTCCATCCAAGTCATACCATCCAGGTATTTAAATGCAGGGCGTGTCATGCGCGTATGAGGATCTGCTGCAGCCTTTGATAAAGGGGTTTACCTGTACTCCAAAATGCGTCAAGCATGGAGAAGGCAGCGCTGTGAATTGTATCGATGTGCAGGACTGTATGCATACCGCAATAAAGCCCTGGGCTTCAAACTGGTACCAGAGTGCTTCTTACAGGAGGGCAACCAATACTGATTTTACTTTTTATAAACATTTTAGTAACTGCAGTTTTTTTGTATTTTAATTGTTTTATATTTTATTTATTTAATATTTTGCAGTGATTTGTTCATATTTCGTTTTTTCATATATATGTAATTTACATGTTAATAATGTTATACATTACAATATTTAAGATTTCTATTTTCTATATATATGTGTGTATATATATATATATTCACTGAAAAAACCATAGGTTTCACACACGTTATAGTTAGGAATTAGCATTTAAAAAACCTTGTAAATTCACTGAAAACACCATAGGTTTCACACACATTATAGTTAGGAATTAGCATTTAAAAAACCTTGCAAATTCACTGAAAAAACCATAGGTTTCACACATGTTATAGTTAGCTGGACATTTCACTCGTACAAAACCATTGAAATTCCCCCGTTATAGTTAGTTCAGCTAACTATAACTCGCGCGACCGCAATCCACTGCTGATGACGTCACATATTACATCACTCATGACATGGTCAGTGACATCACTCATGACATCACTGATGACATCTCAAATGACATCACTGATGACATCACTGATGACATCATCCTTGTGTAAGAGTGGCAGACCTCCTCTTATCCTAATATAAACTTTGATACACACATTGAAAAATACAAACTAAAATTTTGAAAACTATAGAGATACCAATACCAGTTAGAACAAGCTATTCAGTAATTCCAAAATCTACATACGCATCCACTCATTCATCAACACTTCTATATAGTCACTCATACATGTACTCAGTCATCATATGTACTCATACACCTATACATCCTATTACACACCTACACTCATACATAGAGTTACTCACACACATACTCACACATGCAAATAAACATCCATTTACTTGCATATACAGCTATACACACACCACTACACTTACTTCTACAGAAACGTACACATACTTACCCTCTTAAACAATCACTTATAGAAACACATACTTATTTATACAGGAACTCTTCCAATCTCTCACTCTCATATATCCTCACTTATATACATCAATACTCACATATACTAGTTTAAAACATATGGACTTACTCATAAAGACACTATTGAGACAGTCATTCACTCTCTTACTCACCCATACACACACTCATCCACCCATACTGTCCTGCTCACATACTGTCTTCAAAACACATACAGTGAGTCACTCATTCATGCATCTATACGCTAAGTAACATCCCCCACTGAACCATACAGACACTCATACTGATACTCTAAAAACGAACTAATAACCCATATACACACTCATGTAGCTACTCACCAACCCATGCAGCCACTTATACACAAAGTGAGACACTGATACAGATATTTAAATATTTAAACATTACTCACTAATACTTGTATTCACTAAGATACTCTTCATAAGTCAGTTATACAATTAATTTTACCAAAAAAACCATCCATTTAGACACTTATTTACCCATTTATTCTTCCATTAACCTTTAGATATACATATATAAAAAATATTTATTTTTCAGAAAGACACATATTCACTGGATGATGTCATCAGTGATGTCATCAGTGATGTCACTTGAGATGTCATCAGTGATGTCATGAGTGATGTCACTGACCATGTCATGAGTGATGTAATATGTGACGTCATCAGCAGTGGATTGCGGTCGCGCGAGTTGTAGTTAGCTGAACTAACTATAACGGGGGGATTTCAATGGTTTTGTACGAGTGAAATGTCCAGCTAACTATAACATGTGTGAAACCTATGGTTTTTTTCAGTGAATTTGCAAGGTTTTTTAAATGCTAATTCCTAACTATAACGTGTGTGAAACCTATGGTTCTTTCAGTGAATTTGCAAGGTTTTTTAAATGCTAATTCCTAACTATAACGTGTGTGAAACCTATGGTTTTTTTAGTGAATTTGCAAGGTTTTTTAAATGCTAATTTCTAACTATAACGTGTGTGCAATCAAAACAATCCTGTGCACACATATAATTATGAAATCAATGTTGACAAAGGTGAATTCAAAGATGAAGACAAGTCGTCCGGATATGAACACGTAGTTCTTTTAATCCTCAAATCAGCATAACCATAACTTTGAATTCACCTTTGTCAACATTGATTTCATAATTATATGTGTGCACAGGATTGTTTTGATTGTTTGGTTGCAGGACTTTGTCCTACACTTATTGAGGGGTTTAAGGGTTTCCCCTTCCTGTTTTGCACCATAATACTTTGGCGACCGACAGTAGATAATATATATATACATATATATATATATATTATCTACTGGCGGTCGCCAGTAGATAGTTATAGTTATAGTTAGGACCGTGTTTCCATAGGAAATCTCAAAATTCTATTTTGAATAACTTTGGCGCCGGTTGACGAATCTTTGCGAAATTTTAAAAACTAATGGGGCGCTCCGCTCAGCTCCTACCCTGAAAGTCTAGGGGTGATTCGTCAAGCGGGGGCCAGAAAAAAGGGGGGTCCCAAAACACGTTTTCCCCATGCATTTTTCCATAGGACCTTTAGTCGAAGGTACAGCCCGAACGGCTGAACAGAATTACTTGAAATTTGGCAGAGAGGTAGTCCTCAGGTCAGGGATGTGCCTTTTGCATATATGGAGTCAATCTGTTCAGTAGTTCCTGAGAAAATTGCATTTAAAAGCACATACATATCTATAGCCGCGCACCGTGCGCGCACCCTAACGTGCGCGAGCATAATTCTGATTGGTGGATTCATGACAGTCAACATTCGAATCGGTCGAAATCAGGAAGTGTCGGCCGCCATTTTGTTTGTTATCAGTGCGAGAGTGGAAAAGGAAGGTGGCGAACGTGAAAAGGGGGCAGGGTAGAGAGTTCCTGACCCCCTAGCCTTTGTCAGGGGGTCCCTGAAGGACCCCGAAGGCAGAAAAAAACATTTTAAAATTTTTTTTTTTAAATCGCGGGGTGAAAAACCAAAAAAAAAAAAATTTTAATACGTAGTTTATTGTAAAATAAATATATAAAAAAAATAATAATACATACATAACTTAGCATTTAAAAAACCGTACAAATTCACTGAAAAAACCATAGGTTTCACACACGTTATAGTTAGGAATTAGCATTTAAAAAACCTTGCAAATTCACTTAAAAAACCATAGGTTTCACACATGTTATATTTAGGTGGATATTTCACTCGTAAAAAACCAATGAAATTCCAACGTTATAGTTGCTTCAGATAACTATAACTGGCGCGACCGCCACTCTATCACAAGGATGATGTCATCAGTGATGTCAAGAGTGATGTCACTGACCATGTCATGACTGATGTAATATGTGACGTCATGAGCACAGGATTGCGGGCGCGCGAGTTATAGTTATCTGAAGTAACTATAGCGTTGGAATTTCATTGGTTTTTTACGAGTGAAATATCCACCTAACTATAACATGTGTGAAACCTATGGTTTTTTAAGTGAATTTGCAAGGTTTTTTAAATGCTAATTCCTAACTATAACGTGTGTGAAACCTATGGTTTTTTCAGTGAATATATATTCCAAAACAAACCAAGTAAGCACAAACTCAGGGGATCATGACCGAGCCACGGATTGATATATTTTGTTTGATATTTTTGTACTTACCTTTATAAGTATAGTGACACAATATTTGTGTAAACAATATTTTTGACACAATATTTTTGTTTCACGATATTGTTTTTGATATTATTCCTGAAATCCCCCTGACTTCATGGCAGAAACCAGATTTTATCGGTTTGCTGTCCTGCAATGCAAAAAGTATGGGCGCACAGATAACAGTACAGCTTTAATTAGTTAGCTGATTTATTTTCTGAAAAAGAGTAAGCTCACTCAGGGAGGTGTGATATAACTTAAGATAGAAAAGTCTGAAAGGAAGAATGTTTTAAACACCTTATAGCATTTGCGCGGTAGTCCTGTACCACCTTTCTCTGCAAATGTTTGTTTTTGCTTTTAATTGCGTTTTGGGGGGGGCTTTATAGGTGTAAAATGACCAAATGCGAGTAGGTACTGTAGATCAAACAGACCAGGTGGGGCTTTGTGGCCACGTATAATAGGGTAATCAGTGCATGGAGGTGAATTGGTGGCCACTGTCGAGGCAAGTGAGACGGGGCTAGATTCACGTGAACAAATGAGGTGCACAGATATAAGGGACCCTAGGTGCAAATAAGTTAAGGAGGGATTGGTGCTAAGAAATTAGAGGGGATATGTTCAGACAGTTAAGAAGGGCTTAAAGCTGGCATATGAAAATAGATTATTTGTAGAATAGTAAATGGGAACAAAGTTCATGCAAGTGAGAGTGGTGATACATGCACACAGGGAGCTGAGACTATGTGAGAGATGGGCATAGGTGATCCCAGAAATCTCATCACCTAATTTCAGCCTAGTAGCTGAAGACTGCACTGTGCAAATAGGCGACAGGGGCTAAATGGACAGGACACAGGTGAAGGCAGAGTGCAAATTGATGAGTTAAGGTGTATATTAGGGAGACGTATTAAGTGGATGCAGGTGATATGATAGTTTGCACACAGTTACAAGGGGCATGGTGTATACAGGTGAGAAGAAGTTAGGTGCACACAGACAAGATGTGGCTTGCTGTGCACAGGTGTCAGTAGGACCTACGGGCAATCATATGAGAAAGGGACAGCACACGCACACAGGTGAAAAGTGGCTCAGTGATCACAGATGCCAAGAAGCTAGGGTTACATGCACAAGAGGTGCAAACATGTAAGATGTACTTTGGTGTATACAAAGTTGGAACAAGCAACAGGCAGCACATATTTAACACTTTTAAAATGTGTTATGTGAATAGCACCTATTGAGAAGTGACTTGGTTTGTGGTGTGAGCTGTATACTTGGCTATCATGGTTAGTACAAATGGCTGTGTCCATCACAGGTCCAGGCAGGCCACATCCTACCCATATTTTTGTGATAGCCACGAAAAATTGCGAATAATTATTTATAATGTAACTCATTTATAAGGTCAGAAGATGGGCTAAAAATATGGCATAGATCAAACCCTCCTGGGCCTATGTTAGATTCTTTTAGTGTATGTAAAACAAAGCCACTACAATAGGCATTCATTGGCTAGTTATATGTTAAATGAAGCATTCAATCAAATAAACTCACAGACTCGATGACTAGACAATTGTGATAGAGAAAGGGCAGAATATTGGAAATTATGCGTATAATGAGTAGCTGAAGGTTTTGGTCTAGGGTTAGTTCAATCTGAGTGCAGATTAGCTCTGATAAGCAGAGTTTGCACTAACCTACCACCCCTGGAGTTACTCTACTTATGAATATGCTCTTCTGAGACAACTCTGGGCATATGGGGTTATTCCTAGGCATATATTGGTTTTATTAATATTATTATTATTAGCTAGCTTGTAAAGCGCCTGGTTACTCCAACGGAGTGTCCCCGCGCTAGATCATCAAATGAAAAACCCAGCGGCAGTCCTGTCCTAGCGACCTTCCTGCGCATAGGACTAACAGAACAATGAAAAGGCAGGAATATTACTTCCATCCACCAGCCGGGTGTCGGAAGAGCCAAGTTTTAAAACAATTTCGGAACAGAGACTCCGACATGCAGGTCCTAAGATCCGCAGGGAGGTCATTCTATGCCTTAGCAGCCAGGAAGCCAAAAGATCTCACTTCAGCTCGAACCTTCCGCACCGAGGGCACAATCACCCTGGGAGAGCCAAGTGATCTCAGATCCCATGCGGGCCGATAAGCTGTAAGAAGGGGGGGCAGGAATCGCGGCCCCTTCTGACTAAGGATTCTATGACCAAAGCATAAGGCCTTAAAAGTAATTCTGGCCTGAATTGGGAGCCAATGAAGTTTCTTCAAAGCTTCCCCCACCAAAACCCGCCTTGGGATGTTCAAGATCAGCTGGGCTGAAGCATTTTGGACCTTCTGCAAGAGGTTCAAATTTCTAGCAGCCACCCATAGGTACAGAATGTTGCAGTAATCAAGGCGAGATGTAACAAGAGCCTGTACAATAGTTCTTTTAGCGTCAAGGGGGAGAAGGTCCAAAAAATGTTTTGTTGCATTTTAAGAATGTCAAAGCAGGCTCTGGCCACAGCGGTAATTTGCTCAGAGAAGGACAGATTTTCATTGAACCATACTCCCAGAGTCTTCACCTTTACTTTCAGTGCCGGAGTGGGCCCTAGTTCCTCAGGCCACCAATGCTGCGACCAAAGAGAGGGCCGTTTTCGAACAACCATCACCTCTGTCTTCCCTGCATTCAGCTGGAGGCAGCTGTATTTCATCCAGTCCGCAGGCTCCCCCAAACAGACCTTAAAACCAGAATGCATTCCAGATAACTTTTGCTCCAGGGTCACAACCAGCTGAGTGTCATCAGCATGTGACACTAGCTTTATCCCATGCCTCACTACAATAACCTCCAGAGGGAGCATATAGATATCAAACAGGGTGGGGCTAAGAGCCGAACCCTGCAGACTCTGGAATTGAATGGATGTTGCAGAACCTGGAAGGAACTGTTCTGCAAGAAGTTTTTCATCCATTCCCAAGTGCCACCATCAACCCCGACCTTCTGCAGCCTCTCAAGCAGGAGGCCTTGGGACACTGTGTCGAATGCAGCACTCAGGTCCAGAAGGATCATAGCAGTAGTCCTTCCTTCGTCGACAGCAATTCTCAGCACTTCTGTTGCCAGGAGAAGGGCTGACTCTGTGCTATGGAGTGGCCGAAAGCCATACTGGGTATTGTGAAGAACCCGTCTCTCTTCCAGAAACATAGACAGTTGTCCATTAAGATGTTTCTCTGAAATTTTTGCTACATAGGGGAGCAGAGAGATCGGTCTCAAATTTTCAGGGAGAGCGGGATCCAAAGAAGGTTTTTTCAGCAAAGGGACCACCATAGCGTGTTTCCAATTACTGGGAACCTGCCCCGTACTAAAGGACATGTTCAGTAGTGAAGTGAGAACCGGGGCAATAGCGTTCTTCCCTTGTCGCAAAAATCTAGGGGGAACCGGGTCCAACGGTGACCCTGATTTCACGACCTCCATCAGTCTTAGAACCTCACTTTCCATAGGAGGATGAAAAACAAACTTATCCTTGGTCCAGGGGGCCTCTATGACAGGAGCTGAGACAAAATTCCTGCTACTTTCCGGGAAGGTGGCATATATTTTATCTATCTTGACCATAAAATAATCAGCGACCTTATTACAGTGATCCATAGAAGCAGGGAGTGCAACAGTCACACGTTCCAGAGAGGACAGTTGTTTCACAACATGAAAGATGTTCTTGGTGGAATTTGTAGCTAACTCAATTTGTTCCGTATAATATTCCCTCTGTACTCTCCTAATCTCACGGTGGTAAAACTTCAAAGCCCCTAGATACTTCTGCCTGTTTTCATCCAGGTAGCTCTTCCTCCACTGGCATTCAAGGCGCTTACAACCGGATTTCAATTGTGCCAGTTCTCCTGAAAATCATTTCGCAGAAGCTGTCAGACGCATGCTTTTACATAGTTTAAGTGGTATCAGGGAGTCCACAGCCTCTGTGATCCAGCAGGATATTAAGTTATCAGCTATCTGGGTATCTACTCCTAAATCAGGGGTACTACAGGCCAGTGCCTCCTCAAAGGAGTCCTGAGTTACCGAGGCCCATTTCCGAACCATCATGCTTGCAGAGGACCTTTCCAGGGGTCAGAATCCTGAAAGGGAGTATATAATGGTCAGACCAGGCTACAGGGTCTCGTGACGCGGCATCTACCTGCGTTCAATTCATAAAGATATTATCTAATGTATGGCCCCTATTGTGTGTGGGAGTATGGACCAATTGATTAAGGCCCATTGCCTGGAGTCCTAGGGTCAGCTCCGCAGATTCTTTACTTTCCTTATCTTCTAAATGAAGATTAAGATCACCCAGGAGAATGAAATTAGGGTAGCGAATAGCATAAGGGGATAGAATTTCAAAAAGCTCATCAATAAAGGCTCTGCCCGGCCCAGGGGGTCTATAGATAAGAAGCCCTACAATCGATTTTGTGCTAGTGATAGTCAAATTAAAAAAGGCTGCTTCGCAGCTAGACATTGGTAGTTTATACATTTTAAGCTGAAATTCTTTCCTGAATATCACAGCAAAGCCCCCCCTTCTGACCAGACCTATCCACTGTAAGGATAGCATAGCCTTCGGGTAGGGCGTCCAGGATATCCGGGGCGGACGTATCATTAAGCCAGGTTTCAACTGGAAATAGCCCAGCCAGATTTTGGTCCCTAAGAAGATCATAGATTTCTAAACTGTTTGCTAAGCGATCTGCAATTAAGGGAAAGACAGAGTAAGGGGACGCTAGCTGTTCTCAATGCTTCCCTTCTCTCCCTTGCTTCCCCACCCGCTGTCAGCAGAAAGCCACAGTTCTTACAATCCCTTCGCCCGCTGTCGGTTACCATAGAGTGTAGACAAACAGTGTCTCTGTTAGATTTGGGGGTCTCTAGTTGGCACAGGTAGGTACTTGTGACAAATAGGGACCCTTGCCTCTAGTCAGGGTAAGGGGGTACACTCCTAAAATAACCCCTGCTCACCCCCTTGGTAGCTTGGCACCAGCAGACAGGCTTATCTCAGAGGCAGTGTGTAAAGCATTTGTGACCACATACAGTAAGCAAGTGACAACACTACAGATGGACATCACACAAGGTTTTATATCAAAATGAAGTATACTTTATATAGATTTGCCACAAGACCATAAACAACAAAAATAAACTATACTATTACTTTCAGATGGTAGTTTTAGCTTAGTTCAGTTCAGTTCAGTTCTTAAGATGCAACACTTTGCGTCAATGTACATTACGATGCGTTGCGCTTCCACGACAAGTAATGTCGCAGCGATGGAAATGCGGCAAAGTTCTGGTGCAAAGAAATAAAGACGTGAAGATCTTCCAGATGCGGCACGCTTCTCTGGGGATGCGAGAAGTTCTCGGTTCGATGCGTGGACTGCAGCGGCGACACCCTTGTTCAGAAGTGCGACGGCAACAGCTTCAGCTGCGACACTCTTCTCCCAGTTAGCGTGAAGCTTCTGCACAATGCGAAAACTACAGCGGTGACATCCTTGTTCAGAAATGCGACAGCAGCAGCTCCGATGGCGGCGCTTCTCTTGAGATGCGAGGCGCTTTCCTCAATGCGGTGCAATGCGACAGTTCCAGCGGCGACACCATTATTCAGAAGTGCGACGGCAGCAACAGCGACGGCAGCACGCTTCTACCTCGTTGCGAGACCCTTCTCTCGATGCAGTGCAGTGCGACAACTCCAGCGGCGACACCCTTGTTCAGAAGTGCGACGGCAGGCAGCAGCGACGGCGACACACTTCCTCTTCATTGCGAGATGCTTGTCTCGATGCGGTGCAGTGCGACAACTCCAGCGGCGACACACTTGTTCAGAAGTGCGACGGCAGCAGCAGCGACGGGGACACGCTTCGGCTTCGTTGAGTCGCGCTTCCAGCTCCTTGCGACACGTAGTCCCTAAGAAGGCCCAAAACAGCAGCAGGCACTTCCAAAGAACTCTGGGGAGCTGGGGGTTGAAGTCTGTTGTCCCTGAGACTTCAGCAGGAGGCAAGCTCTGTTCCAAGTCCTTGGAGATCCTTGCAAGTTGAAATAAGAACACAAAGTCTCTTCTCCTATCTTTGGCAGTCAGGCAAACCACTGCAGGCCAATCCCCCAAGCAGCACTTCAGCTTAGGGATAGTCTATCCTCAGTTTCTTCAGGTTCCGCTCCTCAGTAAAGGTTTCTTCTTGTTCCAAAAGTGATCAAAATTCTTGGGATCAGGGTCCCACTGCTTATACCCCAAAATCATTTGTTCTCTGAGGGGAAAGGGGCCTTTGCCTAGTCCAAACCAGTTCCTGAGCACTTTACCAGACTTTTCCTTTCCTTTCATAGTGTAGGGCAGAAACATCAGACGCCCCACAGGAGGTGGAGCCAGCATTGTGGAAGGCAAGTACAGCCATGGAGCACTTTGTTGACAGGATTCCTTCTCTTCATTCACTGTGCAGGGCCGAAACATCAGACGCCACACAGGAGGTGGAGCCAGCATTGTGGAGGGAAAGCACAGCCCTCCTGGTGGGTACCCCGCGACTG
Organism: Triturus cristatus; assembly: GCF_964204655.1. NCBI lineage: Eukaryota > Metazoa > Chordata > Amphibia > Caudata > Salamandridae > Triturus > Triturus cristatus. The sequence goes on from NC_140586.1 coordinate 256,665,454, forward strand.
AACGAACCTCGGCCTTGAGCTGCTGTTTGACACCCTAAGTCTGATATACGGTGGGGGTAGCCGCGGCATATAGTGTGTGACGGACCCATCTGGTCCTGGCTGTGCCCTGGTGGTCAGGGGAGAGTGCCCGCTGGGTGGTCTTCACAGTCTTAACATGTCCAGCCAAAGCCCTTCCAACTGTAAATGCGCTGCTGGAACATCGTTCAAGATCCGCCATGGGCCGACACAGGACAGTGGGTCTGAGTCAGACCAACCAGATAGACAAGTATACTGTTGCTATGGGTCGGGAAGAAGGGGCAATGGGTAGCAGCTCACAAGACGACCCTGAAGACAGCGGCCCGGACCCCTTCCTGAAAGACATAATGAGGGCCATCAGGGATTTCTGCGGTACCCTGGACCCTAAATTAGACTCAGTGACTGAAGAAGTAAACCTCCTACGAGCAGACTTCAAGAAAATGTCTGAGAAGTTTTCCGCAGCGGAGACTGGGATTGGGTGCCTTCAGTCCAAGACCAAGAGGCTGGAGGAACAAGTTGCCGCCCTCACCAAAAACCAAGCTGATATACATGCTAGGCTGGAGGACCAGGATGGTCGGGCTAGATGTAACAACATTCGCATAGTGGGGGTGCCAGAGGGGATGGAGGGGCCCTCGATGGACTGGTTCGTAGAGGACCTGGTACTGAACCACTTGAAGCCCAACCGCCTATTGAACCTTTTTTCAGTCGGACGGGCTCACAGGGCCTTGGGGGGTAAGCCCAGACCTGGGACTTCTACCCGCACAATCATTGCCCGTATCCTGAATTTTAGGGATAGGGATGCTATCCTGCAGGCGGCACATACCCATGGAGATCTCCAGCTGGAAAATGCCACCATCCGCTTCTTTCCAGACTTCACGCTTCGGGTTCAACGCCAGCGGCGCTCCTTTGATGGGGGGAAGAAGGCCCTTAGAGACCAGGGAGTAAAATACATGATGCTCTTCCCGGCCACACTCAAAATCCTAGATGGTGGTAAAGCCTACTTCTTCGATGCACCGGAAGAGGCCAGCGGCTGGCTGGAAGGTTGGCAAACTATTGGTCGGAAGGTAAGACAGCAGCGCCCGGTATCAAACCGAAATGAGGAGGTCACTGAACTTGAGGAGGGGCGGACCACTGGTGGCAGTGAGCAGCGGACAGCTGAGTGACTCTGGGACAGTTTGAACATTGCTGGGCCTGACGGTAGGCCTCGAGTGAACTCTTCTTACGGGTCCCTGATTGTGCGGTGGTGGGCAGCGTGGGTTGGGGCGGTTGGGTGGTGGGGACCGTTAATCTTGGTCTTATTATGGACTTGTACACTGCACGGCTGGCGGACGCTCGCTGTTAACTATATGGCTCCGGGGTTTGTGGAGCGCAGGTGAGCTGATACACGAGGAGCTAACTTGATATCCATAGTGTGGGTGTGTACCTTTCGTTAATAGATATATAATTCTTCCTGCTGACTGCAAGTTCACGGTTCCTCGCAAATGTTTTTTCTAGTATTTCCGGGGTGACAGGCACTCTGCGAGTTTACATGGTGGGAGGTTGGAGACTCATCTGGCAGGGCGGCCGGGCTGGAGGAGTTGGGTTTCTGGACTGTTATGTTCTGGGGGTGGGGAAGTTTGCTTGACGTCATAATCTTCAACATGCATTGGAGATTGATCCTGGGGACACGGCAGGGACAATGGTCTCTCTGAGAGTGTGGGCATGCTTCTGTGCTGATGGGTGATCCTGCTATGTTACAGGTCTGGACCTGTAACGTCAATGGGCTGGGTAACAAAATCAAACGTACATTAGTACTGCAACACCTAAAGAGGAATTCCCCTGATTTAGTCCTAATTCAAGAATCGCACCTACGTGGGAATAGATATAAAGCCCTAGATCGTTTTGGCTATAAAATGGTTGCTCAGTCGGGGTTCACCTCCGGGTCACGAGAAGTGGGAATCCTGGTACGCAACACCCTACTTCTTGTTGTTTCAGGCATCTGGGCGGATGACGCGGGCTGTTTTACTGCAGTGGCGGGTAGATGGGAGGGGCGCTTATTGATATTTTGCTCCTATTACATACCTCCGGGCCTAACTCCATGTGTTTCCCAAAGTTGAGTGCATTCCTGACAAGTCTCCCCACTGGAGTACTTCTTATCAGTGGTGACACGAACGCAGTCATGTACCCGGAATATGACCGGTCCAACGTCTCAACGGGCAGACAAGGGGAACGGGGTCTGTCAGACTTTGTCACGGCTATGGGACTGGGCGACTTGTGGCAGGCACACAACCCCTCACTTAGACAATACACTTTCCAATCGGCGCGGCATGGGTCCTTCTACAGGATCGATCACTTCTTTACCCGCAAAGATCAAATTGGGGAATTCGGCGACACTAAACATATGGCTCGGGGGATTTCGGATCACTGCCCCGTTAGTACCACCCTAAGAGGTCCGATTGTCAACAGGGCGACCTTTCCGAGGATAGATCCCTGGCGCCTCCGAGACCGGACAATCGGGGGCAAACTTCGGGAGGGATCCAAGTTGTTCTTCGAAGATAACCAGGGGTCATCGGAGTCCGAAATTACTCTGTGGGAGGCCTACAAGACGGTGCTGAGGGGCTTGGCCCAGTCATTAATTCAGGCACAGAAAAAGGAGGAGTCTCTCCAGATCCAGCTCCTAGAGCGAGAAATAGGGCAGCTAGAAAGGGATAATGCAATGACCTCCTCTGTGGAACTCTGCCACAGACTGAAGCTGAAACAGAAGGACCTTAGGACCCTGGCCGAGGGTGAGGCACGAGCCTATGCGCTGGCCACAGAGCACCAGGTTTATGACGTAGGGGATGAAGTACTGAAACTAATAGCGTGGCGAGAGCACCGGTATAGGGAGCGCGCCTGGGTATCTGCTGTAAGGAACGAGGCGGGCTCGCTCTGCTTGTCAAGCATGGACATAGCAGTGGCCTTTGCGGCTCATTTTGAGCGAGTATACTCTCCAGTATGCACGAGAACCGAAAGAGATTGTGCGGAATTCTTACAAGACTTTGCACTTCCCACGCTGTCTGAGGCAATGAGTGAACGACTAGAGGCGGACATTACGGTGGAGGAGCTCAGAAATGCTCTAAATTCCCTGCAGTCGGGGAAAGCCTTGGGCCTAATGGGCTCCCAATTGAAATCTATAAAAAACAATCCATGATTGTACCAGCCCCCCTGCTTGGGATGCTCAAAGAGGCGCACGAGTCCGGGAGGCTCCCCCCTGATCAGAGAGAGGCCATGATCATAGTGATCCACAAAGCAGGGAAGCCAGCGGAACAATGCGCTTCGTACCGGCCGATATCTTTACTGAATGTGGAGGCCAAGGTTCTCGCCAAGGTCCTGGCTGATCGATTGCTTTAGATTGTTACAGGCTTGGTACACGTTGACCAATCCAGGTTCATGCCCCACAGAAGCACCCGCCATAACCCAAGGAGCCTATATGGGGTACTATACATGACCGAGGATGTTGTAGATACTCAAACGGCGTTGATGGCGCTAGACGCCTCGATGGCCTTCGACAGTATTGAATGGCCATATTTGGTCACGGTACTTCAGTGGTTGGGATTCGTACCGATCTTCTGCAGTTGGGTGTGGCTCCTATACGAACAACCGACGGCCTGGGTGCCTGTCAACGGGGCTGTATCTAGGGCCTTTTCACTGCAGAGGGGACACGGCAGGGATGTCCCCTGTCTCCCCGCCTCTTCGCACTCGCATTGGAACCTCTGGCCCACTGTATCAGGAGGGACCCCTGGATTTGGGGCCTGGCGGCGACAGAGGAGTGGGAAGAGCGTATATCCCTCTACGCCGATGATATCATCCTATATTTGCCAAGACCATACCACTCGATAGCTCAAGTGGTACACCTATTCGAGTTGTTTGGCAGCTACTCTGGCTACACCATCAATTGGTCAAAATCTGTGATTTTTCCTTTGTCTGCCTCCCTCCCTTGGATCCTGTCTCGGTGCTCGGCTCCGGTGGTCTCCGAGGGATTTAAATACTTAGGAGTCTACGTCACGCGTGATAGGAAGGAGTTTTTTTAGAGAAATCTTGAGCCCCAGTTGGCTCGTCTGAGTGCCAACGTAACTCATTGGCGTACCCTTCCGCTCTCTCTCATGGGTAGAGCGTCTCTGTTCAAGATGCTTACATTGCTGAGACTCCTCTATGTCCTGCAGAACACTATATATCCGGTCCCCACAAGTGTATTTAAATGGATCTCACAGGTGGTGCGGTCCTTGCTGTGGGAAGGGAGGGTCCTCTAGGATAGCGTTACACAAGCTACACAGGGGGGTGTATGATGGAGGGCTGGCAATCCCAGATGTTAAACTATATTATTGGGCCTCACAACTGCAGGTGATCAACGACTGGGTGTATACGGATAGGGACGAGCCCACCTATAGGGTGGATAGAATGGCTATGCCAAGGGGCAATTGCGAACCTCTTCTTTATGCCCGTAGACCGCAGAAGGCATGGCCTGAGCACACTAGGGTAGCACTACAATGTTGGAAGGAGGCAAATCAGCTCCTGGGATGGGTGGGCGCATTGACTGAGAGAACACCACTCTGGCAGGGTGAGAAGCTGCACAAGGGGACGGCTCTGACGGGGTTTAGGGGGTGGCAACAGATTGGCATCGAGTACCTAGGGGATGTATGGAAAAGGTACTCTCCCCCACCTTCGAGTACCTCCAAAAGAAGTACAACTTACACCACTCACAAAGATATTAGCACATACGACTCCTGCACGCCCTACGATCCCATATACCGAGTGGCACAGTCATCCCGGAATACTCCCCGATGGAAGATAGGTTGTTACTCGACCCCATTGCGAAGAAACCCACATCAACAATATATCGCAAATTAATAAATAATATACCTGAACCCTTGGTCAGCCTCAGAGCAGCCTTGGCCAAGGTCCTTGGGAGTCTAGATGCTGAAGACTGGCAAGACGCGCTACAGGGTCCTAGAGAGATTGCAATCCGCTCCAGATTCAGGTTAGTGCAGCTTAAAATCCTTCACCGTACCTACTACCCTCGCACACACCCCTATGCATGGGGAAGGTGCCAGTTAGCATCCTGTGTAAGGGGTTGTCAACAGGAGGGCACCTTCTTTTATATCCTGTGGGAGTGTCCGGAGATCGCTCCCTTTTGTAGGAAGGTCACGGACACCATGTCTTAGGTAGTGGGGGAGACGGTCCCGATGGAGCCGAAGTGGCTTTTATTGCTGATTAAAGGGGACACTGATTGGCCGAGATATGTGGAAATATGGTTGGTCCTGGCTGCGGGTGTAGTGAAACGGAACATTGTCAAGGGGTGGTGGGTGCAGGCACCCCCGCACTGGGAGGAATGGCAGCGTGACCTAGACTGGTGCCAAAGAGCTGAAGAAACTGTATACAAAAGTAGGGGGTGTACCAAAAAATTGAAGAAAGTATGGGCGCCCTGGCGTAAATACAGAGGAGCAGGTGCTGTCTTGGAAGGGTTGTAATATTGGGAATTATTGATGGTCCCTGTGGTTCCCTGGTGTGTAATTTCCTGATAACACTTGTATTATTTCCCAATGTGACACTGTTTTGTATTGTATGGTCTCATGAGCATTGTTAATAAAAAGAATTAAAAATAAATAAATCAGGGCTTAAGCTAATAATAAAGCAACGAATAGCAATAGTCAAATGCCACAGCGCTAGCGAGGACAGTGCAAGGACTCACAGATGTCCGCTGCGCGCCCACTTGAGCAGGTGCCTAAATAGTGTGTGTGCTGGGAGCACTAGACCGCTCCAGCAGCACCACACTCGGCGCCGGAAGTGAGGGTAGTGAAAATGATGCCAAGGGTACGTCGCAGCGCCCTCCGCTCAAACGGCACAAGCCGCGGAGGACCAGGGTGAGAGTACCATCGGTAATCTAGGTGCAAGCAAATGGTAAGCAGCCTCCCCTCTCTTCCCCCACTGTACCAATAACTGTGCAGAAAGAATTTGATTTAAAAGATTAAAAAGGTATTTTACAAACCAGGGCAAAAGCTAATAACAAAGCACCGAATAGCAATAGTCAAATGCCACAGCGCAAGCGAGGACAGCGCAAGGACTTGGCATTTGGCGTTTGGTGTCTCTGCCTTGGCTTTTAATGCAGTATATGGGTATTTGAGACCGTGTCTAGGCATCCTGTGGTTGTGCCTAGGCACACAATGGTTATGGTTAGAAAAAGATGGCTGTGCTTGAACTTTAGAGGATGTGCCAATGTGTTTGAAGATATGCTTAGGAATATGATGGCTGTAGCTGCAATATGATGGCTTTTTCTATTGTGCATGATGGCTGGTTTCCTGTTTGATGACTTAAAATAAACTTTTATCTACTTTAGTATCCATATTTTCATTCCCAATTATAGTAGATGCTTTAGCTTCTGTTACTTTGCCTTTATTAATGGTCAGAGAGTTAAAGATCACAAAACACAACTTCCTGTGATGTCACTATGGTCAGAGTTCATTTGATGCCACTTCCTGTGATGTGATGTGGGGATGAAAGGGGCATGTGCATCGACACCCATGTTTACCTTGCATTTATTTTTATTTTGAGGTATGCTCATTTTATATGACGTGGAAGACCAACAAAACAGTTACAAATATTTTGCTCTTTTCAGATATGTATCTGACTCTGCACCCATTGTACTCGGGATTACAGTTCCTATTTTATTGCAGTTCGCCCACGTTTTGATGCAGTTCGACCACTGCGCCTATCATTATTGGGCTTCGCGTTATTCCAAGAGTGCTGTCCGTTGTTTGCCGACGTTTCTCTGTTTTTGGTTGTTCTTACTTTAATAGTTAGAATTCAGCTTGCGCCTTGTTCCCTGGTAGACATGTGTCTTTCATTTGAGGCTCTATTTTAATCAGAATGCCTCAAAAGATTGTGGCTTTTCTTTTCTTCTGTTGGCCTCCACAGAGCTTTCTTTTTTTTGTTAGTTGTATTTTTTCTGGCGAGTATTTAAGCTGTGGAGAAATGTTGGGAATCTAATGGTGATAGCAAGGTTAGCTAGACGTTTGTTGACTCCCTGATGACATCGTAGAAAACAATAGCTCGAAACCTTTAGCCCTTAGACTTGTGACTGCATGCTTTGTTTTCGAAATATTGTTATTGAAGACAAAAGGCTGAAACATGCTATTAGCAATAATTAATAGCAGCTACAAACCACATACCACTGAAACTAACAATAGGTAAGGCGCCGATCATGGTGTGTGAGGGGGGCAGAATGCCAAGAAGAGGGTTTTTTTAATATATATTTGAGTGGGTAGATACATTAACTTTAGGGAGGGGGTGAAGGTAAGTGACATGCAAGGGTTTTATTTTTATTTTGGGTGAGGAGGGAAGGGAAATGCAGGGGTCGGCGAAGGGTCAGTGGCAGAACACTGGGCAAGTTTTAAAAAGCCTGTAGGTAGGGTGATATGGCAGGGTAGTACAGAATGTTGTGTGGTGTGTTTGATGATAGAGCTCCATATGTTCTCTATCTCTGTGCTGCTACCTGTTCAACAGATGGCAGTGGGAAGGTATATGTAACATTTTATATTGGAAGCTGTATATCAAAGTTCACACACAGTGGGATTTAATGGAGACACGTGGAGGGCTCCAAAGGACTGAGAAAGTGGGGTCTTTGACCTCAGCCTTCTTGACTTCAAACAAGATGCTTTCTCCCTGGAAGAATACTGTTAGATTCCGGGTTCTCTGGTTGGCACAGGTAGGTACTTGTGTCAAGCAGGTAACCTTTCCTCTAGTCAGGGTAAGGGGGTGCTTAGTTCTCTTAAGTTCTTACATGCGACACTTTAAGTCAATGTACCTTAGATGCGACACGCAGGGCAACAAAAGTGTTGCAACGATGCTGATGCGATGACGTTTTTGGTGCAAAGAAATAAAGACGTGATGATCTTCCAGATGCGTTACGCTTCTCCGATGTTGCTAGAAGACTCGACTCGATGCGTCAGCTACAGCAGCGTCACCCTTTACGCGATGCGACGACAGCGGCCTTGGCAGTGGCACTCTTCTCCGACATTTGCAAAACGCTTCTGCTCGATGCGATGTTGCAGCGGCGACACCCCTTTACGCGATGCGACGACAGCAGCTCCGAGGGCGGCACGCTTCTCCGTGGATGCGAGGCGCTTTTCTTGATGCGGTGCAATGCGACAGCTACGATGGCTGCGATGGCGACACGCTTCTTCCTCGATGCAAGACTCTTCTCTTGATGCGGTGCGATGCGTCAGCTACGATGGCTGCGATAGTGACGCGCTTCTTCGGCGTTGTGAGACACTTCCTGGATGATGCGAGACGCTTCCGCTCGATGCGATGCTGCAGCAGCGACACACTTTACGAGATGCGACGTCAACAGCTCCGACGGCGACCCGCTTCTCCTCCTTGAGTCATGCTTCCAGCTCCTTGCGACACGCAGTCCCTCAGAAGGCCCAACAACAGCAGCAGGCACTTCCAAAGAACTCTGGGGAGCTGGGGGGTGAAGTCTGTTGTTCCTGAGACTTCAGCAGGAGGCAAGCTCTATTCCAAGCCTTTGAAGATCTTTTTAAGCACAAGTTGAAATAAAGTCTTTGTAGTCTTTCTCCTCTCCTTCAGCAGCAAGGCAACCACTGCAGGCCAATCCCCCAGGTCAGGGACAGTACTCCTCCTTACAGCTTTCCCAGTTCCTTCTCCTCAGGCAGAGGTTCTTCTTGTCAAGCAGGATCTAATTTCTTGGGAGCAGGGACCCAATACTTATACCCCTAATTCCTTTGTTCCTCTGGGGAAGAAGGGCCTTTGCCCAGTCCATACCAGTTCCTGAGCACTTTGTTGACATGACTCTGACTTTCTATTCAGGATGCAGGGCAGAGACATCAGACGCTCCACAGGAGGTGAAGCCAGCATTGTGGTGGCAGAGCACAGCCCTATTCAAAGTCCAGGTGCACTCCTCCCACCCATCTGGATGTCAATCTCTCTATTCACCACCAGGCTACCTAGCCCTGCCCCTCTGGGTCTCCCCAGCCCTGTCACTCACACAAACCAGACAGGCAGATACACATCATAGCAGAGTCGGGCTGAAATGGTTAGGCAAGCAAATACCAACTTTCTAAAAGTGGTATTTGCAAACACAGAATATTAAAATAAACTTTACTAAAAGATGTATTTTATTATTCTGAGTTCAGGCATACTAAACTCGAATTTCTACCATGTTTCCTGGGTCTATTTGGATCATAGGATGTAACAATTCTGACAGCCCATTCTGGCCTATGGGAACAGGTAGCCTTGCAATAGTGAAAAACGAAAATGGCTGTAATTCACTATTAGGACATGCCACACACATCAGGGCTTGTCCTACCTTATGCTTACAATGCAACCTGCCCTTGGGCCTACCATAGAGGTAACTAATATGAAGTTAAGGGAAGGTTTAGGGACTGGGAAGTGGGTGCACTTGCCCAGTCAGCATGACAGTACCAGACTGCACCCAGGTTCTGCAATGGCAGACCTTAGACACATTTTCCTAGGCCGCTTCTGTGGGTGGCAAAACCAGTGCTGCAAGCCCACCAGCAGCATTTGTATTTACAAGCCCTGGGCACTCCTAGTGCACTTTACTGGGGTCTGACAGTAAACCAAATAAGCCAATCATGGAATCCAACCAACATATACATTTTAAATAGGGAGCACTTGCACTGTGGCACTGGTTGGCAGTGGCACAGAGCTCTGAGCAGCTAACACCAGCAAAACACATGAGGCACAGCGACAAAAAGTGGAAGGGAGACTCACGCCAAGGTGCCAGGTCTAACAAATACATGGCTATGATTGAGCCCCCGCTTGCTTAAAGTCCATATATGAAATATCGGATTGGTACTTTTTTGCCGCTATGATAATTCACTGCTAAACGGCACCGTCCCCCCACCGAATTAGATGTGAGTTGCCCTTTCTGACCTGACAAAAAATAATGTATTGACCATGTTCCCTTTTTTCCCCATATTACCACGCTTATGGAGGGAATGATTACGCCACTGTGTTGTAATCTGGGGGCCAGGGAATATAGAACAGCCTCCAGGATTCTGAGATCTAACACAGCACAGCCAATTGTATTCACTGTTTCCCCTTTCTTCTACATTTATGGAGATGTAGACAGAAAAGGGCAGCTCATTTGTTCATAGACTCGTTGCAGGGACCTGTACGCTGCTTATGCCTGCACCGCACAATCAAATGTTATCAAATGAATTTTATGTTCTTTTTCAATGTGATTTTGAATTTTAAGTACTATGTATTACTTCTAAAGTACCTTTTTAACTTTACACATGCTGCTATTTTCCTGGATTTTCTCTTACTTTTTATCTCAATGTTTTTAAATGCTTCTATTGTGCTAATGTCTTCTATTTTATGTGCTTTATGGCGATTTTTGCCAAATAAAGGACTGATTAATGTTGGTAGCTGAATTAAGGGGATGTTTTTCACCTCGGGGTTCTGAATAACATCATAGGTGACTCGAGCTTTGCTTTTCTTATCTCCTGGCTGCCTCCTTCTTATCGCAAAGTACCCTTCATGAAATGCATCCTGAGGAGGAGACGTCGCCTAACAGACTAATGGCCAGAACAGCGGCCATTGAAACTGGGGAACCAGGCTTGAGTCCTGGCATCAGCTCAGCATCGTGCGATTCTGGAAAAATCATTTAATCTCAATGCAACAAAAAAAAGAATCTGACCTTGTATAATGTAATCTGGTGCTGATGTTACCTGCTTGAGTGCCTTTGGGCTGAGTTTGTGCTGTAAGTCACTGAAATAATATGCATGTATTCGTTGCAGTTATCCTTCTATGTATTACTTCTTCGGACATTAGCAAACAGGATAACTTCTTTGCACACATGTAGTAAATAAATCCTTTGGCGTGTGGGAATATCAAGAGAAGTTCACTTTTTGAAGGAGGACTTATAGTAATATTTTTGATGGCTGGAAATAAGAGACTGGTTTTATTGGGTGAAGCCTATGCTGAAAGCTTGGATCTTGGATGACTGTATAAATTCTGTTTGAGGCCAGAGCTACACAAACATAAAAGCAAAAATGCTTAACAGCAACAAACCACTAAAGAGGCCTGGGATGTGGGAGGAGACTGAGAAGGGACCAGAAAAAGAGTAAAAAGCTCGAAGTCATCAGACTTTAAAAATAGCATGTCTGGGCAGGCCTGTTAAAATATAGAGCGAAGTGCCTATAAATAGGCCGTGTGCTCCCTAATTAATGGCCTTCTTGTGACTGATGTATACAACTTTGAACATTGCTTCGCTTGAAAAGTATAGGTTGGGCTGCAATGGAACCCCGTGGAGCCTGGCTTCCTTTGTTGGATGTGAACACGTTACATAACAAGCCTCAGTCTGAGGGAGGGTGTGGACCACGTGGCACTCCGAACGCTGCAGCGGCGTCTCTCCAAAAGAGAGAGGCTAAAATAAGTTCATTTGATGCATGTTAAAAGTGGCTTTATGGGAAGCGGTATGCGTCCCACTGCCTAGTATGGCTCAGGGGGCCTGTGATTAAAGCCATATGTGCAGGGCCGGACTGGGAACCAAAACCGGCCCTGGCAAAGTGCTCGGCCGAGCTCTTTGCCAGGGCCGGTTTTCAGCGGATTTTGTTACAGGGCCGCAAAAACGGCCCTGTAACAAAAACGGCCCCCAGGGGCCCTAAACGGGGCCCCCACCCGTGCGGCGCACCAGGGGATTGCCCCGTACCCGCTATGGCCAGTCCAGCCCTGCATATGTGACGTACCTGGACGAGCTGGCATAACAAAACTTGAGGGGGCCCCCTGCGAGGTCCGTGGAGGGGCCCCCTCCGGACTCAATCAGGAGCTCTCCAGCCAGAGTACTGGGCTGAGTGGGCCCCATGGAGCTTGGGGGCCCCGCACCGCGGGGAGTGCGGGGTGCTGTGTTACGCCACTGACTGGAAGTGCTGATAACTCGGGCTCCCTCACGGATATACTAGGACCATGTATCGGCGGCCTCATCCAGTCAGCTCCTCTGCACTGCCTGGGCTCTGGGGACCACGGGGCAGATTTATGTTTCCTGGGCGCATCCCTGCAAATCAGCAGGGATGCGCCAGGAAAGATGCGTCACGAAAGTTTACCCTTGCGCCACCACAGATGCGCCGCATTTACAATGCAGCGCATCGTGGCGCAAGGATAAACAGATGAGTGCCGCATCTGATGGCATAAGGGCGGCGCATTTCTGGAGTCGTGTCGCAAGCACGACGCAACTCCAGCAATGATCAGGGGCTGCCCATACCTAACATGCTGCGTCATGCCTTACGCCTGCTTCAAGCAGGCGCAGGGTTTTGACGCAGCAGCGTTGGAAAAGAGACTCAGTGAAATCTTGTAGATTTCACTGGGTCACGTTTCCGAGGCTTTTTCCGACGGAACACCCACCCTGCATACATTAAACCTGACGCAGGTTTAATGTAGCGCAGGGCTTTACAACGTGACGCATCTCCCTAGATGCGTCACGTTGTAAATAAGGCACAACATGGCGCATGGTTTACGCCTCCGCTGCGTCACAGAAGTGATGCAACGGCGGCGTAAATGTCTCGCAAGGGGCTTGTAAATCTGCCCCCATGTTTGCCCTCTGCTTATAAATGGGAACGAATGCGTATTTTGTTAGACATCTCGAGCCACACCTCGAACTATTTTTTATTTTGCCAAGTGCTTAGAATTTTCTGGAACTTTGACAGAAAAGAAAGGACTTTGTCATACAACAGGATATAAAATATATTTTGAGGTAGAGAGCTGTACACAGAGCAGGCAAACCATCCCCTTGCTCCAACATGGCAAACATCACATGAAGCACACCGCACACCTGCATATCACTCCCCCACCATTATGCCAAGTATAACTGTACATTTAAATTATACACCTCATATCAAGGATATCACCTTAGTTATGGAAATCCCCGTGGAAGTAGAAGACTGACATTTTGCTATGGTCACTGAAGTCTTGGGTGACACACGATCTTCTTAACATTGGCTAACAGGGAAAGCAGAAAACACACACAGCTCCTTTCTCAACTAATATCAATTGCTAATATCACAGACTGGCACAGAACATGCACTAAGTGGCTATGTGTTGAGTGACATGTAATCACACCAATCAGACATCGAGTCACCTCAAGCACTCTCAAACTGATTGGGCAGCAGCTCTCCAGCCAATGTACATGCGTTCTGCACTCCAGAAACAGTTAAAAACACATTCTGCTGGCACTCTTCATCGCTTCCACCAGACAGTCTAGTCTGCATAGGTGTGCGGGCAACTGCAGTTTTTCAACTATTCTCTCCTGATTCCCAAACAAAGTAGACATAACTAGTCAAACTTTGGCTACTGAGGAAAACACTTTCAAGCATCTCTGCAAGTATTCAGCTATTTGTCCTGTCCTCCGAATACATTTATGGTAAAAAATAAAAATTAAAAAATGCAACAAGGCTGGACCCTTCCCTCTCTAGAAAGAGAATGAAAGTCCTGCGGGTTTTCTTCATCCACACTGTGTTGCCGTCTTAGTAGGAACGTATTCCACCAATAATCCCAAAGGACTCTGGGTGGCGAATTTTGCCAGGACTGAGTTATCACTGGCGACACGTGAATCAGACTCTCAGACACAAATTCTCTGCCTCATTAGTATGCATATACCCTGGATTGCCTTTTGAAGCTGTTGATTCTACACCAGTAGACCAGATGTCTAAAGATGGAATGGAATGGGATTTGTAGAGCGCACTATGCCAAAAGGCGTCAAAGCGATGTCTGAAGATAGCCTCTCAACGTTGTCTCCTGGTTTGCTTGACAGTGGGGAAGTGAATGGAGATCCTCCCACTCTCAGGACTTTATCCCCTGAAACTCCTTTTACCTGTGCTTTCAGCTGGAGGGTGGGAGGCACTTAAAAACACACAGAAAAGACCCAAAGGCAGCCAATCTTCCTAGCTTTTTTGCTTTTTATTAAAACACAGAGGCATGTATTATGCTTTTTTAATCTTTTTTTCTAATTACAGCAACAATGGCAACTAAAGAAAAACTCAATTTCCCAGAAATCCTGTCATATGAACTGCAGGGATGACCAATCAGCCTCGAACACGGTCCACATGTGTTATTACTTCCTGGGCCACAGCTTCTTTTCTTGATGCAACCACAAATGAAATTCCATGACGAAAATGCAAGAAGATCATCATCTGAGGAAACAAAAAAACTTCACTCCTGTTGTCTGCTCAAGGTTCTCCAGATTTACTTGAGGAAGAAGTTGATTGGAACTGTGGTCTAGTCTCATCCATGAAACCTCTATAAAGGAACAGATGTTGTGCCAGCTGGGTCTAAAAAGGAACAAAATGAGATTTTGAATATAAGTAAGGAATATATGGTGAGGAAACATCTTTAGTACAATCAGTAGAGAGATAATATTCTCCTTTTGTACTTTAATAAAATCAGGACTTCATATGCTAAAAAGTTAGTAAAGTCTGCGGGCCCGATTCACAGAACTAACTTAAGACAAAATCCTAAACTTACTACCATTTTGGTATTCACAGAAGGCACTTACTCATTTTGGTATTCACAGAAGACACTTACTCACTTCGGTATTCACAGAAGTTAGGAGTCCTAACTTTAGGACTCCTAAATGTCTTCTGTGAATACCGAAAGTCTTAAAATTAGGATCTTTCTCAGTTTAGGAGTCCTAAGGTTAGGACTCCTAACTTTACAACTACTAAACTGAGAAAAAACCTAATTTTAAGGCTTTCGGTATTCACAGAAGGCATTTAGGAGTCCTAAAGTTAGGAGTCCTAAATTTAGGACTACTAAATTGAGAACAATCCTAATTTTAAGACTTTCGGTATTCACAGAAGGCATTTAGGTGTCCTAAAGTTAGGAGTCCTAACTATACTACTACTAAACTGAGAAAAAACCTAATTTTAAGGCTTTCGGTATTCACAGAAGGCATTTAGGAGTCCTAAAGTTAGGAGTCCTAAACTTAGGACTACTAAATTGAGAAAAATCCTAATTTTAAGACTTTCGGTATTCACAGAAGGCATTTAGGAGTCCTAAAGTTAGGAGTCCTAACTATACGACTACTAAACTGAGAAAAATCCTAATTTTAAGACTTTCGGTATTCACAGAAGGCATTTAGGAGTCCTAAAGTTAGGACTCCTAACTTCTGTGAATACCGAAATGAGTAAGTGCCTTCTGTGAATACCAAAATGAGTAAGTGCCTTCTGTGAATACCAAAATGGTAGTAAGTTTAGGATTTTGTCTTAAGTTAGTTCTGTGAATCGGGCCCTGCATTTTCTGGCAAAACCAGAGACTACTACACTTTAAAGCAGATTTAATACTACTAGTAGGGCATGAGCCACTGGCTTGCTATCACTTTTTCTGAATGTGGAAACTCTGTTGCAATCAGCTGATCTAAGAAAAGCCTCCATCCTGCCACGCACAAAATGCTCTAGAAACCATAACACGCCTACCACAATGAGCAACAAAAGTCTTTGTATTAACCCACACCATCAATGTCTCTGTTTCATGCACCAGCTAGACAATGATCCCCAAGCTACATTGTAAGCCTAACATGTTCGTAGAGCCCAGGAAGACTGTATGAAGAAAGCAGCTGGATTTGAAAGTCCTTGAAGAGATCAGGTTGCCCTGAAGACTGCCTGACAGAATCAGAGTGCGACTGGAACCATTTCAAATTTGCAACAATGGGGGTTTATATGGATGGGGAATAAGCCTGCTTATGGCCAGTTTTAGAAGGGAAGCCTGCGCTGCGTTGCGCGAAAGGGAGAAGGCAGAAATGCTTCAAGTTTACAAAGATATAGAGCATTTCTGCTCTCTGTTTGCGTTGGTGCATTGTGTGCTGCTTAGCACCAACAAAGGCACCTTTGTTATTGGAAGGATTGCTTTTGTGCAGGATACCTTCAAGAAGGAAATCAACAAGGAAAAGTAAAAATATTTTCTCATTACACCTCTGTTGGGTTGGCGTAATATTTTGGTGCAAACCCAGGCTTACAAATGTTCCTAAAATACATGGCTGGATGCATAGTAATTCCCATACTCTACTAATGTAAAGCCTACATGACGCAAAGCAACGCAAGCCAGCGCTATGTGCTGTATTGTGTTACTTTGCATTTACTGAACCATGCATAACCGGTCTGAGCACTGGGTTCCCCTCTCTAGTTCTTGCCACCAGCCTGTTTACCTACACGAAGGGGCAACCTTTCAGGAGTGTGATCGCCATTTGCCCAACAATGGTGGCTTCATCTATTAACCTTGCCTTTGGGACAACACCCTTAGGGGCTTACTGAAAGGGGTAGGTAGTACCTCTCTCTGTAGCAGGCTACTGTTGTTATTGAGCCTGGGAGTTGTTCACAGGACTGCCCAAGAGGGAAGAAAGCTGTCTGGTGGCCAGTGACCATGTGAGGCTACTGGACAAACTGGGCTACAGAGTGGCAACTTTCTATAAGTAGCTTTTCCATAAAAGTGACACTAAATTACATTTCAACACCAAATAGGTTTTAATGCCATGATTAAGTTGATAACTTGATGTCCCTGTATTAGTAGACCCGTTCAGAAGTTAGTCCGGCAGATTGGTCAGGCAGTAACTTTGTGTTAGCCAATGGTGTTAGTAACAATGGTGTTAGTAACTCTTCCACACCAAAAACGACAATTGGGAAGTTTTACTGTTAGGACATATTAAAAAATACATGACCCACCTAATAATATACAAATCCTTGCCTTAAGGCTCTCTAAGCCTTCCTTAGGGGAGACATATATATTGTTAAGGGGAGTGCAGCTTACCTCCTCTGACGACTACAGATCATACAGGACACCACAGCCAAACTCATCCTGGGTTTCCCTTGAGGAACCCACATCACTCCCTACTGCAGAGAACTCCACTGGCTCCCTGTACAGAAAATATGCCAGTTTAAGCTCCTGACCCATGCATACAAGGCACTGCACAACTGCTGACCCGCCTACTTTAACCATCGGCTGAACCACCATCATCCCATCTGACTCCTCTGCTCCGTGTCCTTTTCTCTAACCCTCACCACTGCATCCGATGTAGCAGATACAGTGGTCACTCTTTCTCCTACCTAGCAGCGAAGACATGGAACAAGCTGCCCTTTCATCTAGAGACCTCCCCATCTCTTCCAGAGCTCCAAAATTTCCTGAAGACCTAGCTAATCATCTAATCAACTGGACACTGCCAGCTCCTGGATACACTCACAGGTGACAAGAAGAGCTCTACAAAGAAAAAAATCTAAATAAAAGAAGTGGGGGCTATGGCATTGATTTAAATGTCAAATCAAACCATCAGTTCAAAAACTGCCCTTCTAGTTTGCAGTGGCAGGCTCAGTGACATTTTGTCCTTTGTCACACACAGGGTGGCACAATTTTTTCTGAGAAAAAAGTCCTGCCAAGAGAGCAAGAAGAATAACTAAAAACACTGTGTTTTGCGAGGCTGCACATTAGAGAGAAAAATTGACCAAATGCAAAGGTGCGCCTTGTGTCACGGGGCCACCTAATTTAAATATTGATTGCATGATGCCCTGGAGGACAGGGGCTCCGTGCTGCTACCTAGAAGTTAGTCAGAGTGAGTGGGGGAAGCCTGTAAATTAGCACGCCTGGGGGTTGGGAAGTTGCCTGAAGGCTCAGAAGTGTGGGAACCTTTGTAGGTGGATCTTAAGGCTGCTTTTTAATGCTGGAATTGAAACAAAGACTAATGCACACAGGTTATTGAAATTTAAATGCTTTATTGACAATGACAAGTTTAATAGTGAGTCATTAAACACATTATTGAAGGTCTTAGAAATGCTTAGACAATCACTAATTTAAAAGTGAGTCATTACATGTACTAATGAACATTGTTGATTATTGTAAGATGATACCATCCTTAGTAATTTTTAAAGGTGCTGCATTGCTTTATTCTGACAGTATTTCGCTTTTAATAAGTGGTGACCCTGATACATCCAGTTGGCTTGCCTTTTGATAACAAGGCCCAATATATTGTGTCTAGTTTCTCGGTAATTATGGGTATAGGGTTCAGGGCTTGCTAAGGATGTGAACTATTAGGAGGGTGTCACAAAGAGTAGTTCCACTTGTTGTCATGTACATATTTATAAATTAATGCATGCATAATATTGAGTAATTTTTCTTTTTATAAGTAAACACACAGACTAAATGTTCACTGCCTATTGGCAAAAGGGGGTACTAGCCCTCTCCATCTCCTCTGAGTGGGCCTTGGACTGCTCTGCCTCACTTTCCTAAAATAGTCAAGTGCTGCAAAGGGATATTTGCTTCCCAGTAAATAGAAGATTGCAGACTTTTTTTGTTACTTGTGAAGGACCCACATCCTTCGCTATAACACTTTCTTACACCAACTATGAAACAGGTACGCTGTTGTACATGTCAGGATTCTATTTAATGTATGCTGTTTGAGGAGGAGATCAGAGTAGTTCTCTTTCCTTGACTGATTGGAACTCTGGGTGCAAACACATTGTCCTGGACAATTTCACTAAAATATTTAGGGCCATATGTACAAAGTGTTTTTCCGGTCGTAAAGTGTCCGATTTGCAGAATCGGACCATTCACGACCGGAAAAATGCTTTTTGGGATGTGCAAAGCCCAAATAGCAATTTGGTAACTTGTTACCGAATCGCAATTTGGGTTTTGTGATTCGGTATTTGGAAGAGGCGTGTTTAGGGTGTCCCTTCCAGATACTGAATCGCATTGATATGTACAAATGTTTTGCGACCAGAATGCAATCGCGGAACATTCACACTTTACCACTAACTCATAGTTGGTGGTAATGCATTCGCAAATTGGAAGGGGTCCTCATTGTGAATTTTTGGAAAACTGGTTACATTTCTACAAAAAAGAAATTCATTAAAAGGCAATCATAGACATGGTTGTCCATGCCTGTGATGGCTGCGATTCCTGGTGGGTCACCGACTGTGACCTGCCTCATTAATATACATAAGGTAGGACGATTCGCGACCCACTAACAATCACAGGAACGAAACAAGAAGTTTCACACATAAGGAATAGTGGTTTCCAAATAGCTATTAGGATAAAATTGCTATAACTGTTTTTGTACATCCGGCCCCATGAGCTCATATTTCCCTGCAGTAATCCTCGAATTTGGACCCTTAATTAGGTGCTGTATTCTGTTTCGTTGAGCAACCTCTTTTTCCAATTTGTTTTCAGCATGTTTGTCTTTCAGCTATTTGTGCAAACTGAAATATTTGGGAGTATTTTGTTTAAGAGGCAATTCCTATAGATCAAAGATGCTTTTGCACATTTTACACTATCTGGCCTTTGTATATGTATTTTGAATATTGTTTTTGACAAACCTGCTCCCTAAAACATTAAGTTATGTGGCTAACTGAAGTGTAGATAGCTTGGTGAGTTTGTGTCTCACTGCATACGTCTGTGTGTAGCCTCAAGGTAATAGACTAGAAAATAATAAGACCAGGTGAGCCTTTATGTCATGAGTGGCATAGCAGTTGAATACAGTGGTTTTAAAAGTTAAATTTTAGATTTCTGTGTTTAAAATATATATGTATATATATATACACATACATGATGGGTCCCCCCAGATGAGAATGCCACACACGGAGGGTCTCCACACGTAAACACCACAGGAAGTCAAACTTCGCCTCAGGTCGTGACCTATCAGAACGCCATACACGTTTCAAGCTGATACGCTCTTGTTCACTGGCTGACTGACGAAATGGAAAGCGGATGTCTAAGAACTCAATTTATTCAAATATGTAAGTCCGCCCCAGTGGGCGTAGAATGACATTATGGTTATTGCAGTTGTTGAATATGCCATCTAAACTTGTAGTTCACTCCCCAAGTGGGTTCCGCTGCCTCCCTTCAACAAAATACACCCAGTCGGGTGAAAGGCTCATCATCCTGTGTTAGAAGCTGAGCAAATCCGTCCCTGTAGTGCAGGCCCCCTCCATTCATATGAGATCTCACATCACGAGCCCTCCGGACCCGCTATAGCAAGCTGTGGGGCATTCTCGAGGCCGGACCAGCCACTATACAAATAAACACGATGGGTCCCCCCAGATGAGAACGCCACACACGGAGGGTCTCCACACTCAAACACCACAGGTAGCCAAACTTCTCCTCAGGTCGTGACCTATCAAAACGCCATACGTGTTTCGAGCTGATACGCTCTTGTTCACTGGCTGACTGATGAAAAGGAAAGCGGATGTCAAATAACTCAGTTTATTCAAATATGTAAGTCCAGCACCAGTGGGCGTACAATGGCATTATGGTTATTGCAGTTGTTGAATATGCCATCTAAACTTGTAGTTCACTCCCCAAGTGGGCTGCGCTGCCTCCCTTCAACAAATGCACCCCGTCAGGTGAAAGGCTCATCATCCTGTGGTAGAAGTTGAGCAAAACCATCCCTGTAGTGCAGGCCCCCTCCATTCACATGAGAGCTCACATCACAAGCCCTCCGGACCATCTATAGCAAGCGGTGGGGCATTCTCGCCGCCGGACCAGCGCTATACAAATAAACACGATGGGTCCCCCCAGATGAGAACGCCACACACGGAGGGTCTCCACACTCAAACACCACAGGTAGCCAAACTGCACCTCAGGTCACCATCCGCATTTCGAGCTGATACGCTCTTGTTCACTGGCTGACTGATGAAAAGGAAAGCGGATGTCAAAGAACTCAATTTATTCAAATATGTAATTCCCGCCCCAGTGGGCGTGCAATGGCATTATGGTAATTGCAGTTGTTAAATATGCCATTTAAACTTGTAGTTCACTCCCCAAGTGGGTTTCGCTGCCTCCCTTCAACAAAATACATATATATTTATATACACACTGAAAAAAACAAAGATTACAGGGACGTTGTGGCTGGGCTGACATTTCACTCGTGGGGGGCTAGAGAGATTCAGCAAGTGTGGGTGGCTGGGCTAGCTGTGGCTCGCCCACCTGAGGGGCGCTGCTTGTGACCTCACGTATGAAATCGCTCGTGACAGGGTCAGTGGCGTCACTGGCGACGTCTCGGATAGCATCACTGATGACATCATCCAGTGACTCTGAGTGTTTTAAAAAAAGTTTAAGTTTATATGTATGTATATATTACCTACTGGCGGTCGCCAGTAGGTAGTTATAGTTAGGACCCTGTTTCCATAGGAAATCCGCAACATTCTATTTTGAATAACTTTGGCGCCGGTCGCAAATCCTCGCGAATTTCTCAAAATAGGTGGGGCGCTACGCTCCGCTCCTACCCTGAAAGTCTCGGGGGGATTCGTTAAGCGGGGGCTGAGATAAAAAAGGGGGATCCCAAAACGCGTTTTTCCCATGCATTTTTCCATAGGACCTTTAGACAGGGCTACAGCCCGAACGGCTGAACAGAATTACTAGAAATTTGGCAGAGAGGTAGTCCTCAGGTCAAGGAAGTGCCTTTTGTAGGTTTGGTGTAAATCTGTTCAGTAGATTCTGAGAAAATAGCCTTTAAATCAATATATATATCTGAGCCAGCTTACGGTACGCTTACCGTAAGCTTACCGTACGCGTACGGTGGCGTGCGCGAGCGCGATTCTGATTGGCTGTTAGATCTTAGTAAACATTCGAATCGGCCGAAACCAGGAAGCGGCGGCCGCCATTTTGTGTATTTCACTCCGGTAAAAAAGAGTGATATCTTAAAAAGGGGGCAAGGGAGAGAGTTACAGACCCCCTAACATTTGTAAGGGGGTCAAAGAAGGACAGAAAAGTACAAAGAAAACATTTATTGATTTTTAAAAAAATCACGGGGTACGCGTACGGTAAGCTTACGGTAAGCGTACGGTAAAAAAAAAAAGAAAAAAAAGAAATGAAATTCAGATTTAAGTGTTTAGATATTAGGGGGCTCTAAAAAGAGCCGTTGTGTTTATTAAGTGATTTTTTAGTGGTACCTACAAGTAAGTACCGATGCAGAGTCTAAGGTTCAAGAGGAAGACTCTGTTCCCTTCATCATTGAAGTGCACACCATCTCCTCTATAAATGTCTTGCATGTCGTAACGCAAGTTGTTGTGGTAAATGGAACCCATACCATAGTCACGGAGGAAAGCAGAAACAGATTTGTTGACGTGCTTTCTTGCTTTGTCAATCTGCGGACAGAAATGATTGGACCAGTTCCATTTTTGCCTTTGGCATATGTTAGAAAACACAAAGGCAGTTTTAGGGAAAAGTGAAAACAGTTGTGCAAAGGTGTCCTTCATAAGCATTTCCAGACCTACCCCAGTCAAAGTGCCTAGGTCATTGCCACCACAATGCACTATTATGAGGTCAGGGTGTTGGATTTGCATGAAGGATTTCACCAATGGCATCAATTGGTGCCACTTTAACCCTCTCTGACCAATCCATTTAATGTCTACATTTGGCAAAGCAAGGTCTCTCACCATACCTGTTTTCTCTGCAAACTTTTCACTCCAGAAGACATAGCTGTGCCCTACAATCCACACTGTGAACATCTTCAAAGGAGAACTGGATGCACTCAGGAGGTGTCTTTCAGTAGAATGGCAATATGAAAAGAAAGACAGTTTGGAAATGGAGGCATACATATTTTTTTCAAAAAAAAAAGAACTGATTGGCTGTTTCATACCATTCTAGAATAAAAACTAGGCTGTATGTGTAAATTAATAGAAGCATGTTTTGTATTGGTACAGAAAAATGTGTTACCAAAGAACAGTACTATGGATTTGCTGTTAGGTTTGAAAAGTCAAGCACTCTTGCTCTGTGGAATTGAAACATTGTTTGGCGAACTTCTGACCTGACTCCACACAGCAGTGTTCCATGAGCTGTTGCTATGGTAGCAGGCAGAAGTCAAGTTGGGGGAAGGGTACTAGGCAGAAGTCAAGTTGGGGGAAGGGTACTTTTGGAAAAGGGTTGGTTTTCAACCAATAGAAATGTGTGATTACATTTGAAAAAAAGGGGGAAGCACTGAGATTTGAAACTTACATGTATATGTGTGGAAAAATAGAGGGAAACTTTGCCATTATCTGGTTCTGCTGAGAGGAGAGAGGTGTAGAGAACAGAGATCCTGGCTCTGATAATCTGCTGTTTGAGTGCCACATTTCTTTCACAACTAACTAATTTTAAAGGTGAGGTTAGAGTTTGAGAGGAGATGTATATGGTAAATTAAGAAATGAATAATAGAAATGTAATTCTTTTTGTTGAAGTTGCGTTTATTATTTTCTGTTTTGGGAGAAATTTAAATGTGAGGAACATGTAAAATAATATGGACTATGTTTTCACGATAAATTAAGGTGTATTGGTATAAAAAATGAATAGTTTAAGGGTTTGAGGTTGGACTCAGTAATGCAAATACATTCAGCATCACTAAGGCTGGTTGCCCTTGCTGGAGTGTAGGCAGTCACCCAGGATACACATGGTGGTGGTCTGAAAAAGCAGTCTGGACATGGGCTTTTTAAAAAATCTGAAAAGTGGATTCATAATGTGTCAGTCTGTAAAAGTGATTATCACTTGCCAAAAAAAAAGAGCAGTAAGTGTGCATTCAAATTGGCAAAGAAATTTCGTTTTGTGACTAATGTGAAAACATGACTCTGTGTGCAAATAGGAATTACAGGCAGAGATTTATTGCGTTTTGCTCTGGTGATTTCACAATTGCATTAGTAGGAAAAAGGGGGAGCGATTTTTTGGTGCAGAAGCAGACTCTTAGCACACACCCAGCTCCTTTCCATGTATAATCATGCACAGTATTTACAAGCGAGCGGGGTTTGAGGTTTCAGTCTGTAATGCAAAGACATTCAGCATCACTAAGGCTGGTTGCCCTTGCTGGAGTGTAGGCAGTCACCTAGGATACACATGGTGGTGGTCTGAAAAAGCAGTTTGGACATGTGCATTTAAAAAAATCTGAAAAGTGGATTCATAATGTGTCAGTCTGTAAAAGTGATTATCACTTGCCAAAAAAAAAGAGCAGTAAGTGTGCATTCAAATTGGCAAAGAAATTTCGTTTTGTGACTAATGTGAAAACATGACTCTGTGTGCAAATAGGAATTACAGGCAGAGATTTATTGCGTTTTGCTCTGGTGATTTCACAGTTGCATTAGTAGGAAAAAGGGGGAGCGATTTTTTGATAAATATGTAAATATGTGTACTGTATTATAAAATGTTTTAAAAATATTAATACTTTTTTCTTTTTTTTCAGATTGATATAGAAAATTTTCGAAAACTAGAACCATTTTTAAAGCAATTTTTTTAAAAAACAAATGAATAAATATTTTTTTGAGTGGGTATGGTAAGTCAATAATAATAATTGTAGTCTCTCAAAGACCTTGTAATGTGATAATTGATTTTTAGTGTTTTTTAAAAAAAAAAAAAAAAATACGCGCACCGTACGCGTACGGTAAAAAAAAAAAAAAAAAGTTTTTAAAAACATATATAAAAAAAAGATGAAAGATAAGGTTGGCTCTTAAAAGAGCCGTTGTGTTCATGCAGGGACAGAGGAAAGAAAGATTGGGAAAATTAGTCTCTGCGACAAGTGTGCTGATCTATTTTGAGGTTCACTAGGGAAACACTGGTCTCCCTATGACAAATTAGATCATGACAAGAGGCGCATCGAATATCAACCCTCAGAAATCGAGGGTTAATTTCCAGAGGGCCAGCAAAAGGAGATGCTCCCCCCACAGATGAAGGGCTCACCTGACCTGCAGAAGAAGGACTCAGCCCTGCAGATGATGGTCCAGGCTGAGCTGCTGTGGATGTGCTTGGTTGACTTACTGAAGGGTTACCTCCAGTAAGTCGAGCATGTGTCCTTTTGTGTACATCCTTGAGGTGCCTCATCATGGTATGATTCCCAAAGGAATACTTCCTGTCAGGATTACCTCTTGAAAGTGCACGCTGACACAGCTTGCAAGTCACTAAGGGTGCATTTACCTTTTGCTGGCCTTCAGGAAAAGTAAAATAATCCCATACATAAGAGGTCTTTTGTTTCCTCGCTCTCTGCCTCAAGGTAGTGCTGCTAGTGCTAGCCTCACTCTCAGAAGGGCTCTGCTGTTCTGCCATCGTATCACAAAGACAACCCAGCTCCTTCTCCTAAGGGATCACAAGCAGAAATGAGGGGAATGGGTGTGGTGTAGGAGAGTTCTAGAACTGAAAGTAGTTTCAACCAATCAAAAGTTGTGTTTCATGATCACATGACCTACCGTACGCTTACGGTACGCTTACGGCAAAAGTACGCATGCGCGTAAAAAAGACACGCGCTTGCGCGCATGCGCATAACAGTCACTACCCGACACTTCCGCGTAACGTGCGCGTGTAGCGTACACGCGTTCGCGTCCCACGCGGAGTACGCGCGGCTACGCAAATTGCGTAACTATACGCAAACAGCGTAGATAAATTACGGACATTGCGTAAACCGTACGCTTACCGTAAGCTTACGGTACGCGTACTAAAAAAAAATAAAAAAAAAGGAAAAAATGTATTGCTAATAAGTTTTACCTGTTTATTTTTTTAAATATTTTTAAAAAAACATATTATAGAATTTTAAACATTTAACCATAGTCTTAAAAAAAGGATAGAAAATTAAAAAAAATATATGTTTAAAAAATAGAAGAAAATAAAAAAATTAGCATTTAAAAAACCTTGCAAATTCACTGAAAAAACCATAGGTTTCACACACGTTATAGTTAGGAATTAGCATTTAAAAAAACTTGCAAATTCACTGAAAAAACCATGGGTTTCACACACGTTATAGTTAGGAATTAGCATTTAAAAAACCTTAGAAATTCAATAAAAAAACCAAAGGTTTCACACATGTTATAGTTAGCTGGACATTTCGCTCGTAAAAAACCATTGAAATTCCCCCGTTATAGTTAGTTCAGCTAACTATAACTCGCGCGCCCGCAATGCACTGCTGATGACGTCACATATTACATCACTCATGACATGGTCAGTGACATCACTCATGACATCACTGATGACATCTCAAATGACATCACTGATGACATCATCCTTGTGATAGAGTGGCAGACCACCTCTGCCCCTAATATAACCTTTGATACACACATTCAAAAATAGAAATTAAAATTTTAAAAACAATGGACATACCAATACCAGTTACAACAACCTATTCAGTAATTCTAAGATCCACATACACATCCACTCATTCACCAACAGTCCTGTACAGTCACTCATACATGTACTCACTCATCATATGTACTCATACACGTATACATCCTGTTCCACAATGCCACTCATCCATAGAGGTACTCACACACATAGTCACTCATGCTAATAAAGAATCAAACATACATTTACTTGCATATACAGTTATACACACACCACCACACTTACTTCTATGGAAACTTACACATACTTACTCTTTTAAATAATCACTTATAAAAACACATACTTATTCATACAGGAACTCTTTCAATCTCTCACTCTCACATATACTCACTTATATACACCAATAGTCACATATACTAGTTTAAAACATATGTAGTTACTCATAAAGACACTACTGAGACAGTCTATCACTCACTAACACACCCATGCACACACTCATTCACCCATACAGTCCTGCACACATGCTGTCTTCAACACATACAAAGAGTGAGTCACTCATTCATGCACCTATGCACTACGTAATACCCCCCACCGAACCATACAGACATCAGACACTGATACTCAAAAAACCAACTAATAACCTATATAGACACCCATGTAGCTACTCACCAACCCATGCAGCCACTTATACACAAAGTGAGAGACTGATACAGATATTTACATATTTAAACATTACTCACTAAGCCATGTATTCACTAAGATACACTTAATCAGTCAGTTACACAATCAATTTTTCAGAAACAAATCATCAATTTAGACACTTATATACCCATTTATTCTTCCATCGACCTTGAGATATACATATATAAAACATATGTAATTTTCTGAAAAACACACATTCTCTGAATGATGTCATCAGTGATGTCATTTGAGATGTCATCAGTGATGTCATGAGTGATGTCACTGACCATGTCATGAGTGATGTAATATGTGACATCATCAGCAGTGCATTGCGGGCGCGCGAGTTATAGTTAGCTGAACTAACTATAACGGGGGAATTTCAATGGTTTTTTACGAGTGAAATGTCCAGCTAACTATAACATGTGTGAAACCTTTGTTTTTTTTATTGAATTTCTAAGGTTTTTTAAATGCTAATTCCTAACTATAACGTGTGTGAAACCCATGGTTTTTTCAGTGAATATATATATACATATGTTTATATGTATATACATATACACACATACACACACACACCAAGGTATATAGGTTATTCAGTGGGTGTATGCGTACCTGATTGGATGATTCAGTGGCTGCTTGACTAACTGTATAAGTGAGCGATTCAGGGTCTCAGTGAATATATGGGCGAGTGACTGGTCGTGTGAATATCTGTATCTGTCTGCCAGATGGTATCTAAGTTCTCAAACTTGGGGTCTGAGTATTTCCACCCTGACCCCTTATCTTAGCTTTCACAGAAAGTTTCAGCCCCGGGAACCATTCCTGATCGATAAAATGGCAGGCGCAACTTTCTTTTCAGGTTGTGTCCAGCCAATCACAGCATTCTTGTTGGTGCGCTTTCGCGGTTTACTTCGAACATGTCACAATATCACCACAAAACCTCCACAACTTTCTGTTCAGGTTGTGCACAGCCAATCAGAGCATCCCTGCTGGCACGTGCTTTCATGATGTCCCTCTAACAAGTCGCGATTTCACCACGAAACCGCCTTGAAATATCCGCAACCAGAGATATCACTATATTGTTCGGATTTAATTTCACAAAAACTACTGAACGGATTTGCATTAAATAACAAAAAGCACAATCTGCGTAACAACATCTACCTGTCTGCCAAATTTGGTGTAATTCCTTCCAGTGGTTAGGGCTGTAGGTTCGACAAAGCATTCCTGTGGGAATTAACATTACAAACACACCCTAATTTCACGCCCCTATTTCTCAAGCCCCACTGCACAGATCGCCCTGAAACTTTCCATGACACACAGAACCTACTTTACCACTTTCTTGAGAAAATATCATGAAGATTGGTCAAACGACACTAAAGTTATAGGCAGGTCAAGAAATGCTTTTCCTATGGAAACTAGGTCCTAACTATAACTACCTATTGCCAACCGCTGTAGGTAAAGTATATACACTTATGGGACTAACTCTATGTAGCCGCATTCTGCAAGATATACTAACCGAGAGTGGCAGCAAAACCGATGCTAAACTTTTCAAAGAACAGGTTCTGCCCTTCGGTGGAGTGGGAAGATTGAAACAGTACAGGTAGATTACCTGCAGGATGCAACTTTCTTCCTTGCTGAAAAGAGTGTCTTCCTCTGCAAGGGAATGTCCTACACATGACTGTCATAGCTCCAAAGTTCCCTGGGTCCATGTGTGACGAGTTAGCACAGTCTCTGTTTACTTCTTAGAGTTCTGAGACTTTTAGTCTTGGTTTTATACCAGGTTCAATAACACTGCAAGTCCCAGAAAACGCAACTGGTCTATTTGGTCACTTATGCACCTAGGAAACTCAAAAGCTATGACTGATGTAGGTTAGTAAGTTGCATGTGAGAGAGATGTTGAGGAAGGTATGTGGCGACTAGCAGACACTTGTACTGTGGTTTCCAGTTTGAAGGTTAGAAGGGTGATCGCTGAGGAAAGGCAGTAATAAAGCTACACTTGAAGGGACTTAGGGGCTTAATGAAGAGTGAACAGTTATAAGCAGGATACAATTTGCAAAATCACACTTGAACAGCAGCAACTCGAAGAAAAATGTAAAGCATTATAATCTGACCATAGTGTCCTATGCTGACGACACGCAGCTGGCGGTTGCCATAAGTGGGGCGTCTGACTTAGAGGCCACAAAGTTTCGTGAGGGAATCAGGTCAATGGCCTGTTGGCTGACAGATAACTGCTTGCAATTGAATGCAAAAAAAACTGAGGTGCTCATTGTCGGCAATCAGAGCCATCTGTGGGGCGACCACTGGTGGCCACCTGAGCTTGGACCTACCCCTCTTCCTGCCACCGAGGTAAAGAATTTAGGCATCTGGCTAGATTCCAAACTCAGTTTTGTCTCTCATACTAAGAAAACTGCTGCCTTGTGCTTCGGGATCCTTCGCAGGCTCAGGCCTATTTTCAAATTTTTTGATGCTCCAACCAGACAGCTTATCGTACAGGCTACGATCCTGTCTCGGTTGGACTATGCAAGCTCTCTTTTACTCGGAGCCAATCAGGCCGAACTTTCTAGACTCCAGCGAGTTCAAAATGCTGCCGCCAGGGCTCTGGTTGGCTTGCCAAGATTTTGTTCGGCCAAAAAATCCATCCATGAACTCCATTGGCTCCCAGTATCTCAGAGGATTAAGTTCAAATCTCTCTGTCTTTCGTTCAAAATTCTGAAACATTCTTCCCCTCAGATTCTGGAACATCTTATCTCACCATATGTACCTGCGCGAACCTTAAGATCCTCGGGGCTCCATCTGGTTTCAGTTCCACGCTTTAAAAGGGTCAGAGCTGGGGGCTGCTCCTTTAGTGTGCTTGCTGCCAAGCTTTGGAACTCACTCCCTGCCCACATTCGGGCCATTGATGAACTCCTGACTTTCAGAAGAGCCATCAAGACCTTCCTGTTTTCTTCGGACGCTTAGCATAGCTGTGGCCTGTTCACTGGGTTGTTTATGTGCCGATTTCTTGTTCAAAAGCGCCGGGACGCCCCTTTGCTGGGGCAGCTGTGCGCTATATAAATCTGGCTAACATAACATAACATAACATAACAATGTTAAAGGCTTTGGTCAAAACAAATAACAAAAATGTTTGACTTGATGGCAAACTTTCTCAATGAGTTAGACCTCAATAAACATGGACTGAGAGTTCTAACCACCAGTGTCCAGCTTATAATATAAGGCCACTGCTTCACACCTAGGGTAAAAGGCTCTGGGCTGCTTACACATGTACACATGAGCTACCCTTTATATGCGCACAGGTAGCCTGTCTCAGAGGGGCCTTCAAGAATTGGTGGGCTTTATAATGTGAGTGGACATTCATAGGAAAGGCCTGTAGTGCTTACTGAATGTCTGCGGTGCTCTTGAATTGCACATTATAGGTGAAATCTGCACAAAATATAGTTTCAACCCACTTAAGCATACAGGGTCCAATGAGGTATCAATCATTCAGCCAACATGCTTTCTGAGTGTAGATACATAGCCACTTCGTCATATGGATTTATATCTTAATTACTTTTGGATCTATATATTTATCACTTTTACTTATTTATTACTTTTCATCTAATTCAGTATATCCAATGCACTACCCTATTTTTTACCCTATATCGCTCTCAATATATCCTCTAGCTCAACTCTGACTCATCTCAAACCTCTTTCTACTACTCTTTCCAATGCACTAGTCTATTTCTCACCCTATACCTCTATCAATATATCCATTACATCCGCTATCTCATTCATACCAAACCCATACCACTACTATGATCCCCAAAATAACCCTTTCAAGACTCTTCCCTACTACACCCCTCCTTGCATCAGCTCA
Organism: Triturus cristatus; assembly: GCF_964204655.1. Lineage (NCBI taxonomy): Eukaryota > Metazoa > Chordata > Amphibia > Caudata > Salamandridae > Triturus > Triturus cristatus. Next base: position 256,696,034 of record NC_140586.1, read on the forward strand.
TACCTCTTTTTACTATTCCGAACCCCCTAAACAAGCCTTTCTAAACCCTCCCTCTGACTTCTCCCCCTCCACCTACCTTTTACTCATCCACCTCTCTTTTACCTATCCCAAGCCTCCTCCTACTGCTATGAGCTCCAAAACAAACAAACAAAAAAAATCCTTCCCTTCTATTCCTCCACTATCCTTTTCAATCCACATAACAGACTAAAATGTCGACCACTCAAATTAATTTCATATTTCACTATACTAATTCACCACTAATCCTTTATGGGTTCTGGAGTAGCCTTCTACTCACCGAAAAAGCACTTCAACACCTCATCAGGGGTAGCAAGCACTATATAAATGCAAATCTTTTTACCTCTTCTACCCCTTCGCTATCCTTCTCAATTAACTAATCTGACTAACATATCCACCACTCAAATTACTTTCATATTTTCACTATACTAATTCACCAATAATCCTTTCTGGGTTCCGAAAAAGCGTGCTACTTGCCAAAAAAGTGCTGCAACACTCTATGAAAGGTAGCAGGTGCTATATAAATGCTATATAAATTATATAAATGCACACCTTTTTCCCTGTTCTATCCCTCCACTATCCTTCTCAATCCAAATAACCGACTAACATATCCACCACTCAAATTAATTTCATATTTTCACTATACTAATTCACCACTAATTCTTTATGGGTCCCGGAGTAGCGTGCTACTCGGCAAAAAAGTGCTTTGATGCCTTGTCAGGGGTAGTAAGCGCTATATAGATGCAATTAGATTACAATACAATACAATAAGTGCTGCAGCCCTGGGTGGACACTCAGCCTGGGTATCATATAGTGTTCAGTTATAACTAAGTCAGTCTCTGCCAACTGGGAATAGCCAATCCAACATACACCTTGCAATCATTTAGAACACTAGCACTGAGGTCTGGTTAGCAGGCCTCGGTGCACTCTCAAAATTAAAAAACCAGTAGCATCAGTCCAAAATTGTGGAAGTGAACATGCAAGTAGCCGAACGCCTCACAAAACCAATTGGTAAAAGCAAAATGCTTGGTCCTAGATGGTTTGACGCCGCATGTTCGGCAACACACAGATCCTTGAAAGCGGCATTAAAACAAAAACCCAGGGACACAGAAGTGGTTAGAGCATCTAGACTGGCATACAAAGAAGCCATAAGAACAAGGAAGCTGGACCTAAAAAACCAAGCTTGGGAAGATTTAGAGAAGGCCTCGGAATTGAAGGACAGCAGGCTCTTTTGGGAAGTTATTAATCGCCCCCTTTTTACAAGTAATGGCAAGGATAACATTGTGATGCAGATTGCATGTGAAACATGGGAATCACACTTTGGGAAGATTTTTAACCCACATGGTACTCTATCCAATGAACCATCACAAGGAGATGTTAGGGATTTGGTGGTCTCTCAGTCTTCCTTGTCCTTGAGCGCGTCGTTCACCTTACAGGAAGTGGAAGATGCTCTGTCGAAAGGCATACCATTAAAAGCACCCGGCCCTGATCTAGTGCCTTTGGACTTTTTTAAACATAATATTAAGGTTTGGGCCCCCCTGTTATTAAATGTTTTTAGAGCAGTCGTTATTAGCCGTATTCCGGCATCATGGAAGGAGGCAATAGTGGTGCCAATTTTTAAGAAGGGCGATAGATCAGATCCCCGATGCTATCGCCCAATTTCATTAATTGATGCATCGTGTAAGATATTGGGTAGGGTCATTTTAGCTAGATTGGAAACTTGGGCAGATTCGGTGGGCCTTATTGTGGATTCCCAATATGGGTTCAGGAAAGGTAAAGGTACTGTAGAACAGTGCCTGAACCTGGCCCTGATCATAGGTAAATACATGAAGGCAAGGAAATCCTCCATCCACCTTGCCTTCATGGACCTTTCAAGTGCATTTGACACTGTGTGTCGGAGCAAGTTGTGGCAAATGATGGAGGTCATGGGCTTCGAGGAACCCTTGGTCACCTTGCTCCGTAGACTCCATGAATCAACTACTGTAGCCATAAGGTTTGGGCCAGGGGGAGAGAAAACTAAGTCTATCCTCTCAACTGAGGGCGTCCGACAAGGATGCATATTAGCTCCTTTTCTGTTTCTTGTGTACACCAATGGCCTGGAAAAATATCTGTTGGATAATTGTTATGACTTTCCAAAGGTCAACGGCAGGAGCATTCCAATGCTTTCTTACGCCGACGATACGGTACTTATGACACTCACAGGAAACAGTATGCAGCACTGTCTTGATGCCTTCCACAAATTCATGTTGGACCTAGACCTTAAGGTTAACTTTGCCAAATCCTTCGCCATGGTCTGTGGCCCAAAGGGCACTAAGACTAGAAAGTTTGTAGTTAACAACTCTACCATTGAAAAGGTTGAAAACTTTAATTATCTGGGTAACCTTTTTAACTACAAACTAAGTTGGGCCCCGTTAATGCAGACCCGAGTTCAAAGTGCTAGTCGCTCTATAGAGAGTCTGTTCCGTTTCTGTGGCAAACTAGGACAAAAACCTGTCACACATTTAAAAACTTTGTATAAAGCTAAATGTTTGTCGGTTGCTACTTATGGGGCAGGAGTTTGGGGGATTGAAAGCCCTGACTCACTACAGATTATGGAGAATAAATTTTTAAAGCGTGTATTGGCTACTCCATCAGGCTCCTCAAACAGATTTGTCCACAACGAATTAGGTCTAAGTTACGTGAGTGACACCATTCGCCTTTCCCCTTTATTGTTATGGGGCAAAATATGGCAATCAGAGGACTTACAGCTTACTAGAGATATCCTCCGGGATTGTTTAAAGTTGGCAAACATGAAACAGATCCCCTGGCTATCTTATGTAAATGAAATGTTTCATAAATTAGGCCTGGGTGACATATTTGACAACCCCGAAAATATACAGGGAAACATCAAAGCTGTAATTAAAACAACTTATTGGAAATCACCGTTTGTGAATTCCCTGGTTAGCCCTTATGCCCCTAAGGCTACTTTGCTGCACCAGTTTTATTTATCTTTTACAAACCATGTGCAATGGCGATTCTACTTGACAAGGTTTAGGTTACACACCCTGCATTTTCTCTTTGCGTTTCCTAAACAGGGGGGTTGGTGTGAGAGACTGCCACCCTGTCCTTGTAATGACAAAGATAGCCAAAGCACGATGCACATTGTTCTTTTCTGTTCCCTATATAAGGACCCGAGAATCAGGTTTATTAAGCCGATCCTTAAGGAAAAGCAACCATGCCATTATGAAGAGGGCTATGATCATTTACTATCCCTATCTTCACCTGGTGTTTGCTGTGCAATGCTAAATTTTATACGGATGTCACTTTTGATCAGGAAACGTTACGGCTAAATCGGGCACCATGAAGTTGACCCTTGATTATCTATATTGTATATCATTGCATCGTGATTTTCTGATTCTCTATTTGTTTTGACCGGCACTTTAATGTATGCCCTGGCATGAAGAACCAATGAAATCATTTAATTTGATTGGAAGTAACAGCTATGGGGTTTTATTTGTGATTATTTTAGCTAATGAATTTTAACAGTTTAGTGTTATAATTGTAAGAATGCCTTTTTAAAAAATGATTTTGAAATAATGTTTGTAAATGAAATTGTTTGACTTTTATGATTCCTTTGTTCTGAATCGAATAAAGTTTTTTGAGACTGAGAACATGCAAGTAAAGAGGCATTTCCTTAAATGGCCCACCTTCAGACGAAAGATGGTGAGGAACAAACCCTTTTCTTGGTGGTTCTCATCATCTAAGTGGAAAAACCAGGAAAGGCAATCTCATTTTGCATGGTCCAACACACATGTCAGTGTGTTCCACTGCAAAGTCCACACCCTGTAGGGAAATGGACCACTTCAACACATTGAGGTTCTCTCCTCCCACCTGCATCAGCCATTTGAGACTTTAACTCTGAAGTGAGTCCCGAACAGGTATGGTCTTAGCTTCTTCAGGAACCAAATCACAGCAAAGTCTTCCCTCTCAATGGTACTCCAACACTGCTCTCTGAGGAGGAGCTGCCTGCTGATAAAGACAACTGGTTGATCCTGACCCTGGTCATTCAACTGTGACACTACTGCCCAAACTCATGTTCTGAAGCATTAGTTTGGACAACAAACGTATTGCTAAAATCAGGTGCCTTTAGTGCAGGTGATAAGCACAAAGCTTTCTTAAGGGTTCCAAAGGCCTTTTCACTTTGATCAGCCTAGATTACTTTTCTGGGATGTTGCTATTTTTGGCAGTTAACTCAGTCAAAGGTGCCACTTTGTTACCATATCCTTTGACAAATTGTCTATCGTACCCCACCAGGCCAAAGAAAGCTCTGACTTGGGTTGGTGTCTTAGGAGCTTCCCAGGCCAGAATTGTCTGGAATTCGAGCTGGAGAGGTTATACATTGCCTCCACCTAGGTACACAAAAAATATTTGCTTTACCTAGAACTTGTCTGCCTTGATAGTAATCCCTGCTTGTTGTAGGGCTTGAAGTACTTCTCTGAGGTCAACCAGGTGATCCTCCCAGGTGGAAATCTCTCAGGTGGAAATAAACACAGCAATATCATCCAGATATGCTGCACTAAAGTCTATCAAATCTTAGCACACTCTATTCACCACCCTCCGGAAGGTGGGCGGTGTATTTTTCAACCCAAAAGGGCAGTGAGGAACAAAGGCATAGGGGCCCCCTGGTTTGAGAGGGAAGAAACAAACACTAAACCAATTCGAGAGAGCCTGGCGTAAAGCATACCACCCTGGTGCTCTCTCTGAATACAAAGCCATGTTTGCAACCTACAAGAAAGCCATCATAGCCTGGAAGGTGGAATTGTACGAATCTAGGATTGTGGCCGCCAACAATAAACAGAAGGAGACTTTCCGGATCCTATTGGAGCTGAGACAGTCACAAGAACAAAAAACCCCAGGATGTCCCAAAGACTGCAATAAGTTTCAGTCCTACTTTCTGCACAAAGTCAATGACCTCCCATCGGTCATTCACCATACTCCCATTGTCCAAATTCCCCCAGTGGCTGACACCATACCACCTGTCTATGATAAACCCCTGTCCGTCTTTCCAAAGCTAAATCATGACTCTCTGAGCCTCCTAATGACCTGTATCAAATCGGGGTCACCAGCGGACCCCTGTCCACCAAGGGTGCTTCGCATGGCACTCCCCGGGGTGGAGAGTGAGGTCCTCAACTTATTAAATAGGTCTCTCGACACTGGCCATGTTCCGCCCAACTTCAAAGAGGCGAGAGTCATACCCCTGCTGAAAAAAGCAGGGGCAGATGCAACCAATCTCAAAAACTTTAGGCCAATTTCCCAGCTTCCTTTTCTGGCAAAGGTGCTGGAACAACAAGTGCTAAAAACCCTATCCCACCTCATAGAGAGCAATCAGCTCTTCCAAATGAAACAGCCTGGTTTCAGGGCTCACCACAGCACAGAACTGGTAATGCTGGCAGTGCTGGACGAACTCAGACTGATGGCCGAAACCATGCACCCTGGTCCTGCTAGACCTGTCCATGGCATTTGACACGGTCAATCATGACCTACTCTTGTCGCATATTAGGGAACTAGGAGTCCAGGGGGTAGCATTTCAATGGCTTGCATCCTTCCTGTCAGGCGGATCTCAAAGGATCCAACTTGCTGACCAGGTGTCTGATGTGGGTGAGCTAACGTGTGGCATCCCTCAGGGATCGGCACTGTCCCCCCTTCTCTTTAATGCCTATCTCCAGCCCCTGGTGGCCGCATTGTCTGGTATGGAGTGCCAAGTCTTCAACTAGGCAGACGACACCCAAATTATCATCCAGATTGACAACGCCCCCTCGGCCCATGTACGGATGCAGAATATCCTGAAGTTCCCAGTCAACTGGATGACAGCCAACTCGTTAAAAATCAACCCTGATAAAACCGAGGTTCTGGCCATTACCACGGATATAAACCCTTGGAGTGACCTCTTTCGGCCACAAGAGCTTGGCCCCACTCCCAAGTCAGCCCCAGTTGTAAAGAGTCTAGGCATAAAAATAGACACCAAACTGTCCATGTCCCACCAGGTTTCTGTTGTGGTGGGAACATGCGTGGGCCTGCTAAGACTGCTATGAAACTTGCCCCTCTTCTCTCATTTACGGCACTCCATATGGCAGTGTCAGCCTTGATTATCTCCCGCTCAGATTATGGAAACTCTCTGTATGTTGGCCTCCCAGAATAACTGCTAACTAAACTCCAGGTAATCATGAACGACTGATTTTTAGGCTCCCAAGGCGGGCTCATGCCACCCCCCTATTGCAGCAGCTGCACTGGCTCCCGGTCAAGCAGAGAGCCAGATTCAAGGGGCTATGCATAGCCCATTAAGCTATCCACGGTCAGGCCCCAGCATATATTAAGGAACGCCTGGTAAACTATGTGCCAGGGCGGTCCCTCTGATCTTCGGAGGCTGGTCGGATGGCTTGCCCCCGCTCCCGGACCTCTTCCAAAGGTGGCAGAGCATTCTCCACAATGGCCCGTCAACTCTGGAATGAGCTTCCGGCGGTCCTTTGGAAGTAACCCGCCCTCCTCTCATTCAGGAAAAAATTAAAAACACTCCTTTTTACCGAAGCCTGGGGCACTTACCTAGGCCAAGTCGGACGGACCCTCTAGCAGAGGTGCCAAGGTTGGGTGTTCTCTCACAACGCTTAGAGACCAGTAGGTGATTATGCACTATAGAAATCCCAATTAACAATAACAATAACAATCCCCTTGAACTTAAAGTGGCCTTCAGGAGAGGAATAATAAGACCTCGCCATGGCTCCTGATGTGAGGGCTATCTGGCAACAACCCGAGGTCACTTCAAAAGGTGCTCAGATATTGTACAGCCCCCAAATTGTCAGGGAGCTCATCTGATCTTGGGATGAGGTGAGCATAATTCTTGGTAACTGCATTCAAGCCTCTGCACTCCACACAGTATCTCATTCCTGGTTTCCATCCCTTGGAGATTGGCTTAGGCCAGAACTACTGGGCTATCCCATGGGATTCTAGAGGGCTCAATCACCCCCAACTCTAGTATCTTTGCAACCTCATATTTGATGCTAGCTTTGACCTGGCCTGACAATCTGTATATATTGCTTTTGATAGCTGTCACTGGTGTCCACATCATGGGTACACCATGTTGTTAAACCTGAAGGTCAATGAAAAGTGATCAGATAGCTGACTGAGCAGGTTGTAACAGTCTTTTTGCTGCTGTTCTTTAAAAGTGGAAGAGAGACCTGCTCCTTCCTCTGAGTAATTTTTGACAAAGGTAGACAGTAAGTCAGGGAGAAGTTCTTTATCCTCCTCTTCACCCCCATCTGTCACCATGTGCCGTATGATGTCTGCTCTGTCATGAAGGAGCTTGAACCTATACACATGTATCACCCTATGGGGGTATCTGGGGGTTCCCAGGTTCCTCAGAATTGTTACTTAGCCATTTTTCTCTAAGATAGGGTACGGGCAAGTCCATTTTTCCTTGTGGGCCCTGGGGGCCAACAGCTCTAAGACCCATACAGTTGTCCACGTTGATATCCAGCCACGGATGATATCTGGTCATACTGGTACTTGACAAGCTCCTGTCTGGCCTCTAAGTTTCTGTTTGCTTTCTTCATGTTCTGAGCAGTTCTGGAGAGACGGCCAAGCACAGAGTTCAAAAAGTCTTGCTAGAGTTCCTTGAGAGGTGTCTCCCAACCTTCTCTCACCATACTTAAAGGACCTCCTACAGGGTGTCCACAGAGTGGTTAATTTGACTGAAATCTATTCCTTTCTGAGAAACCTTCCTGTATGCAAACAGCAAGAATGGTAGGCGAACATCCCATCTCCTTCTGAGTTTCTCAGGCAAGCCCATAATCATGCCTTTCATGGTCTTATTGACTCTCTTCACAAGACCATTTCCTTGGGGACAGTAAGGGGTGGTGAACTTATAAGTCACTCCACACTCATCCCACATGCTTTCAGATAAACTGACATGAAATGTGTGCCCCTATCTGAAATTACCTCATTAGGAATCCCAAATCTGGTAAAGATGCCAAACAGGGCCCTAGCTCCTGCAGGTGCAGTAACTGTCCTTAGGGGAATAGCTTCAGGGTATCTGTGGCATGGTCCACTACCACCAAGATTAACCTAGTGCAAAGGCATTAGGTGGGTCTAGATCAGGGCCAGACTGGGAACCCAAAGCAGCCCTTGCAATTTTGTCAGATCAGCCCCTGGGAAAGCCTGGCCCCGGAAGGCCGGAAATGCTTGCTTACTGCTTTTGTTACTTGGGCCCGATATTGTAGCACTGCTGCAAAACCACCCTCCAGCAACAAAACCGGCCCCTTCTGCTGCAAAACAGGCCTCAATCCTCCCAGCCTTCTGGGGAAATGCCCAGTGCCTGCTATGGCCAGTCCAGCCCTGGTCTAGGGAACCAACAATATCCATCCCCACCCTCTCAAAGGGAGTCCCCACCACAGGCAGTGGCATAAGGGGAGCCTTTGGCTTGTCACCTGCCATGCCATTGGCTTGACAGGCAACACAGGAACAACAAAACTCCTTCACCTTTTCTGACATTTGGAGCCATTAGAAGAGATTGAACAGCCTTACCCTGGTCTGCCCCAGATGTCCAGCTAAGGGGATGTCATGGGCCAGGTTATATAGGAACACTCTGTACTATTGGGGGACCATCACATTCCTGGTTGCCCTAGATTTGGGGTCCCTTGACTCACTGTACAGGAATCCCTCCTCCCCATATACCTTATGGGTTATAGTAACATCACCATCCTCCTGTTTAACAGTCAGCTGTCTCAAGCCCTCAAAAGTGTGATACTCTTTTTGCCCTTTGCTCGAGTCCTCCTTGGAGGGTCCACCTACTCTTTGGAGCTCTGTCAAGTAATGCAAATCTCTCAAGGATGCAACCTCCTGTTCAGACACCAGGCCTTTTCTTTTGGGATTAGGCTCCTTCTTGCTCTGTGGACTTTGGGAAGTGGCCTTGCCAGATTTCCTATCCTACCTCTTGGAACTAGGGCCTTGGGCCATTTGTTGCAGGATCCTGAGTACCTTGACTTTCCCTTAAGGTCTTTTGTGCTCTAGTGGAGACACACATCCACTCAGGGAGAACTAGCATTGCTGCATGAGTCCTTCTCTCGACCTCTGCCCAGGCATATATTTCAAGCTTGTTTGTTTTGTTATGTTATGTTAAAAGGACTTTTAGAGCGCACGTTCACCAACGGTTTCTTGGCGCTTGAGCAGAGACGAGTTAGAACAATCACAGTGAAGGACAGACAATTAATTGTAGGCCAAGGTAAAGAGCCATGTTTTGAGGGATTTCCTAAATTTAGAGTAAGAGGAGGTAAGGCGCAGTTCAGGAGGGAGGGAATTCCAAGACTGTGGAGCTAAGGTAGAAAATCGTAGACCGCCATGTTTTTTCCTTCTGAAAGGGCAGGGGGTCAAGAAGTTCATATTAGAGGAGCGAAGCTCTTGAGAGGGGACATATTGTTGGAGTTTGGTGGTGATAAAGACTGGTCCATGAGATGAAAGGGCTTGATGGATCATACAGCCAAGTTTGAAGAGACAGCGTTGCGAGACGGGGAGCCAGTGGAGGCTTTTAAGTAGCGGTTTGACGTGGTAGGATTTAGGCTGGCCATAGACAAGCCTAGCTGCTTGGTTCTGTACTAATTGTAGGCGGTAGAATTGGTAGGCTGGAATGCCGGAGTACAAGGAGTTAGCGTAATCGATGCGAGATATGACAAGGGCAAGGATCACTTGGATGAGCGCCTCCGTAGAGAGAAATCTGCTAATGTTACGAATTCTTCTTAGATGGTAGAAGCATGCGGAAACCACAGAATTTATCTGAGCCTTCATGGTAAGATCACTGCTAATAATGATCCCAAGACTCTTGACGGAGCTAACTGGAGAGGGGGGACAACCTAATGGTTTGGGCCAGAAGTTGGAGTTCCAAGGGTTGGCAGAAGCCCCGGTGAGAACTAGCTCAGTTTTATCAGGATTGAGCTTGAGCTGATTTAAGTTCATCCAGTTACTGATAAAATTCATAGTGGATTGAAAGTTTTCCATTGAGGAGGGAGAAGAGTCAATGGTGAAGACTAGCTGGAGGTCATCGGCATAGTGACGACTTCTCTCTTGCGGAGGGCAAAGATCAGAGGAAAGGTGTACAGGTTAGAAGAGGAGAGGGGAGAGGGAGGAGCCCTGCGGGACTCCACAGGACAATCTTCTCTTCTCCGAGGTGAAGTTAGCAAGGCGAACTGCTTGATAGCGGTCGCTAAGGAAAGAGGAGATCCACTTCAAAGGGAGCCCCCGGATCCCGGCACTATCAACCCGATCGACCAGTAAATCGTGGTCGACGGTGTCGAAAGCCGCTGACAAATCCAGGAGCACAAGGGCCTGCGAGATGTTGTGGTCCGCCCCTTTCCAAAGTTCATCGAGGACTGCCAGGACAATAGACTCGGTTGAATGTTTGGGACTGAAGCCCGCTTGATGTGAGTCAAGGTAATGGGTGTGCTCGACAAAAGTGCTCAAGCACTTGATGACATGGGCCTCCAGGATTTTACCAAGGAAAGGTAGGAGCGATATAGGACGGAAGTTGCTGAGTGTTAGGGGGTCAGAGCAGTTTTTTTTTAAGATAGGCACAACTTCTGCGCTCTTGAAGAGGTTGGGGACAATACCCTCCGTGAGGGATCTGTTGAGAAGCGATAGGGGGGTTCGGGGAAGTGAAGGAAGGCTTCCCGAGTGATGTTAGGAGGGCAGCTGTCCGTAGGGGAGCCGGAGTGAGGAGGGAGAAAAAGATCTCCTGAGTGATAGGTGATATTAGGTCTAGGCAATGGGGATTCTGATAGAGGCAGTCAGAATATGGGGGTAGGGTAAACTTGGGAATGCTGGCTTTGATGATATTGATTTTATCAGTAAAATAAGAGTTAAGAGAATCGAATAGGAGCTGAGAGGGGATGGGTTTAGTGGTGACGCGGTCAGGTTTGACAAGTTCATCCACGATGGAGAAAATGTCTTTAGCTTTGTTCGTGGACGCAAGGATTTTTTATGAGAAATATTCAGATTTGGCTAGGAGGATGGCGTTTTTATAGTCTTTCAGAGCCATAGTGAAGGTTGCCTTTTTCAAAGGGCAGTAATCTAGTCTCCACTTCCGTTCAAGTTGGCGTAGGGCTAATTTATTTCCCCTTAGGTCAGTAGCAAACCAACATTGAGCGTCGTGGGACCTCATGTTTCTGATCTTCTTCAGTGGGGCTAGTTTGTCCCTAGGCGAGGCTAGCCAGGCATTAATGTTTTCCGCTTGAGTGTGCGGGGAAACAATGCGGTCATTAAGCATGAGGTTATGGAGCATAGGGGAGGCTAGAGTGGTACACAGTGCTGAGGGGTCGATCCGGCTCCAGTTTCTGACCTTGGCGGAGTCAGGGGGAGGGACTGTAGCAGGGGGGTAAAAGGAATAGAAAAGGAAAAAGAGTGGTGGTCGGACCAAGTGCAGGGGAGAATTTGGAGGTCGACTACTCCAAGATTGGATGTCCAAACCTGATCAAGGGTGTGTCCTTTTATATGTGTAGCCACCTTGATGTGCTGGGAGTAGTTCATACCAGTTAATAGTTCAGTGAATTCAGCCGAGCATGGGCTTTCCCGCACATCGTGGGCCAATAGTTAAAGTCGCCGATGATCAACACTCTGGCGTGATTTATGACCAATTCCGCTATTAAGTTACCAAATGACTGCGAGAAAGTGGGCATATAGAGAGGGGGCCTATAGAAAAGCGCACAGATAAAAGAGTAGAAGTTGGAATCGAACTTAGGAAGAAGACTATCAACGAAGGGTATGGCCGATGCAGTCAAGGAGATAAATTTGTGTGACTGCGATATTATAGCTGCAACTCAACCCCCTGCTTTTTTCCCCAGCCTGTTGGACTGGAGAATGTAGTAGTTATCAGGGATAGCTGCCAAGATGTCAGGGCTGGAGTCGTCTGTGAGCCAGGTTTCTGACAGGAGAAGCATGTCAGGTTTGATGGTATCTAAGAGATAGAAGATCTCTAATTGATGTTTGACCATCGAACGTGTGTTAAGGTAGTAGATGGACAATTTGTCCAGTCCTGACCAAATAGGGGGTGTCGAGATTTTAGAATTAATGTTGGAGCCAAGAGGGGGAGTTGTAGGCTTTTGTGCAGGAGGGTTAGTGGGTAATTTAGTGACAGGGTCCTTAAATGCGAGAATCCCCAGTTTGTCTAATGTGTTAGTGGTGCCAGGGTCAATGGCCCAAGAACCCTGGAGGGAATATAACTCTGCAGCAGGGTAACAGATGGTGCGGGCATACTGTGTGGCCCCTCGCCCCGTCCGGCCACGGACGGGCGCAGATGGGCTTGCCTTAGGTGCGCCAGCGGCGCGACCGCTGTGCGCGTCCGCTAAGCGACGGGGGAGACATGTGGCAGATATGGGCTGAGAGCGGGGCTGATCGCGGCGCACCGCCCTCAACAGCCACAGAAAACAGACTGTCTGCCTGCACCCTCCACATCAATCGGGGAGCCCCGTGGTGGACCGAGGTGCAGGCGGCAAGTAAAATCAAGGTAAACACAGTATTTTTCAATGATAAAAGCAGTAAAGTGCAAATGAGCAATTTTAAAAAGAAGTACAAGCGGTGTGCAGGTAATTAATGCTGGGCCTCTCACCGAGACTTAATTAATTATTTAGCCGCTGTGATTCTCAGCACGCGTCCGCTGCGCGACCAGGGAGGCTTGTGGCAGATATGGGCTGAGAGCGCGGCGCTGATCGCGGCGCTCCGCCCTCAACAGCCACAGAAAACAGACTATCTGACTGCACCCTCCACATCAATCGGGGAGCCCCGTGGTGGACCGAGGTGCAGGCGGCAAGTAAAATCAAGGTAAACACAGTATTTTTCAATGATAAAAGCAGTAAAGTGCAAATGAGCAATTTTAAAAAGAAGTACAAGCGGTGTGCAGGTAATTAATGCTGGGCCTCTCACCGAGACTTAATTAATTATTTAGCCGCTGTGATTCTCAGCACGCGTCCGCTGCGCAACCAGGGAGGCTTGTGGCAGATATGGGCTGAGAGCGCGGCGCTGATCGCGGCGCTCCGCCCTCAACAGCCACAGAAAACAGACTATCTGCCTGCACCCTCCACATCAATCGGGGAGCCCCGTGGTGGACCAAGGTGCAGGCGGCAAGTAAAATCAAGGTAAACACAGTATTTTTCAATGATAATAGCAGTAAAGTGAAAAAGAGCAATTTAAAAAGAAGTACAAGCGGTGTGCAGGTAATTAATGCTGGGCCTCTCACCGAGACTTAATTAATTATTTAGCCGCTGGGATTCTCAGCACGCGTCCGCAGCAGACACTCAATTGAGATGGCAGGGGTATCACAGCTACTCTCTTAGGGCCTTCAACTACTCTCCACTCAAAGATTACCACAGCTCTGGGATGTGACTTTGAAACATTGTCGTAATTTACTATAAAGTGCACCGCAACAAGTATGATCTGCCCTGGGAAAACCAGCTTAACCACAACTATGGTGATGCGGGCACCTGTATCACTCAAGATCTGGACTCCTATCCCAATAATTCTTGGCCACTGTCTACTTTATCATGCTGGCAGGCCAGTGCTCCAAGAGTTCAGCTCCCCCCCCCGTGGAGACTAAATTGGTTTCCGTGTACCCCTTGCAATTCTCAGGGACAACTTATAGCCCCATCCCTACGCTCGCAATACCCTTGGGATGGTCACCAATGGGAGAATTCTTGGTGTACGCAGAATCCCCCCTCTTATGCCCTGGTTGTCTACAGTCACAGCACACCACAGCCTTTCTTTCCTAGGAACCCTCATCCCCTTTGAATGGGATGTAGCTCTGGGCTCCCCTCCTGGACATCTTTTGGGGACTATTGGGGAATTTCTGACTTTTTATGTTTGGCCCCATCTTTCTCCTGAAGGGGGGCCTGTCTTCCTTTCTTATGATCACTATATTGGGACTTTTTGGGCACCTAAGTGCATACCCATTCATCAGCTATCTTACCCAGCTCCCTAGGGCCAGATAGCTTTGAATCCACTAGATGCTGGTGTAACTTCTCTAAGGTACAATTTGTAAGTATGTGTTTCTTCAAAAAACAAATTGTAGAGCCCCTCGTATGTATTCACTTTGTTACCCTTTATCTAGCCTTCCAGTAACTTCACAGAGGCATCTACAAAGTCTACCCATGTCTGAGTTTACATCTTTTGTGTGTCCCTGTACCAGGCTACTGTTATCTCTGAGCCTGAGAGTTGATCACACGACTCCCCAGGAGGGAAGAAAGCCGTCTGGTGGCCAGTGACCATGTAAGGCCACTGGACTAACTGGGTTGCAGAGCGGCAACTTTCTAAAAGTTGTTTTTCCTTGAAAGTGACACTATATTCGACTTGCGCATCCAGTCGGGTTTCATGCCACACTTAATTTGATACCTTTAACTACCCATTTAAGTAATTCCATTCAGAAGTTAGCAGGCTGAGTGGTCAGCTGGTAACCCTGTGTTAGCCAACAGGGCCTACTAACTCTTCCACAGCAAAAATGACAATTAGGAAGTTTTGCTATTGTGAAATATAAAAAATACATGTCCCACCTATTAATATACAGCTCTCTGCCTTAGGGCTCGGTAGGCTTTCCTTAGAAGAGACTCATAATATTAGTGAGGGAAGTGGGGGCTTTGCCATTGGTCAAATAGCAAAGTCGAACTTGCATTTTAAAATTGCCCTTCCAGTCTGTAGTGGCAGGCCGGGAGCCATTAGGTACTTTGTCACACACCGTGTGACGCAATCAGGGCTGCAGCCCTGGGTTGACACTCTGCCTTACATGCCCTGGGTACCTTGGGTACCATATACTAGGGACATAAGTAAGTCAGTCTCTGCCAATTGGGGATAGCCAATTCAACATACACTTTGTAATGGGTTAGAACACTGGCACTGAGGTCTGGTTAGCAGGCCTCAGTGCACTCTCAGAGTAGATACGTCAGCAGAATCAGTCTAAATATGTGGGGGTGAACATGCAAAAAGAGGCATTTCCTTACAGTTTATTTATGACTTATGCCACTTTTGGTTTCCTCTGTGTATCCTTAAGATTGCGTAAATCCAGCTCTGGGGTTTGTAACTGTTAAAATCACCTCCCACTACAATGTTCTTCGAACAATGAGCTAAGTGAAGAGTCAAATTATGTAAGGGCTCGTGTCATGAAGTACTGAGCCAAATATTCAGACTGATGTGATAGGCACCTCATCAATTAAAATCTCTATGATCGCCCATCTTCCCATCTTATCTGTCAATCTCACCCCTAAACCTACAACTTGCTAAAACTGCACCCTTAGAGGGCTGCTGAGGAGGCAGGGTGCTGCATTAAGTGAAATGTCTCTAGTGTAGCATGTTTCTCCTTGTCCACATTTTTATGTGTCTCCTGAAGAAATACAAAGGTTAATATCTGTTTCTCTAACAAATTCAAAATAGCTTGGCGCTTCCACTTGTTGTTCAAACCATTTACAAACCATGTACCTCTATTTCTGAAAAAACATTTGTAATATTCTTCCCCCAAATCGCAGCTCCAATAAAAATCTGTTGCCTCTCCACCCTCTACCCAATCCCCTCTTGTACGCACCAACTCAACCGCCTCCCCGAATCCCCAACTCCTTATTCCCCCCTGAAGACGCGTGTGCAATTTCTTCGTTTTTTTCATAGATGTCCAACCTTCTCTACTCCTTCCGAGTGTTCTGACTGCACCTAGTGCCCTACTTCCCGCTTCCCCACTCCCCTACACCCTCAGAAATTATACCAAAGGAGAAATAAACAGTGCTTCCTCATCATGGATCATAAAACATTTTCATTAATTAAATATCGTAGACTGTTTTTCCGTAGCTCTACTTCTGCCGAAGTTCATGGACATAAGCCTTCACCATCTCAACCTCCTGAAAGATCTCAAAAGTCCCATTTGCCAGCAACTTGAGTCTTGCCGGCTGCACCTTCTGTGCACCTTCTGCTTTAAACACGGGTATGAATGAATTCTAATTCCTTCCGACGCCCGGTTATCCCAAAAGTCATATCTGGGAAAACCTGAAAACAGAAGCCCACTAAGACTTAAAAGACCGTTGCTTAAGTGCACGTGAGAGAACTTCTTCTCAAATTCTAAAGTCTCCAAAGTTCACTAATTCTGTACGGAGACGTGTAGGATTTGTGCATTCCCGGAATGGTACAGGGTGCGCCCTCATAATAGTAGCGACTTTTCGTACAAATAGATGAATAGACTGCAGTAGCTTCATTCTTGTAACCTGAGGAGGTTGCGTGCACCTGTTCCAGCGACAGACACAATATGACGGTTGGGAACGGTCACGTTTAGGCACGTGCATTGAACTAGAACTGACATAATTTTCTACACCAGTTAAAGTACAATGAAAAACATGAAAGGAATCACCCACTCAAAATTCATATAAGCAGGTAAAAATTCCAAATATACATAACACCCACAGAGAACATTATTTTTCAATTATTTATTCTCCAAAATATAGAAATGTATTTCTTTTTTTATAAATGTGTATATATTTTTATAAATTAGTTTAAGCAAGCAATACATTACAAAAGACACACATTTACAAATAATAAATAATCACAGAATAATATGTACAGTTTAAACAGAAAGAGCTCTTTAAAGAAAGAACCAGTTAAAGTCAATGAAAAAGCACTACCCATGAGTTCCCCCTGTCAGAATTCAACTGTGCCTCCAGAAGAACTTAGGGGAACACAGCTCATCCTACTGAGGCATCTTTTGTGCAATATATTGTTCTGCAGGACAGTAGACATGTACTGGGAACGAGCCTGCATAAGAACAAGAGTAGGTTGCCCAGAGATTCTTTCAGATTATGCTTTTTCTCACTGTTCAGCTACCATACTGCAGTGGTGTTGTGTACCGCTTGTATGCTGCTCTGTAATTAAGACAGATTGCACTCCACACATAAGGGGAGATTTACTAAGATTTTGTGCCGTGTTTGCATCACAAAAGTGGCGCAAATCAGCGCAAAATCTTTTCCCCCAATTTACTTTCCAGCTCTAAACTTTTTTAGCGCTGGAAATGACGGAAAAGTAATGCGAATATTAATTAGTGCTAAGGGGTGGTGCATAGGCGTGTCCGTGCAACCACCCAAGGCTTCTCACGCCAAACACAATTTACTAAATGAAGTAGATTGGGTTTAGCGTGAGAAACTGCGCCCTTTTCAAGTGGGTGCAAGGAAGGAGAAATGCTCCTTCCTTTTCCGACTCTGCATGTATGCTGCACTGTGCAGCACACATACAAAGTGGGAAAAGGCTTCAAGTTAGTCTAAGCATAGCATTTTGTACTGGAAGGATTCCTTTCCCGTACAAAACCTATGCTAGACTCACTGAGGCACCCTTGCACTTTGGCACAAGGTGGTGCACGGCAACTGATTTTAGCACCGACGCAAGGGAGAGGGGAGGAAAGGGCCTTATTTTAGTAAACTGGGCGATCTCCTCCTCTCTCCTTTTCATGTTGCATAGCGCAGCATTTGCGGCTGCTTCAATGCGCTACGTGAAAAAATAGTTAAATCTGCCCCTCCGTGTCCTAGGCTCAATTGATCATATTTTAGCAAATCTCTCAAAGTCACTGAGTGTCTCTAAAGCCTCAAATGTTTTCCCAGATCAAAGGGTGTAATTACCCTTTTCCCAATAATACCACATGTAAAAATTGTTACCACAGGGCACAACATTTACCAGAATCGGTGTTACAGCATCATTTTAAGATTTCCTTTTATCATTAATGAGTAAACTGCGGAATCAGAGATTTATACATCAATTGCCAAGTTTTGCCTCTTTCCAAAGAGTTTTACCATCACATTCACATTTTACAAAATATGTCCTGCGTATGGGTGAAATTATCTGAAGCACTTTATCTCCACTAACATGATTTGGGCAAAAACTCTCATTTATGGCTGGCTTGTGAAAAAAACAGTGGCTTTATAACTTGAAGTGCTTCTGTAGTGCAACAGTCAGGTTTGGCCGCTTTCTGCACCCCCAGTGCACTTTGGCTCTGCAAAATAGGCCTTAGGCACTTGTCAGGCCCATTCTATGAACCAGATCACCCTGGCAAACATATAGGGCCGGCACACTTCTAAGGGCAGTGGCATAACAAAAAATGAGGGGGCCCCCCTGCAAACTATATGGAGAGGCCCCCTTCGGACTCACTCAGGAGCCCTCAGGCCAGGGTACTGTGCTGAGGGGCCCCCCTGGAGCTTAAGGCCTCCCACACTGTGGGGGCCTTTGTTACGCCACTGTCTAAAGGGGCATTTCTTCATTAGCATGAGGGCATGACAACCTCATTAGTATGGGGGTCTAGACCATGCCACTGAGGGAAATAGTGTGCCTTTGTGCTTGCACGCATTATGGACTTAGGTGCACAGGCAAAGAGACAGTCAGGAGGTGTACTGACTTTGTACCACAAACAGGTAGTGTGCAGTCAGTGCACCTCCTTATGGCAAACCATGCAAGGGAGAAAAGGGGTAACCAGGTACCACAACAGACATACCCCTGCATGGAGGTACAGTCACTCAATGCATACACCTGCAGTGGAATTAATGCCAACCTTTTCAAAAGCAGGTGGGATGCTGTCCTACTGTGAAAGAGGGATTGGCTACTTTAAACATTGACGGGCATATTTATCATGTTTTTGTGTTGCCCTTGTGCCACACAAGGGGGCACAAGGGCGACACAAAACCTATAATGGCATTTACCAAACAACACAAGACCACATAACGTGGCCCTGTGAGGCTTGGTAAATGTGGAGTAACTCAAGGCAGTGCAACTCAGTGCCTTGCGCTACTCTGCCTCAAGGAGGCATTTCCATCAGCGGCGGCTGGCACAGAAAATGCGTTGGGCGGTGCTTGTGCAGGGCGGGAGAGTGGGGGAAGTGGGCGGAATACGTATAGTTAAATAAATAAATAATAGCTATTCCGTTGTCTGTCAGTCCACCCCCCCGCAGCGCACTGCTCCGCCCCATCACGTTTACCTGTGCTGGCCAACGCTGCATCCCACAGGTGGAGTGTTGGTGTTCCCATGCATCCACACATGGATTTTGTCACATTCCTAGGTTTACCATAAGTGATAGACCTGGGAATGCATCAAAATGCTACGCCTCCCCAAGGAGAAATATGCTAATTTCTCCTAGTTTTTTCCTCTTTCTACGTGTGCCGAAGGCATAAAGAGGAAAAAGCCTCAGAGGATTGCTTTTATGCAGGAAGCTGTCCCTTCCTGCACAAAAACAATCCTGCCTACAAACCTTTGCACTAGGGTGCACAGGTGTCTGCATTGGTGCTAGGCCGCAGTACTTTGCGTGCCAGTGCAGGGAGAGAGCAGGGATGTGCTGTATAATGTTGAATGCAGCGCATTCCTGCACTCTCCATTCCACACAGTGCAGCAAAGTGGCTTGCTGCGTTGCGTGACTATTTGATGAATCTGCCTCTCCATCTGTCTTTCACTAGTGAACTGTTCCCAGGGCAAGAGGGAGTTTGCACTAGCGCTGGAAGCATCTATCTCCAAATAGGGAGTACTGTCGCCGTTTGCGCCCATTGCATCTATTTAAAGGTACACCACAGTGCAAATAGGTACAGTGCGCCCTATGCATAACACAGTCCCAAGACTTTAAAGGGCATATTATCAAGACAGGCGATAAAATTATCGCCTCTTTATAGGCAGAAAACTGCAGCTAAAGCGGAGATAATGGGCTTGATAATATGCTCTATGGAATTCCAATTGAAGCCCATGTTAGATGTCCTTCACATCTAACCTGGGCTTCAATTGGAATTCCATAGAGCATATTATCAAGCCCATTATCTCCGCTTTAGCGGCAGTTTTCTGCCGCTAAAGCGGCGATAATTTTATCGCCTGTCTTGATAATATGCCCCTTTATGAGGCTAAGAGGTTCCCACTGCAGGCAGCCGCTTGTCCCCTTTAAAGACAAAGATCTGAAGAAAATCTGCAGTGCTCCAAATAATTTAACAAAGTCACATGAAAAAAGGAGGAAAATGCAAGTAATTTCTGAGAAAACGCTTTTGTGAAAGCTTCTGTTCATTTCCTCCTCTTTCGCTTTTTGACGAAACCCCAAAGCAAGATAATTTCCCAAAGGCTTGATAGAAAATGATGTTGCAAAGGGTCTCAAATATTTCTCATGGGTACCCCGGAAGCGAGGGAGGACTGTCATCGAGAAATCCCTCAAGCCCAGAGATGCAGGCGTCTAAAGAGTGACGAGAACGTCGGGGCATGGGAGCATATATCTAAGCTCGAAGATGAATTCGTTCTTGAGGGGCGTTTTATCTTTTCAGGGGCAAAACAAGGGAGGCTAATGGGATCCTCAGTTGTCAGGAAGGATATGGTTTTGTATCCCTAGTTGGTTCATTAAGATCATGGTGCGCTCTGGGTTGAGGCATCCTTGTATTGTGCAACATCACTGTCAAAACTCTAAGCAGTTCTGACAGCCCTCCGCAATTAAGTGATGCACTACGTCAAGATTTCCAGTTACATCTTAGTGGAGACTATATATAGCACATTGCCATGGAGCATGCAAGATTCGAACATTTTACATTTTCTCAAAATGTATGTATAGTATTGAGACAGGTCTCTCAAGAAACGAGATTAGATATGGTGTATGCAGCTTGATAACATTGTGGTGATGAAAGCATAGAATTTTTCGAGTAAATACCTTGGTTAATATTGGGCCAAGACTCAAACAATAAGTAATGCAGAATACAAGGTCTTCCATGGAGATGCTTGTTTCAGAATTTGAGATACAGCTATCTAGTTATACACAGACTCCAGGAACAGAGAATTATTGTTTATTTTTCTTTTTTATATATATATCTAAACTTTATCCTTAAAGTAAAGTTCCAAAGATGTGCATTTTATGGAGGGGACAACTATGTTAATTGATTTGTTTTTGTACCATCCGTAGTTATATGAATATTATTGATTATGCACCATATATTTTCTTCTATTAAATCCCTTTGTGTATTTTGGGCGATTCATACAGTGCTTGCCTAGTTCCTAAGAGCACAGAGAAATGTATTGTAGAGTGAGCATGCCGAAAATGAGGTGCTCGATATAGGGCAGTTTGGCTTTTGGTGTTTATATAGAGCAGTGCACGTGAACAAAAAGATCTTATTCAGTCATTTTATATTTCTTTCAGTCCTTTATTTTCAAATTTGTAGAAAATATCACAACAAAAGGGGGCAGCCAACGAGTTTCGTTCCGTTTGGCAAATAGCCAAGAGAACTTCTTCAGGGCTGCGAACAAAGTATAAAAAAACATATATAAGACAAAATACATCATATGACTTAATTGACGGACAAAATTATACATTATTAACACTTCCTACACATACATAAAAATAACAAAGTTTGGCTTTTGGGTCCAAGTTGAAAGTTGATTACAGAAATCATGATGTGATTTGTGACAGGGTGGCTGGAGTGGCGTTGAGAATGGTGAAACAGTTTGACTGAACCAATTCACAACTAGACCCCGACGAAATACCTGTTATGGCAGTGTAAACCTGTGTAATTTCGGTAATTTTATAACAATTTTGGAAATTACACAATTCTGTTGCATCACATAATTACATGCCATGTTTGGCAGAAATGTTCCATGAGCCCACAGGAACAGAGAGTATGTCTTTGCGTTATTTTTTGCGTTAAATGCATTAAAAAATTGACTCCAGGGCGTATTTTTCACTAAAGTAAATCAGTAAGTGCCAGTTTTGTATTCACGTAATTTGCATAATTTTCATAGAAATTCCACATAATTACGCAAATACAAACTGCGCAAATTTCGCACACCCCTCTTCACAATAAAGTAATATTTCAACGTTTCAGGCAACAAACATCACCCTGATGTCCAAGTTGCTAAAGAGGCCAATATGTGTATGGTTCAACCAAAGCTAGGAGACAACACTATCTCAGATAGTTAGGCTACCATAGCTATGCCCATAGATGCATCACACCTCATTACAATGGCAATGATTGTAGCAGTTTCCATACTGAAGATAGTACCTCCCCCATCACAGCCACCAGTGCCACAAAATTGCCTACAGAAACACAAACAATAAGCAAAAGCTAAAGGAGCATTCGGATGCACTGCAGAAAAGCAATATTGTCAATTCTTTAATCCAGTCATTCATATTAGTCAATGTATTCATGAAAATAAAAGTGATTCATTCATTGTTTCTGTAAGGAAGTGCAAGGTAGATAACATACAAAGTCCTCAAATCTTTAACTTGCCAATTCTGACGAAAACCCGCTTCTAGTTTCTCAGAGTGTTTGGAAATGTATGGAACAAACTGAGGATTGCTCCATGCTGTTCATCCCTCCATCAGTTTACCATGAATGTTTATTGTTTTTTAGCACTTAAATAATATGATTAGATATTTATTTATGATGCAATGAGCTATAATATAATTTTTTGCCAAAAGGTAGGGATGGGTATAGCCGATTTAGGACGAAATTTTACTTCTTGCAAATGTTTCATTATGATTTATTTATTTATTTTTTGTTGGAAGGCCAGAGATGCTGTGACCACCGTTATTGATTCATTCCTTTCTTATTTATTTATCGATTTTATTTTTTTCTCCTAATATCAAAGTTATATCAGGACTTACTGTGTATTCACAGTGAAATAATGAATTTCTTTCTATTTTTCAGCTCAATAAAAAAATAGTTTCGCAATTGACAATATAACTTATTATTGCTAAAGTTCTTGTTACAGTACAATATCTAAGAACACCCACTCACTTTATTGATTGCATACCTCGGTTGACCTAATATAGCAATTTATAGGCTATCATTACACATCCTTCCCTTTTATTGTAGTCCTTCCAGGCTGAACATAGGAAATGTGAGCACGGATGATCTGCCATGGGAAACACGCCCACAAATGTGTGCTTACAAACAAGCCTGGGCCATTGACATCCAAGATTACCATGTGTAAGCCATTGATGTTTTGTCCATGAACTCTTAAACAGAGCAAAGAGAAGCAAAGATTCCACAGTGTTTAATAGTATGCATATGAAACTTTAGCAAGCACAGAGAAAGCCAAAGGGCTGGTTCTGGCTTTGGCTGCCAGCGATTTGGCTTGGTCAATGCCTATTTTGTTTTTTCAAAACCTTTTGTAAAACTTTATTGTTGGAAGGCTTCTGGCCTCTTAGCAACCTAAAATAAACATTGGCTAAAAGCAAAATATATGTTTTTGGTCTCAGAATGCTGTAATTCACAGTACAATTAGTCAATGGCTGAAGTGGGCTTGACTTTATGCTGCAGTGGGTGGGGGGAAGAATTACACAATAAGATATCAATGGATGAAGAAGACTGGCTGAAAGCCCCTATATTAAGTATATTTTTTGTATAATTTTAGTAAAATCAAAAGATTTTTGCTAAGGCCAGACCAAAAAATGTGCTTTGAAGATAGTCTTCCATCTGGAGTGAAACAGATCAAAACAAGATGTGTGCTATTATCCCCACATCACTCTTCACACTTACAAAGGATTATTTTAATTAGACGTGTGTGATGCTTATGCCAATCATTACGAACATATTGTATTCTAAATTTATTTTGGCTCTGAGTTAACCTCTTTCAGCCTTTGGCTTCTTTGCTTTGGTTACTTCAGCCATTAGCTAGAGAAATTGTCAATCACCTCCTGGGCTAGCACACAGAAGTATTTTGGTGTCATCCTTTTTATTGACTATTTATGTGTCTGTACTGTTGCTTCCATTAGAATGCATGAGGGATGGTTTTACAGTCTGCCAGCAGTCTGGTAACAGTGGGGAATAGGCTATGGTGAAAACATCTGAACATGGATGATACTGAAAAAAGGGTTGCTTTATATTCTATAGTATCCCTTTTTCATTTGCTGTTGCCAATGATTACTCTCAAGTGCTGTCAAGACGTCAACTGACTGATTTCAAGGTGGTCATCTTGGAACAGTATTCTTCATACTCTGATATTGCCTGCCTATTCTAAAATGGCTCCTATGTTTATAGTCGGCAAGCAGTGCAGCAGCTCCACACAGCAAGTACATTCATAAGCAGCTGCAGAATGGATGTTAGAAATCTACAAAAAGAAAAGCAACTCTTTTTTCTGTAGTATCCACATTTTCAGATATTTGGTCAACCAAATTGGGATCCTGATATATCAGCACCAACTTTTTGTCTCTACCATAGTGTCCCTTA
Source organism: Triturus cristatus (assembly GCF_964204655.1). Lineage (NCBI taxonomy): Eukaryota > Metazoa > Chordata > Amphibia > Caudata > Salamandridae > Triturus > Triturus cristatus. The sequence goes on from NC_140586.1 coordinate 256,720,243, forward strand.
ATACATGTCTCCAGTTCACCATTTTACAGAACTATTAAATGATTACTGCAATGTAAGTGCCTTTATTATTTGCTGTACAACTAAACCATGTCAAGGGCATTTGGCTGAAAGCTTATGACTAATACTATCACATTTTAAAATATTTCTTCAGACCTAGCATCGTTTGGTATGTTTCCCCTGTCTTTTTGCTTTCTCACTTCCCGGTTTTTACTCGTTTTTTGCTGGTTTAGTGTCTGCGCACTTTCTCACTGCTGTTCAGTGTTAAAGTGCAAGTGCTCCTGTTGTAAATTGTTATTATGGATTGGTGTTTCCATGATTGGCATATTTGATTTACTGGTAAGCCCTTAGTAAAGTGCACTGAGTGTGCCAGGGCCTGTAAATCAAATGCCACTAGTGGGCCTGCAGCACTAATTGTGCCACCTACATGAGTAGCCCTGAAAAGATATCTCAGACCTGCCACTGCAGGGTCTGCGCTCAGTTTGTAACTGCCATGTCGACCTCAGGCCTTAATCTTCCCTTGTCTTACACATAAGTCACCCCTAAGGTAGGCCCAAGGTACCCCTTTGGGCAGGGTGCTGTGTATGTTAAAGGTAGGATATGTACTGGTGTGTGTGACATGTCCTGGCGGTGAATTACAGTGTATTTCGTTTTTCACCATTGCAAGGCTAACTTTCTCATAGGAAAGAATGTAAGTTTTACTCATAACACCTTATAAGCATAACTTCCCATTGGGACCAGATAGGGAAATGGAGTTTAGTATTCCTGGAGTCAGAGTGTAAAAATACATCTTTTAGTAAAGATGATTTTTAGGTCTCGCCTGACCCAGCGCTTGCGCTGGTCTGGCGAGACTTAAAGTAAGAGCTTCAAAAAATGCTACCGCCAGCCCCAGCTTGCAGTGCATGTGCGCGGGCGCCGGCTTGAGCAGAGGCACCATATGGCGTGATTACTGCTGCGCGCGCACCACTCGCGCACATGCACTGCAAGCTGTGGCCGGCGGTAGCATTTGTTTATTACTTCTATGTAGTAATGGCGGCACCCGTGCTTTAGCTTAAACATCTTAGGCTAAAGTCGGGTGCTAGACAATTCTTTACTTTTGAAGCAATCTCGGCACCCGACTTTAGCTTAAGATGTTTAAGCTAAAGCACGCATAAACAAGCATTGGCATAGCCAATAGGTCTCGCTTTTGGGATCTTACAAGTATTTAGTTATGCAACTGTTGCATGGCTAAACACTTATAAGGTCCCAAAGGCGAGACCTATTGGCTATGCCAATGCTTGTTATGTTCTGTGTTTGAAAATACCACTTTTAGAAAATAGGTATTTTCTTGCTTAGCCATCCTGTGTGCCTCTACTGAGTCTGTGGATTGACTGTCTGGCTTTAAAGTGACAGGGGCCGGGGATGTGCATTCTCTTCAGGCAGCCACTGGGGGGTTGAGGTGTGTCCTGCCTTTCCTGGATGAGTCAGGGCGGGGCTGAATAGCCCTGGGCTGCATTTAGAGTAGTGGGAGGAGATTTCTGTGTACCTGAATGGGCCTGGTCTGCCTTGAACAATGCTGTCTCAACCCCGTGCCAAGAAGCTGGCCCAGAGAGCACCAAACTGGTTTGGACTAAGCACAGACACTCTCTTCCTGAGAGAACAAAGGAATTTTGAGTATAAATATTGGGGCCCAGACCCCAGAACATTAGAACTCGCTGGAATCAAGGATCCTGCCAAGAAGTAGAGCTGGAAGAGCTGCCAGGAGGAGTACTGCCCATTTGGTGTGTTTTTGCTTTGTTGGGTTGGCCTGCAGTTGCTGCTTCTGCCTTGGGCAGTGAATGGACTGGACTGAACTTTCTTTACTTGTGCTTAGTATCTCCAAGAGCTTGGAGTAGAGCTTGTCTCATGTTCTGAAGTCTCAGGAATGGCAAAGACTTCACCAACCTCTGGGTACCACTTCTGGAACCGCTGTTTCATTTGCCACAGAGAAGGGAAATGCAACCGAATCCGCCACCTACTCTGTCGCTGGCTCTGTGTCCTGACGGCACTGCAGAGGGCATCATCCGCATTTCGCACCGCGACCCTGGTCATACCGACGACAGCTGATGCCGCCGCCACAGAGCTACTGCTTACACCGTGACCTGTGGGCACCGCACTCCGGACCGCCTCGCTTCACTTCCCTATCCTAGTCTCACCAACACCATCGCTACTGCTAACTTCAACACCTGTGACCGCATTGTGGCTGGGAGCACTGCTTGTAAGTTTCCCGAGGCACTGCCTCGTCCCACACAGCCATCTGGGCAGACCGACGGCAGCTCCCGTTAACCAGCTCTGTCACTTGCAACGCAACCTGCCAGCACCGCATCGAGCACCGCCTCGCCCTGCACCAGAAGCCTTGGTCTCACTGATGCCGTCTGGATAATTGTCACTGAGCCGCTGCCTGCACCGCATCGTGAGGGCACCGCACCCTACACCGCTTCCATTTTGCAACGCAACCGTGACAGTTGCCAAGATCGGCTCGCACCAATGTGCCTGCCGCAACGAGAAAGGTACTGTTCACGAGTCTGTCTACGCTTTCCTTGGCCCATTCCGATGCGGTCGGCTGGAACTGTTAGACTCTGTTGTTTTTAGCATTGCAGTAGCCCCGGACGGAGCTACTCACTCGTAGGAACTGTGTCTTTGAGATATATCTGCAATTTTGAAGATATCTTGCAAAGTATATATTTTTTTAAGTACTGTATGTTGGATTCTTGTTGTTTTGGTCTTGTTTTAGATATATAAAAATATTGGATATTTTTCTAAACTGGTGTGGTGTCCTTTTGTAGTGTTTCACTGTATTACTGTTGGTTATGTGCAAATGCATTACACACTGCCTCTGAGATATGCCTGACTGCTCATGCCAAGCTACCAATGGGATGAGCAGGGGTTATTTTAGGAATATTACTCCCTTACCCTGACTAGGAAAAGGGGTTCCTACTTAGACAAAGGTGCAAACCATTCCCAACTAGTGACCCCCATTTCTAACATCAACACATAAAAAAGTTTAAAACTTAATACATACATTCTCAACATTCGTGCAATATATGCTGGTGTCACTAGGGCACCCACCTTTAATAATGAGGGCCCGGGGCATGGAGTCCTGGGGGCTAAAACATACTTGGGGAAGGGCGCCGAGCCGCTCCATCTTCTTAAACCTAAGTAGTGGCCCCCTGATGGGTTCCCGGGACTTTTAAAGTCTCAGGCCCCCCTCACCTTAAACGTAAATAGTGACCTTAGATTATGGGGTCCCCAGGGCCTTTTAAAGGCTCAGGGAGGCGGCCAAATGGCCTCCCTCAACTTTAATAAAAAAGACCCAAGTGGACCACACACCGCCATCCCATTCAATAAAATCAAATCTCAGCAAGAGATCTATCAGATCCACTGAGGATTTGCGTCCCTAGATATACACATTTCTTTTTTATTTAGTAACTCCAAAACTAATGAGTGGATTTACACTAAATCACAAAATGGGCTTTTTCTGGACCAAGGACTAGCTTTCTGCCAAATTTCGTGTAATTCCATCCAGCGGTTCAGGCTGTAGTGTTGTCTAAAATCTATATGGGAAATTGCATGGGGAAAACACGTTTTGGAACACCCCTTTCTCTCGCCGCTGCTTGAGAAATCACCTATTAAGACAGCAGCTGAAGGGATTGGCGTACTAGTTATGAAAATTTCGTGAAGATTCATCAACCGGCGCCAAAGTTATTAACAAAACAAAAAAACGCTTAGTTCATGGAAATTAGGTCCTAACACTAACTACCTACTGGCGACCGCCAGTGGGTAATGTGTGTGTATGTGTGTGTGTGTGTGTGTGTGTGTGTGTATATCTATCTCAATATCTATCTATCTATCTATCTATCTATCTATCTATCTATCTATCTATCTATCTATCTATCTATCTATCTATCTATCTATCTATCTATCTATCTATCTATCTATCTATCTATCTATCTATCTATCTATCTATCTATCTATCTATCTATCTATCTATCTATCTATCTATCTATCTCTCTCTCTCTCTCTCTATATATATATATATATATATATATATATACACATATATATATATTACCTCATAGCCTCTGTACATAGCCCTGTTATCCGCACAGCTTTTCCCAGGACAAACAGAAGAATTGCACATAGGGATCCTTTAACGAGGTGCTCTATTAGGCCTCATAAGCTGCCATGAGTCATGGAGCAGATAATCAGCAAAGTGCAGGGTTGATAATATCCATTAGATAGACCTACGTGTTTCCGCAGTAGCCTTCTACTGGGTCATTTGGTCGTTTATTGAGTCCAAAAGCAACTCAGCCTAGGCACTCTCTACTATGCGTTTCAACCAAACTGGTCTTGATCACTGTACACAATTTAGTCTATCATTGACTTCATCTTAAATACCTCTCTCCCACATCATCCATGAAGAGGCATTGTGGGAATAGTAGTCCACATCAATCCTACTCAAAACAAATTCCATAAAATTATTACATAATTCAACAATATCAAGTGGTGTACTGTGAGTATCCTATTTTCAAAATATTCCACATTTATATGTTTAGAATCTGGTTCATATTACATGTTTGTTCATAACTATAAGTGCATGCCATGGTTGTTCAATTCAATATTATCATGACTGAGTGTCTATGTAATATAACCACGATACTCCGTATTATTTATGAATCATTATTATTATACCCTACACATATACTAATTCATTGAATGGTAAAGTACCATACAAATCCTCACAAATCAATGATACCTATGAGGTTCTGTGGAGCTAAGTGCTGACCCCTGCATACACTCCAATTGTTTAATATTTTGGGTCTTTTTTTAAATTATTATTGTTATTATTATTATATGATGTTATGATGCGGCTGAGTGCCATAGTGGTCCCCTTATTTAGTATTTCATAGATAACCTCATGTGTGATGTGTAGCTTTACCTATTGTATGCACCTTAATTTTCATTGAATATCCACTATCTAAACATATAATTTCTTTATTCAAAATTAACCCAAATCATGTTACTTTTAAGGGTGGGCGGAAATTGCATAATCGCGTTACGCAAATCTTCGCGAAAACGCTAAAAATCTCTGCGAACACGCGGAAATATCGCGAAGACGCAAAAGTTTTTGTCCCACCCATTCGCGATGATTTTTGCGTGATCGCATTGGAAATGTGTCTCCAACTTGCCCATGCGGTCGCTAATGGGCGCAGCCATCTTGTTTTCACTTGTCCCGCCCGCTCGCGATGCTATTTCCTGTTCCGGGTCGCGCAATGCATGCTTGCACTTGTTTGCGATAGGTATTTCCTGTTCGGGAACACGTATAGCGTGTTCGCGACGCTTTTTGCGTGCCTCTGGGGGAAAATATCTCGCGAACTTGCCCATGCGGTCGCAATGGGCGCGGCCATCTTGTTTTTCACTCCATGCTATGGTTCTGGGGCCTGCTTTTCAATCCTCCCTCTATCTTTTCAATCCTTTGTTTCTGAAAACTTTTTTTTGATCTTTTTTATTTATTATCTCTCTCTCTATTTTCCTGACTCTCTATTTTTTGTTTTTTTCTACATTTTGTGTGTTTTTTAACTACTTTTTCACTCTTTTTCTATTACCTGCTTTTTTCATTTCTTTTACTTACTTTTTCAATTTTTACCTTTTCTTTTCCACCCCCCTCCTACCCCAGAACCATGGCAAAGGGCCACAGGGGGCATCGCAGCCTGAGCCGTGACCGCCTCCCTTGCGGAAGGCGGCGCCCACAAGGGGTGCAGGCACGGGCCTTATTTGGGGAGGTGGAGTTGGCCGCACTGGTTTTTTTTGTGCAGCGCCACCTCCCCTTAACCCTGGCAGCAGGCGGCAGGCCTGGGTCCGGGTACGGGCTCCGGGAGCGTCGGCAGCGGTGGGGAAAGGTGCTCGGGTGACAGGCGCAGCCAGAACCAGCTGACGCACCGGTGGTCCGATATCCTCGACTGGGAGCTGGACCTGCTGGACCTGCTAGGAGTGGAGGTCTCGGGTCTTGGTGAGTAGCTATTTAATTATTACTACTTTGTGTCTATTCTTCTGCTCTGTGTTATATATTGCAAATATATTTATTTCCGACCAGCTAGAATGCTGCTGCTTACATACATTACAGGTAATTTACGTTTAAAAGTCTTCTGTAATTGTTATGACACTGGTGCTCTGCGCTACTAATCTTGTTATTTGCAACTTTGCGTTTGCGCTCGTTTTACGTGATTATGTAAGAGTTTATTGTAGAAAACTTAAGTTAGGTAATGCTAGAGTGACTCTAGTCGTTCCTTTGTCCTGTCACTAAGAGATAGGGGTGGATTGATACTTAGGTTTAGTTACTTATTATAAGTTTGTAATTTTTTAGTGGTCTGCGATGCCCCCTCTATTAAATCACGTGCTGCTAGTGCTTACCCCAGTCCTTAGTAGAACCTTTTGTAGTTTGTTCAGTGAGTGCTAATAGGCTTAGCACTAGCAAAACATCTGCATCAACCAACCAACAATTTTGTGTATGCAAAAATACAGGCATGTGTCCTCCATTTATGCATTTTTGAGGACTAAAAGAAGTGGAAATGCTTACTTAATGTACAATTGGCACGCTTGGAATAGGTGGGCTCGGTCAGGTGGTACGTACTACTTAGGCTTAGTTAGTATTCTGTAATCAGAATGGACACTGGATTAGTGTAGATAAATAATAACTAGTCGGTCCGCGAATCCCCAGATACTACTTGTCGACCAGATTAGATAGGTAAATTTTATTGCAATTGTTATTTCACACCAATCATCAATGTTTGTCTCTTTCTTTCTTATATCTTTCATGATCAGCACCCAGGGGCAAGAAGACGGGGGCAGAGTCGGCGAGAGCAGTTCCAGTCGAACAGGAGGACCAGAACGAGGGCTCTTCTGCAGGCCCCAGTAAGTCCTCCTGTTTTTAATATTAATTTTTATTCACTAACTTTTGCTGCACCGTATTTTTTTTCTTGAACTATTGATTCCGTTTTATAATGCTATTTTTTACCAACAATTACCCTTCGATCTAGACTATCTGTTTCTAGATTCTTGTTATCCCTGCCTCTAACTGCCTCTGCTATGACTCTCTGTACTACTACTATTAGTCTGTCTGTAGCTAAGCATGCCCAGTTGACCACTCTTTATTTAAAAGGTTTTAAATAAAACTCAGATTCACCAGTAGCTCTAGCCATTGATGAGTCCAGTCCTTTGGGTTGTCCTCTTGTACTCCTTCTATTCTTCTTAATCTTTGAGGCTTTATTAATCTTGATGTTTTTCGACAATTCCCACCGACAAAATGCCCAACCAGATTTTGCTATTTTGATAGGATGGGACATACTACTACTGTTGTAGGGATTTTCCACATACAGAACATTGCACAAGAAAATAGGATGTTGGTGATGGGAGGTTGGACCTTCCTCACACTCACACCTCAATCAGAACAGAAGCCACCACAATCCCCTGCCCGACTAGTTAAAATAGTGTTTCATTACTATTAGCTCTCCAAACCCCCCCAAGGTACCCAATAAGTAGACAACCCAGAACATAATACTCCCGACCTCTCAGTTGTGGAAGCAATGCACATGCACAGTTTGCACATACTTCCTTTCGCTCGCTCACTAGTGTAAGTCCATCTACACCAAATACCACCGAGTCTATGTAAGTTCAAAAATGTTATTTGCAACTGACAATCTCTGTACGTTGTTCTATAATGCAGCACCAACAGCAAAATGCATAAGATTAAAACTATAAACATTGTTACACCTAGTTACACTAACAACAACTACAAGTCCATAGACCGAAGAAAAAAAAAAGCGAAATCATGATTGATAATAAGTGGACAGTGGTGGAAGCACCACCATTCCCTTTGTAGGAATAGGAATATAGTTTATATAAAATTATAAATGAAGATTTCTGAGCGAATTCTGTGGACCCCTCACCTTAGAAGAAGCTAGTACTGGTTACATCATAAGCTCTGAAAAGCTCTGGTCCATAGAAGGGAATCTTCCGTCTGTTAGGAGAAAAATGGTGCGCGTTAGTATATTGCAAGCATTTCTCAGTCGTGGCAAAAAGTGTAGCATTTTGGATAAGCAATATGGACTAACACCAGAACTCCATAACAAAGTGGCTTGTTTTGTTTGACCTTGTATGCAGCGCCTAGACAGTATCAGTATGAGCTCATGTGGGCTCAAAGGCGTCACTCTTTATACAACAAGCTGCGAGGTAATGAGTACGACGCGTGTGCTACAATAAAAGACACAAAGGTAAAATGGTAGCATGGCTCTGGCTAACTAAGCAAAGACTAGAATGACCCTAGGGACCATATAACTACTAGTGTTTACTCTACTACTACCTGATTTGTACTAGTGATGTATGTTGTATATGTATGTATTACTATTAACTTATTTTTCAATCTTGCTAGTGAAAAATAGGGGAAGTTGGATATGACACCTAAAAAATGTGTAATGTTTTTTCAAGGCACACTACCAACCACCAGTGCCGGGGCCAGCGGCGAAGTCGAAGCGGCTGCTGACGGAGGAGAGGAAGAGGCGGCAGTTGCAGAAGGAGCTGCAGGGGGTGAGCCAGCAGCAGTGGCGGGCGGTGGTAAGTTAGATTCCTAATCCTTACTTATTGACATTACCCTCACTGCAAGGGTGTACTGTATAATACTGTACAGTTGACTTACTAAGTAAAAAGTTGTTGTGAACGGTTGAAGACACCCTTTACTTAGCAGTAGTAAAAGCATTAGTGGCGGGAGTGTTGAGTAACCAATGGCCTCTTCTATCTGATTTCAACTTAGCTGTGAAAGTTTTATTGAGAAGACTAAAAGTCAGATCAGATGACCTTGATGGATGGGTTGAACGAAAAGGGAAAGAAGAGTGGAAGGAAGAAGGACGGGCGAGATTTAAGATTTATGACTGGCAGAGAAGGATTTGTGGGATGCATGCAGCATGCATAGGTGGCTGATAGGAATCAGATGCATGGTTGGTTGAATGCTTGAAACTCCCACAAATGTTAAAGTCCAAGAAAGTGGGAAGATAGATAGTACATATCACAAATGTTATGTACTGTGCTTGCTAGTGCTACAGTGACACTATGTGTAGAAATATTTGTCTTACTGCTTTGCTAAGAGTATATTTTATAATAGTCTTGTTCTTTCTTCTTCATATATAGGTACTCCTTCCCAGGGGAAACCTGACCGGAAGGAGTTGGCAGCCAAGGCCCGGCGCCGGAAACGGGAGGCCATACAGACCAAATATCGTCGGCTGGTGGTCCTGGAAGAGGAGGAGGAGGCGGCAGCAGCTGCAGCCTCCTCCAATGCCCCGGGCCCCAGCCACCGCCCTCCAGTGGTACGGCGCCACCATCTGGCAGCCGCCTGCCGCCACCCCTCCATCAGTGCTGCCCCGCCCCTGTGGATGCAACTGCCGCGCATTGAAGCGCCGTGTTGCTCGCCTGGAGGAGCAAGTTTGTGTTCTCCTGAAAAAAGCCCGCCGAACTTAGACCCTGTTATTATTGCCCCTTTTTTAATTATTCTTGGGGTGGGTGGGAATCGGGCGTTGGGTTTTCTCTTTTGGACAATTGGACATTTTCTTTACAGACATTGGTTGGGGTTAGGGAGAGGGGTGGGTCAGGGGTGGGACTTTTTCTTTACATAGTTTATTTTTGTTAGGGTATTAAATAATATATTTCTACTTTACATACGATGTTGTTAATGTTTTCTGGGTGGGGTTACTGTTTTACATCACACTGCATCCTTCTTTCCTTGCTGGTGCAGGGCCGCCCACAGCCAGTGTTTGATTTTAATAATTGGATGACTTTGTAAGACAGAAACAGATAGATGCGGCAACCCTCACTGAGTGATTTGTCCTACTAGTACTGTCAGTCTCTTCTACTCTAGGCACTCTGCAACTGGACTCAAAGGGGTGTGTGAAATTGAATTAATGAAAACATGTCCATTATTAATTATGCCTCCCCCAAACTTCTCTTACCTTTGCTTGATGTTTAACTTAGGCACAGCGATGGCTGCATGGTGATGATGGTTTTCTTTCCTAACATGCCATGGTTGTGGTGGTGGTAGTAGTAGTAGTAGACACTGGCAGCAGCATTTGCAAAAAAAGAAAATGAGACAGTCAGTAGCCTGAGAGAGACTCTTCGAGGAGTAGTAGAATGAAGTACAGTACAGAACTTACTGCCAAACAATAATATGCCCAAATACAACAAAACATAATGGTGGTGGAGATAGCCTAGTAGTACACAGAGCTTTAAACTCTAGTTGTGTCGAGTCACTTGACTAGGCCTACAGTACACTGGACACAAGCGTAACTGTTAGTGTTGTGTAGGAGGATGACAACAAATGAAATCCATTAATCCAATCAATGCCGGGTATTAATGCTGATGTATTAGCCGGTTCCTTTGGTAAAAAAATTACCTCACAAATATACTGCTCATGGGTGGGCAAGCAGAAGAAGATCCCAGCCCTGCCTTTCTAATTGAAGTACTGTTGCTTTTGCCACATCAGCCCCAGCAAGCGTGTAATAAATTATTGGTGTACATTTAATGTAGTCATACCTCAATAGGTCACACAGCCCGGGGGAAGAGGATTAGAGTTTGTTGAATGGTTGGGAAGGGGGGTTTGGGGAAAGGTTTGAGAAAGAAAAACAGTACGCATGGACAAACATCAAACAACAGAATCTTTGTAGTCTACCATATCCATATCAATATGTGAAGGGAGAAAAAGGAAAGGCATGCATGATGATTGATGATAAGGAGAGACTCGGATTACATACAGCTTGTGTTCAGTGTTACCGGGCTTACTTTTACAGATAGCAAAGAAAATGTTAAAATATCTGTAGGGATGAATTATAGACAGAGAGCAAACCTAATGATAATAATAGTAATAAAAACAAGAACACACTGTTGTAATGAATCGAATTATTTAAAAGATGATGAAAGTTGATACTGTTACTGTGTTATCCTGGTCAAATGGTGAGTTGAATCTCGGCATTCCTCTTGGTCCTCCCTTCCATGGATGCTCCGTCCATCAATCTTGGGTGACGCCACTGCCTGCCTGGCAGATGTAGATTCATTGGTAAGGTAAGTGTGCATTGTTTCCCCAAGTATAGCACAGGGTAAGGCCCGGCCTGTAATTGTAGATGCAAAAACAAAATGGATATTGAGATTGAAACCAAGTTGAAAAAAATGGACAAGTTAATGGTGTAGTGCAATAAGAACACTTTCCGAGGCGGCATGGATACATCATCTCTTCTCTGTTTCCAGCATTAACCTACAACACCAACAGGAAAGAGCAGGCCCACGGTGACAGCACCCTTTGCACATCCTCCATTTAGCGTATATTTTTTGAAAGAGTTGGGCAAAGCACATATCCAGCAACATAGCATTTTACAATTTACCACAGTCATACCACCGCTACACTTGACTCCACCGCTACACAGACATTTAGGTCTGCTGTCGTTGTTGTTTACTTGTTTACCTTTTATGCCACTCATGAAACGGCCTGACTTATTCCATCAATCATCTCTGATCCGTGTACTGAGTGACTGTGAAGATACTATGTCACTGTGGTCATCATGATGGTGTTGTTCAACTCAGTGTGCGTGTACCGAGTGAGTCCCCTTCCTCTATTCAAAATGCAATGTATCGGCCTGCAGTAGAAGTACAAATTTGTTATTAAAAATACAAGAAGAGAAAAGGGACATGAGTTACTTTTAGTGTGTAGATTATTACATAAAGTACACAATGAAATAACTTGATGCACAACAAACAACAACAAAATCACTCAGTCAGCGTCCATTGCATGGCATCATTCAGTAGCTGTTCCTTCTCATCTTCAGTTAATGGGCAGTCTCTCTCGGATCACAAAGGAGGAAAGCTATAGTAGTCATCATCATCATCAATCATGTTCCACTTATTTGAGAGGGACTAGGAAATATTTATTCTTTTTTCTTCTATTTTGCATCATCCAATCATCATCTGACTACTTGAGGGCAATGGATTTAGGGAGATTCAGGAGGATGGAGGAGCAGGATTCAGAGGAGTGTACTGAGATATGCAGACAGCCGAAACTTGTATATGGCAATAAAACAATTAGAAGACAGTGGTGATGGATTTGTTGTGATTCAAAGTTTCTAACCAGAAAGACAGATACACTAATAAAAGAAAATAAGGGAGGAAGACAGTAAGAACTGGAAGTGCAAGCCTAATTGTCAGGGAAGTATAGCTCGTCCTCAAACTCTGGGGGTTCAACCAGAAGTAGGTAATCATCATCTAACACACCAGTTCCGTCACCTGAGCCGCTGTCCTCATCTTCCTTCCTTGATTCATGTATTGTGTAATTCGGTGGTATAAAGTGCAGATTCATTTTGATCATTGTTAACCTCTCCACGTTTTTGGGCGAGAGACTGGTCCTTCTCACTGTTACAATGGAACCAGCAGCACTGAACACACGTTCCGAAGAGACACTTGCGACAGGGCAAGCCAGATAGTTTATCGCCAGCCTGCTGAGCACTGGCCATTGGGCCCTTTTCGCATACCAATACCTCAATGAGTTTTGATCAATGTTCACCTCTGTTGGGTTGCCCAGATAGGCCTGGACCATCCGCTCAATGTTCAGGGGTGCAAAACTTTTTTCGGGCTCTTTTCTTGTTGCATCAGCACTGGACTTACCAATGCCTTGCTGTAAATACCAATCCTGTAACGATTTTACTAGGCCTGAATATCCAGTTCTTGCTGTTGTAGATAGTGTTGGTGAGTGTTCTGAGCCAAACGCACTGCCCTCAGGCTCCGGAGTTGAACTTGACGCTGGATGCCCTACTGCGGTACTTGTTGTGGGTTTATCTAGCGGACTTTTAATTAGCAGCAGTTCATTTTCCGACTTACTCGCTGACTCAGCTATCCAAGTTTTGTACCGGATAACATCCATTTCTGAAAAAGGAATTAATGTCTTCAGTGCCCATTTTGTCCGTGGATCCAGCATTGTGGCACTAATGTAATGTTTTTGTGACAAAATCTTATTTTGCACCCTTGTATTGTCAGCTAAGCGACGGGCTAAGCTCTCCACTAACTCATATGCTTCTTTTTTTTCCACTACATCTTTGTATGCTTCAGACACCTCCTTCAACTGATGCTCTAGCATTTGCAACAATGGGATAGCTTGGCCCATAGTACAGTCCTCCTTGCTGACTTCACGTGTGAAGACCTCGAAAGGAAGAATCATCTCAGTCAGGCATTTAACTAGACACCATTGGTCCATCTGAAGGCTTATGCCTTTCACAGTAGCATCCCCTCTTCGCATGACATATTCACTGATTGGCCTGTACTGCTCAAACAGACGGTCAAGCATGTAATAAATTGAGTTCCAACGTGTTGCCACCTCCTGGACGAGTGCTTTGACTGGCATTCTATAGTCACGTTAAATGATCCTCAGCTGCTTCCGAGCTTTAAATGAATGGCTGAAATGAGTGCATATTCTTCTGCAGGTGGTCAGTAAGTTGCTGACTATGGCTTCTTTTTTCAGAAAGTCTTGAACAATAATGTTAATGCAGTGCGCCAAACACGGAACCCTGAAATAGGAACCAAGCTCCATGGCCTTAAGTACATTACTGCCATTATCCGTGGAAACAAAACCAATCTTAAGCCCTCTTGGGCGCAGCCATTCAAAAACCTTGCTTTGAAACTCTTCCAATATGTTTAAAGCAGTATGAGATTTCTCCATGGCGAACATGGACACAGTTGCATGTTTCCGAGTAGGTTTACAAATCTCAGCTGTGTCAACAGCATCTACTTCAGATAGCTTATCTCTAACCCCCACAAATGAGACCCAGTGTGAAGTGATGCACATGTAATCAGTGGCTTGGCAACTGGTCCACATGTCTGTTGTTAGGTGGATATTGTGAACAGCACTCTGCTGCAAAGCTTGTCCAACCAATTCCAGCACATCATGATGTAGTGCTGAAACAGCAACTCTTGCGAAATAGGACCGGCTGGGAACCTTCCATTTAGGGCAGATGGTTGACACAAATTCAAGGAAACCCACCCCTTCCACAAATGAAAAAGGGAGAAGGTCCAGCGCTAACATTTTAGCCAGCTTCGCATTGTACAACCATGCCGTTGGGTGGTTGTGTTGGTACTGCCCCTCCAACCTAAGCATGCTGTCAATGGTAGTATGGATTATTTTCCTTTGTGGTGCAGTTTTCTTTAACCCAGTTAGGCTCAATGACGCACTTTGTTTCATAATCATTGTAGTACTACTCGGTCGCCTTGGTGTCTCAGCCTGACTCAGATTCTTACTGCGGTGCCACTGAGATGTTGCTGAGGATGATGTGGGCGGTACTACTACACTACTGGGGACAGGGCTAGAATGTCTCCCTCTTGTTCACCTTCCACAGCGATAATATCGTCCCCAGATTCTTCATGCCCAACAACAATGGGTTGAGTTTTACTTTGTTCCAAGCGAAGTAGGTGAGCCTCCCACACAATAGTGTGGTGTATTTTGAGATGACTTGTTTGGCCTCCGGTACCATAGTTTGTACCAAGCTTACCCCGCCTAACAGCATGTTGACAAATTGAGCATATAGCAATGTTCTCCTCCTTACTACTAACCGAAAAGAAGTCCCAAACTGGGGAGGAGAATTTTCTGGTGCTGCTGGATGTGCCACTTTCAATACCAGATGAACTGGAGGGTGTGCTTGGAATGTGACTCTGAGCAGCTACACTGTGACTTCTACCACTACCTCCTGAGGTGGTGGTTGAGCTGGATGTAGGTCCCTGCCTTTCCTTTGCAAATGAAAATATGGAAGCTGGAGGTCGTCGTGGTGTTACCTGTGTTGGTGGTATCCATGCTACATCCTTTGCAGCCATTTTGGATAGGGTAATAATGTTGGTCTCCATATCCTTTGGGCCGGAAGTGATGCCCGTGATGATTGGCTCGTCATCATCATCATCCCCTACTTGTACATCTACCTCCATAACTTTAAGACTTTCTGGAACCTTCCTTTTCACTAGCCTTGTCTTGTGGCGTGCCTCACTCTCAGACTGAGCTGGTGGCTTCCAAGTGGCATCAAGATCATCAGAAGCGGGGCTTGAAGAAGAAGATGATGGAATAACCCTCCTTTTCCTTGCTGGGGGTCTGGAAGACAATGGATCTTCTGAAACAGTGGCTTGCCCCTCTTTGTCTGCAGGAAGCTTGATTTTCTGAAATGCCCCTACTTCAGGAGGAACAACTACTATTGTGGGCTGTTGTTGTGGCTGGTCTTGCGGCTGCGGCTGTTCTTGCAGCTGCTCCTGTTCTTGCGGCTGCTGCTGGTCTTGCGCCTGCTGCTGCTGTTCTTGCGGCTGCGCCTGCTGCTGCAGACTTATCTGCTGAGTTTCCGCCTGCGTTGATTGTGTACTACTTTGCGATACTGACATTTCAACATCGCTGCTCGTTAGTAGACTGGCTACCTCTGCGACACTCATGGGCCTGGGCCTAAACCACACTGCTGTGCCTTTTTAATGCAATAAAATGCAAAAACGAAAATCCACAGGGCAAAACAAGGTCTGCAGGGTGAACACCAACACCCTAGGCACACACAACAAAGGCATTTCTTTAACACACCCCCAAAAACAGAAATACCCCCCAAAACACATTTTCCAACTCAATCCAATGCCATCCATGCCCTAAATGATGTTTAAATTCAAAAGAACACACAGATAAAAACTTGTTTAATGCACTTGTGGCTACCTGCTCTGAGCCTACTGGATGAAGGCAGGCCCGTGGGCAGACAAGGCCACACAAGCTTGCAGGCCTAGGCTTCAAAATGGCCGCCAGCCACATGGCCAGGCCCACCCAACTACAAGAAACAGAAGACAGACAATACAGGCCTGTTGCAAAAAACACACTGCCTGCCTTCAAAATGGCCGCCAGCCTCATGGCCAGGCCCACAACAAGAAGCCTAGGCCACAAAGGAATACCATGCAGGCCTATATATGGCAAAAGCAGCACTTTAATAACTCCCACCAGAAAAGGCCCACAGCCACATGGACACTCGCAAATCACAAGCAACAAGCTGGAGGCCTGGGAAACAATGAACTGCCAAAAGGCCTATAAAAGAAGCCAAGCAAAAGATGCATGCTAAACCACACTGCTGTGCCTTTTTAATGCAATAAAATGCAAAAACGAAAATCCACAGGGCAAAACAAGGTCTGCAGGGTTCACACCAACACACCAGGCACACACAACAAAGGCATTTCTTTAACACCCCCCCAAAAACAGAAATACCCCCCAAAAAGCAAATTTTCCAACTCAATCCAATGCCATCCATGCCCTAAATGATGTTTGAAAAACACACACCAAAGGAACAGTTGCTTCATTATGCACCCAGCCATGACTAGCTCTGGGCCTACTGGCTAACCCCAACAATTTAAAAAAAAGAATGATAAGTACCAAAATTGTAGTGTCAGCAACTGCAATGCCCCCAATCAAACAGACACAACACCAACTTACTTGTAAAATATCAAATTCAAAAGTCCTCAAATCCAATGATAATGATGCAGCAGACACAAAGATTGATCCTTCCAGCTGAAATCCAAAGGCAGAATGAACAGGAGATGGACAGAGCACTGGGAGGAGCCTGATGGACAGGAACAGGAAGTTGGAGACTCTGTGGCACTTCCTCCCTCTCCTCCCCCAAAGTTTTTTTTTTAAAAAGGACTCCTTGCACAAAAAAAGGACAACCAAATGTCAATCAGAGGAGTTTTTTCCATCCAGATCATCATTTAGAGAAGGTTTTATGCAGCTAGAGTTAATATTCTTCTCCAAATCGAAAATTTGGCATGTCCGTGATCGCGACCTTCACCACACTTCTGCCAGATGCCGATGGCGCATCCAAAATGACGTGTTCGCGATCTCATGCCCTTTGTCGTGGTGGAGATTGACGTGTTTGCGACCTCACGCACTCTCCCGCGGTGGAAAATGACGTGTTCGCGATTGCAGTCTCTCGCGGTGTATGATGGCGAGGAGAATGACGTGATCGCGATCGCGAACTCTCATGGGATAGCGCGACCGGCTATCAACATCTCGTGGAGCATGCGCACGGATTGGAAAACTCGTCGGCGAACGCAGAGATTCCGGTAAGGCGATCACGCGCTAGAACGCATTTTCAAAGCGCGAACATGAAAAAAATCTTCGCAACGCGGCAAATAGCGGAAATTTTGCAATTTTCGCGCTCTCCGCGAAAATGTCAAAATATCGCAATTCCGCAAGCGGAACGGAATTTGACGCCCACCCTTAGTTACTTTACTAATCGAGTCAGCAGTGAGTTGTAATATTCCATTATAAGTAAATGTTCATTTCTTCATCCCCAGTCAGGCCTGAAGGGGTCTTTGTCTTGAACCTATTGATGAGTCGTGACTCAAACCATCTCAGCTGCAGAGTTCTTTTGCCAACCCTCTCATCTCTTGGGACTGGTGCTATTCCAGAATAAATCATGTCAAGCCAGTTCTTTCCTTTATGAGTTATCATATGTTTTGCGATTGCATAGTTTGTATCTTTGTTCTGTATTGCTCTTATATGCTCTAAAACGTGTTTTTTTCAATGGACATATCATGCTGCCAATGTATCTTTTGCCACAGAAACACTCAATCAAATAGAGTACATATACTGAGTCACAGGTGATTTTTGTCATTGATCCTGAATGCTTTGTCTCTAGGATCTTCAATAACTTTAATGTTCTTGCCAACTTTGAACTCTTTGCATTTGTCGCACTTGACAAAGCCTTTTTGTTGATTCTGCAGCCAATTGTTTGATTTCTTCATGGTGAAGCGACTTTTTACCAGATTGTCCTCCAAAGATGGCGCTCTTCTGACTGTTATTATAGGCCTTGTTCCCAATTTGTCTCCAATATCCGGATCCTTCCTTAGCACGTTCCAATACTTGTTTAGAATGTTTTGGATTTTGTAACTCTCCTTGCTATAAGTTAATATCATCCTAGTGACCTCATCTTTTTTGTTGATATTCTTTTTTCCTTTGTTCTATTGTTTACGGTAATCAAACAGGAGGTATGTATGCACTACCCTAAGCCCTAAAACACTACCACCAGCACGACTCCCTACACTACCCAAACCCCACTGCACTACCCTAAACCCTACATCTACCCCAGCACAACCCCCTACACTACACAAACACCACTGCACTACCCTAAACCCTAAAACACTACCCCCAGCACGACTCCCTTCACTACACAAACACCACTGCACTGCCTTAAACCCTAAAACACTACCCCAGCACGACCCCCTACACTACACAAACACCACTGCACTACCCTAAACACTAAAACACTATCCCCAGCACGACCCCTTCACTACCCAAACACCACTGCATGACCCTAAACCCTAAAACACGACCCCCTACACTACACAAACACCACTGCACTACCCTAAACCTAAAACACTAGAACCCAGCATGACCCCCTACAGTACACAAACACCACTGCACTACCCTAAACCCTAAAACACTACCCTCTACACTAACAAACACCACTGCACTACCCTAAACCCGAAAACACTACCCCCAGCACTACCCCCTGCACTACACAAATACCACTGCACTACCCTAAACCCTAAAACACTACCCCAGCACTACCCCCTACACTACCCAAACACCACTGCACTACCATAAACCCTAAAACACTGCCCCCAGCACAACCCCCTACACTACACAAACACCACTGCACTACCCTAAACCCTAAAACACTACCCCAGCATGACCCCCTATACTACCCATACACCACTGCACTACCCTAAACCCTAAAACACTACCCCCAGCATGACCCCCTACACTACTGCACTATCCTAAACCCTAAAACACTACCCCAGTGCGACCCCCTACACTACCCAAACACCACTGCACTACCCTAAACCCTAAACACTACCCCCAGCATGACCCCTACACTACCCAAACACCACTGCACTACCCTAAACTCTAGAAACAAAAACCACCCATGCCCAATCCCCCTTACCTCTCACTCCTTGTGGTTCCTCTCTCCTTGTGGTTCCTGCTCTACTCTGAGGGGCGGTGCACGTCGTTGTGAGGAAACGGAACAGTCTCTGTTTCCTTACAACAACGTGGATCGTCTACATGTTTCTTAGAACGCATGGTCATTTGCCATACATACCTTTACAACAAAATTTGTTGTAAAGGCATGCGTGGTAAATGACCATGCGTTCTAAAGAAATGTGTAGTAATGACTTTGCGATGTACAACGCATGCGTGGTAATGCATGCGTTGTAATGGTATCGCGAAGTAAAAAAGTCATTGTAACGGCTCTTTACCGATCGAAGCTGGCCCCTGTTCTTCAGTGAGACGTTTATTTGATTAATTAGGAGGAAGGAATGTGTTTTTTTAACCGAAAAGTGCATTCCCAGCTGTTGTATTGTGAAAGTGTCCGCGTGGCCTGGTTTCACTTCCGGTGAGATAGAGGAAGAGTCTGTTTGGATCTAAAGGAGTTCTGTTGTTGGACGGGGCCGGCGCGACATGTCATCAGAAAACATAGCTAATGGAAAGCGTCCTCCCTGAAGTGTGGAGCAGTGCCATGAGAGGTCAACGAGTGTGCATCCCACCGCAGTATGACACTACTGCGTGACCCATGTGCCGCCTCCAGGGTACGGGAGGCAGAAGCGGCATCGCAGGTCCTCTTGAAGACCGTTGTAGCACTAATTCTACATTTTGCTACTAGGGCATTTTAACTTTGTTGTTCCTGCCAGATACAAAGAGAAGATCCTGTGTTATTCAGTGCCCTCGTTACCTTTTTTGTGGGTTGTGGTGCTTGTAACTTCACTGCCCTGCCGGTGCACACGACTGGGCACCCCACCTCATGTGCCATCTGCAGGGCCTCTGCCCTTGGATCACTGGTTTCAGTTTCTGGAGTGGCAACATAAACAGTTGCTCGCAAAGGACTAGCCTGAACACTTAGGTGAATATCCCCTGCACCAGCATTCCACGGAAATTCTTTCCTAGCTCTCCCACGTCGACAAGGACGTCATAATAGCATGGCTCTGCTCGCGACACCGTATGACGTCATCGGAGTCATAAGAGGACCTCGTCAGCGTGCTGACATCAGTTCTACCCATTTTTTCTGTGCCACCGAGGCAAACAGGTGGACCGAGACATTTTCACATGTATACATAGTATAATAAATATATATATATTCACTGAAAAAAACATAGGTTTCAGGCACGTTATAGTTAGAAATTAGCATTTAAAAAACCTTAGAAATTCACTGAAAAAAGCATAGGTTTCAGGGTCGTTATAGTTAGTTGGACATTTCACTCGTACAAAACCATAGTAATTCCCCCGTTATAGTTAGTTCAGCTAACTATAACTCGCGCGCCCGCAATGCACTGCTGATGACGTCACATATTACATCACTCATGACATGTACAGTGACATCACTCATGACATCACTGATGACATCTCAAATTACATCACTGATGACATCATCCAGTGAATGTGTGTTTTTCTGAAAATTAAATATGTTTTATATATGTATATCTCAAGGTCGATGGAAGAATAAATGGGTATATAAGTGTCTAAATGGATGATTTTGTTTGTAAAATTGATTGTATAACTGACTGATTAAGTGTATCTTAGTGAATACATGGGTTAGTGAGTAATGTTTAAATATGTAAATATCTGTATCAGTCTCTCACTTTGTGTATAAGTGGCTGCATGGGTTGGTGAGTAGCTACATGAGTGTCTATATGGGTTATTAGTTGGTTTTTTGAGTTTCAGTATGAGTGTCTGAGTGTCTTTATGGTTCGGTGTGGGTATTACTTAGTGCATAGATGCATGAATGAGTGACTCACTGTTTGTATGTGTGGAAGACAGCATGTGTGCAGGACTGTATAGGTGGATGAGTGTGTGTATGGGTGTGTTAGTGAGTGAATGACTGTCTCAATAGTGTCTTTATGAGTAACTACATATGTTTTAAACTAGCATATGTGAGTATTGGTGTACATAAGTGAGTATATGTGAGAGCGAGAAATTGGAAGAGTTCCTGTACAAATAAGTAGGTGTTTCTATAAGTGATTGTTTAAGAGAGTAAGTATATGTAAGTTTCTGTAGAAGTAAGTGTGGCAGTGTGTGTATAACTGTATATGCAAGTAAATGGATGTTTGATACTTTGTTTACATGTGTGACTATGTGTGTGAGTAACTCTATGGATGAGTGGCAGCGTGTAACAGGATGTATAGGTGTATGAGTACATATGATGAGTGAGTACATGTATGAGTGACTGTATAGGGACTGTTGGTGAATGAGTGGATGTGTGTGTAGATCTTGGAATTACTGAATAGGTGTGTTGTAACTGGTATTGGTATGTCCATTGTTTTGAAAATGTTAGTTTGTATTTTTGAGTGTGTGTATCAAAGGTTATATTAGGGTCAGAGGGGGTCTGCCACTCTATCACAAGGATGATGTCATGAGTGATGTGATTTGAGATGTCACTGACCATGTTATGAGTGATGTAATATGTGACGTCATCAGCAGTGCATTGCGGGCGTGTGAGTTATAGTTAGCTGAACTAACTTTAACAGGAGAATTTCTATGGTTTTGTACGAGTGAAATGTCCAACTAACTATAACACCCATGAAACCTATGTTTTTTTCAGTGAATATATATATATATATATAACACAAACAACCTCCTCCGAGCACAGGAGCCTCCGACCCTCCAGGGCGGCCTCAGAAAAATGGGCTCATCAAATCACCAACATGAAAAGAAGCTATAAGACCCAGTTCCGGTGAAATGGCATTTAATAAAAGACACAGCAGCACATCATGCTTCCTTTTTCCCTCACGCGTTTCGGCGTTCATTTGCCTTGCTCACAGGTGGAAGTAATTAGCAAAGTGCTTACGTGCATGCTTTAAAATATATATAAAGAGAGGGGGCTGCAAGGCTCCCCTCCCCAAACCTATTATGGCTCTGGTGGCCCCATCCACCAGGGTCACTTATGTTTTAAAGGGGAGGAGGTCGCATGACCCCCTCACCTGAGCCTCTTTACGCCTTGAGGACCCCATTCCGCAAGGCCTTTTTTCTTAAAGGATGGGGTTGTGGGGTTCATCTTCCCAAGCCATCACAGGCCTTGGGGGGCCCATACCAGGGTCAAACTTATAAAAAAGGGAAGGGTGCCATGTGGCCCCCTCCTTGAGTCTCTTTAGGCCCTATAAACCCCATCCCCTAGAGCCTTTTCCTTTTAATGGGGAGGGGGCCAGTTTGGCCCCCAAGACTTTAAAAAGCCCTGAGGACCCCATCCCCCTGGCCACTACTTTTCTTAAATGGGAGGGGTCTGCACAGCCCCCTACCAGAGCCATAGACTCCCCCGAGAATCTCGTTCACCTAGGCCTGCAAAGTTTTAAAGGTGGTTGCCCAGGTGCCCACCCAGGGCACCCATCATACACTCATTGTGAGCCGCAGGGGGATCCCTAGGGCCCCGGCAGCCCCAGCCAGCTCCCCTTATGCTGTGGGAGCTGGCCCTGCTCCTGCCCTTGGTGCCCCCTCACCTTATTGAATGCAATGGTGGGTTCCCCAGGCCTATAATGACTCGAGGAAGGGGACTGAGGGCCACCTTCACATAATAAAAGAAAGTGGCCCTAGCCACCATTTTCTTTTCTATCCTGCAGGAGTCTTGTTGGATCGTGGTGGAAACTGATGATTTTGGGGGGATTTTAGCCTCTGGAGGTAATCCCTCTGATCCCCCCACTGGTTGTAGG
Source organism: Triturus cristatus (assembly GCF_964204655.1). NCBI lineage: Eukaryota > Metazoa > Chordata > Amphibia > Caudata > Salamandridae > Triturus > Triturus cristatus. The sequence continues at coordinate 256,743,028 of NC_140586.1, forward strand.
GGGCAGGGAAACCCTACTCTGCCTCATTATATGTATATTTTTTTAACATGTTCAGGACAGGGGACTAAGTACCCGAGTCCTGTAATGGCTGCCGTCAAATTTTTTTTGATGTTACTGGCAGCCAATCTGAGTGTTGGGCCAACTGGTTTCGGGATATGTGACCCTTCATCAGCCAGGCTTGCTTGAATCCAGTGGCACAGTGAGCAAGGGACCCACGTCTGGGCATACCCATCCCACTTAGGGCGAAAAGTGTAACTGCAACAAATGATGGACGAAATGCTGAATGATTCAAACATTCTCCCCCAGTCAAGAGATTTGGGTTAAATCCATCGTTCTTTTCCCACTACGCCACCCCAGTTTGGACCCAGCCATATGCAAATTTGTCTTGACCCAGTGCCTCATGGGAACAGTCCAGACCGAACTGCCAAGCCAGGTCCTCAAAGGACCGGAAACAAACATCCTGGGACTGGTTTCGGGATATGTGACCCTTCATCAGCCAGGCTTGCTTGAATCCAGTGGCACTATGAGCAAGGGACCCACGTCTGGGCATACCCATCCCACTTAGGGCGAAAAGTGTAACTGCAACAAATGATGGATGGAATGATGAATGATTCAAACATTCTCCTCCAGTCAAGAGATCTGGGTTAAATCCATCGTTCTTTTGACCACTAGGTCACCCCAGTTTGGACCCAGCCATATGCACATCCATGAAGAACCTGGCCTGGCAGTTCGGACTGGACTGTTCCCATTGGGCTCAGGGTCAAGACTGATTTGCATATGGCTCCTGTGCTCCCCATGCCACTGGAGTCAAGCTATCCTGGCTGATGAGGGGTGAAACCCCGAAACGGGTCCTAGGATGCTTGTTTCCAGTCCATAGAGGACCTGGCCTGGCAGTTCGGGCTGGACTGTTCCCATTTATTTGCATATGGCTGGGTTCAAACTGGAATGGCATGGTAGCAAAAAAGCGATGGATGTAGGCCCAGATCTCTGTATTGGGGTGAATGCATGACATTGTTCTACATTCTGTCCATCAATTGTTCTTTTTGCTATTTTTAAACTGGCACTTCTTAGAGAGTCTCTGGAGCCTCTCATGATTTATAAATATTTTGACTCTTAATTTAAAAAAAACCTACTGACCGGATTTACACCAAATCATAAAAAGCACAATCTGCGCACCAAAATCTAGCTTCATGCTAAATTTGGTTTAATTCCGTTCATCAGTTTTTGCTGTAGCCCTGCCCAAAGAAGTGTTTTGAAAATGCATGGGGATTTTGAGTTTCGGGACCCCCTTTCTACTCGGACCCTGCTTGATGGATCACCCCTAAAATTTCCATGAACACACTAATCAAAACAGCACATTTTTGTAAAGTTTCGGTGAGATTCGTCAAACGGGGCCAAATCTATTAGCAAAACAAAAAAAAAGCACTTTTCCTATGGAAAAGGTGACCTAACTATCATCAACCAGTGGTGACCACCACTGGGTAATATATATGCGCACACATACTATATATGTATCTATTGATATGTCTTAGTGTCCTATAAAGGGGGCCCTTACTAAAATAATAATAATTTGTTTTCTCTAAAGTGTTTCATACCGCATGTTTGACGTTTCTAATTGCTGGATGTAATAAGCTTTCCTATTGTCCAATGTTTGTACCTGGAAGTATGGAATTCATACTAGTGACCTGCAAGCGCCATTACTGGTCAACTCCAGCGGCCATGTATTTATGTATACTGTATGCATTGTCTTTTTACTAAAGGACGTAAACTAAGGAATAATGCTATGTCGAACCCGGCACTGCCATAGGGAAACTGAGATATGATACCCATATGACATGCAGAGTTTTGCCAATATTTTTCTCATGAAAACCGTGATAAAAATTCGGCATTATTTTCGTGAGGTCACTTCAAACATACAATGGGGCAGAATTACAAGCCCCTTGCGCCAACTTTACGCTGCCGTTGCGTAACTGCTGTGTCGCAGCGGCATCGTAAACAATGCGCCACGATGCGACATATTTACAATGTGACGCATCTAGGGAGATGCATCACGTTGTAAAGCCCTGGGCTACATTATACCTGCGTCAGGTATAATGGATGCAGGGTGGGCGTTCCGTCGCAAGGAAGCCTCGTAAAAGTGACTCACTGAAATCTACAAGATTTTACTGAGTGACTTTTACGACGCCACTGCGTCACAACCTTGAGCCTGCTTGAATTAGGCGTAAGGAGTGACGCAGCATGGTTGGAATAGGCATTCCTGACCACTGCTGGAGTTGCGTCTTGCTTACGACACGACTCCAGCAATGCTTTTCCTTTCCGACAAAAGATGTGTCACGCATCTGTCTTTTCTTGCGCCACAGTGCGCCGCATCGTAAATGCGGTGCATCCATGGTGGCGCAAGGCTATTTTTACGTCACGCAAATGAACTGGCACATCTGCGAATATGCAGAGATGCGCCCGTTCTTGTAAATCTGCCTCAATATATTTTAGAAGGGGCGCAAAATAAAACACTATGTGAAAATGCCCAATTGCTTCCAATATCGCTGCTCTTAACAAAAACAATAATTACATTATATGCGAAATAATTCAAACACATCTACCTACGTGAAGCAAACACGGAATTTTATGAATGGCCTACTTCGGTTCCCTGCATTTTTGCGGCTGTCCGTGGCCCACGCGGGGGGCCAATCAAGAGGGCCTCTAGTGCCATCTGGGCACCAACTCACCCCCTTCTCTATATACGAGGACTCAGGGAGGAGTCCCCCCAGCCTGGCCTGTGGCGCGCTAGGCGTGTCACTTCCGGCGCGCCAAGGATTGGGGGGTATATAGGCCTCCCCCGCAATCCTGGCATCCTGTTTCGCGCCGGACACGCCGTCTTCGGACACGCCGTCGTTAGGGGTCGTGCGATTGTCATCGTTCATTATCGGGTCGAGAGGCTGTTGAGTGTGAGGTGAGTCTTCCATCCCCCGGCCCCCAGCATGGGCCACCGGCAGTTGGAGCCCGCCACAGAGGTTAGCTCAGGGCTTCTTGGGCCAGCCTGGCTTGGGAGCCGGTCGCGGCCTTGAGCTTGCGGCTGGGGGCACAAGGTGGGTCGACTGGGTCCGCAGAGGAAGGGGTCCCGGCAGCAGCAATGCGTCATGCAGGGGGTTCAGGGAACACCATGGCCCCCAGCTAGCCTCACCTCTCTCTCTTCGAATCTCGGCATTATTTTCCCGCTCGAAGGAGCCCCCTCTTGACCGAACCCCACCCCCCCTTCTCGTTCTTTGCGGCCACGCTTTAAGGGACGCTTGCCGTTCTGTGTCGGGTAGTGCTGTGGGCCCCGGATGGTGGGGGAGGCGGCCATTAGCCAGCATGCTGCAATAGAGCAATGCGGGGCTAATTGCGACGGGGGGGGGTCAAGAGCATGGGGATACCCTTCCACCGCCATGTGTTGCCATCCCCAGGAACCCCCGAAGGGGCTCTGTCCACCATTGTCAGTTGCCGGCAGCGCCGGATTCAGGCCTGTTAGCCACCCTCGATAGGGGGCTTGCTGCTACGCGGGGGAGAGGGTGGCGAGCACCGGGTGGTGCCCCCCCTTCCCTGCTCCTGGTCACAGGCCCAGGGCTGGCAGTCATGCCCGGGACTGATGGGGGGTTAGTTGCAGCAGGGTCGCCCCCTCTTGTGTCTTCCACCCATCCTCGATTCCTCTCAGAGCTCTTAAACCTCTGACGCCTCATCGGGCTCCACATGCTCCGCTCCCCCGACTCCCCCATTCTCACTCCCTCGGGTGGGCTCGCGCTTATTCCTCTGCTCGCACAGCCCCTTGGGCCCTGCAGTCCAGGAGTGGCGACAACTGCGGAGGGTGATAGCGTGGGGCAGGATGCCCAGTCACCATGCTCGGTTTTCCCATCTGTTGGTGGTCTGGGGTACGAGCGCGTGGCTCCCCTTCCCCGTGCTTGCTCACCGTTGTCCGCCGTCCTGTTTGCTGGCCCTTGTTTAGAGCAGTGGGTTGGCAGGTTAGTAGGGAGAGGGGAGCAGCGGTATGCCCGGGCTCCCTCATCTGCCTCTGTTGGGGGGTGTTTGGGCAAGCGGGGGGACGTTGGTGAGAGCGTGGCTCCCCCTCCTGAGTGCCCGGTCACCGGCACCTGCCGGCGCGGTTCTTGGCCCTGGTATAGAGCTTTGGGGGGCAGGTTGGGCAGAGGGGAGGCAGCGGGATGCTCATGCCTTTGAAGTAATCTAATAGTAATCACAAGGGCCACACTTACCAGTGGCCCACAATATCAAGTCAATAATAAGCAGTTGGCAACATAGAAGGTTCAAGCGTTTATTGGCCACAACAGAACTCTACATAGAGGAGCCTCATCGAACCTCACCCATCAGGTGCGCCGAGGAAGACTGCTGGCTCCTTGACAGAACCACACTTATATACATTACAGATTCAGCATACAAAGCATTGCAAGTGGAAAAGTACCAGTTAGCCCTAGAGCTCCTGGATGAGCTCATACCGTCTGCACACATAAGGTTACTATCTCTTCGGAGAAGGTCGGCAGGGTGACTCCCTTTCGTCTCGGGCTTAGAGGAATGTCTCTTGATACTCCCTTCTGCAGATGTGACCTTGGGCCTCAGTCGTAAATACAATTCACCCTGTCTTTAAGCTGGTACGAGCTAAATTATACAGATGGTGTTCAAAGAGAACCACGTGACCTGGGCACAGCTAGTCATAATCCAAAATGGCCGTAGTGTGGCTTTTCGGCCCTTTCGATCATACAGGAGACTATAAGGAATAGGCCATCTTATGAAGCAGTTCTAGTGTGCAAAGAGGGAGATACTACCCAAGATACGTTATGCTAACTTTACATACTGGCCCGAATCCCACAGAACGGCCCTTTTTAGCATAATGTAGCTATCCATGGCACTATTCTTCGGAAATTCCCTCGTCTATTTGCATTATGTCATGTATCTCTTTCTGAACTAATTGAGCGTCTACCTTACCAGAGTTCACTTTAGGAGTAGGTAAGGCAAGGCGAACTTGGGTGGCTCAATAGGAGCAACAAGCGGGCCCACATTGAATGCAGATACAACAGGTGAAAAGGAAACCTCCTATTCCTAGAAGGACCATGAAGATTTTCCAACCCCAGGTGGTAAGGAGATCCCAGAACCAGCCTGAAATAGACCAGGTACCGGTCTCCGTGTGAATCTCGGATGCCAATCGATGTAACTTCTGTATGGCCAGATGGACTGAGGGGGCGGAGTCAGGTATATATACACAGTAGGAGCGGCCAATCACTCTACATGCTCCTCCGCGATCGGCTAGGATAACGTCTAAAACAAGGCGGTTCTGAAGTGTCACAAGTCTGGTCGCTTGAAGCTCAACTGTGATATTGGTCAATATCCCAGCAGTGGTATTTACTACTCCCTCTACTACCCTGGGCAGTCTTCTAATTTCTTTACTGGTCAGAATGGGTCCCCAGATAGGCAGAACTCCCTTTAATATATCAACAAAATGTTGGGCGGGGGTATCAGTCTGGTCAGTGACATCTCCATCGGTGTTTACTGAGTCTAAACCTCCTCGATTCAGCGAGTGGGATTTATGATAATCAGAAGGCGCTATATAAACAGGAGGGTATAAGAAGGATAAGTAGCATTTACCTGACCATCCTCTGGGAAGCCAAGTGTAAGCGTTTTCCCCACACACAAAATATACATTCGGCGGGGTGAGTATAGGCGGGCTGCTAAAGGTTTGTAATCTATAAGTATAGTTACACCTACTATAACCAACAAATAAATGGCCAGTACCATGTATGCAAAAGGAGGATGAGCTGTTCAATACAGGGACCGGGATGATTCTTTCATTTGACACATTTCGCTCCTGGAAATATCTGAAATACTCAGTAAAGTTGAAGGACACAAAATCTGATACTTCATCCCTCAGCCAGGTGTCATTCTCATGTTCCGTATATACATTCATACAAGCGGTGGGATCCAGGGTACCGTCCGTACCCTCGGCATTGGGAGTGAATCCCTGGTGTCTTTCTATATAGGCCAGAATCAGATCATAATCTTTTTCTGAGAATCGGTGCCCATCAACAGCATAATGTTCATACATCATCGATAATAATCTAAACCAGGCTTCACAACTGCCTAAATATGACAACGGCATTGAAATGAACAGATCATGTTTGTGCATTACTTAGGGGAGGAGCCCACATACCCAACAGTTTGTGGTATTCGTTGAACTGTGGGTTTGATGTAACATTTCAATGAAAGCATTATTCACATAGGTCTGGCGGTGTCTTTCTTTATGTGGGGCAAAAGTCTGAAAATGGTGCTCCTCGGGGACGGGGGTGGTAGCTATCAGGGTATGCACAGGATAGCGGAATTCTAGATAAATGAACATTCCTAGGCATAACATTAATGAAACAACTATTATGACAATAAAAACAATCTTGGCACGCAAGCTCCAAGTAGAAAACATTGCCAAATGTGGATACAAAGGGCGGTGCACTATGGGACGCTCCTCTTCAGGGACAAAACGAGCAAAAGGGTACATTCTCACTAAAAGTCCAAATATAATCTCGGGGAAACGGAAAATCTATAAGCAGTCCAACCTGCCGGAGGGTGCTTCTTTCCTGTGTCCGTTATAGAGCCTCACAGGCAGACTCCTATTGTTCCATGTAACACGAAAAAGAAAAAATGAACACAAAAACTTCTCGCGTCGGAGTTGTACTTGACGCAACTCTTGTAGAAAGGAAAACTCCACCTGGGCCCCCACTAATCAACCAATGTCTCTATCTTCTTTCTGAACAGAGCAACATCAAAAGTTCCAGGCTCTCAACGGGTTCAGTCCAGTGTTTTTACCTATTCCCAGAGATTACTCAGATCTCTCACTTTCATTCTCTAGCCTGAGCCTGGGATCTTTGCTTTCGGCCGGGGCCGCAGGTTATAGCGAACATGACCCGGTGTTTCAGGATTAATGAAAAGAACAGGCACCGTGGGGTCAGGTAAAGGGTCGAGTGTGTGACTTTCCCTGTCACCTATTGCAATCCTAGGTGCCTGATTACCTTTTGCAAATGTCGCCGAACTCCCGACACCCTCCACTCGCCCATCCGTTTCTCCTTGGGCTTCTGGGGAAGGTGACTCTTCGGTCGGTTTATCTCTCTGGTCCCGTTGGTCATCCGGCAAAGGAAGCGGGACCTTTTTTAGATGGGATACGTGGATCCAATGCCGCTTCCCTTCAACCTTCACAGCCGTCCTCGTGGCCAGAAGCACCTGGAAAGGCTTGGTCCAGCGTGGGTCTAGACTCGATTTCCGTTGGTAGTTCCGAACCAGGACCCACTGTCCAGGCTGCACGCCGTGTCCGGGACCCTCCGGCAGAGGCTGCAGCACTGCTGTTATCTGTTGATGAATGGAACGAAGATCTTTAGTTAGTGCATAAAGGTAGTCTGCCAACATAGGGTACTCGATGTCTCTAAGGGATTTTGGTCGTGGCACACCCCATACATTAGCGGGCCTACCAAATATCACTTCATATGGCGATATTCCACTGCGGGAGTGGGGGGTAGTCCTTACAGATAGTAAAGCCAGGGGTAAGAGATCAGGCCATTTCAGACCTGTGGTGTCCTGCAGCTTAGCCAATTTCAATTTGAGGATCCCATTATATTTTTCCACCAATCCTGCTGATTGGGGATGGCGAGCCGCATGAAACTTCTGCTGTATTGCCAGACCCTTGCAAACATGTTCAACAAGGTCAGCATTGAAATGTTTCCCATTGTCACTCCAAATCACCCGGGGTTCCCCATAGCGAGGAAAGAACTCTTTTACTAGGGCCTTTGCAGTGGCTAGGGCAGTATTTTCCTTGGTAGGGTACGCCTCCACCCACTAGCTAAACGTACAAACCACCACCAAAACATATTTAAGATTGTTAACCCGTTCAAACTGAATGAAGTCCATTTGTAGCACCTCAAAAGGTAGGGTGGGTGGCGCAAAGCTACCAGTCAAAACAGGGATGCTACCCCCTGGGTTATGCTGCAGACAAATCATGCAATTCTGAACTAGTTGCTTCGCAGTCCTATGGATGTTGGTGTTATACCACACAGGATCCAGTATTGCGCAAATACCTTGAATCCCCACATGTGCGGGACCGTGTGCCATGGACACGACCGCATTCACAAATGCACTCGGCAGCAGCCACCTACATCTTTCTGATAGATCAATCCAGCATCCATTGTCATCCAGCTTTCCTATCTGCTCTTGCCAGTATTTTAGTTCTTCAGGGGTTGCTTCTAATTGCAATTCTCTTACGCTGTCTATAGTGTTACTGAATGCCTCTGCTTCTATCATCCCTTTATGTGGACTCGTTACGAACATGGAAGTAGTATTGGATTGGGCAGTCTCTTTAGCGAATTACCCTTACCTACATCATCAACTACTGCTTTATGAGCACTGCATTTAACAACAGCTATGGCTTGGGGCAGGGTCAGGGCGGCTAACAACCTCAAAACCAACTGACCATTCTTTATCTTCTGACCATGGGATGTAAGGAAACCTCTCTCCGCCCACAATCTCCCAAAGCTATGTGCTACGCCAAAAGCATACTGGCTATCGGTGTAGACATTTATCCTTAACCCTTCACCCAACTCACAAGCCCTCAGTAGTGCGACTAACTCAGCAGCCTGAGCCGATCGATAAGGTACCTTGGCCATCTCAACTACTGTTTGCAATGTGGTGATCGCATAAGCAGTGGTCGTAGTGCCATTGGGTAACCGAAAACATGAGCCATCGACATACAATTCCCCTTGAGGGTCAGATAAGGGAATATCTGTCAAATCTATCCGCCCCTTCATTTCTTCTTCTGTCCGAAATATGCAATCATGTATATCTTGACTGTGATCCTCCGGAGGGAGGGGTAGTAACGTGGCAGGGTTCAGGGTGACACATCGTTTGATAGAGATGTGTGGTGGAAACAGGGTCAATTCGTACCCCGTAAGACGCGCATTAGTTAAGTGCTGTGTCCTGTTCAACAATGTGTCCACAGCGTGGGGCACCATCACTGTCAGATCTGTATTCAGGACGAGTCCTTCCGATTGTCGGATCACCACTGCAACCGCAGCCGTGGCTCTCAGGCAACTGGGAAGTGCCCTGGCGACATTATCCAATACCGCCGAAAAGTATGCACAAGGTCTTTGCTTACCACCAAATCCTTGTGTTAACACTGAAAGCGAGCAACCGTCCACCTCATGCACGTAGAGTACAAAAGGCTTCCGGTAATCAGGGGTGCCAAGCACAGGGGCAGAACAAAGAGCAGATTTCAGAGAAACAAAAGCATTCTGACATTCAGCTGTCCAAGGTAAAGGTTCATGCACATCTTTAGTCGTTAGATGCAGGAAAGGTTTAGTCAGTAAGGAATAGTTAGGAATCCATTGGCGACAGTAAGAAGTTATGCCAAGCAAAGCGTGGACATCACGTTGCGTGCAAGGAACTGGCATGTTAGATATGGTTAGAATACGATCAGGAGTCAGTCGTCGTCCCTCCTTCGACAGGAGATGACCGAGATAGGTCACCTCTGGTCGACAATATTGAAATTTCGACAACGAAACTTTATTACCAATTCAATTCAAATACTTTATTCAACACTTAAGTTGTAAAAGTGACATAAAAACAATGTACACATGATTCCAATACAGATTTACATTTTAAAATGCATGTTGTAAAATAGCATATAATAAAATTATCAGTACGCAAAGATACATTGATAAACCAGCCCACATGATATGTCAATCCAGTCAATTGCCTAGTGAAGAATCACTTTGTCATTTAATCAGTTTAGACCGAATTGCCCAAGCCCACTTAATATATTTTGACATTGCAATAGTAATGGTCGGGCTTGGGTCAGTAGACAAGATTCTTATAGCTACCTCATATCTTCGGATGCCCATCAATCGACAAACAGGTAGTACCCATTTCTTACGTGGAATGGTATACAACGAGCAAAAAAGGACAAAGTGACTCATAGATTCAGTCTTGTCCAAACACTTTGGACACCTATTTTCAGACCCCGCTGCCCAATGGGATGTAAATGAGCGCACCGGGAGTGTGCCTATCCTAAACTGGAAAAAGAATTTACGATCAGACGGTACTTCAATTAAGCCCCAATATGGTTCCAGTCTGACATCAACCTTAAATTCCAGGAATCTGCCGGTTAGAGTAGATGAGCACCCCTTAGCAAATAATTCTAGGCCGATCATCTCCCAATATATAATTTTCAAAGAGTCTTTTGAGGGGAAAACTGCATTAGAAGGGTCGTCCCATAGATCTCTCAGCCCCATGCGATATAATAATAATTTTACTGATTTCAGCCATTCAATCTTATGGGAAGTATCTTTTTCTTTAATTTCCTTTAAGCCCGTTGCACAGTGACCAAGCTCATCAGTTGTCATACCCTACACCAGTATAGCAAGGGACGCAGATAGGCTACGTCTTGCAAGGGTTTTAAGCCAAGATCACAAAAAAGAGGTATCAAGGGAGTGCTCTGGGGAACGCCAACAGCTTTCCGAATAAACTCCTTTTCCATGGTATTTAAACGCTGTGGATATCTACCATATCCCCACAACTCAGACCCATACAGAGCCGAGCTACGAATCTTCATCTTATAGATCTCTAAAAATGGCTCCATTGGTTGAGACTGCGAGGTTTTAAAACGTTTCATTAACATACCAGTCTGTTGTTGGAGTTTCAATAACGAAAGATCTATATGGTTATTCCAATGCATATTTTTCTGCAGAGTTACTCCCAGATATGTAAATGCATCTACCTGCTCTAGTGGGGATCCATTCATTAACATTACGCCTTTAAATGGCCTATACATTTTGTTGGGTCTAGGACAATTAAGCACCATGAACTTGGTCTTTGTGACATTGATTTCTAGTCCACGCAATAGGCAAAACTCTTCGAAATGCCGCAAGGTAAGCTGGAGGCCACTCGGAGTTTTCGAAATCAGCAGAGTGTCATCCGCGAACATGAGGACCGGGACGCGAGCTCCTGCCAAAGCTGGGGCATCAGTGGAGACACGGGAGAGGAACTCGGCCACCCCGTTGACGAAGAGTGAGAACAGAGTAGGTGCCAAGACACAACCCTGCCGAACACCCCGCTCCACGGGGAAGGAATCCGTGACCTCTCCCGGGCTACCCCAACGTACCCGAGCGAAATTGTCCTCATGTAGGCGGATGACAAGTGCCAGCAACTCCGGTGCCATCCCCAGCTCCCTGAGTACCTGCCACAGTTTGCCACGCGGGACCAGATCAAATGCCGCCCGCAGGTCGACAAATACTGCGTACAGGACGCCTTTGTCCAATACCACTGTCCTCCAGTATAATATTAGGAATCTAAAAACCTGGTCAATGGTGCTGGTCTTGGGACGAAAGCCAGCCTGTAGAGGGCTCAAAATATTAGCATCCTCCATCCAGGACTGGATTTTGCCCAAGACCAGCCGTCCAACGATTTTTTGTATGACATCTATTAGGCTGATAGGCCTGTAGTTGCTAGCCAAAGTCTTGTCTCCTTTTTTGTATATCGGGACTATTTCGGCGCCTTTCCAAGATTGAGGTATGGCCATGCCCTGGGCAATAGCATTGGCCAGATAGGTAATGTAAAGGCGCCATCTCTGTCTATCATATACAAACACATCTACAGGAATAAGATCCATACCCGGTGCCCGACCCAGATTTGCAGTATCGAGAGCTCTATCTACCTCTTTACTGCTAAAAGGTGGCTCTTTATAGAAGCCGAGTTCATATTCAAATGGGCTATCATCTCTGTCTTTAGCATATTGGCATTTAAAAAACTTTATCCAGGAGTCTTGGGGAACACAATTATGTGGACTTTCTATAACTTCCCCCCTTTTCCACTTAAAAATCTCCCAAAACTTCTTTTGATTCTTTCCAGTACATGTTATCTTAAGATCTTGCCATTCACTCTCCTCCCACTCTTTTTTGGCGTTCCATTGTACCCTCTTATAATTACTCCGTGCTTGCCTTATTTTATTCGAGTCCTTTTGTTTAAGCGCAGTTCCTAGTTCTTCCCGGGCTTGTTTACAATTACTATTAAACCAATTCACTTGCTTTTTTTTATAGGACCGTTTTACTAAAGTTGTTTCACAGAAATAGTTTTTGAGTTTAGCAAAAAATGTAGTGTGTATATTCTCTACAACTAGGTAGGGTTGGCTATTATTACAATCCATCCCCATTAGTATCAACACCTCATCCAGACTGTTTTTTATATTGTCCACAAAGTCGGGTTGTTGTAAAACTTTTTCCCACTTCAGGTGGCGTTCATCATTTCTTAGCCGAATAGGCAAACCTTTCGTAGTAGTTACCTTTTCTGATCTTTCTCCCAATCCTGATCTAAAATAGGCTATTAATGGGTTATGGTCACTTTCGATTCGAGGTTTTACCATCATATCCTCAAGGTCATGCCACATCCCAAGATGGACCAAAATATAGTCTATAGTGCTAGACTTAGTGCCATTATCAAAGGTTTTGCACCTCGCCCTATCAGAGGTTGTCCTACCATTTGCCGCCCTCAGTTGGTTGGCCAGGCAGAACCCCTTAAGATACAGGGCAGCCTCAGTCCATTTACTTACTATCGTTGTCTCGAGTTGCGGGATGCCCCATCTTAGGTCCTCCTCCTCCGTTAGGAGCAGGTCATGATGACCCAACGGTTCGAAGATCGTATTAAAGTCACCTGCTACAAGTGGGAACGCATCAATTGATCTTGACTCGACAAGAAAGTTAAGTGTTGATACCACCTCCGACTTTTTACCACCCGGTAGACCTCTAGCATAGACATTGTAAATGTCTATACACGAGTTCGATGGGAAGTTTAGCCTTATTCCTAGTATATCGTTATTCTGGTTTGGGAAGGGTTGGATTTTACACTTTATGGATTGTTTAACCCATATGACCAAGCCTCCTACTGGACGACCCTTTGTCCTTTTGACTGCAGGGACATAAAAATTCAAATAGCCTATCCTAAACACGGGCTCTACCGACCATGTCTCCAGGAAGAGGCAGATATCATGGTCATCGATAAAATCAGTCCATAAAGGTGACACTAATTTGGATCCTATGCCAGCCACGTTCCAGGATAAAAACATTGTACATCCTACAGCACTAAGGGTCCCTTTAGGTAGTCCTATATTCATACCAGGTGATTTAAGGGCAGATATTCCCTGTCCAAACTCAGGGCAGGAATCTTGCTCCACAACCCTGGTAGATTGTCTTGCGACAGCAAACGTATTTGTATCACTGTCGCCTCTAGGGTTCGGCGTTCTTGATGTCTCGCCCAATTTCTTTCCATGATCTGTCTCTGGGACTACATACTCCTTATCGAGACTAGGGCAACCATTACTACACTTCTGTCAATCACAATCAGTCAGTCCAGACAGCACATCATATCGGTTAAATGACCTAATGTCCCCCATTAGTTGACCCATTTGCATTGCTCTCCCTCCAGGTGTCCCAAACAAAGGCAAAGGGGCCGGAGCATAAAAGTAAGACAGTGATACCGTTCTAACTGGGGATGAGAGATCAGCATTCTGGGACCATCCACAAATATGATCAACACAGTGTTTATCTCTAAAATTGATAATGACACAGTCTCCCTTGATTGTCTTAGGTTTGCTGCCCACCCAGTTTACCCTCCTAGCGAATAAAATTTCAGCTCGCATGTAGCCCGGCAGTGGGCGTTTGGTATTGAGCCAGAATGTACATTTGTTTTTTAAAGCCCAATACGTCTCCCTAATACCATTTGCCAAAGGCGGAACACCGATCAAGACAACTACATATGGGGCAGCCTCAGGGGGAAGATGTATGTCAATCAGGTCCGAAGGGGTCTGAGCCGAAAATTGTGCCTGTACGGGCTGTTCAACATTATTTGTTGCGGTAGATAAACTTCTATTAGGTCCGTCGCAGGCTAGATTGGTTTTTGAGTTAATTTCTCCCTTTTTCTGATTGGCTTCCTTCCCTGCATCATGTTTTTCTATGACTCCTTGTGATTTGGTATTTACAACAGCATCGTCTTGGGCATTCTTGACATGTTTAGACTTGCTGCAACGGGTTTGTTCACTAACACATTCCAATTGGGAATTCGGTTCACTTCCACCAACCCGCTGCCGTGCCGTAGACCATGCAAGTTCCATGCACACAAGTGTACTTTCGATGGACCCCAGCCTTTCATAGATAGGAGCACATGCGTTTTTTAGAATACTATCCAATTTCTTCCAAAACGCTTTGTCTCCCTGTTTTGCAAGATCATCTCCCTCAGATAGCAGTGGATTTTGCCTTTCTTCACTTGTAGTGGTTTGGTAACGTGAAACAACGTCTTTTCCTGAGTTAGTCACTGAACCAGGATTCCCCTTTTTGCCTACCAGAGTCTGCTGGCCACCTCTACATTTATTTTTCCCAGTTAGGCCTGTGTACTGTTTGACAAGACCCCCCTTGGCGCTACTTGCAGATCGGGTCTTAATAGTTGATAAGGACTTAGATTGTGAGACAGTAGTAGTATCAACTGCCAACCCTTCCGCCGTTTCACCCAGCATTTCAAATAGGGGGGGGGGGGGGTAGATGATATAGTTACACTGTTAGACACTTCCTTCAAGGGGGATATTGACGCTACAGTTGTCTGGCTAACAGACGTGTGACACGGTGGAGATCTAGAGTTAGCAATATTTCCCAATGATGATCTCTTGTCACATAAAACATCCAGAGACAATCTTTTTTCAGTTAGCTCTATATCCTTAGCCAAGGCTGACTGGACACGCACAAGGAAATTGTCAAGGGTTCCCATCAAGGCTCCTCCGGTTGACTGCGAGGGTATTCCTTCTCTATTTCCAGGCTTACTCATTGCAAGATGTGCGTGAATCAATACAAGGGCCAGCTGGTGATAGGGACTTAGGATCCCCCAGTGAGCAAGACCTCACCATACAGATCTTCCTCGGCAAATGTTAGTAGGTGGGCCCGGCCCGGCCTCAATCGGTCTCGGACGGGCTCAGACGGGCCCGCCCTTGGCCCGGGCTTCGCCCGGCGGGCGCCCGCGCGCGTCCCGCGAAGCGGGGGCCGTGAGCAGTTTTGAAGCGTCTGGGCGTCTAGGCGTGGCGGGAAGAGAACACAGCAGATGTCAATTTCAGGGCTGCTGGTCCTCGCAGTCCCGTCGTGTATGCCTGCCCAGCAATAACGTGGAACCAGTCTTTTTCCAAAGGTAGGTGGAGACTGCTTGGCTCGTAGGGACCTGGGCTCTTAAGTATTCGCACTTGGGAGGATTCAAATGCACTGACGCTCCTTCACGAACGGTACCATGGTCTGCCAAGTGCTGTAATAACGCAGTCGTCGCCATTCGGCAACCATGCTCAGTATCAGAGGCCACGAGAAGATCGTCCACATACTGCACTAAAACGTTACCGGGTGGCAAGGTTAATGTGTCCAACAACGTTTTAAGCGCTTGGCTGTAAATACTAGGACTCTCTGTATAGCCCTGTGGGGCGCGACAAAATCTGAAGCTGCGACCTCCTAAGGAGAAGCCGAAAAGATAACGACTATCTTGATGTATAGGAATACTGAAAAAGGCGTTTTTCAAATCAATGACAGAGAAAAATCTAGCCGTCGGGGAAATCATTGTCAAAATAGTAGTGATGTCAGGCACCACGGGATATTGGGGTACGACAATCTTATTTATTTCACGTAGGTCAATCAGGAAACGATAAGTATCAGCATAATCAGGACTCTGATCTATCGGGGCCCGTTTAAGAATAGGAAGAATGGGGCTGTTGCACGTGTTGGAAGCCGTCTCTTCCACCACCCCCGTGCGAATCAAATCGTGAACAATGGACAGTAATGCCCGCTCCCCTGCGGGAGCAATCTTATACTGCGGAACTCTGGGTAATCGAGCATTTTGTTTCAGAGTGATCGAAATGGGTGGTATGCTCAACAACCCTACATCAGTATCTCCAGTAGCCCAGAGACTCTGTGGAATCTTTGCAAGCTTAGGGGGCAAAGGGTCCGTTTTAGAGAAACATTGTGCAGAGGGAGGAAAGGGTTTCCTAATAGTCAAATAAACGCTGTCTGGAGAGCAATAGATGCGGGCATACAGCCTCTTCAGTATATCCATTCCCAAGAGATTCTCACCACATTGTGAAGTCAAAAGGAAAGGTGAGTCAATTGAAATCGGCCCCAAGTTAAGAGAAAGAGGTTGGGAGATAGGGCTTACCACTGGAGTTCCGGAGAAACCTACAGACACATTATTCTGGCCAGACGGAGCAGCCCCAGGGACAAGGGCGTGTGAAACAGAACTATTCATTGCCCCCGTGTCAACTAGAAACTTACCCGATGCATCCATTAGACAAGCATGCACATAAGGTCCGGTTTGATCGATCGGAATTGACACGTGTCCCCCACTCTGTCCTTGGCTCTCCTATGCCTCAGAGTAGCCTGCCGAGTCATTACTTACACATCCTTCATTATAATACTGCTTCCCTTGACCATAGTCGAAATAATTCTGGCTATTCTCACCTTGCCCAACTCCTTCCTGTCTCGTATATCCACCTCGACGACCACTGGCACGTCCTCTCCCTTGACCCCTCGGAACGCCGGTCTGTGCCTGCAACAATGGACACTGAGCTCGCCAGTGCCCCTCCTGCTTACAGAATGCACACTGATTTATTCCTAAATCTGTTCGTCCTACACCCTGTCCGGGCCCCGCCCCTCGCGGGGCGAAGTTCTGTGTTCCCCGACCCCTACCACGTCCTCTCTCAACTTGCTGTAACAAGACCCTGGTTTTCAAGTCCTTCGATCTCTTTTCCGTCTTTTCCTTACTCTCGTTCTCCCGATGCTCATAGTATTGAGCCATACTTAGAATAGTCGAGGGGGTGGATGTAGTCCAGGTACTCTCCACAGCCTGAAGTCGGGCTGATATCTCGGGCAACAGGTTAGTTACAAACCTATTAACAAACAAACGTATGCCACCCTCCTTAGACAGATCTTGCCCGCTAAAATCAATAAAAACTCCTTCGAACCTCGTGAAGAAGTCGGACACATTCTCGTCCTTCTTCTGCTTGCACGCAGTCAATTTGTCCCAATCTACCTTCCTAGGAGGGATTAGGGAATGCATGTAGGTGATTATTTTCTCTGGCAAAGTCAATATCTCAGTTCTGGGTTTATCTCCTGGCTTACGATCCCTATCCCAGTCTCTCAATTGCTCCCATGTTCCCCCAAACTCAGCCACATGATCCTGGTCATGCACCTGCCGCCATATGTCCACCGGCACCAATAGGGCAAAAAATAGCTCGATGTCAGCCAGTGTCATCACAGCCGAGGAGGCTGCTTCTGTAAGTTCCTTATAGTATGCGGTAGGATTCTTTCTGGGGTCAGGCAACTGGGTTTTCAATGAAAGTACCTCACTACGTTTCCATGGGGTATATACCCATTGTTCCTGAAAACGGGCGTCTACTCTCGGGTGGGTAACCGCCCCATGTGCGTCTACTATCTCGGTTACTTCGGGGTGATAAATAGGGTGCACCTCATGCATTGGGAACTGCTGTACCCCTGCAGGGCTAGCTGCGTGCAGGCGCATTCTGTAACTGACCAGAGTTTTTACATTCCCGTACACCGCTTCTGGACTTAGCTGAGATCTATGTGCCTGGGTGCGAATATCATACAGTATGGTCGGAGCTTTTTCCCCTTTATAGGCTTGTTCCCACAATGAAATGAGGCGTTGGCCCATATGGGCCAGCGCGTGCTGCTGCATTACTGGTTCATAATCTCGCATGGTGTTCCATATGTCAGTCAGGGTATAAATAGGTTGCCGCATCCACTGGGATGCCTGGACTGCAATGACCTCCTTCTCCTCGGTTCCTAAGGCTGATCGAGTGAACAACTTCCTGCCATCTAATGAACCGGTCGGATGTACTGGAGTTGAAACAGCTGTAAAAGGAGTTGCACTCGCAGAAGAGGAGGTCAGGGCACAAGGGGAATACATGGCCCCCGGTGACAGCTGAGGAGCTTCAGCTGTCGAGGCCGACAGCAAATTGGGCAATAAGGCCATAATTTCCGAGACAGAGGAGGACAGCCGAGAATGATCAATGGCAGGCAAGAGGGAGGGGGGCTGAGGCGCCGATGCGACTGAAGTTGCTGCAGAGGCAGCAGGCGCCAGAATGGGGCCAACGGTCTCTGCTCCATCCGATACAATAGCAGCTGTTACCTCCGGGTACAACCGTTGCGGGACATAAGGGGGCGGTGGTCGCATGTCCAGCAGGTCTTCTATTTCATCCTCTGCATTGGGTCGGGCCACATAACTTTTAATCTAAACTCCCGATTCATACAATCGATTCCTTTATCTACCCTTGCTCTGTCATAGGCTACAGCTTTCTGAGTTACGGTCTGTCCCGCCTTGGCTCTCGCCAGCTTCTCCCCCCTCATCCGTCTCTGCTTGGCCTCTTTCTGCCAGGCGTTTAAGGCATCAAACATAGATTGCCTGCTGCGCCTGGAGAATAGTTGTTCCTGTAGAAAGGCAACTTTCTTTTCGTCAAATGAACCAGTCTTCGGCCACTGCAACTCTTCATTACCTTTAGTATACTTATGCCACAGGGTGTTGAACAATATGGGGGCAATTCCATGCTTCACATACATGAAATGGCTAGGGCTGCCCTCCGGTGGGGCAGGCTGACTCTCAGCCAAACGAGAGTCGCTAGTTCGGCAACAACAACCAAAACAATTCAATTTACTAAAACACGACATGTTGGTTAGTAATCGGACACAAACAACGTATAACAAACTTATATCACAGATAACATATATGTCGACATTATTCCCTGCAGTTCAACCTAGCCTTGCTTGATGCATCCAAACAAACGAACCGAGCCCGTCGACTCCCGTTCGTGGAGAATTATTCAAAAAGGATCAACAAAATCACAACAAGCAGTCGTTCAATAGACTGGCAAGAGACGATCAGACAGAGGTGACCACGGACTGGACTACGGACCATCCCATGACCTCCCTGGTTCACCACTGAGACTGTTCTGATGTAGACCAAGCCGTACTTCAGATATGTCTCATGGCTACCCAGTTTGTCCGAGTGCAATCCGGCCGTGTATTACTCATAGGTAACAACTAGGCATCCGATCCGTATCTCAAACCATAAAAAAGGATCCGCGGAGTCTCTACAGTCAGTCCCTACCGGAACACCCTGTAAGACCTCCGTAATTCTCCTGGGGTACTCACGACCCCTCAAATCAAATACAGTTAACTGTTCCAAACGCACCGCCTACAGCGCGTGCTTCAAACAAATGCGCCACTCTACAGCGCGTGCTTCGAACAAACAAGTTACTCACCGGGTGCACCCAGGTACGAATGTTCGTTCTCCGCTGCCAACTTCTTACCACCAATACGGTCAGCTCCTGGGTCGAGCCCGTAGGACCCCGGTGAAGGGTCACTAGCAGCAGAGGGTACCACGATCGGGAGCGCGGAGCGGACGTAGACTCCCCTCCGCCCACCCAGCCAAGACGCCCTCGATCCTCTCACCCGTTTACGGGGAGGGAGAAGACCCTATCACGGGGTCCCTTCGTGGTCGCCAACTGAAGTAATCTAATAGTAATCCCAAGGGCCACACTTACCAGTGGCCCGCAATATCAAGTCAATAATAAGCAGTTGGCAACGTAGAAGGTTCAAGAATTTATTGGCCACAACAGAACTCTACATAGAGGAGCCTCATCGAACCTCACCCATCAGGTGCGCCGAGGAAGACTGCTGGCTCCTTGACAGAACCACACTTATATACATTACAGATTCAGCATACAAAGCATTGCAAGTGGAAAAGTACCAGTTAGCCCTAGAGCTCCTGGATGAGCTCATACCGTCTGCACACATAAGGTTACTATCTCTTCGGAGAAGGTCGGCAGGGTGACTCCCTTTCGTCTCGGGCTTAGAGGAATGTCTCTTGATACTCCCTTCTGCAGATGTGACCTTGGGCCTCAGTCGTAAATACAATTCACCCTGTCTTTAGGCTGGTACGAGCTAAATTATACAGATGGTGTTCAAAGAGAACCACGTGACCTGGGCACAGCTAGTCATAATCCAAAATGGCCGTAGTGTGGCTTTTCGGCCCTTTCGATCATACAGGACACTATAAGGAATAGGCCATCTTATGAAGCAGTTCTAGTGTGCAAAGAGGGAGATACTACCCAAGATACGTTATGCTAACTTTACATACTGGCCCGAATCCCACACCTTCTCCGCTGTCTCAGTTGGGGGATATTGAACGTCAAGCGCTCCAGTTTCCTCCAGAGTCACTCTGGCCTAATAGATAAGGTCTTAGACTCTCACTGTGAAGATTAGGAGTTCAATCCCTGGTCTTTCAATGGCACTGTGTACTAAGTTAAAAGTATAGACGATGTTGAATTCTTCGCAATATCATAGGGACTGTGTGTGTTCATGGTCCCAAAGTGGATTGCGCCTCAGGATGTAGGGGCCGGGTGTGCACTCCACCCACCGTGTGGCATGCTCAAGGCCTGGGTGTCCGGCAAGGGAACAGGGCATCATTGCGACACTATTTCATTATGGGGTCATTGTCTCCGGGCACGGGGAGGTTTTGTTTCTCGCAGCGGGTACGGCTGCTCGATCCCCCGCCACTCGGCGCTTGATGCCGACGCTCCACTGTTTTCATCTGCTTCCGGGGACGGTGTTTTTTGCTGCTCCCTTTCTAGTGCACCATGAAGCGTTATGCCGGTTGCACAGAGAGAGTCTCAAATAGTTCTTGGTATGTTTCTACCACTAATGCAGCTGGGCTTCACACACCAAGTCTTTATAATATTAAACCAGGATTTGGAACACATAAGCCTACCCCACAGTACTACAGCAAACACCTCATGCGCCCTACTGAAGGAAAACACCCCAGCAATAAAAGCTGGACTTTGCTCCTTGGACCACATATGTATACTGTGTGGTTTTAAATAAAATGTCAGATAAAGATATAAACGTGCATTTAAGAAAAACGAGAAAATCTAGCTGCCCAGCAAAAGGCTTTAGAAAGAAATATTAATTTGTCACACTAAGTCGCTCAAAAGGGTTTGGGAGCCTATGGGCTGTTGTGCCCTCTGCCGATCGCGAAGTGCGCCTACTCAACTGGAAAAGATTTGCTGTGCCTTTTCCACTTGCACTGAATATCATGTGTCATGAGAGGATGAGATATTGGCAGGGTGGCCACAAAGGTATCTAACTTATGTTTAATTTTTCAGACCACGTTTCAAACTAGTGGCACTACATAAAGCAAGCAGGTCTCCAGCAAGGACCTCACCGCATGTTAGCTATGTATGTATTTAGGCCGCGAGAGGGAATGCTAAAGTTGCACCTATTGTTATACAGGGACGGCAACTCTCTCCCAAGCTCGGTGCCACCTCTTTCAGGAAGGAACTGGGGGGGCTTTGGCCTGCGCTTAAGGTTAAAGTATTTATGAATGTTTGAAAACATATCGCAACTGCCAGTCTAGCAACCAGGGGTATGACCAGCCACTTTGACCGGGTTGGAAGTACAAGTAGGGGGGGCCTTTTGTTAATGCCTGTTTGTTTTCTGTTCCAGTTACTCTCGTAGTGATTAGCCGTTCGCCGCCAAACGCCTAAAGACACGGCTGCACACGGCTCAGCAACAGGTACAGGTTAAAAGGGGCACACTGTGGCGATGCTGTCAGTGATGCAGGGTATCAGGAGGCAGGAATATCCAGAAATGGAATGCAACGTTTTCTAATTACAGGACACATTGGAACAAGCATTCAGGCACTACACAGAGAGAGAGGATTGCAGGGAACAGGATCAGGTATGGCCAGGGCGATACACCGGTGGGGAGGCATTCGGGCTCATCACAGCTCAGGGATGGTGACAACGTGTATAAGGTGATCTGATGTGCAATTTTTAATTACAGCTAGTACGAGCCCTTGGGCCGGCAAGCAAGTCGCATCACACCCACGCACGCTCCAGCCATCAAGGATACGAGAAGCCCCCACCTTGGAACTGCTCACCAGGATAGGTATCAGGAGAGCAAGAAAGGAAGTAAGTACAGGGGCTGAAGCGGGTTGGACACACGACAGGGCGTAGGGGCATGGGGCTCCCGTGACACAGCCACGTGGTGGCGCAAACAAGAAAGGTGGGCAGCAGCTATTTCCGATTCTTTATTTCACCTAGGACCAGCATAGAGGCCGTTGGACCGACAAGTCCGGAGCCATGGATAGCCAAGGAACCCCCACCCTCTTGTTTACCCAAATTAGCTGTTTGTATGAGTCCCAACCCGGCACGTCACAGGATGCAGTTTGGGTGGACTTTATGGCAAAGGCCAAGGATCAGGCAGAGCTAAACGGGCTCGCCGGCACACCAATAAGGACTTCCCTCCAGACCCCCCAGACCCAAAGGTCAGGGTAGTGGCCAACTTGCAAGAAGCAGGGACAGCGCTGTCTGCACCAGTGGGTGCACCAAACATTTCCGCTGTTGGTGATGGGAACATGGAGAAGATGGGTAAGATGATGGACTCTATGTTAAGCTTGATGGCCAGCTTTCAATACGAACCCAAACATCCAGATTTATAAATATTTTTACTCTTAATTTAAAAAAACTACTGAACGGATTTACACCAAATCATACAAAGCACAATCTCCGCACCAAAATCTAGCTTCATGCTAAATTTAGTTTGATTCCGTTCAGCAGTTTTTGCTTTAGCCCTGCCCAAAGAAGTGTATTGAAAATGCATGGGGATTTTGTGTTTTGGGACCCCCTTTTTACTCGGACCCTGCTTAATGGATCACCCCAAAAATTTCCATGCACACACTAATCAAAACATAGCGGATTTTTGTAAAGTTTCAGTGAGATTCGTCAAACGGGGCCAAATCTATTAGCAAAACAACAAAATACACTTTTCCTGTGGAAAAGGTGACCTAACTATCACCAACCAGTGGTTACCCAGTTCACCAACCAGTGGTGAACTGGGTAATATATATATGGCACTCATACTAATATATGTATCGATTGATATGTCTTGATGTCCGATAAAGGGGGCCCTTACTAAAATAATAATAATTTGTTTTCTCTAAAGTGTTTCATACCGCATGTTTGACGTTTCTAATTGCTGGATGTAGTAAGCTTTCCTATTGCCCAATGTTTGTACCTAGAAGTATGAAAATCATACTGGTGACCTGCAAGCGCCATTACTGGTCAACTCCAGCGGCCATGAAAACCATGATAAAAACTCTGCTTTATTTACGTGAGGTCACTTCAAACATACAATGGGGAAGATTTACAAGCCCCTTGCGCCAACTTTACGCTGCTGTTGCGTAACTTCTGTGATGCAGCGGCATCGTAAAAAATGCGCCACGATGCGACTTATTTACAAGGTGACTTATCAAGGGAGATGCATCATGTTGTAAAGCCCTGTGCTACATTATACCTGCGTCAGGTATAATGTATGGAGGGTGGGCGTTCCATCGCAAGGACGCTTCGTAAAAGTGACTCACTGAAATCTACAAGATTTTACTGAGTGACTTTTATGACGCCACTGTGTCAAAACCATGAGCCTGTTTGAAGCAGGCGTAAGGAGTGACGCAGCATGGTCGGAATAGGCATTCCTGACCATTGATGGAGTTGTGTCGTGCTTACTACACGACTCCAGCAATGCGTTGCCTTTCCGACAAAAGATGCGTCACGCATCTGTCTATTCTTACGCCACGGTGCGCTGCATTGTAAATGCAGCGCATCCATGGTGTCGCAAGGCTATTTTTACGTCACGCAAATGAACTGGCGCATCTCTGCAAATATGCAGAGATGCGCCAGTTCTTGTAAATCTGCCCCAATATATTTTAGAAGGGGCGAAAAATAAAACACTACGTGAAAATGCCCAATTGCTGCCAATATCGCTGCTCTTAACAAAAACGATCATTACATTATATGTGAAATAATTAAAACACATCTACCTACGTGAAGCAAACACGGAATTTTATGAATGGCCTACTTCGATTCCCTGCATGTTTGCTACATACGATGTTGTGTCCACATCTGTTGCTGCAGATGCTTACCCTTTATTT
The DNA here is from genome assembly GCF_964204655.1 of Triturus cristatus. Taxonomy (NCBI): domain Eukaryota; kingdom Metazoa; phylum Chordata; class Amphibia; order Caudata; family Salamandridae; genus Triturus; species Triturus cristatus. The sequence goes on from NC_140586.1 coordinate 256,767,109, forward strand.
ATTTTTTTATAAAAACGGGTAAACCTCAAGTCAACAGTTGTGAAGATTTGATCTGCGCGAGGCGCTTGGAGAAGACGCATCTCGTGCACCTTTTCGGGCCAGCAGATCTCGGCTCAAAGCTGGAAGTGGCGAGAAACCGTTAGAGCTGTGGTGAGGGAGGTGAGGTCTCTGCGGCCCTGCACCTGAAGCAGTCGTTAGGGGTTGGGAGCAGCACCACAACGGAAGCTTCGAGAAGTCACGATCGTGGTTTCTACAGCTGTGGCGATAAACAACTATCTTCGAGACACGGGCTTCGTTCTACAGATTCGACATTTTATTTGCAACCGAGGCTTCGGTGACTGGCAGGCTGGTGTATGTAGGTCAAAAAAGCCTACGCTTAACTTGGCATTTGTTCAAGTAAAAGCGCACGAAAGTCAGCAACGATAGAGCTTTGTGGCTAGGGCATAGATTAACAGATGGTTTTGAGAGTAGGAACTATGATCCAGTGGTTGGCACTATGGGCAAAAAAAAAAAAAGTGGTACCCAGGATCTGTCCGCTCGAACATGTTCTCAACCCGATTGTCAGCATTACTGTTAAACATAACATGAAAAATTCCATTAATTAGCCTTGAATGGGTATTTTTTTTAATTGAAAACCATTTATATGCATTCTGATTCTATAGGTCGGCGCCGGCGGCAGATTAGCCCAGCACCATGAGACTCTGGGCAATAGCTTGCTTAATCTTCCCGTCGGCCCCCCAGCGCCTAGAGACCCTTACGGGTGAGTGTTCGCGCTTTACAAATGTGGATATTATTATTATTAGGTACGTGTCAGACAGGCAGGTGATTACCTAACAACTACTTAAAACCTCTGCTTAATTCATAAAGCTCTATGTGGCTGCTAAACGGACTCCAATTACATCTCCAAATCGTTCTGTAGTATGGTATGGGGGTGATGGATCGAGTCACAGCATCAGTCACAATTGCTCTGCTCTCTGATTGGATGCCCCTCTAATTCGAGGTGTTCTACTTTTGTATCCCTACTTATGTACTCTCCAGAAGTGCCTTGAGCCTATTCTGTGGTGCAACGCAGCACTTCGGGAGACGCCCTCAAATAAAACAAACAAAAAGATTACAGAAATACAAATAAATTCAGAAATGCACATACATTATGAACAGCAAATAGAAGTCCCAATAAAACAAAAAATAAAGACAATAAATATAAATACATTTAGACATAAAGATACATTATGGAAATACAAATAGAAATGCTGGGAAGGCTCACAGTGCAGGTTCGAAGAATTCCAAATGATATACATCAATCCAGTATCAGACACGTCTCAATTCATAAGCACTGGAATGACAACGCGTCACCTACACCTAGTTAGAAATAGACACATGCGTTTTCTATTGCAGGCAACATATTAAAGCAATATGGCTGTGCTTCCAGGACAGAGGTCTTCAACCCTTTACTGCTGCTATCTCTTCTCCTCCCCGTCCCCCCCCCCCACCGTAAAAATATCCAGACTAAAAACATAATTTTTCACAATTATACTATACAATTGAGAGCGCTAAACAAACTTAACATCTCAAACACTGCAGTTATGTTCAGTAATCTCTGATACAAGTTGAATTGAAAACATGATTGTGGACATGCTTTGTGCAGCCTGGTCTTACTACAGTTTAAACATATGTGATTCTTGATCAGAATGGGAGCTTGGGGGGCAGCCGAGCACAGCGAGGTCTGCCCCCCGGGCAGATTGGGAGGGGGGAGGAGGGGGAGTGGCCGAAGCGGCCATTTTGTAAGTTTTGGGCTACATTTGGGGATAGCCAAATGTAGCCCAATTTTCGTAAACGTAGCCCAAGGGCTATATATGACAGTTTCGCGCTTTCCCAGCCACCATTTTAGGTTTGGTGACCTGGTGGCTGGGAGCGCTAGTAGCAGGATACATTTTTTTAGGTTTGGTGTAGAGTAGTCTGCGATCGTCATTGTCATGGCAGGCGGCGATTATCGTGTGTTGGAGGCGATTCGCCTGCTGAGTGAGGCGGGGAGGATGGATCTACTGATCCTGGAGGCGCCGTCAGCGTTATCGACGCACCCCGTGCGGCGCGCATCTGCGGGAGTGGCGGCCGCCGTCGCGGCATGTTCACCCCCCGGAAGGACGGTGAGTGGCAGGGACGGCATGTATGTGAGGAGCGCCGCCCCGGGGTCCGCGGGTGTGGGCCCGAGTGGGGCGTCGCTGGTGCGGGGTCAAGCGCCCTGGCAGGGGAGCGCGTCCGGTGCTCTCCCACCGCGGGCGAAGTCCTATGAAGGCCGCTCCCGGACACGGGGAGCGGCCGTAGCGAGAGCGGCGGAGGGGGCACGGGGACATTCTTGGCAGGGCCGCTCTTCTGGCAGGGGAGCGGCCCTGGAGGTGCCGGGTCAGTGGGAGGGGGCGGAGCGTGGGGGGAACGAAGGGAGCGAGGCGGCGGAGAGACCGCGTCTGTCGGCAGTATCCTGGGGCAGTGCAGAGCAGAGGAGCACTGCCCCGTTCGTGGTAAAGCAGGGGGAGGGTGCATGGGGGGGTGGGGCGGCAGAGAGGAGGCAGATGGTGGCGGTATCTCTGGGCGGCGCAGGGCGGAGGAGCACGGCCCCGTCCCTGGCAAGGCTGGGAGAGGGTGCGGGGGCAGAGGGCAGGCGCGACAGGCCGGGGAGGACGGTGTGGCGGGGGGGCACGCTGCTGGGCTCCCAGGTGGGGCGTGCGGCAGACGGGGACCACCGATAGGGGGATGGCCCTGGTCCCAGAGGGGGTTTGCGTCAGTATGGCAGAGAGGCTTGCAGAGAGGCTTGCCCAGGGGCAGGGGGGCGAGCGGGGGAGCACACGCCACGGGGGGGTTCGACCGGGAGGGTGAGGGCACGGGGTTGACGGCATGCGTCGGGGGAGGGTGGGGGATCAGGCGGACGACGGGGGGGGTGGGGTGTGCAGCAGGGGGGACTCCCCGGTGCTGTTCGAATCGGAGGGAAGCGAGTGGGATTGGGAAGGCCTGGACATCTTTGAGTCCTGGGCTGAGGGGTTAGGTGGGGCGTCCGGGGCGGGGGAGGAAGGCGACGGGCGGGGGGGAGTTCGGGGTGGGGTGGGGCGGAGAGAGGGGGGGCGACGGAGGGGCGGGGTTTGGGGGTTGGACGGGGGACGCGGAGGGGGCTGGGCTGAGCGGGCAGGGGGTGGGGGGGTCGGGGGCGTGGGAGGGGAGCGACGGGGAGGACCGGGACGGTGAGGGGGGAGGCGGTGGATCTGAGCACGGTGGGGAAGGCGTGGATAGCGGGTACGTGGGGGGCCGGTAAGCGGGGATGGGATGGTAGGCGGAAAGGAGGTAGGCCCAGCACACCAGACCATTCCTTTTCTTTTCAGACGGGGGACCGACAGTTGGAACGTCGCAGGGTGCCGGACTTGGCAGAGCTGGGAGCGGCTCGACGGCACCAAGGAGAAGGGAGGGTGGAGCCTTGGGCGGCGTATCCTGTACCGGCGGGGGATCCCGGCGCGGCTGGCATAAGTAGGCACGGTACGGGCTCGCCAGCCCCAACACCCACGGGGTCGCAGCGCCCCGGGGGGCAGCGGCAGAGGAGCAACGCGGCGGAGGATGTTTGTTTACTGAACAGGCAGTTGGCGCCACCAGCGAAGAGTGCTGGGGGTGTAGGGCAGGAGGAATTAGATTACGAGGAAGATAGTATGGAAGAGGGGGAGTTGCGTGATGTGGACGACAGGGCGGGGGGGCCGAGTAATGCTGTGACTAGTTTTTTGCAGGTGTCACGACGCCAGGCGCGGCCCACGGGTCGGACATCGAGGTGGGAGACCGATTCGGCCCTCAGGACAGGACGCCAGGAGCAGCGGCGAACAGAGACACTGGCGCCTGGTAATAAACATTTGCTCGGGCGCCCAGTGATGGTCTCCAGAGGAGTGGGGGGCCTGTTGAGGAGGGGGGGTTGGGGGGAGGTTGAGCAGGGGAGCGTACGTGGTGGATGTGTCTGTGGGCACGGACGGTTCAGGTAAGGGGGACGAAGGGAAGAGCGACACAGGGGTGACGGACAAGAAGGGGACAGTTGACGCTCAGACAGGGGAAGGGGAGACGAAGTTGGAAAGTAAGGAGCTGAAGATCAAACGGTTGCCGTATATGGGGGTCACAAAGCCCTTGGGGGCGCATCTGATGGTGACGACAAAAGAGAGGATCTGGAAAGGGGAATATGTGGAGATGCTCAAACTACTGCACAGGGAGGTCAGGGCTAAGGAGGGCTCGAAGGAAGAGGAGTTTGAGTTGGCAAAGCGGCCTAAGGTGCCGTTGACGATAGAAAATTGGACGGCGGCTTTTCTCATTTACGCTAGTGTGTATTGTGAGAAATTTCCAGAGAGGCCGGTGGCCATGGTAAAATACATGGATGTCATTTGGAAGGCACAAATTACAGGGGGTGGATATGCATGGGCACAGTACGACGAGGAGTTCAGGGCGCGCATGGCTTGGGATACAGAGGCGAAGTGGGGAGAGCTGGACACGGATCTGTGGCAGCACACGATGGGGCTCGCGGGGTCGGGAAGACCATTTTTACGGCCAGCGGGCTACCGCTCGTGTATCAGCCCTTTTGAGGGGGTCCCACCCGAGGGGGGGCGGGAGGAGCAGGCAGAGGTACGACAGGAGAGAAAGGTGCGTGCTGGGACTATAATAAAGGAATGTGCACGCGGGAATATTGCCGTTTTCGGCACGAATGCTCAGGCTGCGGAAAGCGGCATGCGTTGGTCAAGTGCTGGGGGGCCCAGGGACAGTCGCAAGGTGGGCAGCAGTGGCAGTCAGGCGCCTTTAAGGCTGGGGGACAGCAGCAGTCACAACAGACGGGAGGGGGGAGGGGGGCTAAGGGGCCTGGGCCAAAGGGCTCATACTCCGGTTAAGGTGGAGGTTTTTTTGGGGGCTCTGGGGTGGTATCCGGACAGGACAGCGGCAGAGCGGCTACGGTTGGGATTTCTGGATGGGTTCAGGCTGGGGTATGAGGGTCCAAGGGTACGTAGATGGGCAGACAACTTGAGATCGGCACGGGAGCACCCACAGGTGGTACAAGCGAAACTGGATAAGGAGGTACAGGAGGGCCGCATGGCGGGACCCTTTCAGGATTGGCCCTTGCATAATTTGATTGTGTCACCCATTGGAGTGGTGCCCAAAAAAGAGCAGGGTCAGTTTCGCCTGATACAGCATCTGTCATGGCCGGAAGGTGGGTCGGTCAATGACTTTATTGAGAAAGTGCGGCCACTGTATCTTACTCCTCTGTTGACGTGGCTATGTCACTGGTGGTGACCGCGGGCGCAACAGCGCAGATGGCAAAGTGCGACATAAAGTCAGCTTTCTGGCTGCTGCCAGTTCACCCAGATGACTGGGATCTGTTGGGCATACACTTCGGCGGCCAATGGTACGTGGACAAAGCATTGCCGATGGGCTGCTCCATGTCTTGCGCACTTATTGAATGTTTCAGCACGTTCCTACAATGGTTGTTTACGGAACGGACGGGTCACCAAGGCGTGACGCATTACTTGGATGACTTCTTTTTTGTCGGCACCTCGGGCTCCGCGGACTGCCAGAAGGCTCTGGACAGTTTCCAAGAGATCACGAGGGACATGGGTGTGCCGCTGGCCCCAGAGAAAACACAAGGGCCTAGCACGGCACTGGCTTTCCTAGGCATTGAACTGGATTCCGTTTTGATGGAGGCGCGCCTTCCGGCGGATAAGAAACAAAACATGTTGGAACTGCTGGCGAGTGTGTTGGCACGACAAAAAGTGACGGTCAGGGACATCCAAGTGTTGCTGGGACATCTCCATTTCGCCTGTAGGGTGGTCAGAGTAGGGCGGACGTTCTGTAGGCGACTGGGGAGAGCATTGGAGGGGCAGAGGCCCCCGCACCACCATGTGCGGCTGTCAGCCGGGGTGAGGGAAGACTTGAGGATGTGGCAGTTTTTCCTGCAGCAGTTTAACGGGGTGCCGTTGATGAAGGATGTGGACATGGTGTGGGATGTGCAGATTTTCTCAGATGCTGCAGGGAGCAAGGGTTTTGGGCTGTACTGGCAGGGGAGGTGGTGCGCAGAACCCTGGCCCTCAGAATGGTTGGCGGGCGGCAGGAGTATTGCCTTCTTGGAATTCTTTCCCTTGGTAGTGGCGGTCACATTGTGGGGAGCTTTGTTGGCCCACAAGAGGGTCACGTTCAGGATTGACAACATCGCTGTGGTGCAGGTGGTCAACAGGCAGTCGGCAAGGGACAAGCAGGTGCTCAAGTTGTTGAGGGTTTTTGTGCTGGGGTGTTTGAGACATGATATTGCGTTTCGCGCGGTGCATGTGCCAGGTGTGGACAATGACATTGCAGATGCTTTGTCTCGTTCGCAGTGGGGGAGATTCCGTGGGCTCGCCAAGGACGCGGACGTGAATCCAGACAGAATGCCGAACCAACTATGGGAAGTTGGCAACACAGGATGCTACAATTGGTTTTAGGCTCATTAGCACAGTCTACACGGTTGGCATACCGGGCGGCATGGGAGGAGTTTGTCCGTTCGGGGGCGAGGTGGCGGGCTTCCGGGGCGGCCAGATAGGAGGATGTGGTGCAGTTCATATTGGACTTGGTGGAAAGAGGCCTGACGAAGGTGACAATTGGGGGCAAGTTAGCGGGGATCGCTTTTGTCGGTAAGTTGTTGTGGGGCTACGCCCCCTCCGCAGGGAAACTGGGGGCACGGATTCTGGAAGGGTGTGCGCGGGAATGTGGGAGCACGGCTCGGGTGAGGAAACCACTGTCCTGGGAGCTCTTGGAGGGGGTGATGGGGGTTCTGCCCGGGGTTTGTCTGGATGACGGGGAGGCAATACTTTTTTCCACACTCATGTCTTGGATGTTTTTCGGGGCCTTTCGGGTGTCGGAATTGTTGGGGTCCAAAGGCAATCGGGGTCTGGCCTCGGGCGAGGTCTCTTTCGGGGCGGAGGTGGTTAGTATTTGGCTCAGGAAGGCTAAAACGGACCAAAAGAGCCGGGGGAAGTGGGTTGCTTTGAGGAAGGGGAGCTCGCCGTCGGTTTGTCCGTTTCGATGGGGTTTGCGTTGGAAAGCATGCTCGGGGGGGCTGGGGGACTTGGTCTTTACACATCGGCAGGGACGGGGCGTTAAGGCTTCACAACTGCTGGCAGTGCTGCGTAAAGCGCTGAGGAGACTGGGTGTAGAGGAGAAGGGTTTTGGCACGCATTCCTTCCGAATTGGGGCGGCATCAGAGGCACATGCGAGGGGTTGGGAGAGTGGGGACATCATGAAGTTGGGTAGGTGGTCATCGAATTGTTATCAGCGGTATGTGCGCAGCGAAACTGGGGGTGGGATGCTGTAAAGTAAAAAAAAAAAAAGAAGAAGAGTTTTTAGTGGGTGTTTTCCTGTTTTTCATTCTTGTTTTTCTTTTCAGGTTCGGTTATGGGACCCCTCGCCAGGGAGATGTCCATTTGGATTGTGGGGCACTCGTTTGTGAGACTGGTGCAGGTCCAGGCCCGGGAGAGTTACTTTGGGTACAGCCTGGGGTTCAATAAAGATTTATTCTCGGTGGCATGGCGGGGTAGGGGTGGCATGCGCTGGAAGGAATTGGTAACAGTATTGAACGGGATTTTGAGGAGGGGGCGGTGCCCGGATGTGTTGGTTTTACATTTGGGGGAGAATGACATGGTCAGGGAGACAGGTTTGGCGCTGATGCGGGCTAGAAAAAAGGACTTGGTCTTGATCAAGGAGAGATGGGCAGGGTGTTCCATTGTATGGACAGAATTTGTTCCACGGAGGTGTTGGAGGGGGGCTGTAAACCCTGGGGCGGTGGATAAAGCGAGGAGGAATCTCAACACGGAGATGGTGCGGTTTTGTCGTCAGGTGGGGGTAGGACGGGTGGCTCATAAGGACCTCCGGTATGATGCGCGGGAGCTCTTTCGGGATGATGGGGTACACTTGTCCCGGATGGGGATGGACCTTTATCTGTTGGAGTTGCGGGAGGTCCTAGCGCGGTTGCTAGGGGTTTACAGGCGTTAAGTGTCGCAGGCGGTTCCGCAGGGTTTTTTGGGGGGGGGGGGCAGAAAAAAGGGAGGAAGGGGCGTATCCACCTACACTTCCCCCTTTTTTCTGGGTGGCGGGGTGGTTGACAGTTGGCCAGGATTGGCTAGAGTTTGTTGTTATAGGTTTGGTAGTTTGGGTCCAGGAACAGGGAAAGGGTAACCAGTTTGGATAAGTTTAGATTAGAGGTTGGATAGTTACAGTTGCACAGAAGGCAGGTAGGGGTTACGGTCAGGGGAGTTTGGGAGTTGGAAAGGCTACATGGTGTAGGATTAGGTTATATGTTGGTTATGGAATGTTATGTTGTATTTTGGGGGATGGGGGAACTGATGTGGGGATCGTAGGGGTGGGGGGAAAGACCAAGGGGTCAGGAAGTTATTGTATAGCGAGGTGTTAGTTTTGTAAGGCAGTGGCCAAGGAGTTAAAATTGTGATATGCACCTGTTTCAATAAAGCGGCCTTTTTCACACACAATAAGTGGTCTGGTGTCGGCTTGCCCCTCCTCCCCCCTTAATCTCCCAATGGGAGCTTGGGGGGCAGCCGAGCACAGCGAGGTCTGCCCCCCGGGCAGATTGGGAGGGGGGAGGAGGGGGAGTGGCCGAAGCGGCCATTTTGTAAGTTTTGGGCTACATTTGGGGATAGCCCAAATGTAGCCCAATTTTCGTAAAAGTAGCCCAAGGGCTATATATGACAGTTTCGCGCTTTCCCACCCACCATTTTAGGTTTGGTGACCTAGTGGCTGGGAGCGCTAGTAGCAGGATAAAAAAAATTCCCCTCCCGCCCACCCTAATTTTAGGGGTGGAAGGGGTGTTAGGTCCTTGGGGTGAGGTTATAAGGGGGAAATCTGGTGGGCAGCATTTGTTGGAACAGGTACATAGGGGCAGTTGATGTATTGTCGCTTGGAACGGGTGCAGGCGGGGTGGTTGACAGTTGGCCGGGATTGGCTAGAGTTTGTTGTTATAGGTTTGGTAGTTTGGGTCCAGGAACAGGGAAAGGGTAACCAGTTTGGATAAGTTTAGATTAGAGGTTGGATAGTTACAGTTGCACAGAAGGCAGGTAGGGGTTACGGTCAGGGGAGTTTGGGAGTTGGAAAGGCTACATGGTGTAGGATTGGGTTATATGTTGGTTATGGAATGTTATGTTGTATTTTGGGGGATGGGGGAACTGATGTGGGGATCGTAGGGGTGGGGGGAAAGACCAAGGGGTCAGGAAGTTATTGTATAGCGAGGCGTTAGTTTTGTAAGGCAGTGGCCAAGGAGTTAAAATTGTGATATGCACCTGTTTCAATAAAGCGGCCTTTTTCACACACAATAAGTGGTCTGGTGTAGGCTTGCCCCTCCTCCCCCCTTAATCTCCCAAATGCCTTTTCGGGGATGAGGGATGGGCGCTTTGGGGATTATCTGGGGGTCCCTACCCCTCTGACACCTATTCCCAGCCAGGGTGTGAGTGACTAAAGATGGTACTGATGTCCCATTACAGAGTGGCTCACTGCCTCTCTCTTCTTTTCATTATAAGCCAAGCTCTGTTTTCAGCATGATGCTCCTCTGAGCCAGTGCCTGGTGTTACCCTGAGAACAAGTCCGCCTGAAGACCTCTGTTCTAGGAGGAAAGAGAAGTGGATGCAGCTACATTCCGAAAGGAAAAAAAGAGTATGTAAAAGGCAGCATTGCTTGAAAAGGCTAATAAGAAAATACCAACAGTAACACCACTGTTACACGTACAATAAAATAAGAAAGGACATCTTGGAAATCTTCAGAATACTTGTCACTCTTCACCAACGAGTTTAAAGACCATGAAACCCAAACATACAGGCGAGGAAGGAGTTAAATCATTCCATTCTCAAGGTCTCTAAATGAAAGACAAGTCACCCACTTACATGTGCGAAAAGCTTTGTAACACTGTTTTCTGAAACTAGATGCCAGCAGGGATTTGAGAGCGCCTGTTCAAAAAGACCCACAAATCTCATGAATTTCGGAAATAGATAAATTGCTTCCAACCAGTCCAGCATGCCTACATTGGCATTTGAACCAAGAAAATCTCAAAAGCCATATTGATTTTTATCACTCAGTGTGCATTTTGTGGACCAGTGAGTTTCGAGACAGTGTGCAGCATCCCCAGAGAGTACAAGATCATAAGAGTTTTAAAATCATTAGCACTTCAGCATTTATCTGTAATATTTCAACACCATCGTATGATATGACGTATCAGGTATAAAGTAGTATAATTAACATCCTAGCTATTTTATGAAAAATTATCAATGTATTAAATACTTACTTTGACTTATAGCTTATTTTTAACACAAACCAATATATGATTTGTGTTCATCCATTAATGTTCAACATTTCAATGCACAACACAGACTCCATGAGAAAAAAAATCATTGATAACAAATACCAAATGAAACGCCTTTGACGGCTCCAGCATCGATGTCCATGTTTTGTGTACTGTATATTATTTTGTTTTAAGCTCACAGAAAAACACGTAGGGCTCGATTACCAGTACCTCCCTATTTGGGTGTTATTCGTTGTGCCAGATAAACAGCGATACCAAGAGGATCCCTATTTAATGGCTGTGATAGGTTCAATCAAGAGTTTGCCCATTGAAATGGGGCATAACATGCATATTTTTGTAATGGTGCACCAAGATCTGCTTGTCCTGATATTTTCTGGGCTTTCGTCCTTGGTAAAGATTGGCAGTCTTGAGATCCCAGGGGTTTATTTTCAAGCCCATTGCATCGCCGGTGCACCACTTTTTTTGACGCACGCGTAGCGCAGTGCGGCTGCCTATATTTTCAAGGCGCGTAACCACCTTGTGGCTTTTCATGGCATTGGAAATATGGCCCACCTTTCATGCATTACTCTGTGTGAAAGGGGCATTCCATGGGTGTTGCTGTGGGTGTTCCCACGTAACATTCATGGAACCTGACGCATTCTTAGATTTACAAGGTTTCATAATCCTGGGAATGCATCCGATTCCTATGCCTCTCCAGGGGAGGCATAAGGGAGGTGCAACAAGGGGAAATACCTTTAGTTCTCCTCGTTTTTACTTTTTCTATGTGTGCTGCATTCTTCAAGCACACATAGAAAGAGGAAAATACCTCTGGTGAATGTTTTTGTTCAGGAGGGGTCCCTTCCTACACAAAAATGGCGCATTCCTGCCCCTTTTTTTTACGCATGGCTGCTCAGCAGGAATGCTTGCAGTGCTGCTGTGCATCAAAATATTGTAAATGTGGCCCCCAATATTTACCTAGGAAAAACCCAAAAGGGCAATGCAAATCTGACCCACATGCAATTGTGACACCTGTGCAACTCAAGGTGTGCACGGGTTCCACAGTTTTCGGAGGGCCTCGTTATTGAGGGCCTAGAGCTTAATTTTTATAGGCTGGAAATAGTATGATTGGATAACATTTAAGATGAAAAACATCTAAACCATTCTATATGGTTGCTGTGCCTTAAAAGTTTCACAGAACTCATCTTCCTTTGATGCTTTTCATCGCTTTCATCTAACTGATTGACTACTCCCCTTTCTCCTGATTTCTTGATCCATATGAAATCACCATTCCCTTCTCTGCTTCCCCACCATTCACCAAAATTAACCCACTCTGCCTGCATAGTGAAAAACAGTGGTTTTGCATCTGCCCTGCCACTTCTGACTTAAGCCTCACTCCTAGCCATTCAAAAACGCCCAAGGTATAGCTTGAAGCATTTCCAACCATAGATATATTTTTTCCTCATTTGTAGACCTGGCCCCTTGATATATCTCCATAAAAAAATTATTGCCCAGAGATTTTCATTTTTCTATTTTTGTTTTGGTGTCATTGGAGAAGTAATTTAGCTTTGATAGACTTTGGTATTCCAGGCCAAAGTTTTCTGGATGATATTTTAAAAAATGGTGCATGTGTTGCAGTGATGTAATATTTCAGGAACCATGAGACCTATATACTTTGGGGGTAAAGTAGTCTGATAGAGACAGAAAATAACTCCTCAGAGCAACCCTTCAGCCTTTTTCCAAACCTTTTATAATGATGTGTTTTAGCCATCATATTGGCATTTTATTTTAACATTGTTTTTGTTTCAGGTATTTCATTGATTCAAATTCGTAACACGAACGAAGCAGGTGGTAGCAGAGAATCCTTACCTCCTGACAGAGTGTTGCTAATTACCAAATCTGAGGACTCCTTCATCAAAGAAAAATGTGTCATATGCCAAACTAATTCGAAAGAAAAGCTAACATCAACTGCAGCTGGACAGAAGAGGATTTGAGATGCTGCAGAAATATGGTAAAACAAAGACTACAAAAGATTGAAACTGATAGGTGAAGTGCTGCAAGTCGTATACAATGGAAAAAAAGTCTGGAAAAATAAGTAAACAAATGGCAGAAACCAATGAATCACAACAAGAATCTGAGTCTTCTGAGAAACCAACGATGACCAAACCCAATGCCCATCCACTTAGAAGATCGATGGCTACCCACATCCACCTCCAACAACTGATCAGAAAGCAGAGGATCTTCAATGTGATATCTGTGGTTTAGCCAGCACAAGGGCCAAAGGGAGTGACAAGAGAACAAAGTATAGAGTATCTAAGTCTGAAAAGGGCAAACAGCTAGTTTCTTCCAAGAAGACGTTTTCAGCAGAGTAGCTAAACAGCGAGGTGAATGTATTTGCAGCGGATTTGTATGCCCACCTGAACTGCATGCATGCATACATTCGAAAATATGAATGTACAATGAGCTCCCAGTAGCAGCGTAACCGCCAGCCTTCAGTTAAGTTTGCATTCTTTCAAAAAGCAAATGAAGTTATAAAGCCACTCTTGAGTGCTGGCTAATGGTTCACACACAGTGAGATCAGAGAAATAATGATCAGCATTGATGAAACTGTATTGATCCATAATAATAAAATTACGATTTTTCCGGTGAGAATGTACAATGACAGAATTGGTTTTTGTCAGTCTAACAAAAAGAATGAGCCACTTATGGTGATCACAGCTGATTTGACTGAAGTTCTTGCTGCCAAAATAAGATTACACGATGCAGTAAAATCAGCAGGAATCTTTCTAAATAACATCCTGAAAGATTGAGATTTTGGACTTAATGACAAATTTCTAGATGCCCCAGAGCTCCACAAATCGTGGGAGTCAACAAGACTGCCCGATGTTGTCTTCACATTTTTTTTACATCATTGTTTAATATCACCAAAGCAAAACTGTTTCAAACTAAAGTTCTTGAGATCAGAACAGAAGCCACCAACATTGATGATGGCTTTGAACATATAAGCGAAGAAGTGGAAGACAATCCCATGAACTGGCAGGCTAATGCTGTGCAATTGTACTATCTTTTCCAAATCATGTTTTATGAATTACATCACGGCAAAAAGAAAACTCCGCTACATTTGATGGCTGCTCACACAAACTATGGCAAGTGCAAATGTAGAGAGCTAATCACTTCAATGTACAGGATTGGTGTATCAACAAGTTATAATGACATAGTACAGAACAGGAGCGGATGTATGTCGTTACAACGCACACTTTTACAACGCATGCACTTACAACGCATTTTTTAAAACGCAACATCCACTACAACGCATTCCATTACATAGCATGACACTACAACGCATTTTTAAAAACTACCTTTACAACGCATTCCATTACATCGCATACTACCTTTACAACGCATACCATTACAACGCATAATATTAAATTGCATTTAAGGTAAGTATTGGATAGTATAGGGGTAAAAATTACTATTCTAACTCCAGGGGGTGCAACAGTAGGGTAAGTGTTGGATTGCGTTGTAATGGTATGCGTTGTAAAGGTAGTATGCGATGTAATGTAATGCGTTGTAAAGGTAGTTTTTAAACATGCGTTGTAGTGTCATGCGATGTAATGGAATGCGTTGTAGTGGATGTTGCGTTGTAAAAATTTCGTTGTAAGTGTAGTGCGTTGTAATAGTTGCGTTGTAAAGGTTGTTCACCACAGGAGCTCATGCTGTAAAATCTAGTGAATCCGACACCACACCACTTTCAAGTTACTTTACCAGGAAAGGATTTACAATTGCTGCTCTTGATAATTTTGATTTTGGAGACAGCTCTTCTTTGTCTGGGACATCCAGGACACATGATACTGCCATGGTGCTTTTTCAGGTTCTACCAATAAAGAAGCTGCTGGATAACAAGCTGTGTCAGCTGTTGGCATAAACAAACAAGTCTGCAAACTTAAACTCAACTGCTTTGCCAACGTGTGCAAAATCACTACAAGCCATCAACACGTCCCAGTCTACCAGAAAGGTTCAAAGAGGCTGAGGACATGGATCTTCTTCTACCTGATGCTACGGTTTGCAAATCTGATTTAACTGAATGTATCATATTGCTTATTCGGTGTGGACCGAAGGATGAAGAAAAGCCACTTTCTCCATGGGCTGGATTTCATGCTCTGGTCTCCCAGAATACCGACCCACTGAAGAAGGTTGGGTTTTTACCAGTAATACCATCTCCAGTCTACATTATACACAGTTCTAAAACAAAATCAAAATGTGTGTGTTTAGTGTGAAGACCAGCCTATCCTGCCAATTTTCTGTGATAAAGATGCTTTTTGTATTGTAACTGACATTTTTATGAGCAAACAACAAGTAACAAAGCTGTTCCTAAGAGGGTAGGGGGAAGGGGTATCATGTATGAAGATATCTGTTATGGATATTGGAGCCCTCACACAGCCATCGGGATATTGTGAATCACATAACCCTCCGGATGTAATGTAACATCATCGGGCTGCTCCTACGTCGAGTCGGCTGGTGCAATACCCGACGGGCTCTTGTTTAGAGAGCACTCTTATGGAGATCTTCTATATCCACGATAGCCGATTGTTCAACTGTAACGAGTGTGGGGCTTGGTGAAAGTGTAGATGAATGTTAAAAAGGGGAGAGAGTACTATCTGAATAATTTTATTACGATGTCTCCTCGCCTGATTAAAAATATGAGGTAAAGTAATAGTAGCTCAGATCTATGTTCTGGGTTAACTATACTACCTCGTCTTGGTCAACATGTTTCTCACTATTGTAGAGCTGTACTCCAGTGATTCGTCAGGACCATGAAATTCTATCTACAAGTCTATCCAGGAGAATCAAGTGATAGACAACTGGCGTTAGTATAAAACTGGTGTTATTACCTGCTCCTCGGTCTACCTGTATGGAAGGTTGGAGACCAAGAAAAGTGTTAAAAACGCTCATTCATAAGACAGTTGTCATACATGGTGCTGGTGGAACGTGCATTTGCATTCAAAGTGCACTTATGTGTAGGGAGGGGGGGGAATAGTTAAAAAACACACACAAAACCACGTGAAGTGATCACTCTAGGGAGTACTACATCAGAACTAGTTGGACTTACCCTATCTACTCCATAGAATAAACCTCAGCAGTTCCTGGTAGGCTTGCGCAAGGAGTTCCTTGCGTTCTGTGATGGTGTATAGGAGCAGTATTAAATGGGAGAGGTTAGGTCAATACAAAACTCCAGGGTCATTAACACCCCTTCTCTTGAATATTTGCTGATTCATAGCTAAATTCGAAACGGTAAAGGTAAGTATATATACATAGTGAGCTCTAGGGTTACTAAAAATCCTGCACCTCGATTCCTATCAATCACATGTTCTAATACGGGGCTGTAGTCTAGTATAAACTGAACTGTACAAGTACGTTACATGAGCATGGCTATACTATACCACGGGACAATGGGAGCACATCTCTATAACGTACCCGGAGTGCTACTTAGTTAATTCCCGTATGTGTGTGTAAGCATGAGTTGGCCTTGAAGTGTGTGGAGTAGTGAACCGGAAAAATACAACGGTTTGCTCGCGCCATGGAGGCGTGTCGCCAGTCGGTCTAACCGACGCTGTCAGGTACTCGGCGGGGGTAGTGACGAGGTCATCACTGTTTTGCGAGACAAGGCGTCTCGATCCACAAGCGTAATGTCCGTGGGAGGGCATGCTTATAGTTGGACAACAACGGCGTGATCGGGCGAAAAACCAAGTATGCATAAACCAGGTGGATATCGGTATGCAAAGTCTGCAATATATGAACCGTGAAGGGTCGAAACAGTAAGACAAAGATATAAGGGTTTTCTACTTACTGACACGCCGAGTCCGTGTCGCTCATAGACCTACCCCGCTCTACCAGGACTGGGGGGTGGACTGTGAGCTCGTGAGAGTTTAAAGCCGAGCCGGCGTGACAGTCAGATGAATCTAGAACGTGAACTTCCCTCAAAGCAACGGCTCACTTGGCCGCCATGTTGGATTTCCTACGAGGAACCTTATTGTTTGTGCGGTTACTCTGTGAAACTCACGTCACTTCTGAGGGGACCAGGGTAGTAGGGGAGATCTTAGATTCTCTGAAGGTGAATACATTCGTCGGCGGCACTCATAGAAGCGGCTAACTTGGCCGCCATGTTGGGTGTCCTACGAGGAACCAAATGTGTGTGTGGTTCCTGTATAAATGTTGCATCACTTCTGAGGTGGCCAGAATTATGTGGGAGATCTTAGAATTCCTGGAGGTTACCTAATCTGGTCCGTGGGGTGGATTGCCGTACTCTAAATAGTCCAGTGGGCAATATAAAAAAGTAAACAGACTGACTAGATTTAAAATTATGCGTACACCACGCGTATGTCGAGACAGTAGGATATTGTCTCTATATTCTGCTAGAAGGTTAAGGCTTGTCAATATAAGTGTACAGCTCACTATATAGTTAAGCCTATTGAAAGTCATTGTCTAAGCCATGTTTTGTCATTCAGTGTGGCTTGCAGGAAAGTGTAGTACAATGTAGTGGTTGAGCTACCTATGTGCTAGGTGGCAAGAAAGTTGGCCTTGAAAATACGTTTATCCTAACTTTCAAGGGGGCTTTAAGGAACTCCATGGGATGGCGTCATTGAGTCCTGAGTTATCTGTGCCAGTTTTAAACACCCACCTTTGTTCTTTGATCAGTAAGGCCTCCTTGGTTATGTTTGGAAATGTTTCCAAAATTAGCCAGCTAAAGGAGTCCGGGGGATGTCCTTTTTCTACAAAGTGGGTGGTCATTTTTGTGTTTGCTCTTTTGCAGCGGAAATTGCTGCGATGTTCTATGATACGTGTCTTAGCACTGCGTGTTGTCATGCCTATGTATCGTAGTGTGCATGGGCATGTGATCATGTAGACACAGTTGGTAGTATTGCAATTGGTATGGCGTCGCATTTCCCACTTGAAATTATCGTTGATATCAACTGTCTTGTGTATGCCAGTCAGGTGACATACAGAACATGAACCACACGGATAATGCCCCATTACGGGGGGCAGTTCCCAAAGTGTTCTTTGTGGTATCCGGTTCTGTGTTCGTGGCCGCGTGTGTATTATAAGGTCCCTCAGGTTCTTGGTGCGTTTGAAGGAAAACCTTGGTGTTTCTAGGGACAATGAACCAGTGTTGAGTATCGTCCAATGTTTTTTGATTACCCTCGTGATCTGGTTAGATATCGGGGTAAACGAGGTTACACACGTAATGTTCTCTGTTTGGTTCTTGGTTCTCGGTTCTAGTAGGGCCTCTCTCGGGTTGTTGCGAGCCCTTTTGTTGGCTTGGGCAATCTGTTTTGCTGGGTATTCACGTGCTTTCAGATTCCTAGTTAGTCTTTCAGCTTCAGTCTTGTAGTCATTTAGATTGCTGCAGTTGCGTCTTATCCTCATGAACTGCCCCACAGGAAGGTTATCTCTCAAACTTCGCGGATGATGGCTTGTGTACAGTAACAAACTGTTGCGATCCGTTGGTTTTTTATATAGTGATGTAGAGAGTGTACCTTCATGGAGATTGATGTTAAGGTCTAGGAAAGGGATGCTCCTGTCTGACACAGCATGTGTAAATTTTAGGTGTGGGTCCAAAGTATTGACCCATTGGCAAAATTCCAGACAAGTTGACATGTCTCCTTTCCACAGTATCAAAACATCGTCGATGAACCTCTTCCAGAGGTAAACATCGGTGTGGAAGGGGTTAGTTTGGTTAAAGATGTAGCGAGACTCGAAGTCGGACATATACAGACAGGCCAGACTGGGCGCAAAGGTGCTACCCATACAAGTTCCTTGGGTCTGTCTGTAAATCTGTCCTTTGAATTCAAAGAAGTTCTCTGTCATGGCTAAGGTAGCACAGTCCATGATGAAGCTTATCGGCGTGTTGTGTATCGTAGTGTGCATGGGCATGTGATCATGTAGACACAGTTGGTAGTATTGCAATTGGTATGGCGTCGCATTTCCCACTTGAAATTATCGTTGATATCAACTGTCTTGTGTATGCCAGTCAGGTGACATACAGAGCATGAACCACACGGATAATGCCCCATTACGGGGGGCAGTTCCCAAAGTGTTCTTTGTGGTATCCCCCTACAGACGAAATCACCTTACTGTTGAGTTTAGATGTGCAGGCCCTCTATACCAACATACCCCAGAGAGCCACCCTCGAAGTCGTGGAGAACATCCTTCAACATGAACTGTGGCAACACAACACGCCGATAAGCTTCATCATGGACTGTGCTACCTTAGCCATGACAGAGAACTTCTTTGAATTCAAAGGACAGATTTACAGACAGACCCAAGGAACTTGTATGGGTAGCACCTTTGCGCCCAGTCTGGCCTGTCTGTATATGTCCGACTTCGAGTCTCGCTACATCTTTAACCAAACTAACCCCTTCCACACCGATGTTTACCTCTGGAAGAGGTTCATCGACGATGTTTTGATACTGTGGAAAGGAGACATGTCAACTTGTCTGGAATTTTGCCAATGGGTCAATACTTTGGACCCACACCTAAAATTTACACATGCTGTGTCAGACAGGAGCATCCCTTTCCTAGACCTTAACATCAATCTCCATGAAGGTACACTCTCTACATCACTATATAAAAAACCAACGGATCGCAACAGTTTGTTACTGTACACAAGCCATCATCCGCGAAGTTTGAGAGATAACCTTCCTGTGGGGCAGTTCATGAGGATAAGACGCAACTGCAGCAATCTAAATGACTACAAGACTGAAGCTGAAAGACTAACTAGGAATCTGAAAGCACGTGAATACCCAGCAAAACAGATTGCCCAAGCCAACAAAAGGGCTCGCAACAACCCGAGAGAGGCCCTACTAGAACCGAGAACCAAGAACCAAACAGAGAACATTACGTGTGTAACCTCGTTTACCCCGATATCTAACCAGATCACGAGGGTAATCAAAAAACATTGGACGATACTCAACACTGGTTCATTGTCCCTAGAAACACCAAGGTTTTCCTTCAAACGCACCAAGAACCTGAGGGACCTTATAATACACACGCGGCCACGAACACAGAACCGGATACCACAAAGAACACTTTGGGAACTGCCCCCCGTAATGGGGCATTATCCGTGTGGTTCATGCTCTGTATGTCACCTGACTGGCATACACAAGACAGTTGATATCAACGATAATTTCAAGTGGGAAATGCGACGCCATACCAATTGCAATACTACCAACTGTGTCTACATGATCACATGCCCATGCACACTACGATACATAGGCATGACAACACGCAGTGCTAAGACACGTATCATAGAACATCGCAGCAATTTCCGCTGCAAAAGAGCAAACACAAAAATGACCACCCACTTTGTAGAAAAAGGACATCCCCCGGACTCCTTTAGCTGGCTAATTTTGGAAACATTTCCAAACATAACCAAGGAGGCCTTACTGATCAAAGAACAAAGGTGGGTGTTTAAAACTGGCACAGATAACTCAGGACTCAATGACGCCATCCCATGGAGTTCCTTAAAGCCCCCTTGAAAGTTAGGATAAACGTATTTTCAAGGCCAACTTTCTTGCCACCTAGCACATAGGTAGCTCAACCACTACATTGTACTACACTTTCCTGCAAGCCACACTGAATGACAAAACATGGCTTAGACAATGACTTTCAATAGGCTTAACTATATAGTGAGCTGTACACTTATATTGACAAGCCTTAACCTTCTAGCAGAATATAGAGACAATATCCTACTGTCTCGACATACGCGTGGTGTACGCATAATTTTAAATCTAGTCAGTCTGTTTACTTTTTTATATTGCCCACTGGACTATTTAGAGTACGGCAATCCACCCCACGGACCAGATTAGGTAACCTCCAGGAATTCTAAGATCTCCCACATAATTCTGGCCACCTCAGAAGTGATGCAACATTTATACAGGAACCACACACACATTTGGTTCCTCGTAGGACACCCAACATGGCGGCCAAGTTAGCCGCTTCTATGAGTGCCGCCGACGAATGTATTCACCTTCAGAGAATCTAAGATCTCCCCTACTACCCTGGTCCCCTCAGAAGTGACGTGAGTTTCACAGAGTAACCGCACAAACAATAAGGTTCCTCGTAGGAAATCCAACATGGCGGCCAAGTGAGCCGTTGCTTTGAGGGAAGTTCACGTTCTAGATTCATCTGACTGTCACGCCGGCTCGGCTTTAAACTCTCACGAGCTCACAGTCCACCCCCCAGTCCTGGTAGAGCGGGGTAGGTCTATGAGCGACACGGACTCGGCGTGTCAGTAAGTAGAAAACCCTTATATCTTTGTCTTACTGTTTCGACCCTTCACGGTTCATATATTGCAGACTTTGCATACCGATATCCACCTGGTTTATGCATACTTGGTTTTTCGCCCGATCACGCCGTTGTTGTCCAACTATAAGCATGCCCTCCCACGGACATTACGCTTGTGGATCGAGACGCCTTGTCTCGCAAAACAGTGATGACCTCGTCACTACCCCCGCCGAGTACCTGACAGCGTCGGTTAGACCGACTGGCGACACGCCTCCATGGCGCGAGCAAACCGTTGTATTTTTCCGGTTCACTACTCCACACACTTCAAGGCCAACTCATGCTTACACACACATACGGGAATTAACTAAGTAGCACTCCGGGTACGTTATAGAGATGTGCTCCCATTGTCCCGTGGTATAGTATAGCCATGCTCATGTAACGTACTTGTACAGTTCAGTTTATACTAGACTACAGCCCCGTATTAGAACATGTGATTGATAGGAATCGAGGTGCAGGATTTTTAGTAACCCTAGAGCTCACTATGTATATATACTTACCTTTACCGTTTCGAATTTAGCTATGAATCAGCAAATATTCAAGAGAAGGGGTGTTAATGACCCTGGAGTTTTGTATTGACCTAACCTCTCCCATTTAATACTGCTCCTATACACCATCACAGAACGCAAGGAACTCCTTGCGCAAGCCTACCAGGAACTGCTGAGGTTTATTCTATGGAGTAGATAGGGTAAGTCCAACTAGTTCTGATGTAGTACTCCCTAGAGTGATCACTTCACGTGGTTTTGTGTGTGTTTTTTAACTATTCCCCCCCCTCCCTACACATAAGTGCACTTTGAATGCAAATGCACGTTCCACCAGCACCATGTATGACAACTGTCTTATGAATGAGCGTTTTTAACACTTTTCTTGGTCTCCAACCTTCCATACAGGTAGACCGAGGAGCAGGTAATAACACCAGTTTTATACTAACGCCAGTTGTCTATCACTTGATTCTCCTGGATAGACTTGTAGATAGAATTTCATGGTCCTGACGAATCACTGGAGTACAGCTCTACAATAGTGAGAAACATGTTGACCAAGACGAGGTAGTATAGTTAACCCAGAACATAGATCTGAGCTACTATTACTTTACCTCATATTTTTAATCAGGCGAGGAGACATCGTAATAAAATTATTCAGATAGTACTCTCTCCCCTTTTTAACATTCATCTACACTTTCACCAAGCCCCACACTCGTTACAGTTGAACAATCGGCTATCGTGGATATAGAAGATCTCCATAAGAGTGCTCTCTAAACAAGAGCCCGTCGGGTATTGCACCAGCCGACTCGACGTAGGAGCAGCCCGATGATGTTACATTACATCCGGAGGGTTATGTGATTCACAATATCCCGATGGCTGTGTGAGGGCTCCAATATCCATAACAGATATCTTCATACATGATACCCCTTCCCCCTACCCTCTTAGGAACAGCTTTGTTACTTGTTGTTTGCATATATTGGGCACACTGAGCTGGACCTTAACAAAAAGCCCGTTTTGCCCCCCTCCCCTTCTTGTTGCTTGAAATTTTTATGAGCAAACCAGTAGAATTTGATGATCTTTATTCAATGATGCAAAATTGATGGACGGAATGCAGAACAAATCAAAACATTCACCCCGAGTCAAGAGATCTGGGTTAAATCATCATTCTTTTGCTCACAATGCCACCCCAGTTTAGACCTGGCCATATGCAAATCAGTCTTGATCCTGTGTCTCATGGGAACAGTCCAGCCCGAACTGCCAAGCCAGGTCCTCCATGGACCGGAAACAAGCATACTAGGACCGGTTTCAGGGTTTCAGCCCTCATCAGCCAGGGTAGCTTGAATCCAGTGGCACAGTGAGTTTGGAACCCACGTCTGGGCATACCCGGCACACTTACGGCGAGAAAGCAAAAGATAGAAATTGATAGACAGAATGCAGAACAAATCAAAGCATTCACCCCCAGTCAAGAGATCTGGGTTAAATCCATCATTCTTTTGCCCACCATGCCAACCCAATTTAGACCTGGCCATATGCAAATCAGTCTTGAACCTGTGTCTCATGGGAACAGTCCAGCTCAAACTGCCAAGCCAGGCCCTCCCTGGACCGGAAACAAGCATTCTAGGACCGGTTTTGGGGTTTCACCCCTCATCAGCCAAAATAGCTTGAATCCAGTGGCAGAGTGAGCCCGGAACCCACATCTGGGCATACCTGGCGCACTTAGGACGAGAAAGCAAAAGACACAAAATTGATGGACGGAATGCAGAACAAATCAAAACATTCACCCCCAGTCAAGAGATCTGGTTTACATTCATCATTATCCAATGATGGGCATTTTCCAAATGACTAAAGTTGTGTTGCAGTGTGCAGAAAGTTATCTTGGTGGATGTGGCATAGACGATGCACTTATTGAGGCTGAAATCTTTGGAAGCAGAACTGTCCAGTCAGGATTGAGCAGAACCCATTATACTTGTTGGTCATAAGGTATGGTCATCATTTCTGAGACTATAGAAATAGTGCATTGGAATGCTTTCTGGAATAAGAATGATAAATTAGGTTTTGCATATTTTATCTCAGAAGTGAACGGGGCACAGGGAGCATCACTAGCTCCTGAGGCTTGAGCCGGGAGACAACTTTTAGCGTATTTGCACATCGAAATTGCTCTGACTGTTCATAACTTCTTTTAATGCTTTTAATCAGATTTTCAAACTTGAATTGAATTGTCACAACTTCCTTTTAACGCTTTTATCATATTTTAAAATTGAACTTAATAGAATTTTAGACTGCAAATTATTTTACCTGCTCTTGTTCACTGTATTGCTGCTAACTACCAGGGAAGCTGGGATCATTTTGCAAGCGTGCTAGGGGGCGGACAGAAATCTGTGGTTCCCGTGACTTGTGCGGAGCAGGGCCGACATTTTGGGGGTAGTTTAGGTCAGCAGGATAGTTTCTCCCCTGACGCTACAAATGGAAGCGCTGATCCGACCGCGCAGCACCACTAGCTGCTGAGGCTTGAGCCGGGAGACAACTTTTAGCGTATTTGCACTTCGAAATTGTTCTGACTCTTCATAACTTCTTTTAATGCTTTTAATCACATTTTCAAACTTGAATTGAATTGAATTGTCACAACTTCCTTTTAACGCTTTTATCATATTTTAAAATTGAACTTAATAGAATTTTAGACTGCAAATTGTATTACCTGCTCTTGTTCACTGTATTGCTGCTAACTACCGGGGGAGCTGGGATCATTTTGTGAGCGTGGTAGGGGGCGGACAGAAATCTGTGGTTCCCGTGACTCGTGCGGAGCAGGGCCGACATTTTGGGGGTAGTTTAGGTCAGCAGACTAGTTTCTCCCCTGACGCTACAAATGGAAGCGCTGACGCGACCACACAGCGGGCATGCCAAAGGCGCCAAAGGCAAGCCCGTCTGCTCCCGTCCGCGCTCCGTCCGTGCTCAGCACCAGCACCCCTGCCCGTCTAAACCCAGGGGAGGCCAACATCACGGGGTATTCAAGATCTCAATTATTGGATTTGAAGCCAGTTGGTAAGTCCACTGACTATCTGTGTCTCACGTTCAACATGAGGCCTGTGTCTTCCATGATCACTTGCCTCAACTGCAGCTCTACTTTGACTAGACTTAGCTACCTAACTATCAAGCCCACTGATGATGAAATTCTTAAAACGGTGGAGCCTAACACAACAGTGGTCAAATGCATATTGCTCAATGCCAGGTCTTTGGTGGGGCATGGTGTTGAGTGTGCCTCGCTCATTGAGGGGGAGGGTATTCAAATCGCTTTTATTACTGAATCTTGGACAGATGAAAGCTCAGGCCCTGATATTGTAAAAGCTACTACGCCGGGGTTCCTTTGTCATACTTTAAGCAGGCCAATCAGGAGGGGGGTGGGGTTTAGCCATAATTTATCATAATTCAGTTAAGGCTGCCTTTCATATAGCCTCCAATTCAGCCTGTCAGGCTCTCTCTTTTAGCTTCAGTCTATCACATCACCACATGTTTAAGGGCATTTTACTATATAGACCCCCGGGACCTAGGAGCACTTTTCTAAACTCTATTGGTAATTTGCTGGAAGAAGGGCTCAGTACAAATTCCTTCACCATCATGGGAGACTCTAATTACCATCTGGAAACGTTGAAGGAACCAGATACAGTGGCCCTTATAGATATGATGAAGAGTGCTGACCTAAGTCAGTAGGTGAGGGGCCCCATCCACATGGCAGGTCACACGTTGGACGGAATTTTCTCAAACCACCCTCAACTGCTGTACACGGGTTTATTACCTCTGATATGGACAGACCAGGCTGCTGTACAATTTGAGTTAGCCCTGCTCAGTCACACCACGACAGCGAGGGGCATTAAGATTCCGATTAAAAGCAGAGCCTGGAACAAAATCGAGAGCGCGGACCTACAAGATGCACTTATGGCATCTGCTGGTCAGATACCCTCAGGAATAGAGGAGGCCGCCGCACATTATATAACTTGGGTGGAATCAGCTTGTAATAAACTAGCCCCAGTCAAAGTTTTATTTCCTAAAAGGTCTCAACCAACAGCCCTCTGGTATTCGGAAGAACTGAGGAGACAAAAACTCTCCTATAAGTCTCCAGAGCGGAGCTGGAGGAAAGAATATACGGAAGGGGAGAAAAGGAGTTATAAACAAAGTCTCGCCATTTATAAGCAACTCATATTTGAAGCAAAGAAAAATTTCTTTACTAATCGAATTATTTCAGCTAAAAATTCTACTAAAGAACTCTTTAAAACTGTTTCAAGTCTGACCTCCCCCAGCCCGACAAAAATCGAGGCGAGTCAGGAACTATGCGATGATATCACTAGGTTCTTTTTGAACAAGGTAGAGATTATCTTCTCGGATTTTAGGCACCCAAGCCTGGGAAGAGTTGTAGCTTTGATGGAAGGAAGGAGACCAGTTGCTGACCCCTCTTCGGTTTTTGACAAATTTGCACCACTGTCCACAACTGACACTGAGAGGATTCTCTTGTCTGCAAGATCAGGTTCCCCCTATGGTCCCTGTCCAGTTTTAGTGATCAAACGGGCTTCAGTTCCTGTGACTCTTTTACTTACCCCTCTGTTTAACGCAATGTTTGAAGCAGGGTACTTCTCCAGATTTTGGAAGCTTGCTGCTATATTGCCTCTGTTAAAAAAGTCCAGCTTGGACCCAAAGGAGCCTAATAATTTTTTACCTATCTCATGCCTCCCGTTACCTGCAAAATTGGTTGAGAAAACCATGAACTTGCAGCTTAGCGCCTTTCTACTCGAAACCCAAGTTTTAGATCCCAGTCAATATGGGTCCACAGAAGGGCACAATACAGAATCCGCCCTTATAAAAACCACAGAAGAGATAAGGGAGGCCTTGGATAGGGGAGGTAAGGCTGCCCTAATTATGTTGGACTTATCTACGGCTTTTGATACGGTCCATTATGATGTATTGATGGACCGCTTGTTGGCATGTGAGGTCCAAGGCAAAGCATGGAAGCTCCTGAAATCCTTTCTGAAGGACAGATCCCAGACTGTGGCACTGCGTAAATTCCATTCTAGACCTTTTTCTTTGCCTTGCGGAGTGCCACAGGGGTCCTCACTTAGCCACACTCATTTTAATGTTTATGTATCTTCCCTAGCTTCTTTAATTGGTTCCTTTGGCTTCAGCCTGACATCATATGCAGACGATACACAAATTGTAGTGGCTCTGCGGCCTGGAAAGGCAGCAGGAATCAAAAGCCGGTTCCACAATTGTATGGAAGCAATCAGGAGGTGGATGTCACAAAACTGTCTAAAACTGAATTCAGGAAAGACTGAGGTCATCCTATTTGGAAATGATCCCGACTTCTGGACCCCAAATTGGTGGCCAGAAGTGATGGGGACTCTTCCTACCCCCTCCAGGAAAGTGAAAAACCTAGTAGTCATAATTGATGAGAAACGTAACTTTGGCGATCAGATCAAAGCAATGGCATCAACTACCTCCAATACAATCAGAATGATTAAGAAAGTTCTCCCCTTCTAGCCGGCTGATAGCCAGCGGACTGTAGTCACTGCACTCATTCTGTCCAGACTTGATTATTGTAACAGCCTGTATTTAACCCCTTCGCTGAGAGCCTTTTCCCCTCCTGTGCTAAGCCTTTTTTTGGGCTATTTGGGATAGTGCACGCTTAGGCCCCTGTAACTTTTTGACCACATTAGGTATCCACGCCAAATTTGCGTCCTTGTCTTCCAACATCATGGGGATTCTAAAGGTACCCAGGGTTTGTGGATTCTCCTGGAAGGTTCCCAGAAATTAGCCAAAATACAGCATAATTTTGTTTTTTTTTGTGAAAAATGGGAAAAACGGGCTGCAAATGAAAGCGTCTGGGTTTTTCTCTGCAAATGTTATCAAAAAAGAGTTTGTGGGACTGAAATCACCATTTCCCCAGCTTTTAGGGAATGACAGAATTTTGTCAGAAAACCAACATTTTTTACACAGTTTTGGCATTTTTCTGGGACATAGCCTATTTTTGCTATTTTTTGTGCTTTCAACCTCCTTCCAGTTAATGGTAGAAATGGGTGGGAAAGCAATAATGGATCCTGGAAAGCTATACATTTTAGAAACGTAGACAAAATTCTGAATTCAGCAAGGGGTCATTTGTGTAGATCCATCAAGGTTTCTTTATAGAAACTAACAGTTAAAAATAGGAAAAATTAAAAATGAGTTGAAAAAAACAGCCTTTTGTGTCAACGTTTTCACCTGTAACTTCTTCTAATTATGACAGCTCTTTGAAAGCAATACACCGTTACATCCGCTGGACTTTCCTGGCTGTGGGGATATATAGGACTTGTAGGTTCACCAAGAACCCAACGAACCCAGAAAAAAAAACTGAGCAGCAATTTGTAATAGTTTTTTATTATGTTCCGGATATATAGCAATTATTGTGGGAAAATGTATACATGGAAAAATCGGTATGAAAGACACCTATGTATTTCTGAAATGGGAAGACATTATAGAGTTTAGAATCAGTGCATATTTGCACATTTTCGAAATTGGAATACTCATACTAGCATGAGAATTATTGGTCATTTTTCAAAATGACTTTTTTTTTACACAATGTCTTTCATTTGGAAGGGAGAAATGCATCAAAAATCAATAGGTAATAACAGTTGCTTTACAAATCTGAACTACCCTAAGTCTCCCGATAAAAATGGTACCTCACTTGTGTGGGTAGGCATAGTGCCCACGACAGGAAATGTCTCAAAACCCAATGTGAACACACCACATTTTCACAATGAACATTTACACTTTTTTTGCGAAGTGTCTAGCTTTAGTTTTTAAACACTAGCTCTATCGGCACCTAGGAAAACCTAGCAAACCTATACACTTTTGAAAACTAGACACTCAGGGGAATCCAGGATGGGGTGACTTGACTGCCTCCCACCATGTTCTGTTACCCAGAATCCCTTGCAAACCTAAAAGATTGTCAAGAAAGACACATTTTCCCCACATTCCTGAGGTGGAAAGTTCTGGAATCTGCGTAGATCCACAAATTTCCACCCACCCCGCGATCTCCAAAGTCTTCCGAGAAAAATGGTACCTCACTTGTGCAGGTTGGCCTACTGCCCGCGACAGGAAGTGGCACAAAATGCAACGTGGTCACACCTCAATTTCGCAGTGAAAAATGACCCTTTTTTGGCAAAGTGCCTAGCTGTAGTTTTTGAACCCTAGCTCTGCCGGCACCTCGTGAAACCTAGCAAACGTATACATTTTTAAAAACTAGACACCCAGGGGAATCCAGGATGAGGTGACTTGACTGCCTCCCACCAGGGTCTGTTACCCAGAATCCCTTGCAAACCTAAAACATTGTAAAAAAAAACACATTTTCCCCACATTTCTGTGGTGGAAAGTTCTGGAATCTACGTGGATCCATAAATTTCCAACCCCCTGCGTTCCCCAAAGTCTTACGAGAAAAATGGTACCTCACTTGTGCGGGTCGGTCTAGTGCCCGCGACAGGAAAGGGCGCAAAATGCAACGTGGTCACACCTCAATTTCGCAGTGAAAAATGACCCTTTTTTGGCAAAGTGCCTAGCTGTAGTTTTTTAACCCTAGCTCTGCCGGCACCTTGGGAAACCTAGCAAACCTATACATTTTTGAAAACTAGACACCCAGGGGAATCCATAATGGGGTGAGTTGTCTGCCTCCCACTAGGGTCTGTTACCCAGAATCCCTTGCAAACCTAAAAAATTGTCCAAAAAAACACATTTTCCCCACATTTCTGTGGTGGAAAGTTCTGGAATCTGCGTGGATCCACAAATATCCACCCACCCCGCGTTCCCCAAAGTCTTACGAGAAAAATGATACCTCACCTGTGTGGGTCGGCCTAGTGCCCGCGACAGGAAACGGCGCAAAACGCAACGTGGTCACACCTCAATTTTGCAGTGAAAAATTACCCTTTTTTGGCAAAGTGCCTAGCTGTAGTTTGTGAACCCTAGCTCTGCCGCCATCTAGGGAAACCTAGCAAACCTATACATTTTTTAAAACTAGACACCCAGGGGAATCCAGGATGGGGTGATTTCAGTGGCTCCCACCAAGGTCTGTTACCCAGAATCCCTTGCAAACCTAAACAATTGTCAAAAAACCCACATTTTCCCCACATTTCTGTGGTGGAAAGTTATGGAATCTGCGTGGATCCACAAATTTCCGCCCACCCCGCGTTCCCCAAAGTCCTACAAGAAAAATGGTACCTCACTTGTGCGGGTCGGTCTAGTGCCCGCATCAGGAAACGGCGCAAAACGCAACGTGGTCACACCTCAATTTCGCAGTGAAAAATTACCCTTTTTTGGCAGAGAGCCTAGCTGTAGTTTGTGAACCCTAGCTCTGCCGGCACCTAGGGAAACCTAGCAAACCTATACATTTTTGAAAACTAGACACCCAGGGGAATCCAGGATGGGGTGACTTGAGTGCCTCCCACCAGGGTCTGTTACCCAGAAACCCTTGCAAACCTAAACAGTTGTAAAAAAAAAACACATTTTCCCCATATTTCTGTGATGGAAAGTTCTGGAAACTGTGTGGATCCAGAAATTTCCACCCACCCCGCGTTCCCCAAAGTCCTACGAGAAAAATGGTACCTCACTTGTGTGGGTCGGCCTAGTGCCCACGACAGGAAACGGCGCAAAACACAACGTGGTCACACCTCAATTTCGCAGTGAAAAATGACCCTTTTTTGGCAAAGAGCCTATCTGTGGTTTGTGAACCCTAGCTCTGCTGGCACCTAGGGAAACCTAGCAAACCTATACATTTGTGAAAACTAGACACCCAGGGGAATCCAGGATGGGGTGACTTGACTGCCTCCCACCAGGGTCTGTTACCCAGAATCCCTTGCAAACCTAAACAATTGTCAAAAAAACACATTTTCCCCACATTTCTGTGGTGGAAAGTTCTGGAATCTGCGTGGATCCACAAATTTCCACCCACCCCGCATTCCCCAAAGTCCTACGAGAAAAATGGAACTTCACTTGTGCGGGTCGGCCTAGTGCCCGTGTCAGGAAACGACGCAAAATGCAACGTGGTCACACCTCAATTTCGCAGTGAAAAATGACCCTTTTTGGCAAAGTGCCTAGCTGTAGTTTTTTAACTCTAGCTCTGCCGGCACCTAGGGAAACCTAGCAAACCTATATATTTTTGAAAACTAGACACCCAGGGGAATTTAGGATGGGGTGACTTGAGGGCCTCCCACCAGGGTCTGTTACCCAGAATCCCTTGAAAACCTAAAGAATTGACCAACAAAACACATTTTCCCCACATTTCTGTGTTGGAAAGTTCTGGAATCTGTGTGGATCCACAAATTTCCACCCACCCAACATTCCCCAAAGTCTTACGTGAAAAATGGTACCTCACTTGTGCAGGTCGGCCTTGTGCCCGCGACAGGAAACGGGGCAAAATGCAACATGGACACACCTCAATTTCACAGTGAAAAATGACCCTTTTTTGGCAAAGTGCTTAGCTGTAGTTTTTGAACCCTAGCTCTGCCGGCACCTTGGTAAACCTACCAAACCTATACATTTTTGAAAACTAGACACCCAGGGGAATCCAGGATGTGGTCACTGGACTGCCTCCCACCAGGTTCTGTTACCCAGAATCCCTTGCACACCTAAACAATTGACAAAAAAAACAAATTTTCCCCACATTTCTGTGGTGGAAGGTTCTGGAATCTGCGTGGATCCACAAATTTCCACCCACCCCGCGTTCCCCAAAGTCTTACAAGAAAAATTGTACCTCACTTGTGCAGGTCGGCCTACTGTCCGCAACAGGAAACGGCGCAAAACGCAATGTGGTCACACCTCAATTTCTCAGTGAAAAATGACCCTTTTTGGCAAAGAGCCTAGCTGTAGTTTGTGAACCCTAGCTCTGCTGGCACCTAGGGAAACCTAGCAAACCTATACATTTGTGAAAACTAGACACCCAGGGGAATCCAGGATGGGGTGACTTGACTTCCACCCACCAGGGTCTGTTACCCAGAATCCCTTGCAAACCTAAACAATTATCAACAAAACACATTTTCCCGATATTTCTGTGGTGGAAAGTTCTGGAATCTGCGTGGATCCACACATTTCCACCCACCCCGCATTCCCTAAAGTCTTACGAGAAAAATGGTACCTTACTTGTTCAGGTTGGCCTTGTGCCCGCGACAGGAAATGGCCAAAATGCAACATGGTCACACCTCAATTTTGCAGGGAAAAAAGACACTTTTTTGGCAAAGTGCCTAGCTGTAGTTTTTGAACCCTAGCTCTGCAGGCACCTAGGGAAACCTACCAAACCCACATATTTCTGAAAACTAGACACCCCGCGGCTTCCAGGGAGGTATAGCTTGCATGGATCCCCCAATGTTTCCTTACCCAGAATCCCCTGCAAACCTCAATTTTAGCTGAAAAAATCACTTTTTTCACACAATTTTTGTGTGGGAAAGCTGTGGCATCACCGGGCTCACACAAATTCCCACCACCCAGCGTTCCCCCAGGTCTCCCGATAAAAATGGTGCCTCACTTGTGTGGGAGGCCCTAGTACCCGCGACAGGCAAGGGCCCAAAACGTAGTGAGGCGACATCAAAATTGCCTATCTCAAAACCACCTGGTTTTGCAAGGGGGGTCACCTGGGTTTTTTGCCCCGTACTCGGCGGCCATCTAGAGAAACCTACCAAACCCACACATTTCTGAAAACTAGACACCCGGCGGCTTCCAGGGAGGTATGGCTTGCGTGGATCCCCCAACGTTTCCTTACCCAGAATCCCCTACAAACACAAATATTTGCTGAAAAAATCACTTTTTTCACACATTTTTGTGTGGGAAAGTTGTGGCATCACCGGGCTCACACAAATTTCCCACCACCCAGCGTTCCCCCAGATCGCCTGATAAAAATGGTGCCTCACTTCTGTGGGAGGCCCAAGTATCCGCGACAGGCAAGGGCCCAAAACGTAGTGAGGCGACATAAAAATTGCCTATCTCAAAACCTCCTGGTTTTCCAAGGGAGGTCACCTGGGTTTTTGGCCCCGTACTCGGCGGCCATCTAGGGAAACCTACCAAACCCACATATTTCTGAAAACTAGACACCCGGCGGCTTCCCCAAGCTCCAGTCCAAACACACCACCAGCCAAGCGCCAATCCATGCACACCGCCAGCCAATCACCAGTCCACGCACACTGCCAGCCAAGCACCAGTCCACGCACACTGCCAGCAAAGCGCCAGTCCACGCACACTGCCAGCCAAGCGCCAATCCTCGCACACTGCCAGCCAAGCGCCAGTCCACGCACACCGCCAGACTACCGCCAGTCCCCGCACACCGTCGTAATTTTTTTTAAACAAGAAAGAAAACACACACCAATTGGAACTAGATACCAAACTATAACTACAAAAACAACAGCAGAAACGAAAGACATCATTCTATTGCCAAACGTGAAACTGAACAACTATATCAAACCATACAGACAAGGCAGTACACTATTAGACTCACGGTTGCTTCCAAAAATTCTTTTTAGTGTAATACAATCTGAAACATGAGGGCACACACAGCCCAGGAATAGAAGGACAATCGGCACAGTGCATACAACTCTCCTTCCGCACACCTCTTCGCAAGCAGACTCTACATCTCTTACAGGGATTGTTTTTTTTGGGGCGTGGGAGGAATTAAATCAGGAAAATGACGATCTTTCAATCTAGCCACATCCTCCACCACTCCAACTCTAGGAACACTTGCCTGTTCCACAACAACAAGGTTTCCTATCACAGACTGCTGAAACTGAACAAAAGTCAACTTTGACTCAGGAGAACACTCCTTGTACACAACAAAAGCATTGAAAGTTGCTAAATTGAAGAGATGGATGTCCAACTTTTTGTACCAAATGTACGCCTTACGAATAGCAGTGTAAGGTTCCAACCTCTGATCTACTCTATCAACACCACCCATGTGCTTATCGTAGTCTAAAATGCACACCGGTTTGCATACTTCAGCAAACTGACCCCAAACAGCCACAGGTGAAGTACTCTCATCATGGATGGTATTCAGCATGTACACATCCCTCCTGTCCACAAATTTCACAGCAAGTAGTTCATCACTACGCAAGGAACTGCACTGCCCCCTCTGAAGTTTTTTGGAAACAAGCTCTTTTGGATAACCTTTACGGTTAGAGCGGATTGTGCCACAAGCAAAAGTGTCCACAATTCCTTAGACAATTGCACAGCAGTGTAGAAGTTATCAAGGTACAAATGGTGGCCTCTGTTAAACAGTCCTCTAGTAGGATCCCACACAATTTTCTCTGGAACTCCAAAAGTAGATGGACAACCAGGGGGGTCAATAGTGGAATCCCTCCCAGTGTACACACGGAAATTATAAACATATCCTGTCCTACTCTCAGACAACATATACAGCTTAATTCCATACTGTGCCCTCTTGCTAGGGATGTACTACCTAAAAACCAAACGGCCCTTGAACAGGACCAAAGACTCATCAATAGATATTTCGTTCCCAGGAGTATAGATCTAAAAAAATCGATCTACAAAGTGATCAAGTACAGGCCGAATCTTAAAAAGACGGTCACAGTCAGGGTGATCTTGTGGCAATGCCAAAGTATTATCAACAAAATGCAGCATCCGAAGCAAAAGTAAATACCGATCATGGGTCATAATCGCAGGAAATATGGCTGTTGCCATCAAGGGACTGGTAGACCAATATGAAGCCATGGACAGTTTCCTTATCAAGCCCATCAAAAAAGTCAAACCCAAAAACTTCTTCATCTCATCCAGATTTGTGGGAGTCCACCGGGTAGCTCTAGAGTGGGGCTTAAGTGTGGCACTGTGGTCCCTCAAAAACTGTTCAGCATACAAGTTAGTCTGCTCAACAATCTCAGCCAAAAATAAATCATCCATAAACAACTGAAAGAACTGTATAGGCAAAATAAATTTACAATCCACTCTACACCCTGCATCCACACTAAAGGCAGGCAACACCGGCTGCACCATGTTTGGATCAACCCAGAGTCCAGCACTTCCAGTAGGAAGCCTTGCTGCCTCAGGGTGCAATACCGATGTCTCTTGCTGCACCATCGGCACATCAGTATCCCCCTCTAAAACAGGCACTTCTTCCACACTGGGGGTACCTTCATCCGCACTGAGAGTATCTTCATCATCCGATGATTCCATGTGGAGAGAAAACTCACTGCCTGAATCTTCCCCTTCCTCCTCTCCCTCAGACGCACTGTCAGTCTCATAATCCTGCTCAGAGGAAGATTCAAGAAGCATACCAACAACCTGCTGAGAAGTCATTCTACGGCTAGCCATAATCCTTACAAATAAAGGTAACTTGTCAAACAAGTCAACAACAAACACTTTTGAAAAAAAAAGTTATAAACAAAATGCCTCTTTATCACAAAGACCTATATACCTCAAAACGATACCACTCACTTGCCAGAAGCAGCTAGACTCACCACCACCTACTCTGCACAGACACAGTAAGGATCAACAATATCCCACTAAAAAAGAAAAAGAAAAGAAAATTACACATAAGACAATACAAAACACATCGCAAAGAATTACATGTTCAAAACACTAACAAAATATGCTGCCATTACAAAACCACTTACACAAAAAATTCATTCATGCATGACAATAATACTCATTTGGAGTAAATACAACAAAAAATGTTTTTCTCACCAAAAAAAGTCAACTACGCAAAACTGCAGAACAACCACTGCCGAAACCACAAACAGGAATCAAAAGCTTTACACTAGAATAAAAAGGAGAAATAAAACATTACAATCACATATACAAATAATGCACTAGTCTACAAACTAACGATAAAGAGGAGCGACCCTTGCCCAAGGGGCTGCTCCCAACAACAAAAAAACAATCCCTGGTGGCCTAGTGGGCATACAATAAAATTCATTGTTTAATCTGCCCTTCCAAGGGTTCAGAAACGGCCAAAATAAATGCTCCCCAGAGGGGAGCGACCCTTGCCGAAGGGGCCACTCCCCAAAAACATATTGCTCCCCCAAGGAGAGCAACCCTTGCCCAAGGGGCCACTCCCTAAAACAGATAGGGCATTTAAAAAAAAATCATACAGGCCCAGTGGGGCCACACACACCGTTTAAAAAAAATAAATAACACTGATCTGCCCCCCCCAAGGGGCCGCTCCCCAAAACAGAGTGGGGCCACACACACCTTTTTTTCATAAAAATTACACAGATCTGACCCACCTTCTAAATGATCCCCCCAAGGGGAGCGACCCTTGCCCAAGGGGCCGCTCCCCAAAACAGATTGGGCATTTTTTTTTTTTTAAACAGGCCACACACTCCTTGTTTTTATAAAAATTAAACGGATCTGCCCACCCCCCCCCAAGGTGGGCAGACCCAACTTCTAAAGGTTCCCCCCAAGGGGAGCGACCCTTGCCCAAGGGGCCGCTCCCCAAAACAGATTGGGCATTTAAAAAAAACAACAACAAAAAAACACACACGCATCTTTTTAAAAAAAAATAATTAAATGGATCTGCCCCCCCCCCAAGGGGGGCACATCCAACTTCTCAATGTTCCCCCCAAAGGGGAGCGACCCTTGCCCAAGGGGCCGCTCCCCGACACAAATTGGGCTGCAAAAACAAACAGGAACAAAAAAACAAATGCATGCGCGATCATGCAGCAGGAATGCATTTTTCAAAAGACATCGGAGGAAAGGAAAACCCTTTCCTTTCCTCCGATGCCTTTGAAAATACACCCCCCACCCTCCGCGAGGCAAAACTCACCTCTTACTTTCCCAACGCGCTGGAAGCAAATGGCTTCCAGCGCGTTGGGAAACTAAGGGAAACCTCCAATGACGTCAGCGTGCCTCGCGCACTGATGTCATTGATGACGTGGAGGGGGGTGGTGGGAGGCAGGGGAAGGGCTTGCCCTGCCTTCCCCGATGCAGGCATCGCAATCGATGTCCCATGGGGGAGCGCCAGCGCTTCCCCCGTGGGTGGGTGGCACGACGGCTGGGAGCCGTCATGAGCACATGCCCACTGTGTGCCATGACGGCTCCCAGCCGTCGTGAGCACCGAAGGGGTTAAACATACAGGATTTTTTTTTTAATAAATTGCAACTGTTGCAAAATGTGGCAGCAAGGCTGCTTACTGGCACACCCAAATTTGCCCCTATTACTAAGGAAACCAAAAAACTCCATTGGTTACCGGTTAGGAAACGGGTGCCCTTCAAAGCTCTTTGCACCGTTTACAAGGCACTCCAAGGCATCGGTTCAGACTACTTGAAATGGCAAATGCAGTGGTACGTACCCAGAAGAACCCTTCGCTCCTGTGGATCCAAGTTGGTGATAGTACCACTCACTAGAAAAGCCTCATGGGGTGGGAGAAGCTTTACTGTGTGAGCAGTAAAGGCCTGGAATGATCTTCCCCTATATTTGAGAAATGCCTCCGGCCTTCTTACTTTTAGGAGGGGATTGAAAACCTGGCTTTTTAACCTACAACGTTGCCTCCTACCTAATTTCTCAGAGAATAGTGCTTAGCGTCAGGACACCCTCGGGCAATCACCGCGCTTTAGAAATATCTATAACATAACATAACATTAAAAAGACATAATGCAATGCCAGGCAATGTTCAATACACTCAGTTCAAAATCAGAAAAACGAATTTGCAGTTTGTCAAAGAATGTGAAGAAAAACAGAACTTTGCAAGTACTGGGAAAATGTTTTACACATGATAGCTCTAGAGAAAAACATGCTACATGCTAATCGGGGAGGTGATTGTGTGCTGCACATAAAGACTGTGGAGTCATTGATTACTGTTTCACGAATTTGATTGCCTTAAATACCTGAGATATGTTATTTGAAAAGAGTGAAGAAGCTAGAGATGGAAAAACCAACCATCTACAGAAAATTGGACCAGAGACATTTTGGGGTCGATTCCGATCCGGGTTGGACAGCTCTCCGAGAGCTGTTTGTAGCCTTACCTTGCGACCGACCCGTACCCGGAGCCGGTCCGTCCTGTGCATGAAGTACGATGTGCATAACTGCCAAAAACCCGACCGACACGCAGGCTGTGATTCAAGCTCCATTCTCCGTCCGAGCCGTACCTACGAACGCCGAACTGAGTCGCCCGGAAGCAGTAGCTATAGCAGTTTCCGGACGGACAAGTACGATATGTACTTCCTACGTGCCGGACGGGTCATCACGTACAGCACGTCACAGCATCCGGAAAACAAGCATATCAGGTACGATTCGCGCCAGAACTCAATCCACGGCTACGAGACGGACTAGCTTGCAACGGGTACGAGACGGAGCAACAAGCAACGTGTACGAGACGAACACATCATGAATCCCATCGCGCAGGTCATACCAGTACTCTACATCTATGACCGGATCAGGAACTGACGCGGACGGCGCTGACGGTAAGTCAGACACCCACCACACAAACAAACGACACGTACCCGCAAACTGTCACACACACACAGGGGATCAATATCCTGGCCACTGACAACAGGCCACCATAGGGGTTGTATGGCCAGCAGCACTACCACCCCCACCCATAGGGCACATGTTGACCATCACCACTGCCACCCCCACCCATAGGGGACCTGTTGCCCATCACTCCTGCCACCCCCACCCATAGGGCTTATGTTGCCCATCACTCCTGCCACCCCCACTCATAGGGCTTATGTTGCCCAGCACTACTGCCACCCCCACCCATAGGGCTCATGTTGCCCATCACTCCTGCCACACCCACTCATAGGGCTTATGTTGCCCAGCACTAATGCCACCCCCACCCCTAGGGGACCTGTTGCCCATCACTCCTGCCACCCCCACTCATAGGGCTTATGTTGCCCGCACTACTGCCACCCCAACCCATAGGGCTCATGTTGCCCATCACTCCTGCTACACCCACCCCTAGGAGACCTGTTGCCCACCACTCCTGCCACCCCCACTCATAGGGCTTATGTTGCCCAGCACTACTGCCACCCCCACTCATAGGGCTTATGTTGCCCGTCACTACTGTCACCCCCACCCATAGGGCTTATGTTGCCCATCACTACTGCCACCCCCACCCCTAGGGGACCTGTTGCCCATCACTACTGCCACCCCCACCCATAGGATGTGTGATGCACCACACATCCATCATACACCAACATTAGGTAAGTCAGCAAAATACATCCCCCCTAACATCATGACAACAGTGTGTAGTCTGTGACAAATTCCCACAACAGTGATCATGACTTCAAACATACAATGTAACTACCATCACATGTGTGACCAAAACCTGAGTGTGGCCTACATAAGGCAAGCATCACTAGCACTGTGACAATGTAAAAATAACACCCCTCACTTTGTAGAACAAAAGTTAAGTGTGTGCTCCCAAACTGCAGCAGATGTTGAGCATTATGGTGATGGGGTCCAAAACCCCCTTATCACAGTGACCAAAAGGTAAGTGACATCATGGACAAAGCTGCAAATGCTAAACAACATGTATGATTCCTGGTCCTAACACATGAAACACTTTTGGGCCAAAGTAGTGGTTGTGTCCCATACCCACAGAGATGTGGTGAGGCTAACAGTGCTGTGACAACCTAACATACTCTCGGCCATGTGCAGACAAGCACCACCCATGGGGGCTGACAATGCACACAGTGTACAATGACACAAAAGCAGAAGTGACCATCACAAAGCATACACACATCTCGAAAATAGACACACTAATCAAAATAACCTGTGTAGACTATAGGTGTCAGGTCACAAACTCACATTCCATGCCAGCAATGGCATCTGACAACCAGGATGAATGTGCACAATGATGTGATATGACTCACAGGGATAGTAGGGTAAATCACAAAAACAACATCCAGACAATGGCCCACAACAGCAATACCAATGCACTGGTGCAGAAGCACTAACACAAACAGGTAACCTCACACTGCACATCTGACACAACATGTGTGTGTGTGTGTCTCAGTATCCCCCGGCAACTACACAACACATGAGGGGGGCAGAACCACAGTGAGACAGATGTGGACACAGTGCCATACAAAAGTAACCCATCAATGGGCCCCCCTTAGTGGGCAATCAGGCATTGTGAGATGAGACGGAGCACAACAGACACATGTCACACAAGCTGGAATGAACAGCAACTAACACAGCAAGAGACTAACACACAACAGCACTACCCCCAGGGACCAGACATTGGGGGACACAAGCATGCATGACACCTTCACTGTGATGACAAAGGTAGATGTCGTACAAACTGGGAAACCCAGACATGTGTCCTGTGCCACAAACGCACATCGCACCTACAAAAACACAAATCACTCAGCATGGCCCGTCATCCATGGACAAACAGGAGCTAGGGGCCCATCCATGCAAACATTTACATCAGTCCACCAAAACACCACACACCCTGAACTGCACCAATATGCATCTGTGAAGCCCACATGGACAGGTGACATTGCACATGCACCCATGACAAACACAGTAATGTTGGGAGGAACTAAGGTACACAGACACATGACACAAGGACAGATTACAACCCTGGTGAATGACAGACATACTGCACAGTACGCGGTACATGGCCATGACGTCCAAGCTCATGTAACCTCCCGAATACCTGCCACAGTCCCAGGACAATGCAGAAGCCAAGGAGAACCACAAGGCACACATGCTGACACCTGCAAACATTGCAGCCCTGAACCGGACATGTGGGAGCAGTCACACACACATACACATGTCTCAATCACTGAAAGGTACCACCTAGGGACAAATACATGATATTGCGAAAAAACAAGTGCCTCGGGGACCCCTGACTGTGTCCCATCTTCGTCTGACAACATCATCACCACTCAGAACTGTCAAATTCCAATGATGAAACACAAATTAACAGTAGTGTGTCATGCACCCACACATCTGGTAGCCCATGGCAAAGTTGTGGGATGAACACAGTACCACTCAGCAAGCATCAACAACAGGAACATATCAAGGGAACACTGCTTGTGTATGAAAAGGGATGTGGACACACACACACATGCCCACACAACACACAACATGGGCCCTGGCAATGTCATGGAACAACACCCTTACTTGAGAGGACTCAACTCCTGCGGAAGCTCAGCTGTGCCTAACATAACCCCAGCAGGTCTCAGTCATGTCAGCAGAACACTTGGTCAGTCAGCCATCAGCTACCACACAATGAAGGCTCTGGTCACAACAGCCTGTGTACGGCAGTGTCCCTTGAGTCATCTGCACATACTCAACACATGTCCAGCAAGTTGCACAGAGCACCCAGTTGCTCCTACACCAATGAAGCTCACACTTACATGTCCAGTGGAGATGCGTCCACAGTCAGGGAAATAGACAAATTGGACAATGAGAAGCACATCATATGTGCATGTTTGCAAGCCACAGATGTGATCATGCAAATGAAATGTTTACAGAGTATCCACTAATTGCTAATCATGACACACCCATTTAGCTGCAAAGGATGATATGGATAACGATCAGATTAGGATACACATTTCATGCACCACATGGAGTACCTCACATCAACACCTCAGTATCCAACATTTGAAATACAGCATTACAACAACTTAATGTACAGCTAAATCAAATTCACAAGGATGAAGAAAAAAGCTTTATTCAGCAGATGATAAAATTAAAACTCCGTTCAAACCAAAAGCCAATGGCCAGTCCATTATCAAATGACAAGAAGTGAACTTGAGTGACAACTGTCACACGGTGCTTGCCTGCACTGCTGAGGACAGGGGACATCCCCTCGGAGAGGCACACATGGGGGCAGGCCAGGCACCGCAGGGACAGGATCAGTGCGCAGCAGAAGGAGGCATTGAAGGGGTGGTGGATGCAGGAGAGTCATTGGCAACTGCAGTGAAGCTGACTGAAGTAGTGGGTGCAGTCACAACTGTGGGGCACAAGTCAGATGGGGTGGGTGCCGGGACAACTGCCGTGGGCAGGTCAGATGGAGTGGATTGGGTCCCCACTGCAGTGCCCAAGTCAGACGGGGTGGTCGTGGACTCCACTGAAGTGCATAACTCAATGTGAGCGGAATGGGGTTCAGGTGAGGTCGGCATGACGGGGGGGGACACGGTCCCCACATCAGTGGCACTAACTGTCTGACCGGGGGTGGAAGAGCAAGTGTTAGGGGGGGAGGGCCTCAGCATTTTGGGGATGGTGTATCTGTGGGTGGGGGAACCTGGGGCAGGGTGTGGCGGGGGAACCTGTGGAGTGGTGGCCTGTGGGATGGAGGACGGAGACTTTGTCGTGGAGCTGCGGGGCGGGGGTGGGGTCTTGCTCTTCCGACTCCGGGGAGACTTGCAGGTGGGGGCCTCAGTCTAACTGCACCTGGGGGAGGGTGTCTGGGTGTGAGGGGCACTCCCCTCTGTGTGTGGGAACTTCCTCTTCCCCTTGTAATCTGGATCTGCTGGGTCAGTGGGGAAGAGGCCAAGGTCACAGAGGAAGAGCTTCTGGGGAGATGGGGTTGCAGGTGAGGCAAGGGAAGAGGTCTTGGAGGGAGAGGTATCTGAGGACTGCGGAGTGGTTGTGGATGACTGTGTGTGTGTTTGCAAACCATCCCCTGTGAGTGTGGTATCAGGCCTCTGAGGTTGCTTGTGTGCACGTCTAGACCTTGGTTTGGGTGTCTGTGTGCTGCCCGTGACTGTGGGTTTGGGTGAAGGTGCTGGTGTGTGTGTGCTTGGGACATGTAGTGTGCTAGGAATTGTGGGTGGTGCAGGGGTAAGAGGGGTGTGGGACTGTTGGAGGAGGGACACTGCTGCCATCAGGGAGGAGGCCACGGACTGATTGGTCCTCTGTAGGGCAGACATGCCCGATGAAATGCCCTCCATGAACGACACCAGTTGTGTC
Organism: Triturus cristatus; assembly: GCF_964204655.1. Lineage (NCBI taxonomy): Eukaryota > Metazoa > Chordata > Amphibia > Caudata > Salamandridae > Triturus > Triturus cristatus. Next base: position 256,809,112 of record NC_140586.1, read on the forward strand.
AACAGACTGGTGTGTGCATGGAGGACACGCAGCATTGATGTCTGCCCTACATGGATCTGTCGAAGCAAGTGCACACACTCCTCACTCAGGGTAGCAGGGGACACAGGGGGAGGGGGTGCGGTCCCTAGCATGAAGGAGACATGCTCCCGAACACGGGAGCCTCCACGGTCCTCTGGGATGAGAGTCAGTGGGAGGGTGGTGATGGTGGTGGTGGGGGCGGGGACAGCCTCACTAGCTGGGGTTTGGTGGCTGCTGACACCCGCCTCCACAAGGGAGTCATCCTCCGAGCTGCTGTGGCCCTCAGCTGGGGTGGATTGTGCTGAGGACTCCTCGGTGTGGTTCCACTCGCCCTCCGTGCCACTGGGTCCCTCCGACTCCTCGCCTTCTGTCCCAGTCAGGCTCTGTGGCTCCTCCTGGTCCATAGAGCTGTCCCCTCCTGTGGCCGTGGATGTATCTGGATGGAATTAGGAGACAAAGAGAACAACATCAGTCACCTGCACTGACTGCACACACCACAGTGAGTACATCACATCACAGGGCAAGCCCTGGCACCATCAGCTGAACACTGCTCAAAGTGCTCACACCGTTTAGAATAAGCCAATTGTCAGTCTCAACATCAACCATGGCACGCATACCCCTCCTGGACTTGCACCCATATGTCTGTTGCAATTTGGATGCTAATACCCCCATGTGCCAACATGTACCACCTATACATTTTGTGGACATGCAAGTGAACATGTAGGAGTATGTCACTATACACACATCACATCTCTTGCCACTCAGGAAGTACAGGTGTCAGGGTGAAGGGATGGCCAGAGTCTCATTTCACATGCTTGTGATGCATGCCAGCAACACACACTATGATGTTCTCATGTCCTGATAGTCAATGCCACAATGGGGTGCATGGAGCACACTTGAACACACTGCAGTATAACTCATAGCAAGTCAAATGCCATGGCACTGGCATGCCTGGAAAGTCGGTCAACACTGTCTCCTGTCATAGAGGCAGGGCATTCAGACAACAACAGTATGCACTGTGTCACAATCATAGCTCAGGGGTAAAGTAAACTCTGCAGCTGACAAGTGCACTTGCCCATCCCCTGCAAACAAGATATCCCAGACCCAGAAGACCCCACATCATAGAAAACAGACATATTAGTCTCTGCGAACACAACTCCCTGTACATTAGCACATCACAGTCTGCTGTGCATGTAACCCAGCTGCCTGAAGGCCACAGTTGCATACACCATTGTGCACTGTCAAATGATCACACACCTATATGTCACACAGGATCATCTCATTCCTCGCCGGAAGAACACAGAGAGTCCGCCTCCCCCCGTTTCGATCCGAGGCCACCGAAGTCATCTGTGGAGTCCCGCAAGGATCATCACTCAGCCCCACCCTCTTCAACGTCTACATGAGACCTCTAGCCGCCATCGCACGCCAACACAACCTCAACATCATCTCCTACGCCGACGACACCCAGCTGATCCTCTCCCTCACCAGAGACCCCGACACCGCCAGAACCAGCCTACACGAAGGGATGAAAGACGTCGCTGAGTGGATGAAGAACAGCCGCCTGAAACTGAACTCAGACAAGATGGAAGTCCTCATCCTGGGACCATCAGCCTCCGCCTGGAACGACTCCTGGTGGCCCCCAGCCCTGGGCACCGCCCCCAAGCCAACAGACCATGCACGCAACCTGGGCTTCATCCTGGACTCCTCCCTCTCGATGACCAGAATAGTCAACGCCGTATCCTCATCATGCTTTCACACCCTTCGCATGCTTCGCAAGATCTTCCGATGGATCCCGACCGAAACCAGGAAGACGGTCACCCAGGCCCTCGTCACCAGCCGACTGGACTACGGAAACACCCTCTACGCCGGAACCACAGCCAAGCTACAGAAAAGACTCCAACGCATCCAGAACGCCTCCGCCCGACGCATTCTGGACATCCCCCGACGCAGCCACATCTCCGGCCACCTAAGGGACCTGCACTGGCTCCCCGTTGACAAGAGGATCACGTTCAGGCTCCTCACCCACGCACACAAGTCTCTCCACGACCTAGGCCCCAAGTACCTCAACGACCGCCTGACCTTCTACACGCCCACCCGCCAGCTACGGTCTACCAGCAGCGCCCTCGCAACCGTACCACGCATCCGAAGAGCCACCGCCGGAGGCAGATCCTTCTCCTACCTGGCGGCCAAGACATGGAACTCCCTCCCCATCCACCTCCGGCTGACCCAGGACCACCTCGCCTTCAGGAGACAACTCAAGACCTGGCTGTTCGAGCAGTAGCGGACCCCTTCCCCCAAGCGCCTTGAGACCCTTCCGGGTGAGTAGCGCGCTATACAAATGCTATGATTGATTGATTGATTGACAGGTCTTGTCTCTCATAGTCACATCTCAGATGTCATGCTGACCCTCAAACTCATGAACACCTCAGTTGTACGTAACAGGAAGCCACACCACAATGACACAGAGGCAGACACCTGAAGGCACATGTCGCTAGGCACAACCGGTAAGTTGATACACATGAGTGGGATTTCAGAGTGTTTCTAAATGTTCTTGAGTAGGCATGACTGCCCAGGTCTACGTGAAACAGTTTTTAGCCCTGGACAGTAGTCAAGTGGCTAAGCAAGTGTGACACACTTGATATACATACTCCTGAGGGACACAAATTGGAGTCCCCTGCTGCATGGCTTTGTTTGAAATACCCCAGCCACAAGTGGCGAGTCAGACCAGCAATTAGAACACATATCAAGGGCACCCACAGATCACATGTCAGATCTCTGGCATTGGTTAAACAATTGACCCACCAATGAAACACACAACAAAGTCACAGGAACAGATGCTGTCCGGAAGCTGAAGCATAGCTGACTGCAGGGACATAGTGCCATAGTGACACAAGCAACAGACTGTAGGGGCCACACCTGTGGATCAGATGAGGAGGGTGCATCACACAATTGAGGGACATGAGTATTGGACTACAAGACCTACGTAATGTGGAAGTGTGACCAGGCCAAAAGACTGCAATTAGCACGTCAGACATAGTACACAGACTAGGCATGGATTTAGCCCCTCTTTGCTGGTGTCTGGCCTTCAGCTGCCTATCCAGGTCCGGGAAGACCACTGCCAGTATCCGGAGCATGTGGGGGGTCAGGGTCCGGTGTCCGCCCCTCCTGCGAGGAGGCGACAGCATCAGCTGGACCCTTGCGATCCTCCGGGTCTAGCCCCGAAGGTCCTGCCACCTCTTCTGGCAGTTGCAGATCTGGCGCTTGTAGACCCCCACCGAACGGACTGCCCGGGCGATGGTCAGCCATATCTCCTGCTTCTGGTGGGCATCAACCTGTGAGGATGACAAAGTTAAAAGTCCATTAACACACAAGCCCCATATTTGTGCTGCACACATTTGGATATACATGTCATCATCACAAAGGGAGATGAGTGACACAGGTAGTGCACCCATGGAAAAGGACAAATGCCCTGCATGTCCGACATGTTAACAATGCCTGGGATGTTTAAGCTTGCACAAATGCACTTTAGCTGCAGAACAACTGTTCATTACATGTACCTACACACTTTGGGGGATGAAAGTACTCAGTGAGTATGCTTGCCACTGGTGTACGCACTGCTAGTACTGCTAGTCAGACAACATGCATAATTAGGAAGGCAGTGGACTGCACACTCACCGGCTCCCCTGGTTTCCCATACAGCTTGCTGTACTGTGGAAGGAGCCCGTCCAGCATGGCCTGGTTCTCCTCCTCAGTGAAGGCTGGGGCCCTCTCCAGAGTACGTGCCATAGCAGGAGCCAGAGGATGCAGAGACAGCAGCAGTGGTAGCAGGAATGTGGTCCAGTAGCATGTAGTGCAGGCAAGTGAGCACCCTGGGGGACAGCAAGCCTTATATATGTGCTGCAGAGGCAGACTCTGTGCCATTTGTCCCCAGTGATAGGTCCAACACGGTTGCATTCTATGAATCTGGCCAATCCATGGAAATGTACGACTCATACACGTCTTCCGCATCGTTCAAATCTTCACCTTCATGAATCCCTAGCAATTGCAACATTGTTGTAGGCATCCAACTGAATTTCCAGCGCACAACTCGTACAAGTTTTGAATCTGCATCCGTCTCCATGACAGTCCAGAGCCAATGGGTACGCCCGGCTCGGTCAACTGACTGTACAATGCGTATTTTGGAAATACACATGCACCCGTATCCATACGATTCAATGGCTAAGGCGTACACCTGTCTCGGACCATGCCTGCCCGACACGCATGCATGATAGTCACCTGCGTTGGACCCCATTGCAGTCAACGGCAAAGCGTACGCATGGCTCGGTCATGTACCGTGCAATGCGTACGCATTGTCACCCCTGTCGGACCTCATTGCAGTCAATGGCAAAGCGTACACACGGCTTGGTCATGAACCGTGCAATGCATACGCATTGTCACCCGCGTCGGACCTCATTGCAGTCAATGGCAAAGCGTACGCACGGTCATGTACCGTGCAATGCGTACGCATTGTCACCCCTGTCGGACCTCATTGCAGTCAATGGCAAAGCGTACACACGGCTTGGTCATGAACCGTGCAATGCATACGCATTGTCACCCGCGTCGGACCTCATTGCAGTCAATGGCAAAGCGTACGCACGGCTCGGTCATGAACAGTGCAATGCGTACGCATTGTCACCCGCGTCGGACCTCATTGGTGTGACTATTTGACGGCTTCAACACACAATTACTTGCCAGGGACACATGTGCACACCTACCACACTACAGCATTGGCCACACAGTGTCCCATGGCATGTAAGGCTGCATTCCCTGTGTGTTGGGGGGGCAACATTTTGTCTGTTGGGTGGCACTTTTGTTCAGCCACTCCCAGGCTGTGCACGTGTTCATGGGGGCAGAATCCTTTGTGTGTTGTGCACATTACCACTGTGATGTGCAATTGTACAGTTATGGGCATGAGTCATGGACACAGTTCCAGGTTGGATATGTTTCGGAAATGTCACATACACCCTGAGTCCTGGGGGTGATGGCATGTACGTCACAGTGAGACCTGTAGCCACAATTCTGATGTACACCAACAGTTTATGTGCATGTTGTGTCTCAGATGTGGCTGATCACATGTGCCCCATGGGAGACAGTCTCCACATCCATGTGGTATGTGCAGCAACCTTGCTGTTGTGTGTGTGTCTGAGAGACGTCCATGTAGGGCCTGCAGAGACAACAGTGGCCACTACCTGTGGGACTCACGCTCGCCTTGTGGCATGTACGTGATACGCCATGTCATGCCACTGTCGATGTGGCAATACAGGGACTTTGGGTATCTCCATGGCAAAGATCTGTGATGCCTGGGAGACATCAGGCCTCACTTGTCACTGTGGTGTGTGTTTGTAACGTCACAGCAGTACATAGGTAGGGTGACACAGCCTGATGATTTGCCATTGTACTACATGGGACTCATGTGGACATGTGGACTTGAGATGTGAGGTGATGTCCATGTAGGTGACATATGTGTCCATGCCTAACAGCACACACCTCAGTACATTGTGTATTGTCATGATATATCATGTGATATTTTGCTTGGTCATGGCCACATGGGTGGATGAACTGACAATCTTGCTTTGTGCATCTCTTACTGCAGTGCACCAACTGTCCATAGACCATTCCCAGACCTTGCGACCATGCAGGAACCCGACTGCATCAGACGTTACCGCTTCACCAGGCCAGTGATTGAGGAGTTGGCAGAGCAGTTGGCGCCACATCTGCTACCTGGCCGGACATACCCTACAACACTGACCCCAGAGGTGAAGGTGATGGCAGCCCTGCACTTCTTTGCTACTGGTACGTTCCAGTACACTGTGGCTACTGCTGGTGGTATGTCGCAAACAATGTTCAGTCATGTGCTACGCGATGTCTTGGAGGGGATGTTGAATTTCCTTGACCTGTACATCAAGTTTACGAGTCCAGGTCAACTCACTGACATCAATGATGCTTTTTATACACTGGGGAGGATGCCGAACGTCATCGGATCTATTGATGGTACACATGTGGCCCTGGTACCACCACGGGCACATGAGCAGGCATACCGGAACAGGAAGCACTACCACTCCATCAATGCTCTGGTGGCATGTCTTGCAGACATGTGTATCACACATGTGTGTGCACGTTTCCCCGGTTCTGCACACGATGCCTACATCATGCGGAGTAGTTGCATTGCAACGCTGATGTCACAGATGCCAGACCAGCGTGCCTGGCTTGTTGGTGTGTACTGACGGTTTACCATCGTGTGTGTTTGGCAAAGCTGTATTTCACCCTCTTTCAGAACTCAGCTAATTATTCAATTGTTTGTATGTAGGTGACTCCGGATACCCCAACATGCCGTGGTTGCTGACGCCCCTCCGCAACCCTGTGACACCAGCCGAGCTGCGCTACAATGAGGCACATGGTCGGAGCAGGAGGGTGATTGAGCGGACCTTTGGTCTCCTTAAGAGCCGTTCCGCTTCCTGGACAAGACCGGAGGGGCCCTCCCATATGACCCTGCAAAAGTGTGCAAAATTATCCTTGTATGCTGCATGCTACACAACCTGGCAGTGCGGAAGAAGTTACCTCTCACCCAGGATGACGCTGACCTACCTCCGCCACCTGTGGAGGATCCAGATCTGGGCCACAATGCCAGTGATGATGATGATGAGGGTGACGTCATGAAAGGAATAACATTTCTAGGCAGTAAACATTAATTTTATAAGTTGAAATCAACATAAAAATCTAATCAATTGAGACAGTGTACTCTCACATAGATAAAAATATATGAATCTTTTTATTAATTTTGAATAAAAGTCTGACTGGGTATACATGGAAATGCTGCAAACAGGTCACATGAAACATAAACAGAACGACATAAATCAATCATAATGACAAAAAGTAATACATCAGGTAAATACTTAACAATATATATAAAATACAACATGTAATGGCTTGTAAAACAGTGAGTGATGATTGTTTCAGTAGAGAGATGTAATTTTCTACGCGTGTTTCGGCATATAAAATGCCTTCTTCAGGAAAAGCCAAGGTAATTCTGATTCCCAGATGAACGTTAAATGCAGGGGACTCTCAGTGTACAGCTACTGTTGACAGTTATGGTAGGTTCTACCGATTGTCAAGGGTACTGATAATGAAGAGTGAGGATAATCATGTGGATCCTGATGCGATATCTCTATATAGTTTAAAACAATAATACTCAAAGTCTCTAGTTATTCTCGTGTTCCATGGTTGTAATTAAATCAGTCATGGATGGCGCTTAAACATAAGTCACCAAGAGTTCCCGATAGTTATGTAGATTGGCCTGGATTGTATCCTACTGCTTTAAACTGTTTGTGAATCAATAGGAATCTCTACGTAGGGTGGAGGGCTAGGGCGTCAATGCAATGATCGGTGCTGATAATGAATGGTTCATTATATGGTATCACACGCCTCTCTTCTATCCAGTGAAGATGAGGGTGACGTCCGCACACAGCTCATCAACAACTTCTTCACCTGAATGTGAGTTCACAGGGTTGTAATGTCAATGTATTGAGTTGGCCTGAGATGTGTTGAGGCTGCTCTGTTGCTGTTTGAGTGTGTCTGTGTGCTACTTGACTGTATGCGTGCAGTGATGTGTCCTTTCAGGTGGTATGTATTCCACAATAGTGTCGAACTGCTAACTTTTTTCTGTGTAGGTTTCTTTTGACATGTTTTGTGCATGTGTATTGCCTTTCCCTCCTGTTCTGCTGTGCTGTTGACTGTGTCTTGTGTCTGTCCTTCCCAGGGTACTTTGCCTGGTGTTTGGTCAACACTGACCCCCAACACCCAGAATCCAACACCAGTGTGGAAGTTGTCAATTCCCATCAACTGATGTACCACACATCCCTGGACTTCAATTCTCCGACACTTTGTGACCGTGTGTCCTTTGTCACGTAGAATTACCTTGCAAGTATTGTGGAATAAACATGTTGCTGATGTGTAATGAACCTGTGCTACGCTTTGTTATGTGCGCTATCTGTCTTCCTACATCTGACTGACATCTGCTTACCTCACCTGTGGACTTGTTACCACTGACTGGGGTTGGTGTTGTGTCTGTTCATGCCAATGTGTTTCAGGTCAACATCATTGTGTGGGATGAGTAACATGGCCATGGTGAATATGTGTTGTGGTGCCATAGTGGTGTGTCTCCCTCAAATGTGTCACGTCACCATGACTCACATAACGGTGGTCACATTGTTGTAGTATTTGGCATGCACTGTGTTGTTTAGCAGATCAACATCTCTAAGTTGGAATCACAACAGAGGCAAGTATGGTATACTGGTGAGTTTATTTATGAACGTGTGAGGAAAGTGCACAGGATGGTGGGTGCTGTACATTGGGTTTTGAATCCAAAGTTCACAGTAGAGTTGGAAATGTTGGTAGATGAAATGTCCAGAGTAAAGTCCACAGTCATCTGCTACATTGGACCAACATGAACCCTCCATGTCATGTGGGCGAGTTGTGTCCGATCGGACAAGGTGAACGGGTTGTGCACAATTAACATTGTCCAGAACAGGTTTAGAGGTCCTGGGGGATGTGCAGGGACATCTGCCTCTCACATGTCCTTCTTGGGACGACCCCTCTTCTTCCTGGGGGGGGATCCTCAGATGCAGGCCTCTGCATTGCAGGGGACTCTCCGCCAGAGTCCTCCTCCCTCCCTGTGGCACTGGCAGATGGTGTGGCAACAGATGTTGTGGCCACACAGGGAGGTGTGGACATGTTTGTGCTGATCTGGCGGAGGCATTGGAGTATGTCCCGATGCACCGCAGTAAGTGCATCCCACTTTGCCTCCATGTGGGCATGGTGGGCAGCCTGCTCCTGTTGTATGTCCTTGAGGATCCCCACTACCTGGCCAAATCCTCAGGTGCTATCCTGGTACGCATCTATGATGCGTGCCAGTTGGGGGTCATCATGCAGTCCAGACCCCTCTGCAAGGCGTGCCCTCTGCTTCCCACCCGTCCCAGCACCCTTATCCACACGGGCAGGAACAGTGGCGGCACACACAGGTGACACTGGGACCCCTTGGGTGGTGTTGGTGGTGGTGTTGGCTGTAGCTGCCAGGGGTTCCTGTGACCCTGTGCTGTCGGTGTTCTGTGGCTTTGGTCTGTTCGTGTTGGCGGGGGTGCCTTGTCTGTTTCCAGATGCTGGAGGCATGGGTGCAGATGTTGGTGCTGCTGGTGCTGCATGATATCTCACACCGGACGTGACAGGTTGTTTGTCGTCATCCGAAGAGGACAGAGACAGAGTCAAACCAGAGAGCTCAGTGTCCGCCAGAGTCTGGGACTGGGAATCCTCTTCATTTGGTGCTGTGTCCCCAGCACCACCTGTGTTTGGAAGAGACACACAATGTAAGTTGGGTTTCTACAGGCATCAATGGTTCACAAACATGACATTTTCTTCTGTACGAACGGATGCCTGCCTGTACACTGCTTTGTTCCGGGTTGTCACGGACAGGGATTGATATTGTTGTTGCACATTGCCCAGCCAAGATGAAAGATTTTAATGTGCAATGGCGAAGTGTGTGCATGCCCAGCTCATGGATAGATTTGTCTATACATGACCATTACTACTCAAGGGCCATCACGTTGCTGACACAGGTGTGTCATCCCTGTACACATGTGAGATTTAACAAGGACATACGTGCTATTCCACTGGGGATCTGTTGTACTATTGGGGCATGTGTGGTAGCACAGTTTGCTAGTCTTTGTGTGCCACATTGGTGTATTGGTATGACATGGTCACAGTCTGGTATGCCTGTGATCTCTTTGGGGAAGTGTTTTTTTCCTGTATTCCTAGTTCCCATCTCATTTCATACAAGTGATGATGTCACCATTGTTAATGAGTCTGGTGCTGATTTTTGTACGTGCATATGTGATTTGACTTGTCAATGTTCTCCATGGTGACATGGATTGGGCAAGGTAGAACTCTGGCTTTTCAATGCTCATGACAGTGAGGGCCGGTGGTGTGTGTGTTGCAGTTTGGCTGCTGTGAGTAGCATGTCTCCTCCAATGCTGTCCAGGTTTGACCTTGTGTCTACAGTGTCTATGTCAGTGAGTGGTGTGTTGTGTGAAGGATGCCTATGTTTCAGCACGATGTAGGAGTGTGATGCAGCTCACAACAGCACCAAGTGTGAATGTGAACATGCTATGGTGTCGGCTATATTGGTGTGTCCATTCCATTCACTGTCAGATGTCCCCTGTCAATGATATATATGTGAGTTCCTGTGTGTTTTGTGCAATGTACCATTTATGGCTCTCCACATTTGTCATCTGCAAGGCACACCTCCCCTGCCCAGCCAGGGGGCACCCCTGGACACTGCATCCCCAGACAATGATTTGGAACATATGGTTGCAATGGCTGTGTGTGCGACCGGGATTTGTTTGACCAGTGCATATGTGTGATTGTCAGCCACATAATTTCTCAGGCCCAGTGTCAGACATCTTGTCAGTCCCTTCCCACTCCCTGTGATGCGAGCATCGTTCAGTGTGAGCTTGCTGGGCCATGTGGGAGGGTGTGGATTGTCTGTGACTGTAACTCCCATCATGCTCTTGGCTACACCCCCCTTCCCAGCATGCCCATACTTTGTTCCTCTTGACTCAGCTTCCCTGTGAGGGGGTGTGACAGCAATGGCAAGATGGCTGACTGTGAAGTCCTGGTGTTTGTTGTTGCCCAGTTCCCAGCATGGCCTTGTGCTCCCCACAACAGAGCCCAGTGTCAGACATCCTGTCAGTCCCTTCCCACTCCCTGTGATGCGAGCATGGTTCAGTGTGAGCTTGCTGGGCCACGTGCGTGGGTGTGGATTGTCTGTGACTACAACCCCCATCATGCTCTTGGCTACACCCCCCTTCCCAGCATGCCCATACTTCCTTCCTCTTGACTGCTTCCCTGTGAGGGGGTGTGACAGCAATGGCAAGATGGCTGACTGTGAAGTCCTGGTGTTTGTTGTTGCCCAGTTCCCAGCATGGCTTTGTGCTCCCCACAACAGAGCCCAGTGTCAGACATCCTGTCAGTCCCTTCTCACTCCCTGTGATGCGAGCATGGTTCAGTGTGAGCTTGCTGGGCCATGTGGGTGGGTGTGGATTGTCTGTGACTGCAACTCCCATCATGCTCTTGGCTACACCCCCCTTCCCAGCATGTCCATACTTCCTTCCTCTTGACTCTGCTTCCCTGTGAGGGGGTGTGACAGCAATGGAAGATGGCTGACTGTGAAATCCTGGTGTTTGTTTGGCTACAAGTCCAAAGAGAGCCCCTGTGCTTCACACAGTAGCACCCAGTACGGTGTGTCTTTTGCTGATATTTCACTGAGGTGTGGGTCAATGCATTCTACCTGGTGAGTTGTGTGGAGTTTGTGTTGAGGGGGGTGTGTGTCTCTACATGCTGGTAGGTATGGTCAGAGCTGTCAGTCCTCCTTCCCACCATGAAACGTTCTTCCATTGGAGGGCGTGCAAGTTGTCTTTCAGGATGTCAGTCAGTGGTGTCCTGCTTCAGATGTGCACACAACCCCTACCAGGGCCTTGTGCTCACCACAGCAGGACACAGTGTCAGCCATCTTGTCAGTCATTTTCCACTCCCTGTGATGTGGGCATGTTTCAGGGTGGTCTTGATGGGCCAATTTGGAGGGTGACTATTATCTGTGACTACAAACCCCATCATGCTTTTGGATACACTCACTTCACCTGCATACCCACTATTCCTTCCTGTCAGCCAGCCGCACTGTGAGGTAGTATGTTTGTGTTGGCTAACTGTCAGACAGTGTTTATTAATCTTTGTGCCACTGCCTTGCTCTATTTGTTGGTAGGTTTGTACATGTCATGATACAGTTCCAAGTCACTATAGGACAGCAGGTAATGTGTTTGACTAGCATACACATCTTGGGATAATTATCTATTGGTTACTGTGGCTTTGCTAATGGTGCATGGTTTCACTGTCCCCTTGCCACACAATATTGAGTATGTTGTTTGTGTACTCACCAGGCTCTGGTATGTCTGCTAGACCATGGACGCTCTTTGGTGGTAGGATGTCCCGCACCTTCTCCTCCCAGGTCCTGAAGTATACTGGTTTGGCAGGAGGGCCACCGCCAGTGCGCTGACTCAAAGCATAACCCTTCTCGATGAGCTTCTTGACCCTCCTGCGCACATCATACTACCTGTTCTGGATGTCATTCTTTGTGCGCAATATTGGTGCTTATGCGTTCACCTTGTCTACAATCCTCACCCACATCTTGGTTTTCTGTGACATGGGGGTCCTTTGGACCAATGTACCAAACAAATGTGGCTCTACTCTGATGATCTCGTCTACCAGCACTTCTAACTCATCATCTGTGAACTTTGGATTCTTCTTTGGGGGCATGGTGATGGGTGGTGGTGGTGAGTGATGTGTGTGTGTGGGTGCAAGTGAGGGTGGGTTAGTGTTGTTTTTGGTAGCTGTATGTGTGTGTGCTTTTAGTGAGGTGCTAATGGTGTGTGAGTTGTGTGATGGGTGAGTTGTGAGTGTGTCTGTGGTTGCTGTGTGATGGTGTTTGCTGCTGGCTGTTGTCTCCTATTTGCAAAGGATCATGATAGTGATTGATGTCCTTTATATAGGTGGAGTTGTGGGGGTGTCATTGTCCAGGTTTTTAAAAAAAATCTTTATTGGCGTTGTCATTGCTTGTTTTGTCCTTTTTTTGTCTTTTTTCCTTTGGGTTTTCTAGGCATGAAGGAGACGTTCTTCTGACCGAGACGGACACTGATGTTGGCTCGTGTGGGCTTCTCCGCCTCGTTCACACTGACTTTCTTCTGTGTTTCCTATGTGTCAGACGCGGAGATCTCTATTGCTTGAGCTCCCTGTTTTTTGTGCGTGTCGGTCATGCGGCTTCGGCTCCGTGCGAGTCGATCTGGGTTTACATGCATTGCATCGTACTGCGCGGATCGGACATCGCGGGTACATGTCAGTCAGGTTCATTCCGGGTACGTGTCGGTCGCTGCAACTCGCGTCGGTTTTCCAGCCGATTCACTGTTTTCTCTATGGCTCGGTCGTACGGCTTGTATTCCGTACGTGTCAGTTGTAATTCACACGCGTTGCATCGTACTGCACGGGTCATACGGCGCCGGTCCGTGACGGCCGGTCTCCGGTCCAGGTCCGTGTCAGTCGGTACGTTTTGCGGCCGGAATCGGAATCGGCCCCTTTGTGGTGAAATACAGAGAGGGAAGGTTCAATGCTGTGGCTCAAGATATGAAACTGGAACAGACAATGCAGAGATCACAGAAAAGCTCCAAGGGAATTGTTGGACAGACACATAAAAGTGAGTATGTTGCTCAATGGCTTTTCATAAAGTCATTTCTATTTGCAATGTTTTCAGAAAGATGACAAATTCAAAATTAATGGACCATCATGAAACTGTTCGTCACCATGAAATTGTGGGAAAGAGAGGGGAACATTTTAATAAACATGTTGACAGCCTTCTTCATTTCACGCAGCAGCATGGAAACCCCTTTGGAATGACTGAGCCTGTGCAACTACACAACTTTGTGACCAAACAATATGTGGGTAGTGATATAAAGATACGTCTACTAGATGTCCTGGAACATGGATCAAAATTAACTGCAGAACTGAAGTAGGAGAGATTTGTATTTAAAGAGAAATAGCTGTTTTATATAATCATTAAAGCTAAACGTCCACGCTTTAATTGCCATAGTAAGAGTTTCATCCAAACAGCCACTACAAAACAGGTTACAAAAAAGCAACTCGCAAGCACATAGAAGGAGGATGTAGCAAAAGAAAGGGGTGAATTTATCAAGGACATTTTGTGGCATGATCATCATCCAACCAACGCATTATTTGATGAAGGTGCTGCAACCAAACCAGTGAATCACAAACTCGAACAAGAGCTAAAAAACCACTTTAACCTGAAGAATTTCAATTAAAAAATGTGTCCTCATTGAAAACTGCTGTTGTTGTGGACTATATATCGCAAATGCGAATGGTCAAGATTTCATCCATGCAAAACTTCAGAGAGGTCATTCAGACTGTATTAGATATATCAAAGTAAGTGTGCATCTCGCAAGAACTGCACATTGTCTTTGAAAGTTATCTTGAACTATCTGTCAAAGAATGTGAGAGACTCAGACAAATCTGTTCAAGTGGAACAAATGACCTTGCCTGCATTAAAAACTCGACACTGATTCTTGTGCAACTTGATAAATTCTGGTCATCAACATCAAACAAGATTAACTTGTAGATGTTAACTTGCCAAAACATTGCTGACGCTTCAGTGAACACTGAATTTCCAAATATTGCAGGTGGAATGATTGTCAATGAGGAGCTGGTGCCAGCAGAGATATATTCAAAAGGTCAGGGGCATATTGTTCAAGAACCTAACAGCAAATTGGAGGAAGCTGACCTTCGTGTTGTGCCACATGTTGAGTGGGTTGTTCAAAATGGTTCCAATCGAGTCATTGTACTGTCAAATGTTATTAATGCTATTGTGCTACTTAGATTTGTTGCAATGTTCATAAGTCAAGGATTGTCAGAGTTATGGATACGTTATGGAGCAGGCACGAAAAGACACTTAATCCTGCTTTATATTCTGTACAAGAAACTTGACCCAGAGATGCCCAGTGTTCTTATCAAGGCATATATTCTTGGGGGAGATAATACTATGAGCAAAATTGGAACAAAGCTTGTAGCTTTAACTGCTGAACCTGTGAAGTTTCTAAAAAGATTTGCTGAGACAGGAGAAGAATCTGACTTTAAAAATGTAGAAAAATTCCTTGTGCGTGTGTGAAAATGAGTTCTGACCGTCACACATTTGACGACCTCCTGTACAGTGAGTTCAAGAGATCGGTCCCACTAAGTGACCTTCCAACGACGTCATATTCTGTGTGTGGACACATTAAAAGAGCATTCTACTTGATCAGAAGAGGTGTAAATATTATGAATCATGCATATGTAGAGAAAGATCGGTGTGAATACGGTCAGGAAGATATTGATGGGGTGCTAAAGCCAACTAAATTTCTAAAGCCTCTACCAACAGAATCTACGCATACATGTATTTGCAAAATCTGTGCTACAAAAGATGTCCCTGTTTATATGCTCTTCTCAAATGTTCAACATTCTGCAAATGTACCACGAGCGATAGCAAAACAAATAAATAAAGTGAACTATGAAAATCATTAATATTTGTTTCATTTCTATATATGTCTTTTCTTCCTCTATTATAGCCACCATTTTGGAAAATGGCAGAAAGGTTGCTCTGAGGAGTTGTCTGTGCCTAAAATACTACGTGACTCTCAAAACCTATGTTTTGAGTCTTGACACCAAAATTAAGTTTATAGGTCTCAGGGTTCCTGAAAATTACATCATCACTGCAACACATCCACCATTTTTAAAAATGTCATCCAGCAAAATTCAGCCCGGAACAGCAATGTCTACCCAAGCTAAATTACTTCTTTAATGATCCAAAAACACAAATCAGAAATGGAAATCTCCGTACAACAACATTTTTTACAGAGGTATATCAGGGAGCCGGGATTATTGACAACCACCCACACTTTGATCAATCCAACAAATTGTGGAAAACATTCTCTCCTGAATTGATAGCAAATGGGTGAATTAACACACTACCAAACAACATTCTATTTGCAGTCCCACCCTCTACCCTTCACCCCATCAAACACTAATACAATTATACCCGGATTCAAAGTGATCCACTACACATATTCTGGGCCATCCAAATCTACTTATTCACACGCAGTATATGAATCCCCCTACACCAGCTCACAGCCAATGACTTTGGAAACATTGTTTAACCAAAGAAACAAAACCTTAGTATATACCACTCTTGCATTTTCTAAATATTATGCCCTCATTTTCTTTCTAGCTGTCTACTGAGTACTGAGTTGCTTCTCCATCTCTAGATTAGTCTCATTCATCCTCACTCTTTTCAGCACTCCAAAGCATTTATATGGTTGAGCATACCATTATCTTATAAACAATGTCCAGCTTGGTTGCCATTCGCTGTCTCTTGACCCTCATCCTATACCCCGAAATGATTGTTTTTACTGAATATGTACTCACCTCTGAAGTGCTTGCGTCACTGACAGTAAACACTCCATCCTCATCTTCTCTGCACATTGTATCTACAAGTTTTTATGGGTTAACTTTTTATTGGGTAACTTCCTCCAGTGTATTGTTGGGAAGACCGAGATCTTGCTTTTTGGCGATGCCCCCCTATTATGGACTCCCGAATGCTGGCCGGCGGACCTTGGTGCTCCTCCTGCCCCAAAGACCCTTGTTAAGAATTTAGGCATTCGCCTGGATCAAGTTCTTACTCTGAAGGAGGAAGCTGCTCAGACAGTTGGCACCTGTTTCCATACGCTGGGCTTACCATGCCGAGTCTTTCCTTTGCTTTCCGATTCAACTCGGAAGTCCCTGACTCAGGCACTCATATTAAGCTGTCTGGACTACTGCAATGGCCTTTTGGTCTCTACTAATGAGTCCTCGCTCAGCAGACTGCAGGTAGTCCAGAACACCGCTGTGTGATTGGTCTTCAATGCCCCTTCAAGGACTGCCTCCCGCCTTCTTCTTTGTCAGCTTCACTGGCTCCCTATACACAAACGGGTTAAGTTCAAAGTTTGTTGAACCATTCAGAAGGCTCTATTCAACCTCAGCCCGCCTATCTCTCCAAGAAATTTACACCATACCTGTCCTCTAGGTCCCTTCGCTCGGGATCCAAGTCACTCCTAGTGGTCCCCTGAGTTAGGAAAGCCAGGCTGGGTGGGAAGTAAGCCTGGGCAAAGCACTATGCTACGTTTGCGTAGTTTGCGAAGTTTGCGCTACATCGCACTACACGAATTGCATGCAGCACAGTGCAAACATGCGTAGCATAGCGTAGCGTAGTGCAGCGGTCATTTTTTGCTTGCTCGCGGTCCTCAACATCAAGTTGGCTACCGCGAGCAAGCAAAATGACATCCCCGCGAGACTTTCTCCTCGTTCGCGATCAGCAACATCAAGTTGCCGATCGCGAGCGTGGAAAATAAACCTCCTGGCGAGGTTCTCAACGCGGGGAGGTCAGGTTTCTCATTGCGAGTGGTCGCGTATGCTCGCGACCACTCGCGATGAGAAACTACCAGTCCGCGTTGAGAAAGCTGCCGCTCGAGTAAAAATCTACTAGAGCGGCAGAAAACAACAGCTCGCACTGTGCGAGATGCCGTTTTCAATGAATGCAGAGTGCGGACAAGCATCCGGCACTGTGCAATCATCCCCGGACAGGCTACTACGCAGTTCCTGTAGTGCTACGCGCAGCTCGCGTAGTACGAAGCGCACTTCGCATTACTACGCGTAGCGCTACTTCGCGAACTACGCCCAGGCTTAGTACTAGAAAGGCTCTCTCCCACCTAGGCCCTCTCTATTAGAATAAGCTCTCTCTGCATCTTAGAAAATGCCCCAACCACTTACAATTCAGAAAGCAGCTTAAGACTATTCTTTTCTGTCCCTGATTATGTTGCAGATGCACACCTTTCCCGTTGCTCGTCCGAAGCGCAGAGATACCCCTTTGGGGGTCGATTCAGGTGCTATATAAATAAATAAAAATAAAAAAAATATGTCACATATAATATATCGGATGACAATAGTATTACATCCTCTAAATCGAACTACCACTATTATTATAAGGTAAGCATATATTTAGAGCATATATTTAGTGTTCTTAGTTCCACATACACCTTCCACTGTAAGTATAAAGTTAAAACTTGTAATATATATAATTACCTTACAATGGATTAGTAGGATGAGATAGTTAGTTATATTATTGTAGGGCAATATTGTCAACTTCAGCATACTGACAGCCCACCCTGAAAAAATGGTCTTCTATTTGACTTTTTGCCGGTGACCCACACCTTTTCTTTTCATTCCATTTCACATATTCCTGGTGTGTCTAAGTGACTTGAGTTGCCATTCCTTGCCAAAAACACATCGAAGTTAAAACTGAAAAATACTTAACCTCATCCTCCCTAACTAGACCTCTTCTCCCATCTCTTTGTGTACCTAATATTCGACTTCCAAGAATCTTACACCACCAATCACATTCAGTGCCTCAGTCTCTCCTTTCAAATGACTTACTTCTCCTTCCACTTTCTACCCCTTCTCTTTGCCTAAAGCCTATAGGATTATTTGGGCAGTGAAATATGTATATTTTTCAACATCCTTAAGCCGACACACAACACAACCTATTCATCACCTGCAAGATCCACTCCAACTCTTCTATTGGAGTGTATCTTGCAGGTACCTTCTATTCGGCCAAGACACTAAGCAACGCTCTTGTTCTAAGCAATTGGAACTAGTGCAAGAACATTTTCTAGGTCACACTCCATTAATTCTCTACTAAAATCCCTCAGAATTGCTTTTAGATCTGTTCTCACACACTGTAGATATAACGTGGGCAAGCAAATGGGTCGAAATAAATATTCCGCAAATTTCTTTTCGAGGATTTAATTCATTGTTTAGCCTTTTACCCAACCCTCTTCAGGCTTGTAATTCCACACTGCTTTCTAGATAACACTCTGTTTTCCATCATCACTGATTCTTAGAGCTAAGTAAAGAAAGCCAGAAATCTATTTCCCTGTCTGCATTTGTTTGTAAATAGAAAAAAACAGAAAATGGGTCTTTATAATAGTGATTTTCAGATTTGTCAGTCATGCCTACGATGCCAACACCTCTTTCGATTGGCAAACACTGGAGATAAAGCAAACCTACAAGGTTTCCTAAAGAAGATGAATGCTTCTATTTTCCTATGAAATTATAGGCATTCACCTTCCTTAGGAAACCTTGTACCTAGTATATGACTACCTTTAGTGGTAACACCCATCAGGCCTTCAAATCTCACTGTACATTTATAGCTTTCATAAATGAGGAAATGTGCTTGTTGTAACTAATTTTTTTCAAACAATGCAAAATAAACATTGATAAAGAGAAAAAAACTTGCAAAAACAAATATGCATTAATACAGATTGGAATGACAAAAAAGAAATACCATAAAACCTACCTATATTCCTGAAGCTTTCTTTCCTGCTTCAAGATTCTGGTCATGTTCTTCCTACCTGGTATACAAACACCCTCCCTGAAAAACCTTCATACCAACCCTTAAGACCCATCTCCTTCAACGCAGCAACCATCTTATGTACAATTGCCCTTCACTGCCCATAATGAACAACCCAAGGACCTCATATTCATGTCCTAGCACATCATGAATCCATCAAATCATTCCACTTTTCACCCCAATCTGTTTCTTCTTCTGGTGTGTATGGAATGTTAACGTTGCTGCGTGCCACAACCTGCAGCATTACTGTTCAATTTGCTAACAAAATTAAAAATACACTAAACGAAGTATTGCATATTGCAAAGTTATATTATCTGACATATGCATAACACATACGCTATCAATACAACAAATTCAAACAAACTCATTGCCCAAAAAGGGGGTGGAAATCTAGACCTCGGCAAATAGAACTATTTAATAAAAGTCATAGCCAAGAGCATCTTTAACAGCTTGAGGGGATCTGGTAGAGATGGTTCTCAGTTCTAAAGAATAGGGGTTCAATCAGGGCATGCACATTTGAACATAATATGTTGCAAAACCATCAGGTGACGCCTTGGCGTACTTCGATGGTTGGATCCTTTTATGATGCTATTGTGTGTAGTATTGGTCTTTAGGATTATTGTTTTGAAAATTCAATAAAAATCTTTAAAAAAAAAAATTAGGTGACGCCTTCGCATGCAACTGCAATCGTTATTTTTGTTTTATTTTATGTAGCTAGCTCGTGCCACCTAAATGTAGCAGCAATATGCTAGCAATTAAAATTTTATATTTAAAAGTTAATTAACAATTGCTTACAATTTGAATAGAACAGTACAGATGTTTGCGAGATGGAATTTGTACTTAGGACAGCTATGAACACTTTTCTCAGAGTCTATGTAGATCACAGGAAAATATTATTCATACTCGTATAGAAAAAAAGATACTATTGGCTCTCAATTATTGTGCCCTGAAGATATAGTTTAAACAAACAAGGATGACTAACAAAAAAAGGTCAGGAAAAAGAATGGAACGTAAAATGCATTAGCAAAGTAAATCATTAGCCCACCAACCTGGAATTAGTGCATTTCTTTTTAGATGCTCTGCAAAATGTGAATAATATTTGAAAATGTATGTATTTTTATACATGATTTGTTTAATTGCATGATGGTGGCGAGATAGCTAAGTCTGTTTACAGGTCAGAGCTCAAAAAGGGCCGGTTACTTGGATACGGGAGGGAGCAAAATGCCTCTCTGTGTTATTTTACATAAAATATTTCAATGATATTACAACATTACAAATGCAATGTTTTCCTAACTAAAGAAGATTTAGCAATTTACGAATCATTTGAATATTTCTTTCAGGAATGTTAGCTTATATTTAAGATGACGTGTCAAAGCCTCATGACTGAATAGTATTTTACACTTTTTTTTTACTTTAAGGATAAAACCGCTAGAAAGAGGTGTCCTCCAGAAGTTGTTAGCCTTTGATCCCGCGAGATCAGGGTTCTAACCCGGGGTTAAGCACCTGACCAGCAGATTGTGTGATCACTGACAAATCAATATAGCTTTGAGCGCGAAGTTGTTCACTTAAGAATTTTGCAAAACACTTATGAAAAAAGAACTGTACACTGTGGCTTTACATATATATACAGCTGGCACGCTTTTCCATTACATCCGGGTTTCAATAATATGTTCTCATCCGGATCACCAAAAAAACATAAAGTTACTTATGATCAGCCCACCATGTTGGAAGTGCTCTGGCCACAAGATCTAGTCAGTACTATTATCAGACATCGAAAATTAAACTTGTAAACAGAAATCCTCTGTTAAAAAACAGCACTTCTTACATATTTTTATAATAATTAAAATAATACTCGTCAAAAATAAATTAATGTCATGTCAGTCACGGCTGACTAATGCGCAACATTACAAACAGCGAATAAGAATAATTGAGTAAATATACGCAGAACATAAAGTCCTTTTCATTACTATAATTTATAGATTCCTTTTCAGAAAGAAATGCACAAATGCACCATAACTGGGACAATGCTCTAAAGTACAACTATAATGCACATGTTTAACATACTTAGGGGCATATTTACAAGGGACATATCTCCGCTTTTTTGGCTTTTAAAGCTGGAAAACCAGCGATGTTCCATGGAAAACATCGCTATTGCTGGGAAATTATCGCCATTGCGCTATGCGTTGTTAATACAACGCTAGCAAGGTGATAATTTCCTGCGGTAGCCAGCGATAACATTTTTCTTGCTAAGAGCGGCCAGCGATAATTATCGTTGCCGCTTGTTAATATGCCCCTTACTTAGGATACTATGGCCAGGAAGAATATACATTTGTCTTTGAATATGAGATGGCTTGTATGTATTGAAGATAGTAACAGGTTAACTTTGTGGATCGCCATTTCATCATCCCATCCTTTGATAGCTTTACTTTTGACCCAGTAATATTGTCTTTCTCAAAAATTTACATTGGGAAGGAAACCAGGGAATATGCAAATAAGCTGATCAACTGGGTAGAGGTGAATTATTGCAGTATGAAAATAAATAGCATTTTTTACCGTATCGCTATTTGGTAATTGCAAAATGCTATGTGTGGAAGGAATCACCAAAGATTTTGTGTTTCCTTAATATTATCTAATAGCGATTTCGTAAATAGCAAATCCCTATTAGGTAATATTACTCCATTTGTCCCATGAGTGCGAATAGTTTTGCATCAGCTAATCTGCAATTATCTGATTGGTAATCGCAAATTCGGTAATGCAAAGCCAGCGGTGCCCTGGGGGCCCAAAAAAAGGAATGTGCACATGTAAAGCGCACACATGGCTCTTTGAAAAATAACATTTTGGGCATTTTTCAAAGTTTGCACATGGGTACCATCGTCTTGAAGTTGATGGTAATTGCGCTTTCCTAAATGCACTGTTTGTATTTGGAAAATGCTACATACATGTGCAATTTGCGATTCCCTATTTGTAGTCACCATTTTAGGTAACCACAACTTTTGCTATAACCTAAAATTGTGACTACAAAGCCTTACATACATCATGAAAGGCTATTTTGCATTCGCAAATGGCCAATTTTACTGAATCGCACCGTTTACGAATGCAAAAACTTTCATCCATGTCACCCAAAATGTTCGCTTGTATCAAGAAAAAAAACAGTTTGATTAAAATGAAAATAAACTTGCATTCGTGCAAAACAATTCACACTTGTCATGTTAAATTAAGAAACATTGCAGACATTCTGAAGGGTAAAAATGTAGATGCTTTCATAATCTTACAATGGAAAAAAACCTTTGAACTTTTGTGGTAAATTGAGCAAACTGGGTGGTGGGGCTAGGAAGGGTCTTTCCCTTCCTATGTTTGGCAGAGGGTGGAATGTCCTGGCTCTGCAGGCCATGGAGGCATATCAGAACAGTTGGCATCCTGGTCTTTGTGGTCATTCCTTTCATGGTACCTGGGCATCTCACTTTCCCCCTACCCATATGATGACCCCCTCACTCTAGGTCTTTTAGGACATTGAGGCCTATAGACAAACTGTATTCTGCAGTAAGTAAAGTAGTACCACAGCAGCACTACTCACATATAACAAAATAATATCAACTAATCTACATGCAGAGATCGCCACCTTCCCTTTTTTTTCTATGCAGTATTATCAATACATATAAGTCTACGATTTAGGTGTGAATGTGAGAGGGACATAAAGGAGTGGCTAGAAAATGGGGAATACTTACTACTAAGTGGGAGGTGTGAAGAGGGCTTTATTGAGGGAATAAACGGTGTTTAGAGTGGGCCATGCTAATACAAACAACCACTGACAAAGAAGTAAGAACCATGCTATTAGCAAACTACAGTTCTAAAGTTACTATAGCCTACATCATCACACAACAGTAGCAAATGAACTCCAGTCCAGTCGTGGAGTAAATTTAGCACCACACATGATAATCAACAGGCACTCTCATAGAAAACAAGCATATCCCACAAATAATAAAAAGTAAACACAAATAAAAATACCCACAGAGAGAAGTCTAATTGCTTAAACCATCAAAATAAAAAAGCAGAAACGAGTCTGGTCAACAGAATAAGTCTTAGCCTGTCATAATGAAGAAATTCTGAGGTGCACTGGCTGAGTGTGTGTAAAAGATGACTGGACCCCACCAGAGTGAGCTGCATTCTTTAGCAGCGCTTGCCTGCTGTCAGCTTCTAAATGCCTGAATGATGATGTGTGTTGTGAATCCTCTTGCTGTGTGGGCTGCCACCCACCTCAAAAACCAGTCTCAGTTGAACTTTTCTTCACTGCAGATATTACCTCTTCCTCTGATACCAGGCATTTGGCTTGAGTGTGTATGTGCTGCCTGCATTGTACTCTTTCTTGCCTGCCATTAGCACTTGTTTGAGCTTCATTTATAAACCAGAACTATTGGCTTTTCCAAAGTCACCAGGCATACTGAATTTTTATTTCAGCAGCGGCCCTTTGCAAGATCAGGAGAGGGGCGCGTGGCTGGACGTGGATCCTAGAGCCACGAGGGGTCATTCTTCTAAATGTAGTGATTAGAGGAAAGAACCTTTGGAATCCCTAGAACATTATTTGTTTGTTTTTTAATGTGAATCAATGTTTCTTGTATTGAAAAAAACCCCAAAAGTATTGCTCTTTGAATAAGTTTGCTGAATCCCAAAGTACCTGACTGTGTAGCATTAGCTGGTCTCCTACACGCAATGTATATGCACTCCCGCCTCACCTCGTTACCTGCCATAAGACAGCTATACCAGCACACACTGAGATGGTGGAGGTGCTTGTGTGCGTTGGCTTTATTAAGACCTGAAAAAATGTGAGCTTTATACTGAATATGAGCTTTGTTTAGGACCTGAGTGAATGTGAACATCTATGTGTCAAATTTGTCAAACACTACTCCTTATGCTGAAGAATGAGCGGCCCTTTACGTGGGAGTGAATACTGAGCTCAGTCTACAACTACATTGACCTTGTGTCATGGCTTTTGGGTTCCACCGCTCTGCCTGCTGCACCATCATTTGACATCACTGACTCTGTTGTGTAACATCTTTTGCTGGTGTTCAAAGACTGCAAAAGATTTCACCAGGGAGGTGGATTTTTTATGAAAATATTTATCCTGTGGAATTCTGAAGATCACGAAATATCTCAAACAAAGTAATTCTTCAGAAATGTGTGGAGAGGTGTGGCTCACTAGTTAGAGGCAGCAGACCCGTAAGCAGAGAATCGGCTAGGGACCAGGGTTCAATTCCCGACGCGGCAGGGTCGTGGACCAGGGTCAAATTGGACTCGGTAATTCTCGCCTCGGTACCTCCTCTAACCAGGAACACACTTGGCAACTCTGGGCATTAAGCTTGCCTCATCTCTACAACGGCCCCCCACAGACGCTGGGGATGCCTGGTTTCACCTTGGAGATACCCAGAAGGGGACCATCTCACAGGGATAGCCAGGACGGGTTCCCCAGCGGTCTACAGCGCCGGGACGCCCTGTTGCTGGGGTAGCTGTGCGCTTTACAAGTCTACAACATTTACATTTACATAAGTAGGGTAACAGATTTCAAAGTCCTTCGCCAAACAATCCGGATGATGCTTCCTGCTTTTTTTTTTAAAGAATGGGGTCAAACTTGTATCAACAAAAGTTAACTGCCATTCACTCTCTTATGGGTGTTTTGTGATAGTGTGGTATAAAAAACTCCCTTTATAAATTACCAACCAGAGATATCGTCCTAAATTTTGCGGGCTGTTTTGCACATGAATGTATCAGGTTGGTCAATCCCTCCCTGGCCACCGCACACATTCATTCGCTCCACTCTGATATCATAGGAAACATTTAGCTCTTTGGTGCTAGTCAGACCACTTACATTGAGTGCAGGCAGCAACAGAATCCAGTGATGTCCCTTGATCTGGAATGGTTTCTGGCTGTTTACTAGCAATAAGTTGTGTGCCTTTAATTTTATTGCCTGATTTCCAGATTTCCTTGCAGCACTTTGACTGTCCTCGAATGTCTCTACTATAGTCCGGTTCTTCTACTCAAATCACATTGACTACTTCACTACCTTCATTAGCTTACTTCTTTTTCTTTTTGTTTAAAAAGCTTTATTTAGAACAAAACAAAATAATTACAAAACAGTAAGCCATATAGAATATCTTGGAGTGTATAACAACAAATATGAAGGACATACTGAGACAAATAAAAAGCTGTTAACAGTTTTACATTATGTGAGGAAGGAAAGGGGTAAAGGATGTAACATAATTCAATAACTTAAGATCGAATTCCAATGCATATTAGTAATCAATAAGAAGTAATTAACATACCGATAAATAGTAATATGAACTGATATACAGTAAAAGGTAGAGAAATAACATCCTACGGAGGTCTAAAATTTTCAGAACGTATGAAAGACATAACTTATTTTTTTGCAATTTTAGTTAAATAAGTGGTTAATGGTAACCAATATAAATCTCTATTAACAAGTGGATTATGAGAGGAGACAAAAGCAGTATCTAATCTATGATAGTGACAAAGGTTATTCCACAATGCCTTAACTGAGAGTTTAGTTGAGCAATTCCAGTGTAATGTAATTTGCTGAAAGGCTAAAGCTAACATAAGATCAAGTAACCTTTTTTTATGTGAGGATAGAGCCAAAGACTCTATTAAACTACCTGCAAAAAGGATGACATTGCTCAGGGTAAGGGCATAAGTGAAATCTTTTAGAAATAAGAGATCCAATATCCACCCAGAAGGAGACTACAGTGGGACATAAGAATAAAAGAGATAGCAAGTCAGAAGAAGGGGAGTTGCATGTCCAGCAAGAGTCATTGTTTGTGGGAGAAAATCTAGCTATTAATATGGGAGTGAAGTAGAGTCGGTGATAAAGAAAAAACATAGGGCCATATTCTCAAGGAGCTATCGCTGAGTTAAATGTACTTTAGCGCAGCCAAAGTCGCGATAAATCCATTGCCCCATTCACAAGCCGGTGCAAACTGCCGATACCACCAGTTTTCCTGTGATAGCATCCTCAAAAACATCGCCTGGGATGACCCCGTCAACTATCGCTAATGAGACGCAGAGTAGGCATTCCCGAGCAATAAGCTGCGACAATACAACTCCACAACATTCTCAATGACCTGCCTAATCTGCGATAAGAGCACAAAACAGGCGATAAGGTGCGTTAGCAGCATGATATTAACACCTGCTCTGACCTGGTGCAAAGCGGATGACAACTGACTGCAGCCAAGGGAGCACAGCCCAGAGCCAAGCATGAAGAACAACAGGTGCCCTGGACCAACTGAACATGCAGCCCAGAGCACCAAGAGGGCTACAACACACACCCCCACCCCTGACCCACCACCCCCTCCCTCCTGACAAGCAGAATGCACATCAACCCCACAAAACCATGACCCAAACAAATCGCCTGAAGTCGCACAACCACATGACCTAACAGACTGGTGTGGCCACAAAAATTGAAACACACATCCACATCATATAACCAAAACAAAACCTTTATTACAGATGAAACATATAAAAACAATCATGAAGAGGCACTGCGTGTCTTATCCGGGCATTCCGTAAGTCACAGCCTGCAAGACAGAAAGACAGATAAGAAGGTATATCATGTGCCCATCAAAGGACAGAGAGGGAGAGCGACAGAGAGCGGCAGAGAGGGAGAAAGAGGGAGAGAGGGAGAGAGAGAGAGAGGGAGAGAGAGAGAGAGAGAGAGAAAGAGAGAGGGAGAGAGAGGGAGAGAGGGAGATAGAAAGAGAGAGGGAGAGAGAGAGGGAGATAGGGAGATAGAGAGAGTGCCAACACTGCGGACCCAGGCCCCACTGCTCACCTGCTGCCATCGGTGTGTCTCCAACCACGTGCTGGCACACACTGCAGTCCCCAAGGTCCCTCATCTGAAACAGTTGCCAGAGACATGAATGGCAGAGTCCATACAGTAGCACACGCCATCACCGCTTGCCCGCCTCTGCGCACACAGGCCGCTGCACCCCAGCCCCTCCAGCCGCCCAGCAGAGACTGCCAGCCCCTGCGCGACCAAGCTTTACTGCTCACCTTCTGCCACCGGCGTGTCTCCAAGAGGGCCCACCACATACCGGTTGGATCTCCAAGCCCGTGGCCCTTGACCATCTCACCCTCCACATCATGCAGCCACGCACCGTGGGCCACCAGGTCACACACTTGATTCTGGGTCTTGATTTTGCAATGGCAGAGTACACATCAGTGCACCGGCCTCATCATAGGCTGCACATCTGCTCAGCCCAATAGGTGCCACTAACTCTGTGAACTGCGAGGCAACGCCACGTGGTGGGAGGCACGCCCTGCCTGCTGGCTCAGGCCTACACTGCGGTCCAGCAGGGCTAACACCAATGCCACCATTCTGGAAAGCCCTGACGGCACATCATCGCAGGCCGCATACCCGCTCAGCACTGAAGGTGCCCCTATCTCAGTGCACCAAATGACACTGTTCCGTGGCTGTGTGCCTGTGCCTGCCAAAGTGTATCTGGTGCCACCATGTCTGTGCGCCGCTAGCCATGGACCCTTTCTGATTGAGTCCCATAGTGCGGACGCCATCAAGTCACCCCTGGCAACAGACAATCTGCTGTGCCCGAGCCCTAGGCCCTCATGCATAAAGGATACCCACACGGAGACACCCATTTGGAGAGTGGAAATGGCATCCAGCATGTGCACTAGGCCCTTTTTATTGCGACGGTCACATGTCCTGTGATGCCGGTGCCGAATGGGTGTGGTGTGGGTGTGAACCAGCCATGAGGGAGTGGCCGTGGCATGCGGACAACTAGACCTGTGAGCAGCAGATCCCTGCAGGGAAGACCTGGGATATGTAGTGTTGTCGTCCTCACCCTGTGAGTATAAGCGGAGTGGGCTGGCGTATGCCAGTCCAGCGTAGGTGTGTGAACAATGACCCTGGGGCTGTGTGCGTGCTTCCGTTCTGGCCGGGACCAGGAAGTAACGAATGCGTGTTTCTTCATTCTAGTGTTGGCACGCAATCAGCAATGTTTCACCCTGTGACCTAAGTCCCACAATATAAGCAACATGGACGTAAGGTGCAATCAATGACCCTACATGCATTCATGCCTCCACACTTGCAAGATCATAGACATGACACATCATTGTAAAAATGAATGTTTAATGCACATTCAATGGAGTGTTGGATGTGGAGCAGTACAGGGCCATGCATAACCCACCTTGCAGCGTTGGCCCGTGTCGGGCCATCCAGAGTCCTTCTGTGATTGACATGTTCCTCAGTAGTGGAGGAGTTCAGTTTGCAGTCTGAAATCTGTGTCATGGGTGACCGGACAGAATATGGCAGTCCATGTCGAGGTCCAAAGTGAGTGTTGCAGAATGCATCGGGGGTCACTGGAAGGGGATGATGCTGAGGGCAGAACCAAGCATTAACAGGCCATATGGCAGACATGGATGCAACCGCTTCCTTATGACCACGAAGCCAGATTCATCCGCATCTTCGTCCTCTGCTGTTGCAGGTGCCTCACTTGTGGGTGGTGGTGTTCTGTCTCCAGCACTGTGTGGCAGTGATACTGCAGGGGTCGGAGGTGGAATGTCTGCCGCACTGTGTGGCACTGACACATCAGTGGCCGGAGATGTGGATGGAGTGATAGCAGCAGCATGCAGCGGCGCCAGGCCTCGTGGCAGCAATGCCATGAGGATTGTCTTTATGGCATTGAGGGACCCAGCCAACTCTCGCTGGTGTGCAGCCATGTCAGCCGCTGTTTCCGCACGGTTACGCTCCCTGTCCTTCATGTGCCTCTGCATGAGTCCCAACTCCTGGGCGAGCTCACAGGAGCCACTATGACTGAACAGTCGTTCTTGCCTCTGAGTCAGGACCCTGGCGATTTCAGCCATGGTTCATTGGAGGGCATGGAGCGGACTGTCGGTGTCCGTTTAGGGACTGTGAGTGGTCCCTGATGAGACTTAGGCACCCATGTATGGCATCTAGTTGTCTACCATGCGGTCGAAACTCACATGCACCTGTTCAGCCAGCTTCTCCTGGCACCCCAACACACGAAGTTGGAAGGCCATGTGTTGGACGTCCTGGGAGTCAGCCATGGTGGTGGGTGCTTCCTGCTGTGTGTACTGTGCAGGGGGTGGGGTCTCCTCATAGCAGCTGGGCTGCCCTGATCCTGGAAGTGGGCTCCGGAGGCTGTCCACAACCTGTTGGAGGGCATCGGAGTCGAAGGTCTGGTTGTCCCCTTTGTCATCAGAGAAGAGAGGTTGGGACTGCTCTGCAGCAGGTGTTGTATTTCCCTCTGCAATGTGAAGGGGAGATGCAGTTTAACAGTGTGTTCACATGTTTGCTGACGCATTGAACAGGTTTACATGCAGACTGAATGACAGTGTACATTGTGACTGCTTGCGGGGAACTGCCTATGTGATGTGGGACAGTGGAGTTTTCGACCTCTTCACGGATGTGTGTTTGTACTTGTACATTGTCAACTCACATTTCCCTGCGATGCCATATGTGATTGGCCAGTTACTGCACATAAGCGGGACCAGTTGTGTCCCCTGTCCTGTTGTGGATGTGTTGCGGATTGTGCCACATCGTTGTCAATGTTGTTGTGCTCTGCATGTGATGTGTGTGCTGCAGTTTTGTGTAGTCGCCCCTGCAGCTCTGAGTTGGCTGTGGCTGCCACTGATCCCTTACATGTGGTGTGCCTCTGCCTTCTGTGCTTATACAGTGCTAGGATGTGGCATTCGTGGGTGCATTGGTATCTTGGTGGGAGTTGGGGGTCTGGGGCATGGTTTGTCTGAT
Source organism: Triturus cristatus (assembly GCF_964204655.1). NCBI lineage: Eukaryota > Metazoa > Chordata > Amphibia > Caudata > Salamandridae > Triturus > Triturus cristatus. Next base: position 256,839,042 of record NC_140586.1, read on the forward strand.
GATGTGCTGTGCTTACTTGTGCATGTGTGCCATTGTGCCCATCTCCCCCCGTCCCCCAGTCCCTGGTCCTTACTCACCCTGTTGCTGTTGTGTCCGGTCCTGTTGAGCAGTGTCCGGGCCCCCAACTCCTGCCACTGTCTCCCCACTGATGACTGTGGACACCATTTCCTCCATCTCGTCCAGCTCCTCCTGTGGTGCTGGACTGCCACCTCCAGTCTGCATTGCTGCCTTCCGGTTGTTTGCGAGCTTCTGCTTGGCTTTGCGCTTGACATACTTCCAGCACCTCTTGACCTCGTCCATTGTCCTCTTCAGCACTCCGACTGCATTCACCTTGCCCACGATGGCCTGCCATATTCCATTTTTAGTTGGCAGTGACACAGTGGAGGTGACGAACAATAGTTGATGGTGTTCTATCACCTCCGTTATCAGGAACCTGTTTTCCTGCGGACTGAACCTTTTCTTCCTACTCTTCTTCTCTTTGCACTTCCCTAACCCCGAAGTCCCAGGCTGGTCCTCCGGGGGGCTAGTGGGGTTCTGGTTGTCCTCTGCACTTGCTCCGGCTGACTCCATTTTGCTTCACTGTTGTTTGGCTTTTGTATGTTTTTTTTTCACCTTTTGTAGTGCATTTTCCAGTATGTGGCGTGGGGATTGCAGGCCTGTGGCTGGTTTTCACTGATTTTAGTATCGCGATTGGCGTCGCATTGATGTTTCGCATTTTTGCGGCGTCGCGTTGGTTTTACGCATTGGTTTTACGTGTTGTCGTGGGACCATCGCATGTTGCCGCCGGCTTGGGAATACCACGTTGACACGGAGTTATTTTCCCGCGATGGACTGTGATGTGGTGAGTTGCGATAAGCTACTCTTGCAGTAGTTATCACACGTTCTTGAGAATATACCAAATATTTTCAGTAGTTGAGGCATACATAGAGATTTTTAATGATCTTGTCCAAAACTTATTCCAGAAATCAACGCTCCAAGTACAGCCCAAATCAGTTTCCCATGCAAGCTCCAAATTTGTTTTAGAGTGAGTAGGGTCTGGAGAGAAAAGATATTTATAAATCAAAGAAGCCTTTGGAAACAGCAACACTACTTTAGAAAAAAGGATCAATTAAAGGTGGGGAAACTTCAGAGGGGAGGGAGTAGAAGATATCCAGAATGATACCCATGAGAGTTGAGCATTTCTGCCAGAAGGAGCTTGGGCAATTGAAAGAAGCTTGAAAAAAAATTGAGGGAAAGAACAAGGAGTCCAACCATCAAACATGTCTCGGATCCATACAATACCCCGAGTTCTCCAAGATTTCCAGTATAGAGATCTATTATTAACAGTAATAAGACGATTATACCATAAGGGAGATTGTAGGAAAGATTCTCTAGTAGAGAGTGAAGGTTAGGAGTAAGGTCTTAGTAAGAAAAAAGTATGACGAAATAATGGGAGAGACGTAATACTAGCCTTTGCAGTAAAGGAAAGAACTTCCTTTATGGAGAAAGGAGCGAACAATGTTCTTTCCATTTTAACCCATACGGGAGTAAAAGGTGTGTCGACTGTAAGAAGCCATTTGGAGGCATGTTTCAAGCAAAAACCTGTATGATAAAGTCGAAAGTCAGGGAACTTCACACCACCATCAGCTTTTGATTTCTTGAGAGATATCAAGGAGAGTCTAGATTTTTACTTACGCCATAAATATTTAGATAGAAGAGAGTCACATTTTTTGTAGTACACAGAAGGGATACGGAAGGGAATCATTGAGAGAACGTATAATAAAATAGGGGTAATCATCATTTTGATAGAATCAAGACGACCCCACCATGAGAGGAAAAGAGGATTCCAGGATAAAAGAAGGCTAGAAACAAGATTTAAGGTCTCTTTCGTATTGAGTTTACCCGAGTTTAAGATGGAGTTATTATACCAAATTCCTAGGTATTTAATTTTAGAGTTGTTCCATAGAAAACCAGCCAAATCAAATTGGTGTTTAAGACAGAATTTGGTTATGGGCATGATTTCCGTCTTATCGGGGTTGATTTTGTATCCAGAAACCGAGGAAAAATCAGAAAATTCTTGTAATAGAGAAGGAATAGAGGTTTCAGGGTTTCATGAGAGTCTCCGTAAGAAAAAACAGAAATAGAAGAATTTTGACGAAAACGAGACAAGAAGGGTTCAATAGATAGGACAAATAAAAAAGGGGATAAGGGATATCCTTGGAGAACACCCCGTTGAAGTGGAAAAAATTGTGAGATAAGGCCATTAACTAAAACAGAGGCAGTAGGTGACGAGTAAAGTAAAGAAATAAGGGAAATACATTTGGGTCCAAAACCATGCCAGCTTAGAGTTTTGAATAAAAATTACCAATCAACTCTGTCGAAAGCCTTCTCCGGATCGACAGTAATTGCAGCAGGAGAATAAGAGAGGGTGGATGATTGATTCAGGACATTGAAAAACATTCAAGAGTTATCAGAGGTTAATCTGCCTTTCACAAAGCCGCATTGTTCTGGATTGATTAGGGTAGGCAGAAGCGGTTTGAGACGCAAGGCAAGCAATTTAGCGGAAATTTTATAATCCACGTTTACAAGGGAAATTGAGCGGTAATTCTTACAAAACTTTGGATCACACATTAGCTTACTTCTAACTAAGTATCTTAGGCTCTGTCCTGATAACGACCCAAAAATCTCGCTGTCTTGTAGTTGAATCATTGACTTTGCTTCAACTTTGGACTGTCCTATTTCACTCTGTTAGAGTGCCTCCTCTGTAATTATCTACACAGGTCTTGACAGCTCTTGTTTTGTATGTGCTGCAACTTTGTTCTTTAGCACTGGTTAAATGGGCACAGGGTCAAGACTGATTTGCATATGGCCATGTCTAAACTGGGGTGGTGTAGTGGGCAAAAGAACGATGGATTTAACCCAGATCTCTTGACTGGGGGAGAATGTCTGCATTGTCAGCATTCCGTCCATCATTTGTTTGTTGTAACGCAACTTTGTTCTTTAGCACTGGTTAAATGTTTCACACACATAAGCTGTGTACAGCGTCACATTTCACTAGTGTAGCACCATCTTGGCTATTAATCTATAACTGATTATAATACAAATATTTCCTTTTTGTTCGTAGCTTCATTCCTCCTAGTGTGCCCAATGTGTATTTTTTTCATTTGGTGTTCTGGTTGAATAACTTAAACCCATTTTGTTTCTTTGGTGAAAATACATAAACCCACAAAGCAGTTAATGCTGTATAAATAAACCCAAAGAAACCAGTGTTTGATTTAGTATTAATTCACCACTTGCTACTCGTCAAAAAAGCACTTTGACGCCTTGTCAGGGTTAGTACGCGCTATATATATGCAGTTACAGTTAGAATACAAAATATTGCTGCGAGGTACCCAGATATATTGGACCTGTTCCGTTTTGGTTAGTAATGGCATGACAGGCTGGCATTATTCATTTTTAATGTATAATGACTTAATAAACACAGTCAATGTGCTTGTTTAAAAATTAAAAGGACAGCACCACCACCATATGGTGGACTTTCACTAGAGCTGGTGCTGACAATTAAGTGCCTGTGCCGAGCACCGGAATCCACCGGCACAAATTAAGCACTGCATTCACTGAACATCATTGTGGATCTCACTCTCAAGATAGTTTTTTCTCCAAGGTCACTTCAGAGACCTGGGATCACTAGGGCAGCAAATGTTTTCAGTCCCCCAGTGAGGGAAACAGTGATGGGTACAGTTCTTAGTGGAGATGTCGGTTTATTTAATCAAAGCTGCTAAATGTTTGTTACAAAAATGAGTGGTTACAGCCACATGAGCAATACATTGTGACATCATCAGTCTCTCATTTGAATGTAAATTTCAAAGCTATGTGGTGAAAAGTACCATTAGGGATAGATTAGAAATCTATAACAAGCATTTGCAATGCAATAGGTCTCGCATTTACACGAGTTTGAGCTATTGGCATTGTAAATGACAATGCCTTTTATTTATGTTTTGGTTTTTAAAACATAAATAAAAGGCATTATCATTTTCAATGCAAATAGCTTAAATTCTCGCAAATGCAAGACCTATTGCATTCCAAATGCTTGTGTGTAAAAGCCCCCTATGGCGCGTTTTCACTTTAATGGCGGCCACGCTCCTTTCTTTAAATGACCTCTAGAGACGCATCTAAAGAAAGCTGTGCAGCCGCCATTAAAGTGAAAGCGTGGTAAAGGGCACTCTTACAAAAAAAAAGCATTTCTTTAAGATGACAAACAAATTGTTTTTTTTGTAAAAGCGCCCCATGCTGTGATTTCACTTTAATGTCGGCCACATCCCTTTCTTTATGATGCGGCTTGTCTAAAGAGAGGTGCGGCTGCTATTAAAGTAAAAGCGTGGTATGGGAGCTTTAAAAAATAAAAAGCAGTTGTTAAGCAGTATATCGCGTGCAGAAGTGCTGCGCTGTGCAGGGAGTATTTTTGAAAGATAGAGCGCAGCGTCCATGATAGGGCGCCATGCTGTCATGAAAATAGGGTTGGTTAGGGAGAGCCCGTCATGCCTGCTAAAACAGCTATAATAAAGACATTAAAGAAAATAGTGCTCACAGACTGTAGCTAAAACAGATTGTGTAACAATACAAGTAAAAAGTCAAGTCCTCGTGGGAGGATACAAATGCAGACAAGGAATTACTAAAGCGGGACTAACAAGCCTATTAATGAATCGGAAGCAACCATTTAGAAAGGACAGTAGCAGGAGCCAATTGAAAAGATGGGCGAAGAGTGGGGGAGCTTTAAGTCCATTCTTGAATCCAGCATTCCTCGCAGAGCAGCGCATGCGCTGCCCAGGCTCGACCTAAAAACAGACTTCAATAACCAGAATGCTCTGGGGTAGCAGAGTAGAACATCATTTATTAAATGGAGTGAGAGGCAGGTGCCTGTGAGAGCACTGCTGTAACACTGTATACTAAGGGAATCCAAAGTATTCAGGGGTCCACTTCAGGGACCATATCCAGGACTATAAGGAGAATACAGGTGTCAGATACGGATGGCTCACAGACGTGCTCTAGGAAAGCCCAGCTCTGGGTGACAGTATTAATTATATTTTAGGAATAGCACAGTGCACCACCCTATACTGTGGGGATCAATACGTTGAGCAATCATTAAATATCCACGTCCCTTTCATGGGTTACACCAATCCTCATTTAAAGGGCACTGCAGGGAGCAAGATCAGCGCCTGGGTGGTAGAGAGTCACTGGACGAGTCCACTCTCCCCTAGGCATAACCTGTCAGAACAACGCGTCCAGGCTTAGCACTCTGCCTCTAGGCACTTCACAAAACCTAAAAGTGATGCCTTATTCCAGGTATCACCTGCCGGGCTGGTTATGGATGTGGGATACACCTACACAATAACAGCTCTCTCCAAGAAAGTGGGTGCATCCCACAGCCATAACCACACGAACTGCCGGCGGGTGTTACTGAGGAATGTTAATACCGAGGAGGGACACAAAGAGGGTACGGGAGAACAGTGTGGGGGCTCTGAAGCAAGCGGGAAGAAAGCATGCAGAAAGACATCACAACATCCATAGCACACTCACAAATGCGGCGCATGGGTGGACATTGGCGGAAATCACGGGCAAACAAACAGAAAACCCAGGAGCATTGACAGAAAGGCAAGCACATACAGTCAGGCACATGTGTCAACAATTGCAAACGAGCAGCCACGCTGACACACAAGCAAATAGTTACACGGATACAGGGACAGAGAGCAGGAGTCAAACTGATACAGAGATGGAATCGCACAGAGACACACAATCGGACAGGCACACAAAAAACTAACGGGCAGAGATACACGTAAACTGACAGAAGTACAAAGTCAAACAGACAAAGACAGGCACAGATAAACGACAACAAACGGACACATAAATATGAAATCAAGCAGGCATCATCCACAAACTGGCATACAGAGACAAATTCAGACAGCCATACAAATACAGAAGGACAGACACATAGAGACACCGCCACAGAGACACATACAGAGGCAAATACATAAAGTTGGACATATGGATGGACAAAGGCTTGAGCACAGCAGCAAGAACACACACTCAGGTCATCGAAAGTCCCAGGGCACAAACACAGTAACTCAAATGGACGCAGACCGATATCCCCCGTGAAAAGAAAATAGCAATTGTATGCAAGCACACATCACGTTACCACTCTACACACTAACACACAAGAACACATACAGAAATGAGCCCCGCCAGGAAAGCTTAAACTGCAGAGGCAAGTACTGAGTTATGTTACGCTAGTTGACACCATGGAGGTGACAATACCGGGTGAGACTGGTAGTGCAGAGCCCATAATGTACCAGTGTGGGGTCAGCGGTACTCGGTGCGGCCTGTCAGACATATCCCACACTGCACCTCTGTGTAGTATCCGATGGCGGTACTGACTGTAGCTAGTTGGGCAGAGATTGTGTTAAACCAGTGTCGAGGCTCTGGTCCTGTGCGGTTGTGGCCTTTCAGACTCTGTACATACAGCACCCATCTGGGGCCATGGAGGGGACGCCTCATGCAGCTGCACTGTACAAGCCATATTACACAAGTTTAGTGTCTGTGGCGGACTTTGCGGCCATTCAGGCATAGCCTATATTACACTAATGTGGAGCCTATGGGGCAGGTACTGGCTGCAGCCAACTGGACACCAATGTGGGGCATGCGGTGCTGGTTCTGGCCGCAGCTGGCCAGTCAGGCAAAGACCATCCTGAGTAAGTGTGGGTCTGAAGCTGTGATGCTAGTGCTGCATGCAGGTGATCGGCCCCAGCCCATACTGCACCAGCGTGGGTTCTGTATTGCCAGACGGGGACTGTCAGGCATAACAGCCCACGCTGCATAAATTTGGGGTCTGTGGTGCGTTCCACAGAAGACTGAAACCTTCACCAGAATGAGCTCTCGTCAGCCAGTGCTGGGTGCGGCTGGCCTATGTGAGCCCATACTGCAGCAGCACACATTGATAGAATTGAAACGTCTTACTGCCATATTATTCGTATTTTACCTGATATTGTGTTAGCATTCATGTAGCTACTTCATAATAAATCCTTGCTGTATGTATACGTAATTAGTAGGTGCAGATGTTATGTACGTTAGGTTGACATCTGTGCCACCATTTTAGCTCTCGAAGATACCATTTTGTATTGTAATCTAAGCTGTTACTTGATCAATTACGAGAAATGGTCCTTGGTAAGTTTTGTTTCTAAAATGCTGAAACTTGCTCATTAACGCATGCCTTTTCTGTTACATAGAGGCTTTCTCCCACCTGTCTAGAGGGGAGGATAGGCCAGACGACCTTGGGCAGTAGATAGCTTGTGCCAGGCTTCAGAATCGAAACATATGTTCTGTACCCTAATTGTATTATGATTAACTAGTGTTTTTTTCCTTAGTAGGTGGGTCTTTGTGGGCTCCACAACACACATAATGTAACGTTATGCTTGTTAGAGTCAGTCCCCTCATCAGCCATCATAGGAGGCTGGTCTGATTGGACTCCACTGCAGTGTACTTAGTGAATAAACTAGTTTGTTTGTATTCTCTAGGGCGTCACAGATTCTTCATTTCTTGGAAGGCTAGTGGAGGTCGAGAGTGACCTGGGTGGCCCTAGTTGGGCCACTCCCTTCAACAGGCCAGCTGACACCGAGCCCAAGCTGCGTGCCGTTGAGCAGGATGTGCCCGTACAGCAGCAGGATAGGCCATCTGCCAGCAAGCTGCTACTAGTGCCTGCTGCGTGTAGTGGAGCTCAGCCTTTACTGCAGCAGCGTGGGGCAAGCTGCTGTCATTCGCTCGGTGCTCAGTGCCACTCGTCACATGTGGCTCAAGCTCACCCTAAGCTTCTGCAGAGCCAGTTGGAATGGAAGCTAAAACTAGTCCAGGAAGGTTTGGAAGGCAGGGCCATCGGCAATGTGGAAATAACGAAAACAACAAAATAAAGGCACGCAAGCAGCATGCGCACTGATGCTCGCTACTGAGGCAATACTCCATGGGATTTAACTTTTAAAAAAAGGTGGGATATGTAACACCCATCAGCCATTACCACTCTCGCATTTTTAAATGACACACAGATAAGCCCTTCCTAAGCAAAGGAGGAGTCAGACTCAACAAAGTAGATACAACAGATCGCCTACGGCACATACGATGTTTAAGCTTGACCTAAAAATGAGCAGATCTGACAATTAAGTGTGTGCAAGTTGGCTTGAAGAAAAGGAATAGGTTACAATGAAAAGATTAACCTTTAAAATGTGAGGACTGTCTCGTGTTTCCTAACATTTAGTCACCTTTTCTTGCAATTCTTTAGTCAATTAGCACATTATTTCTTTACCTTCGATGGGTTCTTGTGTATCTTAATGTTGGTGATATGATCTTTTCTTTTTTACTTTTCTACATTTATTGTCTGATGGTTGCCATTTCCATTTGGTAGGGTAAGACAATACTTTGTGACTGACAAGTGGTGGTTCAAAATTTCATCACTATGCATGCATTTCGCAATTTTCAGTGCATTTGATTGTTTTTTTAGATTCATTTGGTGCAATAATAATGATCATTAATATCCCTTTTCATAATTGTTTCTGCAATTGTAAGCTGAAACAACATGATTGCAGTTGAAACTAATTTTATATGATGAGTAGAAGTGCGTTCATTAATGAGTTTAAGTTATGCAACATTTCCTGTTAAACACCATCTTAGACAAGATGTATTTCATCTCTGTCACCACTCCTGTTCCCCCGTGTACATCTTCTACCCACAGGCTCCACAGAGCACAGAGAAACTAATGTGTAATGATTTATTTCCACTGTTATTATTACATTGTTTTCTTTGAATGTTCCTCTGCTCCCTGTGACTTGAAACATTATCAAGTTCTCTTCTGCTGCTTTCCACTGACATACCAGTTCATTCATTCACAGAAAGTTCCATTGTATAAATGTTTCATATTTGTTAGAACATCTCTGGGTTAGCATAGAGACCACTAAATACGTTTTTTAAAATGAGCTTTTGCTTATGTGTTAAGATAATGACATTTATTTCTCTTTGTGTTCTTATTTGCTAACGAGATGATGTCTTTGCTCAGACCAGGATGGTTTTGCAATTTTACTAATTTGTTATGTGAGAATTGTGGATAAGAACCCCCCGATTTGGAAGGTGAGCCAGAAGATCTTTCTATTGTACTAGGAGTGCTGTCCAACTTCTTTTTGATTTTGCTGCTCATTTGGGACTTAGAATAATTTTGATTTTACATTCTCTGCATAACTTTGCTCCTGAGAGCCTTTATGGGATTTACCTTGCTCTGCTTACTTTTGAACTTTGTAATAAAATCCTTTAATGTTTACCTGGTCTAGAACCTGATTATTGTGTGGACCCATTACTTATTTGCATAGTTTTTCCCTGCTAATCAATGTTTAGGGGGTGCCTTAATGCACACTTCAACCTGTGTGAGAGTTGGATGTGGTAATATTTTGTGGGGGCATTATTTTGAGGTGTCCAAATTTTGGGGTATGGTTTTACTCCTACACATTTGGAGTCTTGAAGCTCGCAGAATTATAAATGACAAGTGTGCTGACAATACTTTCACTGTACCTGGTCCTTTCCTTGTATGATGTTTGTCCAATACAGATCATATTCACTGGGAGAAAAATCACAATTTATTGCAAAATATTCCTTTTGCTATTTATGTTTTATCAGACTAAATTAAAAAAAAAAAAAAATGTAGCATGGCACACACATAAGATGGGAGAATTTACATTCTCTATAAAGAATGGCATAGTTACCTCTATGTACCTACGTGGTTCTGACATCATTAGCAAGGGCTTTGAAAGCGCAGAAGACTTTGTGTGATGTAAGCACCCAGGAGTGAAGCAATCAGTGACTCTACCCCTCATCACTGAGGAGAGGGCCCCAGGCACCTTTGCTGAGCTGGTCACGCCCACAGGAGCTGTGACTTTCTAAGCCCAGCAAAGTTCAGCTCAGGCAGCCAGGAGCCTGAGCATTTAGCGCGTGTCTGACTCCTGGCTGCCTGACCTTAGGTCAGCCAATTAGGGAAGCCAGCAGTCCCAAGCCTCCTGGGACCTCCTTGGCAGAGCTGCAGATAAGTGTATGTGTTTTAAAAAAAACTATATTTGGTGTGTGTGTGCGTGTATGTATGAATGTTTGGTAATGAGTGTTGTGAATGGATGTGTTTGTTTGGGTGTGCCCACGTGTGGATGCATTGCTGTGTATTTGTGCATGTGTCCTGTCCGCCCCCTCCCTCCTAAACTTACTGGTCGCCACTAGTGCCTACCACACAGTGCAGGGATCAACAGGGGGCACCTCGGCCACCAACCAGAGGCCCCTGATTGAATCGGGCCCCAAACTCGCTTTCCGACAGGCTTTCCATAATGGAAAGCCAAGCATCGTAATGCAGACGGCGTAAAAAGCCATCCATATGGATTACGGGCCGGTCTCTGACTGGCCGACGGGGAATCCAGGTGGAACGACCGGCCAGTTTCACTTCTGACTGCCTAAATTGTAATTAGTCGGAAGTTTCCGACTGCCTAAATTGTAATTAGTCGGAAGTGAAACTGACGATTTTGGTCGGAGGCTTTCCGTCTGAGATCATTATCGGGTCCTAAGTCATTGCCACAGAGTCTAGAATTCATTCCCATATTTGGGCCCTCAGTAAAGCTAGAAGCCAATGTAATTGATTCAATCTAATATTTGTCAACACAAACGGATGATGAAAGATGCTGACCCTGATGAGGTAAGGCTCCATCAGAGGGACAGTTTTTAATGGAAAAGAGGCTCAGACAGAAGATTTCGAAAGTTCCACGCCCTTGCTATCAGCTTGAAGGGCCGATGCAAATGCCTCCGGTGTCCATTTTAGATCTCTCTTCTTTATCTGCTCTGGCTGATCAAACAATCCGGGATGGCCCAAAGAGGACAACAAGGTTTTAACATACCTTAGCCAGGGAGTTTTATGGCCATTATCGAGAAACAAACCTTTCCTTATAATGTCCTGATTAAGCTTTGTCCCAGGCCATAACCTAACTAATCCCATCTTTGTAATTGCCGAAGATCTATTGTATCTGCCAAATACTTGACTCCTAATTCCTGGAGTACAATGAAAGCAAGGTGCATTGTGGGACACTAAAAAGCCATCTTAGATATTTATTTTGGATGGTCTGAAGTGCAGACAGTATCCCCATATATCGCTGCTTTATGCAAATGCAAATGCTGTTGATACACAGTTAGCCTGATAAATGTTACAGCTTTAAAGATCCCTTTCTTCATGTGTTTCACAATAAAAGAGCAGAACCACTGAACCTGGAACCACATGTGAACCAGACATACCACAACAAAGCAACCCACCACTAATACCTCAGTTTGATTAAATATCATATTCAGTTATTTACACAATCATCAATTAATGGCTAACAGCCATGATATTAAATCCACATTCTCAGCTCCATTGTACATAATTCTAAACAGCATCTGGGTGCCATTACAACTGTTGATGTCAAATGTCAAATGAGTAAACCAGTATTAGAAGTAGAACCACATGAACTCATCTTGGACAAGATCTAACATACAACCAGATGCTGAGGCTTGCTAGCTATAAGGTGAAGGGCAGGGCGGAAGACCAGCGGGACACAGCATTATCATTCTCTTACTCTGTAATCCTGGAAGTTGCTCCTAAAGACTTGGGCTACTGTGCGGATCCCCTTGCCAACAATTCCTTGGTTTTATTCATGTTTGAGAAGTCATATCTTAATATCTTTTTATTTCTGTTATGCTGTATCACAACATGGCTTCCCTGAATACAACGTGGGCGGACCCTGTGGTGAATCCTTAAACCAGGACGACTTTGCTATAAATATTGGATTGCCAGGAACCACATGGGTTTTTAAGAAGAACCCTCACCCACCAACCTAGCTGGTGGCATGCTTCATCATTGGGTTCTCAGCTGGGCAGCCGGATGCTACCCATCTATGCTTCGACGCCTGGATTACAGTGGAGCGGGTTTGGTTTCTGTGTGAATAGTGCTAAAAAAAGTGGTGAGGTTAAAACTGCCTTGGGACTCCTTGCTGACAATTTTTTTATTCATGGCGGCACATGACATATTAAAAAGAAAACAGGGGGATAAAGTGAAGACTGGCAGTGGGTCTTCATTATCCTTCAGGAACTGGTCGACATATTTCAGCTTCAGGAGACAATTTTAGAGGCTTTCTTCAGGACCATACATCGTGAAAAAAATGTGCTATGGCAAAAATAAGCCACGTGTATTTATTTCAGCACACAAATGGTAGTTGGTTGGGGCATCACTCTCCATGGTTTCTGTAATTTTTTAATTATACTAATAGCGAATAATATTGCAATATTCACCCTTAGGGGTATAAAAAATGGAGTACAAATAGCTGGAATATTACCCTTCCCGACAGCTGAGGAAAGTAACAAAAATGGTTATAAATGCATATTCTGTGCGTGCTGGTGGGTGGGAGTGTGCTGATGTGAGAGAAAGAGTATGTGTATCAATGTGTGTGTGTAAAAAGAGTGTATATGTGCGTGTGTGTGAAAGTGAAGGTCAAACATCTTGTGAATTGACATGCATGTGTACAGGCTCCCCTGCAAATGTTTTCATTGAGCCCAACTTCTTCAGACATGAACCGGCAAATGCTATAGGTGCAAGACTATGAGAGAGAAGGAACGGGGAAATAAGCTAGAACCTGAAGAAAAGGAGTAATAACATATATCCTGTACATTATGGACATCTCCCCCACCACTGCGTCACAAATTATGAGAATCAGCAGAACCTTGCATTTCTTTGTTTTTTGCGGAACATTTCCATCTGTATGTTTCTGCATTTCAAAGACACTGGCATGATTTTCATTCATGTGCCTGCGAGTCTTTTTGTGTATCTCAGTTTGTTGTCATCATATGATTTTCTGCCAGAATTATTTCTTCCAAAGTGTCGCACTCCTTGAAGTTTTTGATCACATCCGCAATTAAATATTTATGTCCCTTATCTGACAACACATCCTTCTCAACATGAAGAAGCTTTGGCTAATTCTAGACAGGAAATTACAGGAATATTTGCATAATGTCTGTGCGAAGAACCTTAGAGCGGGATTCAATTTACATATTACAAACTCTCGATTCAGCATGTTCTGACTTGTCTTATAAGCCACACTGTTGCGTAGGTAAAATATGAATGGAATTATTTTTCTTCTTTTTGCAAGATTTTGAAGTAGCTAATACTGTTCAGGTGCATTCATGCCATATTCCAGCTCCTTTTCCCCACCCTCAGATTCCCCTTTCTTCTAATTTTATCCAGCAGGGTCCCTATTATAAATATTTAGGGTGCACTTTCCCTGTTTGCGCGCTGGCTTACCTTAAAACGGGTGCGCCGGGCGCATCAGGGAAAGTGCGCCCTATTAAATGGAATGCGCTGCCCCTAGGGCCGCCGCAAACTTGCACTGCCCTGAATCATGTGAAAAACGGAGTGTCTGCTTTGAAGCTGCTCCATGTTTTCACAGTGCAGGTGGTAACCCACCTGCACTTTTAAAGGAGATTAGAGATTCCCTTGCAGGTGGGTGCTCTGAGAGAATGCACCCGCCTGCAAGGGGATGTCTGGGTAGTCCATGGGACCCCCGTCTCCCTCCCCAGTGGGCTGGTCTCAGGGGGCGCACTGACAGTGCGCCACCTAATGGATGGCACACTGTCAATACCCCTTCCTGAGTGCTTCTTTGCCTCTGCGCCCGGGTCGGTAAAACGGCACAGACGCAGAGACAAAGCGATTCCCTCATTTGCATGAGGCACGCCCCCATGCAAATGGGGAAATGCCTCTGATGATAGTGCTGCTGCTTTTTGTGCACCAGTGCTCTCTGTATTACAGAAGGGGTCGCACAAGCGTCTACGGCCCCTTCTATAATACCCTGGGGATGCACAAAGTGGGCGCAAACGCCGGTTGCCCCTCCAGTGCACTTACTGTAATAAGGCCCCTGGTAGCACCACCACAAATTAGAGACATGTTTCCTTTTTTATGTCAGTAGTCAGAACAGTTAAATGAAATGGATTGTGAAACTGTAAAGAGTTGTTAGCAACATAGGGGCTTCTACCACTACCCTTTGCTGCATCTAAAGGAGGCCCCTTGGAATAAATCAGGTACGGGTGATTCAAGGGAATAAGAATCAAAATAAAAAGGGGTCACTGACAGAATATCATGTCATAAATATCGAGGATCAAAATATTGAGAAGGCAAGTGCAAATAGGTTAGTATAGATTTACTATTCATGACTCCAAATCAACGTACTTTGAAGATATATATGGTCAAGGTACATATATGTGTAGTTAAGTATAGTAAAACTTTGCTTTCCCATAAAAATTTACCTTCACAATATTCTTGTCCTCGATATTCTTGAAACTATGGGGGATATTCTCAAGAACGTGTGATAACCATCGTAAAAGTAGCTTAACGCAAATCTTCACATCGCAGTCTATCGCGGGAAAATAACTCTGTGTCAACGTGGTCTTCTCAAGCCGGCGGCCCCATGCGATAGTCCCACGATAACGCGCCAAATGACCGGCGATAGTCCCACGATAACGCGCCAAATGACCGCATTAAAACCAACGCGACGCCGCAAAAATGCTAAACACAAGCACAAAAAAAGTTGCGATGAGGCCAAGCGCGATACAAAAATCACCGATAACCAGCGACAGGCCTGCAGTTCCCACGCGTCATAAGGAAAAATGCACTATAAAAGCAGAACAAGAAAAACACACCAAAAACAAAATAAACTGCGTAGCAACATGGATGCATCCGGACCGAGTGCCCAAGTCAACGCGAACCCCACAAGCCCGACAGACCACCAGCAAGGAACCTCAGGCTCGGGGAATGCCAAGGAGAAGAGGAAAAGGAAGACTGGGTACAGTAACAACCTGATCGTCGTCACGGAGGTGACAGAACACTAACGACAACTGTCCGTCACCTCCACCGTGTCATTGGCAATACAGACGGAAAAATGGCATTCCATCGTGAATGCAGTCGGAGTGTCGAGGAGGCCTAGATGCGCTGGCATGATGTGAAAAGCCAAACCAAGCAGAAACCCGCTGCCAACAGGAAGGCAGCAAGGGCAAATGGAGGTGTGAGTCCTGTGCCACAGGAGGAGCAGGAGCAAATGGTGGCCACAGTCACCAGTGTAGAGACGGTGCAAGGAGTCGGGAGTCCGGGCACTGCTCGACACAACCTGACACAATATCAACATCAACAGGGTGAGTAATGAACAGGGACTGGGGGGACAGGGTTACGGGCACAATGGCACTCATGCAAAATGACGTGTAGCACACCGCACACCCACAATGTCCCTGATCCCCTTGGCACACTGCAGCACACTTACAAACATCAAGTAGGCCACCGTCGACCATGTGCCCTAAGGGGTCACATCCCACACATCACCAATACCACAACATACACATGAACCCGTGCGAAACACAAAAAGATGCGTATGTGAGAGTCACACTGACAATGCAAGTGACACCACATGACGAGCAGCATGGGGTACAATCACAATGACATTGTGCATGCCACGAGACTGAGGTGGCTGAGTGTGGACTACATTCGGAAAGGAGCAGGTCACACTCTGACACATCCACGTGCACCAACAACCACTGACGTCAACAATACATCTGCAGACAAACAATGCACAAGAGTACAAAAAACGTCCAAGAGCACAAATGACCCGAGTCACCAACATCACAGCACCTTAAAAGCCCCAAAGGCACACCACCTCCATGGGATAAGGGGCAGCAAAATCACATCTGCAGGGGCGACTCCCCCACAATGCAGCACACACACATAGCAATGACAGCACATCCACATGGACGACAATGTGGTACACAGTGCAACACTTACACTGCAGAACAGAGGACACAACTGGGTCTGCCTATGCGTAGAAAATGGCCAATCACATCTGACATAGCTGGAAACTGTGAGATGAAAATGTACATGTACAACCTCACCGACGTCATGTAGTCCAAATGTCAACTGTCCCGCATCAAATAGTCCGCTCAACTTCAACAGTGCGTCAACAAACATGCCAACACAATGTCAACAAGCATCTCCCCTTCACATTGCAGAGGAACAAACAACACCTCCAGCAGAGCAGACCTGACAACTCTACAGTGATGCTGAAGAGGAAATCCACACTTCCGACACCGATGCCCTACAACAGTTCGTGGACATCTTAGGCAATTGACCTCCTGGAGCAGGGCAGCCCAGCTGCATCGAGGATACCCCACCCCCTGCACAGACAACACAGCTGGATGCATCCAGCCCCCCGGCTGGCTCCCAGCAGCCCACCGAAGCGCACATTGCATTCCAAGGCCAGGTGTCAGACTGCCAGAAGGGGGTGGCCGAACATGTGCGGGTGGGGTACTACCTAATGAAAGCCTAAACTAGATCAAATACGTGGGTGTCTAAGTCCCATCAGCGACCACCTACACTCCCCAATAGAGACCCACACTGCGACAGAGACACATGCCGTTGCACATTTCTAGTACTGAACCACACCCAGAGCCACGGGATAATCATCCACACCCCCACGCTGGACTGGCGTACGTCGGCCCAGATCACTCCTCTTACGTATTGAGTGGGTGATGACAAAGCTACCTGTGCAAGGACTCACCTGCTGCCTGCGATGACATGGCTGCGCCCGCTGTACACGCCACAATGTGATGTTGTAGGGCCCGGGCCCATAATGCATATGTCATGAGCACACGGACACAATCAGATAGTTTGTTGAACTGGCTATGGGCACGTGTGCTCAAACCTTTATTGGCATGGTCACATGTACAGTGACATATGTGCTGGATGTGTGTGGGGTGAGAGTAAGCCTGCCCTCATGGAGTCATTAGTGCTGGCAACAACTTAAACAGTGATCACAATTAAAGCAAAAACAGAATACACCAGCATAACAGAAACAACTGTGAAGCATCATGGTGGTAGCCGGTGTCCACCCAACATGCAAGCAGAATGGCACATGATTTGTAGTGGCACCTGAAGAGCTGAGCAGGGTATCAAGCTGATGATGGAACCCATGACAGGTTTGAGCAACTCTGATAGTCTGGCAGTAGACACTGGTACCTGTTGTTTGTAGTTGGTCCTGGCAGTGGTGGCATGTGCATCCTGCGGTGATGTGACGTCCGGGCAGGTCAGGACTCGAGTTGATGTGTGAGCCAAGGTGGACCGCAGTTGATGCCGGAGGCAGCAGACAGCGCAGGACCACAGACAAATGGCCTTGATGACCCCCAGGCCATCGACCCAGAGACCATCCAATAAGCTATCAGACAGGGTCCATGACTTGAGCTGCACAGAGTTAGTGGCCCTGGATGCACTGCAGCCGGCACAGGCACACTGCCACGGGATGATGACTTGGAGTCCAGTGAGATAAGGCCACGCAAGCTGAGCGGGTCCTCATCGATGTCCAAGGTGAATATAGCAGAGGTTTACGGGGGACAGTGGAAGGTGTCCTCCAGGGAATAATGCAGAGGGCAGAAGTCGGCCGGAAGTGGCAAATGGAGGAGTGGAATGCTACAGGCTCGTTTTTGCCACAAAGTCAGTATCACCGACATGATGATGAAGACAACACCCAGTCCATAGACTCAGTCGCCACCAAAGCTCAACCAGAAAGTGTCCATGGATGTCGGGGAACAGACTTAGTGGCACCGGAGCAGATAGGGGATGCAGTCTGCGATGAGGCCAGTACAATGACTGTCATGAATAAATCAAGACTGAGTTCTGAATGTGTGACCTACTTGACCACAGTGTAGGCCCGAGGCAGCGGTCAGCAGGGGTCCACAGCCACGTGTCGTTGGTTTGCGATGCACAGAGTCAGTGGCACCAGAGCAGGTGTTGGTGGTGTACGATCCCCTCCATAACGAGGATCCTTTTTTCCTCTGGACTGTACCACGTCTTCCTCTTACTCGATACTCCAATGCAGCACACATAGAAAGAGGAAAATGCTTCAGGGGACTGTTTTGTGAAGGAAAGTGTCCCTTCCTGCACAAAAACAATCCTGCTTACACGCAGGCACCCTTGCACCATGGTGCAAGGGTGCCTGCATTGGCGCTGGGCACCACATTGTGAGCCAAAACTGGGAAAAGACAGGAATGCGCCATATTATGCTAAATACGGAGCATCCCTGGCCTTTTCCAGTCACGCAGCGCAGCAAGGAGGCTTGCTCCGCTGCTTGACTTTTTGATAAATATGTCACATTGTTTGTGACTAAAATGAATGAAAATAATACTGCCAGAGAATGTGCTTCATAAATTTCATGTTTTTGATACATAATTTACAAAAAAACCCTTACCACATAATTCAGTCCTTCATGTTGAATAATCCCAGTATACCCAACACTGGTAAAGCTCACTACAGTGGCTGAAGCTGTCATTATGGTGATGAGATTTCCCATATTCAACTGTGAAATTTGAATTTGTATACCTCTGCATTTTATACAAAAAAAGCAGCCAAACATGTGGGAGCAGATTTACTGCATTTTAGAAAATTGCAACCCAGCACAACAACCAATGTTACTGCGCAGCATTGCGTCAAAATGAGATATGTATGTTCTAAACTGTTTTCTCCCCCCACCGTAATAGCACTTAAGTCTGCCATGTATCAACACATGCACTACACCGGCAGGGTGTGTGCATTCTATCAATCTTTTTTTTTTTACTAGAAAGTCACTATACCAGTACAAACACTATGCTCTTATACTTTTCCTATTTTGTATGTGTGAGGTACAGTGCAGCACACATGCAAAGTTGGAACAACCATTTGCAATGCAATCGGTCGCACCTTATTTTTATTTAGCTATGCAGCACCTTAGCCTGGGTGCTGAAACATCTACTGTTCTTTAACATAGAGGGAAAGTAAGCACCACTCTGCGTGACAAGCCAGGTATGGGAACACATGGAGAGAAATATTGCCTTTCAGCGGGAAATGGTATAGTCCAATGCTCTGTTTTTAATATAAAATCAGGGCCTTCGGTGGTTATATCACTGAAAATACCAGATCTGAAAAAATAAATCTTGTCTACGGGTGCTCGTGGAAGACAATTTCTATGGACTGGAATCTAGAGAATGCTAAAGTGAATCTGGTATGTTACTGACCTCTGCTGGTCGTTTTCTATCAAGAAAGTTAAATAGAGGCAGTTGCCAGAAACATTTAAAAAAGAAAGTCCCTCAGCAGAAAGCAATTCTGGTATTTTACTGACCTCAACTGGTCGTTTTCTATCAAGACAGTTAAATAGAGGCAGTTAGACAGAAAAAAAGTCCCTAAGCGGAAGCAGACAAGTCCTAGGGATGATCTCCAGAGCCCACAAAGTACATACAAATATAAGTATATACTAAAGTATATAGAAGAGGTCTCGAATACTCGACCTAAAAATATGTTGAGTCTTAAAAGTTGTTCCACTATTATGCTGGCTTTGAGGCAGAATACGTTTTTGGCATCAAATCCCATTCCACCAATATTAGGCAAGGATTTGCGTCAAAGAAAAATCATGAGTGGTTGCATTGGAAAACCCATGTACCACCCATGAGATGCTTCCTTGATGAAAATTAGCGCAAAATAGCTCATGGTTTTATTTTGCGTTACTTTGGGCAACTTTGCAAAGCAAATTATGATGTGTTTTGGAAACATTGTGTCACTTTTGTGCAGCATGTTAGTAAATCTAGGGCTTTTAATGTGGAACTATTTCCATTACCTATATAATACACTAGCAATTTACATGTTATAGCCTTAATTGAATGTGTGCCTTCATAAATCTCCATTTCAACTGTTAATTCGTCTATACCACGCTTAACCAGTCCATCTTAATTGTTTTCATGCACAGTTCTTCATGTGAAAGATGTACAACATTTCTAATCATGTTGCTATTATCAAATAAATAAGGAGATGGGAATCAGAGAGCAGGAGACAATTCCTCAACGCCATATTGTGTCAGACCAATATGAACGAGTATGTTTTCGAGAACATTTAGACAGTTAATTTTAAAAACAAAAGGTTATCCTAAAAACTTAAGACATTTTCTGTTGGAGCTAAAACAGGTGACTGTGGATAAACGTAAAAATTAAGAAAGGCAGCTAGAAACATTTTTCAGAGCCATTTCATATATCAACCTAATAGTTGGTTAGACAACACCATAAATTATTCACTGATTACTTTGATATGGGTGTAACCCACAGGCACAGTATAAATCCTGGCCAAGAAAAATCAGTTTTTTAAAATCTTTTCTAGGGTGACACCTTGACCAAAAACCACACTTGCTATTTCAAATGCTAAGGATTATCAAATAGAGAAAAGAAATTCTAAATAAATCAAACAAGTTACTAGAACATCCCTTTTGAAGAAATTATTCTTTAGAAATGAAAGCATCGAAAATGCTGAAAATGTGCAAATCCATGCATAGTGTTTGCAGCAGATGATATTCTGTGAATGGAAAAATAAGTTGAAAGGACCAAATGTGCCTAGTGAAGTGTTCATTTTTTTACAAACAGGAAATATTGTAGTGTTTTTGTCCGTTCATGCGCCAACTATTATCTTTTCTGACCATTTTCAACTGCGAGTATGAAGGAGGCATAGTTGTTAAATGTGTTTAAATGGCACTGACATAGTATAGAAATTTGCTGCTGTGTTGTAAATTAGCCTCTGCAAAACGGTATTTATGAGTTCACACGAGAAGTGTATTGAACTTGCTTTAGGGGACGCGTTGTTCGACTGGTGTTGGATGTTAAGTCTAACACCTTCCCTACTGTTACATAGACTGGAGTTGGAATAGCAAGTTATACTATTTCAAAGTCCGATACCCCCCTAAAGCAAGTCGTTGTAATGACGTGTGTGATAAAGGAACACGTTGCAATCGGGTAGAGACTGCATTGTAAAGGCATGATTGGCAAATGCATGCTGGGTTCCGTCATACATCCAAAAGAGGAAATACCTACATCACCCTAAAGGGGTTGAAGGTCAACATCGAGGAGGGGGCATGTATTATGTTGTGTGTATTTGTCTTGCGAGCTAATTACCAATGAGGGATCCAGGCACTTTGCACGTGGAAATACAGCTGCCTCTTTGTTGTGGTTATTCGAAAAGTCAGGTCTTCACATATTAACCTGTTCAAAGATCGTCTGCCACAATATTGTAAGCATAGACAGGGAAGTATAGAGAAAATCTTCTGACTCCACATCTATTTACCTTGACGATATAGTCCAAATGTATATTCAGGAGTACATATTTGGGCAGGTCAGCATATACAAATTCTATATAGTGTCACCCCCATCATCACTGGAGGCTCTCTTTTTTATCAAAAGAGAAGACAAGAAGGCTTCAGTCTGTTGCCAACAAAATATTTTGTGACAATAAATGTATTTCTGTGGTGTGTTTGTATCATATGGACTAGTTTCTTGCTTTGTTTGAGTTGAGCTTTGTTGCTTTGTTAGCTCGGTTATTATATTTTGACAACAACCACTTTTTATAACTATAGCTTTATTTTTGCAGTAATTACACACCTTATTCGACGAGAGCTCAGGCCTCTAGAAAATCAGCCAAACACTAAGCCTTCAATTACAAGGTTTGCCCTGAAATAAGAGAGGTAAAGGTAAACAAATTGGTTATGAGCAATTTAAATAGGGGTGTGCAAAATGTGAGTAATATGTTGTTGAGTAATTATGTGAAATTTTGGGAAAAGTATGCAAAATTATGTGTAATTATGCAAAATGTGAATCTGTTATTCAGTGCTTTGTTTTAGCGTGAAATACATTCTTGACACATGAGTGTATTTCAAGCTAAAGAAAGCATGAAAAACACAATTAGTGTGAACAACAGCCACTCATATTCTGGTTGTTCACATTGTTCCTGCACTCCTGCATTTTAAGTTTGCCACAAATGGTGGCGCAAGTATTCAACGTGGTCTAATAGTGTAATTTTTGGAATTTTAGGTAACAAAACGAATGCAAAATGACAAAACGTAAGCCACAGTAAATTAAATTTCACCTGGATCAAGTTTTAAAGTAAGGTAATCAATTAGAAAAGCTTAATGTTCCACCTGACAGTACATACCAATACATGGCATATTCAGGACCAGTACTCACTAGGTTCATCATCTCCATTGGTATAAATAAATGTCACTATGTAGAAGTTAATAGGTTAAGGACTACCTTTTAAGATGGCAGTACCAGGAAAATACTGTGCATTGTAAAGTGTCCAGTGGTCACAAAATAAAAAAAATAAAAAACATAGGTTTTGGGAGTTGATGAAGTAACGAGGAAAAAACCTTCTTGTTGTATGAAGATTGGGAGTTGAAATACAAATTGTAGCCAATTCTGGCTCACTGTACACAATTGTGCCTAGCAGCATTTGGAAGAATAAGTCTGGAAAAGTGTTTGGGAACCATTTAGTTCCTACGGATGTTCATCCTATAACTTTTATGGGTGCCAACATTCCCCTGGTAGGTTACAGATTCTTGTTTTTTTCATTTAAAGGCAGAAAAGCTATGTGGAAGCTGTATATTGCAGTGAGAATGACTCTAAATTCTAACTGTAAGGATCAGTACTGATGTTAGGAGATCCGGTTGTGTCCATGGAGAGTGAACTGAGAGAACAGTTCCCAGAGCTAATTTCTGGCATAATTGGCAAATTGTCTGGGTTTGTGCACAAGATTATTGTCAAAGAAGGAGTGTTACCAGTGTGTCACAAAGTTTGTAAAATTCCATTAAAACTACAGTAAAATGGTATAATTGAGCCCATAGAAAGTGCGGAATGGTTGACACCCTTAGTGGCCGCTCATAAACAGAATGGTAGGATTAGATTATGTGCTGAGCTTAGGGAGCCTAACAAGAATATCTTTGTTGATTCCTAAGATCAACAAACTACTTACAGAAACAAATTGTGTTCAATGGTTTTCCACCATAGACCTAACCTCTGCTTAGTAATTATCAGATTCTGTTACACCACTATAGCAAGAAGTTGATGTGTTTTATCACACCATTTGGGTGCTACAGATTTGTTCATATGCCTTTTGGCCTCACGTCAGGAGCTGCTGTGTTCCAGCAGTTGATGCACAAACTATTGGGTGGTCTGAAGAGGGGTCACATATTTTCAAGAAGATATACTCATTATGGGCAAAAATAAAGAGGAACATGATCCGAGATAGTGACAAGTGTTGGGTAGATTAACAGAGAAGGGGTTGACAGCGCAATTAAAAAAACAAATTGCTGTGCATTCCATAACATATTTAGGACAGAAAAAGGACTTGGTGAATGCAATCAGATTAGCTTCTGCTCCTACTTCTGAAGAAGAGAGTAGATATTTCTGGGTCTTACAGAATTTTATAGCTAGATTGTGGAGAACTTTGCTATGAAAATGCATGAGTTATTGCAGAGAGGAAGGAATTTGTTTGGAATGCAGCATTAGAACAAGAGTTTAAATGTATCAAGCATGACATTAGTACAATAGTTCCCCTGCAAGGATTTGATAATTTTTGCATAAATAGTCCTTACTACTGACACCAGTGTTAAACGTTGGGGAGCTGCTTTGACACAAATTCCACCCTAGCCTATGCTTCAAGGTCTTTAACAAAGTTGAAGGAAAAATTCTCAGTAATACAAAAAGAGATGTTAGCGACAGTTTGAGCTGAGGAAAAATGTAGACAATACTTATTGGGTTCAAGGCTCATTCTGAAAACAGATCATAAGCCTTTGGAAAGGTTTTGACTTCAAGTGGCATTATTAAGGCAACACCCCCAATCACTGAAATGACCTTAAAACAGTAAGACTATGTAAATGATGTGGAATACTTACCGGGTACCAGGGACAAAGTGGTAGACTATTTAAGTCACTCATTCTTTTCGCTGGATGAACACTTCAGTAATGGGTGGGAAGAGCACAGTGTTGTGTTGGCTGTAGACAAAGAGGATGTAATAAAGGGTGAGGACTGGGAAGTAGCTTGTAAGACAGATAGCACTTTGAGTGTGTTGAAAGTCTAATCATTGATGAAGGGCCTGCAAAAAAATGGATTTTCAATGGATTGTAAGAAGCTTTGGGAACTGAAAAATGAATTATCAATCAGCGAAGAGGGGTTCTTACTTAGAGGGGACAGCATAATTCTTCCTGAGCGTCTGAGGGAATGTATACTATACATAACACATGAAGTCTATCTTGTTATTGTGAAGTACAAAAGTAGAGTAAAGAGCTTGTATTGGTGGCCTGGAATAGACAATGACATTGAAAAGTATGTGGGAGCATGTAATTCTTGTGCCAATGCTGACAAATTATTGACGGTTCTGAGGCCTCTGTTGGGATAGTGCAAGTGTCCTGAGAACCATTGGGATAAAATAGCTGTATATATTTTGGGTCCAATATTAGATTCTTAGGGTAGTCCCAAATATGTTATAGTCTTATTGGAACAGTATTCTATATGGCTAGAATTCGAGGTATGTGGCAAAGTAGATACTGCTACCTTGGTTTCTTTTAAGTTTTTTTGAGGGCGGTATTCCCAGAGCTGTTTTAAGTGATGATGGTTTATTTCAGGCAAATGCAAAGCGTTCTTGGAACAGCATTATAAAAAATACCCTCCAGTCTATCATCCACTGGAAACTGAGTTGCAGAATGTTTTAACTGTGTTATCATGGACTTTGTGCAAACTGCTATAAATGCAGGATATGAGTGGGAAAAAGAGTTAGCAAAAACAATTTGGACTTACCACATCACCCCCTTCGTTACCGGGTATAGTCCATTCAGGATTCTTAGAGGTAGAGAACCATTCACTAAAGATAATACAGCATGAATGAATATGAAGTTGCAAAGCAAGTGGTCCCCATCGGTGGGTAAAGGAAACCTGTTGAAAGATCAAAAAGTATGTAGAAAGTATTCTGATAAAATACATGGTGTGGAAGATGTGAAGTTGTACGAAGGTGACTGGGTAAGAGTTAAGCTAGGCATTAGATCTAGGAAGGGCTGTAGCCCTTTTTCCTAACCTTTCCAAGTGTAGGAACTTTATCCATGTTCAGCATTATTGAGTGATGGCAAGATTTGGCACCTAGATAGAATGTCCAAATGTAATAAGGTTTTGTGGTGGAAACAGGATGAAGGGTGTGGAAATTCCATAGGGAGCGCTGAGTGGTTGTTGTTCGAGGTGGAACAAGCGTCAAAGAATGTGCCCTTCTTAAATGATGGGACCAATCAAATTAGCTGTGAGAATGCAGATAGAGATGATGGTGTTGTGGAAGGAAGTGATATAACATGTGATGAGGATGTACAAGTTGATGGTGCTGTACATGAAAGTGATTCTATATGTGGCAAGGATGTACAAATTACAACTGATGTGGGAAAATCCATTTGGGTGGGTAGAGAAGTGGCCTTGGCCAAGAAATATAATACATTTGGTATGTGATTTACTTACTTGTGATGAATTTTGTTATAGTTCTAACTGTATATTATCATCTATGTGTGGACTCTTCTGTTTAATATAAATTTTGTTTTAATTGTTGTTGTGTTTGTTAAGAGGGAAGATGTGTGTGTTGTTATGAACTGATGTTGGATGCCAAGGTAGATGTCATAGGTATGACATCCCTTTAGTTCTATGATGGAATGTAGATGGAACCATTGTGGGGGACAGTTGGTGCGGATCTTGCTGAAGGAGGACGCACTTTCCTGCTCTCCCCATTGTACAGAATAAACCTACTGTTCTACCTACAGTTGGTATGCGTTTCGTCTCTACAGTTTCCTCAAATCACTTCTTTTCAAAAAGCATGAATTTACAGATTCTATTCAGTGCAATTTCAGGTGCTAGTGGATGACGATGTAATCAAACAATGTGAATAACTAAAAACTACATAGCACATAGTTCATATTGTGCACTCTTGGTGGTAGTACCACTGTAAGTTTTAAGATCGACACATTTACTCTAGTGCACAGGCGAGCAGCAGCTTGTTTCTCCTTTCTTCAATGTATTATTGGAATCTTTATCAGGCCCAGTGGAAAATCTCAATAGGTGGAAAGTTCATGTGTATTTAACGTACATCCAAAAAGCAACAATCAGTTTGGCGATACTTTTTACAGTAATCCTGCACCTTCTTGTATTTTAAACTGTAGCTTAAGGTTTTAAAAAATGTGTGTGGAACTAACAAGAGTGCAGTAGTAGCAGAAGTTGACTGGATCCATGGTAAGGTGTCAGCGTGCATCATAAAAAAGATTCTAGTATAATGAGAGCATGCAAAACAGTAGGCAAAGTTTCCCACCATGCTAGACTCTGGTGTAGTTAGAAGAGTCTCCTGCAGACAAACCAAACCAGTCTTTAATATGCTCAATTCCTCCCCAATTACTTTAATCTTAACAGGTAATCTCATTGCATTGATATTCTAGGTTAAAATCGGTCTATCTTGGTTGCAAGAAAAAAACTTACTAGCCAGTATTTCTTAAATTCGGGAGACATTGTTTAGTTCGCATGCAATACATCACATGCCATTACATGGCGGTCATTACAACGACTGCGTTGTTACATTGCATATGATTACATCGCAAGTCGTTACAACGACTTGCTGTAGGGAGCAGAAAGTGTTGGATTTACAATCCAACACCTTCCCTGCTGTTGCACAAACTGGAGTAGAAATAGTAAATTATACTATTCCTAAGTCCAGCGCGCCCCCTACAGCAAGTCGTTGTAACAACTTGCAATGTAATCGTATGCTATGTAACAACGCGGTCGTTGTAACAACCGCGTTGTAATGGCATGCGATGTATCGCATGAGTTCTAACAACATATATTCCTTGAATTGTCATTATTTATGAAAAACTCAAATAGGAAAACAAAACTTGCAAATCCTTTCCAAATTTCAATTTCTTTCCCCATGCTAAGTAAATTGCATATTTTCATAAAAACATGCCAATTCCTTGTGCTCACTGCCTTGCCTTGCCCCAAAACCGCCACCTCATCTCTGCCTGACCAACCAGCCCACAGCTCACCCTACTCGAAACCCACCCCATACCTATCCTATTTTCCAAGAGGAAAGGATTCGTCCCACCCCCTAAACAGCCTGCACACACATTAAAAAAATGTATGTGTGCTGGCACAGGTTGCCCTCCCAGCAGAACAAAGAGAGCCAGAGAAAACTAAAAAGGCTGAAATAAAAAAAACTAATTCATCAGTACAACTAAATAGAGGAAAACAAAAAATAAAAGCCCCACTGGAAGACCCCCTACACACATCAAATATATCCCATTTAAGTTGATAACCACTACAATCATTGTGCGGACTGAAGCCAGACACACTACTCCAAAATCATTGCAAGTAGACCAATTTTTTTTTTTGTGTTCAAAATATTTTATTGAATTTTGTTTATATACAACTAATAAAGACAATACATAAAATATTAACATTTAGCAAAAATACCTAAATAACAATCCATACCATAATTAAAGTCATTAAAAATTTAAAATAGGTACTGAGATATTGCAAATTCAAAAGATACATAAAAGGGGAAAAAGGAAGGAGGGGAACGGAGGGGACAAATATAACAACTAATGCATAAGATACATACAGAGCGACTGTATTTCCTAATAAGAATAGTCTAGTTGGGTAAAAATCAAAATTAAAATTATTAATACAGTATTAAAAGGATGAATATACATCAACAGGTAACCAAAAAGAATGATAAGAGAATGAAGTGTGACTAATCCCATTGATGGATAACTGAGCACCTCTTCTAGAAATCATAACCGACGACCACCAAGCATTAACAGATAATATAGAAACATAATTCCAACAAAAAGTAATGGATTTTAAAGCTGCTGAGATTAGGAAATTGAAACGTTTGCTCTCTAAATCAGGTAAATTTTGTGATATAATAGCAGATTTACATATTATTAATTGACAGGAAACATCAAATTGAAGTTTAAAAATCTTTTTTATGATATCCCAAACTTCAGACCAACATTTAAAAACCAAAGGACAATCAAAAAGCATATGCTGTAATGTACCTGGATGTAATTTACAATGCCAACAATCTGCAGAGGGAAGAAGTTTAGCTTAGAATAAACGTGATGGGGTCCGTAAACGACTGTAGAGGATAAAAGAATTGGTTTGGTAAATTGAAACCGGTAGCCAACCAGATACACTACTAAGCCAAATATCTTTCCACTTGGCACTAGATTTCGAAAGTGAAAGTTCATTGTTCCAAAAGGTGGAAATCATCTCTATATTGCTACCTAGAGTATCTGATAATTTTTTATATAAAATAGAAACCCCATGGGATGACATAGAAACTGTTTGAATATAAATTGATAAATCAGCTGTAACATTAGAAGGAATGGCATTGGGGAAGGAGTCTAAAATTGAATTGCACAAATATTGATACTTAATAAGGTCAGATTTAATTAAACCAAATCTTGCTTGCAACAATTCAAAAGAAATACACGTTTTATTGGAATAAACATCTATGAGATAAAAAAAAATACCTGCCTTAATCCACGAAAAACAGAAATTAATATTTCTGTTTAATTTAATAACATTACTATACCATAGTGATAACTCATCAGTATTGTTCATGGGAAAAAGAAAAATTAAGTCAAGATCATTAAATAAAATTTTAGTAGATTTAATAATAACTGATTTTTGAAAAAATGGAGCATTGTTATGCATGGACACCAAAGTAGGTAATGGAAATGGATTTACTATTGATTTCTCAATACAGAGCCATGCAGGAGGATTATTTAAAAAGGAGTGATGAAACCATAATGAACTTTGTTTTAAAATAAAAGCTTTATGATAAAGAAAAAAGTCTGGAATACCGAATCCAGCATTATGTTTAGGAACTTTTAATTTGTTATAATTAATACGAGGAGATTTGTTGTTCCATATAAACTTTGACAAAAATGTATCAACATCTTTATAAAACTTTAATGGAAGTTGAGTAGGAACCATGGCTAGGGTATAAAAGATTTTGGGAGCTATAGTCATTTTAATAGAATCCATCCTACCCCACCATGAAAGATGTAATGATGACCATTTAGATGTTTTATCTTTAATATAATTTAGGATGAAATCACAATTTAAATTTATTGTTGATTTTATAGATGAGGAAAATACAATTTCAAGATATTTTAACTTATGTTTTTGCCAAATATTTTCATGCATAGAAAGCATATCAGGAGTGCAATATACATTTAAGGGGAAAAAAATCAGTTTTGTTGATATTTAAAGTGTATCCAGAAACTGTAGAATACTTTGTTATAATATTCATTAAATGAGGGGAACGAAGATACAGGGTCACTAACAAATAAAAGCACGTCATCCGCAAAAGCAAGGGTTTTAACAGTAATATCCTTAATAATGATTCCCCTAATATAATCACATTTTCTGATTAAGGTAAGAAAAGGTTCAATGCCAATTCAAAATAAGAGAGGAGAAAGAGGACATCCTTGTCTTGTACCTCTAAAAAGCGAAAATTGAGTTGAGACTTGGCCATTATTAAATAAACGAGCAGTAGGGGCAAAATATAGAGCTGAAATCATGCGAATAAAAGTATCACCAAAATTAAATGAGGATAATGTATGAAATAAAAAATGCCAATGGATTTTATCAAATGCCTTTTCAGCATCTAAGGCTAAAATTCCAGATGGCACCTTTAAAGTAGGACTTTGTTCAATAATATGTAGCAAAGTTCTTGTATTATTAGCAGAATATCCATTCTTCATAAAACCAGATTGGTCCGGGTGTATAATAGAATCTAATATGGGGCCCAATCTAGTAGCAAGTATTTTAGCATATAATTTACAATCTTGATTAATTAAGGATATAGGACGACAATTAGACACAAGGGAGGGATCTTTATCTGGTTTCGGAAGTACAATAATTAAAGCTTCTGTAAAAGAACCAGAAAAGATCCTGTGGATCCAAAAAACGTAAATAGTTGGTGTAAAAAAGGCAAAAGATATGACTGAAATTCTTTGTAGAATTCCACTGGAATCCCATCAGGACCAGGAGCTTTGTTCTTTTTAAGAGATTTTATAGCCAATGAGATTTCATCTTTAGTAATAGGTGCATCAAGACCAATTTGTATCTGATTGAGAAATCTTGTGTAAGTTACAGGGATTTAAAAAGGAATCAACTAAGGAAACATCCTGAAAATCAGGTTTATTATATAATGCAGAATGGAAATTCAAAAATTCCTTAACAATTTCATTGTGAGAGAGAGCGATTTTACCATGTGGACCACGAATTGAACTGATTTGAGTTTTATCTTTTTTTATGCGTAAATAATTCGCTAATAGTCTTCCGGATCTATTAGCATTGAAACTAAATCTGGCTTTGGCATTAGAGATTTGAATACCTGCTCTTTTACTAAGGATTTAATTAAATTCATAACGTAATTTTTGTAGTTTAAATTTATATTGAGGATTGTTGGATGTAATAAAAAGTCATTCAAATTTCGCAATCTGTTTTTGTAGGTTTTTAGCATTAGCATGAAAGGTTTTATTTTTGTGAGCAATAATAGATATCGTTACACCCCTAAAATAAGCTTTGAAAGCATCCCATCTATTAATCATAGAAGTAGAACCTTCAGAATTGAGTATAAAATAGTCTTGAATGGTGGCTAAAAGTTTAGGCTTGTTATGCTCATTTAAAATTATACCAGTATTCATTCACCATCTAGATTGTTTAGAATAAGTTGATTCCAAATTCAAAACTAAAGAAATCATAGCATGATCTGAAATTCCAATGTTACCAATATTAGGAGCAGTTATTGAACTAATTAGTTGCCTGGAGACCAATAAACAATCAATTCTAGAATGGGAATTATGAGGATTTGAGAAGAATGTAAAACATTTTTCTGTAGGAAAATGTAATCTCCAAATATCAACTAACTTAGTGGCTTGAAGAAATGATTTGAAAGCAAAATAAACTTTAGAAGGGTGAAACTTAGTAAGAGATAATCGATCTAGTAAAGGGTCAAAGATAACATTAAAATCACCCCCAACAATTAAAGGGGCATTACCAACCTTTAGAACCTCTGTTGTAAGATTAGTCCAAAAAACTGGGTCATCTGCTGTCAGACCATAAACATTTAATAAAAATGGAAATTAACTTTAACAAGTATATATCTACCATCCTAATCAGAAGTTTTACTCCAAATTTGACAGTGTAGTTTTTTGCAAAGAAAATAGCGACACCATTTTTTTACCTTTAGGAGGAGAAGAGAATAGCATCGACCCACTTCTTCTTCATATAATCTAAAATGTTATCATCTATATGATTCTCTTGTATAAAACAAACATCAGCTTTGCAACTACTTAGATAATCTAGACTTTTTGTACTTTTAACTGAATGGCGCAATCCTTTAACATTTAATGAAACTACTTTAATATTATGTATATTAGCCATAATAGAAGAAAAGAGAAAAGAGTTCAAGAAGAGGAAGATAAAAGAAGATCAAAAGAATGAGAAAAAGGTAGCTCCAGATAAGGAAGAAGGAGAGGAAAAATGAAAAAAACGACAAACAGAAGACATAAATATAATATGTGAAATGCACACATGCTTTACAAGCATGACTGGAACCGCTGGAGCCCATTATAGAGAAATTTCAGTACTATGTCAGAAAAACCATAACTGGCAAAAATCAAGTAGCAGAGTAATTGGTATCCATAGAGTGCTGTGACTGATGATCCCAAAAATGTCTCAAATCATCTGGACGCTGAAAAATGTTTGAGAAATTATCCTTCCAAATGCGCATTGTCGAAGGATCAAAGAGACCATATTTGTAGCCTAGAGTTCGTAGTTGAGGACTAAGGGCAGTGAAATCTTTGCGAATTGAGACAGTATCTTTGGCGAAGTCTTGATGAATAAATATTCTATTCCCATTTACCATCAATGAAGGTATTTATCTAGCTGCTTTTCTGATTAGAACCAAATGGTGATGTCGAAGAACTTTAAAAATCATTTGTCGCGGTTTTGTGTGTTGAGGGTTCCTATGTGAAGGAGTCCTATGAGCCTTATCAATTTCAAACTTTTCTGAAAATGTAATTTGTAAAAAAACAGGTAATAAATTCTCCAAATATAATCTACAGTTATTTCCCTCAACATTTTCAGGTAAATTAAATATGCGTAGATTATATTGTCTGTTAAGATTTTCCAAGTCCAATAATATTGAGCACATAGGTTAATTTTTTCCACAAGTGGAGTAAATGCGTCAATTTTGACCTTATTATCCTGTATTTTGATGGAATTATCCGATATTTTCATTGACAGGCTAGCCATATCTTTACGTACATTTTTTACTTCAGATGCAGTAGTGTCTGTACTGACACAAAGTGCTTGAATTTCCTCCAATATTAAAGATAGTGAGGGTTCAGAGGACTCTTTTATTTTCCATTTTCAAGTGAAAAGAGTCAGAATTATTATTGCAGAAGCAAAATAATGTAAGAAAAAGTGAAAGCTGTGAAAATAACCAAGAAATGACTGGTGCAGCAGCTAAAATGGGCTGGGTGAGTGGCTAGGCCCAAGCCAGGCCCTTTCCTGAAAGTTCACTCCGCCCCCTTGATAGAAAGCCTGGCTGTACCTGAATGCTGTGCAGGGAGCAGGAACCAGGCGGAGAAATAACCCACGTCTACTATGTAGAATCCAGTGAAATTGCACCACAATGCTGGCAAGTGTTTTAAAAATGCAGTGACCTCCTTCAGGGCATTTTTCAGATGAAATTCGGTGTTTGTAGATGAAAAACGGGCTAAAAACGCACGAAGACCCTCACGCAGTGGCCATCTTGGATCACGCGCTCGTGCGTCTCCGCAGACCAGATTTTGAGGCCAAACTGAAAACTGGATTTTAGCATCGCCCTGTTAACTGAGAAGGAGCTGTGCTCTCTTCGGGTCGTAACAGAAAAGCTTGTCACCTCGATAAGAGGTCCTCGGGTGTGCTGGCTCCAACAAGGGTATCATCGCCCCAAGCTTCTGAAAAGAGGCTATGGGATTAAGCAAGCGCGACCAATGCTCATCTGTCTCATGACAAAACAAAGACCTAACAATGAACTCTACTCTGAATGCCTTGATCAGATTGTGGGTGCGCGCAAGCTGGAAGATGAGATGTTGAAACATAAAATTCCCTATATATATCAAGATAGTACTGGGGTACTGTGGCATCCGTCATTAATTAGGCTTTTGGAAAGGGAATCTTTGACCGTGTTGTATCTGTAATCAACACCACCATCAGTCAGCTGAGGTAATGACTTAAAAAACTGTACTATATACGATCTTGGGTCATCAAACTTGTTCCCCAATGGTATACCAAAAACCCTAGGTTTATCCAGCCTTAGCTTCCTTTTCGTGGGCCAGTTTGGCTTTGTTGTGCCCACAGCAATTGAATTTCTTTTGCTGACTCCAGAATACTTGCTGATGGCATTAGGTCGGCCATAAAGAATAGCCATATTCTTATACATCTTGCACATTATCACTTGATTCTTAAGATGAGAAGTTTTGATAACCACAGAGTCCCTCTCATACTCCTCCCTGTGCAACTGCAGTTGTTTGTAAATTGAAGAAAGTGAAAGGATTATCTCAGTTTCTGCTTCTGCCAACCCCACTTAGACAGCCACATCCCCTCAGTGTACCTCCCAGGTGTTTCTTGACCATAGGTCAACTAGGTGAGACAGCCAGGCCTGTGGCAGTCGAGCACTCAGAACCTCTAGAGAGCCCAGCGATCGTCTGTAGCTCATTAGTGGGAGTCAGCTCGATGCCATGAGGGTGTCAGAGAAGCTTAGTACTCCTTAGAAGAGCCACCATCCATTGCTTACTTTTAATTACCATCGGCAGCACATATAGGGATCGACTGGTTACTTTGAGGCAGTGTGTCTCTTTTACAGCCCTCTTTCTTTGAGGTTCAAGCTTTAGATGTGTTGATAAGTCCTCTGAGTTAATCAGTAGTCTGCTGTAGGGTCACTCTGTGCTTGCAAGGAACTTAGTGGGTTTTTTCCTCACTGGAGACAAGTGCCCTTCCCATGCTGTTTGTAGGTTGCCTGAAAAGAGGACCTCCGACTGGCACCCCAGCTTGCTCAGTTTAAAAGGCAGACCAAATCCAACCTCCAGGAAAAAGACAACTGCAACCAAGACCAAAGCTGATGGCAACACTTCTTTAGGTGAAAAAAGCCACAAGTGTTTTTTCAGATAGAGGCTACTGGAACATCATTCTGTTCACTACAATCTAGAGTTGATTTATAAAATAAATTTGGTTGCCGCTTTACCTGCAATAAATCCATAAACACTCTGCTCTGTACCCCGGGATTTGCCTTGATTGAAGCCGCTCCGGCAGCTGCAGCATTCTTCCTTACAGCTGAAGCAGCCATTCCGTTTAGCATCAGCTCCCATGAACTAGGTTCACCTGAAGCCACGAGCAGGACATCCATCCTAGGTACCTAAGTGTTTATTTGTTTGGGTGATTCAGGCACCTTGCTCGACCCGTTAAGGAGTCCGCCAGGGGCAGAAATTAATCTGACAGTATAAAAACAAGCATTGGAAATGGAAAAGGTCTTGCATTTGTTTGAGTTAGTGCTATTTGTATTCTAAATGGCAATGTTTTTTTCGCTATGTGTTATTGAGTGTTAGACTTAGCATCTTTTGGTGTGTTTCCCCTGAGTGTTTTGCTTTCTGACCTCCCGGTTCTGACTCTGTTTGTGCTGGCTTAGTGTTTCTGCGCACTTTTCTCCCTGCTACTCAGAGGAAAAGTGCAAGTGCTCCTTTTTGTAAAATGTGTTATGGATTGGTGTTTCCATGATTGGCCTGTTTGATATATGTGTCAGTCCATAGTACAGTGCACTGCGTGTGCCAGGGCCTGCGAATCAAATGCCGTTGGTGGGCTGCAGCACAGGATTGTGCCACCCACACGAACGACCCGTAAAAGGTAACTCAGACCAGCCATTGCGGAGTCTGCGTGCAGTTTGAAACTCCCATGTTGACTTGGCTAGTGCACACACTTGCCAGTCCCTCACCCTCCCTTTTCTTACATGTCAGCCACCCCTAAAGTAGGCCCAAGGTACTACTGTGGGCTGGGTGCAGTGTATGTGAAGTGTATGTGAAAGGTAGGACATGCCCTGGTGTGTGTGGCATGTCCTGATAGTGAACTACGGCCAATTTCGTTTTTTCGCTATTGCAAGGCTACCTGTCTATAACATCCTATAAACATAACTGGCCCGAGGAATTAGGTATGAAAATAAAGTTTAGTATGCCTGAACTCAGAATCTAAAGATGCATCTTTTAGTGAAGGTGATGTTTACATTCTGTGTTTGAAAATACCACTTTTAGAAAGTAGGTATTTTCTTGCTCAGTCATCCCGTGTGCCTCTGCTGGAATGTGGATTGCCTGACTGGCTTTTGGATGACAGAAGGCTGGGGAGCAGGAGTGGCTCCAGATAGTCTAGGTGGGTCAGAAAAGGACTGAATAGACCTGGGCTGCCATTGGGGAAGGGGGAGGAGATTTCCTTGCCAGGCAGAAGGCAGAACTGGTTCTGGCTGGGCACAGACACTCTCTGCTTAAGAGATCAAAGGATTTTGGGATATAAATATTGGGGCCCAGACCCCTGACTTTTAGAACTCTTTTGGACCAAGAAGACTGCCAAGAAGAAGAGCCGGAGAAGCTGTGAAGAGGAACTACCACTTTGCTGTGTGCTTTGCTATGTTGACCTGCAGTGGCTGCTTCTCTCTTGAGCAGTAAAAGGACTGGACTGAACTTTCTGCAATCTGCTTTGTGAGTTTCTCCAAGGGCTTGAGGTAGAGCTTGCCCCCTGTTCAAGAAGTCTCAGGAACAACAAAGACTTCAAGCTCTTCTGCCCTCAGCACTGGGGACTGTGTGTTTTGTGCTGCAACTGAAGAAAAGCAACCCGACGACATCTACAACGCCGCTGCCGACTCTGTGTCCTGAAGGCACCACAGAGGACACTGCCGCAATGCCGCACTGCGTCCCTGGTCTCACCGCCGACGCCTGCTGACGCCGCCACCGAGCCACTGCTCACACTGCGACCTGTGGGCACCACACTCCGCACCGCCACACGACGACGCATTAGTATTCCCGACAACGCCGATCCACACTGAAATATACACCGCTGCTTGTACCATGGTTTGAGGGCACCGCTTGTAAAGTTACACGACGCACCACCCTCATCCCTCACCGCAGCCTTTGCCTACCATGCCATCGACTCCAGTTCGTCAGCCGATGACAGCGCTTCAGCAATGACGCCGCCGCTGCTTGCACCTCGACCTGCCAGCACCGCGACGAGCACCGCATTCACTTCGCACCGTGACCCTAATCACACCGGGACGCCATCTGATGCCACCACCGAGCCGCTGCTCGCACCACGACCTGAGGGCACCACATGCCGCACTTCTGCACTTCGCACTACAGCACCCGATGCCTGCCAACGCCAGCATTCCTGACGCCAACAGAAAGGAGATTGATCTGCAACGTGCTGTTGTAAGCTCAAAGGGATGTCGCCGACACCCTGCATTTCTAAAAGGTATGGTGTGTGGGTCTGCCTGACACCATAGCTGGCCTGCGACGCCACACTCAGCCAGAACTGTTTGCTCACGATGCCGTGATAGCCCCGGACGGAGCTATCGACATCAAGGAACTATTTTTCAAGCATATTTTGATAATTGAAGATTTTTAAGTACTGTATTGTTGATTTGTATCGTTTTTGGTCTTGCCTTAAATATATAAAAATAATGGATATTTTTCTAAACTGGTGTGGTGTCTTTTTGGAGTGCTTACACTGTATTACTGTTGGTTATGTGCAAATGCTTTACAGACTGCCTTTAAGATAAGCCTGACTGCTTGTGACAAGTTACCAAGAGGGTGAGCATGGGTTATTTTAGGAGTGTAACTCCTTTATCCTAACTAGAGTGGCGATTTCTGCCCGACTTTAGTACATGCACTAGCCGACTAAAAATCCCATTTCTAACATGGAGTGTATGTATGTTGACTGTAGTGGTGTTATGTGGGTTGTAATGTATTAGTTAGTTGTGCTATTGTATGGTCTGGAATTGTGTGGAGTGGATTTATGGAGTGGAATTATGTGGTTTGTTGTGCTATGGAATTATGTAGATAGTAATTATGTGGTATTGAGAGTAGTGGAATTATGTGGAGTGGGATTGTGTGTTATAGAGTGTAATTATGTGGAATGATATTTTGTTTTGTGGAGTAGTATGTAGTGTAGGTTGATTATGCGGTGGGCTGTTGAATTTTGTGACATGATGATGAACTTTGCGGTGTGTACTGGATGTATGTGGTTTGCTGTTGAATTATGTGGTGTGGATTGTAAAAGTTTAGATTTGAAACGCGTGGCATGGAACTGTGTGGGAAGCTTTGCTTTAGATGTATCTCTTTTGGTGTTAAAAAAAAGTGAAAAACTGATGTCTGGACATATCAGTCGAGACCTTATAGGTCTCCTTGTTATTATGTTTATGGGCAGGATGGAGTAGTGATAGCAGCGAAAGGTACCACCTACTAGAGGAGAGAAGGTATTAGAAGATTTGCCACAGGAAGAAAGTGGTAGATGATCCCACCTACCAGAGGATGGAAGGTATTGCAGGGAGGCTGCCACAGAAAGGCTGGTGTTTGTAGCAATAATGGTACTTGGTCATAGCACGGCCTGGAACAACCTCATACCATCATTGTTTGCAGCTGAAGCGAAAGTACAAACATCCTAATACATATCGGGGCAGATTTATGAGGCCCTTGCGCCTCATTTACGCCGCCGTTGCGTCTCTTTTGTGACGCAGCGGCGGCGCAAATCCTGCGCCATGCTGTGGGGTATTTACAACGTGACGCATCTGGGAGATGCGTCACGTTGTAAAGCCCTGCGCCAGCAGTAGGCGTACCTGTGCAGGGGGGGCGTTCCGTCGCAGGAACGCCTCCTAAAAGTGGCTGAGTGAAATCTACAAGATTTCACTCAGTCACTTTTGAGCCCATGCTGCGTCAAAACCCTGCGCCTGCTTGAAGCAGGCGTAAGGATTGACGCAGCATTGTGAAGATAGGTCCCCCCAAAGCATTGCTGGAGCTGCGTCGCGCTTGTGATGCAACTTCAGCAATGCGCCACTTTTACGGCACAGATGCGTCACGCATCTGTGCCGTTTTTGCCCCATGGTGCGCCGCATTGTAAATGCGGCGCATCCATGGTGGCGGAGCTGTGGCGCACAATAACTGGCGCATCCCTGCTGATATGCAGGGATGCGCCAGTTATTATAAATCTGCCCCATCATGTGTAAATGTATATGTATATACAATGTACATTGCATCTTGCTACCTATAAACCACATGTTTGTGTCTATCTATAAATTGCTTCAAGGCTTTGAATGTGAAGGCAAAACATGAGCTGACATCTACGAACATTCTATAATACCTGACATGAAATAAAACACAAGCTGAGAAATGCAAATCCTGCTGTAAAATGTTACACATTCCTGTAAACCTTCATATTTAGATCTCTAACTTAA
Organism: Triturus cristatus; assembly: GCF_964204655.1. Lineage (NCBI taxonomy): Eukaryota > Metazoa > Chordata > Amphibia > Caudata > Salamandridae > Triturus > Triturus cristatus. Next base: position 256,877,539 of record NC_140586.1, read on the forward strand.
TGTCAGTGATGCTCCTCTTTTGATTCAATGTATTATAGAACCTGTGCCTTGGGACAGGAGATTTATTTTACTAGCAGTAGTAGTTATAGTTAGGACCTAGTTTCCATAGGAAAAGCGTTTGTTGTTTTCCCAATAACTTCGGCGCCGGTTGACGAATCTTCACGAAATTTTCAAATTTAGTGACCCGCTCCAGTCAGCTTGTGCCTTGAAAGTTTCGGGGTGATTCAACAAGCGGGGGCTGAGAAAAAGGTGGGTCCCAAGACGTGTTTCCCCATGTTATTTTCCATAGCCCGAACTACTGAACGGAATTACACCAAATTTGGCAAAAAGGTAGCCCTTGCTTCAGAAAGAGACCATTCGTTTTTGAGATATTAAAGGATATTAAAGGAAAAAAATCTTTATATATCTTGGCGAGACCTAACTACACAAGCACGAGCTTGGCTCTAATTGCCTGCCAACACTTCAACACAGGAAGTGTTGGCAGCCATCTTGGTGCAATTCTTTTTATGTCTCGCCTAGCGACATAGCGCATGCGATGCCCGCTTGGCGAGATCTATTGTTGTCGATTTTTCTTCCGAAGGGGGACGCTAAAACCTAAAACACGACCCCCTACACAACACAAACACCACTGCACTACACTAAACGCTAAAACACCAGCCCCAGCATGACCCCCTACACTACAAAAACACCACTGCACTACCCTAAACCCTAAAACACTACCCCAGCAGTAACCCTACACTACCCAAACACCACTGCACTACCCTAAACCCTAAATCCATCCCCAGCACAACCCCCTACACTACACACACACCACTGCACTACCCTAAACCCTAAAGCACTACCCCCAATATGACCTCTGCACTACCTAAACACCACTGCACTACCCTAAACCCTAAAACACTACCCCCAGCATGACCCCCTACGCATCCCAAACACCACTGCACTACCCTAAACCCGAAAACACGACCCCTACACTACACAAACACCACTGCACTACCATATACCCTAAAACACTACCCCAAGCACGACCCCCTACACTACACAAACACCACTGCACTACCCTAAAACAGTACCCCAGCACGACCCCCTCCACTACCCAAACACCACTGCACTACCCTAAACCCTAAAACACTACCCTCAGCAGGACCCTCTACACTACACAAACTCCACTGCACTACCCTACACCCTAAAACACTTCTCCCAGCAGGACCCCTTACACTATCCAAACATCACGGCACTACCCTAAACCCTAAATCTACCCCAGCATGACCCCCTTCACTACACAAACACCACTGCACTGCCCTAAACCCTAAAACACTACCCCCAGCATGACCCCCTACACTACACAAACACCAGTGTGCTGCCCTAAACCCTAAAACACTACCCCCAGCAATACCACCTACACTACACAAACACCACTGCACAACCCTAAATCCTAAAACACTACCCCCAGCACAACCCCCTACACTACCCAAACCCTAAACCCTAAAACACTACCCCAGCACGACTCCATATACTACCCAAACACCACTGTGCTACCCTAAACCCTAAAACACTACCCCCAGCACGACACACTACACTACACGAACATAACTGCACTACCCTAAACCCTAAAACACTACCCGAGCACGACCCCTACACGAACACCACTGTGTTACACTAAACCCTAAAACACTACCCCCTGCACGACCCCCTACACTACACGAACACCACCGCGCTGCCCTAGCCCCCAAAATCAACCCCCAGCACGACCCCCTACACTACCTGAACACCACTGCGCTGCCCTAAACCCTAGAAACACTACCCCAGCACGACCCCCTACACTACCCGAACACCACTGCACTGCCCTAAACCCTAAAACACTAACCCCAGCACGACCCCCTACACTACCCGAACACCACTACACTGCCCTAAACCCTAAAACTCTACCCCTACACTACACAAACACCACTGCACTAGCCTAAACCCTAAAACACTACCCCCAGTACGACTCCGACACTACCCAAACACCACTGAACTACCCTAGAACACTACCCCCAGCACGACCCCCTACACTACACAAACACTACTGCACTACCCAAAACCCTAAAGCACTTACACCAGCACGAGCCCCTACACTATCCAAACACCACTGCACTACCCTATACTGTAAAACACTTACACCAGCACGACCCCCTTCCCTACCCAAACACCACTGCACTAACCTAAACCCTATAACACTACCCCCAGCACGACCCCCTACACTACCCAAACACCACTGCACTACCCTAAACCCTAAAACACTACCCCCAGCATTACCCCCTACACTACCCAAACCCTAAACCCTAAAACAGTACCCCCAGCATGACCCCTACACTACACAAACACCACTGCACTACCCTAAACCCTATAGCACTACCCCCAGCATGACTCCCTACACTACCCAAACACCACTGCACTACCCTAAACCCTAAATCTACCCCCAGCACGACCCCCATACTACATAAACACCACTGCACTACCCTAAACCCTAAAACACTACCACCAGCATGACCCCCTACACTACACAAACACCACTGCACTACCCTAAACCTTAAAACACTATCCCCAGCACAACCCCCTACTCTACCCAAACACCACTGCACTACCCTAAACCCTAAAACACTACCCCAGCACGACCCCCTACACTACCCAAAAACCACTGCACTCCCGTAAACCCTAGAAAAGTAACCCCCACCCCATGCCCAATCCCCCTTACCTCTCACTCTTCGTGGTTCCTCTTTCCTCGTGGTTCCTGCTTCACATCATCTCTGAGGGGGCGGTGCATGTCATTGTGAGGAAACAGAACTGTCTCTGTTTCTTTACAACAACGTGGATCGTTTACATTTTTTTTAGAACGCATGGTCATTTACCATACATACCTTTACAACGAAATTCGTTTTAAATGCATGCGTGGCCCCTGTTCCTCAGTGAGTCATTTATTTGATAAATTAGTAGGAAGGAATGTGTTTTTTTTACCGAAAAGTGCATTCCCCGCTGTTGTATTGTGAAAGTGTCCACGTGGCCTGGTTTCACTTCCGGTGAGAGAGTGGGAGAGCCTGTTTGGATCTAAAGGAGTTCTGTTGTTGGACTGGGCCGGCGCGACACGTTATTAGAAAACACAGCTAATGGAAAGTGTCCCCTCATAGTGTGGAGCAGTGCCATGAGAGGTCAACGAGTGTGCGTCCTACCACAGTAGCACCGTACCGTGTGACCCATATGCCGCCTCCAGGGTACGGGAGGCAGAAGTGGCATCCATCGCAGGTCCCCTTGTAGACTGTTGTAGCACTAATTCCACATTTTGGAACTATGGCATTTTAACCTTGTTGTTCCAGGCAGATACAAAGAGAAGATCCTGTGTTATTCAGAGCCCTTGTTACCTTTTTTGTGGGTAGTGGTGCATGCCACTTCGCTGCCCTGCCGGTGCACCTGACTGGGCTCCCCCACCATGTGTGCCATCTGCTGGGCCTCTGCTCTAGCATCACTGGTTTCGGTTTCTGGAGTGGCAACATAAGCAGTTGCTCCCAAAGGCCTAGCCTGAACACTTAGGTGAATATCCCCTGCACCAGCATTCCGCAGAAATTCTTTCCTAGTTCTCCCACATCGACGAAGATGTTATAATAGCACGGCTCCGCTCGCGACACCGTATGATGTCATTGGAGCCATAAGAGCACCTCGTTAGCGTGTTGACATCAGTTCCACCCATTTTTTCTGTGCCACCGAGGCAAACAGGCGGACTGACACATTTTCACATGTATACATGGAATACTATATATATATATATATATGTATCTATATATATATATATATATATATATATATATATATATATCTCGCGATTTCCACAGCGTCTCAGCCTCTTCGCAGCCACACAGGGACACGGACCACAAAATTGTGCCAATAATCGTCTTTATTTAGATGCCGCCATAACGCGTTTCAACTCCTGCGAGTCTTGTTCACATGGTAACGTTTCCTAGAGGCAGTAGCATTTTTAAAGTAATTACGTGCTCTATGATTGGTTCACACAAATCAATGGACATAGTAAAGGTATTCATACGTGGCCTTGTATACTTGTCATATTGTCAAATACATTTCCTAACAATAACAAATACAAATTGATTTTGGATGTTCCCATGATTCAACATTTTTCAATGCTCATAATAATAATGCATTTTAACATGGTATATTGTAGATTAGTAATTGCTTAAATGCGGTTTCTGTGTATAACATAATCTTGATGGAAATGTATTTTCCCTGAATTAATTCGTCGTATATAATACCGACAGTTTAACAAACAAAGGCCTGTATCCCAAATTTGTGCAAATAGTGCTATAAAGTGCTACATTAGTGAAAAGTAAATTGTGTAAGTGAGTTTGAGAGATTGTGAACATAAATATATTACCCATAGTCACACCGATATTGCTATTGGAAGTCCTTCCAATTTTTTAAAAAAAATATTGTATTTCCGACTTGATTTTTTCTGATCTTATCAAGAGTGGTATCAAGTGTTGACAAGCTAGATCAATGTATGGATGATAGTAGATGTAAATCATATGAGGGGTATTGCAGTGGATCATGAACATACATCCCAAACATGTGGTGCAAAATCATGCTCATATAAATATAAATACATAAATACATAAATATATAAATATATAAATATATAAATAAGCACATATATACACCAATATTTAAAATGTCCAAATATCCCACTTGTTTAAAATTTGTCATAAAATTCCATAAAATTTCATACAACTTAAACACCATTGTTCGGTTTGTAAGATTACGTGCTAGACAGTTAGGAGGTTATTCATATGCAAGTATACAGATCTTCCGTGATATTGAGCCCCCCTGGGGTCTTTGTGTCGAGGTTTAAAATGTATTGGGTTTCTAATTTTCTCAGTTTCACCTCCCTGTTTCCACCCCGTCTACTTTGTGGGATACAGTCTATTAGGAAGAATCTTAAATCCTGACTTCTTGAGTTGTGGTATTCACGGAAATGTCTGGCTACCGGATATGTATTATCATGATTGTTGATAGCTCTAATATGTTGAAGGATCCGTTTGTGTGCTTGTAGCTTTGTGCTACCGATGTATTGTAGCCCACATGGACATATTAGAACATAAATGACATATTCCGTCTTGCAAGTAAGTAGCTTTTTTATTTTGACTTCCTCCTTACTAAAAGGTGTTGAGTATGTAGACCTGTTTATGCCCAACTGGCATGCCTTGCACGTTTTGCATCTATAAAAACCATAATGTGTTTTGAGCCAACTACAAGATTCAATTACTTCAGGGTTTGTAGACACAAGTTTATCCCTCATAGACAAACCTCTCCTGTACGTGATAGATGCTTTTTTGGGCAGAGATTCTCCTAGGACTGGATCGCTTAGAATGAGTGGCCAATTGCTCATTATGATTTTACGTAGCTCCTTATGTTGGTTGTTGTAGTCTATAATGAAGCGAAATTCCCCTTTGGCACTGTCCTCCATAGCATTTACTGCTAAGGATTTTGGTTTAGGTTTTATTAAATCTAGGCGATCCCTGTTCATGGATTTAACTATAGCCCCATCTATGGTTTTGTGAGAATATCCCCTGGCAAGGAATCTTTTTTTGGCTAGTATTTGTTCCTGTTTGAGGATTATCTCGTCACTGTTTATGCGTCTCAATGTAAGCATTTCCCCGTAGGGGATGCTGTTGATTAAGTGTCGAGGATGGGCACTAGAGTTATGCAGAGTTGAATTGCCTGCTGTCTTTTTGCGATAAAGTTTGGTTTCAATTTTGTTTTTATCAATGTATATGGTAGTGTCAAGAAAGTTAACAGATGAGTTATTTATAGTGCCGGTAAATTCGAGATTTAAATTATTGTTGTTAATAGAATTAAGGAAATTTTCTGCCTCCTGTTGTTGACCCTTCCAAATAATAAAAAGATCGTCTATAAATCTTAACCAGATAATGATGTTATTATTCATGGTTTCTCTGAATTCATTGGCTAGAACCAGCTCCTCCCACCAGCCCATGTGGAGACATGCGTAGCTGGGGGAGAAGCTGGCTCCCATTGCTACTCCTGTTAATTGTTGATAATGCATGTTATTAAACATAAAGACATTGTTATTTAAACAAAATTCGACCATATATGTTAACATTTTGCTGTGGTGTGTTAATTTTGACGTCCCCCCGCTTAAGTAATGTCGGAGTGCTTGTAGTCCATCACAGTGTTTGATGCTCTTGTAGAGCGATGATACATCTAATGCCATCATTAGATAGTCCTCCTGCCATTGGATATCTTTCAGTTTGTGAAGGAAATCACTTGTGTCCCTTACATATGACTTTAAACCTTGTACATGACTTTGCAAGTAGTAGTCCACATATTGTGAGGTATGTTCCAGTAAACTCCCACGTGCCGATATGATAGGTCTGCCAGGTGGTTGAGTTTTGTTTTTATGGATCTTGGGAATAAAGTACATGGTTGCTGTTGTTGGGCTATCATTTTTTAGGAAGTTGTATTCTTCCTTGGTTATGAGATCTTTGATTCTCCAATTTAGTAACTTTGCATTGTACTGCTGGTATATTGTTTTTAGGTCCGCTCCATTTATTTTCGTATAGCATTTACCATCGTTTAGTTGTGATAATGCTTCCTTAAGGTACTCCGTTTTCTTCCAGATAACAATATTGCCCCCCTTGTCCGAGTTTCGTATGATTATGGTGGGATCATTGCTCAATTTTGACATTAGTTTATTGTAATCCGCTGTTCTTTTGTTATATCTCATTTTTTCATTTCGTACCCTATGATGTAGTTTCTTGATGGCACCAGTTAAGTGTTCGTTGAAGACATCAATGGAGTCTCTCTGACTGATTGGTACGAATGTGGATTTAGGTTTGAAAGGTGATGGAATTTCTGCTCCTTCCATTCTGATGTTAGTGTTCAGCTCTGTCATTGGTTCGTTTTCGAGTTGTACATTACCCTCGCACCATAGATCATTGAGAGTATCCAGTAGTAAATTTTCTTGATTGGCCACAGTTGCTCCTGTTACTGGTGTCTTGGTTGGATTTTCAGGATTCACTTTTTTTGTTTTTGTTTTGTGTTTTTCCTGTAGTAAAACGTGTTTTTTTAGTTTTAATTTTCTTATACTCCTGTAAATATCCATCCTGGTTCTTGAATAATTGAAGTTGCTTTCTGGACAGAAAGATAGGCCTAGGCTTAGAATTTGTTCCTCCGCTTTGGTTAGATCGATGTCAGATAAATTTATGATTGTTTGTTTGGTTTCATTGCTTGAAATCACTTTCTCATCCATCTTCCCCTGCCTCTCCTTCTGGGATTTGATGGCCCTACTCCTCGCCTTGCGCCTCTGCCTTCGTTTGTAGTTTCTTGACTTTCTATCGGTTGAACTCGTGGGCGCAGGGTTTGCCGCCTGTCCATACATAAAAAATTGATCTCATCACCTGGCTCCGGTACCGGTTCCGATATCCCCACTGTTCTGTTTCTTAGTTCGGAGTCTGAACCACTGTCTATTGCGGAGCTTAAATCGGAGTTGTATGTAGGGGTAACCAATTTATCACTTGTTGCTATATCTTTTCTTTGATTTTCCTTTTGGTTAGCTCTAGTGCGTCTCAAAGAGTCGTATTTCTTAGAGAAAGTAAAGATCTGACCCAATTCATAGTCTTTCTTATCTCTTATGAATTTGTAGGCTTTCCTTTCCTTTATTTTGTCCTCCTCCTTTTTCAAGCGTGTAAGCATTTCCTTGCGTAATTTATCAATTTGTGATTGGTTTGCTTCAGTTTTCTCATAATTTGAAATTTCCTCATTTAATTTATCAATCTGTTCCAATAATGCGGTACGGTCAATTTCAGCATATTTGATTAAAATTAGGACCAAATTTCTGGATGATTCAAGATTGCATTGCGCCCATTCCTGCATCATTTGTGGGTTTGGGTTCTCGTAACTTGGAGCAATAAATATTCTGAGGCCGCGTGGTATCCGACCCACATCGATGTAACCTTGTAAAGATTTTGATTCCCACCATTTGCTTTGCTCCTGGCGCATACATTTTTCTAGCTGTCTATATTTTTCGTTAAGAGTGTTGCCACTTCTGTTGTTTTCTGCATTGTTGATTTTTGGCATTGCTTCCGTGGTTACTGCATCGGTGAACATATTAAAAGCTGCCGCTTCTCTATCCTTGAGCGTGTCACCGGACATCATGATTCTTGTATTGTTAATTACGCGTTTTGGGATTTATGCCTTTTGCTTAGTTTTAATTAATTTAATCCCCTTCACGTTCGTGGCACACAACCGCTAACCCCTTATTAACGCTCCGCTTGTAGTCTCACCTACCTTGCGTTTACCGGTTTCAGTCGCGTCCTCCGACCCGGCTTCCTCCGATCACAGCTCGGTTACGGCTTGACTTGAATTGCTCGTTGCAGGGGGGTCAAACACTCCTAGTCCCTCCGGACTTTGCTCGTGTCTCCTTTGCCGAAGCTCCGGATGTGGTTTCTCTTTCCGTTGTCGACCAATCGATGTAGCGGGGGTCCGTGTAGATCCGGGTGAAACCTCCCGGGTCACATATCTCGCGATTTCCACAGCGTCTCAGCCTCTTCGCAGCCACACAGGGACACGGACCACAAAATTGTGCCAATAATCGTCTTTATTTAGATGCCGCCATAACGCGTTTCAACTCCTGCGAGTCTTGTTCACATGGTAACGTTTCCTAGCGGCAGTAGCATTTTTAAAGTAATTACGTGCTCTATGCCTTGTATACTTGTCATATTGTCAAATACATTTCCTAACAATAACAAATACAAATTGATTTTGGATGTTCCCATGATTCAACATTTTTCAATGCTCATAATAATAATGCATTTTAACATGGTATATTGTAGATTAGTAATTGCTTAAGGCATCAGTTCCACCCATTTTTTCTGTGCCACCGAGGCAAACAGGCGGACTGACACATTTTCACATGTATACATGGAATACTATATATATATATATATATATATATATATATATATATATATATATATATATATATATATATATATATATATATATTACCTACTGGCGGTCGCCAGTAGGTAGTTATAGTTAGGACCCTGTTTCCATAGGAAAACCGCAACATTCTATTTCGAATAACTTTGGCGCCGGTCGACGAATCCTCGCGAAATTTTCAAAATAGGTGGGGCGCTACGCTCCACTCCTACCCTAAAAGTCTCGGGGTGATTCGTCAAGCGGGGGCTGAGATAAAAGGGGGGTCCCAAAACGCGTTTTTCCCATGCATTTTTCCATAGGACCTTTAGACACAGCTACAGCCCGAACGGCTGAACAGAGTTCCTTGAAATTTGGCAGAGAGGTAGTCTACAGGTCAAGGAAGTGCCTTTTGTAGGTTTGGTGTAAATCTGTTCAGTAGATTCTGAGAAAATAGCCTTTAAATCAATATATATATCTGAGCCAGCTTACGGTGCGCTTACCGTGCGCTTACAGTACGCGTACGGTGACGTGCGCGAGCGCGATTCTGATTGGCTGTTCGATCTAAGTAAACATTCGAATCGGTCGAAACCAGGAAGCGGCGGCCCCCATTTTCTCTCTCGCACTCTGAGGGGGGCATCAAAAACAAAGACAAAAAACATCTAAAGGGGCAGTATATTCAGTTCTGAACCAGCCAGCATCGATATAGGTGTCCCCAAACAACCCCCAAGTCCAAAAAAACAATTTTATTTATTTTCGAAAAATCGCCGATTACGCTTACCGTACGCGTACGGTTAAAATTATTTAAAAAAAAAAATTATCCACACTCTCCCCACCCCGTGTGCAAATGGTGCCCGTTTGGGCATGGCATAGAAGCGACACTCTAGATCCGCTGACCTCAAATGTCTGTTTTTCTATCAAAATCTTTAAGCATAGGATTAGCACAGTCCATCCACGCCGAGATAGAAAAGGAAAAAGTGTTTTGTCACTTATACAGCAAAGTCTTTAAGCATAGGACTAGCACAGTGCTGTCCTTGCCGAGCTGTAAAATGACAAAAGCCAATTACCACTCCAGGCACAGTATTACAGCTTTGAATTGGTAAAATACCAATCAGGCCCACCTGAAATGAGTAAAAGCAACCCCTGACACAGTGTTTCGCTCTAATTAGAGCTCTTCAGAGAGGTATAGCTTTGTCCAGACACAAGGGAGCACCCAGTATAAGTCAAAGAAATACCCTTTCAGGCATAGAGTGACGAATAAATTATGCAAAAAAGAAGCAGAGAACTCTGGGTAGTTCTCAAGTTTAGGTGGAAAGCAGCACCTGTATGGAGCACTCTCAACACCAGCGACACTCTAGATCCGCTCACCTCAAATGTCTGTTTTTCTATCAAAATCTTTAAGCATAGGATTAGCACAGTGCCATCCACGCCGAGATAGAAAAGGACAAAGTGTTTTGTCACTTATACAGCAAAGTCTTTAAGCATAGGACTAGCACAGTGCTGTCCTTGCCGAGCTGTAACATGACAAAAGCCAATTACCACTCCAGGCACAGTATTACAGCTTTGAATTGGTAAAATACCAATCAGGCCCACCTGAAATGAGTAAAAGCAACCCCTGACACAGTGTTTCACTCTAATTAGAGCTCTTCAGAGAGGTATAGCTTTGTCCAGACACAAGGGAGCACCCAGTATAAGTCAGAGAAATATCCTTTCAGGCATAGAGTGACGAATACATTATGCAAAAAAGAAGCAGAGAACTCTGGGTAGTTCTCAAGTTTAGGTGGAAAGCAGCTCCTGTATGGAGCACTCTCAACACCAGCGACACTCTAGATCCGCTCACCTCAAATGTCTGTTTTCTATCAAAATCTTTAAGCATAGGATTAGCACAGTGCCATCCACGCCGAGATAGAAAAGGACAAAGTGTTTTGTCACTTATACAGCAAAGTCTTTAAGCATAGGACTAGCACAGTGCTGTCCTTGCCGAGCTGTAAAATGACAAAAGCCAATTACCACTCCAGGCACAGTATTACAGCTTTGAATTGGTAAAATACCAATCAGGCCCACCTGAAATGAGTAAAAGCAACCCCTGACACAGCGTTTTGCTCTAATTAGAGCTCTTCAGAGAGGTATAGCTTTGTCCAGACAGAAGGGAGGTGAGCGGATCTAGAGTGTCGCTGGTGTTGAGAGTGCTCCATACAGGTGCTGCTTTCCACCTAAACTTGAGAACTACCCAGAGTTCTCTGCTTCTTTTTTGCATAATTTATTCGTCACTCTATGCCTGAAAGGGTATTTCTTTGACTTATACTGGGTGCTCCCTTGTGTCTGGACAAAGCTATACCTCTCTGAAGAGCTCTAATTAGAGCGAAACACTGTGTCAGGGGTTGCTTTTACTCATTTCAGGTGGGCCTGATTGGTATTTTACTAATTCAAAGCTGTAATACTATGCCTGGAGTGGTAATTGGCTTTTGTCATTTTACAGCTCTGCAAGGACAGCACTGTGCTAGTCCTATGCTTAAAGTCTTTGCTGTATAAGTGACAAAACACTTTGTCCTTTTCTATCTCGGCGTGGATGGCACTGTGCGAGTCCTATGCTTAAAGATTTTGATAGAAAAACAGACATTTGAGGTGAGCGGATCTAGAGTGTCGCTGGTGTTGAGAGTGCTCCATACAGGTGCTGCTTTCCACCTAAACTTGAGAACTACCCAGAGTTCTCTGCTTCTTTTTTGCATAATTTATTCGTCACTCTATGCCTGAAAGGGTATTTCTTTGACTTATACTGGGTGCTCCCTTGTGTCTGGACAAAGCTATACCTCTCTGAAGAGCTCTAATTAGAGCGAAGCACTTTGTCAGGGGTTGCTTTTACTCATTTCAGGTGGACCTGATTGGTATTTTACCAATTCAAAGCTGTAATACTGTGCCTGGAGTGGTAATTGGCTTTTGTCATTTTACAGCTCGGCAAGGACAGCACTGTGCTAGTCCTATGCTTAAAGACTTTGCTGTATAAGTGACAAAACACTTTGTCCTTTTCTATCTCGGCGTGGATGGCACTGTGCTAATCCTATGCTTAAAGATTTTGATAGAAAAACAGACATTTGAGGTGAGCGGATCTAGAGTGTCGCTGGTGTTGAGAGTGCTCCATACAGGTGCTGCTTTCCACCTAAACTTGAGAACTACCCAGAGTTCTCTGCTTCTTTTTTGCATAATTTATTCGTCACTCTATGCCTGAAACGGTATTTCTTTGACTTATACTGGGTGCTCCCTTGTGTCTGGACAAAGCTATACCTCTCTGAAGAGCTCTAATTAGAGCGAAACACTGTGTCAGGGGTTGCTTTTACTCATTTCAGGTGGGCCTGATTGGTATTTTACCAATTCAAAGCTGTAATACTGTGCCTGGAGTGTTAATTGGCTTTTGTCATTTTACAGCTCGGCAAGGACAGCACTGTGCTAGTCCTATGCTTAAAGACTTTGCTGTATAAGTGACAAAACACTTTGTCCTTTTCTATCTCGGCGTGGATGGCACTGTGCTAATCCTATGCTTAAAGATTTTGATAGAAAAACAGACATTTGAGGTGAGCGGATCTAGAGTGTCGCTGGTGTTGAGAGTGCTCCATACAGGTGCTGCTTTCCACCTAAACTTGAGAACTACCCAGAGTTCTCTGCTTCTTTTTTGCATAATTCATTCGTCACTCGATGCCTGAAAGGGTATTTCTTTGACTTATACTGGGTGCTCCCTTGTGTCTGGACAAAGCTATACCTCTCTGAAGAGCTCTAATTAGAGCGAAACACTGTGTCAGGGGTTGCTTTTACTCATTTCAGGTGGGCCTGATTGGTATTTTACCAATTCAAAGCTGTAATACTGTGCCTGGAGTGGTAATTGGCTTTTGTCATTTTACAGCTCGGCAAGGACAGCACTGTGCTAGTCCTATGCTTAAAGACTTTGCTGTATAAGTGACAAAACACTTTGTACTTTTCTATCTCGGCGTGGATGGCACTGTGCTAATCCTATGCTTAAAGATTTTGATAGAAAAACAGACATTTGAGGTGAGCGGATCTAGAGTGTCGCTGGTGTTGAGAGTGCTCCATACAGGTGCTGCTTTCCACCTAAACTTGAGAACTACCCAGAGTTCTCTGCTTCTTTATTGCATAATTTATTCGTCACTCTATGCCTGAAAGGGTATTTCTTTGACTTATACTGGGTGCTCCCTTGTGTCTGGACAAAGCTATACCTCTCTGAAGAGCTCTAATTAGAGCGAAACACTGTGTCAGGGGTTGCTTTTACTCATTTCAGGTGGGCCTGATTGGTATTTTACCAATTCAAAGCTGTAATACTGTGTCTGGAGTGTTAATTGGCTTTTGTCATTTTACAGCTTGGCAAGGACAGCACTGTGCTAGTCCTATGCTTAAAGACTTTGCTGTATAAGTGACAAAACACTTTGTCCTTTTCTATCTCGGCGTGGATGGCACTGTGCTAATCCTATGCTTAAAGATTTTGATAGAAAAACAGACATTTGAGGTGAGCGGATCTAGAGTGTCGCTGGTGTTGAGAGTGCTCCATACAGGTGCTGCTTTCCACCTAAACTTGAGAACTACCCAGAGTTCTCTGCTTCTTTTTTGCATAATTTATTCGTCACTCTATGCCTGAAAGGGTATTTCTTTGACTTATACTGGGTGCTCCCTTGTGTCTGGACAAAGCTATACCTCTCTGAAGAGCTCTAATTAGAGCGAAACCCTGTGTCAGGGGTTGCTTTTACTCATTTCAGGTGGGCCTGATTGGTATTTTACCAATTCAAAGCTGTAATACTGTGCCTAGAGTGGTAATTGGCTTTTGTCATTTTACAGCTCGGCAAGGACAGCACTGTGCTAGTCCTATGCTTAAAGACTTTGCTGTATAAGTGACAAAACACTTTGTCCTTTTCTATCTCGGCATGGATGGCACTGTGCTAATCCTATGCTTAAAGATTTTGATAGAAAAACAGACATTTGAGGTGAGCGGATCTAGAGTGTCGCTGGTGTTGAGAGTGCTCCATACAGGTGCTGCTTTCCACCTAAACTTGAGAACTACCCAGAGTTCTCTGCTTCTTTTTTGCATAATTTATTCGTCACTCTATGCCTGAAAGGGTATTTCTTTGACTTATACTGGGTGCTCCCTTGTGTCTGGACAAAGCTATACCTCTCTGACGAGCTCTAATTAGAGCAAAACACTGTGTCAGGGGTTGCTTTTACTCATTTCAGGTGGGCCTGATTGGTATTTTACCAATTCAACGCTGTAATACTGTGCCTGGAGTGGTAATTGGCTTTTGTCATTTTACAGCTCGGCAAGGACAGCACTGTGCTAGTCCTATGCTTAAAGACTTTGCTGTATAAGTGACAAAACACTTTGTCCTTTTCTATCTCGGCGTGGATGGCACTGTGCTAATCCTATGCTTAAAGATTTTGATAGAAAAACAGACATTTGAGGTGAGCGGATCTAGAGTGTCGCTAGTGTTGAGAGTACTCCATACAGGTGCTGCTTTCTACCTAAACTTGAGAACTACCCAGAGTTCTCTGCTTCTTTTTTGCATATATAATTATATATGTATATATATATATATATATATACAAATGCATAACCAATAAAGGCATAAAGAAATAGCAACAGATCAAGAACTTCTCACTATTAAAACATAAGCATGATTAAGACATATTAAAAACATTCATGCCAAATAGTAAAAGCATCTTTTTGGTAGAAACAGGTTGACAATGGGGAGGCGGGTGGGACAGTGAGGAATCCACAGATACTGTATGCACCAGAAAAAGCGTTACCGAAGGTAAGTAACTTGTTCCCTTGATGGATACTTCTACCTGTGGATTCCTCCTCATCTTTTGAATAGAATCCCCAAGCCGTACCTCACCCGGAGGAGGGTGTCCACCTGACTAGACCAAAAAATCTTGTAAAACAGATCGAGCGAAATGGCCATCCCTCCTAACCTCCGAATCTAATAATAATCGAATCATTCTTTGTCGAAATTATATTGAAAATAATACTTTAAAAATACTTTTATTAACAAATTTAGACAAACACTTAAAGGAAAAAATATATTTATAATTAATTTTAAGATATTTCATACATTACAGATTATGCCGAATTCACGACCCCAGCGCGACTTTTAAAAATGGCTACCAGAATGCGCGCAGCCATCGTGTAGGGTACGCGAAGGGTGCGCGACTTCTGTATAATATAAAAAAAAGAATGTATATAGTTTTCCTAACTACAAATTATTGATTTTTTTTTAAATATATATATATACGTATCCATAGGAAGAGCACCCAACAGTGAAGGCGCCACACACAGTCGTTGTTTCTTCCTTTTATTTGCAGGACCTGCAGGGCAAACAACATCGCTTGTTCCAGCTTTAGATATGCCAAGATTCCAAACGCGCTTTGGGCGTCATCTCGCCCTTTGTCAATGGTTCCGGCCTGTGTGGAGAAAAGGCAGCAATTACTCCCATCGCACTCGCGGTGGATTTTATAGTTCCGCCCACATGGGCGTGGCAACAATTTGCATTATGGTTATCGTAGTTCTTACTTAATTTATTTCACAGTGTATGCCATAATGTTTTCCCTTTTTTTCAAAGTTTAAATACCACAGTGGGTGGCTGCCAACACTCGATGCTATCGCTCTGCATAATAGAAGTCCATGCAAAGCGGACACGACGTTCCTGTTGCGCCGATACAGTAAAGGCGCTGGAGCCGCATTGCTTAGCGGCGGGGCGCCTTCGCGACCTGGGCAAGCCGCTAACATATCCATATGAAGAGCACCCAACAGTGAAGGTGCCATACACAGTCGTTGTTTCTTCCTTTTATTTACAGGACCTGCAACATCGCTTGTTCCAGCTTTAGATATGCCAAGATTCCAAACGCGTTTAGGGCGTCATCTCGCCCTTTGTCAATGGTTCCGGCCTGTGTGGAGAAAAGGCAGCAATTACTCCCATTGCACTCACAGTGGATTTTATAATTCTGCCCACATGACCATGGCAAAAATTTGCATTGTGGTTATCGTAGCTCTTACTTAATTTATTTCACAGTGGATGCCATAATGGTCTCCCTTTTTTCAAAGTTTAAAATACCACAGTGGGTGGCTGCCAACACTCGATGCTATCGCTCTGCATAATAGAAGTCCATGCAAAGCGGACACAACGTTCCTGTTGCGCCGATACAGTAAAGGTGCTGGAGCCGCATTGCTTAGCGGCGGGGCACCTTCGCGACCTGGGCAGGCCGCTAACATATCCATGTGAAGAGCACCCAACAGTGAAGGTGCCACACACAGTCGTTGTTTCTTCCTTTTATTTGCAGGACCTGCAGGGCAAACAACATCGCTTGCTCCAGCTTTAGATATGTCAAGATTCCAAACGGGTTTCGGGCGTCATCTCGCCCTTTGTCAATGGTTCCGGCCAGTGTGGAGAAAAGGCAGCAATTACTCCCATCGCACTCGCGGTGGATTTTATAATTCCGCCAACATGGGCGTGGCAACAATTTGCATTGTGGTTATCGGAGTTCTTACTTAATTTATTTCACAGTGTATGCCATAATGTTCTCCCTTTTTTTCAAAGTTTAAATACCACAGTGGGTGGCTGCCAACACTCGATGCTATCGCTCTGCATAATTGAAGTCCATGCAAAGCAGACACGACATTCCTGCTGCGCCGATACAGTGAAGGCTCTGGAGCCGCATTGCTTAGCGGCGGGGCGCCTTCGCGACCTGGGCAGGTCGCTAGCATATCCATATGAAGAGCACCCAACAGTGTAGGCACCACACACAGTCGTTGTTTCTTCCTTTTATTGGCAGGACCTGCAGGACAAACAACATTGCTTGTTCCAGCTTTAGATATGCCAAGATTCCAAACGCGTTTCGGGCGTCATCTCGCCCTTTGTCAATGGTTCCGGCCTGTGTGGAGAAAAGGCAGCAATTACTCCCATTGCACTCGTGGTGAATTTTATAGTTCCGCCAACATGGGCGTGGCAACAATTTGCATTGTGGTTATCATAGTTCTTACTTAATTTATTTCACAGTGGATGCCATAATGTTCTCCCTTTTTTTCAAAGTTTAAAATACCACAGTGGGTGGCTGCCAACACTCGATGCTATAACTCTGCATAATAGAAGTCCATGCAAAGCGGACACGACGTTCCTGTTGCGCCGATACAGTGAAGGCGCTGGAGCCGCATTGATTAGCGGCGGGGCACCTTCGCGACCTGGGCAGGCCGCTAACATATCCATATGAAGAGCACCAAACAGTGAAGGCGCCACACACAGTTGTTGTTTCTTCCTTTTATTTGCAGGACCTGCAGGGCAAACAACATCGCTTGTTCCAGCTTTAGATATGCCAAGATTCCAAACACGTTTCGGGCGTCATCTCGCCCTTTGTCAATGGTTCCGGCCTGTGTGGACAAAAGGCAGCAATTACTCCCATCGCACTCGCAGTGGATTTTATAGTTCCGCCCACATGGACGTGGCAACAATTTGCATTGTGGTTTTCGTAGTTCTTACTTAATTTATTTCACAGTGGATGCCATAATGTTCTAACTTTTTTTCAAAGTTTAAAATACCACAGTGGGTGGCTGCCAACACTCGATGCTATCGCTCTGCATAATAGAAGACCATGCAAAGCGGACACGACTTTCCTGTTGCGCCGATACAGTAAAGGCGCTAGAGCTGCATTGCTTAGCGGCGGTGCGCCTTCGCGACCTGGGCAGACCGCTAACATATCCATATTAAGAGCACCCACCAGTGAAGGCACCACACACAGTCATTGTTTCTTCCTTTTATTGGCAGGACCTGCAGGACAAACAACATCGCTTGTTCCAGCTTTAGATATGCCAAGATTCCAAACGCGTTTCGGGCGTCATCTCGCCCTTTGTCAATGGTTCCGGCCTGTGTGGAGAAAAGGCAGCAATTACTCCCATTGCACTCGTGGTGAATTTTATGGTTCCGCCAACATGGGCGTGGCAACAATTTGCATTGTGGTTATCATAATTCTTACTTAATTTATTTCACAGTGGATGCCATAATGTTCTCCCTTTTTTTCAAAGTTTAAAATACCACAGTGGGTGGCTGCCAACACTCGATGCTATAACTCTGCATAATAGAAGTCCATGCAAAGCGGACACGACGTTCCTGTTGCGCCGATACAGTGAAGGCGCTGGAGCCGCATTGATTAGCGGCGGGGCACCTTCGCGACCTGGGCAGGCCGCTAACATATCCATATGAAGAGCACCCAACAGTGAAGGCGCCACACACAGTCGTTGTTTCTTCCTTTTATTTGCAGGACCTGCAGGGCAAACAACATCGCTTGTTCCAGCTTTAGATATGCCAAGATTCCAAACGCGTTTTGGGCATCATCTCGCCCTTTGTCAATGGTTCCGGCCTGTGTGGAGAAAAGGCAGCAATTACTCCCATCGCACTCGCGGTGGATTTTATAGTTCCGCCCACATGGGCGTGGCAACAATTTGCATTATGGTTATCGTAGTTCTTACTTAATTTATTTCACAGTGTATGCCATAATGTTTTCCCTTTTTTTCAAAGTTTAAATACCACAGTGGGTGGCTGCCAACACTCGATGCTATCGCTCTGCATAATAGAAGTCCATGCAAAGCGGACACGACGTTCCTGTTGCGCCGATACAGTAAAGGCGCTGGAGCCGCATTATTTAGCGGCGGGGCGCCTTCGCGACCTGGGCAAGCCGCTAACATATCCATATGAAGAGCACCCAACAGTGAAGGCGCCACACACAGTCGTTGTTTCTTCCTTTTATTGGCAGGACCTGCAGGACAAACAACATCGCTTGTTCCAGCTTTAGATATGCCAAGATTCCAAACGCGTTTCGGGCGTCATCTCGCCCTTTGTCAATGGTTCCGGCCTGTGTGGAGAAAAGGCAGCAATTACTCCCATTGCACTCGTGGTGAATTTTATAGTTCCGCCAACATGGGCGTGGCAACAATTTGCATTGTGGTTATCATAGTTCTTACTTAATTTATTTCACAGTGGATGCCATAATGTTCTCCCTTTTTTTCAAAGTTTAAAATACCACAGTGGGTGGCTGCCAACACTCGATGCTATAACTCTGCATAATAGAAGTCCATGCAAAGCGGACACGACGTTCCTGTTGCGCCGATACAGTGAAGGCGCTGGAGCCGCATTGATTAGCGGCGGGGCACCTTCGCGACCTGGGCAGGCCGCTAACATATCCATATGAAGAGCACCAAACAGTGAAGGCGCCACACACAGTCGTTGTTTCTTCCTTTTATTTGCAGGACCTGCAGGGCAAACAACATCGCTTGTTCCAGCTTTAGATATGCCAAGATTCCAAACACGTTTCGGGCGTCATCTCGCCCTTTGTCAATGGTTCCGGCCTGTGTGGACAAAAGGCAGCAATTACTCCCATCGCACTCGCAGTGGATTTTATAGTTCCGCCCACATGGACGTGGCAACAATTTGCATTGTGGTTTTCGTAGTTCTTACTTAATTTATTTCACAGTGGATGCCATAATGTTCTAACTTTTTTTCAAAGTTTAAAATACCACAGTGGGTGGCTGCCAACACTCGATGCTATCGCTCTGCATAATAGAAGACCATGCAAAGCGGACACGACTTTCCTGTTGCGCCGATACAGTAAAGGCGCTAGAGCTGCATTGCTTAGCGGCGGTGCGCCTTCGCGACCTGGGCAGACCGCTAACATATCCATATTAAGAGCACCCACCAGTGAAGGCACCACACACAGTCATTGTTTCTTCCTTTTATTGGCAGGACCTGCAGGACAAACAACATCGCTTGTTCCAGCTTTAGATATGCCAAGATTCCAAACGCGTTTCGGGCGTCATCTCGCCCTTTGTCAATGGTTCCGGCCTGTGTGGAGAAAAGGCAGCAATTACTCCCATTGCACTCGTGGTGAATTTTATAGTTCCGCCAACATGGGCGTGGCAACAATTTGCATTGTGGTTATCATAGTTCTTACTTAATTTATTTCACAGTGGATGCCATAATGTTCTCCCTTTTTTTCAAAGTTTAAAATACCACAGTGGATGGCTGCCAACACTCGATGCTATCGCTCTGCATAATTGAAGTCCATGCAAAGCAGACACGACGTTCCTGTTGCGCCGATACAGTAAAGGCGCTGGAGCCGCATTGCTTAGCGGCGGGGCGCCTTCTCGACCTGGGCAGGCCGCTAGCATATCCATATGAAGAGCACCCAACAGAGAAGGCGCCACACACAGTTGTTGTTTCTTTCTTTTATTTGCTGGACCTGCAGGGCAAACAACATCGCTTGTTCCAGCTTTAGATATGCCAAGGTTCCAAACGCGTTTCGGGCGTCATCTCGCCCTTTGTCAATGGTTCCGGCCTGTGTGGAGAAAAGGCAGCAATTACTCCCATCGCACTCGCGGTGGATTTTATTGTTCTTCCCACATGGGTTTGGCAACAATTTGCATTGTGGTTTTCGTAGTTCTTACTTAATTTATTTCACAGTGGATGCCATAATGTTCTCCCTTTTTTTCAAAGTTTAAAATACCACAGTGGGTGGCTGCCAACACTCGATGCTATCGCTCTGCATAATAGAAGTCCATGCAAAGCGGACACGACTTTCCTGTTGCACCGATACAGTAAAGGCGCTGAAGCCGCATTGCTTAGTGGCGGGGCACCTTCGCGACCTGGGCAGGCCGCTAACATATCCATATGAAGAGCACCCAACAGTGAAGGCGCCACACACAGTCGTTGTTTCTTCCTTTTATTTGCAGGACCTGCAGGGCAAACAACATCGCTTGTTCCAGCTTTAGATATGCCAAGATTCCAAACGTGTTTCGGGCGTCATCTCGCCCTTTGTCAATGGTTCCGGCCTGTGTGGAGAAAAGGCAGCAATTACTCCCATCGCACTCGCGGTGGATTTTATAGTTCCGCCCACATGGGCGTGGCAACAATTTGCATTATGGTTATCGTAGTTCTTACTTAATTTATTTCACAGTGTATGCCATAATGTTTTCCCTTTTTTTCAAAGTTTAAATACCACAGTGGGTGGCTGCCAACACTCGATGCTATCGCTCTGCATAATAGAAGTCCATGCAAAGCGGACACGACGTTCCTGTTGCGCCGATACAGTAAAGGCGCTGGAGCCGCATTATTTAGCGGCGGGGCGCCTTCGCGACCTGGGCAAGCCGCCAACATATCCATATGAAGAGCACCCAACAGTGAAGGCGCCACACACAGTCGTTGTTTCTTCCTTTTATTGGCAGGACCTGCAGGACAAACAACATCGCTTGTTCCAGCTTTAGATATGCCAAGATTCCAAACGCGTTTCGGGCGTCATCTCGCCCTTTGTCAATGGTTCCGGCCTGTGTGGAGAAAAGGCAGCAATTACTCCCATTGCACTCGTGGTGAATTTTATAGTTCCGCCAACATGGGCGTGGCAACAATTTGCATTGTGGTTATCATAGTTCTTACTTAATTTATTTCACAGTGGATGCCATAATGTTCTCCCTTTTTTTCAAAGTTTAAAATACCACAGTGGGTGGCTGCCAACACTCGATGCTATAACTCTGCATAATAGAAGTCCATGCAAAGCGGACACGACGTTGCTGTTGCGCCGATACAGTGAAGGCGCTGGAGCCGCATTGATTAGCGGCGGGGCACCTTCGCGACCTGGGCAGGCCGCTAACATATCCATATGAAGAGCACCAAACAGTGAAGGAGCCACACACAGTCGTTGTTTCTTCCTTTTATTTGCAGGACCTGCAGGGCAAACAACATCGCTTGTTCCAGCTTTAGATATGCCAAGATTCCAAACACGTTTCGGGCGTCATCTCGCCCTTTGTCAATGGTTCCGGCCTGTGTGGACAAAAGGCAGCAATTACTCCCATCGCACTCGCAGTGGATTTTATAGTTCCGCCCACATGGACGTGGCAACAATTTGCATTGTGGTTTTCGTAGTTCTTACTTAATTTATTTCACAGTGGATGCCATAATGTTCTAACTTTTTTTCAAAGTTTAAAATACCACAGTGGGTGGCTGCCAACACTCGATGCTATCGCTCTGCATAATAGAAGACCATGCAAAGCGGACACGACTTTCCTGTTGCGCCGATACAGTAAAGGCGCTAGAGCTGCATTGCTTAGCGGCGGTGCGCCTTCGCGACCTGGGCAGACCGCTAACATATCCATATTAAGAGCACCCACCAGTGAAGGCACCACACACAGTCATTGTTTCTTCCTTTTATTGGCAGGACCTGCAGGACAAACAACATCGCTTGTTCCAGCTTTAGATATGCCAAGATTCCAAACGCGTTTCGGGCGTCATCTCGCCCTTTGTCAATGGTTCCGGCCTGTGTGGAGAAAAGGCAGCAATTACTCCCATTGCACTCGTGGTGAATTTTATAGTTCCGCCAACATGGGCGTGGCAACAATTTGCATTGTGGTTATCATAGTTCTTACTTAATTTATTTCACAGTGGATGCCATAATGTTCTCCCTTTTTTTCAAAGTTTAAAATACCACAGTGGATGGCTGCCAACACTCGATGCTATCGCTCTGCATAATTGAAGTCCATGCAAAGCAGACACGACGTTCCTGTTGCGCCGATACAGTAAAGGCGCTGGAGCCGCATTGCTTAGCGGCGGGGCGCCTTCTCGACCTGGGCAGGCCGCTAGCATATCCATATGAAGAGCACCCAACAGAGAAGGCGCCACACACAGTTGTTGTTTCTTTCTTTTATTTGCTGGACCTGCAGGGCAAACAACATCGCTTGTTCCAGCTTTAGATATGCCAAGGTTCCAAACGCGTTTCGGGCGTCATCTCGCCCTTTGTCAATGGTTCCGGCCTGTGTGGAGAAAAGGCAGCAATTACTCCCATCGCACTCGCGGTGGATTTTATTGTTCTTCCCACATGGATTTGGCAACAATTTGCATTGTGGTTTTCGTAGTTCTTACTTAATTTATTTCACAGTGGATGCCATAATGTTCTCCCTTTTTTTCAAAGTTTAAAATACCACAGTGGGTGGCTGCCAACACTCGATGCTATCGCTCTGCATAATAGAAGTCCATGCAAAGCGGACACGACTTTCCTGTTGCACCGATACAGTAAAGGCGCTGAAGCCGCATTGCTTAGTGGCGGGGCACCTTCGCGACCTGGGCAGGCCGCTAACATATCCATATGAAGAGCACCCAACAGTGAAGGCGCCACACACAGTCGTTGTTTCTTCCTTTTATTTGCAGGACCTGCAGGGCAAACAACATCGCTTGTTCCAGCTTTAGATATGCCAAGATTCCAAACGTGTTTCGGGCGTCATCTCGCCCTTTGTCAATGGTTCCGGCCTGTGTGGAGAAAAGGCAGCAATTACTCCCATCGCACTCATGGGGCATTTTATAGTTCCGCCCACATGGGCGTGGCAACAATTTGCATTGTGGTTATCGTAGATCTTACTTAATTTATTACACAGTGGAAGCCATAATGTTCTCCCTTCTTCTCAAAGTTTAAAATACCACAGTGGGTGGCTGCCAACACTCGATGCTATCGCTCTGCGTAATAGAAGTCCATGCAAAGCGGACACGACGTTCCTGTTGCACCGATACAGTAAAGGCGCTGGAGCCGCTTTGCTTAGCGGCGGGGCGCCTTCGCGAACTGGGCAGGCCGCTAACATATCCATATGAAGAGCACCCAACAGTGAAGGCGCCACATACAGTCGTTGTTTCTTTCTTTTATTTGCAGGACCTGCAGGGCAAACAACATCGCTTGTTCCAGCTTTAGATATGCCAAGATTCCAAACGCGTTTTGGGCGTCATCTCACCCTTTGTCAATGGTTCCGGCCTGCGTGGAGAAAAGGCAGCAATTACTCCCATCGCACTCGTGGGGGATTTTATAGTTCCACCCACATGGGCATGGCAACAATTTGCATTGTGGTTATCGTAGATCTTACTTAATTTATTACACAGTGGATGCCATAATGTTCTCCCTTTTTTTCAAAGTTTAAAATACCACAGTGGGTGACTGCCAACACTCGATGCTATCGCTCTGCATAATAGAAGTCCATGCAAAGCGGACATGACCTTCCTGTTGCACCGAGATAGTAAAGGCGCAGGAGCCGCATTGCTTAGCGGCGGGGCGCCTTCGCGACCTGAGCAGGCCGCTAACATATCCATATGAAGAGCACCCAACAGTGAAGGCGCCACACACAGTCGTTGTTTTTTCCTTTGATATGCAGGACATGCAGGGCAAACAATATCGCTTGTTCCAGCTTTAGATATGCCAAGATTCCAAACGCGTTTCGGGCGTCATCTCGCCCTTTGTCAATGGTTCCGGCCTGTGTGGACAAAAGGCAGCAATTACTCCCATCGCACTTGCGGTGGATTTTATAGTTCCGCCCACAGGGACGTGGCAACAATTTGCATTGTTGTTATCGTAGTTCTTACTTAATTTATTTCACAGTGGATGCCTTAATGTTCTCCCTTTTATTCAAAGTGTAAAATACCACAGTGGGTGGCTGCCAACACTCGATGCTATATCTCTGCATAATAGAAGTCCATGCAAAGCGGACACGAGGTTCCTCTTGCCCCGATACAGTAAAGTCGCTGGAGCCGCAATGATTAGCGGCGGGGCACCTTCGCGACCTTGGCAGGCCGCTAACATATCCATATGAAGAGCACCAAACAGTGAAGGCGCCACACACAGTCGTTGTTTCTTCCTTTTATTTGCAGGACCTGCAGGGCAAACAACATCGCTTGTTCCAGCTTTAGATATGCCAAGATTCCTAACGCGTTTCGGGCGTCATCTCGCCCTTTGTCAATGGTTCCGGCCTGTGTGGAGAAAAGGCAGCAATTACTCCCATTGCACTCGTGGTGGATTTTATATTTCTGCCAACATGGGTGTGGCAACAATTTGCATTGTGGTTATCGTAGTTCTTACTTAATTTATTTCACAGTGGATGCCATAATGTTCTCCATTTTTTTCAAAGTTTAAAATACCACAGTGGGTGGCTGCGAACACTCGATGCTATAACTCTGCATAATAGAAGTCCATGCAAAGCGGACACGACGTTCCTGTTGCGCCGATACAGTAAAGGCGCTGGAGCCGCATTGATTAGCGGCGGGGCACCTTCGCGACCTGGGCAGGCCGCTAACATATCCATATGAAGAGCATCAAACAGTGAAGGGGCCACACACAGTCGTTGTTTCTTCCTTTTATTTGCAGGACCTGCAGGGCAAACAACATCGCTTGTTCCAGCTTTAGATATGTTAAGGTTCCAAACGCGTTTCGGGCGTCATCTCGCCGTTTGTCAATGGTTCCGGCCTGTGTGGACAAAAGGCAGCAATTACTCCCATCGCACTCGCGGTGGATTTTATAGTTCCGCCCACAGGGACGTGGCAACAATTTTCATTGTGGTTATCGTAGGTCTTACTTAATTTATTTCACAGTGGATGCCATAATGTTCTCCCTTTTATTCAAAGTGTAAAATACCACAGTGGGTGGCTGCCAACACTCGATGCTATATCTGTGCATAATAGAAGTCCATGCAAAGCGGACACGAGGTTCCTCTTGCGCCGATACAGTAAAGTCGCTGGAGCAGCAATGATTAGCGGCGGGGCACCTTCGCGACCTTGGCAGGCCGCTAACATATCCATATGAAGAGCACCAAACAGTGAAGGCGCCACACACAGTCGTTGTTTCTTCCTTTTATTTGCAGGACCTGCAGGGCAAACAACATCGCTTGTTCCAGCTTTAGATATGCCAAGATTCCAAACGCGTTTCGGGCGTCATCTCGCCCTTTGTCAATGGTTCCGGCCTCTGTGGAGAAAAGGCAGCAATTACTCCCATCGCATTCGCGGTGGATTTTATAGTTCCGCCCACATGGGCGTGGCACCAATTTGCAATGTGGTTATCGTAGTTCTTACTTAATTTATTTCACAGTGGATGCCATAATGTTCTCCCTTTTTTGCAAAGTTTAAAATACCACAGTGGGTGGCTGCCAACACTCGAAGCTATCGCTCTGCACAATTGAAGTCCATGCAAAGCAGACACGATGTTCCTGTTGCGCCGATACAGTAAAGGCGCTGGAGCCGCATTGCTTTGCAAAGCAGACACGATGTTCCTGTTGCGCCGATACAGTAAAGGCGCTGGAGCCGCATTGCTTAGCGGCAGGGCGCCTTCGCGACCTGGGCAGGCCGCTAGCATATCCATATGAAGAGCACCCAACAGTGAAGGCGCCACACACAGTTGTTGTTTCTTTCTTTTATTTGCTGGACCTGCAGGGCAAACAACATCGCTTGTTCCAGCTTTAGATATGCCAAGATTTCAAACACGTTATGGGCGTCATCTTGCCCTTTGTCAATGGTTCCGGCCTGTGTGGAGAAAAGGCAGCAATTACTCCCATCGCACTCGTGGGGGATTTTATAGTTCCGCCCACATGGGCGTGGCAACAATTTGCATTGTGGTTTTCGTAGTTCTTACTTAATTTATTTCACAGTGGATGCCATAATGTTCTCCCTTTTTTTCAAAGTTTAAAATACCACAGTGGGTGGCAGCCAACACTCGATGCTATCGCTCTGCATAATAGAAGTCCATGCAAAGCGGACACGACTTTCCTGTTGCGCCGATACAGTAACGGCGCTGGACCCGCATTGCTTAGCGGCGGGGCGCCTTCGCGACCTGGGCAGGCCGCTAACATATCCATATGAAGAGCACCCAACAGTGAAGGCGCCACACACAGTCCTTGTTTCTTCCTTTTATTTGCAGGACCTGCAGGACAAACAACATCGCATATTCCAGCTTTAGATATGCCAAGATTCCAAACGTGTTACGGGCGTCATCTCGCCCTTTGTCAATGGTTCCGGCCTGTGTGGAGAAAAGGCAGCAATTACTCCCATCGCACTCGTGGGGGATTTTATAGTTCCGCCCATATGGGCGTGGCAACAATTTGCATTGTGGTTATCGTAGATCTTACTTAATTTATTACACAGTGGATGCCATAATGTTCTCCCTTTTTTCAAAGTTTAAAATACAACAGTGGGTGGCTGCCAACACTCGATGCTATCGCTCTGCATAATTGAAGTCCATGCAAAGCACACACGACGTTCCTGTTGCGCTGATACAGTAAAGGCGCTGGAGCCGCATTGCTTTGCAAAGCAGACACGATGTTCCTGTTGCGCCGATACAGTAAAGGCGCTGGAGCCGCATTGCTTAGCGGCAGGGCGCCTTCGCGACCTGGGCAGGCCGCTAGCATATCCATATGAAGAGCACCCAACAGTGAAGGCGCCACACACAGTTGTTGTTTCTTTCTTTTATTTGCTGGACCTGCAGGGCAAACAACATCGCTTGTTCCAGCTTTAGATATGCCAAGATTTCAAACACGTTATGGGCGTCATCTTGCCCTTTGTCAATGGTTCCGGCCTGTGTGGAGAAAAGGCAGCAATTACTCCCATCGCACTCGTGGGGGATTTTATAGTTCCGCCCACATGGGCGTGGCAACAATTTGCATTGTGGTTTTCGTAGTTCTTACTTAATTTATTTCACAGTGGATGCCATAATGTTCTCCCTTTTTTTCAAAGTTTAAAATACCACAGTGGGTGGCAGCCAACACTCGATGCTATCGCTCTGCATAATAGAAGTCCATGCAAAGCGGACACGACTTTCCTGTTGCGCCGATACAGTAACGGCGCTGGACCCGCATTGCTTAGCGGCGGGGCGCCTTCGCGACCTGGGCAGGCCGCTAACATATCCATATGAAGAGCACCCAACAGTGAAGGCGCCACACACAGTCCTTGTTTCTTCCTTTTATTTGCAGGACCTGCAGGACAAACAACATCGCATATTCCAGCTTTAGATATGCCAAGATTCCAAACGTGTTACGGGCGTCATCTCGCCCTTTGTCAATGGTTCCGGCCTGTGTGGAGAAAAGGCAGCAATTACTCCCATCGCACTCGTGGGGGATTTTATAGTTCCGCCCATATGGGCGTGGCAACAATTTGCATTGTGGTTATCGTAGATCTTACTTAATTTATTACACAGTGGATGCCATAATGTTCTCCCTTTTTTCAAAGTTTAAAATACAACAGTGGGTGGCTGCCAACACTCGATGCTATCGCTCTGCATAATTGAAGTCCATGCAAAGCACACACGACGTTCCTGTTGCGCTGATACAGTAAAGGCGCTAGAGCCGCATTGCTTAGTGGCGGGTCGCCTTCCTGACCTGGGTAGGCCGCTAGCATATCCATATGAAGAGCACCCAACAGTGAAGGCGCCACACACAGTCGTTGTTTCTTTCCTTTATTTGCTGGACCTGCAGGGCAAACAACATTGCTTGTTCCAGCTTTAGATATGCCAAGATTCCAAACGCGTTTCGAGCGTCATCTCGCCCTTTGTCAATGGTTCCGGCCTGTGTGGAGAAAAGGCAGCAATTACTCCCATCGCACTCACGGTGGATTTTATAGTTCCGCCCACATGGGCGTGGCAACAATTTGCAATGTGGTTTTCGTAGTTCTTACTTAATTTATTTCACAGTGGATGCCATAATGTTCTCCCTTTTTTTCAAAGTTTAAAATACCACAGTGGGTGGCTGCCAACAGTCGATGCTATCGCTCTGCATAATAGAAGTCCATGCAAAGCGGACATGACTTTCCTGTTGCGCCGATACAGTAAAAGCGCTGGAGCCGCATTGCTTAGCGGCGGGGCGCCTTCGCGACCTGGGCAGGCCGCTAACATATCCATATGAAGAGCACCCAACAGTGAAGGCGCCACACACAGTCCTTGTTTCTTCCTTTTATTTGTAGGACCTGCAGGGCAAACAACATCGCTTGTTCCAGCTTTAGATATGCCAAGATTCCAAACGCATTTCGGGCGTCATCTCGCCCTTTGTCAATGGTTCCGGCCTGTGTGGAGAAAAGGCAGCAATTACTCCCATCGCGCTCGTGGGGGATTTTATAGTTCCGCCCACATGGGGGTGGCAACAATTTGCATTGTGGTTATCGTAGATCTTACTTAATTTATTACACAGTGGAAGCCATAATGTTCTCCGTTTTTTTCAAAGTTTAAAATACCACAGTGGGTGGCAGCCAACACTCGATGCTATCGCTCTGCATAATAGAAGTCCATGCAAAGCGGACACGACGTTCCTGTTGCACCGATACAGTGAAGGCGCTGGAGCCGCATTGCTGAGCGGCGTGGCGCCTTCGCGACCTGGGCAGGCCGCTAACATATCCATATGAAGATCACCCAACAGTGAAGGTGCCACACACAGTCGTTGTTTTTTCCTTTTATTTGCAGGACCTGCAGGGCAAACAACATCGCTTGTTCTAGCTTTAGATATGCCAAGATTCCAAACGCGTTTCGGGCGTCATCTCGCCCTTTGTGAATGGTTCCGGCCTGTGTGGAGAAAAGGCAGCAATTACTCCCATCGCACTCGTGGGGGATTTTATAGTTCCGCCCACATGGGCGTGGCAACAATTTGCATTGTGGTTATTGTAGATCTTACTTAATTTATTACACAGTGGATGCCATAATGTTCTCCGTTTTTTTCAAAGTTTAAAATACCACAGTGGGTGGCTGCCAACAGTCGATGCTATCGCTCTGCATAATAGAAGTCCATGCAAAGCGGACACGACAGATAACTGTTTTAACTTGTCATGTTGTGAAGTTTTAGAAGCATTAGAAGACAGTTATGCCTTATGATTTGATTAAATGAGTCAGGCTTTGACAGAAATGTGCAGTCCTGAAATATGTAGATTGTGTGCAGTTCCCTTACCAGTTGCACTGTAGTGAATGAGTTTTGGTAAACTCCTAGGGATATTGGTGCATGTCTAGAATCACAGTGTGAGTTAGTGTGTATTTGGGATCAGTGTGAGAGAAGCATTTGGTGATATCATGTATTTGCTTACAGATAACTTTTTAAAAACCTGTCATGTTGTGAAGTTTTAGTAGCATTAGAATCCAGTCTTTGCTTATGCGTTGATTAAATGAGTCATGCTTTGACACTGATGTGCTGTACTTAAATATGTAGATTGTGTTCAGTATCATTAACTCTTCCAGACTAGTGAATGAGTTTTGGTAAACTCCTAGGATAGTGTTGATTGTCTAAAATCATACTGTGAGTCTGTGTGCATTTGGGTAAGGATTGTGAGAGAAGCATTTGGTAATATCGTGTATTTACTGACAGATAACTGTTTTAAAACCGGTCATGTTGTCAAGTTTTAGTAGCATTAGAAGCCAGTCTTTGTTTACGCTTTCATTAAATGAGTCAGGCTTCGACACAAAAGTGCAGTCCTGAAATATGTAGATTGTGTGCAGTTCCCTTACCACTTGCACTGTAGTGAATGAGTTTTGGTAAACTCATAGGGATAGTGGTGCTTGTCTAGAATCACACTGTGAGTTAGTTTGTATTTGGGATCAGTGTGAGAGAATCATTTGGTAACATCATGTATTTGTTTGACAGATAAGTGTTTTAAAATCTGTCATGTTGTGAATGTGAAGTTTTAGTAGCATTAGAATCCAGTCTTTGCTTATATGTTGATTAAATGAGTCATGCCTTGACACTGATGTGCTGTACTTAAATATGTAGATTGTGTGCAGTCCCCTTACCCCTTCCACAGTAGTGAATGAGTTTTGGTAGAGTCCTAGGATAGTGTTGATTGTCTAAAATCACACTGTGAGTCTGTGTGCATTTGGGTAAGGATTGTGAGAGAAGCATTTGGTAACATTGTGTATTTACTGACAGATAACTGTTTTAAAACCTGTCATGTTGTCAAGTTTTAGTAGCATTAGAAGCCAGTCTTTGCTTATGCGTTGATTAAATTAGTCAGGCATTGACATTAAAGTGTAGTTGTGAAATATGTAGACTGTATGCAGTTCCTTTACCACTTTCACTGTAGTGAATGAGTTTTGGTAAACTCCTAGGGATAGTGTTGTTTGTCTAGAATCACACTGTGAGTCTGTGTGCATTTGGGAACCACTGTGAGAGAAGTGTTTGGTAACATTGTGTATTTGCTGACAGATAAGTGTTGTAAAACATGTTATGTTGTCAAGTTTTAGTAGCATTAGAAGACAGTTATGGCTTATGCTTTCAATATATGAGTCAGGCATTGACAGTAAATTGCAGTTCTGAAATATGTAGATTGTGTGCAGTTCCCTTACCACATGCACTGTAGTGAATGAGTTTTGGTAAACTCATAGGGATAGTGGTGCTTGTGTAGAATCACACTGTGAGTGTGTGTGCATTTGGGAATCACTGTGAGAGAAGGATTGGGTAACATTGTGTATTTTCTGACAGATAAGTCTTTTAAAACGTGTCATGTTGTGAAGTTTTAGTAGGATTAGAATCCAGTCTTTGCTTATGCGTTGATTAAATGAGTCATGCTTTGACACTGATGTGGTGTACTTAAATATGTAGATTGTGTGCAGTACCATTAACTCTTCCAGAGTAGTGAATGAGTATTGGTAAACTCCTAGGATAGTGTTGCTTGTCTAAAATCACACTGTGAGTCTGTGTGCATTTGGGTAAGGATTGTGAGAGAAGCATTTGGTAACATCGTGTATTTGCTGACATATACCTGTTTTAAAACCGGTCATGTTGTGAAGTTTTAGTAGCATTAGAAGCCAGTCCTTGCTTATGCTTTGATTATATGAGTCAGGCTTTGACATAAAAGTGCAGTCCTGAAAAATGAAGATTGTGTGCAGTTCGCTTACCACTTCCACTGTAGTGAATGAGTTTTGGTAAAGTTCTAGGGATAGTGGTGCTTGTCTAGAATCACACTGTGATTCTGTGTGCATTTGAGAACCACTGTGAGAGAGGCATTTGGTAACATCGTGTATTTGCTGACAGATAACTAATTTAAAACCTCTCATGTTGTCAAGTTTTAGCAGCATTAGAAGCTAGTCTTTGCTTATGCATTGATAAAATGAGTCAGGGTTTGACACTAAGGTGCAGTACCATGTACTATTCTGTTCACTGTGGCAGAACTGAAAATTTAAAAGTTTTATCTAAGCACTGTCCTAGAAGTAGTCTGATTATTTAGTCAGTTTCTAAGTACCAAATTGACTGCTTCAAATGTCTATGCAGTATGCCTGTAGTGTTCTAACATACTATACACTTGTCTTTTACACCTTCAATTCCCTAGTCAGTATCCATACACTTCCGGGAATTATCCTGTCACTTCCTTTGCAGTCCTCTAGAGACCTATTCAACAGCATGTACTAATCCATTCACTGTGCCAAAACCCAAACACTTATAAATTCACCAGGACACTCTCTTTCCAGTACTCTAATGATTCAGTCACTGCCTAAGTATTCATGCACAGAGCCAGGTCTTAGCATATGGACTTCTTCAAACCCCTATCCACTATGCATGCAGTCCTCTAAGCACCTACACACTTGTCTTTCACACCTTCAATTCCCCAGTCAGTATCCGTTCACTTCCAGCAAACACCCTGTCACTCCATTTGCACTCCTCTAGTGACCCATTCAGCATCATGTACTAATCCATTCACTGCGTCAAACCCTAATAAATTCACCCAGGCACTCTCCTTGCAGTACTCTAATCATTCAGTCAGTACCCAAGTACTCATCCAGTGACCCAGGCCTTAGTATATGGACTGCTTCAAACCCTTATCCGCTATGCATGCAGTCCTCTAACCACCTACACAATTGTCTTTCTCACCTTCAATTCCCTAGTCAGTATCCATACACTTCCAGGAAATACCCTGTCACTCCCTTTGCAGTCCTCTAGTGACCCATTCAGCACCATGTACTAATCCATTCACTGTGCTAAAACCCAAACACTTATAAATTCAACAAGATACTATCTTTGCAGTACTCTAATCATTCAGTCAGTGCCTAAGTATTCATACACTGAGCCAGGCCTTAGCACATGGACTGCTTCAAACCCCTATGCACTATGCATGCAATCTTCTAACCACCTAGACACTTGTCTTTCACACTTTCAATTTCCTAGTCAGTATCCATACAGTCCAGCATTTGTGACTGCCTTTGCACTCCTCTAGTGACTCATTCAGTACCAAGTACTAATCCATTCCCTGTGCGAAAATCCTAGCACTTATAAATTCACCTAGGCACTCTCCTTGCTGTACTCTAATCATTCAGTCAGTACCTAAGTAGTCATGCAGTGAGCCAGGCCTTAGCACATGGACTGCTTTAAATGCCTATGCAGTATTGATGCAGGCCTCTAATCACCTACACAGTTGTCTTTCACACCTTCAATTCTCTAGTTAGTATTCATACTCTTCTAGCAAACACCCTGTCACTCACCCAGTATGTCTCCTTATAGTACTGTAATCATTTAGTCAGTTAGCATGTAGTCTTTTAGTGAGGTAGGCTTTAGGGCATGAACTGCTTCAAAGTAGTATGCACTATGCAGGTAGTGTTTTAACGATCGTCACACTTGTGGTTCAGGGCTATAGTATCTTAGTCAGTTTTTATATAAAATGTGTTTGTACAGTAATGGAATAGTATAAAATTGAAAGTTATTAATATACATTTATTTGTGATTCTTTTTTACAGATACAGAACAGGAGTGTTTCTCATCTGTTTGCACTCTTCTCATGCAAGATTGTTTGGATGAAGGGTCCTTAGGTGTTTCATCTTACTTGCTGTGCCGCACGAGTATTTTTTGTTAGAATCCCCTCGTAACAGAACTCTTTGGCAAATCATGCGAATGAAGAAGGTGGCATTGGTCTTTGTTTGCCCCTTGGAAAAAATTAAAAATTTCTTCACCACTGATGAAAAACGTTGTGGGCGTGGTGCCTTCTGCAAACAAATTTCCTCAGATTCGTTTAAATATTTTAAAGCGGCAACATTTACAGTTTTTGTAAGTTAAACTTATAAAATTTTGTTAGCTGTATACATTTTATATATCTGTGATTTGTTTCTTGTGGTATTTTGTTAAGAATACCATGTTGTTGTTTTTTTAACAATCTTTTTGATTTTCCAGGTCTGTCGTCCACATCCGTGGTTCCCACAGGAGTGTTCTGTTTTGTTGTTTTGTATTATTGTTGTTACATTTTGTTTATTAGTTTATTGTTTATATTTATGTTAATAAAAATATAAAGTTTGAAAATAGTTTATCATTTATATATTTATTATTATAAAAAATAAAGTTTGAAAAAAAAATTAATAATGTTTTTGGTTGTTCTCTTATCTGCTGTGTGACTCTTTCTTGTTCTTATTACTGTTATTTGATGGAGTCCCCCATGGTGTTAAATTTTGGGGCACTTATCGCTGGAATACTAGTGATATCTGCAGTTTGCACCAACTTCTGAATAGTGTCTTAGATTTATTTCAACTTTACTTCCGTTAAAGTGCTGATAATGAAATGGAGAGTAGCCGTTCCCGTGCAAAAAGACATGAGGTGCACCTTTGCGATTTATTCTAAATACTAAAATCCTGTATTGTATTGCACTGAGGTATTGGCTGCACTTACAGTGTACACACGAAATCTATTAAGAAATCTCATTGTATTTATATTGATTGGGAATAGTGCGTCAGGTGCTGGATCTTGACGAGATACACTGCTCAGTTCGTATATTGTTATGCATACGAAAAAATCACATCACAACTTTCACACTAATTGCAATGCGAAATAAATTCCGGCGATAAGACACGTTAGCACCAGGGATTTTACACCTGCTTTCTGCTGGTGTTAAGCAGGACAACTACCTGCACCATGAAAGGGAACACAGCCAAGAGCCACACCAGAACACCCACTGGTGCCATAGACTCAATGAGCATGATACAGGGATACCCATGAGGGCCAGAAGACTCATCTCAACAACTCCAGGACCGCCAATGCCCTCCAAACCCATATCTAAGTAAGTGTGTCCCTGTGGTCATTGTCTTAGCATGATAGGCACGAGCCCTGCAACATCACAGTGTGCTGTTAATGTTAATGTTAATGTTAAAAAGACTTATATAGCGCTCTGTTACCCAGAGGTGTCCTGGCGCTGTAAGCTATCCACCTGAGATTGGTCTGTGAAATGCTGATAAGGAGGTTTAGTAAAATAGCCATGTCTTTAATTCTTTCCTAAAAGAAAGAAGGTCCGTGAACTTCCTGAGTTTAGGAGGCAGCCCATTCCAAGCCTTAGCAGCGCAATGGCAGAAACTCCTACCTCCCCAGTTAGCTTTGTTAAAGCGGGGGAGGGTAACTAGATTAGCCTGAGCCGAGCGCAGGGTTCTTCCAGGAACATACCACTGAAAGGCACGTTTCAGAAAATCAGGACCAATTCCACTGAGTGCCTTAAAAACAACGCACAGTGCTTTAAACTGAATTCGTTGCCTGACGGGCAGCCAATGGAGTGTCCTGATACCCTTTCTCACAGAGACAAATCTAGGTGTCCCTGTGATCAGCCTGGCTGCCGCATTCTGTACAATCTGCAGTCTAGCCAAGTGTCT
Organism: Triturus cristatus; assembly: GCF_964204655.1. Lineage (NCBI taxonomy): Eukaryota > Metazoa > Chordata > Amphibia > Caudata > Salamandridae > Triturus > Triturus cristatus. The sequence goes on from NC_140586.1 coordinate 256,912,921, forward strand.
CTCCTGGATTTTGATGTAAAGACTATTACAATAGTCCAATCTGGATAGAATAAATGCCGTGACAACTGTCTTTAGGCTATCTTCAGGGAGGAGGAATTTAATTTTCCGAAGGGTTCTTAAAATGAAAAAACAGGAAGAGACAACCCTGCTAACTTGGTCACCGAAGGAGAGTTTGGAATCAATAATCACTCCCAGGTTCTTAGCTCGAACCACAGGTAGTGGGGGTGAGCCCATTTCTGCTGGCCACCAATCTGGAGTCCAGAGGTTAGTGCTATTCCCAAAAACAATCACTTCCGTTTTGTCAGCATTGAGCTTCAAACAGTTCGATGCCATCCAGGCAGAAATCTCCTGCATACAATTATGACAGCTGGATCCAATCTCAGCGTTGGCAGTGAGCCTGGATGTGTAGCTACGTACGCATCCTCCTGCATGCACAACTGGCGTGTGCTGGTCTGGGGTTCACAGGTCAGTGGAGGGGTGTGCCTATCCGGCAAGAGGACCGGGGTGTCTCGGACATGTCCATGTACAGGAAGTGCGGTAAGTGTGTCTCTGTGTTCTGGTGTGCCCTGTTACAAGAGCCGCAGCAGTCGATGTTGTAAAGTGGCATGTACCACCTCCAAACGGCACTGTGATGTTGTTGTTGGAATGTAGCAGGACATGCGCAAATAGGCATTACAATGGCGTGCCGTACGAGTCCACGAGATACAACAGCTCACGGTACAAAAGTGTGGGGGCTCGTGGGAGGGAGGAGCAGCCGTTCGGCAACATAACACACAGTGAACTCAACCATGTGCCACATGCTGGGCATCTCATCCATGATGACCACGGTCGCAGACATCCCACAACACCAACGACTGGCCTTTGTACACATCCTGTATGAATGCAGCGTGGTTTTCACTTCTATGCTCGTTCAGTGGTGTGATGATGGCGGGTTGTGTGACTTGTGCTCCTTGTTGGTGTGTTTCATTTTGGCCATTGTTTGTCTATACTTGTGCTGTACTTAATTGTGCATGTGTGCCATTCTGCCCATCTCCCCTCATCCCCCACTTCCTGCTTCTTCCTCTTACTGGTGCTGTTGTGTCTATAATTTTGTTGCTGCACACATAAATACATGTAAAGAATAAATTAGAATAGTTCCTTGATTCTTTTAGGTTTCAAAACTTCTCTATTGGTTTCTTTTTAATTTTCCATATGAACCGTTTTTTTAATATTCAACAACACATAGAAGTCAGAAGTGCAACGTATTCTATCAACACACTTTCTAGAACATTCTACAACACGTGCAGGTTAAAAGTTCATCAATTTTTTAAAACTATACGATATTTTTTTGTAACATTTTCTTGAACATTTAATGACACGTGCAGTTTAAAATTTGACGATTGTTTTAAGTTCGAACAGTGTCTTCCAAATGCAAGTAGCAGGTGTGGTTGAGCTGAGCAAATTTTATCCTATGATATGTACTCCACGTTGAAACTGCTTTTTCTTAACCAATCACAAAGATGCTTTTCCATAAAACTAATGTGCACCCTACTTTTAAAAAAGAATGCTTTTCATGATATCTTCAGAGATAAGTTATAGATAGGAATTAGCATTTAAAAAACCTTTGAAATTCACTGAAAAAACCATATGTTTCATGCACGTTATAGTTAGGAATTGGCATTTAAAAAACCTTTGAAATTCACTGAAAAAAACAAAGGTTTCAGGGGCGTTATAGTTAGGAATTGGCATTTAAAAAACCTTAGAAATTCACTGAAAAAACCATAGTTTCAGGGGTATTATAGTTAGCTGGACAAAACCCTAGAAATTCCCCTGTTATAGTTAGTTCAGCTAACTATAACTCGCGCCCCCGCAATGCACTGCTGATGACGTCACATATTACATCACTCATGACATGGTCAGTGACATCACTGATGACATCTCAAATGACATCACTGATGACATCACTGATGACGTCATCCATGTGATAAATTAGTGCATCTTCTCACACCCTAATATAACCTTTGATACACCGACTCAAAATTTCAGACGGCCATTTTGACAACCATAGATACTCCAATACCAATAACTACTCACCCACTCATTGACTTTTAGGTCTACATACATCTCCACTCACTCACCTGTACAATCACTCATACTTACAGTCACTCTGTGCATTTATACACCTATATAGACACTCACACACCGCCAATCATCCATTGAGGTACTGATACATCTAGTCAGTCATGCAAATAATTAATCACAGTAAAATTTACTCACCTATACAGTTAAAAACACTCAAGTTCACTTACTCATAAAAATACTAACAAATTCTGTGTCTTCCTGCAGATAAACAAACAGCACATGACACAGATATCCTTGCACTATGGCGCATACAGCCACTCCCAAAATCACACACTCTCACACATAGACAATTATATACTCTTACACACATATACACTGTGTTTCACATATGTAGTTACTGACACATGTACAACTGAGATATACATTCAATCACTAACACACCCATACATACACTCACCCAACCATACAGTCCATCACAGATGCACTCTTAAAAACATGCACCCACTGAATCACCCACTCACACATCTAGTCACAGAGTCACACACACCCTACCCACACAAACACTCAGGCACCCATACAGATAGTCAGACAACCAATCAATAACCCATATAGACACTCCTATAGCTATTCACAACACCATGCAGCCACTCACACAGTTTAGTCACTAGTCTGCAGTAAGATACATTTAATGACTCACTTATAGACTCAGTTACGCACCTAGAAAATCATCCATTCACACACTTGTACACCCACTTATGTTTCAACAGGCCTTTCTCTATATATATTAAACATAATAAAACTGTTCAGAAACACATACACAATGGATGATGTCATCAGTGATGTCATCAGTGATGTCATTTGAGATGTCATCAGTGATGTCCTCAGTGATGTCACTGACCATGTCATGAGTGATGTAATATGTGACGTCATCAGCAGTGCATTGCGGGGGCGCGAGTTATAGTTAGCTGAACTAACTATAACAGGGGAATTTCTAGGGTTTTGTACGAGGGAAATGTCCAGCTAACTATAACACCCCTGAAACCTATGGTTTTTTCAGTGAATTTCTAAGGTTTTTTAAATGCCAATTCCTAACTATAACGCCCCTGAAACCTTTGTTTTTTTCAGTGAATAGATATATAGATAGATATCTATATATATATATATATATATATATATATATATATATATATATATATATATATATATATATTAACGCTCCATGACTCCTTCAGGTTTCCAGGAAAGAATCGAGCACTCACGGGTAAGTAGTACGGCAGCTTCGTTTATTTCAAAGGAGTAAACAACAGACGCGTTTCGGAGCTAGTCCTTCCTCAGTGTTGTTACTAAGTTCATTACGAGCTACATCTTATATACATCGTTCAAAATTAAACATAGAGGAGGTCACGGGGAACAGCGGTCCCGGGTATTTGGGCGCCATCTTTAAAGGGTAAAAAAATAATGGTTCGGATACTAACATATATGGATATATGATCAGGAATTGGCCGTGAAATTTAAACAATTAATGTTTTCCGAAATACATGAAACATTTCATCAATACAAATGTAAAAATTAAAAATTAAATTTATCACATTGGATAAGTTTCACAGCACAGTCAATTGTTTATAAAGCCGTGGATCGGCAGTCCGCCTGTATCAGGCAGTTAGTGACCCCGTAATAGGTGCCAGACAAAACTGTACATTTGACCATAATTATGCAGTTGTCAATATTTCGCCGTGTATCGGCACTACTGACTAATAAGTCAAATGATAAAGAACAATCAATTTAGAAAAAGGAGGAATGGTGCAGGGAAAGAAAAAAGGTAAGGGAAAAACAGGAACAGAAGACAAAAGATGTGACGCATATTTTTCGAGAGTCAATGCTAGACAGCATATTCAGATAATACACATTGGGTCACAATCAAAATTACAGTTAATGATTAATAGGTCAAGTATTTCTGAGTGGCGATGACTCCTGGAGTATCTATTATCTAGGTCCCTAGATGTACAATCAGTTCTTCTCCTGAGTTTAACCCATATGGGGTCTTGGTTTGGAGATCAATTATATACCTAGACTCCAGTCGCCTTAATCTTGCTACTCTGTCTCCTCCTCTGGCATGTGCCAAGACACAATCAATCGCAAAAAACTGCAACAGATCCCTGTTGCTGTTATGTTTTATGGCGAAGTGTCTCGCTACGGGATAGGTGAGATCTTTTTTCGCTATCGCCCGCATGTGTTCCAGAATTCTGAATTTAACACTGTTCACTGTACTTCCCACATACATGAGCCCGCATGGGCATTTTAAACAATATACCACGTATGGTGTTTGGCAAGTCAGAAATTTCGAGATGACTCTTTCTTTAGGTAAGCCCTTAACATCGTAGTGAAATACTCTTTTGCTAAAGGCGCAGGCTTTACACTTCCCACAGGGAAAATAGCCCTTCATTTCTTTTAAAGTGCCCTGTTTGCGGGGAATGGGGTCTAGATGGCTGTGTACCAGGTTATCTTTCAGCGATCGAGCTTTTCTGTATGTGATTTGGGGAGTTATTGAGACATCAGACCCAATAATAGGGTCAGTTTTTAGTACATGCCAGTGTTTTCTGAGGATAGATCTCAACCTCAATGTGTCACTGGAGTAAGTTGTGATAAGCCTAAATTGGCCCTCCGTAACTTTCTCCGATTGTTTAGTTTGCAAAGTTTGTTCCCTGGGTATTTTTCTGACTCGTTCAAGAGTGTTCTCTAGGAGATTCATATTATAACCTCTCATCTCGAATCGTTTGAGGCTGCTCTCTGCTGCTCTTTCAAAATCACACTTTCTTGAACAATTTCTTTTTAATCTGAGGAGCTCGCCATATGGAATGCTATTTTTCAGTTTTTCAGGATGAGCGCTAGAGGCATGAAGGATACTGTTCCCTGCTGTGGGTTTACGATAAAGGTCAGTTGTTAATTTCCCTGATTTTACTTCTACCTTCAAATCAAGATAGTTTACTGCCACTAAACTAATCTCCCCTGAAAAGTGTAGATTCACAGTATTTTCATTAAGGTGTTGAATGAAATCTTTTGCTTTACCCGTGGAACCTCTCCAGATTATAAAAAGGTCATCGATATATCGATGCCAAGATACAATCTCCTTTGTCCAATCTGAATTTTCAGTGCTCCAGACCACCTGCTCCTCCCACCAGCCTACGAACAGATTCGCATAGCTGGGAGCGAAGCAGGTGCCCATAGCGGTTCCGGAGATCTGTCTAAAGTATTCTCCTTGGAAGAGAAAAATATTATTGTAAAGACAGAATTCAATAAGTTCCAATAGCATTTTGTTATGGGTTGCAAATTTTAGAGCTCTCTTCCTGAGAAAGTGTTCAATGGCTTTTAGTCCTTGGTTATGATTGATGCATGTATAAAGACTGGTGATGTCTAATACAATCATACAGAACGATGAGTCCCATTCAATTTTTTCAAGTTGGTGGATGAAATCAGTCGTGTCTTTTATATAAGATGGCAGTCTCAATACAAATTCGAAAAGAAAGTGATCTAAAAACCTGGACAGGTTTTCCGTTAGGCTTCCCATGGACGAGACGATTGGTCTTCCTGGTGGTAGTGTTGCGTTCTTGTGGATTTTGGGTAAATGGTAAAAAGTGGGCGTTACAGGGTTTGTTGTTCTCAAGAACAGATACTCTTCCAAATCCAACATTGTTGTGTCGTGCCATTTCTTAATGATAGAATGCAATTTCTTGATACTCTCTAGGTAGTTTTCCTTCGTGGTTAGTTCATAACAATTGGCATCTTGTAATTGTCGTAAGGCTTCATTTACATACTGGTCACGAGGTATTAAAACGATGTTGCCCCCTTTGTCTGAGGGTTTAATAATCATGGTGGTATCCTCTTGTAGATTCTTTACGGCTTCTTCACACACTCTCACACATAGACAATTATATACTCTTACACACATATACACTGTGTTTCACATATGTAGTTACTGACACATGTACAACTGAGATATACATTCAATCACTAACACACCCATACATACACTCACCCAACCATACAGTCCATCACAGATGCACTCTTAAAAACATGCACCCACTGAATCACCCACTCACACATCTAGTCACAGAGTCACACACACCCTACCCACACAAACACTCAGGCACCCATACAGATACTCAGACAACCAATCAATAACCCATATAGACACTCCTATAGCTATTCACAACACCATGCAGCCACTCACACAGTTTAGTCACTAGTCTGCAGTAAGATACATTTAATGACTCACTTATAGACTCAGTTACGCACCTAGAAAATCATCCATTCACACACTTGTACACCCACTTATGTTTCAACAGGCCTTTCTCTTTATATATTAAACATAATAAAACTGTTCAGAAACACATACACAATGGATGATGTCATCAGTGATGTCATCAGTGATGTCATTTGAGATGTCATCAGTGATGTCCTCAGTGATGTCACTGACCATGTCATGAGTGATGTAATATGTGACGTCATCAGCAGTGCATTGCGGGGGCGCAAGTTATAGTTAGCTGAACTAACTATAACAGGGGAATTTCTAGGGTTTTGTACGAGGGAAATGTCCAGCTAACTATAACACCCCTGAAACCTATGGTTTTTTCAGTGAATTTCTAAGGCTTTTTAAATGCCAATTCCTAACTATAACGCCCCTGAAACCTTTGTTTTTTTCAGTGAATAGATATATAGATAGATATCTATATATATATATATATATATATATATATATATATATATATATATATATATATATATATATATATATATGTGTGTGGAAATAGAAAAAAAGTGTGTTTTAGTAGTTTCCAAAACTTTACCAAACTCTACATTTATAGTTTTGCTGCACTTCTCCAAAGTCTCTCATGCAGCATAACTCAAAGATGCAAAAAAGATGAGGTAATCTTGCACTGCTGCTGCTGTGTGTATGGAACCATTCCATGTATGTGCGTGGAAAGCTTCTCCTGTTAGTGCATGTGCAATTGCTGCAGTTTGGGTGTTACAGTCCTCACAAATGTAGCCAGGCACTCCAAAAAATGTAACTATTCTACACTCGCTTTCTAACAGACTTTTCATAACAAGTGCACCGTCACAGAATATCAACTAGTGGGGACACGACCAGAGAATGTCAACAACATTTCCCTCGCCTTTGAGTGTGTGTGTGTTTTTGTATCAGACACTGCAGTGTTACTGCCGATAGAACCGCATAAAATGCAAGAACGTCACTATAAAACACAGAAATAAACAAAACACGTTTTGTTGTAGAGAAATGTGATTGCGCCGTGACTGAGGAGAGAGACACTGCCAGATGACACTGTATTTTATTGCATCATTGTCTATAGACTCTCACCAGTGTTTGGGCTTCGGAAAAGGCAAATTGGTGGGCTATTTCGAGATTAGCAGTTATTCAAACATGCCAAGTTACCTGAAAATGATACATACTTTAAACATACATGATTTAAGACTTTGCAGGTTTATCATAAGATTTGGACGTTCCTGAGTACTATCTGTCAAGTTTCAATTGTTACATTTCACTCGTGGTCAATCCTAAACCTGCGGCCCTTTGTTAGGGAAAGCTATTTAAGCTGCTGGAGGGATCCATGTCTTCATACTTTTATACAGATGGAAAAATAAGTTATTTTGATGACCTATCTAAAGAATTTGGGATATCAAGTAAGGGATTTGTGTTAGATATTTACAGCTGAGGGATTTGTTGATGCATCTGCAGATAAAAGAGGTAGTGCCAGGTCACAATTAATTTTGTGAAAAAATGTGTAGGATAACAAGCTGTGACACTATTAGTATCTTTAATAAGATCTTTATGGGTACTAAGAATCTGGAAGGTAATATCGGTCATTTGACTTGCAAATGGAATTAAAGATTTGACTTGGAAGTGCTTTGAGGTCACTCAAAGCACTCATTTAGCACAAGAAACGCTGAATGTCTCATGTCTTAAGTTTCTTTTAATCAAAAGTCTGTAAATCTATATTTCACTGCCAAAATCCCTATGCAGACCCGTAACATATTTTTGCTCTGTGCCCTGTTATATTATCCTACTGGTTGAATGTGTTTGATCAACTCAAGATCATTTTTCAAGCTCAATATCTTATCAGAAACTAAAATTATCTTGCTAGGATACTCCCCAAAAATACTATTCTGCTCATTTGAGTATTGCACAAACATGGCTAAGAAGGGAATTATAAATGTATTTGTGAAATTGTTTAAGGTCATTTGATTTACAAATCAGAAGAATAAACTCACATGATTTTATTATCTATAAGTGCTTCACTTGTGTAAATTTTAAAAGGTTGTGTGTATGAATGATAAGATGAGAGTGTGAAAAATTGAATCTGTTTTCCATCCAAAGGAAATTTGTTTTTTAACTTTAAGAAGGGAAGCACCTGAGTATAATGCATTGTGGCAGGAGTTCATCTTTTTATTTGCCCTTGAAAAGGGGATTATTACCAATTACCTGAGACATAGGAAACTTAGACAACCTGTGCTCCACTTAATGAATTGTTGACTTCACACAATGATGGTTGTGTGAATGTGATTAAGTGTGTACATTTTCTTATTTGATAGCACATTTAACAAACAAAAAGTTTTTTATAGTCAGACTATTACCCTTCTTTAAAAGTCAACTGTATTTTTGAATAACTTATGAATTGGAATGGATGATTTCTTATTTAGAAATTTGTTATACTTTCCTTAAAAAGAAACAAAAGCTTAACAGTAGAGAAAACAACATCATGGGTTGTATCACATAACATTTTAACTAGTGCTCTGTTACATGTCATTGGTGGCAAGGCTTTGCTTGATGCAAACACCATTTACCACTTTATGTAATCAATAATATGTGATAAGAATAATTGTGCAGAATGTTTTGTTGTGTTGTTATTGTGTTATATTCTATAATAGTAATAGATGGCAGATGCTGCTGCTTTTCTAGCCAAAAGTAGCACTTTCCTTTGAAGTTTAAGTGAAAACTATTTACCACTTTCTAAAGTGGTAACTTTTACCTCTACTCTGGCTCCTCAACTACTTAAAACACCAGGCAGCTGAAAGGTGATTGAGAAACATGTCTTAAATTAGAACCTCCAGCGCTCACTTTATGTGATTAGGCCCCACAGCACTATGCAGCCAGTGATATCTCTGGAAACTGCAGTGCATCAACTTTAATTTCATATGACAGATTTTTTTTTCCTTTTCATAAAATACTGGTGATCGAATTTTTTAGATGTATTTTTGTAAAAGACGCCAGTTGCATATAGTGTGGATCACATAGGCAGTTTGTTTCTTCATATTGTTGGATTCCTAAGTGCTTCATATGGGATGTTGGCGCTTGTGAGCTGTCTTACCGGTGTGAGTTTGATCAGCCAACACGTTGGTAGTGGGTTGAACCAGTACAGGGGGAATGGAACTGATGACTTTAATCTTATGTATTATATATCTCTTTGTCCTATTATTTCTACCATATAAAAGTAATTTGTTGTGTGCTTTTAGCTTGAATGTGTTTCCTGTCACAGAGTGCCCTTTTTTGCTCCCTTATGCATATTTCTGGGTGAGGGTGCTTCATATTCCTTTGTTTCATGTAGGATGCCTCCTGCCTGTGATCATGTAGTCATATGGTACTTGTGTTCATTTATGTCAAGTCAGAGGAAAAAGGGAGAAAGAGAGAGAGAGAAAGGCAGATCAGGAGAATGTAGAGAGGAAGGGTGATGAGGGTTTAGAAAAAGGGGTGTTTCGGCAGAGAGGGAAAGGGATAATTGTGAAGGAAAAAGGGAAATGGACAGTCAAGCTGGTGTAGTGTGGTATCACTGAATATTTACCAATAAAACTGGACCTGCTTCCACTACAAGAACTTCAAAGGACTGCGTAGTGCTATGGGTGCATTTATATATACATGGGAGATGTGAAAAGGGTGAACGAGGGTGAAAGGGATACCAGGATTTTTCTGGGAGAGTGCAACTGCAGCATGATATAATTTAGAGAGAAGGCAGAAGTTGTAGACAGCAAAAGACGGGCAGGGAAAGAGAGGTGAGAAGGAGGGATAAAGGACAGATGTTGCAACAGCAGCATTAGCTACTAGGATATTGGGCTGGTTTATTCAGGTTAGTGAAAACATTAAGGTTTAGCAAATTGGTGCATTGCATTACCTAACAGTCAAGTGATATTTTTGTCTCTCAGTCCTACAAGTAGGAATCCATTGACCCAGTATTCTCTGCCCCAGAGTAGATGTCCTTAACACCCCAGGACAATCACTTCTCTATCACATATGTAAGCGTGGTTGACGTTTGTGTGTACTCTATACCCTTGGTTTGGATCTTTCTGTTAGAGTGTCCACACATCCACATGTGTGTCTAACTGTCCACTGTTCTTTTCAGTGCCATATGCTCCTGTGTAGACAATATTTGTTCTTATGATTGAGGATCTGAGTGCATATCTCCTATGTGTTTCCTTGTACGTCTAAATGCATGCGCAAGTGCCGGGAAGGAGGAGACAGCGCTTGGCGTACTTTTTAATTTCAAATCAAAAACTAAACACACACAGATAACATTATGGGCAGTAGAAGAGTATCCTGATGTATATGAGCTTTCTTCTGGGTATGGAATCCCACAGTCCACAGACCTGATACTGCTTTGTATTCATTATTTTGTTGGGAAAGATGAGTGCCAGTGGAAAGGAAGCTACTAAACTAAAGTACTACCTCAGCAGATATAGGGGTAGGAAGACAGTGGTCCAGTAGACAGGGTAGTGGTTGGGAGCACCGTCATTCCATGGCAAAAAGGTACCTCGTGGACTGTCACTCTTAGGTCATTTTACCAATTTTCACAGATTCTGGCAAGGACACCATGGGTTCTTGCCTAAGTGGAGATGTTTGACATGACCATAGGTAAGGTGACACTGTTGGCCAATTATAGGCTTCTTTCATGGTATTGTGGTAGTAGAAGGGAAAGGGGGCATGATAATCTAGAGATGGATATGTGAAAGGATATGGTATTTGCTTAACATCAAAAATCAAATTGAAATTTACTTCCACCTTCTCTTAAAACCTCTCACAATAATAATATATAGAAGTATAAAATGATAACTCTGAATAATGGGGATGTTGTTCAGTGAGCAGTTCTCAGTGACATCAAATGGACAACAAGAGCAAAGTTTGATTTGTTTCCGATGTCACTTAGAACCTGTAGCTGGAAAACATTCTCTTTAATTAAAGTTTGCAGCTTAAATTTTATGTTGTATATGGCCCCCCAAATCCACTCCTCCTACGCAAATCAGCAGTGAGATTGTAGAGGTGCCGTGGCAGATCTATGAAAAACATTACCTGTGTTGCATGGATGTATTTGCCATCCTGCCTCACAGCCTAACCACCATCTGTCCATCTCTAGTCTTGTGAGACCAAGTATAGAAAAAGTTCCAATTTAAAATATAAAAATAGTTTGTGGCATGCTGCAACATTCTCACACCACCCTCAGAATCATCCTCCCTTCCTAATTGCTCAAAATAAAGTACCTAGCATCCTGTTACCCACGCTTACCCCCTTCTGCACCTTACCACTGAGAAACAAATAATTACCCTTTCTTTTATGGTCTGGCTGGAATGCTCAGATGTCACCAGACAATTATGTGTTGCTTCACTAAAGAGGGGCTTTGACTCCATCCACATGTTGGGAGCCAGAAGTACATGTTTTGATTGGGCAGATGTTGCACGCTTTCACACAGAAGTGTTTTGGCTTTATGCAGCTGCCATAGTTTTGTTTATTTATCCAGCTGCCTGAACTTGAACTTTCACAGTCAAATTCATGGCTGTCATGCTGTAAAAGTGTCCTTGATCACTAGATAAAATATGGTGTTTGGCTTTCTCTGGCAACAGCACAGGTGGGCGGAGGGTAGTTATTAGGAATGTATTGCAGAGCCAGCATGTGCCCATTGCATTATTACCTTTTTTACTTCAGATTGCAGATTTGTGTTTGAGAGCAGCATGTGATACCCAGGGCTACATTATTCTACATGGATTTTTAGGTTTAATATGAAATGTTATAACAAAGTCAGTTTGCTTGACCTACTTAGTTTGAAAAGCTTTTAAAGACAACAGACGTTTAAGGATGGGCTGTTAGTACACTTTGCTAAATCATATAGACAGGCTTTTTGTTACATAGAATGACACAGAATACCATACTAGGGTTTTGGTGCTGGTGATTCACCTGAACAAACAAGGGGGATAGAAGATATGCACTACAATAATCTATTTTAGGCTCTCCTCGGAGAAATAGTATTTTGCATTGCTAACTATAATTTTGCATACATTTGCAATTTTGTGACTGTATGTTTGATGGTTGCCTTGTCAGAAAGTTGACACACTTAGTACAAGAGGCTTGAATTGGTTATGGTGACAAGCAAGTGATGACAGCAGTTGGCTAATTGGTGTGTAGGTAAGTGTTCTGCCAGATGCCATAGATCTGGCCTATTTATTATGAAAAGTTATTACAAAGACAGTAGACCTAGCATATTTATTTTGAAAAACATATGGTTAATTTTATGAGCTTCTAACAGTAGATTGTTGTCACATTATACAGCAGTCCTTACAAAATATTTAGTTACATCTAATCTCACAGATTAACATAGTAGGCAAGGGTTCTGGAGCTGGCCACCCACTTTGGTCAACCCAGGGAGCAGATTTGCACTGCGCTGATTCTCGTTAGACCCTATTGAGCGGGCTAGTTTATTGTTTTGCCAAGTGTAATTTTGTACATATTTGTAATATTATAACTTTATGCATGATGGTTACCAGTATATAAAAACTTGAATATAGTTCCATGGTAAAGGTTAGATGCCTTATTGGTTTACTTGGAAGAGTTATGTCAGATTCCTTAGCTGTGAACTGTTTATAAGAAAAAGTTCTAAAAAAGCAAGTAGGCATTACTTACCTGTTGTGAAGAACATGTGTTAAAGGCAATACACTTTCAAGGGCAAATTGTTATTACACACTGATAAAACCCGGAGGTAGACATGCTGTTCCATGGAATTTCTCAGATTTCCTTAGTAGGCAAGGATTTTGGTGTTGATGGCCCACCCGACCAAACCATGGGGATAGACAATTTGCACTAAGGTAATTTTTATTAGAATCTATTAGTAAGGATTTGTATATTATTTTGACAACTGCATTTTGAACATATTTGTAATTTTATTATGGTATACCTGATGGATGCTTTGTTGAAAGGCTTATAACCCCCATAGTAGATTTGAATTGGCCATGTTGTCAAGCCAGTCACAACATCTAGAGTCCTGATTGCTTCACTAGGAAAAGATTCTTCCAGTGCCATAGATCTGCACTTTTTATTATGAAAAGTTATGATAAATGCAGTGGGTCTTTCATATTGATTGCGGAACATATATGTCAAAGTCAATCGGTATTTAAGGGTAAGTTAATATTTCTGTGTTTAAAGCCTACACTTAGCACATTTATTTAATGAAATGTCGCAAATTGCTTTAGTAGGGAAGGGTTTTGGTGTTGGTTACCTCCTCTGCACAAGCCCTAAGGGGAGAAGGTTTGCACTGTAATAATTCTTGCTAGAATCTCTTCTTAGCTGTCTGCCAGGATTTTGTAAGTAGGAAAATCATGAAATAATACATACATACAGATATTTAAATATGTATCTATATCGTCCATAGATGGCTTTTGGGTCGGCTCTGTTCTGCTGTTGGTCTGTCTGTGTGTCAATTATACATTGCTTCCATCCATGACAGCATACTGCATGAGGTAATGGTTCAGTCCACATCAGTCATTGGCTCTTTTGCACTGTGAATGATCGCATTTTCTAATCACATGTACATCCACCTTTCAAGAAGTGCGTTTCAGTGTCAGGGTTGGTTGGCCAGTCCTTTAGTTTTCAGTTTCCTCCTTTTATAGGTTAACTTTCATTTATTTGCTTCTCCTCTTTTTCTTTTAATATTTCACAAGATGATACTACAGCAGTCCACGAAGCACTGACGGGTCAGTTGCGTGCTAATCATTTCATCAGCAGTGTACCACATCTCATGCAGCCACTTTCTCTAAACTAGGAGACCATGATGGAATGCTGTTGTCCACAGTGTACCATTATTTTACCATTCTAAATGGGCAACACTTTGATTCTAAATGTCGCAGCTATGCATGTACTTTAAACCAATGATAGGCTATTTACAATACCTCTACAAGATTGACACTTGCTGCCATGTTTAGTTTTGTTATTGCAAGCATATGCAAGCCATGTTTAGACAGCAGCAGATTTTCTTATTTCTACTTGTGTTCTTTTAATTGATTATGGCTATGTTGTTGTATCTGGGTGTGTTTTATTGCAATTGTGTCAACGAGTGAATGCAAGAAAGAGTCATGGGATAGACGAATGGATGCATGACTATAAAGATCAATGACCTACTGAGTATCTACATCCAATATTGACACAAGGGGCACCTTCATTCATAAGCCAGACGTATTGACATTGCCAATGTTTGTTTAATATGTGATGGTAGGTTGTAAAAACTTTGATACCTTTGACTCATAGCATGTTTCTATGATGAGGCTGTAAATGTAAAATGCTACTGATTGAATACCAACTTCCTCTGAATTGCATGGAGTGAGTTAAGAAAAAGTACAGGGTAGTCATTTACTGCACCTGGATGGCAGACATGTCAATGTTTTAAACAAAGAATTGTAAGTGAATTATAGAGTTCACCTTTGAAATATATTTGTCAAGTGGAAAGGAAACTACAATCGGGTTTCTGAAAGAGGAGGTGAATACTGACTATAGTAATATTCATTAGAAGGTTGTTTACATTTAATTGGCGAAGTCGAAAAATAATGATACATTGTTTGATACCTTTGAAATCTATTTGTACTGTAAGTTGGTTAATAAGTTTGAAATGCCATAGGCCCCTTCAAATATATACTGTACACAAAGTAAAACACACATTGGCAAAGTCAATAGGTCAGGCTTTGGCAAGTGCTCAATGTTTTTTTGAATATATTCAATGGGCAAACAAATGGCAAAATAAAGAAATGAAGGTGAGGCCCAGCAGCCAGTGCTTTATTTGAGCCAGTGGTTTCTGGTGCTTGGCACCGGCACTTAATTGTTAACACCGGCCGGAGTCTATGTTAGAGATTAACACAATAATAATTGTTTATTAAATAAATATGCATTAAAATGACTAATACCTGCTGCTCAAACCATTTTTATATCTTTGGGTGCAAGGAATAGTCTAAATTGCCACACTTGTAGGAGTGTGATGGTCAGTAGTTGTGGTGGTATGACGTTGGCATCACTGGCAGGGTCAATGGGTGGTGCATGCTGCAGTGAACTCCTTTTACAAATTAAATGCACTCCTTTCAGTTGGCTCTGCACATGTTAAAAGGGAAAATACCATAACTCACAGTGCAAAATAGTAAATTGATGAAGAGGGATGACATATTGCCTCATACATAGGTTCTGGAGGACAGAAACAAGATGATAGTGTTGCTTCAACAGACTCATAAGTGAAGAAAGATGGCTGGATGCCTCTGTATGTATGAACATATTTATTTGTTATCATATTTTTTGGAAAACAGGAGGCTAGCAAGCCAGGTAAAGCTGCCTCTACGTCGGACCTAAACAAGAGATTTTGATTAAGAGCAAGTGTATGCATTAACTCTTATACTAGGATTTTTTTAAGGAAAGATCCTCTTTTTTAAATGCATTACATGAGTGTCTAAGTGGTAATGAGTCTCTCATTGGGTCTATGACTGGCAGAGTGAGTGTCTGAGTGGTTCTGTCAGTGGGTGTGAGGGTCTCTGAGTGAGACTGTGAGTAGGTATATGAGTCTCTGAGTTTAAAACTGACTTTGTGCATAAGTCTCTAAGTAGGTCTATGAGTGGCTGTGTAGGTGACTGTATGGGTGTGTGAGTGACTAAGTGGGTCCATGTGTGGATATATGAGTGTCTGAGTGGGACTGTGCATGGGTGTATGAGTGTCTCAATGGGTCTGTGAGTGAGAGCATAACTCTCTGAGTGGGTGAGTGAATGGGTCTGTGACTGGGAGGACGAGTGTTTGGGTAGCTTTGTGAGTGGATGCACAAGCCTTGACTGGATGAATGAGTGGGTGTATCTCTATCTGAGTTAGTTTCTGAGTGGGTGTGTGAGTTTCTCAGTATATGAGTGAGTGAGTGACTGAGTCCATAAGTCTCTGAGAGGGTCTGTGACTGAGTGTGTGAGTGACTGTATGGGTGTGTGAATTGGTGTTTGAGTGTCTGAGTATATCTGTGAGTGGGTGTATCAGTGTCTTAGTGGGTCTGTGAGGTCATATGATAGTGATTGGGTCTGTAAGTGGATGCTTGAGTCTCTGAATGGGTCTTTACATAGGTGTGTGACACTTAGAGTGAGTTTGTAAGTGGGTGCATGAGTGCCCAGGTGGGTCTGTTATTAGGTGTAAGAGTCTTAAGTGGGTATGAGATTGTATGCATGAGGCTAAGAGTGGGTCTCTAAGCAGATGCATGAGTCTGTACATGGCTGCATCACTCTCTGACTGAGTCTGCAAGTGGATGCATAAGTACCTGAATGTGAATGTGTATGTGAGTGGGTGCATGAGTATCTGAGTAGGTATGTGACTGAATGTATGAGTGTGTGGGTGGGTATGTGAATGGGTGTATAAGTATCTGAGTGTGTGACAGTGACCAGTGAGTGTGTAAAAATATACATATTTTTGTATGTATTTTCACCAATATTCGCGATGAATTTTTGATATTCGCAATGTCCCCGCAATGGTACACAGAGTGCTGTGCTGGTGATCGTGGTGTTGTCGCGAATATTGAGTGCGATAAAAAAGATCTATTTTGGACACATAACTTGTGTCACTAACACACCCATTTCTTCAACATGGGATCAGAGTATCTCCACTCTGACCCCCTGTGTGGGCTTTCACACAAATTTTCAGCCCTGGAAACCATTTCCAGACAATAAAATGGCAGCCGCAACTTTCTGTTCCGGTTGCATACAGTCACTCAGAGGATTTGAGTTGGCGCACGCATCTGCTATTAATCACAAAACCACCCGGGAAATATTCACGGCCAGAGGTATATCTATAAATTTCAGCCTAAATTTCTCAAAAACTACTGGACGGATTTGCACCAAATAACAAAAAGTATAATCTGCGTAACAACATCTACCTCTCCGCCAGATTTGGTGTAATCCAGTCTAGCAGTTCGGGCTGTCGGTTTGACAGCGCTTTCCTATGGAAATTAACAAATGCACCCTTTTTTACACCCCTATTTCTCGGTCCCCACTGCACAGATCACCCTCAAACTTTCCATGACAACCAGAAACTACTTTGACACTTGTTTGGAAACATTTTATGAAGATTAGTCAAGTGACACAAAAGTTATAGGCAAGCCAAAAAATGCCTTTCATGTGGAAGGTAGGTCCTAACTATAACTACCTACTGGTGACCGCAAGTAGATAATATGGGTCCGTAAGTGGGTGTGTAAGTGGTTGTATGGGTGTGTGAGTGGGTGTGCGAGAGGTTTTATGGATCTGTGATTGAGTGTGTGAGTGGTTGTGTGGGTGTGTGAGTGGTTCTGTGGATTGTGTCATCAGTGATGTAATTTGAGATGTCATCAGTGATGTCACTAACCATGTCATGAGTGATGTAATATGTGCACTGTATTGCAGGAGCATAAGTTATAGTTAGCTCAGGCAACTATAACTGTTGAATTTCACTGGTTGCATACAAGTGAAATTTAGCCTAACTATAAGATCCCTGTAACCTTTGTTTTTTGCAGTGAATTTCGAAGGTTTTAAAAATTTGATTAGAAAATTAGAACATTGCTATAACCATTGTTTATTTCAGTGAAGTTCTATGGATTATTAATGTTATTTCCTAAATACAACATCCCTAATACCTTTTTTGTGAGAATTTCTATGGTTTTTTAAATATTATTTCCTAACTATAACGTTCCTGTAGCCTTTGGAAGTGGGTCTGAGAGTGGCTGAATGGGTCTCTGAGTGGGTGTATGAGTGGCTGTATCGGTCACTGACTGGATGTGTGAGTGGTTTAGTGGGTGTGTGATTGGCTGTATGGGTCAGTGAGTTGCATACTTCTAAGGTTGACGGGGCAAGGCCAAATGGGCAATGCCGCCAGGTGATTTTACACTTTTGCATACTTGTAATCATTTAAAGGGAGAATCATGAACTCTACTTTTGCCAGGTGAGGTCAAGATAGAACTCACTTGTCACAGTCGCTACAGATTGCACACCGATAGATCAACAATGCATTCACCTTCACCAAGAATTTCAGATTGTTTTCCAATTTGGAATTGCCAAGAAAATACCCTTGCTTTGCCTTCACCAAGCCCAGGAAGATAGGATAATTTCTCCTTTATAGAAGTGGATCTTTAACTGGGATTCTGTCTATGTTTATATTTGTAAGTGCTTGCAGCTGAGGTTTAAGTTCTGTGAAATGAGCATCAGCGCTAGAATGGAACCTCATCTGCCCATTTATCCAACAAGAGTCCACAGTTTTTCACAAATGTAAAGGGGGGCCCTACCCAGACTGATTTTGGCCCCGAGGACCCCATTTCCAGGTCGTGGCTGAGAATTAATGGGGGAGTGAAATGTCAGCCTAACTACACCATTCCTTCAACCTTTGGTCTTTCCAGTAAAGAAAAAAAAAAATATATATATATATATATTTATATATATATATGTGTACGCTCCAAGGTTGCCCAACCCGTTTAAGCAACACTCCAACAGCAACATGCTTTCAAGCCTTTATTAGGTATGGCTGGCATGCCGATTTCCGATTCCTTTAACAGCTTTCCGTCATTCAGCCTGACGCGTTTCGAAGTATAGAAACCTTCTTCCTCAGAGGCAAAGATGTTCTAAAGGTGTGCATTCTGTGCATTTTGGCAATTTAAGGGGCAAGTCCACAGAATGCACACCTTTGGAACATCTTTGCCTCTGAGGAAGGTTTCTATACTTGGAAACGCGTCAGGCGCTGGGACGTTGCT
This sequence comes from Triturus cristatus, assembly GCF_964204655.1. NCBI lineage: Eukaryota > Metazoa > Chordata > Amphibia > Caudata > Salamandridae > Triturus > Triturus cristatus. The sequence goes on from NC_140586.1 coordinate 256,932,024, forward strand.
GAACTGCCTACGTGATTGATATTTCATCTGCGCCTCTTGTACCAATAAAAGGGTGTTACCCATGAACAGCGTCAGAGTGCTTCCCACAACAGGGCAACCTTGGAGCTTCGATATATATATGTATATGTAACACTTACCCTAATTATACTAATTATACTTACTTTAACCAGACTTTCCATGCTTTTCGTGCATGGTAAAAATGTTTGTGGAAGAAAATGTGTAGTAAAGGCATCCGTGGTAATTGTTAGCATTGTAATGTCGAACATCTGTATGGAGGGGCATAGAGTGGAGTGGAGTAGAGCAGCGTAGAGTGGATTAGAGTGGTGTAGAGTTAAGTGGAGTAGAGTGGAGTGGAGTAAAATGACTTGGCATGTTGTAGATTGGATTGGCGTAGAGTGAAGTGGGGTAGAGTGAAGTGACGTAGAGTAGACTGGAGTAGAGTAGAGTGACGTAGAGTGACATAGAGTAGAGAAGCATTGTGCGGTGTGGGGTACAGTAACACAGAATGGCACTGTGTGGAGTGGAGTGGAGTGGTGTGACGTAGAGTAGAGTATAGTGGCATACAGTAGAGTGCAGTAGAATGGAGTGGCATGGAGTGGAGTAGCCTAGAGTAGATTGGAGTAGCATAGAATAGATTGGACTGGCATAGAATGCAGCTGGGTAGAGTAGAGTAGATAAGAGTGGCTGTGGCATAGAGTAGAGCGGTGTACAGTGCAGTGCATAGAGTAGAGTGCCATAACGTAGTGAAGTCGAGCAGTGCTACGTAGATTGTAGTGGCATAGAGTAGAGTGGTGTAGAGTAGAGCAACGTAGAGTAGAGTGACAGAGAGTGCAGTGGCATACAGTGCAGTGGCACAGAGTAGAGTGGTGCAGAGTAGAGTAGAGTGGCATAGAATACAGTGAGACAGTGTTTAGTGGTACAGAGTAGAGTTGAGTGGTGAAGAGTGCTGTTGCATAGAGTAGAGTGGTGTAGAGTAGATTGATGCAGAGTAAAATGCAGTGACATAGAGTTGAGTGGTACTGAGCAGATTACAGTGTTGCAGAGTAGAGTGACATAGAGTGGAAGTATAGAGTGGTGCAGAGTAGAGTAGCATAGCATTAAGTACAGTGGAATAGAGTGGCGCTCAATAAAGTGCAGTGGCATAGAGTGTAGTGGCCCAGAGTAGAGTGGCGTGGAGTACTGTGATATACAGTAGAGTGTTGCAGAGTAGAGTGCATTGGCATATAGGGCAGAGGTGCAGAGTAGAGTGGCATAGAGTGTAGTGATGTAGAGGGGTGTAGAGTAGAGTATAGTGGCATAGAGTGCAGTGACATACAGTAGAGTGGTACAGAGAAGAGTGCAGTGGCATAGAGTAGAATGTTGCAGAGTAGGTTACAGTGGTGTATTGTGAAGTGGCGTAGAGTGCAGTGGTGTAGAATAGAGTGGTGCAGAATAGAGCGGTGTAAAGTATAGTGGTGCAGAGTACAGTGCAGTGGCAGAGAGTGCAGTGGTGTAGAGTACATTTCTGCAGAGTAGCGTGCAGTGGTGTAGAATACAGTGGTGCAGAGTAGAGTGCACTGGTGCATAGTACAGTGGCATAAAGTAGAGTACAGTGGCATAAAGTAGAGGTCAGTACCATAGAGTTCAGTGCCAAAGAGGTCAGTGCCATAGAGTGAAGTGGCATAGAGTAAAGAGTAGAGGCTGGGAGATAAAATAAACAACATGGAATGGGTGTGAGTAGGGGAGAATAAAAGTTACAGGGACAGAGAAATGGGAACAAACTGAAAACACAAGCACTCACATGGAATGCTTGAACACAAAGAAAAAAATTGCTCCAAAAATGGGATAAGTGGAAGGACAAAGTATGTGGTCCATGGTCCAGGAAAGGGCCATATCTAAGAACAAGGTATGACCCACACCTGCCATGATAAACGGGAGCAAAGCAAATGAGATTGGTGCTGAAACTAACAAATGATAAGCTATGGGCAAGCTGTAAGCCCACTGTATGTAAACAAAATGTTTTGCGGGGACAGCGCATGTGTTGTCTAGGTGAAAGGTAAAAATGGGACTCCCTGCAGAATATGAAGCGGGCCTCTGAGTCTCACAACTCTCACATATATTCATTGGATAATAGCTACATGGGGGCCTTCCTCAAGGGTTGTGGGGGCCCTGAACAATTGGGGGTCCTTTGTCTGCAGGCGCTGCTGGGGCCTGCAATACTCCCTTGAAACCCAGTAGGTATGGATATGTATTTTCTAAGTGACAGATTACAAAACATAGGCCTATATGAAAATAAATAGCTGATGGATTACCAATATTTTCGCAAAGAAACAGAATAACATCATAGCAAGCTAACTATGAAGCTGCACATCTCAGACACGACTGTCTAACATCCGGCATGACTACTGTGTACAGACACCATCGCGAGCTCAACACAGTTTTCAAAATGGTGTTTAGCTCAAAAGCAAATCCACAGCCCTGTTACAGATGACTTAGATAAAAGGAACATTGCTAGGGCTATAACTCAGAATGAGCCATTATGAGTATACCCATACAATACACAATCACAACTTACCATTAGCAAACCGTTTTAAAACAACCCTTAGCACCAAATGTTTTTTGGTTGTCTAGAACAGAAAACAACCAGAGTTCTTGAAGTCCTTTCCTAGGTTTTTAATTCATTTCAATGCTAAGGCCTTGCTCTCACTAGCGTGTGCAAATGTAAGTTGCATTTGTGTACTATGCAGAAACACTCATTGTTGCTATAGTTAAAGTTGTAATTTAAAATCCAATGCATTCTAATGGTCCAAGCCTGGGATGTCTAGCATTGGTCCATGAGGACTGGATACATGTCCAGTATTCAGGATGGGCGGTGTAGGAAGGTGGAGTATTATGTGGTGATTTTAGTCTGACTTCACCATGCAATACTATCACAAACCCCAAAGATGGTCCTTAAATTCACAATAATAAACCCTTATCTCAGTCCTGGTAGAGTGGCAAAGAGCAGTCAGGGTTTTCTAGAGGAACATGTGTTCAGCATTTCAGAATACCAACATGGACAATAAGCAATTGACATGATTCGATAGATAATTGACACCAATTTATAAATAAAATTGTATTTTTATCTTAATTTAGACACCAAGATTAACAAAATGGCATACATATACCTGAAATTATAGATTTTACAAGAAAACATAAATCACAGCAATTCACTGCTGCAGAACTCTTGCAATGCGGTCAATGGGAAAAAATGGTAGCGACAATTGGTCGCTTGCAGGTCGAGGTGAGTGGAATTCACTGGGGTAAAGGTGCTGTGGGTCCCTGGACCAGGCCATGACAGTCAGGTTTAATTTCCCTGTCCCACAGAGCCCGGGTGAAGAGTTGTACTCGTTGTCCTTGGTGCTGAACGGTAGCTGAGGTGGTACTGCTTTTAACACTTGGACAGTGCTGGGAGCAAAATAGATGCAAAACCCCAACAATAAGGCCACAGCCATGGTCAGTTGAAGGTGTTGAAGGGTTCCGTCTTGATGCTGCATCGAGCGCCGGGTTTGGTGGCTGGACTGGCGACCAACAAGCATTGGTAGCAGTAAACAAAGCAGATGGATACTTTGACGTCCAGTGGTCCCGGGGAACATGGTAGCTGCTTGAAACTTTGTGGAAAGCAGGAATACAGCCACCACAATGCACAAGACCATCTGGGTTTCGGTGATCCCTCAGAGGGCCCAATGGCCAGTGATTCTTTGAATCTGTAGAGTTGTTTTACCTGAACTTTGCAGGGGACTAGTGTCACTACTCCAGGTGAGTCTGAGGGTGCTTCAGGCTCTCACAGGACCCCTGTGTCTGGGGAAACAGAGCTTTGGCCTAGGATGGGTCTCGATCAGGCAGTTCCAAGAGCATTGCCACAGTGACAGGACAGAGCATCCATCTTTTGGTTTGTGCAAGTCCTTTTGTCGCAGATTCTGGCCTCTTCTTTGTCTTCTCTGATGTAGCTTGATGCTGAACTGAGTTTCTGGTGTCAGGGGTGGCCCTTAATTCCTAGATTTAGGAGTGGATGCAAGTGGCCAATAGGCTACTTGTCTTAGCAGCTAATCGGCCCCTGAGGTGACCACATCCGGGGGTGTAAGTCACCATTTTTACCCAGAGCCCACTATATCCACCACTTTGAAAAATGACAGAAGTCTTCTTTACCCGTACAGACGAGGTAGCCCACCACAGAGTTGTGGCTAGCCTTTTGAGGGTGTACACCTCCTGAATACCTAATTTCCCATCTGTCCAGGCGCAAATGTGCCTGGAGCATTCTTTGGGAGGCAGCCCTGATGCATATCAGAGGTGATTTAGTCTTTGAAGCTCACTGCCTTGAGGTGCCATTTCACTAGCCATCCTGAGAGGGAGAAGACTTGACCTCACAACACAGAGAAGCTGGGGCAACCAGGTGGGAAACCTCTAAGGTAGCCACTTGTTTTTTTTTACAGAGTTTTATATAGCGCGAACTTGACCCAAATCGGGTATCAGAGAGGTGCCATTTCACTAGCCATCCTGAGAGGGAGTTGACTTGACATCACAGCACAGAGAAGCTGGGGCAACCAGGTGGGAAACCTCTGAGGTAGCCACTGTTTTTTTTTACAGAGTTTTATATAGCGCAAACTTGACCCGAATTGGGTATCAGAGCGCTTTACATAGCACCAGTTGCATTACATGAGGACACATTCATTTTTTACATTTTTTATTAGGCACGGGGAGATTAAGTGATTTGCCCAGAATCACAGGATGTTCAGCGTCATTGCCGAGACTCGAACCCAGTTCCCCACATTCGAGGTCGACAGCCCTAGCTGTTAAGCCAACTCCATGGCAATCATCATCAACACCAGATTCATGTCAGGGGTGATGAGGTACTTTGTTTGACACCAAACTCTACATATTTAGGTGGTAACATAATGGAGCTAGCGACCCTGGGTTTGCCCGGGTACTAGCCCATGTTATCATATGGACCGCCTATCACCTATAGTGTACTTAATGGTAAAGGCCACTATAGGGACATATAAGCTTTCACTTTCATGCCCACACCTTTAATATAATGCATCTGCATCCTGGGCCCGGGAGACTTTCCTTAGGGATGAATGACATATATTAAAACAGTGCATTGACTTTGCCACACATGGTGAGGGAAAAGTCGAAATGGAGCAGTTTATACTGTTCCTGCAGTCTGCAATGGCAAGCCTGCTGTGAGTAGTTTAATTAGATCACTCCTGGGAGCATAAACAGTGCTGCATGCCCATGGGACCTTTGTATTACCCATGCCCTGAGTACAACTGGTAAAATGTACTAGTGACTTACAAGGGGATAAAGTCCTTGTCAATTATCGTTGCCAATTTACACATAGCAGTTTTAGGGAGAGAGCACTGGCACTGGGACCTGGTTAGCACACTTCAGTGCACCTTCACAGTTGGAAACCAGCCTCTAGCAGTCCAAATGGGGGCACAAAGTGAAGGGACAGGTACTTACTGTCAAATGGGTTACATTTAGATTAATTGCATTGAAATTTACCTTATTGTATATTCTATCAAATTCGCTATGGGCCTGGCCCCAAAGCACGCGGGACCAGCTGTCTTCACTGCACAGACGTTAGGTACAGTGAAATTTTAGGTTAAAGGAAACAGCAGCCTTGGTATCAGCTCTTCTCTGGACGTGGCCCAAAATGTGTAAATCACCCCCTCTCGAGCTTAGGGTAATCATATATGGTTCACTTTCAGAAAAAACACTCAAAAGGTTTTCTTTGTCAAAAATCTCGTAGATGATACCTAAGATGCCTACTACTTATCAAGGGACTATGCTTAAGTACAATCAATGAGTGACATTGCCATTTAATGCCACAATCACTTTGACACTTGCTCTTCTTTATGTGAGCCATTAAGCTATGGATGTCCCAAGACATTTTTTGTGAATCACTCTCAGCTATTTGGAGTTGGTCAAGTTGCGTCAACCCGTAGCTACTTCATGCCCAGGCTTCTAGTTAGCACACATGGGTGAATTGATTTTCTGTGAACAGTTGATATCTGCCAGATGTAGTAATCTTATGTGACCCTTGGAAAGTGATTGCCTGGATTAGTTACGGTGTGGACTCCAAGCTCGGCTGCCCAGTTAACTCAGGAAGAAAACAAAGAGTAAAGATGAGACGGAAGGTAAGGAGGTATACTGAGAGGCTTCCCATACCACACGTCTTTCCTGCTCAAAGCCACCTCCATTCCAAGGAACCAACTGATAGATACAGAGGCAGCCCTTTTGTACAGACTTTAACACATTCTACCCCCTCACACACACACACACACACACACAGCAAGGGCCGAGAAGCAACACATCTTCACCCTACACGGATACAAGCACAGATACCATGACAACATGAAACCACACACCACAATGGCATGCAAGACACTAAACAGTAAAGAGTCTCCCAAGGGTAACTATGCACACATACATGGAACCATATTACATGTGAAACCGCACCTCCTAAAACTGCTTGCTCTTGACCACGAACTGGCACTATGACATCCCCAGTACCATGGACTTCTCCTGGCTTAAACATTATTAATCATGCAGAATCAAGATTCTTGGCTAGGCGCAAATTCTCACATGAGGCAAAAACAAATATTACTTAATTGTTTAATGCTACTGATTTGCCTTCTGCCTTTCTCTGAACCAGAGTTCTGGAAATGTGTTCAACATTCTTCTGCTTGCTATAGGAAACCTCCAATGACTCAGATCCAGAATATACATCAGCTAATTACATGAGGCGTGGAAGAGGCCACCCACAGGCATATCCACAACAGACCCCCTGGTGGCCACCACAACCATGGCCTTATCCTCCTCCTCCCTTCCATTCAGGTCCACCATTTGGTGGCCCTAATTACCCCCCTTTTTTTGGCCAGGCCAGAGGAAGAAGAGGGCGGCGAAGAGGATACAACAGGGCGCGTGCGACGAGCACACAACAACAACAAGTGAGTTGGGATCCCGCGATAGAACAGAGAGTGACCCGGAGCATGACAGCGTCCATAAACGACCTGACAGCTTGATAGTCAATCTGAGTTCAAAGAATTTGACTGAACTTGAAAGTAAGGTTCTATCTAAGGGAATGGGTTTTGTTCCTACTAAGTTAGGTGACAAATTTTTGACTCATAAAGAGTTTTCGGACTTTTTTCGGAAAGTTAGATTACACTTCTTTTTTTCAGATAAAGATAAATCTGAGATGAGTCTTACACAGAACACAGGATTGAGAAATAAATCCACTTTCGTACCGTCTCTACAACAGATACCTTCTGAAGTACACACCTTTGAGAAGGCAGTTCTGAAGGAATATGAACTAAGTTTGCAATCCTAAAGTAACATTCTGCAATATATCTAATATAGAACGCAGGTGTATTCAAGAATTGAGCAATGATTTGAACATCACGATTAAACCAGCAGATAAGGGCGGAGCTACCGTCATTATGAACACGACTGATTATCGGAATGAATGCCTTCGACAGCTAGGTGATGCGAAGTTCTATACGCAAATTGGCCAAGACCCTACTTCCAGGTTGCAGACATGTATTGGTACTCTGGTGGAAGAAGGAAGGCAGGAGAATTGGATAACCAAGAATGAAGCTGAATTCTTGGTGCAGTCACATCCCAAGACTCCTGCTTTCTATATCCTTCCTAAAATACATAAGGTCCAGAGACCACCTCCTGGTAGACCGATAGTCTCGGGCATTGGCTCAGTTTTGGAGCCTTTGTCCAAATTTGTGGACTATTTTCTTCGCCCCATGGTAGCAGAGATGCCGTCCTATATACAGGACACTAAGCATGCTCTGTCTCTTCTGGACACAGTCTCTTTTGATCCGGCTACGTCTTTGATGGCATCGTATGACGTAGAGTCATTATATACAAACATTCCACAGGATGACACCTTACAAATCATTGCACTCCTGTTAGAGAGTCATCCACGTGATGATCAGACACCAAACACCTTTGTGATGCAGTGTGCCAGGCTGGCTCTGAAAGAGAATTTTTTCAGCTTTGAAGGGAAACTATATTGGCAAACGACTGGCACGTCTATGGGGAGTACCTGTGCTCCCAGTATGGCCAATCTTTATATGTATCATTTTGAGACCAGTACTATTTTTGATATTAACAATCCCTTTTCACACCAATTGAAATTGTGGAAACGATACATAGATGATATCCTGGTCATCTGGGAAGGTGACCAGGGTTCTCTAGATGCGTTTTCCATGTGGCTGAATACACGAGATCGCAATCTGAAATTCACTGGTGAATCCAGCAACAACACTCTTTCATTTCTGGATTTGCGACTATATCCCAAATATGGTAAAATCCAGACTGAATTGTATCAGAAACCTATGGCGCGAAATTCATTGTTGAGTTTTCATAGCTTTCATCCTCGTGCACTCCTGAATAATCTACCTGTAGGTCAATTCTTGAGATTACGAAGGAATTGTAGTGAAATAGCAAGATACAAACTACATGCTAAGAATTTGACTGATGAACTAATATCTCGTAACTATCCGAGTAAATTAGTACATGGTGCCAACAAGAGAGCACGTAATAATCATCGGGAGGCTCTGTTGGAATCCTATACTAGACCTGAGAACAAAAGGATGGTCTGTGTCACCACTTTTCATGATCAATCCAACAATGTCAAAAGAGCTGTCAATAAAGCTTGGCATATCTTGAATACAGGTAATTTGTCCCTGGAAAGACCTCTTTTTGCTTTCAAGCGGAGTAGCAATTTAAGAGATATGCTAGTACACACTAGACCCAGAACTGAAACACGAGATAAAAGTCAGCCGACCATATGGGGTGCAACACCAGTGGTAGGACATTTCCCGTGTGGCACATGTTCCGTTTGCCCTTTTACTCGTAAAGTGACACAGCTTGACCTAGGTCTTGAAACACCTTGGACATTACATACACATACCAACTGTAACACTAGTGGGGTCATTTATATGATCACCTGTCCATGCCTACTGGTATATATTGGAATGACCACTAGGAAGGTCAAACAAAGAATGATTGAACATCGGAGTGCGTTCCGATGTAAAAAAACTAACACCTGCATGACTAGACACTTTGTTGACAAGTTACACACGGAAGATGATTTTACATGGGTTATTATTGACAAACCTAAATACCATGTCAATATGGGTCCTTTGGAGAGAGTTCTGTTACTTAGGGAACAAAGGTGGGTGTTTCGCTTGAAAAGCCATATTAATGGTTTGAATGAAGACATACCGTGGAATACATTATAACTCTGAGATTTTGACAATCATTTGTCCTATCTAAAATGTTCCACATATTGCTGTTTCTTCACATGGCTGCGGTATATCCCATATATATTGCCCTTTTAAGTCTACATATCTCGATAATTTCCTGCCCCATAACACCTTTGTGAACCGTAGATTCATATGATAACTATGAAAAATATCTCCTTTTTGTGCCTTTTTGAGTCTAAGAAGTCTTCATATTAGATATGAGACGAGTAACTTCTCATTATATTTGCTTTGATGGCATGTGATCAGGCGATGCATTCTTCATGGAACAGATGTGTTTATACTGGTAGACAGAAAGTTAATCCTGAACGTGGGTCCTCCCCTTCTAATTACACAAATAGATGTAGTAATAAACCTGCTAACTTCATATCCCAGAATACATTTGATGCAGCTGAGCTGAGTACTATTTCCAGGTTTTGCTTCCCGAAAGTAGTTTTCTATTAATATAGAGGTATCAAGGCGAGCGCCTAAGTTTAGACAGAAGTATACATATACATGCACCTGTTAATTACGATGGTTGAATCAGTCCATTTCGTTTTGTGACGGCTATTCTGAACGATGAGGCTCGTGCAACCGGAAGCAATTTGGTACACTTCCGGGTTACACGGCCGGGACCCAGGAAATCAATATTTAAGAGAAGGGCTTTACAGCAGACGTCGTCGGCTCCATTTGGGAGAAGTTGGCGGTGTAACCTGGTGAGCTATATGTTTATTTTTATAGACCCCTGTGTCAGAGATGGTGACCTCTGAGTTCACGATCTATTACACGAGTGTCTCATAGCCAGTAAAATGGGCTTAACACTCGGTTGTGGTTTGCTTAATTGTTTGGGGATTAACACTCGGCTGTGGTTCGCTTGTTTGTTTGGGGAGTAACAGAGTGGGGAACTATACACGTGAGAGGTGTATATGCCCTCTGTGTGACGATAAGAATTGCAGGAATATGTTAACATTTGTTGATTTAATGATCGCTTACAAAAGAGGGGAAACCAACTAAAATCGAAAAGAAAGAGGTGCTGTCTCTTTTGAGTGAACGAGAAGAGGATTTTTCACTCGTTTTGTTCTGTTGTGCTCCTCTATTCCTTGTATACTTTGGACAATGCCCATACTGGAAGTCATTTTGATTTTATGTGCAGTATGTTGCTATATTGAGTTGCCTCATTGGTAATATGCTGTGTTTGATCATGGTGATAAGTAGTATACTTTTGTGTTTCTTACACTTTTAGATACCCGCTTAACATAAGGACCAATAAAAGGTATTGGCAGGTATTGATCTGCTTTAAGGTGAGAATTATATATATTTTTTTTCATCATTGTTTGGTGTTTTGCGTCACTGGGGTGTTATTTGGCACTGATTCCACATACACTGGGTGAGAGACACGTTAGGTATATGATACAATTTAAGATATTAAAGTGTGTTTTTTCTTGTTACAGTAAGAAGACCAAACTGATGTTGGTCTCTCCACACCTACGAATTATAAGTATGGTTTTTACTTTTATCATTTTTAAGCAGAGTGACAAGACATTGGTCCTGATGAATGCCATGAATTCACCTCGGTTTGGCAGAAACATGTTGACCTGACCTAGTCAGATAGGAAACATCTTATCCCTATCGTCACACTCCTTATTTTAAGATCCATCCCTAAGGGAGAGCCAATAAATAATTTTTCGCCTTAGAGAGTTGGTTTTAAATCACTTTTGTTATTATTTGCACTCTGCCCCCCATTCACATACTCACATTGGAGTTTCAAAGCACCTCAGCTCCTCTCCTAAGGGAGAGTAGAAGCCCACACAGTGTACCTTGCGGACACTGTGTGCAAGAGGGGACCCAATGATGAAGCATGTCACCATCTTGGTGAGTGAGGGTTCTCGTCTTTAAAAACTAATATTTTTGAAGGTGTGTTTTTTGTGCTTTTTTTGTAACTAACCCTTTGATATCCTCCCCACTACGGTATATTTATGTGAGTCGACTTCTCCTGGCTTAAACATTATTAATCATGCAGAATCAAGATTCTTGGCTAGGCGCAAATTCTCACATGAGGCAAAAACAAATATTACTTAATTGTTTAATGCTACTGATTTGCCTTCTGCCTTTCTCTGAACCAGAGTTCTGGAAATGTGTTCAACATTCTTCTGCTTGCTATAGGAAACCTCTTCAGTCTTCACTTTCATCACCTTGAAGGCAAAATATAATTTAGAGATTAAATTTCAGACCTACCGGATATTTGGACTCATACCATGTTACCTAATTTCTCTGCCACCCATCCTGAAGACTTCCTGCAGTGAAAGCTTTCTGTTCGTGTGGCGTAACTATGCAAAACCTGGGTGGGCAATGTCCAATAAATCTTTCTTTCATAAACATGAGTGAATTTACATTTATCATTTGTAGTACGGTGTTGAGTTGGGGGTGATAGAGGGCAGTAAAATAATTTTTAATACCCCGATCAATCAAAATGAACAAGCCTCTTTTTTTCAAATTGTAGTTTGTTATCACTCACCAAAGGTGTGTGCAACATCCTCAGTCAAACATTTTATTACAGTGACAGAGGTACAGTGACACATAAAGGGGCATATTTACAAGCCGCAAATTGCCACAGGAACATGTGCTTTGTCTTATTTACAAGGCAGCGTTAAGCCGCTTCACCTGGCTTAGCGCTGCTAAATAAGGCACCCTTTCACGCTGTACTTGGCATGAAAGGGGAGGGCAATGGGTGTTGCGGTGGGCGTTCCATCGCAGCACCCATTGATTTTGACACTGCCCTCCTATTTACAAGGGCAGCGTAAATATGAGATAGCACCAAAGTTGTGTTAACAACAAGTGGAGACAAGGGGGGGCTTTTTACAGGTCCAGCATACGTGCCCTGATACTAATAACAAAGAAAGGAGTATGCAGTTCCTACCGAGATTATAAGTGGCTGTAAGTTAAAGTGCATCAGAGTGGCTTATCCAAAGGGGGAATAGGGAATTCCTCCTTTCGGATAGAGTGCCCTCACACACCCAGCCCGCTGGGTGTCATGCTTCATCATTGGGCATGCTCCTCGTAGGGTTGGCGGGGCAGTACCCGATGGGCACCCTCAGTGGGGGCTCTTTGGCGGAGATTTTTTTACCCTTGCCGTATGGTGAGTGTGGGTGAGGGTCCTAAAGTGTAGAAGTGTAGTGTTGTGTAGTGGTTACTAATAAGGACCAAGTGAGTTAAAACAGGGTAAGGGGGGTCAGGGCCACAAATTTTATAATCCTGCCTCCCACCCTGATTAAAAGAGAGTGGTGGTGACTGTCTACAGTGATGTTATAGGCAGTTGCTCTGTGTGGTCAACATGTTTCTTGCCTAATATGTCCCAAAAATAGGATCAGGCGGCAATTCTTCAGGACCAAAAAAATTATATTAGTTTAAATCTGCACTGAAAAGCTGGTAGTGTGGTGCAATGACCTAAATATTACCAGTTCGTAGGCACCAGCGGCGTGAGGTGTCCGTAGGTGCAGTAGCCAATCTAAAGATAAAAACACAATTTATAAAAACAAACAGTCACATATCAACAGGTTGGCCCAATAAGGGTTATGTCATAGCCCAACAAGTTGATCATATTAGAAGCTGCCTTTTAATCTAGCCAAGCAATGTGGTGCTTACTCCAAGTTGGAGAACAGGTCATACATGTGGCTTAATCCTGTTAAAATGTTGGGCATGGAGAAACCCACAAATCCTGCAAAGAACTTTAACAGCACAGCATTTGGGAAAGAGGTAAGTATTTATCGCATAGAGCATGAGATCTAGCCACTCACCTAACTATTATTCAAGACTGGCCCCATCAGTTAGCGGCATCGAATGGGCACGTTTAATCAACGTGGTTTCCTGGGTAAACAATGGGATGTGCAAAGGGATTAAGAGTAGTTCAGTTAGAAATTGCAAGTGGATAGCAATTGGAGACTCCAGAGGACCCAGCTTTAAGTGGTAGCATAAGTGGGGCATCACACCAATTGTTAGAAGTACAAGCGGTCTGCCGTCTCGGTCAGAATATTGATGCAGGCAGGGAGCGAGAGACGTGCCCTGGTCAGGGTGCGATCCGTGATGGATTTGGCGTCCCGTCCGACCCCATATCGCAGTGCCACTCCTGCTAGCATACAGATCGGTTTGCGCCCAATGACCATAGCCAGCAGTTTGCGGACTCATAAAACTTCACAGGACGTTACCAAAGTCGGCGGGATGTCCGCTGTTACGTATCTTAAGCGTTGGCGGGTCTTCCCTCGGTCGTTGCATCGGCAAAGAAGATAGGGTCAATACTTACAGAGACTCGCGCCCACTCGGCGGAGGACCTAACCTGTGCTGCCGGTTCCTGAAGGTGATTATCACCCCGGTTCCTGCTACAGTTAACCCAGCGGGATCGGTGCATGTCGTGGGCGTCAGTGTTGTGGTGCGGGAGCTGCAGTGCTGACCGCCACTATCCTCAGTAGTGTAAATGGCGGCCATATTGGATGTAATGCAAGCCCTTCAAAGTGAGCGCCATATTGGAATGGTTATTGTGGGAAGAGCAATGGCCGACCAATTTGTGAAGACATTGCTGGAGGGCCCAAAGGTTAAAGTTTGGGCCAGGATGTTGAAAACACATGAGATATCATCAACACCTACTGGTTTTAGTAGATTGATTAAACTGAGATGTCTTACTTAACAATTGGGGCATATTGTTGTAGAAGGCCCCGTGAGTGTTCAAGCCTTAGCCTAAACTGCTCAAGGTGTGTATTTTGATGAGCTGATGCGTATACGCGTGATGTGCCTCTGACAGTCAATGACGGTGTACTGTGCGTGACTGTCGCTCTTGTCTGTGTTTATGATTATGAAGGAATGCAGGTAATCATAACAGTGGAGGAGGATCCCAGTAGTAACTAGATATGGGAAAGTATGGTAATGTGGTACTACACTAGTTATCACCCTGATTTATGGTTGTTTAGGGTGCTCCATGGGATATCCTCATTTAAGCCATTTTTGTCCAAGCCTAGCCGGTGTACCCAGCGGTGTTCAATTTTGAAGAGCGCATTAGGGGTGATTGATGCATGTGCTTCCAGGATTACCCATCTTAGTGTGTCACAGGTATGGTTACTTGTAAGGAAGTGAGTGTACAGACGTGTTGTAGTTTTGTGGCACCTGATGTTGCTCTTATGCTCAGTAATGCTGGTTTTAACAGTTCTAGTAGTCATCCCCACGTATTTGAGGTCACATGGGCAGGATAGTAGGTAAATGCAGTTAGTAGTGTTGCAGTTTGTGTGTTTCCTCATTTGCTCAAAATTATCTCCTTGGTATGTTTAGTCTGCACCAAAGTTAGCAGCAACATTGAAGTTACAATACACCATTTAAAGATTGAGTATGTGCAGGAAGGGACACCTTCCTGCGCATAAACCATCATTCCCCTCTACCCAGGCACCCAGGTTGCTTTTTAAAAATCCCTGTTCTAGAATATTTAGTACAAATTCAACTTTGCCAATGAATTGGGTTTTTAATCAATATTTTAAAAATTCCAAGAATAAGATCTAGCTGTTTTGTAAGTGCATATAGCAACATTACATTGAATAGTGTATCCTAATCTTTCATATGGAACAGCTATCCATGCTACAGTGTAAATAGCGCTTTGGGCCTTTTCACTGTAATTATATGTTTAACATGAAACTTTTACATGTCTTTCTCTTAAATACACTTCCCCCTGTCTTAATGGGGAAGTAAGTCTGACTTAGAAGTGAGTTAATAATATTTAAAAAGAGGGTTTAGGGCTATCAAAATGTGTCTTTCTGACAGGCCAAGGTTGCAGTTAAAACCTGCAAGACTGTGCTACAGATGGCACTCCTGCAGTATGGTTTGCCCTCTCACTGAAGTGGATGGCACAATGTGCTCTGCGGCACACTGGTGGCATTTAACTTAAAGGCCCTTGGTTCAGGTAAGTACCATACACTAGAGGCTTATAGGTAGGATAAATATGCCAATGAAGTGCAGGCCAATGCCATCATGTTGAAAGGGGAATCACAGGCACTTTACCTCTGACTATCAGGGGTGAGGTGCACAGAGTTCAGCAACCAACAGAATAGGGTTCAGTGAAAAGATAAAAACATATTGGAACGGGGGCGTGGCTTGGCGCCCGAAGGAGATGGCGGCGTTCGGCTAGGAGCTCCGTCCACACCAGGGTCTACCGGCGGTTCGCGCCTCAATTTCCACCAACAAAGGGCAGTCTTCCCTGTCGGAACATGCCAGGATCATTTTTAATCCTTTTTCGGCGCTGAGGCACAGTTATTTTAGGACTTACAGCCCATTTTATTTTCGGTCGCGGCTCGTTATCGGCCGCGTACACCATCTTGTTTACTCCCGCCTGTGATCGCCTCAGCAGCGCGCCTTACCGCGCATGGATCCCCTGGACGCCTCACGCTTTTACTACTGTCCCCAGCACCTCCTGAAGCACAGATGTGGATAACCTGCACTCTAAGGTGACTTTTCTCTTCTCTATCCAACTATGATTATTTTCGCTGCCTTTTTCAGCTGACTGGAATTTTCAATTTTCTTCATATACGGCGGCCATCTTTATGACTCTAGCCTCCAACATTTTTTACTCCAATTCTGTGGCCTGGCATTTTCCTTCCTTTTTTTAATTTGCTCCCTGGTCCTTTATCAGCTGGGCAATAAGATATTTTTTCTTTTTTTGACCTCACGTTCCATTAGCGTGCTGATGGCGCATTGCTCCAGTCAAGTTCAAAAACGTAGTTATATTAAGAATTCCAAATTATTCACGGCACTGGCTCATTTGGAAGCTTCCCAGTCCCTATCTTCAACCGAGATGACATCAACTGCGGACATCTCCTCACAGCCTTCGGCAAAAGTGAACTCTAAGAGGTTAAAGAAAGACCCGCCTTCGCCTCCTAAGTCCTCTTCGCCCATCTCAATGGAGCTAATCCTCGAAGAGATACGGGCCCTGCGCCCTTACATGGAGGAGACGAATGCTAAATTGCAGATTCTCACTGACAATTGGGCTTCGATGGACGAAAGAGTGTCGTTGGTGGAGCGCGACGTTTCCTCTCTTCAGGAATCCGCGTCCAAGATTTCCCACATGCACACGCAGATTTCCTCTCTTCAGAAGCAGGTGGAGGACCTTGAAAATCGCAACAGACGTAACAATCTCCGTCTTTATGGCTTGGTGGAGGGTTGTGAAGGAAATGATCCCATCAGTTTTTTCAAGTCCTTTCTCCCGAAGCTTCTTCACCTACCTGAAGACACTTCACTGAATATCCAACGTGCCCACAGGCTTGGTCGAGCTTCCTCCTCTCCTTCCACGTCAACGAAGCCTAGAGGTGTAATAATGTACTTTCTAGAGTACACAGACTTACTGAAAGTCCTCTTAGCCGCCAAAGCCTCTCCTCGCCTCACATGGTCAGGCTCCACTTTGTTCTTTGCGCAGGATTATGCCAGGACCACTGCAACTCGTCGCAAGACCTTCCTAGATATGAGACCTGACCTTCGCTCCATTGGTGCCAGATATGGACTTTTTCATCCTTGTCTATTTAAGGTCACTCATAATAATAAGACTACGACATACGAAGATCCTGCACGACTTCGAAGTTTCCTGAACTCCTGTGGTCAACCTGACATGGAGATAGCTGGTCCCTCTTCCCACCCACCATGACTTGTTTTTGTAGTTGCAGTTTGACTCTCTAATTTGTTCTGCTTTAATCCATTCATTTTTTTTTTTGCAGGTTCTTCAGATTGTATGACTTCTAGTTAAGATTATATTTTTCATTTTTTCATCTGATAATGTTGTTCTGGCTCCTCAGTTGGCCACATGTTTGTTTCTTATCTTTGTTGTATTCGAGTTTCTAACCATGCTCTTTTTCTCCCCTCACAGATCATTGTTTTGCGTTCCGTTGTGTTATCTCTGGTTGGACGTCTCCCTCACCCCGAATGCCTTGCCTCTCCCAGTTGGCCCTACCTCCCTCCCCTCATCTCCACGTGTGTTTCCGCTTGTCCCCAGTACCTGATTGTATTTTTCCCCTGCTACCCCCCGTAAGTACCCTTTATTCCTTATTTATCATGTTTTGCTATGTTCTTCATCTTCTTATCTTACCTCTTCCCTCGTTACTTTCAGATTTATTGGTGTCGTTACCTTTTCCTTGGCTCTCCCCCACTTCTCTTTCGTCATTCCTTCTTCTCCCCATTGCATACTGGCTCTCTTGCTCGTATTCATCTCCCTTTACCTATTTGATTCTCCCTTGGACCTTATTTACCACTATTTCTCAGAATTATTGTATCCTCTTACCATTCTTTCTATTTTCTTGGCTCTCTCCTATATTTATGGCTTCACTGGTTCTTCTCTCATTTTTTCTTCTTTCCTTATTTCATCACGTCAGTTCTCACTTCATTCTTTTTCTTTCTTGTGCCCCTGCTCGCTACGAGGCATTTCCTTGCTGTCCTACTCTCCAATTTACCCACTTTTTGATTAATCCTTAATGTCAGTTCGAATTATATCCTGGAATGTTAAAGGTCTGCATTCTCCTATCAAGAGACAAAAAATTCTCTCTCATTTAGCCAAATTAAATGTAGATATTGCCTTCTTACAAGAAACACATCTGTCTGATGATGAAGCTGCTAAACTTAAGAGAGGTTGGGTGGGTGCTGTATTTTCATCTCCGGGTGATGGTAAGAGAAATGGTGTGGTTGTACTGGTTCGCAAATCTCTTGCTCATTTGCTCTTAGCTTCTGAATCAGACCCTGAAGGTAGATGGTTGTACGTCAAACTCTCCTCAAAAGGCGTCCCTCTCTCCCTCCTTAATATCTATGCCCCTACTGGTGGTGATCAGGTTTTTTGGCGCGCAATGGCCTCCCGTATTACTGAATATATTGATGATAATTTTGTTTTAGCAGGTGATTGTAACCTACCCCTTGATCCTTTTTTAGACAGAAACTCCAAGGCACCTTTTATCCCTAATAAATCTCACAAGCTTTTCACTCAAGCGATATCCCAACATAAGCTCATTGACGCCTGGCGTCTCTGCAACCCTACCTCTAAAGAATTCACCTTCTATTCCTCGACTCACCACTCCCAGTCACGTATTGATTATGTTTTCCTTTACCACCATGTGTCCCAATCCCTCACCCACGCTGACATAGGCCCCATCTTATTTTCTGATCATGCCCCCGTTTCGATAAACATTGATATTTTACCCAAGTCCACTGGACCAAAGAGATGGCGCTTCAACAACACCTTACTCCTCGATCCCAAATTCTCCGCCTCCTTTGTAGACTTCACCACAGAATTTTTCACCATTAATGATACACCCACTATGCCTGTCCACGTTGTCTGGGACGCCTATAAAGCAGCAGCCAGAGGTTTTATTATCAGCTTTGTAGCTACTAAACGCAAGAATGCTCGTAAACGCACCAGTGACCTCCTTTGCACGATTAAAAAGTTAGAGCATTCCTTCTATACATCCCACTCGCAAGAAAGTTTGACTGCTCTCATTGCTGCTAAGATGCAATATAACAAACAATCCACTGAGGATGCTTCATTGTATTTGTTGAAATCCAGTTCTAAATTCTATGGAGGTAAGAATAAGGCGGGGAAGGTCTTAGCCAATTATTTAAAAGTCAAACAAAACAAACTGAATATTGAATCTGTCTACGATGTTAATTCTGTTTTAAAGCATACAGATGTTGATATTTTAGAGCAATTCTCCCAGTTTTATTCCAAACTCTATTCTTCTGAGACGCACCCCACTGCTCATTCTCTTGCTACTTTCTTTGCCACCATTCAACCACCTTCCAATTTCCCTGTTGATTTATCCGCCCTTGAATCACCAATCTCCAGCGATGAATTACTTACAGCACTTCAGTCACTCAAGAAGGACAAGGCCCCTGGGCCAGACGGATTCACAGTTGAATTTTATCTGCATTTCTCCAAATTGTTGTTACCCAGACTCCACTCCCTTATTGATTCCTTCATATTAATTGGCTCTTCCTCAGGTACATTCTCAGACGCCCACATTTGTATCATTCCCAAAGAAGGCAAAGACACCCAGTACTGTAAGAATTACAGACCAATTTCTTTGGTCAACATTGATTATAAATTGTATGCCAAATCTCTCGCCATTAGATTGGACCCCTATCTTCCCGAGTTGCTAGGCCCTGAACAGTCTGGCTTCGTCAAAGGTCGCTTCATCACAGATAACACCAGACTTTTGTTTAATGTCCTTTCTAAATCTCCACAGTTCCAACATTCACTAGCAGCCATTGCCCTAGATGCAGAAAAAGCGTTCGATAGGGTGGAGTGGACTTTTCTTTTCTCCGCCCTCAAATGGTTTGGATTTGGCCCACGTTTCATCTCTTTTATCTCCTTCCTTTACTCCAGCCCTAGAGCGGCGGTTTGCGCTAACGGTCTAGTTTCCTCTTTTTTCAATCTAGGTAGGGGCGTTCGTCAGGGATGCCCTCTTTCCCCTTTTCTTTTTAATTTGGCCCTGGAACCTTTTCTTTCAAAGCTTCGTCAGAATCCCAACTTACACGGCTTCCAAGTTTCCCACACTAACATTAAACTTGCTGCCTACGCAGACGATATTTTATTATTCATGTCTAACCCCACAACTTCCATTCCCGCATTTCTAACTGAAGTCCATGATTACTCTCAGATCTCAGGTTATAAGCTAAACAATGACAAGTGTGAGATTTTACCCCTTACTAAGTTCACTTTTAAACCGGACTTTATGGCGTCCAATTTTACTTGGAGCCCCTCACACATCAAATATCTAGGTTTACACATTACTTCCTCCCTCTCTGACACTGTTTCGTTGTGCCTCAATAAATGCATCCAGAAACTATCCGACCTCACTTCCAGATGGCACCCATTATACCTCTCCTGGTGGGGTCGTCTTGATACGATTAAAATGATGCTCTCCCCGTTAGTCCTCTACACCATCTCCAACATCCCAATTCCTATCCCTGCTAAGTTCTTTAAGAAAATTAACACTATTCTCTCTTCCTTTCTCTGGCCCGGCAAAAAACCACGTATGTCCCTGCTCAGATTGCAACTCCCCAAGTCTGAGGGTGGAGTTAATTTTCCGAATTTTCCCGCTTACCACAAGGCATTACTTCTGCGGCAAGCTTCCCATTGGCTGCAAGACCCTGCCGAGCCGTCCCCCTTATGGGTTATCATTGAGCGACTTTCCTTATCCCCCTTCACTTTTGCTGAATACCTCTCATTCTCTCGTAAGCCTCACTTTTCCTCCATTCCTATCCATAAGTTTACAGCCAAGCTGCTTCTCTCCACCTCCCCAGGCCCCCCTTCCTCTGTAACAGAGTTTCTTAACTCTACTATCTGGCACAACAACAGCATAACCATCAATCGCAAGCCCTTTTACTGGAAAACCTGGAGACAGAGGGGTTTAATCTGGGTATCTCAACTCTTCTCTAATTCTGATTTCTTATCCTTCTCCGTTCTCAGCCAACACTTTCATCTTCCCCGTTCTTTTGCCTGCAAGTATCTTGCGCTTAAAAATGCAGTCATGTCCACTTATGCTCTTCTCTCTAACCCCCGCGTGCATCCTCACCCTCCCAATCCTACCTCACAGCTTCATTCCTTCTTGCGTACTCACCCTACAGCCTCCTCATTATACCACTCATTTCATACAATCCTCACACCTAGACCAAAATCCAAAGTTGAGGAACAGTGGGAATCTGACCTTGCCATTTCTTGGCCCACCTCCCTTTGGGATAAATTATGGACCAAACTTCGCAAGACATCTAGAGCTGCTTCCCTTACACAAACTCTTTTCTTCATATACAACAGACTTCTCTTTTCTCCCCAGGTGTTGCATAAGAGATTTTCTTCTACACCGGATCTCTGTTGGTCCTGTTCTGCTCCTAACGCCACTCTTTTTCACATGCTTTTCTCTTGCACTTTCACGCAAGATTTCTGGACACTAGTCTGGGCCCAAATCAATGCCATATTCCACACTACATCCCCCTTCTCTTTTGTCAATATTTTTTTAGGGAGCCTTTCTCCTTGTTGGGATGACACTGATCTTAACACGCAAATTGTTGATTTGTTGTTAGCTGTTGCTTTCCAGCAAATCACCGTCAACTGGAAAAACTTTGCGAATATTTCTTTTAAAGCATGGTGGTACAATGTTTGTTATAATCACAGGCTAGATACTGTTTTTGTGCACCCCCTTAGTTTAGCTGCTAAACGACATGATTTATGGCTTCCTGTAACCTTGTACCTAGATACCTGTGCTAAACGCTCTTCTCATGTATCACCTATTCAGCAAGAGGTCTCTAAGCCTCCTTGAGTGACATTGCTTTTCATTTGCACTATTCTCTCTATATAAGTTACTTTATTGCTCATTATTACCAACGCTGTTTTTTGTTATTTAGCCTCAAACTTTTGTTATCCTCTGATCAATTGTATATTTTCATTACCATGTTTTACTTTTCTCCTCTATTTGAAGATATGTTTGTATTCTTTCTCATGTATTGACACCTTTACTTATTCAATAAAAACCTTTTGAACTTTAAAAAAAAAACATATTGGAACAACTATGCAGAAAGGACAGATTTCAATCCACTATTTTATGAGCACTGTCCTTCCTACCTCCTAATGACTATGTTGGTGAGAGCTATTCACGGGAAAATAAAAGTGCTTCGCTGCAGGCAAATTTTCACAGAACCGTGACAATCGGTGACATATTTTTTGTGTCTTTCTTTCCCAACTTAACCAGTTTTAGCTGTTCTTCGTGCGAGGGTTCTCTGCTTCTGTGACAAGCATTCGCTATCAGAATAATTTCAGCCCTACGGCAATGAAACATGCGCCGCTTCCACTGTGCCAAACAAAACAATTGTAGAAATGTCTATCCTTCACACAATGATTTTATTAAAGGCATGTTTTGAATTCCGCACAGTGGAATTAAATTAATGATCTGCGTCATATCGTGTGGTATTTGAGGCATGTTCTTGTCTTCGGCGATGCGTTTCACTTTGCATTGTTAATTTTACCTCAAATAGTAGGCGATACAACGCAGAACAATGATTTAATTCCTGCTAATACAGAGGTGCTCACTGTTCCATGAACAGCAATCAAAGAGCTAATCTTGAGACATTACCATAACACACACAGCAGCAATAGCAGCCTCTCTACAGCACACTATGCTGCTCGGTGTCTGTACATAATGCAGTTATTGATAGTAGAATGCAGAAAGCCATAATGACCTCAATAATGACCACATTTTATTGTTAATTTCTTGATATCGTGTACGTATTTGCCATACCATAGCTCGGGCTGCATTGCATCCTTAGGTTTGACAAACAAAAATGTTGAACAAGTGGCCCATGAACAAAGCTGAGTACATACGGGGCATATTTATAATAACTGACGCATCCCTGCATATCAGCAGGGATGCGCCAGTTATTTTGCGCCCCAGCTCCGCCACCATGGATGCGCCGCATTTATAATGCGGCGCAACATGGGGCAAATACGGCACAGATGCGTCACGCATCTGTGCCGTAAAAGTGGTGCATTGCTGGAGTTGCGTCGCAAGCTCAGCTCCAGCAATGCTCTGGGGGGCCCTATCTGCACAATGCTGCGTCAATCCTTACGCCTGCTTCAGGCTGGCGCAGGGTTTTGACGCAGCATGGGCTCAAAAGTGACTGAGTGAAATCTTGTAGATTTCACGCAGCCACTTTTAGGAGGCGTTCCTGCGCCGGAACGCCCCCACCTGCCCTGGAACGCCTACATGTGGTGCAGGGCTTTACAACGTGACGCATCTCCCAGATGCGTCACGTTGTAAATACCCCGCACCATGGCGCAGGATTTGCGCCGCTGCTGCGTCACAAAAGTGACGCAACGGCGGCGTAAATGAGGCGCAAGTCAAACATAAATCTGCCCCAGTGTTGCGACTGCAAAAATAATCGTGAAAAGGTAGCAATCCACACACAAACAACAGGATGATATCAGGGTTTTCTAAATAACTCTTACAAAAGATAATCTGTTAAATGAATTTACAACTAGCGGTTCACTGAAATTTGCAAATAGTAAAAAAGTCTCCTGTCTTCAGCTGGTGAAATCACAGACCCTGTGGGCTCAAAGTGAGGAGAGGGGGCAAGCTACAGCCAGAGGCCTGGTCTAGACGCCCAAGGCTTATGATCTCCAGAGTCTTGGCCACACTGCTGCAAGCATAGATATGGATTGGCCTAAATGACTGTGATAAAGGAAGTGACATCACGCACCCTTGACCACCTGGTGATATCACAGGATCCTCATCATACCTGTCAACTTGTGGTACAATCACATAGTGTGAGGAGAGGGCGAGGCCTTTAAGGGAGCGGGGCAGTGGCGTAACGATAGTTGAGGGGGCCCCCTGGCTGCAAGGTACGTGGAGGGGCCCCCTCTGGACTCTATCAGGAGCTCCCTGGCCGAAGTGCAGTGCAGAGGGGGCCCCCTGGAGCTTGGGGGGCCCCGCACTGCGGGGGATGCGGGGGCCTGTGTTACCCCCCTGGAGTGGGCCTCCTGACAGAAGTACTCAGGAGGCAGTTTTGAACCCCATCCTGGCCGAAGCCCCCTCCTCTGTAAAAATAAAATGCTTACTGAGGCTGGTGTTGATGTCCTGGGGTGGTTCACACCCCTTAATGGAAGTGGGCAGTTCAAAGCCTCTCGAAAGCTAGCTGGAAAAACACTATTTACAGTGGTTTTCCGCTCGTTTTCACTGCCACAGTTTGATTTCGGATCATAACAGAGTAATATCGGATCCTCACCGCGTGACCGTGTGATGAGAGCCCATATTGTGTGTCACACTGTGGCACCCTGTGAGTTGGCAGGTACGCGTCATATTTTACCATCTTTAACCCCTCAGCTGCCCGCATGTTGCTTCTGAGGATCTACGGAAAGAGCAAGGTGAACATTAGAGAACGCAAACACATTTTTTTTAGCCCTATTTATTCCTGCAGCTGCATTTATTATCCTGAGATGGGGAAGCATGACAATTCAAGGGGCACCAAAATCAACCAGCAACTGAAAGGAGGACTGATACTGCGCAGCAAAGGGCCTGCCACTTCACTGCGACACTACTCTTTATGGACATCACTGAACTAATGGAGCACATTGAAGGGAGGAGTAACTCAGACTCCAGCAGGCCCTGAGGTGCAGGGGGGGCCTATTGAGAGGGTTCCACTCACCACAAGGTCAAAAATATCTGTATAATATGGCAAACTCAGGGGCCCTTCATCACATTCTGCGGAGGAGCCCCATCATTTTGTGTTACGCCAATGAAGGCTATGGAGAAGCCATGACGACGTGTAAAATTCCCAAAGAATTTGAGCCATTGACTGTTTTGCACATAATGTTAGTTGTTAGCGCATGTGATGACATAACACTGTGTCAATGCCGTGGCCTTTAGTACATTTGAAGAACCCTGTAATTCTCTGCACAACATTAAGAGTGAATTTGGTGCATAAGATGCAAAACATGCACACTTTACATTGGGTGGTGTAAATGTATGACGAGTAACTGAGCTACTGTCATAAGTACAACTTCCATTTACCACTGCCGCATAACTCTACTTATGTGCAACCCAGAACCACCATGCTGCCAATATCATGAGTGTTCTGGAAACTTCTAGTCATCAGACTCTGCATCGCCAACTTCCATCTTTAATATTACGTCCTGACAGTTGCACTCACCGTTCCGGAACCCTACTTTGTAAAGAATTTAGGGGTATATTTACAAGCCCCTATCGCCACAGGAACATCACTTTTAGTGACGGTCGCCACAGGAACATCACTTTTAGTGATGTTCCGTGATGTTTCTGTGAAGATATGTGCTTTGCATCATTTACAAGGCAGCGTTAAGCCACTTAATGTGGCTTAACGCTGCCTTGTAAATAAGTTTTTAGTCAGGGTGCCTACAAGGGATTTTATTTGAAAAACTAACTTCTGGTATGTTGTACCTGAGATTACTTAATGGTTCAGTCTAATCAGATCTTGAACTTCTGAACAACCATTGTATATGTCCGCTAACTTAAAAATCTACACATTCAATAAATGTCAAAGATAAACAGAAAAATACAAGAGAAAGCACACAGGGATATCTTTTTGGTAAATATATAAAAGTTTTTTTTATAATAAACCAAAATTAAGAGGGTGCATTCAAAAGAATTCAGCAATTAATCATGAAAAGAGGTTTGTGCAATTTGTCCTACAGATCATGAATATCAACATCTACAGATCTGATAATACAGAAAACAGTTACTCCAATATATTAAAAATTCGGGAATTAGATGGTAAAGTCGACGTTTCGGTCTTTCTTGGCGTGTATCCGTCAGACCATCTTTAGGACGATGAACATTTAATTTAAATAGACCCTTATTCAAGATCCGATATTTAAATTGGATCCAGAAGAGATAAACAATTTCTAAAGGAGTCGGAATGCTCCAAAGCTTCAAATGTCGAAGTTCTCACTGGTAAGGTGCCTATGTCACCCCAGTACGATGATTATAAATTTCATGAGGATTAAAAATTGCCTCGAGATTGCTCTGTCAGGGCGGTCATTCAATCTAAGCCTAGCTTCAATGCGATAACAGTCCTCCGGTATCAATGTGTACCTGGTATATTGGGTTTCCCCACACTCTTATTCTGCCTTGTAAATAAGGCCCCCTTTCTCGCTGTACTTAGAGTGAAAGGGGAGGGCAATGGGGGTTGTGTCCGGCGTCCACCGCAACACCCACTGATTTTGACGCTTCCCCCTATTTACAAGGGCAGCATAAATAGGAGGCAGTGCCTCCTGGTCTTAAACATGTGTTTCCATGTGTGCGTCATTGTGCAGCACACATAGAAACAGCAAAAGGCCATTGATTGTTTATGTGCAAGAAGGTGATCCACCTGCACATAAACAATCTTTAAAAAAAAACATTTTGTAACTTCTATGTGTGCTGCATTAAGCAGCACGCATAGAAGTGACAAAACACCATTTAAACATTGTTTATGTGCAGGAAGGGTCACCTCCTTGCACATAAACAATCTTCCTCTCAACGCACGATAGTGCAAGGCTTGCTGCGTTGGCACTAGGCTGCTAAATTTAGTGTCAGCGCAGGGGGAAACACATGGCTGTACCATATTATTGTAAATATGGTGCAGCCTTGCATTTCTGAAGTGGCGGAGCGTGGCATTAATCCAAGGAGGCAAACGCCATGCTCACTTCATTGTAAATATGCCCCACAGTTTTTTCTAATATAGTTTGTGGATTCCATGAATATGTGCCCTGGATTTATGTTTTGTTTTTTAAGTTTGAGTTTATTAAGAACAACAAGAAAAAGAACAGCAATACAATAAATATAATAAGTCCTATTCAACATAAAGATTATAGGGAAAACAAAAATATATGAAGGCTATAACTATTATGCTGTGTGCAAATGAAAAGTATACATAATATAAAATGATAAAAGGAAGGAGCAGGGGATGAGGGGGACAGTATACAACTGCTTTCTAATATTAAGATTGGAAAAGATTGTGAATGATTAAACTGTAAGAATAATAGTAAACAAAAACTAAATAACATAGTTTTAAATATAAAGGCATAAATATACTATAATAATCTAAAGGAAAGGCAATAGAGTGAAATTAAGGTGGCTTCCGTACTTCATGTGATACAGTAACAACTTTAGCAGCAGAGGGGGCAGAAAGAGATAAGTACATAGTTAATGGGAGCCGTAAGAGATCCCTCTTAATCGCCAGAGATAAAGGAGAAACATAATTTGTGTCTACTCTATGATGAAAACACACAGCAATTCCACCAGGATCTAAAAGTAACGTTATCAATTTGTTTCCAGTTTGAGGTTATTAAGTGAAAAGCAACAGCTACCAGTACATCTAGCAACTTAAAATTCGATGGTGACTGAGGCCACTGGGGTGACAAAGTAATTAAGAATATATTTTTGAAGAAAAAGAAACATTAACACAAAAAATCTTCTTGATTTGGGTCCAAACCAACTGGCGAATGGGGGGGGCACTCAAATAACATGTGTTTTAAATCAACAGTAGAGCAGGAACAGAACCCACAAGCAGAAGACATAGTTGATGAAAAAGATGCTAAAGTCATTGGAGAAAAAAAGAAACACTGATAAACAAAATAAAGGGTCTGCGTAGTGTTTGCAGCTCGTGAGGTTTTGTGAAGTTTAAGCCATAACTTGTCCCATGTACTATTTAGCCAACATTATAGTAAGTGTTTTTCCGAGGCCAATTCAGTCTTCGATTTGAGTCTATCTGAGGACAATTGTAAGGATTTGTATATAGTGGATGAAGAACAGGAAGTGTCTAATAATGTATAAAGTGCAGTGCACTTTGCGGGGGATTGGAAGTTCTTGGTAATGTAAGAAGATATTGGTTGCGGGAGGAACGTAAAAGTTCATATTGCGGACCAAAGGTAGCTGGTACTGATAATTGAATTCGGAGATCAGTAAATGATAAGGGTTGATTGTCAACTAGAAGTTGTGATATCCAACGCAGACCCTTAGATCACCAAGTCTTCCAATATATAGTACGGTTCTTAATTCACAGCGATTTATCATGCAAAATGCGATGCTGGTTATAGGAGGTAACTGAGGGATATGATAATGGTAAAAGAGGAGCCAAAAGTTTACGTGAATGGGAAATAATTGGAGAATATATTAATGAAATAGTAGTT
Organism: Triturus cristatus; assembly: GCF_964204655.1. Classification (NCBI taxonomy): domain Eukaryota; kingdom Metazoa; phylum Chordata; class Amphibia; order Caudata; family Salamandridae; genus Triturus; species Triturus cristatus. The sequence continues at coordinate 256,959,999 of NC_140586.1, forward strand.
TTGAAAGCAAGAATTTCTTGAAAGTCAAAGGGGGAAATAAGAAATTTCTCTATTTGTATCCACAATGGAGGATGCAAGGGGATTTCAGAGGAGAGGAAAAAGGCAGAGTGATAAGGTTTGAAATCAGGAAACGTAAGACCTCTGTTAGGTTTATCCTTTTTTAAAGAGGACAAAAGCTATGCGAGGGAGCTTGTCCTTCAAGAGAAATTTTGTTAGAAGAGAATCAATTTTCTTAAAATAATACCCAGGAATGTGAACAGGAGTCATGGAGAAAAAAGATAATATCAGTGGGGGTGAGCATCATTTTAATAGAATCAATTCGGCCCCACCAGGAGAAGAAAAGTGGATGCTAGCATGCAATAGTATCATTCAATGTTTTAATAATGTAATAAAAATGTAATTTTCATGTTTCATGTTTCAGGGATTGTCGGAGATAACCACAAGCCCAGATACTTTAATTTAGAGGGTTGCCATGAAAAACCTGTGTGAACAAAATGATGCTTATGACATAAAACTTCACACTTTTCGGTATTAAGCCGATAAACTGATAACTGAGAAAATTTAGCAACTTGCTGGAGGAAAGAAGGAAGAGAGGTTACAGGGTTAGAACAATATAGGAGAATGTCATCAGCGTAAACTGACATTTTAACCTGATGAGGACCAAATTGGAAACCTGAAATATGAGTATATTGTCTGATTTTTGTTAAAAACGGTTCCAACGCAATGATAAACAAAAGAGGTGATAAAGGACAAGATCTTGTAGTCAGTATTGACTAAGGAGATAAGATGATAATTCTTACATAGGGAAAGATCTTTATTAACTTTTCGAATTAAACATACCATGGCTTCCTGGAAAGTGCTCTAAGATGTACCTTTAGTAATAAAAGAATTAAATAAAACCAAAACGATTGGGAAGGAGGAGGTTTGCAAAATGGTCATAAAATTCAACAGTAAAGCCATTAGGACCAGGATCTTTCCCTCGGCGTAACACCGAGACCGCATGAATAATTTCCGCTAAGGAAATATCAGCTCCCAATGAGTCAAAATCAATATGATGGGAGGGAGCAGAAGCAATGGATTGGAAATAAGTGGATATATTTGATTGCACTGGTTGTGTTTCTGGAGAATATGCATTTTTATAAAAAGAAACAAATTCATTTCAAATATCGATGTCTTTCAAAAGAGGAGCCCCAGCGTGACTTTGTAAGGATTCTATTCTAGTTCTGTCTCTTCTTATTTTTAAATAATTAGCCAACAATTTCCCATTTTCTTTTGACCCCCATTGTAACAAGTACTACTTTTCAGTAAATAGGAGGAAGCAGCATCCGTAGATAATCTGTTGAAAGTCAGTTTGGCGTTGATAAGATTTTTCCAGGAAGACTCATTATTGGAGTGATAGAAAGTATATTCTAGTTGTTTAATTTTGTTAAGTAGTTGAGTAGATTGGGCATCTATAGATTTTTTCTTTTGCGAAACAAAATTCATTATAAAACCCCTAGCAGTTACCTTAAAGTAGTCCGAAATCATTGCAAAAGAAGAGTCTGGGGTTGTGTTAATAGTAAAAACTTCAGAGGCAAAGGAACTGAATTGGTCAGTAAATTTAGGGTCTAAGAGTAAGGAATTATTAAAACGCCATCTACCAGCGTGCGGTGAAAAGGGTATAAGGTCAAGATCAACATAAACTGGAGCATGATCCTATTTCACAGTGAAGAACTTGTTGAGCTAAGGATTTACTCAGAAAAAGGTAGTCGATACAGGATTGTGAGTGGTGTGGAGCTGAATAAAAACTATACTCCTGAAGATCTGGGTGGCAGAGTCGCCAAATATCAATTAAGGATTCACGCCATATTGTGGAAGTAAATTGTGAATGCATTTAATTATGAACAAACTTAACTGTTGAATGCCTGTCTAGTATGGGATCATGAATTTGATTGCAGTCACCACCAAATATAATGTAATCATCATCATATAAGAGCAGTTTATAAGACATTTCTGTCCAGAAAATGTTAGCAACGGAAAATGGACCATACATATTAAAAATAATTAAAGATATATTATCAACAACAAATTTAACAATAACCCAACGACCTTCAGAGTCAGATTCCTGAAGAACAACTGAAACACCAGTTTTGTATGGCAGAGAATCAAGATCCCATGTTTCATCCCTAAAGCAGGAGAAGTAAGCACATTACCTACCCAACATTTCTTCAGCTTGGTAGCCTCAGGCTCAGAAAGATGCGGTTCCGGAAGCAATGCAATATCAGCTTTTACTTTAGCTAAATGTGATAACACCCATTGCCTTTTAATAGGGTTAGCTAACCCATTAATATTCCAAGTAGCAACCCAGAATGCAACATGAAAATAATAACATGAACAATCAATATGCCGACAGTAGCGAGATTAAGCTCAAGATAAAACAAAACTGAAAAAGGAAAAGGAATAGAAATAGAACTTTTGTTTGATGAGAAGAAGAAAGAAAAAAGGAATGATAGAATAGATAATAGACAGGGGAAAATGGTAGAAAAGAACCATATAAGGAAATGCCAGGGAAGGGGGAATAAAACAAGAAACAAAGAGACAGTAAGAGTCATACAAATGATTACTGAAGAACATACCTACAGAAACAAAGACGAAAAGGGGGTGGTGACATCAGAAGATGATGACGACAGCACTCGAACTCCACCGAATGTCAGGGCAGCCTTGAATTGAATAAGGACATCAACATACAGAGGAGACCATAAGGGAAACAGGAAGCTAGAAAATACACCTGTATTATAAAAAAGAGAGCAAAAGACACACAGATGGTAGAAGGAATGCAGTTCAAATAAAACATTCACCCCCAGTCAAGAGATCTGGGTTAAATCCATCATTCTTTTGCTCACCATGCCACCCCAGTTTGGACCCGGCCATATGCAAATCAGTCTTGACCCTGTGCCTCATGGGAACAGTCCAGCCCGAACTGCCAAGAAAAAGAGAGACAATATGAAAACAAATTTGAAAAAGACAAGAGAAAAAGCAACTTAAAGATTAAACAAGAATGAAACAGACATTCCGTGAGCTATACAAAAAGGAAAGCAGGCAAAATAAAAAGAATAACAATCAAGTAGACGTTGAAGTATCCATGACATCTGCTCCATGTTATTGAAGAAATTTCTGTGGTGCAGCCGGCTCTTCATTTGTGGTTGTCTTCTCTGTGTAAGTTACCTTAAAAAGGCAAGGTTGGATTAGGCCATATCTGGCGTTTATAGTTCTTAGTTAAGGACGGCGATCAAGGAATTGCTTCTGGCGATCAGCAGTGGCCTTAGCGACATCCTGGGAAAAACAATCGATGACCAGCCCAATAGATTTGTTTTTGGGATTTTACAGCCACCAGGACTTGTAACAGGTCAGTATATTGCAAGAAAAACAGGATAACATCACATGTATTTTAAAAAAACTCTGGGACCAAGTCTGTGACCCCGATGAATGTTAAGTGGGGCAGTCGTAGATAGGAGACATCGTTTAGTTTGCATGCGATACGTTGCATGCCATTACAACGCTCTTGTTACAATGACTGCGTTGTTACATCCCATACGATTACATCGCAAGCCATTATAACCACTTGCTGTAGGGGGCAGAAGGTGTTCGATTTACAATACAACATCTTCCCTGCTGCTGCACAAACTGGAGTAGGAATAGTAAATCATACTATGCCTAGGTCCAGCAAGTCATTGTAACAACTTGCAATGTAATTGCATGCGATGTAACAACTAGGTCATTGTAATGACCACGTTATGATGGCATGCGATGTATAGCATGCAAACTAATGTCATATATTCATAGTAGACATTTCCAGAAGCTTATGCAAAAAAGTTTGAAAGCAGACTGTCGGGTCAGGACCCTCCGTGCTTTCAGGAAGTCAATATATGCGGAGGTTATTCCTGTAGTTTCAATTCTCCAGGTCTTCAGTGTGCTTTTTGAGAAGAGTTATTTCTGACTCCAGATAAGAAATACGAGAGCATGCAGAAGGAAAAGATTCAGTTTTTTGTTCCACAATGTGAACTCGAGCTACCAAAGAAGAACATTTGTCATCCAGGTGTTGTAATGTCTTATTAGTTTCCTCCATGAAGGGTTTTAATGCAAGAATTTCCTCAAGAATCATATCCATAGAAGTTTATGAGGATTGCACTGGAGACGGGGGATCTTTTTTTTGGTCGTTTAGTGGAACCCACAGACATTTTGCTTTGGAGCAGCGTTTTGGAAAGGCACCTGGTAAAGATTCAAATTTGTAGGGAGAGTTGTCTTCCATTTAGTTGCAAATGGAGTCTGAATCTGAGTTTGTTGCATGTTTGGAGGAAACTGAGACCTTAAGATTCCTTAATTTCCCCATATAAGAAAAAAGGAGGTTATGTTGAGCACCACAGATGTTGTAAAGCAATTGTAGAACCTTCAATGATACAAGGCAATTTGAGTCACACAATACAGAGAAGTAAACCACAGCTCTAAAAACTGAAACACATAGCAATAAATAAAAAACGCAGGATCAACCTTCCTCTAAAATAGTAAAATGAAAGTTCAAAGATGGTGTCTAGAGTCTATATGGAGGGTTCCGTTAACATAACAGTTACACGCTGAAGGAAGATAATCCAAAGAGACAAGTTGTTGAGATGAAAAGGCTCCCGAGACACAAAGAGTAAAGCCTCTGTTATGACTTATGAAGGGACATGTCAAAAAAAAAAAAGAGAAAAAATATGAAGACCATGAAACTTGAGGCATAATACTAGTCAAATTGCCTGCAGTAACAAGAGTGCTGTATATTTTAGCTGCCTAATGAAGAAAAGGAATGCGCTCACCGTTCAAAGTGACGGGCGCAACCTTGTTAGTGAGGAGAAATTCTCCGGGCCATTATAGCCAGTAAAAACAAAGAAGGAGTTAAATGTAACTCCAGCGACTCACCACATCATAAGGGAGAGTCGCAGTAATGTGTCTTCCCTCGACGAGTTGTCTCCGGCAGCGGAAAGGCTCCCCGGTCCGTCGGAGTTCAGCGCAGTCCCGCCATCTTGGATTGGCGCCGAAACCACGCCCTGTGAGTTTATGTTTTATCCTCTTGAATTTTCCTTCATGTTTAAGAAGTATTACTGTGGAGAGTGCATGAATGTTCACAGGTCTGACTATAAACACTAGCGTATTCCTAGCTACTAAAATTCCATTTAAAGTGATTGTGAAGCAACCTTTGTACCCTTTATTGCACTAATAATACTAGGCCAGAATTACATTTTCATTAAACCAGCGTAATCTTATGTAATTTCCTTCATTTCATGTTGTGTTTGTTAAGTGGAGTGCCTGAAATAACTCTATTTTGACATCACATGATTTTCCATCTGTTGAGGGAACAAGTCTATCACAGGAGCAAGGAATGAATGAACAGAAGAATGTAAGCCACTGATGGTTATGTCATGCGCATTTTACATGTTCTGTTTTAGGAGGTGAGAAGACATTTTGTGCTAAAAATAGTGCTAAACTTCAAGTTTACAGTAATTTCACCTAATTTCATTTATTTTTTTGGAAATTTCATTTATTTTTGCAAAAGGAAATGGAACGCTTTCAAGAAGATATTGGGTTGAACCATTGTTGCTTTTACAAACACCAATATGGGCATAAGAGGAATGGATCACACAACGATCTTGTGGCAAGGTATTTATACAATTAGACTATACACTCATGTCAGAAGCAATAAGAAGAGGTGCTGTGTACTGTTTCGTTTAATTATTTGAGGTTTTCTGAAACAATTCAAATCAGAAAGCTTTAAAACTCTAATCTATCTATCTGATATATTTATATATTAAAAAACAGTGGACTGAATATAGTGCTCAGAATAAGCAGAGACAGTATATTTAGGTATAGTGATGATGGTATATAATAAGGACATAGTACAATTTGTGCAGTGTTGCCACTATTTAATCACTTCAGATTAAATATGACATACAGAGAATGCAGATGCTGCGTCTATGCACACAGGGTAGGCAATGGACAACAACACCAGTACACCACCAGACAACTGCCTTCAAATCAACAAAAATCAGTGAAGGGGGGAGTGATGCACAGCATCAGCAAAACTAGGGCACAAGGAAGGAGTACAGTAACCAGGGCACACCATGCACAGGAAAAGGAACCACTAGCTCTGACACTGCTCCTGCATGCTTGGGCAGTCTCTGGAAACAAACAAGTTGATGGGTGAAATGCTTAAATTAATGTCAGCCATAGATGATCAATCACTGAGGCCACATTGCAGTTCATCATTTTTTGCCAAATGTCCCACTTTCAACAAAGACCCAGACATGGATCTACACATTACTGACAAAACCCGAGTAGGCTTAACTGGTCTAGGGTTGCTTACGTTCTTTCCTGAATGGGACCAGTCCTGGCAGTTTAGGCTGGACTGCTCCTTTTGTAGAAGAACCAAGGGTCAGATGCAGTTTGCGAGTTGGTATTAGGAAGGGGTGTGCCAAGGGCGTCCCTTCCTAATAGCGAATCGCACAAGTATGCACAATTGTTTTGTGACCACAAATGCCGTCGCAAAACATTTGCAGTTTACCACCTACCTCAAGTAGGCAGTAAGCCACTCACAAACAGGAAGAGGTCAACAGGGGACTTCTTTGCCTTTGTGTTGGGCAGCAAAACATTTTTTAAGAGCAGGCAGTGGTCCCATGGAGCACTGCTGTTACATCCTTTGGGTCACCCCTGTTATCGCCCTTACTTGCTTACACATTTTGGATCACTGATATTTGTTTTACCTCGTTTCTGCACCTTGTTTCAAGGTCTTTTCTTCTTTTTCATTTCCTCTCCATTGACTGGTGCCTTCTGAATACTGGTTAAGCTGTACGGAATCATTCACTGGGCAGCTGCAGACGGGGTAGTGAAGTACAGGCGTGGAATATTTAGGAGCCACCCGCCCACTCCTCTGTGCTTGGTTTCATTTTCGGTTCCTGCCCCGGAAGGACTCTCACTGTCAGCATTCCACTGATTCAACCCTGTTCAATCGTCAGCTCCTCCTTGGACTCCGGTGTCTAATCCTTGTGGATGTCTGTGGACCCGATCCCTTCATGTGTTTTTGGACTATTTTCCTTGGGACTCTACCTTTACGGACACATAAGCCGGTGTCATAATACACCAGTATTCCCTTTTTGTTTGTTCTTTCCTTGTGTAGCTTTTTGTGCTGCAGTAGAGGGTCAGTGCACTGTATTCCCTTGTCTCTTATTCAACACTTCAGGAATATCTTTTTACAGGTTTTTCACCATGTTGTTTTTTTTCCTGTATTCCTTTTTCCGTGTTCATTTTGTGCCCTATGGGAGGACTCATTTTTTAACTATTACATCATCCTGGATTGGCTTCTTGTGCAGTGCTTTGTGGATATCTGGTGTACTCTACTACAAGTGTCCAAAGGTGAGCCGTGCACTTAATGAAGTGTTTTTTTTCTCTATAAGATGTATGGGAAATGTCTATTGGCTATACTATCTTCCAGAGCTAACTATGTCCTTTTCTATTTTTCTTTTCCCCAAAGACACTTGTGGAATCCCCTGTCCCTCATGTATCCTGAGCACTCACAGAAGACAGTGTACTTTGAAAACCAAATCATTACCTTTCCTTGTTCCCTTTTTTACCTACCTTCCCCTGGTGTGTTTTCCGCTCATGCCTGTTATAGTCTTCAGCAAGAAGGGTAAAGGCACAGGGTGAGTGGTGGGACATTCTTCGTTCCCGCAGTACCTGGTTTTCAGGTGAGTGGGGGGCTGGAACAACTGCCTACTCTTAAAAAATTAAACAGAAACATTTAATTTTTCTTTTTTAACAGCAGTCTGTTTTCCTTTAATGCTGTATTTAAAAAGCAGTTACAGACATGGTGGTCTGCTGACCCCAGCAGGCCACCATCCCTGTGAGTGCTGGCTATTTCCAATGGACACAGACACAGTCTCAGACACTGTTGTACATTCCATTTTGTGAGCCGCAATTTGCGAGTCGCAAAACATTGTAATTTGTGGCTCGCAAGATGGAATGGCTGTACATCTGGCCCGAGTCTCATTTTGCAAATGGCTGGTTTCTGACTAAAGTGGCATAGAAGGCAACAAAACAATGGAATTAAATGAGGCCCAGAACATTCACCAGTGTCTGATATTAATTCAAGAATTCCACTTATCACTTTTGAGTTTTTCTAAAAAGTGAGACCTGTGAGGCATATGTAGCAGGGTCAAGTATGAGTACTGAATATAACTCACAATAGGGGCTTGATATTGGTTCCAGAGCAGCTGCCTTGTAGGCAATGGGAAAGAGGCTCTGGGTCAAATGCGGAAGGATACTGACAAAACAGCAGATTCTATGGTGGAGAGAGCAGGCAAGATCAAATACATCTCACCATGAATACAAACAACATCAGAACAGGTTATTGTCATGCTTATTAAATCACTGCTAGCCTCAGAAACAGGACTGTGACAGTGTATGAGGTGATAGTGAGAGGAAATACTGTCCTGGGAATGGGTGTCATCCTAATATTGTCCATTTTAAGTGTGAGATATTTTGTAGAGGTCAACCTGAATGATAATGGTACAACATCACCCGAGAATTCGATTTCTGTTGTCTGTAGTTGAACACCGTGACAGTCTGAATTCACTTGTCTTCCATTGGAACACGTCTGACAGAATCAAGAAGGGTTATCCAGTCTGAAACAAAAAAAAAAAACTCAACAAGTATCGCAAAGCCTGTATGTCTCACTCAATGACATTCATATGATCATGCACTTCAAAAGCTGCACAAGGCAAAATTCCTTTGCAGCTTACAGTACTGTACGCCATTACTAGAAGCCCCTCAAGTTATCCCAATTCACAAAGGCAATCTGAGACAAAAGTCTAACTTTACGACTCTTGGTATTCACAGAGTTCATTTAAGAGGCGTACCTTTACATCTGCAGTCGTGCCGGAATCTCCGGCTTTGGACGTACTCTCCACACCCGGGCCGTACTCTCCGGCTGCAGCTGTACTCTCCGGCTCAGGCCGTACTCTGCGGCTCAGGTCACATGAAGTGTAATCAGTAGGCCGGAATGCAATTTTTACAAAAAGGAACATTAGGTACATGGGATAACTGGTAAAGGAGGTCATGAAGATCAGTTTGGGCAGGGAAAAGGTGTGCCCGGACACTAAATCATGGAATATCGTGGCATTGTGTGAAAAATAAAGATGTTTTGGGATGAGGCACAAGTGATTACCAGTGTCTGAGAATAATTCAAGCATTACATCCATCACTGTTTTGTATAGTAATTGTGTCACCCTAAGTGGGATGGGTATGCCCCGATGTGGGTCCCGTGCACACTGTGTCACTGGAGCCAAACGGTACCTGGCTGATGAGCCCACAACAGAAAACAGTAATTAAAACAAAACCTTTCTCACGCGCTGCTATTACAACGCATGCCAACACAACGCAAGTGCCATCACAACGCAGTGCCATTACAACGCATACCATTACAATGCATGCCATTACAACGCATATGCCTTTACCACGCATGCCCTTACAACAAATTTATTATATAATACTCTGCCTAAGATTTTTATGGTATTATCAATAAGGGAGATTGGCCTATAACATGACGGTTGGGACCGATCGCCCTTCTTAAAAATAGGCACAATTATACTTGATGACCAAGTTAGTGGTGGTGGGGAGGTAAAAGTTAAATTTTTAAAAACATTCAGCAAGAGAGGGGCCCATAAATCAGGGTAAGCTTTGATAATGTCAATTGGAAGGCCATCGGAGCCTGGGACTTTGTAACTAATTAATTTTTATAATAAGGATTTTAATAATGTCCCTTACTCTGAATACCTTCCTTTATTTGATCACATCAACTCTTAACGGGGCAGTAAGTACTTCTGAGTGTAGTCCGAGATTTTAATACTTGCTCCCTTTGCACAGTGGTCTAGCTTATGATGTTACAAATGCTCCAACTAGCATGCCAGCAAACATCTCAGAGAGTTGTGATCCTAAAGGGATGGAGTTGCAGAGTTACTTAGCCTCCTGTGACTTGTAATGTAATGGACGTGGCTTGTGATGATAGTTGTTTGGTGCCAACCTTTAAAGGTAGAGGTTGTTCCACCATTATTGATCACTTTTTCATGTCGTCCCCTTTAACAGAGTGCCTTGTGTATGGGAAAGTGGTTACTTCAAATATTGGTGACCACAATCCCATACAAGTTGTCTTTTTAACATCACTCAAGCCACAGTATAGAATGAATAGTGGGGTGAGTATTCTGAAACTGTCTACAGATAACCTTAGACTGGTGTGGAGATTAAGTGAGCCACCCCAATTCTTTCTTCAAGTGATTAAGGATACTTTAGGACTCATAGAGGCCTGTCTGGTAGACATAGATACTGATCAGCAAGTGGTGTGTGCTTTTATTGATTTGTGTACAAACATCAGAAAAGCTTTATTGAAACCATCCACCCCTCACAGCCTACCCATAGGTGGTTCAAACATGAATAGTCAGAAGCAAATCGCCAACTTCGCCAGGCACTCGTGACATTCCTCGTGTTCCCTTGGAGGTGGCCAGCCAGCGTAAGCACTACAAGTTAGCTATCTCCAAGCACCAGAGGGAACTGACATTACAGTAAAGGGACTCCCTTTTAGAGGCTGCAGACAAAAAGAACAGTAAAGTCCTCTGGTCCACTGTGACTGAAATGAACAGAGCAAATCTAGCTGTGAGTCCAATCAATTGTCACATCCTTAGTGAGTCATGGGAGGCACATTTCACAAAAATCTATGCCTCAACTTTACCCGATATGGGCCACGTCATGGCCACTAATAAGTGCTCAGACATCCAGGTAGCTGTGCCCGAAGTCGAGGATGCAATGAGCCAGAGTATCGATGGGAAGGCACCTGGCCTGAATGGCGTACCAATAAATGCTCACATTCGTCAACGTCATGTTGGGGGGCGTGAGGAAAATCCACCTCCCGGCGAGATTTTTCTTCGTTCGCGATCGTCAACATCAAGTTGGTGAGAGCGAGCGTTGAAAATCAACCTCATGGTGAGATTTCTCATTGCAAGTGGTTATGTATGCTCGTGACCGCTCCCGTTGAAACTGTCCATCGCATTGAGAAAGCTGCCACTCAAGTAAAAACCAACTCGAGCGGCAGAAAGGAAGCAGCGCTCGCTTGCGCTGTGCATGGTATCGTTCGCGATAATTGCACAGTGCAGACAAGCATCTGGCACTGAAATGGCATTTATCTAAAGTACTCCGCCGCTCGCGGAGCTCCGCGTAGTGTGACTGAGTTTTTTTTGCACTTTGTTCAGTTCCGCATAGCAGAACTCCGCGAACTCAGCCCAGGCTTAATTGTGGGCCGGTTTCTCCTACTGCCACTCAGCCAAGGGCAGTAGCTTCAGGATCACCTCTGATGTGTTCTTGCTTCTTAGCCTGAGTCACTGATTGCCTAGAAATGGGTGTGATGACATGCATGGCTTAAATAGACTTGGTTGGCCAACATTGCAGCTGAGAGCATTGTGTTTATGGAACCCACTAGATCAGAACCTTCTAGAACAGTCTAGAAGGGCAAGGTGTGGAAGTATGGGTGTGGCCAATGTGGAACTTTCTAGAACAGTCTGGAAGGGCAGGTTGTGGCAGCATGGGCAAGGTCAATGTGCAATTGTGGCAAATGTACAATTATTCTGAACTGTGCCTACTCTTGAATGACTGACAAGGCCAAGAAACAGCACATGTTTTAGTAGAAAGCACTTGAGTATGTAATAATGAGCCTGTAAGTTGTGTCTTGCAGCGCTCAGGCACTCCTTCCAGGCACAGACAGGGCACTTCACCTCCATTCATTCATCTTCTGGGTCCACTGGTAGGGCAGGTGTTGGGTGGCCATAACAGTTTCCCCCATTAAGGACTGCCGTCCCGGTGATTGCCTAGGTTTTGTGGGGTGCAAGTGATGAACCCGGCAGAGCAAGTTGGGATATTTATGTGAGAAACCGGTTCCCATAACCTTTCCTTGGGTCGGAACCCTTACCAATCCACTAAATGCTAGGTTGTTCCTCGCTTTACTTTGGAATCTAGCAGTTTTTTTACCTCATACTCCAATTCCCCACAGACATCCAAAGGGGCAGTTGAGTGATCTAGTTGTACCTCCGGACGTGGCCAACGAGATGTGGAACATGGGTAGATCCGTAAGCGAGGGGGTAGTGCTAGCTCAATTGCCACTGGATTAAGGATCTTGGTTACTGGGTATGGGCCTATATATTTAGGCAGCAGTTTTTGGTCCCTCTTCAATGCCAAGTGTTTTGTGGACAACCGAACATGATCGCCCGCCTGATATGGAATATCCAGTGTTTTTTTTCTTGTCAGCATGGTGTTTGGCCATGCCTTGGCCGTTTTCAATTGTTGTCTAGCATGTTGGAGCACTTTCACAGATTTTGATGATGTTCCTGTACGGAAGGGTTAGTAGTCTCTGCTGGCCAGTCAAATGGCAAGATATTGGGGTAGTATCCATAGGTGACAAAAAAGGGGAGGACCCTAGGAAGGAGTGTTCAGAATTGTTGTAAACACGCTCTGCCATCCATAGGTGTGTGCTCCATTCCTCTTTTTGTTGGATAGCCAAACATTGTAAGTATTGCTCTAACGTTTGGTTAAGCTGTTCGATTATCCCATAGGTCTGTGGATAGTAGCTTGTGGACATATATGCATCTATCTTCATTGCCTTAGACATGTGTTGCCAGAAATGTGCTGAGAACTGAGTACCCTGGTCAGTAATTAGAACATTGGGTAAACCATGTTGTCGGATTATATGGTCTGTGAATATATGGGCCAAAGCAGGGGCTAAGGGTAGTTTTGGTAAACCTATGAAAGGACCCAATTTTGTCAGGTGATCTATAACTACTAGGATTATCATAATCCAATGCCGTGGGGGTATCTCCACTCTAAAGTCCATGGACACTGTATGCCATGGGCTAGGAGTAATAGGTATGGGGTGGAACGGACCTGTTGTTTTTTTATGAGAGGACTTCCCCTGAGCGCATATTGCACAGGTGGCCTTATATTGTTTTACATCCTCCTTAAGAGTCGGCCACCAAAAGTATGATGGTGTGGTCTGTTGTGTCTTGAGCGCTCCTACATGTCCTGCTGAGTCAGAGTCATGCATCCAGATCAACACCTTTCATTGTAAATCCAGGTTTGGGATATAAAAGGCCCCTTGGTGATTTAGCAACCCTTCCTTCTCCTCTCTGTGAGATTATGTGGCCAGACAAGTTGCTTGATCCAGCCATCGGATTTGCTTCCATAACTCACTCACAAAATCTCCATGTGTTGTGGCTAGATCAAGATGGTTCTCTTCCATGGATTGTGATCTAATGGGTAGTATTAATGGAATATCAGTAGGAGCAAGGTGTTTTTCATCAGGTATCCCATGAGAGCGGGACAAGGTGCCCACCTTACAATTCTGTGGGCAGGATGGTATTTGATGATAAAGTTGAAATTTGAAAAGTAGAGTGATCAACTGAGTTGAGAGGTGTAAGGGCCCTTGCAGATTTTAGGAATTGTAAATTGCGGTGGTCATTATAAATCTCTACAATGTGTCAATCCCCCATAAGGTAGCAGCGCCATTGTTCAAAGCTTAATTCGCGTGGCGACAATCTCTTGGAATAGAATGCTACGGGGTGCATCTGTCTTGTAGTTTGGTGTCTTTGGGAAATAACCCATCCCACTGCATAATAAGAGGCGTTTTCTTCTATCTGGAAGGGTACATTCATGTTCGGGTGGCATACGATTAAGCTGACACAAATTTTGTTTTTAACTACAGAAAGTGTTGCCTCTGCTTCATCAGACCAATTAAAGAGTATCCCTTTTTGTGGTAGCTTGTTCAACGGTTGCACTATTGTTAAAAACTGGCTTATAAACCTTCTATAACATTTTCCAATATCTAGGAAGCTCTGCAGGGTTTTCACATTCGTGGGAGATTTCTACTGAGTGAGGGTGGAAACCTTGTGCTCATCCATTCGAATTCCCTAGTGGTTAATTACATATCCTAGGAACTCTATTTCCGATACTTGGAATTGGCATTTGCCCAGTTTAGCAAACAAGTTATGTTCCTTCAACCGAGTCAGCACAACCTTCACATGGGTTATATGTTGTTAGACGGACTGGGAATGGATCAGAATATCATTTATAGAGATGATGCAAAAGGTGTCTAGGTAATGCCTTAGGACTTCATCCATGAAATACTGAAATGCTGCTGGGGTGTTGCAGAGTCTGAAGGGCATGAGTTGATATTTAAATAAGCCAATTTTTTTTCACAATGCTGTTTTCCATTCATTGCCCTTTGGAACTCGCAATAGGAGGTAAGCACCCCGGTGGTCCTGGATGGTGAAGATGAATGCTCCTTTAAACTGATCCATTAAAACGGGAATTAATGGTAATAGGCACCTGTGTTGAACTGTAATGCAATTGACAGCCCTATAATCGATGCACACGCATAACTCTCCCCCCTTCTTTAGTATGAAAAAGAGAGGTGAGGACGCTGCTGAATGGTATGGGCGAATGAAACCTGAGGCTAAATTCTCGTCAAGATACTCCCTCAGATATTATGTCTCGGGTTTGGTTAGTGTGGAGATTCTGCTGCACAGCACTGTTACCTCGGGTAGCAGGTCGATTCTGCAATTATATTCCCGGTAACAGGGGAGTTTACCAGCCGTCTTTATTGAAGACTTCAGTGTTATTTCAATAGTGATCTGGGAGAGTCGTGATACTACATATTTGTGGCCCTACATCACTAGCGGTCAAATATTCTAACTATATCCTGAACCATAAATTCCTTATGGCAGTACTCGTGGCAGTAATCTAAAGTGAGCTGGACATTTTGTCTAGCCCACTGGACATGTGAGTCTTGTAGTGTCAACCATGACATACCCAAAATTAACTTGAAATTGGGGGAGTTGATTAAATCAAAGTGTATCTCGTCTCAATGCACTGAGCCCAACTGCATTACTAATGGAATGGTACAAATGGAATCGTACAGGACCCGGGGTTAAGGCAGAATCATCGACGTCCTCCATTGGATCTGGAAAGTCTTTAGCGATGCTTGGGACCTAAATCTGCTGTGCAAAGGTTTGGTCTATGAAGTTTCTGGTTGCTCCGGAATCTTTTAGTGCTGCAACGTCTATGGCATCCTTGTCAGGTAGATATAGATACAAGTGCACCTCAACGTTAATATGGGCGACTGTACTTTGTTGGGTGTTTGCTAACATGATGGGGGTCTCTATATCTGTTGCGCTCGAATTTGGGACCCTTGACAAACTCGAGTGAACTAGTTGTTCGGCAGTCCCTCACTCTGACCCTGCACCACTGCCTGTCTATTTGTGAGCTGCTTAGCGTCATTGGTACTGTTGCGGGCCCTACATTCCTTGACAAAGTGGCCACCTTTACCACAGTACATACACAGTTTAATGTTTTATTCATTGTTGTCATTCTTCCTGTGTAATGGGCCTCGGATTTCTTTCACTTGCATTGGTTCTATCCCATTTTACCTGTCAGTCTTAACCAGCCGAACCGTAATTAACTTAGCCTCTGATCGTGAATTATCCCCTATTCTTTCATTAACCCTACGGTCCAACTGCACTGTTACAGCTATTAGATCTTCACAAGTGTCTGGTAGGTTCACTGCTTGACCAAAAAATCCTTTAGTTCACTCTTTAGCCCTTGGTAGAAAAGGGAGCTCCTTTTATCCACTGGCCATTCAGTCTCTACGATTAATGAATGTGGTAATGTATGTCAGCAACTTTTGTGATCCCTGCTTCAAGGTGATTAACTCTCTATCAAGAGACAAGGCATGTGTTTTTCGGTCAAGCAACTTGGCTAATTCCTCAAAGAAGGCAGGGAAATCATACAAGATGGGATCATTCCTCTCTATTACGGGTATCACCAACTGGCAGCGTTACCACCGAAGTATGATAACATAAAGCCATTTTGGTTGGGTCATCTAGAAACAACGTTGGCTTACATAAAAAATGTAAATTACTCTAGCTAAGGAAAACGGTATATTTTCTGCGGACACCATAAAAGTTTCCAAGAGGGGCCAGGGGGATCTGTGGTGGTTGGACTACTTGGATGGCGGTAACGGGTGTACAGTGACCTCCCTCACAAAAAGGAGTGGCAGAAGAGGGATGTGTAGGAGAGAGATTAGAGGAGGTTTCTGATTGTGGCAATGGTGGGAATGTCCAGGCTCTTCAACCTTGTGTACCTCTATCCTCCTTTCCCTTGCAGGAAAGCCCAGCTACCTCTCCCCTTACTGACCCAAGTTCTTGTCTCAACTCCTGGCACTCCATTCAGGATGTCTGGATGAATTGCTGCAGGCTAGTGATTATTTCCAGTACGGAGGTAAGTCCAGGGTTGGTGTCCACTGCTCAGGCTAGGGCTGAAATGTGTGCAGCATTGTAAGTCTCAAGGATAACTGATTTCAGGGAAAGAGCAAGCCTGGTTTGATAAGGTTGCAGAGTCTCAGGTTGTCAGGTACCTCAAGCCTGATCACTGCCGTGCATTTCTTGGGAACAGGCAACAACAAACAAATATATACATAAATCAGTCTATACAACCCTGCTGGGAATGGGCTGTGGCGAGGGTGCGGAGTGCCACCAGTCGCTAACACTCAGTTGCACATTGAACTGTTCTAGTATAAAGGTGCAGCAAGTGCGCACACTTTTTCAGGCTTGTACTCAGCGTTCTAAAACTCTGTGACATATCTGGATTCCTTTGTTGTCTGCTGCAGCATTCTTGTGTGCCACGGATGAGAGTGCTGCTGCAGGTTCCTCTTTGGAGAACCTTGCAGCCCTTGCAGGGTTCTCCTGGATACTGTGATGCTACCAGAGGAGCCCTGTCTGGTTGGTTCACCTATGCTGTTGAATCCGCGTTGCTGGCTGGTTTCTCCTACTGCCACTCAACCGAGGGCAGTGGCTTCAGGATCAGAAGGGCAAGGTTTGACAGTATGGGTGTGGCCAATATGGAACCTTCTAGAACAGTCTACAAGGACAGGGTGTGGCAATATAGCTGGGCCAATGTGTAATTGTGGCAAATGTACAATCATTCCAAACTGTGGCTATTCTTGAATGGCAAGGACAAAACACAGTTGTGTGGAAAGCACTTGGGCATGTTATAGTGAGCATGTAAATTGTGCGTGACCTCTAAACATACATTTCCTGCAGTGCTCAGACGCTCCTTCCAGGCACAGACAGGGGTCTGCATCTCCATTCATGCATCTTCTGGGTCCACTGGGAGGGCAGGTGTTAGGTGGCCCTAACACATTGAAGCACACACTTTTGCAAGCCTAAATATAAATGTTACATTGATCTGTTCCACTAGACCTGAAGTCTCAGGTCTATAGCAACAATGCAGTTTCTGTTTGACTTGTAAAGCTGCACACAACGTCTCAAGATGTTATTGTGGAAAAGCGTTAACTGGTCCGATTCCAGAGAAGTCAGAAAGCCAAACCTATGTATTAACTCACTCAAAAGCAACTTTGCTAGCGTGAAACCTATGTTGCTCCTTGTCTGATATGCCTCAACCCAGTATAAAACAATGCCCATCACAACCAGGACATATCTCAATCCATTGCACACAAGCATTTCAATGAAATCCAACTGCATCCTGTTGTAGGGACCACCTGATCTTCCTATGTGGCGCAATGTTTCTGCAGTTCTTTTCCCTACATTGTTCTGTTGACACACAACAGATCCGTAACACAATGCTTCAGCCATTAATCTAAACCTAGGGTTAAACCAGTTCTGTTGAAACAGTCTGACCACTGCATCTTTCCCTACATGAGTAGGGCTGTGATAATGCCTGGCCATTGGTGGCAATAAACAATTATGCAACACAAGTCTTCCATCTCCTGAAACCCAAATATCATCGTCATCTCTATTGATACAACCTGCCTTAATCCAACTTAGCTGTTCTGCCTCTGACACTTCCTTCTGAATTATTTTGCCCTCCTCCCACGTATCAGCAGTTGTGAACAAACGGTTGCAGTTGGTCTCATCTGTTCCTTCATTTGTGTACTTACTATTAAAGGTGCAACATTATGAGCGCAATACTTTGTGACTTGTTAGTATATCTGTTGCTGGTCACATAATCCTTCCCGTTACACTAAGCAGTGCATTTTACAACAGCAACCTGAGGAGGTTGTTGCAATGTCTCAAGAAGCATTTGTTCTTGTTCTCCGTTTTGGGACCATAACTGTATGAAATCGTGGACAACACCAAAGCCATACTGACTGTTAGTGAAAATGATCACTGTCTGCTAGTCTGAGACACAGCATGCTCTTGTAAGAGCAACCAATTCGGCCACTTGTGTCAAAAAATACTCCTTGTAGCCCTGAAGCTTTAACTAATTCTGAAGCTGTACAGACTGCATAGCCAGCTTCTAAATTTCCTCCATGATCTTGAAAACATGAGCCATTTATGAACAATGCAAAATCAGATTCAGGCAATGGCACATCTTGTATATCTGGTCTTAGCTTGGTGCACAGTCAAGTAATATTGAGTCAATCATACACCATCTCATCATCCTCACAGTCACTCTCAGAAAGGGGCAACAAGGTGGCAGGATTTAAAACAGTGCATCTCTTCAATATGTCATTTTTGGCTGCAATTATGAACTGCTCAGATGGGGTCAGACAGCTGTTTGTCAAGTGTTGAGTAGAGTGTCAATCAAGAGGATCTCCACAGAGTGAGACACATACACAGTTAGAGGATGACCCATAACAATACCTTCACACCTTTCAGTGCTGGCACCAACAGCAGCCACCAACAGCCAGGCAATGCTGCAGCTACTGGATCAAGGGTGGCAGAAAAGTTAGCTACAGGTTTACAGGCATCTGTGTAAGCACTGAGAAAGTGCAGCCCTCCCTCTAACAGCATAAAAGCCGAAATGCTTAGCTGTAATCAGGCATGCCAGTGCTGGGGCACGGCAGAGACTTTCTCTCAACTCCAGGAAGGCAACCAAACAATTGTTATCCCAGGGTACCAGATCCGACACAGCCTTGTGTGTCAGCCTCTAGAAAGGATTGACCACTAGGGTAAAAATGGTTATCCACTGGTGACAGTAGCCCACCATTCCGTAGAACAATCTGACTTCTTTCTGTGTTGTTGGTGGTTTCATTTGCAGAATCGCCGAAATTCTTTCCTGCAACACCTTTGTGATTCCTTTCTTAATGTGATGTACACGATACAGGTCTTCTGTCAAATAGTATTGCAATTTATTGGGGGCCACCTTATATCCATTCTCAGCTAAATGGTTTAGCACAATAATAGTGTCAGTCTTGCAAGTCTCTTGAAAATTTGGCGCAGCCAACAGGTTGTCAATATACTGTACCAGGACAGAGTAACAGGGCATTACCAAGGACTCCAGGTTCTTTTTAAGACTCTGGTTGAAAATGGACAAAATCTCTGTATACCCTTGAGAGACGCAGCAACATGCCAAAAAACGACTGCGGTATTTAAATGCAAGAAAGACCTTAATGTCCTCATGTAGCGGTGTGGAGAAGAAGGCTTAAAAAAGATAAATGACAGTAAATCCCTCAGCCTCACATGGAATCTGGAACAAAATCACAGCAGAATTTGGTACCACAGGACAAGGAACTACAATATTGTTTATCTTTCGTAGAACCTGAAGTATGCAGTACTTACCGCTGGGCTTCTGTGAGCCCATAATGGGCGAATTAAATGGACTCCCTTTAATCTTCTTCAACATATCTTGTTGGATCATTGTCTTGAATTACTGGAGTAATTCTAGCAATCGTTTTAGGGGTCAGATTATATTGCAAGGTACTTGGGTACTCAACATTAGGCTTTATCTGTATACGGACAGGCTCAACTCCTTTGATGAATCCAATTTACTGCCATGAAAAATCCCAAACTTCCGACCTCATGGTATCTCTTTATCCATTTATGTAGGCAATATATATAAGTTCCAAGGAATTTTAGTTTATCGTCCACCTGGCTCTAAATCTACGTTCCCGGCAATGCTCATGCACCTTTTAGAATCACGGATGGAACACCATCCTTACATGATTCTAGGGGATTTTAATTATCACCTAGAATGCATGGAGCAGTCAGAGGTGGCGGCACTAATTGAGAACCTAGCTGCACTCGATTTTAATCAAGTAGTTTTGAGCCCCACTCATAGCCTGGG
This sequence comes from Triturus cristatus, assembly GCF_964204655.1. Classification (NCBI taxonomy): domain Eukaryota; kingdom Metazoa; phylum Chordata; class Amphibia; order Caudata; family Salamandridae; genus Triturus; species Triturus cristatus. The sequence continues at coordinate 256,980,183 of NC_140586.1, forward strand.
ACACACCCTAGACGGCATTTTTATTAATAATATGGACCTTTAGGTGGCCTCTATTATGCCACTTCCATGGTCAGACCACATGGCAGTGAATTTCACTGTCAGGACTGGCATATTGTCCTTCCCCTCAGGGTATAGGGCAGAAAAACATATGATTAGACCATGGTCTCAGGTGACCGCTGATAAGCTCCTCCCTATCCTGAGAGGATCATGCCCCTCCTACACTGAAGACATCTCGGAGGCGGCAATTCTCTTCAAGGACTGGCTAGCGGCCGCGGTACAGATAGTAGCCCCTCTGAAGCCGCTGGTTTCCAGGAGAACCAAACTGTCTGCGCCGTGGTATAACAATGAACTCAAGATCCTGAAGGGGACATGTCGGAGAGCTGAGCGACTGTGGAGAAAAGATTATAGCGCTGAGGGCAAAGTACATTATAATTGCACTCTCACAGCCTACAAACTAGCAATTGTGGCAGCCAAAAGTGCCTATTTTGCCACTAAAATTAGTGAGGTAGGCAACTCTGCTAAGGAGCTTTTTAAGACCATTACAGCTCTGGCCAAATCCCCTCAGGATAATATCTTTCGACCGGACCTGGAAACCTGCCAAAGGTTAGCGGTACATTTCCAGGAGAAGGTCCAAGATATTTACAATCAGTTTAGTTGTGTGTCTCCCTGTTTAGAGTTGAACGGTCAGAGTCAGGAATTTGGCTCCAGGGGCTTTACCGGTCTTAGCGAGTTTGCCCCCATCACGGTGGAGGAAACTCGCAGGTTGATCATTTCAGTCACCTCAGGATCACCCTTAGATCCCTGCCCGCCATCAGTTATTCATCTTGCTGCCGAGGTGATTGCGGAGGTGTTATCTCAGCTAATTAATACAGCCATACAATCTGGCTGCTACCCCTTAAGTTGGAAGAGAGCAATAATAAAGCCTCTGCTAAAGAAACCCACACTAGACCCCCTTGCTTTAAAAAACTACCGGCCTATTGCCGCACTACCCATGGCGGCCAAGATTCTGGAGAGGGAGCTAAACCGCTCTCTGACAGCATATCTCACGGCTCATGAGTTGCTAGACGTGTCTCAGCACGGATTCCGTGCCCAGCATTCCACAGAGTCAGCACTCCTACTGGCTGCAGAAAATGTTCGCACCATTGTGGACGAGGGTGGCCGGGCGGTCCTGGTGATGTTGGACCTCTCGGCACCGTGAATCATATGATACTGCTCCAGAGGCTCCAGGAGTTTGGGGTCCAAGGAACTGCATTGGCCTTACTGGCCTCTTTTCTGGAGGGCAGGGAGCAGAGCCTGTCTTGGGGGGGTCTACAGTCTGACCCCTACCACTTACCATGTGGAGTGCCGCAGGGCTCTGCCTTATCTCCCACGCTTTTCAACATCTATGTAGCCCCCTTGGCCAAGCTGATTAGGGCTCACGGTTTTACGATTATCTCTTACGCCGATGATTCCCAGCTCATTGTGTCTGCTGGGGAACAACCTAATCATACGGCTATTGAGTTTCATAGTTGCCTGTCAGAAATCATGAGCTGGACGCGAGAAAATTATCTCAAAATCAACACAGAGAAAACGGAGATAATAGAGTTTGGCCAGGGTACTTCCGTGTGGAGCGGTTCTTGGTGGCCAGAAGAGGCCGGTCAATGCCCCTGTCCTGTGCAGAAGGTCAGAAACCTGGGAGTGGTTTTTGATAACCAGCTTAACTTCTCTGCACATGTCAGTAATCTAGCCTCATCCTGCTCCTATCTAATAAGGATGCTGCGGAAGATTTTCCCTTTTATTAAATATGAGCTCCGCAGGAATGTAGTGGTGGCCTTAGTGCTGTCTAGAGTGGACTACTGCAACGCCCTACTATTAGGAATAAACAAGACGTTGATGAGGAGACTGCAGGTCCTGCAGAATGCGGCAGCCAGACTTTTGCTGGACGTCCCTAGAGATCACTCTGTGACGGAGGGAATCAGGGCACTTCACTGGCTCCCAATCCAACAGCGCATAGAGTTTAAGGCTTTATGCCTTGTTCACAAGGCAGTGTTTGGCGGGGGAGCCAAGGGGGTTCAAAAGCTCTTTATCCCCTACTCTCCGGGCCGGGTCCTTAGGTCTTCCAACCAATGCCTCCTTAAGCTAAATCGTGTTAGGAAAGCCAGATGGGGCAGCATAGCCTTTTCTTTCCATGCTGTCACTCTTTGCAATAAGCTTCCTGGTCCGCTAAGACTCACAGATAGTCATCAAGTATTCAGAAAACTTTTAAAAACACGGCTGTTTAAGGTGACCCGGGGTTAATTTGGGGCGGTTTTCTATCTACTTACTAGCGCCAAGACGCCTCGGCATTCGTTCGCGCTTTACAAGTGGCTATCCTATCCTATCCTATCCTATCTCTGAGGTCTAGGGGTAACTCTTCACTTGTCATCATAGGGAACAGTTCAACTGTTTGGGGTTGATCAGCCAATTTAAATGCAACATCTTCATCATGAGGTTGGAATTCCACACCCTCTGGGGTGCAATAAATGGTGCAAACCAGCTTTCACAACAAATCCCGTCCCAACAAACTCACATGACTCGAATCACATACCACAAATTGGTGATTCTCCTGAAAATTCCCTTTTTTTACAGGTAGATCCTCGGTTATGGAGTTTGTCAGTTGTTTATTTGCAATTCCTACAACTTGGATTCTTTTCCCAAGAGGTGTAGATTTGGAAATTCCACTGTTCTAACACGGAGTGGGTAGCACCAGTATCAACCAAAAAGGATACGAGAGGCCATTTACTTCACCATCTATAAATGGACCTCTCTGGTCAACCTCCAAGACTGTGTCAAGCATGCAATCTTCCTCCTTCCTGAGGCATCCGCCAGACAGACTGATGAAAGCCATAATTGTCAACCATATCAAACATGGGAAAACTGCTGAAAAGCATTGCTGTTTTGAAAAGCATTCTAATTCACATTTAGAACTTGGTTCAAAGTGAATCTAGGGCCATTAGCAGCTTGTTGTGGCATTGAGGGTTGTGGGACTTGTATCACTGGGGCTTGGGTACATTTTGTGACTACATGGGGTAAGTGTTTCGAGAGTGTGCAAACCCTGAATTTTGACCCTGATTAGTGGAATTAAGATAGCATTCCTGCTTCCAGAGCCCCAAATTATTACAATAAAACAGGTGTTGGACTTTTTCAAAGTAGATACATCAATCCCAGTACTCGGGTCAAGTGGAACACCAGGACCTCTACCTTGTGGCTGGAATCCACCTCCACCTTGCATCACAGGGGCTGCCTGCTGATACACTCCTTGCATAGGAGGAACATTCCCTACGAAAAGCTGACTCTGACCTCCTCTCTGAGCAGCCTTCATTTGCACCACCATCAATTTCTCCTTCAATTTCTACTGCTTCATTTCTATTTGGTCATTGCCATACTTTGCATATCTCAAAATCTCATCAATTTACTTATTCTGCCCACAAATCAAATGCTGATGAATCATCATGACAACTTTAGCCATCAATCTCATCACAAACCTGGACACAAAATGTCCCCTATCCTTAGGTTCCAACGTCTCCATCACACTATACTGCTTGAATGCTTGCAGCAATCTCTCATAGTATGCATAAATCAACTCTTTGGGCCACATGCTTCAAAAGAAAAACCGCAAACAGGAAGATTCTCAGAATCTGCCCCTTTTCGACTGGTATTTTTGCCTTTGGGATGCAACAGCTCAAATGCACAAATCGTAATTTAAGGAATCGCAAAATTTGTGATTACTTAAATTGCGATTGCATTTAAGGAATCGCAAATTGCGATGCCTCAAATGCAATGCATGATGCCATTGAAAATAGTGATTTCGCTATTAGGGGACGCAAATTACAGTCAAATGTAACTTGACGGTAATTTGCAAAAACTTTGAAAAATGCACTAAAGTGCATTTTCAAAGTTCCTGGTTACAAACGTGCAACATGTGTTCACATTACAATTTCAGGGGTGCAACAGAGTGTCCTTTTGGCACCCTTGCACCCTTGAAATTGCATACTTCTTTGATGCATGTGCACACTAGTTGCTTGTGTCATCCTGTCAATCTTGACCCAGTCAATATCTTGAGGTGATACCTTAGATTTCAACTATGTCATCACCTGATTATACTTTTTCATTACTGCAGATGACGGACCATTAGTTTATGGATCTTTTACTGGCACTCTCTCCGGATATTCTTCAGCTACATGCTGTCCACAAATCACTTGGGGCTACAAAATATAATAAGGTATTCAGATCAGTCTACAAAACATTCAAGATTTTCACAAACCGTTCAACTTGTTTGTACCATTCGACAGGCTTCTCCATTAGTCTTGGGAAAGCATTTGTAAATGACGCAAGATCACTCCTACTCCAAGACACATGGACATAACCTTCACTGGGCACTTCCCATAAAGGGAAAACTTGCCGTACCCACTCCCCCTTCTGTTGGAGGAGGTGGTTCTCCCATGGATCTCTCTGGACCTTTCCTTTTTTTCCATTTACCTTCCCACTTATCTAGCACACTCCAAATCCGAATGTTTTGAATCAATTCCCGAATTTGCAATTTCATTCCTGATATTCTCATACACTCTAGGTCCTATCACTAAAACAGAGTCAGCGTTTTTCTGTAAGGCTTTAGTCTGATCCAGATCGACCTCATATTTCTGAGGTATTTCAAATAATTTGTCATAGACTCGCCTCACTTGCCTGGTTACATCCTTACTCATACAAAAAGAGCCAATTTGTTTGTTTAGTATCTAATTGGGTCACATTAAGGTTTCCATTTATCATTTATCATTTTGTCAAATTCTACTTTCATTTAAGATACAGCCACTAAATTTACTCTCACCAATGACTGAATCCTTCCTTGGCTCAATTGTGAGTTTCCACTTTCATTCCAAGTGGCATTAACAACCTTCAAACATCCATCTAATTACTGAGCAATAAAGCAAGACTGCACTCCAGGGACTTTAGGTTCTGCCCTTTCTTTGGGTGTGCTACTATGTGTATTTGGGTGTGGCTCCCAGGTATGCATACCCAAGTCTGGCATTTCCGGGAATAACCTTAAAGGTCTAAATCCTGTCTGGTTCATCATGGGGTTCACATTCGCACCACGAGGGGAACATGCACTCATTGGAATTAAAGGAACAAATCCTCTCATTTTTGAGCTGGTAGGAACATTCTCTAGGAGCCTTCAGGTTGGCAGGGACAGCCAAATTGTGTTTTACATTGCCTGCAGAACTTGGGTTTTATATATAGGAACCGAGAGAACAATGGTAACTGGGACAGTGAGAGCATTTGGAGCATTAAGAGCTGTAGAGGTACCAGGTGCAAAAATCCCTGAATTCCCTCACATAAGATTTTGATTCATATTCACTGCGGTGGCTCCCATCGCATTAGGACTCACATTTACTGGTACAGTAGCCATTCCAGAATTTTCAGTCGCATTAGCGCTTACCCCTCCCGGTAATTGGGTTTCATTATATGAAGGTGAGTGTTCTGACAAAAACACATTAAGATGACTATTGCTAAAATCACTATCACTGTTTTTGCTTCTCTCATCTGGTTCCTTTGGCTTTTTCCCTTTTTCCCTTTGCCATTCCTTTTCCTCTCCTTCCCTTTCTCAAATTCTTCAGTTGTTAATGCAGGAAATATTTTGGCTCCCTCTATCATGTCACTTCTCCACTTACTCTGTTCTGCATCCCACCTTGCATCAGAGTGAGTATGCACTGCCTTTCTAGCTCTTCCAACACCTTTCCTTCCCTCTGGCATAAGCTGCACACTCCCAAGCATTGAGAGCTTCAAACTGTGTAGGTCTAAGCGGTGATGGTTTCATCTCATATAAAAAAATCCACCTCAAATGTTCAGTGATTCTCACATTAAATGTACCATACCGTGGAAACACCAGTCACCTTCTGTCTCTGTGATCTTGTGCCATTTTATTAGCCAAATTCATATGTGAAGTCATACATTTATCGCCAATTTTTTAAATTTCTTTATTTGCATTTTCTGTTATTGTTAAGTACATTAACCGCAGGATTTTCTATACACATTGAGTTTCAACATTTGGCATGTATCTGTTACATTGTACAGCATAAGTTTGACATATTTTACATACTGCTGTTGCTGAGCACTTCTCGATTATCTGAGGTACCATGATTAGATGTAAAGGGAGAATAGAAAAAAATACAGAGGTATACGTTATTGGTACAACACCCCTTGACATATAGGAATTTACTGGTAGTAAGTTCTCTACAGATGCCACGAATACTTATCTGCTGTTATTATGAGGATATTGACGATGCAATACTAAAATTCAAATCAACAAATCAACACATCAAGACGGATCATTGCAACTCTGACAAGCCCATCGCATGAGTCCCATCCCCTCTCTTCAGATGCCCCTCAGTTTGAGCAGTCCTGTCAGCGATATTGACATACCTGTACCTCAAGCCTCTCCCTGAGTGCACTGCTAGGTCAACGGTGCTGGCCTTTTGGTTGCTGATATCTAGGTTATGCATCAATCATGGCTCGTCCTGGTCCCCGTTGATGTTCCCTTCTTGTGAGATGTCCCCTCCGGCTCATGCCCCATGTGTTGTAATACCACCACTGTCATGTCTCAGTGTTGTACAGACCAGCCACATCTTCTCTGTGCAGAACAGTACTTTCTGCCTGGGCCCAAACCAGAAGTGATCGCTTTCAGTTTTCAGGTGTGAGGGGATGCTTGTTTTTCCATCTCCGGGTGACTAGCCTTTTTGCAACTATGATGCTGTTTGAAATGGGATTTTTGGTTGGCTAGGGTATGTGCCAAAGTCGGGCAGAAACCACCACTCAAGTCAGGATAAGGGAGTTACACTCCTAAAATAACCCCTGCTCACCCCCTTGGTAGCTCGGCACAAGCAATTAGGCTTATCTTAGAGGCAGTGTGTAAAGCATTTGCACATAACCAACAGAAATACAGTGTAAGCACTACAAAATGACACCAGACCAGTTTAGAAAAATATCCAATATTTTGATATATTTAAGGCAAGACCAAAAACGATAAAAATCCACAATACAGTACTTATAAATCTTCACTTATCAAAATATGCTTGAAAAATAGTTCCTTGATGTCGATAGCTCAGTCCGGGGCTATCACGCCGTCGTGAGCAAACAAATCCAAACAGTTCTGGCAGACTCCAGCGTCGCGGGCCAGCTACAGTGTGGGGTAGACCCACAAACAGTACCTTTTTGAAATGCAGGGCGTTGGCGATCTCACGTTGAACTTCTGCAAGCACAGCATCCACAAGCGTCAGTTCCGGAGTATGGTGCAGGAGTCGTCGGGCCCTCAAAGTCACAAGCGATCTACTCTCTGTTGGAGTCAGGAGCGCTGGCGTCGGTAGGCGTCGGGTGCTGTGATGCGAAGTGCAGCGGTGCAGCATGCGGTGCCCTCAGGTCACGGTTCGAGCAGCGACTCGGTGGCAGCATCAGATTGCGTCGTCGGTGAGACCAGGGTCACGGTGCAAGGTGAATGCGGTACCCGTCGTGGAGCTGGCAGGTCAAGGTGCCAGCAGCGGTGTTGTCGTTGTTGAAGCGCTGTCGTTGGCTGACGAACTGGAGTCCATGGCGTTGGCAGGCCAAGCCTGGGGTGCGGAATGAGGGCAGTGCATCATGTAACTTTATGAGCGGTGCCCTCGAACCACAGTGCAAGCAGCGGCGTAGATTTCGGCATGGAGCGGCATCATCGGGGATACCTAGGCATCGTTGTGAAGCGAGGTGGTGCGGAGTGCGGTGCCCACAGGTCGCGGTGCAAGCAGCGGCTCGGTGGTGGCGTCAGCAGGCATTGTCGGTGAGACCAGGGTCGCAGCATTGCGGCGGTGCCCTCTGCTGTGCCTTCAGGAAACGGAGTCGGCAGCAGCGTTGTAGACGTCGTCTGGTTGCTTTTCTTCTGTTGCAGCACAAAACACACAGTCCCCAGTGCTGAGGGCAGAAGAGCTTGAAGTATTTGCTGTTCCTGAGACTTCTTGAACAGGGGGCAAGCTCTACCTCAAGCCCTAGGAGAAACTCAGTAGATTGCAGAAAGTTCAGTCCAGTCCTTTCACTGCCCAAGACAGAAGCAGCCACTGCAGGCCAACACAGCAAAGTGGTAGTTTCACCTCACAACTTCTCCAGCTCTTCTTCTTGGCAGTCTTCTTGGTCCAAAAGAGTTCTAAAGTTCAGGGGTCTGGGCCCCAATATTTATATCACCAAATCCTTTGATTTCTTAGGCAGAGAGTGTCTGTGCCCAGCCAGAACCAGTTCTGCCATCTCTGGTGTGACTTCCTGGCAGGAGATGGAGACGGCATTGTCAGAGGCAGACCAGGCCTTTGAGGTGCAAGGAAATCTCCTCCCCCTTCCCCAATTGCAGCCCAGGTCTACTCAGTCCTTTCCTGACCCACCTAGACTATTTGGAGCCACTCCTGCTCCCCAGCCTTCTGTCATCCAAAACCCAGACAGGCAATCCACATTCCAGCAGAGGCACTGAATGAGCAAGAAAAGACCTACTTTCTAAAAGTGGTATTATCAAACAAAGAATGTAAAAATCACCTTCACTAAAAGATGCATCTTTAGATATCTGAGTTCAGGCATACCAAACTTTATGTTCCCACCTAGTTCCCAGGGCCAGTTAGGTCTATAAGATGTTATAAACAAACTTCCCATTCTGTCCTATGGGGAACAGGTAGCCTTGCAATAGTGAAAAACGAAATTGGCAGTAATTCACTATCAGGACGTGCCACACACATCAGGGCATGTCCTACCTTTCACATACACTGCACTCTGCCCACAGGGGTTCCTTGGGCCTACCTTAGGGGTGGCTGACATGTAAGAAAAGGGAAGGTTAGGGCCCGGCAAGTGGGTGCACTTGCCAAGTCAACATGGCAGTACCAGACTGCGCGCAGGCACTGCACTGGCAGGCCAGAGTCACATTTACGGGCTGTTTGGGTGGGTGGTACAATCCAGTGCTGCAGCCCAACAACAGCATTTAATCTACAGGCCCTGGCACACACAGTGCACTTTACTAGGGACTGACACATAAATCAAATAGGCCAATCATGGAAAGACCAATCCATAACACATTTTACTACAGGAGCACTTGCACTTTACCACTGATCAGCAGAGAGAAAAATGCGCAGAAACACTAAGCCAGCACAAACAGAGTCAAAACCGGGAATTCAGAAAGCAAAAACTCAGGGGAAACACGCCAAAAGATGCCAAGTCTAACAGAGGCCTAGGTCTGTGAATCTGTAGGTAGCATTGTATTTTTTAGATCTGGGAAATACCTCTAATATACATTCTTCCCATGTGTGTAGTTGTGGGCTATCTGTACATTCTGACAGGCCTGTTGTCACCTCCTGCCAGCATTGGCGCAGTGAGGGGCAGCACCACAGAATAAGGAGGAGAGCCACTCCTACCTGCTCACAGCGAGGACACGCAGCACTGGTAAGTTGGAAGTATTTGTTTATCTTATCCGGTGACAGACACGCTCCGCAGATAATATATATTCGTATAATATGAAAATTGTTGTTCCATGGACTTTGTACAGCAGTCGCTAAGATAATATCCCCTTCCTTCTTGTCCCATGGCCTACCCTCATCTTCTTCCCATTTTGTACGTAGATTTGTTAGGGGTTTCAAGGTGTGTAGTAATAATGTTTCTGTTAGCCAATGGACTATGTATCTTCCTCTACCCATTACATGTAAATATTGTATCACCAAATATGACTGAGGCGCATTGCTCATGTCTCCCCATGATGTTATCAGTGTCTTTATGATGGAGTTGTACAATATAAATTGGCCTGGTGGCAAGTCAGTGTCTTGGGCTAACTTGTCAATGGGCAGCAACGTGCCATCCTCATATAAATCGCCTAAGGTTCTCACCTCTGCGACATGCCAGGGTGCAAGTGCACCATTTGATGTGCCCATTCGACTCTTCGGGGTGCCAAGGAGAGGGAGTGCAGGTGAAGTAGAAAGTCTTCTGTCTGGTGAGGTATAGGCTTCGGTTGTGGCAGCGATAGGCTAGGGCCAGGGAGGTGACACTGGGATGGAGGGTCTAGCCATTGGGTGAAATAGATCTGAGACAATGACCATGCTGGGTGCATGTTGGCAGTTTCTGCTAACTTTATTCCTGCCAGCCACTTTGTGACCCACTCCAGGTGTGCAGCTAAGTATTAAAGTTCCATGTTTGGAAATGCCAAGCTGCCTTTGTCTGTGGGTGCGTACAGTTTCCAAAGTGCTACTTTATGGAACCCCCTATTCCAAATAAAATCACGGAGCATTTGTTCCAGGTCTCTGAATGTTTTGGCCTGGCCATAGTCAGGGAGATTTGCGAAGTAGTACAATAATCTTGGTAATATCACCATTTTTATCAAGGCTATTCTGACAATCACATTTAAACGCAACGTTTTCCAGAACATAATTTGGGACCAGAGGACGGTAATGTCTCTGACCAAATGGTCTTCCAATATGTCAGCTGGGCTATGGTATATGTAGATGACCAGGTATTGGAAGGAAGTTGGGTGCCCTCTAATGTGCACTTCATTAACCAGAAGTCCAGGGTCCTGGGCCTCAGTCTTAAAGGGATAGAGGCACAACTTATTCCAATTCACCTTCGACCCAAGAGCCCCGCATATCGGTGTAGAATCTCTGCTATAGTGTCCGGCACATTATTCATGTCCCTGATATATACAGCAGGAAGTTATCAGCATAAAGGCATACCACATGCAGTCCATCTCCCAATGGGATGCTCCAGTTGCCTCCTCTCTGACAGAGTTGCGCACCTAAGGGCTCCATGGCAATAAAAATAATAAAGGGGATAGGGGGCACCCTTGTCTGGTGCCTCTCTCTATGGCCAGGCTCTCTGATATTGTTTGACTAGTGCGCACCTGAATGAGAGGTTGCGTATATACTAACTTGACCAGGTTAAGGAAGGCGAATAGGTAGTGCCAATCAGGAGAGTTAAAGGCCTTCTCGAAATCAAGTACCAGACATCCCGAGTTAGGCCAGGGGTGTGTGGCATATACTTGAAGTCTGAAGAATCTTCGTATGTTAAGAGAGGTGTTACGGGTTGGCATTAAGCCATTTTGATCGGGCAGTACCAACGACCTTACCAACGGTGCCAGTCCCGCCAAGATTATAGAGGCTAAGATTTTGTATTCAGTATTGAGTACGCCAGTGGTCTGTAGGAGCCTAACTGAGTTGAGTCTGGCTGGTTTAGGGAGAGAGATTAACAGCGCTTCACACTGCGTGTCTGTGAGCATATAGGCCGACAATGCAGCATCATATACCTTTTTAATTGGGGTACTAGGAACTTGCCTTGTAGAATTCAGTTGGAAGGCCGTCGGGACCAGGAAACTTCCCTCTGCTGTGGTAGTGGATTTGTATAGTTTTGTGTAATGTTGTTTAAATTCATAGTGTAGTTCCTGTTGTGTATATAGAAGAGTCCCTTGTGGGGATCAGATCAATGTTATGGGAGATCCGGCATCGTCTTATCTGATGAGCCATTTTTGGAGGCACCCAGCTTTGTCTGCTGGGCTGTGGGTACGTTCTGAGTGCGCTGTGAAATGAAGCATCATACTTGTTTTAGTAATCAAAGGTGTTCTGTCTTGTTTTACTGTAGCCGTGCTCTAATTATTGGTTCGTCAACTACTTCTGTTTCAAGGTGGATTAGCCCAGCCTCTGCCTTTCTAAGGCCTGCCTCAATCACTTTATGTAGTCCTATTTGCGTACCTAATCAGTGGCCTTGAATTCCGGCTTTGAAAGCATCCCACTCGATGAGGGGCGATGCCGCAGAGCCTGTGTTTTTATTGAAAGAGTTTATAATTGCAGTGCTGAGTGCCTCTCGAAATGGTCTATCTTCCAGTGTCTCTGGTTGTAATCGCCACCTGGGGCTTATTGTAGCAACGTTATCCCATGCCATATGCAATGTATGTGAGCTATGGTCTGAATGGTTTCTCCCTAGATATTTGGTTGTGGTCACTGCCATTAACACATCTTTCATGGCAAGTATCCTGTCCAACCGAACGTGTAAGCCGTGGGAACTTGAATAGTAGGAGTATATCTTATCCGTGGGATTTCTTTGTCTCCATACATCAAAAGATACCACTGCGCCAACCAAGCATTTAATTCCTTCATGACGGCTGTTGTGGGTGCTCCAGGCAGAGGAGGAAAGGAGCGGTCAAGGGACACATCCAACACACAGTTAAAATACACACCCATCAGTCAGGGTATTCCATGCCAGTCAGAAAGTTTGCCAGACAATGTGTCTAGAAATGTTGGCTGCTCAGTGGTGGGTGCATATATTGAGCCCAGTACAATATGTCTGCATTACAGGCGGCCCTTTAAGAGCACATATCGCCTCTCAGCATCTACCATTTATTTGTCCGCTTGTAAGGGAGTGCTTGGTCTAATCCATATCAAGCCTCCCGTGGCGAAAGCAGATTATCTAGTGGCATATATCTGTCCTCTCCACCTCCTTTGTAATGTCTGTGTTTCAGAAGCTGTGAGATGATTTTCTTGAAGGAGAACTATTTGGGCCTAGTGTCTTTAAAGATAAGAGTATATTAAGCACCTACAGGAGGGTGTATGTATTCCCTTGACATTCTAGGTGCAAACTTTAGTGACTGTCATGTTGGGGGAAAGAGTAGAGTCCAAGAGTTGACCGACATCTGGAGAGTAGCCAAGCTATGTGGGAGGGGCCTCGGTGGCAATGCTACAGGGTATGATATACTTCTGATCCTGCTAGTTCATAATTGGGTTGATGTGTCTTGATTAACTAAACTCATATGAAATACCAGACGAGCAAGAGCAGCAGCGTCACTAGGGTTGGTCTCACCCAGTGCGGTAACTCATGGTGTCACCCGTGCGGTCCGCACCCCCGCCCCCCCTAGTGACGCCACTGATGGTAGGTTATGGAAAACATGGATGTTTCTTTGTTTTTTTGTGACAGCCTGAGGAAACGTAGGGGCAGTGCTCCAAGACAAAGAAAAGGGCATTGTAATGGGCTCTCTTTTTTTTGGTCTTCGCCTACTGAAGAAAATAAATATGTACTGTAATCATGCCGCAAGCTAGACCAGCGACAGAATGTCACCTAAAGTACCTTTTGTGACACAGGGATGAAACAACATGGCAGACACTGTTGTTTACCACTGGTGATTTTCTAATATACTATTTCAACATTGTTCGTGTCCCGTGGACCGAGACGCTATTTCATCACAGCAGAATACCCAGGCTCCTCCCGATTCATTTTAACTTTTCCTTATCAAGTGTTTTATGACGTAGCACAGTGGTGCTATATAAACTGATACACAACTATGTTAATCCCTGCTCATTTTCATAAATATTTGTCTGGCAAGAGGCGCAGATTTCTATTCGACGTGTATTAGGCTATTACCTTAGTTACATAGGCCATGACTCTTGCTGCGGTTTCTTATAAGCCTTTTAGGCCACACCCCTTTTTGAGGCCCACTGCCTTTTGTGATAGTAATGGAAGGGAATGCGGGTTTCCTGACCCTATGTGGGTGTCTGGCTACAACAGCAATCCACATTTCCAATAGAATATTAAATTTAAAAGCATACAAGCACGTTCCCCTTATCTTGTCGTCCTGCATTTCGGCCATCGTTCAGGGGAGGTGGCGCAGAGACAGGCAGGTGGAGGCTGCTGGCTCCTGAGTCCTGGAGGAAACTTCTTGCCAGTGACTTGGTGGACGAGTTGCAGGGGACGCTGGAAAACTCCCCCGATGAGCGGAGTCTCCCCTTGGCCCCTAATGCAGAGAACATTTTATGCAGGCATAGCGAGAGCTGGGCTCACCTCGAGCTCTTGGCGCGTCCGGACATCTGAGGAGATTTATTTTTTTCATGAGGGGGGAGTCAGTGACGCAGCCACGGCCCCGCCGCTCGCAGGGAAGGAAGCAGGGTATGCGTCAGGTGGATGGCCTAAAGGAAGTCAGTGGCTCCATTTCAAAAGCACGCCCCCAGTCTCCCGATGGTGTGGTGTCACCCCATGTGATGGTGTCACCCAGTGCGGTCCGCACCCCCCGCACTCCCCTAGTGACGCCACTGAGCGAGAGTGCAACGTACATCTGTCCAAACTTTCAAACAGGGTATCATGCCAACGTTGGCTGCTGGGTCTGGCTATGTGTTTACTAAGTGTCGGTGAAGAATAGGAGTGTATCTCCCCCATTGTTAAGGTCATTAGCGGGAAGCAGAGTTATATGCTTGTTTATCTAGGTTGGGGGTATGGCCAATATTCACACTTCTGTAAGCTTTGTACTAGCTTAGGGTACCCAACCTTAAGTGAGCATTAGTAGTGTCAAAGGCAAGGTTATACAGTGATCGCAAGAGAAAAGCAGATAGGCAGTTAAAAGAACATATCGTTGCGTGAACTTAGCTGTTATTCATGTGATTAGAATAACAGATGATTTGGTGTTCAGCTATATGATGTCATCTGCCGTTTGTGGTGTGACCTCTGGCAGGGCAGTGGAGTCCTGTGAGTAGGAGGCCCCATCTACAGACTTCACATTGCTCACTTGCTCCTCCAAGCTCTCCTCTGACATTGAGTAGCTGAGGTGACTCCTAATTTCAGCTGCTGCCTGCAGTGCACTGAGCCGATCGTGTATAATTTATTTCAAGTTGGGTCCGTGGCACATGGGTGGATCTTGCCGCTTGCATTGTTTCCCCTTGCGGGCCCCCAATACAGTACCTAGATGCAATCTCCATAGTGCATCCTTGTCTTGGCTGGTGCCCCCTGCGTTCGTAGATTCTAGCCAGTCCCTTGCAGCAATGGGGGTATCAAAGAAATGTGTCTTGTCTTTCAACACTACTCTCAGGCCTCCGGGGAACAATAGTGAGTATTTAATGCCAAGGCTACGGAGACGCCGTTTCACTTCGAGAAAAGAATGTCATCGTTTCTGTACCTTTGCGGTGTAATCTGGGAAGAGCATTAGATTACTATTTGCTATCTGTCTCATTTGCAGCTTCCTTGTCTCTTGTAGGATCGTGTCTCTATCTTTGTAGTGTTGTACACAGAACAGTAAGGGTCTGGGACCTGCTCCCAGAGGGGGGGGGGGGCCTTGCTGGGACCCTGTGCACTCTTTCCATGGCAAAGTGCTTTGTTAGTACGCCTTCTGGTAGCAATCCTTGTATTCAGTTTTCAACATAGGTTGCAGTGTCCCTGTCTTCCTCTCCTTCTGGCAGGCCTATCACTCGCACGTTGGTTCATCTGGACTGGCCTTCGGAGTCCTCTGCCCTGTGTTCTAGGATTTTCACTCAGGCCGACAGCTCTTCCACGCGCTTTTTGGCTTTCTGTGTCTTGGGAGATAACTCGTCTATGGCCACCTCAGTGTATGAGTTTTGTCTGCTGGCTTCCGGTGGTCAGCGTGCAAGTGGTTCAAGTCACTGGCTGCTTTGTCCATTTTATTCTCAAGTGAGGTGCGGGTTTGTTCCATAGTTTTCCCCAGTTTTTCCACTGCAGCCAAAACTGTGTCCAGCTTGCTTGACAGGGGGTCTGTAGACGACTCCCCAGGTGTTTTATCCATCTGGGATCGAGCCAGAAGCAGGTAGCCAGCAGGCCCACCAGCACCGGAATGAAGTCAGACGATTTCCGACATGTGCTGCTTGGGAGTAGGGTGGTGAATTAATGCTCCTCAGCCCCGGTAGCGTTTCTATGGCCCTGTGATGCACTGCCTTATGTTGCCAATTCAAAGATGTTGTTCACTCTCGTTAGTCGTAGATCACATGGGCGAGCTTGGCATTATATAGTTGCAGGACCTGTCCGATCTTCAGGACTTTATCCGAAGTCACTCCAGGTATATCCCTCCGCTCTGTAAGTTCGTTAGGGTTCCCAGTAGCTCCTTATTCCGTGGCACCGTTTCTGTTAGCGTGGCCCATGTGTTGCTGGAGTGCCTGGGCATGCACCAGTTTTACAATGTGGATCAATTTGCCAGGTAGATTACTGCAACCCTTTTGACCCTCCTACTTATGTCCGGGAACCAGCTTTTCTTCCCTGAGAATGTATCGCCTCTCAGGGATTTTATCTTCACTCTCCGCTAGATACAGTGTGCGGGCTTATCCTAGGGGACAGTCCTCTTGTTCTGCTGGCGTGACCTGGGTCTGATATAATGTCTAGAAAAAAGGACCCCCTGCAATTAATGGGGGTTCCTTGGGCAGGGCAATAGCAATTATGTGAAAAACTACCCCAGGCAACAAGATCAACAAAAGGTATCTAAACCTATAACAAATATAGTCATACAATGAAAGGCATCAGTGTACATTAGACCCAAATGAAAAAGTATAAATTCATTTTATTGATATATTCTATTCTTCATAATAGTCATTCTTTAAAATCATGTAAAGAATCACGAACAACTAGACCACAAGAATTAAACACAAGACTAACAGAAAGTCAATACATATAAACATATTGTGAGTTGCATAATAACTGTAAATAAAGTTGAAAACAGACATCACATATACATAAAAAATATACATATAATACAAAAAACCGGGAAGTGGCAAATTGATAAATTTTCTTGTATGTGTATGTGATCTGGGTCTGAGTCGTGTGCTGCAGAGCATGTGCTTTAACCTTCTGTTCTCCCCTCTTTCTTTGGTTGTCAAGGGGTGCCACCTGTGGGTGCTGCTACTTTTCACTGAAGAGAGTGGTTTCCATCTCCATCGCAACCCTTCTCAGCAGTATGCTTCCTTTGGCCGGGCCCTTGTGGCATGCCTGTGTTAAGGTTGTGTCTAGGCTCTAACACGTGGACTCCCTGCAGGCTGTGTTAGCATAAGTCCGTAGCAACCCCCGGCCCGTCTGCTTTGGCTCTTAAGTGACACACATTGTTTGAGGTGGGTCTCGTCATCTGTGGCCAGCGGGCCCCCATCGAAATGCACTCAACAGCCTCTCCCTGCCGCATCAGCTCCAGGTGGGCCTTGCCAGCCCAGGTATTTTCACCATGCTGTCTTTTCAGGAGTGGGGCCCGCAAGAGGAATGCCGGAGTGATTGTTGGTTGGCCTCGCGGTGCGGCCTACTATGTCTCAAGAGAGCCCTCAGGCTTGCGTGATCAGTCCAGACCCCGACTCCCCATCTCGCATAGCCTCGCCACTCAAGGGTAGGCCCAGACCTCCTCATTTGGCTACACTGTGCTGCATGCAACGGCACTCCACCGCTGTCCCTAATTCAGTCACTCCTCACCTTCGCGGACCTGCACGTCTTCCTCCAAACATTGCGGGTGTACAAGGGGTTGCCAGCACATCTACTGTTTGCTTCTCAGCGCGGCCTGCCGTATCTCGTGTGAAGCCTCGGACTTGTGTAGTCTGATCTGGCCATGCCTCCCGAGCTCGCGGCTCGCCGTGGTCCGATCTGGGCCCTTTTTGTCTGTAACAGTCTCGATTTCAGCTCTCTTCAGTTCGCAGGGTACTCCCTGCATCTTTGTTTCCGCTTCTGTGCCTCTGGTTCAGATTTGGGCAGGATAAAATTTCGGGTTATGGGGGCATGGATGGCGGAGCTCTAACAAGTCATGTCCGCCATCTCGCCCGTGTAGCAACGCCCGACCTGCATTTATCACCGTATGATAACCTGGAGTATTTTCGGGTGGTGCCTTTTCTTCCTCTCTAACAGGTGTTGTCACATCTCCCCTCAACAAATCTTGTATATCTTTAAAACATTTCATATTCCAGCAAAATTTCAATAATCAAAAATGGAATTTCAGTTCTGAACAGGAAATAATGGTCTACCCACAATTATCTTTCCGAAACAATGACCAATACCAGCTCAACACTCGATGACATAGACAACCACTAACAGTGCAGCTTTACACCAACTGACCAATCTCAGGGAAGCACACTGTGATGTCAATCTCACTCCTTGCAGCAGTTCACCCTCCTTTACAATCTTCACAAACGCACATTCCCCAGCAATATGCATGCAACCATATACAAATCAATTACAACAAATTACTTTGCCTGCTCCACTAAATAAATGGACAATATTCAATCATACAAGAAATGGTTCAGTATAACACTGTCTGAGCTACTCAGACACACTGGAATGAGTCTTCTACCTGCGGGGACTCACCCTGATTAGTACAGCTTCCCCCTGCGCTAAGGGTCAACCACATCAATCACACCACACTTTTACACACAAAGATAAATGTCACTATCTCAATCGTGCTGTCAATGACATCTCACAACAGGCAACAACAAAACTTTAGCAGACCAAAAAGTATTTTCTACACTTTTTAATATCATCCAGGGACCTGATAACAACTTCACCTCAACTTCTCCATGTTAAGTGTCACATTCACACAACATTCAAAACTTCTTGGCCAAACAACACACAATCGATATAAAAACACAAACCATTAGAACGTTCAACACACATGCGTTGTTACAACTCTTTCTGATCTGCAGGAACTCCGCCTATCCTCCAAAACAAAACATGGACGCTAGAGCTGGGATTGGGTCTGACTACTCTAAGAAAGTATCCTAACTCCCCTACTCTAAGACCTATCCATCCTCGTTCTGCTGCCATCTGCCGGAGCACTGAGCCGAAATTCCATTTTCCCCTATGTTGGACCTTTTTAGATGCCTGAAAAATAAAGAGGAGTTAATAACATCCAAAAATTGAATTTAAAGTGTAATCCATTTGGCTACACAGTGGGGACCCAAATGTTGATATATGTGATTAAATGTCGTTTTATTACAAATTCAAAGCCTGAATATGAATCCCTGGGGCAAGGTGATGGCTCTCTGTAGTTGTTCACCAAAATGTTTTTAATATTTTCAAGGCATCTACCGATGGTTCAGACCCTCGGGCACAATAGTCAGGGAAACCTCCACCCTCTCCTGTCCTTGTTTTACTCGCACTATTGCATGCTTAAAAATAACAAGTTGTGGTCCACTGTGGAGTAGGGTCAGGATAAGCCCACTCAATTAACCTACTTCTGAGTGCTTAACTTGTGACAGTGCTTTCAGGCGGAAGGCAGCGTCACTCATTGTTTGGGAGAGGGGCTTCTTTTCATCATTAGACTTTGGCCCAGAGGAAAAGAGAGAAAGCAAAACAGGGAGACTGGTGGAGGAACGGAAGTATAGGAAAACAAGGCAGAAAGTGAAAGCATGTTTGACAAAGAACCTTCCAGACTGATATAAAGCAACAGGAAGTGTAGGCTGTCCGAAGAAAGAGGCATGAGGTGGAATGAAGACTAAGCGACCTTGGTATTCAGTAACTCCAGCAACCTGCAGAAAAGGCCATGGGCCGCTAGGAATTTTTTTTTCACAAAGCAAACTTGTCTATCTAGGACCTCTCTTCCCACAATAATCCCCCAACACTCCCACACACACATACACAGTCACTGCCCACAGGATGAAAATTATTTTGAGAAAACTCATGGAGGTCAGCATTCCTCCTTGGACAAGTGCGGCTTTTGGCGTATGTACTACAACAAAAAAAGAGGCCAGTGGCCCGACCACCACCACTGCAGGTCCGCCCGAAGTATTAAGAGTGTGGTTGTCGGACCACCACAGGGCTGCCGCATCTGCCGGGGATCAAGGATCCTGCAGCGGTGGTGCAGTGGAAGGGGGCAGCAATATATTGGCGTTGCTGCTGCGGCACTGCCATGCATATTACAAGTTGACTGTCCATGGTGGTGAGCCCACCATGAAAAGGGTGGCAGAGAGGCAACTAAGGGGGCCCTAACAGGGCCCCTTTCCGCTCCTGGGCCTGGGGCTGAATGTGCGGCTCCCCCCTGTAATTGCACCCCAGTTCCTGAACAGTATGGTATGCATGCCCCACCATGCAGGAAAATATTGCAGGACCTGTCACAGTGGCATCTGCAGTTAAGGCTCAGCTATGAGCCCTACACAGCTGACGCCATGAAATCGCCGCAGCACTGACTTACCCGCCATGGATTAAAGTTGTAATCTGGCAGGGGGTGCTCGATGGGCTTGATGGTCCTCCTGTCGGCGCGGCAGCGGCAGGCCGACAGGAGCACCGCCAAACTCGTGAAAAGGCCCTTAGTGGCACACACAAGCAACCACTAAAGTCTGTAGACAATCAGGACATTTGTTTGACATTTGATCTCAGAAACTGCAGATACAACATGAGGAGGGTGGTTAATGTTTTGTGGTACGTAAAGGGGTGCGAGAGGGAGTCGAACATTATCTGGCTAAAAGTGATTTAAAAAACTCTAATACGGTATCTAGACTGATAAGTATTTCATTTTGATAGGGTTTGCCATGAAAGATTAGAAGAAGAAGCAAAATACTGATAGACTGCTCCGGAATTAGAGATGTAAACTGAATAAAATATAAGGCATCAGCTTAATGAGGTCAGACTGAGGATTTCCTCGGATTCTGCGTTGAAATAAAACACTTTGCTTTCATATATTTATGAGCGAGCAATCTTTTCTTTAAAGACAATCACGCACACTTCTAAAAGAATCGTACTGCAGAGAACTCAGACAAAACATGCATTCACCAATAAATATTCTTTTACAAATGCAATGTTTCTTTGGCATTAACAAATAATTGAATAAAAAATCGAGAATGCCTAAATAAAATCCCCTGTCAGATGTTGTGATTTTTTTATATTTTTTTTCGTGTCTTGATCCTTGCCTACAGTGGATTAGCGGCTTTTGGGGAAAGTAGGTCAGCGCAATAATTGCTGTATTGAAAATAATAAGGGCTGACAGCTTGGAGGCTAAGCTATATCCATAGGGCTCTGCTATAGCAATGAAGCATACATTATACAGCAGCAAAAGGTTGCTTCTCGCGCGGTACATAATAATTAACAGATGTACTGTAAAGATTGCGGTTGCAACTGCTGAAAAAAATTGATTTTAAACACGGTACTTATGATCCATAAATGATGCAAGACGAAATACCACCCTTGTTAATGCACTTTTGATCAAAATAGTTGTCATTTTCAAAATGAAAAAGATTTTTATATATGTTACATTCCACAACAATATACATATAATTGAAATGTTGCCCCCCCCACTATATGTGTAAACATTAGCAGAGGTTGGATGTCTCAACCAGAGACTTTTTAAGGCATGGGCAAAGTGGGCTCTGGCCCAGGGATCCAGCCTTTCAGGGGGCCCCTTATAGAGCCAGCTCTGCTCTACAGACAGTCCTGCACTGATGACCTTGAATAATTCTAAACAGATTGATGTAGTGTTTCCCTTTATTTTTCAAGTAAGTGATGTGTGAGAGTCTATTGCAGACATTTTGCACAGGAATGTTGCGTTTATATTTCATGCAATATGCATAAAAAAGTTCTTTTAGATCAAAACAGGACATTGCATATGATAAATGGGAGGGTTTCACAGAGATTATTTGCAGTAATATTAGTGAGCAGCTACTGCATTGCAATATTGAAAACAGGTTACTATAACTGTATATTAGATTTAACAACTTTAGAATTTGGAAGAATGCACCTGTGCACTGTCAGTGACCTGGCCAAAGACAGCATGAAAGAGATGAAACTGGATCATAAATGCAAAGCTGTTCTGAACAGGGGCCCCTAAAATACATTCGGACCCGGGGCCCCAAAATCCTTAAGATATCCCTGGGCTCAAAGTAATAATGCATTCAATGCAGCAATCCATGTTTGGCCCCAAGGTTACAGGTTCACATCCTGGCAGACCCACTCAGTTGTTTATCCTTCTCTGATCGACAAAAAGAATACAGTGATTTGCGTAACAATTATGATCCATTATCTGTGAACAGGGCCAAGAGACCCCTCAAAGGGTGAACTGGAGCTATATAAATATGGCTGTTTTATTAATGTAAGGACATTAAAAATCAAGCAGTGTGCATTCTTCTGTTAGATAATTTGGGCAAGCTTCTCAAAGCCTCTCCTGAGAAAAAAGTAAACCTGCACCTATAGGATTACTTCTACATTTTGAGAAAATCCCCAATATTTTGTGGATTCACGAACAATCCAAGAGTACTTTAGGACATCTGCAACCACCATAGATTTACCGGAGTACTCTAGTGCAGAATATTTACCATATTTAATAGAGTAATCTGGAGTACTCCAGTACAGAATACTTACTAGTTTTAATAGGTTTACTGGAGTACGCCAATACAGAATATTTACTAGACTCAATTGGATTACCGAAGTGCTCCAATGCAGAACATTTACTACATTTAATAAGTTAATCGGAGGACTCCAATACATAATAGCTACTAGAATTAATGGGTTTACCGGAGTACTCCTTACAGAACATTATTAGATTTAATAGGGTTACCAGAGTTCTCCATTCTATAACATTTACTAGATGTACGAGGTTACACAGAGTACTCCAATACAGAGTATTTGTTAGATTCAATAGGTTAATCAGAGTACTCAAATACAGAATATTTCAAGATTAAATAGGTTAAAAAAGTCTTCCAAGGCAGAATTTTTACAAGATGGAGAATCACGCAAGCTTAAATGATACATAAACATTTTTTATCAGAACATGTAAAAAAAGCCTTCACATAGAAATGTTTTTGTCATGGAGAAATGTCTTGCTCTGCACCCCCACTAAATATGGGAATGGCCTGCATTTCTCACCTAGAAGGCCCTTATTCCTGCCAGTGGCTTAACGCAAAATTATGGTGGCCCCCTGCTGAATGTGATGAGGGGCCCATGAGTCTCCAAATTCTCACAGATATTAATTGGCACTGGGCTATATGGGGGCTGCTGAAGAGTTGGGGGCCCCTGAAAGGTTGGGGACTGGCTTGCGCTACAGGGTCTGCATGAATCTGCATTACGTCCTTGATTTCTGACTTTCAAAGGCGTAAATTGTTTGTGTGTTTTGGGGGCAAACCTCCTGCGACAGTTAAGTCAATCTCAATATGTCCGATGCTTGTTATTCATGCAGGGTGCCCCACTCAGCAATATCCACAGTCCCATCTCAATGATGATCTTTAAAATCAAGCAATTTCGCTTTAATTACTAGATTTCTATGTTCCTGAGTCCACATTGCAAATGTAAAATTACAGCCTTGCTGATTCTGTAAAGCAAGGTGTATAATTTACATTTGTAAAGGATTGAAGGGCTTATTTATGAGAGCTGTACGTCACTTTTCAACCACGTAAAGTGCTACATGCATGATGCAGGGCTCTTATAAAGATTTATGAAGCTATGCAAAGCCACCCTACGTGGCTTTGATTGGCCTCACAAATCATGAGTAAGGCATAGTAGCACAAATTACTGTGTCGCCTTACTCTGCGTCGGTAGGAGTTACATGGACGTTGCAGTGGGTTTTCCCACGCAACATCCATGGAATTAGATGCTGCCCCAAATGTACAAAGTGATGTAAACCTTGAGACGCATCAAATCCAAACGACTCCTGAGGTGAGGCCTAACTCGGAGAAATATGTTGATTTCTCCTTGGTTTTTCCTCTCTCCATATGTGCTGCATACTACAGCACACAGAGAAAGAGGAAAACACCTCGTAGAATTGTTTTTGTGAGGGAAGATGCCTCTTCCTGTAAAAAAACAACCCTGCCTCCAATGGAGGCACCCTTACACCATGGTGCAAGGGTGGCTACGTTGGTGCTAGGCTGTCAAAATGGTACGCCCTTTCACTTTAGCGAAGGGCAGTGCAGCAAGGTGCCTTGCTGTTCAGCCTTACGCCAAAATGTCATAAATGTGTATTTGTGTCTATCTATCTATCTATCTATCTATCTATCTATCTATCTATCTATCTATCTATCTATCTATCTATCTATCTATCTATCTATCTATCTATCTATCTATCTATCTATCTATCTATCTATCTATCTATCTATCTATCTACATATATGTATATATTCACTTGTACAAAACCAGTGAAATTCAGCTGTTATAGTTAGCTGAGCTAACAATAACTACGCTTACGCAATGCACTGCTTATGACCTCATATATTACATCGATTTCTTCAGCAGCGGTCAAACAATGCGTCAATTCTATTAGCCGCACAGCAGGGCCTGCTTCAGAGTTGGTGCTGGGATCTCAGACTTCGGAGATGAGCGCACAGAACTCGATGTGCAGCAGCTTTTCAGACCGCTGATAGGTGCTGTGTTGATTCTACGGCCACACGGGCCGTGCATCAGAGTTTTCTCCCACATGGCAGTGCAGCGTCGAATAAAATGACAATAAAGCAAGAAGGGCAAAGCGTCAATTTTGATGGTTTCTTCAGTTCTTCACAGCTGTCCAGAACTGGACCTGGCACCACCTAACAGGTCAGAACTCAGAGCAGTGGTGTTCAAGGAAACTGTGGTGAAGTCTTTGTGTCCCTGAGACTTCAGAACAGGAGGCAAGCACACCCAAGCCCTTGGAGCTTCTTGTAAAGCAGGTTTCACAGCAAAATCCAGTCTTTGTCCTTTCCTTGGCAGACGTAGCAACTGCAGGCCAACCCAGCAAAGCAGCACACAGCAAAGGGGCAGTACTCCTCCTCACAGCTCTTCAGTACTTCTTCCTTGGCAGAGGTTCCTCTTAATTCCAGAAGTAAACTAAATTTCTGGGGTTTTAAGTCTAATACTAATACTCCTTTTTCCCTTTGAAGTCTTTGTAAGAATGTTTCTCTTGCTCCCTAAAAAACAGTTTTGTCCCCTCTGGTCCACCCACACTCCAGGAGGTGGAGACAGCATTGCACAAGGCAGCCACAGATATTCAGGTGTTCAGTGACACCTCCCACCACCCTAACCTGGGAAGACCCATCAGGATATGCTGGGCATACCTCAGCTCTCTTTGTGTGAGTGTCTGGAGTGAATGCACAAACAGCCCCTGTCAATCTAAGCCCAGGTGTGGATTCCAGAGGCAGTCAGAGACACACAGAATGGTGTAAAAAAGCATTAAAATGGACACTTTCTAAAAGTGGTATTTTCAAACCCCAATTTAAAAACCTTCTTAACCAAAAGATGTATTTTTAAATTCTGAGTTCAGGGAACCTAAACTTCAAATTTCTATCTCTTTCCAATTGAAAGTTACACTTGTAAAAGTTACAAGGCAGCTCTAATAACAACCTAATGGAGAGACAGCCTTTCAATAATGATAAACGAAATTGACAGTGTTTCACTATCAGGACATGTAAAACAGACTACTACATGTCCTACCTTTTACATACACTGTACCCTGCCCATGGGGCTAACTTGGGCCTACCTTAGGGGTGACTTACATGCACATGCCAGGACGTCATGGCAGTTAAAAACTGCATATGCAGACACTGCAGTGGCAGGTCTGAGAACACATTTGAAAGGCTGCTTGTGAGGGTGGCACAACGAGTGCTGCAGTCCCCCTTGTAGCATTTGATTTACAGACCATGGGCACACACAGTGCATTTTACTAGGGGCTTACCAGTAAATCAAATATACCAATCATGGGAAACCAATCATAGCACAATTTACAGCAGAAGCACTGGGTAGCAGTGAAAAAGTGTGCAGAGACATTAAACCAGCAAAATCAAGTCCAGCATACCATAGAAAATAGGAGGCCAGAAACCAAAATAGATGGGGGAAATATGCCAAAAGGTGCCTGGTCTAACAATGCGTTTTTATCCAAAAATATGTGATAACATGAATCCTCCTATAAAGAAGACAACGAGACTACAGCGAGGTAAATCTCCACCAAACAAGGGTCTTTCCTCTTAACTATTTGAAGTAAGTGCTTTTTTGTCTGGTGGAGATGTCCTCATATTCCTCGATATCAATAACTCCTCACCAAAATCAGTGGGATACATGCTGGGGGCCACTTGATAAGCTGCCCATCATCCTGGCAAATGGGAGGAAGATCTTTGCATACTACTAAGGTGGCAGGGCCAAACCGGCAAAACGTCCGAGTGATTTGCACATTCCCATACTCAAGGTCATTTAAAGGGAGACCCGAGGACTCTGCTCTCACCAGACCAGAATAACAAAGAACCCACTCATCACAGTCACAACCAGATTGCACTTCAATAGACCAATGATGCATTCAACTTCATGAAGATTTCAGATCATTAGGTCTCGACTAGCGAAGGCTGCGCTTGCGCAGTCTCGCTCGCGAGATTTAATGACTTGGAGAAGAGGGGCTTGAACCCACCCCTCTTCTCTCCTCTTCTCCATTGGCTGACCTCTTAAATGCTGGCCAGCCATTGGAGAAGAGGTCCGTCTCGCAAAACAGGCTCCGTCCTTTTCGGATTCGGGGGCATTCTTTTTCGCTACTTTTCGCTGGGCGTGTTTTTCTCTCCTCCAGCCAATGGCAAGAGGAGAGAAAAAGAAAAACATGCCCCCGAATCCGAAACCGCCGCTGCGTTTCTCCGAGGCATTTCTGCTTCACCTCAGAGAAAGGCAGTCGTGTGCTTGTCCTCTCCCCCTACTCTCGGCTCCCTCTGCCGCTCACCTGATAGATTTCCTGACCGATCGGTAACTATTCTGCTTCTAACAGACATTTGTTGTCGTTACTTCTCACTGCGCAACTTTCACTATATCCTCACTCGCTCTCCTCCATCTTTTTTCCTCTTACCCACCCCCTCTCACTGTTCAGGTAGAGATGGCCCCTCCTTCCCTCTAGGCATTGAAGCTCTGCAGAGCACCACTGACAAGTACATTGTTCGCAGGGCGCCACGCCTATACTGGCTCCTCCCCCTGTTTACAATGCCCGAGGCAGAGCCATGTGGCACCCTGAGCTGCTGCTGCCAACCCCTAAGTTTCGTCCCCTTCACACCGGCACCGTGTTTACAGCACCCGAGGCATCTCCCCTGTTTACAGTGCCCGAGGCACGGCCATATGGAGTCCCTGAGCTCCTGCATGCTTTATATTACCTCTGCGTCTCACTCAGCAGAACTCGGGATTCGTTGCTGCTCTCCACAAGAGCCGCTTCTGCACAGCCAGATTACCGACATCTCGGTGGCGGTGAGAGGAGGGGGATGGGGGGAAGATGGCAGTTAAATAAATCCTTGCTTCACAATGCAGACTTACAGTTCAGCCAAGGAGGCAACCCCCTTGGCAGGGATATGTTGTTCTTACTTGGGCCATTGCCCGCGTCTTCCCGCTCATGCTTCTGCATTCATTAGTTTTATTAGTTGAAATTCCTCTTGCTGACCCTTCGACGCTTTCCTTTTTGAAACAGTTGCATCTGATTGGCTCATGCTGTGAGATTGACTCCACAGCTCCCAGAGGTGGCAGGCGTCAGAGGCGCTCGTGGGACAGTTTCCCCCGGCAAATTAGTTATTACGTTGCTATGCACCACCAACTGACAATCACTTTCAGAAATCGAAAGTAATACAAACGGAGATATATCTCATTATTAAGTATTAATGTGCAAGTGGCAGTGAAAATGGTTCGGCAACATAAAGCGCGAATATAGTGCCCGCATTGTGAGTAAAGCAAACGTTTCTGTTTAAGCAAGGAAAGCTTTACAGAGAGTTTAGGGTGTTAATGTAAAAAGATATCTGACAATTGTTCAAGAGACAGTCCAACTAGCCAACTGACTCGGTAATAGCTCTGTGAGCCGCAGTTCCCATAGAGACATTCATTAGTGGCGCCAATACGCTATACTCAGGACTTCTAAGCACATAAGCTGTGGTAGCTGAAATCAGGCGTTCCGCTGTATGCAGGGTTTTTTAAACAGATTAAGCCCCGAGTACTCTTGAGTTTACTTGAGCCATCCGGCCAACTGCGACCACTTATCTCGATTGGTGGTTGGAGAGCCTAATTATTTTCTTTGATTTCAAAAGTAAGCAGCATGTGTGGGAATAAATATATCCTCCTAGCCTTTAAAGTTTGCATGCTATGATAGAAGATATTGGACAGGGGGAGGCCGAACAGCTTGATGTGGAAATGTTTTTGAAACATAATTTTCTGCACATTTAAAATTTCCTTCTTGCTGCACTGTGCAACGTTAACATATAAAGCTATGAGATTGCGAACATTTTGTATTATTTTTATTATTACATGGGTTCATTCTTTCAGAAGGAGTGCGTGATATTATCTCCTTCTCATTTGAATTCTTTTATTCCCCACAATTTTTTGACACCAGTGGTTGGGTCATGTCGAGCTGTTATCATTGACCCTTGTATGTTGGTGACTTCCCACACCCCCTTTCGAGGGGAGTGTGGTATTCTCAGCCTGAGTTTCCATCCTTCAAGATTACCCTGTAGCTGATGTAGAGGTCTGAGATTATGGCCTTTCGATCTTTGCTGGCCTGGTCATTTGTGGCTTGTTGTTTCTCCTGCATGGGTTGTATATCTATTACTGCTGGGCTCCATCTAGGACGTGCTGGAATAAAGTCCTGGCACATCTTCTCATGAGCAGGTCGCTTGGGGCACACCCTGTGGCACTGTGTTGTGTTTGGCATTTGGCTCTCATGAACCGGGGTAAGCAGCACTCAGCGTCTTCTCCGCACTCTACCCTGATTCAGAGTGCTCTTTGCAAGGTGCGCATGAAGCACTCTTCCATACGACAGCCTAAAGCCACTGTCGGGTTATCTTACAGTGATTGTATGTGCAAACTCTGCAGGCTTGAAACTCTTGCCCTTGAAAGGGGGCCTCATTCTCTGTTTTTATTTCTTCTGGGATCCCTAGTTTTGCAAATATTTTTTCAAGCATGGGCTTGACATTCTTGAATCTTGTGGAGCATACCAGTTCTACCACAGGGTATTTGGTGTGACTGTCTAGCATTACAGTAGTCAGCCTGCCGCCGGGGAGACTACCATAGTCCATGCTAACACATGACCAAAGTGTTGCGCAGGCCTCTTCGGTGATCACTACTGCACTTGGCAGGTCTCCATTTGTGATGGAACAGGAGTGGCAGTCGGGGACCCGTTCATCAACCCATTTGTTCATCGCTGGGAACCACGCCTTGTCTCTGAGACAAGCCTTCATTTTTGCAATCCCTTGGTGCCCCTAGTGCCTTAACTTAACAACTCTTACCCATAATCTATAAACATAAACAAAAATAATGTCATGAGCAATGCCAATAGCTCTAACTTTAACAATGCCGAGACCATTGCATTGTAAATGCTTGTTTTTCAGTATGGAGTTGCTGAGAAAACACACTTGCTTTGCCTTCGCCAAGCGTTAGGATTGTTTGTCCATGTACAGATGTGGCGCTTCAGCGGAGGCACGTCCTATGTTTATATTTGCAAGTGCCTCCCGCTGAGTTTTAATTTCTGTAACATGAGCATTAGGGCCAAAACGGCGCCAGGGACCCCATCCCCTTGCCAAAAGTTAATGGGGTAGGAGGGACCCCTCCCCAGGCTGATTCGGCCCTGGAGACCCCATCCCCCAAGGCCCAGCCTTGACATGCTGGGTGCCCTGGAGCTCACCCAGGGCACCCAGTCAGCACGGTTTTGGACCTAAGGGGGAGCCTGAATGCCCCTCGGTGTCTACTGTCTCCTCGCCTTCAGCAGGATCCGGCACTGCTCACAGACATAGGGAGCTGCTTAACATGCAGCTCCCTCTGTGTGAGAGCAATAGTTTTGTATGTTTCCTTGCCCACATGACAGAGGGCAGGGAAATAAACAAAAACTCAAAGCAATTTCACAGCTCCTGCTTGCTGGGAGTTGAGTTTGTGTTTGCTCTGACTTTGCAGGAGTTGTCAAAGCTCCTGGCAAGACAGAGCAAATAGCTATGTCCCGGGGGTGGACATCCCAGGACATAGGGAGCTGGACCTGTGGGGTGGCGGTCCCTTGTGCCATTATTATGGGCAGCAAGGCTAACCCTCCTTTTTTCAAGGGACATCCCCATGGTGGTGGTCCCCTGGGCTGTATATGGCCCAGGACTGGATCATGCATTCCCCTCCTTCATCTTATTTTAATTGCTGGCCCTGAGGAGGTGGTGGTCCCCGGGGCACGGGTGGTCTGCGTGACACCTGCTAATTATAGGTGTTAAGGCCCGGGGAGGTAATGGTACCCGTGGTTCTAAAGAACCAATGGAGGGGGTCCACATAACTCCCTCCAATATTTTAAATAATGCCCCAGGGAGGTGGTGGTCCCAGGGGCTCAAAAGAGCCCATGGAGGAAGGTCTGCGAGGCCCCCTCCCATTTTTTATAAAGCTCAGGGAAGGAGATGGTCCGCAGGCTAAAAAGTGCCTTGGAGGGGGCCCCATGCACCCCCCTTCTTTTTTCCATGCCCACATACCTCCTGGGCCTGGCCCACCCAGGGGCTGAACCAAAACAAGCGTGGGAGACCAGACTTTTTTTTTCAATGTTGCCACAAGTTCACAGATCCACCTACAATTCCACGGCAAAATGACACACCAAAAAAAGTTTTAGACCACATGTTCCTACCCTGCCCCCTTTTCTTTAATTTTAAAATTTTTGATGGGACTCGGGTGAAGCCGAGTCCCAAGATGGCTGCCAACACTTCCTGGTCGAAGTGTTGGCAGCCAATCAGATTTCAGCACCGGTACTGTCGGATCCACGGAGGAGCCGCGCCCCTGGATATACAAATGTGGGTTTTGTTTAATATCTCTAAAACTACTGAACAGATTTGCACCAAATTACAAAAAGGCTTCTTTCTGGACCAAGAGCTAGCATTCTGCCAAATTTGGTGTAATTCCATCCAGTGGTTCTGGCTGTGGCCGTGTTCAAAATCCCTTTAAGAATTAACATGAGGAAAGTGCATTTTCAACCCCCCCCCCCATTTTCTTGGACCCTGCTTGGTGAATCACCCCGAAACTTTCATGTCTGCAGCTGAAGTGAGCTTCATATATGTTTTGAAAATTTCAAAAAGTTTTGTCACACAGTGCCAAAGGTATTGGCAAAACAAAAACGCTCTTCCTACGGAAACTAGGTCCTAACTACAACTACCTACTGGCGACCTCCAGTGTGTGTGTGTATTTCCACTTTTTTAAACAAAATTCAAATGTTTAAACAAGTGGGGGGCTGTAGAGTGACATTTGCCTCTGTCTCTTTTGTACCTGTAAAAGTCTTCCTATAGCTTTATATAAGACCAACTTATTGATGTGCGCAGCCTCAGTCATGCTGAGACCTCGGCACCAGGGTTTTGTAACTCAATCCTATGATTTCTATCATGAAAACAGAGAGGAGGCGTCTTCATTATAAATGAAAGCTGTTTCTGAGAAGAAAAAAACAAAATCAGGCATGTAAAATATATTCCATGGTAGGATGCCTCAGAGACTGTTATTTTCGGCAACGTTTCCTTTTGGTATGTTAGAAATAAGTGCATAGTTTATTTAAATTTATTAGGTCGGAATAAACATCGGAATAAGCTCTGTGTCATTATCGAACCGCACTATGTGCCATTAAACAACAAGTGCACTTTAACGTGCCATCAAATGGATAGACTCGTATGTTTAATTTACATTTACAGTAGCCATAATCTGCAAGATAAAAACAAAAGAAGTGATGAAGGTATATTGTGATTTCAATTCTGCATCAACAAAATTGCACATTTTAGCAAAACATTTCTTCCAAATCAGGGACTAAAATACATTTTGGGGCATATTTACAATAACTGGCGCATCCCTGCATATCAGCAGGGATGTGCCAGTTATTGTGCGCCACCGCTCCGCCACCATGGATGCGCCGCATTTACAATGCGGCGCACCATGGGGCAAAAACGGCACAGATGCGTGACGCATCTGTGCTGTAAAAGTGGCGCATTGCTGGAGTTGCATCGCAAGCGCGATGCAACTCCAGCAATGTTCTGGGGGGCCCTATCTTGTTAATGCTGCGTCAATCCTTACGCCTGCTTCAGGCAGGCGCAGGGTTTTGACGCAGCATTGTCCTAAAAGTGACTGAGTGAAATCTTGTAGATTTCACTCAGCCACTTTTAGGAGGAGTTCCTGCGTCGGAACGCCCCCCCCTGCGCAGGAACGCCTACATGTGGTGCAGGGCTTTACAACGTGACGCATCTCCCAGATGCGTCACTTTGTAAGTACCCGGCACCATGGCGCAGGATTTGCGCCGCCGCTGCGTCACAAAAGTGACGCAACGGCGGTGTAAATGAGGAGAAAGGGGTTTATAAATCTGCCCCTTAGTTTCTATAGACAAACTTTTTTTCAAGAGGGTTGTGCTTTATTTTTTAATGATAGTTGTTTACTGCCATAAAATATTGTATGCGGTAAGGCTATATTTGAAATTACCCAGAGTCGTTTTCCCATTTATAGCTGCAAAAGTTATACCTAGGTTGAAACTGGCCTGGCTAATGTAAAAAGTATGATGTTGGTATGTGTTTTTTATTCTGACTGATTTTAGCAGTAGCGGTGCCTTCTCGAGCATGAAATGAAGTCCACTTTATTGTATTATAATTTCTGTTGATTTGTGTACTCTTGGAATCGTTTAGCTTTTTTGCATTTTAGGATTTGTGTTCCTAATTATTTAGATTGTTTTACACATATTTTACAAGAACACATTTTCTGCAACCGAAATGATTTATATAACAGCAATATATTCATATTTTTCCTAAAATTAGAGCAGTTAGTAAATGCGAATTATTTCAGTATTCTACATGGTAATAGTCTGTTCACTGTCATAGTAAAAGTGAAGCTTGCATTAAAAAATGCCCCCAGCAAAAAAAAAACGACATCTTGAAATAAAGACAGTGGAAGAGGAAATTGGAAAGTAAAGGGCCGGAAGGACTGAGCTGATACACAACTTTAAGATGCAATCAGACATTCGTCTTCCTCACAGAGCCTGGATTTGATTGGTTGCCTGCATCTTCCTTTGACCTTGGAGCTCAATCAAGTTTTCACCAATGGAAAAGAAGAGTATGTACATCAGGGGGTGGAATCATGATTAAAACTCTGTGCTGCAGAAATCTAATGTCTGAAACACTGTCAAACTCTACAACCAACTACAGTAATGAATCGCATAGGTTCATAACCTTTTTAAAATGTTGAACTCTTATTTAGTTGGGCCTCCAATCTATTTCGATAATATTTGATGGATATTTACTTCCATGTAGCTTAATAAACACATTTTTAGTTGCCTTTAATTTTGATATGGTCAATTACATGTAAGTAGGACTGATCAGCACACCATTTCCTATCAATATTAATCTGATGATTTTTTCATGAATTTTACCAGGCACATTCGGGAATGCTGGTGTGGCTCAACCACTTCCAACTCACTACCGGACACGCTCATACGCTTACCAGAGAGATCCTTTCATTTTGCAGAGAGGCAACACATGTGAGTATTTATACACGGCTTATAGGGTCTGAGTGCCGAGACACATTGAGCTACTGCAATCAAGACACGCTTATTGCCTGCATCTGCATGGTTTCATTTCTACCTGACACATTACCCCGATGGCTAAAGGTGACCCACTTTACCTTCTCGGGTACCTCCTGAATATCCCTCTCTGTGCCTGCCAGGGGGTGCGCTTGGGCCTTTGTTATTCCTCTCAGCTGGGCTCTCCATTTCTAAGGCTTTCCAACCCCGAACCTTTTCAATCCAAATTATGCACTTTTTAGGTCTCGGCTAGCGAAGGCAGCGCTTGCGCAGTCTCGCTCGCGAGATTTAATGACTTGGAGAAGAGGGGCTTGAACCCGCCCCTCTTCTCCCCTCTTCTCCATTGGCTGGCCTCTTGAATGCTGGCCAGCCATTGGAGAAGAGGTTCGTCACTCCGAACAGGCCCCGTCCTTTTCGGATTCGGGGGCATGTTTTTTGCAACTTTTCTATTTATCTCCTCCAGCCAATGGCAAGAGGAGAACACGCCCCCGAATCCGAAAGCGCCGCTGCCTTTCTCCGAGGCATTTCTGCTTCGCCTCGGAGAAAGGCAGTGGTGTCTGCGCAGAGCGGGTGCTAGTTGTTCTATGCTCTGTTATTGTTTTTGTCCTGTTTTTATTATGAACTGTTTCCATCATTTAGTATAATTTTTATATATTTCGGCTGATATTTGTGTTTTATAATTTTGTAAGTAAAAGCAAAATACCATGTTCTATATGCCCTTAAAACGTTTCGACTTGGATGTTGGTATTTTTTTCAAACGCAGCATTTCTACTTGCCGTATGACATTTGATAACACATATTCAAAGAGCTCTTCACGTGTGCGACGGTCGGTATGTACCGAGATGTATTCTCTCTGAGTCAAGGAAACGTAAGGCATGCAAGATTCGCCCGCTATGGTGAACATCGGGACAGGCCAGTAGTTTAATACCACATATATTTTGGAAACGCCTTATTTCCAAAATTATTCTGCAGGAGTTCCGCGATTAGTTTAATATATAAAAGCAACGACTCTGTTCGTTCAAAGTATTTATTTTTTCTTTTCTAATCTTGTATGTACAGAATCACCTTTTTTAAAAAAATACCAAAAATGAATCGACATTTAATGTATTGGACAAAAATCACATTGCTTTGTCGTACTTTCTTCTGCGTGTATCGCTTTTAAAAAATAGCGATACACAAACATTTCAAGATGGCCATGAAGTTCGCTTCTTCCGTCATGCTAAAGTAGCGTATCCGTTTTTTTCGAGTTCGTTTAGTTCCCATTGTCGGCTCTTATTGACTACGCAGTTACAGTCTGGCTGACCTAACCATGTCACAGATACGAACGGCTTGCCGGGCGCTGTAGTCCTACGCGATGCTGCCAGTAGCCCCACCCCTCTTCTTTGCTCTAGTCTTTCTGGGAGTTGTAGTATACGATGTCGGCCACCGCCTGCGGCCGTGTGTGATACCCCTGGGGAGAAAAAACTACAACTCCCAGAGTGTAGGCGGCAGCAGGTGGGAGCTTTTGATGTTGGATGTCAACATGGCGGTTGTCAGACAGGCAAAGACAGCCAGTCTGATGTGATTGAGGAAAGGGGTACTGGGGCAGGCTGGAAGAAAAGGAGATCCTCGACCTTTTCTGTTTCCAGCCACCAACTTTCACTTTCCTACCACGAGAGGACCAAGACTCTGGGACAGGTGTCTTGTGCGCTCCGGCCAGCTGCTGCTGCTCCCTGAGGGGGAGGAGGCTTCAGCACCCACAGGTCAGTAGCTGTCTCTCTCGCCAGGGCTCCGTTTCCTTGCATGTCTCTGCGCTTCTGCAGCTTAAATATTCATGCAAGGGGTGGGCTGCTTTAGCTCAGTCCCGTTCAGTGATGCTTCTTGATTTCATCTCTCGCCCACCCTCTCACTCCAGAGAGTGACGGGGTTCCACAATGCTGATTAAACAGACCTGTGATATCCGCCCTTAAGGATGTCAAGGCATTAGCGTATAGGTCTGGGATCCATAATGTCTAGGCCTGGGCGGTAAATTCCGTTCCGCTCGCGGAATTTGCGGAATTTCGGTAATTTCGCGTTCCGCGGAGAACGCGGAATTGCCCAAAATTCTGCTTTCCGCGACTTCGCGAAATCTTTTCTTGTTCGCGTTCTCAAAATGCGTGTTCGCGAGATATTTCTCCCCGAGCACGCAAACAGCAACTGTGAACAGGAAAAAAGCATCGCGAACATGCAATTCCGCGTGTTGGCGGAATTTCTGCATGTTCGCTGAGATTTTTTACCGTTTCGCGGAGATTTGCGTAACGCGATTACGCAAATTTCGCCCACCCCTAATAATGTCCAACTCCCAGAAGCATCAGGGGTGTTTGACAATGTCTAGTCTGGGCAGATGTTGTAATGATCTCTTTTAGGGGCTATTGCAATATACTTTGAATGACAACATCTAGAAATACCAACCAGCAATATTTTGCTGCAGATAAGGGAGACTGTTTTCGTTACGGTCTTGCATTGGAGTTAGAGGTGTAGTCAGATAGTGTTAGTAAAAAGTTGAAACCTATCAATACTTTCTCCTGCGCAAAAGGGAGTCTCCTTCCTTAGTTGTAAGAGTTGGCATGCATGTGCACTGGTTAATTTCATGTGCTAGTGATGGTACCAGTAACATTGCTACCTTTGTGCCCCATTGTTCACGCATACGCCTGACAGTCAAGGAGGAGGCAGCCCTTCATGCCTTCGTGGGTTGCTTAAGGACACTCTGGGAGGGGACCTCTGCAAGCTTTTATTGTGCTGACCATTGAGGCGATTGGAACATGCTCGATCGATGCCATGATATGAATATCTCGTTTCTTTTGAGGCAGTCTGGTGTAGAGCTGGTCGATGTTTTGTTTAGTGTGCATCTGACTCATTCTTGTTTGTACAAGCTGATGTTGCATTTTCATCTTGTCCGTCATTTCGACACACACACGGACAACATTCCCAAACAGCAGCCGGAAGCCCGATGGCGTGTTGTCATAGCAACCTGGAGAAACGATGCCGCGCCGTGGCGCCCAGACTGTTGTGGGGCTGGGGAAAGCTGAGGCCCGGTGGCGAAGGGACGCTCGTTATTGGGATCCGGTGACGCCGAGGTCCAAGCCTCACCAAAAGATAGCAACCGAACCGCGAGTATAGTGCGGAGAAGCAGAGTGTCCTGTTTGGGCCACCGTACTTGGTGCGTAGCACTTCTAATGCTCTTCTCCGTGAACTTAGCTGTCAAATTAACTTGTTCAGTTGTTCCTACAGTATGCTTTTTAATGATGTTTCATATTGTAATGGTTGTAATTAATCATCAATAAACAAATACTGGTGCTGGGCACTGGCACCAAAGTGGAGGTGTCTAGCATAAGTCCAGGACTCCTGCAATAGGTCTCGCATTTGAGAGTGATTAAGCTATTGACATTGTAAATAACAATGCCGTTTCTTTAATGTTTTAAAAACAAAAAACATAAACAAAAATAATGTCATGAGCAATGCCAATAGCTCTAACTTTAACAATGCCGAGACCATTGCATTGTAAATGCTTGTTATCAGTTTCTGAAGGCCTTTCTTCTTCGCTTTGTTCTCGGGCTCAGTGATGTTTATCGTCCTGATGACGATCATGCTTTCCTCTAAGGGATCCAAAGACCGAAACGTCGACTATGATCGTGGACCCTATATAGATTGTTTACAAATTATGAACGGGCTGTGCTCTTCGTGTTTTTAGATGCACTTTTTGATTAATATTTTGCACACGTGTAAGAGCACAGAGCACGTTTATTGCCAACACCCCTCTGTGCCATTATCGATGTTTTTTAGGAAGGCGTTTCTAAATGTTTTAAATAAATAACCATCTGGTTGAGAAATTCTATTGTTGTATGATGTGTCCAGCGGCCTCAGTGTTGAAAGATAAAATATACCCAAGGTCCCTGCTGTCTCCTGTTCATGCAACGCAGCTCAGCAATTTGGTGCACTATGGGGTATATTCAAAAGAACGTGTGATAACTACCGCAAGAGTAGCTTAACACAACTCTCAACATTGCAGCCTCTCACGGGAAAATAACCCAGTGTCAACGTGGAATTCACAACAAGGCGACCCCATGCGATAGTTTGCCAAAACCGCAGCCAATGTCCGCGATACAACCACCGTGATGGAGATAAAAATACAAACCCCAACGCGAAAGAACCTGCGATGGGCCAAAGAGCGATATGAAAACAGGCACAACCAGCGTGAGGGCAGCAATACTCACGCGTAATGCGGGAAAAAGTACAAGAACAACATACGGAAAATTCCACAGAACAAAATACATCAACAGCGGAGTACCACGGATGCACCCTGACTGACTGCAGAGGACAACATGTACACCACAACATCCCAGCAACGTGGAAGAACAGAACCGACAGGCTCACCGCATGAAAGAGACCAGTGGCAGCCAAATCAGAGCCGCAGGAGCGACTCACCTACTGTGCAGCATAGGCACATAAGCAAAAGTGCACCTCGACATTGTCAACATCCTGGTACAAACAGCAACCCCTCCACAACTGCACACAGGACACAACTGGTTCCGCAAATGTGCACAACCTGGCAAATCACACCTGAAACCGCAGGAAAATGTAACATGACAATGTACAAGTACAACCTGTAACCTGCAAATATGTTTTAATCACACATGCAGTGCAATTGGACATCTTCTATTGTCCCATGATTGCCATGGACGGCCACAATGTGACATGCTCACGAGAAGTAAGTGTCAATGATGGTGTTCCTATGGGCCATTCCTGCCGCAGCTGCAGTGGGATGTGAGCCGCCTTCACCATCGTCACCATCATTGTCTGGTACCTCTGGAACTGGGATCCATGGGGCATTGGAGCAAACACAGATGTTGTCCAACACACAACATGCAACGATCTTCTTGCACACGATGTCCGGGCTGTACAGGAGCTTTCCACCTGTGACGTCCAGGCACCTGAAACGTGACTTCAACACGCCAAATGTGCGTTCAATGATGCCCCTGGTGCGTACATGGGCTGCATTGTACTGCCTCTGGGCGGGTGTGTTCGGGTCTCCGGGGGGGTGTCATCATCCAAGGGCAGAGTGCATATCCTTAATCTCCTGTGACAGTGCAGGGAGAAAAGAGTCAATACTTGGTTCGGCAGGATGTGATGTCAGGGCCACTAATACAGTGACGCCTGTGCTGGCTGTGTGTGGGGGGAGTGAGCCAGCCCTCAGGGAGTAGCTGGTGCTAGCAACAACTCCAGCAGTCATCATGCAATGCCAGAACTACAAGGGGGACCGACTGGAGTCGCACAGGGATAGTGGTCCCGGGTGCACAGCAGCCGACACGGGCCCACCGCCACGGGACAATGACCTGCGGGAGATTGGGGTAGGGTCATGAGGGCAGAGCAGGGCCTCACATGTCATGGGTACCTTATGCGGAGTGTCACGGGGAGAATGGGAGGCCTACCCCCAGGGCATGATGCAGAGGGCACATGCCAGCTGTGTCCAGCAACATGGCGGATATGAATGACACAGACCCAGGCCAGACACCAAATCCGTACCTGTCCGTTGCTGATGACAACCCCCAGGCCACAGGCTCAGACACCAACGATGTACCGCCGGAGGATAACGGTCACTCATGGTGCACAGGGTTAGTGGCACCTCGTGTCGCAGGCCTGCGATGTGGGATTGTGCCTCACTGATCAAAGGGAGTCTTGTGCTGTAGCCGCTGCCACAGACTTGGGATCACTGCCATTCAGGACTCAGGACACTATTCCACATGTGGGACCTCCTGGGCCAAAGAGGACGTGGGTGGAGCATGTAAATTAGTAAGGAGTGATGTGGACCAGCATCAGGAGGGCCAGCGAGGGTCTGCGGAGACTGCAGAGGTCGCGGGACTCGGGCTTGGTGCTTGAAACGTCACCTGTTGGGCCCTCTTTGACACATGACGGTGTCAGCAGGTGAGCAGTGCGGCACTGGGTCGGACAGGCCTGATCTGTGCATGAGCATCCTGGGGTGCAGCAGGCGCACAGGGTCGCAGGCCCCGCCGCTCACGGCGTCGGGCTCGTGGCAGACCGCGAGGCACCTCACTGTCAGTGACGTTGGCCTTCCCGGGAGTGAAGCACGCTTTGCGCATCGGGGTTTGTCACCAGACCCCTGCGCAGCCCTTACGTACTTAGGGCCAACCCACTAAGCTCACGCACACAGGGGGGGACGCAGTGTGCGACACTTCCACTATCTGTCCCACGGCCTGGGGTGACATGGTTGCGTCCACTGCTCACTACTCTCCAGTCACCAGCAGTTGTGGTCTGCATGGACATATCAGTTGTTTGCATTCCCATGTCTGTCCTGCACATCAACGCCTCTCTTCTCGTTGTGACCATTCCCACTCACGGGTTCACTTGCATCCTCGCACATGGCTGCATTCCACATCTCCACACATTCAGTTGTTGTGTGGCTGTGGTGCCATGTAATGTCTGTATTGGGGGCAGGGGTAGCCCAGGATGACCATGGAGTGGTATAATCGTGTCTGGTAGGTGGTCGTGTAGTTTGACATGTTGTAAGTGGTTTGGGCGCGTGTGCCTTCCCACAGTTGTGTGTTGTGTGTTTGTGGCTTTGGGGTGTGTGATGTGTTGATTTGGCACGTACCAACGAGAAGTCCCGTTCCATATGTGCCATCCTGGAAGCACTGGTTGATGATGGACTGTCGGAAGATGAAGAAATCATGCACACTGCCTGTGTAGTTGGGGATGGCATTGGTGAAGAGTCCCTGGTAGTCAACTATTGCCTGCACATTGATGGAATGCTGATGCTTTCTGTTGCGGTAGTGGTGTGCAGTATCCGCAGGGGGCACAAGTGGGACATGTGTCCAGTCGATTGCACCCAACACGGCCGGGAATGCGGCTATGGCGTAGAAGCCTTGCTTTGTCTCCAGCTGTTCCTGCGCAGTGTTGGGGAAGTGAAGGTACTGGGGTATGAAGCTGAGGATGGCATCCAGGGCTGGCTGTGAGACCCCTCCGACTCTGGCAGTTGTTGGTTGGAAGGTACCAGAGGCCAACAGGTGCAGCACAGTCAGCAGCTTTGTCTGCGGAGGGATGTTGGTTCTCCGCTGTGTTGGGACCGTCAGCCTGTGGGCGATGTGGGTCATGATGCGGAGGATGGTTGTCCTTTTGAGCCTGTAGTGGGCAATGATTTCCTCGGGCGTTAGGTCTGTGAGAGTGGTGCGTTTTCGGTAGGTCCGCTGTCTTACTCTGCGCTTTCTCTGTGGTGGTCCGGGGGGGAGAGGGTCCGGGTCCTGGGGGGGTTAGCGGTCCTGGGGGAGGTGGCGGTGTGTGTTGTGGCCCTGTTGGGGCTCCGAGCTGCATGACGAGTAGCTCCATGGCGTTGTTTGTTCTTCGGGTGTGGCTGTGTGCGGGGCTCCTTTGCCTACTGCAGGTAGTCGTCCGTCTTTACACCTGCTTGAGGCAGGTGTTAAATACCTGCGTCTACTGCGGCTTATCACCTGTTTTTGGTTCGCTTCGCAGATCTGTCAGTTCGTTGTGAGAGTGGTGTTGTGGTTTTCATGTGTTTTTGCACGGGAACGCCTACTCTGTATCTCATTAGGGTTAGTTGGTGGTGTCCGCCGTGGTGATAAATTTTGGGGCAGTTATCGCGGGAATACTGGCGATGTCTACTGTTTGCACCAGCTTGTGAATGGGGTGTTAGATCTATCTCCACTTTTGATGGAGATAAGGCCTTGTGAATATGCCCCTATGTTGCATGATTTTGGAACTAAATTTAAGCCCCAGCGACTAGGGTAATGTATACTGCATAATTCCTTATAATTTTAGTTCTAAAAACTATCCAATTTTTTTTTTAATTCACTGTATTAGCTACACATCTTAATTTATTCTGCTTGCCATCATATTAGTTGTCACCAATCTTAAAGTTAGAAAAGTAGATATCCATTTAACAGAAAAATAGAGGTGACCTTTTAAAATACTGCCCGCTTATTTGCGAAAGCATGTAATGACTAGCAAAACATCAGTGTACTGGTACTGATATAGGTCTTTAGTGCTAAGTAAGTACCATTAACACAGATATCAGGGGTGGGTAATTTGACAAGAAAGTTTGTGCATATTTGTTGTGTGACACATTGCTGAGGTGGTGATATGCTGTGCTGTTTTTCAGTGCTGTTTTTCGTTTGTGCCGCAAAATTGAAAATGTATCATGCTGTTCTGTTGTCCTGTGGTTGTCATGCAAATTTTGTCTGATGGGCTCTATTATGTTTTAATTGTGTTGTTCGGATGATTTTTGAAACATTATTTTGTTATGTTGTTTTGTTTACTTAAGAGATGTGGTTTTTTAACCTAAAATTGTTTTTTTTTGCTGTTTCCCCCCTAAAATTGCCTTCATTTCATGTAACCTAATAGGAAAAATACATTCTATCTTTCCTGTTCCCAGATGTGGCATCTATGCAATTCCCTTTAAATTTCCTCTAACAAGCAACCCTTTACCACTGTCTAGGTGGTAAATTAGCGCTGGTACAGCTCTTAAATTTTTTAAGACATCAGCCAGCCCAAAACTGTTGCAGAGATCTCCCTTAAATAAGCACTTTCAGTGCTCATTTTAGCCCAGATTTACAAATGCTTTGCACTGGTGAAAAGCCAAGCAAAGTAACACAAAGTGACACAACGTTTTACAAAGGTATTTACTTTCCTGTTAGATGGTCACTACACTCAATGCTATTGCTATCTGTGGTCACTACCATAATGGGAAAAGTAAGGGGCATTTCCAAGGTGCAATCCCGGAAAACAGTCTTATGACTACGGTGGGAGTCTCAAAGTCCTTTGGGCCAAAGGACAAATGGGCCAGGAGTTGATGCACCACAGGTTTTAGTTGAAGGCAGCATGCCCATGGAAAATGGAGCAGAGGGGGCCATGTTCCCCTGAGCCTCTGATGGGCAGAAAACAACAGGAGCTAGAGAAGCAAATGCAGGCTGACTACTGCTTCCAATGGTGGGCATTCGGAAAGAAAACTCTGGCTGAGGTGTGTACAGGTGATTTGTTAGGAGTGTACCAGGGTGGTTTCTAGGTTAATTAGAAGGGAGAAAATAGAATTGCTGAACTCATTGTTGAAATTGGGTGAGCTATAAATCCAGGATTTCCAGCCAGGGGGCAAAAACTTTAGTAAATAACATTAGTGCCCATTAAAAATATGGTAATACTAGAAATCAATAAAGTGCTTCCAACAGAGTTGCCATGAATGTGCCAGGGACATTGGAACAGTGTGGAAGGTTCCATGACAGTACCGCTTTTGAATAGTCTAACCAGAAATGTGCTCCTTCATTTATTTTCTTATACATTCATTTGTTACCCACTTGGCTGCTAGTATTCACTACCCCCCCCCCCCCCCCCACTCCACATGATCACCACTAGTCCTGAGCCCTTTTTCGGATAATTGGAGCAGGTTGCGCTTAAGAATTCCTAATTTCTTTTTCACATAAATTATCCAGACACAATTTGTGGTCTTTCTTTCTTACATCTTTTTGCTTCTAAAACTTCACTGGTTTTGTGGAATTCCCTGGAGGAGACTGGGAAATTAGCCAAATGCAGTCACATTTTTGGTGTTGGGAAAAATAAGAAAAAAGGGTTATACAAGCAAGTATATTTGTTTTCTGAAATTGGCATAAACAAAAGGTTTGCTGTCATAGGAATATCACCTGTTCAGCCTTCAGGGAATGCAGAATAAAATAATCAATTGTGTACCACAATTTTACATTTTTCTAAATGGTAGTCCATTTTTTGTTGTTTCATTTGCATACAGTTTGTGGTAAAAAATGTGTGAAGTCCATAGCTTAGCTGAACCAGAAAAGCTATACAGTATTGAAAACTAGACAAAATTATGAATGAAGCAAGCGGAAATATGTGTAGATGGTTTATGATTTTCCGAAAGAAACTAATCATTGAAATGAAAAAAGAATGGAAATGAATAGAAAAAAAGAACAAATGGTGACGAAGTTTTCATCTGTAATTTTGTGACCTGATAGCCAAATTTAAACGTGTCAAACAACAAAGTGATGGATGGAGTGCTTGAATTCATCTCAGCCACTAACGATCACTCGGGCCTCATCCCAATCCATAGCTTTTCGCCCACCATGCCACCTCAGTTTAGACTCAGCCATATGCAAATCAACCTTGACCCTGCTCCAATCATAAGAGCTTAGCCCACACTGCCAGGCCAGGCTCTTCCTGAAATGGAAAACTAGTTGAGTGGTTTTCCTTTGTTATGGGCCCATCAGCCAGGTTTAGCTTGATTTCACTGGCACAGTGAGCACAGAACCCGAGTCTGGGCATAGACCAATTAGGCTTCTGTACTTCAGACATCTGACCCTCGATGGAGATTGGTGGTGATATATATTCATGTACAATTGCCAAAGATACACTTGTCTGCAATCCTGAAATTCAAGAGCTAGTGGTTCTTCACAGTGGAATGTACTGCATTGTCTATTTGAAATCTTCCTAGTAACTAGCTCCATGGTAATCCCTATTCTATTGCTCCTAATTGTAAACAAGCAAGTGTGGCCACAGAAAACAACCTCCTATAAAGTACAATTCTAACATAGTAATTATCTAGATACAAGTGACACCCCTTGTTCAATAGGGGGTGTGCAGTATCACAAGCAGGTTTCCCACTGATAGCTAAAAACTCAGGGCATCCACCTGGTGAAAGTGAAGCCTTGTAGGCTGTTGGTTTAGAGCTTTCACAAAGCAGCTACAACATGATACCATACCAAGCCTTTTATGTATTATTAAACAGCAGCCAACCTTTGAAAAGCATCAAGAAATCATCCACAGGTATGTACTGCTTCTTTAAAATGCCAGGCAAAGTATGGTCCAGCACAAGACAAACTTTGAAGAGATGATCAGAGTGTGGATGGTCTCTGAGAAGGGCCTGTGCATAATCACTGGAATTCATCATGTGCTGCAGAAGTAAAGTCAATCTCTATCCATGGCAGCAGAGAACAATGGTGTGCACCACAATGGGCCACAAGACCAGTCATAAGACACAGATAACTAAATAATCCCCATCAGAAGTGCAGGATTAGAAAACTTCCTCAGCTCATGGAAATTGGTTGGACTCCACGACTCTTGAATTGGGTAGTAACCTGTCCCTGTTCTGCACCAAATATTGATCTGCTTACAATTTGTTAACCATCTTTCAGAGAGAACCATCATCTATAATCAGATTGATTGACAACATCAATTGGAGTGAAATTGTCTGTGTCTATATAACAACTAGCAACTCCAATAAAAGGTGGTATAATAGGCTGGACTTCATCTGGAGCAACCCCCATCAGATGATCCTCTTCCCAAGTCCAACAGACTGTTAGTAAGTTCAAAGTACCCTTACCCTTGGAGTTTCT
Source organism: Triturus cristatus (assembly GCF_964204655.1). Lineage (NCBI taxonomy): Eukaryota > Metazoa > Chordata > Amphibia > Caudata > Salamandridae > Triturus > Triturus cristatus. The sequence continues at coordinate 257,024,724 of NC_140586.1, forward strand.
ACTTTTACCCAACGGACAAAGACTCTGACATATGTTTCACCATCATCAGAGAAGTCCGATTCATCTGAGATGTCCTCTTTCATAGGGATAATAATGTCAGCATCCTCTCCTCCTTCAACATCAAATGCTGTATCAGTGTCTGAATCCTGCATTGGCTCTAGTTTTTAACTGAATTCAGAACCAGCTACGGTGCTGCAACAGCAAATAACCTACATGAAGCCAAATCTGCAAATTGAGAGCAAGAAATACAAAATGGAAAAAAATAGTAAAAAATCACAGTGAAAATATATCTACTGAAGTGAATCACTGATATTGATTGAACACAAATAAACTTTAAGACTTCTCTAAAGTAGCAGTGAAAGAAAGCAAATCATGTTGCACTACAAAAAGGACAAATTAAAAACAATAATGAAAAATTAGCAAAAACATCTACATGGAACAAACAATGAAACAACTTAAAATTAAGAACATCTAACAGTTATCACAAGATACCAAGCTAACTACAAAAAAATCTGCAACTAACAACAGTACTTACTAATAAAATTCACTTTATGCTACACAGAAAAAATGTATTTATAATAAGCACATACACACAATAATCACAGTAGAAATGTAAGTAACATGAGCAACATTCTGGATATTCACGGTAATCTGCTGTCACTGTTTCAAAAGCTGTGCATATTTTCTTCATACACTCTCACATAAAATGGCAATGTAATTGGCATATGCACCCTTTGCTTAGTGTGCTCTCCAGAAAGGCAAAGAATTGGTTAAACATGGAGTCTAAACACATTTATTAGACACTGATGGCAATGTGAGAAACTTATACTGCCTTAAGTAGGGGTGGGTGAAGAATTCCGCTCCGCTGGCGGAGTTCGCAGAGTTTTGCCCACTCTGCACGGAGCACGGAGTGGGCAATACTCCGAAAAAATCTGCGAAGTCACACAGAGCAGAAGTTTTTTTCTCAAACGGTTTGCCAAAGGTAAAGTGGCGAGAGCTTGCAGCAAAAAATAACACTCTAGACCTCATCCTGGTGAGATGTTTCATCACAGGTGGTCACGGCAGGTCACAACTGCTCACTTTGAGAAATCTGCTATTCACTTTCAGTCAGATGTCACTCGAGTTGAATGTCTACTCGGGCAACAGAAAGCAGCAGCTCCCTTTGGCGCAACTTGTAGTGTGGTTCGCACTGATTTTACAGTGCAGGACAAACTCCTGGCACTAAAAATCAGTGCAAGCAGCACGACTTAACAGACTTCGCCGCTGGTGGAACCACGCTGAGCATGGCAGAGTTTTTATGGCACTTCATGGAGTTTGGCGGAGTAAATCTCCACTAACTCCACCCAGGCTTAGTCTGAAGCCTCATCTCCAGGTCTCTCAATGTGTGACCTTTCATGAACATGTGGATGCAAAGGCTTCATGGTATCTATTAAATAAGAGTCATGTGTTGCACAAAACAATACTGAGCAACATCACATAGTAAAATGATGGACTGAGTGTTGAAACGTTTGAAACAGTCACCCCCAGTCACAGATCTGGATTTAATCCATTGTTATTTTTTTCGCAATGTCACCCCAGTTTGGACAAAGCCATATGCAAATCAGTCTTGACCTTGCCCCCCATGGGAACTGTTCAGCCCTAACTGCCAAGCCAGGTCCTCCCTTGACTGGAAACAAACATCCTGGGACCTATTTCAGCACATGACCCCTCATCAGCCGGGATAGCTTGAATCCAGTGTTGCAGCAAGGGACCCACATCTGGGCACACCCATAGCCACTTAGGGTGCACATAACAACATCCCAAAATAAAATGATGGACAGAGTGTTGAAACTTATCAAACACTCTCCACCAGTCACAGATCTGGGTTTGATCCATCATTATTTTTTTTACTGTTTTGCCCAGTTAATTGCATTTCTCTACAGCAGCAGGAACAAAAGCCTCCCCACACAAAGAGAGCAATTAACAGTACTTTACCCAGACCCTGACATGGAAAAGGGTCGGACATGGTCATGCTACCCCAGGTGTAGCCAGCCTCCCTGCTCCCCATGCCGTTTCTGTGGGGGAGTCAGAGACCGCCACAGATCACCCTGTCTGTCCGAAGGAATGGACAGGCAGAGATAGACCTTGCTGGTTCCTGCAGCAGTCCGGAGAGGGTTGTCTGGGTAGGGAGCTGGTGGGGGCCTCCAGGAGTGGTTTCCTTGGCCGCCCCCCCCCCCAATGTGAACACAGTGCAGGGGAGCCAGTGGGATCAAGCACCCCTAAAAAAGAAGAAATCCCAAAGGCAAAACTGCAATTGCTCCCATCAGTACAGCCGGAGAGCCTCTAATAAAATATTTGCTGCTCCCAAATGCCCCATAATGCCCTGCAGGGCTGAATCATTTTTGACTATTTCGGCCCTAATTCTGGTTGTTTCTTTTTTTGAGGTGGCACCAGGATGGTGGGGACACCACTAACAACATCAAAAAATGCACAGCCTTCCCCCATAGGGATTGAAGGAGTTAGCACCCTAAGTTGGGTGTGACTCCAAAAGAATAACCTCCCCTGGATTCTCCAATTAACTCCAAGTATTCCCAAGGCTAGACCTTTTGCTTTTTAGCTGGGAGTGCTGAGTTATCTTGTGGATATGTGTACAATTTCAGTCAATATGGCCTGAAAGTGTAGCAAAGCTTACACTTGCTCAGTAAATCTGTGTTGTATGACAACATAAACATCAAAACTATGCAAGATCAAATCTATGCACACTATTAGGCTTTGTCGGCCTTAGTTCTGATAGCTCACAGTGCACCATCTGTACCCCTAACCTAGTAAAGTAACAGGTGGAATGTGCAACCTCAGACCATGATGAACCTGGTTCCCCAAGGAAATTGTGGAAACAGATCTAAAACCCTTTGGTTTGGCAACTCATGCATACTCAAAAAGATACACAAGAAATACAAAACATGGCATTTTAATATTTATTGAAGCATAATGATTCTTGTGTAAAATCTGTGCACTTCAATTATTAATAGAAGGAAACAGAACAGTGTAATCAGCATTATGAGAATGATCAAGAAAAGAAACAATTCAACCAGTGTGCTGTTACATAGGATATCTACTTGCATATGAGAGTTGTGATAATTTTGTATTCTACCTAGTGCTGCCTATCCTAGTGTGTCTAGGGCGGGGGAATCTGCCAGAATCCCTGTAGGTTGATCTAGCTCCCCAGTTACCTGTGGGTAAGTGTCATCAGGGTGTGCATCTTGGTGGAGAGCTGGGCATCATCCCTTGCGGGAGTTAAACAGGAATCAGCTGGGCCGGAAGTCCGGCATTGGGCGACCTCAGCAGTGTCAGGGAAATGCTCCTCTATCTTGACAAAGGAATGATGTTGTTTATATAATAAGCTTCACTCATATAACCATGCCGAAGCCCCAGTCAGGCCGCTATTGTTAATTCATAAGTGATAGTTCTGTTGCCAAACCAACAATAACAAACAGCAACATTTTGCGTAGTGAACTTAGCCCTTCTACAGAATGTTCAAGGCACTTGCTAACATGCTTACGAAGAAGTGTAAATGTAAGCAAAGCCATTTTCAGAGAATATTATCCTGCACAGGCATGTAAGCAAATGTGTTTCAGAAAAGAAGGCATCTTTAAAACATGAGCATGTAAAATGGTTGTGTACATACTCAGGTCTAAATGTGACCACATGACAAAGGTGGCTAAAGGAAATACATGTTTTGAAACGCCCGCTAGGGGCTAAGTGTATGGGTGCAAAATTGCAGTTAGATGGTTGAAAATGTGTAAAAATACACAAACAAAAGTTTCTCTCATTAGAAATGCTTTATTGGTCCATCAATAAGTTGACCATGATTACTGTTTACAGTATGTTTGTTTTATGAACTTCAATAAGTGCATTCATGCAGGATTAATATTTTTCGTTATTGCATTTAAGTACAAGATGATGATCTTAACATGGTTTGCTTCTCTTGGACCTTAACAAAGCCAATAGATGTTTGTGTGATCCCTCTAGGGGGTGTCAAAGGTGATTATTATCTGCAGTAAAACCTACCCCAAGGGCCCAGAATTGGAATTTGTACCACTTGGCAGGTCAGAATTCCCAGCAGAGACGTTCAGGGGGGCTGCAGATCAAGTATTTGATGGCCCTAAGACTTCTTAACAGGAGGCAAGCACACACAATACCTTGGAGAACCTTGTAAAAAAAGATAAGGACAGCAAAGCCCAGTCCTTTCATTGCCCAAGACAGAAGCCGTAAGCAGTAGGACAGCACAACACAGCAACAAGCAGAGTGGCAGTTCCCCTCCTACAGCTTCTCCATCTCTTCCTCTTGGCAGAATCTCCTCTTAGTCCAGAGGTGTTCTGAAGTTATGGTGTCACATCTCCAATACTTATACCAGTTTCTGCCTTTGAAGTAGGCAAACATCAAAGGAAAGTCTTTATAGTGTACAGGACCCTGCCTTTCCCAGACCTGGCTCCAGACACACTTCGTGTGGAGTAGAGACAGTTTTGTGTGAGGACAGCCACAGCACTATTCAGGTGTCAGTGACAACTCCTCCCAACACTTTAGCTCAGAAAGACTCATCAGCCTGGTGATGGGCCATCAGGATATGCCGGGCACACCTCAGCTCCCTTTGTGTGACTATCTAGAGTGAATGCACAGCCCATCTGTCAATCTAAACCAGATGTGGATTCCACAGGCAGGCAGAGGCACAGGATGGTAAAGCAAGAAAATGTCCACTTTCTAAAATTGGCAATTTCAAACACACATTTTAAAAACCAACTTCACTAAAAGATGTATTTTTAAATTGTGAGTTCAGGGAAGCCAAACTTCATATCTATATCTCTTCCCAATTGTAAGTTACACTTGTAAGGGGTTACAAGGCAGCTCCAAAGATAACCCATGGGAGAGATGGTTCTCGTAATAGTGAAAAACGAAATTGGCAGTATTTCACCATCAGAACATGTAAAACACACCAGTGCATGTCCTACCTTTTATATAAACTGCACCCTGCCCATGGGGCTACCTTGGGCCTAACTTAGAGGTGCCTTACATGTAGGAAAAGGGAAGGTTTGGGTCTGTGATGTGGGTGAGCTTGCCAGGTCGACATGGCAATTTAAAACTGCACACACAGACACTGCAGTGGCAGGTCTGAGGCATGTTATCAGGGCTAATCGTGTGGGTGGCACAATCTGTGCTGCAGGCCCACTAGTAGCATTTCAGTTACAGACCCTGGGCACACACAGTGCGCTTTACTGGGGTATTACAAGTAAATCAAATATGCCAATCATGAATAACCAATCATAATCATAATTTACACAGGGAGCACTTGCACTTTAGCACTGATAAGCAGTGGTAAAGGGCCCACAGTTCAAAAACGATCAAAAACGAAATACAGCACACAGTCAAAACCAGGAGGTCAGAAGCAAAAAAGACAAGGGGAAAAACATGCCAAAGATGCAAGTATGACACATACTGTTCCTATGCCATTTCCATGTATAATCACAGCTATATAGCAACCTCATATACTGTTTTATACATTCGGCACTTGCTTTGAATTTTTTCTGCACTGGCACTTTTGAATCTGCATAATAAAAGAAAAAGTTTTAACCACGTTGGAGGTCCGTACCTGTTCTTTGATCAAAATCGTGATCGTTTCAGGATTGTGGTTTCCCTGTTTTATACATTCATTCACCTTAGTTGGCCAACCCCTTTCTCACTCGGCAGAAGTTCAGTCTTTGTAACAAATTCTCTTATGTTCTCCATTCATGAAGGCATCAACCCATGGCTATGCTTTTTTGAAACTACACTTATGCAATGTGCTTTGTCACCCTTGGGCCTTGACTGTGCTGTAGACAATTCCCAATCAAATACATAAATGAACCTCCTGGACCAGTACATCAAGTGATAGCAGATCACCTAAGAATACACAATGCAGGCCTAGGTTGCCTGTCACTACCCCCACAAAACTCTGTGCGTCTAACCTTATGTAAACCTCCTCATGACCATAGGGTTAGGCCGAGGATATATATACTCATCATCTGTCAACAGTACAGGCTTCACTCACTCAGTGTAGCTGCCATTACCTAAGTACATCCATAAGATATCAATCAGTCCTCAAAATTCCAGAATTATTATTTCTTCAGTTCAAGCAGTAAATCTAACAGGCAAAAAGACACATGCACGTAAAAGAAAACCCCTACCCAATAAGGAGATGAAGCAACCATTATATCAGAATTTTTTTTTTTGAAAGACAAAAATATCACTTGTTCATTGAGTTGTCAAGTCATTGTCAGTGCTGTAAACACATTAGGGATTTACTGTAGGCCATCTTTTTCTTTTGGGCAAGGATGTTGCCTGATAAAACTACCACTTCAGAGACATTTTTGATGGTACATTCTTCTAGAACCTTCCCTTTGAAGAGAAGGCCCTATCTCGACAGCTCGTGCCATCCCCACACCTTAGCTAGTCATTGCAGATGTTGAAAGACAGGCTTCTGATTTTTTGTGACACCGGAGCTCTCCTGCTGACCTCACTGATGGTTGAGGTGTCCTGTGTAACAGAAGGTTAACTTCTAAAACGTTTTCATTTTCATTCCCATAGTCTCTGCCTGGATATGCTGACCCGGCATCTTCTATCTCACAAATATGCAAATTATCACCAGCACACACATGATACAAGCACGCACATAGGGGTTTACCCTCGGACGAACAGGGTCAATAGTTCATGGGAAGGAAGGTCGCATGAATTACTCGAATATTATTTTTTTTTTTTTTTTTTTTTTTTTTTAAAAACCTTTATTTCGGTAGATGCACAATACACAGCGTCTGCCTACAACCCCTCGGGGCCGGCCGCTATGACATTGGAGAACATAGAACAGTAATGTCAGGATAAGAAAAGGTTTAATTTTATGGTTTTATCGAGTACAACGTAGTGTACATCGAAAGGAGTCGAAGCTAATCACTGACCAGGAGAGACATCACCGTTCACGGAGCACCCAGAAGGAAGCGTTGTATAGGAAGGCATTGGTAAGGAGACAGGTGGCCACCATCCAGGGACTAAAAGCATACACTATACCACAGAATGATAAAACACAATAAGCTCCTTACCAACACTGAACCCCGACCCCGAAGAAACAAAGAAACATAAAAGAAAAGGAAACCAAAGAGGAAGGGAGAAAGAAAGAGAAAGAGGGCCATAGAGACGAAAAAGACATAGAACACATCCCATCCCCCCACCCTGCATACCAGCGGAAGGCCATGGCCCACCCCCCCCCAATAGGCATGCCTGTCGCCCCAAATGAACCCCAAGTAGGAAAGAGAGTCCGGAGAGTGGGAAATAACCTCCCAGTCTCCGACTCCCAGAGAAGGCAGGAGGAGGAAATGTTACATACTCCCGGTCACCGCAGCCCATTAAGCATCCCCCACCCTGATAATCATCAGCACAACTGAAGAAGCAAGCAAAGCGGCAGGTGGGGAGACTCCATTCCAAATATGCGAGCAAGGCAAATAATTAGCAGCCTCATCCTAGTCCCCGCCCGCCAATACGTACAGCAAACTAAAGAAAATCGCCCAGCCCCGGCCCGATCCTGAGCGGCCCCACAGATCCACCCCCGCGGTAAACAGTAGCAATTTACACACATGCGGCACAACCGATACATAAGCAAATATTCTAGTCCGGGTCATGCCAGGCGGTCAAGCAGGATCATCAAGGGAGGCGACATCAACCCTGGCCTGAACGCGGAGACCCCACCAAACATGGCCGCCGCTGGGAGTGTACCTCAGGCAGAACAAAGGAGCAAGATGGCCGCTCACGGCAAAGAAGACGCAGAGGGAGAAGAAGCGAGAGTTCCCAGTCATAGACCATCACCACATCGATAGTGACAAACACAGTTTTCCCCACCGAACGGCACACACTCCGGCGATGTTGAGGCGGACACGGCAACACCCGCAGAGGCAGAGTCTCAGTTTGTAAAGTGGAAGGGAGCTTTGTATCTGCAACTTGGGCATTAGAAAAACCCTCGACACTGTAACCAGGGAGAGGACGATCCATAGTATCCCCCTGCCGCCAATTTGTATCCGCCTCGAAGGGAATGAGAGGCATTGGGGGGTCAGACAACCGCAGTAGTTCCCTGGATGGCATAGCAGCATCGATCTTCCACTCCAGTTCTCGAGTGCGTTGGCACCATGTCGTCCGCAAGTCCCCCAGGGCTAGAAGGATATCACCATAGGTCAGGTCTGCTCCCTGCTGCAGCATGCCGACTGTATGTAAAGGCGCCATCGGGACACCCTCCAGCTCGATAGCAGGCAGTGAAACCTGCGGCAGGGACATGGCGGCCTCCGCCCCTCCGGCGAAGCAGACCGACACCGACGCCATTGCCGCCGCCAGCCCGCCTCGGAGGGGCGAGGGCGACTCCATAGGACGGAGGAACAATAGTGAGGGCAAGAGGAGTTGCTGCTCGCTATACGGGGCTCACACGATGGGAGAGCCCTCGGCTGTACTGCAATGTGGGTGGTGGGCGCTCTCAAACGGTCACCGCTCTGACCGCTGGTAGGAGGACAAAGGAAGATTCGCCAGCCCGGACCCAATCGTAGAGGAATTCTCTCCGCCGCGAAGAAGGCTCCGCCAGGCCGCCCACTCCACGTCCGGTCACATTTCCCCCGGCGCCGGTCCAGCCCCAGGCCGTCTCACCGTACGTGATAAGCGGTGTCCGGCGGTGGTGGTCGGGCCAGAATGCGTGGGCAAAGTCCAAAGTCGGCAAACTCTATGAATCCTCGATCAAAAAGGCCGGCGGGAACATCGGAGGAATGCGGAAAGTATCAGCGCATTCGTGGGTACATTTGCTCGTGCCGTAGGCAGGATTAAAAATCAGGATGTCATGTAAACAGCAGACGGGCTGCGGAGCCGGGAGCTCAGACGTCCTGTCCGTCCGCCATCTTGGCTCCTCCCCTACTCGAATATTATTAAGTGTCAGGATGAAGACTGAATCATGGGCAGAAGTTAAACTTCTCCTTTCTTCCATTTTGAATCTCGCCTGTTTTTCTCATTTTTCACTCACCTTATGTTTCTCTAATACTGCCATATTCTTCTTTTCCTCCTCTCCTCCATTTGCCTTTCCCCTTCTCCTCATTTTCTCTTCTCCTCTGCTCATTACCTTCTGCTACCTCATTTGGCTTTTACTCCCCTCGGCCCCTCGCCTCTTCTTTCTCTCACTCTCCTCTTCCCTTTCCCTGTTCTCCCCGTTTCTCCTCCTCTTCTACTATTCTCCCCACCCTACCTCACCCTCTTCTTCTATTGTCTGTTGCTCCTCTCTGCCTCCTGGTTATCCTGGTCTGCTCCTCTGCTCCGTTTTCGCTCGTCCCCCACCCCCTCCATGCAGACACTTCCCCCACAGGCTGCGATATATGTCTGTATCCCTCTTTACTTGATACGGTCTCAGCACCCCACCAGCTCAGCTTGTCACATTAATGCTGCATTCTTTAATTAAGGACTTCAAAGGAAACGCCAACTCCCGCAGTATGACTTTCTTTTTGCATCTCACTGTCAAAATCCACATGATTCCAGTTGTACAGAAAAGTAGCAGAAAGTCTAAATTAATGGCTGAAAATCCGCCTATTTAGTAAAATCGTCGTGCATCAAAAACACTTTTTTGTAGGCAGGACATTCGGCGATAATTCGAACACTGCTTTGCTTTCTGAGGACATTTCTGATTTTGAAAAAATGGATTTGTGTACCAGTTATTAAATACCATAGTGTTCTATATTTTGAGTCACTGCAGGAGGAAGTTGAAATTATAAAGAAGAACGAGTTTGGTACACAATGTAACAAGGGCTAAATATATAGTCAATGTTTCAAAAATGCACATGAGGAGATGTTTCCTAGCCATTTTGGTCTGCAGCACGGACTTAACTATCAATGTTGCAGCCGATGCATGCGTCCAGGTGAGAGTTCCCCCAGCATTTACTGCTCAGACGCACCAATAAAAGCATTTTTGGGCTAATGAGGCTAAGTCTGCATGTGAGGTACCTGGGCATTCTGTCCTGTACCATGGGGCCACGCATGAAGTGGTGCACTGTGCTCATTTAGGGGACGCATTAGCCGAATTTGTCAGATTTGTCAAGATTTTGCACTGCCGCAAATTCACACCAAGCATTGCCGAGTCTTGATATGGAGATTTCCAGTGCAGCACTTTTTTGTGCTGGATAGTTTCTGAAAAGGTGCTTTGCACTACATGGATTCAAGGGTTTGTTCCATGGGTGGAACATTGGTGTTCCATCGCTACAGCCATTGATTTTTGGTGCAAAGCCAGATAAACATCGATTGTCAGATCTGACTTGGCATAAAACAATATCCCCTTCAGGTCGGAAGAAAGTTGGAGAAAATGTCAAACATTGCAGGTGTGCTGCACTGTAGAACACACATCCAACATGTGATTTTATTTTGTTTATATTGCCTAGGCATATAATTGTATATTGGAATGATACCCTTCCTGTACAAAAACCTATACTAGACATCACTCACGCAGCTTTGCACTAGGATGCAAAGGTTTATTCGTGGTGCTAGGTGGCCTTAAAGACCTCCAGCGAATATGGAAGCGAGCAACAACAGAGAATTATAAATGTGGCTCTTTGGTTCAGCTTTGGTTGCTGTGCTGTTTTGTGCAATTTTTGTAATACTTCTCTATAGTGTGTTGAACTATCTTATCATTGGTTTGTGCCTCCCCCACTCGTTAGAGTACATAGTGAAAAAATGTTTCATGTAATTTGGTTTACACAAGAGGTGTTGTGTGTGGTGCGTGAGGTTTGGAAAAGTGCTTTAAACATGGTGAGGTGGCAATGCTGTGCCTAAACATGAAATGTAGTGGAAGTCTGAGACTTGACTCAGTCCTGCATGTCGGTGTGGTTGGTATGAATAATGTAGTAGGCACCACCATTGATGTTGATTAATGGGGGTCAAATGTCCTATTTTATAATGATCTGCCTAGGAGTAATAGAGACAACAACAAAAAATCCTAAATTGCCAGGGCAAATTATTAATATAATTATTATTTATATTCTTATTAAGCGCACAGCTACCCAAAAGGGGTTTCGCAGCGCTGGGCAAAAGAATAGAAATCTCTATTAACAGTCTAAAACAAGCAGGTCTCCAGACCCTTACGAAATGCAAGCAGAGGGGGGCAAGTCCTCAGGGGCTCGGGAAGACAGTACCATAGATTGGGATCCAAGACTGCGAAAGAGCACCCTTCCATAGGAGCCAAGAGGACCTAGGCAGAGCGCATATGGCCTGGTTCAAAGATCTCAGTGTACGTGAAGGCTGATAAGGCACCAATAATATTAAGTCAACCCAGGTGTGACTAATTCCACTGATTGCTACAAAACACACCTCTAAATCTGCCATCCCTGACCCATGCGATTGTTGTCTCATGTTTTACTTTAAATGGTTATACAATGCCGTGAAAACTATATGAAGAAAAAAGTCCACCTACGTGTGATGAAGCCAAACCCATGGAGGCACTGGTAAACGACAAGAGAAAATTATATTGAGTAAACTGAGGAGCAACAAAAGGCCAGTCTGAGGAGACACTGCTAAGCAACCAGAGAATACTAGAAGGAGTAAACTCAGGAGTAACAAAAGGCCTGTCCCTGGAGGCACTGTTAAATGAGCAAGGGATACTACATGAAGTACAACCAGGAGCACCAGAAGCCCAACACCTGGATACACAATTAAGTGGCAAGAGAATACTATATGAAGTGCACCAAGAACTGACTAACAGCCAACCCCTGGATACACAGTTAAGCAACCAGAGGATAATACATGTAATCCACCAAGTAGAGACATTAGCTCAACCCCTTTCTGCACACGGTGACTGGCCCTGTATCAGCAAATAGGCAGCTGCGCGGATCCTCTTAGGCAACTTCCTGTTTGCCATTTTACCATTTTTGTCTCAAATCCCATGTAGAACGCCTTGCCACCCTCCACCACACAGCCCTTGACTGCTTCAGGTTTAGCTTCTGTGGTTGTGTTGCCCTCATCACACCCCTCACTTGAGACTACAGCCAGTTGGGGGTCCAAGGAGCAGCCTGTTTGCTTTACTGCGGCACTGTGGATATTTAGTAAACGTGCAGTGCTGCAGCATTGTGAAAACTGTAATAAAAAGATATTGCTTCAGGAATTACACTATTGCTGAAATTAAGAGAATACTTGTGTACTATGCTATTGTTAAACATGGAAAGCCCTGAATTGCTGCAGGTGTGTGGCTGTTGGAGTGAACTATTTGTCATTGGACCTGCTGAGGGGAATTTACTCCACTGTGAACCAGTAACAGACATCACGTGAGACTATTACCCCACTTTGGAGTTGACAGTGTCCTCTATTCTGCTGTCGCTGGTGCGTTTGAGTGGGTGTGCTTTTGAAGCTATACTCCCTGGAATAACTGGGGGGAGACATAATTCTATACGGTTCCATTTGAGAGAGGGCAGGTTTTGCAGTGTTGCTACAACCTCGTGATTTGTTTGGAATTGAACCATTTGCCACACATTTTGCTGGAGATCCCTTGGACAAGAGCTGACACCCTGCACCCCCCAGCCCATACAATTGTTTCTGTCCCACAGCCAGGGTTGGTCTTATGCATTTATATGTATCTAGGCGGTTGGGCAGATTTATGGGGATGGAGCGCATGGCAACGCAGCAAGTCACCATGCCGTGCTGCCCTCCGTCAGAGTGAAAGGGCAGGAATGTACTCTTTTTATCTAATACAGTGCCTTTCTGCCCTTTCCGCCTGTGCTGGCATTGTTTCGGTAGCCTACCGCTAATGCAAGCACCCTTGCACCATGATGCAAGGGTGCCTGTGTTGTCATCAGGATTGTTTTTGTGCAGGAAGGGGCACCTTCCTGCACAAAAACAATCCTGGGTGCAGCACACATGGAAAGAGGAAGAAACTAGAAGAAATAGAGTTATTTCTGCTTGTTGTGCCTTCCCTGGGAGGCTTAAAGTTTTGGCGCATTACACCAGCTTTAAATGGTCTTGCAAATTTGGGTAAGTGTCAAAATCCATGGGTGTTGTACAGGAAAACCCACTGCAACTCCCATGGAATGCCTCCCTTGCACAGAGTAAGGCAAGGCAGCGATTTGCCCTGCCTTCCATTACTCCAGATCTATGAGGCAAGTCAAAGCTATGCAAAGTGGCTTTGCGTGGCCTCATAAATATGATTTTGTAGTTTGGCCTGCCGGAGCCTCACAAAAAGTGATGCTACAGTGCCGCAAGGGGCTCATAAATATGCCCCTGCGTATCACTGATCCCAATTTAGATAGGTGCTTAAAGCTTAAAATAGCCAGTGTGACCCGTGTAGCTCGGCCAGGGTACTTGCAGGTCCATAATTCAAGACAACATATCTTTGGGATTCCTTCAAGAGGACAGCACCATGATAGTTTCACTCTGGTTCTTTTCGAGTGCTTGCTATTGTTGCTTTCCCGATGTATGGCTGTCAGCCATTTTCATTTATTTGCAGGTGTTACCATAAGTCATTTGTTTCTCTTGACTTTTTTAAATATTTATATGCATTTTATTTTTACTTATTTATACGTGTATTTTTATTATGAATTGTGGTTGGTTGTGACACTCATTTACATTTTGTTCTTCATTTTTCCCGATTGTCATTTTCTGCATTCTTTATGTTTTGTATGATACCATTGCTGAGTGGCCTCGTGTAGTTTTTGACTTACTTCAAGACTGGGAAAAAGTAAATGTGTGTTTGCTTGTCCTCTCGTACTACTGGAATGATGTGGGAGTAATGTTTATGGATTATGCGCTTATGAGGGTGTGTAATTGGATTTACATGATCTTCCCTCTGCACATCCTTGGTTTTCCCATTGCCTATCCTTTTTTGGAGGCAAGGGTCCCCATTTTTAGAGTCAGTTAGGAGAGCAAATTATGTGCTGTTTTTCTCACTCTCTACCTCTTGTGTGTGGTTTACAATGACATAATTCTGCACACTCGTGGTGGAGAACAGCAGTGTAATTAAACCTTTCATGTCTGCAGATATGTATTTGTGACTAGCTGCCAGGCATACGTGGTGGCATTAAGATCGTAAAATGTAGATTTAAAGCCACAAATTACTTTTGTAAATCAGGTCAATTGATGATTTCCCAGCATCACAGCAAATGTATCTGATTTACATTAATTACCATAGTTTGGAAATGTTGCAGTCTATATAAAACGTCATACCAAGCCATCAAAGCACTTTGTATTGTAGATTATTGGAAATGTAGACTTAAAATGCCATATTCTGAAAAGAATTGTCAACGTGCGGGTGCCCCATAGGAAAAAGGGTGGTTGTGATCAGCACAATGTGAAAGACAAAGTTCACAAGTATCAACAAAATGCACAATTAAAGCGATGGTGCCCACAGCTCTTTTTAATCAATAATAAATTAATGTGTGTGAAATTACTTTTAAAGTCATAAGTCAATTGGCAAAACAATAAACTATCAACGTGTTTAAGAACGATGTCACGCTTTCAACCCAGAGTGAAATGCAGCAGTTAATGTAAAACGATGAAATAATTCTCCAAACCGGGTGCAAGTTAAGTCACAGTTCAGTCACACTCCAGTAGTCCACGCCAGGCTAATTCTGCAAAACGTTAGACTGTCCGACTGAGGGTATGATAGCGCCAAGAATTTGCACGCTCTCCCCCGTGAACTCTGCCTAAAGCAAAGTTATCTTTTTAGTATAAATCAGTTTCTGGATCTTTCCAGCGTAGATTCTTAATTTATAATTATGTTTAGGTTAATTAAATTCGAACAAAACAAACACTGCAGCAATTTTAAAATGAAAAAGGGCTTTTCAGCACATCTCAAAAAGTATGAAATAGCTGGGGGGGGGGGTCTATTTTCATGGGTTTTAAATGCTCGCAAAATGTGATATTTGAGGAAAAACTTAATGCAGCTGGCATCTGTGACCAAGACCCCATAAACAGGAGACCGTTTTCCGCTCCTTGGTAGGAATATCCAACCCAGAAATATTGATTTGGCCTTCTTTCTCACAGAAAAGTTACGTCATCGTGAATGGCGCGACTTGTCTTGCTGAAAAGACGTCGCCCCGCCTCCCCCCACGTGCAGTGGCCCGCTGCCCTCCATTGTCTTGGCCTGATTCCATCGCCCCGCATGCCGAAGACCCTCTTTGGCATTTGTGTGCAGCGGCTTGTCATGCTCGACCCTTGCTTTTGTCCGCCATTGACCTTAATTCACTGGAGATTACAAAAGCGGGTATTACTGTTTTAGAAAGCCTCAATCCAAACACCGTTGTCTCCCTCTGGCAGGTCAGAGGGGGTGAAATGTGCTAGGGCTTGCTCTATACAATTGGGGCAATCATTCTTACTCGGACCACTGCTAATGACAGTGTAATTTCACTCCGATCACACAGTTATGGTTCCCACAGAATCAAAAACAGATCCATGTTTGATTCCAGGGGCCTGCGTGGCCTGGAAACAGAATAATTATTCTCCTTATTTCTGTTGCTATTTTTAATGTAGTTGTATACTTTTCATAAAATCTTATATATCAGCATTTGGATGAATGCATATGTATACATATATAGGGATAGAGTGGAATGTATTAGCAAACAAGCTACTGTGTATTATGGTACAAAATGCTTTTGAAGAGTTTTAAGGATATATTAAAAGACAAAACCAGTAGTTTCTTAAAGTCTCTCGAATCCCAGGCTGGTTTTGCTGGACAAAAATGTACAGTGAACAATATATTTTATGTTCTGATATTTTCAGATTTATGCTTTTGCCCTAGCAAAGAAGTTTTTAAAAAAAGACAGGGAAATATTATTGAAAACAGACAGTTAAATACCATACAATTGTAATGCCTGCATTTTGCTGTAAAAAGAATACAATAGCTGTTAAGAATGTGGGGCTTTCGTTAAAGACTTTTTTTGTTATTTAAAAAAAAAAAAACAGTTTGTCGAAATAATTTTTTGCAGCTGCTGTATAAAATGATGGGCTATAAATAAGAACAGACTACACAATGTATGTTCAATTTTTGATCACCGAGTGTGGTGATGAAAATATTGGCGATGGGGACCCAGGGGCAGTAAGCAGCGGCGGCTCGTCCGTTATGGGGGAGGAGTGTCACCCCACCTGCTGCGAGTGCAGCAGGCACACACATTAATGATATGGTAATAAATACAATTTTATTAATGTGTCCCAGGCTCACCCTGTTACAGCGCGAGGGCAGGGGAGCAGGGCTGATTAGTGCAATTGCACTTTTAATGCTGCCCCCAGCCAGCTTGCATGTCAGATTATCCGACTGTCTCTAGACTGCCAATCTGACATGGCACTTCATAAACTGCAATCCCAGGGCTCAGAAATAGCCGAGGGATTGCGGACGCATGCCCCCAGCCTCAAAATGAGCACTGGTGTGCCTGCGCAAACCAATCCTGGAGCTATGTTACAGCTTCATGATTTGTTGGTTTTGGGTTGTACAAGGGAGAAGTCCCTCCCTTTCTGCACGTGGCAGCGCTGAGGAGGAGAGCGCCAGTACGTAGACCGCATTCAGACCCTGCAGCCGGCTTAGAAGGTGAGTGTTTTGGGCATTGCGCCCACCATATTGTAATGTTGCCGGCCATCACTGGGAGTAAGTCAATAAGACATCTCCCATCAAGGCTCTTGGGGCATGTGGTGCGGTCCAGGTGGCATGGTGCTAGGATAGGCCAGTTCAAACAAGGAGTGGGTCTCTTTAGGTGCCAGTCTAGGGGTCAAGGGCTATGTGTCACTGTAACAGTTGGCTGTGTTCCTGTTAGTGAGGGGTTGTGGCTGCACTCCCTGATCACTAAGAGAATTATGATCCCCCAGATAGCCCACACCACCTGCTTTAAATGTATGTGGATTTGGGCCTGTTATTTTCTCTGGTAGGGGGAAAACGACGCAGAATTGGACATAGTATTCCTAGGTCTGTGTGTTATTCCCATCCAATGGGGAATAACTTGTAATCCTTACTAACTCTCAGAGAGATACTGGACAGAATCCCCAAGTTCAACCCCATGGAGTTTACAAGAAATGTGTAATGAGGCACTCTGTGCTTGATTATTTAAAACAGCAAACAGTGGACTCCATTGTTTGTCAAAGTTATTCATGAATCAATAGGGGAATTCGGTGTGGTACTACCCGCTTGAGATAACACAAAGATGGTCTTTTTTCTAAAGAAGAAAAAGCCACCAGCAGTTTGTGGATCGTACCGTCCGATTTCATTTATCAATTCTGATGCCAAATTGTTTGCAAAGATTTTGGCTAATCGCCTCTCTCCATTAACGGTGAAATTGGTTTCAGCGCAACAGCATTGATTTTTTAAGGGAAGAGATACGTCGACTCACATTAATACTGCTATTATGGCATTCGATCTGGCTGAGCAAATTAATGTTAAATTAGGTATGATACTTCTGGACGCGGAAAAAGCGTTCGATCAGGTGGCATTGGACTATCTCTGGCCCACTCTTTCTGCAATGGGAGTTTCCTATCGCTTTTTGATATGGGTAAATGTGCTTTATCGTTCACCTCAGGCTAAATTAAGCTATGCTGGTCTACAGTCCAGGGCTTTTCGGATAAACAGGGGTACACGACAGGGGTGCCCTCTGTCTCCCCTGTTGCTTTCCCTATATCTTGAACCTTTTATTTGAGTACTTGTGATGAATCAAGGCATTCGGCCATTATCTCATGGACCTAATGAACTAAATCTTAATGCCTATGCAGATGATATCGCAATTTTCTCTACAAATCCAGCCTGGTCTTTAGAACTAATTACTCAAGAGGCTAATAGATTTGGTTTCTTTTCTGGATACAAATTGAATAATAATAAGACTCAGATCTTACTGAATTATAAACCAGACATCCCTATAATGGGAAATTGTCCAGAAGTCACATATCTTGGCATTTGTATTACCCCGCAGATTCAAAATATCAATAAATTAAATTATGAAGCGCTGCTGATTGAGAGTGCCAAAAACTCAAGAACTGGCACAGGCTTCCTATTAGTGTTATTGGACGATGCAATATTGTTAAAGAGACAATTCTTCCTAAGTTTCTCTATTTATTTAGGGCCATTCCTTTGAAACTGCCGAATCTGTTTTTTAAGAAACTAGACGGGATAGTAGGCAGTTTCATCTGGGGATATAGGCGCGCACGTCGAGCTATTGCGTTTTTAAAATATCCATTTAAACAAGGCGGTCTTGCACTTCCTGACTTTAAATCGCACTATTGGACCTCTCTTCCGAGTAGATTTCGTAGCCTTCTTTCTAATAAGGACCAAGATTTTAGCCATAAACTTTTGTTAAGCCAGGAAAGCTGTAGGTTTCTTTACCGAATACACGATCCTAACTACTTTAAGAGGGTACGCTTCAAGACACTGAGGGGCTTAGCTACTGTTTGGCGAGAAATAGTCACTACGTATACTCTACCGACTTACTTTACTAAGTTTCCGTTGTGGCATAATCCATTCCTTCCAGACATATTCCAGGATAGTAGCGCTAAACAGTGGGCTAGCCTTGGAGTAGATAAACTAGCGGATCTCTATGATGGTGATGGCTTCCGTACTTTCCAAGATTTAAAAGATTATTTTCTTATACCACGCCAACACTATTATAAGTATTTTCAATTTAGGGTTTATTTTGTGGGATCACAAGGGCTCAAGACGGTGGAACGACATCAACTAGTGGCTTTTTTTCATGAACCTTTTCAGGGAAAACTAATCTGTGCTGCGTATCGACTATTTAGTCTCTTAGCTGGGAAATGGAGTGTAACTCTTGCTGAGGAAATATCTGTTACAACTTTAGAGGCTGCACTCTCTACAGTAAAAGACGCAGTATGGCCTATTAATCTAAGACTTCAACAATTAAAAAATATATGCATGTTGTACTATACACCTGACAAGGTTGCTAAATGGGGTAAACAACGACTCAGTATTCAAGTAATAGGACGAATTGTCCTAAATGTGGGGAATATGGTGTTAATATTGCCCATATGTTTGCTACATGCCCTATGTTAGTGGCCGTTTGGTGGGAGGTCATGTCTGTTTTAAGAAACCGGCTTGGATTGGCTGTCACCTTCACCATCAGAAAGATAATGATGGGTTACAGCGATAATTCTAATCGAGCAAAGATGGCACTAATAGCTATAGTGATAGTTACTGCTAGACTGGCTATAGCCCGTGCATGGATTTCTCCAAAGCAGTGCAATATAATGGAGAAAAACGAGAAAAAGCTTTGGCTAAGGTTAGAGGTTTTAAGGCACTACAGAAATTCAATGCAATTTGGCACGGTATGAATCAGGATTGATTTATTAAATATTCCTCTATTTGTGTTCACTGTTTATTATCTATTTGATTTCTCTTATTATCCTTTTTTCTTTTCTTTTTTTATTATTATCCCCCTCGAAAATGAAATGTATACGAAAAAGTATGTAATTGGGTATTTTTTGTTTGTATCTCCTGTGTGTAACTCCTTTGCAAAAAAAAAAACAATCAAAATAAAGATTATTTAAAACAGCGTTTTTGGGATGACTATGCTGGTGCTAACTGCCATGGTTGCAAAATACAAAGGCTGCTCAGTTTTCATCTCACCTCACACCTCTTTCATTTGCCTCCTTACACATTTTCCTCTTTTATAATACTTGGGAATCTGCAATCCCTGTAAAAAAAGCTTGGAACTTATTTCCTTATTATAGACACCTCCTGGCATCTCTAATCACCTGCAATAAAGAGGTGACATTGCTGCTCAACTGTAATAAGTTATTACAGATGAATTCTAATGTCACAATGCCTTTTGCTTGAGACAGAAGTGAAATCCAGGTCATAGAGTACAATTATAGTTGCAGTTTAAACAAGGAAAATTTGAGCTGGCTTTCCATTTCTGACTCTTTTTCTTAAAAGAAAAAATGATCAGCAGAAAGTAGATATTTATTGTAACATGTTTATCTTCTCCATGCCATGGGTCATTCATTACAGGATTGATTGAATCTCTCTGGGTTTTACATAACCTGTCACAGCATTTTGTATTGATTTCCATTTAACTGATTCTAGTATATTTTTGTAAAAATTACATAGCGCTTTTTAGTGTGCTTAACAATGCAGATTCTGTTTGCATACTTTTTGTCTGCAAAAAACAAGAAAGAGCAAAACACCAAATAATGTAAGCAGTATGTGGGAATGTAATGTATTTTAAGGCATACAATACTCTCTGCTGTACATGAAAAGGAAATTGCAAGTCACTTGGAGTTCCATGACATTGTAAAGGAACACAGAATTCAGGCTTGTTCCTCTAAACGGTGATGGCATTCCTTGGTGACTTGCAATAGCTTTATAATGTACGGAAGGGGACTTATCCCATATATCTTACCCTTGCAAGTGCTTTTACATCCTTGCTTACCCATTGGAACTGTTTTTCTATCTTTGTTTTCCTCCTCCTTTCTCCCTTGTCTGCCTTTCTTTCTTGCTCTGTCTCAAAATCTAATATATATATATATATATATATTTTTTATTGGGAGTTCAATTCACAGTTGTTCATACACAAAATAAAGTGCTTACATTGTACAGTTTAAATTTTGGTTTACACATTCATGCAAATGCAGCCCATCCTTAAAACACATCACTATCAATAATGCCATTAAGAAGTACATAAAAGCACATCTAGAAAAGAAAAAACACCTATTGCACAATTTCTCTTTAGCAATCCATTTTACCCAATTTGCTGTCTAGCTTCCTATGGACTTCCAGCGTTTCTCAAATTTTATAAGTGTACCTGACCTTAGGGCATAGCGTCTCTCCAGCTCTTTAACTTTGTGCAGTTAACCTGTGAGGCATGGAAAGTGTGTACAGTGTTACTTCGCCAATTCTGGAGAATTAATGATCTTGCTACCAGGGCCGATATAAATAAACATTCCTCCTGTATTTAATTTGTCATTATGTTTGGTGAGCACCTCAGAATTGCAATATGCTTGTCAATGGTTAATGCATGTCCTGAGGTCGTTCTAAGGTGTTTCTCCATTGCTTCCCATAATTGCTTGATCTTTGGACAGTCCCAGACAATATGGATCCAGGTACCTCCTCCCTCTTCAGAACAGCAAAAACATCTATCTTCAATCTCAGGGTATATATTGTGGAGAAAGGATAGAGTCCTGTATATTAACCATTTTGTATAAAATTGCATTCTCCTGAAATTGTCGCACCTTATGTTTGTGGCATTAAATTTAATGATTTATATTCCAGACCGCTCTCGGGATCTGGAGGTCTTCTTTCTCCTGCCATTTATCTCGGGCTTTTTCATAGGCAGTAAAGATTTTATTTTCATTAAAAGGTTTCACCCAGCTACTTATTGACCGCTTGTTCGTTGTTTCTATTAGCGCCTCACTTAGGGGTCTATTAGGATGGCGGTCGGAAAACCACCCCGACCGCCATGGAAGCGGAAAACCACCGCCTGCATATACCGTGGAAAATCCGGCAGCCAAATTAGGATCAACTGCCAAAAAACACTGACCGCGGCGGAACAGGGCCAAGAAAAACCACCTTTAGCGGGCAGAGATGGCCAAAATCCGTCCGCGGTCGTCGGATTCGCAGCGGAAAACCACCAACCTGCCGCAAGTATAGCAGAGACACCGCACGGGAAATTAGGATATCCCCGATGGTCTCGCGGTACGTTCCACTGTTTCTGACTGCTGCGGTCGCACACAGGGATGAATGGGAGAGCCAGCGGAAGAGCTGCAGCATAGCCACTGCTGCGGACGATCCGTGAAAAATATGGCGGATGAATGAAAAAACCCACAATAAGGCCAAAAAGTGCACACAGCAAACTAGCCATGCCCCCCCAAAACACAAAACACACCCCAATGACACAACTACATGGCAAAAAGAAAAATACAATTCCCAGGAAAACACACACAACACACTTGACAGCAATACCCCATTTGGACACACCCACATTGCTGAGTATAAAACCAGCCCCTTCCCTGACCACAATCCTTTGCAACACTCCAGAAGAGAAGGGCATTCACCAGTTCAGAGAGTAGAGGCAAAATAATACAGCACACAAACATCACCCCCACCACCACCACCATCACTACCATACCTGCACTACTAACCCCCTGCACATCACACAGCATACACATCACAACCACACCCACCAATCACACCCCTGCACCCACAACCACTTTGCACACCACACACCATGTCAACACATAAAATGCCCAAATTCAAAGAGAGTGAGTTGACAGTCATTTCATTTCAAAATCCTTTATTCAATATTTAAAAAATATCATAAAAGTACAATATACAGTTAAAAAACATAATCTCAATACATTTCATTTTACATTGCCATTAAGGGGACTATTTAACATCACGGTATTCAAAGTAGCCCTCTAGTGTGTCTCAGTCTTATTGCAACTCTGATGAAGTTCATAATGCAAGCTAATGTCAGTGGATTCTCGACCTTTTGTAAGTATAAAAGAGCAACTTTGGCATGTCTAAACTTCATTTGTTTTAAAAACCTTACTAAAAAGCAGCGTCTGGGTACTGAATAAAAAGGGCAAAGGAGTACAAAATGAAGGGTATCCTGCGGAGACCTATTGTCGCAGCCGCAGGTACCCTTCTGCTCAACCGTGGCCGTAAAACCGAGCGGGTCAGCCAAAAGATGATGTAAAAGGTTGAGCCTAAAACGGGTAATTAAAAATCTGTCTTGTGCATTATATAATAAGGCAAGATATGATTCCATACCTTCTACTGACTTAACTGAACTATAAGTACGGACTGTGGACTTGCTTTCTTCTGAGGCGGCTCTGCGTGCAATCTCTTTTGCCAGAAAAATTCTTTTACTACTGGTTTTGTCCTCGGGAGTGATTGTTGTGGGTTCAGTAAAGAGATTCTTACAATCTAATCTTGTCAAAGCACCCTTTACATAACTCAACCATGGGATATCCATCCCCTTGTCTCTACCCATACAATCTCTAATTATTTGCCTACTCAGGCCAGCCTCACTATTGGTCCAAATTCTTAACCAGGCCATGAGTGGTCTAACTTTGATCAGGTCCTCCATGTATACCCTTCCCAGTTCAGCATGTGTAATATAAGCTGACGTGCTTTGTGGGATTTGTAAGACCTTCGTCAAAAATTTGTTTTCCTCAGTTTGAATTTGTAGGGTGTTTACAAAACCCCAAACTTCGGCCCCATATGTTATTTCGGGACAACAAACTGAGCCGTAAAGGTACATGACCTGCTCAGGCGACCACCTACCCAACCTACGTCCATAGTTCATTAAGGCCCCTGTTGATGCCACTACTTTTGCACTTCTCCCTTCCGTTAAAAACTTAAAATTTAAAAGCCCATCAAATAAAATGCCCAGATAGGAAAAGGTTCTAACCTGTTCCATTATGTGTGTACCGATTTTATAGCAAAACTTTTTACATGGTTTAGACCCTGCCAACAGTACATATGACTTGGATAAATTAGCCGATAGATCTAAACTGGCCATAAAGCTGACAAACCCATCCAGCAAGGTCTGGAGGCCTTTCGGTGTTCGAGCTAAGAGTACCGCATCATCGGCATATAGCAACACCGGTACCCTTCGTGCGCCTACTCTAGGGGTATCTGCATTTAAATTACATAATGCCGGGTCTAGCCCATTTATGTATAATGAGAAAAGGAACGGGGCCAGGATACATCCCTGGCGCACCCCGCTAGTGCAAGGGAAGGGAGCTGTAGTATCACCCTCCAAATTGTAACGCACTTTAGCGGAGGTGTTCCAGTATAGTGCTCTTAAAATGACGACCAGGCCTTCTTCCACCCCTAGTTTAATCATCAAGTTCCAGAGCGTTTCTCTGTTGACATGGTCAAAAGCCGATGAGAGGTCCATAAACCCCATATAAACCGACTGGTTACTTGCTATAGTGTATTTGGCTGTTAATAAATAGAGGTTCAGACACTGGTCTGTGGTTGACCTTCCTGTTCTGAAACCATATTGCAAGTCTGTTATTATATGGTGTTCATCAGCCCAGTCTAACAGGCGGTTCAGGACAACTCTCCCCAAAACTTTTGCCGTTACATCAATTAGAGAAATCGGTTGGTAACACTGAGGGCCATCCTTTTTTCCCTTTTTAAAGATTGGGACTATTGTGGCTACAGACCAGGATCTTGGCATACCTGTAGAGACTGCCATATTTATTACTCTAGTGAGAATAGGTGCCCAAAGATCGACTTTACTTAGGTAGAGATCCGGGGGGATACCGTCCGGGCCTGGGGCCTTGTTCTGCGTCAGCCCCTTAATCCCCACTACCAGTTCATCCACCGTAAATTCAACCTTTGTCATCCATGGGCAAATTACCCCTCCCCCCCCCGGTTGCTCATTTGCATGGTTGTACAGTACTTTGAAATGGTCAAACCATTGCTCCGGAAGAATGGTTGTACCAATTTCGGGAGCAACCGCATCCTGGAAGCAAGGGTTGTTTATTATTTTCCAAAAAGCCCTAGAGTCTTTTCTATCTGCAGCCTCCCGTAGGTTTTCCCATGTCTGTGATTGAAGAGCCAGTTTCCTTAATTTAATGGCTTTTTTGTATGCTAACCTACATTGTGCGATGCACCCCTTGTCTCTGGGGACCTTTTTTAAGCTTTCTTTCAGTTCATTGTGGGCCCTAGAACAGTCTCTATTGAACCATCTAGGAGAGCATTTCATTGGCCCTGACACGGGGGATTTTAGAAGGCCATCAATGAGGTGTGCCATTGCCTCAAAGGCTTTAACCACCATAGGTCCCTCCAGAGAGGGATCTAAACACACCCCAATCATTTCTTTACCGTCCTCCATTAAGGATCTATAAAAGGCATCCCCGTCCACCCTATCCCATCTGAGCCTTCTCCCATGATCCATAGCCCTCAGAGTACTGTTTGCCTTGTCATTTTTCTTGTTATTACAAGGGGCCCAATTCTTAATCCTCAAAACTAGGGGGTTGTCGTCACTGATTATGCTCCATTCAATACCCGCCTTATTTATCCAATCCACAAAAGGAATAGAGACTGCTATATAATCTATGATGGAGCAATACCCTCTTCCCTTACATGTTGGGGTAATTTCATGACCGTCTTTAGGCCCCATCAGATCTAATGTGTGCCTAAGTGCATGGTTGTTCAAAACCCTCTCTAACTCCAACCCATCAGGGGTGTGTTCAAGGTGTGGGCCTTTTTCCACTGTGCAACCGGTCCAGGCGCCCTCCCTCCATCTTAGATTGGGACACAGATGACAATTTAGGTCCCCTGCTAGGATCACATATGGGGCTACTGCTGTCTTTCTCTGTGCTAGCTCATCGGTCAATAAATTGTCCAAGTCTTGTATTATTGAGCTCTTCCCGTTCCCTGCAAAAGCATTATATACATTAATCAAAACAATATTCATCTTCCTGACTTCAAACCCAATGGCTTGTATATTAGCTGAGTTCCACTGCAAGTCCATCCACACACCTTCAAGCTGTAAATCCACATATATAATTAGCCCTCCCATTGGTCTTCCCGGTG
This sequence comes from Triturus cristatus, assembly GCF_964204655.1. Lineage (NCBI taxonomy): Eukaryota > Metazoa > Chordata > Amphibia > Caudata > Salamandridae > Triturus > Triturus cristatus. The sequence continues at coordinate 257,050,258 of NC_140586.1, forward strand.
CCATTTTCCGTGCGGGCACAAAAAAACTCTTATACCCATCAAGATGAAAAGGGTTATGGTCCACCACCCTGGTTTCCTGTAAACAAATTACACGGAATCTGCTAACATACTGTCTCCACTCCTGATTGTGGAATTTGGAAGCTAGCCCCGCAATATTCCAGGAGACCATTTCAATCCCCTCTTTCCTTTCCAATCCTGATGAACCTATATGGATATTGGGAGAGGGAACCTTTACTTCAGTGGTGGCTTTCTTTAATACACACTCAATTTGGGCAACTTGTGCGTATTGTGATTGAGAGGACACCTGTGCTTCTAACTCGGTAATTTTTCCCTCTTGCACGCCTACCTTATTCCCCACCACATTATCCAATGGGTGTTTAGTTACAATGATATTATCCCGTGATCTCTCCCCGGCCAAATGACTAGGACCTGATTTACTCCGTATAGAGTGGTCTTGATCATTGGCCGTAGGGGGGGATTGGTCAAAGGTCAACTCCTGTGCAATTTGCTCAGCTTGACCTTCCACCCCTTGCAGTCAATCCCACTCTTCCATGAACATGAGGGGATCGAACCTATTTGACAGGGCTAGTCCGCCATGATTTCTAGATGGAGCATATGACTTTATGCCATGGATATCCTTGCTAGTCTGATAACCCTCCTCACTGCCTTGGATTGCCCAATTCCTAGACAGGGGACTTGAGTCATTGGCATAAAAAAACCATAAGGGTGCGGGACTAATACTACTATTGATAACTACCGGGCCCCAGCTTAATATATAGTCTACTGTTCTGTGGGCCCGAAAATTTATCACCACACAATCACCCACTTTGTTTTTTACCTTGTTCCCGATCCACCTGACCCCTCTTACGTGCAGGATTTCCCCCTGTTCTTCCCTTGGCAATGGCCTATATTTATTCAGCCAATGCGTGACTTTGTTTTTAAGCTCGTCATGCGTCTCTATTTGGCTGAGTTTTAGCTCTGGGACCCCTGTAAGGATGATGACATAAGGGGCCGCTTCTGGAGGTAAATTTAAGCATAGCCCCTTGTTGCCTACTTTAGTATAAGGTACCTCTCTGGTATTCTGGCTGGGGTCTTTATTCCGTCCACCAGTGGGGGGGGGGTTGAGCATAGGCAAAGGCGGGGATCCTATGTAACCACTCGAGGGCCCTGCTACGGGGTTATCTAGTGGGGTGGTGAGCGAGTTCTTTTTTGTTAATAACTCAGTTTTACTAGGGTTCTCCCTCTGCACAGATGCTGGCTTTGTGATCGCTGTGTCACTGGTTGAAATAGTGGGCAATGATGTTAAGGGCGTATTACTACCCCCTCCCTTTAGTTTTACTAGTGACACGACTTTGTCCAACCTACTCAGGATTTGTTTTGTCTGGGCATCAATCAATTGCTCAAAGTGTAGCTTCAAGTCGCTAATGATATTTGACACCCAACCCGGGGGGACCTGGATACCCAATGCTTGGTCCCTTGTTTCTTCAACCACTGTGGTTACTATATCATTAGTGGTCAGGCAACCTCTACCCTTTTTAGGCCTAGGTTTCTTTTTACTATTCACTTTCCCTTTACCAGCTTGTGTGTTAGCCCCTTTACCCTTAGCATTTAAACTCTTGTCCGGGGATATCTGTACAGGGGAACTAACAGTCACTGGGGATTCCAAAACCGAGTCCTCAATTGTCAGTGGTAGAATGGAAGGAGGCGAGATCAATTGACTCAATTGGGGTGTTAGTGAAAGTCGCCTCTCCGTGCGTGCGATTTCGCAGGAGACTTCACCAATGGCTTTGAGCAACATTCTGTCAATTGCTGTCTGCGGCGCTGGTGCATGTGGCGGGGTCTTTAATGATTTGCTCCTTTGACTAGGGTTTAGTTGGTCCATAGTGTTCGCTTTTGCCGAGCGTGTTCGGGTTTTAGCAGACATATCGCTGTTACTATAGTACCGATGCCTGTGTGGGTCTTTACAGTGGTCTGCCCTTATCCTGGTACTCCCAGATCAGCTCTTACATAGCTTCCACCCTCATATATGATAAGCTCAACACAGTACCTTAATAGACCTTCAGCAGCCTCCTGTGGTTGTTAGGGTACTGGCCCAGCCCAGCCTCTTTTGGCCTCTGACGGCCACAGACGGCCCGTCCTCTGCCCGGGCTCAGCCCGGCGCCACCCGCGCGCGTCCCGCGAGGCGGTAGGTCGGGCTGCCTTTTGAACGCCACCTGGCGCGCTCTCGTTGATTGGCTCCTGCCTCGAAGGCTCCTGGGAACTGTAGTTCCCTCGCTGCTCCGCTGCGATGGAGAGGGGCAGCGGCAGCGGGGAGCTTGCGGTCACAGGTCTCCGGGCGTCAGGAAACAGGTAGGTTTGCCCTGATTTAATTTGGTAGTGAATCAATGGTTCAGTAGCATGAGGGCTGAACACAGGGCAAGGCAAAGCTAAGCCAAACTGCAGGATGGAAGCAAGAAGGGAGCAAGGAGGGAGGGAGGGACCATTAGACCTTCTCAGTTCTTCCTTAGCCCTGTATTTGCTCAAGCCCAAGCCCGTCACCACCCCTCTACCTCACCGCTCAGCTTCTGTTTTGCTTGTCAATTAACTTTGTTGACTTCGTTAATTTTCACTGCTGGTCACGCTACTCCCCACAACAAAGTCCTTGTCTCTATCAGTGCCGTGAGTCCGCGGGTCCGTGAATCTTCTGTGGCTCAGTATCACTCTGTACAAGAAAATAAGTGAAAAACGGCTCCGCCCGCTTTTCCACCACAACCGCGGTGAATGAAAAATAAATATACGGCTCCTGCAGCTTGTCTTCCCACATGCGGTGAAAGAAAGATATGAAACGTCTCCTGACGCTTTTCCACCGCTATCGCGGTGAATAAATAATAAATATACCGCTCCTGCCGCTTTTCTGCCCACACGCTGTGCCCACAGGTGGTGCAACAGAAAGGTAAATGGCTCCTACCGCTTCCTTGCACACACGCTGTGCTGATGAAAGGCTCACGGCTCCTGCCACTACAAGAGTTAAAGGGTCCCAGCAGAGAGAAGCAGTTGATACACTCTCTCAAAGATCTCCGCGGTCTCAAAGATCTCCGCGATCAATTAGGAGCCCGCTGCTCGCTGCGCTGTGTCCGCTCACCGTCCTCCGCCCTCCGCCCTCAGGGACCTCTGCCTCAGCTGGGAGTCTGCACCATCGCAGACCGTCAACCCGCAACGGCTAAGGCAGCGGCCCCAGGAACTTTTCGCGGCATGGCGGCGTGGCAGGGGGGGCTCTCAATTCTCAACTCTCAGCAGCACTCTGCGGCTCCCGGGCTCTTGGGCTCTCGGCTCTCGCCTCTTGGAGACACAACGTGGCACCGGGTTGGGGAGTCTGTGCTGGCTTGTCTCCCCTCCTCCCCTCACCTCTCCCAGGCTCCACCTCGTCAGGTAACTCACGAGCGGATGCCGACAGTCATGGTAAATGAGATAATCAGAGTGGAACCACAGCTGTTTGGTAGCCTGGTCCAACAGACACCATTAGCCACAAGGACACAAATGTGGGCAAGGATAGTCAAAAGGGTCAATGCAGTAGACCACCCTGCGATCCAAAAAGGAGATCATGAAGCGGTGGCATGATCTGAAGAGGGTTGTCAAAGACAGGAGAAGCAGGAATCGTGAGCTGGCTGAGAAGACTGGCGATGGCCCTCCCATTCCACCAAAACCATTCACACCATGGGAGGAGAAGGTGCTTGCCATACTGCATCCAGAGAGTCTCACAGGAGTACCCGGGGGAGTGGAGGCTGGTAAGTACAAACAAATGACTACCACCACACTGCTATATACTCTCTTGCACAACTACAAAACTACGCCACCTAGGACAAATTCCATTTATCTGCACCACACACTCACAAAAACATGTCTCACAGATCCAACATTCAGTCACTCCCATTCACCCCAAACGTAGCTAGCAACATTACCATGGGGGCATGTGTACAGGCAGCCAGCACTACAACTCCCACCAGGCCCCCTTGTCCCACAGCATCAGCAAGATGGAGCCCTCCCGCCACCCCACCCAGAAGCATGTGTCAGCCATTACATTACCCTCATCAAACTAACAGGTAGGTAGACATCTTTCCTGGGAGGGTGTTTGTGGGTGGGAGGCCTGCACCACTACTCCCACCATGCCCCCGTCCCACACCTCAGCAGGATGGAGCACTCCCCCACCCAGAAGCAGTTGGAAGCCATTGCAGTACACCAAACAAACTTACAGGTAGGTGGCCATCTTCCCTGGGAGGGTGTTTGTGGGTGGGAGGCCTGTACCACTACTCCCACCATGCCCCCTGGCCCACACCTCAGCAGGATGGAGCACTCCCCCACCCAGAAGCAGTTGGCATCCATTGCACTGTTCACCTTCACCTAACAGGTAGGTATTCATCTTCCCTGGGAGGGTGTTTGTTGAGGCCTGTACCCCTACTCGCACCTTGCACCCTGTCCCACAGCCTAGCAAGATGGAGCACTCCATACCACCCAGATGCATGTGGCATCTAATGGCCCACCTCAAACAATCTAACAGGTAGGTAGACATATTATTCTGTCTTGTGACTGCACTGAGCAGGATGTAAGCCTCCACCACACACACACAGATGTGTCACATAAAAAAGCCAAATGTGAGCACAGAACAGGTAAGTAGCCAGTATGTGCACCCACCCATTAGTCACAAAATAAATGGTGCCATATGACAACACCAGCCCTCTCATTGCACTAATACGCACACCGACCCCATTGCCATGCACAGTGTGCACACAGGTAAGAAAAGTAAACTGTCACAGCTACCAAAGTGTGAAGCACCAATGCACATGTAGAAGAAAGTTTGGGCACAATCATGCACAGCACCTATTGACATGTGCAGTGCCATGGGGCCAGAGCAACAAGACCATTAAAAAAATAAGAAAGCATGTTTGGTGGTACAAATCAAGATATGCACATGACAGGACAGAGGCATGCAGGAGATGACAATGGCCAGTCCATGGCCAGATGTGACGTCTGCCAGGTCAGAAAAATCAACAAAGAGTCCTCAATGAAATAATATGTTGTGCCAGTCCCTAGATGTCAACAGGTCCCTGTAATCACAAATTATGCATGTGGCGCATGGTGTGTATTGACACCTCACACCATGGACAAGCAATGCATGTACCACTGCATCATGTCAGGAGGCACAGTAGTGCACATAGAAAACAATGTGATGATCAGTCAACTGTTTAGTGTACAAACAGTGAATGACACACAGCTAACACAAAGCTTGCGGGGTGCACTAAAATGACCATTTCCCATCAGACCCACAGGTGATCAAGAACTCTCTGCAGAGGACAACACCAGCACCATGCAGAGCCAGTCTCCCACCCCCCGGTACATGAACTCTCGGATGTTGACTCCCGGGATTCTCTGGACGTTGAGCTCGAAGCCGGCCCATCTGGTGTGCCAGGGAGCAACAGGTCTCAGGACACCATCGTCCCCCCCACCACATCTGCTGCAATACAAACACCTCTGCAGACCCCTGCTGTCATGGCCTGTGCATCCTCCACCACCACCAGCGCTGCCTACAACACTCCCCCAGTCCCAGAGGATGACCAGCGCACACCACCGACAGAGGAGGGCAGGGAGAGGATGCGGGTGCCCACAGTGGTGAGGCAACAGGTCCGTGGCAGCAGGGTAGGTGGGAGGGGCAGGGTCACCCACAGACACCAAGAGGCTGGGACCCAATCGCTGGACCACATCACCAGAGTCCTTGGGGCATATAAACAGGCCCAGGGACGAATGGGCTGGTCGGACGAACTGTTACGCGAGCTCATCCTTCTGATGAGGTCCAGTGATACCCGCATGGGACAAATTGTGGGCCTCTTGGGCCAGCAAGTGGCGGCACTGAGGGACAGGCCTGCGCCACAACCAATACCTCCACCTCCCTCTGGTGGGCAGCAGGATGACAGTTCACCATACCTGCCTGCGCCCACAGAGAGGGGTGAGTCCTCAGACCCCACTGGCCCTGCAGCAGGGCCCCCCTGCCAAGCGACAAAGGGGCCATCCTAAGAAAACCCTGGGAGTATCTGGAGGCAAAGCACCCGCCAAACGCCAGCCACAGAGCCAGCCATGATGGCAACCCTCTTCACCACTGCATTGAATTTTTGGACTGTCCTTCCCCACACTGCCCTGTGAATGGCATCTGTCTGTTGGACTGGGTCACCACATCAATGTGGTGACTACTCGATTATCTCATTTACCATAACTGTCAACTCACTGCTCCACCACCACCTCAATGTAAATGTACACCCCCCCTCACATGTCACCATTGTAAATACAAAATCCTTACACAAATGTTGTTTGTTCTGCTCAGTCTTTATTGCAGGATGTACAGTCTTCAACATGATCACAATGTACCAGGAGTATGGACTGTATGTAAGCAAGGAGAAGTTGAAGGCACCTAGGAATACACAACAGAACAACATTCACTGGTCTGGGTGTGGCATCACACAAAACCAACCATCAAGATAATCCAACATGCACACGTCACAATGGGCAACAAGTGTCAACATACACATCCTGTAGATGTTCCTCAATGACCTGTCCCAGAAACATTGCCAACCACCACTGAGTCTACAACAGGCTTCTGTTACAATTCTCACATACCCCTTCACGACAACAGTGACATCATCAGACAATGGGTACGTTGAACATTGTCACCCACCTTTAGGTGAAGTAGTGGGTGATGAGCTGTTGACGCAGGTCAACACCTTCCTCCTCTCCACTGTCCTCATCACTGGACACGGGTTGGTTTGCAGGCAGGGGCCTTGGGTCTTCATCATCATCCAAGAGCAGGGGAATCTCCTTGCGAATGGTTAGGTTGTGGAGCATGCAGTATGCCACTACAATCTGACAGACCTTCCCGGGTGAGTACGCCAGTGCACCTCCGGTCTTGTCAAGGCAGCGGAAACATGACTTAAGCAGACCAAAAGTATGCTCCACCACACGACGTGTCCTCCCATGGGCATCATTGTAGCGGACTTCAGCCGGGGTCCTGGGATTCCGCAGTGCTCTCAGCAAACAGGGACGGTTGGGATATGCAGAGTCACTTAAGTATGAAAAACACAAATAGACATTGCAATGTCGCTGAGGCAGAGGGCAGCAGGTCACACACCCAGCACACCATACGACTAGGCATACTCACCCACAATCCATGCATGCTCGGGAAGCGGATTAGCCATCAGTTGGGGTACAATGCTGTTCCGCAGGATGTAGGAGTCATGGGCTGAGCCTGGGAATTTGGCACACACGTGGGAGATGATCATATCTGCCAGGCACACCACTTGCACATTTATGGAGTGGTAATGTTTACGATTCCTGTAAATGTGCTCACGTGCCTGTGGTGGCACAAGGCCGACATGGGTGCAATCAATGGCACCAACAACATGGGGGATTTGTCCAAGGGGCTAGAAATCTCCCTTCACAGCTGCCAATTCAGGACCCCTGGGGAAATGGATATATCTGTCCTTGTATATCATCATGGCGGACAGAACATCATGCAGCACCATGCTGAACATCGGTTGTGACATCCCACTTGCGCTAGCCACCGTGTGCTGGGACGATCCTGTGGCAAAAAAATGCAGGGCTGCCATCACCTTATAAGTTGGGGTGAAAGCTGTTGGATATGTCCTGCAAGGCTGCAGGTGGAGCTCCAACATATCACAAAGGGTTTTAGGGTGGCTCTATCCAGGCGGTATTTCCGGATGATCGCCACATCCTCCATGTCCTCCAGCACAGTCAAGTGACAAAGCAGATTTGGTCTCCTCCTAGTTGAGATGAAAGTGGACACATGTCAATGCAATACATCATGAGATGGGCACAACATGTAGGGACACCTTCAGCTACACAAATGGCACACCTGTCAACTTACACAAACAAGTACCTCAAACACCACCTCGGTCAATGTGATTGCACATAGCAATATGGCCACATGTAACATGGGCAGCCCTGGGAGTATAGCATCCAGCATATGTGTAACAAATCAACCCCACTGTCTCATACCTAGCTGCTGTACCTGACACACCTTCATGCGCCATTTGAACCTGGCACACATCCACAACACAATGACCACAGTCGGAGCAGAAATGACGATTGTGTGCATGATCAGACATAAGAGGATATGCAAAAAAGATCATCATTCATTGAGACGAACATTGCTGTGATTGTCACTCCACCTCAGCACATTGTAGAGTCCAGAACAACACTGTCCTGCGCACAAGACCATCAATATCATAAGTGACATGTGAGGGAGTACAGGCCAATCAACGAAATCACATACACAAACATGGCATGTGTAGTCACCAGTGGAGTAAATGGAACATTGGCATCCTGTGCACAAAGATGTGCCATTGACCATGTGGGCACTGTGCACTGTTGATGTTTGCCAGATGGCCATTGTCATTGTATGGCACCCAAATCGCGGTAGCTACCGCCTGGCCCCAGCGGTGTGTCACCAGCAATCCCCAATGCACAAGTGCGGTAGTGATAGGCATGGAGACATTCCTAAATGGCGGTTGGCATGCTTCCGCTCAAATTGCGGTGCCTCATGTGAATGTATGGTACCCAAATCGCGGTAGCTACCGCCTGGCCCCAGCGGTGTGTCACCAGCAATCCACAATACACAAGTCCGGTAGTGATACGCATGGAGACATGCCCGAATGGCGGTTGGCATTCTCCGTCGCCCAAATCGCGGTGCCTCATGTGAATGTATGGCACCCAAATCGCGGAAGCTACCGCCTGGCCCCAGCGGTGTGTCACCAGCAATCCACAATACACAAGTGTGGTAGTGAAACATATCCATGTATTGCCAAATGGCGGTTGCCATGCTCTGCCGCCCAAATCACTGCAGCTACCGCCTGTCCCCAGCAGTGTGTCACCAGCACTCCCCATTTACACAAGTGCGGTAGTGATAGGCATGGAGACATGCCCAAATGGTGGTTGGCATGCTCTGCCTCCCAAATTGTGGTAGCTACAGCCTGGCCCCAGCGGTGTGTCAACAGCACTCCTGAATGCACAAGTGCGGTAGTGATAGGCATGGGGACATGCCCAAATGGCAGTTGGCATGCTCCGTTGCCCAAATCACGGTGCCTCATGTGAATGTATGGCACCCAAAACGCGGTAGCTACCGCCTAGCCCCAGCGGTGTGTCACCACCAATCCACAATACACAAGTCCGGTAGTGATAGGCATGGAGACATGCCCAAATGGGGGTTGGCATGCTCCGCTGCCAAAATCGCGGTGCCTCATGTGAATGTATGGCACCTAAATCGCGGTAGCTACCGCCTGTCCCCAGCGGTGTGTCACCAGCAATCCCCAATGCACAAGTGCGGTAGTGATAGGCATGGAGACATGCCCAAATTGCTGTTGGCATGCTCCGCCGTCCGTATCGCGATAGCGCCCACCTGGCCCCTGCGGTGTGTCACCGCCATGGAGCATGCCCTTACAGCCAATAGGAACCTTAATCGCGGTGGTATGATACAATTTTGAAAATCGTGGTAAGCGTGCTCCGCCACCGCGGAGGCGGTCATTGGATGCATTTGAAAGATGCACCTTCGCGGTAGTGCACACCGGGCCCTAGCGGTGTGTCACCACCATGGAGCATGCCCTTACAGCCAATGGGAACCTTGATTGCGGTAGCATGATGAATTTGTTTAAATTGTGGTAGGCGTGCTCCGCCACCTCGGAGGCAGTCATTGGATGCATTTGAAAGAAGCAGACCTGGACCACCAATTGCTGCACCTTGGCACCTTTGAAACGACCCTAGGGGGCTATATTTTTGTGGGAGGGACCTTCATATTTCCACTGCTCTCAGAGTCTGCTGCCAGAGACCCCTCACCTGCTGCTGCCTCCAGGGACTGCTGCCAGAGACCCCCCACCTGCTGCTGCCTCCAGGGACTGCTGCCAGTGACCCCTCACCTGCTGCTGCCTCCAGGGACTGCTGCCAGAGACCCCTCACCTGCTGCTGCCTCCAAGGACTGCTGCCAGTGACCACCCACCTGCTGCTGCCTCCAGGGACTGCTGCCAGAGACCCCTCACCACCCAATTCCGCCTCTGTTGTCTCATGTCCATAGTGATGGTAAGGGCAGAGAAGATCCGTGCCAGTCCCTTCACGAGCGAGGAGCTGGAGGTCCTGGTGGACGAGGTGTTCACACAGTACCCAAGGCTAAATGGTGCCCCAAATGTCATGGTAAGTCCTCATCAGTGGGCGGGAGTGCATGGGGGCACACATGTAGTTGGACTGATGCAGTATGTGCCTGAGAGTGTGGGGTTATGTCATGCACTGCCTAACATGCTGTCTCCAGGGGAAAGGTATGTGTACCCAATGCCAAAGGTTTCCCTGCCTGCATATGTATGTATGAGTGACCTGTGTTGTCAGCCATACAGTGATGCAGAAAGTTGTTCATGCAGGAGTCAGGACAGTGATTGCTTGGCTGAATGGCTGTGTGTGCCCCAGTTGTCCATCTCAGTGTGAGCCCAGCTGGCCTGCACAGTCCCCACCCACAAAGACAAGGACACATCACTTCACTTACAGAGTATTACATCAGTCTTTTCTCATTGCACTCCAGCTATGAGCCATCTCAGCACTGTAGATTGCACATGACCGGCCTTGTGATGCGGATTTTTGATTTTTGAGATCATGTCCCTCAATGTGACATCCATGACACAGTTATCTATTTACAGGGCAGGGACATTGAGGGCTGTGCATTCTTGGGCACAGTGAGTCTACCCCCAAACACAGGTTGATATGTGATGTATGTGTTGCTCAACCCAAAAATGGACTGGAGATGTGGGCAGGCTACATAGGTGTTTTAGTGCTGGCATCTTGCATGTGTGCGAGATGTGCAGGGACTGAGTTCCACCTCACACCTGCATGCATTTTCATCAGCTTTTCCCATGCAGACGTACCATGTGAGATATTTTTTTTTTTGCAGAGTTTTATATAGCGCTGGCTAGACCCGGAGGTATCAGAGCGCTTTATATGAGGATCAGCGAGTTACAAGTTACAAAATGACATCAGTTACAGGAGCCTAGTAACAAAAAGCATAGCATAACAAGGACAACATAATAAACAGTGTGACACAGTAACATGAGTAACTAGAGCATAGCATAACAAAGACACACATCCTATGGGGCAAAGAAGGTAGAGGGGGAAAAGTAGAAAGGGGAAAGGAACGCAGAATCGGGTCATGCAGTAACTCCACCAGGCATCGGCCGCGCTGAAATTAGCTCCGCCGTCGGCAGATCTTAGGAGATTCATCAGGAGGGTGGGGGAGGAAGGAGACACAATGGAGAGATGAGGAAAACTGTGCCCAATGTCTGGCTGGGTAGGTGACGGCCAAGGGGATAAACCAGAGCCAATCTCCTCTATAGCTATCTGGTAGCTCCACAGGGCATCGGCCATGTTGCTCGGGCTCCGCGGTCAGCACACTATTAACGGTTCATCAGATAATTTCGAAACTCAATCGCGGGAGTTAGAGAGTCGAAGGACCACAATCCAAGTAACCCCAGGTGAGTAAAAAGGTCTCAGGAGGGGGTAAATTCCAGAGGATAAGAGCCAAAAGGCAATCCCTAGCGATCTTTGGATCCAATTAAATATGTCATCACGCAGCTCCTTCTTAAGCTCTCTCAGCGAGATCAGCAGGTCTTCCCTCATGAGTGCCATGCTTCCAATGGACTGGGCCGGCCCATCTTTGTCTGCCCCAGTGATCGCTGGGGTGAGGGAGCTGGAGAATTTTGCGGACTGTGCCTTTTTTGGTAGCATAAGGATCAAGGCGCGACTTCAGCCTGGGGCCCCTCCTATGACAGAAATGGCTGTGGGCTTTGTGGGGTCCCACCGGGGGGGCACCGCAGACCTGATCTGGAGGTTTGCGCTAGGGATTTCACTGTTCGGTGCGTGAAACAGGCAGAGCTCCCACTGCACAGACTGTGCCTGCTTTAGTGTTCCCCCAGGTTTAGAGGCCCAGCACGTGGGTAAAGTACTTTAAATGGACAGCATGGGGCCCCTGGCCGGAGGCATTGTCTCAAGGCTGCAGTCACTGTAGCAGATGCCTGACCGGCGCCATTTTAAGGTCAGGCACCGCGTCCCCGGGGGCTTTGCTAGAGCTGTTGCAGGACATGATCTCTCCCGCCCAGAGGGCAACAGGTGGCGCCTACTAGTGCTCGCCTTCATACAGCGCGGGACCCCGCTCCTCACCTGGGGGTCCACACAAGGACCACAGTCCTATCGACCAGAGTGCTAGGGCAGCTAGTCATGGTTTCGCGGGTGGTGGGGACGGGCTCTCAGGCTACTGCAGGGATATGGAGAGGTCCCCCAATCATCAGCCGCTATGTGAGTGTTTCAAGCCCGTCAGAACCGCAGTCCCGGCGACGTGCTCCCGAAGGCTTCAGCCGTGGAAGGAAAGCTGCCCCCACTCACCCTTTATCCCTCTGCAGTATGCCTCCGCCATCTTGGTTGCCGCCCGTGCCTCGCGGCCGATTACTCTTCCCTGCCAAAAACCAGCATACAAGGGGCACTCAGGGCCGTTGCAGTATCTTCCCGTCTCCCCGCGCTTTACTCATTTCGAAATTATGCTCGGGGCAACAATCTGTGCGGGGGCAACCTCTAAAACTCCGGAGCTCGGAGCGGAGCCAAGCTAATCTACGTCTGCGCGGCCATGATGGATGCATTTGTGTCTCTGTTAGACATATCTTTGGATTTGTGATGAGTTTGTATCTTGCTGCTGTACTGAGAGATGTAGGTATATAACACTGTGTCACTGATCATTTCCCCCTCTTGTCTCCCATGCCTGCAGGTCAAGATACACTAGCGTAAGGCCGTGTGGAGGGCCATTGTGGCCAAGGTTTGAGCTCTGGGGGTTTCAAACCGATGGTGCACCCACTGCCACAAGAGGTGGGACGACATCAGTTGGCTGGCAAAGAACGTGGCGGAGATGACCTTGGGGCTGCTTGCTCGCACTGGGCGTTTGGCACGGGGCAGCATGACACCACTAATGAGCCGCATCTTGGCGGTGACACAGCCTGAGCTGGATGCACGTTTGAAGGAGCATCAGCAGCAAGCCAGGGGTGAGCATTCGGGGAGGGTGACTTTGGCTGGGAGTGGCTGCATGTGTACAGAGCCTGTGCCAGCGCTGGCCTATGTGATGTTGGTAGTGTGAACTGAGTAAACATCTCTCTCTCTCATGCAGCATCTCCTGCGGTCACGGAGGGACAGGAGACGGACACCAGTGGGGATGAAACAAGCACAGCAGCTGCACAGGAGCCCAGTGACACAGATGTCACCAGCGCCTTAGAGGGGGACAGGAGTCTGCTGGAGGAATCCTAACCTGAGACGCAAAGTACCACATCATCTGATGCCAGCGGGGATGCATCCATGCTGGCGGGCACAGAGAACGGGGACTCTGCATCATCTTCTACCACACAGCGGCCAGTGCCCACCCTCCCAGCCACTTCCTCTGGTGCTGCCCGTGTCCGCCTCAGTAAGACGGGAAAGTGTCCTTCACCCCTGGCACCGCTGCCCCTGCCCCTGTCCCCCCTGCTGGCATCAGTGCTGAGTCTGTGGACATTTTGCGCCAGCTGTGTGTAGGCCAGACAGCTCTCCTCAATGCCTTCATTGACCACGACAAAAAATTGGCACAGGCGGTTGCTTTCATGGAGGGCATACATTCAGACGTGGGTGGGCTGCACCGGACTGTCCAGGCTTTGTCCTCCACAGTGAGCCCTTCAACAGGCACATACTCACAGTACAGCTCCGGTCCCTTTGTCCACCCCCCTGGCATTGGCCACATCTGACGATAGTGACCACGGTCCACATACATCAAAGTCACAAGACAGCCCACGAAGCACACAGCAGCAGCAACCCAAGCGGTCTCGGGTGCAGACACCATCGCCACAGAAGACCAAAGCCACCCCAGAGTGCAGAGAGAAAAGCCCATCAGGAGACACCAGGGGACAAAAAGCAAAGAAGCAGACCTCAGGCTCACATGCCTCAGAGGCATCCCCATCCATGGACTCTCCTGTCCCTAAAGCATCTCGCGAAGAGAAGCATACAGATCCTGTGCCCACAGAGAAGGTGGTGCATGCCAAGGGTACCCCTAGGAAGGTCTCCAAGGCAGATTTACCCACCACCTCGACTCCCATTCCAAGCCCAGTGAAGCACGGGAAGGAGGGCACTGTAGGGGTAACACCTAGTAAACAGGGGAGGGGGGGTCAAAGGCGAAGCCAGGCAAAGAGTTCCGCTGGATCCAGCACATCCCTAGATGGGGTGTCAGCGTCTGCACCTGATGCAGCTGTGGTGGTGAGTGTTCCTGTTGTGTCCACACTACTTCCAATTGATACCAATGCAGGGGAGCCATTTAGGATCTCCAAGAAGTGGAAGTGCTCCCTCCACAATCTCCCAGCCACACTGTGTCTCCAGTCTGCATGACTCCACCTCCATGTGCCACTACACCACCTGGTCCAAGGAGCCCTCTGGCTTGCCAAGCCACTGATAGCTCTACCTCAGCCTGGCCGCTCTCTCCCCGGTCAGGTGTCCCAACAGTCCCCGAGACACAGCCAGCTCCCAGTCCGCCTGACAGCCAAGTCTGAGTGGTAGTCACCCTCACACACCTGTCTCTCACACAGGTGGGCCTGTACTGCACATTGTTACCCCCTGACTGTGTTGCTGTCCATGGAAAGGTACAGTCACACACATTCCCCGTGCAGCCTCTCCTGGACATACTCTGTACTTCGTTTTTGCCACGCGACTTGTTGCTCTTTGCTGTGTTCAAGTATTCCCTGTGCAGCTTCTCCTGAACATACCCTGCACTTCGTTTTTGCCACTGGCCTTGTTGCTCTTTGCTGTGTTCAAGTATTCCCTGTGCAGCTTCTCCTGGACATACTCTGCACTTTGGCCTGGCCACTGGCCTTGTTGTTCACTGCTGTGTGCCCTTTGCCTGTGCAGTGTCTCATGGACATACTCTGCACCCTGGACTGGCCACTGGCCTTGCTGTTTTGCCCTTGCCTGTGCAGCTTCTCGTGGACATACTCTGCACTTTGCCCTGGCCACTGGCCTTGTCGTTCACTGCTGTGTGCCCCTTGCCCCTTGCCTGTGCAGCTTCTCATGGACATACTCTGCATTTTGTGCCTTGATCTTCTCTTGGTGCCTATCTGTGCAATATGTGAATAAAGGCAGTTGCTCCTGTTGTCTGTTTTGTCAGTGTCCTTACTGAATAAAGTTATTTTGCTGTGTGTATATGGTTTACTGTGCCACATGGTCTGTGTGCCACTTCAACATAGCCAATGTCTTGGCTCACTTACTCTATTTTTACAGGGATGACAGGGACTTCAGTTTTTCCTGACCCAGATACTTGTGGGGGCAATGGTGTCAATTTTTAAGGGAAAGCAGTTGTCATTTTCTTAATTTGTTCATGTTGGCTATATTGTACACATGTCAGGTTGGGGGGCACTGCCAGCACAGAGTGGGATTCTATACACTGGATTGCAGGCAGGCTGGCCAGGGTCATCATGTATGTGTATTATTCCTTTACGTGGGCCCAGTAGTGTATGTGTGTGGTCATCTTGTGATGGCCAATCATCCAAGTCCCATGGCTTACTTTCTCTTGGATGGTCAGGAAGTGTTTAGTGTGAAGGGGGTGAGTTTGTCGGGAGTGTTGATGTGTGCGTGCCCCTGCATTGTCAACTACACACATGTGTCACCCAGGAGTTGTATGTCTGTTGTTTTGGTTGTTCAGCCCTGTGGATGTGGTTGTATGCACATGTGTGAGTTGTATGTTGTGCACTGTGCAGTGTGTTGGTGTGTCCTTGTTCTGGATGACTCCTACTTGTTGTTTTTGTCACCTGTGAGTATGCAGAGAGAGTGTGTGACTGGCAAGTTAGTGTTGTGTTTTGTTGAACATCCATGTGTCTTGTTACTGTTTGTGGTGACTGTGCAGACCTGCTGCTCCACGCTACCATTTTGTTTGTGTTTTCTCATGCATTGCTGTCACATGGTGCCTTTTTGCCTCCAGTATGGCATGTTGTGTTTGGTGTCATACCATCCCCTATCTGTGCTTCAGATGCCTACCCATTGTGAGTCTGCACTACCTCTATTTGTGTATGGTACACTCCTGCAATGTCCCCTACTGACATGCAGTACACTTCTATTTGATGTCAGCTGTCCCCTTGCTTTACATGAGTGTGTGCCTCCCCATCACTTCATTTGTGACACTGTGCTTTGTGGTGCAGTTCTTTGGCTAGGAGCAATGTGTCACTCAGGGCATTTCCCCAATGGGTTGTATGTGATGTTCTTGTGCTGTTTGGCAGTCATGGTTGCTCATATGCAGTTCAACTGTGTGTGCTGCCCAGTCCTCTGGTCAAGTTGTTTCCACCTTTCTGTCCCAGACTTGTGCATCTGTTGGTGTTGTGTTGGATGTATGTATGTTGGCTGTGGTACTGCTTCACTTCCTGGGTGTGCTGGTGTCTTTGTGCTGTGCTTATTGGTGTTGTGTGGGTTAATGTTATGTCATTCATGTCTGTGTGTGGTTGGTATGCTTGGTGTGCACACACTGCTTGTTGTGCATGCAGTGCTGTGTGTGTCTGTTGCCTTGTCATTGCCTGGTGTGCATCCCCTGATGTCCTGCTGTGTTTGCTATGTGATTTTTTTGCCTGTGCATCTGTTGTTTGTTTGATGTGGCTGTGTTGTTCTGTGATGTTGCACTTCTTGTCTGTGTGGTGGTACGTTGTCTGTGCATTGTTCCTGAGTGATGAGGTTGTTTACTCCTGTTGTGCCTGTGCTCCCATTGACTTTCCACAGTTTAGCTGCACAGGGCATGTCTGTTCTTGTTGTGGTTCTGTGTGTGTTGGTGTTGGGTTATGTGTTTGTCTGTTGTTTTTGTGCAGACATTTGTTCTGGCATCCCTGTGTGTGTGTGATGTTTGTGGCCACCCCCAGGGTGTGTGAGTGTTTGTCTGTGTATTGCTTGGCAAGTATTGCCAGCCTTCAGTGTGTTTGACACTGGTGTGTGTGCTGCTGGTATGAGGGGGGTATGTGTGTAGATTCCTACTGGTGTTTGGCAGTCATGGAGTGTGTCAATGGGCCCTGTTTGATGTACTGCTGGTGTACTCCTGTGAAGTAGTTCTATACATGTGTGGCTGTTCACAGTTTGACTTCTGGGCCTTCCTTTAATCCTTGTGCCTATACCTGGGTTGCCTTGCTATCTCCCTGTGTTGTTGCACTGAACTGTCTGTGGTTTGACTTCACTAACTGTACAGGCCATGTGTGCTTTGATGGTCTGAGTATGCTGTTCTCTGTTCCTAGTCTTGATGTGATGTACACATGCTTGTTGTTTGTCTCCATGGCCTTCCATTTGTGTGCACCCCACTTTGGCTTTCCTATGTGTTGTGCTCCATTGCTGTTGGCATGTGGTGTGTGTATGTGTCTGTGTGTCAGTATGGGGTATGTCTGTGTGACTTGGCAGGCCGTGTCCAGTAGGATGTTTGGTCCTTGCATGTGTGTGTGTTCATTTGGTGCTTGTACTCATTTTTATTGCCCTGAGTGTGGTGGTGTTGTGCTGTGTGTGTTTCCCTGGCCCTGTGCTACTGTGCTGTGTGTTCCTCTGCAGCCACTCCTGCAGTGGCTGTCTCCCTTGTTGTTTGGTGTGTGGTGCAGGGTGTGGATTCACCTGGCTTGTTGTTGTGCATGCGGGTGCACTGGAGGGGCACATGGCATGTGTCTTCAGGGGGCGTGCTAGTGTGTGGTGGGTGGAGGTGTGGCCCTGTGCTCTTTGTGCCTTGCCCATGCTGGGCGCTGGCCCTGTCTTCTGCATTGTGCGCATGTATTCCCTTGGCTTCACCGCTGCGGTGACGTGACTGGGACATTGCTGCATGGTCACGGAAGATGTGTGTCCAGGATGCGGAGGGGTGACTTGGTGGCAGGTGAGTCATGTGTGGGTGTCCTTGTGGATGTGTTCCTGTCCCCACCAGGGTGTCTGATGTGGATTTGGACCCTGTGTCAGCCCATGTGTTGTGTGTTGTGGTTGTGTTATTGCATACCTGCGGCGGCGTCCGCGGCGGTCCATGAGTTGCTGGTGATGTAGCAGGTACAGCACCGGAAAAACGTGTAGAGCTGGATCCATGGCGGTCAGGACCGGGTGGTGTGGACCGGGACTCTGGTTTCGCGCTCCGCTGTCGTGCTTCCGCTTACTATGGTTGGGCGGTTTCTCCGCTGCGGTGCAATTGGTTGTTTGGGGCATCCTAATTTGTGGAGCGGGCAGATGTCATTCCACATGGCAGTGAGTCTCCATTGGCTCCCACCGCCGCGGCAGCGGGCACACTTTGATGGCGGTGCGCGTCACACCGCGATGGACGGGAAATGGGATATGTTTGGCCATACTAATATGGCAGCCGTGAGAACCGCTGCTCGCGGGCGGAAAAATGCATTTTTCCGCACCGCCAGCACAGCGGTGGTGCCACCGCCCGCCATCCTAATAGACCCTTAGTTCTAATCTTGCTCTTAGTGCTGTTAGATCAGTATTTTCTAAAAAGTGCTTAATTTGAATAAACAACCACTTAAGCATATTTATAGAATGAAGCAGCCCATTCTCTATCTTTGGCCATTTTTTCCAAGAATCGGAGTTGAGAAAGTCTCCCACATGTCTGTACCCATTCATCTCCCATTTCTTTAATACGCCAGGTTGCAGCAACCTGTCTTCCCCGGCATATAAATCGGCCAAACATGTACAGCCATTTTTCTGAGGAATTCCTTGATACTTTTTGTTTTAGAAACCACTGGAGGACCTTGTATCATACTTTCTTAGAGTTCTTCACTATCGTCTTAGGGTCTACGATTTTATGTTTGTTCAATATTTTTATAATTAAAAAGTTATCCATATCTGACGAATTAAAATGTTTATGGAATCTGTGCTTATTATGTGCAAAATTTGCATAATAGTATTCCCTCAGGTTTGGGAGAACTAACCCTCCCTTCTCATTTGGGAAGCTTAAAGTGGCTAGTGCAAGTCTTGGTACCTAGTTGGCCCATAGGAAAGATGAAAATAGGCTATCTAGTACTTTAAAAAAGGACGTTTGTAGTGCACATGGGATTGCTGAGAATAAAGAATTAAATAGTGGTAACATTTTAATTCGTAGCAATGCCACCCGGCCAATTATTGAAATTGGGATTTGATTCCATTTTGCTAATAGACGTTTAACTTTTTGCACTAAAGGGACATACTTTAATGTATATAGCTTATCCACTCTTCCTGACACATAAACCCTCTTGGGTCTAGAGTTATATAGCAATTGGAAACTTGGTAGTAGTGTTTTATCTGAGCAATTGCACAATACCATTTCTGTCTTCACATTATTTATTTTATAGCCACTGAGTGCTTAAAAGTCTGAAAAGATCCCCAATATTTCCCTTTGAATGTTCTACACAGGTTTGAGGAACAGAACAATATCATCGGCATAGAGTTTTATATTAGTCATGCCTTGCAGAGGTGCACTTTGCAACGCTTTTTGCCTGATGGCTATTGCCAGGGGCTCTATGAACAGGGCAAAGAGAATTGGAGATAGTGGACACCCCTGCCTTGTACAAAATATAATAATGTAAAATAGCTCCTGGTTCCCCATAATAACTGTTGGTGTGCACCACCTACAATCCCCTACACAGAGTAAGCACTACTTACAACGTTTTGTCACTCAAACAGCACACAGTTTTTTGATTGCGCTGCCCATTTTGTTATCCGTACTCTAAGGTCTCCAGCTAACCCACCTGGTATTTAGACATAGAGATACATGGGCTAGTGTTACCTAATATGTATCTCCATCCCAATTACCAACCTCTGTGAGTTTTCAGAACAGGATGGGTAATAACATGCTTTTCCACCTCTTTTCAATAAGTGGCAAGTGATATTGTGGCTCCAATGTGGGTCTTGGGGTAGAGTCTGGAGGTTAGGAGGGTGTTTGGTGTCAGGGTAGTCTCTTCTGTGGCTTGGGGGATTGTTGCCGGCTTCCCCAATGATGAAAAAAGGTGCTAGAATGGTCTTGAAAGTGCCTGAGACCCGTGCCCCTAAGGTCAAGGTGGTTTTACCAGGTGTGAATGTGCTCCTCGTAAAATCAGGCAATGTATCCCTGCACCCATTAATTTTGGGGGCAGTAAAACAGTGAAATTTCGAAACGGCCAGGGAGTTGCACCCCGAATACCCAGGAATATGTAGTGATCAAGTCCACTCAGTTCAGGTTATTCAAAGAGGTTTATTTAAAGATGGTACAAGATCACAGGAAGATTAGAACAAGACCCCACCAGGAGCAGCCAGCAGGCAGCTCAGCCCAGTCAACTGTGACTCACTTGACTGACAACATTCCAAACCATGTCATCACTGTAGGATTCTACAGGCAGGGCATGCATAACCATCAAGTCAGGATATAACATACCCCCTTTCTCCCAAATAAACAAAAGAACGACAATGAGAGAAAAAGAGAGAAGAAACCAGAAAGAGAAAACACAGAGGAAACAGAACCACAAAGCAACAAGAGCGAAAACAAGTAACAGAGAAGAAAGGAAAACAAACATAGAAACCATTCTCCCTTTTTACACAACAGAAAAGAAGAAAAAAACGTCAGAGAAAAGAAGAATCGAAAGCACAAAAGACTGCCCCAAAGCACACACACTGGCCAGAACAGGAATGAATGGAGGCTGAAAATGGAAAACTAACAGAACACAGGGATACACGCTGCGACGAACGCAGAGAAAGGAAACACGACAGAAAAGCAGAGGAAAGCCCAGAATCCACAAGAGACACAAGAAGAAAACCTCACAAGGAAAACAGGAAAGAAGAAAGAAACAAGGAAGATGAGGAAAACTAAGAGTGATTCCTCATCTAAACACAATTATCGTTACACAATGACAAAAAAGATAATGCAAAGATAACAGTGCAAATATAGAAATATAAAATACAATATAAACGGAACATACTTAGCAATGAAAGCATGAAATGCACTCAAAAAAGGTAAAAACATAAGCTAAATATGTAAACTCGAATGCATAGGTGAGAACCCATGACTAATCCTTTGGGATAGAGATGCGTTGTGCACAAAACTGGGAATACGGGAATACTCCCCATACACATATCAGTGTAAAGACAAACTTTGTGTGGAAAAACCACACCATGCACTGTAGTAATGTAACTGTGTTAATACAGCACATATGAGTAGGTACTCATGACATATTCCAAACAATGAAAGGAATATTTGGGTAAGAACCCGTGCTAATGCAAAAGGACTGTAACCTTTGCATGATGCCGCTGTAAAAGGGTAGAACTGACAGCGTTTGGGTGGGAACTCGAACACATGGGTAGGAACCCGTGACTAAAATGTGGGTAGGAACTCGAACCAATGGGTAGGGACCCATGACAAATCTCTATAGAAAGAAATGCATAAAAGATGCAAGAGGACTGGAACCTATGCATAATTGCCCAGAAACAACACAAAGAAACATAGAACAAAGGGCAAGTACGAAGATAAGGCCTCAAAAGCAACATTACAGTATGCATAAAACGAAGAAAGTAGCTGCAAATCTTTGTAGAATTCCCTTGTTGCATAACATAAACCCGTTGAAAAGTAGAAATCAGGAAGCATAGTAAAATACTCGGACGTTGAAATGTTACAAACACAGTAATTGTATATCAACAGATATAGTTAGAAATATGTTAGTATCTGATCCAGTAGCAAACATTGGTTGATGGCAATATTGTCTCAGTTACAGTCGTGTTGTGCCCGGTTACCAGTGAAACTGAATAGCTGCAGCGTGTCTCCAATGTAGGACTCCGGTACAGACTGAAAAAAATCTCTTCGCGCCGCGAGGGCGCAACCTACGGAGCGGTAACGTGGTTGGCACGAAGACAAGAAAACAAGGAAGGGTGCCTCCAATCGCAAAATGGCAGCACGTACGGCACGCCGCTAGGGATGGCTCCACCGATGCGTCGGTAGCATCACAGACGGAGAGAAAGCATGTCATTGAAGGAAGAACTGCTGCGGCTGAGGCTTGAAATGTGAAGGTAAGAGTGCACGCTAAGCATGGCGTGCGCTGTTTTTCAAGTCTTAACAGGGCAGTTGAACTGCCAAAAGTAGATGGGATATCAAGGCCCATAATTAATAAAATAAAACTACCGCAAATGTCCCAAGACTTGCCACCACACACAGTGAATGTTGAAAAAAAAAGTGTAACCAAGAAATTAAAATGAATGGCACTTGCTGAAATTGCACCGAAGTGGTAAGTCTAAAGAATTAAGTGCAGATGGCACAAAGGCCAGGCAGCAGAACGGGGAGCTGGCACAGATCAATAGGTGGACAGAACTAAGTGCGGTAAATGGCAGATGACACCAAAGACAGGCAATAGATCCACAGAAATAAGTGCAGTAAGTGGCAGATGGCACAAAAAAACAGGCAGCACATAACTCACCAAGCTTGAGTGGATGTTGGCATGCTCAGGTGAAATTTGACAGAAGCACAGGATGGTGTTCAGGCATCCAAATGAGGGCGCAGAGAAACAGTCATTCAGATCAGTGACTGGTGCACAGGTACAATAGTACACTTCTACTTCACTCCACGGCAGAAACAGTAGGAACTGGCACACAACTGAGCACACACACTTCTTAACCAGACAGTGTGCAGACATAGGCTTACACTGACAGAAGGCTCAGCAGAAGATAGAGACGTAGGAAAGCTTGCAGAGCGTCAGGCTTACCCTCACCACACTGAAGGCACAGCACAGGACGCAGACACAGCACAAGAAGCAGGAGTTGGTAGGCGCAGACATTGCCAGGCTTGAAGAGTGTCAGGCTTACCCTCCCTGACAGAACGCTCAGCACCATTAGAAGTAGGCTTTGTTTGAAACTTAGAGATGCACTCAGGAGAGTAGACAGCCTTTAGAAGATAAACAGCTCCTTAAGTAGAACTTCCCCAGGAACACGAACAACTGGCAGACTGCTGTGGGCGACCGATGAGAGGTCACTGGTGTGGTCAGGATGCCAGTTGGGGAAATTTGACTTGAGTTGCAGGAGGTTCTTTATTTTTCAAGTTGCTTGAAGTTCTTGGAGAGGTGAAAGAAGCAGGTTCTTTTGAAGATCGTCACCAAAATTCTGTAGTGATCAAGTCCACTCAGTTCAGGTTATTCAAAGAGGATTATTTCAAGATGGTACAAGATCACAGGAAGATTAGAACAAGGAGCAGCCAGCAGGCAGCTCAGCCCAATCAACTGTGACTCATTTGACTGGCAACATTCCAAACCATGTCATCACTGTAGGATTCTACAGGCAGGGCATGCATAACCATGAAGTCAGGATATAACAGAATAATACTCCATACAACTCATAATAGGCCTCTTTATGTGTCTTCTCACAGATAATGTAAGCTAGCTCAACTAACGAAAGCAGTGAATGAGCCATTTGCAGTGAGTGATTTCAACAATCCTTGAAGGGCGTATTTACAAGTGGAAAACTATGGGGCATATTTACAAGCCTCTATCGCCACCTGAGCGTCACTTTTTTTGTAGCACCGATCTTTTCAAATTGACCAAATTCAAATAGAACTTGATCAAAATTGGATTTAACAGGTCGTAGATATAAGATTATATCATCGGCGAATAATTTTAATTTCGCCGTTCCTTCTATTGGTGCTTTGATTTCAGGATTTTCACGAATTCTTATTGCTAGGGGCTCAATAAAAAAAGTAAACAAAATGGGGGACATCGGACACCCTTGTCTGGTTCCTCGATTAATATTGATTGTCCCTGTCGCATTGGCATTAACTACCACCCTAGCTTGGGCACCTTGATAAATATTTTTTAACATAGTAATTATCTGGGCAGGGAAACCAAATTTTTGCATACCGAGTAATAAAGCATCCCAGTTCACCAGGTCGAATGCCTTTTCGGCATCGACCATTGAAACCAAAATTGGAATTTTGTTGATAGAAACATAATCAAGGGCCTGGATTAAAAACCCGGTATTTGACGACATAGACCTCCCAGATACAAAGCCAGCCTGGTCAGGGTGGATTAAAGCCTGGGCAATCGGGGTAAAACGTTGGGCCCATATTTTCATCAAAATCTTGAAATCAGCATTAAGAGGGCTGATTGGCCTATACGAGCTTACATCTTTGTGATCTTTCCCTTTTTTAACAAAACTAACGATGATAGACTCCTTAAATCTCGGGGGGACAATGCCTCCCGATTTAACAACATTGAATAATTTGAGCAGAAAAGGAGTCAATTCTTTAGCAAAGATTTTATAGAATTCAATTGGGAGCCCGTCTGCTCCACAGGCTTTCGCTCCACCTATGGATTTGACTGTGTCTAAAATTTCTGTGTCCAAAATATCACTCTCAAGTTGATCAACTAACGGGGCAGGTAAAACAGGAAGATTAACTTCATCAAAGTATTTATGAATTAGATCTGCCCCTACCTCATATTTGGTGGAATAAAGCTGAGAGTAGGGATCCATAAATACTTGAGCTATGCCTTCTTGATCTTTAATAATATTTTGAGTCTTGGGGTCAACGATCTCTGTTATTAAAGCTTTTTCCTGTTTAGTTTTTGTTTGACCCGCTAACATTTTGCCCACCATTTGACTCTCCTCGTATACTTTTTGTTGGAAAGTTTTGGAACTGTTGATTTCCTCATTTAAAAAAAAAAAATTTTAAGGCTTCCTTCGCCCTTTCTAGCTGTAAAGCAGCATCTCCCCTCCCCACAGGAAAAGTATCTCTCAGATTGGTAGCATGATTTACAGCCTGTTGGAGTTGATTGATCTTTTCCCTCCTTTCTCTTGGCTGAGCAGCTGAGCGTGCAATCATCTGGCCTCTAATGGCTGCCCTAAACTCGCCCCAAACTGAAAATATTTCTGCTGAGCCTTCATTTAAATTAAAGAACTCTAGTATCCACTCTTTGGTTTGAGCTACCCAATTGGGATCTTGGAGGAGTAGACGATCCATCTGCCACCTGGATTGAGTCTTAACTCCCCCTTCGATCTCAAACCCTACAGAAATTAAAGAATGATCTGAAAATGGGTTAGCGCCTATAGTGGTATCTAAGACCTTAGGGATCGTGATGTAAGAAAAAAATCAATCCGAGAAGCCGTGTGAAATTGTTTAGAGTAACAAGTAAATTTCGCAATGGTCGGAATATGTGGGCGCCATTGATCCACGAGTAGATGTTCCTGTTTTAAGGCTTCCAAGACTTTCTTTGTTTGGGGTTTCAGTTCTTTTTTATTTTTATTTGAGGTGTCTTTTTTCAGCTCTTGAATAAAATTGAAATCCCCGTCCAGAATTATTTTTCCCGGGGCCCCTCTGAGTAGCTCACTGATTTTGAGTAGGGCTTTAGTATCATCTACTATTGGGCCGTATTAGTTTAAGAAATTTAAAGTCGTCCCGTTTAATTTGGCCTTAACCCAGAGCCAGCGCCCTTGGGGGTCTCTCCGAATTTGACTAAATTCCCAAGGAAGACTACGGCAAAAATAAATCGCAACCCCTCTTTTAGCTAACCCAGCAGAGGCAAAAAACACATGCGAAAAAAACCTGGGGAGATATAATTTAGGAAAATTAGTTTTCAAATGGGTTTCCTGAAAAAATAATACCTGGGGCATACAGGATACTAGCCACCTTATTAAAGCTCCATATTTAGATTTATTTAATATCCCATTAGTATTAATGGAGATAATGCGACACATACTACTCATTTTGCCCTGATTGTGGATAAATAGAAATAAAAATAAAGCATACCAAAATTGAAACATTTAAACACTCCCATTTTCTTAAAAGCTTTTACTTCAATGCCCTTACTTCTGCTCTTTTTACTGTTATTCTTTTTTACCCTCCCTACACCCCTCTTTGCCCTCTCAACCCAACCCCCAGAAGAGGTGTCCCGACACGCTAACCACCTCTTACTACCCCTAGCAATTTTAATGGGTGCCATGAATCTGCACCCGGGGTAACCACCCCCCCTTGACCGGCATACGGATTTTATACACCACCTAACTGCCAAAAAAAGAAAATTGCAAAACAAACAAGCAATAGAAGACAGGAAAATACATACAATAGCTCACTTTTAAACCCTGAAGAGATTAAAAAAAAGGCTACTGGAAATTTCCTTAAGAAAAACCTGTGCATCTTCTAGGTTAGTGAACATATGAAATTTCCCCTAAACAAGTACACGCAATTTTGACTGTTGTGCAATTGATGCCTGAGCACGTTGAGCTTTGAACAAAAACAGCAGTTTAACAAATTCTTTACGTCTCCGAGCAGCAGCGGCAGACATATCGGAAAAAATTCTACAATTGGAAGTCTCATCAACCGGGAATTGTCTCTGCTGAATGGCTTTGGATAGGATCCTCTCCTTTATTCGAAAGTCAGCAAAATTGACTAAAATAGTGCGGGGGCCACTCGTACTTGGCAAGGAATGAAACGGAACTCGATGGGCCCTAGTGATTGTGAGATCCCCGCTAAACTCTGGGAGGACTTTATCCTTAATAAAGGATTCTACCCATTGCGATGTCTGGGCCCCGTTCGATTCTCCCCACTAAACGTAAGTTGGAACGCCGAGAATAGTTTTCCAACTCCTCAAGCTTCATTTCTAGAGTACTCCTGTCCTTTGTAGCTTCTCGGACTTTGCTAGACAATCCGGTTATCTGGTCCTCCAATTGGGAGATCCTGCACTCTGCTTCCTGTATTTTACCTGGAAATCCGGCCACAGCCTCTTCTATCTTTCCCAGACGGGGATGAAGAGAAGCATTTTCATTTTCCTGGGACCTTTTCATATCTCTTATTTCATCCAGAATAGGATTAAGCATCGTTTTAATATCGAGCTGTCTTGTTGAGTCATCCATCTGAGTTTCTACAGGGTCTAAAGAATGTACAGGATCTGAAACTAAGCTGGAAGCAGTTTTTTGAGACGTATCTAATACCTTCCGCACCTTTTGGCTATAAGCCAGTTGTCAAAGCTGTTCCTGGGACCCAGGGGAAGATACCGGGTTACTATGAAATAAAGACTGGATAAGGACAGGCTGAGAGAGTGCCGGCTGGATGGATTCTACTGCAGGCACAGGCTCAGGCGCAGGAGCGAAATTCAAGGAATCAACATTCAAACCTTGTGATAAGATGGATAAAGTCAACGAGTTTTGATCTTGAGGAGGCGCTAAAGAGACGGAGGAGGTATCCGGTGAAAAAGGAGAACTGAGATCGAGGGGGAGCTGGCAAGGGCTGGCAAGATCCGTAACCCGCATCTGAGATGTATTAGGCGGGGAAGGAGCCGAATGCATTAACTTTTTCATAAAGAGGGAAAACTCTTTAAGACTTTTTCCCTCCTCTTTACTACTTTTAGTAGTTGCGACAACTGCGGAATTATCTGCTTTTTTTGTAGCACCGGTGGCGTTGCTCCATACCCCATATTTACAAAATGACATTAAGTCACTTAACGTGGCTTAACACCACCTTGTAAAAATGCTCCTTTCCTTCCAGTCTGCTGCAGTAAAGGGGCGAGCAATGGGTGTTGCAGTGGGCATTACACCTGGGAAGAGGATGTGGTCTCACAGCTAGACTGTCGACCTTGGAGCTGGGAAACCAAGGTTCGAACCTTGGGGTTGACTCCACATCCTGTGATTATGGGCAAGTCACTTAATCTCCTCGTGCCTACCAAAAAAAAATGAATGTGTCCTTGTGTAACGTAACTGGTGCTCATGTAAAGCGCTCCAATACCTTTGGGTTGAGTTCGCGCTATATAAATCTGCAAAAAAAACAACAGAAAAACACCTATTGCTTTTTGACGTTGCCCCTTATTTAAATGATGGGGCAGTGCCAAAAACAAAGACCAGGTCAAACCTGGTTTTAGGATGGCGAAGCGAGGAGAAATTATTAACTTCTCCTCGTATGTTGCTCTTTCTATGTGTGCTTCTTTCTGCAGCACACATATAAATAGCAAAGCCCCTTTAAAGATTGTTTATGTGCAGTAAGCTGTCCCTTCCTGCACATAAACAATCGGCCCTGCAGTGATGGCACCCTTGCAACATGGTGCAAGGGAGCCTGCACTGGCGCTAGGCAGGTTTTTTTAAGCACCAGCAATTGGGGAAATAGTGGGGTGCACTGTATATTTGTAAATACGGTGCATCCCGGCATTTGGAAAACATCAGAGCGCGGTATTGCCAAATTTGGCATTACACCGTGCTCCAACATTTTCTTGTAGCTATCCCCCTATGTGTGTTGGTCTCTGTAGACTTTCTGCCTACACCTGGGTGGATTTTCTGACC
Organism: Triturus cristatus; assembly: GCF_964204655.1. Classification (NCBI taxonomy): domain Eukaryota; kingdom Metazoa; phylum Chordata; class Amphibia; order Caudata; family Salamandridae; genus Triturus; species Triturus cristatus. Next base: position 257,078,560 of record NC_140586.1, read on the forward strand.
TCTTCCCCTTGTACTGCATGACTTTGTAGACACCAGACAGCCTCCATAGTCTTCAGAATGTAGCTCATCCCACTCAAGCGAAGGAAGAACTTCACTGAGGAGGGGTCAGAACTTGTAGTTATTTTTTGCAGTGACGCACTACAGGGAACTACATGGTCTGCCTCCAAATACCTTCAGTTGAGTAGGGAAGGTGTCCATGTGGCAAGATCTCACAGAATTTATTAGTGCATTGGGGGGTGATGTTATGCTCTCTGGGGTGGAATTCAACAAAAACATTAAAAGGCACAGAGGCCAAAGGCTCACCTGTATCTGACCTGTAATGTTTAACTCTGGAGTGGACCTTTAATAGCCCGTTTACCCTACTGGAGTGGGCTATAAGACTATGTTAAATGTCTACTCTAGCATTTAAATGCCAAGCTAAAAACAACTTTACAAAGTTTGTACAGTTTTCAGGCCTCTTTCCGCCACCATTTCACATGATGTCAGTTCACATGATTTCGTAATAAATTAACATACTTTTCTTAGTCTGGGCCTACTGTTTCTAGTTCTTCAGATGCGGCAGGCATACACATTAGTAACACTTATTGGATGGTCAGTGTGCACATTTTCACTTCATTATCTAAACCCAATTCTCCCCATTACAGAAGGGACATCACCAACCCACTTTTCCCATGCTTTTTGAAGAATGTGTCCAAGAGGTTACACATGGGTTCAACTCAAATTTCTTTGTGTGGGAGTAAGAGAGGAAACTAAAGATCTCATTAGTTGGAAAATCTTGCAAGTACCTTACATGCAAATGCAAACCATGCTAACTTGATACCATGCACACTTTACCAGCTTCAACTCTGTGGTCATATGCACTTTTAGATGTGAGGTTTAAGACAGCTGTTTTTGAAAGCAGGGGTAAACGAGTTCACCTTAGATGTCATTGTCTTCTCTTAACTTCACTAACCATCATGCAAATCTTTCGGACTATTACAGATGTTATTTCAATTAAATCTTTTTAATGACATTTGTAAGTACCATGTTACTTCGCGGTATGAGCAAATACCCTATTCCGCCCAATTTTCACAGGTTGGCTGCCTGCCCTGTACCGTGGAAGTACCAATATTACACTACATGAAAAATGAATTACCCCCAAGGGCAGGGTATAGCAGGGGATGTCATGGACAGCAACGGAGGGCAGTGAGACCACAGAGGCAAGGACAACATAACATTCCATGGATGGTGGTAAGAGCACACACACAAAAAACAGTAGACTAAGGAGGGAGCAGAGGCAGCAGCGAAGGGCAGTGACAGCATGGGGTTAGCCTGAAACCAGGCCCTGCACAGAACCCTGGTCATACAGCCCATCACCCCGTGGGCAGCTTACCTGTGTCCTGCACCTAACCACCAACAGGTAGCTAATTTACCACTAAACTCGAGCACTGCGTGGTTTCAGGCACAGAACTTGACTTGCCAACCCAACATGGGAGGTCCAACCCCTGCTGCACACAGTGACCAAATCCTACTGTGCACAGGCTTCGGCCATGTGCAGCATGGGTTTTGGGTACAGGTCCTGGAATGTGAACAGGCACTGTACCCAACCACCTCAGGCAACTGGGGGTCACCAACCACCTAGTAGGCCCACCACCACCCTAACAAACCTTCCCCTATATAGCTGGTGCCACCCACAAACCCATCCATGTGCCACCCCATGCGTGCCTGGGTCTGAAGGTAGCTGTTTGCAAGTAATGCCATGGAATATGCTGGAGAGTCATGTTCATGTGCCATTCACTCTTAAGTCAACACACATGTCCATCCACGTGTGTGCCCACACATCTGAACAGAGTCCCAAGACACACAAGTAAGTAAAAAAAATAGCAAGTATTGATATTGAAATAAAAGAAATTCATCGTTATGAGATGATGGAAAAATGTCAATTGCCCTTGTGGAGGGGAGAAAGAAAAACTGGACCCGAGTCAGCAATGGAGAGTCAACTTGGAGGAGAGTAGACATTAGGAAATAAAACGTCAGGAGCAACATGAAAAAAGTCTATTTGCAGCAGGGAAAATGAGAGAAAAGAAGGCAACTGTGCAAAACTATAGTTCCAACAAATGTTATATAGTCCCAATTGAATGTTCAAAATCCAAAATAAAATTGTAGTGGCTGTTCCCACATGTTCAGGAGTCACAAGTAGACGCTGTAGACGTGGCCAGGTAAAAGTAGATGAAGTTCATTAAGTTCTTAGATGTAGATACAGTAAGCTAGAACAAGCCCCACCAGGAGCAGCCTCCTAGCTGCTCAGCCCATCTTCCCAACTGTCTCTCACACACACAGGCACCCAAGCATTCCACTCACACTAACATTCTAAGTGGAACACTCACACTGGCTGAGCAGCTAGGTACTGGATGAAAGGGAACATTTTAACATGACCTGAGGATACTACACATCCTCTCCCTTTTACACTGAAAATTATTAGGACCCAAACTAAAATGAAAACAACTATACACAGAAATGTACAAAAGATGAAAACAGTCCATAAACCCAGGGATGCAGGGTGAAATACATCACAAGAGGGAAAACAGACACACTACAAAAGAAGAAAACAGTCCATAAACCCAGGGATGCATGGTGAAATACATCATGAGAGGGAAAACAGACACACTACAAAAGATGAAAACAGTCCATAAACCCAGGGATGCATGGTGAAATACATCATGAGAGGGAAAACAGACACACTACAAAAGATGAAAACAGTCCATAAACCCAGGGATTCATGGTGAAATACATCACGAGAGGGAAAACAGACACACTACAAAAGATGAAAACAGTCCATAAACCCAGGGATGCATGGTGAAATACATCACCAGAGGGAAAACAGACACACTAAGGAGGAAAGAAGGATGAAAGGATAGAAAAACACACTAACACCATCCTCCTCCTTTAATAGTGAACAAATAAAAATATAAAAAGACCAAGAAGAGCTCACATACAACAAGTTAGCATAACACACATGACAGAATAAGAGAGAAAACTTAACCCAGACTAGAATACAATGGGTGGAACAACACCCAGGGAAGTACTCCTCACGTGGGAAGACTGTGGCGAAAACACCATACGCCACCCCTCATGTGAGGAACACTGTGGGACTAAAACCCAAGTGAAAAAAAAACGATGTTTGGGACTGAAACCCATATGTACAGATTACATCACATGGGACTAACCTCCAAGGACTTGTGCAGCATGGGAATACAGATGCAGCACAGTGTGGCATCACAAGAGGACCTACCCACACACATGACAACGTACAAGGAAGTGAAGGGACTGACACCCAACACCAAAAATAACAAAGGTGTGACTAACACCCCCTTTAAACTAATTAAATAGGACTAACACCCATTACTACTGACAAAGATGGGAAAATAACCCCCTATAAACTGGGTAATTGGGAAAACACCCCATAGCTCCACAACAAGAGGGTTGACCACGAAGGTGTGGAGACTAATAAGAAGGAAATGGGGCTGAAACCCATCCCAAATGTAAATAACTGTTAACGTGGGGTCAGGGGACTAAAATCCACTCCCATCCCTAGACAGGGATAAAATATCTGAAACATGGGGTCATGGGACTAAAACCCACTCCCATCCCTTAAGCAGGGATACGATATCAAGGGAAAATGGGACTAAGGCCCACTACCATCTCATAGACAGAGATACAATTTCAGAATGCCCCCCAAAAAATTAAAAATATATATCAGCATGTGAAAAGCAAAACACAATGTTGGCACAAAGCAAAAACAAATCACTGTAAATACATGAATGACTATTGTCTTTGAAAAGAATACATTAATGCGTTAGATCATGTAGAGATGGACAGCAAATTAGAAATTGAACAATGCCAATGGTGTGCCTGTCACCGCGATGATGAGGAACAGGCGTTCAACGGCTCCAGAAGACTTCTCACCAAAATGTACTTTTCTGCAAGAATATACCCTACTGAAATTCGACTAAAGACCGGAAGATACTAAGACTTGCATGAAATGGGAATCTCACCACAAGAATTGGAGACAAATTGCAGTGTCCAAAAGAAAAACTTATTGTTGAAACATCATGACAGTAGACGCATTTACTGAAAAGCAGTACAGCGTATTCCAGCGACCAACTCGCCTTGAAAGTAGAGGCAGAAACTTGAATGGTGGCAAAAACCATGTAGAGCGAGGAGAGGCTCCAAATGTCACCACAAGATTCAAACGAAGAAGCTTAATTGACAAAAAGAGCTTTGTTGCAGAAAAACGGAGCATGGTTGACAAAACAAAACGTGGTTGGCATTGAAACTTCTCGGTCCGGCTGGATGTGCCAACACCAAAATTGCGGTACGCTCAGGAGACACACGCCGAGTGGCTCACGGCACGCTCCTGTTGCAGAGTGTCCATAGGCAGCATAGATGACCAGCATAAATCAAGACGTCACAAGAGGCTCCTGCGCTGCTCCGCGCGACACCACGGACAGGTAAGGTGCGCGTGCACTATTTTAAATTTGAAATACAGCGCAACTGCCATATTTTACAGGCCTCAAAGAGGAAAAATAAACATAAATTTCAATAAAGTTAAAACTTTACTATGCTTACAATGTCGTTCTCCTTTCGGCAGCAAGCAGGGAGACTTGAAAATAACTATTAAAACCAGCCGCAAACAGTTAAAAGATGTCGCACATCCAAATCCACTGAAAAGCAAGTCTTGAACACGAGTAAAATGATGAATAATGAACCACCAGAAAAAAACAGTCAGGCACTCAAGGAACACAGTACATGTGAATCCTGGGACTCCTCCACGCTCACACAGACCCCAGTGTTCACCAGGGGTGTTGTTTTCCTCATAACGCAGATCGCTGTTGCCAATTCCCAAAACATGAAGCTGGCTCATGTAGAGATCATGCAGATGCACCACTGGCACAAATGAGCGCTGAGTACTGTTCACACATCAAAATCCCACTCAAAGGAAAGACTTGAACCTGAAGACATTTGTTGTGGCACTCTAGACATTTTTAGAGGAAATGTAGGCATTTGTAGAAGCGTAGGATCTTTAACAAGATGTTGTAGACGTATAGAAACAGACACAACACGCCTCAGCAGGGCTGTCTAGTGTAGTGGGCACTGGTGGGACTGCGAGGTGTTCTTAACTGGTTTCTTGCTTGACTGGTTTCTTTTCTTTTCCTTGAATTTCTTGATACTTGTTTTTTAGTAGATGTAGTAGGCTCTTTCCTACACGTAGTCCTGCTGTACTCCACATCCTTATTTCGCATGTAACTACCTTTAGTGCGTGAGATGAACTACAGATCATCACCATAAATGTAGTGGGCTGGTCCCACATGTTCAGGAGTCACAAGTAGACGCTGTAGACGTGGCCAGGTAAAAGTAGATTAAGTTTATTAAGTTCTTAGATGTAGATACAGTAAGCTAGAACAAGCCCCACCAGGAGCAGCCTCCTAGCTGCTCAGCCCATCTTCCCAACTGTCTCTCACACACACAGGCACCCAAGCATTCCACTAACGCTAACATTCTATGCGGAACACTCACACTGGGTGAGCAGCTAGGTACTGGATGAAAGGGAAAATATCAACATGACCTGAGGATACTACAAAAATCCAATAAGATCCGATTAAAGAAACTTTAGTCCTCAAACCATATGCTGGTTCCAAACTGCTGTTGTGGGTTGAGGGTAAAAGTTCTGGTCCATTCTCAGGATGTGAGAGTTGCACCCCTTTGAGATCCTCCTCTAGTTCAGACATTGTGGGTTATAGAGCATGCCCTGACTCATGTTGAGCATGATCCCCTACTAGAAAGGACCTCACTGATATTGAGATTGACCACCCACTAGGGTAGGCAGAAGAGGAAGAAGCACTGGGACTTACAAAGACAACAGGTAGGGATGGAACATACACCTAGAGTGATGGCTGCATTTAAGGAAGATGGGAGGCGTCCACGCTCACATTAGTGGATGGCCTGCATTTCTTATAGGGTCTTGAAGAATCTCATCTGCAAGGTCCTGATAGATTGTCTGCTTTCCAATCTGCAACTGCCTTATGGCTTCCTGGAAAGGAGCCATAGTGACTTAGTGATTGGACTGGGTGCAGTGCAAATGAGGGCTCATGGGTGTCTAACATTACATATTAGTCATGATGACAAAGAGTACAATTCTTGCATACCCCACTTCCAGGTCCCATGCAAGTTTGATTTTCCCACGTGCTACTTTTAACAGTGGGTGACTGTGGTCAGCAAAGGTACAGCTGTTTAATATGGTACTTCCCCCACAAACATAAACATTGGTCAGAGTTCAACATAAACACAAACCACATTTACAATTGAGCTTCATTGCCTAACTCTAGCATTACCGCTCTCAGATTTCTGGATAATGGCAGACGAATGTAGGCATGACTCAGAGGGTTACACGTGATGACTGATTGATGCAGCATGCTTGGTTGCTACCTGGGCATGTGATTATAGAAACCTCTAAGTACATTTTATGTACATGATATAGCAATTACCTTTTATGTGGTTTACAATGTTAGAATGACCAAGATGTCTGATTTACACTCTATATGATCTGTGTGTTGCACAAGAGAAATAGGCATGGGCAAGTGGCCCATGAGAATTTACTAACACAATGTGCCAGAGTAAGTTAAGTAGGCCTTGTGACAATGAGGACATGGACAGTCTTTGGAAAACTACACTTGATTTATTATGACAAAGTTCCTGTGTGCCAATTTATGATAATTCTGCATTTAATATGTATTATATGAACCAATGAGAAATACAGATGATAGTTGCATTGACCACAAGCTCTCAATCACACTTAATAGATGACGCCTTGGTATAGGCATTAAGGACATGACAAAGCCCATTAAACAGGAGACAAGACACAACGGCACTTGCAATCCACAGACACAACAGCACTTGCAATCCACAGATAAAGCATAGTGCTCTCTTTATGCAATGACGTACTGCCATGGTCATGAACTGAGTGTGCAGGTCCATCCAAGCTGTTCTGAGGCCCCTCATGTGCTGTGGGCCAAGGCTGGAGTATTGTGTATGGGGCTAGGACAAAATCTTCAACACATTCCGTGTCTTAAAGCCTGCCCAGTGGAGGCAGTCTTTTAGCAGTTGTAGCACTTCCTGGAGTGACAGGTGTGCACTCCACTGTACTTCAGTGCATGGCGGTATCTGCTCAAACGTCCAGAGATGCTGCATTTCTCAATGGAGTGTCAAGTCCCTCATACAGCTAAGGAACGTTTTGGATGACTCTCCCTCCAAACATCCGGTTCTTCTCGGAAGGTGTTGGGGCTCCCTCAACTCTTCTTGTCCATTTCCAGGGGTTCTGAAAAGAAAGACGCAGCAGGATAGAAGAAGATTGTAATCTTGTCCATGGATGGCGTAGCTTACTTCAACTTGCTGTGTGTAACTTTCTGTTTGGCACAGATGATACAGTTGGTGTACTCTGCACAATGAAAGGGGTTGTTATGAGCTCAATGGAGATTGGAAATGTGGAATTTAATGATGTATTTATGTGTATGATTGAATGTGTGTTGTGTGTGCAAATGCATATTGCATTTAGAATTGCAAGTTTGGTTGTGGCATCAGGACGATGAAACAGTGATGTCTAGGGATGGCATTTGTTGGTGGTCTTATAGTCCACCTTTAATTATTGGTTTGAGACTGTCCAAACAATGTGCCGCAGCAGCCATACTAGCATCTCAGGTTAAATGTGAGAAGACTGGTATGCCAGGCTCTAGCAGACCCTAACCACTGGTTCTTAGCAAACCCTAGTAACCTTGATGGTGGTCATAGTTCAGGGATAATAAAGTCTACATATAATTTAAGTCGCATAGCAACCAGCAACAGGCTACAAAGATCTTCTATCTAATTTCATATGATCAAAACATCTGATGCGTAACTTGAGGATGAAAAAAGTGTGCTCAGTGATTGCTGGAATACAGAAGGGGGAGATAAGATTAGGAGAGAGGCCATACCAGGTATCCCCTGCATCAACAAGTGGTGTTTGTTTTAATGTGGGTACCATGAGAATGTTACAGACATCTCATGCATAAATGCATTTAATGGGATGTGGTGAAGTTATAAGTGGCTATCTTTCTAAAGCTAGTCGTCAGGTACAAAAGCAGTACCAATGTCAGCTGGCTGCATTTACCTAGCGGCCTCATTTCACCAAAAACCCTGACAACCAGCTGTCATGCAATAGCCGACTGGCAAATTGAGTAGCTCTCATGTGTGCACCCATGAAAGGTCTCACTTGAAAGTGACCAAATAAATCCAAACGAGAAAATAGGTAAAAGTTGGTCATTTCTTATATGACATCCAATCAGTCATTTAGACAAAATGTGTTTCATCTAGAAAAGACTTCCGCAGGGCTGTTAGGACTCAAGAAATATTTTCATAATATGAGTGCCCACAAACAATCAACAATGTAGTGACCAATGAGTATTTTGGGAAAAAAATTGGGAGGGTAAAAAAAAGCAAAAAGTGATGACTTGCTCTGCTTTGCCTTTTTCTTTTCCTATCAAACAGTTTTTCCTCCTTTTCGACATCTTTTGTTGGTAGCACTGGTATAATGCACTTATTGTTTTTTATCCAAAAGACATTTTTTTTTTAAACTCATTGGTCACTACATTATTGATTGTATGTGGGAATTCATATTATGAAAAATGTTCTTGTGTCCTAACAGCCCTGAGGAAGTCTTTTCTAGACGAAACATGTTGGCTGCATTACCCACTGGATATCATATATGAAGTAACCAACTATTACCTACTGTGTATTTTCTTGTTTGAATTGTCCTCATTTTGCCGGGCACTTTGTAATTTTGCACTTCATTGCCATGATTATGGGCATGTATTCTTACCTGTTCGTTGGACTCTCTTGGTTTGTTCTGTTATTGAATAGTATACTTGTTTTTCAAACTTTTTAATAAAGATAACATTATCTATGCATCAAAATTATAGAATAAATCTTGATATTTTCTACAGTTATCACACTTTTGGCTGCTCTTCTGTAATTAATTACTTGTGGCAGATTTGTTTTTGGTGGTGTGTGCCAGTATAATATAGCATGTAAATGTTTTATCGTAGCACATTTTATCATAGTTTTTCCTGCGCACTATATAACAGGTGTTTCCATTGCCCAATGCAGTAGTACTCATGTGATAAATCATTTCTTTATCAACCATGGATAAAAGAAAGTGTAAGCTAGATGTAGCAGGGATTGAAGTTGTGGGCTTCATGTTGCTAAAAGATCTCAAAAGCAGGTGCATATCTCACAGAGATAGCCTACCCAAGTTATGGATGTAAGAAAGTGAAAGACAATCCCTGTGCACAGTGCTGAACAACATTACACAGGCATAATATTTAACGTGCAGTCTAACTGCATTTGTTACTAATGGCATGTCCTAAGATGAGTAACTGATTCTGAGTCTTGTCACATCAAGTTACAGATAGTGTAGTGTTTGCTAAGTCAACAATAGGATATTAGGTCTGACTAAGGCACCCAGGGCCTAATTTTCGAGTTTGATGGAAATTGATAACCTTTTTATTTACAGAGTAAGTGCTAAATACTATAAGGAAATCAATACATAAAGCAACTGGAGAATAGTTTGCAACAGTGATCCAAAAAGGAGAGCCAGAAATATTATATTTTTTCAGGTTATCTGTCTACATAAAATGTATCTAGATAAAACTTGTCTACCTTGGCAGCAGTTAGGCCAGTAGTCTGTACTGGATGTGGTCCTCCCTGACCTATATTAAATACTCCTCTTGTACACTATAGGAGTAGTAATCTGGAGGAAATTTCCCAAGTGGGTCCTCCCCTCCATTTAGCATGTCTTTCACAAATGTGAAGATTTTCTATCACCACCCAGTTCCAGGTGTGCTCGGGAACTGAAAAGCTTGTTGCAAGTGGTCTGTGTGGTATGGTGGTTGATGCTGCTTGATCGTTGTGGGCACTCAAAATGTTATGAATCATCATGCAGATCTGCATAGTCTCCATTGTGAAAGTCTCTCTTAGTGATTTTTGGACCTCATCATCATTCACATGTGATTCCTTCAGCTTTGCATTCTTTCCACAATGTAACAACCAATTTTTTTTAATGTTTATTTTTACTATTAATTTATTGGATGTTTTGTGCACAGACCTAGTTGTTCAATAAATGCTGTCAACATGATATGAAAGGATGAGATACAGAGAATGACAGAAGGGGTTACAAGTTTAGTTGGAAATATAGAGTATAAAGAAATGTTCTCAAGTTCTTTCTGAAAGTGAGATTGTTTGAGATCAGTCTGACATGTTCTGGGATGCTGAGCTACCATCTAGTTGTCATACCTAAAAAGGATAGGTAGAGTGTTTTGTTCTTCTGTACTGGAAGTATTTCTGCAGTTAGGTGTGCTTTCATTCTTGTTGACTTCAGACCTCTAGTGATGTGGAGTTTATCTTTAGATATGTATGGAGGCCAGAGTGGAAAGCTTAGTGAGTTAGGCAGGCAATTGTGAATTTAATTTTGGTCTCTAGAGGGGTACTGACTAGGTCTTCTGATATAGGGGCAAGTGGCGGCCGGCACTGATCAGGAGTGGCAAGGAGGCGCGGTAGGTGGGAGGGGAGTTGAAGGGGGTATATATAAAAATAAATACTCCTGCCCGTGTCCTGTGTTGTCCTTGTCACGTCTTTCCACTCCTTCCTACGGATTCCGGAACAAAAAGGACACCGGAAACACCATGGCTCCCCATAGCAAATCACAACACTGCAATGCAGCACTGTGATTGGTCTGAGTGCCATGGTTCAGCACCCAGACGGGGAATGGGGGCCTGGGCATGTTCTCCACCCAAGCTCAAATGCAGCCTGGGTGGAGAACATGCTATGTGCGCATGAATGTTTGACCTGCCCAAGACGGCCGGCCAAACATTCAGGTGCACGCAGGGTGTGAAAACCACTCCTCCCCACCCCTACCCTGCTCCTTCAGCAGTGCTCCCCCGCCACTTCTTAAAGCTGCTACACGTGCAACAAGAATTTTTTTTATTATAACATTTAGTTATTATCATTTTTTTTACACTGTTGAAAAGCAGTGGAGAGACGCTACACCGCCTTAGCGGAGGAGCTCCCAGTTATAGGGGCAATGTGATCTGTTATATTTGGCTCTAATGTCCAACTTAGATTTTACATTTGTAATTGCTCTGAGAGGTGGGGTGGCCAATTTAGGTAGCCCGATATAACTGCATTTCCCCAATCAATATGCAATAGTCCAAGACGTGGACAATAGCTCTGAAGTTTGATTATCAATTATCTGGTCATCTTCATAATCTAATTTATGATGCAAACCCCTTCAAATTATTCAGCTATTTATGCCAACTAAGCCCCCTGTCTGCATTGCTATTGCTGGAGCGGGTAGTACAAAATTTTGTATACCCCCCCCCCCATTCTGCATGTTTACACTAATCTGAATAATCAACTAATAGTAATCTTATTCATTTGTTTGAAGTGAAAGACTTATCAATTATATTAATAAAAGAATTACACGTGGGAATTGCACTTTGCATGGCTAAACTAATTGTATATTAACATATGTACGCATATTGATAGTAGAAAACTAGAATATTGCATGATAAATGTTGCTTTTGTGATGTAATTGTAAGTTGCGCATCATTTAGTGAGTATAAACGCTTTGAATGTTGCTATTATGCTAGATAATTACTTACACATAAGGGAATTAGTGAAGGTTTAACATTGTATTAGCCATTACAACAATGTTGAACTTTCACCAACTCATAGTTTGCTGGGCGCATGCACTTATGTGCTTGGCCCTAAGTCAAAGTGTCTGACTCACTAATGTCAGGCATCAACATTAATGGAGAATTACTTGTTAGCCAAGAGATGCTCCAACTTCCTCGGGACAGGGTTCTGTACAATTCAGGACAGTCATACCAGCAGGAGCTGTGAGTCTGGCAATGACCAGCTGGACCTCATCAACATCATGTTTGGAAGACAGCCGCAGTCAGTGCAGGTAACAGCGGTGGGGCCGGGTAAGGGGGGATTTCGAGGGACGATGCTGAGGGAAAATTAAACAAATATTTAATTTTCCCTCAGCATTGTCCCTCGAAATCCCCCCTTACCTGGCCCCACCGCCCCACCGCTGTTACCCGCATGGACCGCGGCTGTTGGAAGAACTGCTCATGCGTGTGAAAGCTGTGATACTAGTTTGAGCATACACGATTCTGGCAGCCTTGTATATGGCTGTTTCTGGAAAGCGATATTTATTTTATATCTGATAGTTGTTAGCCCAGCATGACTGCCTCGTGCTCAGCATCTGGATATTTTGTGGCTAGAAGTCAGATCCCAGTCAGTGAAGGATGGGACATTGGTGGAGGCCTTTGACAGTAGCAAGACTTTCACCAACCGTTCAAAATGCAGGGTACTGCAGCACAAAACCACAGTATGTCATTTTCAGGACATAAGTCTCATTACTGGCTTGAATAATTATATATTATATACAGCCAATGTGTTTCAGTCTTCCTTCAGGAAAATGAATAGCTGGCTCCATTTCAAGTTGGGTGGACTTCTGCTTAGTATTTTACCCTTATGTCCACCGCATCAGGAACGCTGAGGGTAGAATACTCCCGATTGCCGGATTTTGTGGGACAGATCACATGTTTTTGCCAAGAATTTCTCCCAGAGATTTCAGCTGCTTTTAGCGAATACTCTTGGCAGTATCAGATAAAAGGGCATATTATCAACAAACGGTGTTAAAATTATCACCACATTAGCGTCAGAAAACTGCCGCTAAAGCGGCGATAATGGGCTTGATAATATGGCCTTGAGAATTCCCATAGAAGCCCATGTTCTGGTGTCAACATGGGCTTCTATGGGAATTCTCTGCGGCATATTATCAAGCCCATTATCGCCGCTTTAGCGGCAGTTTTCTGACGCTAAAGCGGCGATAATTTTAACGCCGTGCTTGATAATATGCCCCTAAGTGAGCATCAGAAGTGCTAATTTAAGACAGGTCTCTGCCACTTTTTTGGGCTGCCTCATTTCTTACATAGTTAAAGAGCTCCAGCAGCTGCATTTTAGCGCCTTGGACATTAATAAATAGTTGCTTATCATTGGAACTTTTAAAGAATGTGGAGGCATATTATCAAGGACGGCGTTAAAATTATCGCCGGTTTAGCGGCAGAAAACGTCCGCTAAAGCGGCGATAATGGGCTTGATAATATGCCGCAGAGAATTCCAATAGAAGCCCATGTTGATACCAGAACATGGGCTTCTATTGGAATTCGCAAGGGCATATTATCAAGCCCATTATCGCTGCTGGCAGTTTTCTGCCGCTAAACCAGCGATAATTTTTAACGCCGTCCTTGATAATATGCCCCGTGGTGCTTTTGACTGCAAATGTAGCAGCCTTTATTGTCATCACAATTCGGCAGAATTATAGAACACAAAGCAAAATAACACATCAAAAAATAACAGAACACAACACAAAAAAGCCAAAACAGAATGTGACACAACAACCACAGTACAGCACAAGAACAACACCATGTAATTCTGCAGCACACATTCACAACAGGATACAAAGCTCAACACAACAAATATGCACAATTTGATCACATATTTCCAGCTCTACAAATCTGCTTCCATAATACAGTAGTAAAAGGTGTTTGCACCAATCACTTCCTCACTTACCCTCAAGGACCTGTATAACCGTAAGTCCAAAATATTTGTGGTCCAGCCATTCATTTTGCAACCGTTTGGTGCTGGTAACCCCCAATGCGATTACCACAGGCACTCGAAATGGATGCCTTGTAGACGTTTTGTATGTCTTTTTCTGCACATCATAAGATACGTTTTTCTGGTCACAGGCTCTGTAACCTGCAGACAATGAAAGCACAGAGCCCAGTGGGGTGTTGCTTCGTCTCAGGAAAAAAACACCTTGACCATAGGTGGACCTCTTTTCTACCTCTTTCCAGCATTCTTGGAAGGCACATCTTGATTGCCTATAGCAGAAAGGCGGTGCAGGAAACTGGCAAACAGTAATTGCACTTAATGACATGAGCTTCAGAGAGAAAGACTGAAATTAAACAGTGAACACCATAAAATAAGTCAGAAAAAAAAACGTCTAGTCAAAGTATATGTGGTTGAAGAGAATGCAAGAAAGACATTTTTAAAAAGCATTTACCTTGACACTTGCGCGCCCTTTAATTCTTGGAGCACATTATCTTTGCTTTACTGTGGTTAGCTCTAGTTCTTGTCTGCTGATGTTCTTCTGATAGGATTGTGTCTCACACAATATTGATTTTGGTTCGCTTGTTTTATGTAAAAAGGCGCACATTAAAAAGTACTGTACCTTCTTTCATCATCTAATGGACACCTTTTTAATTACAATTCTATCTCTTGTGAAAACAACCTTGCCTGCCAGACTGCTCTCCTTCAGTGCTCACCGCCCAAATTAATTCTTGGACAATAAAGTGAAACAGAACCTTCCTTGTGATGTCTGGGATCAGTCTGACTAAAGCCACATTAAGGTCGTTGTTGATACTGTGGGCATTCTATGCATAAACTCACCTAGTTGCATAGTAACAATGCATGCAAGCAAAATGGGTCCACAGAGCCCCTCCTTCTGTACTAAAAGGCTCTTATAAATTTAATGGATTGGAAAACTTGTACCTCGTGCCAAATTCATTGGATGTGATAATAGCACTATTTCGAGTTTTTCTGGAGTGACAGGAAGATTTCGGTGCTATTTGCATCAAAATTCGACAAAATCTGCATGTCTCGGTAAATGCTGCATTGTTTTTCTCTGTCAAATTTCGTCACGTTTTATGTGTCGAAATTCAACTAATGACGAAGGGGCATATGGACAAGGAGTTAACGCCGCCGTAGCGTCAGTTTTCTGACGCTACGGCAGCTTTTTTTATCGCTGTATGTAAAAGTTGCAGCTAACCATGGTTAGCGACAGTTTTCTGGCGATATAGTCCGTTTTTCCGTTTGCCACTTCTGTTAACGATAGCTAACGAAAATGAGATGCAAGGTAGGCGTTCCCTTGTAAAAGCGGCTGCTATCCCCGCTTTGTGATATGTACAATGATCGCCGGGGCCAGCGCTATGTTAAAAAAACAGCCCCTAAGGCCCGTTAGCGGCTGGTTACTAAGAATAGAAAAAAGGTGGTCTTAAAAACGGAGAACGAAAAAACAGGATATAAGGGAGAGTAGCCCAGAACCACATTTGACAACCTACTGAATCCATGGAGGTACTACTCATGCAGCTTGGAGCACCAAGAAGACCACAACAACCCCCGCCCCCAGGACCACCACAGAGGCAGCGCCAAAAAGACAGAGGGTCTATCGTAAACGCATCACCCTGATAGACCTAACAACAGAGGATGTGATAGCCCACTACAGGCTGAAAAGGTCCTCCATCCTCGCCATATTGACCCAGATAACCCCCAGGCTGCAGGCACTAACACAGCATTGCACCAACATCCCTCCTCAGACGAAGCTTCTAGCAGTGTTGCACATGTTGGCCTCAGGTAGCTTCCAACCAACCACTGCCAGAGTTGGGGGAGTCTCCCAGTCATCCTTTTCAAGGTTCCTCCCAAATGTCTTGGATGCCATCATCAGCTTGATGCAACAGCACCTACGCTTCCCCAACACTACTCAAGAACAGCTTGACACCAAACAAGGCTTCTATGCCATTGCTGGCTTTCCCCATGTGTTGGGGGCAATTGACTGCACCCATGTCCTACTTGTGCCTCCTGTGGACACTGCACACATTTATCGGAACAGGAAGCACACACATTCCATGACCGTGCACGCAACCGTGGACCACCGTGGCTTGTTCACCAATGTCATAGACAAGTTTCCAGGAAGTGTGCATGACTCCTACATCTTCCGTCAGTCCATCATCAACCAGCAGTTTGAGAATAGCACATATGGAAATGGACTGCTTGTTGGAGAGTACAAACTGAACATACCACACACATCAAGTCCACAATCATGTAGCACACAAATGTGAGAATGCACATGTAGCAAATGTCATACAACATGCCTTGAAATATGTCCACCCACCATACACAAGAACCCAGGGGACTGCGTTCACTGAGGGTAGCCTTGTAGACAAACTTCCATTCAAGGTCCTGCCCCTCCGTCACACAGCTGCAAATGCTGGGAGAGGTGGGAACCAAGTAGCTATGATGGAGGGTCAGGACCAATGAGGAAAGTGTGAACACAAGCCCAAGTGTGGTGGCGTTGTTCTGCATAGTCAAGAGCTTGCAGAGCAGAGACTGTCAGGGCGTGTCTGTATCCCAGTCTGATGTAAATTAGTGCGTTGGTGACTGTATTCTTGAAATTGGGGGGATCTATTTTAAGCTCTTACAGAGGATGCGGAGGGTGTTGAAGTAGCTGGTTGTGATTGGGGTGACCTGTTGGTACATGGAGAGGAGGGATTTGAGTACGATACCCAGGTCTCTGACGTGTAGGCAAAGTGTTGGATAGCATTAGGGTTAAAATGACTATTCCCACTCCAGGGAGTGCAACAGTAGGGAAAGTGTTGGATAGCGTAGGGGTAAAAATTACTATTCACACTCCAGTGAGTGCAACAGTAGGGAAAGTGTTGGATAGCGAAGGGATACAAATTACTATTCCCACTCCAGGGAGTGCAACAATAGGGAAAGTTTCCCGGTCCAGACCGCAATGGATCCAGCTCTTCACGTCTTTCCAGTGCTGTACCTGATACATCATCAGCAACTCATGGACCGTCGTGGACGCCGCCGCAGGTACGCAGCAAAACAATCCCGCCCACAACACACAACTCATGGTCTGATACAGGGTCCCTGGCCACACCAGACACCTGGTGGGGACAGGAAAACATCCACAAGTGTACCCACACAGTCCCTACCTGCCACCAAGTCACCCCTCCGCAGCCAGGTCACACATCACCGGGATCTTCAAGTAATGTCCCGGTCACGTCACCGCAGCGGTGTAGACAAGGGAAAACATGCATACAATGCAGAAGGCAGGGCCAGCACCAGGCATGGGCAGGGCACAAAGTACACAGGACCACACCTCCACACTCCACACACTGCCCCCCCCCTGAATGGACATGCCATGTGCACCTCCCTGTGCACCCCCATTCCCAACAACAAGCTAGGTGAATCCACACCATGTACCACACAACAAACAACTAGGGAGACAGCCACAGCAGGAGTGGCTGCAGATGAACACACAGCACAGAAGCACAGGCCCAGGGCAACACACACACTACAAGAACACCACAGTCATGGCAAGAAAGCTGAGTACAAGCACAAAATGAACACACATACATACAATCAAAAAACATCCTACTGGACACACAGCCTGCCAAGTCACACAGACATACCCCACACTGACACACAGCCAGATACACACACCACATGCCACCAGCAATGGAGCACAAAACATAGGAAAGCCAAAGTGAGGTGCACACAAATGGGAGGCCAAGGAGACAACCAACAAGCACGTGTACATCACATGCAAGACAAGTAACAGAGAACAACACCCTCACCCCATCAAAGCACACATGGCTGGCACAGTGAGTGAACTCAAACACAGTCACCCAGTGCTTCAACTCAGGGAGACAGCAAGGCAACCCGTGTATAGGCACAGGGATGAAAGGAAGGCCCTGAAGTCAACAGCCACACATATGTACACAACTTCACAGGAGTATGCCAGCAGCACAACACACAGGGCACATTGACAAACTTCATGACTGTCAAACACAAGTAGGATTCTCCACACATTCCCCCCCTCACACCTACCTCACACAACCCCAGTGCCAGACACACAGAAGGGTGTCAATGATGTCCAGTCAATACACAGACAAACAATCACACTCCCTGGGGCGATCCACAAATATCACACACACACAGGGATGCCAGAACCGATGTCTGCACAAAAACTACAATGGTCCCTAGAAGGAAGAATTTTTTAAAGCAAAATGAATATAGACTCAGTCGTTACTATATTGGCTTGACTTGCCCAGCCGGACAGAGGTCTAATATTTACTTTTAAACAATTTAAAACAATTAGTACAGTCAGTACATAAAGTGGGACACGTCCGTCTGATTCCGCGATCGAGCCACAGCTTCTAATCGGCGATCGAGCCATCCAAGATACATAATTATACCTACCTTTTACCGGGCTAAATCCCGAAGAATTCTACTGGCTAATATGCTCTACCTAACAGGCATGTACCTTATGTTCTGATGATGAACCGCCCATTCTCTCCACGGTTCGAAACGCCGTCGACACCTTGATACACCTTATACGAAAAACTGTTATTTCTTTCTTTGTAAAGGTGTTTTTTGTGATTTGTTCCTCACAATTCTGTGTATACTCATGTGAAACAAACCAATTAGCATTGCCTGAGCCTCCTGTTGTTCACCGTTCTCTCTTGTACTTTATGGCTAAGTAGGACACAGGCTTGTGTCCCACTTTATGTACTGTCTGTACTAATTGTTTTAAATTGTTTAAAAGTAAATATTAGACCTCTCTCCGGCTGGGCAAGTCAAGCCACTATAGTAACGACTGAGTCTATATTCATTTTGCTTTAAAAAATTCTTCCTTCTAGGGACCATTGTGTAACGCCCTGAACGTCTCAGGATCGTTTAACAGACACGACAATGAGGACGCAACCACTTGTGAAGGGTTAGTTCTTTTAATGAAGGCAAATAACATACAAAGAACAAACAAAAGTTATAGTCACTGGAATCCTCCAGGCTAAGTACGTTACCAGCCCACAGCACGGATGGTCCTAACCGTCCTCTGCATATACGCCGATCCCGGCGTATGCCAACAGAGGGCAGAAATGAAATGGCCGACAATGCCAATCGGTAGGCTGTGAGGGGCACGAAGAGTGTTGGGGAGAATCGAGGAGTCAGGGAAACACCCAGCCGGGGTCTCTACCTGAAGGGAGCAGCCGCTCAACCTCTTCCTCAGACTGCACCGGGACGCGGAGTCACCTCCTGGTGATGCGTCACCGATACCCCAATCACAAGCAAGACGACTGAACCGAGAGCAGCCGCTCGATCGATCCTGTGGACTTCCGAGTCTGTAACGCGGCAAACACCTCCTGGTGTGCGTTACAGCTGGCAGTCCCTGTGTCTCTGGTCGGGCTGGGAGTTACGACTCCAACCAGCAAAAGCGCCACTGCGCTTGGACTCAGCCGAGTCAAAAAGCGAAGCTCAATGGTTGACCGGTAGAGCTTCCGGGTCCTTCACAGGTGACGATGGGGCAAGACACGGCCCAGGGAGTAACGACTCGACCTACCTCCGTTCTTGCCTTACTGGAGCACCACTCCGGAACACTGCTCTTCACGAAGCAGGTACGTCGGTGTAAACACAATATCCGACAGCCTTGTACCTCCCGGTTCCTCCCTTTATAGGGCGTGTTTTCCTTGAGTTATGTAACAGCTCTCCTGTTTACATAAGGGCGTGTTTCCCTTGAGTTATGTAACAGCTCTCCTGTTTACATAAGGGCGTGTTTCCCTTGAGTTATGTAACAGCTCTCCTGTTTACATAAGGGCGTGTTTCCCTTGAGTTATATAACAGCTCTCCTGTTTACATAAGGGCGTGTTTCCCTTGAGTTATGTAACAGCTCTCCTGTTTACATAACCTCTCAACCGCTAAGCATCCTGGGAGATGTAGTCCGTTTTCGCTGGTTACCGTTTTCCTCCCCTCGTATGACAGGAATTCTTGACAGTACATCCTCCCTCTCAGCGGCTCCCCCCGGGTCCAGCGCTGGCAGGAAAACGCCGATGGAACAAGGAGACCAAGCGCGGAGCATGAACCCCTTCAGCCGGTTCCCATGAATGCTCCTCCGGGCCATAGCCTTTCCACGCAACCAGGTACCACAGCTTCCCCCTGCGCCATTTGGACGCCCGTATGCCCGACACTTCATACTCCACCTCCGACTCCACGCATACCGGCCTAGGTGTCCCAGACGGCTTGGAGGGTGCTGGTTTGAGCAATGATACATGAAAGACAGGGTGTATCCGCAATGACTGGGGCAAGCACACCTTCACGTTCACGGGACCCATACACTTGGTAATTCGATAGGGGCCCATGTACTTGGGATGGAACACACTGTTCTTTCGAAACCTCATGTTTCTTGTGGATATCCAGACGTAGTCTCCAGTGCGGTACAGTGGCCCGGGCCTTCTCTTCCTGTCTGCCGCAGCCTTGTATCTTCTCTTGGCCTCTATTAGGACAGCCCTTGAGCGCATCAACGTGTCTTTTATGTGTGCCACCCTGTCCGCTGTGGCGGGAATCCTGTCCTCTCTGAACGGATGTAGAAATGGCAAGAACCTGGGATGTTGGCCATAGTTGCTATAGAACGGAGATGACTGTGTGGAGCTGTGAGTGGCGTTGTTATAGGCTATCTCTGCAACCCATAGCAAGTCGACCCATTCTTCCCTGCCCTGGTCCACAAAACATCGCAGATACTGTTTGAGCGTTTGGTTCAGGCGCTCGGTTTGGCCGTCCGTTTGAGGGTGGTAGCTGGTGGACAGGGCGGTCTTAACATGCAGCGCAGTGCACCAAGTCTTCCAGAATTGCGCAGTAAACTGCGACCCCCGGTCCGACACGATCACCCCAGGTAATCCATGCAGTCGTACCACATTCTTTAGGAGTAGTGACGCCAATTCCCCGGCCGTAGGGACTCTCTTGCAGGGGATGAAGTGCCCCATTTTCGTCAAGTAATCCACCACTACCAGTATTGCCGTCATCCCCTGGTCTACCGGTAGGCCCACCACGAAGTCCAGTGATATGCTATCCCATGGTCTATCCGGGGTCGGAAGTGGATGTAAGAGCCCTTGGGTTCGGCCATGGTCGGCCTTCATGGTAGCACACGTAGGACACTCCTGTCCCCACCTCCTGACATCCACTCTCATGGTTGGCCACCAGAAATGCCGTCCCATGCTAGCCACCGTTTTTTCAAAGCCCAAATGACCTGCGCATGGAGAGTCATGGCACCAGATGAATGCTTGTTTCCTTAGCCTAGGCGTGGGTATCAATAGGCACCTGCCCTTCAGGGGTATCCCGTCCTTCAGCTGCCATCCTCTGTGACTGAGGAGCCACCTCCGCCATGCGAATGACCTGATCCCTTTCTTTATTCCCCTCAGGAAAGTATCCGGTTGGATAACCGCCAATACCATCCTCGGGGAAATGATGGAACGCTCGGTCGCAGGCAATGGTTCCTTAACTGCAGATTGACGGGACAGGGCGTCCGCCTTCCGGTTTTCCGTCCCCGGCCGATATGTGATGCGGAAGTTGAACCCCGCAAAGAAGATCATCCACCGCAGCTGCCTGGGAGAAAGGTGTCTAGTGGCCGTCATGAACTGTAGGTTCCGATGGTCCGTGTACACCGATACCACATGTCTTGCCCCCATCAACCAATGCCTCCATTCGGTGAAGGCGTCCTTGATTGCGAGAAGCTCCTTCTCCGCAATATGGTAGTTGCGTTCGGCGTCGTTGAGTTTGCGGGACATGTACGCAACGGGATGAAGCACCCCTGTGTCGTGGTTGCGTTGGGACAAGATAGCCCCCAGCGCCACATCCGACGCGTCCGCTTCCACCACGTAGGGGAGATCCGGATCGGGGTGAGCCAACACCGGCGCCTTACCAAAGGCGCTTTTCAGGGCCTCAAAGGCTTTGTTCGCTTCAGGGGACCAGACAAACTCCTTGGACTTCCTCAGTAGCTGTGTGATTGGGGCCACCACTCCTGAAAATCCATCTATAAACCGCCTGTAAAAGTTGGCGAAGCCAATGAAACTTTGGACGTCCTTCACGCTTTGGGGCACCGGCCATTCTTTCACCGCCTTGATCTTTCGTTCTGCCATCTCCTGTCCCTCTGGACTCAGCATCACTCCGAGGAATTCCACGGATGTGACGTGGAAGTCACACTTGCTGAGTTTACAAAACAGCATGTTTTCCCTCAGCTTTTGGAGCACGGCTTTGACGTGGTGTACGTGCTCCTCCACACTGGACGAATAGATGAGGATGTCGTCGATATATACGACCACGTAGATATCCAACTCCTCTCTGAATACCTCATTCAAAAAGTACTGAAAGGCTGCCGGGGCGTTGCACAGACCGAACGGCATGACGAGGTACTCAAAAAGGCCGAACCTGGTCTTAAAGGCGGTCTTCCACTCGTCTCCGTCCCTCATGCGCACCAGATGGTAGGCCCCTTTCAAATCCAACTTGGTGTAGATACGAGCTTTCTTGACCTGTTCCAGAAGTACACTGATGAGAGGCAAGGGGTACCGATTTTTTATGGTTATCGCATTCAATGCCCTAAAGTCCACACAGGCTCTCAGCTCCCCATTAGCCTTCGGGATGAAGAAGAGTGGCGAGGCGGCCGGAGACTTGGACGGGCGGATGAATCCTAGCTTGAGGAGTTTATCCAGGTACCCCCGGAGATGCACGTTTTCAGGCTCCGTCAGGGCATACAGCCTGCCGCTGGGAACGCTGGCCCCTGGCACCAGGTCGATCTGGCAGTCAAACTGTCTATGTGGTGGTAGCACTTCCGCCTTCACCTCATCAAATACATCCTCAAAACTGTGATAAGCCTGGGGGAGAGCCACATCTTTTTCTGCCGCTGTAGCCACCGTCTGACTCCCGCTCTCATCTGCGTCAAGGGATTCCGTTCTTATTCCACAATGCAGGATGCAATACGGTGACGTCATTTCGATGCGATGTGTTGGCCAATCCACAAAGGGGTTGTGTTTCTGTAGCCACGGCAATCCCAATATGACGCCATATTGGGGCGCTCGGATGATGTTAAAATCTATTTGTTCCAAATGGTTCCTCCCATATCTCATCGGAAGGACCCCCGTGTGCTGTCCGATGGGCCCCGTCACCAATCGCCTTCCGTCTACCGCATAGACGTCTTCGGGTACTGCTTTGGGAAGAAGCACTAGCCCTAGCCTGCATGCCTCGTTGTGGTCCATAAACATGCCAGTGGCCCCTGAATCCACCATGGCCACAACGGGTATCCACTGGTCATGCACTCCCACGTGCACTGTGATAAACAGGTGTCGTTGTCCCTTAGTGACCGAGTTGGAAAGTGAAGGGATGGATGAGTGACTCCGAGATGCCCCTTCTCTGGTCTTGGAGTCCTCTAGTTTTCCGCCGGTATGTCCACCACGGCTGTTACCGACCGGTTGGCCCGATAACGTGACGTCTTCGGTTTGGCAGGGCATTCACGTACGTAGTGGCCTTTTTTGCCACAATATAGGCACAATCCTTGTTTACGGCGTGACTCTTTCTCCGTGGCTGTGAGGCTCGCTCGTATTGCGCCGATGTCCATGGGTTCTCCCTTGGATGCGGTGGAAGTTTCAGGACTTCCCACCGTCACATAGGATGGAAGGGATTTTCCTTTTCTCCCATGATCCCCCTTTCTTTCACTTAGCCTATGTTCCAGCCGTAATACCAGGTTGATAAGGCCCTCACATGTCTTGGGTTGAGGGTCAATATGAGCCACGGCGTCCTTGAGCTCATCGCACAGCCCTTGATGGAAGAGCGCCGTCTGTTTAGCAACAGGCCACTTGGTTTCCGCAACCAGCCTTCGGAACGCGTTGAGATACTGCACCAGGTCGTTGGATCCCTGTCTCAACTCAAGCATTTCACGGTCCGCCGTGTACGAGTCAGCCCTTCTGTCGAATACCTTCAGGAATTCCTCGCGAAAAGCACCCCAATCACATAAGAGGGGGTCGTCCCTGCTCACCAGAGGTACGGCCCATTGTGCCGCGTTTCCAGCCAAATAGGATATAAGGAAAGCCACACGAGCCTGACTCGTGGGGAACGCCTTTGGTTTGCACGATAAATGTAGCGCCACTTGTGTGAGGAATACCTGCACTGTGTTAGGATCCCCACTGTACCTCTCTGGTGTTGCCAAGGGGATGGCTACCGGCATTTCCACTACTACCGCAGGGGTCTGGTTCGTGAGGGAGGTGCTGGGCGTGAGCGGGTCCAATTGGATAGCATCCAGTCTGGCTTTTACATCGGCTGTTTCTTGCCTAGAGGCAGCCACTTCAACTTGCATGGCCGCTAAAGCAGCCAGCACATCATCAAGTGTTGCCATGTCTGTTATCGACCGGGAGACAGTTAGTGTTATTAAGGTCGGATATTTTGTAACGCCCTGAACGTCTCAGGATCGTTTAACAGACACGACAATGAGGACGCAACCACTTGTGAAGGGTTAGTTCTTTTAATGAAGGCAAATAACATACAAAGAACAAACAAAAGTTATAGTCACTGGAATCCTCCAGGCTAAGTACGTTACCAGCCCACAGCACGGATGGTCCTAACCGTCCTCTGCATATACGCCGATCCCGGCGTATGCCAACAGAGGGCAGAAATGAAATGGCCGACAATGCCAATCGGTAGGCTGTGAGGGGCACGAAGAGTGTTGGGGAGAATCGAGGAGTCAGGGAAACACCCAGCCGGGGTCTCTACCTGAAGGGAGCAGCCGCTCAACCTCTTCCTCAGACTGCACCGGGACGCGGAGTCACCTCCTGGTGATGCGTCACCGATACCCCAATCACAAGCAAGACGACTGAACCGAGAGCAGCCGCTCGATCGATCCTGTGGACTTCCGAGTCTGTAACGCGGCAAACACCTCCTGGTGTGCGTTACAGCTGGCAGTCCCTGTGTCTCTGGTCGGGCTGGGAGTTACGACTCCAACCAGCAAAAGCGCCACTGCGCTTGGACTCAGCCGAGTCAAAAAGCGAAGCTCAATGGTTGACCGGTAGAGCTTCCGGGTCCTTCACAGGTGACGATGGGGCAAGACACGGCCCAGGGAGTAACGACTCGACCTACCTCCGTTCTTGCCTTACTGGAGCACCACTCCGGAACACTGCTCTTCACGAAGCAGGTACGTCGGTGTAAACACAATATCCGACAGCCTTGTACCTCCCGGTTCCTCCCTTTATAGGGCGTGTTTTCCTTGAGTTATGTAACAGCTCTCCTGTTTACATAAGGGCGTGTTTCCCTTGAGTTATGTAACAGCTCTCCTGTTTACATAAGGGCGTGTTTCCCTTGAGTTATGTAACAGCTCTCCTGTTTACATAAGGGCGTGTTTCCCTTGAGTTATATAACAGCTCTCCTGTTTACATAAGGGCGTGTTTCCCTTGAGTTATGTAACAGCTCTCCTGTTTACATAACCTCTCAACCGCTAAGCATCCTGGGAGATGTAGTCCGTTTTCGCTGGTTACCGTTTTCCTCCCCTCGTATGACAGGAATTCTTGACACATTGTTGTCTAGAATAATTAACTCCCAAAGGTCCCTGATCCATTACCTTTGGGTTCCCTTGTTGTTTAAAATATGCACAAAAACAACAGCCTAACACATAACTCAACAGAAACACACACAGAACCACAACAAGACCAGACATGACCTCTGCAGCCAAACTGCGGGTAGGCAATGGGAGCATAGACACTACAGGAGTGCACAACCACATCAGTCAGGAACAATGCACAGACAACATACCACGACACACACAAGAAGTGCACCATCAGAGAACAACACAGCCACATCAAACACACAACAGATGCACATGCCAATCAATCACATAGCAAACACAGCAGGACATCAGGGGATGCACACCAGGCCAGGACAAGGCAACATACACCCACAGCACTGCATGCACAACAAGCAGTGGGTGCACACAAAACATATCAGTCCCACACAGATATGAGTGACACACCATGAAAACCCACAGCAACAAGCAAAACAGCACACAGACAACATCACACTAGGAAGTCTAGCAGTACCCCAGCATACACATATACACCTAACACACCACCCACAGATGCACAAGTCTGGGACACAAAAGTGGAAACAACTTGACCAGAGGACTGGCCAGCACAGACAGTTGAACTGCACATGAGCAACCATGACTGCTGAACAGTACTACAACAACACAGATAACCAATTGGGGAAATGCCATGAGTGGCACAGTGCTCCTGGACAAAGATCTGCACCGCAAAGCACAGTGTCACAAATGAAGTGATGGGGAGGCACACACAGAGGCAACACAAGGGGGCAGCTGACATCAAAGTGAAGTGGTGTGCACTTCAGTAGTGGACATAGCAGGAGTGCACCATACACAAATAGAGGGAGTGCTGACTCACAATGTCAAGGCATCTGAAGAACAGATAGGGGATGGTATGACACCACACACCACATGCCACACTGGAGGCAACAAAGCACCATGTGACAGCAATGCATGAGCACATCACACCCACAATGTGTGTGTGGTTGAGCCGGTATGCACAGTGAGTACAAACAGTATCAAGACACACGGCTGTTCAACAAAATAAAAGCCTGACTTGCCAGTCACACACTCTGCATACTCACAATTGGCTAAAGCAACAAGTAGGAGTCAGCCAGAACTGCAAGGACACTACACAGTACACAACATCACAATCACAGCCCTGAACAACCACACAAACAGGCACTCTACTCCTGGGTGACACATGTGTGCAGTTGACTTTGCAGGGGCACACACACATCAACACTCAAGGCAAACACACCCCCTTCACACTGCTCACTTCTTGACCACCCAAGTACACACATTGAAAGTAACCCATGTGACTAGGATGACTGACCATCACACCATGACTATACACCTACACTGCTGGGCACACAGAAAGTAAGAACACACATATATGATGATCGTGGCCAGCCTGCCTGCAATCGAGTGGAAAGAATCACACACTGTGCTGGCAGTGCCCCCAAACCTGACATGTGTACAACATAGCTAACATGAAGAAAGAATGATAATGATAACGTTATTTCATCGTACACCACCATCATTGCACCCACAAGCATCAGAGTCAGGAGGAAATGAAGTCCCTATCACACCCGTAAAGACTAGAAAAAATGAGACAAGCCATTGGCAATGTTGCAGTGGCATACAGAGCATGTGGCACAGTAAACCATATACACACAGGAAAGACTTTATTCAGTAAGGACACTGACAAAACAGACAACAGGAGCAACCGTCTTTATTCACAAATTGCACAGATAGGCCCCGTTAGAGAAGAAAAAGGCACAAAATGCAGACATGGCCATGAGAAGCTGCACAGGCAGGGGGCAAACAGCAAGGCCAGTGGTCAGTCCAAGGTGCAGGATGAGTCCATGAGACGCTGCACAGGCAGGGGGCAAACAGCAAGGCCAGTGGCCAGTCCAAGGTACAGACTGAGTCCATCAGAAGCTGCACAGGGAATGTGTGCAACTGTACACTGCCATGATCAGCAACACAGTCTGTGGTGTCACGATGGGCAGCACAGTCCCTGCTGTGGGAGAAACAGGTGTGTGAGGTTGACCAACATTCAGACTTGGCTGTCAGTCGGACTGGGAGCTGGATGTTTGTCGGGAACATTTGGAGCACTTCACTGGGGAGAGAGAGGCCCAGCTGAGGTACAGCTATCAGTGGCTTTGGAAGCCAGAGATTGATTGATTGATTGAACAGAGATTTGTAATGCGCAACTTTGCCCAAAGGCGTCAAGGCGCAAATGATGAAAACAACAATCAGCCAAATCTAAAGGGAAAAGAGAGCATTAGAGATAGGACTCAGAAAAAAGGAAGGTTTTAAGAGCTCGACGAAACAGAGAAAAGGAATCCTGATTCCTTAGATCGGGAGGGAGCTCGTTCCAGAGTCTGGGGGCGAGGGCAAAAAAGGCCCTACCTCCCCACCTTGCCTTGGCAAAACGGGGGACCGTGAGCAACTTCATACTTGAGGATCGAAGGGCTCTACCTGGGGCGTAATACGACACCAGAGACCTAATGCCCTCTGCATCTGCGTCATGAAGAGCCCGATAGATGATAATCAGGGTTTTAAATTTTATCCTGGCATGAACAGGGAGCCAGTGAAGATGTTTCCTGATGGCAGTCCCAGAGGAGCGTCTGGGGGCGTTGACAACAAACCTTGCTGCCGCGTTCTGGACAACTTGCAGCCGATGAACCAGGTTGTTGCTCATCCCAAGATAGAGAGCATTGCAATAGTCCAGGCGAGAGGACAGAAGAGCAACCGAGACTTGTTTCCGGGCATCGGGGGAAAGGTAATGAGTAAGCTTTCTCAACACCCTCAGCACCCCACAGCAAGTGGAAACAGTCCTATTCACTTGCTTGTCAAAGGCCAGAGAGGTGTCAAATAGGACCCCCAAATTACGGGCAACAGAAGAGGGTTGTGGGCAGATTCCCAGAGCCGACGGCCACCAGTCGGATGACCAGACCTCTTTGTTTCCCCCAAAGACCAGAATTTCGGTCTTCTCCCCGTTCAACTTTAGAAAATTTGATGTCATCCAATCTGCCACGGCTCCCATACAGTTCCTAAAGTTGGAATCGACCGATTGTGACAGGGAGACCATGATTTGGGTATCGTCGGCATAGGAAAGAACTTCCAATCCAAAAGATCTAACAAGCCTGGAAAGAGGGGCCACATAAACGTTGAAGAGGGTAGGGCTCAAAGAAGAGCCCTGGGGGACCCCACAATGCAATGGCTTGGCAGTGGAGAGGAAGTCGCCCAACTTTACCTTTTTCTCCCTATTATTAAGAAAGGAGGTAAGGAGACTGAGGGCCATCCCCTCCACCCCCATCTCACCTAGTCGGGAAGCCAAGATGGTGGGAGACAAGGTGTCAAATGCGGCTGTAAGGTCAAGCAGGATCAGAAGCGTAGTCTGACCCCTGTCGACCTTAGCACGGATGTTATTGACCACTACTGTGAGAGCTGACTCAGTACTGTGCTCCTTTCTGAAACCATGCTGAGATGGATCAAGCAGGCCGATTTTATCAAGAAAGGAGCTGAGATGAAAATTCAAGTGAGCCTCCAACATCTTGGCAGGAGCAGGGAGGAGGGAGATAGGACGAAGGTTCTTTAAAGTCCCAGGGTCCAAAGTGGCCTTTTTTAGGAGGGGCTTCACAATAGCGGTTTTCCAGGGGGCTGGAAAAGTCCCACTGGAGATAGCCCTATTCATAACCATCAGTATAGGGGGAATTAAGGTAGCCCTGCAGTTTTTTAAGATCTTAAGCGGACAAGGATCAAGGGGAGAGCCTGATCTGAGGGAGTCCAGCAGTCTCTCAAGGTCAGAGGCTGAAAGAAGAGGAAAGTTAGAAAGAGTTTCACTAGGGAGGGGCATGTTCACAGGGTCAGGAGAAAGATGGTGAATAAGATTGTCCATTTGGAGAGATGTGTAAATATTGAGTATTTTAGTATGGAAAAAAGAAGAAATCTGATCACAAAGAGCTTGTGAGGGGACTATAGGATCAGGGTGATGAATAGAGGATAAGGTTTCCAGAATTTTAAACAAATCACCGGAAGAAGTAAGGGAGGATGTAAGATTGGAAAAGTAGGTTTGTTTTTCGGCTAGGACCGCCGCTTTGTAGTTCTTAAGGAGGATTTTATGGTGAAGCCGGCCTTCAGCGTCTGGATGAGCTCTCCAAAGCCTTTCCTGCCTCCTACATACCTGCCTCTGAATTCTCAGGGAGTCAGAGTACCAGGGTGCTGAGGGACGTTTCCTGGCACTATACACCGATTTAAGAGGGGCCAGGGTGTCCACGGCAATTACAATAATGCTTGCAAGCTCCTGTGCTGAAAGATCAATGTCCTGTGAGGAGGGGGGGCTTGAATTTAGTGATAAAGGGGATCAAAGAAAGATCAGTCAGGCCCCGGAGATTCCTCTTCTGCACCCAGCAGTCTGTAACTCCACTAGGAACTGAAAAGACACAGGGGGTGAATTCCATGGAAACCGCAAGGTGATCAGACCAATAGAGGGGAAAAAGAGGCCCTA
Source organism: Triturus cristatus (assembly GCF_964204655.1). Taxonomy (NCBI): domain Eukaryota; kingdom Metazoa; phylum Chordata; class Amphibia; order Caudata; family Salamandridae; genus Triturus; species Triturus cristatus. Next base: position 257,108,412 of record NC_140586.1, read on the forward strand.
ACTCTAACCTGGAATCATTCGTGAAGACTCCGTCTAGTGTATGGCCGGCGATGTGAGTAGGAGATGAAACCTTTTGAAGTAAGTTAAAGGAGGCCAGTGACTCCACAAGAGATAGCGTCTCACTAGTGTTGTTGCTTTCCAAATGGAAATTAAAATCCCCAAGGATAGTGAGGGAAGGCCTGTTTAGAAAGGGCTCTATGACATCCAAGAGGTCAGAGCCAAACGAGGATCTGGGGCCTGGAGGTCTGTAGACGAGAACCCCAGAAAAATTTTCTGAGGGGGAAGAGCTAAGGGAGAAAAACATGGCCTGAAAGGAGTTATTGGGAGATGGGAGAGACTCCATACGGCAGGAAAAGGCGATCTTATGTATAATGCCGATTCCGCCCTCTTTACGACCGTCTCTGTCCAGTCTAACCATAGTATAGCCATCAGGGAGGGCATTGAGCAGGTCAGGGCCTGAAGAGTCAGAGCCCCACGTTTCTGTTACGAAGACCCAAGAGGGATTCTTTTGGGACACAAAAGTCCCTGAACGCTAAGTTATTTTTAACCAGGGAGCGAGTGTTAATAAGGAAGCCTAGTTCTTTCAACGGAGGTGGGGGCTCTCGTGTCCCTTTATTCAATTGAAAATTGGTGACAGGTTCCGGGAGAGCTGATATCGACCCTTTGAGGCAATGACAGGTCAGATTACGCCGCAGTTGGTCGGGCGAGAGTGTATGATGGCAATCTAGCTGGGAGGTTCTCAGGGATTTAAAGGTACTCAGGGAGTACAGTTGGGGGCAAGCAGGAGGAACTAAGAACCGAGCAGCATCCCTGGTACCTTGCGCCTCCTTAGCGCTGACGGGCGCAGACGGGCAGGACTCTGGCATGACTCCGGCTTGAGTCCGGCCCGTCCGCAAAGAGACGTCATCCCCTTATGTAGGAAACTAGAGCGCGTCCTCGCGCTGCAATCCCCCCAATATGGCCACCAAAGCCGGAATCGCCTCTCCGTAAGCAAGCACTCAGCGCCAATCCCCCCAGCTGAGAGCTGCCCGAGAGCGAGTGGACGAGGAGGTAAGGCACACGAGGTACAATCTCAGGGGGAGATTTAGACACCAAGCGCCCAGCCCCAAAAGCTGCCAAGTGCAGGTCCAACAGTGCAATAAAAACGAGTTCAAATGAAGCAAGTCAAACATAAAAGTTAAAAATATACCAGGCAAGAGAGCAAGGAGAAACCTCCCGGCTTTTCGCCTCAGGAGGGGAAGTTAGGCTGTCTAACGCGAGCCCCGGTTCAGGGACCCCTTCTGTAGGAAACTAGAGCGCGTCCTCGTGCTGCAATCCCCCCAATATGGCCACCAAAGCCGGAATCGCCTCTCCGTAAGCAAGCACTCCAGAGGTGTCAGGGAAACAACACCCGAAGACCCCTGAGTTCCTCCTGTCTCGGTGCACAAATAAACAGAGACACGGGCTTCTCGATGGCGGCGTCAAAGACCAAGGTTTATTACTGCAGGGACACAGAAATCATAGGAACCACACAGAGGCAGAATCTAGGAGACTGTTCAAATTGCATTAAGTGGGTCGCTTCTTAAATACAAGAAAAATGTCTCGGGGCAACATTACACGAATATTTCTCATGCCCAACCCGGTATCCCAAACAGATAATAAATAAATATCAAACAATGATTAGTTGTGGGTTTTTCGGTATTCAATCAGGTCCTCTCGACAGTTTTTCATTCTTCGCCCGATCCTCCCCATCATAAAAATCGTATCCTCCCCATTGTAAAAGCCCAGAAGGAAAGGAGCAGTGCCTGGTGCAAAGGATTGCAATGTAGGATAAGAGGTGTTTATGGATCATAAACGGGCAGGGCAATCGTCTTCGGCCTTTCAGTCAGGACAACGGACACGAGAACCAGTATAGCAGGACTGGCCTCAGGCAAGGGAGGCAGCTTGATTCTGCCGAGTCATGCAGCGTCAGCCTTTCTCGGGCTCGAGCTTACGTGTCCTTAACAAGGTGATCTTGCCGGGGTCATCGTCCGTTCATTGACTATGTGAGGGCAAGAAACAAGATGGATGCCGTAACTAAAATGGATGCCGTGGTTTACAGAGAGAATGCCCTAGTTTCCAGTGAATTCGTGCTAGTTGCGCAGCGAAAACACTGTCACGTATACAATGGATCATTTGCGGTTCATTGGTACCAAAATCGTGTCAGTACTATGATACCGAATCCACGGGTTCGGATCGCTACAGAACCTCAGACCGTCCTTTTGCCCTTACATAGGCAATAACTCACTCTATGTCAGAGTCCAGTTCTATGTTCATCAGGTCACTGATATGTTGTTGTAGCATTACTCTATCCCGTGGCGTATCTCTGGAAACAGGTGGTCTTCTTATGCATGATGAAACACAAACGCTACATAAGGCAGGGCCACACTGAATAATGAGACAGCACGAGAATAAAAATACTAACGTAACACCAATGACCATTAGAACCTTCCACCCCCATGCAGATAACAGATTCCAGAACCATCCCATAAGTGACCAGTCACCTTCCTCTACGTGAATGGAGTCGGAGATTTTGTGTAGCTTAGAGATGGCCTTGTATACTGTTGGCGCATTATCTGGGATAAAAACGCAGCAACTTGATTGGATCATTTTGCATACCCCACCTCGATCTGCAAGTAACACATCGAGAACCATACGGTTCTGTAACGTCATGAGGCGATCCGCTTGAAGCTCAGCCGTTAGGTTACTAAGGGCACCCGCAGTTTCGGTAATGGTGGATTCAACTACTCGTGTTAGTTGACGCAGGTTTCTACTGTTGACCATAGGCCCCCAGAACGGAAGGTAACCTTTGAAAAAGTCTCCTGCTTCTTGGCCAGCAGTATCTTCTTTACTGAATACACCTCTCACAACTCTCGTTTTGTGATAGTCCGGTGCAGCAGTGTATGTCGGAGGTAACAGTCGAGCGATATAACATGAGCCTGAGAAGTCAGCGGGCAGCCATGTATATGCTCTGTCTTGACAAACAAAATAGGTACCCTTAGCGGCTAAGAATGCAGGGGAAGATTGTGACGGGAACACGTATGTTTCAATACAGTCACTCTTCCCCAGTCAAGCTTTCGGATTCCTCCCATTCCCTTGCAAACAGACCTGACCTTGGTGGGGTACGACCCAGATCGGAGTTGAGCTCTTATTTTTGTACTCGCCCAGAGTAATGCCATATTCTGTAATGTTCCACCCCATGTAAACTCGCAACTCATCCTTGGGAATGTGCGGAGTATTATTGACATCTCTCACCATGTCAGTGATTCCTTTTACCAAGGCTCTATTAGCAGAGTTATACCGGGTGGAACGCGGAGGTCGTGGAGGGTAGGTCTCTAGAGCATAGGCGAACATGGTCTGAAATGCCCAGAATGATCCATTATAACTAAAAGGCAGAACCAAATAAGGGATGCCTTTGTCCATGGTATGTGGTATTAAGCCACACACCCAGCAGTTTGTTGTGTTAACCACTAGTTGATGTTGGTGCAAGAGCTGAATGAAAGTGTTATTTATAAACTCAGAGCGTCGAGCTTGCTCATGAGCAGGAAAAGGGTGGAAAGAGTGAATAGTGCCAATAGTTGGGGAAACAGAAATATGAGGAGATACTGTAGACGTAACAGGTGCAAAGATCAATTGAATACCAAAAATAATTCCGCCTACTAGAGTTATAAAAACAATCAGAAGTGTCAGAGCACATTGCATTAGGAAACATTTACTGTACAATATGTCATATAATTTTGTCTTGTGCACATTTATGACTTTAACCCGTCGTAATTCAGGAAGCTCCATCTTCTACAACCGTTCGCAACGGATGATTTGTACCTGTTAGAAACTTACCTCTGTCTATCCTGGGAGTTCCCAAGACAAACAGAAGAAACCGACCTAATGTCTGATTCCCTGTAAATTAAAACAAGGCACACGTTACGACCCTACGGTAACCCAGACGGCAAGGCAAGAGGATAGTAAAAATAAAAGCAAACTTCCTGACTGTACGGGATGCAATGCGATCAAAACAGTTTTACAGTTTTCAAACAAAAAATGTAATAATGCAATGTCATCAGTTTATCACATGAGAACGTAGATTGTATCTGTACTTTCCAGGTCTTGTTTGGTCTTGAAATAGCTGGTCTGCAGGTGTAGAAATGTTCGACCCCACAGGTGACAAGTGTTCACTTTGTACGATACTCGGTTCAGGGTTCAAAGGAACAGTTCCTGCTGAAGTGTCAAAGTTCTGTGTTTCTGTTCGTGGGTGGTCCGTTAGGTACTCTGCATCACTGAAAGGGATGTGCCTAGGAACAGGTTCTGTCTCGGATACACCAATTCCCTGTCTAACCCAATTGTCATAGGGGAGTGGAAGAGGGACACGCTTCGTATGGCTGGCGTGCACCCAATTCTTCCTTCCAGCTAGGCGTACTGCAGTTCTGGTTGCGAGGAGGACCTGGAACGGGCCCACGAATCTTGGCTGAAGGTTCCGGCTACGTTCAAAGTTCCGGACCACGACCTGGTCACCGGGTTTCAACGTGTGGCCTGGACTCTCCGGCAGTTTAGGCAAGGATTCGAATACCTGTTGATGAATAAGGCTCAATTTAGCAGTCAGATCATGAAGGTAATCAATCAACATTGGGTATTCTATTTGTTTGAATTCCTTTGGCCTGGGGACTCCCCAAACATTAGCAGGGCGACCGAACACAATCTCATATGGGCTAAGCCCTACTCGAGAGAGTACAGTCGCTCTGGTGGACAGTAAAGCTAGAGGCAGTGCGTCTGGCCAAGAGAGACCAGTGGAAGCTTGAATTTTCGCAAGCTTCAGCTTCAGGGTGCCATTGTACCCTTCCACCAAACCTGCTGACTGCGGATGATTCGCACTGTGGAATTTTTGTACAATTCCTAGGCCTGCACACACACTCTTCATAACTTTCCCTACGAACTCACTTCCATTGTCTGACCAAACAATCCGTGGCATACCATACCTGGGGAAGTATTCTTTGAGGAGGATTTTGGCAGTGGACATAGCAGTGTTATCCTTTAACGGATATGCCTCAATCCATCTTGAGAAGGCACATACTACCACTAGGACATACTTAAGATTGTTACACCTGTCCATGTGGATAAAATCCAACTGAATCACTTCAAAGGGACAAGAAGGGGGAGCAAAGTGGCCAGATGGGGTTGGGGTTCCCTTGCCAGGATTATGCATCAGGCATACCATGCAGTTTTTCACCACTCTCTCCGCACACTTAGTAATTCCATCATTCTTCCATACTGGAGCTAACATTTTACATATCCCTTTCGAACTGATGTGCGCCGCTCCATGCGCCATCGTGACTACTGCAAGTACATACGCATTGGGTAACATCCAACGTTGCTGCTCAGACAGATCAATCCAACATCCACTCGAATCTATTTTACCCGTTTTCTACTTCCATTCATTCTTCTCATTTTCAGTTGCCTCATTTTGGATTGCTTTCACACTGTCAATCGTATTTTCACACATTCCTGATTCAGCAATCCATCTTGCAGACGTTGCAACGTACATTCGGCTCATCATGTTCTTGGCCGTTTCTTTAGCGACCTCATCAGCAAACGCATTCCCTCGGCCAACATCATCCGTAATCTTTCGATGTGCACTGCACTTCACAATCGCAACTTCATTCGGTAGGGTCAGGGATTCTAATAGATCGCTGACTAGTTGTCCATGTTGGATCTTAGTTCCATGGGACGTGAGAAAACCTCTTTCTTTCCAGAGACGTCCAAAACTATGTGCAACGCCGAAGGCGTACTGGCTGTCAGTAAACACATTCACTCTCTTTCCCTCAGCTAAAACACACGCTCTTGTCAATGCAATTAATTCTGCTGCTTGGGCAGAATTCTGACTCACTCTTGCAGCCTCAACAATCGTACTCAAAGTCGTAACTGCATACGCGGCCGTCACATCACCATTCTGGAGTTTAAAGCAGGACCCATCGACATATAACGTGCCGTCTGGGACTGATAACGGTGTATCTTTTAAATCAATTCTACCTTTTGTCTCTTCCTCAGTTCTGAAACAACAATCATGGGGCTCTGAATCACTCGACTCCTGAGCAGTCGGCAACAGCGTTGCTGGATTCAATATGTTGCATCGCTTGATCTGAATGTGACTTGCCAAAAGTGTCAGCTCGTAGCCTGATAATCTAGCACTGGTGAGGTGCTGAGTTTTCGTTCGATTCATGAGTGTATCCACAGCATGTGGAACCATGACTACTAACATGTTGTTCATGACTAATCCAGCAGACTGTCGAATAGACACTGCGGCTGCTGCCGTGGCTCTCAAACAACTTGGCAATGCTCTGGCTACCGGATCTAACGTGGATGAAAAATATGCACAAGGCCGCTGCTTGTCGCCAAATTGTTGCGTTAATACGCTCAATGCACAACCTTCTTTTTCATGGACATATAGTGTAAACGGCTTACTGTAGTCAGGAGTACCCAACACAGGAGCTGAACACAGCGCATCACGTAAGTCAGAGAAACTCTGTTGACATTCATCAGACCATGGCAAAGGGTATAAGGGAGAGTAGCCCAGAACCACATTTGACAACCTACTGAATCCATGGAGGTACGACTCATGCAGCTTGGAGCACCAAGAAGACCACAACAACCCCCGCCCCCAGGACCACCACAGAGGCAGCGCAAAAAAGACAGAGGGTCTATCGTAAACGCATCACCCTGATAGACCTAACAACAGAGGATGTGATAGCCCACTACAGGCTGAAAAGGTCCTCCATCCTCGCCATATTGACCCAGATAACCCCCAGGCTGCAGGCACTAACACAGCATTGCACCAACATCCCTCCTCAGACGAAGCTTCTAGCAGTGTTGCACATGTTGGCCTCAGGTAGCTTCCAACCAACCACTGCCAGAGTTGGGGGAGTCTCCCAGTCATCCTTTTCAAGGTTCCTCCCAAATGTCTTGGATGCCATCATCAGCTTGATGCAACAGCACCTACGCTTCCCCAACACTACTCAAGAACAGCTTGACACCAAACAAGGCTTCTATGCCATTGCTGGCTTTCCCCATGTGTTGGGGGCAATTGACTGCACCCATGTCCTACTTGTGCCTCCTGTGGACACTGCACACATTTATCGGTACAGGAAGCACACACATTCCATGAACGTGCACGCAACCGTGGACAGCCGTGGCTTGTTCACCAATGTCATAGACAAGTTTCCAGGGAGTGTGCATGACTCCTACATCTTCCGTCAGTCCATCATCAACCAGCGGTTTGAGAATAGCACATATGGAAATGGACTGCTTGTTGGAGAGTACAAACTGAACATACCACACACATCAAGTCCACAATCATGTAGCACACAAATGTGAGAATGCACATGTAGCAAATGTCATACAACATGCCTTGAAATATGTCCACCCACCATACACAAGAACCCAGGGGACTGCGTTCACTGAGGGTAGCCTTGTAGACAAACTTCCATTCAAGGTCCTGCCCCTCCGTCACACAGCTGCAAATGCTGGGAGAGGTGGGAACCAAGTAGCTATGATGGAGGGTCAGGACCAATGAGGAAAGTGTGAACACAAGCCCAAGTGTGGTGGCGTTGTTCTGCATAGTCAAGAGCTTGCAGAGCAGAGACTGTCAGGGCGTGTCTGTATCCCAGTCTGATGTAAATTAGTGCGTTGGTGACTGTATTCTTGAAATTGGGGGGATCTATTTTAAGCTCTTACAGAGGATGCGGAGGGTGTTGAAGTAGCTGGTTGTGATTGGGGTGACCTGTTGGTACATGGAGAGGAGGGATTTGAGTACGATACCCAGGTCTCTGACGTGTAGGCAAAGTGTTGGATAGCATTAGGGTTAAAATGACTATTCCCACTCCAGGGAGTGCAACAGTAGGGAAAGTGTTGGATAGCGTAGGGGTAAAAATTACTATTCACACTCCAGTGAGTGCAACAGTAGGGAAAGTGTTGGATAGCGAAGGGATACAAATTACTATTCCCACTCCAGGGAGTGCAACAATAGGGAAAGTTTCCCGGTCCAGACCGCAATGGATCCAGCTCTTCACGTCTTTCCAGTGCTGTACCTGATACATCATCAGCAACTCATGGACCGTCGTGGACGCCGCCGCAGGTACGCAGCAAAACAATCCCGCCCACAACACACAACTCATGGTCTGATACAGGGTCCCTGGCCACACCAGACACCTGGTGGGGACAGGAAAACATCCACAAGTGTACCCACACAGTCCCTACCTGCCACCAAGTCACCCCTCCGCAGCCAGGTCACACATCACCGGGATCTCCAAGTAATGTCCCGGTCACGTCACCGCAGCGGTGTAGACAAGGGAAAACATGCATACAATGCAGAAGGCAGGGCCAGCACCAGGCATGGGCAGGGCACAAAGTACACAGGGCCACACCTCCACACTCCACACACTGCCCCCCCCCCCTGAATGGACATGCCATGTGCACCTCCCTGTGCACCCCCATTCCCAACAACAAGCTAGGTGAATCCACACCATGTACCACACAACAAACAACTAGGGAGACAGCCACAGCAGGAGTGGCTGCAGATGAACACACAGCACAGAAGCACAGGCCCAGGGCAACACACACACTACAACAACACCACAGTCATGGCAAGAAAGCTGAGTACAAGCACAAAATGAACACACATACATACAATCAACAAACATCCTACTGGACACACAGCCTGCCAAGTCACACAGACATACCCCACACTGACACACAGCCAGATACACACACCACATGCCACCAGCAATGGAGCACAAAACATAGGAAAGCCAAAGTGAGGTGCACACAAATGGGAGGCCAAGGAGACAACCAACAAGCACGTGTACATCACATGCAAGACAAGTAACAGAGAACAACACCCTCACCCCATCAAAGCACACATGGCTGGCACAGTGAGTGAACTCAAACACAGTCACCCAGTGCTTCAACTCAGGGAGACAGCAAGGCAACCCGTGTATAGGCACAGGGATGAAAGGAAGGCCCTGAAGTCAACAGCCACACATATGTACACAACTTCACAGGAGTATGCTAGCAGCACAACACACAGGGCACATTGACAAACTTCATGACTGTCAAACACAAGTAGGATTCTCCACACATTCCCCCCCTCACACCTACCTCACACAAACCCAGTGCCAGACACACAGAAGGGTGTCAATGATGTCCAGTCAATACACAGACAAACAATCACACTCCCTGGGGCGATCCACAAATATCACACACACACAGGGATGCCAGAACCGATGTCTGCACAAAAACTACAATGGTCCCTAGAAGGAAGAATTTTTTAAAGCAAAATGAATATAGACTCAGTCGTTACTATATTGGCTTGACTTGCCCAGCCGGACAGAGGTCTAATATTTACTTTTAAACAATTTAAAACAATTAGTACAGACAGTACATAAAGTGGGACACGTCCGTCTGATTCCGCGATCGAGCCACAGCTTCTAATCGGCGATCGAGCCATCCAAGATACATAATTATACCTACCTTTTACCGGGCTAAATCCCGAAGAATTCTACTGGCTAATATGCTCTACCTAACAGGCATGTACCTTATGTTCTGATGATGAACCGCCCATTCTCTCCACGGTTCGAAACGCCGTCGACACCTTGATACACCTTATACGAAAAACTGTTATTTCTTTCTTTGTAAAGGTGTTTTTTGTGATTTGTTCCTCACAATTCTGTGTATACTCATGTGAAACAAACCAATTAGCATTGCCTGAGCCTCCTGTTGTTCACCGTTCTCTCTTGTACTTTATGGCTAAGTAGGACACAGGCTTGTGTCCCACTTTATGTACTGTCTGTACTAATTGTTTTAAATTGTTTAAAAGTAAATATTAGACCTCTCTCCGGCTGGGCAAGTCAAGCCACTATAGTAACGACTGAGTCTATATTCATTTTGCTTTAAAAAATTCTTCCTTCTAGGGACCATTGTTGTCTAGAATAATTAACTCCCAAAGGTCCCTGATCCATTACCTTTGGGTTCCCTTGTTGTTTAAAATATGCACAAAAACAACAGCCTAACACATAACTCAACAGAAACACACACAGAACCACAACAAGACCAGACATGACCTCTGCAGCCAAACTGCGGGAAGGCAATGGGAGCATAGACACTACAGGAGTGCACAACCACATCAGTCAGGAACAATGCACAGACAACATACCACGACACACACAAGAAGTGCACCATCAGAGAACAACACAGCCACATCAAACACAACAGATGCACATGCCAATCAATCACATAGCAAACACAGCAGGACATCAGGGGATGCACACCAGGCCAGGGCAAGGCAACATACACCCACAGCACTGCATGCACAACAAGCAGTGGGTGCACACAAAACATATCAGTCCCACACAGATATGAGTGACACACCATGAAAACCCACAGCAACAAGCAAAACAGCACACAGACAACATCACACTAGGAAGTCTAGCAGTACCCCAGCATACACATATACACCTAACACACCACCCACAGATGCACAAGTCTGGGACACAAAAGTGGAAACAACTTGACCAGAGGACTGGCCAGCACAGACAGTTGAACTGCACATGAGCAACCATGACTGCTGAACAGTACTACAACAACACAGATAACCAATTGGGGAAATGCCATGAGTGGCACAGTGCTCCTGGACAAAGATCTGCACCGCAAAGCACAGTGTCACAAATGAAGTGATGGGGAGGCACACACAGAGGCAACACAAGGGGGCAGCTGACATCAAAGTGAAGTGGTGTGCACTTCAGTAGTGGACATAGCAGGCGTGCACCATACACAAATAGAGGGAGTGCTGACTCACAATGTCAAGGCATCTGAAGAACAGATAGGGGATGGTATGACACCACACACCACATGCCACACTGGAGGCAACAAAGTACCATGTGACAGCAATGCATGAGCACATCACACCCACAATGTGTGTGTGGTTGAGCCGGTATGCACAGTGAGTACAAACAGTATCAAGACACACGGCTGTTCAACAAAATAAAAGCCTGACTTGCCAGTCACACACTCTGCATACTCACAATTGGCTAAAGCAACAAGTAGGAGTCAGCCAGAACTGCAAGGACACTACACAGTACACAACATCACAATCACAGCCCTGAACAACCACACAAACAGGCACTTTACTCCTGGGTGACACATGTGTGCAGTTGACTTTGCAGGGGCACACACACATCAACACTCAAGGCAAACACACCCCCTTCACACTGCTCACTTCTTGACCACCCAAGTACACACATTGAAAGTAACCCATGTGACTAGGATGACTGACCATCACACCATGACTATACACCTACACTGCTGGGCACACAGAAAGTAAGAACACACATATATGATGATCGTGGCCAGCCTGCCTGCAATCGAGTGGAAAGAATCACACACTGTGCTGGCAGTGCCCCCAAACCTGACATGTGTACAACATAGCTAACATGAAGAAAGAATGATAATGATAACGTTATTTCATCGTACACCACCATCATTGCACCCACAAGCATCAGAGTCAGGAGGAAATGAAGTCCCTATCACACCCGTAAAGACTAGAAAAAGTGAGACAAGCCATTGGCAATGTTGCAGTGGCATACAGAGCATGTGGCACAGTAAACCATATACACACAGGAAAGACTTTATTCAGTAAGGACACTGACAAAACAGACAACAGGAGCAACCGTCTTTATTCACAAATTGCACAGATAGGCCCCGTTAGAGAAGAAAAAGGCACAAAATGCAGACATGGTCATGAGAAGCTGCACAGGCAGGGGGCAAACAGCAAGGCCAGTGGTCAGTCCAAGGTGCAGGATGAGTCCATGAGAAGCTGCACAGGCAGGGGGCAAACAGCAAGGCCAGTGGCCAGTCCAAGGTACAGACTGAGTCCATCAGAAGCTGCACAGGGAATGTGTGCAACTGTACACTGCCATGATCAGCAACACAGTCTGTGGTGTCACGATGGGCAGCACAGTCCCTGCTGTGGGAGAGACAGGTGTGTGAGGTTGACCAACATTCAGACTTGGCTGTCAGTCGGACTGGGAGCTGGATGTTTGTCGGGAACATTTGGAGCACTTCACTGGGGAGAGAGAGGCCCAGCTGAGGTACAGCTATCAGTGGCTTTGGAAGCCAGAGATTGATTGATTGATTGAACAGAGATTTGTAATGCGCAACTTTGCCCAAAGGCGTCAAGGCGCAAATGATGAAAACAACAATCAGCCAAATATAAAGGGAAAAGAGAGCATTAGAGATAGGACTCAGAAAAAAGGAAGGTTTTAAGAGCTCGACGAAACAGAGAAAAGGAATCCTGATTCCTTAGATCGGGAGGGAGCTCGTTCCAGAGTCTGGGGGCGAGGGCAAAAAAGGCCCTACCTCCCCACCTTGCCTTGGCAAAACGGGGGGCCGTGAGCAACTTCATACTTGAGGATCGAAGGGCTCTACCTGGGGCGTAATACGACACCAGAGACCTAATGCCCTCTGCATCTGCGTCATGAAGAGCCCGATAGATGATAATCAGGGTTTTAAATTTTATCCTGGCATGAACAGGGAGCCAGTGAAGATGTTTCCTGATGGCAGTCCCAGAGGAGCGTCTGGGGGCGTTGACAACAAACCTTGCTGCCGCGTTCTGGACAACTTGCAGCCGATGAACCAGGTTGTTGCTCATCCCAAGATAGAGGGCATTGCAATAGTCCAGGCGCGAGGACAGAAGAGCAACCGAGACTTGTTTCCGGGCATCGGGGGAAAGGTAATGAGTAAGCTTTCTCAACACCCTCAGCACCCCACAGCAAGTGGAAACAGTCCTATTCACTTGCTTGTCAAAGGCCAGAGAGGTGTCAAATAGGACCCCCAAATTACGGGCAACAGAAGAGGGTTGTGGGCAGATTCCCAGAGCCGACGGCCACCAGTCGGATGACCAGACCTCTTTGTTTCCCCCAAAGACCAGAATTTCGGTCTTCTCCCCATTCAACTTTAGAAAATCTGATGTCATCCAATCTGCCACGGCTCCCATACAGTTCCTAAAGTTGGAATCGACCGATTGTGACAGGGAGACCATGATTTGGGTATTGTCGGCATAGGAAAGAACTTCCAATCCAAAAGATCTAACAAGCCTGGAAAGAGGGGCCACATAAACGTTGAAGAGGGTAGGGCTCAAAGAAGAGCCCTGGGGGACCCCACAATGCAATGGCTTGGCAGTGGAGAGGAAGTCGCCCAACTTTACCTTTTTCTCCCTATTATTAAGAAAGGAGGTAAGGAGACTGAGGGCCATCCCCTCCACCCCCATCTCACCTAGTCGGGAAGCCAAGATGGTGGGAGACAAGGTGTCAAATGCGGCTGTAAGGTCAAGCAGGATCAGAAGCGTAGTCTGACCCCTGTCGACCTTAGCACGGATGTTATTGACCACTACTGTGAGAGCTGACTCAGTACTGTGCTCCTTTCTGAAACCATGCTGAGATGGATCAAGCAGGCCGATTTTATCAAGAAAGGAGCTGAGATGAAAATTCAAGTGAGCCTCCAACATCTTGGCAGGAGCAGGGAGGAGGGAGATAGGACGAAGGTTCTTTAAAGTCCCAGGGTCCAAAGTGGCCTTTTTTAGGAGGGGCTTCACAATAGCGGTTTTCCAGGGGGCTGGAAAAGTCCCACTGGAGATAGCCCTATTCATAACCATCAGTATAGGGGGAATTAAGGTAGCCCTGCAGTTTTTTAAGATCTTAAGCGGACAAGGATCAAGGGGAGAGCCTGATCTGAGGGAGTCCAGCAGTCTCTCAAGGTCAGAGGCTGAAAGAAGAGGAAAGTTAGAAAGAGTTTCACTAGGGAGGGGCATGTTTACAGGGTCAGGAGAAAGATGGTGAATAAGATTGTCCATTTGGAGAGATGTGTAAATATTGAGTATTTTAGTATGGAAAAAAGAAGAAATCTGATCACAAAGAGCTTGTGAGGGGACTATAGGATCAGGGTGATGAATAGAGGATAAGGTTTCCAGAACTTTAAACAAATCACCGGAAGAAGTAAGGGAGGATGTAAGATTGGAAAAGTAGGTTTGTTTTTCGGCTAGGACCGCCGCTTTGTAGTTCTTAAGGAGGATTTTATGGTGAAGCCGGCCTTCAGCGTCTGGATGAGCTCTCCAAAGCCTTTCCTGCCTCCTACATACCTGCCTCTGAATTCTCAGGGAGTCAGAGTACCAGGGTGCTGAGGGACGTTTCCTGGCACTATACACCGATTTAAGAGGGGCCAGGGTGTCCACTGCAATTACAATAATGCTTGCAAGCTCCTGTGCTGAAAGATCAATGTCCTGTGAGGAGGGGGGGCTTGAATTTAGTGATAAATGGGATCAAAGAAAGATCAGTCAGGCCCCGGAGATTCCTCTTCTGCACCCAGCAGTCTGTAACTCCACTAGGAACTGAAAAGACACAGGGGGTGAATTCCATGGAAACCGCAAGGTGATTAGACCAAGAGAGGGGAAAAAGAGGCCCTAACTCTAACCTGGAATCATTCGTGAAGACTCCGTCTAGTGTATGGCCGGCGATGTGAGTAGGAGATGAAACCTTTTGAAGTAAGTTAAAGGAGGCCAGTGACTCCACAAGAGATAGCGTCTCACTAGAGTTGTTGCTTTCCAAATGGAAATTAAAATCCCCAAGGATAGTGAGGGAAGGCCTGTTTAGAAAGGGCTCTATGACATCCAAGAGGTCAGAGCCAAACGAGGATCTGGGGCCTGGAGGTCTGTAGACGAGAACCCCAGAAAAATTTTCTGAGGGGGAAGAGCTAAGGGAGAAAAACATGGCCTGAAAGGAGTTATTGGGAGATGGGAGAGACTCCATACGGCAGGAAAAGGCGATCTTATGTATAATGCCGATTCCGCCCTCTTTACGACCGTCTCTGTCCAGTCTAACCATAGTATAGCCATCAGGGAGGGCATTGAGCAGGTCAGGGCCTGAAGAGTCAGAGCCCCACGTTTCTGTTACGAAGACCCAAGAGGGATTCTTTTGGGACACAAAGTCCCTGAACGCTAAGTTATTTTTAACCAGGGAGCGAGTGTTAATAAGGAAGCCTAGTTCTTTCAACGGAGGTGGGGGCTCTCGTGTCCCTTTATTCAATTGAAAATTGGTGACAGGTTCCGGGAGAGCTGATATCGACCCTTTGAGGCAATGACAGGTCAGATTACGCCGCAGTTGGTCGGGCGAGAGTGTATGATGGCAATCTAGCTGGGAGGGTCTCAGGGATTTAAAGGTACTCAGGGAGTACAGTCGGGGGCAAGCAGGAGGAACTAAGAACCGAGCAGCATCCCTGGTACCTTGCGCCTCCTTAGCGCTGACGGGCGCAGACGGGCAGGACTCTGGCATGACTCCGGCTTGAGTCCGGCCCGTCCGCAAAGAGACGTCATCCCCTTATGTAGGAAACTAGAGCGCGTCCTCGCGCTGCAATCCCCCCAATATGGCCACCAAAGCCGGAATCGCCTCTCCGTAAGCAAGCACTCAGCGTCAATCCCCCCAGCTGAGAGCTGCCCGAGAGCGAGTGGACGAGGAGGTAAGGCACACGAGGTACAATCTCAGGGGGAGATTTAGACACCAAGCGCCCAGCCCCAAAAGCTGCCAAGTGCAGGTCCAACAGTGCAATAAAAACGAGTTCAAATGAAGCAAGTCAAACATAAAAGTTAAAAATATACCAGGCAAGAGAGCAAGGAGAAACCTCCCGGCTTTTCGCCTCAGGAGGGGAAGTTAGGCTGTCTAACGCGAGCCCCAGTTCAGGGACCCCTTCTGTAGGAAACTAGAGCGCGTCCTCGTGCTGCAATCCCTCCAATATGGCCACCAAAGCCGGAATCGCCTCTCCGTAAGCAAGCACTCCAGAGGTGTCAGGGAAACAACACCCGAAGACCCCTGAGTTCCTCCTGTCTCGGTGCACAAATAAACAGAGACACGGGCTTCTCGATGGCGGCGTCAAAGACCAAGGTTTATTACTGCAGGGACACAGAAATCATAGGAACCACACAGAGGCAGAATCTAGGAGACTGTTCAAATTGCATTAAGTGGGTCGCTTCTTAAATACAAGAAAAATGTCTCGGGGCAACATTACACGAATATTTCTCATGCCCAACCCGGTATCCCAAACAGATAATAAATAAATATCAAACAATGATTAGTTGTGGGTTTTTCGGTATTCAATCAGGTCCTCTCGACAGTTTTTCATTCTTCGCCCGATCCTCCCCATCATAAAAATCGTATCCTCCCCATTGTAAAAGCCCAGAAGGAAAGGAGCAGTGCCAGGTGCAAAGGATTGAAATGTAGGATAAGAGGTGTTTATGGATCATAAACGGGCAGGGCAATCGTCTTCGGCCTTTCAGTCAGGACAACGGACACGAGAACCAGTATAGCAGGACTGGCCTCAGGCAAGGGAGGCAGCTTGATTCTGCCGAGTCATGCAGCGTCAGCCTTTCTCGGGCTCGAGCTTACGTGTCCTTAACAAGGTGATCTTGCCGGGGTCATCGTCCGTTCATTGACTATGTGAGGGCAAGAAACATGATGGATGCCGTAACTAAAATGGATGCCGTGGTTTACAGAGAGAATGCCCTAGTTTCCAGTGAATTCGTGCTAGTTGCGCAGCGAAAACACTGTCACGTATACAATGGATCATTTGCAGTTCATTGGTACCAAAATCGTGTCAGTACTATGATACCGAATCCACGGGTTCGGATCGCTACAGAACCTCAGACCGTCCTTTTGCCCTTACATAGGCAATAACTCACTCTATGTCAGAGTCCAGTTCTATGTTCATCAGGTCACTGATATGTTGTTGTAGCATTACTCTATCCCGTGGCGTATCTCTGGAAACAGGTGGTCTTCTTATGCATGATGAAACACAAACGCTACATAAGGCAGGGCCACACTGAATAATGAGACAGCACGAGAATAAAAATACTAACGTAACACCAATGACCATTAGAACCTTCCACCCCCATGCAGATAACAGATTCCAGAACCATCCCATAAGTGACCAGTCACCTTCCTCTACGTGAATGGAGTCGGAGATTTTGTGTAGCTTAGAGATGGCCTTGTATACTGATGGCGCATTATCTGGGATAAAAACGCAGCAACTTGATTGGATCATTTTGCATACCCCACCTCGATCTGCAAGTAACACATCGAGAACCATACGGTTCTGTAACGTCATGAGGCGATCCGCTTGAAGCTCAGCCGTTAGGTTACTAAGGGCACCCGCAGTTTCGGTAATGGTGGATTCAACTACTCGTGTTAGTTGACGCAGGTTTCTACTGTTGACCATAGGCCCCCAGAACGGAAGGTAACCTTTGAAAAAGTCTCCTGCTTCTTGGCCAGCAGTATCTTCTTTACTGAATACACCTCTCACAACTCTCGTTTTGTGATAGTCCGGTGCAGCAGTGTATGTCGGAGGTAACAGTCGAGCGATATAACATGAGCCTGAGAAGTCAGCGGGCAGCCATGTATATGCTCTGTCTTGACAAACAAAATAGGTACCCTTAGCGGCTAAGAATGCAGGGGAAGATTGTGACGGGAACACATATGTTTCAATACAGTCACTCTTCCCCAGTCGAGCTTTCGGATTCCTCCCATTCCCTTGCAAACAGACCTGACCTTGGTGGGGTACGACCCAGATCGGAGTTGAGCTCTTATTTTTGTTCTCGCCCAGAGTAATGCCATATTCTGTAATGTTCCACCCCATGTAAACTCGCAACTCATCCTTGGGAATGTACGGAGTATTATTGACATCTCTCACCATGTCAGTGATTCCTTTAACCAAGGCTCTATTAGCAGAGTTATACCGGGTGGAACGCGGAGGTCGTGGAGGGTAGGTCTCTAGAGCATAGGCGAACATGGTCTGAAATGCCCAGAATGATCCATTATAACTGAAAGGCAGAACCAAATAAGGGATGCCTTTGTCCATGGTATGTGGTATTAAGCCACACACCCAGCAGTTTGTTGTGTTAACCACTAGTTGATGTTGGTGCAAGAGCTGAATGAAAGTGTTATTTATAAACTCAGAGCGTCGAGCTTGCTCATGAGCAGGAAAAGGGTGGAAAGAGTGAATAGTGCCAATAGTTGGGGAAACAGAAATATGAGGAGATACTGTAGACGTAACAGGTGCAAAGATCAATTGAATACCAAAAATAATTCCGCCTACTAGAGTTATAAAAACAATCAGAAGTGTCAGAGCACATTGCATTAGGAAACATTTACTGTACAATATGTCATATAATTTTGTCTTGTGCACATTTATGACTTTAACCCGTCGTAATTCAGGAAGCTCCATCTTCTACAACCGTTCGCAACGGATGATTTGTACCTGTTAGAAACTTACCTCTGTCTATCCTGGGAGTTCCCAAGACAAACAGAAGAAACCGACCTAATGTCTGATTCCCTGTAAATTAAAACAAGGCACACGTTACGACCCTACGGTAACCCAGACGGCAAGGCAAGAGGATAGTAAAAATAAAAGCAAACTTCCTGACTGTACGGGATGCAATGCGATCAAAACAGTTTTACAGTTTTCAAACAAAAAATGTAATAATGCAATGTCATCAGTTTATCACATGAGAACGTAGATTGTATCTGTACTTTCCAGGTCTTGTTTGGTCTTGAAATAGCTGGTCTGCAGGTGTAGAAATGTTCGACTCCACAGGTGACAAGTGTTCACTTTGTACGATACTCGGTTCAGGGTTCAAAGGAACAGTTCCTGCTGAAGTGTCAAAGTTCTGTGTTTCTGTTCGTGGGTGGTCCGTTAGGTACTCTGCATCACTGAAAGGGATGTGCCTAGGAACAGGTTCTGTCTCGGATACACCAATTCCCTGTCTAACCCAATTGTCATAGGGGAGTGGAAGAGGGACACGCTTCGTATGGCTGGCGTGCACCCAATTCTTCCTTCCAGCTAGGCGTACTGCAGTTCTGGTTGCGAGGAGGACCTGGAACGGGCCCACGAATCTTGGCTGAAGGTTCCGGCTACGTTCAAAGTTCCGGACCACGACCTGGTCACCGGGTTTCAACGTGTGGCCTGGACTCTCCGGCAGTTTAGGCAAGGATTCGAATACCTGTTGATGAATAAGGCTCAATTTAGCAGTCAGATCATGAAGGTAATCAATCAACATTGGGTATTCTATTTGTTTGAATTCCTTTGGCCTGGGTACTCCCCAAACATTAGCAGGGCGACCGAACACAATCTCATATGGGCTAAGCCCTACTCGAGAGTGTACAGTCGCTCTGGTGGACAGTAAAGCTAGAGGCAGTGCGTCTGGCCAAGAGAGACCAGTGGAAGCTTGAATTTTCGCAAGCTTCAGCTTCAGGGTGCCATTGTACCCTTCCACCAAACCTGCTGACTGCGGATGATTCGCACTGTGGAATTTTTGTACAATTCCTAGACCTGCACACACACTCTTCATAACTTTCCCTACGAACTCACTTCCATTGTCTGACCAAACAATCCGTGGCATACCATACCTGGGGAAGTATTCTTTGAGGAGGATTTTGACAGTGGACATAGCAGTGTTATCCTTTAACGGATATGCCTCAATCCATCTTGAGAAGGCACATACTACCACTAGGACATACTTAAGATTGTTACACCTGTCCATGTGGATAAAATCCAACTGAATCACTTCAAAGGGACAAGAAGGGGGAGCAAAGTGGCCAGATGGGGTTGGGGTTCCCTTGCCAGGATTATGCATCAGGCATACCATGCAGTTTATCACCACTCTCTCCGCACACTTAGTAATTCCATCATTCTTCCATACTGGAGCTAACATTTTACATATCCCTTTCGAACTGATGTGCGCCGCTCCATGCGCCATCGTGACTACTGCAAGTACATACCTATTGGGTAACATCCAACGTTGCTGCTCAGACAGATCAATCCAACATCCACTCGAATCTATTTTACCCGTTTTCTCCTTCCATTCATTCTTCTCATTTTCAGTTGCCTCATTTTGGATTGCTTTCACACTGTCAATCGTATTTTCACACATTCCTGATTCAGCAATCCATCTTGCAGACGTTGCAACGTACATTCGGCTCATCATGTTCTTGGCCGTTTCTTTAGCGACCTCATCAGCAAACGCATTCCCTTGGCCAACATCATCCGTAATCTTTCGATGTGCACTGCACTTCACAATCGCAACTTCATTCGGTAGGGTCAGGGATTCTAATAGATCGCTGACTAGTTGTCCATGTTGGATCTTAGTTCCATGGGATGTGAGAAAACCTCTTTCTTTCCAGAGACGTCCAAAACTATGTGCAACGCCGAAGGCGTACTGGCTGTCAGTAAACACATTCACTCTCTTTCCCTCAGCTAAAACACACGCTCTTGTCAATGCAATTAATTCTGCTGCTTGGGCAGAATTCTGACTCACTCTTGCAGCCTCAACAATCGTACTCAAAGTCGTAACTGCATACGCGGCCGTCACATCACCATTCTGGAGTTTAAAGCAGGACCCATCGACATATAACGTGCCGTCTGGGACTGATAACGGTGTATCTTTTAAATCAATTCTACCTTTTGTCTCTTCCTCAGTTCTGAAACAACAATCATGGGGCTCTAAATCACTCGACTCCTGAGCAGTCGGCAACAGCGTTGCTGGATTGAATATGTTGCATCGCTTGATCTGAATGTGACTTGCCAAAAGTGTCAGCTCGTAGCCTAATAATCTAGCACTGGTGAGGTGCTGAGTTTTCGTTCGATTCATGAGTGTATCCACAGCATGTGGAACCATGACTACTAACATGTTGTTCATGACTAATCCAGCAGACTGTCGAATAGACACTGCGGCTGCTGCCGTGGCTCTCAAACAACTTGGCAATGCTCTGGCTACCGGATCTAACGTGGATGAAAAATATGCACAAGGCCGCTGCTTGTCGCCAAATTGTTGCGTTAATACGCTCAATGCACAACCTTCTTTTTCATGGACATATAGTGTAAACGGCTTACTGTAGTCAGGAGTACCCAACACAGGAGCTGAACACAGCGCATCACGTAAGTCAGAGAAACTCTGTTGACATTCATCAGACCATGGCAAAGGGCTCGGAACACCTTTTCCAGTCAGGGCTACCAATGGTTTTGCCATGAGAGAAAAATTTGGAATCCATTGCCTGCAGTATGACGTAATACCCAAAAACGCACGCACTTCTCTCTGTGTGCTTGGTACAGTCATCTGCGAAATTGCTTTGATTCTCTCTGGGGTCAACCTTCTTCCCTCCTTTGACAAAAGATGACCTAAGTAGGTCACTTCTTGGCAACAATATTGCAGTTTAGAAGGTGACACCTTGTGATGTAAATCGGACAAATGACGTAATAAAGAAATAGTAGCTGCTTTGCAAGTTTCCTTGTCGTCAGCGGCTAGCAAAAGATCGTCTACGTATTGGATCAGAGCAACACCATGAGGAAGTACAAGGGCATCTAATTGACTCTTTAATGCTTGACTGTAAATTGAAGGGCTCTCACAATAACCTTGTGGAGCGCGTTTGAATCTGAAACTGCGACCTCCTAAGGAGAAACCAAAAATGTCTCTACTTTCTTCGGCTATCGGAATGCTGAAAAAGGCATTTTTCAAATCGATCACTGTGAACCATGATGCCGATGCAGGAATCAACGTCAGTAATGCAGTGATATCTGGTACCACTGGAAACTGTGGAATCACAATTTTGTTAACCTCTCTGAGGTCAATCACAAATCTGTAGATTGGAGGTTTGGAAGGATCAGTGCGTTTCAAAATGGGCAGGACAGGACTATTGCAGACATTTCCTCTCGTTTCTTCTATCATATCCTTTTGTATCAAGTCTTTTACAATCAGTAAAAGTGCTTGTTCACCTTCATTTGAAATCCGATACTGTGGGATTCGTGGAAATTTAACATTCGCTTTTAGACTTATCACGTAAGGGGGAATTTCCAAGAGACCTACATCGTTAGGACCAGTCGCCCAAAGAGTATCGGGGAGAGAACGCAGCTCCGGTGGGAGCTTATCCATCGACATGTACATCGGAGAGATGACTCTTTTGCCTAATGTGAGCTGTACTCCCGAAGGAGAACAGTACAGTGTCGCATGCAGGCGTTTCAACAGGTCTAAACCAAGCAGATTCTCATTACAACCGGTTGTTAGGATAAGGGGTGCTTCTAGCTCGCATGGCCCAACAGAGATAGATAAAGGACTAGACACAGGATTGTGAACAGGGGCGCCTGAGAAACCTACTGAAGTGTTCGTTAAGCCGGACAAAGGTGCGCCAGGGAGTTTTGCACGCATGATTGAACTTTTTGCCGCACCAGTATCCAGCAGAAACGGTTCGACCACGCCTGAGGTAACTACTGCGACATAAGGTCCACTCTGATCAACTGGAACTGATACTACTCCCTCTCTTTGCCTGCGGCTGTCCTATTGCTCGCTTCTATGGATCTCTTCATTATGATCGTAGTAATCTTCAACATGATACTGTGGAGATCTACCTGGTTGCGTAGGTTGTATATTTCGCTGGTCGAAATAATTCGGTTGGCGATCAGCCTGTGGTGTCATCGTACCACGCCCTCTACCTCTAGGAGCTTGCGTAAACCCAACATCACCTCTCTGAGCTGGGATACCACTAGTTTGTGGGTGTAGTACTGGACACTCATTCTTATAATGACCCTCCTTTTTACAATAGGCACACTGATTCCATGCTAACTGTTGTCGGGGAAAATTATAATTAAATCTTTGGGTCGTCCCTTGCTGGAATTGTGGTTGCTGTTGAAACTGGAGTCGCTGCTGTGAATCTGACTGATTCGAACGAGGCGGATATGCTTGTTGCAAAAGAACTTTGGTTTTTAAATCTTTCGTTTTCTTTTCTGATTTTTCCTTCTCTTCTTTCTCTCTATTCTCGTAGTACTGTGCGGTTGCAAGTATCTGTGCTGTCGTCGACACTGCCCATGCACTTTCTGAATCCTTTAACTTGTTACTAAGCTCAGGTAATAAATTAAACACGAACTTATCAACAAACAACCTCTGACCTCCCTCGGTACTCATATCTTGCCCACTGTGGTCTACGAAAGTCTCTTCAAATCTAGTGAAGAAGTCAGAGACGCTTTCGTCCTTCTTTTGCTTGCATGCTGATAGTTTATCCCAATTTACTCGCAACGCTGGCATCAGCGTTTTCATCAGATTAATTATTCTGCCAGGTAAGTCAGCAATCAGAGGTTCAGGTTTAGCTCCGCCAACCTGCTGTGCGTCTGCCGCTACGATAGCTGGCCAATCACCTCCTAAGGCGACTGGGTGGTTCTCTTGCCGAATCTTGGCCCATATAGGCTGTGGCACTACATTACCAAATAGCATTTCGATGTCTGCCAAATTCATGATACATGCTTGAACTGTCTGTGTTAATTCTTTGTAATAACCAGCAGGATTTTTACGCGGGTCTGGCAATGCTTGTTTTACCGCTAGTACTTCAGCTCGCTTCCAAGGGATGTGTATCCACACTCTCTGGAATTGTGCTGGAGCAGCTACAATATTATTAGCCCCATCAGCAGCGACTGCTTCGCGCCATATGGGCGGAACTTCCCTCATCGGATACTGACCTCGCCTTTTTCTAGTTATCGGTGTACCATCAGGGTCTCTTGTCGCCCTAAAAGGGGACTCGTCCCTATAAGCTAAAATCAATTCTATTGCTCTCCCTACTTCTGAACCTATCACCATTCCTGCAGCGAATTTCTGCTGAATATTTATTAAATCAGAGGGGACCGTATCTAAGTCATCATCTTCCCATTCTTCACGCACAAGAGTACACATCACGTCAAAAACATAACGTTGAGTTGGTTCATTCCATTGCATAAATGTGTCTAACACTCTTCGTGCATCATACTTCGCAGCTTTCGACATCCACCTAAGAGCTGTCGAATCTAACGTGTCTCATTCCTCGGGACCAGGAAGCTGGCTACGTCTCTGTATAGAGTCAGAAACGGGGGTCCCAATTAAAGACCTGTAGAGAGGAGTTAAGATATTAGTTACAGAGTCGGTTATCTTCCGACGAACGGAAAGCGGAGTCAGAATGTTTACAGGGTTCGGGAGCAGAGCAGCTGGAGCAGATGATATAGTGAGGGTGGGTGTAGCAGGTAAAGCAGTTTGTGAAACGACAGGCAAAGGCGGAACAGGCGACCCAGGGAGAGGGGGTGCCGTAGGATCATTGATCACGGGAAAGACAGGAGCTGGATTCAAAGGAAGTGGAGCACCTATTCCATGCTGACCAGCAGCTGGCTGTACAACAGGTAGTAACTGTGGTGCTGTAATACCCTGTGCATACGGTGGAGGTGAACTCAACAGGTAAGACAACAGAGGATCCTTTTCAGGGTCCTCTATCGGCTTAGCAGGACAAGATGGCAAGACAGGGTAGCATTTATCGATCGCCAAATTATGTTTTCTATTCGCTATTTCTATTGCTTTTTCGGTCTCGTTGACATGCAGCTGCCTAGCAGACTCCATTAAGGTCAACCCTTTCTCTTTCTGTTCTTTCTTTGTTTTCCTAATTTCTCTCTGTTTGGCTTCTTTGCGCCATACGCGAAAAGAATCAAACATTGCCGGCCGGGCTTTTTTCTTGAACAACTTCATTTCTAGATTGTCTAGGATTTCACTCTCGAAACTACCATGCGGTGGCCAACTAAGGACACCATCTTTCTTGGTATAACGGACCCATACTTCATTATACGTAATAGGACCCACACCATGTTTACAATAGAGCTCATATGTAGGAGTTCCAATCGGAGGAACCGAACACGAATCCTCCAACCGGGAAACCCCGTTGCAACGTAACCAGGACAAGAAACAATTTTTACCCTTAATCATGACTACAAAGACAAATTCCAACCAAAAATGCGCAGACGACTTAGGCCTACCAAAATGAACCAATACCAAAATACAAAGATTATCTTAACAAGAGCAACCAATGATAATCTACAAATCCAAAACGAACGTGTCCAAATAACCAAACTGAGCACGACCCACTTAATACTTAACTGAAGGGGGAGGAGCCTAGCGCTTGACCAAGATGGCCGCGTGAGCTTAGAGCTCCCGAGACCCTCGCGCCCTCCGTCGACTATCCTGTCACTAATCCTGATGGTATGCATGGCACCGTGTTGCTGAGTTGTCAGGGAGGCGATTGAAGCTACCCGCGGTCGGATCGCCCATCGGGAACCGGACTTACGACTGGCGGAAGATTGCGGCCTAACTCCCGGGGATGCCAGGGGCTAGAGTTGGCAGGATGCCCGACTCCTAGTTGATCAACAACGGCCTGGCGAGGTGTGAACTGTCGGACGGAGGTCCTCGCTCTTTCACTTTCGATTTCGTTCCCTTTGTCTGCCCGGACACTGCAGAGCTCTGGGTGGCTTTATTACCCCAAGGACGCTCGGCGGGCTACTCTGGCAGCACAAGGCAGACCTGTTCACTCCTTATTCCTCTCTCTGAGAGGGAACAGTCTTAACTGCATTGGACTGCCTGGAGTCCATTATGTCGGGCAAGGCAGAAGGGGATCGGCTGAAGACTAAGTCCACCAGGCGGGGAACGTATTCCCAAGTCAACAGTATGGACCGCTACGCCCTCCTGAAAGCATCGCCGAGTGGATCGAGCCAGGCGCCGGATGCCCAGAAGGAAGACTCGCCTGGGACACCGGAGCTCTCCCTACAGGATGTCATGGGCGCGCTTGATGGGATGCAGACCTCGATGGGGAGACAGTTCGAGGCCCTGGCGCATAAGGTGGATGCCATCCTGGTAGATGTCAATCTGATCCGCTCGGACCTAGGCAAGACGAACGAGCGCGTTAAGAACCTGGACCACAAGACCACGGGCCTCACTGATGATGTCGCGGATCTGCAGACCGAGGTTCGGAAGCTGAGGGCCGAGAGTGACCTAGCCGCCCGCCGGCTGGAGGACTTCGAGAGCCGGGCCAGGCGCAACAACGTGCGCGTCATCGGGGTCCCGGAGTCCTCGGATGAGGCTTCGGCGGACCTGCTGGTGGAGGATTTGGTCCTCAATCATCTGAAGCCTAAGGGCCTTGGAAAGTTTTTTGCGGTGGAAAGGGCCCATAGGGTGCCGGGCGGGCGGCCCAAGGCGGGTGCCCCGCCGCGGCCGATTGTCGCCCGGCTCTTTCATTTTCGAGATCGGGACGCTATCCTGCAAGCTTCGAGGGTGATGGGCCCAGTCCCCTTCCAGAATGCGTCGGTGAATTTTTATCCGGACTTCACCCAGCAGGTGCAGAGACAGAGACAGAGCTTCCTGGTGGTGAAGCGGAGACTTCGGGAACTGGATCTGAAGTATGCCATGCTTTTCCCTGCCAGACTACGGGTGGTGCATGAAGATCGGACATTCTTTTTTGACTCTCCGGTTATGGCCGACGAATGGCTGGACGCTTTGCCCCGGCGACGGACGGGGGATGACACAGCCGAGCATGGAGACAGTGGCCGGGATGGACAGGGCTGATATCTCAGAGCCGGCCTGACTTGAATTGACCATACTTGAAGACTTGAACAGAGTGCAGTAACTGTGGAGGGTTGCGGGAGGACGAGAGTTGCTCTTTTTCCTCCCTTAGGGTACTTTTTGTAGATTTTTTGTTTTTGTAGGGTGACAGGCACACTGCAAGTTGGGGGGGCTTTGTAAGCTGCAGCAGGGGTGCAGGGTGGGGGGAGTTTTGGGGATTTTGAGTTTGTTGTTGGGGGGTTTATTTCTGCAAGGCATGATGATTATCCTCAGGGCTGTTCCATGGTGGCTCCTCGGGTGTGGGGTGGGCCTCTTTCCGTTTGAGGATGGGGGGTAGAGGCTTAAGTTTTATAAGCTGGAATGTTAATGGTTTGGGGGATCGCATCAAGAGGGGGATTGTTTTGCAATTTTTGAAACGCTCAATGCCAGATGTTGTCTTGCTGCAGGAAACGCATCTCATAGGTAATACGTGCTATGCCCTGAATAGGAAGGGGTATAAATTCATTGCACACTCGGGATTCTCTTCTGGGTCCAGGGGTGTGGGCATCCTCGTTAGAGCATCGTTGCCTTTTGAGGTGGACTCCACCATTGTTGACGATAGGGGGAGGTTTGTGGCGGTGGCGGGGCGGTGGGAAGGAAGGACTTTGGTTTTGGTTTCGGTTTATGTCCCGCCGGCCCTGCAGGCCTCCACATTTGCTGAACTGGGCAGGGCTTTGCTAACTCTCCCGGGGGGAATGCTGGTAGTGGGAGGGGATTTCAACGCTGTGGGCTCCGGACTGTTGGATAGATACCCGCCCAGGGACACAGGGGGGGCTCAGAAATGGCTTCCAGACTTCCTGGATACGTTTGGTCTGATAGACTGCTGGAGGCTCCGGCACCCCACACAGAGTCAATACACGTTTCACTCCGGGGCGCATGGTAGCCTCTCCAGGATTGATTACCTGCTCACTCTGGCCGCACATGCCTCGTTGATATCCGAGGCGAGGCACATGGCACGAAGTATCTCTGACCATTCGCCAGTGTGGATCCGGCTGGAACTAGGTCGGGAGGGAGGAGGGAGGGTGGCCCCCATTAACCCATGGTATTTCCGAGACCCCAAGATGCGCAGCGCCCTGGTAAAGAAGGTAGATAATTACTTTAAGGACAATCTGGGAACCGTGGACTCGGCGGTGTCGCTGTGGGAAGCTTTTAAGACCGTGCTTCGGGGGGAAGCCCTCTCCCTGGTGGTGGCTGCCAAGAATCGGAGGGATGGCGAGGTGCGGCAAGTGGAGGAGGAGATCGCGGCCCTTGAGGGGGCTATGGAGGAGGAGGAGGTTACAGAGTCCTCACTGCATGAGCTTTGCTTGAAGCAGGAGGAGTATAGGGACCTGGTGACGAACGCCGCTAAGACCCTCAGTAGGGAACAACAGGGCCGCCTGTATGACATTGGTGATAAGGCAGGGAAACTCCTGGCGTGGTTGGACAGGAAAGAACGGGTCAATAGAGTGGTGCCAGAGTTGACGGGAGAGTGGGGAGAGGCGATTGTGGAACCTGAGGGGATTGTGAAGTGTTTCGCGGAGTATTTTCGTAGGGTTTATTCCTCGGTGTCGGACAGGCCGCCCGAGGACTCGTCTGATCTCCTCCGGGATATCGAGTTGCCCTGCCTCTCTGACATAGATAGGGACGATTTGGATGGTGACATAACGGTTGACGAGGTGGCGGGGGCGATTCGCGCCTTAAACTCGGGTAAGGCCTCTGGACCGAATGGACTGCCGATCGACCTGTACAAACTGTTCCCGGATAGGGTCGCCCCTCACCTGCGCGCCATGTTTTTGGAGGCGCGGGGGGATGGGATCCTTCCGTTGGATCAGCGGCTGGCGTCGATCGTTGTCATACATAAAGAGGGTAAACCCCGAGATAGGTGCGCCTCCTATCGGCCCATTTCTCTCCTCAACGCTGAGCCGAAAATTCTGGCCAAACTCCTGGCTACCCGTTTGATTAGGGTACTTGGCGATTTGGTCCACCCGGATCAATCTGGCTTCATCCCGCACCGAAACACAGCATTAAACCTTCGGCGTCTTCATGGCGTCATCGCCAGGGCGGGCACGCTGCGTGAACCGGCTATTGTGGCATCTCTTGATGCCACGATGGCCTTTGACACGGTGGAGTGGGCATACTTATGGGCCGTGCTGGCCAAGTTTGGTTTCGGTCGCGGTTTTGTGAGTTGGGTTCGGTTGCTGTACGAGGGGCCACTAGCGAATGTTGTGGTGAATGGTCGGGCATCTACTCCGTTTCAGCTTGGTAGGGGTACTCGGCAGGGTTGTCCCCTGTCGCCTCTGTTGTTCGCCCTCGCCCTTGAACCGTTGGCTGCGTGGATACGTTGGCATCCGGATATACGGGGCCTTCGGTGGTCGCCTGATCACGAGGACCGTATTTCGCTTTATGCTGATGATATCCTGCTGTATCTTGCCTCACCTAAAAAGTCACTTATAGTGGTCTGTGACGTACTCGCATCGTTCGGTAGGAACTCGGGGCTTGTGATTAATTGGGGCAAATCGTACTTGTACGTTCTTAGTGGCGAGGTCCCACCGATCCCTAGAACATGTTCGATACAGGTTGCCCAGCAGGGTTTCGTGTATTTGGGGATTTTTATATCCATGGATCCTGCTGTGCGCTATGAGAGGAATCTGCTCCCCCCCTTGGCACGCTTGAGGCGAGATGTTGAAGGTTGGCGGAGGCTGCCGCTCTCCCTTGTTGGGCGTGCGGCCCTGTTCAAAATGATGTCTCTTCCCCGCTTCCTCTACGCCCTCCAGAACACCTTGGACTGGGTACCGGCCAGATACTTTCGGGAGGTCGAAGGCCTCCAACGGACGTTGCTGTGGGATGGGCGGCCTCGAATAGCTATTTCAAAGTTGACGCTCCCATGGTACGATGGGGGCATTGCGCTCCCCGACATCCGACGGTACTATTGGGCCACGCAGCTGAGCGCGATCAATCATGGGCTTTATGGCCCTGCCCTCAGCCCTGGGTATGCCATGGATAGGCGGCTGCTGCGTGGCGGCAACTACTACAGGGCGTTGTATTCTCGGTCCTTAGACTCGTCCCTCACGGGGCCCACAGGTGTGGCGGTGTGTGTATGGAAGATGGCGACTGACTCGTTGGGCTGGAAGGATAGGCTCACCCTTGCTACCCCATTGTTTGAATCGGAAAGATTGGGAAGACTCTGGCATACGAAGGGCTTTGATAAGTGGGACCTGATAGGTATATCCAAGGTGGGAGATGTGCTGCATAAGGGGAGGGTGAAGTCCTTCGAGGAGTTGCAGACTAAGTATGAGCTAGGGCCCTCAGAGTATTTCAGGTATATCCAGCTGCGTCACGCCCTCCGATCAGTCCTCGTGGAGGGTGAGAAGGTGCCGGAGTCCTCTCCCCTTGAGGACCGAGTCCTTGATGGTCATATGCCCGAGAGCACGATCTCGCTCATATATAAGAAGTTGATTAACGTCCGGGCAGACATGCTTTTGGGGCTGAGAGAACAGTGGACTAGGGATGGCCTTGAGTTGGATAATGAGGACTGGCAGTCAGCGGTTTCTTCTCCTAAGGAGGTTGCGATCCCGTCGCGTCTGAGGCTGGTGCAGCTTAAAATACTGCACCGGGTGTATGTGACGGGGCCAAGACTGGTCCACATGGGATTCTCGGAGGACGGCCTGTGCAGAAGGGGATGTGGTATGGTGGGTACTTTCCTGCACATCATTTGGGAATGTGGTGTCATTGTGGAGTTCTGGAGGAGAGTCCATGCAGTTATGGGGGAGGTGACGGGCACTGCGGTACAGCCGGAGGCGCGGTGTTGCCTCCTGAACGTCTGGGGGCCCACTGACCTCGATGAGGCGCAGACCCAATGGGTGACTCTGGGTAACATGATTGCTAAAAGGGATATCGCGCGATTGTGGGGCTCCTCGGGACCCCCTACACTGACCGCGTGGAAGGAGAACATGGACTGGAGCATGTTTAGGGAAAAGACGGTCTACTGCTCTAGAGGTCGCCCCCGGAAGTGGCATGCCATCTGGGGGCGGTGGAACCAATACAGGGGGGGAATATGTCTTGCCCCGGATCTGGAACCTCCCGAGGAACAGCTTTCCCCCTGACCTACTTTCCAGCACAGTTTGGTTTTAGGAACCGTTTTGGGCCTCTGCTGTCCCCCTTCTCCCTCCGTACACAGTCTTGTAACTAGTAGATGAGTGGGGTCCGGCCTCCCCTGGGGGCTTTCGCCATGGGCTTTCAATGTCCTTGCCTTGCTGGGGTTTGTTGTGAGTTTTTTCTGTGGTTACTTAAAATTGGACCTTTGCATTACTCTTTGAACTGTATTGGGGACACATCACTGTATCTAACTCTCAATGCTGCCGAACCTCCGGGCTGTCGGCTGAATAGCTGTGTCCTGAATTTTGAAATAAAGGTTTTCAAAAAAAAAAAAAAAAAAAAAATACTTAACTGAAATGTGGAAGACGTCACCAAGGAGAACCCGTCCAGGTCTCGCCGTACTAAGGTCTGCACCTCGGGTCCAAGACAGGGCGACAGTCAAGGCAGCGGTCCTCTGTAGCCGTCTGGGAACGGGAACCCTCGTGGGATCGATGAAGCGGGGTACCTCCCTCCGGAATCTTCACACGAAACTTCTCGAACTTTTCAGGCTTTGGACCGGTACCGGATGACGTCGCCCCACGTTGGGTGCCAATTTGAGGTTCTGGACTTTTAAGAGTCCAGAGGTGTCAGGGAAACAACACCCGAAGACCCCTGAGTTCCTCCTGTCTCGGTGCACAAATAAACAGAGACACGGGCTTCTCGATGGCGGCGTCAAGGACCAAGGTTTATTACTGCAGGGACACAGAAATCATAGGAACCACACAGAGGCAGAATCTAGGAGACTGTTCAAATTGCATTAAGTGGGTCGCTTCTTAAATACAAGAAAAATGTCTCGGGGCAACATTACACGAATATTTCTCATGCCCAACCCGGTATCCCAAACAGATAATAAATAAATATCAAACAATGATTAGTTGTGGGTTTTTCGGTATTCAATCAGGTCCTCTCGACAGTTTTTCATTCTTCGCCCGATCCTCCCCATCATAAAAATCGTGTCCTCCCCATTGTAAAAGCCCAGAAGGAAAGGAGCAGTGCCAGGTGCAAAGGATTGAAATGTAGGATAAGAGGTGTTTATGGATCATAAACGGGCAGGGCAATCGTCTTCGGCCTTTCAGTCAGGACAACGGACACGAGAACCAGTATAGCAGGACTGGCCTCAGGCAAGGGAGGCAGCTTGATTCTGCCGAGTCATGCAGCGTCAGCCTTTCTCGGGCTCGAGCTTACGTGTCCTTAACAAGGTGATCTTGCCGGGGTCATCGTCCGTTCATTGACTATGTGAGGGCAAGAAACAAGATGGATGCCGTAACTAAAATGGATGCCGTGGTTTACAGAGAGAATGCCCTAGTTTCCAGTGAATTCGTGCTAGTTGCGCAGCGAAAACACTGTCACGTATACAATGGATCATTTGCGGTTCATTGGTGCCAAAATCGTGTCAGTACTATGATACCGAATCCACGGGTTCGGATCGCTACAGAACCTCAAATCCCCCCAGCTGAGAGCTGCCCGAGAGCGAGTGGATGAGGAGGTAAGGCACACGAGGTACAATCTCAGGGGGAGATTTAGACACCAAGCGCCCAGCCCCAAAAGCTGCCAAGTGCAGGTCCAACAGTGCAATAAAAACGAGTTCAAATGAAGCAAGTCAAACATAAAAGTTAAAAATATACCAGGCAAGAGAGCAAGGAGAAACCTCCCGGCTTGTCGCCTCAGGAGGGGAAGTTAGGCTGTCTAACGCGAGCCCCGGTTCAGGGACCCCTTATGTAGGAAACTAGAGCGCGTCCTCGCACTGCAATCCCCCCAATATGGCCGCCAAAGTCGGAAACGCCTCTCCGTAAGCAAGCTCTCAGCGTCAATGCCCCCAGCTGAGAGCTGCCCGAGAGCGAGTGGACGAGGAGGTAAGGCACACGAGGTACAATCTCAGGGGGAGATTTAGACACCAAGCGCCCAGCCCCAAAAGCTGCCAAGTGCAGGTCCAACAGTGCAATAAAAACGAGTTCAAATGAAGCAAGTCAAACATAAAAGATAAAAATATACCAGGCAAGAGAGCAAGGAGAAACCTCCCGGCTTTTCGCCTCAGGAGGGGAAGTTAGGCTGTCTAACGCGAGCCCCGGTTCAGGGACCCCTTCTGTAGGAAACTAGAGCGCGTCCTCGCGCTGCAATCCCCCCAATATGGCCACCAAAGCCGGAATCGCCTCTCCGTAAGCAAGCACTCAGCGTCAATCCCCCCAGCTGAGAGCTGCCCGAGAGCGAGTGGACGAGGAGGTAAGGCACACGGGGTACAATCTCAGGGGGAGATTTAGACACCAAGCGCCCAGCCCCAAAAGCTGCCAAGTGCAGGTCCAACAGTGCAATAAAAACGAGTTCAAATGAAGCAAGTCAAACATAAAAGTAAAAAATATACCAGGCAAGAGAGCAAGGAGAAACCTCCCGGCTTGTCGCCTCAGGAGGGGAAGTTAGGCTGTCTAACGCGAGCCCCGGTTCAGGGACCCCTTATGTAGGAAACTAGAGCGCGTCCTCGCACTGCAATCCCCCCAATATGGCCGCCAAAGTCAGAAACGCCTCTCCGTAAGCAAGCTCTCAGCGTCAATCCCCCCAGCTGAGAGCTGCCCGAGAGCGAGTGGACGAGGAGGTAAGGCACACGAGGTACAATCTCAGGGGTAGATTTAGACACCAAGCGCCCAGCCCCAAAAGCTGCCAAGTGCAGGTCCAACAGTGCAATAAAAACGAGTTCAAATGAAGCAAGTCAAACATAAAAGTTAAAAATATACCAGGCAAGAGAGCAAGGAGAAACCTCCCGGCTTGTCGCCTCAGGAGGGGAAGAGGGCTGCTTGAACCAGGTGGTGTAGTGGC
The DNA here is from genome assembly GCF_964204655.1 of Triturus cristatus. Lineage (NCBI taxonomy): Eukaryota > Metazoa > Chordata > Amphibia > Caudata > Salamandridae > Triturus > Triturus cristatus. The sequence goes on from NC_140586.1 coordinate 257,141,857, forward strand.
ACGTGGCGGTGGAGTCATGCTGACATGAGACACAGTGTGGGTGGGAGATTGTGGAGGGGTGCCTTTCCACTTCTTGGGGATTCGAAATGGCTTGCCTGAATTTGGATCAATGGGAAGTGGTGTGGACACAACAGGCACACTCAACACTGAGACTGCAGCTGGTGCAGACGCTGGCCCTCCCTCTGGGGACGTGCTGGATCCAGCGGGATGATTCACCTTGCCTCTGCCTCTCCATCCCCTGTTTACCAGGTGTTCCCCCTACAGTGTCCTCCTTTCCCTGCTTCACTGGACTTGGAATGGGGGTCGAGGTAGTGGGTGAATCTGCTTTGGAGCTCTACTTATGTGTAGCCTTGGCAGGCACCACCTTGTCAGTGGGCACAGAAACTGTCTGCTTGTCTTTGCGAGACACTTTTGGGACAGGAGAGTCCTTGGCTGGGGATGGCTCTGAGGCATGGGACCCTGAGGTCTGCTTCTTTGCTTTTTGGGCCTTGGTGTCGCCTGACGAGGTTTTGTCTTTGCACTCTGGGGTGGCTTTGGTTTTCTGTGGGGATGGTGTCTGCACCCTGGACCACTTGGGCTGCTGCTGCTGTGTGCTACGTGTGCTGTATCGTGACCTTGAGGTCTATGGAGCGTGGTCACTATTGTCAAACGTGGCCACTGGCATGGGGGTGAACAAAGGGACTGGAGCTGGACCACGAGATTGTGCCAGTTGAAGGGCTGCCATCAATGCGGAGGTCATCGACTGGACAGTCCGGTGCAGCCCACCCACGTCTGAATGTATGCCCTCCACGAAAGCAACCACCTGGGCCAATTTTTTGTCGTGGTCTATGAATGCATTGAGAAGAGCTGTCTGGCCTACACACAGCTGGCACAAAAGGTCCACAGAGTCAGCACTGATGGCACCAGGGGGGACAGGGACAGGGGCTGCGGTGCCTGGGGTGAAGGACACTCTTCCCCTCTTATTGGTGCGAACACGGGCAGTACCAGAGGAAGTGGTTGGGAGGGTGGGCACTGTTTGCTGTGTGGTGGAATATGATGCAGAGTCCCCGTTCCCTGTGCCCTCCAACATGGATGCATCACCGCTGGCATCAGATGATGTAGAACTTTGTGTCTCAGGCTGTGATTCCTCCAGCAGACTCCTGTCCCCCTCCGAGGCACTGATCACATCTGTGTCACTGGGCTCCTGTGCAGCTGTTGTGCCTGTTTCCCCACCACTGGTGTCCGTCCCCTGTCCCTCCATGACCACAGGAGATGCTGCATGAGAGAGAGAGATGTAGGGTCAGTTCAGTGGCAGCAACATATGCAAGCAAAGCAACACTGAGGATGACCTAATCTACATATTGCACGCCACCCTGTGCAATAACATTGTGCAAACACACTTTTGTTACTCAAACAGTGCGTGTAAACAAGAAAACGAGGCATAAGTGAGCCATGTGATGACCACACAGCACAACATCCTGCATGTGGCTCCGTTCAAACAGTAACACAAATAGCTCAGACATGAAGCCCACCACCCAGGATGCAATTGAAATGCCCAGTACTCGAATTCCCTTAGGAAGTACAGGTAGGACAGATGCATGACAGCTGCACCCAGCACAGAGGCCACTTACAAGCCACTGCATCACACTACCAACATCACATAGCCCAGCGCTTTCACAGGCTTGGTACTCATGCAGCCACTCACAGCCAATGTCACCCTTCACAGAATACTCACCCCTACTTTGCTGCTGATGCTCCTTCAATCGTGCATCCAGCTCAGGGTGTGTCACGGCCAAGATGCGGCACATTAGTGGTGTCATGCTGCGTCGTGCCAACCTGCCACTGCGAGGGAGCAGCCCCAGTGTCATCTCCGCAACGTGCTTTGCCAGCCACGAAATGTCGTCCCACCTCTTGTGGCAGTGGGTGTGCCGTCGGTTTGAGACACCCAGAGCCCGCACCTTGGTCGCAATGGCCCTCCACAGGGCCTTACGCTGGTGTACTTTGAGCTGCAGGCATGGGAGACAAGAGGGTAAAAACATCAGTGACACAGTGTCATGTAACAAAATCTCTCAGTACAGTAGCATGATACGGACTCTTCCCAAAGCCACAGATATATCTTGCAGAGACAGGAATGCATCTCACAGGGTACATCTGCATGTGAGAAGCACACGAAAATGCATGCAGGTGTGGGGGGGACACAGTACCTGCACATCTCATATACAAGCAGGATGCTAGCACCGAAAGCCATGTGTAGTCTGCCCACAACTACTGTCCATTACCAGGTAGAGCAAGACATACGTCACGTATCAACATGTGTTTGGGGGAGACTCACTGTGTCCAACACTGCACAGGCCTCAACGACCTTGCCTTGTGAATAGCTCACTGTGTCATGTATGTCACACTGAGGGACATGATCTCACAAACCCACACCCTTCTCACAGGGCCAGTCGTGTGCAACTACAGGGCTGATATGGCTCGTTGATGGAGAGTCCGGCAAAAAACACACATGTAACACTCTGTACATTCAGTGATGTGTCCTTGTCAGATTGGGTGGTGACTGTGCAGGCCAGGTGGGCTAACACTGAGATGGACAACAGGGACCCACACAGCCATTCACACTAGCAATCACTGTCCTGACTCCTGCATTATCAACTTTCTGCATCACTGTATGGCTGACAAGACAATACATGTCCCTCAAATATTGAGGTGCAGGCAGGGAAACGTGTGGAGTAGGGTACACCCCCCTTCACCCTAGGAAACAGCATGTTAGGCAGGGCATGACACAACCCAGCACTCTCAGGCACATACTGCATCAGACCGACTACATGTGTGCCCCCCTGCACTCTCACCCCCTCTGTTGAAGACTCACCATGACATTTGGGGCACCATATAGCATTGGGTACGGTGTGAGCACCTTGTCCACCCTGACCTCCAGCTCCTCGCTTGTGATGGGACTGGCACGGATCTTCTCAGTCCTTGTCCTGGACATGAGACAGCAGCGGCAGCAGTGGGTGGTGAGGAGTCTCAGGCAGCAGTCCCTGGAAGCAACAGCAGGTGAGTAGTCTCAGGCAGCAGTCCCTGGAGGCAGCAGTAGGTGAGGGGTCCCAGGCAGCAGTCCCTGGAGGCAGCAGCAGGTGAGGGGTCTCAGGCAGCAGTCCCTGGAGGCAGCAGCAGGTGAGGGGTCTCAGGCAGCAGTCCCTGGAAGCAGCAGCAGGTGAGTGGTGCCAGGCAGCAGCCCTTGGAGGCAGCAGCAGGTGAGGGGTCTCAGGCAGCAGTCCCTGGAGGCAGCAGCAGGTGAGGGGTCCCAGGCAGCAGGCTCTGTGAGCAGTGGCAATGTGAGGCTCTCTCCCACACATATATAGGCCCCTGGTGTCGTTTCTGTGGTTCTAAGCTGCTGCAATTGGTGTTTCAGGTCAGCCTTTTTCAAATGCATTCAATGACGGTGGCAGAGCACGCCTACCGCGATGTTCAAAATTGCATCATGCTACCGCGATAGCAGATCCCATTGGCTGTAAGGGCATGGTCCCTGTCAGTGACACATCGCAGGGGCCAGGCGGGCACTACTGCGGTGGTGCATCTTTCAATTGCATCCAATGACCGGCTCCGCGTTGGCGGAGCACGCCTATCGCCATGTTCAAAATTGTATCATGCTACCACGATAGCGGATCCCATTGGCTGTAAGGGCATGGTTCCTGGCGGTGACACACCACAGGGGCCAGGCGGTAGCAACCGCGAGCTGGGTGCCATACAGTGACATGGGTGACCGGGATTTGGGTGGTGGAGCATGCCAACCGCCACTTCACCATGTGCATATGCCTATCACTACCTCAATTGTGTCCCGGGCATTGGCGGTGACACACCACAGGGGCCAGGCGGTAGCTACCACAAGTTGGGTGCCATACTGTGACATAGGTGGCAGGTGACTGTGACAGCACCAATGGACACATCATGCTCTGTCAATGGCCATCTGTCAGTCATCCACAGTGCACAGTGTCCCCACGGTTGGTGGCACGTCACAGTGCACACAATGCCAATGTGCCATGTACCCCACTGCTGAGCACACATACCATGCCTGTGTATGTGATTTCTTAGATTGGCATGTACTCCCTCACATGTCATTTGTGATATTGATGCGCCTGTACACAGTTCAGTGTTGTTATGGACTCCCCAATGTGTACACATGTTAAGGTGTAAAAGTGGGGGGGCATGGCTTGCCGGGCTGCGGAATGGCTGCTCTGTGAGCGAGCTCTGCTGGCCGAGATACGATCCTTCACCAATCCGCTTGTTAAATAGGGACAAATTTCTGCTCCTGATGCCCTCTTGAAGTCGGAACACCTGTGGCAATGAGCGGCGTGATTTTGGGCCGAGTACGCAGTTCGTTGGTCGTGATCGGAGCCCCGTGGTGCTGTGTGCGTGGAACAGGGGCGATCGCTGTGGAGCCGGGTCGCGGCCGCCCTGAGTGCTTGAGGCCGTGGCCTCATTGGGGGCCTGTGGAAGCTTATGGACTGTGTCGGCAGAGCTGCGGCCGGATTTGGCGAAGGAGCGCGTCGAGGCTCCACATTGCTGCCATGGCGCAGTGGGCGGTGTGGGAGCGCGCCTGAACTGTGCAGATCGAGCTTGGGGAGGCCCTTCACGGTCGAGGGCGCCATCTTGGCTGCATTGAAAGGAGGTTGCACGCATTGATGGAGAGGCACTTCGTGGAGGGTGAGAGCTATATGTGCAAGTTGTGCCTGGTGTGAGGAGCTGCTGAGCGCTTGGTGAAGACCAGCAAGGACACATTGCCTGATTGTAGGTCTCGTAGATTGCAGTACAGAGTCGTTCTCGCGGTGCTGGCTAGTCGCCTTTGCGAGTGCTGAAGAGAGGGACCCCTTTGGAAACAGGTGCTGGGGCGTCACCTGCAACGCATGGCTTGGCGGTTACACATCGGAACGCATAAACGGCTGGCATGAGGTACTGTGAGGCAATGTATGGGTGCGGTGCCGAGAACTTTTGTGGCTGCCTGATTTGGATTGCCGTTGGTAGTGGGCCCAATAGAATTAGCGGCCTGACTGATTTTGCTTGACCCCATGAACACATTTGGAGGAAAGAGATAGTGGAGTCACGGACACTCACCAGGGTCAAACAGTAAATCAGATACTCGTGGGAAAAGAGAGGAGACAAAGACGAGTGCGTATAGACTGCGACGTCTGGAGGGGGAGAGAGGTTGCTAGCCATACACTGTGCTTGGAAGGAGCTGGAATTGCTGAGACACCATGAGCAAACAGGATGCTAAGCAGCTCAAAAATAGCTTTGAACAGCGACGGTCGATTCGGACGCTGAGACTGCTACTGGAGGGTATGTGGAGGGGCAGCAAGATGATCAAGGTGAGGATATGGGCACCCTTATGTTAGAAATGCGCTCCAGTTTATGTATTATTGACCGAAAACTAGACACTCTGACGACCCAGATGGAGTCCGTGAAAACCCAGGTTGGTGTGCACGAACACAGAGTGGATGTTCTTGAAAATAAACAATCTGATCTACACGACTTCCAGGTTGAGACTAAGGACCAACTGTCGCAAATGGATAGACTTCTGGGTGTGATCCGGGCAAAGAATGAGGATTTGGAGGCTCGATCGTGTCGAAACAACTTACGCATCACGTGGGTCCCGGAGACGACGGCAATCACGAAGATGGAAGTCTATGTATCCGACTTACTACGAGAACTTTTTGCAGTGCACTTATCACCGATGTTTGCTGTGGAGAGAGTCCACCACACTTTAGGACCTCGACCACCGGAGGGGGCTCCTCCGCGTCCCATTTTGGCAAGAATCTTAAATTACCAGGACCGCGATGTGGTGCTGCGTCAAGCCCACATGATGGGGAAAACAACGCATCAGGGAAACCAGGTCGCCTTCTACCCGGACTTCACTCCAGCGGTACAGGCGGCCAGGAGGGAATTTCTGCCAGCGAAACGGATTCTATTGCAATCCCAAATCCCCTATTCCCTCCTTTACCCTGCCAAACTCAAAGTGTCTTAAGATGGATCTGCTCACTTTTTCACGGATGCCAAATCTGCCTTGAAATTTGCCAAACACGTGGGAGGCAAGCTGAAAAAGTCTGACACTCGATCTAGAGAGGCAACTGAGAACCAGCTAAGTAACAATGACTGATACGTATGCTATTGTTTCCCACTTGCCTATCTCTTATTGCCTTTGCTCACACTCAGGGGCTCTATTGTGGTTCAGGTTTGGTTGTAAGAGAACGCCTCTAGAATGATATGAACACTGTTTTTGTATATATCATTGTACTTCTAATGTCGGCTGGTTATAGCCAATGAATAGTATTTGTGTTTGACCTCATATGATTATAAGACATCTTATGTGCAAAATTGCTTGCTGCTGTGGCCAATGGAGGGGGGTGTTTGCTTGTAACAGCATGAGGAGGTGGAGTCAGTTATTGTTGCCTAGGCTGCATGTTCATTCATATTAAGACACATTGTAAATTCTATCCCATGCAGTTTCTTGGCCACCCTACTACGGTAGGGGATGTCGGCCGGTACTCATACGTCCCCATGGGAAATTTCCCTGGTATATTCTGTTTGTTGTTTCACATGGGGGATATGCTTCAACCTAGTTGGGGGGTTGATGTGGGTGAGAGGGTGGGGTTGGGGTTGGTTTCGTATTGAGTTGGTGGTGTGTGGCCATGCTATGGCTGGTATGATGCAGGGAACAAGGAGACATTCATATTTCAGATGGAACACAGTGATGAAACATGTGTGGATGTTCTGGTAAACACAAGACTAAAATAAATTGTTTGACCTGGAACATACGCAGATTCAATGATAGAAGAAAATCCCGATTGGTTCATGCATATCTTGCGAGACACAATATTGATTTATGCATGTTGCAGGAGACTGATATCCGCTCCCAGACTTCTTCGAAACTTAGACATAAAAGATGGGGATCGTCGTACACCTCGGTATATTCCAACTACTCCAGGGGGGTGGCAGTGCTGATAAGACGGGGACTAGATTGGAGGGAGAGGGAGGTTTACACGGATCCTGATGGTCGTTACATTATCTTATTGGGATATCTGGGTGGCACTTTGCTGACACTTGTGGCGCTATATGGTCCTAACGTTGACTCCCCTGGTTTCTTTCAAGAAGTGTGGGACAAAGTTAAGACTACTGGGTGCAACACGACCCTGTGGGGTGGGGACTTCAATGCCATTCTTCATGCTGACTTAGATAGACAGGGTACAGCGAGGACACACCACCCCATGGCCAGTAAGGCTCTTAATGCCTTGCTGGATGATGGAGATATGGTGGACAGTTGGCGCTTACAAAATCCACTGACCAGGGAGGGCACATGCTTCTCGGAACACCGCCGCGCCTGGTCTCTTCTGGACAATTGGCTGATGACAAGGGATATGGCCAGTTGGGTGGTAGGGGTGAAACATTTGTTGAGAACCTTATTGGACCACTCGCCGTTTCTATTGATTCTCTCTTTGCCTAATACTACACGTAGAGAAGTCACCTGGAGGCTCCCCCCACAGGCGCTTCTTGATGAGGCATTTAAGGAGGAAATACACACTGATATAACAGAGTCCTTTACATTAAATACGGGGTCCATGGAAACTGAGGCCTCGCTGTGGGAGGCTTTCAAAGTGGTCATCAGAGGGAAGTGCATTTCTAGGCAAGCAGGAGTCCTCAAGGCCATTAGAACCCCTTTGGGTAATGGTGAGTCTCAGATAAAAAACCTGGAGACTCGCATACACAATGGGGGTGAGTCTGCCCTGCTTGCGGAATTGAAAAGCAAATTGCTAGAATACGAGGAGGAAGAGCAAAGGGAAATTAAGTTCCTAGGAAAATACGCGGAAGCGCGAAGATATGGGGAGGGGGACAGACCGGGGTGTACACTTGCGGGTATGCTTAGGGCCCCGCGCTCCACGGCCTTTGTTCCCGAAATTATTGACAAATGAGGTAACACGATCAGGGGTTCCTCAGCTATTTTAGATGAGTTTTCATTGTTTTATGCTCATCTGTATACAGCCACGCAAACAGACTGCCCGGACGGTATGCAGGAGTTTTTAGATTTAGTGGCGCTGGCATGGTTTAACAACAGACATAGGGAGTATATGCACCTGCCAATTACAGTTGAGGACGTAACTAATGTTATCACTGGTTTGCCATTGGACAAGGCCCCTGGGCCGGATGGGCTGACGACTGCGTTTTATAAAACGTACGTTGAGGAGAAGGCGCCTAAACTCCTGGCAGTATATGGGGAAGCACATGAAACGGGGATATTGCCTCAATCCATGCGCGAAGCTATTATTATAACATTACTAAAGCCGAGAAAACTTGAAAATGAGCAGGACTCATACAGGCCAATGTCACTTATAAATGTGGACGTAAAAATTTTGGCAAAGCTGATAGCTAACAGGCTGCAGTCTCTGCTCCCCATGATTGCTTTACCGGACCAATCGGGCTTTATACCCGGAAGATCCACCTCCCATAACCTTCGTATGGTGTTCTCTGTATTACATTATCTCCACCCTGACATACAGGCAACAGCGGTGTTTCTGGATGCAACAAAGGCCTTCGACTCGCTCGAATGGTCTTACTTATTTAGGATTTTGGAGAGGATGGGTTTTGGTCCCCTTTTTCTCCAGTGGATAAAACTGTTATATATTAAACCAATGACCAGGGATAACAACCTTGTTTAAGACCCTTTTCCAATCACGTGGGGCACGAGGCAGGGGTGCCCGCTATCCCCATTATTATTCGCCATTGCGATGGAGCCCCTGGCTGCGCGCATTAGACAACATCACACGGACAAGGGGATAGGATTTAGAGCTCATAGTCTTTTAATATTGCTATACGGCGATGATGTTACTTTGTACATTTTGGACCCTGAGCGTCACCTAGATGTAGTATCGCGGGAGTTTATCAAATTTGGCGGTTTGTCAGGAATATCTATAAATTGGAACATGTCTGTGGTATTTCCTCTCACAGATAATACTAAGGCTGTGACCTCGGAATTCCCGTTGAAGTGGGAAAATGATACAGTAAAATATTTAGGAATTTGGATAAGCCGAGATGTACAAGAGCTTTGGAACCTAAACTATGGCAGGGCTATTAATTGGCTTGAAGAAAAGGTGGATTTATGGGGCAGACTCCCATTGTCACTGGCTGGTAAAATTGCATTGACCAAGATGTTAGTTCTGCCTACATTTTTATATCTGTTCGTGAATTTACCGCTCATACTTACTCAGTCTTTCTTTAAGACTCTGAGATCGCTACTGATCTCTCTGGTATGGGCGGGAGGCCAGGCCAGGGTATCGTGGGAACTGTTGTCGTTACCAACCAAGCAAGGTGGGCTGGGTGCCCCGGACATGAAACTATATGCATTATGTGCTCAGGCGCAATTCCTACAATATTGGGTACATCAGACGCCATTTCAGCCTCACGTAGCTGTGAAGAAGGATGCGGTGGCGCCTGTTCCGCTTTGGGTGGCAGTCTATCAGAGCTATAAACGACCCACGGACTGTAGTGACAATCCTGTAACACTTAGATGGGCGTGGGAAGGGTTGCGGAGAAGAGCGGGAGTACCAATGTTGTATGCTCCCTCTGTTCCCCTTGCGCAGAATCCTATCCTACCTAATGTCAGAGATGAGATAAATAGCAGAGTCGCACAGGCGATGTCACTTCATACTTTTGTTGACCTATATCCAGGTTGGGTTTTCAGAGACTCTCCGAGTGCGGAGGAAGGACAGAGGGTACCTTTCGGGGAAGTATTTTTATATCACAAACTCCGGGCCGCCTGCCGGAAGTTACATACTGATTTCCCATCCCAGCCACCTACTCTAAATGCCCTGGAACACATATTGAACACACCGTCGCCGCGCAAATTGATTACCAGACTCTACACCCATATGCAGACTGACACACCTGTGGCAACCTCAAGTGCTCACTTTAAATGGGACACCGAGTTACCCCTCCCTCTGACGGATGACCAGTGGTCATATTGTTGTGCTCAAATGACTGAACTCTCACCCAACTATAAACTTAGACTAATCCACTTCAAATTCATACACCTTTATTACAGAACACCCATTGGATTGCATAGGATGGGACTCAGGGACGATGATTGCTGCTGGCGCTGCGGGACGGCCACCGCCTCGTTCCTTCATATGGCATGGTAATGTCCGGACATTGCTGTATACTGGTCTTGGATCTTCTAGTCCATAAACCAGATCCTGGGTCTTGTGTTGACCCCTTCCCCTCTACTGGGCCTACTAGGTTATGTCAGAAAAACGCAAGTCAAAAAACGCAAGTTGCATGCACTGCTTTTGTTATTTGCCAAATGGCAGATAGCTCTTGTTTGGGGGAAAAGGAGGAAACCCACAATTAAGGATTGGATGAGAGAAGCCACATATGGTCAAACTCAGCTAGCGACGTACTGGGAGCTAATGCCACCTGCCTCCAGGCCCAAGGAGATATAGGAACCATTTATGGACTGGGTTAGGGTACAGTCTGGTGATTCTGCTAATACTGGAGGGGCTGAGGTTGGTGCCGAGCATGTGGGATCTCCATGATGCGATATGTAATTATGTGATCTAATTGGGGTTAAAGGAAATTTAATAGGTATACGCATCCATGCACTCCAGGTGGAATTCCTTTTTGTCTAACTGTCACGTTGAGTACGCCTCATTTGTATTTCTATACAGGGTTGTTTGTTGTCTCTGCATATTTGTCGGTCATCAATGAACTCACCGCACAACTGCTATGTCTCGTGATCACGCTAAGCATAAGGTCGATTATACGCCACTGTAATGTTATGTTATTTGAATTGTAAAGTAATAATCTTGGAAAATCAATAAATAAAATAAAATAAATAAAATAAAAAAAGTGTAAAAGTGCAGGGAATATCACTGTGATGTATTACAAGTTGATTGTCCATATGTGCCTGTCCGCTTATGTTTGACCATGCATACACTCATCATGTATGCTCAACCTGTGGTCATTGTGTTGTTGTTGTGTGCCAGGTTCCACTAACGCCTGAAGGTGTGTCAGGTGCAGCAGCTAGGTGTGAGACAGTGTTGTTGCTTTTTTACACCAATGCTGGATGACATACTCCCAGGCGTGCCCATGGTGAATGTGGCCATATCCATATGTGCATTCTCATATGGCGAGCATGATTTGGATGTACTTGCTGGGTGTCAGTTGACAGGTGTACGATCAGTGTAGCTGCAGGAGTCCCTACATGTCAGCTGGTCTGTAACCCAATTTAGATGACAGTCACTGTTGGCGTTGTGTCCGCCAAAATGTGAGCTGCTGTGCCCATCTCATGATGCATTGCATTGACATGTGTCCACTTTCATCTCAACTAGGAGGAGACCAAATCTGCATCGTACCTTTATGGTGCTGGCAGACATGGAGAATGAGGAGATCATCTGGAAATTCTGTCTGGATAGAGCCACCCTACAGACCCTTTGTGCTCAGTTGCACCTGCAGCCTCGCCGTACATATCCAACAGCTTTCCGTCCCACGTCTAAGGTGATGGCGGCCCTGCATTTTTTTGCCACTGGATCGTTCCAGCACACGGTGTCCATTGCCCACTGCGGAATCCCAGGACAGCAGCTGATGTCCGCTACAATGATGCACATGGGAGGACACGTCGTGTGGTGGAGCGCACCTTTGATCTGCTGAAGTCACGTTTCCGCTGCCTGGACAAGACCGGAGGTGCACTGATGTACTCGCCCGGAAAGGTGTGTCAGATTGTAGTGGCATGCTGCATGCTCCACAGCCAAGCCATTCGCAAGGGGATTCTCCTGCACCTGGATGCTGACGAGCAGCAAAGGCCCCCGCCAGCAAACCAACCCGTGTCCAGTGATGATGACAGTGGAGAGGAGGAAGGTGTTGACTAAGGGTGGGCGGAAATTGCGTAATCGCGTTACGCAAATCTTCGATAAAAATTATCACGAACGCGTGGAAATATCGCGAAGACGCAGAGGTATTTGTCCTGCCCATTCGCGATGTTTTTTGCGTGATCGCGTTGGAAATGTGTCGCCAACTTGGGCGCAGCCATCTTGTTTTCACTTGTTTTCACTTGTCCCGCCTGCTCGCGATGCTATTTCCTGTTCCAGGTCGCGCAGTGCATGCTCGGGCTTGTTCGCGTTAGGTATTTCTTGTTCGGGAACCGATGCTGTCAGGTCCCCACAATTATTACCTCCTGTTTGTGGAGAGATCCCACAGGGATGACAAGGACAACCCCCTCCTGGACCCTTTTCCTCCTGGAAGGACCGAATACACTAACCAGGTCAAAGAGGGAACTGGGGGAGGCTGCCAGGAAGCGGGTGAGGGCGATATGTCGTTCTGGGGCACCTCCCGTGGTTCTTGGGGTCTGGCGCTGATATCACCTAATAACGATAGAGAGGATAGAGGTGTAATAACTGCACCAATTTCAGGAGAACAGACATATGCACCTTTAACGGTAAGCAGACACTAGTAACACTAGCTATACTCTCCTCAATGGTTACCTGAAAGGTGGCGCTCCTGCGCTGGGGTGATGAGTCAAGGCGTGTGCAACTTCTTGTGGTTTGCCCGAGTTGCCAGGGGAAGGGTCAAGCGCTCCAGTGCTTTGTAGCGGGACAAGGTCTAGCGTGAAAGAAACAAGCGCTCCAGCGCGGGGGTGAGCGGGAAAAAGTCACAAACGTGAAAGAAACAAGCGCTCCAGCGCTGTCTCAGAGGGGCAAAGTGAGTGCGACTCTGTGCCGTCGCATGAGTCGCGGAATGACCAGGGGTGGAAGCGCTCCTGCGCTGAGGGAGAGGGGCAAAGTGAGTGCGACTCCGTGCCGTCGCACGAGTCGCAGAATGACCAGGGGTGGAAGCGCTCCTGCGCTGCGGGAGAGGGGCAAAGTGAGTGCGACTCCGTGCCGTCGCACGAGTCGTGGAATGATCAGGGTGGAAGCGCTCCTGCGCTGAGGGAGAGGGGCAAAGTGAGTGCGACTCCGTGCCGTTACACGAGTCGCGGAATGACCAGGATGTAAGTGCTCCTGCGCTGACTAAGACAGGCAAAGTGAGTGACTCTACACGAGTCCTGATGGAAATAGCTGTGGGCGCCCTTGCGCGGTCCAGACGGAGGGTCTGGTTGCAGGTAGAGCCTTCGCTTACGCTCCTGCGTATCCTGCGAAGCTCCATGGAAGGGATCCGAAGCGCTGATGTGGGCGTCTTCGGGTTTAAAATACACAATCCGCCGGAAGCGCTGGCCGGCCAATGGCGTCAGCTGTGTCGACCTCAGCTACTAGATTGCTACCCTGTTCGGAGTCTGTAGGGGGGAGGAGTCTCATTACAGGTGGAAAAGCCTCGCTTCCGTTCGACAGGAAGCGAGGAGGCGAGAGAGATCATGACAGCACCCACCCCTAAAATAGTCCAACCCGTGGTTCAAAGAGGGGTAACTGGACGGGGTGTTTGGGGTTGCCGAGTATGGAAGGCACGAACTAAGGCAGGTGCGTTACGGACATGTGAAAGGGGCTCCCAGGAGCGTTCTTCTGGGCCATATCCCTTCCAATCCACCAGGTAAAAGAGTTTCCCCTTTGTTGTACGGGAGTCAAGGATGGCCCGAACCTCGTATTCCACGTGGTCATCCACAGGAACCGGAGGAGGGGGCTCCGCTATCAAGCAGTCGGGATGGGCAGGACGTAATAGAGAGACATGAAAGACGGGATGGACTTTCATGTGAGGAGGCAGTGATAGCCTCATGGCCACCGGGTTGATAATCCGTGTTATGGGATAGGGACCTACGTATCGAGGCAATAGTTTCTTGGGTCCCCGTGTGTTGAGGTTCTTGATAGACACCCACACCCTATCCCCCGCTACGTAGGTGGGTTCGGTTTGCCTGTGTTTATCTGTATGTTGTTTGTATGTTTCTTTGGCTTTGGCTAGCTCGAATCGGGCTTGCTGCCATATGGTGCGGAGGAAGGCATGATGCTCCTGTATGGTAGGAATTCCACAGGTCTGAGCCTCTTCCCAGGGGGTCGTTCTGGGATGGTATCCTTGGAGACAATAGAATGGAGACACCCCAATGGCAGCATGTTTGTTGTTGTTATAGGCGTACTCCACCATCCACAACACGTTGGACCATTCTGTTTCAAAGGAAAGCAGCAAGCAACGGAGGTATTGTCCCATGGTACGATTCGTTCGCTCTGCCTGCCCATCCGTCTGGGGATGGTAGGAGGATGACAAACGTGCTTCCATGTGCAAAAGAGAGCAGATCTCCGTCCAGAACCTGGACACGAATTGAGTTCCTCGGTCTGTTATCAGTACTGAAGGGATTCCTTGTAGTCGTACCACGTTCTGCATGAAAATGGTTGCCAATTCCGCAGCTGAGGGTAGGCGTTGCAGTGGTACGAAATGTGCCATTTTTGTTAGATGGTCCACGATAGTAAGGATAGTAGTGGTAAGTAATACCGTCCCTCCTTGAACAGGAATCCATCTTGTTCTGTAAGGCCTTGGATGTCTCCGATCCAGTCTTTTGGATTCTTTTGTTGTAAATCGTGGTGCAGTTGAGATAAGAAGGAGGAGGAGGTCACTGTCCCCTGGAAGCATCGGATGGGAATAACAGGTACTGGGTCCGTGGAGGGTGCCTGGTCTTCGGTTTCCTCTAGCCTGGACAAGGCGTCAGCCTTGGCGTTCTCCCTCCCAGGACGGTAGGTGATCTGGAAATCGTATTCATTGAAGAACAGTGTCCAGCGTAGTTGCCTCGCCGTTAAGGCTCTGGCTGACCGAAGGAACCGTAGATTTCTATGGTCGGTAAAGATCGTTACCGTGTGTTTAGCGTCCTTCAGGTAGTCTCGCCATTCCTCAAATGCTGTTTTTATGGCCAAGAGCTCTCTATCTCCAATGGAGTAATTACATTCTGCTGGTTGTAACTTCCTGGAGTAGTAGGCTATCGGGTGGAGCAGATTGGTTTTGCTGTCTCTTTGTGATAAGACACCCCCTACGGCATTCTGTGAGGCATCGGCCTCCACTATAAAGGGGCGATTAGGGTCAGGGTGTTTCAGTATCGGAGCTGAGGTGAACCTGGTTTTTAAGTCTTGAAAAGCCTGTTCTGCTTTGGTGTTCCATAGGAAACGTGCCCCTTTTCGTAACAAACATGTAATGGGGGTAACAATCCGGGAAAAGCCCGCAATAAAGCGTCGGTAGTAGTTTGCAAATCCAAGGAACCTTTGGACTTGTTTCACGGAGCTTGGGGATGGCCACTGCAATATGGCGTCGACTTTTCTGGAATCCATTTGAACGCCTTCTGGTGTTAGAATGTGTCCCAGGAATTCTACGGTTGTGGTGTGGAACACGCTCTTTTCTAGCTTCACATACAGCCCGTGTTGCTGCAGTTGCTGGAGTATCGCTCGTACATGTTGAAGGTGCTCCTTCATGTCTGCGGAGTAAATCAGTATATCATCTATATACATGATACAGAATCTGTCAATGAATTCTCTTAACACCTCGTCAATGAAATATTGAAAGGCGGCTCGGGCATTGCAGAGTCCGAAGGGCATGACCCGATGTTCGAACAGCCCGTACCGTGTTCGGAAGGCGGTTTTCCACTCATCTCCTTCACGGACTCTGACAAGGTGATAGGCCCCTCGTAAATCCAGCTTTGTATATATGGCCGCATCTTTCACTTGATCCAGTAGGTCGGGTATTAATGGTAGGGGATACCTTTTCTTAATGGTTATGGCATTCATCGCCCTAAAGTCTATGCACGTGCGTAGATCGCCTTCTTTCTTCGCCACGAAGAAGAGAGGGGAAGAGACTGGAGATTTAGAATGGCGAATAAACCCATTCTGTAGGTACTGGTTGAGATAGGCGCGAAGGTGCTCGTTTTCCTTCTCTGTGAGGGAATAAACACGGCTGCAGGGAAGCGTGGATCCCGGTATTAAATCAATGCGGCAGTCGAAGTGGCGATGTGGAGGTAGGGTGTTGGCACCTTGTTCGTCAAAGACGGGAGCCAGGTCTCTGTATTCCTTGGGTACTGTTTCGTGTGTGATTGTTCCCATTCCGTCCCGTGGCAGTGTACAGGCCTGGACCTCCCTAGTAATGGTTTTCTTCTCTGAGGGGTAGCAATAGCGAATACAATGGACCGAGTCTAATACGGTTTTGCCGGTTGCCCAATTGGTCAGGGGATTGTGCTGCATAAGCCAGGGAAGGCCCAATATAAGCCTAAACTGAGGAGCATCGATGATGTCAAAGGCGATAGTCTCTGTGTGCTGATTTTCCAGCACCATTTGCAGATCTTCGGTTTGGTATCGGATTAGTCCTGAGGTCAAGTCCGTGCCGCCCACTGCTTTCACCGTTTCGGGTTTGCTTTTTGTTCGTTTTTGCATGCCCAGGCCCGTCATGTACTGGGCATCGATGAAATTTCCGGTTGCTCCTGAGTCGATCAAGGCTACGACGTGCCATGATGAACCTATCGATGACTGCAAGACAACCGGCCCGCCCATGTGATGGTGGTCGGCACAAAGGGTAGGGGTCTGTTTTTTCTCTGCCAACAGTCCCAGTAGACAGACCCCGTTTACTACTGGGAGGTCCCGTTTCCCAACCCTTCTCCTCGGGTGATCGGGAGAACTGACGGAGTCCTCTCTCTGGGTTGGCGGGGTTTTGCTGGACATTCCCGCACGAAATGGCCGCTCTTGCCACAATATAGGCATAGGTTCTGTTTCCGTCTTTTTTCCTTTTCTTCTTTTGTTAAGGGAGCACGGACACCTCCGATCTGCATGGGCTCAGGAGTATCACGAGGTTTTGGTATGTCTCTGTACACAGGGATTCTGGCTTCCCCTCCTTTGGTTTTTTCTGTTCTCCGCTCTTGTAGGCGATAATTCTGTTTGACTACCATATCTATGAATGGACCGATCTCCTCTGGTGGGTCGGTCATTTGAGAAATTAGGCCCCTATAGAACACCGACACTTGTTTTGAGTCTGGCCAGCGGGCTTCCACCACCAGACGAGTGAAGGTGGTAATGTAATGTAGTAAGTCTGTGTTGCCCTGTTTCAAATTGAGTAATTCATTGTCTGCGGCTTGCACGAATGTATGGCGGGCGAACATACGTGGCATGGTTTCTTTAAAAACCGGAAAGTTGTATAGTAGAGGTTCATCGTTCTCCACCAATGGAATGGACCACTGAGCGGCGTCGCCTCCCAAATACGATAGGACAAAGGCGACCTTGGAGGCGTCATCAGGAAAAGCAGTTGCTCTGGCCATGAAGTGCAGGTGGCATTGGTTATGGAATATGCTATATTTCGCGCTATCGCCATAGAAACGTTCTGGTGCGGCCAGCTGTGCCATGGGTTGAGCTATGACCTGAATGGGTGGGGAAGCAGTCGAGAGAGAAGGTGGGGGGCCCCCCGGGTTGAATATAGGAGGCCTTAGTATTCCTTTTTGCCGGGGAAGACGTGTAGGAGAGGGACCCCATGGCTGCTATGTCCTGCAAGGTAACGTCGGGGTTGTCCATGTTACCCGGGTGGGATAAATAACGTGGGCTTCGGATTCTGTCAGGTCCCCACAATTCTTACCTCCTGTTTGTGGAGAAATCCCACAGGGATGACAAGGACAACCCCCTCCTGGACCCTTTTCCTCCTGGAAGGACCGAATACACTAACCAGGTCAAAGAGGGAACTGGGGGAGGCTGCCAGGAAGCGGGTGAGGGCAATATGTTGTGCTGGGGCACCTCCCGTGGTTCTTGGGGTCAGGCGCTGATATCACCTAATAACGATAGAGAGGATAGAGGTGTAATAACTGCACCAATTTCAGGGGAACAGACATATGCACCTTTAACGGTAAGCAGACACTAGTAACACTAGCTATACTCTCCTCAATGGTTACCTGAAAGGTGGCGCTCCTGCGCTGGGGTGATGAGTCAAGGTGTGTGCAACTTCGTGTGGTTTGCACGAGTTGCCAGGGGAAGGGTCAAGCGCTCCAGCGCTTTGTAGCGGGACAAGGTCTAGCGTGAAAGAAACAAGCGCTCCTGCACGGGGGTGAGCGGGAAAAAGTCACAAACGTGAAAGAAACAAGCGCTCCAGCGCTGTCTCAGAGGGGCAAAGTGAGTGCGACTCTGTGCCGTCGCACGAGTCGTGGAATGACCAGGGGTGGAAGCGCTCCTGCGCTGAGGGAGAGGGGCAAAGTGAGTGCGACTCCGTGCCGTCGCACGAGTCGCGGAATGACCAGGGGTGGAGGCGGTCCTGCGCTGAGGGAGAGGGGCAAAGTGAGTGCGACTCCGTGCCGTCGCACGAGTCGCAGAATGATCAGGGTGGAAGCGCTCCTGCGCTGAGGGAGAGGGGCAAAGTGAGTGCGACTCCGTGCCGTTGCACGAGTCGCGGAATGACCAGGATGTAAGCGCTCCTGCGCTGACTAAGACAGGCAAAGTAAGTGACTCTACACGAGTCCTGATGGAAGTAGCTGTTGGCGCCCTTGCGCGGTCCAGACGGAGGGTCTGGTTGCAGGTAGAGCCTTCGCTTACGCTCCTGCGTATCCTGCGAAGCCCCGTGGAAGCGATCCGAAGCGCTGATGTGGGCGTCTTCGGGTTTAAAATACACAATCCGCCGGAAGCGCTGGCCGGCCAATGGCGTCAGCTGTGTTGACCTCAGCTACTAGACTGTTACCCTGTTTGGAGTCTGTAGGGGGGAGGAGTCTCGTTACAGGTGGAAAAAGCCTCGCTTCCGTTCGTCAGGAAGCGAGGAGGCGAGCGAGATCATGACAGAAGCTTTTTGCGTGCCTGGGGGGGAAAATATCTCGTGAACTTGCCCATCCGGTCGCAATGGGCACAGCCATCTTGTTTTTCACTCTATGCTATGGTTCTGGGACCTGCTTTTCAATCCTCCCTATATCTTTTCAATCCTTTGCTCCTGAAAACTTTTTTTTGATCTTTTATATTTATTATCTCTCTCTCTATTTTCCTGACTCTCTATTTTTTGTTTTTGTCTACTTTTTTGTGTTTTTTATCTACTTTTTCACTCTTCTTCTATTACCTGCTTTTTTCATTTCTTTTACTTACTTTTTAAATTTTTACCTCTTCTTTTCCGCCCCCCCGCTTACCCCAGAACCATGGCAAAGGGCCACAGGGGGCATGTCAGCCTGAGTCGCGACCACCTTCCTTGCGGAGGTAGAGTTGGCTGCACTGTTTTTTTTTGTACAGTGCCACATCTCCTTAACCCTGGCAGCAGGCAGCAGGCCTGGATCCGGGTACGGGCTCCGGGAGCGTCGGCAGCGGTCGGGGAAGGTGCGCCGGGCAGTGTTTCGCTGCTTGGGTGTCCGGCGCAGCCAGAACCAGCTGACGCACCGGTGGTCCGATATCCTGGACTGGGAGCAGGACCTGCTGGACCTGCTAGGAGCGGAGGTCCCGGGTCTTGGTGAGTAGCTATTTAATTATTACTACTTTGTGTCTGTTCTTCTGCTCTGTGTTATATATTGCGAATATATTTTTTTTCCAAGCAGCTAGAATGCTGCTGCTTACATACATTACAGGAAATTTAAGTTTAAAAGTCTTCAGTGATTGTTATGACACTGGTGCTCTGCGTTACTAATCTTGTTATTTGCAACTTTGCGTTTGCGCTCGTTTTGCGTGATTATGTAAGAGTTTATTTTAGAAAACTTAAGTTAGGTAATGCTAGAGTGACTCTAGTCCTTCCTTTGTCCTGTCACTAAGAGATAGGGGTGAATTGATACTTAAGTTTAGTTACTTATTATAAGTTTGTAATTTTTTAGTGGTCTGCGACGCCCCCTCTATTACGTCACGTGCTGCTGAGTGCTGCTACTACTTACCCCAGT
This sequence comes from Triturus cristatus, assembly GCF_964204655.1. Taxonomy (NCBI): domain Eukaryota; kingdom Metazoa; phylum Chordata; class Amphibia; order Caudata; family Salamandridae; genus Triturus; species Triturus cristatus. The sequence continues at coordinate 257,161,640 of NC_140586.1, forward strand.
CCTTAGTAGAACCTTTTGTAGTTTGTTCAGTGATTGCTAATAGGCTTAGCACTAGCAGAACATCTGCATCAACGAACCAACAATTTTGTGTATGCAAAAATACAGGCATATGTCCTCCATTTATGCATTTTTGAGGACTAAAAGAAGTGGAAATGCTTACTTAATGTACAATTGGCACGCCTGGAATAGGTGGGCTCGGTCAGGTTGTACGTACTACTTAGGCTTAGTTAGTATTCTGGAATCAGAATGGAACACTGGATTAGTGTAGATAACTAATAACTAGTCGGTCCGCGAATCGCCAGATACTACTTGTCGACCAGATTAGATAGGTCAATTTTATTGCAATTGTTGTTTACACAAATGTTTTTTTGACAGTCTTATAAAAATATTTTATTTGTTTCACACCAATCATCAATGTTTGTCTCTTCCTTTCTTATATATTTCATGATCAGCACCCAGGGGCAAGAAGACGGGGGCAGAGTTGGCGGGAGCAGTTCCAGTCCAGGAGGACCAGAGCAAGGGCTCTTCTGCTGGCCCCAGTAAGTCTTCCTGTTTTTAATATTAATTCTTATTCACTAACTTTTACTGCAGCGTATTTTTTTTCCCAAACTATTGTTTCCGTTTCCTAATGCTATTTTTTTACCAACAATTACCCTTCGATCTAGACTATCTGTTTCTAGATTCTTGTTATCCCTGCCTCTAACTGCCTCTGCTATGACTCTCTGTACTACTACTATTAGTCTGTCTGTAGCTAAGCATGCCCAGTTGGCCATTCTTTATTTAAAAGGTTTTAAATAAAAATCAGATTGACCAGTAGCTCTAGCCATTGATGAGTCCAGTCCTTTGGGTTGTCCTCTTGTACTCCTTCTATTCTTCTTAATCTTTGAGGCTTTATTAATCTTGATGTTTTTCGACAATTCCCATGAACAAAATGCCCAACCAGATGTTACTATTTTGATAGGATAGGACATACTACTACTGTTGTAGGGATTTTCCACATACAGAACATTGCAATTGCACAAGAAAATAGGATGTTGGTGATGGGAGGTTGGACCTTCCTCACACTCACACCTCAGTCAGAACAGAATCCACCACAATCCCCTGCCCGACTAGTTATAATAGTGTTTTATTACTATTAGCTCTCCGAACCCCTCCCAATAACCAATGAGTAGACAACCCAGAACATAACACTCCCGACCTCTCAGTCGTGGAAGCAATGCACAAGCACAGTTTGCACACCCTTCCTTTCGCAAGCTCACTCGTGTAAGTCCATCCACACCAAATACCACCGAGTCTATGTAAGTTCAAAAATTATTTTATTTGCAACTGACAAGCTATGTACGTTGTTCTATAATCAACAGCAAAATGCATAAGATTAAAACTATAAACATTGTTGCACTTAGTTACACTTACAACAAGTACAAGTCCATAGAACGAAGAAAAAAAAAAGCGAAATCAGGATTAATAAATAAGTGAACAGTTGTATGAATAGGAATATAGTTTATATAAAATTATAAATGAAGATCTGATCAATTATGTGGACCCCTCACCTTAGAAGAAGCTAGTACTGGTTACATCATAAGCTCTGCAAAGCTCTGGTTCTTAGAATGGAATCTGCCGTCTGTTAGGAGAAAAATGGTGCGCGTTAGTATATTGCAAGCATTTCTCAGTCGTGCCAAAAAGTGTAGCATTTTGGATAAGCAATATGGACTAACACCAGAACTCCATAACAAAGTGGCTTGTATTGATTGACCTTGTACGCAGCGCTTAGACAGTAGCAGTATGAGCTCATGTGGGCTCAAAGCCGTCACTCTTTATACAACAAGCTGCGAGGTAACGACGCGTGTGCTAAAATAAAGCTAAATATAAAAGACACAAAGGTAAAATGGTAGCATGGCTCGGGCTAACTAAGCAAAGACTAGAATGACTCTAGGGACCATATAACTACTAGTGTCTACTCTACTACAACCTGATTTGTACTAGTGATGTATGTTGTATATGTATGTATTACTATTAACTCATTTTTCAATCTTGCTAGTAAAAAATAGGGGGAGGTGGATATGACATCTAAAAAATGTGTAATGTTTTTTCAAGGCACACTACCAACCACCAGTGCCGGGGCCAGCGACGACGCGGCTGCTGACGGAGGAGAGGAGGAGGTGGCAGTTGCAGGAGGAGCTGCAGGGGGTGAGCCAGCAGCAGTGGCGGTCGGTGGTAAGTTAGATACCTAATCCTTTCTTATTGACATTACACTCACTGCAAGGGTGTACTGTATAATACTGTACAGTTGCCTTACTAAGTAAGAGGTTGGTGTGAACGGTTGAAGACACCCTTTACTTAGCATTAGTAAAAGCATTAGTGGCGGGAGTGTTGTTGAGTAACCAATGGCCTCTTCTACCTGATGATTTCAACTCAGCTGTGAAAGTTTTGTGGAGAAGACTAAAAGTCAGATCAGATGACCTTGATGGATGGGTTGAACGAAAAGGGTAAGAAAAGTGGAAGGAAGAAGGACGGGCGAGATTTAAGATTTATGACTGGCAGAGAACGACTCTTGGGATGCATGCAGCATGCATACTGGTGGCTGATAGGAATCAGATGCATGGTTGGTTGAATGCCTGAAACTCCCACAAATGTTAAAGTCCAAGAAAGTGGGAGGATAGTACATACATACCACAAATGTTATGTGCTTGCTAGTGCTACCGTGACACTATGTGTAGAAATATTTGTCTTACTGCTTTGCTAAGAGTATATTTTACAATAGTTTTGTTTTTTCTTCTTCATATATAGCTACTCCTTCCAAGGGGAAACCTGACCGGAAGGAGTTGGCAGCCAAGGCCCGGTGTCGGAAACTGGAGGCAATACAGAACGAATATCGACGGCTGGTGGTCCTGGAAGAGGAGGAGGAGGAGGAGACGGCAGCAGCTGCAGCCTCCTCCAATGCCCCGGGCCCCATCCACTGCCCTCCAGTGGTACAGCACCACTGTCTGACAGCTGCCCACTGCCGCCCCTCCTTCAGTGCTGCCCCACCCCGTGGATGCAACTGCCGCGCATTGAAGCGCCGTGTTGCCAGCCTGGAAGAGCAAGTTCGTGTCCTCCTGAAAAAAGCCCGCCAAACTTAGACCCCGTTCTTATTGCCCCTTTTTAAATTATTCTTGGGGTGGGTGGGAGCCGGGCGTTGGGTTTCCTCTTTTGGACAATTTGAAATTTTCTTTACGGACATTGGTTGGGGTTAGGGAGAGGGGTGGGTGAGGTGTGGGATTTTATTTTACATAGTTTATTTTTGTTAGGGAATTAAATAATATATTTCTACTTAAGTTTACATACGATGTTGTGAATGTTTTCTGGGTGGGGTTACTGTTTTACATCACACTGTATCCTTCTTTTCTTGCTGGTGCAGGGCCGCACACAGCCAGTGTTTGATTTTAATAATTGGATGACTTTGTAAGACAGAAACAGATAGATGCGGCACCCCTCACTGAGTGACTTGTCCTACTACTAGTACTGTCAGTCTCTTCTACTCTAGGCACTCTGCAACTGGACTCAAAGGGGTGTGTGAAATTGAATTAATGAAAACATGTCCATTATTAATTATGCCTCCCCCAAACTTCTCTTACCTTTGCTTGATGTTGAACTTAGGCACAGCGATGGCTGCATGGTGATGATGGGTTTCTTTCCTAACATGCCATGGTTGTGGTGGTGGTAGTAGTATACACTGGCAGCAGCATTTGCCAAAATAGAAAATGAGACAGTCAGTAGCCTGAGAGAGAATCTTCGAGAAGTAGTAGAATGAAGTACAGTACAGAACAGAACTTACTGCCAAACAATGATATGCCCAAATACAACAAAACTTAATGGTGGAGGAGATAGCCTAGTAGTACACAGCAACTCTAGTTGTGTCAAGTCACTTTACTAGGCAGGCCTACAGCACACTGACACAAGCGTAACTGTTAGTGCTGTGTAGGAGGATGACAGTGAATGAAATCCATTAATCCAATCAATGCCGTGAATTAATGCTGATGTTTTAGCCGGTTCCTTTGGTAAACAAATTACCTCACAAATATACTGCTCAGATGGGCAAGCAGAAGAAGATCCCCGCCCTGCCTTGAAATGGAAGTACTGTTGCTTTTGAAACATCTGCCCCAGCAAGTGTGTGATAAATTATTGATGTACATTTAATGTAGTCATACCTCAATAAGTCACACAGCCCGGGGGAAGAGGGTTAGGGTTTGTTGAATGGTTGGGAAGGGGGTTTTGGGGAAAGGTTTGAGAAAGAAAAACAGTATGCATGGACAAACATCAAACAACAGAATTTTTGTAGACTACCATATCCATATCAATATGTTAAGGGAGAAAAAGGAAATAAGGCATGCATGATGATTGATGATAAGGAGAGACCCGGATTACATTCAGTTTGTGCTCAGTGTTACCAGGCTTACTTTTACAGGCAGCAAAGAAAATTTTAAAATATCTGTAGGGATGAATTATAGACAGAGAGCAAACCTAATAATAATAGTAATAACAACAAGAACACACTGTTGTAATGATTGTAGACAAAAAAATGAATCAAATTATTTAAAAGATGAAAATTGATACTGTTACTGTGTTATCCAGGTCAAATGGTGAGTTGAATCTCGGCATTCCTCTTGGTCCTCCCTTCCATGGATGCTCCGTCCAATCTTGAGTGACGCCACTGCTTGCCTGGCAGATGTAGATTCATTGGTAAGATAAGTGTGCATTGTTGTTTTCCCAAGTATAGCACAGGGTAAGGCCTGGCCTGTAATTGTAGATGCAAAAACAAAAGGGATATTGAGATTGAAACCAAGTTGAAAAAAATGGACAAGTTAATGTTGTAGTGCAACAAGAACACTTTCCGAGGCGGCATAGATGCATCATCTCTACTCTAGTCTGTTTCCATCCTTAACCTACAATGCCAAGAGGACAGAGCAGGCCCACGGTGATGGCACCCTTTGCACATCCTCCATTTAGCGTACATTTTTTGAAAGAGTTGGACAAAGCAACATAGCATTTTACAATTTACCGCAGTCATACCACCGCTACACTTGACTCCCCCGCTACACAGACATTTAGGTCTGCTGTGGTTGTTGTTTACTTGTTTACCTTATATGCCACTCATGAAACGGCTTGACTTATTCCATCAATCATCTCCGATCCGTGTACTGAGTGACTGTGAAGATACTATGTCACTGTGGTCATCATGATGGTGTTGTTCAACTCAGTCTGGGTGTACCGAGTGAGTCCCCTTTCTATATTCAAAATGCAATGTATCGGCCTGCAGTAGAAGTACAAATTTGGAATTAAAAAAACAAGAAGGGAAAAGGTACTTGAGTTACTTTTAGTGTGTAGATTGTTACATAAAGTACACAATGAAGTAACTTCATGCACAACAAACAACAACAAAATCACTCAGTCAGCGTCCAATGCATGGCATCATTTAGTACCTGTTCCTTCTCATCTTCAGTTAATGGGCAGTCTCTCTCAGATCACAAAGGAGGATAGCTATAGTAGTCATCATCAATCATGTTCCACATATTTTGTAGGGACTTGGAAATATTTTTTCTTTTTTCTTCTATTTTGCATCATCCAATCATTATCATCTGACTTCTTGAGGGCAATGGATTTAAGGAGTTTCAGGAGGATGGAGGAGCAGGATTTTGAGGAGTGTACTGTGATATGCAGCGCAGCCAGCCAAAACTTGTATATGGCAATAAAACAATTAGAAGACGGTGGTGATGGATTTGTTATGATTCAAAGTTTCTAACCAGAAAGACAGAAACACCAATAAAAGAAAATAAGTGAGGAAGACAGTAAGAACTGGAAGTGCAAGCCTAATTGTCAGGGAAGTATAGCTCGTCCTCAAACTCTGGGGGTTCAACCAGAAGTAGGTAATCATCATCTAACACACCAGTTCCGAAACCTGAGCTGCTGTCCTCATCTTCCTCCCTTGATTCATGTATTGTGTAATTCAGTGGTATAAAATGCTGATTTATTTTGATCATTGTTAACCTCTCCACGTTTTTGGGTGAGAGACTGGTCCTTCTCACTGTTACAATGGAACCAGCAGCATTGAAAACACGTTCTGAAGAGACACTTGCGACAGGGCAAGCCAGATAGTTTATCGCCAGCCTGCTGAGCACTGGCCATTGGGCCCTTTTCCCATACCAATACCTCAATGGGTTTTGATCAATGTACACCTCTGTTGGGACGTCCAGATAGGCCTGAACCATCCGCTCAATTTTCAGGGGTGCAAAATGTTTTTCGGGCTCTTTTCTTGTTGCATCAGCACTGGACTTACCAATGCCTTGCTGTAAATACCAATCCTGTAACGATTTTACTGGGCCTGAAGATACAGCTCTTGCTGTTGTAGATAGTGTTGGTGAGTGTTCTGAGCCAAACGCACTGCGCTCAGGCTCCCAAGTTTAACTTGACGCCGGATGCCCTGCTGCAGTACTTGTGGTTTATCTAGCGGGCTTTTAATTAGCAGCCGTTCATTTTCCAACTTACTCGCTGACTCAGCTATCCACGTTTTCTACCAGGCAACATCCATTTCTGAAAAGGGAATTCATGTCTTCAGTGCCCATTTTGTCCGTGGATCCAGAATTGTGGCACAAATTTAATGTTTTTGTGACAAAATCTTATTTTGCACCCTTGTATTGTCAGCTAAGCGACAAGCTAAGCTCTCCACCAACTCATAGGCTTCTTTTTCTTCCTCTACATCTTTTTATGCTTCTGACACCTCCTTCAGCTGATGCTCTAGCATTTGCAACAATGGAATAGCTTGGCCCATAGTACAGTCCTCCTTGCTGACTTCACGTGTGAAGACCTCGAAAGGAAGAAGCATCTCAGTCAGGCATTTAACTAGGCACCATTGGTCCAACTGAAGGCTCATGCCTTTCACAGTAGCATCCCCTCTTCGCATGACATATTCACTGATTGGCCTGTACTGCTCAAACAGACGGTCAAGCATGTAATAAGTTGAGTTCCAATGTGTTGCCACCTCCTGGACGAGTGCTTTGACTGGCATTCTATAGTCACGTTGAATGATCCTCATCTGCTTCCGAACTTTAAAAGAATGGCTGAAATGAGTGCATATTCTTCTGCAAATGGTCAATAAGTTGCTGACTATGGCTTCTTTTTTCAGAAAGTCTTGAACAATAATGTTAATGCAGTAAGCCAAACACGGAACACTGAAATAGGAACCAAGCTCCATGGCCTTAAGTACATTACTGCCATTATCCGTGGAAACGAAACCAATCTTAAGCCCTCTTGGGCGCAGCCATTCAAAAACCTTGCTCTGAAACTCTTCCAATATGTTTACAGCAGTATGAGATTTCTCCATGGCGAACATGGATACAGTTGCATGTTTCCGAGTAGCTTTAAAAATCTCAGCTGCGTTAACAGCACCTTCAGATAGCTTATCTCTAACCCCCACAAATGAGACCCAGTGTGCAGTGATGCACATGTAATCAGTGGCTTGGCAACTGGTCCACATGTCTGTTGTTAGGTGTATATTGTGAACAGCACTCTGCTGCAAAGCTTGTCCAACCAATTCCAGCACATCATGATGTAGTGCTGCAACAGCAACTCTTGCAAAATAGGACCGGCTGGGAACCTTCCATTTAGGGCAGATGGTTGACACAAATTCAAGGAAACCCACCCCTTCCACAAATGAAAAGGGAGAAGGTCCAGCGCTAACATTTTAGCCAGCTTCGCATTGTACAACCGTGCCGTTGGGTGGTTGCGTTGGTACTGCCCCTCCAACCTAAGCATGCTGTCAATGGTAGTCTGGATTATTTTCCTTTGTGGTGCAGTTTTCTTCAACCCAGTTAGGCTCAACCACGCAATTTGTTTCATAATCATTGCAATACTACTTGGTCGCCTTGGTGTCTCAGCCTGACTCAGACTCTGACTGCGGTGCCACTGAGAATATTGCTTAGGAGGATGTGGACGGTACTACTACACTACTGGGGACAGGGCTATAATTGTCTCCCTTTTGTTCACCTTCCACCGCGATAATATTGTCCCCTGATTCTTCATGCCCAGCAACAATGGGTTGAGTTTTACTTTTTTCTAAGCGAAGTAGGTGAGCCTCCCACACGATAGTGTGGTGTATTTTGAGATGACTTGTTTGGCCTCCAGTACCATAGTTTGTACCAAGCTTACTCCGCCGAACAGCATGGCGAAAAATTGAGCATATAGCAATGTTCTCCTCCTTACTGCTAACCAAAAAGAAGTCCCAAACTGGGGAGGAGAACTTTCTGGTGCTACTGGATGTGCCACTTTCAATACCAGATGAACTGGAGGGTGTGCTTGGAATGTGACTCTGAGCAGCTACACTGCGACTTCTACCACTACCCACTGAGGTGGTGGTTGAGCTGGATGTAGGTCCCTGCCTTTCCTTTGCAAATGAAAATATGGAAGCTGGAGGTCGTGGTGGTGTCACCTGTGTTGGTGGTATCCGTGCTACATCATTTGCAGCCATTTTGGATATGGTAATAATGTTGGTCTCCATATCCTTTGTGCCGGGAGTGATGTCTGTGATGATTGGCTTGTCATCTCCCTCTTGTACATCTACCTCCATAACTCTAAGGCTTTCTGGAACCTTCCTTTTCACTAGCCTTGTCTTGTGGCGTGCATCACTCTCAGACTGAGCTGGTGCCTTCCAAGTGGCATCAAGATCATCAGAAGCGGGGCTTGAAGAAGAAGATGATGGAATAACCCACCTTTTCCTTGCTGGGGGTCTGGAAGACAATTAATCTTCTGAAACAGTGGCTTGACCCTCTTTGTCTGCAGGAAGCTCGATTTCCTGAAATGCCCGTACTTCAGGAGGAACAACTACTATTGTGGGCTGCTGTTGTGGCGGTTCTTGTGGCTGCTGCGGTGCTTGCGGCTTCTGCTGTTCTTGCGGATGCTGCGTTCTTGCGGCTGCTGCGGTTCTTGCGGCTGCGGCTGCTGCTGCGGTTCTTGTGGCTGCGCCTGCTGTTCTTGTGGCTGCGCCTGCTGCTGCAGACTTATCTGCTGAGTTGCCGCATGCGTTGATTGTGTACTACTTTGCGATACTGACATTTCAACATCACTGCTCGTTACTAGACTGGCTACCTCTGCGACACTCATGGGCTTGGGCCTAGGTTGGTGGGGTTGGCCCACTGGAGCGGATGTGCTGCTCCCAACTTGGTTCCCGCCGGACAACGATGCTGCAGGCATGTGTTTTTTGGTCCCAAAAAACACATTTGCCGACACACCAGTTGTGGTTAGTGCCTCTTGCTTTTTCTGTTCCTTCTTCTCACCGGCAACTTTCTTGGTACTGGAGGACCTGGTACCTTTCTTTTGGCCCATTTTCTTCAGAGGTCAGACAGGACGCAGGTGCACAAGTTGCAGAGATGTCTGTGGTCACAGTTGGACATGATGTGGTCCGCAGCAGGACTTCTGTCTGGCAGTACAATGGATGATGTTGATAGTTACCTCCTCCTGTGTCTTTTTGTGCACCTAAAAGCAAATAAGCCAGGAGAAGAACATCAGTGAAATGTTGCATTTGTTGTTCAATTCCTACTAGTACAAACAAAAAAATAGAAGATATATTGTAGCCATTTGTGAGACTTTGGCAACAAGGGCTATGGTATACTACTTACTGTGTACAGTATACACACACTACGCTCTCAGGAAGGATTGGAAAGAATAAGAACAACCACAACAATACAAATGTAATGGAAGGGAGCTGCTGCTGGCAAAGGGGATGGATGGAAGCAGTAAGTCAATAGGAAAACCATGCAGGGCAGGCCCATATTAACTCCCACCAGAAAAAGCCCACAAGCCACATGGACACTCACAAGCAACAAGCTGGAGTCCTGGCAATCAATGAACTGCCAAAAGGCCTATAAAGAAGCCAGGCAAAAGATGCATGCTAAACCACACTGCTGTGCCATTTTAATGCAATAAAATGCAAAAAACTACAATCCACAGGGCAAAACAAGGTCTGCAGGGTGCACACCAACACACCAGGCACACACAACAAAGGCCTTTCTTTAACACACCCCCAAAAACAGAAATCCCCCCAAAAAACAAATTTTCCAACTCAATCCAATGCCATCCATGCCCTAAATGATGATTAAATTAAACAGGACACACAGATAAACACTCGTTTAATGCACTTGTGGCTACCTGCTCTGAGCCTACTGGATGAAGGCAGGCCCGTGGGCAGACAAGGCCACACAAGCTTGCAGGCCTAGGCTTCAAAATGGCTGCCAGCCACATGGCCAGGCTCACCCAACTACAAGACAGAGAAGACAGACAATGCAGGCCTGTTGCAAAAAACACACTGCATGCCTTCAAAATGGCTGCCAGCCTCATGGCCAGGCTGACAACAAGAAGCCTAGGCCACAAAGGAATACCATGCAGGCCTATATATATGGCAAAAGCTGCACACTAATAACTCCCACCAGAAAAGGCCCACAGCCACATGCACACTCGCAAATCACCAGCAACAAGCTGGAGGCCTGGCAATCAATGAACTACCAACAGGCCTATAAAGAAGCAAGGCAAAAGATGCATGCTAAGCCACACTGCTGTGCCATTTTAATGCAATAAAATGCAAAAACGACAATCCACAGGGCAAAACAAGGTCTGCAAAGTGCACACCAACACACCAGGCACACACAACAAAGGCATTTCTTTAACACACCCCCAAAAACAGAAATCCCCCCCAAAAAACACATTTTCCAACTCAGTCCAATGCCATTCATGCCCTAAATGATGTTTAAATTCAACAGGACACACAGATAAACACTTGTTTAATGCACTTGTGGCTACCTGCTCTGAGCCTACTGGATGAAGGCAGACCCGTGGGCAGACAAGACCACACAAGCTTGCAGGCCTAGGCTTCAAAATGGCCGCCAGCCACATGGCCAGGCCTACCCAACTACAAGAAAGAGAAGACAGACAATGCAGGCCTGTTACAAAAAACACACTGCCTGCCTTCAAAATGGCCGCCAGCCTCATGGCCAGGCCCACAGCAAGCAGCCTAGGCCACAAAGGAATACCAAGCAGGCATATATATATGGCAAAAGCTGCACACTAATAACTCCCACCAGAAAATGCCCACATGCACACTCGCAAATCACAAGCAACAAGCTGGAGGCCTGGCAATCAATGAACTGCCAAAAGGCCTATAAAGAAGCCAAGCAAAAGATGCATGCTAAACCACACTGCTGTGCCTTTTTAATGCAATAAAAGGCAAAAACAAAAATCCACTGGGCAAAACAAGGTCTGCAGGATGCACACCAACACACCAGTCACCCACACAACAAAGGCATTTCTTTAACACACCCCCAAAAACAGAAATCCCCCCCAAAAAACACATTTTCCAACTCAATCCAATGCCATCCATGCCCTAAATGATGTTTGAAAAACATTCAACACACACCAAAGGAACAGTTGTTTCATGAGGCACCCACCCATGACTAGCTCTGGGCCTACTGGCTACCCCCAACAATTTAAAAGAAAAAAGAATGATAAGTACCAAAATTGTAGTTGCAGCAACAGCAATGCCCCCAATCAAACAGACACAATACCAACTTACTTGTAAAATATCAAATTCAAAAGTCCTCAAATCCAATGATAATGATGCAGCAGACACAAAGAGTGATCCCTCCAGCTGAAATCCAAAGGCAGAATGAACAGGAGATGGACAAAGCACTGGGAGGAGCCTGATGGACAGGAACAGGAAGTTGGAGACTCTGTGGCACTTCCTCCCTCTCCCCCCAAAAAAGGACATCTTGCACAAAAAAGGACAGCCAAATGTCAATCAGAGGAGTTTTTTCCATCCAAATCATCATTTAGAGAAGGTTTTATGCAGCTAGAGTTAATATTCTTCTCCAAATCGAAAATTTGGCGTGTTCGTGATTGCGACCTTCACCACACTTCCGCCGGATGTCGATGGCGCGTCCAAAATGACATGTTCGCGATCTCATGGTCTTTGTCGCGGTAGAGATTGACGTGTTTGCGACCTCATGCTCTCTCTCACGCTGGAAAATGACGTGTTCGTGATCGCAGACTCTCGCGGTGTCTGATAGCGAGGAGAATGACGTGATCGCGATCGGCAACTGTCACGGGATAGCGCGACTGGCTATCAACATCTCGTGGCGCACGCAAACGGATTGGAAAACTCGTCGGCGAACGCAGGGATCCTGGTAAGGCAATCGCGTGCGCGAGAACGCATTTTCGAAGCGCGAACATGAAAAAATTCTTCGCAACACGGCAAATAGCGGAAATTTTAGCATTTTCGCCCTCTCCGCGGAATGCGAAAATTCAGCGAGCGGAACGGAATTTGACGCCCAGCCTTAGTGTTGACTTGCGTCAACAGCTTATCACACGCTACTTCACTTGAAGGTGAGTGACAATGTACAACGGATCCATTGTCTGATGATGTTGCTGTTGTTGTGAAGGTGTATGCCCCTCCCACCTTCCCTGCTGCCACGGACCTGTTGCCTCACCACTGTAGGCACCCTCATCCTCTCCCTGCCCTCCTCAGTCGGTGGTGTGGGGTGGTCTTCCTCTGGGACAGGGAGGGTGTTGCAGGCAGCACTGGTGGTGGTGGTGGATGCACAGGCCGTAACAGCAGGGCTCTGCAGTGACATTGTTAGTGCAGCAGATGTGGTGGGGGACGATGGGGTCCTGGGACCTGTTGCGCCCTGGCACACCAGATGGTCCGGCTTCGAGCTCATCGCCCAGAGAATCCCGGGAGTCAACATCCGAGAGTCCATATACCGGGGGGGGAGGGACTGGCTGTGCAGGTTGCTGGTGTTGTCCTCTGCAGGGAGTTCTTGGTCACCTCTGGGTTAGATGGGAGATGGTCATTGTTGTGCACACCGAAAGCTCTGTGTTAGCTGTATGTCATTCACTGTTTGTACACCACACAGTTGACTAATCATCACATTTTGTTGTATGTGCACTACTGTGCCTCCTGACATGGTGCTGTGGTACATGCATTACTTGTCCATGGTGTGTGTTGTCAATACCTACCATGCGCAACATGCATGATTTCTGAGTACAGGGACATGTTGCCATCTAGGGACTAGAGCAGGAAAAATGTCTGTGTGGACTCTTTTTTGCTCACTCTGCCCTGTCAGATGTTACATCTGGGCATGAACAGGCCATGGTCATCTCCTGCATACCTTTGTCTTGTCATGTGCATATCTGGATTTGTACCACCAACCATGCTTTCTAGTTTCTCATTTGGTCCTTGCTGCTCTGGCCCCATTGCACTTACACATGGAATTCAGTTCTGTGCATGATTGTGTGCAGACTTTCTTCTACATGTGCATTGGTGTGTCACACTTTGGTTGCTGTGACAGTCTCATTGGCTGAGCTGTGTGCACACTATGAGTGGCAATAGGATCTGTGTGTATGTGTGTGCAATGACAGGGCTGGTGTTGTCATGTGGCACCATGCTTTTTGCAGACACTGGCTTTGTGCACATACTGGCTACTTACCTGTTCTGTTTTCACATCTGGCTTTGACTTGACACATCTGTGTTTGTGTGTGGTGGAGGCTTGCATCCTGCTCAGGGGTGTGACTAGCAAGCATGATATGTCTACCTACCTGTTATTTTGTTTGTGGTGATACAATGGCAGACACATGCATCTGGGTGGGAGGGGAGGCTTCATCGTTATGGTCTGTGGGACGAGTTGGCCTTGGGTGAGTTGTTGTTCAGGCATCCCACCCTCAGACGGACCTCCCTGTGAAGATGGCTACCTATCTGTTATATTGTTTGGAGTGGGACCATGGCTTCCAAATGCTTCTGGGTGGTTTGGGCTGCTACATTCTGTTCAGGGGTGGGACAGGGAGCATGGTGGGAGTTGTAGTGCAGGCCTCCCACCACCACACAGCCTCCATGGCAAGATGGGTACCTACCTGTTAGTTTGTTTGGAGTGGGACCATGGCTTCCAAATGCTTCTGGGTGGGTTGGGCTGCTACATTCTGTTCAGGGGTGGGACAGGGGGCATGGTGGGAGTTGTCGTGCAGGCCTCCCACCCCCACACAGCCTCCATGGCAAGATGGCTACCTACCTGTTGGTTTGTCTGTAGTGATGGCATGGCTGCCACATACATCTGGGTGGGAGGGAGTGCTCCATCTTGATGAGCTGGGTGACAAGGGTGCATGGTGGGAGTTGTTGTGCTGGTTGCCTGTACAGATGCCCCAATGGTGCTGTTGCTAGCTATGTTTGGGGTGGATGTGAGTGAGTGAAGGTTGGATCTGTGAGACATGTGTTGGGGAGTGTGTGGTACATATGAATGTACTTGTGCCTAGGGGGTGTAGCTTTGTAGTCGTGCCAGTCAGTACATAGCAGTGTGGTGGTAGTCATTTGTTTGTACTTACCAGCCACCACACCCCCGGCTACTCCTGTGAGACTCTCTGGATGCAGAATGGAGAGCACCTTCTCCTCCCATGCAGTGAATGGTTTTGGTGGGATGGGAGGGCCACCGCCAATCCTGTCAGCCAGCTCACGGTTCTTGCTACTCTTCTGTTTGACAACCCTCTTCAGGTCATGCCTCCGCTTCATGATTTCCTGCTTGGGGCGCGGGGTGGTCCCTACTGCATTGACCCTTAGGACTTTCCTTGCCCACATTTGGGCTCTTGTGGCTAATGGTGTCTGTTGGACCAGGCTACCAAACAGTTGTGGTTCCACTCTGACTATCTCATCTACCACTATCTTCAACTCACTCTCTGTGACTTGTAGCATTTTGCGTGTTGCCATGGTGTGTGATGTGCAAAGGGGTTGGGGGTGCAGGGGTGTGAGTGGTGGAGGGGATGATGTGTATGGTGTGTGATGTGCAGGGGGGTCAGAGGTGCAGGTGTGGAAGTGGTGGTGGTGGTGATGTGTGTGTGCAGTAATGTTTTGCCTCTCCTTTCTATTGTGGTTCAAGCCCTTATCTTCTGGAGTTTTGCAAAGGATTGTGGTCAGGGAAGGGGCTGGTTTTATACTCAGCTATGTGGGTGTATCCAGATGGGTTATTTCTGTCAGGTGTGTTGTGTGGGTTGTCCTGGGATTTGTATTTTTGTATTTGCCATGTGGTTGTGTCATTGGGGTATGTTCTGTGTTTTGGGGGGCATGGCTGCTTGCTGTGTGCACTTTGTGGCCTTGTGGGTTTTTTGTTTCGTCCGCCATGTTTGTCACGGAGCATCCGCAGCGGTGGCTGTGCTACAGCTCTTCCGCTGGCTTATCCTATTCATCACTGTTAGCGACCGCGGTGGTTGAAAACTGCGATACGTACCAGGAGGGCATCGGGTTTATCCTAATTTAACGTGCGGTGTCTCCGCTGTCCTGGCGGCGGTTTGATTGTTTACCGACGCAAATGCAACCGCCGCGGATGGATTTTGGCCATCTCCGCCCACTACGGGCAGTTTTTCTTAGCCTCGTTCCGCCGCGGTCGGTGTTTTTTTGTCGGTTGATCCTAATTTGGACGCCGGATTTTCGACGGTGCTGGCGGGCGGTTGATTTCAGGACCCATGGCGGTCGGGGTAGTTTTCCGCCTGCCATCCTAATAGGCCCCTAAATGTTGTCAATGTGAGATGTGATGAATGTCAGGATCAAATCATGTCCTTAGTACTATGCTGTATGTGTGTGTATCACATGTACCTTGACTCCAGTGTCATGGTGTTTTGTGGAAGTGTTAAGGGTGTACAAATTAGTAAGTTAAGATGGAGGAATGCATATGTCTTCCTGATGCATATTTGCACATCCCCAGTCAGTGATACCCATGCAATAAATATCAATGTGTTCGGTTAATACAGCACATGCATGGTAATTCCAGAGCGTACAGACAGGAAAGGAGACATGCGAGTGGTGTTGGTGATGATTATGACCAGACATGGAATGCGTGTACATCCTTGACTGAGATGACTGTACAAGTGTGCCTGATTATGCACAAGTACGTAGTGTTTTGCTGGCAGTGCGGTGTCAGACACAGGTCTGCACAGTACTATCGTATGTATGCTGCATAACACCTTTAAAATATTTCCAGGGCGTAGCTTTAAGCCAAGGCTTCCAATGGCACGTTCACCCACCAACTAGCAAAGATGGGCCTATATATGTGATTGGCATGTTTTGTCACTGCAATGCTGTTGTAAAGCTGTCTCCTTGGGCTCATTCCCCTTATTTGACTCAAGGTCAAATGTACAAGCCCCTTTCGCAGAATATGTGACGTTACCCCACATGCATTTTCCATGCATGCTTTTAATCCACATGTTTCACCACACAATACATTTTACAATGCTGGGCTTTACAACGCAATTCGTTACAACACATTCCCCATTAAATCTCAATTACTATTCTAACTCCAGGGGGGAGTTACTTTTGGGAATGTGTTGTAAAATTTTGCGGTGTACAGTCCTGTGTTTCAAAATTTTCAGCAGAGTCAAAGATGTGGATTAAACCATGTTGGTCCCGATCACCACCACTGCGTCACCTATTGTGAAGTTGTGGTGGTGAGAGGGGCTGCGCCTCATGTACAAGTCAATGTTCAGACACCGTTAAAGTGACAGTAGAGCTTTTCCAGGATTGTTCATGTGCATGAAGGGACACCTTCCTACCCATAAACAATCCTCACATGCATACAGACACCCTTAAACTCCGCCACTTCCTAGTACATATCCCACTTTGTTTATGTACAGGAAGACACACCTTCATGTACATATACAAAACATGGCATTTCAATTTTTGCACGTGTGCTGCACAAGGCAGCACATATGGAAAAATCAACTCCAATGAGAAATACATTGGTTCTCCTCCTTTTGACTATTTTGGACCAGGATTATGAAGGTCTTATTTCTGGTGCTGCCTCATATGTAGGTCACCCTTGTACATAGGGAGCAGCGTCAAATACAATGGGTGTTCCGCTGGAACGACCCACACAACACCCACTGGATACCCCTTTCACACTAACCATAGCATGAAAGGGTGCCTGATGTACAAGGCAGCGTTAAGCCACGTTAAGTGTCTTAACTCAGCCTTGTACATAAGGTGCAGCGCCTTTCTCCACAATAATGTCACTGAAAGTGACGTTATGGTGGCGATAGGGGCTTGTACATATGGCCTTGACATACTCTTTGGGTTGTGACACTACCAGTCACATGCCATGTACTGTCATGCCAGTGTTGCCAACATGTTGTAACTGATCATTGATTCTACAGTGCATTGTACATGTTATTTTCAAACTTCACAATCTTTTGTTAGAGTGTAGGCTCCTATGTTTCACTGATAAATGGAGAGATTTTACATAGTCTTCATGACTCATATTCAGTCATTGCTCTTATTTGACAGACAACATGTCGATCAGGGGAGGCCCATGCATTCTAGGTCAGGAAGGACCGGTATCTCCACATCCGGAAGGTGGCGAAGGGATACCGCAACATGTCAAGGAGGTATCAAGCTGACCGTGCAGCTGGTAGGTGGAAGTCGTTGCCCAATATAGGCCAAGGACACAGCCAGATTGAGACACAGGCTAGACTGAGCACTTCTGGCGACAGGTGTGGGTCCCAACATGGGCAAGGAGCTGCACATCCCCCTGCGAGAACACTGAGATAAGCTGCAGCCTCAGGATCCATAACACAATCTGGTCCCCCCCTCACAGACCCAAGGACAAGCTACAATGGCAGCTGCAGGATCTGATCAGGTAGTCTCATTTATCATGCGGGACCGTTGTGCAATCATGGACATGAATGTCAGGTTGGCACATTCAGAACGTGAGATGTCGGAGCAGACCACCCACATGCAGGACATAAAGGCTGCCCTGGGTCTCCCATTTTGAACTGGCCAATAGAGACCATCCCCTTTTCTACATTACCTCAATGTTATTTATACTTATTAGTCAGTGATAGGCTAGTTTTTTAAGGTAGTGTAGTTGTAGTGTAGAAATAGGTAGTGTTGGATTTTAGTATTTGTGGATAAGTTTCCTTTTCCTTTGGGTGGGGGGTTGATGTATTTGTTCTTATAAATTAAAATATATATATATATATATTTGTGTATGATATCTGTGTAGTTAGCTTATGTTTAGATAAGATGTATTTGTCCTGTCTTCTGATGTGCTTTAAGGGTGGGAGGGGGGTTGATGTCTCAGATATGTTGTTGCGTGTTTAGTATTAGTTACGTTAGATAGTTTAGATTATTATTCACTTTGTCATAGTTAGTTAAGATTAGGTTAGTTGTAGTAGTGCTTAGTGTCAGTTTAGGGTAGTTAATTTTGTTAAATAGTTATACATTTATACTGTTTTGGAATTCTGTTTGCACTTATGTCAGAAGTGGTTTGGTGGAGTGTTGCTTTTTACCTTGTTTCCAACTTATTCAATCTCAGGGCAATCATTTGAAGGTGTATGTGTGGTCATCTATTAAAAAAATAGGGGGGGGTGAATCGGGAGCCTGTTATTGGTCCAGTGTCCGTGCTCCACAAGGATAATATGTAAACCAAAAAAGGGGGGCACTGTTCCAGGGTTTGTGTATGCAATTAGTTTACACGTAGTCCTCATACTTAGGGGGACAAAAAAGAGAAACTGGGAAAGGAAGGAAGAGAGGTATCAGGTCATGGGGTGGGGAGAGACACAACTTGTCTCTTGTAGCCCTCACACATCCCAGGGGATGTCATGCTTCATCATCGGGCAGTTGCTCCTCGTCGGGCCGGCGGTGCAATGCCCTACGGGTCCCCCGAAGGGTCTCTTTGACGGAGATCTTTTAGAGAGCTGCCGATGGGTGCATGTGGGTGCGTGGGTAACAGGTTGGGTGTGAGGGACAGTGCGTGCGTGCAGTGCGAATAAAAATGCCTAAGGGTAGCCAAAAAAGTATGTAATGAAGAGGTACCCTTGGCAGAGTAAAACAACTCGTAGGCTAGGGGTTACCAGCGTGGGCGCAATGTGTCCTAGGTAACTATGTTAAGGTCGACATGTTACACGCCTGAAAACGGTCAAACGATCCTTGGCGTTTCTTCAGGACCAAGAGTGTAGGTGGAGCGTGGTGAGTGCACGAAAGTATGTGCTAAGGGTGGGGTAACAATGGCCCACTCGAAGTCTAATAAGGGGGGGAAAGAAAAGAAGAAGCCTACAGCTACTAGTCAGTGGCTATCATAGATCCTAATAAGATCAATGCCCCCTTCGAATATGACCTGTGGAAACAGAAAAAGAAGAGATACAACACATAGGGGTCAGGATACAAAGTACTCTGTCCTCTGGTATGATCGCCCTGCCAAGGAGGGTGCAGGGGAGGCAATCAAAAGTAATGGGGTGAGACAATGAGCACAAGTGATCTAAAAGAGTGATCTAAAAAAATTTGCTTTGATCACCCAAGGGGTGGTTGTGTCACCAACCGTTACGGGGCGCAATGGAGGGGGAGGCAATTCAAACCCCAATCCACCAGGCAAAAGGGTAGTGCCGGGGCTTAAGGGATAAGAAACCTCCTCACAACATATGGATCGCCCCGGACCAGGTCGCGGCAGCAAGTAGAAAGCCCTTTAGGTGAAGCACGGGTAGAGACACGCACCAATTGTATACAGCGCCTCGTGGCCACACTTGGTATGATCCCAATATCGTAGTGTGGTGTCAGAGGCAAGGTGCACACCAGGTTAAGTCTCTAAACTAATTACTATGACCAGGAGCAAGAAAGCTGAGCACAGAACTGATAAGGTAGTGATCGGCTTACCTAGATACAAAGATAAACTTTCTTCATGAGCTAATGGCGTGGGATGCCCGCACCTTCTTGGGCTGTGGTAATCAGAAAAAACGCCATGGGCAGGAGGGAAAAAGAGATAGCAAAAGACGTGCAATAAGTCGTCTTGTTATATACGTGGCATTATCGTGCAGGCGTACGCTGTAAAGTCGCCCAAGGCAATACATTTGTAGTTTACTCACGGTTTTACTCGGGTGTCGGCGTGAATAGCCTACCCCGTCCGGACGCCTGCTCGTAGGTAGAGAGCTGGGGGCATCTGCCGTTTCTTTTAGCTCCGCTACGGTGACTGGGGAGCCGCCCACTTCCGGGTTGATCACGTGGGGTCCACGTTGAGAAAGATATGGACAGCGCATGTGCATGTCATGCTCCACTAGGGTGCGAAGGTGCGCATGCGCCTAAGGGAAATCTGAGTAGTTCGAATTTGTCGAGAGTTTGGAAGCGCTGTATAAAGGCGAGGTTAAAAAAAGTAGTATGTGTTGGTGGCTCAAAAGTTTATCAGTTGGTGACCCAAAGTTGTCTCAAAGCAGTTGCAAGAGTCTAATGTTCAATGGGGGGGTTGGGCACCGGGGGTCGGAAAACCACACAGAATGAAGGATGAGCATGTCCTCGATCCAAGGTGGCAATGAATAAAAGAAACCACAAATTAGTATAAGTATGGAATGTAATGTGTGTCAACATACACACGGGTAAAAAAATCACGTAGAGCCTACCAAAAAGCGAGAGAGATGAGATCACGGTGTGAGGGTGAGGTCCTCAGAGACCGTGTACGCACAGAGGTGAGCGGGTTTCTACCAGAAAGACGCTGCTCTGGTGTTCATTACATGGGTGAATCATAACTCTGTCCAGGGGATATCGTCGTTGAGGCCCTGGGTATTGGTCTGGAGGCGGTGGACCCAGCGTTGTTCACGTCTGAATAAAGAGTCACTGTTCCAGCCAGGATTGGCCTCTAGGATTGTCCACTGGATAGCCTCACATGGGTGTTTTTTTTCCAAAAAGTGATTAGTAAGTTTTGTGGCTGA
Organism: Triturus cristatus; assembly: GCF_964204655.1. Classification (NCBI taxonomy): domain Eukaryota; kingdom Metazoa; phylum Chordata; class Amphibia; order Caudata; family Salamandridae; genus Triturus; species Triturus cristatus. Next base: position 257,182,385 of record NC_140586.1, read on the forward strand.
GCGTGCTCGTCGTACTGTGCTTTTGTGCTCACTGATCCTAGTTTTTACTGCTCTGGTGGTCATGCCGATGTAATGTAGAGAACAGGGGCATGTGATAACATACACGCAGTTCGCGGTATTGCAGTTTGTATGTCTGTGTTGTTCCCATCGGAAGTTCCCTAGTTGGAGTGACTTGGTGTGCCGTGTGGAGGAGCATGCGCCGCAGTTCCCGCAGGGATAGTGTCCTGTTACAGCCGGGTTGTTCCACAATGTCGTCTCCCTGGTTACTTGTGGTGTGAGGGGACGTGTGTGTACCAATTGGTCTCGGAGGTTGCTGGTTCTTTTGAAAGCAAACCGGGGTGGTTCGATGGCCAGGGTGTCGCTGTTGAGAATCCTCCAGTTCCGGTTGACAATTTTCTTGATTTGATTAGAGAGAGGGGTGAAGGTTGTGACACAGGTGATGAGATCGTTAGTTTTAGGCGTCCTTGTTTCCAGAATGCCTTCTCTAGTGTTGTTTCTGGCCCGTTTTTTGGCTTTTCTGATGACCTCACCCGGGTAATGTCTCTCCATAAGGTTCTTGGTCAAGTGGTTAGCTTGTGATTCAAATTCATGAATCCTGCTGCAGTTACGTCTAATCCTCAAGAATTGGCCGTAAGGTAAATTTTCTCTCAACGCTTTCGGATGGAAACTCTTGTAGCTAAGGAGGCTGTTGCAATCTGTGTCCTTTTTGTAGGTGGTGGTATGCAATACTCCATTTTCAATGCTGATATTGAGGTCCAAGAATGGAATCTCCTTGGTGTTAGCCGTCATGTTAAAGCGTAGGTGAGGGTCCTGGTTATTGATCCATTCATGGAAGGACTTAGCTAAGGTATTTGGGCCCCTCCAAAGGATCTGAATGTCGTCGATGTAGCTTTTCCATGTGACAAGGTTCTCATTGAAGGGGTTTGTGTCAGTGAAGATGTAGGTCGCCTCAAAATGTGCCATGTACTGGCCTGCCAGACTAGGAGCAAAGGTACTCCCCATACTGGTACCTTGGACCTGATGGTATATGGAGGACTTGTACCTGAAAAAGTTGTTCGTAAGGGCCATCGATATGAGGGCTGTTATGAACTCCTCCGGCGTGTTGGTAGCGAGTTCGGATTCTCTCAGAAGGTTATTGGTGACCTCGATGGTGGCATCTTGGGGGATGTTGGTGTATAATGCCTCGACATCGAGGGTGATCAAGAGATTGACGTCCTCTGTGTTCTCTTCATTGATCAATTGGATGAGGTTTAGAACATCACCGGTGTCTTTGAGGTACGCCGGTGTTGATTGAACCAAGGGGCATAGAAAGAAATCACTGAATTGGCTAAGAGGTTCCAAAAGTGAATTGATGCCAGATACTATGGGGCGACCGGGACAAGGTGTGCCACCCTTGTGAATTTTGGGTAGAAGGTAGAAATAGGGCATCCTTGGTGTGTTGTTTACAAGGAATGCCGCTTCTTTGGCTGTGATCCAACCCTCAGTGGATGCCTCATTCACCATGATGCGGATCCGTCCAAGTAGACGTGCAGTTGGATCAGTGTCAAGGATCTTGTAATATTCTGTATTGCCGAGTTGTCGTGCACATTCCAGCTCGTAGTCCTTGGTATCGAGGATCATTGTGGCTCCCCCTTTTTCCGCTGGTTTGATCACGATATTCGGATTGTTTTTAAGGGAATTGACGGCGTTTCGTAGTCTCCTAGGCATATTGTTGAAGGTGGTGGGTGGTTTGAGAAGATTGGCCTCCTTAAGCACCGCCTTTTCAAAGGTAAGGACTTCCACAGGGACCATCCCCGCAGTAGGGGTAAATCTAGAGGGTGGCCTCAGTCCGGTGTCTTCCTGTTCAGGTATAGTTGTGTCATTGAAGAATGCCCTGAGTCTGACCTTCCGGAAGAGTTGGTGTAACTCTTCATTGAGCCGGAAGTTGTCCTCTTTTGGAGTAGGAACGAATCCCAAGCCCATTTCAAGTGCTGCAGTCTCATCCGGATTCAATGACCTGGATGAGAGGTTTACGATAAAAAGTTTTGATGCGTCATGCTCCTTGTTGTTGTTCTCTGTTGGTTGTCTGTGTCCTGCCATTGAACCTGTTTGTTCCCTCTTCTTCTTCCTCTGCCTCTGCCCCTGCCTCTGTTCTGAAAAGGAGAGGAGGGTTGTGGAAGAAAGGCTGTTGGAACCCCGGATGTGGTGCATTATATGGAGGATACCACATGGGTCCTGGTTGTTGATATGGTGGGATTGGGTATCCATATAGCGGAGGCATGGGGGTCGGTGGTAGTAGGCCTTGTTGGTTAGGGCGTCTGCCCCAGCTTTGATTGCTCGAGTTGCTGTAAGAGGATCGTCCTGATTGGTTTGATGTGGAGGAGCCATCGTCGGATAGAGCCTCGGTTTCGGTCGGCAGGAAATCCTCTTTTGTGTAAGGATAGATCTTTTCTCTGTCAAATTTTTTAAGGTCTTTCTGTTGCTTGGTGATCTTTTTGTTGAGAAGATATTCGCGGTGGTCGGCCATCTCTGTGTTGATTTCAGCTAAGCGGGTTCTATATGCTGAAATGCTGATGCCGGTTTTGAGGCCATTCTCTGCTACATTGATTTTGATTATCAATGCTTCAGAGAGTCTTTTAGCAGTGCTGATTATCAGAACAATCCAGTCACGAATACACTTCCAAGCTATTTGGCTCCATTGCCGTCTAAAGATCAGATCTTCCAGAAAGATCCTGGGCGCTGTGCGGACCAACATGCCATTTGGTGCCGCATTTGCTCGGAGGTATTCAGTCATTACTGAGCCATGAAGAGCGATCTTGACTTGCAGTTTTTTGAGAGCAGCTAGCGAGTTCCAGTCGCCGTGGGCGCTTGTTGACGCTGTATTGCCGTCACTATCCAGTAGTGATTGAGTTCTCAGAATTTCCGCCACAATGTCCTCACCAAAGCTAAGACCTAAGTTGTCCCCCATAGTTAAAGTCGTCATGTCTCACAAGGAGGAGGGGGGGTTTAGAAAAAAGGATAAGAGAAATAGTAAGAATACGGTCCCTCGGCTGAGCCGCCGTGTAAGGTATCAATTCAAAAAATAGAGGGGGGGGGACCGGGAGCCTGTTATTGGTCCAGTGCCCGTGCTCCACAAGGATAATATGTAAACCAAAAAGGGGGGCACTGTTCCAGGGTTTGTGTATGCAATTAGTTTACACGTAGTCCTCACACTTAGGGGGACAAAAAAGAGAAAATGGCAAAGGAAGGAAGAGAGGTGTCAGGTCATGGGGTGGGGAGAGACACAACTTGTCTCTTGTAGCCCTCACACATCCCAGGGGATGTCATGCTTCATCATCGGGCAGTTGCTCCTCGTCGGGCCGGCGGTGCAATGCCCTACGGGGCCCCCGAAGTGTCTCTTTGACGGAGATCTTTTAGAGAGCTGCCGATGGGTGCATGTGGGTGTGTGGGTAATAGGTTGGGTGTGAGGGACAGTGCATGTGTGCAGTGCGAATAAAAATGCCTAAGGGTAGCCAAAAAAGTATGTAATGAAGAGGTACCCTTGGCAGAGTAAAACAACCCGTAGGTTAGGGGTTACCAGCGTGGGCGCAATGTGCCCTAGGTAACTACGTTAAGGTCGACATGTTTCACGCCTGAAAACGGTCAAAAGATCCTTGGCGTTTCTTCAGGACCAAGAGTGTAGGTGGAGCGTGGTGAGTGCACGAAAGTATGTGTTAAGGGTGGGGTAACAATGCCCACTCGAAGTCTAATAAGGGGGGGAAAGAAAAGAAGAAGCCTACAGCTACTAGTCAGTGGCTATCATAGATCCTAATAAGATCAATGCCCCCTTCGAATATGACCTGTGGAAACAAAAAAGAAGAGATACAACACATAGGGGTCAGGATACAAAGTACTCTGTCCTCTGGTATGTTCGCCCTGCCAAGGAGGGTGCAGGGGAGGTCATAACATGTTACTTAGCTGGACGGATAGTGTCAGGATCCTTTTGATTTGAGCATGGTCAACTTGCATGCTTTACAGTATGGCAAGTTGTAGTTATGGCCTAGGCAAGGGACACTCTTTTGTGAAGTTGAACATCTTATGTGTGACTCACAGATTTGGACTGCACATTGTTGCACATTTACAACACAATGTAGGAACATGGCCTTGAACAGACATTGACATTGCAACTCTTGTCCATCATGATGATGGATGTATGCACTGTGTTCCACAGATTACATCCACACCCTGCATAGCACAAGAGCCTGGCGCTGAATCCATCTAACATGCGCAGACATAGGCACACTTGCTGCGTAGTGCATGAGTGTCACCATTATGGAAATTGGTTGTTCCTGTGGCTGGAGGCTCACCCTCCTGCCCATGCACAATGTTTTAAATTTTCAGATCAAATGTGCATGGCACAAGGCAGAACAAAGTTCTGCAGCAAACAGGAGGGGAAATGTAGCAATGCTCCCTGTAGTGCCAGTGTCATACCCAGTTTTCCCAGCTGTTACTTTTGTCATTGTCTCATAGTGATGCCACACTTGAAATGGTGGTACAGCATTTGACTATGTGCTAAGCGTAGTGCACTACACATCCCTGGACACATTGCCCTTTCCTTTCACAGTGAGCACAGCATGAGAGGGTTCCTTGTTTCCAAGGTATTGTTAAGCCACGGTAAGTGTCTGACTGAGGACTTGCACTTTAGGCTAAGTCCCTATTGCCAACACAGCTTCACTGAAACATACATTGTGATTCCAATAGCAGGTGGGAGATATGTGATAATGAATCGTCATTGATGTGCATATGGTGTGCTCTATCTTGGAATGTGACAAGCAATGACCACCATCACAACAATCTTTGTCCACCACGTAGAGTGTGAGTAGATCTGCAAAGTGAGACTTGTTTTCAATGCTAAATGGAGACACTACTTGTTGTGGCATGCAACAAACTTGGACCTATTTCCACACATGCCTATTGCCATCATGTATGGAGGCAATGTTGGGATATTACTGGTAGGTTATATTTGATCATTGAGGGCACGGCTAGATCTCACATGCCCAGTCATCTCACTGCCTATCGGTGACAGAGTTGAACATTAACATTTATCATATGTCACTCGGTGTACATTTGGATGGATTCACTGCTTAAACATTATTGAAGACTTCTATGCCTGAATGGTCATGAACAACACACATCTGTGTAAATTAAAGGTTTTAATTTTCATGTGCATTGGCGAAAACTGCCATAGTACTTGGTCAAACAACCCCCACATTTCATAGATGCCTAGTGAAGGGCCTGACAGAGTCCTTTGGGTGGAACATGTCCAGAGGAAGAGGCAGAGTTCAGTCAGCAGGCTGATTGCAGTGTCTTTGGGAACAACACAAATTATGGCAGTCCACATTAAGGTCCAAGATGAGTGTCACAGTGTGTAGCAGAGGACATTGGAAGATGATGTTACGGGGCATGATGCTAAGCACAGATCCAAGGCAAAACTGACCATTTGATATAGATGAATTCTACCGCTTTCTTCTTAGCAATATTGCAGAATCATTAACATCTTCGTCCTCTGATGTGTCATGCTCCGGTGTGCGTGGTGGTAGATTGTCAGTGGCACTGCGAAGCACTGACACATCAGGGGGCGGAGATGTGGATGTTGAAGCAGCAGCAGCATTCGTCTGTGCCAAACCTTGATGCAGCACTGCTGTGACGAGCAGCTGCAGAGCATCAAAGATTCCAGCAATGTGTCTGTGGTGTTCAACCGTGGCTGCCATTAGTGAGGCTTGCATCCGCTCCATGTTCTCCATGATCATTTGAATGTGATGCAACTCCTTGCTGACATCACTGGAGCCCCTCAGACTGGACAGTTGTTCTTGTCATGAGTCAGTACTCCAGCGATGTCAGTCGAGGAATACTGGAGAGCATGGAGCAGACTGTGGGTGTCTGTGATGGTCTGTAGGTGATCCCGAATGGGACTGAGACACCCACGTAACCCATCTAATTTGGCAGCCGGGCTATCAAATCCCACCTGCACCTGACTAGCCATCTCCTGCTGGACCTCTACCGCACGACGTTGAAATGCCAGAAGTGGTTCTTCAAGGTCCTGGGAGACAGCCGTGGTGGTCGGTGCTTGCTGGTGGGTTGTTTGTGCAGTAGCTGTAGTTTCCACAACGCTGCTGATGGCCCTGCTTCCGGAGATGGGCTGCTAATTGAGTCGAGCAGATGTTGGAGTGTGTCCTGCTCGATGGTTGCTAAGTCTTCCTCTTCATCATTGAAGAGTGGGACAGGCTGCTGCACAGGAGGTGATGTTTCTGCCTCTGTAATGTAAAGGGGAGATGCATTTGTATGTGTGTTTATAGTATGATCATGCATTGGATAAGTGTACAACCAGATAGCATGACAATGTACATTCATTGGGGCATATGTACAAGCCCCTATCACCACAACAACGTCACCTATATTGATGTTGTGGTGGCATTTAGCCACCTAACGTGTCTTAACTTTGCCTTGTACATAAGGCCCCTTTCATGTTATACTTAGCGCGAAAGGAGTGATCAGTGGGTGTTGTGGTGGGCGTTCCACTGCAACACCAATTCATTTTGACGCTGCTCCCATGTACAAGGGTGGCATACGTAGGAGGCCGCACAAAAGTGAAGACCAGGTAAACACTGGTCTTAAGATGGCGAAACAAGGAGAAATGCATTATTTTTCCTCAATTCTTCTGTTTCCATGTGTGCTGCTCAATGCAGTGCACATGTACATACAAATAGCTTTGGCTCTTGTGATTTCTCTTGTGTGCATGGCGTCATGCACGTTTTTCCATGCATGCATTGCTTGCTGCCCTCCTGTTGGTTTAACTATTGTGAGACTGGTGCAGCGTGACTTTCTATTGTTGTTAAAGGCTGAGCAGACACTTACAACACCCATTACCCTCAACATTGACACCACATGTAGTGTGTAAGTGGGCCTAGATTTCAGGGCTGTGTATTACAAAAGACTAATTAGTGCTGCTCAGGACCTATCACCCCGCACCCACATCACATCATGTGCGATTGGCAGGGTGATGTGTGTTTGCACAAAGATTCTAACATGGATTTTACATGATATACTATTTCAGAATATTAGCTGCCAGTGTTTGTGTGCAGATGATAACAGTCATGACTGCATATTTGTCCACTGACACTGTTGACTTTCCCAAAATACTTGTTTACATGCACATCATTGTGTAATGGTCAAGTCACACCTGTATAGTACAGTTTTAGGTATGGCACATGTGTGCACTTGAGAGTATAGGAGTGCTTTTTGAGCTAAGGGGTGATGGTGCCTGTGAGAAGGTGGCCTGATATATACTGTCCACTAGTTCTAGTGGGCACCTTGTATCAGTCCAAACAACCCCTTATGGTGAATAGGTTAAAGACAACCTTTATTGAAAGCTATCCTAGTGGTAGCTATGGAGAGCAGCCTTCAGGCTAAGTCTTGAAGGAATGTAAAGCAGCTTGTTTTACCAGTCTATAATATCTTGAATGATCAAATGAAGTGACAACCACACCAGGTATATATTCAAAATATATGTATTTAGGATAAAACACACCCCTCTAGTCTCTTTATGAGACTGGAGTTCAAAGTACTTAATTAACAAGTTAGCAATCAACAGTAATAGCACAAATACACGTTTGGGCCCTAGAGGCGTACCAAACCATATACCAAAAAAGTGGTATAAGAACCACGACTGAACTAGACACAAGGCCTAGAGCCTGTAGAATAGCTGGGACCCCAAGGAACCACCCAAGGTAGTGACACAGGGGACACACGGGGACTGTGTGCAGTGTGTAAACACAACCGCGGGTTCCCGTTAGCTTCTATGGGTATTGTCGCGGTTGGAAATTTAAAGATTAGGGACACTTAGAATCGAGTCAGGACCAAACCCTTTTGGACTTAAGAAGTTCTAGGGCTAGCGCCCATGGGAGCACCGGAGTACTCGAGTTACCTCACCCTGGGAAGCCAGGTGCATAGGTGTCTTTTGGTGTCGAGTTGCGTCGTCGATTACAATGGAAGCTGGCGAAGAACTGCTGCTGCCGTTAAGAGGAGAAGTGTCCGAAGAGATCCAAGCCTGGATCTAGGATGGGAGGAACCTGAAAGCAGAGGGGACAGAGTCTGGGTCACTAGCCAGTGACCGAGGGCAGCATAGACCAATGACCACAGATGTCGGGTGCTTCAGGTGAATTAATGGGTGTCTTGACTCTTCAGCCACGAGGTCCAGAAGGTGCCGATGATGACCAAGAGCTGGATTTGAGCTGTACAACAAAGTCTGTAAAGTACTGCAGTGTCGGCGACCAGATTGGACCCAACAACCCTTGGCAACGGCAAGTCACTGGAAAACAGAGAAAGGACTGCGGTGCAGACCAGCAAGGTCTGAGGGACTCACCCAGCAAGGGTAAGTCGGGGCACATCTGGAGCAACCAGAAAAGCCCAATTAGAAGAGTAGTTGCCTTCGTGGGGACCTACTAGCCAACGGGCTAGCGATCGTGAAGGAGCCTCAAGCGGTTGCACTTGAAACTGGCCCACGGGTCACTCGTGGAGTGGAGGCCAGCAATCTTCGGTGCAGGGGGTGCTCAAGGCTGGGGCTACTTGGAGCCCAAAGCACAACTTCAAGGAGGACCAGGAAGATAGTATTGCTGCAAAAGTTCCAATGTCCAGGGGTCACGGTTCCACGTCACTCACGATAGCCACGGGCCTTAGCTTTGCTGTGGACTCAGGGTAGCCTCGGGGAAGTCTGGAAATCCACCTCTGATGATGCAAAGACTTCGGCGTCCAGTGGGAGTTTCAGCGATGCAGACCAGTCAGTTGCTTCTTTGGTGCCTGCCAAGCAGGGGAGTCACTCCTTGACCCCAAGGGAGATTTCTTCCATCTTCTAGTCGAAATAGAAAGTCGATGGTCCAGGATATACGTTGCAGAGTTTCGTCCAGGGTAATCTAAAGTCTCAAGGATTGGGTTCCCATACTTATACTAAGTTTGGGGGTTGGACATACTCTAGGGACCCACCTATGGGAGGGTTGGGAAAGATGGGTGGTTACACCCATTTCCTTTGTCCAGTTTCGCGCCAGAGCAGGGGCAGGTAGCCCCTGCAACTGGTTTGAACTGGACTAGCCACAGGGACACCAAGTGTGCCCCCAGTGCAGGACTTCAATGCACCAGAGAGTGCTCCCGCCCAGCCACAATACACATCTGCCTGTCTGGGGAGGTGGTCACACCTCCCTGGGACAGGAAACCTATTGTCCAGGCCTCCCCTGCCGATGTTTCTGTCAGCAGCAGGAGGCCAGACGGGTGTCTGTGGCAGAGGCATCCATTTTGTGATGCCAAGGCTTTAGAAAGTCCTACCGGGTTAGGCCAGTGTGAACATGTCTCTCCCTCTAGAAGGGTGGAATGCTACCCCCGCCGCCAGAACTGGTGGGGGGGTAGTATTCCAAAGTGTTTGACACCAAACACAACATGTTTCCTTGCAGCCATCCCAAACTTAGCATTTACCGCGAGGTTATAATGCACTTAAGAGTATATGGTCAGGCTGCACCACAAACAGCATCAGAGGAGATACTCCGAACGCTGCAGAGGAGCTTTGCTCATGCAGTGGCACCCTCTCACATAAACACCAAGCACTCTGCCTTCAGGATTGTTAAGGCCTGCCATAGGAGTGACCTATAGGTTTTATATGTGTGTGCAATGGTAGTGATATAGGTAGCCTATACCACTGTAAGGGGTGCAAGCACACCCTTACCCAGGCTGCAGTAGCAGACCTGTGGTGCCATTTTGGAGTGCTTCCCAGGGGTGGCATAATACATGCTTCAGCCCCTGGTAGGCCTCTGAGGTACCTATGCCCTAGGTACATAGTATACCATATACTAGGGGCTTATAAGGCACTCCAGAATCCAATTAGATATGTACCTAATGTACATGCCAACCATTTTAGAGAAGAAGCAGCTAGGCTGTGGTCCTGATTAGCAGGGCCACACCAAGACTAAGGTCGAAAAACAGTGAAGCGTCAGCAAAAAGTGGGGGTACCCATGTGACGCAGATCCTACTCTCTTACAGTGCCATTTTTCTGTTTGAGATTCTTTGTTGCTAAATTGCTATTCTTGCTTGGTATCATACTTGACTTGTCATACTTCTTTACAGGGACTGTTTACTTCTGTGAGTATGGTACACAGACAAGCCACATAGTAAAACATTCTGGTGACACATTCCTGATATGCGTAGTTCATGCACTGTATTGTTGAAGGCATGTCCACCCGCTTATGATATGACATAACATTTTGAGTCAACTGTGCTGAATGTGTGCATTATGGAATATGCACCTTTTAGACAGAAGGCTGCATGATCACTATGTTGTGACAATGCATGTGTTCATGGTATGCAGACTCACTCCATGCTTTTTTACTTGGTGTACACAGGGCTGCATCTAATGAACAAGGAAATGGGCACATTTTCTGGAGATGTGGCAGGCTGGCAAAATGTCCCCCTTGCCTCAACACCACGCACATACAATTTGTCGGCACAGGGCTGCATCTCTTTGAAGACAATATGAGGATGCACTGTGAATGCGACAGATTATGTGCACAAGTGAGCATGCCACCACCGATGTCAGCTCACATGCACCATTGTGCACGTCTGTCTGAGTTGTGTGCAAGAATGTGTATGTGCAGAAGTTCCTCCTTCATGCACATATACAATCTGCAAATCAAGTCAGACACCCTTGCACAATGGTGCATGTGCGCTGACATCGGTGGTGGCAAGATTTTTATCGCCGTGACGCTGTTGTTAACATTGACAATTTCGTGTTTTTACAGGAGACGCATCTGGTGGGTAATGTTTGTCATGCCATGAACAGGGGGGGTTACCGACTCGTGGCCCATTCTGGTTTCACCACTGGCTCTAGAGGGGTAGGCATTCTCCTGCGTTCTTCACTTCCGTTAGAGATCACCAGGGTAGTCCCGGACGATAGAGGGCGCTATGTGGCTTTAACTGGGCGGTGGGAGGGGCAGTCCCTTTCCTTGGTCTCTGTCTATGTGCCCCCGGGCCTCCAGAACTCCACCTTCTCAGACTTGGGTCGTATGCTGCTTGAGCTTCCTGACAGTCTTTTGCTTATGGGTGGGGATTTCAATTCGGTAGTCTCGGGTGACCGGGATCGCCACCCGCCCAGGGCCCTCCCTGCTGCCCAGGCGTGGCTTGGCGGACTCTTGGAGACCTTCGGTCTGGTAGATTGTTGGAGGTTAATGCATCCGACACAGTGTCAGTACACCTTTCACTCTGGGGCACATGGGAGTCTCTCCAGATTGGATTATTTTCTTATGCCCGCGGCCCAGACTGCCCGGATTCGAGAGGTTAAGCACCTGGCCCGGGGTATTTCTGATCATTCCCCACTGTGGTTGCTTTTTGACACTGGGACGCGGTCTGCTGGGCGGATCGCTCCTATTAACCCTTGGTACCTGCGAGACCCCACGATCCGCGATAGCCTGGTCAAGTCGATTGACGTATATTTCCTCGAGAATGATGGGTCGGTGTTGTCCGCAGTGTCCCTGTGGGAAGCTTTTAAGGCAGTACTCCGCGGGCAGGCCCTATCCCAGATAGTGGTGGCTAAGAAGGTTAAGAATGAGGCGGTGGTGAAGCTGGAGGCTGACATATCGGGGCTGGAGGCAGCCTTGGAGGCGGGTGTCACTCCGGATGGGCTCCATGCCCTCAGCCTGAAGCAGTTCGAATACAAGTCTCTTGTTACTGACGCTGCCAAGACCATGTATAGGGAGCAGCAGGGTAGGTTGTATGATGCCGGGGACAAGGCGGGTAAACTGATTGCTTGGCTGGATAAGAAGGAGAGAGTGAATCGTGTGGTCCCGGAGCTTCGGGTTGCGGATGGAGTGTGTGTGACTGAGCCTGGCGAGATTGTGGAGTGTTTTGCTGACCACCTCCGGGCGGTGTACTCCCCGGTGTCTGATAGAGATGAGGACGACTCTCGTCTTCTGCTGCGGGATATTGCCCTGCCCGGTTTATCCGTCGAGGACCGTGAGCAGATGGATGCCCCCTTGTCTGTCGACGAGATTGCTACTGCGATTCGCTCCCTTCGCTCGGGCAAGGCTATGGGCCCCAATGGCCTGCCGATTGAACTGTATAAACTACGCCCGGATAAAATCGTGCCTTTCCTCCGTCGTATGTTTCAGGAGTCGCTCGAGAGGGGTTCCCTTCCCGCCGACCAGCGTCTGGCTACCATAGTCGTGATTCCCAAGGATGGTAAGCCACGAGACCGCTGTGCCTCATATAGGCCTATTTCCCTCTTAAACGCAGAACCCAAAATCCTTGCTAAAGTCCTCGCCAATCGCTTGCTGAGCGTTATCTGTGATCTGATCCATCCGGATCAATGCGGTTTCATCCCCCACCGTAATACCGCTCTCAACCTGCGGCGTCTGCACGGCGTCCTAGCTAGGGCGGAGTACTTCTCTGAACCAGCCGTATTGGTTTCTTTAGACGCCACGATGGCCTTTGATACCATCGAGTGGCCATTCCTCTGGGCTGTCTTGGCGAAGTTTGGCTTTGGGGAGGGATTTCTTAGCTGGGTGAAGCTTCTTTATGCTGGACCAATGGCTCAGGTTGTTGTCAATGGGCGGGTTTCTCAGCCCTTTGCTCTCGGGAGGGGCACTAGGCAGGGGTGCCCGTTGTCCCCTCTGCTCTTTGCTCTCGCCTTGGAACCGCTCGCTGCCTGGCTCCGCTGGGAGCCCTCGATCAGAGGGATCCGGTGGGCCCCGGGCTTCGAGGATCGGGTCTCGTTGTACGCGGATGATATTCTTTTGTACCTCACCTCGCCGCGGCAGTCGCTTAATGTTCTCTTTGATGTCCTTACTTCCTTTGGGAGAAACTCGGGTCTGATAATTAACTGGTCCAAATCTTGCGTGTATCCTATCTCTGGGGGCCTTCCTCTTTTGCCGCCTCTACTTCCTATCCAAACATTTCAATCCGGCTTTAAATACCTGGGGGTGTACGTTTCGTTGGACCCGGCGGTCCGCTATGAGCAGAACCTTCTGTCTCCACTCCGGCGTTTGAGGGTGGATACGGCTCGGTGGTGTAAGCTGCCCTTGTCTCCGCTTGGTCGCGCGGCCCTGTTTAAAATGATGTCCCTTCCCAGATTTCTTTACGCACTTCAGAACTCCTTTGATGTCATTCCGGTGGCTTACTTTTGGGAGGTGGAGAGTCTGCAGAGGAGACTGGTTTGGGACGGGCGAGCGCGTATCGCTCTGGCAAAGCTTACTCTCCCCTGGTATGACGGGGGCATCGCGCTTCCTGACATTAGACGGTACTATTGGGCCTCCCAGCTGTCGGCTATTAACCATGCCACGTATGCTCCTGGTTTGAACCCGGCATATGAGATGGATAAATTCCTGCTTCCCGGCGGTAACTATAACAGAGCGCTTTACTCTCGATCGGCTGGTAGGACCCTTACGGGCCCTACTAGGATTGCGGTACGGGTGTGGAAGGCGGCGAATGTAGCGATGGGCTGGAGTGAGCGTTTAACGTGTGCTACTCCCTTATTCGCCTCAGACCGCCTGGGAAGCCTCTGGACAACGAAAGGCTTTGAGCACTGGGACACGATCGGCATTAGCAGAGTGGGGGATCTATGGGTTAAAGGCGCGGTTAAAACCTTCGCGGCGCTCCAGAGCGAGTTCGAGCTTAGTGAGAGGGAGTTCTTCCGCTATGCCCAGGTTCGGCATGCCCTGCTCTCGGTCTTTGGGGAAGGGACCAAGGTCCCTGTTTCTTCGCCCCTCGAGGACCGCATACTTGACGGTCACGTTCCCGATAGTACTATCTCTCTGATTTATAAAAAACTGATAAATAATCGGGCTGACCTCTTGGTGCGTCTCCGGGAGGCATGGATGGGAGATGGGGTTGAGTTGGACGACGAGGACTGGCAGTCTGCACTGTCATCTCCTAAGGAGGTTGCCATCCCGGCCCGTCTCCGTCTGGTCCAGCTTAAGATTCAAAGTAACAACAAAAGAGGAAGGGTAATAACACGACTGATCCCCTCAAGGGAAAATGTATAAACCAACGAAGTCAGTGTAATCTCAAGAATGCACTCACCATCCAAGGAAGCACCGGTCTCCAAGGTCAGAACCTGCCCGATCAATTACAGGGAGGAAAACAGACCTACGGAGGTAATACAAATTATGTATGAAAAGCCCTCACTCACCAACCTGGTTGGTGACATGCTTCATCATCGGGCTCCACCGGGCATGGCCGAATGCCATCCCAGTGTGCTGCAACGCCAGGTTACTGCGGAGCGGGGTTGTGTGTGGTGACAGTGAATTTAAAATTCCCAATTAAGTCAAAAAAGTATTTTATTCGTTTTGCTAATTGGAAAATTAAAACATAATAAAAAGGAGTGATGGTCAAAAAATAACAGACCGGATTCACTCCATGGCGGTCAACATGTTTCTGCCTTTATGTGTGATCTACAGGCTTTCATCAGGACCAGAGTGGAAGTGTGGGTGCCCCGGTGGTGTGAACGCGCTAAGGTTCACCCTCCCGTGGGCTGCTGTGTGAAAAATAATATATAAACACAGGAAAAATCCGCCAAAAAAATATGATGGTGGAGAGAAACGAGTTTACTCTGTAATGAAAAAAGAGACGTACATACACAAGACAAAACACAAAAGAATCGTAAATGTGCGTAGTCATGACATTATAAAGCGCCACATTTATAGGCTCAAACATAGTGCATGGATGGGGACTGTGCCAATAATCAGTACCTCAGGTGCATAAAAGATGTGCTGTCAGTGCACCTAGAATTAGCCAGATACTGGTGTCAGGGAAGTAAAACAAGGCTTCACCTGAATAGCGTGACTAGCGATGTATCACGGAATCGACGTGGAGTCTCAATGCTATGTGAGAGACTAAAACTAACAAGGGCCAGGAGACAAATGAACGCGGCCCGTGAAGCATTCCTGGTGGGTAGAAATGCCGAGGGGAGTAGAGGGGTACTTACTGTGAGGCTAGACCGTTCGTCGCCTCAGGGATCCCGGGGTGGAGGTGCGAGCAAATATGGCACACCCTGGAAAGAAAAAGAAAGAAAGAGCGGCCACGAGCGGCTGAATAGTGAAAACACAAGCCGAACAGTACTGCAAGCCTTACCAAAAGGATACAGGAGCCAGAAGGTACACTTACGCCCTCGCTGCTCGGCACCCGTTAGGAACCTACACCGCCTCGAGCCACCGGGTCCAGGGAGAGAAGAGACCTGGGGCGAGGTACTTAAAAGCAAGAGTGCAGAAAGGAAGCCCGTCGGTGATAGGGCAGCACATCACATGCTGTGTTGTGATTGGATGAGCCCCAGCCAATAGGACGCGTGGAGGCAAAAGGCTCGTCCGATTATTACCATTGACAGCTAGTCAGTAAAGGGACGAGACATCCCATGCTGTGCAGTGATAGGTTGAGACACAGCCAATAGGACGCATGAATGAGGGGAGGCTCGTCCGCTGTTTTAAATGACAACTCGACAATGGAAACTTTATGCGGTGCAAAGCGAATAAGCATGAGCACGCTGGACACATCAGAAACGTGTGTCTGTGTTGAGCACTAGATGCAGATTGGGGGGACGGTTTGTGGAACGCACGTCCACAGGCTCATTCAGAGGAGAGTGCCAGTGGTAAACTGGGAAGCGGTGTGTTAAGGGGACACTGCATGTCATGTGCCCCTGGTAGTCGGTAAAAGCTGATCGCGTAATGGGGTACAGCACAAGGGGGTCAGAACAGGACTATATACTGGGTGGACAATGGTGAAGTCACACAAGGTGACCCAGCCCAGTAGATGTGAAGGTCACTGTTGATCAGCGGTACCATAAGAGTAAATGCAAACATAAGAGCATACTTAGAGTATGTTGACCCAGGGTATATTGTCATTAAGACCCACAAGGTTGGTACCCAGACGGTACACCCATCTTTGTTCCTTCTCGAAAAGGATTTTTTGAGTGTTTCTGCGTGTTGTGACTTCTTCAATTACTGTCCAGTGCAGGTCATTGGTGGTATGGTTAACAGACAGGAAATGTTCACTGAGTTTAGTAGTGATTCTTTTGCACCTAATGTTGCTCCGATGTTCGCATATGCGGAGTTTCACTTTCCTGGTGGTCATCCCTACATAGCGTAGACCACAGGGACAAGTGATGAGGTAGATAACATTAGGTGTATTGCAGTTGGTGTGGCTATTTTGGGTCCAGATCTTGCCTGGTTCCAGCTTAAGACTGGTAGTGTGAGAAGTCAGATGGCATATACTGCAATCCGAGCAAGGAAAATGGCCCCTAACCTTGGGAAGACCCCATGCTTCTGTAATGGATCTCTGAGCAGTGTTAGGTCTGGTAATGGGACGTGTCTGTACTAGGCTATTACGCAGGCTTTGAGCCCGTTTGAAGGAGAACAAAGGTTTTTCCCATCTCCGGTTATTACTGTTGATGATACGCCAATGTTTCGTGACAACTTTCTTCATGGCATTGGACAGGGTACTGTAAGTAGTGACGCATGTGAGTGGTATAGACGTGACGTCTTTGACAGAGTCCTCCAGAAGGACTTCTCTGGGTTGGTTTCTGGCCCGTTTGTAACTCCTTGAAAGGAGGGGGAGAGGGTACCCTCTAGCTGTCATTTTAGAAGTAAGATCACTAGACTGTGCCTTAAAATCTACCAGAGCGGTGCAGTTCCGTCGTAGACGGAGGAATTGCCCGTAAGGCAGATTCTCCCTCAGTGCACGAGGGTGGAAGCTTGTAAATTCAAGAAGGTTATTTCTAGATGTAGGCTTGTAATGTGTCCTGGTATGTAGAGAACCATGTTTGTTAGTGATCAAGACATCTAGGAATACGACTTCGTGAAAGTCATAAGTGTAGGTGAATCTCAAATTTGGATCCAAGGTGTTGATCCACTGGAAGAATGTTTCAAGGGCGTTGGTGTCACCGTGCCATATAAGAAGCACGTCATCTATATATCGTCTCCATAGGCCTATGGAGAGAAGATGAGGATTGGTATCAGGGAGAATGTACTTCTGTTCGAAATCGTACACATATAGACCTGCTACACTCGGAGCAAAGGTACTCCCCATGGAAGTACCCGTGGATTGCAGATATAGTTGTCCCTGATACTCAAAAAAGTTCCTTTTCAGTGCCAGAGTGGCACATTGGATAATGAAGTTCTTAGAGGTCCTATACTCCCAGGGATGGGAATTGAGAGATTCACCCAGGACCCGGATGGTCTCGTCCTGGGGGATACTGGTGTATAAGCTCTCAATATCCAATGTGACCAGGATAGTATTCTCTGAGCATTGAATACCATTCAGTAGTTTGAGTAGGTCCTTGGTATCTTTAAGATACGTCGATGATTGTTGGACCAGAGGCTTAAGGAAATGGTCGCAGAACCGTGATAATGGTTCCAGGAGGGAGCCAATCCCCGACACAATGGGGCGCCCAGGGGGAGGAAGTCTCCCCTTGTGGATTTTGGGGAGTGTATAGAAATATGGAATAGTCCCTTGGCTCTCGGTAAGGAAACGTGCTTCCGGTCTGGTGATGGTGCCTTCAGTTAGTGCTTCCTCGACTATCCTCTCGATCTGGATCTTAAGATCGTTAGAGGGGTCATTGGGAAGCGGTGTATAGTTCTTGCGGTCA
This sequence comes from Triturus cristatus, assembly GCF_964204655.1. Classification (NCBI taxonomy): domain Eukaryota; kingdom Metazoa; phylum Chordata; class Amphibia; order Caudata; family Salamandridae; genus Triturus; species Triturus cristatus. The sequence goes on from NC_140586.1 coordinate 257,200,011, forward strand.
CTGAGGAGTCTACGGCACTCATGGTCGTAATCAGCAGTATTCATTAGGACCACTGCTCCGCCCTTGTCTGCCGGTTTGATGGTGAGATTCGGGTCCTGTCGTAACGAATTGATGGCTCTGAATTCATCGGCTTTGAGATTTTTGAAAATGGAGGGGGGGTCCATATTCTCAATCTCAGTAAATACAGCTCGTTCAAAAGTCACGATCTCAACTGGTATAGTGTGTGGGGGGGGGTGTGAACGTTGACTTGGGTCGTAGAGGTGTGTCACCTACATCAGAGTCTGCTACCTCTGAAGAATGTTCCTCAAAAAAGGCTTTCAATTTAAGTTTTCTGAAGAAAGCCGAGAGTTCACAATGGAGACGGAATTTGTCGGGACGGGCTGACGGAACAAACCCCAGTCCTTTTTCCAGTATTGTTGTCTCCTGGGTAGTTAGAATCTTGTCAGATAGGTTGACAATTAGGCTGTCGAGGTGCTCGGGCCTGCGATTGCTTGATCCTGTAGTTGTTTGCTCCGGGTATGGTTGCCCACCGGGTCGTCTTGTATCCAATGGACCCTTTGATTGGGCCCTCTCCGCCGACCTTTGCCCCTTTGGCCTCTCTCTAAAAAAGGAGGCGGTGTAAAGTGGTTTTGTGGATACATAGGGGCCGTATACGCAGGATTCCAACCCATTTGCGGATTGAATGGGTAATGGAACTGCATAGGATGTGACCCCATGATACCTTGTTGGGGAGGGAAGTTCAGCCAAGGGGATTGATTGAAAGGGGGGCGTGTTCTACCCCTTTGTTTACCCCTTCTTGCCTGCCTAAAGCTGTTATTGCTTGAGCCGCTACTATTTGATGACTCATCCTCAGAGCCATAGGTGTAGGTCTCAGTTTTGCGCAATGCCACGAAAGAGGGATCAGCGTAAGGGTAGATCTTATTGAATTCAAACTTTTTAAGATCTTTTTGGAATTGGTTCACCTTACTTTGAGTTAGGTTTTCCTTATATTCATTGATGTCTTTGTTAAGTTCATCTAACCGTTTTTTGAACCCCGTTAGGGTGGCCTTAAATTGTGTCTCTGTTTGTGTGATCTCAATCATGATTGCCTCTGATAATCGTACTGCTGTTTTTATGATCAAGACGAGCCAGTCTCGAGTGCAGTGCCATGCAATCATGGCCCATTCCTTTCTAAAGGTGGCATCCTCGAGGAAGATACGGGGCGCATTAGTCACTAGTAGGCCCCTAGGGGCTGTATTAGTCCTCAAGTATTCCGTGAGGATTGTGCCATGTAGTATCGTGCGTATACGGTTTTTCTTTAGTTCCGAGAGTTGTTCCCATTCACTGGCATATGTAACCGTCTGTGAGATAGTGGGATCTGCAAATAGGGAAGGACGTGCTAGAATGGCATCGACCTCAGAGTCAGAAAAAGTGAGACCGAGAGTGGCCATATTGTCAGTATCCGGGAAATGATCAAATCAAGATCAAAAAAGAGAAGAGAAAAAGAGAGGAAGAGCCCCCTTAGTATAAGGGAGGACAAATGAGCTCTTACAGCTGTGCGCTGCCAAAATGTAAAGTAACAACAAAAGAGGAAGGGTAATAACACGACTGATCCCCTCAAGGGAAAATGTATAAACCAACGAAGTCAGTGTAATCTCAAGAATGCACTCACCATCCAAGGAAGCACCGGTCTCCAAGGTCAGAACCTGCCCGATCAATTACAGGGAGGAAAACAGACCTACGGAGGTAATACAAATTATGTATGAAAAGCCCTCACTCACCAACCTGGTTGATGACATGCTTCATCATCGGGCTCCACCGGGCATGGCCGAATGCCATCCCAGTGTGCTGCAACGCCAGGTTACTGCGGAGCGGGGTTGTGTGTGGTGACAGTGAATTTAAAATTCCCAATTAAGTCAAAAAAGTATTTTATTCGTTTTGCTAATTGGAAAATTAAAACATAATAAAAAGGAGTGATGGTCAAAAAATAACAGACCGGATTCACTCCATGGCGGTCAACATGTTTCTGCCTTTATGTGTGATCTACAGGCTTTCATCAGGACCAGAGTGGAAGTGTGGGTGCCCCGGTGGTGTGAACGCGCTAAGGTTCACCCTCCCGTGGGCTGCTGTGTGAAAAATAATATATAAACACAGGAAAAATCCGCCAAAAAAATATGATGGTGGAGAGAAACGAGTTTACTCTGTAATGAAAAAAGAGACGTACATACACAAGACAAAACACAAAAGAATCGTAAATGTGCGTAGTCATGACATTATAAAGCGCCACATTTATAGGCTCAAACATAGTGCATGGATGGGGACTGTGCCAATAATCAGTACCTCAGGTGCATAAAAGATGTGCTGTCAGTGCACCTAGAATTAGCCAGATACTGGTGTCAGGGAAGTAAAACAAGGCTTCACCTGAATAGCGTGACTAGCGATGTATCACGGAATCGACGTGGAGTCTCAATGCTACGTGAGAGACTAAAACTAACAAGGGCCAGGAGACAAATGAACGCGGCCCGTGAAGCATTCCTGGTGGGTAGAAATGCCGAGGGGAGTAGAGGGGTTCTTACTGTGAGGCTAGACCGTTCGTCGCCTCAGGGATCCCGGGGTGGAGGTGCGAGCAAATATGGCACACCCTGGAAAGAAAAAGAAAGAAAGAGCGGCCACGAGCGGCTGAATAGTGAAAACACAAGCCGAACAGTACTGCAAGCCTTACCAAAAGGATACAGGAGCCAGAAGGTACACTTACGCCCTCGCTGCTCGGCACCCGTTAGGAACCTACACCGCCTCGAGCCACCGGGTCCAGGGAGAGAAGAGACCTGGGGCGAGGTACTTAAAAGCAAGAGTGCAGAAAGGAAGCCCGTCGGTGATAGGGCAGCACATCACATGCTGTGTTGTGATTGGATGAGCCCCAGCCAATAGGACGCGTGGAGGCAAAAGGCTCGTCCGATTATTACCATTGACAGCTAGTCAGTAAAGGGACGAGACATCCCATGCTGTGCAGTGATAGGTTGAGACACAGCCAATAGGACGCATGAATGAGGGGAGGCTCGTCCGCTGTTTTAAATGACAACTCGACAATGGAAACTTTATGCGGTGCAAAGCGAATAAGCATGAGCAAGCTGGACACATCAGAAACGTGTGTCTGTGTTGAGCACTAGATGCAGATTGGGGGGACGGTTTGTGGAACGCACGTCCACAGGCTCATTCAGAGGAGAGTGCCAGTGGTAAACTGGGAAGCGGTGTGTTAAGGGGACACTGCATGTCATGTGCCCCTGGTAGTCGGTAAAAGCTGATCGCGTAATGGGGTACAGCACAAGGGGGTCAGAACAGGACTATATACTGGGTGGACAATGGTGAAGTCACACAAGGTGACCCAGCCCAGTAGATGTGAAGGTCACTGTTGATCAGCGGTACCATAAGAGTAAATGCAAACATAAGAGCATACTTAGAGTATGTTGACCCAGGGTATATTGTCATTAAGACCCACAAGGTTGGTACCCAGACGGTACACCCATCTTTGTTCCTTCTCGAAAAGGATTTTTTGAGTGTTTCTGCGTGTTGTGACTTCTTCAATTACTGTCCAGTGCAGGTCATTGGTGGTATGGTTAACAGACAGGAAATGTTCACTGAGTTTAGTAGTGATTCTTTTGCACCTAATGTTGCTCCGATGTTCGCATATGCGGAGTTTCACTTTCCTGGTGGTCATCCCTACATAGCGTAGACCACAGGGACAAGTGATGAGGTAGATAACATTAGGTGTATTGCAGTTGGTGTGGCTATTTTGGGTCCAGATCTTGCCTGGTTCCAGCTTAAGACTGGTAGTGTGAGAAGTCAGATGGCATATACTGCAATCCGAGCAAGGAAAATGGCCCCTAACCTTGGGAAGACCCCATGCTTCTGTAATGGATCTCTGAGCAGTGTTAGGTCTGGTAATGGGACGTGTCTGTACTAGGCTATTACGCAGGCTTTGGGCCCGTTTGAAGGAGAACAAAGGTTTTTCCATCTCCGGTTATGACTGTTGATGATACGCCAATGTTTCGTGACAACTTTCTTCATGGCATTGGACAGGGTACTGTAAGTAGTGACGCATGTGAGTGGTATAGACGTGACGTCTTTGACAGAGTCCTCCAGAAGGACTTCTCTGGGTTGGTTTCTGGCCCGTTTGTAACTCCTTGAAAGGAGGGGGAGAGGGTACCCTCTAGCTGTCATTTTAGAAGTAAGATCACTAGACTGTGCCTTAAAATCTACCAGAGCGGTACAGTTCCGTCGTAGACGGAGGAATTGCCCGTAAGGCAGATTCTCCCTCAGTGCACGAGGGTGGAAGCTTGTAAATTCAAGAAGGTTATTTCTAGATGTAGGCTTGTAATGTGTCCTGGTATGTAGAGAACCATGTTTGTTAGTGATCAAGACATCTAGGAATACGACTTCGTGAAAGTCATAAGTGTAGGTGAATCTCAAATTTGGATCCAAGGTGTTGATCCACTGGAAGAATGTTTCAAGGGCGTTGGTGTCACCGTGCCATATGAGAAGCACGTCATCTATATATCGTCTCCATAGGCCTATGGAGAGAAGATGAGGATTGGTATCAGGGAGAATGTACTTCTGTTCGAAATCGTACACATATAGACCTGCTACACTCGGAGCAAAGGTACTCCCCATGGAAGTACCCGTGGATTGCAGATATAGTTGTCCCTGATACTCAAAAAAGTTCCTTTTCAGTGCCAGAGTGGCACATTGGATAATGAAGTTCTTAGAGGTCCTATACTCCCAGGGATGGGAATTGAGAGATTCACCCAGGACCCGGATGGTCTCGTCCTGGGGGATACTGGTGTATAAGCTCTCAATATCCAATGTGACCAGGATAGTATTCTCTGAGCATTGAATACCATTCAGTAGTTTGAGTAGGTCCTTGGTATCTTTAAGATACGTCGATGATTGTTGGACCAGAGGCTTAAGGAAATGGTCGCAGAACCGTGATAATGGTTCCAGGAGGGAGCCAATCCCCGACACAATGGGGCGCCCAGGGGGAGGAAGTCTCCCCTTGTGGATTTTGGGGAGTGTATAGAAATATGGAATAGTCCCTTGGCTCTCGGTAAGGAAACGTGCTTCCGGTCTGGTGATGGTGCCTTCAGTTAGTGCTTCCTCGACTATCCTCTCGATCTGGATCTTAAGATCGTTAGAGGGGTCATTGGGAAGCGGTGTATAGTTCTTGCGGTCACTGAGGAGTCTACGGCACTCATGGTCGTAATCAGCAGTATTCATTAGGACCACTGCTCCGCCCTTGTCTGCCGGTTTGATGGTGAGATTCGGGTCCTGTCGTAACGAATTGATGGCTCTGAATTCATCGGCTTTGAGATTTTTGAAAATGGAGGGGGGGTCCATATTCTCAATCTCAGTAAATACAGCTCGTTCAAAAGTCACGATCTCAACTGGTATAGTGTGTGGGGGGGGTGTGAACGTTGACTTGGGTCGTAGAGGTGTGTCACCTACATCAGAGTCTGCTACCTCTGAAGAATGTTCCTCAAAAAAGGCTTTCAATTTCAGTTTTCTGAAGAAAGCCGAGAGTTCACAATGGAGACGGAATTTGTCGGGACGGGCTGACGGAACAAACCCCAGTCCTTTTTCCAGTATTGTTGTCTCCTGGGTAGTTAGAATCTTGTCAGATAGGTTGACAATTAGGCTGTCGAGGTGCTCGGGCCTGCGATTGCTTGATCCTGTAGTTGTTTGCTCCGGGTATGGTTGCCCACCGGGTCGTCTTGTATCCAATGGACCCTTTGATTGGGCCCTCTCCGCCGACCTTTGCCCCTTTGGCCTCTCTCTAAAAAAGGAGGCGGTGTAAAGTGGTTTTGTGGATACATAGGGGCCGTATACGCAGGATTCCAACCCATTTGCGGATTGAATGGGTAATGGAACTGCATAGGATGTGACCCCATGATACCTTGTTGGGGAGGGAAGTTCAGCCAAGGGGATTGATTGAAAGGGGGGCGTGTTCTACCCCTTTGTTTACCCCTTCTTGCCTGCCTAAAGCTGTTATTGCTTGAGCCGCTACTATTTGATGACTCATCCTCAGAGCCATAGGTGTAGGTCTCAGTTTTGCGCAATGCCACGAAAGAGGGATCAGCGTAAGGGTAGATCTTATTGAATTCAAACTTTTTAAGATCTTTTTGGAATTGGTTCACCTTACTTTGAGTTAGGTTTTCCTTATATTCATTGATGTCTTTGTTAAGTTCATCTAACCGTTTTTTGAACCCCGTTAGGGTGGCCTTAAATTGTGTCTCTGTTTGTGTGATCTCAATCATGATTGCCTCTGATAATCGTACTGCTGTTTTTATGATCAAGACGAGCCAGTCTCGAGTGCAGTGCCATGCAATCATGGCCCATTCCTTTCTAAAGGTGGCATCCTCGAGGAAGATACGGGGCGCATTAGTCACTAGTAGGCCCCTAGGGGCTGTATTAGTCCTCAAGTATTCCGTGAGGATTGTGCCATGTAGTATCGTGCGTATACGGTTTTTCTTTAGTTCCGAGAGTTGTTCCCATTCACTGGCATATGTAACCGTCTGTGAGATAGTGGGATCTGCAAATAGGGAAGGACGTGCTAGAATGGCATCGACCTCAGAGTCAGAAAAAGTGAGACCGAGAGTGGCCATATTGTCAGTATCCGGGAAATGATCAAATCAAGATCAAAAAAGAGAAGAGAAAAAGAGAGGAAGAGCCCCCTTAGTATAAGGGAGGACAAATGAGCTCTTACAGCTGTGCGCTGCCAAAATGTAAAGTAACAACAAAAGAGGAAGGGTAATAACACGACTGATCCCCTCAAGGGAAAATGTATAAACCAACGAAGTCAGTGTAATCTCAAGAATGCACTCACCATCCAAGGAAGCACCGGTCTCCAAGGTCAGAACCTGCCCGATCAATTACAGGGAGGAAAACAGACCTACGGAGGTAATACAAATTATGTATGAAAAGCCCTCACTCACCAACCTGGTTGGTGACATGCTTCATCATTGGGCTCCACCGGGCATGGCCGAATGCCATCCCAGTGTGCTGCAACGCCAGGTTACTGCGGAGCGGGGTTGTGTGTGGTGACAGTGAATTTAAAATTCCCAATTAAGTCAAAAAAGTATTTTATTCGTTTTGCTAATTGGAAAATTAAAACATAATAAAAAGGAGTGATGGTCAAAAAATAACAGACCGGATTCACTCCATGGCGGTCAACATGTTTCTGCCTTTATGTGTGATCTACAGGCTTTCATCAGGACCAGAGTGGAAGTGTGGGTGCCCCGGTGGTGTGAACGCGCTAAGGTTCACCCTCCCGTGGGCTGCTGTGTGAAAAATAATATATAAACACAGGAAAAATCCGCCAAAAAAATATGATGGTGGAGAGAAACGAGTTTACTCTGTAATGAAAAAAGAGACGTACATACACAAGACAAAACACAAAAGAATCGTAAATGTGCGTAGTCATGACATTATAAAGCGCCACATTTATAGGCTCAAACATAGTGCATGGATGGGGACTGTGCCAATAATCAGTACCTCAGGTGCATAAAAGATGTGCTGTCAGTGCACCTAGAATTAGCCAGATACTGGTGTCAGGGAAGTAAAACAAGGCTTCACCTGAATAGCGTGACTAGCGATGTATCACGGAATCGACGTGGAGTCTCAATGCTACGTGAGAGACTAAAACTAACAAGGGCCAGGAGACAAATGAACGCGGCCCGTGAAGCATTCCTGGTGGGTAGAAATGCCGAGGGGAGTAGAGGGGTTCTTACTGTGAGGCTAGACCGTTCGTCGCCTCAGGGATCCCGGGGCGGAGGTGCGAGCAAATATGGCACACCCTGGAAAGAAAAAGAAAGAAAGAGCGGCCACGAGCGGCTGAATAGTGAAAACACAAGCCGAACAGTACTGCAAGCCTTACCAAAAGGATACAGGAGCCAGAAGGTACACTTACGCCCTCGCTGCTCGGCACCCGTTAGGAACCTACACCGCCTCGAGCCACCGGGTCCAAGGAGAGAAGAGACCTGGGGCGAGGTACTTAAAAGCAGTGCAAGATCTGGACCCAAAATAGCCACACCAACTGCAATACACCTAATGTTATCTACCTCATCACTTGTCCCTGTGGTCTACGCTATGTAGGGATGACCACCAGGAAAGTGAAACTCCGCATATGCGAACATCGGAGCAACATTAGGTGCAAAAGAATCACTACTAAACTCAGTGAACATTTCCTGTCTGTTAACCATACCACCAATGACCTGCACTGGACAGTAATTGAAGAAGTCACAACACGCAGAAACACTCAAAAAATCCTTTTCGAGAAGGAACAAAGATGGGTGTACCGTCTGGGTACCAACCTTGTGGGTCTTAATGACAATATACCCTGGGTCAACATACTCTAAGTATGCTCTTATGTTTGCATTTACTCTTATGGTACCGCTGATCAACAGTGACCTTCACATCTACTGGGCTGGGTCACCTTGTGTGACTTCACCATTGTCCACCCAGTATATAGTCCTGTTCTGACCCCCTTGTGCTGTACCCCATTACGCGATCAGCTTTTACCGACTACCAGGGGCACATGACATGCAGTGTCCCCTTAACACACCGCTTCCCAGTTTACCACTGGCACTCTCCTCTGAATGAGCCTGTGGACGTGCGTTCCACAAACCGTCCCCCCAATCTGCATCTAGTGCTCAACACAGACACACGTTTCTGATGTGTCCAGCGTGCTCATGCTTATTCGCTTTGCACCGCATAAAGTTTCCATTGTCGAGTTGTCATTTAAAACAGCGACGAGCCTCCCCTCATTCATGCGTCCTATTGGCTGTGTCTCAACCTATCACTGCACAGCATGGGATGTCTCGTCCCTTTACTGACTAGCTGTCAATGGTAATAATCGGACGAGCCTTTTGCCTCCACGCGTCCTATTGGCTGGGGCTCATCCAATCACAACACAGCATGTGATGTGCTGCCCTATCACCGACGGGCTTCCTTTCTGCACTCTTGCTTTTAAGTACCTCGCCCCAGGTCTCTTCTCTCCCTGGACCCGGTGGCTCGAGGCGGTGTAGGTTCCTAACGGGTGCCGAGCAGCGAGGGCGTAAGTGTACCTTCTGGCTCCTGTATCCTTTTGGTAAGGCTTGCAGTACTGTTCGGCTTGTGTTTTCACTATTCAGCCGCTCGTGGCCGCTCTTTCTTTCTTTTTCTTTCCAGGGTGTGCCATATTTGCTCGCACCTCCACCCCGGGATCCCTGAGGCGACGAACGGTCTAGCCTCACAGTAAGAACCCCTCTACTCCCCTCGGCATTTCTACCCACCAGGAATGCTTCACGGGCCGCGTTCATTTGTCTCCTGGCCCTTGTTAGTTTTAGTCTCTCACGTAGCATTGAGACTCCACGTCGATTCCGTGATACATCGCTAGTCACGCTATTCAGGTGAAGCCTTGTTTTACTTCCCTGACACCAGTATCTGGCTAATTCTAGGTGCACTGACAGCACATCTTTTATGCACCTGAGGTACTGTTTATTGGCACAGTCCCCATCCATGCACTATGTTTGAGCCTATAAATGTGGCGCTTTATAATGTCATGACTACGCACATTTACGATTCTTTTGTGTTTTGTCTTGTGTATGTACGTCTCTTTTTTCATTACAGAGTAAACTCGTTTCTCTCCACCATCATATTTTTTTGGCGGATTTTTCCTGTGTTTATATATTATTTTTCACACAGCAGCCCACGGGAGGGTGAACCTTAGCGCGTTCACACCACCGGGGCACCCACACTTCCACTCTGGTCCTGATGAAAGCCTGTAGATCACACATAAAGGCAGAAACATGTTGACCGCCATGGAGTGAATCCGGTCTGTTATTTTTTGACCATCACTCCTTTTTATTATGTTTTAATTTTCCAATTAGCAAAACGAATAAAATACTTTTTTGACTTAATTGGGAATTTTAAATTCACTGTCACCACACACAACCCCGCTCCGCAGTAACCTGGCGTTGCAGCACACTGGGATGGCATTCGGCCATGCCCGGTGGAGCCCGATGATGAAGCATGTCACCAACCAGGTTGGTGAGTGAGGGCTTTTCATACATAATTTGTATTACCTCTGTAGGTCTGTTTTCCTCCCTGTAATTGATCGGGCAGGTTCTGACCTTGGAGACCGGTGCTTCCTTGGATGGTGAGTGCATTCTTGAGATTACACTGACTTCGTTGGTTTATACACCAGCTTAAGATTCTCCATCGTGTTTACGTGACGGGTCCCCGATTGGTCTCGATGGGGTTTTCTGAGGACGGGCTCTGTAAGCGTGGCTGTGGGCTCAGTGCCACCTTTCTCCACATCCTATGGGAGTGCCGCGAGGTGGCGGAATATTGGCGCTAGGTGCATGAGGTTATGAGGCGAGTCACTGGGGTCACTCTGTTGCCGGAGGTGCGTCGCTGTGTTCTGAATGTGTGGGAGCCCAATGACTATAACGCGGCCCAGACTCGGTGGGCGGCCCTGGGGAACATGATCGCAAAGAGAGACAAAGCGCAGCTTTGGGGCTCCCAACGGCCTCCCACCGTGTCTGTCTGGAAGGAGAACATGGACTGGTGCATGTTCAGGGAGAAGACTGTGTATGTGGCTCGTAGTAAACCGGGGGCTTGGGGTAGAGTTTGGGGGCAGTGGAATGTGTATCGTGGGTCTATCTGTGCTCCCCCCCTGGTGGATACGTCTGAGGTTGCCTTGTCCCCCTGATCCTTGAGGGTTCCTTGCTTATCTGGCACATCTGAGTATAGATTTGGTTCTCCCGTGGCCCCCCCCTACCTCTTAGTTCTCCTTCTTCTTGACCGCCATCGGGTGGTCGGGTGTGGAGTCCCCCTGCTGTGGTCCGACGCCCATTTCATGTCATCTCGCCTAGCCTTTTGTTTTTAGTTGTTATCTATGTCAAAAGGGTGTATCCTGATTTCCCTTATGTGCAGTCTGATCTTCTGTAATGTGCGGAGCCCCGGTGGGCCAGTCATTGTTTTTGCACTGTTTGACCTTTTTTTGACTATTAGCGGCCGGCCCAGGCGGTTGTAGGCCCGTGCTTGTACCCTTTTCTCTGCACAATAAAACTTTAAAAAAAAAAAAAAAAAAAAAAGAAAACATTGACAATTTCCGCTGACATGAGATACTATAGCCACGTAGCTTCGGCTTGTACATACGTCGCTAACGTGGCGGTAGTTTGCGGCGGTACGCGGCGATAAAAAAATTGCCGCTAACTAACATTAACGATATTTTTCACCAATCCTTGTACATATCCCCCAAGGTATTTAACACATTGGGGAACTATCAGGTTTGGTAAATACCACCTTACTTGGAATTCAAACAATGCGTATGCAAGTGCTTGTGCATGGGTTCTAAAATTACGACAAATTCCGAACCAGGGAAATAGATGAGTCACCTAACATAAATCTTTAAGGAATTCACTTAAAGTTGTGGGGATATTTCCTTCCTCTATTTAACCTGCCAGATTGCCAGTTTTGTTGTCAATCTATGAAATTACATCGAACACTGATCAAATCTGCCCTTCTCCACTTTCACAGTCTAAGAAAAATAAAAAAATAAAATTGATGATTACACCATAGCGTGGAACCATGTCAAACTGTCTAAATTAAATACTTTCTGGCCTATAGGAATCAACACTTTCCCCACTTAAAATCTATATTGCGCTTATTTAGTTAACTTCATGTGTTTTTTTATTGTTCATTTTTATTGCTTTTTTGTAGCGCTAGTGCTGCACAGGGGCCACTTCAATGTGTGTTTGGTAGTTAAGAAGTTGGGAGATTAAAGTTTCAGAAAGTCAGGAGAAGGATTTGAAATTTTTGAGGAAATCTCAAATTTGCAGAATATTTACAATCAATAATGGGAGAAACTAAAAGTCTGGCAGAAAAAGTTAACTTCCAGGGTTTACTTGAATTTCCGGAATTCAGTTATAGGGGCAAAGGAAGAGGAAATGAGTTCTAAGTAGGCTTGTAAGAACGAACCTCTATCTTCTCACCTTATCAGCTTCCACTTTCTCCAATTAGAGGCTAATTAACTTCAATGGAAGCCAATAACCATTAAAATCTGCTTCATCACTTATAAATTAGTACAGATTATTAAAGATGGTTCTCAGAACACTGAAAGCATTTAAAGATGACTACTGTATTTACCAAAAGTGAAAAAGTCAAGAGCTGGGAGCTGGAGGTTTGCATGTATAGTGCCAAAATTAAGGAACGTAGGGGCATATGTTCAAAGAAGTGGCGGAGTGAGGCTTTAGCCGTCATGGCTTAACGCCTCACTCCGCCACTTCAGAAATGCAAGGCTGCACCATATTTACAAGGATATGGTGCAGCCTGGCGTTTCCCCCTGTGCTGATGCTACCCTTAGCAGTTAGCGCCAAAGCAGGCACCCTTGCACCATAGTGCAAGGGTGCCCGCGTGCAAGGACAATATTGTTTGTGTACAGGAAGGTCACCCTTACTGTACATAAACAATCTTTAAATGCCATTTTGTCACTTCTATGTGTGCTGCTTAATGCAGCACACATGGAAGTCGCAAAATGGCATTTGTATTGTGCTGCACAAGGCAGCACACATGGAAAAAACAAAAACGTAGAGAAACAATGCATTTCTCCTTGATTTGCCAACTTAAGACCAGGTTTTCCCTGGTCTTAATTGTGGCGCTGCCGCCTATTTACGCTGCCCTTGTAAATAGGAGGCAGCATCAAAATGAATGGGTGTTGCAGGGGAATGCCCACCGCAACACCCACTGCCCACCCCTTTCAGGCTAAGCATAGAGTGAAAGGGAGCCTTATTTACAAGCCAGTGTTAAGCCACATTTAAGTGGCTTACCGCTGCCTTGTAAATAAGGCGATACCCCTATCTCCACCTCAACGTCGTAAAAAGTGATGCTGTGGTGGCGATAGGTGCTTGTACATATGCCCCTTATTGCCTAAATCTTCTGGATTGTCTCCCACACTCTAATTGTTTTTGGTCAACGCTCCAAATGTGTCTTTTTTTATATCAGTCTAGTCAAGTCAAGACAAAAAAAAGCTTTATTCAAAATCACAAAGTGAATCATAAAAGCTGCAAAATACATTCATGACAAAATTTAAAAACCAGTATGAAAGGTTAAAACAAGAATTAAAAAGCTAAAAAGCTGAGTAATGGTATGGCGATAGGGGAGACCCAGCTTATGCGCATGAGCGACAACTTATGGGGCGCCACTCGCTATATACAATTTTGTACTCAGCACAGTTGCGGGACGCGTTGCTGTCGGTCACGCGGGTAGTGTTCCTGATTTGGAGGCAGGCATTACGACGAACAGGATGGTGGAATACCTTGACTCGGGAGACTACCCTCTGGAATAATGGGCGCCTGCCCCAGCTGGCAGCCCTGCAGGGTTTCTGGGGATAGGACGATATTGGGATCTCGGTCCTGAGGGATGTTATGAGAGGTACTACACTCAAGTATTCCAAGACCTTCAGAGGGAATTTCTTATGCCACGGACACAATTTTATCGTTATCTTCAATTTCGTCATGCTCTGTCCCCTAGCCTAGAGGGTCTGGAATCTGTCCCCGAATTTAGTCCGTTGGAAGCGAAGGTCTTCATGGGGGATCTGAAGGAAAAATAAATCTCCCGGATCTATCAATCTCTGGTTACACATTGCTCCCCACACTCCAGAGGCTTTGAGGGGAAGAGGATGTGGGCACTTTGGGGGAGGAGGACTGGTCAGAGGCCTTGGCGGCTCCGCGGGGAGCGGCCATAGCGATGCGACTTCGCCTGGTCCAGTTCAAATACCTACACAGGGTCTATTTCACTCGTGCACGATTCTGGCGGGCGGGACTGATTGCTTCCCCGGAATGTCTTCGATGCGGTCAGGAGGAGGGCCCATTCATACATACAGTCTGGCGGTGCACTTCCCTGGATTGCTTTTGGAGGGGGGTCTTTGCTTGTCTCCTGGAGGTGCTGGGGTGGGAGCTTCCTCATACACAGCAGCTGGCCTTGCTTCATGTCCTGGAGGGGATAGGGGGCAATATATACAAACGACACCTCATGCAATTGGGTTTCACACTAGCGAAATGGGACATTGCCAAGGCATGGAAGGCGCCGCGGGCCCCCCCAGTGGCCGGTTGGAAGAATGGATTAGACTTTTGCATGGGACTAGAACAACCTATTTTTGTGGCTAGGGGGTGCCCACGCAAGCATTACAAAATTTGGAACCGGTGTGCGGATTATCGGGGCCTGTGGTTGGAGCCGCCAGTTGCTACTGAGGCTCATCCATTGGGGGGATTACCTGTGCATATTCGGCCGGTTGGGTAGCTGGGTGGGGTGGGACCCTGGAGGTGTATGCTAGCATTCTAGGATTCTTTTGTTATACATATAGGTTGTGGTCAGGAATAGGCGGACTGGGTGCGCTCACAGGGGAGGGGCGGGGGTGGGAGGGAGTTGGGGGGATGTTTCCCTATAGTTTTGTATGGGTTTTATGTTTACGGTATCTTTTTTCCTGACTTGTATCAACCAAAAGTCGATTGCTCCCATGGCTATATATGGTCTGATCTTGCCGATGTCTCTGGTGTGCAGAGCTTTGCGATGTATGTGCAAATTGATGAATAAAATGGGTCTTAAAAAAAAAAGCTAAAAAGCTGCGGTGCACAAATACAGTCGTCAGTAACACAATCAATTTCATATTACCACTGCTTCCTGCAGTTGATAATGGCCAGCAGAAAGAGGAACATTACAGCACATATGTATATTTTCGATAAAGTTTGCAGGTACACAAAAGCTGGTCGACATTGTACAACTCCAGCTGCAATAACCAAGGTTTAATATATTTCTTCGTCAGCCCAGAGAAATGTTTACAAAAAAACAGCGTGCATGGTGCTCTGCGAGAAAGTATCATCACAAGAGTATTTCCCCAGGTCAGATGACCAGTTGTTGATGGTGGTAAAACTAATTAGGTGATGAAAAATATCAGATCGAAACCGTGTCAGCACAAACCTATGGCTCATATTGTGCACATTGGCTAAACAAAATTGCATGTGGAAACTAGTCAAGATCATCTGGTTCCTCAAAACAGAAGTTTTCCTAATTTCGGATGATAGTCTGATTTCCTTTAATAATGAAAAACATTTTGTTTTGAGGACTTTTCTGTGAACAGATATCAAGCTCTCTGGATGATTAAAATACTCGGGATGACCCATATCAGCCAGAAAATTGTGCACAAATTTGAACAAGGGGATTTTAAGAGCAGACGTAGATCTAAGGCAGTCAACAATAATGGTTCGGTTAAGCGTAGTATAGTCCGATCACCAGATTTTATGCCAGAGTAACACTGGCTGGATCCTGATCATGTCTACTATATAAGGGGCAACCAATTCAGTATGACAGACGTAAGTTGGACTGCTTTTCGGAAGAGCGAGAAGGTTCTTGAAAAATATGCTTTCTTCCGATTGAAGAATATCGATCTGCCCGCATTCCCAAAAGCTCAGACCTGTACATGGCTGTGAGTCTACATTTGGCCTTGTAAATGGTCATCAATTCCCTCGGGGGTTTGATTCCTTGTTTTCTAGTGAAGTGCAGCCGGGCCCTCGTTGTTTTAACAAAATGGAGTTGCCTTGATTTATTTGCCCATTGCCATTTCCCAGTTTGATTAAACACAATCCCCAGATAAGAAAATGAGGCCGTGAACTGAATTTTCACACCCTCAATAAAAAAGTCACGACAGCGAGAGGCCCTATTCCCAATTTTCATTGCAAAGGTCTTGCTGATATTAATTTTTAGGCCATGGTTCTGCATGAAATTGGTGAATTTGTCGACTAGGCGCTGGAGACTGAGTGGGGTACAAGCCATTAAAATGGCATCGTCGGCATAAAAAAATGCTGGAATTGGATGATGGCCCACTTGAGGTAAATTTACACACTTACTTGCCAATGTGTTGCCTATACTATTGAGATAGGGATTGAACAAAAAGGGGGTTAGTATGCAGCCTTGGCGTACCCCTTGGTACAGTTGCCATTAAGGCCGTAACGTACTCTACCCCGACCTAGGGCGTACAAATCTCTGGGAAGTTTACAATAGTGCAGTCAACTCCCATGTTAGCCATAATTGACCATAATTTCTCTTGAACAACGAAATTGAAAGCAGAAGTTAAATCTACAAAAACTAAAAACAGGTTCCCTTCCTTTATGTGCGTGTATTTACTAATAAGAATGCCCAGATTAATTACCTGTTCTGTGGTCCCCAACCCAGACCTAAAGCCATACTGCAGGTGATAAAGGATATTATTACCAGACTAATCACCTTGCTCCCTTAGCCTTATGACTCAATACAATATGTATGCATCTTTATGAAATAGTGTTATCCCCAAGGCTTAATGCCTCTGAGCCAGGTAAGGACTAAAGAACACAATGAAAATTATATGAATAACAAATAAATAAATACATACACAAACACATATTTTGATCTCAGAAAGAGTAAAATCTTGCATAAGTGCCCGGATGGGATGAGGAATGTTGACAAAAGTTCATATTGAAGACATTGATGTGTCAAATATTGTTTCGGAATCACAAATTGCAGTGTTATGAATCGGATATATTACATACCTACCTGCTATGCTGAATTTAATCATAATGGGGGTAACAGATGGTAGATGAATCCTAGCTGTGTATGCGAATGCTGACATTTTGATAAATAAACTACATACTTCAAAAAAACTTTCCAGGTGCAGAAAACAATGTTTAAGATACAGTACACCACGAATAGCCTGATTTATTTTACTATCCTGTAACAGATAATAACAAACTACTGAGAGGAAACGACTATCTGACAGATTGCCAACAGTTATATGTTCACATTACCTATAAGCTTTCTTGGCTGGAGTATAGTATGTATCTCAGAATACATAGTTCTTCGACAGCCTTTCTGAAGACAACCAGCATATAGGACCGATGCAACTCCAGAGGTAGTGAGTTCCAGAACAATGGTCAGTCCAAGGGTAAAGCCCTCCCTCCTTTGCAGGAGGTGGCTAGGAGTTTTAGTACTGTGCATCTGATGTTGCTTTTCGATTGTTTGATTGAGGCATGAATGGTTCCTATGGAGTATTACCTACATGCCAAGTTGTTACAATATATGAACAAATGTGACAGCATCATTTAAACAAGTCTCTCCCTGGTCGCCAGTGCAAAAATATTCAATCTTCAATTACATGGCTACTCCTGGCAAAATCCAGAAGAAATAAGTAGCAATGTTATGCACCCATGGTTGCAGATGGACTTGGTAAGATATGAGAGAGGCATGCAGTGATGAGTGCCATGGTGGAAGTATGACATGATTGCCTTGCTATATCTCAAAACCTATGAATGGTGGATATCATTATAAGATGTCTTAATTCAAGTGGTGAAAAACATTACTACCCATTGAACCAATTTGGCAATGCAAACAGAAAATTGTGCTGAAAATGAATAAACTGGAGATGCATTGAGCGAAAAAGTCTGATGATAAACTGGGAGTCTAAACTCATCTTCCTTTATGGTTGTATTACAGAATATCAAGGAAAAGAATACCAAAATGCACAAATATTATCAAAAAATATTGATTATCTTAAGATTGCAATCGTGTACCTAAAAAAAACCAATACAATTATCTACAAAAATCTTGCTATCAAAAGTATGTAAAATATTCAAATTTTGTAAGCAAAACTAAAGACACGCTAAATATAGCCAAAACAATAAAACGCACTAAAGATAACAAAAATATAAAAACGAAAATATCGACAAATGAAATATTGTTATTACAACAATAAAAAACTAACCACCTAAACACAATGAAATACATTAAAAAATCACAAATTAATTACAATACACTAACTACACAAAATAAGATATATATAATAAAATAAAATTGTATACATTACTATATTAAGATTTAATTCAGTATATTACTATAAAAGTAAATAAAATAAACAAAAAGAAAACATTTTAAAATACCATTATTAATTTGAAAAACACACACACATACAATAAATATTGAAATGGCAAAAATATATAAAATTAACACATTTATATCTTTCATTTAAAATATTAATACAACATGATAAAATAAACACTAATGAGCTTTCACCAAATAAGATAAAGAAAAAATAAAACAGCAAGCACATGAAAAAATAACAGCGTTAACCAATTACAATGCTCAAATATTCAAAAGAGTGCATAACAAAAACCCCGCACTTCAAGAAGCAAAAACTTGGATTGCTGAGACACACTACAACAAAAGGGTAAATAGAAAAATAAATTATATAAAAGTAAGTTAAATAAATTAAAGTTAAGCTAAAATAAATAAATAAAAAATAAAAGGCTTAATATCTATACTTTTTTTGTTACCTAATTACAGAAAAATAAAATGGATCCAAAGAACACTGAAATAAAATCAGATACAACATTTTGAACCCAAACACCACACCGACAAATAAAAAGTAAGTAATATAAAATACATAAATAACAAATAATTAACTGGCAACTTCTCTTTATAACTAAAATCAAAAGACTTGTACAATAAAACAAAATGTATTGGTTACAATATAAAACTAATACTATTTGTTTCCAACAATTCAAAGAAAATATGTGTGGCAAAAACCATCTAAACTAACAAACAGTTAAACTGATTTTACAAAGAATCCCCAAAGCATCTAGATCATTAGTATAAATGCACCGAAATGTTTAACAAATGTATAAGCAATTACCTAGCAAAATATACTAATGTTGATAATTTATTAATAATTTAATATTCTATAACCCACAGATAAAATGTTAACCAGAGCCACATACTCAAGATCTCTGAAAAGAAAAGTAATATTAAACCACATGCAGTACAGATTGAGCAAATAAAGTACAATTTTTGAGAGAACTCACTGGAAATGTATAAAGCATTTTTTTTAATGCATGTTATAGGAAGGCAACTACAAAGAGTGAAATTGTTGAAAATTTTAGAGAGCTGAATCATCCCCTCAACATTACGAAATAGGAAATTACAAAACGTATTCCAAGACCTCAGGAAAGCTAGTATGAGCTCACAAGCGCATACTGGGCCAATTTTAAGTTTAAGTATCTTACCCGATATCCCAGATTACACTAAATGCCAGCCCTGCAATTCCCAATTTAAAAAGCCTGATAGACAGAACTAGGAAACCACCCAGCGAGATATATGCTGTTCCAAAAAGATTTGAGGATATAAAAGTTCCTAAAGTATAATGTAAACATACACAAATTACACTTTTGTATTATAGAACAGTGGTAACAATGAGAAAGAATAACTGCATGCTTCTAACAAAGAACTACTAAAACTTACACAGACCAACACATAAATGATGATGTTAAGATTATGCCCTCCATTATTCACACACATCTATACAATCCACGAAGAACACCAAACACCAAACACCAACATCCCATTAGTTTATATATATTTTCCCAAATAAACAAAGTGCAAAAACTAGTAGATTAAATAAAATTAAAATCAAACCATTACAATTTACAAAAATATCCACTTTTAGCAAGCAATGATATCAATCATTTTAAAAATATGTCCACATGCAGCCATTCAAGGTTGTTATTACCAATTTAATTAAGTATCTGGAGAGACATAAAATCGGCATTGAGTTTAGAATATTACACAAATGCCGAATTTGCCCATGAAATATAACATTGTCCAAGCATATGTCCCTGTGACTGAAGCAGCAACAAATTGCAACCTATTAATAGAACCCCCTTCCTGTCAAAGATATGGACAAAAATTAACTCCCCTAATGGACTACTTTTAAGACACATGGTTGGCAGACTGCACAATTTTGTTCACATACACCTATCCAAGTATTATATGCCATGGTGGAGCTTTTATGAAAGTACCAAAGGGCAACAAGCAAAAACCAGCACCTCAGAGGAAGGGTGGCACAATTTCTTCCAAGGACCTTAAGGTCAAAACACCTTATCCTGAACCATTTTTTTTTATTTTAAAAAAGGACAAAGCTATCAGGAACATTTAGCATATAACAATCACTAACCCAGTTTGAACCTAATGTATCAAAGCAAACAAAAATAATGCACACCTTGTTACAAAGAAAAGTCTAACTCTTTGTTAACAATCAAGAACTAAAATACCTAGGCACCATAGCAAGAATCTTACCTTAAATAATGAATCCAAACAAAATCAAATATACCAATAACTATAAATGGACCTAGAAACAACTAAGCAATTTATTTATATATTAGTATCAGATCATAGCCCGTTAGTGTTAGAGGTAAACATTGGGCAAAGGAGAAACAAGGAGCCGACGCAATGGACATTTGACAGAGCACTCCTTCAGGATCATCAATATAGGGAAAGAATGGCTGAATGGATTAAGGAGTTTTGGGTAATTAACAGAGGTACTGCGTCACCAGGGAGTGTCTGGGACGCTTTTAAAGCTGGAATACGAGGTGAGACCCTTAGCTATGTTATTAGAACGCAAAGAAGAGAAAGGGAGGAACTAGAAAGAAATAATGAATTAATTAGAGAGGCAGAGGAGGAACTCACGATGGCTATACATATGCATACATCAGCTGAGCAGATATTGTTAAAATTAGTCGCTCTCAAAGCAATGGTCATGGAGGAGATGGCAAAAAAAACGGTGGAGAAATATTTAGCCAATAAAGAAAAGGCGTATGAGCTTAGCGAAAGAGTAGGTCATATATTAGCGGTGCGAGCTAGACAAAGAGATGGTATGGCTAATATTAAGGAGATCAAAAATGATCAAGGAATTAAAGTTAAGGGTGTAGAACAGATTAGAGAGGTTTTTAGGCAGTTCTATATGGAATTGTATCGGGCAGATGGGCGTGGAAGTGAGGAGGACATGAGGGCTTATCTGAGGGATATTGAGCCTTCATATTTGGAGGAGTCAGACAAATTAGAGCTGGAAGAGAAATTCAAGGTGGAAGAACTAGTTGAAGCGCTGAGGGAACTCCCATCGGGGAAGGCTGCTGGCCCGGACCAGATTCCAGTTGAATTTTATAAGGTCTTCCAGACCTCTTTGCTAGCAGACATGTTTAATATAATGGTGTCAGCGCAACTGGGTGAAACTGTTCCATGTTCCTGGGGTGGCGCAGACATCATTGTTATTCCAAAAAAGGGTAAACCGCCAGATGTCCCAGGCTCCTATCGACCCATCACCTTAATGAACGCCGATGTCAAGGTGTTTTCAAAAATATTGGCAAAAAGATTATCCAAGATAATTGAATCTTTAGTTGCACCCTCTCAGCATGGATTTATTCCAGGGAAAGGCACAACCCACCACACCAGGCAGGTAATAACAGCACTTGATGTTGCAGACATCTTGGAGGACCCAATGGCAGCGGTGTTTCTCGACGCTGAAAAGGCTTTTGATAGGGTCTCATGGGGGTATCTATGGGTGGCTCTAAGGTGGCACGGTATAGGACCAGGGTTTATAAAGGCTCTGCAGACGCTATACATAGCACCGACGGCCAAGATAAGAGTCAATAGAGGTTACTCTGCTGCAGTTAACATCCAGAGAGGAACAAGGCAGGGGTGTCCCTCTTCTCCCCTATTGTTTGCTCTGTATCTTGATCCCTATATTCGTAAATTGGAAATGAATCAGCAAATACCTCCATTAGTACTAAATGGGTGTAGGCTTAAATCACTAGCCTATGCGGACGACGTTGCCATCCTGACTCCAGACCCTGTAGTCGCCATCAGGGTAATTGAATCAGAAGCTGAGAAGTTTGGTCAGTTCTCTGGATATAGTTTGAATATAACTAAAACACAGATAGTCAAGAATCAGTGGGTGATGTGTAATGATGTAAGAGTGGTAAACACGGCAACCTACCTAGGGGTGCAAATGACGGCAGAAGTAAGTAAAATTGTGGAAAAAAATATGGATCCCCTGATAACTCAAATGAAAAAAGACCTAGAAAGAATGAACAATTTACATCTGTCGCTAGTTGGTTGCACAAACACTATCAAAATGATGATTTTACCCAAATTTTTGTATGTATTCAGGGCTGTACCATTGTTGATTGAAGCCAGCTGGTTTAATCGCATAGAGTCTATTTGTAATAGGTTTATATGGGCCCAAGGTAAAACCCGGAGAGCTTATAGGTACATGACGCTCCCTAGAGAAAAAGGGGGATGGGGGGCACCAGATTTTCGCTTATATTATATGGCCTCTGTGCTGCAATACATTCAAGGTCTTATCGGTGGAAGCTCTGATGATGTTAGAATGCAGAAAATGTCTACAGATGTGTATGCTGTCGCTTTAGGGGTAAATGCTGAGAATTGCTTTCTGAAGTGCATTGATTATAGCTATTTCAAGAGGACTAAGTTTAAAACTGTTAAAGCGGCAGTGACGACGTGGAATGCATTCTTGAAGAGGGTAAAACTTGGGAGGTATAACAGATATGTCTCATTAAGTAACAACAGGTCACTCCCTAAGGAAATTTTTGGAGATTATACTATGGCACAGTGGGCATTAAAGGGGGTTATGCAAATTGGAGATTTATATACACAAGATGGCCTTATACAATTTTCAGAGTTGAGAGTAAAATATGGCTTAGATAATAGGGGATTTTTCAAATATCTTCAGGTTAGAAGTTTCCTTGATAATAAAGTGGGGGGCCCGGCAGGTTTTAATAAAGTGGAAATAATGGAGAAAATAAAGCTGTCGGGAGATTGTACCATCAGGTCCTTTTATGCAGCATTGATGAAAGATAAGCAGGACGATCTAGTCAAATTTAGTAAAAAATGGGAAGATAAACTGGGTATTGATAATAGGCTTTTTTATGATTCATTGAATCTTGGATCTACGATATTATGTGCTGCCCCGCTGCAGTCGCAGCATTATAAAACATTATACTCTTTGTACTTTACTCCTGCAAAGATCGCAAAATGGGGAGGGAATCAAGGAATCAATTGTCCTAGATGTAATGAGCTGGAAGTAGATAGCGTACACATCTTTGCTACATGTTCAGAACTAAGAACTCTGATTAGGGAAATTGAGGGGTTTTTAGCAAACTCACTGGATATTGAGATATCCCTTACACCAGTTTGGATCATGTTAGGAGTGAGTGATGACGAGCAGGCTCAATATGCTGATTTCCTTTTTGTAGCAATGGCGGTCTATAGACTAACAATAGCTAGGGCATGGCTAGATAAAAGTCCTCCGAAAATGCAATGTTGGCTGGCAAATACCCTATATGCATATAATATAGAGGAAAAAATTTTTGCACGAAAGGGGAGGAGTGGAAGACGTTTGGGGAAAAGAATCTGGGAGCCATTATGTAAATGGAAAGAGAGACAAAGAAGGAATAGCTAGGGAGAGGGGTAGGTTGTTGCCTGTACTTTGATGTCGAGTATTTTAATTATAGCTGATTTCTATAAATGTGTACACTTTGATCGGTCAGATTTACTGTATGATTTAGTATTTAAGGCTTGTGATATGGGTAATGCTCATAATCCATTGTTGTAATGAAGAAAAATAAAAAATTCCTGGAGAGACATAAAATCGGCATTGAGTTTAGAATATTACACAAATGCCGAATTTGCCCATGAAATATAACATTGTCCAAGCATATGTCCCTGTGACTGAAGCAGCAACAAATTGCAACCTATTAATAGAACCCCCTTCCTGTCAAAGATATGGACAAAAATTAACTCCCCTAATGGACTACTTTTAAGACACATGGTTGGCAGACTGCACAATTTTGTTCACATACACCTATCCAAGTATTATATGCCATGGTGGAGCTTTTATGAAAGTACCAAAGGGCAACAAGCAAAAACCAGCACCTCAGAGGAAGGGTGGCACAATTTCTTCCAAGGACCTTAAGGTCAAAACACCTTATCCTGAACCATTTTTTTTTATTTTAAAAAAGGACAAAGCTATCAGGAACATTTAGCATATAACAATCACTAACCCAGTTTGAACCTAATGTATCAAAGCAAACAAAAATAATGCACACCTTGTTACAAAGAAAAGTCTAACTCTTTGTTAACAATCAAGAACTAAAATACCTAGGCACCATAGCAAGAATCTTACCTTAAATAATGAATCCAAACAAAATCAAATATACCAATAACTATAAATGGACCTAGAAACAACTAAGCAATTTATTTATATATTAGTATTATTTTAAAGTTTTACTATTCAATCACAAATGAAAGAAAAATATTCAAACTTTTTAATAGGATTACATTGTATATAATGCTTAAATAAAAATTAATAAACATTAAATATCACAAAGAATAACTCTAAAACAACACCCCATAATTCAAAAATGCAATGTAAAACATACACAGCACAAACATATCAGAGACAATAAATATGATATAACACAACACAATACAATAACATATCCCACCATTTAAAGTTTAGAAAACATGTTACTCACAGTTGTAGAGCTGAAGACATCAAACTCAATAATAATTCAAAAGGCATAAATAATTGATTTAAAAGACGAAAAGTAGAAAATGAAAATCCCCCAAAATGTAGAAATAAAATTCCCATAAAAGTTATAATGCATGGAGATCATCCAAAACCCAAACAAATAACATTTCAAAAACCACACCAGAAAACTTAAAATTCAAGGAAATGTTTTTAAAAAGCATTGGTTACATATGACCACATGTATTTCTCCGAAATCAAACTCATGCAAAAAATGTATATCTTCAATGACCCAAAAGACTAACCTGTAAACAAAACACATTACACCCACTGTAAGAAATTGATCTATTCAGTGAGGGGGTGGATGCCCCACTCAGGCAACAAACAAAATCTTTGTCATGGTGAACCACACAAGTCAATAAATTAACCAGTATCTAACCCTCTCATAGCTCGCCTCAAAACCGTCTTCAGGTTTAACTTAGAGGTAATATGTAAAGAATTAATGCAACAGACAACAATAATAACGTGAAAACACAACAAAAGAAAAGTCCCCTATCAATTTAAAAAAATAGAGTACATTTGTAGAAGTAAAATGATAACAGAAAAATAAAAATGCAATCAGTAGAACCGGAGATGTTCAAGTTTACAGTTTTAAAAAGATATAGCATGTAAAAGCACAAAGCGCAACTCAGGGATCTGGTCGTGCTAGACAGGAGGAAAGCCACAAGTTCAGGCCAACTGAGATGGAGCATGCCCTGGATACAAGGACCAGGTTAGTACTGTTGAAAAAGTTACCTTATCAAAGTCTGGCGCAAAGAGTTCTGCAGAGTTTTGTTCACAATGAATGAAGCCGCAAGGAGCAGCGCTGATGATCATCGATATAGCACAAAGAGCCTGTCAGCCATTGTGGACAGTCGTTGCTGGAGTTTCACAATGGTGCTCACAATGGGCTGTTGTTGCTGTAGCGCAAAGTGCAGATTTCACACGGCAGATGATCACTGTAGCTTCTTGTTGCCAGTCGTCATGGGCGGCCGAGCCTCAGCGCAAATGAGCCCATATGTGGTCGCGAAGAGCCCAAAACTTTAGGATTTGACCTTTCCTCTTAAGAGGAGCTCAACTGATGCCAGCCAAGGGTCCGGAACATGAAAATACACCTCATGAGGATCAAGACATCACTTCTGCAGAGGGCCGCAGGGCTCAGGCTGGGCCAGTTGAAGATCCAGGTATGCCCAGTGCAGCAGGGCAGCTAGGCAGTTGTAGGGAGATCTCTGAAGCTTGTTGTGTCCCTGTAGCTCAGACAGGATGTCAGCCAACTGACCTTCGGAGTCACTCAGGTTAAACTGAGATTAAAATAGTGAGTCCAGTTTTTCTTCTTAGAGAGCAAGACAGCCTTCAAAAAGTTAGGCAATCCTTTGGTAGCAGCAGGGCAGTCTTCTGTTGGCAGGACAGTCCTTCTTCTGTAATGTCTACAGGTCCAGGAGTGTACTGATGAGTGGCTATGCAGGTTCAATATTTATACCTGGTGCCAGCCTATGAAGTATGGGGATTCCCTATACCACCCTCACAACTGGTTCTGGAAAGTTCTTCCCATACCCATGTCAAGACTCCAAGATGTCCGGGGTGAGAAAAGACACAACAGGCCAGTGTCTGAAAGTAATACACTAACCCCAACAGCAGAGCCATTCATCGCCATGTGACCATGGATACTGGAAGAAGGCACACATAGTTAGAAGAAGAAAATGTCAACTTTCTAAGAGTGGTAGTTTTCAGGATTGCAACTTAAAATCCAACTTTATCATTCAAGAGAATTTCAAATAACAATGCTTTTCAGTATAAACACCATATCTATTTCTGCTCCCCCATTTAAAATTATCACTTATTAAATGTAACAAGGTTGCTCAGTGCTAGTCAATGAGAAAGCTTGCATCACAGCAGTGAAAAATGCCTTTATTCGTTTTTCACTACCAGGACATGTAAAACTTAACCACACATGTCCTAGTTTTTAAATGCACCTTGCCCTATGAGACTTTAGAGCTCATCTTAGGGGTGACTTATGGGTATTAAAAAGGGAGGCTTAGGGCTGGCAAAAGATTTTCCAGGTAGACATTACAGTTTAAAACTGCATTACAGGCTGCAGTGGAAGGCCTGATATGTGTTTAAAAGGCTACTTCAGTGGGTCACATGAGTGCTGCAGGCCCACTTGTAGCATTTAATTTACCAATCCTGAGTATATGTAGTACCATATACTAGGGACTTACAAGTAAATTAAATGTGCCAATTGGGTGCAAGTCAATTTCACCATGTTTTAGTAAGAGGGCACGGCTAATTACAACTGGGTAGCAAGGGAAAAGTGCACAGATTTCTATTGCCAATAAAAACAAGTTCAGAACCGAAAGCAAACATCTGGGGAAGGGTGGGCATTATCAAGGCGTGCATATAGTTGTCTGCTTGCTAAACTCCCGTGGCCTGTGGTTCAGTGATTCTGGGAACCCCTAACCAGAACTGATTGGGTGTGGGTCCATAAGGCAGAAGAAAGCATAGTCAATGCTCTTCTGGGGGCGGCCTCAGGGTTCGGCTGAAGTTTGCTTGAAGATCACATCAGTTGTGACCTGTGGCCACACCCAAGATGTCAGCATCGCATTAAACAGCTCAGCACATCTGTGACCAGCTGGGCCAGCCCTGGGCGAACTTGGAACTACCTGGCAAGTGCCGGCAAGGGGACTGCTCCCCTGTGCATCAGAGCAACGACAGGAGAAGAAACCCCCTGGTTAGGTACCATCCTCTTGGTCATGCTTGAGGAGGTGGCATAGTCATGCAGCTCATTAGGTAGACTGAAGTTGAGAAGAGTGATCCTAGGGGAATTCGGGGCTAACTCGGTCGAAGCCAGAGATTGGTCTATTTGCTCAGTGACAGGCCGACAGGGAGTGTGGGGACCCGATCCTAGATGTCCAAAGCACGACCTCACCTAGGAGGGTGTTGTGAGTGGGCTGATTACTGTAAGAGAGGGCAAAGCAAGCTGGCCCAGGGAGACGTCTGGATTTTACGGGAAGAACCTGTGCCAAGACACACTCACCCTGGAGTGGGATTGTGGGGGGGAAAGCGCAGGGTGCATCATCAGCTGTTCTCCCTTTTAGGTGGGCTGCAAAGAGGTGTCTGGGGGCTGCCAAGAGTTGGTGAGATAGCAGTCTTAGACATTTAGGGGGCCGGTTCTCTGACTGGGACTCCAGAGAACCACAAAGAGAGGACAGTAGTGGGGGCACCAAGACGTGAGGCCTGGCAAGAGGTGTTAAGTAGAGCCGCACACCTGTTGTTTACCCCTGCCTCAAGGAAAATGTGGGGCAAGCTAGAGGCAGACGACTAGGAATACAGAGGTGGAGGCGATTGGTGACTGCTGTGGTGTGCCCTGTAGACTCTCTAGGCCTTGGAGAGGGCACAGAGTGGTGGAGACCGGGAACACGGATGAAGTAGGTAAGGAGGTGTGTGGTGGGGGTGAACAGCCTGGGAGTCACGTATTGG
The DNA here is from genome assembly GCF_964204655.1 of Triturus cristatus. NCBI lineage: Eukaryota > Metazoa > Chordata > Amphibia > Caudata > Salamandridae > Triturus > Triturus cristatus. The sequence goes on from NC_140586.1 coordinate 257,227,945, forward strand.
AAGAAGGTGAGTGAGGAGGGCCCCGTACGCGGTGATGGTTCTCTCCACCGTTCCCTCCCAGCAGGAAGAAGGCTACACATTATTTCACAGTCACAGTGGTGGCTTCAGTCGGTGGTGAGCCCTGCCGTCATACTTTGGTTATGCATGACTCCCTGAAAGTGCTCTGGAGGGGTCTGAACCTCTTCCCTGCATAGCCCACCGACGTATGCCCTATCAACACTGGTAGAGCCTAGGTCTCTTAGCTACTCAGAAGTCAATGACATTATGAAACATTGGGAAGGGAGAAATTGTTCCTAACAGCAGCTACCTCCACACTTGACTGAGAGACAATTGTATGGAATTGGATGGGGATGCTTGTGCCTGGGGTCCCCCTCTATGATGTTTATACCAGAACTGCATCTGGGGAAATATTACCCGATGTGTTGCATGAATCGATGCTCTTGTTCTTGAAGCCTGTCAATGGCAGCCCCAAATAAAGTTATTGGGTGGTGGCCTGGGAAGAAGCCAGAGCACGCAATGGGACTTTTTCCAAGGGAGTGACAATGGTGTGGCCAACGGTGATCAAGTCCCTGCAACAGGATCCACCAAGCCATCTGGGTGGTCAATGGGACCCAATGGCAAACTTACTGGATCTGAATCTGAAGTCCTACATAGTCACCATTCTAGCAGCCATAGAAGAAGGAGGACTCTATCGCATGCAAATGCCGATGAATGACCAGGCAGAGCCTGAAAGAGTGAGAGTGGTGGCTGGCCTACAATGGGCTCAATGACTTAAGTCCTAGAACAGATGGGTATCATTGGCCGTAGTGGGACCTGACTCCGCAGATGAGGGGGGTCTGAGATGTTGGCCCAGGGGATGGGACACCGTCTGAGTTACTATGTCATCCAATGAGATCATTTGAAATGTGCATTTTCGAACACTGCAGGGGTTTTCCAGTGTCCACGCTGACCGACCTCATATCTACAAAGGAGGTTAGGGAACTGCCAGGGGCTACTCTCTGTCCCAAATAGGGAACCTGTATCTACAGATTCCTGATGCTCTTGTTTTATTCAGCTAGCATACAAGGGTGGCAGACAAACCATTAATTGGGGCGGCGGCAGATACAAAGACTGCGGCAAAGTAGGGAGGGGGGTTAGTTAGGATAATATTCCTTGTTTAATGGTTGGTGGGCTCCTTACCATTGTTGGAGGATTATTTACGCCATGATGGGACAACAGGGTTCAGGGATGGGACAAAATCACATGTAGGATGAAATATCATATACTTAATGTGCTGAGTTGGAATGTGAATGGTCTAGGGAACACGATAAAAAGGGGATTAGTGGTGAAAGCTCTGACTAGATATGCCACTAACATGTTTTCTTGCAGGAGGCACATATGAAGGGCAACATGAGTACACAACTGGCCCGGGGAAAATACAAACTTGTGAGCCAGGCAGGCTATTTCTCTAGTGTGAAGAAAGTAGCAATCTTAATCAATGCTGTACAGTAGTTCTGAGCAACTGGGAACGAGAACAACTTACTTTAGTCAATTTTTATATTTAGACACACTAAAGTATTTAGGCAGACTGTTCATCAAGCTACTGCAGACTACTATCTGGATAGAGCTCAGCATAGGCAGACTCACTGGGCAGGCCTCAGGAATGTGGACCAGTTCCTCCAGGCTGAGGGTTTGGGTGATATTTGGAGGATGCTCCATGAGGCTCATAGGTGTTACTCTTTTTATTCCTGGGCACATGATACATACTCCTGCATTGACTTCTTCACTTCAATGGGAATCATCCATAGATTCATAATAGCTGACTATAAAGCGAGAGGGATCTCTGACCACTCTCTGCTTGCTGTGACAATGGACTCATCCAATAGACGGGGTCAGAGCGAGTCGAGAATGGTGACATGGAGTCTTCTAAATGAGAGATAAGTGACCAGATTGCAGGCAGCCTTGATCCAGTATTTTGAGGAAAATGTAAAGTCAGTATGGAAAGCTGCCACAGGATGTAAATGGATGGAATGCTGAATTGAAATAGAGAGGGACCTACGACACTTGGAGGATGAACACGCATTATGCCTCTTGGCTGAGGTGAAGGCCCGCCTCCTTAGCAAGATGGAGGAATACCTCTTGATAACAGCAGATGCAGTTAAATCAGACAATATAATGCAGGTGAAGCGCCTTTACGAAGTAAGGGACAAGGTGGTAAATATGTTGACATAGCTAGGTAAGTGAGACGAGGGCAGATACCATATAAACAAAAATCCAGGAACCAGATGGAAGTCTAATGATAGACTCTGAGGGTATTGCGGAAACAATGGCAGCTTACTAGAGAGACTTCTACTGATGTAATATACAGTCAGAAGTGGGAGTCATACATAGTTTTATGCAGGATTGCCCCTGTCGAAGGCTTGTCCATCAGAAAACGTGTGCTCTGTAGGAGGATCTGGCTGTGGGGGAAGTGCACATGGCACTGACTCAACTACAGTCTGGGAAAACACCAGGCCCCAAAAGACTACCGGCAGAATTCCTATAAAAGTCGCTAATATAGTGAATTCACACCTGAATAGGATGTATGTGGAGGCGCATCAGCGAGGTGAGCTCTTCAAAGATGCTAATCTGGTGACTATAGTTTTAATCCCAAAAACTGTGAAACCACTATAATCGTGGGACTCATATAATCCGATATTGTTGATTAATTCAGATGGTAAGGTTCTCTCCAAGCTACTGGCAAATAAGTTGTGGGTAGTGATCCTGGATTTGGTTCTTCCAGACCAGAACGGCACAGATTGACTAGGCTCCACCTCTAATCCACCATGGGAGTGCACTTCTAAAACCCCACTACATCTAAGGAGAGGCACTTAAAGACTCACAGGGTACCATTCCCTGTTGTGACACCCTGAATGCTAGCCCTTTACCACATATACTTTCCCCTCTTTTCTGCAAATGGGAAATGTTCGGGGTACAGCAATGTATTTTTTACAGTATGTTGCTTTGCCTAAATCATTATGAGCATAAAAGTGCAATCACTTGCAGCAGGTGGTAATTTTAAGCCCAAACCAGGTAAATCCAGAAATGAGGCATGTAACACCCATGTCCTTACTGTTGCACCTGTTACTCCCTATTGAATTGATACAAAAATGTGGGAAACTGGATTATTATTTGTGGTGGGTGAGTATTCACCGCAATGAACAATCCTTGCCAGTGCGAACCCTCAAAGTCACTAAATTAACCTGAGCTCATCCCCCTGGTAGGTACGGCACAGGGCATACAGGATTAATTTAGGGCAATATGTAAATTATGAATGTACTACCAACACAGTAATAAAGTCAAAAAGCAAAACAAGAAAAAATAACATTTAATGAACAAAGTGACAAAAATCCAAAAGGAGAACTAAACATGTTATTTTCTAAAGTTTTTAGTAAGTTTTAAGTATAAATAGTATTGCCATTGCCACAAAGTGGCAATGGCATTCAATGGTCTGGTAGACTGGGACCTGGATATAATTTGAGGCTGATGGCGCTGGATCATGGGTTGGATACACCTACCAAGTTTGTCCAGGTCAAATATATTAAGGTCTGACTTAGGGCTTATTAAGAGTGTGGCCATTAATGTACTATGCCGCAATAGTGATGGATGACCCTTTCTGCCAAGCTGAAGGTCTACCCGACTCATTTGAAAGGTGGGCAGACCTTCATTATGTTGACGGCAGAGACTGCTCTGTTTCGGCAACTGACATAAACCTGCAAGTTTTCGCTGCTGATCACTGGCAGGCAAAACTTGGAGGTGATGGGATGAGAAAACTACAAAATACCCTCCTGGTCACAGGAGAACACTCCCATAGTGAGGGGAACATTGATTTTTTTTTAATTTTCCTAAACAAAATCCCTTTTTTCTGTTTTTTTAGGAAAATTAAAAAAACACATTGTAAGTTATTTGTACGGCTCTGACATCTTGACAAAGCCATCCTTCAACCTTACAATACATTGACAGAAGCGTCTGTAACAATGTTTCCTGCCAATGCCAGAGATGTCTGCTGGGCATCTTAGAGTTTGGCAGACGGGGACTCAACCGGAGTGATTGAGTACTTTTCTCCGCCACCCTCACTGAGTAAACATTTGTCTACCAACATCTAACTCAGGCCCTTAGTCATTTAAGTTCCAATTCATCACAGAGGTACACCGCTAACGCCCACGAGGACCTCAGGGGAGCACTTAGAGACTCACAGGGTAATAGGCAGAGGCCAACAGGAGGGTCAAATCTAGTCCCAGTTGTCACTGGTCAGCTGGGTCAAAGACTTCTTGTAGCTTGTTGTAACCCTGTAGCTTAAACAAGCAGTGTGCCTTGTGATCCTTGGAATCCACTTTTTTGTTTGGGGTACTAGAGTGCGCAGGTCCAGTCTTTCACGGCTCCTCTCAGGTCCAGTCCTCTGCTGAGCTTCCTCAGGTGCAGGAAGTGTCCTAAAGGTAGTGCCTGGAGGTCCCACACTTATGCCTGGCATTAGCTAGTGGGTGGGAATGACTCCTGGTTATGCCCTAACCAATGGGGTAAAGCTTTCTGGGACCAATCGTACCCACTTTGGACATTTTCAAGTTGGCGAATGTCTTTAGCCACACCAAACCTGGTCTCTGAGGGCTCGGGGGTATGGGGAGTGTACTATTGTAATCCTAGAGTCCTCTCACATCTAAAACTAAAATTCAGTTTGAGACAGCCACTGCACTTGCAATAAACCTAGAGACAGACGTCTGGTAGGACAAAAGCAGAGTCCTTCAACAACCAGACAATGGAACCATAAGACGTGTCTTGGCATCCTGCTTTCTCCCCTTTCAATAGTGCTCCAAGGATTATTTGTAAACCCAATAGACCTGCTAAGCAGGATTTGACGCTCAAGGAGGATTTGACACAGTAGTGTCCAGAAGAATGTCCAGAGCACCCATCCAGCAGATTTTGTGGAGTTCAGAAGAGTCATCTCTGGACATTCAGGTCAGTCTATTATTTGCTCATGGGTGGCATTTCACACCTATTCACACAAATTCAAAGCTAATTACATGATTGGGGCTGGCAGAGATTTTTGTTAATTAGATTACTGACAGATCAGACAGGGAAAGGGTAACTTATGGAAAGTTACATTTCCTTCATCTTTATTAAAATGTGGCCTTCACCATTGAATTACATTTTTAATAACTAATACACAGTTGCTTTATTATTTTTCCAGCTGGTCCATTTCATAAGATACATAATTTAGTATTTTAATCAGTACTCTGATTTTCTACATACAACAGCTAGGCCTGCCACAGTTAAAATAGATTCTGGGTGCATGGAAACGTTCTGAATAATTATGACGTACTCTAAAATGTGTTTGTTTCATTTCATGCCCTCTGTTTACAAAACTCTGTGACCAACCACATATTATTGTCTTACATTAGAATATGATTTGAGTGAAAGAAGAGCTAGCAACCGTTTAGTGACCCTGCAAGACATCCCGAATACAAACGCCATGCTATTTATGTGGGGTAGTTTGAAAAGCACCAGCATGTGAATCAGATTTAGAAACCTGTAATCAGCAGCATTGCCAAACTGAGAAAGGGAGAGGTGTGGTGCAGCGGCCAGGGCGGCTGACTCCAGAGGGCAGGGCTCACTGTTCGAATTCCCAGGTCCAGCGGCAGCTTAGCTCAACACCATGTGACTCTGGGCAATAGCTGACTTAATCTACCCGAGGGTCAGTGCCTTGATACCCTTAGGGGTGAGTAGTTCGTGTTTTACAGATACTGGATTTGAATTTGGAGAACCATGGTACATTGTACGATTAGAAATGTCATCTATGCTCAGGAATGAATTTCTGACCTCTCACTGAAGACATTTAGATGTAAGACACAAAAAAGTTACAAAGAAGCAATCAGGGGCAACATCATTATTGCAAGATTGCATTCAATGCATGCATAGTGAAGTTTTAATGTTATTTTAGTGTGATTTTATATGCTACATGGATTTCTGAAACTGAAGGAATTGACCGTAGAGGTGTTAAATGGTTTTAATGCTTTCTGCAACTGATACCAACCGGTCTGCTCAAACTACTAACAGCAACTGCTATCTTGAGTATCAGAGCTCCTACATGCTCTACTTTTAAATACCATGCACCCTGCCTTTTGGGCTCCTGGGCCCATATAGGGATGGCATGAATATTTAAAGGAGAGATTGTTACCTGCCAAAAGGGTTTATTTTGACAGGTCGAATTGCTGTTTTACACAGTGATAATCAGACCACAATAGCCAGCCTGAAACCATGTTTGCACTGTCACTGTGGTGGATGGCACAATATGTACTGCAGTTCACTAGTGGCATTCGCGTCCAGTCCCTAGGTATATTTTGTGCCACGTATTTGGGACTTATAGTCAAGTTAAATATACCAATTAGGAATATGCCATTTAACCATGTTAAAAGGGGGAGCATAGGAGCTTTACTACTGAATAGCAGGGTTAACGTGCACAAAGTTCTAAAGCCAGCAGAAATATAGGGTCCAGTAAAAGGTGAAAAATCTGCGGTGACCACGCAGAAAAGGCAGAATTACTTTTATTGTTTTATTTTTAAAGGAATTATTTCTAAATTTAGTGCAAGAAGTAGAAATGGGCACAATAATTTCAATATGTCAGTTAGCACAAATTGTGTGTTGTCACCATGCGACTACCAATTGAAGGGCGAGCCTGTGTCAAACTGGTGTAGTGCTATTTTTTACCACGTTTTAATCATTGACCTTCAAATAAGAACTAAATACCAAGGGCGTGGAACCTGCAGTTACAGGCTGTATGGGAAGAGGGAAAAGGAAGGGAAGGAGGGAAATAATTTGGCTAATTTAATCAGGAATTATTTACTGATGGAACAATTTGTCGATACTTAGGTAGATAAAAGGCTATTTGGAAAACAGAGTAAAATGTACATTTCCTTAGAAAAGGTAGGGATATCAGCGTATTTTGCTGATATATAAATCGATTAATGCAAGATCAATGCCTTGATTGACAACAAGGGTATTTTTGAATGTACAAATGTAGAAGCATAACTATATATATAAGCCTTACGATTATTTTTCATAAAGAAACAGAAAAGCTTTGGCATGTTTTGCACATTGTGGGTGTGTATTAGTGCTTGCATCAAATTCTCTCACAAAATGAATTGCTCTGACCAAGAAAGATTCTATTTTTGTGGCTGAAGGTATTATAATGCTCTTTAGGTAATCAGGATGTTTTCCATTTGTCAAGTTTGTTAAACCCTCTACTGTAGATTTACAATTCCATGATTTATTTGCATTCTATTTTATTGGATATCTGTGGAGAGTGCCCCATTAAGTTTTTTTTTTTTACACATTCAAATATTTGCCAGCAGAAGTCATTTTCAAAGTGGTTTTGAGCGAGATAGTGATTGCCAGGGGTGCAGTGGTAACTTTACACCTAATTTTGCTTCTATGTTTTCTCTAATATGAGTTGCTTGTCTATACACAAACAGCCATATAGACATCGCAGTGCGTGTACTACATTGGAAGAGTTGCAAACTATGGGGCATATCAACAAGGGCTTTATCTCTGCTTTTTTGGCTTTAAAAGCCAAAAAAGCAGAGATAAAACTAGCGCCCTATCAACAACAGGGTGCTAACACGCAAATTTGCATGTTAGCACCCTTTTATTCTACGCTTCCCCTTGCATCTCTAATGAGATGCAAAGGGGGCGTTCCTTAGTAAAATAATAGGAGAAATGTCGCTAAGCGACATTTCTCCTATTATCAAGAATGTCGCTAACCCTGTTAGAGACAAAAAAGCAGCGCTAACCGCGGTTAACGCTGCTTTTTTACATCTGCTAATTTTCAGACTTAGCCATGATATCCTATGGAAGGAGGATATCATGGCTAAGTTTGCCTGTCCCTATCAACAAGGTAACGTGAGATTATCGCTGGGTTTCCAGCGATAATCTCACGTTAGCCTGTTAGCGTGTAGATTTTTATCGCTATTGAGATAAGCGTTGCTAATAGCACGCTATCTCAGCGATAAAAATCCACGCTAGCCGGCGATAATTATCCTCACGCTAAGAGAGCTGAGCGATAATTATCGCCGGTTGTTGTTGATATGCCCCAGAGTCAGTAAATGCCTTATGTCATTGTGTGTGAACTATTTTTTTTCAGTAAACAAGCAGAACTGCCCTAAACATAAGTAAAATTGTTCTTCTTAGGTTTAGCATCACTAGCACTTACAATATGGTCCTTAAAGTGACAAAAAAAATTGTGAAGGCAAACATGGGAGTCAGTGGCAATTTGGCAGGCCCATTACATGGGTCACTGTTTTTTAATGATGCTAACGATCATTTTATTCTGTGGTCCAAAAGTGGCTACGGACACCAATCTATTTCTTTCCTCTAAAAGAACCTATTATCAGCTTCACTGTGTATCCTCATTCCTGTAGTTTAGATTGGTTCTTGTCATTGCTTCTTTCTTTCTTCCTTTTGTCATTGTTTTTCCAACTTTCATTTCATCCTTCTTTCCCTGTTTGTGTTTTTTTTCTCTGTCAAAGGGGCATATCAACAACAACCGGCGATAATTATCTCTAAGCGCACTTAGCGCTAGGATAATTATCGCCGGCTAGCGTGAATTTTTATCGCTGAGATAGCGTGCTATTAGCAACGCTTATCTCATTAGCGATAAAAATCCTCACGCTAACAGGCTAACGTGAGATTATCGCTGGAAACCCAGCGATAATCTCACGTTACCTTGTTGATAGGGACAGGCAAACTTAGCCATGATATCCTCCTTCCATAGGATATCATGGCTAAGTCAGAAAAATACCAGACGTAAAAAAGCAGCGTTAACCGCGGTTAGCGCTGCTTTTTTTGTCTCTAACAGGGTTAGCGACATTCTTGATAATAGGAGAAATGTCGCTTAGCGACATTTCTCCTATTATTTTACTCTGGAACGCCCCCTTTGCATCTCATTAGAGATGCAAGGGGAAGCGTAGAGTAAAAGGGTGCTAACATGCAAATTTGCATGTTAGCACCCTGTTGTTGATAGGGCGCTAGTTTTATCTCTCCTTTTTTGGCTTTTAAAGCCAAAAAAGCAGAGATAAAGCCCTTGTTGATATGCCCCTAAGTCTGTTGAGGAAAAATAAGTGCTGGTTCCCAAAACCGGGTGGTGGTGGGCCCCACATGCAAACCCATACAGAAATAAAGCACTGCCCTCAGAATCATTTGCTCGCCGAAAAAAATAATTTCTTAGCTCCTCAGTAAGTACAAAAACACTCTATATAAGGGTTACTACTGCACATTGCGTGGAGGTGGACGCCCTCTGTAGTCACGCAATCATCAAAAAGTGTGTAAGGTACACCTTTTGAAATAATGGTTGATGGAGAGCTGCGAGCACAGTAGATAGAATGACCAGGCGCACCTGTGTCACTGCTGAGTGTGCCCCCCTCCGCCCTGACCAGGGTGCCTTAGACCGCCTTAGCCAGGGTGTTTTTATCTTGATCAGTTTAGGATGCGGTTTCCAATGATGGGCATGTCACACAAGTGTGGGTGAGGCTTCCTCATCCTTTATATACCGCATAACTAAATTATCAGTAATTACCTAAGCATTACGTACTGTACTCCATCAATCTTTGTGGTTTGTGAAATCTATTCTGCTCGATGGGCGAAGTTTGAACCTTTATCTCTCCTGTGGTGCTGTAGTGCCAAAGTAGGAATAGCAGTGTCAGTGGGGACGGGTGATAGGTAGGTACAGGCGAAATGTCTATTACGCTGGTGCAATTTCGGTAAATTAGCATTACGCTTGATATGCTGGTAGGCCATGTTGTGTAATTATGTGTCGTTTCTGGGAAAATCAAAATGTGTCCACGCATCTAAAATGGACGTGTGGCGGCATTTTGCCCTAAAATATAGCATCAAATGCCTGGTTTTCATTTCATGTAATTATGCATAACTTCACATGATTTTTCAAAAATTTCATGTAATTCGACAAAAGCAAATTATGCGCGTTTCACCTATTACAAAAGATGTTTATAGTATTTTACTTCCACATAGGGATTTCAAAGCCTATGCTATCTAAATGATTGATGGCTGCACGAGAATGCTGGGAAATGCTAAACCACAACACACTTCAGTTCATAACTTTTCTCTTTCCAGTGCTTGAATGATTAAAGCACTTAAATATTTAGAGGAGAAGAAGCAGTTAGCAATCCTCTTTGCACTTTGGGTGGAATATTTAGTACATCTTAACCAATCAGAAGGCTTGGCTGGTGATTATTAAATATTAATATTTGTCTCCCTTTGTCACTCCAGCATTATATTTTGTACTCTATCCCTTCTGACCTCTACAATAGTGTACTCCACCTTACTTAAAACCCCACTTTTCTATCTTCTGCAGTTTTGCATTGTTTTATTTTGAGTCGGCTGGACATTTTGTCTTGCCACCAGGGGACTTTTCCTGAATCTATCTGAGAGGTGGAACAAAGCTAGTGTGCACCAAAGTGGTCATGGTCATCACCTCCAACCAGGAGACACTCTAGTTTGTTTATTTTTTGTGTGGGTAGCTTGCTGAGTGGTATACATAGAGGTCATGGCAGGAAGCAGAGCTGTGGAGTGCTGGCTGGGAAGAGGCGTTAATAGGAAATTTGAGCAGCTCAATTAAAAGTGAACCAGGAAGAACAGAATATGTATGATGTATGTATATGTATGTATGTATGTAAGCATGTATGTGGTATTTATATAGTATGAAATTAGGCTAAAGGGGGTAGAGCACTGTAGAGGCTCCATGGCGAAGTCCCTGTTAGTGTGAAATTAGAAGGTTAGATTGTTCTTAAGAGCGAAAGTGGAGTGTTACTGCAACACTATGTAGTATTCTTTAAAAAGGTGTGTTTTTAGATCTTTGCTTCATTTGAACTTGTTTGGGGCAGTATTGTTGGAGGTGGGGATATTATTCAAGCTCCTAAGTGCACAGATGTTTTTGGGCGCATCTTCGTCTCCAGGCTGATGGCATCCTGGCTGCAGAAGTGTCAAGAGCCTCCAGAGATGGTGAGCTTCTCAGCCTTATCAGCTTAGGCACCAGTCACGATGGCTTTGTCGATGCTGCAGCTAGATGTGAAGATGTTCTGAGCTAGTAAGGGCAGTCAGTAGCATTCTATCAGGATTTGGGTGCTGTGGTCATATTCCTCAGGCCACTGGTGAAGCATGCTGTTTGCTGGATGTAATTACGGAAGTCTTGGAGGCCGTGGAGGTAGGCATTGCCACCATCCTGAGGCAGGAGTACAAGGTCTTAAATAGTGGTTCTAAGTCACTTCCTGTGATGCAATGGTTCACTTTTGTTTAGTTGCAACACCTGGAATCAGGCTCTCTTATTCTATTTGGCAATGTGTTCCTTGAGGGGGATATTGGTGACCAGGGTGAACGAGAGACATAGCAGTGAGCGAAAGTCGGGTTTCAAATCTGTCCAGGTTCATGCTATTGAGCCATGATTGGACCAGTTGGCCAATAGTTGCTGAAGGATGTACTCAAAGTCTGGGTTTGGAAAGGGTGAAACTGTAGGTTTCAGCATTGACCAGAATGTTAATCTGTTACTAGGAGGTCTGTGGGACATTGCTTACATGGAGTGTGTGTGGTGAGGAAGTGAGATGATGGTTCTTATATCCTATTACTCTTAGCTGCAGGGTAATAATGGGTGCATACTACGTGCTCCCGTTGCATGAGCACTCATTTGCTGCTCAGCCCATTTGCCAATGTTTGAGCGATACCACATGGAAACGTTCTGAGTAATTACAATGTACTCTAAAGTGTGTTTGTTTCTTTATATGCCCTCTGTTTATAAATCTCAGTAAGCAACCACGTTGCTCTCTTAAATTAGTATATGATTTGAGTGAAAGAAGAGCTAGCAGCAGTTCAGCAACCCTACTAGATATCTGAATGCAATCTCCATGCCATATTATGTGGGGTAGTTTAAAAAGCGCCCGTATGAGAATCCGATTTAGAAACCTGTAATCGCTGCCATTTGTGAACTGCATCTTGCTTTAGTTTGTTTTGTTTCACATTGCAGTAATCAGGACCATTGCCACATTGAGAGAACCATGGTACTTTGCACGATTAGAGATGTCACCTATATTCAGAAAGGAATTTCTCACCTCTCAGTGAAGACTTTGTGATTCAAGGCACTAAGGAGTTACAAAGAAGCAATAACATGCAACATCATTATTGCAAGATTCCATTCAGTGCATGCATAGTGAAGTTGTAATGTTATTTTAGTGTGATATTGTTTGCCACATTGATTTCTGAGAGTGAAGGAATTGACCTTAAAGGCGTGCAATGGTATCAATGCTTTCAGCAACTGATGCCAATGGGTCTGCTCAGACCACTCACAGTGACTGCAATTGTCCTCTCATGGAGAACTCCTCCACTGGGAGGGGAGCAATCTTTTCTCCACTACTCTTTATTGTTGCATGTTGCACCTTCATTTCAAATTCCACTTGTATGCCAATGACACTCAGATCTCTAATTAATCATTGTAATTTAATTGCTAAGAGCTTGTTCTTCACAGCAAATATTGAAGATTGTTTGTGGTTTCAGAGCACGGTGCATAACAGGCTGCAGACAGATTCCCCAGCAGTCTAGGCATGAGAGAGACCATAGTCTTGAAGTGTCAGAGCTCCTACACTTCCCAGTAGAGCACTCTTTAAGAAGATAAAGGTTTCAATAAGTGTAAACCTGGCAGGTCTATGTCTCTCAATTTTCATCACTGGTGATTTACTCACTTCTACAAACCAAGGTCAGTTCCCACTTATACGAGGCACTGATATCACTCTCTATTCTGGGGAAGTGAGAAGGCAGCAGTCAATACTCTTTTAGGACTCCTGGGCAGCTCCCTCACTCATGCAGGACAAACAGCTTTTTACCCTCTACCCACACATTTCAGTATGTTACTTGCGAAGGGAAGAGGCAAGTTAACAGTCAGGGCACCCTCCTGGTATTCTGGCCAACCTCTTGCTTCCCCTTTACATAGGGCTTCTGGGTAAGTGGTCTTATGTTATGTGAAAGGGAGAGGCTGATCCTCCAGGAAGAATGGAAGGAAAGGTAGTAACGCTATCAGTAGGGACTAGGGAACTGACCAGAGGGATGCCGGTGGGAAGTTCCGATGTGATTGCCCTCACATGCCCAGAAAGATGTCATGCTTTATCATTGGGCTGTTACTACTCGTTGGGCCGGTGCTGCAATGCCAAACAGACCCCTTGAGGGGGCTCATTTTATCAGAGATCTTCTGATTTTAGGCGCTTTGGTGAGTGCAAGTGAGGATGTAAGTGTAAGGTGGTGTACTAGGTGATTTAAAATAGCTATGGGCAACTGCTTTAATAAGGTGGTCCCCTTGACAGGTATAAAAATAAAGGAGCTATCCCAAGAGCCAATGTGCCAAGACAGCTCTAAAATAAGTGAAGTAAGGTCAACATGTTTCAAGCCTTGTGCCCAGCAGGATTTTAGGCATTTCTTCAGGACCAGGTGTTGACGCATACCCTACAACTGATAGGGAGCAAATGTGTGAAGTGAATGTGCCCAATAAAAGTGGGCCAGCTCTACCTGCTGCGGTATACAAGACTATCAAGTTCCAACCTATAAAGGAGAAAAAGAGACAGCTTTTCACGAGTCACCACTAGTTTGGTGGGAGGACACTCTTAGGTATATATATGATATCTCATCACAATAAAAACTTGCTGAGAGTGTCCTGTTACACCACAATGAAAACATGCTGAGGACGTATTGTTGTCCCACAGTGATTTGTTCACTTAGAAAAGCACACAAAACAGGCAGGTGACCATATGCGAAGAGCATACAATGACAGTAGCATTAAACACCAAACACTTTGCTCAGGCATCATAGTGTGTCTTGCTTTTAAACATAGGGATCTTACCCTATTTGAGTGGTAATAATGTCAATTAGGTATGGCAGAGGACTGTGCTTAGTTGTGGAAATAAACTGGTAAAAGATGCAGATACCAGTTAGAAATTGAATTGCAGGGCAGAATTGTAAATATAATTACAGAAACTGGAGTCAAATGTACTTACGTGGACCAATGCAGTTATTAATCGGGGACCTACCCTTCTTTGCTAGCCTGGAGGTGGAGAGGAAGGCTGGGCAGAGGGTATAATTAGGTATAGGGAAGTGTTTCCCAAACACTTCACTCACCCACCTTTTTTAGATGGAGGATGGGGCAGAGGCAGAGGAAAAAGAAGAGGGGGGGCACAAGTGGGTCCAAAGGCAACAGCCAGAAGCGCATATGTTGGCCAGGAGCCAGACAAACAAAATAAACTAGTGGTCAACCTGTCCACTAGAATGTTATCTCAAGATGAGAATGATGTTCTCAAAAAGGGTCTGGGTTTTGTGTCAAAACTATGAGAGGATAAGTTACGCCTGGCTAACGAACTGCACAACTTTTTCTGAAAGATTAGACTCCAGGCCTTCTTTCAAAGAAAAATGACATCAGAAACCAGTGAATCTGGTTTACGCAATGCCTCCAGATTCACCCCCACAGCTGAGATGACACCCCACAAAGTCTTGACCTTCAAGCAAACAGTACTAAAGGAAGTAGAAGAGTCGACCCCTCCCACACCCTTTTACAATATGTCAAACAAGAGGTGGTGAGGACCCTTACCATTGGCTCTACAATAACCCTCTGTTGCTTGACCATTAAAGACCTTGAAAAAACAAGAGACGGGAGGTGTTTGGCAAAACAGGTACAGTTGGTTTCATTAAACAATGCAGCTGGGAGCACAGTCATGGGCATAGGGTCTGAGGACTTTCTCAATTTACAATTGGTCTAACATAGACTTTTGTACAGTTCGTTGAATGGAATAAAATGTTTTTGGCAATACATTTTTGGTAATGAATGTATACCTCTGTCTTTGGAGCCATAACTTAAGGTATTGGATGAAGAATAAAGGTGGTCCTCAACCTTGCGTGGACACAATGCAGCCAGTTGGTAATGTGTCCAGATGTCTGGCATACGGAGCATGTGATCACTGTGTGTACTTATTTGCTGTGTCTTGATTGGCTAAATGTTCCTAACTTCATGTGGCATCTGACTTTATTGTGTTTTGGGAATGTGGGGGGCACCTCTGGCCATGTGTGCTTTATTGGGGCCAATCTTCCTGGACCAATGTGGTGTTGCCCGCGACTATCTGTGGGATCGATCTGGGATTTCCTGTCTTGTCTTTTGGGAACATGACACCCCGCCTGTGGTCTGTCAATCAGTGACCTAGGGCCTGAGTCTCAGGCCCTTCCTAACTACATATTTTTGAGTCAGGGTTGACGTGGAGTTCACAACGGGCAAAATCGTCAGTAAAGATGCGAATTCATTTTTATACAAGAATGTATCATTATTCATATTGACACCAACTTTTTCAATCTTAACATTCCACCCTCTAGTTGACTTTTCAACTATAATATCTAACCCATACTTCATGACAGTTACTTTATTGGGAATTATTACTTTCTAGTTGCATTATTCCTAATTTGAGGACTGCGTTTTTACAGCAGGCAATCCCCAATTGCACTGAGCCACACACAAACAAGAATCCAATGAAAACAGGCAGCAATGACGTGCAAAATATGGAATGCCAGCGGGGGAGCCAGGAAAACTAATTTGAGAACCACTCCTGCTCAGGGGCATCTCCCTCTTCATGCATGTCTGTTTGTAAACTGTGCAGTGCTTGGATGGCAAGAGTCAATCCTCATTATCTTGGTCATTCCCTTGGATAAACATGCAGAAGGACGCAACAATCTTGGCACACACCCCTCTTGTCAGGCCACTCACCTGGAGAAAATGTCATCAGAGATGGTGTTAGACTCTACTCACTCTCAGCACAACGCCTGACCACGGAATGATAGCCTCAAATATGGCACTGTCCTAGGAGAGAAAGGGGTTGGGACAAAATAATAAAAGAGACAAAGACTTGCACCCTCTGAATGGCGTCAAGCTCACTATTATGCTCGAGAATGCTTCAAGTGTCTTCCTCTTTCGGTGAGCTTCTTCTATGAGTGTAGAAGAGAGTAACTAAGAAGAAGGAATACACACACTATATTATCATTGATACACATTGACATAGTTAGTTCAATGAACATTTGAGCAATGGAAGTATTTACATTCAAAGATGCTTATAACAGCACAGAAAATGCGTATACTTTTAGTTCTTGCGGGATAGAATTAACCACTCCTTTTGTGAGTTTCAAATAACAGTCCACAGGTGTCCCCCTGTCAGCATATTATGTGGTATGCTTTTGTTATGTGACTATTCTTCCTTGTTTTAATTCTCCTTTTCTTTCTTTTTTAATGTGCAAATTGTCTCTTGAACTTCCAGCAGATAGTCTGGGTTTCTTAAGTCGAGATTATTCACAAGTCTCGAAGTTTTTATTTTGTTTGAATTGTAGCGGGCGAGCTTTTGAAAAGGCATAGAAAATAGTGCGCTAACCTTATTTACTCTTCTTTTGCTTTGTCCTTCCTATCATCGCAGGTTATGCCGTTACTGTGCCAGGATGATCAACGGGCCGGCTCCTGAAGAGCTGCACGCACAGAGAGAATTCACCACCTTCCCTCAATGGTAGATCTTTTCTGGAATGCGAGGATCGGAGAAGACCGATGAGATGCTCAGGGATCTCTACGGGAACGCAGATGTCACAGGGCCAGGCGAAGAAGCTTGAGTTGGGGAGAAGAGGATGAGATGATCCAGGAGAGTGGGAGGGAGAAGAGGATTCTCTTTTCTCAAATTGAAGTCAAGCACCCGACTGGGATTTGGCTGAGTATTTATAGGTGGGCAGGTCTTTGTAGAAGAGCATGTGTTTATTTATTGTTCAATCATTCTGGAAAGTCCCTGACTGCAGGCACATGGATAATTACTAACACATGTATATTTGGTGGTGCATGAATGACTCTTGAAAGTACCTAACTGGAAAGTCCCCAACTGCTGGCACATGAATAATTACAGCAAGTGAAAAATGGCATGACGTATCTTAGTCAAATCTAGGTATAATCACAAGCACATGGAACATTGCAAACATGAAGATAACCTAAAGGTTTTTATAGGCAACAGTGATACCACACTTAACAAAAATACTTAACCTAAGGTGTGTGATATTGAGGAGCTTCTGCATGATTTATAAAGCGATGGCTTGCTGAACATGTGGTACATGCTTGGGCATAGGAATTAGTGATTGGAACAGTTCCCCCCGCAAATCACGGGGCATGGACATTCCCAGCAGGTTCCCATGATCGATCATCCGGGCTGTAGTCATTCCAATCTCTTAAATAGAACAAACAACCATTTATTATCTTTGAATCGATGATCCTCTGTACTTCAAATTCTAGGTGACCATCCATTTTTATTGGGAGAGGAGGAGGTAAGTGTCGGGTTGGGCATTACATCGTCGGAGCAGGGAGACATGAAATACTGGGTGACAGGGTGTGTCATTTGGTAACTGCAACCTGACACAGACTGGGTTGAATATTTGTGTAATTGTATTGGGTCCTAAATATTGTGCTTGCAATTTGTGTGCTCCCTGAATTCTTAGTTGATTAGTGGCCAACCATACTTGCTCACCCACCTTGTAATCTGGTTGTTGTATGCAGTGTTTGTTTGCATACCTCGTCAAACTTATCTTTTGTTGTTGAAGTAGTATGTGTACTGCTTGTTGGATTTCAGATAATTAATTCAAAAAGGTCTGTAATGAAGGAACAGAATTCTTTATTTTGGTCACGTTTTCTGGCAACATACGTGGATTGATGCCAGTCATGCAGTAAAAGGAGACATCTTAGTAGCAGAGTGTTCCAAATTATTGTATGCAAACTTAACAAAAGGTAACACATTTTCCCATTTTGACGAAGAAGAGTTTAACAGACATTGTAGGATTTGCTTCAGAGCTTGATTTACTAGTTCCGCCTGTCAATCTGTTTGTGGATGATAAGCGGACGAGAGACGAGCATCAATATCAAAGGATTGACACAGGTTTTGCCAAAACTTTGATACAAATTGGGAGCCTCTATCTGATATAATGATGGATAAGAGGCCATGTAACCATAAGATCTGATGGGTGAATATGACTGCAAGTGTTTTGTGTGGTAGGGATACTTTTTAATGGAAATAAATACACAATTTTTGAGAATAAATCTACAACATCCAATATGGTGCTATAACCATTATAATTTGGTAAATCAGTCATTCTGATGATATGCCAGGGGTATGGAGGCACTGGCAAAGAATGCAACAAACCCACTGGTGAAGAATGGACCGCCTTGAGTGCATACCGCTTAGTCTTGCATGTAACTGTGCACATCCTTGGATAGATTGGGCAATCAAAACTACCTTTCTCGATTAGCAATAGTATTTTGAATTCCCGGGTGCCCAGCAAGTGTTTTATTGTGGCACCAATTTAAACCTTGTGTCTATGTTCTTCAGTGGGTACATACAAATTGTTACTGTGATAGGGGAGTGCATCTTTCATCAGATTATCCTTCTCTTTTAACCACTCATCTAAATTCATCTGTTGCACACCTAGTTTAACCTTATCCAAAAACTGTTGTTTAGTACAAGTGCCTTTCACCTGTTCGGCATGTAGTATGGTATGTTGTAGGGTGCATGTTAATTCAGGTGGCTCATGACCCCAACGCGATAACATGTCTGCCTTAGTCTGTTGTGTTTCTGGACGATATGTAATTACAAAATATATACTCACTAAAGAACAAGAGCCATCTAATCTGTCTGGGTGTCAAGGCTTTTAGGGATCGGAAGAATTGCTAATTTTATGGTCTGTGTAAACTGTCACAGTATATACTGCACCCAATAAATAATGACTCTGCTCTTGGAAACATAGTTTAATGGTGAGTAATTCCCTTTATGTTATAGTATAACTTTGCTCAGCAGCCAGAAGTGTCTTGTAGAAATATGCAACAGGATGCATATGTCCTGTGGTGTGATCTCGTTGGGAAAGGATGCTTCCCACTGCCACCTGTGTGACATAGGCCTCTACAAAGTATGGTTATGTTGGATCAGGATGTTGTAGAATTGGGGCCGAGGTGAACCTGACTTTTAACAAACAAAATGCATTATTGGCTTCTTTAGACCACACAAAAGGCACCTTTTTTCTTAGCACTTTGGTGATGGGGCTAACAATGTCTGAGA
Organism: Triturus cristatus; assembly: GCF_964204655.1. Classification (NCBI taxonomy): domain Eukaryota; kingdom Metazoa; phylum Chordata; class Amphibia; order Caudata; family Salamandridae; genus Triturus; species Triturus cristatus. The sequence goes on from NC_140586.1 coordinate 257,247,105, forward strand.
AATGAGTGATAAATCTCCTATAAAAGTTAGCGAACCCGAAGAAACTATGTACTTCTTTAATTGAGGTAGGTGCAGGCCATTCTAAGATCGCCTGAACCTTCCTTTTCTTCATAGTGATTCCTTCTGGGGATAACATATATCCCAGGAATAGCACTGACTGAGTGTGAAAGGTGCATTTTTCTAATTCTGAAAATAAAATATGGTTTCTTAGTCATTGTAACACTAATCGTAGATGGGTAGCATGCTCTGTCATGTTTTGAGAGTAAATTAGGATGTCATTGATATTTACTATGACAAAGACATCAAGACAGTCACGCAAAACTTTGATTATAAAAAACTGGAATGCTGCGGGGGTGTTACAAAGGTAACAAGCATTTGCAATGCAATAGGTCTCGCATTAGTAAAAGTTTGAGCTTTTGGCGTTGCAAATAATAATGCAACACTAATAGCTCTAATTTTTAGTAATGCGAGACCTATTGCATTGCAAGTAAAGTTAATTTGTATTTAAAGAGTGGACAGACAAATAGGGAGCAAGGGAGGGAGCAAGATGATGGGAGAGAGTGGAAGAAGAATATAGGGAGAGGTAGAGGAAGAGATGAGGGATAGGAATAGTAAATGGTCGGAAAAGTGCCAGGTACTACTATAGAAATGTGTGATTTTTTTTTAACCAAACATATTTTGGCTTTTTGATATTTTATATATTGGCGAATGCCTGACAGCTCCCCCAAAAATTCTTCACAAACCAAGCACTGACACAGCCAAAAAGGTGGTAGCAGAGCCAGACATAATGGGTTTGCTGGTGCTCGTTTTAATGTGAAGGGTTTCTCATTTATAAAGTTATCACTAAGAAGTTGAACTTTATCTCCCAGGACAAACATAAATTGGGATCATCTCTAACCACAGATATTACGGAGTGCTTTAGCTCAATCCACAGACATCTATGGATGCTCTAGAACCAGTTACAAGAATGCCACTTGTACTGCATCTGTACCAATAATGATCATGACTGTGACAAGACTGATTACGTATGCTTTTCTGATTGGTTAGTTCCTCTCTCATGTTCTGCTACATAATGCAAATCGCCCTCTGCTGACAGCCGTGAGTTGAGCCTGGGACTGGATGCGTCAACCATCTATTATGAAGTTCCGCGAATGCACCAGGATTTCCAAGTGCTCACCAAAATCGCACCAAAATCGTACCTTTAATTCAGTTACTCATCAGTAATGTACTCAAGGTGGGGAATGTCTGAAACTTGGAACAGTTACATGTACAGATTTAATCTCAGCATTCACTGTGAGTGACATGGTCATGCAAAACATGATAACATAAAGAAGCTTCAATTTGAACTTTTCGCACAAGCACTTTATTTCAGAAAGCTCTGACTACCAGTCACTAAACATTCACAGCCTCATTTCAGTAGTGACAAGACGTTTGACAGCAATGCCCAGTGCCTCCTGTCACATGCCTAGAGCGGCGGTAGAGTAACTGGACTATGGGTGGAAGAAGTAAACTGCCTATTTCAGATGGAGGTCAGAAAGAGGCTACATGCAAGAGCCCCCATCTAGCAGTTTCTGCCTGTCTCAGCTTAACCCGCTTTACCGGAACTATGCTTCAACCCAAGAACTTCACTTTAAAAAAAAAAAAGTAAAAGACAGGTCTTTTCACATTTCTACCTAGGTAGACACCTTCGAATTGTAATGACCGACACAACATCACGTAGTAGACCCAAACACTGCTTGACTGATCTTGGCACCTGAGATAGAAACAGCACACAACACCCAGAAGGACACGTGTTCATTAAACACATGCTGCATCGTAGTAATGTCAAATCACATGCCACTCCTTCCCTCAAAGACGTTATCGCACAACAGATTGCCAATAACGAAATGGAAGCAACGAGTACCGAACCCGTAAAAATAAACCATTTTCTGTCCATTGGCACACGTCGATTAAGACACTACAAAGTACATTTGTACAATAGCAAGTAACACCCTCGAACAATAAAATAACCTTTTCCGACAGTCACCTGCAGTCCAGTAGTTAACAGGCATCAATTAGTCAAAACATGTATAAAGCGCGGCAAATCACTAGTGGGGGTCGCGAAACGCTGGAGCTATCTGATGCTGCGTGAAGGTTTGGAACACTCCGACATCCAGGTCTTAAGATCGCTTCTAAATTGCTGGAGCGATGGGGCAGCCCTTAGTACCCCCAGGGGCACCCCGCTTACCCCCCTCCCCCAAATTAGGTTACCCAATGAAAACACAAGAAACAGTTGTAAGTGGGTAACAAATGCTGCAGGTTTATTACATAATTCCAGGATATGTAATAGGTGGGTTATCTTACGGGCGATCCAAGGGCAGGCGGCCATCTACTTCACCTGCCCGCCTGATGAGCCGGGCAGCCAGGGGACGACCCCCAAGTGCTGCCCCCCAAGTGATTCTTTTTCGATCACGTGCCGTTGAAAATTCTACTCACACCCCCCCTCTCGGGGCGGAGCATCGCATAGCAAGCCCCCGGTTGTTCAGGCCCACAACCGCCCGCAGGCCTAGCGGGGCGCCGACCGGCTTCCGGGACCTCTCTGGAGGCTCCTCGTTTTGGCTCAGGCACCACGTGGTGCCGCGCAGAGGTACCCTTTGTACCGGCCTGCTTCCAGATCGCCCTGTAACTCCGCCTGCAACGAAAAGGAAAACATTAAAACGTTCAGCAAAAAACCCCACCCCACCACACCTACGCCGGGTAAGCGGTAGGGAGGGTAAAAAGGCGAGGTGGGCGACAAAGAGGTCGCCAGTGAGGGTGGGGGAAGGCTAAATAGCCTCCCCCTCACACCTGGGCCCGGAAGTGACGCGTATTGCGCGTCACTTCCGGCCCTGACACGGAAAGGGGGGGCACCAATCTGAGTCCCTGCCCCCCCCCAAAGGAAAGAGTGGGGAGGGGTGACCGGGGCCCCGGGGCCACTAAGGCGCCGACCGCCGAGTGGCCCCCTGCGGGGTCCGCGGTCAGCGGCATAGTACCCCCAGGGGCACCCCGCTTACCCCCCTCCCCCAAATTAGGTTACCCAATGAAAACACAAGAAACAGTTGTAAGTGGGTAACAAATGCTGCAGGTTTATTACATAATTCCAGGATATGTAATAGGTGGGTTATCTTACGGGCGATCCAAGGGCAGGCGGCCATCTACTTCACCTGCCCGCCTGATGAGCCGGGCAGCCAGGGGACGACCCCCAAGTGCTGCCCCCCAAGTGATTCTTTTTCGATCACGTGCCGTTGAAAATTCTACTCTCACCCCCCCTCTCGGGGCGGAGCGTCGCATAGCAAGCCCCCGGTTGTTCAGGCCCACAACCGCCCGCAGGCCTAGCGGGGCGCTGACCGGCTTCCGGGACCTCTCTGGAGGCTCCTCGTTTTGGCTCAGGCACCACGTGGTGCCGCGCAGAGGTACCCTTTGTACCGGCCTGCTTCCAGATCGCCCTGTAACTCCGCCACAGCCCTGGAGGCGGCTAACCGTCGCAGCCAGGGCCCCCCACCAACCCGCTATAGTCTTACCTGCCACCTCTCCTATCTAGGGCTTCCTGCGACTAGCTGGAAGGGAACCATCCTAGCAGAAGGGAGAGTTTGAAATTCTGCCACTTCATGACAGTGTGACAGCGCTAGCGGGACTCAAACCTTGTGAGATCCCTTATATCCACAGGCCAAAAAGATGATTCTGAAGTTTTGCCACCTTATGACACTTTGACAGCGTTTCCTGGACTCGAACCCTTGTCCTGTGAGACCATTACAACCGTAGGCACAAGACCTACCATTGAGCATGGCTCCTGGTTGTTGAAGAGTTTGAAATTTGCCAACTTCTAACACTTTCACAGCGTTTGCGGGACTCGAACCCAAGACTTACCAGTGAGCTATAGCTCCTGGTGTTGTAGATGGCCCCATCAAAGCCCCCAAGGCCCGAGACGCTATCCTAATCGGAATAGGGTCTGCTGAAATAAAGGACCCATTGGGCCTGGGGAGATGTGCCAAGAACTATTCGCCCCCCATGCGGGCAGGTTACCCTCTTCACAATTATGGGCCTGCCCTCTTAGGCTATGAAGGCGAGAAGGGGTTTACTTAACCTTTGGCCAGCCCCTCTGATTGCTAAACCCGGGGCACAGGAGTGCTCCTCGCTGCCAGCGCGTGACCATGGGCACCATCCCCTATTCCTTATGGGAATTATGCCCCTACAGATCCCTCAGTGATGTAACCCCCTAGGCATACCAGCTTCGGGAATCTATCCGGCTTAAACATTGCGCGCTGACAGTAAAGTTCACGCATTGAGGATTGACTAAGTCCTGCTACGCCCTTCCCATCATGCTCCTCAGAAGGAGGGTGGCGGGGGGTGCCCCCCACCACAACCCAGAGCATCCCCAGCGGTGCCAAATTCCTGCTCCGTTGAAGTAGAGATTCAGTGCACCCTGGGCGTGACCAATGTTCTATTGCCATAATGTCCCCTTGTGTTTGCCCCGCTGACACCCCAGTTATTGGGACAGCAGCCCCCATATGCTGGCTGGCGGCGCCCCCTGAGAACGGTAAAAGTGTCCGTAACCAGGATCCCAGTCTCCGCAGCTGCAGTACGTGACCAGTGATTCCGGAGGAGAATGCCACCAGCCGCAATGGTCCTCTAGGCATTACGAAAAGCACTATTTTACCTGAGCCTAACTCCAAATGATGGTGATTTCACCCAGCTGACGGCCGGAGGCCCGCCTCTGGAGCCTATTCACTTGTTTTGCTACTCGGGCCCCTTTCTGGGTGGGCCTCAGAGTTAGGGCAACGCGCGTGCTCCCCGGGCACGGAGCTGCTGGAAGCAGATATCTGATACCCGCACGCTGGTACCTTATCTGTTGCTAAATGCCCTACCGCTGGAAGCTTCCCAGGAAACGTAGACTTCGAGGTCCCACCTAAATTGATCCCATCGCCTGGGGGGAACCCAGTGGTGGCAGGACCTGCATGGTAACTCCATCCCGGTGTAGCTATCGCTTATTTGTGCCGCCGAAGCAGGCAATGCCCCCTTAGTCTCAAGTTCTACCCCTAGAGGATAACCTTGGGGGCAGACAAGTCTGTGGGAACCAACCGGAAACTTTGGTGCAAATACCGGCCCTATTCTGAACGTTGCGAATGCTGCACGGTCAATAAAGCCCTGACGCCCTGGGGCTCTACGTGGTCTTTACCAAACTTTGAACGACCGCACACTTGCTATATAACAACTATACCACCCACAAACCGGGTGGAAGGTCTTCATTGAAGCAACCCGAAATCTGTCTTTGGTTGCATGGGAATGCCCCCCAAAGTACATCTGGACCTATTCCTATATGGTTCCTTCAGCTACTCCTCCTGCAGGCCTAACTCTTGGTTATGGTGCCCCGCTCAGTGTTCTGCAGGCTAATCGGCTTAACCATGAACTATCGGTCGATTTGAGACAGAGGTAAACCACGGGTTGCCATCCGCTCGCGAGCGGCGCACCCGCAACCACTTGGACAATCACGCTGGTAACCTTGTGCCGTGATTTAGGCCCTAGTGATGCGCTATGTGGTGACCACTTATTCTTTGCCGCTATGTCAGTGCGTCCCCGTATTCAATGCGATTGGGGCACTGAGCTGCACCCATATCTAACCCATCTAGTGGCTCAAACCAGACTTCCTTTAGCATTAGATAATAACTACCATTCTATCTTGGTTGCGTAGCCCTGCCCGACTAGGCACCCACCCGGGTGTCTAGGTTACAGTTAGATATGTGTGAGTTCCCCACATCAGTGACCGTTGAAGGCTGCCCACATAAGCATGTTGGCGGGGCCGAGTTGCAGGCTTAAGCATACCTCTTTTAGACTGTCGGCAGCGACCCGTGTGTAACTGTCACTAACATGGCAATGACCGTTCTACGTTAGGACTATCTCCCCATGGTCTGCCCTGCCCAAGGACTGATGCACCTGGGAGGGCGAGGCCGTAAGGAATGGGGGGTGGGTGTCGAGGCAAAAACAACAATGACAAACGACCCAAGCCCCCTTTCAGCAAAAGGTTGGAGACGAGCGACACGTGGTCACGTGTGGTCGGGATCGGACTGCGCGACCCTTGCTGTAAGTAGCACTTTTATGACGCGCGAACTCGACCCGAAGTTATGGCAACACTGTGCATGAGCAACATATTTACACACATATTCGGGCACGGGAGTGAGATCATGAGCCGCCAGGTCCACCACCCTCGGGAACCCAGGCATACCAGGTACAGCAGCTCGCATACATATTCGGGCACGGCGATATTCATTGATTTACCCGGCATCGCAACCCAGCGTGAACTCGATCCGAAGGTAATGGCGCGCCGTTCATGAGCACTGTATATACATGCATCATCGGGCACGTGGATATTAAATTATCTGCCCAGAGTCCCAGCGTGACCCGCCCGAAGGTGTTGGAGTGCAGTACACGAGCCATAGGTATTAACATACCTATTCGGGCACGGTCGATTAGTGATTAGCTCAAACCGTAATGTGCGCGAAATTAATCGAGCGCCGGACACAAGCACCGACTGAATAACCCATTCGGGTGCAGGGGGTGTCGTAATGCCCGTAATCATTTACTGCGCGCGAATGTGGGCACAAGCAATTCTTGTGAATAATAGGTGCACCTGTATCATGTGTCTGCATTATAGGAAGCCAGCAATACATGCTGCATACTTATCTAGCGTGAAATCGACCCGAAGGTATCGGAGCAAAACTTGCGAACTATGCCTGCACTTGTATCAAGTATCTGCCTTATAGCAAGCCAGCACATACACGTTGCATATTGTATAGCGCGAACCAGACGCCAAAGGTATTGCACCGCTTCACATGAGTAATGTCTTTACGTTACAAATACAGGCACGGGGGGCGTGAGAGATACGTACCATAGAACACGATCCCCATTCCATGTCACGCGAGCACCGCACCAGATTAAGCCTTGAGGTGCGTGGGGGGATTAGTAATACCCGTAATCGCCTGATGTGAACAGTGCATGTACTGGTATCATGTAGCTGCCTCATCGGAAGCCTGGAATTACATGATGCATATTTATATAGTGCGAACTCGACAATAAGGCATTTGGAGCACTTTACATGAGCACCGTATTTACATTACATCCTCACGCAGGGGGTGCTTAAGACATTCGTATCATATTACCCGATCCCCAAAACCGGATCACGCGAGCACCGCACCAGATTTTCCATTGAGGTGCGGGGGGTTTATTAATGCCCATAATCGCGTATGTGAACAGTGCACGCACTTGTGTCATTTATCTGCCATATAGGAAGTCAGCAATACATGTTGCAGAATTATATAGCGCGAACTGACCTGAAGGTGTTGGAGCGCTTTACCTGAGCACCTTATTTACATTACACATTCAAGCACGGGGAGCTTACAAGATTCGTATCATACTAAACGATCCCCGTGCCAGGTCCATTGCGCCAGCCGCACGCAGCCCACTGCATGCCCCCCCACCCTCAACGGCAGCGTAGCCGACGGGGGGCGATAACCTTAACCAGGGAGCGCCACAGGTGTTGCACCTCCCGCGATCAGCGGGGACCCAGGCAGCTCCCAGCCGTGCAGTGCTGGTGTTTTGGGGCCGTGAACCCCGCTAGTCTCCTACGTGCTCGAGTATATGGAGCAAAATCTTGCGAGCAATGCATGCACTGGTATCATGGATCTGCCTATATAGGCAGCCCGCAATTACATGTTGCATATTTATATAGCGCGAGATCGACCTGAATGTATTGGAGCGCTTTACATGAGTGCCCTATTTACGTTACACATCCAGGCACTGGGCGCTTAATTCAAAATACAATATTACGTGATCGAGTGCTACTTCTACTAGTCCCTTTGCAGGCTGACTCGTCAACAGTCTGCATTAAATCACAAAGTAGAGACTGTTGATTTCACCCACGACCCAAAAATGTACATCTTAGCGTCCAACCATCGCATCATAAAAGTTAAATATTATGCATGTGCAGATGCAGATTTAAAGTGTATTGGGTTCCGAGTTGACAAGAAAGATTAAAGCGATGTCACCTTCTATGCAGGCAATCCTTGGTCACCCCCTTTGCACAGCCCTTTCATCGCCTTATATGTTTGATGGTACTAGTGTTTGAACACTACGCCCTCTAGCTACCAGGTTTGCATTTTGACGTTTTAGTTAGGTCTTTACAAAGGATATATGCCAAATAATCACTATTTATTAACTACATCTTTATCGATTCGTAACTTTCGGTAAAGCTGAACTCCTCTCCACGGGGCACCCTTGAAGAAGCTACATACCCAGCTCTATAACCCTAGCCAGTAAAACCCATGCGAGGACACATGGATAAGCACTATCTCCAAATGAGTGAATATTCTGGCCTGACGTCATTTCCTGAGTGCATTTCATTGCGGGGAAAAAGTATCAGACAGGTGGATAGCAGTGGCGGTAAATACTACTTCACTGAATATAACAAGATCAAATGTTCTTTCTGATATCCCACAGTGTGCCGTTCTGTGCGCCATCTGTTACCGACACCGGTAATCTGTCTCTTTCTGTTGGAGAGCAGACAACAGTGCCGGCGGTGCTGAGACGCGTTCATCTCGTTATGTGGGATCAAGCCCTGCTTGCACATATGCTCCCAAGCCTTACCGCTAATGAGGCGGCTACCGGGATAGCAGGAAGGCGGGCGTCGATTTTTAATTCGGGGTTGTCTAGCAAATGGGATGAAAGAGTTGATCCGATTGATGGGAAAGCTTAAACATTTCTTCGGGCTCCTGACATGAGATCTTATAAGGCAGTGAGTGGGGGTGGGCTCAGGCGCTTGGAGGAACATCGGGTATCATAGCGAGGCGGAGCACAGTTGCGGACACCATTCCTTTTATATCCGGCACAGGGAGATTAAGTGATTTGCCCAGGATCACTGGGTTGTACAGCGTTATTGCCGAGACTTGAAACCAGGTCCCCACATTCAATGATGACCGCCCGAGCCCTTATGCCAACGCTCTCGCTACATGAATCACCCAGTCACTGCGCGGGCTAGACCCAAAGGTCCTCGGAGCGCTGAGCCTGAGTACATATTTAAAATACCTTTCAGGGCAAGGAAAGATTAATTGGTTTGCCCAGGATACTATATCGCGCAACCGAACGAAGCTAATTTTTAGAAAGAGTTTGAAGTCTGTAAAGCAAGACCTAGCTTTCCATTTTCGTTAATAAGTCAGCTAGTGCGCGTGAAGTGTGCTTCAAGTCAACATGGGTAGCGCTACCTAGAGGCACGCGGCAAACGTTTTTCATTTTCTGCAGCTTGTCCACTTTTCTGAGAGCAGCCAAGAAATTGAACACACAGGAAAATACTTAGCGAGCAGAAGTACCATTAAGTTCAAAATTCGTTTGGAGGCTTAAAAGCTCTGCCGCCACAATTTTTAAAACAATGTGGCTTACCGGGTAGCAAGTCTGAGAGCTGCTCAGATGCCACGCGCGGACACGGAGACCTCTGCAAAGCAAATATGGCCAACAACAAGCCATCCCCCATGGTTAGCGCGGCCCCTGGCAATGCATCCTATGTGTCTTTCGTGACGATGGAACGTAACGCCCCCCGCACCTCACTCACAACCTGGTGGTGGCCTAAAGCCGCGTAACTCGGCAGAAGTCCGAGGAATCAAAAGCGGATCGACGGGCGGAAGGCAGCACGAACGCACTGCAATCACACCTCCCCCTAAGCCCAACACACCAAACTGAGCCAACATGCTAGCCATGGAAAGCTTCCCGTGCCGTTGCGCTCCCACCCTGGGTGCCGCAACATCAGGAGGTGGGACCACAGCACCCCACATGGGGACAAATAGGACCACAGCACCCCATATGCGAACAAATAGGAGGAGGCTGATTAAAACCGACAATGGCCCCTCCTGGAACGCACTCATCGCAGTCTACTTAAGCTGAAACCGGAGTACATTCACAGTGTCATTGATCAATGCTACAGACATAATAAACATTCAATGCCACCATATTTTAAATGGATCACGTGATCGCACTCTGTTCTGAGGTAAATATAAGAATGTTTAGCGACTATGTGGGATTTCCCAAAAGAGTCTCAAATAACAGAAATACGATCCATCCAATATTTTCTGACAGAAGTTTGAGGACTGCAGTTAAATTGGCAATTTACAGTGTGAAACTCTAAACAGAAATGGCGGCGGGCTTTTAAGGTACACGACGGGAACGTTAAATCAGGTAACTAAAAAACGCTCTACTAATGAAAGGTTTAGACATTTTAATAGACTGCAAATCATTTATGTGAGAAATACACGGTAAAACAAACATTTCCAACAATCTGACCGGTCCGATCGGGTCTGGGTGCCGAGGGCTGTCTCGAACACATAAGCATCTGGAATGCGACATGCTCTGATTGTGCTGTTTGGGCAGACCGGGGCTGGTGTAGACCGCGAATTATTTCCGAGGCGAACATGAAAGTCCCTTCCGGGCATGCCTCGGAAAAGAGGTATAATTAAAAACCCGCGAATGCTCTTCTGCCCACGCCCGACTATTAAACTACCCATGCCCCTGTCTTGCGCCCCCTCCGCCCGTGGCCATCCTCGCCACAGGGCCCCGTCGACCTGGTACTGCCCAGGGACAGGGCCGGGGCGGAGTGGGTGCTGCAAGACTCACCGTAATCTAGTAGCGCAGTGCGAAGACAACAAACGTCGTGGGGGCCGGAACTGCAGCGAGGAAGGCGCAGACGACAGACCGATGTGCGAGGAAAGGCGAGGTGGGCGACAAAGAGGTCGCCAGTGAGGGTGGGGGAAGGCTAAATAGCCTCCCCCTCACACCTGGGCCCCGAAGTGACGCGTATTGCGCGTCACTTCCGGCCCTGACACGGAAAGGGGGGGCACCAATCTGAGTCCCTGCCCCCCCCCAAAGGAGAGAGTGGGGAGGGGTGACCGGGGCCCCGGGGCCACTAAGGCGCCGACCGCCGAGTGGCCCCTGCGGGGTCCGCGGTCAGCGGCAGAGGTGCAGGGGGAGGACACTCCAAGTTATCGCTCACGGCTCGCCTGTGCAATGTATACTGCTAACGACTAGGTAAAAACACTTCAATTTTTATTCATCGCTTGCCCAAATAAATGCATATTAGATATCGTGCAAAGTAAGCAGCACTCAGGCAGCTCACCAGAGATCCTCTTCCTCAAAAGTCAGCCCGAAGAACCTGCGCAGCAGGGAGAAAGAACCACCTTTTAAGATGAGTCGCACCATGGGCTCGCGGCCTGCCATTAGTGCGGCTTCGTAGCGCTGGTGCACGGTGAGTACATGCCATTCTAAAGACCGAGTTCAGGCCGCACCTCGCTGCAAGGATGTCCGCGCAACAAACACAGGCCTGGGTCCTAGGTCGCAGAAAGCGTGCACACTTCACTGTACATCACATCCCGCAAGACACTGATGCCAACGCCGTGAGCGTGCACATGTGGTGCGCGCGCACCACAGAGGAGCGGGGGCAACAAGGCTTGTTTGTTCGATCAAAATATACTATCCAAATGTACGAGGCATCAATCATACCCCAAATATTGACATCCCTCTCAACTCCAAACTGGCCAGGTTGGCACTCCCCTACCCAAAAAACAAATATATCAGGGCTTAAGGGACAAAAGGCAGCATTACAGAAATGCATATTTTGCTAAAGTACGTGGAGGAAGGTTCTAATCATTTTAAGGACACAAAGGATTAGCTTTGCTTTGCTGTTGGTGGCATTTGGAATACCAGTTTGTTCATCTTTATGAGGGTTTATTTTTTCACAGGATGCACATGAGGGCGTGTCTTTACGATTTTGTTTACTGGGAGCGAACAGGAACCTCCAGAGGGGACAAATAAAAAGGTACATAATTGACCAATTTAAAGGTATGCTCAGTTTACTGATCTCGGAAGGACAGAATGCAGAAGTCGACTTTACTGAGATTTGACCTTGTGAGCCATGGATTATTGCACATTTCAGTGGTGAGTTATCCTTAAAAGCATGATGTCAGGTTCTGAGGCCACATATTACACCAGCACCGAGGTGCTCGCACCAGCATGCACAGACCATCAAATGTTGTCCCCTCGGCGTACAAACCTGAGCAATTTGTTCACGTAACCCACCAAGGTGTGTACATATCAACTATTGGAATACCTCTGCAATAACTACAAGTCAATTCACAAGTACAGAAGTGTACATTTTGTGAATAAAGCATAAAACAATCACACACCCGTAGGCCACAATTCAACATTGTTGGCAGTGGAAAGTGGAAAGTGGAAAGCCGATTTGGTTGTCTTACACTTACAACCTGACACTTAAATGCCTAAGAAATATTTACGGCGATTCCTGTGGTACCTATTTCTAACAAAGGCTATCCCTAAACAAGGCCCTTTTACCAGAGCCAGCCATGCAACATAAGCGCCAGAGCACGAGACCCGCCACGCCAGCGTGTCATAAATTGAGCCCTGCCATAGTGTGGCAGAGTGCGAAGGAGCAAGCCTTGCCAAAAAAGGGCAAGGTGCTATAGAGCTAGGCCTGACACACAAGGTTAGCACTCTGCAGACCGAGCCTCGCGCCACAGGGCTACAGGAGAGCATGTTTGAAGTTTTGGTGCCAGGAGAACATACCTGCAAATAAAAACTATTGCGCCAACACTGAAAGCACACACCTACCTCCTACACACAGCATTGGCTGTCGTGACAAGTGGGTAGGAGGGCGGGTGAAGTGAGTTGTGGGGGCGAGGAGGATCGCGTGGGGAGTCGTGATTGTGGGAGGGAGGGAAAAAAATCCAAACAAACTTACTTGGCCACTTTTTTTTACTTTTGAAATGTTCCCTCCTGCTGGGAATGAGACCACGCTTTCATTTGGAAGAAACCGAACTGAACGTTGCTGCACTGATAGCAAAAAGGAATGCTGAGAAGTCAGGGTGCGTCATCAGGAAGTCAGTACAAACAGCAGCGGCTGTCATGACTCGTGGGTAGGGAGGAGATATGAGGGGGAGGAGGAGTCACATGGTGGTCGTGCAGAACACCAGAAAGAACACAGAGGAGCGGGGGCGAGGGAGCGTGGCAGCGAGGCAACAGACACGAATGGGAATGGGCGGAGCAAAGGCGGGACATGCGCCCGCCTTTTCCCAATTGCGTGCGTGCTTTTTTTTAAAAAAGCACGCAAAAGCCAATTGCAGCCGGCGAAAGCAAAAGCACACGCACGAGGGTGTGCTCAACTTTCTGAATCCCCTACATGAGGTCTTGCGTGAGACCTAAAAAGGGCATAACAGTATATTCATAGAACACAAACTTAGATTGGAAAGTTGTCTTCCACTCGTCGCCTTCATTTACTATAATAAGGTGATGGGCCCCTCGCAGGTCCAATTTCGTATACATGGTGGACTTTCACACCTGATCCAGGAGAACAGGGATTAGCGGCAAGGGATATCTGTTCTTCACCTTTACCTTATTGAGTGCACTATAGTCCATGCAGGAGTGTAGATCACCATTCTTGTTTGGGACAAAGAAGAGGGGAGAGGAAACAGGAGAGGTGGATTGACAAATAAAGCCTAAGGCTAGCAATTCATCTAGATATTGCTTTAGATGCTTAGTCTTGTTTTCTGACAAGCCGTAAATGCAACTCCATGGTAAATTTCACCTCTGGGATTAGATCGATTCGATAGTCAAGCTCCTTATGAGGGGGCAGTTGAGTAGCCTTCTTTTCATCAAGCACATCCTGAAAATCTGAGTATTTTTTTGGAAGAGAATTTGGGGGTTCCGGAGCAACTACTGCGCATGTTCGTAGTGAGGTTAGATCTTCTGCTATGCTATAACAATTTGAAAAGCAGTATGATGATCCCAAGGTTACCCGGTGTAACGGCCAGTCGATGAGGGGATTATGGAGTTGTAGTCAGGGTATCCCCAGAATGGCTCCAAATGTGGGCGTATCAATCAGGTTAAAAGACAATGTTTCAGTGTGCCCATTTTCACAAACAAGGGTTATGGGAACAATCAATCCTGATGACAATTCGCTGCCATCAACTGACCTTACTACCTCTGGTTCTTGTTTTTTAACTTGAGGAATATTTAAAGAACTGGCAATGGTTAAATCCAAGAAATTCCCAGTAGCTCCTTGTCACCAACCTGACGGATCCAACGCACCGGCTGGCTCATTGTTCCTTGCCTGTACCGGAAGTCACGCACAGGGAAGGAGTCACGTCTACACTCCCGACCCAAAAGGGAGAAGAGATGAAGGGCGGCATCTCAGGGAACGCAAGGAAGAAGAGGGAAGCAAACAGCGCTGTGAGGGGAGTGAGCGTGGAGAAGTTGGAGTAACTGAAGGAGCCGCAGGGGAAAGAGTGAGCGGCGAGCCAACTTATGCGGAACCTGACATGCCGAATGAGGAGAAGGGAGCAGCGGCAGAAGTTGAGCCTCCTACCCGCCGGTTGTCCGCAGAGCCCCGCTGTGTCCCAGGAGGGACGTGGCTTCACAAGGTGCATGCCCGGTTCCTAGTTAGGAACCAAAAGTACTTAACAAAGTTAAAGGAGAAAAAAGGAAGGGAGGGGTGAATGGAGAGACGGAAAAGAGAAAATAAATCAAGGCTACAAAGAAAAGAGACATTAGAACCCAGAAAACTAAACTAAGTTAATTATTTTAGGACTATCTAGATGTTTTTCTTTCCTTATTCTTTTGTTTTTCTAACAAGCACATTTCCCAGAAGACAGAAAAGCGGTCACCCCACTAATCCAACTTATTTAAAGAGAAATAAGGGCAGACACTTACCTGCTTCTTTGATTCTGTCGAGGGTGCTGGGGAGGAGGAACTCCGAAGGACCTGGAAAAGAAGATGACGCTATTAAATGCAGGACTGGGACTTTAATTTCAATTTTGACAAAAATTGTTCTTTTCTCTGAAATAAAGTATAAGGAAAGTATATCCATCCCGGGTGCTTGATTGAACGCTAAAACCTACGGATAGTCACACTCCTGAATCCAGGAGTATAAGCAGAAACGTACGTTGTTGTGGGGGAAATATAATGGTTAAAGAAATAGTAGGTTGATGTGGAATTTTACCTATTCAATTTAGCCATGTATTGTGAGGTCAGTGTATTTGACTTTCTCAACCACTCGGCCTCTGTGATGATCAAACTTGCTAGTTTTCCTAATTATTTTTTGTGATGACTGCTATGTTTTTTTTAGCCTCTTTTGGTTTGGTCCATTAACATCAATGGAGCTTCCCAGTATCATGCATAACCTGGGGATTTCTAACAGTATGTAGACAGAGGTTATGCCATGAAAGACATAATTGCTTTTCTACTGGGTATGCCCACAGCTATTTAGGACTAGAAATCAATGATACATCAAAATACAAAACAGACCATGAATTACAAAAATAAATCAAACTGACACTCTGGACTGCAAAAATATGAGCAATATTTAAAAAAATCATATATCATATACGATGACACACATATCAATATTCAAAAGACAGGACTGATGCACAACATTGAAAATTACAAACAAATGTGCCTAATACATTACATAGAAGCTAACACAATGGACTATGTAGACACTTAACAGAAACAACATATAAACAAAGATAGTTGGAGCTTCTAAAAACACTAATGATCCCTAGACAGACATATGTTTTTCATTCCGACATGGATATGTCTAATCAGGCATGGAACACTTGTTCAATTTAAGTCGACGTTCCGACCCCTAAAGAAATGAGTGCAGTTGAATAAAATCATCAAGGGGTCTTCCTCAGGACTATGTACACCATAGTGAACAGCCTGTAAAGTAAAGAAATAAACTGAGTGTCAGTGTATTGAGGAGCCTAAGATCAATTTGCCAGGTGGAAACTAAAACTTTAATCTAACCTGTTAGTGGTAGTTTTCTCTGTGTGAAGTCAGATAATAGGGATCATGCACTCTCCTCTCTAATCAATTGATACCTGAATCATAACAAATAGCGTGTGTTTTAAAACAACAACTAACAAGCTCAGAAATGTACTATTTCACCGAAGAGAGAGCCATTGATGTAAGAGGACTGTGGCAGTGAACACATCAGACCTTGGAAAATGGATGAAATCATTCCGTCTAAGTCCCTTTTCAAAAAGGAGCAGTATAGGTGCTTCCGTTATGCCAAATTTGCATCACTTTACAGTCAACGTGGGGCCACCTCGTAGGAAATATCACCAGCGATGGCTTCCAAAACCAGGCGCAGCAAACATTCCCTGGGCTTTCGTGTAGCAATAAAAACAAAAACAAAAATAACTCAGGATTTACTTTTTTTTTTTAAACAAACTTTATTGTTTTTTTTTTAATAGTGCACAAAGTAATTTCTTCACTGTTATACATGTTCTATACAATGAACATCTGCTTATTACGCCTTTCTCTATGATACAGTGTCTTGCCAGCCATGTATTATAGTATAAAATCTTCAACATTATACACATTGTTGCGTTCAAATACATCCATGACATAAATGATGACATTTCAATTGGAACCCGGTAAACTCCCCTCGCCCTACCCCCTATATACTACCCTCCCTCCCCCTGGGCCCTGACTATAATAATTCTTAAGTCATATTTGCGTCCCTTCCAAAATCCTGAGTGGGGTTTGCCCATTCCGCATAAAGAAGTTCCCCCCGCTATAGTCCTGATTAATTGTGGTTTGTATGCACTCATTGCTATTGTGTAACATCCAATATACCCTCTGGGTTGCTACCTTTGAAGGCCTCCAATATGACATCCCACTCTAAGGATATTGGGTTTTTCTGGAGCCTCTTGGCTTCCTCCCTACGCAGGGATGCACTTTCCGCCCTGCCCATCTAACCATTTTGTTATGCCATGTGTGTGATGAAGGAGCCTTAGTCAATTTCCAACGCATGGTGCATAAGCGTAACTGAACTTTTTGCACTGGTCTGCGTTTACGGAGACCAAGTAAACACACTAATGCCGAGTCCCCTATATCAAGGTGGTTAACCGTCTCAACTGTTTGTATCACCTTTTCCCAAAAAGCTCTCAAACCCGGGCATGCCCATAGCATATGAAGTAAGTCGGCCTCCAACATTTGACATCTAGGGCAGAGATTGATGGTGGACGGATACATCTTCTGCAGTCTGTGTGGTGTCAGGTAGTGTCGGTGTATTAGCATGCATTGTATAAATTTAAACTTTGCTGGGGTAATCTAAGATTCCTGCCCATTCTTTATCCGTGAATTTCCTTCCTATATCCGTCGCCCAGTGCGCTCGGAGCGTCTCGAGGGGGAGCTTCACATGTGTGCGGACACTCAAATGTAACCATTTAATAAGAATGCTGCCCCGGCCCATAAGATAAAGTGCTTTAACTAGTTCATGCATCTGCGGTTCTACCCGGTCAGGGGACCATTGTTTTTTTATATAGTGTATTAGCGCAGCATGTGTAACGTACAGGGTATTGGGAGCCCCGGTTTCCTGTGTGAAATTGTCATGGTCCATAAGTGTCTCACATTCGAATAGCGACCCAATCGTGTCCACCCCCGCTTCCAACCATGGACCAAGCGCTTGTGTCGTTAGTCTGCTGCTCGTAAGCGGAATCCCCACCAGCGGAATGTTAGCTGCGTATGGACTACACTTAGATGTATATTTCAAGGCCATTTTCCAGCAGTCCAGTGCTGTCTTCAACAGTGGTGGCAAGGCCGGGCGGGTTTTGCTACGCAGTAGTAACAGAGTGTGCAAAAGCCCTTGTTCGAGGTGTTTCGTGGTATACCCGATCTCTTGCAGATTACTTTCCGCCGTCCAGTAGGACAGCCACTGCAGTTGGCAGGAGTAATAATAGGTTTTAAAGTCTGGTGCACCCAGGCCACCCCCTCGCGTGTCATTCTGTAATTTCTTAAGGCTTATTCTGTGATATCCTGTCCCCCTTACAAGGTCCAGCAGAATAGTATCCAAAGTGTTAAAAAGAGGTGGGGGCACCACCAGCAGTAAGTTTGCAAAACAATATAGTATACGGAAGCACCACCATTTTAGATATAGCTATTCTGCCCATGACCGATAGAGGCAGTGTGGTCCAAAACACCACCTGGGATCTTATACCTCTAACTGCCTTGATTACCCTCTAGCATGTCCTCATGGGAGCGATAGACATTAATGCCCAAATATTTGAAAGTGTGTGCGGCCGTTTGTAAAGTCAATCTCCCAAAGGGAACAGTGTCTGGGTGGGGCTGTTCATGAAAAAAGAAAGAGTTTGATTTGGATTCATTAATTGCTAAGCCAGAGACCCTCTCGAAGTCAGCAAATATTCTCGGCATGAGGTCTAAGCCTCCCAAGAGGTCCGACAGATAGAGAATCAAATTGTCTGCGTACGCCGACACCAGATGTATAAATGTGTTGATCGGGATACCGCACTGGGACGCCTCTGATCGTAGCCTCAAAACGAATGGCTCCAGCACCAACACAAATAATATTGGGGACAAGGGGCAGCCATGTCGTGTGCCTCTATAGATACGATATTCTTGTGAGATATGTTTCCAGGACCTTACCCTGGTCGTCGGGACCTCATACAAGAGACATATCCATTTAATATAATCGGGTGGGAGGCCGAAGCGTGCTAAGGCCTTAAACATATAGTCCCAGGACAATGTGTCAAATGCCTGTCGCATATCCAATGAGATGCACCCAGCTCGTTGATAAGGGGTTAGATCTGAGGACATTATATGGTGCCGCCTCCGTATGTTTAGTGTTGTACTTCTTTCCGGTAGAAAGCCAAATTGATCAATGTGGAGTAGCCTGTTTAAATATGGTTGTATCCGGTTAACTAGGATTTTACTTAATATCTTGTATTCCGTGGACAATGAGGACAAGGGGCAGTAGCCTGACATGTCAGCCAGGTTCCTCCCTGGCTTTGGTAGCAATACCACCAGCGCCTGGACCATGGTATGGGGTAGATGCCCTGACTCAAGAGATTTATTGTACACTGCCTCCAGCTGGGGTACTAGTATATCCGAATAAGCCTCAAAGAATTCCACTGGTAGGTCATCCATGCCAAGCGCTTTATTAAGTGAAAGCACCAAAATAGCTGCTTTAATTTCTCTTCTAGTTATGGGCCCCGAGAGCATGTTCTGCATATCCTCCGGGGTCTGCAGGAACGGTAAGTCTTCAAGAAAATCGTCAATATGTGTTTCGTCCAATGGCAGTGTCGCCCCAAATAACCCTTCATAATATACACAGAAGGCCTTGTTTATAGCATATTGAGTACATACTGTGTCCCCTACAGGTAGGTTGATGTGGCTGATGACGGTAGTGGGTGGGTCATTCTTAATTAATTTGGCTAATAGGGTAACTGATTTATCCGCATCAGAGTGTGTTATTTGAGTGTAGGAGCAGTAATCAATCAGCCGGAGTGTTTCCAGCAGTTCCGCATGTGTGATGCGTGTCTCCTGCAAGTTAGTTTGCTTATCGGGATCGTGCACTGCCTCCTGCTCCAGAACCGTCATCCTATCCTCAGTTGCCTTTAGGTTCCTGTGTACTTCCTGCCTTTCGCCCACTGTGGCGCTAAACCCCGTCCCTCTGATCACTGTTTTCAGTGCGTCCCACTCAACTAGGATGGTGGATGCAGTGTTTGTGTTTTCAGAAAAATAGTTTTGGAGTGTTGTAGAGAGAGTACTGTGAAATACTGTGTCCTCAAGTAATTGGGGCCAGAGTTTCCATGTAGGAACCGGTGTAGGTATTCTGCCCCATGTAATAGTAGTCTCTAAGGGGTTATGATCAGAGAAGGTCTTGGTCAGGTAGGTGGTGTGTGTCACCTGATCAGCTAGGGAGTGAGAACACAGGAGCCTATCTATTTGTGTGTGCAGCTGGTGCACAGGGGAGTAGAAGGAGTACTCTTTGCCCAATGGATTCCTCTGCCTCCACACATCGTGTAGTAGCCAGCCATCTACCCAGCTGCGCAAAGCATCAGCCTGTTTACTAGCTACCGTACCATTCAGGGGAGGGTGTGAGCGGTCAAGACCGACATCCATGACAGCATTGCAGTCGCCCCCGATTATCCATGGGGTTGCCTCCCAGCCTGCTAAAATAGAATTCAGGCCTAAAAAATGCTTGTTCTGATCAAAATATGTTGCATATACATTCCCCAAGACAACAGGTATTTCATCCAATGTACCCCTTAAAAATAAATATCTGCCCTGAGTGTCCACCCTCTTATCCATATAGTGACTCCCCTGGCGAAGGCCGAGTAATTAGTAGATATAACCTGTCCTCTCCATTATTTGCGCATCTTTGTGGCTTCCGAATCTGTCAGATGTGATTCCTGGAGGAAAACAATATGTGCCTTTTGTCGCAGCAGTTGTGCGTAAACCCTGTGCCTCTTATATACTGAGCCCAGACCATGTGATAATGTTATAAGTGTCTAAGTTGTGCATTGGGTACAATTCGCATCTAATGCATCTCAAGAGGGGAACCAACCAAATCAGTGAGACTTATCAATTGCTTCATGTCAGAGCCCAGAAACCCGCCTATTAACTTGAATACCAGGCCCTGACGGTGAACTAAACAAAGCCAAACTAAAGATTGCACACAGTTAACTGTTATTAAGCAAACAATAGCATTCGCATAAGGGAGACCAACAGCCAACACAATTATAGGGTAAAATCCACATTTGAGAGCTCCTCTGAGCCCGAACGTATAAAAGGATAATTATGATAGACCATTTATGACATAGAATACCACAACAAAAGGATATAATTATTTTAAAGTCTCAGTGCCAGTGTCACATCGGGCTACAGCGCCCACTTCTGGAGGAGAAAGAGAACAGGACACCTATGTGTCTTGTAGATTATCAGCCGTTTGCGGCGTCACGCTGGGGAAAAGTGTCAGGCTGTTTTCTGAGTCTGAGCCGACAGTTCTGTGTTCAGATGACGCCGAGTCTCGACGTGCCATTATGTTCCTGAAAGTGGTCGCCACTACCAGGGCCAGCTCCTTGCTTTGCTGTGCTTGTTCCTGTGTGGGGCCTGGAAACACCAATTTGCCTGTAGTTCCTGCAGTCCTCTGTGAGCGTCGTCCCCGGGCTCCCCTGGGCTATGGAGGAGCTTCTGAAGAGGTCGACCCAACAGTTGTGTTGGGTTCATTACCTAAATCCATTCCTCCACATCCCCCGGAGATTCAAAGAAGTACGTTTTCTGATCATATAATATTTTCAAATGCGCAGGAAATAGCAAGGCATATTTGAGGTTTATTGTTCGCAGCTTTTACTTGACCATCTGGTATGAAGAGCGCCTTCTTTGGACCAGTAGCATATAGTCAGGATACAGCGACACCTGACAGTTTTCAAAATGAATCTGTGGTTTCTCTCGCGCCCTCTGCAGCAGGACATCGTGGTCCCTATAGTTGAGGATCCTAACAATCAACGGTCTCGGTGGTGCCCCCGCTCTCGGCCTCCCTGTAGGGATACAATGTGCCCTCTCGATGCAGAAAAAATTAGAGAGCCCCTCCGGGGCCACATGAGTTCGGGACCACTGTTCCATGTAGGTCGCCGCATCTGACCCCTCACTGCGCTCTGGTAGCCCAATGACGCATATATTATTGCATGGGGCTCTACCTTCTGCATCCTCCACCCTTTCCACAAGCCCTGTGACCTGCTGTTGAAAAAATTATAATTGTTTCGCATGTTCTTTATGTTGTGGCACTATCTCGTCAAGGGTTAGGGAGTGGTCCTTCACCGTGGCGGCTAATTTGTTGTGATCTGCCTTGAGCAGAGTGAAATTAGTGGTGAGGGTGCCCACTTGCTGCTCAATGACTTTTCTAGACTCTCTCACTTCGCTGAGTATCAAGTCCAGCTTATACTGAGCCTCAGGTGCATTTGTTGGGGGCACGTAATCAGGTAGTTGTGCTGTGGTAATTGAGTCCTGATCATCTGTATCATTGGGGGCAGGGGCAGTTGCCTCTTGTAATTTCCATTTGGGACGGCCCCATGATCGTCTACTGTCAGCCCTCACCAGGTACCCTTTCAAGTGGCATCACTCCCTCGTCGGGACAGGGAGGATCCAGGCCCAGGTCAGTTCGTTACACCCCACACCGCAGCGGCCCCTCTGAAACGTGCACTATGGTGGAGCAGATAAGGCCGTCCGGCAGAACACTTCTCCTAATCTATTATTCTGGCAGGGCAACGGAGATCCCTAGCTGTGGAGAGCCTTCAGCAGAAGCGAGGAACAGTGGTCTCCAGCGCCCCAGCTGGTGTGGTCCCAGCATTTCTGTTCAGCCTTGCAACGAGGAACCCATGACATAGTGCATCATCCCCACCTCAGGCGTTATATACGATATTGGCAGGTGGTGATCACGTCAGCCTCCTGTTGCCAATCCTCAGAGCAGCTCCCATCTGGACAGGACTCCGTCTCCCATATCGTCGTTCCGCGCATGTGGTCCTTCAATCACAGGCACCGTCCAGGCCCCTCAGATCGGCCGCACATAGCCGCCCACACCGCTCACTCCACCGTTTGGCAGCGTGTCTTGGGGACTCTTCTACAACTCCGTAATACTCGCTGCCGCACCCGGTGACGTCCCCATAGTCCGCCTGCCGAGGTGCGAGGCGACCACGGTGTAGGTGCAAAATCCGTGTTAGAGCCACCACCAGGATCGACTATGACAGCAAGTGAGCACTCCACCCGCCCCTCTCTCCTCCGCTCCATGGGGCAGAGCTCACCTGCGCCTCTGTTGCTTTTCACCGCTGCGGCCTCTTTCCAGCAGGCCCCAGCCCCCGTCCTCACGTAGCTACGCAGCTACGGCCTTCTGTGGCAGCGGACGTGAGCCGCAGGAGCCAACTTCAGATGTCCCGGTGGGGCAAGGGAGGGGGGGTCGGTCCACTGCTCTCCGTCAATCGCCCCCAATGTTGCCCCCTATATTCTTGCACTGCCGATCTCCAGGTTTACAGTCGGTCGGACAGGGCACGGTCGTCAGTGCAGGCTCTCATAGGCCACCCGCGCTGCCGTTCTCAGGAAGCGGCCATCCCACAATTCGGTCCCAGGATCCCGGTCTCCTCCGTGCGCTTGCACAATCCTGGCAGTAGGGTATTCAGTGTTCCTGTCCCTCTCCATTCCGCCGTTACAGCAGTCCGCAGAGTGGGTGAAATGGCGGTCTAAAACAGGATTTCTGAGCTCGGGCTATGGAGCTAGCTCAGAACACGTCCGCCATGATCGGGGCTTAGCCACGCCCCCCATGCAGGATTTACTTGATGCATAATCTTGTGAAAGCATGTTCGCAAACAATACTCTCAGTGTCAATAGGAGCAACATAAGAACAATGGCCAGACTAAATAGTGTTCCAGGACGATACCTTCAATTTATGTCTTAGTTTAACTCCGGAGGGCTGAGCTAATCAGTCTGCTTGGTAGCGTGTCCCGTCAAAAGTGAAGGAAGAAATGCCCGAAGGGGGAAAATAAAAACTAAGCGGTCAGCCGCTATGTCAGCGTGCACAACCGCAATCTTGCGGTCAGATCAGGGGAGAGGAGTTGGCCTAACGGTTAGGGCGCTCGACCTCGGACCTGGGGGAACTGGGTTCGAGTCTCAGTAACGACGCTAAAACATCCTGTGATCCCCGTGCCTAACAAAAACAAAAAGTGAACGTGTGTCCTCATGTAACGTAACTGGTGCTATGTAAAGCGTTCTGATACCTGATTGGATTCGGGTCAATTTCGCGCTATATAAAACTCTGAAAAGAAAAAAAAAATGATCATGGCAGCATGTGAAACAAGCATTGGCATAGCCAATAGGTCTCGCCTTTGGGACCTTATAAGTGTTTAGCCATGCGACAGTTGATGTTGTTGCACCAAGGATATTGTGCTGGATAACTAAACACTTATAAGGACCCGATGCTTGTCTGATTAGGTGACATCGATTCCTATTGGTGCCAAGTTTGGTTAAAACTGTTCTATACAAAATTCTTATTCATTTTTTCACACACTGACTGAAGCAGGCTCAGAGTAACATGCTGCCCTTGCATTCCCAACACCACATCAGAGATAATGTCCTGCCGGCAGTGCTCGATGAGTCTACAAAACAGACTGACAAGTCTTGCAGGCACAGTCACTGACAAATGAATGACTGCAGCCTGCAGATCTCTGTTCTCACCCCTTATAACAAGGACCAATGGGATGGATTTAAATGTTGCTATTGCCTTGTCAATACCCAACAGTGGATGGCCGTTTTCACAGCACTGTGTGATATTTTTCTCACTTTTTGTGGATCTCCCCTTAGGTGAGTGGGGGGCAGTGGAGTGGGTAGGGGACTAAATGGAAGAGAGACGAGAAAGGGGCAATGGTCCTGGACTAGCAGGCAAAGCTAAGTGAGATAATGAGCCCAGACTCCACCACCGAACAAGGAGCAAGATCTGCAGGAAGCTTCTACACCCCTATTTCTCCCCATTTCCCAACCATTCTATTTGATTTGGATGATTATCAGTGAAGAGGCTAAATGCAGAAGGGAGTGTGATCAACATACAAAGTGCTTCTAGGTCCAGAATTAATTTTGCCCATGACTCCATCACTCAGCTTTGCCTGAGCTCACATATTTGTTGTATCTCACAGCCAATCCTCAAGATGCCAGACAGTTAGGTAAAATAAGTTTGGCTTGCTACAGACGTTTCACCTAATGTCAACCCACAAAAACATCTACAGCCCTTTACATAAGAATACATAAAATGATCAGCAGTATGCTATTCAGAATCACCACAGTACTGAGTAAGAAAAGAAAGCATATATATCTGTCACAAGTTATAGCTTCTTAAGTCAAAATCAACCTAGCCCCACAGCGATCTGGTGGAAGAGCAGAAAATACTGAAGCACTAGTTTCTACTGCTGAAATAGCAGCAAGCAGCAGCTACGATGTGAGACAGTGAGTGTGTGCAGTGGTATGAACAGCTGTGACCAACAGGGAAAGAGAAGTCACAGGAACAGCACAATTGGAAAGGTGAATTTCGAGAGCAGTTCAAGGCGTCCAAGCTGAAATGTTTGGGGGGGGGGGGGGGGGAAGTAATGAATGTAATCTTTCTTAGAAAAGAACTGAAGAGAGTGAAGTGAAGAACCACAAGAGGATGAGAGCTATTCTGCTGTACCAATCAAACTCCAGTAATGGCAGGTGAATCCTCAAGTGAAATCCCTAAAATGCTGTAAATTTATCTTACTATAGAATTCCTGAACTCAACATGATGCCTGCATTAATACACAAAAGCCAAGAGAAGACTTATATCCAACACACAAAGGTGGAGCCCTGGTGTGGGTCCATATGAAGACGCCTCAAGACACACAAAACAGTTATCTAAATGCCTTTGTCGCAAACTTACCTTTATTGTTTTAGTCAAAATAGCAATACAATAAAAATGCATTATAATTAATGATGTGCAAAATGACTAACAGTTGTTGCAATGTAAATATAGAAACTCCATTCAACACAATTATATAAATACAATTCATTATAAAAAATCTAATAAAACAATCTTGATTTAAAACCCCAATTTCATGATCTACCCACATAGATTAAAAAACCCTAACCTAATATAACAGTTACTCATAATTTAACTGTGTACATTCATGCTGTTTGTATGGAACTTTCTAGAGTCAGAAAAGCTGCCAGAAGAAAAATACATTTTGTACACTTCAGCAGCCAAATAATCCTGGCTCATCTCAAATGAGATCCTGTTGCTTTCCATGCTGAGTAAATATATGCGGCTACTGCAAGGTACATTTCCCTTGAGTCCCTCCTGTAACCAAGTTCGAGGGCTTCCTTGTAGCACTGTGTGTTATATTTTAGAAACAAGCGACAGAAAAAGTACCTTCTGTGTAGCAAGGTGTTGGTACATTGAAGCATGAAATAAGCTATTGTCTGTAAGTCTCCCAGGGCTCAGTTGCAGGTGTCTGAAATGTTGTCCACAGACCTCGACCATTTTTTTGTGAACGACAATACCTGCTAAGTACCAAGCTCAAACGTATCGAGAAATCAAGGTGTTCATTGAAGGCAAAGAGGATGAGCTGGGGATAGCAGGAGAAAATAAGGAAGGTAACAGACAATAGAGTTTTCCCCACAGAAAAAGAGAAAAAATAATCTGATGGACACAGGCCATTGTGTCACATTGGAGCTCAGAAGAACAAGAAACAAGATAATAACGTCAATACAATTGTGGTCACTAATGCAATGCCACTGGAACAGAGGTCTAATTCCCCTCACAGAGAATCAACACTTTATCTCCCAAAGTCAAGCATTGTTTCAAATTCCAACTCCTGACCATTAACTTTATAGCTAATGTGATGCTTCCCCATGCCTCTGGAATGACGCTTAACAATGTTGCCCAGATTTTGGACTCTTTTTCGATAATATACGAGTATACCACAACAAAATAATTTTCGTTTGGAGAACACCCTGAACACAATTTGGCACACTGTTGGAAAGCACCGAAGAACGATGAAATTGTGGAAATCCGCTAGACAAATGAGTTTAAAACGATATGAGCAAGGGTTTGCCTAAGCCCATCCAGAACCATAAAACATGGCAAAAAGTAAGGTTTAAAAAAGACAATACTAACTAAAAGAAGACTGTTTAAACTTCCCGAACATTATAGAATTTTGGAACTGTCAAATGTGTTGAGCGGGGGGGGGGAGGTGTTTGGGGGG
The DNA here is from genome assembly GCF_964204655.1 of Triturus cristatus. Lineage (NCBI taxonomy): Eukaryota > Metazoa > Chordata > Amphibia > Caudata > Salamandridae > Triturus > Triturus cristatus. Next base: position 257,273,729 of record NC_140586.1, read on the forward strand.
GGAGCAATTTAACAAACAGGAAATCAACATCACCAAACCGATACCTCCCCCTTCATTACAATTTTAACATTAAAACTGAAATCGATAGTAAGCACAGTGAGCTCTAAAATGTAGGGACCAGCCAGCAGATGTCATCGATGATGCGTTTTACATTGCGATTTATGAGCAGTTCAGTAAACATACCAAAGCTAGACATGGCCAAATTTTAGACAGGAAGTAAACTGACAGCCAGCCACGAATTTTAACACCTAAACATTCTGCGTGAGAAATTAATGCTTCTCAAATGTGTGAATGGAAAAGCAATGTTAATACAAAGCCAAATTGCACAAATTCAAGAGAGTAGGGTATGGGTCGGATCCTAGCGTGTAAAATGCTTTAAAAAAAATCATATTATCGTGTCTGACTCTGAACGTAAGTGTGCAGTTAGGTAGTAATTTACATTTGCGACTGGCTGTCTAAATTCTAACGTGAACTTAATAGAACATGAATGCATGCTGGTAAATGCTGCCCAAATTCACAACGTAATGAAGCAGTGAGACATTTCGAAATAGAAAGTATTAAAAGGTCATTGGCAAAACTAAAAGACTGAAGGAAAATATGGATAACAATCTATTTATGCGCTCAAAAAGTGCCCTGGATTCAATGGTCACATTCAACAGACCGCTCTTACAAACTCAGATGGAAAGAGCTGGTGGAAAAACGAAGGTGGCAAGCCACTTTCAGATTATAATTTAAGGGTAAAGTATCCAGAAATTTAAGATATGAATTTGTTTCTACATTCACTCGTTTTTCGCATTTCGGCGCTTAAGTCACACACTAGCGCAGAGCAAAGGGGACACAAACAGGTTTCTGAATACTCAGAAGGTGTTATTGTACAGTTCGAAAAGGAGGTACACAAACGTTTAGGATACTCTTCATCAAAACGATCATTGCTGAAGAAAACAAGCATTGGCCGTGTGGCCGTGAAAGTGACATGGCCGCGCGGCTCGCAAAAGTGTAAGTGATCGCATCGCGATCAAGTACTGCAGAGGAAAGAAACGTGGCGGCTGCGTGCGTGCACGCTCACGTGCACGCAAGCTTTAGGCCACAGGCAGCAGTTAGAAAATCCCACATACAAAATGTCTCTCCGAGCCAGCGCAAGCGCTGGGCTCAGTGAGACCTAAAGACAGCCATCAGTGACTTGCCTGGCGGTCAGCACGGTAATAGTCGTTCAATCAGATGGAGCTCGGGGCAATATGCAGATGCCTGAATCCAAGATAAAAATAGGAGTAAATTATTAATCTTGCTACCCACGGGAGTACCAACCTCTCGTTACCTAAATGATGTCTATAGTAAGAAGTCCATCTAAAAGTGAGGCTTAGTAATCCGTATATCGGAGTCCAGCTGCAAGTGGATGTATAATGGACAGTTTGTTAGGCAACGCCCAATACGAATACTCATATATTAACACCTACACAACTGACAGTGAAAGGCGTATTTCGCCGGATACTGCAACCAAAGGCACAAACACGCTAGCATTGACTGGGCAAAGGTTAGACTCATGCAAAATGCAGTAAGATGACAAAGCCTGTATACTGGGCATAAATATTAATGAAACATATATACCAGTCAATATTACATTCATGAACACATACTTAAAACGCAAACAAAGGTATCTATATCTATGGTTCAAAATACATAACTGAAATATGTATCATATATAATGTGGTTTACTGGCTGTGTTTACATTAAGTGTTTTGCTCATAATCATTTGCTACAACTACATAACACATTACATTCTTAGCAAGGATACAGATGTTAAATTATTCGAAATATGATACCCCAAAAACCAGAACTTCTCTCATAATACACTTGTGTAATATGAATGCTGACATTGTCTACCATAGTCTCTTTATATGGCCAGAACATACAGATCTCAAAGAGTTTAACCCTTGCATAATAAAGAGACCTGTCTTGAAATGTTCTCCAATTCATTTAACCCCTTGCTGTCTGAGGGCAGAGAGTGTATCCATTTGCACTCACGAAGTTTTGATATAGATGTCAAATCCCCTCCCCTTGAGTTCTGTATGACTTTTTCAAGCACCCACAACTTTAAGCTGTCTATTGGGTGTTGCATGCGGCTGAAGTGTTCAACTAAGGGTGCCCCCTGGACCTTACAACGTATCCTTGAGCAGTGTTGTAGAATCGGAGTTTTGATTTTCTGCCTAGTCTGCCCTACATTTACTTTGCTGCATGGCCACATGATGATATAGACAACATCTTTTGTATTACAGTTCATGTTATACTTCAATGTAACACACTGTCTGGAGTGGCAAAAGTCCTTTTGCGTAACCGTAAGGTCACATGCCTTACAGTGATTACATTTGAAATGGCCCACTAAGGGTTAGTAGCAGTTGTGCTCTAAGGTCAGTAACAGGAGTAGTCCTAAGGTATGAGCCGATCCCAAGGTCGCAGACATTGCGCCCCCTCTTGAAGGCAAAAAGGGGTTGTTCTGTGGTATCAATCTCATCCGAGACAAGGGACCAATGTTGGTTAATAATTTTTTTGATCTCGTTGCTTGTATTTCAAAAAGTGGACACACATACAACCCTGTCATTCGTCCTATTGAAGTCACTTTTAACCTACAATAATGTCTCTCTGTGGCACTACCAGGCCTTTTTCCTAGCTCTCTTAAGTAGGCCTTTAGGGTAGCCACGATCCCTGAGTCGTCTAATAAGGAGGTCAGATTCCTTCAAGAAGTCTGACCTTTGTGTACAGTTCCTGCGGAGTCTCAAGAACTGACCATAAGGTAAGTTGTTGTGTAGGGGCTTTGGGGGATAGCGAGAGTACCTGAGTAGTGTGTTGTGCTCCATGGGCTACCTAAAGAGTGTGGTATATAATGTATTATCCATTAACTTAATCCTTAAATCCAAAAAGTCAATCTCATCATGACTGTGTGTCATAGTGAATTGTATGTCTGTCGATATGTTATTCAACCATAAGAAAAATTCTTGTAGCCTATTCTGATCGCCTGTCCAATTCATAAGGACATCGTCAAAATATTTCTTCCAAAAAGTGATGTTATCAGAAAAGGGATTCTCAATCTCGACACTATATATATGTCTGTCCTCCTAGGTGTCCGTGAATAAATTAGCTATATGTGGAGCAAACCCCGCTCCCATGGCCACACCTTTCATCTGATAGAAAAAGTAGTTCTTGAATACAAAGACATTTTTAGTCATCGCTATCTCAAGAAGACTCACTATGAATTCAGTGGGGACCCAGTGAAACCTCTGCCTATGCTCAAGGACCTCATGGACCACCTCTACATCTTCTTTCTGTGGGACACTGGTGTAGCGGGAAGCTACATCTAATGTAACCAATCGCTGTCTGTCTTTGTCAAACGATTGATTTTCAAGCAATTTGATGTCTTCCATGGTGTCGCAAATGTAGGATCGTGTTTCAGATACCCATGGTTGCAGGAACAAGTCTTGGCATTGGGGTTCTAGAACAGATCCACAACATGAGACAATGGGTCTACCCGGTGATGTTTCTCTATTTTTGTGTACCTTTTTGCTGTTAAATAATTGGCCCTCTTGTTCCACCAATTTGCATGGGTTCTACTGAGTCATCAGGTTTAACGTCAGTCTCCCTTTGCTCAGGCTGAAACACCAAGGGTCTCAGCTCACATCTGGTTACTGACCCTTATGCTCCATAAGTCAATTATCTCACCAGACTACTAGATCAATAAATTCTGACCAATCTGTCAAAGGGTCATCAATGTGAGCCAAGGAGTCTTTTAGTTCCTATTTAAGTCCTCTATAGAATAGTGAAGTTTGTTTTTCTTCGGCCCATTGTGTCTCAAATTTAATTTACGAGAGGTTGTGATGTAAGTAAGTCTTTCCCTTGCTGTAATTTTAAAAGCTCATTATCACTAGCCTGCATAAAAATGAACTTGTTTGGAGCAGTGTTGTTGGATATGGGGCTATCATACCAGCTCCTAAGTGCACAGGTGTTTTTGGCGCATCTTCGTCTCCAGCATGAAAGCGTCCTGGCTGCAGAAGTGTCAAGAGCTTCCAGAGATGGTGACATTCTCAGCCTAAGCTCAGGTGCCAGTCATGATGGCTTTGTCGATGCTGTAGCTAGATTTGAGAATGTTCTGAGCTAGTATGGTCAGCCAGCTGCATTCTATCAGGATTTGGGTGCTGTGGTCATATTCCTCAGGCCTTTGATGAAGCGTGCTGTTGTTTTCTGGATGTCAACAGGGGAGTCTTGGAGGCTGGGGAGGTAGGCATTGCTACCATCCTGATGCAAGAGTACCAGGTCTTAAATGGTGGTTCTAAGTCACTTCCTGTGATGAAATGGTTCACATTTTTTAGTATCTTTAGTAGAGACACCTGGAATCAGGCTGTGTCAGTTTTCTTGGCAATGTGTTCCTTGAGGGTGACTTTGGTGACCAGGGTAAATGAGAGACTTCGCATTGGGAGAAAGTTGGATTTCAAATCTGTGCAGGTTCATGCTATTGAGCCATGATTGGACCAGATGGCAAATAGGTGCAGAAGGGTGTACTCAAAGTCTGGGTTGGGCAAGGTGAAACTGTAGGTTTCAGCATTGATGAGATGCAGCTAGGTGGAGTGGAGTGGTGGCAGACTGTGGGGTGGCAAAGTGACTAGGGCAACAGTTGCCAGAATATTAATCTGTTACTAGAAGGTCTGTGGGACATTGCTTACATGGAGTGCTTGTGATTAGAAAGTGAGATGATGATTCTTATATCCTATTACCCTTAGCAGCAGGGCAATAATGGGTGCATACTATGTGCTCCCTCTGCATGAGCACTCATTTGCTGCTCAGCCCATTTGCCAATGTTTGAGCGATTCCACATGGAAATATTCTGAGTAATTGTGATGTACTCTAAAATGTGTTTGTTTCTTTTTATGCCCTCTATTTATAAATCTCAGTAAGCAACCACGTTGCTGTCTTACATTAGTATATGATTTGAGTGAAAGAAGGGCTAGCAACAGTTCAGTGACCCTACTAGAAATCCCGAATGCAACCTCCATGCCATATTATGTGGGACAGTTCTAAAAGTGCCATTATGCAAACCAGATTTAGAAACTTCTAATCACTGCTATTATTGTGAACTACCACTTTGCTTTAGGTTGCTTTGTTTCAGTGAAGTAATCTGGATCATTACCAAATTGAAAGAACCATGGTGCATTGCACAATTAGAGATGTCATCTATGTTCAGAAAGGAATTTCTGACCTTTCAGTAAAGACTTCCTGATGCTAGATACAAAGGAGTTGCAAAGAAGCAATCACATGCAACATCATTATTGCAAGATTCCATTCGCTGCATGCATAGTGAAGTTGAAATGCTATTTTAGTGTGATTTTGTATGCCACATGGATTTCTGAAACTGAAAAAATTGATCCTAGAGGTGTTAAATGGTTTCAATACTTACAGCAACTGATGCCAATGGGCCTACTTAAACCGCTCACAGCGACTGCAATCATCCTCTTGTGAAACGTTCCTCTGCTGAGATAGGAGCAGTCTTTTCATCACGTCCTTTATTGTTGCATACTACACCTTCATCTCAAATTCCACTTGTATGCCAATGACACCCAGATCTCTAATGAATCACTATAATTTAATTGATAAGAGCTTGTAATTTATAGCACATATTGAAGAGTGTTTGTGGTTTCATAGCATGGTGGATAACAGGCTGCAGACAGATTCCCTAACAGTCTAGCCATGAGAGAAGCCTTAGTCTTGAAGTGTCAGAGCTCCTACACTGCCCAGTAGAACACTCATCAAGAAGACACAGGCTTCAATAAGTGTAAAGATGTGCAGCAGTTGCATCACACAGGTATGAAGTTTTACAAATACATAGTTTGGGGCATTACACTTGTTGAATAATACCCGCTCATCAATGTCTTGACGCCTAATAGTTGTCTTTTCGCCATTTCACCACAGGAGCCTTAGTTGTTTAGTCCAATTTGTGTCTTCGATTGATGTGATTCCACACGGAGTCGTAAAATTTGTCTAAATAGCTGGAATTCATAAGATGTTCCCAGTTGTTTATTCCCATACGGTAAATATTAGAAAGTTGACCTTGGAATATATTATCGAACTACTAATAGCATGTTTTTACAATTAGCAATTTTTTGTACTCTAGATGGACGTTTTCTAAGTTGGAATATTCTCTTGTATTGCCTACAAAGAAAGGGTTGGCCTTGCAACAAGGTGTGCACAAGGTGTGCACAACAAGAGTATGGTGAGTCAGTAACTATCAGTAGCCTTAAACCTTTTAAAGATGGTATAAAGGTATCACCTGGTTTGTACTTTGGCGGTCTTCTCCATGGATAATTTCCTGTAGGTGGATCATTGGCTCAGTTTAAGCCTTTCAACCGTTTTGGACTTAGATTAAAGAAATGATACGTTTAACTTGTAGCTTTGATACACATATCTCTATGTGTATAATGATTGGTTGTGTATGTTTTTTTAATTAAATCTTGGTGTGGTAGAGTGCCAAACTTAGGAGAACCTTGTTATAATTATGAACGTACCCACCACATTTTGTTAACCATGGGTAAAACCTAGTTGACGGTTTTTAATGTTGGATATTTACAGATTTGTTTTTGATATAGGTTATTTGTGATTTACTCATGTGATGTATTTTAATAAATTGCAATAATGTTTTTTTTTATGTATTTGTTTTTTATTTAGATATATATGAAAATACATTTTATGAAAGAGACAAGCATCCTGATTAGTCTTGCTAAAGGTGGTGCATATCAGGCAGCACACCGAAACGCGTCCACGCTACTGTTTTTTTTCAATTCGAGGAACTATTTTGTCAGCATTTACCTATGTGACTCTGACTTGATTGTTATCAGATTCTAACGAATTAATGTTTGTTTGAGGATTTTGTAAGATATCACTTGTCACTGTCTCTTTCTTGTTAATTGTCTTATTATATGTATAAGAAAAAAGATTTAAAAAATGTCATTGGCAGATATTTGTAATGTCGTGTTTTTTACTTTACATATCAATTGATAATAAATTCATACAGCTTTAAAAAAAATTACTTTATTTATTATATTCATGTGCTTACATTTATAATTATATTTGTTTCCCCTGTTGTTGTTGTTGTACTAAATATGTAAGGAGTACATTTTGTTGATGCTTGAATGTGGTGTCATGTGAACTAACTCTAAGGGAATCTTCATTTTATTTTTGCAGTTGTGTCTAACAACCAACCCAAAAATATTTACACATTGTAAAGCAGTGAAACCCACAGGATTATGCCTTTACTTATCTCATACACAACAGGTATCTAAGCTTTTACATTTTATGCCCTGTCCCCCATTTTGGGAGCGTTTAATCTATCTCTTTTTCACATTTCTGCTTTTTATTAAGATGTAATACTAGGGGAAGCCTGATCCAGCTTTTCAAATTGTTTGCCACACACCGAAGATGCTGGCAGGGTGGTTAGACCTCATCCCACTGAGCTGTCTAACTGGATATGTTGTGCATAAAATCGGATGACTTTAATACGGTAACACCATGGGTGAATAAGTCTTAAAGATACAGTTAACATGTGTCAGACATCTTTGTATCCTTTTAGTTCTACTGTGTAAATGGCCTTGAAACCTCGAAGATGGCTCAGCAAGTTAACTCTCACTCCTAATATCTTGTCTGAATTTTTTAAGTTTCAAATTCAAATTCTAGCAAGACCAAGGTAGCCTTCCACCCTTTTGGGGTTGTTAAACTACTTATCATGTAATCAAACAATAGAAACACCTGGGCCCATATTTATGAAGATTTTGCTTTGCCCTTGCTTCTCGCAAGGTGACACATGGACAACGCAAAGGCTTCAGTCTGATTTGCAAAGCCACACAAGGCCTGATTTGCATGGCCTTGTATGACTTTGTGAAGAAATGTAATGCAACGCAGCAGCTTGAGCTGTGTTATGTTACATTTCAACCTGGGAGGTGTTCCATGGGTGGAGCATGCGCGTTCCCTTGCATTCACCCATGGATTTTTGTGCATTTCCAAATTTCCTAAATGTAGCAAACCTGGAAGTGCATCAAAATTTTATGCTTTACCAAGCTAAGTGTAATCAGGATAAATATCTTTATTTCTCCTTGATATTTACTCTTTTCACATGTGCTGTATTCTGCAGCACACATAGAAAGAGGAAAATGCCTCCTAGGATTGTTTCTGTGCAGGAAGGGACACAACCGTAGCAGGCACTATGGTGCTAGTGTGCGTGCGTTGATGCTAGACTGCACACTGTGTACCAACACTAAGTGGCAGCAGAACTGCACCATATCTTATTAGATATGGCACATTTCTGCAGTCTCCTTTTTATTCAATGCAGCCCAGCAGCTTTGCTTGCTGACCTGTGTTGCGTAAAGAAATTGTAAATCTGCCCCTGGCATTTACAGCTCTCAGAAAGGACACTAGTGAGGCATGAAAAACTGCATAAAAGCGTTTTTTTAAAAACAAAAAAATAGGTTCTTGGATAGGTCCCATACATAAAAGAAGAAAATTCATACATAGCAACTGGAACCCGTAGACACCAAACCACTAAGAATGAACAGCCAATCCCACAATCAGAATTTTGTCCAGAAACAGTTAATTTGAAGTCTACAAACCCATGTGCTTCAAATAAATTTGTAGAAAGAATTTGTAGATTCTCAACTGGATAGCCCACCAGGGCCTTGAAGCACACTATGATAAAGAGACTGCATTCAGCTGGAGCGAGGCAGCAGTGCGACAACAATCTTTAACAATAAACAGGAAACACAGGCATGTCTCACACAAAGTGTTCTACTCATGCCCCTTGGAATAAAACAACCAGCCAGTTACTTGCCATCGGGGCATAGCGGGTTACAACAGTAGTGCACTGAATCACCTATATCGGTAAATATTCTTGAAAGTAAAGTACATTTAGCCTTTCTCAAGCAATCACATACTACCTATGACGTCATATTCATAAAACGTAGAAACATTATTTTTCTCCAAAGCGAGGGTAAAACTTGAAAAGTAAACAACCAAAATGTCAGCTTGTGTAGAGGGGTGATGCATTTTGTTTAAGGGAGAAAAGCGAAGTTCGATACATTGGGGCTGGGAAAGGGGTGGCTATTCTCTAATTTCCTAGAAAGTGTCAAACAACCTCGGAAACAGCAGATGAATGTGATATGGGCACTTTTCTTCACAGAGTAAAGAAGGGGCGGGGGCTTTTAAATTGAAAAGATGGGGCTGGGGCTGCGGCGAGGTCAGGCCGGGTCAGACATTCGATTCCGGGGTCACTGCTCTGCCGTCCGCAGAGGGGGTATCAGTTTGCTTACATTACTGTGAGTAGAGCATCTCTGCAGACAAAACAGGCCCCGCTGTATCGCTGCTTTGTGACCTTTGGGCAGCTGAGGCCTGGAGGGGAGTTGCCCAATTAAACACGAAAAAAACAGCGTCCTTTTTATACCTTGTCAATTTGCTCTGATGAATGATATAAGAAAGGCGCTTTAAACACGGGTCACTTTAAATTGGCTAGATATTTCAGGTTTTCCAAAATATATGCTGTTCTGGAACCTTTTGGTGTCTCTTTGAATATACATTTTACTGTGTTTAACAATTCTCCGAATTCAAGCTGTGCTTTGTCGAAAATGTAACGCGCTTCAGTTCTAATTAGCTTTCGAGGGCGGAATTATCAAGATTTTGCGCTGCTGCAGTCACTCCAAGGGCGAGATTTACAAAAAAGTTGCGCAAAGCAGCGCAGCCTCCCACGAGGCTGTGTTGCGCGACAGGGAGGGAGCAGGGGAGCGCCCTATCTTCAAAGACATGCCTCTCTCCTCCCTTTTCCCTTTCACCGGCGCTGATTACACACCTTAGCGCCATAGCGCTAGGGTGTGTGTATCTGAGTTTAGGATAGGTTTTGTACAGAAAGGGTACCCTTCCTGTACAAAATACTATGGGGCATATCAGCAACGAGGCGATAGAAAATTATCTCCAAGAGCACTAAGAGGGTGAGGGAATATCACTCTTGTTCCCCCAGGGTTAAATCAGTTAAACAACTAAAGAGTGACAAGGGAAAAAGAAGGAGCAAAAAGACACGGGCAAAAACCAAAAGGAATTGTTAAAAGAACCCTCACTCACCAACCTAGTTGGTGACATGCTTCATCATCGGGTTCCCACCAGAGAGGCCGAGTGCCTCTCTGGTGTGCTACAACGCCTGAATTACAGCGGAGCTGGATTTTTGAATGTGGAGGGGAGTGGAATTAAAAGGTAAATGGTTTTAACCATCAACTTATTTAATGTCGGCAAACCAAAGACCAATAAAAACGTGAATTGGGCAAGTTCTGGCTTGTTAGGTTAACCAGAGCTTAACCAATTAGTGATAAGGTCGACATGACATGTTTCTGCTTAAATTTGCCCAATTGGCTAAGCTTCCATCAGGACCACAAGGGCCTCCACGGCGGTATGCGCACGCTAAGGCGCACCCTAACCTGTGGAGATCAAAATGGTAAAACTCACCTTTTGGTTTTTGCCCGTGTCTTTTTGCTCCTTCTTTTTCCCTTGTCACTCTTTAGTTGTTTAACTGATAGAAAATTATCGCCGCTTTTGCGGCCGTTTTCGGCCGAAAAGCGGCGATAATTGTATCGCCTAATTAGCAAGGTCACGCTAACGCGTGAAACCTTGCATTAGCGCACCTATTCTTAACGCCCAGCTTTGCATCTCTAATGAGATGCAAAGTGGGCGTTCCTGACCTGACCTGACAGGAGAAATGTCGATAAGCGACATTTCTCCTATCATCAAGCCCCACGCTATGAAGCATAGCGGCAAGAAATGTAGCGATAACCCCTGTTATCGCTACTTTCCTTACGCCTGCTTCAGGACTGACTTAGCCATGATATCCTATGGAAGGTGGATATCATGGCTAAGTTTGTGAGTCCCTATCAACAAGCTAACGCCACATTTCGTGAGATTATCGCTGGGTTTCCAGCGATAATCTCACGTTAGGCAGTTAGCGCTAGGATTTTTATCGCTCTTGAGATAAGCGTTGCTAATAGCACGCTATCTCAGCGATAAAAATCCACGCTAGCCGGCGATAATTATCCTAGCGCTAAGTGCGCTTAGCGATAATTATCGCTGGTTGTTGCTGATATGCCTCTATGCTCGGCACAAGGGAAAGCTTTTTCCCCTTTGTATGTGTGCTGCACAGTGCAGCACGCTTGCAAAATCGGAAAAGGAAGGAGAAATGAAAGCATTTCTCCTTCCTTGCACCTAGTTGAAAAGAGCGCAGTTTTCTCACGCTAAACCCAATCTACTGTTTTTAGTAAATTGGGTTTAGCGTGAGAAACCTTGGGTGGTTGCAAGAGAACGCCCATGCACCACCCTAGGTACGCCCCATGGCGCAAAGTAACGCGAAGCAGCGAATGCGCTGCTTCGTATTACTTTTACGTTATTTCCAGCGCTAAAAAAGTTAAGCGCTAGAAAGTAAATACAAAAAAATAGATTTCGCTTTGTTTTGCGCCACTTTTGTGACACAAACACGGCGCTAAAGCTTAGTAAAACTCCCCCTTGGGGAGGCTTGAAAGTGCCTCTTCTTCAGTGCAAATAGTGCTGTTTTGAGCCACTGGCATCAAGGTACTCGAGTTTTCTAGCACAAGCATCCATGTTTTTGAGGCATATTCAAGGGCCTCTGGAATTATGTGATTGTGCGGCAGCGGCGGTTGTTGCATAATTATGGATTTGCCACATTTGCCACACAATCCATCGTCTCCCATATAATCTGCAGTTTTTAAGAAAAAAAATGTTTCTAGCTCAAACGGTTGAAAAGTTACTAAAAACGCAGAGACGTGTTACTGCACAGGGGAATGCCCTTTGCAAAAGTTGACTGGTCACTTTTCTCTTGCTAATTACTTCATTTGGGTGTTAAACCAGTACTAAAGAGGTGGAATCTATGCCCAGACAATTTTAAAGAGTGAAAATCTGAAAATAATGGAGCAAAACTATCACAATATATGGCAAAATACGCCACATAATTTGCCTTTTCTTGCATATAATTTAGTCAAACCCTGCCCATAATTGGGCCCTCCCTGCCACATAATTCCAGTGACTCTCCATATTACAAATATTGTCAGGTAGGGTTTGTGTCACAAAAATAACACCTTTTTAAGGCAGGTGCAAAGTTGGATAAAACGTTTATTTTTTCAAACATTTTACACATTTAATGTGTGCTGCAACAGACACAGCAAACATAACGGCCTAGTTTTATCAAAGGATTGTGTTGCACTTGCGTCATGAAAGGTGGCCCAATGGCAACACAATCCTTATGTCAGATTGACCAAGTTTCGCAAAGACACCATGTGTGACCCTGCGTGGCTATTTGCATTACTCTGCGGCGGGTCGGCATTTAATAGGTGGTGCGTGTGTGTTCCCACGCATCCACCCATGTATTCTGGTGCATTCCCAGATTTGCCAAGACAAGTAAACTTTGTAATGTGTCAAAATTGCACATCTTCCCAATACAGGTGCAAAGAGGAGAAAAATCTTTATTTCTCTTCATTGTTTCCTTTTTCTAAGTCTGCTGCATCCTGCAGCACACTTAGAAAGAAGAAAAAGCCTCTTAGGATTGTTTTTGTGCAGGAAAGTGTCTGTTCCTGCACAAAAACAATCCTGCCTGCAAGGCAGGCACCCTTGCACCATGGCACAAGGGTGCCTGTGTTAGTGCTAGGCAGCACATACTGCACCAGCGAAGGAAGAGAGCAGTAGTGCGCCATATCTCGGTAAATATGGTGCATTCCTACCCTCTCCATTTGACGTGTTCAGCAAGTTGTCTTACAATAATGATTAACCTGGCCTCTAATGTGTGAAATGTGTGCACTAAGCAGCTTGTCCGTGCACCAGTGCAGGGGTTAACAGCTACAGCAGCCGTTTTTTAGGTCTCGCCTGACCCAGCGCATGCGCTGGTCTGGTGAGACTTATTGAGAGGGCTCCAAAAAGTGCTACCGGGCCAGCCTAGAGCTACAGTGCATGTGCGCGGGTGCGCGCGCTGCACTTTACCGCGATTACTTTCACTTTCGCGGCCACACTGCCGCTTTGATGTTTGATCGCGATCACTTTCGCGGCCGTACGGCCGCTTTGCATAGCCAATAGGTCTCGCTTTTGGGACCTTATAAGTATTTAGTAATGCAACTGTTGCATGGCTAAATACTTATAAGGTCCCAACGGCGAGACCTATTGGCTATGCCAATGCTTGTATTAAACATGTCTCTGAGACTCTCTTCTCCTTGCAAAAAGCATCGCATCATCTTTGAGTGATGCACTGCATTGTGCTATATTTTAATAAACTGCCCTTTGGGGCCATCTTGATTTAAAGAACTGTCGGAGCCACAAAATGGTGAATATTACCCATTCAAATCATTGCAAAATTCATGCAACCAGCAGAAACTGAACTGCAAATTTCGGTTTATCTGCTTGTAGAAATGCTATGAATTATTTACCAGTCTAACGATCATTTATTTTTAAGTAGTAACCTTTAAGAAAGCATTTTTGATATTAGAATACCCAGGCTGTGTTGAACAAGAGAAAGGTGCAAGCATGTTTGTCCTTCCAAGGGTTATGTGGTCTCAGTACTTTAATGGGTTGCATGTGTTACTGCTGAGCCTGAGATCAACTCGTGCAACACATGGCCTGATTTTGATCTTGATGGTCTTACCGACGTTCCACCTTGGCGGTGGTCTCTAATACTCCTCCAAGTCGACAGTCTTTAACCTGCAGCATTCAGATGCATGCAGTCTGCCTCACTGTCTGCGTCAACAGTGTTTCCCGCCGCAGTAGCTGCACATCACCGCCGGCGCGGCGGACTCCAATGCTGGTGAATACTACTCCATCGCCGTGAGGGCGGCGGGTTCCCACCAAGTAGGTTTAGATTTCACAGTTGTGCTGGCAGTCTACTGGTGGCTGTTCCCAAATAGAGTGAGTCAGTCGCAGTACACGCTCAACAATGCTCCATCACTATGGCCATTGGATGGATGCTAGTGGGCATACCTGATGTCCATTAGCGAAATGGAAACACCTGCATACCACACTATAAAACACATCCCATTTCAGCCCATGATCCTTGGCTATTCCAGTTCCACCATGACATTTGCTGCCAGAGGCTTTGCCACTCAAGTGAGGATTCTTTTAATTTTTCCTGTCTCCTGTCCCTTTATCCCCTTACATTTAGTACCTTGCAGTCAATAATTTTTTTATTAGGTTGAGCCTAGTGGCAGCGCACATACGCTGCTCGCTCTGTGAGGCATGCTTCAGTAGGGTATGCTGTGGAAGCCTCGTCCATTCTCCGCCCATATTTGTCATTGGCTTTGTGTAATTGTCCTTCGAAAATGCTGGCTTTTGATTGATTATGAGGCTTGTTAGTCCCGCCTTGGTACCGCCTTGTCTCCATTTGTTAAAGCCCATAAGGGCTGGACCTTTTACTTGGCTTGTTACACGGTGGTCTTTATCTGGTGGGTGAGCACTATTTTGACAATGGACTCTGATGGGAACAATGGCGGCTGCTGTGCTATGCACTCTAAATTGGATGCTTTTTACTTTTATGAGTGCGGCGCCCGCTTAAGGGACACTGCGCTCACTTTATTTATTTATTTATATTTAACGTTCATGTTGAGCGTGGCGTTCACTTCTGGGACACCGCGCTCTGTTTAATTTTTTTTTTCTTACTTTCATAATGAGCGTAGTGCCCGCTTCAGGGACACCGCGCTCTGGTTTTTTTTTTATTTTAAAACTGAGCGCGGCGCTGCTTCAAGGACACTGCGCTCGGTTTCTTTTTTTTTTTTTTAATTTAACACTGAGCGCAGTGCCCGCTTCAGGGACACCGCGCTCAGTATTAAAGTTAAAAATAAAAAAAGAAACTCAGTGCGTTGTCCTTGAAGCGGCGCCGCGCTTTATTTTAAACGTAACCATTTGAAATGCAATAGGTCTTGCATTTACATGAGTTTAAGCTATTGGCATTGTAAATGACAATGCCTTTTGTTTATGTTTTAAAAAACAAAAATAATAGGCATTGACATTTACAATGCCAATAGCTTAAACTTGTGGCAATGCAAGACCTATTGCATTGCAAATGCTTGTTCTTAATTTTTGCACAATGCCAGACTCAAAAGTCCATGTTTTACTGAGACAGAATTATCAGTCATGGTGGATGAAATCCTAAGAGTAGAGCCACAATTGTTTGGAGCCCAAGTCCAAAATACACCTCTATCCCAGAAAAGTCAAACCTGGTCCAGAATAGTCGACAGAGTGAATGCTGTAGCAAACAACCTGTGCACACAGAAGGAAATTAGGAAGAGGTAGGATGACCTGTGGGGGAGGGTGTGTTAACTGGCTTCCATGCGTCACATGGAGACCAAGAGGACTGGTGGCCATTCTCCCAGGCCCCCAATACCATTCATGTCCTGGGAGCAGAAGGACTTGCAGATCCTACATTCTAAAAGCTTGACAGGAATTTCTGATGGAGCGGAGTCTGGTAAGCTGCACATTACAAAGTCTCAATAAACCTCAATGTCCTGTTTGCTTTTAACTCAGCTGTTGCCAATGTGCCCTGCATATATTTCCCTAACATACAAAGTATCAGTATGAGATAATTTAGATTGTTTGCGTGAATGTATTGTGTTGCATCTAAGATTACAAGTGTACATTTCCATTACATGTCACATAATGGTATGGTGCCTATAAGTGTTAGAACACCAAATAACCCATTACCCATATGTGTGTCAAAATGTAAGTGCCAAGTCCATTTCCACTACATATTTTACACATATATGTTCCAGTAACCACTTTGCAAGTGTTGGGAAGTTGTCTAAAAAAGACTACAACTACCATAATGCCCTGTTTTTGTTTTTCCAAAAGAATAGTGCTAGGTCATGTTGCTCATTCTCTCTTTCTTAACAGATTTCAACATATGGTAAAGTGTCATGTAGTGATCAATCCCTATTCAATGCTCTCTTCTGAAAATGGTTTGTATTGTCTTCTGAATGTTGTCCTGTTCTTCTTAACCAATTGTATTGATATCATGAGTTTCACTAATAAACTGTGTTGACAAAAAAATCGTCAGGTATGAAATTACTTTGATGAATATAAGTGGTACTTGCTAAATTTAACACTGCAATGTTCACGTGATGACTAATGCCAAACATTCGTCCAAGTAGTGGAAATGTCTGTTTTGCATTCAGCTAGTCCTTGGAATTGTCAATAACACCTTTCACCTCTCCACTGTGTTCGGTTGAATAATTGGGAGATGTTAGTGATGCTCCCTAATCACTTCATGGACATTTCAGAACATCCTATTACCTGCTGATTTGAAGTTGTACTGTTTGAAATTGATAAACGTTAGGTTACTATGTGCAATACCACTGGAAGCTATGATCACAATAATCTATACCTATTTTGTCTTCCAGGTATCGACATTGTTTGTCTCTAAAGATTTTAATGTAAAAATAAGAATATTCTCCATTTCTCAATAGGTCAAGCTGGCCGAGCACGTGTGCAGGTCCCAGCCTCTAAAGAAACCTCCAATTTTCAAGGTGTGGAAGCAGGATGCAGTGACAATGGTGACTTGTGTAGTAATGTCCAGTTGCTGTTGCTGATTATTTAGAGGTTCCCGGCATGGGTGCTGGGTGTGGGTCTGAGGTCATCTAGCCACCAGTTGAAGACCCATGGTGTGGTATTTTTGCTGAAGATCACTACTTTTGTCTTGTAGGTGTTGAGCTTGAGACAGTTGACTTTCATCCAGCTAACAATTTCAGCCATCTAGGTGGTGAACTTTTTTCTGGTGTTGGATGTCTTAACTTAAGGGACGAGTATGAAGTGCTGTTGCCAGTGTAATAGAGAATGTTGATGTTATGTGTATGAATAACGTTGGCTAGAGGGATCATGTGTGTGTTGAAGAGGGTGAGGCTGCGTGATGAAGCTTGAGACACTCCCCAGATGAGCTTGCTGGCTTCTGAGGAGTAAGGTGCCAGGCTGAGAGGAGGTGTCCTATCCATTTCAAGAAGTAGATCCAGGGTCCTTGGATGCCTATCTCGTGCAGGTGCCTGATGAGGATGGGGTGTAGGACTGTGTCAAATGCTGCAGAGAGATCCAGAAGAATAAGGGCTACTGTGTCTCCTCTGTCAAAATCATAGGGATGTCATCTGTAGTGTGGACAAGTGCTGTTTCTGTACTGTGCTTGGTTGTGATTCTGGGCTGCATGGTGTTGAGGAGCTGGTGATTGCTGAGGTAGTCACTGGGGTGCCAACTGATTGGGGGGCATATTATCAAGAAACGGCGTTAAAATTATCGCCGCTTTAGCGGCAGAAATCTGCCGCTAAAGCAGCGATAATGGGCTTGATAATATGCCCTTGGGAATTCCCATAGAAGCCCATGTTCTGGTGTCAACATGGGCTTCTATGGGAATTCTCCAGGGCATATTATCAAGCCCATTAGCGCCACTTTAGCTGCAGTTTTCTGCCGCTAATGCGGCGATAATTTTAATGCTGTGCTTGATAATATGCCCCTAATTTCTCTAAGGCCTTATCTGGGTATGGTAGGAGGGGGATGGGTCTGTAGTTTGAAAGTGCTGCTGGGTCATCAGATGGATTCTTAAGCAGGGGCATGATGGTGGCATGTTTCCAGGTGTCTGGGAATGTTGCTGAGTCAATGGAGGCATTTAAGATGGGTAGTAGTGCTTCCCTGATTGGTAGGTTTGATGTAGGCATGGTGGTGGCAAGAGTCAGATGAGACACTCAAGTGGATGGTCGTCATGGTTGCACCAATTTTGAGGGTGGGGAGGGTGGGCCACGAGGTCAGTGTTCATTCTGTAGCATGATGGGAAGTTAATGGTAACAGGGTTCAGTTGAGGATTGAAGGCGCTGTATATGAAGGCAATTCCAAGAGCTTGTTCCAACGGTCTTGTGAGGAGTGATGTTGTCAGAGATAGTAGAAGGCACGGTAGAATGTTTGATAGTGGCAAAGATTTACTAGCTGCTGTTAATGCCGCAGTTGATGCGATTGAGAGCTGTGCACTTGGTGTTCTGTATCTTCTGGGGGTAGCGTCTTAGGACTGATTTGAAGATGTTTTTATCTGGGATGTCTTGACTTGTTCTCCATTTACACTCTAGTTGCTTCTGGTGGTGTTTCATCAGCCTGAGTTCCTATTGGCCTTTGGTTGGGGTCTTGCAATTGGGTTGAGCTTGATGGAAGCTAGGATGTCGCTGTGAGTGGTGATCATGAAGTTCTTGATGGCATTTGGCTGGTATGCTTAGACTGGTGTGTGGAGAGGTTGGAAGCCCACTCCTCTTCTGTGATGCTTTTCCAGCTGAGGTGGGCTTTCCAGTGGTTTTAGGTCTGTGGTGGTGTGTGATGGATATGCTGAAACTGTAGAGGGCATGGTCTGTCCAGGCCATAGTTGCTAGTGTGTCAACTGAGATGTTGCTGATTGAAGAGAAAATCAGGAACAATAGTTTATCTGGCAGTGTGGGTGGGTTTGGTAAAATTCTAAGTGAGGGCAAGGTTGCAAGGTTTTCTAGATGGACCATAGAGTATAGCTTGTGTGATTTTCTACGTGAATGTTAAGGTCTCTGAGTAGGTTGAAGGTGCTGGCATTGCTGATTAGGGGTGCCACAATGTCCATGAAATCTCTGAAAAATTGGTGCGGTGTTTTGGTGGTCTGTGTATAAGAGTTTCGCCCAGGGAGAACTTGGCTGTGATTTGTATCTTGAACATTTAGGTCCTTATTACGACTTTGGCGGTCCTACAGTGGACGGTGCAACGTGCCGTTAACTGTAGAGCTACCAAAGCCTTTGTGCAAAGCCTTTGAGTTAAATCCTGGTCTGGCGGGTGGTCCTGTGTCAGTCTGACAGTGGCGGTTTGTTAGGCTTATAGAAGAGCCTAAAATGCAGCCCGCCCTTCTCAGAGCGCTGACTGCACCTTCCTGGATGGTGTGGTATACATGCCACACCGTGCAGGAATTGGTGGTGCAAAACCAGGGGAACACTACATGTGCCCACTGCATGCACACCCAGGTAGAGGAGTGGCAAGGGGACTTTTTAGGGCCCCCTCTGTTGCCTCTCTGCAACCCTTTTAATGGTGGGCTCACCGCCATGAAAAGGGTGGTGAACAGGCTACTCCTAATATGCTTGGCAGCACATTAGTGCTCCTGACCACTGCGCGACCGCAGAGGGATCCTTGCTCCCCAGCAGTCACAGTGGTCCTGTGGTAGTCTGACCACCACACTCATAATACTGCAGGTGGGCCCGAAGTGTGGCGGTGGTCAAACCACCACCACGGGTTCGGCAGTCCTATGGACCTCCAAACTCATAATAATGCCCTTATTGTTCCATGTAACTGGTAGGGGTGTCCGTGTAGGTGGTGCAGCTGATGGTTTTGTTGAATATGATGGCAACTCCACCTCCGGGCTTATGCTGACAGTCTTGCCTGGCAATATTGTAGTCTAAGAGGATAGCTGTAGTGATGCCCAATGCAGAGATTGTGTTTAGCCATGCTTCCCTAAAGAACTGGTCTGGAGCATGGTCATGCAGTAAGCCCTATACCTCAATGGCATGTTTGATGAGCAAGTGGGTATGAGTAGCATGCATGAGTGTGGCATGTTGTGTGGGTGGTGTTTGGTCTGTGTGAGCATGAGCGGATGGCTGGTTTGTATGAGTGTGAGCAAGTGGGGTGCTTGGTGCTGTTGGTATAGGAGTGGTGGGTCTAGGATGTGGGAGAGGACAAGAGAGGTGCATGTGAATGCTCCTACCGTGTTGTGTGGTGCAGGGAGGTGGCAGTGCACCAAGCAGTGGATGGGGCTGGGAGCATGGAGGAGCATGACAGGGTAGAGGTGGGTAGGGGGAGAACCAGGGTTCCTTTTGTTGGGGCTAATCAGGCGGGCACAGATGGGCTTGCCTTTGGTGAGCCTTCGATTCACCAGTGGTGCACCTGCTCCACACGTCCACTGCACATCTGCATTGCAGCTGCCATTATGTAGGTCCTGGGAGGGGGAGGAGTGCCCAGTGCTGTGGGTGGGAAACTTGTGATGTCACTTCCTATGCAGATGAATTATGGGAAATCCATTGATGTCAGTTCCTGTGCAGATGTATGATGGAAGATCCAGTGATGTTACTTCTTGTGCTGATGGCTGATGGGAATTTATGTCCTCTTGCTTGACTTAGAAGTAGAGGAATGCCCTTTTGTTAAGACCGACTTTTCGTTCTCCAGCAGTAAAATAGATAGTTTGAAACACATGTTCTGTTGCTTTCTCTTGAAAATGTTGCATTCAGTAGCAAACCAACCTCATGCACACACCTCTTGCAATTAAATGTATGCATAATTTATCCAGTACATCCTAGTTATGTCCGAAATGTTTCCTTCATTTTCAAGTTTATCCAATGATAATAATAATAATAATAATTCTTTATTGTTTTATTACTTAACAGCAGCAGCAACGCTCGACGGAACTACTTTTGGGTCTGCCGCGCTGGAGCGTGGTTACGAGCCGCAGTAAGCTCCAAGCATTCTTCCTCTGGGTCTTCCTCTGGGTCAGCTCCAGGAAACGTTTCCACCGCACTGGTGCGTGAGATGGATTCCTGGAATGCCAGAGCTCCTTGTGTTTACACCGCGCTATAGCGCTTCTGGCGAGCTGTCCTGGGCAATTGGCAGCCCGTACTATGTTTCCTTCGCGGCCTGCGGGTCGCTTTTCAACTCCCCAAGGAGCCGGTGAAAGGCTCAGAGAATCTGGCAGTATTTTCACGACTGTAGGGTTGCCTACAGAACCAGCATGTTACCTCAGGAAGGTTTCTGCAAGTTCCAGGACTTCCAATCCCTTCAGACTTGGTGGGAGTCTTCGCCTTTATGGTTTCTCTTGCCAGCCCGTGGTGTCTGTGGTGCCTCCCTGCCGCCACCGCAACACAGCAACTCCTGATTACCCCTGGTGGGACGAGGAACTGAGAATATTGATAATAGTGACTCTCAACCAATGTTGACTACACAAGTTGATTATAATTTACATTTGTCGGCCCGAGAAAGCGAACTGGGCGCTGAGGGAATTGTGGACATCGGACATATTGAGGCAATGGAGGATTCCGCATCCATGGCTTACTCTAAGGACACTTTTGCACTGCCAATTGTGATTGTCTCCCCAAACCCTGAAGTTACCGGGGCAAAAAGAAAAAGGAAAACAGCTAAGCAGGTCTGCCCGAAACGGAAACAACCCCCACGATCGAATCCCCAACGCACTGCGCTAACTACATGGATTCAGAGTCCGACAGCTCCAGTCAACTTAGTATCTGTTAGCGCTTCTGTTGATCTAACATCCTCAGAGACATTAAAAGACTCTGTATATACTCAAACTGAATCAACACCGACACCTTTTTCTAATCTCAGACTTGGGGATACTGCTATTGATATTATCATAGACACAATGTACAAGCGAGTTAAAGAGCCTGTAGACAAGAATTTTGCTGCATTATGGAAGCGTTTAGACCTCTTAGAATCTCTAACTAATAAATTAAATTCACCTAGTAAGGTATCTAAGCAGACATCTCTACAGGGTTGCACTTCTAAATCACAGACCCTGAGTGATGGAACCCTTGAAGTACAACAGGGGAGTATAATTCCCACGCAGCCTCTTGTCTCTTGTGACATCTGCCAGAAAAGCCAAAGATTGTATCCCTCTTAAACCTCCCCCCGACTCTGTTAAAACTCAAAATGTAGCCATTACCACTACATTATATCAATCTAGCCAGACTTCCGATCGTGTTCTCCCTACAGCCTCCGCCAATACTGTCAGTTACAATGCTAGCGGTTCCGCAGAGGCAAGCAAAGATGTTTAAGTTTACCGACAGCAGCCTGCCCGTATGTCCTGATTCTCGCAGGTGTTCCCTCATTAGAGAGGAACAAATCTGAGACTTGGGACCAACTACGGAATAAAAATATTGATTGGCTTGCTAAACATAAAGGGTTCAGGAGGATTAATATAAATGACATTATAATGGTACGTAGAGTTGGTTGGGTTGGACCCTCAGAAAAGACCATTGAGGGAGATTGCATTGTTATCAATTTTCGACGACCAACACCTGTTAGATCAATACTGATGGCAAAGGAGATTTATTGCTCTTTACCTACAAATATCGGGGCATTGCTTCTTGGTTTCTTTTATAAACCAAATTTTGAGCAGCTACCCTCAATTACCCCTTCATACCTGTCCGTAAATAGGTTCTCTGCCCTTTCTGATCTCGACAGCTTAGATTGACCGTCATATATACCAAAACCTACTGAAATCGCCCCTTTGACACCTATGTTGGCCATCTCAGAAAATGACGGTTCGGAGCCTTATGACCCAATGTTACATGTGCTAAGCTGGAATGTCGCTGGCTTGGCTTCCAAACTAAGTGGTGATGATTGGGTCATGATGGTAAACAAATATGATATCCTAATGTTTGAAGAGACTTGGGCAACAACAGAGCTTTATCTTGAAGGGTATGAATGCCTCAATATTACCTCACCCCCCTAAACAAGGCAGACCTTCTGGTGGTTTATCCACCTGGGTGACCATTTCGTTGGGTGGTAGTGTAAAAACAATCCCCACCAACAGTGCTAACATCCAAGCCCTGATATACACACGGGGGGTCTCGATTTGTTTTATTAATTTTTATAATAATGATTTTTCAATCACACCTAACATGAATTTTGTCAACCTTTTGAACTTTATTTCGGATATACCTAATTTTATGGAAAATCAAACACTTGCAGGTATTTGTTTGGGCGGTGATTTTAATGCAAAGAATGCAGGGGTGAAACATTTCAACTCCCCTCTATCACCCTGTGGTCAATCCATGTAAAAGGGGGCTTGAGTTATTGGACCTTCTATTAAATAGTAGCCTATCAAACGTAATGGATATTGCAGCTACAAACAATGGGGACAGCCCAATACCCACCTATAGAGGTCATGGCTGCGCCTCAACAATAGATTACGTTTTTATAACGACCACATTAGAAGATTACTTAGTTAAAGCAGAGGTTAAACCATCCACTTTTGGGGATCATAACCCAATTTCAGTTTTATTCAGGGTCGCCCCCAGATGTGGTCCTAGAAAAGAGATAGGGGCCGGTAACTTAGTATCCTCAAATGGACAATTTAGGGGTCAAATGTGAAGGTATTAATAATAGCAGCGTGTTCCAAAAAATAATAAAAACTTATCGATCACTCTGTGAGACTTGTCTTTCGCCCGCTGATCCTAATCCAGAAGTAGTTTCTGCTTTTGTTCAACTATATGCAGGTATTAAAAAATTGTTCTCAAGACCCGCACTTGTACCCAACTCTAACCCTAGGTGGTTTAACAACACTTGCTCGCGGGCAAACAGAGAGCTTAGAGCTGCCCTCTCAGCTACCCCTAGGGATTCTAACCTCATTAGATCACTGAGGCATGAATATAAAAGAGTTACTAAGCTGAGGAAAGACGAGGTCCTAAAAGAACATTGGAACAACTTGGCTTGTGCTGCAAGATTTAACAACTCAAATGGCTTTTGGACAGCGACCAAGTCACTAAGATCATTGGGCAATACACTCACCCCTTTAAGTTGCAATATAACGAGTGAAGCCTGGGTTGCCCACTTTTCCAATATATATGCTGCTACGTCCCAGTGCGAGGATACTGTTGATAATCTCATTGCCTCCCAGAATTCAAATATCATTGTGTGAGGTTGAGGATGCTATTGACCAAAGTCTGGGTAATAAGGCCCCTGGCCCAGACGGGCTTCCTATTGACCTCATAAAATTTAGGTCAGAGTTTTGGGCCCCTCTTTTACTTAATGTTTTTAATAACTTGACAATAACTAAAATTCCCAATACATGGTCTACATCTGTTATTGTTCCAATTTTTATTTTTTTTTAATTTTTTTTTTTTTTTTTTTGAAACCGTTTATTGCAATCTCAAGAATATACAAGTATGGGCCTACAACCTTCCGGCCGGCCGCTAGAATGACAGGAGCATATGACGTACGTTCAAAAACACTTGGCCTTGCAGAGAAGCAGAATCAGGAGGTATCAACGTCGTGGGCCACATCACTCTGACCCCGCAATACGGTTTCATTTTATACAAACAACACGAAAAATCACACCCGCAAGGCAACCCGCAATCGAAAGTAACAGCACGTGCTCCCCGAATGGGGGACCCCAGCCATCCACAGGAGTCTAAAGAGGGGAAGGGGAACAGATCGAGGACTGGGGGAACTCTGTGCCCGGGGCTGGGGAAAGGAGTCAACTAAGGGGACGGGGTTGGTGAGGCAGCAGGCAGCAGTGGTGGCGCGCAGATACCCCCGCGGTAGGCGTTCCAGGGGCCCCATACCTTCACCCATGCCCCAGGCTTACCCCTCGCCACATACACCACCTTTTCTCGGAACATGCACCAATCCATGTGTTCTTTCCAGGCCGACACCGCCGGGGGCCTCTGGGATCCCCACAGTTGAGCAATGTCACGCTTAGCAATCATATATCCCAGAGTCACCCATCGCGTCTGCGGAACCGAGTAGTCAGTTGGTTCCCACACATTCAGCAGGCATCTCCTCGCTTCAGGCAGCAGCGCGACATGCGTAACCACTCGCAGGACCTCATGCACACCACGCCAGAATCGCTCCACCTTCGGGCATTCCCACAAAATATGCAAAAAAGTAGCCAACGCACCACACCCACGCTTACACAACCCATCCTCAGCATAGCCCATACGCAGAAGCCTTGGCCCCGTCATGTAAACCCGGTGGAGTATCTTAAGCTGGACGAAGCGAAGGCGAGCCGGTATGGCCACCTCCTTCGGAGAGGCCACCGCTGAAATCCAGTCCTCGTCGTCCAACTCCAGCCCATCGGCAACCCAAGCCTCGCGGAGGCCAGTCAGCAAGCCCGAGCGGTCATTAATCAATTTTTTGTAAATAAGGGAGATCGTGCTGTCCGGAACGTGGCCGTCCAGCACCCTATCCTCCTGGGGGGAAGACTCCGGGATGGAGGCGACGTCTGGGAAGACGGAGCCCAGTGCGTGACGGACCTGCAAGTACCGAAAGTATTCACTGCCCTGCAGCTGAAACTCCGTCTGCAGCGTCTCGAATGTTTTAAATCCCCCCCTCGTCCAGAGATCCCCCACTTTACTGATGCCTATCGTGTCCCACTTCTCGAAGCCCTTCGAGGTCCACAGGGAGCCCAATCTCTCAGACGCGTACAACGGTGATGCCCGGGTCAAACGGTCCTTCCACCCCATAGCTGCGTTAGCCGCGTGCCATACTCGCACCATGACATGCGTAGGTCCCGTTAGGCGGGGGCCGGGCGCGCCAGAGTAGAGCGCTCGATTATAGTCGCCACCAGGCAGGAGCATCTTGTCCATTTCAAATGCCGGGTTTAAGGCGGGCCCGTAAAGGCCATGGTTAATTGCAGCTAGCTGGGAGGCCCAGTAATACCGTTTAATATCCGGGAGGGCAATCCCCCCGTCGTACCATGGGAGCGTCAACTTCGCCAGGGCAATACGCGGCCTCCCGTCCCAGAACAGGCGGCGCTGTAGACTCTCCACCTCACAGAAATAGCGCGCTGGGACTAAATCCATAGTGTTCTGGAGAGCGTACAGGAAGCGTGGCAACGACATCATCTTAAACAATGCCGCCCGGCCGAGCGGCGAAAGCGGCAGGCGCCGCCAGCGCGCGACGTCCTCCCGCAAGCGCTGGAGGGGGGGAAGCAAATTCCGCTCGTAGCGGGCCTCCGGGTCCAGAGTAATATAAACACCCAGGTACCGAAACCCCTGAGAGGCAATCTGGATCGGACAGCCCCGCGGGAGGACGGGAGCCTCCCCGGAAAGCACATACACACATGATTTAGCCCAGTTGATGACAAGGCCTGAGTTGCGGCCGAAGGAGCACAAAACATCAACCAGGACAATCAGTGATTTACGCGGGGAGGCTAGGTACAAAAGGATATCGTCAGCGTATAGGGACACGCGGTCCTCATACTCGGGGGTCCAACGGAGACCACGGATGGAAGGGTGCCACCGCAGCCACTCCGCCAGGGGTTCCAAGGCCAGCGCGAACAGGAGCGGCGACAAGGGGCAGCCCTGTCGCGTGCCCCGTCCCAGCTCGAATGGGACCGATACTCTTCCATTCACCACCACCTGCGCCAAAGGGCCCGAATACAACAATTTAACCCAGCTGATGAACCCCGGGCCAAATCCAAACTTCGCCAGCATCGCCCAAATGTATGGCCACTCGAGCGTGTCAAACGCCATGGTGGCGTCTAAGGACGCCAATACGGCCGGCTCCCGCACAAACGGGACACGCGCGAGCACCCCGTGCAAGCGCCGCAGATTGAGGGCCGTGTTGCGATGGGGAATAAAGCCGGACTGGTCTTGGTGGACCAGATCGCCCACCACGCCGACCAGCCGACCAGCCGGTTGGCTAGCACCTTGGCAAGGATTTTGGGCTCCGCATTCAAGAGCGAGATGGGCCGATAGGATGTAACCCGGTCCCGGGGTCTCCCTTCCTTGTGGATCACCACGATTGTAGCCAGACGCTGGTCTGGCGGGAGGGAGCCCAGCGAGTGGGCCGCCAGGAACATCGCGCGGAGATGGGGTGCCAGTACATCCGGTCGCAGCTTATACAACTCGATAGGGATGCCGTTCGGGCCCATGGCCTTGCCGGATGCGACCAAGCGTATGGCGAGGGCAATTTCGTCGGAGGTGGGAGCGGTCTCTAACGACACCCTGTCCTCCACCGAAAGGGAAGGCAGCGCGATATCCCTAAGCAGGGCATGAGAATCCTCCTCCGAGCAGGGAGAAACCGGGGAATACACATCGCGGAAATAATCCGCGAAACAAGAGACAATGTCTTCTGGCTCGGTGACACGCACACCATCCATCCTCTCAATCAGCGGGACCACACGACTCGCTCTCTCCTTCTTATCCAACCACGCAAGCAGTTTACCAGCCTTATCACCCACATCATACAGTCGCCCCTGTTGCTCTCTACTGAGGCCCCTGGCCGCTTCCGTGACGAGGGCCCTGTAGGCCGCCTGCTTAAGTTGTAGGACATGTAGTGCAGCATCCGTCACCCCACCCCCTATATCACCCTCCAATTCAGCAATTTCGGCCTCCACCCGGGTCACCTCCTCCTGCTCGTGCCTCCGGGCATGGGAGATAAAGGAGAGGGCCTCCCCTCTAAGAACTGTCTTGAAGGCTTCCCACAGGGAGATAGCCGAAGGGACGGACCCCACATTCTCATCAAAATACCGCTGCAAGGATTTAATCAAATCAGCGCGAATGGTGGGATCGCGCAGGTACCAGGCGTTGATTGGAGCTACCCTGCCCTCCCCCCTCGGGAAGACATCAAAGTGCAACAGGAGCGGGGAGTGATCTGAAATACCCCGCGCCAAATGGCGTACCTCTCCTACCCTCCCCACATAGGCCGCAGGGACAAGGACATAATCAAGCCGAGAGAGGCTACCATGGGCACCCGAGTGGAAAGTGTACTGCAGCTGCGTGGGATGTTTTAAGCGCCAGCAGTCCACCAATCCCAGTGTATCTAGAAAGCCGGACAGCCACGCCTGCGCCCGGGGGAGGTCCCTAGGGGGGTGGCGATCCACGGTCCCAGAAACCACCGCGTTGAAGTCCCCCCCAACCACCAGAAGCCCCCCCGGAAGGTCAAGAAGGAGGCGCCCCAGGTCTGCAAAAGTGGTAGACTGTAACCCCGGTGGGACGTACACTGATACAAAGACAACTACTTTGCCCTCCATTCTCCCCACTAAGACAGTGTAGCGTCCCCTCTCATCATGGCGCACCTCGTCTATTTCCAACGGGAGCGAGTTCTTCACCATGATGCCCACCCCCCGTGAGCCCGACGTGAAGCCCGAGTGGGCCACCAAACGATAGCCACGCCGATTCATGGCACAAAAGGAATTACCAATAAGGTGCGTCTCCTGCAGGAAGACCACATCTGGCGAAGTTCGTTTCAGATACTGCAGGACCACACCTCGCTTGATCCTATCCCCCAGTCCATTAACGTTCCAAGACAATAAAGTCAGGTCCCTACCCCCCATCACGTACAGAAGCCATCATTCGTCCCCCTGAGAGCACCTTAAAAACCCCAATACAATAAAGGGTTTGCCTTGCGGTAAAAACAAACAACACCCCACCCCAACCCACCCATCCCAACAGAACTCCCCCCTCCCTGCACCCCTGCATGAGCCCAAACAGCCCCCCCAAAGTGCAGTGTGCCTGTCGCCCCATAAATGATTAAACTAACTAGTCCCCCAGAGGAGGAGGGAGAGCCCCCAGGAGACCCCGTACTACCTCCACAGGAGGGGAACTTACACGAACAGTCAAAAGTGACGATAATGTTGTCCAGAGCGAGGCCTACTATTAGTCCCTCAGTCCTGATCCGGCGAGCCCTCCCCTCCAACCGCGCCCCCCCACCCCCCCGGCCCCGATCCCCGGGCAAAGAGTCCAACCAGTCCCCGGCCGCTTCTGGACGATCAAAAAAGTGCGTGCGGCCATCCACCTCCACCCGCAACTTAGCTGGAAAAAGCATCGCATACTTGAGGTTCAGGTCCCGTAGACGACGTTTAACTCCGAGAAAGCTCAGTCTCTGCTTCTGGACCGCTGGGGTGAAATCAGGATAGAAGTTTACGTCCATATTGTCGAGTCTGACCGGTCCTTGTAGCCGAGAAGTCTGCAGGATAGCGTCTCTGTCCCGAAAGTTGAAAATCCGGGCAATGAGAGGCCTCGGAGGGGCTCCGGCCTTAGGTCTTCCTCCGGGAACCCTGTGGGCACGTTCCACCGCAAAGAATTTACTCAGCCCCCGGGGCTGGAGATGGGTGAGAATCAGGTCCTCCACAAACAGGTCCGCCGCCGCCTCCTCACGTCCCTCCGGCACCCCGACAATGCGGACATTGTTCCTCCGGGCCCGACCCTCGGAATCTTCCAGTCGACGATCCATCAGGGCGCTCGCCTGGCCAAGCCGGCGCACCTCCTTTTGGAGGGCCGCCACGTCCGTTGTGAGGCCCGAGGTGGTGTGGGCCAAAGAATCGACCCGGTCATTGGTCTTGGATAGATCGGCCCTCACCAGGCCAACATCCACGTGGACCGAGTCAATCTTCTGCGCCAGTGTGTCAAAGCGCTGGTCCACCGAGGCCTTCATCTCGGCGATAGCGCCCATGACATCTCGCAGGGTCAGATCCGCGGGCAGAGCAGGAGCATCAGTCGGGCCCTCAGGGGACCTACGCGGCACCTCAGGAGATCCCTTCTGGAGGGTGCAGCGGTCCATGTTGTTGGACTGATGGGCTGCGCCACGGCGGGTCGATTTCACCTTTGCCCGGTCGCCATCTTGCTTTGTGGACATGGTTTCAGTCCCCAAATCGTGCCAATCACCTCGGAAAAGGCCGACAAACCAGCTCACGGGCTTCGGGGGGGGGCAACCACAGGTCCACAGGATGGATCACAGCCGGCGGGCCGGCAGGGCACCCCAACGAGGCCACACCACCGCACACCGCCCCGCAACCCAACCTCGCCTACGCAGCAAGGAGGGTGCAAAAGCGAAAGTGAAAGTGCGGGGTACGCGAGTCGCCCGGCCCTGCCCGCCGCTGTTGATCACTTTGTCTCCGGATCGCCCCACAACTCCAATCCGGGGGGCCGGCGTGGAGAAGGCCGCAAACCTCACTCGGTGCTCCTGCCGGTGTCCGAGGTCCAATTTGGAAGCGGAAAACGGGTGACACCTCAGCTCGGGCTCACCAACACAGTCCCCTCATCTAGGACAGGATATTGTCAGGATTTATGTAGGAGGTCACGGAGGTCCTCGGGAGCCTCGCACCTACGCGGCCATCTTGGTTGCGCGCTAGATTGTTCCAATTTTTAAAAAGGGTGACAGATCCAACCCGAGTTGTTATAGACCAATTTCTTTAATTGACAATACACTTAAGATATTGGGGAGGGTATTATTCAACAAAATCAGAACCTGGGCCGAGGAGGAAAATATTTTAAACAGATGTCAGCTAGGTTTCAGAAGCAATCTTGGAACGGTGGAACAGTGTCTTAACCTTAATTTGATCATAGGTAAATATACCATAGCTCGACACGGCCCCATCTACCTAGCATTCATGGACCTTACCTCGGCCTTTGATTTTGTTAATAGATCACTGCTCTGGACATGCCTTTTAAACTATGGGTTGGATGAGGACATAGTGCACTTTTTAGCATATTTACACAGGGACCTAAGGGCACGGGTGAGAATTAGCACAGATGGGGAAGTTTCAGGGGACATAGTGGTTGGAAGAGGGGTAAGACAAGGGTGCGTCTTAGCCCCACTCTTGTTTATTTTATATATTAATGAGTTACATAATGTGTTGTCTGACCTGACCACAGATGTCCCAATGATTAATGGTAATAAACTGCCCGCCCTTTTATATGCGGACGACGCGGTTTTAATGGGCCGTACACCTAATGCACTGCGTATATTAGTTAGGGGTTTTGTTGATTTTATGACTGGCCTAAACCTTTGAACGAATTTTAAGAAATCATTTTTAATGTGCTGTGGTCCGAAAAAATGTCTTATTAATGCTATTACTTCTGGTTCTGAAACTTTGCTACGCACACGCACTTTTCCATATTTGGGCCTACAATTTTCAGACAATGGATCCTGGGCATCCCACTTGGCATACGGGCGAAGTAAATTCTTAAAGGCAGTTAATTCAATTCTAAATCTCCCCCAACCGAAAAGAATTGAGGTAGTGTTGTCCCTACTCAAAATCTATAGAACACAGTGTGTACCCACTATAACATATGGGGCCGAAATCTGTGGCTTTATAAATTATAAATTCTAAAAGCATCCAGGTCGAAGAAAATTAATTGTGTAGGAGAATTTTGGGGATACCTATCTCCTCTTCATCCTTTGTCTGTCATAACGAGTTAAAATTATTTTATGTAGAAGATTATATCAGGTCTCGCCTTGCCCTGTTATGGTTGAAGGTTTGGCAAAATCCGGCAGCCTCGCTAACCAGGGAAATTATAGTCGACTGTTTAAAATGTGACAAAGGCGGAGATATACCGTGGCTTGCAGAAGTAAGGGCAAGTTTAACTAGAGTAAATCTTGGTCACATTTTTCATAACCCAGACCAGTTAGAGGGTATTAACAAAAAGACTATCCAAGAAGCTACATATAAATACTACGGGGACATAAGACTCGCACAAGAGCTCTCCAAAGTATCCGTCGCACGTTATATATCAATGGTGGACGACGGAGGCTCCCCCTCCTATTTACCAGTTAGTTAACTTTTAAGAGATATTACCTGCTGGGACCAAAGCTTGCTCTTTCGCCTTAGATCGGGCACATTAAAATATTTGTTGTGCTTCCCCTTAGGCTTCCAGCCCAATATTGAGGAATTGCCTTGCCCTTGCGGCAACTTAGGTAAGCAATCCATGTTACATTTCCTGTTCTTCTGTAATTTCTATCAAAGGTACAGCAAACAAGTTTTGATTCCCTTCTTTAGGGCCAGTGGAATAGCAGACTTCAAGGTTGCTTAAGGGACTATCCTTCAGCTTAATGGGGAAAACTTAACATTTCATGTCTGTACCTTTTTGAAAACGGCTATTCGTTCACGTGCCTCTATGAACCCCTGATAAGTGGATTTGATTGTATCACATGCAACTCTTGGTTTTACGCTGATAAAGAATATACTTTAAGTTTTTTGACCTATGTCCAACATTTGCGGAGTTTTATGTATGGGGTTTAATAGCTTAGTTAATCCTGCGGCTACTCTCCCCCAAAACCATTTGCACTTTGCACTTTGTACTTTATTATATGATGCTGCTATATAATTTGATAAATTTGTTGGCCTCTGTGTCAACTTTATGACGATTCATTGCCCTGTTCTTATATATGCTATAAACTCAGATGATGTTTTTTAATGTAAATGCTTAAGTGATTAACTTTGTGAGAATTGTTTGTGTTTTTATAGACATTTTTTATCCGAATAAATATTATTGAATTGAATTGAATTACTTAAAACCATTCAATTTTACATTAAAAAAAACTCATACAGTTCTTATATGCAGGAGATAAGGCATTAAAAAGACTAAGGTTAATACTAAAAGACTCTAAAAATGGGGGGGATTGATAAAGACACCCTCACGATAATGGTTATCTATGGCGGTCCAATACTGAGGTGTCAGGTCAATCAGGGCATCTCCCCCTCTCTTTTTATAAGAAACGACTAAACTGGTGTTTTCAAAAGTTCACTAGGGACATATAAACTGTTAATGTTAAGCAGAGTGCAATGTTCCTGTCAACAGAAATTAGGAATCAAAAGTTCATCAATTGAACCAGGAGCAAGGTTACAACTCAGCCGGGATGATGGAGATTTACAGCTCTGTAATCTCCCAACATTTTCGCCACTCTGTTTACAAATTTGGTTAACCGAATGTTCAGCTTTGTATTGTCTGGGTTTAGAGCAGCGATTATGGCTTGGCGGCAGGATCGTATTCCGAGGTTGTTCCATTCATCCCGCAATAAAGACCATCTGTCAATGAGCATAGCGGGACATACACAGACTATATGCTCCATAGCTTCGGAGTGATAGCCACACTTCCTGCATTTAATACTAGTGTCGGGCGGCGCCGTTCATGCAGGTTCTTTAAAAAAGGCCATTCTCTCATCCTCAGGGCCATGAACTTTAGTTTCCAGAAAAGTGCAAACTTGCTAGATAAGTAGGATAATTCGACCCCCGGTTTAAAATCAGAGATTATTGCCAAGGCGTGTTTCCTTCTAGACAGTGTTGCCCTATCTGAATGGAAAGACCACAGCCAGACGCTTCTCTTAATGACTGCCTTTAGTGCCGGCTGGGAGGGGTTTGTTCCCCAATACTCCTTGACACTGAGTAGTTGAAGGCAGTAGTCCAGGTGATGCCGCTGTTTATGGCTGAAGTGGAGGTTTGATATTTCGTTCCAGAGTCTGGCCTCCAGGCTGCCCAACCGGGCGTTGCACAGTCTATTGCAGAACTTTATAAATTAACCAGCCTCGACACCATGATGGTCTAATAACCTTAGTTCGAGTTTTACTTGGGCTGGCGAAGCAGATCGTGACTGACAGAAGGCGTGTTACAATTTTTTTGTGGTTAGTTTGTTTAATAAAATACTTATTGCACCCTTCATGATCTCATGCCCGTACGACAGAGAGTTTGTTATCTTTGCCTTGATCACCTTCAGCCTCGGAGCTACACTCGGACCAAGTAATTGTTTCGACAGTTTTGCTGAGGTAACCTCAAGTGTAAGAGCTTTGGCCCTTAATGCATCTTTCTGCTTAGAAAATGAGCACCTGGTGTCAAGGTAAATTCCCAAATACTGATAGTGAGGCACTGATTCCAACTTTGCATTGTTAAAGAACCACCCTCCACGCTGCCGCTTTTGCCTCCCAAAAGAAATTGTTTTTGTTTTAGACAAGTTCAGCTCAAGGAGGTTTCTTGTGGTATAGGGGAGCAGCTCGGCAAGTAGCCTCTGTAGGCCTAATTTTGTGTGACTTAATAGCACACGTTCATTGGCATATAACAAATTAATGATGCGGGTTCCATCTAATTGGGGGGGGTGGCTGTTAACACTGTCATGTATTGGGGATAGATGCGAGATGAACAAATTAAAAAGGAGAGGGGCCAGCACACAGCCTTGTTTGACTCCACTTTTGGTCTCAATCTTCCTGTAAACATGGAAAACTTCTCCCAACTTAATTCTTATCCATGTTTCCGAGTGAAGTTGAATTAAAGCGTATAAAAGGGGCCAGGGGTATTCCCCAGAGCTCAGGTTTTTGCCACAAATGACCCCGGGGCACCCGATCAAAGGCCGCTTTAAAATCAACAAAGATGCAGTGAAGTTGGGTGTGTTGGGCTACCACTTTCTCTATCAAGACGGATAGGGTGAATAAATTAATAGTTGTTCCGGAGTTGGCCACGAAACCGGTCTGGTTAAACGGAAGGTGCTTTGTTGTGTCTGCCCAGGCCAACACCTCTTCCAGTAAAATGCTGGCATAGTATTTGGCCTCGACGTCAAGGAGATCTATCATTCTATAATTGTTAGGGGCATTTCTCATGCCTTTTTTGTAGATAGAATGGATGATAGCAACTTTCCAGGACTCCGGGATGGTATTATTTAGTCTGCAGTGGAGAAACAGGGGGGCCAGGTGGTCTGACCACAGGTCAATGTCTGATTTGAACAGGGCCTGGGGAAGGCCGTTGGGCCCTGGTGCTCCTTCATCCCTGGCTTGCCTAATTGAACGTGAGATCTTGTTTTTTAGTGTCTCTAATGTCAATGGGATCTCCGTCTTTGAGTGATCACTCTTCTCAAGGCCCTAGTTTTTTGGTTCAACCATAACATTGTTGGCTGGGGTGATGAGGCTGGACGAGCTTGGGTGCTTTACTTCTCGGGGTGATGACTCGGGTGGGTGATGAAGGGGGATTGAGGTGGTCATCACTGTTTCTGTGATCATTAAAAAGAGATGATAAAAACTGAGTCCATTCATCTGCGCTAATGTTAGCACTACTATGACCACTTCCACTGTGTGATCCCCTGTTCATGAGAGATCAAAATTGCTTTGTGTTGTGTTCTTGCTTTCATGAACTAGTTTCAGCCAAAACTCGTAAGAGGCTGCTTGTTTGTCCCTATGTTTAGAGGACTTAAAGGCTCTTTGTGCTTGCTTATAATAGGTAAATAAAGTTTTGTTTCCTGGGCTTTTCCTGGACAGACGGAGGGCCTGATTTCTTTGAAGCTTTAGTTTTTTTGTTGCTAATGAGATGCAATTTTGCGTTACATGATGCCAGGTGCTCCTCTTAGTTGGAAATTCATTGAGTAATTGTTTTGGCAGGCTAGCCCAGCCATGAATAACAGAGACGTCTTTGTCTGGTGGGAAACGTAAAAGAGCTCTGCATCTATCTATCATGGAATAGGCAGCTCTATCCGCCCAGTTCATTCTTCTTAGGTTCTCTGTGTGACAGCCTGAGACAGTATGAGCAAGTTCCTGCCGACGTGGAATGCTAGAGGCTAGATTTATAATTTGAGGACGATGGTCGCTCTCACCTTGCGATGTGATATAATAACTCTCCATCAGGGGGAGTATTTCACTCCAGCCTAAAGTAAAGTCTAGAAAAGAGTGAGTTTGACCGTCGGAACGTGTCCAAGCGGGAGGGGTGTCCGTAGGAAAGCGCCCTTTCAATACGGTGTACCCTGCTCTGCTAAGCTGGAGGACTGGGTACTTGTCCAGTTTCAAGAGTCTGTGTCCTACGGGAATTGATTGTGGGGCAAGGTGCTGGGGAACCATTGGGGGAATGATCCCAGTATCCTCTAAAGCATTACAGAACAGGTTTGTATTGAAATCCCCTGAGATGATGCTGGTTATACTGCTGTAATCTCTTAGTAGGTTACAGAAGATGTCTGTCAATTGGTCCATTTTCGATTTTTTCTTAGTGGTTAGCGGAGACATATACACATTGAGGAGGAGCAGCTAGTTGACTGAGGTTGGACTTCCCACCACGATTCCCGCCACCCAATCTATTTTGAATTTTAGATGCATTGAGAGAGTTTAATAGAGGCGTAGATTAAAAGTCCACCGCACGGCCTTCAGAACTTGGATTGTCTAGAGGCAGGTGACAAGAACTCTAAATAGCCTTCAATGGGGATGCTGGATGCTGCCTGGAGAAGTATAATGTCATGTTTTTTTATAAAGCCAAGAGTGACTCCGGATTGACATTTCAAACCCAATCTGTTAACACTCCAGGAACATATTGTTAAACTATGGTTTGAGATGTTTCAATCTTTCCGCATCCGAGATAAAGCTCCTGGTAGCCTTGACCAATCAGCTTCTTGGGTGACTAGCTGAATAGTTGTTTGCTTTGGGGCAGCAGCTGGCGAGCGACTTCTAGCAGACTTTAGAACTGATAAAGGGGCTAGGCTTATGCTAGAAGCATGGGACTGTGTGTTTTCTAGTATTGGAGGATAGCGAGGGACACTGGGCATTGTTTATATTTTGCCCCAGTTTTTAAATTGGTTTGCTTTTAAATGAACCCAATTCCCGTATAGCAGAGGATGCTAGTGTAATTCGAGTTGCTTCTCCTACTTGAGTACCTTCACTGGATATAAATTCAATGGCAATTATGTCTTTTGATTGCAGGCTACTTAGATCCGGGAACAATTTGAAGAGAATATTCCAACGATTAAAATGTCATGAGGGCCTCTTGAGACATATTCTGGGGTTAACAGCAATTTGGTCTCGGAGCTGTTAGTTGCTTGGTTGTGCGCTTCCTCTACTTTTGGGGACTTATTTCACTTAGAGGTTACCACTGGTGCCATCTTGGTTGTACATGTGTTAGACTGGGGGAAATCAGTTCTCGACGATGAGTGATTGGTGATAAAACAGGGGATACACTACACGTTGCCTCCAACAGTTGATGGCTAGATTGGGTTGGTGGATACTGACCATCGAGCACTTTTACTACACTTTTTAGGGCTGATCCATTAACCCCCGCTGATAGTGGACAAGATGCAATGAAATCAGGTAGTAACTTTTGGGGATTAGCGGTCCCAGCTGGCCCTTTGCCAGTTGCTAACTCCTCTGCAGGTAGAAATTGATTGAATCCCTATGTGACATGAGTGAGTGGCTGCAAGGGGAGCCTTAGGGCTTGAGGTGGGTCTGCTGTTGGTGAACTATTCGATTGAAAAAATGCTTTTTGAGGCATTAAAGGTTGCGCTGCTGGTGGCGAACTGGTGTTGGCTTCGAGCGTTATGGGTGATTCCTGTGAAGTCTCGGAGTTATCCTTTGCGAAATAGCTGGTGATAGTGTTTTTAGTTTCCGCTGTTTGTTTATTCTGACTTTTTCGCAATCTTTTTTTTTCCCGCTTCGACAACTGATGAGTTTTATGGTGGGGTGATGGTGCGTCGGGAGATGCGTTGGAATCTAAAGGTGCCTTACTTTGCGGAGAGGGTAGTCGGGGTTGCACTTACGCGAGAGTTGGCCATTCGGCCTTGCCCAAGCTTAGATATGAGGTTGAGGGTTGGGTGGCTCTTGGGACGGAAGCTTGTTAATTTCTGATAAAACTGAGAAGAGGAATTGAGGTAGGGAGGATAAAGAATCAATGATAGGAGAGCAGCAGCATACAGACTGAATGAGTTGGACTTGGGATTGGGCTTTTGTTATCAATAGGTTGAGCGCCTCAAATTTTTGGTCAAACCCAGCTGTGTACGCCGTAAGGGTGTTTATAAGGTCCACCTTCAAGTCAATTTTATCTGAGTGATATGTCAGTGCTGTTGCCGTGGTTTGTAGGGTTTATAGTAATTGTGACCAAAGATCATTTTAAGTCCAGTTTGGGTTCTGAGCAGACTGGGAAGTAGACAAAAAGGCCTCATTTGGGGTGGTTGTTTGGAGGGAAGCTGGTGCAGCTAGAGTGTGAGCGTGAGCAGCCACCGAGTCTAAAGTTTGCTGATCAGAGGCCGGGGGTGCACAGCTGTTACCGAGGACTTCTTTAGATGGAGATTGTACCATTACTGAGAGACCTGGAGACGACAAGCAGCCAGACCCACCAGAGACTGCGCGGATCATTGGCTGAACTAGTATTTGGTGAAAGACTGCCTCAGGAGTGGTTGTAGGGAGATCCAGGAGTGTGTCGGGGTGCTGGGGCTGTGCTTGGGGATTGTTACTGTTGAAAAGTTCCTAAAATAGTCCCTCAATTAGGTCTTTTTTGTTGAGGGGGCTGGGGATTTGTGGGCACTAAGGAACCCAATTTCGGCTCATTGTGCTTTAAGCCTACCAGGCCTGCGTCAGCCCCGTGCAACGTGGATTGAAAAGGGGCCTTGAGAAGGATGAACTGGAGACAAGGGTTGCCAAAATTGGGGCCCGTGTCCTGAGTCTGGGCCCAAATTAAATATAACTATTGGTGTTGATTGCGTGGGGGCAGTTGAAGCTACGGCCGTGGTTGCAGGGGCAGCCTTCGTCTTGATGCTTTTTTGGGGGGGCTTTGTTGAAACTTTCCTCACTCTGCCAGATCTCATTCTTGGGAGCTTCTGCTGATTGGAATACCCCCCGTCTTCCTGCGGTAAGCTCTTAAATGCTGAGCGTGGCTAAAGGCAGCGCTGTTTTTTTTTTCAGTTAAGATGGTCGGAAGGCCGTTGTTATCTGCTAAGATCTAGAGGCAGAGAGCTGACCTGGGAGCCGACCGGAGGACCTGGTTGGGCCTGTTGATTATGATAGCCGGATGAATTGTGTTGGCTGGGCGCCGAAGTTCTGGTGGTTCTGGTTCAGTGGTTCTACTTGTGCTGGATTGCCAGGAGGGTGGCTTAAGGGCGACCTAAGACCTAGGCCAAGGCTTCTTCCAGCAAAAAGACAACCGCGGTGCTGATATTGGCAGGATTGGCGGAGCAAAGTACTGGATGGATTCCAAATCAAATCCGGTCACAGTTGGTAAGGTAATGAATGGCGAGGTCGCATGAAGCTGATGCACTGAGGGGGGCACGGAGGAGCAGAGGCAGGGCAAGCAAGGTACTTGAGGCGGGACTGCAGACTGCACCTGAAACTAATCAGGCCGCCTCCGCAATACCACCGGGGGCACACACTCACTTTGGCCGCCTGCTAAAGGGCGGCCGCGCTTGCCACTGACTGCCCTCTCTCTATCCGCTATCGGAGGTGGACAGGTGGGCGACAGGCAATGGGCAACAGGCGGCAGGCAACAGGAGCGGTGGGGGCGACTGGCTAACGCCCGTACTCATGTACCCAATGGACAAACCAGGCCACTCGTCGCTCCTCGCTCACCTGTCACCTGTCTTGTCTTGGTACAAAAGGGGGTGGTGATGGACGAAGCATCAGAACCAATCAAACACTCACACCCAGTCAACAGATCTGGGTTTGATCCATCACCGTTCTTTAGCCCACTCTGCCACCCCAGTTCTCTCCGTTTGTCTCCAACTCCGATCTGGCTCCTCTCTGCTCTCCGCTGCTGCTGTCTCACTGCCTGCCGGTGAACTGGAAATCCTGGAAATCCTGGAATGGACGAAGTTTATCCAATGTTCTCACAATAGGTTGAAACAATCTTTCCTTTCATCAGGAAACAGTCCTGCAAAGCAGAAAAGCACCCTCATTTATTATGTAATATTTACCCTATGGGGCACTTTACAAATCAATAGAGGTGACCATAGAAAGAGCAGCAGCATGCCTTAGATTATCACAATGAATGCTCACTGAAATAGTTTTTGCTTTGAGAACAGTGTCTTAAATACAAATATGTTTTTTTCCAACTTAACAAAGAAGGAATAATTTGTTCCACTCCTTAAACTAACATGTAGGTATTTATTTCTTGGTGTCTTGCTGTGAAAGCCCTTTCCCCTGCCACCACACACAATACAGTGTGAATATTTACACAAAGCATAATTATGAGGTTTTTATATCTATGAAAATAGGAGTGAATATATGATTCTTGACCAGTTTAACCAATGCAATACGTTAGTTCAAATTTGTACACTTTGCGTATTGAATATAACACCTTTTAATCAATCGGCGAATTATGCAGCAAGTTGTGAATTATATGGCAAGAGAGACAATTGCATTTTTTTACGCAGAACTGCATTTTTGAGGGGCTCTCATAATACACAAGTAAAGGATCCTGAAGAGAAATAGAAACTGCGAAAAACTAATAATAGCATAATAAAATTTGTATATAGCACTTATTAATCCATTATTCGTTATTAACTGGGTTTACTTGTCCTCAATTTAATGGGATTCAATGCCTCTAGCTTCTAAGGGTGTATGGTTGCTAATCAAACACATGGATTGCAGGTCACACCACCAAACACCAGCACACACTTAACTCAATGGGCCATCTTGTCAGTTTTCACATAGGAGCGAAAGCCTAAATATAGGGAAAGGAAAAGAAAACTCAGACTGAAGGTAGTGGCAGCCACAAACAAAACAGGATTAATGCACTTAGGAAAAGTTCAGTAACATCATGTAGTTTTCAATGAAACATTTGCAAGCCAATCTATGAAGGCTTTTCCAGTTATAACTTAAAACAATACCTAGTAGAATAGTTGCATTGCATGTACGCACCAAGGAACCCTCACCAAGGTACTAAGGGGCATATTAACAAGGGCTTTATCTCCGCTTTTTTGGCTTTAAAAGCCAAAGAAGCGGAGATAAAAATACCGCCCTATCAACAACAGGGTGCTAACATGCAAAATCGCATGTTAGCACCCTTTTTCACAACGCTTCCCTTTGCATCTCTAATGAGATGCAAAGTGGGCGTTCCAGAGCAAAATAATAGGTGAAATGCAGCTAAGCGACATTTCTCCTCTTATCAAGCTTCACGCTAACCCCACGGTTAACGCTGCTTTTTTACGTCTGCTAATTTTCAGACTTAGCCATGTAATCCAATGGGAGGTGGATTACATGGCTAAGTCCACCATGGGCTATCAAAAAGGATATCCCTATCCTTGTAGTTTTATCGCTGCATTACCAGCGATAACCTCCCAAAATGCCGCTATCGCTGGATTTTTTATCGCCTAGGCGGTTAGCGTTGTTAATAACGCGATAACCAGGCAATATTATCCAGCGAGGCGTTAAAAAACTTAACGCTAAGCGCCCTTAGCGCTAATTTTCCCTGTTCCTTGTTAATATGCCCCCAAGTGCTATATAAACATTAGGCATTAACAAAACAATACACTGCTGACTAGGCACAGAGTAGAATCGTGAGATAAGTGCTTACTACTCATAAAAGAAACTAGACATTCTTTATGTGCCTAATGTACTCATAATACGAGTGTAATACCAGCCACGGCCTGTGCAGGTAGAAGCGGTGTAACCTTGTGTGTGTGTGGGGGGGGGGGGAGGGCTTTGACCTGCTGCAGAGCTGGGGGCCGATTTCATTGATGGGCACCTGCATGTGCTAAGCGAAATTCGTTTCGCTTTGTTTATTTCGAAGCACACGCAGGTCTCCATCAACCCACCGCAGTGACATCAGCTCGGCAGCATGACAAAGTGCCTGGTAGCCAGTCTAGGGGAGGGGGGGGGGGGGGGGGGGGGGAGGAGGATTTTGACAGACGACAACAAGGGATAATTAAAAAACAATACATTTCGCTCTTACCTGCACGGGCCGCGCTGTGTAATACGTGCACGTTATTTCAAAACGGAGTCTTCGAACATTGGCCTTACAAAGTAATTGCTGGAGGAATGAAATAGGGCTTGCCACACAAATCAAGTGAATTCCCACAGACTAGTAACTTTTTCAGCATTAAATGGGGTTTTGCAAAGCCCATCCGATATTTTTTTTAAATGTCTAAGAGCTTGTATCATGTTGCCTAAAGGCATGACAACAATGGATTACCTATTAATATGTCAGACATATAAAAGTACAAAACAAGGCACTAGCACACGATAGGAGATAATTAGTGCTCGATTCATAAAATATAATACTAATACTAATAATAATGACGATAATAACAATAAAAAACAATAAAAACAATAATAATAAATCCATCCATATATGCATACATACTTACATACATACATAGTCAGGTCTAAAGTTTGGGGTTGCTTCACTCCAAGGCATCCTGATTTAGATTTCAGATCATGTCTCTTCAACCACTCTGCACATCATATCCCTTTTTTTTCACACAAGTTTTTTTTCATCCCTACATTCTTCATTTGGCACTGTTGTCCTACATTTCTTTTTCTATGTTCTTTCCTCCTTTTCTGACTTTCTTCCTCTTGCTCAGGTTCACGGTGAGAAGGTAAAAAGTAAGTAGCGAGGATCCCTTAACAAAGGAAGATTTCATTTCTAATCACTTATATATAATGAGAAAACTGCTTGCATGACACAGCATCATGTTTTTGGTCCTACATCACTGAAGAGATATTCTGAATATTAGCTGAACTTAACATCCCTTCAAATTCCCAACCTACAGTTATTACTTCTAACCCATAAAGAGAAGATATGGCCTATTATGTTGTCTCTATTTTGCAAAAATAAATCAATGCTGGAGAGGTACAGTTCCCTCTGTTTAAAAAAAATATATATTTTAATATTTTATTCATTTTGATTTCATGATTGTTACAAAATCATTTCATCTTACTTCAACAAATATATACTGATTTCACATGAATTACATTTAGGGCCTGGTTATGACTTTTGGCGGTGAGGAAGCGGGTGGCAGGCGATCGCCGCACCCCGCACCGCCAACATTTACTGCCACACGACTGCCAGATTATAAGTAGGACACTGGGAAAGAGGGTTGCTATTTCGCCTATGGGCAGGCACTATGAAATATTTACTATGTTTCCCTTTCGGCTATACTGCTGATCTAGATGCACTGCTCTGCCCATGCAACGCACATAGTAATCAAACAATGTTGCATTTTTTATTCTATTGTAGTTTTTATTCTAAATTCACAAAAGGCTTTTTGATACCTCTTTTTAAAAAACTTGCTATTTACGACTTCAGGGTAGCCTACACAGAAGTGTTTAAATTGGAGATGATGAACTAATCTTCCGCGTTGGTTCATTCCTGAAGTCAGCTGTACGGTCATGCAGAACTATGTATGACCAATGAAGGTGGCCAGAACTGTATATCATTGTAATGTTGTTAAACGCACCCTATCGATTCTGAATATATGATACAACCCGTAAATTGTGGTCCATTTTAGTCACTGTTTTAAATTGTTATCCTTCTATGTATGGATTGTTTTTATTCTTTTTGTTGTGCTTTTATGTTATGTTAAAACGGGATTTTTATAGCGCACGGCTACTCCGAGGAGTGTCCCGGCGCTTTAGCAAAAACCCGTGAGGTAGAACAGGGTAGATGGAGCAGCCAAAGATTACTGAGAGAAAAGCCATGTTTTCAGCTCTTTTCGGAAGGTCAGCAAGTTATTGACTTTCCTCAAGGAGACGGGTAGAGCATTCCAACATTGGGGTGCCAGATGACGAAAAGAGCGACCTCCAATTCTAGCCCGTTTGATGGAAGGGACAGTGGATATTCTATATTCGAAAAAAGATATTTTGAATTGAATTACAAGTATTTTTGTGGTCTGGTGCGTGGGCAGAGTGGCAGTCCCACTGCAGTGCTGTTTAAAGGCTCCTTGTGAGCCTTAAACAACGCGTCAGTCGGACTGCCAGTGCATGTTCCTGCATGGGAAGGAATGCACCATGTCGTGCATTCCTTCCCTTGCAGGATCTGGGGGTGCAAAAGTACAGGATGGCACAACATGTGCCCTCCTGCATGCACCCCCGTGCACAGGGCAAGAGGGGGCCCTGTTGGACCCCCTTTCTTCCTCAATGCCAGCAGTTACAGGGGGGAAGAACCTCTATTTATTTATTTATTTATAGCATTTGTAGAGCGCACTGCAACCCTACGGGCATCCTGGCGCTAGGTACATATAGCTAAGAACCCTGTGGAACAGACGAGGACAGTGGACAAGAGCAACTACCGCTGGTGGTGAGGAAAGTCGTAAGATGCTTGGTGGTGCCTCAGGCACCACCCAGCATATTGTGGCCCACAGACCACTGCAGGACTGCCAAGGAACGTGGTTCCCTGGCAGTTGCGGTGCTGCAATTGCGGTCCGACTGCCAAAGTCCTAATAGGGTGCTCAGACGAATGGTGCGGCGGGGGCTGGACCACTCCCGCCCCTCCCTAGCAAGTCTGGTGGTCCTCGGACTGCCCAACTCGTAATCAGGCCCTAAATGATTAATGTTAATTTGGGTGCTCCCTGGTGTTCTTTATTAAAGATACATGAATGGCTAATAGATAATTAAACTGAAAATCTTTCTAAAGCCATCACATAAAATCCTGACATCCTTCCAGTCTGACTGTCTAACTACCAAACCTCCTAACATCTCTGCTACCTCTTCCGATAAGTGCAAAAAGAACAATTGATGGACTCGAAACAAGCATCCTAGGTCCAATTTCGAGGTTTCACTACTCATCAGCCAGGATAACTTGACTCCAGTGGAATGGAGAGCATGGGACCCACGTCTGGGCATACCCGTCCCACTCAGGGTGACAAATGCAAAAAGATCAATTGATGGACAGAATGCAGAACAATGTCATACATTCACCCCAGTACAGAGATCTGGGCCTAAATCCATCAGTTGTTTACTCACCATGACATTCCAGTTTGGACCCAGCCATATGCAAATCAGTCTTGACCCTGCACCCAATGGGAACAGTCCAACCCGAACTGCCAAGGGAGGTCCTCCCTGGACTGGAAACAAGCATCCTAGGACTGGTTTCCGGGTTTCACCCCTCTTCAGCCAGGATAGCTTGATTCCAGTGGCATGGAGAGCACGGGACCCACGTCTGGGCATAACCGTCCCACTCGGGGTGACAAATGTAAAAAAAACAATTGATGGACAGAATGCAGAACAATGTCATACATTCACCCCAATACAGAGATCTGGGCCTAAATCCATCGTTTTTTTGCTCACCATGCCATTCCAGATTGGACCCAGCCATTTGTGTGTCTTTTGACCTCTTC
The DNA here is from genome assembly GCF_964204655.1 of Triturus cristatus. Taxonomy (NCBI): domain Eukaryota; kingdom Metazoa; phylum Chordata; class Amphibia; order Caudata; family Salamandridae; genus Triturus; species Triturus cristatus. The sequence continues at coordinate 257,318,257 of NC_140586.1, forward strand.
TGATAAGGCCAACTATTGGAAAAAAAAACAATTTCAGGAACTTCCAGTATGACAGGGTGGGTTGATGATGAGTTCATATTCTGTAAAGACCTTGAAACATGCCAAAGCAAACCCCCGAGAAATAAGGAAAGCAAGAACCTGCTTCAAATTCCTGATTAGGAAGAAAAGCAAAAGGCATGAAAGGCCCTGGAAAAAACAGAGCTTGAAACAAACTCTGGATCTTCTGGCAGAAAATAGGCAATTGTGTTGGGGCAAAAAGGAACATCCTAGGAGCAAATATGTTAGATGGAGTCTTTAGTAACCACTTCTTCTCTGTATTTGGATCAACAGATCAGTCCTCTAAATGCAATCTCAAAAGTGTCTTGGAGGCTTCACCAGACGCTAGTGGAACATACCTGACCAGCAGAATATCCCTCATGGAACACATTTTCAGGCAGGACCAAATACTAACAGCAATAAAGCACCTCGACAAGGGAAATACCCAGGTCCGAATATATTTCCAGCAAAGATCTTCAAATTCTCCAGGAATCTCCCATCACAGATGAACATTGGTCATATTGTTGTGATCGGTTTGCGGCCCGTTTGCCTAACTATAGATTGAGACTCATACACTTTAAGTTTCTCCATCAACTGTACCGCACACCGCTGCAGCTGCAGTGCATGGGACTACTGGTGGAGGCATGTTGTGTGAGATGTCAATCGTCCCAGGCTTCCTTTGCGCACCTTGCATGGGCCTGCCTGGCAGTGATGACCTATTGCCATTCAGTGTGCCATATTCTCCAGCAGACAACTGGACATCTCATACTGATGACACCACTAGTGTGCCTTTTAGGCTATGTCAGAGACATTCCCCCTGATACTCGTTGACTCACCGCTATGCTTCTGGTATTGGCTAAACGCCGAGTTTCCATGCACTGGCGGAGGAACCCTGCGCCCAGGGTTGAGGTGAGGTTTGTGGACGCAGCCCACAGACAGGCGCAATTGGCAAACTATTGGGAATTAATGCCCCAAACATCTAGTTTGAAAGACATTTGGGAACCATTTCACTTGTACTTACAACAATGAGACCCTGCTTCCGAGGAGGCAGTACCCCTCTAAGTGGATCTACATGGGCTGGAGTGTGCGACATTTGATTTGGTGCAATGATACACGTCCCAGCATTCAGTAAGGGGCTGAGCTTCATTACGTCCTGTCCTTAATTCTTTGAATGATTGCTGTTGTCACATTGATATTTCAGATGCTGCTTTTTAATGCCATCTCAATATGTCTGTTGTATTGACCTGACATCGCTTCCCCTCCTTTACCCCTTCTTCCTGAAAGTGTAGCATGCTAAAGAAAATGCCACTCTACATAGCTTTCCTGCATTTCAAAGCAGCCTTTAACCCCATACCAAAGCTGAGGCTCTGAAAAAAGCTACAATTCATGTGCCTGTAGCCAGCCCTACTATCTCTCATCAGGATGCTGTATACCAACACCACACAAGTTAGGCTAAATCAGAAAGGCCTATCGAGGGAGAAAATTGCAATGCCAGACAGAGAAAAACAAGGTTGTTTACTTGAACCACTATTATTCTCATTGTACAGAAATGAACTATACAGGGAAATGCTGAAAGCCTCTCTGGATCTTCTGACATACAAAACTTTCCTGGTATCTGCACCGTGATAGCCAGATGACTCCGTCCTGTTTACACAAACACTGAAGAGCCTTCAAGTCCAATTTAGAGCAATGCCAAAGTACTGTCAGTAGTACAGACTGAATATAAACACCCAAAAGACAAAGATCATGATGTTCAGGAGCAACAGGAAGGCAACAAAAAACTGGAGCAGGTAAACACATTTAGGTACCTGGGCTTAACTATCTCAAACAACCTCCTGTGGGACTAAAGCATCAAGAGGGCAGTCTAGAAGTCATAAGACTCCTCTAATGCAATCCTCGTAGCTGAGATTAATTAAAGCATTACTTCCATCATCTTGTTGTTTTTTGCAGTAACTGCGCTAAGTGTGACAAACATGCGCATTACATAGGTCCTGTGCTCACTGTGCCATAGAACTCAAGCTATAGCTCACAGATGAGATCTAAGTAGACCAAAACCGGTCTGAGGTTGCATATATTCTCCATCTGAAGGGGATCTGTCCTAGGAGTTCAGGCTGGACTGTCCCTATTGGAGTAGGACCAAGACTAATTTGCTTAAGATGAGTGTTTGTCAAGAATGGCCCAGTGAGTGAAAAACAATTGTCTAGAATGCAGCCCAGAGCAACCACCCGAGGCTAAAATTAATTCAAGCATTTCTTCCATTGCCTTAATGGTTTTTGAAGTAACACAATGAGCAAAAAGACTTTTCACAAGGTTGTCTGGGCGTAGGAGCTAGTATCTAGGTTAAACCTTGAAAAGTTAAGCATTGCATTAAAAGGTGAGGGTAAACATCATCATATGTACTAAGATATGGTGCTGTTTTACTAATTCTCAGTGGTGACACACTTTAGGCTGCAATGAACCAATTAACACAGCCCTGCACCATAATGTAAGGGTGTGTGAGTTTTGACAAACCTACGTTTTGTACTATAAGGTTATATTACCAGTACAATATATCTATGTTTTAATGCTTTTACCACTTTGTGTGTGTGCTGTACAGTGCACTCACATGAAAAGTTGGAAAAATGTGAGCCTTAAAAGTGACTCCACTGTTATGCTCCCCTCAAGGATGCATACATTTTGTCAAAATTTCTGTCTACAAATGTTTATAGATAGAGATTTACATAAAAACCACAGGAATGCCCACCTACCACCCATTGTTTGCCTGCTTGATGAAATTTTGGGCAAAGCAGCTTAAAGCAATGCAGAGCATTAGTTTGCATTATTTTAGGCAACTTTCTAAAGCAACAGAGGCCCTGATTACGATGTCAATTGGACGAGCGTTCAACCGACATTGCAGTGGAAACGGACCCGCCGACAGGGAGTCGGCCATCCCGCTTCCACAATTATGATGCGATCACCTTCACAATGGTCCAAAAGTGTATATTTTCTTTTGAGACCTGTGCTGCGGGTTGCAGCACCAGGCTCAATAGAAGATATACACATACAAAACATCCATGCACCGTGTGGCATGCACCATGCGGTGCCTGCCACTTGGTGCAGGAATATGTTTAGGGGGCACCATAGGTGTCCCCCAGACCACATAGCGGAGGGCCAGGGGGGAAGGGGGCCCTGCTCATGGCCCCCAAAAGTCACTTTCTGCCTGCCTTTTTATGGCAGGTCGGCCCCTGTGAAAGGGCATGTTGAAAGCAACATCGTAATCCTGACGGCAGGGCCGAGGCTGGCTCCGCTGTCATTTTTGGATTACTATTCCTCCGCGGCCCCAACAGGGTCTGTGAGCCTGTCGGAAGTGGAGCGGAATTCCCTCACTGGTTGCCCTCCGGCTGCCAGTCACATAATACGACGGTCGGACGGAAACCTTTGATGTCGTGCGGAAAGCCTCCGAGGAGCTGTCGGATGGCTTTCCGCCCGACATCATAATCAGGTCTAGAGTAATTTACTCCGTCACCCTGGCAGATTAATTGCTGCTGCTAAACTATAAATCAGGCAATGTGTCTCAAGCTTACACTGTAGAGCACAGGTAGACTGTCTTGAGAACTTTGCTATAGAAAAGAGCACCATCTCCTTTTCCTCGTTGAATGTAATGTGTACATTGAAGAAATCAATAACTATTGGATTTCCAACACTTTACAAGTAAATGGATAACGTTAAATTGTCAAAGGTGTCTGTAGCTTTATTACACCTGTGGATGCACATTAGACACCATTGGTTGATCCCATCTTTGGCCAATCCTGTTCATAAAAGGGTGCTGATCTCCCAAGTTTTGCTGAGACCTAATGAGAGTACCAGGTTATAGTGCGGTATGAGAATCAGGGCAAAATAAGAGATTCCTTATCTATAACAATTGTGACAAGCCTATCCTGTAGGTCTTTTCAAATCAGAATGTAATTTTTTTTGAAGTAATGTATTCTATATTTATTTTATTATAATATTCTACTTTTCTCCAATTTCTTTCCGTTGAGCAAACACGTCTCCAAAAATGAGGTCTAAAGTTTCTCAGGTTCTTGAGCAAGTAACTAATCATTCTTTTCTTTTCTTTGCATTCCTAATTTGCTGAGTATGTTTTTTTACATTACTACAGTTCCCAGAATGCAAAATAAGAAATCAGACTGGATAATCTTCTCATGCTGAATTTAGGTACTTTGAGAACTCTCTGCTAAGCATGGGTGTACACGAATCAATCCATGACAAATGTTAGGGCTATCAACTATCTATCCATGGTTTTAATTAAGAATTATTACATTTAAGTAGTTTATATATGTCATGGAAATTCTCTAAATATCACATTTAACAGAAATCCGTGCGGCCACAGAAGTATTCTTGCATGAAGGCGCTATAAAAATGGGCTCTAAATTAAGGCAGGTGACCAAGTCAATGGGAAACATAGGTAACAATATTAGGCAATTGGAATATTTATTGAGATGGAGATAAACCGATATCTACATGCCACAACTCTCATTTGGTGAGATACGTCAAAGCAAATACCCAGAGGTTTGAGTATTGTGCATGGCACAGAAACCAATTTAGTGCAACACTAATAAAAAAAGAAAAATCGTAGAACACTGATATGCAACAATACATATTTTTGGGATTTGATATTAATAAGAATCTATCATTGGGGAAGAGTAATGGATATACTTTGCACTGGTCCAGTTGCGAACCTATAGAGTTCACCAAACAAATCGTGACCAAGTGCTATCAATTGGGGAGAGGAGTTGGCCTAACGGTTATGGTGGTCGACCTCGAATCTGGGGAACTGGGTTCGAGTCTCAGCAATGACGCTGAACATCCTGTGATTCTGGGCAAATCACTTCATCTCCCCGTGCCTAACAAAAATGAATGTGTCCTCATGTAATGCAACTGGTGCTATGTAAAGTGCTCTGATACCCGATTCGGGTCAAGTTTGCGCTATATAAAACTTTGTAAAATAAAGAATCTAATTTAACCTGTTTTGAGGGATCCAGTCCCCACGATATTATGTTAGAAGCCTGTGCTCAACTTACATTGGAAATACAAAATCTCCTTAGGGTGGAGCGTAAAGGAGCACAAACACGCAGCCAGGGTTGGTTTGATACAAAATGTACGAAAGCTTATACTAAAGTAAAGACGGCTCTTCATAAATCTGTAAGGGACAGTGTGGAAATTCGGGAGTGCAGGAGGGAATATAACCAAGCACTAAAAACACGCAAAAAAAAGCTAAAAGAGAATGCTTGGGCTACCCTTTATGAAGCCTCGCGGAACAAAGATAGTACTGCCTTTTAGTGGGCGGTGAATGCTTTTTTTACTGTCCCTAATAAACCGTCGATAGAGGATGCGATTGATGAAAAGCAATGGGTGGACTTCTTTTCTAAGGTCTATAATTCTTATACAGATTAAGTAAGTTTAATGTCCCCTTGTAGACAGCTGGGAGCCATTTCCTATGAAATACCTCCTTTAGACCTTTATTTTACACATGATGAGGTCATAGGTGCAATCAATGAGAGTAATGGCGGCAAGGCTCCTGGCCCAGACGGTGTACCAATTCACATGTGTAAATCAAATCTGCCCATCTGGGCTCCTTTATTGACACGGGTACTGCATGCTTGTTGCTCAGAGGGTTTTATTAAGACCTGGTCCGAGTCTAATATAGTACCCATTTTTAGGTCTCTCCTGAGTTGCAGCGCATGCGCTGCCCGCTTGCGAAATCTATAGCCGTTGGTTTTCTGTCTGGTTTCTTTGGAAGTGAGGTTGGTGTCCGCCCTGTCTCCCTTAGGCCCCGCCCACCCGGACTGGACTCGTCGTCTGTTAACATCAGGCCTCTGTCCTGGGCATACCCTTTCCAAAGACGCTCATTAAGCGTACGTCATAGTGGCACACAAGGACACAAGCACTGTAGAATTCAGCTCAAGCTTATGATTAGCAACATCTCATTAACAAAATCTGCAGGGAAAAGTTTGTTCTTGAACCTCCTCTGGAAGCTGCCAGTGAAGTGTCCGAGAAGGTCCCGTGCGCTCCGGGGCGGTCCCGCTACCTAAGGCTCTGCACATCATCCACCGCGGAGCAGCAGGTCTGGGCCTCTGGAGGGCACCTATTTAAGAACGCGCCGTGTATTCTGTCGGAAAAGTAGGTTGGCGAGTTAATGTGCCTGCTGTGGCTGAGCTCTGTGCTCACCATCAAGTCACCAGTTTGATTAGTGAGGCCGACATAGCCTTCCAACTTTCTGATGTGATAAAACGAGTTTCCTAGCGTTCATCAGCACCTAAGTTTTACAGTCGAATAAAGATGCAAGACTGCGATAGTAAGCGCTATATGAAACGTTACTATCGGCTGGTGAAGGGTGCACTTGTTGCTTTCCTTTGAGTGCTTTCAGTGTGGTATTGTGCTTTTGTATTGTCATGTGACTGACGCTCTTGCTGTAAACTGCTGCTGGGGCTGATGGTATAAAACGTACATTTCTTGAGCCTCTACAGTCTAAATTATTTTACTGGGGAAGGTGAACTATTGCTTGCGAGAGTCGTTTATGTCCTTCACTCCTTAAATTTAGTTTTATTTTTGATAACTGGTAATATAGCAACTCCCGTGTTAAATGTTATCTGTTGTAGCGGAATGAGCAGTTGAGACACCCCTGGCAACATTCCAGCCCGTGGTCTGCAATTTGCATGCTATGTTGCTACAGCAAGCGCTCAACCCACTGTAGTGTTCCACTAGCTGTCTATGCAAGCACATCCCAAGTAGGGGTGGGCGGAATTTGCGAAATTCACTTTCGCAATTTATCGCGAAAATTTTAAAAATCTCCGCAAACACGTGGAAATATCGCGAAGATGCAGAAGTTTTTTTCCCGCCCGTTCGCGGTATTTTCTGCGTGGTCGCGGCTCGCCAACTTACCCATGCGGTTGGTCGCGGGCGCGGCCATCTTGTTTTCACTTGTCTCGCGGTGCATGATCGCGAGAAGAAAGACGTGATCGCGCGACGCATGACGTTACTGCGGGCGCGAACTGTCGCGAGACAGCACAAATGGCTACAAACAATCCAACATCTCATGGAGAACGCGACCGGATCGGGAAAACTTGTCGGCGAACGTGGGGATTCAGGTAAGGCGATCGCGCGCACGCGAGAATGTATTATTTTAAATCGCGAGCAAGAAACAAATTATCGCTAAGCTGCGGAATGCGGAAATTGTGACATTTTCGCGCTTTCCGCGGAACGCGAAAATGCCAAATTATCGCAATTTCCGCGAACGGAACGGAATTTTGGCCCAGGCCTAATCCCAAGCATGCCCTGGTCCAGGAATCGCAGGAACGGAACTCAGCAGATAAGGCTTTCCCTTCCGACAACGAATGACCACATTGCCAAAACACTCTTTTTTTGGCGCTGCTCGATAAGAGAGAAACGGTTTGCTTTGAGGAGCGGTGAATATTTACTGTACTTCTCTGCACAAGGACCGCCGTTTACTTTTCCTCATCTCTTTTGGTGGAGGTGGACTTTCGAATCTTCACTGCTGGACTTTAGAAGCTTTACTCGTGAAAGGGCCAGTGTCATTTAATGAAAAAATAGAAGCAGTTCCACTAGAATTATGCGGCAGGGATGACTCAAATTATGCAGCAGATTTGAGTAAATCATGTAGCGCGAAAAGGTAAATCGCATTGGGGCATATTATCAAGCCAGGCAATAAAATTATCGCCACTTTAGCGGCAGAAAACTGCCGCTAAAACGGCGACAATGTCCTTCACATCTAACATGGGCTTCAATTGGAATTCCATAGAGCATATTATCAAGCCCATTATCGCCGTTTTAGCGGCAGTTTTCTGCCGCTAAAGTGGCGATAATTTTATCGCCTGGCTTGATAATATGCCCCTTAGTGTAGTTACCACCCGATTCGTTGATGTTAAAAGTAAGTTACAGCTTCTCTTCCATGCCCAGCCCCTCCCCAATCCTAACTGAGCACACATGCTTCTTGTTTTTCTCCTTGCTGACAACTTCTTCATCCAACACAGAAAGAAGTAGCACGGTAACCGTTTTACCGTGCGTAGGACGTCTTTTGGGCCCTAAAGGGGGGGGCAGCACAGACCACAGGCTAGCTTGTTGGTGTGAAAAAGGCCGCTTTATTGGAAACAGGTGCATCTTACATAAAACATACCTTGGCCTGTGCCGTACAAAACTAATCCTCACTAAATATATCCTTCCTATCTGGCCCCCCACCCCCTCCCCTAAAATTGTTTTCCCCCCTGCAACCATCATAACACAACTTACAATTCCTAACTTTCCTACCCTACCTAACTAGGTAACTTCTTATGCTATATCCCACCGTAACCATAACTCAGTATATAACCCCCATGACCTAGGAAAAACGCCCCCAAATTCTTGCGCACCACACCAGCACCTGTTCCAGCGACAACCCCCCAACAAAGCATTTTCCCCCCGATGCACCTGTCCCCAAGAAAACCACCCCGACTGCCAAGCCATAACCGACACCCCCACCCCCAAAAAAGGGGTGGGGCGCCCACAAAATCTTAGGGAGGGAGGGCGGGACAAAGCTCGCGCCACCAAAAACCCAGCCGGCCGTTGTGTCACGATCCACCGAAATGGTGAGTCGCCACACAAAATGGCCGGCTAAATAGTCCCCCAACCCAAAAGGAGCCCAACCAAAGCCCAACCAGCCCAAGTTGCCCAAATACTGCCCAACCCACCCCCGTGCTCCGGCTGCCCCCCCGGCCCGAAACCCCCCAGGGGGGCGAGCCTCCCGCTAGTCGGCCCTCCCCCCAAAGCCCTATTTGGCCCTAAAGGGGGGGCAGCACAGACCACAGGCTAGCATGTTGGTGTGAAAAAGGCCGCTTTATTGGAAACAGGTGCACCTTACATAAAACATACCTTGGCCTGTGCCGTACAAAACTAATCCTCACTAAATATATCCTTCCTATCTGGCCCCCCACCCCCTCCCCTAAAATTGTTTTCCCCCCTGCAACCATCATAACACAACTTACAATTCCTAACTCTCCTACCCTACCTAACTAGGTAACTTCTTATGCTCTATCCCACCGTAACCATAACTCAGTATATGTCCCCCACGACCTAGGAAAAATGCCACTCGAAAGCCGGAACTGCCGGCTTTCGACCCCCCCTTTAGGCCTCCTGACGCCTCGGGTACCTGCACACGCCCATTGCCCTGTCCAACGCCTCCTTCAGCTGAATAATATATAGCTCCAGGCCATACCGAGACAAATGCACCCGTCTTCTCTAAAAAAATACACTGCCGCATAGCGTAATTCCGGGTGTTCCATCCTACCTATCCCCTCCCTGTCACAAAAAACCCGCATGTCCCTGTTAATCTTCCGGCGCGCCCTTTCTATGGCCGCCGGGCGCGCAGCCCCCCTCCAAATTCTCCGCGGAATGAATTCTGACCAAATTATGTAGCAACCTGACCACTGTGCCCGAATCTCCAGCAGATCCCTTTTCATCTGCTTCAACAGCGCCAGGCCTTTGCACTGCACCAAATCATTTTCCCCTAATTGGATGGCCAAAACATCAGGACACACTCCGCCTTTCACCGCCCTGTTCAGTACCGAAAAAAGCTCATGCCATCTCATACCCCCTGTCCCCTGCCACTGACATCGAAACAACCTAGGATCCAAGTCTAGATTTAGGTTCTTGCTCTTGTCCCATTCATATCGTTCCGCTCGCTTGACGAAAGAGTGGCCCAGGATGAGGATGGACAACCCGGCCACGTCCGGCCCCGCCACCGCACCTGGAAAGAGACACATGTCAGTACAAAGGAAGTACTCCACCTACTTTCCCCCACCTCTGAAGCCTGCGCCCGAACGTATGTCTGGTAACAATCTGACTTCCACCTCCCCAAATGCATAATGTCCTCCCTCCCCCACCCCTTGCGAGCCGCATCGGTTGCTGCCCCTATCCGAAAAGAATGCGTCCCGAAAAATGTAGGCTTCTCACCCATGCTGAGCAGGGCGTGCCGCAGGACCCATAGCAACTGGGCCGCCGTCACCCGTTCCCCCGTGACCCGGCAAAATATTTCCCCCTCCACCGACCGCAACCGGGATGCCAACCTCCCCCCCCACACCGCCGGGCAGATGTCCTGCTCCAATGCGGGCCCCCGAAACATCCAGCTCCCCTCACCCGCTGATCTGTCTTCGAGCGCTGCAAGCAAACCGCCACCTCCCCGGCCCGCAACTCCACCGCCTCCCAGCACACCCCTGGCTTCTCCCTCTGCCCCACCAGCTCGGACACCCTGAAAGCCCCAAAATACATCTACGACATAAGAGTGAAAAACAACAGAATTTCTTCCCGATTATGGCAGAAACCAGGCAGGCGCTGTAGCACACTCCTTCGCAAGCGCCCTGTGATAGGACGACGCTGACGAGCCGTGGCCCCTCGTTCTTGCACCCAGCCCTCCAGTAAGCAGGCGCCCAACTCCCCCGCTGACGGCGCATAGCCCCACCACAACTTCCCCATAAACGCTATGGCCGACAACTTTCCCGCAATCGTCGCCTTCGACATCCCCTTGTCCATCAATGTCAGCATGAACTGCACAACCTGCTCACACCGAACCCCCCCGATCACCCTGCCACCCCGCCACACCGTCCACGAACTCCCGCCACGCCTGCTCGTATGTCCTCCACGTTGACCTGGCCACCGACCCTCTTACCAGTTGTACGACCCTTTCTCTCCTACCGACCACATCCCTGCCGGCACCGTCGTCTTGCATTCGACCGCCTCCGTGGCTAGCCCATGGAACCTCTGCCACTGTGAATGAGACAAAGCATCCGCAATGTCATTGTCCACCCCGCCACACAAAATGGCCGGCTAAATAGTCCCCCAACCCAAAAGGAGCCCAACCAAAGCCCAACCAGCCCAAGTTGCCCAAATACTGCCCAACCCGCCTATATGCTCCGGCTGCCCCCCCGGCCCGAAACCCCCCAGGGGGGCGAGCCTCCCGCTGGTCGGCCCTCCCCCCAAAGCCCTATTTGGCCCTAAAGGGGGGGCAGCACAGACCACAGGCTAGCATGTTGGTGTGAAAAAGGCCGCTTTATTGGAAACAGGTGCACCTTACATAAAACATACCTTGGCCTGTGCCGTACAAAACTAATCCTCACTAAATATATCCTTCCTATCTGGCCCCCCACCCCCTCCCCTAAAATTGTTTTCCCCCCTGCAACCATCATAACACAACTTACAATTCCTAACTTTCCTACCCTACCTAACTAGGTAACTTCTTATGCTCTATCCCACCGTAACCATAACTCAGTATATGTCTCCCACGACCTAGGAAAAACGCCACTCGAAAGCCGGAACTGCCGGCTTTCGACCCCCCCTTTAGGCCTCCTGACGCCTCGGGTACCTGCACACGCCCATTGCCCTGTCCAACGCCTCCTTCAGCTGAATAATATATAGCTCCAGGCCATACCGAGACAAATGCACCCGTCTTCTCTAAAAAAATACACTGCCGCATAGCGTAATTCCGGGTGTTCCATCCTACCTATCCCCTCCCTGTCACAAAAAACCCGCATGTCCCTGTTAATCTTCCGGCGCGCCCTATCTATGGCCGCCAGGCACGCAGCCCCCCTCCAAATTCTCAGCGGAATGAATTCTGACCAAATTATGTAGCAACCTGACCACTGTGCCCGAATCTCCAGCAGATCCCTTTTCATCTGCTTCAACAGCGCCAGGCCTTTGCACTGCACCAAATCATTTTCCCCTAATTGGATGGCCAAAACATCAGGACACACTCCGCCTTTCACCGCCCTGTTCAGTACCGGAAAAAGCTCATGCCATCTCATACCCCCTGTCCCCTGCCACTGACATCGAAACAACCTAGGATCCAAGTCTAAATTTAGGTTCTTGCTCTTGTCCCATTCATATCGTTCCGCTCGCTTGACGAAAGAGTGGCCCAGGATGAGGATGGACAACCCGGCCACGTCCGGCCCCACCACCGCACCTGGAAAGAGACACATGTCAGTACAAAGGAAGTACTCCACCTACTTTCCCCTACCTCTGAAGCCTGCGCCCGAACGTATGTCTGGTAACAATCCGACTTCCACCTCCCCAAATGCATAATGTCCTCCCTCCCCCACCCCTGGCGAGCCGCATCGGTTGCTGCCCCTATGCGAAAAGAATGCGTCCCGAAAAATGTAGGCTTCTCACCCATGCTGAGCAGGGCGTGCCGCAGGACCCATAGCAACTGGGCCACCGTCACCCGTTCCCCCGTGACCCGGCAAAATATTTCCCCCTCCACTGACCGCAACCGGGATGCCAACCTCCCCCCCCACACCGCCGGGCAGATGTCCTGCTCCAATGCGGGCCCCAGAAACATCCAGCTCCCCTCACCCGCTGATCTGTCTTCGAGCGCTGCAAGCAAACCGCCACCTCCCCGGCCCGCAACTCCACCGCCTCCCAGCACACCCCTGGCTTCTCCCTCTGCCCCACCAGCTCGGACACCCTGAAAGCCCCAAAATACATCTACGACATAAGAGTGAAAAACAACAGAATTTCTTCCCGATTATGGCAGAAACCAGGCAGGCGCTGTAGCACACTCCTTCGCAAGCGCCCTGTGATAGGACGACGCTGACGAGCCGTGGCCCCTCGTTCTTGCAAACAGCCCTCCAGTAAGCAGGCACCCAACTCCCCCGCCGACGGCGCATAGCCCCACCACAACTTCCCCATAAACGCTATGGCCGACAACTTTCCCGTAATCGTCGCCTTCGACATCCCCTTGTCCATCAATGTCAGCATGAACTGCACAACCTGCTCACACCGAACCCCCCCGATCACCCTGCCACCCCACCACACCGTCCATGAACTCCCGCCACGACTGCTCGTATGTCCTCCACGTTGACCTGGCCACCGACCCTCTTACCAGTTGTACGACCCTTTCTCTCCTACCGACCACATCCCTGCCGGCACCGTCGTCTTGCATTCGTACTAGGGGTGGGCGGAATTTGCGGAATTAACCTCCGCAAATTATCGCGAGAATGCAGAAAATCTCCGCAAACACGCCGGAAATATCGCGAAGATGCGGAAGTTTTTTGCCGCCTGTTCGCGGTATTTTTTGCGTGTTCGCGGGTCGCCAACTTACCCATGCGGTCGCTCACGGGCGCGGCCATCTTGTTTTCACTTGTCCCGCCCTCTGGCGTTGTTTACTTCCTGTTCCGGGTCGCGCAATGCATGTTCGCGGTCGATATTTCCTGTTCGCGATCGCTTTTACTTGATCGCGTTGCTTTTTGCTTGCTCTGGGAGAAAATATCGCGCGAACTTGCGCACGTGGTCGCAACGGGCGCGGCCATCTTGTTTTCCACTCTATTGCATGGTTCTGGGGCCTGATTTTCAATCCTCCCTAAATCTTTTCAATCCTTTGTTTATAGCCACTTTTTTCGGATCTTTATTACTTATTATTTCTCTAACTATTTTCCTGCCTCTATATTTTTGGTTTTTGTGTACCTTTTTTTTTGTTTTTTAGCTACTTTTTCTCTTTGTATTGCCTGCTATTTATTTCCTTTACTCCTTTATTTATTTTACCTTTTCTTTCCCGCCCCGTCCCCAGAACCATGTCCAAGGGCAGGGCTGTTCGCCGGCGCAGCCAGAGCCGCGACCGCCTTCCTTGCGGAAGGCGGCGCCCACAAGGGGTGCATGCACGGGCCTTATTTGGGGAGGCGGAGTTGGCTGCACTAATTTTCTTTGTGCAGCGCCACCTCCCCTCAACCCTGGCAGCAGGTGGCAGGCCTGGGTCCGGGTACGGCCTCCGGGAGCGTCGGCAGCGGTGGGGGAAGGTGCGCCGGGCAGTGTCTCGCATCTCTGGGGTCCGGCGCACCCAGGCACAGCTGACGCACCGGTGGTCCGACATCCTGGACCGTGAGCAGGACCTGCTGGACCTGCTAGGAGTGGAGGTCCCGGGGCTTGGTGAGTACCTATTTAATTATTACAACTTTGTGTCTGTTCTTCTGCTCTATGTTATATATTGCGAATATCTTTTTTTCCTTCCAACCAGATAGAATGTTGCTGCTTGCAATACATTCCAGGTTAATAATGTTTAAAAGTCTTCTGTGATTATGACACAGGTGCTCTTCTGCGCTACTACTAATCTTACTTGTTTGCAGCTTTGCGTTTGCGCTTGCTTAGCGTGATTCTTTACGAGTTTATTTTAGAGAAATTAAGTTACGTAATGCTACAGTGACTCATGTCCACTCCTTACTTTGTCCTGTCACTAATAGATAGGGGCGGATTGATACATAGGTTTAGGTACTTTTGTATGAGCTTCTAATTGGTTAGTGGTATGCGTGATGCCCCCTCACTCAGTTACGTGACGTGCTGCTAGTACGCCAGTCTTTAGAACCTTTCTAGTTTGTTCAATGAGTGGAGGTAGGCTTTGCAGTTACTTAGCAGTAGCAGATGAGCATCAATCAAACCAAAATTGTGTATATACAAAAAATGTAGTCATGTTAATGTGTCCTCCATGATTGGATCATACACATTGTTGAGGAATACAGTCGAAATGCATACTTAATGTACAATTGGCATGCCTGGAATAGGTGGGCTAGGTTGGGTGGTAGGTTGTACTAATACTTAGGATTACTTGTAACTTAGTTTTCTGGAATCAGAATGGAAGAATGGATTACTGTTGATAAATAGTAACTTAAGTAGTCGAACTGCGAATCCCCCGATATTACATGTTGACCAGATGAGATCGGTCAATGTAGTTATTGCAATTGTTTACATAAGTGTTTTTTGACCGTTGTTGAAAAAAATTGTATTTGCTTAAGTTGACACCATCCATCAATGTTTGTCTTTCTTATATCTTTCCTGTTCATCAGCACCCAGGGGCAGACGGGCAGGGACTGGGCAGTCGGCGGGACAGGAACACCACGAGGAGGACACCGCTGAGGGCTCCTCTGCTGGCCCCAGTAAGTCTTCTTGTTTTTAATAATATTTCTTATTCCATAACTTTTACTGCCCCATTTCTCCCGAACTATAGTGTGTTTCCAAATGCTATTTTTTTACCACCAATTATCCTTCGATCTGTACGGTTTCAAAAAGCTTATCCCTGCCTCCGCTATGATGACTGAGTACTACTACATACTATCAGTCTGTCTGTCTGTACTGTAGTAGCTAGTCTTGCCCAGTGCCACTCTTTGTGAAAGGTTGTAATATAAAACTCATATTCACCAGTAGCTCGTACAATCCGTTGGGTCGTTGTCTTGTACTACTTTTTACTCTTGTTGATGTTTAGGCTTTGAAAATTCACAGCAACAGCCCTACCAGATTTCTTAATATTTTGATATGATACCCTATAGGACATACAACTGTTGTAGGGATCTTGCACATACATTTGCACCAGAAAATAGGATGTTGGTGATGGTAGGTTGGACCTTCCTTGCACACCTCAATCAGAAATTCCGCACCCACCACAATTCCACTGCTTGACTATAGTACTGTCTTGTCATACCTATTAGGTCTCGGAACCCTCCCCCCAAGACAACCAACAAGTAGACAACCCAGAACATTAACACACCCAACCTCTGTCGTGGAAGCAATTCACATGCACACCCTTACTTTAATTTGCTCAATCGTGTAAGTTAGTCCACTCCACACCAAATACCACAAAGTCTATGTAAGTTTAACATTTTTATTTCAATTTGAGAAGGTCTGTACACTGTTATCTTAGCAGCACCAACCGGCAAATCAATAACATTAAAACAAAATACATTGTTACACTAATACAGTTGGGAATTAAATCATGATAACTGAAGTGGTGGAAGGCAGCACCACCATCCCATAGCAATTTAGTTTATATACATTTATAAATGAAGATGTGAGTGAAGGGACCCCTCACCTCAGAAGAACCTAGTACTGGTAGTTGGTGCATCGTTCAGAAGCTCTGGTTCGTAGAAGCGAATCTTGCGTCTGTAATGCGAAAAAAGGAAATGGTGTGCGTTAGTATATTGCAACTTGCAAGCATTTCTCAGCCGTGCCAAAAAGTGTAGCATCTATGGATAAGCAATATGGACTAACAGTAACAGTAGTACACCAGTTCTTCCTAAAAAAGTGGCTTGTTAATGTTTGTTGACCGCCTGTACGCAGCGCGTAGACTAGACAGTAGCAGTGTGAGGCAGGTCATGTGGGCTCAAAGGTGTCTTAAGAAGCTGCAAGGTAAAGGTAACGTCACATGTGCATGGCTAGGGCTAATCAAGCAAATGCTACAATGATCATATAACTTAGTGTCTACTCTACTACTACCTGATTTGTACTAGTGATTTATGTTAGTATTAACTCATTTTTCAACCTTGCTACTGATCAATAGGGGGGAGGTGTATATGTTGCCTAATAAATGTGTAATGTTTTCTAGGCGCACTACCGACCACCATTGCTGGGGCCAGCGAAGGCGACGCAGAGGGCGAGGATGCGGCAGTTGCAGATAGCAACGGAGGGGGAGTGGCAGCACCAGTGGCAGGCGGTGGTAAGTTAGATTCATAATCTTTAACTATTGTTGAACTTGACAGCACACTCACTGCAAAGGTGTACTGTATGTATATGTATACTGTAAAGTTGTGAATTAGGGCCCCATTAGGATGGTGGGCGTATTGCCCCCGCCGGGCTGGCTGGAATTCACTGCCGTCACAGCAGGGGCAAACCTCCCGCCATCCCTGTAGAAAATATTCAGACATGTCTAGGCGGAAAAGGGTTCAATATGGCGGTGGTGTCTCTCTCACTACACCGGCAGCCATATAATCTGCATTTTGGAATGCCTTTGCGTGGCGGCATTACCGTCCGCCACGGAAAGGCATGCACACATTGCAGAGTATGCTTGGGGGCCCCCATGGAGGGTACCTACCGATGCTATGGTACCCCCCGACTTTCAAAGCAAAACGTGACAGGCTCCGTGCGAGGCCCGTCATGTTGTGCTTGGAAAAGCAGCACAACATTTTAGCATTGCTTTCAGCAAAGCCAACCAGAATTTAAATTTAAAATAACAGGGTGCGCCCGCCACTGTGCCGGGCGCATCATCCTAATTAATTGTCCCCACGGGACCCCCACCCTTTTTAGCAGTCGGATGGCGGGCGGACAAAGTCCGCCCGCTATCCGATGTCGTAAGTAAGTATGAGTTCTTGGGGACGTTTGAAGAGTGAACTAGAAGACTAGAATTCCCTTTAATTGGTATAGGACTAGGAGCCAGAGTATTGAGTAACCAATGGCCTCATCTATCTGATTTCAACTCCGCTTTGAAAGTTTTATGGAGAAGAGCACCTGGTGCACTGTTCAACTAAAAAGTGTAAGACAGGTGGAAGGAAGAAGGACGGGCGACATTTAAAATGTTATGTACTACTGTGCTTTATTTTATAGTGCTACTCTACCATGCCACTATGTGTATAAATAATTACCTTGTCCTACTGTTTTATTAAGACTATATTTTACAATTGTCTTGTTTTTTTCTTTTTGATACACAGCTACTCCGAAAATCAACCGGAAGGAGTTGGCCGCCAAGGCACGGCGCCGGAAGCCGGAGGCAATCCAGCAGGAATACCGGCGGCTGGTGGTCCTAGCCGAGGAGGAGGAGGAGAGTGCAGCAGCAATTGAAGCCTCCTCCAGTGCCCCGGGCCCCAGCCACCGCCCTCCAGCGGTACGGCGCCACCGTCTGGCGGCTGCCCGCCGCCACCGTGCCATCTCCGGTGCCCCCCCCCACTGTGGTTGCACCTGCCGCGGCCTTAGACGCCGCGTCGCCCATTTAGAGGACCAGATTCGTGTCCTCCTCCAGTCCCGCCCCACCAGTTAGTCCCTGTCACTGCCCCTTTTTTAATTCCTGTTTGTTTCCTCACTCGTTTGGGCGTTCTCTATTTCTATGGACAGTCGTTGGGGTTAGGGAGGGGGGTGGGTCAGCTTTTGTGGGTTTAGTTTATTTGTTAGGGTCAATTAAATATATTTTTCTATGTTACATGCAATGTTGTTAATGTTTTGTAGGTGGGGTAACTGTTTTACATCACACTGTTTCTTTGCTGGTGCATGGCCGCCCATAGCGTGTGTTTGATTTCAATAATTTGCTGACTGTATAAGACACAAACAGATAGATGCGACACACCTCACTCATTGACTGGTCCTACTATGCATTCTTTGGAGTGGTGTTTGAAACTGACATCATTGACAACATGTCCATTATTGATTCTGCCTCCCCCAAACTTCTCTCTTACCGGTGCTTGATGTTTATGTCCAACTGTGGCACAGCACTGGCTGCATGGTGAAGATGGTTTCCTTTTTCATACATGCCATGATTGGGGTGGTGGTGGTAGTATAGTAGTAGTATACACTGGCAGGGTAGCAGCATTTCCAAAAAAAGAAAAGGAGATAGTCAATCGCCTTTGAGAGACTGTTAGAGGAGTAGTTGAATGAAGTACATCACAGAATTTACCAAGCAACAATTATATGCTCAAATATTTGACAAAAAAAATGAATGCTGGATATTATGAGGATAGCCTACTAGACAGAGTTACAAACTATAGTTTTGTCGACTTGGCTATGCCTACAGTCTAACAGTTAGTGCTGTATATGAGGAATGACAACAAACAAATCAAATCAATGCCGGCAATTCATGCTGAGGTATATGTTCCTTTGTTAAATAAAATAACCTGTGAAATATCCTACTCATGGGTGGGCAAGCAGAAGAAGATCATCGCTCTGCATTGAAATTGAAGTAGTGTTGCTTTCACCACATCCGCCCCAGCAAGTGTGTGATTAAGTATTGGTGTACATTTAATTTAGTTACACCTCGACAATAAGTCACACAGCCCGGGGGAAGAGGGTTAGGGTCCGTTGATTGGATGGGAAGGGGGATTTTGGGAAAGGTTTGACATAGAAAAACAGTATGCATACATAGACAAACAAACGACAATCATTGAAGACTACCATACCATATCCATTCCATATGTTAAGGTATAAAAAAGGAAATGCATGCATGATGAGACCCGGATTACATACACTTCTATTTCTTGTTCTGTTCCGGCCTTAAAACTTTAACAGATAGCAAATAGAAATTTTAAATATTGGTAGTGAAGAATCGTAAACACAGAGCAAACGTAATGATGATTGATAATAACAACTCCAAGAACACACTGTTGTAAAGAATGTATACAAGATATTAATCAAATTATTTAAAAGAAGTGAAAAGTGGATACTGTTACTGTCTTATCCTGGTCAAAAATGTGGACTGGTTTTTTGCATCTCGGCATTCCTCTTGCTCCTCTCGTCCATCAATCTTGGGTGTGTCGCCTCACCACTCGCCACTGCCCGGCTGGAATAAAAAGGTGATTGATTGGTAAGGTAATTAATATGCATTGTAATGTTTTACAAAGTTTTGGACAAGGCCCGGCCTGTAATTTTAGATTGAAAACCAAAGGGGATATTCAGAAAGAAAGTGAAAACAAATGCACAAGTGATGGTGTAGTGCAACAAGAACACTTTCCGAGGTGGCATGTATGCATATGCATCATCTCTACTGTAGTCTGTTTCCAGCATAGACCTTCAACAGTAACAGGAGAGATCAGGCCCACAGTGCTTACCATTAGCACATCCTACGTTAACACTTTAGAGTCCTTTTTTTTTTTCTCTCAAAGAGTTGGACAAACGCAAAGCACATTATCCATTCCAGACATAGCATTTTACAGTTAAAGTTAGTAAAATCAATGCACTGCAGTCATCCCACCGCTACACTCTATTCAACTTCTACACAGACATTTGGGTGTGCTGTGGTTGTGGTTCACGTGTTTACCTTTAGGCTTTTCCGTTTTATGCCACTCATGAAACATCCTCCTGACTTCATCATCAGCTCTGATACTTCTACTGACTGAAGATCGGCCTGCAGTACAAGTGTAATTTTTAGAACACAACAAGAGTAGAAATATAAATATTACTGACTTGAGTCATTCTTTATTGTGTACAGAAAGATAGATTAACACTAGTACACTTTGACATCATTCACTTTGTGCACAACAAACAACGCAAACACAAAGATCAATAGCTCAGAGTCAGGTGTCCAATGCATGCCATTAATTATCATCATTTATTACCTGTTACTTCTCATCTTAAGTTAACGGGCCGTCTCTTTCGCCATCATCATGACGGACGGTGCTGTTTAAGTCACAGTCATTTGCATTGCGCAGCAGATTGAGTGAGTCCCCTTCCTGTATTGAATTAAAAGCAATGTATCACCAAGATGCAGGAGAAGTACACATTTCTTGTTTGCCAGAAGAGGAAAATTAGTAATTACTAGTGTGTTCTGTAGAAAGTTGATTAGTGGCAGTGCACAATTACATCAATTCATGCGAAACACACCACAAAATCTACATCATTCAGTCTGCTATTCTGCGGCCAATGCATGGCATCAATCATTACCTGTTGCATCTCATCTCGTTAACGCTGCAGGCCGTCTCTTTCGCCATCATCATGATGGACGGTGCTGTTAAGTCACAGTCATTTGCATTGCGCAGATTGAGTGAGTGCCCTTCCTGTATTGAATTAAAAGCAATGTATCACCAAGATGCAGGAGAGAAGTACACATTTCTTGTTTGCCAGAAGAGGAAAATTAGTAATTACTAGTGTGTTCTGTAGAAAGTTGATTAGTGGCAGTGCACAATTACATCAATTCATTCATGCGCAACACACACAACAAAATCTACATCACTCAGTCTGCTTTTCTGCGGACAATGCATGGCATCAATCATTACCTGTTGCATCTTATTTTCAGTTAATGGCCAGTCTCTCTCGGCTCTGAAGGAGGATAGCTATAGAAGTCATCAGATTCATGGTCCACTTGTTTTGGAAGGACGAGGAAAGTTTGAATTTGTTGTTACCATCATCCAATCATCATTCATGAGGGAAATGGAATTGACCAGGAGATGCAGTATGATCGAGCGGAGGAGCTGGATTCTGAGGACTGTAGTGTCAAATGGCAGACACCTGAAACTTGTATCTTAAATTAGAAGATTAGAAGACGGTGATAATGCATTGGTTGCGATTCACAAGTTTATAACCGGAACAACAGACACAAACAAAGGGGGAAAAAAGGGAGGAAGACAGTAAGTGCGAGCCTAATTGTCAGGGAAGTATAGCTCGTCCTCAAACTCTGGGGGATCGTCCAGTAGTAGGTAATCATCTGACACAATACTTCCGTCACCTGAGCCGCTGTCCTCATCTTCCTCTGTTGATTCATGCATTGTGTAATTCGGTGGTATGAAGTGCTGATTCATTTTGATCATTGTTAACCTCTCCACGTTTTTGGGAGATAGACTGGTCCTTCTCAAGGTTACAATGGAACCAGCAGCACTGAAAACACGTTCGGAAGAGACACTTGCGACAGGGCAAGCCAGATAGCTTATTGCCAGCCTGCTGAGCTGTGGCCATTCAGACCTTTTCCTATACCAATACTGCACTGGGTTTTGATCAACGTACACCTCTGTTGGGTCGTCCAGATAGGCCTGGACCATCCGCTCAATGTTCAGGGTTGCTGCTGGTAAGCTTTTGTGCTGTTTTTTCTGTGCATCAGCACTGTGCTTACGGCCCATCTTTACATACCAATCTGATAATGATTGTACTCGGCTGAATGATCCAGTTATTGTTTTTGTAGTCGATGGTGATGGTGAGTGTTGCGATTGTGAGCCAACCGCACTGCCCTCAGCCGACGAAGTTGCACTTGATTCTGCATGGCCTGCTTCAGTATCAGTACTTGTTGTGGGTTGATGTGGCGGGCTTTTAATTAGCAGCCCTTCGTTTTCAAACTTGATGGCTGCTTCAGCTATACAACTTTTGTAGCGGGCAACATCAGTGTCGGAAAAAGAAAGGAATAGTCCTAATTTTGCACGTGGATCCAGAATTGTGGCACAAATGTAATGGTCTTGTGACAAAATTTTATTTTGTATCCTTACATTTTCTGATAAGCGCCTGGATAAGCTCTCCACCAAGTCATGGGCTTGCCTTCTGTCCTCTACACCTTTGTAGGATTCAGACACATTATTCAGCTCATGCTCTAGCATTTGCAACAATGGGATCGCTTGGCCCATTGTACAGTCCTCCTTGCTGACTTCACGTGTGAAGACCTCAAAAGGAGACAGCATCTCAGTCAGGCATTGAATTAGGGTCCATTGCTCCCTCTGAAGGGTCATGCCTTTAACACTAGCATCACTGCTTCTGTACCAGACATAATCATTGAGTGACCTGTGCTGTTCGTACAGACGATCAAGCATGTAATACGTTGAGTTCCAACGTGTTGCCACCTCCTGGATGAGTGCCTTGACTGGCACCCTACGCTCACGTTGGAGGATCCTCAGCTGCTTCCGAGCTTTAAAAGAATGGCTGAAATGAGTGCATATTCTTCGGCAGATGGACAGTAAATTGCTTACTATGGGTTCTTTTTTCAGAAAGTCTTGCACTATAATGTTTATGCAGTGTGCCAAACACGGAACCCTGAAATAGGAACCAAGTTCCATGGCCTTAAGTACATTACTGCCATTGTCTGTGGCAACAAAACCAATACTAAGCCCTTGGTGCGAAACTCTTCTAAAATGTTTTCAGCCGTATGAGATTTCTCCATGGCGAACATGGCTACAGTTGCATGTTTCCGAGTACCTTCAAAAATCGCAGCTGTGTCAACAACACCTCGTGCAGATAGTTGATCTTTAACCCCCACAAAAGAGATCCAGTGTGCAGTGATACACATGTAATCTGTGGCTTGGCAACTGGTCCACATGTCTGTTGTCAGGTGGATATTGTGCACAGCACTCTTCTGCAAAGCTTGTCCAACCAATTCCAGCACATCATGATGTAGTGCCGGAACAGCAATTCTTGCGAAATAGGACCGGCTTGGAACTTTCCATTTCGGGCAGATGGCAGACACAAATTCAAGGAAACCCACCCCTTCCACAAATGAAAAAGGAAGAAGGTCCAGCGCTAACATTTTAGCCAGCTTCGCATTGTACAATCGTGCCGTTGGGTGGTTGCGTTGGAACTGCCCCTCCAACCTAAACATGCTGTCAATGGTAGGCTGGCTTACTTTCCTTAGTGGTGCCATTAACCCACTAAGGCTCAACGACACAGATTGTCTCATTGAGGTACTCGCCGCCGGTCGCCTTGGTGTCTCACCCACACTCTGAGTATGGCTCTTACTGCGGTGCCACTCTGATGTTACTGAGGAGGATGTGGGCGTTACCACTGCAGTGACTGCACTACTGGAGACAGGGCTAGAAATGCCTCCCTGTTCTTCACCTGCCACCACAATAATATCGCTCCCTGATTCCTGACCAACTTCAAAGGGTTTAGTTTTCCTACTTTCTTTTAACTTAAGTAGGTGATCCTCCCACACAATAGTGTGGTGTATTCTGAGATGACTTGCTTGTCCTCCGGTACCATAGTTTGTACCAAGCTTACCACGCCGAACACCTTGCCGACAAAATGCGCATATAGCAATGTTCTCCTCCTTGGCGCTAACAGAAAAGAAGTCCCAAACTGGGGAGGAGAACTTTCTGGCACTGCTGGATGTGCCACTTTCAACACCAGATGAACTTGAGGGGGTCCTTGAAAATATGTGACCCTGTCCACCTACACTGTGACTTTTACTACCACTTCCTACTGAGGTGGTTGAGCTGGATGTAGGTCCCTGCCGGGCCTTGGAAAATATGGCAGCTGGAGGTAGTGGTGGTGTAACCTGTGTTGGTGAGATCCGTGCTGCATCCCACTCAGTAGCAGCCTTTCTGGATAGGGTTAGAATGTCGGTCTCCAATCCCTTTGGGGCGGGAGTAATGTGCGTGATGACTGGCTCGTCTTCATCAACATCATCACCCCCCTCTTCTACATCTACCTCCATAACTCTAAGTTTTTCTGGGACCTTCCTTTTCAGAAGCAATGTCTTGTGGCGTACTTCACTCTCAGACCGAGCTGGTGGGACCCAAGTGTCATCACGATCATCAGAAGCGGGACTTGAAGAAGAAGATGATGGACTAAGCCTCCTTTTCCTTGCTGGTGGTCTGGAAGACAATAGATGTTCTGAAACAGTGGTTTGACTTCGCTCCGCTTTGTCTGCAGGAAGCTCGATTTCCTGAAATGCCCCTACGTCAGGAGCAACAACTACTATGGTGGGCTGTTGTGGCGGCTGCTGCTGTTCTGGTTGCGGCGGCTGCTGCTGCTGTTCTGGTTGCGGCGGCTGCTGCTGCTGGTCTGGTTGCGGCGGCTGCTGCTGTTCTGGTTGCGGCGGCTGCTGCTGCTGTTCTGGTTGCGCCGGCTGCTGCTGCTGTTCTGGTTGCGCCGGCTGCTGCTGCTGTTCTGGTTGCGCCGGCTGCTGCTGCTGTTCTGGTTGCGCCGGCTGCTGCTGCTGTTCTGGTTGCGCCGGCTGCTGCTGCTGTTCTTGTTGCGGCGGCTGCACACTGATCTGCTGAGTTTGCGCCTGCGTTGAACTTGATTGTGTACTACTTTGCGGTAATGACATTTCTTCAACATCGCTGCCCGTTAGTAGACTGGCTACCTCTGCGACAGTAAAGCCCTTGGGCCTAGGTTGGTGGGGTTGCTGGACCGCTGTGCTGCTCCCAGCTTGGTTCCCGGACAACGCTTTGGTGCCAAAAAAAACCTTGGCCGGCACACCACCAGTCGTGGTTAATGGCACTTCCTTTTTCTGTTCCTTCTTCTCACCAGCAACTTTCTTGGTACTGGACCAGGTACCTTTCTTTGGGGCCATCTTATTCCGACGTCAGGCAGGAGGCAGATGCACAACAAGTTCTGGTCACACGTGGGCGTGATGCGCAGCAGGACTTCTGTCTGGCTGGCAGTACAACGGGTAGCCAGGTGATGCCGATGACACCTCCTACTCTGTCTTTTGTGCACCTAAAAGCAAAGAAGACAGGAGAAGAACATCAGTGAAATGTTGCATTTGTTTTTGTGGTTCAGTTACTTAGTACTGTACTAGTGCAAACAAAAGATAGTCTAGCCATTTATGAATTTTTTTTAACTAGAGCTATGTTATACTACTAGTACTGTGTACAGCCACACTACACTCTCAGGAAGGTGATGTCTAAAAATTCAACAGATCACATAGAAAACACTTGATCAATAAAGCTGTGGCTACCTGCTCTGGTAGCAGTGGATGAAAGCAGGCCTGCTGGCAGACAAGGCCAGGCAAGCTTGCAGGCCTAGGCCTCAAAATGGCCACCAGCCACATGGCGAGCCCCAACAACATCAGCAAGGCCACCCCAAAATACACACTTCCCCAACTCAATCCAATGCCATCCATGCCCAAAATGATGTCTAAAATCAACAGAACACACAGAAAACAGTAGATTACTAAAGCTGTGGCTACCTGCTCTGGTAGCAGTGGATGAAAGCAGGCCTGCTGGCAGACAAGGCCAGGCAAGCTTGCAGGCCTAGGCCTCAAAATGGCCACCAGCCACATGGCGAGCCCCAACAACATCAGCAAGGCCACCCCAAAATACACACTTCCCCAACTCAATCCAATGCCATCCATGCCCAAAATGATGTCTAAAATCAACAGAACACACAGAAAACAGTAGATTACTAAAGCTGTGGCTACCTGCTCTGGTAGCAGTGGATGAAAGCAGGCCTGCTGGCAGACAAGGCCAGGCAAGCTTGCAGGCCTAGGCCTCAAAATGGCCACCAGCCACATGGCGAGCCCCAACAACATCAGCAAGGCCACCCCAAAATACACACTTCCCCAACTCAATCCAATGCCATCCATGCCCAAAATGATGTCTAAAATCAACAGAACACACAGAAAACAGTAGATTACTAAAGCTGTGGCTACCTGCTCTGGTAGCAGTGGATGAAAGCAGGCCTGCTGGCAGACAAGGCCAGGCAAGCTTGCAGGCCTAGGCCTCAAAATGGCCACCAGCCACATGGCGAGCCCCAACAACATCAGCAAGGCCACCCCAAAATACACACTTCCCCAACTCAATCCAATGCCATCCATGCCCAAAATGATGTCTAAAATCAACAGAACACACAGAAAACAGTAGATTACTAAAGCTGTGGCTACCTGCTCTGGTAGCAGTGGATGAAAGCAGGCCTGCTGGCAGACAAGGCCAGGCAAGCTTGCAGGCCTAGGCCTCAAAATGGTCACCAGCCACATGGCGAGCCCCAACAACATCAGCAAGGCCACCCCAAAATACACACTTCCCCAACTCAATCCAATGCCATCCATGCCCAAAATGATGTCTAAAATCAACAGAACACACAGAAAACAGTAGATTACTAAAGCTGTGGCTACCTGCTCTGGTAGCAGTGGATGAAAGCAGGCCTGCTGGCCGACAAGGCCAGGCAAGCTTGCAGGCCTAGGCCTCAAAATGGCCACCAGCCACATGGCGAGCCCCAACAACATCAGCAAGGCCACCCCAAAATACACACTTCCCCAACTCAATCCAATGCCATCCATGCCCAAAATGATGTCTAAAATCAACAGAACACACAGAAAACAGTAGATTACTAAAGCTGTGGCTACCTGCTCTGGTAGCAGTGGATGAAAGCAGGCCTGTTGGCAGACAAGGCCAGGCAAGCTTGCAGGCCTAGGCCTCAAAATGGCCACCAGCCACATGGAGAGCCCCAACAACATCAGCAAGGCCACCCCAAAATACACACTTCCCCAACTCAATCCAATGGCATCCATGCCCAAAATGATGTCTAAATTCAACAGAGCACACAGAAAACAGTAGATTACTAAAGCTGTGGCTACCTGCTCTGGTAGCAGTGGATGAAAGTAGGCCTGCTGGCAGACAAGGCCAGGCAAGCTTGCAGGCCTAGGCCTCAAAATGGCCACCAGCCACATGTCCAGGCCCAACAACATCAGCAAGGCCACCCCAAAAAACACACTTCCCCAACTCAATCCAATGCCATCCATGCCCTAAATGTGATTGAAAATGAAATATATTCAAAAAACAAAAGGAACAGTTGCTTCATCATGCACACACACACCCATGAGGCCATGCCCATGGCTAGCTCGGGCCTACTACTACAACCCACAAAATTAAAATAAATTAAAAAAAAAAAAAAGGAATGATGATAATTAATTATCAAAAATAAATTGTAGTTACACAACAACTGCAATGCCCACAATCAAACACAACAACCACTTACTTGTAAAATATCCTATTCCAAAAATCCTGAAATCCAATTGCAATGATGCAGCAGACAAAAAGAGAGATCTTTCCAGCTCCAAATCCAAAGGCAGAATGAGCAGGAGATGGACAAAGCACTGGGAGGAGCCTGCTGGACAGGAACAGGAAGTTGGAGAATCTGTGTCACTTCCTCCCTCTCTCCACTTTGTAAAAAAAAAATGACTCCTGGAGTCCTTGCACAAAAAAGGAAAGCCAAATGTGAATGTAAGGAGTTCTTTTCATCCAAAATCAGTATTTGCAGATGGTTTCATGCTGCTAGAGCCGATATTCCTCTCCAAATTGTAAATTTTACGTTGTTGAGTTCTCCAGCTTCACATTACTTCCGCCGGCGTGTCGAAAACGATATGATCGCGTTCTCTTCTTTGTCCCTGTCGCGTTGGATATGACGTGTTCGCGGTCTCTTTCTCCTGTTCGCGTTCGATTTCATGTGCCCGCGTCCTCATTCTCTGGCTCGCGATGTAGAATGACATGTTCGAGATCTCAATCTTCTCATACTCGCGCGGTGCATGATCGCGAGAAGAAAGACCTGATCGCGCGACAAATGACGTGATCGCGTGAAAAATGACTTGAATGCGGCCGCGAACTCTCGCGAGACAGCGCAAAATGGCTACCAAAATCCAACATCTCGTGGAGAACGCGACCGGGTCAAGAAAACTTGTCGGAGAACGCAGGGATTCAGGTAAGGCGATCGCGCGCGCGCGAGAATGTATTGTTTTACAGCGCGAGCAAGAAAAAAATTATCGCTAAGCTGCGGAATGCGGAAATTTTGACATTTTTGCGCTTTCCGCGGAACGCGAGAATGCCAAAATATCGCAACTTCCGCGAACGGAACGGAATTTTGGCCCAGGCCTAATTCGTACGCCTCCGTGGCTAGCCCATGGAACCTCTGCCACTGTGAATGAGACAAAGCATCTGCAATGTCATTGTCCACCCCCGGCACATGCCGTGCTTGAAACAAGATATCATGCTCCAAACAACGCAGCACAAACACCCGCAACAACTTGAGCACCTGCAGATCTCTAGCGGACTGTCGATTGACGACATGTACCACTGACATATTGTCCACCTTGAAAATCACCCGTTTGTGCGCCAGCTCCCGCGCCCACACCGTCACCGCCACCACCAACGGGAACAATTCCAAAAATGCGATGCTCCTCCGTCCGCCCTGCCAATGCGGTGGCCATTCCTCCACGCACCACCTCCCCTGCCAAAAAAGACCGAAACCACCCACTCCCACCGCATCTGAAGAGATGGTGACGTCCCACTCCCAGTCCTCTGGGGGCACCATCGGGATCCCGTTAAAATGCGCCAAGAACGCCCGCCACATACGCAGATCCTCTTTCGTTCCCGCTGACAATCGCATATGATGATGCAGCAATATACCTCCCGCCAGGGCCCACCCCAACCGTCTACAAAATGTACGCCCTGCCCGCACCACCCGGCACGCGAAATTCAAATGTCCCAAAAGCACCTGCACCTCCCGCACCGTCACCTTCCGCTGCCCCATCATGTCGTCCACCAAACCCAGCATGCACAACTTCTCCTCCGGTGACCGAGCCTCCATGGCCACCGAGTCTAGCTCAATGCCCAAAAATGACAGCACCGTGCTGGGACCTTGTGTCTTCTCTGGCGCCAGGGGCACACCCAGGTAGCCCATGAGCTCCGTAAAACTGTCCAGCTGTTGCTGGCTGTCCGCCGAACCGGGCAGTCCCACCAGAAAAAAGTCATCCAGTGCGTCATCGTCACCTTCCCCGTGTGCCATGCAAATGCCCACTGTAAGAAGGTACTGAAGCGTTCAAACAACGCACAAGAAATCGAACACCCCATTGGCAGAGCCTTGTCCACAAAAATGGCCCCGTCGAACTGTATACCCAACAGTTGATAATCATCCGGGTGGACGGGCAACAAACGGAAAGCCGACTTGATATCGCACTTCGCCATGAGTGCGCCGGGCCCCACTGCCGTCACCAAACGCCGCGCCACATCCACAGATGCGTACGATACTGACGACAATTCCGCCGCAATGTAATCGTTGATTGACGCCCCCTCCGGCCAGAACAGATGCTGGATCAGGCGAAACTGTCCTGGCTCCTTCTTTGGCACCACTCCGATGGGTGAGATTATCAGATCCCGTATCGACGCCTCCCCAAACGGCCCCACCATCTGCCCCTCCCGTACCTCCCTGTCCAATTTTTCCTGGACCACTGACTTATGCGTCGCAACCGATTTCAAGTTTTCCGCCCACCGGGCGATGCGCGGACCCTCGTAGCCCAGCCGAACACCCTCCCGGAAACCCCGCCGTAGCAGCCCCGCGTCCTCGGTCCGTGGATAAGACGCCAGCAGGGGTTCCAACCGATCCTGTCTAACCGGCGTACAAGCCCTTTCCCACAGTCCCTTGTCCCCCCCGACCTCCCCGATTGCCCGCCTGTTGACCCCCCGAAGCAGGCTGCTGCCCTTGGTTGCCTCCCGTCCCCCAGTATTGCACCACCGGGTGATGTTTCCCGCACTTGGAGCATTCATGCCTGAACTTGCAATATTGCCGCACACAAAGATCTTTGTTGAAGTCCCAGCATGCCCCCACCGTGGGCCCCCCGGTATTGTCGCCTTGCCCCACCCCTCCATGGGTGGGGCAGCTGGGAAAGGGGCGGGGCGCAAGAGGCAGCTCGCTCGCCGTATAGATCGTCTTACCAAACTTTGCCCCCCATGGTCTGCTGGTACAGATCCAAATCGATTTCCCCCCAGTTTGCCTCCGGATCCCAGGCCAAATGCGCCCGAAAGTCCTCATCGTAATGCGACCAAGCGTAACCCCCATATGTAACCTGTGCCCTTCGGACCACATCCATGTACTTAAAAAGGGCGACGGACCGTTCCGGATATTTTTCGCAATAAACACTGGCGAAAATCAAAAATCCCGCGGACCAATTCTCTATATTCAGGGGCACTCTCGGACGCTTGGCTAACTCCTGTTCCTCCTCTTTGGACCCCTCCTTCGCCGTCAGCTCCCTATGCAGGAGCTTCAGGATGTCTACGTAGTCCCCTTTCCAAATCTTTTCCTTAGTGGCCAGAGACAAATGCGCCCCCAAAGGTTTCGTAATGCCCATATAAGGCAGCTTACGCACCGGCAGCTCATGGCTCTCTTTCCCAGCCTTATCGCCCTTCCCCTTCTCCCCATCCTTTTCCGGAGCCGCAGAGCCCCCGGCGGAACCCGCGCCGTCCGGTCCCACCCCCGCGTCGCACACGTACGTGCCTTTATTCAGACGCACTCCCCCTTTCCCCCCCGCATCCGTGCCTATCGAGACTGTGCGCATGTCCCCACTTGAACCCCTCCCTGCCCCGTTCTCCGCCTTACCTGGCGTCAAGGTCGGTGTCCGCACCGGATCCCGCCGCCTCACCAGTGGAACAGGGGGGGCCGTCACTCTCGCCGCCTTGCTCCGACGGGGCGCCTCCTGTAAGGTACTAGACAAGGCATTACTCCGCTCCCCCCCCGCTCACGGATTTCCCCCTCCTCTTTACTCTCCTCCTCCTAATCCAGCGTCACTCCCCCATCCTCGTAATCTACCCCTGGGTCCTGCCATAGGCCGCCCTCCGCGGGCTCCAGCCTGCTCAAACCCGCCCGCTCCCTACACGTGTGTAGCAGCTCACTAAGATCCACACTCTCCCTCCGCCGCTTGGTGTGCCGCTCTTTGGGGTCCCGATCTAAGCGGACGGACCGCTGCCCCCGTCTCCCAGTGGCCGCATCTACCCGTTGGGGCGGGGCTGGCGGGGACTTACCGCCCTGCCTTTCTTGTGCCACCGCTGCCAGGTCCCTCGTTGGAGCGCGACCGCCCGCATAAGGCTGAGCCGGCCCATCCCCTCGGCGGATTGGAGCCGCATGCAGCTCTCCCGAGCGCCTTGCCGGCCTGTCCTGTGGAAACAAATAAGTGGAGTCCAACATGCCGGGGTTAAAATGGGCCGCCGCATCCCCCCACGCTCCCCCGCCCCTCCTGACCCATGAAGAATGACCCCCCGCCACGCAGGAGACGACCGCCATGCCCCCACGTCCCACCCCCACACATCCCACCCACCACATTCCCCCCCGCCCCCACCCTCCCGCTGCATCCTCCCCTTCACTCCACTCCAGTGAATCCAACTCCCGCCGTATTGCCCTACCCCCACGTGCTGCCCCCGCCCCCACCCCACTGACCCCTCCGGAACCCCCCAAGCCACTTCCCTGTGCGCCCCCTCGCTCCCCTCCATGTCCCTCCCCTCCCCCAGTCCCGCTGGACCGCCCACGCGACACCTCTGGGACCACCCCCCCGCCTCTCCCCGCCCCCCACCCCTCTATCCCAGCTACCAACCCCCCCCAGCATCCCCCCGTCCTGCTCCCCCCCCTTCCGGGCTCCGCAACCTCGTCTCTCGCGCACCCCCCACTGGCCGCCGGGCACCCCCCTGCATCCCCCCTCCTCTGAGCTCTCAATTAATATTGGGGAGGACCCACCCCCACTACTCACTGCCGTCACTCCCCCTTCCCCCAGCCGCAAACCTGCATCCCGAGCACCCTCTCCCCCAGCTTGCACCACCACCCCAGCCAACGCCTGTCCCTCACGCCCCCGGTGAGCCCCCCCCACCCCCAACAAACTGTAGCATAGGCCGCTGTGCCCCGACACCCCCCCGCTTCCGGCGAGCCGGTGCCGCTGCCGCCACGCAGCTACGCCCCCCCGCCTCCATCACCCTCGGGTCATCCCGACTCGCCATACCGCTGCCAGAAAGCGCCAAACGTACACCGCCCAGGCCCAAACACGACAAAGCTCGTGACAAAGCTCGCGCCACCAAAAACCCAGCTGGCCGTTGTGTCACGATCCACCGAAATGGTTGGTCGCCACACAAAATGGCCGGCGAAATAGTCCCCAGCCCAAAACGAGCCCAACCAAAGCCCAACCAGCCCAAGTAGCCCAAATACCGCCCAACCCGCCCCCGTGCTCCGGCTGCCCCCCCCCCCCGGCCCAAAGCCCCCCCGCTGGTCGGCCGCCCCCCCAAAGCCCTATTTTCCTGTTCTGTTTTTTCGGTGCTGTGGCCATTGCTGTTAGGGACTGGCCTGTATGTTACGCAATCGAAATAACTCATGTAAACGTAAAATAGCATTGATTAATATTCATTACGTACTTTATGTGAGTGTGCACCTGGGGTTTCAATTCGTTGACGAGGATGACTCTGTAGTGACTCAGCGACGTAAAACAGAACTCCCCTTTTATTGCTTTCCCATCATAATCTTACCTTCTTTGGAACTTTATTTTTTTTTCTGTGAAAGATACGTGTTTTATTAGTAGCACACATATTATGTCATATGGTTGTAACCTTGATCTCTCTGAAGCCAGGTGTTTTTTTGAGTGTAACTTCTGTTGAACATTATAACTGAAAAAGGAAAGCCTCAAAATGTAAA
Source organism: Triturus cristatus (assembly GCF_964204655.1). Taxonomy (NCBI): domain Eukaryota; kingdom Metazoa; phylum Chordata; class Amphibia; order Caudata; family Salamandridae; genus Triturus; species Triturus cristatus. Next base: position 257,350,906 of record NC_140586.1, read on the forward strand.
TGTCAGTGTGCTGTATGGAATTGAACTGACTAAATGAGGCATTTTAAGGTTTTTGCAACATAAACTTCTACAACAGATATCCAGGTGCTTTTACTCCCTGACCATAAGGAGAAACAAACGGGTTAAGGCAGATACTCAATATTACAGTGTTGGCTCAGCGGCACGCGAAGACTAGCAAAGTTGTTTTGGGGCCTGTGAGAGACAGGCATAGCTATGCTAGGGATCTTCCTCCGTTTTTCCTGCACAAAGCTCCAAATTGAGCAATAAAGCGCCTTGCTTTCGCCTTCACCTCACATCATTATTTGTTTACTAGTTGCCGCAAAAGCATTTTGACCAGCAGTGCTGACCTTTGCAAGGGTTGCGCAATACACAAATATTTTATGAGTTGGTATGGAAGTACATAGAGACGGTTATGGGGGTGATATGTGGTCGATGCTTAGCATAGAGAAGGCAGTGCAAATTATTTCTGTATATATAGTTACAGGCCCGATTTAGTGAAAAAGTGAGGTTGGTGTTTGGTTACATATGACCATTCACCTAAGAAGAGGTGATCCTTAGGAGCAGTCTTGAAGGAGCAAGAAGATAGTAAGGTGTTTCAGCTGGAAGAGAGCTTCAGAGCATGGGTCACAAAAAAAGCCAGGACCGAAACTTAGAAGCTGCCCCTGGAGGTTTGGGAGAGACCAAAAGATTCAGATTGGCCAAACATAAGCTATGAATTGGGACATATCTGCAGAAGTTGGCAGAAGGTTACTTTCGGGAAGAGCACATAATTATTTGAGTTTTTTTATTCCAAATCTAAGGTGCATGTATTCAGTCTTATACTCATGCAAAACAGTCTCGTAGTAATGTTAGCAATAGTGTGTGCTTCTTTTCCTTAAATATTTTTTAACAAATTGAATGGCAAACTTACACACAAGACGTATAGTAAGCGTGCAATAGGGTGCCAACAAGTCAACACCTATTGCTTCAATTGTAGGGAAATATTCAAGATTGTGTTATTTTATCTATTGACCAAATATGAATCAAAATAAATAATACAAAGAAGGGGGTTATCTGAGGGAAAAGGACGAAAACAATGTGCACAAAATATTTCATACACTAACGTGCACATATAAATGTAACATATGAATTCAGCGCATTTAACATCTTCACTCATGTGAAAGGCAAATATCATAAACAAAATTAGGTTATGTTATGAAATCAGATTATATGTATGATGGTTTTGTAGTTCTACACTTCTTAGCATACAGCTGAAAGTCCCAATATGAGGAAGTGCACAGAACATCTATATAAAAGCATTTGCAGTGCAATAGATCTCGCATTTACACAGGTTTGAGCTATTGACATTGTAAATGACAATGCCTTTTATTTTTGTTTTCATGCCAATAACTCTCGCAAATGTGAGACCTATTGCATTGCAAATGCTTGTTAAGAAAGGTGACCAGCAAAACCCAGCCTGCTATCGTCCAATATCTTTATTGGACTCTTTGGTGAAGGTAGCTGGGCAGATTGTTTTAAACCGGCTCCAAAATTGGGCAAAGGAAAAACATATTTTATCAGACATACAATATGGTTTTAGGCAGGGGCTGGGCACTATGGAGCAAGCTCTTAATCTTAGTATTTTAACAGGGAAATACACTCAGGCCAAAACAGGGAGATTTTACTTAGCATTTGTTGACCTCACAGCCGCGTTCGACTGTGTTATACACAGCAAACTATGAGTCATTTTAACTGATGTGGGGGTGCATCCCCCGCAGCTCCTGTTTCTGAGACAGCTGTATAGCGGGGCGACAGCCAAGTTTCGATATGGAACTAGGGGAGAATGCACTGCATCGTTTAAAGTGGAAAGGGGGTTAGACAGGGCTGCGTCCTGGCACCGTTCTTGTTCACTTTAAATGCCTTGGAATAAGTGATGGTGGAAAAGGTAAAGCATTTGCCATATATTAACAAACACCCGATAGCTACACTTTTGTATGCGGATGATGCAGTGTTGATGGGCCGCACACAGATAGGCCTACAAAAGGCCCTTTCCACCTATACTGGATTTATGGACAATCTTGGCCTAAATTTGAACGCCACAAAAACCTACATAATGAGGTCTGGGAAGGGAAGCCAGAAATGTAGGAGCATGTCCATAGGGGGCAGCAGGGTAGAATCTACCAAGACATTTTCATATTTAGGTATCTTGTTTGATTCTAATGGATCCTGGCGTCAGGCCGTCAAAAGTAGGAGTCTTCTTTTCATAAAATCGACGGCAGCTGTGGCCAATTTTGAAAAATAATTGGGTAGAAGGCCTGCTGCGCTGCTCCTTCAGATCTATTAGACTAAATGTGTGACTATGGCTACCTACGAGGCGGGTGTGTGGGTTCTTCAAGGCTCCCAACCAATTCAGAGTTTTGAAAATGCCTTTTTAAAGTTTCTCCTGGCGGTCCCAGCTAGTACTTCTGTTTACAATTGCCATAGTGAGCTGGACGTCTCATATATTACAGATATTATTAAAGCTCAGCCTGCTCTACTATGGCATGGGATATGGACTTCTACCATAACTGGTCTTAACCAAGATATTATTAAAGACAGCATGAAGTTGGACCAAGCCACTAAGATCGCCTGGTTGAAATACGTAAAAAACTTCATGTTCGACCTTGGGCACCCTGAATATTACAATTCCCCTGAATCCATTAACTCCAGGAAGGAGTTTAAAAGAACTTGTATGACCCACCTGGAGGCAAATAGATTTACTCTAGAAGCAAATAAGCCGACAGTACAACGGCACCAATTGATTTTAACTACTCACGCTATACAGCCGAATATATTGTATAATCTAAGCGGGTACGATAGATGTGTTTTGACCCGACTTAGATTTGGAAACTTTTGATAAGTTTTCCGAGATAAATAACTGGTCAAAAGAGCTATGCCGTTGTTCATGCGATGATCAGTCTTTGCAATCATCATTGCATGCAGTTTTATATTGCAAATTTTATAAAAAACAGAGAATGAGGTGGATTCTTTCAATTGTAAGGTTAGGTGGGTAGACCCAATGTCGACCGCTGTTTTTATTTCTGCAATCTTTAGACAACGAATGCTTTACTGAACCAATTGCCTGTTTTTTAAAAAGTATATTGAGAATCAGAAAGACTATTACTATTTAAATCTCGCAAGGACATGGGTTTTTGACACTCTATGATGGACTTAATTCTGTGAGATATTGTTTTAAAAGCTATTTCTTTTTTATTTGTTTATAATCAAGTCCTTTTACAAGATGAACTGTTTATATCTGTTGTATTTGCTTTTGTGATTTTACTTGTACAAAATCGAATAAAGCTTGTTCTGATTCTTATATTAATAATACCTGAAGAATTAGCTGCACCACTGAAGGAATTGGGTGATAAAGAAATCGGCCAAATCGAACAGGAAACTTTAAAAACAAAATCTAAATGAATGGAACATGATACCAGAAATCATTAATAAGAAACTAGAAACTTATTCTGTGTACATTTGAGACAGACACTATGCACTACAGCTGAATGATGTTACTAAGTGGGCAGAAGTATATACTACCTGAAAAAAAAAAGAAAAGAAGAAAGAAAGTTCTAACGAGAGCAGCCTATTAGAGGGTAATTCAACAGAGGTTTGACAAAGTCACAAAGCTAAGGCTGAATCTTTAAGGATTGATAGGAAGAAAGAAATTCGGACAAGAGCTAGCTCATCTAAAGATCAAGCTTTTAAAACAAGAAGCCCAGGAGCAAACTAGAAACCAGGGAACCACATAAAAACAGGTGGAGCAAAAGTAAAAGACAAAATGTTGTTACGGAGCCAGGTACAAACCTAGGGCATCATTACGATGCAGGTCGGACTCATATCCAACCGGCACTGTAGCGGAAGAGGGGCCATCTGACAATGAGTCACCAGTTCCCCTGCTCTAATTATAATGCGACCGCCTTCACAGCACTCGCAAAGTGTATATTTTCTACTGCGGCTCGTGCTGGGGGGAACAACACGAGCCACAATAGAAAATATAAACTTTAAAAACATCCCTTAACCTTGATTCAGGCACCATGCCGTGCCTGCCACATGGTGCAGGGTTGTTTAGGGGGGCACCATAGGTGCCCCCCAGGCCCATAGTGGTGCGCCAGGGGAAAGGGGCCCGCCATGAAACATCAGGTGGAAAGGGACATTGTAATACCTACCACAGTGCCTGAGAAGGCACCGCCCCTCTTGTAGGGATTACTGACCCTCCGAAGGAGTCTGTCGGAAAGCGTCAGACTGTCCCTCTGCCTGCTGCCTCCAACCGCATGCATAGTAATGAAAATTTCAAGTTAGGAACTGAGTTATCTAGAAATTATAACTTTAACAGATGGCAGATCATTTGTGGCCGCATGTCAACACTGACTTGAAACAGAAATAACAGTCTTTCACTTTATGGTAAATTTTAAGACTGAAACAATTTTCAATAATATTTTTAACGAAAGCCAAGTGAAGGAGGAACTACTATATAAGGAGTTTAAGACAACAAACATTGTTATATCCTCACAGGCATAAAGTACTGGATAATTTAGAAAAAACTGATACTTAATTAGATTAGAACATTGAACTATGGAAAAAATAGCTAAGCAAATAACTTAACCAACAAGAAAAAGGAGTATGGAAAAAATATATTAGAAGAAGGGTATTAGTAAAGAAAAAAAAGGCTTGCACAGGAGGAGGACTCCCGTCTTGGTAGGGTTGTCATAGATGACCATACGTAAGTACCGGAACTAACTTGCTTTTCCAAAGCCTTTCAAATATGAATTCATTATCCTACTTCCAAAATAAGTCCAAATGGAAGCAGATGAAGTTGCTGTGTAATTTTCAGATAGATCAGTTGATTCCCAGTTCACGAGCAAAATATATTAGCAAGTCGTCGTCGACCAAAATGATTTGGAGGCATTTGAGTGAACACTATTGCAGAATGAAATCAAAGGAGTTCACAAAGGCCCTGATTACAAGTTTGGCAGTCTTTAAGAGGGTTGCTAAGTGAGTGCTCCACTCCAAGACCGCCAAACCTGTAGTCTGATGCCTGCCGTATTCGATTGGAATACAGGTCGGGTGGTCCTGCGGTGGCAGTCCACGGCAGTACCTTTCAAAGGCTCAAATCTGAGCCTTAGAAAGGCACTGTAATGTGAGCGCCACAGCACGTTCCTGCATGGCATGGACTGTTAATCCATACTGTGTGGGAACTGAGGATGCATGCATACAGGGGTGCACATGCATCCCCTGGCCCTGAGGCTTAGTTTCCTCACCACCACACTTTTCATGAGGGCTCACCCCCATGAAAACTGTGGTGGTGAGGAAACTTGTAATATGTTTGGCAGTGCTGCAGTGGCACTGCCAGCATATTGCGGGCCTCAGACTGCTGCGAGACCACCAGAGATCACAAATCCCTGGTGGTAACAGCGGTCCTATGGCGGTCCATCCGCTCAACTCAAAATATGGTGGTTGAATGGACCGGCAAACTCATAATCAACCCCAAAGGTCTTTTATTAGAATTACTACAATTTTACACTTACTTCAGATGGAAAGAATACTACACTTAACAATGGGAGGGAACATCAGTGGGATTTCGTGGGGCACTCAAATATCTTTATGAAAACAATTTGAAGAAGAGCATATACGTTGGGATGGTGAATGGTAAAATACATTAATCACATACATGACATTTATCAATAATATACTCATACCCTGGTGAGGGGACAAAAAACATTATTAAACAATTATTTTTAATAAATAATGAAAAGTATCAAATCATATTTAGTCAGAACATAAGCCACAGCAAGATCTCCTTTGTGGATGTACTTATTAAAAGTGGCAACAATGAACTTCAAACTATTATGTATCAAAAAACAGTAGACAGAAATAACTACAATAGAGATTTCATCCTGCAAAACTTAAACTACATCTTCTCAATTCCCAGTTAATCAGATTATAATGAATAACATCACAAGAACAGAATTATAAAGAAAAAGAGAGAACATTTTGTGAGAAATCTCCTGGAAACATTATTAATGAAGTTAAATAATGTATCCATTCAAATACTAGACTTAATTTGATATAATCAAAAGTACCAAAGTAACAAAAGCAGATTATAACCAAATTCCCCACTTCAAGCAAAAATGTCAAAAGAATAATTAATAAACACTGTAAAATGTTGCAAATTGAACCTCAATAAAATTGAATTTTCACCAAGAAAATATTTTCCATGCCAGTGCTCTAAGAACATCAGAGGAATGAGAACACAAACCAAGTAAAAGACTATTGAAATCACAGTTAGAAAAGTGTTTCCACTGCATTCAGTTTAACAATATAACTTGTGGCTAACACATTATTCACACACACAGTGGAAATAAGATTTTAATTAAAAGAGTACACCCCTTGCGACACCACCTGCTGTGTAAACCAATTAAAATGTCCATGTGAACTCCTATATGTAGGAAAAACAGCAGAATATTAAAGGTGAGGCTAGCTGAACATAAAAGCAATATCTGAACCAAACTTTTTAAATTGACTGTAGCCACCCATTTTATGAAATTTATAGGAAGGTGGAGTATTATGTGGTAATGTTGGTTAGGCTTCACCATGCAATACACTCACAATACCACAAAGATGATCCTTGGATTCACAATAATAAATCTGTAGCTCAGTCCTGCTAGTGTGGCAAAGAGCAGTCAGGCTTTACCAGAGGAGCATGTTAAGCATTTCAGAGTACCAACATGGATGATATGTAGTTTGCACAACTTAAAAGAAATCTGAAACCAATTTATAATGAGCATTTACAATGCAATAGGTCTCACATTTGTAAACGACAATGCTTTTTATTTATGTGTTTTTTAAAACTGATAAATAAAAGGCATTGTCATTTACAATGCCAATAGCTTAAACTCTTGCAAATGCAAGACCTATTGCATTGTAAATGCCCTTTATAAATACATTCCTGAGGACCTTGTCGATCTTCCATGATGGGATTTAACTGTGTTACACCCGTGCACTTCACGTGGTGCACTTTAGAACCAGTACAAGCCCACCCCGGCATCCCACCTTTAGGCTGCTCAGTTTTACGTAATTCACCAAACACGCACTGTGGTTTAGCGCATACTTTATAAATGCCGGCTGCCCCCCCGCTGTGCATGCCTGCTCTCTTTAATGCTAGGCTTGTGTCTGACTGTAATGCAATTGGTGCTGATTTATGGTGCTCTGATACATTTGGGTAAAGTTTGCGCTATATAAAAGTGCAAACAAATAAATACATTTAAAAAAAGCCTACCTGTACCACGACCGTTCTTTTTCTGCGATGCCACATGCTTTTGGGTTCCTGTACTGATTAACTGCAACCGGCTGTGGGAAACCTCCATGGCAGGAACAACGTGTTGCGGGGTAGACAAGGGTAATGTAGCCACTGTCCAGTGGCTGTGCCACAGGTTATCAGTGCGGGGGCAGGAAGGCAGGCAGTCGGTAGGGCTGTGTCATGGCTGCGTAGTCCTCTGTGCATGCCGGGCATGGGGGTTGCTGTTGGCTGGTTGGAAGTGGTGAGGATGTGCTGGTTCGGTATGCCTGCTTCCTGATATTGGGCGGGCCACAGTTATCAAAAGAAACACAAGTTGGGCAACCCGCTGCAAGGAGATGTGCAGTTGCCATTCCTGAATGTTTAAAAAAAACGATGCGGGTGAGTTGCGCACAAGATGATGTGTGGTGCCATCATTTAATGTAAATAAAAGAAGCCTCTCCACTGGAGGAATATAACAAAATTAAAAGATACACGTTCCCATCTTTTTTTTAGATAGCATGACGGGACCCGAACGTATCAGCCCGCATTACATGAGCACCAATTGCATTACAGAGCATTTTTCAGCACCGGGACATTGTGATTTGTCCACAATCACAGAATGTTTGAGCCCCCGCCACTCTTGAACCTGTTTCCCAGCTTCAAAGACGGCCACCCTTGTGAATGCAACCTCGGCTTTACATATAAAAAATACTTGCCGAATGCGGCGGCGCCCATGTTACAAATATAAAAGGGCGCCGTCCTAACATGTAAGTGCGGCGTGCATGTAAAAATGATGCGCTTGGCGGCTCCTGGTAATACTAATCATTAAGACGCAGCGCCTGTGCATACTGAAACGGGCGCCATGGCTAGCAGGAAATTAAAAGAAATAGTCCCTGTAGTACCAGATAAACAGTTTACAGTGTAAGTAAACTGTATTTGGTCGGTGCTGCTCCGTGCAAAACAGAATTTATGTATTGGGACCAACAACAAATAAGGAGCCGCTAAGGAAGAGCAACAGGAGCATGAACTAATGGCAAGCAGGAGGTGAGCAGAAGGCGGGATTTCACTTACTGTACTAATTACTATAGGTCTTGCAGACAGTGCATGCGCGCTGCCTAGGCTCGACCTAAAAATGAATCAGGTTTTTGTGCTATTTTAGATCCCATTACAAAGTAAATAAGATAAGTATAACTGGAATTATGGATTTTAGAAGCAGTAATTAAATCAGTGCAAAAAAGTTCTGCAAAATGTTATCATTACGTTCAATGGGAAAAATCACTGGTGACAATCAGTCACTTGCAGGTCGAGTTGGGCGGAAAACAAGGAGGGTAAAGGTGAGGCAGGTCATAGTACCATGCCACAACAGAGTCCATTTGATTTTACCTGGTTTGAGAAGCCCAGGTGCAGAGTTGTCCTGACTGTCCTTGATGCTGAAGAGGGAGCTGCAGGAAAACTGGTTTTACCGCTTACTATGTGCTGGGGGGGAACAGGGTGCAAAACATCCACAACAAAGCTTCTGCTGATGTCGTATGAAGGTTTTGCAGACTTCCCTCGAGGTGCAGCATAGAGTAAAGGGGATAGTTGCCAGACTACTGACCAACAAGCCTTGGCAGCTGTAAGCACAGAAGAAAGTTAATTTGACGTCCCGAGGTCTGGGGGAACATGGTGACCATCTGAAACTTCATGGAGGTCAGGACTACATTTCCCACAATTTACTAGACCATCTAATTCTCAGTAATCCCTTGTATGGCCAGATGGCCAGCGATTCTTTGTTTCTGGTACGTTGTTTTTACCTGCGGTAGCAGGGGACTGGTGTCACACTAGTTCAGGGGACTCTGGTGATGCCTTTGGCTCTCACAGGGGTTCATCTGTCTGGGGGACCTGAGGTTTGGTCCTGGATGAGTCACAGTCATGCAGTTCCAGAAGGTTGCCATAGGTGCAGAGTATCAAGCTTTTGGTTTGAGCGGCTCCTGCTGTCGCGGTCTCGGGTCTCTTCTTGTGTCCATATCACAAGTCAGATCAAGGCTGAGGTTCTGGTGTCACGGATAGCTCTTAAATACTAGATTTAAGGCCGTTAGAGGAGTGAGTGCAAGTGGTCAATGGGCATCTGACCCCAGTGGCTAATCCGTCCCTGAGGTGACCACATCCAGGGGTGTAAGCCATATTTTCCACCAAAAGCTCTCTATTCTACCAATTTTAAAAATGGCAGAAGTCTTTCTTAGCTGTACAGACCAGGAAACCCACCCAAGAGGTGTGGCTAGCTGTATGGAGGATTTGCAGAGTACGCTAATCACCTGTGAAGGTATCCAGGCATTACGTCCAGGCTGCTTACGGGCTTCAGTCGAAAAGCCAGGTCTTGAGTCCCCTTCTGAACTCCTGAAGTTAGGGAGAGATCCGAAGGCGGATGGGGAGTCTGTTCCAGGATTACACGGCAAGGTAGGAGAGGGAACAACCTTCACCGCTGCTACTGCAGATGCAGGCGTGTCCATGAGGGAGAGCGAGGCTGAGCGCAGGGGTCTGGACGGCCGGTGGAAGCTCAGGTAGTGGTTGATTTCTTGGGGATGGGGAGCCAGTGGAGTTTCTTCAGGTGGGGTTTGATGTGGGTCCATCTGGGGAGGTCAAGGATGAGTCTGGCTGCCGAGTTCTGGATGGTCTGAAGTCTCTTCAGGAGGTGTGATGTGATTCCAGTGAAAATAGCATTGCCGTAGTCCAGGAGGCTGGAGATGAGTTTGCCAGATGGTGACTGGGAGCCACTTGAAGATCCTTTGAAGAATGTGGAGGGCGAGGAAGCAGGCAGAGGAGACTGCATTGATCTGGCTCTTTCATGATGAGTTTGCTGTCCAAGATGATGTCGAGGTTCTGGGCTAGGTCTGTTGGGTTGAGTGGGGTCCCAGGTCAGCGGGCCACCAGGAGCTGTCTCACAGTGTGGCGGTGTCTGTGAAAATCAGGATTTCCGTCTTGTATCTGCTGATTCTGAGGCATTTGTCTTGCATCCAGTGGACAACCCCAGTAATGCACAGGTATAAATTTGCCTTGATGGTGGAGGGTTTTTTGGGTAGTGATGAGATGAGCTGGGTATCGTCGGCATCAAAGATGATGTTCAGCCCATGGTTTCTGATGATGTTGACCAGGGGAGTCATGTAGGTGTTAAAAAGGGTGGGGCTGAGGGATGAGCCTTGAGGGACGCTGCAGAATGTGCTATTAGGTCTGAGGTGAAGGAAGGGAGGAGGACTCTCTGAGTTCTGCCAGAGATGAAGGATGCAATCCATTTGATGGAATCATCTTTGAATGCTGATCTGATGAAGCCTATTGATCAGGGTGTTTTGTGAGATAGTGTTAAATGCTGCCAAGAGATCGAGGAAGAGCAGGGCGGCACTTCCAACCTATGGTTTGTCTGGGTAACAGCCCATGTCATCCTATGGACTGTCTATCACTTATAGTGTCCTGTAATGGCAAAGGTCACTTCAGGGACATATACGTTTGTACTTACATTTTAACACCTTTAATGCAATGCACCCTGCCTCCTGGGCTCAGGAGTCCTTCCTTAGGGGTGACTGGCATATATTTTAAAAAGTGCATTGACTTTGCCACACTTGGTGAGGGCAAAGTTGAGTTCTAGTAGTTTGCACTGCTCCTGCAGTCTGCAATGGCAGGCCTGCTGTCGGTAGTTTCCTTGAGTCACTCAGGGTGGCTCAAACAGTGCTTCAGGCCTAGTGACCACTTTAAAAGCCATGCCCTGGGTACCACTGGTACCATATACTAGGGACTTATAGAGGGGTTGAAGTCCTTTGCCAATTGGGGTTACCAATTCACACATATCAGTTTTAGGGAGAGAGCACTGGTACTGGGACTCAGGCAGAAGGCTCCAGTGCACTTTCAGAGTCATACCTCTTAGCACTGGAGCAAAATGTGAGTGGGGCGGTGGCCATACTAAAAGGGCACTTTCCTGTCAAATTTAAACATAATATCAGTCAATGCAGCAAAGTGCAATTTGAGATGAAAAAGGGCACCTTTCTAGTGCAAAATACCTTTCACTCTGGAAAGTGAATCCTCTAGCAAGAGTTTGTACTGCTTTATGTCACTTTGTGTTACTAAGCACTGGTGCCATCTTTTCGGAAATCTACCTCTAGCTTTCATGTCCTTTTTTATATACTTTGGCCTCCATTGATGAGCTTTAGCAGTCGCCACAGTCATTGGTTGCAATTACGTACGACATGGTGCCCAAACATACATATGTTCCTTACATTACAAACATACTAAGGACTAGTACCCGCTTATACTTGGGTCTTGTCATTCACAGTCTTACTGCCGCTAACGTAGAACTGCTTATTCCTTATACATATATGCAAGGCACGAATGAGGGACTTTTTTTGCCAACCACGTGCATCCAGATAATGTGCACTTGTGTCTTCCATTAAGTCTTTGGTCTTTCGTATTTTTATTAATGTAAACTTATTTTTGTAATTGATAGTATGCAATCCCTAGATCACCTGCCCATTTTGATACTATGTGTCCTTTAACCTCTGTCGGTATGCTCAAGCAATCACAATAGATACTGGTTGACATTATATCCAACATGGCACCCAAACATATTTTTGATATTGGACACAAACTATCGACTACAGATTACTTACACATGGATCCTGACACTAAAGCAGGACTACTAATTCTTTACATATAAACAAGTGTTTCCAAGATGGCGTGTAATCTGAACTCCAAGACGCATACAGTTGCCCAGAGAGGTCTTTTCTACTGTGTATAGCAGCTTTGAGGGCCTGATTCACAAACTGCACTTTTGAGTAAGTTACACTCTTGAATAACTGTACTAATTTTTGTTATTCACAAACTGCACTTTTGAAGAAACTTACATTTTTGTAGTAAATTAAATTTTTGTATTAAGTCCAGAATTGCACATTGCCAGCCGTTGCAACACCTTCCCATAGAAAATAGTGGAGGTACGGACTTAAAATAAAACGCCATAGGATTTATTGTTAAATTAATTTAAATTAGTTGAAGCAGTTAAAATATAAATAGATATGAACAAATGCTAAAAATATGATAATAGTACATATTTATTATATAATTATAAAATATTTAGTACCTTATTTGGAATATTAAAACTAAGGGAACATGTTGTGTCATTATTTTTTAAAAACAAATGAATTAAATTCTTTAAAATAGTTGAAAATATAAATATATAAATTTAAAAAATGATGGTTACAAATATATATCTAAAAAGTACATATTTTTTATTTAATTACAAAATATTCAATAACCCTTCATGACTTAAAAATATATCTAGCATGTTGTTGCATTAATTTATTAAATGTATTTATATTTATAACTATTTTAAATAATTTATCTTAACATTATTTCGCATGGGATTTTATTTTAAGTTCTTAGCTCAATTATTTTTTACGGGAGGAGATTGCAGTACCAGTGGGTGGCCATGAGTAGAAAAGTAGTAAACGCACTAAAAAATGTACACTTGCTCAGAAAAATTAGTTACCTTTGTGAATTAGGCTCCAAGTTTCTAAGTTATACATTACTTGTTTCTCTTATTACTTTGTTTCAACCATGCCTCCCTACTTTCATCTTCTGCATATTACTATGATGAATGTTGATTTTGTTTTGTTTCACGATTTTCAAGTACGATATATTCATGTTAAATTCTCCCCATGCAGGGTCCCAATGTAACATAGATTAAACAAGTTAACATGTATGGCATGAAATAAAAAGATATTTGAGATAATTCAAAAACATTTTATTCAACAAATTCATAGATATGTGTATACATTTATCCAATTAATTCATCCAATTAAACCATGCATAACGTTTAAGAGTATGGAATAATTTAAATTGTACAATCGATTTACAGACAATTGAAATCATAAGAGATATCACAGCTTGAAGGCTAATCGCTCATACAGAGTTGTGCACGAAGAGACCTCCTTCAAAAGAAGACAGCTTATCATAAAAATAGGCAAGGATTCAGTCATCTCGGACAAGTATTATATACCCTAGCAAAAACCGAAATAATGATCAAATGCACTCATGTCCTGTCTTACAACTTAAGGTATTTTAGCTGATAGAATAACCCACTTCAAGTTTTCTTTAGTTTTCCATGACATGCAACCCGCAGCTTCTGTGTGTAGACAAGACATGCATCTGTAGAACTAACTGAGGAACAAACAAGGGATGGGCTAAGTTGCTGGAAAAATAAAGTGGCCCTACAGGTGACTTCTCAAGATAGGAATTATAAATCTTTTGGTGTATACTGCATAAAATGTACAAATAAGTAAAATGCAATAAACTGCTGTAGAGGACTCATCAGAAGGACGAATCATAATAGCTGACCGATCAAATTGCCCCAAGGGAAAACATTAAACAAATTGTGTAAAGCCAAATTTTAATTTAGTGAGGCAGATCCAGTCCCATCTATGGGTAGCCTTAGCTAGATATGGTTCTGCTCCCAAAGATGTGCAGATCATAAAGTGCTCAGAATTTCTGCCCTTGGTTAAGTCTGAGGCTTCCCTCCAAGTTGAATTTTTTTTTACTTTTTATCCAGCTTTGTCTTTGGAAGTTAGGCTTTGGGGATTTGAAATAATGAGCGTTTGTCCAGTTTATCAGCATTGAGTTGCATATATGAAAACCATGGCATTCAAAGCCCAAGATCACAAGACAGGCAATCCTCAATGATTTCCCTATTAAGAGCCACCTGTGGGTTGCACCAGACTGAGGACCATAATGATAACAGGGCAAGGTTGATTGAGTCCTCCACAGAAGCAAGCCCTAACTCCTCACAAATAACAAAAGCAGGACAGCTAGCGTGCAAGTCCAAGAGTGTCTGCAAAACCAGGTTTCCGCCAACTGCAGGGCTCTCACATCTGTCTAGCCCCAGAGCTATATGTTAAAACAGGTATACACTTCCTATTGTAAATTTACAGCAGGGGCCTAACGGTTTACAGTTGGGAGAGGGAGCCAAATTGAATAAAAGTCCAACAGCGTTGGGAAACTTCAGGGCCCGTTTAGACAGGCATGAATCCCAGCTGCCTTTGAAATTAAATGTGACACCTAGGTAGGAGAATTTGTGTGTCATAGTAATGGGTTTTCTCTGTAGGGCGAAACTTCAGCACTTGCGATTCTTAGAGCCACAGGCCATGACAAAAGTCTTGGTTAAATTGGTTTCAAGGTTTAATTTAGAAATAAAATCAACAATAGTGTTGAACATATTTAAGCCCATTGGCGTTTCTTGCCAGCAGGATGGCATCATCAGCATACAGTAGGACAGAAACCACCTTGTCCTTGACCCTTGGCATGTCTGTACCCTTCGCAGTCTAGGCATAAACAAAATTACAGGGGTGAGCATGCAATTCTATCTCACTCCCTGAGATATATTAAAGGGATGTGTGCATTCTCCATTAATGCCATATCTAACAAAGTCTTCCAAGTCACAGTGAAGGGCACGTGAAAATGTAACAATGCCTTGGTCAATCCCAAACCCACCCAGATTTCCCAGAGTTTGGTTCTCACAATGCTATCAAAGGTACAGGAAAGGTCCAAAAATGCCAGGTAGAATGACCCTCACATAGTGATGGTGTATTTACTAGTCAGTAGATAAAGATTATGACTGCTCCAGTGTACCAAGGCCTTTACAGAATCCATACTGCAACTTAGAGAGTTTGATTTTTGCCCTTCCATGTAATCTGCCGGCTAAGCACTGATCGCCCGATGACCTCCCAATTGCCTTTCTTAACCCCTTCGCTGCCAGGCCTTTTCCCCTCCTGTGCCACGCCCTTTTTTGGCTATTTGGGTAGTGCGCACTGAGGCCCCTGTAACTTTTTGACCACATGAGGTATCCACGCCACATTTGCGTCCTTTCTTCCAACATCATGGGGATTCTGAAGGTACTCAGGGTTTGTGGATTCCCCTGGAGGGATCACAGAAATGAGCCAAAATACAGCAAAATTTAGGGTTTTTTGAGGAAAATGTGAAAAACGGGCTGAAAATGAAAGCTTCTGGGTTTTTCCCTGCAAGTGTTATCAAAAAAGGGTTTGTGGGGCTTAAATCACCATTTTCCCAGCTTGTAGGGGATACCAGACTTTGTCAGAAACCCAAAATTTTTTACACCATTTTTGTATTTTTCTGGGACATAGCCTATTTTTGCTATTTTTTGTGCTTTTTACCTCCTTCCAGTTAATGGTAGAAATGGGTACAAAAGCAATAATGGATCCTGGAAAGCTATACATTTTAGAGAAGTAGACAAAATTCTGAATTCAGCAAGGGGTCATTTGTGTAGATCCATCAAGGTTTTTTTATAGAAACTAACAGTTAAATATAGGATAAATGGAAAATTTGTTGAATAAAAAAGACTTTTGTGTCAACGTTTTCACCTGTAACTTCTTCTAATTATGACAGCTCTTTGAAAGCAATATACCGTTACTTCCGCTGGACATTTCTGGTTGTGTGGATATATAGGACTTGTAGGTTCACCAAGAACCCAACGAACCCAGAGCCAAAAACTGAGCAGCAACTTGCAATGGTTTTTTATTATGTACCGGGTATATAGTAATTATTCTGTAAAAATGTGTACATGGAAAAATCAGTATGAAAGACACCTATGTATTTCTGAAATGGGAACAAAATATAGAGTTTGAAACAGTAGATATTTGCACATTTCCGAAATTGGGAATACTCATACTAGCATGAGAATTATCAGTCATTTTTTAGAATGACTTCTTTTTTACACAATGTCTTTCATTTGGAAGGCAGAAATGCATCGAAAGTCAATAGGTACTAACAGTTCCTTTACAAATCTGAATTACCCTAAGTCTCCCGATAAAAATGGTACCTCACTTGTAAGGGTAGGCATAGTGCCCACGACAGGAAATGGCTCAAAACCCAACGTGAACACACCACATTTTCACAATGCAAAATTACCCTTTTTTAGCAAAGTGCCTAGCTGTAGTTTTTTAACCCTAGCTCTGCCGGCACCTAGGGAAACCTAACAAACCTATACATTTTTGAAAATTAGACACCCAGGGGAATCCAGGATGGGGTGACTTGACTGCTTACCACCAGTTTCTGTTACCCAGAATCCCTTGCAAACCTAAAAAATTGCCAAAAAAACACTTTTTCCCCACATTTATCTGGTGGAAAGTTCTGGAATCTGCGTGGATCCACAAATTTCCACCCACCCCGCGTTCCCCAAAGTCTTCTGAGAAAAATGGTACCTCACTTGTGTGGGTCGGCCTAGTGCCCGCGACAGGAAACGGCGCAAAACGTAACATGGACATTCCTCAATTTCGTAGCGAAAAATGACCCTTTTTTGGCAAAGTGCCTAGCTGTAGTTTTTGAACCATAGCTCTGCCGGCACCTAGGGAAACCTAGCAAATCTATACATTTTTGAAAACTAGACACCCAGGGGAATCCAGGATGGGGTGACTTGACTGCCTCCCACCATGTTCTGTTACCCAGAATCCCTTGCAAACCTCAAAAAATGCCAAAAAAAACAAAACTCATTTTCCCCATATTTCTGTGGTGGAAAGTTCTGGAATCTACTTGGATCCCCAAATTTCCACCCACCCAGTGTTCCCCAAAGTCATCCGAGAAAAATGGTACCTCACTTGTGTGGGTCGGCCTAGTGCCCGCGACAGGAAACGGCACAAAACGCAACGTGGACACACCTCAATCTCGCTGTGAAAAATGACCCTTTTTTGGCAAAGTGCCTAGCTGTAGTTTTTGAACCATAGCTCTGCCGGCACCTAGGGAAACCTAGCAAAGCCACACATTTCTGAAAACTAGACACCCAGGGGAATCTAAGATGGGGTGACTTGACTGCCTCCCACCGGGTTCTGTTACCCAGAATCCCTTGCAAACCTAAAAAAATTGCCAAACAATACACATTTTCCCAACATTTCTGTGGTGGAAAGTTCTGGAATCTGCGTGGATCCACAAATTTCCACCCACCCCGTGTTCCCCAAAGTCTTCAGAGAAAAATGGTACCCCACTTGTGTGGGTCGGCCTAGTGCACACGACAGGTAACTGCGCAAAATGCATCGTGGACACACCTCAATTTCGCTGTGAAAAATGAACTTTTTTTGGCAAAGTGCCTAGCTGTAGTTTTTGAACCCTAGCTCTGCCGGCACCTAGGGAAACCTACTAAACCCACACATTTCTGAAAACTAGACCCCCTGGGGATTCCAGGGAGGTATGGCTTGCGTGGATACCCCAATGTTTCCTTACCCAATGCCCTGCAAACCTCAAATTTAGCTGAAAAAAATCACCTTTTTCACACATTTTTGTGTGGGAAAGTTGTGGCATCACCGGGCTGACACAAATTTCCTACCACCCAGCGTTCCCCCGGGTGTCCTGATAAAAACGGTGCCTCACTCGTGTGGGAGGCCCAAGTACCCAGGACAGGCAGGGGCCCACAACGTAGTGAGGCGACATGAAAATTGCCTATCTCCAAACGACCTGATTTTGCAAGGGGGGTCACTTGGGTTTTTGGCCCGGTGCTCGGCGGCCACCTAGGGAAACGTACCAAACCCACACATTTCTGAAAACTAGACACCCGGGGGATTCCAGGGAGGTATGGCTTGCGTGGATCCCCCAACGTTTCCTTACCCAGAATGCCCTGCAAACCTCAAATTTAGCTGAAAAAATCACCTTTTTAACACATTTTTGTGTGGGAAAGTTGTGGCATCACCGGGCTGACACAAATTTCCTACCACCCAGCGTTCCCCCAGGTCTCTCGATAAAAACGGTGCCTCACTCGTGTGGGAGGTCTAAGTAGCCGCGACAGGCAAGGGCCCAAAACGTAGTGAGGCGACATGAAAATTGCCTATCTCCAAACAACCTGGTTTTGCAAGGGGGGGTCACTTGGGTTTTTGGCCCGGTGCTTGGCGGCCACCTAGGGAAACCTACCAAACCCACACATTTCTGAAAACTAGATACCCGGGGCATTCCAGGGAGGTATGGCTTACGTGGATCCCCCAACGTTTCCTTACCCAGAATGCCCTGCAAACCTCAAATTTAGCTGAATAAATCACCTTTTTCACACATTTTTGTGTGGGAAAGTTGTGGCATCACCGGGCTGACACAAATTTCCTACCACCCAGCGTTCCCCCGGGTCTCCCGATAAAAACGGTGCCTCACTCGTGTGGGGGTCGATGCCCCATCTGCCCCCCAGGGGGGGCAGAAAGGCTGTAATGGTGGCGGGTGGGTGGGGGCATTGGCGTGCCAGTTGCGGGCAGCCCCCACCCTAAAAAAAAAGTAAAAACGAATCCCTGGTCATTAGTGGGCTTTCTGCCCCCCCGGAGGGACAGATTAGGGGCCAATGCCCCATCTGCCCCCCGGGGGGGCAGAAAGACTGTAGTAATTGGGGGGTGGGGTGGGGGCATGGGCCTGCCCGTTTTGGGCAGCCCCCACCCCTATTTTTATTGATAAAAAATTCCCTGGGGTCTAGTGGGCTTTTTGCCCCCCGGGGGGGGGCAGATTGGGGGCTAATGCCCCCATCTGCCCCCTAGGGGGGGCAAAAAGACTAAATTGCGCCAAAGTTACATGGGGGGAGCAAAGGCCCTTGCCCAAGGGGCCGCTCCCCCCTCCCTGGTGTCTAGTGGGTGGATCCCTGCTTGGGGATCGCCCTCCTGTGGCGATCCCTAAGCAGGGATCCACTGGGGAGGGGTACCAATGGAAAGGGGAGATTCTCCCCTTTCCAACGATACCTCTCCCGTCTTTCTACGTGCCCAGGGGGCTGAGATAGCCCCCTGAGCACGTAGAAAGTAAAACTGAAATGAGCCTCTTGGCTCGTTTCAGTTTCACTTTCACTGTAATGACGTTGGCGCGACGTGCGCGCAGATCGTCATTACAGTGAAAGGGGGGGGGGGGGACCTCGGGAGCTGGGGAAGCTCTTCCCCAGCTCCCGAGGCTATTTTGGTTTAAAGGGAATCCCTCTGGTGCCCGCACCAGAGGGATTCCCTAGGGAATGCCTCATGACGAGCTGGACTCGTCATGGGCACAGCGCGACTGTGCTCCATGACGAGTCCAGCTCGTCATGGGCACAGAAGGGGTTAAAAATAGGAACAATGATGACACAGTGCCAAGACTGTGGAAACCCAGAAACACACAGCGTTGGTGTAATTGCTGAGTAAGGGTGACCTCAAGTCTGGGATAGCCTTGTAAAGATCATGGGAACACCATCTGGCCCCGGAGTCTTGTTTGCAGGACTAGTAGAAATAGCCGTATGGACTTCAGACAATTAAAGAACTGATGGCTTGATTTAGATCTCGGCGGACAGGTTGCTCCTTCACAATGGTGATGGCTATCCTATCGACTGAAATATAAATCCCATCATCACCAATGGGATTTACACTTTGGCAGGTGCAATATCCATACCAGTTGCGACAGAGTAACCTATCCACCGAGGTCTAAATCAGGCTCTATAGCAATGGGATAGAAGGAAGCAAGGATGTCAATTGTCATGGAGCTTATGGTGGGGTTGTATCTTTTTTTTATTGAACTGCCCAATGCCTTAAACTGATATTCATGCATATACTACGTTTGTTGCCGGTCAACAGATTATTGTCATTAACAAGTCGTCAAAACATGGGAGTGTTTCTACTTTTGCATGCAGACAGCAAGTTAGGACATGTATTGGCCTGCACTTCCAGCTTCCTCTCACACAGTGCCCCCTTATAAGTCCTAAGACAATCAGCAATCAGACCCTATCTTGGGGGATGGAGTGTAGGGCCTCCCCGAGTTGTTTATTGGCTGACCAGCAGGTTCCACCAAACCAAGAGGGTTGTATATCAGGCCTGGTCCTAAGAGACTTGGTAAATGCTTCATTAATTACGGAACCCAATCTAACATATCCTGTGTATCTTTCCTGCACTCCTGTGCACATGAGAGACAGCTAAAAATGAAAGCTAGATGTTCTGTGCCCAGTTTCCTAATAAACTCGTTCATGTCAATTGATTGCCAGGCTACTCTTCTTCCCTGTTCTTGTGAGGAGTAAGTCCCAGACACAACCCTGGGCTTTTTGAGGCTGTCCCCAAACTAATCTAGGGAGATCGCCAGACCACTGATATCACTAAAAACAGTATATTCAACAGCTCCATCACTAACCCAATGCATAATGAGTCTCAAAGTAAAATTATAGTCAGTAGTAGTGGTGTGCCCCCTTTCCATGTAAGTAACAGTTCAGGACCTGTCCTAGGATTTTTGGGGCCCCAGGCAAATGGGAAGAAGTGAGGCCCCTCTAGTTTACATGTGACATCACTCGAAGTGATGTCACAGAAAGTGAAATCATTGGACTTCTAATCTTCTTTGGTATGGACAAGGGACCAGGTGTATGCATATCAGTAACCTGGATAAAAAAGATAAATACCCATATGAAATAAGTCCAGCTATTTAAAAGCTGTATTAAGTGGATTACATTAGTCACACTGAACGGAAAAGCTAGGGATAGGTCTCATAAAGATGGACTTCCTTACTCAGTGTTAACTGACCATCTCCAGATCAGTGCATGAGAAAAGGTTCATAGCACTGCAAAATATTATTTGAATAGTATCACTATAGCAAAAATGATGCAACTAGATGTAGCAAAATAAAGTGGAGTTCAAATACATGTACCTTTTCATTTTTTATTTGAAAGCTCTAAAAATCATAGGTTAGAACTAAAAGGGCAGCAGAGCTCTGTAGAAACAAAGCAAAGCATGTATTGTAGACAAGTGCCATGCCTCCATGCGAGGTTGAATCAGTGAAGGGTTAAAATCACCCTTGTACTAAAAAGGCTGTTTAAAATGTGAGTATTTACAAATCCCAAACTTATATGTAATTTGTTTTATTCTTTTCATTTGGATCTTTTACTACTGCACTTATGATGGAAAAGTGAAAACTCAAGTTCCAGAATGCAAGATAAAAACATCAGAACTACTTACATGTGGTGCAAAGAGGTAACTTGAGACCTCCTCTGGTGGAAGTCTGTGCTAATGAGAGTTACAATTTTCATATAAATCACTTCCACTGTAACTGGAAAAAAAGTTTAATGATTCACTTATTTTGAGTTTAGGCCTTTGTGTCATCTGGACAGAGAAACAATATCAGCTTAGGTTTTGCCTCAAGACTACTGCGGAACAGCTCCATTTCGTAGCTAGAAACTGGAAGCTGATGCCTTACTCAGCCCCAGAAAATTGGTCTTATATACTCTTGGAGTCATTAAGAAGTTCTTAAATTGCATTGCTGAGGGGATGTTACTAGAGAGCTCTTGCTGTGGCGGCGAACAAAGAGGGGGACTGCTGTGGAGGACCCACTTAAGGGGGTGCATTATAAGGGTACAAACAAGTGGGACTTAAAATAGGGAGTCAGACTTTGTGTATGAAACAATGCATTGAGCTGCAACACGTTTGCCATGCCAGGAGACTAACACTGGCTGACAGGGTCAGAAAGGTGCTTTTCTTTGCTGCTCTCTTGAAGAAGGCACAGAGAAAGCACTATTACATTATTTATTTTGGACACTTGCCTATTGCTACAAGCACAATATACACCTCAAGCACAGCTCATGTGACTATACATCTCTCCTTAGGACCTTACACTTAAAACAAAACATGCTACAATTTACAATTGCTAGTGTAAAATTCAAGTTGCTGTTTGGTGACATTCAAAATGTCATACATATGATGTAGATATGCCATAATTAATCACAAGGCAAATACAAAAATTTCACATATAGGTAAGGGATATCCAGAAAATGTAAATACCCCCCACATTGAGCCAAGGCATTTATGGCACCAAGCAAGTCATTGCAACCCTCCCCAGAAGAGCTCTCTTGTCTTTTCCATCTAAGCATCTATCCATTCACCCTTTCATCCTCTGATCCACCTGCTGATTTTTGCCATTTTCCCCTTACATTGTGTCATCCATTCACTCTTTCATCCATCATTCAGTTTTTTACCATTCTGTATGCCCATCCATCCATATTACCATCCATATACATACCTATCCATCCAGAAGTAGCAATGAGACTACTGAAGCCCTTTCCGCTAATGGCTGTGAAGCCTAGGGGCAGGGCCGGTTTACGGGCAGAGCAACCCTGCGGTCGCACTGGGTGCTGACCTGTGGAGGGGGGCGCTGACCTCACTGAGGGCGGGGTTTACTAATAATTTATGATTGGAGAGATGAGGGGCACTTTTGTCCGTGGTAGTGAGAGAATCCGAGGAGGCAGTCATAGGGTGTGGGGGGCGCAAAAAACGGTTGTTGCACCGGGCGCCACCGGCGCTAAAGCCAGCCCTGCCAAGGGGAGGGGGCCACTTCCTGCGAGCCTCACAGAACTGCACCACCATCATAACAGAATCTCTTAAAAGACACTGCTGCAAGGCCCTCTTGTATGTTAACAGGCGCAGGGCCCTGGGCAGCTATCTGCACTGTCCATGCCTAGCTCCGGCCTTGCGCTGTGGAATGGGGTGGAACCAGCCACCACCATTGCATTACAGAGTTAAAGAGCAGCCAGATGAGAATAAAGCTGGTGCGCCCTATGATCTTGACCATGAAGTACCCCTTCAACCCAAAAGGGCTCGAACAAATTAATCTGATTGTCCTAAAGGGAGTTCCCCAGTTCGGCAATGAAATCCCCAGCCAGAATTAAGTTATTCCCCAAACCAGCCTCGGAATGTTTGCTGATGGGTTTACTAATAAAAGCATACAATGCGGCATAGTAGGGGTCGTTCGTGTGGTGAAAATTATCATTATAAAAATTGATAATAAAAGAACTAAAATTTCACCGCCAGCATAAATAAAAGGCTTGGGTCAGGCTGCACTTACTGGGATGGGGCGAATACTACAGGCAAGACTCATTTTGAACCAGCCAGCAAACCCTGCTTTGTTGCAACTAGAGGCAACAGTGGTAGCAGCAACAGAAAAACAGGAAAAAACATCACAAAAAGCATTGGTTGTAGCCCAGGTTTCCTGCAAAAGAACAATATCATGTGACTGAATAAACTCCACCCAATTGTGCATAGCAAGTTCGGGGTGGATTCCGGCTGTGTTCCGACTCAATAGTCTGACTTTGTCTGGGGTCTCAGGAGTATCCAAATCAATTTCCTCATTCGAAATTGCAGACCCCAAACAATGACTTAAGTCACAGGGGCTGATGAGGGCATAAAACTTAAAACGATGGTGACCCTGCTGATCCCACGCCTCAGGACGCCAGTCCCCTTGAAGTTAGTCAGTGTCAAGCATTGCTAAATACCTATTAGCTCAAATGAGACATTGATCCTGTGATCCACTACGGAGGAGGTGTATCACCCCTCAAAAACGTCAGGGAAGGACAAATTAAACAATAATAATCACTTGTTTTATTCTTCCTTTCCTGACGAAACTTGGGGGCAGGGCCTGGGGGTGACAGACACTGAGGGGAGTGATAGGTACACTCCTTTCACTGCGCATGATGGTTTGGCCGGCCACACATTCCCTAGAACATTTTCCTACCTTCTTGACCCTCTAATGATTGTTCCTTTAAATGACTAAATAAATATATTGTAATAATAATTAGTGGTTTTTCTGCACATTTATTTTCACGATTTACAGATATTTGGGAGCTGAGTAATGTGAGCTCAAATAAATTGTTAATTCTGTTAATCTAACTCTTCCTTGAATAATTAGTCCAGGACTCTTTATAATGAGTAATGCAAGGCAGCGCAAGTCGCTGCCTTGTATTACCCAGCCCTAGGGAGGAGTTACTTGGGTGGAGCATGGGTGTTCCCGCACATCCACCCATGTATTTTTGCGCATTCCCAGATTTTCCATTAGTGGTAGACCTGGGAATGTGTCAAACCACTGTGCCTACCCAGGGGAGACGTAAAGAGGAGAAATGTGTTTATTTCTCTTAATGTTATCCTCTTTCTACATGTGCTGCATTGTGCAGAACATATCGAAAGAGGAAAATGCCTCTAAGGATTGTGGGGCCTATTTACTAGAATGTCACATAGTGCAGCAAGTTACCTTCCTGAGCTGCACTGCATGGCAGGGAAATGGTAGGAATGCGCCATATTCAAGACAATATGGCACATTCCTGCCTTTTCCCCTGTGCTGGTGCCCATTTGGCAGCCTAGCGCCAATGCAGGTACCCTTGCACCCGGCTTTGCCTGCAGGATAGTTTTTGTGCAGGAAGGAACACCTTCCTGCACAAAAGCAATCCCAATAGGCATATTCCTCTAACTATGTCTGCTGCTGAATGCAGAATATATAGCCTGAGGAAGTAACAAGGACTAATAAAGGTATTTCTACTTGTTACACCTCTCCTGGGAAGGTGTAGCTTTTTGGCATATTCCCAGGTTTACCAGTTCTGGTCAATCTGAGAATGCACCAAAAACCATGGGAGTAGGATGTCAACCTACGCAACTCCCATGGGACCCCTCCCTTACACAGAGTAAGTCCACGCAGCAATGTATGCTGCGTTGCTTTGCCCAAGATTTATGGAGCCACTTAGGGCCATGCGTGGCTTCATAAATTGCATTTAAGTACTGCGTTGCGCATGTACCACGATACGTGGTGCAAACCGTCTCGTAAGTAGGCCCCTGTTTTCATGCTGGAAGGTGTCCCTTTCTCCACAAAAACAATCCTGCCTACAACGCAGGCACACTTGCGCCATGGTGCAAGGGTGCCTGCATTAGCTATAGGTAGCAGGCCTAGAGTAGGAAAGAGACAGAAATGTGCCGTATAATGTTAAATATGGCACATTCCTGCCCTCTCCCTTTCACGCAGCGCAGTGCGGCAAGATGGTTTGCTGAGTTGCGATGCGTGAAAATTTGATAAATATGCCCCATAATTTATAGAGATTCTAATCATTTGCTCTGCCTACAGTTCGATAGTTTTTCAACAGTTATAATATAATGTATGCATTCAGAAAAAAGAAGATAAAGGGGCCATAGAAAAACAATCTACAGCTTTTGGAATTAAGTATACATGCAAAACAGAGGTCACATTTTAAAGTATGCAGAGTGCTAGCTTTTAATGCAAGTCATATTGCTGGGAACCTCAAATGACTTTTGGAAAAAAATCAGATCAGGCACGAGGAACTGCTTTTTGTGCTCTGCCACTAGCACATGTCTGGAAAGGCCTTCCAGGCAAGTCATTTAAGGTGAAGGATTATGAGTAAGTAGGCAGCACTCGGATGTGTATTTCAGTACAGAATGGTGCACTTCATCTGGCTGGTTTAATATTCCGAATGCTTCACAGAACAAAAACAGAGTAGAGCTTGGCCAAAGTAATACGGATTTTGTTATTATTTCGAGAACATTTTTTTTTTTAAATAATAGAAGAATGTTATTAAAATGAGAACTTCGGAAAAAGTAACAGAGGTTTTGACAATGAGCAGGCTGAAAGATTAGGGCATGGGTATGAAGGTTTTTTTTGGTTTGATTCCCCTCCTTCAATTTTAACCCCATTGTTTAGCAAATGTTTTGGCCTTGGCCAAGTATTCGAATTTCTGAAATCCTGCAGATTCAGCGCTAATTTCCACTGACCTTCACCCCCCACCCCCAATGAAGTGTTCGTCCGTTATTCCTTTTAGGCACTCTGGGCCACATGTACAAGGAAAGTGGTGGAGCGTGTTGTTAGCCTCCTTGGCTTAACGCAGCTCTCTGTCACTTCTGAAACGCAGGGCTGCATCATATTTACAAGAATATGGTGCAGCCCTGCGTTTCCCCCTGCGTTGGCGTAAAGTTTAGTAACTTAGCAATTGCAAGGGTGTCTGCGTGCGGGGGAAACCGTTTTATAACTTCTATGTGTGCGGCTTAATGCAGAACACATAGGTGCCGATTACGATCCGGTAAAAACCGGGTACGAACCGTCGGTCGGAGCGTTTTCTCCGTCCGACTCGTACCCGGTCGTAAAACTTTACAAACATGGAATTACGATTCGCACGGAAACACCATTTCCGTACGAATCGTAAAAAACACCGACCGACGAAAATATACATACGAATGTGATCCGGGAATGCTGCGACGTGACGTCGGGACGCTTTCAGGCTGCGTTTCACGACCCAGGAAGTACGATTCGAACCAACAGCAGTCCGGACGGCAATATTTTCACGGCACCCAAAAAGTGCCGGAAAAGCGAAGTACGGCGCGAAACAACCAGAGTAGGTGGCCCGGTACGCGCCGTACCCCCCCCAGCCCCCGTATGTACGCGCCGACCCCCCCAGCCCCCGTATGTACGCGCCGACCCCCCCAGCCCCCGTACGTTCGAGTCGTACCCCCACCCGTGTATGTACACCCATGTACGTGTCGTACTCCCCGTGTATGTACACCCCTGTACGTGTCGTACTCCACGTGTATGTACACCCCTGTACGTGTCGTACTCCCCCGTGTATGTACACCCATGTACGTGTCGTACTCCCCGTGTATGTACACCCCTGTACGTGTCGTACTCCCCGTGTATGTACACCCCTGTACGTGTCGTACTCCCCCGTGTATGTACACCCCTGTACGTTCGAGTCGTACCCCCACCCGTGTATGTACGGTGCGTACCCCCAAACATATTTCATTGGGTTCTATTAAAAGTACCAAACACTTACCATTTAGAGGCACACACTGGAATCAGTTATCCTATGAAGGATCAGCACTTGACGTAGCTAGTGACACAATGTGGTTCATTGATGTTTAGTGGAGGGGCGGATAGACACTGGGGGGGGACATCATCAGTGCTCACAGTAATGGGTATATAGTGAATGTGGGGCAGGAAAGATTATCCATAAAACAGGCACCTAAAGTCCAACATGTGAAGGTAAGTTCCAACTGTAGGTCTTCTGACTGGCTCCCGATATTTGGTCCCACTCCTGCACCCAAAGGTATATTGAAGGGATTAGAGTAGATAGTCTGTGGAGAGACACTCAGTGTGGGGGGAAGAATCCACTGAGTCTCCTGGAAGGGATGGGGTCTGGGACAGGACTTCATTGTCCGAAGAATTCGAGGATAACAAGGTTAGCATGAGGGGGCCCCGGAAGGAGATCGCCCTCATGACTGCCACCTGCTGATGCTGCAGCATCTTGATTGAGGGTGGAAGTGATGGCAATCAGCCCCCTATCCCTTTGATGGTGACAGCAGGCACGCCACATCTTGGGGCCTGTCTCAGCAGGTCTCCACAACGGAACAAAGAAGAGACCCTGAGTATCCATCCAGTCCCAGGCTGTCACTGAGAGCTTGAGGTCATGCATGAAGCAACAACTATGGGAAAAGCTGAGTTGAAGGGCAACTGTGACATTGAAACTATTATCAGCGCTCACAGGGCTAAACTACATGATATACAGAACACTGGTGAAGCAGCCTGCCTCTCAGACAATGATGTTTCTTCATCGAGCCAGCAAGAAACAGACAAGTCCCTGGGGCAAATTATCTGGATCATGTGTTGAGCATAACAAATTGTATCTCGATTCCCAGTGGTAAATAAGCACAAAATAAACATAAGATCAAATGAAATACAAATTTCAAATTTATTAAAAATATTTGATTGAAACGTTTTATCTCAAAAACTAGACATGATATCAACATCCAAAATTAAAACATTCCATTAATTACAACACACAGGTGCCGATTCCGATCCTGTAAAACCTGAGTACGAATGGTCGTACGGAGCGTATTCTCCGTACGACTCGTACCCGTGAAATCCTCCTTACAAACCAGCAAGTACGAATCGTACAGAAATACCATTTCCGTACGATTCGTAAAAATCTACGTGCGGCTAAAAAATACCCACAATTCTGATCCGGGACATTGCGTACGTGACGGCGTTTTACGGACCAGCAAGTACGATTCGTGCCTATGTCACTCCGTACGGCTCATTTTTTACGGCAGCCAAAAACTCCCGGGAAATTGAGGACGACGCGAAGAAGGAGCACCGGTACGCGACAGACAGCCATGGACCCCATCCTACGTGTCTTCCCGGCCCTCCTAGCCTCCGACCTGGTGCACCAAAACTGCTGCGCACGCCGCAGAAGGTCAGAACAACACCCAGGGGCAAAGGGGGGGCGAGGGGCAGGAAACATAACCTCTACCTAATTTAAAAAATACCATATTCTGTACATACATTACCTACAGGGTCTGGTCACTTCGGGGGGAGTGTCCACCAATCCCTGCGTCCCGCTACAACGGCAGTGGGCGTGTACGCATACCCGTCACCACTACTATGATGGTACGGGCCGTACCCATGCCCTCAGAGTGTGGGTACGGCCCGTACCACGCGTACCCCTACATCACCACTACAATGGTGGTACGGGCCGTACCCACGCTCTGAGGGCGTGGGCACGACGCGTACCCCTACATCACCACTACAATGGTGGTATGGGCCATACCCACGCCCTCAGAGCGTGGGTACGGCCCCTACCACCATTGTAGTGGTGATGTAGGGGTGCGGGCCGTACCCACGCTCTGAGGGCATGGGTATGGCCCGTACCACCATTGTAGTGGTGATATAGGGGTACGCGTGGAACAGGCCGTACCCACGCTCTGAGGCCATGGGTACGGCCCGTACCACCATTGTAGTGGTGTTTTAGGGGTACGCGCAGTACCCATGCCCTCAGAGCGTGGGTACGGCCTGTACCGCGTGTACCCCTACATCACCACTACAATGGTGGTACGGGCCATATCCACGCTCTGAGGGCGTGGGTAAGGCGGGTAGCGGGTACCCCTACATCACCACTACAATGGTGGTACGGGCCGTACCCATGCCCTCAGAGCATGGGTACAGCCCGTACCACCATTGTAGTGGTGATGTAGGGGTACGCGTGGTACGGGCCGTACCCACGCTCTGAGGGCGTGGGTATGGCGTGTACCCCTACATCACCACTACAATGGTGGTACGGGCCGTACCCACGCTGTGAGGGCGTGGGTACGGCGCGTACCACCATTGTAGTGGTGAGGTAGGGGTACGCGTGGTACGGACCGTACCCAACCTATGAATGCGGGGGTACGGACCACATCATCCGTACCCCTAGGGCACCAGTACATTTGTGATACAAGGCGTACACACGCCACGAATGTTTGCTTAGGGCCTGGTGCAGCATATAACCAGTATATTGGGGTGTGTTCATGGCCTGGACAGCAGTGTACTGCACCAATGGTGCAGGTGGGTGGGTGGGTGTCTGCCTAGGATTCCCAGCAGTGGACAAAGACATGTGAGGCGTGGGTGCAGAGGAATACCAGCAGTGGACAGAGACATGTGAGGGGTGGGTGCAGAGGAATACCAGCAGTGGACAGAGACATGGGGGTGGGTGCCTATCACTCCCAGCAGTGGACAGAGACATGTGAGGGGTGGGTGCCTATCACTCCCAGCAGTGGACAGAGACATGTGAGGGGTGGGTGCAGAGGACTCCCAGCAGTCGACAGAGACATGGGGGTGGGTGCCTATCACTCCCAGCAGTGGACAGAGACATGTGTGGGGTGGGTGCCTATCACTCCCAGCAGTGGACAGAGACATGTGAGGGGTGGGTGCAGAGGACTCCCAGCAGTCGACAGAGACATGGGGGTGGGTGCCTATCACTCCCAGCAGTGGACAGAGACATGTGAGGGGTGGGTGCCTATCACTCCCAGCAGTGGACAGAGACATGTGAGGGGTGGGTACAGAGGACTCCCAGCAGTCGACAGAGGCATGGGGTTGGGTGCCTATCACTCCCAGCAGTGGACAGAGACATGTGAGGGGTGGGTGCCTATCACTCCCAGCAGTGGACAGAGACATGTGAAGGGTGGGTGCAGAGGACTCCCAGCAGTGGACAGAGACATGGGGGTGGGTGCCTATCACTCCCAGCAGTGGACAGAGACATGGGGGTGGGTGCCTATCACTCCCAGCAGTGGACAGAGACATGTGAGGGGTGGGTGCTTATCACTCCAGCAGTGGACAGAGACATGTGAGGGGTGGGTGCAGAGGACTCCCAGCAGTGGACAGAGACATGTGAGGGGTGGGTGCAGATGACTCCCAGCAGTGGACAGAGACATGGGGGTGTGTACATCATTAGCAGATGACCACAACTCCATGGGCGTATGTACGCATGCCTAATTTTTGACTATGTTGATAGTGCCATAACAACACATCACTGACAGCAGTGTCCCACTCCCATGAGGATGGATGTCTTTCCCCCACTGCATGAGACACCACATGTGGGTGTGAGGACAAATCACACATGCATACCCACCCCTGGTGGATGCAGCACAATACACACACAGAGATCATGCCACAAGACTGTATAGTCGTGTCAATGCCTACTAAACTAAGAGAGCCAAAGGGAACACACACTGTCATGCACATCCCAGGACTGATAGGAATGTACAGGTGCTGGGACAGCCACCAAGATGTTGTCTCTCATGGAAGGAATAGGGTGGAGTTCCCACAGATACAATGCCCACAATTGTCAGTCAGGTGCCCAAATACCCTGCAGAACAAGTACCATATGTGTGCTAGGCTGGGATTACACACATGCATAGTGCAGAAAAGGGACAATTTCTCCATGAAGGCATGGCAACATACTCAATACACAAGTACAGTGACTAGCAAGGATGGCACACACGATGCAGCCGGAGACATTGCTGAGCAGGCATGGCCATAGTTGAAGGGATCCGTCACCAACAAAGGAAATGTAGACACATGTCAGCACAACAATTGTGCAACTCCCTGCAGGAAAGATGTCAGGTGCCACAGAGGAAGGAACACTCCTTGGGACAATGTCTCCAAACACAAATAGCACACACGACCAAAGATTCTTTGCAGAGACCTTGTGATGGCACGCAGATACCATGGTCCACCCCATGAGCATCAGACTACAACATTTCCCTGAAACATAACACATTACCACAACCCCAACTCCTGGAGCATCAACACCAACATCAATACCTGAAATGCAATAGTGTTCAAAGTAAAAATAAAATGCTTTATTCAGCATTAAATGAAAAATAATTAAAGGACACTATTTACAAAGGCCAATGGCCAGTCCAGATCATAAGTCCTTGGGGGGGCCACATGGCCACGGGTCTCCCCTAGCTTGCCTGCACATTAGAACCCTCAGGTTCGTCGACTGGGGGGGGGCATCATGTGGGGAAGGACCAGGCACTGCAGGGACAGGAAGGGGAAGGGTAGGTGTGGTGGGTGCAGGGCTGGACGCCTCCACCACAGGGGGTGGGGCAGCGCCAAAGGTGGACGTGAGCTCGGTGCTGCACACTTCTGCCAGGGCGTCCAGAGTATCCCCTGCACCCGAAGAAACCACAGGCACAAAGGAGGGGGGGTCGGAGGGATGGGGTGCAGCGCTACTGGGGGAAGGGGTGGACAGGGGGGGACTCAACTCCCCTACCCGTGGAGTGTCTTGCCCATTTGTGGGCTGGTGAGCCAGTGGGGCTGAGGCCCAGCACAGCCAAGTAGCTCTCTTTGTCAGACTGTGTGGCAGGGGAGCCGAGGGGAGTGCCTTTGGAGGGACTGGGTATTGAGGCATGCGAACTCAGACTGTGGCTGTGTGTATGCCTGTGTGCCACAGACCCAGTGGGTGTGCCTTTATCCCCCTGAGTGTGCATGCCAGGAGGTGTGCGCCTGCCCTTACGTGCTTGTGTGCTGCCTGTGTCTGGTGGGGTGCATGCTTGGGAATGTCTGGGTGTGCATGGGACAGGCATGGGAGTGGGAAGTGTGGATGGTGCAGGGGTAGGGGGGGGACGAAGCGCTGCAGGAGACTCACTGCTGCCGTCAGTGAAGAGTCCATGGACCTCAGCAACATCCGTTGGTCAGACATGGCTGCTGACATGCCCTCCATGAACGACACCATCTGTGTCACCAGTCTGGTGTGGCCATGGAGGACATTCAGCATCGATGTCTGGCCAACCTGCAACTGCTGCTGAATGTCCACAGACTCTGCAGTGAGGGCAGCAGGGGGGACAGGGGCAGGGGGTGCGGTGCCTGGCACGAAGGAGACATGGTGGTGTCCTGCACGGACAGAAGGGACCGGAGCAACTGGGAGGGCGGTGATGGGAATGGAGGGTGCGGTGACAGATGTTGTGCTGCTTCCAGGTGTTGTAGCAGCCTCCGACCCTCGAGGAGTTCAGCCTCGGACCCGTCAGCATCGTAGTCGGTGTCGCCACCAGACAGGTCCTCCGCCTGACTCCCCTCGCCCTCCGTGCCATTTGCTCCCGCAGACTCGCCAGCAGTGGTGGCACCGGTGCTGGAGCCCTCCTCCAGGTCTATGCAGGTGTCTCCCTCGGTGTCCTCCGATGATGCTGTGGGCAAGGTGAAGATACAGAAAATAATCAGTCACCTGTATACATCTGACACCTGAGTCCAAACAAAATATGAGATCAATCAAAAGTGGACAGACCCATTGGTGTTGGTACGAACACTGGCAAGCAGTGCTTGGGAACCCACTAGGTGGATAAAAGGCCCCTCACACACCAACCTAGTTGGTGTCATGCTTCATCATAGGGGCCCCCTTCCTGATCGGCGAACAATACTCAGCCATAGTGTAATATATTTTCCTTTTTGTCTTCTTGCTTTGACCTTAAGCATATAATTGTAGAGCGCCACTCAAGGGTAATCGCCCCTTCTCTACACAGTGTGCCCCATAGTTCACTTGGCACACGTACAGTTTATCTGAACATTCTAGTCTCGCCATTGCGCATTGGAGCCCGACCACCCTAGCCTGTGGCCACACGCCATCACGGGCTTACAGTTGCCTGCCACTCCTCACGAGAGCGACCCACACGCTCCTTGCTGGCCTCACCATTAGCTCACCAAGGGCGCACTCCGCCCACCCTAACATCTGATCTTATGATGCACTAGCCAATAGCCGCATGCCACCACGTGTGTGTTACCATCTGTACGACCACCTGCCCTGTAAGATTGCTCTCCACAGTCAGTCAAAGATTGCATTTTATAATTGTTACGTATTTCAGCATCTCTCCTGCATCTATGTCTGTGTATTGTTTTCTTTCCCACAGGTTTTTCGCTGCGGTGTCTGCCAATGAGCTGATATCGCCTCCACACACCTTAGCGAGTGTGTAGGTAAATTACCCCCTTTTTCTCTTTTCACTACTCACGTGGCACTATTTTGCCATTCACTGCACTTCCTGGTCCTGAAGAAAGCCCCACACACTTTTTTAAGCGGGCTGAAACATGTAGACCACACACATAGTTAACTACGAAATCTAATTCCTTTTCTTAGTTACTACACATATTTTTAATTTTAATATATCCTGAGCCGCCACCACTAAAGTCCCCCCGGCAAGGATTCTCAGAGATATTTTTAATTTTTCACAATATCACACTATCACACCACACCAGCTCCGCTGTAGTCAGGCGTTGCAGCACAACCGGGAGGCGCTCGGCCACCCGGTTGGGGCCCCTATGATGAAGCATGACACCAACTAGGTTGGTGTGTGAGGGGCCTTTTATCCACCTAGTGGGTTCCCAAGCACTGCTTGCCAGTGTTCGTACCAACACCAATGGGTCTGTCCACTTTTGATTGATCTCATATATACTACAGGGGATACGGACGCACCCTTGCCTCCCTAGCTCTCCCATTGTCCTCCTCTCTTCCAAACAAAATATGTCACAGTGCATATCAGGAAATGCATCATGAGTAACATCTAGAATACTCCGCACATATGTAAGCCCTGCACTCCCCAGTTGGTTGACCCACCATGCCACTTGGAAACCAGGAAAATTAGGGCACAACAGCAAATAACTTGATATTGAATTAAACTGAGAAGCTAGTGTCTGGGAACAGTTGAGCACAGCAAGACTATGAAGGCATGCCACCACATGTTCACTGTGAATGAAACAGTATTGGTGCACCCAAGGCCAAATAACAGACCTCAATGCTGAAGGTGTCCTCACACTCAGAGACCTGTGAGTACTTTGGAAACCCAAACGAAATACATTGTGATCCCTTGGGAATAACAACACTTTACACAATTTCCATGTTTAGAATGTGTGAATGTGCCACTTTGTGAACAGAACACACATGTGCCTGTATAAAAGAAGTAACACAATGAGGTGCACACAAAACTACATTCACACAGTCATTGTATGAGCTGCCAGCTTTATTCATATAAGCCACTGTTAGGAAGAAATGGGGTTTCAGTAAGTACATATACATTGCACCACGGCGGTCGGGATGACTTGACACTCGTAAGTTGGTATCAGCAACAACCAAGGACTTACCCAAATGCAACCACACTGTGGGAACATGTATATGTATAATCTGAAAACAAGTGTTATTCGAACTGTGCCTTCCTTTAAAATGTGCCAGCGTGTCCCCGGAAAGTGTAAAGGTGGTTTCTTGTGCACTTCCTTGGGAGACATCTGTCATGCAGGCACATTATTGTCCTTCACAACAAAACATCAAAGTCAAGCATAGAAAAAATTGAGACATGTTGACAAGTGTAGTGAGTGCCAAGGTACAAGACTTCTTGACTAACAACTTGAAGCATGCCACCTGTCACATGGCCATCCGTACCATGATGACACAGTTGGCAACAAAACTGACCCACTGCCTGTCATGTGGAGTGGCACACATGTCCAAACTCAGGACAATGCATAAGCTAATGGGCCTGCAATTGTGTCGGAATAAGGAGCACCTGCACTGAGGAGACACCCTCATGGGAAGCAAGAATGTCCACACAGATGTCAGCACACAAAGACCAAACTACGTAGCATCTGGACCACACACTGGTGCCAAAAATGGATGAGCAGGAACCATGTATTTCAACTTTTGACACATGCTGCAAAGCACAAACATTAAATCCTGCACAACATGACTGGGTCACTGCATGTTGAGTGTCTGTCCAGACAATTATCACACACAGGTCAGACCTGGCAAGGAGACATAAGGTTTGGACATGTAGGCATTGCCCACACAAACCCCCCCATACCTGAGACAATGTTATTGAGACAGATCAAGAAGTGACATCTCTTAATCTGGGTTTACTAAAATGTGCATCAAGATCTCCTAAATGTACTCCACATCACCTCGTGAGGCTGCCAACACATATTTGTGACAAACAACCATCAACAGACTGTGGTACATAGACACACAGGCACTGCCCAGTGTGAGGATGCACAGGCCAAATGGGTTCACCCTGTACAGTGGACACATGTAGCACACTTTACATAAATACAAATGAGGCCAGGGAACAATGCCACAGAGGCCAACCTATGCTGAACACACACAGAATGGGCACAGTGTTGGATGACACACATGATTCCGAGGCAAGGGTGTCTCAGGGGACTGTAGTGGGCACACTGCTCCATGGTCCTGGAATGATCTGACTGTAACATGACCAACCGTCCCGGCACTATGCAAATCTCCCACTCATGCACATCATGTCTGAGGCCACAACATCGGACATGCAGGCTGCAAGTCTGTTAATTTGAATTCTCACACTCCTATATTGAGACTCAGCATCAGTGCCAACAAATATGGACCCCCAAATGACTGAACAGGACAGGGCACAGGCAAGGTACCAACACATGTCACAGACCACCCCCACACATGATGCAGAAAGCAATGTGCATGTGGATTAACTGGCAGCCTAGATGACCATGTGCAATAGTGTTTACACACAGACCAGGGAACACATGTCAAGGAGGGGAAGAGAGGAAGAACAGCACCGGTTGACTTGGGGGAAAAGGATATGCACTGCACATATAAATCCTGGCAGTGTATCCAGGTGACTGAGCACTTCTAAAAGCTGGTGACACACAACAAACATACATGTACCCACCCCCTTGCTGCTGCTGCATCTCCTGTAACCGCCTATCCATGTCAGGGAAGACCACCACCAGGACACGCTTCATCTGGTGGGTCAGGCGTCGGCACCCGCCGTGGCGGCGTGGAGGTGAGTCCTTCAGCAGGACCCGGGCAATCCTCCGGGTCCAGCACCGGATGTCCTGCCACCGTTTTCTCACTTCTGCTAGGCGCAGACTGCGACCCTCCATCGATCTCACGGCCCTGACGGCCTGCTTCCAGATCTCCCCCTTGGCGTAGGCAGTTACCTGTGAGGATGACAAAGTGAGACAACATCACTACACCTGCTCCATGTCAGAGAGACACACATTTGAACATCTTTGAAATGTTGAACAGGGCATAGGATGCTGCCAAGGAATTGCATCTTAGTCATATGGACATTGGCCTCTGTGGAAGCCCCAATGCACTACATGGCATGTAAAGTACACAGGTGGCATGAGGGGTGCAACACACTCCATGAACATGGCACACACTGTGCATCACAAGAGACACCAGGCTTATGGACAGCACCTCCAAGCAATTACATGCCCCAGGCCACTGACGCAACCTCAGCAGAGTACACAGACACACACAGGCACAGATCAATCACATGCCATTGGCAACAGCAGATACAAACCTCACTCTGCACATGTGCTAATTGCCTGTGGGGGGTGACAGGTGTGGGGCTAGCTCAGCAAGTCAGACACATAGCACAGCTTACTTCTCACATCAGAGGGGTAGAGCTGTTGCCTCCTCCATGCAGCTGTGGTGCAACACTTCACATAGACACTCACCAACATGACAAGGAACATTCACACACATCAATGTCCAGGGGGCGTACACATCCCTTCGACACTCTCACCACAGCTCCACTCAACTCAGACACATCTGTGGGAAGAGTCACCTGTCACACCAGGGGGACCACTGAATCACCTCAGGACAATAGACAAAATATGCCACAAAGGATTAGCCAGGCTGAATGTGTCATGCACAATGCAGTGAATGTCACAGTAAGCACAATGCAAGTGAGGAGTGCACACATGAACTACATCATGCTCTGCATGGGAGACATAAGCCATTCCCCCCCCGGGACCCACTCTAAACAACATTGCATGTCTGTCACACCTGAACACAATGCCAGAAGTGACAGTCACAAAAAAGGTGCACAGTCAAAGCTAGTGGAGTCAGCACTCACCTGTTCCCCTGGTCTCCCATACAGGCTGGGGTACTGTGGGAGGATGACATCAAGCAAAGCCTCATTCTCCTCCTGAGTGAAAGGCTGGGCCCTCTCCACAGACCTTGACATGGTGCCAGAGGAAGCACAGGCAGCAGCAGTGGTGTCAACTGAAAGGTTGTGCAGGCAAGTGCCCTCTCATGGGTTCTGCCCGACTTATATCTGCCTTGCTGGGTCCTTTCATTTACAGGAGTACAGAGTGATTGGTCAGACTCATTTGCATCCTACGTTTCCTCCAATCCCTTTAAACATACACCAGTGACAGCATTTGCATGGTTAAAATTAGCAGCATCATGTCAAGTCAACAACCACTTTGCAACAATGTAATTTTGTGGCCAACTGACTTTTCAAGGCCACCTGATGGAAAAAATTGAACAGAAAACTCGATATCCATGACAACCAGCATGCATTTATGGCCTAAAACTTGTCCCTTATGTGTCCCCTATGTAAATTTCAAACGCCCACACAGGTACGGTGCGTTTCACACGTACGCGTAGGCACTAGGAGTACACGTACGTGTACTACCTCAGTGCACGTACGTGTACAACTAGTGCGTACACGTACGTGTACTCCCAGTGCCTACGCGTACATGTACTGAGGTAGTACACGTACGTGTACTGCCTTTGCCTACACGTACGTGTACACATACATGTAGGCACTGGTAGTACACGTACGTGCCTTCACGTACGTGTGCTACCTCAGTACACGTACGTGTACAACTAGTGCGTACACGTACGTGTACTCCCAGTGCCTACGTACGTATATGCACTGGTAGTACACGTACATGTACTACCTCAGTACACGTACGTGTACAACTAGTGCGTATACGTATGTGTACTCCCAGTGCTTACGCGTACGTGTACTGAGGTAGTACACGTACGTGTACTACCAGTGTCTACACGTACATGTACACGTACGTGTAGGCACTGGTAGTACACGTACGTGTACAACTAGTGCGTACACGTACGTGTACTCCCAGTGCCTACGTGTACGTGTACACGTACGTGTAGGCACTGGTAGTACACGTACATGTACTACCTCAGTACACGTACGTGTACTCCCAGTGCCTACACGTACGTGTACACGTACGTGTAGGTACTGGTAGTTCACGTACGTGTACTACCTCAGTACACGTACGTGTACAACTAGTGCATCCACGTACGTGTACTCCCAGTGCCTACGTGTACGTGTACACGTACGTGTAGGCACTGGTAGTACACGTACATATACTACCTCAGTACACGAACGTGTACAACTAGTGCGTACACGTATGTGTACTACCTCAGTACATGTACGTGTACAACTAGTGACTACACATACATGTACTGAGGTAGTACACATACGTGTACGCACTAGTTGTACACATACGTGTACTAAGGCAGTACACGTACATGTGTACGTCCCGGAACACGTGTGCTCCTACAGCAACACTACTATAGTGATACGGACCGTACACACGCCTTCAGAGTGTGTGTACGGTGCGTTTCACATGCTTACACTGGTGATAGGGGGCACACACGAAATCCATGGAGGTCTCAGACTCGCACAAGGCTGTACATCAAGTCATTGTCATTAATGTCCTTCATGTGCAGGGCCTAGGTGTGTCCGGCAGTGATATTGCACATGTCTCCTCATGTTTAAGCACAATAGATGTGTGATGACCTGTGTACACATGTCATTTGTGATGTGGCACTATGTGGCACACTTCCCCTTCACACTTTGCACATGTGTGCATGTAGTCCAAATGTGTCAAGCACAGCATCACTGGTATGGCAACTGTCGCCTGATGCCAGGGACAGGGACAATGATAACTGACATTGAACGACCAGCGTGCCACGATGTGACTATGTCATGTGTGTCATGTGTTCCCATGAGCTGGCAGTTGGTGTCCCGTCAACTGCATCTGCTGTTGCTGCATCCAACATGTGACGGTGTGTAGATGGGCATGGCACACATCTACACACACCATGCCACATGTGGAATCCCACGTAACGTGTGTCTGTATGCATTGAACATGGGATCTTGACATGAGAAGATATCTGCGTTGTCTCAATGTCTGTGTTTTCAGTTTTCCCGTGTACCCCTTCATCGCAATGTGTGTGATCTGTACATTTGACCTTCCATGTGACCTGTGCGTCTAGCTTGCCGTCAGCTGTCTGTATGAGATGACATCCTTCAAATGCAGATATGTGGATGTATGTCACTCCTGTGATGTCTATGGCTGTTCACTTACACTGGCCCACAGCTCGTTTCAGGGCATGTCATGTAGACTTGCCAATCAACGGTTGTTTCTGGCTTTTCGTAGGAGTATCACCTGGCTGGCATACGTGTCCTGGATGTATTGCACAGACCAGACTCTGTATTAAGCAGATGTGAAGTAGCAGTTGAGAATGTGCTCACTTCATTGACATTGATGTTGTTATGTTCTCACTCTTCGTTATTCATTCCAATTTTCTGCAGGACACCGCCTCTCCTCCGACCAATGCCAGACTTGGCTGCCATGAGGGAACGTGACTGCATAAGACGTTACCGATTCTCTCAACAGTTGATTGAGGACTTGACCACCAGGCTGGCACCACACCTCCAACCGCGACACAGGTATCCTACAGCGCTGACCCCCAAGATGAAGGTGATGGCAGCCCTACATTTTTTTGCCATCGGTACGTTTCAATTCACCATAGCTGATGTCAGTGGCATGTCTCAGACGATGTTCAGCCGTGTCCTGCATGATGTTTTAGAATCCATGTTGGAGCACCTGGATGAATTCATCCATTTTCCGACTCCTGAGCAGTTGACAGGTGTCAAGGGTGATTTCTATGTCCTGGGAGGGATGCCCCATGTAATTGGGTCCATTGATGGGACACATGTGGCTTTGGTACCACCACAGGCACAGGAGGTAGCCTATTGCAACCGTAAACATTACCACTCTATTAATGCCCTTGTGGTGTGTCTTGCTAACATGCTGATTCCCCATGTCTGTGCACGTTTTCCAGGGTCAGCACACGATGCCTACATCATGAGGCGTAGCAGGGTGCCAGAAATGATGCTGTGGCTGCACAACGTACGAGCATGTCTTGTTGGTGGGTATACTCTGTTTGTCCTGTGTGTTGGGTATCTTTGTATCTTACGGCATCTCCTTACCCACTTCTTCACATGATGTTTCCATGTAGGAGACTCTGGCTATCCCAACATGCCATGGCTGATGACGCCTCTCCGCAACCCAAGATCAGCTGCATATCACCGTTATAATAATGCACACGGGCAGACCAGGAGAGTGATGGAGAGGACGTTTGGCCTCCTGAAGAGCCGATTCCGGTGCCTTCACAAGACAGGCTGGGCCATCCCATATGCACCGGCAAAGGTCTGCAACATCTTCCTCATGTGCTGCGTGCTGCACAACATGGCAGTGGAGAAGGCAGTGCCACTCATCCTGGATCCGTATGAGCTGGAACATCCACCCGTGGAGGATGAAGGGCTTGGTCATGAGGCAAGTGAGGAGGAGGCGGAGGAGGACATCCGGAGTCAGCTCATACGCAACTTCTTCTCATGATGGTGAGTCACTGGGTATCAGTGTGCACGCTTGGAGCCTTGTGTGGCAGGTGTTGCAATGTGTGTGTCCATCTGACTGTATGCTAAGTGAATAAGAGGTGTGTTCTGATGTGTCACTCGAGTGATGATGTAATTCCACACATTTTAGCAGAGACACTAAATTTTAAATTAGCATGGTGACAACATTATTCATGAAGAGTAAATGACCATGCATGCGGATAACAATATTTTCGCTGTCTCCTTGTGTGTCAGTCATCCCCAGGGTCTTGCGCATGTTGTCTGCTCGTGCCATCGTTGGCCTCCTGATATTCCTCATGAATATTGCAACGTGTGCTGAATCAGCGTTCCATGCACGGACATGTTGAAAATAATTTTTGGGGAAGGATTGCAGCAAGGCATTTTGGGGGTGTTACGTGTTTTGAATGTCTGGGGACTGCTCCTGTGCATGTTGTGTTACCATGCATGCATGTCGACTCACCATGGGGCACATGACATGTAGCATGACTCCCATGAATTGATAGTCACCCTTCGTGACAGTCATCTGTAATGGTTTGTGAATTCTGGGGAAGGCATCAATGTGTGTAAAACTTCACTCAGACACATACAGGATGCTACGGGTGGACATAGTGTGGGACATCCCCATAGGAGGCTCACTGGGGAATTGCAGCCTCTCCGTGTGCAGCAGAGGGTGTTTGGCCCACCTCCTTCACTTGTGTGCCAGTTCATTTGGATTTACAACA
This sequence comes from Triturus cristatus, assembly GCF_964204655.1. NCBI lineage: Eukaryota > Metazoa > Chordata > Amphibia > Caudata > Salamandridae > Triturus > Triturus cristatus. Next base: position 257,392,473 of record NC_140586.1, read on the forward strand.
TCTGTGTTGTGAAGGGGGTGTCCAGTGTAGGTCCCACATGTTCAGCCAAATGACCTGTGAGTCTGTTCATATTGATGCATTTCCCTTAGTGTGAGCCTGAGTAATAAAGGTGTTCCTCACACTCCAAGGTGCCTCATCTCTGTCAATGCAGGTCTCTTGCCACTTTGCATGTGGCATCTCTGGCATAGTTGTCAAAGATAGTGCATATGAGTCTATGTGTAGTTTAGCAACATGCATGCAGTTCTTCATGGATTTGAATCTGTATTGTGCATGAAGTCCATGGTTGTGTATGTATTTGGGCATGTTGGTCCCCACAACAGGCCGTCAACACCTGCTGAGGGTGTGTCTCCTGTGCGCAGCTCGGCCTTCTGTTTCCTGATCCTGTGTCAGTCATCTTTGGTGATTGTGCATCCATTCTCTCGGGGTGTGCCATGGGTGACCGGACACTCCTTCCTTTACATACGCCTGTTGCAGTTGTCCTTTCTGACATCCTTGTCTTTGTGTGCAACTCTTGGCATACTTTCCAGGGCATGGCGCCTGCTGCTGCAGCCCCTGTAGCAAGGGTCCAAAAAGTAGCGGGAGTCGGCAACACACACGCCTCAAAGATGCTCCTCCCTGCCTCCCTCAACCCATTCATTTGGCTGTCATCATCTTGTCTGTACCACTGTTACGGCCACGCGGTGCCAAAGGCTGGACCGTCAGCACATGCAACGTGCACATTGCATGACCCTCATGTCCTTGCATGACCCACATCACACTACAGTCTGATGTTGTAGCCACCCTCCAAGCAATATCTATCCAAAACTCAACCGCCTGCTCTCAGGCATACCCTAACCGCACACAGAACACCTTTGCATGCTGAGTGTGCAACTCCAACTGGCTACACAGCGCTGCCCCGCCTTCCAGGCCCTGTCACACCAACCAGATCATGTCCCTCCTGCTCCACACAGGCTCCCTCCACCAGCAAGGCCATGGGAGTGGGACTCAAGCCTTGAGCATGTGGTATAGTGGTGTCATCTGGCACATGGCCCAGGGATCATCTCTCAGCGTGTCAATCTTCAATGTGTCCAGGACCCCCCTCTCCACCGTCACATGCGCACACAACCTCCACATCATGTCGTATGCCATTGACACCCAGGTGCTCCTCAGCCTCACCAAAGATGCAGCCATTGCCAGTTCCAACATTCAAGAAGGCATGAGGTCCGTTGATGAATGGCTGAACATCAGCCACCTGAGGCTGGACTTGTACAGGACTGAGGTAATCATCTGAGGATTGTCCCCTTACAACTGGCTCAACTCCTTATGTCCCACCCGCAGGGGCCCTACACAAGCACCCAGTGGGCACGCACACAAGATGGTGTGCATCATGGATTTGTCACTCACATTTGCCATGCAAATCACCAGCATCTGTACCTCATGCTGCAACACCCTCTGCATGATGCACATGATCCTCAGATAGATCCACTCCAAGGAAAGACAGACCATCCCCCAGGTCCACGACACCAGCCGTGTCAACTACTGCCCCGCCCTCTACGGAGCAAGTACATCCAAACTCATGGGAAACTTGCCCACATCCAGGGTGCATCTGCACAACTCAGCTTCAACATCCCGCACCCCATCAACATCACCGTCCACCTGAGATAGCTGCAAGGGATCACTGTGTGCTGCAGGATGACCTTCACACTCCTCACACACACTCAGGAGGCAGTCAACAACCCCATATCCCAAAATCAACCTTGTACGTCTGTCATCCAAGACCCCGTTGGCCCAACTCTATGCATCCGAACTTGGCCTGGACAACATTCTTCACATCCACAACACTCCGGCATGAAGGAGATGTTTCTCACGCCTGGACAAACATACCTGGGACTCCCTCCCCAGGAACCTCCACATGAGCCATGACCTCTAGGCCTTCATCATCCTCTTCCTGATTGGGATGTCCGCACAGTATTTCAAGCACCCCCTCAGCAGCTTGAGGCCATCACGGGTGAGTATTGGTATCCCAGGCTGTATCGGATGATACATTGTGACCCATGTGTGTCCTGTACCGGACTCAGATCCCAGGGTATGGATGGCTGGAGTTAGTTCAACACTCAGGCATAGTTTGACATTTACACACACGTATGTTGTGGACTAATGCAGAATGACAGCAACATCTCATGACAAATAAATAGTTTTATTGTCGGTGGGGTGCGTGTTTTGGTAGAAAAAATAAGGTGCTCTACCGGGTGCATAGAATCCAAAGTTCACAGGGGGAGATGGGATCCTTGGCATTTGAAGTCATCAGAGTCCAGACCACAGTGTTGGTCATCATTGGTCAGACTGTGACCAGCAAGTCCATGTGGCAGAGAATGTCAGTGAATAATGTGCTGCTGTTGCGCATGAAGGCCAGGTGCCAGGCCAGGTGACCTGGGAGATGTGGATGGTCCGCTGCCTCTCACGTCATTTCCGTGGATGACCCACCTTCCTCCGGGGACCCTCAGATGCAGGCCTTGACGATGTTTGGGAGGCTCCGTCGGACGAATCCTCCTCCTCCTCCTCCCTCCCTGTGACTGGTGCTGGTCTGCGCCTGGTGTCACATGGAGGGTTGCCCATGTTGTCGGCGATCCGACGGAGTGAATGGCTCATGTCCCTTTGCACCGCCAGGAGCTCAGCCAGTCTTGCCTCCATCCATCCTTGGTGTTGTTGTTGACTGGCTTGTTGCTCGGCCTGCTGATTCTTTATGTCTGTGAGGGTCGCCACTACCTGACTGATGGCCCTGGTGTCACGCCGGTATGCCTCCATGATGTTGCGTACGTGTGACATACCGGTCCCTTCAGCTGTCTGGTCAGGTTCTCGCCTCCGCCTGCCTCCATCCCACCACCCCTGCCCACACTAGCCTGGCCTGCCGTTGTGGGCACATCGGGTTTACAGGACCCCTGAGGGATGGCAGTGTTGGTGTTGGCTGCCTCCTCCTGGGTGCCCGGCGAACCTTGTCCCTCCAGGTCAGACTGGCTCAGTTGTTCAGTGTGGGCAGGGTTCCTGGGTGTCTCCTGGGATGTGGCATAATGGGGGTGGTGGTTGGCACAGATGTACCTGAAGCAGGTGCTGCAGGGGCTTGGACACCAGAGGGGCCAGGTTGGTTGGGGTCATCCGCGGAGTGTTGTGAGGTGTCGCTGCCGGTGGGATCAGGTGCCTCCCGAGCCTGGGACTGTGGTACTTCCCCCCCATTGTTGGGGGGCGATCCGTGACGTTGCCCTGTGTGTGAGAGAGAGACAATGTTAATGCTGTTTAATGCGACATCCATGTTTCATACATATTCTAGTTGCCACAGTTCCTCCAGGTAGTTGTATGTGCCTAGCATTCACATCAATGTTCACTTGTGGATAGGTATGTTGCAGGGGACTGATTGAAATAGTCTCCAGGGTGTTTGACATGTCGAATTTGGGCTTGGATGCTTTTTTGGCTGTGGCTTGATCTTGTTGTGTCACATGTCCATTGTGAGAGTGGGTGACTCCATTGGCTGCCCCAGGGGTGTGTGCTTGTGTAAGGGGTGAGTGATCATCCCTCAGCCTGACGCTGTTCAACATCCACATGCCCCCCCTCACACAAGTGGCCCCCCACCACAACCTACAAAACCACTACCTACAAAAACGAAATATTAAGACAGCTAGGGAATACAGATCACTACTGTAGACTACCCACTAACCCCACTAATGAACTTAAACAAATGATCCATCAAACCACCAAATCTGGTCTAGATGAAGGTTTCCTTTCTAAACTCGAATACCAGTTTTTGAATGCTAAGGCTCCTCGGATACCAGTTATTTACACCCTACCCAAAATCCACAAGGACACTGAACACCCCCCTGGACGTCCTATCGTCTCCGGTTGCGGCTCCATTCTAGAGCCACTAGGCTTATATGTAGATTTTTTCATAAAGGAGTTCGTCCCATCTACACCATATTATGTCAGAGACAGTATGCAGATGATTACATTGGTAGAAAACCACAGTTTTGATCCCTCGACAGATACACTCTGCACTCTCGATGTTGAGTCTCTTTACACTAACATCCCCCAACGAGATGCATTGCTCGTTATTGAAGAAACTTTAGAGACACGCATCAGACCACACGCAGTTCCAACTATTTTTATTTTGCAACTTCTTGAGATCTGCCTGACCAGGAATTTCTTTTTGTTTGACGGGCATTACTATCAGCAAACTAAAGGAACATCGATGGGAGCAGTTTTTGCACCGAATCTGGCGATCCTTTACATGAATGCTCTGGAGACGAACTGTATACTGGTCCCACTCAATCCTTTTTTCTCTGCCCTGTCACTCTGGAAACGATACATAGACGATATTTTCCTTATTTGGCATGACACCCAGACAATGCTCGAAAATTTCCTTCACTGGCTGAACAACAACTGTGGTGGTTTGAAATTTACACTCACACACAACAAAATATCCATTCCTTTTCTTGACCTCAATATAATTCACAGAGACGGGTATCTGATCACTAGCCTGTTCAGAAAACCAACTGAGCGCAATACTCTGTTGAAATACAGCAGCAATCATCCCAGAGCTCTTAGAGACTCCCTTCCCTATTCTCAGTATCTCCGCATCAGACGCAATTGCACCCTTAAGGAGGATTATTTCAGGGAAGCTAAAGTATTAAGCAACAAACTGACCTCCAGAGGCTATCCCTAAAGACTGATCCGAAACTCCCTCAAAAGAGCTTGGTACTGTCCCAGGGACACTCTCTTGGAACCCAAAAACAAAAAATCAGAGAATCGCATAGTATGCGTTACAACTTTTTCCCTCTCCTCACACAAACTACGGAAAAGCATTCTGAAGCATTGGAGTGTAGTTAATGCTGGAATACTTAACCTAGAGAAACCTCTCTTTGCTTTTAAGAAAAACAAGAACATTAAGGACCACTTGGTCAGAGCAGCTCTCCCTAGCACCACAAACACGGGTACCCTTCATGACCATTGGTCGTTACCATCTGTGACTGGTCATAATAAATGTGGCAATTGTTCTGTATGTGGTTTTACCAATGACTGCAAGGAATTTGTATATGGAAATATACGTAAACCACTCACACAATTCAGTAACTGTAACACCTGTAATGTGATTTATGCTATCTTATGTCCCTGCGATATGATTTACATAGGTCAGACCACACAAAAAATCCGGGTACGAATTTGCCAACACAGAAGCAGATTAAGATGCAAAACTCCAAACGCTCCATTGGTCGAACATTTTGAGGCCAAGGGCCACACTGAGAATGAAATACGCTGGACAGTAATCTCTGTAGTAAAGATCCCACCCAGGGGCGCTGATCTCGCCCAACTGTTGAACAAAGAAGAATTGAAATGGATTCTCAAGACAGGAAGCATACACAGTGGGCTGAATCGCCTTGAGGACTGGACCGCTTTGCTATGAACTTTTTTGGATTCATTTCACTCTACAATTTTCTGAACAATGACTAATACCTACTCTAGGTCACACCCTCGTGGGTTCCACACCACGTCGCCAGGCTCCGTGATTAATGTTATTCGTTTCCCATTACAGGATGTCTGATGGTTATTGTTCCACCTAAATTACATGTTTAATTTATATGTATATATATAAGGAAAATCTTTTGGAGTATGCGATTTACGGTTACCATTCACTTTCTTGCTATATTCCTCTTCTCTTCTATTCACCCCTCTACTCGCCGGCCACTTTTCCCATCATCTAATCACCCTTCCAACATGGCGCCTTGATTCTACCGACATTCGCCTTCTCACTCTCACGTCGTTGCTCCCTGATCACATGATCAACCATGTGACCACCCACATGACCTTAAACACCTACATTACGTAGCATCACATCTCTGCCCCCACAGTTGATCCGGCATCGTCCGTACACACTGCATGGCCACGGAACCCATTTCTGCCAGTTTATTGAGGTAAGCCTTGCCACCACGGACCCGCGATCCGGATGTCCCGCTCCTTATACTCGGATCCTTATTTATTTCTTTCACTTTCTTTCACTAGACCTATCCGTGTCCTTCTTCCCGGAAGTATTTGTCCGTAGGTAAGCCCTTCATTTACGGCACGTCCTACGCAATTACTACTACGCTTCGCCCCACTAATGTTATCCATTTCTTCACAGGCATTGTCCTACCTTAACCTATATCTTTCACGCAACGTTGCCAGATCGCGAATCGGCACCTTCTCCGTTGCCTCCTTGGCAACATGAGGTAATCCCCCATCCACTCACCCCCACTTCACTGCCGTTCCCTGTCACCCCTCCTTTTACCCTTCAGATACCACAGGCTTCTTCACTTAGCACCCTCGTACGCCTCACGGGTTCACAGCGCACCGCGCAACTAGTGATAGTGACTAGCAAACCACGGTTGACATGAGGTCTTTTACATTTCTATAGCGTTACCTTTAAACAGCGTCTATTTCTGTTTAGACATTGGCTGCCATAAGACAAATGCTCGCGATGTCACTTCTGCATGAGAATGCACACTGGAACGAGCCCTTGATCTGACGTAGTGCCATTTTGATGCGAAATGTTATGTTTATATGTAATTACAAATCGATTGATTGTTATTTTCCTTTCCCTTTTTCCCTTCCCTCCCTTTTATTTATTTTTTATTTTTTCCATATCTATGTTGGTTTCACGTTTGCCTTATTGTCCGATGTTCACTCAGGCATTCTAATTAAGGGCAATTTAACTAATTAAGTCCTGATGATGATCCTGTATCTCTCTCATAAGGATCGAAACGCCGTCGACTCTGTTGCCCACCCTACACCTTAAATATTGCTGTATGTAATATAGTGTGAAGGTGGCAATCTGAATACCAGATGTTTCGCTATTCATTATTTCCAAAAAGAAACATCAATGTAATTGCCTGAATGTGTTTTATCATTTTCTGTCTACTTGGTATGTAAATCATAGGATACAGGCTTGTGTCCCACCGAAATTCTACTTACATTTCCTGGTTCACTGTTAAGAACTTCTACTTATTAAAGTTGCCATGCCCGGCTGGACATTGGCTATAATATAGTTCCAATTTTGACTATATTCATTTTTTGCTCTATCGTTTGGTTTCAGGGACCACTGTTTCCTGTAATACGTATCTACCCAAGGTCCCTGTCTAATTCCTTTGGGTGCCCTTGTTCCTCTTTTGATATAGTAAGCGCAATCGCTGGATTGCAAGGGCTCATGGTCCTATTTCCCCTTCTTGTTTAGATAGTGGGTCACTTTCCTTCCCTACCGACTACCATATCCATAACTCTTTCTTGTTTTCCCTCGCATCACTTCGTGTCATGTCAGATCACGCACCCTTATACACCGATGAATACATTAAAAAGATTTTAGAAGGTCCTTCCCTCTTCTCTGACTCCGCCAATGCTCCTCAAGAAACTGGCTCCACATTACCAGAACAATTAGAGAAAACAAAAAAGAAATCAGTCAGGCTACAACTTATGATACGAATGCTCACAGAGTATTTAAAAGCTGATATTATCCCCGCAGGCCTCCAAGTCAGGAACATACCTGGAATTTTCACCGACATTCCCAAATATATCACAAATTTTAGCTACATTAGCACAACGTGCTCTAGGCACTGGATGGTCCTAGGTATCGACATAGCCACAGAGGAACTCAAAAAACTACTTGAAGAGATAACAGATATTGAAAGACAAATAACAAGCAACGACACGATTTCTGACAGTAAGCAGCTGCTAGAACAAGTTCAAAAAACAGTGGAAGAATTCTATAGAATAGAACAGAATAAGAAATCTACAAAAGTAAAGAAAGATATTAAAAGCTATTCTACTGAACGTACTTACCCCATCTCACCAAAGATTTCTACGTCAATCGATCCTACAATAACCAACGCAACAACCGCCCCTGGGGGCGTTTCAATAGAGGACAAACTCTAGTTGGATTCTCTGACACTTCTGTAGAATCCTCTGATAGCTCAGACCCAGGCGAAGGGACCAGTAGTGCCAATAGAACACCAGTTAATCCACAACCTTCAACCTCTTTTTTAGGACGTGGCCAGCACGAGCCACCAAGGAGAGGGGGTCTGAAACGTGCCCATTGGCAAAACCAACCAGGCGAACGGCAAACCCGACGCAATTACTACCGCTGGTAGACCAATCAGAGCACATGGACACCGCCACCTCCCTCACCCAGATACAATCCAATCTCTCACTCCCTATATTCAATCTCACTGAACACCACTTGGATGACTCAGAATTATCGATACTTAGCAAGGGTTTGTCATTCGTACCCATCACAAAAACTAATTTTCTCGACCTACAGACAGAAGTCTTGAGATTTTTTCGCAAACTGAGATTACACAGCTATTTCCTGTTAAATCCTTTTTCACCCAAAGCACCTAACACTCCTTTGAGGCCTCCTTCTACTTTCTCCCCGTCGGCCAATATGGTCCCACCGGAGATTTCCACCTTTGAAAAATTGGTATTAAATGACCTGTCACAACTGGCCAAAGAACACCACTATATTCCTTACAATATCTCACTGGCAGAAAAATCAGCACTTCAGACTCTTAAGAATAACAACACGATAGTCATCAAACCTGCTGATAAAGGGGGTGGAATAGTACTCCAGGAAACCACTACCTACAAAAACGAAATATTAAGACAGCTAGGGAATACAGATCACTACTGTAGACTACCCACTAACCCCACTAATGAACTTAAACAAATGATCCATCAAACCACCAAATCTGGTCTAGATGAAGGTTTCCTTTCTAAACTCGAATACCAGTTTTTGAATGCTAAGGCTCCTCGGATACCAGTTATTTACACCCTACCCAAAATCCACAAGGACACTGAACACCCCCCTGGACGTCCTATCGTCTCCGGTTGCGGCTCCATTCTAGAGCCACTAGGCTTATATGTAGATTTTTTCATAAAGGAGTTCGTCCCATCTACACCATATTATGTCAGAGACAGTATGCAGATGATTACATTGGTAGAAAACCACAGTTTTGATCCCTCGACAGATACACTCTGCACTCTCGATGTTGAGTCTCTTTACACTAACATCCCCCAACGAGATGCATTGCTCGATATTGAAGAAACTTTAGAGACACGCATCAGACCACACGCAGTTCCAACTATTTTTATTTTGCAACTTCTTGAGATCTGCCTGACCAGGAATTTCTTTTTGTTTGACGGGCATTACTATCAGCAAACTAAAGGAACATCGATGGGAGCAGTTTTTGCACCGAATCTGGCGATCCTTTACATGAATGCTCTGGAGACGAACTGTATACTGGTCCCACTCAATCCTTTTTTCTCTGCCCTGTCACTCTGGAAACGATACATAGACGATATTTTCCTTATTTGGCATGACACCCAGACAATGCTCGAAAATTTCCTTCACTGGCTGAACAACAACTGTGGTGGTTTGAAATTTACACTCACACACAACAAAATATCCATTCCTTTTCTTGACCTCAATATAATTCACAGAGACGGGTATCTGATCACTAGCCTGTTCAGAAAACCAACTGAGCGCAATACTCTGTTGAAATACAGCAGCAATCATCCCAGAGCTCTTAGAGACTCCCTTCCCTATTCTCAGTATCTCCGCATCAGACGCAATTGCACCCTTAAGGAGGATTATTTCAGGGAAGCTAAAGTATTAAGCAACAAACTGACCTCCAGAGGCTATCCCAAAAGACTGATCCGAAACTCCCTCAAAAGAGCTTGGTACTGTCCCAGGGACACTCTCTTGGAACCCAAAAACAAAAAATCAGAGAATCGCATAGTATGCGTTACAACTTTTTCCCTCTCCTCACACAAACTACGGAAAAGCATTCTGAAGCATTGGAGTGTAGTTAATGCTGGAATACTTAACCTAGAGAAACCTCTCTTTGCTTTTAAGAAAAACAAGAACATTAAGGACCACTTGGTCAGAGCAGCTCTCCCTAGCACCACAAACACGGGTACCCTTCATGACCATTGGTCGTTACCATCTGTGACTGGTCATAATAAATGTGGCAATTGTTCTGTATGTGGTTTTACCAATGACTGCAAGGAATTTGTATATGGAAATATACGTAAACCACTCACACAATTCAGTAACTGTAACACCTGTAATGTGATTTATGCTATCTTATGTCCCTGCGATATGATTTACATAGGTCAGACCACACAAAAAATCCGGGTACGAATTTGCCAACACAGAAGCAGATTAAGATGCAAAACTCCAAACGCTCCATTGGTCGAACATTTTGAGGCCAAGGGCCACACTGAGAATGAAATACGCTGGACAGTAATCTCTGTAGTAAAGATCCCACCCAGGGGCGCTGATCTCGCCCAACTGTTGAACAAAGAAGAATTGAAATGGATTCTCAAGACAGGAAGCATACACAGTGGGCTGAATCGCCTTGAGGACTGGACCGCTTTGCTATGAACTTTTTTGGATTCATTTCACTCTACAATTTTCTGAACAATGACTAATACCTACTCTAGGTCACACCCTCGTGGGTTCCACACCACGTCGCCAGGCTCCGTGATTAATGTTATTCGTTTCCCATTACAGGATGTCTGATGGTTATTGTTCCACCTAAATTACATGTTTAATTTATATGTATATATATAAGGAAAATCTTTTGGAGTATGCGATTTACGGTTACCATTCACTTTCTTGCTATATTCCTCTTCTCTTCTATTCACCCCTCTACTCGCCGGCCACTTTTCCCATCATCTAATCACCCTTCCAACATGGCGCCTTGATTCAATCGACATTCGCCTTCTCACTCGCACGTCGTTGCTCCCTGATCACATGATCAACCATGTGACCACCCACATGACCTTAAACACCTACATTACGTAGCATCACATCTCTGCCCCCACAGTTGATCCGGCATCGTCCGTACACACTGCATGGCCACGGAACCCATTTCTGCCAGTTTATTGAGGTAAGCCTTGCCACCACGGACCCGCGATCCGGATGTCCCGCTCCTTATACTCGGATCCTTATTTATTTCTTTCACTTTCTTTCACTAGACCTATCCGTGTCCTTCTTCCCGGAAGTATTTGTCCGTAGGTAAGCCCTTCATTTACGGCACGTCCTACGCAATTACTACTACGCTTCGCCCCACTAATGTTATCCATTTCTTCACAGGCATTGTCCTACCTTAACCTATATCTTTCACGCAACGTTGCCAGATCGCGAATCGGCACCTTCTCCGTTGCCTCCTTGGCAACATGAGGTAATCCCCCATCCACTCACCCCCACTTCACTGCCGTTCCCTGTCACCCCTCCTTTTACCCTTCAGATACCACAGGCTTCTTCACTTAGCACCCTCGTACGCCTCACGGGTTCACAGCGCACCGCGCAACTAGTGATAGTGACTAGCAAACCACGGTTGACATGAGGTCTTTTACATTTCTATAGCGTTACCTTTAAACAGCGTCTATTTCTGTTTAGACATTGGCTGCCATAAGACAAATGCTCGCGATGTCACTTCTGCATGAGAATGCACACTGGAACGAGCCCTTGATCTGACGTAGTGTCATTTTGATGCGAAATGTTATGTTTATATGTAATTACAAATCGATTGATTGTTATTTTCCTTTCCCTTTTTCCCTTCCCTCCCTTTTATTTATTTTTTATTTTTTCCATATCTATGTTGGTTTCACGTTTGCCTTATTGTCCGATGTTCACTCAGGCATTCTAATTAAGGGCAATTTAACTAATTAAGTCCTGATGATGATCCTGTATCTCTCTCATAAGGATCGAAACGCCGTCGACTCTGTTGCCCACCCTACACCTTAAATATTGCTGTATGTAATATAGTGTGAAGGTGGCAATCTGAATACCAGATGTTTCGCTATTCATTATTTCCAAAAAGAAACATCAATGTAATTGCCTGAATGTGTTTTATCATTTTCTGTCTACTTGGTATGTAAATCATAGGATACAGGCTTGTGTCCCACCGAAATTCTACTTACATTTCCTGGTTCACTGTTAAGAACTTCTACTTATTAAAGTTGCCATGCCCGGCTGGACATTGGCTATAATATAGTTCCAATTTTGACTATATTCATTTTTTGCTCTATCGTTTGGTTTCAGGGACCACTGTTTCCTGTAATACCCCCTCACACAAGTGGCCCCCCACCACAACCTCTAAAACATCTCCTACGCCGATGACACCCAGCTCATCCTCTCCCTCACTAAGGAACCTCACACCGCCAAAACCAACATCCACGAGGGTCGGAGGGCCATCGCCGACTGGATGCGGAGCGGCCATCTGAAACAGAACTCGGACAAGACAGAGGTCCTCATCCTGGGACCCACACCCTCAGCCTGGGACAACTCCTGGTGGCCGATCGCTCTGGGGACATCACCGACACCCACCAAACATGCACGCAACCTAGGATTGATCCTCGCATCCTCCCTCTCCATGTCCAAGCAGGTCAACGCCGTCTCCTCCTCCTGCTACGATACCCTACGCACGCTCCGCCGGATCTACTGGTGGATCCCGACCTAAACAAGTAGAACAGTGACACAGGCCCTCGTCAGCAGCTGACTGGACTACGCCAATGCACTCTACACAGGGCTCCCATCCAAACACCAACGGCGGCTTTAACGCTTCCGAAAGGCCTCCGCACAACTGATCGTCAATGCCCCCCGCCACAGCCACATCACCCCCCTCCTGAGTGACCTGCACTGGCTCCACATCGACAACAGGATCACCTTTAAGCTCCTCACCCATGCACATAAGGCACTCCACACCGCAGGACAAGCCTACCTGCACATCAGACTCAGCTTCTACACCCCCACCCGCCGGCTCCGCTCCGGCATCCTCGCCCTCGCAGCTGTCCCCCGCATCCAACGTACGCCCGCCTGCAGCAGATCCTTCTCCTACCTCGCCGCAAAGACCTGGAACACCCTCCCAACCCACCTACGACTGACCCAAGACCTTCTTGCCTTCAGAAGACTCCTCAAGACCTGGCTCTTTGAGCAGAGGTGGAACCCCCCCCCCCCCAGCACCTTGAGACCCTGACAGGTAATTAGCGCGCCTTACAAGTACCCTGATCGATTGTTGATTGATTGACGGTGCCTGCTGGTGGGTGTGGTGTGATTTGGCAGTGGGTCTCCCAGGTGATGCATCTGTCCTCCCATGGCGCATGCTGCCATGTCAGTGAGTGTGAGTTCCTGTCCTAGATATCTGAGCTTGTTGTGTTTGTGTTCGAGTTTGCAGTTGTCACAGGAGGGCCTTGTGCTGCCTACAGCAGGGCCAAGTGTCAGCTACCTTGTCAGTACTTTGCCAGTCCCTGTGCATTGTGAATGGGGCATGGGTATGTACCTGGGCCATATGGGCTGAGGGCAATGGTGTCTGTTTCTGAGTTGTACAATATGTTTAGTGATCCCCACCCTCCCAGCATCCCGGACATCCTGTCTTGGGTTTGTGGTTTGTGTAGGCTGGGACATGGCATGGCCTTGCTTTGTGAATGGGGCATACTCATGTTAGTGGCATGAGCGTTGTTTTGAGTGTGGTTGTGTCCGCTGAGGGCTTGGGGGTAGGTGAGTGCATTTGTTGTAGTTGGGGTGTGGATGCCATTCCCCCCATGTTACGTAAGTTGTTTGTGTACTCACCAGGCTCTCAAACTCCTTCGACTCCGTGTACTCTCACCGACGGAAGCAGGGCCATCACCTTCTCCTCCCAGGGATGGTAATGTACCGGTCTGCGGGGCAGCCCACCTCCAGTGATGTTACTCTGGGCGTAGTCCTCGTTCATTTTGCGCTTGACTGCCCTCCGCAGATCGTACCACCTGGCTTGGAATTCATTCCTGGTCCTTCTGATGGGCGCAACAGCATTCACCCGATCGACGATCCTCTGCCACAGGCGTATTTTTTCGGCTATGCTGGTCTGTCTGACCAATGTTCCAAATAGCTGTGGCTCGACTCTGATGACTTCGTTGACAAGGATGTCCAGCTCCTCCCTTGTGAACTTTGGATTCTTGTCTGTGGGCATGGTGTGGGGTGTGGGTGTGGATGGTTGTGGGTGTGTGGGTGTGAATGTGTAGGTGTGTGTGTATGTGTAGAGGGGGTATGTGTGAAGGAGGTTGTGTGAAGGTGTGTAAGTTAAGGTGTATGGGTGCAGTTGTTTGTGTGTGATGTCTGTCAGCAGTGGGTCTGTTGCAAAGACTCATGGTTTGTGAGTGTGGGCCCTTTTTATTGGTCCATTTGTGGGTGTGGCTGGGTTTGAACTTTTGGTGGGTGTGTTATAAGAGGTGGTTGTGAGTTTGGGCCTCTGTTTGCCTGTTTGGATGTGCCAGGTCAGTCTTTTAGATGTTTTTTGTCCTGTAGACGTGTTTTGTGGTGTTGTGCGAGTCGATGCGGCGTTCGGTGTAACTTGATGAAAACACCTTCTTCAGGACAAGAGTTTTCTAACGGAAAATCGGGCGATTTTTTGTTATCTTTCTTGCGAATGGAACCTTCTTCAGAATTCACTTAAGGCTGGAAATTACTTTTTTATGCGGCACTCAAAATTAATAAATGCGTTGTTTTGGAGCCACCAATACGGTCAAGGAACTAATTCCATTGAGGAGGACCTCACAGTACCAGCAAAATGCTCCTCTAACTAAACAAAATCGTGTTGCCGTTTATATAATAAACATCTCCCATGTTGCCATGTCAAACTCCCATTGAGGCTGCCATTATTGATTCTACCCTGACAAAGCTGTCGCCAAGTGAGCAATAATAAACAACATCATTTTATGCAGTGAACTTTAGCTTTCGTACAGAATGTCCAAGGCGTTGATAATGTGACTATGAGGATGTGTAAATGTAAGCAAAGTTATTTCATGGAACAATATTCGTACACGCATGCAACCAAAAAGTGTGTAAAGACTCAACGTTCAAGAAAATATATCATGTTTAAATTTCAGCAGGTAAAATTGTGGTGTTCCTACCCGGGCCTAAATATGACCACATGACACCAGTAGCAGCAAAGCACTACATCTATGCAATGGCAACAAACCTTCCACATTCACCTGTCTGCTTAATTGATATTAGAAATCAGTTATCTCGAGAAAACTAAAAAAACTATTTTTCAAACCCTGCAAGGATGAGATTTTGAAACTAATTTGATGTATCCTATTTTTCCACCATAAGGAATAGAATCTTGAGTGGAGATGTCTGTTTTAGGTCCAACTCAATGGTGTGTGAAATATATTACTAGAAGAACTCCTGAAAAAATGCAAGACTTCAGGGTTTAATAAATCATTTTTAGATACCACACATCTGGAGTCCTTTGAAAGTTTATTTTCTGTTGGAGTGAAAAGTAGAATATACATGATTATAAAGATTCCTAAAGGGAGCTCGGCTAGGATTGAGAGACAAAAAGGTACCTACGTGATGAGGGGAACTTGCACGAGGGAGCTTTGGAATGGTCTCTACACTACTGGTAGTAGATAGGCAAGTGTAAGAACGCCTATGTGGCTACACCCAAATTTGAATAGTGATTCATTAGGCAACGAATACAATAGGAAGTAAGAAATCAAGGTCGACGAATGAGAGGAATATGGGGTGTGTGACGAAAAATATTGGTCCATGGAATAAAATGACATATGTGCAACTAAAGAAGTGCAAAGCACAGGAAAGGCGGGATGTGCACAGTTCAGATTGCACTGATAATGTGAAATGAGTAGAAAGCCAAACTCACAGATAAGCTAGAAACGCACAATTGAGAGTAGATTCGTCCCATGAGACAACATCACAGAGACTGCAGGCAAAACTGGTCAGAGACTTCAAACTATGGGAATTTGATGATCATAGAATTGAAGTACAGGGAGGAGGTGAGAGCAAAGTGTTGTGGGATAATATGAGTTTGGCCTCCTTTGCCACATGCCCATTGTCCGGCAAGGAGCCTCAGTTTTATAGCATTTTACAAGACATATTTGCTAATTGTGATTGTCAGGATCACTGACACAATAACGTGGTAAACAATATTGTTAACATAAATATTGTGTCAAAAATATCGTTTACCACAATATCATAATCCTATACTTATAATGGTAAGTACAAAAATATTGGAAAAAAATACAGTTGACACTATCATTCAGAAATATACAAAATATCGATATTTTTAATATAGAGTTTAAAGAAGTAAATGTTAAGTTTAAAAAATATATAATTTTAATATAATGTAAATTAAATACATTCCACTAATATTTATTACTATATTTAAATATACACTTATATAAACAAACAAAATATATATATATATGTTTATATATATTCATATATCGTCAAAGTGCAAAAATACGTGCGCTCTCAGGTAAGTAAACGACACATCCGAGTTGTAGTAGTGATCAGGTTTATTCCATAACGCGTTTCGACTGCGTCCGCAGCCTTGCTCACATGGAACCGTGTACTGGAAAACTAGATGCAAATGTATACACAGGACACAACTTATAGGGCAGTGGAGTCAAAATAGGACTAAGAGAAAGAAGGCGTCCGCCATCTTGGAAAGGTCAACATTGGTGAACATAGTGAAAGGCAAAATGCAAAGCAAATTCATAATGACGTAATGTAAAAACGACCAACAGTACAATTGCACGAAAGAACATACTCCACTGTTACATATGTAATCGGTCAATTGACCGCACAAAAGTGTATGGCTCGAAAAACAATAATATATCGTAGCACTTGTAGATAACTCACAGTAAACTTAACGTAAAATGAATACCTAGTGGACTGCGAGCATCGTGATCCTGCGTCTTACATATTTGGAAACGCTGGGCCAGTGTGGAAGCACTGCAAAGTAATAGACTTCCGCTCTGCATGGAATGGTGGCTGAGTAGCCAGACAAAGTGGGGGGGAGAGCTGGACCCCTGACGAGTTATTATATAAAGGATGGTGTGGTGATAAGAAAGAGTCAGTGATGGCATAGTCAACTGAGCAGTGGTTGCAAACCAATGTCATGTCAATGCGCGTTGCACGAAGTGCAAAGTTGACCCAAACATAGTTCATGAGCAAGCGAGTCCATGATCTGACATACATGCATAGTGCTCGTACAGTGCAAGACATCTGGTTTTTAAACATGGAGGAATAAAATAGGCAGTGTGCCAAGATAAGAAACAAGTTAAGAAACATGTTAGAAAGACAGTGATGAGCAAGTGCCCTGGGTCAAAAGATAACCAAAAACCACTTATCCTGTTGCTCTCAAAGCCCTTCATGAAGTGTCCAGTTGTGAATCAAGTGCCCCAATTCTCTAAGTGAAGGTGAAGACGTGACTCCGAAGAGAAGGTTAGGCACCTGTGTGGTGATTAGGTGCCTTCCTTATCTCCTGCAATTAAAACATGAGATAAACATTAGCTGACAAGTAGGAGAAATATTCAAAATACCAAGGCCAAATAAAATAAAACAAAACACAAGAAGGTACATCCTAGAAAATACAAGACAACCCCAGTAAACTGTCGGAACGTAAATAATTACTCTTTTTTCAGATGTATTGACAGTTCCTCGTCCTGGTTCATCCCGCCAGGGGCCTTAGTTTGGAGATCTACAATGTATTTAGACTCTCTCTGTCTGAGTCTGAGTGTCCTGTTACCCCCTCTGTGATCTAACCGGACTTGTTCCAAAATGAAATACTTCAGTAGTGAGGAGTCAGAATAGTGTCGCTCTTGAAAATGTCTCGCCACCGGGTATTTGGGGTCTTTATTGGTGATGGCCCGTTTGTGTTCAAGTACCCTTTTCTTGGCCATCAGTGTAGTGCTGCCTATATAGTACAGTCCACATGGGCATTCTATCACATATATAACGAATGTGGTACTGCATGTGAGGAACTGGGTTATTGCTCTCTGATTGTGACCTTGTTTGTAAGTTTTACGTGATGTACTGGCCGAACAAGCCTTGCAGTGACCACATGGGAAGAAACCTCTGAGGTTCTGGATACCTCTGTCTTGAGTCAGAGTGATATCACTGTGTACTAGTATATCCCTAAGGTTTCTTCCTCGCCTATATGTGATATTGGGTCTGTCCTTGAAAGTGTGTCCTATGCTGTTGTCATTCTTAAGTGTGTTCCAATTTTTTGACAGAATATGTCTAATGCCATCAGACTCCGTATTGTAGGTCATGATCACCCTGGTTTCTGTATCCCCAGTTTCCTCCATTCCTGTGGTCTTGTCCCTGAGTGTGTCTGTTCTATCCACGGACTCTACTCTGCAGATCGCTTTCTTGAGGACCGAATTGGGGTAGCCTCGAAGTTTAAATCTTTCAATCATGACTTTGCTTTCTTTCTCGAATGCTTCTCTGCTGCTACAATTTCTTTTTGCCCTCAACAGTTCACCAAAGGGGATACTCCATTTAAGGGTGTCCGGGTGGCTGCTGAGGGCATGAAGGATACTGTTGCCTGCTGTACTCTTGCGGTATAATGAGGTATGTAGTGTGTTGGATCTTACCTCTACCTTCACATCTAAATATTCGACCATGTTGTCGCTAATGCACCCAGTGAGATGTATGTTGCGGTCATTTTAGCGACAACATGGTCGAATATTTAGATGTGAAGGTAGAGGTAAGATCCAACACACTACATACCTCATTATACCGCAAGAGTACAGCAGGCAACAGTATCCTTCATGCCCTCAGCAGCCACCCGGACACCCTTAAATGGAGTATCCCCTTTGGTGAACTGTTGAGGGCAAAAAGAAATTGTAGCAGCAGAGAAGCATTCGAGAAAGAAAGCAAAGTCATGATTGAAAGATTTAAACTTCGAGGCTACCCCAATTGGGTCCTCAAGAAAGCGATCTGCAGAGTAGAGTCCGTGGATAGAACAGACACACTCAGGGACAAGACCACAGGAATGGAGGAAACTGGGGATACAGAAACCAGGGTGATCATGACCTACAATACGGAGTCTGATGGCATTAGACATATTCTGTCAAAAAATTGGAACACACTTAAGAATGACAACAGCATAGGACACACTTTCAAGGACAGACCCAATATCACATATAGGCGAGGAAGAAACCTTAGGGATATACTAGTACACAGTGATATCACTCTGACTCAAGACAGAGGTATCCAGAACCTCAGAGGTTTCTTCCCATGTGGTCACTGCAAGGCTTGTTCGGCCAGTACATCACGTAAAACTTACGAACAAGGTCACAATCAGAGAGCAATAACCCAGTTCCTCACATGCAGTACCACATTCGTTATATATGTGATAGAATGCCCATGTGGACTGTACTATATAGGCAGCACTACACTGATGGCCAAGAAAAGGGTACTTGAACACAAACGGGCCATCACCAATAAAGACCCCAAATACCCGGTGGCGAGACATTTTCAAGAGCGACACTATTCTGACTCCTCACTACTGAAGTATTTCATTTTGGAACAAGTCCGGTTAGATCACAGAGGGGGTAACAGGACACTCAGACTCAGACAGAGAGAGTCTAAATACATTGTAGATCTCCAAACTAAGGCCCCTGGCGGGATGAACCAGGATGAGGAACTGTCAATACATCTGAAAAAAGAGTAATTATTTACGTTCCGACAGTTTACTGGGGTTGTCTTGTATTTTCTAGGATGTACCTTCTTGTGTTTTGTTTTATTTTATTTGGCCTTGGTATTTTGAATATTTCTCCTACTTGTCAGCTAATGTTTATCTCATGTTTTAATTGCAGGAGATAAGGAAGGCACCTAATCACCACACAGGTGCCTAACCTTCTCTTCGGAGTCACGTCTTCACCTTCACTTAGAGAATTGGGGCACTTGATTCACAACTGGACACTTCATGAAGGGCTTTGAGAGCAACAGGATAAGTGGTTTTTGGTTATCTTTTGACCCAGGGCACTTGCTCATCACTGTCTTTCTAACATGTTTCTTAACTTGTTTCTTATCTTGGCACACTGCCTATTTTATTCCTCCATGTTTAAAAACCAGATGTCTTGCACTGTACGAGCACTATGCATGTATGTCAGATCATGGACTCGCTTGCTCATGAACTATGTTTGGGTCAACTTTGCACTTCGTGCAACGCGCATTGACATGACATTGGTTTGCAACCACTGCTCAGTTGACTATGCCATCACTGACTCTTTCTTATCACCACACCATCCTTTATATAATAACTCGTCAGGGGTCCAGCTCTCCCCCCCACTTTGTCTGGCTACTCAGCCACCATTCCATGCAGAGCGGAAGTCTATTACTTTGCAGTGCTTCCACACTGGCCTAGCGTTTCCAAATATGTAAGACGCAGGATCACGATGCTCGCAGTCCACTAGGTATTCATTTTACGTTAAGTTTACTGTGAGTTATCTACAAGTGCTACGATATATTATTGTTTTTCGAGCCATACACTTTTGTGCGGTCAATTGACCGATTACATATGTAACAGTGGAGTATGTTCTTTCGTGCAATTGTACTGTTAGTCGTTTTTACATTACGTCATTATGAATTTGCTTTGCATTTTGCCTTTCACTATGTTCACCAATGTTGACCTTTCCAAGATGGCGGACGCCTTCTTTCTCTTAGTCCTATTTTGACTCCACTGCCCTCTAAGTTGTGTCCTGTGTATACATTTGCATCTAGTTTTCCAGTACACGGTTCCATGTGAGCAAGGCTGCGGACGCAGTCGAAACGCGTTATGGAATAAACCTGATCACTACTACAACTCGGATGTGTCGTTTACTTACCTGAGAGCGCACGTATTTTTGCACTTTGACGATAGTATTGCCGGTTGCTTCGCCGGCGTGTACGCCACTTTCCAAGGGTGCCAGCTGTCCGGAAGAAGCGTTTGCGGATTTTGGATATATTCATATATATATACATATATCTAGTGTATCATAATTATTAAAAATATGTATTTTACATTATACAAATGGTTTAATATTTTAAATGTATTACAATGTATATATATATATATATATATATATATATATATATATATTACCTACTGGCAGTCGCCAGTAGGTAGTTATAGTTAGGACCCCTTTTCCATAGGAAATCCGCAACATTCTATTTTGAATAACTTTGGCGCCGGTCGATGAATCCTCGCGAATTTCTCAAAATAGGTGGGGCGCTACGCTCCGCTCCTACCCTGAAAGTCTCGGGGGGATTCGTCAAGCGGGGGCTGAGATAAAAGGGGGGTCCCAAAACGCGTTTTTCCCATGCATTTTTCCATAGGACCTTTAGAACGAGCTACAGCCCGAACGGCTGAACAGAATTACTAGAAATTTGGCAGAGAGGTAGCCATAAGGTCAAGGAAGTGCCTTTTGCAGGTCTGGTGTAAATCTGTTCAGTATTTCCTGAGTAAATAGCATTTAAAAGCATATATATATGTGGGCGGAGCCTAACCACACATCTCATCCTGAGATCTGATTGGCTGTCAGCACTTCATCCAAGAAGTGTTGGCAGCCATCTTGGGACAAATATACATGATAGCACCTCATTAAAAAGCATTGCAGTTAATAGAAGGTTTTAAGACTTTAGTTACATTATAAATCATTTGTTGATGGTACCATACTCATTTTAGGAATTGTGGTATGTTCTAAGGTGATTTCACCATGTGAAAAAGCCTTCTGCTGGGATATCATGATTGAGAGAAAAATATTTTCTCATGCTTTTACCACAGAGGTTTGGAAGGTGATCTATAGGCTAAACTGAGAGCTTATTTTTTGTAAATTCACATTATCTTTCTCAGTCATGTGAGAATGAAGTCTGATATTCTCAGTAAAACATGTACATCCAACAAGGGCAGAGACTGTCAGTTGATTCCTTTGTGTTCTACTGCAGCTTCCCAGAGTGTTCCAAAGAACTACTAGAGCGCTAACAGTCCTACTTATGATAAACGTATGGCACACCTGAAGCCATCTTGCTTGGATTAAAGTGGTAACTCTTAAAACATTTAATTTAAAAAGGAACAAAATGAGGGGGTTCATTTTTCCATAAAAAGTATGATTAGTGCTGCAGAAAGAAAAATTAGGGCACATTTTGAGTGACTTCTCAAATCCTCTTCTATTTCATTAAAAAATTCTGACATGCAGACTGAAACATGCACTTTCAATACCAGCAGCAGTTTTCCCTGGTGAGCAGTAGCTTTACTACAGTGATCTAATGAGCAAAAAGAGTGCTAACATTCTGAATTTATGGCAAATGTGTGACACATCTGAATGCCTTCTTGATGGAATCAAAGTAAAAAACTGAAAGTATTTCCTACTGAGGAGACTGCAGTAAATGAGGAAATTAGGAAACTTCATAACAAATAAGTCTCCCAAGATGGCCACCAGAGACAAAAGAGCCCAAATGTAGCCCAAATATCACCCAGATGTAGCCCAAGTATAGCCCAATGACAGAATGTCCCAGAATGTTCTTAAAAACAACTAGAGCGCTTACTGTCTTCATTATGACAAAAGTATGGCACACCTGAAGCCATCTTGATTGGAATAAACTGGTAACACTTAAAACATTTAATTTAAAAAGGAACACAATGAGGAGGTTCATTTTGCCATAGAAATTATGATTAATACTGAAGAAAGAAAATGAGGGCACATTTTGAGTGACTTCTCAAATCCTCTTCTATTTCATTAAAAAATTCTGACATGCAGACTGAAACATGCACTTTTAATACCAGGAGCAGACTTCCATGGTGGAGTAGTTTTACTACAGTGATCTAATGAGCAACTAGAGTGCTAACATTCAGAATTTATGGCAAATGTGTGACATATCTGAATACCTTCATGATGGAATCAAAGTAAAAAACTGAAAGCATTTCCTACTGAGGAGACTGCAGTACATGAGGAAATTAGGAAACTTCATAACAAATAAATCTCCCAAGATGGCCACCGGAGACAAAAGAGCCCAAATGTAGCCCAAAATCAACCAGATGTAGCCCAAATATAGCCCAATGACAGAAGTGTGCAAAACACTTATTATTTTGTGTTTTTGCAGTGTTATATAGTGCAGACTAGTCAGGTATTGGAGTGCTTTACATGAGCATTGGTTACATCACACAAGAACAAATTCATTTTGGTTGTAGACATGGGGAGACTAAGTGATTTGACCAGAATCACAGAATGTCGAGCTGAAGCAGAAACTTCAACCTGGTTCCCCAGTTGCAAAGTCTGCAGTTCTGGAAGTAACACCACATCCTCTCCCCTAAGTGCAACATTTAATCAAGTGGTCAACTGGATAAAAAAACATAAAGATAACAAATAATTTAAAAGTGCTTTGTCGCTATTTGAAAACTCAGAAAATATGTCCTTATTTTAGTCTTTTAGAGCACTAACCATAATTTTGATGCCAATAAGACCCTCTCATATATGTAATTTCTAAAGGAAATGCTCTAGGTATTACAGTTTTGATTACATCAAGATGATGTCAGGCGTTCCACACTTTTGTAATAAATATAGAATGTTAGCAATCTAGTTGTTCATTAGGATACTGTTGAGAGGCAGAGGCCAGGGGCACGGACTCTGAAAATTGAAGGCAGGTAGGAGGGTGCAAAGGCAACAATTTAACCACACTGAGCAGGCAGGAAGGGCCGTGGAAGCACAACAGACTATGGAGGGCAGTGGAAAGGGGGGCAGGGGCAACAAACCAACAATACAGGACTTGCAAGAGAGGCTGTTGGAGGGAAGATCTATTACGGGTCAAGGAAGCTAGGGGCGGTCCCCAGATCCCCGGGAGCCACCACAGAACTGAGCAGGAGAGTGAGTCAGGGACAAAAGGGGCACCTTAATTTGAGCCGGGTTGCCTAGGAACGCTTGCTCCAAAAATGAAGAAAACAGACATATGAGACATGGAATTGGAGGCAGAATACAATGGCAGTTTAATGAGAAGATGCAACTTCAAAGAAACCGCAGAATAGAGACATAAAGTACAAAAAACAGAATCCAGATAATCATACAGCTGTCATAATATTCTCTGTATCTCAATTAATGTACTGACAGAGAGAGAGAGAAAACACATCTATAAATGCATCATGAGAAACAAGTTACACCAAGGAAAATGTTACCTAGGAACACTCACGTTTACTCTTAGAGCAAGCATTCCTGCAATTACAATACAAAATCTTTTAAATGCAAAAGTAAAGAGAACAATGGTTAAACATAACATGACATTTCATATAGGTAAAATAGAATAAGATACTTCAAGCAAAGCAGAGCAAGACATTTTAAGCAAAGGAAGACAAGAGCTCCCAGCTCTTGGGGAAAACCTGCACTGCCTGTTAACCTACATACAGACGGCGAGGTAGTCCGTCGATATCTGTGGGTGCTCCCTTTTTATATCATTTTGTGGGCTCCTTTGCACGCTACATCTACCTACGTATGCTACCCAAAAGCTTCGACTGCAGATTTTACCAGACATTTCGTCATTTACCCACTTAATGCTGACAATGGACTGGGTGAAAAGGTCAGTCTCTCAGGCCAATCGCTTATCGTAAGTTCCATAGAGCAAGCAGAAAATAATGGGTATTGTACGGGAATTCAATATATTCATGTATAAAATCTCCTCAGTTCTCCTAACTTGACGCTCTGCGGTTGCCACTTCCTTAAAAGCGGGAAACCTGCCCAGGAAGCAAGTACCAGTCCAGGATGCAGCCTACTGTATGTCGACAGCTTCAGGGGGATGTTGAACTTTGATACCGAGCACGGAGCACTCGGGTAGGGTGGGGGCTACTAGTTTGGATCAGAAGGCCTCGCAGACCTGCCTTCAGACTGCTATACACTAAAATTGCAGAGCTATGGTCAATTTAACAAAGAGGCCTACATATTGAACAGAAGGGCCTACACAGGGGTTTTATGCTGGCTGAGTGGTAAGGATGTCTCAGGATAATTATATAGCAATACAGGACCCGCTGGTCAATTTAATACGGCCTACAAATGCAGCTGGCAGGGCAAGGACAAGGGTCTCATACTTCAGGTGTGGACAGAACGGGCCAGGGGCCCTCTGTGATACAAAATCTACCCTCCTTCAAGGCTGTGGCAATGTAATAGACCATTGTGGGCAGAAGGAAGAGGCAATGGTAGTACAACCATACATGCCAACAGACCCGATTCAGCCAGGAAACGTCCAATGTTTTTAAGCTCAAATGGGCTTTATTTGATCTGTCTCCTGTCTACAATATCCTCTTTTTCAATGTAACTCAAAGGGGAAAATCAATACCCCAGTTTTTTTTCAAAATCTCCCTCTTACCAAGTTCAAAATGTTCGCAAGTATGGTACATTGAATCATGGAAGGAAATGGGATAGGGACATGGACTTGGATAACAGAGGACAGGAGGGACATGGAGAGGTGCACCAAACTGACCCTGCAGGGCAGGCATCAGGGTTTGCAGCAGCACAATACACCACACAGGGCATGCAGGACTGGAGTGCAGCACAACAATCCATAGAAAGCAAGAGGGAGGGGACAGGACCATGCACATGGACAACAGAGAACAGAGGGGCAAGAGGCAATGGTAGCTAGCTGACCATAATGGACAGACAGGAGAGAAAGCTGCAGCATAACAGACCATAAAGGGCAGGAGGGACGGATCAGGGGCATTACAATGGAACAGACAAGCCAGGAGGGAGGGAGTAGGGCTGGGGGCAAGGGGGCAGGGCAGGAGCAGCAAGATAGCCATGGAGGTCAGGCAGGATGGGCACTAGAAGCAAGACACACCATGAAGAGCAACAGTGAGACTGTGATGGCATACACACAGACCATGGAGGGAAGGTGGGAGGGGGTCAGGGGCAGCTAACTGACCACACAGGGAAGGTGGGAGGGGCCATGGCAGCACAGAAGACCATGCATGGCAAGTGGGAGGGTTAGTGGCAGCACAATGGCTATGATGGGCAAGAAGGAGGGTGGAGGGGCATGCACAAAGGACAATGGAGGATAGAAGGGAGGGTCAGGACCTGTGCACAGACAAGAAAGTTCAGGGGAAGGGACCTCACAACAGACCACACGGGGCAGGCAGGAGGAGCAGTTGCAGCACAACAGACCAGGGAGGGCAGAAGGGTGTGGCAGTACAATGGACCATGTAGGACAGGAGGAAGAGGATAGGGGCATGGCATGTGGACAGGCAGGGTGGAGGTGGCAGGGACAGGTTACAGTCATCTGACAATGCTAGGCAGGTGGGAGGGGAGTGGCAGCTCAACAGAACACTCAGAGTAGATAGGAGTGGCAGGTCCATGGGACATGGTGGGCAAAAAGGATGGAGCAGGGGCATGCACAAAGACATCGGAGGGCAGGGGGAAGGAGAATAGGGGCAGCAAGCTAAGCACAGAGTTTAAGCAGGAGGTCAATGATGGGGCATAGAATTGGGCAATGGAGGGCAGGAGGACTGGACTGGTACATCATACTAAATTGAGGGCAGTGGCAGCACATCAGACCATGCATGGCAGGAGGGAGGAGGCTAGTCCATGGATTCACACAACAGAGGATAGGGAGGAAGGGGATGGGGCAGCAAGCTAACTGTTCAGAGAAGGCGGGTATTAGGAACTTTATTGTTTTTAAAACATTGTGTCTGTGCGAACTACTTAAAATATGAACAAGTATGCAGCATAATCTCACTTTTATTCAGGAAGAAGAGGACGTTTGTGACTGTGACTCCGGGCTCACTTGGCAGAAACACCCCCTGACCCTCCACCCCCTATCGCAAAATGTAATGCCCGTGAAAAGGGTAGGTGAACACAGTGTTATATAGAACATAGTCCTGAGAGCACGATTGAAAATGAAAACTAGATATAGTGTATGGTATAAACTATGCACCAAAAAGTGTGATATAAGATGAACCGGGCGTGAAATATAATTTGCAATACATTGTGCGCAATGACAGATTCATTGGAGAGCGCGAGATAGCACAGGCACTAGCGCGTGCTATGCGATATGCGCCTTGGAGTGTAATATGCACAGGGCAGTGTTGTGTAACCTAACTAGTCTCTAAAGTTGTAATATAAAATATGTGCTGGGGAGTGTAACGTTGCATATGCACTGTGACAAATATATGGATCCCAGATTGTAATATGTATGGAATAGCACTGTGCGTTATAACATAGGCATCGAGAAAGGCACGTTAGATGGGGCAATATAACCCGTGCGAAGACAAGTGTGGCATGACATATTCACGGGGTGGTGTTACAGTGCACATGGGCTAGAGAGTGTCATAGCATATGCACTAGCTAGTGGAATACAACACAGAGGTGTGTGGCACTCGGCAGGCAATGGTGGGTGTAACACAGCATTGGGCTCTGTCAGGAGCACGCTGTGACTCTCAAGTGATGTTCGTCCCCTTTCCAGAGAGTAAAATAAAAAGTATTACACATCCGGCAGTGGATGTGTGTTTTATTAACCGTGAGGGGGGTTTCTTGCATAGTTTTGGTCGAATTTTTGTCGAATCCCCTTTGAATGGCTTGGTGTGCATGTGTATTAAATGTGCCCGTCAATAGCTACCCATGTTTGTATAAATAAACGACACGGGTGTCTACCAGGATTAGGCACGGTAGGGCATCAGACATGTCAGAGCTTCACTAGTGGTGTAAATACATTCCACGTGGATTCATTGCATGCATAGTCGCCTTTTAATGAATATCACGCAAATCATCATGGTGATAGGTACGTACGGTTTGTCCAGCATGTCCTAGGTGTGTCTATAAATATATATTTTTTAAAAATAATAAAAAACAGTGGCCGGCCCTGGGGATTGGGGTCAAAAAAATATAATTAGGAGACTGGCCCTGGGGGTGGGGTCATCAGGGCCAATAAATTAGAATAAGAAGGGGAACCAAACAGCCCCCCTTCTTAAAAAACTAAAATAAATAAAAGACCATGCACCCTCCGTGCAGCACTCTGCAAACGCGCCCCCAACAGGCATCTCCAGTATGCGCCAGGGAGCTGCGCTGCAGCCAGGTGTTCTGAGGCCAAGCCCCTTTTTACACCTCTCTGCAACGCAGCTCTGTGGCGCTTACTGGAGGTACCTAGTGGTCTAGTTTGACCCTAGGGACCCTTAGGATTCAGGGGGACTCTCAACTTAGAACAGCCACAGGGCGCGTTTACACAGTGGTGAAGGGAGGGGACGGGGCCTGAGGTGACGTGTGCAAACACGCACTATGGCATGTTTTAAATTGGGGATATAATTTCCCTTCAATACTGAGGGCCCCTGGGGGCTAACTAGCCCACCAAGTGCTTCCAGTAAGCGCCACTGAGCTGCATTGCAGAGAGGTGGTCCAGGCCGTGCCACTTTTTACACCTCTCTGCAACGCAGCTCTGTGGCACTTACTGGAGGTACCTAGTGGGCTAGTTGGACCCTAGGGACCCTCAGGATTCAAATGAACTTAATCTCCCAACTAAAAATGGACACAGGGCGTGTTTACACAGTGGTGAAGGGAGGGGACGGGGCCTGAGTTAATGTGTGCAAAAACGCCCTGTGGCCTGTTTTAAGAGGTAGATTTAATCCCCATGCCCTATTATACACTAGGGGCTTACAGAGGAGGTCATGCTAATCACAGGGGGACCCCAACGCATAATGTTACCTAGTGTATGTAGGTGTTTTCACTGTATTCTAAGTGTCTTTTAACATAGCACTGGCTCTAGGACTGGTTAGTCAGACTCAGTTACCACCAGTATCCGTCTGAAAAAGTTGAGGGTACAGGATGATTTTGCAACAAGGCTTCTTTCTGCTCTTCTTTTTGTTCTTTCTGCACGTTATCCTTCTTCCTGCACTTATCTTCGTATTTGAGGACTTCTGTTGCTTCTTTCTGCACTTCTTTTGTTTCTTTCTGTGCATTTTTTCTTCTTTCTTCACATGTCCTATCTCTGTAGGCATAGTTAGAAATTAGCATTTAAAAAACCTTTGAAATTCACTGAAAAAACCATGGGTTTCACACACGTTATAGTTAGGAATTAGCATTTAAAAAACCTTAGAAATTCAATGAAAAAACCAAAGGTTTCACACATGTTATAGTTAGCTGGACATTTCACTCGTAAAAAACCATTGAAATTCCCCCGTTATAGTTAGTTCAGCTAACTATAACTCGCGCGCCCGCAATGCACTACTGATGACGTCACATATTACATCACTCATGACATGGTCACTGACATCACTCATGACATCACTGATGACATCTCAAATGACATCACTGATGACATCACTGATGACATCATCCAGTGATTGTGTGTTTTTATGAAAATTATATATTTTTTATATTTATGTATATCTCAAGGTCAAAGGAAGAATAAATGGGTATATAAGTGTCTAAATGGATACTTTCTTTTGGAATTTTTTTTGTGTAACTGACTGTTTAAGTGTATCATAGTGAATACATGGCTTACTGAGTAATCTTTAAATATTTAAATATCTGTATCAGTTTCTTACTTTGTGTATAAGTGGCTGCATGGGTTGGTGAGTAGCTACATGAGTGTCTATATAGGTTATTAGTTGGTTTTTTATCACTATGAGTGTCTGAGTTTCTGTATGGTTCGGTGGGGGGTATTACTTAGTGCATAGGTGCATGAATGAGTGACTCACTGTTTGTATGTGTTGAATACAGCATGTGTGCAGGACTGTATGGGTGGATGAGTGTGTGCATGGGTGTGTTAGTGAGTGAATGACTGTCTCAATAGTGTCTTTATGAGTAACTACATATGTTTTAAACTAGTATATATGACTATTGGTGTATATAAGTGAGTATATGTGAGAGTGAGAGATTGGAAGAGTTCCTGTATGAATAAGTATGTGTTTCTATAAGTGATTGTTTAAAAGAGTAAGTATATGTAAGTTTCTGTAGAAGTAAGTGTGGTGGTGTGTGTATAACTGTATATGCAAGTAAATGGATGATTGATTCTTTATTAGCATGAGTGACTATGTGTGTGAGTTACTCTATGGATGAGTGGCATTGTGTAACGGGATGTACAGGTGTATGAGTACATATGATGAGTGAGTACATGTATGAGTGACTGTAGAGGACTGTTGGTGAATTACTGTATGTGTATGTGGTTCTTAGAATTACTGAATAGGTTGTTGTAACTGATATTGATATGTTCATTATTTTGAACATTTTAGTTTCTATTTTTGAATGTGTGTTTCAATGGTTATATTAGGGGGAGAGGAGGTCTGCCACTCTATCACAAGGATGATGTCATCAGTGATGTCATCAGTGATGTCATTTGAGATGTCATCAGTGATGTCATGAGTGATGTCAGTGACCATGTCATGAGTGATGTAATATGTGACGTCATCAGTAGTGCATTGCGGGCGCGCGAGTTATAGTTAGCTGAACTAACTATAACGGGGGAATTTCAATGGTTTTTTACGAGTGAAATGTCCAGCTAACTATAACATGTGTGAAACCTTTGGTTTTTTCATTGAATATATATATAGTTATTACAAATATTTATTTTAGACTATATTAATGTGTTTATATTTAACATTTATTAATTTAAAAATATACATCTATTTATTTTTGTACCACTAAATGTAAAATATTATTAACATTAATATAATGTTAAATAAATATTTTTTGTATTAACTATGTTACAGTATACATATATTATCTACTGGCGGTCGCCAGTAGATAGTTATAGTTAGGATCGTGTTTCCATAGGAAATCTCAAAATTATATTTTGAATAACTTTGGCGCCGGTTGACGAATCCTCGCGAAATTTTCAAAACAAATGGGGTGCTCCGCTCAGCTCCTACCCTGAAAGTCTCGGGGTGATTCGTCAAGCGGGGGCCGAGAAAAAAGGGGGGTCCCAAAACGCATTTTCCCCATGCATTTTTCCATAGGACCTTTAGTCGAAGGTACAGCCCGAACGGCTGAACAGAATTACTTGAAATTTGGCAGAGAGGTAGTCCTCAGGTCAGGGAAGTGCCTTTTGCAGGTCTGGTGTTAATCTGTTCAGTATTTCCTGAGAAAATAGCATTTAAAAGCATATAAATCTCTATACGCGCGCACCGTGCGCGCACAGTGCACACACGTGCGCACACGGTGCCGTGCACGAGCGAAATTCTGATTGGTTGTTAGATGTCGGTAAACATTCGAATCGGTCGAAATCAGGAAGTGTCAGCCGCCATTTTGTCTCTCGCACTGAAAAGGAAAGGGGGAAAAAAGGTGGAAAACGTGAAAAGGGGGCAGGGAAGAGAGTTCCTGACCCCCTAGCCTTTGTCAGGGGGTCACAGAAGGACCCCCAAGGGCAAAAAATACATTTTATTTTTTTTCAAAAAAATCGCGGGGTGCGCGCAGTGAACCTCGCGCGCACGGTGCGCGCACGGTGAAAAACCTTGAAAAAAAAACCTAAAATTAATAAATACATAACTTAGCATTAAAAAAACGTACAAATTCACTTCAAAAACCTACCGGTTTCACGCACATTATAGTTAGGAATTAGCATTTAAAAAACCTTGCAAATTCACTTAAAAAACCATAGGTTTCACACAGGTTATAGTTAGGTGGATATTTCACTCGTAAAAAACCAATGAAATGTCCCCGTTATAGTTAGTTCAGATAACTATAACAGTCGGTCATGCTTGTTTATTCCACCCTCGGCGACAAACCTGTTCCGAAGCTGCAGCGCAGGTTGGCACCACAGCGGGACTGCACAGCGTGCAGCGGAGCACTCCTCCCGGCTCAGGCGGGGCCGCAATCACATCCAACAATAAGTTGCCTGTTGAAAGGAGGCCCAACACAGGTAAATCCAATTCATGCCTTCTTTATTGGTTGGTGGTAAACAGTGTTCAGGCGACCTGCAGTGTTCCACATAAAAATGAAGCCCAACGCGTTTCGTGATAAAAATCACTTCCTCAGGGGCTGCGGGCCATGCTGCGAGACAGGAATCACGGCAGCTTTTTAAAGTGTTGCTCCCGCCCCAGTGGGCGTGGCCATATCAGTGGCCTGCTGGTATTTGGAGTCCCAATGATAATGATCACAGTAATTCGTCGTATAATGCCTGCTATCTGCTTTTCATAAATCTCAAGTGGCTTGTAGTTTACTGTGGCAGTCTGTCATGCTTGATTATTCCACCAACAATGTCAATCATTCAATGATCATCTATTTGCACATTGCACATTGCACTTTGTAATTTATATAATTTATATAACCATTGTGGGATTTATCCAATATATATTTTCATAGCCATTTGATTCCAATTGTATATATTATCAAAACAAATTCAGAAGAATCACCCATTAATTAGTATTTCTTCTACTTTCACTGCATCACGTGACGCAATGAGTGGTATTTGAAAAAGTGCTATATATACTGTGGGAGACGAGAGTTTCGTTATGTGATCAAGCTCACTTGTTGGGCAAAACGCGTCATGCCACCATGCCGAAGCGTCTGCCTATCTAAATAAAGAAAAGGAAATTACGCACCTACTTGGAGTCCGTGTCCCTATCTTCGTTCCCGACTTGGGAAATATAGCAGTGGGAACTCTGGTGTTTTTCATATATAGATATATATATATATTACTTAAAAACAAAAAAGATATAAAACTAATAAATAATTATAAATTATACAAAGGGGAGGAAAAGGAACTGTTCTACCTAAGAAAATATAAAATAACATAAAATAAATGTAAAAACGGAGGAAAAAAGGAAAAAATACTTAAAGGAACCAACATGGTAAGTAGGGAAGCAAAACAGAATGTGATTAAAGCAAATGTCTTTGTTCAGGATATCGATACTACTAAAGACTCAGATAAACATCCTAAACAACCAAAATGAGACATTAAGAACAAACTAAGACTCTGAGAGAAGCTCTCAAAAAAAAGAAACCAACAAATGGTGGGAAGTACTCTCACTCAAAAAATATATTGAAGTTAAAAGAGTACCCAGAGGATTCCGAATTAGGTAAATGTCAAACTACCAGGACATCAGCAATAAATTATTACAAGAATGGGGAAAACATATTCTTAATTCTTCATTGGGATTAATTGAGATCTTAATCAAACATACGGAGATAGCATTAAAAAAACTCATGATCAACTAAAAGAATTGGAAAAAGAAATTACGGACTTGGATTTGAACCCAGAAATGAAAAAACTAAAAAAGGAAATAGAAAAACGAATTGCGAAACATGAGGAAAGTGTACAGACACATGAACAAACGAAATTCCAAAGGGATAAAGAAGATTATAGCGACGGATCAATCTTTACCTATGCCAGAAAATTTGATACTTGGAAACAAGAAGACAAGTTAGATTGCGCAACGAGTGCATCTGGTAGTCTGTCATCTCTAACATCCTCGGATTTCAGCGAGAGGGAAACAGATCAAACAGCAGAAAGAACAAAACGCATTTTTTTAGTTGATATGAGATTGCCACTTCTATGAAAACAGTGTGAGATAAACATGGGAGCCCCCAGCACAAACGTCCAGAGGAAGAGGAAGTGGCAGAGGGAGAGGAAACAAATGCGAAGAGGCAAAAGATGCAACAACAAGAGAACAAACTGGAACAATGACAAGGAGTATGAAACAAAAGGGGACATAAAAGATCTAGAGGATGATCTAGTTGTTGTGAATCTTTCTAAAAAAGCCATGACAGATGATGAACTGTCACTCCTAAAACGAGGCTTATATTTTTGCCCATCAAATCATATGGACCTAGCAGAACCTCAGATTGACCTCTATAAATACGTTAGAAAGATCAAACTAGCTAAAACCTTTGCAGAAAATGACAAAATGAAGGGACATAAGGAAATGAAATCATCTATACCTAGTACAAGTTTGAACGTGGAAGACTCAAAAGGACTATTAACGTTGATGAGTTTGGAAAAGGATGGAGAAGAAATGGTCATTTCCCAAATTGACAACCAATGCCCACAAAGAGGGGCAGGAATTAGTGGTAAAAAACAAAATCCTTCTTTAATCCACCACTTCCCCCAGGTAACAAATTCGATACTTTTCACGAATCAGTGATACAAGATTTTTACAAAATGAAAAGACAAAAATACATCAGCAATTCAACTCAAGCAGAAAAACAAGCATTATATAACTTGCAAAATGATCAATCGATAGAAATTAAGATTACTGACAAAGGAGGAAATGTTATTATAATGGACAAGGAAGATTATGCGAAGGAAGCCCTTTCTCAACTGAAAGACACAAACTATTATAAAAAATTAAAAACAAATCCAATACTTGAACACAAAAGGAATTTAGACAATCATCTGAAAGAATGGACAAACAACAACCTATTAGGCGAAGATGAATTGAAATATCTGTTAACTGAGCATCCTATAATACCAACCATATATTTCCTACCTAAAATTCATAAACATCCAACAAACCGCCAGGAAGACCCATAATCTCAGCAAAAGCGGACATTCTAGAACCAATTGCGAATTATATCAACAATTTTCTGATGCCGTCGGTTTTTACCCTAAATTTATATTTGAAAGACACCAACGATTTCTTAAGACATCTTCAAGAAATCCCTTGGCAAGACACCTTTAAGTTAATAACAATGGATGTCATTTCGTTATACACGAATATTGAAAATGAAATCGGTATTACAGCCTGTGAATACTTCCTCAACAAAAGGAACATACAATTTACTCACCATAACCAAATGCTACTCAAGATGATCCAACTCTGCTTGACTCAAAGCATCTTTTTTTTGGGAACGACCTATATAAGCAGACAATTGGGACGGCTGTGGGCTTCTCATTCAGTCCTAGCTATGCCTGTTTGGCAATGGGAAGGTGGGAGCAACAACTAGCTTGGCAACTGCAACTTGACCAGTATGTTGATAAAACCATTATGTGGCTGAGATACATTGACAATCTTTTTATCACCTGGGACCGAACGGGGAAGGAATTTGCAGATTATTTTGAAATACTTAATTCAAAAGAAACCCTCTTAAAATAGACATACACAATACGTACATCAAACGTTGCGTTTCTAGGTACGTACGTCTACATTCAAGATAATAAAATTCAAACCACCTTATACAGAAAAACAACTGCAACCAACTCAATTCTCCATGCACAAAGCTTCCATCAAGCATCGGTCATAAGGAATATATTCCATACAGTGAATTTCTGAAAACACGCAGGATCTGTTCACAGGAACAGAAGTGGAAGAGACACAGCAATGCCACTTTTGGGAGATTCCAAAGGAGAGGTTATACACAGGAAATAATAGCCTCTTGTCTAAACAGAATGACAAACAAGAAAAGAGCCGACCTTTTGAAAATAAGAAAAAAAACAATGAGTTCTAAACAAAAGAATCCTATCCGCTTGATCACAACATTCTCAGCGGAGCAAAAAGCATCAAAAGGATCGTAAGATAAAACTGCAACATCTTGAGATTGGACCACACTGTAGCCAACATCATGGGTGATGTTATGTTATGTTATGTTCGGCAGATTTATAAAGCGCATGGCTGCCCCAACATCGGGGCGTCCCAGCGCTAACAGACGGAGGGGCAGGGAGAATGAACTAAAGGGACGAGAAAAGCCATGTTTTAATCAGTTTCCTGAAAGCCCAGTGATCTAGTGTGCTCTAAGCAGCAAGAGGGGCGGCATTCTACAGGGCGGGGACCAGTGCCTTAAAGGAACATCCTCCCGCTCTTTGCCTATGCACTCTTGGAGTACTGGCCAGGTGCAAATTGGCAGAGCGCAGAGCCCGTGCCAGAACGTATGAAGAACAGAGCCCTTGCAAGATTTGGGGGCTTGGCCATGTAAGATCTTATGAGTAGTGCAGAAAGTCTTAAACTGGACTCTTTGCTCAATCGGCAGCCAGTGGAGACGGCGAAGGAGATTAGAAGCATGACAGTATTTTGGTAAGGCAAAGAGGGTACGTGCTGCCACATTCTGTGCCTGTTGGAGACTTTTGATGACAACTTTATTAGCTCCAAGTAGGAGCTCATTACAGGAGTCCAGGCGAGACAGCACTACTGACTGTACAATCGTTTGGCGGATAGATGCATCAAAGAAGCCCAAAATGGGGTTCGGACCGCGTAAAAGGCTGAAACAAGTCCCCACCACTTTTTTCACGTGGTTCTCAAATGAGTGGGCATTGTCCATCAGGACCTCTAGGTTCTTGACTGCAATTTTAGGTTGAGGAGGAGTGCTTAGAGTCCTCGGCCGCCATTGGTTGTCCCATAGACGGATATCCCGACCTACCAAAAGCACCTCAGACTTGGTGGAGTTCAATTGTAGGCAGTTATCTGCCATCCAGTCTGAGATGGCCAGGAGATCCTCTTGGAATTTTACTCGATCCTGTTTCACGTTGTTAGAAGAGGTAAACACCAACTGGGTATCATCAGCGCATGATACCATCTTGATGTTCCGTGCTTTTGCCAAGAGGGCCAATGGGCGAACATATACATTAAACAATGTAGGGCTCAGGGCAGAGCCCTGCAGGACACCACAGCTAAGGGGACAGACACTGGATCAATAGGGAGGGGCGTGGAACTGAAAAGTGCACTCGGTCAAAAAAGATGCAAACCAGGCCAAAGCCTTACCTTTGACCCCAATCTCCCCTAACCATTGATGTAAGATCTTATGGGAGACTGTGTGGGAGACATAGCTGCTCTGTAACTGCCAGTAGGGCAGATTCCATGCTGTGTCTGGACCGGAAGCCATTTTGTGATCCGTCCAGAATCTCATTTGCTTCAATATAATAGGTCAGGGTGGTGTTTAAATGTGACTCCATGATCTTAGCCAGATATGGGAGATAAAGAGATTGGGCGGAAGTTCTCCGGGAGAGAAGTGTCTAGCGTGGGCTTCTTTGGCAGATGGATAACTTTCGCGTGCTTCCATGACTTAGGAATCTCCACAGAGTCAATTACGGACCCTCAGTCAGGAGGCAGTCATGAAATTTCCTAAAAAGGTCAGGTTTTAGCGGGTCGTCAGGAGGGCCAGATTTGATCTTCGTGCAAGCACCTCCAAATCCTCAGGAGACATAGGTCACAGATCTTGTAAAGAATACGATGTGACTGTCATAGAGGGCTTCACTGGAGGTTTGAGGACTCTTACCCTTGATTCCAGGGCACTGTAGATGCATTCCACCTTATTGATGAAATGCTTGGCCAGTGACTCACAATGTGATCACCCCAACGTAACTTTTAGATGAAACAAAAATGTAAAAGATAAGTTCATACATAGCCATTTCTGCAAAGAAAAAAGCGGTGTCTCAAATTGGTTGAAACAGGTTTTTTTTAAATGCAACAACTGTAAAGTGTGTAAAATCGCTAAGCAGCAGAAAAAGGTTAACCTTGTAAACCAACAATGGTGGACAATAAATTAACATATTACCTGGAAAAGCCAATAATATGTGGTATATGTCATTGAAGGCCCATGCGACCTGCGGTATGTAGGAAGTACCATATGTGAGCTCAAAAAGCGTATATTGGAACACTTAAGAGCTACAATCAATAAGGACTGAAGCAACGCAGTAGCTAAACATATGGAGTCCCATCATGACATTAACTGGAAGACCCTGAAATTCTACTTGATTGAACAAATAGGGAATCATGAAAGAGGAGGAGATCATGAACTCAAATTAAGGCAATGTGAATCGAGACATATTCTAAACCTACGTTCCCTTACGCCACATGGTTTAAGTCAGAATGAAGAATTGTACACACATTTATGATTGGCCGTATGGACTGGGATTGTATTAAGAAGGCCTGTTTCTCTTTTTAATTCCCTCATCCGGGTTCTAATGAGAGACAATAAGTAGTACAGTAAAAGAGGAAAAGAATGAGAAAAAATATGAACTGATATGAACTGTTTTCAAGTTTCACTGTTGCACTAGTCACTTTTCATTCATTTTTGACACTACAGTATAGAACATAAGCATTGCCACCTAGAATGTTTACTTAAAAAAATCTTTTTGATTGCAATGAACAAATATATTTTTGGGTGCACAATATAAGTTGCAGAACCCATTACATTTATGAGATTGGATGAATAGAATAATCGGGTTATCAGTTTGGGGCAGCTACCTAAACCCCATCTTTTCCTAGATTTCACCATAAAAGGGTCTTTTAACCCAGAAAATTGAAAGGTTAAAATTAAGCACAAATTGCACTATATATCTATACTTGTTTTTATGATCATGTTTATAATTATATTTATATTTGTATATGCAGTATTCAATTGATGAAAAAGTATCTACAAATGGTTTTTAGGGACAGGTAAAAAATCATGCGTTCTGCGTTCTTATAATTGTCAAAATGTATTTGCTTTCATGCTCTTTAATTGGCACGTTTACATTCACAAAGTACTACATTGACCAGAATCCTTGGTTGCGTGCAACAGGAAATGATGCTAGTACTCTGTCACTTTAAATATTTGTTCTGGGTAATTTCACATCTACCCGTGACCAAGCTCTGAGATAGACCGAAACACGTAGGGTTGAGTGGTCTCTGTAAGAAGTAAATTAAAAAATGATAAATTTTCCTGCTCGGGAGTGCGTTCCAGCTTCTTTGCAAAGTTTTTTTGTTTTTTGGTGGGTATATAAATAAATTTATATATATATATATTCACTGAAAAAACCATAGGTTTCACACAAGTTATAGTTAGCTGTACATTTCACTCGTAAAAAACCAATGAAATTCCACGTTATAGTTAGTGCAGGCAACTATAACTCACGCGACCGCAATCCTCTGCTGATGCTAATACTGTATTTAGACACTTATTTGCCCATGTCTTCTTCCATTAAATTTTAGCTATACATATATTACAAATATTTTTTTTTTCATAAAGACACATATGTCATCAGCAGAGGATTGCGGTCGCGTGAGTTATAGTTGCCTGCACTAACTATAACGTGGAATTTCATTGGTTTTTTATGAGTGAAATGTACAGCTAACTATAACTTGTGTGAAACCTATGGTTTTTTCAGTGAATTTGCAAGGTTTTTTAAATGCTAATTCCTAACTATAACGTGTGTAGCGCGCCCACTTTACGCAGTTAGTGCCGTGCACGCACGGTGGGCACGCGGTGCGCTACGCGCACCGCGTGCCCACGTTACGCTCGATGGGCCATGTACGCACGATGCGCTTCGCGCACCGTCCGCACACGGAGGACATATTATGCGCATCGATGTGAAAGGGTAGCTCTTACATGTTCTTCAATATATCATATGCCATGCACACGGGGGGGATATATGTGGAATTTGTTTTTTATTTTTTTATTTTTTAGCGTACGCGTACGGTAAGCGTATTCGGCGTTTTTGAAAAAAAATAAAAATATTTAATTTTTGGCCTGGGGGGTCCTTCTGGGACACCCTGACCAAGGCTAGGGGGTCAGGAGCTGTCTAGTCTGCCCCTTTTCGTTGTTATCCAACTTAGTTTTTCCTCCCCACCCTCAGAGTGCGAGAGAGAAAATGGCGGCCGACACTTCCTGGTTGATTCGAATGTTTACTAAGATCTAACAGCCAATCAGAATCGCGCTCGCGCACGGCACCGTACGCGTACGGTAAGCTTACGGTGCGCGCTTACAGATATATATATTGATTTAAATGCTATTTTCTCAGGCAATACTGAACAGATTTTCACCAGACCTACAAAAGGCACTTCCTTGACCTGAGGACTACCTCTCTGCCAAATTTCAAGTAATTCTGTTCAGCCGTTCGGGCTGTAGCTGTGTCTAAAGGTCCTATGGAAAAATGCATGGGGAAAATGCGTTTTGGGACCCCCCTTTTTTCTCAGCCCCCGCTTGACGAATCCCCCCGAGACTTTCAGGGTAGGAGCGGAGCGTAGCGCCCCATTAGTTTTGAAAATTTCGCGAGGATTCGTCGACCGGCGCCAAAGTTATTCCAAATAGAATGTTGCGGTTTTCCTATGGAAAGAGGGTCCTAACTATAACTACCTACTGGCGACCGCCAGTAGGTAATATATATATATATATATATATATATATATATATATATATATATATATATATATCCTCAAGCACTCTTCCACTCCGCGATTCTGCCACCAGCCACGGAAAAAGAGATATATATATAGAGTGAACAAGGCTCGCAAGAGCTGAAATGTGTATTGACGACAATGGAAGAATAAATATTTCATAAGTTCATAAGCACCTATCTTGGGTCTGTGTCCATCACTAGTTTCCTGTTTATCCGGAATCTTGCTGGAAAGAAGTTATACATATATATATATATATATATGTATATTTATGTATATGTGTGTGTGTATATATATATATATATGTATATATATATATATATATATATATATATATATATATATATATATATATATATATATATATATATATATATATTACCTACTGGCGGTCGCCAGTAGGTAGTTATAGTTAGGACCACGTTTCCATAGGAAATCCGCAACATTCTATTTTGAATAACTTTGGCGCTGGTTGACGAATCCTCGCGAATTTTTCAAAATAGGTGGGGCGCTACGCTCCGCTCCTACCCTGAAAGTCTCGGGGGGATTCGTCAAGCGGGGGCTGAGATAAAAGGGGGGTCCCAAAACGTGTTTTTCCCATGCATTTTTCCATAGGACCTTTAGACACAGCTACAGCCCGAACGGCTGAACAGAATTACTTGAAATTTGGCAGAGAGGTAGTCCTCAGGTCAAGGAAGTGCCTTTTGTAGGTTTGGTGTAAATCTGTTCAGTAGATTCTAAGAAAATAGCCTTTAAATCAATATATATATCTGAGCCAGCTTACGGTGCGCTTACGGTGCGCTTACCGTACGCGTACGGTGGCGTGCGCGAGCGCGATTCTGATTGGCCCTTAGATCTTAGTAAGCATTCGAATCGGTCGAAACCAGGAAGCGGCGGCCGCCATTTTCTCTCTCGCACTCTGACAGGGGGTTGAAAAACAAAGTGCAAATCATGTAAAGGGGCTGTTTACACAGCTCCCAAGCACCTAGCCATGTCGAGGGAGTCCCCAACGATCCCCCAATTGAAAAAAGGCAATTTTAATTTTTTCGTAAATTTCGCCGATTACGCTTACCGTACGCATACGGTAAGAAATATTTAAAAAAAATAAATAAATATCCACATTCTCCCCACCCCGTGTGCAAAAGTCGCCCGCAGGGCACCTTTTGTGCATGGCTCATCAGAGATAAACAAAACATATATTTTACCTGTCACAACGATGCTCATCATATGACCTCCATGTGCGGACGGTGCGCGAAGCGCATCGTGCGTTCATGGCCCATCTAGTGTAACGTGATGTTATAGTTAGCTGGACATTTTACTGATAAAAAACCAATGAAATTCCCCCGTTATAGTTACTGTAGGCAACTATAACTCACGCGACCGTAATGCTCTGCTGATGACATATGTGTCTTTATGAAAAAAAAATATTTGTAATATATGTATAGCTAAAATTTAATGGAAGAAGACATGGGCAAATAAGTGTCTAAATACAGTATTAGCATCAGCAGAGGATTGCGGTCGCGTGAGTTATAGTTGCCTACAGTAACTATAACGGGGGAATTTCATTGGTTTTTTATCAGTAAAATGTCCAGCTAACTATAACATGTGTGAAACCTATGGTTTTTTCAGTGAATATATATATATATATAATTGCTCAAGAATTATGATTTAATGATACCTCATAACGTAGAAAACTAAACAAAGTGCATGACATAAATATAGTTTCAAAAGAGACAAGGGACTTCAAAACATATCTTAATTCAGAAAATGCATGTCGGCCATCTTGGAGTGTATCACAGTTAATATCGATGGCGTCAGATACGGACACAAGAGTGATGAGAAAAGTTATGAAACAGCAGAATGTCAAATACATTCATTTTATATGAGATATAACTCAAACTGTTCATGATAGCTTGCTGCTGGTGTACTCATTATTAATCAGAGCCAGCGGTCTCCCAATGTCTGCATGCACAAAGGAGTAAAATACCAACATAACAGGAAAGGAAAATACATAGATTCTTTATGCAACATTCCTCGAATTGTAAGTTACCAAACAAATTCAATATCCAAATGTTCTGTAAGCGCAAAGATTAATATCATGTGTAGCCATGCAAACAATGGTATCCCTATGTGTCCGATTCCCTGTGTGGGACAATAAAGTTACAAAATAGAAAGCAGAGCAAAGTATGTATATAAGTGTGTAGCAAGAGATGTCCAAGATCCCAAGTGCCAAAAGGCATGTGGGAGTATACAATAGTTGCAGGAAAGTCAGAGAGACCACGTAAATATCCCCGAATGGGTCGTTTTGAGAATTAAGACCAACAACCTGTGTTGTTAGTCACAGAGTGAGACCAGAAAATATCTAGAAATAGCAAACAATACTCCAAAATTGCCGGGCCATTGCCCATAATGAAGAACCTGTTACGACTAGTGATTTCCAAATGGAAAACCATGGGACTGTAGCTCCATAATGCTACAGGTTCTATGTAGCCTCTGTAAGGTAAATACTCTGGGACCTACCAGTTTGAAGAACATGGCATAACAAAGTTGGGCAAGTGCCCGACCAAGCTCAGCCTGACACATTGTGTTGCACCTCCAGATCTTGTGCTAAGCCACACAATGTGTATACCCTATTAATGGTTTAACAGTATCAAAAATGTTAACATGCATGTCGGCCATCTTGGAGTGTATCACAGTTAATATCGATGGCCTCAGATACGGACACAAGAGTGATGAGAAAAGTTATGAAACAGCAGAACGTCAAATACATTCATTTTATATGAGATATAACTCAAACTGTTCATGATAGCTTGCTGCTGGTGTACTCATTATTAATCAGAGCCAGCGGTCTCCCAATGTCTGCATGCACAAAGGAGTAAAATACCAACATAACAGGAAAGGAAAATACATAGATTCTTTATGCAACATTCCTCGAATTGTAAGTTACCAAACAAATTCAATATCCAAATGTTCTGTAAGCGCAAGGATTAATATCATGTGTAGCCATGCAAACAATGGTATCCCTATGTGTCCGATTCCCTGTGTGGGACAATAAAGTTACAAAATAGAAAGCAGAGCAAAGTATGTATATAAGTGTGTAGCAAGAGATGTCCAAGATCCCAAGTGCCAAAAGGCATGTGGGAGTATACAATAGTTGCAGGAAAGTCAGAGAGACCACGTAAATATCCCCGAATGGGTCGTTTTGAGAATTAAGACCAACAACCTGTGTTGTTAGTCACAGAGTGAGACCAGAAAATATCTAGAAATAGCAAACAATACTCCAAAATTGCCGGGCCATTGCCCATAATGAAGAACCTGTTACGACTAGTGATTTCCAAATGGAAAACCATGGGACTGTAGCTCCATAATGGTACAGGTTCTATGTAGCCTCTGTAAGGTAAATACTCTGGGACCTACCAGTTCGAAGAACATGGCATAACAAAGTTGGGCAAGTGCCCGACCAAGCTCAGCCTGACACATTGCGTTGCACCTCCAGATCTTGTGCTAAGCCACACAATGTGTATACCCTATTAATGGTTTAACAGTATCAAAAATGTTAACATGCATGTCGGCCACCTTGGAGTGTATCACAGTTAATATCGATGGCCTCAGATACGGACACAAGAGTGATGAGAAAAGTTATGAAACAGCAGAACGTCAAATACATTCATTTTATATGAGATATAACTCAAACTGTTCATGATAGCTTGCTGCTGGTGTACTCATTATTAATCAGAGCCAGCGGTCTCCCAATGTCTGCATGCACAAAGGAGTA
This sequence comes from Triturus cristatus, assembly GCF_964204655.1. Classification (NCBI taxonomy): domain Eukaryota; kingdom Metazoa; phylum Chordata; class Amphibia; order Caudata; family Salamandridae; genus Triturus; species Triturus cristatus. The sequence goes on from NC_140586.1 coordinate 257,436,069, forward strand.
AAATACCAACATAACAGGAAAGGAAAATACATAGATTCTTTATGCAACATTCCTCGAATTGTAAGTTACCAAACAAATTCAAAATCCAAATGTTCTGTAAGCGCAAGGATTAATATCATGTGTAGCCATGCAAACAATGGTATCCCTATGTGTCCGATTCCCTGTGTGGGACAATAAAGTTACAAAATAGAAAGCAGAGCAAAGTATGTATATAAGTGTGTAGCAAGAGATGTCCAAGATCCCAAGTGCCAAAAGGCATGTGGGAGTATACAATAGTTGCAGGAAAGTCAGAGAGACCACGTAAATATCCCCGAATGGGTCGTTTTGAGAATTAAGACCAACAACCTGTGTTGTTAGTCACAGGGTGAGACCAGAAAATATCTAGAAATAGCAAACAATACTCCAAAATTGTCGGGCCATTGCCCATAATGAAGAACCTGTTACGACTAGTGATTTCCAAATGGAAAACCATGGGACTGTAGCTCCATAATGGTACAGGTTCTATGTAGCCTCTGTAAGGTAAATACTCTGGGACCTACCAGTTCGAAGAACATGGCATAACAAAGTTGGGCAAGTGCCCGACCAAGCTCAGCCTGACACATTGCGTTGCACCCCCAGATCTTGTGCTAAGCCACACAATGTGTATACCCTATTAATGGTTTAACAGTATCAAAAATGTTAACACTGATCACATATGAAACTCTGTAAAAGTGCATCATCTTATCTGAAAAAACGTGGCACCTAGTTGTGCCTCTGCAGAAAAGGGTAGGGAACCCGTGCTAGTGATCTGCCGTCGCAGGGTGGGTCCTTTCCTTTACTCCTGTGGGAAAAACAAAACAGAAAACGTAAAATTATATGAGTAACAGAATAAGTGTATCATATAATTAATAAAAAGATACCAACATGAACAGCATGCAGGTAACTGGCAACAGAGAATTCTCTCCCTAGAGGCAAAATACTGAAGGAGGGATCTACAGAAAGAGCTGAACACGTTAAGCTTCATGTAAATGGACTCCAAGTTCCTTGTCCAAACTGAGACCCCCAGGACTCTTAGTTTGAAATGCTAAAATGTATTTAGATTCAATTTGTCTAAGTTTAAGGGTTCTGTTACCCTCCAGGTGATATGAGGATATGTTCAATGGCAAGAAAACTTAGCAATGAACTGTAAGAAAAGTGATGATTTTGAAAATGGTGGGCTACTGGATAGAGCTGGTTTCTGTTTATTGTGGCCCTCATATGCTCCAGTACCCGTTTCCTAACCATTTGGTTGGTGCTGACTATATACTTCAATTTGCATGGGCATTTCAACATATAAATGACAAAAGGTGTGCTGCATATGAGGAACTGTGTTATGGGTTTACTGATACCATTTTCCATGGTAGCTTCCTTTTTCATATAGCTGTTTTCACACGACTTGCAGTGGCCACATGGAAAGAATCCCTTCAATCCCTGAACTTTGTAGGTATTGTGTCTGGTTATGCCACTGTGAACCAGGGTGACCCCCAAGCTGCGCCCTTTCCTATATGTAATGCTTGGTTTTTACTGAATCATGTGTCCGATAGTAGGATCACTGGCAAGTATATTCCAGCTTTTCGTGAGAATGCGCTTGATCTCGTGTGAGCTGTCATTGAATGTGAGGATTATTCTGGTGTTAGTGTCCCTTTCTACCACCTCAACTGGTGTCGGTGTAAATAGAATTTCTTTCCTTTGGACTCTGTCTTTATTCAGAACCCATTGTAGGTATCCTCTTTCTCGAAATCTTGAGATCATGGTGTTAGTCTCTGCCTTCAATGATTGATCTGTATTGCAATTACGTTTTGCTCTCAGAAGTTCCCCATACAGGATACTCCACTTAAGGGTATCAGGGTGACTGCTGACAGCATGAAGTAGGCCGTTGCCAGCAGTGAATTTTGTCACCAACAATTTTGATTTTGGTATCTAAAAAGTCTACTTTCTTCCTGCTTATGGTGCGAGTGAGGGTAATGTTGCAGTTGTTTTTGTTGCGTTTGTCCACAAACCTGTTGGCATCTCTTTCCAAGCCTTTCCAAACAATGAATAGGTCATCTATGTATCTCAGCCATAGTAGAACCCGTTCAGTTTCTGGGAAGCCAGCACTGTCTCTAAATATCTCCTCCTCCCATTGTCCCAGGAAGAGATTAGCAAAGCTTGGGGCAAAGCAAGTGCCCATCGCGGTCCCCAAGACCTGTTTAAATAGGGTGCCGTCAAAAAGGAAGATGTTGTTGGGGTGTGACCAAGATGACGTCACTGTAGGATGCACTCTCGGAGCTCTCCGCTCCCACCGGGCCGTTTATGGCAATTTTAGCAGCGACCAGGCTCTAAGCGGGGCGACCCTGACCTCCGATCAGCACCATACCCTCGTGTTATATAGGTGGACACGGCTTGGGCCCCCTGATCGGTGCATAGCCGGAACGATGTGCGGCGCATGGAGCTGTCAACTGCCCAGGAGGGTTGACGATCCCTCCGGCATGTGCGCCGCAACTTTGGTGGTGCTCGGCGGCCACTTCACGATCTGGGGGTCGCTGCAACATGCACTGAAGATAAACTCCCCCCTGAGCAGCAGACCATGAGCCACGGCAGACCTGGGTGGGAGGAGACCTGGAATGCGGCTTCCACGCGAGGCTCCGGCATAGCGGATCGAAGAAGGCCGCAGCCTCAGAGGTGAGGTGGGGGAGGGGGCTGCAGCGCCTGCAACACCTGAGGTGCCCAGCTGCCATCTAGCTTTACACGGCACCCAGAAGAGGCGCATATCGGCCTGCCCAGCAGCCCTGCAGAGCCCTGATCAGAGTGGCAGATCCTGTGGCCGGCCCGTTAGAACGACTGGAGTGGCCACGTGTGTGTCTGGAGAGGTCCGGAGACCGCTCGGGCCACGGGGGAGGCCAAGTTGCAGGCGAGGGTGCAGGACTGGCTGTGCTGCGAGCATCCCCCTGAGTAGAGGACAACGACCTGTGACTGAGTCAGGCGAGTGGGGCCTCGGATCACGACTGCCACGCGAGGCCCCGGCTTTGATGACCTGAGAGGGCCGCAGCCTTGGAGGTGAGGTGGGGGAGGGGCCGCAGCACCCGTAGCTTCTGAGGTGCTTCGTCATGGTATCGCTCTGCATGGCGCTTCCCCTCATATGACGACTCAAGTGGAGGTACACATCGGCCTGCCCAACGTCCATGTAGAGCCCTGGTCGACGTGGCATTCCTAGGTGCTGGCTCATTAGGGCAAACAGCATGCCCACGTGTGGGGCTGGAGTGATAGAGGGGCAGCTCGGGCCGCAGGAGTGGTTGTGTTGCCAGCGGAGGTGTGTGACTGGCTTTGTTCCTCTGCTGCCTGGACCTGGGGCCCCCTTGGGGTCTTTACTGAAGGGGTTGCTGTCCCTTACCCGGACGCGCTGTGGAAACCGTCCCGCCACTGCAGCTACCGCTGGGAGTCAGGGTAGCTGTAACAGGACTCTAGAATCACCAGTGCCTGTACCCCTCGGGTCCGATCTGAGGAGGTGGTATGAGTCTTTTGTGGATGGGGCGTGCTGTGGTGACTCCTCTGGCTGCTATATTGTCCCTCTGCTCTCACTCCGGGCCTCTCACGCTTGTCGCTTTAAGTGCGCTTGCCCCTCTCACAACAGCGACTTTCACACAAGCAGGGCCATGGCCGCCCTTAAGGGCAGGAAGGACAGGTCGGTGAACGACCTCCTGCTCAAAACTGCGCAACAACCAGACAGCCAGCCCGGACTTGGGCATGCAAACAACACGGAGGGGAGTGAGAGTTTGGAGACCCCGATCAGCTGCTCCAACCTGGAATCACTTTTCTCCTGTCCACCATGAAACATGAGCTGCGGGCTGATCTACGAGAGGTTCGGTGGGATCTGCACTCCCTGGGATAGCACGTCCACATACTTGAGGAGCACGAAACAGGCCGTGATGAAGAAATTGAACACCTCCAACAAGCAGTGCTAAGTCTGCAGGAACAGAACCGAGATCTACAGGCCCACACCGAGGGCTTAGAGAACAGGTCCCAGCAGAATAATATCCGCAACCGAGGCTTGTCACACGCAGAAGGCGATGGTGACATTGAGGCACTGGTCACGGGCCTTTTCCGTTCCATTCTTGGAGAATCCTCAGAGTTTCTGATAAAGCTGGATCGCACTCATAAGGTGGGCCCTAGGAGGGCGGCCTCCGCACCTCCTGCGGACATACTGACTTGTGTTCACGATTATCAACTGAAAGAACGGATTCTTCGCGAGGCTCGCAGCCGCTCAGATTTTACGTATCAGGGACAGAAACCTACGCTTTTTCAGGACCTCGCTGCTTCCCATCTAGTTAAACGTAAATCCTTCAGGCTAGTCACACTACACCTAAGGGATTCTGGCATAAAGTCCTCTTGGGGACATTCGTTTAGGTTAATCTTCCACTACAAAGGGGAACTAAGACAACTCCGATCGCTTACGTGACGGATCGGCCTCCCATGGACTCACGCCCTCGCAGGTGCCGGAGCGATCATGGATGGACCACCATTGAACCTCCCAGCCCGGCAGCATGCCCTGACCTGGACACTATAGCCAAGGAACGGCAAGCCCTCCTGTCGACTCTTGCTGGAACATCAGCGGAACGATGCAATTCTTGCTCCATCCACAGTGTCAGCTCTACTTTGCTATCTTGAGATACCCTGCTAGTCTTGTTGTTTTCATGGGCCTGCCTGGTGGGATCGGGGAGCTATAGGCCATTGGTACCCCTTTCTTCACTTTTTCCTAAGAGCAGGACACTCAGGACATTGATTTTTGTTGTTTTGGCTCATGTTTTTGTTTCACTGTGGGTTTTGTTGTTTTCACAGTTGGGGTCTCCTCCCCCTTGCTGTGTTCATCCCGACTTGTGTACGGCTGGCCAACGCTCTCACATTATGGGTGTCATGTCTGGGGTATGGGGGGCTTTCCTCGCACGGGCTACACTGGCTTTACCTCACCGATAGCTGGAGAGGCACTTCCCCACTTAGATAGATGAGTGTCACCATTCTGACACTGAACGTGAAGGGGCTAACTGAACGCTAAGGGGCCGCTAATGTCATCAGGCTGAATACATGCGATCAGAATCTGCACGCTAAGGGCCCGCTAATGTCCATAGGCCTACTGTAATGTGTATGCGTCCAGTTTAATGAAATGCGTTCAGAATCTGCACGCTAAGGGGCAGTTAATGTCATGAGGCTGAATACATGCGATCAGAATCTGCACGCTAAGGGCCCGCTAATGTCCATAGGCCTACTGTAATGTGTATGCGCCCAGTTTAATGAAATGCGATCAGAATCTGCACGCTAAGGGCCCGCTAATGTCCATAGGCCTACTGTAATGTGTATGCGTCGAGTTTAATGAAATGCGTTCAGAATCTGCACGCTAAGGGGCAGTTAATGTCATGAGGCTGAATACATGCGATCAGAATCTGCACGCTAAGGGCCCGCTAATGTCCATAGGCCTACTGTAATGTGTATGCGCCCAGTTTAATGAAATGCGATCAGAATCTGCACGCTAAGGGGCAGCTGATGTCATGAGGCTGAATACATGCGATCAGAATCTGCACGCTAAGGGCCCGCTAATGTCCATAGGCCTACTGTAACGTGTATGCATCCAGTTTATTGAAATGTGATCAGAATCTGCACGCTAAGGGGCAGCTAATGTCATCAGGCTGAATACATGCGATCAGAATCTGCACGCTAAGGGCCCGCTAATGTCCATAGGCTTACTGTAATGTGTATGCGTCCAGTTTAATGAAATGTGATCAGAATCTACAAGCTAAGGGGCAGCTAAAGTCATGAGACTGAATACATGTGATCAGAATCTGCACGCTAAGGGCCCGCTAATGTCCATAGGCTTACTGTAATGTGTATGCGGCATGTTTCATAGTTTGCAATGGGTTTCTTCACGCTAAGAGGCTGCAACTGACCTGATGCTGATACAGTATTGGGAAGTGTGTCCAGCCATGTCCTTTTAAATACGTGGGGGACATATCATCGTGTTTGCGATAAGAATCTCACGGCCCGGCATTTTTATAGCAATGATGGACAGTCAGGCCAAAACTCTGGTCACAGCACAATAATTCAATGTGAAGGTAGGTTTGCACAATGAAGGCCGACTCCATTTTAAGGTTACATATTTTTATAGGAAGGCAGGCTAATGTGGCAAACCCAGCTTGCTGGCTACATCCGGATGCCGGCCGTGCAAGCATTGTGAGCATTTACACAGCGTTTAAGCCGCAACCCGGAGGCCGGCCACATACCGGAAGAGCGAACAAGCCACTAAGAGCATCTTCCATTTTCCAAAGAATAACCATGTAAAACAGACAAGTGAAACAATCAAGAACAAGGGAGAAAAGACACCCCTCTCCCAATAACCCTCCCACAACCCCACCTTCCACACTGGTTGCAGCCTACCTAGATGATAGTAAGCATACACAGTATGTGTGAAAGGGAGCCCCCTCGTCACTCCACTGGGTGAGTGGCGGAGGATGATTGCCCCATCGGTGGAATGCGTCAGACCTGCAAGTACTTTGGGCATGTGACTTCCCTCATATCTCTGGACAATGAAATCACAAAGAGGCAACACGGAGTTTCAAAATCTCTCACCCTTCCCTCTGCACCCCGAGACTGATGCTCCAGAGCTAATAGGTTCCTTAGACGTTGTAACCAGGACAGGAGCCCTGGAACTGCCACTGTACCCCACTGTGCTAGGATAACCGGCCTGTCCGCCAGCAACGCTGGGACTATTTGCCTACCCCTGAGGGATGTTAGTGGGAAGGCCTTCGGATGTGAGAGGCCAAGGAGAGTGTACTCCGGTGCGCCGGGTATTGCAATGTCGCACGCTGTATCTATGTTATCTAAGGACTCACCCCAATATCTCTACAATTTTGGACAATGACAGAGTAAGTGCACGAGGGTACCAGTCATCCAGCATCCCCGACAGCAGCGATCTGGCTTGCTTTTGTCCCAGACATGTACTTGCACAGGTGTGAAACACCAATGAGAGCAAACTTTGAAGGGGGGTTCCAGCCCCCGCTACACTGTGCGCAGTGTGGTGTGCGCAATACAGGATACGTTCCCATTCCTTGGCTGAAATTGGCCTCACCAGCTACATTTCCCACAAAACCTGCACTTTTGTGCACTGGCCACTCAGACTGGTGAAAAGCATTTTGTACAGCTCAGATATGAGGGAATGTTTGTCCTCCTTACGCGCTAACCACTTCGCATATGACGTAACCAACGTCGAGTCCCGTGACCCAGTGTGTTATTTGGCATTATGAATAAACAACAGCAGCGGGAAATTCATAATCCTGTATGGGTCGCATATATGGCACAAGCCCTTCTAGATCAAAGCTAGACCCTATGCTCTTGCAGCCCTTTCCAGGGATGGAATATCGCTGATTCCTGATCCGGGGGCAAGTCCGGGTTATACACGCTGTAGTTCGTCGGTAAGGGGAAAGAGGCCCACCCCTTCCATACTGCCACCCTGTCCAAGACCTTGTGGGTGGGCGCTCTAACCAGCAAAGAGTACAAGCCCCAGGGCCAGTGCTTAAGGGCTAGCCACAGTTAGATCCAGATGTTTTTGCCCGCCACAGACTGGTCCATGAAGTTCCATTGCTTCTCCGATAGCAGCCTATTCCATTCAACTATATATCAAAGGCATGTGGCTTGTTAGTAGCCACCAATGAGGGGAAATCCCAGGCAACCTTGAATTTTCGGCCTTGTAAGCTGCACAAGTGAGAGGCAAGTCCGCATGCTCTCCCTGACAGACTTATTAATGAGGGCTTGCAATTGTGTGAGTGCACGGGGTGGGACACCATGTGTCCAAATTGACATACATAGGAAATGCGTTGAAAACTCTACATTTTCCCTCCCGCTATGCATCGAAACCATGTGAGGCTCAGTTTTGAGCAGGCGTCCAGCGCCTTTTCCGTCTCATCCAACAGTGTTGAATATTTGAGCTTCGCTGGACAGGCAAGAGTCGGAGCATGTTGTATGCCCAGGTACTGTGTATCCCCCTGCACCCAACAGAATGGGAATTGTTGTTCCATAGCCAACACTTCCTCAGGGGTATACACAGACTACCTTTTATGTTCCAAGACAGTTGACACCCAAAATGGCATGTGACATTACTCATCCCCACATCTTTTGGTAATTTCACAGATATTCATTCAAAAAAGAGATGTGAATTGTAAGGGTACCACTCGCATGGGGTGGTCTGTAAGTGATGAGTATGAGTGCATATCAATCCGACAATAAGGGTGGGCATGATGTGCCCTACTCACAGGTGAGGCTCCCAAGTCGCTGTGGGGAGTGGGAGTGCAGCTCCGCCTCAGCCAAATAGCCATGTCTTGTTGTTCAGCATGTAAGCATGCTGGGTGTGAGATTGTTGGAAGTTGACTTTCATCTTGTCCGTGGCTTTGCTGGTGGCGTAGGTGGCAGCTCTTCCTCTGCCTTGTGATTTTCCGATCCCGGTCGAGTATGCAAGGGCAAGGTTGTCAGAGCAGCAGTTCCTCTTGGGGATGTTGAGGTTGACTCTCTCGTGGATGTCTTTGTGGCTGATGATGTGTAGTGAATTGTAGGTGTGTGTGAGTAGTTTGCGGCTTGCTTTCTCCTTGTTGGTGCTACATTGGATGTTCTGTATGTGTTGCCTCTTGTGTTTGGGATGTGGGTTTCTGAAGACAGGTGTGTCTGCAGCTTTCAGGCTGTGTTAGAACTTTTGTAATGGCGGTTTGTATCTCCACGCATAGATTTTGTTGCAGTAGTCCAGTCTGCTGGGGATGAGTGTGTTTGTGACAAATGTAATGCATCCTGGGGTTAGCCATTGTGATGGATTTGGTTGGATCTGTAGACAGCTGTAGCATGCAATGGAGTAGATCTGGCTGGGCAGGATGATGGTGGATTTGGGATGATGCCAAACTCGCGTGAATGGTCTGTCAGTGAGGACGGGCTCACAAGGGCAGACAACCACCAGAGGTTGTCCCATGCGGATGTGGATGGAACGGAGATGAGGAGGTCAGTCTTCTCACAGTTGATCTTTATGCAAAGGTGTGTCATCCAATCTGCTAGTTCCGACGTTCATTCCTGGGAGCTGGCTTTTGTGTCTTCTGCGTTATTCGTGAGGGGGAGGATGAGCTGTGTGTTGTCTGTGTGGGATGATATGCTTACCCCCTGCTGTCTAGCAATGGCAGCGAGTGGGGACATGTGCATATAGCAAAAGGTGTATCTTAGTGACGCTCCTTGTGGTACTCAAGCAATCAATCAATCAATCAAATAATTTTTCAAGCGCACTACATACCCGCAAGGGTTTCAAGGTGCTGAGGGTGGGGAGAGGGGGGATGCTGTTGCTACTGGTCGCACAGCCAGGTCTTGAGTCGTCTCCTGAAGGTTAGAAGGTCTTCGGTTTGTCGTAGGTTGAGGGGGAGGGTCTTCCAGGTCTTGGCGGCGCGGTGTGAGAAGGATCTGCCTCCTGCTGTGGTTCTACGGATGCGTGGGACGGTAGCCAGGGAGAGGTCTGCGGAGCGGAGTTTCCTGTTGGGTACGTAGAAGGAGAGTCGACTGTTGAGATAGTCCGGTCCGATCTTGAGGAGTGCCTTGTGTGCGTGGATCCTGAGTTTGAAGGAGATTCTTTTATCGACGGGGAGCCAGTGCAGGTTCCTCAGGTGGGGGGTGATGTGTTTGCGGTGCGGGACGTTGAGGATCAGGCGTGCAGAGGCATTCTGGATTCTTTGCAGTCTGTTGATGAGCTTGGTGGTGGCTCCGGCGTGGAGTGCGGTTCCGTAGTCAAGTCTGCTGCTGACGAGGGCCTGGGTGTCTGTCGGGATCAATCTGTAGATCTTGTTGAGCATACAGAGGGTGTTGAAGCAGGTGGAGGAGACTCCGCAGTTGTTGCCTGTGGTTTAGGAGATAGGGGTGGGTGAGGGGCCTTTGGCTTATTGCATGGAAGACTGAGTGGATTCAGATGAGGGCTGTTCCTTGTATCCCCTTGTGGTGGTGTCTGGCATCTGGGGTGTGGTGTGTGAGAGGGTGTTTGAGGCTGCATAGAGGAGTAGTAGGATGTGTTATCCACAATGTGACACAGGTCAAGTGGCATGCATATTTAAGCATTGTCAGCATGGTGTACGTTCTTGGTGCTGTGCTTGATACCCAAACAAGACTGGGAGTGGTCCATGATGGAGTTCTCTTCAATGTAGCCAGTGAGCTGGGTGTTTATGTGTCTCTCAGTGACTTTGTCCACCATGGGTTGCAGGGAGATGGTCAGATAGTTCATCTTGTCTGTTGGGTCATACTGACAATGAGCCGATTTGTTCAACGTAGAGACCGGTCTTGACGGTCTTCCTGAAGGTGTCCAGGGATGGTGTGCATGTGAGCTCTGATGGTGACTCATTCAATGTCTTGGATGCATGCAGAGATATATTTTCAGAATTGGCAGCATTTCACACCCACTTTTCATATTTGCCCTCAATTTAGAACCCATATTTCCGATTTGAGCCCCAATTTCACACCCATTTTTCTGCTTCAACCCACAGTTCACACCCACTTCTCAGATTTGAGCCCCATTCCACACCCACTTCTCAGATTTGAGCAACATTCCACACCCAATTTTCTTATTTGTCCAGAAAATTTTACACCGAATTAACCATGAAATTCATTATTTGCACTTACAAACCCATACATTTCAATTTTTAATAATAAGTACACCCTGTGGATCATGATTTACGTGCTATTTGACACAACCATTGATGAATTGTGTGCCCGATTTTACTCCTTGTAAAGTCAAGTTGCAACATGCACACCAGGATTTTAGTTTTGGACTCTTACTTGCAATTATTGTACAATGGTAACATTTCATAGTGATATACTGATGCAGGAAAGTAACTTGCAGACAGGGTATGTGTGTTGAGTTTGTTTATTGTCACAAACAGTTCTTGAGGTAATTTTCCATATACATGTCTTTGTTTTTGTCAGTCACAATGTGATGTGCTGAAGTGAAGTAATTGTTTATTATCCTGTCCCTTCGGGTAATTCCAGCAGCAGTGGCTGTGGTGTGTGGGCCACCTCGTTGATCTTCGTCATCATCCTGGCCATCGCCCGGTGCTGCAGGCACTTGGATCCAGGGGTCATTTGTGCAGACACAAATGTTGTGCAATACACAACATGCTAGTATGATTTTGTTGACCATTTCTGGGCTGTGCAGCAGTTTGCCACCTGTAATGTCCAGGCAACGGAAACATGACTTGAGCACACTAAATGTACGCTCCACGATACCACGTGTGCGTCGATGTGCAGCATTGTACTGCCTCTGAGCCTGGGTGGTGGGGTTTCATATTGGTGTCATCATCCACGGGCAGAGAGCATATCCTTGATCACCTATGAGATGTAATAGGGAGATGTGTACATGATTCATTAGGCATACTATGTTGGCAGTATTGACATATTTTTCTATTGTGATTTTTGCTATTTTTAGACTTAGGTTAGACATGTGTTGCTTCTGGCTATTTAGCGGCATCAATGCTGAGTACATTGCCTCAGTGTTGATCCTCCAACCATCCTTTTTGCTGGTGTTTGCTGCACGGTTGCATAAGTGTCACTACAAGTGTACAAAGTGGGAATGATACCTGCACAAAAACCACAGACACCAACAGGCAGCCTGGCTCTCCTAACATCTAGCCATAGCACTGATCCACACTCCTTGCAGTCACCGCCATGTGAATGTTCAAATGACATAGGACACATATGGCACAGCTAACATTCAGACATGCATCTCATGCTGATGGCAGACCTGTGACACCACACAAGCCATGCAATTGTATGTCCAGAGTTAAAACGAAGGAACAGACCACAGCCACCTCACCTGCAGGGCCAACTGGGGACAGTGAAGGTTTGCACACACCATCAACAATAACTTGTGACACAACGTAAACTTACTGGCCTGCGTCATCTGTCACTAGCAGAGCATAAGACTCACATGACACAACTTCTCAAAATCGTTTTCATTATGTGGTTTATTCGACAATATCAGACTGTCCACACACTTAACCACGCTGATACACATGGCATGGCTCACCTTTCCACACTTCTTAGCATTTGTAATGGACTAGCATTTGACAGATCAGTTTCAAGACACAAGTAGTGACCGAATACACATCCACTTACTCATCGGGCAACCACATGACACACCATATCACAGGGTTGGGAATGAGAAATATGTGTGGCAGAGTGAGAGAGGAGATACTACTAGACACCATCAACAGCAGCACCAACAACACTGCAGTCAACACCAATGGTGCAGTATGGTGGTTTCATGACACAATTTCCGGCCTATGCATGCACATTTGCCACACTCTGCACTTCCTACAATCAAGGTGTATTGTTACAACCTTGGTCACGACAAACTTCAGAATTGACACACTAATTGTACATGTGTGAGTACTTGTGAAACGTTGGCTCACCCAATAGGTCACCGGCAACAAGAACTGCAACATGATCATCTTCATCAACAATAGCAGACACACAACTCTCTCTCTCTTTTTCACCTCGTGGCGCACATGCATCTCCACTCTGACTATCGCTGGACTAGCACAGCCCCCATGGTGCAGAGTCTTTCGGAGTCCGTGCTGGTGCGGCAGTGTTTGGTGGCACTCTTATGGAATCTGCAGACGTGGCACACAGGTACAATGTCGTCAAGGTCCATGGCCCGACAAGAAAGGTTTGCTAGGCCGCTGGCAGCACGTGGGCCATACTATGAGTAGCAGTGCTCTACACAGTGGAGCCTGTATACCTCATCCTCGTACACAATACATCAGCATGTGCCCATGCATTTTGTGCACCCCCCAATCAGTACCTAGGCAATGTATTTACATCCTCCCTCTTGATGGGTCAACATGATTGTGTTTTGTGTTTTTTGTGCATGTGGTGTGTTCAGTTGGTACTTACCGACAAGCAATGCATTTCCATATGTGCAATCCTGGAAGCACTGGTTTATGATGCAGTGTCGGAAGATGAATGCATCATGCACACTCCCTGGAAATTTGGCAATGACATTTGTGAACAGTCTGCGGTGGTCCACTATTGCCTGCACATTCATTGAATGGGTGTGCTTCCTGTTGCGGTAGATGTGTTCGCTGTCCGCAGAGGGCACAAATGGTACATGTGTGCAGTCATTTGCACCGATCACCTGTGGTAAGCCAGCAATGGCATGGAATCCTTGCTTGATGGCAATCTGCTCCTGCACAGTGTTGGGGAAGTGTAGGTGCTGAGGAATCAGGTTGAGTATGCCATCCAAGACAGTGGGGAGGAAGGTTGAGAAGGATGCCTGTGATACTCCACCGACTCTGGCTGTTGTTGGTCGGAATGTCCCAGAGGCCAAGAAGTGCAGCACAGCGAGCAGTTTTGTGTTTTGTCTGCGGAGGGATGTTGGTTGTCCGCTGTGTTGGTGGCGTCTGCCTGTGGGCAATGAGGGTCAGGATGTGCTGGATGGATGTCCTTTTGAGCCTGTAGTGGGCTATGACTGCCTTAAGTCTGTGAGGTAGACACGTCTGCGCAGTGACCGCTGTCTTCTTCGTCGCTGCATGGGTGGTGGTGGTCTTGGTGGTGGTGGCATTGGCGGTGGTTGTTGTTGCTGCATTGGTGGGACTCCAATCTGCATGATGACTATCTCCATGGCTTCTGTGGCTGTTCTGGGAAGGCTCGGGCCAACTCTCCCTTATATACTCCCCCTTATCTCCAGTGTAAGTAAGGTTTTTATCAGGTGTTAAAAACTGGAGTTAGCGTGCTTTTTTTTGTAGCTAAGCGGTTTGGCGATAACCTTGTTAATTGTGAGCAGCTTTGTTAGCAACTTTTTTCGTGAAATTTCAGTCAGGAACGCCTACTTTGTACGTCATTAGCGTTAATTATTGCTGGCTTGAAAGGCGATAAAATTCCGGTCGCTATCGCCGGAAAAGTAACGCTAACAGGGGTTAGCGTCGTCTTGTTGATAGGGCGATAAAATTATCGCCGGAAACAGGCGCTAAGGCGGCGATAATTTTTTATCGCCGCCTTGTTGATATGCCCCCACATTCCTTTCATAATGGGAACTCAAACTTAGAAGAAGCGAGATAAATGAAAGTTGAAAAGAACTGTCCTTTCTCCTCTTACATGAAACAACACCAGCAACTTGTGTAATCGTAACAACAACCCAAGGAAAATAAAATGTAAAGAGTTTGATATTTTATGATCTCATCAGTCTGTATTCAACAAGCAGCCAGAATTTCCAGGCAGCTTTTTTCCATTGTGATATATTGTTTTATAGAAAAAAAATCAATGCATGCGCTCCTTTATTATAGTACATTGAAGCATTTGTTGAAAAAAGCTTTGCTTTCGGAAACAGGCTCAGCTTTTCTACTTTATATTGGATTTGCGAAAAGGAGCCTGGGAGGATTCAATAAATTCCCTGAGTAAAAAGATAGCATTCATTTAGATTCAAGGAACTGGCTCTACTTTAATGTATGCACAGACATAACACAAAGTTGGGAGAAAGACTTTTGATTCTTAGGGCCTGATGTACGAAGATTTTTCAGGTTGCAAACGGCCCAATTCGCAGATTCGGGCCATTTGCGACCTGAAAAAAGCATTTTTAAATGTACAAAGCCCTATATGCGATGCGGTAAGCTATTAAATTGGATTTGAGAGTCCCTTCCTAATAACGAGTCACCGCTCGCAGGGGCATGTATGACTGATTGGTGAAGAGAAAGGAGTCATTTTGGGACACCTTTTGTTTTTTTAATCATGTTTGTGGCGGGGGGGGGGGGTGGAGGGGAGTGAAGCACATAGAGATCCTATAGACCACTGTCTGCTGCCCCAGATGCCTTCTCAAATGGGATTCTTTTTGTTTCAAAGCAGCACCTGTTCCTCCTTTAAGGGACACATGCTGCATTTTTTCTTTTTATTAAAAGCAGTTTCCCGTTTTGCAAAGCAGATGCAGGGATGAACATCAGTTGTGCCTTTCAGGCATCCTATTCTGCACTGGCAGCCAAACACAGGGAGTATTATATTTATTTATTTTATTTATTTATAACGTTTTTTATAGCGCAAACTAGACCCTGGAAGGGTATCAGAGTGCTTTACAAATGTAACATCAAATAGATAGAGTGAAAAACTAGGAACATGTATATGAATAGATAACAGGAAACCATAGATGTTGTCAGTACTCGTTGTAGACTGCTTCAAATAGAGTGAAAAACTAGGAACATTTATATGAATAGATAACAGGAAACCATAGATGTTGTCAGTACTCGTTGTAGACTGCAACAAATAGAGTGAAAAACTGGGTATATGAGGGCATCACAGGAAAACATAAAAGTTGTCAGTACTCGTTGTAGATAAGGAACTTAGAGTCAAGGGCAGATCCTGGTAGGTGGGCTGCGTCTGATTAGTACCTAACTGTTCATTAAAAGTAGTTTGACTTCTTTTTGAAGGATTGATTGAAGGGTTCATTCTGATTAATGCGGGAAGGGAGTTCCAGATCCTAGGTGCATTGTCATTCAAAAAATCATTCGTTAATAGGGGCAGGCCTGTCAATCCTAAGGACTTCGGCCTTAGCGGATGTCTTAGATAGTGAAATCATTGTATTCTTAATTACTTTGACTCTTTCCCTTTCACATGAGCCCCAATCCCTCACCTTCTTCACCCTTCCTGGCAGTAACCCCCTTTCATCTTTTCAAATAAATTGTATGTTTTGAATTGAATAATTGCCTACAATTAATATTAAATATTACATCTGCATAATTATAAAAATGGGTACTGTCTCGTTTTGAACATATTTGGCTTTGTTTTTCTCTTCTTTATTTCAGGATTCAAACATTTATGAATAAGACATATTATTATCATTGATTGTACTATTTAAGAATATGGTCTTCTAAGGCAGAGGAACAAACAAATCTCATCGGTACCACACTAGTCTTTTTCCAGCCAATCACAACACCTCAGTAGGGACCCTGTTCGACACAAAAGCATCAAGGGTATTTTGTCATAGAATCTTGCAGAGTGAACCTTCGATCTGAATTGCAAAGCCTGCTCAAAGCCAAGTGGGTTCAGCCTGGCAATGGCTAGGAATCCAAGGTCTTAGGCCTCTTGTATGGCAATGATTCCATAGGCCTATCACCACCTAAAACCCCTTCATGCCCTGTTTAACTGTCATCCCTGTATTGGATTCTGGTATCACAAATGATAATCCAAGATCTCCAGAGGTGGTTGATCCAGTCAAATCTTCAGAGAGGGATGAAAAATGTTAGAACCTGTTCCCCAGGTGCTACCAATGGATGTAGGTCAGTGGGGATGGGGCCAACGTTGAAGGCTCTGGAGGGTGTGGCCAGTGGGCCATATGCAGAAAGCCAGAAATCATCAAATGTAGATTTTCCTAGTTGTTATGACGGAAAGTCTTAATTTTATTAAAGACACGGAGGCGAGTATTATGCTTACTTATCTTGCATTTTATTTAACAGCAGCCAAGATAAGTGAGAAAATTACAGTTCCCAGGGGCCCAGGGGCCCAGGAAGACCAACTGGCCAATGGGAACACAGAAAAAACGAGAGTTAGGAACCAATCATGAGCTAACTTGTCCGTAAAACGTCACATCTGACTGCCCAGCTTCCTCTTTTTGCTGACGAGCAGATCAGATAAAGTCAGAAAACAGTGGAATAATCGCCAAAACTATCGCGAACACCAAAGTCCAGGAACAAACTTCTTGAACCAGGTCCATCCAGAGGAAACGAACAACCCGATGCTCCGAGAATGACTCCAAACAGAAAGGAGAGATGCTCTGATGAGGAGACGACCACATCCGGTGATGAACTGGACCATTACGAAGATGCCGGTGGCAAGGCTGGATTCGCTGGAAGGGAGGGAGAACACAGGTTAGTGGACTAGAGGCGGGATAATACTCGCCTCCGTGTCTTTAATCAAATTAAGACTTTCCGTCATAAAAACTAGGAAAATCTACAATTTATGTCAAGACCGGAGGCTCCTATTATGCTTGTTTAAAGCATATCAACTACTAAAGAAGCCACAGTATCAATAGGTTTGCAATAAAACATACGAAAAACGTTGTCATTAGTCCAGTCGGATGATCTCAGAATGTCCTCAAGGCGGGAGCCTGCCCAAAAGGCTTTAGAAGCCATGGCTCCCCTGGTGGAATGAGCTCCGAAAACTGAGACATCAATGCCTGCAAGGGACATAACCCAATGAACCCAACAGGCAAGAGTAGCAGAAGAAACAGGAAGGTGAGGTTTATGAAAAGAAATGAGAAGCTGGGAATGAGAAGGCCTTCTGAGATCAGCAGTCCTTTGTTCATACATTTTAAGACATTGGCCTATGCATAGTTTGGGATGCGATGGAAAGTAAGGATAAAACACAGAATTCAAATTTGTTTTGGTTCGTCTATGAATCTGAAACACAACACCTGTAGGAGAAAATTTACGACCTGAAATATCTAACGCTTTAACATCAGAAACACGTTTAATGGAAACAAGGCACAAAAGAATGGTAAGTTTAGCAGACAACATTTTTAGAGAAAGAGAAGCATTGTCTGGCCAATCAGAAAACAACTTGAGCACTACAGAAACATCCCATAAACTGGAATACTTAGCCAACGGAGGTTTGGAACAACTAACTCCCTTCAGAAGGCGACATATCAAAGGGTGAGCGCCAACTGGTTTGCCGTCGATAGGAGAGTGGTTGGGGGAAATGGCAGATCGGTATAAATTAACTGTTCTGTAAGACTTACCCGTACTAGCTTCAGAAGCCAGGAAATTGACTACAAAATTTAGAAGGGCTGAACGGGGATCAACATGCCTTTCCAGACACCAGCTTGCCCAAAGAGACCAAGTGGACTTGTAAGCTTTTGAGGTCCCAGGGGCCCAGGCTTTGCTGATAAAGAGAGGAGCTTCCTGCGAAAGGAGGATGTCAGAAGGGGCAGACCGGAAACCTTCCAGGCGGACAAACTCAGAGAATTGTTCAGGATGAGGCTGTGAGGCTGACCCAGGGGATTGAGAAGTAAGTCTTCGCGTGTTGGAAGAAGAACTGGAAAGTCCTCCGCCATCTCTAAAAGAGACGGGAACCAAATCTGAGATTGCCAGAACGGGATGACCAGGACCAGGGATGTCGACTGACGACACACCTGGGACAGGACCCTGTTGATCATGAGGAAAGGAGGAAAAGCGTAGTTGAGGTGGAGAGACCATTCTTGAAGAAAAGCATCCGTCGCAAGGGCTGAAGGATCTGGACGCCAACTGAAGAAGCGGGGTAACTGAGAGTTGAGACGGGAAGCGAAGAGGTCTATATAAAAAGGACCCCATTTGAGAGAAAGGGATCGGAAGACGGATGGCAGCAGCTTCCAGTCGCTGGAATCTCGAAGATATCGAGAATGCCAGTCTGCCACCGAATTGAGATTTCCCGGAAGATATTCCGCCATCAAGGATAGTTGGTTTGACAGACAGTATTCCCAAAGGCTCTTTGCCAATTCCGCCAGGGGTTTGGATTTGGTACCGCCGAGATGGTTGATGTAACGGACCGCAGAAACATTGTCCATGCGAAGGAGGATGGAACATCGAACTCTGTTCTTTGAAAGGCTTTGGATTGCAAAGTAACCTGCAAGCATCTCTAAACAGTTGATGTGCAATTTTGACTCCTCTCGAGACCATGTACCGCCAGTCGAGATTGGACCACAGCGGGCGCCCCAACCCGCCAGGCTTGCATCGGATTCTAATACAAGATCTGGGGCCGAAGCGAAGATAGTGCACCCGTTCCACGCATCTAAATGGTCGATCCACCATTGCAGTTCTTCGCGTGATTCTTGATCCAAGACGATAAGGTCGGCGTAAGCCAAGCCCTGGCGAAGGTGTCTGATTTTTAGGCGTTGAAGGGCCCGATAATGCAGGGGGCCCGGAAAGATGGCTTGAATGGACGCAGAAAGGAGACCGACTATTCTCACCAGCGATCTTAGAGAGATGAGAGAGGTCCGAAGGACAGAAGAAATTTCCGCCTTGATTATGTTGAGACCTTTGACTGAGGAAGAAGAAGAGAGGCAGCCGCGGAATCCACTAGAAAACCCAAGAACTCGATGTTCTGAGACGGGATAAGCATAGATTTCTCGAGATTGAGGAGGAAACCCAGATCCAAAAGCAAGGATTGAGTGGTGCCAAGTTGAGACAGAAGGAGTTGTTTGTCTGAATTCATGATCAAAATGTCGTCCAAGTAAATGATCAGTCTGATCCCGAGGGATCGTAGGAACGCCTCCACTGGTTTTAAAAGTTTTGTGAAGCACCAGGGTGCTGAGGAGAGGCTGAAAGGAAGAGAGGTGAAACGATAGGTCACGCCCGACCACAGGAATTGAAGGAATTTGGAATGAGAAGGATGAATGGGAACCGTGAGGTAAGCGTCTTGCAAGTCCAATCGTACCATCCAATCATTTGGACGAAGGGTATCCCTTAAATGTAGAATGGTCTCCATTTTGAAGTGGCTGTATACCACAAACTGGTTAAACTATTTCAGGTTGATCACTGGATGAAGTTTTTTGTTCTTTTTTCGAACGAGAAAAATGGAACTTAGGAAACCCGTAGGATCGAAAGGAGCGATTTGAATGGCTTGTTTCTGGAGAAGGGCGTGGATCTCCGACGAGATCAGAGAAGCCATGCTTTCTGAAAAAACTAGAGGAGGGGGAACATAGTTTGGGAAAGCGGCGAGTAAAGCTCTATAAGATAGCCTTGAACAGTATTTAGAACCCAAGGATCGGAGCTGATTGTTTGCCATTTTGGAAGAAACAGTTTTAAGCGGCCTCCCACAGGGGGAAGGTGCAAAGGACCTACCTTGCTGGTTGAAGTTGTTGTTGCGATAACTCTTCTGGCCTCGACCTCGGAAACCCCTACCCCGCTGAGGGTAGAATTGAGGCTTGTATTCTTGGGTGAAAGAGGAGGATCCCCTGGAGCCTTGGTTGTGATAGGGACGGCCGGAAGAGCGACCCCTGCCTCTGCCGGCCAGTCCAAAAACCCGGGTGAAAAAACCTTTTTTATAGATTGCTGCGTCTTGTCTAGAGACACGAAAGTGGAAACAAATCTGCTGAGATCTTTAATTAGAGATTCTCCGAAGAGAAGACCATTAGCTTAACTGCCCAGATCCTGAGGGGCTAAGTTGGCCAACTTGGGGTCCAACATGATCAGCAGGCCTTTGCGGCGTTCGTGAGTGATGGCGGCATCGGTGTTCCCAAGCAGACAGAAGGCGCGTTGGACCCACAAAGAGACATCCCCAGCTGACAATTCAGAGCCTTCTAAGCGAGCAGCCTCGGCCATATCGAAAATGCGCGCCAAAGGACCCACCACGTCGAGGAGTTTATCCTGACAGGTGGACCAGGCTTTGTCCACTCCTTTACGCGGGTCCTTACCAAACTTAGAGAAGAAGGTAAGTAAGGGTTGGTCGATAGCAGGGACCATGGTAATATGTTCGGGCAAGGAGGGTTTGGGACATTCTGATTTCAACCTTGACCTGACCGAAGAGTCTAACGGGAGGCGAAGTCTGGCGGAAATGTAATCTCCCAAATGGGAGGCAGGCAACCATTCAGTGGAGTTGGGATGACGTATAGACGAGGGATCGAACATAGGGACGCCCTCGGAGTCTACCACTGGCTCAAAAGCAAAATAATCCAATTTAGATTTTTTGGAAGGAGGAGAGGGAGGGTCAGAAACATCAACAAGATCAAAGAGTTCATCTGCGTCAGCCATGTCGTCATCAGTGTCCAAAATGGTGGAAATAATCAATTTTTGGGGTAACTCTGCATGCTTGGATTTGTGTTTACGTTTGCCCTCGGCACCTAAAGTCCCCTCCTTAGAAGGAGGCCTGGGAGGAACTAGGTCCTCATTCAAGCGCGAGGAAACCTCGCCAGTCAACAATGATGCAGTTTTTGAAGCATGAGAAGAAACAGAGGAAACCACCTTTTTTGATCTGCTATCCCCCGCAGACTGGGCCAGAGCTTTGGACAAGAGATTTAACATGGAATTCTCCATGCCCTTGGACATGCGCCTCATGGATGCCTCCACAGCATTCTCCACTGAGGAATTAATACATTTATTTAAATCATGTTTGAAGGCTTCGCCTTCCTCATTGAGCTGAACATGCTCAGGGGAGCTGTCTAACTCCATAACACAGAAGTCAAGATGTGCAAGGCAAGAAAGGGTTAACAGTCAGGCAGTGGGAGGGACACAATGGCACAAAGAACACTCCCTGGGGGCGTGACTTAGCCTTCGAGCGTGACCGGAGCTCAGAAGGCAGTCGGGAGTGAAGGGGCTGAAGCGCGGGTGCCAGGAGTGCTGAAACGGCAGAAAACACTCAAACGCGAGCAGCACTGGAGTCAGGAGCGCTGAAGGGGCAAAGGAATCAACAATGCGCGTGTGGAGACCGTTAACGGTAGGCGTGAGCGCTCAGGGAAGATGGAGCGGGAAGAGCGCGTCGGCCCGAACCACGGGGCAAAACCCACGGGGGGAGGGGGAGAGCTGAAAGCGGGACCGTGGAAGACAGAGGGAAACAGCGCTCAAGAGCGCAAGTGTGTTACCAATAAATAGCGCATAAAAGTAGTATTACCACATAAACCAAGTCAACATATTAAGTACAAGTATTAAAGAAGTCAAGGAAGTCACTTATCTGACTGCGAGCAGCAAGAAAAGAGGAAGCTGCGCAGTCAGATGTGACGTTTTACGGACAAGTTAGCTCATGATTGGTTCCTAACTCTCGTTTTTTCTGTGTTCCCATTGGCCAGTTGGTCTTCCTGGGCCCCTGGGAACTGTAGTTTTCTCACTTATCTTGGCTGCTGTTGAATAAAATGCAAGATAAGTAAGCATAATAGGAGCCTCCGGTCTTGACATAAAATCGGGGAGAATTAGCAGCAATTAACAAAGCTAACTCTCTTTAAAGGATCTCCTCCTAAATAAGCCTGAGATAGGGAGGACAGAAAATCAGGTCATAAAGTCCTAAACAAACAAGCAGGCAGGGCCAAATTTCTAGCTTTAGCCAATTTGGTCGAAGAGATATTTCTTGGGCAGACTTGCACCTCCTGTGTCTCAAAGCCATTTACATACCGGGGATGGAGAAATCCCAGGTGGACAGCCTCATTCAGAATTTACCATCTTCTATGAATTTGCACCTCAGCTAAGAAGCATTCAAGTACATAAGAATCAGTGTGGTTATCGGCCCCAGATCTTTTTGCATCCTCCTTGAATCCCTTTTCCCCTCTTTTGCTCTGAGACAATCTGCGAAGAAGTATTAGGAGAGATGCTCTTTCAACTCTTTGATGCTTTGTATGCCTTCCCACTGATTCCCCTTCTTTCGAAGGTGCTTCTGAGGATTCTGAGGGAGAAGGCCATAGAAATCCTGATTCCTGCCCTTTTAACCAAGGAGGCCTTTGTTTTCCCTCTGAAACCAAATGTCTTCAGTCTCCAGGTTTAACTTTTAAGCAGTTTGAGCAGCATAAAATAGTGTCTGTCACCTTTTTGGTTTTAATATAGCCTCAGCACTATGACGAGGAGGATTGCACTTTGGGGTAATGAAACCATTACTTACCACATTCATTATCACCCCTAACATAGTCCTCCTCATCATATTAGGTTACCTTCTGCCCAAACAATTCCTGGACACAACTTTAAGGCTTGGTTACTTAACAAAAAGTGTGTTGGGTGCAACGAAACCCTATACACCAATCAGGTTTGGTGTAATAACCAAGCTTGGTAGTAATCCCTGTGGGAGCGTGGGAGCGGCCTCATATGTCAGCACTATGAAGAGGAGCGCTACCCTAAGAGTAATTTAGATTACCAATGAGTAGTCGATTCATTCATGTTTTCTTCAGTTTCTTTATCTCTGATTTGTTCAAACTACAGATCCCATCAACTCTTTTAATGCCACTAAGCTTCAACTCCCATCAGATCTCAACCTTCAAATGCAATCAGACAACAGGTGTTTTGTAGTTAACCCACTTCATCATGGCTTAAAATCTTTATTGATTCTTCCAGTTCAGTATTTCAAATTAGTAATGAAATATCCAGTTAGATTGCCGGGATTTGTAATGAAATGCCATGTTACACACTTCTATTCTTTATACAGTTAATAAAACTGGTTCCCAGTGAAACATATCTTGGTTTATGGGATTTGAAGGTTGATGGGTGATAGGAAATTACGTTTGATGACGTCAGAGGTTAAGACACCTGTCCCCACCCAGGAAGTGAACTAACAGCAGGAGGGCTAAAGTGGGCCCTTTTGGCTTGATTTGCAACTTGCTCTGGCCCCTATGATCTCCTCTCCAGGGGCCTCATGTAGGTAGCGAAATACCGGTCGGTAACGGCCGATTTTCGGTAAATATGCCGTTACCGACCGGTATTCAGACAAGTGAGATGTAGGAGTCCAAAAACCACTTTTCGGTAAATATGAGGCGGTAAATACCGATTCATAGTTACCGAATTCTAAAATACCGATTCATATTTACCGAATACATAATTAACGAATCGGTAAATATGAAGTGGTAAATATGAAGTGGTAAAAATTTAAAATGACATGTAGGAGCAGTCGGTAATTAAGAAATCCAGGAAAATCGGTAAATAAGAGTCGGTAAGTAACACGGATGGAAAGCAGGTGGTAACCATCAACAATGCACATAAGCAATCCCAAAATGCAACAGCGTGGACAACATGGCCGCCATGTACGTCATTGCAAGGCGCCTACGTCTACAGGCAGCAGGACTGAGGGTGTGGCGACGGGAGGAACAAATCTACAGACAGCGCATCACACTATTCCAGCTGACTGATGCAGAGATACATGAGAGGTACAGGCTACACCCCGAAACCATCATGGACCTGATAAGGGACCTGCACCCACTCCTGGACCAGCCAACAAGAAGGGCGCACGCCATACCACCACATGTGCAGGTGCTCTGCAGCCTACATCTACTGGCATCCGGCAGTTATCAGGTGGTGACAGCTGCGGTGGGTGGTGTATCCCAGAGTTGCCTGTCCCGTTTCTTCAGGAAGTTCCTGGATGCCATGATGCAGAGAATGCACCACTACATAAGCTTCCCAAACACACAGGCTGCACTGCAGAAAACAAAAACAGACTTTTATCACATGGCACAGTTCCCCCATGTCATCGGCTGTATTGATGGTACACACATCCCAATCTGTCCACCAGCTGATACAGAGCACATCTACAGGAACAGGAAGTCCACCCACTCCATCAATGTGCAGGTGATCTGTGATGCAGGGAACATCATCACAGATATTGTTGCAAAGTTTCCTGGGAGCACCCACGACTCTTACATCTTCCAGAATAGTGGGATCTACACACGACTGAGTGCCGGCGAATTCGGAGAGGGATACCTGCTGGGTAAGTAACAGTGACGCCCCTTGAAACCTGCAAATCAGAGTGTATAGAGGCATGTAACTGATGGTTCCCTTTTACTCATCCAGGCGACAGTGCATATGCATGCCGGTCATTCATCCTCACTCCCTACCTACACCCAGCAACCCAGAGTGAGAGACGATACAACGTGGCCCACAAATCTACACGCAATGTGGTGGAGCGCACGTTTGGACTACTGAAGAGCAGGTTCCGCTGCCTCCACAAGAGCGGAGGCGCACGCCAGTACAAACCCATCACCTGCTGCAAGATAATTGCCACTTGTGCAATGCTGCACAACCTTGCCACGAAAAAAGGTACAGATGTGGAACTAACATATTTTGAGGACAACGAGGATGAGTCAGGCCAGCCAGAGGGCAGCGCAGCTAGAGTGCCAACTGCAGTCGATGGGAGAGAGAGACGGGCAGAGATCACATGCAACTATTTCTGAGTAAGTGAGGGGACACAGCGAGTTGTGAGAAGTCATGACGTAGTTTAATGTGGCACCACGCCATGAACACATGAACAGGCCAATCTGGCAATATGCCATCTATACAATGAGTATGTCCAGGGTTACGTCACCCAATGGCAAGTGGATAAGCAGGGCCACATCAATGTTTGCGCATACGCGCTGCAGTGGTGGATTGCACGGCCTGTGCATCCTCACTAGAGCCAACCCCAAGCCGCCTGCTGCTCCTGCGTGCTTCGGGGACGGGGGGTGTGATGCTGCTGCTGGTGTCGATGCTCTCCGCAGCATCCCCTGCAGCAGTTGTCGACGCCTGACTACTCAATAGCACCCCTAGTGCACTTGTCACCTGCACCATCCCCCGAGACAGGTCGCTGCAGCACTGTGTTAGGCCCTCCTGCATCGTCACAGAGCGCCGGCAAAGTAGGGAAGTCGCAGTTGCCAGACGGTTGAGTGCCCTGCTGGTAGTGTCCCTTCGCTGGCGTTCCCGGCGCCGTGCTTCGATGTCAGCATCTAATTTGCTGCACAACTGCTGGATTGACTGGGACATGTCCCGAATGCCCGCAGCCATGCCGCCAATGTTTGTGTCCATGTTGACTAAGCTTGTCTTCATCACCCGCATGTGCCTCTGGACTGACATAACTGCCTTTGATTGCAGGCGCTGTTGCTTCAACATTTGGCCCTCGAGCCCCAAGAAGACACCATGGCCGTCAGTGGGTGCTGGTGGACTCTGGACACGCGACCTGCGGCGCCCTCTTGCTCCTGTCTGTGCTGCCTGTGAGGTGTGGGGCACAGTGGGATGGCTCCCTTCCTGGGGCCCGGTGCGGTCTTCTGGGCCCATGCTGTCGTCTGACGAGGTGTCTAAGGCTCGTAGCCTGGCTGCTGGACGCCTCCTCATTCTCACACCTGCAAGCGGAGATGTGGCCGGTGAATCGAACATGAGTGGCGATGCTGGCTCTGGTGGTGGTGATGCTGGCTCTCGGTGAGGTGATGCTGGCTCTGTGTGCGGCGAGGCTGGCTGCGTAGGTGGTGCGGCTGCAAGTGGGCCTGCTCCCTGGTCTGAACTCGTGCTGGCTAGAGGTGATTTTTGTGGCCGGTGTGCCGTCTCCCCTGCAGCATGCCCTGTACTGCATGATGTCACATCTGTGGACAGAAAAACAACATTGGCTCAGTGTCCCCGAAGGGCTGCATTGCAAGCGTCACAATAAATCATTTCACATTCCAATCTGTCCTCTGTCTCCTTGTGCCTCGAGTGCGTGACATGCCTTGTTGCCCTGTGACATTTACGTCATGGTTAGTGTTGCCCTGACTACATCTCCCGGAATGCATTGCCTGTCTGCACTGACACGTGTGGACTGCAGTGTGATTCTCGTTTCACAATGGGGGATGTGGGATAGGGGTAGGGGAGGCTACATTGCTGTGCTTTCGTCTTACCTTGGTGTGTTGCGGCTCTGGCAGAGCTGTCGGCGTCCCCAAGACCCACGACGCTCTCTTGCTCGAGTGTGGCCGCCACCAGCTCCTCCAGTTCGGTGAGGGCAGGTGCCCTGTTGGTTCCACCTCCGGTCTGGCTGGCCTCCTTCTGGATGTCGCCCATCTTCCTCTTGGTCACAATCCTCAGGTCATACCAGCGCTTTTTGAGGACCTCAATGTCCCTGTGGGTCACTCCCACAGCATTGACCTGCGCCTGGATGGCCAGCCATATGTTGCGCTTTTCGGCCTCAGGCACTTGCAGGGATTGCCTCCCAAACAGCTTCTGGTGCTGCTTCACCACCTCCTCCACCAGCACCTGGAGTTCCTTGGGGCTGAATTTGAGCTTCCTCCTCCTTTCCCCTCCGTCTTTCTGTGTTCTCTGGCTGGACATGCTGTTCGTTTCCCGCTCGCACATGCAACTGCTCCCTGCCTCTCCTCTGCACTCCAGGCCTCTCCAGGGTCGGCTAATTATGTACACCTGCCTGGGTGTGGCCACTTCGGCTAATTGTGTACACCTGCCTGGGTGTGGGCAGTTCCTGGTTGGGTGGGCTGTCGTTGCACAGGATTAGCTGTTTCGTCAAGTCATGTGATGTTATTTACCGAATCCGTACGTACCGATTCGGTATTTTCCGAATCGGTAGATACCACCTCGGTATTTTCCGATTCGGTAGATACCACCTCGGTATTTTCCGATTCGGTAATTATCACCTCGGTATTTACCGAATCGGTGAATTCCGATTCGTATTTACCGAATGTTACCGAATCGGTAACTGTTACCGAATTTTTACCTACATATAACTTACCGATTCTAATTTACCGATTCGGTACGGCTCGGTATTTAAGAACCGGTAAAATTTATTTACCTACATGAGGCCCCAGATGTGGTAGGGGCTGAGGCCGAAGCAAGTATGGGACTGCAGTGCTCTGATGCTGCCCGTCAACTGTGTCTCCCTGCATGAGACATTGGCCAGAGACAAAAATGTTGTGTGTGAGCTAACAGCGTAAATCAATGACAATTGGAGTGTCTATTTATCATATTTCAAAACAGCCCTGGAAATTCTAGCTCAAATGTTAGTAATTATACCCCTATGTTTGATTTAGGAGACCTTTATTTATTTTTTTTTCATTTTCATTTCATTTCTTTTTCATTTTCATTTCATTTCTTTATCTAGATAATGAGGCTGGGTTCGCCATGTCAGATGTCAGAATCGCAATGCAGAAAACAAAGGGTAATAATGAGATTCACTTAAGGAACCAACATGTGGAGCTTCATTAACCCGATTTGTGACTGCCCAGTGTTCCATGTCTGCTACTGTCAACATTCAGGATGGCTCTGGAAATATTTGTTTTATTTCCGTCCCTGCAACATGTCCATGAATAAAGTGGCAGGACGTCATCCTTCTTCCATTGTTCTAGTTCAAACTGAACCAGATATATTCAGCATATTAGGACTCGAGGAGCTATAGGCCAACATACTGTGCCTTTTGTCTAATAGGAACTTAGGTCCAGGAAGTTTTAAGAAAGAATGGTTCACTATATTTCTGGTAAATCAGTTATCATAGTAATAAATCTACCAGAGCAAAGGTAAGTAGCACAAAGGTACCTTTTCTAAATAACAAATGAATATACTACAAAAGCAGCAAATAAGTTGATTGGTGCCCACAGTAATCACTCAGTGATAAGTAATGTCAAAAAGTGAAAGTGTGCATAAGTGCACAACAACGTACTTTGGTCAGCAGAGAAATTCTGGATCCTTGAATGTGGATACCTGGTCCGGTCTCATTTTATTAGCGAAAGGAACCAGCCGGATTGTTATATTGTTGAAGCTTTGACATTAATAATTATTTTGAAGGCCATCATCTGGACATAGGGGCCTATGCATCAACAATGCCATTTGCGATTCCTTATTAGCGAAAAATAAGGAATCGCTAATAAGGAATAGCAAAAGGCTATGCATGTAGGAATCGCTATTCAAATAGCGATTCCTTAATATTCCTTATTACCGAATCGGTAATACCGAATCGGTAATAAGGAATACCTACCCATTCATTCCTATGGGCTTGGAGGCCCATAGGAATGAATGTAAAGCCAGTCTGTATTAGCGATTCGGTATTACCGAATCGCTAATAGCGGGAGCACTTTCAAGGGTGCCAGGGTGTCAAAAGGACACCCTGTTGCACCCCTGAAAATGATATGTGCACATATGTTGCACACACACATGCTCTAAGGGCATGTGTGTGCGCAACATGAAACTTTGAAAAATGCACAAAAGTGCATTTTTCAAAGTTTTTGCAAATTACCATGCAGTTCATCTTCATGGTAATTTGCTCCCCCTATTAGCGAAATCGCTAATTTTTTAACTTTGATGCATTGCATTTAAGGAATCTCACTTTGGGATTCCTTAAATGCAGTCGCTATTTAAGGAATCGGTATTTAAGGAATCCCTATTTAAAGAATCGCTATTTAAGGATTCCTTAAATAGCGATTTCTGGTTTTGGGTTGATGCATTGGGATTGGGTATTTTTTACTTAATACCGGGAGCTATTACCGAATCGGTATTTTACCGACTGGATTTTGGGTTGATGCATGAGGCTGTCAGTCAATAACGGGGAAATAGCATTTACAACGTGGACAGAACCATGCGTTCTGTTACGGCACTAGCGTTACCATGCTCACCTTTACCACGCATTTGCCTTTACCGCGCAAATGCGTAGTAAAGGCAGTCAGCGCTCTAGATTCAGAGTGGGTGGGCGGGGAGAATGAAAGGAACAGGAAGGATCAGGACAGAAAGGATTGGGACAGGAAGAAGCGGGACGAGGCTTGGAAAGTTGGGCTGGGGGCTGTGTTTTAGGGCTCAGGGTGGGGGATCTGGGTCGTTTTTAGGGCTGGGGGTTGGTTTTAGGGCTTGGGCGGGGGCTGAGGTGTTTTAGGGCTGGTGTTGGGGTAGTGTTTAAAGCTGGGGCCATGTTTTACGGCTCAGGGCAGGGGGGGCTGGGATAGGGGTAGTTTTTAGGGCTTAGATCCGGGTTTTAGGGCTCAGAGAGGAGGTTGGAATAATTTTTAGGGCAGGGTCTTATGCAGGGCTGGGGGCGGGTTTTAAGGCTCATGGCGGGGTGGCTGGGATGTAATGTTTACCACGCATAAGCCTTTACCAAGCATGCCTTTACAACAAAATTCATTGTAAAGCCATGCATGCTGTTGTAGTGGAGATGGTATTGTAAGGTATGCAATATAATTGCTTGCATGGTTCCGTCATACAACCCCAATAAGGGAGCAACCAGACTCATGTGCCTGCATTTCAGGAGTCTCCCACCTTGGACAGTGATAGTTCGCACTGCCGAATGTATAATGCCTGGATTCTTTTGTCCAGGGTGACTATTCGGCTTCTGCCTTTCAATCTGTGCAACATTAGATCAGGTCACCCTTTAATTTTCTGACTTATCACTGGATAGTAGGGAAAAATTATAATGGATCCAAAATAATGACATAGTTTGTATAAAAAAATATGTGCAGGGGCCCAAAGTATTTCTCAGAAGCCCACCGCCAACACTGCACGGTTCTGGAATTGGTGATTGCTAGAGCAGATTTTTTTTTATTGCACCTCATGTATGTTTCTTCTCCATCCTGCAATATCTGCCTCATTACCTCTCCAGTGCACATTCTTTTTCATCTCTGCATTCGCCCCTTGCCACTGGTTTTCTCTTCCTGCTTGTTTCTCCCTTTTCTGCCTTTCTCTCCTTTTCCCTGGGTAACTATGTGAGGATGAAAAATAATTCCTAAACACAAATTAATCGATAGAAATGAAGTTTTGTCAGAAGCAGGAACCTAGGCAATATTCTAGGAAAAAGACAACACATAATCGTACATTAAGAGGCAGTCAGTAATCCAATCACACTCCTCTCTTCCTCCTGCTGCTACTGTCCCTTGCAACTCTGGATATAGCTGTTCAGCAGTCAGGAAGCAAAATACTAAACAATGCCATGTTTTACAGTCATGCTACAAAATAAATGCAGAAGTAACTGGGTATGGTTATGACGTTTTGTAGATGGTCTTTTATAGACTGACTGAACAGTTCACTTTGCCACTAATTGTTCAGGACGTTCAGCATGAAGGACCCTCTCTAGTATTGAGTACATTTTACCAACATGGTCTTTTTCTCAAGAGTCAAAAATTGAATGTAGTGGTAGACATGAATTGCACTGGCAGAGACAGGCAGCTGAGACAGATGGCATAAATAGCTAGCTGAACAGGAGTAAAGCCAGGAAACAATGGGGCCTATCTATGAGCCCGTTTGCGTAAATTTTGAGTGACGCATACCTTACATGTGATTTATGAAGCCACGCAAGGCCACTTTGCATAGCCCTCGTTGTGGCTCCATAAATCTGGAGTCAGGCAATGCAGTGCAAATCACTGTGTTGCCTTACTCTGCCCTGGGAATGCATTTCCTGGGGACTGTGTGAGTGTTCCCATGCAACTCCCATGGTCGTTTAGCTATTCCCAGATTTACTAGAACTGGTAGACATGGGAAGGGGCCAAAAAGATACTCCTTCTCAAGTGAGACATAACGAGGAGAAATATCTTTATTTCTTCTTGTTACTTCCTCTTTCAACGTGTGCTACATTCTGCAGCACACATAGAAAGAGGAACATGCCTCTCTGGATTGTTTTTGTGCAGGAAGGTGCCCCTTCCTGCACGAGAGCAATCCTCCATGCAATGCAGGCCCCCTTGCACCATAGTGCATGGGTGCCTGCGTTAGTGCTAGGCTTTCAAAAAGAAGCCATTGCAGGGGTAAAGGCAGGAATGTGTCATATTGCCTTAAAAAGGGTGTATTCCTGCCCTTTCGCTGTCATGCAGTGCAGTGCACCAAGGTTACATTCTCGTAAATAAGCCTCAATGCATCCTCACATGTCCCTGTTACGAAGCCCATTGTAGAAAAGTAACACAGATGATGCTGAAGAGGTATTTGGGCCATTCCAACTCAATTACATTGTCTAACCCAGTGGTTCTTAACCTTTTGACTTTTGTGGACCTCCACCTAATCAATACTGGAACCTAGGTACTCCTCCGGATTCATTATTGGAATCCAGGGAATGTGGCCCACAACATTTCAATGATCTGAACCGCAAAACAGTACAAAAAGATATGGAAATACGTATTCATCAAAGAAATATACAATTGATGAAACATTTTTTTAATTCACAAACAATTATGAAAAAATCAAGGTTTTAATTTCAAAGGGAAGGTTGGAGCATTTCTAAATCCAATTGAGGCCACCCATTGTCCATACTATGTTCTGTTCTGCACTGGCACAGATTCCACGAGTCAATCTGAGGACTCTCACGTGATTTTTAGCCTTCCATTTCAAATTTCTTCACATTTACAGAACGTTTTATAAATTTAGATTTTACATTTTGCTTCTTTATAAATAATACAGTCTATTAATCTGTCAATATTATTTCAATTTCTAATCAGTCACAGACCCACTGAATAGGTGTCGAGGAGCCCCGGGGGTTCCCGTGCCATAGGTTAAGAACCACTGGTCTCACCCATTGTAAGACTTCACCTCATGCTGACCTAACCTCATAGAGTGTTGGCTGATGTGCTGCTGATGTGCCTTAAGTGGCTTGAGCACTTATGGAATGCACTGGTGGTCGACCGGAGCATCTTACACAGGTTTATTTGGATTATAGCGCCAGGATGCCCGTTGGGTGATTGGAGCGCTTTACAAATATGTTATACATACATACATACATACATACATACATCTTGTGCATGGATGCACTGGTGGTTGACCCTGAGAGGCTGGTGCATAGATGCACTGGTGGTCAACCGGAGCATCTTGTGCATGGATTCACTGGTGGTTGACCCTGAGAGGGTGGTGCATAGATGCACTGGTGGTCGACTTTGAGCAGCTGGTGCATGTATGCACTGGATGTCAATCCTGGAGTGCTCCAGCACACTCTTTCACAGTTTTCGTAGAGCAACATATCGCCCCGTCCCCCTGATCCCCACAGCAAGGAAACAGTGATCTTCTCGTACTGGACAGGAGACTTGCCCATGAGACTGTCCAGCGAAGCACAAGTAAGCAAGATATCCTCAAACCTGCAATTAATAAATCTCTCTTTGACTGTCAATGCCACTTATTAAGTACACTGTCTTTCCCTAGTGACATTTATATTGGTATTTATTTGGAAATTATGAAAGAAGAGGGCATTCCTCAGTGAGAATTGTAAGCTCTTGCCTGCACCTTGATTTTGAAGAAAAAATCAGTAGTAACAGGTGTGTAAACCAATGTGTACTTTATAATTCATAAAACAACTCAGTAAGCCCACCTGTTGTAGAATATTTACCAATGACAGAATCACAAATAGTCAATATAGCCTTCCTCATGATGACTAATGAGCAACCACTGAGGGTTTGAGACCAAATATAGGATTATTTTCAGCATTTATAGAGCGCTCAATCACCTAACAGGCATCCTGGCGCTGACATAAAGGTGCACAAAAGACTAATGTTCCAGGGAATTGTCAGAAATAACCCATTAAACACTAGGGTAGAGCCAAGTTTTTAGTCTCCTTCTGAATGGGAGGAGCTCCTCCAGTTGTCTCAGCTCCAATGGAAGCTTGTTCCATAGTCGGGCAGCGGAGATACTGAAGGCTCTACCTCCAGTTTTTATTTTTTGTAATCTTGCCACCCTCACCATTCTAGCTGAGGAAGAACGGAGGCTTCTCTCAGGCACATACCAAGCACATTTCCTCTGTATTAGTTTCGGTCCAAACCCATGCAAGGCTTTGAATACTATGCAGAGGGATTTAAACTGGACTCTTTGTAGTATCGGGAGCCAATTCAGCTCCTTCAGAGCCGCAGAGGAAGAGGAGCATCTTGACCTCCCCTAAGCTAGTTTAGCTGCTATTGTTTGAATCCTCTGAAGCCTCTCCATTAGATATCGCGGGGATTCCAGTAACAAGGCATTGCAATAGTCCAATCTACTTAAGATGGTACTTTGCACTACCAGTGCCCGAGCATGAGCATAGGATCCTAGGATCTAGTTTATTCTAGATATTATTGCAAAATAAAGGTTTAAATGCACAGATTGCCCTTTGGTGTTGGAGTAAAGGTTTTTGTTAAAACAAAATGTTCTGCAATAGAAATAAAGGAGTAATGGTAGTGGTGCAGCACAGGATTGTATGACATAATTTCGAAAGACAAAAATTCGACCTACAAAAATATCGCAACAAAAATATCGTGGTCAAGAATATCGACATCCTATCTACAACATGGTAAGTATAAAAATATCGATAATTTAATATCGATGTCAAAAATATCGTAATTCAAAAATATCGTTTTTTTTTTAGTTTAAAAATATATGTAAAATAAACCAAATAATACTTATAAATCAAAGAAACATAATTAAATATATTGTATAATATGTAAAATGTATAATAAATATATATAATTAAATGAAACTTTAATGAAACATATATATATAATATATAATATATACACTTACTTAATAATTACTTTTAATAATAATTTCTGTAACATATAAATTATTAAATATTTATTTAAATTACCAATACATCTATACACATAAAACAATAACATTAATAAATATTAAATAATTACATATAGCAAATAATAATCAATAATTTTAATTTGAATAATTTTTATTATTAATTATATATTACAATAGCTAAAATATTACAAAACATATTTAATATCAGACACAATAAAACTACTAGTCCAACTTCAACAAAAACAACAGTAAGGAAAATGTTGGATAGCGTAGGGGTAAAAATAACTATTCCAACTCCCGAGAGTGCAACAGTAGGGAAAACATTGGATAGCGTAGGGGTAAACATTACTATTCCAACTCCAAAGAGTGCAACAGTAGGGAAAGCGTTGGATAGCGTAGGGGTAAAAATTACTATTCCAACTCCAGAGAGTGCAATAGTAGGGAAAGTGTTGGATAGCGTAATGGTAAAAATTACTATTCCCACTCCAGAGAGTGCAATAGTAGGGAAAGTGTTGGATAGCGTAAGGGTAAAAATTACTATTCCCACTCCAGACAGAGCAACAGTAGGGAAAACGTTGGATAGCGTAGGGGTACAAATAACTATTCCAACTCCAAAGAGTGCAACAGTAGGGAAAACGTTGGATAGCGTAGGGGTAAAAATTACTATTCCAACTCCAGAGAGTGCAATAGTAGGGAAAGTGTTGGATAGCGTAAGGGTAAAATCTACTATTCCCACTCCAGAGAGTGCAATAGTAGGGAAAGTGTTGGATAGCGTAAGGGTAAAATTTACTATTCCCACTCCAGAGAGTGCAACAGTATAGAAAACGTTGGATAGCGTAGTGGTAAAAATAACTATTCCAACTCCAAAGAGTGCAACAGTAGGGAAAACGTTGGATAGCGTAGGGGTAAAAATTACTGTTCCAACTCCAGAGAGTGCAATAGTAGGGAAAGTGTTGGATAGCGTAAGGGTAAAATTTACTATTCCCACTCCAGAGAATGCAATAGTAGGGAAAGTGTTGGATAGCGTAAGGGTAAAAATTACTATTCCAACTCCAGAGAGTGCAATAGTAGGGAAAGTGTTGGATAGCGTAAGGGTAAAATTCACTATTCCCACTCCAGACAGTGCAACAGTAGAGAAAAGGTTGGATAGCGTAGGGGTAAAAATTACTATTCCAACTCCAAAGAGTGCAACAGTAGGGAAAGCGCTGGATAGCGTAGGGGTAAAAATTACTATTCCAACTCCAGAGAGTGCAACAGTAGGGAAAGCGCTGGATAGCGTAGGGGTAAAAATTACTATTCCCACTCCAGATAGTAAAACAGTTGGGAAAGCACTAGATAGCATAGTGATTCTATGAACATTATAACCAATTCAATAATTTGTTATAAAAAAATTGCATGTTTACAATGTTTTAAAAAAATAATTATTATTAAATACCAATTATGTAAAATAAATATTTAAATAAATAAATTTAAATTACATCCCACACTATTCCCCCTTTAACACACAACACATTACACATACAAAATACACAATAGATTTAAATATCAATTTATCTCTTATTTACAATTAATAATACATTCTTTATAATTAATATAGTTATTAATTCACTAATTAATACATATTAACTACGAAATTACAAATATTCACCTATTAATTATTCATTAACAATACATTAATTAGCAATAACAACAAATAAAATACAATAATCAATTATTTATATTTACTATATTTAACTAACTAATAACAATTAATTAATAATAATTACAAATAAATAAAATATATCATTATTTATTTTATTTTAATTACATCCAACCCTATTCCCCTATAAACCCACAACCCACTACACATAAGAATTCACATAATTAATTTTAATTATCAATTAATCACTTAATAAAATTAAATCACCAATTAATTACTAATTAACAATTAATTAATTAACTATAACAATACATATTTATTATTAATAAACTAATTATAATTTATATAATTAACCAAATAATAAATTATTTTTACAATTAATAATTAATTAAAAATTATTTAATCTATTAATCAAATTAATTACCAATTATTAATTGATTACCAATTAATTAATCATAAATACCAATTAAACAATACATATTAATTCATTAATTATAATTACATTACTTCCCACCCTATTCCCCTATAAACCCACAACCCACTACACATAAAAATTCACATAATTAATTTAATTATCAATTAATCACTTAATAAACTTAAATCACCAATTAATTACTAATTAACAATTAATTAATTAACAATAACAATAAATAAATATTAATAATAAAGTAATTATAATGTATATAATTAACCAATTAATAAAATAATTTTACAATTAATAATTAATTAACAATTAATTAATCAATTAATTACCAATTATTAATTAATTACCAATTCATTAATCATAAATACCAATTAAACAATACATATTAATTCATTAATTATAATTAAATTACTTCCCACCCTATTCCCCTATAAACCCACAACCCGCTCTGATACTAAAACGCTAAATTAAATGTAAAATAATTATAAATCTCTAAACATTTATTTTTAAATGTATTAAAATACATTACAATAATCTTTAACATACAAATAAAATACATATTAAATGACATTACACTAAATAAATATCGATATTATTGACATCGAAATTTTTACTTACGATATTACTTACATCGATATTAAGTACTTCGATATTATTAACTTCGATATTACTTACCTTGGGATCGATATTCTGTCCATCGATATTCTTGACTTCGATATTCTGTACCTACGATATTAAAAACACGATATTATTGTAGGTCGAAATTTAAAACTCGATATTTTGGCTAAACACCGCAGCACAGACTTTCTGATTATCATCTACAGTATGTGCATGTCAAGAATAGGTATAGAAATGAGCAAGCAAGATACCCCGCACCAGGT
The DNA here is from genome assembly GCF_964204655.1 of Triturus cristatus. Classification (NCBI taxonomy): domain Eukaryota; kingdom Metazoa; phylum Chordata; class Amphibia; order Caudata; family Salamandridae; genus Triturus; species Triturus cristatus. The sequence goes on from NC_140586.1 coordinate 257,472,873, forward strand.
TCTTCTGCCATCATGCCCTATGTATCAATAAGTATGTTGAAGACTTAGAACATATTTTGTTATTGCTTGACTTAAAAACATAGTTGATAATTAAAGTTCAAACAGGATGAGAGTGACAATATTAGCCATTCAACCAAATGCAGAAATGATGTATTTAAGTTTCAAAAAATAAAGTTTATTGAGGTCAGTCAACAAAAAGAAAAGAAAAGAAAAAGAACAAGCATGTAAGATAGAATATAAAGTAAACATACAGTATAAAAAAGGATCATATGCATATACATGAAGTCATGGAAACATCATCAATACAAATTTATGAAGCAGGACGAGCAAGTTATTAAATATACAACAACATATTATTAATGACTCTAATTCATGAAACTGATAAGAGAAAGTAGAATGTCAAGGAGGTTTTAGGACTTCTTGTGCAGAACTGGTACGCGCATGAGAAATATTGGCATGACAATCGAGAAATTGTGTGACTGGGAACCATAGTTGGGAACGTTTTATAACAAGAGATTTAGGTGCCGATTACGATCCGGTAAAAAATTTCCCTGTGCGACTCGTATCCGGTCTTTTTACCGTACGAATCGTACAAGTGCCGTACGAACTGGCAATCACGATTCGCATGGTAAAAAGTCCATACGAACCGCATTGGGAATCATTCCCCACACGTCCTCGGGTCGGAAAATGTGTCCCACACGTCCTCGTACGATTTACCGTACAAATGTGAAAGGTGAAGTCCGACCGAGGAATCACGATCCATCCCGTGCGTCCGAGGTTACAACCGGATGGAAAAAACACCGTCCGCACCGAACTCCCATAGCAACCATGGAGACGTGCCCGCATACGTGCCGACCCCCCCAGCCCCCGTACGTACGCGCTGGGGGTACGCACCGTACATACACGGGTGGGGGTACGACTCGAACGTACACGGGGGGGTTCGACACGTACACGGGTGTACATACAGGGGGGTTCGGCGCGTACGTACGGGGGCTGGGGGGGGTCGGCGCGTACGTACGGGGGCTGGGGGGGGGTCGGCGCATACGTACGGGGGCTGGGGGGGTACGGTGCGTACCGGGCCACCTACTCTGGTCGATTTGCGCCGTACTTCGCTTTTCCGGCACTTTTTGGGTGCCGTGAAAATATTGCCGTCCGGACTGCTGTCGGTTCGAATCGTAATTCCTGGGTCGTGAAACGCTGCCTGAAAGCGTACCGACGTCACGTCGCAGCATTCCCGGATCACATTCGTATGTATATTTTCGTCGGTCGGTGTTTTTTACGATTCGTACGGAAATGGTGTTTCCGTGCGAATCGTAATTCCATGTTTGTAAAGTTTTACGACCGGGTACGAGTCGGACGGGGAAAACGCTCCGACCGACGGTTTGTACCCGGTTTTTACCGGATCGTAATCGGCACCAAAGGGTAAACATATGCTGTGTCAAGTCTGTGATTGTGACAAACCGCGTACCACCAAGCCTGGAAGGATAAATCAGATAAAGATTTCCAGTGTTTGGTAATTTGCTGAAATGCAACTCACAATAGTAAGTACAAAAGTTGCATGTTTACATGAGAGTGAGACCAATCTTCAGAAAGGGAACCCAAAAATATATTAGAAAGTTAAAGAGGTACTGAAGAATTAAAAATGGAAGTAATCTGCTTCCATACACATGACCAAAACTTGTGTACATAAGGAAAAGTAAAAAGCAAATGTTTTAAGTCAGCATTTATGGAGGAACAGGACCAGCAGGTATTAGGAGTGTCAGCATTTATTTTATGAAGAAGGGCCGGGGAAAGGAGTAATCTGTTGTAAATAAAGAAAAGTGTTTGTGTGGCATTAGCCGCCCTTGGGGATTTGTGTAAATTGAGGGAAATTGTATTCCATAATGGGAGAGGATAGGTTGTATCTAAGTCACTTTCCCAATCCAGTTATACCTTAGTTTTGTCCCTGGTGGAATTTGAAATACTTCAACGAGCGTAAATGGTTGAAGCTTTAGGACAGGTGCTGAGAAATTCACAAGAGATATTAATGGTAGAATTAGGCAAAGCAGGAGAATGAGCAAATTGAGTAACAGTAAGTGATATTTATTGTTGAATGAGAGAGGAAGATCAAAGATAATCTTGGCCTGAGATAAAGGCAAAATTGTATCATTAAGAATAAATTGGTTAACCCAAATAAGACCTCTTTGTCTCCAAGATGTCCAATATATGGGTTTAACATTTATCAGTACATGTCTATTATGCCAAATAGTGGACTGTATAAGAGAATCTCTATCAATGTGGTTACCAGACAGGATTGGGCCTAATAGTTTGTTAGTGTGCTGACTGAAAAATAGGATTAGAAAGCTTTTCAGGCTTTTGTGTGAATGATAAGTATTCTTGAAAAGAAAAAGGGGTAAGATAAGAGTGTTCAAGTGCAACCCATAGAGGAGAGTCAATTGAGAGATCATGTAACCAATGAGATGATTGACGCAGAGTAAATGCTTTGTGGTAAGTAGGAAAGTCGGGGAAATTGACACCACCTTCCAATTTAGGATGAATACGTTTTGATAATGACATATGGGCCTTCTTTTTATTCCAAAGAAAAGATGAAAGTAGGGAGTTAATTTTTTGAAAAACTTTTGAGGAATAGACAATGGGATATTAGAAATGGTGAAAAGAACGATTGGGGATAGCATCATTTTTATAGTGTCCAGCCTTCCCCACCAGGAAAGATACAAAGGATGCCATCTATCTATCAAGGAGGAGATTTTTAAAGAACATTTGTCGAGATTAATGGAGATTGACGTTTTGATTGAAGAGGAAAAATACATACCTAAGTATTTGATATGATGTCAGTTCCATTTAAAATTAGCAGATTTAAAGTCATCCTTAAAGGTGAATTTAGTCAAGGGTAAAATCCCACACTTGTCATTATTAAGTTTATAGCTGGAAACGGCAGAGTAGGTCATTGTTTCTTGAAGAAACTGTGGAAGGGAAGATTGGGGTTTTGGGAGAAGTGAAAGAATGTCATCTGCATATGCTGCCAATTTGATATGAGTGTCACCAGCAATGAATCCAAAGATATCCGAATTTTGGCGAATTTTTGATAAAAAAGGTTCTAAGGCTAAGTTGAATAGAAAGGGGGATAAGGGACAACCTTGTCTAACACCTCTATCTAAGGTAAAATAGGAGGAGGTAAGACCATTTGCAAAGATTGCTGCTTTAGGAGAGGAGTATAAAAGAGAAATTAAGTTAATAACTTTGGGTCCGAAACCAAGCCATTTAAGAGTTGAGAAGATAAAAGGCCAAGAAACTCTATCAAACGCCTTTTCTGCGTCTACAGCAATGGCTGCTTGTGGCTCAGAAATATGGGATGATTTGGAGAGGATGTCAAAGAACAAACGAGTAATGTCGGTTAGATATCGACCTTTCACAAAACCCGATTGTTCTCTACCCAGAAAATTATGAAGAAGTGATTCTAATCGAATGGGCAGAGATTTTGAAAAAAAATTATAATCAATATTTACTAATGAGACGGGCTTGTAATTTTTGCAGAAATAGGGGTCTTTATCCTCTTTGGGAATGAGGCAAATCAGGGCTTCCAAAAATGAACCAGAGGAAGATCCTACCAGCGAAAAAGAAAGTATTAGCCTACGTAATTTAAGGAGAAGAAACTGAGAAAAGAGTTGGAAAAACTCAACAGTAAAATCATCAGGGACTGGGTCTTTATCCTTTAAAAGCATAAATAGCGCATTGTGTAATTCTTTTAGAGATATGTCAGATGCCATTAAATCAAAATTTAAGGAAATATCAAAGGATTTATTGATGGACGAAAGATAGTCTGAGACGGAGTTATCTGCAGGAGAGGAATCAGGAGTGTATGGAGATTCATAAAAATTATAGAATTCCTGCAAAATCTCAGAATCCTTATATTTGGGAGAGTTTTGATCATCAAGTATCGACTCGATGTTAAACTTCTGTTTTTTAACTTTAAGATAGTTTGCCAATAATTTTCCAGATTTATTTTGGCCACCATAGAATTTTGCTGTGGATTTAAGAAGATACAAGTAAGCAATATCAGTGGATTCTTTATTAAATTTAAGTTTGGTGGCTATGAGTTCGGCTAAAGAGTCTTCTGACTTAGTGGTATAACAAGAGTATTCTCATTTCTTTATCAATGGGAAAAGATCTGTGGGTTTCTTACAAGCTGCATGACGTTTCTTAGAAACAAAATTAATAACAAAATCGCGAGTCGCAGCCTTAAAGGCATCCCAAATCGTATGAAAAAGAAGATTGTCTGACTCATTAAGGCTAAAATATTTGTCAAAAAATGTGGTAAAAGAGGAGGTAAACCCAGGATCAAGTAACAAGGAATTATTGAACCGCCAATGCCAGGGCGCAGAAGAAGTATGAAGCATATCTAATGAAATAGAAACAGGAGCATCATCAGATATCAGTATAGAACCAATCTCTGCAGATAAAATAGATTGTGCAATGTCATGAGAAATGAAAATGTGATCTATACGTGATTGTGTCTTGTGAACTGGTGAGAAGTAAGTGTATTCCCTCAGGGTAGGATTACATAAACACCAGGCATCTGTCAAGTGTCTATGCTGGAAGGACTGTAAAAATGATTTGTGGGCTTTAAGGGAATGAAGGAGGTTACAGAGTTTCGGTCTATAAAGGGATATATATTCTGATTACAATCTCCAGCTAAAATAAGATTTTCATGAGAGTAATGCAACAACTTTTGTTAAATCTGTAAACAACCATTGTCCTACATCATCTTTTTCCTGAGAGATAAGTTTGACGTGGAGAGATTTATGATATAGCGTAACAACACCATTGCGTTTACTATCACCTGGGGAGGAGAAGATGTCACCAACCCCGGCCCTTTTTGATTTCAAGGCTTCTGATTATGTATGATGCAATTCTTGAATCAGTACAATATCAGTGTTCAATTTAGATAGGTGCATTAAAACACGCTGCCTTTTAATTGGTGAATGCAGATCTCGGACATTCCAAATAACAATATTCAGTGACATAGATAAATAAATGAAAAACTCATTTGAATTATACCAGACAAAAGATTAAATGGATACAAAAAAGACCACAACATCATGTAGATAAGTGAAAATGCAATATGAAAAGAGGAAAAAGTAAAAGGGAGAAAAATCAAAAAAGTGAATAATTCAGAGAAAGGCGAGTAGATAAATGAAGCTTCTAGCAAGAAAGTAGAGAAGACAGAAAAAGAAGTAAAAAGAACAAAAGATGAATAAAGTAGAAAAAAGTAAGAGAGAAAACACATACCTATAAGAATCAAAAAATGAGGGTGTGGGTGAAACCATATGGAAGGATGGTGTGTTTGGATCTCACAGAAGGAGGCACAGGGAAGAATGGAAACAACATGGTGCGAGACAAGAGGAAGTACACAGAACGACAATATCTATAAAAGAAAAAAAATATAATTAAACTGCGAAATGGTAATATGATAAACATAGGATATCAGAACATCAGTAAACAGAAACAATATCTATTTAAAGTATGAAATGTAGAGAGAACAATATCAATAAGGTATAACAGAACATTCAACCAGTTTGAGAAGACGAGGCACCAGAGGTATCCATAGTCTCAATTCTGCAGGTGTTGAGAAAACTTCTCAGCTTAATAGGATCTTCGTAGGAAGTTGTTTTATTCCGGTACATGACCTTAAAGAGGCAATGATGGAAAAGGCCATACCGAGCACCAAGGGCATGAAGGTCTGGCCTCATACTCAAAAATTCTCTTCATCTGTCCGCAGTAGATTTAGCATAATCCTGTGAAAAAAACAATGAGTGACCCAACCATGAAATGCGAGGTGATTTCTTTGAGGCTGCTAAAACTTTGAGAAGGTCTGTGTATTCCAAGAAGTACAGGATGACTCCACGAGGACGATTAGGACCAGAAGTGTCCATATGCTGACGGCCTAATCGGTGGGCACGTTGAATGTTCAAGGTCGAGTCAGGAGGTAGGGCTAAGACTTTAGGCAGGAAAGACTTAAAGAAGGAGAGAGGTTCTGTACCCTCCGTATTTTCTGGTAATCCATAAATGCCTAAATTATTTCTGTGATTTCTATTTTCTAAGTCTTCAACATGTTTCTGTAGGGAGGTGACCTGTGACTGAAGAGCATGAACTTTATCCTCAGTTGTATTGTAAGAGGAAACCGTATGTTCCACTGCGACAAGACGTTCATCTAGTTGGGACCAACGGTCTGTCAGAAACTGAAGTTTGGAATTTGACTCTTCCATAAAGGGTTTTAAGGCATGTATCTCCTCCAGTAGTAAGTCTAATGATGCAGGCGGTGGTGACTTTGCCGGTGAGGGAATATTCTTTTTGAGGCGCTTGGGATTAGACTTAACAGGGTTCGATAGATTTGAAACCCTCGATTGGGAAGCAGAGGCAGACTCCATTATTGATAGTTTTGTGAAAAGTTTTGAGTTCTTGATGTAGTTTTGTGGATGTGAGTAAACAGAGGAATTAAATCTCCTTAACCTACCCTTAAACAGTGTGAGAATGTCTTTGAACTAGTCACAGGTCAACTTAAAAAGTCACTTATAGGAGCAAGAGGAGGCAAATGGATGAAAACAAGGAACAGCGGATAGTTAGTATTGAGGCACAGTTCTTTGTAATATCAAAAATAATGAGCAATGTTGACTGAAGAGAGTACCACTCGGTGTCAAAAAATTAGAGACTTCCAGCAAACGAGATAAAAGTAACGAGAAAAAGAAAGAAAAAACAATGAAGTGACGTAGGCGCAGGTCTTCAATACATCACAAAATGCCAGGAGACGCAGCCTCATTGATGCAGGAAGGAGAGGTAGTCGTAGACACCAATGAGATTTTGGTATTGTAATGCTGGTAAGCCTGGAAGTAGTAGGAAACCATCATGAATAGGCATTTAAAAGCATATGCGAGAGGCTTACAGCTGCTTCAGGAGGCGAAATAATTAAATATGTAAGTTGAGCCAATGCAGCTCCATGAGGGCAGTAATTATAGGAATATCGCGGCTGTGATACAAAATGGTGGCAGCCAATGAGGCGAAAATAGAGAAGCACCAAATACCTTGAAAAAACATTGCTGGTAAGTTCATTATTGTGCCAGTTCATTGCTGGATGGTTTATGTACAGAAAACCGCACTTCACGAAGATAATGGGTCGAGGGACCCGCGGGAAAACAGCCTTCGTCCACGCTGCCGCGCCAGAGCTCAGAAGACCGCCACCATCTCCCGTGGGCGTCAAGCCACACCCCCTAGAAATTATGTATTTAGACAATGAACATTTGGCTAACTCCATCTCAGCAGTGCGAACACGCATGTTTGCAAATTACGTTTAGTATCCACTGAAATACTGTAAGTAGAATGACTAACAAACTGCCTTTAGAACTGTAAGCATCAAATCTCCTTCAGCTTTCTAAAATGTGCCCAGATTATTTAAATATGTAAATGCCTAATTTGTGAATAAAATGCAGTTGATATTGGAGTGGTTTGCCCAAGGCAAAATGATTAATGTTGTCTCTAGAACATCAGAGGCACATACATTGAGGCTGCAGAGGAGCACACACAAACACAGGTGTTTGTGTGCCGGTAGAGAATGAGCCAGCAACCTTTCTTTTCCTAAGTACCTTAGGAGAAACTTTGACAGATTTTTTTGCATAAAGGTGATTGGGCTGACTGCAACTTGATGGCACCTAGGGGCATATCATCAAGAGGGGGCGATAATTATCGCTAAGCGCACTTAGCGCTAAGATAATTATCGCCTGCTATCGCTGTATTTTATCGCTGAGATAGCGCGCTATCAGCGACGTTTATCTTAAAAGCGATAAAAATACCAGTGATAGCTACAAAATGTGCGAACATCGCTGGAAAACCAGCAATTATCGCACAAAAAACAGGCGATACCTTGCTGATAGGGCAGGGTGGACATAGCCATTATATCCACCTTCCATTGGATATAATGGCTATGTCAACCTGAAAACAGGCATAAGGAAAGTAGCGGTAACCAAAGTTAGCGCTACTTTTCTTATCGCTATGCTCTTTAGCGTGCAGCTTGTAAATAGGAGAAATGTCGGTTAGCGACATTTCTCTTGTTATTTTGGGGAGGAACTCCCACTTTGCATCTCATTAGAGATGCAAAGCTGGGCATTAAGGAAAAGGGCGCTGAGGCAAGGTTTGACACTATAGCGTGACCTCCTAATAGTGCGATACAATTATCGCCGCTTTCCGGCTGAAAACGGCCGATAAAGCAGCGATAATTGTCTTGATGATATTCCTCCATGTTTGTTGACAAATCATACCGTCCCATCTAGATGAGAAAGTGCTAAATGTGATGATGTCTAAATGAGTCATTCTGATTAAGGGTGGCGTAATTGGCAGAATACTATTTCGCAGAATACCACGAAGTTGAATAACAACTCCATGAATTCTGCAACTTCATTCCATCAGACTCCCAATTAATAAAACAGAATCCTCATATACTTTTGGTAAACTAACAAGTATCTCTGTCTTTACATGCTTAAATGCATATATAGTCATTACACAAAAGTAGAAATGAAAATTTAGCAAGCAGTGAGAGAGGTGATGATTTTGGGATCCTCCCTAACCTAGGGAGAGAACCAAGCAGATGCCTTGAAAACAAAGAGCACATCTTGCTGAACGATTCGGTGGTGGTCCCATCCTCTTAGGACCACCCCAAGCACAATTATGGGCAAAAATACAATCCCAACCAAAGGCACTGCAAAGCATTATGGAATGTGATTAGCAGTGGGCAGTGAATATTATAGTATCCAATATCAAAATAATTCTACAAAGAGCTGCAGTTCAACTTGTTGTTACTAGGTGTCCCTCACGAGTCAAATGCAAAAGCATTGAAATTATTACATCAAGCTGCAGTTCCACTAGTCGTTACTAGGTGTCCCTCACGAGTCAAATGCAAAAGCATTGAAACCCTTTAATGAAGCTGCAGTTCCACTAGTCATTACTAGGTGTCCCTCATGAATCAAATGCAAAAGCATTTGACTTGAGGGACACCTAGCAACGCCTAGTTGAACTGCAGCTTGATGTAATAATTTCAATGCCTTTGCATTTGACTCGTGAGGGACACCTAGTAACGACTAGTTGAACTGCAGCTCTTTGTAGAATTATTTTGATATTGGATACTATATTTTTCACTGCCCACTGCTAATCTCATCCCCTAATGCTTTGCAGGGCCTTTGGTTGGGATTGTATTTTTGCCCATAACTGTGCTTGGGGTGGTCCTAAGAGGATGGGACCACCGTTGAATCGTTCAGCATGATGTGCTCTTTGTGTTCAAAGCATCTGCTTGGCCCTCCCCCTAGTTTAGGGGGGACCCCAAAATCATCACCTCTCTCAGTGCCTGATAGTTATCATTTTCAAAGTTCACTTTTGAGAATTGATTATATGCTTTTTAGCATGTAAAGTTGCTTTATCAAAGAATTTGTGGGAGCAGTTTAGTAGCTGACTCCGCTACATGGAATTAAGTTTTTGCCTAAATTCCGTGGTTTTAATGGAATGTGTAGTTAACAAATCTCTGCAAACTCCGGCAGCGGAGCGGAGTTCATTGCCCAGGGTTAATTCTGATATTGGCATCCACTGATTGAAATATATAGGGCCTGATTTTGATGTCGGGTGAAATTGCTTCCACCCAACACCGGCTCAGTCTAGAGACCGTCCGACACTCAGACTGCCTCATTAGAAACTCTGTTCGGTCACATTCCTACATTACTATGGGAGCATGCATTTCGGCCGTAAACCAGCCATAATGCATGCTCCCATAGTGAAATGGGAGGTGTGGTTCAACCCTGCTCCCCGTGGCAGGCACCAGGGTTCAACAATGGTGCCACCTCAGCCTCCAACCAGAGGCCTTGCACCAAAGGGAGCCCTGCTGGGGACCCCCAAACATGCTTTCCGAAATAATTTCCATGTCGGACAGTCCACCATGCCGGAAATCTCAAGAGTGCATAGGGCCGCCCTTGAGATTACTGGCTGGATCCCAAGCCCATCGGAAGCCAGCCAGAATGACTGGCCGGTTTCCTTTCCGAGTGCCTATATCTTAATTAGGCAGTCGGAAAGTAAACCGAGGAGCCCATTATGATGCAGCTCAGAAGGCTCTGACCATTGGTCTGACCCTTCCGGGCTGCATCTTAATTGGCCCCATAGTACTTCAATCCTTTGGCTGGATAGGATAGACAGAGAAGATGTATCGGTATGCCATACAATAATTGCCACTCTCTGAGCTGCATCACTGTGGGCGATTCTCTTTGGCTAATGCCGACAAGAGATTTATGGGGAGTTTCTGCCCAACATTCTCAGGATATTGCTGGGCAGTCATGGGGTTCTGATTAAGCATAGGCCCCCAAAGCATGAGATAGCTTGGAATACATGGCCACAGTTTTACTGGGCTGCGACAAGGCTGAATTTACAGATATGATGACCTATAATGCTGGCTCAAATGTTGTTCAAAATTGGCTTTATGGATGTCAGTTCCAGACACAAACCTGTTCTCTGACCTGTAGTCAAGTTTCCATCTTCTTGTCTTTGGCCAATCATGTTTCTGCTAACACTGATGCATCTCCTCCATGCTGGTAGGTAAGGAGTATGCTAAAACTCTCCCCCTGACCATTGATACAGGTGCGAATTGGATGATAATCTGTGGGATGTTTCTGTATTTTTACAAGAATGAAAAATAGTCATCTGAACGTACTCTTCTCTGCCACTTGCAATAAAATTATCTTGTTCATTGTCTCCGGAAACAGCCATCTTCATCGTTTACATGTATTCACAGGGGTATTATCTTAATGAATTTGATTCGTAAAGAGAAAAGGTAACCTGGAAATTGCTTTCTATGGAAAGAAGGATCAATTGTGCACAGTATCCAATTGGAGCAATGCTCTTTTCTGTCTTTCACCACCACCACCAGTGACCAAATGCACAGGAATATGGGGGCTCCGGTAGAAGATGGGAAAGGGGAATAGGAGAAAACAGAAAACAGAAACACAGGATTCCACCACTGTCACTCTTCTCTTGGTCAAAGATGTCTGCAATATGTAGTAGATTTCTGCAAGAAAAGAGACATGCTTAAGTAACTTGTCATTTAGCTTTCTAGGCTTCCCTTGAAAATGATTGGATATACCTTGATTATATGCAACTGACTCTCTCTAGTTTGATGTAAAAGTGTTAGTTCCTGAAAACTAAACATTCAAAGAATGAGCACCTTAACATGTGCATTGAATTGCTAGAATTTCATCATATTGTTAGAATAGCTATCTCAACTTTTGTCACTAAATGCTTTCTTTTTTAAGATAAGTTAACGTTTCTGCTTTCCTTCTGTAAAACTGCAGAATAACCACGAATTTTAACTTGTTTCATTCTCTAATCTTAATAATTTGATTGTGCATACTAGAATTATGATACCATGTGCACGACATTCATATTTACATGTGCAATACAGTCCAATCTCAGACTCCTCCCTGTTTTATCACAGGAACTCTTACTGCCAATTAACAACATATTTCTTTATAAGAGTTCAGTAAATGTCCAAGAAGCTAGTTCAAAGTTCACTTTTACCAAGAAGATGACCTTTCTGAATACTTCTCTGTGTCCTCAATGTTTATCAATACAACTCCTTAGGAAGCAATGTCTTAGCAACAGAAATCCGACATCCATTTAGTGAGGTCCTGACCTGAGCATCATTGCATCACAATTACCTGGCAAAGAGTGCTGTGAACCACCAGGGAAGTTATTCAGCCAAACACAAGATAGATGCCATCTCTCTGGTTTGAGTTTGTCTTCTGCTGGGAATTGTAGTTTCCTATCAGTATGCTACTGAGTAGCATGTCCTCTGTGCACATGAAGCCTCAGTCCTGACAGTACTCAGTGATGACTCCAGCTTTGTTTTGCTGAAATAAGTTCAGTGCAAGCAGGTTTGGAGTACCGCACCCAAGGCATGAGCCACACAGAGCAGTAAGCATCAGGGTCTCATAGGCAATGTTGGGCACTGGACATTTCATTTAATCTGAAGGCTGAATACATTGGAGGCTGTTTTTTGTTCTGGTAAGACCGGCGACCGTCATCACTTGGGGCCCTATTACGAGTCTGGCGGTCAGAGAAACGCAAACCTTGTGGTGGCGTGGCAGTGGTCGATCCAGCCACCGCCGCACCGGTGGTCCGACTGCCCCACTGGAAGTTGGGTGGTCAGATCGTCCTGGGACTGTCAGCTCCGTCAGGCAATGGCCGTTATCTTGCACTGGAGCGGTGGACAGAGGCTGAAATATACTTGGCAGGACCACTGCGGTCCCAAAAAGCATATTCGCAGTTTTCTCTTCTCCAGGGTTTATATGGAGGTTCTTCCTCCACATGAACCTTGGAGGAGAGAAAACAACCTCATATAGATGAACACAGGGGGCATAACATGTGCCCTCCTGTGTGACTGCACATAGGGTGCTGCCCGGCATGGACTCAAGTCCATGCCATGCAGGAACCTTGTAGTGCAGTCCCATTGTGGTGCCTTTCTCAAAGGCACCACTGCCTTTGAAAGAGGCAATTCCTCGGTACTGCCACACCACCCGCCCGACCACTGAAAAGTCGGGATCTGGTGGGTGGGTTACCTTTGGTGGAGCGGTGGCACGGTGGTTTGAACTGCCGCGCCACCCCTCTGCCAAAATTTGTAATTGGGACCTAAGTATCCAGACCCAGGGATTCTGTATGCATCGGAGTAGTACTGTTAAGGTAGGCTGAAGTCCTTAAGTAAAACTCTTGATCAGCAGGAGACACATGGGAGCTGGGATGGGTGACAAGCCACCACCTTTCCACCACTGCAGGTAGGTCTTTCATTTGCACATCAGAACCAGTTTGTATCATTTAGATATTTGGTGTAATTTGAAGCCTTTCTGTTTTCAGCATCTCATCACTAAGCCTGACCACATACTGGATTAGCTAGGTTAAACGCTTTGAAACGATAAACAAACATACCAGTTTAAAACATGATTACTATTTGATCTAGCCTGTTCCTCTTTCAACAATCGGTCCTGCCAAGCACAACACTGCATGATGCAATCCTATGACCCGAATGTGCATGTGTGATTCAGCTGCAATTCCACCTCGCATTGAGTGTGGCACCCACCCGCCCAAGACCAGGCCGTCATGTTCTTGGGATCTGTTTACTTCTTCAGACACTCCCCATAAATAACTGCTCAGTCTCCTGGCAGGACTGGACATTGGCTTACACAATGGTCATGTCACCATTGTAAAGTGGTCAAGAAGCAATATAGGATGTGACACACTTCACCTCGAATAATCTTCACCTCGAATAATCTACCCCTTTGCTTTAATTACCCTTCTCCCTGCATTTGGACCAAGGAGTAGTACAGATTGTGCATTATTTCTTCCCCAACCTTCTATGCAATCTGCAGCTAGAGATTTTGGTTGTATGAGTGCCACTGTCATCTAACATATCTGTAAAGGTCTTTGCAGATATTTCACTTTTATGTTTAGTAATTTTGTGAATGCAGTACCCACTGTGCAGCTATTGCTGATACTAGATTTCAGTGTATGGGTATTAACAGAAGCGTTGTTTCATGTGGTGTCTTGTTGTTTCAGATAGAAGTATTGCACAAATGTACATTTGAAAATGCTGCTACACCTATGCAGTTTTATGTCTTTTCTCATCCTTTGCTGTTGGTATTATAACATCTTTATAACATTGTACAGTACAATCAGTAACGTGGTATTTTGCAACATGTTCTTTTTGTCTTTCATTTACTGTTGATTGCTAGAACAGTGTTACTGAAGAATTCAGAACTTCTCCTTCAGGTCAAACACTTATTTCTTTTGTGCGTCCTTATGCTCCTGTCTCTTGCTCTACGTTGGCCCGATGGATTAAGTGGATTCTATCTGAAGCAGGCATTGACTCTTCTATATTTGGAGCTCACTCTGTCAGAGGGGAAATGGGTGCCAAATCTTTTGATGCTGGTACTCCTCTGGCAGACCTCACCCACATGGCTGTTTGGTCTTCTGGTTCTCTGTTGAAGAAGTTCTATTATAAACCAGTAAGTAAACTATTTTCATTAATTACTGAAAAGCTTTCTACTTGCATAATCTAAAACTTCCAGTCCTGACAGAGAATTTAACATTTTGTAGCATTCATGAAAAACAAAACGGTATTCCATTAAAAACATGGATCCTCACAGAAAGAAGAGGAAGATCTCTATTGGACACTATGGTGTCTGTGGTCACCTCGATGGGGATTGGTCATTATACATTGGACTCCAGGGATTTGTAGTTTTACTGAATTCACATGTATTGTAGCTTTTTTACATGAATACATTCTGTTATGTTTATATATTTCATGACTGCTGAGAATAAAAAGTGAAGAAGCAATGACATAATCTGCAGCCTCCCGTACTCCCATAGAATCGCCTGAATGAATAGAACAAACATTTGTCCTGATGGCCAATTAAATTTGGTTCCACCCACCTAGATGAAATGGGCGCTTTTGCTTCATGCAGAACATGCCTTACCCTTAGCAGATAATCCATGCTACTTGTGCATATGTGCCACATGCAGACCTCTATCTATCCCACAGAGGGCCTGGTTGAGGGAGTGACAGTCTTGCAACGTGGTTTTGTGACTCTGAGTTGATGGTGAAAACCAACTCTATCAGGGTGGTGCGCTCGCGGGACAGCTAGTGTGACCAACTAAGGGATATGATGTCCTGTAGTGAGATCCTAGTTTTGGATAGGATGACTCATGCTAGTTTGGTAGGGACAGATAACCGTGGATGAACTGCCTCATATTTAATCATCCGTGTCATTGAGTGCACACTTACTAAAGAGTTCTCTGAGCCGGCATCAAAGGCCTCCATAGATTCATCATCTTTCTGTGTTTCCTGCTGGGGAAGGAAGCATCTCTAGCCTCTGTTGAACACTGGCTTGTAGCGTGTGCCTGGGCTCAGCTAAAAAAACATGATCTAAACCAGGGCTGGCTTTAGGGAGGTGCAGCCAGTGCAGCAGCAACTGGGACTGACCTCAAGGGGGCGGGTGGGGCACTGTGTTTAGAAATAACTTATGAATTTAAAGCATCTGCTCTCAGTTCCTTGTGTGCCCAGCAGTTTTAAGGAAACAATAAAAATGTCAAGAAAACCCTGTTGATTATTGTTCCTGCCAGAGAGCGGTGGAGTTTTGTCTAGTGGTGGTTTTGACTCATCCTAAAGTAGTGCAGAGTGTTGATGTGTCTGGTGCAAAGAACATGAACCATACAGATCACAGAACTGTATTTTATGTGGATAGCCCAGTGTGTTACTGCTTTTGCCATACATCCTTTTTATCTTTGCAGTTCATATATTTCAATCCTAATATATGAGAGCAACTTATGAGCTGCCATCAAAGAGATGCATGCAAATTGCATAGTATAGGTTAGAAAGTAATGTTTTTTCAACAGGGAGTGGTGAGTCACAAGCAGGCAGATCGACCCCTCGGGGAGGGAGGAAGGGAGTAAAGGTGACTGAAGGAGGCGCGTGGGATGCGACGACCGAGGGAAGGATCTTCAAGGGAGGATGTTTGTAGGGCAAGTGAAGGAATGACAGGGTATATGGAATGAGGTCAGTGAGTGAAATGGGGAGGAATGAAGAAATGAAGGAAAGGATATGGACTATCTGGGCAATTAAAAGCGGATGAGTGTGAATGGTGTGGGGAGAATTAAATGTCCGGGTATATGTCAAGGTGCATGAAGTTGAAATATTGTTGATGTTAATAAAGCTTAATAGAATGTTAGCATTCCTGTCCTAATAAAAGGCCTTTTACGCTAATACAACAACGTGGAGTGTGGTTATTGCACAAATTAGATTTCCCAATGCTAATTTTAGAAGTGTTGAGTCAAAAAGGATGCAAGGTGGCTGAAGTACTAGATACTAGATTGAACTGCCACTGCTTTGTTGCTACTGCAACTTTAACAACTCTGTAAATATTGAAAGTATAATGTACTTTATTTCGTTGCTTCCAATAGTTGATGGCTGAGTCATTAGAATATCATAATTTACTCCAAATGTTTTGCCTGCATTGCGATTCTAGAAGTGAACAAATATGGTTAAAACATAATGCACTTTATTCGTACGTCACTATGTATGTATTTTTTATTAATTTCACAACTATTTGTATGACGAGTGGTGACCGAGTGGCTATATATCAAACTACGCCGTAACTGTATTATTTATGAAGGTTGTAGTACATGTCTCTAAGAATAGTTCAATTCTTTGGACTGGAAAACATGATTTTTATGGTTGTTCTGTGTTTATGGTGATATTTTATATTGGTGTTGATGAATTGTTATGATTTTAAATAAATAGAAACAATAAAAATCTAACTTACTTACTTACACTGGTATGAGTAGCACCATAAAACAAATGAAATGCATTGGGTAGAGAGGCTGTGGAGAGATGAGGGGCACTGTTGGAAGTTGTAGTGAGGTCATGTGTAGTGAAGGAGGTCATAGGAGCACCAAAACATGATTGTTCAGGGGACGCCACTAGCGTTAAGGCCGGCCCCGCTCTAATCATGGGGACCCAGTCTCCTACACTGTTCTTCTGATTAGGTTGTGTTCCCGCTCCCCTGCAAAGTATATCAATTAAAAACCTCAGGGCCTCATTTACAAGGCCCCGAAGCTGTCGGAACACAACTTTTAGTGACGGTCGGGTAGTGCACACTGCAGGGCCATATCTACAAAGCCATGTAAAGTTATCTTGCGTGGCTTTTCATGGCCTTGTAGATATGGACTGAGGCAACGCAGCACCAGTAGCTGCGTTGCCACACCCTGTGATAGGGGGGCATGCCATGGGTGTAACGGCAGGGAAGGGGCCTTACAAATGATGCCCGGGTGTTCCCAAGTAACACCCATGGCATTTGATACATTCCCAAATTTACGAGAATTCGTAAATCTGGGAATAGGTCAAAAGGCTATGCCTCCCCAGGGTTGGCATAGGGGAAACTCAACGGGGAGAAATAACATTATTTTGCCTCGTTTTTTCCACTTGCATTCTGCAGCACACATAGAAAGAGGAAATCGCCTCCATTTACTGTTTTTGCACAGGAAGGTGTCCCTTCCTGCACAAAAACAATCTCCCCTAAAGTGCAGGGTCCCTATGTTGGCGCATGGCAGCCATTTGTGCACCAGCATGGGGGGAAAAGGACAGATACAGCGCATTCCTGCCCTTTTCGTTTGACATAGGGCAGCGCTCAAGGAATGCTTGCGGCGCTGCCCTAAGTCAAAAGATTGCATATGAGGCCCAGAGTGCTCCTGCATAGAGCCAGTAGCGGCTCCTGGGGGAAGTGCTGCGGGGCGGTGGGGCAGGGGGAGGTGCAGGGTGGGCGGTAGTAAACTCCTGATTAAGGCCGAACGGGGTTGAGTACCTAAATAAATAAATAAAACAAATTACATTGCGCGCGCTGCAACTTCAAACCGGTGATGCAGCGCGCAACGTAATTCCTTTTATTTCTTTAGTTAGTTACCCACCGCCCCACAGCACTCCCTCCAGGAGCCGTTACTGCATACAGCAAAATTCAGGGGCTTATTTCCACACCCCTTGAGCCGCCGGTAAGTCACTTTTTCCCATATTGAAAGTGACGCACCGGCGGCTCAAGGGGCTTGTAAATAAGCCCATCAGAATCCGGCCATGGTCTGCAGCAACAGACTGTGACCTACTTTGTCAGTGGTCTCGTGATAAACTTCACAGTTTAATGCTGCGCCAGAGGACTTTCACAATGTATTTACTCCACACGAGCCCCCAGACAAGGCTTAGTGGATAACCCCCATAGGCAGGGCCGGCTTCAGCGCTGGTGGCGCCCTGTGCGACAATCACTTTTGGAGCCTCCTATGCACCATGACCGCCTCCTCGAATTCTCTCACTGCCACAGGGCAAAAGTCCCCCCATCTCTCCTGACATAATATATTGCTAAACACAGCGCCCCCCTCCACAGGTCAGCGCCCAGCACCCGTCGCACTGTCCTAAAGCCGGCCCTGCCCACAGGTACGGAACCAGAAGTTCCAACCCTCCCAGTTCACTTCAGCACATTATGTCACAATTACGTAATATTTAATTGTATCTCTTGAACGGCTTCCATAATGTCTCGACGTCTTTCGCTTGTCAGCTGCCCAAGCTTGCAAAATAAAGTGCGACGTTTCAAACTCCCATAATGGTACAATTTCATATTGAATAGTGTAAGTTCTGCCTGGCTGATACATTTTTTCTATTTGCTTTGTTACCGCAACTAGAAAAACATGATGTACTGTACTAAACATATGGTAATGAGCATTTAACAGTTTGTGGTAATATTTGTGGAACATGAGATCTAAAAAGCTGAATTACAGAAGTCGGATGAGAGCTGCAGGGAACAGTTTACTGTGAAAAGCACTTCACTAACAGTGCAGACTTATTGTTAATGCGAAGATGCTGCCACCCAGTGGCACTAGTATGAACAGCATGCAATATTAAATATTGGCAGAACCATATCATATTTAAATGGCTACGCTAAACAAGAATACATTGGTTTTGTTACAGTCACATCCTTGATAATGTTGATGTTCATGTGTTATTTGAAGAGATACATAATTTGAAAGTAAATACAAACTGTGAGGCATTCTGTTATTATTTGGTATCGAATATAACTCTCTGAATACGCATTCGAAATATGTAGTTTTGTATTCTACTTTACTTCGTAGGAGTAAACGATTTCAGTCACGTTATTTTCTTTATTCTTGTAAAATGCATTGCTGCGGGGCCGCCTGGTGCTCAAGAGGATGGCATTTCCTGGGACTCCTCGTCGAGGTCCCGATTTCTCACCTATTGAGCGTTTCCCTGGGCGCTTGAGAGTGGTTTGAGGGTAAGCCCTGATCTATAGAGGAGTAGAGGTTACGTTGAGGCAGTGCAGAATGTGAGGAGGGCTTCCTGAGTCTCCCATATCTCGCAGACATTCATTGACCTTGGGCTGGAACAGGGGCTGGAGGGGCCTGAGTTACCCCCTCGTTGGAGGCACATTGGGTTTCAGAAGTGGCCTCTTAATTTGTAACCTCCTGAGGAGGAGCGAGGAAGCCCACAGAGTGAGGAACACTGGCCATGCTATCGACCCCGGTGTGTGGTGTCTTAGCTTGAAAGACACAGCACCGCCTCGGTAGCGCAGGCCGGGACAGATGAGGAGAGAGTGAATGAAAAACTGGCCCTCAGGACGACGATGATGGCACTCAGTTGAGCGCGGGAAGGTCTTGTCAGGAGTGACACAATCCTGGGCCATTTATCAGCCGGGACCACTGAGTACCACCAGTGTATAATTTGTAAAATGAGGAGTGCTGGTGCCCAAAGCACTGCTCAGATGACCACGGGCAGAGCTATTGAACATCATCAGCGTGCCAAGTACACAGGCTGCTTAGTCTGAAATCCAACGTGTGCCTCATTAATCCACTGCCAGACATTCCCTGTCCTTTTATCTCAGTCTTACAAACTCCTGCTTCCTCCAGTGTTGACAATTGTTCATTCTTTCTGTTCTTCCTTTTTTTCACATTTCTGTGTTTTTGCCTCTATTGTTCTTAGGACGAGTCTGATGAGGTAAAATAAGGGCCAGTCCCCAAAAATGAATGGCAGTGGTCCTCACCAGCAACCATTGGCTCAAAATAGGAACTAAGGGCCTCATTTAAAAGAACTGACACATCGCTGCATTGCGTTAGCGATGCGTAAAAATGTCAAGCAATTTGCTACGTCATTTTTAAATGCCATGGATGGACCATATTTATGAAATGGCAAGCCATGACATAAGGATCAGGCTGCGTCAAAACAATTGATGCTACCAAGGATGTCTTGTTGCAGCGGAAACTAACGCATCAGGAGCAAAACTGATTTAAGGCTGAATAGCATCACGCAAAGTGACGCTGACCATCCTAGCATCACTTTTTAGTACGTCAAGCATATAAAAAATGATGCTTTGGGAAAAGAAAACATTGGCACACTTCACAGAAGGCAGTCATGCAGGAGGGAGAACAGAGCAGCAGCCAGGACAACCACAACAACCTCAGCACCAGCCATTATGTCCAGACAGACTCCCAGGGTAAGAGGAAGAGGAAGTGCAACTTTAGTGAGGAGGAGAATGAAATCTTGATCACTGAGGTGACAGAGCACCAATATCAACTCTTTGTCAACTCAAAATTGCCATTAGGAAAGAAAGAGGCAATTTGGCAGTCCATAGTGGCCAAGATCAACAGCGTGGGAGAAGCTAAGAGGACAGTCACCTACTGAAAAAAACGCTGGCATGACTGTAAGTGCAGGATGAAGGAGAAACTGGCCAACAACCTGAAGGCAGCCATACAGACTGGAGGTGGAAGCCCGGCACCACAGGAGGAGCTGGATGACTTGGAGTAACGTGTGACAGCTGTCATCCCAGAGGAGTTGGTTGCAGGAGTTCCATGACAAGATAGTGCAGCCCACGAGGAACAACAAAACCCACAGCGTAAGTCACTACAAGGTACAATGTGGGCAAGAAGGTCATGTCGTGCAGCACAGCGAGCTAGGCACCAGCGCTCCACTGGGCTGTGTGCAGGGCGAAGGGCAGGAATCTGGGTCATGTACCTTTAAACATTACATAAGTGTAAGTCATACTGCCCAGTTACATGTTGCACAGCTCAGTCCAGCTCCCTCACATTTATCCCTTCCATGTGTGAAGTGCAGTGCCGGATCGAGTCCTTGAAGAGAGAGCTAATGTCCAGACCCTTGATAAAACACAGATGCACACAGCACTTGGGTGCTACAGGCCATATCACATCAGAGTTTGTTGTGGAGCTTCCAGTTTTTAACATCAGGAACACGTTGATGTCACATTTGTGGACTTAGCGTGCCGGAAACTGTAGTGCGGTAGGAGTCCTGTGTTCAACACTGCAGGATAATCGTTGCATAATACATCTTCTTGATATTAAATTAGCAGAACCTAAATAAAATCGTTTGCAACAGAGCTTGAAATGGAGAAAATACTCAAAGAAGAAATAACTAGGGTTGGTGAGTGGCGGAAGATAGAGTGCGGCGTCACGAGGAGCAGCAGTCAGTGACTGCCAGCCTCTTCAGTATTTTAACAAAGTCTGCTGCCGAATAATTGTGGCAATGTGGAAGATGTTATTGGGAAGCTGTACTCGGTTCCTTTTTTTGGTAATATTTTAAACTAGTACAGGGAATTAAGGCAGATGCTGCAGTAATGTGGATCTGTTCAGGGATGAAGATGTGGCTTAACTGCTAGAGCGGTCCATTTCGAAGCTTCGGATCCAGGTTCGAGTCTCCGGGTCGGCTCAACATCCTGTGATTCTGGGCAAATCACGTAGTCTGTCCCTGCCTCAATAGTATGTGTTTGTCAGTAATTCAACTTGTGCCCATGTAAAGCACCCTGATACCTTTGGATCGTGGTCGCTCTAAATAAACTTTAAAAAAAACAAAAATCAGTGGGCCCTCTTCTGCATGATTCCAGGTATGGTACTGGCAAGATAATTTGGGTGTAATTGCACTTGATTGCAGTCAGTTGTGTGTGAGAGTAATATCTGGTCGCATGTTTTAGTCATCATAAAACAGATACACGAGTTAGTAGTGCAGATCACAAATGTGTACATGTGTAAGATAGCTCAGTGGGTTGTTTGTGTCGCAAGATCCTTGTGTAAACTAAAACTCCTATTTTCCAAGGCAGTGGAAATGTAAGAAATATTACTGACTCACCCCGCATCCAGCGATATAACACCCACATCTAGTACTACCTATTAAAAGAAGAAAAATCAAATCAACTTGAGTCCCCTTGACTCTTGAGAGCCCTACCACATTTACATAAATAGACTGCCTAGCAACAAATTGAGAAAATATTGTGCTCATAACGGGCTGTTTAGCCGGACAAAAACTATGTGGGTATTTTGGCTTGCCATGTATACTGTTTTTTTCTACGCCTTGTCCATTTTAAATCATTTTATGAAAAGCGAAAGAAGAAATCTCTACCAGTGGAGTTTTTGTCTCAAGATCCCTGTGTAAACTAAAGGTCACAAGTTCATGTAAGTGACTTATGCCTCTGCTGCAAATAACTGAATACAACTTACAAGATGCAAGACTAAATCACTGCAGATTTTAAACTTAATATTTCATTATTCTTAGGGTGGAAAAATAGTTTCCATCCGTTAGTAATAAACTTAAGTACCAAAAAGCATTTTGTATTGTTTGACTTTTTAAAGGTTATTAGTTGAATATGATGTCATTTGGTATTTCTATTTAGAAAATTACAAATTGGAGATAGTTGTTTAACTGGAGCAGGGACAATTGACCGTTTCTTTGTCTGTTTGTTCCATGTCCTCTATGGCCGAGATGGGCTAGGATGGCTCTAGCCATTGTATGGTATAACCCCTCCCAGACGTGCGAGTTACCCCTCTCCGCCCGTGGCCTCCTTCGTGCACCTTAGCCATCTCCCCCATATCAGGAGTCAGAGACATAGCTGGAGCATAAGGGCTGTAATTTATTTTGAAAGCATGAAACATAAACATCACATTTCCATGGTCATCCATACGTTCCATGATTTCCGCACTGCATCACATCTACACACTTATCACACTCTGATGCATTGTTCTTTACACTCAGCACAACCCCCTCCTCCTTTGGTACCTAGCGCTTGCAGCCTCCAGGCTACCCTTGCGACCGCCAATTTGTGTGGGTGCCCATCAGGCCCTACCGGGGCTGCATGTGCTGTGACCGCCTGCTGCTGACCCCATGCTGGCCCCTCCCCTGCTCCCTCAGTGCCCCTGCGTCGTAATACCCAGCCGTTCTAAGATTAATGAGGCCATGCCTCACGACCCCCCCCAACTTCGGGCGGTCAAGAATATGGCTTCCTTGACATTGCTCCGTTCTTATCCCCTTTTGCCCTCACCAACACCCCAGGCTGATTGGTGGGTTCGTCCCAGGCCGGCCATTCGTCTGCTCCCTCCTTCTTGTTGCCCTGCTCTTTTCGCTGGCATTTCCTTGGCTCTGTGAGGCCCCGCCCTCGGGAGACATTCCTCGCCAGTCTCTTGGTCTTAGGCTTCGCCTTCCCGGCCAGTGCCAGACTGGCAGCTCCACACAGGATGGAGGAGCACGAACAGCCACACCGACACTGAGCTGAGTCTGTGATTTTACGATGATTGCTGAGGACTACAACAAACTGGAAGGGCTATCATTACTGCGAGGTAAATTGCATGCAGGTACTTGAGGCAGGGACCTAGGTTCGAGTCTTCATGGGAGGTTCAGCACCTGGTGAGTCTGGGCAACCTTCTTATCCTCTCCGTACACTAATAAACTGGTCTGGAGTTTACAAGTACTTCCCTGTCTAGCCATTTCCGGCAATCTACCTCTGCCATTTTAGCAGGCCTGCAGCCTGTCATACTTTTGCTTGAGGGAAGGAATAGCTTGTTGGGTCGCTTTTCAGAAGAACGCCAAATGTGAGGCTCAGTTCTAGTAGTCTAAAGTCACCCTACTGTGAAACATGTGGTGCTGTGCATAAAATATCAGGTATAACAACAATCCGGGAATCAGAATGATTTCCCCATATAACACTGTGGGGCATATTCTCAAGAACGTGTGATAACCATCGCAAAAGTAACTTAACACAACCTCCAACATCGCAGTCTATCGCGGGAAATTTACGCCGTGTTAACCAAGTATTCACAACACGGCGGTACCATGCGTTAGTCTCCAGATAACGCGTCAAATGGCCGCATTAAAATCAACGCCACGCTGCAAAAATGTGAAACACGAACGCCAAAGAAGCTGCGATGAGGCCAAACGTGATACCAAAAGCCGTGAAAACCAGCGGCAGGCCTGCAAATCCCACGCTTCTGGTGGGAAAAGGAACTATAAAAGCAACAAAAACAACACACCAGAAAGAATCCAAAGTGCTTAGCAACATGGATGCACCCTGACCGAGCGCAGAGGACAACGCGAACCCCACAAGCCCCACAGACCACCAACAAGGAACAACGGTGTCGGGGAAGGGCAAGGAGAAGAGGGAGAGGAAGACGGGGTGCAGTCCGCAGAAAAACAAGACCAGCGTCACGGAGGTGACAGAACACTACAAGCATCTGACCCACAATCAGACTACCTTGAATGCAGCCGGAGTGTCGATGAGGCCAATGGAGGAGGCCAACAGGTGCTGGCATGACGTGAAAATCTAAACCAAGCCCAAATCTGCTGCCAACAGGAAGGCAGCAACAGTGACAGGAGGTGGGAGTCCTGCGCCACAGGAGGAGCTGGAGAAAATGGAGGCCAGTCATCAGTGTGGAGACGGTGCAAGGAGGCGGGAGTCAGGACACAGCCCCAGAGGACCTGACACAACAACAACAGGGTGAGGATCAACAGGGACTGGGGGGACGGGGGAGATGGGCACAATGGCACACATGCACAACGATGTGTGACACACTTCACACCCACAATTACCCAGGGACATGTCCCCCATCCCCGTGGCACACTGCAGTACACACACATAGCAATCACAGTACATCCATTGACAATGTAGCACAAAGTGCAACACCGACACTGCAGAACAGGGGACACAACTGGGTCCGCACATGCGCAGAAACAGGCCAATCACATTGGAGCGAGCAGGGAACTGTGAGATGCATATGTACGGGTACAACCTCACATCAGTCATGTAGCCCAAATGTCCACTGTCCCAACTTAAATTGCCAGCACCGCCCAAACAGTCACAATGTACATTGTCACACAGTCTACATGTCTACAAGAATAATGTGCCAACACAAATGTCAACACAATGTCAACATGCATCTCCCCTTCACATTGCAGAGGGACGAACAACACCTCCAGCAGGTCAGACCAGACAACCCATCAGTGATGCCGGAGAAGACCACCACACCTTCGACACCGACGCCCTACAACAGCCCATGGACATCCCACGCAACCCACCACCAGGACCAGGGCTGACAAGCTACTTAGAGGAGAACCGAGCCCCTGCAACAGACCACACAGCATGAAGCACCCGCAAGCACGGCTGGCTCACAACACTTCACCGACCCACACATGACACCCCAATGCCAGGTGTCAGAACGCCAAAAGGAGGTGGCCGAACAGGTGCGGTTGTGATCCGAACCCATGGAAGGCGAACTAGAACATATATATGGGTGTCCATTTCCCTTTAGGGACCACCTACACCCCACAAAGGAGACCCACACTGACATAGAGACACATGCAGATGCACATTCCCAGTACAGAACCACGCCCAAGGGCACGCACATATCAGTCAGGCACCCACGTTGGCTCTGCGTACGATGGCCCAGTCCACTCCCCTTATGAATTGAGTGGGTGACGACAAAGCTACATGTCCATGCTCTAACCCGCTGCCTGCGGTGACATGTCTGCGTCTGCTGTACACAGCACAATGTAATGTCGTAGGGCCCAGGGCCCTCATGCATACAACAATACCACAGGTAAACACGCAGATATTATGTTGAACTGGCTATGGGCACGTGTGCCCGGTCCCTTGTACAGTGCCACATATACAGTGACGCCTGTGCTGGATGTGTGTGGGGTGAGTATAAGCCTGCCCGCACGGAGTGCTTGGTGCTGGCAACAACTTGAACAGTGGACCCAGTGCAATGGAAACAGAAAACACCTGCATAACAGAGCCAACTGCTGAGCAACATAGAGGAAGCTGGAGCAAGTACAGAGGTCACCCAACATACAAACAGAAGTGTTCGTGAGTTTCAGTGCGCTGAGGTTGGGGCCCAAGAACTGAGCGCGCTTGTGAAGAAAATGTCTAGGATTGTGTCCCTTCGGGAAATTACTGATGAAGCTGCAGTGGGGGGGTGTCTAACCTGCATCATCTTCCTCATCGTCGTCCTAGGTCTCCCACACTGTCTGAGGTGACATTGCTTTGTGAACTCTCCACAGCACATAGTCAAAACAGTAATGGACGATGATTCATGGTGCACTGAGTTAGTGGCACCTCGAGTGCTGAGCAGGGGATCAGGCAGAAGATGGCATCCACGACAGGTGTGAGAAACTTTGTCAGTTTGCCAGTACGATCCTTTTGACACTGGCAGTTGGCGGTTGGAGTTGGTCCTGGCGGTGGCGGTGTGTGCCTCCTGCGGTGATGAGACATCCAGGCCGGTCAGGACTCGATTTGATGTGTGAGCCCTGGTGGGCCGCAGTTGAGGCCGGAGGCAGCAGACAGGGCAGGGCCACAGGCACATGGCGTTGATGACCCCAAGACCATCGCCTCAGAGGCCATCCAATATCTCAGAAGAAGGGGTCCTGGACCTGACCAGCATAGAGTTAGTGGTCCCGGATGCACTGCGGCCAGCACAGGCACCCCACCACGGGACGGTGACTTGCTGTGCAGTCAGATGGGCCACTCGAGCTGAGTGGGTCCTCATCAATGTCCGAGGTGTATGTGGTGGAGGGTTGTGGAGGACAGTGGAAGGTGTCCTCCAGGGCGTGATGCAGAGGGTGGAAGCTGTCCGGAAGCAGCAAATGGAGGAGTGGAATGCCACAGCATCGTTTTCGCCACAAAGTCAGTACACCCGACATGATGGCTTATCTGCATGGCTGGCCCAGGTTGCCAGAGTGAGTTGTGCTGTCATGTCTGGTGAGTGGACATGTTGTTTGGCATGTTGTATGTGAGTTTGTGATGTGTGCATTGCCAGAGTTGTGAGGTGCATGGTTGTGAAGTTGAGGTGTGTGGTGTGTTCATTTGGTACTTGCCAACCAGCTGCGCATTTCCGTAGGAGCCAGCCAGGAAGCGCTGGGTGATGATGGGCTGTCGGAAGATGTAGGACTCATGCACTTGGAATGGGTGGTTGGCGTCGAGGGTGGTGGAGAGTCCCAGGTGGTCCACTATTGCCTGCACAGTGATGGTATGCGTGTGCTTTTGGTAGCGGATGTTGTGTGCAGTGTCACCAGGGGGCACTAGTAGGACATGTGTGCATTCAATTGCCCCCTGACACGTGAGGGAAGCCAGCTATGGCTTTGACGCCTTGCTTGGTATCCAGCTGTTCCTGTGCAGTGTGGGGGGAGGATAAGTAGTGTGGTACCAAGCTGATGATGGAATCCAAGACAGTTGTGGGGGGCTTGGATATGGCTGGCTGTGAGACTCCTCCGACTCTGGTGGTTGTTGGTTGGCAGGTCCCAGAGGCCAACAGCTGTGACACAGCCAGCAGCTTTGTCTGCAGAGGGATGTTGGTTGTTCGCTGTGTTGGTACCGTCGGACTGTGGGCAATGGTGGTCAGGATGCATAAGATGGTTGTCCTTTTGAGCCTGTGGTGGGCAATGACGTTCCCTGGTGTTGGGTCTGTGAGGTTGGTGTGTTTTCAGCAGGTCGCTATCTTTGTCTGCGCTGCCTCAGTGTTGGTCTGGGCAGGGGGAAGGGAGGGGTCCTGGGGGGTCATGGGGGTGGTGGCCGTGGGTGTTGTTGCCCTATTGGGGCTCTGGGCTGCATGTTCAGTTGCTCGGGTGCATCTGTTGTTCTTCACGCTTGGCTCTGGGCTGTGCTCCCTTGTCTGTTGCCGGTCGTTGTCCGACTTTGCACCTGGTCAGAGCAGGTGTTAATTTCCTGCTGCTTACGCGCCTTATCACATGTTTTGTGAATTTATCGACGATCTAGCAGGTCATTGAGAATGTTGCGGAGTGGTGTTGTTGTGGCTTTTTGCCCGGGAACGCCTACTCTGGATCTCATTAGCGATAGTTGCGGGGGTCATCTGTGGAGATATTTTTTGCACCTGCTATCGCAGGTAAACTGGTGCTATGGGCTGTTAGCACCTGCTTGTGGATGGGGCCATAATATGCCCCAAGTGTTTACTGGGCATCTCACTGAATATCTAAGGGAATTAAAAGCAATAGCTGTATTTCGGTGTGCATAGAAGCACCATGGAACTTTTCAAGGTACCTTACAAGTATGCTTGTTATTCTTTCAGCCTCACCATTCTCTGCAGTAGAATGTCATTATATATTAGGGAGGAATGTTTCATGGTACAGCCAAATGTATTGCCATTTGTGACTATCATATTGACTTGCAGTTGTGACAAATTAAGCAGCACTTTGATATTCTTGTTACAGTGACCTCAGAGTGATTTAAGGCTGATTGCTTGATACTTTTGCTGGACTTCTTTGCCACTTATTACTATGGAGGCATTTTCTGTTTGTATTCTCTTAGTATTGACAATTTAAAAAAAAAACATGTCCCCAAGCCACTCTAGAGATGTTAACGAGACACAAACATTGTACTTACTTGGGTGATCGAGCCTTCTTAAGTAGAAAGCCAATAGTGTCCACACAGAAATGTGAGGACGGAGATGAGCACATTTGTATGTTTAGGGAAGATCACCAATGGAGGCCACTCTACATCACTCTCCCAGAGCCACAGCTAGTACTCCTAATCGTTTTAATAACTTTTCCTTGATAGCTGGTGAGTAAATGCTGACAACTCAACGGGGCTCCATCTTTTGATGTCCAGGTGATACTCATAGGGGGAGATTAACAAAAAAGCTGCGCAATGCAGCGCAGCCCTCAGCGAGGCTGCGCTGCATTGTGTGACAGGGAGGGAGCAGGAGAGCGCCATATCTTCAAAGATATGGCTCTCTCCTCCCCTTTTCCTTGCCCCGGCGCTGATTACAGCTGCTGTGCGCCATGCACACACCTTAGCGCCGGAGTGCTAGGGTGTGTGTATGAGTCCAGCATAGGTTTTGTACAGGAAGGGTACCCTTACTGTACAAAATACTATGCTCGACACAAGGGAAAGCTTTACCCGCTTTGTATGCATGCTGCACTGTGCGCATGCAAAGTCAGAAAAGGAAGGAGACATGAAAGCATTTCTCCTTCCTTGCGCCTAGTTGAAATGAGCACAGTTTTCTCAGGCTAAACCCAATCTACTGTTTTTAGTAAAATGGAGTTTAGCGTGAGAAACCTTGGGTGGTTGCATGGGAACGTCCATGCACCACCCTTGGTACGCCCCCATGGCGCAAAGTAACGTGAAGCAGCTTCACATTACTTTTACATTATTTCCAGCGTGCTGGAAAGTCAATTACAAAAAAAAGATTTTGCGTTGTTTCGCGTCACTTTTGTGACGAAAACATGGAGCAAAAGCTTATTAAATCTCCCCCATAGTATGCTATAGTATGGTAAACTTGGCACATCACCTCTGTAAGTTGTCGAGGCATGTATACAGTCGGGAGGAAACTACTGTGGAATGACTCAAATAGCTTCCTAGAGCTTTATTTGCCTGGGAAGTTATTGCTTTGAGTCTCAGCAAGCAAATAGCGGCTGTGGTTACCGCTAAACAAGCATATGTCCTTACAGGGTCAGGCGGCTACAGAATCAGGTCAAACAAGTAACAGTCTATGCTGCTGAGCTATCACACGTGATACTATAGGCAACCCTTTACGTGCCCAAATGGGCTAATCACTGGAGGCAAATATGAGAATTAACATTGGCTAGGCCTTTACCCAATTTTCCATTGTTTAATGCCTATTAGATGCGTCAGTGCAGCCGAGTAAAGTTCCTTAACATTCAGGGAAGCCTTTCACCTTTTTTGTTCACAAAACTCCTAGGTAGCAGTCAAACCGAATGCTGAAAAAATGACCACTTTCAGCGTAACAGTAACCCATCACATTTCATTCTTCTTGGGCTGAAGGGTACTGACACACTGGATTTCGAAATGTATGAAGTTCTCAAGAGATGGTGGTAGCGTAGTAAGGATGTCATGGGTCCTAAAGCAACCAAGAAAAATGGTTCTCCAGATTTCTGAGGTATGCAAGTACATCTATAATACGGTTACTGTGTGCTCCCAAAAAACCCTTGAGCAGATTTACAAGAAACTGACACATCTCTGCATTTTAGCAGAGATGTGTCAGTTTAATTGCAACGCGCAAAAAAAAACCTTGCGCATTGCTGGAGTCGTGTCGCAAGCACGACGCAACTCCAGCAATGCTCAGGAATGCCTATTCCTATTGTGGTGCATCACTCCTTATGCCTGCTTCAAGCAGGCGTAAGGTTTTGACGCAGTGGCATCGTAGAAGTGACACAGTGAAATATTGTAGATTTCACGGTGTCACTTTTATGAGGCTTTCTTGCGCCGGAACGCCCACCCTGCATACATTATACCTGACGCAGGTATAATGTGACGCAGGGCTTTACAACTTGATGCATCTCCCTAGATACATCACGTTGTAAATGTGTTGCAATCTGGTGCATTGTTTACGATACCGCTGCATCACAAAAGTGACGCTACGGTGGCGTAAAATTGTTACAAGGAGCTTGTAGATCTGCTCCCCTGTGTCTTGGTGCCGCTGAACTTGGTGCACGACTACCAGCTTTGCCGTTGGAAGCATGGCTCATTGTTGAATGTTTGCTATGCAGACGTACGCACCTAAAGATTCTGGGACAGATCCACAAGAAAGTGCTGCAGTGCGGCACAGCAAGCCATTTGGCTGTGCCACACTGCAGCACTTTCAGAGCACAGGAATGCAACATATTTACAATGATATGTCGCATTCCTGTGCTCTCTCCTGCGCTGGCAAACAAACAGCTGCCATGCGTCAACGCAGGCACCCTTGCACCGTGGTGCAAGAATGCCTGTGTCATGGGGAGATTGTTTTTGTGCACGAAAACAATCACTACAGGTATTTTCCTCTTTCAATGGTGCTGTAGAATGCAGCACGCATTGAAAGAGGAAAAAAACTAGGAGAAATGAAAACATTTCTCCTCGTTGCGCCTCGCTATGCCACCGTAGCATGCTGACACATTTCCAGGTTCACGATTCCTCATAAATCTGGAAATGTGTCAGGTACTATGGGTGTTGCAAGGGAACACCCACAGCAACACCCATGGAACGCCCCTTTCACCAAAGTGCTGCATGTAAAGGGGCCGTATTTAGAAGAACAGGAAAAGCCATGCAGGTTGGCTTTTCCTGTCCTTGTAAATATGGGGTAGAGAAATGCGCTGCCAGTGCGTCACAAAAAGTGACGTAATGGCAGCGCAAGGGTCTTGTAAATCTGCCCCTCAGTTCATATTCAGCTGGAACCCTATCGTTGTGGATTCAGCTTTGGTCCTGCCGTGTTGGTGTGATCCACTATAGTTAAAAAGGACTTAAATAGGTATAAGGGTCCTTGGAAAGAAGGAGTATATTTTGAACTTGCAGCTATATCTTCCACAGGCTTAACATGTCTTCAGAAACGAGCATAACAAGGGAGTTATTTTGCAATGAATTTGGTTCTGGTTGGGTACAGTTGATTTCAACTAGTGCATCTCAGATAACAAAAAGACAGACAAGTATCGCATGGGAGTCTAGTGACCTATCCTGTCAGCGTTTGAAATCCATGGGGTTTAGCACAGCACTACTCCTTCTGAAGGGGGAGGGGGTCGATACAACATTCCCCCTTTTGAGGAGGTACTATTTACCAGGGGGTTTAACTTGTTATAAGTTACCCTTGATGCAAACTAAGGGAAGGAAATGTCAATAGTCCTAAGATGGGATGGTAACCTATTTAAAGCAAAGGAAAAATATTCCATTGGGGGGAAAAGGCAGTTTCCAAGGAAAGGAAAATGCATTAACAACCGGTGTTTGAAGCTCATTTTGGATCACGTTGAAGGTGGAGGAATGATGTCACTCATAAGTCTTGAATAGTCTTTGATATCGGAGCCAATGAGAGATAGCAGTGCACACTTGAGAACTCATCTGAAGTCAAATCATGTAGGAGCAGGGGCTGCCACACAATAAAAAGAAGGCAGCGTGTGCTAAGGGGGGCCAGGATTGCTCGCATTGCATGAGGATATGATTATTCATATTGGGTCAATTTCACATCTGTCACATTAATGCACAATGTTTGCTGGGTTCTCACCACAGTCTCATTTCTCAGGTACCCAGAAGAACCTGCAGGTTGAAAGTTCAGTCTTTAGCTAATGTGGTGTCCAAGGAAGCAACTGTAGACAAGTGGGCCCAGCTATGAAACAAGGGAATAAGTACACGACAGCGATGCAAGTGCATGACATGCTCAGCAGTGTTTCCTGGTATATCAGTGACAACAAGGATTTCCCTAGTCAATCAGTGGTTTTATATGCCCAACAACTTGGTCAGCTGGCAGGTTCAAGAGTACCCAGTGGGGGGACCAGTAAGTAGCCCAAGTGGCATACCCGAGTACATTCAAATTGGCGGCATGCCTGAAAAGGCCCGTGCTTATACTGACAGGCCGCATTAGCTCGCCAGTTACCGCCGTTAATTTTGCTGAGTGGACGTGCATGCTCGATGTGCACGCTGATTTTCTCTAAATATTTGAGCATCTCAGCGCTTTCAGACTGCTAAGTTGTTAGTCTGGGTCGGGCGACCCAGGGAGGTAAGCGCGGAAGTATGTTCACTCGTCTGGAGGCTTATTGTATCTTCTGTTGTGTTTAATGTTTTCAGACCTTATTACCAGGACAGTTTGAGGTCTCTTTGTATTTATTTACAGTTATGATTGATTTGTGATCATACTATCTTCACAGTTATTGGTTTCCATTAAGTGGTAATGAGACGGGTCCTAACTAGACCTGTCCGACAATGTTGAATTTTGACTCAAGAGATGAATCGTTACAATCAGCTTTCCATAACTGAGGTAAGCCTTTGTAGGCATCGAGTGTCTTTCAGGTTTTTGACACTTAAAACCATATATACTAATGTAGTGTCATTTCATTCATTCTTAACTCTAGACCATTTTGGAGTATTCACTGGTCTTTGAACATCGGGCCATGATAGCAAGGTGTATCTGAGTGGAACACCTACGGTGCGGCTGCACCATCATAGGTCAGCATTTTGGATTGAATTCTTGGCATTTTTAGAGAGCACTCACTATCCCTCACTAATTTGTTTTTTTATTTTAGGATGCCATCCTCTTTTCACTCTACCATCCTGATGAAGACCCGCATGCAAGGGCCAAATTCGCCTCACGCAGTAGGTTGGGTCGAAACATCATTACTTCTGTTTCTAGCCTGGATTGAATATACACGTCCCACAGAATGTTGTGCTAAAATTTGGCCACCACTTTCTCTCGAATAGGGACATTTGCCATTGCGCAAAATAATGTATTTTTTCGAACAGGCTCTCCTCACCTTGGCTGATTCAGTTCTTAGGAGTCATTGGTGAAAAACAAAATAAAAGTATACCCTGAAAATCATTTTTATTTCTTTCTCTCTTTATCACCTTACACCTGACCACTTTTTTAAGCACCTTTTCTTATGCACTCACTTTTGGAGCACCCATGTTATATGTACTACTTTAATAATATAAAAGAATATACAAATTCATTTTGCTGTGTGAATTAGTTCCTACGTGTGATCTGTTGTGTCAAGACGTCAACACACAATCAATATAAGCATCATGAAAAAGAAAGCTAATCACCAAGGCAGGGGTGGACCATACCTCATATCACATGTGCAGGAACGGGAGGGCCAGCGAGCTGTGTAACTGTGTTGCAGCATGTGTCATGACACGACAAGTCAGCCCTGTCAACAGTGGTTGTGTGAACAATGCAGATATACTGCCATCTGAAAGGCAGCTCCACTGAAACTCACCCTCTAAATCTATCAGGAACAGATGTCCTAAGCATCAATGTTGACCTAAAAGGGAATTACTAGGAAGTCTAAATGTCAACCAGATTACTCATGTCACCATCTAACATAGATTAACAGCAACATGTATCTATTTTATTAGAGGATGTACCAACAACTCCTGACCAGCTGCCTTGTCCTAGATGAGGATCCTGCTGATGATGACAGCCTGCCAACCCTCGACCAAGACATCCTCCAGGATATCCTGTACTCCATTCGGACACCATCCCCGATTGCAAGAAGGGCCTACAGCGTTGCACCATCTCCAGAGGATCTACCTTACACCCAATAAGTTCACCTCAGAGACCATAAGAGGCACCTACCCTCCGCTCCATGACTTGGAACAGTCCCTGACTGATATTGCAGATGTCATGAGGCAGAGGCACGAACAACTGCCTTGCCAAAGAGGCATCAGTGAGGTTGGCAACCAGCTGGAGGTCATCCTCACAACCCTGGAGTCCATGGAGCACAAGCAGGACTCCTACATCGCAACAATGGGTGCCTATCACTGTAATGTTGCTGCTGTGCTGGCTAATCAGCAGGCCCTCCTTAGTGCAGTGCTGCCTTACTTGTTGGCAAAGACTCACATTTGTAGCACCCAAAATCACCTTTTCATATCTAGTTGGACGACTATGCGTCATAAACTGTGTTTTACTTCTTGTCACAAGGATTGCCGCATCATGGGGTAGAAACACTCTCACAGGGTATCCCATTACAATTACTTCACTTTGTTCCAAGCTTTTACAAGTGGCTGCTACGGCTTTCAAACAACCGGGCAAAGCTACAGCCACCGGATCTAAAACAGCTGAAAAATACGCAATCGGTGGTCTCAATCTTCCATGTCTCTGCACTAATACGGAAAGGGCACACCCATCTCTCTCACTGCAATAGAGCTTGAATTCTTTTTCGTAATCAGGCATTCCAAGAGCTGGTGCTTCACACAAGCTGTCTCTCAGTTGTTTAAAAGCTTTCATCTCTTCTTTATTCAGCTCAAGGGGATCTTTCACATCACTTTTTGTCAAACGTACCAGTGGTTTTGCAATCAGCGAGAAATTGCTGATCCACTGTCGACAATATCCCACCATTCCAAGAAACATTCTGACTTCTCTCTGTGTCATTGGTGCGCTCATTCCTTTTATTATTTTAATTCAGTCCACAGTCACCTTTCTCAGGCCCTTTTCAATCTTATGGCCTAAGTATTGTACTTCTTTCTGACAAAACTGTAATTTTGATGGGGATACTTTGAGTCCTTCATCGGCCAAATGATTCACCAGTGCAATTGTGTCAACCACACTTGCCTCTCGTGTCTTCGATGCCACCAATAGGTCATCGGTGTATGCACAAGAACTGAACGTTTGGGCATTTTTAAATCTTCCAGTGACTTCTTTAGAGTCTGATTAAATATTGATGGACTTTCCGTATACCCTTGAGGGATATGGCACCATGCCAAAATACGCTCACTGAACAGGAACGCAAACATTTGTTGGCTATCAGGGTGCAATGGAATAGAAAAGAAAGCATGAGACAAGTCAATGACTATGTACCATTCTGCATCATGGGGAATCTGATATAGAATTACCGAAGGGTTCGGCACAATGGGACAGCATGGAACAACAATTTTATTCACCTTTCTCAAATCCTGTACTATGCTAAAGGTCCCATTTGGCTTTTTCAAACCCATGATCGGAGAGTTACATGGACTACTCATTATCTCTCTCAGAATTCCTTGTTCAATCATTCTGTCTATTACAGGCGTTACTCCTGCAATTATCTCTGGTGTTAATTTATACTGAGGAATATTCGGCTAATTTACTCCTTCTTTTACAATTATTTTCACAGGATCTACTCTTTTCATTAATCCAACATCCTCTCCTTTGAAAGCCCACACTTCGGTTTTCACTGTTTCCTTCAACTCTAGAGGCAATCCTTCCGGATTAAATGTAACAAATGCCTCAGTGATTTCAGGTTCTAAGTTTGCCATTGTCATTCTATACAATACATCTTCATCGGGAGTTTCAAAAGCTATGCCATCAGGGGTACAGAAGATGGTGCAAAATCTCTCCCCAACAGATTTACAGGACTAGTGTCACACACGACAAATCGATGCATATCAGTGAATTTCCCTATTTTAACCTTTACAATATCAGTAAGATAAGCTTTTATCTGTCTGTTTGAAATTGCGACTACTTGGATTGTTTCACCCGAGAGAGGAAGATTTTTAACTTCAGCTGATCTAACAGTTGAACGAGTAGCACCAGTATTGTCAGGAACTCGATTGCTTGCACACTTACCACTTCTGCTCCTAGAAAGACTATGGTGTTTCGGCACGTTAAGCTTAGAAGGCTGCATCCCCATCTGTGGTTTCTGTTTAACAAATTGCTCCTGTTGATTGCGCAAACCAGCTTGAACCCCATCCAAGATGGCGGCTGCCATTCATTCAATATGACCCGCTCTAGTCTTCAGGAGAAAGGCTCGAGCTCAAGCCAATCTGCCGCGCGAGCGCCCAGTGAGCCGCGCACTTCAACTGAGGAATCCGGCGTCGACAGCTGTGTCTCTCAGCTGTTCCTGTGAAAAGACTTAATTCAAGTCAGAGTTCCCCCTCCTAATTTTTTCCGTTAGAATATATACGGTGTGCACACCGGGAACTCGTTCCCCAGGATAGAGTTCATTAGTTTTTGTGTTTCCTTACGCTCGAGTGAGGCATTCGTCTAAAAGTTTCCGTCAGAGTTCCAGAGAGAGAATTTCAAGTAACGAGTCTTCGTCGAGTTCAGAAGGCAGATTTTCCGTTTCCAGTCAGAGTTCATGGCCGTGAGTCCAGAGAGCATTCAAGCACACAGCGAGACCAAATAAGGCAGAGACATCTTGTATTAGTACAGGAGACTGAAGAGATATATGTATATAAATGACTTTTCAGAAGGCAAGTGCTTCACCTATCTAGTGACTATATTGAAGCAAGAAGACTTTTAGAAGAGCGCAGCATTTCTTCAACATTCCAGAGAGTTAGGCCTAGTACAGCAACTCAGGTATAGGAACCAGTATCCCTTGAGAGGGAGAGTTGGGTTAAGGCTTAGATAAGGCTTAGTTCAATGACATAATTATTCCCTTCTCGTTCCAGGTGTAGCATAAGTCGCAACACTTCAGGAACAACATTTACACTACCGACAAGAGAGAGGCAAGACTGTGACAACTTCAGGTAGATTATGTTCGAACATGGAGAGAGAGAGGAATCCCAGGTAAATAGGGAGGATAGAATTGTAAGGTTGTTCTTCTCCCCCTCTTCTGCAGGTTCGCCAGATCTGTCCAGAATCTAGAAGGAACAAGGAGAAAATTAATATAGAAGATTCTGAATAGAGATAGAGAAGGTGGCAGCTCCTGAGATCACAGGCAGTCTCTCTTTCTTTTCCCATTCCCCTTTCCCCCCCGTGGGTGTCGTGATAGAGTTATTCTGTCTCGGCAACAGCGCTGGG
This sequence comes from Triturus cristatus, assembly GCF_964204655.1. NCBI lineage: Eukaryota > Metazoa > Chordata > Amphibia > Caudata > Salamandridae > Triturus > Triturus cristatus. Next base: position 257,509,980 of record NC_140586.1, read on the forward strand.
GATTTGGGACTTGTCATCTGCTTCTGTGGAAGAAATTCTGGCACCAAGGTAAGAATCCTGACAGATTGAACTGCCATTTATTTCCACCCAAGCAGGATGGCAGAAGGGCTTGATCTTAACGCCTTAGCAATCCTAGTTCAAAACATGCAGGGCCAACTAACGCTTGCTATGGAGGAGAATAAAGAATTAAAAGAGAGTACGAAAAGATCCCAAGTAGAGAACCAACAACTAATACAGAAATTAAACGCCCTGACCTCGAGTCCCTCCTTCCAGGCAAGAGGACCAGAAAGAAAGGAATTCCCTAGTTCAAATTCAGAAATAACTACACAGGTAGTACACTCTATTTCCCCAGTAATTCCTTTAGCACATCCTGAACGCTTCAATGGGGACCCTCAAAAGGCGCAAATATTTCTGACCCAATGTTCGTTACATTTTCTTTGTAGGCTGGTTATCTTTGCCGATGACCAGTCTAAAACAGCGTTTGTATTGTCTTTCTTGAGTGGTGACGCAGCATCCTGGTCATTGCCTATTGTCTCTCGCAATGACCCAGTGTTATATAACTTTGAGGATTTTATAAAAGAATTTCTCCGTATTTTTGACCGTCGAGCTATTTCACAAGCCACGGATAATGAGTTGCTAGACTTAAAACAGGTAAATCGAGATTTAATTTCTTACCTGGCCTAATTCAATAAGCTAATAGTTGAAATGGAGTGGCCGGAAGAAAAAAGAGCTGCAATCTTCTACAGGGGTCTAAGAGACGAATTGAAGGACGCACTAGCGCAAATTCCAGATAGACCTACAGAAGTTTCAAGGTTGATCAATTTAGTATTGCAAATAGACCAAAGGTTTTACGAGAGAAAATCAGAACGGAGGCGAGAGTTCAAACCATTTCCTCCCCGGTTCGATTGGAGTAAATCAGAAACCACCAAGAACCTAGACGTGCGAACTGCCGAAGAGCCTATGCAAATAGGTAGTGTACGAGGGCCTCTTTCCAAGGAGGAAAAAGAGAAAAGAAGATCAGGGAATTTATGTTTGTATTGTGGACAATCTGGGCATTTTGTAAGGGAATGTCCTAAAAAACCCAAGACAAATTATCCGTTAAAAGAGAAGTCCCATCAGTGAAGGGAGTTGCCCTGATGGTAGACCCACCCAAGTCGACTCTTGAACCCCTACTTTTGGCGAATACCTTACAGTCCGCATCCCCACATCTTACAGTATCATTTAACCTAAAATTTGGAATAAAGGAGTTTAAGGATGTACTGGTGATGATCGATTCAGGAGCGACCGGAAATTTCTGTGACATACAATATGCCAAAAGATTAGGAATAAGTTTTGTTCGAAAGAAGTTTGCAGAACCAGTCCGTGCTGTTGATAGTACTAATTTGACCTCCGGACCAATCACAGATGAAACCAAAATTGTAGAGTTAAAACATGGTCAAGGACATCTCGAACATATCTCTTTCAACCTCATAGATGCCCCTCAATTCCAGCTAATCTTAGGCTTACCATGGCTCACGGAACACAACCCAGAGATAAATTGGGAATTTAGGACTGTTAAACTTAATTCTAATTACTGTCAAAGACACTGTTACGACTCCCCGACTGAGCGTGGTGAGATTTCCCTGGCAAAGTCTTTAGCCGATAAACCAGTTGTAATTGGAGCAATAGAAACAGTGTCCTTTCCTCAGGAGTATGAAGATTTGAAGGCAGTATTCGATAAGGCTAAGGCAGAAGAACTTCCTCCACACAGGCCTTACGATTGTAAAATCGAACTGGAGCCGGGAGCAAATCTGCCCTGTAGCAGGATCTACTCGCTTACAGAAAAGGAAAATCAGTTCTTGAAGGAATACCTGGACCAATATTTGGCCAATGGATTCATCCTTCCTTCCCAATCACCAGTTTCCTCTCCTTTGTTCTTTGTCCCTAAGAAGAAGAAGGAGGAGTTAAGAACGTGTATAGACTATAGGGCATTGAATCAGGTCATGGTCAAGAATAGGTACCCCCTCCCACTCATTTCTGTGCTTCTTGATCAAGTGAAGGAGGCCAGGATTTTCACTAAATTGGATCTTCGTGGAGCGTACCACTTGATTCGAGTTGCAGAAGGAGAGGAGTGGAAGACTGCCTTCCGGACCAGATTTGGATTATTCGAATACCAAGTGATGCCGTACGGCTTATGCAATGCACCAGCCGTGTTTCAACACTTTGTTAATGACGTGTTAAGGGAATTCCTTGATCACACGGCTGTGGTCTACATCGATGACATCTCAATCTTCTCGAAGAATCCTCAAGAACATGTGCAACATGTAAGAGCAATTCTTCAACGACTATTGGAAAATAACTTATACGTGAAACTTGAGAAATGCGCCTTCCATGTGAACAAGGTTGTATTCTTAGGATTTGTTCTGTCAGAAGAAGGGATTTCCATGGACACCTCTAAGATTCAAGCAATTTTGGACTGGCCATCTCCTAAGAAAGTTAAGGAAGTACAAAGCTTCCTTGGCTTTGCCAACTTTTATCGACGCTTCATCAAAGAATTCTCTAAACAAGTGACCCCCATTACCAAACTTTTGAAAAAAGGGGTGATCTTCCAATGGTCCAGTGAAGCTGAGGCAGCCTTCAAATTTCTCAAGGATTCCTTTACTTCTGCACCCATTCTTCTTCACCCTGATACCGGAGAACCTTTCTATGTCGAAGCAGACGCCTTGGAAATGGCCATAGGAGGCATATTATCTCAAAGATACAAGGAGACGGGTCAACTTCACCCAGTGGCGTTTAGATCTAGAAAGTTGACTCCTCCTGAAATAAATTATTCCATCGCGGATAAGGAGCTGCGTGCTGTGAGGGATGCCTTTTTGGAATGGCGGCATTATCTGCTGGGAGCTCGTCACGTGGTCACCGTGTTCACTGACCATAAAAACCTACAATTTCTTAAGTCAGCCAAGACCCTAACAGCCAGACAATTGAGATGGTCACTCTTTTTTGCTGATTATAATTTCACGATCACATATCGTCCTGGATCGGCGAATGGGAAGGCAGATGCATTGTCTAGATTGGGAACAATTCCAAAACTCAAGGAGCCCAAGGATGAAGCGATAATACCAGCAGAAAAATTCATATGTGCCTGGCAATTCTCGGAAATCAAAGAAAAGATTCGGAAATCAATGTCTAAGGAAGAAATGCAGGGGTGAGACAATACATCCGCTCTTGTGAGAAATGCATTAGGGGAAAAAGCAATAGACAGGCTCCAGAGGGAGAACTACAGCCCCTAACCACGGCACCATACCCATGGCACACAGTCACCATGGACCTAATTGTGGAGTTGCCAAGCAGTCAAGGTTTTGATATCATTTTGGTTTTCGTGGATACGTTCTCCAAAATGAGTCACTTTATTCCATTAAAAAGAATCCCCACGGCCCAACAATTGGCACAGTTGTTCACTCAACACATAGTTAGAGCTCATGGGATCCCAGTAGTTGTGATTTCTGATCGAGGACCTCAGTTTCTTTCTCGGTTTTGGAGAGCCTTTTTGCAGCGGTTGGGAACCGATTCACGACTCTCCACAAGCTATCACCCAGAAACAGATGGCCAGACGGAAAGGGTGAATCAAGAAATTGAACAATATCTCCGTCTGTACCTTATAGATCAAGATGGGGAATGGCCAGAACTTATCTGGGCAGCGGAATTTGCATACAACAATGCGGTTCATGCTTCCACAGGTTTTTCTCCATTCTACTTGAATGCAGGCAGGCATCCAAACATAATTTTAAGACGATCTAATGACAAGGTACCAGCCGTGAAAGATTTCAGTGAGAGAATACTAGAGACATACCAGTCAGCCAGAAAACACTTGGCACAATCTAAAGATTCTTATAAAACGTACGCAGATCTAAAGAGAAGGTCAAACCCAAAATATTCAAGAGGAGATTTAGTCTGGCTCTCCACTAAACACTTACGTCTTAAAGGAAACAAAAAATTTCAACCTAGATTTCTGGGCCCCTTCAAAGTAAACAAAATTGTTAATCCTGTAACTGTGAAACTCTCCCTTCCCTCCCAAATGAAGATCCATCCTGTTTTCCATGTGTCATTGCTAAAAAAGGGGCCAGCAAATGTAAGAGTAACCTCTTCACCGAATCCAGTTACCATAGATTCTCAGTCCGAATATGAAGTCAAAAGAATTCTGGACTCGAAGATCAAGAGAGGGAAACTATATTATTTAATTGACTGGAAGGGTTATGGCCCAGAAGAAAGATCTTGGGAGCCCTCTGGAAATGTGCACGCTTCCAGATTAGTGAACCAATTTCATGACACCTTTCCTAACAAACCAAAACTGGTAGAGCGATCCTTGAAGGGAGGTACTGTCAGGAACTCGATTGCTTGCACACTTACCACTTCTGCTCCTAGAAAGACTATGGTGTTTCGGCACGTTAAGCTTAGAAGGCTGCATGCCCATCTGTGGTTTCTGTTTAACAAATTGCTCCTGTTGATTGCGCAAACCAGCTTGAACCCCATCCAAGATGGCGGCTGCCATTCATTCAATATGACCCGCTCTAGTCTTCAGGAGAAAGGCTCGAGCTCAAGCCAATCTGCCGCGTGAGCGCCCAGTGAGCCGCGCACTTCAACTGAGGAATCCGGCGTCGACAGCTGTGTCTCTCAGCTGTTCCTGTGAAAAGACTTAATTCTAGTCAGTGTTCCCCCTCCTAATTTTTTTTGTTAGAATATATAGGGTGTGCACACCGGGAACTCGTTCCCCAGGATAGAGTTCCAGAGAGAGAATTTCAAGTAACGAGTCTTCGTCGAGTTCAGAAGGCAGATTTTCCGTTTCCAGTCAGAGTTCATGGCTGTGAGTCCAGAGAGCATTCAAGCACACAGCGAGACCAAGTAAGGCAGAGACATCTTGTATTGGTACAGGAGACTGAAGAGATATATGTATATAAATGACTTTTCAGAAGGCAAGTGCTTCACCTATCTAGTGACTATATTGAAGCAAGAAGACTGTTAGGAGAGCGCAGCAGTTCTTCAACATTCCAGAGAGATAGGCCTAGTACAGCAACTCAGGATAGGAACCAGTATCCCTTGGGAGGGAGAGTTGGGTTAAGGCTTAGATAAGGCTTAGTTCAATGACATAATTATTCCCTTCTCGCTCCAGGTGTAACATAAGTCGCAACACTTCAGGAACACCATTTACACTACCGACAAGAGAGAGGCAAGACTGTGACAACTTCAGGTAGATTACGTTCGAACATGAAGAGAGAGAGGAATCCTAGGTAATAGGGAGCATAGAATTGTAAGGTTGTTCTTCTCCCCCTCTTCTGCAGGTTCGCCAGATCTGTCCAGAATCTAGAAGGAACAAGGTGAAAATTAATATAGAAGATTCTGAATAGAGAAGGTGGCAGCTCCTGAGATCACAGGCAGTCTCTCTTTCTTTTCCCATTCCCCTTTTCCCCCGTGGGTGTCGTGATAGAGTTATTCTGTCTCGGCAACAGCGCTGGGGATTTGGGACTTGTCATCTGCTTCTGTGGAAGAAATTCTGGCACCAAGGTAAGAATCCTGACAAGTATCCACTAGGAAAGTAATGTTCACTTCATTCACCTTTCCATCCACAAAGGGTCCTGACTGGTCTACCTCTAGAGTTGCACCAAGTACGCACTTCTCTTTCTCTCCTGGGCACCGTCAATAACTCTCTTCTGACTTACTCTCATCGCGCTGCAGCCAATACTGCGAAACAGCACCAGCGCGCGGTAGCTTTGATACCTGTTTTTCGGTGTAGAATACTGTCTCATTACTGTATCTTTGAGGATTTACGTGCTGTGGAAAAGGTGGCTTTGGCACCTGACACTGTTGGGTAACAACCTGCTGCTGTCGCAGAGGTTGGCAACTCACCTCATTCTGCACCTGTGGATTCAATGATGAATTATCACCATTAGCTCTCGGTGGCAATTTACACTCTGATTTCCAATGCCCTAATTTTCCGCAATTATGATATGGCCATTTCTTTTTCGTTTCCTCTATGCTGATCTGTCCTTTTCCTTTTCCAATACTAGGCTTTTGTTTTGCTTGCCCATACCATTTGCTTGCTCGATCAACTGGGCTTCTTGTCGCTCGGCTACCTTAACCTGTGCCCACATCGCCTTTTCTTTCAGTTTACGCTGTTTAGCTTCAATTTCATCACTAAATTATTTTGCATGTCGTAACATTTCATCTATCTTTTTGTTCTGCCAATCCACTGTATGCTGTTTAATCATGTCACTAACTTCAGGCTTTAAACCATAAACAAATCTGTACACAGAATGACTCAAAGCCTTTTCGCTTAATTTCTCATCTCCACTGTATTGTTTAAAAGCCAACAATAACCTTTCGTAATACGCATGTACTGACTCTTTATCCTCCTGTTGAGTTCTGTCAATTTTTACCCAGTCAGTTTCTTTCGGAGGTACTTTATTTTTCAAAAAAGTAATTACCTGATCATATTTTTTCATTCCTTCTGAATCAGGGGCTACCGTCTTAGGATACCTAGGATACTCTTGCGTTGGCCAATCTATTGTAATTTTACATTCTGCCCATGAATCTGCAGGTACAATTATATCAAAAACACTGTTCAGATCTATCCACAATACCTTTGAAAGTTTGACAAACCTTTTTACCTGTCGGTATCATTCAACTGGTTTTTCTCTTAACATTGGAAAATCATTGGTAAATGACAAAATATCCTGTCTAGTCCATGGAACATGCACATATCCTCCTCCAGGAATTTATCTCATGGGACATTCTGTTAACACTGGCTCTTTTTCTCTCACTGGGAATGCTGAGAAGGCCTTATCTGTAGTTTCCTCTCTCTTTCTGAACAATCTACTTTTCCATCGATCCACATCACCCCATTTCCTTAGCAAAGCAAACAGTTCTTTAATTTGGGTCAACCTCCCTGTAGTGTTCAAGTTTTCAATATCCTTTTCGGAAAAATCTACCCTATATGGCTTCTGTAATGACCGTATTTTCTCGAAATCGATTCCCATTTCACTCGCTGTCTCTTCTAACTTTTCATGCAAAGTACTTGCTCTCCAAGTTATACTTTTGCAGAGAAACATTAACTCCTCATACTGATATGCGTTTAATTTTTCAGTTGGAATGGTTCCTACGATTAACTCTTCTAATGTTACTTTTAAATTTACTACATATAAAGGTTGTGGTTCTGTATCTTTTTTCTGTAAACTTCTTAACCATTCTCTTAATTCTTCCGATGTTGGTTCGACAGGGGTTGTCTCTGTTCTTATTTTATCTATCATTCTCTCTGGGGTTTCGGTTGCTGATTCTGTTGTCATAGGTGTCTTACTCGTTGGACTTTGATATACAGTTACATTTTTAGGGGTACTTAATCCTGATGTTCCTGCCATACCCTTCCATTCATTTTCTCCGGAACCACTCCTTTCTTTCTCCTTTTGCATACCACAATTATATGGGACTGTTAAACAATGCTCACTATCTTTTTGTTTATCAAAAACAGGTATCACCGGTCCTATAGATACAGGTACTGTCATTGCTTCCATATTCTTAGTTAATTCTCTAATTCTCTCAGTTAATTCCAGTGTAGTTCTAGCTAACTCTGCTGAATTTTAATTTCCAGGCCTATCGGGTTGTGACATTTCATAATCTTTAAATGGATTAATTTTTCCTAAATTAGGTGGCATTTGCTCAAAATTTTTATTAATTACAGGCTCCTTTGCCGGTGCACTCGGCGTCATTAACGTGGAATTCGGTTGATATGGAGGTGGGTTTTCATAAAACATGTCTTCCAGCAGTTCATCTTCTAATTCACTCACTCCACATCTGTAACCTTCTCACCCTGTGTTATTTCTCTTTTCTGTATATTTCCTGCCACTCGTCTCTTCAACATTTCTCAGAGTTCACATACCATCAGTCATACTCGCATTCCGCCATCTTCTCATTCTGTCATCATGACTTTCTTGACTACAATTTCTACCTAACATTTAATTATACCTTTTTCCACTCCGATGCCTTTTCCTTTCATACATCTCTTCTTCCCATTCAGTCAAAGTCTCGAATTGGGTAGGTCTGGGTTTCGGTTCTAACCTCATCATCTTGTCTCTTAAATTTCATAATACTGCCAAACTAAACAAAACATTTTCTCGAAATGCTAGTACTCCATCCTCTTTGGTATACTTTGCCCAATTCTCTAACCAGATACATGTATGATAACCATATTTCGCTACCATAAAAGATGCAGGCGATTTCGGTGGAAGAAGTATCTGTCCTTTCCTAGTCACAATCGGCTTATCCTTCTTAAATAGGTCTTTAATTTTCCCAAACCATGATTTTTTCTCTCTCTCAGGTGGATCATAGTACATCATTTTTATCTTTCGAAGTTCTTAATCAACTAAGCTTTTCAAATCACTTCCTTCACGGCTTCTCCATACTCTGTCCAATCACAGCACGACTCACACTAACGCAACAATCCTGGGCGTCTACGTCACTCCTGAAACCCTCCACTCCAAGCACGACTCACACTAACGCACCAATCCTGGGCATCTACGTCACACCGGTAATTTCTCCACTCCCAGCGCACCTCACACTAACGCTCCAATCAGTGGAAGCTTCGTCTCTCTACAGCTGAACAATCCCAGGGCGGTCTTTCTGACGTCAGCCTTTCTCGCTACTCCTGCTCTTGCTGACACCTCCTTTACAAAATTTATCGGCAAACTTTTCTTACGTTTTCTTTAATCAAAATCTGTTAGTAACAACATATAAACATCTCCATTGCCTGGTTCTCTAAACCAAAGAGATAGTTTTGTTCATTTACACAAGAATTCTGTCTTTCAAGTAGGCAGAGCTTACCTCTACCGTACCACAGAATTTTCCATTGCGCACTTCCCTCTACCTTACCCTTCTAACAGGCAAAAGGTAAACTGTTTCTCTGGGGATAACAACCCATGTGGAGACTACAATGCTCCTGAGAATTAAGGCCAGAGTTTCACAAGAGAACCTATTACCATGTCACTCACTCACATTCACACACAGATTTCCCTAACATAACACAATTCCGTGTTATCACAATTCTTGAAACCAGACAATGTTCAATTCAATGTGACTTCTCTTGCCACATAAATCCACGGAAGCTTCAAATTTCCGACTACATTTAACGTAGACACTACTCAACATAAAGTTTAAACATAAATCAATAATCACCAAACCAATGCAATAAAACCATCAATCTGTTACCAAGAAATCTGATGCAGCGCAAGGGGCACAATTTACATATTCTCCCTATGTTACAGATTCGTAATCACAACAACTCATCCATACACTCATTCATTGGTGGGGCCCATAACACCAACAAGCACTCGTCTCATTCAAATGCGTACAGAGGAGAAAAAGCGCTGGACATGTGGGTACCTTATTACCTATCAGGATTATATTTCTTTACATTATATACATTATATACATGTGCACCTATAGAATCCTGACCTTAACATCGAGGCACTCCACCACTTGGTCGATGGACCAATTAGTTGGACTGGTTGATGGTGAATTAGAACCAGCTAAAACACAATTAAAGCCTAGGAAACATTTGATTATTTTCTGTAATCAATTAAAGAACCACAAACTCTTTTCTTATTAATTCAAATTTTGTTTATCTAATAATCATTTCCTCTGCCTTAGCATTTATGCACTACAGGTCATAGTATAAATTCAGTTTATTTCAAAGAGAAATCGAACATCTGGTAAATAAGCATAGATTTAGAAAGTGCACTTAATAATTACCATTAGTACACGTCGGCAACTTTCTGAATAAAACAAGGAGCTGTTTGCATCCTCTGGTATAGTATCTGGGATAAGCTGTCCGACCCACAGCAATGATCAAACCTTCAGACGAAATAACTTCCCGAAAATCAAAGAAACCCATGGCAAACAATGGAAATCTTTACCAGCTCAATGCAGACCCAACGCCATGAAAGATCAGCCCGATAAACCATCCCCTTTGGCGGATGAGGGCATTTTATACCCTTTTTCACTCTTACTTCATTTTAACACGCAACATTTTAGGGATAGAGAAATGTTCTGATTGGACAGTCCGGGGTTATCTGTAATGTAATTTTTTTTTTACCAGGGTAAACTGGTTCTCCATGAGACTTGGCATAGAAAAGTGCAAATGTTATACTATTCATTCAGCTCCCTGGTGAAAGTTTCGAAAGTAACGTTTGTTGGAAGAGAAGACATTTCAGTACAGGTTCTGTATTGTCCGCTTTGCTGTTCACACTGTCCGTCAGTTGGCAGGCAACCATGCTCATATCCTTGACAGGGAAAACGGTGTCACAGAGCTGAGGTCACTTGGAGATCTCCAGAGCCATCCGATTCTGCGCAGAAGTCATCGCGCTCACATGGTGGCAGTTTTGTAGGGACTCCATCTTAGGTACTACGGCCTAGTAGGCCCAAATGCCAACTTATGCAAAAACAGACATAACAGTAATTAAAATATAGAAATGGAGATTCTAATGTTTAAACCCACACAAATCCCAATGTATATTAGTATTTACCTAGCTTGTAGCAACATTTAAAGCAATAATACTCACCATTTTGTAGTACTGGAAGGACAAACAATCACAAAGCAACATAAATCATGCAGTTTTCTATTTCACCACAATCGAAAGTTAGTTTGCGTACCATAGTTAATTAATTAATTATCCTGCCAGGCAATTTGCAATTTAGTCCCATGTGTATCTCGTGTTTATCAAGGCGTAATGTTGATTAGTAATATTTCACTTCAAACCAATTAGTACAAGTTAGATTTAGAATGATTACGTAATTGATTTCATGCAAATTAGAGGAGGTATACAAAATTTTGTTTTACCTGCTCCATCAAAGGGGACAAGAGGTGCGTTTGCAGAGTGGTGAAGAAAGGGGGCATGGCCTGTGTCCACCTCTCAGCAATCCCACTGTCTGGGACTTACTGGAGGTAACACGTAGGCTAGAAGTCCCCCAAGAACCCCCAGCAGCCAAGGGGACTTCAATCCGTATCCAAGAGCATGCCAGGGAGTGTGTTTGCCGAGTGCTGGGCAAACGGGGTGTGGCCTGCTATGAGAACTTATCAATCCTGCTGTGTGGGACTTACTGGAGGTAATAGGAGGGGTAGTTGGCCCCCAAGGATGTCCTTGGGGGCCAACTATCCCTCCTGTTACCTCCAGTAAGTCCCACACAGTGGGATTGTTAAGAGGTCTTCGGAGGCCACGCCCCCCTTTCTCCACCACCCTACAAACACGCCTCCTGGCACACTACTGGTTGGGGAATGAAGTCCACTTTACTTCTGAGGGACTTTGTGGGCCAAGAAGCCCTCCTGGTAACTCCTGTAAGTCCTATGCAGCAGAGTGCTGGTCAGAGGCCCAGCCCCCTTTCTCCACCACTCTCCATACGCGACTACTAGTTAAAGAAGCATTTGCAATGTAATAGGTCTCGCATTTCCAAGAGTTAGAGCTATTGGTGTTGTAAATGTAAAAGTTTTTTACTAATGTTTTTTGGAGTGGAGTGGATGTACGTTGTGTGAATTATATGGTATGTTGTGCAGTGAAATTATGTGGATGGAAAGTATGTAGGGCCTCATTTATGATAAGTGACGCATCGCTGCATAAAAGCACCAATGCGTCACTTCTCAGTGTGGCCTCCTTGCGACTTGATGGATGCGTCATATTTATTGTATGTCGTATCATGTTGCAAGGAGTTACAGATACGTCAGTATTTCTGACGTATCTGTAGGCGCAAAAGTGACGCATTGCAGGAGTGTGTCACAAAAGTGACGCAACTCCAGCAATGTGTACTTTCACATGGGGCAAGCCCCATGTGAAAGGGCCTGCGTCAGTCTTACGCCTGCTGTGAGGCAGGCGTAAGATATTGATGCATTTGCACCCTAGAAGTGGCGCAGTGAAATCTCGTAGATTTCACTGCGTCACTTCTATGAGGCTTACTTACTTACGTGCACGCTGCATACATTATACCTGACGCAGGTATAATGTAGCGCAGGGGTTTGCAAAGTGACGCATCTGCTTAGATGCGTCACTTGGTTAATAGGGTGCACAAGGAGGCATGTTTTACGCCGCCGATGCGTCACTAAAAGTGTCGCAAGGCCTCATAAATAAGGCCCGTGGTATTTAGTGTATAGGAATTATGCAGAATGGGATTATGTATTATGGAGAGTAATTATGTGGTATGGTAGTCTGTGGTGTGGAGTGGAAACCTCAGATTTAGTCTTCCTTAGATGCTAAACTATAAACTCATTGAGACAAAAAAAGAAGGCACCACTGAGGAGCACTTCTTGACCTAGTCAGAGGTATGAGCAGGGCCGCTGGACTTATGTGACTGTTCGGCTGTACCGATTTTTGCATAATTATTCATTTTCCGCATTTGCCACATAATCCATCATCTGCTGCATAATCTGAAGATTTGAACAAAAAAACCTTGTTTCTAGCTCAAACAGCTCAAACATTACCAAGAATGCAGCGACAGTGTTACAGCGTGCTGGAAGGCCCTTTACAAATCTGGAATGGTCACCTGTTACTTATTGCTAAATGTGGATGTTAAATTGGTACTAATGGTGCACACACCACTCTTGCTTCTTTCTGCTCATCTCATTCTTTTTTCAGCATTACTCTAGCTTCTTTCTGCACCTTTATTCCTTTTTCTGCACTTCTAATGTGTCTTTCTGCACATCTCTTCTGCTTTCTGCACCTCCCTTGCTTCTTTCTGCACCTCTCTTGCTTCTTTCTTCTGCACCTCTGTTGCCTCTTTCTGCACCTCTGTTGCTTCTTTCTGTACCTCTCTTGCTTCTTTCTGCACCCCTTTTGCCTCTTTCTGCACCTCTCTTGCTTCTTTCTGCACTTCTCTTGCTTTTTTCTGTACCTCTCTTGCCTCTTACTGTACCTCGTTTACTTCTTTCTGCACTTCCCTTGCTTCTTTCTGCACATCTCTTGCTTCTTTCTGCATCCCTTTTGCCTTTTTCTGCACTTCTCTTATTTTCTTCTGTATCACTCTTGCCTCTTTCTGCATTTCTGTTGCTTCTTTCTGAACTTCTCTTGCATCTTTCTGTATCCCTCTTGCCTCTTTCTACACCTCTGTTGGTTCTTCCTGCACTTCTCTTGCCTCTTTCTGCATTACTCTAGCTTCTTTCTGCACTTTTATTCCTTTTTCTACACTTCTAATGCGTCTTTCTGCACATCTCTTCTGCTTTCTGCACCTCCCTTGCTTCTTTCTGCACCTCTCTTGCTTCTTTCTTCTGCACCTCTGTTGCCTCTTTCTGCACCTCTCTTGCTTCTTTCTGCACCCCTGTTGCTTCTTTCTGCACTCCTTTTGCTTCTTTCTGTACCTCTCTTGCTTCTTTCTGCACTTCTCTTGTTTTTTTCGGTACCTCTCTTGCTTCTTTCTGCACCCCTCTTCCCTCTTTTCGCACCTTTCTTGCCTCTTTCTGCACCTCCCTTGCCTCTTTCTACACTTCTCCTTCCTCGTTCTGTACCTCGCTTACTTCTTTCTGCACTTCCCTTGCTTCTTTCTGTACCTCTCTTGCTTCTTTCTGCATCCCTTTTGCCATTTTCTGCACCTCTCTTGCTTCTTTCTGCACTTTTCTTATTTTTTTCTGTATCACTCTTGCCTCTTTCTGCATTTCTGTTGCATCTTTCTGAACTTCTCTTGCATCTTTCTGTATCCCTCTTGCCTCTTTCTACACCTCCGTTGGTTCTTTCTGCACTTCTCTTGCCTCTTTCTGCATTTCTGTTGCTTCTTTCTGCACCTCTATTGCTTCTTTCTGCATCTCTCTTGCCTCTTTCTGCACCACTGTTGCTTCTTTCTGCACTTCAAATTAAGCTGGGGCCATTTTTCGCTCCAGTCACAAGCTGCACAGCGTAGATTAGTTGAATGAAATGTGTAATACGATTTTTCTTCATGTTAATAATTTTTATTCTTAATTACAAGCTTCAGATGCTGTACACATGCCCATCCAGGCTTTATCATGCAGCACAATGGAATCAATAATACATCCTGGTTCTGCACTTATATATTAGGGCTGGGCAGAGTGTACTGAGTTTCACTACGCGGAATTCCACTGAGTTGCCAAGAAACTGGAGTGAGCTTGGCATGTGGGCAGAGTGAGCCGACTCCCACCCAGCCGTGTCTTGATTGATTTCTTGCGGCCAGTGCATATGAAGCAGGCAGGGTGATTAACTTTTATTTATCTTCACTGCAGCAAATTGAAACAAAGGCACGAAGGAAGGAGGCTACTAGCAGCTCGTTGATACCTGCTATTACTATCATTATAGTGCAGTGATGTCAACAAAGTACAACAAAGCAACTGCCATGAATTGCTATAATATTTTCTGCTAATCCACGGCACTCCGTCTGGTGCTCTGGCGGTTTTTCAAAAACTGTGCCCCACATCTGAATTTGCACATCTTACAAGAGAAAGGGATGGATGTGTGTTATTGCCCCTCCTTCATCTTTGAGCAACAATGGCCCCATTGCATTCACATTCCCCCCGTCCTGGCTCCCTTTTTACTTGCAAGCACCCCTGGAGTCCGTCAAGGCGCTCCCGTGACAGCTGCATCAGCTTCTTCTTTTTTCCCTGAACTGTAGGTGACAGTCGGAGAACAGAAGCAATGCTTCCTGGGCTGGCTGTGGGGAGTTCTGTGGTTTCCTTCATGGCGGACTGCGGGGGCCACAGTGCGGGTGCAACTGCATGATCCCAGAATACTACCTCTGAGAATTCTGGGATTGCCAAGGATGCCTCGCTTTTACATTCACAATGACGCCACCTCCAGCAGTCTGGGAAATGCATTCTTCCCATGTATATTTCCTCATTTTTATCCACAGTTAAGGGCTCAGGGTGTCAGTGCACTCCGCTTCGCTATGGTTTGCGGAGTAGCAGAAACTCTGCAAACTTCACCGGTAGAGCGGAGTTCACCACCCAGCACTAATATATATATATATATATATATATATATATATATACATATATGTTTGGATATATATATATATTCATTGAATAAACATAGGTTTCAGGGACGTTATAGTTAGTTGGACATTTGACTCATATAATACCAGAGAAATTCGCTCGTTATAGTTAGTTGAGCTAACTATAACTCGCAATGCACTGGTGATGACGTCACATATTACATCACTCATGACATGGTCAGTGACATCACAAAATATTTATACTTTACAGAACCACACATTCACTGGATGATGTCATCAGTGATGTCATTTGAGATGTCATCAGTGATGTCACTGACCATGTCATGAGTGATGTAATATGTGACATCATCACCAATGCATTGCAGGCACGCAAGTTATAGTTAGCTCAACTAACTATAACAGGCGAATTTCTCTGGTTTTATACGAGTCAAATGTCCAACTAACTATAACGTCCCTGAAACCTCTGTTTTTTTCAGTGAATTTCTAAGGTTTTTTAAATGCTAATTCCTAACTATAACATCTGTAAAACCTATGTTTTTTTTGTGAATTTCAAAGGTTTTTTTAAATGTTAATTTCATATTTTAATATTTATAAAACCTATATTTTTTCTATTTAAAAAAAAAATATTTTGGAACTCTATTATCCTTTTTTTTATTTGAAAAATATGTAATGTTTTATATCTTTCAAAAAAAGTATGTATATCGTTTTGTTCTTTTTTGGGAGAAAACTGAAGTCCAGTACCGGTAGTGTACCAAGCTCCATCAGCACGTGAATCCTATCCGCCATATTGCTAAACTCGTAAAGGATGCGCATTTCATACCTGACAGGTTATTGGCACTGCGTCCCACGTAATCCATATATGTACGTGATTGCGCCAGCTGCTACTTTGGTATGCGATGGGTACGCAGTACCAAGCCGTGTCTTACGTCATGTATGTATGGGGTCACGGCCGCTGCGCGTTGCGTATGTGACGAGTGCACGCTGCCAGGCCCTGTGTTACATCATAGACACATGGTGTTGCGCCGGGAATGCCTTTCCCTCATTTTTTTCTGTCTCAAAACTATATCTAAATAAGTTTAAAGTGTATATGAGAACAACCGATAATCTAAAATATTTTAAACATTTAGATATTTCTAACTGTAATAAATGTATATTATGGTAATATTTTCTCAAAATCGCGTCAGGTGCACGATTGCCATGTGACCTTAAAGAAAAGCATTTGATTGGTTCATAACATTTCCCATTGTAACAGTTGGAGGACCCCACCCATTTTAGTCATTCTCTCTAAAGCGTTTGATGAGAGACTCCTCTTCTGCTTACAGAGCTTTTTTGAAAACTTTTTGCTATGTACACATATCTGACACTACACACAACATGCAACTATCATCTTCATCAATATTCATGCTCTGTAAAGTAGCCTTCCACCTGTGATAGCCATGCATCTAAAAACTACATAACAGAACTTTTCCCCACTGCCAGAGGTAACATGGTTGCATACGCTGTCCACAGCACAATGTAATGTGGTACGGCCCAGGGGCAGTATCATACATAGATAATGAACACATGGACACAGATAGATAGTGGAAGTGGGTATGGGCACTTGCGCTCGACTCCTTTTCATTACCAGGGTCACATATCCAGTGACTTCTGTGTTTGATGCGTGTGGGGTGAGTGTAAACAAGCCCTCAGGGAATGGTTGCTGCTAGCCTCAACTACAACAGTAATCATTGGATCACACACAGAGATTCAATAATAAAAGGGTAAATAGTTTGTGCTGCAGTAAGGTAGGGACACTAGATGTGAAATAACACAGAAAAGATTCTATCATAAAAGAACCATAACTTGTGGAATACTGAGGTACAGGCAGTAGATCTGAGATAATACACAAAATGATTGTATCATAAAGGGTCCATCAGGTCTAGTGCACTTAGATAGCCACATCAAGAGCATTCAGCATGTGCACAGCCAGCGATGATGCGTGCTGCGGGCGGGCCGTACTAGGAGAAATGTCTGTTGCCTACAACAGTACATCATCTGCAATAGTGACTCGATCAGAATTGTAAACACTGCTGTCTGCAGTGTAGGCCAGAGAGCAGTCAGCAAGGGCCCACAGCCACGTGGCGTTGACTTGAGCTGCCCAGTTTGCCGTACACGAAGCAACAAAAACCGTGTGTGGACCCTGTGATGATGCGTATGCGTGGTGCGGACAGAGCGCACTGGAGCAATGTCTTTTGCCTACAGGACTGCGTCATCTACAATAGCGACTAGATCTGAATTGTGAACACTGCTGTCTGCAGTGTAAATTGAAGGCAGTAGTGAGCACAGTCTTCCATGAATACTTTTTCTCACTTCCTCTTCACAAAATACAACAACTTAAATTACACAAAACTCTGCAATAAATAAATAAAAAAATTCGAATTGCGATCTCTGCTGTCCACTGTGTACACTGTTATTCAGTGTTCTTTACCACTAACAAGAAGAATTTGGTCATTGTACTAGACCTATAAGTCATCTTAAAAAACTTCTTCAAGCAAGTATAGTAAAAGGCTATTGTGTATATTTCAATAGACGTTGTAGTTAGTTGCCTACTGGATTCTGTAATTAAACAATCACCACTCGATCTGAATTGTGAGCTCTGCTGACCACAGTGTAGGCCAGAGTCAGTGGTCATTAACGCCTCACAGCCACGTGCCGTTGGATTCGGAAGTACACAGTTGGTTGCATCTGATCGGAGGGGGTACACACAAATCATCACAAACTTTAACTTCTGACATCCTCAATCACAGAATCAAGACCCCGTTTCACTGTTCCGACCTGCTGTACCACGGTGTACTCCACTGACTGCAGTCAGCAAAGCCCAATAATCATGTGCAGCAGTTAGCTACGGAAGCACAGATTCTGATGCACCTCAATGGAGGGAGTTCTGTCAAAACCAAGCAGCAGGTAATATCGGACATCGTCCATTTTGGGGTCAAGACACCGTACCACTGTTGGGACCTAGAGTTGGTTGCACCTGGTCAAAGGGACTAACTTCATCTCCACTGTCAGATACAGTTTTAACATCGTCCATTGTGGGATCAAGACCCCGTTCCTCTGTTCGGACCTGCTGTACCGCGGTGTACTCCACCGACTACAGTAACCCAACCCCAATAATCGTGCGCAGCACTTAGCTACAGACGCACAGAGTCTGATGCACCTCAACGGAGGGAGTTCTGTGAAAAACAAGCAGCACGTAATGTTGTAGATCGTTCATTTTGGGATCAAGACACCGTTCCACTGTTGGGACGTAGAGTTGGTTGCACCTGTTCGAAGGGAGTACCTTCATCTCCACTCTCAGATGCAGTTCTAACATCGTCCATTCTGGGATCAAGACCCCGTTCCACTGTTCGGACCTGCTGTACCGCGGTGTACTCCAGCGACTGCACTCAGCCAAGCCCAATGATCATGTGCAGCACTTAGCTACGGAAGCACAGAGTCTGATGCACCTCAACTGAGGGAGTTCTCTGAAAACCAAGCAGCAGGTAATATCGGACATCGTCCATTCTGGGATCAAGACACCATTCCACTGTTGGGACCTAGAGTTGCTTGCACCTGGTTGAAGGGAGTACCTTCATCTCCACTCTCAGATGTAGTTCTAACATCGTCCATTGTGGGATCAAGACACCGTTCCACTGTTGGGACCTACAGTTGGTTACAGCTGGTCAAAAGGAGTACCTTCATCTGCACTCTCAGATGCAGTTCTAACCTCGTCCATTGTGGGATCAAGACACCATTCCACTGTTGGTACCTGTTGGACTACTGTGTTAGTAGTATACAGAGCACTCCACGGTGCTGGGCCTCAGGCTGGGCGCTGTCTGCCTGTCTCGCGGTAGCCAGCGTTGATCTCAAGAGCATTCCCAGCTCGCAGACCTCGGCCAAGGAGCTTCTGCCGGCATGTAGTGGGCCCTCTTTCACATACAACGGTGTTGAAAGGTGAACTGTGGGGAATATGTGCGTCGCAGCGGCCATGACAGTTTCTGGGAAGCAGCAGGCTGAGAGCATTATTCCCGCAGCCACCTTTGATCATAGAGTCAGCTTCGTGGTGGTGTAAGCTGCGCAGACCTGACAGACATGTTTGCCATTCCGGAAGAGAACCACACCCAGAGGAACTTGCCTTTTATTCATACCCTTATGCTAGCCTTGCGTACGCCGAGCCAGCCCACTACGCTAAAGATTTGGGGGGGAGGGGGCACGTACGCGCTATGTTTTCGTAATCTTCCCTACTGACTGTACTATAATGGTTGCGTCCACTGTCCACTTCACTCAATACACCATCAGTGTATGTTGACATGTACATGTCTGTGCTCTGCATACTCAAGTCTGTCCGGCACATCCCCTTAACACTTTGCATTGTATACTTTTATAATCGAGAATCAATTGCCACCTTCGCACATACTTTGCTCCCATCTCTCCACGCATTCTACATTGTGTGGCAGAGGTGCTATGTTTGGTCTGTGTACATGGCTAGCCACAGTTCCCACAGTACGTAGTGTCGTTGTGTCTGCTAGGTGTACATGTTGTTTGTCATGTTGTATGTCATTATATAAGGTAGCGCGTTTATTTACGAGCAGTGGTTTCTCCCATTTACATATCGCTGTCTTAAGGATACCGAAGTTTTTCTCACAGGTGAAAAATGGGACCACAATGGCAGTCATTCATTACTATGCAAGAATGTCTAACTGCACGACGCTTCTAAGCTTACAGCCCCCAATCTTGCGTGCTTTCTTAGAAGCACGCCAACTCCCACAATCAGACCAACATTCAAACAGCTTTCTAACGGCAGTTATCTGGTTCTTAATAGCATGGACTGCAACGCAATGTGAGCTGGCATACCGTATGTCCTTACTGTTTCAAACCGGATAACTTCCTCTGGCAATCTCTATTCCCACCCACACAAAGTAACTCCCAAAGTTCAACTTGGCCTTCAATACCTACTTTGAAAACAGATTTTATTAAACGGAGCAAACTGAAAGCGCTTTTGTTTCAAACAGAAGTGTCCCTCACTTCTCCAAAAGTAATTTATCGACTGCAGATAGCACGAACTTCAAGTAAAATACACTCCCTTTTAAATACGAACCTCCCATTACACTTTGTGAATTGTTACACAATTTTCAACACATCTGACATTTAAGGTCTGGCACACTTTTTTAACACTGTCTCCTCCGGCCTTTTCACAGGCTTTCAAACTGTTTTTAGTCTAATACCAGACTTCATTCATTCGATCATCTCTGGAATAACAGCAACAGTGCCCATAATTCTCGCTCTGTTTGCGGCCATCCTACCACTATTTTAGCTTGTTAAAAATGGCTGCGCTCCCTGTGGTAACAAGCATGTCCGACAGAATACGCCTCTATGCGAATCTACATCAATACCGTGAAAAAATGGAACAACTTTTCGGCTGCCTACCTCTATCTATTATCGGAGCCAGCCACAACATGACATTTATTTACACATATACAATCTGCGTGCAGCCATCTTTTTATTGCAAAACATGCCCAATCGACTGGCGAATGTATCTATGCCTTGCCAACATCCCAGCAAACACTCCCGATATCCAGCAGGTAATGGAGTATCTTGAAAACCATGAACTTGATTGTTCGGGCAGTGGAGCAATGGCGGATGCAATGCAAAAAGGTATCCTGGCGGAATGGGATTTCTGCGCAGCCGCGAAAGATCTCCTGCAACGTGCAACCTTTGACAACATCGCAGATTGCCTGCCAATTCAAATTGCCGCTCCAACATTCGAGGAACATTACTGTCCCTTCGAGGATATGAATTGGATCGCTTCGCTTTTCTCACACGATGGCAACAATCGCCTCTTGGAACATTATGCATCTCAAGCTGCTGAAGAACTTACAGACTGCAATCTCCAAGACTTGTAAGAAATTCACTTTATTCTTGGGTTGATTTTTTCCAACTTTTTTTACTTTTTCCTATTACATTTTTTAATACACTTCAATTGAACTATTTTCATATAATAACTTTCTAAGTATGCTTAGGCATTTGAACTCTGTTTTCAATATTGGCCCTTATGTCTCCACACTAACCAGGGATGAACGATGTATGGCCTATGCAAATACGCTATTTACTTGCTAAATTAGCCTTAACCCGACATCCATTTTAAACCATATCTATTCTTTGTACACACGTCTCTCTGCCAGCCTGTTATCCACGAAGCCTTTTCACATAAATTAGCTCATCCTCAGCCTCTGCTCACGAGCTGGTGATCAAGATCAAAAAACAAGGCATTGTTTAGGAACTGGTTGGCACAGTGTGGTAATCGTATCCTACCTTTATTTTCATTCTACAATTTACAGTCATTAATGTCTAATAGGTATTATTTACGTCACATGGAGCTGTAACTTGTAATGTGGAATTGAATGATGCAGGAGCTTAGGTTTGAAAGCAGCAGAAGCGGTTGGAGTTTGCCTCAGCTGGATGCCTTAGCTCTTGCACCAGTGGTTCCATTTATGGCACTTACATAAATACACTTTTTATATAACTTGCAGACTCCATCGCTGTATCCCACACAGCCACTTTCTTAAACACACCTGATTTCACAATTTGTCTTCTGTGGCATTGCAACATTCTGCATTATATTCTTCACAATTATTTCTTTATTCCTGCTTGCTAAAACACTTCATTCGAGTCTTCAGACCGGTAGGGGTGAGTAGTTTGCTTCCCACTCCCGCTATAGTCTAAACCCACACTAACACCACTTGCACAGCTATGCTACAGCGTCCAGTATGCTACAGCGCCCAGAGCACATCAGTTTACAGCAATCAGCTCACGGTTTCATCCAAGAGTGTACCGGCACCTCACCTCAGCACCATCTCACTCTGGACAAAACAGCACTTTCACACTGCTAGGGGTGAATACTTCACTTCACACTCCCTGTATAGCACACCCTAACCACCCCACAGACCTCACAGCGCTATACTCTAAACCCATACTAATACCACTTGCACAGCTATGCTACAGTGGCCAGTATGCTAAAGCGCCCAGAGCACATCAGTTTACAGCAATCAGCTCACGGTTTCATCCCCGAGTGTACCGGCACCTCACCTCAGCACCATCTCACTCTGGGCAAAACAGCACTTTCACACCAATAGGGGTGAATACATCGCTTCACACTCCCTGTATAGCACACCCTAACCACCCCACAGACCTTACAGCGCTCCTACCCTCCTCTTTCCTACTCTTTTTGCCCTTTTTTCCCATTACTCGCTTCAACGGAATCAAAAAATGGCTGCCAACACTTCCTAGTTGCAACCGCTCGCATCGCTCGCAGCCAATAAGCAGCAAGCTCGTGCTCGTAACGCCTCAGCCAATCAGAAGGCAGAATTCCCATATCGACATCTGTAAATTTCGATATTTCTCCAAAACTACAGAACGGATTTACACCAAATAAACAAAAGCATGCTTTCTAGACCAAGACCCTTCTCCCTGCCAAATTTTTGGTGATTCCGTTCACCCGTTCGACCTGTAGCCTTGTCTAAAGTTTCCAATGGAAATTAACATGGAGAAAACATGTTTTGGGACTCCCCTTTTTTCTCGGCCCCCCTTTGAGGAATCACGCCCAAACTTTCAACATAGAAGCTGATATGAACAAAGAATTAGTTTGAAAATGTCATGAAGAGTCATCAAACGACGCCAAAGTTATCAGCAAAACAAAAAATCTTCTTCCTATGGATACTTGGTCCTAACTATAACTACCTACTGGTGACTGCCAGTAGTATATATATATATATATATATATGCGTTGGAATAAACTCTTTCTTTGCTGAATTACTCACGGAGTCGGTGCCTGTTTGTTGGACGCTGCCAGGCTGGTATTATATATATATATATATATATATATATATATATATATATATATATATATATATATATATATATATATATATATATATATATATATATATATGGCGCAGTCAGCAACGATGGTGAGGCACCTGACGCGTTTCGGCGAATTGCCTTCCTCAGAGGTGCATCACATGTGCAGTGTCCCAGGTGTGAGTAATGAAGTCACCTGCCTTCCTGCTGCCATACTACATGTCCCATAATCCATCAGGAGCCTCAGTAGAATACCTGTGCAGTCATAGTGATGTTCGGCCATACTGTCAGCTCCAGCGTGATGTTTGCAGGTAAGTATGGTGCTTGGGCAGACACTGGTGCACACAAGTTCTCTGTTGTAGCCCCACAATGTCCATAAGGCGCTATGTCCAGAACCCGGCAAGCAGAGGCATCAGCCTCACTCAGCTCCCTTTCTCGCCTTTCACTGCAAAAATCGCCAGTAATCCTCAGGCTCACAGTGGGACAAGCGGGTCATGCCCCCCTTATTAAATAGCCAAAAACAGCTCGCTGTCGTCGGGGGCCCCCAACCCTGCAGGGCGGTCATGGCATGCGGGAGACAGCACTTCCCGTACTTTCACATCAACACAAAAAAGCGCCATAACCTGCTTCTGGACAAAGAAGCTTTATTTCAATTGGCGCAGGCAACAACGATGGTGAGGCACCTGACGCGTTTCGGCGAATTGCCTTCCTCAGAGGTGCATCACATGTGCAGTGCCCCAGGTGTGAGTAATGAAGTCACCTGCCTTCCTGCTGCCATACTACATGTCCCATAATCCATCAGGAGCCTCAGTAGAATACCTGTGCAGTCATAGTGATGTTCGGCCATACTGTCAGCTCCAGCGTGATGTTTGCAGGTAAGTATGGTGCTTGGGCAGACACTGGTGCACACAAGTTCTCTGTTGTAGCCCCACAATGTCCATAAGGCGCTATGTCCAGAACGCGCCAAGCAGAGGCATCAGCCTCACTCAGCTCCCTTTCTCGCCTTTCACTGCAAAAATCGCCAGTAATCCTCAGGCTCACAGTGGGACAAGCGGGTCATGCCCCCCCTTATTAAATATCCAAAAACAGCTCGCTGTCGTCGGGGGCCCCCAACCCTGCAGGGCGGTCGTGGCATGCGGGAGACAGCACTTCCCGTACTTTAACATCAACACAAAAAAGCGCCATAACCTGGTTCTGGAGAAAGAAGCTTTATTTCAATTGGCGCAGGCAACAACGATGGTGAGGCAACTGACGCATTTTGGCGAATTGCCTTCCTCAGAGGTGCATCACATGTGCAGTGTCCCAGGTGTGAGTAATGAAGTCACCTGACTTCCTGCTGCCATACTACATGTCTCATAATCCATCAGGAGCCTCAGTAGAATACCTGTGCAGTCATAGTGATGTTCGGCCATACTGTCAGCTCCAGCGTGATGTTTGCAGGTAAGTATGGTGCTTGGGCAGACACTGGTGCACACAAGTTCTCTGTTGTAGCCCCACAATGTCCATAAGGCGCTATGTCCAGAACCCGCCAAGCAGAGGCATCAGCCTCACTCAGCTCCCTTTCTCGCCTTTCACTGCAAAAATCGCCAGTAATCCTCAGGCTCACAGTGGGACAAGCAGGTCATGCCCCCCCTTATTAAATATCCAAAAACAGCTCGCTGTCGTCGGGGGCCCCCAACCCTGCAGGGCGGTCGTGGCATGCGAGAGACAGCAC
The DNA here is from genome assembly GCF_964204655.1 of Triturus cristatus. Classification (NCBI taxonomy): domain Eukaryota; kingdom Metazoa; phylum Chordata; class Amphibia; order Caudata; family Salamandridae; genus Triturus; species Triturus cristatus. The sequence continues at coordinate 257,534,530 of NC_140586.1, forward strand.
TTCCCGTACTTTAATATCAACACAAAAAAGCGCCATAACCTGGTTCTGGAGAAAGAAGCTTTATTTCAATTGGTGCAGGCAACAACGATGGTGAGGCACCTGACGCGTTTCGGCGAATTGCCTTCCTCAGAGGTGCATCACATGTGCAGTGTCCCAGGTGTGAGTAATGAAGTCCCCTGCCTTCCTGCCGCCATACTACATGTCCCATAATCCATCAGGAGCCTCAGTAGAATACCTGTGCAGTCATAGTGATGGTAGGGGTAGAACACTAGAGGGAGGGCCTAAATTTGCACAGTTATTTTGTCCACTGATTGCTGTAGGGTCCGCACCATCCTAATCAGTGTTGCCACCTGATGTTCCAGCCCTGCCAGCCTCAGTATTACATTGGCATTGTCCTTCAGGGACTGCTTCTGGTAGTATGTTGGCTGTGCTGGTGGGGTATTGACCGGCTGTGGTGCCACTTGTGGAGGTGCTGGAGGGTCCTGCTACTGTACCAGCAGGGACAGTCCCACTTCTGCCCTGGTGCTTTCCAGGGCCTGTGTTTTCTGGTCCCGAGGTGGTGACTTCCAGGCCCCTGCTGCACTTGCCTGTTCATACTTGTGGCCCATGCACATGAAGGCCTTGGCCATGTGCCCAATGTAGCAGTACCTCTCCAGGCGACTCCAATGATTACGTTCCTGCTCAAGGGTCATGTTGTCGGTTGGAGAGGAAGGACATATATGCACCAGGACAAGCTGAAAGTTTCCACGTTGTCATCAATTACATGCATGAATTACTATTAGCAGCACAAGTGGCATGTCCAGCCAAATATAAGACATAAATGGGAAACAATCATGAACAAACGTCATAGGAGGCAAGTACTTCCCATAAAGTTACAATGCAAATTTACTCAGGTAGTTACCTTGTAGGTACAGGACATGGCAGTGTCTGGTCTCATAAAAGTAGACCCATGTGCATATTAAGACAGAATCTGCATAATGATGTTGTGTACACATGGTCCATCTAGGTACTCCCTGGGGGTTGTCAGGCAGCATGCATGTGGGTAAAATCAATGGCCAATCACCTATGTGAAGCAATTAATGTATAACAAGTACACATATTGTGCCTCTGCAATGCTTCTCTGTTCTGGCAAATACGCAAGCCCACACACATTGCACCATATATTCACACTGTGCCAGGTAGCTGAAACCTAAACGGAGTGTGGCTAGCTACCTCCAAATCAACAGACCTTTTGGACACTTGTCCATGAATGACACATGGACATACCGGAACACTTTAACCTAGATCACATAATGAAAAGCTACTGATAGCATGTGTTGCTTTAACTGATCAAGAGTCTGGCCATAAATATCAGTACGGATTGTTACCTAGATGCACATCAACTCACACGTAATCTGTGTGATGATTGTGTGCGTGCATGCTGTAGATCTCATATGTATGATGCTGTACTACAGGTACATGTATGGATCATAAAACAATTTGCTGTTTGAGTGGCATGAATGTCTGACATGCCTTCATTCATTTAGACTGTACCAATTTTGGCAGGGTGGGGGGATGTAATCTGCAGGCATGTGCATGGTATGATGTGAATTCACAATGTGAGGACATATAAGTTAGAAAACATGTTTACTGTACACATGTAAACATTAAATGCGCTGTTGACAAATGGAAGTATGGCCTGTGATATGTGGTACAACCCAACCACACCTGTGTCCTGCGCAATGTTGGAGTTAGTCAAACATACTGTGTCAGGGAAATTACAGCCTATCCCACGAAACATTTTTGTCACATATTTCTGATTGCATATTGGCACTTTCTGTCATCATTATCATCATCATTAGTCTTTATCTGGTGTCTTGCACAAAAACCATTAAAGCACACATTAAATACAAATGAGAACGTCCTCAAATAAAACGTACCACTTAAAAATAGAAACTTAGGCTAAATATGGAAGTCAAGGTACAGAGAACACCAGATTCACACAGACAAAACAAAGTAAGATGAGATAGCCCGGATAAAAACAGCTCTTCACATCACATAAAACAGCAAAAAAGTGCAGGACATTGTAAAGTGCATTGTGCCATGAGTATTATATTAAGAACGCACTAATTAATCACAGCTAGATGTAAGCCTGACTGTAGATTTTTAAAAACTAAGCACATAAAAAACTGTACTACCCGTGAGCATTAATACAAATCTTTAGCTTGCCTAAAATTGGCCTTATTCTAATTCGGAATGATAAAAGAGTTCCTGGGTAGATCATAAAAGCTGCAGAACATCAAAAAGTGAAGCATATCCTGTGGAGACCTACCGTCGCAGCCACAGGGCAACAGACTCTATCCCTTGCACTGGCCCCTTCGGTCGGCCGGAAGAAGATGGGAAAGGTCGAACCAGAACCTGCTCAATAAAAAGCGATTTTATGAATTAACAAACCCTAACAAGTAAGGTCTGTTCATCTGCGTGGTTCTTAACATGATTAAGAGACATACACTAGGCTTCTATAGCTCCTTATCCTCCCTGGCTGCTAGCTGGTCTCTAAAAAAGGCCGCCTTGATTCTGACAAGGTCTTTCTCATTACTGGATTCTGGATTAAAAAGAGGTTTGCTCTCCCCAGATTCACGAGGCTTTCCCTGATGTATTTAAGTCATGAAATATGGGAGGCATGATCAAGGGCCAAAGAGTCCTTTAAGATCAATTTATTTCATTAAATTCCCATGCTAATCCAGATTTTTAACCATAATAAAAGAGGGTGAAAAGCTAGCAAGTCAGTAAGATAGACCATACCAAGTTCTTCATGTACAGTTTAGGTGGGTGTACCCTGAGGTATGGCTAGAATCTGTCTCAAAAAGATGTTTTTGACAATTTGGAGATCATCAAGGGTGGTATCACAGATTTCCCTATCATACAACATTGTTGTGATGCACTTGGCCCTGTAGAGCTGCAATATTGCCCAAACCGGTCTTTTGCCTAATCTAGAGGCAAAATTAAAAATAGCCGCATTTGCCCGAGGGAGGTCGCTTTTCTTACACATTTTTAGGGTCCACCAATTCATCTTGGCATCCAACAGAACCCCAATTAAGAAAAGACACTTGTCCAAGGGACAGGAGTGGACCCGACCTTGAAGGTATAGGGCCTACTTGAACGGGCACCTACTTGCATCACATAGGATTTGGAGTTGTTGACCAACAGATCCTGCTCTTCCATAAATTAAGCAAAGGAGTTTAGCAGCATTTGTAAACCCCTCTCAGTCCTAGCCATCAGGACGGCATTGTCTGCATAAAAGAGGACTGGAAGGCCACGCCGGCCCACGTGAAGATAATCCACCTTGGTCTCCAGTAATATCTTCTCTAGATTGTTTACATATAAATTAAACAGAAAAGGGTCCAAAATGCTACCCTGTTGCACCCCTGTCTGTATGGGGAACAGGCGCTTGACCTTAAACTCATTGGCGTATCTGGCCTCCGCCTTCATATCTCGATGGAGATCTTGTAGGAAGAAAATGATGTCCCTGTCCACCCCCATAGATAGCAAGGTCTGCCACAACTTGCTCTGACGCTTTCTGTCCATAATATGGGTGTGAGACATCAGAACAAAATACCAACATTTGTTTTTGGGGCAGGAGATGGCACAGGTGCCAGAAGCATCCACACCATATCTGCCACAACAATTTCACAGCATAGTAGGAGCCATCCATCATGTGAGCCTGCATAAACTGAAAATGATTTAACATAGCACTTTGGCCCTGTCAATTGTACATGCAACTCTGCCCTACTTCTGTTGGCAATTTGCAAATGACTGAATCATCGAGGAGACCAACCTGCTAATGAAAATCAATTAGGTAAGTCACATTTTGTGACCCATTCCCACTAGCTGGAATCTCAAGGATAGGGACCTGCAAATTCCAGCAGCCTACCATACCAGTAACTGCATTTCAAAAGTAGAAACATTTTTTTTTTTTAAAAAGAAGCCCTATTTCCTTTGAGCAAATGGTCTCTTTTAAATGGGGCTGCTTGAAGAAAAAAAAAAGCTTTCATTTTTTAAAAACATTTCAGTGTGAGTTGATACTCATTCCTTGGACCCCTGCCTACTACCCCTAAAACTGCAACCCTACTTTGCAAAGGTGAAGGGGCTGCACTGGAATTCCAGTTGCAAACCCTTGATAAATATGCTGCCAATTTGCAATTTGAAAGCGACACCCACAACATGCCCCTTCCAAATTGGAAACCCATTTTAGGAGTTGGCAAAAACGTTTTTTGCATCTGCCTCTTTTTAACACATTAGTTGGAACAAAGACAGCCTTCATATCTCACCCTCATTGGAGGATTCCCGATCAACAAACTGTGCACCTGCTGGAAGAACACCTCACAGCTACCATAAAACATCACCTGTTATCAACAGGAGGCAACATTTCAAGGAAGGCACTAGCTGATTCCAGCTGTGCAAACACACATTTCTCCTCTATGTAATCCAATTTCAGCTTTGCCAGGAATCTCACTGATGCGTTGATGCCTCTTAGCATTAGCCCTCATCTCACTTCCATAGCAGCCTTTTCCCTCAGTAGTCTTTCATCAATCAGACCAGTGAAGACAAGAGGTCTGTCCTCATTTAACATCACCATGGATTTCATGATCACTGCTGTCAACTCCTTTTTCCCTCAACTCTTCAATTATCAAGGTCACCCCTACATTGTTGACTCTCTTCATATTGCTAGTTACTGCGCTCCATGGCAGTCAAATTGCACTGCACACTACCTGGTGTCAGCTATCAGGGCCAGAAAATCACCTAGGACCCCTCTCATTTTTGCCAGCTTTTGTTCCACATTTACTCACACCAGGTCACTCACCACCTTTAGGCATGTCCCTTACACAGGTTTTCAAGTAAATCAGGCGTCGTAGCACACCAGGGAGGCATTCGGCCTCTCTGGTGGGAACCCGATGATGAAGCATGTCACCAACCAGGTTGGTGAGTGAGCTTACAAGAGATGTCACAGAGAAGATACAGTAATTTTGTAAAGAGTCTAGAGGAAGGAAAATGGATAGCCTGCCATAGACCTTTCAAATGGCGAGGAGATTATGGCAAGAAAGTGAGCCCTGCAGTGATCAATATTAATCCCGTAGGCTGACCTAGCTGTAAAATCAGAATTCATTGAAAAGGCAGTGAGTGAGTTTGAAGAGAAGCTGGAGGGGCTAGCTAAAAAGGTGTTGGTCATAGAGAAGGAACTGATGCAGATTGTGAAAAGAATCCTTGGAGTGGAAAATGAGATCAAGGAAATTAGTGAGGAGATGTAAGATTTGGTGCCCTTCAAGTCTAATGTATTAAAGCACATTACATTGATGTAGTGAAAGCAACTTGAAAACCCGTGTAGAGGGACATGCCTGAGGGTGGTGGGTGTCCTGGTGTTAATAACTGTGGAACAAAAGCTGGCAAAAAGGAGAGGGGTCTTAGGAGATTTGCTGGCCTTGACAGCTGAGGATGATATACACAAGGTAGTGTGCAGTGCAATTTGGCTGCCATATAGCGGAGGAATTAGCAATCTGGAGAGAGGCAACACTCTGGTGGTGACCTTGATAACTGAAAAGTCGAGGGAAAAGGAGTTGACAGCAGCGATCATAAAATCCATGGTGTTGTTACATGAGGACAGACCTCTTGTCTTCACTGGTGACGAGAGACTACTTAGGAAAAAGGCTCCTATGAAAGTGAGTTGAGGGCTAATGTTGAGAGGCATGAGAGCATCAGTGAGATTCCTGGTGAACCTGAAATTGGATTACCTAGAGGAGAAATGTGTGTTTGCACAGCTGTACTCGGGTAGTGCATCCCTTGAAATTTTGCCTCCTGCTGATAGCAGGTGATGGTTTGTGGAAGCTGTGAGATATTCTTCCAGCAGGAGCACAGTTTTTTGATCGGGATTTCTCCAATGAGGGGGAGATATGCAGGCTGACTTTGTGCCAACTAATGTGGGAAAAAAAGCCAGATGTAAAAAAAGTTTTTACAAACTCCTAAAATGAGTATTCCAAATGCTTAATAATTCACAATTTGAAAGGGGCATGTTGTGGGCGTCCCTTCCGAATTGCAAATTGGCAGCATATTTTTCAAGGGTTTGCAATTGGAATTCCAGTGCAACCCTTTCAACTTTGCAAAGTCGGGATGGCAGTTTAGGGGGGAGTAGGCAGTGGTCCAAGGAACAACTGTCAACTCACACTGAAATGTTTAAAACACTTAGGGCCCGATTCACGGAACAAACTTAAGACAAAATCCTAAACTTAGTACCATTTTGGTATTCACAGAATGCACTTACTACTTCTGGTATTCACAGAATGAACTTACTACTTTTGCGATTCACAGAATAAACTTACTACTTTTGCTATTCACAGAATGGATTTACGACTACTAACTTTACGTCCGCACTCGGGCCGGAAATTCCGGCCCGGAGGCGGAGCTTCCGGCCCGGAGGCGGAGCTTCCGGCCCGGAGGCGGGGCTTCCGGGCCAGAGGCGGAGCTTCCGGCCCAGAGGTGGAGATTTTGGCCATGGTTAAATCTCCGCCACTGGCCGGAATCCCCACCTCCGGGCCGGAAGCTCCGCCTCCGGGCCGGAAGCCCCGCCTCCGGTCCGGAAGCCTTGCCTCCCGGCCGGAAGCTCCGCCTCTGGGCCGGAAGCTCCGGCCCGAGTGCGGACGTAAAGTTAGTAGTCGTAAATCCATTCTGTGAATAGCAAAAGTAGTAAGTTTATTCTGTGTATCGCAAAAGTAGCAAGTTCATCCTGTGAATACCAGAAGTAGTAAGTGCATTCTGTGAATACCAAAATGGTACTAAGTTTAGGATTTTGTCTTAAGTTAATTCTGTGAATCGGGCCCTAAATCTTCTTTTTTTTAAGCAGTCTTATTTCCTTAAAGAAAATAGGGCTTCTTTTTTTTATTTTTCTAATTTTTAAATGCAGTTACTGATACAGAAGCCTGCTATCCCTTGCAGGCCACCATCCCTGAGATTGTGGCTAGTCGTATTGGGTCACAAATTGTGACCTACTTAATTAATTTTCATTAGCAGGTTGGTTTCCTCTATTATTCAGTAATCTGCAAATTGACCCATTAATGCATAGGCTGGTTTGAAAAAAAAATACTTGCTGCAAAAAGAAGAATCACAAATTGAGCCCACTTTTTGAGACCAGTATCCTAACTCATCTGGCCCAGTGCTTTTTATCTTACCAGTTTTACCGCGTCACTCTAACCCTTCCTCGCCACCCATCCTATGTAGACCAGTTGAGTAATAGTATGGGGGTGAGTGGTTTTTATGTCTACACTGACTTCCTATGCTAAAGTAGAAGAGATACATTTGCAATAAATGAGTGATGGAGTGCAGTAAAACAATTTTCTTTTTAAAAAAAAGGTCAGTTGGTTCTCTTTTCTATTTTTACACAGTTTCCAAAATATGATCTGTTTTATCCTAACCTTAGTTTTTCACAGTAGTGTTCCTGCCACTGCAAAAAAAAGGATGGAAATGTACACCCCTTAGTTACATCTACTGAGCTGATTTGTTAGAGGGCGCATAACATGGCATAACATAGCTTAACATCACATAACAACATATGCTGGATGGTGAGCTTTGAAAGTGGTGAAACATGGCACTTTTGTATGAATTTTAATGAGCATGTGAGAAATAGGGTGAAATAGGTTATAATTGAAACCACATAGTCACATAACTGTGTTAACAAGCACTGAAAGGTAACTCATTAATCATTGCTGTACTTTCATAGTTTTCCACGTAAACACGACCCACTCCAGGTGTGTTGCAGGTTCTCCTGCATTAAGAATATTTCGAAAAATGGTGTCAAAATAGTGCGTTTTTCAAGATGTCACTGAAAAAAAAACCCTTAAAACCTACAAATTAAACGTGTTGGTAAGTAAATGCCATTTACATGGCCTCTAATTTACCACAGCATCAAGCTAAAATTTTACATTTAATTCCCTTTCATTTTTCCTTTCTGCCTGTTTCTGAATACATTTTACAGTACATGTTATAACTGATAATCTATTTAAACAGAGGTAGAGTGAGGAAAATATATAGATTATACAATCTCAGGCAGTACATTACGAACCTAGACAGATTTTACAGGCTCATACAGCAGTCCTCAGACAACAGTACTTCTTACCACTCAAGTATGTGCTTTAGATGTGTATTTGAAAATTCAGGAATTGTGTCCCCAGATATCTGTTTGTAGTTTCTATCGAATAACTACTTTTTTTCTTGGAATAATAATCTTGATTCACAAATACAGGCTTGCAAATTTCATTAAAAAAACTATTTGTAGCTTGAAATACCACCTTTTTATTTTTAAGGAACAGATGCTCAGCATCCAACATCACTTTATAGTTTCCATCAAGCTCTCACATGTCTACTACCATAAATGGATAAGGATGCCTATACTGAACTGCCACGTCACCTCTGCACCCCAGTTTCAACCTTCCTGCACAACGTTCTGGGATACTTCAAGATGGCATCACTCAGGAGTCACTTGCCACTCGTGCTCCAAGGATCTCAGCTCCATCCCTTGCTGACATCACCACCAGGGCTTACCACAGCAAACCTTCAAAAGAGCCGACCTCTTGGGTAGGCTCCAGGGTCTAGGCTTCCTCCCTTTGCTTAGTGGTCTTGTGCCAGCCCACTTTCAAGCACAGAATACCAGCTGACTGATTGATGCAGAGCAGTCAACCACCCCTTCCTGCTAAGGAGCTGACCTTATCAAGGTGAATTGCTCCTTTTGTGGGCGGAGGCCTTTGTTCTTGCTGCTGGAGAGAAAAGTAATTAACTCAGCCCAGCAAGGTGACAAAAGGCCTAGGCTCTAATCCTGAGCTGAGCCAGAAAAACATGACATTCCTGAATGACCCAGAAGCTGTACACTATGACTTTGGACTTTACAGAATTGTTCTTTTCAGACAGGTTACACCTCACATTGGTATAATCCTGGTGTCTTTAGACCAAGGGGAAGTAGAGCTGCACTATACAGCAGTATTTCTTGTATAATGGAGGGACACTGATGTTTCCTATCTGTATACACCTACATTATCAGGTGTAGACCAGGCCAATACCCAACCCTGCAGAGTTCCTTCTGCCCCAGGTTACCTATGCAGAGTTCCTGGACTGCACATGACATGAGACTTCCACGAGAAGTCCTCATACATATGCACATGTGTGTGCACACATGTTCACATGTAACTAGCCAAGTGCCTCTTACTCTTGCTGTGTCTCAGCAGCCTTATCTTTTAAAGGCGGACACTGGCGGTAAACGCACGCAGTCCATGTTACCATGAGTTTACCGTGGGTGAGTTACAGGTTATGAGGCTCCCCACAGAAAAGGGTAAAAAACCAGGGTATCAAAGAGCAAAACATCCGGGTGGATTAGACTGGCAGAACCACCTTCTCACACATGCCATGTATCATCCTCTCATGATGTGGATGCTCTCAGTGTGCCAAGATTTACCACTATACATTAGAGTTAGCTGAATGTGAATAAAGGACCTGCGAACCATCATGCAATGGATTCCTCAATATTCCAGAAATTAACACATTTATTTAATATGAATTGAATAAAAAAAAACACTGAAACTCACTAGATATGGTTAGCTCCACAAATCATACCTCTCATAACAGTCATGCAAATCTTAACTCACACAACATATGCAGTTCTCTTGTCCCCACCATGATATGACAGATGTAACTACAAATGTCTTTAAAGATATACAAATCAATTTACTTATCACAGTAGCATTAACTCTATCAATGAGACAACTATGAATAGTATTATTAATCGTTTCAGTATGATGTTGTCCTTTTGAGTGTTACATTGCATTTAGTGTACAAGTGATGGTTTTCAGAGCAATCAGACTTGTGTCTGATTGTAGGGACTTCTGATAACAGCATAAGGTGTGGTAGCCTGCATAAAGAAAGTACAGATGATAGATTTTCCAAAGCCTGTGTGAATGCTACATTTGTTTCTGGGCTTTTTATGTGTTTTTGTTTCTTTTAATTTATTTGTCCTAATTAGTTGCAAAATTTAAAAAATGGCAATAAGTAGGCTGAGCATGTAATATGAAATGACATTTCCTAATTTTTCTTGAATTTTCAGTTCAAAACCACACTTACTAGCAATAAGCATGCTTGCTTAAAAAGTGAATCCTATTGCCAATGGTGGTTTGTTTTGCTAATCACATTGGTACCACTAAACAAATATGCATTGAATCTTAAAACGATTTTTTCATTTAGTTGAGTCTGCTATGTTTTGCACACATTGGTCATTGGTGGGGAAAGTTATAAAGGGATAAACATAATTCATACATTTTAATTTGCAGAGGGAAAATGTACAAAACTTTGCAGGAGATTTTACTGAAGAGAATGATGGCCACCACATCACCAAACATGGCATAAAGGCAGATGCCAAATAACTTCTTTGTGATTTTTGTGATTTCATGCATATCCATCCAGTACTTTTGAGAAATTTGCTAAAAGGAAAGATGACATAAATGTATGCCTTTATCTAGATGGTAAGTTTTCCGAGTTTAGCAGGTGACTGCAGCCATCTGGATCTTCACCAGAATGTTGAACGTGTATGAAAAATTGATAATTTTGCAGTGATAATGATTTTTTCAGACCTGTGAGCCTTTACAAACAGTTTGGCTCCAGTTATGGAGAACATTTCTGTTGACCCAACTGGACGATCGTTCAGCACCTGTCCCCAGAGCTCCATGGGTATACTTGAAGGCCATATCCTGTGGATTACAAGGTCATGAGGAAGGATAAAAGGATTGGGCCAAAGATCAGACCATTTAACGAGTTGCTGATGGGTTTGGTCAAAGGCAATGCCCGCTAGAGGTCTGATTTAAGTGTGTGTATCAGTTCTTACTGGTCCAAAAACCATGGCTAGTGAGAACCAGTTGGCCACAGTCACATGCCTACTCCAGTGGGCATTTAGGGTTGCACACAGAATGACTTGATAGCTGTTGGCCATAACTCCAAGCCTTGCTTAATTGGTACTAGAATGGGAATGCCCTGTGCCTAGTGCTATGTTGAGCACTCCTTTAAGCCGTACTTGAAGCTGTGTTACTAGGCACATGGAAAGACAGCATGATGGAAGTAGCATTCCTGGGTTAATCAGACTGAAGAGTTGACATATCCAGTCTCCTACTCACTTTCACTCTCTCCCTCACCCACATTTCTTTCACTACCCAAAACAGACTTCAGTTTCAGCACATGTTGTGGATAGTAAACTCCGGCATATGGGCGAACGGAGTTGAGTCACTAATTAAATAAATAAAACGAAATACATTGTGCACTGCATCGCAGATTTGGCGTTGCAGTGCGCGCAATGTAATTGGTTTTATTTATTCTATACAACTCTGTTCGGCCGTATGCCGGAGTTTACTACCCCCCACATTGCCCCTCCCCCACCCCGCCTCACCGCAGCACTCCCTTGAGGAGCCGCCACTGGCTCCCAACCACCAACGTGCCAGGAGATGCAGGTGTGGCCTCTCATCGCAAGGGGGAGGGGCCTCCTACCACTGGCGCTTAAGTGCTCGACAATCCCTCAGCGTGGCCAACAATGGAAGCTGTCTTGGTGGTACACTACCCCACTGGACCACAGAGACACTAAGGGACTCACTCTCCCACCCACCAATGGGCCAGGAGGCCCAGGTGCAGCCTCTCATCCCAAGGGGGCGGGGCATCATACCACCAGCTCTTAAGCGCTCGACAATCCCAAAGTGCAGACAATGCTAAAAGCTGTCTTGGGGGTACACCAGGGCCTTAAGTGGGCCAGGTCTCACAGGGTCTAAGCACCAGCAGTTTTTTAATGGAGCCACGTAACGGGTCTCTATCGGGCTCTGTTTTATGCCCTGGCACAAGCGGTCTTTTTTTTTTTCCGGACTGCAGTGACAGCAGGCACATCGTTGTGCCCGTGCTCACACTGCTCACTTCTCACTAGTGGAGAAGTTACGGATTAACGTCATGCCAGGTGAGCGTTGTAGGGGAATGGAAATCTTTTAAAGAGAGTCATTTTCTCTCTGGATTTCCCTTCTCTTTTTGAAACTAAGGGGCAACAGCATTGTTGTGGTGTCACCAGGGCTTTAAGTGGAAGCTTTTTCAATATTACATACAAGCCATAGTTTCCGCTTACTTATCGTTATCTTAGGCAACTAACCATTGACAAAGCCAATAGTCCTGACTTGCTGTAGGTATGATGTTACTTGTTGTATCATATATCTGGATGCAATAACAGAAACAGCAAAATACAAGTCGGTCGGCACACTATGCTAAGCACAGATTTTTAGCTTACCTTTTTTAAGCCACGCCCTTAAATACATTGGCCACGCCCCTTTGAGAGACCCTCCAGTTTTTTCATCCCACTTAAAGCCCTGGGGTACACTATCCCAGTGGAACACAGAGATGCCAGGGGACTCACTCTCCCACCCACCAATGCGTCAGAAGATGCAGGGGCAGCCTTTTGTCCTAAGGGGGTGGAGCCTCCTACCCCTGGCTCTTAAGCACTTGACAATCCAGCAGCGCGCGCAACACCGAATGCTGTCTTGGGGGTGCAATACCTCGTTGGACCACAAAGACACCAGAGAACTCACTCTCTCGTCACCTAATGCCCCAGGAGGCACAGGTGCAGCCTCTCGTACCTAGGGCCTCCTACCACCGGCTCTTAAGCGCTTTACAATCCTGCAGCACGGTACGCACATGGGCCACACCCGTGTGAAGCCCAGGCCAAGGGTGGGCCCACCTGCACCTGTCCATGGTCAAACGAAATTGGGCTGGACCACCCATCTAAGTCTGTTTCCTTAGAGGGAGTGACAATTCTATCAGCCTATACTCAGATTACTCAGCTCTTGTTACTTACTTGAGTGGGGGGCTCCTTTACTGTTGAGAAATCTCTGTGTAGCTAGGAGCTGGGCGGGCTTGGCCAAATTGGTTGTAGTGTGTACGTCTGCATGAATCAATCTTCATATTCCCCTGAAAGCATTTAAACAACGATATCCCGGCACTCCAAAGTTACAGTTGCAATTTGTGTTGGTTATTAACCACAAAAGCATAGAACAGAATATTAATAATGAGACTGGCTACAGAACAGATTAGGTCCTCACAGTAATATGTAGAAAAAAGGATAATTTAATTGCGAATTTTTACAAAAATAGGAAGGAATCGCAATCATGAGTACACTTCAGAAATCCCTAATACAGTGGGTAACAGTCAATATTTCATGAAAAGAGACCATGCAGTCTCCAAATCTTAGTCCAGATGGATAACAGCCGACACGTGTTTCGTCACGTATAGTGACTTCCTCAGGGCTACAGAAAAAATATCAAAATCTTAATTGACTGAGTAGAATACATCATGCGATTAATACATTCACTTTTCTAGTTTTTACTAATCTTAAAAAACTTATTATTATAAAATTGGAGATTCATAGAATAAAGAATGGGAAAAAAAGAGAAACCCAAGAGAGAAAGAATTTTTTTTAAATTAAAAGAACCTACTGAGTATGAAGCAAGCCAAAGAAGTGATATCTAGCGATCAGAAATAAGTAAGAAAAGAAAGCAGTATAGAGAAAAAATTATTGTTTATCCCATCACCATACCAAGTGTGAAAAAAGTGGGTCATTTAATAAGAGTAACTAGGTAAGTATCCCAAGTCAAGCATAGGTACTAACCTTTTATTATAAGTTAGTAGAGACAATATGAGTAACAGTCGTTTGTTTAAACTTGTTCCCAAAGATATTTCCAAAACTCCAATCAAGAATAAGGGAGATTCTGTATAAAGTTCAAAAGAGAGCTACATTATGGATAGACAAAAAAACAGAGAACCAATTAATGTTAATATATATAATTGGTTGAGAGATTTAAGTATTTAATTTAGAAAAAAGAGGGTAGGTCTCCCGTAATCATTACCCTTATAGTTGTTTATAAGTATTGTCTGTTTCCTAAAGAATGGTTCTGGTGTTTGTACAACTTGTCTTGAAGATTATAGAGTCTCCATCAGTTGTAACTAATATAAGTAAAAAACAAATGAAATAAGTGAAAAATTGGTATAAAAAGACAAAGAAAGACTGAGTAAGTCTAATGCATAAAAGTGTACATTATTATACCTAAGGTAGAGGAATTATAGACCAAACTGTGATGTGCTATGGTCAGAGTACTTGGTTATGTTGTCTTTTCGGATAAGTGGACATTGTCACATTCCTCGTGTGATTATTTAATTATTGGTTCCTAAATAATGAAAGAGTAATAGAAAAAATGAGATCTCCAAACACAATGATCATTTCAGTTAAAACAAGTTGTTAAAAACCCTCTTACTTCATATGGTCATTGGCTCCGCCATGCTAAGTGGGGTCAAAAAACCGGCTATGGTGAGCCCTGCAAAAGAAAATGGGTCAGGAGAAAGGATGTATTGAGATACACGAAGGTAATGTTGTTTTAAGAATATATTTCAAGCTAAGCATGACTTGGTTACAAAATAATACAAGCCATAAAAACGGAAATACATAACAGAGCAATTGGAAGCAGATAGCATAAACTATAGGAAAGTATCCATGGCTATTCAAACATAGCTGATTAAAATATTGTATGCTTAAGTTGTGTAGCTGAATGTTTCAAAGGAATTTTCCATTGCGTGATTAAGCTTAAATAAAAGGTGTTTCCTAACTCTTAATGTGCATGAGTCTTAGAAAAACAAATAGTATTATAGTCTCATGGGGCATGAAATTACATGTAAAGAATCCTTCAAAGGTCAATTGGTTCAACCTAACTCGGTCGGGGAAGAGGGACCAGTGAGCTTTATTCATAATTGTTTTCGAATTTATACGATTGCATTTTTATGCGCTAATCACGTGAAGCTTAAAGTTTCAAAACACTTCATTGAGGGATTAGGCTCGAAAAAGTGATTACTAACTTTTTTATATAAATATACATTTTAAAGAAGATGTCGTTGTGGCCTTATAGGGCATGACTTGGCATGTGAGAGATGCTTCAAGAGTTAGCTAGTTCCCTCTAACCCAGCACCAAGATGTACCAATGGACGTTTATAGATACTCAAAAAGATTGCAAGGGGTCATTGACCGATGTCACCATTTGTAAGACCTTCGCTGTGAGATGGTCCCGACTCGGAGGGTAATCAGTAGTATTGGAACCATCTAGGTAGAAACTTACCGCGTAATGTGTTCGATGCGACCGAAAAGACATCTCCCGTGTCTTCTTCACAATGAAAGACCGAAAACGGACGAGTTGCGGTTGCTTTTAAATACATAACATTGCAGAGGTGGCGCGAGAAATGCAAATGTTCAAAACACGTTAGTGAAGTTCAGTTGTTCTGTGATTGGTCACTTTGGTTATAATGTTGCCAATCAGTTCGACTAAAATAAAATAAAATGGAGCAGCCATCTTTGAAAGGTGAAGGTGCCCTCGTGTTCCTGATGCAAGTATTTAGTTGATAAACTCGAGAATGTCGGCACACTATGCTAAGCACAGATTTTTAGCTTACCTTTTTTAAGCCACGCCCTTAAATACATTGGCCACGCCCCTTTGAGAGACCCTCCAGTTTTTTCATCCCACTTAAAGCCCTGGGGTACACTATCCCAGTGGAACACAGAGATGCCAGGGGACTCACTCTCCCACCCACCAATGCGTCAGAAGATGCAGGGGCAGCCTTTTGTCCTAAGGGGGTGGAGCCTCCTACCCCTGGCTCTTAAGCACTTGACAATCCAGCAGCGCGCGCAACACCGAATGCTGTCTTGGGGGTGCAATACCTCGTTGGACCACAAAGACACCAGAGAACTCACTCTCTCGTCACCTAATGCCCCAGGAGGCACAGGTGCAGCCTCTCGTACCTAGGGCCTCCTACCACCGGCTCTTAAGCGCTTTACAATCCTGCAGCACAGTACGCACATGGGCCACACCCATGTGAAGCCCAGGCCAAGGGTGGGCCCGCCTGCACCTGTCCATGGTCAAACGAAATTGGGCTGGACCACCCATCTAAGTCTGTTTCCTTAGAGGGAGTGACAATTCTATCAGCCTATACTCAGATTACTCAGCTCTTGTTACTTACTTGAGTGGGGGGCTCCTTTACTGTTGAGAAATCTCTGTGTAGCTAGGAGCTGGGCGGGCTTGGCCAAATTGGTTGTAGTGTGTACGTCTGCATGAATCAATCTTCATATTCCCCTGAAAGCACCGGCCTTCCCGTCTACAGCTTCTTGATGATCCCTGGACTAAACACGTATGCACTATGGACAAAATTAAAGCAGTGCAAGGGCCCTCCATACCACATCCATCTCTAAAAACCACCTCCATAGATAGAATGTTACAGAGGGATATGTTGGTCATCTCAACAGAAATCGAGTTGAGCGAGAGGAGACTGTCTTTGGGCTCAAAAATATTATCCAGCTACAATAACTGATGCCAGCTGAGTCCCTGCCCCTAAGGCTGTACCCCCAGGCTTGCTACAGGCTGTGGATGGGAGTCGAGGTCAATATTTGAGCTCACCCATTGCAGCACATTCCTCTGAGGCATGCCCCAAAGTATGTACCCAGTCTTCTGTAGCAGTTAAGTGGCCCAGGCGGTTGGTTCAGAACAAATCCAAAGCAACCAGCACTCAAGATGATTCTCCTACAGTATCTCCTATTTTGGAGCAATGTACGCACAGCCTTCACGAAGAGGGTCCAGCATCCAAACCATTGTGGTTTGTACTACTGATGGAGGACTATATTACCAAAATGAAAGATATATTGTCTGCGGATCTTTTCCTAATCATGCAATTGAACAGGCAAGAGACACACATATAATGGACAGAATGCAGAACAAATCAAACATTCACCCCGGTCAAGAGATCTGGGTTAAATCCATTGTTCTTTGCTCATGATGCCACCCCAGCTTAGACCCAGCCAACAGGGGCTCAGGGATATCAAGCAATCACAGATTCCAATTCCTCAAGTTCCCAGTGTGGTGTTTAAAGTTGGCCAGGTCATTGTGTCGAACCAATCTGCAGTGTCAGCAGCCGGTAGGAGGTGCCTTGTCTCATAGAAATATACAGAACAGCCACCAATTAGACAGTCAGCTCACATGCCAGTCAGTCTACAGATATCCACCTCTGAAGTGCTAAAATGAGACCCCCAGGGGAGCCAAAGGATTGTTGCAAGGACTGTGTAGCAGGGAAGTTCTTGCTAAATGGCCACACACTAGACAAGAGACAGCCTGTGATTAACCGCCCACCCACATCCTGCCCTATGTGAAGAGGGAGGCACCTGAAGAGCTTACAAACAAATCACTGAACTGGTTGGTATGGCATAGGGATTTTCCCCTCTCCTGGGTGAACAACATTCTCTTAACTCGCAGGGTGGGATGGTTAGGACCAGGGCCAGTTAACCACCCTGGAGATTGTCTAGTTGTCAATTTTACGTCACCACAGGTGGTGCAAAGTTTGCTTTTAAACATTTAAGTAAGTGTGTAGGAGAGTCAAGTATCAACCGTTTGCCATTGGGCTACTTCTACAAATCCTTCTAATATTTTGCGCTAAATTGTAACACAAAGACACAAAAATCACAGTCATTACTGTCAATGGCTTCTACCTCTACTGGCCCTGTAAGAGATCATGTAGTAGGAAGGGGGTGTTGGGCTGCCAAGATAGGGCCCTCTTATCGATTTTAACAGGTTATGTGTTTTTAAAATATTTTATGGACAATTGTCTAAATAAACTTGTTTCTTACTTCTTCTGTAAGAGATCAGGCTGTATTTAGAGTCCCCGCATCTAACCGCTATAATGCTCTAGTGGGAGTCGATTTACTGACACACATTATGAGTACCATCACATCCGACTGATATGTATCAACCACAGAAGGAAGTAGGGGGGAAATGACTAGGTCACAGGGCATTGACAGGGAGCAGAATTACAATATTTCAACCCAAGGGTGTAGTAACCAGCAAGTAGATACAATTGAGAAACAGGTTGCGTGATGTTATGGTAACAATTCAGTAATGGTGCAAACTGGGCCACTGAAGAACAATTTGAAAATCAAACTGTCAGGGCTGAGCACCTGCCAGTCCTTAGGATGGAATATAACTTGAATCACAAGGTATGTGGGACCACCGTCCAGTCACTGATCACGTCTGATAGAAGAGAGAGGGTTGCCAAACCGAGGCAAATGATGTTTCCACCGCCTGGCCTAATTGATTTGAAGACCAGGGTGGGACATCAGGGTCAGGAAATCATAATTATTCCGATTCAAGCCAGCCAACACCCTTCACTAAACTGCTTTCCTGGTACATAGCAGGGTTAGCATCTAAACTAGATTGCCCAGAATGTGCCCGGCTCATTGATATCCATCACTTCTGCCTATTTCAGAAGACATGGTCCATTGAATAGGTGCATCAGATGGGTTATGTACATTTTAGGGAGGACGTATCGACAATGGGGAAGGGCAGACATTCAGGGGGATTAAGCACTTGGGTCAGCTCAGCGCTTACATGTAGGGTAAAGGAAATTAGGATTAGCAGTGATGACAGGGGCGATGGGTGGGGCAAGCTGCAGTGGCATCCTGGTCATGGGCCTGGCACTTATTATTTTACTAATTAAGCACTTATGCCACCACTCACCTATTGACACATTCTGATGTCAGAGGATTGGTTGCTAATCCAAATGTTAGTCCCTCAAAGCCTCCTATTTGCTTCTTCAGTAAACAGGAAGTATACCGAGAGTTTTAAGCTCTGTTTATGCTCTCTTCATGTGCTCTAAACCCCTATGACCAGTATTCAGTAGGGCAGTGGAAAGGTACCAGTAGGGGAGCAAAATATACCAGATGCTATCGCTGACTACCCCAATTGATGTCCATGTCTGCCACCCCCTTTCACTCCTTGCCACTCCCTGTTACTCCTGCTTCTCCTGGTCACCCTGGCTGTCTGGTCTCACCCTCCATCACCCATGCTTCTTGCTTGCCCAATAGCCCCTCCACCCCATTATTTTAGTTGCCTCTTCACCTGTCCCAATGCCTCCCATGATCTCTTGATGGTCCAAGTTACATCTCTCCCCATCATGGCAACCTCCACTCTCAGCCCTATATACCAGATTTAATTACAAACCTGCAGGATTAAGCCGGTAAATAAATCCTCTCTGATTTTAATATAGGACAGTTGCCTTCAAAAAGAGATATGATTAATTAATAGGCTTCCAGCCCAAATGTAGCCAACAAAAATGTATCTCATTTGTAATTTAGTAAATATTCCGAACTATACAATATTTAGCGGACAAAAATATTGTATGCAAACTGGAGGATTGATATTTTGGTCAGATGTGATTAATTAAATTCAATAGATAACATCCAATCCCAACTGGGACACCTAATAGAAAAATATCATAATATATTATGGATTTTGTACTAAATATATTTTTCAGACAGGTACTTTTTCATGTAAATTACTAGACTGCACATATGCACCTATGTGGAAATAACCAAAGAGTTTTTGGAAAGAGCAGCGTAACTGGAAAAAACAATCATAGTTTTGATCACAGATGGGGAACTGAGCTGTTGTGGCTCACTAGGGCATGCTTACGAAGGAAACTTACAGGGCTTTCCCAGAAGAGAATGGAAAATGGGCACAGTCAGTAGGTGATCAAGAGATAGGGTACAGTGAAAAACTTTTTCATTGAATTGTATCACTACTGGGGTTCATTTATGAGGTTCCTTGCGTCGCCAGAAGATCACTTTTTGTGATGTTCCGTGGCTCAGGAGCCTGCTCCATATTTACGAGGCACGGAAAAGCCACTTTTTTGGCGTACTGTTGACTCGTAAATATCTAGGTTAAAGGGGCGACCAATGGATGTTGCTGGGGGCGTTCCATGAAACATCCATGGCTTTCTGACGCTGCCCCAGATTTATGAGAAATCGTAACTCAGAGGCAGCGCCAAAAACATATGCCTCCCCATAGGAGGCATAAGGGAGGCACAAAGAGGAGAAATATCTTTATTTCTCTTTGCTTTTCCTTTTTCTATGTGTGCTGCAGAAAGAGGAAAAAGCCAAGTGTGATTGTTTTTGTGCAGGAAGGCTTCCCTTCCTGCACAAAAATAACCATCCCTGCAACGCAGGCACCCTAGAACCATGGTGCAAAGTTGCCTGCGTTGGTGCACAGCAACTAATTGTGTGCCGGCGCTGGGGAGGTTCGGCGCATTCCTGCGCTTTGCTTTAGCCATAGGGCAGCGCAGCAGGAGGGCCTACGGTGCTGCCCTACGGCAAAACCTCATAAATGAGGCCCCATGGGCCCGATTTACAAAGGTAAACTGAGACGAAAGTCTAACTTTATGACTTTCTATATTCACAAAGGGCATTTGCGAGTAGTAAAGTTAGACTTTTGTCTCAGTTTAACTTAAGTTTTGGTCACAGTTAGACTTAAGACCAAAACTTAAGCTAAACAGAGACAAAAGTCTAAGTTTAGGACTTTCGGTGCTCACAAAGGGCATTTACGAGTAGTAAAGTTAGACTTTTGTCTCAGTTTTGGTCTCAGTGAAACTTAAGACCAAAACTTAAGTTTAACTGAGACAAAAGTCTAACTTTACTACTCGTAAATGACCTTTGTGAGCACCGAAAGTCCTAAAGCTAGACTTTTGTCTCAGTTTACCTTAGTGAATCGTGTCCAATAGAAGCCCAGGGTTGATGTCCTTCAACCAGAACCTGGGCTTCTATTGGAATTCACAAGAGCATATTGTCAAGCCCCTTATCGCCACTTTAGCTGCAGTTTCCTGCCGCTAAAGCGGCGATAATGTTATCGCCATTCTTGATAATATGGCCCAAAATGTTTTTCCTAATTTCTGGTTGCCTTAATGTGGCATCATTTTGATGCAAATCCCTGTCCATCATTTTAGGTGTATAGGGATTTGTGCCAAAACCCATCAGTGGTTGTGTGGGAATGCCCAGGTTCCACATTTAAAATGCCCCTTGATGCAAAGTACCGCAAACTGCTGTTTTGCGTTCCTTTAGGCTACTTTCCAACGCATACCAGGATTTACATTGGAAAGTAAATCCCAAAATCAACACCTTTTGCCGGTATGCCGCTCTTTTGTAATGCAAACCGAATTCACAATAAAAAGATGCAAATTCATACCTGTACAGGGACTCCTAAGCAAATATGTAATGTATGACTTTTGGGAATTCACAAACTTTCCCAGTAGTAGGTCTGAAAATATGAGCCAGACATTGATTTTCCGGGCCTGCTACTGAGAATGTCATGTGACATTTGCTATTTCCGTGCACATTATAGCTACCCACTAGGGAAAGTGAACCCACAGTACAAATTCACATTTTTCTTTTTTTTGCATTGTGAAACTGCTTTGACCAGTCGCGGCTGGTGCATGTAAGCGCGGCGGGGCAGTGGAGTGTGGCGGGGCTGTGGAGCGGGGCGGAGGGAAGTCGGCAGACGATGGAGTAGGTTTTATTCATTTATTTAATTGTACCTATTCCGTCATCTGTGACTTCACTTATCTTTGCACAATTCTATGCAGTAGTGGTGTAAAATAAAACTATAGTAACAGCTGCAGCCCGTGCAGGTAAGAGCGGTGGGGCCGGGTTGGGGGGGCATTCGATAGACGACCATGAGGGAAAATGAAATAAATAATACATTTTCCCCTGTCTTCGTCTCTTGAAATCCCCCTCCCAACCCCACCGACCCCACTGCTCTTACCTGCACGGGCTGCGGCTGCGTAGTAAAACAATTTACTATTCTCAGGTATCACTTTGTGCATACCTGCCATGCAGAGCTGTAAACAAATAATTACGGCTTTATGTGGCTTGGTGAATATCTGTGGCTTGGTCCTTAATATCTGTTGGAAATCTACAAGTGCAAATTTGTCAACAGGTATGGATTAGAAATGGTAATATCCTTACCAATTGGTAACGACTACATGTGTGTTTGTGTGCATTTGAATCCTTAGCCTTTGAAGTGCATTATCATTAAGTCGTTGAAAATGAGAAAAAAATGAAAAGTTGCGTGGCAGCAGTCCATGTTCACCTCAAGAAACCTTCCAGGGAGCCGAGGACGTTTGAGGCCAGCCCAAACATAAATATTCAGCTTGGGATGACTCATTCAGAGTGCTGTATGGGATGAATTATACAAGAGCTTTCAGACAAAATGAGGACAAGCTGCGCATTGGGTACTTCCCTGCAACATGCAGGCAGAACAAACAAGAGGCCTGATGTCTGCTCTTTTTTCTATTGCTGACTACTAAATGTACAACATGGGAAGCCAAATGAAAAGTCATTCAGCAAGAATCGTATGCAATGTACTGTTTTCGTGCTGAGCAGCTTCATGCTCATGTGTTCGCCTGGCCTGGAGTCACAAAAGAAGGTTGCACTAACCATTAATGTTATATTCCTCAAACAAAGTTTTTCATTGTAGGAAACGTAGAAGGAAGAAAATATTATTCTTAATAATTTTGACCTGTGCGCTTAGTGTACCAAGCCATTTTACGGTCGCAAACCCTGCGAATCACAAAACCATAGCCATTGGATTTTTGTATATACTAAAGCCATTTAACAAGTCAGAAAATCATTTGATTTTCTAAGTGTGTTTATTGACCCAAATTGAATCGTAATTCAGGAGTGTGAAAGGTCCGCCCACTACCAGTTGTGATTCCATATGCTTTGTGATAGTGGTGTGTGGCCACAATTTTGGTTGCAAATCATTGATCAGCTATTGATACCTCAAAGGGGTTCCAGGGTTGGCTCCTCCACTATGACGGAGGAGCCTCGCTCCACTGGTGAAATGCTGCAGGCAGAAGAAAAATAAAATGACAATAAAAATATTTTATTGTCATTTTATTTTTCACTTAGTGAGTCTGGAGAGGGGCGGGTCATGTCTCGGCTACAGCAGCAGGGGAGGAATGGTTTTAAGTACTGAAAGTGCGCATGTTGGTTTGGTGCCCGTCCACATCGACATGCGCACTTTGATATCTCCAGGCTGTTCCTGGGAGATATCATCAGTGCGCAGGGACACAAGCTCCCAGTCCCTTCAGGAGTGTTAAACTGGCCCACTCCACCCAATCCCAGCACTTCTCTCATGCTGCAAGTAATTCAGTGAGAGAAGCACTGGGATTGCATAGGGAGTCCGGGATCCTCTGCACCTTGGGAGTGTAGTGCCACAGAGCAGAGGAGCAGCGCGGCGCGGCGGGGGAGCAGAAGATCAGGCAGCCGGCAGCAAAAAGTAAGTGTGTTTTTTTATTATTATTTTTTACCCATGTTGCCCCCCCAAGTCGGATTGGCAGCAGCCACCGCTGAGGGGGTGATATCTGATTTGGAAAGTAGAAGCTGTCCCCATGCGGCAGCTTCCCCTTTGGGAATCATGATAGCATTATCAAGAGGAACTTGTTCTCTGCCATGTATTGACAAACAGGACTTATTTTTTTAAAGTGCACTAGTTTCTTTAATGGACATGGGCAGCTTCCTGGTTGGAATTGTAAATGCAGGGGCAGAGGTCTGTTGTCCTTTGCAAGCATCCGTCCCTGCATGTGTAGCCATTCACAGGGGTCTCAAATTGTAAACTACGTAGATGCTAATCATTAGGAAGGTCATTTGTGACCCATCTGAGCTGGGTTCCTTAAATAAAAATACAGAGTACCTAATAATGGTGGCTAGAAATATAGAAGCATATCATTTTCAAAGGTAAGTTGGTGTTGATGGAAATCCACAGCTAAGTTATAAGCTAAGGGTCCACCAAATGTGGACCACTAATCGACCCAGGATTCCTTACCCTGAGTTACTGATACTATGGGGTATATTTACTAGCAAATGTCAGAGCGCAGAGCTGGGCCAAATTTGGGAGCGCCGTGCTATGACATTTTGAAAACGCAGGGATGCGCCACTTTTACTACAATACGGAGCACCCCTGTGTTTTCGCTGGTGCTAAAATCAGCTGCCTAGCACCAACGCACCATAGTTGAAGGGTGCCTGCGTTGCAGGGAATGATTGTTTATGTGCAAGAGGGTTTCACTTCCTGTACATAAACAGTCCATAAAGGCTATTTGTTATTTCTATGCATTCTGCAGCACACATAGAAGTATCAAATCGTCACTATTTAGTGATTGTTTATATGCTGAAAGGGACATCTTCCTGCATCTTCCTGCACATAAACAATCATTAATGGATTTTTGCTCTTTGTATGTGTGCTGCAGAATGCAGAACACATAGAAAAGGCAAAAATGTAGAGAAATAAAAGCATTTGTCTTTCTGCGCCATTCTAATGCATGCTCTTGCATGCATTAGAAAACATGGAGGCAAGGACTTAATATAGCAAACAATAGGAAATATTGTTAAAAATATTGAATTATGTTGCCTTTTAAATAATGTAAATTTACATAAATGTTTAATCTTAACAAATTATTCAAAATGTATAATTAAATACTTTAATAGCATACAAATTAATAGTTAACTTAGTTAATAGTCAACTTAAAAAATACATTACATTTTGTAACGTTCATTATAAATTAAAATATAGATTACATTAATTAAACACAACATTTAATTACATTTGTTAAATATGTATTAACATTTCCAATTAGAGTATTTTTATTTAATTTTGTATAAACACAATTAATATGTATAAAATACATTCCTACATATAAATTATGTAAGTATTTAATAAGCCTTTATTTTGAAAGGTAATGTGCTTTAACATTTTATTTTATTTGTTCCCGGTAAGCATTATTACTTTAATTTATTTTTCATTTATATTTTCCAATAAAATAAATAAAATACTTGTATTAAATAAGTCATGAAATGTAACTATTATCCCAATTCTTTCCCGTAGGGAAATCTCATACATGGCGCAGACATCTCCACCAAGGTGACGGAGATTTTCATCGACATGTGAAAAGTTACATGAATATTAACTTCACCCATAAATTTAGCTCCAACCCTGGTTACAAGTGGTGGAGACATGCAATACTTTAGAGTAAATTTGCACTCAAAAACAATGAATAGACAAAAGTAGTAAATTTACACCAAAGTAAAAGAGTAAATGTACACATTCAGATTTGCTCACACATAAATTTACCTTTGTGTATAGGCCTGTGTGCGTGATAAAGTACTTACCTCAAATGATACATTCAGTGGATGAAACCTACTAAACTGGATTGGAAAAAAGGCCTTGTAATCCTCCAGACTGTTGATTTTGAATTGCAAACTAGCAGGTTATCCCTCATTATTTTGGGAAAACTCAGAATAAAGGCTAATTATGAGACCTCAAAAAATCTGAACCTCGTAGTATCAAACTTTTTTTAACTACATTTATAAGCCTGTAATGTTGATTAGTAATGTTAAATAAAGGTGAAAGAATGATGCATCTATCTTTTATTGCACCCTGATTACACTGGGCCCAGTTCTCAAAGGTGTTTACACACTAAACTGAAACATAAATGTGGATTAACAAGGGTGTATGTCACTAATTTCACTTCCTGATTCACATATGCATTTAGGATTTTGTCAAATCGGCAGATTTTCCACCATCCTTAGGTTCTGGTTGTGAATGGGAAAGGCATTGTCTCAATGGAGCTGCCAATCACATGTAGGTAACTTCAGCTGCTTTTATTATGGTGCCTGAATGTTTTAGCTTGATTGAGCTAGCCTCATATGCTCATGAGTATATTTGTTCTCATCTGCTTGATGTATTGTATATATTTTGATCCTCTTTTATGCTTCCTTATTATTTTTGTTTATGCAGTTGGTCAATTTTTACTTATTGGTCACTTTAAAGATGTCTTTAATTTGCAATTAAGCTTTGTAATATGAATGATAAAACTAACCAAGAAATTACTAACTCGAAAGGCTGCGAGTAAACCAAACATTTTGTACAGCATGTCTCACCCTGGAAATACGTGTTAGTCCTAAAACAGCTTCAAGTAAAAGTTTTTACAAAATGGGAATAAACAAGGAATGCCACTAAATTTCACAGGGGTGTAGAAAAAAGGGCTTCTTTACTGGGCAAAGTATTTTCCCTGTGGAGAAAAAAAGAAAAAAGTTAAATGTACAAGTGTATATGTACGCCTCACTCATGCGAATGCCGCATCTAGTGGGAAACCTAATGAGGTACTGACATCTAGGAAGACGTCTGAGGGTGTTCATGAAAACCACAACAGTTGTAAATCTACTCCAAACAGAGCTGTAAACAAGTGGGATTTCATATTATATTTAGTTGCCTTGTGAATCGTGCCCAGAGCCTGTAAAAATGAAAACAATACAATCACAGCAAATTAATTTCACATTGATGAAGTACAGTACATCACATAGTCAGCAACG
The DNA here is from genome assembly GCF_964204655.1 of Triturus cristatus. Taxonomy (NCBI): domain Eukaryota; kingdom Metazoa; phylum Chordata; class Amphibia; order Caudata; family Salamandridae; genus Triturus; species Triturus cristatus. The sequence continues at coordinate 257,560,835 of NC_140586.1, forward strand.
AAGTTAAATAAAACCAGTTATAACTGATCAACTGGAATTCCCTGCTGTTTTGCCCTGCCCAATAAAAGTAACATTGAATTAACAGAATTGTCCTTGTTTATTACACAATTGCGATATTATTCACCATTAACAAGAACGGCACACTATAACAACTTGAAACTATTAAAAGGGCTTTTAAATTCCTTCACTTTCTGAAATGTTTATCTAGATATATTGCATTGGTAACGCGATATTTTCAGCAGCTGAAAGACATCCTGCCAAGGACAGCGATTAGCTCACAAATCCCTTCCATTGCCTCATTTCCTCAGGCAAGAAATGCGGTTTTCTTCAGCACCATGTTTTAATTTATATGAAAACCGATCCTATATAATGGTGCAGACATGGACGCATGACTAAATTGTTTTGGTGTGAAAGCATTTCAAGCATTCATGTAAGAGATTAACAGGGGGACGTTTAATATTCCATTTCGTCCCCTAGAATAGGCGCTCTCCTTAAATCGAATATGTTAATCGAATATTCTTATATTTTATTTTAGTATCTGTTTATAATGAACAGCATAAGACAAGTTACTTTACTTCTAGCTACAGGCAGATAGGCGCTCAGTAAAATCTTACATCCGTATATTTGCCGGCCTTACATGCCTAAAAGAGATCTAACAAGGCAGAGAAGCGCCTAGACGTGTGAGAGTTACTGAAGAGCATTTGTCGTCGAGTGTACTGACTGTGTAATTCCTATGAATATTTCACAAAGCATTATTGAAGTTGTACATAAGCCTATTTTATTTTAAAATATGACAGTTTATTTCTTGTAATTTCAGGAATTTTGTGTCACTCTTGTGCTAAATTCTCGGAAGTAGGCTGTTAAGTCACTTTGTGTAATTACATGCCATTTGCTGTTACAATTTACTACTGCTATTCGTGGTAAAATGTTACAGTAAATGCATGTGTACAACAGAACGTGAGCAGCTTTTTCTCGCAGTGCTTCTCGGACTTTTTTTAACTGCTAAATGATGGGTTTGCAATTCATCTAACTACGAATAATGTTGTGTAATTTAGTCGGAATGTCACATAATTACTCACATTCCACACACTCCTAGTTGTACCTCACAACATATAATACCGCTCACAGATCTAAAGCTGCATAAAATACACTACTAATATTATTACAGCTACGCCTATTACATCAACCATATTTGTATATAATGCAAATAGTTCTTAAAGAAACCCCACCACATCCTCTGTATCGATCCTAAAACTAATAATCATGACCCTAACTTTTGTTATTTAAAACCCTAACACGTGTCCTAATTTTAACTCCTAAACTCTCCATTACCCTACTATTGACTTATCGATTGACCCTAACCTTAAGGGTAAACCCAACAGCCCAACCATACCCATTAGCCTAATCTTCCCACTACACCACCTCTTGCCTAATACCTAAATATAAGCCTAAATCTAACTCTGTGTGCCTGTTTCTAGGACTGTATGTAAGTGGTAATCAGTGCTTGTCTCAGTGGGGGATATGTACAATGAAGTGGCGGAGCATCTCGTTAGCCTCCTGGGCTTAACGACACGCTCCGCCACTTCATAAACGCAAGGCTGCACCATATGTGCAAGAATGTGGTGCAGCCTTGCGTTTCCCCCTGCGATATAGCGCTAACGCAGGCACCCTTGCACCAGAGTGCAAGGGTGTCTGCGTGCAGGGGAGGATTCTTTGGGGCAGATTTATGAGGCCCGTTGCGCCATCGGAACGTCACTTTTTGTGACGTTCCGTGGCGCAGAAGCCTGCGTGATATTTATCAGGCAGCACTGAGCCACTTTTTTTGGCTTAATGCTGCCTCATAAATATCAGTCCCTTTAACGCAGTGTTCTGCGTTAAAGGGGCGTGCAATGGGTGTTGCTGGGGGCGTTCCCAGCAACACCCATGGCCTTTTGACACTGCCCCAGATTTACGAGAAATCGTAAATCTGAGGCAGCGCCAAAAGCTTCTGCCTCCCCAGGGGAGGCGTAAGGGAGGCGCAACGGGGAGAAATATCTTTATTTCTCCTCGTTTTTCCTTTTTCTATGTGTGCTGCATTCTGCAGCACCCATACAAAGAGGGAAAACCTCTTGTGATTATTTTTGTACAGAAAGGTTACCCTTCCTGTACAAAAATATTCATCTCCGCAACGCAGGCACCCTTGCACCATGGTGCAGAGGTGCCTGCGTTGGCGCAGGCAACCCATTGTGCGCCGGCGCAGGGGAAAAAGACAGGAATGCGCCGCATTTTATAGATACGGCGCATCCCTACCCTTTTCTTTTGCCGTAGGGAAGCGCAGCAGGAAGGCCTGCTGCGCTTCCCTATGGCAAAACCTCCTAAATCTGCCCCACAATGTGTAGGAAGGTGTTCCTTCCTGCACATAAACGTCCTTAAATGCCATTTTGTAACTTTCATGTGTGCTGCTTTATACAACACACATGAAAGTTACAAAATGGTATTTTTTTAAAAGGTTTGTTTATGTACAGGAAGGGACACCTTCCTGTACATAAACAAACCATAGCATTTAGTTTTTTCCATGTGTGCTGCACAAGGCAGCACACATGGAAAAAGCAAAACGAGGAGAAATAATGCATTTCTCCTCATTTCACCAACTTAAGACCAGAATTTTCCTGGTCATAGTTTTGGTGCTGCCTCCTATGTATACCACCCTTATACATAGGGGTCAGCGTCAAATACAATGGGTGTTGCGGTGGAACGCCCACCGCAACACCCACTGCAAGCCCCTTTCACGCTAAAAATAGCGTGAAAGGGTGTCTTATGTACAAGGCAACGCTAAGCCACATTAAGTGGCTTAACCCTGCGTTGTGCATAAGACAAGGCCTCTATGGCAACGAGAACGTCACAACTATTGAAGTTTATGTGCCGATAGGGGCTTGTACATATGCCCCTGCATCTTGTACGCAAGCAGATTCATCCTAACATCACAGAACAATAGAGATAAATCTCAAACAACTCTAACATAAAACCAAAACACATTAAGGGAAGCACACACACTAGCAAACCATAGGAAGTTATGATTGTAAGTTTGTGTTAATATTAATGATGTGGTGTGATTCATCATCATCATCAAATACTTTATTCAAATTTAAAGAATAAAATCATGCAAAAAAGAAGGCATTTATCCCCAAGTAGACATTCCCTTATGGAAGAATTTTAAAAACAGTCATGCAGCCCATCCTGTGACTCCATGAAATAGCATACGCTTTCATGGATAGACAGTATATGCGCCTGACTCTGGGAAACGCGTCCGTCCCCTCAAAACTGAACACAGAAAGAGATCCCAATCACCCCTGGCAGTAGTTTGGATCTGTGCATGTGTCATCTCCGTCTGTGCCATGGAAACATAGATAAAACCACAAACAGGTCAACACATACAAACATTTTAATCTTCTACAATTACACACCCATTGACATACACACCACTTTGTGAGGCCTCTGTGTGATTCTATGTATGGGAATAGTATGCATGCACTTATTTGTACTCACAGAGATTTTTCTCCTCACAATGAATCAAACAGAGGAAGTTTTCAAAATAAACAGTAAAACCCCATATCACATTAAAACAAGTACTGACAAAACCATTAGGCCTGGATTTCTTAAGAGTGCACTTCTTTGCGAGCATATGAAATCGAAACAATAATTTATAGTTAAAAAAAAAGTGAAAAAATGATAGAAGTGATTGAGCCAAATGTCTTGACATTGAAGTGCACAATCTTTCAGATGGATGTCCATGCGTGACCAGGAAATTTGCTATCATTCCTGGTGCAAGTAAGCTAGTGGCTAAAGAGAACCGTCTCATTGGACATTTCACAAAAAAATAATAGGATTATTAACCAACTATATCTGTGGCATTGACCACTTACGCACAATATTGTGCCTGAGGGTTTTATCTCAATGTAAGGCTCATTAATAACTAGAATAAATTTAGCCATTCTAGGTGAGTGCAAAAGATGAAATTTGCACATATTAAAGAGAAACAAAAAATTCTGATAGGGATTTACTATCCTTGTGTCTTCGATTATAAGAATAAAGAGTATTTTCATAACTTTGCCTTCTTTTAAATAAGAAAATCTAAATTCTATGTCTACATTTTTCGTGCCATTTTGAAATTTAGTGCGTCTTCTGCATTTCAACGTTTGGTGCCTTTGAACCCTTACAATACTGAAAACGTATTTTCAGACTGGCAATTCCTATACATGATGCAAGAATGTGTTGGTAACCCCCAAGGGTGTATCACAGCATTTGTCATTCCCACTCCAGACATTGCACAAATCATCTATATATCTATTCACTGGTTTGACAAACTGAAAAGGCCTAACACCATCACTAACCATTCAGGAGAATTTTTCTAAAATGTAATATTGAATTCCAATTTCTAAAGACCCCACTGCAAAGATCTTTCAGACAGGTTTCTACACAAATAATATGCCCCCGAGGCCTACCTAACATTTTGATTTTCAACAGAGGACCTCAATTTGTACCTTGTTTTGGATGGATTTCTGAATGGCAGAAGGCATTGACATCCATTTACCTTGCCTTTGCCACAAGACCTCTAATTTCCCTACTCAACTACCTCACATCTCCTGAGCATTGCATTTTATTGTGTTGGTGTCTTCTTGCACAAGGTGTATCAGTATGGGTTCCTGCCTAGTCTTGGTCTTAGTATTAATTAGTGGAGTACATAAACCTCAATTATGTGCTGCCTATCATTATTTCACTTTTTCATTAAAAATTATGGGCCCGTTCTCCATCAAGGCCATAGACCAAATTATTCCATCACCCTGATAAAGGTGCCACCCTCCAAATTAAGAAATGTCTGCTGGCCTAGCAGACATTTCAAGCTTTTACAGGAACCGCCGTCATGGCGGTTCTTGCCAATTCATTGTAACTTTGCCGGACAGCTCCGTCAAACATGACAAGCCATACATCACATTTAAAAAACATTTTTTTTCTAAAAGAAGATCACAAAGATCACAAAGAGGGATTTTCTTTTTGAAAATGAAGAAACTCTTGACATGGGAGTGTCCTTCTATGACAAGAGAGGAATTGAACACTTCAGTACCCCTTACAGCCAGGTTTTTCCTGGCAGAGATGGGCTTTGAAAATGGCTATATGTCTGCTCATCTAAATTCAGTGGGTGGACATTTAGCCAAACCTCTGAGGGCCCTCATTCTGTCAGCACTCTACACACAAATGCAGTCACATTCTTGATACTATTTTTCTGAATTCTACTCATATCAGCACAGCGCCTCCTGGGCCAGTGATACGGTCAGATAATTTTGCTATACCCATTTATGTTTCCATGGTTGTTCCAGTTACCACCTTGGTTGTGGACCGGTACCATAAAACTAGGAATTGGGCTTAGGTATGTGCAACCACATTTACAGCAGCTCTGAAATCCAAGTGTCCCTTGCATAAAGAGTAGACCCACCTAACAGATTTGGAGATGGATACCTGAATTCTCCAGACTCTCGATGATATTTCGCCTGATAAAGAGGGCAGTAGAGCTCACTCAAACCCCTCTGAGGAGTGGTTCATGAGGAGCTACATCTTAAGAAGAAATCTTGAAACATCTTCAAGGACTATGTCATAAAAAAGGTAACTCTACCAGTAGCGGTCCGTGGAGGGAGTTCGGTGGGGCAGAGAGGCGGAGCGGGGGAGGGGCAGGGTGGGGAAATGTAAACACCGGAATATGGATGAACAGAGGTAAGTACACATATAAATAAATAAAACGAATTCCTTTGCGCGCGCTGCATATCAAAAAACGAAATTCGTTGTATTTATTTAAATGTGTACTTACCTCCGTTCATCCATATTCCGGTGTTTACATTTCCCCGCCCCGCCTCTCTGCCCCACCAAACTTCCACCACGGACCGCTACTGAACTCTACAGATAAAGGCCTTTATCGCAAGGCCTTGAAAGAATATCACGTTTTAATCTGACATATGGGCAGTCAGTTTTTTGTTCAGAAGTTTGAGCTCTCCAAAACTCTCCACATGAGATCAGTAAAATCACTTTCCTCTTTGTAGCACGTCTCTTCAGTTACTACTCCTTCTGCAGAAACTTGCAATCCATTTTCTCAGTTTTTCTCTGACAAAATAGATAGAGAAGATCTATATTTCTTTTCCAAGAGAATTTAGAGAGGCTTTGCTTTGTGTCCTGTGGTCTTCTTCATTTGACTCTTTGGAGAATCTCTCTCATATAAATACCCTCTCCATTCCAGAATTCCAGTCTATTATTCTCAAAATCAAATCAGGTTCTCCTTTGGATCCTGCCCCACTCATCAGATTGGAATCAGGTATGGGGGTTATATGACCTGTTCTGTATGAATTGCTTAATCAATCCTTTACAACTGTCCAGTTTCCAGCTCAGTGTAAACATGCAGTGGTGGTCCCCCTCCCTAAAAATCCTTCTTTGGATCCGGAAAAACCTGACAATTTTAGACCTGCATCTTTGCTTCAGTTTTCATTAAAATAGCCAAGAAGCATGTCAATCAGCAATTTATGGAATATATGGAGAGGAAAAAGCTTTTGCACAAGACTCAATCTGGGTTTCGAGTCGACCCTACTACAGCACTGAATTTGCACTCCTGCTTGCCTCTAAGTCTTTAAGACTCATGGCTGATGTGGGCAGAACAGCTGCCTTGGTTTCATGAATTTGAGTGCAGCCTTTGACACCATGTCTCACAGCCTTCTTCTTGAATGGCTCTGGGGTTTTGGTGTCATAGGTTTAGCCTTAAGCTGGATGGCCAATTTTCTCCAAAATTGCACCTTTCAGGTGATCCAACAGCCTTTTGCTTCAGAGATCTTCTCCTTCCAGTAGTGGGGTGCCACAGGGTTCAGACCCATTTCAATCTATTCATGTACCCTCTTGAGGATGTGGTGGAGTGTTTCGGTGTCAGTACCATGTCTTATGCAGATGACACCCAGTTAATCATATTCCTATCCCAGGATGAAGGCCTCTCTGCAGTCAATTTTAAAAACATTTTGGTAAGCTCAGCTGACTGGATGGACCAAAGCTGCCTTAAATTTAATGCTGGAAAGACAGAGATGCTGATTGTGAGGAAACAGCCCTCCATCTGGTCCACCGCATGGTTATCAGATGAGTTGGGACTTATTCCAACTCCAAAATCCAAGATAAAAAATGTAGAAATATGGTTTGACGACAATCTCGCTTTCGATCATCAGATTTTCAACCTTGCAGGGGTCTGATTTGGCATCTTATAGATGCTCGGTAAAATCCTGGGTCACTTCTGGACGTGGCCAGAAAGACAGTATTTCAAGCTCTACTGGTGTCCAGGTAGGACTACTGCAACATGCTCCACCTGGGTTTTACCCAAGGTAGAATGAGAACTCTTCAACATGTTCAGAATGCATTCGACATAACTTTTATGCACTTTGTTCCCTTTTCTTTTCTCTTGTGCTTTCGGCGTAGTCCTGCTTACCGTAAAGGTGGCTACCCATCCAGAATGGACCTATTTTGGAATTGTTACTTTTGTTGTGACAGTTTAGACTTACATCTAATTCTTTTTAGCTCACTGTCGTTGTTGCAGAAGTCCACGGTTAGGCACACTGTCTGTTTGAACCGAATTGTACATTTAAGGTGTGCAGTCAGATTGCCATCGTGATTAGAGCAGTGGAGAGAGTATATGGTATCGTACTATAGACCTGCAAATGATATGTTATGATAAAGCCATACTCAGAGCATATAGAGTGCCCAGTCCAGCTGGTCTGTGGAAATGGAGAGCAGATTTAAAGTATTGTAAGTTGTGATAACCATAATATATGAGAATCTCCCATCCATTATTCAGGAAAAAATAAAATAGCAGCAGCACTCCTGAAAGGTGTCTTTGATAGACACTACCTCATGATCAGCAATTACATTACTTTTTTCTGCAGGGTTCCCTCTTCTTGAATAATAGTCTATAATTGGTTATTAACAGATTCAGAGTTTTTCTGTCCAAATAGTACAACACCAAATGTTAAGCATTGGATTAGACAGTGCAATCCTAAATCTGGATTTCCTGAGCTATTATGGAATCAAAACTGAAACAGGTCCAGAAACCCATTTTTAAAAGGGTTGGGAAATGGGGGTGGTTAGGTCAGAAAGGTCCTCCATAATTCTGTGTTATGAGTTTATGAATCACAAAAATGTCAGGACTTAACACCACATGGAATTTACATTTCTCCAAAATGGCATGTAGGTGATGCATATCCAGATGTTAGCCTACCGATCAGGCATGAGTGGCATGGTCCACTTCCAAATGTGAATGTGCCTATTTAGTAGCATTATATAAGCCCAAAATCAGTCTATAAAGCCCCACATTGTTAGGTCAATGAAATAATTCTGCTGGATCATTCCATATGCAAAATATGTATATGGGACCTTTTCCTTCCCTAAGCAGTTGTAAAACAGATTAAAAATAGTTAAACAACTGGCACAGACAAATTTGGGAGATAGGTTCAACTCATTTTATAGATTAAACATGGTTGAACGACATACGGGTGATTATTAACTTTCTCTCATGTGCAATGGTGACTGTAATATTTCCCTGTACTGACCTTACGATCACCCTTTCCAGAGGGAGTTACCAATGACAGAAGATATAATTACTCACAGATAAATATATTCCTAATTACCCAGGACTTAAGCCTTGACATACAGTCACTGGTTAATCCACCAAACCGTAATACCAAATCAAGCCTTCATATACAAGGAGATTGTCTACTTATGTTGACCAAACCTTTGAGGTGGACATGTGATCAGTTTGCTTTGAATGGGTATTAATTTGATCAATATTGCTAAGTAAATATTCACTGATGTCTGCAAAAGCCATAGGATACCACAATGGTATAAAAAGGATGGGTCATACTTATCTAGGATTTGCACAAGTAGTAAGTCATGTTTAGAAAATGATACATCTATAGAAATGAGTCATTTTTTAAGTATTGCATGGTGCAAAACCTGCGCCGAATCCTACTGCGTTAAGCAAGAAATAATGCACGCAACAAAGGCATTCCTTCGCAAAATCTAATGCAACCGTGACACAGTGGAATTTATGAGTGTACCACTGTGCCACACATCATGTACAACTGCTAGGCAAAGATAGAAATGCACCAGAATTGCTGTGCATCGGCAACCCAAGGGAAGGAAATGATGTTGTACAAATTCCCCACCATCACACAACACTTTGAAAAGCTCAACCATGCCATGGAGATCGTCATACTACAACTGGGAGCCGCTCGGAGAGAACTACGTAGGCAGCAAGGAGAAAGGAACATATTTTCCTCCTATGCATATCGCTCATTTTCGCCAGGGAGAAGGAGGTCAAACGGTTTTACAGATTGAAAAGGGAGTCCAACATGGAATTGTTAGAGAAGAAAGGGCCAAGTCTCCAGGCAGCAACTACAAGGACCCATGCAATTCCAGCTCACTACAAATTGTTAGCTGTGCTACACATGGTGGCATTAGGATCCTTCCAAACCAGAGTTTACAGATTGTCAGGCATCTCAGAGGGAACATTTTCTGCTTTTCTACCATCTGTGTTGGATGCCATCATAAAGCTCACACCCCCACTATCTGCTCTTCTCAAAATCTACCCAACAACAGCAGAATGCCAAGCAAGGCTTCTATTCCATTGCCGGATTCACCAATGTGCTTGGTGCCATTGACTACACTGACAAAATTCCCAGGAAGTGTACATGATGCAACATCTTCCACCACAGTACCATCAATGAGCCGTTTCAGAATGGCAGATATTGGAATGGCCTACTCATTGGGAAGAAAAGCAGAAAGATACTTATTACTAACTAAGAAGTTGTAACATATGACTTAATAGCCATCGCTGTCTTTGTGTCTGGATCTCATGTCATGTGCACATAGTAGCAAGAACTTACTTCAACATGTAGTCAATGATGTCCCATTGTGGCATTCCCTCACAAATCCTATAATGGAAATAGGAAAAATCCCACAAAGAAGTATTGTGTCATCTTGAGTGTACACAACTACATGTCATGCAATGCTGAACAAATCAAACCACAAATCATGTAGTCCACAATTAAAATTAATACAAGTAAAAAATATACATCTTAGCTAGTTATGAGACGTGTGGATGCACAATGGTCTGTCAAGTTTGGATTATTAGTGAAACTTCCACTAAAATAACGGATGTGGAACAAATCATGTGTTCCTAAGCATATGTGTCACATATAGGAGGCAAACTGTAGGCTGACCAAAGTATCAGGAGGAAATATGGAAAAACAAGTCCTAAATACCATGTATGTCATGCACTGAAAGTGTAGCATCAAATATTGGTGGAATGGCAATTCTTGGTGCATATGTGATACCAAAAGAACAAAGTGCAAACATTTGTCAGGCATACCAACATCCTAGGTGCAAACATACACATAGATAATAAGCCATTTGACAGACCTCATCACTGTGATGAATATACCTCAAGTTACCTAAATTTCTTGCATGTCAGTCCATCAATGTCAAACTGACACAGTCAATAAATAGGTTGTGAAAGATGGTATACACCATGAAATAACCTAGGTGAAATGACACCAAGGTAAGGTATCACAGTGTAATCATGATCCAAATCTGAACTCTCTCATGCTAAATGAATGCTGTCAGATTAAAGGTATATAACTACAGAATCACCTACAAAGCAAAATTACATACATACATGGGAATACAGAAAGTGTGGTGTACTGATATGAAGCATAAAGTAGCAATATCTACATCATGTTGTCCAATCTGATAAAGGCTCACATTGCCATACCTGTATGTCAATCTAAATTCAGCAAGACAACTTGCCATGCAAAAAGCATTAGCTGATGTATTGATAAATTACATTGAAATATCCATGTCACATGTCGGAAAATGGTTACACATACTAAGCAAATAGCCATGCTAAAATAAGTTTAGAAATAAAAGGCCAGGGCAAATGTCATGTAGGCAAGTAAGGGCATCATAGGTGAAAAGGGACAAATGTCTGTGTGAGTGTACAACAGAATGTCACTGGCATTAGCTATATAGGGCTGAATGTATGCAAGACAATCTAATAACAAGTTTGATATTTTGCATATATACTTTTTCAGTGCAAATCTTATATATCCGTTAACTGCTTTCTAAAGTACGTATCATAGTAATATACTGCACAAACATGAAAGTTAGCATGTTGATGTATTGTATGTTTCACTGCATGGACATTATATGCAATGACACATATAAGTTGAACAAGCAATGGTCAACAGTACCTAAGACATATCTGTAAAGTTAAAGAAATGTGTATGAGTATGCCTGCAGACATAAAATACATAGTTTTTTTTTATATCTAAGTAGCAATATACCAAAACATTGACTCTTGGTATTTTCCACTTTTCAGGTGAACAAGGATATGATTTGAAGCCATGGCCATGACCCTATTCCAAAAACCACAGCCAGAGAGGCAAAAAAAGTTAAACTCTGCACTGACCAAAACAAGGCATGTCGTTGAGCAGGTGTTTGGGGTCCTGAAGTTCTGGTTCCACTGCTGGTATAAATCCAGGGGAAGACCACTCTACTAGCCTCTTATTGTCTACAAGATCATACTAGTTGTTAGAAATGAGGTTTCTGTTTGGCTAGGATATGCACCTAAGCCAGGCAGAACCCACCACTCTAGTCAGTGCAAGTAAATTACACATCAAAGATAAATGGTGCTTACCGTCTGGTAGCTTGGTGCAGAACAGTCAGGCTTACCATTAACCCTGGGTGGTAAACTTTGCTCTGCTTGTTGAATTTAAGGAATTCCAGCACTCCGTGGTCTGCGGAGGAATGCAGAATTCCTGAATTCCACCATGCGGGCGAGAAGCGGAGTTTGTTTTTCCATTTGCATGTTCAATTTTTATTTTGGCGCTCAACCGCAAGTGCCAAGACTCTGAGGCCGCTTGCGGGCAGGTTCGAGAGACTTCTCACATCCACAGAAATCCCCCACGAGACTTCATGCTCACTCGCAAGACTTCCAGCCGCGATTAGCACCAATCTAGCATTCTTAGAGTCGATTGCGATTGCAAATAGAGCGGTCCGGCAGCTTTTCTGTTTGAGAATTCAGCTGAGAGGCTTTTGGAGTGGATTTTCCTCTCAAACTGGCCATTCGACTTGATTTTTTGTGCAAAAAGCCATTTTAAAAAAAATATATATTTTTTTAACCAGAAGGAAGTGCCCCAGAGACTCCAACTTCCTGTTCCTGTCCAGCAGACACCTCCCAGTAATTTGTCACTTTCCTAGTCACTTTTTTATTGGGATTTGGAGCTTGAAGGATCACTCTCCTTGTCTGCTGCGAATATACCATTGAATTGAGGGATTTTGTTTTTGAGATTTCACAAGTAAGTTGAAAAACTGGTGTATAAGGGTGTTGTTTGTTTGACTGTGGACATGCACCTGGGTTTATTTGTACAGGCCTAGTTTTTTTGAGCATGAGATGTATCTCCTTCTGTAAAAGAAAAATGTCGCACAATTCAGTACATTTTCTTCTCCATGTTTTTTTTAATAAGTGTGCAATATTGATTGATTTAATTAATTCACTATGTGGCCTAGTTTGCCAATTAGCCTTCCAGCCAGCAGGTCCTGTAATATTCATGGGTTCATGAAATAACTGTTTCTGTTGTGTCTGTAGAATTGAAACTTCATTTAGGTCATGGATGGCTTTGGATTAATATAAAAAACGTGGATTTTTGGTAGTTTTTCATGTTTTTTCCACGCAAACAGTGTTGAGGTTGGGTAATGCCTTTGGAGAATGTCTGTTGTTGTGAACACTTTTAGCCCTGTTATTTTTCATTTTGGGCAATGCTGAATTAATGCTGTGTTTCTGTGTTACCATGTCTCTTTTGTTTGGCCACTGTGTGTGTATGAGGGTTTGACATAAGCCACCATTTGCTTTTGTTGTTCAAGAATCATTATGCCATGTGGCCAGGGGATATTTTGTATAGTCGGTGTCCACCCTAGGCCTGCATGTGTTTTTTGTTTTCCAGGCCTCCTGCTTGTTTTTGTTGTTGTGATCATGTGGCTGGTCTTTTGTGTAGCCAGCCAGTGTGCTTTCCCTATACGCCTCCATTTCTTCTTTGTTTGTGGCCATGCCCCCTTGCTGGTTGCTATCTGACAATGTGGCTCGTGGCCATTTTGTGTCGCCAGCCAGTGTGCTTTCCCCATAGGCTTGCATGTGTTGTTCTTCTACCATTGTGTTGCAGCCATGCCTCCTTGCTTGGCGGTTCACCATGTGGTTGGTCAGTGGCCATTTTGTGTAGGTAGCCAGTGTGCTTTTGCCATAGACCTGCATGTCTTCTCTTTGTTCCCATTGCCTTTTTGCTCTATGTTGTTGTTGTTGATGACCTTGTGGCAATGGCAGGCAGCCATTTTGAGTGTCCAGCCAGTGTGGCCCTTTGCCACATGCTTGCATGGATGGTTGGGCAAAGAGAGCAGTTTAATAAATAAAAATGAATGACATGCTTGAGGATAATATCACTTATTCATAATTTTAATTCTTTTCAATTTTAGTGCTTTAAAAAAATATATATATATTATAATTATTTTGTTTACATTTTCTTGACCATTGTCATAACATCTGGCATTAATGAATCAACCCCATGTCTGCTACAGGTGCACAACAGCAATCATTGTGTAAGGATTATTCACTTGCCAATGTATTTGTCAGCTGCACCTCCCTGCATGCCACATCCCATGTGATGCACTGCACATAAAGCAAACAGTTACATCTGTATTGTTGTTGTTTTTGCTCTTTCTAATCCTTCCTGAGTGTACAGTCACCGTGAAAGATTATGTTGGTGCAGTTGTCCGTTTTAAGAATGAACTGTGTCTACTATTGTTAATTATTTAAAATAACTTAAGTAACCACACTAAATGATATTGTTTGTTTGTACTACTACTTGAATTGTAACAATGCCACGTTTCACTGATGTTTTTCTTGCTTGTTTGCTTTTAGGTTCACAAGAGAAGAGACATCACCCACAGTAGTGCCAGAGAGATGGCCTCTAGACGACTTGACATGTGACTGACTACGCAACACGGTCATCTCTTCAGCTTACTGTGAAGCTAAGTGTCACTGCTAACTGACAGCTTCAAGATGACCCCGAAGAAAGGTGCTCCCAAGAAAGTGGCTAGTGGGAAGCAGAAGAAGCAGATGCCCACCACTGGTGTGCGACCGCAAACTTTTTCAGGAAAGTTGTGTAGGCCGCACCGGCCTCCGGGGAGCAAGCTGAGAGCAGCACTCTTCCATCAACAGCACCACCTCCCCAACCTAAGCCCAGGACCATGTCCATCAGTGAGGCAGCCAGTGCAATCATGTCGACACCGACAAGTAGCGATGTTGAATTGGATTTGTCCCTTTCTCAAAGTAATATACTGTCTTTTCAGGATGCAGAGCAAAGTGGACAGCAACCGCAGCCAGCAATGGATTTGTCTGATGTTGGATTTGAACAGGAGGTTGAGCTTCCTTCAGAACAAGAAGTTTAACCTCCTTTTGTAGAATCATTGCCCCCCTCATCTCCAGCAAGGAAAAGGAAGGGTACTACAGCACCATCTTCTCCATGCACCACTTCTGATGATGATGATAGGAACATGGAGTCGATCCCAACAGAGACCATGATACAACAGTAGAGGCAAGGGAAAAGAAAAGTTCCAAAAAGACTTAGACTTATGGAAGGGGATGAAGAGGAGGATGACGAGGTAGTCATGGTGGAAGGTGACACAGAGGAATCTGACATTGCTATTCAACCAGCTCCGAGGGATGTGGCACCGGTTGCACCGCCACCATCTCCCATATTTACAAAGCCCCAGCTGAGACCTGCACCAACCCTTGACTCAGGAGAAGCAGAGAGGGAATCGATGACGTGCCAACCTACCTTCAGTTCATCTTCAGGCATTGGCACTTTCATCCCTTTTTCTGAAGGGGATTGTCATGACCTTTAGGATAGTTCTGTCATATATACCTTATTTTTCATACATTGTCCCATCTACACGACAATAACGATTTAAACAGGTGACCTTTTACCTAGTAGCTTGTTCCTGTCTCTTTGACACTAGGCTCTCGCTACTGTATCATAATCCCTTACCTGACATACATAAACATGTCCTCAGGCACGGTATAGTTATTCTCTATAGGGTCACCATTTTTTTCATCCTTTGCCAACAGCCAGCTGTGCATGATCGCAATTGTTTGGAAAAACATTCATGATTGTTTTCAAAACATTTATGGTTGTTTTCAAAACATATTGATTCTAGAAGAAACCCTGGAGTTACCACTCTAGTATAAAAGACCCTCACTCCCCCCTACAAATTAGAGGAGAATTCCTTCCAAGCTGAACGGGGTCCTGCATGCTGAATCTTCGACACGCAGCGGTCTGACATCCCTTGCGGGTGTCATCCTCGATGCAGAGACGGGATTCTCAATTCTCAGCCATCAGGTTTCTTGGCTATCCATACATACAGATACGCATATACATGCTACGCATACAGAACTAGGCTAGGTACATTTAGGTAAATTATTTAGGGCACGCATTTTAGGAATATGCAAGTGCTACTGTTTTGATCTGAACTGCTTATGTTCATCTTATTAGCACTATGGTAGAAATGTATCTACTATTTACTATACTGATACTTGCAATCTCCTTTATATGCTTCTCTCTCCTGATTATCGCAGCACATATGTTTTACACAAGGCTGATTCTGGATCAATAAATACTTATTGAAACATTCTAATCGACATCCTGTGTATTTTCTGAGAGTAAGCAAGCATGAGTGCATGAGCTAAATGTACAATACTGTTTTCCACAATCCCTGAGGAATCAGGGTTGTCATGTTCAGCGATTGCCAGAGACTACCTACGCCACTGTAAGATACATGGGGGTGGTAGTGGCACTGTAGAGCTAGCTGGTCTAATGGCTGACATATCCTGTGGTGGTGTCCGGAAGCGCTTGGTACACTAAGCCCTCAGTTTAGGTCATCCAAAACGCGCAGGTCCTGGGGATTCCTAGAAACTACATAACATGGTGCCACCAACGTTGGTTTGGTTCTTATATTAACAGTTAGAATCTGAGTAGTTCAGTCAAGCTTTCTCAGAAAGCCCTACTTACACTATTTCAGAGATGTCTGAAGTGGGAAGGGAAATCTGCCTCAGCTGAGCACATATACTCTGTGTAATGGCTGAAGGTTTAGCAAGCTTGAAAGGATAGAAAGTTCCCCACATTGTACAACATGCTCAGTAACTGAAGATTTTCTTCTCCTGAGAATGTCTGAGTCATCAAGTGGTGGTTCGGGTCGGGGGAAGACAAATTTGCAAAAGCTCTTAACATCACAGACACAGACATCACAGTAACTATAAAGCTGTTGGAACACGGCGTACATACAACAGGAGGCTGTGTTACCTTTGTGATTGAGGCACAAGAGGTGTTCAGATCAGAGGTATTCTATTATTGGGTTGTTTCCATCTGCATATCCGGTGACTAATTTGTTCCACACATACATTGTAGTTGAACCACCAGAAGAATACATTCCATACGAAGACATTGAAGTCCCGTTAACTTACCAGCAACATGTAAACTGGTTTAAAGATGCCCTCCCACACACAACATCTGTTGTGGGACTCAGTCCACTCAGCAGGGAAGGAGCTACCTGTCCAGTCTTAGCAACATACACTCCACATCCCGAGATAGATACACTACCAGTGGATGAAGTCCGTACAATATACAAAGACATAGTAAGGCTTTACAGACACATAGTCCAGTTCGTCATGCGAACATTAACTGTCCAACCTGCGAGAAATGCTCTAGTTAGTCCACATCAGACCACACGTACAATTAACCCACAGACACTGAAATCAGTAATAGGGACAATTCCCTCCAAACTAGTGCAAATTCCATTCTGGAATCCACAAAAAAATAGCACAGCTGGAAGCAATATTTCCCCCTACAAGTCTGCAGGAGCAACACAGAATGCTAACCATTTGCTTGCCTATGGATATGGTTCCCTCGATCGAGGATTGTACCACTTGGGGGACAATCTTTGCTGCCATATACATTAGAATACATGGTACCCCTTCCATAGCAGTTGTTACAGGGGTATTAAAACAGATTCAGAATGAGTACGGGGCAGGACCAGCCCTGGACTTTGGGATAAAACTGCTGGGTAATTTTGCCCAAGTCTCTGCAATAATACTAAGCAACATAAAGGGGGAGGCAGCAGCAGTGACCATACACAGCCGCCTAAAGGAAATAGCACTTAAAAATAAGGAGCGAGAATTACCAAGAATTGTTGAAGAAACCTATGCTGCATTAGGTAGAGATAATTTGGGAACCAAAGCAGGGAAACCACCAATGGCGGGTAGTCCCGACAAGGACAATTCGAAGCAAGGACCCACTTCTTCTGAAAAGAAATGGGAAAACAAAAATTCTAAAAATAACAATTCAGAAAAGGATTCATGATCATGGGGTGTGTCTCCCCAACAGGAGTCCTCTGAACAGCGGTATAACCTTAGGAATCAAGGTAATATTAGGAAACCTGGCAGGTATCAGGACACTGATACATGTTCCTTTAGTTCCTTTCAGGGTTCATCAAAAAACTTGGAGAGGGAGGGGCGATCAGAACCAAAGCAAGAAGATTGACCAAAGACAAAAAGGGAAACACATTGTACTTCAGATTATATTATCAAACAGGAAGAGCAACCTAAAGCAAAAGCTCAATTAGAAAATAAGAAAGTAGCAGGCTTAAAAAAATCAGACATGCTCAGGTTACTGAGGACTCAGCTTCTGAACGGGGAATGGGCTCTGATGATGCTAGATAGTGCGGCATAAGTAACAATAACTCTCCAGAAGTTGAAGGATTTTCTGGTTACAGCAGTATTGAATGAACACATCATGGTGGAAACACCTAATACAAGAGTTAGTGTTCCACATCGATTACACAAAATTACACTCCAAATACAGGGGGACATCTCAAGAAAGGTTGAAGGTCTCTTTTGGGAGAACTCAACATATGGATATGACATACTGCTAGCAGAAAAAGATTGGCCGCCTGAGTTTGTTATGGATTGCCCAAAAGGGGAAAGCGCCATTTTGCCTGCTTTCTCCAACCTCTTTCCAGAATCCTTAAAAACATTCATATGCGCAGGAATGGGCGCTAGCGCTAGCTCCGGCATTATACTGCAACCATTTAGGGTGGGACGTGAAGTCAACTCACCTCAAAATCCCACAAATCTACTCCAAATCCACAGAGACAGTACCCTATAAAAAACGATGCAAAAAGAGAGGTCAAAGAAATTCTAGACCAACTTGAATACCAAGGTATGATTGAGACTTGCACCTTCTCGATGAATGATCCTTTGTTTCCAGTAATGAAACCTGACAACACATCTCGTCTAGTTTTAGATTACCGACATTTGAACACATTCACATGAACATTTGCAGTTCAGACCGCACACAGCACCGCATTAATGAATAACATAATGTGGAAGAAATACAAAACAACATTAGATATCTCAAATGGATTTTTCTGCCAAAATATAGCTCCAGACAGCAGATATTTGACAGCATGTTCTGCCCTTGGCACTCAGCGTCACTTCCGTTGTTTGCCTCAATGGTATAAGAACAGCCTGGGGCTATTCTCTGCAAGAGTGTCAGAAATATTACAAACCTGCGATGAGGAGGCAGTGTCCTATGTAGATGACATCTATCTGACGGACTATGAATTGCTTGAACAATTGAATAGGGTGAACAACATAATTGTGGAATTTGCCAATTTGGGCTGCAAATTTAAATAAAAAAAAATAAAAAATTGCACATCTCAGTGTCCTGATTTTGGGATATGAGCTCTCAAGTGAAGGCAAGAGCCTAGCAGCCAACCTTTTTGAAAAGTGTGCGGTGCTCCGACCTCCGAAGACTCTCAAAGGTTTGAAATCCATATTAGGATTTCTAAATATTGGCAAGACATACATTCTATAAAAACCTTTCTATGACTTAATCAGACCTGATTTCATACCACACCAGTGTACACAGCAACACACAGATACTCTCCGTTCAGTTCAGGGTGACATGATAGCATCTAAACATTTGCACACACGTGTAAATACTACTAACTTGGTGGTCCGGGTGGTCCCGGGTTTATCACGATATACCAATACCACTTTCAATGAAGGTGAGACAGTTCCAATTGCATACAAATCATATTTATACACAAATGCTGAAATGCGATTTGCGGCAACTGAAAAAAAATTGACCACTCTACAGACTGCTGTAATAAGAGAAAGAGCACTAGCACAGGGGAAACGCATTATTGTTGTAACTCCGGTACCAACTTTAGAAGTTGTTATCAAAGCGAGCATTCCAAATGCGAAAGCACTGCATCCACGATGGATACAATGGGCTAATTCTCTCACTGCAACAGATGGAGATTACATATGCGATTCTACACTGAAAACGCAAGCGTTCCTGCAGTACGAACAAGAATACCCTCTCCCAAATTAAATCTTGCCTCTAGAAAAATATGAATACATCATTTATACTGATGGATCTGCTCAGCCTGCCGTAGGAAGTAAACAGCAGTATAGTGCAGCATGTGCTATAGTGATGGAACGCATGCGGGATGGTAAGTTCCATCTCAGCACAACAACTACACAGTCTCTAGGAGATTGTACAGCATGGTTGGCAGAGCTGAAAGCCCTGATATTAGTGCTACAGTATACAGATCTGGAGTTCCCCACACTGATAGTGTACGATTCATTTTACTGTGTGCAATTTTATGATGAATGTCTTCATTACTGGGTCCAGAATGGGTTTAGAGATTCCAAGGGTTGCACAATTAAACATAAATTGTTATGGGAATAAGTGGCAAAACTGAAAGCATGCCGGCCACAGGCTCAAGTTGGCATACACGTTGAAGGGAATTGACTGGCTGATGAAGCCGCCAAGGCGACAGTGCAAACTGCTACTGTTGCTGCAATCACTTGTTCTAGCACGAGGATAGATGAAGACATACTGATAGCTGTCAATGCCTCAAAGAACAGCTTTGCCATTCCGAAGGGCTTTCTTCTCAAATATTCCTATAAATTAGATGCACAAAACACACCCTATGCTTAAATTCCAGGAGTGGGGGATACAGGAACTCAATGAATTCCGGGCATTACAAAGCAACGTCCAAGTAAAATGCACCACCACTGGGGAAGTGAAACTGGTTCCGGCAAGACCTGTCTGGGTCCCAAAGATAGGGAACCTGGTCAAAAAAAAGATCAAGGACAAGAAGGGGTTTGGGCCATCCTACAGAACACCTGTACCTGTCCTGGTAGTTCAAGGAACAAGAACAGTACTTCTTCCACCTCTTGCCGGCAAAAAAGAAACAACATTCATCTCCATTGATCTGATCAAACCACACTATGTGGCCGATTCCCAACAGCAGGCCGCGTGGAGTCCTGAATAGCCGTAGATCTCCTCTCGCTACTATACAGAAAGTTCAGATGGAAAGACTAATAACGTTTCAAGACTCCTCTGCGTAAGATGCTGGAGTAGCCAATAACGGAGTACAATTTACACCTGTTGAAACAGAACAACATTCAAATGAAACTGAAAAGCAAAATGCAATTCAGCCTAATAATGAATTTTACATCAACTTGCCTTCACAAGAAGCAACTGCCAGTGCGACAAACACTGCTGAGCTCCCAAAGATAGATCGAACTGCATCTGGCTACTTCATCAATTTCGATGACTTTTCTTCAGATCCAAGTGAACCTGAGCAAACGCCACCCATTTCCAAGAAAGAACAATTTAGACAGTTCTATCTCTGGCAGAAAAAGACTTACTTTGTGTCCCCTTGGTTTCATCTTTGGCTTGCTTTATGGATCCTGTTCCTCTTAATTTGGATTGGTATAGTAACTGTCTTTTTCCTACTACTAAATGGACATTACCTCCCACCACGCTCTGCAGTACAACATGTGAACTTGGTCCTGAAACCACATACGCCATCACACCGTGATCAAATAGGCTTGTCCCTAGTGAACATTACAGCAGTTCCAGTACCGGATGGTATAGTTTAAAATAGAGTTTCATATGATGTATTTGGTCCTACTGAACATTTGAAAATTCCACACTTATTTAAAATATCATTGAATGATTTCATCACCCCGAGTACACTCTTTAATAATTGGGACATTGAGCATGTAAATACTATGCTCTCAGATTTAGAACAATCTGCTGTATTTTCTTACCGGAAATTGTATGAAGACACACCTGACTTTGACAGTATGTATTGTTACCAGCATTTTAGTCATCACTTATTTGTACGGAGCTAGTGTCCCACGAACTGTTAACACTTACCATCAGTGGGAACATTGCTCGACACCACCGAAAGGTAGTTCTGCCACTTTTGACCAGAAATTTGCATACTTTTTAGGGCTTAATACATCAGACCCGATGTCATATTATTATAAGATTACACAAACAAATGCAACTGCGAAGAAAATGATGATGACAAATACCACAATCACATATTCAGCACCTTTTATCTCCAAACTGTCTATACAAGGTTTCAACTATTGGAGGGACACAATAGACACAAAATCCATCTGGGGGAGAAAATATTGGCAGGTTCAAGGATCTGAGGCTTTATTTATAGCTTTCCACGTACCATTACAGATAATATTCCTGAACAGAACAGTGCAACAGACTACCTGCTATGGGTTTGCAAAAATAAAAGACCTGAGAACACCACACATCCCTTTACCCATACCTATTCAAGGTCTATTGAATAACACACTAATAAGTGAAGAGATGCTTGGTGCAATGGTGCAGAATGGTACATACAATTCATCAGCTGCCAAATGGAAGGGATGGTTAGTTTGGCCTATCGACACAAATAGGTGTCAGTCAAGATTTAAGGGTACCACCGAAGGGTTTAGTATCCATAGGCCCGACCCGCACTATGTGCACACAGTCGACCCAGGGGTAGTGACTTCTTATAGTGTTGGGAAGTTGTGCCTAGAATGGCAAAAAACCTCAGCACTACAACAGGTGAAATAACACTTGTCCTTTCTAGCAGACAACATAGATCTTAGGGATTTCCACGCAGAGATGCAGAGTACACCATGCTGCTCATTGAAAAATTAGGGAAGTTACCTTTTTATAATAGCAGAGTCACTGTCTACAGAATGGTTAATTCATGGCTATATTACACTGCCAATCACAACATTCCAGTTCAATACTGCCTTAGATACATCCCACTTCACTTCAAAAAGCTTTATATCGACAATATTGTCATAAAAGCAAAACAACATGATATACAAAATTTGACTAAAACTTGATCTATACATCAACGGTGAGAAAACAAACATAATTAATCAATACATCTTAGAGGTTTAAAAGTGGGCAATTTCATCAATGGTATCACCACAAAATTCATATAACATATGCCATACAATACAAGCATGATGTATAATGTAGTAAGATACCAAAACTCGAGGGGGCACAATCCTGAAAACACATGGTAAGCCACCTAATGTACAATGTATCATGTCAATACAGTCAATATTTCATGAAAACTCCATACTTAAAACTGGTAAAAAAGTTATTAAACAAAGCTAAAATACAAATTATAAAAATTTAGACAGTGGGATTCAATATCACGATATAAAGATCAAATTGATGCTTCAGCAGAAGGAGAACCTAGTGGCAAAGTTGCTAGATTGTTTTCATTTGGTGCTATTTTTGATCTAATACAGCAAACCCACTTTAGATATTTGGCTAGGGGAGCAAGGGATCAGTTCTCAGAATTCTTAAAGCTTTGCTGCTTTGCCTGGTGCACAAGTTCTTACACATAAACACAAGCCAAACCTTTTGTGGAGTAGCGTAGGCAGGACATACAAAAAAACATGTTGGTACGTTTCTGCGTGATCAGTACAGTAAGGGCACTATTATCTCCCGCTTCTGACCGATTTGCGTGAAGGTATTTATAGGCAAAGTACCAACTCTGAATTTGAGGTAGAGTTCACGGTCGAGGGGCTTGGAGATGGTATCCCAATATGGTTTGAGAAAGGGGCGGGGTTTAACTAGCAAGAACCTCCCTGTCAGAGTTGAACTGTCACTCAATCTACTATAATTGTACCCCACTATATCCCAGTATTTATTCTTTAATACAGCTTTAAAAATAGTCACTAGGTCAGCCAGGTTCTCCCACATATTTTCCAGGCCCATTAGAGACAGTGTCCCCTTGATATTTCTAAGCCAGCTTATTTTATGGTAACAGTCGGCATCTAGAACATCCCTTACGCCGCTTGAGTAGGTGGTTATCTCAGGTGTGACCCAAATCCTACGCCAGTATAATAAGGGGCTTAGTCTAGCTAAATCTGCCACATAGTGCCTTCCCATGTCGTTAAGCAATGGGAGGGAAGGTGTGATTTAGGGGGGCTAGAAGTTGCACAAAATAACTTATTTTCAGCAGTACTTAGAAGTACAAGGTTTCCAAACCCCCACAGCTCCAAACCATATAAAACAGAGCAGATCACCTTAGTCTTATTGATCTCTAACTCAGGGCTTACAGGTTTAGTCAGAGACAGGTGGAATTCTTTACTTAAGGCACCAGCTAATTGCCTGTGTTTTAGTGCCATCCTATCAATACGGGGACTCCATTTCATTCTTTTCTCCATGGTGACGCCTAAATACGTAAACGCATCTACCTCCTCTAGAGCCACCCCCTCCATCATGATTTTCCCCCTGTATGATCGGTGTTTGTTAAAAGACATAAGTTTTCTTTTATCTGCATTAATCTCGAGCCCTCTAATGTCACAGACATTTTCAAACAAAGCCAATGCACGCTGTAATCCACTGGGAGTCTTGGAAATGATAAGGGTGTCATCAACAAACATAAGAATTGGGACCTTGGAGCAGCAAGGGTCGGGGTATCAGTAGGTGTTTGGGCTAAGAATTTAGCTGCCTCGTTAACGAAAAGGGAGAACAACGTGGGTGCCAAGACGTACTCTTGGCACACTCCCTTTACCACCTTGAATGGCTCTGTGATTTCCCCCTGACTACCCCAATGTATATGGGCAAAATTACTCTGGTGCAGGCGCATTAGAAAGACTAGCAGATTGGCCGGCATACCCAAATCCCGCAGCACCTCCCATAATTTACTACGTGAAACTAAATCAAAGGTCGTCTTTAAATCCACAAAAACTGTGTACATACTGCCTTTGCCTATTACCATGGTCCGCCAATAAATCTGAATAAATCTAAAGACTTGATCCACTGTACTAATATGGGCCCGAAAGTCAGCCTTATTAGGAGTTAAAATACTATTGTCATCAACCCATTCTTGTACCTTTCCCAGGGCAAGGCGTGCCACCTCCTTTTGGATCGAATCAATAAGACTAATGGGTCGATAGTTAGCAGGCTGCGATCTGTCCCCCTTCTTGTGGACTAGTATAATCTCAGCCCCCTTCCACAATTCAGGAATGGGGGCACCCTGGGCCAGACAATTTGCAAGCAGTGTAATATACCTGCACCCCCTTTTCCTGTCATATAGAAATACATCTGCGGGTATGCTAGCGATACCCAGAGCTCTACCCCCCGTAATGGCATGAAGAGCGACCATTACTTCCGAGGGTTCAAATACTAGACATCTCTGGTCGCTAGGTATGTGAAGTGGAGGTTCAGGAATCCCTACATCATCTGATGAATACTGTTCGGAAAAATATTTTACCCATTTTTCGGGGGCTACATGATTTTCGGGTGGGGGAGGAGATGCCTCACTACCCCATTTTACAAGTGCCCAGAAATGTTTTGTGTTGCTTCTCAAGCATGCTCCCTTCAATTCCTCCCATCTTCTTTCATCCCACTCCCTTTTAGCTTTACTCTGTGCAATTCTGTATGCATCCCTTGTTTCTCTAATAGAGTTTGGTTTTCTAGTTCTAATTGCTACCCCAAAGGATTTACGAGCATCTCTACATTCTTTGTTATACCAAGTTTGTTGATTTTGTTTAGGTGTGCTTCTATTACTACAGGGTGTCAAAAAATTGGTTCGTACTTTGTCAAATAGCGAGACATGAATGGTGGTAGTAGTGAGGCCTACCGGTTGAGCACTAGCAGCAATGGTCTCTAGTGCAACAACAGCCTCATCAACTTCCCTACTAATCGTGGACAATGCCTCCGGATCACTGCTAATTTTAGACCACTTAACTCTCCTCATGTCATTACTGACCACTAGGTCTTTAGTAGACACTGAATTAACTGGCTGGGCTGATTCATCCAGTGGCAGGAGAAAAGAAGACGAGGAGAATGGATTATGATCACTCACATCTCGTTCTATAATCGATTAGTGTGTGCCATAGGGTTAAATCTATGAGGAGATAATCTATTTGACTAGTATGGAACCCATTGTTGAATGTATTGGCCTCTATTCTATCTGATGTTGTCCTACCATTGGCAGCCCTAAGACCTCAATCTAGACAGTGTCTTTAACTGCAAACCTGCTTCAGTCCACCAATTTATTGGGTCTAACTCCAATTTAGGAATACCCCAGACGCCATTCTCATCCCCTGAGAAATCACTATCGTCCCAGTTCAGCGGCTCAAAAGTAGTATTAAAATCACCTTGTATTATGACCGACTATTCCCCCAATCTTGCTCCTAAGAGCCTCAACAGTATTAGACTTCCTCCCACCTCTAGCCCCTCTCGCATATTGTTGTAAATATCAAGGATGCTAGTGGGACTACAGAACAGTCGAATGGCCAAGATATCGGGGTTGCCTGTGGGAGCTCCTGATTCGAAAGGCCAATACTTTGACAAATCCATATCGTTAGTCCCCCTGAAGGATGCCCCTTATTACCAGTAATAGCTGGAATATAAAAATTAAGATATCCTGAATGAAAGACCGGGACAACAGACCACGTTTCTTGAAACAAGCAAATATCATTTTGCTCTATAAAAGTGTTCCAGTACTCAGTGACAATTTTGGAACTAAGCCCTGCAATGTTCCATGATGTGTAGCATGTTTGGTTTGATACAAGTGGAGGTGCACAATAACTACCAGCCGCACTAATTAACTTCTCTATTAGGGATCTCTCTTCTGTGTGTCCACTGGAGCTATAAACTGTTAAATTAGGTGAATTGCACGTCATCTGGAACTATGCTTGCTGGTTGAGAGATAAGGTTCCTTTCCTGCGCCGGTAGTGACATTTGCTTCCCTGTACAGGAGATGGAATACGGTAGTCAGTCAATTTCCTGAAGGGGAGAAGAGCCAGTATCGGATAAGTTAGCAGGAAGAGGGGAAACTAGCTCAGGGAGTGAATGTTAAATACGGATGTTGGAATAAGTTAGATGGTGAGTACGAAAATCGAATGCCACCAAATTTTCAACCAAATCTTGATCAAAAAATGTAAGTACTATGTCATCAGTGGGACCCCCCTTGATTTGATGTCTATATGCCCCTTTGATGTCCTCCCTAACGATTGACCGGCGCTCTCTTAAATGCCGGATCCACTGGATGCTCTTATTAATTAGGGTGGTCTCGTCCTCTCTCCAGGTGTCAGATGAAAGTTTAGGGACCCCTGTTAGATATACCACTTTTGCCTTTGCCTTGATAGTGGCATTAGAGATGTTTCTAACTGAGTTAGGTGTTTTTACGCATGGAACATAAGGTGCATGATAGGGTGCTATAGCTGAGTCTAAATTGGGGCGATATTGCACGCCACCTCCCCTGTACCCAACTCCTCTTGTGTACACTGTCTTCGGCTGCTCAATTTGGTGCCATGATAGGGATTATGGCCTTCTCCCTCCTCCCCCCCCTCCCTCCCTCCCTCATAGGTCCGGAGGCCCCCTCTAATGAGTCTTCTGGAAACTCTCTAACTGGTCTTCCACCATCTACCCACCCCCCGGCACTAAAACTGAACTTGTGAGAGGACAGCTCATCTGTTTTTTCATTTGGTGTATCTTGAATTGGGATATGGACAAAGAGTCTAAAAGTCTACTAACAAGGGCTTTAAGATGTTTTACTACCTGGACCCGATCTAATACCTGAGCCTCAGGAGGTTTACAGGAGGAGTCCATACCAGAGACTGTGCCAATCATGGGACTAGGAGACTTTCCTTGTGTCAGTGATACCACTGGGGTAATTTGTACAGTAGTAGGTACAGTGTCCAGGCAATATACCCTTGGCTTTCAGATTGTAGGCCGTTCAGCCTGCTTTAGTTTGTTACACAGCTATCTGAGTTATTAGGGAGGCATCCGGGGCTGAAATGCATCTGAGCCTGTAACACCGTAAATCTGTTATTGCAAGGAAAAACTTCTATTAGTGACAGGTTAGGAGTGGGCACTGATGAAGTTAACTGATGTGATCCTGGATTTGGGCCTTGGGGCTTCTTGAACATGGTAGGAATGAGCTTAGGCTCAACATAATTACTAGTATCAGACTGAGCGGTAGATAACGACGGCTTACTTGAGACTACTGGGTTGAGTAAGACCTCACAGTCTGATAATAGGCTGCTAACACAAACACATACTACTTTTTTTTTTACCAACGGGGCTGCCCCTCACTGAGTTCCTTTTCAATGTCCTTTTATGGGCTACCACCAGTCCTTATGGGCTACCACCAGTCCTCCCTCCACCGTTTTCCTTTTGCCCATAGTGCACGCCCAGCCCCCACGTTGTTAGGATCAATCAATATAAAGTACCTTAGAACTGCAAATGATAAGTATAAGTATAAAGAGGCTAATTAAGTGCTTGAATGCCAAACGGTGTCTTGGCGCTGAGGTGTGAGAAGAACAACGAAAAGGATAGAGCTAAGAGAGCTAAAGGACGTTAAACAACCTAGACTTCAACGCTTTCCTGAAAGAAAGGAGGTCTGGTTGGAGGCGTAGGAAGGCTGGAAGCTTGTTCCATAGTTGGGAGGCACAGATGGATAATGTGCGGCCACCCCATCTAGCACATCTATATCTAGAGGTGCAAATGAGGCCAGATTAGCCGAGTGTAGATCTCGTCGGGGGACATAGGGTCTGAACAGATTCTGACAATAGGTGAAACCACCACCACATCGTGCCTTGTGTATCAGGCATAGTGCCTTAAACTCAATTCTCTGTTGGACAGGGAGCCAGTGCAGTGATCTCCTAGCAGAGGAGATGGGATGGCCCTTCGGAATTTGTAACAGAACGCGAACAGCGGCATTCTGCAAGGATTGAATTTTGCTGATCTGAAACTTATCAATGCTCAAGAACATAGTGTTGCAATAGTCAAGTCTAGACATAAAAAGAGCGGCCATTACCGTCTTCTGGAGTGCAATAGGAATAAAAGGAAAAATTGATCAGGTTACGTCCACGATGGCTGATCTTTTCAAAACAGGTAAAACAGTACAATAGCCAACTTCAAGTGTCCAATTAGCCCACAAACCAAGAGAGTAAGCCCTGCACGGCCTTAGCCATCCGCGGATGGGCGCAGACAGGCCCGCTCTTGGCCCGGGCACGCCAGCACGCGTCCCGTGCTGCGGGAGCCACGAGTGATCTTGAATTGCCTCCGGGCGTGGGAGAAACTGCGTGGGCGCCTCCAGGCGCTAAGAGTTATGGGGCTACGAGTCCCCCAAGGCTGCTGGCTGCAAGTTGCTCCCGCGCTGCGGGAGCCACGAGTGTTCTTTAAGCGCCTCCATGGGTGAGAGAAACAGCGTGGGTACCTCCAGGCGCAAAGTGTTAAGGGGCTACGAGTCCCCCAAGGCTGCTGGCTGCAAGCGGCATCAAAGCAGGCAGGTATGAAGCATTAGGTGAAGGGTGAATACAGGAAACCTGGGAGTTACCTTATAGATATAGGTGCAGGATTACGGACACTGAAGTTTTCTTAAGTGGTGCAGACTGCGTGAAGGCTTTAAGTGGGTCTTTAGTGTGCAAAGAAGTGTCGCTTCATGGGGTATGTAATGAGTCAAAAGCGAACTTATCTTGCTACTTGAAAGGCTCCCCAGCTGCAGTGATTTATCCAGTTTTTGAGTTACTCTCAAAAGGGAGTTATTTAATGCTGAATGATCAAGGCTGTTGAGGGATGGTGCCAGGCATTGCATATCTAGTCACAGTAAACATCAGAGTTGTTTGCTATAAGCAAGTATTGTTTCCCCCGGCTTACACACTTAGGGAGGCACCACTGTTGCCTTCATTGAATGTTTCCAGTATACGGTTTGGTTCATTGAGGAGACTGAATGCCATGTTGTTTCAACAAAATGTGGCCTTAACTTCAGCCCAAGAGAATTTTGATATTCAGGTTGCAAGGTCTTCAGCAGAGATACAGGCCCTGGTCCATTTGCACTTCCTGATCCATTTCAAAGAAATGGTTCATTGTATCTTTAACATGTCTGATACAAGTGGGATCGTACACTTATTTAAGTGACCTGGATCAGGTCTCTTAACCACCTTTCAGATCATCACAGAGTAATTTCAGCCTTCATACACTACGTACTTGGAAGGGTTTTAGAGGACTTCCATTGGTCCTGCTATCAATAGCCTGCATCCTGGTTTTAATTCTATTGCTGCACAATGGACGTTGCAATCCCTCAAGAAATGGAGAGAACGCTGCTGGAACGACGTTGTCATGAGCGTATGGTGTTCTACCTGACTACGCCTAGGCTTCGAGAGCTGAGTGAGCATTGTTTCCTGTTCTTTACACCGGTCTGGCTAGACTGTGTCCTACCTGTGTTCCGCTGCCTCTTTTGTGGTTTCGGATGCATTTTGGATCTGTGTCTGGCACTTCCATCGGTTGTGTTGCCAGACATAGACATGCTCCTGGAACCTTTGCAGGCCCAGTGTATTCCAATGCTGATGACGACATTTGTAGAGCCTTCAAGAGATGCTTCCGCTCCTGTTGAAAGGGAAATCAGCTCTGCTCCAATGGTACAGGCATCGGTATCAGGCGTGCAGGCATCTAATTCTTCCCCGGCGCCTTCTGTGGGAACCAGAGATGAACATCTTTGCATACTCGACATGATACTGGAAGTTCTGGAGGGATTGCCACCTGCGTATATAATGTTCAGCGATGTTGAGTCTTCAGCACAAGATTCCTAAACAATTTGGCCTCTCCTGTGCTGGGAACCGTTTGGCAACTTTTTAAACATTTACCAAATTGAAGGTCGGAAACTGACTTTGTTTAATATTTTTCTTCTGCTTGAACTGAGTGTACTGGCTTTCAAGGTGCTCAGTGTAATAATAACCACATAATACAAGTTCAGAGGACCTTTTGAAAGCTTTTGGGGAAAAAATACTTTTCTTTTATGGACATTTTTCAGGCTTTTAAAGTGCTTTTAATATGTTTTATCATAAATTATTTTATGCCTTTTAATAGCATTAGCTTTATTATTCTCTAGCTGACCCTGTGGACCTTTTGATGAGGAGTGGGTGTCATGTCCTTTAGGATAGTCTTGTCATGTATACCCCATTTTTCATACATTATCCCATCTACACAAAAATAACGATTCTAAACAGGTGACCCTTTACCTAGTAGCTTGCTCCTGTCTCTTCGACACCAGGCTCTTGGCATTGTAACATAATCCCTGTACCTGACGTACATAAACATGTCCTTAGGCATGGTATAATTATTCTGTATAAGAGTCACCACTTTTTTCATCCATGGCCAACAGCCAGCTGTGCATGATCACATTTGTTTGGAAAAACATTCATTATTGTTTCCAAAACATTTATGGTTGTTTTCAAAACATATTGATTCTAGAAGAATCCCTGGAGTGACCACTCTAGTATAAAAGGCCCTCACTCCCCCCTATAAATTAGAGGAGAATTCCTTCCAAGCTGACACAGGGTCCTGCATGCTAAAATCTTCGACACGCATCGGTCTGAAATCCCTTGCGGGGTGTCATCCTTGACATAGAGACGGGGTCCTTCATTCTCAACCATCAGGTGAGGGGGATGGTTCTTCCCTAGGGGTTTCTTGGCTACCCATGCATACAGATACACATATATGTGCTACACATACAGAACTAGGCTAGGTAAATTTAGGCAAATTACTTAGAGCGCACATTTTAGGAATATGCAAGCGCTACTGTTTTTATCTGAACTGCTTATGTTCCTCTTATTAGCACTATGGTAGAAATGTATCTAATATTTACTATACTGGTACTTGCGATCTCTTTGGTATGCTTCTGTCTCCTGATTGTCGCAGCACATATGTTTTACACAAGGCTGACGCTGGATCAATAAATACTTATTGAAACGTCCTAATCGCCATCCTGTGTATTTTCTGAGAGTAAGCAAGAAAGAGTGCCTGAGCAAAACATACTGTACGGATTTCCTAGATCCCTGAGGAATAAGGGTTGTTATGCTCAGAGGTTTCAAGAGCCTACCTACGCCACTGTAAGCCACTGTAAGATACAGGGGGGTGGTAGTGGCACTGTAGAGCTAGCTAGTCTAAAGTCTGACATATCCTGTGGGGGTGTCCGGAAGTCAAGCCCTCAGTTTAATTCATCCAAAATGTGCAGGTCCTGGGGATTCCTAGGAACTACACTACAGGATGTTTTAAAATACAAGAGGTATTGTAGCGCAAGCTGTAGACTTGGAAGAAGAACAGCTGGAACTTCGAATCACACCCCACAGTTCTGGGGTGCCGCCTTCAACTTACTGAGTGTGCAGTCTTTTTTTTTTTTATCCTCATTGCCCAGGAATACCGGAGATTTACTCCATGATCACCTCCGAGATGGCGCCAACCAGTGATCTTGTTTACTGGGATGGTACACTCTACACCTTGCGTTCTTTACTCAACCATCGGTGACTAATTTGTCAAATCATCTGTAAGCCACCACCAGAGTATTTTAGCAATATGATATAGAGGCCTAATCATTGGACTATTGTATAAATGATTGTACCCAGTTCTCATAAGGAAGCCAGAAATCGTTCCGCTTACATTTACGTATTCTATCCAACGCATTGATATACTTTATTGAGGCCCACCATTCTATTTTATTAGGAGGAGTAACTTTGACCCAATTTTTGCATATTTCCCTACGAATAAGTAGTATTAAAAAAAATAACAGTTTTCTGGTATTTTTTGCCAGTGATTCATAGTTATCGGGAAGCCCAAAAAAAACAAAGACTTGCTTACCTGGAGCGTTTCATCAAGTATTAAAAAAATTCTATTACTCACATCCAGCCAGAAACCTTGAATCGCCGGACATTCTACAAACATATGGATATCATCACCTTTCTCTTTAC
Source organism: Triturus cristatus (assembly GCF_964204655.1). Classification (NCBI taxonomy): domain Eukaryota; kingdom Metazoa; phylum Chordata; class Amphibia; order Caudata; family Salamandridae; genus Triturus; species Triturus cristatus. The sequence continues at coordinate 257,593,089 of NC_140586.1, forward strand.
CACATTTAGGGCATTTTGGCACAACTCCATTCCCCAATTTAGATAGTTTGTGTGGCGTCCAATAGACCCTGTGAAGACAAAAGAGGTGGTTCCACCTTAAATTTGCGGGTCGTACTGTGGAGTATAACATGTTACAAGTTACTTGCCATAAATCTTCGGTCTGCTCTCCTGGCAAGCTCTTCTCCCACAGCACCGTTGGCAAGTTGAAATCGCCATCTGCTATCTCCATTAACAGCCAATACCCATTCGCCACCTCTTTTTTCTGGGTTGCACCGGCTACCAAACTTGATTCCAATTTATTAGGCAGTCCTGCTCCAAGACCGTCTGTGAGACTCCAACTCAACATTTGAAGATACTTAAATCTTGATAGTCGACTGTTGACTAATGCTTGAGAGAAGTGTGGCTCACTGGTTAGAGGAGGCAGACCTGGAAGCAGAGGTCAGCCCGGGACCAGGGTTCAATTCCTGGCTCGGCTGGGTCTTGAGTCCATAAATGTCCATGGACTCGATAATTCTCGCTCCAGTGCATACTCGATTCATGGGTTCACACTCTGCGACTCTGGGCAATAGCTTGCTTAATCTCCACATGGGCCCCTCGCGGCGGGATGCCTGGCTTTCACCTTGCGGATGCCCTGCCGGGTTATCTCACAGGGGAATACCAGGACGGGTTCCCTAAGCAAGCGCTTAGAGACCGCTTGGTGATTTGCGCTATATAAATTCCTGCACATTTACATTTACATTTACCCTCTTCCCATGATATTAAGGCTCCATTCTTCATCAATTGGCTCCAGGTAATTATTCCTGAGTCTTTTAATGGACGCGCCAAACATTCCCTTGACCACCTGGAGAGTCAAAGATTGGCACCATCCCGCTATAATAGTTGATTTTTAGTTCTCTCCTGACTTTATACCATGTTATTGCTAAGCCCTACAGGGTTTTCAGACGTATCTTTTTAAATAGCACGGGTCTCCGTATTTATAAATAAAACCATATTCTCCCCCTTTTACATCTTTTAGCATTGCTGTATACATCTTTCCGATTTCCGAATCATCTGGTGCATTAAACAGATCTTTCCCTCCTTTAAACAGGAAAGCCCAGGCATAATGAGATAGATCTGGCAACCTCAAACCCCCTTTCTCATATTGTCATTTCAGTTTTTTTGCATGAGATACGCACTCCTTTGGAGGCCCATATGAAGCTGGTGATTTTTGACTGGGACTTTTTAAGCCACTCTTCCTTAAATGCCATGGGGATGTTCTGAAATAGGAAAGTGATTTTTGGAAGGATTGTCATTTTAATAATAATAACTCTTCCGTAGATGGATAATGGCAGATGAGACCACCCCAGCAGAAGTTTCCCAATTTCCTTATTAATCTTCTGAAAGTTGGTTTCAGGAATTTGTTCTACATTCTGGACAATTCTGATGCCCAGATACCTCATTTCCTTTTTAACACAGTTCGCTTGTGTAGTGATATTTCAGACCATTATGACCGTTTTACTTTGATTTATCTCATACCCTGAGATCTTCCCAAAACCCACAGCCAACTCTTAGACTATTGGTAATGCAAGACTGAGATTTGATGTATACACCACCAGGTCATCCGCATATAGTCCCACTTTCTTCTGCCAGCCCCTCGCTTGAAAAAGAATTATCTTGGCATGCTTCCTGATTTTCTCGGCTAGGGGTTCAATATAAAGATTAAAAAGTAGTGGGGATAGCGGGCATCCCTGTCTTGTCCCCCTACAGATGTTGAAGTTCTTGGATAACTTCCCGTTTATTAATATTTTAGCTGAGAAACTTTATATCACTGCTTTATGGCCCTACAAAGGTTTTCCCCCAGGTTGGACAATCTCAAAACTTCCTGCAGATAACACCAGTTTACGCGATCAAACGCCTTGGTCGTGTCCACTGTGATAACAGCTAATGGCTCTTTATCTATAGAGGCTAAGTCAATGGCACCAATAAGACTATAAGTTAGATCTTTAATACTTCTGCCTCGCACAAAACCTTTCTGATCTTCGTGAAGGAGTGTTCCCACTACCCCATTTAATCTATCTGCTAGTATTTTCGAATAGATCTAATAATCCGAGTTTAATAGCGAGATGGGCCTGTAAGAATCACAACAGTCTGGTGGTTTATACGGTTTAAGTATCAAGGTGATAGTAGCCTCATTCCATGAGGGGTGAATCTCTTCTCCATTTTCAAATACTGCTGAAAGCAGCCTACCGAAAACCAGCATTAGATATTTTCCTAATTTTTTATCAACTTCCATAGGGAGACCGTCTGGGCCTGCTGCCTTACTCGATTTCCCTGTTTTAATGGCATTCTTTATTCCTTCCTCAGTTATCGCACCGTTGATGACGTCTATTTGAGACTCGGATACTTTATGAGGGAGTTCTTGTTCTAACCATTCTAATACCTCGCCTCCTGTTGTACTTAGATTCTCTGTATACACTTCCCCAAAATATAGTAGCCTCTATACTGTCCCCCGCTCTTGTTGGAGATCCAGCATTACCAAAATGTAGCTCTTTTATAAAACTTTTTGCCAGATCATTTTTGTCTTCCATGCAAGTAACTTGCTACGCCCTTCCCCGTAGTTAAAGTGAGCCATTTTACTTGCTTGCCATCTTTCTTGTAGCCGCCTTTCCACTACCGCCAAAAGGTTGGTTTTAAGGGACTTAATAGATAGTTGTCCTCCCTCATATTGTATTTCATTACGTTGTATCTTTTGTTAAAAACTTTGGATTTTATTTTCTATGTTTAGAATTTCTGCCTTTCTCTGTTTACTTTTATATGACTGTAAATGATGTAATTTTGCTCCTTAAAAAGGCCTTATATGTATCCCAAACTATTCCGATAGAAGCGCTGCCCAGATTGTTATAAAAAGAATCCTGAGACTCCAACCCTAATTTGTTCATGATATCATCATCGGTCAGTATGGTACGATCCATAGTCCATCTCCGTTGTATTGCGGAGCTCGGGGGGACCAAGATCAGCGTTATGGTGGAGTGATCGGACATATGTGCTCCCACATAGTTTACATCCCCAACCTGGTTCTTTATATTTTGGTTAACTAAAAACAGATCTATTCTGGATTGATGTCCATATTTTTGGTTGTTAAAAGTTAAACTTTTTAGAGATCTCATCTTTTCTCTCCAAATATTGCACCATCCTAAGTTCTTAATCGAGTTTACTATCAATGATCTTGAATTATTATGTATTATACTTCTGCTTTTAGTGGATCGTTCTAGACTATCATCTAAAACCACATTGAAATCCCCTGCCATTATGACCGGGTCAGGAAAATCTAACAGTTCTGAGAGTGAATTGCCAAATGGCGTGGGGTCGTCAATATTAGGCCCATAATAACCCACCACTGTATATAATTGATCATAACATTTCATCTTCACAATCACCCACCTTCCAGCCTTATCCACTCTACTTTCCACTATCTCAATCTGGGAGTTGACTTTTATCAAAATCGCCACCCCTCTTATAGTGAGTTGCTGCTCAGTGCACACCATATTCTGTACCCATTTCCTTTTTTCAAACAGCTCTCTCATTTCATTGCTGGTTAGATGCATCTCTTGGAGTAGTATAATTTGAGCTGAAGCATCTTTTAGATACTGCAGAATCCTCTCACGCCTATGACTCACCGTAAGGCCATTTACATTCCACAATAGAAATTCTATCTGTGGCTTCTGGTTTGCTGTAATTTCTTTTTATTCCTTAATTTTGTGGCACTGTTACAACCTGGGTTTTGATGTATATAGAGGACAACATTTTTTTGTTTTTTTTCCCCATGCTCCCACACCCGTGCATTAATGACTACCCATTCTCCCTTCCCCCCTCCACTTGGGAATCCCTCCTCTTCTTTCTTGATGGCCAAGGCCTAGGAAGGCCCAGATTCCAGAGATCTGTTCCAACTGCATATCGTGCCCCTATAACTTATGGTATACCGCAAAAATAAAAAAAATAAAAAATAAAAACCTAATATCTCAACATATTATGCCAAAAGAAATAGCAGAATTAAATTATGTCCCACCTATCCTGTACCAGTTCCTGATATTGATTTTAGGAACTCCTCCGCATCCTCAACTCTGCTAAAGGTCTGCATCCTGTTGCTGTGCATTACACGTAGGCTGGCAGGAAATTTGAACTGTGCTGTCGCATCCAGATTCTTAAAAGGCTCAATCATATTTCCTAATTCCCATTGCTTATTTGCCGTAAATTGGGAGATATCTGACCTAATCTCGAAATTAATGCCGTCAACAGTCAGTAATCTCTGTTTCAGTGCTTTCAGAAGAATTTCTTCTTTTAAGTTATAGGTATGGAAGTTTACCAGAATTTTTCTCGGCTTGCTTTTGTTTACATTCCTTCTATAGGGATCTCTACGGACCCTCTATATGTCTTTAGTTAATTCTTCTTCTGACAATTTTACTTGCAGCCCTTCCTTGATCAAATGTACCACGAACGCCTTAATGTCCTCTCCCTCTGCTCCTTCTGAGACCTTTAAAACACAGAGGTTACATCTCCTTTGATTTTTTTCCAGTGATTCTATTTTTTCCTTCAGTTGCCTCTCATTCCCCCTAAGGTCACTGATTTCTTTTGTATTAATCTCCGTTTGAAGCGTTAGATCTTTCATTTCAGCTTCCAACTGTGAGGTTCTAGCAGCTACGTCATCCAATTTTTTTCCCAGACTCTCACATACAGATCTGATCTCTTTCTGATTCAGCTCAGATGTTTCAAATCTATTCCTTACTTCAGTTGTCAGTAGTTGAATCAACTCAGCAACTGATTGTGACTGACCTTGTGCTTGGGGCGGAGGTTGAGGTTGTGGTTGAGGTTGGTTTCCTAGTTGAGTTACTTCAGATAAGCGCGAATCTCCCCCTTCTTTAGAAATTTCTTTAGAAGATTTAATCAGGTCTTCAGAGGATGTTGCCCATATTTGACTCTGAGACTGAATCTGCGGCTGCGACTGAGTCTGCACAGATTGTGACTACATTTTTCCAGGAATAGGAAACGCCTCTATCCCTACTTGAGCCCGCTCTCTCTTTATAGATAGTCTTTCCTGGAATTTAGAAATCTCTGCCAAAATCTGACATTTGTTAGTATTTACTATGTCCTGCCCCCTTAATGAGCCTGTCCCGGGGAGTGCTATAACAGGATTTTTTAACACCAGCGTTTTTGGAACTACCTTGAAAAAGGTCCTCAATGAGGGAGTAATCTTAAGATTTGATGCTGTTGAAGATTGCATTAATCTCTTAGCATGAGCTGAAAGCCATTTTGTACTTGGCAGCCATTTTAGTTAGCTATGTGCTGGCCATTTGCTGTTTCCCTCTCCCAGAGTCTTGCACATACTCAGATGGGCCTAGCTAGTAGAGTGCACCTGTTCCTAGTATAGAACTGTCAGGCTGTTCTAACTGATGTCAGCAACTTATTACTCCTCCTACTTGTTGACTGTGCAGTTTCTTTATGACCATCTATGTGCATATCTCTTCTCGTGTGTACTTGTACCGCCTTTTTTCAGCCCCTGTGTGGGTATATAATGCCCCTGTTCTCTGTACTCCTTAGAAAATGTCTCATACAGTGACTTGAGAATACTGTGTGACGCATTTTTTCCCTCTTTAGAGGTTAAATAAAAAGATGTATTTTATATATTGGTGCTTCTGTGCCAATCTCTTCTTTGTTGGTTTAAAAGGACCAGGTGTATCAGTGAAGCCCCTGAGAAGGTTTTGATTTCTACAATTGGTGCCCTCTGTGAGGCTCATCAGAGAAGTGGCTATCCAAGGGAGTGATCCTGATGCGAGACAGGAATCTACTGAGGAGGACAGAACAGGATTCTAGTAAAAAGGTACCCTAAAACTGAGATTCTGTCTCTGCAGCCCAGTATATTTCTGGTCTTCCTGATTGGACTCCTCCAACTGCTTACCACCCCTGATTGAGAACATTTTTGGCGTGAGTATTCTAAAAATGACCGTTTGGTCACTCAGAACTTGGCAGTTAGAATCTGGAAACTTGTGCTTGGTAAGGTCGTTTGTTACGACGCTTTTTGGATTTGTATGGAAATTGGCCAATATTTGGAATTTGGAAATATGTAAACTGCAGTTTATGTAGGTAGGTAATGAGAAACTTTTGTAAACTTGAATGGCACACTTTGAGTTAAGTGCTACTTTGTGTATAATATTGTATATGCTGCAATATTTTTGGCATGCTTGTTCTTAGCACACATCGTAGAATGTGTTGCTTTGTTTGTAGGTACCATTTGGAACTTGTATTGAATTAGCCGGCTCCCCTAGAGGGGATACTTAACTAGGTTTAGGTATAAAAACGTATTTCTTCCTTGGTGACTAGTACCCCGAGGAACTAAATATGTACATAGAAAGGATCCTGGTCTGTGCACTTAGTAACATTCATAAGTGGTGATATGCAGAGCGTTTTTTTCCTGGTGTTCTGCCAGCCAAATCTAGTGAATATGACTTACAACTAGTATTTACAAATAGTTTGGTTTAAGTACAGTCTGTGGGCTGTCTTTTGTTTCTGTCCTAAGTGTTGATCTGTGGGTTAAATGTGTGTTTAAATGTCTGTGGTTTGTCATTAGTGGTACTTGTGTGAGTAAGTAGCGATTGTGCTCTTGGTGCAAGAATGGCTAGCCTTAAGTGCCCTGTATTATGTGTATGACACCATTTTGAAATGTCTGGAATGAGCTCAATGTTTTTTTTTGTCATCATTCTGTTATACAAAACATCATTAAAATAAAATATATTTTAAAATAATCCAGCAATGAATTATATAATATATGCTAAATAGCTGAACGCTATCATTAAATTGACAGAGTAAGACACTATACATGTGTGCAAATTGCCACAATGTTAAAGATAAAATTAGAATCCACATTGAATAGGAATAAAAAAGCTTCAGAAAAACGAAATTGTGTGTTTTGCAATAGATAAAATTAAGATACAAAATGTCACAGCATTTATCCTTCTGTATTAGGTATTAAAAGGCATTCCCATTATCTGAGTGAGTTGGTTGTTGCTGATCTGAATACACATTACAGAACGACAGATTTGTGCTGGCTCGAAAGGCTTACTTGAAAGGCTTGTGAATTTGACGACTTTTCGTGTCAAGCAGCTGTGTAAACATAAGACTATTTCTGACTCCGGCCACAGAAAACAGCTGAAGTCAAACACGGTGTAAAATCCTGCATTTCAGACTGCTGTTTTAAAAGTTAGAAATATAGTTTCATTATTTTTGATAAACAGAGGACAGATTTACAGTAGGGATTTATTTTCTTAATGCCTTTTTAAATAAGGATAAGAGTGGTTTTTAATGTTAAATAATTATGACTGTTCTTTAAAAGTGGCGCAGACTTAAGATGTTTTAAGTTAAGCTTCTGTTCTTAGGGCTATGAATGAATGCGTTTAAATATGAAAGGCAAGGGATGCAGCTTGCTTTTCATATGTGGACTCATCAAAATGATTGGATTTATTAAAAAAAAAAAATTATGTTGATTATATAAAAAATGTTATTTAAAATAGGTGCTAAATTCGTTTTTTTAATATTTATAATGCCTAATAATGATGCTGTGACCTCCTAGCATCCAAATTGAATTTAAGCCGTTCTATACAGCAATAGGGGGTCACTTACATGTGAAATGTCACTTTACCCAGGCGTAAAAAACTCATTTTTATAAAGGAATACATTATACATTTCTGATGCCACATCTCTGGGATATGTAGAGGACATTCTGGGGATGACTATTATGCAAAAACATTGTAGGATACTCATTTTTAAGTGCCCCAAACATCAAAGTCGAAATTGAGTAAAATTCACTATTTAAATGAGGTTATTCCAATCAGAGCAGCTTTTAAACTGCCTTAGGCTCCAGTAAATGCACATATGTAAGTATAGAATGAATAGCTGACATCTATACTGCTAGACAAGCACTCAGCACACTGCTTACAAATATAAATATGTACAAAAAACTGGCAGAAGTTATTAAGCTTACCACTGAATTGCTGGTAGACAGGAATGGAGTGGGTTGCTGTTGCACTCTCAGTTTCCAGGGTCACTTTGAATTGGGAAAACCGCATGAAAATCTTGTACACAAGATGGAACAGCTGCGAATAGGTTAAAGGTCGAAGTTCTACATTTAGAAGCAGGGCTCAGCGCAACATTTGCTTTGACATTTCGACATTTGAAAGACGAAATGGCAGGGCAGGGAAAGAAAGAGGTTTTGATTACTTTTTTTGGCAAAAGCAAGTTTTTGTTCACTCATATGAACAGATTGAATAATAATGGTATATGTGAGCTTTTATTAAGACAATGGCTCTGCCATATGTATAGCACTAATGCTTTTAGGGCTGAATTAAGGAAGCAATGGGATTTAGTTTGAATTCATGTGCCCTCGTGTTACACTTGTACATTTGCTAAAGGAATATGTTCTTTAGCTAGCTGAATGTGCTATTTAGCTCCTCAGAGTTTGTTTATGCCCAGTTGCTACAAATTGGGGTTGATAGTGTTGACAGAATGAAACCTGTTACAGGTTTCCTACTGTCAAAAATGGGGGGAGGAGGCTAGCTCCTCTGCAAATTAACGGTAGGCAAATGTATGTTTTTCTCTCTCTTTTTCTCAATTTCTTTTGAGCCTGTCTAAACTGTCTGTGAAATAGCCATGAGACATTTAATTGGCTATTCAGTAATACTGTTTTAAACATTATTAGCATTAATACAATGAATAAATAAATTTGCTATGTTACTGCCCATCCTGTCTGATGAAATTATGAAAGGATGAGTAGTCTAGATTGTGGTTTCCTTATTTGATCTTTAAGGGGAACTAGCTGTGGGCAGTTTTTGTTCTAGAAATTCTCAGGTGATAACACCACTATTGTTTGTTATTCTCATGCTACATACAGTTTTGCAAGGGCATTGCTAGTTTTTATTAGCTAGTCTGTGTAAATAAACTGACAGTCCTTACTAGAGCTGATGTTGCATAGTTTGGATTGTGAAAAATAGAATGCAGGGAAGATGCCCATGTGATCCTTAGCAAACATTTTTGAGGAAAATATTGTTTTATAAGAGTCTGTTTGTCACAAGATGGTCTGCTGGTGAAAATGTACCCATTATGTTGAAGTTTTTAGTTCTTTATGTAATAGGAATCCCTGCTAAATTAGCAGTTTTAGATTTTCCTGTTGATCCTATAACATGAGAGCACGGTCCTAAGCATACAATGTAGGTGCTTTTATTAAGAGAAATCATTTTAGAAGTGTCTGCAGTCCTGTACAAGTAATGCAAAGTCTATGAGTAAAAGTGTAGAACATTTCCTTTTTTCTTGATGGTCTTTAGATGATTAAGATAGGAATATACAGATGTAAGGATTTGGAGTATGTCTGTATTGTTTTTCTCTTTTCCTCAGAATTTAGTAAATGAACACAGACTTCCTTGCCTGCTTGGGATTGGGTGACGTATTACTCTTGTCAGTTCACCAAAGAGTTCCTTTTATACTTGCCAATAGGTCGAGGCTGTTGTTTTTTTTTACTCTCACATAGATGAAAGTGGTTCTTGGGTGCCTTGCTAATATATGGGGCGTCCCTAGACTAGGAAGTATTCTGAGACTAACCTCTCTGTTGATAAATTATTTCTGTGCCTTGTCTAAAGACCTTTTGTTCTGTCCACCAATAGATATTTGCTGCCTTACAACCATTGCCAGAGGGGCGCGGACATCAGATCTAGCTTGAGGAGTCAGCACCAGTCCAGCTTGAAGTCAAAGTGAAGGTATCCAGCACAGGCATTGCTGGCAACCAGGACCTCAGTGAAGGTAGAAGGCCGGAAGCACTGGGATGTGAAGTGTGTACCCCTGCCACTGTCTTGGGCAAAAGACGGGGTCACAAATCAGAAAGGAGAAATCGTGGATCAAGTTTTTGATGCCCAGCCGAGAGTCACAGACCGACCAGGAAGGCGAGAAAGTTTTTACTTGAGGTAACCCCCTTTGAAACAAGGGTTGCTTCAGAGATCCTAGCATCAGGCCTCTGAATCCTGGTCCCAAAGTGGCTGTAAAGTCTTCACCTTTGTTGGTCAAGAGATACCTGGGCACACTGAATGCAATCTATGGCCCCAACGAAAGAGCAGTGTGCCAGCAAAGCAATACAGGTGTTAGGGAAGGACTTCAGTTCAGGGTACAGGTGCTGTGTCTCTGGTGCCTGTTAGATTGAAATGAAGAAAACTGGTGCACTGCCTGAGACACTGGACAGGATCGCTGAGAGCATTTGCCCTGGTGGGTGATTGGCCTATCCTGAAAGAAGAAACTTTTCCCTTGAAACTGGGCCATGATTCCTCAGTTGCGAGTTGTGCAGCTCCACCGTGGGAACAACAAGAGCCTGCCTGTGAGGCTCAAACGGACACAGGGAGAAGACTCCCCTCTGGTTGGTTGTACAACGGCTTTAATTTCCCAAGGACTTCTTTTTCTTTTTTGTTGAAAATGTACCCCATTGGTCGTCCCATTTTCGAAGAGGAGCAGCCCTTTGCAGCTCTTTGTCCTAATTCTCATGGTCCTGTGTGGTCCTCCTGGTCCTCTGGATCCAGGATCATTTTTGTAGTAATATGTCTGACTGCTTTCATAATTGTATTAGGAATAATATTTATTCTACGAGAGAAAAGTTCCTCTGAGCAGTTGACAAATGTTACTTTACCCTTTCCTTGATTGATACTCTAGCCCTCATAAAGGAAACACTGGAAAAGTCTAGCGAAAATGTTTTTATTAGATATGTGCTGTTGGCTATTTTGAAGTTGAAATTGATGGTCACTGAAATGCATAGGAGCCTTGAAAATGATTTTACTGGATGGTTCTAGGATTTGCTTAGGACTAGAAAACTAATAAGTTCTGTTTCTGATAATAGTAATTACTCTCTCCTGCTAGCTGTATGACCCAATGCTCGGTTCCCTTTGTACTCCTGCTTATACCTTATACATACCCGCTTAACAATATTTAGAATGAGAAATGCCCACCAAGCAATGAATTAGGATATTGATAAATTTATGAAAAAAATGAATATGCATATTTCCTACTGGATTATGGGAAATGTCTTTAGCTCATGCTAAAAGGACCATCTGTTGAAGATTGCATTAATCTCTTAGCATGAGCAGAAAGCCATTTTGTACTTGGCAGCCATTTTAGTTAGCTATGTGCTGCCCATTTGCTGTTTCCCTCTCCCAGAGTCTTGCACATGCTCAGATGGGCCTAGCTAGTAGAGTGCACCTGTTCCTAGTAGAGAACTCTCAGGCTGTTATAACTGATGTCAGCAACTTATTACTCCTCCTACTTGTTGACTGTGCAGTTTCTGTATGACCATCTATGTGCATAACTCTTTTCGTGTGTACTTGTACCGCCTTTTTCCAGCCCCTGTGTGGGTATATAATGCCCCTGTTCTCTGTACTCCTTAGAAAATTTCTCATACAGTGACTTGAGAATACTGTGTGACGCATTTTTTCCCTCTTTAGAGGTTAAATAAAAAGATGTCTTTTATATTACAGCTTCTGTGACAATCTCTTCTTTGTTGGTTTAAAAGGACCAGGTGTATCAGTGAAGCCCCTGAGAAGGTTTTGATTTCTACAATGCTTGTAACTCTCCTCTCTTCACCTTGGAATTTCTCTTTTTAGGGGTTACCCACTCTCCCGTGCCCGTATCCCTTTGCTTCAGAGAAGGTGATTCTTCTGTTTCACTGTTTGTTTGTGACGTGACTTGGGCCCCCCTCATACGACTTTTCCCGGTTCCACTTCCTAAATTATATCTACTTTGCTGGGTCTTCACAGCCTCTGCCCCTTTCCCCTTTCCTACCTTTCCTACAGGTTGAAATCCTACTGTTATTAAGCTGTCTTCCCCTTCTCCTCTCTTCTTTGGGAATGTACACAGATTCTTTGCATAAATATTTAAGTCCCCGCTGTTATCCTCCTTTGTTATTTTCCCTTCAGCATTTCCCTTTCCTCTCTCTTCCTGTCTGTTATTGCACTGACCTGTGCTGCTCTCCTCCCAGAAGCCGTCTTCAGCCTCCATACTTGCCCTTGTGCCTAACGTGATTCTCCTCACTCTATGCAGGTCTCCATGACAGGTCCGCCGCACTAACACCCTCCTGCCCCTACCGAGCTCACGAGCAACTCGGGCCCAGAAGGGGTCTTGGATCTGAGACCCTGCAATCTCCACTGAAGCCCGCAAACCGTCCAGGGCACCCAGGGTTCCAGCCTCCACCTCTACCAATATGCCTGCGAGCGCATCCATCTTCCGCACCTGTTACTGCTCCCGTGTCTCCTTTCTCGTGACTCCTCTCACCCCAACACAACACAACGTCGTCTGCCGCACACCAAAGAGAAGAACAGCTGTCGAAGGCAGAAAAGCAGGAAGAGCCGTCAGAGAATGGCGAGCAAGCCGCTAAAGCTGCAGCTGAAGCCGTGCAGCACAGATCATCCGGTATTACTTTTTGGCAAACTGTTAATCCACTTCTGGCATTATCGCATTACCGCGTTGAACTTTAGCTGTCGTCTCCTCCGTTACAGATACTATGGGCCTTTTATTTTCGCCTTTAAATCCGCATTATGTTCTCCTTCATCGGGAGCCTCCATGACCGCGTACGAAGCGGCCGCCATGTTTCCCCAGAGAGTGCAGTCTTGTCTCACAGCAGCCAACAACACCATCAACCAGAACACCGGCAAAAACAGCAAAAGGACCTGACTTAACCTCTGCACTGTATTGGTTTAAAGTGGCAGAGCTCAAGTCCAGTGCAGAAGCAATGGCAAAACAGGTAGAGCAAATGGCAGCACCAAATACCATCCACAGAATATTCAAGGAGTATCTGGATGATCTAAAAGAGGTCTATGTGGATCAAAATCCATTGAATTATTGGTATAGGATGATGCGCCAATGGCCAGAGCTCAGCAGGCTGACAATAAAGTATCTGGATTGTCCTGCCACCAGTGTATCTGCTGAACGTGTGTTCAGTGCAGCCGGTGCAGTCATCACAGTGAGAAGGACCAGTCTCTTGCCTCAAAATGTGGAGAGATTGACTATGATCCAAATGAACCAACATTTTAGATCGCACAATTCCACAGTTCCTAAAACAGCAGCACAGGAAGAGGAAGAGCGTGATTGGCCCAAAATTGAATCAAATTTGTTAGCTGGCCAACTTCTGGGTGAACCACCTGAATTTGTGGATGAACTCTACTAACTGGACTAAGTATGCCAGTGCCTTCATAAAACTTTTAAAATGTTCTTGTTGAACTTTGTTTTTTCTTTGTAAAAAAAAGAAAGAAATTAAATAGCTAGAGGAACAATATTATTTTTGTGTCAGATTTATGCTGCCCCACATTTTTGGTATGAGTCACATAATTTGCGATTGCAGTTGGACCAGTGTGCATGGAAGAAGCCTTAACAATTGCTTCATGTCATTGGGGACAATGCCTGTCCCCCTTGCATGCCTGTTGCCTAATGCCTATCCCTTTTTACATTACTTAGTACTAGAACGGCTGCTTCATAAAATCATTTATTATGTACAGGAGTGCCTGCCAATACCAAATTCAAAAGTGTTGCCTGCATCAAAGATGATTGAATACCCAATACCTGAACTACCCGTGCTTGCCTTGTATTGGATGAGATAAATTAAACTATTGCAACTGTGAGTGACTGACTGCATGAGTGATGATTTAAGTTGATTGATGATTCATGTGGTGGCACACACTCAGGGAGGGTGCGTGTTGAACTGTAATATGGGAAAATTCTTGAGATGATTATTGATTTGCATTGTTTGGGGCTTCAGTGATGGGTGTCTATTTCATTTTCCCTGTAGATGATGATCAGCACTTTCACACAAGCCAGATTTAATTAATTGCAGGGGTGTTCTTCTTTCTCTCTGGTTCTTAGACACCAGAACAGTCACTTCAGTTATCAAACAAAAACCTATGCAAAATATGAAAATTCTGTTTCATTCTCTACTTGTTCTTCAATAGCAGTGCACTGCACTCCACGTCTATCTTGCTCGGGTCTGCACGATTCATGATGAGGATGAGGACTGGTCTGGTACGGGGTTACTCAGAGTCACTCAGGACTGGAGGAGTATCATGGAAGAACCATGTCTGATGATTTATATGTATATTTCTACTGCTGTACAGCTCCGTAATATCATTGGGAAATGATTCTTTTTGCACTGATTATGTTGGTTACATTTTAAAGTGTCAATTCCTTTGATTGTTTGGGGGGATTTTTTATTTTTTTTATATTTCCAACACATCACAAATCAATTAGTTCATCTTTTAACAGCAACCCGCCATCCCCCCACCCCGGGTCCAGAAAGAAAAAAAACATTAAATAAAGAGGGCACATAATGTTTACACACTTGAAACATAATCATACAGTGTGAATACGAGATTAGTTATCTTATATAAAAGAGAAGTGCGGAGAGTTAAAGGGGGAAAATAAGGGGGAAAACAGGGGGCAGAGGGGAGAGAGAAAAAGGAGTGAAAAAGTCAAAGGAGAAGAACAATCCTTATACAAATGAAATATTCTGGGTGTTGAAGCATCTGGTCAGAGGGCCCCATACCATCAGGTCTTTTCTTCTTGCCTTTCTTCCCTTCTTAGCATAGATTGCTCTCTCAAGCCGATAAGTAGCAAACAATTTAGCTTGCCATTGGCTGAAAGATGGAGGGTTCAGATCTTTCCAGTACATAGCAATACAAATTCATAAGATGGTCATTGCAACAAACAGTAGTGCGCCCCCTTCTTGGAGATCAAGTTGATTATACAGCCCTAACATAATAGTAGCTGGCACAAGCTGAATACCTAACAAGAAAACTCTACTTAGAAACAATTGTACGTCTTTAAGTAGCATCTCCAATTTTGGGCATATAGCGAACATGTGAACAGAATCTACACTATATTCTGAGCAACAAGGGCAGGTAGTTCTGGGGCCGGTTGTCCATTTGGCAACTCTACTAGGGGTTATATACATAAAATATCCTGTCTTATAGAATTGCGCTTGCAATTTAGGAGATAACAAATATGTGTGTGCTAGGCCCAAGGCGGTACAAAAGGCATTAGGTGGAGTATTTAATTTCATCTGCCATTTAGCATCTATTTTACTTAAATCGTCTCGTTGTAATTTGTTCATTATACAGTAAACATCTCCTATCCTTGGTAGATTAGAGCCGAGCAATTTATCTATAAGGCCAATTGCTACAAGCCCCGAAGATCCTCCAGTTTTATTGACTAAATAATTCATGATGGCATTATATTGAAATATCTGGTTGTTATTCAGATTATAACTAATTTTCAATGTAAACTTAGAATCATTTCATTAAATATTTGCGGCTTGAATGATTTATTAAAGAGACAGAAAACTGCGCAGACACTACGACTGATGGGGGCAGATATAGTATGTCTCCAAGAGACTCACATTGAAGCTGGCCAGAAATGTTTGTTGAATTCTTTAGGCTTTAAATTAATCGGGGCACCTACGCAAGGGGCCCGAGTAAAGGGAGTTGGGATTTTGGCACATAAAACACTACCATTAGTTGTGAATCAGGTCAAATCTGACCCATTAGGAAGATGGGTTCTGGTGAGGTGATCTTTATCTTCTTGTCTCGTATTTACGATTTGTTCTGTCTATGCGAGTAACCTAGATGACCCTGGCGTGATAAATCATGTTAATCAAGAGCTAGCACTCTGGCCACCCCCGATAATTCTGTGCGGTTATTTTAATATAAATCTACCCAGTATTTGGGACTTAGATAATTCTTGGCGCCATGAAGGAAGAAAGCCCAAAGTCTCTCAAGCTCCGCGCAATTTATTAATCACTCATGGCTTGAAGGACGTCTGGGCTCAGTCAGATCAGAATGGTTTTACTTTTTTCTCCGCTCCACACCAGTCGTTAGCCAGACTGGATTATTTTTTTATCTCCTCTGCTCTTACATGTGCTTGCTCTATCGATATCGCCCCTATTGTCGGATCATAACCCACTTATTTTAAATTTAGAGGGATGGGGGAACCAGGGATTAAGCCAGAATCGGACGTTTGAAAAAGCCTTGTTATATGATAATAATTATCGGGAATATATGGCTGAATGGATACGGGAATTTTTTATATTAATACCGGGACTGCATCTGTTCGCCCCTACTCATCGCCCTCTATATAGACCCTCTCATAAGAAGAATCAAAGCTAATCCCTCAATCCCACCCGTGAATGATTAGGTTTGGCGTTGACACAAAGATCATGGCTTACGCCGATGATATAGCAATAGTAACCCCTGACCCTGAGCTGGCCATCAGGGCTTTAGAGCAAGAAACTCTGGAATTTGGACTGATCTCTGGCTATGCTTTAAATAGAACAAAAACGCAGATTGTCGTTAATAAAAAAGTAACCTGGGTAGATAACAGAATTACTGATAAAGCAAAATACTTAGGAGTTAACATTGTCTCAGATTTAGATACTCTGGTCACAGAAAATGTGACACCACTGGCTACCGACATGAGGAAATCACTTAGGAAAATTGATAACTTACATCTAACTATCGGGGGAAGATGTAATATCTTAAAAATTACTTACTTTCCCAAACTGCTCTACTTTTTTCATACAATTCCATTGGCATTTTAATAGTCGTATGCTCTTAGTCTTTCAACAAATTTTTACTCAGTATATTTGAGCATATACACAGCCAAGAAGGGCTTTTAGCTTTCTTACTCTACCTAGGGAGAAGGGAGACTGGGCTCTTCCTAATCTAAAACTATATTATTGGGCTGCTTCTTTACAACATTGTAGCGAATTGATGTATGAGAATCACACTTTAAGCCCGTCAGGCCTGCCCTCTCCTTATTTCTTACTTATAGGGGACAACGTAAGGGGGTGTCTGTGGTAACATTTGGAATTCAGCTACTATAAGCGAGTTAGATTTAAGATGATGATCAATGCTTACCAGGTCTTTAGTAATATTCGTAAAACATTCGGAATTGCCAAGCTTAATTTCTGTACTGCCATTAGAAACAATGATGATCTGCCACTTATATTTAAAAATATATATTTACGACAATGGCATCTGGCTGGCATTTGAAAATTAGGAGACTTCTATGGCTCTGGTCGTATTCGGTCAATTCCTTTGAAATGTTGTTTTTAAGATGTATTCTTTTATGGCTGGCACTCAGCCGAATAAAGATTTTTGACTGACTGACTGAACTCAGGGCGGGACTGGGAGCTGCAGGACTACCTCATCAACAGCAAGAAGTTATTGAGTATCAGCTTCCGTTTAAAGCTAAACCAAGAGTCTGAGACCTAGTACTATTTGGAATAGAGAGAGGTGTGTTTGTGAAATGCTGCTGTGTGTGTGTTGGACTAGTGGCAAAAGTGAAACTCTGAGCCACTCTCTTGTTTATTTTGCACTTCCTCTGAGTCTTCTTTTCTTGATACACTCCTCATGAAGCTTCTGTCCTTCTCCTCTTCTAGTCTCCTTCATTAACGAAAGGTGGACCAGTGCAGAGAGGCCACAAAGAGTGGATATTCCCGAGGAGAATGCAGATGCACCACCCAATTTTGCAATACAGTATCAATTTTCTTTTAACAATCATATTAACTAAGAGAAGTGGGTGGGTGGGTTTACTTCCTAACCTAGAAGACAGAACATTTGGATATATGGTAAATTGGGTCTCAGGGGCATAAGGACTGTTTGCAATACATGTATCTGTACTCTTTCATTCTCATTCCTTTGTTTCCTTCTAACAGCAGATTGATGGTGAATGATATGCTGCTGTTTATTGCCCAGATGAATGTTGGCCTTGTGTTGTAGTGTTTGTCTTTGTAAAACCTTTTCCCAAATCCCATTACCCATCCATTAATCAAAACCTTAACCCTCTTCCCCAGAGTTGTGTGATTTATTGAGCTGTGGCTTAAATCACAACATCAATGGATCACACACTTGGCGGGGCAATTGTGGTGAAAGCAACACAAATTTACTGTAGAATCTTCAAGGCAGTAGCCCACACCAGCCCATTACCAACCCGCCTAACCTGAGCATAACAAATCCAGACTTTGAGTCAATTTTTGATAACTTGTCTATTTCACAAATAATACTGCTAGCTCCATATTAGCCTACCAAAAATGAATGTGTCCTTGTGTAAAGTAAATGGTGCTCTTAAAAAGCGCTCCATTACCTTCGGGTTGAGTTTGCGCTATAAAAGTCTGCAAAAGAACAGGAACCTGCAGATAGTGGGAAAAGCCAAGCCCCCTTTCCTGCTCCACTTTTGGTAGGAAAAAAGAGGGGAAATTAGTTACATTAGTAAAAGGGTACCCACTTAGCCTACACCACCCCTAGGACAGGTCAGGCAATGTGAACCCCTCTCCTGAAATTCCACCATTCTGGGATGATGGAGAAACAACCTATCAGGGCTAGGGTAGGGCCCTTCTCACATGAAGTGGTCATTAGAGGGTTTAGAAACCCTAAAGGTAGGTAGTCCATTGGCTACATCTTGTCTCCCCTTGTAACACCCCTAAATTCAGGATTTAGGTGGAAAACCAAAACCTGAACATCAGACTTGACGGACAAGAGAAGACCAGGATGAAGAAGATCTGCTGCATGAGAACTGAAGCCCTGTTGCAGAAGAAAAAGGCACCAAACCCAGCCAGCTGCCTCAAGGACTCAACAATCACTGCCTGCTGTGTTGCCCTGAACCTGAAAGGACTACCAGAACCCCAGACCACTACCAGCCTTCAAGAAATCACAGAGAAGCTCCCTCAGAGTGAAGGCATCACTACCCTGCACAAAGCAGGCACCAATCCTGTGACCTCTGGTTTGTCGACTTGCTGCTCCCCAATGAACTTGACACAGAACCAAAGCAAGAAAAAGTACAACAGCTCTGGAGGGTCAGATCTATCTCCACACCAGGTTTAGTGACACCAGGACCTACTAAAGTTACGGCGCACCATTACCTGCGGTACCCGAACCCAAAAGGCAAACACCAAGAAGAAGAATCCACACTGAACTCCCAAGATACCCGAAGCAAGCACACATTGAGGGACATTGAGACTCCCGAGACCCACTTCCTGAGTGGCCCATCTGTTTGGAGACCACCTTTCCATTATCCCTGCTCCTGACCGCGTGGGTCTCAAAATGCACGATGCCCAGCTGACCTGTTTGGTCTGCACCTGACCCCACTGGCCCCGGCAATGACCAACCAGCTGTTCTCCTGTTGTTCCCAAAGCTCTTGCGACCTCCTCCCTCCAAGGAGACCCACCAGACTTACCTGTAAGTCCTCTTGTGCAGTGTGTTTTCAAGTGGCCCCCTTCGTCTTTGTGCACCGGCTTCCAAGACTCACAGCACTCTGGCCCTGGCCGAACCTGGACACTTCTGAACTTCTCCTGCTGAAACTTTGGACCTGGTCCTGACATCGGCCTAAAACATAAAAGTATTTCCTGATTTTACATGCATTTTTCAGCTTTTTCCCTATTGTTTTCTATGGTGCACAATTTCCCCCAGAAGTGATATATTTTCTGAACTTTGAAAAATCATAACTCCTAAAATATTTACCTTAGAATGGTGTTCTTGGTCTTAAACATTACATACAAATCAATATTATTTTTATAACGTGGTATCAAATGTATTCTTTGATTGTGTGTCTCATGTATTTCTCTGTGAGTACAACAAATGCCTACCACTGCCCTCTGATAAGCCTAACTGCTCACCCATACTGACACTAAAAGAGCATTAGAATTATCTGATTTTAACTCTGTATACCGTTTGGGGATTCACTGAACTCTCTGTACAGTGTATTTTGTTTTAATACACTATAAAGAGTGCAAGCATCCTACACCGAGCCAATGGGAATCATTTAATCTTAGAGCAACAAGCCCTTTCCAATTCTATACCACCACAAAGCGCCTGCAGTTTTTATTTAGGAACTGAACGCAGTTAAACATAGTTTATCAAGCAGCAGGTGAACAATAAGGCTGAACAGTGCTTTATGCTGGATTAGCAGCAGTGCCAGCCTTTAGCATGGACGAGCAGCTGCGCCCAGCCCCAAGGTGCTAATATTCTGAGAAGCACACGGAGCTGGGTGCATTAAGTTTATTTCAACAGCAGCACCCCTGTCATCTAGCTCCAGTCTTGTTCATGCTCCTGAATGTTTGTTTCTGTCTAAATTGCATGTTTAAAGCGGTCTGCAGGAATAAAGCTGTTTTAATCCTTCATTATACTGTGGGCAATGTTTTAACTGCCCAATAGTCCCCTTTCTTGCCCTCCCTTCATCCTCTCACCCCTGCTGACATACACTAATAACACCCTCATCAGCATCAGGCACTAAAGCTATCAGTGATTTAGGTAAGCTGGGGAGCTCCAGAGATGTTTGTGTTCAGGGGCCAGTCTCTGCTCAGCTAGGGACTGACCAGTGAACACACAAGAGGCCCCTGCAGCCTTGTTCAATTCAATAGCACCAGCAAGGGTGCTGAATTTCTCTCCACCCAGGGCGATATCTTAGCAGAGGCCGGGTCTGATTAGTGTTTGCTGCTCAGCAGTTGAGGATGTGGGTAATGGCAAGAGTAGCCAACTTTGAAGCTGGATAACCGGGTTCGCATCTCAGCGGGAGGCTTCTGGACAAATCACTTAATCTACCTGTGCCTAAAAATGAATGTGTCCATCTGCAATGCAACTGGTACTCATGCAAAGCGCTCTAATACCTTCAGTTCGAGTTTGTGATATTTAAAACTTAAAAAAAAAAATAGTATTAGGATAAATAACATAGCCCAAACATATACTATATGAAAGATAAAAAACCTTGCAAATTACCACAACCATATACATAGTTTACAGAACCACCAACTCGTTGGACGAAATTCGAACAACAGTGAGCCATGACACCTTGCATTGGTGCCAACAGGCAGACTTTGAAACCAATTTTAAACTCAATTAGTTGTTTTCGACAGACTGATCTCTAAAAACGAGCATAGCGTTTAAATGTTACTCTCAATGGCATGGGTACTCACAAACATTTTCCCAGAGGCCGCAAAGTTTGGTCGTTGGTGTGACCAAGGGCCGCACTGATGCCATCGGGGGTGTAAAGTTGGTGTAGGGGCCGCAAAGCATGTATATTTAGTGGCTGAATGAAACTGTGCAATAAGAAACCAGAAAACCTGGGATGAATCCCGGCTTCTCCACTTGACCAAATTGTGTGGCCCTGTGCAATTGTTTTACATTAATTTCCCTCCTTTTTCTTCATTATCATTTAAAAGGAACTTGAAATACACGACTTAAGGATGTGTGCTGTTCAAAACCATCTCCTGTGCTTGGATGTAATCACTAATAGCATTGTTGTCAGGGTGGGGAAGGGCAGCATGAACATTTCTACATTCATGTTTGAAAAACATCACTTTAAGAAGAATACTTCTGAATGCACTGCTATAATTTGATTTACTAAGGTGAAATAGTTCTACAGGTTAATTAAATACACTTTTTGAATTTTTAAAAGACTATCGTAGTTTTACACATTTGCTGTCTTTAACAAGCATTTGCAATGCAATTGGTCTCGCCTTTGGGACCTTATATGTATTTAGCTATGCAGCACCTTATCCTGGGTGCTGAAACATCTATTGTTCTTTAACATAGAGGGAAAGTAAGCACCAAAATGCATGACACGCCAGGTATGGGAACACATGGAGAGAAATATTGCCTTTCAGCGGGAAATGGTATAGTCCAAATCTCTGTATTTAATGTAAAATCAGGGCCTTCTGTGGTCATATCACTGAAAAAACAAGATTTGAAAAAAATATTATTGTCTACGGGTGCTCGTGGAAGACAATTTTTATGGACTGGAATCTAGAGAATGCTAAAGTGATTCTGGTATTTTACTGACCTGTGCTGGTTGCTTTCTATCAAGAAACTTAAATAGAGGCAGTTGCCAGAAAAGAAGAAAAAAAGAAAGTCTCTCAAGAAAGCAATTCTGGTATTTTACTGACCTCTGCTGGTCATTTTCTATCAAGAAGGTTAAATAGGTGCCAGTTGAACACTAAAAAAGTATATACAAGAGGCCTTGAATGCTCGACCAAAAAATGAAGGTGTTCCTAAAGTTAAGAGCCTAGTTACTGCCTTTCCCTAACTGCAATTAACCTTTAAATAAGTTCTTATTGTATATTTAACATTCTTCTTCATGTTGGTGCTGAGTTGAGTAAACAGCAGCCCAGTGCTGCTGCTGCCCAGGGGGCTGCAGGTACAGGTCAGGAGGGCCGCATGCAGCCACTGGGCCTTACTTTGAGTATCACTGCTCAACGATTTAGGTAAAATGTGAAAGGCTGCCACAACATGCTATTGACGCCATTCATTCTCGGTTAGGAAAAAAACAATACATAAATAATCCATCTGTGCATTCTATTGTGTGCATCAAACAATGGTGTGAGTGTACTTTCTCATATCCATTGCATTGCATTTGTTTTGAGGTCCAGAAAGCTTCAAATGTGAAATGTCTCTTCAAATTTAGGAAATTAAAGCTGGAATTTCCCTATTACAATGTACTGAGACACACACCAATTCGACCTTTGGAAAATTGCTTTCTAACCAATCATTTAGCATATCATATAACAGAAAAACATGGAGGTCCTATGTAATTAGGGAGCTGCAGAAGTTACATACTCGGCCGTAACTTGGTCACTCACTAGAGTCTGACACACGCATCATCACACAAGCACAGCTCCAGGAAAGTCTTGCCAGGCTCGTCATTGGTAGCAGCGCTTTCGCGTGCTGCTAAGTTGACGGCCCTGCAAGTGAATGAGGCGGGCCCAGGCACGCAGCGCAGCAGATACATACACTTGTATCTAGAAGTCTAGGACTGTCCGCCTGCTGGCCCACGGTCACCATAGCAACGGCAGAGAGGATGAGTTCTGCACAGGCCCGGCCGATGGGCTCAGCCACCTCGCAGACAATCTGCAATCATGATGTAGTCACTCAGAGCTTCTTTCAGCAGTGCAATACAGTGCTGCTCACACTGGCTGAGTGATTTCCAGTCAGGGGTCACAAGTATATTGGCAGGGGTTGCAACGGGTGGCTTAGGGGTCGTAGTTGCGAACCCTGGCGACCCCTAATTGACCTCCATGATTAGAAGTTTAACAGTTTGATTGCATTAAAGAAGCAGGAGATGACAACATGCATCGTATGAAGGACCATAGCCCGCACCAAACAATTTTCTTTATACAGTTCACACACGCCTGTTTTACACAGCCGTCTAGATTTCCCAAACAGCACACATCGATATTTAGAGGTGATATAGAAATGTCTGAGGCATGGGCGTCCGCAGGGGGGGGCAAGGAGGGGCGCTTGCCCCCCCCCCCCCCTGGAGTGCTCCTCCTTGCCCCCCCTGCGGCCATCCATGCTTTTACGGACGCCTTTTGTCTGTAATTACGGGCCCTGCAGGGAGCAGAGCTGTTCCCTGCCAGAGGCCTCAACTCCCTGATCGGGCGCCTCGCACTCCTCCTCGCAGCCCCTCCCGCCCATTGTCATTCTGTCTGTGGCTGATTATCACAAACAGAATGACAATGGCCAGTTTGAGCTGCGCGCCACAAGCACGAGTTGTTAGGTCTGGACACAAAGACCTCCTTTTAACACAGTGTAGCTTGAGAGCAAGAGGTCTTCTGAATGAAGTTCTGGGGGGGTCGATGCATTATTCTCCCAAGTCAAAAATGGAGGTTTCGCCATAGCCCGAATTCCAGATCCCACCAAAACGTACACAGACTCGTGTCAATAACATATCTATCTGCCAGTATGCTCCCTATCATGTCTGGCAGGACATGCCAACCCTGTGTTTCACTGCCTCATATCCCCCTGCACCCCACTCCCCACTGCCTCATATCCCCCTGTACCCCACTCCCCGCGCTCAGGGCCGGCTCTAGGGCGGTGCGACCGGTGCCACCGCCCCGGGTGCTGACTTTGTGTAGGGGGCCCTAATATGATTTTAAAAGCGCCTGCTTCTTTCCTGGACTCCTAGAAATTTTCAGCCACCAATAAAAATGTCTAAATGACTGCAGTGATTAATGCACTTCTTAGAGAGGGAGAGATCGAAGTTTTGTGTAATGGAAGTTTCTACTCATCCTAAGGTAGCGCAGAGGGTTACTATGCTTGCTGCAAAGAACGTGCAGCTCAAAAAGTGCGTATAATGTAATGTAAATAGGTCAGTGGGTCACACTTTTGTCAGAGAGACCATATTGTTGATAACGCTTTATGAGTTAAAATCCTAATGTGGAACAGTGAGCAAGTAACTGTTATGAAAGATGCATGCAAACTGTAGGGTATGGGCTAGAGCGTTATGATTTCCCCCCAGCTTTTCATTATCCTAATGTGGCAAAATGGGTTAATTTGGGTAGAAATCAATTCTTATTAATAAAGGGAACCCCCCATCCATGGTGCTAGGTTTTAAATTCTAGGTTTCTGATTCTCCTGGCCAAGCCCTCTTAAACTATCCTGCCTACCTGTACGGATGACCTGTGACTCCTACACCTTCTTGTCCTCTCTCTTATGTAACATTTCCTATGCACTGTTTACACACTTATGATTGATTGTCTCTATGTAATCTGTGTAATGTAAAGTGTTCTGACACCTTACACGGATAGGAGCGGCGCTATAAAATGAATTAAATGCACCTGAGACTGAATGGTTACGGAGGCTTGAGGGGCGCTGTGAAAGGATGGTTATGAAGAACCTGTAGTGGAGGTGGTCATTGGGGGTGCCAAAAAGCATTGTCGCACTGGGCGCCACGAGCGCTTAAGCCGGCCCTGCCCGCGCTTACTGCCTTATATCCCTCTGTACCCCACACCTCGCGCTAACTGCCACAACATATCCCTCTGTACCCCACACCTTGCGCTAACTGCCACAACATATCCCTCTGTACCCCTCACCTTGTGCGCACTGCCACAACATATCCCTCTGTATCCCGCACCTTGTGCACACTGCCACAACATATCCCTCTGTACCACGCACATCACGCTCACTGCCACATATGCCTCTGTATCCCACTCCTCACACTCACTGCCTGATCGCTCATTTTACCCTGCCATTCATCTTCTACGTGTTCTCTCCCCTTCCACTCGTTCTACCTCTGTTCACCCCCTTACTTCTTTTAGTGCCTTACATCTTTCTCAATATCTCTACTTCTTTTCCTCTTCAGTAACATCTGTGGCACATCTCTGCACTTCCATTATATCAACGCACCCCTCTACCTCACCTGTCTACCTCAGTCTTTATTATTCCCTCTTCCTCAGCTGTCTCTACATGTCTATGACACACCTCTCCCTCTCTCTACCTGGCCCCCTCACGTTCTACGACTGCGTTATTCTCCCCTCTCCAGCTTTGATTTACCTGTCTCTGCTCCTGAATCTTTTTCTTCTACACCTCACTTCTTTGTCTACCCTTCACCCCTCGCTACCCTTCTGTTTGCCTTACTACGGTCTTTACCCGACCCACCTTTCAGTGCCTCTTCCCATTTCGCCTCACTCCCTCACAGCGCTCTCCTAGCATGCATCTGTTTCTCCCCTCACCACCATGCCTGTCTCTACCCCTCCTTATCTTTCTAACCAGCCTAACTTACCTTCCTGTTATTCCTGGTAGCGAACCTTTCATTTCACCCCTCCGGTTGTATTACCTATGCATTCAAATTGAGTAGGTCATTGCTGTGCTCCCAACCAGTCATCGAGACCCAGTCCCCTAGCCTCTCAACATGCCCAGATATAACAACAAGCATTGGCATAGCCAATTGGTCTCGCCTTTGGGACCTGCTGCAGAACTAAATACTTATACTGCCGGCATCATACTTACCCAGCGCCAAGACGCCTCGGCAAAAGTGAGCTATATAAGTTCTTCAGTCAGTGAGTCAGTCATAAGGTCCCAAAGGCGAGACCTATTGGCTATGCCAATGCTTGTTTTTCTCAGGTTGGCCTGAACATTACCCGATCCTGATTGTCTGCCATTTTAGCCCCGCCCCTATTGATTAACATTAGCCACGCCCCTTCATTTACCAGGTTCGCCACCCCCTGGAAAAATTTCTGCGGACGCCCATGGTCTGAGGTTCAGGCCCGCTCCTTCCAGTAGTGCATACATGTTTTTATTAGCAGTAATGAAGCCTACTCATTTCCTGTACAGCTTGCTTTGCAGTACAAACATTTTAAAAAATGCATTAACTTCTAAACACAAATATTAATCCGAAATATACACCTATTTTAAGACTTTACAGCTCTTACATAGATTCATAAAATTCATATTTAACTTTAACCATTCTGTTTTTTTAACATGAATATGCTTACTAAATATGTAGACCTGGCTCTGTACTCTGTGTGTGCTTCCAACTATACTTATAAATATTTCGTTTATGTTGGTACAGCCAACTATTAGCATAACAAACCGAGTTTGGATTATAAGCGTTTACGGCTTTTAAAATCCACTTGTTACAATTGTAAGATTAACACTGCCCTCTTCTGGTTTTTAGACATTATTGCATTAGACATTCAATGTGGCAATGCTGCCAGGTACGATATAGGTAAGCTGTCACCAAGTTTAGACCTTTTGCTCTGCCCTTAAAAACTATGGAGCATATGTACAAGTCCCTATTGCTACGACAACGTCACCTATATTGGTGTTCTGGTGGCGATAGGAGCTGCACCTTATGTACAAGGCAGCGTTAACGTGGCATTGTACATAAGGCCCCCTTTCACGCTACGATTAGAGTGAAAGGGATAGGCAGTGGGTGTTGCGGTGGGTGTTCCACCGCAACACCAATTCATTTTGATGCTGCTCCCTATGTACAAGGGTAGCGTACATAGGAGGCAGCGCCAAAACTGAGACCAAGTAAAAACTGGTCTTAAGATGGAGAAACGAGGAGAAATGCATTATTTCTCCTCGTTTTTGCTTTCTCCATGTGTGCTGCCATGTGCAGCACACATAGGAAAAGCTAAATGCCATTGCTTGTTTATGTGTAGGAAGGTGTCCCTTCCTGCACATAAACTTCTAAAAAAAATCAACGTTGTCACTTTCATGTGTGCTGCATGAAGCAGTACGCATGAAAGTGACAGGGTGGCGTTTCTAGGATTGTTTATGTGGAGGTAGGGACACCTTCCTACAAATAAACAATCCTCCCCTGCATGCTGCCTGCGTTGGCGCTAAGTTGCTAAACTTAGCGCCGTCTCAGGGGGAAACGCATGGCTGCACCCCATTCTTGTAAATATGGTGCAGCCTTGCGTTTCAGAAGTGGAGGAGAGAGGCAATAAGACAGGAAGGCTAAAGCCTCTCTCCTCCACTTCCTTGTAAATATCCCCCAAAGGGCCTTATTTATGAAAACTGTCTCATCGCTGCATGAAAACAGCGATGCAACAGTTTTTACTGCGCCCTCCTTGTGACATGATGGATGCGTCATATTTACTGTATGACGCATCATGTCGCAAGGAGTTATAGATACGTCAGTTTTTCTGATGTATCTGTAGGTGCAGTAATGACGCATAGCTGGATTGTGTCACAAAAGTGACGCAACTACAGCAATGTGGCCTTTCACATGGGGATGTGAAACTGCCTATGTGAGTCTTACGCCTGCTGTGAGGCAGGCATAAGATTTTGACACAGCGGCGCCGTAGAAGTGGCGCCATGAAATCTGATTGATTTCACTGTGCCACTTCTACGAGGCTTTTTAAGTTGGAACGCCCACTCTGGTTACATTATACCTGATGCAGGTATAATGTAACACAGGGCTTTACAAAGTGAAACATCTGCTTGGATGCGTAACTTTGTAAATAGGGCGCAACATGGCGCATTTTTTACGCCACCGGTGCGTCCCAAAAAGGGATGCAACGGCAGCGCTAAAGTGTAGCAAGGCCTCATAAATAAGGCCCTAAGGCGGTTGCTGTTACTCTGACAAGAATTCTGCCCATGTGTGTTTCCTGATGTTCGAGTTGGTTCATGTCCTTCCAGTAGGAAACACTCCAAAAGCAGTTTCCTACAGTCCAGAGTCCCCCTGATTAAGGATAGGGCTTTAGGTGGGGTGGGTCCTGCTGGTGGTCAGCACCAGCAGTTCTGAAATGCAGGTGCTGAAACGGGTACCTATCAGGCTCTTCATTTTTGCCCTCACCCTCAGAGTGACAAAAAAACTCTTAACTCTGCGACAGTTCGTATGTAAACAATTCATCCAGTTCCATGTTTTGTGGCTCTCTGGATAACCCCAATCTATCCAAGTGAATATTCTGGTATCAGAATTCCTGCCTGCCTGTTTTGCAATGTCCACAGGTGATGTGCTTAATTCCCTAGTTTAAACCAGAAGAGGCCGAGTGATAAAGCAAGAGAGTGGGATCTGAGCCAACCCCCAATTGCCGCCCTCCCCCATACCCTACGCTCCCCGCTGCCTCTTCTGTGATGGTTGGGCGAGGGGGAGATATGCATAGATTTGCCTGGATTGCAAAAAGAAGGCAGCCCTCTCGCCTGCGACAGTCCAGGAAGAGATTCTAAAACGCTCTTGGAGTTTGTTCCCACCTTCTGAGAGAGGCCAAGGGTTGAATGGGCTCATAGCCTGACCGTATTCCCCCCAGTATCTGAATAAAAATGTCAACATGTGCCCCAAATATTCAGGAGAAGCTGATGTGGTGAACACCAAAGGGTGCTAGGGCTACATGACACTAAACGTTCACCATTCAAAGGAAACGTCATATATTCTGACCGACATGGTACTGTGGCTGAATGTATTAAGTGGCCTGTAGTCAACCATAATCAAAGTACAGCTTTAGTCACAGTATATGGAAGCACCTATCAATTAACAACTCATGCCAGTGGTGGAACTGGGCAGCATGCCTCTGAAGAAAAATGTTTGCCACCTGCACTTGCATTTTTTAATATAAATTAAGTTCTGCTCCTGTGCAGCACTACATTGCGGCACCATGGTTCAGTCATATATTTGGAACAATGTGCTGCACAATTTGCCACTAGACACACACTGCTACCCAGCCATTTTCTGCTAGTCATGTCTCCTCTGATATAGGAGTTTGTTGTGTAATGCTTTGATTTTTCACAACCCCTAGTACCACATAATTCAACTCAAAAACACAATTTCGCAACACACTACAATCCACTCCGCACAATTCCACCTCATGCCACAAAATTCAACAGCCAAATAATTAAACTCCGTTACATATTGCTCCATAACACAAAATACAAAACCACATAATTACTGCCAGTGACATACAATCCCACTCCACATAATTTCAGTACACTCAATACCACATAATTACTATCCACATAATTCCATGTCACACCAT
This sequence comes from Triturus cristatus, assembly GCF_964204655.1. Classification (NCBI taxonomy): domain Eukaryota; kingdom Metazoa; phylum Chordata; class Amphibia; order Caudata; family Salamandridae; genus Triturus; species Triturus cristatus. Next base: position 257,622,376 of record NC_140586.1, read on the forward strand.
GCCACATAGTTCACAACACTTTAACCTAATTCCTAACACTACTTTTCACTACTATCCACGCACTAAACTCCACTATACCGCAAGACCTATTTGCATTGCCAATGCTTGTTTAATTTGATTGCTGGGCTTCCTGGCCTTGCAAACTGTAAACTCGTACTTTCAAGCAGTTGGTGACAATCAAATAAAAATGATTATCCTTACTTCTACTTTTTGCTTCTACTGAACCCTTTCTTTCTTTCTTCCTTTCTTTCTCTCAGTCCCTACCCGTCTCTACATATCTCTGTACCGCATCCCCTGTCTCTCACTTTCTCAATCTCACCCCTCTACCCATATGCCTCTACCTCACCGTTATGAGCCCACTCATCTCAATCTCTCTGTGTCTACCTCTACATCTCTTCCTCGCTACCTCAGATCCCTCTCCACTTCAAATCTCTTACTGTACCCCACTGCTCTGTTCTCATCTAACCTCTCTGTAGCACTTCTAAATTCACTTTCCCACTCCTAAGCTCACGTCTCTTTTTACCTCATCTCTCTGCCTCTCTCTCCATCTCTCTGTAGCTCAACTCTTTGGGTGCCTCTCTCAGCCGCTTTCTGCAACCATTCTCCACTTCATCTCTTTCTGCACCCTATTTCTTTCGCTACCTCAAATCTTTCTCAGTGACTCTTCTCCCGCCTCCCCTATATCTATCCTCTCAATGTACTCTCCTTTTGTTCCCTTCCTTACCTAGCCACTCTCACTCATCTATCTTTCTATTTCTGTTCCTTCTACTTCACCTCTTTAACAATTACTCTTTTCTTAAGACCTCACGTTCTCTATTGCTACATTTTTTTTGTATCATTACTATCTCAACCTTACTGTATCCTTTATCTCTACACCTCTTGCTCTATTTTGGCAGACTCTCCTATCATCACCTGTCTGTATTCCTTTCTCTGTTTGTACATCTCTCAATCTCACCTCTCTATCTACCTCAAAAAGTTTCACTATCCCATCCTTTCTCTGTCTTCTGTTGTATCACCTCACCCATATTTCTTTTTTACCTCACTTGTTTCTTTTTTTATTTGTTTTCTCTAGGCACACCATCTTCCCTTCCACCTTCCACTCACTACTTTTCTATATGCCTCACTACTTTCCGTACTTTCTTTACATGGTCCATCTTTCAATGCTTGTTCTCAGTTTGCCTATTTTTCTACCTCACCAGACTCTGTCCATTGCATCTCTTCATTGAATTTTCACTACCTCATCTCTTCACCTACCCCTATCTCTCTTTAATTAACTAATCTTTCTTCTATACCTTTCTCTCTGCCTCACACCTGTGTGTACCCCTACTTTCCTTACCTCTATATTTAATTCTCCTTACCTCATTCTAAAACCTATCCTTTTTTCTCTTTATCTACCCACTTTTAGATAGTTCTACCTCTGTATGTTTTACCCTCTGTCTCTCTTTCTACTTATGTATATTTCTTCTTCATCTCTTGCTCTACCTCACTTCACTTCTATACCATACGATTTACCTCTCTGTGTTTCTACTATCTCCTACTCTTTTCCCATTTCTCTTACCAAACAGAGGTCCAAGTCTAGCAAAAGAATTGCCATTTAGAAAGAAAACATTTGGGACTAGTGAGGGGAAGAGAAACATGGAGAAAACGTTCTTATCTGCTTTCACCCAGTGGAACGGTGAAAATCTTCAGAGCAGTGCTTTGATTTTCACTGCTGCAACAGGAATGCCACAATTCCAAGTACAGTGTGCAAATGTCCTATTTTATATTGTTCACTAGACCACTACACATCCACTTAATGTGTACTTCCTACAAATGGCAGACTTGTTAGACATCGAGTGAGAAGTTTATCAACATTTTGCACTAGGTTTACATCACAAACCCAGCCCAAAATGTTGTGTTGAGGTTACTTTTCCAACACAAATCTTATTTGCATTGTACAATGGCCTAAATTAAAGCAAAGTATCACTATGAGCTACTTTCCATCAAGAGGACATTCCAGGAATGGAATATTGTGGTTCCCATTCTAAATCCGTATCTACGAATATTGGTAGACAAAATTTGTGCCCTACATTTACACCTCCTCAGGGCAGGCATGTTTTGAGAGAACTTTTCTTTTCTCAAAACCTTTCTAGCATTGCATGTGGCCTGCACTGTACACATGGACTGAAATGTATCTGTAACAGTGGGCAAAAGCATTTACAATTGTCCTTTCTTCTCTTGAATTCCAGTTGACCAGGGATATGGGCTATGTGGGTAATGACCCCATATTGACAGAACCAGGCACTCAGCAAAACATGCAAAATTGTGGAGCAAAGCTTTAGCCTGCTCAAGGCCAGGTTCCACTGTCTTGACTTCTCATGGGGGAAATTACTCTACTCACCCCCAATGGTGTGTAAAATATTCCTAGTTTGTGTCATACTGCATAATATATGGGACATGGACCACCGGCAACAGGACCTGATGGAGGAGGAGGAGGCGGATGGTGGAGACATCTACCATACCGTGGCTGGAAATCGCAGACGCCCACACAGAGTGCAGCATTTCTTTGCCTGAATAACATGTTCTGGGATGAAGCATGAACCAATATGTACTGAAGATCTAACATGGCAATACATGTTTGAACCCATTACCTGTCTTTGTGTGCATGTCACAGGCCCATGAAAACAAAATGCTAACAACACATATACCTACATCATGGCCAGTATCATACAAACTGTAATTCAATTGGATCATGTCAAGATAAGTACAATTGACAATATGTCTCTGTTTGTCATCACAGCAATATATTGCATGTTCCAGTGCCCACAACATGAATGCAAGGAGTCACACATCAGTGCACTGTTGACATACACATGCAACACATCCCAAGTCTACAATGATGTCAGCCAAGAAATTATGAGCAAGTAGATAGAACCCTGGGAATGTTTAGCTGCATTGAACCTATCAATACACCGTACCACACATGAAGGACTAGTCGCATCAAGGAAACAAATACATATTGGTCTATAGTATAACGGATTGTGTGGTTCAGAAGCCTGCCATCAACATCAAAGCCTAAGGAGCAATGCATTGTGCATTGCCATGTGTTGTGTGTAACTTGAGGCTCAGCTAATTACCTAGCAGATGTCAGAAAGAAATGAATTATTAGTAGGAAACATGACACTTTAGTAGGAAACATGACACTTCAGTAGGAAATGTAACACTATAGTATGAAACGTGACACTTTAGTGGTAAATGTGATGCTTTTGTAGGAAAAATGACACTTTTGTACTAAAAGTGACGCTTTACTTGAGAACCTGATGCTTGAGTAGGAAATGTAACACTCTAGTAGAAAAGGTGACTCCTTTGTTGTAAACGTGACGCCTTTGCAGGAAATGGGACGCTTTACCAGAAAACATGATGCTTGAGTAGGAAATGTAACACTCTAGTAGAAAAGGTGACGCCTTTGTTGTAAACATGACTCTTTTGTAGGAAAAGTGACTCCTCTGAAAGAAACAAGCAGGAACAGCCGTCGGTCTTGAGTAAACACTTGTAATTATAAAAAAAGGTGTAACTGACCAATAAAATAAAGAAATTTGGCGGTTTGGCAACGCAATTGATTTTAAAGGAGTTTTTAATCATTGACCACATCTGAACAAAAAAAGGGTGGAACAGGTTCATTGAATTGAAGGCCCTGTTGACCGCAAAAGGATTCATTAAAAAATATACCTGTGGTTTAAGATATAAAGACCAATCAGGAGAGTGAACAACTGCTGAGAAGCATGAAAGTTATTAAGTGCTGACCTTGGACAATCATAATAAATGATGATTGTTGTCACTTACTAAAGTCCTGAAGAAGGTGGCATATCGATAACGTCCACAGAAACGCCGCGTCAACAACTTATTATTGTATAACGTTTTGGAATAACACTTGTGATTGTTTGATGAAATTTTGCTTATTCTTCTTTACTGATTTGCACTTGGAAAAAGTTACAGACTTTTTTTCAAAGAAGATCAACTGTTTTGTATGTTCCTCTGAATACACTGGATTGTTCGATTAATGTGAAAATAAGGGGGTAGAGGAAATCATGTGCAGAGGAGAAATGAATTATATGATGTTGTAGTATAAAACTTTTTAATAGCTTTTTTTTACATGTACGTTGAATTAACACAACAAATATCAGACATTTTTTACATATATTTGGGTTCAGTGTGATGAGAATATGGAGTTCATAAGTGTTTGTTAGGGATGCATGATTGTAGTGATCAGATTTACATTCCGTGTAGTAGGGGATATCCTCTTGTTGATTTTTATGATATGGGCTAGCTCCATTACATACACTGAACATGCCACAGCTGTCTGTTCACAAGGGCATCACAATAGCCAAAACATACCATGCAGTGCAAGGGAGGGCCATCGGTGATGTGGGATCAATCGGTACTGTTCAGGGAGTGTTGTCACCCGGCCTGGTAGGTCATTACTGACTTTGAACTGTGGGGCCACCCCCATGTATGTTGCAGGGGAGCGCATTCACAAGTCATCAGGCCACTGGTGGCACAGACTGTTTGAATCATCCCCAATGGTCACACATATGTCAGTGTGTCAAAAACTGATATTCATTTCTTGATTAAACTGTATGGGCCTTGATTGATCATTGTTCATTGACAGTGCACTGGTCACATGTAAGGAGCTTAGTGAAGAAGAAAAATAAGAATGGGTACTGTCTGATGTGAGTAGCATTGTAAAGAATTCTCTCTGACTTGAGAAGGCCCCATAATTATCATACTATGCAGAGTGTGGTTAATGAAATTAGATTGTTCACATTGCCATCAAAGCCAGCCACCCTTGCGCCATGTTGCAAGCTATGCTGGTCTTGTACCTTGTCTATACTCTGTGCACCTCATATGTGATGTGCCTACCATCATCTGAATACACTGCAACATTGCATACGTATACCCCTTTTGAGGGCATTCCAACGTTGCCTTATGCTACAAGTCCAACATACATACAATACCAGCAAATTGTTTTGGGATCTGTACATGTACCTTTAGTACAGTGCCTAGCCACATTTTGGACTCCAATGGACATGGGTTACCATGTGAGCAGGCTTGGCATACCAAAACAAGACTCCATCCTAGTATAGGGGGTGACGTAGTTAACATGTGTCATTCATGATAGAATAACCATTGGGCAAGTTACATATCCCCATTTGTTACAGCGAGGTCATAAGTCTATTGTCCATGCCAGTTACTTACTGGGTACACCCCTTAGCCCACATTGATCATAATATGAGGCAACTGTCATCCTGTATCATGGGCACCAGACATTCCCTCCGAGTACTGCATATCAGTGACTTGTCACATGGGTTGCAAGAGGAGATATTGGCAAAATGGCATGATGGTACAAAGGACGTTGTGATGAAAGTCAATGTTAACATGGAATTGGAGGGAGAAACTTAAATCTGCCTGGCTCCTGGAAATTGCTATTGCAGACGTACACATGGGAATGTATGGTACTTTTTGTGTGGCAGGCCCACACAGGCTGTGATGAATCTTACACCTGTGCATACAGAAGGGGCATAAATGGATGCGGAACACGTCACCAGTCCACACATTCCAATGCTGTTACTTGCCTGACTCCTGCACCATATATCCAATGCCCTGTAATAGACACATGTCCATACCTTTGTCATGTTTTTTGAGACATAAGGCCAATGTGTTAAGTACCACAGGCATGTATGCTCTGTGTTGTTAGCATACAGGCCATTTCACAGTCCACCTACTGCTGCCATGATCTATACTGTCTTCCCCATGGAATGTCACAATTGAACCTTTTTTGCCAATTATCTGCAAGATACTGCTCAATATAGTCATACATATGAGATCCGAAGCATGCATGCACACACTCATCATGTGTATTTAGTTTGAGTTGATGTGCATCTAGGTAACAATCCGTACAGAGATTTATGGACACACTCTTGGATATGTGATGGCCCACATGCCTTTGGTAGGTTTTCATTACTTGGTCTAGGTTAAAGTGTACCAGGAATGTCCATGTGTCATCCTTGGAGAAGTTTCCAACAGGTCTGTTGATTCGGAGTTAGCTAGCGACACTCTCTCTATGTCTCAACTACCTCATGCAGTGTCACTCTATGCTGCAATGTGTGTGGCCTTTTGCATCTGCCATTACAGTAAAGCATTGCTGGGGCACAATATGTGTACATGCTACATATTACTAATTTAACATAGGTGATAAGCCATTGATTGTAACCTCTTGAATGATGCATGACTATCCCCAGGGAGTACCTAGATGGACCATGTATACCATTCCATGTGTACACAACATCACTGTGCAGAATCTGTCTTAATATGCACATGGCTCAGTGTTTATTAGGTCAGACACTGCTATTTCCTGTACCTACATGGCCAAGACCTGAGCACTTTTGTATTGTAACTTTTCGGGATGAACATGCCTCTTGTGACGTGTAGTCATGATTTATTCCATAGATGTCATATATTTGCCTGGACATGCCACTTGTGCAGCTACTTTTAATTTATGCAAATAATAGATGAAAACATGGATAATTTCAGCTCGGTCTGATACATATGTCCTTCCTCTCCAACAGACAACATAACTCGTGAGCAGCAAAACCATTTGCATCAGATTGGAGAGGCACCACCACATCTGCCACATGGCCAAGGCCTTCCAGAAAATAGGGAGCTGGTATGAAAAGCCAAAGGCAGCAGAAGCCTGGAAGTCACCACCTAGGGACCAGAAAGCACAAGACAGGACCAGCACCAGGCCTGAAGTTGACCTTTACCATGTGGCTGATTCTGGTGCACTAGCAGGACCCTCCACAGCATCCCCAGAAGTTGCACCACGGGCAGTGTTCCCTACTCCTGCTCAGCCTATGGACTTTGAGAGGCAAGCCCTGAAGGACAATCCAGACATGAAATTGAGGCTGGCAGGGCTGGAACTTCAGATGGTTGATGCGAATGGTGGCAACACCACAGCAATCAGTGGATAAATTTGCTGAGCAACTTGATGTTGCTGATCGCGAACGAGGAAAAAGTCTCGCCGGGATGTCATTTTGCTTGCTCGCAGTCGCCAACTTGACGTTGAGGACCGCGAGCATGCAAAAAATGACCGCTGCACTACGCAACGCTATTCTACGCGTGTTTGCACTGTGCTACGTGCAATTCGCGTAGTGCGAAGTAGCGCAAACTTCGCAAACTACGCGAGTGTAGCGTAGTGCTTTGCCCAGGCTTAATAAAATGGGTGAGATCAACAAGTGGAAAAGCAAATGGAGGACAGTACCAATTGAGAAGTTCACTGACATGGCCATAAGCACAGATAAACTGGGAAACTGGCCATGTAGCACAGAGAAATGCTACCAGCCAGGTTTTCATTGGAAAGAGGGAACATCCACATCTTCATCCTCTGATGTGTGTTGTGTCTCCTGTGAGTAGGGTGTTGTAGGTGCTGATGGCGATGGAGGTGCACACACATCAGGAGCTGAAGATGTGGATCCTCTATCACCAGCAGCATTTCTCAGAACCAACTAGTAAGTTAGCACAGCACTAAGAAGGGCCTCCTAGTTTGCCAGCCCAGCAACAATGTTGTGGTGTAAGTACTCATTGTCGCTATATAGGAGTCCTGTTTCCTCTCCATTGACTCCAGGATGTTGTGGATCGCCCCCAGCTGGTTGGCAATCTCGCTGGTGCCACTTCAGCTTGACAGTTGTTTGTGCCTCTGCCACATGACAGCAGCAATGAACTGTTCCAAACCATGGAGCGGAGTATAGGTGCCTCTTATGGCCTTCAAGGCGTTCTTATTGGGACTGAGACACCTACGGACTCCTTCTATGATGCCCGCCAAGGTCTCCATCCCCATCTGCACCTCATGTGCCAGCTCCTACTGGACTCCAAATGCACAAAGTTGGAACTCAATTTGGGTGTCCACAGAGTCCAGGGCTGAGGGCGATCTGGCTGGTGGTGTTTTTTGGGTGATGGGAGACCGGGCACCTGGAATGGTGCCCAAATGGAGTACAGGATTTGCTGGATGGTATCTTGGTCGAGGGTTGGCAGACTTTCATCCTTAGCAGGATCTGTATCCAGGACATACAGCGGGTCAGAAGTGGTTGGTATATACTCTGCAATGAAATAAAGATATGTTGTTGTTGGTCTATGTTAGATGGTGACATGACATGAGTAATCTGGTTTACATTCTGACTTCCTACTCATTCCCTGTCAGGTCAAAGTTAATGCTTAGGACATCTGTTCCTCATAGGTTTAGAGGTCAATCGGCAGTGTAGTTGCCTTTCAGATAGCAGTATCTCTGCATTGTTCAAGCAACCACTGTGTAACAGGGCTGACCTGTCGTGTCATGACACATGTTGCAATACATTTACACAGCTCACTGTCCCTGCCCTGGTGTAATATAAGGTACAGTCCAACTCTAACTTGGTGATTGGATTTCTTGTTTGCAATGCCTAGACTGAAAGTGCTTTGCCGTATTGACACCGCTACTGTGCACATTGCACCTAGTCCCCAGGGTGCCTGCATTCCCTGTGAATAGTATACTGCCCACAACCCCTGTGAAGATAAAGTGGGTTTGGTCATATATTTGTGATGATCCTGCAGTCTGCCTTTCACACAGTACACCACAACATTCTGCCTAGTTGTGCTGTCTTGCATGCACATTGTGCTTTTGTGTGGCCAAAGGTTCAGGTCTTCACACATATCAAGCACACCTTGACACAACTTCCATCCTTGCAACACTGCAGGAAAGTGTGAGGGCATGTAGTTGCCATGGGATTCCTATTTGGGTATACTCATGTGAGTTCATAACACACACAGGTGGCTCCATATTTGTGGACAGGGGCAATGCGTAGCATCTCTGTGGGGATGGGCCCAGTCACACTAGGAAGATTGCTAACACTGACACTCAGGCTATATCATCATAGACAGACTAGGCCCTCTGCAGAGTTTTAGACATCATTTTGCTCAGGCCTTCTCACTTGTACATTTATATACTGCCTCCACCAAACCTGATTTTGGGCCAGGCACTCAACCTACTGCCACACACTGATGGTACCCAGATGATAAATTAACTCTCATGTCCCTACAACACCATCAATATGCGTGACCATATCCAATAGACTGACATCACTGGCGGTTTTTGAGGGCTATGGGATGAGCTGTAGCCCACATGATGCTAGTCCTGGTATTGATAACATACACCTACCACAGTTTGAGACACAACTGGGCTCATCCACATCAGTCTCCAACCATCCCTGACTCTTACCTTTGTGGTGGTAAACTAGTTCATCCTATACCTTAACAGATTTTCACATCCTCCGACTTTATACACATGTGGTATGGTGAGACATTTAGCCTTCTGACTCCCTCCTGCCATGTGCTACATCTTCATCCAGACACACATCACATGTAGGATGTGCTTCCACAATGGCCTCTTCTCTATCATCCCTTCCCACCTGCGACACACGTTTGGGACTGTCAGACAGAGCAGTGCATGTGTCTTGGTCAGGCTACCTTGCAGTACACATACCCCTTCTTACATCCTTGCTATGAAATGTCTCACCATTCAGATACAGTGGGAGTTCGACATGCTCAGCAGCGCCTTCTATGCAATGCACTACCAGGGGCCCACCAGGGTCACACACCATCTTTTGTTTCAACACACATGGTACTCTGGTGTGCCTTGCTTGCGTTCACCCCCACACCCAGTCTGATTTTGGTTATGACAGGAGTTTGGCAGCTCCCTAAAGTGTGAGCTGACACATGTGTGCTCTCACCCCCCACGTCAGGACATACACATGCTATGTAGTGTCAAGCATTTTATTATACATGTGACTCTTGGCATGTTCGTATGTGTTAATCCTTCACACGCCCCACATCTGTCACACTCTCAGCTGTGCACTTTCTCCTCTGATAATCCCCTGCATTCCATTGGTTTACAGTCCAGATTATTGTGCATTGGGCCTGCATTTGAATAGTCAAGTTGGGCATGGTTAATATGTCCATGCCTGATGTGTTGTTCCATTCCAGGCCTCATTTAAAAGTTGTGGACCCAGGGGAGGGCAGCGCAGCGCAGCACAGCAAGTCACTTTGCTGTGCTGCCCTAAGTCGAAAGGAAATGGCTTGAATGCCCAGTATTTAATATTATACGGAGCATTCCTTTCCTCTCTGCCTCTGGTGGCACACAAATTGGTGCCTAGTGCCAATGCAGGCACACTTAAACCATGGTGCAAGGGTGTCTGTATTGTTGCTAGGATTTGTTTTGTGCAGGAAGGGACACCTTCCTGCACAAAAGCAATCCATAGAGGTGTTTTCCTCTTTCTATGTGTGCTCCAGAACCCAGCACACATAGAAAGAGGAATGAATGAGGAGATTTAAAGTTATTTCTCCTCTTTACGCCTCCTTTGGGGAGGCCCACATTTTGGGTGCATTCCCAGGTTTACAGATGCTTCTAAATCTGGGAATGTTTAAAAACTCATGGGTGTTGGGTGAGTGAACCCAAAACAAAAAATGCCCACGGACCGCCTCCTTGACATAGTGATAAGGCAAGGCAGCACTTTGCTCTGGCTTGCCTTACTTGATATCTATGATGCCATGCAAAGCCAAACAGGGTGGCTTTGCATCACCTCATAGATAGAATTGGGAGGCTTGCACCACCGGAGCATCATAAAAAGTGATGCAGCGCAGCCCTCTTGTTCATGAGATACCATGTTTTTTGCTTTATATTGTGGAATTTGTAGTTCTAGAGACTCATGTTATACATTGCACTACAAGTGCATGTATACAAAGGTAAACCTGGACTGGTGCTGTACTTCCCACATGGAAGGGATAAATATGAGGGAGCTGGACTGAGCTGCGCCACGGCAGTGTGACTTACACTTATGTGATGGTTATTGGTACATGACCCAAATTCCTGCCCTGTGGGTCTGCACACAGCGCAGTGTAGCGCTGGGACCTAGCTAGCGGCACTGCACAAATAGACCATTTGTCCCACAGTGCCCCTTGTTGTAACTTACCCTGTGGTTTTGTTGTTCCTCATGGGCTTCACTGTCTTGCAGCGGTGGCCCCTTCATCAGGGCAAAGGAGCGCCACACCCCTTGCCACCACCCTCAAATAAACTGATAATAAAACAGGTTTCTAGCCCATTTTATTACTGTTTTATGTTAATTCCCCTTGACCCGCCCCTAGGACTGATGAGTCTTGGGGGCGGGTCCAGAAGGGTAAATCTACAGTGGGGGAGTAGTGGGCACTGTTACAGTGAACATGATGGTTTGGCCGGCCGTCTCAGGCCAGCCAAAATGTGATGCTCACTGAAGCTCTCTCCAGCCCCAGCTGCGTTGCTGGGGCTGGAGAGAGAAGGCACAGGCTCCCAGTCTGCCTGGGAGCGCAAGTTGACAATGCTCAGGCCAATGTTGACGCTGCTTTCATACAGCGTCAGGATTGGCGCAGTGCAGTCTGGAAGCCCGTGTCCAGAAGAAGAAGTAGAAGAAAGGGCGCACTGCGGCTGGCGGCAGCGGCGGCATTCGGGTAAGTTATGTATTTATTTATTTTTGTCCCCGAACCCTCCCCCTCCCTCCTCCGGACTGCCCACCACTTCGGCAGAGGACCGGTCACTACTGCCGTCTTCTCCTGGAACTCCTATCACAAACTGACAACTCCTCTGGGATGACAGCCGCCACCCTCTCCTCCAAGGCATAGAGTGCCTCCTGTGGCGCTGGGCTTCCACCTCCAGTTTACATTGCTGCCTTTAGGTTGTGCGCCAGTTCTCCTTCATCCTGCGCTTTTAATCGTGCCAGCGTTTCTTGCAGTCAGTGACTGTCCTCTCTTGGTTTGTCCCACACTGTTGATCTTGGCCACTCTTGAGTGCCAAAATGCCTCTTTCTATCCTAATGGCAATTTTGAGGTGATAAAGAGCTACTGTTGGTGCTCTGTCACCTCAGTGATCAAGATTTCATTCTCCTCCTCACTGAAGTTGCACTTTCTATTCCTCTTCTCCTGGGAGTCTGTCTGGACATCCAGGCTGGTGCTGAGTGAGGAACCCTCTTACATAGCGAGGTTCCACGTGGGACCTAGGATGATGTGATGTCACACTGGGGTTGTTGGGGTTCTTGTACAGGCTGCCGCTCTGTTTTTCCTGCTCCATGGTTTCCCTCTGTGAAGTGTGCAATGTTTTTATTTTCAAAGTGTCATTTTTCTACGTTTTTTGATGAGTGGCACAATGAAAATTGATGAAATGGTGGTTTGCATCACTTTATATGCTGCTAACCAGCCTTACATCAGTTTTCCTCCTGATGCATCAGTTTCTGCTGCAACAACACCTCCGCAGCAGCATCAACTTGTTTTTTACACTGCCTGATCCTTACGCCATGGTGCGCCATACCATTAATATTGCACATAAATGTGATGCAGCGATTCGTAACTAATTTTGACGCATTGCTGATGCAACGCAGCGATGCACCAGTTCTTGTAAATAAGGCCCTAACTTCTTCTGCATTTCCAACTCTAGATTAAGCAGTAGTTAGGTTGGCTGGCTGGATAATCATCAGACCTAAAAGTCATTTTTGCACCTAATGCATGTCAAGACATGTGAAGTTGAACCTTCATGCCTTGATAGTGTTTACTCATTCGAGCGGAGACATATGTGTACTCTCGCAAAAAACATCAAAATTAACATCTATTTACTCCTTGACCCTTGTGCATCTGAGACCCCAAATATTATTCAATCTAAATTTGCTTCAGTTTCACCATCTCTCATTATGTCAATTATTCCACAAAACGCTTTCCAAAATGCAGGCAACTTGAGCTGTTCAAGGAACATGTGGACATAGACAGTCTTTTGCTTTTGACATTGGTAAAGGTTTCATGGATGGAGGTTGCTGCAAATGGGTTTCTCCCATTTAGCTGCCAGGATTTTTTTGCTTTTGATCTCCTGTTTTAGTACATTTACTGTGGGTGACTCTCATTACCTGGGTGTCACTCAGGATAGGTTCATGGTAATTGGACTGAGCCTGCTTTCAGCCAGTGTCTGTCTTTAAAGATAAGTCTAATGAGGCACAGCTAGGGTAAAGGGCAAAAGACTGTTTACATGTGAACACTTGTGCACATGCATGTGCAAATGTATGCAGGCTGCAGGTGAGAGACTGCAGTCATGCACAGCCTGGTAGCTGCACACTGGTAGAATGCCTGTGGCAGTTATAAAGTGCAATTTCGACCTGCCGAAATCACCCCTTTTGACAAGCCTAAACCTTTTTAAATCCAAAATCCAAAAGATATGTTCAGTATAGCAAGGTTGGCTGCTTCTATAGGTAGACAGGGGGATACATGGTAACAATTAATAAAGGCTGAAAGTGGATTAGTAGCACCTAGAGAATTATTTCAAGGACTAATTTCAAAATCCAATTTAATGGTAACACCGAATTTTGTCTAACTATTCAGCAACAGGTACATATAAAGGTTACAATTTTGGGGATAAAACCTCAAAGGCTTTCTGTAAACATTCAACTGTCAATAGCTCCCTTGTGGTGAGATATGGATTGCTCCCAGACAGAGGATCAAGGGTTGAAGGATGTGCCCAAAGACAAGCTACACTACAAACGGGACTTCCCTGTCACAAAAAGAGGAGAGTGGCACCAGGCCTGCCCACTACCTTTGTCCTTCTAGCGAACATGGCTCCAAAACAATGGGAGGGGGACCTACCCCAGATCTGGTTTGGAGTGATCACAATGGAGGATTTGCGCATTACCATAGCCACATCTCTGTAAGGGCACAGTGAGCTCTGACCATGGAAAGAAGGGCTATTCAATATTGGAATGTCCTAGAATGGTGTGCAGGAGAGTTGGGACAGGGGGCAGGGATAATAAGGCAACCTAGGATTGGCCAGGGGGACTTGGCACCTAGTACTTTCCAGCCCCTAGACCAGGACGGCAACAACAATGGTATCATGAACTGCTGGGAGAAGAAGCCTTGCAAAGATGGATTAAGGACTTTGCCTGCAGCTACCCCAGGGCTTAATAGGTCTCTACGGGCCAGTGGCGCTGGCCCTTTATGCCACCTGAGGACCAGTTTAGGGAAGATATAGATTTTGCTGCCACTTTAACTGCCTTGCCAGACAGCCAGGAGGCTCTGGAGCTTGGGAGTGCGGTCAGGAGTGTGCCCTGCTGGCCGGTAATGGAGGGGCTCCACAGGATGTCCACATCAGGAGAGATGCACCCGGAGCCACAAGATTAGTGCAGGGAGCTAGTGAGTCCAGCTCTCTGCAAAATATGTGCTGTTAGAGACCAGGATGCCTGTTGAATATGCTCACTGTGGCTGGAGTTCTCCACCAAGAGTAAAATGAGACAAAGATCAAGAAAATTGGCCCATTGGGGTCCACATTATTGTCCTTTTACAGAATTTCACCCAGGGTGGGCCATGCCTGGGGGTTGTCGCAAGGTTAATTTGTTTACCCATTGGGGAGAGGGGCATGCATATGGCCCAACTTCCAGAGAAAAGGTATTCCGAGACCAAGCACATTGAGGAAAGGCCCCAAAGGGTCCCGAATGCCATCCGCTCACCAACTGCTGCTCTCAGGGTGGCCATATGACAAAGAGTGACACTGAGTGCCTCCACTGCACCCGTGCCCATGTCTGGTGGGTGGAGGTCACTCTACTGACTGCACTCTGCCTGCACATCCCGTTGACGGGAGAACATCAACATCATTAAGTGCTTTGGGAGGCTGCATTAGTGCAGCAGCCCCGGCCATGGTTTTATATAACTTAAACTGAGTTTCCTGGGTCATTACAATCATGATTCCTGGATTGTTTGCCTATTATGTTTAGGCGTTCCTGGAGCTGGAGATTTTGTTCTTAAGCTCAGGAGTGTAGGGTCCCCTTTAGTTGGTTCTATGGCAACATTTTGTGGCATTAAGGTGTGCAAGAAAGACTCTGATACATGTTAATGTGATTTTCAATTCTTTATTTAAAATACGTCTCACAATTAATTTCAGTGAACATTGCAACACAGATATTATTAATGACTGATTTTTAGGTACAGTGATTTTAATGCTGATCCTTTATATTTGACTGTTGTTTTCTTTGATGTGGTGCCTCCTTGACAAAGACAAAAGGCCTGCTCTATTTAACAGTGATACCCGCTTACAGTGCAATGTAACATCTGCTAAGGGTGGGGGTTATTGTGATTATGGAGTTCATGACCCACTAGATGTCACATGATTTATCAAACCTATTGACATCTGCCTGATGTATATATTTGTAAATTTATGCATAGTATTTAGTAGCGTGTGCAATAAAAAATACCTTTCATTTTTCAAGGAAAAGGCCCTGACTGGACAATAATGTATTGAGTGTTGTTTATGTCTGCCAGTGGATGGAGATTACTAGCCCAAATTGGTTCCCTCGAGTGGGCCTTGGACTCCCCTGCTTCACTACCCTGAGTGAGTCAAGTGCTTAATGGGGTACCTGGTTCCCAGTAAGGAGAGTATTGTGGGCCTATTACTTGTGCAGGTCTAATGCTATGCACAGATAATAACCCAATTTATTACAGAGATGTTTCTCCAATTTATGTTAGCATTAGACAATGATGCCTATTGAAAGTGTAAAAGTGAATGAATTATAGACAAGTTGATTGAACATCAAATTTTAAGATGCATAAAGATACCTAACATAACATTTGTGGCTCTTCTTCCTGTAACCGCACTTGCCACTGTCTCGCTGGAGGCTGTATCGCTGCTTCTTCCATCTTTTCAAAGCAAATGACAAACTTTTGCTACTTCACCATTTGTAACAACACTGTTGAGCAAAATATGTTTTAGCTTAACTTGCCTGTTTCCATTTTAACAGATGCCCAGGTCTATTTATGGGCATATTCATAGGAAAAGGTCATACGTATCTTGATCCCCTGAATTTCCGTCCAGTTAATTTGTTTCTTTGTTTCACTAATTCACATTTCCTTGTAACAAAAAAGTCTAGAGCCCTGCAAAGGTGTTGCTTCATAGCTGTGGGACTTATTTTGGGGCATAATTACAACAACCGGCGATAATTATCGCAAAGCGCATTTAGCGCTAGGATAATTATCGCCGGCCAGCGCGGATTTTTATCGCTGAGATAGCATGCTATTAGCAACGCTTATCTCAATAGCGATAAAAATCCTAACACTAACTGCCTAACGTGAGCTTATCGCTGGAAACCCAGCGATAATCTCACGTTACCTTGTTGATATGGACTCACAAACTTAGCCATGATATTCACATTCCATAGGATATCATGGCTAAGTCAGTCCTGGCTCGTCTGAAGACACTGTAGCTTTCTAAAGTAGCAGCCCTGTTTAGTGAGGCTACTCAGCAAAGTTATTTTGCTTTCCAAAAATAAGGTGGATATTAACAAGCCAGGCGATAAAATTATCGCCGCTTTAGCGGAAGAAAACTGCCGCTAAAACGGCGATAATGGGCTTGATAATATGCTCTATGGAATTCCAATTGAAGTCCATGTTAGATGTGAAGGACATTTAACATGGGCTTCAATTGAAATTCCATAGAGCATATTATCAAGCCCATTATCGCCGCTTTAGCGGCAGTTTTCTGCCGCTAAAGCGGCGATAATGTTACCACCTGGCTTGATAATATGCCCCATAGTTTTCTCCCATATGGGGTGTCATTTTAAATTTTTCCTATTCGGGGGTTGCGGAACACGCAGAGGGAGACGGACAGTAGCTGCTCTGCTAGCCCAGCACTTGCCTACCCTCAACTGCAGAACCATGTCCTGGATGCTGCTGCGGAATACCTGCCGTATTTCCACGCTCAGTGGCGGCACAAGTGCAGGTACCGAGGGAGTGAAGGAACGCACCGCGGAGGGTGCACTGCTCCGGAGGGACGCGGACAGGTCACAGCATCCCCACCTGAACTAGGTTCAACGCCATTGTTCACAGAGGGGTGATAGCTGAAAGCGGTAAGCCGGGAGCCCCTGCTGCAGTCACACGCTCAGAGGGACACTGCTTTGAATCAGCCGAGAGCTCCGCGGCTGCTGCTGCCGCTGTCACCACACACTCGAAAAGGAGCTGCTTGACCGCAAAGGGAGAGTTGAATGTGGCAGGCTGAGAGCCCTGCTGCCGCTACACGCTTAGCCTGCATTGGACTCACCTGGTTCACTAGGGGGCATATTAACAAGCCAGGCGATAAAATTATTGCCGCTTTAGCGACAGAAAACTGCCGCTAAAACGGCGATAATTTTATCGCCTGGCTTGTTAATATGCCCCTTGGGGGCATATCAACAACAACCGGCGATATTTATCGCAAAGCTCACTTAGCGCTAGGATAATTATCGCCGGCTAGCGTGGATTTTTATCGCTGAGATAGCGTGCTATTAGCAACGCTTATCTCAATAGCGATAAAAATCCTCACGCTAACTGGCTAACGTGAGATTATCGCTGGAACCCCAGCGATAATCTCACGTTAGCTTGTTGATATGGACTCACAAACTTAGCCATGATATCCTCCTTCCATAGGATATCATGGCTAAGTCAGTCCTGAAGCAGGTGTTAGGAAAGTAGCGATAACAGGTGTTACTTTTCCTGACGCTATGCTTCATAGCGTGGGGCTTGATGATAGGAGAAATGTCGCTTAGCGACATTTCTCCTATCATGTCAGGTCAGGAACGCCCACTTTGCATCTCATTAGAGATGCAAAGCTGGGCGTTAGAAATCCCCACGCTAAAGCAAGGTTTCACGCGTTAGCGTGACCTTGCTAATATAGCGATAAAATTATCTGCGCTTTTCGGCCGAAAACGGCCGCCAAAGCGGCGATAATTTTTTATCGCCTTGTTGTAAATATGCCCCTAGATGCTACTCACATGTCGCTACCGGCTGTTGGGAAACGCTGCCCTTCCCTCTTGCTATACTGCTATGAGAATTGCAAGCCACTGTGCTTGCTGACAACAGATTAAACTGATCGAGTTCAGCCTTTCTTAGAGTCTTGTAGAAACTGAATAGGGTACACAGCCAAAGTTTGTTCCTTTCCACTGGCAAAATCTCAGGGAGCAAGGACTCAGTTTCCCAGTACCCTCTGCACCAGAGATGCGCTCATGAGGTGCTCATAAGGCAGGCGCGCAACACCCATTGGACTCAAAGGGCTTCAGCCCCCCGGTCTTGTGTGGCAGCCCGGGATGAGACAGCTTCCCGGGCACACACACAGCCGCACCCGAGCACTTCACAGGTCTTTAAAATACCATTTGCATGTTAATGAGGCCTTGCTGTTGTTTCACCCCTTCTAAGAGCCCCTGCAGCTACACTCTGCCTATTGCTTAAAGATTCAGCCCCCCCCCAAAATCAGCTCCACTCTGCCTATTGCTTAAAGATTCAGCCCCCCCCCGAAATTTTTTCTTACCCCCCCCGAAATTTTGCTCTAGTTGCGCCTCTGTCATAAAGGACAACCGAGCGGTTTTGTATACGTTTGTTCCTATCCACCGGTAATATTTCAGGGAGCAACGACTCAGTCACGCCCATCACGTCCAGAGGAGGCTGGGCTGGGCCATCCCTCTAACTCCTGCCATCCAGCGTGTGTTTTAAGATGGGCTAGAATAAACAAGTTACTTCGCAAAATCCAGGTATGATGATCTCAATCATTGACTCCTTTTTGACCAAGGTGACTAGCGCCATCTCTTGAGAGATAGCTCTTACAGTGTAGGCTTTCCTTGGGGGATGGTGTGTATGATGCAAGTTCTGGGACTATTGAACCAGCTACAGACTTACCTGTCGCTGCAGAACTCATAAACGAGCCCCATATACAGAATCTTACTCAAGTCGCACGCGAACTTTGTTCATTACCACTTAATGCTTCTATTCCTGTTGCTGATTGTATTACTTTATCCACGAATTTTACTGTAACCGACCCTCTACCCTTGCTAATTTCGTATGGCAAGAGGAAGAAAGGCCCAAACAATGAACTTTCCACTGCTAGAGCAAAGAAAACTAGGAAATCCCCTTACTCCCATCATGGACCTCGGTCTAACATTGAATCACATGTAACCCATCAATTGATCACCACCATAGAGGACTTATGTGCTAGACTTTCCATCATGATTAGCCCCATACTTTCGCATTTAGCTGATATAGAGCACAAAATTGACAGGCTTATAGGTCAATATAAAGCTCCAGTACATTCACCTCCTCCCCCTCTTTTCATGCAACCATTAAATCTATCGCTTATCGTGATCACCGCCACACCCTAGCTCGGCCAACCTCGTGTTATGGCCACGCAAGGGGGCGTTCTGCAAGTAGAACCATCTCAAAGAGGGGGGAAACAAACAATAACAGGCGATCGAATTCACATTTCTGACCCTTTACCTGGAATACCTCCTCTACTTGATTCCCTGAATAGGCCGAACACACCCATTTCTCCAAGAGGGGCTGGAAACACTATCCAACGACACGTTACTAAGCTCCAGACAGATTCAAGGCAGTGTATATCTGCACAATCTAACTTAGATCTCCCGCCTGAAGCCACTCCATATGTTTTAGTTTTATTAAATGTTCCCGCTCTCAACCCCTTCCAAAAGGAATCTCCTTCCCAACTCATGGCAAAGGCGCGCCATTGGTTAACTACTCATACGAGGCCGGGACCCTTGATACAGAACCATCTGTTAATGGCATGGAGAACCCCTTGGGTGGGCCCCTCTCCTAAATCTTACGAGGGTGATTGTGTGGTCTTAAATTTTGACAACCCACATTTAATAAGTGACCTACTCTCACAACCTTTTGTTAGTCCTAATTCCATGACCGGGATTGTCACTGCACCCTTGGGCTTCTTCTACAAACCAGCTATTCCACACCCGAGATGGGTCTAGTATTTATCATCAGATCTCCCTGCACAAGGGCATGGGAACCTCTTGAGATATAAAGCGCATTATCCCACTTATAACAGATTTTCCCCCTTTTCAGGTTTGGATTCCTGCGACTGACATCCGGATGATAGTCTACCACTGTTCACTGCCCAGGCGGCATGTGTGCCCTTAACTGCCTTTTCTCAGTGTTTACATGAAGTCAATAAACAGCAGGATTACACTGATTCACGCTTATTAGTTCACGCATCTAAGACCTTTCCATTCTCTTGTAGGGACTCACAGAATTAACCTGATTCTGGAATATAGTAGGATACAACAACGATAATGAGGAATGGCTGTCTACACTGGCTACTTACTAAAGAATTTTAATGCAAGAAACCTAGGAGATGAACTCAATATACATTGATGGGTATAGATCCTTTCAAACTCTGGCTTCTCCTCCTTCAGGGGGAAGGTCAAGGGGAGGTTTGTTAACACTGATTTCTAATGTGGTGGACTGTAAAGTTCTTACTTTTGTAAATACATCTCAAAATTTCCACATCCTGGTGATTGAAGGACCTGCAGCTTGGGACTTTTTACTGATAAACTATTATAATAATATTTTTTTATATCCAGAGGTGGTTCCCCAGTCTCTAGATAACATGTTAGAAGAACTGGTGGAGTCTCACCACAAGACACTATACGTAATTTGGTTGGGTGGTTTTAATTTAAAACCCTGCTCCCGAAATTACGCAGAGTTATGCGGAATTCTGGATCATAAAAATGAATGCATTGACCATTTCCATCATGATATTCATGGGAACACGCTCTATACTATTTTAATGAAATGGCAACTTGTAATTCATAATGCCAAAGGCCCACACACTGGGTCATTTTCCCCAACCTTTCATAGAGGTGAATATTTCTCTACATTAGACTACATTATTCTATGTGAGTCCCTAAGCTCAAGGTTTGTCAAACCTAATACCTCTTTCACAGAACTCAGTGATCACGCAATTTTGTCAAGTGCCTTGTTGTTGTCAGCCAATGAGCCTCGTAACGGCATCAATTTCTCCAAACCAATAACAAGTAGATCAGACGGCTTAAGTATGAAATCGGATATGGTCGATGTGGACCCTCTCTTTACCAGTTTAGTCTGGGCTAACCCAGAGAGTCTATATATCTGTTTAGATCCTTCATTAGTTATTGCTGTATAGTCGCGGCGTTCAATATGTTATTAAAGTTCTTAAGATCAAAGTTGATACACTCGCCTACAGTGAGAGAGCCCACATTTAACTGGTAGTTTGACAAGCGCTGCACAGACGCTCTGCAAAATTTGTGCAAGGCACTCAAAATTATACCTAGAAATATTTAGCAGATTCGTACTCTCAGGAAAAGTTATAAGTCAGCCAGGACAAACAGACTAAAACAGCTTAGAACAGAGGCATGGGAGAGCCTCAAAAAAGCATCCCTCCTTCTGGACCATACAGCCTTTTAGAAAACTGTAAATATGCCCTTCCTAAGTAGCAATAACACTCCTCCATTAGATAATCATATCGATGAAGCATCATAGGTAAAACATTTCCAGGATATTTTCCAAAGGTTGGAACCTTCTACAAGTACATGTGACCTATCTATTTCAGATCCTTCTACATACCTGTCATTCGATCTGGAAGAAGTCAAATTAGCCCTGATCCAATCTCCTTCTGACAAAGCACAGGGTCCTGATGGAGTTCCTATGGATGTTTTTCTAGCCAACGCTCCATTTTGGGCCCGCTTTTAACTGTGACTTTTAACACTATAGCTGTGAATGGTCCTCCCCCCTCCTGGAAACAATCCATGATTATTCCGATATATAAAAAAGGGGATGGTCTGCACCTGCCAACTATCGACCAATTTAACTGCTCGATAGCTCAGCCAAGCTAATGGGTCATGTACTGCTAAATAGATTAGAACTATGGGCAGAGGAAAGGGCCATTCTATCGCATGTCCAGTGTGGGTTTAGACATGGTAGGGGAACGTTGGACCAGTGTCTAAATTTGACTTTAATTACTGGTAAATACACAAATGCAAAAAACTCACAAATGTATCTGGCATTCATGGACTTATCTAAGGCTTTCGACTGCATGGGCCACAGCAAGCTCTGGGAAATTGTAAAGGAAATGGGAGTGGACGAGGGTATCAACAATTTTATAAGGGAGATTTACGAGGGTGCTTCAGCAATGGTGCGATACAGGAGAAATGGTGAATGCACCGAATGCTTTAATATAGAGAGGGGGGTCAGGCAAGGTTGTGTCCTGGCCCCTTTCCTGTTCGCTCTCTATACTAACAGATTAAGCAATGCCTTAATTGAGACAACCAGAGACACCCCGTCAGTATTATCATCTGCTCTCCCGATCCTGCTTTATGCAGATGATGCCGTTTTATTAGTGGAGACTCCGATGGCACTGCAAAACCTTGTTTCCCAGTATACTGATTTTATGCAGAAGCTGGACCTGCAAGTTAATAAAACGAAATCCTATGTAATGCCAATAGGTTAGAATAAAATTAAAAAATTGAGTTTTAATTTAGGTGAAAAAAAAATTGAACAGGTATCTCATTTAAACTATTTAGGGGTTACATTTGACAATAAATTCTCCTGGAAGGAGATGCTGCAAAATAGAGCTAACTCTATGATTCAATGCATTGTTGCATTATTTAGGTTTTCCAAAAAACTAGGCCACAAGCCCATATTGGAAATGCTCACAATTTATAAGGCTAAAAAGCTTTTAATGGCCTCCTATGGAGTAGAAATTTGGGGAATTACTGACGTAACCATTTTGCAAAAACAGGAAGACAAATTCATCAAAAGATTACTGTCAATTCCCCATTCAACTACTAATTTTATAGCCCATAAAGAAGCTTGTACCCCCTACATTACGAACGCAATCAGATTAGCCCCACTCGCTCTCTGGTTATCTATTTGGAAAAGGGAAACTGTGGGCCTGAATCAAAAATCGTCAAAGATATTCTATTTTTGGATTATGCCCACAGAATCCAATGGTTAACCTATATCAGAGATAAATTTAACGTGTTGGGTCTTGGGTTTCTGTTTGATACACCCTCTCTCTGCAAACATTTCCCTAGAACAAGATTAAAGGCTATCTTTGTAAACCAAGTTAAACAGGACCGATAGAATAATCACAAAGGAAAAGAATCCATTAAGTTTTATGAATTTTTACCACAGATATTAAATCATTCTTTCTCAAATTTACAAATAGTGACAAACAACCAGCATTGATTTATTTTGACAAGGTTCAGACTGAACCTAATTCCGTTTATGCTTGTTTATCCAAACAATCAATTTGTCCTTCGGAATGTATCCTCTTGCACTTGTGACAACTAGTCAGTTCACTCAACATCACACTCTTCTTTTTTGCACACATTACAAAAAAAAAG
The DNA here is from genome assembly GCF_964204655.1 of Triturus cristatus. Taxonomy (NCBI): domain Eukaryota; kingdom Metazoa; phylum Chordata; class Amphibia; order Caudata; family Salamandridae; genus Triturus; species Triturus cristatus. The sequence continues at coordinate 257,645,643 of NC_140586.1, forward strand.
AGGAAAAGGTTTATAATTCTGCTTTTAAGGAAATTCCCTATTCGAACAGTGGCAGCAGCCCTCACGCTATTTTATTCTTTAGATACCCCACTGGTTTGCTTTGCATTAGCTTCCCTGCTTCCCTTCTACTGGCTTCTCTGAGAATCCGTAAGGCCTGTTGCACTTTATCTATAGCACTTTAAATCTTTGCTGCTGATGTCTCTTTTTTTTTTAAATAACTATGTTTGCACTACCAGCCTGAACACTTTATTTAACGAACAACTGTGACTACCTGTACTGTATTAACTTTTATAGAATCAATTGATTGCCAGTATTTTTTAACCTTTTATAATGTAATATATTTTAACGTGTACTTTTATGCAATTCACTGAACTGCAAAATAAAGTTTATAAAGGAAAGGAAATGGAAGCACTTTAATTTAAGTTTCCTTAAGAGAATATGACTACTTTTCCTACCCTGATCTAACTCAATCAGTGCCGTTGTCTCCCATTAACTGATTACTTGTAGTTTCTTTATAAATGGCTCTTTATAATACAGTTTGGATTTCATAATTTTTCTTGATCTTCTTTTCTGAAATATTGTCCTTCAGTTTTAAGTCTTCTTGTAGCCTTTCTTAGGTGTATTTTAAAAACATTCTATAATAGTTGGGGGTCCACAGTGTCATTATTCTCATTAAAAAATCTGGGGCATTATATACCTCAAATCCCACAAAATATCATCATTAACTAATATTTTTATCTTGTTTTCTTGTTGAAGGATACCATTAAAATAACTGATGAAAGATGTCCAGTTGGGTAAACACATAGTGGGATATTTATAAAATAATCATTCAGCGCAAATCTGCAAGTCACCTTGCTGCGCTGCGTGATAGGGAACGGGCAGGAGCGCACAGTACTTAGCAAAATACGGTGCATTCCTGTAATTTCCCAGTGCTGGCACACAATTGTTATCTAGCGCCAATGCAGGCACCCTTGCACCATGGTGAAAGGGTGCCTTCATTTTAAGCTGGATTTTTTTGTGCAGGAAGACAGAAAGAAAGACAAACATTGGAATGTTGGAGCAGAAGGCCTATACCATCATTATAGACCCTAAGACACTTCATTGTGTTCTGAGGATTTCTCAACACCAGTGTTCTAATATAGCCTTGTAGCCTGCTGCTGAGAGCTATACCAGTTGTTAAAAGCCCTAAACTCGAATTATAGGCCTGAGACACACAAGGGGGCCTATAACGAGGGAGAGGGCCTTTAAAAACCAACATAGACTGAGGCAGAAGGGCTATAATGCAATTAGAACATTCTACCCACTGAGGGTAGAATGTTCTCAGTTAAAAAGAGAAAAAACGGAAAGACAAACATTGAAATGGTGCAACGGAAGGCTTATACCAGCCATAATCAGCTGTAAGCACTTTGTTGTCTTTAACATAGCGCTCAATACGCCAATGTTCTAATAACATATATGTAGCAGTACTTACCACTTGCCCCTACCTATGAATATGTGGCTGCAATGAGTTTATTTATGAAATTTGCCTGAATAAAAAAGACTATATTTAAGAATATGAATCAATCCTTGCACATAAATGGGAGGGGGATTCTAATTGTCTGGCCCTCTTGTAATCAGGACATAAAATCCTGATTACAAATGGGATTACAAATAAATTGGGCAGTTCTGATCTCTGCTCAAATCCCTGTTTAGGAAGGGTTTACAATTATGACTTGTGAGAAGTTTACCAAAACTAATTATTTTCCCTGAAATATATCAACATGTAAAACCTACCAACATATACAGCTGGAAAATGCCTTTGAAAATACTGGTGCCTGCAGATTTTGGTGCAGACAGCAGCAACATTTCCATGTAATGCCTAATTTACTGGGCAGAACTTGTAATTGGAGGTAGTTATCACACCAAATTAAACTCGAACTCAAGGGTATTGGATTTTACAAGGGGCAATGAGTATCTCATTCTCCTCATGTCCACTTGTAATCAGGGCTTTTGTACTGTGGCAAGAGCACGCAATTACTCATTCAATCATTGCACCACTAACATACAAACCCAGTGAATGCACATCTACAGGACACACACAAGTACACCCTGTCCTCATTTCCCAATACATTCATGCCTAGTGCAACTCAGAATCACTCAAAACTTGTACTTCCACACATATGTCTTTACTTTACCTTGAACTTAGTATTATGAAAAATATCTACAATACTACTGTTTGCCCATTGCCCAACCCGCAAAATGCGACTGTACCTCAATAACCAGACATTTTCATCCACATGTTAGCCTATTAACTTTAGTCATCACAGATGCGGAATTAGGCTTTTCACCTATGCTATGCACACATTCAGTAATCATCAGGGACTACTAACAAAAAGTAAGAACAAAAAGTTAATGTATGTTAAGGTAAATTAAAAATGTCCTTTCAATATTTTGAGTCATGTTTCAGTGTTAACTTCAGACATAGAACCCCGAGCAGTGATTCTGTGCAAATATAAACACTCATTATAACATATAACATTATAACATATTTGCACAAAATCACTGCTCGGGGTTCTATGTCTGAAGTTAACACTTTGAGATTTCACTAAAAATATATGGAAATGCTTTTACAGTAAAGTAGTCTGGGGAGGTGGTTACATTGCAGCAGCATATAACAGAGTTGTTCTATAAAAGCATTGATAATGTGTATTTCAAGTTTAGGATTAATTAAGGAGGGCCATTTTGAAGACAAGAGCTTTTACAGATCTTTATTTAGAATAACAAAAACCTTTAGCTGCTCAAATCTCCATTAGCCCACCATTATAATGAATGCTGACAAACACAGCTGAGAACTCTCCTAGAATAAAATGAATTGAATATGACAGTGTGGCTTCATTTCTGCAACTGTGGGGGCTAAAATCATTTGACATATAAAAGTATAGCATTGGGAAAGACTGAGAGAAAACCCAACTATTATACAGCTGCGTTAAACTATTAAAAGTAGCTCTCATTGGAAAAGGAAGCACATTTAAATATTTCAGACTAGATAGAAATCTTGGCCACCCATGGTTCTCCAGTAAGTGGACAAACAGTGAGCTGAGAGAAAGGACTACATTTGAGATTTTTGTTCCATTGATTTTATCTGAGCTTTGTGGTATTCCTTTTGGTGATTGATGTTGTACGATAATTTAATGTATTGCTATGAATTGGATACTTTTCTATAATGTTTTTAATTATATATACTGTTCTGCTATGTGCAGTTTTAAGGTTCAAATGAGCCGAAATAAAGTTGATTTATGCTTATGAGAGAAAGAGGAAATGTGTCATTTGATTATCAGCGTGAAATGCATATGGAAAATACTTTTGTTTTTTAATTGAATTGCCTGATCCCCATTTCAATTTTTTTTAGTGTGGTGACAGTTCCAGAATGTCATTATACATTCTCTAACATCAAACCATCTCTGATCACACTCCAGTCTGTTAAATCATCTAAGTACAATTTGATAAACTGCATCTGGGTAGCTATGGAAACAAGATCTGAAAGATCATTACTCTCTATCTTGCAAAACTCAAATAGAATTTACATTATCTGCAGGATCTGGAAAAACCATTACAAAATATGACCTGCTCATGGTATCACTAAAATCCACAGATATCATCTGCATTGCAACCTTCAATTTGATGATTGAATCCTTTTGCAGATCTCAAAACACAATATGTGACAAGTGGAGCAGATAGAATAAATACTTTTGATCGCCCTCCATGTTAATATGAGCATCAGCATTCCTGGAATTCCTTCTTTTCATGCTCTCTCTGATCTTGCTAGTTGTATATCTCTCATGCATTCAAAAATGTGTGCTGACAGAAAAAGTCACATAAAAGACATTAGAGAGTAATTTTGAACAAAACACAAGCATCAGCATCATTTTGTAAACTTTGATCTGAACATGGTGACTGCTGAGTAGTCAAAATCTTGAAAGGAAAAATGCAAACAAGTAATCTCACACCTGCCCCTGCATAGGTCTTTACAGGATCCAAATATCCATTCTGGATATTTTCTATTTTAATTTATAACTGCTTCTTGTTTTGGAAGTGCAGAAATCCATGACAAATTCTGAAGGAAGAGAAAATGGTCCTTGGGTCTGCCATAGTCTAGTGACATCTGCCCAGCAACCAACAGCAAGCTACTCACATTGCTTCTTATAACTAAATTTGTACCTTTTTATGTCCTCATATAAGTTAAGGAATATCATTAGTCAGATGTGCAAATTTCTGATCCTGAGGGGTCACCTTCAACAGCACTTTTATTGAATTGGCCTAGTTTTTTATCCCTAAACACAAAATCAAATTTAGGTAACCAAATAAGTAGACGTAAAGTTGTGTCTAAAATGACACCCTCTAAGTAATTCAAATACAGAAATCAAAAACAGCTCATGACCAACCATGCCACTGTGAACAATAATTATAGCATTATTATACGAGAAGTGCCAACTCATACTTATCCACCACTGAGCTCCAAAGGTTTATCCAATTCTATCTTCTAATGAGTTTGAAAACTCAGTGCAACATTAAATGAAATGATATGGAAATTGATAATTAGTAAGATCTTTTATAACCATTCATGCTAATTTGATACCCTGCTCCCTTTCCAGTCATGAGTGAGCATTAATACTGCAAAATTCATAGAAACAAAAAAAGTAGCGGACACAATCAGTTGAGAGTTGCAGTGATAGCACTCCTTATGGTACCTAATTTTATTCCCCACATCTGGATTAGCATTATGCCTGGTTGATTCTGTTCAGCCTTTTAAGTGTAAAATACCCTAGATAAATTGAGACTAAATACTACAATTTTGGGGAATTTAAAATGTTCTTATAGCAATGGCTTCACCAGATCTAAATTTCCCAGAAATATTTCCTACCTTAGTGAGTACAGAAGCAACCCACTCATTCTCTGATGTGTCCGTGGCCTCCCTCAAAATGTCATATCACACAAATTCCTTAACCAAACAGTCAATTTGATTACTTGGAGTAGTGTTTGGACATCATTTGTGTGTCTGACATTAGGAAGAAGGACAGAAGTTAAAAGGGGGCTGAGTTCAAGTAGTTAACTTGACCTCTGGTAAAGATTGCAGAGAACCACCCAGGCAAAAAAGTCCAAAGTGTTCTCAATTCCTCTTATTTCCCCATATATTTCTGCAAAAAAGGAATGTAAGAGTGTCACCCAATAAGAAATCTGGGAAAAGCTGGGTGTTCAAGAGATATTTCTGACCTCCATCCAGGTAAACATATTATTGATTTTTGGACATACATTTGGATAGGATTCATGATATCCAAATTTGAAAAGCAGCAGCACAGGATGCATATAAGTAGAGAAACACAAGGAATTACAGCTCACATGTACTCGCTGAACACCAGTGCGGTAATAGAAATTTAACTTGTACATTTAGGTTTCAAGAGCACCCGCTTGATGAAAAAGATTTCAAAATGACTGTTTGCAGGCTGCTTTACTTTATGCCCCGATTGCACCACATGATGATATTGATCTTTGTAGGAAGATGGCCCCTTTTTGTCTGGTCACCCCCACATTTTACTAGGTTTTTATTGCTGTTGTTTAACTCTTTCTACTGGGACATTGCTGTCCAGTGCCTAGGGCCCAGTGCATGTGTTATGAACCATAAAGCATGTGAAAATTGGTGTACACCTAATGCCATATTTATCCTGCCTGTAAGTCCCTAGTATATGGTACAAATTATACCCAGGGCTTGTAAGTTAACGGTCAGTAGTGGACTTCAGCACTTATTATGCCACCATTAACGTGACCAGGTAAAACCTGTCTGCAGGCCTGCCACTGGAGCCTGCTGGTGCAGTTTGAAAACTGCCATTTCAAACTGTCAAAATAAACCTTTTGACAGGCCTAAACCCTCCTTTTCAATACTTTGAAGCCACCCTAGGGTAGAACCTACATGCCCATGAGTCTGAATGCCTAGTATTTAAAGGTAGGACATGTATGTTTAACACATTACCAGCCCGGGCTGTGAAAAACTTCCAAAGTCGTTTTTCACTGTGGGAAGGCTGACTCTTCCATGGGCTAACACTGATTCATACTAATAGATTTAATAAGTGCTAAATTCTGTTTAGGATTTGCCAGAAAAAATGGGTCAATGACTCATTTTAAATAATAATTTAAAATCCAATATTATGGTCAGATGTTATCTCACTATTCAGGAACAGACACTTCCTTAGAACGTTATCTTTTTTTCCCAAAACCAAAAGACTTTCCTGTCAGTGTCCAGTTGTCACCTGGCCCCTGATGGCTCCCCTGGAGTGAGATGTGGCAGTTCTTCTAGCCATTCAATCACCAATCCTAGTGGGAGAGGAGCTGCCCCCAGATCCGGTTTTGAGTGACAACAGAGATGGGGTCGCTCTTTTCCACGGTCACACTTCTAGGGTGGGCACTGTAGTTCTGCACAAGGGAAGAAAGGCTCTGTCTTCTTGAATGTGGATATAGAAGAGAACTGTGGGCGTGCATGGCTAGCCGTGGCAAGATAGTTGTTGTGTTTTGAGATTGCTCCAGCCAGCGACCCATGGTCCATCATGATCTTATGTGCTCTGAGCTGTGGCTGCCTTGGCAAGAGAAGCCTGTGGCGTGCAAGATAAGTGACATTGAGCAGATGACCTCTGGCACTGTGGAGTGTGCTGGGAAACAGACATAAATCACTGTGGCCACTTCACGGCCTGTACACGGGCCAGCCCGTAGTAAGGGGTGAGCCTGAGTGGCCCGCACAAGCCTCCAGGCCTACGGCAGTTGCCCGCAAGGCATTGAGACTGCCTCTTTGGCCTGGAGCGCGCGATGCAGGTGTCCACACCCCAAAGAAGACCAAGGACATGGTTGTCAAAAGCCGTAAGTTATCCCTCCGGGGCCCAGGCAATTTGTGGCAGAGGCCTACACCATGTGATCATCTCGGCCTCTTGGCTAATGACTCTGCTCCCTGAGAGGGTCCCCCCTCATGAGCATCCCAGACAGCTCAGTGTGCTGGCTGATATGGGGGGCCTTGAGCAATGGCACGGAGAAGTACGCATGCCATGTGCTCTGTGGCCTGATCTGAAGGCAAGAGCAGCAATGTGACCCAGCAGGCCTGGGCGTTTGAAGTGGTGGCCTACATAGCGCGTTAGTTACGGCCATCTTTAGGAGATACAGAGACCCCTGAGGAAGACTCCCACCCCCTGTGGGCTGGACATTTTTTGTTTGTCTTGGGGATATTTTAAGATCAGCTGCATTGACCAACTTAGGGTGTTGCACCTTCAGTCCCTGAATGGTATTAAGGGTTCTGGGTGCTGGCATGATGGATAGGGCCCATTACAGGAGCCACACTCGGGCTGCTGAGCACTAGTGGTGTGGTCAACGAACCCTGAAATGTCCAGGTATCATGGATAGTGGCCTGCATCACGAGGCAGTCATGAAGTTGATTGTTCGTCCCTAGGCACCCAAAAGAAACTCTCCTCCCCGACATTGCATGGACAATGTTTACATCTGGGGCATTTTTCTTCTTATTGTACTTATCAGCTCAGAGAGTGCTGCAACCCTGACGGCCTTTGTGGGGGCCAATGTAGACCCTATGGTCGCACCTTGGTTAGCCTTAAGGGATAAGACTGGTCCCAGCTAAACAGATATGTGGACCCCAGGGGGGGCTGCAACCAAGACTTCCAATTGAAACTTACTACAGATGGCACCGCCTTCCTCTGAGCAGCCCCTACTGTCTCAGAGTGCCCCAAGTCATGCAGGATGCCACTTCAACTCACCAGCGACACTCATCGAGGCACGCGGCGAATTGAACTCTGACCTGCCTGGACTGCACGTGCTGCCCAGCCACGAGGTCTTACAATGGGGGCCGGGGGATAGGCAGGTCCGTAGACAGTGACAGTCCACTGAAGTACGTTGCTTTCCTTTCAGGAGTCTGCTAACCCAGCATCACTGCTGTCCCTCAGGCACTAGCCGGTGTACCACATGAGATGGGATGACGAGCAGGCCGCTAGTAGGTGGGGTATTCAGATGTCAGGACCACTGACTGGATTGAACAGAAGGAACAACCAAAAGAACAACCCACAACCCTAGTGGATGCTACGCTAGATAAAATTCTTGCAGCCATTGCCAAAACCAGGCAAGATCTATGCAGTATGGTTGAATTGGTGGCTGTTGATGTGGGACTACTTTTCGATGACCTAAGAAAACTCACTTCCCCTCGTCACACAAACAGAAAGCACAAAGACAAACATTGACTCACAGTGTCTGGCCTATAAGGGCAGCTGCGGTCCTCACGGCCAAAGTCCAGGAGCTGGAGAACAGGGCGGAGAACTCTGAAGGATGGTCCCACCACAATAACCTTTGAATCGTGAGATTCCCCAAGTGGGAAGAAGGCTCTGACCCAGTTCTATTCTTTTTGAGATGTGGCTGGGGTAAGTGGTGGTGCCCTTGAAGCTGTCAGCTCACAATCTAGTGGAAAGTACCCATCAAGTACAAACACAAGAACGCTGCCAGGAGCACCCCACCAGGCTGGGGGGGCCAAACTGATGAACTATGGAGACAAAGAGGCCATTTTACAGTCTGACCGCGGAGCTGAATCTGTATGAAAACGCACTAATATTCATATTTCCAGATTACACTCTGGCAGTGCAATGCAGCAGATTCTCCTTCCTGGGAGTGAACAAGCCAGCTTAACTTACTCATTGCTATTCTCAGCCAAGTTGAAGGTCATGGTAAATAGGTCCAGCTACGTCTTGGATGCCTGGGACTGGGTGGAGCAGCGCCTATATGAGTCTTCGACTCCATCAATGCTGCCACCACGACCCTGGACAGATAAGGCCAGGAGGGTGGGAAACACCATAACCGTGAAAATGGAGATCCCAGAATAAATGGGAGAACGCGATATTATAACCTTTTTTATTGTTCTCTGGCTGGATTTCACCCTGTTGGCCTGGTTTAAACCATCTCTATTGGCCCGTTTAACGTTGACTCATCTGGGGATTATATGTGGGGCACACCCTTTACGCTCCTAGATTACCTCCCCTTTCAGTTTGCTTAATTACATTCTATCTCTGCAACCTTCCTGACTGCAGTGAACCCTTTTGATTGATTTTTCCATGGTCAGGTTCTCCCATCACACTTATTGACTTTTGTAACTGAACTTCGTTCTTTGTATTTGTTTTAAAAAAATATCTCTTTTTTACATATTAATATATTGTTTTACTTCTGATTCGATTCCATCCAATGAACCTTCTGTGTTGTCTCTTGATAAACATCTTTATTTCATTTCATCATCGCGTGCATTCCGAGTACGTCTGAGATTATGTTTTCCCTCTCTCCCGGCTGATGAATCAATCGCGCCATACAGGGAACCAATAGATCGTTTAACTTACCTTCCCGGTTAACACTGAGCACCAATCGGCATTATGATTATTAAGCCAACATCACGTGCTCTCTGACGACATAGCTTTGTTGTCTTTTCATTGGTTGACTTCTGTATTTAAAGACCCAGTTATACACCCGCCGTTCGCGCGGTTGCTTGCAGCGGTAACCACTCATTCGGAATCACGCTATCCCTGCCACGCATCGGCTTGACACATCAGGAACCTATTTATGAGGTATAAAACCAGACGCGCAGATTTCTTTTTCACCCTAGCACTTGAAACGGGAGTTTAGATACTTACATGACTGATATAAACCCAGTGTTTCTTTTGGGTTATTCGCTCAGCAATAATGTTTGTTGATTATATTCTTTTATCGTTTCTCATTTAGTTCAACTTCATTGCCTCGTTATAACCAATATTTTCATATGAGCGGTTGCTCCCGGTATATATTGTTCCTAAGTACCTTGTGATACCGTGACGTGACCAGTTGGCATCCTATTATCGCGTTATGGATCTTAAGGTATGATTGAATCTCCCGACATTTAACTCGAAGCCGCTAGCAATTAGCTATCTTTCGCTTTCTTGAAATGTACCCATTTAGTTGCATTCATGTTTAGTTTACTTTTGAAATGGGATCCTTAAGCTTTAACTAGGCAACTTAAATTGCCATTACTTCTCTAATTGTCCAGACATATAAGGAAATTAATCTCTTATCTCCATTACTACGCCTCCATTATGCCGCCTTGTCCTAGATCTTAGCAAATAGTTGTTCCTCATCACCGCTTTCTCTATCAGGACAATTTATAACTTACGAAATGTTAGCTTTCAGATTTTGTCCCTTGAGGTTCTTTGGCTATCAGACACGAGCTCTTTATTATCATCGCCCAGGATCTTCTTATTTTCAGCTCATATTTTTGTTTAATTCTATTTTTCCTCTAGCCTGTAATCATTTAAAGGAATCAACCACCTGAATGAACAGAACAAGGGGTCTTTACCGATCTTGAAGCTTTCCCGATCTGAGCCTTTACCGCACAACTTGCAAGGCAAGCAGTTGTTGTTTTACTTTTCTTGTACAAATTAAGCCCAACCTGTGTTAAATGATTCATTAATGGGTGCTTCTTTTCTCCTATTCTATCCCATTTTAGGACACTTATAGTAGTGGTTCCTCTCACATCCCTCCCTGTGATCGCTTCTCTATCTTATTTGATGTTCCTTAGGATTTGAACTTAGGTGAGGTTTAAATTCCATACAGTATACCATAGATTTACTCTTTTTTCTATTTTTTCTATTTTTTGTTGTTGTTATCTCCACATTTATAGCACTAATTATGTTAGGTTCCCTGTATTCCCTCTTTCGGTTCCTCTATGGTTAACCTATCCTATGAGAGATGGCATACAAATGTGCAGTTGCTTTGGTTATTACGTTCCTATTATTTTTATTGTACATGTTCATTTATCAGTTTTTTGTTTCGTTAAATTGAAACCCAACTTGAGCGCCTGCTCGCCACACCATTTTGGTCAAAAATTGATTCGCTAACAAATATTACTCATTTATTGATGTTCTTTAACTTACAATTGATGTACACGATGATAACAACTGATAAATCATTTTATTACTCCCAATGAGATGTTTTTTTCTTTGAATTTTACCTATCCGCAGGCCCCCTGTTATTACAGAAAACGCCCTGATGAAGGTGGCACCCTGATGGTTGGGTGATTCCACCGAAACGCGCGTCCGCGTGTCTTTTTGTACGATCTGGCGTGTCTTTTTGTACGATCTAGTGGTGTCCATCAAATTAGACACTCCAAGACTGTGAGGAGATTGTTCTTTTGTGTATATAAAAATATTTTAAATGTAGAGCAAATGTATGTTTAATGTATGGGTTGATTGTGTAAGATTGTATGGGTTGCTTGATGAGCATGACTGTGATTTAACCGCTTATACACTCCTCTAACCCCCCTGTGGGGGCCTAGTTTGGTTTTTTGCATATATCCTTTCAAAAAATCTACCCTTTGCTTATTTTGAGCACATTTTTTTTGTATATTTATCAAAAAAAATTATTGAACAAAAAGAATAAAGAAAAATATAATTTTCAATCACAATTTATAGTTGTTTGTGTGCTCTCTTCCTAATGGTGTGACCGTAGGCGACCCCTTTTGGGTGAGTTATCAGTTAGATCTATTCGATCTATCTTTATTTAAACAGGTAGAGCATCACTTTTGTTCGAGTTATTCCCAGAATAAATGGCACCTCACTCCAGCACAGGCCCATGAGTAACAGCTCCAGGCACCGCTGACTGCAACCAACTTGTGGGCAGAACGGTGTTGCCCACTGATTCAGGCCCTCGAGGACATGCTCTCTTAGACAGTTTTGATTGCCTTGATGAGCAGTGCCACATCAGTAGTCCTTCCAGATTGAACTCAGCAGACTGCAGATACTACGGTGTAAGGCGCTCACAGATAAGACATGCGGGCCATGATTGTGATTTGTTCTAACCGTCCCTACGATTGATTGAGGAGGAGAGGTTACCTACCTCCTCATAGAGGTACAGTGATATTGGCCGCCATTCCTTTCCCACCACTCATGGATACCCATTCAAGACTGGAGCTGGTGCGGGGCCCAGTTCAGATTTCTTTTATTCCTGACTCTCACTAAGACAAATTGGGTCAACAACCCCACCCTTGAATTATATATGGCCAATGTGATTTATGGCTGAGCCACATATGGCAGCAGCATTTTCATCACCCCCTAAACACTCTCCATGGTAGATGTTCTATAAACTAATACACATCCCGGAGAATCCCATCTATGAGACTTTCGTTCTTTGTTTGGGCAGTTGGAGGTTGCTCGGCTGCCTTGAGTTGGGAGTTAAGGGTTTTGCTTTTCATGTTTGTAAGGTCACACAGTGTGACATTGTCCAGCCCTAAGTGTCACCTACTCCACATGCTGACACACATGGGAAATATCGTGGAGGCCCCCCCTGGTTCCCTCTCTCCCCTCCTGTGTAGAGCGCTATGGATAGATTGTGCAAACTAATGTGGAATATTTGCGGCACTGGGACAGCACACAAACAACATTCAGTGCAGCAATACATTAGAAGCTGAGATGCCCAGAATGCATGTATCTGGAGAGAAGGACGCATGCATATAGAAACGTTGGCAAGGTCAATGCTACAGTACTACATATTTTGTCTTTGCCTGGGGGTTCTTATATGGGTTAGACCAGCGGCTTCTTTTAAATGCATTGCCATGGAAAGGCCCTGAGAGGCGATATGTCCTGGTGGAGGCACAGCTTGATGGCAGGCCCCTCCTACTAGGGTGCCATTTCCGATCCGGGTCGGAAAGCACTCCGACCGAGCCGGATCCGGAGTGTTTTCCGACCGAGCCGAAGTCCTGCAGTCCGACCGAGCGAGTACGATGCAGCCGTATGCTGTTGGACTCGGTTCGGTTGAACTCCCATAGAAGTCAATGGGAGCCGGTCGTACGACGCGTACATGGGCTCCCATTGACTGAATGGGTAAGTGCGCCCCCTACAGTGGGTACGCATCAGTGCCATCTGCACCGTACATGTCTGTGTTGGGGGGACCCTTGGGTCTCCCCCTGTGTCTGAGTCATAGGGCTGCGGGTGATAGGGGGTCCGACGCGGACCCCCATAGGCAACCAACCAGACGTTTTGCGAGCCGGACACTCCGGCTCACACAGGCGTGCATCGTACTAGCTTGGTTGTAAATCGCATCCATTGCACACCACGGTTAGCTTCCGACCGTGACGTACGGAGCGGTTCGAACCCGGGAACGACTCGGTCGGTGAATTTCACTAATTCGCATCGTTCTTGCTCGCTCGTACAGCTGTACGAGTCGGGCTGAAAACACATGTACGGCTCGTAGTTTTTCCAGCCGGATCGCGTTCGGTGCCCTTCCGACCCGGATCGGAATCGGCCCCTAGGTAGTATGTATGTACCAAATGCAGCACAGCAAGCCTTTCTGGAACACCTCTCGATTGTCCTTACCAGATGGGCTCATATCCCCTGGGTCATCAGGGGATGTTTGAACTGTGTCCTGAACCCACAACTCGAACTCTTACATCCTCCCTTGCCTACCTCTCCTGTTAAGCTGCCACTGCCTGTCCCATTCCCTTACGCACTGGTACCTGTTGGCTAGCTGGCGTGCCCTCAACCCGTTCACCAGAAAGTATTCCTAATATTCTACCCTGCATGATCTTCACATGCATTTGGATTACATACTCCATCACCAAGCAACTCAGTTACCAGCTAGGAATGACAAACATGTAGGGAAAACATTCTCAGACTGCAACCTGCTCCAATTATATCTTGAATGGGGAGCACCGTGCCCACCGGTGCCCACATGGTGATTGCTGCTATCCCTACCTGACATTTGGGTACACGTCACAAGAGGCACTATTCCACTACCCGACAGAGAACTGGGGCACAGCTACCTCCAGGCTTGTGGAATGGGTGGCACTACAGGTGGTGCTTCGAGGTCAGTGCATCCATGCAGTTGTGGATGCAAGGGCAGACCTACATAGGGACTTTGTCCAGGCAGAGACTTTTGGAGACCCTAGAAGTGGCAGCGCATGCAGCCCCCATAGCACAACGGGCTGAAGTCGAGCCCTATCCTTGTTCTGGCCTGCAGCCTTGCTCCGCCGATGAAATCCCGAGCTCCATGAAAGTGTTGAAGACTGACAGCAAATAAACTTTTCAGGGACTGCTGCAGATGACACTAGATTGACGTAAAGGCTATTTTTTGGTCCAATTGTGAACTTGCGCTCGAAGCCTTCATCGATGATTGCACTGGGACCCCATACTCTTGCAACATCTCCCCATCAAGCCCTGCTTCGCACTCAGCCTGCGGCCTCTGATGCTGACGAACACATCAACAACCCATCGATATCTAGAACTGTTACAAAGGGAAAAAGGTAAGCTTGCCCAGGACAAAGCCATTCCCTGTAATTGACCAGTGATCAAACACCATTTGCCTTAACTTTTGACTTTTCCACAGTCCAGAGTGACCAGTATCCTGCAGTTGGAGGTTTGCACTTGTTGGCTTTAAAAAGTTATATCTCCAATTCTCCTTATTGGATTTTTGTTGTTCTAGTGTTATTTTGATCATTGAAATATTCTCTATTTTTTTAAATTGGAATGAGATTCTTATTGAGTGGTGCTTGAACTTTTTAACAGTTTTGGGGGCATATCATCAAGCCCCGGAGATAAAATTATCGCCGCTTTAGCGTCCGTTTTCAGATGGAAAGCTGCGATAATTTTATCGCCTAATCAGCAAGGTCACACTATCACGTGAATCCTTGCATTATCGCCCTTTCCCCCAACGCCCATCTTTGCATCTCTAATGAGATGCAAAGTGGGCGTTCCAGCCCTGACATAACTGGAGAAATGTCGCTAAGCGACATTTCTCCAATTATCAATGGGCACGCTAACCTGCAGAGCGACAAGCAAAGTAGCGATAACCTCTGTTACTGCTACTTTCCTTACGCCTGCTTCAAGACTGACTTAGCCATGATATCCTATGTAAGGTGGATATCATGGCTAAGTGTGCCTTGCCCTATCAGCAAGCTTTTGCCAAACCTTGTGCGATTATCGCTGTATTTCCAGCGATAATCTCACAATTGGCAGCTTGCGCTCTAAATTTTATTGCTTTTGAGATAAGCGTTGCTAATAGCATGCTATCTCCGCGATGAAATTCAGAGTTGGCCGGTGATAATTATCCTTGCGCTAAGAGCGCTGAGCGATAATTATCGCATGGCCTTGATGATATGCCCCTTGGTAATTCTAAATGCTTTACACATTTTCCTAAATTAATCTTGTCTGCTTTGTGTCATAGCTAACAGGGGCTGAGCTCACGCTTAAATTACTGAAACCTTTACTGGGCCTAAGTAGATTGGTGCCATTATTACTTGCGGTGGACATCCATCTACCCCAACTAATAATCAGCTTTCTCATAATCTGCAATTCTATTTTTAAAAAAGAACAGGGAGAAATATGAGTAGGCATGTGTAGAAATAAGACAAAACAATGTTATGAATTGTCATCTTTACATAATTAACTCAATCAATGAGAGCTAATGGTAAATGGTAATTCCTGTACAGGAATATTCTTATCTTATTCCACGTTGTCATACAGTTAGGAGGAGTTACATTCACTCACAAGTATTTATTCTTAGCAGTTGCTGCTACAATCCTAGCATAACATCCATTCATGATTCACCGCATAATTTTGGTTTTCCTTGTGTTTACCTTTTAACCAATCATGGAGCTGTAGTTCTCAATTTCCATATAATCATTGGGCTTGACAAAGTAAGACTCATTTATGCTGTGCAACAGGGGGAGCTGTAATTCTCAATTTCCAATCAATGATGGGGCTATACAAAGCAGTGCCCATTTACGTTGTGCGACACCATATCTCAGCCACTAATATGGACTCACAGAACTTTATGCAAGTGGTAACTGGCAAAATAACTAATTTCTCCATTCCAATGATCCACATTTGCTCTCCATGTGTGTACATTCAAGCAATCGAGAAATTGACATGTTTTACAAAATCTCTGCTCAAGGATTGCTTGATTATATGTGGATTTTGCCACATATACATTTCCACACCTTAAAGAGATCAATAATGTTAACAGTGTCATTTAAAACAATTTATGTCAAGAGAGAAAAGCAGCAATCTGATTGTTTCAAAGTCCAGTACTTTCCTACTACTGTTTACGTTGGAGTTGAAATAGTAAATCTGACCCCTTCAAAGTTGAGCACTTTCAATGCTGCTGTTTATGGTGGAGTCTAAATAATAAATATGCCCCTTCCAAAGTGCATCACTTTAAATATTTTTGCTTTCTTTGTAGTGGAAAGAGAAAATTTGACCCCTGCAAGTGTATTTTATTTTATGTGAATTTTTGTTTTTAATTTTTTTTAAATACAGATTTGTGATTTAATTAAAAAAGTTATTTTTTTATAGGAACATGCATTTTTTGGTGTAAGATTATTTCTAATATTTATTTTTCATTTTAATAATTGTACTAAATATATACATATTTTGGTAAATAGTGGTTTTAAGTATTTTAAATTATTATCAGTATTTTTATTTTCGAGCCAATGTTTAGTTATTTATTCTGACTATTTATATGTTATGTTTATAATTGTTTACATTTAATTTAAGGCATGTTTTTTCATTTTATGGTTGTAAGCTATTTTTTTGTATTTTTTACATATGTAATTATTTTTTTGAGTAAATATATCTTTTTAAATGTATATAGTGTATGATATTACCATTTAGGGCCTCATTATGAATTTGGCAGTGTGGGAGTGGGACCACCATGCCCCCACATTGCTAAACCCCTGTTTGAACTGCTTGCCAGAATAGGAGTTTTTTTCTCTCTGGCAGCGATTCTTTGGTGTTCCCATGGCAGTGCCTATGAAATAGGCACCGCAATGGAAATGTCAAAGTCAGTACCTGCACAGCATGGACTGCTGCAGTTAGGAGTCAAAGCCCATGTACTTTTAAAATTGGAAAGCATAAGATGACTCCTAGTTGAACTTGAGATACAGTCATTTTCATCATGAATGTGTGCCATTTTTATTTTTTTTGTGCTGTGTTTAAACCACACAATAAGGTCAAGATGGGAAGATTCAAAGCAATTTCTTTGAATTCATCAAACAATGTTGCCAGTTCATCCGAGACAATGAGTCTAGAAAAGCTACCACAGAGTCCTTGAGGAATGAACACATAATCCCTTCAGTGGTGAGTGGAGATGTTATTTCCAAATGTTGATTCCTCAATGCTTACAGTTACTCTACTAAAGACAAATGCTAGTGTGTGTTCATTTAAAAAAGTAAGACCCAACTAAGGTTTTTTCTAAACATGTGGGTAATTCTCAGCAAAGGGAAATGTTTCTAGTAAGTAAGTTACCAGCAAATGTTCCCATTCTATTGTATTACAATCTTTTCATAAAGCTACCGGATACTGGGCCTCATGAAATGTCTCCAGTGACTTCAGCAGCCTCTTGTCATCAGGAAAGTCCATTATTCCTCAAACTTCTGATTTGTTGCAAGCGCTGCACAATGGCTGCTGGTAATGCATTGTTATGTAATGTTCGTTTGAAAGGTGAGTGTGGTAACTGGCCCTTTTAGCAGGGTCAGCCCCAAACTTTTTGCCTTCCTCCTGTATTTTTTCTGACCTGTTTTTGTTGGTTTTATGACTCTGGACACTTAACCACTGCTGATCAGTGCTAAAGTGCATGTGCTCTCACTTGTAAACTTGGTAATTTTGGTCTACACCGGTTTGGCATATTTAGTTTATCTGTTAGTCCCTTGTACAGTGGTATCCCATATACCCAGGGCCTGTACATTAAATGCTACTAGTGGGCTTGCAGCGCTGCTTGCGCCACCCACCGAAGTAGCATTTCAAACCTGTCTCAGGCCTCTGCCGCTGCAGGGGCCGCACGCTCAGTTTACTGCTGCAATGACTTGGCATATAAAGTGATTGCCCCGTCTGAAACTCCCCTTCTACTACATATAAGTCACCTCGAAGGAGGCCCTAGCTAGCTCTATGGGCAGGGTGCTGTCTAGGTAAAAGGTAGGGCATGTGCCTTAACTGTGTGGCATGTCCTAGTAGTGACAAGCAGCCTATTTGGTTTCTCACTGCTGTGAGGCTGCTCCTCTCATAGGTTTGCAGTGGGAATTCCCTAATATGTATTTCAGTGGTAATTCCTGATATGAAAGGGGAGGCAAGGCCATGTTTGGTATGTTTGGAATAATAGTTCTGCTTATTGGTGTAAGCGGATTTTTCATCGCTATTTTAGAAATGCCAAGTGGGCATTTCTGTGTGTTGATGAGTATTTGTCCCCTGCCTGGATGTGTATTCACCATCTGGTTTCAATTGGCAGGAGAAAGGGGATGTACATTCACTCTAGACAGTCTCAAGTTGGGTTGAGGTGTGTCCTACCTTTCCTGGGTGACTCAGCACTAGGCTGTTTAGACCTTGGCTGCTTTAGAGTGGTGGGAGGAGTTGTTTAGACCTTGGCTGCTTTAAAGTGGTAGGAGGAGTTGCACTTCCACCTGACTAGAGCTGTGCCTGATTTCTACAATGCTCTGCCCCCCTGTAGTGTGTCTGGGGCCAGGGCTTGGAATGTGAATGGGGGTGTTGTGCACTTCTAAAAAATATTTGAAGTGCCCCCAGAACGAAGACTAGTGGACTATAAGTACAGGGGCTGTGACCCCATGATTAGAGACACTGCGTGGGCTTGTAACCAGACGCTGCTGGTTCTGTAAGCTGCCCCAGAGGATTGCTGTGCTGCCACAGAGCCACCATCTGGACTTTACCTTGTTGTGCTGGCCTGCTAAAAAGAGTGCCTCTTTGTCTGCAAGCACCCTGTGTGCTGACCTGAGCCTCCTTTCTGCTCAGGCCCCAATGATATCCCAGGACTTTTTGGCTTGCCCTGATAGATTTGGAACAATGCGTGGTGAGCGCTGTGTTTTTCACCCTATTATATCTAAACTTTTATTGTTCAGGGAAATAAGATAGAAAAAGTAAATAATTTCTTGTACTTGGGCAATTTATTCAACAACCAGATGAAGTGGGAACCACTTTTAAGCACGAGAGCACAGCATACAAGTAGGGCTGTGGACGCATTATACCGGTTTGCCTGTAAATTGGGGCACAAACCGGTAAAGGAATTATTAACTCTTTACAGAGCTAAATGTCTCTTTATTGCCACATATGGGCCTGGGGTTTGGGGAAACAATAAAAGCCAATAGCTCCAACTAATAGAGAATACATTTACCAAAAGATTACTGATGACACCAAAATGTGCCACCACCTTATGCTGTCATACTGAACTGGGCCTAGAGTTTATAGAAGACCGGATAGGTAGTGCCCCTCTGTATTTATGGGCTAAGATTTGGTTTTCAGATGATCTAATGTTTTCAAGAGTTGTCACCCCAGGTAGCTTAAACTCAGATAATGCCCTAAATAAACCCTGACTTCATTACCTGAGGGAAAAATACCATCAGATAGGCCTGGGACACTTTTTTGAAAATCCTGAAAAAATCCCTCCAAACTCCAAGGCCATTATCAGAGAGGCATATACCGTTAGGGGCAATATGCGTAATTACCAGCAACAAGGTGATATGGGAGTGCCCCACTTGTCTCCTGCCCCTTTACAATGTTATCTAACTTTTTCTACCAATTCTCAGTTTATTTTTTATCTAACAAGGTTCAGTTTACGCACTGTGCACTTTTTGTTGGAGTTTCCACGCCACAAGCTAATGCCCTGTCCTTGTGATAATTTGTCCAGCCAAAGCACGGTGCACTTTGTATTATTTTGCACATTATACAAATCGATGAGAACTACAGTTTTGCTTCCATTATTAAGAAATATTCATCCTTGTTCATATATTGATGGTTTCAATTTTTTGCAGACATTGGCTTCCTCTGACATTTGAATCGTGGCAGCTAACTATATAAGGGGCTCTATTGTATAAGATCACCAGGGTGTTATTTTGCTGCTTAAACTGTCTCCTTTAAGTACATAATATGATGGGTTTTTTAATTGCTCTTGTTGAAATTTTATGAATTGTTTTTAAACTTTTCCGTTGTGGATGTTTTATGAGTTGTACATTTTCTGAAATTATCAAACTTTTATGGTTCTTTGAACTGAAATACAGTCATTCTTGATGATGATGACTTGGCATTCAGTCAAAGCTGGGTTCAAAGGCGTGAATATTCATTTCAAATAGCCAGGTTTGTACTTAATGTAATTACCATTACGATAATTACATTTCTAGTTTTTGACCAGCCTTTGCTAATTTACAAGGTATACCATAATTCTGAACAGTCTTACTTATCTGAACAGTTCCATGCCTATTTTCCACATTGGTCTCTTGACTCAAAATCTTTATTTATACTTCAAGTACCTTCTGTCTGATAGGCCCATATAAGCAGTTGTTCCTTCAATTTTGTTGGTACCCGACTCTGGAATCAATTTCCACTGTATCTTACACAAATGAAGCATTACATAACTTTTAAAATGCTTTTCAGTTCTTTGTTAAATCTCTGGTTAGCTCTTCTTCCTGCTTGGATATATGGTTCTTGAGCACCAAGAAGACCAAGGGTAGATTTAGCACATTACAATAAGTTAAATAAAATAAAATCTAAAATTATAGATGTTTTCTCAAATGGTGTTAAACATGCCAATACAGTTGGTAAACCTAGTGGGTTTGTGGTACATTTGTGGAATTCGAGGAAGCCTATAGTAAGCATCATTGGATGTTATACGGGAGAGCTGCTAATTCATCTAGAGAAATTAGATCTCTTCATAGTTATAGCCTATTATGAAATCATTCTTTTTGGGATTCCATTACATGTGTTTGTAAAATCTGATAATTCATTTGCTCATTCATTTGTCTCACTGCTTCTCTTGTGTATTATTCCTTACTCATAATTGCAATGTCACTTACTGCTCTTGCTGGACGGATGGATTGCAATTGTTTGGTCTTTTTGAAGTGCGATTAAGGCTGATCTAACTACGTCTGTCATAATTTTATTTTTGCTATTGTCAGTTACATCACTCATTTTATTTATTTATTTATCACATCATAACATACAACAAATTTGCTGCCCTCAGATAATATTGTACAAAATTGAAACTTATATTTTAATTCCCTAAGGATTTCCGATTGTTTTCTATGTCCAGCTCAGATATCAGTGGTGTAGCTTGTATTATGCTATCATTGTCTTCCTTAGGCAATTCATCCAATGTTCTAAATATTTCAAGGTCCATCATATTTAAATGTAAATCCTTTCAGTCTTTTTATTTCCCCACTAGTTGTTTTCTTTTTTACATAGCATGGTATCTTACCAACTTTATTTTTCTTATGTACTTTAGCTATGTCAATTCTAGTTTGTGCCACATCAGAGTGAGTTTCAGGATCAAACACAATACTTTCTCCAACACCATAATTTTCTCCACTGCTAATATTCTTTATGAAATATTTATTATTTTCAGTCTTTCCTTCCCTTGTTCTTCCTTCTGTCTTCCTAGGTCTTCCTCCTTGGGACTGTGTATCCACTTTGTTTTTTTATTTCCTCACAGATGATGCACAGGTAACATCACAATTTGTGCTGATGGCATCACTACTGACACTGTATATCACCTCAGAATAGGCATTATGAATAATATCACTATGGATCTAGTATTATTTCTTAGAGTGTATTAGTGTCCTTATGTTATTATGTTAAGGTGTAGATTTTAGTTCTTTATTGGCATACATACTACGCGATTGTAAGTTTTGCATTTGGTGGGCAAGTTATAGCTTTTAAGGTGGGGACTGAATTATGGTTTCTGTAACTAATCATGACTGGACAATTCCAATGGTATGATGGTTTTACTTTGTAGTCAGAGCAGCACTTAAACTAATATTTGTTCAAGAAAATTTAAGTATTTTTTAAACATATGTTACTGTGCCGCAAGAAGAATAAATCATAACTTCCTTTTATGTAATTTTTTTAGTTCCTTTCTGGGTGATCTTTTGATAATGTACGGCATCCATTTTCTATGAAAGCAAAAGCAGCTACTCCCAAGGGGATGGCTGCAGGACCAGTCCCCTTCCTATATACAATCAGCAGAAATGTATATTGAGTGTGACTATCTGATGGATTCGGTGCAGAGCCGGGCCAAAGTACAGCATAACCAAGTGCATAATCAGCTACTGCTCTATGTATCCACTTGCTGCTTGCAGCATCAGTTGACGAAAGGGCCTGGGCTGAGGCAGGAGGATACAGCTAATGACTATTTCCTTTCACCAATAACAGAATGGTTTGTACCACTGTTAAATAATAACATATAGCAGACAATGAAAACTATGATTTTATGAAAAGTTTTACAATTAAATGTTGTTCAAAGTGAATCATTGTTTTCAAAGATTCGTGTTTCTCATTTTTTTTCAACTTTTTTGTTTTTTATAAATTGTGATAATATATAAGTGAAAACAACCATTTTAACTTTAAACAAATATTTGGTGCAATAAGGGCACACAAAACGAAACGGGAACAAACCAGAGATAAAACTCTTTGTAGTAGTCACTGCGCAGCTTCTGTTAAATCTTCTGCTGAATCTAAGTGTTCTGCTCCCAGTACCAAATGAATATTTCACACTCGGTTCAACATAATGCCATCTTCTGTATTTCCAAATCAACTTCCTTATTATTTTAATTTGATTTTATTCAAGTCAGAATTGTTCAGCATACTTAAATCACAAAATTGAAAGGCATAGGATGAAAGATAAAGATCAAAAGTATAAGACATAGAGGAATTACAGTATTATTCATGATTTGAATTTACACACTCCCAGCTAAAATTAATCTAAATTTGGCCAACTTTTTTCCAGGAAGAGAAAACTCTGAGTCATGGATACGGTGGATGAGGGCCGGGAGGACCAACAGTTTGCAATGCAGAGCTGGGTGTAAACTAACATTATTGTGGTTAAGCACTGTAAGCCACTCTCATACTCAGACCTGACGCCTAGCATTAACTCATTGGTGGAAAGTAAAACACTGTGGCCCAAACTGTATGACATAAACTTAATTACCCCAGCCCAAAATTCTTGTAAGGCAGGACATAACACAAACATATGTACAATATCTGCAGCAGGTAGATTACATTTAGGACATTTAGAGGCTGATTGCGAGTCTGGCGGTCTTGTGACAGCCAGACTCACAGTGGAGCAGCAGTGGTGGTACACCGTCGTGCCACTTACGACTTCTAATGTCGTACCTGGGGTGGACCACTGGCTGCGCCAGGAAAAGTCATTCCCTGTCTGTGTCGCAGCTGCGCCACAACACCTTATGCTGAGCAGGTACTGGTGAAGTCCCGCTCAGCATATTACAAGTTCTGGCACCTCCAGCCTTTTCATGGAGGAGCCCGCCATGAAAATACTGGTGGTGCAAGACAAAGGAGGCCCTACAAGGCCCCCATGCCCTCCCACCGTGGGGATACATTCAGAGGGGCACAACATGTGTCCCCAGTCTGTATTCCCACTCATTCCAGCGCGGCATGGACGTCACCGTCCATGCTGTGCTGGAACTTCTTGCCATTCCCATTGCATGCCTTTTTTCTGGGCAATGCCATGAGAAAGCCAAAGGACCACCAGCAGAATTACAAGTTACACATTTTTGACTCATAATACTGCCTGCGGTCATTGCGCGGCTTTGGTGCAGCGCAGCTGGTGTTGAGTTGTTTCGCCAAAGTCTTAATTGGGCCCTTAGTCTTATCTGGGGTAGAATTAACTCCCCATAGAGAGATTTTATCCAGGGTATTATATACAAAATAGATTGTCCAAAGTTGTTGCAATATTAAATTGGCAGAGTATACTGATCGATCAAGTATCTCTAATGCGCTCTGAATCTCTGAGATTAGAATCTCAGATGCAAGAGACAGGCTCCATTTTGTAGCTAATGAAGCCGTATCGCCGTAATATATTGACAGAAACCTTAATACATGATACTAATCCGGATCAGGTTCCAATGTTTCTTCCTATTCTAGGTCTGTGAAAATGTGGTGGGCCTTTGGCTACTACGAGCCTTCCTGTTTACCTTCTTGCCTTATCTCCCTCTCTCCATGGACAGTGTATCTATGAGCTCAAATGACAGGACAGAGTGCGTAAGATAAATAAATATCCCTCTGCTTTTCTGTGGCACGGTTCTTAGCTGCAATCCTTCCAGACCACCCCCGAGGCATTGACTTTCTTCTCATGTGATGTAGTGTGGTGTTGTGTTATGTTGGCTTGCAGAGCACACTAATCCCATCTGAGGATATCCAGGTGCTTCTTATTGGTGGAAGAGAAAAATACTCCCACACCCAATTCTCCTTTATTTCTTTTGCCTCTACTTTAAAGTCTTCCACAGAAATACTTCAGCAGAAAATTCTGCTCCTGGTGTTGTGGTCTAGCCTCTCTCTCTAGGTGTGTCCTACTGTGAGCCAGCCTATTTTCTTCACCATTGGAAATCATTAAATCTTCACATTATGTGAACTGTCCCCTCTAGTAAATTGAATGGTACAAATGGTTTAAAGCCAGATCTTTATCTTTATCTTAATGGAGCTATTTATTATTTTGGAAGAATATTACTGTGTTATTCAGTGAGAGCTCTTGTTATCTGCAATTTACTGAGCTTGCAAGCCCATAAATGGAAATCTGTAAGCCTATGCAAGATCTTTTGAGGAAGGAATTCCTTTTCTAGCTTAGAAGTTTCCACTTCCATGCATTCAAACTCATAACTCTAGAAAGGGGTATCATTTTACACATGATATTCAACAACGTGATCATAGGCAATAGGTCTAATTAGTAATGTATGTGTTATACTAACTTTAAATGTCTTTTTTCTAAAACTGAAGTGGAAGCCCCCGCGCTCGAGTCGGAACACCCACCTCGGCACATGATATCTGAAAGCTTGGCTTCCTCTTTTCACTTTGTGGGCTTCTGCTTCTAGGCACGCAACCTCAAAACATCGAAAAGGAATATGACTTTACTAAATTTGCACACTATACTTGACAATCTAACACCAGGGATCGCCTAAACATTAAGTCTAATTAGCAATTCCTGTTTGTTAACAACTTTACCTTCCTTTTTTCTGATATAAGCATTGGACAGGCAGACCTGTCATGAAAGCATTTATCCATGTATCCACCTATGCGGGAGACTTCATGTTCCATGCTAGCAGGCTCCAAACCTAGAGATTGTGGGTTTGGGTTTTACAAAAGTTTATGCTCTCCATAAAAGCATACTGTTATTGACAATGCGACCGTGGGCATTGACTAATAAATTAATGTAGCACATACACTTCTCAAATTAATTCATATGAGAAAATAAATCCAAAAGACAAAAAAAACCAAAAAAGATAAAACAAGGGTCTGTACAAAGGAATCTATTACACATTTTCAATGAAACACCAATTACAGTAATTAATTCAAAATGGTGCTCATTACGTGTCAAATGAAAAAGTGTTTGTGCAGTGCATCACATAAAAAGGAGTAACTACATATAAAAATACAACAAATTCAGATGCCTTAATGAGCCTGTCCAAACTTTACAAATTAAAGGGCATATTGGCAAGAAGAGGCGATAATTATCGCCGTCGATCCCTGATAGTTATCGCCATGTTAGCGACGTATTACCAACACGTCGCTAACAAGCGATAGCTTCGGGGATCAGCGCCGAAAACAGCCGCTAACCGCAGAGCGACGGCGATAGGGAAATAGGCAATAGCAGGCGGAATTTAGCGATGAAGCCAATCAGCGATAAAAAAATGCACGCTAAGCAGCAAGTGTGGAAAAAATAGCCAATCAGTCCACCCCCATACAAAAGACGCACAACAAAAAAAGTTGAATGCAGCTTCCAGGGCCAAGTGCAGCACACATCAACAACCCACCCAAGCCATCCAACATCCAGGATGACCACCTAGATGCCTCGCTGGACCTGCATCTGGTGCCTGGATGCCTCGCTGGTCCTGCGTCTGGTGCCTGGATGCCTCACTGGACCTGCGTCTGGTGCCTGGATGTGTTGCTGGACCTGTGTATGGTGCCTGGATGCCTTGCTGGACCTGCGTCTGGTGCCTGGATGCCTCGCTGGACCTGTGTATGGTGCCTGGATGCATTGCTGGACCTGCATCTGGTGCCTGGATGCCTCGCTGGACCTGCGTCTGGTGCCTGGATGCCTTGCTGGACCTGCGTCTGGTGCCTGGATGCCTCGCTGGACCTGCGTCTGGTGCCTGGATGCCTTGCTGGACCTGCGTCTGGTGCCTCGAGTGGGATGTGGAGGAGCCGTGGAGTCGATGAGCCGTAGCTGGAGACATTGATGTGCACCGATCACCCGTACCTGGTGGTGAAGTCTGGCAGGTCGCATGGAGACACGTTGCTGACCTGTGTGAGAAGTCTGCCTTGTTCACCCTGGTGCAGTTAATGGTAGTGGCGCCCATGCGCACCAATGTAGTGGGGTCCGCATAGAATACTACAATCCACCCCTACACCGGGGTGCACGGAGGGGATCACCAATGGTAGGTGCCGTCTCCCTGCATCCCAGGACAGATGATGCTGGGCTGGCCGGATGCTCTGGAGGGTGAGGCCCCTGTGCCACACAGCACTTGTGTGGTCTGAGCGCTGCAACTACACACCTAAGGGAGCCCTGCTGCTTTAACAGCACCTGGTGGTCCACCAGTGGACAACGTGGTGACTGCTGTACCCATCCCAGTGAAAGCACAACTGGTTGAGGCTCTTGCTGGCTGAGTCACAGATTTGGAGAGAGTGCAGTGGACAGCGCCATGGTGTCAATGTAAAGGTAAGGAGAAGGTAGGACATGTAGTGCAGGAGGGCCGGGGGGGAGTTGCTCATGCCTATCACATGTAGATGATACACCCCCAGTGGCGGCTCTACTGCTATGTTGGAAGAGCGTTGCCTCACCACCTCAAGCAGGAACAATCATCACATGATGATAACACAATCAATCAATCACTCAGGGGAATTGTAAGCGCGCTACTCACCCGTGAGGGTCTCAAGGCACTGAGTTGGAGTGCCGCTGATCTGTTAGCTAAAGAGTCCGGTCTTGAGGGTCTTCATAAAGGTGTACAGGGAGGAGGCACCTCTGATGTCTGCCGGTAGCTCGTTTACGGTATTGGATGCAATGTGGGAGATGGATCTCTCACCTGCTCTGGCTCTGTGGATGTGCAGGGTTTCGGACAGTGTTCGGTTGGAAGATCGGATGTCTCATTTGTGTACTTGGAATTTGATACTGTTGTTGAGGTATTTGTTTACATTGATGTGTAGTCATTTGTAGGCATGAGTGATGATTTTGAAGGTCACTCTTTACACCACGGGGAGACAGTGGAGTGTACGTAGGCGTTGGCTGATGTGTTAGTGCCGGGGAATGCAGAGTAGGGACTTGTAAATGGCAGCGTAGAGTGCATGTCCATAGTCCACTCTGCTGGTGATAAGTGCATGGGTGACTGTCTTCCTTGACTCTTGGGGTATTCATTTGAGGACTTGCGGAGGATGCAGAGAGTGTTGAAGCAGCTGGAGGTGACGGCGTAGACCTGTCTGTACATGGTGAGGGATGGGTCGAGTAGGATGCTGAGGTTTCTGGCGTGGTCCGAGTGGGTAGGTGGGCTTACGAGGGCGAAGGCTGCTGGAGCGGGTAATACAAAATGTTGTATACCCCCCATTTCTGCATGTTTATATTAGATGAATAATCAATTAATTGTAATATTATTAATTTGTTTGAAGTGATAACTCACCAACTATATTAACAAATGAATTACACGTGGGAATTGCACCTTGCATGGCTATATTAATTGTAAACTAACTTGAGTACGCATATTAATAATAGAAAACTAGAATATTGCATGTTATATGTTGCTTTGGTGATGTATTTGTGATTTGTGCTTTATTCAGTGAGTATAAATTGCTCTGAGTGTTGCTTCTGCTAGATAAATACACACACATATGGGTATTAACAAGGGGATAACATTTTATTATCCATTTCCATGTTTTAATTACGTTTTGTGTTTCTTTTGCTTAAGTTGACCATTTCGGCCTATACAAGATGGCTGAACGAGACGTTAAATGTGACTGCCCTGACAACACGAGGTTCTGGGTGAAGTGCGCAGGCATCACCGCCAGCAGAAGTGGCCTGGACCTGACCCCGGGAGAACATGTACCCTCCAAGGACGCTCCGGGAACCCATCCAATACAAAGGACAATGCTTGATTTAAAAACCGGAACCAGCAAGTGCAATGACCTCATTTTGCGGACTATGTGAGAACTTCACCAACCCCAAGTTGACCAATCCGGACTCTCTAAACCCCGATCTTGATACATTTTGATATTATTTTCATTATAAAAGTAGGTAGGAAATTAGGATAGAAAGGCTACGAGACGATGCGCTGATGCTGATCGCTTGCTCTTCTTTGACGAACTCGATTTCCCGACGTTATGCTGACGGAGAGGACGGTGACACTGCTGGACAGCTGTTATCCTGAATCTTTGAGAGACTGAATTGCGGCCTAACTTTGCTGAATAAATTCTTCTTTGACTGATTGACTTAGAGGACTTTAGCCAGAATAGGTAAATATGATGCACTGAAATGCTGATGATGACTTCTAACTTTTCTTGCAATATAATTTAGATAAAGAATATTTGATTAATTGACAAATGTGTTGTGTTGATTATTTGAATAAGAGAAATGTGGTAAAGAAGTAATGTGTAGATAGATGAGCATTATTCATTAAAATCATAAATAACAACTAAATGATCCATCTCCTTATGAGAGGGATATCTTAAGAGTCTGAGGGCAATGTGTTTAAGGGTAAGGTAAAGGTATTCCTCCCATGTCAGAGTTTGGAAGCGTATTTTCCCTCAGAAAACAGATCAACGGAGTGTAAGTATATTGGTGTTATGGGCCCCACCAATGAATGTATTTGAGTGAATCTGATGCTGAGGTAGTTGGTCTGTGCCGAAGGGGGAATTTGATGTTCCGCGCTGCAACAAGGCCACCAGGTGTAGTCCTATGCTGAAGGGGTGATTCCAAGGCATTCTGTCTTCATGGCGTTGAGCTTCAGGCAGCTGTTGGTCATCCGGACTGTGACGTCCTGCATTCCTTCCTGGAAGTTGAGTCTGGCGGTGGTGGGGTCCTTGGTGAGGGAGAAGATGACCTGGGTGTCATCAGCATAGGATACGATGTTGGGGCCGTGTTGTCGGATGGTGGCGGCGAGGGGGCCCATGTAGATGTCGAACAGGGTCAGGCTCAGAGATGACCCCTGTGGGAGTCCGCATGTGATTTAAGTGGGATAGGAGAGGAAGGGTGGCAGTCGGATCCTTTGGCTTCTTCCGGGGAGGAATGATCGGATCTAATCTAGGGCTGTACCTTGTATGCCAGCGTCGTGAATTCTTGCGACACTTGTGCAGTGGGAGACGGTGTAGAAGGCCACTGAAAGCTCGAGTGGGATGAGGTCTGCGGAGTGGCCTTGGTCCAGGAGGGTGCGGATGTTGTCTGTGGCGGTGAGTAGGATGGCCTTGATGCTGTGGTTGGTTTGCAGTCTGGATTGTGACAGGTCGAGGATGGCGTTGCCATCAATGAATCATGTCAGTTCCCTGTTGACTGTTCACTTTGCAACTTTGTGCACGAATGGGAGGTGCGAGATGGGCCGGTATATCTTGAGGTCGGTGGGGTCAGCGAATATGACACGTTATTTCGCATGCCATTACTACACGGTTATTACTTCGCAATAACTGTTACTACGCAAGTTTTTACTTCGCATACCATTACATTGAAAGTGTTAATGTATACGAAGTAAAAACTTGCCTAGTAATAAAAATGGTATGCGGAATAACGTGTCATATTAAAAAAAGACATTTAAGCACATTTTAAAAATGTTTAAAACACAACAATGGAAATACACTACCCTACACATCTAAAAATGGAAAACACTACCAAAACACTCAAACACTACACCACCCTACACTACTGAAACACCACTACACTACCCTTATCCCTAAATCACTACCCCCTGCACGAACCTACGCATTCCACCACTGCGCTCCCTACACTCATTCACTACCCATCACAACCCCCGACACTACACAAAACCCTAAAACTTGCATATTAATAAAAACAGACATTTACCACAACACTACACTAAATACTAAAAACAAATACACTACCCTACACAAAATAAACTCTTAAGAACTACCCAAACACCCAAACACTACACTACCCTACACTACTCAAACACCACCACACTAAACCCTAAAACACTACCCCCAGCACGACCCTCCACCTACCCCAATCCTGTCCCTACACCCAAACACTCCCCTACACGACCCCCCGACACTACCCTATACCCCAAAACACTAGTCATCAAACACAACACTACCTTAATCTTCCCCCTACCCTAAACCCTTAAAAATAGCCCCTCTTACCTCTCTCTCCTCGTGTCCTTTGTTCTCCATCCTGCGCCTTCAGAGAGGCAGTCATCGTTGCACGTCGTTGTGAGGAAGCGCCTCCGTTTCCTCACAACTATATAGTTCAATTTACAACGCATGCGTTGTAATAACATGCGTAGAAATGGCTACTCGTTATTACAGCGCATGCATAGTAAAGCATGCGTAGTAATGGTACGCGGTGTAATGACCGCGAACAAAAGGATGTTTCCCGGGGTCAGCTGTGTTGGAGTCCGGGGCAGTGATTACGCTCTGGCGGCAGTGGAGGCAGGATAACTGGACGTGGGTTGTGTTAGCCGAGGCCTGTTGTCGGTCTCTGACTTTTCCAGGGTTGTGTGCATGGAGGGTGGCTGTGCTGTAGCAGTGGGTGGCCTGTGATCCAGGGTCCCTGGCTCTGTCATGGTTATGTTGCGGATGGGCGCAGACGGGCTTGTATTAGGCACGCCATCTGTGCGTCCGCAGCGTGTGTCCGCTGCGCAACCGCGCAGCGTCCACCATGTATGAGGGGAGGGTGGAGGATCGATCAGCTGGGAGGCGGTAATGGGTGAGGACAGGGGTGCGGGGCAGCAGCAGCGGGAAGTGTGGACTCAGAGAAGCCAAACAATCATTTATAAAGGGGTAACACAAGGGCTAACTAACTGATGTAATCATGCTATGTATCCTCGGGGGGAGGGCGGGTAGGACTGCTCCAAACACGGAGCAGGGCATGGGCGGATTGGCATGCCCACTCAAGTGTGCAACTACTGTTTGTTCGGCCCACTCAGGCTGCCCAATGCAGTCATGCACACTTCTCTGTTTGCAATGCAGGCTACATTAAGCCTGCATGGAGAACATGCCCACCCCTCCAGTCCTGGGCTGCATGACTTGTCCCGTTGCCAATTACTAATCCCACCACTACATTGCAGCGTTGTGATTGACTCCGGGGAGGGAGCCTGGCTGGCGACTTCCTATTCCTGGAAGCAGATGCAGGAGAGCAGGAGCTAAGAAGACACGGGACCCGGCTTGGAGGTAAGACTTCCCTCAATACATTTTCTCAACACCCGCTCGCACTCACATCTCCACGTCCATGCACCATCCAGTGTTCTTTCCGGTGTTTACCACCACACAGCTGTCCAGACACCCCTGCACTTCTAACTGTTGTCCGCTGTGCGCCCATGCACTGTGGGCATACCACTCGTGTGCCAAAGGCACATACGTAGTTGCGACGCATGCAATGATCTCGCATTCCATTCCAATGCATACTAATACTAGGCACATTGCAACAGTTCCCACTTCAGGGAGTGCAACCCAACATTAACCTTTGCACAACAAAACCTAACATTAACCCTTGAATCTCTTTTTAGAACCCTCAGAACACACGGAAAATCACATGTGAGACAAATGCACACCCAATTTTTCATATTTCATCCCACAACACATATTTCATATTTTACCCCCAAATACACCCCAAATTTCATATTTTACCCCAATACACCCCAAATTTCATATTTTACCCCCAAATACACCCCAAATTTCATATTTGTACCCCAAAAGCACACCCCATTCTTCAAATCTGACCCCCAGAAAAACAACAAATTTCACTTCTGACATCTAAAACACATTCACACATGGAAAAGTTAAAATTACCCCATAACTGACCTCACAATGCTTTGTAATCGAATGCTATGTTAAGGCACCCACGTTGTCGGAGTTGCGTTGTGAACGATGTACTTCCTGCATTTTAATGGTTGTCTCCTGTACCTAAGGCAACCCATAGGCTACGCCGTTTGCATCCATCAGCCCCTGGACCACGCTCAGCACAAAGGAGCATTCCTCTTGGCCACTCCACCGCTACGACGCCTGCACCCTCCTCTCCATCAACCCTGGACTCCAGCTCGCCTGCCAGGACCTACCTCTGCTCAGTAGAAGCCAAACAATCATTTATTAAGGGATAACACAAGGGCTAACTAACTGATGTAATCATGCTATGTATCCTCGGGGGGAGGGTGGGTAGGACTGCTCCAAACACGGAGCAGGGCATGGGCGGATTGGCATGCCCACTCAAGTGTGCAACTACTGATTGTTCGGCCCACTCAGGTTGCCCGATGCAGTCATGCACACTTCTCTGTTTGCAATGCAGGCTGCATTAAGCCTGCATGGAGCCCATGCCCACCCCTCCAGTCCTGGGCTGCATGACTTGTCCCGTTGCCAATTACCAATCCCACCACTACATTGCAGCGTTGTGATTGACTCCGGGGAGGGAGCCTGGCTGGCGACTTCCTATTCCTGGAAGCAGATGCAGGAGAGCAGGAGCTAAGAAGACACGGGACCCGGCTTGGAGGTAAGACTTCTCTCAATACATTTTCTCAACACCCGCTCACACACACATCTCCACGTCCATGCACCATCCAGTGTTCTTTCCGGCGTTTACCACCACACAGCTGTCCAGACACCCCTGCACTTCTCACTGTTGTCCGCTGTGCGCCCATGCACTGTGGGCATACCACTCGTGTACCAAAGGCACATACGTAGTTGCGACGCATGCCATGATCTCGCATTCCATTCCAATGCATACTAATACTAGGCACATTGCAACAGTTCCCACTTCAGGGAGTGCAACCCAACACTAGCCTTTGCACAACAAAACCTAACATTAACCCTTGAATCCCTTTTTAGAACCCTCAGAACACACCGGAAAATCACATGTGAGACAAATGCACACCCAATTTTTCATATTTCATCCCACAACACATATTTCATATTTTACCCCCAAATACACCCCAATTTTCATATTTTACCCCAATACACCCCAAATTTCATATTTTACCCCCAAATACACCCCAAATTTCATATTTTTACCCCAAAAGCACACCCCATTCTTCAAATCTGACCCCCAGAAAAACAACAAATTTCATTTCTGACATCTAAAACACATTCACACATGGAAAAGTTAAAATTACCCCATAACTGACCTCACAATGCTTTGTAATTGAATGCTATGTTAAGGCACCCACGTTGTCGGAGTTGCGTTGTGAACGATGTACTGCCTGCATTGTAATGGTTGTCTCCCGTACCTAAGGCAACCCATTGGCTACGCCGTTTGCATCCATCAGCCCCTGGACCGCGCTCAGCACAAAGGAGCATTCCTCTTGGCCACTCCACCGCTACGACGCCTGCACCCTCCTCTCCCTCAACCCTGGACTCCAGCTCGCCTGCCAGGACCTACCTCTGCTCAGTACTGGACTTCGCCTTCGCCATCACAGACGGCTGCAATATCACCTGCAAGGAGCACCCTGACTGTCAAGGAGGAGGCATTGCCGCGACCTACAGGGGCACACTCTGACTGATCACGCACTCTAATGTGCCAAGGGTGACCATGGACCACGTCAACTCCAAAATCAGGACCAAGCCCAAGAACATTCTCTGCAGCACCCTCATGTGCAGGCCCCCCGGGCTGTGACCCCCCATTCTCCAATCCCATTTAGGACGTCATTACACCCCAGGGTCTCCCATCCACCAATGACAATCAACTCGGTGCACTCAAGTTCCACCTGGGCAACCCCAGTGACCAGAGCACCACCCCCTCCTGTGGAAGGTCACCGACATCAGACGCAAGCAGCAAGTCACCTCAACAGGCCACATAGCAGGACACAGGGTCGGCACGTCACCTCCGCCAGTGGGTACTTCAACTATAGCCACAACACCGGACTCTCCTGCACTACCATCATTGGATGAATGACGTCTTCACCTTGCCCACCGGAGAGATTTGTTCAAGAAAATGTAAGTATTTTGTTAAACATATGTTACTGTGCCGCAAGAAGAATAAATCATAACTTCCTTTTATGTACTTTTTTTATTTCCTTTCTGGTTGAGCTTTTGATAATGTACTGCATCCATTTTCTATGAAAGCAAAAGCAGCTACTCCCAAGGGGATGGCTGCAGGACCAGTCCCCTTCCTATATACAATCAGCAGCCATGTATATTGAGTGTGACTATCTGATGGATTCGGTGCAGAGCCGGGCCAAAGTACAGCATAACAAAGTGCATAATCAGCTACTGCTCTATGTATCCACTTGCTGCTTGCAGCAACAGTTGACGAAAGGGCCTGGGCTGTGGCAGGAGGATACAGCTGATGACTATTTCCTTTCACCAATAACAGAATGGTTTGTACCACTGTTAAATAATACCATATAGCAGACAATGAAAACTATGATTTTATGAAAAGTTTTACAATTAAATGTCGTTCAAAGTGAATCATTGTTTTCAAAGATTCGTGTTTCTCATTTTTTTCAACTGTCTTGTTTTTTATAAATTGTGATAATATATAAGTGAAAACAACCATTTTAACTTTAAACAAATATTTGGTGCAATAAGGGCACACAAAACGAAACGGGAACAAACCAGAGACAAAACTCTTTGTTGTGGTCATTGAGTAGCTTCTGTTAAATCTTCTGCTGAATCTAAGTGTTCTGCTCCCAGTACCAAATGAATATTTCACACTCGGTTCAACATAATGCCATCTTCTGTATTTCCAAATCAACTTCATTATTATTTTAATTTGATTTTATTCAAGTCAGAATTGTTCAGCATACTTAAATCACAAAATTGAAAGGCATAGGATGAAACATAAAGATCAAAAGTATAAGATAGAGGAATTACAGTATTATTCATGATTTGAATTTACACACTCCCAGCTAAAATTTATCTAAATTTGGCCAACTTTTTTCCAGGAAGAGAAAACTCTAGCTTTTGCCAGGGCTAACTCTGAGTCATGGATACGGTGGATGAGGGCCGGGAGGCCCAACACTTTGCAATGCAGAGCTGGGTGTAAACTAACATTATTGTGGTTAAGCACTGTAAGCCACTCTCATACTCAGACTTAACGCCTAGCATTAACTCATTGGTGGAAAGTAAAACACTGTGGCCCAAACTGTATGACATAAACTTAATTACTCCAGCCCAAAATTCTTGTAAGGCAGGACATAACACAAACATATGTA
Organism: Triturus cristatus; assembly: GCF_964204655.1. Classification (NCBI taxonomy): domain Eukaryota; kingdom Metazoa; phylum Chordata; class Amphibia; order Caudata; family Salamandridae; genus Triturus; species Triturus cristatus. The sequence goes on from NC_140586.1 coordinate 257,681,017, forward strand.
CAATATCTGCAGCAGGTAGATTACATTTAGGACATTTAGAGGCTGATTACGAGTCTGGCGGTCTTGTGACAGCCAGACTCACAGTGGAGCAGCAGTGGTGGTACACCGTCGTGCCACTTACGACTTCTAATGTCGTACCTGGGGTGGACCACTGGCTGCGCCAGGAAAAGTCATTCCCTGTCTGTGTCGCAGCTGCGCCACAACACCTTATGCTGAGCAGGTACTGGTGAAGTCCCGCTAGGCATATTACAAGTTCTGGCACCTCCAGCCTTTTCATGGAGGAGCCCGCCATGAAAATACTGGTGGTGCAAGACAAAGGAGGCCCTACAAGGCCCCCATGCCCTCCCACCGTGGGGATACATTCAGAGGGGCACAACATGTGTCCCCAGTCTGTATTCCCACTCGTTCCAGCGCGGCATGGACGTCACCGTCCATGCTGTGCTGGAACTTCTTGCCATTCCCATTGCATGCCTTTTTTCTGGGCAATGCCATGAGAAAGCCAAAGGACCGCCAGCAGAATTACAAGTTACACATTTTTGACTCATAATACTGCCTGCGGTCATTGCGCGGCTTTGGTGCAGCGCAGCTGGTGTTGAGCCGTTTCGCCAAAGTCTTAATTGGGCCCTTAGTCTTATCTGGGGTAGAATTAACTCTCCATAGAGAGATTTTATCCAGGGTATTATATACAAAATAGATTGTCCAAAGTTGTTACAATATTAAATTGGCAGAGTATACTGATCGATCAAGTATCTCTATTGCGCTCTGAATCTCTGAGATTAGAATCTCAGATGCAAGAGACAGGCTCCATTTTGTAGCTAATGAAGCCGTATCGCCGTAATATATTGACAGAAACCTTAATACATTATACTAATCCGGATCAGTTTCCAATGTTTCTTCCTAATCTAGGTCTGTGAAAATGTGGTGGGCCTTTGGCTACTACGAGCCTTTCTGTTTACCTTCTTGCCTTATCTCCCTCTCACCATGGACAGTGTATCAATGAGCTCAAATGACAGGACAGAGTGCTTAATATAAATATATATACCTGTGCTTTTCTGTAGCACGGTTCTTAGCTGCAATCCTTCCAGACCACCCCCCGAGGCATTGACTTTCTTCTCATGTGATGTAGTGTGGTGTTGTGTTATGTTGGCTTGCAGAGCACACTAATCCCATGTGAGGATATCCAGGCGCTTCTCATGGGTGGAAGAGAAAAATACTCCCACACCCAATTCTCCTTTATACACCAGGCATCGCCTAAACATTAAGTCTAAGTAGCAATTCCTGTTTGGTAATAACTCTATCTTCCTTTATTCTGATATAAGCATTGCAGGCTGGAGGCAGACCTGTCATGAGAGTACTTATCCATGTACCCATCTATGCGAGAGACTTCATGTTCCATGCTAGCAGGCTCCAAACCTAGAGATTGTGGGTTTGGGTTTTACAAAAGTTTATGCTCTCCATAAAAGCATACTGTTATTGACAATGAGACCCTGGGCATTGACTGATAAATTAATGTAGCACATACACTTCTCAAATTAATTCATATGAGAAAATAAATCCAAAAGACAAAAAAACCCAAAAAAGATAAAACAAGGGTCTGTACAAATGAATCTATTACACATTTTCAATGAAACACCAATTACAGTAATTAATTCAAAATGGTGCACCTTACGTGTCAAGTGAAAAAGTGTTTGTGCAGTGCATCACATAAAAAGGAGTAACTACATATAAAAATACAACAAATTCAGATGCCTTAATGAGCCTGTCCAAACTTTACAAATTAAGAGTCTCTCATAAATGGGATCCTTTCATCTCTCCTATGATGACTAAAAAGTGGAGATACAGTATAGGCAGCATATAACCGTCATTGAAGTTTCATCACTCTTATGCCGCGTGTGCTTTCAATACATCTAAACGGGTCTTCATCAGGACTGAATATGGAATAACCTGTGTATCAGAATATATGCTTCAGACTTCCTGTGTCTAAAAATAATAATAATTAACTCGACTCTGGAGTTGAATGAAGACAATGAATTTCCCAGATAAATCAGGCATATCATTCCTTTGCTGCAAGTGATGGCTTGGTTTGCTCATCAATTGAAAGAGTCCTCTGTCAGAATGACTCCTACAAATGTGAGAAGTAAGAAACTACATTTCCGTAAATTACGCATCACAAATAGCAAGAGCTTAGTGAAAAAACGTAACATGCAAAAACTCACAAAATAGTCAGAGAGATGCATGAAGAGTTAAGATTTCATCATATCCTGTTCGGTGCTTCTTATGAGAAGATGAAAAAAGTATGGAATATATCAGTTGAAACAATTGACACTAGGGGGTCGATTCCGATCATGTATTTTTTTTTTACATACGACTCGTATCCCTAATTTTGCCCGTACGAATCGTACAAGTCCCGTCCCACCCGTGAAGTGCGATTCGTACGGGAAAAATACATACAGATCGGCTCGATCTGTACGAATTAGATCGGGAAAAGTTGTATGAGACGGACCCGGACACTTTTCCGTACGAAGCCTAAAAATACAGTACGACCATACAAGTACGATCCGGACCGGCTTTCCGATTTAGGATTCGTACGGAAAATGTAGCGTACACAGGGAATGACTTCACCCGCTACAAAGCAAACATTTTACGACTCGTATACCGGGAAAAGTAGTTCCCGGGGTGCGAGCTGTACAGGGGTACGAGTCGTACAGGCTCCCCCATGCATATGTTCGCACCTCACAACAACATTGCGTACATATGCACCTTACAACAACATCATCGCGTATGTACGGTGCGTACCCCAACATCGCGTATATACACACCTTACAACAATATCATCACGTATGTACGGTGCGTACCCCAACATCGCGTATGTACGCACCTCACAACAACATCATCGCGTATGTACGGTGCATACCCCAACATCGCGTATGTACGCACCTTAGAACAACATCATCGCGTATGTACGGTGCGTACCCCAACATCGCGTATGTACGCACCTCATAACAACATCATTGCGTATGTACATACCTAACAACAACATCATCGCGTATGTACGGTGCGTACCCCAACATCGCGTATGTACGCACCTCACAACAACATCATCGTGTATGTACACACCTAACAACAACATCATCGCTTATGTACGGTGCATACCCCAACATCGCGTATGTACGCACCTCACAACAACATCGCGTATGTACGCACCGTACATAGGCAATGTAAAACAGCACAAGAAGGGTCTATTCGACTCGCACAACACCACAAAACATGTCTACAGTGCACAAAACATGGAAATGACTGACCTGGCCACATCCAAACAGGCAAACAGCGGGCCAAACTCACAACCACCCCTTATAACACACCAACCAAAAATTCAAACTGAGGCCCACCCACAAATGGACCAATAAAAAAGGACCACACACACAAACCATGAGCCTTTGCAACAGACTCACTGCAGCTAGAGAGCACACACCAACAACTGCACCCATCCACCTTAACATATACACCTTCACACAGCCTCCTTCACACATACCCCCCTCTTCACATTCAGACACACAACTTCATATTCAGACCCACACACCCACAACCATCCACACCCTCACCCCACATCATGCCCACAGACAAGAATCCAAAGTTCACAAGGGAGGAGCTGGAGATGCTTGTCAATGTAGTCGAGCCACAGCTGTTTGGAACATTGGTCAGACAGACCAGCATAGCCGAAAAATCACGCCTGTGGCAGAGGATCGTCGATAGGGTGAATGCTGTTGCACCCATCAGAAGGACCAGGACTGAATGCCAAGCCAGGTGGTACGATCTGCGGAGGGCAGTCAAGCGTAAAATGAATGACGACTACGCCCAGAGCAACATCACTGGAGGTGATGGGCCCCGCAGACCAGTACATTTCCATCCCTGGGAGGAGAAGGTGATGGCCCTGCTTTCGCCGGTGTGAGTACATGGACTTCAAGGAGTTCCAGAGCCTGGTGAGTACACAAACAACTTATGTAACATGGGGTAATGGCATCCACACCCCAACTACACAAAATGTACGCAACTACCTCCAAACACTCACTGGCCAGAACCATAGTCAAAAACAATGCCAATGCCACTAACATGTGTATGCCCCATCGAGAAAGCAAGGCCATGCTATGTCCCATGCTACACGAAGCACTAACCCAAGAATGGATGTCCGGTACGCTGGGAGGGTGGGTGTCACAAAACGCATTGTTGAACTCCAATTGCCCTCATCCCATATGGCCCAGGTACATACCCATGCACCATGCTCAATGCACAGGGACTGTGAAAGTACTGACAAGATAGCTGACACTGGGCCCTGGTGTAGGCAGCACAAGGCCCTCCTGTGACCAGTGCAAACACAAACACCAAGACAACAAGGTCAGATATCTAGGACAGGAACTCACACTCACTGTCATGGCAGCATGCTCCATGGGGGGACAGCTACATCACCTGGGAGCCCCAGTGCAAAATCACACTACACCCACCAGCAGGCCCTGTCACACACACCCCTTACACAAGCAGACACCCCCGGGACAGGCAATGGATTTACCCGCTGTCACAATGGACATGTAACACAACAAGACCAATACATAGATGAAGAAGCATCCAAGCCAAAAATCAACAAGTCAAAGACTCAGGAACACATATCAATCTGTCCCCCGCAACAAACCCATCCACAAGTGAACATTGAGGAGAATGCTAGGCACATACAACTACCTGGAGGAACAGTGCCAACTAGAATGTGTATGAAACATGGATGTTGCATGAAACAGCATTAACATTGACTGTCTCTCACATGACAATGGGGGTGAAGAATCACAGTCCCAGGCTCGGGAGGAACCTGATCCCACCAGCAGCGACACCTCTCAACACTCCGCGGATGACCCCGACCGACCTGGACTCTCTGCTGTCCAAGCCCCTGCAGCACCTGGTTCAGGAACATCTGTGCCAACCACCACCCCCATTCCTGCCACATCCCAGGAGACACCGAGGAGCCCTGCCCGCAATGAACAACTGAGCCAGTCTAACCAGGAGGGACAAGGTTCGCCGGGCACCCAGGAGGAGGCAGACAACACCACCACTGCCATCCCTCAGGGGGCCCGTAGACCCGATGTGCCCACAACGGCAGGCCAGGCTCGTGTGGGCAGGGGTGGTGGGAGTGGAGGCAGGTGGAGGCGAGAACTTGACCAGCCAGCTGAAGAGACCGGTATGTCACACTTACACAACATCATGGAGGCATACCGGCGTGACACCAGGGAGATCAGCCAGGTAGTTGGGACACTCACAGAGATAAAGGGGAACATCACAGAGATGAAGAACCAGCAGGCCGAGCAACACGCCAGTCAACAAGAACACCAAGGACGGATGGAGGCAAGACTGGCTGAGCTCCTTGCGGTGCAAAGGGACATAAGCCATTCTCTCAGTCGGATCGCAGACAACATGGGCAACCCTCCCTGTGCCACCAGGCGAAGACCACCACCAGCCACAGGGAGGGAGGAGGAGGAGGATTTGTCCGACGGAGCGTCCCAAGCATCGTCAAGGCCTGCATCTGAGGGTCCCCTGAGGAAGGTGGGTCGTCCATGGAAAAGACCGTGAGTGGCAGCGGGCCATCCACATCTCCAAGGTCACCTGGCCTGGCACCTGGCCTTCATGTGCAACAGCATCACCTCATTGACTGACATTCTCTGCCACATGGACTTGCTGGTCACAGTCTGACCAATGATGCCAAACACTGTGGTCTGGACTCTGCTGCTTTCAAATGCCAAGGATCCCACCTCCCCCTGGGAACTTTGGATTCTATGGTCCCTGTATTGCACCTTTTTCTTGCACAAATCACGGCCCAGACCTATAATAAAAAACAAAAATGTATTTGATGTTGCAGTCATTTTGCATGAGTCCACAACATAAGTGTGGGGATATGTCAAAGTATGCCTGAGTGTGGAACTAACTCCAGCCATCCATACACTGGGATCTGAGTCCGGTCGAGGACACACATGGGTCACAATGTATCATCAAATACAGACATGGAGCTCAATACTCACCTGTGATGGCCTCAAGCTGCTGAGGGGGGGCTTGCAATACTGCTCCAACAGACCAATTTGGAAGCGTATCATGATGGCGTAGAGGTCATGGGTCATGTGGCGGTGCCCGGGGAGGGAGTCCCAGGTCTGTTTGGCGAGGTGGGAGAACTATCTCCTGCATGCAGTTGTTCTGTGGATGTGATGAATGGTGGCCAGGGCAAAGTTGTCTGCACGGAGTTGGGCCAACAGGGTGTTGGATGACAGACGTCCAAGGTCGGTTTTGGGTCTGGGGTTGTGGACTGCCTCCTGAGTGTGGGTGAGGAGTCTGAAGGTGATCCTGCAGCAGACAGTGAGCCATTGTAGCTATCTCTGGTGGACGGTGATGTGGCTGGGGCGGGGAATGTTGAAGATGAGGTGTGCGGATGCACCCTGGATGTGGACAAGTTCTCCTGCAGTTTTGCTGTTGTCCCTCCGTACAGGGCGTTGCTGTAGTTGACCCGGCTGGTGTCGTGGACCTGGGGGACGGTCTGTCTTGCCTTGGAGTGGTTCTATCTGTGGATCATTTGCAGCATGGGGAGGGTGTTGCAGCATGAGGTACAGATGGTGTTGAGTTGCATGGTAATTGTGAGCGATGAGTCCATGATGAACACCAGCTTGCGTGCGGTGCCCAGGCCGGTGGGACACAAGGAGTTGACCCAGCCGTAAGGGGACAATCCTCACATGATGACCTCAGTCCTGTCCAAGTCCAGCCTCAGGTGGCTGATGTTCAGCCATTCGTCAACGGATCTCATGCCTTCTTGAAGGTTGGATCTGGCAATGGCTGGGTCTTTGGTGAGGGTGAGGAGCAGATGGGTGTCAATGGCATACAAGATGATGATGAGGACGTGTGCGCATGTGATGGTGGAGATGGGGGTCATGGAGACATTGAAGATCGTCACACTGAGAGATGAGCCCTGGGGCATGGGCCAGATGACCCCAGTGTACCACATGCGGAAGGGTGGAGGCCGACTCCCTGGGCCTTGCTGGTGAGCTACTTGTTGATTTAATCCTGGGCCCTTCTCTGGATACCAGTGTTGGAGATGTGTGAGCTGACAGTGTGGTAGCACATGGTGTACAATGCCATTGAGAGGTCAAGGGGGGTGGTCTCACCATTGTTGAACAGGGCAAAGTTGTCGTTGGTGGTGGCAATTATGACGGTTGCAGTGGTGTGATTACTGTGGAAGATGGTCTGGTGCCGGTTGCCTGGAGCTGTTTGCGTGGAGGAAGTTTGTCAGTTGCTCGTTGAGTGTCTTCCTGATGACATTTGCTGGGTAGGGAAGCAGGGTGATGTTCCAGGAGTTTCTGCGGTACTGCTGTCTGTTGTTTAAGAAGGGCCTGGGTCTCTGCATGCCTCCAGCTCCCATGGAATGTTGCAAACTCAAAGGAGAAATTTATGACGTGCTGGAGGTGGGCTTCAAGGATGGGGAATGATGTGGTTGAGATGTTGTGTGGGAAGGGGCCTGATGGAGAGCCACTGCATCCCCAAATGCGATGCAGTGCACACAACGAAATTCATTTTATTAATTTATATGTTAACTTACCTGTAAACCTCCGTAATCCATAGTTTACTACCCCCAACCTGCCCATCCCCCTCCCCACGTCACCTCCCTGCAGTTACTCCTACTACCGACCGCGGCTGCTTACAGGTCAGTTGACAGAACATGTGGGACATACGCTGGACCCCCCCTTCACAACACGGATGTTGTGAATCCCAATGAACTGGCACACAAGTTAAGGGGCTGAGCCAAACACATCCTGCTGCACACGGAGAGGCTGCAAATCACCATAGAGCCTGTTGTTGTGATGCTCCCCACTATGTCCACCCATAGCATCAGCAATATTTCAGAGGCAAGGTTTACGCACATTGATGCCTTCATCAGACTCCACACTCCACTACAGATGACTGTCAAGAAGGGTGACTATCATGTCATGGGAGTGATGCTACATGTTATATGCTCCATGGTGAGAAGACATGTATGCATGGTACCACAACATGCACAGAAGCAGTCCCCACACATTCCCAACCTGTACCACCACCAAAAAGCCTTGCTACAATCCTTACCCAAACTGACATTTCCACATGTCCGTGCATGGAACGCTGATTCAGCACACGTTGCAATCCTCATGAGGAATAGCAGGAGGACAAAGATGACTAACCCTTCGTGTAGCTTCGCGAGCTTGCGTAGTTGCTTGGGGCGCCCGTTCGCGATGGCTTTTTCTTGTTCGGGAGCGCGGTGAGCGTGTTCGGGGAGCTGTTTGCATGCTCGGGGGATATATCTCGTGATCTTACCCATGCGGTCGCCAACGGGCGCGGCCATCTTGTTTTTCAATTGTCCCTCCCGCTCGCGATGCCTATTTCCTGTTCCGGGTCGCAGATAGCATGTTCGCGATGTGCATTGACGTGTTCGGGAGCGCATTTTACTTGTACGCGATGAATAGTGCATGTTCGCGAGAAATATCGCGCGAACTTACCCACGCAGTCGCGAATGGGCGCGGCCATCTTGTTTTTCACTCTGTGCTATGGTTCTGGGCCTACTTTTGTATCTACCCTTTATCTTTGCAATCCTTTGTCTTTTAAGCATTTTTTCTGACTTTTTTTAGTTATTATCTATCTCTCTCTTTGCCTAAGTTGATATTTTGCATTTTATTTCTACTTTTACTGTGTTTTTGTTACTTTTATAAAGTTCTTTCTATCTTCTTCCCCCTAACTTTTTTTTCCCCTTCTAACTTTTCTTTTCAGCCTCCCACCCACCCCAGAACCATGGCCAAGGGCACACCAAGTCCGAGTGCCAAGGGCAAGGGACCTGCAGGAGCAGAGAAGGGCCGCCTGCCTTGCGGCAGAATGCGTCCTGCAGGGGTGCAGGCCCGGCAACTGTTTGGGGAGGAGGAGGTGGCCACCCTTGTTTTGTTTCATCCAGCGCCTCCTCCCCTTGACCTTGGCAGCACGCGGCAGGCCCGGCTCCGGGTACGCTACCCAGGAGCGGCACCGTCGGTGGGCGAAGGTGCGCCAGGCCGTGTTCCGGTGCTCTGGGGTCCGACGCACCCACAATCAGCTAGCCCACCGGTGGTCCGACATCCTGGACCATGAGCAGGACCTGTTGGACCTGCTAGGTGTCGAGGTCATCGGGCTTGGTGAGTAACTGATTGTGTATATTAAATTTGATGAACAACAAGATTACTGCTGCGTGCCAAGCGTTGCTGGTAAATTACGTTCCAAAAAGCAAAATGTTCTTTGATTTAAGCCAAGGACCCAGGTGCTCGGTGGTACTCTTACTTGTTTGCAAGTTAGTTTGCGCTAGCTTGTGCTGCTGATGCTGATTATGTAAGTTTATTATATAGAACTGAAGTTAGGTAATGCGATTTGCTAGAGAGAATCTAGTCCTTCCATTGTCCTACTGTGAAATAGTGGTGGATGGATATTGGATACTAGGTTTAGTCTGTTAGTATTAGTTAATAATTGTTTTATGCGGTCTGCGTGACGCCTCCTCTGTCACTGATTGCTGCTTACCCCAGTCCTCCGTCGAACCTTTTGTACTTTGTTTAGTGAGTGGTAGGCTTAGCATGGTCAGTCAGTAGCAGAACTAGATCAGAATCATGCAACCAACCCACAATTTGTTGTATGTATGTATGCACTAATGCATGTGTCCTCCATCTCATCTATGCATTTGATGGCTGAAAAAAATGGAAATGCAGACTTAGTGAACAATTGGCCCGTCTGGAATAGGTGGTGTAGGTCAGGTGGTACTTACTAGGCTTCGTATTGTAATCAGAATGATTATGGAACACTGGAGTGTTCACAAATAAGTAGACGATCCGTGAATGCAGGAAGAAGACAGTAGTCGATCCATCTGATTAGATAGGTAAATTTTATTGCAATTGTTGTTTCCTAAAATGTTGTTTGACTTATTTTTCAAAATGATTTATTATTATTTGTTTCACAGCACTCCTGAATGTGTGTCTTTCTTTATTATATTTTACATGATCATCAGCACCACCCAGGGGCAACACGACGGGGTCGGAGTCGGCGGGGGAACCACAGGACCGCTCCTCTACCGAGGCTCCTGCTGCTGGCCCCAGTAAGTCCTCCAGTGGTTATATTTCCCTAACTTTTACTGCATCTTTTTTTTCCGAACTATAAATTATGGTTCCACTTTCTAATTCTATTTTTTACAAAAGCTTACTTCTTTGACCTTGACTATCTGTTTCCAAATTCTGTTTATCCCTGCCTCTAACTAAGTTGCTTCTAACTGCCTCTGCTATGACTCTCTGTACTACTACTACTACTACTACTATTACTATTATTACTCTGTCTGTAGCGAAGCTTGCACAGTTGCCCACTCTTTATAGAAGGTTTTCTTTGGAATAATAAAACTCTGATTGACCAATAGCTCTAGCCACTGTGTCCTGTCCTTTGGGTTGTCCTCTTCAAGTCTTCTCAATGTTGAGGCTTTGAGAATTACCACAAACAAAATGGCCAACCAGATATTTGACTAGTATTTTTGATCGGATAGTACATGATACTACTATTGTCTAGTGATTCTGCAGAGCCACATACAGAACTATGCACAACAAAATAGGATGTTGCTGATGGGAGGTTGGACCTTACTGATCACACCTCAGTCCGAAGAACCCACGATCCCCTGACCGACTAGCTATAGTGTCTCACATTAGGGTCCCACTCCCGACCCCCCCCCCACGAAAAAGATACACAATGTTGATGATGACTGAGACAGACAACCCAGAACATAATAATTAATAACACCATTTTGCTCACTCACTTGTGTAAGTCCACCCCACCACACCAAATACCACTGAGTCTATGTGTAAGTTCAAAAGGTTTATTTGAAACAAGTATCAAACTCTGTACATCGTTAATATGAAATTTAATTTACTACTGCCATAGTCAATAAGCCAGCAAAAAGCCTAACATTAAAACAGTAAACATTTACAAGTGCATGACAACAAGAACCCAGAGCCAAGATCTTTTGAATTCTGGAAGACCCCTCACTGTAGAACTTAGAAATACTGGTTACATCATCTTGCATCCAATATGCTCTGTAAATCTCTGGTTTGTAGAAGGGAATCTTCTGCCTATTATATGAGAAAAATGATGCGCGTTAGCCGTTAGATAATATACTGGTGAATGCAAGCATTTTGCAGTCATGGCAAAAACTGTAACATGTATGTGATGGCTAAGCAATATGGACTAAACAAACTCAATAAGTGGGTTGTTTTTCGACCTCTTCACTTGTACGCAACAGTCAAGTGGCCTCAAAGGCATCTACTGCACATGTCAATTAGCTGGCAGGTATAATTAAATATGCGCCAAAAGAGTAGTAGTCGACATGATGAATCTAAAAGGGTTACACATGGCTCAGGCTAACTTGCAAAAGAGTAGAGTAGGACTAGATGACCCTAGGAACCATATCACTACTAGTGTCTGTCTACTGACTGTACTTACTGTCTAGTGCTGATGTATGTTGTATTAACTTTTTTTCAATGGTCCAAGTGAACACTTAAAAGGGGGAGGTTTCCAGGCATCTAAAAATGTGTGTTGTTTTTTTCTAGGCACACTACCATCCACCAGTGCCGGCGGGGCCAGCGGCGATGCGGCCATTCCGGAGGGGGCAGGAGAACTGGCGGCACCTGCAGGAGAGACAGGGGGGGAGCCAGCAGCAGTGGCCGGCGGCAGTAAGTTATATTCATTACTTCTTGACATTACTACTAGATGGAAGTGTGTTCACTATTTCACTGTACTGTGCAACTTATTAAGTTGTAGTGAACATTATACAACGATTGAAGAAGACACCCTTTACTTAGCATTAGCAGCGTGAGTTGAGTAACCAATGGCCTCTTGTATTTGACTCCAAAATCAGCTGTGAAGACAAACTCAGATCAGATGACCTTGATGGATGTGTTGAACAAAGAGGGAAAGAACTAAGGGTGGAAGGACGGGCGAGATAAATAATATGACTGACTGGCAGAGAAGGATATGTTGTTGGAAGCATGCATAGGTGGCTGATAGTAATCAGATCAGATGCATGGGTTGTTGAAGGATGGGTGGAAGGTGAAAGAGAATGCCTGCCTGGGGGGGCGACACAGTATGGGTGGATAGCACTAGATAGCAAGAATCAGCATTGTTTGGTTCTCAAAGCCAAGGCAAGCAAGGAAGGAGCGGAAGCATGGGTGGTTGGGTGGTTGTTGGTGAAACCAACTAAGTATGAGATATATAAAAAAGAAGGATAAACGTTTACTTTAATGGATGTATGCCTGGATGTACTACTACTACTATCATCATCAATAGACAGTATAGGTGGAAACTGTCACTGGAGATTCTTACTTTGAAGAAAATGTAAAAGAAACTGCGCAACAGTAGCAAAGTGTAGGGGAATATAGGTAGTATTATCAGAAGAATACAGTAGACTTGCAGTAGTTTGCAAGCACGTCATATATATTTATATATATATATATATATATATATATATTATCAAGCGGAAGCGCCTTCCTCCCACTCTGGGGACCACTCCCTACCTATTATTATTTATGTATTTCGATTGGGTCAGCCAGCCTGCAAAGGGTGGCCTATCTGTTGTTTATGGTTGGTTACACAATCAATGAAAGCAAAGTACCCTCTGCAGTAGCGGTTGGTGGTGGGAGTGCTGGCGGGCGGTGACATGGGGAGGGGACGGGTGGGTGGCACTGGCGAGTAAACTGTGTATTACGGCCAAATACAGGTAATCAACATAAAAATAAATAAAATTATTTTCAATGTGCGCACTGCACCGCCGAATGCGATGCAGTGCGTGCAATTTTTTTTTTTTTAATGTATTGTTTAATTACCTGTGATTGTCCTTAATCCATAGTTTACTATCCCCACCCTGCACCTTCCCACGTCACAGCCCGGCAGCACTCCCACCACCGACCGCTACTGACCTGATGTCGTATCGTATTAGCATCTATAATATGAATATAAGCAATGATCATTGAATCACATTAATAATAAGCCTTTTTGTAGTTCCCAGGGCAGGGTGTAAGTGAAATTGTGCATTTGCCCTCATGTAACAGACAGAGTATGGCCAGTGCCACCAGCCGTAAGGCGTCATACAAAAATATGAGCTTCCCCAACTGCAGACAGTAGTAGTAAATAAAACTAACGTGAGTCTGCATCATGTGGCTCATTTCTGTTTTTCTTGGGTGCAAGCTTAGCTGACTGAGCTGGCATGCCGGCTACAACAAGGTTATGTAATTGGGCTAAACTACAGATAAGAACAACACGACTGATGTACCGGAGTACATAGTACGATTATATTTATAATGTCGGAAACTCCCACAAATGTGAGATTCCAAGGCAGTAGGAGTAGAGATACTTACCACCAAATCACAAATGTTATGAACTGTGCTTGTTAGTGATACTGTGACACTATGTGTTGAATGATTTTAGTGTTTCTGTTTTGCTAAGAGTATTGGCTACAACATGTTCTTTTTCTTTCTTGATATAGATACTCCTTCCACATCAACAAAACCATCTCGGAAGGAGTTGGCCGCTAGGGCCCGGCGCCGTAAACTGGAGGCCATCTGCGAACATTATCACCGGCTGGTGGCTCAGGCGGAGGAGGAGGAGGCGGCTGCAGCTGCAGCCTCCTCCAATGCCCCGGGCCCCAGTCAGGCCCTGGCTCCAGTTTCACGGCGCCGTGGTCCGGCAGCCGCCCGCCGCCGCGCCTCCATTTCAAGCACTGCTGCCCCCCACCCTGCATGTAACTGGAGGGCATTTCGCCGCCAGCTGCTCCGCCGGATGGCCCGCTTAGAGGAGAACCTGGAGGAGCGGGTAAAAATCCTGGTGGACAAACACCTCAAGGCCCGCCGACAATAGAGGACCTCGTCATTTGCCCCTTTTTTAATTCCTTTTGTTGGGGGGTGGGTTTTTGGGCGTTGGGGATTCGTTCGGACATTGGTAATCTTGGACTTTCGTTTCATTTTGGACAGGATGTATGACATTACAATGCTTGTCATTACAACGCGTGCAGTTACATCGCATGCGTTACAACGCATGCGATGTTACAACGCTATGCCATTACAACGCAAGTCCTTACATCGACTTGCACTAGATGGCGTGCTAACATTAGAAAAGTGTAATTTACTATTCCAACTCCAGTCCACGTAACAGTAGGGAAGGTGTTGGGATAGTAAACTACACTATTTGTAATGTTAGCACGCCATCTAGCGCAAGTCGATGTCAAGACTTGCGTTGTAATGGCATTGCGTTGTAACATCGCATGCGTTGTAACGCATGCGATGTAAAAGCTGCGCGTGGTAAAAACCGTGTTGTAATGGCTGTTCCCCTTTTGGACATTGGTTGGGGTTAGGGAGGGGGGTGGGTTAGGTCAGAGTGGGATAGTTTATTTTTGTTAGGGGATATTACATTTTATTCTATTTACTTATACGATGTTAATGTTTTGTGATGGGTTACAGTTTTCAGAATTCAATCAAAGTTACATGGTTTGTTACTTTGTTTCCGTGCTGCTGCATGCCCATAGCCAGTGTTTGATTGAAAAGATCTGCCGATTTTGTAACACACAAACCGATAGATGCAGTACCCCTCACTGAGTTATTTTGAATTGTCATAATAGTACTGTCAGTCTCTCCTCCTAGTCCATACCTCCCACCAAACTTATCTTACCTGTGATTGATGATGAAGTTCGGCACACTGATGGCTGCATGGTTGGTTTCCCAAATTAACGGAGAAGATGCCATTATTGTGGTGGTAGTAGTAGACACTGGCAATAGCATTTGAAAAAAGAAAGAGAAAGTCACTTGACTGAGAGACTGTGGGAGGAGTAGTAGAACAGAACACAAAGTAAACTACAGCATGGGTGGGCAAGCAGAAGAAGATCCTTGCCCTGCCTTAGTTGAAATTCAATTAGTGTTGCTTTCACCACATCTGCCCCAGCAAGCGTGTGATCAATTGTTGGTGTACATTTAATGTAGTCATCACATCACACCTCAATATAAATCACACAGCCCGGGGGAAGAGGGTTAGGGATTGATGAATGGATGGGAAGTGGGGTTTGGGAAAGGTTTGAGAAAGAAAAACAGACAGTATGCATGGACACAACAAAAGTGTAACACAATCTTGTAAGACGACCATGATCCATTATCAAAGAAATCAAAGTATAAAGTGAGAAAAAGCAAATGCATGCATGCTGAGGAAGATAACTTGATGGTTAATGATAATGAGTTGTACTTACTATAACTACTATTACCCAATGAGACAGTACAGGTAAGAAATTATTAATATGAAATTTGCCTTGCCTGTCTGCCGCTCTCAGAGCTCAGACCGAACCAAATTACATGCTGTACCAGGCTTACTTTTATTTTTCAAGCTACCAAAGCAAATTAAAAAATAGTTGTAGGGATCAATTAACAAACAAACCACAACACACAGATTGAATAGAAAAAAGCAATCAAATAAATTTAAAGACGAATGATGAATGATACTAAAGTTACTGTATTACCCTGGTCCAAATGTGGAGTTGCATCATTCTCGTCATTCCTCTTGGTCCTCCCTTCCATGGACACTCCGCACATCAATCTTGGGTACCACTGCCTGCCTGATGCGGATTGGTAAGGTAAGTATGAGTCGTTTCTCCCACTATAGCACAGGTTAAAGGCCAGCCTGTTAGTGTAGATGGAAAAACAAACGGGGTATTGAAAAATTACTGCATTTAAAACAATAAACTCAATTACAGTGGAGTGCAAGACAAGAAGACAAGACTCTGGAGAGAACACTTTCAGACTGAGGCAGCTTGGATAGGATACATAGTGTCTACTCTACAGCATTAAGCTACAACAACAACGGGACAGGACTCAGGAGCCAGCACAGCCACAGAACAGGAGAACTGCGGCACAGGCCAGGCACCCTACCCCTTACTTACATTTTGATCGAGCCAGAGAAATGTCATATGCACTGCAGCACCCTAGCATTTTCCAAATGAAGTGACTAAATCAATGCGCCACTGTCCCTCATACCACTACACTCTACTCCAGTCCACACCACTAAACGGACATCTAGCCTAGGTCTGCTGTGGTTCTTGTTCAAACTGTTTACCTTTTAAGTCAGCCCATGAAACGCAGTTATTCCATCAATTTTCTCCGATCCAACTGACTGTGTGCAAAGATAGTATGCTCAGCAGCATCATGATGATGACCGTGTGGTACGTATTCTCCAACACCAACTCAGTCTGTAGTGACTGATTAAGTATAATATATTCCATATTACAAAATTGCAACGGATATTGGCTGGCACCTGAGGTGGTAGGAGTACAATGTGGTTATTATTAAACAACAAGGAAACATTAACTGTCACCACACCTGACTCACTTTTACTTTGTCGATAAACTAGTATAGTTCTACATCATGGCATGCACAATTATTCGTAGTCACACAGCATCCAATGCAATGCGTGCCATCATTCACAATATTAATCACTCATTACCTGTCTTGCTGTTCTCTTTGGCTGTCAGATCTGATGCCTGCCTATCCTTCTGACAGTCAGTGATGAGTTTCTTTTGGCTTGGAAACAAAACGGAATTTAGCTGGAGTCACGTTTCACTTCTTATGGAGGGACTGTTAGAGGCAACATGTATTGTACTATTCTCCATCTCCATCCAATGTCTGGCTTGCTTGAAATGTACTTAGGGAGAGTAAGGAAGATGGAGCAGGACCCTGAGGAGTGGAGTGGATAGTTATGCACAGACGTGCAACTCCAATAAGGAAATAAAAAGAGGAGACTGTTGATGGATTTGTTGTGATTAGATTTTGAACCAGAAAAACAGATACACAGTCACACACAAATAAAGGAAGGGAGAACAATTTGAAAGGCTAGTTGTCAGGGAAGAGGAGCTCATCTTCAAACTCTGGTGGTTCGGACATAAGTATGTCTAACAACCCACTACTTATGTAATCGAAGTCGCTCTCCTCTTCCTGCTGTGATTCACGTATTTTGTACTCCGGTGGTATAAAGTGTTGATTCATTTTGATCATGGCTAACCTCTCAACGCTTTTGGGCGAGCGACTGGTCCCTTTGACAGTAACAATGGCACCAGCAGCACTGAAAACACGCTCTGAAGAGACACTTGCAACAGGGCAAGCCACATATTTATCGCCAGCCTGCTGAGCACTGGCCATTGGCTTCTTTTCCCATACCAATACACCAATGGGCTTTGCTCCATGAAGACCTCTGTTGTGTCATCTAGATAGGCCTGAACCATCCGCTCAATGTTCAGGGGTGCTCCGATTTGCTTGGCCTCTTTTGCCTTTGCATCAGTCATGGACGTACAAAACCCTTTCCATAGAAACCTATCCCCTGCTGTTTTTTTTAAATGTGCCTGATGATCCTGTTGGTGCTGTTGATGTTATTGCTGGCAGTGTTGTTGACTGCTGGGAGGCAAACGCACTGCTCTCGGCCTCTGAAGTAGAACTTGACTCTGGGTGCCCTGCAGTACTTTTTCTGCCCTGGGGGGGCGGGCCTCTAATTAAGATCCTTTCGTTTTCAAAGCCAGTGGCTTCCTCAGCTATCAAAGTTTTGTACTGGGCAACATCCACTTCTGAAAAAGGAATTACTTCATTACTGCGCAGCAATAATTTGTAACGTGGATCCAAAATTGAGGCAGTAATGTAATGTGGATGTGACACAATGTTATTTTGAATCCTTGTATTGTCAGATAAGCGAGCGACTAAGGTGTCTGCCAAATATTATGCGTCTACTTTGTCATCCACACCTGTGTACATTTCTGACACCTCCTTCAGCTCTTGCTCTAGCATGTACAACAAAGGGATAGCTTGGCCCATAGTACAGTCCTCCCTGCTCACTTCACGTGTGAAGACCTCAAAAGGAAGTAGCATCTCTGTCAGGCATTTGACGAGGTCCCATTGGGCCATCTCAACTCTCATGCCTTTCACAGTAGGATCCCCTGACCTTTTCATGACATAAGAATTAAGTGGTATGTACTGCTCAAACAGACGCTCAAGCATGTAATACGTTGAGTTCCAACGTGTTGGCACCTCCTGGATGAGTGCTTTGACTTGCATTTTATGCTCACGTTGAATGACCCTCAGCTGCTTCCGGGCTTTAAAAGAATGGTTGAAATGTGTGCATATTCCTCTGCAGGTGGTCAGTAAGCTGCTGACTTTGTTTTCATTTTTCAGAAAGTCTTGAACAACAATGTTAATGCAGTGTGCCAAACATGGGACCCTGAAATAGCCACCATCTTTCATGGCCCTAACAACATTACTGCCATTGTCCGTGGCAACAAAACCAATGGTAAGCACTCTTGGTTGCAGCCACTCAAACACCTTGCTGTTAAACTCATCCAAACTGTTTGCAGCAGTATGAGATTTCTCCATAGCAAACATGGCTACAGTTGCATGTTTGCGAGTGTCTTTAAAAATCTCAGCGGTGTCAACAAGACCGTCAGATATCTTATCTTTAACCCTCGAAAAAGAGACCCAGTGTGCAGTGATGCACATGTAATCAGTGGCTTGGCAACTGGTCCACATGTCTGTTGTCAGGTGTATACTCTGAACAGCACTCTGTTTTAAGGCTTTTCCAAGCAATTCCAGCACGTTGTGATGTAGTGCTGGAACAGCAACTCTTGCGAAATAGTAGCGGCTGGGAACTTTCCATTTTGGGCAGATGGTGGTCACAAATTCAAGAAAACCCACCCGTTTAACAAAAGAAAAAGGGAGAAGGTCCAGTGCTAACATTTTAGCCAGCTTCGCATTGTACAAACGTGCTATTGGGTGGTTGCGTTCGTACTGCCCCTCCGGCCTACTAAACATGCTAAGAATGGTAGGCTGCATGGTATTCCTTCCTGTGGTCAACGTCGCACTTTTTGGGCCAGCAGTACTCCTTGGTGTCTCAGGCTGACTCTTACTCTTGTGCCAATGAGATGTGGCTGAGGATGTGGGCATTACCACTGCAGTGCTGGGGACAGGGCTGCTTTGTGTGCCACTAGCACAGAGAATGTCTCGCTCTTCTTCCTGTTCCACCGTGAGCGGACTTTCTACTCGTTTATGCCCAACAGCAATGGTTCCAGTTTTTTTCATGCGACTAAGGTGCTCCTCCCACTGGATTGCGTGGTGTTTTTTCAGATGGGTCATTTGGCCTCCTGTACCATAGTTTGTACCAAGCTTACCACGACTAACAGAGGTATGACAAACGGAGCATATAGCAATGTTCTCCTCCTTTCCGCTAACCGTAAAGAAGTCCCACACTGGGGAGCTTAACTTTTGTCTCCTGCTGGAGGTGCCACTCCCACTTCCAATGCCGGATGAACTGGAGGGTGTGTGTTGAATTTGACTCTGTGCAGTACCACTACCTACTTCTGCTGAGGTGGTGCTTGTGCTGGATGTAGGACGCTGCCGGCCCTTTGCTAATGTAAATATGGAAGCTGG
Organism: Triturus cristatus; assembly: GCF_964204655.1. Taxonomy (NCBI): domain Eukaryota; kingdom Metazoa; phylum Chordata; class Amphibia; order Caudata; family Salamandridae; genus Triturus; species Triturus cristatus. Next base: position 257,700,543 of record NC_140586.1, read on the forward strand.
AGGTCGTGTTGGTGTTACCTGTGTTGGAGGTATGCATGCTACATCCCTCGCAGCCATTTTGGATAGTGTAAAAATGTTGGTCTCCATCTCCTCAGGCCCGGGAGTGATGTTCATGATGACTGGCTCACCATCATCATCATCATCATCCTCCTGCTCTTCTACATCAACCTCCATAAGTGTAAGGCTTTCTGGAACCTTCCTTTTCCCATGCCTGCTCTTGTGACCTGTTTCCCTCTCAGACTCAGTTTGTGGCTTCCAAGTGGCATCTAGATCATTAGAAGGGGGGCTTGGTGAATAACTTGATGTACTAACCCTCCTTTTCCTTGCTCGGGATTTGGAAGCCAATGGAACTTCTAAAGGAGTGGCTTCCTCTTCTTCCTCTGCATGAGGCTCAATTTCCTGAACTGCCCCTACTTTGGGAGGAACTACAGATACTAATGCAGGCGGTGGTTGCGGCTGTTGACCACTTATCTGCTGTGTTCCCTCCTGCGTTGATTGTGTACTACTTTGAGATAGCGATAAGTTTAGTTCAGGCTCAACATCACTGCTTTCCACCATAAGGCTGGCTACCTCTTCCACACTCATCTGCTTGGGCCTGGGTTGGTGGGTTGGGCCCACTGATGTGGAGGTGCTGCCCCCAGCTTGGTCCCCGACACCGCTGCTGCAGGCGTCATTTTTGGTGTTCCAAAAAAGGTTTTGGGAGGCACACCAGAAGTAACACTTCCTTCTTCTTCTGTTCCTTCTTCTCCATGGCAACTTTCTTGGTACCGGAGGACCTGCTACCTGCTTTCTTTGGGGGCATCTTCTTCAGATGTCAAAACAGCACTCAGTTGCACAAGTTGCAGAGATGCCTGGTCAGGTCACTCACACGTCACGTCGTGTACAGCAGCAGGACGTCGGTCTGGCACCACAACGGTCGATGATGATGACACACCTCCTCTGTCTTTTGTGCACCTAAAAGCAAAAAAGCCAGAAGAACATCAGTCAAAAGATCAATAATATAATATATAACTTCTTAGTGTCTGGTGGATGGTCACAATTATTACATTTTATAAAGTCAGTGAACAACAACAGTATAGCCAACCATTAAAGAGACTGACAAGGCCAGGGATCCTGGTGTATTTGTACTGTTTACACTCAGGAAGAAGAATAGCAAAGAACAAAAACATAAATGTAGTCTAGCCTGTTTGCCCTAAATAAAAATGTGTGCATCTTATGGGATGGATGCAGCATCAGGGAGCAACAACAACGAACATATACACATAAAAACTAAAGGCATTTATTTACAACACCCCAAAAGTGAAATCTACCCCCGAAAAAAAGTAAAGGCCACATTTTACAATTCCATCCAAAGCCATACATGATGTTGAAATTTAACGCACAACACAAAAACAGTTGTTTAAATTCCATGCACCCATGATGATTGATGAGTAGTACCCCTGGGCCTACTGTACAACTAGGCCACAAGCCTGGAGGCCTATGGAAAAAGCACAGTGGCTGGTACCACAAAATAGCTGCCACCACAAGGCCAGGCCACTCACAAAAACAAGAAAAGGTCAGGAATACAAGACAGACAATGCAGGCCTATTGCAAAAGCACAATGCCTGCCTCCACAAAATGGCCGCCACACATGCTCAGGCCACCCACCACAATAATAACCAAAAAGTGATTACAAAGGACAGGAACAGGAAGTTGTAGTGTCTGTGGGACTTACTTACTCTCATAAAAAATATTTTTTTTTTAAAAAAAGCTTCTCCGTGCTCCAAAACTACAGCTGAATGACAACCTGAGGAGTTTTTTTAGCAAAATGCACAAAATCAGCGTTTTCGAGATGGATTTATGTTGCTCGCGAGATATTGTTTGCCAGATTGCAAATGCTGCGTGTTTGGGATCACGAACTGTACAAAAATGCTTTATCGCGTGCGCGAACACACATATTGAGAGCGCGAAAATGCCGAAAACTGTAAGTCCGCGTTGTCGCGCTGTGCAGAGTTACCGAAAGTACGCGAGCAGAATCCCTAGGGTTACCTACTGGCTGAAAAGCCCTATTTATTTAACACACACCCAAAATCTGCTATCCCACCCCCAAAAAAAACCTTTTGCAATGAAACCCAAAGCCATACACGGTGTAAAAACAATAATTTAACACACAACACAAAATGTAAATTTAAATAATGCACCAAAGATTTGAGGATGACTACCTCTGGGCGTACTGGCAGACTAGGCCACAAGCTTGGAACAGAATGGCAAAAGCAAGCACACTGCTTGGATGGCTCCACAAAATGGCCGCCACACACCCACAACAACAAGAAATGGAAGACAGTCAATGTATGCCTATGGCAAAAGCACAATGCCTGCCTTCCTAAAATGGCCGCCACGCACATGCTTAGGCCACCCACCACAATAATAACCAAAAAGTGATTACAAAGGACAGGAACAGAAAGTTGTAGTGTCTGTGGAACTTACTTACTATCATAAAAAATATTTTAAAAAAAATAAAAGCTTCTCCGTGCTCCAAAACTACAGCTGAATGACAACCTGAGGAGTTTTTTTAGCAAAATGCACAAAATCAGCGTTTTCGAGATGGATTTATGTTGCTCGCAAGATATTGTTTGCCAGATTGCAAATGCTGCGTGTTCGGGATCGCGAACTGTACAAAAATGCTTTATCGCGTGCGCGAACCCGTATATTGAGAGCACGAAAATGCCGAAAACTGTAAGTCCGCGTTGTCGCGCTGTGCAGAGTTACCGGAAGTACACGAGCTGAATCCCTAGGGTTACCTACTGGCTGAAAAGCCCTATTTATTTAACACACACCCAAAAACTGCTATCCCACCCCAAAAAAAACCTTTTGCAATGAAACCCAAAGCCATACACGGTGTAAAAAAATAATTCAACACACAACACAAAATGTAAATTTAAATAATGCACCAAAGATTTGAGGATGACTACCTCTGGGCGTACTGGCAGGCTAGGCCACAAGCTTGGAACAGAATGGCAAAAGCAAGCACACTGCTTGGATGGCTCCACAAAATGGCCACCACACACCCACAACAACAAGAAATGGAAGACAGTCAATGTACGCCTATGGCAAAAGCACAATGCCTGCCTTCCTAAAATGGCCACCACACACATGCTCAGGCCACCTACCACAATAATAACCAAAAAGTGATTACAAAGGACAGGAACAGGAAGTTGTAGTGTCTGTGGAACTTACTTACTCTCATAAAAAATATTTGAAAAAAAATAAAAGCTTCTCCGTGCTCCAAAACTACAGCTGAATGACAACCTGAGGAGTTTTTTTAGCAAAATGCACAAAATCAGCATTTTCGAGATGGATTTATGTTGCTCGCGAGATGTTGTTTGCCAGATTGCAAATGCTGCGTGTTCGGGATCGCGAACTGTACAAAAATGCTTTATCGCGTGCGCGAACCCGCATATTGAGAGCACGAAAATGCCGAAAACTGTAAGTCCGCGTTGTCGCGCTGTGCAGAGTTACCGGAAGTACGCGAGCTGAATCCCTAGGGTTACCTACTGGCTGAAAAGCCCTATTTATTTAACACACACCCAAAAACTGCTATTCCACCACAAAAAACACATTTTGCAATAAAATCCAAAGCCATTCATGGTGTAAAAAAAAAATCAACAGACAACACAAACTGTAAATTTAAATAACGCACCAAAGATTTGAGGCTGACTAACTCTGGGCCTACTGGCAGACTAGGCCACAAGCTTGGAACAGTCAATGTAAGCCTATGGCAAAAGCACAATGCCTGCCTTCACAAAATGGCCGCCACACACATGGCCAGGAGGACACAACAACAACAAGCATAAGCCAAGGGGAACAAATAATAGAAATGCAGGCCTTTATGGAAAAAGAAGCACACACTACTAAACTACCACCACAAAATTGCCACAAGCCACATGGGCACTCACAGTCACAACAGGCCATGGAAAAAAATGAACTGAAGCAGGGCTATAATAGATGATGGGACAAAGGAGGCCTGCTAAACAACACAGCTTTAATCCAAAAATTAAAATCAACAGGGCTACAAAAGGATTGGAAAGAAGTTACACATCAAGCACACACATCCAACAAAGGTATTTCACACACACACACACACACACCAACAGTCAAATACACCACAGCCACATTTAGCATTTCAATCCTATGCCATCCATGCCCAACATGATGTTGAAAATTCTACAGACACCACGAAACATGGACCCATGGGTACCCTACTGGCAGAAATTGCAGAGAAAAACAACTAGGCCCCTATTGAAAGTACAGGCCACCCGCCACAACAATAATTTTAAAAAACAATGAAAATCCCAGAAAAATGTAGGTACAAACAAGCCCCAATGAAACAAACACACCAATTCTCCAACTTACTTGTAGTAAATTAAATCTCAAATCAAAAAGTCCTCAAATAAATCCAATCCAATCCAATGGTATGATGCAGCAGACAGACACAAAAAGTGAACCTTCCAGCTCCAAATCCAAATGAAAGTGAACAGCACATACACAAAGCACTGGGAGGAGCCTGCTGGACAGGAACAGGAAGTTGTAGACTCAGGGGCACTTCCTTCCTCTTGAAAAAAAGAGTTAAAAAAATTAAAGGACTCTCCTTACACAAAAGACTACAGCAAAATCACAATCTGAGGAGTTTTTCTGAGCAAAATGATCATTTTAGAGAAGGTTCTATGAAGCTCGCGAGATATTCTTCGCCAGATTGTAGTTTTTGCATGTTAGGGGTCGCGATCTAACCAAGACAGCCGCCGGAAGTCAGCTCGCGCGCCCGAATGACGTGTTCGCGCTCGCGGGCTTGGGCAGCCATATTACAAATCTCGTGGCGCTCGCGAACGGACAGAAAAGCAAGTTGGCGATCGCAGAATCACGGTAAGACGTTACCGCGCGCGCCAGAATGAATATTGAGCGCGCGAGGAAGCAAAAGTACTACGCTACGCGCTAGATTGCGTAGCAATCTGCAACTTCGCGCTCTACGCGAATCGCGAAGTTGCCTAAACTTCGCAAGCTCCGCCAATGGAGCGTAGTTCAACGCCCAGGCTTAAAGATGACACGAACAGACAACAGGCGCAAAAACCTGGGAATGACAGACACACAAGAAGTCACCTAAAACAAATCTCGCCGCACACATGGTCAGTTAGGAAACATGAACAATGTTGGACACATGCAAATTTCAAAGAAAGTCTCTCCGCAGAACTGTGTGGCATGACATCATCACTCGAGTGACACATCAGTACACACATCAAAGTCACTTTGCATTCAGTCAGCTGGACACACACATTGCAACACATGCCACTCAATGCTACAAGCTTGCACACTCATACCCAGTGACTCACCATTATGAGAAGAAGTTGCGTATGAGCTGACTCCGGATATCATCCTCCTCCTCCTCATCACTTGCCTCGTGACCAAGCCCTGGATCCTCCACGGGTGGGTGTTGCTGCTCATCAGGATCAAGGATGAGTGGCACTGCCTTCTCAATGGCCATGTTGTGCAGCATGCAGCACACAATGAATATTTTGCACACCTTCTCCAGTGCATATGGGAGGGACCCGCCTGTCTTGTCAAGGCACCGGAATCGGCTCTTCAGGAGGCCAAACGTCCTCTCAATCACTCACCTGGTCTGCCCGTGTGCATTGTTGTACCTGTGATCTGCAGCTGTTCTTGTGTTGTGGAGAGGTGTCATTGGCCATGGCATGTTGGGATATCGAGTCCCCTACATGGAAACATCATGTAAATAAGTGGGTCAGGAGATGCCATAAGAGCCAAAGATACCGCAACACACAGGACCAACAGAGTATACCCACCAACAAGACATGCTCGTTCGTTGTGCAGCCGCAGCATCATTTGTGGCACCCTGTTACGCCTCATGATGTAGGCATTGTGTGCTGATCCTGGAAAACGTGCACAGACATGGGAAATCAGCATGTTAGCAAGACAAACCACAAGGGCATTTATTGAGTGGTAATGTTTACGGTTGCGATAGGCTTGCTCCTGTGCCTGTGGTGATACCAAAGCCACATGTGTCCCATCAATGGACCCAATGACATGGGGCATCCCTCCCAGGGCATAGAAATCACCCTTCACATCTGTCAACTCCTCAGGAGTAGGAAATTTGATGAATTCATCAAGGTGCTCCAACATGGCTGCCAAAACATCACGCAGGACACGGCTGAACATTGTCTGTGACATCCCACCAACATCAGCTATGGTCAATTGAAACGTACCTGTGGCAAAAAAATGTAGGGCTGCCATCACCTTCAACTTTGGGGTCAGCACAGTAGGATACCTGTGTCGCGGTTGGAGGTGTGGTGCCAGCTTGTCGGTCAAGTCCTCAAACAACTGTTGAGTGAATCTGTAATGTCAGATGCAGGCACGTTCCCTCATGGCAGCCAAGTCTGGCATTGTTCTTGGGACAGGCGGTGCCCTGCAAGACATTGGTAGGAATAATGAAGATTGAGAGTCTGCCAACATCAATGTCAATGAACATAGCACATGCTAAACTGCTACTAAACATCAGGTAACTATGGAGTCTGGTGTGTGCAATACATCCAGGACACATATGCCAGCTAGCTGGCACTCCTACGAAAAGCCAGATACACCTGTTGATTGTCAAGTCTACATGACATGCCCTGAAATGAGCTGGGGGCAAGTCTGAGTGAACAGCCAGTGATATCACCGGAGTGACACACATCCACATAGCAGCATTTGAAGGATGTCATCTCATCCAGGCAGTTGACTGCAAGGCACACGCACAGGTCACATGGAATGTCAAATGTACATATGAAACACATTGCGATGAAGGAGTACACGTGACAACAAATAAACACAGCCATTGAGACGACGCTGACATGTATGCCTGGGAAAATATGATGTCCAATGCACACAGACCCTACAGCCGTGGGAATCCACATGTGGCATGGTGTGCGTAGAGGTGTACCATGCCCATCTCCACACAGACCCATGTTGGATGCGCCAGCAGCAGATGCAGTTGACGGAACACTAACAGCAAGTTCATGGGAACACATGACACACACCTGACATAGTCACATAGGGGCACGCTGATCATGACATGTCAGTTGATAGAGTGTCCCTGTCCCTGGCATCAGGAGACAGGTGCGGGTGGGGATGACTGTGCCATCCCACTGCTGCTGTGCATGACACAGTTGGACTACAGACACACATGTGGCAAGTGTCAAGGTGATGTGTGCCACATAGTGCCCCATCACACGACATGTGTCCACAGGTCATCAAACATCAATTGTGCAACTAGATGAGTGGACCTGTGCAATATCACTGGCTGACACACCTAGGGCCTGCACATGAAAGTATGCAATGACAAGCACTTGATGGACATCCTTGTGCGACTCGTAGCCCTCCATTCCTGCCGTGTGTATGCCTCGTATCACTGTTTTACTGGTGCCGTAGGGGTACGTGTGAAACGCACCGTATACCCACATTCATTGCGTGTTTACGGTCCGTATCACTATTGTAGTGGTGCCGTACGGCTACGTGTGAAACGCACCGTACCCACGCATTCATTGCGTGTGTACGGTCCGTATCACTATTGTAGTGGTGCCGTAGGGGTACGTGTGAAACGCACCGTACACCCGCATTCATTGCGTGTGTATGGTCTGTATCACTGCTCTACTGGTGCCGTAGGGGTACGTGTGAAACGCACCATACCCATGCATTCATTGCGTGTGTACGGTCCGTATCACTATTGTAGTGGTGCCGTACGGGTACGTGTGAAACGCACCGTACCCACGCATTCATTACGTGTGTAGGGTCCATATCACTATTGTAGTGGTGCTGTACGGATATGTGTGAAACGCACCGTACCCACGCATTCATTGGGTGTGTATGGTCCGTATCACTATTGTAGTGGTGCCGTAGGGGTACGTGTGAAACGCACCATACACCCGCATTCATTGCCTGTGTACAGTCCATATCACTGTTCTACTGGTGCCGTAGGGGTACGTGTGAAACGCACCATACCCACGCATTCATTGCGTGTGTAAGGTCCGTATCACTATTGTAGTGGTGCCGTACGGGTACGTGTGAAACGCACCGTACACCCGCATTCATTGCGTGTGTACGGTCCGTATCACTATTGTAGTGGTGCCGTAGGGGTACGTGTGAAACGCACCGTACCTGTGTGTGGATTTCAAAATTACATAGGACACATAAGGGACAAGTATTAGGCCCTAAATGCATGCTGTTTGTCATGGACACAGAGTTTTCAGTTGAAATGTGTCCATCAGGTGTCCTGGAACAGTCAGTTGTCCACAAAATACAATGTTGCAAAGTGGTTGTTGACTAGACATGATGCTCAAAATTTGAACGATGCGAATGCGTGTCATTGGTGTATGTTTAAAGGGATTAAACGTACGATGCGAATGAGTCTGACCAATCACTATGTACTCCTCAAAATGAATGCTCCTCAGCAAGACAGATATAAGGCAGCCAGAACCCATGAGAGGGCACTTGCCTGCACAACTTTTGAGTCGACCACACTGCTGCTGTCTCTGCTTCCTCTGGACCATGTCACGTATTGTGGAGAGGGCCCAGCCATTCACCCTGGAGGAGAATGAGGTGTTGCTGGCCTGCCTCCTCCCACAGTACACCAAGCTGTATGGGAGACCAGGGGAGAGGGCGAGTGCTGACTCCACTACCTTTGCCTATGCACCTGTTGTGTGACTGTTAATATTGTGTCCAGGTGGGACAGACATGCAATGTTGTTTAGAGTGGGTCCCAGGAGGGACATGCTGATGTCTCTCATGCAGAGCATGATGTAGTTCCTGTGTGCACTCCTCACTTGCATTGTGCTTACTGTGACTTTCACTGCATAGTGCATGACACATTCAGCCTAGAAAATCCTTGGTGGCTTTTTTTCCTATTGTACTGAGGTGATTCAGTGGTCCCCCCGGTGTGACAGGTGACTGTACCCACAGATGTGTATGAGTTGAGTGGACCTGTGGTGAGAGTGTCCAAATGATGTGTACGACCTCATGGACATTGATGTGTGTGAATGTTCCTTGTCATGTGGGTGGGTGTCTATGTGAAGTGTTGCAATGCAAGAAATATTGGGACCCCCTCTAGACAAAATACTTTTCCAAAAGGTCAGGGAGGAGAGGGGAAATAATAAACAACCTAACAAATAATGCTCCCTCAAGACCTGTATTTTAATTTCTTATATTTAGTCAAATATTGTTAAAACATATAAGTCAACATGGGCTTTTCAACAAACAACACCAATTTACCACTTTAATTCAATTCTTTACTCCTGTTTACTGTATTTTTAAATTATCCTTTTTTATAATTTTTTTTAAATGTATAAATAAATCATCATTTATGACATCACCATTATATTTTGCACATTGTTTATATCAATTCCCTAATACAAAATTATTATTCCAAATCAAACCCAGGAAGAGAACACTAAACATTCATACTATTCATTCATACATCCCCATACCATACACATCCTATAAATAAATTTCAATAGCTGTCCCAGTTAGCGCTTATTAGTTGTTAACAGTCTTTATAACCCCCAAGGGGGACCTACTACAACAATTGTAGGATTTCCAGAAAGACTTGGTCAACGCGTTTCGGTGGCATAAGAAAACGTAGAAACCACCTTCATCAGGACCCGCTACTTCTCCTATCACAGGTTCTCAAACCCTGGGATTTCCTAAAAAAAAAAATATAAAACAAAATTAATTACTAGCCCAAAAAAAACTACTAGCTAAATTTAAAAAGACACCGATTGGACCAAATAATACATATATACCATATATACCAAATAATGTAATGCACAGGTAGCAAGGTAATCCCTTTCTTGTAATTAAACAGAGTACTTACATACCCGCAAAAGACACCTTATATTCCTTCTAGTTGTAAGGCATAACCCCGATATATCCGGTATTTATTCAAAAAGTTCTCCATATGTCTGTATGAAAGAGTTATTATATTCAGCATTACACCTATCTTACACTATAGAAGGCATCCTTACTATGCTCTGTCTCCAAAGAGGAAAGTAAGCTGATCATAAATACCTTTGAGTAGTATATCTTATTGAAGTCACAAAGGTATTCCCATTTCATCCGTGTCCAAGTCTGGAAAAACCCCGGATAGGAAACACGATTTTAAAATTCTTCGTAGTGTCCCTATAGCAAAGAAGGGCAAGACAATGGTAGTATATTTTGCTACAGGAGGAAAAAGGAAGAAGCAGGAGAAGAGAATAAACAGCGAACGGAACCTCAAACCTGTACGTCACGTGTTCTAAATTACCACAATCTAATATCTAATTCCCATGGATAGAAAAGGCAAAAGAGTCCCAAGAAGCAGACAATAGAAGCTCTAAGCTGCTCAACATAGACTTCTACCCACATTCCTTGCAGGGGGGAGATCCAAAGCCAAGTCTCTTAATAATACAAGATACCAACCCCAATATCCGACGAAAAACACGGAGGCTAGGTCAAGAGATTAACAAGTGGAGGAAGTCTCAGATTTACCCCCAAAAAAACACTGAATCCAACCTATTCCCTCCTAACTCACCATCTTTTTTTGCGTATCAATCCTTCAATCGCACGTTGGCGTCATCGGGTCTCCTTCCTGTAGGTAAGTGAGACATATCCCAAATACGTGTCTCTATTTATACCATTACGGTCTACACCGCTCCACAAGCATAATTGCCTGAGAAGCTTCACCTGTTAATTCCATAGAAACAGACAGAGGACTAACTACCTATACTACTACAAGCGCCATCTTAAACAAGTGTGTTTCATATCGTATACCACATATCGAATTGCCAAAGTAACCTCGTCTGTTCACGATAGCCCACAAAAATGACGGACTATCTGCCAAATTTTCTGCAAGCGCTATCTTGAGTACGTATCTCTATTTATACCATTACGGTCTATAACGCTCCGCACACATAATCGCCTGGGCAGCTTCACCTGCTAATTCCATGGAAACAGACAGAGAACTAACTACCTCTACTACTATATGCGCCATCTTAAACAAGTATGTTACATATCGTGTACCACATATCAAATTGCCACAATGACTTCGTCTGTTCAAGATAGCCCACAAAGATGACGGACTCTCTGCCAAAATTTCTACAAGCGCCATCTTGAGTGAGTGTGTTACAAATCGTCAACAATAATAGGCATTTATGCAACGACGTTGTATGAAACACACTTGTTTAAGATGGCGCTTGTAGTAGTATAGGTAGTTAGTCCTCTGTCTGTTTCTATGGAATTAACAGGTGAAGCTGCTCAGGCAATTATGCTTGTGGAGCGGTGTAGACCGTAATGGTATAAATAGAGACACGTATTTGGGATATGTCTCACTTACCTACAGGAAGGAGACCCGATGACGCCAACGTGCGATTGAAGGATTGATACGCAAAAAAAGATGGTGAGTTAGGAGGGAATAGGTTGGATTCAGTGTTTTTTTGGGGGTAAATCTGAGACTTCCTCCACTTGTTAATCTCTTGACCTAGCCTCCGTGTTTTTCGTTGGATATTGGGGTTGGTATCTTGTATTATTAAGAGACTGGGCTTTGGATCTCCCCCCTGCAAGGAATGTGGGTAGAAGTCTATGTTGAGCAGCTTAGAGCTTCTAGGGACTCTTTTGCCTTTTCTATCCATGGGAATTAGATATTAGATTGTGGTAATTTAGAACACATGACGTACAGGTTTGAGGTTCCGTTCGCTGTTTTTTCTCTTCTCCTGCTTCTTCCTTTTTCCTCCTGTAGCAAAATATACTACCATTGTCTTGCCCTTCTTTGCTATAGGGACACTACGAAGAATTTTAAAATCGTGTATCCTATCCAGGGTTTTTCCAGACTTGGACACGGATGAAATGGGAATACCTTTGTGACTTCAATAAGATATACTACTCAAAGGTATTTATGATCAGCTTACTTTCCTCTTTGGAGACAGAGCATAGTAAGGATGCCTTCTATAGTGTAAGATAGGTGGTAATGCTGAATATAATAACTCTTTCATACAGACATATGGAGAACTTTTTGAATAAATACCGGCTGTATCGGGGTTCTGCCTTACAACTAGAAGGAATATAAGGTGTCTTTTGTGGGTATGTAAGTACTGTGTTTAATTACAAGAAAGGTTTATAAAGATTAGAATAGTAAAATGAAAGCCAACATATAAATGCATCTACCCTGATGTTGTCTTTTTGTTCTGATCTTGCTAGGGTATCGTCACACAGGAAGAAACTGTGATTCCTTTAGTAATATCAGGAATTATTGTATGCCAGTATCATTCTAGTAAGTATTTTACTTACAAACTTATGGTAGGATTAGACTTTAATACTAAAGTTACACTTTGGAGATACATTCTCCCTCATGCAGTATAGTTCCACGTTGATAAAGTCCTCCCTTAGATTTATTAGATTACTTTTTTTTTTTTAAATCTCTTCTTGTTAGGCAAGGTAACACTAAGTGTATCACCATGTATGTTGGGGTCATTATATAGGGTTACGTTGTAAGGGATAACCTTGCTACCAGTGCATTACATTATTTGGTATATATGGTATATATGTATTATTTGGTCCAATCGGTGTCTTTTTAAATTTAGCTAGTAGTTTTTTTTGGGCTAGTAATTAATTTTGTTTTATATATATTTTTTTAGGAAATCCCAGGGTTTGAGAACCTGTGATATGAGAAGTAGCGGGTCCTGATGAAGGTGGTTTCTACGTTTTCTTATGCCACCGAAACGCGTTGACCAAGTCTTTCTGGAAATCCTCCAATTGTTGTAGTAGCTCTCCCTCAGGGGTTATAAAGACTGTTAACAACTAATAAGCGCTAACTGGGACAGCTATTGAGATTTATTTATAGGATGTGTATGGTATGTGGATGTATGAATGAATAGTATGAATGTTTAGTGTTCTCTTCCTGGGTTTGATTTAGAATAATAATTTTGTATTAGGGAATTGATATAAACAATGTGCAAAATATAATGGTGATGTCATAAATGAAGATTGATTTATACATTTTAAAAAAATTATTAAAAAAGGATAATTTAAAAATACAATAAACAGGAGTAAAGAATTGAATTAAAGTGGTAAATTGGTGTTGTTTGTTGAAAAGCCCATGTTGACTTATATGTTTTAACAATATTTGACTAAATATAAGAAATTAAAATACAGGTCTTGAGTAGGCATTATTTGTTAGGTTATGTGAAGTGTTGCACCACAGCTGCATGGAGGAGGCAACAGCTCTACCCATCTGATGTGACAAGTAAGCCGTGCTGTGTGTCTGACTTGCAGAGCTAGCATGACACCTGTGACACCCCACTGGCAAGTGGCACATGTGCAGAGTGAGGGTTGTATCCGCTGTTGTCAATGACAGGCGAGTGATCTGTGCCTGGGTGTGTCTGTCTAGTCTGCTGAGGGTGCGTCAGTGGAGTGGGACATGTGACTGCTTGACACGTGCTGCCCATCAGCCTGCTGTTGTATGTGCTGCACAGTATGTGCCATGATCAGTGAGTGTGTTGCACCCCTCATGCCACCTGTTGACTTTCAATGCCATGTAGTGCATTGGGGCTTGCACACAGGCCAATTTCTCATTGAGAATGATGCAATTCCCGTCAGCATCCTATGCCCTGTTCAACATTTCAAAGATGTTCAAATGTGTGTCTCTGGGACATGGAGCAGGTGTATTGATGTTGTGTCACTTTGTCATCCTGACAGGTAACTGCCTACGAGAAGGGGGAGATCTGGCGGGACATCGTCAGGGCCGTGAGATCTGTGGGGGATCGTAGTCGGAGGCTGCCACAGGTCCGCAAAAGGTGGCAGGACATCCGGTGCTGGACCCGGCGGATCGCCTGGGTCCAGCTGGGGATCGACACTCCTCGCCCCCACGGTGGGGCCGATGCCTGACCCCCCACATGAGCCGTGTCCTGGCGGTGGTCTTCCCTGACCTCGATAGGCAGTTACAGGAGAGACTGCAGCAAGGAGGCGGTAGGTACATGGCTGTTTGTTGTGTTATGTGTCACCAGCTTTTGGAAGTGCTCTGTAGCCTGGATACACTCCCAGAGTTTATATGTGCAGTGCATTTTCTGTTCCCCAATGTCACCTGGTGCTCTTTTTCATCCCTTCCCCTCCTTGACATGTGTCCCCTGGTCTGTGTGTAATCACATTTGCACATGGTCATCTAGGGTTCCAGTAAATCTAAGTGCACATTGCTTTCTGCATCATGTGGGAGGGTGGTCTGTGACTTGTGTTGGTACCTTGCCTGTGCCATGATCTGGTCACTATGTTGGGGGTCCATATTTGTTGGCACTGATGATGATTCTCAACATAGGAGTGTGAGGTTTCAACTGAACACCCTTGCACCATGCATGACCAATGTTGTGGCCTCAGACATGATGTGCATGAGTGGGAGATATGCATAGTGCCATGACGGTTGCTCATGGTACAGTCAGCTCATTCCAGGAACACGGAGCAGTGTGCCCACTACAGTCCCCTGAGACACCCTGGCCTCCTAATCATGTGTGTCATCCAACACTGTGCACATTCTCTGTGGGTTCAGCATAGGTCTGCCTCTGTGGCATTGTTCCCTGGCCTAGTTTGTATTTTTAAAATATGTGCTACATGTGTCCACTGGACAGGGATACACCATTTTGCTTGTGCATACTCACACTGGGCAGTGCCTGTGTGGCTATTCACAACAATCTGTTGATGGTTGTTTGTCACAAATATGTGTTGCCAGCCCCAGTAGGTGATGTTGTGTAAATCTAGCAATTTTTGCTGCACATTTTTTGTAAACCTGAATAAGAGGTGTCACTTCTTGATCTGTATCAATCACATTGACTCAGGTATGGGTGGTTGTGCGGGAGAGGCCTACATGGGCAACCCTGATTTTTCCTTGCCAGGTTTGACCTGTGTGTGAGAATTGGCTGTACAAAGAATCACCGTGCAGTGCCCCTGTGATGCTGGCCAGTGCTTATTGTTCGTGCTTTGCAGCCCGTGTCATTTTTTTCAAAATATGATTCCTGCTCATACATTTTTGGCACCTGTGTGTGGTTCAGATGCAATGCAGTTTGGACTTTGTGTGCTGACATCTGTGTGGACATTCTGGCTTGCCATGACGGTGTCTCCACAGTACAGCTATGCTTTTTTTTACAACCCAATTGCAGGCCCAGTAGCTTATGCATTGTCCTGGGTGTGGACATTGGTGCCACTCCAGATGACAGGCAGTAGGTCATATGTGTAGCCAACTGTGTAATCAGGTGACGGATGGCCATGTGACAACTGACATAATTCAAGTTGTTACTGTAAAAAAATTGTACCTTGGCACTCACAGCACTTGTCAACAGTTTTTCATGTTTTAAATGTGGTAATTTGATGATTTGTGTTAAGAACACTGATGTGCCTGCATGAAAGATGTCTCCCAAGGAAGTACACACCAAGCGACATTTCCACTTTCATGGAACACGCTGGCACCTTTGCAAAGAAGCCACTGTTAGAATTAAATGGTGTTGCAGATTCTCCATATACATGTTCCCACAGTGGTCTTGATTTTGTGAGACTCCTTTGTTGTTGGTGATACAAACTAACAAGTCTCAAGACATCAAGACCTCCGTGGGTCCATGTATATGTACTTTCTGCAACAACATTCATTTCTAACAGTGGCTTCTTAGAAAAGGTGCCAGCTTCTTCAATGACAGTGTAAATGTAGTTTTGTGTGCACTGCCTTGTGAGACATATTTCATGCAGGCACATGAGTGTTCTTTTCACGAAATGGCGAATTGGCACATTCAAAACATGTCGATTGTGTAAAGTATTGTGAGTCCCAAGGTACCAACATTTTTTCGTTTTGTGTTCCAAAGTACTTACAGGTCTCTCAGTGTGGTGACACCTTGAGTATTGAGGTGTGTTAGTTTACGTTGGGTGCACCACTACTGTTTCTTTCAAGGTAAACAAGAGGTGGCATGACTTCATTGTATTGCTGTGCTCACCTGTTCAAAGACACTAGCTTCTCAGTGTATTTCTCATTCAAGTTGTGGCCTGGTGTGTTCTTTTTTTCCTTGTGTCCAAGTGGCATAGTGGGTCTACTAACTGGGCAGTACAGGGCTTACATGTCTGCGGAGTAATCTAGCTGTTACTCATAATGCATTGCCTGATATGCACTGTGACCAATTGTTTTTGTGCTCATGTGTCAGATGTATACAGGTGACTGATGCATTTCGGTTTCTTCTCCTTGCCCACAGCATCATCATCCGCAACAGAGGGAGACACCTGCACGGACCTGGAGGAGGTACCCAGCGACAGTGCCACCAGTGCTGTAGAGTCAGAAGGAGCCAGTGGCACGGAGGGCGAGGGGAGTCAGTCAGAGGACCTGTCTGGACACGATACCAGGTACGACGCCGACAGGTCTGACGCTGACCTCCTCGAGGAGGCGGAGACTGCAACACCACCTGGCAGCATCCCCACATCTGTCCCCGCCTCCTCCGTTACCATCTCCGCCCTCCCAGTTGCTCCCATCCCTTCTGTCCGTGCAGAGGCCCAACATGTCTCCTTCGGACCAGGCACCGCACCCTCTGCCCCTGTCACCCCTGCTACCCTCAGTGAAGAGTCTGTGGACATACTGCGGCAGTTGCAGGTTGGGCAGGCATCGGTGCTGAATGTCCTCCATGGACACACTAAACTTCTCACACAGATGGTGTCGTTCATGGAGGGCATGTCAGCAACGATGTCTGACCAACGCAGGATTCTGCGGTCCATGGACTCTTCCCTGACGGCAGCAGTTACTCTCCTGCAGTGCTCCGCCCCCCCCTACCCCAGACCCATCCACACTTCCCTCTCCCATGCCTGTCTAATGCACACCCAGACAGTCATTAGCACGCACCCCACCAGCCACAGCCAGCACACCCCCAAGTAAGGCAAAGCGCACACCTTCTGGCACGCACACTCAGGGGGATGTAGGCACACCCACAGGTTCTGGGGACAGACGACATACACGCAGCCACAGTCGCAGTCCGCAGTCCTCACAACCCTGTCCCTCCAAAAGCACTCCCCTTGGCTCCCCTGCCAAACGCTCACCCAAGAAGATCTTTATGGGTGAGCTGGACCTCGCCCCCACTGAGCGACCACCCCACAAGTGGGCGAGGAAGTCCCCGGGCATGGGAGTTGAGTCCCCGACCATGTCGACCCCCTCCCCCAAGAGCGCTGCACCCCATCCCTCACCCACCACACCCTCCGTTGACCCTGGGGAATCCTCTGGTGCAGGGGTTAGGCTGGACGTCCTAGAAGCAGTGTGCAGCGCCGAGCTCGCCTCCACCTTCGGCGCTGCCCCACACCCTGTGGTGGAGACATCCACCCCTGCACCCGCCACCCCTACCCTTCCCCCTCCTGTCCCTGTGGTGCCTGGTACTGCGACAGATGATGCCCTCCCCGGTCGACAAACCTTGAGGTTCCTTTGCACAGGCAAGCTAGGGGTAGACGCGGTCCCCTACGTCCCCCCTTGGACTTGAAATATGGACTGGCCATTGGCCTCTGTACATAGTCTATTTTTCGTTGTTTTTTTTGGTGCTGAATAAAACCTTGTGTTTTACTTTCAACACTATTGCATTTCAGGTATTTGATGTTGGTGCTGAGGCTCCTGGAGTTGGTGTTCTGGTAATGTGTTAGGGTTCTGAGAAATATTTGTGTATGATGGTCATGAGGTGGACCATGGTATCTGTGTGCCATCACAATGTCTCTGCAAAGAATCATTGGTAGTGTGTGTTCATTTTGTTTTGAGACATTGTCCCAAGGAGTGTTCCTTCCTCTGTGGCACCTGACATCTTCCCTGCAAACAGTTGCACAATTGTTGTGCTGACCTGTGTCAACATTTCCTTTGTTGGTGACGGATCCCTTCAACAATGGCCATGCCTGCTCACCGATGTCTCCTACTGAATCGTCTGTGCCATCCTTGCTAGTCACTGTACTTGTGTTTTGAGTATGTAGGAATGCCTTCAGGGACAAATTCCCCCTTTTCAGAGCACTATGCATGTGTGTAATCAAGGCCTACCACACAAATGGTACTTTTTATGCAGGGTATTTGGGCACCTGACTGACAATTGTGGGCATTGTATCTAGGGGAATTCCAGCCTATTCCTTCCGTGAGAGACAACATCTTGGTGGCTGGACCAGCACCTGGACATTCCTATCAGTCCTGGGATGTGCGTGACAGTGTGTGTTCCCTTTGGCTATCTTAGTTTTGTAGGCAGTTACATGACTATACCGTCTTGTGGCATGATATCAGGGTGTATATTGTGCTGCATCCGCCAGGGGTGGGTATGCATGTGTTATATGTCCTCACACCCACATGTGGTGTGTCATGCAGTGTGTGAAAGACATCCATCCTCCTGGGAGTGGGACACTGCTGTCAGTGATGTGTTGTTATAGCACTATCATCATAGTCCAAAGTTAGGGATGCGTCCATACCACCATGTAGGTGTGGTCATCTGATAATGATGTACACCCCCCATATCTCTGTCCACTGCTGGGAGTCCTCTGCTCCCACCCCCATGTCTCTGTCCACTGCTGGGAGTCCTGTGCACCCACTCCCATATGTCTGGACACTGCTGGTATTCATCTGCACACACCCCTCATATTGCAGGCCACTACTGGGAGTCCTGTGCACCCACCCCCATATGTCTCTGTCCACTGCTGGGATTCATCTGCACCCACCCCCATGTCTCTGTCCACTGCTGGGAGTCCTCTGCACCCACCCCCATGTCTCTGTCCACTGCTGGGAGTCCTGTGCACCCACTCCCATATGTCTGGACACTGCTGGTATTCATCTGCACACACCCCTCATATTACAGGCCACTGCTGGGAGTCCTCTGCACCCACCCCCATATCTCAGTCCACTGCTGGGAGTCCTCTGCACCCACCCCCATGTCTCTGTCCACTGCTGGGAGTCCTCTGCAACCACCCCCATGTCTTTGTCCACTGCTGGGAGTCCTCTGCACCCACCCCCATGTCTCTGTCCACTGATGGGAGTCCTCTGCAACCCCCCATGTCTCTGTCCACTGCTGGTATTCATCTGCACCCACCCCTATATGTGTGGCCACTGCTGATATTGATCTGCAGCCACCCCCATATGGCTGGCCACTGCTGGGAATCCTCTGCACCCACCCACCCACCCCCTTGGAGCAGTACACTGCTGGCCTGGACCTACGCACACACCAATATGAAGGTAACATGCAGGGCCAGTCCGTAAGCCCACATTCCTGGCGTGTGTACGCCTCGTATCCCAAATGTACATGTGCCGTAGGAGTACGTGTGAAATGCACCGTACCCATGCATTCATTGCGTGTGTACGGTCCGTATCACTGTTCTACTGTTGCCGTAAGAGTACGTGTGCAACGCACCGTACCCACGCATTCATTGCATGTGTACGGTCCATATCACAGTTCTACTGGTGCCGTAGGAGTACGTGTGCAACGCACCGTACCCACGCATTCATTGCATGTGTACGTTCCATATCACTGTTCTACTGGTGCCGTAGGAGTACGTGTGCAACGCATCGTACCCACGCATTCATTGCATGTGTACGGTCCGTATCACTATTGTTGTGGTGCCGTACGGGTACGTGTGAAATGCACCATACTCACGCATTCATTGCGTGTGTACGGTCCATATCACTATTGTAGTGGTGCCGTAGGGGTACGTGTGAAACGCACCGTACCCACGCATTCATTGCGTGTGTACGGTCCGTATCACTATTGTAGTGGTGCCGTAGGGGTATGTGTGAAACGCACCGTACACCCACATTCATTGCGTGTGTACGGTCCGTATCACTGTTCTACTGGTGCCGTAGGAGTACATGTGCAACGCACCGTACCCACGCATTCATTGCGTGTGTACAGTCCATATCACTATTGTACTTGTGCCGTAGGGGTACATGTGCAACGCACCGTACACGTCCACTTCCGTTGTTGCGGTACGCAGGGGTTGCTGGCCACGCCCCCCAAGTGACCAGACCCTGGTGGTAATGTATGGGTTCCATATTATAGGTTTGGCTTTGGGTATGGGGTATGTTTCCTGCCCCTCACCCCCCCCCGGCCCCTAGGTGTTGTTCTCACCTTCTGCGGCGTGTGCGTCGGGTCCGGTGCACCAGGTCTTAGGCTAGGGGGACCGAGATGACACGTACGATGGGGTTCATGGCGTGTACGTCGCGTACCGGGGCTCCGTTGCGTAGCGGTTCACCTCGGACTCTGCTTTTCCGGCTGTGTTTGGCTCCCGTAAAAAAAGAGCCGTACAGAGTGACGTAGGGTCAAATCGTACTTGCTGAGCCAGAAACCGCTGCCTGAATACATCCGGACGTCACGTACAAGCTGTTCCGGATCAGAATCGTAGTTTTTTTTTACCCGTACGGTATTTTGTACGAAACGTACGGAAATAGGCTTTCTGTACGAATCGTACTTCCTAGGTTGTACGGAAAGTTTACCGGGTACGAGTCGTATGGGGAAAACGCTCCGTACAATGATTCGTACAGCCTTTTTCCAGGATTGGAATCGGCCCCAAAGTAGGGTGTAGAAGGAAATATTTTTTGTACATTTTTACATACTTCCTTCAACGAGCTGATAGATAAAGCAGAAGTGGCACGCCAACGTATAGGTGCATGCTTCCCAGTTGAGTGAATTGCCTGCTTCCTTGATGGCTGCTCAGAGGTATGCATTCCATGCTTTAGAGGAAGTTGTAAGTGTCTTCACTGTTAGATTTAGAATAGATAACAAACTTGGGCAAGAGACTAAGATGCAGCAATTAACATAGTTGCAAAACATCAAATGACTTGAATGGCTGCTTATGCTGTTATCATAAAATTATTTTTAATGTTTACATATAACATTTGAAAATGTGAAAAAATCACCACAATAAAAACATGATTATTTTACACAGTGTCCTGTACAATGATTAGTACAAAGAATTATACATTATGATCTTAGGATAGTTATCAATCATAGAAATCATAATCAGTGTGCTAAATTAGAGCACATCTGACTAAATACACAATGCATTAGTTTATCAAACCAGAGTGCAATAACAATTAGTTCACAATGTACATGGCACAGATGTTAAAAAGATGACGGTATATTGACACTACGCTCGTTTCGGAGGGAATGCCTTCATCAGGAAGCCGTCACATCTTTTACTTCAAAACTCATAGGTACAAAATATGTATTGGACTCACTGTAGTTGATTTACAGTGCCAAGGAATGCTTAGATTCTTTTAAAAGACCCCTCACACACCAACCTAGTTGGTGTCATGCTTCATCATTGGGGTCCCAACCTGGTGGCCGAATGCCGCCCGGTTGTGCTACGACGCCTGATTACAGCGGAGCAGGTGTGGTGCAGTGGTGTGATGAAGTGAAGTGTGAGTTAAAAATTCCTCTGGGAATCCTGACCATGGGAATTTTATTTGTGGTGGCCCAGGGTATGTTATAAGTGACGAAAGACAACTAGTGGAGTGATTAGTCTCTTAGAACCATGTTTCAGCCCACAATTAAAGGTATGAGGGGCTTTCGTCAGGACCAGGTGAAAAGTGTGAAAAAGTCGATGGCAAAATTACG
The DNA here is from genome assembly GCF_964204655.1 of Triturus cristatus. Taxonomy (NCBI): domain Eukaryota; kingdom Metazoa; phylum Chordata; class Amphibia; order Caudata; family Salamandridae; genus Triturus; species Triturus cristatus. The sequence goes on from NC_140586.1 coordinate 257,722,162, forward strand.
CCATGTGTGTAGAATGGCCACAACACACTCACTAAGGTGTGTTGGGAAAAATGGGAGTGTTTGGATGACGCCAAACAACGGAAATTGAGGTACACTAAATTGAAGTGTTAGGCAGCCGATCGGAGGCCGGGAGAGGAACTGCCTCTGGTCCCACTTTGGGACTGTTGGCGGTTCCCACTTTAATCCTACTGTGGCTCCCTGGGTCCCGGCTGCAGTCTTGTCAGCAGCCTTTAATTGTGGGCTGAAACATGCTGACCCAAGTCGACAACTAAGAGACTAATCACTCCACAAGTTGTCTTTCGTCATTTTTAACATACCCTGGGCCACCACAAATAAAATTCCCATGGTCAGGATTCCCAGAGGTATTTTTCACTCACACTTCATCACACCACTGCACCACACCTGCTCCGCTGTAATCAGGCGTCGTAGCACAACCGGGTGGCATTCGGCCACCCAGTTGGGACCCCGATGATGAAGCATGACACCAACTAGGTTGTTGTGTGAGGGGTCTTTAAAAAGAATCTAAGGATTCCTTGCCACTGTAAATCAACTACAGTGAGTCCAATCCCTACACAGGTCTGGGGACGTCCACATTGTTTACTTGATTCATACAGGGGATAGGGACGGTTCCCCCTCTTTTCCTCGCTCTCCTATTGTTTGATACAAAATATGTATGCCCACAAATGATATATATATACATATTACCTACTGGCGGTCGCCAGTAGGTAGTTATAGTTAGGACCGTGTTTCCATAGGAAAACTCAAAATTCTATTTTGAATAACTTTGGCGCCGGTTGACGAATCTTCGCGAAATTTTCAAAACTAATGGGGCGCTCCGCTCAGTTCCTACCCTGAAAGTTTTGGGGTGATTCGTCAAGCGGGGGCCGAGAAAAAAGGGGGGTCCCAAAACACGTTTTCCCCATGCATTTTTCCATAGGGACTTTAGTCGCAGCTACAGCCCGAACGGCTGAACAGAATTATGTGAAATTTGGCAGAGAGGTAGCCATAAGGTCCATGAAGTGCCTTTTGCAGGTTTGGTGTAAATCTGTTCAGTATTTCCTGAGAAATTAGCATTTAAATCAATATATATATCTGTAAGCGCGCAGCGTGCGCGCACTGAGCAAGTCCTGTGCGCGCACCTTGCCGTGCGCAAGCGCACTTCTGATTGGTTGTTAGATGTCAGTAAACATTCGAATCGGTGGAAATCAGGAAGCAGCGGCCGCCATTTTGTCTCTCGCATAAAGAGGGGGTGAGAAACAAAGGGGGAGACCTTGAAAAGGGGGCAGAGTGGGGAGATATTGACCCACTAGGCATTGTAAGGGGGTCACAGTAGGACCTTGTAGGGCAAAAAAAAAGATTTATATTTTGAAAAAAAATATCGCCGAGTGCGGGCACCCAGCGCGCACCCGAAAAAATTTTAAAAACAAAAAAATTTAAAAAAATTCGCAATTAAGTAAAAAGATATAAGGTGGCTCTAAAAAGAGCCCTTGTGTTTATTGTGTGTTTTTTGATACCTACAAGTAAGTACCGATGCAGAGTCTAAAGTTCAAGAGGAAGACTCTGTTGCCTTCATCAGTGAAGTGTACACCATCTCCTCTATAAATGTCTTGCATGTTGTAACGCAAGTTGTTGTGGTATATAGAACCCATACCATAGTCTCTGAGGAAAGCAGAAATAGATTTGTTGACGTGCTTCCTTGCTTTGTCAATCTGCGGACAAAATTGGTTGGACCAGTTCCACTTTTGCCTTTGGCATATGTTAGAATATACAAAGGCAGTTTGTGGAAAAAGCGACCTCAATTGCACAAAGGTGTCCTTAATAAGCATTTCCAGACCTACCCCAGTTAAAGTGCCTAGGTCATTACCACCACAGTGCACAATAATAAGGTTAGGCTGTGGGAGATGTAGAAAGGTTTTCACCAAAGGCATTAATTGGTGCCACTTTAACCCTCTCTGACCAATCCATTTAATGTCTACATTTGGCAAAGCAAGGTCTCTCACCATACCTCTTTTTTCTGCAAATGTTTCACTCCAGAAGACATAGCTGTGACCTACAATCCACACTGTGAACATCTTCCAAGGAGATCTGGATGCACTCAGGAGGTGTCTTTCAGTAGAAAGGCAATATGAAATGAAAGACAGTTGAAAAATGGGGGCACACATAGTTTTTTTTATAAAAAGAACTCATTGGCTGTTTGAAACCATTCTACACTAAAAACTAGGCTGTATGTTTAAATTTTAAAAAGCATGTTTTGTATTGGTACAGAAAAATGTGTTACCAAAGAACATTACTATGGATTGGCTGTTAGGTTTGAAAAGTCAAGCACTCTTGCTCTTTGGATATGAAACATTGTCTGCTGAACTTCTGACCTCTCTCCTCACAGCAGTGTTCCATGACCTGTTGCTATGGTAGCAGGCAGGAGACAAGTTGGGGGAAGGGTACATTTGGAAAGGGGTTGAAGTTTTCAACCAATAGAAATGTGTGATTTCATTTGAAAAAAAGTGGGAAGCACTGAGATTTGAAATTAACATGTATATGTGTGAAAAAAGAGAGGGAAACATTGCCATTTACTGGTTCTGCAGAGAGGAGAGAGGTGTAGAGCTCTGATATTCTGACTCTGATAGTCTGCTGTTTGAGTGGCACATTTCTTTCACAAGTAACTAATTTTAAAGGTGAGTTATGAGTTTGAGAGGGGAAGTATGTGGTGATTTTTTGAGAAAAATATTAGAATTGTGAATCTTCTTCAAAAGTTATGTTTTACATTTTGAGGTTTGGGAGATATTTAACTGTCTTGAACTTGTAAGATATTAAGGAGTATGTTTTCACCATAAGTTAATGTGTACTGGTAACAATGAGGAATACTGTTTTGTGCCTACCATCCATCAAACCATGAGTCTGTGTGCAGAGAAGAATTGTTGACAGAGATTTAATTTGTGTTGCTGTTGAAAAGTAAGACTTGCAGTTGAAAGAAAAGGACAGCTTCTTTTTAATTGTGATGGTTAGGATTTAGCAGAAATCACTTTGAAAGAAAAGAGAGGAAAATGGTAGCACATTTGAAATTAGCATTAGTTCTGTAAGAATTGCAGTCCCAGGAAAGGGGCAGCCTGTGTTTTGTGCCTACCAACACAGCATGAGTCTGTGTGCATATAGGAATTGTTGGCTGAGATTTAATTTGTGAAGTTGTTGTTCTGTAAGGATTGCAGACCCAGGAAAGGGGCAGCCTGTGCTTTGTGCCTACCAACATAGCATGAGTCTGTGTGCATATAGGAATTGTGGCCAGAGATGTATTTTGTGTTGCAGTTGTTCTGTAAAACATGCACTTGCAGGAAAGGGACAGCTTGTTTTCTTCAAATGTGGTGGTTAGCAGTCAGCAGAAATCACTAAATCGCAAATGAGAGGCAAAAGCTACAACATTTGAAACCAATAGGGTAGATTTTCAATTCAAAATAGCAAAGGCACAGGTAGTTGCCATATATTCAAAACTGAAAATAACCCTTAGCACACATGCACTGTTACATACATCCCAGCAGTCGTCATGCAGTTTTGGAAGTCTCTTTGCTCATCTGTCTTGTACCAGACAATACGCAGTCTCAAGAAACAAACTCTTGGCACACACGCAGCAGCTTCTCTCACACTCCCATGTGTAGTACTCAGGTCTGTGTGGTGTTTCAGATAGCACTGTGTAACGCAAACACATTCAACGTCATCAAGGCACATTTCGTTTGCTCTAGTGTAGTCACTCACCCAGATTGCACATGCTCATGGTATGATGTAGCTGTTAGGACATGTGGTTTTTTCTGCCTCTGTGATCTAGAAGGAAAATGTGTCAGGCTGTAACAGTAATTATCACTTGTTCTACCACAGTAGTAAATGTGCTTTGAAATTGCAAATCAAATTCTGTTTTCTGCTTAGACGCACACTATGAGGTTGTGTGCGCACAGGAATTGTGGCCAGAGATGTAATTTGTGTTGCAGTTGTTCTGTAAAACATGCACTTGCAGGAAAGGGACAGCTTGTTTTCTTCAAATGTGGTGGTTAGCACTCAGCAGAAATCACTTAATCGCAAATGGGAGACAAAAGCTAAAACATTTGAAACCAACAGGGTAGATTTCCCTTTCAAAATAGCAAAGGCACATGTAGATGCCATATGTTCAAAACTGAAAATAACCCTTAGCACACATGCACTGTTACATACATCCCTGCAGTCTTCATGCAGTTCTGGAAGTCTCTTTGCTCATCTGTCTTGCACCAGACAATACACAGTCTCCAGAAACACACTCTTGGCACACACGCAGCAGCTTCTCCAACACTCTCATGTGTAGTAGTCAGCGCTGTGTGATGTTTCAGATAGCACTGTGTAATGCAAACACATTCAACGTCACCAAGGCCTCATTTACATTGATCTAGTCTAATCACTCACCCTGTAACACATGGTCATGGTCTTAAGGAGCTGTTAGGACATGTGCTGTTTTCTGCTTCTGTAAATGATAAGGGAAATGTGTCAGGCTGTAACAGTAATTTGGTACTATTCAGGAACACTGTTTTGTTCCAAAAAACATAGCATGAGTCTGTGTGTATACAGGAATTGTGGGCAGAGATTTAATTTATGAAGTTGTTGTTCTGAAAGAAATGCAGTCCTAGGAAAGGGGCAGCCTGTGTTATGTGCCTAAAATGATGATATGAGTCTGTGTGCACACAGGAATTGTGGGCAGAGATTTAATTTATGAAGTTGTTGTTCAGTAAGAATTGCAGTCCCAGGAAAGGGGCAGCCTGTGTTATGTGCCTAAAATGATGGCATGAGTCTGTGTGCGCACAGGAATTGTGGGCAGAGATTTAATTTGTGAAGTTGTTGTTCAGTAAGAAATGCAGTCCCAGGAAAGGGGCAGCCTGTGTTATGTGCCTAAAATGATGGCATGAGTCTGTGTGCGCACAGGAATTGTGGGCAGAGATTTAATTTGTGAAGTTGTTTTCAGTAAGAAATGTAGTCCCAGGAAAGGGGCAGCCTGTGTTATGTGCCTAAAATGATGGCATGAGTCTGTGTGCGCACAGGAATTGTGGGCAGAGATTTAATTTGTGAAGTTGTTGTTCAGTAAGAATTGCAGTCCCAGGAAAGGGGCAGCCTGTTGTGTTTACACAAATTATCCCTTAGCACACATGCATTGTTACATACATCCCTGCAGTCTTCATGCAGTTTTGGAAGTCTCTTTGCTCATCTGTCTTGCACCAGACAATACACAGTGTCTAGAAACACACTCTTGGCACACACGCAGCAGCTTCTCCAACACTCTCATGTGTAGTACTCAGCTCTGTGTGCTGTTTCAGATAGCACTGTGTAATGCAAACACATTCAACGTCACCAAGGCCTCATTTACATTGATCTAGTCTAATCACTCACCCTGTAACACATGGTCATGGTCTTAAGGAGCTGTTAGGACATGTGCTGTTTTCTGCTTCTGTAAATGATAAGGGAAATGTGTCAGGCTGTAACAGTAATTTGGTACTATTCAGGAACACTGTTTTGTTCCAAAAAACATAGCATGAGTCTGTGTGTATACAGGAATTGTGGGCAGAGATTTAATTTATGAAGTTGTTGTTCTGAAAGAAATGCAGTCCTATGAAAGGGGCAGCCTGTGTTATGTGCCTAAAATGATGATATGAGTCTGTGTGCACACAGGAATTGTGGGCAGAGATTTAATTTATGAAGTTGTTGTTCAGTAAGAATTGCAGTCCCAGGAAAGGGGCAGCCTGTGTTATGTGCCTAAAATGATGGCATGAGTCTGTGTGCGCACAGGAATTGTGGGCAGAGATTTAATTTGTGAAGTTGTTGTTCAGTAAGAAATGCAGTCCCAGGAAAGGGGCAGCCTGTGTTATGTGCCTAAAATGATGGCATGAGTCTGTGTGCGCACAGGAATTGTGGGCAGAGATTTAATTTGTGAAGTTGTTGTTCAGTAAGAATTGCATTCCCAGGAAAGGGGCAGCCTGTTGTGTTTACCCAAATTATCCCTTAGCACACATGCACTGTTACATACATCCCTGCAGTCTTCATGCAGTTCTGGAAGTCTCCTTGATCATCTCTCTTGCAGCTGACAATACATAGTCTGCAGAAACACACTCTTGGCACACGCAGCAGCTTCTCCAACACTCCCATGCGTAGTACTCAGGTCTGTGTGTAATGCAAACACATTCAACGTCATCAAGGTCTCATTTTCTTTGCTCTACTCTAAACACTCACCCAGGTTGCAGATGCTTATGGTATGAAGTAGCTGTTAGGAAATGTGCTCTTTTCTGTCTCTGTAAACTATAAGGAAAATGTGTCAGGCTGTAACAGCAATTATCACTTGATCTACCAGAGTAGTAAATGTGCTTTGAATTTGCAAATCAAATTCTGTTTTCTGCTTAGAAGCACACCATGAGGCTGTGTGCGCACAGGAATTGTGGCCACAGATATAATTTGTGTTGCAGTTGTTCTGTAAAACATGCACTTGCAGGAAAGGGGCAGCTTGTTTTTTTTCAACTGTGGTGGTTAGCACTGTGCACAAATTAGTAAATCACAAATGAGAGGCAAATGGAAAAACATTTGAAATTAATGAAAAGCAAAAAAAAATATTTTAATGAATTATAATTACAAAAAGGAATTTTTTTAAAGTTTCTTGCAGGTATTGCTGAGCAACAGTGAGAAAATCAAAAAATGCCTTTAAGGACAAGAAAGAGGAAAGAAAAGCAACAACAAGTATATCTGGACAAAACTGGAAAAAAAAATAGGAGGAGAAGCTGGTGATGGCAAAAAGAAAAAGTCTACTGGTAAGCAGAGTAGAGATTTCTTAAAAAAGATTTTCAGAAAACAAAAAAATGGCAAAAATAAATGTAAAACAAACAGTGTTTTATGTACAAAGCAACAACAGAATCAACAGCAAAAAACAAAAGCTAATGTACAATCAGAAGTATGTCAAACTGATTTAACACGAAAATTAGATTTTAAAAACATTCGTCGAAAAATGTTTCAGAGAAGAGTGATGTTAAATTTGCTAAAGGATGTGAAAAAATATAAGAAAAAATCAAAATTTATTAAGAAAAATAAATTTATAGAAAATATTGTAAGTAAGGCTTTGGAAATAAAAAGAAAACATTTTATTCTAATCTTGAATAGGATGCGTAGATTAGATAAATTAGTGAATGCAATGAAGTCACAAAGCAAAAGGAAAAGAGAAGTGAAAAAAAGTAACTTTTGTAAATTGTTCTTGGGAGAATGGAAACACAGTTCAAGTACTGAACCATTTTTTAATGTAGAGAGTTATCTTCAAAGTAATAGTTTGTTGCATGCAGTTGACACCAATGGTAGAGCATATGAAGTTAAGGATGGTTGTGTGATGGAAAAAGAGAAAATGGTCCCAAGAAATGAGGAAGAAGTAATGGCTGCTGAGGCTATGGGGAGACGTCCAAAAGCCCCAGTGTACACTTGGAACTGTAGTAGTATTTGTACTGTGCTTCAGGAATCTATTGATAAATTACGTGACTTTCTAAGAGAATATAGTAAAAAGAGTGTAAAACAGAAGATGAAGGTGCTTCAAACACTAGATCCATGCAGAGTGAGAGAGAAAACTGGTTTGCAGGGACAGTCTCTGGCTTGTCTATCTAGAAAAGTGTGTAAAAGTGTTTTTCATCATTTTAGGATGCTGGCTGTTCATCATACTGAAATGAGAAAGTTTGTGAGAACATTGTATTTTGCTAAAAGTCCAGCAGTAAAGTTAAATGAGTTGAATAATGCTCTGTTCCGTGGATCTGTATCAGATGTAGTGAAGGTTACTGATGAGATTCAGTTTTGTTACTTTGGTCCAGAACAAGAAAGTGCACAAAAGGACACAGTTAATGAGGAAAATGAGGAACAGAATGTAGAACTCATTATTACTAAATATTTTGAGGATGAAATGACAAAATTTACTATCATCTCTAATGAAAGACCAAATATTACTTTTATTTGTTGCCGCAGAAGCCATTATAAAATTCAAACAAGGAATGTTGATCTGTATAAAAAAAGTGAAAATGAAGATAATTATAAGTGGAAGGATTTTGCAACATATATATTTCTTGAAAATTGTTTTGAATTGGGTGAAGATCAGCGTATTTGTAAATACTGTTATAACAAGTTAGAAGAAAATAGAATGCCGACCAGAGCTGTACATAATAATTTAGAATTGGATGCTATTCCTGCCGAACTTTCTGAATTAAATACATATGAGTCTATACTCATTCAATGTGTTCATCCGTTCCAGACCATAGTACGTATGGAGCCCAAAACTGGTAAATTACCTCCTTCTGATTTACTGAGGTTTAAAAGGAAGAGTGGTGTATTTGCCCTTGGATTTGAAAATATGGAAACTATTGATGCAGATACTTTGGAAACTGAACCATTAGTTATTCTGGTTAATGGTGTACCTACAAAGAATAAGAAGATTTGGCAGGAGCTGGTAGATGTACGGAAAGTACAAAGAGCAAATTTATATTTGAAAAGGAATAATAAATGGTATGAATCAATTTATATAGATGAAGAAGAAGAAGATTTACAAGAAGACACAGAAACACCAACTGGACAAATTGAAAAAGTGGACAAGTCAAAGGAAGAAGAAATTTATGAACATTTTAGCATACATCCTCTTCATTCAAAAGAAGTTATGGGAGACACTATTGATCTGTTTCAGATGAAGAAAGCAAAAGGAACTCCAGTGAGTGTATGGGAGAAGAGCTTGGAAGCTCAATGTTTTCCTCAGCTGTTTCCTACAGGAAAAGGTGGACGATACGATGAACGCCCAGAACAGATTCCAGCTTCTGAGTATCGGACTACAAGACTATATGCTGAAGATTCAATATTTCGTCAAAGTATTCCTTATTTGTTTCATCTTTTATTTGAAAGCGACTTGTCTGCATTATCTTATGCAGTAAATCACATTTTAAAAAGTGGAGTACATCTACATAATGTGTCTGCTAAGGATTTTATGGAGAAAGTGCAGCACCAAGATGATCATTTGGAAACACAACTGATCAATCTGATGGCTTGTCAGCGTGGGACAAATGAATATTGGTACCGACGCCATGGAGAATTAAAATGCATGTTACGGAATTTAGGAACTCCTACATGGTTTCTAACCCTAAGCTGTGCCGAGTACGCTTGGGATGATTTACTGGATTTTCTACGAGAGGCAAATTCAAACATTAAAAACATTGAATACAAGACAGCAGGAGAACTGTGCTCATTGGATCCAGTTAATGTTTGCAGATATTTCAATCATAGATTTGAGGCTATGATGTCCTTCATCTGCAATAAAAAAAATCCACCTCTTGGAGAAGTAGTGGATTTCTTTTGGAGAAAAGAGTACCAGGCAAGAGGTGCTCCTCATATTCATATGCTGTTGTGGATGAAGGATGCCCCAAAGTTTGGAACAGATGCTGATGAAGCAGTGTTATCTTTCATTGAAGAATATGCAACATGTGCTATACCTAAAAGCACAGAAGAGAAAAAGTTAAAAGAACAAGTTTTACGTTTCCAAAGTCATCGGTGTGGAAAATACTGTCGACGGAAGTACAAGACCAAAGATAAATTTTACACAAAGTGTCGATTTGGATTTCCTAGACCTGTTCTTTCAAAAGGAAGAGTCAACAGTTTTATGTCAGCTGTGCGACATACTATAACCAGAAAATCTCCCAAAAATACATACAACCTAAAAAGAAAAGAAGAGTCAAAATTTATAAATGACTTCAACCCAGTCATTTTATCCATGTGGAATGCTAACATGGATAACCAGTATGTGGCAGACAATTCTATTGCTGTTGCTCGGTATGTCACATCTTACATCACTAAATCTGAGAAAACAGAATTGAAGGAAATGTGGGAAGAGATTTCTCACGAGAAGACTGTCAGTAAGAAGCTGTACAGTTTCAGTTTAAAGATGTTATCACATCGAGAAATTGGATCCTACGAATGCTCAGATAGGTTATCATCTGCAAGTCTTTACTCGAAATCCAGAAGAATAATTTGGGTAAGCTTAGGCCTTGCAGGAATGAGAAATCGGGTACTGAAATCTGTTGGAGAAATTGAATATTTGGCCGAGAATGACCCAGAAAGTACAGATATTTTGAAAACAAACATGTTGGACACATATTACCCAAAAAGAAGTCATCATCTTGAGAACATGTGTCTCTATGAAGTGCTGCAGAACTACATTTTTTCACGGAAAGCCACAGAAGACATCAACAATGGAAAATATAAAGTCATTGGTGAGGAAGGATGTTTGGTGAAGCAAACAAAAGGAAGTTTGATAAAATACAGGAAGCTGAGTTGCGACACTACTGACAAAAAGGAATTTTACTACTTGGCTCTTTTACAGCTGTTTAAACCATGGCGTTCAGAGGACGAACTACTGGGAGAATTTCAAAGCTATGAAGATTCTTTTAATGCTAGCAAAGATAGCATAGAATGCAGTACTTTCACAACTTATGTCCAAATGTTAAATGAAGAAAATGAACAGGAAGCAAAAATTGCAGCTGAAGTAGCTAGAGACAGTTCTCAAGACAGCCAAAGTTCAGGAACACTTAGTCAAGATCCCCTAGGACAACCAATCATAGAAAATGAAGCTGCAGTAGCCATGACTGAAGTAGAAACGGCTATGAATCAAGCACAGGAAGATTCAACCGACTTACTAAATCTGGAACAACAACTGAATGAAGAACAAAAACAAATTTATGAAGAAGTCACCAAAACAATTGATCATGGATTACTACATGAAAAGAAAGAGTGCTCATGCACATCATTTGAACCAATCAGGATGTATGTGAGTGGACAAGCTGGAACTGGTAAAAGTTTCTTAATAAAAGTCATCAGAAGCTACCTACAGCAAAAAACAGCTTCAAATTTGTCTTGTGTGGTAACTGCTCCAACTGGGTTAGCAGCCTATAACATAAAAGGAATTACCTTACATCGCTTGCTAATGTTACCAGTGGAGCATGAGAACAAAATAGAATACCACAAGCTAACTGGAGAAGCATGCTTCGAAGTTTCAAGAGTGTTGAAGAAGATACAAGTTCTCATTATTAATGAGGTGAGCATGGTTTCAAATTTAATGCTTGCCTTTGTGCATTTAAGAATGCAACAAATTCTTAAGAGAGACTATGACGTGTTATTTGGAGGTAAACACGTCATAGTTTTTGGAGATCTTTTACAGCTCACTCCAGTTAAAGGACAACCAGTGTTTAACCTCTTCAGTGCCCATGACGAGATAGTCTCGTCATGGAGCACGGTAGCGCTGTGCCCATGACGAGACTATCTCGTCATGAACCCCACCCACTAATTCAACGCCCGGCACAGGAGGGGGAAAGGGCGTGGCACAGAAGGGGTTAATACTGTGACACATGAAGACACGAAGAAGTCATTAGGAAGCATTAGTAATGCGAATATTTGGTCGTTCTTTGAGTACAAAGAACTCACTACCAATATGAGACAAGCAAACGACGAAGATTATGCAAGTATTCTGAAAGATATCAGAATTGGACTACTCACAGAAGTTGGCAAAAAAGCATTACAGAGTCGGTTGCTACATAATTTATTTCCAAATGAAGAAATAGTTGCAGAGAAAATATACCAGAACATTGCAGAAAAAAATACTGTAATCTGCTTAATGCCAACACTACGTGAGTGCTCAATATTCAATGAGGAACTTTTGAAATTGGAAAAGGAAGAGATTAAGAAAATGGAAGCAGAGGACAAAATTCAGCATGAAAGAATTACTTTTACATTAACAGGCAAACTGAAAAATAAATTGGATTCACTAGGAAGAACATTTCCAAAACAGCTGGATTAGAAAAAAATCTATATGTTTGCATGAATTGTCGAGTGATTTTAAGGAGAAATTTGGATGTAGAAAAAGGTTTAGTGAATGGAGCTATGGGAAGAGTTGTGGGTTTTATTAATTATCAGAAAAAAGAAGGAATTGAATGTTTAAAAATAAAATTTGATCAGATAGAAGAAGTTAAAGACATTTGTCGTTGTTCAGTTCGTTTCATGCTTGTGAAAGACTTATATGTACGTAGGAAGCAGTTTCCATTTTCTCTAGCATATGCTGTAACTATTCACAAGTCTCAAGGATTGACTGTAGATAGTGCTTTTGTAAACATTGGTTCTACTGTGTTCAAAGAAGGTATGGCATATGTTGCTTTGTCACGATGGAAAACATTATCTGGTTTATTTATGATAGACTTTGATGACTCAAAAGTTAGTGCTGATACAAACTGTGTAAAGGAGTATAATAGATTAAGAAGAACCTATGCTCCTCATTTAGGTCAGTATCCTGTGATTGAAAAACATGTTGTTTCTCGGAAAAGGAGATTTGAAAATATCTGTAATGTGGATGAACAGAACAAAAAAAAAAAGGACAGTGATGTGATAGCAAGGAAAAAGAAAAAGGACAGTGTTGAAGAGGTTGTTGGTTGCCATTTTGAAAATAGCTCTGGTGTCAACTGCTATGCAAATGTAGTGCTGAATGTTGTATTTTATCTTGAAAAGTTGCTAGAACAGATAATAGTAAATCATGGAAAAAGATTGTGTTCTCTGCTGAGTCTCCTTTATGAGAAGCTGAGTAATGATAAAACTGAAATAGAAAGTGCTACTGATGTTAGAAATCTTTTAGATGTATGTTGTGGTTCTACACAGTTTAAAGAAAATGTCCAGCAAGATGCACAGGAATTCCTAATATATATTTTGAGTGTACTTGAAGATGAAGGAGTAGAAGTAGAAAACTTATTTGGTGTCTCTTACAAATGGGAACATTGCTGTGAAAACTGTATGAACACATGTAGTATTAATGTTGATTCAGAAAGGTTCATATTTTTACCATTACCACAAAGTGAATCAGTGACTTTTAGTAAATTAGTTAAAGATGCCAATCACAACATGGAATGTTCTGAATGTAAATCTGACATGTTTTCCACGTTATTTTTACAGAAATATGGTCAGTATGTAATTTTAATGATGCAACGTTGTAGAGCTGATGGTTCCAAATTGGATACTTTAATAAAGAAGTTTACAGGACAACAATTATCAATTTCTGGAAAAACTTTTGTTACAGTTGCAATAATTTTTCATGAAGGACCTACTGTAACTTCTGGACATTACACAGTTTATCTTAAATGTGAAAAAGGCTGGACACTGTGTAATGATTCCCAATTGATTTTCAAGCAACGTTTGCCTTATGATTTACCCAATTCTTATTTAATTTTTCTGAAACCTAAATTTTGAAAACTAAAAACTGCATCTGAACAAAGCATTTTTTGTAATTTTAAAGGATTATAATTGAAGATATCACTTAAAAAGGATTTTGAAATTACTATTTGGCCTAAAGGAAAAGTAATAAAAACAATTGTGGACTCCTTTGACAGAAATTATTTTGGCATGTGTGCTTTTGCGACAAGGTTTAAAGACGGTTTGTCTAAAAAAAATTTATTCATCTAGAAAAGTACTTGTAATATATATGTAATATTTCTAACAAGGTATATTTTAGTGAGGAAAGTTTTAGGGCTTTATTTAAACAATCTTTCAGATTGTTTTTTTTTTGCCCGCTGTTAAATGATGAATACAATTGTTTTCACTATTTTAAGTGAAAAATAAAAAATTCTGAAAACAGCAAAAAAAGGGCAAAAAATTGCTTTGTAAAATATGTAAAAACATGTAATGCTTTTTGTAATGTATGATTGAATATTAATACTTTTTTTCTTTTTTCGCAGAGCTGGAAAGAAAAAAAAAAAAAAAAATTCTGGTCCCTTGCAAAATACTTTAAAAAAGTTTTTCCAATTTTTCTTTTTTTCTTTTTTTAAATAAGTGAAAAATATTTGTATTTCTCAATCCTCCCTTTTCATGCTTCCATTTCTTCACCTCTTTTTGTACATTAAATTAAAAAAAAAAAAAAAAAAAATTTTAAAAAAAACCTTGGGTGCGCGCAGGGTGCGCGCACACCAAAAAATAAATAAATAAATAAATCCCCCCCAAAAATTTTTGGGGTTTAGTTTTTAAGTGGCTCTTAAAAGAGCCCTTGAGTTAATGGAGGGAACCAGGAAGAGAAAAACGAAAAAAAAGAAAAAACATCTATGGCCTACTGCACTCATGCGCATCAAATTTTCTCTGAATGAGATCAAGACTGGTCTCACACACAGAAATAAGTTTACCGCAATCAGTGCAGCGTGTGGACAACCTCGCAAAACAGGGTGGTCCAAAACGAGGTGTGGAAGAAGGCAAAGGCACCACTGCAGAAGAAGTGCTCGGCTGAGCTGCCGAAGATGTGCTCGGCTGAGCTGCTGCAGATGTCGTCAGTTGAGCAGGTGGAGGGTTTGCTCCAGAAGCTCGACGAAAAGTCACTGGATGCATTTTGTCAACATGCCTCAACATAGTGTGAATGCTAAAAGAATACTTCTTGTTAGGATTCCCACGTGACAAGACTTTTTGACAAAGTACACATGTAACTTTAGGTGCATTTACCTTTTTTTGTCCCTCTGGAAAAGTGAAAAACTGCCATATAAAGCTGTCTTTCTGCTTCCTGCTCCTCTGCCTCTCAAGAGTGTCCTGGTCACTGTCTGAAGATGGTTGCTGTTCAGCCATTGTCTCTCAACAACAGAATAGCTCCTTCTCCAAAGGAATGAGAACTAATAATGAGGGGAGTAGGTGTGGTTTGGGAAGAATCTGGAACTGAAAGTACTTCAAACCAATCAAAAGTGATGATTCTTGATCACATGACTTGCCATGAGGGGATTGGGTGTGGTGTTGAAACAATCAGAAACTGAAAGTAATGATAACCAATAAGAAGTGTTGTTTTATTAAGCATATAACCCGAGGTGCGCGCACTGCGCAAGCTCCGAGCGCGCACCTCGTGATTACGCTTGTGCGAACGCGTAGGAGCGCATGTGCATACGTCATATGCGCGTACGTAGCGCGCATACGTTGAACACGCGTATACGCGAACGTTATTGCGCGTAATTTAAGCGTATGCAGAATTAAACCGCATGGAGCACGTAGGACGCACGCACGCATGCGTACGTACGTACGCATACGTACTGGGTGCGCGCTCCCAGCGCGCACTATGACGTATATATGCCTACGTAAATAACGTACGACGGTATTCATAAAAAACGTACGAAATTGTACTAGGAGCGCGCTCAGAGCGCGCACCCCAAGAATTTATATAAAAAAAAAAAAGTGGAGAAAAATTAATTGCAAAAATTAAAAAAACTGTTCAACTTTATCCTAATTGAAATTTTTTTTAAAAAAGCAAAAACAAATAAAAGGATACAGATAATATATAAATGAATACATAGGAATTTTATTTTTAATATAAAAATTTTTTTTTAATTAAATAATTCAAAAATTAGCATTTAAAAAACCGTACAAATTCACTGAAAAAACCAAAGGTTTCACACACGTTATAGTTAGGAATTAGCATTTAAAAAACCTTGCAAATTCACTGAAAAAACCATAGGTTTCATACATGTTATAGTTAGCTGGACATTTCTCTCATACAAAACCAATGAAATTCCCCCGTTATAGTTAGTTCAGCTAACTATAACTCGCGCCCCCGCAATGCACTGCTGATGACGTCACCTATTACATCACTCATGACATGGTCAGTGACATCACTCATGACATCACTGATGACATCTCAAATGACATCACTGATGACATCACTGATGACATCATCCTTGTGATAGAGTGGCAGACCTCCTCTCACCCTAATATAACCTTTGATACACAAATTCAAAAATAGAGACTAAAATTTTCAAAACAATCGACATGCCAATACCAGTTACAACAACCTCTTCAGTAATTGTAAGATCCACATACACATCCACTCATTCACCAAGAGTCCTGTACAGTCACTCATACATGTACTCACTCATCATATGTACTCATACACCTATACATCCTGTTACACAATGCCTCTCATCCATAGAGTTACTGACACACATAGTCACTCATGAAAATAAAGAATCAAACATACATTTACTTGCATATACAGTTATACACACACCACCACACTTACTTCTACGGGAACTTACACATACTTAGTCTTTTAAACAATCACTTATAGAAACACATACTTATTCATACAGGAACTCTTTCAATCTCTCACTCTCACATATACTCACTTATATACACCAATAGTCACATATACTAGTTTAAAACATATGTAGTTACTCATAGAGACACTATTGAGACAGTCATTCACTCACTAACACACCCATACACACACTCATCCACCCATACAGTCCTGCAGACATGCTGTCTTCAACACATACAAACAGTGAGTCACTCATTCATGCACCTATGCACTACGTAATACCCCCCACCGAACCATACACACACTCACACTGATACTAAAAAAACCAACTAATAACCTATATAGACACCCATGTAGCTACTCACCAACCCATGCAGCCACTTATACACAAAGTGAGAGACTGATACAGATATTTACATATTTAAACATTACTCACTAAGCCATCTATTCACTATGATACACTTAATCAGTCAGTTATACAATCAATTTTTCAAAAACAAATCATCCATTTAGACACTTATATACCCATGTATTCTTCCATCGACCTTGAGATATACATATATAAAACATATTTAATTTTCAGAAAAACAGACATTCACTGGATGATGTCATCAGTGATGTCATCAGTGATGTCATTTGAGATGTCATCAGTGATGTCATGAGTGATGTCACTGACCATGTCATGAGTGATGTAATATGTGTCGTCATCAGCAGTGCATTGCGGGGGTGCGAGTTAAAGTTAGCTGAACTAACTATAACGGGGGAATTTCATTGGTTTTGTATGAGAGAAATGTCCAGCTAACTATAACATGTGTGAAACCTATGGTTTTTTCAGTGAATATATATATATATATATATATATATATTTTATTATTTTTTTTTTTTTTATATCATAATATTTTCTTTAAAAACCCGGTAGGTAAGTTGAAGCCAGTGTGACCATAGAGATATAGCCTTGAATTGACTTGTTCAATGACTGCAATTGTAATGCAGATCCGGCTGCCACCACAAAAAAGGGGAAAAATGCAAATAAGAGCTGAAAACTGCAACACCCGTGCTGGTGAAAACAAGACAAGGTCGTGACTAACAAGTAAAGACCCACAATCCCTTAGATGTGAAACGAATACAACAATATTCATGTACATAGTTCAAACTAATTAAAAGTGCTTGAGCATAGCAAGTCTAAAAAGTGGGGAAATCTAGGGTACAGTAGTAAGGGTGGGCGACAATTTCCGTTCCGCTCACGGAACTGGTGAAAGTTCGACATTTGCACGTTCCGTGTGGAACGTGAAAATGTTGAAACTTCCGCGATCCGCGGCGGAACGGAAATATGCAGGGCAGGATTCATTCTGGCATGATGCTCCTGTCATTAAACCTCAACAGGAAGCACTTACAGATATAAATAAAGCAGGTGCCTGAGTTGAAGGTCAAATTCAGTAACGCATTAATCAGCACAAAAGATTCGTGAGCATGGTGGAGGCTAGGCAGGTGTGCTTTCTCCCCATATCTACCGTCAACAATTTTCAGTAATCCTTGATGGAGGTCTGTGCATCCATGAGTTTCTCGAGCGCAATCCCCGTGTAGTTCCTGACACCAGGAGGTTCTGTCTCCTCATCTGCTGCTCTGGTCATTCTCTGACCCTTTAAAAACAAGAGGCATGTGAACTGCATAGAAGCCCCGCCCGTTTGGCTCCAGCCCACACACCAGCGGTGTTCAACGTGTTCGCAGAGATTTTTTGCCATTTCACGAAATTTTGCGAAAGGCAATTTCGCAAATTCCACCCACCCCTACCGTGACTCTAGTGGTCATGCTTGAGTGACACTCAATAGAAATTAACAATATACCTAAAATTGCGATTCAGTAACCAATGCCTCTTAAGAGGTGAATGGCCAATTCAAGGGGAGGCCTTAAAGAGTATGCTGGCCCTCAAGGTTACATCCAAGGTTCCAAGACTGAAGATATGCAATGTCCTAGATGCAAAGGGAGAGAAAGAACAGGGGCAATACTGAAAGATAAGCTATACAGTAAATTGAAAGACAATAGTAGGAGCCTCAAAACTTGGGTATTACTGTCTCTATCACTAAGGGCTCCAAAGGGACATTTAGGCGAAGGAAAGCACTGTTTGCTTCAGTGCCAGGTTGATGTAAGTGAACAGGAGCACTGGTATTGATGCAGCATTGATGTGTATTTGCCTCTGATAAAGGAGAACATAATGTAAATATTAGGGGGCCACTGAAGAATGCGCAAGTAAACCTGTAGACCACAGGTAATGTGGTTATGGTATATATAAGTATATTTGTATAATAACTTAGTTAACTTTGAGGGTTATGTGAGAGGACTCCCTTCATGTGATAGAGCGAGACCTACCCAATAGCTATGCGACTCAGAAGGAATCACTGATGGCTTAAGATATTGCGTGGATACGCTTTACTCTCTAACAACAGCTTCAGAGGATAGGGCCATAATCCTAAGAGCCAAACACGGAAAACATTAGCTGCCATAGTGGGAAAATATGGAACTCCAACCGCCCTATCAATATGAGCGCTGCAGGTTAATCAAGCCCCAACTGTTCTGTGCGGTATGTTGTTCGCAAAGAAAAACAGGGATATGCAAGGCAAAACTGCCCCTCACATACAGTGCGATGTACAAAAGTAAGAAAAGGGAGAAATATTAGAATGTACTTCTTACCAGCTGATATGTTCCTGCATTCCAGTGTGTTGGGCAACAAATGAAAAATAGTAAGACCCTGCCTTCATAGGGATAAACAGTGACATAACACCAGCCTCCCTGTTAAAATGAACGTTAAAGGTAAATGTTACCAAGCTGTTAAGTACAATATACATTGTGCTAAGGGGAGCAGAGTTATCATAAAGATCTTGATTGCGGCCGACTCAATAGCATTACACATGATGGTGTGTCACTGTTAATTTTCAAAACCTATTGCTTTCAACGCCTAACGACATGGACAAGGAAAAGGATCTAAAAAGTGCTGCATGAAGGCCGCCGTATTTACGCTTATTTGACATTTTTATTTTATTTGAGGTTTTATATAGCGCGAACATGACCCGTTAGGGTATCAGAGCGCTTTACAGGGAAAAACACGTTATGGACAAGATAGGCATTGGCAAAATATAGGGATGAGGGTTAGGGAAATGACTACAGTAGGATAAAAGCAAGAGTTACATACAATAAGTAGTCCAGTACAAAAACAGCAAGAGACATGTAAGCAGTAAAACAGGACAAACAGTTAATATACGGAGAGGGCCAAGCGAATACAGGAGATTATGCAGAGACACAAAGCCATAAAAAGGTGCTAAGCGCAGCAAAGGGGCAGTATTGGAGGAATTTAGTCAGGAATGTTTTCGCTTCCTTTTTGAAGCGCAACAAAGTAGGAATTTTTCTGATGGAGGGAGGTAGTGAATTCCAGATTCTTGGTGCGGCCCCAGAGAACGCTCGGTTATATGTTTTCACATTGCGGAAGCAGGGTGGCTGGAGCACACGGTCTTTGGCGGGCCGGGAGTTTTTGGTTCTCCCGGATATCACAATTTTCATGGCGAGATACTTCGGGGAGTTTGTGTACAAGGCTTTGTGAGTGATGCAGGCCAGTTTGAGCTGGATTCTGCCTTCAAGAGGAAGCCAGTTCAAGGCCTTCAGATCTGGTGAAATGTGGGCAAAATGTTTTTGAGCCAGATAAGAGTTTAGCTGTAGCATTGAGGCAAGCTTTCAGGGGGGCTGTCAAAGTCTTTGTTAGGCCAGATAGGGTAGAGCAGCCATATTCAATTCTGGAAATAACTTCCGTCTGAACTGTGGTTTTTAGTTCGGCGGTTTCTGGGAAAGGTGTTACTTTTTTCAAGTAGCTCAGATGGAATCTGGCAGTTTTGGCCATCGAGTTGATGTGTTTGTGCATATTCAGATTAATGTCCAACGTTATCCAGAGGAATTTGGCTGAATCCACTATGGTCGGTGTGCAGTTGAGTGCTGTGATCGAGTTAATCCATTCAGGGATGTCATTGGACTTTTTGGGCAGAGATGAGAAGGAACTCTGTTTTTTGGGCATTCAGTTTGAGCTGGTTGTTGGCGAGCCATTGAACAGTCAATTTCAGGGCATCATTCAGATAGGTAATCTCCTCGAGAGAGGAGATTTTGATGTTTATCTGAGTATCTTTGGCGTACACGTGGAAAGAGATGTTGGCCGTCCGAAGAATTTCAGCTAATGGTTCAAGGTAGAGATTAAAAAGGGTAGGGGACAGAGTAAAGCCTTGAGGGACACCGATAGAGATCAGGGAAGGAGCAGATAGGTTGTTGTTGACTAAGAATCTCTGGGTGCGGTTCTGGAGGAAGGAACCAAAGCATTTGTTGACGGTACCTCCTAGGTCCATTCTGTGTTCGAGGCGTTCAAGAAATTTCTCATGGTTGACTGTGTCAAATGCTGAGGAGAGATCCAGAAAGATCAATAGAGAGGTTTTGCCTTGGTCAAGGGCTAGGAGAGCATCGTATACGATATGAAGAATAGTAGTTTCAGTGCTGTGCCCAGGCCTGAACCCAGATTGGAAATCGTCAAGTAAATTGAAGTTATCGATGTGTTGACTTATTTTTAGCTGCACACATTTCTCCAGCACTTTTGCAAGAAAGGGAATATTTGAAATAAGTCTGAAGCTGTCTGGAATGTCAGGATTCAGAGTGGGTTTTATTAGGATGGGGATGACTTGTCCGGATTTCAGGGAGTCAGGTATGGATCCTTGAAGAAGGGAAGCGTTGATAATTGTAGTCCAGATGGGAACAATGAGTGGGGAGGTCGCTGCCAAGCAGTTGTCAGGGAGAGGGTTGTTGAAGTGGGTGTTCGGTTTTAAGGAGGCTAGAATTTTTGAGATGGACTGGTCATCATAAAGTTCGAAGTTGGACCAGTGAGCCTTGTTTTGGGTTTTGCTTGGAGGGGACGAGAGGAGAGATAAGTCCCAGAAGGAGGAGGAGGGAAGTTTGAGGTGGCATTGAGTTTGTTGACTAGCGAGTTGATTTTGGTTGTGAAGAAGGAGGAGAACTCATCGCAGGTTATTAGGGATTTTGTTGTTTCTTTTGATGACTACGCTAGTTTGTTTGATTGAAGTTTGACTATTTTGAAGAGTTTGCGTGGTCTGCTAATGGCATTTTCCAGTTCTGATTTAAAGAACTCTTTTTTGGACAAGAGGATGCTTGTTGTAAGTATTTATGGCCTGGCGGAGTAGATTAGGATGGGAAGCTTAGGGGTGCAGCCTCCAGTTTCTTTCTTTGAGTCGGAGAGCTCTCTTTTCGTTATTGAGGGGTCCGCTGAACATGGGGTTTTTGTCTTTGATTTGGGACCTTTTGAGTTTTAGCTGGGCTAGATCATCCAGAATGTTAGTCATAGTCGAATTGTAGTGCTCAGTGAGGTCAGAGACTTTAGAAAGATTGAGGGGGTGTGTAGGTCGGTCTCGCAGTGAGCAGTCAGCATCTCGAGGTCAAGGCTCTTAGTGTCTCTGAGCCAGCGTTTTGGTTTTACCGGTTGTCCAAGACATTTCAGGCGGTGGTTAGGCATAGTGAAGGTGATGGCGTGGTGGTCTGACCAGTCGCATGACACTATTGAATTCAGTCTGATCGCTGATGCCTTAGCGATTATCCAATCCAAAGTGGCGCCTTTTGTGTGGGTAGGCAGGGTGCATGCCTGGGTGAGTGATTGGTCGGCAAGGAAGACTTTCATGGTGTTGACTTGGGGATCATTGGGGTCGTTCCAATGCAGATTGAAGTCAAAGAGTAAGACGTCATTGGAGTGGGGGTAGACCTTAGCAGTGATGATTTCCATGAGGAGATCCGTGAAAGTGTCAATCTTGTCTGGGAGTGGTAGAAGACGTGCAATTTGCATAACTTAGTAGTGTTGTTACTAGGCCTGGGCAAAAATTTCGTTCCGTTCGCGGAAATTGCGATAATTTGACATTTTTGCGTTCCGCGGAGAGCGCGAAAATGTCAAAAATTCCGGTTTCCGCAGCTTGGCGATAATTTGTTTCTTGCTCGCGCTGTAAAATAATACATTCTCGCGCGCGCGCGATCGCCTTACCTGAATCCCTGCGTTCGCCGACAAGTTTTCTTGATCCGGTCGCGTTCTCCATGAGATGTTGTATTGTTTTTAGCCATTTGCGCTGTCTCGCGACAGTTCGCGCCCGCAGTGACGTCATGCGTCGCGCGATCACGTCTTTCTTCTCGCGATCATGCACCGCGAGAACAACTCAAAACAAGATGGCCGCGCCCGCAAGCAACCACATGGGTAAGTTGGCGACCCGCAACCATGCAGAAAATCTCGCGAACATGCCGGAAAAAAACTTCCGCATCTTCGCGATATTTCTGCTTGTTTGCGATAATTTTAAACATTCTCGCGATAATTTGCGAAGGTTAATTCCGCAAATTCCGCCCACCCCTAGTTGTTACTAATGGAGAGAGCAGGATATTCACAGGAGTCTGTGGGTTCTGCATGGAGTTCTGCGACAAGGAGGTCTGAGCGGTAGATGCATGCAATGCCGCCACCTTTTTATATTTGTTTATCAAGTCTAATGATGTTATAGTTATGTGGGACCAGTAAGTCAAGGTGAGGATATGAGGAATCATTGAGCCATGACTCGGTTAGGATGGCTACATCAGTTTTATGGCTTAGGATGAGGGCAGCGATGTCCGAGGCGTGTCTTGCAGCTGAGCGGCAGTTAAAAAGGAGGCCAGAGAGTGGAGCACCGGTGTGAGTGTTGTAAGAAGGGGAGGTTAAAGGTACTTGTGTTAGGTTGTTGCAGTTTACCCCTCTATTACGGAGGGATGATGATCTATTGGTATTGATTGTGATAGTGGGAATCAGGCAATTGACTTCGTTGTCAGGAGGACTAGGGGCGTAAAGGGAGGTCGTGTAGGATGAGAGGAGGGCTAGAGTTTCCTCCTCCGAGAGTTAGTTTGGCAGTTTGAGAGGGCAAAGGTGTCTGCTGGTCAGCGGCATGGGCTGGAGGCTGGGTATGGTGAGCAAGGGAAGGACTGAGTTAAGGGAGGGCTTGAAGGTGGTGATAGAATGTTCAGTGAGGAGAAGGATGTTCTTCAAATCACACGGGGATTTCTGGAATCTCTGAACTATGGTGGATGCTCTTGTGTTCAGGGTTTCAAAGTCTAAAGGTGTAGGATGTGCTTGCGGGCAAGGGACCAGGGGGACAGGGTCTGTTGGCATGAGGCGGCGGCCAGGTGGGGGAGCTCAACCCCCCTATGGCTAGGTTACTGGGAGGTGGGAAGTGAGGAGGACTAGGCAAGCTCTGAGAGGAGGAGGATCTGGGACCGTTACGGGGAAAGTTATGTGAGCTGGGGGTGAAGTGGTTGTTATATGCTAGGCGAGAGGGTGAGGTGCGGGGATGGGAGGTGGGTCGGCAGCAAGGACTTATTGGCAGATGCTAGAGGTTGGGGGGAGTGGAGGGGAGGTCTCTGAGCACAATAGGAGAGATATTACCTCTGGGTTTGGACAGATTGGTGAACACATTGGGATGGTTCGTGCCAATCCGACCTGTTGGGGTGAGAGAGGGTGTGGAGGGGGGAGTGGAAGCCACATTAGTAGGTCTAGATGGGGGGCCCTTACTCGTGGGTTTGGAGTTGAGTGAGCCAGCGCTGCGAGGGGAGTCAGAGGGCGACGGCAGGCCTAGGAAGTGCATGGAGGAGTGAAGTACTTGTTTCTTGAGGATGGGGAAGAGTTTCAGCGAATTTATTGAGATCCATGTCAGATGCTTGGATCATGACGATGCCGTTTTTGTAAGCGGTAATGGTAAGGTTGGATTTAAGGGTTTGGGAAGGCACGATTATGAGTTTAGAGCCATAGGGGATGTTCCTGGCAGTGTGTACGCTAAGTACATTGAGTATAGTCGTGTGCCATAATGCTGTTTTCCTAGTATAGAAGATAAGGTCATCGGTGATGATGCCCCTGTCGGCATTGAAGTTAAGCCTGGGCGCAGTGCTATGCTCCGGCCGCGGAGTGTGCGTAGTTTTGCCTACTTCACGATCCCCGAAGTAGGCTTAGGGCAGACAGGCTACGCACACTTACGGCCGAGTGAGTTGCCCGCCACCCACCTCCCTCCCGCTGGCTTTTCAAATGCAGTGAGAATGATCCAAAACTTTAAAAAACAAGCCTAAAGTAATTAAAGTAACTTACCTGAGCTGCGGCGTTCCGGGGCTCCCTCTTCCTTCTCTCGCCGACTTCTTCCTCAAAAATGCAAATGCGCGGGCACCCGCGCATGAGCATTTGTGAGGAAGATACTGTTAGATACAGTGTATCTCGTGAATTGTAGGAACATTTGCTCAAAAGTAATTAATACAGTGATTGTTACACAGCTGTTGCACAGAGGAAAATATCAATCCAGAGAGCTGAGGGTCATATGGAGAGAATTACAAAATTAAAAATAAGGAGTCCATAGTAACAAGGAGACCCCCTACTGTGTCTACACAAATACATATGTGTTGTTTAACTTATGTTCTACATTGACAACAATGAATGAATTAAGAAAGAATATAAAAGCGGGAACAGTAATTAGCCACTTAAATATTGATGCAAGATTCTCTTAGAGCTACGCCAAATAATTGGGTATTGCACACACATTGTGGAACACGTAATGGCAACAAACATGCACAATCATAATACAGCGAACTAATACAGAGAAATACAACCACAGACATAAAAATATCATATTGAAATATCCATTGTCAGCAAGTGTGGGAACATAATTACAAAGAAATATTAAATTTGATCTGAAACATTAGGATTCTGTGAAATGCCAAAGCATACAAGCAATTAGAAATATTATAAACTTTAGCACCTTTTGAAAATGGCCACCTGTTTTGTAATCTCTTCAAATTCATTAAATTCCTTATTGAAAGTGTCAAGCAAATGTATCCATTAACATTCTCTGAATGTCATTGTATTGCTTAAATACCCACCTCTGGGTTGCTGGTGACATTTGGTGAAGTGTTTTACTAGTGGGGCCCTTTGTCTTCTGCTACAGTGAAGCAGAATTCTAGCTTTGACTTTCTGAAGGGTCTGGTCAACATATGCCATATCACATGGGCATTTGACTACATAGGTAACATCAGTACTGCTGCAATTGGTCAGGTTCCTAAGGGTGTACTTCCTTGCATTGTGTAAGAATTCTTTATTCTCTAGGGTTACATTTCTTACCTTACATCTACCGTGCCTGAAGTGATCAGGTGGATCTAATATCTTCAGCAAGTCACTCACAACATGGTCCCTGACACATTTGCCTATCTTAAAGGCAACCAATGGTTTGTCACTTGTATCCAATTCTTCCAAGGCTAGGTTTCAGTGTCTATTAATGATTCTCTTAATATTATTACATTAATGTGAGTGCAAAAAGTTGTTAAGCATAGCATTCTTTATTTGGAGTTATGTAATCTGTTCTTGGGCTGTAACAACGTCTATGGCAGGTAGTTCCAAGCCTTTTTGTGGGATCGTTTAAATAGTCCTTTGGGGTAACCTCTCTCATGCAGTTTCTGAATCAAGGTGTCAGACTCACTGAAACAGTCTATTGTGAACAAATTATTTTGAGCCTTAGGAATTGTCCATAGGGAAGATTATCCCGCAGACTCCTTGGATGATGGCTCCAATATCTCAACAGTGTATCCAGTTCAGTGGGTTTTCGGAATAGTGTAGTATTGAGCTTCTCATTTTCCACCTTAATGGTGATGTCAAAAATAATATTTTCCTGCCTGCTCTGGGATAAACTGAACTGAATATCGGTGGCCTATTGTTTAACCACTTAAAAGTGATCAAGGCTAATCTTGTACCCTGTCCAAAACATCTAAATGTTAAGGCAATTCACTCAACTTGGACGTGTGCACACACATCAGTGTGCCGCTTCTGCTTAATCTGTTAGCTCATTGATGGTGAGTGCATTAATAGCATCTCACTGAAGGGGAGAAAGCTGTTTTCAAGGAGGTATGGTGAAATTAGAAAACATCTTTCCTTCTATACCCCACTTTGTGTCAATTTTTTCAACAGATGTATTCCATTGTTTTTCATCTTCCCAACAGTGGGCGATTCAAATTTGGTTTATTAGTTTTCACATTTGTATGAGTCGCTCTGACCTGGGGACTCTTTCAATTGACAAGCAAACCAAGCTGTCACTAGCAGGATGATGATTATCTGTCTGATTTGTCTGGGACACATGCTTTATGGTACAGGAAAGCAATTAATTGTCTACCTTTGACTCCAAGTGTGTCTTTACCTCCAAAAGAGATAATAAAAACTGGCTTTAAAACTCGCAAGGTCTGATAGAATATATTCTGATACACAGGTTGTTCCAAATTTAGTCCTGATGAAGACTTGTTTAAATGTAGAGAAAGCACACCCGCACAAGAGGGCTGACACCTCAATAAAGTTCAAATGCTGCCAGTACTATATCTCCAGTTTTTGGGCATCATAGGAGAGATAAAAGGAGCCCATCTATGAGAGACTCTAAATTTGTAAATATTGAACAGGCCCATTAAGGCATCTGATTTTTAGGTTGAGCATTCAAGACCTCTTATATATACTTTAGTATATACTTATATGCGTATGTACTTTGTGGGCTCTGGAGATCAGCCCTAGTACTTGTCTGCTTCAGCTGAGGGACTTTTTTTCCGTTCAACTGCCTCTATTTAACTGTCTTGATAGAAAACAACCAGCAGACGTCAGTAAAATACCAGAATTGCTTTCTGCTGAGGGACTTTCTTTTTTTAATTTTTCTGGCAAGTGCCTCTATTTAACTTTCTTGCTAGAAAACAACCAGCAGAGGTCCGTAAAATACCAGAATCACTTTAGCATTCTCTAGATTCCAGTCCATATAAATTGTCTTCCACGAGCACCCGTAAACAATATTTTTTTCAAATCTTGTATTTTCAGTGATATGACCAACGAAGGCCCTGATTTTATATTAAACAGAGCTTTAAACTATACCATTTCCCGCTGAAAGGCAATATTTTTCTCCATGTGTACCCATACCTGGCGTGTCATGCAATTTGGTGCTTACTTTCCCTCCATGTTAAAGAAAAGTAGATGTTTCAGCACCCAGGCTATTGTGATGAATAGCTAAATACATATAAGGTCCCAAAGGTGAGACTGATTGCATTGCAAAATCTTGTTTTTTTCTGTTTATGTGTACTGTCACTCTTTTTTATCATATGCACTGCAAAACCAATTTTTCACTTGATACATATGGAGCACCTTTTTTTAATGTTATTGAGACAGAATTTTCGTAGAATACATGTAATGCATTTATTTATACAGACCCTTGTGGGCTTTTTTGTTTATTTTTGTTCTTTTGTATTTATTTACTCATATGTGTTAATTAGAGAAGTGTATGTGCTACATGCTCATTACGATAGAACCAATTGTGTTTGTGTACCAAAGGAGGAACACAGGATCATCCCATTATTGTTTAATGTGAGATTAATTTAGGCATTCATCCTATCAAATTTTGTTTTCTGGAATGTTATGTCTTTAATTGTAACAGGTATGCCCAGACTTGGGTCGCCATGCTCACAATGCCACAATAATCAAGTTGTGCTTTCCTAATGAAGCCTAAATAGGTTGAAATTACTCTGGAGGTGCTTGTGTTCCCGTATGGAGGAGACCTGGTTTGGCAGTTCGGGCTGGTCCTTCCTACAGGAACAGGACCATGGCTGATTTGCATACGGCTTCTCCCTTTTTAGAGTACAATCATGGACAAAAAATAATGCAGTAGAATACAGCCTTAACTAAATCACCAGTGGTTGAGATTAATTCAAATATTCCATATATTAATATTTGTTTTCCTCCATGCTGCTGACCAGACCCTGCATGTGATGTGATGAACCTCTGCCATTTAGAAGCCAGAGATTTTTTTAGAATGGAGCCAAAGTGTGCTTCATATTAAAGATTGTCCACAACCTGTTTGTTCAGGAGAGACGTGTAGTTCTACTTCTGAAATTCAAAGAGAGTGTGAATTTCACCAGTAGCAATAATGATTTCCACTACAGATTGTATAGCAACACTAAGGGGCCGATTCCGATTTCGGGCGGAACGATGGTTGGAGCCCTTCTGACCGAATCGGAATGTGTCGGCCGGATTCCTTTCTGACCGAGCCATTCCGATGGGCTCGGTCGGAAAGGAATCCGACTCGGATTTCCGGATGGCTGACGACAGGCTCGGAGAGCCCGTCTGCCATCCGGAAATCCCTCAGTACTCCCCCGGCCACCTCTTTATGACAATGGCAGTTTTTCACAGCCTTTTCGTGCCGGTCTTTCCGGCACGAAAAGGCAGTTGTAAACTGTCTTTGGGGGCCCCCAGTAGGGCCCCCATGGGTGTGAGGCTGCCAAATGGCGGCCTGGAGGCACCTATGGTGGATCCCTGCACCCGGTGGTAGGCACCTTGGGGTGTCGGCCACAGGGTGCAGGGATGAACTGCACCCCTGCTTTTCACAATGCAAGCATGCATTCTACTCAGAATGCATGCTTGCATTGTGAAGTATATGAGTGCGACCGAACCCTGTTTGTCGCATCGTACTTGCAGGGCCGTAACCGACGACAGCAGGTCGGTCGGTTACGGCTCCTGACTGATGTCGGACGGACCTGAGTCCATCCGACATCAGAATCGGCCCCTAAGGGCCTGATCATGAGTGGGTTAATAATTTCCGACCCCTGTTATAAACCCCTGCTTGGCCAGGGTCAAGAATTACGAGTTGAGTGTCATTTAACACATTCGATAATGATTGGAAGTGTTAAATACCTCAACCTATGTTAAATTTGCGGCTGGGCAAACCTGCCATGATTCAACAGGGGAAAACCATACAGTAGTTACCGCATCATGAGGATTTTGGTGCGTTAAACACCAACCAAATTCTGCATGTTATTTCCCAGAAACTTGTAATATGTACTATTTATCGCACTCGATAAATAACAGATCCCATGGTATTATTTACACTGTGTGATAAATAGCACCTTTACTTGTTATCAGGCCATGGACCCTATGCAAATGCTGAGGAAGCAGCAACATGCTGCAAAACACTTGTTGTCTCCATTCTAAAACAATCTCTGGCTTCCAGAGTCAGCCAACTAACTGTTGGAGTCATCTTCTCTGTCTGGGGCTCGGGTGACTTTTCCTCGAGCAGGAACACCATAGGCAACAGCTACAGTCCAGTCTTTAGTTCAGCCTCTCTTTGCTGAGTCCAGGGAACAGCAGGGCAGTCCTTCTTCAGTCCTCTCAGTACAGACTTGATCTGAGGTCTGGGTGCCACTTTTTGACCATATCTTGCACTTGGGGGCTGTGGTGATTACTAGCTAATTAGCCATCACTCTCCCTCCCGCCTAATGAGGACTTCCTGTGAAGTGTAGCATATAGCTAGCCCAGATTGTACCATTCTGTCCAATCTCAATAACACAAACCCCTTCTCTTGGTGTGAGGAGCTCTCTAGTCCATTATAGAGGTGTGGCTACCTGGGGGCTACACACGCAAGGAAGAAACAGTTTGGCAACAGCTTCTCCCACTCTGTCTGAAATTCCAGGCTGTCTTGTAAAACAAAAGACTAGTCCCTCCCGTGTGTGACTACCATTTGTCCCTCAAAGATGGCTTCCACTTTCAAGCTCAACTATTGACCTCACACCCTGTTTGGCCATCCTGCCATGTGGAGGTCACACCTCTTCCCTTGTTCCTTCCTGAGAGTCATTAACACCTCTCCCGAGGAGGGCAGAAGGTGTCTCGAGGACAGCAGCTTGTGTGCAACAGTAAACGATCATTGGAAACATTGGGCAACAACGTGGCAACTTTTTAAAGTTACCATTTGTGCAAAAGTTACTTTAAATTCATCTTGGGCATCAAGTCGGGTTTAATGCAAGGATTAATTTGATACCTTGAAGAATCATATTTTGTAGTCCCATTTGGAAGTTAGCACTGCTGAGTTGACGCGTGTAAGCCCGTACTTGCCAATGGGGCTACTAGCCTTTCAACATAAAAACAACAATGCTGGGTTTTTACTGTCAGGACAAGTAAAGTTACAAAATCACATTTCCTTCTTTTTAGGGCTCAATAGGTTTGTGTTAGAGGTGACATTATATATTAAAAGGGAAGGTTTGGGCTTTGCTGTATGTTTGAAAGGCAAAGCCGAGTTAGCAGTATAAAGCTGCTCTGGCAGTATGCAGTGACTCGGAGACATGCTTTCATTTGTCACACTTGTGTCTGCACAATAAGTGCTGCAGTCCATGTGGGGTTTAACTTCCAGGCCCTAGGTACTCCTGGTACCATATACTAGGGACTTATAAGTAATTTAACTCATGCCAGTTAGGGGTAAGCCAATTAAATATACACTTTTAAGGATTAGAGCACTTGTACTGAGGTATGGACAGCAGTGCTTGGTGCAGCCACTACACCAGTTCTTGTTAGTCAAAATGTGGAGCAGAATAGTGAGGGTGAACTCACAGAAAGCAATTTTCTTACATCTGGTATGTGGTGTTATCAAGAAAATGTTTCATTCCCTGTAAGCATTCCGTGGTGAAATATAAGCAATTGAACACCATGAGTTTGAAACACTTATTTTTCTCTCAGTATGAAAAAATGACAGTATAAAACTATTATAAAAGCAAGACAGGATCTCAGCATCAAATATTTCAAAGCAAACCTGATGAATCAGACATAAATGGGAAACATTGTTTTATATCAGTGCAGCAGAACAAGTGTTATTGTGTTAGTGTAAAGAGAAAGAGTTAGCTAACATTTATCATTAAAAAGAAAAACGAAGTCTTTTCCAGTGGTAATCTTGCAGATTTCAGAGCTGGGATCTTTCATTTCACATACAATCTATTTTGCAAGATTTTATGTTATCATTTGAAAGCAGAACATCTGTACACTGAAGACCAGTCAGGCTTTCCCATTGGAAAGGTAAATCGTTTTGGGGTTAGATTTGTACAGGTTTGAAAAGTATAAAATGTAATTTTACAATTTAATGAAAATGCTAGACTGCTGTTTTTTTTTTGATAATCCATTTTATTGATTTTGTGAAAAACAAGGTGAATACATGGTATGAACAGCACCACAACATGTGACATCTTGTAAGCAAACACATTTGTGACATTATACATTTTAATTTGTACTCCAACAGCCCCCGGAATGGTCTTGGGGAAACAAGGGTGATAATCAATTAGGTAAGTCTAGCCATTTACCCCACACCCTGCGATGCTTGACCGGGCAGCCCCTGGCTTCATTTAGAGGGAGTTCCTGCGTAGCACACCAGTCCACCCCCCTGCGCCATTGAGAGACCTTGGGTGGAGAGGGATATTTCCAAGCCATTGCTATATCGTGCTTGGCTACTACCAGGGCAGTGCCAAGGAACATCTTGTCTGCTCTTGATGTGTCTAACCCATCTGTGACACCCAGTAATATATTTAGTGGGTTATGTGGGACTTCCCACCCCAGTACCTCTGTGAGCTCAGTTTCCAGGGTATTCCAGTATAAAGTTATAAGTGGGCAAGACCATACCATGTGGAAGAAGTCTTCATGTTCGGTCCCTCACCTTGTACAGGAGGGGCTCGAGGTGAGGCCTGCCTTGTATAGGAGGTTGTGGGTGAGGTAGGAGGCATGGAGATAGCAAAGCTGCACCAGGCGAAGCCTGGCTAAGGTTGTGATACTTCTGGGGGCCATCAGAGCATACCTCCAGTTCTCCTCCTCCAGAGGGCCCTGCCATACCTCCCATCTGGCTCTCAACAAGTCAAGGGATGCTGGACCGTTTTTGGTCAGAGAGCGGTATATACGTGAGACCCCTCCTCTGCCAAGGTTACCCATTGTGATCTGAGCTTCAAGGGGGCTGTGTTCTGGCAGGGATGTGCATGTTTGTATGTGTGTGTCTCGGGCATGACGGAGTTGCAAGTACCTGTAAAACTGGGATGAATGAATCGAGTGTCTGAGTTGCAGATCTGCAAATGAGCGGATATGATCACTGACCCACTTGTCTACAAGCAGGGTGATACCGATGAGGTCTCAACTCCTAAAACCCTCTAGGCCGCTCACCTCCCGCATCCATGTGCTGTGCCATAAGGGCGTTTGCTGTGTCAATTTGCTTTTCCATGTGGTGTCTCGCTGGGAAGTATTCCATGCTGACAGGATTGCCCGAGTCACCATGGAGAGATCTCGGGGAATGGGTGATCCGTACATCAGGGCTTGAATTTGTGAGAAATCCAAGTCTTTTAGTTTGATTCTGTATACGGGATCAGACCACCACCCATTAAACCAATCATGCAGGACCAGAAGGTGGGTTGCAAGATAGTAGAGGTGGAGGTTGGTGAGTCCCATTCTGCCGTCACAGGGATGGATCTGGCAGCACGTGAGTGCCAAGCGCGGTCGTCATCCGCTCCAGAGGAATTTTGTGATGTGACCGTCTATTCCTCTGAACCATGTTCGCGGGAAGTGAAGCAGAGTATTCTGAATGATGTTGAGGAATCGAGGGAGGATCATCATTTTAAATAGTGCTATCCTCCCTAGTGGATTAAGTGGTAGTTGTTGCCATTTCTGCAAGTCCAGCTTAGTTTTCGTGACTAGGCGAGTAACATTGAGTGCCCAGGCTAGGTCATGAAGAAGGGCAACCCAAATACCTAGGTATTTGAAGGATTGCCTCTGAATGAGGATGGTGGACTGCCAGTCGAAGCACTCCCGTGAGAGATGGAGAGGGATTAGGGTCGACTTGGCCAAGTTCAGGTGCAGACCTGAAACTTGTTCAAAGGAGTGTAGTATCTGCAGGCACCTGGGACGGGATTGGGCGGGGTCTGCGAGGTACAGCAGAGACTGCTGTTTTCTTTTATTAAATATCCCCCTGATGAAATTCTCTAGATATTGCTACAAAAACGATCTGCAAAATGAGTAAAAATCTCTTAAGAATGCGTCACTTTAAAAAGTCAAGAAGGGGTCTCCTTTGGAGGAAGCCCAAACATTCTGCTGTCTAGAATGGCCATGGCTCCTAGAAACACTGCACATTTAGTGAAGAGTATGATTTTTTTTGTTCCTAAATCTGGAATCAAAAACAAAACAAGAAAATTAAACAAATTTTAAAAAAATGTGATGCGTGCAAAGAATTAATTAAACTCCGGCAGTGGTACTTTCTCAGACTACATTGGAGATCCTCTATTTTTCCCCTATGCCACTGTAGACAACCAGCCTGGCCTGGAAGTTTGTCTTGACGAATAGCACTCATTACAATGCATGTGTTTTCTACGCATGCAATTACAACGCAAGTTGTTACAGTGACGCGTTGTTACATCGCATGAAATTACAACGCAAGTTGTTACAACAACTTGCTGTAGGGTGGACGCAGGAGTTTAGAATAGTATAATTTACTATTCCAACACCAGTGTTTGCAACAGTAGGGAAGGTGTTGTATTAAAAATCCAACAAATCCAACACCTTCTTCCCCCTACAGCAAGTCGTCTTGCGTTGTAATGGCATGCGATATAACAACACGTTGTTGTAACGACTTGCGTTGTAATGGCATGCAATGTATCGCATGCGTTGTAAACGATGTTTCCCCGTCCGGACTCCTTTTATTGGTATAGGACCAAGACTGTTTTCCAAATGGCTGGTCCCTATCTGGATTGGCACAGTGGGAAAAATGATGGACCGGAATGCGGCCCAGATTAATTATCAGTGGCTCGGATAAATTCAAGCACTTCACCATCACCTTTTTATGCCGAGCAGAGGCTTAAGGCCTGCCCATTTCTTTCCATTGGTTGGCTTTATTGTCACTCTCATTTGCTTTCTTATTTAATGGCTAGCCATGTCCATCATGTGTTTTTCCCTCTCTTGGAGCATTGCTTTATTACTTGTGTCCTTCATTTGATCAGTTTTAGGGAATTACTTTTCTCTTTTTGATTAAGGATTCTATTAGCATGTGCATGTTTCCTAGCTGTTTCCTGTGTGTGCATCTTACCTCCTTGCCCCGTGTTGCTGTCTCTCATCTGTTTGATTCTCTCCCCCTCACACTCCATGTTGCTCTCTGTTACCTGTGTGCTTCTCTTCCCCCCATGCTCTGTGCTTCTTCTTTTGCCACAATGTTGTATTTTTTTGAGGACCAAGTAGTAAAATGCTGCCAGGCCTTCCATTTTGTAAGTAAAAATGCCTTTGCACTACTTTATTTCCATATTATTTTACTTGCTGATCCATCACGGAAGTAAAACAAGCATTGGCATAGCCAATAGGTCTCGCTTTTGGGACCTTATAAGTATTTAATTATGCAGCACAATATCCTTAGTGCAACAACATCAACCGTTGCATGTAAGCACTCCCACACCCACCAGGTACATAGGCTTTTGGTCGAAGGACAGGAAGGGTGTGAATGCAGGCTTGGAAGTCCAAGATCGGCATCGCCAAAATAACACAAGAGGACACCACCTTTTTCTGCAGCATACAAACAGGGTGGTAGCCACTATTACTCAGAAAATGAGTATACTTTGGCTGCATCCCTCAGCTCTGCTGTCCATTAAAACTAAAAGCAACATGGAAACATCATCAAGACTCATATGACTGTCCAACTCACTCCAGGATAAACACAGGGTAGCCTGAAGATAGCAAGTGAAGGACATTAAAGCATTCCAAATAAGAAATGGGGAGAACTTTCGCCAAATAGGGGATGTGGAGGTCATCAAAGCACTATACATAAAGAGAAATATGTGCCCTGTTTGTTCAAGTTAAGTAGTCAAGTAGTTGAATATGTACCACTATCTGCCCACCTATGAAGGGCGTTCTTTGAGAAATCAACTATTCAACTGAGAAATGAGCCTTCGTTTATTAATTTGTCAATCTATTTAGAAGGAAATGACGTTAAATGGATAAGCACTGAATCGTTAATGTGATTCCATGGACAGAAAAACTGCCTACTTCCTATGAGTTCACATTTAGGTACACGGTGCATAACCATATTTCATGACTGTAGCGGAAAATGAAGAGCATGACACCCACATAGGAAGTTAATTAAGGGATCTTACTTTCTACTAGACAACATCATTTTCCTTCTGTGGAGGTGAACACATTGTACTGCTCCAGAAGCAAGCAGGACGGTCCAGGACCCCATTCTTGTGTTTTAAAAAGGTGTGGTCCACCACCTAGTCACTGAGGTGAAAGTAAAGAGAAATGAGCTGGACGGAATATCTTTCCTCATCATCTTCAGGGTGTAACTATATGAGGCCCTTCAACATTGTCCTTGAGAAAGAAAGATAAGTGGGGCCACACAATCACCCTTGTATGTGTGCTCAATGACCTTACAAAAGCACATTGCGGAGGAGCAGAGATGGAAGCTTGCTTCATTGCAGACGATGCAAAATCTGTAAATGGATTGATACTTCAGGGCTAAAAGCCAAAGGTATAGGATATTTAGATCAGCTAAAATATTATACTTTGAGGTAGCAACCTAAGTCTGAAGCAGCCAAGTGAAAAGTGGTGCACCGTGCATTTACGTCAAACCCATTGTGAGGAGTAGCTACAGATGGAAGGAGAGGTATCTAAAGTGATCACACAGATTAAAAATGAAGCACTGATTAAACTGGATAGCTTCAATCTGGAAATAAAATAAAATATGACAATATATTGGGGGAACAAAGGATTAACTAGTGGTTAAATGGAAAAGCAGAAACACCCAAAAAGGGGGACTGGGAGATACCACTGCACATTTCACCTCTGAGGCTTGAATTCGAGTATAGTGTGACATTTGGGTTATGGAGGGTGAAATCTTCAGGAGAATAATGATAGAATAAAGAAGGATAAAGATAGAATGGAGCCGCCCAGAGACCGTCGAAAAGAATGATAAACAATTAAAAATGCAGTCCCCTTAAGGAAAGGAGTCACATAGTATATACATATATCCAGCGGAAAGATACGAAGGTATGAAGGACAAACTCCTAAAAGGAATATGCACATTTCCGGAGCAAACAAAAAAATACAATAAACTAAAACTAGCTATTGGGAAATTAGACCTGACGTGGCAGAAGGGAGCTTACTAGGGATAACATTAGATAATATATTTTTACAATATGGGTAGAGAATGCATGAAACAGTCTCTCAGATCAAGTAGTGGAAACACAAATGGTAAACGACTCAAACATGCAAGGGACACATACATGGATGCACTAGAAGTTACCAAGTAAAGATTCAAGCAAACACCATGTAAGAGGGTTGGTGTGCCTAGCTAGATTAGGCAAGGATAATGGTAAACTCCGCAGGCTGAAGCTCCTATCAAGTCCGAAGTTCCTAATGGTTACCAGCGGGCCCCAAACTCACATTCTCCTTCAGGGAAAACATAAGACTTGGAAGGCAGTGCTTCTATGATTGGGAACAGCTGGCCCTTCTCAGCATCAATGACCGGAACAGAACATGTGGCATTTATTAGCCTTTGAGATAGGCGCGTGATACCAGCTCGCTTGAAGTTTTTTTTACACATACAGCGCACGACGCAGGAGGGGTTGGCTTTGGTGCATCGGTAGCAAAGCTCCTCTGTGGCTCGGCCTCTCTCAGCCATTCCCCCTTACTCCTGCTGCTAGATACGAGGGAGCCTTCATGCTCGAAATCCTGGGCCTCTCTGGAGAGACTGTCAGCAGGTGGGCCAATTAAGATTGTAGTTTTGTCAAAAATGATGTGAGATAGAAAGGCTGGATTTGACTATCGAAACGCGGACCATGCAACAGGCAACAGAAAATGTATCACTGCCCTGTTTTTAAAGGCATGCCGTACTACGGCGGCCAGCGGAAATACTATTTTGGCCACCAGTTTTCAGCACGTGCATACGCAAGAAATGGGAATTGCCACATTTCTGAAAATCAGACAGCAAAATACTTCAGCTTTAGCAAAGTAATTCTCTTTTCATGGTGCAAGTGCATGTTATGAGGTTTCGTTGGGTGTTATTGCACATGAGGCACGGGTGCCATGCTGTAACCCACTTCTCACCTCTGCAGTATCATACTGGTCATTCATCTTGTGACATTGCGTAGGTACCGATGCAAACTCTCTTACCGTAATATATATTTAGGGCCACAGATGGATGCTGAGCCACAGAGCAGCACCGAGGCGGCCGCAGGAAGTGTGGCTGCGACCGGGAGTGCGGCCGCGACGGGAATGTGACCGCGACCGGGAGTTGTGTGCGTGCGCGAGCAGGAATAAAATGAAAAAAACGCGAGTGGTTCGCGCGTGCACAGGGATTGCGAGGGAAAGCCAGATGGCGCATCGCGCAAGCAAGAATAAAATGAAAACAAGCATTGGCCGCGCGGCCGTAAAAGTAACGCGGCCGCGCGGCCATGAAAGCAGAGTGACGCGATCTGTGCTGGGGAGGGGGAGGGAATTGAAGCGCAGAGAGAGGCACACAAGGCTTAATGAGTCTTGACAGAAACCCACATGAAGGCTGCGCGCGTGCACATGCACGCAAGCTTGAGGCCAGAAAAAGCCTCTGGTAGCACTTTTAAAAGCCTGTTTACAAAATTTCTCGCAGAGCAGCGCATGCGCTGGCTCAGTGAGACCTAAAAAGGTGCCTGCATCATGCGCATATGTCATGATTCATGTGCATGCATATGTCATGATGCATTTGTGTGCCTAAAAAATGTCATGTGCGTCATAACACCTTTTTTGTCTTTGTTCATGATGTACAGCACTGGCATTTTACAGATGCTGTACAGCGTGAACTAAAGGCACTTGGGGAACAAATAAGTGTCAAAGGTGAGATGTATTGATTTTGCCAATGCTTGTTGTTTTTCTCATGTTCGGAAATAAATGCATTCTGTGGGAAGTATCCTCACTGAGGAGTAGAAATCTAGGGTGTGTACTAGTCAAGTGGAAAGATTAGCCATTGTGCAGAGGCATTTCTGAAAAAAAGGCCCTACGTCTGCATCAAGCAGGCAGACAGGCGGTGCTGACTGTTGATGTGCACGCATCTCCAAATAGGGAAAGAGAGTGATGTAGAGGAAATCACATTTTATTTGTAGGGGTGCATTATAATCACATGCGTACAGCACACCCACATATAATCCCTTGTATTAACAGGAAGAGTTAGAATTTTTAAATGTATTAATATGAAACGTGATGTGGATAGGCAATTGGAAAGTAACATTGAGAAGTAACGTAGAAAGTGAATGTAACTAGCAGAAAACATTAATGTGAAGAACTTGTTTTGTGAAACTGACAATTAATCATGAACTAAAAATTTTTATTATTTGTGCCGCTTTACAGGTAGGTAAATCTGCTAATTGAAAGTGCCTTATTTTCTATGCAATTTCGTAAAGTTCCTATGATGCTTTCTTATGTTAACCAAACTTTGTAGGTCCTGAAATGAAATTCCCAGGAAACTCTTGCTTTAGAATTAACAGTTTGAATTTCATGTTAGCTAAAATAATGTCTTTGTTTTATTAGTCAGGCAAGGAGAGAAGAAGTTACAATTGTGTGGCCTGAGTCAATAAAGGAAGGTCATTGTGCTTCCAATAGGAGAAAGGCTGGGAATCTAGGACAAAATGTTGCAATAGAAGAACACCACTGTCCATGGAAAACTACCTTCCGGATTGTACCCAGAGCAGATAGCGTGATCTGCAATGAATCTTGGGAAAGCTACCTGCAATAATGTGACAATGGAATTAGGGAGAGTGGCCACTTCTTCTTTGCCTTGGAGAGAGAGCATCTTAGAGCAAGCTCTATCTTGGTAGCTGTGTGCTACATGACCCATTACTGTGGAGAGACTTCTTAGGAAGACTCCACAGGCTGACACCTTTTATCCTTCTTCCTGAGGATGCTTAAGTAGGGACATCACTTTAGTGTTAGCGTAGGGATAGATGAATGCTTTTCACTCATCAGTCCTCGATGCAGGAAAATTTGAACTCATGCTTTCTGATCCTCTGCATTCTGTTTCTTGAATTAATTGTTTTGCTTATGCTTCATCGTCTCAATTGGATACGCAAATTTGGCTTTATGCTAATTCTGATGTATTTCTACACTCTTATATCGAGGTGTCTCTATGTTCAGTTATTTTTGGCTTTGTAATAAATCAAACTAACCTTACTCTAGTTGTCTGTGGTTACTACATGTCCACAGGGACTATTGTTTAATTGATTGACTGAAATGACAAATTCTATCCCCTCTACGCCTTCATGCTGTGAAAAAGAACCATCAGGTTGTGACTCCAGGACACGTCTAGAACTTTCAACAACATTATTATGGAATTTAATCAAGGAAACCTCATCAAAAGGCAACAACCTGCAAGTCCCTTATGTGCCAACCTGGTCAAGAAGGAACCAACACAACACCAAAATGGCTAATGAATGAGACCCTAAAAATAAACTCTGCCCTGAAACCACTGATCCCACAAAAGCAATGCTAATGGTTCTAAACACAGTACATTAAAGAGAAAATAGTAATCGCACAAGAGGCTTGACAGGTAGGAGAAATTCCTTTGGAAGAAAATCTATAAGGCACAAAGGCTTGATTCTTCATCTTTGTACTCATTAATTGCGTCCAAAGAAAAAATACCTTTTGCCCTAGCAAGAATGAATCTGCTCTAATCCAAGGCACTAAAGTACTGGAGGAAACAGACCACAGGGAAGAGTTCCCCATATAACCTTGGTGGCCTTGGCTAAGATGATTCATTAGAGCACATACTCTTCTGTTGAATCGACCTTGAGGAACTAAGGAAGCAACACCTCTCGAAGACAATGAAAAAGAACCAATATAAGAAGCCAGGATATAAATAAGTAAATAAGTAATATAAGTAAAGACCAGTTATCAGAAAAGACTTGCAAAGAAAGCAGTAGTCCTAAAAAAGAGCCTAAGTGAAAGAGGTCACTGATCCCTGGTGTGAGACCAAGAGGAACGCATCCCAAAAGGCGGGAAGATGAATCAAGACATAACGAGAAGAAACACCAAGGCTTCGAAAGTGATAAACATGCAATTAACAATGCAGCACTGAGGATCCCAGTAAACTGTTCTATTTGCACTTGTTTTCCACTATTTAAATGGGCATAGGTCTTTCTATATCATTGTATTTGTAATCGATCAATTTACACAGGCCGTGAGTGAGCAGAAAATGAACACGTCAACCATCGCTGAGCCCCATCCCCTAACAAGGCAGTGGTTCAGCAAATAATCCCCTTTCCAATTTGTAAGAGGGGATCACTCAAGCCCACAGAGAAGAATTGGTTGTCGCCTTCGGGTCACTTACATTAGCATGTGGTGACCCACACAGGATCTGCTTAATGTCATTGTCCCGCCACTACCACAACTAGCTGTAGTCCAGGCTGTAAAGCAAACAGTCAGGCATCCATTCCCGCTGTTCCACGTACACTTTTTAAATGTCCCTTGTGCATTTTATCTTAATTAAGGTGCTAGACAGATAGCTGAAATACCTAAATAAATAAATATAAATACATTCAATTTTCAGGTTTTTTCCGCCAGGAAAACTCATTTTGCAGAAAAGGTATGAAGACAATTTCAGAAAATGCACAGGATGGAAGTCTTGCATCTTTACCCACGCCAGCAAACATACAACGTTAATGCAAATTTGTGGATAAAGATCAATTTCAAAGTAAACTATTGAATATTGAGGGGCGCCTTTATCATGAAATAGTGCCGCGCAGCAAGCAAAGTTGCTGCCCTGCATTGCGCTAGGTAGAGAGCGCATCACAGATCCATATTTAGACATATATGGCGCTGCCGCTCTCTCCTTTTATGGAGCGCAAACAGGCTGCTGAGTCCCACACACACACACACCTTTGCACCATAATGCAAAGGTGTAGACGTGAATGAATTCTAACTTAGGTTTTGTCCTGGAAGGGACCACAACACTGTACTTAGACTCATTTAAAAGCTGTTCACACATTGGATGTGTGCTATTCAGTGCAGTACACATGCAATGTGGGAAAAGTTAGGAGAAATTGAATCATTTCTCCATTTTAACTGCCTCGAAGAGGCATTGTTTTGTCACAAAGCCCCCTGCCTATTATTTTGAGTAGATAGGGCTTTGCATCAAAAACCATGAGTGATAGTATGGGAATGCCTGAGTACCAACAATGAACGCCCCCTTGACGCAAAGTAACATAAAACAGTACAAACTGCCATGTGCGTTACTCTTGGGACAACTTTCAAGAGCAAAAAAGTAGATTTCGGGTGACTCTGAAACTCCACATCGTCTTAATTTTCCTCCCTACTTGTATCAAATAAAAAGAGTTATTCGGTTACCATGGAAATGTGCACACATAGATATGTTTTAGATCAGTTGCTTGTCTAATTATATATTGGGAGGGGATCTAAATTCCCATTTCGAGCCGCTGGTCGGCCTCGTAGAGGGATTCCCCATGGAAGAAGAGTCCAGTTGGTCAGTACCCTCTGTTGTAGCACCCTCCCCAAAGGCATGGACGCCTGTAGCACTGCAGATTACTGCCCTTACCCTAAAGCATGGAATTAGAGCCTGCAATGGACGTATTAAGTCTGATGTACCAAGCAAAACGACGTATAACAGAGTGGGAAGAGAGTCCCGCTTGGACTATGCCCTTGTACAGATAGTGAACTGGTCTTCTATCTTGGACTTTAGGGTTATGGAGAGACTAGATAGTGATCATAACGCCCTTGAACTCGATCTTAGTCATCCCGGGCTAGAGGCCTCCATAACAACCTTTGAGGAGTTCAAACCTGAACTTCTATTAGATAATAACAGGAGAAGAATCAGGTGGGATAAACTAGCTACGAGCCAAGTGAAACTCTCGAAGCTCTACGCAGGTTTAATTCCTATTTTGGAAACAGTGGGAGATCTAGCCAACGATGTGGGCAATAAAGACCACCATGAGAAATTATATCAGGCTCATGAGGACCTTATAAAGGGAGCGGCCTCTGAGCTTTTTAGCAAGGTCCAGAATCAGAGGAGGGCCCAGCAACACAAGTCCTTATGGTACAATGCAGCCTGCAGGAAGGCAAAGGGAGAACTCCTCAGAAGCATCAAGGAGGGAACAGGCAGAGAGAAGCTGCGAGAAAGTAGACGGGCTTATAAAAAACTAGTCACCCATGCTAAAACCGAATGGGAGGAGAACCAGTGGGAGGAGCTCACCACTTCCCTCGCAATAAGAGACCACCGAATGTTTTGGAGAGTAGTAAATGGGGGGTCGGGGAACCTCCATTCGGCAATAGAGCCAAATATTGCAGCAGGGGTGTGGCAGGCACACTTCCAGTCTCTCTACAGTTCTGAGCTGGGAGAAACTAAGATTGACATCGGTACTGGATTGGCAGAGTATGACGGGGACTTGATAACAGTGGGGGAGGTGAAGGTAGCATTAATAGGACTTAAAGGTGGAAAGGCGCCAGGATTGGATGGCCTGCCCGGGGACCTGTTTAAGCAGGAGCCCGATGTTTGGGCCCCCTATCTGGCCGCTGTGTTTAATGGAGTTTTGCATGGCATGGAAATCCCGAGTACTTGGCTGGGGGCAGAGGTGGTTCCTATATTTAAAAAGGGCTCGCCCCTGCTCCCAGCCAACTATAGACCAATCAGCTTAATTGACGTGTCACAGAAGCTGTTTGGCAGGATACTGCTGAATCGGCTCCAGGACTGGGTGGAGGAAACGGGCGCCCTCAGTCCGTACCAGGCGGGATTTAGGAAGGGAGTTTCTACAGTGGATCAGGTTTTTCGTCTGAACGTTATCTATTGGAGGGCAGCGATATTGGAAGGTGGCAGTTTATACACCATATTTGTGGACCTGAGGGCCGCCTTTGACCTCGTGCCCAGAGGGAAACTCTGGAGTGTTCTGGCTGAGATGGGGGTCCCCCCAGATATCCTGATAATTTTAAAGAGATTGCATCATAATAACTATGCCCGGGTCAGGTGCGGGAAACTTGGGGAATTAACGGACAGATTCCCCGTTGACAGGGGGGTTAGACAGGGCTGTGTATTGGCACCGACCCTGTTCTGCCTCTTTGTCAACGGGGTAATCGCCCATCTCAATGGAACTGAATACACTGACGCCCCAAAATTGAATGGCAGCAGGGTGCCTGCAATCATGTTTGCAGATGACACCCTGCTGCTGCCCAAAACCCCTACGGGGATACAGAGGATCCTTGATTCTTTTGTGGCTTTCTGCACAGACAGGGGGTTAGAAATCAATGCTACCAAAACCAAGTTTATGGTCCTGAACCCAACCCTAAGATCACGCCCGAACCCCCTACTGGGAGCATCACGTTTAGAGAGAGTCTCCACCTTTGAATATCTAGGTGTAACGTTGAATGAAACCATGTCTTGGGGAAATCACCAGACTAGAGTTAATCTTAAATTAGTGCAGACCACTGGCGGCATTGCTCGGTTGATGAAAAGCTCCACATATCGACCGTTGGGGCCGCTTATCCAGATATACAAGGTACAGGCTAGAGGAGCTCTGATGTATGGGGTGGAACTGTGGGGTCATACAGCCTCCTGCAGCTTGTCTATAACTGAGAACAACTTCATTAGACAGATAGTAGCACTCCCGTCCAGCACTCCGCTCCTCCCCATGAGGATGGATCTGGGACTGAGACCAATAGCAGATGAACTAGGTCTCAGACCCATAGTCTTCTGGCGAAGGCTATGGAGCAGTGAAGAACTTTCTTCTTATAGGGCGGAACTGAGGGAGTTTCTAACCCACCCTAAAGCTCTACAGATCCCGTGGATAAAATATATAAAAAAGTCCTGTGTGAGACTGGGGCTCCCCGACCTGTGGTCGGATCCAGCTAACGCCTCACTAAGGATCCCACGAAGAGCTTTGGTCAATGCTTATCACAAGCAGAAATTATTTATGGCCCTAGACTGCAAGGATGAGGGGTCATTAACATTTGTATTCGCGCAAAGCAAGGACTCATACAGGCTGGAGAGGGTTCTGGACGCTATGTCTACTGTGTTGGCCAGGAAGCTATTTCTCCAATGGAGATATGGCACATTGCCTCTGCGATCTTACACCTGCTCC
Source organism: Triturus cristatus (assembly GCF_964204655.1). Classification (NCBI taxonomy): domain Eukaryota; kingdom Metazoa; phylum Chordata; class Amphibia; order Caudata; family Salamandridae; genus Triturus; species Triturus cristatus. Next base: position 257,766,215 of record NC_140586.1, read on the forward strand.
TGGGCAACACCGCCCTCTACCAAGCAATGCCCGGCATGTGTGTGTGCCGAGGAAAGCGATCTGCATGTGGTCTTGTTTTGTCCAACTTACAAGGCCGCCAGGAAATATTGGCTCCTACCACTCATTAGAAACCTTGGTTTTAGGGAGTACCTCCCGGTGTATAGAATTTTAAAAACTGACGTTTCAGGTCCAATTGTGTTTGCATTAGCCAAATTTCTTACTAATGTCTGGTATATTCGCACCCGTATTCTAAAGTCGCAGGCTCTCACCTAATTTTAAGTCAAAATTTTAATCGCATGGCCTTTTATCTGATGTGTTTCCTAATTATTTTTCCTTGATGGTTTTACATGTTTCATATGTGTTTCTTTTGTATATCTTTTATGGCCAAATTGGCCGAAATAAAGATTAAATATATATAATTATATATTGGTATACATGACTTTATGAATACAATAATTGAATTGCAGAAAAATATCATTTCAAAACAGCGACCTTAGTGGTCCCTCCCAGCAGGTGAATATTATGTATTGAATAGGACATAAGGGCCACGATTTACGAAACATTACTTTTTATTTTCTGAACATGTGCGATCATTTAAAAAGAAGAACATGTGGTGCGTGCCGTGCTCTGATTAAAAAAGGGCAGTTTTGTAGAATTAACCTGCGTCGGAAACCCATGAAAGAACTATAAGAAAAGCAAGTGCTTTGCCACCTTTTTGTATTTTTGCTTTTTGTATGTAAGTATCCAGCACACGCAGACATTTTTCATATGTGGGGTGTATAGCCCTTTTAAGGCTTCCCACAATACGCTGGTCCTCTTTGTTAATACTGAGCATGTGTGTTTGGCGCATTGGGCATTAATGTACAATGCACAGTTTCTTCATCACAGATGCAAATGTTTACCTAAACAATGCCCTTGGGCGCCTTTGCTGGTTTGCATCTCTCTTACACTAGGCAACGTGGTGCAAGAGCAATGCAAAACTTACATGTGATTTATGAAGCCACGAAAGGCCACTTAGAATGACCCTGAGTGGCTCCAAAAATCTGGAGTAAAGCAACTCAGTGCAAATCGCTGCGTTGACTTACCCTGCCCTGGGACGGCATTCCATGGGCATTGTGGTGGGTGTTCCCACGTAACTACCATGGTTTTTAACACATTCACAAATTTACCAGGACAGATAGACCTGGGAATGTGCCAAAATGATACGCCTTCCCAGGTGAGGGGTAACACGGAGAAATATCTTTATTTCTCCTCGATACTTCCTCTTTCTATGGATTCTGCAGCACACATAGAAAGAGGACTATGCGTCTCAGGATTGTTTTTGTGGAGGAAGGTGTTTCTTCTTTCACGAAAACAATCCTGCATGCAACGCAGGCACCCCTGCACCATGGTGCAAGGGTGCCTGCATTGGCGCTAGGCCACCAAAAGGGCGCCAGCAGAGGGGAAAAGTCCGGAATTCGCCGTAATGCCCTTAATATGGCGCATTCCTGCCCTTTCACTGTCACGCAGTGTGGTGCAGCAAGGTGACTGCTGTACTGTGCTGCGTGACATCCTCGCAAAAAAGCCCCCTGGTTTTTATCACATAATGTTTTCTCAAAAATATAACTGCATGAATGAATTGTATTTGCCCCCTTCTTTACCCTTACATTTTGTAAAACAGGTTAGGGGCATATTATCAAGCACGGCATTAAAATTATCGCCGCTTTAGCGGCAGAAAACTGACGCTAAAGCGCCGATAATGGGCTTGATAATATGCCGCAGAGAATTCCAATAGAAGCCCAGGTTCACACCAGAACATGGACTTCTATGGGAATTCTCTGCGGCATATTATCAAGCTCATTATCGCCGCTTTAGCGGCAGTTTGCTGCCGCTAAAGCGGCGATAATTTTAACGCCGTTTCTTGATAATATGCCCCCACGTTTCTTTTTTTATAATTAGATATGACTTTCTTCAACTTTTACAGTGAGCAGTTTGCAATTCACTTTCCAAGAGTTTCAGTGCAGAGTATGCGTTATGTTTTTGTTGGCGCTGTGAATGTCTGGAATGTGCCTTCCCTAATTTTCGACCTCTGCTACACTATATGTTTTTTAAGTGCTAAGAGCTTAACAGGTGGTGCTGGATAAATATCTGGCAAATCTAGCAAGGGAAGTGGTTATTTCTTTTGTCAAGCTGCAATCTGGAGCGGTGTTAAGTAAAACAAAAGGCATTTTCCCTGTCTAGCTGTGAACTTAAAATCACATAAGACTCAGACTGTATAACAACATCCCAAAATGGCAGAATCTTGGCCAGTCACAATTTGCAGCACACAGCCTTTGATCTGCGGTGTAGGCCTACTGAAAATTGCTCCTTTAAGCTTCGTGATGCAATTATTACTACATTAAGCACATTTGCGATTCTTTCTGGTTTTCATCAGTTGGATTTGTGAAGGTTTTAGCAAACTTGACAAGCAAAACACAACCGCAAATTTAACAAATGTGAGCGTGACATACTGGTGTAATGAAAACTGTAGATGGGTGATTCTATAATACTGAATTTTCCTTCCCTAAGTGTAATAAAAACAGTAGTAGGACTAATCATTACATGGAAATTGCTTTATCAAAATCTCAAGTAATAGCACATACTCTTTCAAACCTTATGATATCAAAGGGTTGACCCTTTGCTCTGTCCTTCACCCCTAAACATCCTTCTATTTGCTTCTGAGGGGCTATGGCAAGTAGTGAAAACCTAAGAACGGAAAGGTCTCCTATAAGCATATTTATTTTCTGCTGTCGTGATGCATAAGATAAGAGACAGCAAATGCGGTGTAAGGGTTACCAAATGCAGGCAGGGGGAGAAGTTTTCACTCATGACTACCCCTAATTGACTTCCATGCAATCTTTCTATTAGGTATACTTTGGCGCATAGTTGCACATAGGAGGGACACTCCTAAGGAAAAGTTCAAGTAACAAAGATAACTTATGCATGTGCAGATGTTTTGGTTTGTATGTTCTTTTTCCTTATCACTGTTTTTCATGAACTCAAGGCAATGGGGCATGATATCAGTGGTGGCCGGCACAGGTAAGAGCGGAGGGGTGGGCGGGTGGACTCGACAGATAAGAGGATAGGTAATAATAAATAAAAAAATAAAAAAAACACTTAACTTGTGATTGTGGCATTGTCGTAAGTGTTTTTTTTAATTTTTTATATTCAATATTACCTATCCCGTTGTCTATCAAGTTCCATCCGCCCACCCTGCCCGCCGCCACCACACTTTATCACCGCTCTTACCAGTGGCAGCCGCCACTGTTAAGCTTGCTTTTTTGGAAGGTCTCCTATGGAAACATTCTAAACTGCCTTCAAGGGTCAGCTTCAGGTGTACAGATTAAAAGTTTTGAAAGAAATCTATGCATGTATATCATACTTTTGAGGGGTTTCCTTTAAAGTTCAGCTCATCCAAAAAAATTGAGTTCCTGTACACGACTTTAGGTAAAGGTTCTAACATGACCAAGATTCATATGTTATGAAGGAAAGTTTTAGAACTTATCATTGATCTAAAAAGAGATCCATTCTCTACTGAGAAGTCATGATAAACAAAAGACATGGAAACAATGTTCTAGGTGTTTTAAAGGTGTGGTAGTGCCCTCTCTTTTGGTTGTCCCTTATGGAAACATATACTGCATACTTTACTGTATAGACAGCATGGCTCACCCACTGATTAAAGATGCAGGAGTAGGCACCAAAGTTGTTAGATGGTCTACCTTCTGCCTCCATGGCAGAGGTAAGAAAGTGCAAGGGCTCCCTCATTGCATGTAGTCCTCCAGAAGGATCACCTTTATTAACAGGTGTATTTAATATTTATGTGAACCCTCCAAAGGATATTCTGAGGAAATGATACTGTAGTTCTAGCCACTCACTGGTGACAGGAAGATTTTCGCATGGTTCGACAAAAGCAACTCATAAATGGACTTGCTCAATTTTGTCTAGGTAAGGATGAAGAAGAACTCTGCAGTTCAGTAGCAGTCAGTCTGTTCTCCTAATTGTTGGTTTTTAGGCCCAGATACAGAATATACTCCCTCAGATCTCATAGGTGCTTGGGCAAATCATTGAACCCAAAGAGAAAGTGAATATTCTAGGATGCTCTCTGGACGATATCCTCTTGATGAAATCCAAGGTTAAAACCACAGTACAACCAAGTTTTTTCACTGATACCTAAAAGTTATTCAATGTATTCCCTCTACATTCCGCATGGTGGTAGTTGTTTCAGTAGTGAACTCTAGTCCAGACTATGGAATTCCCCAATACTTGGGAATTACAAAGTCAAGCTTGAATTTCTTCCAAAAGTCCAGAATAAGGAAGTTGACACGAAGGCTGGCTTAAATAAAAGGGATCATGTTTAAAGAGAAAGAAAAGCTCTTGTCATGCTGCCGTGGAGGTAAGGGTAAAATGTAAATGTCTCTGCATAGCATTCAAATGTAATAAAGGTATAGCCCCTAGGCATTTAATTGATGAAATCACATGATACAACCCCTTCAAAATGGTATCAGTGAGAAGCAGAAATGTTCTAAACCAAATTAATCATAAACTAGCTACAGTGGCTGGTCGCAGGTGGAGATACTTTGGAATTTGCTGGTGGGTCAGTGTGCAACCTCATCAGACTGGAAACTGGCCTGATAAAATTTAATACAATTTTTTACCACTTATGGGTCTATTAGGATGGTGGGCGGAAAAGCACCCCGACTGCCATGGAAGCAGAAAACAACCACCCGCCGGCACCATGGAAAAACCGGCGGCCAAATTAGGATCAACCGCCAACAAGCACCGACCGTGGTGGAACGGGGCCAAGAAAAACTGCCCGTAGTGGGCGGAGATGGCCAAAATCCGTCCGTGGCGATCAGATCCTCAACGGAAAAACACCAACCCACCGCAAGTATAGCAGAGACACCGCACGGGAAATTAGGATATCCTCGGCGGTCCCGCGGTATGTACCGCTGTCTCCGACTGCCGCGGTCGCACAATGGGATGAATAGGAGAGCCAGCGGAAGAGCTGCAGCACAGCCACCGCTGCGGATGCACCGTGACAAATATGGCGGACGAAGCAAAAAATCCACAACAAGACCAAAAAGTAAACACAGCAAACTAGCCATGGCCCCCAAATACACAAAACACACCCCACTTACATAAACACATGGCAAAAGAGAAATATACAAATCCCAGACCAACACACCTGACAGCAATACCCCAATTCAACACACCCACATAGCTGAGTATAAAAACAGCTCCTTCCCTGACCACAATTCTTTGCAATACTCCATGAGAGAAGGGACACACCACCCAGCTGAAAGGAGAGGCAAACAACACAACATCACTGGCCACACCACACACAGCACCACCACCACTTTCACACCTGCACAACTGACCCCCCTGCACAACACACACCATACAAATCACAACCACACCCACCACTCACACTCCTGCACCCACAACCACTTTGCACACCACACACCATGGCCACACAGAAAAGGCCTAAATTCGCAGAGAGTGAGTTGACAGTCATGGTAGATGAGATAGTCAGAGTGGAACCACAGCGTTTCGGTAGCCTGGTCCAACAGTCACCATTAGCCACAAGGTCACTTATGTGGGCAAGGATAGTCCAAAGGGTCACTGCAGTAGGGACCACCCCAAGATCCAAAAGGGAGATCATGAAGGGGTGGCATGATCTGAAGAGGGTTGTCAAGGAGAGGAGGAGCAAGAACCGTGAGCTGGCTCGGAGGACTGGCGGGGACCCTCCCATTCCACAAAAAACATTCACACCATGGGTGGAGAAGGAGAAGTTGGGTAAGGAAATGTGAATATGTATGGGTGCAGATATTTATTTGAAATAACGGGGCATGAAGAACGTATGTGTGAAGATAACATCTGATGACATCAGGGTGTGTTTTCTAATAATGCAGATATTTGTTTGAAATAACGGGGCATGTAGAACGTATGTGTGAAGATAACATCTGATAACATCAGGGTGTGTTTTCTAATAATGCAAAATGATTATACATTCACCTTTGTGGGAGATATGATCATCACCAATACAGTGGTTTTAACTATGATGACGTTGATGGTGGTTTAACAAGTGATTTTCTTGGTTATGTTTTCTGGTTACGACGTGATATTGTGCACTACACCCGAATTGGGGTAATGTGAATGAATTTAATTCACTATGGCTCTAAAAGGTCGATTTAACAATATGATTGATCATGCATGACTTTGCGATGTGCACAAAGGCATGGATTGAAGCGGCGCCATAAGACTACTGTTGAAATTTGATGTTTTTCTTTGTCTGCTTTCTTTCTCTTCTTTTTCTTTCATTTTCTCCAAATAGGTGGAATTTTTTATGCTACAGAGGACAGGAGGATAAGTATTCTCCTAATTATGCATGTCTTTTGAAAAAAGAAGATTTGTGTGATTAACATCAACATTTTTGGTGTGTCTGGAAGGGAACAGCTATCTGTACCTTCAAATGTTTGAACTATACGTCAACATTTAAAAAAAACAGGGAGGGAAAGCTCTATTTTTGAGCTCTGACGAAAGCCCCTGACCATTTTTTGGCGATTTCAAGAGGGCTGAAACATGTTGGCAAACTCTTTAGGGTCTTAGGGCCATCAATTCCGAAGAGACCCGTTTTTTCATTTTTTAATATCCATTGCATCCCCGCAAATAAAGGGATACCTGGGGAAGCAATAGGATTTTTAATCTTAAAACCCCCCTGGCCTCTATCTTCTAAGAGCTCCCTGAAAGATGGTTGAGCCCACCCAGACCTTTAGGAGTCTGGGTGAACCCGATGATGAAGCATGACACCAATAGGGTGTGTGAGGGTTAATTAACAAAAGGATTTTTTCCTTCCTGCGACAGCGGAGTTTATCAAACAATAGGAGTGTTAGAGGCTTATAGAGCTATTCTGGGTTTGGATACAAGTGTGTGGAAAAAGGAGAAGGTGCTTGCCATACTGCATCCAGAGAGTCTCACAGGAGTAGCCGGGGGAGTGGAGGCTGGTAAGTACAAACAAATGACTACCAGCACTCTGTTATGTACTGTCTCACACAACTACAAAGCTACACCATCTAGGACAAATCCCATCCATCTGCACCAAACACTCACAATAACATGTCTCACAGATCCAACATTCACCCACTCCCATTCTCCCCAACTGTAGCTACCAACATTAGCATGGGGGCATGTGTACAGACAGACAGCACTACAACTTGAACCAGGCTCCCTGGCCCACACCTCAGCAGGATGGAACCCTCCCCCTCACACCCAGAAGCATTTGGAAGCCATTGAAGTACACCAAACAAACTTACAGGTAGGTAGCCATCTTCACAATGAGGGTGTTTGTGGGTGGAAGGCCAGCACTACAACTCCCACCATGCCCCCTGGCCCACACCTCAGCAGGATGGAGCCCTCCCCCTCACACCCTGAAGCATTTGGAAGCCATTGAAGTACACCAAACAAACTTACAGGTAGGTAGCCATCTTCACAGTGAGGGTGTTTGTGGGTGGGAGGCCTGTACCACCACTCCCACCATGCCTCCTGGCCACCACCTCAGCAGGATGGAGCCCTCCCCCTACCCCACCCAGAAGCAGTTGGAAGCCATTGCAGTACACCAAACAAACTTACAGGTAGGTAGCCATCTTCACAATGAGGGTGTTTGGGGGCGGATGCCTGTACCACCACTCCCACCATACCTCCTGGCCCACACCTCAGCAGGTTGGAGCCCTTCCCCCACCCCACCCAGAAGCATTTGGAAGCAATTTCTGTACAGCAAACAAACCTACAGGTAGGTAGCCATCTTCACAATGAGGGTGTTTGTGGGTAGAAGGCCAGCACTACAACTCCCACCATGCCCCCTGGCCCAAACCTCAGCAGGATGGAACCCTCCCCCCCACACCCAGAGGCAAGTATCAGCCATTACATTACCCTCATCAAACTTACAGGTAGGTAGCCATCTTCACAGTGAGGATGCTTGTGGGTGGGAGGCCTGTACCACCACTCCCACCATACCTCCTGGCCCACACCACAGCAGGATGGAGCCCTCCCCCCACCCCATCCAGAAGCAGGTGGAAGCCATTGCAGTACACCAAACAAACTTACAGGTAGGTAGCCATCTTCACAATGAGGGTGTTTGTGGGTGGAAGGCCAGCACTACCACTCCCACCATGCCCCCTGGCCCACACCTCTGCAAGATGGAACCCTCCCCCCCACGCCCAGAGGCAAGTGTCAGCCATTACAATACCCTCATCATACTTACAGGTAGGTAGCCATCTTCACAGTGAGGGTGTTTGTGGGTACGAGGCCTGTACCACCACTCCCACCATACCTCCTGGCCCACACCTCAGCAGGATGGATCCCCCCCACCCCATCCAGAAGCAGTTGGAAGCCATTGCAGTACACCAAACAAACTTACAGGTAGGTAGCCATCTTCACAGTGAGGGTGTCTGGGGGTGGGAGGCCTGTACCGCTACTCCCACCATGCCCCCTGGCCCACACCTCTGCATGATGGAGCCCTCCCCCCAACCCATCCAGAAGCATTTGGAAGCCACTGAAGTACACCAAACAAACTTAGAGGTAGGTAGCCATCTTCACAATGAGGGTGTTTGTGGGTGGGAGGCCAGCACTACAACTCCCACCATGCCCCCTGGCCCACACCTCAGCAGGATTAAGCCCTCCCCACCACACCCATAAGCAAGTCTCAGCCATTACATTACCCTCATAAAACTTACAGGTAGGTAGCCATCTTCACAGTGAGGGTGTTTGTGGGTGGGAGGCCAGCACCACCACTCCCACCATACACCCTGACCCACACCTCTGCAGGATGGAGCCCTCCCCCCCACACCCAGGGCAAAGTGTCAGCTATTACATTACCCTCATCAAACTTACAGGTAGGTAGCCATCTTCACAGTGAGGGTGTTAGTGGGTGGGAGGCGTGTACCACCACTCCCACCATACCTCCTGGCCCACACCTCAGCAGGATGTAGCTCTTCCCCACCCCACCCAGAAGCAATTGGAAGACATTGCAGTACACCAAACAAACTTACAGGTAGGTAGCCATCTTCACAATAAGGGTGTTTGTGGGTGGAAGGCCTGTACCACCACTCCCACCATACCTCCTGGCCCACACCTCAGTAGGATGGAGCCCTCCCCCCACCCCACCCAGAAGCATTTGGAAACCTTTGCAGTACACCAAACAAACTTACAGGTAGGTAGCCATCTTCACAACAAGGGTTTTTGTGGGTGGAAGGTCAGCACTGCAACTCCCACCATGCCCCCTGGCCCACATCTCTGCAGGATGGAGCCCTCCCCAGCACACCCAGGGGCAAGTGTCAGCAATTGCATTACCCTCATCAAACTTACAGGTAGGTAGCCATCTTCACAGTGAGGGTGTTTGTGGGTGGGAGGCCTGTACCACCACTCCCACCATTCCTCCTGGCCCACACCTCAGCAGGATGGAGCCCTCCCCCCCACCCCATCCAGAAGCAGTTGGAAGCCATTGCAGTACACCAAACAAACTTACAGGTAGGTAGCCATCTTCACAGTGAGAGTGTCCGGGGTGGGAGGCCTGTACCACTACTCCCACCATACCTCCTGGCCCACACCTTAGCAGGATGGAGCCCTCCCCCCACCCCATCCAGAAGCATTTGGAAGCCATTGCAATACACCAAACAAACTTACAGGTAGGTAGCCATCTTCATAGTGAGGGTGTTTGTGGGTGGGAGGCCAGCACTACAACTCCCACCCTGCCCCTTGGCCAACACCTCTGCATGATGGAGCCCTCCCCACCACACCCATAAGCAAGTCTCAGCCATTACATTACCCTCATCAAACTTACAGGTAGGTAGCCATCTTCACAATGAGGGTGTTTGTGGGTGGGAGGCCAGCACTACAACTCCCACCATACCCCCTGGCCCACACCTCAGCAGGATGGAGCCCTCCCCACCACACCCATAAGCAAGTCTCAGCCATTACATTACTCTCATCAAACTTACAGGTAAACTTACAGGTAGGTAGCCATATGAATCTGTCCTGTGACCCCACTGAGCAGGATGTAACCCGCCACCATGCACACACACATGTGTGACATCACAAACACAAATGTGGGCACATTACAGGTAAGTAGCCAGTACGTGCACCCACCGATTTGTCACAATTTAAATGCTGCCATATGACATCACCAGCCCTCTCATTGCACAAAAAGACACGCCTACCCCATTGCCAAACACAATGTGCACACAGGTATACTAAGGAAACTGTCACAGCTACCAAAGTGTGACACACCAATGCACAAGTAGAAGCAAGTCAGGGCACAATCATGCACAGCACCTATTTACATGTGCATCGCCATGGGGCAAGTGCAACAAGGACCATTTGCAAAATACAAAAGTATGTGTGGTGGTACAAATCAAGATATGCACATGACTGGACAAAGGTATGCAGGAGATGACAATGGCCAGTCCATGGCCAGATGTGATGCCTGCCAGGTCACCCAAATCAACAATGAGTCCTCAATTAAAAACATGTTGTGCCAGGCCCTAGATGGACACAAGTTCCTGTAATCATTAATTGTGCATGGGTCGCATGGTATGCTTTGACACCTCACACCATGGACAAGTATTGCCTGTACCACTGCATCATGTCAGAAAGCACAGTAGTGCACATAGTAAACAATGTGATGATCTGTCTATTGTACAGTGTTAAAAAAATTAATGACACACAGCTAATACTAGGCCTGGGCCAAAATTCTGTTCCGCTCGCGGAAATTGCGATAATTTGGCATTTTCGCGGTCCGCGGAAAGCGTGAAAATGTCAACATTTCCGCAATCCGCATTTTACCGATAATTTTTTTGTTGATCGCGCTGTAAAAAAATACATTCTCGCGTGCACGCGATCGCCTTACCTGAATCCCCGCGTTCGCCGCCAAGTTTTCCCGATCCGGTCGTGTTCACCACGAGATGTTGGATTGTTGGTAGCCATTTGCGCTGTCTCGCGACAGTTCGCGCCCGCATTAACGTCATTTGTCGCGCGATCACGTCATTTGTCGCGCGATCACTTCTTTCTTCTCGCGATCATGCTCCACGAGAGTATGAGAAGATTGAGATCTCGAACACGTCATTCTCCACCGCAAGCGAGAGCGTGAGGACGCGGGCACGTCATATCGAGCGGGCGGGACAAGTGAAAACAAGATGGCCGCGCCTGTGAGCAACCGCATGGGTAAGTTGGCGAGCAGCGATCACGCAAAAAATACCGCGAACAGGCAGGAAAAAAACTTCAGCGTCTTTGCGATATTTCCGGCGTGTTTGCGGAGATTTTCAACATTTTCACAATAGTTTGCGAAAGTGAATTTCGCAAATTCCGCCCACCGCAGCTAATACAAAGCTTGCCGGGTGCACTACAATGACCATTTCCCATCTGACCCACAGGTGGCCAAGAACTTACTGCAGAGGACAACACCAGCAGCCTACAGAGCCAGTCTCCCCCCCCCCGGTACATGGACTCTCAGATGTTGACTCCCAGGATTCCATGGACGATGAGCTCGGAGCCGGCCCATCTGGTGTGCCAGGGAGCAGCAGCAGTGAATGACACAAAGCTAATACAAAGCTTGCCAGGTGCACTACAACGACCATTTCCCATCTGACCCACAGGTGACCAAGAAATCACTGCAGAGGACAACACCAGCAACCTGCAGAGCCAGTCTACCCCCCCCCCCCTCCCGGTACATGGACTCTCAGATGTTGACTCCCAAGATTCCATGGACAAAGAGCTCGGAGCCGGCACATCTGGTGTGCCAAGAAGGAAGCTGCAGGTCCCAGGACCCCATCGTCCCCCCAACACATCTGTACCAACAACAACTTCACTGCAGACCCCTGCTGCATGCAACAACACTCCCTGTCCCAGAAGATGACCAGCACACACCACCGACGGAGGAGGGCAGGGAGAGGATGTGGGTGCCCACAGTGGTGAGGCAACAGGTCCGTGGCAGCACGGCAGGTGGGAGGGGCAGGGTCATCCACAGACACCAGGAGGCTGGGACCCAATCCCTGGAACACATCACTAGGGGTGGGCAGAATTTGCGAAATTAACTTTTGCAAATTATCGCGAAAATGCTGAAAATCTCCACAAACACGCCGGAAATATCGCGAGGACGCGGAAGTTTTTTCCCGCCTGTTCGCGATATTTTTTGCGTGATCGCGGGTCACCAACTTACCCATGCGGTTGCTCACGGGCGCGGCCATCTTCTTTTCACTTGTCCCGCCCTCTCGTGATGCTTACTTCCTGTTCCGGGTCGCACAATGCATGTTCGCTCCCGTTCGCGGTAGTTATTTCCTGTTCGCGACCGCTTTTACTTGATCGCGTTGCTTTTTGCTTGCTCGGGGACAAAATATCGCGCGAACTTGCGCACGTGGTCGCAATGGGCGCGGCCATCTTGTTTTTCACTCTATTGCATTTTTCTGGGGCCTGATTTGGAATCCTCCCAAAATCTTTTCAATCCTTTGTTTATAGCCACTTTTTTTTTATCTTTCTTACTTATTATTTCTCTAACTATTTTCCTGCTTCTATAGTTTTGTTTTTTGTCTACTTTTTTTTTGTTTTTTAGCTACTTTTTCTCTCTTTCTATTTCCTGTTATTTATTTCCTTTACTCCTTTATTTTTTTTACCTTTTCTTTCCAGCCCCGTCCCCAGAACCATGTCTAAGGGTAGGGCTGTTCGCCGTCGCAGCCAGAGCCGCGACCGCCTTCCTTGCGGAAGGCGGCGCCCACAAGGGGTGCAGGCACGGGCCTTATTAGGGGAGGTGGAGTTGGCTGCACTAATTTTCTTTTGTGCAGTGCCACCTCCCCTCAACCCTGGCAGCAGGTGGCAGGCCTGGGTCCGGGTACGGCCTCCGGGAGCATCGGCAGCGGTGGGGGAAGGTGCGCCGGGCAGTGTCGCACTTCTCTGGGGTCCGGCGCACCCAGGCGCAGCTGACGCACCGGTGGTCCGACATCCTGGACTGTGAGCAGGACCTGCTGGACCTGCTAGGAGTGGTGGTCCCGGGGCTTGGTGAGTACCTATTTAATTATTACAACTTTGTGTCTGTTCTTCTGCTCTGTGTTACATATTGCGAATATCTTTTTTTCCTTCCAACCAGCTAGAATGTTGCTGCTTACAATACATTCCAGGTTAATTACGTTTAAAAGTCTTCTGTGATTATGACACAGGTGCTCTTCTACGTTACTACTAATCTTACTTGTTTGCAGCTTTGCATTTGCGCTTGCTTAGCGTGATTCTTTACGAGTTTATTTTAGAGAAATTAAGTTACGTAATGCTACAGTGACTCTAGTCCACTCCTTTCTTTGTCCTGTCACTAATAGATAGGGGCGGATTGATACTTAGGTTTAGGTACTTTGTATGAGCTTCTAATTTGTTAGTGGCATGCGTGATGCCCCCTCACTCAGTTACGTGACGTGCTGCTGGTACGGCAGTCTTTATTAGAACCTTTTCTAGTTTGTTCAATGAGTGGTGGTAGGCTTAGCACTAGCAGATCAGCATCAATCAATCAACCCAAAATTTGGTGTATACAAAAAATGTAGTCATGTGTCCTCCATGATTTGACCATATGCATTGCTGAGGAATACAGTGGAAATGCATAATTAATGTACAATTGGCCTGCCTGGAATAGGTGGGCTAGGTTGGGTGGTACGTCGTACTTAGGCTTAGTTGTAACTTAGTATTCTGGAATCAGAATGGCAGACTGGATTACTGTTGATAAATAGTAACTTAAGTAGTCGAACTGCGAATCCCCCGATATTACTTGTTGACCAGATGAGATCGGTCAATTTAGTGATTGCAATTGTTGTTTACATAAGTGTTTTTTGACCGTTGTTGAAAAATATTGTATTTGTTTGACACCATCCATCAATGTTTGTCTCTTTCTTATATCTTTCCTGTTCATCAGCACCCAGGAGCAGACAGACAGGGAGTGGGCAGTCGGCGGGACAGTCAGAACACCACCAGGAGGACACCGCTGAGGGCTCCTCTGCTGGCCCCAGTAAGTCTTCTTGTTTTTAATAATATTTCTTATTTCATAACTTTTACTGCCCCATATTTTTCTCGAACTATTGTTTGTTTCCAAATGCTATTTTTTTACCACAAATTATCCTTCTATCTGTACGGTTTCAAAAATCTTATCCCTGCCTCCGCTATGATGACTCTCAGTACTACTACTACTACATACTATCAGTCTGTCTGTACTGTAGTAGCTAGTCTTGCCCAGTTGGCCAGTGCCACTCTTTATGTGAAAGGTTGTAATATAAAACTCATATATTCACCAGTAGCTCTAGCCATTGAGTCCAATCCTTTGGGTCGTCGTCTTGTACTACTTTTACTCTTATTGATCTTGAGTCTTTGTTAATCTTGAGGCTTTGAAAATTCACAGCAACAACAGGCCAACCAGATTTATTACTATTTTGATAGCATATAGGACATACTACTACTGTTGTAGGGAACTTGCACATACACAGACCTTTGCACAAGAAAATAGGATGTTGGTGATGGTAGGTTTGACCTTCCTCACACACCTCAATCAGAAATTCCGCACCCACCACAATTCCACTGCTTGACTATAGTACTGTCTTGTCATAACTATTAGGTCTTGGAACCCTCCCCCCAAGATACCCAACAAGTAGACAACCCAGAACATAACACACCCAACCTCTCAGTCGTGGAAGCAATGCACATGCACACCCTTACTTTAATTTGCTCACTCGTGTAAGTTAGTCCACACCAAATACCACCAAGTCTATGTAAGTTCAAAATGTTTATTTCAAATTGAGAAGCTCTGTACACTGTTTTATTATAAAATGTAGCACCAACTGGAAAATCAATAACATTAAAACAATATACATTGTTACACTTAAACAGTTGGGGATTAAATCATGATAACTGAACAGTGGTGGAAGGCAGCACCACCATCCCCTAGGAATTTAGTTTATATAAATTTATAAATGAAGATGTGAGTGAAGGGACCCCTCACCTTAGAAGAACCTAGTACTGGTAGTTGTTGCATCATTCAGAAGCTCTGGTTCGTAGAAGGGAATCTTCCGTCTGTAATGCGAAAAATGAAATGGTGTGCGTTAGTATATTGCAACTTGCAAGCATTTCTCAGCCGTGCCAAAAAGTGTAGCATTTATGGATAAGCAATATGGACTAACAGTAACAGTAGTACACCCATACTTCCTAAAAAAGTGGCTTGTTAATGTTTTTGTTGACAGCTTGTACGCAGCGCGTAGACTAGACAGTAGCAGTGTGAGGCAGGTCATGTGGGCTCAAAGGTGTCTTATACAAGAAGCTGCAAGGTAACGTCACATGTGCAAAAATAAAAGACACAAAGGTAAAATGGTAGCATGGCTAGGGCTAATTAAGCAAAGGCTACAATGATCATATATAACTATTAGTGTCTACTCTACTACTACCTGATTTGTACTAGTGATGTATGTTAGTATTAACTCATGTTTCAACCTTGCTACTGATCAATAGGGGGGAGGTGTATATGACGCCTAATAAATGTGTAATGTTTTCTAGGCGCACTACCGACCACCATTGCCGGGGCCAGCGAAGGCGACGCGGAGGGCGAGGATGCGGCAGTTGCTGCAGATAGCAACGGAGCAGTAGGGGGGAGGGGCAGCACCAGTGGCAGGCGGTGGTAAGTTAGATTCATAATCCTTAACTATTGTTGAACTTGATAGTACACTCACTGCAAGGGTGTACTGTATGTATATGTATACTGTACAGTTGTGACTTAGGGCCCCATTAGGATGGTGGGCGTATTGCCCCCCCTGGGCCGGCTGGAATTCACTGCCGACACCGCAGGGGCAAACTTCCCGCCATCCCTGTAGAAAAAATTCAGACCCCCCACATGTCGACCAGGCGGAAAAGGGTTCAATATGGCGGTGGTGTCACTCTGAACACACCGCCAGCCATATAATCTGCATTTTGGAATGCCTTTGCGTGGGCATGCAGACATTGCAGGGTATGCTTGGGGGCCCCCATGGAGGTTACGTACCTATGCTATGGTACCCCCCCCGCCTTTCAAAGCAAAACGTGACAGGCTCCGTGCGGGGCCCGTCATGTTGTGCTTGCAAAAGCAGCACAACATGTATTTTTAGCATTGCTTTCGGCAACGCCAACCAGAATGTAAAAAAAATAGGATGCACCCGCCACTCTGCCGGGCGCATCATCCTAATTAATTGTCCCCACGGGACCCCCACCCTTTTTAGCGTGAGGATGGCGGGCGGACAAAGTACACCCGCTATCCGATGTCGTAACTAAGTATGAGTTGTTGGTGACATTTGAAGAGTGAACTAGAAGACTAGAATTCCCTTTAATTGGCATAGGAGCGGGAGTATTGAGTAACCAATGGCCTCATCTATCTGATTTCACCTCCGCTTTGAAGGTTTTATGGAGAAGAGCACCTGGTGCACTGTTCAACTAAAAAGTGAAAGACGGGTGGAAGGAAGAAGGACGGGCGAGATTTAAAATGTTATGTACTACTGTGTTTTATAGTGCTACTCTACCATGCCACTATGTGTATAAATAATTAACTTGTCTTACTGTTTTTCTAAGAGTATATTTTACAATTGTCTTGTTTTTTTCTTTTTGATACACAGCTACTCCGAAACAAAATCGAAAGGAGTTGGCCGCCAAGGCACGGCGCCGGAAGCTGGAGGCCATCCAGTGGGAATACCGGCGGCTGGTGGTCTTAGCCGAGGTGGAGGAGGAGACTGCGGCAGCAATTGTTGAAGCCTCCTCCAGTGCCCCGGGCCCCAGCCACCGCCCTCCAGCGGTACGGCGCCACCGTCTGGCGGCTGCCCGCCGCCACCGTAGTGCCATCTCCGGTGCCCCCCCCACTGTGGCTGTAACTGCTGCACCCTTAGACGCCGCGTCGCCTCTTTAGAGTGCCAGATGCGCCAGATGCGTGTCCTCCTTAAGTCCCGCCCCACCACTTAGTCCCTGTCATCCTGTTCTTCCCCTTTTTTAATTCTTGTTTGGGTGGGTGGGTGGGAACTTGTTTGGGCGTTACGGACTTTTTTCTCCTATGGACATTGGTTGGGGTTAGGGAGGGGGTGGGTCAGCTTTTGTGGGTTTTGTTTATTTTTGTTAGGGTAGATTAAATATATTTTTCTATGTTACATGCAATGTTGTTAATGTTTTGTAGGTGGGGTAACTGTTTTACATCACACTGTTTCCTTGCTGGTGCATGACCGCCCATAGCCTGTGTTTGATTTAAATAATTGGCTGCCTGTATAAGACACAAACAGATAGATGCGACACACCTCACTCATTGACTTGTCCTTCTAGTACTTTCAGTCTGTCCTCTAGTCTATTCATTCTTTGTACTGGTGTGTGAAAATGAAATCATTGACAACATGTCCATTATTAATTCAGCCTCCCCCAAACTTCTCTCTTACCGGTGCTTGATGTTTATGTTCAACTGTGGCACAGCACTGGCTGCATGGTGAAGATGGTTTCCTTTTTCATACATGCCATGATTGGGGTGGTGGTGGTGGTAGCATAGTAGTAGTAGTAGACACTGGCAGGGCGGCAGCATTTCCCAAAAAAATAAAGGAGACAGTCAATCGCCTTTGAGAGACCGTTAGAGGAGTAGTAGAATGAAGTACAGTACAGAACTTACCGAGCAACAATAATATGCTCAAATATTTGACAAAAAAACATAATGGTGGTTGGGATAGCCTATTAGACAGAGTTACAAACTATAGTTGTGTCGAGTCACTTGACTAGGCCTACAGCCTAACAGTTAGTGCTGTATGAGGAATGACAACAAACAAATCCAATAAATGCCGGCAATTCATGCTGAGGTATATGTTCCTTTGTTAAATAAAATAACCTCTGAAATATCCTACTCATGGGTGGGCAAGCAGAAGAAGATCATCGCTCTGCCTTGAAATTGAAGTAGTGTTGCTTTCACCACATCCGCCCCAGCAAGTGTGTGATTAAGTATTGGTGTACATTTAATTTTTAATTTAGTTACACCTCGACAATAAGTCACACAGCCCGGGGGAAGAGGGTTAGGGTTTGTTGAATGGATGGGAAGGGGGTTTTTGTGAAAGGTTTGACATAGAAAAACAGTATGCATACATAGACAAACAAACGACAATCATTGAAGATTACCATATCCATATGTTAAGGGAGAAAAAGGCAATGCATGCATGATGATGAGATACCCGGATTACATACACTTCTAGTTCTTGTTCTGTTCCGGCCTTAATACTTTTACAGATAGCAAATAGAAATTTTAAATATTGGTAGGGAAGAATCGTAAACACAGAGCAAACCTAATGATGATAATAACAACTCCAAGAACACACTGTTGTAAAGATTGTATACAAAATATT
Organism: Triturus cristatus; assembly: GCF_964204655.1. Classification (NCBI taxonomy): domain Eukaryota; kingdom Metazoa; phylum Chordata; class Amphibia; order Caudata; family Salamandridae; genus Triturus; species Triturus cristatus. The sequence continues at coordinate 257,784,628 of NC_140586.1, forward strand.
AATCAAATTATTTAAAAGAAGATAAAAGTGGATACTGTTACTGTATTATCCTGGTCAAAAATGTGGACTGGATTTGTATCTCGGCATTCCTCTTGCTCCTCTCGTCCATCAATCTTGGGTGTGTCGCCTCGCCACTCGCCACTGCCCGGCTGGGAAAAAAAAGGTGATTTATTGGTAAGGTAATTATGCATTGTAATGTTTTACAAAGTTTAGGGCAAGGCCCGGCCTGTAATTGTAGATGGAAGACCAAAGGGGATATTGAGAAAGAAAGTTAAAACAAATGCACAAGTTATGGTGTAGTGCAACAAGAACACTTTCCGAGGTGGCATGTATGCATCATCTCTACTACTCTAGTATGTTTCCAGCATTGACCTTCAACAGTAACAGGAGAGAGCAGGCCCACAGTGCTTAGCAGTAGCACATCCTACGTTAACACTTTAGAGTCCTTTTTTTTCTCTCAAAGAGTTGGACAAACGCAAAGCACATTATCCATTCCAAACATAGCATTTTACAGTTTCAGTTAGTAAAATCAATGCACTGCAGTCATCCCATCGCTACACTCTATTCCACTTCTACACAGACATTTGTGTCTGCTGTGGTTGTTGTTGACATGTTTACCTTTATGCTTTTCCGTTTTATGTCACTCATGAAACGTCCTCCTGACTTCATCATCATCTCTGATACTTTTACTGACTGACTGTGAAGATCGGCCTGCAGTATAAATAAAATTATTATGACACAACAAGAGTAGAAATATAAATATTACTGACTTGAGTCATTCTTTATTGTGTACAGAAAGATAGATTACTAGTACACTTTGACTTCACTTTGTGCACAACAAACAAACAACGAAAACACAAAGACCAATCGCTCAGAGTCAGGTGTCCAATGCATGCCAATAATTGTCATTACCTGTTCCTTCTCATCTTAAGTTAACGGGCCGTATATTTCGCCATCATCATGATGGACGGGTCTGTTGTGTCAATCATACTCATTGAGCAGATTGAGTGAGTCCCCTTCCTGTATTGAATTAAAAGCAATGTATCACCTAGCTGTAGGAGAAGTACAAATTTAATATTTGCAATAAGGCGACAATTGAATTTACTTTGAGTTAAGTTTAGTGTGTTCTGTAGAAAGTTGATTAGTGGCAGTGCACAATTACATAAATTCATGCACAACAAACACAACAAAATCTAAATTATTCAGTCTGCGACTCTGCTTCAAATGCATGGCATCAATCATTACCTGTTCCATCTTATTTTCAGTTAATGGTCAGTCTCTCTCGGCTCTGAAAGGAGGATAGCTATAGTAGTCATCTGATTCATGCTCCACTTCTTTTGGAAGGACTAGGAAAGTTTGAATTTGTTGTTACCATCATCCAATCATCATTCATGAGGGAAATGGAATTGAGCAGGAGATTCAGTATGATGGAGCGGAGGAGCTGGATTCGGAGGACTGTACTGTCAAATAGCAGACACCTGAAACTTGTATATTAAATTAGAAGAGTAGAAGACGGTGGTAATGGATTTGTTGTGATTCACAAGTTTATAACCGGAACGACAGACACATAAACAAAGGGGGAAAAAAGGGAGGAAGACAGTAACTGCGAGCCTAATTGTCAGGGAAGTATAGCTCGTCCTCAAACTCTGGTGGTTCAGCCAGTAGTAGGTAATCATATGACACAATACTTCCGTCACCTGAGCCGCTGTCCTCATCTTCCTCCATTGCTTCATGTATTGTGTAATTCGGTGGTATGAAGTGCTGATTCATTTTGATCACTGTTAACCTCTCCACGTTTTTTGGCGATAGACTGGTCCTTCTCAATGTTACAATGGAACCAGCAGCACTGAAAACACGTTCGGAAGAGACACTTGCGACAGGGCAAGCCAGATAGCTTATCGCCAGCCTGCTGAGCTGTGGCCATTCAGACCTTTTCCTATACCAATACTGCAATGGGTTTTGATCAATGTACACCTCTTTTGGGTAGTCCAGATAGGCCTGGACCATCCGCTCAATGTTCAGGGTTGCTGCTGGTAAGCTTTTGTGCTGTTTTTTCTGTGCATCAGCACTGTGCTTATTAAGGCCTAACTTTAGATACCAATCCTGTAATGATAATGATTGTACTCCAGTTATTGTTTCTGTGGTCGATAGTGATGGTGAGTGTTGTGATTGTGATACAAACGCACTGCCCTCAGCCGACGAAGTTGCACTTGATCCTGCATGGCCTGCTTCAGTACTTCTTGTGGGTTGATCTTGCGGGCTTTTAATTAGCTGCCGTTCGTTTTCCAACTTACTGGCTGCTTCAGCTTCACAACTTTTGTAGCGGACAACATCAATGTCGGAAAAAGCAAAGAATGTCTTCAGTGCAAATTTTGCATGTGGATCCAGAATTGTGGCACAAATGTAATGTTCTTGTGACAACATTTTATTTTGTATCCTTACATTTTCAGCTAAGCGCCGGGATAAGCTCTCCACCAAGTCATGGGCTTGCCTTCTGTCCTCTACACCTTTGTATGATTCAGACACATTATTCAGCTCATGCTCTAGCATTTGCAATAATGGGATAGCTTGGCCCATTGTACAGTCCTCCTTGCTGACTTCACGTGTGAAGACCTCAAAAGGACACAGCATCTCAGTCAGGCATTTAATTAGGGTCCATTGATCCATCTCAAGGTTCATGCCTTTAACACTAGCATCCCCGCTTCTGTTCCAGACATATTCATGGAGTGACCTGTACTGTTCGTACAGACGATCAAGCATGTAATACATTGAGTTCCAACGTGTTGCCACCTCCTGGATGAGTGCCTTGACTGGCATCCTTTGTTCACGTTGGATGATCCTCAGCTGCTTCCGAGCTTTGAAAGAATGGCTGAAATGAGTGCATATTCTTCGGCAGATGGCCAGTAAATTGCTGACTATGGTTTTATTTTTAAGAAAGTCTTGAACTATAATGTTTATGCAGTGCGCCAAACACGGAACCCTGAAATAGGAACCAAGTTCCATGGCCTTAAGTACATTACTGCCATTGTCTGTGGCAACAAAACCAATACCAAGCCCTCTGGGCCGCAGCCATTCCAAAACCTTGGTGCGGATTCAGCCGTATGAGATTTCTCCATGGCGAACATGGCTACAGTTGCATGTTTCTGAGTACCTTCAAAAATCGCAGCTGTGTCAACAACACCTTGTGCAGATAGCTTATCTCTAACCCCAACAAAAGCGATCCAGTGTGCAGTGATGCACATGTAATCTGTGGCTTGGCAACTGGTCCACATGTCTGTTGTCAGGTTAATATTGTGCACAGCACTCTGCTGCAAAGCTTGTCCAACCAATTCCAGCACATCATGATGTAGTGCCGGAACAGCAATTCTTGCGAAATAGGAACGGCTGGGAACCTTCCATTTAGGGCAGATGGCAGACACAAATTCAAGGAAACCCACCCCTTCCACAAATGAAAAAGGAAGAAGGTCCAGCGCTAACATTTTAGCCAGCTTCGCATTGTACAATCGTGCCGTTGGGTGGTTGCGTTGGAACTGCCCCTCCAACCTAAACATGCTCTCAATGGTAGGCTGGATTACTTTCCTTTGTGGTGCAGTTTTCATTAACCCACTAAGGCTCAACGACACAGATTGTCTCATTGAGGTAATCGGTCGCCTTGGTGTCTCTCCCTGACTCTGAGTATGGCTCTTACTGTGGTGCCACTCTGATGTTACCGAGGAGGATGTGGGCGTTACCACTGCACTACTGGGGACAGGGCTAGAAATGCCTCCCTCTTCTTCACCTGCCACCACAATAATATTGCTCCCTGATTCATCCTGACCAACTTCAATGGGTTGAGTTTTTCTACTTTCTTTTAACTTAAGTAGGTGATCCTCCCACATGATAGTGTGGTGTATTCTTAGATGACTTGCTTGTCCTCCGGTACCATAGTTTGTACCAAGCTTACCACGCCGGACACCTTGATGACAAATTGAGCAGGTAGCAACGTTCTCCTCCTTGGTGCTAACAGCAAAGAAGTCCCAAACTGGGGAGGAGAACTTTCTGGCACTGCTGGATGTTCCACTTTCAACACCAGATGAACTGGAGGGGGTGCTTGAAATGTGACCCTGTGCACCTAGACTGTGACTTTTACTACCACTACCTACTGAGATGGTTGAGCTGGATGTAGGTCCCTGCCGGGCCTTGGAAAATATGGCAGCTGGAGGTAGTGGTGGTGTAACCTGTGTTGGTGATATCCGTGCTACATCCCGCTCAGTAGCAGCCTTTCTGGATAGGGTGAGAATGTTGGTCTCCAATCCCTTTGGGGCGGGAGTAATGTGCGTGATGACTGGCTCGTCTTCATCAACATCATCACCCCCCTCTTCTACATCTACCTCCATAACTCTAAGTTTTTCCTTTTCAGAAGCATTGTCTTGTGGCGTATATCACTCTCAGACTGAGCTGGTGGTAGCCAAGTGGCATCACGATCATCAGAAGCGGGGCTTGAAGAAGAAGATGATGGACTAAGCCTCCTTTTCCTTGCTGAAGGTCTGGAAGACAATAGATCTTCTGAATCAGTGGTTTCACTTTGCTCCACTTTGTCTGCAGGAAGCTCGATTTCCTGAAATGCCCCTACGTCAGGAGCAACAACTACTATGGTTGGCTGTTGCGGCGGCTGCTGCTTTTCTTGTTGCGGCGGCTGCTGCTGCTGTTCTTGTTGCGGTGGCTGCTGCTGCTGTTCTTGTTGCGGCGGCTGCTGCTGCTGTTCTTGTTGCGGCGGCTGCTGCTGTTCTTGTTGCAGCGGCTGCTGCTGTTCTTGTTGCGGCGGCTGCTGCTGTTCTTGCTGCGGCGGCTGCTGCTGTTCTTGTTGCGGCTGCACACTGATCTGCTGAGTTTGCGCCTGTGTTGAACTTGATTGTGTACTACTTTGCGGTAATGACATTTCTTCAACATCGCTGCTAGTTAGTAGACTGGCTACCTCTGCGACACTAAAGCCCTTGGGCCTAGGTTGGTGGGGTTGGACCGCTGTGCTGCTCCCAGCTTGGTTCCCGGACAACGCTGCTGCAGGCGTAACTTTTTTGGTGCCAAAAAAAACATTGGCCGGCACACCACCAGTGGTTAACGGCACTTCCTTTTTCTGTTCCTTCTTCCCACCGGCAACTTTCTTGGTACTGGACCTGGTACCTTTCTTTGGGGCCATCTTCTTCAGATGTCAGGCAGGATGCAGATGCACAACAAGTTCTGGTCACACGTGGACGTGATGCGCAGCAGGACTTCTGTCTGGCTGGCAGTACAACGGGTAGCCGGGTGATGCTGATGACACCTCCTACTCTGTCTTTTGTGCACCTAAAAGCAAATAAGCCAGGAGAAGAACATCAGTGAAATGTTGCGTTTGTTGTTGTGGTTCGGTTACTTAGTACTGTACTAGTGCAAACAATGTTATGTTATGTTATGTTAAAATATTTGTACCGCGCACTTTCACCATCGGTTTCTTGGCGCTGAATGACAAAAGACAGAGAGCCAGGATGAGATAATTAGCCGTATGCAGATTGGAAGAGCAGGGTTTTTAGGAGTCTACGGAAGCAGTCATACTTGGGGCAGATGCGAAGAGCAGAAGGCAGAGAGTTCCAGGTGGAGGGGGCCAAAACAGAAAAGGATAGGCCACCATGCTTTTTCCTTTTATACTTGGGGATCTCAAGGAGGTTGAGAGAAGAGGATCGGAGGGTTCTAGAAGGAGTGTAACGGGACAGGCTTGAGGAAATAAAGGCCGGGGCTGCGAGTGAGAGGGCCTTATAGGTGGAACATGCCATTTTGAAAATGCAGCGTTTGGAGATAGGAAGCCAATGAAGGCTGTGAAGGAGGGGAGTGACATGCTGGAATTTAGGCTGGTGAAAGATCAGGCGGGAGGCTTGATTCTGCACCAGCTGTAAACGGTGAAGATGACAGGCAGGGATGCCAGCGTACAGTAAGTTGGCGTAGTCGAGCCTGGAAGTGATAAGTGCCATAACAACTAAAGTCAGGGCTTCTTTGGTAAGAAACCTACTGATCTTACGGACCCGTCTAAGATGGAAGAAACAGGCTGAGGTGACCGAGTTGATTTGTGGCTTCATCGAAAGATCATCAGAGATAATCACCCCCAGGCTTTTGACTGAACGCACAGGAGCCGGTGCAGTCCCCAGAGATAAAGGCCAAAATGAGGAATTCCAAGGATGATTGGAGCTGCCTACCAAGACGAGCTCAGTCTTGGTAGGGTTCAACTTCAAGTGACTATGATACATCCATTCCGCAATGGACAACATAGTAAACTGGAAGTTAAGACAGGAGGAAGGGGAAGAGTCGATAGAAAAGATCAACTGAAGGTCGTCAGCATAGTTGAAAATTGTAACTGGCGAATTGCGGAGGGAAGCTAGGAGGGGTTGGAGGTACAAATTAAAAAGAAGAGGAGATAATGCGGAGCCCTGTGGGACGCCGCAAGTGAGGGAAGTGTAAGGGGCCGGGAAGGAGGAGAGATGGACGGACTGTGATCGCTGGTGAAGAAAGGATCTAAGCCAGTCAAGGGCCACTCCCTGGATTCCGGCATTGTGGACACGGTCGATCAAGATGGTATGATCGACCGTGTCAAAAGCCGCCGAGAGATCCAGAAGGACAAGGGCCTGAGAGGTGTTATTGTCGGCACCCTTCCTAAGGGTGTCCATGACTGCTACTATGACCGCCTCGGTGGAGTGGAGGGGTCTGAAGCCCGCCTGCTGAGAGTCCAAAAAACCAGATTCCTCTATGAATGAACTCAAACAGCGGGTAACATGGGTCTCCAAAATTTTTCCCAAGTAAGGAAGAAGGGAAATGGGTCTATAATTACTAAGTGTTAAGGGATCAGTGTTAGGTTTTTTTAAAATAGGAACGATGGATGCTTGCTTAAAGGAGAGAGGGACCTCCCCTGTAGCGAGAGAGTTATTGAGAAGAGCAAGGGGGGGGCCTGGACATGTGAGGAAGGCTTCTCTCAGGATCTGAGGGGGGCAGCAATCGTTAGGGGAACCCGATCTGACTTTAAGAAGGAGGGAAACGAATTCTTGTGAAGAGATGGGGGGAAACTTAGACAAGGAACTAGTGTTTTTTGGGGGAAGGAGAGGGGGAGTGGGAGATGCCGGGGCCGGAATGTTGTTTTTTATTGTGATGATTTTCTCTATGAAGTAAGAGTTAAGTGAGTCGCAGAGGGATTGAGTTGGCAGAGGCTGGGGGGTAACCCTATCCGGCAGGGATAACTCATTTACAACAGAAAAGATGGTTTTCGAATTGTTGTTGGAGTCCAAAATAAGTTTAGAATAATATGCCGTTTTGGCTGCCAGGATCGATAGTTTGTACGACTTCAACGCCTCAGTGTAGACTAATTTAAGCTGAGGGTCATAGTGGCGACGCCAGCGGCGTTCAAATTGCCGCAGGGCGAGTTTCTCCACTTTAAGTTGGTCCGTGAACCAGCGTTGAGCGTCGTGAGGGCGCTTAACTTTGATGTTCTTGAAAGGGGCTACTTTGTCGCTGGCCTGACGTAACCAAATATCGAGGTTGTCAGACTGAACTTTAAGTGTGGTCGAAGAGGTAGGTGCAGTAGAGGCTAGTGAGGCGTAGAATTCAGCTAGATTCGCTCGATTCCAGTTTCGGGCCCTAAAATTCTTGATACGGGGGGGGGACACCTAGTGTGTAAGTGAAGGACAAAGGAAATAAAATGATGATCAGACCAAGAACAGGGAAAAACTAAAGGGGGTGAGATGTCGAGGTCAGACATCCAGACCTGGTCTAGTATGTGACCTTTGTAGTGGGTAGGAGTGTGAATGTGTTGGGAGAGATTCATTCCTTTTAATAGGTCTGTGAATTCCAGCGATGATTGGCTTTCATGGATGTCCGAAGGCCAATAGTTAAAATCGCCAATTACCATAATATTAGCATGGCTAATTGCTAATTGGGCGATGGAGTCGCTGAAAAGTTTAGGAAAAAAGGGCATATGATCAGGCGGTCTGTAAACAAGAAGGCAAGTAAAAGATAACTTAGGAGAAGTAAATTTTAAAGCTAAGTAGTCAATATTGGGAATCGGGGTTACAGTAATCTCCGAAAAGATGTGGGTCGAGCGGATGATTGCCGCCACTCCACCACCGGATTTCCCTGCAGGCCGGTTAGCTTGTATGATGTAATATCCCGTAGGGATTGCTGCAAGGATATCAGGGGCCGAAGTTTCTGAGATCCAGGTTTCTGTTAGTAGGAGGACATCAATAGAGCTCTGATGCAGTAACTGAAAGATCTCAAGCTGATTGCAGATGAGTGAACGAGTGTTAAGGTAGTAAATGAGTAAAGAGGAGGTGGTCTGCTGTGTTGGGAGAGAAGGATTGGGGGGAGTACCAAGTATCGGACAATCAGAGGGAACAAAAATGTCACATGCCTGGGCCATACTAGCAGCGCGGGCAGGTATAGGTCCTGTAGATTTAAGTCTCAGGAGATCACAGGAGGAATATGAGTAAAATTGGGCATTATGGCAGGGCCCTGGGCCTGGTCGGCCGCGGACGGGCGCAGACGGGCTTGACTTGTGCGCGACTTCGGCGCGAAGACGGTGCTCCCGCTGCGCTCGTCCGCTGCGCTTCCTCCATACTACCAAACAAAAGATAGTCTAGCCATTTATGACTTTTTTTTTAACTAGGGCTATGTTATACTACTGTGTACAGCCACACACTACACTCTCGGGAAGGATAGGAAAGTTAATTATAACCACCAAAATAAAAATGTAATGGAAGTGGGGTGGACCCTATTTGCCAATAAATTATTTGAGCATCTCAGCATCCATGGAGCTGCTGCTGGCAAAGGGGTGGATGGATGGAAGCAGTAAGCTAAATAGCCAATAGGAAAACCATGCAGGCCTACGGCAAAAGCAGGATACTAATAACTCCCAGTCCAAACACAAAAAAAGGCCACCACCCACATGGACACTCACAAATCACAAACAAGCCGGGAGCCTGGGAAACACCCTGAGCTGACAAAAGGCCTATAACAGCCAGGTAAAGGATGCATGCTAAAGCACACTGCTCTGCCTTTTTAATGCAACAAAATGTAAATATGAACATTCACAGGCCCCAAAAAGGTCTGCAGGGTGCATGCATTGCACACCAACACACCAGTGACCAGACACATACAACAAAAGCATGTCTTTAAGACAACCAACATCAGAAAGGCCACCCCCAAAAAGCACACGTCCCCAACTCAATCCAATGCCATCCATGCCCTAAATGAAGTTTAAATTCAACAGACCACACAGAAAACACTTGATTAATAAAGCTGTGGCTACCTTCTCTGATCCTAGTGGATGAAAGCAGGCCTGTTGGCAGACAAGGCCAGGCAAGCTTGCAGGCCTAGGCTTCAAAATGGCCACCAGCCACATGGCCAGGCCCAACAACATCAGAAAGGCCACCCCCAAAAAGCACACTTCCCCAACTCAATCCAATGCCATCCATGCCCTAAATGAAGTCTAAATTCAACAGACCACACAGAAAACACTAGATTAATAAAGCTGTGGCTACCTGCTCTGATCCTAATGGATGAAAGCAGGCCTGTTGGCAGACAAGGCCAGGCAAGCTTGCAGGCCTAGGCTTCAAAATGGCCACCATCCACATGGCCAGGCCCAACAACATCAGAAAGGCCACCCCCAAAAAGCACACTTCCCCAACTCAATCCAATGCCATCCACGCCCTAAATGAAGTCTAAATTCAACAGACCACACAGAAAACACTTGATTAATAAAGCTGTGGCTACCTGCTCTGATCCTAGTGGATGAAAGCAGGCCTGTTGGCAGACAAGGCCAGGCAAGCTTGCAGGCCTAGGCTTCAAAATGGCCACCAGCCACATGGCCAGGCCCAACAACATGAGAAAGGCCACCCCCAAAAAGCACACTTCCCCAACTCAATCCAATGCCATCCATGACCTAAATGAAGTCTAAATTCAACAGACCACACAGAATACACTTGATTAATAAAGCTGTGGCTACCTGCTCTGATCCTAGTGGATGAAAGCAGGCCTGTTGGCAGACAAGGCCAGGCAAGCTTGCAGGCCTAGGCTTCAAAATGGCCACCAGCCACATGGCCAGGCCCAACCACATCCGAAAGGCCACCCCCAAAAAGCACACTTCCCCAACTCAATCCAATGCCATCCATGCCCTAAATGAAGTCTAAATTCAACAGACCACACAGAAAACACTTGATTAATAAAGCTGTGGCTACCTGCTCTGATCCTAGTGGATGAAAGCAGGCCGGTTGGCAGACAAGGCCAGGCAAGTTTGCAGGCCTAGGCTTCAAAATGGCCACCATCCACATGGCCAGGCCCAACAACATCAGAAAGGCCATCCCCAAAAAGCACACTTCCCCAACTCAATCCAATGCCATCCATGCCCTAAATGGAGTCTAAATTCAACAGACCACACAGAAAACACTTGATTAATAAAGCTGTGGCTACCTGCTCTGATCCTAGTGGATGAAAGCAGAAGAATGATGTGTTCGCGCAACAAATGACGTCATCGTGCGACAATGCGAGCGCAAACTGTTGCGAGACAGCGCAAAATGGCTACCAACAATCCAATATCTCGTGGAGAACGTGACCGGGTCAGGAAAACTTGTCAGCGAACGCAGGGATTCAGATAAGGCGATCGCGCGCACGCAAGAATGTATTTTCTTACAGCGCGAGCAAGAAACAAGTTATCGCTAAGCTGCGGAATGCGGAAATTTTGACATTTTCGCGCTTTCCGCGGAACGCGAAAATGCCAAATTATCGCAATTTCCGCGAACGGAACGGAATTTTGGCCCAGGCCTACACATCACCAGAGTCCTTGGTGCATACGAACAGGCCCAGGGACGAACGGGCCGGTCAGACGAACTGTTACACAAGGTCATCCTGCTGATGAGGTCCATTGACACCCGCATGGGACAAATAGTTGACCTCTTGGGCCAGAAAGTGGCGGTACTGAGGGACAGGCCTGCGCCACAAACAACACCTCCACCTCCCTCTGGTGGGCCACAGGATTACAGTTCACCATCCTCCCCTGCGCCCACATAGAGGGGTGAGTCCTCAGACCCCAGTGGCCCTGCAGCAGGGCCCCCCTGCCAAACGACGAAGGGGCCGTCCTAAGAAGACCCTGGGAGTATCTGGAGGCAAAGCACCTGCCAGACGCCAGTCACGGAGCCAGCCATGATGGCAACCCTCTTCACCACTGCATTGACTTTTTGGACTGTCCTTCCCCTCACTGCCTTGTGAATGACATCTGTCTGTTGGACTGGGTCACCACATCAATGTGCTGACTACTCAATTATCTCATTTACCACAACAGTAAACTCACTGCTCCACCCCCCCACAGTGGAAATGTACACTCCCCCTCGCATCTCACCACTGCAAATAAAATATCCTTACACACATGTTGTCGTGTCTGCTCCGTCTTTATTGCAGGATATACAGTCTTCAACATGATCACAACGTACCAGGGGCATGGGCTGTATGTAGGCAAGGAGAAGTTGTAGGCACCTAGGGAAACACAACAGAACTACTTTCACTGGTCTGGGTGTGGCATCACAGACATCACACAACCCCTACCATCAGGATAACCCAACATGCACACGTCACAATGGGCAACAAGTGTCAACATACACGTCCCGTAGATGTTCCCAAATGACCTGTCCCAGAAACAGTGCCAAACACCGCTAAGTCTACAACTGGCTGCTGCTACAATTCTCACATGCCCCTTCACGACAACAGCAATATCAGCAGACAATGGGTATGTTGCACATTGTCACCCACCTTCAAGTGAGGTAGCGGGTGATGAGCTGCTCACGCAGGTCAACACCTTCCTCCGCTCCACTGTCCTCATCACTGTACATGGGTTGGTTTGCAGGCTGGGGCCTTGGGTCCTCACCATCATCCAGGAGCAGGGGAATCTCCTTGCGAATGGCTAGGTTGTGGAGCATTCAGCATGCCACTACAATCTGACACACCTTCCCAGGCGAGTATGCCAGTGCACCTCCGGTCTTGTCCAGGCAGCGGAAACGTGACTTGAGCAGACCAAAAGTACGCTCCACCACACAACGTGTCCTCCCATGGGCCTCATTGTAGCGGACTTCATCCGGGGTCCTGGGATTCCTCAGTGGGCTCAGCAACCAGGTACGGTTGGGATATGCAGAGTCACCTAGGTATGACAAACACAAATAGACATTGCAATGTCATAGAGGCTGAGGGCAGCAGGTCACACACCCAGCACGCCACACGACTAGGCATACTCAACCACAATCCATGCACGCTCGGGAAGCAGATTAGCCATCAGCTGGGGCACAGTTCTGTTCCGCAGGATGTAGGAGTCATGGGCCGAGCCTGGGAATTTGGCACACACATGGGAGATGGTCATATCTGCCAGGTACACCACCTGCACATTGATGGAGTGGTAATGCTTACGATTGCGGTAAATGTGCTCACTTGCCTGTGGTGGCACAAGCCCGACATGGGTGCAATCAATGGCACCAACAACACTGGGGATGTGTCCAAGGGGATAGAAGTCTCCCTTCACAGCTGGCAATTCAGCACCCCTGGGGAAATGGATGTATCTGTCCTTGTATAGCATCATGGCGGACAGTACATCACGCAGCACCATGCTGAACATCGGTTGTGACATCCCACCAGTGCTGGCCACTGTCTCTTGGAATGATCCAGTGGCAAAAAAATGCAGGGCCGCCATCACCTTATAAGTAGGGGTGAAAGCTGTTGGATGTGTTCGGCGAGGCAGCAGGTGGGGCTCCAACAGATCACAAAGGGTTTTCAGGGTGGACCTGTCCAGACGGCATTTCCATATGATCGCAACATCCTCCATGTCCCCCCAGCACCGTCAAGTGACAAATCAAAATTGGCCTCCTATTTCAGATCACAGGGAACACTTGTCAATGTAATACATCATGAGATGTGCACAGCATATCACGTTCTGGATGACACAACGACAACAATGACTGACATTAATCTTGACTAACAGACCAGCTCACATGTAGGGACACTTTCATGTATACAAAGGCCACACCTGTCAACTTACACAAGACAAGTACTTCAAACACCACCTTGGTCAATGTGAATGCACATAGGGATATGGCCACATTTCAAATGGGCACGCCTGGGAGTATAGTATTCAGCATATGTGTAACTAATCAAACCCACTGTCTCATACCTAACTGCTGCGCCTGTCACACCTCAATGCGTCATTACAACCTGGCACACATCCACCACACAATGACCACAGTCGGCGCTGGAATGACGAATGTGTGCATGAGCAGACATGAGAGGCAATACAACGTAGTTCATCATTCATTGAGATGAGCATCGCTGTGATTGTCACTGCACCTCAACACATTGACATGTGTACACATTGTAGAGTCCAGAACAACACTGTCCTGCTTACACCAACATCAAATCCATAAGTGACATGTGACTGGGTACAGGCCAATCTACGAAACACACACACAAACATGGCATGTGTAGCCATCAGTGGAGTAAATAGAACATTGGCATCGTGTGCACGATGATGTTCCATTGACCAAGTTGGCACTGTGCCCTGTTGATGTTTGACAGATGGCCATTGCGATTGTATGGCACCCAAATCGTGGTAGCTACCGCCTGGCCCCGGCAGTGTGTCACCAGCACCCCCATTCACACAAGTGCGGTACTGATAGGTATGGAGACATGTGGAAATGGGGGTTGGCATGCTCCACTGCCTGAATGGCGTTGCCTCGTCTCAATGTATGGCACCCAAATCGCGGAAGCTACCGCCTGGCCCCGGCGGTGTGTCACCAGCACCCCCATTCACACAAGTGCGGTACTGATAGGCATGGAGACATGTGGAAATAGTGGTTGGTATGCTCTGCTACCTGAATGGCGGAGCCTCATGTCAATGTATGGCACCCAAATCGCGGAAACCACCACCTGGCCCCGGCGGTGTGTCACCAGCACCCCCATTCACACAAGTTCAGTACTGATAGGCATGGAGACATGTGGAAATGGCTAATGGCATGCTCTGCCATTAATATCGCGGTAGCGCACACCGGGCCCCAGCAGTGTGTCACCGCCATGGAACTTGCCCTAGAGCCAATGCGAAGCTCGATAGCGGTGGAATGATGCAATTTTGAAGATTGCGGTAGGCGTGCTCCACCACCGCAGATGCGGTCATTGGCTGCATTTGAAAGATGCACCATCGCGGTAGCGCACCCCGGGCCCCAGCGTTGTGTCACCACCATGGAGCATGCCCTTACAGCAAATGGGAGCCATGATTGCGGTGGCATGATGCAATTTTGAAGATCACGGTAGGCGTGCTCCGCCACTGCGGAGGCGGTCATTGGATGCATTTGAAAGAGGCAGACCTGGACCATCAATTGCTGCAGCTTGGCACCTTTGAAACATCCCCAGGGGGCCATATATGTGTGGGAGTGAGCATCACATTTCCACTGCTCCCAGTGCCTGCTGCCTGAGACCCCTCACCTGCTGCTGCTCCCAGAGCCTGCTGCCAGAGACCCCTCACTTGCTGCTGCCTCCAGGGACTGCTGACTGCGACCCCTCGCCTACTGCTGCTCCCAGAGACTTCTGCCTGAGACGCCTCCCCTGCTGCTGCCTCCAGGGACTGCTGCCTGAGACCCCTCACCTGCTGCTGCTCCCAGAGCCTGCTGCCTGAGACCCCTCACCTGCTGCTGCCTCCAGGGACTGCTGCCTGAGACCCCTCACCTGCTGCTGCTCCCAGAGCCTGCTGCCTGAGACCCCTCACCTGCTGCTGCTTCCAGAGCCTGCTGCCAGAGACCCCTCACCTGCTGCTGCCTCCAGGGACTGCTGCCTGAGACCACTCACCTGCTGCTGCCTCCAGAGACTGCTGCCTGAGACCCCTCACCACCCAATTCTGCTGCTGTTATCTCATGTCCACAGTGATGGCAAGGACAGAGAAGATCCGTGCCAGTCCCTTCATGAGCGGGGAGCTGGAGGTTCTGGTGGACGAGTTGCTCACACAGTACCCAAGGATATATGGTGCCCCAAATGCTGTGGTAAGTCTTCGACAGTGGTGGGGTAGGGCAGGGGGGCCACACATGTAGTTGGACTGATGCAGTATGTGCCTGGGAGTGTGGGGTAGTGTCATGCACTGCCTGACATGCTGTCTCCAGGGGGTGTGTGTACCCAATGCCACAGGTTTGCCTCCTTGCACATGTATGTATGAGTGACCTGTGTTGTGTTGTCAGCCATACAGTGACACAGAAGGTTGTTCATGCTGTAGTCAGGACAGTGATTGCTTGGCTGGATGGCTGTGTGTGCCCTGTAGTCCATCTCAGTGTGAGCCCAGCTGGCCTGCACAGTCCCCACCTACAAAGACAAGGACACCTCACTTAACTTACAGAGTATGACATCAGTCTTTTCACATTGCACTCCAGCTATGGGCCATCTCAGCACTGTAGTTTGCACACAACTGCCCTTGTGAATGGCATTTTGTATTTGTGAGATCATGTCCCTCAATGTGACCACCATGACACATTCATCTATCCACAGGACAGGGACATTAATGGCTGTGCAGTCTTGGACACAGTGAGTCCACCCCCAAACACAGGTTGACATGTGATGTATGTGTTGCTCAAGCCAACAATGGACTGGAGATGTGGGCTGGCTACATAGGTGTTTCAGTGCTGGCATCCTACATGTGCATGAGATGTGCAGGGACTGTGTTCCCCCTCACACCTGCATGCTTTATCATCAGCTTTTCCCATGAAGGTGTCCCATGTGAGCTGTACTATAGTCTCTGATTGACATATCGTTGGATATGTGATGATTTTGTATCTTGCTGCTATACTGATAGATGTCGGTACATGACACTGTGTCACTGATCATTTCCCCATCTTGTCTCCCATGCCTGCAGCTCAAGGTACACCAGTGTAAGGTGCGAGCTCTGGGGGTCTCAAACCGACGGCGCACCCACTGCCACAAGAGATGGGACGACATCAGCCGGCTGGCAAAGAATGTGGCGCAGATGTCCTTGGGGCTGCTTCCTCGCACTGGGCATTTGGCACGGCACAGCATGACACCACTAATGGGGTGCATCTTGGCGGTGACACAGCCTGAGCTGGATGCACGTTTGAAGGAGCATCAGCAGCAAGCCAGGGGTGAGCATTTGGGGAGTCTGACTTTGGCTGGGAGTGGCTGCATGTGTACAGAGCCTGTGCCAGCGCTGGCCTATGTGATGTTGGTAGTGTGATGCTGTGGCATGTAAGTGGCTGCTTGCCTGGGTGCCAGTAGCATGCATTTGACCTACCTGTACTTACAACAGTGATTTGGATGCTGTGCCTTCATATTACATTCTGGATTGTGCTCTTCTGCATTGGGGTAGTCTTGGGAATCCCATGGGAGGGAACGGCAGTGTGCCCGATCTGACTGTGCCTTCATCAATGCGTCCATTGCATGCACCCAGATTGGGGAGACCTACACATCTGACTACAATGTGTACCATTCTATTGTCCCCAAGGTACGACATGGTGGGTGGCATGGGCTAATGTCCATTGTGGACTGTCATGTTGTAGTCTGGATCTGTGTTGTCCCCTCCTGTTCCATCCAGATCTGTCATTGGCAACAAGTACTGTGCCCCATCATGTCCCTAGGTGTGCTCAGAGCTAGTTGTGTGTCTGTTTGAAAAGAAAGAAACAGAAATGGGCGCACTCCGTGTGTTAAACAATGTAGTTGAGTTAATCAGGTCGCAGGTGCAAAACGAGTATGTCCCCCTGGGTTGGGACTCAATGAAAATAAGGTAAGCACACTCCTGGAGGGGAGGGTGTCACTCGTTGCACTCAAAGAGAGAATCAATTCTCCTTGTCCAAAGATTTATTTCCAAACACTGAAACGGTGATTCAGAATTAATTAAATTTATTTGTAAAGTTCATCCAAAGATGTAGAATTATCATCATTCTATCAATCTCGACTCGTATATCAAATATTCAAATATTCATTGATCAAATGCCCAATGCATTTCGGGCCATTCGAGCCCTTCATCAGGGGCGGCACTGTGGAGGAGACAAGGGAGCAGCACTCATTTATCACATTATACATAGGTTTAAATATGCATGACAAATTAAAACATGACTTGTGTAACAAGGTACGGTAAACAATAAAGTTATTTAAATCGAAAGTGAAAAAACTGGTAGTCCAAATCAGCGTGTTCAAATAACAGCGGGTTTCCATTGAGTTACAAACCACCGGGTGTGTTAGCGTTAGTAAATGAATTCAAATAGTGCTACTGGCTCTGAAACACGTGGTAAGATTAAGGAATTTCTTAATAACGAACAAACATGCTATGTCCGAAGGTGGTGATGCTAAATGGGTGTGTGTTACAAAGGTCGTAGAGTCAATATCCATTAGATTAAAGATCGTGGGTCGCTGGGGTAAAGAGTGGGTCGGTAGGGAGCTCTCATCAAGCGGTCTCAGCGCGAATGGTAAAGCGTTCACTTACGTTCGAATCTTAGAATCAAAGTCCCATCACTTAGCAAGACGACGCTCACGGGTGCTGCGGCAGTAGTGAGGTTAGTGAATCGTAATCATGTGATCAGGGAACGTGACCATTTGAAAGGGAGTAAATTGCACGTATGCGTGAACTACAACGGTAGACATAGAAAATAAATTTGTAGTTCGTGGAACGGACAGAGAAAATTAAATCACCTGTGTGAGTAGGAGGAGTCCATGAAAGGGCTGAAAAAATGTAAATAAGTGAACGATATGGAAACACAAAATATCTCATGGAGAAAACGTGATAAATGAAGTAGGGGAACATGAAATAAATTGAATTAAAGGGAAACCTTGTCACTTCATGAAATTATAAATTGTAAGATAAGTTAACAGTGAATTCCAGAGGCAAATATTAAATACAATCATCAGCTCATCGATGTAGGAGGTCGGATTACAAGTAGCAGCCTAAATCATAACGTTCATTCAAACCCTTAGGCTGGGTAGAATTCAATTTGTGGATCCAATAAATTTCTCTCTGTAACAGAAATATGTTATTGTCTCGTCCTTTCAATATAGGAACCTGTTCAAGAATCAGGAAACGGAGTTGACATATGTTATGATGGTGTTCGTGAAAGTGAGTCGCAATGGGTGATTTGGCCTGTTGCGTTCTTATGTTGCTTTTATGTTCGTTTATTCGAATGCGGATTTTTCTTTCGGTTTTACCCACGTATGCAAGGCCACACGGGCATTTCAGTAGGTAAATGACATTTTGGCTGTTGCAGGTAGCACTGACTCTGAGCTTAATAGGGTAACCATGTAGTGGATGTTGGATTGTAGTTCCCTTAATGATGCAATTGCAGTTTCCACAATTGAGACAGGGTTGAGTACCTTTGTAAGGACTTATGGTAGAATCCCGAGTTTTGGAAAGGATTTGTTTAAGATTGCGTGATCGTTGATACGCAAATCTAGGAGGTGTCTCAAAAATGTTGTTGAAGTCCGCCTCAGTACTTAGCATGGGCCAGTATCTCAGTATAGTTTTCTTGATGGTAAAACTCTCGGTGGAGTATTTGGACACGAATGTCATTCTCTGTGGTGTGGACATCGGTCGTTTGGGTTGGAGGAGTGTCTGTCGGGAGAGTCTGTCTGTCTTCAGCACTGCTTTTTCCAGAATGTCACTCGGATATTTGCGTTGTTTGAATTTAGAAATGCACGTGTTTCTACTAGACTCATACAGTTCATTGGTACTGGAAATCCTTTTTAGTCGGAGCAATTGTGAATATGGCAGGTGATTTTTGAGTGATGGCTGGTGGAAACTATGAAAGTGAAGAAGGTTATTACGATCTGTTGATTTTGTGTACACTTGAGTGGTAAGATTACCTTGTTGGATGGTAATGCGAGTGTCCAGAAAAGTTATAGATTCTGTATTGGTAAGATGGGTGAATTCAATGCGTTGGTCGATGGTATTGAGCGTGGTAATGAGAGATTCCAGTTGTTGAATTGGACCATTCCACAAAAGAAAAATGTCATCTATGTACCTTTTGTAGAGGGTCAGGTGTTCAGTCCAGTCGTTGTTAGTTAAGATGTTATCCAATTCAAATCTGTGCATGTAGAGATTCGCGTACGATGGGGCAGCGCAATTTCCCATGGAAGTGCCTGAGCATTGGATGTAGAAAGTGTTAGACCATTCGAAGTAGCTGTGATACAAAGTGAAATGCATCAGTTCCATAAGGAACACTTTAAGATCATTGGGTTTATCTGTGTTGATCAAAAAAGATTCAATAGCTTCAATCCCTTTGTCATGTGGAATGGAGGTGTAAAGTGATTTCACGTCAATTGTACATAAGATGGTATCTGTAGTTATCGATCCGCGGATGGATTCCAAAATGTTAAGGAAGTCAGTGGTGTCCTTTATGTAGGTAGTCATAGATTGTACTGAAGCCTGAAGATGTTTATCCAAATATTTTCCAATGGGTTCATGGAGTGAATTGATGGTAGAAACAATAGGTCTGAACGGCGGTTTTGTGGCATGCTTAGGGATCTTAGGCAGCATGTAGATGTAGGGAGTAGATGGATTGGTTTTGATGAGATATTTTTTATCTTCTTCTGAAATAGTCCCTTGTTCAAGAGCGGTGTTAATGATGGTTTTGAGAATGTCAAGAAAGTTATTTGTAGGGTCAGTAGGTACGGGCATATATGTTCGTGCGTCCTTGACATGTTCATCCACACTTTCAACATAGAAGGTTGTATCCATGATTACTAGTGCCCCTCCTTTGTCAGCTTGGCGTATGGTAATTTCAGACCTGTTGGCTAGTGTATTTAGAATTTGTTCTTCTTTTTTTGTGATGTTTTTGAATTTGTTTTTATTGTGGTAACCAATTTTTGGGAGTTTTTTTAAGACGATTGTCTCGAAGGCATCAAGTACTTTATGACTAGTCGGTGCGTTGTAGGTACTTTTATTCCGAAGTCCTAACAAGGTGTTTTGTCTTGGAATATCCGGCAATTTCAGTATATTGTTGAAGTAGTGTTTGAGTCTGAGTACACGCAAAAACTTAAAGAGACTGATTTCAGTTTCCAATGCGTTTGAATGGTAGGTGGGAACAAAGGAAGTTCCTTTTTGTAGAGTCATAATTTCAAATTTGGTAAGATCATAACTAGAGATGTTGATCACAAGATTTTCTGGCTGCGTGTATTCTTCGCTACCGATTTTGTGTGTGTTTTTCCTCCTGGATCTTCTAGTGGTCTGGTGCCTGCCCCTAAAAAATGCGGTTGTCTAGGTACACTGGTGGTGGGTTCCTCGTTGGCTGCTGATTGTAGATCTCCTGTTTTGGTTGGTCTTTCTTTTGGCTGTGAGGTTGAGAAAGTTCTGGGAGCCCTGTCCCTGGAAGAAGAATCATCAGAAGACGTTGCATCTGTCTCAGATCTTTGTCCAGTTTGTTTGCGTTGATGTCTTTTGTAGGCGTAAGCCTCGGCCCAGGTGTATACCTCTCCTAATTTGTAATCCAAATTGTCGCGTTTGAATTTTCTTAGTTTTCTTTCGTTGATCTCTTTAGTATAGTCATCCAGTTGTTTATTAAGATCTGCTAAGGTGGCATTCCAATCTGTGTCTGACATTTTGTTAGAGATTTCTTGCCGAAGTTCATCAAGTTCTTTGTTGAGGTCTTCAAGTAGTATAGATAATTCTTCCACAATAAGTAGTATTAAATCCAAGGAGCATTTGTTGAGGATCGCTTCCCATTTTTCAGAAAAACGTGAATTGTTTTTACACAAGGTGGACTTTAGGGCAATTCTGAGTCCTCTTGGAATTCGCTGAACTTTATGGTATCGTATGAGAGTACTCGCGTGTAGTTTTTGGTTAATTGCTCGTTTAGACGTGTATAATAGTTGTTTGATGTTTGATTGAATGGATGTGATACTGGTGCTGGGTCCTGTGGTGTCCTCGAATAGTGCATAGATGCGTTGAGTTTCTTCGTTGGTATACATAAAGGTATTCGTTCTCCGGTCGGATATATTTTCAAATTCATCCATCGTGGTAGTGGTGCGCTTTCTGTGTTATTCAGGAAACGGGGTAATACACAATAAGAAAGAAACGATCACGCAATCTTAAACAAATCCTTTCCAAAACTCGGGATTCTACCATAAGTCCTTACAAAGGTACAAAGGTACTCAACCCTGTCTCAATTGTGGAAACTGCAATTGCATCATTAAGGGAACTACAATCCAACATCCACTACATGGTTACCCTATTAAGCTCAGAGTCAGTGCTACCTGCAACAGCCAAAATGTCATTTACCTACTGAAATGCCCGTGTGGCCTTGCATACGTGGGTAAAACCGAAAGAAATATCCGCATTCGAATAAACGAACATAAAAGCAACAGAAGAACGCAACAGGCCAAATCACCCATTGCGACTCACTTTCACGAACACCATCATAACATATGTCAACTCCGTTTCCTGATTCTTGAACAGGTTCCTATATTGAAAGGACGAGACAATAACATATTTCTGTTACAGAGAGAAATTTATTGGATCCACAAATTGAATTCTACCCAGCCTAAGGGTTTGAATGAACGTTATGATTTAGGCTGCTACTTGTAATCCGACCTCCTACATCGATGAGCTGATGATTGTATTTAATATGTACCTCTGGAATTCACTGTTAACTTATCTTACAATTTATAATTTCCTGAAGTGACAAGGTTTCCCTTTAATTCAATTTATTTCATGTTCCCCTACTTCATTTATCACGTTTTCTCCATGAGATATTTTGTGTTTCCATATCGTTCACTTATTTACATTTTTTCAGCCCTTTCATGGACTCCTCCTACTCACACAGGTGATTTAATTTTCTCTGTCCGTTCCACGAACTACAAATTTATTTTCTATGTCTACCGTTGTAGTTCACGCATACGTGCAATTTACTCCCTTTCAAATGGTCACGTTCCCTGATCACATGATTACGATTCACTAACCTCACTACTGCCGCAGCACCCGTGAGCGTCGTCTTGCTAAGTGATGGGACTTTGATTCTAAGATTCGAACGTAAGTGAACGCTTTACCATTCGCGCTGAGACCGCTTGATGAGAGCTCCCTACCGACCCACTCTTTACCCCAGCGACCCACGATCTTTAATCTAATGGATATTGACTCTACGACCTTTGTAACACACACCCATTTAGCATCACCACCTTCGGACATAGCATGTTTGTTCGTTATTAAGAAATTCCTTAATCTTACCACGTGTTTCAGAGCCAGTAGCACTATTTGAATTCATTTACTAACGCTAACACACCCGGTGGTTTGTAACTCAATGGAAACCCAATGTTATTTGAACACGCTGATTTGGACTACCAGTTTTTTCACTTTCGATTTAAATAACTTTATTGTTTACCGTACCTTGTTACACAAGTCATGTTTTAATTTGTCATGCATATTTAAACCTATGTATAATGTGATAAATGAGTGCTGCTCCCTTGTCTCCTCCACAGTGCCGCCCCTGATGAAGGGCTCGAATGGCCCGAAATGCATTGGGCATTTGATCAATGAATATTTGAATATTTGATATACGAGTCGAGATTGATAGAATGATGATAATTCTACATCTTTGGATGAACTTTACAAATAAATTTAATTAATTCTGAATCACCGTTTCAGTGTTTGGAAATAAATCTTTGGACAAGGAGAATTGATTCTCTCTTTGAGTGCAACGAGTGACACCCTCCCCTCCAGGAGTGTGCTTACCTTATTTTCATTGAGTCCCAACCCAGGGGGACATACTCGTTTTGCACCTGCGACCTGATTAACTCAACTACATTGTTTAACACACGGAGTGCGCCCATTTCTGTTTCTTTCTTATTGTGTATTACCCCGTTTCCTGAGTAACACAGAAAGCGCACCACTACCACGATGGATGAATTTGAAAATATATCCGACCGGAGAACGAATACCTTTATGTATACCAACGAAGAAACTCAACGCATCTATGCACTATTCGAGGACACCACAGGACCCAGCACCAGTATCACATCCATTCAATCAAACATCAAACAACTATTATACACGTCTAAACGAGCAATTAACCAAAAACTACACGCGAGTACTCTCATACGATACCATAAAGTTCAGCGAATTCCAAGAGGACTCAGAATTGCCCTAAAGTCCACCTTGTGTAAAAACAATTCACGTTTTTCTGAAAAATGGGAAGCGATCCTCAACAAATGCTCCTTGGATTTAATACTACTTATTGTGGAAGAATTATCTATACTACTTGAAGACCTCAACAAAGAACTTGATGAACTTCGGCAAGAAATCTCTAACAAAATGTCAGACACAGATTGGAATGCCACCTTAGCAGATCTTAATAAACAACTGGATGACTATACTAAAGAGATCAACGAAAGAAAACTAAGAAAATTCAAACGCGACAATTTGGATTACAAATTAGGAGAGGTATACACCTGGGCCGAGGCTTACGCCTACAAAAGACATCAACGCAAACAAACTGGACAAAGATCTGAGACAGATGCAACGTCTTCTGATGATTCTTCTTCCAGGGACAGGGCTCCCAGAACTTTCTCAACCTCACAGCCAAAAGAAAGACCAACTGAAACAGGAGATCTGCAATCAGCAGCCAACGAGGAACCCACCACCAGTGTACCTAGACAACCGCATTTTTTAGGGGCAGGCACCAGACCACTAGAAGATCCAGGAGGAAAAACACACACAAAATCGGTAGCGAAGAATACACGCAGCCAGAAAATCTTGTGATCAACATCTCTAGTTATGATCTTACCAAATTTGAAATTATGACTCTCCAAAAAGGAACTTCCTTTGTTCCCACCTACCATTCAAACGCATTGGAAACTGAAATCAGTCTCTTTAAGTTTTTGCGTGTACTCAGACTCAAACACTACTTCAACAATATACTGAAATTGCCGGATATTCCAAGACAAAACACCTTGTTAGGACTTCGGAATAAAAGTACCTACAACGCACCGACTAGTCATAAAGTACTTGACGCCTTCGAGACAATCGTCTTAAAAGAGCTCCAAAAAATTGGTTACCACAATAAAAACAAATTCAAAAACATCACAAAAAAAGAAGAACAAATTCTAAATACACTAGCCAACAGGTCTGAAATTACCATACGCCAAGCTGACAAAGGAGGGGCACTAGTAATCATGGATACAACCTTCTATGTTGAAAGTGTGGATGAACATGTCAAGGACGCACGAACATATATGCCCGTACCTACTGACCCTACAAATAACTTTCTTGACATTCTCAAAACCATCATTAACACCGCTCTTGAACAAGGGACTATTTCAGAAGAAGATAAAAAATATCTCATCAAAACCAATCCATCTACTCCCTACATCTACATGCTGCCTAAGATCCATAAGCATGCCACAAAACCTCCGTTCAGACCTATTGTTTCTACCATCAATTCACTCCATGAACCCATTGGAAAATATTTGGATAAACATCTTCAGGCTTCAGTACAATCTATGACTACCTACATAAAGGACACCACTGACTTCCTTAACATTTTGGAATCCATCCGCGGATCGATAACTACAGATATCATCTTATGTACAATCGACGTGAAATCACTTTACACCTCCATTCCACATGACAAAGGGATTGAAGCTATTGAATCTTTTTTGATCAACACAGATAAACCCAATGATCTTAAAGTGTTCCTTATGGAACTGATGCATTTCACTTTGTATCACAGCTACTTCGAATGGTCTAACACTTTCTACATCCAATGCTCAGGCACTTCCATGGGAAATTGCGCTGCCCCATCGTACGCGAATCTCTACATGCACAGATTTGAATTGGATAACATCTTAACTAACAACGACTGGACTGAACACCTGACCCTCTACAAAAGGTACATAGATGACATTTTTCTTTAGTGGAATGGTCCAATTCAACAACTGGAATCTCTCATTACCACGCTCAATACCATCGACCAACGCATTGAATTCACCCATCTTACCAATACAGAATCTATAACTTTTCTGGACACTTGCATTACCATCCAACAAGGTAATCTTACCACTCAAGTGTACACAAAACCAACAGATCGTAATAACCTTCTTCACTTTCATAGTTTCCACCAGCCATCACTCAAAAATCACCTGCCATATTCACAATTGCTCCTACTAAAAAGGATTTCCAGTACCAATGAACTGTATGAGTCTAGTAGAAACACGTGCATTTCTAAATTCAAACAACGCAAATATCCGAGTGACATTCTGGAAAAAGCAGTGCTGAAGACAGACAGACTCTCCCGACAGACACTCCTCCAACCCAAACGACCGATGTCCACACCACAGAGAATGACATTCGTGTCCAAATACTCCACCGAGAGTTTTACCATCAAGAAAACTATACTGAGATACTGGCCCATGCTAAGTACTGAGGCGGACTTCAACAACATTTTTGAGACACCTCCTAGATTTGCGTATCAACGATCACGCAATCTTAAACAAATCCTTTCCAAAACTCGGGATTCTACCATAAGTCCTTACAAAGGTACTCAACCCTGTCTCAATTGTGGAAACTGCAATTGCATCATTAAGGGAACTACAATCCAACATCCACTACATGGTTACCCTATTAAGCTCAGAGTCAGTGCTACCTGCAACAGCCAAAATGTCAGTTACCTACTGAAATGCCCGTGTGGCCTTGCATACGTGGGTAAAACCGAAAGAAAAATCCGCATTCGAATAAACGAACATAAAAGCAACATAAGAACGCAACAGGCCAAATCACCCATTGCGACTCACTTTCACGAACACCATCATAACATATGTCAACTCCGTTTCCTGATTCTTGAACAGGTTCCTATATTGAAAGGACGAGACAATAACAGATTTCTGTTACAGAGAGAAATTTATTGGATCCACAAATTGAATTCTACCCAGCCTAAGGGTTTGAATGAACGTTATGATTTAGGCTGCTACTTGTAATCCGACCTCCTACATCGATGAGCTGATGATTGTATTTAATATGTACCTCTGGAATTCACTGTTAACTTATCTTACAATTTATAATTTCCTGAAGTGACAAGGTTTCCCTTTAATTCAATTTATTTCATGTTCCCCTACTTCATTTATCACGTTTTCTCCATGAGATATTTTGTGTTTCCATATCGTTCACTTATTTACATTTTTTCAGCCCTTTCATAGACTCCTCCTACTCACACAGGTGATTTAATTTTCTCTGTCCGTTCCACGAACTACAAATTTATTTTCTATGTCTACCGTTGTAGTTCACGCATACGTGCAATTTACTCCCTTTCAAATGGTCACGTTCCCTGATCACATGATTACGATTCACTAACCTCACTACTGCCGCAGCACCCGTGAGCGTCGTCTTGCTAAGTGATGGGACTTTGATTCTAAGATTCGAACGTAAGTGAACGCTTTACCATTCGCGCTGAGACCGCTTGATGAGAGCTCCCTACCGACCCACTCTTTACCCCAGCGACCCACGATCTTTAATCTAATGGATATTGACTCTACGACCTTTGTAACACACACCCATTTAGCATCACCACCTTCGGACATAGCATGTTTGTTCGTTATTAAGAAATTCCTTAATCTTACCACGTGTTTCAGAGCCAGTAGCACTATTTGAATTCATTTACTAACGCTAACACACCCGGTGGTTTGTAACTCAATGGAAACCCGCTGTTATTTGAACACGCTGATTTGGACTACCAGTTTTTTCACTTTCGATTTAAATAACTTTATTGTTTACCGTACCTTGTTACACAAGTCATGTTTTAATTTGTCATGCATATTTAAACCTATGTATAATGTGATAAATGAGTGCTGCTCCCTTGTCTCCTCCACAGTGCCGCCCCTGATGAAGGGCTTGAATGGCCCGAAATGCATTGGGCATTTGATCAATGAATATTTGAATATTTGATATACGAGTCGAGATTGATAGAATGATGATAATTCTACATCTTTGGATGAACTTTACAAATAAATTTAATTAATTCTGAATCACCGTTTCAGTGTTTGGAAATAAATCTTTGGACAAGGAGAATTGATTCTCTCTTTGAGTGCAACGAGTGACACCCTCCCCTCCAGGAGTGTGCTTACCTTATTTTCTGTTTGAAAAGAGCCACAAGCAGGGTATTGTGCTGTGTGGTCATCACATGGCTCACACATGTATGAGTTTCCAGTTTCCACACACTGCTTGAGTCAATATAGTGAGTTGGCACGATGTTATTGCACATGTTGGTGTGCAATATGTAGATTTGGTCATCTTTTGTAATGCATTGCTTGCTCCAAGGTAGAATCACCAAACACCTCGACTCCCATTCCAAGCCCAGTGAAGCAGGGGCCGGAGGGCACTGTAGGGGTAACACCTAGTAAACAGGGGAAGGGGGGCAGAGGTGAACCCAGGCAAACAGTTCCGCTGGGTCCAGCACATCACCAGAGGGGCTGCCAGAGCCTGCACCTGCTGCAGCTGTGGTGGTGAGTGTGCCTGTTGTGCCCACACCACTTCCCATTGATCCGAAGTCAGGCAAGCCATTGAGGATCTCGAAGAAGTGGAAGGGCACCCATCCACAATCTCCCAGCCCCACCGTGTCTCCCGTCTGCATGACTCCACCTCCACGTGCCACTACACTACCTGGTCCAAGGAGCCCTCCGGCTTGCCAAGCCACTGATTGCTCTACCTCAGCTGGTCCGCTCTCTCCCCGGTCAAGTGCCCCGACAGTCCCCGAGACACAGCCAGCTCCCAGTCCGCCTGACAGCCAAGTCTGAGTGGTAGTCACCCTCACACACCTGTTTCTCACACAGGTGGGCCTGTACTGCACATTGTTGCCCCCTGACTGTGTTGCTGACCATGGAATGGTACAGTCGCACACATTCCCTGGGCAGCTTCTCATGGACTCACTCTGCACTTTGTCCTGCCCACTGGCCTTGTCGTTCACTGCTGTGTGCCCCCTGCCTGTGCAGCTTCTCATGGACTCACTCTGCACTTTGTCCTGCCCACTGGCCTTGTCGTTCACTGCTGTGTGCCCCCTGCCTGTGCAGCTTCTCATGGACTCACTCTGCACTTTGTCCTGGCCACTGGCCATATCGTTCACTGCTGTGTCCCCCCTGCCTGTGCAACTTCTCATGGACTCACTCTGCACTTTGTCCTGCCCACTGGCCTTGTCGTTCACTGCTAGGTGCCCCCCGCCTGTGCAGCTTCTCATGGACTCACTCTGCACCTTGGACTGCCCACTGGCCTTGTCGTTCACTGCTGTGTGCCCCCTGCCTGTGCAGCTTCTCATGGACTCACTCTGCACTTTGTCTTGGCCACTGGCCTTGTCGTTTACTGCTGTGTGCCCCCTGCCTGTGCAGCTTCTCATGGACTCACTCTGCACCTTGGACTGGCCACTGGCCTTGTCGTTCACTGCTGTGTGCCCCCTGCCTGTGAAGCTTCTCATGGACTCACTCTGCACTTTGTCCTGGCCACTGGCCTTGTCGTTCACTGCTGTGTGCCCCCTGCCTGTGCAGCTTCTCGTGGACTCACTCTGCACTTTGCCCTGCCCACTGGCCTTGTCGTTCACTGCTGTGTGCCCCCTGCCTGTGCAGCTTCTCATGGACTCACTCTGCACCTTGGACTGCCCACTGGCCTTGTCGTTCACTGCTGTGTGCCCCCTGCCTGTGCAGCTTCTCATGGACATGCTCTGCATCTTGTGCCTTGCTCTTCTCTTCTCATGGTACCTATCTGTGCAATATGTGAATAAAGACAGTTGCTCCTTTTGTCTATTTTGTCAGTGTCCTTACTGAATAAAGTTATTTTGCTGTGTGTATATGGTTTACTGTGCCACATGGTCTGTGTGCCACTTCAACATAGTCAATTTTTGGGATCACTTACTCTCTTTTTTCAGGGGTGACAGGGTCTTCAGTTCTTCTTGACCCAGATATTTGTGTGGGCAATAGTGTCAATTTACAGTGGATAGCAGTAGTCATTTACTTCATTAGTTCATGTTGGCTATATTGTCACATGTCAGGCTGGGGGCACTGCCAGCACAGAGTGGGTTTCTGCACACAGTATTGCAGACAGGCTGGCCAGGGTCATCATGTATGTGTGTTCTTCCTTTATGTGTGCCCAGTGGTGTATGTGTGTGGTCATCTTGTGATGGCCAGTCATCCTAGTCCCATGGCTTATTTTCCATTTGTGCTCTTGGATAGCCAGGTAGTGTGTAGTGTGAAGGGGGTGAGTTTGTGGGGAGTGTTGATGTGTACATGCCTCTGCACTGTCAACTACACACGTGTCACCCAGGAGTTGTGTGCCTGTTGTTTTGATTATTCATCCCTGTGGATGTGGTTGTATGCCCATGTGTGATTTGTATGTTGTGCACTGTGCAGTGTGTTGGTGTGTCCTTGCAGTTCTGTCTGACTCCTACTTGTTGTTTTTGTCACTTGTGTGTATGCAGAGAGTGTTACTGGCAAGTCAGTGTTGTGTTGTGTTGCACATCCATGTGTCTTGTTGCTGTTTGTGGAGAATGTGCAGACCTGCTGCTCCACACTGTCATTGTGGTTGTGTTTTCTCATGCATTGCTGTCACATGGTGCCTTCTTGCCTCCAGTGTAGCATGTTGTGTGTGTTGTCATTCCATCCCCTATCTCTGCTTCAGCTGCCTACCCATTGTGGGTCTGCACTCCCACTCCTGCCATGTCCCCTACTGACAAGCAGTACACTTCACTTTGGTGTCAGCTGTCCCCTTGGTTTATATGTGTGTGTGCCTCCCCATGACTTCATTTGTGACACTGTGCTTTGTGGTGCAGTTCTTTGGCCAGGGTCAATGTGTCACTCAGGGCATTTCCCCAATGGGTCATGTGTGATGTTCTGGTGCTGTTTGTCAGTCATGGTTGCTCCTATGCAGTTCAACTGTGTGTGCTGCCCAGTCCTCTGGTAAAGTTGTTTCCACCTTTGTGTCCCAGACTTGTGCATCTGTTGGGTGTTGTGTTGGATGTATGTGTGTTGGTTTTGTTATTGCTTCACTTCCTGGGTGTGCTGTTGTCTTTGTGCTGTGCTGTATGGTGTTGTGTGGGTTGCTGTTCTGTCACTGATGTCTGTGTGTGGCTGGTATGCTTGGTGTGCACACAAAGCTTGTTGTGCATGCAGTGCTGTGTGTGTATGTTGCATTGTGATTGCCTGGTGTGCATTCCCTGATGTCCTGCTGTGTTTGCTATGTGATTGTTCTGCCTGTGCATCTGTTTGTCTGCTGTGGCTGTGTTGTTCTGTGATGGTGCACTTCTTATGTGTGTTGTGGCATGTTGTCTGTGCATTGTTCCTGAGTGATGAGGTTATGCACTCCTGTTGTGTCTGTGTTCCCATTGCCTTTCCACAGTTTAGCTGCACAGGGCATGTCTGTTGTTGTTGTGGTTCTGTGTGTATTTCTGTTGGGTTATGTGTTTGTCTGTTGTATTTGTTTCGACATTTGTTGTGGCATCCCTGTGTGTGTGTGTGATGTTTGTGGCTGACCCCACGGTGTGTGGTTGTTTGTGTGTGTATTGACTGGCAAGTATTGCCAGCCTTCAGTATGTTTGGCACTGGTGTTGTGTGCTGCTGGTGTGAGGGGGGTATGTGAGTAGATTCTACTGGTGTTTGTCAGTCCTGAGGTGTATAGATCGGCCCAGTGTGTAGTGCTGCTGGTGTACTCCTGTGAAGTAGATGTATGGATGTGTGGCTGTTCATAGTTTGACTTCAGGGCCTTCCTTTCATCCGTGTGCCTATACGTGGTTTGCCTTGCTGTCTCCCTGTGTTGTTGCACTGAGCTGTCTGTGGTTTAAATTCACTCACTGTACCAGCCATGTGTGCTTTGATGGTGTGAGAGTGTTGTTCTCTGTTCCTTGTGTTGATGTGATGTACACATGCTTGTTGTGTGTCTCCATGGCCTTCCATTTGTGTGCAGCCCACTTTGGTTTCCCTGTTTGTTGTGCTTCATTGCTGTTGGCATGTGGGGTGTGTATGTGTCTGTGTGTCAGTCTGTGGTATGTATGTGTGACTGTGCAGGCTGTGTGTCCATTTGGATGTTGGTTCCTTGTATGTGTTCATTTGGTGCTTGTCCCCATTTTTATTTCCCTGAGTGTGGTGTGGTGGTGGTGTGTGTGTTTCCCTGGCTCTGTGCTGCTGTGCTGTGTGTTGTGTGTTACTGTGCAGACACTCCTGCAATGTCTGTCTCAATGATTGTTTGTTGTGTGGTGCAGAGTGTGTATTGACCTGGCTTGTTGTTGTGCATGGGGGGCCTGGAGGGACACATGGCATGTGCCTTCAGGCGTTTTGCTAGTGTGTGGTGGTTGTGGGTGTGGCCCTGTACTCTTTGTGTCATGCCCATTCCTGGCACTGCCTTCTGCATTGTGTGCATGCATTCTCTTGTGTTCGCCGCTGCGGTACCATGACCAGGACATTGCTGCCTGGTGGCGGTAGCTGTGTGTCCAGGATGCAGAGGGGTGACTTTGTGGCAGGTGGGTGATGTGTGGGTGCCCTTGTGGATGTGTCCCTGATCCGCCCCAGGGTGTCTGATGTGGATTTGGACCCTGTGTCTGCCCGTGTGTTGTGTGTTGTGTTTGTATTGTTGCATACCTGCGGTGGCGTCCGCGGTGGTCCATGATTTCCTGGTGATGTAGCAGGTGCAGCACCGGAAAGACGTGTAGAGCTGGGTCCATGGCGGTCGTGACCGGGACTCTGGTTTCGCGCTCCGCTGTCGAGCTTCCACCGTCTCTGGTTGGGCGGTATCTCCACTGCGGTGCGTCTGCTTGTTTGAGTCATCCTAATTTGTGGAGCGGGGCGGACGTCATTCCGAACGGTGGAGAGTCTCCATTGGCTCACACCACCGTGGTGGCGGGCGCACTTTGATGGCGGTGCACGTCGCACTGCGGCGGTCGGGAAATGGCCTATGTTTGGCCATACTTTTTTCCGCACCGCCAGCACCGCGGTGGTGCCACCGCCCGACATCCTAATGGGCCCCTAAGTGTTTTGAGCCTGCCTCTGTAAAGTAACCAATGACAGGCAACTAAGTTGTGTATGCCCCTTAAAATTATTAATTATAATAATGATAATAATGATGATAAAAGTAATAGTGATTCCAAAAAGAATAATCTATTCCTCTTGTGTCTATGTATGATGAATAGGTCCCTTATCACCAAAAACAATATTTTGACTCATTGCGAAAGATTAGTCTGGCTGTCAGTATATTTTTTCTACATCTCTTGGGGCCACATGCATCAACGAGAAAACTGCTCGCAAACGGGCAGATAAGCAGAATCTGCCCATTTGCGACCGGTATTTTTGCATTTGGGATGCATCATCCCAAATGCAAAAATCGCAAACTAAGGAATCTCTAAATAGCGATTCCTTAAATTGCAATTGCATTTAAGGAATCCCAAATTGAGATTCCTTAAATGCAATGCATTAAAGTGAAAAAAAGTGGTGATTTCGCTAATAGGGGGAGCAAATTACCAAGAAGTTGAACTTCATGGTAATTTGCAAAAACTTTGAAAAATGCACTTTTGTGCATTTTTCAAAGTTTCATGTTGCGCACACACATGCCCTTAGAGCATGTGTGTGTGCAACATATGTGCACAGATCAATTTCAGGGGTGCAATAGGGTGTCATTTTCACACCCTTGCACCCTTGAAATTGCATGAGCAATTTGCGAGTACCTACTGGTACTCGCAATTTGCTCATGCAGGGCCCGATTCACAGAACAAACTTAAGACAAAATCCTAAACTTAGTACCATATTGGTATTCACAGAATGCACTTACTACTTCTGGTATTCACAGAATGAACTTACTACTTTTGCGATTCACAGAATAAACTTACTACTTTTGCGATTCACAGAATGGATTTAAGACTACTAACTTTACGTCCGCACTCGGGCTGGAAATTCCGGCCCGGAGGCGGAGCTTCCGGCCCGGAGGCGGGGCTTCCGGCCCGGAGGCGGAGCTTCCGGTCCGGAGGTGGGGATTCCGGCCCAGAGGTGGAGCTCCGCCACTGGCCGGAATCCCCACCTCCGGGCCGGAAGCTCCGCCTCCGGGCCGGAAGCCCTGCCTCCGGCCCGGAAGCTCCGCCTCCGGGCCGGAAGCTCCGCCTCCGGGCCGAAATTTCCGGCCCGAGTGCGGACGTAAAGTTAGTAGTCTTAAATCCATTCTGTGAATAGCAAAAGTAGTAAGTTTATTCTGTGAATCGCAAAAGTAGTAAGTTCATTCTGTGAATACCAGAAGTAGTAAGTGCATTCTGTGAATACCAAAATGGTACTAAGTTTAGGATTTTGTCTTAAGTTTGTTCTGTGAATCGGGCCCGCAATCTCCAATTCATTCCTATGGGCCTGGAGGCCCATAGGAATGATTGGGACGGCATTCCTTAATTGCGACTCGCAATTTGCGAGTTGCAATTAAGGAATTTGTAGGAATCGCTATTTTTATAGCGATTCCTACATGCATAGGCTTTTGCAATTCCTTAATTGCGATTCCTTAAAAATCGCAATTTAGGAATCGCAAAAGTCTTTGTTGATGCATGTGCCAGTTGGTAAATTATAGTTATGAGCTTCAGAAGCGAAAATGAGGAAGAAATCTGGCATTATTACATTTTGCTGACTCTTGTAATCTGTTTAGGATGCAAAGGTGGGACATAGGCCTTGATCTCTTGGTTGATACTCAAAGTATTTAATGTTCATGAATAGCAGATTAGTGATTGGCTTGGGAATGGTACTCAACCCTACTAGCCTCCAGGATGCACTTGACTAGTGTGCAAACGTAGCAGATTTTGCCTGCTTGCTAGTGTACTTCCCAGTGCTTGACTAGAGGAGAGGAAGCAAGCAGTTGGGTAGATATGGTACTTACCAGTTGATGTATCTACAAGCTTGCCTCAGTGTGGACGTGTGGGTGGGGAATGGCAGGACCTAGGACAGGGGGAGTGATGATAGCTCTGAATGTACAGGATGATGATAATGATGACACATAACACACCATATCTAGCACATTTGTAATCTTGAAGTAGCATAGAGAAGTCAGTCCTGAACTTTCACAGCAACAACGGTTTGGTCACCCATACTGGCACACATCTAAAGCCATAAATTGTGGCAATGGTCAAAAATCTGACAGAATCCACTCTTGTTTCTCTCCAAGAATGTACAATACTTCACCATCATCATTATGATCACGTTTATTTTGGGTAATTTAACTGTAAAGCAACATAGCAAATACATCAAACATCAAGACTTTAGATACATCTGTAAAATTAATCTGAATTTATTCTCACATTAAGTGCTATATTATCAACAGAATAAAAGCTAATGAAACTACTAATCATTGTGTTATCAAATTCTGGATAGGGATTAAAAAATATCAAGTCATTGTATTTCAGTATTATATTTTGTTAACTATTACTTCCTAACTCATCCTTCTGCTAATTTTTACTATGGAATCTGACCAAAATATTATTACGTGTCCTCCTTAACCCCTTCGCTGCTGCGGACATTCCGCTGCAGCGCTGGGGGGGGGGCAGGGGGGCAGCGCGGTGGGCCTGTGCTCAT
Organism: Triturus cristatus; assembly: GCF_964204655.1. Classification (NCBI taxonomy): domain Eukaryota; kingdom Metazoa; phylum Chordata; class Amphibia; order Caudata; family Salamandridae; genus Triturus; species Triturus cristatus. The sequence goes on from NC_140586.1 coordinate 257,819,173, forward strand.
GACGGAGCCGCTCCGTCATGAGCCACAGTTGAGCTGTGCTCATGACGGAACGGTTCCGTCATGACTCCGCCCATTTGCGTTGTCGCCCCGCACAGGCGGGGAAACAGCGCCGCGCAGGCGGAGCGGCCGCCGACAGGATTGTCATGACGGAACCGTTCCGTCATGAGCACACGGCAACCGTGGCTCATGACGGAACGGTTCCGTCATGAGCAGGGAAGGGGTTAAGTGTTCTTTAGTGGAACAACAATACTAAAATGAGTGGAGTCAATTTACCCAAAACCCAAGGTGTCAAGTCACATATATTCCTCCCACCCTGGAATGGAGTCACAGAACCGTTTATTCAGTTATAAGTGGACTGGTGGACTCATTCAAGCACAACATTTAGGGGCTTGTTTACAAACCCCTTGCAACACTTTTGCGGCACCGTGCATCACTTTTTACAATGCAGCGGCTGCGTAAACAATGCGCCAGGTTGCGCCCTATTTACAAAGTGGCGCATCTAGGCAGATGCATCACCTTGTAAACCCCTACGCCACATTATACCTGCGTCAGGTATAATGTTTGCAAGGTGGGCATTCCCACGCCAGAAAGCCTCATAGAAGTGACACAGTGAAATGTACAAGATTTCACTGCGCCACTTCTAGGACGGCTCTGCATCAAAACCTTACGCCTGCTTGGAGCAGGCGTGAGGAGTGACACAGTGCAATATGAATAGGCCTCCCCCATGCGTTGCTGGAGTCACATCAGGCTTACAACACAACTCCAGCAATGCAAGGGTTTTAAGCCGACAGATACGTCCGAATTTCTGATGCATCTGTCAATCCTTGCACCATGGTGTGCCGTATTGTAAATATGGCGCATCCATGGTGGCGCAATGGTTTCTCTTGCAAGACGCTTTAACGCAGCGATGCATCAGTTTCTTGTAAATAAGCCCCTTAGTTTCTTTTACTGTCATTTATATTTGTGGCTTACCTTGCCAATCGATGGTAGAGCCCTGAAAATAAACATAAAACTAGAACAATATTCTGTTATACCATAAGGAAATTGACAAGAAGGGATAGATTTCAGACACTTAAGCCAAATACTTGTTAAATAAAACAATGTTATCTCTTTTCAAAATGCCCAAAAGACTGAGGCAATTCTGATAGATGGAGAAAAAGGAATCAAGTGTTTGGGAATAGCAAACAAAATCACCTGACTGAAAGTGCAGGATTTCTTGAGGGATCTTGAGTCAGTCCAAGTTTTCACTGCAACTGATTTACATACCTCTAGAGTTCTGAAGCTTTCCAGGTTAATATGAGGACTGATGCAGGATGGAGCTTTGCAAATAAGACAGGTCAGCCTAAACTGGATAGGGGCTAACTGGCATCCAATGTAGAGATTTTGGTGTGGGATTAAAATATTTAATCTTATTGCCAGAAATTAGGCTGGCAGAAGAATGTAACATAGCTAACTATAACTTGCACCCCCCTTGCACTGCTTATGACCTCACATACTACATCACTCATGACATGTTATTTGACATAATTTATGACATCACTGATGACATCTCATATGACCGATGACCAGAGGGACCAGCTCTCTATGCTTCTCCCTCCGGGCGGGAGCAATATCAGTTGTGTTTGAACAAAAGTCTGCTCCCAGCCGGCAGGAGCATTTTTAAATCTCCTGCCAGCCGGGAGCAGATTTAGGGCTTGATTTAGATCTTGGAGGATGGGTTACTCTGTCATTACGGTGATGGATTTCCCATCAGCCGATATATAAACCCTATTATATCCTATGGGATGTATATTTCGGAGGACAGGATATCTTTCATCGTTCTGACTAAGTAACCCATCCACCAAGATTTAAATCAAGTCCTTAGTGTTTGCTCCAGTTTGGCAGGATATTTAAAAATACTTCTGCCAGATAGGAGCAAACACGTTTCCCTGCCAGCTGTAGTGCAGGCAGGGAAGCTACTGTTTCCTAGAGGTGGGTCCCTGGGGCCATTAAAAGCCCAGGGAGGGGTGTCACGTGGCATTCCCCCCTTTAATTAAAGTTACAACCCTGGGAATGGGGTCCCCAAGACCTTTTAAGACTTGGGGAAGGGACCACGAGGCTCCCTCACCTTTATTTTTTAGTATCTCCTTAGGCTCAGGGAGGGGAACCTCACACCCCTCTCCCCTTAATAAATGCATTGGGCCGAAGGGGATGTGGTCCTTGGGTCCGATATGTCTGGGGGAGGAGGGCCCCCTACTCACACCTCCCATATACATATATAAATATAAAATATGGTGGCCACCATTTTGTTTTGTTTTTTGCTGCAATCCCACATCAATTGCTTATTTTTTATTTATTTTTAGCCTGTGGGGTCCCTCCTGGGTTCCCACCACAGGGCCCCACTCGTGCTCTTATTTAACTATAACTCACACCCTCCCCATGCACTGCTACTTACTACACATATTACATCAGTAATGCGACCTTCTATGACATCCTTTATAATATAACTGCAGCATCTGCAATAAAATTATTGATGAGATAATTATGCATGGTGGGGTCACAAGTAATAGTTGCGTTAGAGCACAAGTTTTTTGAGATAAGTATAACTATAACTGTTGAATTTCTATGGTTTTGTGCATGTAAAATATGAACCTAACTATAATGTCCCTCTAACTTTAACTTTTTTTTGTGAATATCTAAGTTTTTTAAATTGTACTTCCTAACCATAACGTCCCTGTTATCTTTGTTTTTTTAGTGAAAAAAAAAAAATAATAATATATATATATATTACTTACTGGCGGTCGCCAGTAGGTAGTTATAGTTAGGACCTATTATCCATAGGAAATCCGCAACATTCTATTTGGAATAACTTTGGCGCCGGTTGACGAATCTTCGCAAAATTTTCAAAACTGGTGGGGCGCTCCGGTCCACTCCTATCCTGAAAGTCTCGGGGTGATTCATCAAGCGGGGGCCGAGAAAAAAGGGGTGTCCCAAAACGTGTTTTCCCCATGCAATTTTCCATAGGAACCTTTAATCGCAGCTACAGCCGGAACTGCTGAACGGAATTACACCAAATTTGGCAAAAAGGTAGCCCTTGGTTCAGAGTTGTGCCTTTTGCTTAAATGGTGTAAATCCGTTGATTAATTCCTGAGAAAATCAAAAGTAAAATCACATATATATCTGGGCGGAGCCTAACCACACATCTCATCGTGAGATCTGATTGGCTGTCCGCACTTCATCCAAGAAGTGTTAGCAGCCATCTTGGGACCAATATACATGATAGCACCTCATTAAAAAGCATTGCAGTTAATAGAAGGTTTTGAGACTTTAGTTACATTATAAATCATTTCTTGATGTGTGTTCTAAAGTGATTTTACCATGTGAAAAAGCCTTCTGCTTGGATATCATGAATCATGTTTGAGAGAAAACTATTTTCTTATGCTTTTCCCACAGAGGTTTGGAAGGTGATTTATAAGCTAAACTGAGAGCATATTTTCTGTCAATTCACATTATCTTTCTCAGTCATGTGAGAATGAAGTCTGACATTCTCAGTAAAACATGTACATCCAACAAGGGCAGAGACTGTCAATTGACTCCTTTGTGTTCAACTACAGCTTCCCAGAGTGTTCTAAAGAACAACTAGAGTGCTAACAGTACTACTTATGACAAACGTATTGCACACGTGCAGCCATCTTGATTGGAATAAAGTGGTAACTCTTAAAACATTTAATTTAAAAAGGAACACAATGAGGGGGTTCATTTTGCCATAGAAAGTATGATTAGTGCTGCAGAAAGAAAAATTAGGGCAAATTTTGACTTCTCAAATCCTCTTCTATTTCATTAAAAAATTCTGACATGCAGACTGAAACATGCACTTTGAATACCAGCAGCAGACTTCCCTGGTGAGCAGTAGCTTTACTACAGTGATCTAATGAGCAACTAGAGTGCTAACATTCTGAATTTATGGCAAATATGTGACATATCTGAATGCCTTCTTGATAGAATCAAAGTAAAAAATTTAAAGTAATTCCTACTGAGGAGACTGTAGTAAATGAGGAAAATAGGAAACTTCATAACAAATAAGTCTCCCAAGATAGCCACCAGAGACAAAATATGTAGCACAAATATCACCCTGATGTAGCCCAAGTATAGCCCAATGACAGAATGTCCCAGAGTGTTCTTAAGGACAGCTAGAGCGCTTACTGTAAAGCACTCCAATACCTGCCAAGTCTGCAGACTTGTCAGGTATTGGAGTGCTTTACATGAGCATTGGTTACATCACACAAGAACAAATTCATTTTGGTTGTAGACATGGGGAGATTAAGTAATTTGACCAGAATCACAGAATGTCGAGCTGAAGCAGAAACTCCAGCCTGGTTCTCCAGTTGCAAAGTCTGCAGCTCGGGAAGTAACAGCACATCCTCTCCCCTAAGTGCAACATTTAATCAAGTGGTCAACTGGATAAAAAATCATAAAGATAACAAATAATTTAAAAGTGCTTTGTCGCTATTTGAAAACTCATTTTAGTTTTTTAGGGAACTAACCATAATTTTGATGCAAATAAGACCCTCTCATATATGTAATTTCTAAAAGGAAATGCTCTAGGAATTACAGTTTTGATTACATCAAGATGACGTCAGGTGTTCCACACTTTTGTAATAAATTAAGAATGTTAGCAATCTAGTTGTTCATTAGGATACTGTTGAAAGGCAGAGGCCAGGGGCACGGACTCTGAAAATTGAAGGCAGGTAGGAGGGTGCAGAGGCAACAATTTGACCACACTGGGCAGGCAGGAAGGGCAGTGGCAGCACAACAGACTATGGAGGGCAGTGGAAAGGGGGGCAGGGCCAACAAACCAACAATACAGGACTGGTAAGAGAGGCTGTGGCAATATAATAGACCATTGTGGGCAGAAGGAAGAGGCAGTGGTACAACCATACATGCCAACAGACCCGATTCAGCCAGAAAATGTCCAATGTTTTTAAGCTCAAATGGGCTTTATTTGATCTGTCTCCGGTCTACAATCTCCTCTTTTTCAATGTAACTCAAAGGGGAAAATCAATACCCCAGTTTTTTATTTTAATCTCCCTCTTACCAAGTTCAAAATGTTCGCAAGTATGGTACATTGGATCATGGAAGGCAGGAGGAATTGGGGTAGGGACATGGACTCGGATAACAGAGGACAGGAGGGACATGGAGAGGTGCACCAAACTGACCCTACAGGGCAGGCATCAGGGTTTGCAGCAGTACAATACACCACACAGGGCATGCAGGACGGGAGTGCAGCACAACAATCCATAGAAAGAAATAGGGAGGGGACAGGACCATGCACATGGACAACAGAGAACAGAGGGGAAAGAGGAAATGGTAGCTAGCTGACCATAATGGACAGACAGGAGAGAAAGCTGCAGCATAACAGACCATAAAGGGCAGGGGGGACGGATCAGGGGCATTACAATGGAACAGACAAGCCAGGAGGGAGGGAATAGGGGTCTACACATGGAAACAGAGGGCTGGGGGCAAGGGGGCAGGGCAGGAGCAGCAAGATGACCATGGAGGCACTAGAAGCAAGACACACCATGGAGAGCAACAGTGAGACTATGATGGCATACACACAGGCCATGGAGGGAAGGTGGGAGGGGGTCAGGGGCAGCTAGCTGACCACACAGGGAAGGTGGGAGGGGCCGTGGCAGCACAGAAGACCATGCATGGCAAGCGGGCGGGTTAGTGGCAGCACAATGGCTATGATGGGCAAGAAGGAGGGTGCAGGGGAATGCACAAAGGGCCATGGAGGATAGAAGGGAGGGTCAGGACCTGGGCACAGACAAGAGAGTTCAGGGGAAGGGTCCTCACAACAGACCAGGGAGGGCAGAAGGGTGTGGCAGTAAAATGGAACATGGAGGACAGGAGGAAGGGTATAGGGGCATGGAATGTGGACAGGCAGGGTGGAGGTGGCAGGGACAGGTTACAGTCATCTGACAATGCTAGGCAGGTGGGAGGGGAGTGGCAGCTCAACAGAACACTCAGAGTAGATAGGAGTGGCAGGTCCATGGAACATGGTGGGCAAAAAGGATGGAGCAGGGGCATGCACAAAGATATCAGAGGGCAGGGGGATTGAGAATAGGGGCAGCAAGCTAAGCACAGAGGCTAAGCAGGAGGTCAATGATGGGGCATAGAATTGGGCAATGGAGGGCAGGGGGAGTGGACTGGTACATCATGCTAAATGGAGGGCAGTGGCAGCACAACAGACCATGCATGGCAGGAGGGAGGAGGCTAGTCCATGGATTCAGACAACAGAGGATAGGGTGGAGGTGGCTGGGGCAGCAAGCTAACTGTTCAGAGAAGGCGTGTATTAGGAACTTTATTGTCTTTAACCCCTTGAGTGCCCATGACGAGATGGTCTCGTCATGGGCCGCGGTTGCGCTGTGCCCATGACGAGACTATCTCGTCATGAACCCCGCCCGCTAATTCAACGCCCGGCACAGGGCGGGGAAAGGACGGGGCACACAAGGGGTTAAAATGTGTGTCTGTGCGAACTACTTAAAATATGAACAAGTATGCAGCATAATCTCACTTTTATTCAGGAAGAAGAGGACGTTTGTGACTGTGACTCCGGGCTCATTTGGCAGAAACACCCCTTGACCCTCCACCCCCATCGCAAAATGTAATGCCCGTGAAAAGGGTAGGTGAACGCAGTGTTATATAGAATATAGTCCCGAGAGCACGATTGAAAATGAAAACTAGATATAGCGTGTGGTATAAACTATGCACCAAAAAGTGTGATATAAGATGAACCGAGGCGTGAAATATAATATGCAATACATTGTGCGCAGTGACAGATTCATTGGAGAGCGCGAGATAACACAGGCACTAGCGCGTGCTATGCGATATGCACCTTGGAGTGTAATATGCACAGGGCAGTGTTGTGTAACCTAACTAGTCTCTAAAGTTGTAATATAAAATATGTGCTGGGGAGTGTGACGTTGCATATGCACTGTGACAAATATATGGATCCCAGATTGTATATGTATGGCATAGCGCTATGCGTTATTACATAGACATCGAGAAAGGCACATTAGATGGGGCAATATAACCCGTGCGAAGGCAAGTGTGGCATGACATATTCATGGGGTGGTGTTACAGTGCACATGGGCTAGAGAGTGTCATAGCATACGCACTAGCTGGTGGAATACAACACAGAGGTGTGTGGCACTCGGCGGGCACTGGTGGGTGTAACACAGCATTGGGCTCAGCCAGGAGCACGCTGTGACTCTCAAGTGAGGTTTGTCTCCTTTCCAGAGAGTAAAATAAAAAGTATTACACATCCGGCGGTGGATGTGTGTTTTATTAACCGTGAGGGGGGTTTCTTGCATAGTTTTGGTCGGATTTTTGACGAATCCCCTTTGAATGGCTTGGTGTGCGTGTGTATTAAATGTGCCCGTCAATAGCTACCCATGTTTGTATAAATAAACAACAAGGGTGTCTACTTGGAGAGTACCCACCGGCGGGGGCCCTGGGATTAGGCATGGTAGGGCGTCAGCCACGTCAGAACTTCACTAGTGGTGTAAATGCATTCCACATGGATTCATTGTGTGCAGTCACATTTTAATGAATATCACGCAAATCGTCATGGTGAAAGGTACGTACGGTTTGTCCAGCATGTCCTAGGTGTTTCTATTAATATATAAAAAAAATAAAAAACAGAGGCCATGCCCCGGTGGTTGGGGTCCCCGGGGCCGATTTAGGCCTCAGGAGGGGGGCCACGTGGCCCCCTTCCAAATTAATTTTCTTTCTAAAAAAAAAATTAGGGGGCAGGTCTAGGGAGATGGGGTCCCCAGGGCCAATAAAGTAGAAAAAGAAGGGGGGCCACACAGCCCCCCTTCTTAAAAAACAAAAAATAAATAAAAGACCGGCATCGTGCAGGAGGCCACGCCCCCTCCTTGCAGCAATCTGCAACGCAGCTCTGTGGCGCTTACTGGAGGTACCTAGTGGGCTAGTTTGACCCTAGGGACCCTTAGGATTCAAGGGGACTTAATCTCACAACTTAGAACGGCCACATGGCGTGTTTACACAGTGGTGAAGGGAGGGGACGGGGCCTGAGGTGACGTGTGCAAACACGCCCTGTGGCACGTTTTGAGTTGGGGAAATAATTCCCTTTCAATCCTGATGGACCATTGGGGCCAACTAGCCCACCAGGTGCATCCAGTAAGCGCCACTGCGCTGCATTGCAGAGAGGTTGTGCAGGCCGTGCCCCTTTTTACACCTCTCTGCAATGGCGCTTACTGGACGTACCTAGTGGGCTATTTTGCCCCTAGGGACCCTCAGGATTCAAGGGGACTTAATCTCTGAAATAAAACGGCCACAGGGCGCATTTACACAGTGGGGAAGGGAGGGGGCGGGGCCTGAGGTGATGTGTGCAAACACGCCCTATTGCGCATTTTAAGTTGGGGAAATTATTCACCTTTAATCTTGAGGGACCCTGGGGGCCAACTAGCCAACCAGGTGCTTCCAGTAAGTGCCACTGCACTGCGTTGCAGTGAGGTGGTCTAGGCCATGCCCCTTTTCACATCTCTCTGCAACGCAGCTCTGTGGCGCTTACTGGAGGTACCTAGTGGGCTAGTTGGACCCTAGGGACCCTCAGGATTCAAGGGGACTTAATCTCCCAACTTAAAATGGCCACAGGGTGTGTTTACACAGTGGGGAAGGGAGGGGACAGGGCCTGAGGTGACGTGTACAAACACGCCCTGTGGCGCGTTTTAAGAGGTAGTTTTAATCCCCCTGCCCTGTTATATACTAGGGGCTTACAGAGGAGGTCATGCTAATCACAGGGGGACCCCAACGCATAGTGTTCTCTAGTGTATGTAGGTGTTTTCACTGTATTCTGAGTGTCTTTTAACATAGCACTGGCTCTAGGACTGGTTAGTCAGACTCAGTTACCACCAGTATCCATCTGAAAAAGTTGAGGGTACAGGATGATTTTGCAACAAGGCTTCTTTCTGCTCTTCTGTTTGTTCTTTCTGCACGTTATCCTTCTTCCTGCACTTTTCTTCATCTTTGAGGACTTCTGTTGCTTCTTTCTGCATTTCTTTTTTTTCTTTCTGTGCGTTTTTTCTTCTTTCTTTACAAGTCCTATCTCTGTAGGCATAGTTAGAAATTAGCATTTAAAAAACCTTTGAAATTCACTGAAAAAACCATAGGTTTCAGGCATGATATAGTTAAGAATTAGCATTTAAAAAACCTTAGAAATTCACTGAAAAAACCATAGTTTTCAGGGGCGTTATAGTTAGCTGGACTTTTCACTCGTACAAAACCATTGAAATTCCCCCCTTATATTTAGTTCAGCTAACTATAACTCGTGCGCCCGCGTCACTGATGACATCATCCTTGTGATAGAGTGTCAGACCTCCTCTCACCCTAAAATAACCTTTGATACACACATTCAAAAATAGAAACTAAAATGTTCAAAACAATGGACATACCAATACCAGTTACAACAACCTATTCAGTAATTCTAAGATCCTCATACACATCCACTCATTCACCAACAGTCCTATACAGTCACTCATACATGTACTCACTCATCATATGTTCTCATACACCTATACATCCTGTTACACAATGCCACTCATCCATAGAGTTACTCACCCACATAGTCACTCATGCTAATTAACCCTGGGCGTAGTGGGGCTACGTGGAGCATCACGTAGTGTGGCCAAATCTACGCACACTCACGCGCTCCGCGTAGCCCCACTGCGCGCCGCCCGCCTCCCGCCCGCCCTCATTTTAAAATAAGTTAAAGTATTTTAAAAGTAAATAAAATGCCTTACCTGTGGTGCGGCGTCCCAGGGCTCCCTCTTGCAGCTTGACGGCAACTTCTTCTCACCAATTCGCATGCGCGGACGCCCGCGCATGTGCATTTCTCACGAGAAATGCTCATGCGCGGGCGTCCGCGCATGCTCCCGTGGGCTCCCGCGCTTCTATAATCCTGAGCCTCTGGGTGGGCCAGGCCCTGTGGGCATGCACATTATATGTAGGAAGGGGGTGAATGGGGCCCACCTCCTAGGGCTCATAAAGCCCAGTGGACTGCCACCTACCCAAGGCACTGTTTTTAATCTATGCGGGGTTGTCTGCTCGACAACCCACATGTCCTGGGGACCGCTACCCCCCCAGGGCAAATCTGCACTGTCTTGGGGACTGGCACCTCCCTGGGGCTAAAAATAACACTAATGGGGAGTGTGCGGCCACCCCACAACTCCAGTGACCGCCACCTCCCCTGGGGCTAAACATAACATTAATGCAGGGGCTGCCCCCCTGCAGCTCCAGGGATCACCACCTCCCTGGGGCTAAGTAATGGAATGGAGGGGGCTGCGTGGCCCCCCTCCTGGAACCATAGATGGCCTGGGGACTGTCACCCGCCAGGGCCACCTCCTGGTATTCCCCAGGGTGCCCACCCTGGGACATAGCTGTATTCTGTGGTTTTGCAGGAGCTTTACTGCTACAGCCAAGCCACAGCAAATAATCCTCTTCCAGCAAGCAAGAGCATAAAAAATGCTCTTGCTTTCTGGAAGCAGAGCAGAATTACTTTTGACAGAGGGAGCGGCATGTTCAGCAGCTCCCTCTGTCTAAAAGCAATGTCGGCTCCCCACAGGAGCCAGCAGGGACAGCGGGGGCCTTCAGGCTCCACTTGCCGTCCCTGTGGAGACAGGGTGCCCTAGGGGCATCCAGCAGACATGTCAGGGCCCGGGGTATGGGGTCCCTGGGGTCAAAATCAGCCCATGGAGAGGGGCCGCAATGCTCGCTTTCACCATTTGTGAAAGGCTGGGCTGCTGGGAATGGGGTCCCCAGGGACAAAATTGGTTTGGGGAGAGGGGCTGTGCAGCCCCACTAAAATATTTAAAAAATAAAAAAAGTCTAGGCCCCAGGTGATGGGGGTCCCCGGGGCCGAAATCAGCCCAGGGAGGGACGCTGTGCAGCCACCTCCCAATTACAGCTAGGCCGGGCTCCAGTGGGTGGGGTCCCCAGGGCCGAAATCAGCCCAGGGAGTGTGGAGGCATGGCCTTCGCCCCTATTACAGGTAGGCCGGGACCCGGGGGATGGGGTCCATTGGCCAAAATCAGCCTGTGGAGGGGGGCCCCGTGGCCCCACTCCCCCAAATAGTTTTTTTTAAAAGGCCTAGCCCAGGGAGATGGGGTCCCCGAATTCAGCCCAGGAAAGGGAGGCACGTGGGCCCCCTCCACTAATAAAAATAAATACATTTAAAAAAAGCCCCTGGCAATGCACAGAGGCACCATCCCCTTTCACCACCACTCTGCAAAAATGCCTCCTGGCACACTACTATTAGGGGCTTGCAGTCCCACTGGTTTGAGATGGTCTTTGGAGGGCAGCAAGCCTCCTTGTTACCTGTAGCAAGTCCAAGATAGTGGGATTGCTGAGAGGTCATCAGATGCCACGCCCCCTTTATCCACCACTCTGCAAACGTGTCTCCTGGCACACTGCTGGTTGGGGATGAAGTCCCCTTGGTTGCCAAGGGTCCTTGGAGGCCAACAAAACCTCTTGTTACCTCCAGTAAGTCCCATATAGCGCGATTGCTGAGAGAACTTTGGAGGCCACGCAGCCTTTCTCCACCTCTCAGTAAACGTGCCTCCTGGAGCACTGCTGGTTGGGGGATGAAGTTCCCTTGGAAGCTAAGGGCCCTTTGGGTCCAAAAATCCCCTCCCGTTACCTCCAGTATGTCCCTCACAGTTCGATTGCTGAGAGCTGGTCGGAGGCCCCACCCTCTTTTTCCACCAATCTGCAAATGCGCCTCCTGGAGCACTACTGGTTGGGGAATGTAGTCCTTTTGGATGCTGAGGGTTTTTGTGGACCCAGAAGCCCTCATGTTAGCTCCAGTAAGTCTGACACAGTAGGATTCTTGAGAGTTAGTCGGAGGCCCTGTCCCCTTTCTCCACCACTCTGTAAATGCGACTACTAGTTAAAAAACCAAAGAAATTCACTTAAAAAACGAAAGGTTATATGATCTATGTTTTGAGTTCCCTTTCTATCAGGGGTGTCACACTTCACATAAGTAGGGGCAGGGACACGGAGCACGCTATTCCCCCATTTTTTTCTTCCTTTGAACTTCTCGTTAGGGCGACAGGCACTCTGCAGGTTCCCAATGGGCAGTTCTGAGCCCAAAGTGCAGGGCAGCGGGGTGGGGGGTTGTTGGACAGGGGTAGTTGGTTATTTGTTATTTGTTACAGTTATTTTGTCGGTGCAATGTTTGGGTGCATGTGCAGAGGAGTCGCAGAAAGAATACAAGCCAAGGGCTTTTTGACTTACGGTTTGCATTGGAGGCAGGATGGGGGATAAAACGTAAAAAGTTTGAGTTGGAATGTTAACGGCTTAGGTGATAAAATCAAACGAAGCTTGGTTCTCCAATACATTAAGAGGCACTCTCCGGACATAGTCCTACTCCAGGAGACACATCTGGTCGGAAATTTATGTAGGGCGATGCACAGGGGAGGATACAAACTCATTGCGCACTCTGGTTTCACATCAGGATCTAGGGGCGTAGGTATTATGATGAAGAACACCTTCCCATTGACAATCAACTCCACATGGGTTGATGATAGAGGCAGATATGTTGGTATATCCGGGGTATGGGAGGGACGGCTCACCACCTTTATGTCTGTCCATGTTCCACCAGGCCTACAGGGTACAACGTCTGCCGATCTTGGCGCAGCCTTGCTCACACTTCTGGACGGGCTCCTGGTCTTGGGGGGGGACTTTAATGTAGTGGTCTCAGGTATATTGGATAGATATCCCCCTCGAGAGGTGCGACCGTCTGCCCGTTGGCTGCCGGACTTCCTTGAGGTGATGGGACTGGTTGATGGCTGGAGAGTATATCATCCAGATCAGGTTCAGCACACCTTTCACTCTGGGGCGCACAACAGTCTCTCTCGCCTAGACTATTACCTGGGGCCAGCGGCACAAGCCACATATATCAACGAAATTAAGCACTTGGCCAGAGGTATCTCAGACCACTCGCCTAATTGGGTCCGCTTGCACATAAGTATGAGTGGAGTCGGTAGATTGGCCCCAATCAACCCTTGGTATCTTCGTAATCCCAAGATCCGTAAAGAGCTATTCAAAGCTATTGACAACTATTTTTCAGAAAATGAAGGGTCAGTGTCCTCTTCGCGGTCCCTATGGGAAGCATTTAAAACTGTAATTCGGGGACAAGCCCTGTCATTGATATCTGGCTCCAAGAAGGACAGACAAAAAGCGGTCTTCGAGATTGAAGCAGACATATATAGACTGGAAAGGGACTTGGAGTCGGGTGTCACGCCGGAAAAGCTCCATCTGCTGAGTCTGAAACAGCACAACTATAAAGCATTGACCTCAGAAATAGCCAAGGCCCTGAGTAGAGAGCAGCAAGGCAGACTTTATGATTTGGGAGACAACGCCGGGAAGCTCATAGCGTGGATAGACAGAAAGGAATGGGCGAGTCGATTGGTCCCGGAGCTCAGGGTGCAGGGAGGTGTCTCAATCACAGAGCCACAGGACATAGTGGACCGGTTTGCGGAACATTTCCACTCAGTATATACAGCGGTGTCCTCCCACACTGTAGAGGACTCTCAGAACCTACTGTGAGATATCAAGCTTCCTTGTCTCTCCCTTGATGACCAGAATTTTATGGATAGCCCTCTTACAACCGATGAGATCGCACAAGCGATCCGCTCCCTGAATTCTGGTAAAGCGTTGGGCCCAAATGGGCTTCCCATTGAGCTCTACAAGCTAAAACCGGATAAGCTAGCCCCCTATTTAAAGTCTATGTTTGAAGAATCTAGAGAAGTGGGAATGATGCCCCGGGAACAAAGAATAGCAACTATTGTCACCATCCACAAGGAAGGGAAGGCCAAATCCGACTGTGCCTCGTATAGGCCCATCTCTCTTTTAAACGCTGAACCTAAGATTTTGGCCAAACTCTTAGCTAACTGTTTAGTGAAGGTGATTGGTGGCTTAGTACACCCGGACCAATCCGGCTTTTTGCCGCATCGAAATACAGCCTTGAACTTGCGTAGAGTTCATGAGGTGATAGCCAGAGCCCATACCCTTCGGGAGCCGGCCGTGATCGTGTCGTTGGACGCAACCATGGCCTTCGATACCATCGAGTGGCCGTACTTGTGGGCGGTTCTGGCAAAACTGGGACTTGGCCCGAAGTACATTCAGTGGGTACGTCTTTTATACTCAGAACCACTGGCTAAAGTTGTGGTAAACAATAAGGTTTCAGCCTCCTTTGTGCTTGGTCGGGGAACTCGTCAGGGTTGCCCACTATCCCCCTTCTCTTTTCTCTGGCCTTGGAACTCCTAGCCGCCTGGATTCGTTGGGACCCAATGATAAGGGGTTTGCTGTGGTCACCCGGCTGGGAGGACCGCATATCCTTATATGCAGACGACGTCTTACTCTATTTGGCCTCCCCCATGAGGTCGCTTGCAGTGGTGCTGGACATTCTCGCAGTTTTTGGTAGATTTTCAGGATTTTCCATTAATTGGGGTAAATCCTTGTTGTCTGTTCTTAGTGGGGACCCTCCCGTCCCTCCACGGAACTGCCCAATACAAATCAACTTGGATGGATTTAAGTATTTGGGGATTTTTGTCTCGCTGGACCCCTCGGTCTGCTATGCCCAGAATCTCCTTCCCCCTCTTCGTAGACTTAAAAGTGACATTGCTAGCTGGAAGACTCTCCCCATTTCTCTTTTGGGCAGAGCTACTCTGTTCGAAATGATGGTATTACCATGGTTCTTGTGTGCCCTGCAAAATACCCTAGATCTAGTTCCAGCACGATATTTCAGGGAGGTTGCGAACCTACAGAGGGACTTATTATGGGACGGAAGGCCTCGAATCGCCTTGAATAAGCTAATGTTACATTGGTATGATGGAGGCATTAGCCTCCCGGATATTAAGAAATACTATTGGGCCTCTCATATGGCAGCTATCAACCATGGCACATATGGTCGGGCGGATGACCCAGGTTATGCCATGGACAGATGGCTCCTTTCGGGCGGCACATATGGTAGGGCGCTATACTCCCGCCCTCAGCGGTTTAGGCTAACAGGCCCCACGAAGCATTCGGTTCAAATCTGGCACAATGTTACTAACTCTCTTGGGTGGAAAAACAGACTAACATTAGCCACCCCTTTTTGGGATTCAGAGAAGTTGGGCGACCTGTGGAGGACGAAGGGGTTCGATAAGTGGGACCTTATTGGGATCTCGGCGATTAAAGATGTTTGGGGAAGGGGGGAAATTGAGACCTTCAGCGCGCTTCAGAGTGAATATGATTTGGCAGATACTGAGCGCTTTCGCTAGATACAGGTCTCACATTCACTTCAGTCTTCATTGCCTAGAGGAGCCGATCCCCCGGAGGCCTCCACCCTGGAGGACAGAGTCTTAGATGATTACCTCCCAGATAAAACGATATCATTAATATACAAAAAGTTAATTAACCATATGGCAGACCCCCTCACACTATTGTGAGATAACTGGGTGCAGGATGGGGTAGAGCTTAACGATGAAGATTGGCAGGCAGCGGTTTCCTCCCCCAAAGTGGTGGCCATCCCGGCACGTTTGCGACTGGTTCAGCTTAAGATCCTCCATAGAACCTACATAACAGGACCTAGATTAGTGCATATGGGGTGGTCGGATGCAGGGGAATGCAGACGGCGATGTGGCCTTACCGGAACATTTATGCACATCATCTGGGAATGCTCACATATCAGCCTTTTTTTTGCGCCAGGTGAATGACACAATTAACAAAGTATTACATGTCTCCCTCCGCCCCGAGGTGAGACGGTGCCTCCTGAATATCTGGGAGCCCACGGACTTAAACACTTCACAGACCCAGTGGGCCACTCTGGGGTACATGCTGGCAAAACGAAATATCGCTCAACCGTGGGGGGCAGCTCACCCACCCACATTGGAAGGTTGGGAAAAAAATCTCGATTGGTGTATGTTTAGAGAAAAGACAGTGTATCTGGCAAGAGGGTGCCCTAGGAAGTGGTCACTTATTTGGAACCCATGGAACACTTTTAGAGGAGAGATATGCGCACCACCTCGAAATGATCATGATGACCCTATTTTGCCGTGATGTTCCTCTCATATGTACTGTCTGTATATCCTTCCATTCATACATTGTGCAAAGTGTTAACTGCATGGCTCCACTGTACTGTACCATTCACCGGTTATTGTTTAATAAAAAGATTGGTAAAAAAAAAGAAAACAAAAAAACTAAAGGTTACAGAGACATTATAGTTAGGAAATTGAATTTGAAAAACCTCAAAAATATACTGTAAAAACCAAAGGTTAAAGGGAAGTTATAGTTAGGAAATGGGTCTGCTATGTCTGTATAGATTTTTCTCATTATCCTGATTTCACTAAGAAGCCTTCATTTTTTGGGTCAGCACTTAAATATATATAGTGACTGGTTTACCAAAAAAGGAGCAAACCTGCAGCCATAGAAGTATTCCTTGAATGGATGTAAATATACTCCTAATTAGAGTTCACAAACATTTACAGTAGTAGGCATAAAAAACTGCGGCAGTCTCAGTTTTCCAGGCATCCTACTGTCAATGAAACACCAAAAGAGGGGATGAGACAAATGTTTGAAAATAGTTTAGCCACAAACAGTCCAGCATTCCTCACTATTGTTTTTCACTCACTGCCACTAGACAGAGGAATCAATTTTGGGTGTGTCAGACAGAGTAAAGGCAGACAAGAAGGTGGAAGACTTTACATCTGCCACCCAGCCCTTACTCTGCCCACTGAATTTAGACATGTCCACTGGCTCAGAAGACATCTCTATACATTGGCAGGTACTACTGTCATGGTGGTTACAGTCAATGTAGAAAGGTGTTTTATTTTTCAAAAACAACCTCCCAAAGTGGGAGTTTGTTTTCAGAAAAAAAAAGAAGTAATGACCCCCACACCATCACACTGTGGAGTCTGCTCCCATGGTGTGCAGTGGCGGTCAGCACAGGTAAGAATGATAGGGCTGTGGGGTGGTGCAGGGGAAAGTTGGCCGACGAAGGGTAAGTTAAAATTAAATGAAAAAATAAAATAAAACACTTACCTTGCACTCACCACATCGCTGAGTCGGCGTTTCAGTGAGCGCAAGGTGGGGTTTTATTTATTTTTTATTTAATTTTAACTAACCCGTTGTCTGTTGACTTTCCCCCCCCCCCCCCCCCCCCGCCCTGCCACCCCCTACCGCTCTTACCTGTCCCGGCCACCACTGCTAGTGTGGCATTCATTTTTCTTTATTTTACTGTCCATCGCTGGCACCACAGCCACGTCACCTAATCTGTCAGGTCATCAGAGGAAGTTTTACACCAATGGAGTAAACTGCACAGGCGGACCTTAACTTTGACGGACAGGTACTCTCTTGTCGTTTCAATGGAGTATCTTTCAGTCAAACTCTAAATCAGCCATAGAGGACGATCTAATGCAAATCAGTAATGACCCTGCTCCTCCTTGGAACAGTCCATTCTGAGCGCTGGTCTTCTCACTAATTTACAATGCAGTCTACTGTTTTTTAAGTTGGGAAATTTGAGATTCACACCCCCAAAATCTCCCTGACGGTCGTGCCAATTCTTCCCCTCTTCCCCAAGTCTGCCTGCTTTTTACTTTGATCTCTGGTCTCCCCTTGATCTAATTGTTCTATCTCCTCCTTTTCTCACATATCTATATTTTATCTTCTTTCTCTATCTTCCATCAGCTTCATTCTGCGTGTTCCCCTACAGCCCTCTTACTCTTCTCTGTCCCCTTTCCTCATCCATATCTCATTCTCCCTTTATGAACCAATTTCCTCTAAGTTTATCTTTTACAGTTTCCTTTGATATTATTCCTTTCGTAATTCTTCTCCATTTCTTACTTATCCTTTATTCTCTCCACCTAACCCTTCCTCTCTGCCCCCTCTCCCAAGAGTAGGCGTCAGGTCCCAGGTATGCTCTTTATTTAAACTATTTAGAGCTGGTGAACTTTTTCTAAGTGCAGCTGATGCAGGGCAGACAGGGTCCTTCCTAACATCTGTGGACCCGGTGCCACTGCACCTGCTGCACCACTGCTAGCTGCACCACTGAACCCACTGCACTTTCGCTCTTTACATATGCACGACGTATTGGCTCCAAGGTAACAGCACTCAGAGTCTGCCTGTCCGCCATAGTGCCTGGTAAAAGCAATTTAAATAGATTCAGCAAGAGGGGATACCAGGGGAACTCCGCCATTAATGCACCTGAGACGAGCAAAGACTGGCCTTTAATATTAAATGATCCTAAAGAGAAAGAGGCTCAAGATGGCAATCAAACAGCCTGAACAATAACATTGTTGTAATTGTCTGGACACAGTTATCGTCCACACAGAATCAAATTGTTCTGACTCCATCCCTGAGCATGTTTGCAGCAAATGATTTCATATAGTTATATAATAACAATCATTGGCATTATCTTAATACTACTATTAGTGAGAGTTGTTTTTAATATAGTACTTCATGCGATAGTACTACTAAAGATGGAGGCCATAAATACCGTGTTACAAGAATATCGTGGACAAAATGTCGAAGACCAAAATATCAAAAGGCAAGTGCATACTGACGAAGAATAGATTCACTGTCCCTAAGGCCACATCTATGCACCTAAAAAAAATAATATATATATATATATATATATATATATACACACACACACACACACACATATATATACTGTCAAGGTACACATATGGGAAGTTAGGTATAGAACAGATAAACTTACTTACCTTTCCATATTTTTGTCCTCAATATTTACCTCCCTCGATATTCTGGTTTCGATATTCGGGGGTATATTTTATGAGATACTTGCGTCGCGTTTGCACTATGCAACGTGGTGCATGAGCGAAGCAGAACTCTCCGACAGATTTATGAAACTACGCAAAGTCACTTTGCTTGGCTCTGAGTAGCTTCATAAATCTCGAGTAGCACAACGCAGCACAGAGAAAATTGCTCCGTTGCGCTACTCTGCCGTGGGTAGGAGTCCCATAGGTGTTGCGGTGGGTGTTCCCACACAACTCCTATGTATTTTGACGCATTCACAGATTAACAAGAACTTATAAACTTGGGAATGCACCAAAATCTTACGTGTTCTAAGGGGAGGTGTAATGAGGAGAGATACTTTTATTTCTCCTTGTTACTTCTTCAGCACACGAGAAATTTGCCTCCCAGGATTATTTTTGTGCAGGAAGGTGCCCTTCCTGTGGGAAAACAACCCTGTCTGCAACGCAGGCACCGTTGCACCATGGTTCAAGGGTGCCTGCGTTGGCGCTAGGAAACCAAAACAGCGCCAGTGCAGGGACAATGACAGGAGTGAGTCGCATTCTTTTAAATTCGGGCATTCCTGCTCTTTTCCTGTCATGCAGGGCCAGTGGCGTAGTGTGGGGGTGTCCACAGGGGCAGTTTCCCCAGGTGCAAAATTGTTAGGGGGAACAAAATTTTAAAAGAAAAAAAAGAATTCGTACTACCAATTCTTTTTTCTTTTCAAATTTTGCACCAGGAACTGCTAATGGTCCACGGGTTGGGAGAGCAATACTTGTCTTGCCCCAGGTGCTGGCAACCCATGCTATGGTGCAGCGCAGCAAGCTGACATGCTGCGCTGCGTGAATGTTTTGCAAATATGCCCCTCTATGTGCACACTGCTTCATACTACGCTAGTGCAATATCTAAGGGGCATATTAACAACGGCCAGCGATAATTATCGCTGGCCGTGCTTTGCAATAAATATATTA
The DNA here is from genome assembly GCF_964204655.1 of Triturus cristatus. Taxonomy (NCBI): domain Eukaryota; kingdom Metazoa; phylum Chordata; class Amphibia; order Caudata; family Salamandridae; genus Triturus; species Triturus cristatus. The sequence continues at coordinate 257,838,942 of NC_140586.1, forward strand.
TCGCAGGCTATCTCTGAAATGTATCGCCCTGGTAGCGCGTTATTGACAACACGTTACTCCAGGGCGATAAAAATTCCAGCGATAGCAAGGTTATCGTTGTTTTGCAGGGAAAATCGATGGTTTTCCAGCGATGTTCCCTGCAAAACGGCAATAACCTTGCTGATACGACCCACAGGGTCGTATCAGCATATTCCACCCCAATGCTGGGGATAGGTAAATCTGCATTTTAGCAGATGTTAGTTTTTGGAGAAAACAGCTGTTTTCTCCAAAAACTAACGTCTGCTAAAATGCTGGGGCAGCCTTGTAAATATCGCAATGTGATCACCAGCGATATTTACAAGGTTGTCCATCTGGGGTACGCCCAGTGACGCCCACTTTGCATCTCATTAGAGATGCAGATGGAGGCGTTGGGTAAAAGGGTGCTAACAAGCGATTATGCATGTTAGCACCCTCTTGTAAATAGGGTGATAGTTTTATCTCCGCTTTTTTGGCTTTTTAAGCCAAAAAAGCGGAGATAAAGCCCTTGTAAATATGCCCCTAAGGATGCAAAAAAGCGGCGTTACTATTGCCTAATTTATTGGTACTCAACCTTATTTAAAGCCCATTCTGCATTTCATTGCAAAGACAATGAAACCTTGGCAATCCTTTATTGCAGGGCGCTTCTATCAGTGATGCAGCAGGTGCAGTGGCACCTGGGAATGATTCTTATAGGTACGCTGCATTGTTCCTTTTAGGTATCTCTGAATAACATTTGTCTAAAAAATGACTAATGCTGGAGAAGAATGCTTTAAGACTTAGAAGTCTCTCTGTGTAATAGTCTATTCTTAACGATAGCCATCAGAGGGCGCTCTGTCCTCGGTCACAGGCTAATGAAGGCCAAAGCAATACACAGCATAAAAGCAGACCGAAAAGAACGAATATCCAGGAAAGCAGATTTCTAAAGTCATTAAGGATAGCGTGACCAGAATTTTAAAGCCAAAAACCGGGACATTTCCCAAAAATAGAAGAAAAGGACTACATTTTTACTTCAACCCAGTGCACAGAATGACAGTGCTCCTTAGCAGAGAATTACAGAAGAGGCAGTAAGAACATACATAAAATGCCATTTTTAAAGCCAGTAGCATGCCTGTAAATTAAATTGCTTTCTTATAACAGCTTTTAATTATTCCCGCTTTGCAAAACATAAAAAGATCCCTCCCGCCGTTTTCAGTCGACCCTCTCTGAAAACTGGGACATGAGCTTAATTAATTTCCTGAAATCTGCCGGGACAGCTAGCGGAAAACCGGGACTGTTCGGGCAAATCCGGGACGCCTGGTCACCCTACAGGGACTTCCTCCTTTCACCAATAAAGCTCCAAAATACATTAAAAATAGAATCCTGTGTGACACTATTTAGGATGTTGAATATATGAACAAAAGTATTACACTGTTGTTAGCTTCTTTGGATCAAGTTTGTTTTTAAAACTACTAATTAAACAATAAAATGGAAAAATACTAGTATTCAGCACCACTAAATGTTAAAACATATTTTAAGGAAATTAGTCTGCCTTTACGATCGTCCATCCATATATCCATTAAGCTATATCTCTTTTTATACCTATATCCTTCTTTGACACTTTACCTCTATACGCCACTGAAATATTTAATGAAAGGATGGTATAGTTGGCTGCTAAAATCAGAAACTAACACACATATATATATATATATATATATATATATATATATATATATATATATATATATATATATATATATATATATATATATATATATATATATATATATATATTATCTACTGGCGGTCGCCAGTAGATAGTTATAGTTAGGACCGTGTTTCCATAGGAAATCCGCAACATTCTATTTGGAATAACTTTGGCGCCGATTGACGAATCCTCGTGAAATTCTCAAAATAGGTGGGGCGCTCCTCTCCGCTCCTACCCTGAAAGTCTCGGGGGGATTCGTCAAGCGGGGACTGAGAAAAAGGGGGGGTCCCAAAACGCGTTTTCCCCATGCATTTTTCCATAGGACCTTTAGTCCGAGCTACAGCCCGAACGGCTGAACAGAATTAGTTGAAATTTGGCAGAGAGGTATCCCTCAGGTCAGGGATGTGCCTTTTGAAGGTCTCGTGTAAATCTGTTCAGTATTTCCTGAGAAAATAGCATTTAAATCAATATATATATCTATGGGTGCGCTCCGAGTGCGTACCGTAAGCTTACCGTACGCGCACGCTGCCGTGCGCGAGCGCGATTCTGATTGGTTGTTAGATCTCAGTAAACATTCAAATCGGTCGAAACCAGGAAGTGTCGGCCGCCATTTTGTCTCTCGCAGTCTGAGGGGGTGAAAAACAAAGGTGGATAACGTGAAAAGGGGGCAGGCTGGACAGTTCCTGACCCCCTAGCCTTTGTCAGGGGGTCCCAGAAGGACCCCCAAGGGCAAAAATTAATTTAAATTTTTTTTCGAAAAATCGGCGAATGCGCGTAGCGTACGCGCACGGCGTAAACGGAGAAATTCCGCGAACTTCGCGTAAATACGCGTACCGTACGCGCACGGCAAAAAAATGTTTTCAAAAAGGAAAGATTAAAAAAAAAATAAAAAAAAATTGTGAGGTAAGGTTGGCTCTTAAAAGAGCCGTTGGGTTCATACAGGGATGGAGGAAAGAAAGAATGGGAATATTATGAGCGTCTACAAACGTGCTGGTCTATCTTATTGTTAATAAGGGAAACACTGGTCTCACCAAAAACAATAAGACCACAACACGTTGTACACCTTATTGCAACCCTCCCAAATCGAGGGTTAACGTCCAGAGGAGCAGAAGAAGGTGATGCTCCCACCTCAGAGGAAGGGCTCAGCTGAGCTGCCGATGATGTACTCGGCTGAGCTTCTGAGGTTGGGCTCTGGTGACTTACTGAAGAGTTTTCTCCAGTATGTCGAGCCAAGGTCCTGGGATGTCTATCCCTAAGGTGTCTCATCATAGAGTGATTTCCAAAGGAATACTTCTTCCTTGGATTTCCTCTAGATAAAACACGGTCACAAAGTGTGCAAGTGACCAATGGAGCATTGACCTTTTTCTCCCCCTCTGGAAAAGTAAAATACTCCCATACAAAAGAATTCTTTTGTTTCCTCCTTCTCTGGATGATGGTGGTGCTGCTAGCCTCACTCTCAGAAGAGGTCTGCTGTTCTGCCATTGTATCTCAATGTCAATTCAGCTCCTTCTCCTAGGGGATCTCAAGCAGTAATGAGGGGAATGGGTGTGGTGTGGGAAGTTTCTGGAACTGAAAGTAGTTTCAACCAATGAAAAGTGTTCTTTGTGGATCACATGACCTACCGTGCGCGCTCCGTAAGCTTACGGTACGTGCTCGGAAACAAGTACGCATGCGCGAACGTGACGCTTACGGAGCGCTTACGGAGCGCGTACGTAAAATGCACTCGCGCATGCGCATTACACGCCCCTGCGTAACCGCAACGTTGCTTCCGCGTGTACGCGTACGTCACGTACGTATCACGTAAGCGCGCTGTACTTATGACGTACGGAGCGCGTAGCGTCAGCTTACCGTACGCGCTTCGTATCACGTAAGCGCACCGTACTTATGACGTACGGAGGGCTTACCGTACGCGCACGGAAAAAAATGCATAAAAAAAAAAATTAACCATTCCATAATGCAGGATATAGTACATATATTATTTTATACATAGGTTTACCAAAAATCTCAAAAAAAAATTTGCATTTAAAAAACCGTACAAATTCACTGAAAAAACCATAGGTTTCACACACGTTATAGTTAGGAATTAGCATTTAAAAAACCTTGCAAATTCACTGAAAAAACCATAGGTTTCACACATGTTATAGTTAGCTGGACATTTCACTCGTAAAAAACCAATGAAATTCCCCCGTTATAGTTAGTGCAGGCAACTATAACTCACGCGACCGCAATCCTCTGCTGATGATGTCAGATATTACATCACTGATGACATATGTGTCTTTCAGAAAAAATAATATTTGTAATATATGTATAGCTAAAAATTAATGGAAGAAGACATGGGTAAATAGGTGTCTAAATACAGTGATGTAATATCTGACGTCATCAGCAGAGGATTGCGGTCGCGTGAGTTATAGTTGCCTGCACTAACTATAACAGTGGAATTTCATTGGTTTTTTACGAGTGAAATGTCCAGCTAACTATAACATGTGTGAAACCTATGGTTTTTTCAGTGAATTTATATATATATATATATATATATTATCTACTGGCGGTCGCCAGTAGATAGTTATAGTTAGGACCGTGTTTCCATAGGAAATCTCAAAATTCTATTTTGAATAACTTTGGCGCCGGTTGACGAATCTTCGCGAAATTTTCAAAACTAATGGGGCGCTCCGCTCAGCTCCTACCCTGAAAGTCTCGGGGGGATTCGTCAAGCGAGGGCCGAGAAAAAAGGGGGGTTCCAAAACGCGTTTTCCCCATGCATTTTCCTATATGACCTTTAGTCGAAGGTACAGCCCGAACGGCTGAACAGAATTACTTGAAATTTGGCAGAGAGGTAGTCCTCAGGTCAGGGATGTGCCTTTTGCATATATGGAGTCAATCTGTTTAGTAGTTCCAGAGAAAATTGCAGTAAAAAGCACATACATATCTATAGCCGCGCACCGTGCGCGCACCGTGCGCGCACCCTAGCGTGCGCAAGCGTAATTCTGATTGGTTGTTACATGTCAGTCAACGTTCGAATCGGTCGAAATCAGGATGTGTCGGCTGCCATTTTGTTTGTTTTCAGTGCGAGAGTGGCAAAGGAAGGTGGCGAACGTGAAAAGGGGGCAGGGTAGAGAGTTCCTGACCCCCTAGCCTTGGTCAGGGGATCGTGGGGGTGCGCGCACCATGCGGGCACGGTCAAAAACCATATAAAAAAAAATTCAAAAATGTAATACGTAGTTTATTGAAAAATTAATATATAAAAAAAATAATAATACATACATAACTTAGCATTTAAAAAACCATACAAATTCACTTAAAAAACCATAGGTTTCACACACGTTATAGTTAGGAATTAGCATTTAAAAAACCTTGCAAATTCACTTAAAAAACCATAGGTTTCACACATGTTATAGTTAGGTGGATATTTCACTCGTAAAAATCAATGAAATTCCCCCGTTATAGTTAGTTGAGATAACGATAACTCGCGCGACCGCCACTCTATCACAAGGATAATGTCATCAGTGATGTCATGAGTGATGCCACTGACCATGTCATGAGTGATGTAATATGTGACGTCATGAGCAGAGGATTGCGGACGCAAGAGTTATAGTTATCTCAACTAACTATAACAGGGGAATTTCATTGGTTTTTTACGAGTGACATATCCACCTAACTATAACATGTGTGAAACCTATGGTTTTTTAAGTGAATATATATATATATATATATATATATATCAATCAATCAGGGAATTGTAAGCGCGCTACTCATCCGAGAGGGTCTCAAGGCACTGAGGGGGGGGTCCGCAGATCTGTTTAGCCGAAGAGCCAGGTCTTGAGGGTCTTCCTGAAGGTGTTCAGGGAGGGGATGCGTCTGATGTCTGCCGGTAGCTTGTTCTAGGTCTTGGCTGCAATGTGAGAGAAGTATCTTCCGCCTGCTCTGGCTCTGTGGATGTGCGGGTTTCGGCCAGTGCTAGGTTGGAAGATCGGAGGTTTCGTTTGGGTACGTGGAAGTTGATTCTGTCGTTGAGGTATTCGGGTCCGTTGTTGTGTAGGCATTTGTAGGTGTGAGTGAGGATTTTGAAAGTGACTCTTTTCTCCAAGGGGAGCCATCGGAGACTCTGTAGGTGTTGGCTGATGTGTTCGTGTCGGGGGATGCCGAGGACGCGTTTGGCAGCTGTGTTCTGTATTGTCTGGAGTTTGCGGAGTAGGGACTTGTTGATGCCGGCGTAGAGTGCATTTCCATAGTCCAGTCTGCTGGTGATGAGTGTGTGGGTGTCTGTCTTCCTTGACTCAGGGGGGATCCACTTGAAGGTCTTGTGGAGGATGCAGAGGGTGTTGAAGCAGCTGGAGGTGACGGCGTTGACCTGTCGGTTCATGGTGAGTGGTGAGTCCAGTACAATGCCGAGGTTTTTGGCGTCGTCTGAGGGGGTAGGTGAGCTTCCGCGAGCAGTCGGCTGCCAGGTGCTGTGCCATGCAGAAAGGGTGGTACTGAGGAAGAGGACTTCTGTCTTCTCGGCGTTGAGCTACAGGCAGCTGTTGGTCATCCAGACTGCGATGTCTTGCATTCCTTTCTGGAAGTTGAGTTTGACAGTAGTGGGGTCTTTGTTGAGGGAGAGGATGAGCTGGGCGTCGTCGGCGTAGGACACGATGTTGAGGCCATGTTGTTGGACGACGGCTGCGAGGGGGCCATGTGGATGTTGAAGAGGGTAGGGCTCAGGGATGAACCCTATGGGACTCCACAGGTGATTTTTGTGGGGTCGGAGAGGAAGGGTGGGAGTCTGATGCTTTGGCTTCATCTGGTGAGGAATGATCGGATCCAGTCCAGGGCTTTACCTTGTATGCCTGTGCCGTGTAGTTTGGCGACTAGTGTGTGGTGGGAGACGGTGTCGAAGGCCGCTGATAGGTCGAGTAGGATGAGGGCTGTGGAGTGGCCTTGGTCCAGTAGGGTGCGGATGTCGTTTGTGGTGCCGAGTAGGGAGGTCACTGTGCTGTGGTTGCTTTGGAATCCGGCTTGGGACGGGTCGAGGACGGCGTGCTCTTCAATGAATCGTGTCAGTTTCCTGTTGACTGTTTTCTCTGCAACTTTGACTGCGAAGGGGAGGAGCGAGATGGGCTGATAGTTCTTGAGGTTGGTGGGGTCAGCTGTGGGCTTCTTGAGCAGGGGTCTGACTTGTGCGCGCTTCCAGTCGTCTGGGAAGGTGCCTATTTTGAAGGTGGTGTTGATGGTGCGTTGTAGTTCGGTTGCGATGGAGGCCGCGGCTAGCTATATATCTATATATATATATATTCACTTAAAAAACCATAGGTTTCACACATGTTATAGTTAGCTGGGCATTTCACTCGTGAAAAACCAATGAAATTCCCCTGTTATAGTTAGTGCAGGCAACTATAACTCACCCGACCGCAATCCTCTGCTCATGACGTCACATATTGCATCACTCATGACATGGTCAGTGGCATCACTCATGACATCACTGATGACATCATCCTTGTGATAGAGTGGCGGTCCCGCGAGTTATAGTTATCTCAACTTACTATAACGGGGGAATTTCATTGATTTTTACGAGTGAAATATCCACCTAACTGTAACATGTGTGAAACCTATGGTTTTTTAAGTGAATTTGCAAGGTTTTTTAAATGCTAATTCCTAACTGTAACGTGTGTGAAACCTGTGGTTTTTTAAGTGAATTTGTATGTTTTTTTTAAATGCTAAGTTATGTATGTATTATTATTTTTTTTATATATGAATTTTTCAATAAACTACGTATTCAATTTTTGAAATTTTTTTTATATGGTTTTTGACCGTGTGCGCATGGTGCGCGCATCCCCACGATCCCCTGACCAAGGCTAGGGGGTCAGGAACTCTCTACCCTGCCCCCTTTTCACGTTCGCCACCTTCCTTTGCCACTCTCGCACTGAAAACAAACAAAATGGCAGCCGACACTTCCTGATTTCGACCGATTCGAACGTTGACTGACATGTAACAACCAATCAGAATTATGCTTGCGCACGCTAGGGTGCGCGCACGGTGCGCGCACGGTGCGCGGCTATAGATATGTATGTGCTTTTTACTGCAATTTTCTCTGGAACTACTAAACAGATTGACTCCATATATGCAAAAGGCACATCCCTGACCTGAGGACTACCTCTCTGCCAAATTTCAAGTAATTCTGTTCAGCCGTTCGGGCTGTACCTTCGACTAAAGGTCATATAGGAAAATGCATGGGGAAAACGCGTTTTGGGACCCCCCTTTTTTCTCGGCCCTCGCTTGACGAATCCCCCCGAGACTTTCAAGGTAGGAGCTGAGCGGAGCGCCCCATTAGTTTTGAAAATTTCGCGAAGATTCGTCAACCGGCGCCAAAGTTATTCAAAATAGAATTTTGAGATTTCCTATGGAAACACGGTCCTAACTATAACTATCTACTGACGACCGCCAGTAGATAATATATATATATATATATATATAAATTCACTGAAAAAACCATAGGTTTCACACATGTTATAGTTAGCTGGACATTTCACTCGTAAAAAACCAATGAAATTCCCCCGTTATAGTTAGTGCAGGCAACTATAACTCACACGACCGCAATCCTCTGCTGATGACGTCAGATATTACATCACTGTATTTAGACACCTATTTACCCATGTCTTCTTCCATTAATTTTTAGCTATACATATATTACAAATATTATTTTTTCCGAAAGACACATATGTCATCAGTGATGTAATATCTGACGTCATCAGCAGAGGATTGCGGTCGCGTGAGTTATAGTTGCCTGCACTAACTATAACGGGGGAATTTCATTGGTTTTTCACGAGTGAAATGCCCAGCTAACTATAACATGTGTGAAACCTATGGTTGTTTAAGTGAATTTGCAAGGTTTTTTAAATGCTAATTCCTAACTATAACGTGTGTGAAACCTATGGTTTTTTCAGTGAATTTGTACGGTTTTTTAAATGCTAAGTTATGTATTTATTTATTTATTTATTTATTTATTTTAAGGTTTTTCACCGTGCGCGTACCGTACCGTAATATATATATATATATTATCTACTGGCGGTCGCCAGTAGATAGTTATAGTTAGGACCGTGTTTCCATAGGAAATCCGCAACATTCTATTTTGAATAACTTTGGCGCCGAATGACGAATCCTCGCGTAATTCTCAAAATAGGTGGGGCGCTCCGCTCCTTCCCTGAAAGTCTCGGGGGGATTCGTCAAGCGGGGGCTGAGAAAAAGGGGGGTCCCAAAACGCGTTTTCCCCATGCATTTTTCTATAGGACCTTTAGTCCGAGCTACAGCCCGAACGGCTGAACAGAATTACTTGAAATTTGGCAGAGAGGTAGCCCTCAGGTCAGGGATGTGCCTTTTGAAGGTCTTGTGTAAATCTGTTCAGTATTTCCTGAGAAAATAGCATTTAAATCAATATATATATCTATAGGCGCGCTCCGAGCGCGTACCGTAAGCTTACCGTACGCGCACGCCGCCGTGCGCGAGCGCGATTCTGATTGGTTGTTAGATCTTAGTAAACATTCAAATCGGTCGAAACCAGGAAATGTCGGCCGCCATTTTGTCTCTCGCAGTCTGAGGGGGTGAAAAACAAAGGTGGATAACGTGTAAAGAGGGCAGGCTGGACAGTTCCTGACCCCCTAGCCTTGGTCAGGGGGTCCCAGAAGGACCCCAAGGGCAAAAATGTATTTTTAATTTTTTATGAAAAATCACGGAGTGCGCGTAGCGTACGCGCACGGTAGAAACGAAAAAATTACGCGAACTATGTAACGTGGGCGCTCGGTGCGCGAAGCGCACCGAGCGCCCACAGCGCACGCACGGTGCGCGCAGCGCACCGTGCCCGCACGGTACTCGCACGGTGAAAAACCTTCAAATAAATAAATAAATAAATAAATACATAACTTAGCATTTAAAAAACCGTACAAATTCACTGAAAAAACCATAGGTTTCACACACGTTATAGCTAGGAATTAGCATTTAAAAAACCTTGCAAATTCACTTAAAAAACCATAGGTTTCACACATATTATAGTTAGCTGGGCATTTCACTCGTGAAAAACCAATGAAATTCCCCCGTTATAGTTAGTGCAGGCAACTATAACTCACGCGACCGCAATACTCTGTTGATGCTAATACTGTATTTAGACACTTATTTACCCATGTCGTCTTCCATTAATTTTTAGCTATACATATATTACAAATATTTTTTTTTCAGAAAAACACATATGTCATCAGTGATGTAATATTTGACGTCATCAGCAGAGGATTGCAGTCGCGTGAGTTATAGTTGCCTGCACTAACTATAACGGGGGAATTTCATTGGTTTTTCACGAGTGAAATGCCCAGCTAACTATAACATGTGTGAAACCTATGGTTTTTTAAGTGAATATATATATATATAGATATATAGCTAGCCGCGGCCTCCATCGCAACCGAACTACAACGCACCATCAACACCACCTTCAAAATAGGCACCTTCCCAGACGACTGGAAGCGCGCACAAGTCAGACCCCTGCTCAAGAAGCCCACAGCTGACCCCATCAACCTCAAGAACTATCAGCCCATCTCGCTCCTCCCCTTCGTAGTCAAAGTTGCAGAGAAAACAGTCAACAGGAAACTGACACGATTCATTGAAGAGCACGCCGTCCTCGACCCGTCCCAAGCCGGATTCCAAAGCAACCACACAACCACAGCACAGAGACCTCCCTACTCGGCACCACAAACGACATCCGCACCCTCCTGGACCAAGGCCACTCCACAGCCCTCATCCTACTCGACCTATCAGCGGCCTTCGACACCGTCTCCCACCACACACTAGTCGCCAAACTACACGACGCAGGCATACAAGGTACAGCCCTGGACTGGATCCGATCATTCCTCACCAGATGAAGCCAAAGCATCAGACTCCCACCCTTCCTCTCCGACCCCACAAAAATCACCTGTGGAGTCCTATAGGGTTCATCCCTGAGCCCTACCCTCTTCAACATCCACATGGCCCCCTCGCAGCCATCGTCCAACAACATGGCCTCAACATCGTGTCCTACGCCGACGACGCCCAGCTCATCCTCTCCCTCAACAAAGACCCCACTACTGTCAAACTCAACTTCCAGAAAGGAATGCAAGACATCGCAGTCTGGATGACCAACAGCAGCCTGTAGCTCAACGCCGAGAATACAGAAGTCCTCTTCCTCAGTACCACCCTTTCTGCATGGCACAGCACCTGGCGGCCGACTGCTCTCGGAAGCTCACCTACCACCTCAGACCACGCCAAAAACCTCGACATTGTACTGGACTCACCACTCACCATGAACCGACAGGTCAACGCCGTCACCTCCAGCTGCTTCAACACCCTCTGCATCCTCCACAAGACCTTCAAGTGGATCCCCCCTGAGTCAAGGAAGACAGACACCCACGCACTCATCACCAGCAGACTGGACTATGGAAATGCACTCTACGCCGGCATCAACAAGTCCCTACTCCGCAAACTCCAGACAATACAGAACACAGCTACCAAACGCATCCTCGGCATCCCCCGACACGAACACATCAGCCAACACCTACAGAATCTCCGATGGCTCCCCGTGGAGAAAAGAGTCACTTTCAAAATCCTCACTCACACCTACAAATGCCTACACAACAACGGACCCGAATACCTCAACGACAGAATCAACTTCCACGTACCCAAACGAAACCTCCGATCTTCCAACCTAGCACTGGCTGAAACCCGCACATCCACAGATCCAGAGCAGGCGGAAGATACTTCTCTCACATTGCAGCCAAGACCTAGAACAAGCTACCGGCAGACATCAGACGCATCCCCTCCCTGAACACCTTCAGGAAGACCCTCAAGACCTGGCTCTTCGGCTAAACAGATCTGCGGACCCCCCCCCTCAGTGCCTTGAGACCCTCTCGGATGAGTAGCGCGCTTACAATTCCCTGATTGATTGAGATATATATATATATATATATATATATATATATATATATATATATATATTCACTTAAAAAAACATAGGTTTCACACCTAGTTAGGTGGATATGTCACTCGTAAAAAACCAATGAAATTCCCCCGTTATAGTTAGTTGAGATAACTATAACTCTTGCGTCCGCAATCCTCTGCTCATGACGTCACATATTACATCACTCATGACATGGTCAGTGGCATCACTCATGACATCACTGATGACATCATCCGTGTGATAGAGTGGCGGTCGCGCGAGTTATAGTTATCTCAACTAACTATAACGGGGGAATTTCATTGATTTTTACGAGTGAAATATCCACCTAACTATAACATGTGTGAAACCTATGGTTTTTTAAGTGAATTTGCAAGGTTTTTTAAATGCTAATTCCTAACTATAAAAATTACGAAAAATTAAAATATTACCGTGCACGGAACGAACTGCGTTAAGTGGGCGCGCACGCCACGAATGGCGTAAAGTAACTTAGCATTAAAAAAAACGTACAAATTCACTGAAAAAACCATAGGTTTCACACACGTTATAGTTAGGAATTAGCATTTAAAAAACCTTGCAAATTCACTGAAAAAACCATAGGTTTCACACATGTTATAGTTAGCGGAAATTTTACTGATAAAAAACCAGTGAAATTCCCCCGTTATAGTTAGTGCTGGCAACTATAACTCACGCGACCGCAATCTTCTGCTGATGACATATGTGTCTTTATGAAAAAAAAATAATTGTAATATATGTATAGCTAAAAATGTTTGGAAGAAGACATGGGCAAATAAGTGTCTAAATACAGTATTAGCATCAGCAGAGGATTGCGGTCGCGTGAGTTATAGTTGCCAGCACTAACTATAACGGGGGAATTTCACTGGTTTTTTATCAGTAAAATTTCCGCTAACTATAACATGTGTGAAACCTATGGTTTTTTCAGTGAATATATATATATATATATATATATACATTCATTCCACAAAAGTCAGTTTGAAGGACCTTATGATAACGGTGTGAAACCAGGGGCGGCTCCTCCACTATGGCGGAGGAAGGTCGCCCCACTGCTTTGAGCAGTGGGAACAAAGGAAACATAAATGCTAATAACTTTTAGTTTATACTCCACACACAAGAGCGCCATCTGGTACAGTGATACTCAGCTTATGGCATCAGACCGATTGTATGAACACATTTTTTCTCCGGTAATGGCAGGAAATTGATGGACATGGAGACGTAAGTGTGTAGTACAGCACTATTAAAGTCAGAAACGATATGCCCTTAAATAAATGAATTGAAGACAAAATGTAGGTTTTCCACTGAAGGAATTTCATTTTGGGGCTTTCCAGTGAATTACAGGCTGCTATAGATGTCTTTACTGAAACTAAGAAGAGGGGAAAGGCTGCAATATAAGAGAGGCACTCTTACGCTCCTGAAACAGAGTCAAGGCTTGTTAACATTACTTTTGATACCACAGTGTCACAATTACTCTGTAGCTGAAATTATCAAATGTAAAGGCTGATTCGCAGTGTATAGACCAGAAATCAGTGTAAAATGACTGCAATGTTACTAACCCTCATTTTCAGAACCATGGTTTGGTTTAGCTCGTACTTCAGAAGAATTTCTTCCTAGGGCAAAATCAAGACCCTTCTTTATTGGAAATCAGTACATTCTGAAGTGGGTAGCCTGTATCTGGTCTTCGTGGACCTCAAGAGTACATTTGATCTGGTACCCAGAGATGCCCTGTGGGGGGATTTGAGTGAACTTGGGCTACCCTACTATCTTTTAGACATCCTGAGAAGGTTACATACTGGCAATTATGCTCAAATCCGGTATGGGAAAAATGAGAAACTCACGCCGCCCATCCCCATTAACAGGGGGGTAAGACAGGGATGTGTGCTCGCCCCTACCCTGTTCTGCATTTACATCAATGGACCGGTAAGTGCGCTGAGAGAACTCAAGGATATAAACGTCCCCAAACTAGCACACAAGCAAATTCCGGCCATAATGTTTGCTGACGATACTTTACTCCTCTCCAAATCTCCTATGGGAATTCAGACAATTTTAGACGGGTTTTGTGTGTTCTGCAGGTCTAGGGAGCTGGAGATCAACATTCAAAAATCCAAATTTATGGTCTTCAACCCCAATAGATCAACCCGCCCTAACCCATGCATGAATGTCACCCCTCTTGACCTGGCATCTACATTTGACTACCTGGGCCTTACACTTACTAAAAATATGGACTGGGGGCCCCAAATAGCCAAGTCTAATCTTAAATAACCCTGGGCAAAGCACAACGCTACGCTCGCGTAGTTTTCAAAGTTTGCACTACTCCGCACTATGCGAATTGCACATAGCACAGTGCAAACACGCGTAGTGCAGCGGTCATTTTTTGCTTGCTCGCGGTCCTCAACATCAAGTTGGCGACCGCGAGCAAGCAAAATGACATCCCGGTGAGACTTTTTCCTCGTTCGCGATCAGCAACATCAAGTTGCCGATCGCAAGCTTGGAAAATAAACCTCGACAGTGCACACTCATCTCTTACATGACAAAAGAGTACAACTTCTTTCGTATAGTCTGTCAATCCAAGAGCAAGTGCATTGCAAAGTGCGTTTTTGAGCTCCTTGAAGGCTTTCGGGCTTTCATTACCCGTTCGTAATGGGTCATTGACCTCGGTGTGTGTCAGCCTCAGTAAAGGCTTTGACACAGTAGAAAAGTTTGGGATCTATTGACAGCAATAGCCAACAATGCCCAAGAACATTCACACTTCTCTCTGTGTGATTGGGAACTATATCTTAAGAACTGTCTCTGTGCATTCATGAGACACTCCCTTAAATATCTGATGTCCCAGTTACATGACTTCTCTTAGGCAGTATTGTAATTTCTCAGGAGAGACCTTCTGCTCGATTTTCAGTCAAATGGTTGAGCAGAGCAATGGTGTCTTGTTTGCAAGCTTCTTTGGTCATCGATACAATCCGGAGATCATTGACGTATTGTACAAGGGTTGACCTACATGTTAGCTGCAGAGTATTCTAGATGCTTTTTGAGTATCTGATTGAAATAGGAAGGACTTTCAGTAAACCATTGTGGGGCATGACACCACACAAGGGTATTCTATTGGAACCAGAACACAAAGAGAAACTGACTCTCTTCGTGTGAGGCAACCGAGAAGAAGGCTTGCAGAAGTCAATGACCATAAACGACTTAGCCTCAGGGGGAATTAGGAACAAGATCACAGCAGAGTTTGGTACCACAGTATAGCATGGAATTACAAATTAGTTAATTTTTCGAAGGTACTGAACTAGCCTCCATTTTTTGTTTGCTTTTTGTAAAGCCATGATCAGTTAGTTGCATGGACTCCTCATAACTTTCTTCAAAATGCCCTGCTCTATCATGCTCTCAATGATAGGGGTAATTCCTGCAATGGTATCTGGAGCCATTTAATAAGGATGGGTCTGTGGAAAAACATCATTGGGTCAGAGAGTGATCCTTAGGGGTTTGGAGCCTTTTATAAAAACCAATTTCGCTCCCTCTGAAATCCCATACATTCTCTTTAGTTGTCTCTCTCAAATCAGTTGATAGGTCCTCTTTTGTAAAACCAGGTATAATCTGATGATAGGGTCTAGTGACTGTAACTTGAACTCAGCATCTGCTGCCTGGGTTTCAATCCTGACTCTGTCCTGCATACAATAGATGATGCAGCAGAGTTTACAATAAAGGTCTCTTCCAAACAAGTTTATGACTAGAATAACAGGTCACAAACTGATGTTGCTCCTTGATATCTCCTATTTTTACAGGAACAGGGGCGGTAATTTGATTGGTACACTGTGGGTTGGTGATAACTACATCTTAGACTTCCTTTTTTGAGAGTGGTATTTTAGGCACCTCAACCATAGTACGAGTGGCTCCTGTGTCTATTATGAAAGATACAGGATGCCTTTAATTCTATCCAGAGATTGTGCATAGGACACTCTCCTCCTCCCGACTCAGACACCATTATTGTCCGGATTAAAGTCTGTGGAAGTGTCAAACATCATGGAGATTGGGCAGCTCTGAAACATCATCGGGTTTTGTGGTACCCTATTGCTCACCTGGGAATGTTGAATCCCTCCCTGTATCTCCATTGGGTTAAAATAATTGGGTTAAAATAACTTGTCAGCATGCCAGACTTAGGGACCTTCAGGGCTAAATAAGAGGGTCTAGGTATTGAGAGAAGTTCTTCCTGTGCTACAGGACTCATAGCTTGGGGTTCGGTAATGACTCAGTCTGGATTGTAACAATGCTTCCGGTTCCAATTCCCCACTTTGTTGCAAATGTGACATGGGGTAACCTTCTTTAGGTCACTTATGCTGGTCCCTGACATGTTACCTTGGCCTTTCCCCATTCTGGGGATGCTCCCGCTGTAGGTCATGGAAACATCTTGCATTGCAATCCCACTGCTGGAGTGTATTTTGGGTCCTTGTAGCAGAACTTTAAGTTCCTTTGTCCCCCCACTCTGTGCCACCTGTGTCTGGGCTATTATATACTTCTCCTAAAGCCCCTTTCACTTTGTCTCCATCTTGTCACTGCAATATTTTGCGTACTGCTAAATCTTATCAGTGGGTTTGCTTTGCCAGTAGAGGACACCTTGGATGATCTGATTGCTGATCTCGGGTCTTAGTCCTTGCACAAAGGAGTCAAGAAACCCTCCCATATATTATCCCCCAGCAGGTTGTTCATTCCGCTGTGCTGCATATACACCCGCATCAACCTCTCAAAGTAGGCCTGCACTGATTCTTTCTGTTCTTGAGAGATTAAAAAAATCTTAGACCAACTCATCTCCTTTTGGGGGACTTTCCTCTTACATGCTTTATGACTTTGTCATATTCGGTTTTGGCTATGGGCAAAGGGGCATTCTTCCCTGCTACCCTAGGAGGTTCATGCATGGGCCAAACAACTGCCCTTATGCATCCTGTCCACAGGTCCTTTAAGACCACCACCTCAAATAATACATCCATATCTTTCCACTGGACATTGCTGATGGTCACAATCTGTTCCATCTGTATATACCACGTATCAGGATTCTCCCTGAGTTTGGGAAGGGACTTTTTCAAATGAAAAAGGGCCGATGGTGACTATGGGACATGTACATATGCTCCTCCCTGTTCTTTTCTCAAGAGATACTCCTTCATCATTCCCCCTTGGCTCTTACCCCATCTTTCTTCATGCTCTCTTTCTCATGTTTCATCTTGACCTTCTCCTTCCTGTACCACAACTTCCTAAACTTCTCAGTCTCACTCCATTTTCTAATGTTCTCAATCAATTCCCCTACGTGTCCTCAAAACGCTCAACTTCGACAGTTTTAACTCCTTCTTGTTCTTTCAAAACTTCTTTCTCTGGGTTATACCAATCCCACTGTCATCTGCCACTTTTTCCGTCCTTGCACTTATCTCTCTCTCCACTCTTGCTCCTTCCTTGCTCATGTACACCAATTTTCTTTCACTGTATTGCCTAAGGTAGTCCATTCCCACATTTTCATGAACAATTTCTTCAAATTCTGCTCTCAGCTGAGCGACATTAAGTCGCTGTGAGGTTGGCCCTGTGCTTGGTGAATTATGTGGTAAGCCTGTATTAGTTGTCTGACCTCCCGTCCCAATGCCGACCCAGCTCTCTCCTTGCGGGAGTTCTAACGCCATCCCTCCAGGCCTCAGTGCAGAGTACTAAGGTATACTTGGGATTGGTTGACTTGGTAAGTGCCTGGACTAGGGAAGCAAATAAAGTGCTCAACACAGGCAAGGGACCTGCTGCCTTGCCTGTGTTCATGGAATAAGACAGCAGTGTCTGAGTAGCTTGGGGGTGCACAAGCTTCTATAGGGGACTCTGAAACTGTGTCAGTCTTGGTTACCGCTGGGGCAGCAGTGCTCGGAGCAGCTCCTGCTTCACTGTATGGAGGTGGCCTTATGCTGAGGAGCTCATCTATGAAGGCGTCTTCCTCCTCACTTTCTTTCTCCCATTTTGATTTTTCCTTTTTCCTCTCTTCACTTTCAATTCAGGGATAAGTCCAAATGGTCTCAAAGACTTTTTCCTTCCACTTTCTCTGTCTTTTTTCATCCTGTGTGGTTCTCCATGCATGAGCCCTACTACGTACTTTCAATTCAAACTTCTTTCTTTTCTTTTCACTTGTCATTTGCTCCCAAAGGTTTAAGGCTTTAAATTGTGTGGGTCTAAGCTGTGTTTTTAAGGCATGCATTCTCCTCCTCGGATTTTCTATTTGAGGGACAGGCTCAGTGGGAATCATAGTTCCTCATCCTTGGATTTATATTTGTGTCACTGGCTAAGCCACATACACGTGTGTAACCCTTTCTTGACCACCATTGCCTTAGCCGGGGTACTTTCAGGGGGAAACATATCAACCTTATTTACGTCTTTCTCCTTCTTTGGTAAGGGATTTCCCATTCTGACAAGCCCTCAGTTATTCTCTGTATCAGTCACTCACTAACTCTAAACTAATGGGTTAACGATCTGTCCACCAATACCAGCACATCTCTGTCAAAGGTCACCCTATCACAGAGCTGCTACTGCATCCGCCAGCCAATCCCTGCACGGCACCTTGGTGACGCAGCATTCGAATACTGTCAGACTTCTTCTGAACCAATTTTCACAAATGTTTCACCATTTACCTGCTCCAACTAGGCAGAAATCTCTACAATAGAAAGAATGCTACCCACTGTGATCCAACAATGGACCCTCAACCTAAGAAAGTCACTGTACCTGGTGCGTTCACTCCCATTCACAAAGGATTGAACTACCACCGAGTTCAACTAATACCATCATATCTGAAAATAATACTTCCCTAGCTTCGTGTACCTGACAGTGCTTCACAGTCCACCTCACCTTAGCAGGCAAGTGTAACAGTTCAATACTCAAACTTGAGGTACCTCTCATTAGCTCTATACCAAATGCATATAAAACTGGTCAATTTAAAAAAAAATCACAGAACATCATCAAGAACACAACA
Source organism: Triturus cristatus (assembly GCF_964204655.1). Lineage (NCBI taxonomy): Eukaryota > Metazoa > Chordata > Amphibia > Caudata > Salamandridae > Triturus > Triturus cristatus. The sequence continues at coordinate 257,857,584 of NC_140586.1, forward strand.
ACTATCGCTCCAGTGATTTCAAAGATCAAAGCCACATAATAATTACTCTCAATATCTGTCCACTGCATTTCACCACAATGCTCCTATTACAACTACCAATATATGCTGCTCTGCAACCAACTCATTTTTCACATACTTGTGTCATTCCTCGTTTAGCCACCTTGTCTCCCTGAACCAGGATCAGGTTGGGACTGGGACAATTTAAATATAGGGGGAAACCGCGTGGAGAAAGAAGGTGCAGTAGTAGGTTCTATAGACATTTGATTTGTCAATTATTGATTGCTCCAATAGGAACTATCACCCTTGCTACCAGATCGGTCGGTGTGCTAATCTATACTAAATGATCATACCAAAACCGTGCCAACGGCTAAGATCTGGGGCAGTGTAGACCCCTGATGCGGACTTTGGTGGTCCCAGATTGGATCAGTCGATAATGCATTAGGATCAATTTCGAGCAATCAGTACTGAGGCATTCTAAATAAAATGACAGACAGCAATTGTCATTTGAATATTTATAGACTTAATAGGCAAAATACATTAAATATGCCATCAATGGGTTTAGCATCAAAGCATTCAATTCATAAGTACAAAGAACTCAGTAAAGTTCTGAATGAAATCCAGCATAGATTTGCCTAATAAAGGTAGGAAGTAGGGGTCTCTGGGGTGCAGAGAAATGCATGTACTTTTATAGGACTTTAGAAAATGTTTTTTATACAATTCTGTACGAGTACAAGGTTCTCAGGATCTGCACCAGTGAGGAACAAGCAAGATACTACATATTATCCATCAGGTCCTGGTGTGGCTTTAAAAGCAGATACACAGATCCAGAGTTAAAATGAATGTGATTCTGATAAATTCAATGATATTATTGTGTGATCTACAGGTGATCACAATTCTGGTCACCTGTTTTTTTGGTGGAAAAATCAATTTTTCATTTTTCTTCACACTTTTTTTCTGTTTAATGATTTATTGATTTCTGAATTTATGTTCTAGGTGTGGAGGATCAGGTCTCACTTGACTTGTCATAAACATAAAATCTATTTGCAACATCACAGTAATGCCCTTTTTGGGTTTCGCCTGCACAGTGCTTGCCCTGTGGTCATGATCAGGTTTCTCCTGAACAGCGCTTGCGCTGTGCTTGTGAAATCTATTGTATTTAATATAAATCTTAAAAGGAGCTTGCATCCCACCCCCTTGCTTTCCTTGCTTTTCATTAGCATCTATGCTTGCCACATACTTTTCCTCTGCGTCCATTGGTAGTGGCATACTGTTTTCTGTTGTTCCGTTGTGTTGTTCCTTGTACTTTTCTTATCAGTTTTCCTGCACTGACATTCTGTTTCCCTCAGCTTTTGTGGAACTATTTGCAGTGTGCTTGTTAAAATTACAGTGCTGTACCCCTGCTTGTCCCCTCCTCCTCTGACATTTTTCACTGGCGATGCAGCTTCACCTCCTGTACCGCTCCTCCGACAGATTTTTATGTCTCTTTACAGGTAATGTTATTTGTGTAGCGCCTGTGAGTTCTCATCCTCGGATGCCGCTCTGGAGCAGGGCTATAGTGCCAGGTGGCTCCTCCCACTAGACTTCTTTTTTTGTGTCATATTAGCTTTATTTTTTTTACATTTCTTTATTGATTATTTTTTACAAATTAACAACCAAGACGTTTGCATATCATCCCGGAGGAAAAGGAAAAATAGACATATTTATATCACCAACAAATTAAATGGCTACATTTTCCATAGTCAGTTGAGCATCTCAAATATACATGTGTTGCCAGGCCATAGAAGTAGTAGTCTTGGAGCTTACGTGTACATCTCGCATAAGGCATTAGTCGAGCTAGTATGTTCAACGAGTGGGACCTCACCCACCTGCCATCTACCAAGGATGCAAACAGGTCCCCCATAGTGTGTATATTATGCCGATGTAATGTACGTTGTACTCATTTCTTCCGGGTGAGCGGGAGCCAAGGGTTATCATGTACCAGGATAGCATTGAAGTAGAGAGGGTCACTCCGCAGCACGTGGTGGATACCATCTGTATGTCTTCGGTGTCTAGTGGTATGCCCTTGGGTAGGAACTGAAAATCTAGAATTCACTCCAACAGCGCACATTCCGGGCGCAGATTAGGCATCCAGGCATCTGGATGGTGCCAGCGATATGAATAGTGGCACTGGGCTGCTGAGTAATAAAGGTGTAGATCTGGGACCCCAAGGCCTCCACGTTCATGGGAAAAACATCAGCCGTATTAGAACTCCACACAGTGTACAGAAAAAGTGTTGGGACAGGGGTAAAGGGATATTGGAGAGCAGGTACAAGAAACAGGGCAGGACAACAATTTTTAGTATGTCCACTCGTCCCTCCATAGAAAGGGGAGTCGGATCCAGCGATCCACCTGCATGCTAAAATCAGCCAGTGCTGGGCCATAATTACATTGTAAGTCTTGTTCCTTGTCTCTATAGTTATGTATGCTCAAGTATTTTGTACCATCCACAGCCCAATTTAGGGGGAATTCCGCTGGTGGTGGATGAGGTGCCTCCGTCCGCGGAAACAGTTCTGACTTAGCCCAGTTTATGCCAAGGCCAGAAAGTTCACCAAATCACGCTATCTCCTGCATAGGTGGGGGGAGATTGAGTTAGGGGTGCCGAATAAATAACAGGATGTCATGCGTGGATTGTGACATCAAAATGGGCCCATGAGTGAGCTGCAGTCCACGATGCAGATGACTCTCCTGCATTGCCCAGACTAGGGGATCCATTGCCATGATGAATAGGAGGGGAGATTACGGACATACCTGTCTCATGCGGCGTAGAATCGGAAACGCATCCGACAGGGCGCCGTTTACCTATATCCGGGCCATTGTGTTGGTGTATAAGAGTATGATTAGTGCAATGAACAGGGGGGACACCAAGTTTACTCAGAACTGCCCTGAGGAAAGGCCACTCAAGAGACTCAAAAGCCTTTTCTGCATCCAACAGGGCTACTTCCGGGGGAATGGAGGAGGAGATTTTTTTGAGCACCGCAAAGACTCTTCTAAGATTTAGGGAAGTGGATCTATGTGGAACAAAGCCAGACTGGGCAGGGGAGATAAGCTGTTCCATTTGCAGGTCTAGTCGGGTTGCGAGTACTTTAGCCAAAATGTTATTATCTAAGTTTAGTAATGACAGGGGATGGTATGAAGCACAATAGCCAGGGTTCTTGCTGGATGTCAACAGCAGGGTCAGAACTGCCTCACGGAGTGTGGGAGGTAGGGTGCCAGTTGTATGACCTCGTTAAATAATGCCAGAAGGTGCGGGGGATATGTTGCTTAAAAGCTTTATAAAAGGCCCCAGTTAGTCCGTCGAGGCCAGGGGCTTAAGACCAATCCAAGCATCAATGGCCTGTGTCACTTCTTTCAAAGTTAGTGGTTCACCCAGATACTGCCTCTGGCTGTCTGGAAGCCATTCCATTGCAATGTCTGCGAGATATGAAGATATTGTATCAGGGTCATGAGAGGTATGAGAAGCGTACAAATCCTGGTAATGATGAGCTCCCCACCCGTGACAGTCTCCCCGTCCTCAGTTCGGATCTCCGCCACGAAATTAAGCGACCTAATGGGACGCAGTATACATGCAAGGGTGTGACCTGGTCTCTCTCCCTCTCTATAGCGACGTGCCTGAGTATGTATTGTTTACCCATGTGCGCAAATTCTCTCTCTGCTAAATCCCGATATTCAGGCAAAAGCTCCGCCCGTGTATGCAACGAAGATCCCCGTCGGCTATTGTTTAAAGCTCCAGGTCCTGTATTTCTTCCTCTACCAGGCCCAGTTGTGTGCGGATATCCCGAAGGATACCCACATGCTTGGAAATACATACACCCCGGACTTATGCCTTGAAGGCCCCCCACAGGGTGGCCTCTGTGGGCATGGTTCCGGCGTTGAACTTGAAATATTCAAGGATTGAGCCTTGCAGCTTGCTTGGGAACACCTGGTTCTGGAGCGCATCGACATGGAATTGCCAGCTGTATTCAAGGCCACATCCGTGTGGGATCCGGAGTTTCAAAAGGATGGGTTTGTGATCTAAAAGTGTCCGTGGGAGCACAATGACCTCAGACACCCACTGTAGCTGAGAGAAATCAATAATCTAACCGTGATCAAACGGAGTGTAGCGCCAAATAAATAGAGGTCCCGAAAAAAAGTCAGGGTCATCAATGTTTGGAGCATAAATGTATACTAACAAAATGCTTCTGTCCATGAGCGTTCTGTGCAATAACAAATACCAGCCTCCTGGTAGTGTCCTGTGAATAAGAATACAGGTATCTCTGGAATAGGAGCTGTAACATGAAAAATAGCAGTGTGTGCCCCAGTTCTTGGTTAAGACATGCTCAGAGCATGGGAGAAGATGTGTTGCCTAAAGGAAGGCAATTTTAGTGGAGTGTCTATTAAGATATGACAACCCTTTGCGTCCTTTTACGCGGGTTATTGATACTATGTATGTTCCATGAAATGGCCGATAGATCAACTGTTTTAGCCGTGCTATGGAGCAGGTATAGGGATGAAGCTCAGGCATGATGCCCAGACAATATGTGAAGATGAGGGCATTATGAATAAGAGCGTGATGTGCATTGTCAGTAAACATTTCAACCCCAATGGAAAAAAAAAAATCTCCACCCCTCAACCACACCAGATTTAAGAACATCCAGTTAATCCCATTGAACCAGTAAGAAAAAAAAAACATAATCCCAAGTAATAAAAAGTTGGTGAACACCATGAAGGTGTGGTGAAAACTCTGACACCGGCAGTCCCATAAAGAACAGTTATACATACTAGTGTGGTGCACTCGCCGTTATTGGGTACAATAAATTTGGCTTGGTGCAATATCAGGAACAGCAGTGCCCGGCATACATGTCTGTAGTTTCAACAGCTGCAATTTCTCCATTTAGAGTCAGGCCATTTCATATAGCTCCATCGTGAGAGGTCGATGGTGGGTGCTCACACCCCCTGGTCCGTCACGGCCCAGGATTGGTGGGATGACCACGGGGGATCCCACACGAACAGTTTTACAGAATTCCTCTGCAGGTGCTGGGGTATCAAAGATCTTAAGGTGTCCCTCGTGGTCCACCCTCAAGTGAGCTAGGAAAAGCATGGAGTAGTGAACGTCCAGCTTGCAAAGTGTGTTTTTCACACGGTTGTATTTCCGCCTAGCTTCTTGTACAGTTGGAGTGAAGTCTGGGAACATGGAGATGTTTGAGCCTTGATACTGCAAGGGCCCCTTTTTCCGGGCCATCCGAAGTGTGGTATCTCTGTCTCTATAGTTGAGGAGACGGGCTATAAGATATCGTTGTGTGGCGTATTCAGGGGGGCGCTGTCCCAAGGAGCGATGTGCCCACTCCACCTCAAAGGTCGTCGAGAAGCTGGAGTGCTCAAAGAGAGTTGTTAGGAGTTGCTCCATGAAGTCCTCGGGCCGCCCAATGGTGGTTTCCGCTATACCAGAGATGTGGAAGTTATTCCTTTGGTAGCGAGCCTCTAGGTCTTCATTCTTGATTGCCATCTGTTTTAGTATCCGCTCCTTTTTATCCAGGTGCTTTTACATTGTTGCAGTGTTGTCTTTTAGGCTGGAGATTCTTTCTTACGCGCATTGATCCGGGCCCCCTGTCTGTCCATTCGCTCACCCATCTTGTCTATGCAGCCTGCCAGTGTGTCAAACCACGCTTCCATAGCACCAAAGCCAGCCCTGAGTTCAGCCATTACAGCGGAAATGTCACACGGGGGCCTCTTCCGTATTGCTGCCAGGGGCCTCTTCAGAGTCAGACTGGGAGCATCGGCTCCCAGCAGGGCCAGCATGATCAAAAGTGAGTCTTCTCTGTTTAGGGTCCGAGCGGCCCATGGTGGGGTCCCAGTGATGTAGCACCCCCGCAGTGCAGTCAATAGTCCAAGGGTGGTGCCTGTTTTTTTAATTAGTTTTTACTGTCCTCTCTTCCCCCGCTTTTGCCTGCGCAGATGGAAAAAGGGAACCAGGCAGTAGACCCAGACCTCGTTGTTCAGGGAAGCACACTAACAGGGAGTACCTATCGCACCGGGTGGCACAATAGTCCTGTGTTCCTAGTTGGAGGGTGTCAATGAAGAGTAGGCAGCAGATGGGTGTAGCAGGTAGGGCACTGGACAGTAAAGTTAAGGTAATGGCAGTCTACGAAACGATCACTCACAGCCAATGCCACAGCTTGGTTGTTGGGTCTCTGCGGGCCTAGTAGCTCTATATAGGCCCCGGCGAGCAATGGCGGCACACCACGATTCTATCTTCATCCTTGGCGCCGGGGCGGTGGTGCAGTCAGGGTCGATACCTGCATGGGCAGAGCACTCACCCCAGTTTGGTAGCTGCAGCCCAGGCACACTGTAATCTCCTTGAGGCCAGGCGTGCCGGCAGGTAGCAGGCCTCGGCCTCAATCATAGTCCGGCTGATATTGAGCAGCCCACCACACCCAGACGGGCCCCGGTCTCATCGGGCACGCTTCTTTCCTCCAGGCTGCAGCAATCCACAACTTCGCTGCTCCCGGTCTGGGGGGAGCGATTAGTGGATCCCGTGGGGAGAGGATGCCTGTTCCTGCAGCACGATGTGGAAACAGAGGAGGCTCAGACTCACCCGCGGCCCCTGTTGCTGCGGGGCTTCCGACGCCTCGTCGGCTGCACAGGCTCGCCTCCCCTTCTTCCTTCAAATATGGCATAAAACCTACGGCCAGACACCATTTCCGTGGTCTCCGGGTCCATGGCTTCCCCAGCTAAGCGTGCATGCCGAGAATTGAGGGCCTCAGCAGTGGCAAACAGCAGGTAGGGAACGGCCGGGCTGAAGCCTCACAAGTATGCGGCCAACTTGGTGGAGGTCATGGCCACACCTGTCACTAGGTTGTTTCTTAAAGCCGTTGCAAAGGGACTGCTAGAACAGGAGTGGCTGCAGTCCTGGAGTGCTCTCTGCACACCGGCACATAAGGAAGGTAGCTACTGGGATTATTAACTTTGCAGCTAGCAATTTATGCTGGACTGTGGACATCGACCGGCAGTCAGGGCCGGACTGGCCGTTGTGGACACCGGGCATTTCCCTGGTGGGCCGCCAGGGTGGGGGCCGGTTTTGAGTCCCTGGGGGGCCATTTCTGTTACCGAGGGTCGGCAATACCGGCCCCCTGTAACAAAATCGGCCAAAAAACGACCCTCGCAAACAGCTCAGCTGCACCACCCCTCTCCCAATGGGGGGGCCGGCCGAGCAGTTTGGCAGGGCCGGTTTCGGTTCCCAGTACGGCCTAGAGAACAAAGCAATCAAGCTTTCGCCACTTTACACACAGATAAGCCGCATGTTAAAATAACTGTCATGGTCTTGAGATGCAACATGAAAGGTATGCTTCCCTGCCAATTAGCAGCGCAGCGAAAACATGGAGACTTGGATTCTTTTCGCTCCACTCATTTACAGCTAATTAATGACACTTCAGCTGGTTAGTGCATCTTCTCTTTCTCTTTTTTTGGAATGCACTTGCACTGCATGCCTCTGTGGTTTCTACATGAAGCCTTGCACAGATTTATAATCGCCTCCTGGGGGAGGAGAAGTTGTTGAACTTTTGTTACTCTGCGAACCTTCCTCCTCCTTCACAGTGCATGATGGGCTTCATGGGGGCACGAAACCACATGGCTGCCAATCTCTCCCTGATACAGGTAGCCTTTCCCTATCACTTGGACCCTCTGCCCATTGGAGGACAGCTGAGCGTGAGGGGCTTAATGCCCCACCTGAGCCGGGGACTCGCGTAGGCAGTGCGCCCCGTCCCACTGCGGCTACCCCGGGACGTACAGTTAGCCCTTACTGGAGTGATTTCGTGTTGGTCATTATCCTGTTTGCTTCTGCTGCTTGGACCATCCTTGTCACATTATCTTTCTTAACGGGACAGCTGACGACAGCCTGACCCCAGTCACAGGAGGGGTATTTGGTGAGGGGGCTTGTTTTGACCTCAAGATGTGGGCGATTAATTTGTATATTTGTATTTCCCTGCTGGAGTGTGACTGGTGTCTGCTGTGTGGGATGTCTATAGAGGATTTTTTTTATTTTTTTATTTCAATAGTTTTTTTAATGGTTGTTTTTAGCCAGATCAGAACAGACAATAAGCACATATGAAAAGACAAATGAATATAAGCAATATAAAATCAATAAAGATATAATACAATGATGATTGAATTAAAGGTGACAACATGGCAATCTAGGAGCAACAAGCAGGGTAAAATGTCAGTTACAAGTTAAAATAGACATATGGCTGTAGGAGTCACCTTATATAACCTCCGACATACAATAATGTACAAAAACATATTCTGTGTGGTGAAAAATTGAGAAAGTACAGTAAAGCAAAATATATAGCTAACGATAGGTATCTACTGGACTAAGGTATGCGTTGACAGTATTTATACACTTTTAAAATACAGTGATCCAGTGCGAGAGCATCACAGTAAAGTGGTTAGTTGGTCAGACCTCCGTGTTTTGCAAATCATGGCGGTTTATGTGATTTGAAGTATCAATCAAGGCTATCCCACATGTGTCTGAGGGGGGGTTTCCATGGAGAGTTCTGGAGAGCAACGTTGTCAGCACCCCTTGTGTTGGAGACCCAGTTCAACCAGCATTTGAAAGACGCTTTTCGCGTGTCTTTCCAATTATTTAGGATGATCTTAATCGCTGCTGTCAGGAGTAGGTCTAGAAGCGCCCTATCTTTGTCATTCAGAGATTCTATCCTGAGGAAGCCAAATGTCAGCGTGGATAGTTCCCTTTTGAGGGAGCATGAATAGAGATTAGAGATGAAGTCAAAAATTCTGTCCCAAAAGGGTTCCACACATTTGCAAAATAGTAATAAATGGGCTAGGTCTCCTATCTCTTCACTACAATTCCAGCAGGTAGGGTCATCACGAATCTTGTGTGAATGTAATCGGGCTGGTGTCAAGTAGGCCTTATTTAGAAGCCAGAACTTAGTCTGGGACAGGGCTGGTAAGATTTTATTCCTCGAGACAGAGTTCCAAGTTTTGGACCAGTCGGCATCAGAGATCGGGGAAGAGGAGTGTGATTCCCAGAAGGATATAATCTTCTTGTTGAGGGCAGAGTGTTGTGGACGGATTAAATTGTAGATCCAAGAAACCTGATGCCCTAATGTATGTATTCTCGCCATGTATTGTGGCAGGGAGGGTGATAAGGGCAAAGGTTTAGCTTTCGTCAGTGCTGCCTTTATTTTCAAAACGTTATAAAACTCTAAGGGGTCTAGGTTATATCTAGTCAGAATTTCCTTGAATGTTAAGGGGTAAGCTGAGTCGAACAGTTGGTATGGAAAAAAAATACCTCTGTCAATCCAGGTTTCATTGTGCAGTGTATTCCCTTTATATATTATTTTATGATTATCCCAATGGGACTCAAGATTAGATCTTCGAATGCTGGTTTCTAGTTGTTTGTCCACTTTCAGTAGCGCAGCCTTTGTGTTTTTAAAAATGGACTTTGAGCACATGACGTTGGTGAAGTTTGAGGTTAGAAGGGCTGCTGGGGAGAGGTTTTTAAGTAGTTATTTTTCTATTTCTAGCCAGACTGGGGTATACTCCTTCGGTGGGATGAGCCAATACGAACCTGTTTTGCTAGAAATGCTGTTTGATAAAGTTTGAAGTCCGCTAGGTTGACCCCCCCCCCCCATGGATTTGTCTAATCTGAGTTTCTTCAGACCAATTCTGGCTCTTTTCCCTTTCCATAAACAATTTGAGAGCAGGGCGTCCAACTTGTGGTGGAATTCGTCCGACAGTGTGAGGGGAAGCATAGTAATTAAATAATTCACTAGGGGCATAATCATCATCTTGATGGTCTCTATCCTCCCCCACCATGTGATGAATCTTGGGGACCATGCCTCGAGGAGAGCTTTGATTTTCCCCAGGGTGTTTGTTTTATTACGTTGGAGTGACTCTAAGATTTTGCTACCGAATTCCATCCCCAGATATTTGATAAATTCCGGCTGCCATGTAAGACCTGAATCTCCCAGTACCTCCCGGGTGCAGTGGATGGTCAGGGGTTTAACTACGGATTTGTCCCGGTTTAACTTATACCCAGAATGGGTTGAGTACATTTCTATGGTATGCACCAGGGCCTTAATGGACAAGCTCGGGTCCTCCGTAACTATAAGAATATCATCCGCATACGCGGCAAGTTTCACTTGAGAATCTCCAAAAGTTACTCCTTTTATTTGATTATTGCGCTTGATGTCTTGGATTAGTGGTTCTAGAGCTAGGAGAAAAAGGGAGTGGGAGAGAGGGCAACCCTGCCTGGTTCCTTGTTCTAGTGTGAAGGCATCCGAACGGGTCCCATTATTCGCAATACGGACGGTGGGATCTGAATACATAGCCATAACCATGTCTATGTAAGGACTACCTAGATTAAAGGACAACATGCAGTGTCTCAAGAATGACCATGACACCCTGTCAAATGCTTTTTCAGCGTCCAAGGTGATGGCGATAGAGGGGACAGATGTCATCTTTGCCTGCTCAAGTATGTGACACAAAAGCCTAGTGTTATAATTTAATATTCGGTATTTGAGGAAGCCAACCTGGGAGTTACTGATCAATTTAGGGAGAATCTCATTCAGTCTCACAGCTAGGAGTTTTGCATATATTTTACAGTCCACATTGATCAGTGAGATTGGCCTATAGTTTTTTGGTAGAAGAGCTTCTTTCCCTTCCTTTGGTATGGCGATAATATTGGCTTCTCTCATTGATGTTGATGTACATCCCTCTCTAGCAATTGTATTGAATACTTTTAATAAGGTTGGTTGAATGGATCCACCGAACGCCTTGTAGAAGGAGGCTGAGAAGCCGTCTGGGCCCGGGGCTTTGTTGCATTTGAGAAATTTGATAGAGTTGGTTAATTCCTTTTCAGAGATGGTTTTCCCTAGCGCTGCATTTTCTGATTCTGACAATCTCGGTAGGTTTAGTGAGTCTAAGTAACTGGTACATTCTTCCGAGTTTATTGTTTGTTTACTTGTATATAGATCCTCATAGAAGGAATGGAAGGCGCACAGGATCTCTTTTTGTTTTGTTTGGATGTTATTATTAGAGTCTTTAATTGAGGAAACAGTAATCTGTCTCTGTTTGTGTTTGAGGTAAGAGGCTAATAGTTTGCCCGCTCTGTTCCCTTCGCAGAGCTTGAGTGCCTTGAATTTGTTGATCCACACTCCCTCCGGCTTACTCACTATTTTATTATATTCATATTTTTTCTTAACGAGTTGGTCTAGGGTAACTTTGCTGTCTAACACCTCGGCGTGTGATGTCTCTAGGAGTTTGATTTCTTTCTCCAGTGTATCCAATTCTAAATTTAGTTTTTTTATTGATTTTTGCTTTAATTCCAATGATGACCCCCCTGATGGTCGCCTTTAGTGCATCCCACAATGTGAATGTGTCTGTGTTTGGGAGATCGTTATATTTAATGTAATCCTGAATAGCAGAATCGATCTTTCCTTTCTCTGCTGTGTCAGAGAGTACCTCATCGTTAAAACGCCACCTTTTAGGAGGAAGAATGGAATGAGTACCTGCTAGCTTGGTGTTAATGCAAGAGTGGTCTGATACTAGTTTAGGGGCTATGTCTGTTTGGTCTATAAGATGTGTGTATGAGCCTGAGGATTTTGAAGGGGACAGGGTGGTTTACGGACTGAAAACAGACATGTTCTTTATTATTAATATTATTTTGTTAACCCTGCGTTTACGCTGGCCAAGACTGCTGCGTAAGAGCCAGGTGTTGGCTCAGAAAACATTGTTTCAGCCAGCATCCAAACTTTATTAATGCTTCCAGCTGCCTCTCGCTCAGCAAGTGCACCCTGTCAATTTTCACACCGTGTCTTATTTATTTATTTTTAGAGTTTTATATAGTGCGTACTCGACCGAAGATATCAGGTATCAGAGCACTTTACATGAGCACCAGTTACATTACACAAGGACACATTTATTTTTGTTAGGCGCGGGGAGATTAAGTGATTTGCCCAAAATCACAGGATGTTGAGACTCAAAACTGGTTCCCCAGGTTTGAGGTCGACCGCTCTAGCCGTAAGGCTACATCCTCTCCCCTTAGCATTTAGTATAAACATGTTGTGCCCATCGGTAACCTGTCTCCATTGTCACTTGTCTGAACTTACTAACGCTGCATGGAAAACAAGTTCTCCCCACCCTTCCCTGTGAGCTAATTACTGCACGCACTGTTTACTCCTCCTGTATCTGTCTCATTTAGATTGGTTGAGCTCCACCATATTCTGCTTATGACATGTTGTCCTAACGACCAGGCTTGCATGCTTAATAAAACATGCAGGTTTGCAAAGAGCACTGTCTGAAAATCCATTAATCAGTGGAAATGAGTCTACTGGATCCAGTTGGTGTCATGTGTTTTGGACTGAATGCAAACACTTCCCTCTTCTATCCCTCCACTATCCTTTTTCAATCCAAATACCAAACGTGCATGTCCACTGCTCAAATTAATTTCATATCACCCTATACTAATTCATCACTAAGCCTCTTTGGGTTCCGGAGTAGTGTGCTCCTCACCAAAAAGTGCTTTGACGCCTCATCATGGGTAGTAAGTGCTATATAAATACAATTACCATACAGTTACAATATTTGAGTATTCTCTCACAGTAGTCTTGCATGGGATTCGGTTGTTCTTACAATTTTATTCAACCATACTGGTTGATATATTGTAAACTAATAACCTGAAACAGTTAGAATAGCCTTGGTTAGGCATGATGCTGGGGGGAATCTCTGGGAACGTTTTTCATTTATTAGAATAGATTTGCACTTCTTTATTTAGAACAAGAAACAGTAATACTAAACATCACATGGTATACTACAACAGTGATTCAAGATGGAGGACAGAGAAAATATGGATTCATGTTAGCATAGGCCCAGTTTCTCAAACAATTAAAGTGGATAAAGGATAACAGCTCTCACATGTCCACCAGCTAGATGTCATCAAAGAAAGCGTATTACTGGTGTGGCAAAGTGATTTGATATAAGATCCCAATGCTAACCTGCCTAGGTTGTAACAGAACCTGGTGTGAATCTCACGTTGGTATGGAATGCGTGACCGCTCATTTAGTTCATTGCTGCGAGCTCAAAGATTGTCATTCAGGGTCCCATTTATTAAAGAATCACACAGCGCAGCCAGTCACCTTGCTGCAATACGGTTTAAATTGAATGCTTGTGATTTGGGAGTTTACCCTCAAGCATTTTCCCTTCCTGGAAAAGCTCTGATGAAGTAACTTAATAACGAGCCTGCGACTCCGGATGATTTTGTTGCATCTTCTGTCTTGGATTAACACCACTGTATCCCTCCACTCACCTGCCTATTGAGCTCTGGGTGCCTTGGGTTCATCGCTCTTAGCCTCCTTGAATACATTTCAATTAGCACAGCCTGTGCCTCTTTCCACAGGTGCAGCCAATGGCGCACCCTACCAGATTTCCTTCTAATCAACTACTGGGTTGAATCGCCCCCCTGGAGTTATATTGATTCAATTAGGAGTCCTTTCATGGATAGGCCCTTCAGCAACTGCTGATTCAATGTGTAATCCTGTCTTGATGATGACCTGAACTCATAGAGGTCGAAACGCCGTCAACTACTTAACGTACTCTTGGCCTTCTTGGTTCCTAACATGTTCCTAACTAACTGTTCTTTCACTGCTCATATTATGTATCCATTTTAAAATATTGAGTCATTTTGCTGCTTATTCCACTATATCATGTGTCTCACTTGGCCGATCACCTTTTGACAAGCACTTTGTGTGCACTAAAGGTTTAGATTACACTTGCATATGATGTAATATTGCTGACATAACTAAACGTACTGTATTAAGAGCTTTGATACAGACCACATTATCCAACCTTGATGTTGTTTCCCATTTCTGTTCATTTGCAATTGATTTTGCACCCTATCTAATTGTCTTTTGAAAATAATACCTGTTGAGACATTGTTGTTTGTTGCGTGATAGGGAAAGGGCAAGAATGCATTGTATCTAACATTATAGAGCATTTATGTCTTTCCCTGCACTGATGCACAATGTGCTGCCTTGCACCAACGCAGGCTCCCTTGCGCCATAAAGCAGGTGTGCCTGTATTGTAAGCAGGATTGCTTTTTGGGCAGGAAGCGGCACCTTTTTGTACAAAAACAATCCCCTGAGGCATTTTCCTCTTTCTAAGTGTGCTACAGAATGTAGCACACATAGAAAGAGTAAGTAAAATATGGAGGTGTAGCATTTTGACACATTCACAGGTCTACCAGTGTTGGTAAATCTAGGAATGCTCCAAAATCCATTACTAGATGCGTGGGAACAACCGCACTCCACCTAATTAACATCTCCCTGGGGCAGAGTAACGTAACACAGTGATTTGCGATGCGTTGTGTTGCTCTTAATTTATCAAGCCATGTAGTGCCACGCAAGGTGACCTTGCGTGGCTTAATAAATCTAACTTAAGAGTTGCGTCGCTCTTGTGCCCCTTTGCATTTTGTAAGGGTGAGGCAACTCTTTAATTAATATGCCCTCTATGTTAATTTGAAGCGTGCATTACTACTAATTGTTATGTGTGGCCACGTCGACATCAGAATGTAAAAGAATTGTTGTCTTTCTCCTTTGTCCTCAAATCCTCCTTGGCCACAGACCAGGGACAAAGGTGATAGGCAGTCAGATGTTGAGTAAGAGGCTATTCTGTATGTCCCTTACAACCTGATGACGATATACCCCTGTGTTAGAAATGGGGTTCCTGGTTGGCAAGGGTGTGCGCCTAAGCCAAGCAGAACCCACCACTCTAGTCAGGGCAAAGGAGTTACACGCTGAAGATAACCCCTGCTCACTCCCTTGGTAGCTTGGCACAGCAGTCAGGCTTATCCCACAGGCAATGTGTAAAGGGTTTGCGCAACACACTCATATAGCAACGACACAATAGGCACACCACAAATTAAACTCCACACAACGTTATAATATAAAAATAGCCTTTGTATTACCCATTAAAACACATTAGATCACAATCACATATATTACGGTGCCACTAGGCACTTGTCATAGCTCCACAGGGATAACATAAATCACTAGGCCAATCGGGCCACTGTCATAAACATTACAGTTAGGGCAACCAGTAATTACTGGTAGGGACTGTACTTAGCATCACACATTATGCATGAATGTAATTAGCAGTGCACCATAGTAAACACTTGCCACAGTACCCATATCAAGAGCACCTCATGCCCACCTTAGACATATGCAGATCACCAATACTGCACATCTGGGTGCCTTCCTTGGTAATGCAAACCCACATAAATGTATGCCTCAGGGCATAAACTGTGCAGTATGACACAACATCACTTCAGGCAATAGGCGTAAACAGCATCATTACATATATCCACATCAGTGCCTAATCCGCAGAATACAGAAAATGATGCAGCCATCTCCCCCCCCCCAACATAGGCTTCTGGGCGAGCTGCCCGCCTACCACAGAGAATGCTCAGGCCAATGTGGCCGGCCATGCCCCTAACAAGAGCAATTCCGTATTCTCCTCCATGAAATGCCCCTGAGGGGGGGGAGACCGCCCTGGGTCCCCTGCTGAGGAAACGAGGAAGTGTGGCCGCACGTTACCTCGGGCAGATGCTGCAGTTACTGGTACTTCTCACCAGCGTTTTGATATTAGTCGCTCATAAGCCCGGAGCTCTCACTGGCTCCCGGTTACCCTAGACGACTGGCATGCCTTCCATCCCACCCACAGCAGGATGCAGAGCTCTTCAGATTCCCCTCACGAGTCAGCACTGGTCTTTCCCTCCTGGAAAATGAGGTGAGGCCCTACCAGGGTGGATCCCTGACCGATGGTGTCGCAGTTCCCGGCAACCAGTCACAGTGCCGTCACAAGTCGCGGCCCCCTTTACCAAAGGGGGGGGCGTAGGAGGAAATCAAGCCACATAGCTTGTGGCACAAAGGCGGCCAAAGGGGGAGTGCTGCCTGCACTCAGGAGAGCACCCCCGTCAAATGTGCACTGAGGGGAATTCTCCCCGCTGCCACAGGGGAGGACACAGTAGCAGACCTCACCCTCGAAGCCGGCAATAAAGCGCTCACACGCACTGATCATGGACAAGGTTGGAAAGGATATCCCTGCGCTGCTTCTTCTACCGGCAAGGTAATGAATTCCCAGCTGTGGGGAACAACTGGGAGCAGTCCACAGCACTCACTCTGCACTGAGGTCCTTTGAGAGCACTCGGGGTACACAGATTCAGGAAGAGAGGCAACAGGCCAGCACACCAGGAAAGGTCACAGTGGCGGTTCCTCCTGGTAACCTAATAGCTTCTCCTCAGGTACAGTCTGTGGAGCCAGCAGCGGCTGGCTCCAGGTCCCACGCAGTGTCTTCTCTTCAATTTCCAGTTCAAGCTGTTCCAAGCAAGCTCAGCAGACATGGGGTCACAGCACCAGTACTTATAGTAGTAATGTCTTTGTCCTTCCCAATGGCCCTTCTACATGTTCAAAGTATATGTTGAATACCTAACTGCAGAAGGTAGGTGTCACTTTTCTGTGGCACAAAGATTACAATCAGTTATATTTCCAGATGAATTCCACTTAGACTCTACGCTTTGACCTCAAGTCTCAAAATGATATAATTGTGGATGGCCCAATAAAACTTCAATGAAACCCCCAAAAGTTCATAGGGACTCATTCACAAGCCCTGTGCATCACTAGAAAATCACTGTTTGTGACGTTCCACTGGTGCACAGGTCGTAGCCATATCTACAAGTCCACGTGAAGCCGCTTTGTGTGGCTTTTCATGGCCTTGTAGGTATGGAGTGTAGACAACGCAGCGCAAGTCACTGTGTTGCCTCACATTACAATGGGGAGGCATGCCATGGGTGTTACAGTGCGTGTCCCCATATAACACCCATGGCATTTGACACATTCCCAGATTTAAAATAAGCTGTAAACCTGTGAATGCGCCAACAGCCTACGCCTCCCCAGGGGAGGTGTAACAAGAAGATATAACTTTCTTTCACCTCATTTTTTCCTCTTTCTATGTGTGCTGCTAAATGCTGAAAATAGGAAATCTCCCCCACTGACTGTTTTTGTGTAAGAAGGTGTCCCTTCCAGCACAAAAACAATGATCCCTAAAATGCAGGCACCCTTGCACTATGGTGCATGGGTGCCTGCATTGGCGCAAGGCAGCCAACTGAAGGCCAGCACAGGGAAAGAGGACAGGAATGCAGTGTATCTGATACGGCGCAGTCCTGACCCTTTCTTTTGCAGTAGGGCAGCACAGCGAGAATACTTACGGTGCCGCCATATGGCAAAATATTGTAAATGAGCCCCATAGTTTCTCCTGCTCTCCCCTCTGCATTTGCTGTACCCTAAAAATAGTGGGAAAGGTTTGTCAAGCTGGTCCCTTCAAACAAAAGCCATGTCATTGCCACAAAATTGTATATACCTCAAAATCACGTGTTTTTATCCCGTACTCTACCCTATGTCATGACTCACATGCGCCAGATCTCCACAAAGTAGTGGATAATGAGTGATGGAGAAATTCCATACCACATGATTATCAGTTTACCCGGGGTGTACATACACCTGATAGCACCCCACTAGTCTTTTACTCACAAATTCCAGCTGCTGAAAGTTTGTGTAATTTGTATGAGGAATATGAGGACTATGTCTGCAATTCGGAAATCGCATATGGAAAAGGCTCAGATACTCCAAGACTCATATGTTCTTCTCCATTCCGAGCCTGAAACTCATATTTGCACAGTACCATGGTGGGAATACCACCTAGAAATGGTAATTCCAGTCCAGTTGTTCCTGTGCCCCTTTCATCGTGCAACCCGTGGTCAGGCTCTAAGACTGGTACATAACATTAGACAACTCATTCCTAAATCAAATTTTAAGTTAGCAGTACAGTTCACAGTATTTCACTCAAAGAATGTGATAATATTTTCTTTATCATTATTCCCAAACTATCTTTTGTACCTCTCATACTATATTCTAATGACTGCCTTGTCTCTTATACAATAACATTTGTCCACTCTTTTGACTCCCCGCGAATATCGCCCTCTAGCAGCATGTCGTCCTTCCAAGATGGCTGCCATCTCCGAGCTACCTGCAATCTATAAAGCTTTACCCACAAACACTAAACACCGGGGCTATTTCCGAAAAAATAGTCAAGCAGTGAAGCACAACCAGTCGCCTTGTTGCGCTGCACTGTGTGACAGGAAAAGGGCAGGAATGTGCTGTATTTAAGGCAATACAGAGCATTTCTGTCCTTTCCAATACTCTGACACACAATGGGCTGTCTAGTGCTAACGCAGGCTCCCTTGCACCATAGTGCACGGGTGCCTGTGTAACATGCATGATTGTTTTTGAGCAGGAAGGGGCACCATCCTGCACAAAAACAATCCTGGGAGGCATATTTCTCTTTCTATGTGTGCTGCTGAATGCTACACACATAGAAGGAGGAAGAAACAAGAAGAAATAGAGATATCTGGTAATGCGTCAAAAACTATGGGAATTGTGTGGGAACATCCCCGCCCATGGAATGCCTTCCTAGGACAGAGTAACACAATGCAGCAATTTACTCCTGATTTCTGAAGCCACTCAGAGCCGCGCAAAGTGGCTTTGTGTGGATTCATAAATCTTACTTTAGGTTTGAGCCGCGTGTGTGCCACGTTGCTTGGTGCAAACACGATGCAAACCTCCTCATAATTATACTCATACGTGGCTCAGAAACTAAGGTTTCCCAAGTAGACAAAACATCTGCCAAGCACAATATGTCTTTGCACTGAAATCCTCCATTAAAGAGGAAAACAACACTAAACTCAAGGCTTTAAGTGGGTATGCAAAAACTGGGGGATCTCTCAAAGGGGTGTGGCCGATGTAATTAAGGGCGTGACTTAAAAACACGTATGCAAAAAATCTGTTCTTAGCCTAGAGTGCTGCCCGGCTGGTATTTTGCTGCTTCTGTCATTGCATCCAGATATATAATACAATAAGTAACATTGAAAGGCTCACTCTCTAAAGGGGCCACCTGGCAACAAGCTCCGCATTTTTTAAATACCCAAAATAAAAGCTCTGCATCTTTTACATGTCCAAAATAAATTAATACCATGCTGTTGGACCTGACCCTTTTTGTAGGGCTATCCCTAAACTTTTGACCTTCCTCCTGGCTTTTCTGATTTCATGTTTGCTGGTTTTAGAACTCTGGGCACTTTACCACTGCTGAACAGTGTTAAAGTGCAAGAGCTCCTTGTGTAAAATTTATCTGTAATTGGTTTATCCATGATTGTCATATTTGACACACTAGTAAGTCCCTAGAAAAGTGCACGAGGGGTGCCCAGTGCCTGTAAATCAAATGCTACTAGTGGGCCTGAAGCACTGATTGTGCCACCCACATGAGTAGCACAGCAAACATGTCTCAGACCTGCCGCTGCAGTGTTTGTGTAGGCAGTTTGAAGCTGCCATGTCGACCTGGCAAGCACTTGCCAGGCCTAAAACCTTCCCTTTTTCTACATGTAAGGCACCCCTAAGGTAGGCCCAAGGTAGCCCCATGGGCAGAGTACAGTGTATTTCAAAGGTAGGACATGTACTGGTGTGTTTCGCATGTCCTGATAGTGAAATACTGCTAATTTCGTTCTCACTATTCCAAGGTCCATCTTTCCCCTAGGTTTTCACTGCAGCGGCCTTGTAACATCTTGCAAGTATAACTTCCAAACGGGAAGAGATTGAGATTTGGAGTTTGTGGTCTCTGAGCTCATAATTTAAAAATACAACTTTTAGTGAAGTTGGTTTTTAAATTGTGTGTTTGAAAATGCCACGTTTAGATTTTTAATTCTCTTGCTTTACCATTATGTGCCTCTGTCTGTATGTGGAATCCACTTCTGAAGGAGGGCGACAGTTGGGCTATGTGTTCATTCATTCTAGACAGTCACACAGAGGGAGCTGAGGTGGGCCATGCACATTTTGAGGGCCCATCACCAGGCTGATGGGTCTTCCTGAGCTAGAGTGGTGGGAAGAGTTCTCCCTGACACCTAAATAGGGCTGTGCCTGTCCTCACACAAAGCTGTCTCCACCCTCCTGTAGTGTGTTTGGAGCCAGGTCAGGGTAAGGCAGGGTCTGGTGTACTACAGAGACTTTTATTTTAAAGTTTGCCTACTTCAAAGGCTGAAATTGGTATAAGTACTGGAGCTGTGACACCATAGCTTAGGAATACTTCTGGAACAAAGGAAATTCTGCCAGGAAGAAGAGGTGGATGCTGTAGGAGGGACTGACACTGCTGGTTGCTTTTTTTGTGCTGTTCGCTGCTTGCTGTTTCTGCCTTGGGCAGTGAAAGGACTGGACTTTTCTTTCTGTATCCTAATTCCAAGGTTCTCCCAGGGCTTGTGTGTGCTTGCTGCCTGTTAAAAACTTTCAGGATCATCAAAGACTTCATCTGCAGCCCCTGAACTCCTCTGCTAGGAGTTCTGACCGGTCAAGTGGTGCCAAATTCAGTTCCTGAGCCCTCAGCTTCGCTGCTAAGAACCGCCACATCTTGAGTCCCGAGCATGATGTCGCTGATGTCCATGGCACCCACTTCGACTCTGATGCAGACCCTGCTTTGCGGCTGTTAAATCGATGCAGCGCCTGTTCCACCGCCACCGCGTGCGTGGATTTTTGTTGCATCATCCCTGGGTGTCAAGTTCTTCATCGACTTTGCTACAGTAAGGAACCGAGGCCACATGCCCAAATATCGATGCATCACCTCCCCTGACAATAAGGAAGTGATGCATCACTTTCCCTGACAGTAAGGAACCAACGCATCACCTCGCCTCCTCTGGGAGTAAGGTACCGATGTATCTCTTTGCTTTTCCGGCGCCTCACCTCCTATGCGCCTGTTTTCATCTTTGATTTTGATGCTAAAAGTTACGCATTCATAGATTTCTATGAACTGAACTGTTTTGAACCTTTTAAAAGTGATAGCTCTACTTCTGTTTGTTGGATTTTTGTTGTTTTTGTCTTGTTTGATTTTGATTCAGATAAGTATTGGCTATTTTTCTAAACTGATGTGGTGTCCATTTGTAGTGTTTTCACTGTGTTACTGTGTGTGTTTGTAAAAATGATTTACACATTGCCTCTGATATAAGCCTGACTGCTTGTGCCGAGCTATCAAAGGGGTGAGCAGGAGTTATCTCAACTGTGTGACTCCCTCACCTTGACTAGAACAAGGGTCCCTACTTGGACAGGGTACAAACCTCTACCAACTGGAGACCCCCATTTCTAACACATGCCTAGTGCATCAGGAGATTGTACCTGAAATACAGCTTGGAGATGCGCCTTGAAAAATAGCCTTGTGATGTAATATTATTTACCTATATGCTTCTTTTTTAGATCATCATAAACACGATGTATGCTGTCTTACCTAAACAAAACGGACATTTCCATTTTCATGCATATTCTTTTGTATCAATCTTTTCTTCTGTGTTGATGGTCACAAATATTCACATATATTTTTAAGTCTGTTATTGGTCATTATTTTTTTTTTATTGTACCACACATGCATGCATATAAGGAGCCTTGCTCCCTTCCCTTCTCTAACCACATACAATGTTAGTTTCAGTTTTTCCACGAGCAAAAATGATTTTGTAGGGCATTATCTTGCTAGTAACCATGATGTATCTTTGTAAAACATAATTTTTTATGTCATTGAATTGGGTATTATTTTGCAAACACGTTCTACATTTATATTTATTCCCAATTCCTTTCATGATGCACACAAATGAGTTCCTGTTGTTGCAACTGAAACAAAACTTTGCTCACTATATCAAAACATATTGTGGAGCGACGCCTGCTCTCTATTTTCATGTTGATACCGGAGCAGCGGGCACACCTTCAGATGGCACTGTCAGCTTTTAATATTAAGAACCCTGAGGGTGAGGGAAAAATGATGAGAGCGCTAGGGACCCGTCTCAGCACCTGCTTTTTAGAACTGCTGGTGCTGAGCACCTGGCAGGACCCGGCCCACTAAAAGCCCTGACTAAACTGCTCTCCTAACAAGTGATTCCAAAATGGGGAACACAGTCAAAATCCCCACTGACACCCCTTTTTCTGCTGTATAAAGAGTCCTACACAGCGCCTGTAAAATAGACACCTAATTTCCCTTCAAATGAATAACTGGCATTTCTAGGATTTCTGCTTCTGGAGCAAAACTACAATTAATATGCCTTTGGCCATTCCGGTAAGATCAGACTTGAAGTACATGCAATGAGATATGACACTCTTGGGGCGGAATCTTGCCTGTACATGGCCCCATCCTCTGAAAGACGCTCCTTTTTAGGCCGCGCCGGGGCAGTGCATGCTCTGCGCTGCGAGACATGCTGTATTCAGGTAGGGACTTGATTCTCCACCCACTCTCCGCCCATATTTTTTGTTGACTTATGTCACTGTCCACTGTAAACTGTGGTTGTTCATTGGTCAATAGGCTTTGTAGTCCCTCCTTAATACCTCCTTGGTGACACCCCCATTACAGGTGTTGTTACTCGGTAGGCTTTAATTACAGCCTCCGTGCACTATTTTCTTAAATAGCTTGCTCCTGCTTGCTGTTGCAGGCAGGACACACTCTCTCATAATGCTTTTTTAGGTCTCGCCTAGAGCGTAGCATGCAGCGCTGCACAAGGAATGACCTTTAGGAATCGGTCAGCTCTTTTCAAGCACTCGTGCTTGTGCTGGCATCCACCTTGCGTGAGCGAGCAGCGGCACGCCCGCTAATTGAAAACATATGGCCCGCGCGCCGCTGCTCGCTCCCGCAAGGTGGATGCCAGCACAAGCACGAGTGCTTGAAAAGAGGTGTTGGCATGTGCCTGCTCGCAGTTGCTTTAACACCGTGGAAAATCATCAGAAAAATCGCCAGCAATCATCCGCCCGGCTTACCTCTCCCCCGGCGGCACTTTGCTTCTGAAGCAGCGATGCCTCGCGCGCCCCGGCCTGGAGTGCGTGCCACCTCTCGCCTCATTCACCCCGCGCACCTTCTCCCATCCACTCACAATGTTCGCTCAGTGGCATCATCAGCTGAGAAAAGAACAGTACATTTTGGCTTAAAAACTGAGCGTCAAATTGCTATGCTAAATCCATGTCGGGCCTGAAATGGCCCATGGCGCGGAGTTTTGCAGCGATTACGGCATTAATCATCGCCTTCTCATGCAGACAAGGACACAATGGTAAGGCCTGTCTCTCTTTTTTGTCTTGTTTAATGTGCTCTATTCCTGACCACACCATCTAATATGGGCAAAGCAGCTCAATTCACTGTGCATCCATTAGTCCCGTATTTGGCAGCAACACAAAGTGTTTCGAAACATGTCTAGAACCACCGTCAAGCATCATTTTATATGGTGGCCACTTAGAATCATGACTCCTTCCCAAGGATTTCCAGAGAAGCATGGTAATTCTAGGTTCGGGGTTCAAGTCGGACACTTACTAATTTTAGTTCCGTTACAGAATCATCATTAAATCCTTTTGCCATTTTGAGGATTGAGAAACAGCACAACGCTGAAGTAAAAGTGTGCCTCACGCATTTGGAGTGTGAGTGTGAGTAAGGAGGTTAGTTAAGGGCGCACAGCTGACACAGAATATTCTCGAAGGCTTCAACCCATGAGTGGGAGCATTTTGTACTGGCAGGATTAGGTATTATTCTAGTGTTGATTCAGTGCATTGCTTGTATCCTAAAGATGAGACGCAGCTGCAATAAATCTTTTATATAAAAAAAGCACAACATACCTCCAGGGCAACAGATACCGATTACTCCCATAACTATTGAAAGTAGGCAAACGGCATATGCAAATATCCAAACGAAGAGTAAACGATTGCTTTGTGTGCCACAGAAAAGGAACACAAATAGTTCATGAGAACATACCCACAAAGTATTCTTCCCATTCCAGTCTCAATTAAGAGTTTCGTTGCAAAAATCAATGTGTAGAGTGGCACTTATGGGTCTTGATAACAAAAGATACAGTGAATGGAGAATTCCTTATTCTGCAATAGATGACGTTTTTAGACCCATTGTTCCTGCAGGCGCTTTAATGCTTCTTGACATTAGTTACATAAGGTATACAGTTTAAATGTATTGAGCCATTCATTAGCCTTTCACAGAAGAACACAGAACTACTCAGTTTTCAAATTCATTAATAACTTTTTGTAGGTCTCGCCTTTGGGACCTTATAAGTGTTTAGCCATGCAACAGTTGATGTTGTTGCACCAAGGATATTGTGCTGGATAACTAAACACTTATAAGGTCCCAAAGGCGAGACCCATTGGCTATGCCAATGCTCATTGTATATAGCACGGGAGCCGAACGCATTTGCAATGCAAAAGGTCTCACATTTGTGAGAGTTTAAGCTATTGGCATTGTAAATGACATTGCTTTTTAGGTCTCGCCTGAGCCAGCGCATGCGCTGCCCTGCGAGACATTTAGTTAGGGCTTTTAAAAGTGCTGCTACACGGCCTAGCGCTTGCGTTCATGCGCGCGTGCTGTCGCCAGCTTTTAACGCCCTGGCTTTCCTTTTTGGCTTTCCTTTGCCGCGTGCACCACTCGCACTTTCACGGCCGCACGCGCGCAGCAGCCATCAGCCCGCGATTGCGATGACTTTCACTTTCGAGGCCGCGTCACTTTCGCCAAATGCTTGTTTCTTTTGACTCCATTGGAGTGCATGTGTTTTCAAGCCGACTCGCTCATGCATGTCTCTCCCCGTGGACTCAATATGTTACTATCTGATGCCTGACTGCTTCTACTAATTACTTCGCCATCCATCCCATTCGTGTTTCCCCAAATCCCTGTTTTGCTTTCCCTCCCACCTGTTGCTTTCTCATCCCCACCTGCTTTGTGTTGGCATTCCCTCCTCATTCGCTTCACCTTGCGCCCCCACACATTCTTCCCCATGTTGCTTTGGTTTTCCCCCAACCTCTCGTGTACTGTTTCCCCTTCAATCGCCCTCCTAACAGCATAAAAAAGGTGCTTTAGTAACCAAGACTGCTTTGGTTGTTTCCCATCTGCTTCTGTGGAACTGAAGTCGAAATATGTGCACTACATTGTTGTGTTTTCTTCTAATTTGTATCTGGCAAATTTGGGGGACCCATCATCTGTGTGTCACTGAGGGAGCATTTGCAGCGTACATGCCTGGCCACGCAAAGGGATTTTGGAACTCTCCCTAGCACAATAACCCTGATTTTAAAACAGTGGCAAATGGTCCATTTGACATAAAGATCTCCCAACTACGGCCCTCATGAAGGTGCTGGTAACTCTGCAGAGAGGAAGAGTGTGCCGTACTTGGGTTATCAGATATTTTTCTACTCTGTACCACACAGGTCTCAGGTATTACTTTTAGATACAGTGCTAATACAGCAAGTGAGAGACAGTGCTCCTCAGAACACTTTGAAATGAGGAATAATGTGCATATACTTTTGACGTCACCGTGTAACCAAATGTGAGCAAAGGTAGCTGAGGAGGAGATGTGGTCTAGATGTGGGTTATTGGCTAAGTTGCAATTTTCAGCATGAAGGCATTTTCTTTGAATCTCTGCTTCTCCACTATACCAAATGTGTGTGATCCTGGACAAATAATGTCCTGTGCTATGCCTAATCTTATAGGAAGCATTTAGAGCTGGCTCAGTTCATGATGCGAGATATGCTATCTGTTAGCCAAGCATAATGCAAAAGAGCACGCGCAATATGGAAGGTCGTGGGTGGCATTAGTGAACGGTTTGCAGCGGTCTTGTATTAATTGCCTTTCTTGACAGATCAAATGCCTTATTTAGAGCTGGGCAGTAACAGAACATTGCCAAAAATTGGCAGTTTTCACGACCACCACCTTATCACTCCACAGTCTTATATAGATTTCAGGATCACAGATTTCCCACCGATGGGGCCACCATCAGTTCCTACATCAGGAAACTCCTTTTTGCCAGGCAAATCCATCATCGACATAGAGCAGCTTTCCAACACTATGTCTGACAGCATTTTGCCTATGTAGATGTGCCGTAAGCACTATGGTGTTCCTGGAGAGGACAAGCGCAAGCAGCCCCTGCAGCCTCTGTGGACTGCGGTGCAGGGGGCCTCCAACCTTTCAGGGGCCCCAACCCTTCAAGGAGCCTACATTCAGGTCAATTAATATCTGTGGGATTTTGAAGACTCGGGGACCCTCTTCACATTTCATTCTGCAGGGGGGAGCATAATTTTGCGTTGCGTCACTGGACAACCAATGAGCTGACTGGGACATCTGCTTTTTATTTTCCCAAAGAAAGGCCCTCACTAGGGGCGGTTCAGACTTTGAAGAACAAACACAAGGGGTGACATGTCCCACATGCCACCACTTTTATTTTCACCAAAGCAGCTCACACCATGCAGGCAAGAGTCTCTTTGGCGATGAAACCCCTTCTAGCCAGGGCTTAATTTGTGCCGGTGTTTTCCGGTGCTCGATGCCGACACTTTTATCTTAAAACCGCCACATATTTAAGTCAGTCCACCACATTGTGGTTCATTCACTCTCTTAAAAAAACAACAACATGAGCAAACTGTAACGATAAACTATCCGATTAAAATAATAACACCAGCGTGTTCAGGCCATTGTTACAGCTTTGAGTCACGTGGTGCAGTCCAACTTCTAACACTTGGAGTAGTTTAATAGCAAGTGGCTGCCGGTACTGGTACCTGGCAGTGCTGGAAGGGACCTGAAGTGGCACAAGCAGCAGTGGGCTCCTGAGAAATAACTTGAGCCCTGACACTTATTATTTTACAAATTAAAAACTGCTGCCAACACGACGGTGAATCCAGAATACATTGGGCTGGCAGAGAGTAGCCCAGCCCCTCCAACACCCTGACTTTCAGCAGCCCATCATATCCCAACTGAGCTCTCCGGTGTTTTTAGTGGACTGAGGTATTTTCAGGCTCTATGAGAGTAACCAGGAGAGTGAGGAAGGTCGAGAAAGGTGGGTGGCATATCAGTCACATTAAATGATGCATTGCTGTTAAAATAAACTTGTGGAGGACATTTTATTTTAGTTGTTGCAGATATACCTTCCAACGTACAATGTTTTCATTGTTTCAGACTGTAGGGAAGTAATTTCTTAGTAGTGTTTTAGACTGGGAACTACTAGCATAAATTATTTTCATCTGACTCTGCAACAGATGCTTGTGAATGGGCACCGAGGCCAATTCTTTTCCTCTAAATTTGCAGCGGCAGTATTTTTGTTTACGCTTGTGATGGAGTTCTGCAGCTTATTAGCCTGCCAGAAATTGGCTATGCCGATGCTTGTTATCTATCTTTTTTAAAACCAACACATAAATAAAAGGTGTTGTCATTTACAACGCCAATAGCTTTAACTCTGGTAAATGCGAGACCTATTATATTGCAAAAAAGACAACTTTCTGAAAATCAGGAAAGTCCTGAAAATATGCACCTACTCTGACAGTCCTTTAGACCACATTAGAGTTGCCTGTCCTTGGTTCCGGTGACCAGTCACGTTCTGGTTGATGAACCTATGTCCTTCCTTTGCCTTGGGAAGTGCCCAGAATGGCCTTTGGACAGAGATAGCGCTATACAAATGATAAGTAATTTAATAATCCAACTATGTGCACAATCTATAAATTACACCCGCTAAGGCCAGTAAATGTAACGCCATCTATCAATGTAAATGTAAACTGCATACCCATTCAACTGCTGACTTTGCATCTGGCGTATTGCTGACGTGCTATTCATAGTTTGTAGGTTGGAGTAATGACAATGCTATCTCAAACATTAAACAGGAACCTAATCCCTGCTTTCATTCGGATGCCTGCCGGTTTATTTTGAAACTGTTGGCCGGAGATGTTACACGGACTGCACCAGCGTCATGGCAATTTGACACTGTCTTTTGTTGGTTACATTTATTGGATTTATAAGGGTGAAATTTACACCAACAGTTGGGAAGACCAGTGCAGAATTTTCTTTTTGCATTATGCTGTCACTAAGGGGCATATTATCAAGCCAGGCGATAAAATTATCGCTGCTTTAGCGGCGATAATGGGCTTGATAATACACTCTATGGAATTCCAATTAGATGTCCTTCACATCTAACATGGGCTTCAATTGGAATTCCATAGAGCAGATTATCAAGCCCATTATCGCCGTTTCAGCGGCAGTTTTCTGCCGCTAAAGCAGCGATAATTTTATCTCCTGGCTTGATAATATGCCCCTTAAAATTTAATTTTGCGCGCTTGTTTACGGTGCAAATATCAGTGCGAATGTGTACTAGGTCTACTGCAACGTTTGTAATCTGGAAATGTTGGTGCCACCGTTGAACCAGCTCTGGTGCAAACTATTTAACTGAGCTCACAATTTCTTCAAGAGCCACAGTATTAGGCCCTGAACAATTCGTGTTACCTTGGATACAGGTGAGGGGCATTGGAATGAAGAAATGGGGGGCATTTTATGGAAGTCGAGGATTCCTTCAACATAGGCCCCGATCGGAAGAGAGGTGTAAATTCGGATGTTGTGCAGATTCTGAAGTGTGTGATAATGATCCCACCCACCTGTTTGCACCTGACAGATTTCCCTGTGGCAAACCTGCTGGAATGTATAGTTTTAAAAGTCCCGGTAAAAAGGACACTACGTAAAATGTTATCCTTCAAATACCAAATTGGCACGTTATGCCTCATTTCCAAGTGAAACATTTTGCAAAGAAGGCATTTACTGCAACCGGTGAAAACCTTACTCAGGGTAAATAGTATTTATTGGTTGTGATAAATACCTCACCCCTTTCATCTCTCTTGTAATGAGGGCTGAAGTGCTCATTGCTAAGTTCATACACAAAAACAATTGGCCAGTATTTAGATCTTACTTGAAAACAATCTGGAAAGATGAGGGAGGAAATGGTGCAGTACACTTGAGGCAACTTTGAAACGGTGACCCATTAACATCAATGTACTGAATTGCTGATATATAAAGTAACCCTAGGCAGTGAACTCCACTCCGTTCGTGGAATTTGTGGAGTTTGCTGCACTCCACGCTCCGTGGAGCATGCAGAGTTCCCAAAAACTCCACTCTGCTGAGTTTTTTTCCTTGCGCGATTGAGGAAAATTCACCTCCCAGTGAGATTTTTCCTTGTTTGCGCTTGCCAAGGTCTAGTTGGCAAGCGTGAGCAAGGAAAATCAACTTCCTGGTGAGATTTCTCAACGCCGGAGGTCAGATTTCTCTATGCGAGTAGTCGCGGCAGGTCACCACCACTTGCGTTGAGAGACCTTCCGTTCATGTTGAGAAAGATGCCGCTCGAGTGGAAAATCTACTCCAGCGGTAGAAAGGAAGCTGCGCCCTCTTGCGCTGTTCATGGTGCTGTTCGCGATGCTTTTGCAGCGCAGGACAAACACCCGGCACTCAAAATCACCGCGAACGGCATGACCCTTATGCTTTCCACTGCTCCCGGAACTCCGCGTAGTGCAACAGAGTTTTTTTTGTCACTTTGCAGAGTTCTGCGTACCGAACCTTCACAAACTACACCCAGGAAGACCGATGCACTGTGGAAATGAAACACAGACTTTATTTTTGGAACTCTGTGAGTTAAAACAACTATACTAGACATCACATCTCAAATACATAGAGTGGCAGTCACTGCCCTGTGTTTATGAGCTGTAGGCTCTGTAAAATGTTTTTTTCTACACTGTGCACTCGACTCTCCGGGTTGGAAATGGAGTCTGGTAAAACAGCTCTGACAAAAAGGTGCAGACCAGTCCCTCATGGCAGGGGGTTGGGGCTAGAATGGGCCAACGGGGGCATGGTTGGGTCATGGCAGCCTATCCCGTTCTTAATCAGCCTTCTGGCCTGTCGCCTACCATGGCAATATGTGAGTGGCAAGATGGACAGTCTGGTCCTGGCAAGTCCTTTCTTTTCTGTTTTTAGTTGCAGAATAGAATCTTGACAGTTGTGCGTTTACCTGGATGTGCTCAGTAGGGCTCTGATTAAAATTAACCCTGGGCGTAGTTTGCAAAGTAGCACTACGCGAAGCTACGCAAAGTGCACTTCGCACTACACGAGCTACGCGTAGCACTTCGCGAACTGCGTAGTACCCTGTTCGCACTGTGCAAGATGTCGTTTTCAATGATTGCACAGTGCGGACAAGCAACTGGCACTGTGCAATCATTGAAAACGGCATCTTGCACAGTGCGAGCTGTAGTTTTCTGCTGCTCGAGTAGATTTTTACTCGAGCGGCAGCTTTCTCAACGCAGACTGGTAGTTTCTAATCGCGAGCGGTCGCGAGCATACGCGACCACTCGCAATGAGAAACCTGACCTCCTCGCGTTGAGAATCTCGCCGGGAGGTTTATTTTACATGCTCGCGATCGCCAACTTGATGTTGCTGATCGCGAACGAGGAAAAAGTCTCGTCGGGATGTCATTTTGTTTGCTCGCGGTCGCCAACTTGACGTTGAGGACCGCGAGCAAGCGAAAAATGAATGCTGCACTACGCAACACTACGCTACGCGTGTTCGCACTGTGCTACGTGCAATTCGCGTAGTGCGAAGTAGCGCAAACTACGCGAGCGTAGTGTAGTGCTTTGCCCAGGCTTAATTAAAATAGCCTTTATGTCGCCTCGTGAATGCTTCCGCTTAATTCCATGCATAACCAGGGCTTTAAGTGGGCCCAGTCCGCCCAGGTCACAGACTCTGTAGTAATTAAAAATAGAGAGCGAAACGGGTCCCTATAAGGCCCAACATCCATGTCTTGAACTTTACAGGCAATAACACTGACTGATTTCTGACAAATAAATGTGAAAAACGTTAAGGTAATATGTCAGCAATTTAATTCCGGTTTATGTTTCACGTTTTACTTAATCTTGCATTTTTTTAAGAGTGTTTGTATTTCCAGGAGGATGTATTTCTTTATTTGTTGCATTTAGCTTATTGCTACTGAGTAGCGCATAATTTGAAGTCACCCCCAGGTGTTTTTAATGGGCCACAACTGAGCACTTTAGAGTTGAGGTTGAAGGCACTGAGAGTTCCACACAGTGCCGGTCAGTGGATTTGAAAGGTATTCATCATAGATGGTCATCCAGTCCTTGGCCTCTCTGCAGAGCGCACAGCGTACTGATCATGTATTCTAAATGCAATTGTGTTCTGTGCAAATATGTGTGAAGGAGATTCACAAATGTCACAATATTGACAAGGCAAAAGTAAAAGAAAATGCAGAGCTTATTGGTGAGTGGGTGCTTTGGGTGTTTGGGAGTGATGAAGTGAAGGAGATGAGAGGAAGTGCATTAAGGAGAGAATTAAAAAAGGGTGTTGAAGAGTAGAGAGATGAGGTGTAACATATGGATGGAAAAGATGTGGAGAGGAAAAGGATGTAAATGTCTAACACTGAGTGAACATGACAGGACAGGAGTGATTGAGGCACTTCAAAGACCACTACCCCTTCCACATGTCTCAGTAATGTTTAATTCACCGTGCCATAAAGAAAACTTTTTCTATATTTATTTTTACAATAAAATCATTGACAATGCTATTAGCCCTGTTTTTAGGTGTATGTCAACTGTAGTGTCATATATCTGGATGCAATAATAGAAAGCTCAGAGAGGCACCAAAATGCCAGTCGGGTGGCACACTGGAAATTACAGAAACTTAGGCCCAGGTGTATCAAACAGTTTTACCCATTCTGTGTTTATGGGAAAATGTGTTCATACATCTGGCGTTAGTTTACATGTTGAAGTCATGCCCTTATTTACATAGGCCATGCCTCCTTTAGAGACCACTCACTTTTTCTTCCAAACTTAAAGCCCTGTGCATAACCTTCTCCTTTATGACCTTGCTACGTTTGTCTGTACAGTGAAGGGCTCTGTTGGGTGTTGCCCATATGAGCTGCTTCTCTAATCTAATCCTGAAGGTCATTGGGCTGAATTACTAAATTTGTGGTAACTACAGGTAAAACATTGAGCGAAATTCCAAGCTTAAAAGGAAATGCTGCCTCCTCACTGCATTTTTACCCTAGTAAATGTTGTCAGATCAAACCTGATGGTTTTTACTAGAGGGCAGAATGTAGGATAAATTCTAATGCGTGAGAAATTTCATGGCGAATGCACCAAAGTCTTATGTAATCATTTTCTCTGGGGACTACTCGAATAGGATATATTTATCAGTCTCAGGGGCATATTGATGACCTGGTTTGCGTAGCATTTGCACCGCGTATCATGGCACATCGATGATGCAAGCCTTATTTAACATTTATAAAACCATGCAATGCTACCTCGTGTGGCCCTGAGTCGCTCCATAAATCTGGAGTAAAGTAACACAGCACAAATCGCTGCTTTGCTTTACTCTGCTCTGGAAAGGCATCCCATGGGTGTTGCAAGGGTGTTTCCACGGAACTCCCATGGATTTTGACGCAATCACAGATTTGCCAGATTTGGCAGAATACGCCCAAAAGATACGTCTCCCCAGGGGAGGGTAATGAGAAGAAATATATTTATTTCTCCTAGTTTTTTCCTCTTTCTATGTGTGCTGCATTTTGCATTACACATAGAAAGAGGAATATGCCTCAGGGGATTGTTTTTGCAAGGGAAGGTCCCCCCTACTGCATAAAAATAATCCTGCATGGAATGGAGACACCCTTGCACTATGGTGCAAGCGTGCCTGTGTTAGCGCTAAGTGGCCAAAAGGGCGCCAGCACAGGGGATAAGGCAGGAATGCGCTGTGTTGACTTAAATACAACACATTTCTGCCCTTTTCCTGTCATGCAGTGCAGCGCAGCAAGGTGACCTGCTGCGCTGTACTGAATGACAATTTCTAAAATATGCCCCTCAGTACATTCCTTACTCCAGGGTTTGTAGTTGCCTGATGCAGTGAATACCCCCACCCGGTGAGCCCCAGCTTTCAAAGCTTAAGCGGGTGTGGGGTTTGCATATAACTATTTAGGAGCCTGTCCTGTCTGCAGCTCTGCAGAGAGAAGCTCTTAAGCAAACAAAGTATGGGGAAACTGTAAAAGAGGTCCAGGATGCAAAGCCAGTCATAGAAAAAGAGGCCCAAGATGTGAAATGATGAGGGAAAGAGAGGAAAAGAGTTTGGAGAGGCGCAGCTTCCGAAGGTGTAGCAGGTGCAGCAACACACTGGCCACTCTACTGAGACTATGACAGAGAGTGAAATGAAGGGCATATAAAAGAGAAGAGAAACTGACAAGAAGGAAGTCCAATACCCATGAAAAGATGCAAACAAGTGTGAAAGGACTAATGGTTGGAAGTGTAACACGATATTTGCATCGGTGGGTGAAAAGAAGATTGGCTGGAATGATGAAAGGCTGGATCAACGAGTGGATGAATAAATGGATGGAAGTGTGGATGGATGGGTGAATTGATAAAAGGAGGGTGAAATGATGTATGAAAAAGAATGTATGTATGGATGGAAAAAGTATGGATGAACGACTGGAAGTGTGAGTGAAAAGATCGAATGATTGATGGAAAAGTGTAATGAAGAAAGGGTAGCTAGACAGATGTTAAAGTGAGGGGATGGTTGGAAGGTTGAAAGGATGGAAGCATGAAAAGATGGATAGATGGATGGATGCATGAAAGTGTTGAAGAATGGAGAGTTAGATAGAGGAAGGTGGGCTGAAGGGACCCCATCTAGGCTCGGTAGGGCGTACTTGCTTTGCTCATCTGATGGCATTCAAGGTAAGGATCAAAGTGGGGGCATTTTAACTTTCTGGCTACTCCCTTGCCCCACCCCCTATAGGGCACTCGCAACTGAGGACTAAAAGGCGAGCTATGGGATGGCTCACACACCACATCCAAACAACTTGTAGCCCCACAAGCAACCACCGCTCTCCACATCCAGTATCAAGCGGTCTGAGGTCATAAAACACGTACAAATCTGTTCATTAAGCAATGTTTAGGTCTTCCCAGTATACTGAAAGACAGATGAGGCCTCCTCGCCGTAATACAGCTTGTAACCTTCCCTCCCCTCAGCCGTGACGGGGTGAATTACAGTAAGTGATGGTCGGCCTGTCTGCCGTGCGGACAATTGATTTGACCTGACTACGCGGAGGCTGTAATGGACTTTGCGGGTGAATCCCCGGAGATAGCGGATCTGTCCAAGTGAATTGAAGCAGCTTAAGGAACAGACCCGCTTCTCACCGCGGCTCACATCATAATACATCTCCGGGCTGAACTGAGACCAAGATTAAAAATGATCAATATACAAATCGCAAACGGGTTTAAGTTTAATACATTTATTCCCGCTCTTGTCCTTTCTGACCAAACTACTTCTTTAGGAAAAAAAAAAGGCTCGCGGTATTTTTTTCCTTTCGGATATAAAAGCGCAGGGGGATATGACACCATTTCCGGGACTGCTATTGTGTTTAAATGTAAAGTGCCTAAGTCTCTCTGAGTGCAACTGTGCTACATAAGAACGTTTAATAAATAAACATTTTGTGGGAATCCAATTTATCAATGAGTGCAATGTGTAATTATTTCTTCCTGTAATATATTCGGTAACTTTGCGATTTTTACAAATCCTCGTATAGGTCATAAACAATTGATCAGAGAGAAAATGCAACTGCAAAGTGCAGGTATGAAAAATAACTAGGATTCTGCATAGACATCGTGTGTGCCCTAAGCCCGGGGTTTCCAATGTATTGGACTGAGCGGTAGCTCTGGTGACTCAGTAAACTAATACATTTACGGCAGGGATTTACGTCTGACCCCATAGTCACGTGTGAATACTGGCCGGTCCACTCATCCTTTCGTCGTCGTGAGGTCCATGAAATGAGTACAAGTGGGGTGGATACCGATAAACCTATGTTACTCTACACCAAGTATTGATATTCTCTTTAAATACAAAGGGCCTCATTTACAAGGAACTGACGCATCTGCATGGATGCGTCAGTTTCCTTGCGCCAGCGCCAAATGTCCTTGCGCCACCATGGATGCACTGGGGCAGATTTACAAGCCCCTTGCCCCACTTTTAACATGGGAAAAGTGATGCAAAAGTGGCGCAAGGGGCTTGTAAATCTGCCCCACTCTATTTACATTACAGTGCTCCATGGCGCAAGGATTAACAGATGCGTCTAAAATTCTGACCCATCTGTTGGCACAAAAGTGACGCATTGCTTGAGTTGCGCATGAAAGTGATGCAACTCCAGCACTGCGCCACAACAGATAGTTGAGTACCATTCTCAAAGCTCTGCGTCATTCCTTATGCCAGGTCTTAGCAGGCGTAAGGATTTTGACGCAGTGAAGGCGTAGAGTAACGCAGTGAAATGTTGTAAATTTCACTGCGTCAGTTCTACATGGCTTTTTGCATGGGAATGCCCACCCTGCATACATTATACCTGACGCATGTATAATGTGGCACAGGGCTTTGCAACATGACGCATCTCCCTAGATGCATCACGTTGCAAATGGGCCGCAATGTGGCGCACTCTTTACGCCGCTGCTGCGTCACAAAAAATGTGACGCAATGGCAGTACAAAAGTGTTGCAAGGGGCTAGTAAATCTGCCCCAAAGTGCCTATGTCTCTCTGAGTACTACTGTGATTTGTAAAAACATTACATAGAAAATAATGCTGTGGGAAATCAAATTTAAAAATGACCAATTGAGCAAAAAGCAAATGTAATTTAGGGTACTTTATCAATTTTTTTCATGGAGTGGCACAACATTTTGCACACACAAGCTTTGTTCCACAAAGAAGCTATCCTGTGGCTAACGCAAAAGTGAATGGGCCCCACTGTAGAATGTGATGAGAGGCCACGCGTCTCCCATATCTCGCAGACATTAACTGGCCTTGGGCTAAATGCCCCCCCCCACACACACACACGCACTGCAGGGACTCCAGGACCTTGCGTTACACCCCTGATTCTATCTAAAAAGCAGAAGTACTTGAGGTGCTCCTGCGTGGTATAGACCCACAGAGAAGACTGAAAAGTAGTGAAGCAACCCCATGCAAATGAGGTATGCCCCTGTTGATTGTGGGTTGCTAGAACTGTCACACATTCAGCATTACAGAGCAGTCCCTCAATCAATCAATCAGGGTTGGTAAAGTGCAACTATTCACCGGTGAGGGTCTCAAGGTGCTGGGGAGAAGGGAGGGGCTCCGCTGAGTGCTGGGGTAATCCAAAGAGACAGGACTTGAGGTCTTTCCTGAACTGGGGAAATGCTGGAGCTTGTCGGTGGTTGAGGGTGAGGTCATTCAAGGCTTTGGCTGCGAGGTAGGAGAAGGACTTCCCTCCCGTTCCGGTTTTGCAGATGCGTGCGACGGTGGTCATAGAGAGCTCGGCTGAACGGAGGTGTCTTTTGGGTGCATGGAGGGAGAGGTAGTTGTTCAGGTAAGTGGTCCGGTGTTGTGAAGGGCCTTGTTTGCGTGGGTGAGGAGTTTGAAGGTTATTCTTCTTTTGACTGGGAGCCATTGGAGGTTGCGGAGGTGTTGGGTGATATGACTGCGACAGGAGATGTCGAGGATTAGTCTGGCTGCAGCGTTCTGGACATTCTGGCATTTGTGAAAGAGTTTCTTCTTGATTCCACCATAGAGAGTGTTGCTGTAGTCCAGTCTGCTGCTGATAAGCGCGTGAGTGACAGTTTTTCTGTATTCCGGTGGGATTCATCTGAATGTCTTTTGTAGTAGGTGGAGGGCGTTGAAGCAGGTTGAGGATACAGTGTTGACCAAGCGGATATCGTGAGTGATTAGTCTAGTTTGATGCCAAGGTTTTGTGTGTGGTCCATCGGGTGGTGGGATTTCTGAGGGCAGGGGGCTACCAGGAGTCGTCCCAAGCTGAGGGTTGGAGCCAAGGATGAGGACCTCTGTTTTCTTGGAGTTGTTTCAGGCAGCTGTTCTTCATCCAGGTGGTAATGGCTTCATCCCGTCTTGGAAGTTGTGTTTGGTGATGTTGGGTTCGTTGGTGAGGGAGAGGATCAACTGGGTGTCGTCAGCATAGGAGATGATGTTAAGCCTGTGGTTCCTGATGATGGTTGCGTGGGGGGCTATGTAGATGTTGAAGAGGGTTGGGCTGAGGGAGATGCCCTGGGACACTCCACCGTTGGTCTTTGTTGGTTCCGACAGGTGGAGAGGTATCCAGTTGAGGGCCTTGCCTTGGATGCCGGCTTCATGAAGTCTGCTGGCTAGAGTGCGGTGGGCGATGGTGTCAATGGCCACTGAGGGGTCTGGGACGATAAGAGCTTCCATTTTGCCCTGGTTGAGGATGTCATCGGTGGTGGTGAGTAGGGGTTTCTCGGTGCTTTGGCTTCTGCAGAATCTAGATTGGGAGATGTCCAGGACATTGTTAGCTTTGATGAAGTTAGCTAGCAGGCTGTTGACGACCTTTTCGATGACCTTGGCTGCGAATAGAAGCAGGAAGATTGGCCAGAAATTCTTGAGGTCCGTCGGGTCTGCGGAGGGTATCTTCAGGAGGGTGTTGACTTTGGCGTGTTTCAAGTCATTCGGGAAGGTGGTGGTCTCGAAGGAGCAGTTGATCGTGTGTCATACTTCAGGTTCAATGACGGAGGTGACTCTGTGGAAGATGTGGTGTGGGCAGGGGTGCTTCGGAGTGGATGCTTTCCATGGTCTTCAAGGTGCCTTCTGGCGTGAGGGGGGTCCATTTGAGCAGGGTCTGTTGGGTGGCGTTGCATGGAGGGGGGGCTGGAGCCATGAGGAGGTCTTGGTTGTCGAAGTTGTTGTGGATCATCATAATCTCATGGTGGAAGAAGGTGCTGAGTCTCATGCAGAGGTCTTGGGAAGGTGGGATGTCTGTTGTTTGGCTACAGGGTTTGGCAAATTCCTTGATGATGGAGAAGAGTTCTTTGGTGCTGTGAGCGTTGGTGAGGATTATGTCTTGGAAGGAATTCTTCCTTCTGGATTTGATGAGCTGGTGGTGTGAGGTGGTGGCTGCTTTGTAGGCGGCACGTGTTTCTGAGGTTTCGTCCAAGTCTTTTCGAGGCCCTGTGGCTGATTCTGTAATAACTTGCATAGACGAGCCGCGGTCGGTAGTAGGAGTAACTACAGGGCGGTGATGTGGGGAGGGGGAGGGGCAGGGTGGGGGGTAGTAAACTATGGATTATGGAGGTTTACAGGTAAATTAACATATAAATTATT
Source organism: Triturus cristatus (assembly GCF_964204655.1). Taxonomy (NCBI): domain Eukaryota; kingdom Metazoa; phylum Chordata; class Amphibia; order Caudata; family Salamandridae; genus Triturus; species Triturus cristatus. The sequence continues at coordinate 257,895,648 of NC_140586.1, forward strand.
AAAACGAATTTCGTTGCGTGCACTGCATCGCATTTGGGGATGCAGTGCACGCAACAAAATTTGTTTTTATTAATTTATATGTTAATTTACCTGTAAACCTCCGTAATCCATAGTTTACTACCCCCCACCCTGCCCCTCCCCACGTCACCGCCCTGCAGTCACTCCTACTACCGACCGCGGCTGGCATAGACTATACTGCACAAGCTGAGTCGCATACTTTAACTATTTTATTTACTTACTTAAGGTGCATCCTATATCTAAGACCTAGCTACAAATAGAAATGGAGTGCTTCAGAGAGGGGGAGAAGGTATTAATGCAACAGGAGCTTTTCAGCCACTACACTGGATATAGACCTATGTAAAGAACAAAAATGTTGTAAAAGGAGGATTAATTTAAAGATTTCTTTAGCTGAAGACTGGTATGGTTCATGGAAAAAAAACAGTGGACTAATTATGTAGGGAGAAACGGTAACTAATAAATACAGCACATGCAGTACCATAATGTTGACATATTTTGCATTGTTATTGTTCAACAATAGGAAAAAGTCTAATGAAAACAGTCCAATTTAAAAGGAGCTATAAACTACTATAAAAAACCTGTACAGTGACAGTGTTCTGGTTTTTTTGTGATTGCACAATTGCAAGATAAAACAACTTGAGTATTGCTGTCAATGGTGTTTCAGAAAACTAGTTCACATATGCACAAATTTATTTAAATATTGTTGAGGAAAAATCCTCTGTAACAACAACAATGGCTTTTCGCCCCCAAATCAAGTAAAGGGTCATCTTCAAGACGGGATTACACACTTACTTTACTCTGATAACTAATCTATTAGTTAAGTTAATGAATCATCACTGTGTTTAATAATCAAAAATAATCCTAAAAGTTAACCCTCTTTAGAACATTGTTGTTGGTTACATTGTATGGCCCATTTCAGAGAGGTCTATTGGAGCATCTCTGGTTTTTCATCTGTACATACACTTATTGCTAGGGCCACTGCAATTATGTGATTCTGCAATTTTGACATTTTTGCATAGTTATGGATTTACCACACAATCCATCATCTGCTGCATAAACTTCATATTTTAACAAAAAAAGGTGTCTAGCTCAAACAGATGGAAAGTTACTAACAATGTGGCGACGGGTTCTCGTGCAGTGGAAGGCTCTTCACAGAGGATAACTGTTTATCTTTCAGTTGCTTATTGCTGTATTTGGTTGTAAAACCGATACTAATGAGGTCAAATCTTTGCCCAGGCAGTTGTACCATATGTAAAAATGAACAAATGATGAAGTAATACTATCAAAATAATTTGCTGCTTTATGGTGAATAATTTGCCTTTTGTTGCTGCATTTTTTAGTTAACTTTGCCGGAACATTTGGTGCTCCCCTGCCACATAATTCTAATGGCCCTGCTAATAGCCAAAGAACCACAGTTACACCCAGGGTCTGGCCCGGGGAGGGAACTAGAGGCGTTAGGGCACTAGAGAACGGTCAGCCTCCAACCAAAGCTATGAACCACAGAAAGGACCGTCCCTAGTTGTGTCTTAAGAGATGCCCAATTTAGTGGGGGCAAATCACAAAAATTGACGGACTGGCATCACACACCACCAGGTGTCATGCTTCATCATCTGCCAGTCCTCGCCCTCTAAAAACCGCGTTTGATAGAGGGCGGGCATACACCTGAAGACAGGGATGCACTTCTAGACTAAGTGGGGGCCCAAACAAAAAAGGAGTGAGTGAATTTAAAAACCATCATAGTATACCTGAACAATTTTTATTCTATGGGGTTACTATGTGGGATTAAAATATATAAGTGCGGTGAGTGGGGACCTTATCATCCCGTCGCCGCTGTGAATCAGTGATTGTTAATAGGGGGTCAACATGTTTCTGCCTGTATTGTCCACTTGGGTACGTGGCATTCGTCAGGACCTTAAATATTGGGCTCCAATCTTACCACTGGGGGCGTAGGCCTATAGCCAGCTGCCACCTGTTTAGAGAAACCTGTAAGAGAGAGGGGGTGAGACAAACATAAAATACTCAAAATGGTTGTCATTCGGTAGACCTTGATGTGTCACAGTCACGCTCCATACTTACTGCTCTCTCCTAAAGTGAAAAGGTGAAATATGTATATGAGTGTCAGGCATCTGTGTTCACTCTGACATTCATGTGAAACAAATATAGAAGTCTTACCCTATTGGAAAAACCTATTTGCCCCATGGGAGGGGTAGGGGGGAAATCCTTGTGGCCACATTCTGGTGGGAGACGATAAAGGATGAAGACAAAAGGGTTAAAAACCAGACTGGTTGGGAAGGTATATCAAAGATACTGAATTAGTTAGCAGAAAAAACCGTCAGGGCATGCTTGGTCTACTATAGTTTCAACCTGTTGGAAGAAGAAATCAGAACAATGACTTACAGTTCAAGGCGTACTCCCCGCTAGAAAACCTAGTGCTGCATGCGTCCAGCCTCCTCCCCGGTGACATTAAGTGTAGTGCGCAGCAAGCTTTTATACTGTTGGGTGGGGTCGTGGCATGTGATATGGGTTTCAGGTGAGCGTGGCGCACAGTGATGATGCTGCATTTCCTGTGTCCTGAGCGAAGCATGCAGAAAGGACTGCACGTTGCCTGTTTGTTGCCTGACCCTCGTTGGGGTGTGTCAGCACATGGCGCTGCTCTATGACACGCCGCTTCCTGTGTCCCGTCATTACCTCAGATGATTGCCTGGGGTGGGGCGGGACCAGCTGTGGTCCAATGAGAGCGCCTGCCATAGTTTCTGGAGATATTTAACGTGTGTAGACAAGTTATATAGAAATATGGGGAACATGTGCCCTGCTCATGAGTATTATTTCATGACGGGAGCAGTTACGAGTATTTACACAGAAGAAAGGAAGAGAAAACAAACCCAGATTGTTTACAGTCAGGGTGGCGGTGTGGTTAAACCTACAATTAGTGCACAAGTTGATTTTACAGATACCGCATGATTGTTGATCAAGATGATTCTAGTTTTAGGGAGTAAGGGAAACTGCGTGTAGCTCTATTCACATGTATTACTGTGTCTATTGTTTGTGTTTTTGTCTTTATAATGGGTACTGTTAAAGTGTATGTTTTAGTGAGCGCTAAGGGAAGTTACTTCATTTGTAGCCATGGGATATCATCGTTCAATCCGTTTTTCCATGTCCCAAGGCGAAACACCCAACGCTGTTCTCTAACATGTAAGACATGTGAGAGGCAGCCATTGCGCTTCTGTACTACTTCCAGTACCGTCCATCTTAGATCTTTATCAGAGTGTTCTTTCTCAAGGAAGTGTTTTGTTAATTTGGTGTTATCTTTCTTCCTTCTGATAGTGCTCCGGTGCTCACTAATTCTGATCTTTACACGCCTAGTAGTCATGCCAACATACATGAGTTGGCAAGGGCATTTGAGTAGGTACACTACATTTTCTGTGTTGCAGTTAGAGAAGTTCTTCTGAGTCCATGGCCGCTCAGTACCTATGTCCACTTCTTTTGTGGTGGCCGTGAATTGGCATGATACGCAATCGCCACAGGGGTAATGTCCAGTTGGTCGTTGGTGGCCCCATAGTGTCAGTTGGTTGTCATCTGTAGCGGCTGGTGGTTTTGTATGGACTAGTTCATCCTTGATGTTCCTACTGCGTTTGTACGCAAATAGGGGTTGGGTCCAGACTTTGTCGCTGGTGTTTAATATGCGCCATTTCTTTTGAATAATGTTCTGAATTTTGTTGGACGCTGGGGTAAAGGTGGTGACACACACCATCCGGTTCGCCGGCTCCTTTGGCGTATTTTCTAAAAGAGCTGCCCGGTTGTTTCGAGCTCTTTTTTTGGCATTCTTGACCAATTTTTTGGGGTAATTTCTTGCTCTGAGTTTCATTTCCAGGGTGTCTGCTTGTTCATGAAAGTCTACCCTCCAAACTATGTGATAGTTTTCCAGAAATTGTAACACAACGAGCGCAGGATGACATTGCCTGATATCCAAAGATTTTAAAATTGGAACAATCCACATTTTCCTCAATTCGACATAAAATCTACAATAGAAAATCATGTATGGTGGATTGTTCTGAGTGATTATCGCAAGGACACAAATGCATTACTCGCGACCCGTCATTCATTTTTGGGAAACTTACAAGTCTATGACGAATCCCAAGTCTGAATCTGGTCAATAGAAACCTATCATAGCCACCAGGTACCGTTTTTAGATATGGTTGAATGCTAAAAGTTGTTAAAATCAGTTGTTTGGACAGCACAGTGAGCTTTGTGATCCCTGCCCATAATCTAAGTGTTTCTAATAACATTAGGCCCTCTTTTTTAACTCTTTTCTTGTAATGGTAGACATAGTATTAGGCTCAGTCTAATAGTTTAAATGGCCTAGATCACACATAAAATCCTGAGCTTATCCTAACCAGGGAATAGTCAGAGCCCTCTCCAGTTTTAAGCTGTCCTTTAAAATATCCTGATTAAGCATAGTTTTTGCCGATGACCATATCCTATGCCATAAAAGAATGGGTTCCATTTTTAAAAGATCTGCAATATATGGCATGCCCAATTCAGAATGGCAAACGTGCGATGACATGCTATTCAGGACTGCAAAGATGTACCTTAAAAACACATTTTCCACAATTTGTAGGGGGTACATGTCAACAAAACCCCAAACCCCTGCCCCTGCCCGATACATCGCAGTGGAGACTCATTTTGCCTTATAACTCTGTATAAGCTCCACCGGCGGCCACCTACCCAACTTTCTTGAAAAGTTAGCAAGGGCAGCTGGGGTCTTCAGAAAAGCCAGTTTTTTAGCTAACAATGCTTGGGACCAGGAGTCATTCTGATCAAAAATTTTACCAAGATATGAGAATCTCTTAGCAAACTCTATCTTTTTTTAACGATATAAATTTCCCTGCACTTTTTGCTGCCATTACCACATCTCATAATATAAGTTTTTGACGTGTTCACCATAAGTCCCAAGTTGCACATAAAAGCTGAAAAACTGTTTATAACCCTTTGCAATCCCACTTGGGTCCGCGACATCAGGACTGCGTCATCCGCATATAAAAGAGCTGGTATTGGGCGTCCGCCAATTTGTGGGAGATCTTGACAATCCTTAACCAAAGCTTCACCCAATCCATTGATATAAAGTTTGAAAAGAAAGGCGCCTAGCACGCAACCTTACCTTGCCCCCTCCTTATTGAAAACGGGGCAGAGCATTCACCATTTACACCGAACCGGCCTTCGCAACACTATAACCATCTAAGAAAATGGATAATTTGTTTATCCACTCCCAGATCCTCGAGGATCTTCCAGAGCTTACTATGCCTGATGCAGTCAAAAGCTGCTGTGAGGTCCACAAATGCTAAGAACATCCTACCCGTCTTGGCCCGAACATACTTCCCTTTAATGATGGTTAATTTTAGACTCTGTTCGACTGTTCCTAAGCCCTCACGAAAACCGTACTGAATATCAGAGTTAACATTATCCTGGGCCCAGTCCTGTAGTTGTTCTAATAAAATTTCTGACTGACACATTTACAAGGGAATCTAATAATGATATTGTCCTGTAACTGCCAGGATCCTGACGGTCTCCTTTTTAAAAAAATAGGCCCTATGATCGATTCCAACCAGCTTGTTAAAAAAGAAGAACAACAACTTGCAGTGATTACCTGGGTTATGAACGAGCCCCATAATGTCATATTTGACTTATATAAGTCTACTGGGACCCAGTCAGGCCGCGGAGCCTTACCCCCTAAACTTGCTAAGATGTCTCGATTTACTTCATCCAGAGAAAAATGGAGATCAGTATTTTGTATCTGGAGTACCAGGGCATCCTCCCCATAAATTTGGGTACCAAAAGAATCGGCACTGGCGTCACCATTATACATCGTGGAGAAGTGCTCAATCCATTGTTCTTCTGTAATGGCTATTTCAATGGTAGGGCCATCCTCGGGTGTCAAAAAGGGGGTTTTCCCTGCTTTCCAAAAGGCCGAGCTATCTTTGGATAGAGAGGAGTTTTGCAATGCTATCCAAGCGTCATTTCTCAAAGATACTTTATGTTCCTTGAGTGCTAGCCTGTAATCCCCTCTGCCCTGTCTGATATTACTTGGATTCCTTGGAGTCTTATATATTTCATGCTTTAGATTGGCATAGGCTCGCGTACACTTAGGTGCCGATTCCGATCCTGTAAAACCCGGGTACAAATGGTCGTATGGAGCGTTTTCTCCATATGACTCGTACCCGGGAATTCCGCCGTACAAACCAGCAAGTACGAATCGTACAGAAACACAATTTCCGTACGAATCGTAAAAAACACTGTGCGGCTAAAAAATACATACAATTCTGATCCTGGACAGCACGTACGCGACGTCCGCACGGAGTCAGGCAGCGTTTTACGGACCAGCAAGTACGATTCGTACCCACAGCACTCCACACGGCTATATTTTTACGGGAGTCAAAAAGTGCCGGAAAAGCTAAGTACGCCGCGATGCACAAGAAAAAGGGGGCCCGGTACGCACCGTAACCCCCAGCCCCCGTATGTACGCACCGTACCCCCAGCCCCCTGTATGTACGAACCGTACCCCCCAGGACCCCGTATGTATGCACCGTACCCCCAGCCCCCTGTATGTACGCACCGTACCCCCCAGTCCCCGTACGTATGCACCATACCCCCAGCCCCCCGTATGTACGCACCGTACCCCCAGCCACCTGTATGTACACACCGTACCCCCCAGCCCCCGTATGTACGCACCATACCCCCAGCCCCCGTATGTATGCACCGTACCCCCCAGCCCCCCGTATGTACGCACTGTACCCCCAGACCCCCGTATGTACGCACCGTACCCCCCAGCCCCCCATATGTATGCACCGTACCCCCCAGCCCCCGTATATACGCACCGTACCCCCAGCCCCCCGTATCTATGCACCGTACCCCCAGACCCCCGTATGTACGCACCGTACCCCCAGCCCCCGTATGTACGCACCGTACCCCCCAGCCCCCCGTATGTATGAACCGTACCCCCAGCCCCCCGTATGTACCCACCGTACCCCCCAGCTCCCCGTATGTATGCACTGTACCCCCACCCCCGTATGTACGCACCGTACCCCCCAGCCCCCCGTATGTATGCACCGTACCCCCAGCCCCCCGTATGTATGCACCATACCCCCCAGCCCCTGTATGTACGCACCGTACCCCCAGCCCCCCGTATGTTCGCACCGTACCCCCAGCGCTACGTGCTGGGGGTACGGCGTGTACATACGGGGGGCTGGGGGTACGGTGCGTACATACGGGAGCCAGGGGGTACGGTGCGTACATACGGGGGGGCTGAGGGTACAGTGCGTACATACGGGGGGCTGGTGGTACAGTGCGTACATACGGGGCTGGGGGTACGGTGCATACATACGGGGGGTTGGGGGTATGGTGCGTACATACGGGGGGCTGGGGGTACAGTGCGGACGTACGCGGGAGGGGTGGGAGGCTGGGGGGGCCGTACGACTCGTACCCCGGGCACAAGTGTACCCGGGGTAGGGGTCGTGCACAGTTCGCTCCGCACGGGACGTTTCCCATACGCTTGTGTATTCGGTACGCCGGTACGGATCGGACTTGTGCGCTCGGACTTCAGTTTTACAACTCGTACGGAAAACTGTCCGGGGACGTCTCGTAGACTTTTCCCGAGGTCATTCGTATGTATTTTTCACGTACGAATCGTACTTCACCGTTTGTACGGGACTTGTACGATTCGTACGTAAAAATATACGGATTCGAGTCGGATGGTAAATTATTTTAAAGGATCGGAATCGGCACCTTAGAGTCAAACCACCCTTTGTGTTTTCCTTTTTAGGTCTCGCCTGAGACAGCGCTTTAGCGCTGCTCTGGCGAGACTTATAGTAAGCACTTTTGGAAGTGCAAACGAGTGCTTTCAGGCCGCCAACTACAGTGCATGTGCTCCGGGCGCGCGCACCATTTGGCAGCCTGAAAGCACTCGTTGTCTTTCACTTTCGCGGCCGCTTTGATGTTTGATCACTTTCACTTTCGGGGCCGCACTTTAACAAGCTCCCGTTATGCAATTTGGCAAGATTCTGTCACTTCGCGGTTAACTTCTGGAATGTACAATAATTTCTGTAAAAGAATAAATAGTGATTGCTGATCACTTTTGTTAAGAAAAACTATATGAAGAGACAAGGGCTTCTACTGCACCAACATTATGTACGGGGAATTGAGTGCATGTCTCATTAAGTATTTACCAGCCTCGCTGATCACTAAATGTGATGGCATCAGATGTAGAGGCATGTATGTCTTGATGACAAGACAGAAAACTTTTCACAGTTAGCCAGATGTAAAGAATGCATATGTGATTGTTATGACGTTACACTGCAACTGGCATAATACTGAGTCCGTTTATTAAATAAACTGAAAGTGCATCTCCAGTTTTCCTCTCTCTCTGGCTGCTGAATTTCAAAGCCGACAGCAGCAGAGGACCAAAACACACGAAGAGGCCCAGGCTGGAGGCAGCTGCACACTGGGAGTATGGTGTGGAAGGGGTGTCTTTGAGAGGCCAGCCTTTCTCTACAAGGTGACATGGAGAAGACAGTAACCTTTAATTATTCTAATGAAGAGCAGTGCGAAGACGTGCAGGGGAGAGAGGGGTCACACAGGGGAAGAAAGAAGCCTTTAAAGTACCAAGCCTGCCTGGCAACAGCACTGTTAGCACCATTGGGCCAGTGGTCAGTCTGCGACCAGCATCTGCTGAAACACACTTTGGAATAGGAACATTAATCATGACGTCTACAGCAACGGCGGCACAGATCAAAACACGTGATCGCTCACACAGACACACGCATACGATCAGCCAGACAGGCACACAAACGGCTCACGCGGGATTAGATGGAATTTTTAGACCCTATGCTAGTCTATATTTTCAGCTAATAGGCAAATCTTTTTTTCCCGCCATTCTCTCTCTCCACTTTTATTACCTTTCATTCTCTTTGCCTATCTCAGCCTCTTCTTCCATGATAACTTTTCCCCTTCTTTCTTGCAGTCCCACTGCGCTCTCTCTCTCTCTCTGTCTCTCTCTCTCTCTCCCTTTGTCTCTGTCTCTCTCTCTCGCTCCCTCTCTCTTTCTTTCCCGCTCCCTCTCTCTTTCTTTCCCTCTCTCTTTCTCTCTCCCCCTCTCTCTCCCTCTCTCTCTCTCACTCTCTTTCTCTCTCTCCCTTCATTTCTCTCTCTTTCTTTCCCTCTAGCTCTCCTCTCTCTCTCGCTCTCTCTCTACCCCTCTCTCTCTCCCTCTTCTTTCCCTGTCAGTTTCTCGCCCTCTCTCTCTACCCCTCTCTCTCTCCCTCTTCTTTCCCTGTCACTCTCTCTACCCCTCTCTCTCTCCCTCTTCTTTCCCTGTCACTCTCTCTACCCCTCTCTCTCTCCCTCTTCTTTCCCTGTCAGTGTCTCTCTCTTCTCTCTCTCTCTCTCTCTCTCTCTCTCTCTCTCTCTCTCTCTCTCTCTCTCTCTCTCTCTCTCTCTCTCTCTCTCTCTCTCTCCCCCCTCTCTCTCTCTTTCCTTTCCTTCCCTCTCTCTCGCTCTTTCCTTCCCTCTCTCTCGCTCTTTCTCTCTCCCACTCTCTTTCTCTCTCTCCCCCCTCGCTTCTTCCATGATGACTTTTCTCCATCTTTCTTGCTGTCCCACTGTGCTTTGTCTCTCTCCTCCCCTCTCCCTCCCTCTCTCTTTCTTTCTTTCACTCTCTCTCTTTCTCTTTCTCTCCCTCTCTCTCCCTTTCTCCCTCTCCCTCTCTTTTTCTCTTTCTCTGTCCCCCTCTCTCTCTCTCTCTCTCCCTCTCTCTCCCTCTCTTTCTCTCCCTCTCTCTCCCCTCCCTTTCATTCCCTCTCTCATTCTGTTTCTCTTTCTCTCTCTCTATTTCTCTCTCCCACTCTAGCTTTCTTTCCCCCCTCTCTCTTTCCCTCTCTCTTTCCCTCTCTCTCTCCCTTTCTCTCTCCCCCTCTATCTCTCTCCCTCTCTCTTTCTCTCTCTTTCGTTCCCTCTCGCTCTACTCTCTCTCTCACTCCCCCTCTCTCTCTTTCTTTCTTTCTCTATCTCTCTCCCCTCTCTCTCTCTCCCTCTCTCTTTCTCCCTCTCTCTTTCTCTCCATCTCTTTATATCCCTCTCACTTTTTCTGTCCCTCTCTCTCTCCCTCTCTCTCTCCCTCCCCCTCTCTCTTTCTTTCGCTCTTTCTCTCTCTCTCGCACACACACACACACTCTTTTTCCCGAGATCCATATATTTATAACCACATCTTAAACTTATGGTGGTGCGATAGGTGGCACTGCCTCCTTGTGATTGCTCTCTCTCTCTCTCTCTCTCTCTCTCTCTCTCTCTCTCTCTCTCTCTCTCTCTCTCTCTCTCTCTCCCCCCTCTCTCTCTCTCTCTCTTTCCTTTCCTTCCCTCTCTCTCGCTCTTTCCTTCCCTCTCTCTCGCTCTTTCTCTCTCCCACTCTCTTTCTCTCTCTCCCCCCTCGCTTCTTCCATGATGACTTTTCTCCATCTTTCTTGCTGTCCCACTGTGCTTTGTCTCTCTCCTCCCCTCTCCCTCCCTCTCTCTCTCTTTCTTTCTTTCACTCTCTCTCTTTCTCTTTCTCTCCCTCTCTCTCCCTTTCTCCCTCTCCCTCTCTTTTTCTCTTTCTCTGTCCCCCTCTCTCTCTCTCTCCCTCTCTCTCCCTCTCTTTCTCTCCCTCTCTCCCCCCTCCCTTTCATTCCCTCTCTCATTCTGTTTCTCTTTCTCTCTCTCTATTTCTCTCTCCCACTCTAGCTTTCTTTCCCCCCTCTCTCTTTCCCTCTCTCTTTCCCTCTCTCTCTCCCTTTCTCTCTCCCCCTCTATCTCTCTCCCTCTCTCTTTCTCTCTCTTTCGTTCCCTCTCGCTCTACTCTCTCTCTCTCTCCCCCTCTCTCTCTTTCTTTCTTTCTCTATCTCTCTCCCCTCTCTCTCTCTCCCTCTCTCTTTCTCCCTCTCTCTTTCTCTCCATCTCTTTATATCCCTCTCACTTTTTCTGTCCCTCTCTCTCTCCCTCTCTCTCTCCCTCCCCCTCTCTCTTTCTTTCGCTCTTTCTCTCTCTCTCGCACACACACACACACTCTTTTTCCCGAGATCCATATATTTATAACCACATCTTAAACTTATGGTGGTGCGATAGGTGGCACTGCCTCCTTGTGATTGCTCCCTGATGGAAAAAATGCAAAATGTAAAAAATATTCAGTCTCTAATTTGTATTCATGGCTACAAAACCAATGCTTGATTTCCAAAATGTGGTAAACCATACATTGCTAACAACCTTCCTCAAATATGCTTTTTACACAGCATAAAGTGAATATAAACTGCTTTCTTAGCACCACAAAACATATTTTTTTAGGTCTCGCCTAGTCAGCATTAGGGTTAGTAATGCTCATTAAGAAAACATTTATGGTTGTGGTTGAGGCAAAATCAGCTAATAATTTTAAGGATGTTGGATCACCAGCATGTGTCAGATAGCTAAGTTAACAGAAAATACAGATCATGAGTAGATAAACTGGTGGAATAATTTTTGGTTATAAATGGAACGTCGACAGATGAGGCAAGGATGAAAAAGCATGTACCAATGACTGGTAACAACAAGCATTTGCAATGCAATATGTCTCACATTTACGCGAGTTTAAGCTATTAGCATTGTAAATGACAATGCGTTTTATTTATATTTCAAAAAACAAAACATAAATAAAAGGCCTTTTTATTTACAATGCCAATAGCTCATGCTCAGGTAAATGCGAGACCTGTTGCATTGCAAATGCTTGTTTACTATTCTGGACAACTACAGCCTCCTTAAGACTCCCGATATTTCTTGGAAAGAAGTTAAAACACTGTCAGGTGGAGCTATATCACTCAAACACACTTCAAAAGCTACTTTACATCTAGTTATCACATGTTTTAAAATTACTAGGGGATCAACCAACGCAGTGAATAACCATCTGTTTTATCAATGGTTCGATTTTGTGCGACATGTACATTTCCATCCCCTGTACCAAATTGTCTTTTCGTCAGTAAGACTGTGATACTCAGTGGAAAATGATCACTCAATGAATTGTCATGAGTAGCGAATGATTGAAGTCTACTCAAGTGACTATTTGACAACAGTGTATTGTCTATAGTGGTAAGGCATCCTCTGCAAATTAAAAGTGTAACTCATCTGGGTAGGTATATTACACAACTCATTTGCAAACCCCAAATCAAGACTAAACATCACTTTCTTAAGAAATTTGAATGTTGAAAGTGTGTATGACTGGTCCCGTCCTCATCTATAAATCCACATAATTTCCCTCCATCGTTTTGGCATTAAAATCACCTCACAAGATTATAAATATATAATTTGCGTTGTCACTATAGATTGTTTTCAAATCATTGCCCAATTTCTTGACCACTACTCCAATTTGATCCAGGGGGATGTTATTATCGAAATGTATCAGGGCGATGCAGTGCTTCCTATCAACATGGATTAAAATCAGTTGATAATAGATCTCTTCTATATACAGCTCTATTTTTCTCACTTTTACCCTGTTGGATAAGTAGGTACACAGCCCTACCTTTTCCCTCCCACATATAACATCAACAGCTGCAGTATGAAATGTCTTAAAACCATTGATGTGAACTGCATCTTTTACCCAGGTTTCTTGTAGACACATTATATCAAAATTTGATATAAAGTCACACCATAGAGGGTTATCCAACTTTGACCTTATACCTGAGATGTTCCAGAAAACCAGGTTACAAGAAACATTGTGGGGCATATTCTCAAGAACGTGTGACAACCATCGCAAAAGTTACTTAGCGCAACCTACAACATCACAGTCTATCGCAGGAAATTTGCACCGTGTTAACTAAGTATTCACAACATGGCAGTACCATGCGATAGTCACCGGATAACGCGCCACATGGTCGCGTTAAAATTAACGCCACGCCACAAAAATGCGAAACAAGAACGCCTAAAAAGCTGCGATGAGGCAAAGCGCGATACAAAAAGCTGCAAAAACCAGTCACAGGCCTACAAATCCCACACGTCTGGCGGTAAAATGCACTATAAAAGAAGAACAAGAAAAACACTCCAGAAACAATCCAAAGTGCGCAGCACCATGGATGCACCCTGACCCAGCGTAGAGGCCAATGCGAACCCTACAACCCCCACAGACCACCAGCAAGGAGAAACGGGGACGGGGACGGCCGTTGAGAAGAGGGAGAGGAAGACTGGGTGCAGTCCACAGCAAACCCAGATCAGCGTCACGAAGGTGACAGAACACTACCATCAACTGACCCACAAGTACACCAACTGGAATGCAGTTGGCGTGCCGAGGAGGCCAATCGAGGAGGCCAAGAGGCGCTGGCATGATGTGACAACCTAAATCAGGCACAAACTCACAACAAACAGGAAGGCTGCAACGGCGACAGGAGGTGGCATTCCAGCACCACAGGAGGAGCTGGAAGAAAGCTAGGCCCCAGTCATCAGTGTGGAGATGGTGCAAGGAGTAGGGAGTACGGACACAGCCTGAGAGGACTGGACACAACATCAACAGGGCGAGTAACGAACAGGGACGGGGAGAGATGGACACAATGGCACACATGCCCAACGAGGTGTAGCACACTGCACACCCAGAATTACCCTGGATGATGTCCCTGATCCCCTTGGCACACTGCAGCACACACACATAGCAAGAACAGCACACCCACATTGATGACAACGTGGTACAATGCACAAAGCCGACACTGCAGAACAGAGGACACAACTGGCTCCGCACACGCACAGAAACATGCCTACTACATCTGACATGTGATATATTGTAAATGATGCCAGATGTATTCTATATGATTATTTGATATTTTTGAAGGGGTAATTAAATGTGCCTTTTTCATGAACGATTGTTAGATATATTTTTTCCGTGATACTTTTCTTCATACATATATATATTGTCTCCCATACCCAGGTATCATAGGGTGATTTGGGTATAACCCTGTTGTTTTTGATAAATACTACATCTGACAGGGCAGGAAACTATGCAATGGAAAAGTACGCGTACGACCTCACATCCGTCATGTAGTCCAAATGTACACTGTCCCACAGCAGTACTCAGCACCTCCCAAACAGTCACAATATACATTGTCAAACAGTCTGCATGTAAACCAGAACAATGCGCCAACATACATGTCAACACAGAGCCTGCAACAGACCACACAGCAGGAAGCACCCGAATGCACAGCTGGCTCACAAAACTTCACCCACCCATGGCACCCCTATTCCATGTGTCAGCACACCAAAAAGAGGTGGCCGAACAGGTGTGGGTGGGCTCCGAACCCATGGAAGGTGAACTAGATCACATATGCTGGTGTCTATTACCCTTCAGGGACCACCTACACCCCACAAAGGAGACCCACACTGCCATAGACACATGCAGATGCACATTCATAGTACAGAACCACGTCTAGGGGCATGCAAATAGCAGTCACACACCAACGTTGGCTCTGCGTACGACGGCCCAGGCCGCTCCCCTAACGAATTGAGTGGGTGACGACAAAGCTACATGTCCAAGCTCTAACCCTCTGCCTGCGGTGACATGTCTGCGTCCGCTGTACACAGCACAATACAATGTCGTAGGGCCCAGGGCCCTCATGCATACAACAAGACCAAAGGGACACTCGCATATATCATGTTGAACTAGCTACGGGCACGTGCGCCCTACCCCTTTATTGGCAGGGCCACATGTACAGTGACGCCTGTGCTGGATGTGTGTGGGGTGAGAGTAAGCCAGCACGCACAGAATGCTTGGTGCTGGCAACCACTTGAACAGTGGACACCAGTGCAATGGAAACTGAAAACACCTGCATAACAGAGTCAACTGCTGAGCAACATGGAGGGAGCCGGAGACAGTCCAGAGGACACCCAACATGCAAACAGAAGTGTCCGTGAGTTGCAGTGCACTGTGGTTGGGGCACTAGAGATGAGTGCGCTCATGTGAAGAAAAAGTTTCTGATTGTGTCCCTTCGAGATATTCCTGATGCAGATGCAGTGGGGTGTGTCAGGTCTGCATCATCTTCCTCATCAACGTCCCAGGTCACCCACACTGCTTGAGATGACATTGCTGCGCGACCTCTCCATAGCACAAAACTCAACCAGTAACAGACGATGGCTTGCGGTGCACTGAGTTAGTGGCACCTGGAGTGCTGAGCAGGGTATCAGGCCGATGATGGCATCCACGACAGGTATGAGCAACTCTGTAAGTCTGTCAGGATCACCGTTTCGACTCTGGCAGATGGCAGTTGGAAGTGGTCCTTGGGGTGGTGGCGTGTGCCTCCTGCAGTGATGCCACGTCCGGGCTGGTTAGGACTTGATTTGATGTGTGAGCCCTGGTTGGCCACAGTTGAGTCCGGAGTCAGCGGACAGTGCAGGGCCACAGACACATGGCATTGATGACCTCAAGGCCATCGCCTCAAGACTGATTTGCATGTGGCTGGGTTCAAACTGGAATGGCATGGTGAGCAAAAAAACGATGGATTTAGGCCCAGATCTCTGTCCTGGGGTGAATGTATGACATTGTTCTGTAGTCTGTCTATCAACTGTTGTTTTTGCATTTGTCACCCCGAGTGAGATGGGTATGCTCAGACGTGAGTCCCGTGCTCTCCATGCCACTGGAATCAAGCTATCCTGGCTGAAGAGGGGTGAAACCCCGAAACCAGTCCTAGGATGCTTGTTTCCAGTCCAGGGAGGACCAGGCTTGGCAGTTCGGGCTGGACTGTTCTCATGAAGCACAGGGTCAAGACTGATTTGCGTATGGCTGGGTTCAAACTGGAAGGGCATGGTGAGCAAAAAAACAATGGATTTAGGCCCAGATCTCTGTACAGTGGTGAATGTATGACATTGTTCTGCATTCTGTCCATCAGCTGTTGTTTTTGCATTTGTCACCCCGAGTGGGACGGGTATGCTCAGACGCGAGTCCCGTGCTCTCCATGCCACTGGAATCAAGCTATCCTGGCTGAAGAGGGGTGAAACCCTGAAACCAGTCCTAGGATGCTTGTTTCCAGTCCAGGGAGGACCTGGCTTGGCAGTTCGGGCTGGACTGTTCCCATGAGGCACAGGGTCAAGACTGATTTGCGTATGGCTGGGTTAAAACTGGAATAGCATGGTGAGCAAAAAAACAATGGATTTAGGCCCAAATCTCTGTACTGGGGTGAATGTATGACATTGTTCTGCATTCTGTCCATCAACTATTGTGTTTGCATAAATAAATCAAGGCTGAATTCAAAATTGTGTGTGACCTACTTGACCGCAGTGTAGGCCAGAGGCAGCGATCAGCAAGGGCCAGACGCGTTTCAGCTAGCCCCTCCTGGAACTCTAACACACGACGTTGAGATGACATTTGGGGGTGACTTGTGGTTGACGTAGGCAAAAGCACCAGAACCGATCAGGTGTTCAGTCAGCGACGATGACGTGTCCTGCCTGGTACGTACTGGATTGGATTGGCCTGAGGCCTGCTGGACCGCAGTGTAGGCCTAAGGGGTAGTCATCAAGGGCCCACAGACACGTGTGGTTGGGAGGCCAGCCACATGGTTGCTGCCACCTGATCGTAGGGAGTACAGTGAAGTAGAATCTTCATTGTTGTGCGTACATGGACAATGTATGATCAAGACTCAGTTCTGAATGTGTGACCTAATTGTCCGTAGTGAAGGCCGGAAGCAGTAGTCAGCAGGAGACATGTGTCGTGAGCATGCCTTGCACAGAGTTGGTGGTACCACGTCGAAGGGAGTACACTGATGTAAAATCTGCAATGAACATATGTACTCTGCCATTGTGTAATCAAGACCCAGTTCCAAATGTGTGACCTACTTGACCGTAGTGTAGGCCGGAGGCAGCAGTAGAGTACGTCATCGAGAAAGGACTAAAGCGGGCCTGTGTCATGGAGGCCTGATGGTCTGAGGAGGCTGCCAAGGTCGTGGGCCTCGGGCTTGGAGCTTGCGCCAGCACGTGGTGGGCCCTCCTTGACACACGCCGGTGTTGGCAGGTGATCAGTGTGGCCTGTCTGCGCAGGGGAGGGCCTGTGGGTTCGGGGTCCAGCAGGCCAGGGTACAGCAGGCGCACCGGATCGCAGGCAAATCCGCTCACAAGTATGGCGTAGGCCTCGTGGCGGGGTGAGATGTGCCGCCCTGGCAGAGACGTTGGGCATTCCGGAAGAGGAGCACGCCCAGGGCTACATGCTTTTTATTCACACCCATACGCTGGCCACTCTGCTCATGCTTACGGGGGGGGGCGTAACAGGCAACATTTCCGTGAACTCCCCCACTGGCTGGGGTGACATGGTTGCGTCCACTGTCCACTACACTCCATAAACCAGCGGTGTATGTCGCCATGGATATGGGTGTGTTATGCATACTGCGGTCTGTCCAGCACATCTTCGCCACTCTTGGCATTGTGTGCTTTCTCAATCATGGTTCTTCTGCCTCCTTCACACATGCCTGGTTCCCACCACTCCCCTCATTCCGCTATTGTGTGGCTGAGGTGCCATGCCGTTGATGGCTCATGTTCACGGCTTGACCAGGTTACCATAGTAAGTTGGTCTGTCGTGTCTGGTGGGTAGGCATGTTGTTTTAGCATGTTGTTTGTGATTTTGTGACATATGCATTACCAGAGTTGTGAGTTGCATGGTTGTGGAGTTGAGGTGTGTGGGGTGTTCATTTGGGTCTTGCCAAGGGTCTGTGCATTTCCCTTTGTGCCATCCTGGGAGCGCGGGTTGAAGTTGGACTGTAGGAGGATGATGGAATCATGCACACTGGCTGGGTATTTGGCGACGACATTTGTGGAGATTCCATGTTGTTCGTATGTTGCCTGCACATTGATGTGAGATGTGTGCTTTCTGTTGAGGTGATTGTGTGCTGTGTCACCAGGGATCACAGGTATGACATGTGTGCTGTGGATTGCCCCCAACATGTGCGTGAATCCAGCTATGGTGTATGGTCCTTGCTTGATATCCAGCGGATCCTGCACATTGTGTTGGACATATAGCGACTGGGGTAGCAGGCTGATGGTGATGTCCAGGACAGGTGTGAGGGACTTGGATGGGGCTGGCTGTAAGACTCCTCCGACTCTGGCATGTGTTGGTTGGGGGGTGCCAGAGGCCAACAGGTGCAGCACAGCCAGCAGCTTTGTGTGAGGTGGGATGTCGGTTGTCCGCTGTGCTAGTGCCGTCAGCCTGTTGGGCGATGATGGTCAAGATGCTTAGGATGGTTGTCTATTTGGGCCTGTAGTGGTTAATGACATTGTCAGGTGTTGGGTTTGCGAGGCTGGTGCATTTCCTGGGGTCCACTGTCTTTGTCTGCACTGCCTCTGTGGTGGTCCGGGGGGGGCCTTTTGGGGGTTGGGCTCCTGGGGGTGGTGGCGGTGGGTGTTGTGGCCCTCTTGGGTGTCCAGCACGCATGTTCAGTGGCTCCATGGCATCTGTTGGTCTTCAGGTGTGGCTCTGGGCTGGGCTCGCTTTTGTGGTGCAGGCTGTGGTCTGACTTTGCACCAGGTCTGAGCAGGTGTTAGTTTCCTGGTGCTAACGCGCCTTATCGCATGTTTTGTGATCTTATCGGTGATGTGGCTGGTCGTTGTGAATGTTGTGGTGTGGTGTTGTCGCAGCTTTTTGCTCGGGATGCCTACTCTGCATCTCATTAGCGATAGCTGCCGGGGTCATCCTTGGGGGATCTAAATCACAATCACCTGCTAGGTGTTTATTTGTTTTACCGACCCATCCTATTCTTCTAACCATTTTAAATTCCGAAAAGAGAATGTCAGTTAGGCCAGTTATGGTGCTCAACAGGTATAATGACTTATTCCTCAAAGTTGTCCAATGTTCTAGGGCATGGGGAAGGAGAGGAGGGACGTTTGCCAACACAATCATATAAGGGGTATCTTATGGCAGGAGGTGCAGGGGCTGATTTCGGTTGATAGTATGACTCAGGTTAGGCCTATGTGGGTTCTGTGGGTTGGCATCTCTCCCTATATCACCCAACAGTGGTACCCGTCTGTTTGGGGCGGTCCTGTTAACGGTATTACCATCCTGTGTACACGGGATAGTAGGGCCTACTATACTAGACAAATGCCTAGTAGGTTCTAAGGGTTGTGGGTAGGGCATTTGCCAATGTGATTGAGCTGAAGCTTCAACAACAATGTCATTGGTGTTTACATAATGTTGTTGACCACCCTCAGGGTTGGTTACAGTTAAACGGGCCTAGTTCCCATTCCCAAGCTTTCCGAGGCCCCAGAGCTTCGATTTGAGTTTCTTTTTGTGACAGAGTATCGATCAGAACAGACACCATAGTCTCAAACCCTTTCCAGAACTCCACATCATTCATCGTAGGGGGTAGAGTAACAGATTCATTAGCCATCCCTGTTAGATTGGCCCCCAGTTCACGGTCTCCACCTCTGGTTATGGCTCCATGATTCATGGCTATTGACGATTTTTGTTCTTGTTTCTGCGGTCCCCGACCCTTTCTATTTTTTGATGGTGGTTCAGTGTTACTATCAGCCATATCTCTGAAGATATAGTGCTCTCCTGCTCCCTCCCTGTCGCCCAACACAGCGCAGCCTCGCGCGCGGGGGGGGGGGGTGCACTGCTTTGTGTCACTTTTTTGTAAATCTCCCCCTAGATGTCATGAGAAAGACAAGCATTGTTCCACTATGGTGCTAAAATTGCACTACATCCTATCTTTACACAAACAGTACAAGAGGCAAACTGCACCTTCCTGTCAGTTTAGTAAAAACTTCAGCTGTCAGCAATGTTATACCCAGAGTTACTCACGATTAACTGACAAGCAAGCATTACCTCTTTAAGGAGGCGCAAAGTGCTGCTGTTTTGTTAACAAACTGAAACCAACCAGAAGGGACAACAGAACCTCTTGTCCATCACCACCCATATTGGGCTCACAAGCAGAACAACAACCAAAGAAACCACAGGCTAGGAACTCAACGGGGTCTGTTCTATGAACCATACTATAATACAGAATGATATGCAGCGATTGCTTAATGATAATTATATATTACATGATGTGTCCTAGAGTGTTGGACACTGTAGCATGATAAGATTGACTGCAATGGAGTGTTATAAACATATGGGGCCCGATTCACAGAACTAACTTAAGACCAAATCCTAAACTTACTACTTTTGGTATTCACAGAAGTTAGGATTTTGTCTTAAGTTTGTCTTCAGACAAACTTAAGACAGACTTAAGACAGTCTTAAGACAGACTTAAGACAGTCTTAAGACAGACTTAAGACAAACTTAAGACAGACTTAAGACAGACTTAAGACAGACTTAAGACAGACTTGAGTTAGGATTTTGTCTTAAGTTTGTCTTAAGTTTGTCTTAAGTCTGTCTTAAGTCTGTCTTAAGTTTGTCTTAAGTCTGTCTTAAGACTGTCTTAAGTCTGTCTTAAGACTTTCTTAAGTCTGTCTTAAGTTTGTCTTAAGACAAACTTAAGACAAAATCCTAACTTCTGTGAATACCAAAAGTAGTAAGTTTAGGATTTTGTCTTAAGTTAGTTCTGTGAATCAGCCCCATGCTGTCTCCTGTGGACACTGAAATCTGCAGTTGAGTGGGGAGCGATCTGCTGGCGTCCTAAAGGTTAGCAACCTCACTTTGAAGTTGTCATATTGATATTTTGTTGGGACTTCAATGAGGGGTGAAGAATTTCATGGGCAGATTGGGAACCTGTGTGGGAGTGAGTAAGGAGAGGACGCAGCAATGGTTTAGTCTATCTATTTTGCTTATATGTAAATAACACTGTATAACAGCAAAATACAGAAATACAGAGATGCCATAATGGTGCGATGCATGATAGACACGTAGCTACTAATAGACCTCAGCTATGGCACAGCTATCTAAGATGCTGGTAAACTTTTTCACTTGGAATATTAGAGGGCTAAATAACCCTTGCAAAATGCATGTGGTGCTTCAATTGCAATCATCCAAGAGACCCAACTAACTAGACAGATGGAACTAATGTTTTTGGGCCTATGGTGATTGGGAACATGTGTGGGAGCACGGCGGGAGAAGATATGACAATAGATCATGTGGGGAAGCAGAGAATCTCACAGTGAACCCACTCTTTGGTAGACACTCTTTGACACATGAGCTGTTTCAAACTGCTGCTAAGACACTGCAACACATAATCCAGGAACATTGACTTATAGATGTTTGACGCACTAGGTACCTAGACAGAAGGAATTATACCTGCTATTCCACCAGGTATAATATGTTTCTGGACTCGAATTGTGGCTACTCTCTACTACGTCCCAAAAAACATCTGTCTCGTACTTTATTGGATGTTGATCCGATGAGTATTTCTTTTTGACTGCTAGATGTAGAAGTGCAGCTTAGACCCTGTTGATTTCCATTAGAGGCACTACTAGACTGAGTATTTAGATGCGAGGTGCAGAAAGCCATTGTAGAATTCTTCAAAATAAATGCACCATCAAGACACGGACCAGCGGTGGTGTGGGATGCTTTTAAGGCATACATGCGAGGTAACTGTATTGCTAAACATGAAGGGATTCTTAAATCACTAAGATAATCGTAAGCCAAGTTTGAGTAATTACTACAAAAGAGAGGTGCTATATCTTAGCTAAACCTGGTTCATTCCTCACAAAACAGATACTGGAGTTCAAATGGGACTATGCGCACATAGTAGACAAGAAGAAATGAGATATGGGCAAGTATGCTACTGCTCACAAGTATGGCCAGTGGAAGAGACTCAGTAGGTTGTAGCGGGATTGATTTGCAGTGCCAATTCACAAACATTTGTTGCAGAACTGTGTGATAGTAGTGTAAAGAAAATATATGACACTGTAAACACATTGTGAATTTACAAGCTTTTACACTGATCTCTATACATTGCACTTACTGTGCACTGAGAGAGAGATTGGAGGAAATACCTGGAGGATATAGGCCTTTTCTGGTTAGAGAGCTTGTACAGAGAGTACTTGGCACAACAAATCCTGAAAGAGGATATTAAACAGACAATTAAAAATCTACCTGCAAGTAAGTCTCCAGGAAGTGACAGTTCTACAAAGAATAGGCTGCAGCCGCGGTCCGTGCAGGTAACAGAGGTGGGGCCTCTTAAGTTGGGATTTCGAGGGACGATGCAAAGGCAACGTCCCCTGAAATCCCCCCGTAGAAGGCCCCACCGCCTCACCGATGTTACCTGCATGGACCGCGGCTGATAGGCTGACACTCTTGCTCTGCATTTTTTGTCCACTTATGAAGATGCAGGAAAGGTGGGAGTTTTACTACCCAAGATGCAAAAAACCCGGTAAATAGCATATATTAAACCAAAGGCCCTACAAAATGATCCTCATTCTCGCTGTTGTTCTTGATACGGATCACTGACAAAATATCGAGGAGAATATCGACCTACAAAAATATCGAGGAAAAAATATAGAATGCCAAAATATCGAATGCCTATCTCCAAACAGGTAAGTACAAAAATATAGAATCCAAAATATCATTGTAAAAAATATAGTTGGTCAAAATATCGAATTTTTTACATGTCTAAAAAATAATGTAAAATTAAGGAAATAATACATATAATTAACTAAAACATACTTAAAAATACTTAAATAACTTTAAAAGTAATAAATAATTAATGTAAGTAAAGAAAACAATTTTTTAATACATATATATTAACGTAATATTAATTAAAAATATTCAATATTTTTTCCGTCGGATAGCGGGCGGGTAAAATTTACTATTACCACTCCAGTAAGTGCAATAGTAGGGAAAGCGTTGGATAGCGGGAGGGTAAAAATTACTATTCCCACTCCAGAGAGTGCAACAATAGGGAAAGCGTTGGATAGTGAGAGGGTAAAAATGACTATTCCCACTCCAGAGAGTGCAATAATAGGGAAAGCATTAGATAGCGTAGTGGTAAAAATTACTATTCCCACTCCAGAGAGTGCAACAGTAGGGAAAGCGTTGGATAGCGTGAGGGTAAAATTTACTATTCCCACTCCAGTGAGTGCAACAGTAGAGAAAGCGTTGGATAGCGTAGGGGTAAAAATTACTATTCCCACTCCAAAGAGTGCAACAGTAGGGAAAGCATTGGATAGAGTAGGGGTAAAAATTACTATTCCCACTCCAGAGAGTGCAACAGTAGGGAAAGCGTTGGACTGCGTAGGGGTAAAAATTACTATTCCCACTCCAGAGAGTGCCACAGTAGGGAAAGAGTTGGATAGCGTAGGGGTAAAAATTACTATTCCCACTCCAGGGAGTGCAACAGTAGGGAAAGCGTTGGATAGTGGGAGGGCAAAATTTACTATTCCCACTCCAGTGAGTGCAACAGTAGGGAAAACGTCAGATGGAGTAGGGGTAAAAATTACTATTCCCACTCCAAAGAGTGCAACAGTAGGGAAACCGTTGGATAGCGTAGGGGTAAAAATTCCTATTCCCACTCCAGAGAGTGCAACAGTAGGGAAAGCGTTGGATAGCGGGAGGGTAAAATTAACCATTCCCCTCCAGTGAGTGCATCTGTAGGGAAAACGTTGGATAGCATAGGGGTAAAAATTACTATTCCCACTGCAAAGAGTGCAACAGTAGGGAAAGCGTTGGATAGCGTAGGGGTAAAAATTACTATTCCCACTCCAGTGAGTGCACTAGTAGGGAAAATAATAATTGAAGATTTTATTAAACATAAATTAATTATTAATACCCCCCAAAAAATATTACAATTATCGACCAATCATACAATATTTAATAATTAACTAATTATAAATTCAATGAAAAAACCAAAGGTTTCACACACGTTATAGTTAGCTGGACATTTTACTCGTAAAAAACCATTGAAATTCCCCCGTTATAGTTAGTTAAGCTAACTATAACTCGCGCGCCCGCAATGCACTGCTGATGACGTCACATATTACATCACTCATGACATGGTCAGTGACATCACTCATGACATCACTGATGACATCTCAAATGACATCACTGATGACATCACTGATGACATCATCCTGTGAATGTGTGTTTTTCTGAAAATTAAATATGTTTTATATATGTATATCTCAAGGTCGATGGAAGAATAAATGGGTATATAAGTGTCTAAATGGAATATTTGTTTTTGAAAAATTGATTGTGTAACTGACTGATTAGGTGTATCATAGTGAATACATGGCTTAGTGAGTAATGTTTAAATATGTATATATCTGTATCAGTCTTTCACTTTGTGTATAAATGGCTGCATGGGTTGGCGAGCAGCTACATGAGTGTTTATATGGGTTATTAGTTGTTTTTTTGAGTATGAGTCTGAGTGTCTGTATGGTTCGGTGGGGGGTATTACGTAGTGCATAGGTGCATGAATGATTGACTCACTGTTTGTATGTGTTGAAGATAGTATGTATGCAGGACTGCATGGGTGGATGAGTGTGTGTATGGGTGTGTTAGTGAGTGAATGACTGTCTCTACAGTGTCTTTATGAGTAACTACATATGTTTTAAACTAGTATATGTGACTATTGGTGTATATAAGTGAGTAGATGTGAGAGTGAGAGATTGAAAGAGTTCCTGTGTGAATAAGTATGTGTTTCTATAAATGATTGTTTAAAAGACTAAGTATGTGCAAGTTTCCGTAGAAGTAAGTGTGGTGGTGTGTGTATAACTGTATATGCAAGTAAATGGATGTTTGATTCTTTATTAGCATGAGTGACTATGTGTGTGAGTAACTCTACGGATGAGTGGCATTGTGTAACAGGATGTATAGGTGTATGAGTACATATGATGAGTGAGTACATGTATGAGTGACTGTATAGGACGGTTGGTGAATGAGTGGATGTGTATGTGGATCTTAGAATTACTGAAGAGGTTGTTGTAACTGGTATTGGTATGTCCATTGTTTTGAAAAGTTTAGTCTCTATTTATAAATGTGTGTATCAAAGGTTATATTAGGGTGAGAGGAGGTCTGCCACTCTATCACAAGGATGATGTCATCAGTGATGTCATCAGTGATGTCATTTGAGATGTCATCAGTGATGTCATGAGTGATGTCACTGACCATGTCATGAGTGATGTAATATGTGACGTCATCAGCAGTGCATTGCGGGCGCGCGAGTTATAGTTAGCTTAACTAACTATAACGGGGGAATTTCAATGGTTTTTTACGAGTAAAATGTCCAGCTAACTATAACGTGTGTGAAACCTTTGGTTTTTTCATTGAATTTCTAAGGTTTTTTAAATGCTAATTCCTAACTATAACGTGTGTGAAACCTATGGTTTTTTCATTGAATTTGCAAGGTTTTTTAAATGCTAATTCCTAACTATAACGTGTGTGAAACCCATGGTTTTTTCAGTGAATTTGCAAGGTTTTTTAAATGCTAATTTTTTTTTTTCTTCTATTTTTTTAAACATATTTTTAATTTAATGTTCTAACCTTTTATAAAGACTATGGTTAAATTTTTAAAATTCTTTACTATGTTTTTTTAAATATATTTCATAAAATAAACATGTTATAATTTTTTCCAGTACATTTTTTCCTTTTTTTTTTAGTACGCGTACCGTAAGCTTACGGTAAGCGTACGGTTTACGCAATGCCCGTAATTTATCTACGCTGTTTGCGTATAGTTACGCAATTTGCGTAGCCGCGCGTACTCCGCGTGGGACGCGTACGCGTGTACGCTACACGCGCACGTTACGCGGAGGTGTCGGGTAGTGACTGTTATGCGCATGCGCGCAAGCGCGTGTCTTTTTTACGCGCATGCGCACTTTTGCCGTAAGCGTACCGTAAGCGTACGGTAGGTCATGTGATCATGAAACACAACTTTTGATTGGTTGAAACTACTTTCAGTTCTAGAACTCTCCTACACCACACCCATTCCCCTCATTTCTGCTTGTGATCCCTTAGGAGAAGGAGCTGGGTTGTCTTTGTGATACGATGGCAGAACAGCAGAGCTCTTCTGAGAGTGAGGCTAGCACTAGCAGCACTACCTTGAGGCAGAGAGCGAGGAAACAAAAGACCTCTTATGTATGGGATTATTTTACTTTTCCTGAAGGCCAGCTAAAGGTAAATGCACCCTTAGTGACTTGCAAGCTGTGTAAGCGTGTACTTTCCAGAGGTAATCCTGACAGGAAGTATTCCTTTGGGAATCATACCATGATGAGGCACCTCAGGGATGTACACAGAAGGACACATGCTCGACTTTTTGGAGGTAACCCTTCAGAAAGTCAACCAAGCACATCCACAGCAGCTCAGCCTGGACCATCATCTGCAGGGCTGACTCCTTCTTCTGCAGGTCAGGTGAGCCCTTCATCTGTGGGGGGAGCATCTCCTTTTGCTGGCCCTCTGGAAATTAACCCTCGATTTCTGAGGGTTGATATTCGATGTGCCTCTTGTCATGATCTAATTTGTCATAGGGAGACCAGTGTTTCCCTAGTGAACCTCAAAATAGATCAGCACACTTGTCACAGAGACTAATTTTCCCATTCTTTCTTTCCTCTCTCCCTGCATGAACACAACGGCTCTTTTAAGAGCCAACCTTATCTTTCATCTTTTTTTTATAGATGTTTTTAAAAACTTTTTTTTTTTTTTTTACCGTACGCGTACGGTGCGCGTAATTTTTTTTTTTTTTTAAAAACACTAAGAATCAATAATCACATTACAAGGACTTTGAAACACTACAATTATTATTATTGACTTACCATACCCACTCAAAAAAATATTTATTCATTTGTTTTTTTTAAAAAAAATTGCTTTAAAAATGGTTCTAGTTTTCGAAAATTTTCTATATCAATCTGAAAAAAAAGAAAAAAGTATTAATATTTTTTAAACATTTTAAAATACAGTACTCGTATTTACATATTTACCAAAAAATATTTTTGCCTTATTTTTGCTGTTTTCAGAATATATTGCATATCACTTTAAATTGTGAAAGCAATTGCATTCATCATTTAACAGCGGGCAAAAAAAAAATAACAATCTCAAAGATTGTATTAAAAAAGCCCAGAATCTCTTCTCACTTAAACTTAACATTACAGAAATGCATTATATTCTAAAAAAATGTCATCAAAAAACAATACTTATTTCTTTAAAATACCGTCTGATATTTTTGTTTCAGAAGTATAATCACAATATTATATCTCAAATAACTGATTCCATTTCCTTTAGTGCAACT
This sequence comes from Triturus cristatus, assembly GCF_964204655.1. NCBI lineage: Eukaryota > Metazoa > Chordata > Amphibia > Caudata > Salamandridae > Triturus > Triturus cristatus. The sequence continues at coordinate 257,922,824 of NC_140586.1, forward strand.
GTGAAATCACCAGAGCAAAACGCAATAAATCTCTGCCTGTAATTCCTATTTCCACACAGAGTCATGTTTTCACATTAGTCCCAAAACGTAATTTCTTTGCCAATTTGAAAGCACACTTACTGCTCTTTTTTTTTGGCAAGTGAAAATCACTTTTACAGACTGACACATTATGAAACCACTTTTCAGATTTTTTTAAAAAAGCCCATGTCCAGACTGCTTTTTCAGACCACCACCATGTGTATCCTCGGTGACTGCCTTCACTCCAGCAAGGGCAACCAGCCTTAGTGATGCTGAATGTATTTGCATTACAGACTGAAACCTCAAAACCCCACTCGCTTCTAAATACTGTGCATGATTCCACATGGTAAGCAGCTGGGTGTGTGCTAAGAGTCTGCTTCTTCCCCCAAAAAATCGCTCCCCCTTTTTCCTACTAATGCAACTGTGAAATCACCAGAGCAAAACGCAATAAATCTCTGCCTGTAATTCCTATTTGCACACAGAGTCATGTTTTCACATTAGTCCCAAAACTAAATTTCTTTGCCAATTTAAATGCACACTTACTGCTCTTTTTTTTTGGCAAGTGAAAATCACTTTTACAGACTGACACATTATGAATCCACTTTTCAGATTTTTTTAAAAAAGCCCATGTCCAGACTGCTTTTTCAGACCACCACCATGTGTATCCTCGGTGACTGCCTTCACTCCAGCAAGGGCAACCAGCCTTAGTGATGCTGAATGTATTTGCATTACAGACTGAAACCTCAAAACCCCACTCGCTTCTAAATACTGTGCATGATTATACATGGAAAGGAGCTGGGTGTGTGCTAAGAGTCTGCTTCTTCCCCCAAAAAATCGTTCCCCCTTTTTCCTACTAATGCAACTGTGAAATCACCAGAGCAAAACGCAATAAATCTCTGCCTGTAATTCCTATTTGCACACAGAGTCATGTTTTCACATTAGTCCCAAAACGAAATTTCTTTGCCAATTTGAATGCACACTTACTGCTCTTTTTTTTTGGCAAGTGAAAATCACTTTTACAGACTGACACATTATGAAACCACTTTTCAGATTTTTTTAATTGCACATGTCCAGACTGCTTTTTCAGACCACCACCATGTGTATCCTTGGTGACTGCCTACACTCCAGCAAGGGCAACCAGCCTTAGTGATGCTGAATGTATTTGCATTACTGACTGCAACCTCAAACCCTTAAAGTATTCCTTATTTTTACCAGTACACCTTAATTTATCATGAAACAATAGTCCATATTATTTTACATGTTCCTCACATTTAAATTTCTCCCAAAACAGAAAATAATAAACACAACTTCTACAAAAGGAATTCCAATTCTATTATTCATTTCTTAATTTACCATATACATCCCCTCTCAAACTCTAAACTCACCTTTAAAATTAGTTAGTTGTGAAAGAAATGTGGCACTCAAACAGCAGATTATCAGAGCCAGGATCTCTGTTCTCTACACCTCTCTCCTCTCAGCAGAACCAGATAATGGCAAACTTTCCCTCTATTTTTCCACACATATACATGTAAGTTTCAAATCTCAGTGCTTCCCCCTTTTTTTCAAATGTAATCACACATTTCTATTGGTTGAAAACCAACCCTTTTCCAAAAGTACCCTGCCCCCAACTTGACTTCTGCCTAGTACCCTTCCCCCAACTTGACTTCTGCCTGCTACCATAGCAACAGCTCATGGAACACTGCTGTGTGGAGTTAGGTCAGAAGTTCGCCACACAATGTTTCAATTCCACAGAGCAAGAGTGCTTGACTTTTCAAACCTAACAGAAATTCCATAGTACTGTTCTTTGGTAACACATTTTTCTGTACCAATACAAAACATGCTTCTATTAATTTACACATACAGCCTAGTTTTTATTCTAGAATGGTATGAAACAGCCAATCAGTTCTTTTTGTTTTGAAAAAAATATGTATGCCTCCATTTCCAAACTGTCTTTCTTTTCATATTGCCATTCTACTGAAAGACACCTCCTGAGTGCATCCAGTTCTCCTTTGAAGATGTTCACAGTATGGATTGTAGGGCACAGCTATGTCTTCTGGAGTGAAAAGTTTGCAGAGAAAACAGGTATGGTGAGAGACCTTGCTTTGCCAAATGTAGACATTAAATGGATTGGTCAGAGAGGGTTAAAGTGGCACCAATTGATGCCATTGGTGAAATCCTTCATGCAAATCCAACACCCTGACCTCATAATAGTGCACTGTGGTGGCAATGACCTAGGCACTTTGACTGGGGTAGGTCTGGAAATGCTTATGAAGGACATCTTTGCACAACTGTTTTCACTTTTCCCTAAAACTGCCTTTGTGTTTTCCAACATATGCCAAAGGCAAAAATGGAACTGGTCCAATCATTTCTGTCCGCAAATTGACAAAGCAAGAAAGCACGTCAACAAATCTGTTTCTGCTTTCCTCCGTGACTATGGTATGGGTGCCATTTACCACAACAACTTGCGTTATGACATGCAAGACATTTATAGAGGAGATGGTGTGCACTTCAATGATGAAGGGAACAGAGTCTTCCTCTTGAACCTTAGACTCTGCATCGGTACTTACTTGTAGGTACCACTTAAAAAATCACTTCATAAACACAACGGCTCTTTTTAGAGCCCCCTAATATCTAAACTCTTAAATCTGCATTTCATTTCTTTTTTAATTTTTTTTTTCTTCCGTACGCTTACCGTAAGCTTACCGTACGCGTACCCCGTGATTTTTTTAAAAATCAATAAATGTTTTCTTTGTACTTTTCTGTCCTTCTTTGACCCCCTCACAAATGTAAGGGGGTCTGTAACTCTCCTCCTTGCCCCCTTTTCTTGTTTTCACTCTTTTTTTTCTGAGTGAAACACACAAAATGGCGGCCGCCGCTTCCTGGTTTCGGCCGATTCGAATGTTTACTAAGATCTAACAGCCAATCAGAATCGCGCTCGCGCACGCCACCGTACGCGTACGGTAAGCTTACGGTAAGCGTACCGTAAGCTGGCTCAGATATATATATTGATTTAAAGGCTATTTTCTCAGAATCTACTGAGCAGATTTACACCAAACCTACAAAAGGCACTTCCTTGACCTAGGGACTACCTCTCTGCCAAATTTCTAGTAATTCTTTTCAGCCGTTCGGGCTGTAGCCCTGTCTAAAGGTCCTAAGGAAAAATGCATGGGAAAAACGCGTTTTGGGACCCCCTTTTATCTCAGCCCCCGCTTGACGAATCCCCCCGAGACTTTCAGGGAAGGAGCTGAGCGGAGCGCCCCACCTATTTTGAGAAATTCGCGAGGATTCGTCGACCGGCGCCAAAGTTATTCAAAATAGAATGTTGCGAATTTCCTATGGAAAAGGGGTCCTAACTATAACTACCTACTGGCGACCGCCAGTAGGTAATACCAATATATATATTTTTAATTAATTACCTATTAATAATTAATTAACAACCAATTAATTTTCTATGCCAAAAATTAATAAATACAAATAATACCAATTAATAATTAATTAATAATAAATTAATTAACAATATCCAAAAATTATTTCAATAATTAATTATTTACAATTAAATTACTTCCCACCATATTCCCCTATAAACCCACAACCCGCTACAAAAAATAAATTAATACAATTAACATAATTATCAATTAAACAATTAATACAAATGAATTACCAATTAATACAAATTATTTACCAATTAATAATTAATCAACAACCAATTAATTTTCAATACCAATTAATAATTACCTAATAACAATTACATTACTTCCCACCCTATTCCCCTATAAACCCACAACCCGCTACAGAAGTAAAACGCAAAATTAAAATTAAAATAATTAATAATTCCTAAATATTATTATTTAATGTACTATAATTAAATTACTTCCCACCCTAATCCCCTATAAACCCACAACCCGCTATGGAATTAAATTACACAAAAATTAAGTAACATAAATGTAATTACTTTAAACATATTCAAAGATACATTCCAAAATTAATACATACTTTTAACACATATTCTAACACTTAAAACACTATAAAAAAAATCGATATTTTTAACAACTATATTATGACTGTCGATATTACTTACTTCTATATTATTTAAATCGATATTACTTACCTGACTTTCGATATTCTTCACCACTATATTTTGGCAATTCGATATTCTGTCCATTCTATATTAAAAACTCGATATTCTGTCCAGTCGATATTTTTTATTCGATATTATGTCTGTTTACCCTTGATACATTTGGATAGCAAAATCCAAGCCATTATACTGGCGGGATGTCTGATGCCACTGATGCCTCAGTTGGTGCTATCGGAACAGGCTGGATTCATACCCTGGAAATTGACCTCATATAACCCGTGAACACCGTTTGCAATGCTGCATCAGTTGGACCTAGATTTACTGATGGTGGCAGTATTTTTAGGCGCAACCAAAACATTTGGCTCCCTTCGGTGGAATTATATGTTCGAACTATTAGAAACGATGGACCTCGGTGTCGAAATTCTTGTCTTGAATGAAGCTACATTGTAAGAAATTGGGTTATTAGTTGAGAGGGGACCTAAATAAACCTAAACTTCAAACCTTGTTAGCTATAGCACAGAGTAGACTTATGTCCATGTATTTAAATATACTAAAATAGACACAATAATTTTAATGTCCTGTAGAAATTCCCCCCGGCATAAACTACGAAGCGCACTGAAGTAATTTCCGTTGAGAGATTCTGGTTACCACGCAAGTAGGAGTCAGAGCTGCAGCTCTGTCCGAGAATCAGGCAATCAGGTACAGAAAAATTGAATTAAGCATATTTAAGGAGAGTAGTGTTTAGTTTTCATTTTCACTGATGCGGAGTTTGCATCATTCATTTATGTTTTTTAGAAATTGCTGACCATTAGCATGAAGACCTGATGAGAGTCCCGGTACCAGAGGACTGGGTCTTGAAACGCGTCTGCACTTTTTTCAACACGGAGGAATTTGAATAAACTTATTGTGACGTGAGGGATTTGTATTGAATTGTATGCACCACGCACACACTCTTAACATTTTTCCGTGTTTGGCACATGTTTGGCCCCAAAAACAAGATAGCGATAAGAGTATTATAGTTTCTGATCTTATAATGCAAAAGTCCAACGTTGTTGTATATAAATGTGTTTGTATATAAGTATTTCATGCACTGTCTATTTTGAATTGTCATAAGTATTTTCCATACTTTGTATGTTAATTTGAAAAATGTGTGTCTCTTCACTTCTCATGCAACTAAAATCTTTTTGGTAAATACAAACAATTGCAAAGAAAGGAATGGCATAATAAAAATGCCATTCAAACAGAAAAGATAGTGGTCTGTTTGTTGCTCAAAAATAATAAGAGCATAACGTCAAACGGAGCCAGGTTCTCCTTTTTGTATTCGCGTTTAGAAAGTTGGCATTTTCTTGCCATTGAGTACCTGCAGTCCATCTCTTGGTCAAATGACTGGATGTGGGGGACAGTTGGGCTTTGTGTATTCCTACAAGACAGCCACATACAATGGGAGAATGCATGTGACTGGATGGGCCATCCCTTGCAGGATGGGAGGGAGAACCTGGGCACAACCCTACTTACACTTGAATAAGCTGTGTCCTGACCCCTGAGCAGCGCGGCCACTGCAGGTAAGAGTTCTGGGCCAGTGGGGCCGGGAGAGGGGGGATTTTGAGAGACGACCACAAGGGAAAATTAAATAAATAATACATTTTCCCTCGTGGTCGTCTCTTGAAATCCCCACTCACCTGGCCCCACTGGTCTTACCTGCAGCTGTCCCCAGAATGCCCTAACCAATGAGGTATAGGTTCCCAAGGATACCCCTACTCACTTTGGGCACTGTCAAGGTGGCTGAAGTATTTGGCCACACTAAACCTGTGCTCTGAAGGCTCGGGGTGTGTCTGGGGAGTGTACTATGGAAATAATAGTGTTTTCCCCCATCTATCATGAAAATCCATCTTGAAGCAGTCCCTGGACACAGAACACCATCAGAAGGGTAGTAGGACAAAGCTTTACCACCAGCTGGGAGGATACACAAGAATTGTTCTTCCATCCTGTTTTGCCCTTTGAAGTGCTTTCTAATTGTGATATGTAAAACCAAAGCAGACCTGTCAAGCAGATCTTGACATTCCAGCAGAATCTGACACTGTGATATCAACAAGAGGACCACTGTGGTGGGGGCCAGTCTGGTTGGAGTGACAAAAAAGGGTGCAGGACTGGGTGTTAGCTATATCTGCTTGAGACATGGCAGGATGCCATGAAGTTAATCACGTTCTTGGCTCAGACCACAGGCCATCCTGTAAAGGGCACAGCAATACCTCCACATGCCCAAGAGCTTTTGCCCCTATCGTGGGATCAAGTTCACACCTCAGTTACACCTACTGAAATGCTAATTACTGACTGGCAGATGAGGAAGAACAGAATGCAGCTTTGGCTTCCAGGGACTGCAGGCAGGGCAAATGTGAGTTCTTAAAAGCCTCCTTTCCAAAAGATGTATTAGAAATCTAACTTCACCAGTGAATTGGACTGGTAGGAAATACTTCAAAATGTCCCAAAAATGTAATTTGTAGCTGCTTCCCAAGCAGAGATAACATTTATTTAACCTAATATTGTATCCCAATGTTTTCCTATGGAACAGCCAACCCTGTTACAGTGAAAATAGCTTTCAGGGTATTTTCACTGTATGGACATTTTTAATATTAAACTTTTACATGTCCTATTTTTAAATACCATGCACCCTAGCTTGTGAATAATAAGGACTACAGAAGGGTGACTTAATAATATTTAAAAGGAAGGTGTAGGATTGTAAAAAAGGAGTTACTTTGACAGGTCGAATTTGCAGGTTTACAACTACACAGTCAGGCAACAATAGTAGGCTTGGCTGTAGGTTTTACAGTGCTTCTGTAGTGGGTTGCACAATGAGTACTGCAACCCACTGGTAGCATTTAATTTACAAGTCCAGGGTACACTTGGGATAAATACTAGGGGGCAGATTTACAAGCCCGTCGTGACACTTTTGCGCCACCGTTGCATTACTTTTTGTGATGCAACGGTGGCGTAAACAATGCGCCACATTGCAGCCTATTTTCCACAACGTGATGCATCTAGGTAGATGCGTCACGTTGTAAAGCCCTGCGTCACATTATACCTGCGTCAGGTATAATGTGTGCAGGGTGGGTGTTCCCACGCAGGAAAGCCTCATAGAAGTGACACAGTGAAATCTACAAGATTTCACTGATCCACTTCTAGGATGCCACTGCGTCAAAACCTTATGCCTGCTTGAAGCATGCGTACGGAGTGACACAGTACAATAATTATGGGCCTCCCGTGCATTGCTGGAGTTGCGTTGTGCTTGTGACATGACTCCAGCACTGCGTGACTTTTGCCCCAACAGACGCATCAGAATTTCAGACTCATCTGTCAATCCTTGCGCCATGGTGCGTTGTATTGTAAATACGACGCATCCATCGTGGTGCAAGGCTATCACAGGCTAGCGCAGGGAACTGGATGCATCTCTACAGATGTGTCAGTTTATTGTAAATCTGCTCCCAGGGACTTATGAGTAAATCAAATGTGCCAATCAGGAGTATGTCACTTTTGCCATGGTAGAAGGAGCACAAGCACTTTACCACTGGTTAGCAGGAGTAAAGTGCACAGAGTTCTATAGCCAGCAAAATCTGGGTTCAACAAAAAGGAAAAATAAAACTTTGGGTGGCAATGCAGAAAGGGTAAATTGTCAACACAGAGTACACAGAGTCCACAACCTGGGTTCTTGTAAATAATGCACTTTCCACTCCACTGGCTTTGTCTTGGGACATACAACAGGGATGTCTCCTGCCCCCCACTGATATTTGCCATGGGCGTAGAACCATTCACATGCAGACTACATCAAAAACACTCGCATAGAGGCTAATCTTCACATCCAACTGGATACAATTATTTATGTATTGAGTAATATAATCTGGTGCCGATTACGATCCTGTAAAAACCGGGTACGAACCGTCGGACGGAGCATATTCTCCGTCCGACGCGTACCCGGTCATACAAAAATACAAACATGGAATTACGATTCGCACGGGAACACCATTTCCGTACGAATCGTAAAAAACCCCGACCGAACAAAATAAACATACAAATGCGAACCGGGAAAGCGCTGACCTGACGTCGGGACGCACGCAGCCTGCCATTCACGAACCAGGAATTACGATTCGCACCGACGTCATCCCGCACGGTGAATATTTTCCGGCTGCCAAAAACTGCCGGGAAATCAGGACGACGCGAACAAGGACTACCAGTACGCGACGGACAGACAGGACGACGCGAACAAGGAGGACCAGTACGTGACGGACAGACAGGACGACGCGAACAAGGAGGACCAGTACGCGACAGGACGACGCGAACAAGGAGTACCAGTACGCGACGGACAGACAGGACGATGCGAACAAGGAGGACCAGTACGCGACAGGACGACGCGAACAAGGAGGACCAGTACGCGACGGACAGACATGGACCCGAACCTACGAGTCATCCCGGCCCTCATAGGAGTCGACCTCCTCTACAGGTTCCGACGCAGACGCCGCAGAAGGTCAGAACAACTAAGGGAGGGGGGAAAGTGGGGTGGGGTGGGGGTGGCAGGACCAGGGCAGGCCACAAACCCCCCACCAAAGTCACACAGCACACATGCCCTGGACATACCTGACTCCCATGCCCTGGTCACTACGAGGGGGTGGGAGCGTGTCCAGATAAGCCATCGACCGCCACAACGGAAGTCCGTCACGACGCGAACAGGCAACACAACCAGACAGGTACGTCCCGTACCCACGCCTGAAGAGCGTGGGTACGAGTCGAACCACGCCCACACCCACGTCACCCCAACAATGGCGGGTCGGCTCGTACCCACGTGGCAAAGGCCTGGGTACGGCCCGCACAAGCATCACATAGCGTGGGGACGGATATGTACGGACCCTACCCCCACCCGTATGCATGGAGCGTACCCCCACCCCAACAGTGTAAGTACGACCCGTACCCACCCGCGTACATATGGAGCATACCCCCACCCCAACAGCGTAAGTACGACCCGTACCCACACCCGCGTACGTATGGAGCGTACCCCCACCCCAACAGCGTAAGTACGACCCGTACCCACACCCGCGTACGTATGGAGCGTAGCCCCACCCCAACAATGTAAGTACGACCCGTACCCACACCCGCGTACGTATGGAGCGTAGCCCCACCCCAACAGTGTAAGTACGACCCGTACCCACACCCGCGTACGTATGGAGCGTACCCCCACCCCAACAGTGTAAGTACGACCCGTACCCACACCCGTGTACGTATGGAGCGTACCCCCACCCCAACAGTGTAAGTACGACCCGTACCCACACCCGCGTACGTATGGAGCGTACCCCCACCCCAACAGTGTAAGTACGACCCGTACCCACACCCGTGTACGTATGGAGCGTAGCCCCACCCCAACAGTGTAAGTACGACCCGTACCCACACCCGCGTACGTATGGAGCGTACCCCCACCCCAACAGTGTAAGTACGACCCGTACCCACACCCGCGTACGTATGGAGCGTACCCCCACCCCAACAGTGTAAGTACGACCCGTACCCACACCCGCGTACGTATGGAGCGTACCCCCACCCCAACAGTGTAAGTACGACCCGTACCCACCCGCGTACGTATGGAGCGTACCCCCACCCCAACAGTGTAAGTACGACCCGTACCCACCCGCGTACGTATGGAGCGTACCCCCACCCCAACAGTGTAAGTAAGACACGTACCCTCACCTCGAATGCATGGAGTGTAGCCCCACCCCAACAGTGTAAGTAAGACACGTACCCTCACCTCGAATGCATGGAGCGTAGCCCCACCCCAACAGTGTAAGTACAACACGTACCCCCACCTCGAATGCATGGAGCGTAGCCCCACCCCAACAGTGTAAGTAAGACACGTACCCTCACCTCGAATGCATGGAGCGTAGCCCCACCACAACAGTGTAAGTACGACACGTACCCCCACCTCGAATGCATGGAGCGTACCCACATCCGTGTATGTCATGAGCGTACATATTGTGAAATTGGAGAGGTGGGTGCAGAGTCCTCCCAGCAGTGCCCTGAGACAGGAGGGGTGTGTGCAGAGTCCTCCCAGCAGTGCCCTGACACAGGAGGGGTGGGTGCAGAGTCCTCCCAGCAGTGCCCTGAGACAGGAGGGGTGGGTGCCTAACACTCACAGCAGTGCCCTGAGACAGGAGGGGTGGGTGCAGAGTCCTCCCAGCAGTGCCCTGAGACAGGAGGGGTGTGTGCCTATCACTCCCAGCAGTGCCCAGACACAGGAGGGGTGGGTGCAGAGTCCTCCCAGCAGTGCCCTGAGACAGGAGGGGTGTGTGCAGAGTCCTCCCAGCAGTGCCCTAAAACAGGAGGGGTGGGTGCCTATCACTCCCAGCAATGCCCTGAGACAGGAGGGGTGGGTGCAGAGTCCTCCCAGCAGTGCCCAGACACAGGAGGGGTGGGTGCAGAGTCCTCCCAGCAGTGCCCTGAGACAGGAGGGGTGTGTGCAGAGTCCTCCCAGCAGTGCCCAGACACAGGAGGGGTGTGTGCAGAGTCCTCCCAGCAGTGCCCTGAGACAGGAGGGGTGTGTGCAGAGTCCTCCCAGCAGTGCCCTGACACAGGAGGGGTGGGTGCAGAGTCCTCCCAGCAGTGCCCTGAGACAGGAGGGGTGGGTGCCTATCACTCCCAGCAGTGCCCTGAGACAGGAGGGGTGGGTGTAGAGTCCTCCCAGCAGTGCCCTGAGAAAGGAGGGGTGGGTGCAGAGTCCTCCCAGCAGTGCCCAGACACAGGAGGGGTGGGTGCAGAGTCCTCCCAGCAGTGCCCAGAGACAGGAGGGGTGTGTGCAGAGTCCTCCCAGCAGTGCCCAGACACAGGAGGGGTGTGTGCAGAGTCCTCCCAGCAGTGCCCTGAGACAGGAGGGGTGTGTGCAGAGTCCTCCCAGCAGTGCCCTGACACAGGAGGGGTGGGTGCAGAGTCCTCCCAGCAGTGCCCTGAGACAGGAGGGGTGGGTGCCTATCACTCCCAGCAGTGCCCTGAGACAGGAGGGGTGTGTGCAGAGTCCTCCCAGCAGTGCCCTGACACAGGAGGGGTGGGTGCAGAGTCCTCCCAGCAGTGCCCAGACACAGGAGGGGTGGGTGCCTATCACTCCCAGCAGTGCCCATGGAACGCAAAGGGGGGAGTAATCACAGATACCATGCCCACAAATGTCAGTCAGGTGCACAAAGACCCTGCAGTACATGTACCACATGTGTTCGAGGCTGGGAGTATACGCATGCATAGCGCAGAAAAGAAAACATGTACACATGAAGTCATGTCAATAGGCCACATACACAAGTACAATGACTACCAAGGATGCCACGAATGACGCAGGTGGAGACATCGCTCAGCATGCATGTGCAAAGGTGAAGGACTACGTCACACACCCAGCTAATGGACACACAGCTCTGTGCCAAAGTCAGGGGACACCCTGCAGGGAAGAAGTCAGGGTACACAGAGGAAGGAATACACCTTGGGACAATTGCAACATGCAGCAACTGCATTCATGAATGGAGAAAGGTAGCTAACACCGTGTGATGGCACACAGATCCCAGGGTCCCCCCTATGAGCAGCACACTACTACATTTCCCACACACCCAACACATGACCAACACCCACAACCATGTAGCAGCCCCACCAACAGCAAGGCCAGCAATGCAGGAGTGTTCCAAGGGCAAAAATAAATAGCTTTATTCAGCATGAGAAAAAAACTAGTATGACGTGAGTCCAATTTCAACAAAGGCCATAGGGCAGTCCAGGAGTCCCAACTGGATGGGGGACACAGTGGGATGCGTGTCCCCTAGCTTGCCTGCACAGTTACAATCCGTCGTCTTCCACAGGGGTCAGGGCATCATGTGGGGGGGAAGAAACAGGCACCGCAGGGACAGGAGGGTGAAGGGTAGGTGTTGTGGGTGCAGGGATGGAGGACTCCACCACAGGGGGTGGGGCAGGGCCAAAGGCGGAGGCCAGGATCTCGCTGCACACCTTAGCAAGGTCCTCCAGGAGAGGTGTGGCTCACTGGTTAGAGGCGGCAGATCCGCAAGCAGAGAATCGGCCAGGGACCAGGGTTCAATTCCCGACGCGGCAGGGTCGTGGACTAGGGTCAAAACGGACTCGATAATTCTCGCCTCGGTACCTACTCTAACCAGGAACACACTCGGCAACTCTGGGCATTAGCTTGCCTCATCTCCACAACGGCCCCCCACATTCGCCAGGGATGCCTGGGTTCACCTTGGAGATACCCAGGAGGGACCATCTCACAGGGATAGCCAGGACGGGTTCCCCAGCGGTCTACAGTGCCACGACGCCTCAGGGCAGCAGTGCGCTTTACAAGACACATACATTTACATTTACATTCCAGGGACTCCCCTGCACCCGAAGGAACCACAGGCCCCAAGGAGGGGGGGGGTCAGAGGGATGGGTCGCAGCGCCACTGTGGGAGGGTGTGGACGGGGGGGGGAATCAAGCACCATGACTGGGGACCTCCTTGACCGCTTGCGGGGTGGTGTCACTGTGGGGCTCAGGGACAGAGCGGCCATGAAGGAGTCTTTGGGGGAGATGTGGCCAGGAGAGCTGAGGGGAGGGGATTTGGAGGGAGTGGATTGGGTGGAATGCGGACTCCCACTCTGGCTGCGTGTCACACGTTTGCCCCCCGACCCAGTGGGTGTGCCTACTGCACCCTGTGTGTGCGTGTCAGGAGGTGTGTGGCGGACCTTCCCTGCTGGTGTGGTGCCTGTGTCTGTTGTGGTGGTTGCATGCTTACGTCTGGGTGTATGTTGGACAGGCATGGGAGTGGGAAGTGTGGAAGGAGCAGGGGTAGGGGGTGGGACGTAGCGCTGCAGGAGACCCACTGCTGCAGTCAGTGTGGAGTCTATGGACCTCAGCAAGTTGCGTTGGTCAGCCTGCGATGAATGAATGCCCTCGAAGTATGCCTCCATGTTGTTGAGGACCTGGCTGTGGCCATGGAGGACATTAAGGATCGCAGTCTGACCAATCTGCAACTGCCGCTGGATGTCCACAGACTCAGCATTGGCGGCAGCAGTGGAGACAGGGGCAGGGGGTGCGGTGCCTGGCAGGAAGGAGACATGTGGTGACCGGGCACGTTGGGAAGGGACACGAGCACGTGGGAGGCGGCTGATGCCAATGGAGGGGGCGGTGCCAGATGTAGGGCTGCTGTCAGATGGTGGTGCAGCCACCGCCCACTCGGAGTGATCATCCTCGGACCCGTCCGCTTCATAGTCTGTTGTGCCAGTCGACAGGTCCCCGGGGTCACTCTCCACCGCCTCTGTCCCACTCGAAGTGCCAGCCCCGATGTCACCGCTGGCACTGGTGCTCGGTCCCTCCGCGCCGTCTGTGTCCATGTCTCCCACCGTGTCCCCCGACGATGCTGTGGGCAGGGTGAAGAGACAGAAAGTAATCATACACCTGTATACATATGTCACATGAGTACAATCTACGTAGGTTACAGTGCATAGCCTGAAACAAAGGATGAGTTACAACTACAAAACAAGGTACATACGTAGGCCCTGCAAGACACAGTTGTGTGACCCACCATGGCATGGAAAAACTATGGAGAGCATGACACAATAGCAAATGAGATGACATGGCATTCTGACTGAGGAGCAAGGCCCTGGGGACAATACAGCACTGCATCTGCACCACACAGCGTGGCAGGAAATTGGTATGAGCAGGGACCAAATCCAGGAACTAGAGGCACATGCAGCATAGGTAATACTGAGAACATGCCCACCCTGACTGGCACGCTGCACCTTGAGTGTATGTCCAGACAAACATCACACACTGGCCAGTCCGAGCAAGGAGATGACAGGTCTTGACATGTAGGCCATGGCCGCCCCACCCACCCCCTACATGAGACACATCTGTGGAGACACAGGAAGCACTTACATCTCTTAGTCTGGGTGAAATACACATGGGATGCAATAATTCAAGATTGCACACCAAATACCCAAGGTGCGGCTGTCCAAAGAATCATGTACAAATGGCCATCATCAGATGATTGCTACAAGACACACAGGCAATGGCCACCGTGAGTATGAACTTGGAAAATCATGTCAGGCTGGACAGTGGACACTTGTAATACATCTCACGTCAATAAACATGGTGCCAGGGGACAATGGCACAGAGCACAAGCGATGCTGTAGACACAGAGATTGTCGACATTCTCGGATTACACACATGATACCTAGGAAAAGATGCCCCTGGGGACAGTAGTGGCCACACAACTCCATGCTCCTGAATGGAAATGACTGCAACACACGCTAACATCCCTGCACTATGCGTAACGCACACTCATGCACATCATGTCACAGGCCACCACATGGGACATGCCTGCTGGAAGGCCTCGCACTCAAAAGATTAACTCCCATGTCTGAAATCAGCATTAGTGCCAACTGACATGGAACCCACAAGTCCAGAACTGGACAGGGCACAGGCAAGGTCACTAAACCTCTTACACACCACCCCCACACATGACGCTGCAGGCATTGTACACTTGGAGAAGGTGTCAGGCTACATTACTTTGTGATGGAGTGACTACACAGAGACCAGGGAACACATTGCAAGGTTGGGAAGGGAGGCAGGTGAGGCCTGCAACACTGTGGGTAACAGGATCGTCACAACACCATAAACCCTGGAAGTGTATCCATGGAACAGTTCACTTACAAATGCTGGTGAAACACAACAAACACACACATGTACCTACCCCCTTCCAGCTGCTGCATGTCCTGTAGACGGCTGTCCAAGTCAGGAAAGACCACCGCCAGCACACGTTTCTGGATGTGGGAGAGAAGGCGGCGCCCGTGGTTCTTGTGGCTCTCAGGTGAGTCCCCCAGCAGGAGCCGTGCGATCCTCCGCGTCCAGCACCAGATATCCTGCCAGCGTTTCCTCACCTGGGACAGGTGCCGCCTCCGACCATCCGCACTCCTCACGGCGCTGACGGCGTCCAGCCATATCTGCTCCTTGGCAGAGGCGTCTACCTGTGAGGATGAACAAGTGACACTACATCAATACACCTTGCACATGTCACGGGGACACAGATTAGAACACATTTGCAGTTTACAACAAGGCATAGTATGCATCCAACGCATTGCAACTTTGTCATAGGGACATGATCCTGTGGGGGAAGGCCAAAAGCAGTACGTGCCATTGGAAGGACACAGGTGGAATGAGGACAACTACACAATCAATGATCCTGGCTCACACAGTGCATCACACCCACCCCTCCTGTCTCAGGGCACTGCTGGGAGGACTCTGCACCCACCCCTCCTGTCTCAGGGCACTGCTGGGAGGACTCTGCACACACCCCTCCTGTCTCAGGGCACTGCTGGGAGGACTCTGCACCCACCCCTCCTGTGTCTGGGCACTGCTGGGAGGACTCTGAACACACCCCTCCTGTCTCAGGGCACTGCTGGGAGGACTCTGCACACACCCCTCCTGTCTCAGGGCACTGCTGGGAGGACTTTGCACCCACCCCTCCTGTCTCAGGGCACTGCTGGGAGGACTCTGCACACACCCCTCCTGTCTCAGGGCACTGCTGGGAGTGATAGGCCCCCACCCCTCCTGTCTCAGGGCACTGCTGGGAGACATCAGGCATCCCCCCCCCTGGGACCCCCCCTGCAGTACAAAGCATGTGTGTCACACCTGGACACAATGGCAGAAGTCACAGTCACTAAAAAGGGACACAGTCTGTGCCAGTGGACACTGAACTCACCTGATAACCTGGTCGCCCATACAGCATGGGGTACCGTGGGAGAATCACATCCACCAAAGCCATGTTCTCCTCCAGGGTGAATGGCTGTGACCTCTCCACAGCCCTTGACATGGTTCCAGGGAATCAGTAGCAGCAGCTGGGTCGTGGAATACAGAGATGTGCAGGCAAGTGCTCCCTCATGGGACCTGGCTGCCTTATATCTGCCTTGCTGGCCCATCTCATGCACAGGAGTACAGAGTGATTGGTCACTCACATTTGCATCCTATGTTTCCTCCAATCCCTTCAAACCTAGCAGTCTGTGGGTTCTCTATCGGTTTCATTCTCCTGCATGATGTCAGCCCCACAAACACATTGCAACAAAGTAGAAGAATTCCAACTGACTACTGCTGTGCACCTTCCAGAACACATTCAAATTTTGAACTTGGTCTCCATGACAACCAGCATGCATGTAGGCCTTAATACTTGTCCCTCATGTGTCCCCTATGTAATTTGGAGCTCCACACACAGGTACGGTGCGTTCCGGGGCCCTAGGGCACCCCAAATGCATTGCAACGGACCGTACACGCGTGCCTACGTTCACTATCACTATGGGTGTCCTCGCGTATGCGTACTCGTAGTGGTACGGGCCGTACACACGCCTGTATGCTCCCTATCACTATGGGTGTTCTTGCGTATGCGTACACGTAGTAGTACGGGCCGTACACACGCCTGTATGCTCCCTATCACTATGGGTGGCCTCGCGTATGCGTACACGTAGTGATAGGAAGCATACAGGCGTGTGTACGGCCCGTACCACTACGTGTACGCATACGCAAGAACACCCATAGTGATAGGGAGCGTACAGGCGTGTGTAAGGCCCGTACCACTACGAGTACGCATACGCGAGGCCACCCATAGTGATAGGGAGCGTACAGGCGTGTGTACGGCCCGTACCACTACGTGTACGCATACGCAAGAACACCCATAGTGGTACGGGCCGTACACATGCCTGTACGCTCGCCATCACGATGGGTACACATACGGCAGCACTCCCATAGTGATATGGGAACGTACACAGGCCCTCTTCGCAGCAGTACAGCAGTTTTCACACATCACAGTGGTGACAGGCAGCACACAGGTAGGGATAGGGCGGACATACTTGTCCATGGATGGACATACTTGTCCATTAATTGACATCAAGGCATCGTCTGTGCATTACTACATGTGTGGGGCACAGGTGTGACGGCCTGTGATGTGGAACATTACTCCTGAGTCGAGAAGGCACCAGATGTATGATGAGATGTGTACAGATGTACTGTGTGATGGTGCAATGTGTGCCAGGCATGCCCTTGACTCCTTTGACATGTGTGCATGTCGTACTGCACACTTGGGGTGAGCGTCACTGGCATGGCACGGACACCAACACACAGAAGTGTCCCCTGATGCCCGGTACAGGGGTTATCACACCTGACTTGTCACTACCCACGGTGCACAATGTGACTATGTCATGTATGTGTGGGGGCTTCCCATCAGGTTGATGTTGGAGCACCCTCAAAAGCTGCAGCCGTTGCAGCAACCAACATGTGTCTGTGTGTAGATTGTCATTGCACACTGTTCCGCACACCATGCCACATGTGGTATCGGATGTGAGGTGCACATGTATGCATGGGACACGGAGTAGCGTGACAAGGACATGTCAGCATCCTCACAAGGAATGTGTGGTGAGTCATGACATGTGCACCTTCATGGCAAGGTGTGTGGGCTGTCCTAGTGTAATGTCATGTGACCTGTGGCTCCAGTGTCAAGACTGATTTGCATATGGCTGGGTTCAAACTGGAATGGCATGGTGAGCAAAAAAACGATGGATTTAGGCCCAGATCTCTGTACTGGGGTGAATGTATGACATTGTTCTGCATTCTGTCCATCAATTGTTGTTTTTGCATTTGTCACCCCGAGTGGGAAGGGTATGCTCAGACGTGAGTCCCTTGCTCTCCATGCCACTGGAATCAAGCTATCCTGGCTGACGAGGGCTGAAAGCCCGAAACCGGTCCTAGGATGCTTGTTTCCAGTCCAGGGAGGACCTGGCTTGGCAGTTCGGGCTGGACTGTTCCCATGGGGCACAGGGTCAAGACTGATTTGCATATGGCTGGGTTCAAACTGGAATGGCATGGTGAGCAAAAAAACGATGGATTTAGGCCCAGATCTCTGTACTGGGGTGAATGTATGACATTGTTCTGCATTCTGTCCATCAATTGTTGTTTTTCCAGTGTTCCGCTACCAGTCTCTGCAATCGGCATCCTACTGCTGCTGATGTGTGGGCGTATGTCACTCCTGTCTTGCGTCTGGCTGTTCACTTGCACTGGGACACAGCTATTCCCATGGCGTGGCATGGGGAGGTTCTCAATCTCCGTGTGTAGCTGGGTCTTGGTAGGAGTGTCACCTTGCATCCATACGTGTCCTGGGCATGTAGCACATACCTGACTCCCTATGTAGCATATGTGTATTGACAGATTAACATGTGCTCAGTACACATGATTTGTTGTCGTAGTGCACTCACTCTTCCTTGTCACTTCCAAATTACTGCAGAGCGCCGCCTCTTGCCCGACCAATTCCGGACTTGGCTGCCATGCAGGAGAATGACAGCATCCGGCTCTACCGCTTCACCCAACCGTTGATTCTGGAGTTGACGGCGAGACTGGCACCACACCTGCAACCGCAGCACAGGTATCCTACGGCACTGACACCCCAGCTGAAGGTAATGGCTGCCCTACATTTTCTTGCCACGGGTACCTTTCAATATACCATAGCTCATGTTGGTGGCATGTCCCAGAGCATGTTCTGCCGTGTGCTGCATGATTTCTTAGAGGCCATGTTGATTCACCTGGATGACTTCATCAAGTTCCCAACCCCTGAACAGATGACTGCGGTCAAGCGTGGATTCTATGCCCTGGGAGGGATGCCCCATGTCATTGGGTCCATAGATGGGACACATGTAGCTTTGGTACCACCACACGGACGGGAGGTGGCGTACCGCAATCGAAAGCACTACCACTCCATCAATGCCCTTGTGGTGTGTCAGTCCAACATGGTGATTTCACATGTCTGTGCTCATTTTCCAGGATCAGCACACGATGCCTACATCATGAGGCGTAGCAGGATGCCTGAAATGATGATGCAGCTGCGCAACGAACGGGCATGTGTTGTTGGTGGGTACAGTCTGTCTGTCCTGTATTTTGCATAGTCTACCAGCACGACCGCTTCACCACTTCTAATGATGTCCATGTGCTTCCCATGTAGGGGACGCTGGCTATCCCAACATGCCTTGGCTGCTCACACCTCTCCGCAACCCCATCACGCCGGCCCAGCTCCGCTACAACACCGCCCATGGCCGGACAAGGCGAGTGATAGAGAGGACGTTTGGCCTGCTGAAGAGCCGATTCAGGTGCCTACACAAGACCGGCGGCGCACTCCCATATGCCCCGGCGAAGGTCTGCAAGATCTTCATGGTCTGCTGCATGCTGCACAACATGGCAGTTGAAAGAGCTGTGCCACTCATCCTGGATCAACATGACGAGGACCATCCACCCGTGGAGGACGAAGGGCTTGGCAATGGGGCTAGTGATGTGGAGGATGTGGAGCCGCAAGAGGACATCCGGACTCGGCTCATACGCGTCTTCTTTGCTTAGTGGTGAGTACCAGTGTCTGAGTGTGCACGCATTGGTCCCCGTGTGGCATGTGTTGTGATGTGTGTCTCCACCTGCATGTATGGCACGTGAGTCAGAGGTGTGTGTGGGTGTGTCACTGGAGTGATGGTGCCAGTGATGGTTGTATTTCCCCAGTCATAATTGTGACCTAGCATGTTGTCATCCATACATGTGTCGAGTAAATGCACATGCAAGTGGCTGTGCTTTTTGTGGCTGACTTCTTGTGTGTCTCTCTTCCCCAGGTACTTGCGCATGCCGTCTGCTGCTTGCATTGTTGTGGCACTGCTATTCCTCATGGACATGACATCGTGGGCTGACTCAGCGTTACAGGCACGGACACGTTTGGAAGTCTCCATAGGGTTAGGGATGCATCTGGGGTGTATTGGGTGTGGCAGTTGTTCACGATGTATGCACACTGCCCCTGTCGATGTTTGATTCCTCTGCAGCCATGTAGCATCACCATGGGACACGACATGCAGCTGTGTACACCTGAATAGATGGTCTGCCTGGTTGACAGTCATCAGTGATGGGATAGGGGATTGTGATGATGACATCAATGTGTGTGACACTGCCCTCGGACACATACGGTTAGCATTGGCTTGACATGGTGTGGGACTTCCACATCAGCGGATCTATGGTGTATGGCAGGCTCTCCGTGAGCATCTGTGGGTGTTTGTGCTGCAGAAGGGGGGTGCCAGTGTTGGACCCACATGTTACTCCACATGATGTGTTCATGTGTACTTCAAGTTGCCTCTGCAATCCCGAAAACATGACTAATAAAGGTGTCCCTATGCCTCCAAGGTGCCTCTTCTCAGTCAATGCTGGTGTGTTGCCACGGTGCATCCAGCATGTCTGGCATGGTATTCCCTGATTGTGGCTATGTGTCAATGTGTCAATGTGTCGAGTAGCAAGATGCAAGCTGTGTGTGTGGGCTGAGACTGTGTATTGGGCATGATGTCCATGACTGTGTGGGTATTGTGACATGTGCCATCCCCATGCATCCAAGGTTGTCCAGGACCCCATTCTCTGCATCCACCGGACTCAAGCTTGCAGGACATGGTTCTGCCACCTGTCTACACATACCTGGGTGCCCCCCAGGACACTGGACTGGATCCCTGACCTCTGCGCATGACTGTTGCTGTACTCAATGTGTCTGTCAGCACGGTTGTTCGGCCACCCCCTCAGCTGGTTGGGCCCATCACGGGTGTGTATGGTGCTCCATGTCTGTCTTGCCTAATACACTGTGACCCATGTGTCCTGTGCCAGACTCAGGCCCCAGGGTGTGGATGACTCAGGCATGTTTAGACTTTACAAGACACATGGCAGGCATCTACTCTTCATAGTGTGATTTATTATTGGGGGGGGGGGACAAAGTGAGGGGCTTTCCGGGATTTTGGAATCCAAAGTTCAGTAGGGGAGTTGGTGTCCTTGCCATTTGAAATCCTCAGAGTCCATGCCACAGTCTTTGTCAACATTGGTCAGCCAGTGACCAGCAGGGCCATGTGGCAGAGAATGTCTCTTGATGCTGTGATGCTGTTGCTCCAGTGGGCCAGGTGCCAGGCCAGGTGTCCTGGGAGATGGTGATGTAGCGCCAACCCTCACGGTCCTTTCCGTGGACGACCCGGCCTCCTGCGGGGACCCTCAGCAGCAGGCCGTGACGACGTCTGGGATGCTCCATCGGATGTTTCCTCCTCCTCCTCCTGATCCCTCCCTGTGGGTGGTGATGTTCTCCGCCTTCTGGCACAGGGAGGGTCGGCCATGTTGTTGGCCATCCGACGGAGTGTATCGTGAATCCCCTGGAACGCCGTCACTTGCTCAGCCTGTCTGTCCTCCATCCTCCGTTGGTGTCGCAGTAGACAGGCATGTTGCTCCGCATGTTACTGGGCCTGCTGGGTCTTTATCTCATCGAGGGTCCCCTTGATCTCATTGAGGGTGGACACAACCTGGGCCATGCCAGTGGTGTCCTGCCGGTATGTGTCCATGATGTTTCGGACATGGGCAAATACCGGTTCCCCAGCCAACTGGTCAGGCTCGCGCCTCCGCCGTCCTCCACTCCCACCACCCCTGCCCACTTGCACCTGGCCTGCCCTTGTGGGTACATCGGGTCTCCGGGACCCCTGAGGGGTGGCATTGGCGTTGTCGCCTGCCTCCTCCTGGGTGCCCGGGACACCGTGTCCCTCCTGGCCAGCCTGGCTGCATTGTGGTGTTGGGGCAGGGATCCTGAGTGTCTCCTGGGATGTGGCAGGAGTGGGGGTGGTGGTTGGCACAGTTGTACCTGACGCAGGTGCTGCAGGTGGTTGGACACCAGAGGGGCCAGGTCGGTCGGGGTCGTCCACAGAGTGGTGAGAGTGGTCGCTGCCGGTGGGATCGGGCTCCCGCAGATCCGGGTCCTGTGAGTCTTCCCCCCCAGTGTTGGGGGGTGAACCACGACATTGACCTGTGTGTGAGAGAGACAATGTTAATTTTGGTCCATGCAACATCCATGTTTCATCTGTTTCAAAGTTGGGACATTTCCTCTTGGAATTGGGATCTGTCTTGCATTCCACTCACAGTGCACTTGTGCATGGGTGTGTCCCTTGGGCACCACTTTGGCCCCTTTAACTATGTGTGGCACGGTCTTACTTGCTGCGTCAAGTGTGACTGCAGTCAGCAGTGGAGTGGGCAGGTGTGGCGAGCCATGCATTGGCGCCTTCCGTGTAGCACTGTACATGTGCACATGGAGTGGATCCACACACTTATATGATCCAGGTAGCTGTTGTTGTGCTCGTGAACAGGTTGTGACATGGCCCTGTGTTTTGCCATGGGGAAGAGGGGGGGTTCTGGGACTGGCCACCCTTGTCTACATGCACGCAGTCTACCTGCTGACGAGCAGACATTCGCACACGCCACACGGCTGATTTGCTCTCCCTGTGTCTCGCTCCCTCTCTGTCCCCCTTTCCCTCCCTCCGTGTGTCAGCCTCCTCCCTCTGTCCGTCTCCCTGTGTCTCCCTCCCTCTGTGTCCCCCTCTCCCTCCATCTGTGTGTCAGCCTCCTCCCTCTGTCCGTCTCCCTCCCTCTCTGTCCCCCTTTCCCTCCCTCCGTGTGTCAGCCTCCTCCCTCTGTCCGTCTCCCTGTGTCTCCCTCCCTCTGTGTCCCCCTCTCCCTCCATCTGTGTGTCAGCCTCCTCCCTCTGTCCGTCTCCCTGTGTCTCCCTCCCTCTCTGTCCCCCTCTCCCTCCCTCTCTGTCCCCCTCTCCCTCCCTCCGTGTGTCAGCCTCCTCCCTCGGTCCGTCTCCCTCCCTCTCTGTCCCCCTCTCCCTCCCTCTCTGTCCCCCTCTCCCTCCCTCCGTGTGTCAGCCTCCTCCCTCTGTCCGTCTCCCTCCCTCTCTGTCCCCCTTTCCCTCCCTCCGTGTGTCAGCCTCCTCCCTCTGTCCGTCTCCCTCCCTCTCTGTCCCCCTCTCCCTCCCTCTGTGTGTCACCCTCTGTCACCTCAGCCCAGCTTCCTGGGCACACACTGTTAGCAGATCTTTGAGTGGCCCTTGGCTTGTTGATGTGAGTTTGTTTCTGATCTCCAGGCACCCATTGGGTGTGATGTGTGTCTGTGCGCTGCTGCTGTGGTGGTGTGTGCTGCCACTCTTTCACAATGTTGGCTGTTCATTAGCTGCTGTCATGTGCAAAACAGTGCCTTCACCCCCATGTGTTGATGCAAGGCATCCGCCATTTGCTGGCAAGTCATTCCTGTGTTGGGACACACTGTTTATCTGGCTGTGACCTAGGCCATATGGGCAGAGGGCATTGTTGTCTGCTTCGGAGTTGCACTATGTGATTTTTGGGGCCCAGCCTCCCGCCATCCGGGTTACCGTGTCATGTGTTGGTGTCTTCTGTGGCCTGTGACTTGACATTGTCCAGCTGGGTGCATGGGGCATGGTGGCAGCAGTGGCATGTGCGTGCTCATGGAGTGTGGTTGAGTCATGCGATGGCTTGGGGTGGTTGCGTGCCTGTTAGTGATTTTGGTTGTGGATGCCGTTCCCCCCATGTGAGGTGCGTTGTTTGTGTACTCACCCGGGTCTCGGGGTCCTTCTAATCCTTCGACTGCCTCCACCGGCAGTATGGCCATCACCCTCTCCTCCCAGGGCTGGTAGTGTACGGGTCTGCGGGAGGGCCCTCCTCCTGTGGCGTTGGCCTGGTTGTGTTCCTCCTGCCTCTTGGCTCGGACCCTCCTCCGCAGATCGTACCACCTGTTCTGGCATTCCTGCCTGGTCCTTCTGGTGTCCGCAACAGCATTCACAGCATCGACGATGGTCTGCCACATGGCTGTTTTAGCTGCCATGCTGGTGTTTCTGACCAATGTTCCAAAGAGCTGTGGCTCGACTCTGAGGATTTCATCGACAAGAACCTCCAACTCTCGGTTACTGAACTTTGGATTCTTGGTAGTGGGCATGGTGAGGGGTGTGGGTGTGGATGGTGGGGGGGGTGTGGATGGTGGAGGGGGTGTGGATGGTTGTGGGTGTGTGGGTGTGGTTGTCCAGGTGTGTGTGTGAATGTGATGAGGGTGTGTTTGTGAAGGTGGTTGTGTGGAGATGTGCAAGTGTAAGGTGTGGTGAAGCTTGTAGTAAGGTGCTGTAAGTTGTCTGTGGTGTCTGGCAGCAGTGAGTCTGTTGCAAAGGCTCATGGTTTGTGTGTGTGGGCCCTTTTTATTGGTCCATTGGTGGGTGTGGCTGTGTTTGAAGTTTGGGTGGGTGTGTTATAAGGAGTGGTGGTGTTTAGGGCCTCTGTTTGTTTTTGGCAGTTGCAGGTCAGTGAATGTGTGTTTTTTGAGTGTTTGTTGGCCATGTTTAGTGGCTTTGTGCCATTCGAATAGTGTATTCTTGTGTTGTTTTGTTTTGTCCTGGTTGTGTACGTGCGTTTTGAGCTTGTGTACGGTGTGTACATGGGCCATTTGGTTGTACGGTGCTGTCCTTGTGTGTGGCTTGGCACGACTCGTACATGCGGTTGTGATGTTGGGGCATGGGGTGCGCTCCGTACTTAGGAGGTTGTGGTGGGGGTGCGACTGGAACGTACTGGGGTGTAGGTACACGGGGGTACGACACGTACAGGGGTGGGGGTACGACTCGAACATACTGGGGTGTACTTAGATGGTGGTACGACACGTACAGGGGTGGGGGTACGACTCGAACGTACTGGGGTGTACTTAGACGGTGGTACGACACGTCCAGAGGTGGGGGTAGGACTCGAATGTACTGGGGTGTACTTAGACGGTGGTACGACACGTACAGGGGTGGGGGTACGACTCGAACGTACTGGGGTGTAGGTACACGGGGGTGTGACACGTACAGGGGTGGGGGTACGACTCGAACGTACTGGGGTGTGGGTACACGGTGGTACGACACGTACAGGGGTGGGGGTGCGACTCGAACGTACTGGGGTGTACTTAGACGGTGGTACAACACGTACAGAGGTGGGGGTAGGACTCGATCGTACTGGGGTGTACTTAGACGGTGGTACGACACGTACAGGGGTGGGGGTACGACTCGAACGTACTGGGGTGTAGGTACACGGGGGTGTGACACGTACAGGGGTGAGGGTACGACTCGAACGTACTGGGGTGTGGGTACACGGTGGTACGACACGTACAGGGGTGGGGGTGCGACTCGAACATACTGGGGTGTACTTAGACGGTGGTACGACACGTACAGAGGTGGGGGTACGACTCGAACGTACTGGGGTGTGGGTACACGGTGGTACGACACGTACAGGGGTGGGGGTACGACTCGAACGTACTGGGGTGTGGGTACACGGTGGTACGACACGTACAGGGGTGGGGGTACGACTCGAACGTACTGGGGTGTGGGTACACGGTGGTACGACACGTACAGGGGTGGGGGTGCGACTCGAACGTACTGGGGTGTACTTAGACGGTGGTACGACACGTACAGAGGTGGGGGTACGACTCGAACGTACTGGGGTGTGGGTACACGGTGGTACGACACGTACAGGGGTGGGGGTATGACTCGAACATACTGGGGTGTGGGTACACGGTGGTACGACACGTACAGGGGTGGGGGTATGACTCGAACGTACTGGGGTGTGGGTACACGGTGGTACGACACGTACAGGGGTGGGGGTACGACTCGAACGTACTGGGGTGTGGGTACACAGTGGTACGACATGTACAGGGGTGGGGGTGCGACTCGAACGTACTGGGGTGTGGGTACACGGTGGTACGACACGTACAGGGGTGGGGGTACGACTCGAACGTACTGGGGTGTAGGTACACGGGGGTATGACACGTACAGGGGTGGGGGTACGACTCGAACGTACTGGGGTGTGGGTACACGGTGGTACGACACGTACAGGGGTGGGGGTGCGACTCGAACGTACTGGGGTGTGGGTACACGGAGGTACGACACGTACAGGGTTGGGGGTACGACTCGAAGGTACTGGGGTGTAGGTACACGGGGGTATGACACGTACAGGGGTGGGGGTATGACTCGAACGTACTGGGGTGTAGGTACACGGGGGTATGACACGTACAGGGGTGGGGGTACGACTCGAACGTACTGGGGTGTGGGTACACGGTGGTACGACACGTACAGGGGTGGGGGTACGACTCGAACGTACTGGGGTGTGGGTACACAGTGGTACGACACATACAGGGGTGGGGGTACGACTCGAACGTACTGGGGTGTGGGTACACGGTGGTACGACACGTACAGGGGTGGGGGTGCGACTCGAACGTACTGGGGTGTGGGTACACGGTGGTACGACACGTACAGGGGTGGGGGTATGACTCGAACGTACTGGGGTGTAGGTACACGGGGGTATGACACGTACAGGGGTGGGGGTACGACTCGAACGTACTGGGGTGTGGGTACACGGTGGTACGACACGTACAGGGGTGGGGGTACGACTCGAACGTACTGGGGTGTGGGTACACAGTGGTACGACACGTACAGGGGTGGGGGTACGACTCGAACGTACTGGGGTGTGGGTACACGGGGGTATGACACGTACAGGGGTGGGGGTACGACTCGAACGTACTGGGGTGTAGGTACACGGGGGTATGACACGTACAAGGGTGGGGGTACGACTCGAACGTACTGGGGTGTGGGTACACGGTGGTACGACACGTACAGGGGTGGGGGTACGACTCGAACGTACTGGGGTGTGGGTACACGGTGGTACGACACGTACAGGGGTGGGGGTACGACTCGAATGTACTGGGGTGTGGGTACACGGGGGTATGACACGTACAGGGGTGGGGGTACGACTCGAACGTACTGGGGTGTGGGTACACGGGGGTATGACACGTACAGGGGTGGGGGTATGACTCGAACGTACTGGGGTGTAGGTACACGGGGGTATGACACGTACAGGGGTGGGGGTACGACTCGAACGTACTGGGGTGTAGATACACGGGGGTATGACACGAACAGGGGTGGGGGTACGACTCGAACGTACTGGGGCGTACATACACGGGTGGGGGTTCGACACGTACATGGGTGTACATACAGGGGGGGTGTACATTAACGGGGAGTACGACTCGAACGTATGGGTGCTGGGGGGAGTGTTTGGCGCGTATACGGGCACATATCTCCATGGTTGCACTGGGAGTTCGGTGTGGACGGTGTTTTTACCATACGGTTGTGAGTTCGGACGCACGGGTGGGATCGTGATTCCTCGGTCGGACTTGACTTTTCACGTTTGTACGGTAAATCGTCCGAGGACGTGTCGGACACATTTTCCGACCCGAGGACGTGTGGGGAAGGATTCCAAATGCGGTTCGTATGGACTTTTTACCATGCGAATCGTGATTTCCAGTTCGTACGGAACTTGCACGATTCGTACGGTAAAAAGACCGGATACGAGTCGCACGGGGATTTTTTCTACCGGATCGTAATCGGCACCAGTGTTTGAAACCCAAATGTACACAGGCCAGTGGGTCATTATAGTACAGTATCTCAATAAAAGAAAACAAATATCCACTTGAGAGTCGAAATTGAGCTCCCAACCGGGTATGCACAGCATGCAAATGTATATAAAGATTCTATGGAGCCCACTGCAAGTCTGGGAAGCGATCAGTGGGGGAGTGTGAGTACTAAGTAGAGAGTCGAAGGAGGTTCAGGGGGCAATGAATATATTCCATCAGGCCAGGTTAGGTGCCACCTCATCGAGAACTGAGACATGAACTTATCGAAGCTCCCCAACACTTTCATAGTATGCATGCTGTAACAATTAGTGAGTCAAACCACCGCTATTAGGGGGAGGCCATAGGGAGCGAGGGGAAGTCCCAAGACAAGGGAAAGACTTTGAGATTGTCAATAAGCTTATTTGTGTCTTGTTGATGGCTGACCACTCGGTTGAGCTTAATCAGCCATACAGAGCAGGTTAGGGTGGAAAGCTGTTGCCAGTGTAGTAGAATGCTACTGCGAGTGATGTGGCCAGCCAGCGATGTGTGTGAGTTAAGTCCAGGATTTAGAATGTGTCCCGGAGGATGGCCTACAGAGAGGTGGAGAGTCATTGGGAAAAAGTTGGACCAACTCAAGCTGGCCCACAAATCTACCAGAGTCAGGCAGGTCCAGGGGATATGGTGTATAATGTAATCAGAGATCATAATATAGAAGATCAGCACTGTATAACTTCCAGGGGGCTAGTACCAGTCATTCAATAGCCTGAAGTATAATACTTAAACCTGGAGTCCTGAAGGACCCTATAATCATCAAGGACTAGCGTTGTCCAATCTTCCAGGGAGTACTCTTTACCAATGCGTTCTGCCATCTGGTGGAGTTGTTATTGGGGCTGGAGAATACTGAATTTATGAGGATGCTATACAACCCAGACAATCCGAAGACCAGTCACTGAAACTGGCCCCGTATCTGTAGGTAATGGAGGATGAGGTAGGTCAAGATAAACACCGGTGAGGTCCCCATAGAAGTGTGCAAGGTGTACGATAGCTGTCGGAATCGCCAGTGATCTGCTGTCCCAAGACCATACTCTAAGTGCCTTGCTGGGAACAATTTAATGGCTTAATCATCAAGGAGTTGATCTACCTCTTGCAGACCTTTCACCTGCTAGGCCAACCAATAAATTGACTTGCCATCTATCCTCTATGCCCAATCGCCCCACAGTGGGGCCCTGTGGTGCAAGAACGGGTGAATATTCATGTTTGTGGGCCTCTCACCAGCCCTGCCCCACCTCCCCTCAATAGCACTCAGGATCCAATTTGCAGCGACAGAATAACTAGTTTGCCAAGATAAACTGGTAGAGGTAGGTTTAAGCAACTCAGGAGATGCTATTCCTATTGTGTCCAGAGTGGCACTTCAGCGCGGGTTCTCATTTAGGAGACCAGTTGTGCGAGTTAGAAGGAGAGGTAGTTTTGTGACATATGGGGGATCTCATAGGACTCTGGCCGTGGTGTCTGCCGATAACCAAAATATCCTCAACTGAGTCTTCCATCTAGTCCAGGGGTAGGGGTTAATGTCCATTTCAATTCTAGTCATGAGTTACCTGAAATTCCATAGGGGTAGCACGCTGAATAAATACTTACACAGAGAGGTAACTTACGTTAGTGGTGCTTCTGGACACAGGCTCCGCCTCACACTTCATCCAATTAATCCTATAGCCCAAGAACTGGGATAAATCATTATTAAAAGACATTACTGCAACAATTGAAACTTTTGGATGGTATAGCAGGAGTAACACATTGGTTGCATATAATAAGGCATTCACCTCACCCACTACAGTGTATAGTCCCCTGACATCCCCATAGAAATGGATTTACCCCACTAACCTACCTCTCTTTCAGTCCTAACACGTTTTTTCCTTCCTCTTTTTCTCTTCTCTATGTGAGGGTGACTACTTAGCACCCACACCTTTGGAACAGTGACCCCCGTTTTTGGTTCAATGAGCAGAGGTATCACCATACACAATTTTGTTGCCAAAGTTTTCGTCATGATCTTGAGATCATCATTGCGCAGTGATATTGAGTGGTAGCTGGCACACTCCAACGGATCAGTGTTTTTCTTAAGGAGAAGTGTAATAGTAGTTTTATTTGAGTTGGCCCCCAGGGAGTCCCGTCTCAGTTGTCTCTTGATAAATATGCATGAAAATATGTACAAGTAGGGGATTGCCAGTCTTCTAAAACTCCCCTGAGGGATTACATGTAGGGAAACTGATATTTCCTCTGCCACTTCCCTGTTAGCAGGTCTCAGCATTCTTCTGATAAGACCAGGAGCAGCCACGGACTGGCAAGGCAGGTGATCGCGCATCGGCCAATGGGCCTCTGGCTGATGCCAGTTGTTGGGATGGTTTTTGGGTCTACCAAGGACTCCACCCCTATTGCACAGTATGAAAGGCTGTTGTTACAGCCATCAAAAACATGACACCATGCACGTTCAAGTTCAAGTTTATTTATTTGTTTGATTAATTAAAATCTTACCAAAAAAAAAGAATTGCTAAAATGTCACCAAGTAAAATAAAGGTTAAAACACTATATGCACAATTATTATCATGTCTTATACTAAAATACAATACACAGTATATTTTAGGATACAGTGAATAATTAATTCAAATGTTACTTCCCTAATTTTTTTCTAACAACGCATGCAAATTTTACAAATGCAGAGTTCATGAAGATATCTTTAGAGTTTAGGCATGCCATCAATGCTTGCCTACATGTCCTTACTCCACGGTCCTTAAATAATCTCTTTCAATTTCTAATTCGGGGCAAAGACATAATAAGTGTATAATGTTTTCTTGTCCGCATTTACATACCCTACATATAGGTGCCGATTATGATCCTGGAGAAACCGGGTACGAACCGTCGGATGGAGGCTTTTCTCCGTCCGACTCGTACCCGGTTGTAAAACTTCACAAACATGGAAGTACTATTCGCACGGAAACACCATTTCCGTACGAGTCGTACAAAACACCGACCGACGAAAATATACATACGAATGTGATCCGGGAATGCTCCGACGTGAAGTCGGGACGCATTCAGGCAGCGTTTCACGACCCAGGAAGTACGAATCGAACCGACAGCAGTCCGGACGGCAATATTTTTACGGCACCCAAAAAGTGCCGGAAAAGCGAAGCCGCGAAACGAGCAGATTAGGGGGCCCGGTACACGCCGTACCCCCCCCAGCCCCCGTGAGTACGCGCCGAACCCCCACCCGTGTATGTACACCCGTGTACGTACGAGTCGTACCCCCACCCGTGTATGTACACCCGTGTACGTACGAGTCGTACCCCCACCCGTGTACGTACGAGTCGTACCCCCACCCGTGTATGTACACCCATGTACGTACGAGTCGTACCCCCACCCGTGTATGTACGAGTTGAACCCCCACCCGTGTATATACACCCGTGTATGTACGAGTCGTACCCCCACCCGTGTATGTACACCCGTGTACGTACGAGTCGTACCCCCACCCGTGTATGTACACCCATGTACGTACGAGTCGTACCCCCACCCATGTATGTACGAGTCGAACCCCCACCCGTGTATGTACACCCGTGTATGTACGAGTCGGACCCCCACACGTGTATGTACGAGTCGAACCCCCACCCGTGTATGTACACCCGTGTACGTACGAGTCGTACCCCAACCCATGTATGTACGGTGTGTACCCCCAGCGCTACACGCTGGGGGTACGCACCGTACATACACGGGTGGGGGTACGACTCGTACGTACACGGGGTGGGGGTTCGACTCGTACATACACGGGTGTACATACACGGGTGGGGGTTCGACTCGTACATACACAGGTGGGGGTACGACTCGTACGTACACGGGTGTACATACACGGGTGGGGGTTTGACTCGTACATACACGGGTGGGGGTATGACTCGTACGTACACAGGTGTACATACACGGGTGGGGGTTCGGCGCGTACTCACGGGGGCTGGGGGGGGTCCGGCGCGTACTCACGGGGTCTGGGGGGGGTACGGCGCGTACTCACGGGGTCTGGGGGGGTACGGCGCGTACTCACGGGGTCTGGAGGGGGGCTCGGCGCATATGTGGACACATGTCTCCATGGTTGCTATGGGAGTTCGGTGCGGACGGTGTTTTTTCCATACGGTTGTAACATCGGACGCACGGGATGGATCGTACTTGTGCGGTCGGACTTCACTTTTCACATTTGTACGGTGAATCGTCCGGGGACGTGTCGGACACATTTTCCGACCCGAGGACGTGTGGGGAATTATTCCCAATGCGATTCGTATGGACTTTTTCCCATGCGAATCGTACTTGGAAGTTTGTACGGCACTTGTACGATTCGTACGGTAAAAAGACCGGATGCAAGTCGTACGGGGAATTTTTTTACAGGATCGTAATCGGCACCTCAGTGTTCTCTGCAGTGTTCTTCCATGTCGGTAAATGACATAAACCCGGCATTAAGCCAAAACGTGCTCTGATAAAGATTTGTTTGTTTTTCTGTAACCATGATGAAGATATTCTTGGACTTTTTTTTTCATAATTCCGTTTATAATTGGCTATGCATGTTTTCTTTTTACAAGAATATCTTTGTCTTTTATCAGCGACACTTGATTAGTAAGTTTGTTAATTGTTTTTTTTAAACTTGCCTGGGTAATAGTATTCTCCCAAATTGGTATTACACCAAATTCATCCTTCGCTTTATTTAGATAAGACCAGGTCTGCAGTTTCCTATTGTTTTTGACTTCTTGCCATAATAGCTGGGACATTTGGTTTTCTTGATCGTTTTTTATTCGGTTCCACACTTTAAGAGCTTGTCCCTTTCTTGCATATAGCTGGTTATTTATCCCAAATTCCAGCCTCACCTGCGCTTGTTAGGCATTATTTGGCAGGCAGAACATGATTTTATACGTTTTTGCAACTGCGTTATTAATAATCTCTGCATCTCTCCTGTTTAATACCTCACAGCCGTATGTCAGGGTAGGTAATAATTTTGCCGAAATGATCTTTAGCAAAGGACGATAAGACAAGTTACTTAATGATTTCTGAATAATCCTGAATGCTGCAACCAAAGTATTAGCTTTTCTTGTAATATCTTTTTTTGCGGAAGGAAATTCCCACTGTCATTAAATATAAAGATACCGGTAGGAATCAACCTATTCTAATCGA
Source organism: Triturus cristatus (assembly GCF_964204655.1). Taxonomy (NCBI): domain Eukaryota; kingdom Metazoa; phylum Chordata; class Amphibia; order Caudata; family Salamandridae; genus Triturus; species Triturus cristatus. The sequence goes on from NC_140586.1 coordinate 257,955,432, forward strand.
GTTTCTTCCAACATCCATTTGTATTTATTTTTAAGTCTTCTATTTTTTGTAACTACCATTACTTTGGTCTTTGTTTCATTTATTACCATATCATTTTCTTTTGCGTACAGTGTTATACGATCAATTAACCTTTGCAACCCAACTTTAGTTTGACTTGAATAGCATAACATCATCTACGTACAACAGATTAGATAGTTGCTTATCTGCTAACCTAGGTGGATGTGCATTTACTTCATTCAATGCGGTAGAGAGATCTTCTAAAAATAAATTAAAAAGCAGTGGGGCAAGGATGCACCCTTGTTTTAATCCTCCAGCCGTAGGTATTTCATTAGTTAGTGTTCGGCCATCCCCAATTCTCAACCTGATCCAATTGTCAGTATACAATAGTTGTATCATTTTTAATAGTGAGTTTGGAATTCCTTGGTCTTTGAGTTTTATTCACAGACGATACCTATTCACACAATCGAAGGCAGATTTAAAATCAACACAACAAAAATACAAGGGCTGTTTAGTTAAAAGTGCCTTGTCCATTAATATCGATAAGATCAGTATATTTGTAGAGGTTCCTAAACCTTTGATAAACCCAGTTTGATTCAGGGGCAATATCCGTTTCTCCTTTACCCAGTCTGTTAAGCTTGATAATAAAAGCCCTGCAAAGGGTTTTGCGTCAGTATCTTGGAGGGTAATCAAACAATAGTTCTCCGGTAATTGCCAATTTCCTTTCTTAAAGATAGGAGATATTAATGACCCTCTCCACGATTTTGGAATCAGCCCAGTTTGTATGGCTTTGTTGAAAACCTTTGTTAAATATGTAGCCCAAAAGTCTGGATCTTCCTTGTAGAGAGCAAGTGGGATGCCATTGGGTCCTGGTGCTCCGTCTTTTTGCTTCTTTATTAATTTAACGACTTGGGCTTCTGTAATATAGATTTCAGCATCACATTCTAAGTCTGTTTTAGTCATCATTGTCTGCTTGGCTTCCTCAATATTTGCTTTGGTAACAGGGTTAAGGATTGTGATGAGAAATGCAAACCATTCATCTTCAGTTAAGGCGGATGCTACCACAGATTTATTTGGCCTGGTTAGGCCATTAATCACTTTCCAGAACTCCCTTGAGTTAGTTTGATAACAAGCATAGAAGATTTTTGTCCATAATCTGCCGGACTTTATTTTTTTTCGCTCCAAATTAGATTCCTCAAATTATTATTGAAATGTTTTAGTTTTATTTGGATATCTTCATTATTTGGGAGCTTAATTAGCTGTTTCCTAAGTCTATTATGGGTCCGCCTGATTTTTTTTATAGTATGTGGGAGGTTGATCTTGGTATTCCTTTCTCCATTTGAGTCATTTGTTTTTTCTCTACCCGAAAAGAGGTATCATACAGTTTAACTATTTTCTGTGTAAAGGTTTCCCATTGGTCAATTGCAGACCGCATGATGTTATCTTTGAAACATTCTTTAATTAGTTCTGACAAAGTATCCTTTGTATCTTTGTAACAAAAGAGGGTCCATTGCCCATGTTTCCTGCAATAATATAATTTGAAAGATATTAGATAATGTATCTATTTGGGAATTTTCATCTTTTTACATAAACCCTTTATGTTCCATGAGCATATTCCTATTGTTAAAGTTTCCGTATTCAGTTCTTCTGTTTTATCTTGTGCTCTATTCTGTCATTGTTCATTGTTACCGTGTAATGCTGTCAGAATCCTTTTTTCGTTTATTCCTTTTATTTTCCCAACTTATTTTTCATCCGTGGACTTTTCGTCATCACAGTATATTTTACCCAGGGGATTTTTTAGTATAGAATAGACTAGATCGTCTTTTATCCCTTTTGACCTTTTCATTGGACTTTCTTCTTTTGTAAGTGGAGTTGGATAAACCTTTGGAGCTGGTTGCCTAATATTTATCCCCCAACTACGAAAGAGTTCTTGTTCCTGCAGGATTTGACCCACTAGGGAATCAGTATTTACAGTTAGCAATGTTATTGGTTGTCTGCCTTCAGGATTTTGTAAAAATCCTACACATTCAATATATTCTGTTGTCACTTTTTCCAGTGATGATATTGATTTCAACAACCGAAGGATATTTCCTCTATTTAAAGTATCATGGTTGCCGTGTGAGTCATATATTGGTGTAAGAGTAATTTGGGCAGACCTTTCAGAAAACAACACTTCTCCATTTTTATCCTCACAAGTTTGGTGTTCCTTACATATAATTTGTTTATCTTGACCATTTCTTATAATAACTAGGTCATCCCTTATAAGTTTATGCCTCATATCCTCTATCGTTTCTTTTGATATCCTAGAGTTATTCTCAGTTTCCTCTATCCATTGTTTTTGTGTAACTAGATTACCTTTTTGTTTACATACCTTTGTTCTTCATTTTGGCTATTTAGTGAGGTTTTAGGATCAAGGGAGGTTAAGGATCTCGTTTCTTTAATCGGGTTGCTTTGAATATCACACATAATTTTGTTTGTTAATACACAACCATTTCCTTTTAGTCCATGTTTTTCTTCTTTATCTTGGGCTTTCTTCCCCTCTAGGTTTACTACGTCAGCTTGTCGATCAATATTATCCGCTAATATAATCGTATTGGTCGGGAATTGTTTTAAATCTGCAGGGTGTTTCCCAGGCTTTATAAATATATCATAGTATCTTTTATTTTTTTCCAATAATTTTGCAGACTGACTCCCGGATACATTACTATCTTGTTTACCTATTTTCCTTAGTTTTTTTCCCCTCTTTTGTCATATCTGCAGGTGTTTCAGGTTTGGAATATGTTTTTACTTCATTATCCCTTTTTGCCTTATTTCTTGCTTTAGGTAATTTTTTCCTTTGTCTCTTTGTAATTTCAAAGGCTATTAGATCTTCATTATCCTTTCCTTCTTCACTCAACTGTACTGGGAAATCAAGCAGTATTTCTTTAATTTTTAACCTATTTGTTTCTTGTTGTGTCCTCTGCATTATTTCTAAGTTTGGTTTATTATGTCACCAATTTGCTTCATTTTTTCTTCTTCTACAGAAGCAGATGGATATTTGTCAGAGTAACACAGCTCCTCTTTTTGATCTTCTTGTTTTTTAGCACGATGTCTTTAACATCTTCCAATATGGTGGTTACTACATCCGGGATAGTTGCCAGTTTGTTAATTATAGGTGCGCATGTACAATCAAAATAATTTGAGGCTGCTTCTTTTTGAGCTTTGATTTTTAGACTGTTTAACTCAGCTAATTTATGATCGATTCCGGCGACTGCATTGGCTATGACTCCAAGTATTTCAATTTGAGTATTCATTTTATTCGACTGATATGTCAGTGCTTCTAGAGTTAGTGTTGAAGTATGATCAATTATATCCCATATTGAGCCTAGGTTGTGATTGCCTACATTTTTAGCATTTTTATCAATGTGTGTTTCATTATTTCTAATGGGGGGGGGTGTAGTGTCAGCCTGGCGATTTCTTGATTTTTAATTTGAATTTTCGATTGAACTGAGTTAATATGTTTACCGGTGTATTCAGTTTTAAATACCACTTGCTCATTGCTTCCCATATTTTTTCCTTGATAATCATTGTTTTTAGCTGGTTAGGAATGTCACAATCTTGATTTTCATAACTCAATTCCATATTTCTTTCTCCAGTCTTTCCTATTGGCATAGTTGTCACCAATACAAAATTCATTATATCAGTATTTCTGAATTGCTTTTCTTGTATGACTTCGTCGGCATTATTTAATATGTGCTCGTGAGTTAGTGACTTACTATGTAATGTATAGATTTTAGCTAGTTCACCTTTTTGCCTTATTTCGACTTTAACTTCTAGTGGTAATGGAACCCCTGCAGCCATCTGGCTCTTAGACTTATCGACTTGTGATAGATCTTTTGTTGATGTTTCCATCCCATTCTTAACCATATCCGTCTCTTCTGTTTGAGATATCAATACTGGGTTTTGTAATTCCAAATCCACCCTTTGTTCCAATATTTGGCTCTCTAGATCCAATATCTGGCCCTCTAGATCCTTATTTTGTGTATTGCTAACATAGTTGCACTCCCACTCTGCACCAACTGCTAGTATATTTTTTTCCAAGATGTTAGTTGGTTTAATTGGAGTCTGTAACTGTTTTTTTCTACATCCGATTCCATTGACATAATCGCTCCTGTTGGATCTTTCATAAAATCAAATTTCTATGGTATTTTTGCAGGTTTTTCAAACATCAGTGCTATTGGTGAAATTAAAGTTTGATTTGCTCCCTTTATCTGTGCTTTAGCTTTTTTTAACACTTTAGGTACTTGCTTTTTACGTGCTCATCTTGTAGGAGGGCCCAGTGTTCTTTCCTTCCCTGAGCGCTTTCCCAATGTCTCTGTTGTTTACTCGTATTGAGGTCAGTTATATCTTAGTACTTTATACTTTGCACCACTGGTATGTTGCGTGTGTGTCACAATTTAATTAATAAATATATCCCAAGAGGGATGATACTGAGCTGTTCTTGGAGAGAATACTTAAGTTTTAAACAGCGCAGCACCCTCCGTGTTCTCCAAGTTCAACTATGACTAAGACTTTTCAAATTTTAATTTTTTCAGTTTCAGCTTTCAATTTCCCATGTTGTACAAGTAAAGCATACATTAAACTTTATTTTGCGCAGCTTATTTACAATCCCTTTTTGCACAGCTCTGTCACAGCTCTGTCACAGTTCTGCCACTCAATTTACCCCATGACCCCTGAACCACACCACAAGCCACACCGCAAGCCACACAGCAAGCCGCACTACAAGCTGTGTTCCGTCTCAAACTCACTGGGGGACAGCCTAGCCGCTTCCACGAGGGCAAGGGGGCCAGGGGGGGCAAAGAGGGGAGAAGGAGCAATAGGAGTTAAATAGGAGTTAAATAGAGTCCAACATTTTAACTCCTGCCTCAAAAGTTTTGTTGTTTTGCAGTGTTGAAAAAAAAACTTCCAGGTTGTCTTGCAAATAATTTGTGACCCCCCTGTGTGCTGAGAGGGTCTGGTGGGGGTCCAACAGTTTTCCAACAGTTTTCTGTAATATACTTTTGCGTAGCTCCCTGCTCCCACTGTCCCACTGTCACATTAAATAAGTGAATTACGGCCCCCTTCTTAAAAAAAAGGATTTAACTTCTTGACTGCATTTAGCAGTGGTATAGCAGTGCGTTCTTCAACAGCACCACTGCGATCAATACACACTGAGGGCCCCTAGCATGCAGAGGATCTCGTGGCTCTCAGTGACGAATGAACCGTTCTGCTCCTGCCGCTCCCGCCGCTCCTGCCGTAGCCTCGTCACGGCAGGCGGCCTCGTTGGCAGTCGGGAGTCTGATCGGGAGTCTTGTGCTCCCGCGTCTCCTGTGGCTCGCGGTGGCTGCGCAGCTTCACAGGCTTCATGACCCATTGAGAAGCACAGTAACTCTGCCGCCGTAGCTCCTCTGTCCGCCCGCACACAGCCTGGAGCGCCTCCGTGCCTCAGTGTCAGCGTCTGACGTCACTTCATGCATACTCCTTGCTCCTGTTCCTGGCTCCTTGCTCCAGCCCGTCAATCTGCACATGCTTCACAGCACTATCCAGGGGCTCAGGAATTGCCACACCATGCATGTGAAGTCAGGCCAGCTGGCTAATGTCAGTGGCAGAATGACAAAGTGATGCTCCACTCTGACGGTTACAGCATGAGGCGTGCCTACCTCCCTCCAGGTGCGGCAGAGTCTGCAAGGAGCTGCTGATGGGAAGCCATTAGCACTTACTTTTTAGGGGACTGCAGCAGTGGAGAGGACTGCAGCATCAGGTGGTGGGGGTTGGTGAGGGCCAGCAAGGGAGCTCCTCTGTTTATTTCTGTCCTCCTCCACTCCATGCAAGAGTTGGAGATAAATCAGTCTCTGCTCTTCTTCTTTGTCTACCAGATATAAATCTACTGCCATAAACAGGGACAGGTTGTAGTTGACTTTGAAACTGGGAAACCAGGTTCAAGTTCCAGTGTCAGTTGGACATCCTGTGATTCTAGGCAAATCACTTAACCTCTTCAGCGCGGCGCGGATTTCCGCGCCACGCTGAAGATTCCGTGCGCGGGCGGGGCCATGACTGAACGGTTCCGTCATGCGCACAGCGCAACCGACGTGCATGACGGAACCGTTCCGTCATGCGCGTCGAAGGGGTTAATCTGCCTGAAATAAAACAAAATGACCCTATGTAATGTTATCTGGTGCTCATGTAAAGCGCTCCAATGCCTCCGGGTCTAGTTCATGCTATATAAACTGCATGTAGGGAAAACAACATTATTTTCTGTTTCTTTTTGTATTTACACACTTGCATCATTTCCTTTCTCAGGACGTACATGTGATGCTAGCCGCAAGTAAAACAAAAAACCCAGATGCACCTTTCACCAGTCGCTGAACATTGAAGGGCCTCTCTTAGGTACTGCAAAAAATAAAAGAAATATCATAAAAAAGTGAGTGTAAAAGGCAGTTTAGGTCTATGCCATAGCATGTTCCTCAGGGATAAAAAAAACACAATTAGAAGTGAGTTCCTAGTATTTTTGATAATTCTTTGCTTCTAAAATATATATTTTTCATTGGATTGTTAATTTCCTGTTGAAGTAGTAGTGGCTCTATAAGCCTTAAAATACTTTTATTACCGCCAATGTTTGTCATCATTTAGCTTCCCTTATCCTAACTAATCAGTGTATTGCAAAAGGTTGCGATTTGCGAATGTGGGCCACTTTTTTTTGGCTGCCTGGGCCGAATTGTGACCCCAATCCAACCCTGTTTGGGAGGCACAGTTGGGCCAGGAAAGCATCTATCTGTGCCAGAATAGTTTTGGGAACTGGCATGCAAATATTAGAGTAGTAGGAGGCAATCGGGCCGCAATGTCCAGGGAATAGGTAAGCAGCAGTCCTCCAGAATCGCATATCACTAGGATGTCCAATTGCAAGTCTCTCTGCCGGAGTTGCATGGCTAGGATACTCCCAGCTTTATCTCTGTGCTAATATATGTACCTACAGCTTGACCAAGGCTTTCTCTGACTCCAATATAAAGAATGACTTCTGGTGTATTTTTGCCTGCTCATGCTCCTCCTGCAGTGCAGAGGTTGGCGTGGCTGTGTATTTGGCTGTAAGGTCTCCGGCAGTTGCCTCCAGCAACTGTGCAAGTTGTATGTTTTGCTATTTGCTGAGTCCTTCATCAGACTCCCTCATAACATTACCTTGCCTTCAACCAGCAGTACACTATTAGAGCTAACCGGGACCTCATTGTCCCAGAGATATGACTGGATGTGTGTCTCAAAGTTTTTCTTTATCCTCTGGGAATTTAGAGGTAAGTGCCATCTGGGAGGGGGAGATAGGGTAAGTCCCAAATCCAATCCCAAAACCACTGGACTGTGTATATCACAAAACCTGACAGCAGATATAGAGATGTTTTACGGCATGGGCAAAGTGGGCTCTGGCCCGAGGCATCAGCCTTTCAGGGGGCCCCATGAAAGAGCCAGCTCTGTTCTGCAGAGTCTTGCCCTGATGACCTTGAATAATGTTTAAACAGATTGTTTTAAATAACGTTTTCCTTTAACTCATTTTTAATGCAGATGTGTTGCTCTATTACAGCCATTTTGCAGAGAAATGTTGTGTTTATGTTTCATGCAACATTCATCAAAATAGTTCTTTTAGATCAAAACAAGACCTCACATATGAGAAAATGGGAGGGTGTCACAGAGATTCTTTGCAGTAATATTAGTGAGCTGCTGCTGTGTTACAAGTAGGCCTGGGCTAAAAATCCGTTCCGCTCGCGGAAATTGCGATAATTTGACATTTTCGCGTTCCGCGGAGAGCGCGCGAAAATGTCAAAATTTCCGCAATCCGCATTTTACCGGAACATTTTTGCTTGCTCGCGCTGTAAAATGATACATTCTCGCGTGCGCGCGCGCGATTGCCTTACCTGAATCCCCGCGTTCGCCGACAAGTTTTCCTGATCCGGTCGCGTTCTCCACGAGATGTTGGATTGTTGGTAGCCATTTGCGCTGTCTCGCGACAGTACACGCCCGCAGTAACGTCATTCATCGCACGATCACATCTTTCTTCTCACGATCATGCACCGCGAGACAAGTGAAAACAAGATGGCCGCGCCCGCGAGCAACCGCATGGGTAAGTTGGCAAACTGCGACCACGCAGAAAATACCGCGAACGGGCGAGAAAAAAACTTCCGCATCTTCGCGATATTTCCGCGTGTTTGCGGAGATTTTTAACATTTTCGCGATAATTTGCGAAAGTGAATTTTGCAAATTCCGCCCACCCCTAGTTACAAGATTGAAAACACACGTCACCATCCCTGAATATTAGATGTAAACAGATTTAGAATTTGGACATGTGTGACCAAAGATCGAAATGAAAGAGCTGAAATTGGAACATAAATTTCAATGGTGTTCTGAAAAGGGAACCCCAAAATACATTTGGCCCAGGGCCCCCAAAATCCTTACGATGTCCCTGATCCAACAGCAGTCTCCAGTATGTGAGGAAAAAAGTCTATGCATGACTGAGTGCCTTGGGGGAGAGAGAAAAAAGAGTTGTCCCTATCTGATGGGTGTAGTAGACGCCCGATGAAAATTATGGTGTGATCAACTCACAGGTCCATGAGCTGAGCTCTAATTGTGAAGATTGCATGCCCTATTCTATCAAGAACCTGATCTGAAGCCAGATTACAGTTGCCCCCAGAAGGGCAGCTGTCCTCCCGAAGGAGGTTAAGAGTCGAGAGAGGTGCTCAAAGACCGGAGTCGTATGTGTTGGGGGAGGGCATATATAGAGTCCATTACATGATTCTGTCAAGGATACGTATCTTTGCAAAGATTCATCAGCCCTCCTCATCTGCCAAGGTGTTAAGAATTTTGCATGGTTTGTTTTTTCAAATAAGCAAGGCAGCCCTTCATTTCTTAGAGCAGCCTTGCGAGTATGAACATTTATCTAGCGCATTAACTGACCTACTGCTGGTAATGACCGTGCCCACCCACTCCAGTTTGCAGTTGTTCAGCGATTTTTTGGGGGATAAATGGGTTTCTTGGAGGAGCACTATGTCAGTCAGTTTTGTGTGTAGAAAATGAAGGCTTTTCTTATGTTTAACGTAATGGGATAGGCATTCACATTCAAGGAGAGTATCGTCAACAACAACCCCAGACAGCTCCTTAAGAGTGGGTGCTGCAGGAGTGAATGTGAAGAACGAAGGTGGACAGGGGCCAACAAGGAGAAGGGATGTACTGTCTTAACAACTATAGGTGCCTGAACCAATGCATAAGTGGGGCTGGGCCCTAGGATGGGACTGTTGAGTTCATTGGTGATTGCCTGGCACTGGGAACAGTGCATCACGGTTTGCTCTAGGTGAGAGGTCCTAGCTTTTGGGAAGGGGTGGGTGAGAGGAACTACAGTGAAGAGAGCAGTTGTAGTGTACACCTATAAATGCAGCAAGGGGAACAGGCTAAAGAGGGAAACTAAACTATAAGTTTGAGTAGAGTTGCATCTGGTGATGAGGACCTTACACCCTTGTATGAAAATGTTGTCAGTGAAAAGCTACTGTTCTTGAGTGGAAGTTGAATGGTAAAGGGGTGGTGATGTGTTTTGGAAAAGAGTGTATGTGGTGTGTGAGAGGAGATGTACAAGAGTTATGAGTGTTAGTGTTAGTGTTAGACTTGATGTCTGGGAGAGGTAATTTGTGTGGTGGAGTGGAGTCTAAGGATTGATTGTGTGTATTTGGTAAAAATAAGCTAGAGGGTGTTGGTGGATGATATGATGGAAGGCTGAGTATAGGTTTGGTAGTGACAGAAAGGGGTCTTCTAGGAGGTGATAGAGGGTAGAGATGGCATTTTGTATGAATGGGGAGTGTGTGTCTGGATGAATTAAAGTTATGTATAATGTAGCTTTGTGTTGTGTTGGTGATATGTGGATTTGTTAGTGGTATAGGACAGAGTGGTGTTTTGTGTAAGAGTGAAGGTTCAATTGGCAGGTAGTTGGGGTAAAAGGGTGTATAGGTTTTGTTTGTTGAGTTTTGTAGTGGTTGTTGAAGCATTGAAATGTGCGAAGTGTTTGTTTGTGGTTAGTGAGTAGTGTGCATTGCTGAGAGAGTGTTACTATGTTTGTGGATGTGGATGGCTTAAGGTGGTTGCTGGTGAATGAAAAAATGCCTGCATTTCTAGCCATATGCCTGAGCTGTCCCAAGCAGGCCCAAACAGACAACTGCCCTTGTCCTCGCTGCCCTTAGCCTCGACGCTCAGGCTGAGACACCCTAAGCCCTAAGCTTAAATAGCTCTAGGTCAAGTGACCCTTGACCAATGGAAAACCTAGCCCTAGCTAAACCTGAGAGCCAATGGGAGACCTGGCCCTAGGAACCAATCACAGTCCTAGCCATAACAGCCAATCAGAACTCAAACCCTAAGCATAAAGTCCAATAGTAACCCCAGCCCTAGGAGCCAATCAGTACCCTAGCCCTAGCAGCCAATCAGAACTCAAACACTAAGTCCAATAGAAAACGTAGCCCTAGGAACTAATCAGAACCATAGCCCTAACAGCAAATCACAACTCCTACCCTAAGTCCTAAGTCTAATAGAACCCCAAGCCCTAGGAGCCAATCAGAGCACAGATGCAACAACCAGTAATGTTATGTTATGTTACTCGGATTTCTATAGCGCACAGCTGCCCCAGCAAAGGGGCGTCCCGGCGCTGCCAGCATCAGAGAGCGGACCTAAACACTAAGACATAGAACATCAAGAATAGAAAGAGTGACCAAGAAGACTAAGTTGAGGGATATTTGGATGTAAGAAACTTATATAAGGGGTAAATGACCTAATGCACAGGCTGGTGGGCCAGGGGCAGGGAGGTGCTCTGAAGTCAGAATCTCCTTGGATATTGACAAGCCTAATCCATACTTTGTAGTTTCTGTTCAACTCTGCAGGTGAGGCACAATTCTAAAGTCACTAAAAACTGCTTTTCGCTCACTTCAACAAATCACTTTTTCTAGCCAAAAACGAGTGCTACAAACACTTTCCAAACACAGTCAAAATCATAAAGCAGATTAAGCAGTCTCTCAAACACACTCGGGTTAGCCTCTGCGGTGTATTTTGCCTTGTTTTCCTTGCAAGACAAGAGGTGGATTGCCTTTCACAGGCCTGAGCACATTATAGGGGGAAACTAGGACATAATTTTAAACAGTACCTTGCAGGATTAACAGCAGTTTTAAGGTACAAAATGCACAGAAACCAAAAGATAAATGTAAACAGGGTAGAGGGAACAGCAGGTTTAAAGGTTCAGTAATCCACAGCACAAAGCTTGTGTACTTACCACCTTCTTTTTCTTTGCTCACTGGGCTATATAGGGCACGGAGAAGCTGGGGCCACAAAATGGAGGTGGCTGTCTTGGGGTTCCCTTCATAAACTTTAAGGGACTGTGCAGGTGTGAGAGGAGGACTCAGAATTCCTTAGGAGCTGGAGGACCAATCGGAAAAGCACAGGCTGGTGGGTAGGGGGCAGGGAGGTGCTCCTGAATTCTGAATCTCTGTGGATACAGACAGGCTCAAGCCGCAATTTGTAGTTCCATTTCACTACAGGTAAAGCCCAATTCTAAAGACACTAAAAATACTGCTTTTTGGGCAGTTCAACAAATCCAGTTTCTAGCCAGAAACAAGTGCTACATACATTTTCCAAACACATTTTAAACAATGAAAGAGATTAAGCAGTCTCTTAATCACACTATGGTTACCCTCTGTGGTCTATCTTGCCTATTTTACCTTGTATCATGACGGATGTGGATTGCCTTTTACAGGCCTTAGCACAGTATAGGGGGAAACTAGGAGAGAAAATAAAACCATCACAGGCAGAAACAAACTGTAGTTTTAAACTACAAAATACACAGAAACCAAAAGGAAACATGCATCAACCATTTTTAAAGGTCCACTATTTGGCCAACGCAGGAAGGATTACACTTGAACAGATTCCTTTCTCAATGTTTAAACTGCTTTGGATAAGCAGGGACCTTGGGGCAGATTTACAAGCCCCTTGCGAGACATTTACGCCGCCGTTGCGTCACTTCTGTGACGCAGCGGCGGCGTAAACCATGCGCCATGTTGCGCCTTATTTACAACGTGACGCATCTAGGGAGATGCGTCACGTTGTAAAGCCCTGCGCTACATTAAACCTGCATCAGGTTTAATGTATGCAGGGTGGGCGTTCCTTCGGAAAAAGCCTCGGAAAAGTGACGCAGTGAAATCTACAAGATTTCACTGAGTCACTTTTCCGACGCTGCTGCGACAAAACCCTGCGCCTGCTTGAAGCAGGCGTAAGGCATGACGCAGCATGTTCAGTATGGGCAGCCCCTGAGCATTGCTGGAGTTGCGTCGTGCTTGCGACACAACTCCAGCAATGCGCCGCCCTTATGCCATCAGATGCGTCACGCATCTGTTTATCCTTGCACCATGATGCGCTGCATTGTAAATGCGGCGCATCTGTGGTGGCGCAAGGGTAAACTTGCGTGACGCATCTTTCCTGGCGCATCCCTGCTGATTCGCAGGGATGCGCCAGGAAACATAAATCTGCCCACTTGTTTTTAACAAGAAGAGGACTAATAGTGTTATTTAATTTTAAGATCATAGCACGTTGTAGAAAACACATTGTTATTTTTAGTATGCGTCCTCTTTACCAATTATGGAGAACTGTGGATTGATTCAAGTTATATCCTAATTTTGAGATTGAATAGGGTTTATATTTATATATTGTAGTTCTCTATGTCTTTGAGTCAATCACACCTATCTCTTAGGCATAGCTTTGTCCTTCCATGACACCAATGCGCATAGAATGTTTTGTTGTTTCACACTAAGGTCGGTGGGGTATCTAGTACTGTCATTTCCCACACCTTGTCTTTCTGCACAAATGATTCTCCTATGTCCGCATTTCTCATATAGGAAAAACAAGTAGTCATTTGTTGGATCTAATTCTAGGTTAGTATCCAGACCATAGGTCTTTAAGGATCTCGGAAAACCACAATAGAATCTGCTGCAATTCCGAGTTAGAAAGTTGCATAGCTCATGACACAGCGGACACTACCCATAAAACAAGGAAAGACAGACAGGTCCCTAATCTAATATACCTGTCTATCTTTCCTTGGTTTATATTACCCTGTCCCTATTGTTGTATTATAGGGTAACTCCTTGTTTTTTGGTACTACCCATAAAACCCCACTGATCTTCGACCGAAGGAATCTGTGCATTCTCCCTTTGGGGAGTGCTAAGGAACAAGTTCACTCCAGCATGAAGAAGGAACCACCCAATTATCAATCAGTCAATATTTATTAGAAATTGAAGATTTCTATAAAGCAATAAAATAAACAGCAAAAACTCAGGATAAGAATGTGATAGATGGGAGAGTGTTTTGGGCTGAGTATTCTTTGAAGAAAATAGATGACTTTGGTGACCTTGCTTCATCTAGCAGTCATTTTCACTGTACTGCTGGTTGACAAACAGGGCCTATGAACCACTGTTTCACATGCAAAAAACATCTTGTTGAAGAAAAAGTCCAAATGCTTTCCTAAATCATGTATGTAATCTCTGCTAACATGATTGTGCACATTCGTCATTAATATGATATTAGTGAAAAAAGCTTCATCGTAAAGCTTTGTTCTATAAACAGACTATGAGGTCATGTAGATCCTCGCCTCTGCTACCCCTAGCAGAGGGCTGTCGGCCACATGTAGAGATCCCCCCTAACTGGTGGGGATCTGGTGGGGATTTCAGTGGCGAAAGTGCATCTGCTGCATTGGTGTGTGTGTGTTTCTCATGACTTAGAGCTGAACTGACTGCCCTTGTTTTTAGGAAACTTTGCATATTATATTACTCCTCCTAGAATTTGGATGATTGATTCTGAAAAGCAGCATAACAATGGCCCTCACATGCAAGGAGATTTCCCATGCATGTCAAGTACATTGTTTTCATGAAAATCAGTGTCAGTACTAAAGCAGTTAGGCAGCAGGTCGAAGTTTTCTAATGTCAGAGACACATGCCATCTGAAACCTGGGGGTACCCACACCTTTAAGAGCCTCATTTTTAGTTGGCTGGAATTGATGCAGGGATATCAGGAGGTAAGACTATCCGATTCTGTCTGCTACGCCTCAAAAATTCAAAATATTCTGAGTTAATTCCCCATAATGGGTAATAAATGCTCAGACAAAGATATACTGAGCACTTTACTGAGCAATTTTTACCCATTCCAGCAAAAGAACCACTGGCGTTTTCCACCTGCTCTAAGCAAGCGGAAAAAGTCAGCAAAGAGCTGCAGAAGGCTGAGGGGTTTGGGGATCTGGGGAGGTCTGAATAGGCTGTTGTCTGTCTGTGGGCCATTGTCTGCTCCCTAAGTACTGCTGCAGAGATCAGAGAGGGTCTGGACTGTGCTACTGCCCACAGCCACTACCCCTGCATCATCAAAGTCGGGACCAACTTCTTTGGCCTGGGATTATCTGGTCCTAGATTTGTGGACCCGATAGTTACAGGCCAGAAGAAACCAGAACATGTGTAGCTACACAGAGTGGCATATCCCCTAAGACCCTGTCCCGCTTGGGGACAGGGTCTGAGGGGATAAGTCACTCATGGGCCTAAATGGGGTGGGGGCCCATGAGTTTGGTGCTTTACCAGTTTATGGTGGACATCCCACGCCACCAAGCTCTTAATGAATGAACAATATATTCTAAAAATATTTGTAATAGGGACTAACCAATTTAGGCACAGGGACAGAGGAAGGTTGTGTGCCCGTACACCAAAAAGGGGGAATCAAAGAAGGCCCAGTGATCCATGCTACATGTGCCAGGCAAAAAAACTGTTGAAGGAGTAAAAGTACACATAAAGGGGAATTGGTGACATAACCAGTGGCCATATGTAATTTTATATGTTGATTGATTGATTGATTGTTTGATTTTCTTTCTTTCTTTCTTTCTTTCTTTCTTTCTTTCTTTCTTTCTTTCTTTCTTTCTTTCTTTCTTTCTTTCTTTCTTTCTTTCTTTCTTTCTTTCTTTCTTTCTTTCTTTCTCCTACTGCTGATCAAATGCATCCCATAAAAGAGGAAGGAAGTGGGATGACAGATGGCTCTCTGAGCAAGAATTACACTAACTTCAAAGGTTCCAGATTTCACCTACCCCTGCTAGGCCCCAGGACGCCACCATTTTGAGCAGGGTTTCACGCTTTAAGCCCCTCTCAAGCTCACAAAAGCTTCAGAGGAGCTTAGACTACTTTACTTTTTGTTCTTAAATGATCGCATTGCGTGACGGGTGGTGAATTAGAGAAAGACGGAACTTAAACGTTAGAAGTTGAATTGTATTCATGTATGTATGCATGCATGCATGTATGTATGTATGTATGCATGTATGTATGAATTTATATATTTATTTATTCATCCGTACTTAAAGGTATTTTGCTCGTAGCTTTGGCAGTCTGCTCTTCTGTACTTGGCTTTTTATAGGGCTACCCTTAGTTTAGTTCATCGGTAGACATATGCATTGCGCACTACTGTATAGGCTCGAGTTACACAACGAGCAACTGGTAAACCCTCTCGTTTACCCATTTTTGAGCCTGGAAACAAAGGCAGGTGCGCGCGAGGCGTCGAGAGAGCCCACCACCGAGCCCTACATCACGCGCGAAGGTGACACGGACTTCTTATTCCCCAACAACTCGACCCGCTCGAAGTGTCCCTCTGACTGTTTATTAACACAGATGTCACTTTCATGGGAGAGGGGCTGAGATGACAGCGGGCTGACCTGTGGCTGAACCCAGGAGCAGGTGAGGCCTGTCAGTTTCTAATTTGAAACCGGTGTCAGCCCTGAAGAATGGCGCCCATAATCATATTTGTAACTGATATGTTGTAAACTCAACAATGTCCACCACGGGGGATCAATGTTGTTGTGGGTGCTATGAAATTAGGAAATTGAAACCGAAATAATAGGGGAGATGACGCCAGCCTCGTGCCTGCGGAGCGCTCTAAAAGGAGCTGGACTAGGAGCAATAAT
Source organism: Triturus cristatus (assembly GCF_964204655.1). Lineage (NCBI taxonomy): Eukaryota > Metazoa > Chordata > Amphibia > Caudata > Salamandridae > Triturus > Triturus cristatus. The sequence continues at coordinate 257,971,429 of NC_140586.1, forward strand.
CCAAAAATAGCATTTAGGAAGATGTGATTTGAGTTAGGAGACTCAGCCAAGTCTTATGACATATGTGTTGAGGGCTGGTTTATCCTTCGGTGCATTATTCATGATGTAAAATTTCCAAAAACATTCAGGACGGTTATATTTTATGATTCAAGAGAACATGAATAATGCAATTGTTCCAGAATCACGCCAGGATGCTGTCTGATTAGAGGAACCTGTATAGCAACGTTTTCGCCAAAAAGATCTCAAGGCGCTAATGCCTTGGACAATCGACTAGAACAGGTGTCGCAGTCAGAGCATCCTGGGTAGAGGGAGGTCTTCTCTCCTAAGAAGCCAATTTGAAGGGCACTACAGAGAGAAGGGATTTGCCTCAGGCGTGTAGCCTCCATTGGTGGTGCAGCAGGTACAGTGGTACCGGGCCCAGAGGCCAAAGAGGCCCATTGGACCTTGATTATTGCTGTATTTCACAGTTAAAATAGCAGCCAGGGGGCCCATTTCCTTCCTTGAACTAGGTCCCATGGCACACCGGCTATGTCACTGATTTACCAGCGCCTCTTGGGTATGGAAAGGAGAGTAGGTATGTGCTTCGAACTTGGAGGAGAGATCAGAGAGTGCCGCTCCGACCACACACTTGAGTGCCAGGCAGGCAACCTTAAGTATGATTCAGTCCTTAACCAGGCGCTATTGAAGTGTCCCATGTGGGCCAGAAACATAAGTCGCTTACTCAAGCTGGACACCAAATGGACAGTTTCACTTTAGGCCAACTGATGTCTGTGTAGGCAGGGCCAGACTGGGAACCCATAGCAGCCCAGGCAATTTTGTCGGGCCGCCCCCCCACCCCAGGAGGGCAGGGAGTATGGGGGGTGAGTGTGAGGTACTGCTGCTTGACAAAACCAGCCCCTAGCACTACTGCTTTTGTTACTGGGGGCCGATATTGCTTCATCGGAACCTGCCCCCACCTTTAGAGCAAACGCCCGAGGCCCGCTACGACCAGTCCGGCTCTGAGTGTAGGAGCGACTTAAGGAGCTCTAGATACAGCGAACTAGCAATATCTAACCTACAATTTGTCAGCACCCCACTTATAGGGGCCTTATGATTCAAAGACAGGAAAGACATGATTTCTTCAAGCCACGAAACTGATGCACATCACTGCTGACATTCTCAAGGCTATACATATGAACAATTAAGGCTCAACGATTGTTTGGAGCCCAGGAAAAATTATATTTTGCTTTTATAAGGAGCCTTTTCTCCAGCACCAAGGCTTCTTTGGCTGTTAGTCGTTGACCCTTGGCACCCTCTTGAGGCTATCTGAGGCTCCAATAGCCATAGAATATGGTTAGGACCAGTTAACAATGGTTCCCTGTATGCTGCAGCCATTTTCCCATGTTAGCAAATGTTGGCCTACAATACATACTAAGTTGGGTGATTGAGTAGGCTGCAAAAATTATTTTTATTTTTTTTTAAATTTTATTGAGCAGCTGACATGGGCATAAAAAACATTATACAATAATCAATGATCGGGGATAGTAAAACTTATGAAAACATCAAACAAGATCTTATAAAATCCTTAATTAATTAATGACATTTAGCAGTTAAAGTTGATACAGAGCAGGAAACCGATACAAAAAGTGCAACATGCAGTCGTTTCTAAAATCACAGTTCCGGAAGGATACAGATGGTGCAAAATACTTAAACAAGGGATATATAGATAACCCTATATTATAGTTCTTATTGTTACCCTTTACCAACCCAAAAAAGAAGTGCATATTTATTAATCCTGGACTTCTGACATAAATAAAGTGTCCTGTGCCAAGGTGCTAGGTGCCGGTCGTTAATTAATCACTATTACAAAATTTCCAGTTTCTAGTAAACTTGTTCATTGCCCCAACTCTTTTGGCGTAGGCCTCTTCAAACTTTGTTGTCCTTTTCATTTTATTCACCCATTTTAGATAAGAAGGAATCTCCTCTGATCTCCAATTTTGAAGGATTAAGGAGTGGGCTACTAAAGAACAAATCGCCGTATAAAACTCTTCGGCTTTGGACAAATCAGATCTTTTTGTTGAGATACCAAATAAAGCAACCTCAGCTTCAGGATCAAGCGTTTTGTCAATGGCCTGACTTATTGATAAAAAAATTTTTACGCCAAAACATTTCGAGTTTCGGGCAAGTAAAAAAAATGTGAAGCCAGTCACCCCCTCTTGAAGCTGGCATCGGAAGCGTTTATTTTCGACTCCCGGAAAGCATTTATTTAAAGCTTTTGGAGTAAAATAAGCCAGCCAATGGGATAGAAACGACATCCTTTTGAAATTAGCAGCTCTAAGAGCCTTGCCTCCTAACTGGGCGATCTGCTCCCCTTTCTGCCTCGAGAAGGAGCAGTTAGTTTCATTAGTTATTTTGGCCAAGATACCTTCAACCAAAGACGACTCTTCGCCCTTACTCAGTAAGGTACACCAGTTCCCCACTCCTTTCAATTTCGCTTTATAAAGGGCATTAGCCAGAGATGATGGTGACCCGCATTCCAAAAGACTGTATTTATTTATTAAATTTACAATCTGCAAGTATTCCAAAAACCCCGTCTTTAATTGATTACTAGACCTGACCTGGACCTCTTGCCAGGTGATAAGTTTCCGGTTTAGAAAAAACGAGCCCAAATCACCCAATCCAGAATCTCTCCATATTTTGAGCTTACTAGAATGAATTTGCAACCCAAAGATCTTACACTCGTCCAATTTTAAGTAATAAAAACCACCGGACCCTACCAGTTTAAAACAAGACTGTAATCTATCGGAGAATTCCCGGATGGTCTTATACCTAATCTTTTTGGATAGTTTGACTGTTTTTAAAAAAATCGGAACTTGCGAACCTGCTTCTTGTATCATTCTATGATAAAAAAACATATCAAGCAGCCCATTAGGATCTAATAAACGTGCTGCGAGATCCATAATCGCTGCCATATAATATAAACGAATATTTGGCAATGCTAAACCCCCTTAAGCGGTTCCCAACTGCAATACTGACAACTTAACCCTGGATGCTTTCTTATTCCAAACAAAATCCCTGATCAATGACTCAATTTTTCAAAAGAAATTGGAGTTGATCTTTAACGGAACATTTATAAAAAGAAAAATTAATAAGGGGAGTATTGACATTTTAATTAATGCTACACGGCCAATTAAGTTTAAAGGAAGAAGAGTCTGTCTATCAAGCAGAATTTTTATTTTATTGCGCATGAATAAATAGTTCAAGCTGAATAGTTGATCAAACTGATTAGAAACATAGATACCCATGTATCTAATCGGTTCTGTTTTTAGTGCTTGAGATCTGAGATTTAAAGGCAAAAAATGACAATCAGCGTTCAATACTAGAATCTCCGTTTTGTTTTGATTAATTTTATATCCACCGATCTGTTCAAATTGGCCAAATTCAAATAAAACTTGATCAAAATTAGATTTATCAGGACGTAGATATAAAATTATATCATCGGCGAATAATTTTAATTTCGCCATTCCTTCTGTTGGTGCTTTGATTTCAGGATTTTCATGAATTCTTATTGCTAGAGGCTCAATAAAAAAAGTAAACAAAACGGGGGACATCGGAAACCCTTGTCTGGTTCCTCGATTAATATTAATTGTCCCTATTGCATTAGCATTAACTAGCACCCTGGCTTGGGCACCTTGATAAATATTTTTCAACATAGTAGTGATCTGGGCCGGGAAACCAAATTTTGCATACCGAGGAATAAAGCATCCCAGTTTACCAGGTCGAATGCCTTTTCGGCATCGACCATTGAAACCAAAATTGGAATTTTGTTGGTAGAAACATAATCAAGTGCCTGGATTAAAAACCCGGTATTTGACGACATCGACCTCCCAGATACAAAGCCAGACTGGTCAGGGTGGATTAAAGCGTGGGCCATCGGGGTAAAACGTTGGGCCCATATTTTCATCAAAATCTTGAAATCCACATTAAGAAGGCTGATTGGCCTGTACGAGTTTACATCTTTATGATCTTTCCCTTTTTTAACAAAACTAACGATGATAGACTCCTTAAACCTCGGGGAGGGGGGGGGGGGACAATGCCTCCCAATTTAACAACATTAAATAATTTGACCAGAAAAGGAGTCAGTTCTTTAGAAAAGATTTTGTAAAATTCAATTGGGAGCCCGTCTGCTCCACAGGCTTTCGCCCCAGCTATAGATTTAACTGTATCTAAAATTTCTGTATCCCGAATATCACTCTCAAGTTGATCAACTAACGAGGGAGGTAAAACAGGAAGATTAACTTCATCAAGGTATTTATGAATGAGATCAACCCCTACCTCGTATTTAGTGGAGTAAAGCTGAGAGTAGTGATCCATAAATACTTAAGCTATACCTTCTTGATCTTTAATAATATTTTGAGTCTTGGGGTCAACGATCTCTGTTATTAAAGCTTTTTCCTGTTTAGTTTTTGTTTGACCCGCTAACATTTTGCCCACCATTTGACTCTCCTCGTATACTTTTTGTTGGAAAGTTTTAGAACTGTTGATTTCCTCAATTAAAAAAAACTCTTTTAAGGCTACCTTCGCCCTTTCTAACTGTAAATCAGAATCTCCCCTCCCCACCGATAAAGTATCTCTCAGATTAGTAGCATGATCTACAGCCTGTTGGAGTTGTTTGATCTTTTCCCTTCTTTCTCTTGACTTAGCAACTGAACGTGCAATCATCTGCCCTCTAATGGCTGCCTTAAACCCGCCCCAGACTGAAAAAATTTCTGCTGAGCCTTCATTTAAATAAAAATACTCTAGTATCCACTCTTTGGTTTGAACTATCCAGTTGGGATCTTGGAGGAGTAGACGATCCATCTGCCACCTGGATTGAGTCTTAGCTCCCCCTTCGATCTCAAACTCTAGAGAAATTAGAGAATGATCTGAATCTAGCACCTATATTGGTATCTATGACCTTAAGAGATCGTGATATAAGAAAAAAATCAATCCGAGAAGCCGTATGAAATTGTTTAGAATAACAGGTAAATTTCACAATAGTCGAATTATGTTGACGCCATTGATCCACGAGTAGATGTTCCTGTTTTAAGGCTTCCAAGACTTTCTTTGTTTGGGGTTTAAGTTCTTTTTTATTTTTATTTGAGGTGTCTTTTTTCAGCTCTTGAATAAAATTGAAATCCCCGCCCAGGATTATTTTTCCCGGGGCCCCTCTGAGTAGCTCACTGATTTTAAGTAGGGCTTTAATATCATCTACTATCTATCTATCTAACTATCTACTATCAGGCCATAATAGTTTAAAAAATGTAAAGTCGTCCCGTTTAATTTGGCCTCGACTAAGAATGTTTTTCTTCTTTTTGATAGTCTTTCTTTTTTTTAGAGTTTAAAAGCGAGCTATTGTTTGTATTTTCATACTTCTTATTGCTTGTTTGCTTTTTCTATTTTTTTTTTTTTGGCAGTTAGTTAGTGTATAGTATCCGTGTGCTGGTTCGGGGGGGGGGGGGGGGGTTGGTTACCCAGGGTGCAGATCCATGGCACCCAGTAAAATTGCTAGGTTGGGTTGAGAGGTCTAGGGGGGGTTAGGGAGGGTTAAAAAGAATAGCAGTAAAAAGAGCAGAAGTATGGGCATGATAGTAAAAGTTTTTAAGAAAGTGGGAGTGTTGAAATGTTTCAATTCTGGTATGCTTTTTTTTGGATTTTTTGACTTCTATTTATCCACAATCAGGGTAAAATGAGTAGTAAGTGTTGCATTATCTCTATTAATGCTAATGGGTTATTAAATAAATCTAAATACGGAGCTTTAATAAGGTGGCTAGTATCCTGTATGCTCCAGGTATTGTTTTTCCAGGAAACCCATTTGAAAACTAATTTTCCTAAATTATATCTCCCCAGGTTTTTTTCGCATGTGTTTTTTGCATCTGCTGGGTTAGCTAAAAGAGGGGTTGGAATTTATTTTTGCCGCAGTCTTCCTTGGGAAATTGGTCAAATTCGCAGAGACCCCTTAGGGGGAGTAGGCAGCAAAATTTAGCAATTGTTTTAATCAGTCTTTTTCTACATCGTTTATAAAGTCACATAACTTCCAGGGACCAGGGATGTGATGGCCACAATTATGGTTGTCTTTTCCCACCCACCGGTTGGCTGAGGTTCCAGTTTCCTTGCTAGGCTTATGACCAAAGGCATCTTTACTAGGCCTCTGCTGGAAACATCTTCAGTAATCTCAATGGGCCACACCCCCCTTTTCAAATACCTCTATGCATTTAACGTGATCACTAACAGATGGTTCAGAGTCAATAAAGTGATGTACAGGTCTTTCAATAGCTGAATCCCTGATAAAGGTGTATTGTCTCTTCTGACTTTAGGCTTTGTGGTATTCCTTTCCCTGTGGAGCATTGATTGCACGATGTTGTATAGCTGTTAAGCTCTATAAGTGTCTTCTGAGTGAAACTAACACCATAGCTCCGGGGGGACCTTTCACAGATGTATACTGGCACTGTATTTGAAGTACCTAACCTACCTTCGTGTAACTGCTGTTAAAGCTCCTGGCCCTGTTTCTATAGAAAGGAAAATATTTATCAGAATTAGCTTCCTCTTGGAATGTTCAGCTTAGACAAGATCCATCAAGGGAGGGCGGGGATAAAGAGGGGCTGGGGGGATAAATACATCATTCACTTATAACTTTCATTAGATCAAAGTCTGGTACAACGTTAAATGGGAGGGTCAATTGATTAGGGATTGGAGGATTGAGACCGCATGGACAGTATTTAGGGGTCATATTTGTGACCCCTGGCTTGTCCCTTGCGACCCCTGACACTGCCTTTGCAACCCCTAACCTCAGTCGTGATAAAACTGGTGCCAAAAACACAAGGGTGTCTTGCATTATCAGAGTCAGGCTGCATACTCGTTTTCTGCTCCTTTTTATTCTATTCATAGTGAATAATAGACTATCACTCACTATCAGTGTAATAAAAAGTGGAGCAGCAAGATCTGGATCAGGCCCTTCACTGGCATCTTAGGTGAGAATCATAAAATGGCTTTAAATGTATGTTGTATGATTGCATGTGGGTGAAAGTGAGTTTGTGTGAGAGAACGTGTGTATGTGTGAGCATGTATGTTTGTATGTCGATTGTGTGTGTGTGTGAAAGTTAGTGAGTAAATATAAGTGCGTTAGCTTCTGAGAGAGTGCAAATGATTGAGTCAGGGTAAGAGCGAATGTAAGAGAGTGAGCGAATTTGAATGAGTGCAAGTGAAGACTAATGAGTGAATGAGAATGAGTGTGAGTAAGTGAATGTAAGTGAGCATGAGTAAGAATGTGTTGTTCAGCTTGCAAATCTGCTGATGGACCTGGCATGCTTCTTGGCTTATGCAAGCACCCTCGGCAAAATGCTGGCACAGGTATACTGGGGCAATACTGGCTTATGGGATACCTATGGCAAAATGCTAGTGGCGGCACACTGTAGGTACATTTTGGTATGGGGCACCCATGAATAAATGCTAGGGCTGGCGTACTGGAGGAAATTCTTGGCATAGGTGGCACCTTTGGCAAATTGCTTGTCCCAGCACCTTGGAGGAAATTCATGGCATATGGGAGGAAAACAGTGACAATGTAATGGGGCCATCCATTACAAAATGCGGTCCTTGACATATTAGATGTAACTATTGACATAATTGTCCTCCAAAGCATATAGATAGCAGTATTAGCAAAATTACGGCACTGGGATATTGAATGTAATGCTTGGGGGCAGCCATAGCACATTTTAAAAGCACAATTGGTTAAACTCATGCAGACTCTCAGCTTTCGTTAGCCTGGCACATTAGGAAAGGACTTGAATATTTGATATGTGTCTTTTCAAAGCTTATGGCCTTTTAGCACATTTATGTGAAAATTGTGCCTAAAAATGCAGTGTTAGAGGCCATTTTTTTCAAACTTTTCTCAGGGGAGAGAAACACCCACCCTTCGATCTCCCCTAGAAGACGTCAGCTCACTTTTCTTGCTTACTACAATTCAACTAACTGTTCCCTTCACATATCATGTCTGCACCTTTACATAGATGATATCTACAATAGACATTTGTTTGAGCTGTGTTCTTATATTAATTCTGCAATTATTATGTAAGTCCAGCAGTGTTGATTTCTGTGATGTCATCAAGACTAAGGGCATGTGACATCACTTCTTAGAAGATTCATGGTCAAAGGTCATATGATGTCACTTGCTATGATATCATTAAGCTCAAAGGGTATATGATGTCACTTCCACTACCCCTGGCCTTTTGGTGAATCGACGTCCATGGGTGAATGTTTTCTTATTGTCTCTTTCAGATCAATACTGTGGATCTGAGAGATCTGATTGGTTGTCACTAGCAGAATATTTCTCTTGCTGCAGCCATTATAGGATTCAGGGCAATGTCCCTGTGCCCTGTAGTTTTTTTTTTTAAATGGCTTATAAGAGGGAAGATAAGGCACACCCTGCCCCACTCCTGTCACACTGGGGGGGGACCTTAAAAGCGGTAAAAAGTTGCAGGACTCCTATAATGGTGGGCAACGACCGTGATACCTGTCTCATTACTGCACACCCTGGCCGCCATTTTAGATTTTGGAGATTCGCTAGACAGAAATCTGACTCATAATTCAGATGGAGGATTTAGAATGTAAAGCTTGTACTGGATTCCCAAATACTTTTTAAGATTCATGAATCCCAGCCTGTCGCTCTGGGATTATCCTTAGGCATTGGCCATATGCCAGGCCCAGTACACAAACTCCTGTCTGCATGACTATAGGCCACACACTGCAGGAGTCTGCCGCCTTTATCAGTCTGTAGTAGGGATATAGGAAAGGCTTTACATTTTATACCTAATGCAGCAGCATCATGTTCAGGACTGGCTCACTGTTGTCATGAACATAGAGACTTTTTGCCTCATATGGATGGGAGTGATAATAGAGAATTTAGAGAACGTGTCCTTATTTTAGGATCTGAATTATCACCTTAGAACTCACCACAATTCCTAAAAGTAAAATGCACCCACCAATACATTATTTAAACCGCGGTTAAAATCTGTTATCACACTTTCTACGTGCTCCTTTTTGTGATTCCCAAGAATACACATTACCTGCAGTGCATTTTAGTAGGTGAGAATGGCAGAGCCTTGTTACCAAAAAAATGTAATAGGTATGCTTCTTGTTAGCTTCCACCTAAAGAGTACCATGAAAGCCATACTATTGCAAGCTAGTTTGTGAATTTTACCACATAATTTACTTGACTAATTTACAACAGCGATATTGTCTGCGTGTAAAGGCACTCCCAAGTAGTTAATGACCGGTGGAAAGTAGGACCCACAGCTTAGCTCTAGTCAATAACTACCTGGAAGTGTCCTCCCCTTTAAAAAATATTGCTTTCCATATTTAATGAATCTGGCAAGCTGATGTTTGCAGACAAAATTATTATGTTTTTAGAATGTATTTACCACCGACATTTGAGTGACTATTCATGCGAAACTCAAAAGATGTGATGCTGATTCTGTTTCCTAGTAGCCTTGTGGCACCGACTGCTATGTCTGTTTTTCATGACTGGTGTAGATGCATTTCATCATCTATACGGATAAGGATCTTTATGGCATTTTCTTTCCTGATGTCTAGGTCCTGATCCTGCAAAATTGGTGTGAGTCACCTGCAATCTGAACCTGTGAGTTATCCTTAACCTGAGTGGTAACTCTTGGCCTGAGCTTGTAACGTCTGACTAGTTCTTTTTTCTCTGTTGCCTGAGATGGTCAGACTTGCCTTACTTTTATATGCCATCCTTGCTCCCTTCAAGAAAATTCGGAATCAACACAAATAACTGGGCCACGCATTTCTCTCAAAAAGCATTCTCAGACAAATTGTTACTATCATGAAAATGTAGGTTTAATCTCTGTTAAATTTGATCTCTTGTTACCAATCAAACACGTGACTTGCTGCGCTGCACCGTGTGACTTGGCCGTAAATATGGCCCTGGGTTCAAAGTGTGGGGGCAGGGAGAAGGGGGAATTTAAATGTTCTGGCTACTACCTTGAAATAGTTGTGTGATAAATGTCTGCACTGGGCCAACACTACTGGCCCATAACAGACTTTAAACTACAAACTTTCCTACAATTCCCACCCTGTATGTTGTGAAAGGTCTCCAATCATGATTCGCGAAAGTGGGCCATTTTTTGAAGCAAGGAGCTATTTGTTAAATCGCCTGACACTAATGATTGGACTTTTGAACCCTAAATCTCAGACTTTTTTATGAGACAGAGGGACCATTTCTTCAATGGGGCGAACACTCACACTTCCTTGTTTGCCTGTCTGCGGTAAAATAATTTGTGTGCCTGCCAACAGACTGCACTTCTGAGTTACACTTGTAACAGTAGATCTGGCAGACAGCCACTAGATGTCAGCCATGTTGTTTAAAATTGTAATTTGAAAAGCACGATCGCATTTTTTACGTGAAAAAAGTATTTCAGGTGCCACCATCTCACAAGCAATGGGTTCGTTTCTGTTATAGATACCTGCTGTGCTGACTGGGACTCTCTGCCAGCAGGAGTTGGGCGTTTGTTTTGGTTCTTGATAAATATAGACTATTCAATAAGCAAAGGCACTACCACACAGCAGATACACAAAGAGAGCGGACGTTTTCCCGCGTGTTCTCATTGATAGTTTCTGCTCTGCTGTTACCACATTAACACGACCAAACAAACACGTAACGGTAAGGACGTATTTGATCGACATTTGTATACTAGGGGGGAGATTTACAAGCCCCTTACGCCACTTTTGCATCACTTTTAACATGGGAAAAGTGACGCAAGAGTGGCGCAAGAGGCTTGTAAATCTGCTCCTCGGTGTTCTTGAAAATATGGGGGCAGATTTATATTGGACTTGCACCACTTTTACACCGCCGTTGCGTCACTTTTGTGCCTGCGGGCTTTTACCGGCCCGTACAAGCAGGGAGCACTCAATTGTATTCAACGGAGTGCTCCACATTCCGAAGTTCTAATAGTTGATGTAGTAGACACAAACATTTGTCATGTGATATATCACATGAGATGGAGTGTCTCCCCCATCTCCCTTGCTGCCACTGGTTGAAGAAACTGGTTATCACCCTTCAGCACCAAAAATGATTGTTGCACCGGACGCCATAAGTGCTAAAGCTTGACAAAATGAGTACCATTCACTTGCAAACTATAAACATATTTGTGCTACGCATATACAGCAGCCAAATAGGCAGGGCGTTACAGTGTGTACATATTCTCCCCGTGAAGGTAGTGATCTGAAGGTCTTGAGTTGAAATCCTGACCAAGTTGACTCAGTCTTCTATTTTTCCGTAGTTCGGGAAATTGACTATACTTAGGTGGATAATGGTAAAGTTGGTTATTTACAGCACTTAGAAAGAGTACAGTATGAAACACTCTAGAAACAGCTAGCTATTCATGAGCTTGTGTCTGTTACAATGTCAATATAATTTTATTTTTTATATAAATTGAGGTTGTACTTGTTCCGTGGGCAACTCAAACCAGGCATTCGTTCAGAGCTTTGAACCATAAATAAATATGTATGGCCTCATTTATGAGAAGTGACGCATCGCTGCGAGAAAACAGCGATGCGTCACTTTTCACTGCGCCCTCCTTGCGACACCAATGATGCGTCATATTTAAAGTATGAAGCATCATGTCGCAAGGAGTTACAGATACGTCAGTATTTCTGACGTATCTGTAGGCGCAAAAATGACGCATTGCTGGAGTGTGTCACAAAAGTGACGCAACTCCAGCAATGTGTCCTTTCACAAGCCCCATGTGAAAGGGCCTGCGTCAGTCTTACGCCTGCTGTGAGGCAGGCGCAAGATATTGACGCATTTGCACCCTAGAAGTGGCGCAGTGAAATCTCGTAGATTTCACTGCGTCACTTCTACGATGCTTACTTACGTGGGAATGCCCACCCTGCATACATTATACCTGACGCAGGTATAATGTAGCGCAGGGGTTTACAAAGTGACGCATCTAGGTAGATGCGTCACTTTGTAAATATGACGCATCGTGGCGCATGTTTTACGCCACTGGTGCGTCACAAAAAGTGATGCACCGGCGGCGCAAAAGTGATGCAGGGGCTGTATGAGCCCCGTACTTCGCAGTAGGGCGCAGGTTCTTCCTATCAGTGTTGTAAACTGTGATTTGTATTGGAAGCTGGGGGAGTGGGGTGACAAACACCCCACAATCTCTCACAGAGGGATTCAGGTGCCCTAGTGACTCCTAAATCTTTGGAAGTTATCCCAACCAACTCGAAGAGTTCTTGGGTCAGATCCTGAGTGAACGACCCAGGCAAAGCCAACACCAAGAACAGATTCCTTGGCACAGTAGCATGTGAATGTCAAAGTATAGGTCTGAGTGCTAAACTAATAGGGTGTTCTGCACAAGTGTCAATCTATTTGTGCCTGACAAATGTGGTCACAAGCCCTCTGCAGTTTTTCCAATCATGCTGAACTATAAACTTCAATTTTATTCAGTTGAGGTTTTAATTGGCTGGCGATGTCATAGAAGGTAGGACTCATTAAAGATCCATCTTCTTTTACAGATAGACGTCACGTCACCAATTTCAATGGAAAGTTGATACACAACAGTTTTGTGTACTTGGGAAAAGATGAATTCAAGCAACCATTGGTTAAGTGACTCTCCAATTTTACAGCCATTTTGTATTACCCACACCCTCGAAATAAACATTATTCATGTACTTCTGTTCATTTCTGAAGCTTAATTCTGATGCACATAATACTGCACATAAAACATACCATTAAAGATCTTATAAAAATATTTATATATATATTTAAGAAATCTGAAAAAAGGCCGTCACATCTAGGGACGTTAAATCCTGATAAAAGATATTTGTAATCAAATGTAACTTGTAAAACCGAATGCTTTATGAATGGTCATTTGTGTAGTTTATAATAGTTTCATTGTTTTATTATCAAAATGCTTTCTGAAATCTTCTGTGTTGGACATTTAGGGGCAGATTTACAAGCCCCTTGTGCCTCATTTACGCCGTTGTTGCGTTTGTGACGCAGCGGCGGTGCAAATCCTGCGCCATGGTGCAGGGTACTTACAACGTGACGCATCTGGGAGATGTAAAGCCCTGCGCCACATGTAGGTGTTCCTGCGCAGGGGGGGCATTCCGGCGCAGGAACGCCTCCTAAAAGTGGCTGAGTGAAATCTACAAGATTTCACTCAGTCACTTTTAGGGCCATGCTGCATCAAAACCCTGTGCCTGCCTGAAGCAGGCGTAAGGATTGACGCAGCATTAACCAGATAGGGCCGCCCAGAGCATTGCTGGAGTTGCGTCGCGCTTGTGACGCATCTGTGCCGTTTTTGCCCCATGGTGCGAAGCATTGTAAATGCGGCGCATCCATGGTGGCGGAGCTGTGGCGCACAATAATTGGCGCATCCCTGCTGATATGCAGGGATGCGCCAGTTATTGTAAATATGCCCCTTAGTCTATGAAATGATGCATCTCAAGCGAGTGCTCCTTTAATTAGAAAACAATAGGATTCATTTTAAACAGGTCATGTTGCTGCTGGTCCTATGTGTATGTGTGGTTTGGGTTGCACTTGGGTAGTGAGGTGTACACTTTACAGAAATAGGATCGTGGGCCATCAAAGAATATCATCTACACCTTGTGATTATCATCTTGTAAGACAAATTAGCATCATCTCACCCACAACATCTGTTTCATGTGCTCACTTGATAGCAACGTTGGAAACACAGCTGTGTTATATTACCTACTGGCGGTCGCCAGTAGGTAGTTATAGTTAGGACCTTGTTTCCATTCAAAAAGATTTTGTTTTCCCAATAACTTTGGCGTCGGTTGACGAATCTTCGTGAAATTTTCAAAACTTATGGTCCGCTCCGGTCGGCTCCTATCTTAAAAGTTTCGGGGTGATTCGGTAAGTGGAGGCTGAGAAAAAAGGGGGGTCCCAAAACATGTTTTCTCCATATCAATTCAAGTAGGAAATTTTAGACACGACTACAGCCCGAACTGCTGAACGGAATTACACCAAATTTGGCAAGAAGGTAGCCCATGGTTCAGAAAGAGACCTTTTTAGGTCTCGCCTGACCCAGCGCATGCGCTGGTCTGGCAAGACTTATTGAGAGGGCTCCAAAAAGTGCTACCAGGCCAGCCTAGAGCTACAGTGCATGTGGCGGGCGCGCGCGCCGCGCTTTACCGCGATTACTTTCACTTTCGCGGCCGCTTTGAAGCTTGATCGCGATCAGTCCCAGAAGCTCGGGGTGCACTATACACAGATAACTGAAAAGTGAACACTAAAATGTGAGATGTGTGCACTTGTATATAGTGTTTTTGAACTTTTAATTCAATTTCAATCTGACCTTGATACTATTGTTTTGACTTTGCATTTTGGCACTGCTGTCCAGTCCCAGCAAGGGCTGCACGATTTACTTTCCTGCGGTTTTCTGAGCCTAGAAATGGAATTGTATTTTAGCTGTGCGCATCCCAGGGCTCTCGTACTGCGAATAGTCACTGTATTGTCACCTGGGTCACAACTGGTCCACCTATCTTCTGCTGTAACCTGGCTTTTTACACATTGTATCTGCAGGGTCCCAATCCCTGAACAGTGGAAAGATTTCACAAATGCAGTATATTCACGCCAGCCATGGAGGTAAGGGCCAAACACATTCCGTGCGGAGACTGTCAGGCTGTCGATCCCACTAAGCATACAAATGTGGCGGGGTCAAATCACGTCACCTGTCAGTCTACTCGAAGTCGAGGCCTGCTGCTGTGGTGAGGCACCGAATGTCACCACCCGAGTTTACAATATGGCGTGTAGCTCCCGCCTACGGATGACCAGTGTAAGACGGCAGCCGCGCTGTCATCTAGTTTGTCAAGTGACTGCCGTTAACGCATTTATTTGACATCAGATTTGAAAACGTTGTAGTTGACTGACCACTAGACCTGAGGTGGTCTTTGCTGCCCTGCGGCGAGTATCTTCACATATGAAGTGGAGTCTAAGGACGCCTTATCCATCCTTGTGTTCTGCCAGCCTTGGGTGCTACGTGGCGGGGCCTGCCTTCTGGGAAAAGAGCAGGGTGGCGAAATAGCTGTGAACTGTCACAATTAATGTCAACCTTTGAGCCAGAAGCAGCTGGGCCTGTCTGTGCTGGCAGAGTATCCCAGGGCAGAGGTCATGTCCAGGGTCAGCTGTGAGTCCCCGTCATCCTGTGAGATAATTCAGTTATGCAGACATGAGATGCGTTCATCTGCCCGGCTGCCACTGGGGCACATTCTAACACCACCCACTTCACTGCGAGCCTAACATGTTGGCAACTCGTGCTGGATGGCACTTTCCAAACAAAAGGCTTTAGAACGTTGACAGAAAACAGGCATTCGAGTTGCCAAATGAAAGTGCCACTGGTAAGTCGCTGTATTTCACCTGGGAAGTTTTCCTAGTCTCCCAGAACTCCCAGCTACTTTTCCTTGTTTTGCATATTTAATATAAAGCGTCAATCATGTAGAGTAATATTTGCATGCAATAACAACAGTACTGAATTTAGAAGTTGCCGTATTACCACAAAATGTTGTCCACGCACAGCACCTGTAACAAAAGACTGGAGGATGGTTACTGCCATCGGAGAAACACAAGTCACCCGCCACTTCTTGTTCAATCTTGCTTCTGTGACCCCACCCTTCACCTGGAGAGGGACACACAATGATTTCCACGACAGCAACCCTCTGGGAAATGTACCTTTTCACCTTTGTGCAAGCACAAAATCCATAGCAAAGACCAGAGGAGGGTTGCCTAAGTTGAATTTGCAATGCAGTTGAGCGGAGGAGAGATTCGGCTTTACATGCACTCACTTTCCCAGGGTCTATGTTTGTTAGCTTGTTTCACCTTCCTAGGACTTGTCCATCTTGAGCTTTCTTGGTACCGCCTGTCATACAGTGCCGTGACCACTCACAGGTGCGTGGTTCATGTGTGCATCCTTTGCCTTGAGAGGGAAGAGGCATTTCTTGCAACTCCAATTCTCCCCTCAGAGAGAGAATGCTGTCCGACACTGTCCAGTGCCAAGATCTGTCATCCTTTGGATTTGAGCTATTGCCCAGGTATCGTTAGCACTTCGGGGTTGCCAGATGTTAAAGTTTACGTTATTAAGAAACCCTAAACTGGAAGGCAAAAAGCAATGGCAAAGCCTATAGGTCTCGCCTTTGGAACCAGCCTTTTGGCAATGCTGTACAGCAAGGATGTATGTCGTTACAACGCACACTTTTACAACGCATGCACTTACAACGCATTTTTTACAACGCAACATCCACTACAACGCATTCCATTACATCGCAGGACACTACAACGCATTTTTAAAAACTACCTTTACAACGCATTCCATTACATCGCATACTACCTTTACAACGCATACCATTACAACGCATAATATTACATTGCAGTTAAGGTAAGTATTGGATAGTTTAGGGGTAAAAATTACTAATCTTACTCCAGGGGATGCAACAGTAGAGTAATTGTTGGATAATAAAGGGGTAAAAATTACTTTTCTTACTCCAGGGGGTGCAACAGTAGGGTAAGTGTTGGATAGTATAGTGGTACAAATTACTATTCTTACTCCAGGGGGTGCAACAGTAGGGTAAGTGTTGGATAGTATAGGGGTAAAAATTACTATTCTAACTCCAGGGGGTGCAACAGTAGGGCAAGTGTTGGATAGTATAGGGGTAAAAATTACTATTCTAACTCCGGGGGTGCAACAGTAGGGTAAGTGTTGGAAAGTATAGGGTTAAAAATTACTATTCTAACTCCAGGGGGTGCAACAGTAGTGTAAGTGTTGGATAGTATAGGGGTAAAAATTACTATTCTAACTCCAGGGGGTGCAACAGTAGAGTAAGTGTTGGATAGTATAGGGGTAAAAATTACTATTCTAACTCCAGGGGGTGCAACAGTAGGGTAAGTGTTGGATAGTATAGGGGTAAAAATTACTATTCTAACTCCAGGGGGTGCAACAGTAGGGTAAGTGTTGGATAGTGTAGCGGTTTTAATGTAATATTATGCGTTGTAATGGTATGCGTTGTAAAGGTAGTATGTGATGTAATGGAATGCGTTGTAAAGGTAGTTTTTAAAAATGCGTTGTAGTGTCCTGCGATGTAATGGAATGCGTTGTAGTGGATGTTGCGTTGTAAAAAATGCGTTGTAAGTGTAGTGCGTTGTAAAAGTTGCGTTGTAAAGGTTGTATACCGTACAGCAACAGCTATAAATTGGTGAGTCGCTTATGGCTCGAGCCAGAGGCATGGCTCTGGCTCAGCTCAAGGTCCTGTTGGACACTTCAGCCCAAAACGAGCCAAGCTTTAATGTGGCTTCTGTCTGCCGCCCACACTCTACAATTATGAGCCATGATTAAAAAACCTAGCATAAACCTTTGGTTTTAAAAAGAAGAGAAATAGGTGAATTGTATAATATGAAACCATACAACCTGGGACCAGTCCTGGATTGTCATCTTGACCAAATTTTGTGATCCTAGGCAAATATATTTTTCTACAAAGCCTTTTTAGGTCTCGCCTCACCCAGGGCATGCGCTGGTCTGGCGAGACTTATTGAGAGGGCTCCAAAAAGTGCTACCAGGCCAGCCTAGAGCTACAGTGCATGTGGGCGGGCGCGCGCACCGCGTTTTACCGCGATTACTTTCACTTTCGCGGCCTCGCGGCCGCACGGCCGCTTGGCATAGCCAATAGGTCTCGCTTTTGGCCAATGCTGGTATGGATTAAATACTCTGCTTGAGATGCGCACTTTAGCGCCCTTCGTCTTCCCTGTGCTCATATCACCACTTTCACTGGAGGGGACTGCTACAGTTAACGAATGCAACCCCTTCACCCACGTGGGTGATGGTACAAATGAATGACGAGATGTTGTGCGCGTGCCTGGTAGCTATTGTTGGAGGGCGGATGAGCTTGGCACTTGTGCTCACTGGTCAGCCTTCCTATGGTATGGCCACTTCCGAAGACAGGCGGCTCGACGATTCACATCTGTGTTTGAATTAATTGTGTTGAAACCAACGATGGCTTAAGGATTTACACAAAGAAGCACTCGAAACACCCTCTAACTCACTCCAATTGCAGAAGTGTGCAAGTGGTTTCAGTTTCTGTGTGAGCCTACCACACCATAAGCGACATACAGGCGCTCTTTAAAAAATTGGGCTAACAGAACTTCAATTTTGTTTTTGACTTGGACACACACATTTGTGAGTCAGACAGCACACAAGAACATTAAAGCTGGGTGGGGAAAAATCCGAGGCTACATGTTTCCGGTCAGTAAAGCGATGCTCCTCATCCAACCATCAGTAAGCGTCACTGCACTTCACCAAACCAGAGGAAGACTCGGTGGAGTGCTCATTTTTTTTTTCCTTGGGCTCGAGCGGGCATTTACAACAATAACAAAGGGAGAGTGTGGGGTGTATTACATACAGTGATCCCAGCTAAAATTGCAGCACAGATTCACAAGGGTTTAGTCTAACATTTGTGTTCCCGTAAAAGACTGCGGAGGTGGGGAGTAGGCCATGTGGGTGGCAGTGATCTAAAGTTGTTGTTCTTTCACAAATAAAATATTTAGTTTAGCAGAAAGCTCTCCCCAATGCTGACAATGGTTAACATAGATGATTGATGTGTTGGTCTCTGTAATGCCCATCAGTTCACTGACCTTTGCTGGGACTAGACAGCACACAAGAACATTAAAGCTGGGTGGGGGAAAAATCAGAGGCTAAATGTTTCCGGTCAGCAAAGTGATGCGCCTCATCCAATCATCAGTAAGCGTCATTGCACTTCACCAAACTAGAGTATCTGGAGGAGTGCTCATTTTTTTTTTATGAGTGTCAAACCTAACCGCATATTGCCTATCTAATAATGTGTTGAAAAAGTATTGCTGAAGACGTTAAACTTGCATATCTGTCCAGAGAACATTCACAAGTAACAAGATATTGATTTTCGAATTCCAGTTGCCTAACTGAGAAGGGGTTTAAATTGGATCATGGAGTTTTAAATACAGGCTTTTTAAATAGCTAAGAAATGCCAGCATCAGCCACGTGTCATGAGCCTCAAGCAAAAGCCCTGGGGAATAGAAGAAGAAACAAGCATTGCCAAAGCCAATAGGTCTCGCCTTTTGGACCTTACAAGTGTTTAGCCATGCAACAGTTGATGTTGTTGCACCAAGGATATTGTGCTGCATAACTAAATACTTATACGGTCCCGAAAGCGAGACCTATTGGCTATGCCAATGCTTGTTTTAAATGGTGGAAATCTGTTCAGTAGTTTCTGAGAAATTCAAAAAATAGAGGTAGGAAAATCATTTTTCCCATAGGAAACTTTTGACACTGTTATAGCCGAAACTGCTGAACGGAATTACACCAAATTTGGCAAAAAGGTAGTGCTTGCTTCAGAAAGCATCCTTTTTTTAAATGGTATATATCCGTTCAGTAGTTGCAGAGAAAATCAAAAAATATTTTTTTTAATATTTAGTGGCACGGAGGATCCGTGCACCCTCCAGATCGTGAGCTTGATTCTAATTGGCTGTCAACAATCCAAACCAGGAAGTGTTGGCAGCCATCTTGTGCCTTGGTAACCAAGGCACAAGAAAACAGAAAAAACAAGCATTAGCATAGCCAATAGGTCTCACTTTTGGGACCTTCTAAGTATTTAGTTAGGCAGCACAATATCCTTGGTTCCAAAGGCGAGACCTATTGGCTATGCCAATGCTTGGTGTGGTTGTGTGTGGTTGTGTGTGTGGTTGTGTTTGTGTGTGGTTCAGTGTGTGTGGTTGTGTGTGTGTGGTTGTGTTTGTGTGTGTGTGTGTGTGGTTGTGTGTGTGACAGTAATACTAAAAGCATCTCAAAATAAAGGAACACAAACATCGAGTTTGTGGAAAGAGAAAGCACGTTGTAAGTCAAACGGGTGCAGCAAAGCATTAACACAACAACAAAACAGACAAGATCACTTAGCAAAGACTGAGTGCTGATAATGGATACACATAGCCCATCATCTCAAGAGTTCGATTGCAGCCAATGTGTTTTGTTTTGTAGCGCTTTGAGATCTAAAGCGCTACATAGGTCTAATCGATTAAGCAGTCGCCAACATGCTGTGCTTTTAAAGAGAATGTGCCAAAAAGTTCCAGATTCCTCATCATGTCCTCATGAAAGCGCCAACGAAAGGACTCCCTGAATGGTGCAACGGACATGAAGCAGCCTCTGTGATCAGAAATAAACACTGTGAACGTTGTCCAGTTTCACAGTAACATTTCCTTAATGTTCTTTAAGTCACAAAACAGTAATACTAAAAGCATCTCAAAATAAAGGAACACAAACATCGAGTTTGTGGAAAGAGAAAGCACATTGTAAGTCAAACGGGCGCAGCAAAGCATTAACACAACAACACGTTATATATGATGTTTGATGTTCTTTGAAGAGAACATCAAAGGGGCGTCGCGAAAGGGATCGCGGGCGAAAGTGAAAGTGATCGCGGATGCATAATGAGCATGACGAGGTTTGCCAGCCTCTGCTCCTAAGCGCGCCCCCGCGCACATGCACTGTAGCTCTAGGCTGGCCATGGTAGCATTTTTTTAGCCCTCACAAAAAGTCTCGCCAGACCAGCACATGCGCTGGGTCAGGCGAGACCTAAAAACGCAAAAAAAAAAGAAAAGGGGGCAGGGCAGAAACACCCTGAACCCCTAGGCCTCCCACAAGGACCCCCAGGGCCCAAAAAAGCATTTAAAAAAAAAACAAATCAGCGAGATTTGCGCACCCAGCGTGATTTTCGGCAGAATTTTTTTTTTTTAAAAAGCAAAGCGCGGACTCCCGCGCTTCGTTATTCTTTAGCCAAGTCCCGGGGGCATTCACTAATATAATTGCGGGGGCCCAGGGAGGCCCCCACACCCCTGGGGACCACCACCCCTTTCTATAAATATTTGCCGGACTGCCACCCCCGGGGCTTCTTATTTTTAATGTGTGGGGGCCCGATAAGGCCCCCCCAAGCCCCAGGGATGCAGATCTGTGGCGCTTATTGGAGGTACCTGGTTGGCTAGTTGGACCCCAGGGACCATCAGGATTCAATGAGACTTAATCTCCCAACTTAAAACGGCCACAGGGCGTGTTTGCACACATCTCACTTCAGGCCCCCACCTACCTTCACCACTGTGCAAACGCTCCCGTAGCGCATTTTAAGAGGTAGTTTTAGTCCCCCTGCCCTATTATGTACTAGAGACTTACAGAGGAGGTCATGCTAATCACAGGGGTACCCCAACGCATAGTGTTTCCTAGTGTTTGCAGGTGTTTTCTCTGTATTCTAAGTGTCTTTTAGCATGCACTGGATCTAGGCCTGGTTAGTCAGAGTCAGTTACCACCAGTACCCGTCTGAAAAAGTTGTGGGCACAGGATGATTTAGCAACAAGGCCTCTTTCTGCTCCTCTGTTGGTTCTTTCTGCACATGTCTTGCTTTTTCCTGCACTTTTCTTCGTCATTGTGGACTTCTGTTGCTTCTTTCTGTATTTCATTTGCTTCTTTCTGTGCGTTTTTCTTCTTTCTTCACATGTCCTACCTCTGTAGGCATAGTTAGAAACTAGCATTAAAAAAACCTTTGAAATTCACTTAAAAAAACATAGGTTTCAGGCACGTTATAGTTAGAAGTTAGTATTTAAAAAACCTTTGAAATTCACTGAAAAAACCATAGGTTTCAGGCACGTTATAGTTAGAAATTAGCATTTAAAAAACCTTAGAAATTCACTGAAAAAACCATAGGTTTTAGGGAAAGTTATAGTTAGTTGGACATTTCACTCAAACAAAACCATAGAAATTCCCCAGTTATAGTTAGTTCAGCTAACTATAAGTCGCGCCCCCGCTATGCACTGCTGATGACGTCACATATTACATCACTCATGACATGGTCAGTGACATCACTTATGGCATCATCCATGTGATAAATTGATGTATCTTCTCACACCCTAATATAACCTTTGATACACCCACTCTAAATTACAGACTGCCATTCTCAAAACCATAGACACACCAACACCAATAACTACATACCCACTCACTGATTCTTAGGTTTACACACATTTCCACTCCCTCACCCTTACAGTCACTCATACTTACGGTCACTCAGTACAGGACTAACCTATGCACTCATATACCTATATAGACACTCACACACCACCACTCATCCATAGAGGTACTCACCTAGTCAGTCATGCAAATAATTAATCACACTGCCATTTACTCACCAATACAGTTATACACACACCATCTCACTTACTCATACAAATACTACCACATTCTTACGCTCGTATACAATCACTGATATGAGCACACACTCATCCATACAGCCACTCTCACAATCACACACTCACACACTCTCACTTATAGCCATTTATGTACTCCAACACACATATATACTGCTTTTCACATATATAGTTACTCACACATGTACCACTGAAATATACATTCACTCACTAACACACCCATACATACACTCACCCACCCATACAGTCCATCACAGATGCACTCTTGAAACCATGCACCCAGTGAATCATCCACTCACCCATCTATACACAGAGTCACACACACCCCACCCACACAAACACTCAGGCACCCATACAGATACTCAGACAAGCAATCACTAACCCATATAGACACTCATGTAGCTATTGCAAACCCATGCAGCCTCTTACACACCAACAGAGAGACGGATACAGACATTCACACAGTTTAGTCACTAACCCATGCATTCAGTAAGATACGTTTAATCACTCACTTATAGAGTCAGTCACACGCCTACTAAATCATCCATTCAGACACTTATACACCCACTCATTCTTCAATAAGCCTTTCCCTATATATATTAAATATATTTAAACTTTACAGAAACACAGTCACTGGATGATGTCATCAGTGATGTCATCAGTGATGTCATTTTAGATGTCATCCGTGATGTCATCAGTGATGTCACTGACCATGTCATGAGTGATGTAATATGTGACGTCATCAGCAGTGCATTGCGGGGGCGCGAGTCATAGTTAGCTGAACTAACTATCACAGGGGAATTTCTATGGTTTTGTACGAGTGAAATGTCCAACTAACTATAACTTTCCCTAAAACATATGGTTTTTTCAGTGAATATATATATATTTTGTTAAAATAGCGAGAAGTGATGGTTTCAAATGAAGCAGTGTATACTGCCTGATGCTATATTTGTTTTGCATTACTCCGTTCTTCCTCATACATTTATACCAGCATTTATTAATAAAAAACCCATGGACCCACAGCCAATTATCCGACTCGTGTTTTACCCAGGGGACAGCTCGAAAAAAAGCATAAGTTAAGTAAATTGATCTCAGTTGTAAATAGGATACTCGTAATAAGGCAAATACGTCAAAAGCCCTATTTGTCATAAGAGCTTGTTGGCGATATTTAACGAGTTATTGCTTGATGACTAAAGCCGGCATTTAGATATATAATTTCTAGTCTGGAAGAGGTACCCTTCCCCCCTTTCTATCTCTCTCTCTCTCTCTCTCTCTCTCTCTCTCCCTCACTCTGTCCGATGCATGTCCAAGCACCTTTAAGGGGGTCTAATATTCAGTGATGCTTATCCGAATTTTGATTCCTCCACAGCATGGGTGCTGACAAACAATTTCCCAGGGGCCACAAAGTTCAGTCTGTGATGCGACCAATGGCCGCATTGATGTTAGCAGGGTGGAGGGCAGGGGCAGAGGAAGCATAAGGTGGGTGCAGGGGAAGTGACGCAAGTACATCTAGTGGCAGAATTGCACCTGGGATCAATCTCGGATTCCCCAATAGACAACATTCTGTGATCCTAAGCAATTGTTATATTTCACTTCTAGGAGGACCTCGAAATGCATGACTCCAGGATGTGCCCTTTACAAAATAGTCTCTAGTGTTTGATTTCATAAACTATAATGTTCATGCATAATAAGGAAGCAGGCCAGCCAGAGGGTGCACATAACAACGGACTTACCTCGTAGTACACTATTGGCATTGTTGTCAGGTTGGCAAGAGGCATGAATGTTTCTAAATTGATATTTGTAAACTGTCACATTTTTTAAAAGAAAACTCCTCAATGCAGTGAGTACATCTGATGTACTAGGGTGAAACGCTTCTGCATGTTAATGAAAAACACTTTTTTTATTGTATTTAATATCTTTATGAATGTTAGTGCTTTGCAAAGTAAACAGCAGCCGAATGTTGCTGATCAACCGGGGCGGGCTGTAAAGGCCAGGAGGGCCGCATGCTGACCTGGGCCGTACTTTGAGTATCGCTGCTCCACACGGTTGTGCTTTTCAGATTGATGATTTTGCATATTTCACCTTGTGTGCATCCACTCGCTAGGGAAAGCCCACAACCAGTGTGGCAGACATGGCTGTAAGGCCCATGAGCTATAGCAAATAAAGTGTCCATTTTGAGGTTTCCCTAGATTCCCAGTCCGGAGACGGTACTGTAAAAGAAATTAATATATGGCTGGTGTTTTTCAATCAATTAACCAAGATTTATAAAACGTGGCTAATCACCAGATAGAGTATTCGAGCGATTGCAGGCCCTGGAGGCTTATTCAAATACATCAAAAACGGGAGACACTGTTCCAGGGGAGGGGTGCAGCGTGTCACCCCCTCACTCAAAGGAGTAAACAAGAGTGTTAAGAAGATCGAAAGAGGTGTTCTAGGCCTAGAACCCACTAGTAAGAAGGAAGAACAAGTCTTGCCTCTTGTTGCCCTCATACACCCTGAAGGATGTCATGCTTCATCTTCTGGCATTTGCTCCTCGTCAGGGAGGCGCTGCAATGCCATATGGGTCCCCTGAAGGGTCGCTTTAGCGGAGATCTTTTGCAAAATGCGATATGATGCATGCAGGTATGTGGGGTGAGTACTATATAGAGGGGGAGTCAGTGCGTGCAAGGATAAAACTGGCTAAGGGTTACCATAAAAATGTGTTTTTTGTGACGGTACCCTTGTCAGAGTAAAAAACCTGACGGTTAAGTGTTACCCCAATCGGCGCACTGTGCCTAGGTAAAAAGGAGGTCAGCATGTTTCATGCCTAGGTGGTCATGAAGATCCGTGGCGCTTCATCAGGACCAGAAGATAGAGCGTGATGTGAACAGTGCACGTGAGTGGTAGGTAAAAGGGATAAAAACCCTCTGTGGAATCAGGGCGGGCCAAAACTGTGAACCCTACAGATTGGCTGTAACTAAATAGTCGAAATGCTCCTGATGTAACCTAGGAAACAAAGAAACAACAAGACATACATCAGACATATAGAACGAGGCGTCAAGATCTGCCTCAGTAATGTACATCAAACGAGGGCACTTAGTGCATTAAAAGAAGAGACTGACTGAATGATAGTACCATGGGGACAGGTACCCAACGTGGTGGTTCCCCAGGAGTGAGCAACAGGCCACCAGGAGGATATACCAGAAAGCTGGTGATCACGTCTGTGGCACTGTCGGCTCCCCCGGATTAACCTTTGTTGGTGAAGGCACCTTGTAAGTGAATGCCCAGCATAAGAGGTCAGAATCGCACAGGAAATGCATAGAGTGAGGCATATAAGCATAAAAGGTCAGCTGGCACATATATGTTGAAAGCAGTAACCGCAGATGAAGCAGACACGTGTCGTAAACCAAGCTGCCCAATATCTGGAACAGCATTGTGTGACAAATGATATGATGCTTTAAAATACATGTGCTCAAAAAGGACATTTAACGGTCAGCAGTTAGGTAGGAAACCCTTACCTAATATCAAAAGGAGTAATGCTCCAAGGGCTAATGGCGTAGGATGCCCGCACCTTACCTGGCTAAAGAGGAAAAAACAACATAATAGAGAAAATTGTGAGAAGGAGACAGGCAGGTCCCAAAACCAGTGTCCTACAGCAACTTACTGTGCAAAGTCCTGGATCCATATCTCCTTTTGCTACTTACAATATTGCTAGGGTGCCGGCACACAAGCACCTACCACGTCTGACACCTGCCCGAATGTGAACAGGCTTGGGCTCAGGGAGCCCAGATATAGTAGCGATGATTATAGCTGGGGGCGGTTACTTCTTCCGGAATGCTGAGTCAAGGAGACGATTAGAGTGCATGTGCCGGCGTCTAGTGTTGTAATTTGTAGGCAGTGTGCATGCACAAGGAGAAGCCTACATTTCTTAGTGACCTGCGCACATAAGCGTGCAGTTGTGGTTGTCATGGATTTCTAAGGCCGATGGAGTGGGGCATGAGATGTTAAATGATGTGGAAATAGAGAGAGCGAAACACCCTAGATTAGCATAAATGACAGCATAATGTGCCCGGGTGTCACGAAAGACTATCACCTAGTATTTAACCTAGTGCCTAGGTCGTGATGTGAAAATAAGCTTAACTCTCCAGCAGGGAGGTAAACTAGGCCCTGTAAGGAGTAGGGTGTCCCCACACTCGTAAGATCTGAAGGGCCCAGTTATATTATAAGTATATATGGAGTGGTGCGAGCAGGCCGGGGCCTAAGACTGTGCATGGGAGAGGTCTGGGCCTAAGACTGTCGGGGGAAGTTGTACCCTAATGCAGCCCTTACAAGACCTAGGTGTGGCCAAGAATGGAGTCTAAAAATTGTAGGGTCATAAGAAGGTGGTAACACAGATCAGGAGAGGGAGCTTACAGTTCGACCCAGGGTACCTCGCTTGGTGCCATGTCTGCTGTAGGGGTGAATCTAGAGGGAGGTCTGAGCCCTAAATCTCCTCGCTCAGGTGTAAGGTTGTCATTAAAGAAGGATTTCAGTCCTTGTGTGGCACTATTTTCTCCCAGAGAGCACCACTTCTCCAAAATTCATAATGGCTGATTTTCCTGCAGGTAGAGAAGAGCTAGATAAACACACCGCCAGGATGGTTAATCTCCATAGTCTCTTCCTCTTGTCTCTGCTCATTTGTCCTTAATCCCACCATCTGTCTGGGTTCAAAGAGGAGAGGTGTAAATTGAAACTGACTTCTTCGACCTGCCCCCTCTTTCCATTGAAGAATATAGTTTAAACCCCTATCCATGCTCTGGCATTCCTATGTAGCAGAACCCTGCCTTCCCAGAAGAGCTGTCTAACTCCAGGGGCTATTTATCACTTCATGAAAAGGAGCCTGGCTAATCCACTGAATTCTGACCAATCAGGACAGACGACTGGAAGGCTGATTTTTGGCTTACAAACAAGAAAGTCTTATAACATCTTGTATGTACACTTTAGAAGAAATGTAACAATACCAGCATTTATGGATACCATTCTTGGAAGTCTTACAATGGCCACAAGGGAAAAATCCCTTGAGGCCATGCTCGTGCTCAGTTGAATAGATTGTAACATCACTCTGTACCAGCATGTACCTGATACTTCTACCTTTCCTGTAGGTCACTCTAGGTCTATTAGAAATACATTCCCCAATTATGTTGTCACACTTGAGAATGTCCCAATTTTTGGACAATATCCTGTAAATGTTTTTTGATTCCACATTGTAAGTCATAATCAGGCGGGTGTTACAATCTTTATCATCTGCAGCTTCAGAAGATTTGTCAGATAGAGTCAGGGATCTAGGGACATCATCAGCTCTATCTTTAGCTTTACAAAGCACCCAATTAGGGTAGCCCCTGATTTTGAAACGTGCTAGCATTTCACTGCATTCTTGCTGGTATGCTAATTCTGTATTGCAGTTCCTGTTGGCCCTCAGCATTTCCCCATACAGGATACTCCATTTAAGAGTATCCGGATGGCTGCTGAGGGCATGCAGGATACTGTTGCCAGCAGTGGTTTTCCTAAAGAGTGTTGTGTGCAGTTGATTGTCCTTAATGTCTATTCTGACATCTAAATATTCAGCAGAGGTTCTACTGATATGGCTGGTCAACATAATGTTGTTTTGATTGATGTTCAGTTCATCAATGAACCGCGTAGCTTCCACTTCGCTCCCCTTCCAAATGACGAAAAGGTCGTCAATATAACGCCACCAAGTGGTGATGTGTATGAGATGCTCTGCATAAGCAGGGCTGGCAAAGATCTCTTGCTCCCAGCATCCCAAGAAGAGGTTAACAAAACTGGGAGCAAAGCACAAACCCATCGCGGTACCAACCAACTGTCTGTAGAAGACACCATCAAATAAAATGTTTTTATTGGTAAGACAGAATTCCATCATGCTCAACAACATTCTGTTGTGTTCTCTGAAACGTAAGGGCCGAAATGTGAGAAAATGATCACAAGCTTCCAAGCCCTGACGGTGATCTATGATTGTGTATAATGACTGGAAATCCAGTGTTATGAGGAGACAATCCTCATCCCACTGTATCTCCTGAATTTTGGTTAGAAAATCCTTAGTGTCTTTGATATGACTGGGCAAATTACTAACCCATTCCCGGAGGTAGTGGTCTACATATTTAGAAACATGTTCAGACACACTACCCCTGGAAGAAACAATGGGCCGTCCGGGTGGATTGTCTTGGTCTTTATGTAATTTAGGCAACAAATAGAGAACAGGCAAGACTGGGTGGTCATTTTTGAGGTACCTAAATTCTTCCCACTCTAAAATCCCCTTGTCCTTCCATGTAGTTAATTTTTCCCACATATCAGTGATACTGTTATTATAGGCATCTGAAGTAATGGGCATGTAGAACTTCCGGTCATCAAGTTGCCTATGTGCTTCAGCAACATATTTGTCCCTATCCATGACAACAACATTGCCACCCTTGTCTGCCAGACGGATGACAATGCTGTTGTCCTCCATCAAAGATTTGATGGCCTGTCTTTGGGGGAGCGAGAGATTGTTGTTAATGGACCTGTAGTTTTTCTTCTTGCACCTGTATTTACCAAAGTCTGTACTGACACTGTCATGAAACGTGTCAATGGAATCATGGGGAAGTGTGGAAAAAAATGTAGATTTAGGTTTAAAACCCGAGGCGGCACTGCTGTCAGTGACAAGATCTGCATTCTGCAACATCTGTGTGCTGTTGGTAGAGACAGATTCATCCTCTCCAAATTCTGACCAATAGTCATCGATAGCATCAGAATTAATTTCACCCTCCTGTTCAAGTTGTAACATATTAATGAGGGTGTCTACATCACCAATGACGATGTTATCCAAATTATTGCATGTGGGGATTTAGTTTTCTTGGGACCCCCTAGCCTTTTTAGCTTATGCCACTTTTTTAACTTCAATTTACAAATAAATTTAAATAAATCTATTCTAGACTCTGTATAATCAAAAAGCATTGACGGACAAAATGAGAGCCCCAAACATAATGTAATTTTTTCTGTCTCACTCATATCTCTTCTGGATAGATTGATGACAGTCTTATTTACCATATCAGTATCCATTAATGTCCTCTTCTGGGGCGCTTCCTTCTGTTTCCCATGCCTCCCCTTGCTCTGCCTCTATTGCCATCTCTGTTGTAATCTTTTTCTTCGATTTCTACGTTTCCCCGTCCTCTGCCGCGTCCTCGGCCTCTCTGTCCCCTTGTCACTGTTGCTGGAGTTTCTTTCATCGCCCGTCTGCTCCGGCGTAGATGACGATATTCCTCTAAAAAATTCACAGGACGTGAGATATTGTCCCCCAAGGTTGCCCCCTCTGTGGAAATATCCGATTCGGTCTCACTTGTTGTAGACAGAGTGGCTTGTTGGTTTTCATCGTTGTCTTCAAGGATGGTCAGTGATGTTTCTTTACGATTATACAGGTGGTCATATTTATGACTAAAGGTCAAAATTCTACCACTCTCGTAGTCATTGTAGTCACGGTCCAGTTTCCTTTCTTTACGTGCCTTGATGTTTTCTTCAAACTTTTTTAAACGTTCTTTCATGGCATTGATGAGTTTTTCTACTGCATCACCATCTGGTTGTTTTTTAAGATCTTCCATCATGTCATGTATTTGTTTTAGAAGCAAATCTCTATCTATCCATGCATACTTGACTAGAATTTCCAACATTCTTCTGGAACTTAAAGCAGAATTCTCTGACCACTCCGTGAGCATGGCAGGATTGGGTGTTTCGTACGTTGGTGTGGTAAAGATCCTAAGACCCCTGGGAACCATTTCCTGATCGATATAATTTTGTAGTGAAATGGCTTCCCGCCATTTCGAGATTTCGCCTTTCTTTAATTTCTTTAATTTCTCCAATTTGTTGATTTTATCGCTCACAGTTTGTGAGAGTTCAGTCCTGATCTCGGTTACTGCCTGAGGTTTTTTCTTCCTGGTAAAAATTACCTGAGCTGCCGCTCTTCTCTCCTCCTCCTCCTCCATTATGCACTATTCCCTTGTTGCTCTAAATATGTCTGGCCAAGGCTGTGTTGCCCCTGTATAAAATGACAAGTTCCTCCTGCGTAATGCTTCAGTGGCCCGAAAAAATACTGGTTTAAACCTTACTGTCCAAAGGCATCATCGGGACTTGATATCATCCCGAAAAAAACACACACAGAAGTTACACAAATATTTTTGCTGCTAAGGAAATAATAAGCCTGCAAAACCTGCAGTAAACGCGCAGCTTAATTCCAGAGTCCACACAGAGGGAGTCAAAAAAATAACAAGAGAGTGCACATGTCTCCGTGCCGTTACCCTGGGGAGCAGGCGGGAAACCCAACCATCGGTAGGTCACTCCGTCTCTCAACCCATCAGGGCGGACACTCGGGACCCCACTCTTTTTGTTCTCACCTCTGGTGTATGCAGTGTAACTCTAGTGTACTTCTCAATTGTAGAAACGTTCCGCTGGTCCAATTGCGGTCTCAAATCACAGTATCCAAAAACTTGCTCCTTCCAACTGCAGGGGCCCCATGGGAGGTGGCGCATACGCCGGCGGAGCACGCCGGTAATTAATCCTCAAACGAAATTCTTCCAATAACATGCGCTCTCAGCAACACAGAATCCGCCAGATTTGCAAAGTCCAAGGGTGTTTATTCACTTACAACATGTTTCGGCTTACACAGAAGCCTTGTTCACGTAAATGAATGTGTTCGAAAACAAAACTAATAAAGCATCAGGCAAGTGTTAAACACAAACATAAATGAAGGACTAGCATAAAGCACTGTGGGGCAGATTTATGTTAACTGGCGCATCCCTGCATATCAGCAGGGATGCGGCAATTATTATGTGCCACAGCTGCGCCACCATGGATGCGCCGCATTTATAATGCGGCGCACCATGGGGCAAAAACGGCACAGATGCGTGACGCATCTGTGCCGTAAAAGTGGCGCATTGCTGGAGTTGCGTCGCAAGCGCGACGCAGCTCCAGCAATGTTTTGGGGGGCCCTATCTGTACAATGCTGCGTCAATCCTTACGCCTGCTTCAAGCAGGCGCAGGGTTTTGATGCAGCATGGCCTTAAAAGTGACTGAGTGAAATCTTGTAGATTTCACTCAGCCACTTTTAGGAGGCGTTCCTGCGCCGGAACGCCCCCACCTGCCCTGGAACGCCTACATGTGGCGCAGGGCTTTACAACGTGACGCATCTCCCAGATGCGTCACGTTGTAAATACCCCGCACCATGGCGCAGGATTTGCGCCGCTGCTGCGTCACAAAAGTGACGCAACGGCGGCGCAAAAGTGGCGCAAGTGCAACATAAATCTGCCCCTTAGTTTTCAAGGTACGTGGCAGACATGTTGTTATGTACGCAGAATATGCGAATGAGATGGCTCATATATGCATGCAGATCGTAAACTTTGCCACAGGTTTGTCACAAAAGAAAAAGAAACATGGTTAAACATTATCATCATCTGTCTTTTACGCGTAGATGAAGTGTTTGGAAATACAGCTGAAATGCAAATGCTTCAGGCGAATGCTAAACATAAACGGAGGACTGAACATCTGAACATCTATTCAACTGGGCACGAGCATGGCCTCAAGGGATTTTTGCCCTGTGGCCATTGTAAGGCTTGTAATAACAGCACGTTTACCAACATGGTCAACTACAATGGGATTAAGAAAGACATCAAACAAAGTCTCACATGCAGCTCCACCTACGTGATTTATGTGATTGAATGTCCTTGTAAACTTTGGTACATAGGGAGTACCACCCTTCTAGCCAAGAAACGTGTTCTTGAACATTGTCGAGCCATCACACATAAATATGAGAAATATCCGATGGCCCGGCACTTTAGGGACAAACATTTCTCCAATACCTCATTACTTAGATTCTTTATTTTAGAACAAATCACCAGGAACCCCAGAGGGGGCAACAGGGTGTTAGAACTCAGGCAGAGAGAGTCTAAGTATATTGTTGATTTTCAGTCTAAAGAACCGGGGGGGCTTAAACAAGACGAGGAACTAGCAGTGCATTTTAGGGAGTAACCGTGACCTCATGCTAACTCCTTTTGTTTCCATTGCATTTTACCTACGGGTTTATTGTATACCTGTTTGCTCCTTGTCTGCTCTTTTCTTTCGTCTCTCCCTCACCATTTATTTTAAAGCATAGAATAATTTTATTCTGTTGTATTGTTTTTAATTCCAGTTTATAATAATTGACGTTGTTTTATTATGTTTCTTCTAACAGGAGGAAAGGAAGGGGCCCAACCACGACACTCACTTCTCACGAGCAACCTACCCTTTCCACCATCCTATCACCGAGCACTTCTTCACTGATGGGCATCTTTGGCAAGTACCACCTGATGTCTCCAATTTCTTACAAGCATTCCATTATGTGATATGGTCATTACCACTTTTCACCCACGCCATGCGATTCTGATCATGTGCACATTTAGTCAGTAGTATATTTCACGTGCTGAGGACATTCACTTCCTGTGGAGGATAAATTGTGAGTGGCTTTTTTCATATATATATATATCCCTTCTATCAATCGAGCTTGGACTTTGTGAACCCTTGGACAAATTGGTCTTATTGGATTATTTCCATGTGTATTTTAACTTTCGCATCTGACGTATTTTACGTGGCAACTCAAACGCATTATTATTTTTGACCTTGTCCTCGTAGTTGCGAATTGGCAATTGTTCGAGAGTAGGCAACTTTGTGTCTGTCACATTAGAATGGACCCATGTTCACAAGTGACGTATTACACGACAAACAGGCATCCGTCCGGCCTTTATATATTTATTTGGGTATCAGCCAAATAACATTGACGTGGGGTGATGTATGTGATGTGACATTTGTCACTATTACAATGTGTGGCACTCTTTTAGTTGTTATGCTTGTAAGGGTATACTGATGTATTTTACTTTGCATTTTACATCGTTATGTCTATAGCATAAACATTTTCAACTGTGGAAACCTTATTGAGTGTATTGATGACAGCAGTTGAACGTGGCATTAGGTCGTCTCTGGGACCTTAATGTGTTAACAGTTTTTGTCCATATGCATGTATGAGCTATTTTGCTTTTATACAGCTTTTTGCATAATATAGTATGTCTGCCATACGTTTTGGTAGAAGGTATCTGATTTCAGTCCTCCGTCTATGTTTAGCATTCGCCTGAAGCATTTGCATTTCAGCTGTATTTCTAAACACTTCATCTACGAGTACAAGACTTACATGATGATAATGTTTAACCATGTTTCTTTTTCTTTTGTGACAAAACTGTGGCAAAGTTTACGATCTGCATACATATATGAGCCATCTCATTCACATATTCTGCGAACATACCAACATGTCTGCCACATACGTTGAAAACTAAGGGGCAGATTTATGACGACTGGCGCATCCCTGCATATCAGCAGGGATGCGCCAGTTATTATGCGCCACAGCTGCGCCACCATGGATGCGCCGCATTTATAATGTGGCGCACCATGGGGCAAAAACGGCACAGATGCGTGACGCATCTGTGCCGAAAAGTGGCGCATTGCTGGAGTTGCGTCGCAAGCGCGACGCAGCTCCAGCAATGATCTGGGGGGCCCTATCTGTACAATGCTGCATCAATCCTTACGCCTCCTTCAAGCAGGCGCAGGGTATTGACGCAGCATGGGCCTAAAAGTGACTGAGTGAAATCTTGTAGATTTCACTCAGCCACTTTTAGGAGGCGTTCCTGCGCCGGAACGCCCCCACCTGCCCTGGAACGCCTACATGTGGCGCAGGGCTTTACAACGTGACGCATCTGGGAGATGCGTCACGTTTGTAAATGCCCCACACCATGGCGCAGGATTTGCGCCACTGCTGCGTCACAAAAGGGACGCAACGGCGGCGTAAATGAGGCGCAAGTGCAACATAAATCTGCTCCTATGTACTTTATGCTAGTCCTTCGTTTATGTTTGTGTTTAACACTTGCCTGATGCTTTATTAGTTTTGTTTTCCAACACATTCATTTACGTGAACAAGGCTTCTGTGTAAGCCGAAACATGTTGTAAGTGAATAAACACCCTTGGACTTTGCAAATCTGGCGGATTCTGTGTTGCTGAGAGCGCATGTTATTGGAAGAGTTGCGCTTGAGGATTAATAACCGGAGTGCTCCGCCGGCGTATGCGCCACCTCCCATGGGGCCCCTGCAGTTGGAAGGAGCAAGTTTTTGAATATATATATATATATATATATATATATATATATATATATATATATATATATATATATATATATATATTCACTGAAAAAACCATAGGTTTCAGGGGTGTTATAGTTAGCTGGACTTTTCACTTGTACAAAACCATTGAAATTCCCCCGTTATAGTTAGTTCAGCTAACTATAACTCGCGCGCCCGCAATCCACTGCTGATGACGTCACATATTACATCACTCATGACATGGTCAGTGACATCACTCATGACATCACTGATGACATCTCAAATGACATCACTGATGACATCATCCAGTGAATGTGTGTTTTTCTGAAAATTAAATATGTTTTATATATGTATATCTCAAGGTCGATGGAAGAATAAATGGGTATATAAGTGTCTAAATGGATGATTTGTTTTTGAAAAATTGATTGTGTAACTGACTGATTAAGTGTATCATAGTGAATACATGGCTTAGTGAGTAATATTAATTAAATATGTAAATATCTGTATCAGTCTCTCACTTTGTGAATAAGTGGCTGCATGGGTTGGTGAGTAGCTACATGGGTGTCTATATAGGTTATTAGTTGTTTTTTTGGGTATCAGTCTGAGTGTCTGCATGGTTCGGTGGGGGGTATTACGTAGTGCATAGGTGCATGAATGAGTGACTCACTGTTTGTATGTGTTGAACACAGCATGTGTGCAGGACTGTATGGGTGGATGAGTGTGTGTATGGGTGTGTTAGTGAGTGAATGACTGTCTCAATAGTGTCTTTATGAGTAACTACATATGTTTTAAACTAGTATATGTGACTATTGGTGTATATATGTGAGTATATGTGAGAGTGAGAGATTGAAAGAGTTCCTGTATGAATAAGTATGTGTTTCTATAAGTGATTGTTTAAAAGACTAAGTATGTGTAAGTTTCCGTAGAAGTAAGTGTGGTGGTGTGTGTATAACTGTATATGCAAGTAAATGTATGTTTGATTCTTTATTAGCATGAGTGACTATGTGTGTGAGTAACTCTATGGATGAGTGGCATTGTGTAACAGGATGTATAGGTGTATGAGTACATATGATGATTGAGTATATGTATGAGTGACTGTATAGGACTGTTGGTGAATGAGTGTATGTGTATGTGGATCTTAGAATTACTGAAGAGGTTGTTGTAACTGGTATTGGTATGTCCATTGTTTTGAAAATTTTAGTCCCTATTTTTGAATGTGTGTATCAAAGGTTATATTAGGGTGAGAGGAGGTCTGCCACTCTATCACAAGGATGATGTCATCAGTGATGTCATCAGTGATGTCATTTGAGATGTCATCAGTGATGTCATGAGTGATGTCACTGACCATGTCATGAGTGATGTAATATGTGATGTCATCAGCAGTGCATTGCGGGCGTGCGAGTTATAGTTAGCTGAACTAACTATAACGGGGGAATTTCAATGGTTTTGTACAAGTGAAAAGTCCAGCTAACTATAACACCCCTGAAACCTATGGTTTTTTTCTGTGAATTTCTGAGGTTTTTTAAATGCTAATTCCTAACTATAACGTGCCTGAAACCTATGGTTTTTTCTGTGAATTTCAAAGGTTTTTTAAATGCTAATTTCTAACTATGCCTACAGAGATAGGACATGTGAAGAAAGAAGAAAATATGCACAGAAAGAAACAAAAGAAGTGCAGAAAGAAGTAACAGAAGTCCTCAAATACGAAGATAAGTGCAGGAAGAAGGATAACGTGCAGAAAGAACAAAAAGAAGAGTAGAAAGAAGCCTTGTTGCAAAATCATCCTGTACCCTCAACTTTTTCAGACGGATGCTGGTGGTAACTGAGTCTGACTAACCAGTCCTAGAGCCAGTGCTATGTTAAAAGACACTTAGAATACAGTGAAAACACCTTCATACACTAGGGAACATTATGCGTTGGGGTCCCCCTGTGATTAGCATGACCGCCTCTGTAAACCCCTAGTATATAATAGGGCATGGGGATTAAAACTACCTCTTAAAACAGGCCACAGGGCGTTTTTGCACACGTTAACTCAGGCCCCGTCCCCTCCCTTCACCACTGTGTAAACACGCCCTGTGTCCTTTTTTAGTTGGGAGATTAAGTTCATTTGAATCCTGAGGGTCCCTAGGGTCCAACTAGCCCACTAGGTACCTCCAGTAAGTGCCACAGAGCTGCGTTGCAGAGAGGTGTAAAAAGTGGCACGGCCTGGACCACCTCTCTGCAATGCAGCTCAGTGGCGCTTACTGGAAGCACTTGGAGGGCTAGTTAGCCCCCAGGGGCCCTCAGTATTGAAGGGAAATTATATCCCCAATTTAAAACGTGCCATAGTGCGTGTTTGCACACGTCACCTCAGGCCCCGTCCCCTCCCTTCACCACTGTGTAAACGCGCCCTGTGGCTGTTCTAAGTTGAGAGATTAAGTCCCCTTGAATCCTAAGAGTCCCTAGGGTCAAAATAGACCACTTGGTAACTCCAGTAAGCGCCACAGAGCTGCGTTGCAGAGAGGTGTAAAAAGGGGCTTGGCCTCAGAACACCTGTCTGCAGCGCAGCTCCTTGGCGCATACTGGAGATGCCTGTTGGGGGCGCGTTTGCAGAGTGCTGCACGGAGGGGCCATGGCCTCCGGCACGATGCCAGTCTTTTATTTTTTTTAATTTTTTAAGAAGGGGGGCTGTGTGGTTCCCCTTCTTATTCTAATTTATTGGCCCTGATGACCCCATCCCCCAGGGCCTGTCTCCTAATTATATTTTTTTGACCCCAATCCCCAGGGCCGGCCACTGTTTTTTATTATTTTAAAAAAATATATATTTATAGACACACCTAGGACATGCTGGACAAACCATATGTACCTATCACCATGACGATTTGCGTAATATTCATTAAAAGGCGACTATGCATACAATGAATCTACGTGGAATGTATTTACACCACTAGTGAAGCTCTGACATGTCTGATGCCCTACCGTGCCTAATCCCGGTAGACACCCTTGTCGTTTATTTATACAAACATGGGTAGCTATTGACGGGCACATTTAATACACATGCACACCAAGCCATTCAAAGGGGATTCGACAAAAATTCGACCAAAACTATGCAAGAAACCCCCCTCACGGTTAATAAAACACACATCCACTGCCGGATGTGTAATACTTTTTATTTTACTCTCTGGAAAGGGGATGAACATCACTTGAGAGTCACAGCGCGCTCCTGACAGAGCCCAATGCTGTGTTACACCCACCATTGCCTGCCGAGTGCCACACACCTCTGTGTTGTATTCCACTAGCTAGTGCATATGCTATGACACTCTCTAGCCCATGTGCACTGTAACACCA
Source organism: Triturus cristatus (assembly GCF_964204655.1). Taxonomy (NCBI): domain Eukaryota; kingdom Metazoa; phylum Chordata; class Amphibia; order Caudata; family Salamandridae; genus Triturus; species Triturus cristatus. The sequence continues at coordinate 258,009,196 of NC_140586.1, forward strand.
CCCCGTGAATATGTCATGCCACACTTGTCTTCGCACGGGTTATATTGCCCCATCTAACGTGCCTTCCTCGATGCCTATGTTATAACGCACAGTGCTATGCCATACATATTACAATCTGGGATCCATATCTTTGTCACAGTGCATATGCAACGTTACACTCCCCAGCACATATTTTATATTACAACTTTAGAGACTAGTTAGGTTACACAACACTGCCCTGTGCATATTACACTCCAAGGCGCATATCGCATAGCACGCGCTAGTGCCTGTGCTATCTCGCGCTCTCCAATGAATCTGTCATTGCGCACAATGTATTGCATATTATATTTCACGCCCGGTTCATCTTATATCACACTTTTTGGTGCATAGTTTATACCATACACTATATCTAGTTTTCATTTTCAATCGTGCTCTCAGGACTATGTTCTATATAACACTGTGTTCACCTACCCTTTTCACGGGCATTACATTTTGCGATAGGGGGTGGAGGGTCAGGGGGTGTTTCTGCCAAGTGAGCCCGGAGTCACAGTCACAAACGTCCTCTTCTTCCTGAATAAAAGTGAGATTATGCTGCATACTTGTTCATATTTTAAGTAGTTCGAACAGACGCAATGTTTTAAAAACAATAAAGTTCCTAATACCCGCCTTCTCTGAACAGTTAGCTTGCTGCCCCATCCCCCTCCTCCCTATCTCTGTTGTGTGAATCCATGGACTAGCCTCCTCCCTCCTGTCATGCATGGTCTGATGTGCTGCCACTGCCCTCCTTTTAGTATGATGTACCAGTCCACTCCTCCTGTCCTCCATTGTCCAATTCTATGCCCCATCATTGACCTCCTGCTTAAACTCTGTGCTTAGCTTGCTGCCCCTATTCTCCTCCCCCTGCCCTCCGATGTCTTTGTGCATGCCCCTGCTCCATCCTTTTTGCCCACCATGTCCCATGGACCTGCCACTCCTATCTACTCTGAGTGTTCTGTTGAGCTGCCACTCCCCTCCCACCTGCCTAGCATTGTCAGATGACTGTAACCTGTCCCTGCCACCTCCACCCTGCCTGTCCACATGCCATGCCCCTATCCTCTTCCTCCTGTCCTACATGGTCCATTGTACTGCCACACCCTTCTGCCCTCCCTGGTCTGTTGTGCTGCAACTGCTCCGCCTGCCTGCCCTGTGTGGTCTGTTGTGAGGCCCCTTCCCCTGAACTTTCTTGTCTGTGCCCAGGTCCTGACCCTCCCTTCTATCCTCCATCGTCCTTTGTGCATGCCCCTGCACCCTCCTTCTTGCCCATCATAGCCATTGTGCTGCCACTAACCCTCCCACTTGCCATGCATGGTCTTCTATGCTGCCATGGCCCCTCCTACCTTCCCTGTGTGGTCAGTTAGCTGCCCCTGACCCCCTCCCACCTTCCCTCCATGGTCTGTGTGTATACCATCAAAGTCTCACTGTTGCTCTTCATGGTGTGTCTTGCTTCTAGTGTCCATCCTGCCTGACCTCCATGGCTATCTTGCTGCTCCTGCCCTGCCCCCTTGCCCCCAGCCCTCTGTTTACATGTGCAGACCCCCTACTCCCTCCCTCCTGGCTTGTCTGTTCCATTGTAATGCCCCTGATCCGTCCCTCCTGCCCTTCATGGTCTGTTATGCTGCAGCTTTCTCTCCTGTCTGTCCATTATGGTCAGCTAGCTACCATTGCCTCTTGCCCCTCTGTTCTCTGTTGTCCATGTGCATGGTCCTGTCCCCTCCCTCTTGCTTTCTATGAATTGTTGTGCTGCACTCCCGTCCTGCATGCCCTGTGTGGTGTATTGTGCTGCTGCAAACCCTGATGCCTGCCCTGCAGGGTCAGTTTGGTGCACCTCTCCATGTCCCTCCTGTCCTCTGTTATCCAAGTCCATGTCCCTATCCCATTTCCTTCCATGATCCAATGTACCATACTTGCGAACATTTTGAACTTGGTAAGAGGGAGATTTTGAAAAAAAACTGGGGTATTGATTTTCCCCTTTGAGTTACATTGAAAAAGAGGAGATTGTAGACAGGAGACAGATCAAATAAAGCCCATTTGAGCTTAAAAACATTGGACGTTTCCTGGCTGAATCGGGTCTGTTGGCATGTATGGTTGTACTACCATTGCCTCTTCCTTCTGCCCACAATGGTCTATTACATTGCCACAGCCTCTCTTGCAAGTCCTGTGTTGTTGGTTTGTTGTACCTGCCCCCCTTTCCACTGCCCTCCATAGTCTGTTGTGCTTCCACGGCCCTTCCTGCCTGCTCAGTGTGGTTAAATTGTTGCCTTTGCACCCTCCTACCTGCCTTCAATTTTCAGAGTCCGTGCCCCTGGCCTCTGCCTCTCTACAGTATCCTAATGAACAACTAGATTGCTAACATTCTATATTTATTACAAAAGTGTGGAACGCCTGACATCATCTTGATGTAATCAAAACTGTAATACCTAGAGCATTTCCTTTAGAAATTACATATATGAGAGGGTCTTATTGGCATCAAAATTATGGTTAGTGCTCTAAAAGACTAAAATAAGGACATATTTTCTGAGTTTTCAAATAGCGACAAAGCACTTTTAAATTATTTGTTATCTTTATGTTTTTTTATCCAGTTGACCACTTGATTAAATGTTGCACTTAGGGGAGAGGATGTGGTGTTACTTCCAGAACTGCAGACTTTGCAACTGGGGAACCAGGTTGAAGTTTCTGCTTCAGCTCGACATTCTGTGATTCTGGTCAAATCACTTAGTCTCCCCATGTCTACAACCAAAATGAATTTGTTCTTGTGTGATGTAACCAATGCTCATGTAAAGCACTCCAATACCTGACAAGTCTGCACTATATAACACTGCAAAAACACAAAATAATAAGTGTTTTGCACACTTCTGTCATTGGGCTATATTTGGGCTATATCTGGGTGATTTTGGGCTACATTTGGGCTCTTTTGACTCCGGTGGCCATCTTGGGAGATTTATTTGTTATGAAGTTTCCTAATTTCCTCATTTACTGCAGTCTCCTCAGTAGGAAATGCTTTCAGTTTTTTTTACTTTGATTCCATCATGAAGGTATTCAGATATGTCACACATTTGCCATAAATTCTGAATGTTAGCACTCTAGTTGCTAATTAGATCACTGTAGTAAAACTACTGTTCACCATGGAAGTCTGCTACTGGTATTAAAAGTGCATGTTTCAGTCTGCATGTCAGAATGTTTTAATGAAATAGAAGAGGATTTGAGAAGTCACTCAAAATGTGCCCTTGTTTTCTTTCTTCAGCATTAATCATAATTTCTATGGCAAAATGAACCCCCTCATTGTGTTCCTTTTTAAATTAAATGTTTTAAGTGTTACCAGTTTATTCCAATCAAGATGGCTTCAGGTGTGCCATACTTTTGTCATAATGAAGACAGTAAGCGCTCTAGTTGTTTTTAAGAACATTCTGGGACATTCTGTCATTGGGCTATACTTGGGCTACATCTGGGTGATATTTGGGCTACATTTGGGCTCTTTTGTCTCTGGTGGCCATCTTGGGAGACTTATTTGTTATGAAGTTTCCTAATTTCCTCATTTACTGCAGTCTCCTCAGTAGGAAATACTTTCAGTTTTTTTCTTTGATTCCATCAAGAAGGCATTCAGATGTGTCACACATTTGCCATAAATTCAGAATGTTAGCACTCTTTTTGCTCATTAGATCACTGTAGTAAAGCTACTGCTCACCAGGGAAAACTGCTGCTGGTATTGAAAGTGCATGTTTCAGTCTGCATGTCAGAATTTTTTAATGAAATAGAAAAGGATTTGAGAAGTCACTCAAAATGTGCCCTAATTTTTCTTTCTGCAGCACTAATCATACTTTTTATGGAAAAATGAACCCCCTCATTTTGTTCCTTTTTAAATTAAATGTTTTAAGAGTTACCACTTTAATCCAAGCAAGATGGCTTCAGGTGTGCATACGTTTATCATAAGTAGGACTGTTAGCGCTCTAGTAGTTCTTTGGAACACTCTGGGAAGCTGCAGTAGAACACAAAGGAATCAACTGACAGTCTCTGCCCTTGTTGGATGTACATGTTTTACTGAGAATGTCAGACTTCATTCTCACATGACTGAGAAAGATAATGTGAATTTACAGAAAATAAGCTCTCAGTTTAGCTTATAGATCACCTTCCAAACCTCTGTGGTAAAAGCATGAGAAAATATTTTTCTCTCAATCATGATATCCCAGCAGAAGGCTTTTTCACATGGTGAAATCACCTTAGAACATACCACAATTCCTAAAATGAGAATGGTACCATCAACAAATGATTTATAATGTAACTAAAGTCTTAAACCTTCTATTAACTGCAATGCTTTTTAATGAGGTGCTATCATGTATATTGGTCCCAAGATGGCTGCCAACATTTCTTGGATGAAGTGCTGACAGCCAATCAGATCTCAGGATGAGATGTGTGGTTAGGCTCCGCCCACATATATATATGCTTTTAAATGCTATTTGCTCAGGAAATACTGAACAGATTTACACCAGACCTGCAAAAGGCACTTCCTTGACCTTATGGCTACCTCTCTGCCAAATTTCAAGTAATTCTGTTCAGCCGTTCGGGCTGTAGCTGTGTCTAAAGGTCCTATGGAAAAATGCATGGGGAAAACGTGTTTTGGGACCCCCCTTTTTTCTCGGCCCCTGCTTGACGAATCACCCCGAGACTTTCAGGGTAGGAGCTGAACCGAGCGCCCCATTAGTTTTGAAAATTTCGCGAGGATTCGTCAACCGGCGCCAAAGTTATTCAAAATAGAATTTTGAGATTTCCTATGGAAACTAGGTTGTAACTATAACTATCTACTGGCGACCGCCAGTAGATAATATATATATATATATATATATATATATATATATATATATATATATATATTCACTGAAAAAACCATAGGTTTCACACATGTTATAGTTAGCTGGACATTTTACTGATAAAAAAGCAATGAAATTCCCCCATTATAGTTACTGCAGGCAACTATAACTCACGCGACCGCAATCCTCTGCTGATGCTAATACTGTATTTAGACACTTATTTGCCCATGTCTTCTTCCATTAAATTTTAGCTTTACATATATTACAAATATTTTTTTTTCATAAAGACACATATGTCATCAGCAGAAGATTGCGGTCGCGTGAGTTATAGTTGCCTGCAGTAACTATAACGGGGGAATTTCATTGCTTTTTTATCAGTAAAATGTCCAGCTAACTATAACATGTGTGAAACCTATGGTTTTTTCAGTGAATTTGCAAGGTTTTTTAAATGCTAAGTTACTTTACGCCATTCGTGGCGTGCGCACCCAGTTAACGCAGTTCGTTCCGTGCGCGCACGGTGCGCTTCGCGCACCGTGCGCGCACAGTGAGCACGCGGTGCGCTTCGCGCACCGCGCACCCACTTTACGCAGTTAGCTCCGTGCACGCACAGTGGTCACGCGGTGCGCTGCGCGCACCGCGTGCCCACGTTAAGCGGGATGGGCCATGTACGCACGATGCGCTTCGCGCACCGTGCGCACATGGGGGACATATTTTGCGCATCGTTGTGAAATTTATTATTTGTTAACTTGTTAACTGTCATATGCCATGCACAAATGGTGCCCTTCGGGCACTATTTGCACACGGGGTGGGGAGAATGTGGATAATTTTTTTTTTTTTTAATTTTTACCGTAAGCGTACGGTAAGCGTAATCGGCGATTTTCCGAAAAATAATTTTTTTAAATTTTTGGGCTTGGGGGTTGTTTGGGGACCCCTGTATCAATGCTGGGTGGTTCGGATCTCATGAAACTGCGTCTTTACACATTTTTGGGGTTCGTTTTTGCTGCCCAACTCAGGAATCGAGAGAGAAAATGGCGGCCGCCGCTTCCTGGTTTCGACCGATTCGAATGTTTACTAAGATCTAAGAGCCAATCAGAATCGCGCTCGCGCACGCCACCGTACGCGTACGGTAAGCGTACCGTAAGCGTACCGTAAGCTGGCTCAGATATTTATATTGATTTGAAGGCTATTTTCTCAGAATCTACTGAACAGATTTACACCAAACCTACAAAAGGCACTTCCTTGACCTGGGGACTACCTCTCTGCCAAATTTCATTAAATTCTGTTCAGCCGTTCGGGCTGTAGCCCTGTCTAAAGGTCCTATGGAAAAATGCATGGGAAAAACGCGTTTTGGGACCCCCCTTTTATCTCAGCCCCCGCTTGACGAATCCCCCCGAGACTTTCAGGGTAGGAGCGGAGCGTAGCGCCCCACCTATTTTGAAAAATTCGCGAGGATTCGTCGACCGGCGCCAAAGTTATTCAAAATAGAATGTTGCGGATTTCCTATGGAAACGTGGTCCTAACTATAACTACCTACTGGCGACCGCCAGTAGGTAATATATATATATATATATATATATATATATATATATATTTGTATATATATATATATATTCACTGAAAAAACCATAGGTTTCACACACGTTATAGTTAGGAATTAGCATTTGAAAAACCTTGCAAATTCACTTAAAAAACCATAAGTTTCACACATGTTATAGTTAGGTGGACATTTCACTTGTAAAAAACCAATGAAATTCCCCCGTTATAGTTAGTTCAGATAACTATAACTCGCGCGACCGCAATCCACTGCTGATGACGTCACATATTACATCACTCATGACATGGTCGGTGTCATCACTCATGACATCACTCATGACATCATCCTTTTGATAGAGTGGCGGTCGCGCGAGTTATAGTTTCCTGAACTAACTATAACGGGGGAATTTCATTGTTTTTTTACGAGTGAAATGTCCACCTAACTATAACATGTGTGAAACCTATGGTTTTTTAAGTGAATTTGCAAGGTTTTTTAAATGCTAATTCCTAACTATAACGTGTGTGAAACCTATGGTTTTTTGAGTGAATTTGTACATTTTTTTAAATGCTAAGTTATGTATTTATTATTATATTTATTTTACAATAAACTACGTATTAGACAATATTTTTTGGGAAGTTTTTCACCGTGCGCGCACGGTGCGCGCACCCCGCGATTTAAAAAAAAAAAAATTAAAATGTTTTTTGCTGCCTTCGGGGTCCTTCAGGGACCCCCTGACAAAGACTAGGGGGTAAGGAACTCTCTACCCTGCACCCTTTTCACGTTCGCCACCTTCCTTTTTCACTCTCGCACTCAAAACAAACAAAATGGCGGCCGACACTTCCTGATTTTGACCGATTCGAACGTTGACTGACATGTAACCACCAATCAGAATTATGCTCGCGCACGTTACGGTGCGCGCACGGTGCGCAGCTATAGATATTTATGTACTTTAACTGCAATTTTCTCAGGAACTACTGAACAGATTGACTCCATATATGCAAAAGGCACATCCCTGACCTGAGGACTACCACTTTGCCAAATTTCAAGTAATTCTGTTCAGCTGTTCGGGCTGTACCTTCGACTAAAGGTCCTATGGGAAAATGCATGGGGAAAACGCGTTTTGGGACCCCCCTTTTTTCTTGGCCCCTGCTTGACGAATCACCCCGAGACTTTTAGGGTAGGAGCTGAGCGGCGCGCCCCATTAGTTTTGAAAATTTCGCGAGGATTCGTCAACCGGCGCCAAAGTTATTCAAAATAGAATTTTGAGATTTCCTATGGAAACACGGTCCTAACTATAACTATCTACTGGCGACCGCCAGTAGATAGTTATAGATAGATAGATAGATAATATATATATATACATATATGTATATATATATATTATCTACTGAATAACTTTGGCGCCGGTTGACGAATCCTCGCGAAATTTTCAAAACTAATGGGGCGCTCCGCTCAGCTCCTACCCTGAAAGTCTCGGGGTGATTCGTCAAGCGGGGCCGAGAAAAAAGGGGGGTCCCAAAACGCGTTTTCCCCATGCATTTCCCCATAGGACCTTTAGTCGAAGGTACAGCCCGAACGGCTGAACAGAATTACTTGAAATTTGGCAAAGAGGTAGTCCTCAGGTCAGGCATGTGCCTTTTGCTTAAATGGTGTAAATCCGTTCAGTAGTTCCTCAGAAAATCAAAAGTAAAATCACATATATATCTGGGCGGAGCCTAACCACACATCTCATCGTGAGATCTGATTGGCTGTCAGCACTTCATCCAAGAAGTGTTGGCAGCCATCTTGGGACCAATATACAGGATAGCACCTCATTAAAAAGCATTGCAGTTAATAGAAGGTTTTAAGACTTTAGTTACATTATAAATTATTGATCGTTGATGGTACCATACTCATTTTAGGAATTGTGGTGTGTTCTAAGGTGATTTTTCCATGTGAAAAAGCCTTCTGCTGTGATTTCATGAATCATGTTTGAGAGAAAAATATTTTCTCATGCTTTTCCCACAGAGGTTTGGAAGGTGATCTATAAGCTAACTGAGAGCATATTTTCTGTAAATTCACATTATCTTTCTCAGTCATGTGAGAATGAAGTCTGACATTCTCAGTAAAACATGTACATCCAACAAGGGCAGAGACTGTCAGTTGATTCCTTTGTGTTCTACTGCAGCTTCACAGAGTGTTCTAAAGAACAACTAGAGCGCTAACAATCCTACTTATGACAAACGTACGGCACACCTGAAGCCATCTTGGTTGGAATAAAGGGGTAATTCTCAAAACATTTAATTTAAAAAGGAACAAAATGAGGGGGTTCATTTTGCCATAGAAAGTATGACTAGTGCTGCAGAAAGAAAAATTAGGGCACATTTTGAGTGACTTCTCAAATCCTCTTCTATTTCATTAAAACATTCTGACATGCAGACTGAAACATGCACTTTCAACATCAGTAGTAGACTTCCCTGGTGAGCAGTAGCTTTACTACAGTGATCTAATAAGCAACTAGAGTGCTAACATTCTGAATTTATGGCAAATTTGTGACACATCTGAATGCCTTCTTGATGGAATCAAAGTAAAAAACTGAAAGCATTTCCTACTGAGGAAACTGTAGTAAATGAGGAAATTAGGAAACATCATAACAAATAAGTCTCCCAAAATGGCCACCAGAGACAAAAGAGCCCAAATGTAGCCCACATATCACCCAGATGTAGCCCGAGTATAGCTCAATGACAGAATGTCCCAGAGTGTTCTAACGAACAACTAGAGCGCTAACAGTCTTACTTATGACAAAAGTATGGCACACCTGAAGCCATCTTGAATGGAATAAAGTGGTAACACTTAAAACATTTAATTTACAAAGGAACACAATGAGGGGATTCATTTTGCCATAGAAATTATGATTAGTGCTGCAAAAAGAAAAATTAGGGCACATTTTGACTTCTCAAATCCTCTTCTATGTCATAAAAAAATTCTGACATGCAGACTGAAACATGCACTTTGAATACCAGCAGCAGACTTCCCTGGAGAGCAGTAGCTTTACTAGAGTGATCTAATTAGCAACTAGAGTGCTAACATTCAGAATTTATGGCAAATGTGTGACACATCTGAATGCCTTCTTGATGGAACCAAGTAAAAAACTGAAAGTATTTCCTACTGAGGAGACTGCAGTAAATAAGGAAATTAGGAAACTTCATAACAAATAAATCTCCCAAGATGGCCACCAGAGACAAAAAAGCCCAAATGTAGCCCAAATATCACCCAGATGTAGCCCAAGTATAGCCCAATGACAGAATGTCCCAGAGTGTTCTAACGAACAACTAGAGCGCTAACAGTCTTACTTATGACAAAAGTATGGCACACCTGAAGCCATCTTGATTGGAATAAAGTGGTAACACTTAAAACATTTAATTTACAAAGGAACAAAATGAGGGGGTTCATTTTGCCATAGAAATTATGATTAGTTCTGCAGAAAGAAAAATTAGGGCTCATTTTGACTTCTCAAATCCTCTTCTATTTCATAAACAAATTATGACATGCAGACTGAAACATGCACTTTGACTACCAGCAGCAGACGTCCCTGGTGAGCAGTAGTTTTACTACAGTGATCTAATGAGCAACTAGAGTGCTAACATTCAGAATTTATGGCAAATGTGTGACACATCTGAATGCCTTCTTGATGGAACCAAAATAAAAAACTGAAAGTATTCCCACTGAGGAGACTGCAGTAAATGAGGAAATTAGGAAACGTCATAACAAATAAATCTCCCAAGATGGCCACCAGAGACAAAAGAGCCCAAATGTAGCCCAAATATCACCCAGATGTAGCCCAAGTATAGCCTAGTGACAGAATGTTCCAGAGTGTTCTTAAGAACAACTAGAGCGCTTACTGTCTTACTTATGACAAAAGTATGGCACACCTGAAGCCATCTTGATTGGAATAAACTGGTAACACTTAAAACATTTAATTTAAAAAGGAACACAATGAGGGGGTTCATTTTGCCATAGAAATTATGATTAGTGCTGAAGAAAGAAAAAGTCAGGGCACATTTTGAGTGACTTCTCAAATCCTCTTCTATTTCATTAAACAATTCTGATATGCAGACTGAAACATGCACTTTTAATACCAGCAGCAGACTTCCGTGGTGAGCAGTAGCTTTACTACAGTGATCTAATGAGCAACTAGAGTGCTAACATTCAGAATTTATGGCAAATGTGTGACATATCTGAATACCTTCTTGATGGAATCAAAGTAAAAAACTGAAAGCATTTCCTACTGAGGAGACTGCAGTAAATGAGGAAATTAGGAAACTTCATAACAAATAAATCTCCCAAGATGGCCACCAGACCCAAAATAGCCTAAATGCAGCACACATATCACCCAGATGTAGCCCACATGTAGTCCAATGACAGAAGTGTGCAAAACACCTATTTTTTGTGTATTTGCAGTTTTATATAGTGCAGACTTGTCAGGTATTGGAATGCTTTACATGAGCATTGGTTACATCACACAAGATCAAATTCATTTTGGTTGTAGACATGGGGAGATTAAGTGATTTGACCACAATCACAGAATGTTGAGCTGAAACAGAAACTCCAACCTGGTTCCCCAGTTGCAAAGTCTGCAGCTCTGGAAGTAACACCACATCCTCTCGCCAAGGTGCAACATTTAATCAAGTGGTCAACTGGATAAAAAAACATAAAGATTACAAATAATTTAAAAGTTCTTTCTCGCTATTTGAAAACTCAGAAAATATGTCCTCATTTTAGTTTTTTAGAGCACTAACCATAATTTTGATGCAAATAAGACCCTGTCATATATGTAATTTCTAAAGGAAATACTCTAGGTATTACAGTTTGATTACATCAAGATGACTTCAGGCCTTCCACACGTTTGTAATAAATATAGAATGTTAGCAATCTAGTTGTTCATTGGGATACTGTTGAGAGGCAGAGGCCAGGGGCACGGACTCTGAAAATTGAAGGCAGGTAGGAGAGTGCAGAGGCAACAATTTGACCACACTGGGCAGGCAGGAAGGGCAGTGGCAGCACAACAGACTATGGAGGGCAGTGGAAAGGGGGGCAGGGGCAACAAACCAACAATACAGGACTGGCAAGAGAGGCTGTGGCAATATAATAGACCATTGTGGGCAGAAGGAAGAGGCAGTGGTAGTACAACCATACATGCCAACAGACCCGTTTCAGCCAGGAAACGTCCAATGTTTTTAAGCTCAAATGGGCTTTATTTGATCTGTCTCCTGTCTACAATCTTCTCTTTTTCAATGTAACTCAAAGGGGAAAATCAGTACCCCAGTTTTTTTTCAAAATCTCCCTCTTACCAAGTTCAAAATGTTCGCAAGTATGGTACATTGAATTATGGCAGGCAGGAGGAATTGGGGTAGGGACATGGACTCGGATAACAGAGGACAGGAGGGACATGGAGAGGTGCACCAAACTGACCCTACAGGGCAGGCATCAGGGTTTGCAGCAGCACAATACACCACACAGCGCATGCGGGACGGGAGTGCAGCACAACAATCCATAGAAAGCAATAGGGAGGGGACAGGACCATGCACATGGACAACAGAGATCAGATGGGAAAGAGGCAATGGTAGCTAGCTGACCATAATGGACAGACAGTAGAGAAAGCTGCAGCATAACAGACCATAAAGGGCAGGAGGGACGGATCAGGGGCATTACAATGGAACAGACAAGCCAGGAGGGAGGGAATAGGGGGTCTGCACATGGAAACAGAGGGCTGGGGGCAAGGTGGCAGGGCAGGAGCAGCAAGATGACCATGGAGGTCAGGCAGAATGGGCACTAGAAACAAGACACACCATGGAGAGCAACAATGAGACTATGGTGGCATACACACAGACCATGGAGGGAAGGTGGGAGGGGGTCAGGGGCAGCTAGCTGACCACACAGGGAAGGTGGGAGGGGCCATGGCAGCACAGAAGACCATGCATGGCAAGCGGGAGGGTTAGTGGCAGCACAATGGCTATGATGGGCAAGAAGGAGGGTGCAGGGGCATGCACAAAGGACCATGGAGGATAGAAGGGAGGGTCAGGACCTGGGCACAGACAAGGGAGTTCAGGGGAAGGGGCCTCACAACAGACCGCGCGGGGCAGGCAGGAGGAGCAGTTGCAGCACAACAGATCAGGGAGGGCAGAAGGGTGTGGCAGTACAATGGACCATGTAGGACAGGAGGAAGAGGATAGGGGCATGGCATGTGGACAGGCAGGGTGGAGGTGGCAGGGACAGGTTACAGTCATCTGACATTGCTAGGCAGGTGGGAGGGGAGTGGCAGCTCAACAGAACACTCAGAGTAGATAGGAGTGGCAGGTCCATGGGACATGGTGGGCAAAAAGGATGGAGCAGGGGCATGCACAAAGACATCGGAGGGCAGGGGGAAGGAGAATAGGGGCAGCAAGCTAAGCACAGAGTTTAAGCAGGAGGTCAATGATGGGGCATAGAATTGGGCAATGGAGGACAGGAGGAGTGGACTGGTACATCATACTAAAAGGAGGGCAGTGGCAGCACATCAGACCATGCATGGCAGGAGGGAGGAGGCTAGTCCATGGATTCACACAACAGAGATAGGGAGGAGGGGGATGGGGCAGCAAGCTAACTGTTCAGAGAAGGTGGGTATTTGGAACTTTATTGTTTTTAAAATGTGTGTCTGTGCGAACTACTTAAAATATGAACAAGTATGCAGCATAATCTCACGTTTATTCAAGAAGAAGAGGACGTTTGTGACTGTGACTCCGGGCTCACTTGGCAAAAACACGCCCTGACCCTCTACCCCCATCGCAAAATGTAATGCCCGTGAAAAGGGTAGGTGGACGCAGTGTTATATAGAACATAGTCCTGAGAGCACGATTGAAAATGAAAACTAGATGTAGTATATGGTATAAACTATGCACCAAAAAGTGTGATATAAGATGAACCGGGGCGTGAAACATAATATGCAATACATTGTGCGCAATGACAGATTCATTGGCGAGCGCGAGATAGCACAGGCACTAGCGCGTGCTATGCGATATGCGCCTTGGAGTGTAATATGCACAGGGCAGTGTTGTGTAACATAACTAGTCTCTAAAGTTGTAATATAAAATATGTGCTGGGGAGTGTAATGTTGCATATGCACTGTGACAAAGATATGGATCCCAGATTGTAATATGTATGGCATAGCGCTGTGCGTTATAACATACACATCGAGGAAGGCACGTTAGATGGGGCAATATAACCCGTGCGAAGGCAAGTGTGGCATGACATATTCACGGGGTGGTGTTACAGTGCACATGGGCTAGAGAGTGTCATAGCATACGCACTAGCTGGTGGAATACAACACAGAGGTGTGAGGCAATCGGCGGGCACTGGTGGGTGTAACACAGCATTGGGCTCAGCCAGGAGCACGCTGTGACTCTCAAGTGAGGTTCGTCTCCTTTCCAGAGAGTAAAATAAAAAGTATTACACATCCGGCGTTGGATGTGTTTTTTATTAACCGTGAGGGGGGTTTCTAGCATAGTTTGGTCGAATTTTTGTCGAATCCCCTTTGAATGGCTTGGTGTGCGTGTGTATTAAATGTACCTGTCAATAGCTACCCATGTTTGTATAAATAAACGACAAGGGTGTCTACTTGGAGAATACCCACCGGCGGGGGCTCCGGGATTAGGCACGGTAGGGCGTCAGACACGTCAGAGCTTCACTAGCGGTGTAAATACATTCCATGTGGATTCATTCTTTGCATAGTCGCCTTTTAATGAATATCACGCAAATCGTCATGGTGATGGGTACATACGGTTTGTCCAGCACGTCCTAGGTGTTTCTATAAATATATATATTTTTAAAATAATAAAAAACAAAGGCAGGCCCTGAGGGATAGGGTCCCCGGAGCCATAAGTGGCCTGAGGAGGGGGGCAACGCAGCCCCCTCCTAAAGAATTTAAATTAAAAAAAGGCCATGACCCGGGGTTTGGGGTCCCCGGGGCCGATTAAGGCCTTGGGAGGGCCAAATTTATTTTTTTCAACAAAAAAAATTAGGGTGCAGGCCCTGGGGGATGGGGTCCCCAGGGCCAGTAAATTAGAAAAAGAAGGGGGGGGCACACAGCCCTCCTTCTTAAAAAAATAAAATAAATAAAAGACCGGCATCGCGCTGGAGGCCACGCCCCCTCCTTGCAGCACTCTGCAAACGCGCCCCCTGGCCAGTTGTAAGTTGGGGAATTAATTCCCCTTTAATACTGAGGGTCCCTGAGGGCCAACTAGCCCAACAGGTATCTCCAGTGTGCACAAGGGAGCTGCGTTGCAGACAGGTTTTCTGAGGCCATGCCCCTTTTTAAACCTCTATGCAACGCAGCTCTGTGGCGCTTACTGGAGGTACCTAGTGGGCTAGTTTGACCCTAGGGACCCTTAGGATTCAAGGGGACTTAATCTCTCAACTTAGAACGGCCACAGGGCGCGTTTACACAGTGGTGAAGGGAGGGGACGGGGCCTGAGGTGACGTGTGCAAACACGCCCTGTGGCGCGTTTTAAGTTGGGGAAATAATTCCCTTTCAATCCTGAGGGACCCTGGTTGCCAACTAGCCCACCAGGTGCTTCCAGTAAGTGTCACTGCTCTGCGTTGCAGAGAGGTGGTGCAGGCCGTGCCCCTTTTTACACCTCTCTGCAATGGCGCTTACTGGACGTACCTAGTGGGCTATTTTGCCCCTAGGGATCCTCAGGATTCAAGGGGACTTAATCTCCCAACTTAAAAAACGGCCACAGGGCATGTTTACACAGTGGGGAAGGAAGGGGACGGGCCTGAGGTGACGTGTGCAAACACGCCCTATGGTGCATTTTAAGTTGGGGAAATAATTCCCCTTCAATCCTGAGGGCTCCTGGGGGCTAACTAGCCCACCAGGTGCTTCCAGTAAGTGCCACTGAGCTGCGTTGCAGAGCGGTGGTCCAGGCCGTGCCACTTTTTACACCTCTCTGCGACGCAGCTCTGTGGCGCATACTGGAGGTACCTAGTGGGCTAGTTGGACCCTAAGGACCCTCAGGATTCAAATTCTCCCAACTAAAAATGGCCACAGGGCGTGTTTACACAGTGGTGAAGGGAGGGGACGGGGCCTAAGTTAACGTGTGCAAACAAGCCCTGTGGTGCGTTTTAAGTTGGGGAAATAATTCCCCTTCAATCCTGAGGGCCCCTGGGGGCTAACTAGCCGACCAGGTGCTTCCAGTAAGCGCCACTGAGCTGCGTTGCAGAGAGGTGGTCCAGGCCGTGCCACTTTTTACACCTCTCTGCAACGCAGCTCTGTGGCGCATACTGGAGGTCCCTAGTGGGCTAGTTGGTCCCTAGGGACCCTCAGGATTCAAATGAACTTAATCTCCCAACTAAAATCGGCCACAGGGCGTGTTTACACAGTGGTGAAGGGAGGGGACGGGGCCTGAGTTAACGTGTGCAAACAAGCCCTGTGGCGCGTTTTAAGTTGGGGAAATAATTCCCCTTCAATCCTGAGGGACCCTGGGGGCCAACTAGCCCACCAGGTGCTTCCAGTAAGCGCCACTGAGCTGCGTTGCAGAGAGGTGGTCTAGGCCGTGCCCCTTTTTACATCTCTCTGCAACACAGCTCTGTGGCGCTTACTGGAGGTACCTAGTGGTCTAGTTGGACCCTAGGGACCCTCAGGATTCAAGGGGACTTAATCTCCCAACTTAAAACGGCCACAGGGTGTGTTTACACAGTGGGGAAGTGAGGGGACGGGGCCTGAGGTGACGTGTGCAAACACGCCCTGTGGCGCATTTTAAGAGGTAGTTTTAATCCCCTGCCCTATTATATACTAGGGGCTTACAGAGGAGGTCATGCTGATCACAGGGGGACCCCAACGCATAGTGTTCCCTAGTGTATGTAGGTGTTTTCACTGTATTCTGAGTGTCTTTTAACATAGCACTGGCTCTAGGACTGGTTAGTCAGACTCAGTTACCACCAGTATCCGTCTGAAAAGTTGAGGGTACAGGATGATTTTGCAACAAGGCTTTTTTCTGCTCTTCTGTTCGTTCTTTCTGCACGTTATCCTTCTTCCTGCACTTTTCTTCGTCTTTGAGGACTTCTGTTGCTTCTTTCTGCATTTCTTTTTTTTCTTTCTGTGCGTTTTTTCTTCTTTCTTCACATGTCCTATCTCTGTAGGCATAGTTAGAAATTAGCATTTAAAAAACCTTTGAAATTCACTGAAAAAACCCTAGGTTTCAGGCACGTTATATTTAGGAATTAACATTTAAAAAACCTTAGAAATTCACTGAAAAAACCATAGGTTTCAGGGCGTTATAGTTAGCTGGACTTTTCACTCGTACAAAACCATTGAAATTCCCCCGTTATAGTTAGTTCAGCTAACTATAACTCGCGCGCCCGCAATGCACTGCTGATGACGTCACATATTACAGCACTCATGACATGGTCAGTGACATCACTCATGACATCACTCATGACATCTCAAATGACATCACTAATGACATCACTGATGACATCATCCTTGTGATAGAGTGGCAGACCTCCTCTTCCCCTAATATAACCTTTGATACACACATTCAAAAATAGAAACTACAATGTTCCAAACAATGGACATACCAATACCAGTTACAACAACCTATTCAGTAATTCTAAGATCCACATACACATCCGCTCATTCACCAACAGTCCTATACAGTCACTCATACATGTACTCACTCATCATATGTACTCACACACCTATACATCCTGTTACACAACGCCACTCATCCATAGAGTTACTCACACACATAGTCACTCATGCTAATAAAGAATCAAACATCCATTTACTTGCATATACAGTTATACACACACCACCACACCTACTTCTACAGAAACTTACACATACTTAGTCTTTTAAACAATCACTTATAGAAACACATACTTATTCATACAGGAACTCTTTCAATCTCTCACTCTCACATATACTCACTTATATACACCAATAGTCACATATACTAGTTTAAAACATATGTAGTTACTCATAAAGATACTATTGAGACAGTCTATCACTCACTAACACACCCATGCACACACTCATCCACCCATACAGTCCTGCACATATGCTGTCTTCAACACATACAAACAGCGAGTCACTCATTCATGCACCTATGCACTACGTAATACCCCCACCAAACCATACAGACACTTAGACACTCATACTGATACTCAAAAAACCAACTAATAACCTATATAGACACACATGTAGCTACTCACCAACCCATGCAGCCACTTATACACAAAGTGATTGACTGATACAGATATTTACACATTTAAACATTACTCACTAAGCCATGTATTCACTAAGATACACTTAATCAGTAGTTATACAATCAATTTTCAAAAACAAATCTTCCATTTAGACACTTATATACCCATTTATTCTTCCATCGACCTTGAGATATACATATATAAAACATATGTAATTTTCAGAAAAACACACATTCACTGGATGATGTCATCAGTGATATCATTTGAGATGTCATCAGTGATGTCATGAGTGATGTCACTGACCATGTCATGAGTGATGTAATATGTGACATCATCAGCAGTGCATTGCGGGCGCGCGAGTTATAGTTAGCTGAACTAACTATAACGAGGGAATTTCAATGGTTTTGTACGAGTGAAAAGTCCAGCTAACTATAACCCCCCTGAAACCTATGGTTTTTTCAGTGAATATATATATGTATAACACACTTGGTAAATTCAACTTTTAAATGCATGGCTAATAATATAAAATACAAGCAGCAAATAATAAGAGATAAAGCTCAAGAAAATATACTGGGCGTCCTGCAAGAGATCAGTGAGATATATATACACTAAATACTTTAAATGATTACTTTGGATGTGCACTTTGAGTCACTCACACATCACAAAGAAAACACCTTAAATGACCACAGCCACTAGAACCATGCATCACAATGGTACTAGTCAGAAACAAATCACCTTACCTGATAGTTCACTCAACATCCTTGCCAACTCATGCTGGAGAAGCCTGTAACAGCCAGGCAATGGACTCACGATCAGGACTCAAATCCAGATTCTTGTGACAGTACGTCTACTCTACAAATGAACTCCCAAGCTGGCTGTCAACAACTCTCAGCTTTATAGTCTCAAAACACACTAGAAGGATCGAGAGTCTTTTTCTCTGTACCAAGAAACTTACTGGAACTGGCCAGTTTTCAGGCAAGCATTCTACGTCAAGAAGGAGTTCCCACGTTCCCTCTACATTCTCACATGTTCCAGCCTTTATCTTGATGAAGTTTACGAAAGCCTTCCAAGGTACATTAAACAATCTCTCCCAAAACAAACCTTGAACGTGATTAACCCTGACAACTTGCAAGCCTGTGTATGCCCGCAGAAAAGCTCAAGCAAGGCAGAGTCAGAAATCATGATGACATGAGGTCATGTCAAAGCCAATAGTAAGAACTTCATAATACTTCCCAATGTACAACACAAAGCACATTTTTGCACCACTGTCTATAGAATGACATACTTGACCTCAGAATATACAACATAGGGCACATTTGTGCCCCACTGCTTATAGAATCATATACTTCATCTCCCAATGTACAACACAGTGCACATTTGTGCACCACTGCTCATAAAACTGCACTTAGAGACTAAAAAGTACATTCCACACCTCTATCTCTCATGCTTTCAAATGCACATTCCACATGTCCTGTTCTTGGCAAGGCTGTTCTACTGTGACAGCTCCCAACTATGAGAATAAATCTTCAAGAGAAACAAGGCATATGCAGGATGTCGTACATTCAGGCTTGGAAAAAATAACACTCCAAAGTCAATTAAAATGATGGTAGTCAAAGGTCATCACGTGGTGTCAGACCATAAGAGTGCCTCTAGCACTACACCCTGGGACGCCTAGGGGAGACCCTGGGGTACCAAATTGTAGTTTATCAATTTTTAAGTGCCCCAAACACCAAAGTCGGGTTTGGGCACAATTTGCATTTTAAAAGCAGTTCTGCAACATGGGCTGCTTTTCAACTGACCTCAGGCTTCAACAGTGCACACATGCAATTGCAGAAAGGGCTGTTGGCCTCTAAATTGCCATGCCCTATTATATACTAGGGGCGTAAAGGCAGTTTCAATCCCCCTGCCCTATTATGTACAAAGGCCTTATAGGGGAGGTCATGCCAATCATAGGGGTACCCTAACCCATTGTGTACCCTAGGGTATGTAGGTGTTTTCAAATTATATTCCAGGTGTCTCTTTCAGCAAAGCACTGGCCCTGGTCCTGGCTAGGCAGAGCCCAGGGTCAGTCAGAGTCAGTTACCACCAGCACCAGTCAGCAAAAAAGCTGGGGGTGCCCAGGGCACTGGTTGACTGTGCAACATTCACACTGCAAGCCCCACATCAACAGCATCCTCGACGACTACGCATGACCTCGCATCTCTGCTTCGCAGCTCCTAGGAATTGCCGCAGTGAGATGCATCCTCTGCACAGGATACTGCATCCAGGATTTAAGGTACTTTTGATTACTGGGTTTAACTGAGTCCCTGTAGTTGGCCTGTCTTACATTGCAGTCAGCCCGAACTTGTGACTTTGTCCCAGTTCTGTGCGACCAGATAACTACAGTTAGTGTTTTTTGCTTTTTGGCGCTATTTTCACTTAAATCTTTAAAATTGCATATCTCCGGTTCTACTGATGACATTTTTTACGCTTTTGTCTTAAATTATTTATTACATTTTACATTATGTTTCTAAAATGATGGGGATTCCTCTTGTGTTTTCACTTTATTACTGTTTGAAATTCTGCATAATACTTGACACATTCCTCTCAGTTAAGCCTGACTGCTCTTTGCCGAGCTGCCAGAGGCATGAGCACAGGTTAATTTGGGTTTTTTGCTTGTGCCTCACTCTGACAAGGATTGCGGTTGCTGTGCGAGAAGGGTTTAATCCCCTCTCGAACTGTAACCCAATTTCTTACAAGGGTTGGCTATGTTGTTTTACTGTATTTTTATGAAAAGGTCCTCCTCTTTGTATCACTACAGACCTGTTTCTTTCATTGTATCTTTGCTCACTTTTATCATGTTCTCGAACAACTTGAGCAATTTCTTTGATATGGAGACAGGGCCAGATAGGAAACGAAAATCTCCTCTAGTAAAAATGTTCAAACCAGCTCCACACTGCAGGAGGCCATGGCTACTAGAATGTCTTAGACCTGGTTGGGTCATAGCAGCCAATCTTGCTCCGAAACCAGCTATGAAAATGTTAGCTTTACAAAATGGCCAGTCTGTAATTGGAAACTACGGGGCAGATTTACAAGCCCCTTGTGCCACTTTTGCGTCATTTTCCCCATGTTGAAAATGACGCAAAAGTGGTGCAAGGGGCTTGTAAATCTGCCCCTACATGTATAAGAAGGTGCAAAATACATGTCAGAAAACGTTGTGGGGCCTGGGTCACAAACCCAATGTGTGAATCCTCTCTAGTTTCCTAATAACACAAGCAGTTAGGTCAAAATAAAAAATAAAACAAATTCTGGGACACATTTGAAAACAATACCAGCATAAGGCGCTACCTAGCGGTTGCTAAGTTTGCCTTCCTCACTATAAACAGCTTTAATGACATTAATGCATTTAGTATTGGCAGAATGGGGCCTTGAAACTATTGGGCCCTGGGGCAAACAGCCCTCACTGGTCGCCCTTGTGACAGCCCTCACCCATAAGGACCTATGAACTTTAACTCAGCCACCAGCAATTGAACTGTGTATTGTATTTTTAAGCTGTAGAGCACATCATCATTTTTTGTGTCATAGTTCGAGTAAAACTGGTTATTTAAAGATGGCATGCTGATCAGCAAGCATGCCTCAAACACTTATAAATAAATGCTTGGTGTACTACACCATTTATTAAAACCAACAAGTGACTTGCTGTAGAAGAAAAATCTAATTAATTACCCTTGTATTTGTGCTATACAACCCCCGAAAGCTGAAACAGCTGGACACCAAGTTCAGATCTTCAATATTTGCTCTACCCTTGATCTTTCCAACGTTCCCAGCACAGTAGGTGGTCTTGCATAATTAAGAAGACACCAAGCTGGTTGCCTCATGACACAGTTTATGAGAAAAGCAACAGATCACACACAGCTAAAGTCACCAAAAGACTGCAATTAATTCGGTAGTATCTCTTCAGGAAAAACGTATATTGAACTGATTAACAAGCTGTTTTTCATACACATTAAGCGCCACACTTAGCCAGCAGCTAGAGCATATATTTGCTGAAGTACATAATGGAGATTTTTTATGCATGCAAAACAGTAACAGAAGATCAGCACAAACTGAACTAGCTGTTAAACATAAGTATCATTTATAGAATTTGAAAATTAGGAGACACGTGACGAGGAAGCCAATTCAACTGCTATGTGGATATTAATAATGTGGATTTTTATTGCCAGATTCCTAATTTTAAAATGGGCACAGATGTTTTAAAGCAACCTGCAGATATTGTTTTTAAATTAGTACAGACTTTCTTTTTCAGATCAGCGACACAGAGTGCATGTAGTGAAGCAGTGTGAAGCATTTACACAAAGAAAGGGTGACCGGCTTGAGCCAGGTAACAGGAGCAGCAGCGGCAGCTGTCTAATTAGGCCAGCAGCCATGATGACACAAGTAATTTACATGAACAGCGTCTCTCTTGAGCATCACAGGGCAAAAACAGTGTCAGGAAGAGGTCTCGCTTCATTCACTCAAAACCAAGAAGCAGGGGTGTAAGGCAGGCTCCTGCAGCCTTTGTGGCACAGAGGGCCCCCAACCTTTCAAGGGGCCCCTAAACCTTCAGGGCACCCCATTCAGCCAAAGACCAATGTACATCTGTTAGATTTGGGAGTTTCGTGGCCCCTCATCACATTCTGCAAGGAGGCCTCATACTTTTGTGTTACACCACTGCCAAGAAGTGTGTACAATTTGGTCCTTATCAGAATTTGATTGGACTTATTTACAAGAAAGTAACGCAGTGCGGTGCTGCAAACCATTTTGCTGCGCAGTGCTGCGTTACTTTCAAAAATGGGGTAACCCAAAAGTCAAGGACCTGGGTGTAAACTCAGTACAAAAAACAATGGTCCTGGACCAATTATTCATATAACGTAAAGATCCTCTTCAATTAAATCATTCTCCAATTGAGAGCTAATTAAAACAGAAATAATTTGGAATAGCTCATGATATCCAATATAACATAGTAACAGAGAAAAAGTGCAACATCCAACTCTTAAATCACCATATATTTATTACAAAAATTCTTATATTCATTAGTATTTGGCACATGGTTGCTCCAGAGGGAACGTGCATGAAGTAAAGGTGCTAAGGAAAAAGTAAATGATGAGGGAGTGGTATGAAGGACAGTAGAAAGAACATTAATATACTTTACAATGAAAACGGTTGTCAATCACCGTTTAGAGCAAGCCTGGTCACGGTAATAATATCACCAAACATTTGAATATTTTACAACCAGAAATAAATTCTTGACAAAGCACGTTAAAGGGTTACGTGTCCCAGGCTTTCCAGAAAGGGGCGTCGACGTTTCGACCCGTCTAATGGTACAGAGGTAATTTGAACCCTTGACCGTGCGGGTCTTCTTCAGGACAGGGGAGGGGTGGGGCAACCTGACGTGGTCCTCGACTGTGTGTCAAGAATTAAGAAGGGAGGATGTGATAAGGATGTTGCATGGTAGAATTTACTACTGTTGGACATCAACAGGTGAAGAATTTGGCTTACCTGGTCTAAGTCCAGGTGTCCTATTCCGATTGGTTATATGTAAGGGACGATTCGCATACATGTAGTGCTGTCGTCGTATGATCAACAACTGTCAAGCTAAAATGAGCAAAATTGGAAGTTAGGGGAAGGGGGTTGGGTGGGCCCTGGAAGACATATCCAAACTGCAAGGACAGTGTGCGTATCGTAAAGATTACCTGCAGTCGTCATGGTCAATCAATTCTGCAATGTCATGGACTTGAACGCTGAGATCAATTAATCGTCTCGCGTGCAGTTAGTTCCACCGAACTGTAAGGGAACAGATGAAGGATATATGAGGACGAAGTCCCGTGATGCCCAGGGTCATAGAATGAAAACGGGGGGGGGGGGGTTTCGCAGGGAGTTTACCTCGGTTCGTGTGGTTCCGCGCTTCACGTCGCGTCTCGCCAAGAGGAACCTGGAGCGCGTTCACCGTGGTGTTCTTAAGGGAATCACCGGGGAGAATGATTTAATTGAAGAGGATCTTTACGTTATATGAATAATTGGTCCAGGACCATTGTTTTTTGTACTGCGTTACTTTCAAAGCACAGGGGAAGTGTCATATTTACAACAATATAACAGATCTCTGCGCTCTCCCCTGTGCTGATGAATATTTTGGCTACCCTGCGCCAACGCAGGTGCCTGTGTTACGGTGATGATTGTCACAAGAGGTGTTTTCCTCTTTCTATGCGTGCTGCAGAACGCAGCATGCATAGAAAGAGGAAAAAACGAGAAGAAATAAAGTATTTCTCCTCGTCGCGCCTCCCTGCGCCTCCCTTGACGCATTCCCAGGTTTACAAAACATTGTTAATCTGGGAATGCGGCAGAATCCAAGGATGTAACGTGGAAACACCCACAGAACCACTCATGGCACGCCCCTTTCACGCAAAGTGCTGCATTAAAAGGTGCCGTATTTACAAGGCCACGAAAAAGCCACTCAGGGTGGCTTACGTGGCCTTGTAAATATGGAGCACCAAACTGCGCCACCGATGCGTCAAAAAAAGTGATGCATCGGCGGTGCAAAGGGCTTGTAAATATGCCTGATGTATTTACTGCACCACATAAATATTGTACCCCAGCGTATCGACATGTACCGGGCGCCTGTAAATACCTCAGCCTTTAACCCCAGCCTTTACTTAGGGCATCAGTCAAAGGTCCAGGGTTAAAAACGTCTGAAAATGCATCTCTTCCATCTCCATCTGAACTTAATTAGGACACAGATTTAATATTATTTAGGGCGGCTGCTCATATCAAACTAAGTGGTGCTTCATGATGCAAAGAGTTATAAAAGGTAGTGCCAATCAACTTTCTGATTGAAAATATTACATTTATTTTGCTTTGAAAAGTTGTTGCGAGCACAGCACAAAATGGCTTTGTCTGGAAGAGCTTAAATCTCCCTAATTATCAACACAAATTGGGTATAACAGGGAGTGTTATGAGTAAACACCTATAGGTTTTCACCCATAGCTAATTGTACTATTGAATAACGACACCAACAATATTGTGGTACACTAATACCGAGACTAGGATGTTGAGAGACAAAGGGGCATATTTACAAGCCCCTTTTGCCACAGAAACGTCGCTTTTTACGACTTTCCTATGGTGATAGGGGCTTCGCCTTATTTACAAGGCGGCGTTAAGCCACTTGGGGCCATATGTAGGTGGGCTAATACCGGTCGGTAACGGCCGAAAATCGGTAAATTTCCTGTTACCGACCGGTATTTAGCCCTTTGCGATGTAGGAGGCTGGATTTAAGGATTCTATAATTTACCGATTCGGTATTTTAAGGAATCGGTAAATTACCGAATCCTTAAATCCTATGTAGGGAGCACTCAAGTGAGTGCATTTTTGGTTTAAGGATTCGTTATTTACCACCAACTACAACGATAAATACCGAATACCTTTCCACAAGCAATTTTGTGCTTTGTTAAAAGTGCCATGTGGCAGACATACATGCCCTTAGGGCATGTATGTGCGCCACATGTGCACACATGCACGATTCAGGGGTGCAACAGGGTGTCAATGTGACACCCTGCCACCCTTGAATATGCTCCCCCTATTACCGATTCGGTATTTACCGAATCGGTAATAGTGAATGGCTTCCCATTCATACCTATGGACCTCCAGGCCCATAGGAATGAATGGGAATGTATTTTTTATTACCGATTCGGTAAATACCGAATCGGTAATAACGAATATTACTGAATCGGTACAATTTACCGATTGTTTATTTTAAGGAATCGGTAAATTACCGAATCCTTAAATCCTATGTAGGGAGCACTCAAGTGAGTGCATTTTTGGTTTAAGGATTTGTTATTTACCACCAACTACAATGATAAATACCGAATACCTTTCCAAAAGCAATTTTGTGCTTTGTTAAAAGTGCCTTGTGGCAGACATACATGCCCTTAGGGCATGTATGTGCGCCACATGTGCACACATGCACGATTCAGGGGTGCAACAGGGTGTCAATGTGACACCCTGCCACCCTTGAATATGCTCCCCCTATTACCGATTCGGTATTTACTGAATCGGTAATTGTGAATGGCTTCCCATTCATACCTATGGACCTCCAGACCCATAGGAATGAATGGGAATGTATTTCTTATTACCGATTCGGTAAATACCGAATCGGTAATAACGAATATTACCGAATCGGTAAAATTTACCGATTGTTTACCTACATTCTATTTACCGATTCTTAAATACCGAATCGGTAAAATTCGGTATTTAGGAATCGGTAAATAGAAATTACCTTCATATGGCCCTTAATGAGGCCTAAAGCTGCCTCGTAAATAAGACAACCTTCCACGTTATGCTTAGCATGAAAGGGGTGGGCAATGGGTGTTGCTGTGGGGTTCCACCGCAACACCCATTGATTTGACGCTGCCCCCTATTTACAAGGGTGACGTAAATAGGAGGTAGCGCTAAAATTATGACCAGGGAAAACCTGGTCTTAACATGGCGAAACGAGGAGAAATAAAGCATTTCTCCGCGTTTTTGCTGTTACTATGTGGGCTACATTGTGCTGCACACATAGAAACATCAAACCGCCATGAATGATTGCTTATGTGCTGGAAGGTGTCCATACCTGCCCATAAACAATCATTACAATAATGACTATTTGCAACTACTATGTGTGCTGCACAATACAGCACATATAGAAGTTACAATTCACCATTTGTGTTTGTTTATGTGCAAGGGTGCCTGCATTGGCGATAGGCAACTGAATTTAGCGCCTTTGCTGGATGAAATGCAGTTGTGCCCCGTCCTATTGTAAATACAGCGCATACCCGCATTTCTAAAGTGACGTAGCATGGGATTAGCTATTTTAGAGCTAACACGCGCTCCGTCACTTTATTGTAAATATGCCCCAAAATATCAAAAGGCAAGTATAGATTTGCTATTCCTAAATCTACATTTGTGTACATTGAATATATGTGAACTGTGTAGGTACACACGTCGAATTAGGTATGGAATATTTAGATTTACCTGTCTATATATTGTTTTTAATATTATGTCTTTGATATTGGAGATTTGGTATTCAGGAGGAACACCTCCAAAGCTAGATCTACTAAAATATCATGATCCGGCTTTGCAAACAAATCTTGATCAAAATGAAGCAAGGCACAAGCCATCGGCAAGCAGAATCTCATGGCCAATTGTACTTTGAAATATCGAGTAGAAGAATATCAGAGCACACTAATATCATAGCCAAAATATCAATGGACAAAATATCGAAAGATAAGTGCAAATTTGCTATTCTTTTCTACACATCTATGTACCTTGACAATATAAATTGACAAGATACATACACGTGGAGTTAGATATAGAAAACCTATACATACTTACCTTTTGATATTTTGGCCCTTGATATTTTGTCCTCTATATTAGTGTCCCAGGATATTCTGTATTCAATGTTCAGGATCCACAAACAACAGGCTATTCTTCCGCACAAGATTTGGAACCACCATAAAATTACACATTTTATCTTCAGGTAACTGCAGCATCAAATTTGCTTTGAAGAGTGTGCCTTGACTACAATTTTTTTGCAACACACCACTTATCCACTTTTAAGTCATTGTGTAGTGCTCAGTATCACACTGCAACAGCTTTTTCAGCACAAGGATGAGAAAGGCCAACGTTGTTGTCAATATGTGTGAATACATACGGTGCTGCACAATTCTTTATATTCCTGCATCTCAGAGATGCTGATAAAATGTGAGCTAAAGCCTTTTAGGTGTAGCTGTGCTATATAAATAAAATTGAATGAAATACATAGAAAGGGCTCTTCCATAACAACCGGGATAGGAAAATGCCTTTTCAATGCCTGCTTTTCTTTTTCCATAATTTTAGATGTGATTTTGATTTTAGGGCGTCACACTATGGAAAGGGGGCTAATAGTAGGCTAGACCATGACTGAAAAGTAGAGAGTGATATACACAGAGATAATGGCATCTGCCTACATAATGGGGACAAGAGATGTTTGTGAGCTGTGTCTTAAGAACACACATTTGGAATCCAGGACGTGTATAAGACGAACAGTGATCTGACATCAGAACTACTTGCAAAGGCGGATCCTCAGGAGATTGACATGTCACACATAAAGTCCTAGTCTCCCAACTGAGAGCCAGACATTGCTTTATACATATTCTGAGTGCTGACGTCTTTGTGTCCAATTATAGCTGTTTCAGTCTGATCACATCAGTGTGCATGAGGTGAATACATTACTCCTAAATAGCCCAAAAAACGTCTCCTTGTCTGTAATCTTAGTTTTAGACTTGTGAATACCTGAACCTTCTTTCCTAGTCTAAAGGATTACTCAAAGCATATTGTGATTTGAGAGATGAGTCAGGAAGAGAAATTGTAATGTTATTTCCAAATAATAGGATTGACCCTGATTCCCTTCTGATTCTTGTGGTGTCCAGCACCACCACCTTAAGATAGATTCCCGAACATTCTAACCTTAAGACAGATTCTCAGACATTCAAAAAGAGACTGAACAACGCTGGAGTCAGCATACAGCCATGCCTTTGTTAAGTCGCCACTAGCAATGGAACCGAACATGGAAGATGCTGCCTTCAGGAAAGACTGAGCACAGATAGCGTGGCACTGCACTCGGGACTGGATAATTTTGATCATTCAGACTGCTAAAAGGTTGTCAGAGGCAATGTTAATAGAAATTCAAGCCACGGAGAACCATTTCAAGACGACGATAACGGCCTTTAAGAAAAAGCTAGATGAGGTGAATAAGGAAATGGTAGAATATAAAGAAAATCCCACTCAATCTAAGATAAACAAATTCCAGAAAGACCTGAAAAAGTTTTCATATACGAAAACATATCCATATGCGGATCCAGATAATACTCCTGTTAAAAGAACAAAATACGGGGGCCAACACTCGGAGCAAAGCAAGGGACCCCCAAGCAGGACCAAGCTCTCACAGAGTCTAGTGACCAACCTGTCGTCCCATACTCTGACTCAAGCAGAAGAAAACCTACTGAACAAAGGCCTGGGCTTCGTGCCCACCGCACAACTGGATAAATTCAGGCTGCATTGTGAACTAACAGAATTATTTAGAAAGCTCAAGGTGAAAGCATTTTTTGAGAACCATATTCCGGGAGATGAGACAGAGAATACAGGCAATACCAACCTGAGACTCACATCAACGTTCAGTCCACCTCCCAGCACAATACCAGTGGAACTGATTATGATTGAACAAGCAGTCTTTAACGAGGTTAAAAGAACAACGGAGGCAGAGATTTTCAAGAACACCATTGGAGTAGAATTTGCAGCACTAGGGACCCTACGTAACAACAACAATATTGTCATAAAACAAGCTGACAAAGGGGGTGGAGTAGTTCTCCAAAACAAAAAAGATTATCAAGTTGAGTGCTGGCGCCTACTAGATGATCACTACCGACGTCTACAGAGCAATCCCACGAGAGCTTGAAAGAGAAAATCAAACTCCTAGTTGAGAACGCTCAAACCCTGGGAGATATTAGTAAACGTGAAGCTGAGTTCTTGACAGCAGGTGATGCCAAAATTCCCTATTTCTACACACTCCCAAAAACACTTAAAACCTTAGTTTCGGGTATTGGTTCCCTCTTAGAACCCCTTTCTCGCTTCTGCGATTTCTTTCTAAAACCAATAGTTCAAGCTACTTCCACCTACTTGAAGGACACAAAATATCTGTTGAGACAACTGAACTCACTCACCTTTAACCCTGAAACTTCACTGCTGGCCAGTCTTGGCATCGAGAGCCTATACACTAGCCTCCAACAAGACGATACAATGAGGGTTCTAAAACAGCCCTGGAGGCAACAACATGGGAATACAACACCCCAATGTCATGTGTACTAGATTGTGCTAGATTGTGCAGAAATGGCACTGAAACAAAAAAAATGAATTTAAAGGTGACCTGTTCCTACAGACCTACGGCACTTGGATGGGCAGTACTTTCGCCCTGAGTGTGGCAGGTCTGTATGTGTTTGAATTCGAGTAAAAATGCAATCCTCAATTCCAACATGCCATTCAAAGAGAATATTATTTTCTACAAACATTGATGACATCCTTTTGATCTGGGAAGGACAGGAAGAGACCCTTACCCCCTTTCTGAACTGGATCAATGACCATGATAAGAATCTCAAATTCACAAACATTGTGGATAAAAAGAGGATCTCCTTTTTGGATGTGGAAATCACAGCTGAAAATGGCAAACTCAGGACGAAAACATATTTTAAACCTGCAGCAAGAAACTCTCTTCTGCAATTTGATAGATTCCAACCTAGGTCGCTAAGAGAGAACCAGCCTTTTGGTCAATACCTTCGAATTCGGAGGAACTGTAGTGATGTTGAGGATTTTAAAGAGCAAGCATCATCCCTCTCTTCCAAACTGAGAGAACGTGGGTGCCCGGAGAAAATCCTTAGAACTGCCCAAAAACGGGCCAGAAATCAAAACAGGGAGGACCTTTTAGAAGAGACACCAAGGACTGACACTGTGACACCACTTACCTGTGTTACCACCAACAGCACCATTTCCAACCAGGTGTCTAAAATCATTCAAAAACATTGGAAGATCCTACAAACAGGTAAATTAGACTGGGAAAAAACGCTGTTTTCCTACAAGAAAGCGTGAAGTCTGAAAGACAGCTTAGTGTCGACACGACCAAGAATACAAGAACAACAGACCCACATAGTTCTTAATGCATGGGGACTGCCAAATGTCACAGGACATTTCCCTTACGGTAACAGTAGTGTGTGTCACCTGACAAAGGCAGAAAAAACACTCACCCTGGGAAGATGTGGCACCCAACAAAACATACTAATTGCAACCCATGCAATGTGATCTATCTAATTACCTACCCATGTGGACTGCACTGCATCGGCATGACAAGCCGAAAATTAAAGTGAGAGTTTGAGAGCATCGCAGTAACATCAGATGCAGGTGCCGTACCACAAAAATGACCAATCATTTTTTTACCATCGGACATACGACCAATGACCTACATTGGGTGGTCACTGAACAGTTGGACAAAGGCCTCGCCAACTTACAGAGTCATCTACTTGAGAAAGAGCAGCCGCCTGTCAACCCATAAGCATGGACTGAATGACAACATTCCCTGGAACGTACTCAACAATGGTTAAATACCTGTTCCTCAAATAGCACGTTTTAATTCCCGTACATTTATACCTGATTAGAGTGGTACTACTGCCCCACTTAATCTAGGTCCTGTGATACCTTTGGGTAGGAATTTCTTCCACCCCAGCTATTCTGTCTTGGTTATTTCCCTTTGAAATTTACATCGAATGCACTTAATTAACCCTACCCTTCAATATGCTATAATAATTTTACGAGTCCCTGGTCTGTTTTTTGAGCTCCCTAGACATTCTTACACGTCTCATCGAGTTCATCGGCCCATGTTTTATTTTGTTGTAGGTGGCATTACTGCTACATACTAATTAGGTGCGGGAAACGCCCATCCCCTTTCTTCTTTTGCCACTCATGTTTCTCCTTTAGGCCTAACATGTAGCCATATGGAGGTCTCTGCACTATTTTATATACATAGCGCACTGCTAATTACGGCTGCGGTTATGTGGTCCTATGAAGGGCTCTACATTATTTTTACATACATACCGCATTTCAAAATCACCTTTTTCCTTTTTCCATTTAGCCTCCCTTATGGAGCGTGTCTGACGTCATTGCAACTTATGACGCTAGATTCGACGCACGCTACGCCACTTTTGGCGCGTTCCGGGTTTTGTGCCTTTAAATCGGCACACCTCAATGCTCCTGCACCGCAGGGATCCCGTGCTGGACCAAGTAGGTTACAACTTGGACGGACTACCTTGACAAAGTAAGCTTTTTTATCTCGAATGCGGTTAGGGGTCCCGGGCATTTGCTAACATATGGACCCTGTTTAATTCTTAAACATTTTTTTCATAGTGTGTGACTACATATGTCCGCCCCCGGCCGGGAACAATGTAACTGCATAATTGTTATGCCTTAGTAAGATCCTTTTTCTTTGATGTGACAGTTTTCTCTAGCTTTTTCTTCTTTACTTTTATGGGTTTTCTGGGTTCCATAAGACAATACTAGTGCCTTCTGGGACCTATGGAACCCCCCCCACTATTGATGGGTGAGGAGGCTCTTTCTCTTTATCTTTACTAGGAGTCGGATTTATTTTTGCACATGGTTCATTTGGTTTATCATACGATTGCACTGAGTTTGTGTACTTTAATCCACATTTTACACATGCTCGCCTTTGAGGCAATTATTGGGAATCTATTTGTTTGGCCTGCACTTGACTATGGGAATATGGGCAGGATCGAACAGAGCAATTGAGGTTTATTTGTCTCACTGACCATTATTGACTCAGGATACTCTAATATTGAATGTTTTTCATGCTCTGCTTTGTTTTTTCAGAAGTTAAACTTGTCGGTGTGAACCGTAAGTGCGGCAATAACCTTGCACTCACAGCACACCTTAGTGTGTGATGATATTTCACGTGGCCTCCTAATCTGGCCCCACTCCACTTCCTGCTCCTGATGAAAGCCTTTTGAGTGTATTGTTAGTCTGAAACATGTAGACCACAACCACTATTTTGGATATTAAAGATCATAAATTTCTTTAAAGTATCCACCTTTGTTTTTTAAATTTTGTCCAGGGACCTCAAGAATAAAGATGTTCTACCTCGATGGTGGATCCTAGAGGCATTTTTATTCTGCACCTTGATCTCACCCCCTTCACAAAAACCACCTGCTCCGCTGTAATCAGGCATTTTAGCACACCTGGGTTGCATTCGACAGCCCAGGTGGGAACCCAATAAAGAAGCATGCCACCAGCTAGGTTGGTGGGTGAGGGTTCTTTTTAAAACCTAATGGCTTTTCTTCCCATTTTTCCCTGGCACAGTGCTGCAGTGCTTTGAATTCCCCCATATGGTCTGTCCCTTTTGTTGTTCGATTGTTTATCTGGGGATAAGGACGTACCCCTCTATTTCCGCCCTCCCCCTTTGTTTTTTCCTGGCAGCAGCAATGGGACACATTTTGAAATATAGCTGCTGCAACCAAGGGTGTTAAGGAAGGTAGAAGTGGAGTATTTATTATTGATGGCCATAGTTGCTCTGTTGGTTAGATCAAAGATGCTGTTTAAGTCTACAAGCACCATGAAAAGTTCATATACATTTAAAAACATTCGCCTTTTGTCCTTTTAAAATCTTGGCTGTTGCATCCAGGTCTGTAATTAGATAGTTCACTTTTATTCTCATTTGTATATATATTGGACTACTAATCGCTGTAATCTTATACAATCAGATCTTGGATTCTAAAAAGTACCCGATTTATGATCTGCATTAATGTCGGAACCAAAAAAGCAATTTAGACAACAAAATATCTAGTGGGGCTGGATCAAGCCGAGGTCATTCATTCGATTTTTTATTCCAGGGACAGCATAAACCCTCATAGGATAAAAAGAGTCATGTTGTCAGTATCACTTCCATCCATACCCCAACAAGGGTGGCCTTTGGTTGAGATCTAACTGTGAAAAATATTTTGCTCGCCTGTTGGTGGTAAAAATACTTTCAATATAGATAGCCCCGTAGTTTGAACTGGAGGCAGCCAGATTCTAAAGTAACCAGCCAGGTTCAGAACTATCATGGTTCTAAAATAACCTGTAATTATTAGCTGCTGCAACCTAGGAATTAACTGAAAACTGATTTTTTTTTCCTTTAAGTAGATCCTTACATCTTACTTTGACAGTGGACAAACTAGCCAATACAAGCTCATTTTGGTGTAATTTACCTTAACAAGACATGCAACACTCTTTTGTTATTAGATATGGGGTTTGTATTTTGATGGTTTTCTTTCAGAGGCAGACACTTTAACAAGCAATAGTGAATTGCAAAAAAACTGTGTTCTAAATATTTATTAATAAAAGAGCCCCCAGACTTTAATGCCCTGCAAAGAGAGGTGCGTATTACTGTTTGGGTATTACAAATATAAGACCCACACATAGTGACATTTTACATTGGGTTCAAATAATACAGGGCATGATACCTTAATGCACAATGAAGATATCATTTGGGGAAATTTTCATTTCCAATCCATTAATTCTTCCATTCAGATATTGAAATATTGTCAACAGATAGCCAATGGGAGTCATTAAGTTTGGAATGACTTTGGGTGGTGACTCATACACTACCACTGCTTTACTCGCCTTTCTCCTTACTTCCGGTCTTACTAATGCGACATCAGGCATTACCCAAGATTATGTCACCCAGTTGCTTGTATAATAATATATTTACTCTGAATATTCCCTTAAATTTAATAGCATTGCCCACATGGTGTCCCGACTGACGATTTTGGCTGGGAATATTGAGCCCTGAATACCAACAGGACAGAATTATCATTACAACATTGAGGGACAAAATACTGAAAATGTAAGTGCACAGAGGGAGATATGGGTTCACTATTTTTAACTGCACTTCTATGAACTTGAACATTACCAAGATATGTATATGTGGATTTAGGTATAGAAAATGTATAGAAACTTGCCTTTCAATATTTCATCTCTCAATATTGTTGTAATGATATTCTGTCCCTTCAATATTCGTGATTCAGTATTCACAGCCTACACCGACTGATAAGGGACACCATTGCTTCTTAGGCAGAGTAATTTTGTTTCTGACACATTCTTGCCCCTCCTGTATGCTCACCACCCTTCTTTCATACACTATTTGCATCATTACGTCCTAATAAATCCTCTGAGTTCCCTTTGTAATTCACCAGATGCCCCACCCCTCCTTCCCTACTGTAACCCTTGGAGTAAACTACATTGATGAGTTTGTGCCGTCTGACTCACCTACTTGTGTTATGTTTTAAATATGTGAAATAAATCTAATATTGGAAAAACAATACACTAACTTGCACATTTGAAGTTATGTCCACATTTCCCAATGTCCACTCTTTCCCACATGCACATGTCATTTGTCTAGATGATGGCTGCAACATTTGTACATGGTAAGTGATTGGTGTTGTGTGTTACACTTTAACACCACATCATATGCTCTGCATGAGGCTTACATTGTGCACCAGAATATGAAGGAAAGCCCCTAGTAAGTTATTAGCAGTTGGTATCCCTCTGATTGGATACTGGCCCTTGGCTGATACTGCTCTGCCTGCACTGTTCCCACTGCCATATCACATCTACATGGTAGTGTAATGTGGTATATTTGCTGTCCACTTCGCTGTGTGATCCCATCAGCCTCCATTCTGCTGATGACTTCCTTAATGCCTGCAATGGTTTTGATCCTCCACTCTCCTCCACAGGTGACAGGCAGGGTTCAGGGGAACAATCTGTGGACAGGCTGCTTCTTCAGTGTCATGACAGATGGTCATGTAGCCGCTTCTTGAGGCCAATCGATCTCAACTTAATGTCTTCAACTTGTGAGGTCAGAGGTCATAGCATTGACCCTATCAGTCAAGTGCTATCACAATGTGTCATACGCCTTGGGGAACTTTTCCCCATAACATTCTCAAAGAGTTTGGTCTACTTTTGCACCACCTCGGCAATCACGTTGAGCTCCCTCTCAAAAAATATCACCTATCTTGTCCTGATGCTACCTTAGTGTCCAGCTTAACAGCTCCCAGTGTGGAGATAGCTGCAGAAGGAAGATGCTGGTGGTTGAGCTACTCTGTTGACAAAATGGTGCACACTTGTTTGTAGCTCTGTTTGTGCTCTGGAACAAGCTGTAGGGGTTACCTCAGTTTTCCTGTGGTTTCCTGTTAGCTCCTCTCCTCTGAAGTGAGTCTTGCCATGCAGCTGGCAAACTCTCAAATGGCACCATGAATAACAAGTATTTGCAATGCAATAGGTCTCGCATTTACACAAGTTTAAGCAATTGGCAATGTAAATGACAATGCCTTTTATTTATGTTAAAAAAACAAAAATAAAAGGCATTGTCATTTGCAATGTCAATAGCTCAAACTCGCGTAAATGCGAGACCCATTGCATTGCAAATGCTTGTTTTTAATACTTGCTGTGGGACTTAGTGTATTTTTTTTGTGTATTAAATAATATGCCATTAACAGCGTATAGCTAGGTAGATGGATGCTATAAAAATACACCTATTTCCTGAGGATGATTATTTTGTTAGTGGTATTATAGTAAGTGGCGCAAAAACTTTATTGTTGTTTGCTACTGGAATATTGTACACTTGTTGAGCTGGAGGCATTAGCAATATAAGTTTTACCAAATGCAAAGATAATGTTTATACATTGCAAACTGTGAAGCATGTAATGTAAGTAAGATATTAATGCAGGTATGCAAGTTTGTTGTTATGCAACTGTGCATGAAAATTATGTAGTTGCAATTGCATGCAAAATGTACCGAAATATGTTTTGTATCGTCGTAAAGCTTTGGTCAATATCTGTTGCCAAATATTATTTGCATTTATTGTGCAGAATAGAGAATGTTTATATTAGTTTGAGTAAATGGGCGTAGGGGTAAAAAGGTCGGCACATGTCAAGTGAGACTGGCATGGTGAAACAAAGGAGTTGTTATGTGCAAGTAAGAATTTATTTTTATTGTTCGGCATGTTAAAAAGTGTCGTTTTTGTTTCTTTGGGGAAGGAGATTATTATTAGTGTATGCTTTTAAGTGTTTAGTTGTTTATAGGTAGGTAGCACAAAAAAAGGGGTAGGAAAGTTAAGGGTTCAGTAGTGCAAGAAGAGAAATGGTATGGGGTATTGAGGAGTTGGCATCGACAAAAAAAGGCTGGAAAGTAATAAAGATTATGAAGACTGGAATTACATCTAGAAACAGTGATGTACACACAGAGGCAGAAACGCACACGCATACACTGATGCACACAAAAATACAGTGACGTACACATAGAGATAGAGGCCCTTACACAGAGTCAGAGACGCACATACAGAGGCGCACACAAAAAGACAATGGTGCACACACAGAGACAGTGACGCACACACAGAGACAAACGAACACACCTAGAGACAGAAAGGCACACAGTGCGACAGGGAAGCACAAACAGAGACAGAGGGCACACACAAAGACAGTTAAAAAAGACAAAGATAAAGAAGCTCACAAAAACAGTGATACACAAACACAACTAGATGCAAACATAGAGACAGTGATCCACATGCTAAGACAGTCATGTACACAGAGAGTCAGTAATGCACATACAGAGACAGTGATGCACACACTGAGACGGAAACGAAACACAAAGACAGTGAGGCACATACAGAGACAGTAATACACAGACTGAGACGCAGAGACAGAGACACACACACTAAAACAGAGATGGCCATACAAAGACGCTTACACAGAGATACAGAGACAGTAATGCACAGACAGAGTAGCCAAGAAGCTTTATATTCTTTGTACTAAATTGTTAAGCACGCTATCAGTTGAGCTCTGGAATGGCCAAAGTGCAAGGCAAAAGTTTATTGAGGGACAAATACAAACCAACAAAATTTGCGTCTAAGATTGTAGACATTATTACTACCACTTAGTAAAGTATATTTTTCATTAAAATGTAGACCATATAGTGTATGTTTTTTAAACTTGCACCCAGTGTATCTAAGCAATAATTGTATGTGTTTTATTAGACATTTTATAATATAAACCTTACTATTTATCTCCTGCTGGGTATATTGCAACGTGTAAGGCGGCTGGCAGCAGTGTATGTGTTTGCATGCCATATTATTGCATTAGCATGTGGGGGCCCCTAGCCCACAGCCAGGTTTGTAGGAATCATTTCTTGCTCGTGCTGAGACTTGTGTTTCTTTCCTTTTTAACGTTCAATTGAAATATGGCAGGAAGGCGGGAGAGAGCAGACAGGCATACCTGACAGCTGGTGTTGTTAGATTATGCATAACTAAAATGAGATTGTTTTTAAGAGCTAAGTCTATTAACATTTGTCTGGCTTAGCCCCCTGGACGGCACCATTGCCTCCACGTGCTCCCCATATGTTCTTTTGCAATGAACAATTCACAATTGGTGGCACAGAAAAGTTAAAGCGTAGCTTCATGCAGCGGGTTTCTAGCTTTTGTGCAAATTTGTGGCTTAGTTCATCAGTAACTATTTGCTTTTAAGAGTGATGTGAAAGGGCTCTTTCATCCCAGAGCTGCAGACTGTTCCTGATTGCTGCAAATTTATGTGTGCTGGCTGGGAGCTAATATCCAGACGTACCTGGTGGCAAGGAGACCCATTATCACCCGACCGAGTGTTGGAGAGCCACACCCCCTTGCCACCTCCTCGCGCCCTGTCTGCCAGCTGCATGCACCTTGTTTCACTGCCAGCTGAGCCAAGGATGGCTGGAGTTCACTCCCGTTTGCTATCAGCTTGGCATTCAATGTGCTTGCGTGTTTTTTTCTTTCATTCCATCCATTTATAGGAAGGCAATTGTTGGGAAACATCACGTCTTAGCTCTCGTGCATCGATGAATGGGGCCTCCAGCAATGCGGTGCTACCTTTGCGCAGCGCTGCACTGCACTATGGAACGCGCCGGTATATTGTCTTGCATTAGGGGGTTAATAAAGCACGGTGCAAAGATTCTGTTGGCACAGCTCCCTACAAATCAAAATTAATGTTGTGGGACGGAGCGCGGTCCAGCTCATTGGACAAGGAATTGAAAGAAGGAATGGAGGCGTGCATCAGACTGAAGCACTTCGTGCCCGCTTTTGCGCGTCTAGGCACTGAAACTGCAACTTTGTGCTAAATGAGCTTGTTTCAATACCATGAAGAGTGACACAGTGGGAGTTGGCCCCACCGCACCCCAATGCCAACAGCTAACCCCAGAGAGTGGGACCTAGACCTAGCTGCCACAGTTTCCACTTTGCATAAGTGGCGGTACCTGATGAGATCAAAGAATAAAGGAAATAAGCATCTTGTGTCGTGACAAAAAGTACCAGTCAGAGCGATGTCAGAAGACACAGACTCGCCCTTAAAATAAGAATGTCACTCTCGCCCTCAGCTGTGATTAATGTGTAAAAAGATGACTAGCACAGAACACTTGGTTGCTGAGGTGACAGTGGCGTTCTTCGGAAACCGCTGCTTAGTTAAGATGTAGTCAATGTTGAGTAAAGATGATGTACTCGAGTTGGGTAAACTTAGAAATAAGTTTATTTCCAATGAAGAAATAAAGGAAGCACCAGCGGTTACACGTCTTCAAGCTCCGGCTGGTTTTCCTCAACTGCCAACTCTTGATTCTTGGACCCGATCAGGTGTTCTAATCTAGAACATCCTGATCGTGCCAAGAACCAAGAGTTCATAACACAACACCACATGAACTCGTGCTTGCAAGCACGAGACAAAACACTACAATGAACATAACACATCTTCCTCCCTTAAATAAAAACAAAAAAAAACACATTTCCATGAAAAAAATAATAAATAAATAAATAAATAAAAAAAACTTAAAAAACAATTTTGTTTTTGATAAAGGAAACAAAGTCAGACATCCAACCAGGTTTCCTTGTTTGACGTTTTCTTGAATCTACATTAAGATCCAACTCTTTTGGAACATTGACACTACTGCTGGAACAATCAACAAAATCATCCTCATCACATACATTAAAAGACTCAGGTTCTTCTTCAAGATTTAAATATACACTCTTATCACCTTTTAAAACAGCAATTCTGCTAAGGTTCCAAACTTTATCGTTAGTAAGCCTAACAGAATTTTTAAGAACTTCTTTTATTTCAAAAGGACCCATAAATTGACTTTCCCCTTTCTTGACTTTCCACGGTTTTTAAACTTTAACCAACATTCCTACACTGACAATCGGGTCATGCGGAGAACCCTTCTTCCTGTCAAATTGTTCTTTACTGACAGCACGATTCATGATGAGATTTTCTTTCACTGATTCTAAATTCACATCTGATTTGGTAGAAGGAGCCAACCAAGCAGGGTTACTTTTAGTTCTAGGAAGTCTTCCTCTCATAATCTCAAATGGTGAATAACCAGTCATAGCATTTGTAGACGTTCTATACATCCACACTGTTTTAAAAATCTGTAGCTCCCACTTGTCATTATTAATTCCCGTGGCTTGAATAGCACTCTTGAGAACTCTGTTGAATCTCTCTATTACACCATTACCACTGGGATTGTATAAAGAAGTGGTACAATGAATTATACCCACTCTTTTGAAATACTCTTTTGCCTTGTTAGAAAGAAACTGGACACCATTATCAGTAATTAAGCGTACCGGTAACCCTTCCTCTGTGAAAGTTTCATCCAAAAAAGAAAGTACTGCATCAGTGTCTACCTTACCCACAATTTTAATTGCTGGCCATTTAGAAAAAACATCAATGGTGGCAAGAACATATTTTTGATTGGGACCTACAGGACCCAATATATCCATGGCGATGCCACGGAAAATCAGGAAAGGTATGCTCACTAAGATTAGGTTTGAGGGTAATCAATGTTTTATCAGCATTGGCACACATGATGCAATCCCTGACACTACGTTCTATGAACATGTCCATTCCGGGCCACCAAAAATTTTTTTTGACTCTTTGTTTTGTTCTCACAATACCACAATGACCCTCATGACCATGTGACACAATATCTTGTCGCAACCTAACTGGAGGAATGGCACGATCATTTCTTTTAAGAATACCATCAGCTACTAAAAGTTCATCCTTGATTTCCCAAAAACCCCTTAATTCAGTACTGATGTTCTTTTTATTAGGCCACCCTTCTAAAATGTGCTTCTCCACGTCTTTTAAAACTAGATCATTATTAAACTCCTTAAACCAAACATCACGATCAATAGGTGCAGACTCTTCATCATGAAGTAGAGCAACATGGAAATCATCCCACTCATTGTGGGTACATTCCTTAAGTGGTAAAGGCATCCTAGATAAAAAATCAGCAGTAACATTTTCTTTGCCAGGCACATAAACTATCTTATAAATGAAATCCTGAAGACGCATAGACATACGTGCTATGCGTGCAGAAGCTTTCAACATGCCCTCTGTGGTCAATAACCGTACCAAAGGTTTGTGGTCGCTCCTGATTAAACACTCCTTACCCCACACGAACACCCTGAAGTGCTCAAGCGCCCAAACACAAGCTAAGGTTTCCCTTTCTATAGTGGAATACTTTTCTTCTGCAGGAGTAAGCGCCCTGGATGCATGGGCAATTATGCATTCTTTACCAGAATCTAATCTTTGAGCAAGAACTGCTCCCAAACCTCTTGCACTAGCATCTGTGGTGATAATGCAAAATAATGACGGATCAAAACTAGAAAGAGCAGTAGCTGAACAAATCGCCTTTTTTACATCTGCAAACTCCGCTTC
The DNA here is from genome assembly GCF_964204655.1 of Triturus cristatus. Classification (NCBI taxonomy): domain Eukaryota; kingdom Metazoa; phylum Chordata; class Amphibia; order Caudata; family Salamandridae; genus Triturus; species Triturus cristatus. The sequence continues at coordinate 258,050,124 of NC_140586.1, forward strand.
GCACTCTTCAGACCACATAAACTTGTTCTTGTCCTTGATCAACTGTCTGATGTTGAACATGCGACAAGAAAAATTTGGCACGTATTTTGAGTAAAACTCGGTAAGACCCAAAAAAGACCTAACATCATCTTTGGATTTGGGATGAGGAGCAGATCGAATAGCTTCAACTAAATCATTTTTTGGTTTAATCCCCTCTTCGCATAACTCATGACCCAGATAGTTCACTGACTTCACGCCAAATTTACATTTTGAATGTTTTATAGTCAGACCATGATCCGAAAGTACTTTGAGTACCTTCTCAAGTGCTGCTAAATGAATCTGAGGATTGCTTCCAAATATAAGAATGTCATCTTGGAAACAAATGGCATTATCACAATTCTTTAAAATATCTTGCATTACCCGTTGGAAAATGGCTGCTGCAGAAGCTAACCCGAAAGGCATTCTGTTGTACCTAAAACACCCAAACGGGGTAATGAAAGCAGTGTAGTCCTTGCTATCCTCATGTAATTCAACTTGGTGATAAGCAGCGGAAAGATCAATTGTTGAGAAAATTTTAGCATTCCTAACAGTGGTTAACATCTCTGAGATGCGAGGTAGAGGAAACTGGTCAATGACAATGTTGTTATTAAGATGGCGGAGGTCAATGCATAACCTAATTTTTCTATTGGCTCGTTTAGCAACGACAATGGGTGAAACCCACTCTGAAGATTCAATCTTTTCAATAATGCCATCTTTCATTAAGGAGTCAAGTTCATTCTTTACTTCTTCGCGAACAGCTAAAGGAATGTTACGTGCTTTGTGAATTTTAGGACATGAATCTTTCTTAAGCTTGATTTCATGTTTGAAGCCAATTAATTTGCCAATGTCAGGCTTAAAAGCATTGGGGAATTTATGAAGTAACAACTCGCTGAGACCATTAACCTCATCAATAACCATGACAGGATTGGAACTGTTTGGGTTTAACATAATGTCCAATTTACCCTGATCATACCAGCTCAAAACAGAAGGTCCTTTTTTTGACACATAAAGCTTAGCAGTGCATTCACGATTCTTAAATCTGAAAACAAGGGTTCTGTATCCTAAGATATCAATTCTCTCACCAGAATAGCCTTCCGGACTTATGTCAGGAGGATTCAAAACGTTACCTAATTTAGGTACAAATTGTGAATTCCAGATCATCTCATTCACAATGGAGTATGGTGAACCAGAATCCGCATACATTTTAGTATCAACACCACCAATAATCATGTCACATATAGGTTTCTTTCTTATGAAAGAACTGTCAATGTTCAATATAGCAAGCTCAGAACCCCTTATATTTAGAACATACGAATTTGCACCACCGCAATCAGAATTAGGTTCTTCATCATCGCTGTCATCAGTTTGACCTATACATTTAACCTTATTATTAGTATTCTTTCTGTTACATGCTTTCATGAAATGACCAATAACCCCACAATTAGAGCATTTCTGTTTAATGGCCGGACAAAATTTGTAGTTGGCCAGGTGAGTTTTACTTGTACACCTAAAACACCTTAAATTATCTTTTTGATCTTCTCTTTTCCCTGTATAGGCACCAGAAGACTTCTTTTTTTTAATATCCTGTGACTTACTATTGGGATTAATTTTAGCAACAACATCATTCTTATTACTGTTAGACTCGCCTTTGACTTGTTTTGCACTTCTGCAAGACATTTCTGATTTCCTCACAATGGCTAATATGCTTTCAAGATTAGAATCACCATTGACCCATAACCTTTCTTGAATAGTGGAATTATTAGCATGCATCACTACTTGGTCCCTAATGAAATCCTCTTGTAAACTTCCAAATTTACAATCTAACGACAAAGTTTTGAGCACGGAAACATAAGAGTCAACAGATTCATTAGAACTCTGTTTCCTTTGAAAAAACTTATACCTAGAAATACCTACACACACTTTAGGTGAAGAATAGCGATCAAAATCTGAAATAGCCTTTTCAAAAACATTCCCGTCACCACTAGACTCAATACTCGGTAGTTCATTGTATGCTTTAAGTCCTTCAGGACCCAGAGAATGTAAGAAAATACCTTTTTTTTCATGAGGTTTCATTTTACCGTTGGCATCTAAAGTATCTATGTAGTTCAAAAAATACCCTTTCCATTCTACCCATGGCATACATGGTGAACCTCCGGCAGGCCAGTACGCTTGCGGGGGAGAAAGAGTATAACCTTGTGCACTCATGCTTTTTTTTTTTAACACAAAAAAAAACGAGCTACACAAAAGAATTTACCTTAAACAATGCCTGAAATAGAAATTCAATTCGAATTATACATTGCCCACAAATCAATTACACATATATTATCACAAAATAGAAATTTGCAGAATGCACCTGAAAGGAAAAGGTTAGAATAGCATAAGAATAATTATGAAAAAATTATATCCACTAGATGGCACACCATCATGTTGAAATAACGAGAAAGTCTTTCTTGAAGAGAAAAAAAACATGTAAAAAAAAACACGGAATCCAAACACAGTTTGATGTGTAGATAGGTGTCACTGAATTACTGTCCGAAGAGACAAATGAAGGACAAGTTTTTTCAAATAACGAAGCAGTCTTGAAAACGCGCTGAAGACTTTGCTCAGAAATTAGTACATTAAACCAGCACAAGAAATCTTCAGGATGATAAAAGAAAAGAAAGAAAAAAAAAAAAAAAACGAAAACAGAAATAGATTGTACCTTTGAAAAATAGATGCCTCGTTCTTGACTTAAACACGGAAATGTGATGACCACAGATGAAATCAAACGTGAATGGGCGTGTTGCGTCGTTGAACGTAAACGTGGGACAGCACACGTCACACGCGCGTCATTTGCCAGCAGGAGAAGACGGAACACTCCACTCGAAGAATCCACTAAGGAATGAGAACGAGATGCCCCGTTGGAATAGGTGAGTGAAGTCGTTGAGTAAAATTTTCAAAAGAACACTTTGACTCCGATGCTTGCAACGGCAAGAACTCCGGAACTTGACAGCTCCTCCGTTAGTCAGCACACCCGTAGTAAATAAAATGACGAATCCAGATGCACTCAGCCAGTTCCTCGCAACAGTTCAAAGGACCTCTTTACACAAACAATTCGAAATCCTTCTGTGATGCATGAAACGAAATCTGGCCACTCGAAGTAAATCCAGCGAAGAAAAAAAATCAAAAAATTGACGAATTAATAACCTTAGAGCAGAACTACGTAATACCACAGATTTTAATCCTCAAATATCCGGGTTAGATTCTTGTAGGTTTTCCTATTCCACGTAGGTTCTTAGAAATAGTGCTTCCTTTAAAAAAAATCGTCGCCAAGTTTGTTGAGTAAAGATGATGTACTCGAGTTGGGTAAACTTAGAAATAAGTTTATTTCCAATGAAGAAATAAAGGAAGCACCAGCGGTTACACGTCTTCAAGCTCCGGCTGGTTTTCCTCAACTGCCAACTCTTGATTCTTGGACCCGATCAGGTGTTCTAATCTAGAACATCCTGATCGTGCCAAGAACCAAGAGTTCATAACACAACACCACATGAACTCGTGCTTGCAAGCACGAGACAAAACACTACAATGAACATAACAGTCAATACCTCAACCCCTGCTAATAATGAGTGGCACTGTGGCGTCAGCAGTGATGTCACAGTTCAGAAGAAGGTCTGAAATGTTAGATGACGGGGAATCTTTGCAAAGCCCACAGGGTTGCAGACTGACACACCGGCGTTATAGAGATGTCCTCAGAGCAGCAATGAACAAACAACTGCAACACGGTCCTCTGTGAAACCCGAAACGCATCACTGTCCTGCCTTTAAGGCTTGAAGCGGAATAGCTGTGAACCAGTGCTTTAAATGGGCTAGCAGGACTTGTGACAAGATGGATGGATGCTTGTTTAACCGCTTGTTTAACCGCAACCCAAAAGTAAACTGTTAACATATTTTATTAGGGTTCACTTTTTCCTTCACATCATGCATTAAAACAAGCACTGAGAGTGGCAAATGTTTGGCTTCTATACAGTAGTCATATTTACACCAAGCTTCACACACACACGACTTGTGACAAGATGGATGGCAGCAGTGAAATCTTCCCTAACACAAAGAATCAGTGCAGGAACGGTGACAGTAGCAAGAGGAACCGGAAATAGTTCTGCCAAACGCGCACACACCACAGGTAGCAAATGCAATGGTGTAAGCTTCCCTCCATTACAGGCCAGTTACAACTCGAGCATCTCTCCCAGAGAGCACAGGTACATACTAAGCAGCAACCGAACCCGAGCTCTAAGCACCAGTGCTTTAAATGGGCTAGCGGGACTTTCTCGTGGACGGCCAGACGAGCCTCTAGAACGGTAAAGAAAAAAATGAAAGAAATTTTGACAGTGGAGGGAGTGGGGGTGCAAATATTAGAAGGGAACGAGAGTGACGTAAGAAAGTAAATGTAAGAAGGAGAAAAAAAGAAAAATGAGCAGCGGGAAGAAAGTAGGCCTGGGCAAAAATTTTGTTCCGTTCGCGGAAATTGCGATAATTTGACATTTTTGCGTTCCGCGGAGAGCGCGAAAATGTCAAAAATTCCGGTTTCCGCAGCTTGGCGATAATTTGTTTCTTGCTCGCGCTGTAAAATGATACATTCTCGCGCGCGCGCGATCGCCTTACCTGAATCCCTGCGTTCGCCGACAAGTTTTCTTGATCCGGTCGCGTTCTCCATGAGATGTTGTATTGTTTTTAGCCATTTGCGCTGTCTCGCGACAGTTCGCGCCCGCAGTGACGTCATGCGTCGCGCGATCACGTCTTTCTTCTCGCGATCATGCACCGCGAGAACAACTCAAAACAAGATGGCCGCGCCCGCAAGCAACCACATGGGTAAGTTGGCGACCCGCAACCATGCAGAAAATCTCGCGAACATGCCGTAAAAAAACTTCCGCATCTTCGCGATATTTCTGCTTGTTTGCGATAATTTTAAACATTCTCGCGATAATTTGCGAAGGTTAACTCCGCAAATTCCGCCCACCTCTAGAAGAAAGGCACGGAGTCTGTGTTCCCTGAATGACATAAAAAACAAGCAATTACTTTCGTTTTCACGGCCGCAGGGCCGTAAAAGTAACGCGGCCGTGAAAACGAAAGTAATAGCGATCGCGATCAAAGCTAAAGTGATCGCGATCGCTTGGACGGGTGCGCTGTGTGGCAAGCACGCGAGTGGTGCGCGCGCAGCAGTGATTGGCGGCTGCGCGCGTGCACGCTTGCGTGCACTCAAGCTTTAGGCCGCAGGCAGCACTGTAAAAATCCCAACTATAAAATGTCTCTCCGAGCCAGCGCAAGCGCTGGGGCTCAGCGAGACCTAAAAATGTGACTTCTGAATTGTGCATATTACTGATAAAATGTGCTAATCTTTGCCCTAAATTTGCATTTATGTGTGATTCCAATTAACAAGTATACCACTTTTAGTATTCCTAGTACTGTGAGAAGTGAATTCTTTGTGTAGTTAAATGTGGTGCATGCAGATTTGTCCAGAATTATCTGTATTACAGCATGCAGTAATTTATGGAGAATAATCTCATCCAACCTAATCTGGGTCATGAAAGGTAAAGTCCCATTGTAGCGTTATCAATTAAAACAAGGGATCTTACATAACTGAATACAATGAGTATCCATTTCTCATAATTGGAAGGGGGATACAGATTGACAGACTAACTACCATGCAAATCCACATGACTACGCATGCAAACGCATGGCAAGACATCTTGGAATGGTTTAATAATTATTCAACAGTAGCCCTCCGTTAATAGAGTGGTGGATGGAGAGCAGGGGGCAAGCAGAAATTGAGGGAGGGATAGCACTTTAAAAATATAGAGCATGGGTGGTAAAGAGGAGAGAGTGTCTGTGAAAGCATGTACTGAGAGAGAGTTAGAGAAAATAATCCCTCATACACTGCAATGTAAGGTCCTGAAGTCAGCAGTGGAACATTACATCACATCCATTAGAAACAGAGTGACACCAAAATGATTCTTGGGCCTGAAATAGACAAGAAAGCCATTTAATCATGCGTAAGAGGCAGAATCATTGCACATTCTAAGTCTATACTGGATCAAATAGGTCAGTACGCCAAGAGAGTAATTTGGCACAAAAATCCTACTGCATCAGCACAGGAATAATTAACTTAGCGAGCCCAAGCAGCTGATGGCTACTGCTGTTTATGAAGACTCAGTACTAGAGATGCGGAGATGAGAGGGTAGGTGTAGGCACACGGTCTGCACCCACTAACTTGGGGCATGTTTGTACACGGCATCTCCACACCAACTGAAGTGGCAATAACCACATAACTCTGGATAGGACCTCGATCCACACACAAAGTTGAACCTCGATCCACACACAAACTAGGTAGCACTCTAGGGGGCACCATATTTGTGTGGCAGAGTTTATCACTATATGTTTTATTGTCCTGAAGAAGAGCCACTAATCCTTAGGACCACTTGTAAGGCGCAAAAAATGTTGACAAACTATTGAGCACACGACCCGAGCTAGGTGTCCAACTCGCAACTATAGGAACCTTTTCCCTCCTAGTCCTCACACACGGACTACCCAGGTTCCTTCAAAAACCTTAAGGGTAGCACCTGCCTGTTGTAGGCCCTTTTATCCCTGATGGGTGGTCCACTTATTAAAGGATTGTCCACGACCTCCCTGTTCAGTTTTAATCTCCAACCACGTTCACTCCTCCATTCATACCTCAGTTGGCCTCATCACACGGCATTTCTCTTAAAAAGATCTCCACCCAAGTGACCTTTCGGGGCACCTGTAGGGCATTGCTGCGCCAGCCCAATAAGGAGCACTGCCATATGATGAAGACATCCCCTTGGGGGTGTATTAGGCCAACGTTAGACAATCACACTGCCTGTCTCTATTATCTTGGTCTGAAAATACCTGTCTGGAAATCATCTTTCTCCTTTCTTAGGAACAGCTGCCCTATTAGTTGAGTCTTCAATTCACCATTAGGAGCATGGACTCTGGACCTTCTAATCCAGCTCTCAGTACCCTCTCCCCTCTGATTCGCAAGGAGGAAAGTTTTTGAAAAGTTAATGCTGTTCATGCTCTGTTGCATTTAGAGCTATTTTCTTAGCCCAAAATGCATTCTCTGGTCCATTCTGGATGCAAGAGTGAATTTTGAAATTCAAAAATAGCGCTAAACATTGGGTTAAGCTCCTTGTGTAATTCTATGTAACCGTGCTGTAATTTCCCGTAATTACATGAGTTACTCCCATCTCTAATAAATAAAGCAATAGGGTTATAATCAGATAAGTTGCAAGGAAAAAAGTAACTGCAACATAAGATGATAATGATTGAGAAATGCAAGGCCTAGTATGGCTTTCAATAAAACATATACGTTCAGAATGTGCAAGATTGCAGTGCATGAAGAGTGCATCCACTGACCTTTGTTAATATTAGTAGACTTAATCCATGGGTCAAGAGTTAAATTGAAATCTCAGTGAAGGATTAATGGACTTTCCCATCTGGCCAACTCTAAGCAAAGTTATTGAAACAAGGATGGGTCAGCTGGGCTGCACAAACTGTTGAAATTCCAAGTGAGGATGCTAATTCCCTGCCCATCTAGGCTACTCAATGGAATATGCATTATTGCTGAAGGTGCTAACTCTTATTAGTGTGCGTTTTCTCTCTTTTTTCACCCTTTGACACCTCCTCCCCATTCTTCACATTCCCACTCAAACACCCTCAAGACCCTAGCACTCCTTGTGCCCCAATCGCTTGATCCTCTCCTAGTAGGCCTGTATGGGTGGAAGACCCAATGAAACCTACCCTACCCTTTTTCAAAGATTGTATAATGGAGTGTTTAGTGAAGACTAAAGAGTCATCCCAAGGAGGGGTAAAATTCAACCCTAATCTCAATATGTTGCAATCTCTAATATTGATATACTATATGATGTGTTTATGTGTGCGCCCCTACTTCCAGCCACTACCCCTCCGTAGGTTTCAAGACATCGAGAAGGAAAAGAAAAAAAGGGGGAGAAAGAAAATCTTTCCCATAGATCAAGAGTTCAAGGTAAGTACATCTCCTTCCATGAATCACCCATTGATCATCAGTTATTGTCAGAGAGTGTGCTGTTAGATTGATTTAACAACATTTGAGCTTTATTAATTCTGTCCATGACCCTGCGATTAATTATCAATTTCAAATTCAGAGTCTGAGTCTGTAATATCTTCCACGTCAGAACCCATGTCGGGGATGTCAGACAGTGAAAAAAAGTCTTTGATAATTGCCTGTGCAGTAACTAGTAAATTTACTTCAGAAGATGCAGTTTGTTTGTCCTAATTAGGTACATTAGTTGGGCCTAGTGGATTTGTTTAGGAGCCATCTTGGGGCTGGGAGCATATTCCTGTTAACCTGTAAAGAGGCAGTGGTGCTCAGGGAGGGTACTGTTCAAGTGTCTGGCAACATTTCACCTTTGTGCTGCGATTACATACAAGTTTATGAATGAACATTGCTCATTCAACTCCACCATACAGGCCCTCTGACAATTTGAGATTTAACTGAGCATTAGATGTCCCATCTTGGTTATCAGTGAGGCTAAAATCAGAATTTTATGGAAAGCTGTTTGCCCAATGTGTGAACCGCAAGGGATAGGAGCTGGCTTTCCAGTGTAACCTCAAGTCCTGGATGCCATCCAGGTGATGAGCCAGCCCTGGCTCTTGATGGAGCACTTAGCAATTTAGGAATGGAATTGAGAATGTATGCTTCGAGCATGATCCCATTATTGGAGGCAGATGCAACACAAAGAGTTCTAGCAGTCAATGGTGGATGAACATGGTGGACTGTGGGGAGTGGGAGGGTTAGTGTATCTTCAATAAATCCTCACGATGTGCATCAGATTATTTTGTGCTGGGCTTGCCATCTATATTTTGTGGCGCTTAACAATCTGTAGTAAGCCAGTCAAGGTTGAGATCAGAGGTGACCAGCTTTTGCTCCTTTGCTAGAAATAAATTTCACAGACTTCAATGCTTTTTTGTCAATTGAGAGACCCCCACTGCCCAAAAACCAACAACCTGCCTTCTCTGTGGCTTTACTACTCTCTCTGTATTTTTTTATTTACAGTTCTTTTCTTATTTTGCATTAATAGCATTTTGTCAGTGCAGCTCCTCTATACCGTACTCCTCTGAACAATTAATGTATCAAATTATCAAAAAGCAATAGTATTTACACACATTTGTTAGTGTTTATGTTTTGCTGATTGGGGTTTTCAATAGGCCTGGGCGGCACTCGAGGAGTTGTGCTCCGCAGAATTCTGCAGAGTTACAAAAAAACTCAGCGAGATTTCATGGAACTGTACGAACTGGCAGAATAACAGTTGTCCAGCTCTTTGTGCTGTTTTTTCACCCCAGTAGTGCATTTCACGCTGAAAATCAGTGCGCATGGGTGTGGCAATTTTGTTTCAACTGCTTTCTCTGCTGTTCTGTGCATGGTTCTGGGTCTATTTTTGAATCTGTTGAATCTGTGCCAATCTTCCCCGTATCCCACTCATCCACCCCTCATTTACTTATTTTTTATCTGTGTCTGTCTTTCTGTGTATGTATTTTATGTATTTTCACTTTTTGTGACTTTTTGTACTTTTGTTTGTTTTCCCTTTTGTTGAGTTTTCACTTCTTTCAGTTCTTCCATTAGGCTTTATGTTGTCCTACTTCTTTTTTTTACCTGGCCCCATGGTAGAACAAGCAGCAAACAGCTGCACTAGTGCCACTAGTCGCACACCCTGTAAGCGCTTCTCAGTGTTGCAGCCATGCCCCATTTTAACTGAGGCATAGGTGGCAGCACTGTTCTTTTGGGTCCAGAGCCACCTCCCCTCCATTCTGACAGCAGGCGGCAGAGCCTGGGGAAGGGTACGCCCTGCGGGAGCGTTGGCTGCTGTGGGAGAGAGTGCATTGGTGCATGCACCTTATAACAGGTGTGCAGCACACCAAACAAAACAGCTGATGCACCAATGGGTGGACATAATCGACACGGAACAGGACCTGCTGTGTTTCAAGGTTGCAGGGCTCAGCATGTAATTATTTTTGTTTTCTAAAAATACTAATATCGTTTTTCAAATAGCATGCTGCTCACACTAAGAGGTAAGTTAAATTTATGTTATGAATAATATCTGAACCAGTTTGAGCTAACCAGGTGCTCAGCACTACCTACTCAGGCGCTTGCTTGGGCTGATAATTTAAAGAAGTGATGTAGACTCCTCTGTCGTATCACTAAGATAGTAGTATATCAGGGAGTAAAAGTTCTTTGTACCTTTCCTTATGCAGCTCATACAGTCCTAATCTCCTAGTGATGTGCAGGATGCATTGAAAAGGAAGACTGAGTCGGCCCATCAAAGTGGGTGGAGAAGGAAAGATCGTTCATTGCAATGCATTAGTAGTTCAAAATGTAGTTTAGGTTTTGGAAATTCGGAATAGGGTTTAAGTTTAGGAAACTAGGAAGAGGGCAATTGGCTATCTGGTTTAGAAAAGTACAATGCTACTGTGTCTGCCTGTAAACATTATTTTTAGAGTTTAACTGTAGCAGTAAACTTTGTTTTATCTTCTGTATTTCTTACATCCGCACCCAAGGGTAGGAGGGCATCATCAGCGCAGGGTGAAGGGGCTGCTAGCGCCACAGCAGGTGGAACCACCAAAACAAACGCCATGGCCACTGCAGATGGTTCTGCTGGCCCCAGTAAGTCCTGTTATTATTATTTCCCTAACTTTTATCTCTTTCCACTAGTAGAATGATTTTGCCTTCTTTATTTTTTCATACTGTCTCCTTTTTGCCAACTTCCTTTACCTAATATTTGTTAAATTTTTCTCATCCTTGCATTATCCTTTTTTTCTATATTTCATATTTCTGTAGCTTTCTTCTACTTTTTTAGTGAGCTTTCCCTCTCCTCTTATATGTTTTGTGGTACTGTACGACTAAGAAAACAGACGTTTAGTACTGTGACAACTGCAGCCCCAAGTAAGCTATTATTCACCGCTCATTTTTGTTGAGCAGGCCTTCTTGCTCATGCTCATGCTCAAACAGTCAAAACAAGAGAGTGGCCATGGTCATGGACCCTCCCCCCCAATGTTGTGTTAACGTTCATTTATACAGTTTAGCAGCAGTTTTCATGACAGTACAGCTTGGCAGGAAAGTAATGAGATCACATTGCACTTGCAAACCAAGATCATATGTCCTTCATTGCCCATTCTGCTCCTTCATTGCACTTCAATGACTCATCATAGCTCTGTCCCTCCATTAAGAGAAAACATTTGTTGGTTGGCTTGACAACCTGGCTTTTCTAAGATGTCAGCCAACAAACCTGCCACAGTGTTAGTTTCAATAGGAGAGACTGTTAGCCGAAATGTAGTGAGGTATTGCTGTTGTAGTTTATAAAAAAATTAACAATTGCTTAGGAGGTGAATCTGGCATCTAAATGGGTAATTGTTTTTCTAGCGGCACAGAACACCAGTCCTGGGGCCAGTGGCAGCACCAGTGTGATGGAGGTGGGCCAGGAGGTTGGAAGCGGAGGAGTCCCAGCAGTGGCAGTGACGAATGGTGGTAAGCCACATTGCTTGCTTATTGACAAATTAATTATACTGTATTTGTTAAGCGAGGCGGATATTCCACCCAGCATCATTACCTCCCTCCCCATGGCATTTCATCACCCATGGGCTAACTGCAGCATTGTTCAATTTTGCACTGTAGTGTTGGATCTGCAATGTGGGTCTCCTTTAGTTAATGGAGCATTATGAAGCTTTCAATGCATTACAAACCGAAAGTAAGATGTTTTTTCCAGTGCCCACTCAGTCACCTCCTGCTAGTACTTAACGTCATTATTCTCTCCTAAGTTCTGACCCAGCCTAACTAAAAATTGAAAAATCCATTCTTGGCATGTGCCACATTTTTCTGGCCAAGTATTTATGTCTATATATTTCATGGCTTCCATGACGGATTTACACTTGGTCAAATTTTTCCTTTTAGTCATTTATCATCTACAGTGACTGACTAAGCAAAAGCTTAGCAGATGATGATCAGTGACACTACACTATAATATAGCAAACCCTCTACCCAGCTTATTCCCTGTAATTTACCTTGCATTAGAGTAACTGTCCTTACTGCCAAGTGAAGGTATTTGTTGAAATAATTTGTGGTGGAGGGTAAGGGCAGGAAGTGCCTGGTGTAGAGTTTGGCAGATGGGATACTCTGTGATGAACGTGCCAAATAAAATATATATCCAGTTCCTTTCCCTGTACTGCAGTGCATCGTTTTTTCCACTGTCTATTTACTGCAGACAGGATATCCACATTATATTTGACGTGTGTGACATAGTATTATTATTCATGTGCCTCTTTGGAGTCAGAGTACAATTCAAAGGCAGTCAGGGAAGAGCAGAGCCATTGAAATTAAAGTAAGATAATAAATAGTGTATTATAGCTGCCCCAGCAGCAAACTGCATAGAGTAGCAGACGCTAGCATGCCTCCATTAATGTTGCACAACAAGAATACTATTGATTGTACTACAAATATACCTTACTCATTAATAAGAGGTAATGTTTTCTTTTTACACACAACATGTCTGTTTAGTTTTTACTATGAAATCATTTAAACAAAAAAAAAACTACTTTTATTTTGGTGGTATTCTGCCTTAAATCCTAGCAGTCAGTGCTTTATGTGTTGCATGTGCAGGGAAAACTTGGTCCTGTGACTAATCACATCAAACACTCCAATGTTCCTAAGGGACCTGCAATGTTCTGCTACTGTGCCACTATATAAACAAGTGTTTGCACTGAGCATTATTTAAAATGTGTCTTTTTTCTTTTTCTTTCTTGATATACCTAGTCTTGCTGGTCCACCATCATGGCAGGAGCTAGCAGACCGGCTGCGGCACCACCGGTTGGAGGTCATCCAGGCTGTATAGCTCTGGCTGGTGGCTTTGGAGGAGGCAGAGTAATGTGCCGCTTACCGCAGTCCCATCGCCAGCCCTGCTAGCAGTCAGGATCCACCACTGCTTTCTTTTGATATAATCTCTTTGGCGGGATGGATTTTTGTTGTGGGTAGAGAGGGCAAGAATTGGGAAGGGCATTTGGGGCAAGGAAGTTGGACGTACTTTGGACATTGGTTGGGGCAATTTATTTATTTGTTTCGGGAGTAGGGTGGGTCTGTTGTAGATGGAGAGGGTGGGTTTATTTGTAAAAAAGAAAATGGGAATTGTTTCTTCATATAATGCAAATCTGTCTTTTGTCTTTGCACTGCTTTTAGCACAGTCTTTTTTTTTTTTAATTGACGAAAAGTTGCCCTCTGACCGGTTACATACTGTACATCGACTTTTCTCTCAAGACTTTCCGTAGCCAATTCTGAATTCCCTTGCCATATAATTATTTGTTTGCGAGGTCACATACTTTACTTATATCCAAACAATATCCAGCTGCCAGATTTGTGACGACACAGACTAGGCCTGTCTTGCTGCTTGAGGATGTTAACTTTTGTCACTTTTGCAGTACTCAGCCACTTATCAAAATGTATACCAGTTAGTTATACCCATGTCCTACTACCCTCTGTAACTATATGGACCACTGGGGGGTATACCTATGACTACAACATACATAAAAAAAATATTAATCTTCAGTAGAAGTTATTAACTAAACTAGTTCACTTTACTTCTTAGTTCTCTTACCGGAATAGATGAAGCAAAGGCTGCTATCTCTCTCAATCTTCCAAAACCTTATTGCAGCGTTTCCCAAGGTGACTTCTTAATGGTGGTACTAGTAGTTGCAGGTTAGTGTGCTAAAAGAGAAGACATCATAAACAAGGTCCACTCCAACCTAGGTGGACTTCAACTGTAGTATTAATCAGAACATTTATCCATCACAGGCAACTAGAGTGAAAGAAAGCACAGACTTAGTGAGTTATTTATATCAGAACTTATTAAAGACTATGACCAGACTACCACCATGATAAAAAGACCTAATATTATTACAAAATTAAAAACTAGCCGTAGTAACTTCTTCTGACCAACAGGGAGCTAGCATTTAATTAATTTATTTAAACAATTAAAACTAAACTTACGAAATACTTGAGTCAGGAGAAATGGATGCAGGAGAAAGTTAAGCGTTTATGTAACACACGGCCTAGATGAAATTGTTGATGAATTATGTTTGTATGTAAATTATGTATCCCTTTTATGCGTGGGTGGGTGAGTGGGGCTGGCGTGTGCTATTGCCGAGGTAAGAGACGATCCCGCAGTGAGTTGGCGTTGCTTTCACCTGGGAGAAGAGAGTTAGGGGCTTGACGAATGGATGGGAATGGGTAGTTGGAGAAAGGTGTGGCAAATACAAACACTACACAACAACAATTATTATCAGGTAGATGAGCAGCACATCATCATAAAATCTGGAAATGAAGGAATGACAGTTCCATTAAATGCATCAAAACAGCCCTTCAGCCCAAGAGGCAGAAGTTATTATATATCTGAATGTTCTGTCATCTAGATTTGAAGAATACAAATTTATGGAGACATGAACCCAAACAGTTCTGACAATTATGATTGTTAAAAGCAAAATGATGCTGGTTATAAATGCCAGATTAGGTGGTGAATCTGCATTCTTCTCAGAATTTCTGTCTTGGGTGCCTGGCTTAACCGGTCCAGTAAAGTAAGCAGCTTTCGGCCAGTAGAAGAGCAGGCCTGTGAATTGTAAAACAGTAACATTATTTTAGAGTCAAGGAGATGGACAGAGAAGGTAAGCTTCATGATTAGTGGCCCAAAAGGCAGAGCAAGAGATTAGACTGCTGCAATCATTCATGATGACTCATGTGCGATTAACTGAGAAAGAGCAATTTTATAACCAATCCCATTCAAGTAAATGCATGTACCTGGCTGATCAATCTCAGAGCTGTCCTAACATTTGGCAGAGTGTAATTAACCTCAAGAGGCACACACAATCAATATCAACAAATTCATTACGGTATACAGTATAAAAAACAGAAAAACTTAATTTCTTGACTTACCTGTTTATTTCTGCCTTTTAATTTCTTTAGACCTCCTTACAACTTTAGCCAACATGTGTTTTGCCATTTGCGGAAAGTGTCCCTACGACTTCATCAAGGATTAAAGCAATACGAATAACCACTGTTGCTATATTTTAGATATATCATGAACATACAGAATTTCATAGTTCAGACATTTTGATGTGAGTGCAAAAACTATGTTATTTCACCCGTGTGGAATGGTTTAAATGTATTACTTGGAAACCCATGCACATTACTTATTGTATCCATTTCAGATGTTCCCAAAGTCAATTTCTATCGACATTGCATTTAAAATATTTAGTGTACATACAGCCTGTCCCTGACCACAACCACATAATAGAGGAGTCTGACATTTGAGCCATTTCCCAAATCTACTCACCTCCCTCTAGTCCACAGGGCTGAGTAGGCCTCTTAGAGTCATCATCATGTTGGTTTCCCATTAAAGTAGACAATGTCCTTCTTCTAGCTGTTCAGGTACTTCCACCCTGAGTCCTGACTCAGAGTGACAAATCAATCGGGCTTCTGACCCAAATGAGATTGAGAAAGATAGCCCTGTAGTGCACTGTTGATAAACAAGAAGAGCAAAAACATTTTAACATTTTGTGTAGATTTGTATTTGTTAACTAAACTAACTGGTCTGGTCTCTGGGGAACCAGAAACAAAGTACAGCAAGGAGTGGATCAAGCAAGTGAATCTAGCCAAGTGTGAAAGGGCCAATCCCATTCAGGCAAAATCACCTATTAGCCCCCAGACATAGCAAATCATCGAAATACAGTTTGCAAATTAGTCATCACTCACACTTACTCCATAATATGTCACTCATTGTTGCAATAATGATCTGTTCTAATCCAAGCAGGGTGGTACACAATTGTTATATTGTATCTCCTGTTTTCCCATGGAAGCAACACATTGGAAGTCCTGTAAATGAATGATCTTTACTGGGACAGCCCAGCTAGTTAAAGGAAAAAAGAAGGATAGACATGGGACAGAGGCAGACATTGTCTCCAATGTCTTAGAAGGGAATGGAGAGGCTTCTTTACTACACACAGGTCCCACTCCAACCAGCCATACATATGAATAAATAGTGGTGTAGCTTAAGTCAGACACAATCTCAATAAAGGTCCTCTAAACATATCCATTTTTTTGTGTTGGCAAAGATGTTCGAAGATAATCTGAAAGGTCTATGGTGGGCTACTCGGTCAGGGAAGTAGAGTTCCTCCTCAGACTCAGAAGGTTCACCAAGATGTTGGTCAGCTAATGCACTTGAGCCTGACCAATCGTTCTCATCCTCCTCCTGTGGTGTTTCAGGAACAGTGTATCTGTGTGGTATGAAATATTGTTTCATTTTAATCATGGTCAATCTCTCCTTGTTTTGAGGAGAGAGACTGGTCCTTCTGACTGTGATAACTGCTCCAGCTACACTTAACACTTGGTCAGCAGACACACTGACTACTGGACAAGCTAGATACTTTATTACCAGTGTGCTGAACCCTGGCTATTGGTGCATCTTCCTATGCCAATTGACCAATGGATTTTGGTCCATGAAGAACTCTTTTGGGTCATCCAGATAGTCTTGGACCATCCTCTGAATGCTTATTGATGCTGTCACTCGCTCGACCTCTGTTGCCTTTGACTCTGCACTCGACTTAAGCCCTGCCACTTGAAACCAAGCCATTGCAGACGTTGGGTCCGATTCTTCTGTTGCTGGTGTTGTTGTTGCCAACCTCATTGTTGCTGTTGTTGGATGCTCTGAGACAAAAGCACTGCCCTCTCTGGAGGTTGAAGGCTGCACGCCAGAACTTCTGGACTCTAACATCCTGCTGTTCTTCCCCAGGTCTCTTGCTTGCTCAAAATTCTACATCTTGTGGAGTGACACACCCTCTTCTAAAAAATAGTAAGGAAAGCGGACAGTATTTTGTTGGATCAAGTATTGTGGCACAGATGAACTCTTTGGAGGACACAATGTCTCTTTGCAGCCTTGGATTAACAGCCAAGCGAAGGATTAAGCTAAAAATATGCTTCTTCATTCACACCCGTGAACCTTTTTGACACCTTATTTAACTGGTCCTGTAGCAAATGCGGACAGCTCCTAACTGAATCTACCACATACAGAAAGTACTGAAAATATGAGAAACTTGTTTAGTATTTTGGGGAAAACTCTTCGTTTTTTTAGCAGAACCTTCACCCACCAGCCTAGTTGGTAGCATTCTTTATCATCGGGTTCCC
Source organism: Triturus cristatus (assembly GCF_964204655.1). Taxonomy (NCBI): domain Eukaryota; kingdom Metazoa; phylum Chordata; class Amphibia; order Caudata; family Salamandridae; genus Triturus; species Triturus cristatus. The sequence continues at coordinate 258,067,386 of NC_140586.1, forward strand.
ACCTAGGACGCCAAGTGCATTCCAGGTGTGCTTCTACGCCTGATTACAGCAGAGCGGGTGTTCATAGTGCAGAGTGGTGAGAAGTGAGTTTTTCTAAAATTCTAACAAGGACCCCCTTCCAAGCCTGGAGAAAAGTCTACATGCTCATTGATCTCAAACATGTTTGAGATCAATTTAATCACAAAAAACATCCACCTGTATTTTTAACCTTACCCAAGGACCCCATTATTTAAGTAGTCTTTTCTCCAAGCTTGGAGGGGGTGACTATATTACTGCCATTGTCTGTGGCAACAAATCCAATTCTGAGAAGACGGCCATTCAAAAACCTTGCTGTTAAAGTCTTCCAAGATGTTTGCAGCTGTATGGGATTTCTCCATTCTTGACCAATACGGAACCTAGGATGCCAAGATTCTACATCCTCCCAAAAATCCACAAGAATCGGATGCCCCCCCCCCGGGGAGACCCATCGTATCAGGGATTGGATCCGTGCTGGAACCCCTATCACAATTTTGTGATTGGTTCCTGCGGCCAATTGTGAAGGAGGCCTCGTCCTATCTAAGGGATACTAAAGATGTCCTCTGCCTCCTAAGAGATCAGGAGATAGATCCCGTCAGTGACTGGCTTATAACTATGGACATCGAAGCCCTGTACACGAGCATACCTCAACAAAGAACACTGGAAGTCGTAGAAAACATCATTCTACGCAGGCAATGGGATTTCATCACCCCCCAACACTTTGTCATGGAATGTGCCGAACTGGCCCTCACAGACAACTTTTTCCAATATGAACAAACCATCTACCATCAAATAACAGCAACTTCGATGGGGAGCACCTTTGCCCCTAGTATGGCCTGTCTGTACGTCCAACAATTTGAGGATGACTTTGTTAACAATCCGGTGAACCCGTTTCTAAGTCATCTCAAGATTTGGAAACGGTATATAGACGACGTACTGATTGTGTGGAATGGAACAGAAGAAAATGCAACCGCTTTTGTACATTGGGTAAACTCCCAAGACCGACACCTAAAGTTTACTCATTCCATCCACAAGGACCACGCTATCTTCCTGGACCTAGACATCACAATCACTGGTAGAGGGTTTTCAACCAAAGTCCATAATAAACCCACAGACAAAAACAGCTTACTCTTATATGAAAGTTACCACCCAAGAGCCCTCAGACAGAACCTTCCGGTCGGCCAGTTTCTACGGATAAGAAGAAACTGTTCTGAAAAAGAAACCTATACAGAACAAGCGAAACACCTTGAGAACAAACTCATCGCACGGAACTACCCCAGAAAAATGGTTAAGAGGGCCAACAAAAGAGCAAGCAATAACCCCAGGGAAGCCCTACTGGAAGACACCGAACAAGTGAAAATGAACAGACAAGTGTGTGTCACTACATTTACACCAGCATCAAACTCTATACAGAAAATCATCAGAAAAAGATGGCATATACTGAACAGCGCTGGGAAACAATGGGAAGCACCCCTGTTTGCATACAAACGCAACAGAAATCTAAGGGATGAACTGGTACACGCCCAGATCACTACATTGGAGGAGACTGAACAACCTAGACTCTGGGACCAACCACGTGTAGTGGGTCATTTTGCCTGTGGCATGTGCAACTCTTGTAACCTCACAAAAAACACCAAAGAGGTTGACATAGGTACGGGAAAACCCTGGAAACTCAATACATTCAGCAATTGTAATACGGAGAATGTTGTCTATCTCCTAACTTGTCCCTGCATGCTCCAGTATGTAGGTATGACTACTAGGAAGATAAGAACCCGTATCAACGAACACCGAAGCACTATCAGGTGCAAAAAGACCAATACTAAGCTGACTCGCCATTTCTCCGAAGCAAACCATAAAGAAACAGACCTTAGTTGGACTGTACTTGAAGTCATGAGAAAAGGGAAATCTGACCTTACAACCAACCTCCTTTTTAGAGAACATTGATGGGTTTACCGCCTCCGTACCCATGAGAGGGGTCTTAACGACGATATTCCATGGCTACAACTGACACGATAGAAGGATGAATGTACTTAGTATACACTATCATTCTCCAATGATGCATACGTGTTTCTATAAACTCATGCCACACCATGGTCTTGACTCTTACACAACACTCTAGCACCCCCTCCCATACGTAACACCCAGTGTGAGCATCAGTGTGTATGGGACGTGCACACTCTGGCTTAACCTATGATGACTGAGACACTATTGTTAAGACTTTATTCACCACAGCGCCACCTGACTGCTGTATGTATGGGAGCGATCCTTAAAAACCATAGGAGTCCACTGTACGTGAGGTCGCTTCTGTGTATGACCATATAAATTTCTATGGACCCAAGAGTTGCGCTCGCCACCCATGACCCTGCATGAAGTATAGTCATCACTCAACTGCATGGTATAGAATCTGCTTCGCACGTGTCCAGCATGAGACCCTCACAATGATCGTCTGCATCAATATCACATACCCAGCACAGAGCTACCTCCACTCCGAGTCCAACTTCGGGAGGATCGCGCCACCACTCCATGAGCAATCACCACTTGTGCGTTTCCATGCCAACAAAATATCCATGGCTACACCACTTTTGCTATTCGGCCACGCCCCCCGCCTCAGTTCCTCCTATCAGAGCGGGTCTTAGAATTTCCTCTACAGTGCATCCTATGAGAGCACCTCTCCATCGGCGCACTATCACCTGCACAGATCTCTCGACGCCAATTATTGGCCGTTAACACCCAGCCTCCTCTCTTTGATTCACGTGATTCTCCTGAGGCTCTCACACGCCCCTGTCCGACATCCTTGCTCCAGGCAGCAGCAGCCGGGGACACCGGGAATCATCCACGCGAAGTCTATTCACGCTAATTGTTCCGCCCTTCCCAATTAAGCACCGGGGGGTCACCGTTATATACCCCGCCCGCTCCCTGACATTCTCACATTCGGGAGGACCGAGAGCGGACGCATAGGTTGCAGGACGCGCTGATCACGAGTTACAGTAAGAGTGTGTCTGAAGTGATTGATGGTAGAGTGAGCAAGACAGCATGGGTATGTGAAAAGGTGGAACTATACTGACTCGCCTCATGAGTCTGGCTAAACATGATGACATATCCCCTTTTAACATAACGCTTTTTCTAAAGAATTGTTTTGTCATGTTTTCTCTTACAGAGGAAACACAACTGTGGTTTTCTTCTCTGCCTCTTCTCCCATGAGGCAACTTGTCCAAACTATTAGGGTAAGCCTGGTGGCAGCATTGTCTGCCACCACATTTTCGCACTAGTGTCCACAAATAGAGTGCCACTAAGTCACGCACACACTTGTGTCACGCCGACACCCAATGCATGCATTGTTTTGTCCTTTCTTTTTTTTTTTTTTTTTTCCTTCCTTCTTTCTTTACAGGTACAAATGACCCAGCGAGTTACATTGTTTCTTAATAAAACTCTATTTCAGGCTTCACTATTGGAAGCAGCCCTTAGACGGTGAAGTGTGACCTATACCACACTCCCGCAGTGGTGACACATTACCAATTGTGGTAAGAACGGAGCCCATTATTCTTCTATCTAGGTCCTGATGAATGCAGCGGACCCTTCGGGGCCACCCAGGCAGAAACATGTCGACCATCCACAAGATCATTCACTAGACGGTTGGGAACAATAAACATCCCAATCACCGTCGCACTTATATTTTAATATCATATAGTTTTCATCTCACATTAAAGAATTGCTACTGACTACTATAATGATTTTTAACTTCACTCACATAGTCACGGGCCCCCACTCCATCACTTAGAAGTGCATCCTTGTCGTCAAGTGTATGCCCGTCCTCCATCAAACGAAGGTTTTGGAGGGCGAGGACTGGTCAATGATGAAGCATGACACCAGGTGGTGTGTGAGACCAGTCCGTATCTTTTTGTGAGATGCCCACACTCACGACGTTCTTGTAACTCGTTTGGGTTATCACACTAGGAGCAGCTCTTTTGTGATGAACATTTAATATTGGAGGCTGCTGCTCCTAGAACCCCATGCCTCTAGTTCCCCCCTCCACACATCCAGTGGAGTTTTCTTGTGATTGGATTATGTACAGCTGATGGCTGTGGGAACAAATCAAGGGGTACTTTCCCTATAATAAGGGATCTGTTCTATTATACAGCGTTCTGTAAATAGAACTATCACACCAGACAAACCGTGTGTCTGAGCTTGGGCACCAAGGTCCGAGTCCTAAGATCTGACTAAAGGTCGCATCTATAACTACCCTAATTTCAAGATGGACACCGAACTCTCATTTGGGGATGAAGTTCTAGCAGAGATTTTGAACACACCATCTCTACTAGCGGAAACTATTGTTACACAAACAGTACAAAACTCAGACGAATGGGAAGCGTTATCCACTAAGAAAAAAGAGCAAATACGAACAGCTCTCCATGGGGCATTCATGACAGAATACCTCCGGAAAAACACCGCCCGAGAGGATTGATTGTCACTAATGAGCCTAGACTCTTCCTTAACAACAAAGAGTTCAGAATTAACTGGTCCAGCATCGCTTGGAAATGTACGAAAGATTGGCTTATCCTGATTATTAACACCGCGAGACAATTGGCCGATGCTCTCCTAGTTGAAATCCAGCAGAGCGAAAGTAGGCTAAAAACTACAGTACAACTATCAACCTTCAAGAAAAAGTTGGATGAGATTAATAAAGACCACTCAGAATACAAGGAATATCTGACCCAATCCAAATTGACGAAACTGAAGAAAGATGTACTGAAATTCAGTAAGGAAACGGTCTATCCATATATAACGGATGAACATTACGATAAACCAACCCCCCAACAAACAGGGAGAAAACAACGTTTCAGACCTACCCCACAGAATTGGACATTCAGTTCAGGAGATGAAAGAAGCGATTCCAGCGGTGACGAAGGTTCAGGACCACCTTTCGGAAGACAACCCCACTATCAACCTCTGATGCAAATCCAACAACCGCAACACCCGCCCTTCGGCTACTGGCAACAACCGTATTTCCCACCAGGGTTTGGCTATCCCCCCGGCCCCCCTTCTTTTTTATTCCAGGGCAGGGGCAGAGGGAGAGGCCGACAAAAAAGAAGAAACGCAAGGGTCCAATGGGAAGACCAACAACAACAACCACAAGGGATGACAACCAGGAGCAGAGGGAGAACGGAGATGCCCTCAACCAGCAGGGATTAACAAATATTGTTAACATTAGTACATACACCCTCACAACCGAAGAAAAGTCCGTTCTTGAGAAGGGTCTGGGCTTTGTTCCCACACCAAGAAACGACCCCTTTGGCCTTAATATGGAATTGGCCCAATTCTTTCGCAAACTTAAACTCCTCGACTTCTTTGGCGAAACAACAGAAACCAGTGAAGACGGCAGGAAATCAACAGGGCTACGTAAAAAATCAACTTTCCAACCTCCTATGCAGAGTATCTCGTGTGAAGTACTAGCATTTGAACGTGTTGTGCTCAGAGACATTGAGAAAATAGATTTCCAGAACACCAAAGGGTTTGACAATCTAACGGGGAGAGAACGTTTGGCCCTACAAAAACTCAAAAATAACCATAACATCGTTATAAAACCGGCGGACAAAGGGGGCGCCACTGTCATCCTGGATCGCTCAATGTACCATGAAGAGTGCCTACGACTGCTAGCGGATACCAACAGCTATGCTATACATCAAACAGATCCCACTAAACACATTATGAACAGAATAAAGAACATAGTGGAAGAAGGACTCAGTAACGATTGGGTTACGAGACAAGAAGCTGATTTCTTGACCAATACGGAACCTAGGATGCCAAGATTCTACATCCTCCCAAAAATCCACAAGAATCGGATGCCCCCCCCCGGGGAGACCCATCGTATCAGGGATTGGATCCGTGCTGGAACCCCTATCACAATTTTGTGATTGGTTCCTGTGGCCAATTGTGAAGGAGGCCGCGTCCTATCTAAGGGATACTAAAGATGTCCTCTGCCTCCTAAGAGATCTGGAGATAGATCCCGTCAGTGACTGGCTTATAACTATGGACATCGAAGCCCTGTACACGAGCATACCTCAACAAAAAACACTGGAAGTCGTAGAAAACATCATTCTACGCAGGCAATGGGATTTCATCACCCCCCAACACTTTGTCATGGAATGTGCCGAACTGGCCCTCACAGACAACTTTTTCCAATATGAACAAACCATCTACCATCAAATAACAGGAACTTCGATGGGGAGCACCTTTGCCCCTAGTAGGGCCTGTCTGTACGTCCAACAATTTGAGGATGACTTTGTTAACAATCCGGTGAACCCGTTTCTAAGTCATCTCAAGATTTGGAAACGGTATATAGACGACGTACTGATTGTGTGGAATGGAACAGAAGAAAATGCAACTGCTTTTGTACATTGGGTAAACTCCCAAGACCGACACCTAAAGTTTACTCATTCCATCCACAAGGACCACGCTATCTTCCTGGACCTAGACATCACATTCACTGGTAGAGGGTTTTCAACCAAAGTCCATAATAAACCCACAGACAAAAACAGCTTACTCTTATATGAAAGTTACCACCCAAGAGCCCTCAGACAGAACCTTCCGGTCGGCCAGTTTCTACGGATAAGAAGAAACTGTTCTGAAAAAGAAACCTATACAGAACAAGCGAAACACCTTGAGAACAAACTCATCGCACGGAACTACCCCAGAAAAATGGTTAAGAGGGCCAACAAAAGAGCAAGCAATAACCCCAGGGAAGCCCTACTGGAAGACACCGAACAAGTGAAAATGAACAGACAAGTGTGTGTCACTACATTTACACCAGCATCAAACTCTATACAGAAAATCATCAGAAAAAGATGGCATATACTGAACAGCGCTGGGAAACAATGGGAAGCACCCCTGTTTGCATACAAACGCAACAGAAATCTAAGGGATGAACTGGTACACGCCCAGATCACTACATTGGAGGAGACTGAACAACCTAGACTCTGGGACCAACCACGTGTAGTGGGTCATTTTGCCTGTGGCATGTGCAACTCTTGTAACCTCACAAAAAACACCAAAGAGGTTGACATAGGTACGGGAAAACCCTGGAAACTCAATACATTCAGAAATTGTAATACGGAGAATGTTGTCTATCTCCTAACTTGTCCCTGCATGCTCCAGTATGTAGGTATGACTACTAGGAAGATAAGAACCCGTATCAACGAACACCGAAGCACTATCAGGTGCAAAAAGACCAATACTAAGCTGACTCGCCATTTCTCCGAAGCAAACCATAAAGAAACAGACCTTAGTTGGACTGTACTTGAAGTCATGAGAAAAGGGAAATCTGACCTTACAACCAACCTCCTTTTTAGAGAACAACGATGGGTTTACCGCCTCCGTACCCATGAGAGGTGTCTTAACGACGATATTCCATGGCTACAACTGACACGATAGAAGGATGAATGTACTTAGTATACACTATCATTCTCCAATGATGCATACGTGTTTCTATAAACTCATGCCACACCATGGTCTTGACTCTTACACAACACTCTAGCACCCCCTCCCATACGTAACACCCAGTGTGAGCATCAGTGTGTATGGGACGTGCACACTCTGGCTTAACCTATGATGACTGAGACACTATTGTTAAGACTTTATTCACCACAGCGCCACCTGACTGCTGTATGTATGGGAGCGATCCTTAAAAACCATAGGAGTCCACTGTACGTGAGGTCGCTTCTGTGTATGACCATATAAATTTCTATGGACCCAAGAGTTGCGCTCGCCACCCATGACCCTGCATGAAGTATAGTCATCACTCAACTGCATGGTATAGAATCTGCTTCGCACGTGTCCAGCATGAGACCCTCACAATGATCGTCTGCATCAATATCACATACCCAGCACAGAGCTACCTCCACTCCGAGTCCAACTTCGGGAGGATCGCGCCACCACTCCATGAGCAATCACCACTTGTGCGTTTCCATGCCAACAAAATATCCATGGCTACACCGCTTTTGTTATTCGGCCACGCCCCCCGCCTCAGTTCCTCCTATCAGAGCGGGTCTTAGAATTTCCTCTACAGTGCATCCTATGAGAGCACCTCTCCATCGGCGCACTATCGCCTGCACAGATCTCTCTACGCCAATTATTGGCCGTTAACACCCAGCCTCCTCTCTTCGATTCACGTGCGTCTCCTGAGGCTCTCACACGCCCCTGTCCGACATCCTTGCTCCAGGCAGCAGCAGCCGGGGACACCGGGAATCATCCACGCGAAGTCTATTCACGCTAATTGTTCCGCCCTTCCCAATTAAGCACCGGGGTGTCACCGTTATATACCCCGCCCGCTCCCTGACATTCTCACATTCGGGAGGACCGGGAGCGGACGCATAGGTTGCAGGACGCGCTGATCACGAGTTACAGTAAGAGTGTGTCTGAAGTGATTGATGGTAGAGTGAGCAAGACAGCATGGGTATGTGAAAAGGTGGAACTATACTGACTCGCCTCATGAGTCTGGCTAAACATGACGACATATCCCCTTTTAACATAACGCTTTTTCTAAAGAATTGTTTTGTCATGTTTTCTCTTACAGAGGAAACACAACTGTGGTTTTCTTCTCCGCCTCTTCTCCCATGAGGCAACTTGTCCAAACTATTAGGGTAAGCCTGGTGGCAGCATTGTCTGCCACCACATTTTCGCACTAGTGTCCACAAATAGAGTGCCACTAAGTCACGCACACACTTGTGTCACGCACGACACCCAATGCATGCATTGTTTTGTCCTTTCTTTCTTTTTTTTTTTTTTTCCTTCCTTCTTTCTTTACAGGTACAAATGACCCAGCGAGTTACATTGTTTCTTAATAAAACTCTATTTCAGGCTTCACTATTGGAAGCAGCCCTTAGACGGTGAAGTGTGACCTATACCACACTCCCGCAGTGGTGACACATTACCAATTGTGGTAAGAACGGAGCCCATTATTCTTCTATCTAGGTCCTGATGAATGCCGCGGACCCTTCGGGGCCACCCAGGCAGAAACATGTCGACCATCCACAAGATCATTCACTAGACGGTTGGGAACAATAAACATCCCAATCACCGTCACACTTATATTTTAATATCATATAGTGTTCATCTCACATTAAAGAATTGCTACTGACTACTATAATGATTTTTAACTTCACTCACATAGTCACGGGCCCCCACTCCATCACTTAGAAGTGCATCCTTGTCGTCAAGTGTATGCCCGTCCTCCATCAAACGAAGGTTTTGGAGGGCGAGGACTGGTCAATGATGAAGCATGACACCAGGTGGTGTGTGAGACCAGTCCGTATCTTTTTGTGAGATGCCCACACTCACAACGTTCTTGTAACTCGTTTGGGTTATCACACTAGGAGCAGCTCTTTTGTGATGAACATTTCTCCATGGCACACATCGCTACACCTGCCTGCCGTTGGACACCCTTAAAACTTTCTTCAGCATTGAGATCTGTAGATAGCTGTTGCCTACCCCCCATAAAAGAGAGCCAGTGTGTAGTTATACACATATAATCAGTTGCTTGACAACTGGACAACATGCCAGTTGTCAGGTAGAGAGTGTGAACTGTACTCTGCTGCAAAGCATGTCCAACCAATTGCAGCACATTGTGATGGAGCGCTGGAACAGCAACTCTGGCAAAATACGTCCGGCTGGGAACCTTCAATTTCAGCAGATGGCCGCTACAAATTCTAAAAATACCACTCCTTCCACAAAGGAAAAAAGGAAGGAGGTCCAGCGCTAACATTTTGGCAAGATTCCTATTGTACAACGTGCCACTGGGTGGTTGCGTTCATAATGCCTCTCCTAACTAAACATGCCTGTAGCTTGTATTGCTTTCTTTTGTGGTGCCACTGACACAGGTGACTTCTGGGGAGATCCAGGAGGTAGTAGACTCAATGTGCGTCTTGGGGGAATCATCACTGTATGTGGTGGTGTCTGCATCTAAGTCTTGTGCCATTTGGAGGTTGCTGATAAGGGTGATGCTGGCACACTTCTGGGGACAGGGCTGCTTGGTGTAAAGCTGTCATCCACATCTTCCTCATCACTTCCAATCACCTTGATTGGACCTGATCTCCCGCACTTATCCCCACCACCACCATCATTTTTTTAGGTGCTCCTCCCATCGGAATACATGATGTTTTTTAATATGGATAGCTGGGCCTCCAGTACCATTGTGTGAACCAGGCTTACCTCGGCAAACACTAGCATGACAAATGAAGTATATTGCAATGTTATCCTCCTGCTTGCTAATCGTAAAGAAGTCCCAAACTGAGGAGGAGAACCATTTAGTATGCCACTGCCAGTGCCTGAAGAAGAATTCGAGGTAGGTCGGTGTGACGATTGCCTCTCTGCAGTGTGTACTTCGACTGGGGTAGTGGTGTATGCAGGTTTCAGCTTTGGCCTTACAAATATGAAAGCTGGCTGTGGTGGTGGTGGAACCAGTGCCACATCCCTTTGAGCAGCATGAATAGGAGGTGCAATATCATTGTCCTCTAAGCCGGCTTCCATACTGTCAATCACTGGATCATCCTCATCACTGTCCCTTTTCATAATTGCAGGGCTTTCAGGAACTTTCCTTTTTCTTTGTCTCTTATGGAAGCTCTTGGCTGAGGTCCAGTCCTTGTCCAGATCATCAGACGGGAGGCTTGCAGAACATGGTAGAGAATCCTTTCTTGCTGGAGATCGGGAAGCCAATGGTTCATTAAGAGCTACATCCTGCTCAGCAGGAACCTCGACCTCCTGTTCTGCTCCTACTTCCACATGAACTGTCCGTGGCCGGGCTCCTGTTTTCCACTTTGCTCAGTTTCTTGCAACAATTAGATACCTTGTAGCTGAAACACATTCAATTCAGACTCACTGCCCGCCACCATGATTGCAGTGGCTGCCTCACTGAGAAGCATGGCATAGGTTGGGATGGTGCCATTGATGTGGGGGTGCTGCTCCAGGCTTGCTCCCGAGGGCGGTGCAGCAGTCACACCACAATTCCTGAAAAGGGTGGAGAGCAGTACACCAGTGGTGGCAACCCACCACTTCTTCTCCTCCTCACTAACCACTTGCCAGATAGTAACACCTTTCTTTGGGGTCATCTTCAAGTCCTATCAGTTGGCACTTAGCTGCAAATGTGCATTTTTGCAGTTTGAATTATTCATACAGACAATATAATTTACTGAGATTGTCCCATTCCCAAATAATTTGCAACAATAGTGTATCCATTCACCATTCCAATCCAAACCGTTACATAATATTTCATATCAGGATAACAGCAACATACACATTTAAAAGTAAGCTCAATGTGCCTCTAAGGTGAGAAACCTGTGGCAGGCAGGCGGGTACAGGGAAAAACTGAATGATTCTTAAAAAGGTGAATGCTGATTGGCATCCAGGGCCTACGAAGCCTATGGCAGGCAAGGGTTGCAGGCCAGGGGCAAAAGAATAATCCTTAAAAAGGTGAATATTGGTATGCTTACATGGTATAAAAGACCTATGGCAGACAGGGGGTACAGGCCAGGGTTTTTGGAATAATATATATGAGCAAGGCTTTGAGGAGCCGAAACGTTATGGCCGTCGCTCTGGGCAAATAAATGAAATTTGCACTTGATTCTGGCTCGTGTACTTACTTCGCAAGCAGTTGAAGAAGTTTCAAGGCTGGTGGAAGTGGTAGCTTGGATATATATATATAAATATATATATATATATATACAAGCCTCGCAAGTGCCATCAGAATTATAACTGCCATGTGCCGATGGCGGAATTTAGCATGAACTCTATGTTACACAAGTAGCGTGGAGATCCCGAATTCCGCCAACTCCACGAGCAGAATTATAATTTGGCCCAGGCCTATTTTTCAATGTCATATAATTACACACGTAAAAAAATATTTAGGGGCATATTTACAATAACTGACTCATCCCTGCATATCAGCAGGGATGCGCCAGTTATTGTACGCCACGGCTCCGCCACCATGGATGCCCCGCATTTACAATGCGGCGCACCATGGGGCAGAAATGGACGATGCGTGATGCGATTGCTGGAGTTGCATCGCAAGCGCGACACAGCTCCAGCAAGGCTCGGGGGGTCCTATCTTTAAAATGCTGCGTCAATCCTTACGCCTGCTTCAAGCAGGCGCAGGGTTTTGACGCAGCATGGCTTTAAAAGTGGCTGAGTGAAATCTTGTAGATTTCACTCAGCCACTTTTAGCAGGCGTTCCTGCGCCGGAACATCCCCTTTGCGCGAAACGCCTACATGTGGCACAGGGCTTTACAACATGACGCATCTCCCAGATGCGTCACGTTGTAAGTACCCAGCACCATGGCGCTGGCTTTGCGCCGCCGCTGTGTCACAAAAGTGACGCATTGGGGGCGTAAAAGAGGCGCAAGGGGCTTGTAAGTCTGCCCCTTAGAGTGCAAAGCTCAGATCTGCCAGAAATGTAAAGGATGTTGTCGCTAAGGAAATACATCTTTCATCAGCTAAGAACTAGCTGTTAACGTTGTTTGGCTGTTTCTGGGGTGAGGTTGCATGTATGTTTGTTGATGGTTTGCATTTGGTTGACGGCCATGTAATACCCAGTCATCCAGTTTGGACTATTCCATGGAAAACTGATGTCTTCTTCAAAAGCATAATACAGTTGTTCATCACTTCAAGGGTGAGCACATACGGGGGCTACTACATGCAACAAGAGCCCACGTTCTCCTATGCTGTGTATGGAATTTCTCAGAAATATTTTTCATTTCTTTAAATATTGCTATTAGCTATTACTCTAGAGAGCACATCAAAAATGCATGCAGACCATGATAAACATGCAGCATACAGTACTTATCCACTAATTTATTTTAATGAATTTTTCCCCAATGAATATAAAGTATAGAACTTCTCTTGTGTAAACCCACATGTAATAAGATGAAGTGTACATTTTATAAATAACTGTTAAGGACTAGATCAGTGTTAAGATATTTACAGGGTTTCCAAAATGACTAATTATCAATTAAATAAATCAAAAAAGTTTGGCTTAGCTATGAAATTGGTTTTCTTCTAAAATACACTAAGTCTAATAATTGGACAAGATTGAAAAGTATCACACATTATATTGTAGTTGTACAGAGAACAACAACACACTTTGTTAGAAATGGGGGTTTTCAGGTTGGCAGGTGTGCACCTTCTCCAAGAAGGGACCCTCCCTTCTAGTAAGGGTAAGGGGATTTACACTTCTAAAATAATCCCTGCTCACCCCTTGGTAGCGTGTCATGACTCATTACCAGTCAGGCTTATCTCAGAAGCGATGTATAAAGCATTTGCACATAACACACAGTGAAAACACTACAAAAAGACACCAAACCAGTTTTAGAAAAATAGCTAATATTTATCTGTGTAAAACAAGACCAAAGCAATAAAAATCCAACATACAGTAATAGAGATATGAATTTAGCAAGGATAATCTTAAAAGACAGTTCCTTGAGGTTGATAGCTCTGTCTGGGGCTATCACGTTGTTGTGAACAAACAAATCCAGCAGTTCAGGCTGACTGCGAGGTCGCGGGCCGGCTACAGTGTTGGGAAGACCTGTAAAGAGTACCTTGGAAATGAAGAGTGTTGAGAACCCTGCGATGAGCTCCGAAGAGGAGGCAGCATCGGCAGGCGTCAGTTTTGGAGATCAGTGCAGGGGTTGTCAGGCCCTTGAAGTCACATATGTTGCAGATTGAACTCCATGAGGTTGAAGTCAGAAGCGCTTGGCGTCGACAGGCATCAGGGCTGTGGTGTAAAGTGGAGCTGTGCAGCATGTGGTGCCCTCAAGCCACGGTGTAGGCAGCGGCTCGGTGACAGCATCCAGTGGTGTTGGTGAGACTAGGGCTGTGGTGCCAAGTGGGGCGGTGCTCATTGTGGTGCTGACAGGTCACGGTGCAAGCATCGGCAGCATCCTTGCTGAATCGCTGTCATCGGTAGTTGGCGGCAGTGGAACAAGGCTGCGGTGTGGGACTGGGTGGTGCGTCATGTAACTTCCGAGTGGTGCTCCCAGGCCATGGTGCAGGCAGCGGCATCGAGGTCAGCTTGGAGCAGCGAAGTCGATGAGACCAGAGTGGCGGTATGAAGCGAGGCGGTAGCCACAGTTCACAGAGCCAGCAGCGGCATCATCGACTGCATCAGGTTACTTTTTCTTATGTTGCAGCACAAAACACACAGTTCCCAGTGCTGTTGGCAGATGAAGATGAAGTCTTTGGTGTACCTGAGACTTCTAACAGGAGGCATGGTCTACTTCAAGCCCTTGGAGATACTCAGGAAATAAGTTGCAGAAAGTTCAGTCCATTCCTTTCACTTCCCAAGACAAAAGCAGCACCTACAGGCCAACCCAACAAACCAACACACACCAAAGGGCCAGTACTCCTCCTGACAGCTCTTCCAGCTCTTCTTCTTGGCAGGTCCTTTAGTCCAAAAGAGATCTAAAGTTCTGGGTTTTTAGGTCTAATACTTATATCCCTTTTTCTCTTTGAAGCCTTAGTTCAGAAAGTCTCTCTTGCTCAGCAAAGCCAGTTCTGTCCTCCCTTGTCCATCCACGCTACAGGGGGTGGAGACAGCATTGTGCAGAACAGCCACAACCTATTCAGGTGTCAGTGACAACTCCTCCCACCATTCTAACCCAGGATGGCCCATCAGCATATTCACGTCACACCTCAGCTCCCTTTGTGTGAGTGTCTGGAGGGAATGCAAAAAAAAGCCCCTGTCAATCTAAAAACAGATGTTGATTACACAGGCAGGCAGGGGCACAGGATGGTTAAGCAAGAAAATGCCCACTTTTTAAAAAGTGGCATTTTCAAACACACAATTTAAAAATCATCCTCACTAAAGGATGTATTTTTAAATTTTGAGTTCAGAGATCCCAAACTGCAACATATTTTTTTTGTTGGATATTTCTTATATTGACTATTTGACTAACCATAGGGAAAATAATATTCAGTAGAGAGTCTAGATGCATACAATGCCATCATAATGGTTGCCATTTGCCAATGATAGGATTATCACAGTTTATATTATTAATACGTTGTATACTGCATCACAATCTACTTATTTACATGGATTTACAGTAGCAAGAACTAATACTGGATATTACAGATTTCAAGTAGTACCCACAACATTTAACATGTGGAAGAAACAACTATGTGACCTTGACTGAGTGCAGTAAAGTGCCAGGGACAATGATTCGGATCGAGGAGAAGGTTAACAAGTGCAGAAACGTTGAGGCAAACCATTGTCATCGGAGGCGGTGTGCGGGGGGAAAGGATAGATTTGCCTCACTAGTAGGGCATGACATGGTCAGTTTGCACGTTTCCCTGGTCTGCGTGAGCCCCCAGTATCCTGTAATTATTTAGGAATGAGCACCTACTAGTCTGGCCTCTACCACCTCTAAATATTTCTGCCAATTTAGAGGGTTGGGTGTGACCGAGTGTCCTGTCAAAGCGCCATGCAATATCTCCTGTTCCGTTATAATACCAGTATGTAAATCAGAGATCTATAACTTGATGGGCGGTGATACTGCTGATTTCCAACTCATTGCTATCCTGCGTTTGGCCACCACCAGTGCCAGGTCTAGAAACTTGCTAGGGGCCTTTAGCTCTGCCATACGGGAAGTGATCCCCAAAAGAAAATTAGGACCTTCTATGTGTACAGTGTCACCTGCAGCTTCAGAAAATACTGCTGCTATTGTTGCCCAATAAGATGTCAAATGTGGGCATGACCATACCATGTGAATGAAATTTGCTTCAGTATTGTGGCAGCGTGGACAGGAGTCTGGAGAGCTCTGGTACATACAAGCAAGTCTGTGGGGCGTAAGGTATGTATGACGAAGATAATTAAATTGAGTGTACTTAAGCCTATTGTTCATAGAGATGCATTTTGGTACCCCCAGGCATAGCCCTGACTGCTTATCGGTGAGCGTAGTAGATAGCGTCCCATCCAAATAAGACCAGAGAGCAGTAAGGGGGATGCCCCTGTCCCCACATATGGAATAACATAAAATTGTTATAGCTTGATGCCCAGTCCCATGTATAATTATGATTTGAAGGAGTCAGGATGTTTCCGGTTCACTGTGTGTTGTAAGCCAAACTCTATATAAGTGCCGAATAAGTGAGGCATACAGGAGGAAGGAGCCAGGCAGGATTCCATAGTCATCCTATGGAAGAGATAGCCTTTCAATAGTGAAAAACAAAATGCACAGTATTTCAGACATGTAAAACACACCAGCACATGTCCTACCTTTCACATACACTGGACCCTGCCCATGGGGGTACCTTGGGCCCACCTTAGGGGTTAGGGAAGGTTAGGGCCTGGCAAGTGGGTGCACTAGCCAGGTTGACATGGCTGTTTAAAAATGTGCATGCAACACTGAAGTGGCAGGTCTGAGATACCTTTTAAAAGCTACTTGTGTGGGTGGCACAATTATTGCTGCAGGTCCACTAGTAGCATTTGATGTATAGACCCTTGGCACACCTGTGCACTTTACTAAGGACAAATTGGTAAATCAAATATGTCAATCATGGATACACCAATCAATACTAAAATGTACACAGAGCGAATATGCACTTTAGCACTGATTATAGGTGGTGAAGTGCCCAGAGTCCTAAAACCAATGAAAAATTGGTCAAAAACAACAGTGGGTAACAGAACCAATGCATAGGGGAGGACATACACTGGACTTAATCTTCTCTGCGGAAAATGTTATTGGACTGAAGGATACTCTACCCATAGATTGGTCTGATCATTATTTGATCAAGTTTGTGGTATTCAATCCTAGAAAGAGTGACTTTGCCACCACTAAGGAAAATATTCACCTTGGTAGGGACTGGAAAGGACTTTTGAAAAAAGCAAAACTATCCCCGATATTTCCTGTGCAAAGTCCTCTGGATATTAGTGAACAGGTAGATGAAAATGATATGACACTCTGTGAACAAATAAGCAATATATTAGACCAGATCGCTCCTATGAATTTTTTTTTAAAATCCTGTAGACTGGCTGCCCCGTGAAACAATGAAAAGTTAACAAAACACTTTAAAATGGATTGCATGCAGGCAGAACGAAAGTTGAGAAAAAAATATATAGATGAGGACAAATTTTCCCTGAAAAAAAGTAAGAAGTAACTACAAAAAATAAATCTCTATAGTTACAAGCAGAATACTATGCGGACACTTTTTAAAAGCATCTAATAGTACCAGAAGTGTATTTAAAATAGTGAAGGATCTCGCTAATCCTGATTGTACAATAAATAGGATTAACACCACACAGGACATCTGTGACAGCCTAGCGATCTTCTTTGAGGAAAAGATTAGTAAAATCATTGACGCCTAAGAGTGGACAATCTTGACAAAGGGGAGGACCTTAGCAATGAGTGAAGGGCCACCAATACTAACTCAGAAGGAGGAATGGGTAGATAGGGATGAATTGGTAACTCTTGACCATTTTGAGATCCCGTCAGAGGAGGAGTTTACAGATTAGCTTTAAGCGTTTCCTCGGGTTCCGCAATGGATCCTCTACCACACAGGATCTGGAAAGAATTGGGCATAGAGCTCTTTTCACTTCTCCGACAGATCTGTGGACAATCACTGAGCAGCGGGATAGTACCGACCAGTTGTAAACAAGCGATAGTAACATCACTTCTGAAAAAAGCTCATCAAGACCCCTTGCGTCCAAAAAATTATAGACCCATCTCCCTTCTACCATATCCTGTGAAGATCATTGAACGTCTGGTCAGCAAAACACTTTCACTGTTCTTGGAAGACAATAACAAGCTAGATGATGTACAATTTGGCTTTCGGACGGGACATAGAACAGAGACTGCCCTGGTGACAGTCTTGGATGAACTTCGAATGTGAGCGGACAAGGGACAGTAAGTCATACTGATTCTATTGGACCTGTCCGCGTCATTTGATACGGTAAACCATAAAATTCTCCTGGCATGACTTAAGGAAATGGGGGTAACGGGCACGGCCTTAAAATGGTTTCAATCTTATCTGTCAAATAGACAACAGGCAGTCGCACTACCCCCATATCAATCAGATTTAACTAACACTCAGCATGGTGTACCTCAGGGATCAGCAATTAGTCCAACACTGTTTAACATCTACATAAGCTCCCTGATCTCTGTCATCAAGTCCCATATTGCTAGTTTGGTGACCTGTGCAGATGACACTCAGTTCATCTTGTCACTAGAAGGGGACCAATCACTATCACTGGAAAACTTTCATATATGTATGCAGGACACAGTATGTTGGCCTAAAGGTAACTCTTTACAATTCAACAGTGATAAGACTGAGATCTTATGCTGTGCAGCCCAGCCAATCTCATGTCAGCTCCCAGCAAATTTCTGGCCAATCCCAGTGGACAAGCCACTGTTAGCATCTGAGGCTGTACGTAATCTGGGAGTAATAATTGATGAGAGGTTGAGCCTAGAAATGCAAGTAAACAAAACACTACCTTACACATTCTCCCAGGTTGATTCTTCATTTGTGCTCGCTCCCACCCCAAGTGCCTCGCGGCTGTTGGGCTCCCTTCCATTTGCACCTGTTTAATGATCCAGTATCTCTAAAGAAATCGAAACACCATCGACTATGGTCAAGGACCCGAACAAGCAATTCCTTAATACACAGGTGGCTCGAGTCACCGCTTATGTTTTGTGACACACTCTAATGCTGCTATATTAACTGTGTGTCACCTTTTTAGCATTGAGCACATTTGTTTTCACTGCCACCTATTGATTCCAATTTCTGTTGATACTTTTATTTTGTTAGGATTTTTTATTAAACTTTGTGTATTGCTTTATTTTGCTTCATTATTGTTGAAATAGGAACCATTGTTCTTTGGTACATATTCTGACACCCTAGGTCCCTAGCGACCCCAGTGTTGCCCTTGTGTTCTTGTAAAAATGTTTATTCAGTGTCAAAATTCAGCTTAGTTTCAAAACCCTACTCATTCATAAATCTTTCTCAACCACAAACCCCTAGTTGTTGTGTAAACCCTGCTCTATGTCAAACTTCTCTCAACCACAAATTCTTGCCTAATATAAACATTCTACCGTTTCTCAGCTGTAAGATGAATAGGATATACTAGGTTATGGCATGCATTTACTTTTGTTGGATGACAGAGTGTATGATGAGGAGTGATTACTCACCCCATACTCAGTGCCACTAGAAGCCCTATCCATCATTCACAACTCGCTATAAGTAAGAGAGGGGTGATGCATGTAAACATTGTGTATTACCAAATAGCAGGGGAAGAGAACCTCCTTCTATACAAGAGTAATCTACATTTTTGGATGGGCAATTGTCCTGATGCACCTTTCTTAATGGGGTATGTCCACAGCACAAGTGACCCCATCTGAACCACTGACTTTTTAATTCACCAGAATTAAATCTCCATAGACACATTCAGTCCTACATTTTCAGAAACCTCAAAATGCTTGCGAAATTTTAAAAATGGCACACATCAGTGATTTTTTTCTTTGGGCATGACCTAATGCTACCAGTGCAGTTGTTGTAGCCAGGCCTTTGGGGTCTAAGCATGACTGGTAGCTCACTACTGTATGCTCTCCAAAAGGCGTGCACAATAATAGCACTATGTGCACAGTGCTGGACTGGGCAATCTATAGATAAAGTTATACACACCAGCAAGACTCTTTCTGTGTCAGAATATTTGGTGGCTTTTTACCTTGTTCAATTGCTTAGATTTTATTCTTTCAGTTTTGGATGTTCAGTCTTATGAAGGTGATTCCTAACATAAAGATGCAGGTGACACTCAAATGGACGTATCTATCTCCACCATCTTTAGGAAGTTATTTGACTATGCATTGCACCTCCACATGACAATGCCACTGATCTCTTTTTGCTGGATGTGTGGATCTCCAATGCACCGCTTAAACATGAAGGACCTTATTTACATGTTAGCGACAGCGTGCAGACCTTACAGTGTATCTGCAACTATGAGGCAACTTGTTGTTTTCAGTGCCTGGTCATTTCAAATTTGTAAAACAGGACTGCAGCAGTTCCCCTTAGCAACACTTGGTCTATAAACCATTTGTTGTATGGGGATAGGGATTGCTATCATGCAGCAGATTTATGGCACCTGCATTTACACCTGTTCCTTCGGCGAAGATATTGACTTTTCTTAATGTTAGCTCGTGAAATATCATTACATCTCTCTCCTGTCAATACCTACTCACCTGAATGGCTGGCGTCTGCAGGAGAAAAGAGAGTCCACCCTGTCCCTGCTTAAGCAACCCTCAACACAAGAATTACTATGGGTACTGGCGGTTGCTTCCCAGAAGAAAGGGGGTTCTGGGAATGTACGGATTTGGTTGCAGCTCTGGTTCGTCCTTGTCCAATGGGAGTTGAATCTGGCCCTCCTTACCAACATGGAGGACTGGCTTACTCTAGGATTGACCTTTCTCAACTCCGGGATCTATTTACGTAAGATCAAAGTTACATTCTGTTTTAAAATTCCTTTGCTTCTTTCTTTCAGATGCCAAACGGAGGATTAGCCCAGTAAAGTCTCCAGGAGGGCTGGTGAAAAGGGAGTCCCAGCGCGAAGACACAGCGAGCTTCAGGCAGGTAAGTTCTTCTGAGTTTTGTAAACCTGTGAGCTCCTACTTGGGGAGAAATCCTTGCAGCCAAGCAAAGATGTGTGGACTGGGAGCAGTATTTTTGGCCACGCCAAGTGGCCACAACCATGATGGCGGTGAAATCTCATGAAATTTTGAGTATTAATAATAGATGCTTCCATCACACGAGCACAACGATAGAGGGCATGTGTGCAGCCTATTATGGCAAAACTAAGACCCTATTGTGATGTAGGTGGGACGGAAGGGCTTAAAGAGGCAATTTTCAGCTCAGTAAGGCAACAAGAAGAACTCTAATGAAGTAGACGGGACAGGAGGACCTAAGAGGAGAAATACTACAGAAGGATCAGGTGCACTCTGGGACGGCAAGGAGGTTTGAGGGGGTCAGCGAGGGAACTAGCGGCAGAGGAACTAAGGAACTGAGGAGTTTGGGAAAGCATACGGGGTAGGCCACAAAACTGTCCTCTTCTTTCCATCTAGGGTGAGCATTCTTTGGGCCTCATTTTAAGTTTGTAAAAGTATGGATATGATAGCTGCCAGGTTCAAATCCAGCTGCGTATACAAAAAGTCATCATGACCTGCATCACTGTTCATTAGGATGCCAAGCTCATTGTCTCCAGTGAACCACAATGCACCTGCAGGCAAGACACTCAGGGCCCGATTCACAGAAATAACTTAAGACAAAATCCTAAACTTACTACCATTTTGGTATTCACAGAAGGCACTTACTCATTTCGGTATTCACAGAAGTTAGGAGTCCTAACTTTAGGACTCCTAAATGCCTTCTGTGAATACCGAAAGTCTTAAAATTAGGATTTTTCGCAGTTTAGTAGTAGTATAGTTAGGACTCCTAACTTTAGGACTCCTAAATGCCTTCTGTGAATACCGAAAGCCTTAAAATTAGGATTTTTCTCAATTTAGTAGTCCTAAGTTTAGACTTAGGACTACTAAATTGAGAAAAATCCTAATTTTAAGAATTTCGGTATTCACAGAAGGCATTTAGGAGTCCTAAAGTTAGGAGTCCTAACTATACTACTACTAAACTGAGAAAAATCCTAATTTTAAGGCTTTCGGTAGTCACAGAAGGCATTTAGGAGTCCTAAACTTAGGAGTCCTAAATTTAGGACTACTAAATTGAGAAAAATCCTAATTTTAAGAATTTCGGTATTCACAGAAGGCATTTAGGAGTCCTAAAGTTAGGAGTCCTAACTATACTACTACTAAACTGAGAAAAATCCTAATTTTAAGACTTTCGGTATTCACAGAAGGCATTTAGGAGTCCTAAAGTTAGGAGTCCTAACTTCTGTGAATACCGAAATGAGTAAGTGCCTTCTGTGAATACCAAAATGAGTAAGTGCCTTCTGTGAATATCAAAATGGTAGTAAGTTTAGGATTTTGTCTTAAGTTAGTTCTGTGAATCGGGCCCTCAGATTGGAGACAAGGAAATGCAAAAAAGAAAATGAACAGGGCACCAGACGTTCTCCCTATAAGCACAAAGCATGTGCAACAATATCTCCCTACAAATCAGGACTGCTCCAACCCTGCTCCAATTTAGGAATGAGCTAAAGATACCCATTTTTAGAGAACACTACATCAAGATGCATTAACTATCCACTTCTGCTCTCAGAACAAGCCATACCAAGATTCCCATGAGTGATGTAATAACGTTTTTTTTCTTGGAATTCTGGGACTTTTATTCTTCTTTATTCCATTATAAAACAGGATTACAAGCCACAGAGTTCAAAACAAAAAACCTGGACTAGAGCAGCACATCGCAAATGGACCTGGGAAACTCAACAGCTATGTAGAACCCAACTTTCCCTCCAATCACTCATTGACGGTATCTTTGCCTTCGGTCCTGTACAATGCTCTGCAGCATTGAGGCTAGATTAATGAAACAGAAATATAAGATCCATACATAGACACTCAGGGCCTGGTTCACAAATGTAAACTTATATTTTTGTATAAGTTTCTGTTTTTTTTAGTATTTTCAAACTATAAGATTTTAGTAGGTTTACAAGTGTGGAAACTACTCAGTCGGGGCGGAGAACTTTGCATGTAAAGAGATAGGAAAAGTCTAACTTTTTATGTGTGGAGTTGCATTTAACTCATAGTTTGTGAATATCAAAAAAAAAAAAAACCTATATAAAAGTGTACGTTTACCCTTGTTCATCAGGCCCTTCGATGGCCTCCTGCAATGATCAGAGTGAACATCTTTGGAAGATGTGCGGTTGTTCGCTAGTTTGCTTTTTGCTTTTGTGTCCCTATTGTTGGTTGAATGCTCATGTCTACCCCATCTGAGCAGATTTCATTCTGTTGGAAAAAATGAAATGGGTGAAATGAAAGTTAAGCACTGAATTGACATTTTACTCAACTTCGCACTTTCACAAATACTTAATTTATATTCATAATTTAAAAAAAAGATGGGAGTGATTCAGTATTTAATATTCACTCTTGAAAATGAGTATTAAAAATCCACTTTGAGGAACCGTTGAGACAGTACAAGAGAATATGTGTATGCTTAACTTGTAGTGTGCAGGGGCTTCCGCATGGGCTATTGTACTACTTATAGTGTAAAGTCACACTCCTAGCATCATGGCAATTTTCAGATTTTTACATGATGTCCCCCTACTTGTCACTACCGTCCACAGCAGGTCCTGCCCTGTCCCCATTCTGTATTTGTTTCAATACATCTGGAACGACTGCTAAGGAAGGAGTACCGTGTATTCTGATGTAAACAGCAGCAAATATTGTTCCCCAAGTGGTACAATCCTCCATCGAGAGAACCATCCACATTGGCAAGCAAATTGTTAGCATTCTATGTTTTTCCTGCGAACTCGTACGGGGAAATACTGCTTCCAACTGTGAAATTTTTTGTGCAATTTTCTGTGCTTTCCAGAACGGAATTTACTCCCGTTTTACTGATTTCAGTGTTTGTGGGTTAATCGTAGGTGTGGTATGGTGTGGACCAGTTGGAGCATTTCTCTCAGGTTTGACTGTTAATGTTTGCATGACAAACTGGACAATGTGTCTGTATAGCCTGACTATGTCTTCATATATTGCACAGATTTCATCCACTGGTAGTGTATCTATCTCGGGACGTGGAGTCTATGTAGCTAAGAAAGGCCAGATCACTCCTTCTATGCTGAGCGGACGAAGTCTCACGACAGATGTTGTGTGTGGGAGAGCACCTTTAAACTAACCCTGGGCATAGTACTACGCTTCGCTCACGGAGCATGTGTAGTTTGCAGTACTACACAAAATGCGCATAGCACAGTGCAAAAACTGTGCAAAACACGTAGCATAGCAGCAATATCAACAAAACCCACAAATGCTTTAATAAAGCAATTTTACATGCTAAAAAGCATATGACCAATTCACAAAAGTGAACTGGAAATGAAAATATTAGGCATTGAGAGGGGTGATGATTTTGGGGTCCCCCCTAACCTAGGGGGAGGACCAAGCAGATGCCTTGAACACAAAGAGCATATCATGCTGGTGAACGATTTAGTGGTGGTCCCTTCCTCCTAGGACCACCCCAAGCACAGTTATGGGCAAAAATACAATCCAGACCAAAGGCCCTGCAAAGCATTATGGGACGAGATTATCAGTGGGCAGTGAATATTATAGTTTCCAATATAAAAATAATTCTACAAAGGGCTGCAGTTCAACTAGTCGTTACTAGATGTCCCTCACGAGTCAAATGCAAAAGCATTGAAATTATTATTACATCAAGCTGCAGTTCCACTAGTCGTTACTAGATGTCCTTCACGAGTCAAATGCAAAAGCATTGAAACCCTTTCATGAAGCTTTTACATTTGACTTGTGAGGGACATATAGTAACGACGAGTGGAACTGCAGCTTGATGTAATAATAATTTCAATGCTTTTGTATTTGACTTAATTGTGAGCGACATCTAGTAACGACTAGTTGAACTGCAGCTCTTTGTAGAATTATTTTGATATTGGATACTATAATATTCACTGCCCACTGGTAATCTCGTCCCATAATGCTTTGCAGGGCCTTTGGTTGTGATTGTATTTTTGCCAATAACTGTGCTTGGGGTGGTCCTAAGAGGATGGGACCACCACCGAATCGTTCAAGAAGATGTGCTTTTTGTTTTCACGGCATCTGCTTGGTTCTCTCTCTAGGTTAGGGAGGATCCCAAAATCATCACCTCTCTCACTGCTTGCTAGTTTATCATTTTCACTTTTGTGAAATGACTACATGTAATTTAGCATATAAAGACAGAACTACTTATTTTATCATAACTTGCACTGTGCAAGATTCTGTTTGCAATTATTGCTCAGAGCAAACAAGCACACAGTGCTATCAGCTATGCACTATGTGCAGTTTGGGGAGTAGCTGAGCGTAGTTCAAAGTGTACTTCGTGTAGCTACGTGTACTGCTACTAGGCAAACTATGCCCACGGTTACTTTAAACCAGCTTTTATGTTGCTGGTAAATTAACAGGATGTCAATGTCTTTGTATGGATTGTATTCTTCCGGTGGTTCCGCTACAGTGTATGTGTGGAACTATTTAGTCACCAGATCTGCAGGTGGGAACTGAACCCAAGAATAGAATACCTCTGATCCGAAAACTTTGTGTGCCTCAATCACGAAGGTAACACAGCCACCAGTTGCTGCTACGCCGCGCTCTAGCAATTTCATAGTAACTGCATGTCTGCAGTTTTCTGTAATGTTAAGAGCGTTAGCCAACTCTTCCTCCCCATTCCCTGAACAACTGCTCATGGACTTAATCATTCTCAAATGGAGAAGACTAAGGGACATATCATCAAGGACCGGTGATAATTATCGCTAAGTGCACTTAGCGCTAGGATTATTATCGCCGGCTAACGTTGAATTTTATCGCTGAGATAGCGTGCTATCAGCAACGCTTATCTCAAAAGCGATAAAATTCCAAGCGCTAACTGCCAAATGTGAGATTATCGCTGGAAATCCAGCGATAATCTCACAAAGTTTGGCGATAGCTTGTTGTTGAACGGGCAGGGCAGACTTAGCCATGATATCCACCTTACATTGGATATAATGGCTAAGTCAAACTAAAAGCAGGCATAAGGAAAGTAGCGATAACAAAGGTTAGCGCTACTTTTCTTATCACTGTGCTTGTTAGCGTGCCCATTGATAATTGGAGAAATGTCAGTTAGCGACATTTCTCCAGTTATTTTGGGACGGAATGCCCACTTTGCATCTCATTAGAGATGCAAAGGTGGGCGTTACGGGAAAGGGAGCTAATGTAAGGATTCACGCAATAGCGTGACCTTGCTGATAAGGCGATAAAATTATTGCCGCTTTTCGTCCGAAAACGGACGCAAAAGCTGTGTTAATTTTATATCGCCTCCTTGCAGATATGCCCCTAAATGTTTTTCCAAATTTTGGGTTTTGCACATTGTGGGGAGCCTTTTATCCTTACAAGCTTGCTAAACCTTCAGCCAATACACAGAGTTTATCTCCCCAGCTGAGGCGGATTTCCCTTCCCACTTTAGACTTCTCTGAAAAGACGTGAGTAGAGCTTTTCTGAGAAAGCACCACTGAACTACTCAGATTTTCACTGTTAATATAAGAACCAAACCAGCGTTGGAGGCGCCATGTCGTGTAGTTCCTAGGAGTCCCCCAGGACCTGCGCGTTTTGGATGACCTCAACTGAGGGCTTAGTGTCCCAACTGCTTCCGGACACCCCCACATGATATGCCAGCCGTTAGACCAGCTAGCTCTACAGTGCCACTACCACCCCCCTGTATTCTACAGTGGTGTAGGTAGTTTCTGGTAACCACTGAACATGACAACCCTGATTCCTCAGGGATCATGGGAAACAGTATAGTGTGTTTCGCTCAGAAACTCGTGCTTGCTTTCTCCCAGAAAATACACAGGATGGAGATTACTACGTTTCAATAAGTATTTATTGGTCCATTGACACATAAGTGCTGCGACAATCAGAAGACATAGGCATACAAAAGAGATTGCCAGTACCAATATCAAAAATAGTAGGTACATTTCTACCATAGTGCTAATAAGATAAACAGAAGCAGTTCAGATACAAGCAGTAGCACTTGCATATTCCTAAAATGCACACCCTAAGTAATTTGCCTAAATGTACCGGGCCTAACCTGGATGTGTAGGTGTATGTGCCTATAGCTATGCGTATCTGGAGTCAAGAAACCCCTAGGGATGAACCAGCCTGTTTCTTTTTTCAGGGCCAAAGGTATGGATTTCCAAAGTCGTGCGGTTTAACATTTCCACACATAAAATCTTACAGGTGGAGACGGTATAGCAACCACTCAGGAGAGGTGGAGAGAAAACTTTATGTGGCATCTGAAGAATGGCTTGAATGATGACCCCATAAAATTACACAGCAGTTTCATTCTGTTGTCTTCAAGTAAACGTTAACAGATTTTTTTATTTAAATGCTCTGCAGAAAACGTAGTTTTCTTTCTCGCCCAAGTAGGCTTGTGTTTCTCCACTGGCACGTGATTTCAGAAATGTTTAGAATCTAGAATTTCCTACTTATTGTCTATCATAAATGAAAATCTGACTTCTATTCTGGTACAAGGGGGATGGCATTGGTGGGTCACAGTGGGCGAGGATAAAAATGGCCTATCCACAGAACCGCACGTGTAACATATATTATATCAGCAAAATCTATCACATATTATTAACAATTTTTCACACACACTGTTTGATCAGCAGTACTGAGCTCCTCCTTTCTGCAGCAAAGAAAGGAAAGTTGCTGTGAGGGACAATGAGTCACAGACTGTTCTATGGCTGGGGTTGGGAGGGTTCTCGTGTTGTACTTCTGGCTGCCAATCACTTCCAAATGTTTCTGAGTAATGTAATTAGGTCGGCCCTTGGTGTGGTACCATAATATCATTTTTAGAGTATCATCTGACATAAATATTGTTTACACAATATTACCATATTAAAGTTAATAATATGAAATCTACACCCAATGGGATAATTTTTTTGTAAACAATATTCAGGGCACAATATTTCTGTTAGTTGATATTTTTGTATAGGATATTGTGACCTACAACTACACATGGTTGATTGTTAATTTTGTTTGCTGCTGTCAGCGAGAAAGTCAAGCCTATTGCTAGTTTCTATTCTTACCATAGAATTAATTCATACATTTGATTGAAACAATACACTTTGCACCTGATTTCAGAAGGCAGCATGTTTTAGGTCTGCTCTACAAGGAGAAATTTGGAGATGGAAAGCTTAAACAAAAAATGTTCAATGAAGCCTCAATATATCTTCTTTGTGTATGCTAAGATAGCCTGATATTCTCATGTCTCTCTAAGTAAATGTCAAGATCCAATCTGATGGTTTGGTGTCAAATCTGCCTGAGTTGAATATATGATACCGAATAAAAAATATATCACTGATACAGGAGGATCAAAAAAAAAGTGAATTATGCTTTTACATATCCTTGGTAGTCAGGAAGTCAGTGCATGGGGCAAACACATTTTACCACCGAATTATGAAAGCAGATTTGTGGAGGTATTCTTGTGCTGCGTTATTGCATTGCATTATTGTTGTGTTGAACTGTAGTTGCTGTCTTGCATTTTGTTTAGACTGTTTTGTTGCATTGTGCCCTGCTGTGTTTTTGTTGTGTTTTAAATTTGCTTTGTGTTACGTTATTGTGTTGTGTTCTACTGTGCGCCGAATTTACTTTAGAGATGCTAACAAATACTGATACTTTCTCCAGACAAAAGCAGTACATTCCTTCAGAGTTCCAGTGACAAACAACAATTTACCACTGTCCAAGGTGGTAATATCCTGCTGCTATTTAAGACACAAGTCAGTCCCAAACTGAGGCCTGTCTTACATTAGAACTTCCAGTGCTCACTTTTGGTTATACTGCCCAAGACTAGATGGGTTAAAACCAATCCCTGCAATTGTGGACCTTACTATTCAAATTTTTACTACCAAACAGGTACTGAATACATTCAAAATTGCAAATATCTACTAGAAATTCTATTAATCCTGACTATAGACTCAGAGGTAGGAATTGTAGGAGAACCAGAAACATACCTGAGCAGAAAATATTTGAAGCATATTTCACAGCAGGGACCAAGTAGAAGCTTCAGTGGAAGACCATTCTAAAAAAAAAGAATCAAAATGTCATCAACCGAACCTCAACCCAGTAGATAGTAACTTGTGAGCATGGTGACCAGGATATCATATTTTCATGTGCCAAGTGTGAGCAGCGGACTTGAGTCTGTATCCATAACAAGAAGAGAAAAACTGCAATTTTGAGCATGCAGAGAAAAGCTAGGACTATAGCGTAGAGAAACTTGGCAACACTGGCTCCGGAGGCACTCATGCGCTAATGCAAAGAAAAATAAGGCCCTGTCCCTGCTCTGTTATACCCTTCCAGCTAACACTTAGGGCCTGATTATGAGTCTGGTGTTCCACAGACCGCTGCGGTACCACTGAGCATATTTTCGAGTTTCCTCTTCCCCACGGTTTTCATGGCGGTTCCTCCTCCATGAAAACTGTGGCAGAGAGGAAACAAATGGGGCCTACAGGTCCCCCTGTTTCCTCTGGGCCATGGGGTGCATGCAGCGGGGCACATGTTGCGCCCCCTTTGTTCATGCACCTCAGTACCTGCACAGCATGGGCTGCACCAGTCCATGCTTCATGCTGTGCAGGGACTACCTTTGATGTTCCCATTGCAGTGCTATTTCATAGGCACAGCTGTGGGAACGCCAAAGAACCGCCTGCCAGAAAAGTCATAATCTTGCGAATGGTGAGCACACGGGTTTGGCGGTGCGGGAGCGGGCGGCAACGTGACAGTCCCGCTCCTGCAACACCAAACTCGTATTCAGGCCAATTCATGCTGGAAATTCAATTAGCCTGCTGTAGTTGTCAGGTCAGGCAAGTGTTCTAGACGAACTCTTATTTATGGATCAGCATTTTGAGTTCTGAAGGACACTGTTTCTCTCTCGTTCCTTTGCTTTATTCAACTTACGTGACATAGATTGAATCAACGAGTCTCAATTAAGTCAAGAAACGTATAATAACGTGTGCTGTATACGACTTCTTGATTTTTCTATAGAACGCCTGCTGTTTCTAAGCGCTTTAAATAGCTCGCAATGCTGTTACCCGAATTTAATGATACTTGATTCACTAACCTTGGCAGAATAGAAGGATAAATGATACTTGATTCACTAACCTTGGCAGAATGGAAAGAAGAGCTGGTTATGCCCGGATTCACACTCATGACCTACAGGCCACAGTGTATCTCAGTGGTGAGCATTTAAGTCACTGAGCCATCAATCAATCAATCAAACAATCAGGATATGTAGAGCGCTGCTTTTCACCCGTGGGGGTATCCAGGCGCAGTGGGGTGCTGCTGCTGAGTTGATGTTTGGAAATGCACCTTTTTCTCTTTCACAAATATATATTTTGTGTAATGTTGCTTATTTACGAGGAGACAGTCATATGAAGAGTGTTTTTGGAGTGAAAAAAGATATGCTTTACCAGTGTAAATGGTGCACACCCTCTGGGATTGCATGAGATTTAAATGTTAAAAATGATGTCTGGAAAGTTCGGGTGGGGGTAAAGGGTGGGGTGGGTGTTGATCTAGACTAGAGAATGCTTCAAATCTGTTGTATAAGCAACTTCAAAAAAGATCATAAAGCGTTGCCAACTGGCTTCCAGGCATCAGGACCACCTATATATTGCTTAATCTTGCACATTGCGTGCTTCATGTTTTGTGAATCATGTACAGTGTGCGGAAGGATACAATATGCAAAAGACCCAACTACCCCTGAAGAAAGCTTTGTGAATCTGCGCTACCAGGTTTTAGGCAAAAAAATGCTGGCACTTTTTCACAGAGGACCACCAACTGGGCCACAGATCGCTTTTTGTTTGCAAACTTTAGCGTGCACCCAAACCCAGGTTACAAAACTCTCAGGGGCAGATTTACGTTCCCTGGCGCATCCCTGCAAAACAGCAGGGATGCGCCAGGGAAGATGCGTCACGCAAGTTTACCCTTGCGCCACCGCAGATGCGCCGCATTTACAATGCGGTGCATCGTGGCGCAAGGACAAGCAGATGCATGACGCATCTGCCGGCGTAAGGTTGGCGCAGTGCTGAAGATGTGTCGCAAGCGTGACGCAACTCCAGCACTGTTCCAATCTACCATATCCCTAACATGGTGCATCACGCCTTACGCCTGCTTGAAGCACGCGTAAGGATTTGACGCACCAGCGTCGGGAAAGTGACTGCGTGAAATCTTGTAGATTTCACTGCGTCACTTTTCCGAGGCTTTTTCTGACGTAACGCTCACCCTGCATACATTAAACCTGACGCAGGTTTAATGTGGCGCAGGGCTTTACAACGTGACGCATCTCCCTAGATGCGTCACGTTGTAAATCTGGTGCAGCATGGCGCTTGCTTTGCGCCGCCGCTGCATCACAAAAGTGACGCAACGGCGGCGCAAAAGTGGCGCATGGGGCTTGTAAATCTGCCCCTCAGAATTCACAGGTATAGTGCATGCACTGCTGCGACTAACCAATTAATCCCCATTCTGATCCGTTTAACGTGCAATTAGCTGCAAGCTCTGCAACCCTCGATAACGCAAATTTGCATAATCTGTACTCACATTTTGCGAGTCAATAGTGATTGGTCCCCAACTATGTTATTTTTTAATATGCTGCATGCCTAAAGGGGGCAGCCTTTGTGCATCTGTTCTTAAAGGCATACCTGTCGCCACACTGCCTGACGTGCTTCAGGATCGACAAGCGCTGCTGCGGGTGTTATTTGCATCAGGCTGTACCAATTGCACAGGCCAGAAAAATGTTCCACTCTCACTTATGCCCCCGTGTCATCCCTTTTTGATATAGAATTGGCCTTTCAAACATTCTGAAACCTGCAAAATATATTTGTAAAACTAGGACAGGCAATTGACTTGAAAGTGCCACCGTTATTTCATCAGCTATGACTTATGTGTTGACATTTAAAAAACAAATAATGCAACGTTGAGACATAGCAAATGCGTCTTCTTATTCTTTTATTGCAGGAAGTGCATTTATATTTTTCAGTTAAATGCATGTGTGCTCTGCTATGACAATTAGATACGAGACTCTGTATAAGTTAAATGAAAACAATTTGCAAATGTAGAATGCAAATCATTCCCGAGGCCTGGAATACCCCAACAAGGCACGCAAGACGTTTGGCATTTCCTGGCACCGAAGCACTGAACGACAACAACAGGTGAGCGCACACAAATCCATTAGCAGGCTCCTTTGTTTCCCTCTGTATTTCTAAATTAGGCTCATGTCCCAGGGGCACTTGCGTGCCGAGCTGACAGAAAGATATCCCCTCTCAAAACACTTGAAACAGGATGAAAGAAAACTGAAGAAACTTGCCTTGGCTAAAGCCAGAAAGACGCAATTGCAAAAAGACGCACGGTGAAAGGAACAATATATATTTTGGGAAAGGAAAGTGAGCTGGGGACAGGGCTTTAAGTGGGAAAAAAAACTGGGGGTGCTCTAAAAGGGGCGTGGAAAATTTCTTTAAGGGGTGTGGCCTATCCGAATAGGTGTGTGGTCTAAATCAAGATAACTAGCACTGTGTGCTTAAGAAAATCATAAAGTCACATCCAGCAAAGGATAATAACATAGGCAAAAAGGTATATTTATTAAGTACCAACTACAAAAAAATGCTTGTATCGTCATGTAACGCAACTGGTGCTATTATGTAAAGCGCTCTGTTACCCGATTTGGGTCAAGTTCACTCTATATAAAACTCCGTTAAAAAAAAACTAACAGTGTACTTAGGAGAGGATATTTCCCAACAGTTGTTTGGAGAAAATGCCAATTCAAGACTGGAGCAAACTTAACCATCACCAGAGAGAAATTCCACCGTAATCGGTGCAAATTTGCCCAAAGTTTGTTGAGCAGGCTTTAAGTGAGCACTTGCGGTTCATTCCTTCCCATTTTGCTTTAATTATTCTCTTATTACACACTTAAGGGAAACGGTCTAATTTCAAGTAAGTGTTATTTGGTATCCCAGTAGTAACTAAGCAATTTCGCTGAGACTGCATAGTTAACAAAGGCACTTGATGCTGACTAATGGTTTCCTTTAAGATGTTTGATGTCATTTTTCAAAAACATAAAATATGGTATATTTCAAGCATTCCACCTATCACTTTTCCCTCACTGAGAAACTCAAGTGTAATGGATTTGTCAAATCACGAGTCGAAGCGCAGTTACACATCAGCCTTATACCTCGTACCAGTCAGTGTGATTGTATATTCCCCATCTGTGTAGAGTGTCACACAGAACTTAATTATATCAGTGTTATTAGAACATTGGAATGTTGGAAGCTCCATTGAAAACAATGGAGCGCTCCGGGCTTATAATGGCTGGTATAAGCCCGGAGCACCAACATTCCAATGTGTCTTTGTTCACAGCTCTGGCTGTGAACAAAGGCTTAAGGGAGCCTGAGGGGATTTCAATCCCCTCGCGCTCCCTGAAGGCTTTGTTTTGTTAGAACATTCTGCCCTCTAGTGGCAGAATGTTCTAATAGCCTTATAGCCCTTCGTAGCAGGGCTATACCGGCTTTTAAAGTCCCTCTGCTTTGTTAAAGTCCCTCGCCTTCGGCTCGGGCCTTTAACGCTGCAGCGGGCCTTTAACAGCCGGTATAGCCCGCTACGGCGGGCTATAAGGCTATATTAAACATTTGAAGAGCAGAGCAATGTGAAAGTAGATGAAAATTAAACTCAAAGGGGTCAGTCTGGGTCGGCTTTACTATTGACTTGAGATATCTACTTACTTCTGAATTGTGCCTGAACATTTTCAATGCAGCCACAAGTAAAACTAAAATTCTCAATTGCAACAATATTTTCGAATTCTGGGGAACCAGTGGCGCTCAATATTTGCCTTGATTTCCCTTCGGAGGGCTGTTCAATCTTTTCTACGCATACTCAGTGCTTTCTATGATGGTGCTTTACCATCGCATATATAAATCAATATTCTGAACAAGTCAGCATTGGCAGTGAGAGTGTTTAGAAAAAGGTGAATGGCGCTTTGCGGCAGAATGAGAAAGCTGTGTTGAAGGGAATTAAAAAAATGGCCATTAAAATACTCACGTTGCGGGCTTGCAGGCTGGAAGGGCAAGTCTTGTGTGGCTTTAGAAGGATCCTGTCTGAGGCAGTTCTGATGCAGAGGCAGGGTCCCGACGGTGCTGGTAGGGCTGGGGAGCCATCACAAAGGTCAGTTTCCTTTTCACTGCTGCTGGATTCTGTTGTAGACCCTCGTCCCTCGCTTGCTTTAAGGCAGGGCAGGGTCACACTGGTTGCTGGAGAAATCTTGCTGCAGGCCGTAAATGCAGGGTCGCGCCGGTTCTAAGCAGCTGTTGCTGTGCCAATGGCTGGCACGATGACGTAGGTGGCGCTGCATGTTCAGAGAGAAGGAAAATCCAGAGAGAAAGTGTCTCTCTTTAAAGGATTTCCCTTCCTGCTACAATGATGTCACTCCTTAAGCAGTATGCGCGCATGCTCACCCGAAACACCAATAAAAACCGGGACGTCTGGTCACCCTACCTTTGACCTTTGAGGCCCGAAAATAGAGACCCCTAGAGACCCCTTTAGAGGCCCCCCCAAAAAAACTGGGGGTGCTCAGACCCCCACAGACCCCCCCATTTAAAGCCCTGGCTGGGGATGAATGTGTCCAAATGTAGTAAAGTACTCTGTTTGCACCGACGGTGGGTGGGCAAAATTGTGATTTTTTCCATGCATAATGTGTATAATTCTTGCTAGAATTATCAATGTTACCCGAACTTTGCTCAGGTATTCGTCTGTTTGAAAATTGTGCACAAGTTATGCCTTTGCGTTTAAAAGACATACATTTGACTTTGGACCGTATTATGTATAGGGTGCATTTTCCCACTCTCAGTCATAGTGCACCCTTAAATGGGTGCGCTAGAGCTAAGTGCAGGCGGCGAACCTTATCACGGTAAGTGCACCATTTAGAGAGCAGACACAACAAATGTGCCTTTGTTGTAAACAGCACATTACTAAAAGACAGACTGGGTATTTGAAGCTGCTGGTTTGCCATTCACTACAAGCAGCACCCCAGCATGTTTTTCAGAGGAGGATGGTGACCCCGCTGCCAATGGGTTCAGTGAGTGCCTACACCCATCTGCAGGGGGATGTCTGAGAGCACTTCGGGTCTTTTTTTGCCCTCTTCTAGGGGCACTGTCATGGGGGGCGGGGGGTAGCCCTGACTGTTCCACCTCCACGTGGTGCACAGTCAGTGCTGCCTCTGAAAGTTCCTTTGCCTCTGTACTCATGCCTGTAGTAAGACATAGGTATAGAGGCTAAGGGCCTTATTATGTGTTTGGCAGTCCTCCTGCAGTACTGCCACAGCTGCTCTACCAGGAGGACTGCCAAGCCCATGGTGCACCCTTCTGCCGGATTCCAACTTGAATCCAGGACGGGCCGGCGATGCTGCAGTGGTCTCACAGTGGCGGCTGTGTTATGCTCATTGTAGAACCTTATCAGCAGACTGCTGCAGTGACAGCACCTGCAGCATGTTACTGCACGGTGTGGCATGCAACTTGTCATGTATGCCACACTGTGCAAGAACCGGGAGCAATTCCAGGGGGGCACTACATGTGCCACCCCAAGCTTGCACCCTCCAGACCCTAAAGAGAAAGGTGACCCTATTAGGGCCCCCTTACTTGCATGTCCACCATCCTTTTCATGGCGGGTTCACCACCATGAAATGGTTGGTGGAAATGCAACTCGGAATATGCTCGGCGGTGCCAGCATCAACACTGCCTGCATATTCCTACTGCTGACAGGCCACTGTGGGATCCTTGATCCCGGCGGAGGCGGTGGTCAAGTGGTGGTCCCGCCGCCACAATCCTAATACGGTGGTTGAACCGCCAGGATTGTGGTGGTTGGGCTACCAGCATGAATACAGCAGTCCTGAGGACCGCTGTGCTCATAATTAGGCCCTAAGTCTTTCATTGTGCCCTCAAGATCACATTGGCGCATGTGTAGCGCTGGCTTGATCTGAACTGCAAGAACTGAGGACCCCTGTTATAATACAAAGTGCCCTGGGAGCACAAAAAGGGTGTGTGTGCACCTGTTGTGCACTTGGGGCTGCTAGTGTAATACAGCATATGGCGAGCTAACAGCTGCTAGAGTCCTCTGTGGGAGCTGACAGCACCTATGACCACAAAACCCACCATGTTTCCCAGTATCAGCGAGATAATCTCTGCTGTGACCTAATCTCCAGATGAAAAAAAAGTTGCATGAAGACCCTAAGGGTAAGAAAAATAAAATGATGCAAATTCCCCAATCCCAACTATGCACCTGAATTAGAGTTGCTTTTTCAAAACTGAAAAAAGCACGGTGAAAGGAATGCATTGTTGTTTACATTCAGCACATCATTCAAATGAAAGTGTACACATCTGAAAGACATTATTTTTAAAGAGGAAATCCTTGACAATAAACATTACCTGAGATGCACCCTTGCATTGGGTTATACAGAGAGAAGAGGAAAAAAATGTCTTTTATTTTGTGATGGGCTGTTGTCACTCTTGAGAAATGGGTACTCCTTTTAGTTGAGGGTCACCGAAGAGTAAGGCCACTGGTGTCTTGCACAGTTCCTCCTGGTGATGTGGCCCATCTCCAAAGTACCCTCTATGCTCTCATTCTCTAAGTACCCTCAAGTAAAAGGTATTCCCTTTACTCGAGGGCCATCAGAGAGTGAGAGCACGTGTCTTGCACTCTTTCTCCTGGTGGAGGAGCGCATCTCCAAAGTGCCCTTACAGTCGGCGCACTTCAATTGTAGGGTGTTGTTCATCTTCACCAATAGCTTCTCCCTTAGTGAAACTATTTAACGGATTACATAGTCACGTGAGATATGTCTGGCTCCCATTAATGGTCAGTCAGAGGCATGTGTCCTTGAGAACTGGCTGGGAGTGTGATGCAAGGAATCCATCAGAGTCTGCCACCAGGGGGAGGAGCAAGACCCAATGATTTTCTTCTTTAAGCTACCATGGGCACTGCTAGTGCACCAGTGCTGCACCTGTAGGACTCAAACTCTTTATCTTGTTCTATGTCATGGGTATTTGAAAACATGTTCCAGGGGGCCAAAATGTTTGCCTGTCGTGTGATCGAGGGCCGCATTGATGGCGGGTGGGGGTTGTAAGGTGGGCATGGGGGAAGCAAAG
This sequence comes from Triturus cristatus, assembly GCF_964204655.1. Taxonomy (NCBI): domain Eukaryota; kingdom Metazoa; phylum Chordata; class Amphibia; order Caudata; family Salamandridae; genus Triturus; species Triturus cristatus. The sequence continues at coordinate 258,104,218 of NC_140586.1, forward strand.
AGTGTACATATAAAGGCTGAATTGCACATTATGAAGAAAGAAAACTTGGGAGAAATGCCGGCTTCCCCACTTGTGTGATCCTAGACATTTGTTTTTATTTTATTTTACCTTCTTTTTCTTCATTATCACATATAAGAGGACCCTGAAATACTTTTTTCTACAGGATGAGCACTGTACGAAACCTTCTCTTGCATTTTATTTGCTAAACTATAATGTTATCCATGTATAATAGGAACACTGGCCACTCAGATGATAAACAAAACAAATGACTTGCCTCTTAGTTCACTTATTGCAGTGTTGCCAGGGTAGAGGGGAAGTATGAATGGTTCTAAATTCATTTTTGCTAACTATCACTTTAAAGAAATACAATTCTCAATGCACTGATATATTCGAATGTTTCATTAACATGTCTGCATGGTAATGAAATACACTTTTAGAATTTTTTACAATTGCAATATGTCTTTAAAATGAAGGTGTTCCTAAATTTAAGTGGTGCTCGACACCTTAATTACTTCCTTTAATGTCAGTTAAGCTGTAAATTTAACATATTTCTCACCCTTATTGCCGAGTCGAGAAAAAGCAGCCCAGTGCTGCTGTTGACCAGGGGCCTGCATGTAAATGTCAGGAGGGCTGCCCGCGGGCCGTACATTGAGTATCACTGCTCCATGGTGTATTGTTATCAAGAGTGGGACCATTTTTGTTTGGTTATCATATATTATTGCTGATGTACATAAAGATCAATCTATATAGGAAATATGTATGACTTGAGGTAGGTTGTATTTTGATGTTCTTTATGTTCTGCCACATGAAGGTGGATTCATACTTGCTGAACTTATTAGCCAAAGAAGATACCAGCTTATTATGACTTCACTGTACTTCAAACATTGCTTAGCTTATTTGATCAGCTATCAGTGACAAAAATATCGGTCACAAAAATATAGCCCCAAAAATATTGAGGCTAGTTAAGTAATATTGAATTTCAACCATTGCACACCATATTAAATTTAAAACATCCTTAACTTTAAAAATAATAAAACATAAAAATATACTTATGAAGAATATACAAAAACGCATGACATGCAAATATGAATTAAAAATGTCTACCTAAAAATCACATTTAAACATAAAAAAGTAAAATTACTAATGCACATTATTTATATTTACACACAAAAATATATATTAAAACAACTTTAAAAAATCTGATTAAAAAAACTAAATTGGCAGCAGTGAAATTCAATGCTCTCACTCCAACTTGATTAACGGTACTGAAAATGTTGAACTCTGAAGAGGTCAGATTTACTATTCCTACTCTAAACTAAGAAACAATTGGGGGAGTATTTGACTATGGAAGGGTTAATTTTACTATTCCCACTAAGATGTAAGCAACCCTAGGGAACGTGTAGGACTTTGGAGAGGTTAAATTTATTGTTCCTACTTGGATGTTAGCAACAGTAGGGAAAGTGATGGTCTCTGGAGGGGTCGGATTTACTATTCACACTCAAAACTGAGCAACAGTAGGGAAAGTGTTAGACTTTGGAGGCATCAGATTTTCCATTGCCACTCCACCGTGTGCAAAAGCGGAGAAAGTGCTTGACTATGAGGGGTTATATGTGCTATTCCCTCCCAACCTAAGCAACAATAAGGAAAATGTTGGACTTTAGTGGGGGCCAGATTCACAGTTCGCACTCCAGAGTAAGCAGCATTAGGAAAAGAGTTAGACTTTGGAGGGTTAGATTTACTATTTCCACTCCAGCCTCGGCAAATGTAGGAAAAGTGTTGGACATTCAAGGGGTCAGATTTACTATTCCCACTCTAATCTGAGCAACACTAGAGAAAATGTGAGACTTTGGACGGGGCAGATTTACTATTCTCACTCCAATCTGAGCACCAGCAGGAAACATGTTAGACTTTGGAGAGGTTATGGAAAGTGCTGGACTTTGGAGAGGTTAGATTTACTATTTCCACTCCAATGTAAGCAAAAGTGTTGGATTTTGGAGGTGTCAGAACTACTAATTCCACTCCAGCATAAATCTGTAATACAATATATATTATTTAATTAACCAAGGGGCCAGGGACGCTGTCAGTTTCAATGCAGGGAAGCACCACCTGTCCTACTCCAGGCAAGCCCTTAAGAACCGAGAACTTAAGGTGAGATATGGGGGAGTGGAATAGATCCAAGGTGGGCGAGACGGTGGTGTTGCGCTTGTTGTAACTGGACATTTGGAAGTGCCAAGGGCGGGGAAATGCTGTTTTCAGATACAGCTCCCCCTAGGAATTCTTGTGAAGGGCACGTTGGGAGTGTTAGGGACCAAGTAAACGTTTTGCTGTGCTTTGGTAAATGCCCGCTCTCTGATTAAACTCAGCCTTGAAATTAGCGAGAGGATAGAGACAGCCCAGTTGGACTGTCTGTTCGTCACGTAGACCTGGGCCAAGGAGGTCACAGGCCCCGATTTTGCTATCGCCACACCACCAGGTTATGGGCTGGTGAGACTGGACAGAACTGCTCGCAGGGGGGGGAGGGCTTGCCATTATTTTTGGAGACCAGCTGAGTTGCATGCTGGAGCTCATTAACACTTCCATTGAGGCTGTGAGGTAGGACACCAAAATTAAAAATAAGAATGCAGTTATGTTGGAAGTTAGTTGATCTATCGCCCATCTGGGCCCAAAAAGCAATTCATATGTAATTGGCACCAACTGCACCAGCCCTTCATTTCTTGTAAGAACCTTACTATTCTGAGGTATTTCAATCTTCACTTACATGTAGAGCTGGACTGGCACACAAGGGCTTTTCCGTATTTCATGCTCAGTTTTGGCTTGACCCAACAGGTAAAGTTCTTGACTCATACAGCCGGACACCTACTAGATGTTTTTTTTTCCAGTCACGAGACCTTGATTACAAGCGAGTGCTCACATTTAGAGTGGACTGATTATAGACTGGTTTCATTTAAGGTCCATGACGTATGTGCGGTGGAATGCACGCAGAGCACCGCTAAGAACAATAGCAACTGGGGGAAAATTGTAGTTGGGGATTTCACTCATGAACTGGATCAATTTAAATAGAAGGACCTTTTCGGTCCAGGCACACCTGTAAAAATATTTAATAATTGGGTTACGGCGGCAATAGAAGAGGTTGCCCCCCTGACGAGAGTGAGCTCATAGGGTAAGAGGAAACCATTTGCCCTGTGGTTTTCAGAGGAGCTTAAGGAGCTTGTCAGAAATGGGGGTCTCTAGTTGGCAAAGGTAGGTACCTTTGTCCAAATAGGGACCCTTGATTCTAGACAGGGTAAGGGGGATGCACACTTTAGATAACCCCTGCTCATCCTCTGGGTAGCTTAGCAAGAGCAGACAGACTTATCCCAAAGGCAATGTGTAAAGTATTTGTACTCAAAACACACAGTAATACAGTGATAACACCACAAATAGACACCATACCAGTTTAGAAAAAAAAAGGAGTTGGCCTAATGGTTAGGGAAGTCGACCTCGAATCTGGGGAACCGGGTTTGTGTCGTGGCAAGGACGCACAACATCCTGTGATTCTGGGCAAATCACTTAATCTCCCTGTGCCTAACAAAAATGAATGTGTCCTCATGTAATGCGACTGCTGCTCGTGTAAAGCGCTCTGCTACCCGATACCTTCGGGTCAAGTTTGCGCTATATAAAATGGCGTAAAATAACATTTATCTAAACTCAACAAGACCAAAATGACAAAAATCCAACATACATGTAATAAGACTTTGACTTTAAAACTGTTTCAAACAAATTGACCCATAGAAAACTATGGATGCGTGATTTCTCTCAAAGTACCTGTAGTTGCGACAAAATCTACAAGGCCAAACTGCCGCAGAGATGGAAAGCGTCGGAAAACAAAGAGATGGGTCAGTTCCTGAGACCATGGGGAGGCGATGCGTCAGTTCTGCTGCACGCAGGAGAAGTGATGCATCGAATCCAGTCTGTAGGGGGAAGTGATGCCTCGATTCTGAGACGGTTCTGGTCCGCAGGTGATGCGTCGGTAAAACTTGCAGCACAGGTACGGTGCGTGGAAATCCGGAATGCGTCGGCGATCGATGAGGCGGCATCGAGCAACACTGCGTCGGTTTCTTTAGCCGTGATCCCTCGATACGTCAGTTCTTGCAGCGGCGACAGACGCTACGTCAGTTTTGGCAGCGGTGCGGCAATGCATGGAGATATTTCTCGCACAGAGGTGTTGTGTCAGAAAAACAGCCGCAAGAAGAGGGATGCGTTGATTCAGTTGTAGTTGCGTTGCTTTTCCAGCACTCTCCAGCAGGAACAAGCTCCAGAGGCCCAACACAGACACAGGCCCCTCTTGGCAGGTCAGATCTCCCAGCAAGGAAGTTCAGGGGAGCTGGGGGTGAAGGCTTTGTGTCGCTGAGACTTGAGTACAGCAGACAAGCTCTACTCAAGCCCTTGGAGATCTTCCTCAAGCAGGGGGACACAGCACACAGCAAAGTCCTTCTCCTTTCCTTGACTGAAACAGCTACTGCAGGCCAACCCCAGACAGCACACAGCAAAGGGGCAGTACTCTTCCTCCAGGTTCTCCAGCTCTTCTAATTGAAAAGGATCCTCTTGATTCCAGAAGTAGTCTAAAGTTCTGGCGTTTTAGGTCTAATATTTATACCCCAAAATGTCTTTGTTCTCTTTGTGAAAGTGTCTCTGAGCCTTGTCCAAACCAGTTCTGTCCTCAGTGGTGCAGTATGACCATAGGGGTAGAGACAGCATTGTGCAAGGGAGACAGGCCCTATTCAGGTGCAAGGGAAATCTCCGCCCACCACTCTAAATAAAGAGCAGTCCTATTCTGGTGCTAGTGAAAACTCCTCCCAATACTCTGAATGCAGCCCAGGTCTATTGAGCCCAGCCCTGACTCATTCAGGAAAGGCAGCACACACATCACCCTCCCCTGTGGCCATCTGAGAGAATACAAATCCCCAGTCCTGTCACTCCAAGACCAGACAATCAATACACAAATAGGCAGAGGCACACACAATAGTTAAACAAGAAAATGCCTACTTTCTAAAAGTGGCATTTTTAAACAGACAATTTAAAAACCAACTTTACTAAAGAGAGCCTAAACATTATTTCTCTATCTTGTCCCAATGGGAAGTTATGCTTGGAATATATTACAAAGCATTTTCCATTCTATCCTATGGGGCAGGATAGCCTTTCAATAGTAAAAAATGAAATTGGCAGTATTTCACTATCAGGACATGTCACACACACCAGTACATGTCTTACCTTTCACATACACTGCACCCTGCCCAGGGGGGTACCTTGGGCCTACCATAGGGGTGCCTTACATATCACAAAAGGGAAGGGTAGGGCCTGGCAAGTGGATGCACTTGCCAGGTTGACATGGCAGTTTAAACCTGCGTGCAGACACTGCAGTGGCAGGTCTGAGACACCTTTTCAGGGCTACTCATGTGGGTGGCATAATCAGTGCTGCAGGACCACTAGTAGTATTTGATTTACAGGCCCTGGTACACTCTGAGCAATTTACTAGGGGCTTATCAGTAAATCAAATATGCCAATCATGGTTAACCAATCATGTTCACAATTTACACAGAGAGCATATGCACTTTAGCACTGATCAGCAGTGGTAAAGTGCCCAGAGTCCTAAAACTAACAACACCAGGTCAGGAAAAAATAGGAGGAAGAAGTAAAAGGTTTGGGGATAACCCTGCAAAAAAGGCCAAGTCCAACAGAGCTCCAAAGGCAGTGCAGAACGGAGGTGTAGAAATTGATATTTGCCACTGAGCCGGAAGAGAAAATCAAACTTATGGAGCTCACTCTCCAATACATAAGGGCAATTAAAGAAGCGAAAGTAGCATACTTCTCCCAGAGGATAAGGCCATTAATGTCCCAAAAGAACTCTTCAATACAGTGTGCACACTTATGCCACCTCCAATGTTTCAGGAGGTTGAGTACTCACAAACATTTTGCAAAAAGGTAGCCGAGTTTTTTAAAGAGAACATTGTGAAGATCCATGCAGATTCCCCAGCTACCACCGATTCTGGGATTCAGTCGTTCTGTTGTACGGACGGGCAGCTTTAGAACATCTCATCCCCAGTTGTTTAGCCAGGCTCAACCCACTGCCTCTGTCTAAGATCAAGACTCTGTTAGTGTTTACCACCTCAGGCTCTCCGGACGACCCTTGTCTGCCTAGGGTTCTGCATTTGGTTCCGGACCTTATGGCTGAGGCTATGGAAAAGATCTACTTGGAGGTTCTTTAAACCTGGATGTACCCACAGGGTTGGAAGAAGGCAGTTATCATCCCTCTGAAGAAGCCTGATGGAGACTCTAGCGATCTGTAAAACGTGCGCCCAATCTCATTGTTGGCTGCTCCCACACAGATTTTGGAGAAGCATATAAACCAGAAACTAGCCAAATATCTCCTTGATCATGAACTCCTGGACCCTACGCAAAATGGGTTCAGGAAGAATCATAGCACCGAATCAGTGCTTATTGCCACCGCAGATTCTATTCACAGGCAAGTGGGTCAGGGATGAGCGGCTATGCTGGTTGTGCTAGACCTGTCAGCAGCCTTTGACATCATATCTCCATCGCTGTTGGTGCAAGGCTGCAACAGGCCAGGTTGAAGGGCATGGCTCTTAAGTTGTTGGAGTCTTTCCAGTGTGACAGATCGATCACTATTAGTTGCAGTGACTTCAGAGCAGCCGGCCTCTTTCAGCTTCCTTGTGGGGTTCCCCAAGGGTTGTCCATAAACCCTACACTAATTACCTTATATGTCACACCTCTAGCAAAACTGTTAGGCTCTATTTCCAAGTATCGTATCGGAAAACACCCAGATTATCATTCTCATCTCCGATGACTGGGAAGAGGTAGCGGACAGGCTTAGGGCCTGTATGATGGAGATTAGCAGGTGGATGGCTCAAAATGAATGGGGAGAAAACTGAGATCATGGTGTGTGGAGTGGACAGTTCAATATGGACTGACCTCTAGTGGCCAGATACTTGTGGTACCTTACCTGCCCCAGCAGCGGCTGTGGGTGTGATGATTGACAACACTTTGTCCTTCGACTCCCAGGTCAACAGAACAGTGAGTTCTCGTTTTTGCGTGATTAGGATTTTGAAGAGAATACTGCCTCTTCTTCCGAATGAGCTCAGGGTACCAGTTGTCATTGCAATTATCACCTCCCACCTAAACTACTGCAATGCCATGTATTTAAACATCAACCAACTTTCATTAAACAAGCTCAAAATCATTTAGAATGCGGCCGCACACTTCGTCCTGGGAGCACTCAAACACTCCTCGGTCAGGGAAAGTTTGAGATCCCTTCACTGGCTGCCAATAAAGAAACAGGTGTGCTTTAAAACACTTTGCTTAACGCATAGAGTCTTCCGCTCTCAGGGATAGAGCTATGAGCTATCTTAGGACAACTATGAATTGTTACGTTCCCAGGAGACCTCTAGATCAGCGGGATGCCATAAGGTAGTGGTTCCACAATGCAAGAAAGCCAGGTGGGGGAATGTGCTTTCACAGTGGCTGCTGCCAGGCTGTGGAACTCCTGCCCTGAACATATCAGGAGCCTGAGCTCGCACCTGCTGTTCTTTAAGCTAATTAAAATGTGGCTTTTTGTGGATTAGGCTTTGTTAGGGTTTGTATTACAGTGGGTATGTCTGTTTCGGGTTGCCATGGTTCACTCTGTTATACTCCGTTCATAGCGCTTTGATGCCTTCTGGTCTACTGCGCTCTAGAAATAGCACAAATAAATAAATAAATAACAAATAAAAATAATTAGTGCTATATTGTTACAAATATATATTAAATAACTAAAAATATATGTAATTACCTAATTACCAACTTCATACTTGTAAACAAAATTTTATAATAAATTAAAAAATAAATACTTAATATCCTTCAAGGCCAACAACCCACCAAAAAGAAGGTGCCGTAAAATAAAAAAACACACTAAAAATAATTAAACTTGCTAAATCTTAAAATAATAACTTATAAGACAAAAGCAAATAAAGCTCACTCAATATTAAAGACTTGAAAAACAATATCCTTAACTTCTATATACTGTTCCATGATATTTTTCACAGCACAATATTTTTGACATGATATTCTTGTTTCACAATATTTTTTAAACAATATTTTGGTGGAATTCCATTGCGAATAGGTATATAATGAATAAGTTTTATCTTCACAAGAACCCCCACTTTTGCCTATTGGAACGTTCTATTTGTATAAAACACTTGGGGCCAGATTCATAAATGTAAACTTAGAGTTTGGTGTAAACTTAGACCAAACATCTACTTTTATGACTTTGGGAATTCACAAAGGTCATTTACGAGTAGTATCTTTATGTCCACACTTGGGGTGGATCTCTGCCCCGAGTGCAGACTTAAAGATAGTACTCGTAAATGCCCTTTGTGAATTCCCAAAGTCGTAAACGTAGACGTTTGGTCTAAGTTTAGACCAAACTCTAAGTTTACCTTTGTGAATCTGGCCTACAAATGGCAGGGCATTGTTTTCCGTAATTAGTGTCTTCATGGTTAAAGTAGCTGAAAATAATACTGAAGCCATGTGCTCTGCTAGGCAGATAAAGCTGTCTTATTGAAAAACTAAGAATACTTGTGCAACTCTACATTGATAGCTTGCACAAGTTATCAAAGTGCACAACAGCTGTCCCTCATTGCTTTCTGAAACATGTAGATACAAGTGCTTTTTTGTGGCAGTTTGCATAGTTTTAAAAATAATGGCTATACAACTATAACCATCATCAACATCATCAAATACTTTATTTTCGATCACAAGGATCTTATAAAGTGCAAAGTGCCATACATAATAAAAATGATATACACAGTCAAAATGATACACAGATCAATATACAGCAATGGTTAAAAAACATAAAATACAAAGATAAAATTCGATAAAAATAGCCCAATGCAGCGGTTTATAAGAGCAGAATAAAACATTTGGAACGCTTGATCCATAATGCATATGTCCAAAGAGCACCACCCTGCGCGTATCGGAGGGTACGATTCTCTTAACCTCCAAATAATGCCCAGGTCCTACCAGTCTACATAAGGGCACAATCCACTTGGCTCGCAGGGTTTTATAATAGGGGCAGAAAAATAACAAGTGGACTATTGTCTCTGAGCAAGTGTTACATGCAGGGCAATTGTCGTCAACAGAGAAATTACTGCACCACGTTTTACAAAATACTTTTGTTGGCAAAGTTTTAAAATGGTATTAGATCAATAATTTCCGAGCCAACGGCGGTACGATTTCATCAATAGCGTCCTCATAAAAAGGTACAGATTTAAAATTTGTAAAAACTTCGGTCAGAGAACCCGCCTGTTTGATTGCTTCTTTCTCCATGATACTATCCCGGTATATCTTTTTGAGTTTGCATTTTGGGATTTCACACAAGTTTTCGGGGGTAGACCAATACTCATCCATCCCAAGGCCCATCAGTAATTTCTTTAAACGTGTAAACCATGGGATAGAATTGACATGGGGGCGCTTTAATAGGTCATTCGTCTCCGCTCTATATGGGATAAGTTTGTCTACAGACCACAGGCGGTGCCAAAACATAATCTGCTTATAACCCAATTTATGCTCTAACGCTTTCTGGCCGAGGTCTAAAAACAAAAGAGCCAGGGGAGTACTAGTGGGGAGGTTTACCATTGATCGAATTAACCTATTTTCAGCCTGTGCGAGGGAGTTAGTATTCCCAGTTCCCCACAATTCCGCCACATAGAGGACTCCTCCCAATATCTTGGTGTTATAAATTTCTAACGCTGGAGCCACTCTCATGGACACTGTACAACTATAACATAGGACAGGTATCAATATCCCATAGAAGCAGTCACGACCATTGTGTGATTTTGAACTGTCCACATTTTTCCCCAGCCATGCAGAATGTAAACCAGCCTTACGATGGTGGTGGGCAGTTTGAGACAATTAGATGGACATAGTCAGTAAATGTTTTAGAAGTTTAGGCAAAAGTTATTGCTCGAATCTCTTTCCAAACCCAGACTGTTCTACAACTTGGGAGCTATATGTGAAGGCCTATGCACAAGTAATACGTTCAAATCTACAAAGCCTTTTTATGGCTGAAAATAAAAGGTCTTATTCACATAGAAGGCGCCCAACCCATTTCTGAATTTCCAGAAGTGAGTCACACCTGCTCATAGAAAAAGCTTTGGTAATTGGCCCAAACCATTGCTTTTTTCGCCTTGTTTCAAATCTCCTTTAAAAGTGACATAAATCCTTTTAACGCCTCTGCTCAGAATCCTCCCCAGAGCATGGCTGCAAAGTTTCCTGGTCATCTGAGTGTGTGGAAAGAGGGGCGCACACATCCCACGTTGAGGTTGATGACATCCATCCTTCAAATCACTCTCCTTCAAGAGTCCCAAACTCTCCACATTCATGACAGAAATCTCTTTGATTAGGAAGTTCCCATATCTGACTTGTGGACCGGATGCTTTTTGGTCCCTGGGAGGTTTGCTGTCATCACTTTTGTTCGATATGAACATTACACTGGTGATTGACGCAATCCAGCGGTATGGCCTGCAGTGGTATCAGTGTGCAACATACATTCAGGTCCATGTCCCACTCCAAGATGGACCACATTGGGTGCTGTTTACAGTGAAGACGCCTGTTCCTGTCTGCCCTCTGAACAGCACACTACGCCTAATTAGGGGCATTTTCCCACTCTGCACCTACCATGATCAGCACACCCAGTTAAGGGTTCCCTAAAGGGCAGAATGAGAAAATATCATTTGTAAACATAACATTACCTGTATTTGTAAAGCACCCCTTTACCCAAGGGTATCTTGGCGCTGAATAACAGATGTTTATTGTTACCCAACTCAATGTTACATAATATCTCCTGTGTATCTTTATTTGCAAGGGTATGTCTTGTGTACAATTGTGAACAACTTTCAACCAAATACTTGAGCAAAAATCGAATATTATGTATAATTCTTGCAAGAATTATATGCACTAAGCATGCAAAAAGTCCCAGTTTCGTACAAACAAAACGATATATAGGTAGAGCTAAGGCTACTATAAATTCACCAAGATGTTCAGTTTGTGCTAGAAGGCGGAGTCGCATTTTTTTACAGAAGGAGGGGCCACAGTAAAGTGCAACAGGTAAAATAAAACGATTTAAGCCAGAGTAAACACTTTCAAAATTAAAACATCTTAATAGCTTGAGTTTCTGTGTGGTTGAAAAAGACAATTGTCAATAAAAATAACTCTACTGCCGAGGAGAGGAAATAAAAATATATAAAGGATACACCACTGCAAACATTTTCATATATTGTTTGATTGCTTGGGTAGCAATTATTAATAATGACATGATTGTCTGGAAGAACTCCTTGTAGTAGTCCCACCCCCACACAACATATGTAAACCGTTTGCAGTAGTCAACTGTGGATGGTGGGTTTCAGGAGTCATTACATGGTCATTCAGTACCTGGTAGCGGTGTTCCCACTCACCGGGTCAGTGGCGGCTCTGGCCTTCAACCCTTAGTGTACAACCCACTCGATCTGTAGAGACCCCCACCAGCAGGCGGATATCCTTGCCTTCAGTGGAGCTAAAATTGCAGCTGTTCCGCTTTAGTCACTGAACTCTGCTGAGTGGGCACCATTTTGTTGAGGCTGCACTGCAAAGTTTTTTTAGTTTTCAGTAAGCCAATAACCAAGAGGGAAGCTTTTTTTACTGAAAAAAATCAGTGGTGGTGAGATGCAGAAATGCTTCTCCTTGCTTATGGGGGTCATTGGGGAGAAGATGTGGCCTCACAGCCAGAGCTGCCGACCTGGGATCTGGGGAACCAGGTTCTAGCCTCGGCGTCGGCCCAGCAACTTGTGATTTTTTGGCAAATCACTTAATCTTCCCGTACCTACCAAAAAATAAATGTGTCCTCATGTAACGTAACTGGTGTTCATATAAAGCGCTCCAATACCTTCAGATTGTTAAAATATCCAGGGACATCAGTCATGTTATTCCCTGACAGGTCCTTGATGTCAGTTCTTAATTTGTGCAGGTGGCAGCAGCACTCGTTTTTGGGAACCATGACATTTTTCATTATCCGATTTTGATACAGAGTGACAGAGAGAAAGGGTGAAAAGTGAGAAAGGTGGACGAAGGGAAACATAGTAAAGTAGTGGCAAAATGAGGAGAAAAAGATGAAAAAGAACCTACAAGAGTGGAGTACAAAGAAACGAAATGTGTGGTGGTGGAAGACAGAGATATCAACATTAGACAGCCTTGGTATTTGGCTACCACAGCATTTAGCAACTTTAGCAGCAGGCTCCAAAAAAATCATTGGGAAAGACCAAACATTCTTAATGAACATTTTTCTTACATTCGTACATGGAAGTGTCAAGTGTACTATAATGTGAATTATTGTTTGGTTAGCTCGGAAAACATGCATTCTCTTAAAGGTTTGAAAATTCAATAATGAATTATTGCACCCAAAGATATATATATACATATATATATATATATGTATTTATGTATGTATGTATGTATGTGAGCAAGGCCGGTCTTACCGGCCGAAACGTGTATGACTTTGTAAGTGAGCAATAAAATATATCACGCCAAATATAAGAGGAGTTCGTACCTTCGTCATCGCCGGTGGGAGGTTGAAGAAGGAAATCCTGTTTGAACATATAGATATATATATATATATATATATATATATATATATATATATATATATATATATATATATAAATTCACTGAAAAAAACATAGGTTTCAGGGGCGTTATAGTTAGCTGGACTTTTCACTCATACAAAACCATTAAATTTCCCCTGTTATAGTTAGTTCAGCTAACTATAACTCGCGCGCCGCAATGCACTGCTGACGTCATCAGCAGTGCATTGCGGGCGCAGTGCATTGCGGGCGCAGTGCATTGCGGGCGCAGTGCATTGCGGGCGCAGTGCATTGCGGGCGTGCCCCGGAGGCCACGCCCCCTCAAGGAGGGGGCGTGGCCTCCGGGGCGATGCCGGTCTTTTATTTATTTATTTTGTTAAGAAGGGGGCTGTGTGGCCCCCTTCTTTTTATAATTTATTGGCCCTGGGGACCCCATCCCCAAGGGCCTTCCCCCTAATTTTTTTTTTAGAAAAAAAAATTTGGAAGGGAGCCACATGGCCCCCCTCCCAAGGCCTTAATCGGCCCCATGGACCTCAACCCCAGGGGCATGGCCTTTTTAAAAAAAAAAAATCTTTAGGAGGGTGGCTGCGTTGCCCATCCCCCGGGGCCAGCCTTTTTTTTTTATAATTTTTTAGAAAAAATATATTTATAGAAACACCTAGGACATGCTGGACAAACTGTACGTACCTATCACCATGACGATTTGCTTGATATTCATTAAAAGGCAACCATGCAGACAATGAATCCACTTGAAATGTATTTACACCGCTAGTGAAGCTCTGACGTGTCTGACGCCCTACCGTGCCTAATCCCGGCGCCCCCGCCGGTGGGTACTCTCCAAGTAGACACCCTTGTCGTTTATTTATACAAACATGGGTAGCTATTGACACACGCACACCAAGCCATTCAAACGGGATTCGACAAAAATTCGACAAAAACTATGCAAGAAACCCCCCTCATGGTTATAAAACACACATCCAACACAAAATGTGTAATAGTTTTTATTTTACTCTCTGGAAAGAAGACAAACCTCACTTGAGAGTCACAGCGCGCTCCTGGCTGAGCCCAATGCTGTGTTACACCCACCAGTGCCCGCTGAGTGCCACACACCTCTGTGTTGTATTCCACCAGCTAGTGCGTAAGCGTATGCTATGACACTCTCTAGCCCATGTGCACTGTAACACGACCCCGTGAATATGTCATGCCACACTTGCCTTCGCACAGGTCATATTGCCCCATCTAACGTGCCTTCTTCGATGCCTATGTTATAACGCACAGCGCTATGCCATACATATTACAAGCTGGGATCCATATCTTTGTCACAGTGCATATGCAACGTTACACTCCCCAGCAAACACATATTTTATATTACAACTTTAGAGACTAGTTAGGTTACACAACACTGCCCTGTGCATATTACACTCCAAAGCACATATCGCATAGCACGCGATAGTGCCTGTGCTATCTCGCGCTCTCCAATGAATCTGTCATTGCGCACAATGTATTGCATATTATATTTCATGCCCCGGTTCATCTTATTACGTTACAACAAACAAATGATGGACGGAATGCTGACAATGCATACACTCTCCCCCAGTCAAGCGATCTGGGTTAAATCCATTGTTCTTTTGCCCACTACACCACCCCAGTTTAGACATGGCCATATGCAAATCAGTCTTGACCCTGTGCCTCATGGGAACAGTCCAGCCCGAACTGCCAAGCCATGTCTTCCCTGGACCGGAATCAAGCATCCTAGGACCGGTTTCTGGCTATCAGCCGTCATCAGCCAGGATAGCTTGACTCCAGTGGCGTAGTGAGCTCGGGTTCCACGTCTGGGAATACCCATCCCACTTAGGGCGAAAAGCGTTACAACAAACAAATGATGGACGGAATGCTGACAATGCATACATTCTCCCCCAGTCAAGAGATCTGGGTTAAATCCATCGTTCTTTTGCCCACTACACCACCCCAGTTTAGACATGGCCATATGCAAATCAGTCTTGACCCTGTGCCTCATGGGAACAGTCCAGCCCGAACTGCCAAGCCATGTCTTCCCTGGACCGGAATCAAGCATCCTAGGACCGGTTTCTGGCTATCAGCCGTCATCAGCCAGGATAGCTTGACTCCAGTGGCGTAGTGAGCACGGGTTCCACGTCCGGGAATACCCATCCCACTTAGGGCGAAAAGCGTTACAGCAAACAAATGATGGACGGAATGCTGACAATGCATACATTCTCCCCCAGTCAAGAGATCTGGGTTAAATCCATCGTTCTTTTGCCCACTACACCACCCCAGTTTAGACATGGCCATATGCAAATCAGTCTTGACCCTGTGCCTCATGGGAACAGTCCAGCCCGAACTGCCAAGCCATGTCTTCCCTGGACCGGAATCAAGCATCCTAGGACCGGTTTCTGGCTATCAGCCGTCATCAGCCAGGATAGCTTGACTCCAGTGGCGTAGTGAGCTCGGGTTCCACGTCTGGGAATACCCATCCCACTTAGGGCGAAAAGCGTTACAACAAACAAATGATGGACGGAATGCTGACAATGCATACATTCTCCCCCAGTCAAGAGATCTGGGTTAAATCCATCGTTCTTTTGCCCACTACACCACCCCAGTTTAGACATGGCCATATGCAAATCAGTCTTGACCCTGTGCCTCATGGGAACAGTCCAGCCCGAACTGCCAAGCCATGTCTTCCCTGGACCGGAATCAAGCATCCTAGGACCGGTTTCTGGCTATCAGCCGTCATCAGCCAGGATAGCTTGACTCCAGTGGCGTAGTGAGCACGGGTTCCACGTCCGGGAATACCCATCCCACTTAGGGCGAAAAGCGTTACAGCAAACAAATTGTTGCAGGGATTCTGCTGATACACAGAACTATGCGAAGAACCCCAGGACCTCAGTGAATTGTGGTGTACCAGAAACTCACCTCAGAACCCAGAACCCAGTATCCGGCTAGCATAAGTGTCCCATTCGTTATCCGAGATTTAGCTCGGCGGTCCCAATGTGTAGACAACCCAGAACAAGCGACTCAGTACATACTCAGGAATGGTGGGAATCGGAAATACCTGTTCGTATATTATTCTCACATCAGTCCACAACAATAATCAACAGAGACACGTTGTAAATAAAAGGGATTTATTTTTATAGACCACGTGTCCTAAGATGCAGTACTTTGGCTAATACAAGCAGACAAATGATTAATATCAAAACCAGCAACATAGTTACAATACCATAGAATATAAAAGGGGTGATCATATTATAATGACAGTGGATACTACCACCTTCCCTTTACTAAGAAGCTAATATTATTATTATGCTAATAGAAGGTCTCTTAGGCTTGAATAGGGGACCCCATACCTCAAAGATCAGCTTAGTGAAATCACATCACAAGAGCATCAGGAGTCTTCTCGCAGGAAGGCTCGTCTTCGGTCTGAATAATAAAAATGATGTCTGTGATACTAAAAGCACTAATTTTCAGGCATTTGCAGCTGCGCGTGTGTTATGGCTAAATAGTGGGCCGATCAACCTAGAGTGAAAAACATGCATTGTGTAATAACCCAGACTGTTTGTCACACCATGTACAGACCAAGGTCGCTGCGCAGAGCTTGGGATAGTAACAACAGATCGCGCTTGTGTGAAGCAAGTCTCGAGTCAGCAGTTTGTTTTAAGAAATAACATGTAAACGCAGTGCCGTGTGCAAAAGCAAAAAGATGGCTTTCTAACATCTAACGTGGTTATGCTAACTTAACAATGCCTGTACGTATTCAGAGAGAACTCACTACACGCCCCCTTGATCGAAGCACTATTTAGTAGGCAAGAAAAGAGAGAACGCAGAGTTCAGTTTCGTCAGAGCAGAACAAGGCGTAACCAATCCAAAGGTTCAGAATGAGTTAAAGTCTGAAACGAAAAAAAATTGAAAAGCAAAAGGGGAAACTGTGGTGTCCGGAAAAAAAAATATAATCAATTAAAAAAACTCAAAACAACCATCAGGGAGAAAGCAAAAAACAAAAAAAAAAAAAAAAAGGGAAATGCCGCGGCAGGGTGCTGTCCAGGAGCGACAGGCGCCAAGGACGATAGTTCAGTCAATCCATGAATGTATAGGCAGCATATGTGGCAACCGCTTCCAACAAAAAATCATTTGCAGGGCCAGTGAAAGTCTCAGCCATCCAATCCATCAACGAAAAGGAACACACGTGTTCTTCAATCAGCGGAGCTTCCAGCACGATCAGAGGGCACCCGGAATGTTCCTCCAAATAGCTCATAGCCAAGAAGTTGTAGGCAGCTGTAGAGATGTCCCAATTACCCAGGATCCCATGTGCTGCTCCACAAGCCATTATCCGGACACCAGAACAGGTCAACTCGTGAGACACTAAGGGCCTCATTAGTCGATCGAAATCCGGCACCGGAGACACCAGGCTGGTCAAGCACAAATCCAAAGGCCATTCAAAGGGACAATCCAGGCAGTGAAGCACAGGCTGCACGCAGGTGAAGTAGCAATATCGGAAAGACAATCCATATGCCAGGCTTAAGGTCGCCAATGGCAGAGTTCCATAAAAGTCAAGCATCCTATCTCGAAGAAGATGCAGGCGGGACAGGTGCACGTGTGGCACAGAAGGAGCAGCCATTCCGTAGTATGAAAAGGAAAAGCAGCACACCCGCCACTAGTGCCAGAAGCAGCGGAACACCTCCAAAGATGCTCGAAAAAAGTGAATGAAAAAAGCCCGGAACCACACCAAAAATAGTTTGGAAAGAGGTCACGAGACCCGAGCCCACAAGTTTAAAAAAATGAGCCAGGCCGGTCGTGGACGAGGCATTGAAAATAGTTTGGATCAAAGAGCCGAAATGCAGGGGGAGGTCAGTATTCAGAAGCGCCTGTACCTCAGTGCGCGTATTAGCAACGTGAAGGTCGAATGTTTCACGTGATGAAGTCAAAGACACCTCTTTTTGGGACAATAGGGCTCTTATTCTGCTCAACTTGTTGCACTCTGCTTTCAAGGTTGGAATCGAAGGCCAGATGGAAGCATCCAGCCGCCCATGCGGGGGTGGAAAGAGAACATTATTGCAGCAGACCACTTTCTGCGAGACAGTTACAATATACGGGATTCCCACTAACATCCCACAGCAAGCTTCACTATTCAAAATCAAATAACTACCGTTAGCAAGCAGTGTGAAAGAAGGCGTAATCACAGGCACTGGGACACCCCGTAGGATGCATGCTAAATTCGGTGCTTGTACATTGCATGCGCC
This sequence comes from Triturus cristatus, assembly GCF_964204655.1. Taxonomy (NCBI): domain Eukaryota; kingdom Metazoa; phylum Chordata; class Amphibia; order Caudata; family Salamandridae; genus Triturus; species Triturus cristatus. The sequence goes on from NC_140586.1 coordinate 258,122,117, forward strand.
GTGTAATTGAATGTGCCTACATACCAAGGAATGGTCAGGTGACGCGGTACATTCCTCGCCCTTCAAATAAACCTCAGTCCCGTCCCTAGTACATCTATACGTAAAGGGGAGGGACCAAACCTCATGTATGAAAGTGGTGCCCAGCGGTTCATATCTACCCAAAGCATAGTGTTTCATACAAGACGTAAACTTAAAAAGCGCAAAAGGTAGAGTTATCAATCCGTGGACTAACCACGTAGCCGAATTGATCTCCGCTACAGAAAAAGGCAACGGTTCTAATTTTTCAATATGTAACAATGAATATGTAGCATCCTTCATGGACATAAATCGCTGCTTGTCAGTAAGGTTAAAGGGAAGGAATAACGATGTAGTGTTAAGATAGTCCCAAGGGACTCTCCCTGCCTTTAAAGTCTGCAATGTCCAAGCAAACTGCATAACAGAACGCAACTGGTTTTGACCATGATATAACACAGACATATCATCATGCACAATATCAACTACTGATGAAACAATATTATCTAATGTATAAATCCTAGAAGAGAGAGTGCTAATGCTATTATCTATAACGGCCAAAACCTTCTCCATGTTTGCTTGGTCAATAGCTCGCAATCTGGAAGCCGCCTCAATCTGTGACAACTTCCAGACTTCGTTGTAAATAGCATACGCCCACCTCTTGGTTCTGCCACCCACAGGACCCTTAACAAAATCATTCAAATCTATTTTGTCATGTAATTGTGATAAATGAACTTTGACAGACGCCAAAGTGGAATGTCGCAGCCAAGATTGACATAACTTGCCCACAGAGTATGTAGTGACAGTATGTGACGACTCAAACCGAGGGTCTACGCGTTCTTGAGTATACCCCGGTGTCAGCCCCAGAAAACGTCGTTGACAGATATCTGAACTGCTTTGCCAAATTAACCAACCCTCACTATTAACTTTCGAAATATTGAAAGATGTATTTGAAACTAAGGATTGCAAAGCAGCAAGGGACAGATCTGTGTGGTTATCCCAATTGGGATAAGCGCCCAGATCTGGCACAGAAGGTGACTTTAATTGTTTAGAAGTAGCCAATCCAAAACAGGTGGTTTGGAAGATGGATGAATTTAAAAATAAAATATGATTTGGTATAAGACAGGCACGATGTAAAGCCTCTGTACCCTGTACCTGCCACGGCCTGGAACCCCAAACCGACTTTAGATCAATAGTAGCCTTCCATACATCATAACCTTTGATTGACAACTCGTCCATAAAGGACTTAGAATAAAGTAGCTTCGTGTGTGTCAGTCTAACCTTTGCGGCAGACTCAGGCAGCACCTTAAAATAAAACGCTGCCGGGTTGGAAACACTGAAATCGGTAAAATATGAATACTTGTTAACTAGTGTTTGTGAACTTCCGAATTCGGGAGTAGGACAGTGTTCCCATTGGGTAAAATTTACAAAATTTCTAAATGTATTTGCTTTATGCAGGAAATGATTGCCATAATGTTGAAAACAATACTGTTCCGCATAATTAGCCGCATTTTCGTATAAATCTTCAGCATCAAAAGCGGCATAATATTTCAAATCAGAAAACAGTGATTCAATGGCGTGTACATCCCAATCATCAGAACGTATGTTCTGCCTAACCACATCACCCATAGAAACACGAAATACATTAGGTACATTAATGACCTCTGTAGGCCCATGAATTTGGAATTTAACAGCATCCCATGCGATTCCATCCAAGACGGGCCAGGCAGTAATATTCACAAAAGTCTGGTCCCTCTTCATGATGTGGGACGAGGAGTGGGGGGCCAAAGTTCCATTGATAAGTCTAATTGTCGATCTCTCACTCAGATAGTGGCCATCCACAAGACGGAAAAAAACTATCACAAATCCAATGGACATAAACAAAAAAACACTGAAAAGCAACAGCCAAATGTATGTCCAAGGGGCAATCAAAAAATGTCTCTTAAACCAGCTGAAAAAAACTGCAATGTTCGATGGGGGGCTTGAGGGCAATGAGTTAGAGTCAAAGGAGAAACGGGACTGTCCAAGCGCCGTAGATTGTAAAACAGGCGAGGGACCACGTGTAGGATAAGCATACTCAGTCTCTTCGGGCAAACCACCAGCCGATGGTATCAACAAGGGATCAGTAACCGATTGCATCTCGATGGCAACATCAGGCAAGGTGTTAGAAGCAAGAGTCAACATTGAATTTCTTTGCATCGTCTGGCATGAAACTGCTGGAGTCATGCTAAGAAGTATCGGCCACTCGCTGAAGTTTGACATTGTCAATAGAGATGTACCTGTTTTCTTTGCGACCAGGAAGTGGAGGTAAAATGACTGTTCTTGTACCCTGCACTCCAAGCACTGGAACTGGTGCACGATAAGAGGGGCCGAACTCCTTCTTGTTCTCCACCTTCTCACGGACCAGATCTCCAACTCGGGGTAGCCAGCCGACTACCGGAACCTGAACTTCAACTTCAGATGTGGAGGGCAAGTGTTCCTTCGATAGAGTGTCTCTGGCTTCTTGTAGAGTCTGTAAAACAGCACAGTGATCATCTACGTCAAAGGGTGCGGTCGACGCCGCCATGTCTAGACCATCAAGGTCTGGTACAAACATTCTGATTCCGAAGAGCATCATGTACGGGGTCCGCCCACCCAGAGACCTTCTAGGGAGATTATTAAGTGCACGTTGGACGTTATACAAATGGGCTAGCCAGTTCCGGCCTGTGCCTAAAACACGGGCTGTCAATGATTGCTTTAAGTCACGGTTCATTCGCTCCACCACACTATTACCCTCAGGTCGGTAGGGGGACGAAAATTTGACCAGGACCCCCAAATTTCTCATAGCCTCCTTGTAAGCCTTAGAGGCAAACGCAGGGCCCTGATCAGAATGGAAGGTACCACACGCAAAAGTTCCCACAAAGACACGCAAATCTCTGATGACAGTCCGCGAGTCAGCACTCCTTTGTGGCCATACCCACAGAAAACGTGTGCACGAATCCACTGCAACCAAGATGTACTTGTACGCAGTATCAGAAGAAAAAGGACCGCAGCGATCCAAATAAACACAACCAAATGGTTTATTGGATATGTACAACTGTGTTTGTGATGGGCGCGCAACAGTAGAAGGTTTAATCTGTTGGCAAATGTCACAATCGAGAACATAAGCGCGCGCTTGTTTATATAAACCGAACCACCAGTAACGTTGTTGTAGCAGAGATATAGTGGCTGACACTCCGGCGTGGGCTGACGCCAACCCCTCATGAGCAGCCAGAATCAGTGCGGGTCTGCAGTCCGCGTTGGGAATAATTCTGTCACCAACGTCGTTAATCCTCACTAATGGGACATTATCAGGACTTAAATGGTAAATGTAACGAGAAGGAAAACCCTTCGGGTAATCGCCTCCCTTTTCTGTAGCAGCAATAGCTGCCAAGATGTCATCATCAATCTTACTCTTTGATCTGGTTACTGCTGCCACTAAGTATGTAGCCACTGCTGTTTTTGCTGCCTCGTCAGCCAAGCCGTTGCCGACAGCATGGACACCAAGTCGTTGGTGACCAAGAGTGTGAATTACATTCACGAGTGGGAGACGTTCTTTAAAGTCTGCCACTCGAACCCAAAGCGTTTTATGCTTAATTGTGCCACCTTTTGTGTCTCGATAATCATTCTGAGACCAGAAGTGTAAATTGTCATTATAGGACTGGACACAGTAGAAAGAATCACTCACAATTAGAGTAGTGACTCGGGGATCGGCAAACTCCAGTGCAAGCACTAGAGCCCGAAGCTCCGCCAATTGCGCGGTACAATCGCCCAATGACTGCGTATGCACTACATCAGATTGGAATTCACCATTTACGAAAGTACCTACGACAATTGCGCAAGCCGCTGAGTAGGCGTGCTTTGATCCAATTGCGGGCTGCGCAGACCCGTCAGTGTATATGACACAATGGTATTCTTCGAGCGGGCGCAAAGACAGAGGAGCCGGATGAATGAATTCATACTGCAAGAACTCTTGAGTCTGTAATGAGGCATCAAAGATGTAGGTGACGTCTGGCGACGTCAGTGTTGTGGCCCATTGTATCCACCGAGGATGCAAAGCTTTAGAATTTGGTACACTTGCCTTTGTCACCGCTTCTAAGGCGGGATAGGGTGTTACAACCAGAATCTGTTTCCCATGTGACAGTGCGCGTTCTTTAAGGATCGCCATCTGTACAGCAGTCAGAACTTTTTCGACCGCGGAAAAACGTAATTCAGCAGAGGTGTACTAGTGGGATTTGTACGCAATGGGGACTGTATCGCCCTCATTAAACGTCAAATACGTGAAACCCACGGCGCCTGGCACTATTCTTATTACCAGGTTGGTGCGGTTATCACGTGTCAGCAAATATTGTGAAGCAAGAAGGTCAGCCTGTAAAGACTGTAAAATTTTAGAATGTTCCAGCTGCCAGCTAGACTTCGAAAATGTGGGTTGTACCAAGGCGTAAAGCGGCTTGATACGCTGGGCATAATCAGGAATGTACGTACGGCCGAAATTCAGAAAGCCCAGTAGAGATTGTAATTTCTTTAGTGTCGTTGGCGCACTCAAGCATGCGCACTTCTCCAGAAAGTGGGGAGCTAACCCCTTTCCTTCATTATTGAGCTCGTAGCCCAAAAACAACACTGTATATTCCGCGATGTGAGACTTCGCAAAATTGAATTTGTAGCCATAGTCAGCAAAACTCACTACAATATTGTCGACTCGAGACAGATGCGGCAACAGCTCGTCATCCGTGAGGTAGATATCGTCAACATAGGAGTATGCCTCGGGGTCTATTCTTTCTAAGAGAGAAACCACGCGAGCGGAAAAGACGCCAGGGCTATTTTTGTAGCCCATGGCTAATCTCGTAAACTGTTTTTGTTTACCGCCCGAAGTAAACGCTGTCCACTGGCTACTCAGTGTGGACAGGTTATGGCTAAAAAAGCCATTGGAAATGTCAAGTGTCGTTTTAAACCGTTTACGCACGAGACTGTCGACTAGAGCCGAGCTATGTGTATTTTGTACCGCGCAGGTCCGGCAATGAGAGTTTAGGTGCCGGTAATCCAAAACTAAACGGTACGAGCCGTCAGGCTTCGTTACAGTGAATAAAGGGTTATTCATAGGGGACACACATGTTTCAATTACACCCTGATATTCCAATTGTTCAAGGATCGCCGCGACGTGAGGTCTAGCTTCACGACGCATGGGATATTGGGGCTGTGGCTGGGGCATAGACCGCAATGGAATCTCATGGCAGGGGGACAACCGGTCCCAACCCACCTGAGTACGATACACCGCTGGCGCAAGTGCCAGCGCCCACTCACCAGCGTACATTTCAGCTTGGTCCTTAGGCACCGTGTGCGCAAAGGACGGGAGGATTTTCTCCTCCCCTCTAGGAGCTTCCAAAATGAAGGCCGGGGGCCAATCTGCCTCCGCTAGGAGGATATCATAGGTGGTGGTCAGATTATCCCAAAAAATCCCTTTTATAGTACGTTGTATGTCACCCTCTATTAATAAGACTATTTCAAAAAGTCTATCAGGGGGAGCCACTCTGGTGTCAGCTGTTTCAACAGTAACCAATACATCAGTTGCTGTCGCCGCCAGAAATGGACGCAGAGCTTGACGGACTATGGTAATTTCCGCCGCGCTGTCTAGTAGCGTCAGCGCCCATGTCCGGTTCTGAAGCTGTGTCCGCACTATCTGAGGCATATTTTGCCGTCAGAGCCGCCACTTTCTTCTTCTGAAACGGGGGTCTTTGTCGAGCAAACTCGTCCTGCTTGCCTTTACCCTCAGTCTGTCGGGGTTGGTCACGCTGTTGTGGAGCACCCCGACCTTTGCCACCGCCTCCGCCACCAGACTGTGTAGCCGATGTTTCCTGTGAAGAACGAGGAGAACGCGGTTCAGAAACCTGAAATCTATCAGGAGACTTAATAGTAGCACGATCTCGCAGATCATAAGTGCGTTCACTACTTGACTGTACGGGAGAGGCAGGCCGAGAGCCCTGTTTCTGCTGCTGCTTGCCCTGTTGTTTAAACGGCCACTTTTGTTTTGGAAAAAAGGGTCGTTCATCCTTACCAGAAGTTCCTGCCTTACCCTGCTGCTTAGAATCGGGATTCTTGATCACAGGCTTAACTCCTAAAGAGCTACGACCCAAATCACGATATGCTTCTGCGATTATTTTAGCAAATTCCTGCGGCTTGTCCTCTTCAGCAACTTTCTTCAGTTCATTACGAACCTGAAAGTGCAACGCATCACCCTTAAGGTTTCCCATTATCATGGTAGCCACCAGGCCAAAATCTCCGAGGAGCCGCATCCCCAATTCTATCGCAGACTCCGCTCCATGGTCCTCTTGAACCTGTTTAATGATGGAGGGCAGCTGTAACATAGATGGAGTGCCGAAGCACTGCGCGTACGTCGCAGCAAAAATCTTACCCCAGGATACACAGTCATCTATATGGGGAACCAAGTCTTTAGGCAAACTAATGGTGAGGATCCTGTGTTTTTCCACAGGAGTTGTATGCGGATAAACCGCCTCTATTTGGTCAAATTTTTCAGCAAGCCAAAAAGGATAATCATCCCTTGTGAGGGGGCGCTTGCCCACAACAGAATTGACCATAACAGGACTAATGACCACCGCGTGACGATCACTAGGTTGTCCCGCACTAACAGGCGCCCCCGCCTGTACAGTGCGCGACACATACTGCACTAACGCCCTATATACTGTTATAAGGGCAGTGTGTAGTACACGCAATTCATCCACCGTCACCGTGAGGTAACGGGGATGAGGCGTAAATCCGGCTAGTACCGGCCAAGTGGCCCCCGCAATTGATAAAGGGCCCATTCTCGGCGGTATAACCACATGGGGGAGGGCGCCATTAAACCAAATCTGATGTTGCCAAGCAGATATTGGTATCTCCTGTGTCCTATAAGGCGCATAGGCGGCAGGCACGGCAGTGGCAGTGTAAGAATGAAATGTATTATCATTACCACTGACTGCCGGAATCGTCACCCAAGAGTAGAACAACTCAAAGGGGTGAGCCGCATCGGCTCCCACCACAAAGATGACGTCCATGCCCGCGTCCGGCACCCCATACTGCGTCAAGTGACGTTTCAGGGCCGCACGGCTATGCGCCGCAATATTAATTGCCATAAGGACAAGCTACACTTCAAGTATTCAGTAGCACAAGGGTTCAATAACCTTTTTAATAATCAAGCTTGAAGGAACCTATATCAATAGAACTAGGTAGGTTTAAAATCCGTCAGACTTGTTATCCGGAAACAAGAATGAGGGTGCTGTGGACTAAATGTAAGCACTACTAAGGCGTTTCCACTCATAGACCAAACGTTAGGTGCGCCATGTTGCAGGGATTCTGCTGATACACAGAACTATGCGAAGAACCCCAGGACCTCAGTGAATTGTGGTGTACCAGAAACTCACCTCAGAACCCAGAACCCAGTATCCGGCTAGCATAAGTGTCCCATTCGTTATCCGAGATTTAGCTCGGCGGTCCCAATGTGTAGACAACCCAGAACAAGCGACTCAGTACATACTCAGGAATGGTGGGAATCGGAAATACCTGTTCGTATATTATTCTCACATCAGTCCACAACAATAATCAACAGAGACACGTTGTAAATAAAAGGGATTTATTTTTATAGACCACGTGTCCTAAGATGCAGTACTTTGGCTAATACAAGCAGACAAATGATTAATATCAAAACCAGCAACATAGTTACAATACCATAGAATATAAAAGGGGTGATCATATTATAATGACAGTGGATACTACCACCTTCCCTTTACTAAGAAGCTAATATTATTATTATGCTAATAGAAGGTCTCTTAGGCTTGAATAGGGGACCCCATACCTCAAAGATCAGCTTAGTGAAATCACATCACAAGAGCATCAGGAGTCTTCTCGCAGGAAGGCTCGTCTTCGGTCTGAATAATAAAAATGATGTCTGTGATACTAAAAGCACTAATTTTCAGGCATTTGCAGCTGCGCGTGTGTTATGGCTAAATAGTGGGCCGATCAACCTAGAGTGAAAAACATGCATTGTGTAATAACCCAGACTGTTTGTCACACCATGTACAGACCAAGGTCGCTGCGCAGAGCTTGGGATAGTAACAACAGATCGCGCTTGTGTGAAGCAAGTCTCGAGTCAGCAGTTTGTTTTAAGAAATAACATGTAAACGCAGTGCCGTGTGCAAAAGCAAAAAGATGGCTTTCTAACATCTAACGTGGTTATGCTAACTTAACAATGCCTGTACGTATTCAGAGAGAACTCACTACAAAATGATGGACGGAATGCTGAAAATGCATACATTCTCCCCCAGTCAAGAGATCTGGGTTAAATCCATCGTTCTTTTGCCCACTACACCACCCCAGTTTAGACATGGCCATATGCAAATCAGTCTTGACCCTGTGCCTCATGGGAACAGTCCAGCCCGAACTGCCAAGCCATGTCTTCCCTGGACCGGAATCAAGCATCCTAGGACCGCTTTCTGGCTATCAGCCGTCATCAGCCAGGATAGCTTGACTCCAGTGGCGTAGTGAGCACGGGTTCCACGTCTGGGAATACCCATCCCACATAGGGCGAAAAGCGTTACAACAAACAAATGATGGACGGAATGCTGACAATGCATACATTCTCCCCCAGTCAAGAGATCTGGGTTAAATCCATCGTTCTTTTGCCCACTACACCACCCCTAGTTTAGACATGGCCATATGCAAATCAGTCTTGACCCTGTGCCTCATGGGAACAGTCCAGCCCGAACTGCCAAGCCATGTCTTCCCTGGACCGGAATCAAGCATCCTAGGACCGGTTTCTGGCTATCAGCCGTCATCAGCCAGGATAGCTTGACTCCAGTGCCGTAGTGAGCACGGGTTCCACGTCTGGGAATACCCATCCCACTTAGGGCGAAAAGCGTTACAACAAACAAATGATGGACGGAATGCTGACAATGCATACATTCTCCCCCAGTCAAGAGATCTGGGTTAAATCCATTGTTCTTTTCCCCACTACACCACCCCAGTTTAGACATGGCCATATGCAAATCAGTCTTGACCCTGTGCCTCATGGGAACAGTCCAGCCCGAACTGCCAAGCCATGTCTTCCCTGGACCGGAATCAAGCATCCTAGGACCGGTTTCTGGCTATCAGCCGTCATCAGCCAGGATAGCTTGACTCCAGTGGCGTAGTGAGCACGGGTTCCACGTCTGGGAATACCCATCCCACTTAGGGCGAAAAGCGTTACAACAAACAAATGATGGACGGAATGCTGACAATGCATACATTCTCCCCCAGTCAAGAGATCTGGGTTAAATCCATCGTTCTTTTGCCCACTACACCACCCCAGTTTAGACATGGCCATATGTAAATCAGTCTTGACCCTGTGCCTCATGGGAACAGTCCAGCCCGAACTGCCAAGCCATGTCTTCCCTGGACCGGAATCAAGCATCCTAGGACCGGTTTCTGGCTATCAGCCGTCATCAGCCAGGATAGCTTGACTCCAGTGGCGTAGTGAGCACGGGTTCCACGTCTGGGAATACCCATCCCACTTAGGGCGAAAAGCGTTACAACAAACAAATGATGGACGGAATGCTGACAATGCATACATTCTCCCCCAGTCAAGAGATCTGGGTTAAATCCATCGTTCTTTTGCACACTACACCACCCCAGTTTAGACATGGCCATATGCAAATCAGTCTTGACCCTGTGCCTCATGGGAACAGTCCAGCCCGAACTGCCAAGCCATGTCTTCCCTGGACCGGAATCAAGCATTCTAGGACCGGTTTCTGGCTATCAGCCGTCATCAGCCAGGATAGCTTGACTCCAGTGGCGTAGTGAGCACGGGTTCCACGTCTGGGAATTCCCATCCCACTTAGGGCGAAAAGCGTTACAACAAACAAATGATGGACGGAATGCTGACAATGCATACATTCTCCCCCAGTCAAGAGATCTGGGTTAAATCCATCGTTCTTTTGCCCACTACACCACCCCAGTTTAGACATGGCCATATGCAAATCAGTCTTGACCCTGTGCCTCATGGGAACAGTCCAGCCCGAACTGCCAAGCCATGTCTTCCCTGGACCGGAATCAAGCATCCTAGGACCGGTTTCTGGCTATCAGCCGTCATCAGCCAGGATAGCTTGACTCCAGGCGTAGTGAGCACGGGTTCCACGTCTGGGAATACCCATCCCACTTAGGGCGAAAAGCGTTACAACAAACAAATGATGGACGGAATGCTGACAATGCATACATTCTCCCCCAGTCAAGAGATCTGGGTTAAATCCATCGTTCTTTTGCCCACTACACCACCCCAGTTTAGACATGGCCATATGCAAATCAGTCTTGACCCTGTGCCTCATGGGAACAGTCCAGCCCTAACTGCCAAGCCATGTCTTCCCTGGACCGGAATCAAGCATCCTAGGACCGGTTTCTGGCTATCAGCCGTCATCAGCCAGGATAGCTTGACTCCAGTGGCGTAGTGAGCACGGGTTCCACGTCTGGGAATACCCATCCCACTTAGGGCGAAAAGCGTTACAACAAACAAATGATGGACGGAATGCTGACAATGCATACATTCTCCCCCAGTCAAGAGATCTGGGTTAAATCCATCGTTCTTTTGCCCACTACACCACCCCAGTTTAGACATGGCCATATGCAAATCAGTCTTGACCCTGTGCCTCATGGGAACAGTCCAGCCCGAACTGCCAAGCCATGTCTTCCCTGGACCGGAATCAAGCATCCTAGGACCGGTTTCTGGCTAACAGCCGTCATCAGCCAGGATAGCTTGACTCCAGTGGCGTAGTGAGCACGGGTTCCACGTCTGGGAATACCCATCCCACTTAGGGCGAAAAGCGTTACAACAAACAAATGATGGACGGAATGCTGACAATGCATACATTCTCCCCCAGTCAAGAGATCTGGGTTAAATCCATCGTTCTTTTGCCCACTACACCACCCCAGTTTAGACATGGACATATGCAAATCAGTCTTGACCCTGTGCCTCATGGGAACAGTCCAGCCCGAACTGCCAAGCCATGTCTTCCCTGGACCGGAATCAAGCATCCTAGGACCGGTTTCTGGCTATCAGCCGTCATCAGCCAGGATAGCTTGACTCCAGTGGCGTAGTGAGCACGGGTTCCACGTCTGGGAATACCCATCCCACTTAGGGCAAAAAGCGTTACAACAAACAAATGATGGACGGAATGCTGACAATGCATACATTCTCCCCCAGATCTCTGTACTGGGGTGAATGTATGACATTGTTCTGCATTCTGTCCATCAATTGTTGTTTTTGCATTTGTCACCCCGAGTGGGAAGGGTATGCTCAGACGTGAGTCCCTTGCTCTCCATGCCACTGGAATCAAGCTATCCTGGCTGACGAGGGCTGAAAGCCCGAAACCGGTCCTAGGATGCTTGTTTCCAGTCCAGGGAGGACCTGGCTTGGCAGTTCGGGCTGGACTGTTCCCATGGGGCACAGGGTCAAGACTGATTTGCATACGGCTGGGTTCAAACTGGAATGGCATGGTGAGCAAAAAAACGATGGATTTAGGCCCAGATCTCTGTACTGGGGTGAATGTATGACATTGTTCTGCATTCTGTCCATCAATTGTTGTTTTTGCATTTGTCACCCCGAGTGGGAAGGGTATGCTCAGACGTGAGTCCCTTGCTCTCCATGCCACTGGAATCAAGCTATCCTGTCTGACGAGGGCTGAAAGCCCGAAACCGGTCCTAGGATGCTTGTTTCCAGTCCAGGGAGGACCTGGCTTGGCAGTTCGGGCTGGACTGTTCCCATGGGGCACAGGGTCAAGTCTGATTTGCATATGGCTGGGTTCAAACTGGAATGGCATGGTAAGCAAAAAAACGATGGATTTACGCCCAGATCTCTGTACTGGGATGAATATATGACATTGTTCTGCATTCTGTCCATCAATTGTTGTTTTTGTATTTGTCACCCCGAGTGGGAAGGGTATGCTCAGACGTGAGTCCCTTGCTCTCCATGCCACTGGAATCAAGCTATCCTGGCTGACGAGGGCTGAAAGCCCGAAACCGGTCCTAGGATGCTTGTTTCCAGTCCAGGGAGGACCTGGCTTGGCAGTTCGGGCTGGACTGTTCCCATGGGGCACAGGGTCAAGACTGATTTGCATATGGCTGGGTTCAAACTGGAATGGCATGGTGAGCAAAAAAACGATGGATTTAGGCCCAGATCTCTGTACTGGGGTGAATGTATGACATTGTTCTGCATTCTGTCCATCAATTGTTGTTTTTGCATTTGTCACCCCGAGTGGGAAGGGTATGCTCAGACGTGAGTCCCTTGCTCTCCATGCCACTGGAATCAAGCTATCCTGGCTGACGAGGGCTGAAAGCCCGAAACCGGTCCTAGGATGCTTGTTTCCAGTCCAGGGAGGACCTGGTTTGGCAGTTCGGGCTGGACTGTTCCCATGGGGCACAGGGTCAAGACTGATTTGCATATGGCTGGGTTCAAACTGGAATGGCATGGTGAGCAAAAAAACGATGGATTTAGGCCCAGATCTCTGTACTGGGGTGAATGTATGACATTGTTCTGCATTCTGTCCATCAATTTTTGTTTTTGCATTTGTCACCCCGAGTGGGAAGGGTATGCTCAGACGTGAGTCCCTTGCTCTCCATGCCACTGGAATCAAGCTATCCTGGCTGACGAGGACTGAAAGCCCGAAACCGGTCCTAGGATGCTTGTTTCCAGTCCAGGGAGGACCTGGCTTGGCAGTTCGGGCTGGACTGTTCCCATGGGGCACAGGGTCAAGACTGATTTGCATATGGCTGGGTTCAAACTGGAATGGCATGGTGAGCAAAAAAACGATGGATTTAGGCCCAGATCTCTGTACTGGGGTGAATGTATGACATTGTTCTGCATTCTGTCCATCAATTGTTGTTTTTGCACCGGTTCATCTTATATCACACTTTTTGGTGCATAGTTGATACCCTACACTATATCTAGTTTTCATTTTCAATCGTGCTCTCAGGACTATGTTCTATATAACACTGCGTTCACCTACCCTTTTCATGGGTATTACATTTTGCAATGGGGGGTGGAGGGTCAGGGGGTGTTTCTGCCAAGTGAGCCCAGAGTCACAGTCACAAACATCTTCTTCTTCCTGAATAAAAGTGAGATTATGCTGCATACTGTTCAGATTTTAAGTAGTTCACACAGACACACATTTTAAAAACAATAAAGTTCCTAATACCCACCTTCTCTGAACAGTTAGCTTGCTGCCCCATCCACCTCCTCCCTATCCTCTATTGTCTGAATCCATGGACTAGCCTCCTCCCTCTTATCATGCATGGTCTGATGTGCTGCCACTGCCCTCCACTTAGCATGATGTACCAGTCCACTCCTCCTGCCCTCCATTGCCCAATTCTATGCCCCATCATTGACCTCCTGCTTAGCCTCCGTGCTTAGCTTGCTGCCCCTATTCCCCTTCCCCCTGCCCTCTGATGTCTTTGTGCATGCCCCTGCTCCATCCTTTTTGCCCACCATGTTCCATGGACCTGCCACTCCTATCTACTCTGAGTGTTCTGTTGAGCTGCCACTCTCCTCCCACCTGCCTAGCATTGTCAGATGACTGTAACCTGTCCCTGCCACCTCCACCCTGCCTGTCCACATTCCATGCCCCTATCCCCTTCCTCCTGTCCTCCATGGTCCATTTTACTGCCACACCCTCCAGCCTGCCCAGCGCGGTCTGTTGTGAGGCCCCTTCCCCTGAACTCTCTTGTCTGTGCCCAGGTCCTGACCCTCCCTTCGATCCTCCATGGTCCTTGTGCATGCCCCTGTACCCTCCTTCTTGCCCATCATAGCCATTGTACTGCCACTAATCCTCCCGCTTGCAATGCATGGTCTTCTGTGCTGCCGCGGCCCCTCCCACCTTCCCTCTGTGGTCAGCTAGCTGCCCCTGACCCCCTCCCACCTTCCTTCCATGGTCTGTGTGTATGCCATCATAGTCTTACTGTTGCTCTCCATTGTGTGTCTTGTTTCTAGTGCCCATCCTGCCTGACCTCCATGGTCATCTTGCTGCTCCTGCTCTGCCCCCTTGCCCCCAGCCCTCTGTTTCCATGTGCAGACCCCTATTCCCTCCCTCCTGGCTTGCCTGTTCCAATGTAATGCCCCTGATCCGTCCCTCCTGCCCTTTGTGGTCTGTTATGCTGCAGCTTTCTCCCCTGTCTGTCCATTATGGTCAGCTAGCTACCATTGCCTCTTTCCCCTCTGTTCTCTGTTGTCCATGTGCATGGTCCTGTCCCCTTCCTATTGCTTTCTATGGATTGTTGTGCTGCACTCCCGTCCCGCATGCCCTGTGTGGTGTATTGTGCTGCTGCAAACCCTGATGCCTGCCCTGTAGGGTCAGTTTGGTGCACCTCTCCATGTCCCTCCTGTCCTCTGTTATCTAAGTCCATGTCCCTACCCCAATTCCTCCTGCCTTCCACGATCCAATGCACCATACTTGTGAACATTTCAAAATTGGTAAGAGGGAGATTTTGAAAAAAAACTGGGGTATTGATTTTCCCCTTTGAGTTACATTGAAAAAGAGGAGATTGTAGACAGGAGACAGATCAAATAAAGCCCATTTGAGCTTAAAAACATTGGACGTTTCCTGGCTGAATCGGGTCTGTTGGCATGTATGGTTGTACTACCACTGCCTCTTCCTTCTGCCCACAATGATCTATTATATTGTCACAGCCAGTGCTGTATTGTTGGTTTGTTGCCCCTGCCCTCCTTTCCACTGCCCTCCAGATGTCTGTTGTGCTGCCACTGCCCTTCCTGCCTGCCCAGTGTGGTCAAATTGTTGCCTCTGCAACCTCCAACCTGCCTTCAATTTTCAGAGTCCGTGCCCCTGGCCTCTGCCTCTCAACAGTATCCTAATGAACAACTAGATTGCTAACATTCTAATTTATTACAAAAGTCATCTTGATGTAATCAACACTGTAATACCTAGAGCATTTCCTTTAGAAATTACATATATGAGAGGGTCTTATTTGCATTAAAATTATGGTTAGTGCTCTAAAAAACTAAAATGAGGACATATTTTCTGAGTTTTCAAATAGCGACAAAGCACTTTTAAATTATTTGTTATCTTTATGTTTTTTTTATCCAGTTGAACACTTAATTAAATGTTGCACTTAGGGGAGAGGATGTGGTGTTACTTCCAGAGCTGCAGACTTTGCAACTGGGGAACCAGGTTGGAGTTTCTGCTTCAGCTCGACATTCTGTGATTCTGGTCAAACAACTTAATCTCCCCATGTCTAAAACCAAAATGAATTTGTTCTTGTGTGATGTAACCAATGCTCATGTAAAGCACTCCAATACCTGACAAGTCTTCACTATATAAAACTGCAAAAACACAAAAAATAAAAAGTGCTTTGCGCACTTCTGTCATTGGGCTACATGTGGGCTACATCTGGGTGATATTTGTGCTGCATTTGGGCTCTTTTGTCTCTGGTGGCTATCTTGGGATATTTATTTGTTATGAAGTTTCCTAATTTCCTCATTTACTGCAGTCTCCTCAGTAGGAAATGCTTTCAGTTTTTTACTTTGATTCCATCAAGAAGGTATTCAGATATGTCACACATTTGCCATAAATTCTGAGTGTTAGCACTCTAGTTGCTCATTAGATCACTGTAGTAAAGCTGCTGCTCACCATGGTAGTCTGCTGCTGGTATTAAAAGTGCATGTTTCAATCTGCATGTCAGAATTTTTTAATGAAATAGAAGAGGAGTTGAGAAGTCACTCAAAATGTGCCCTAATTTTTATTTCTTCAGCACTAATCATAATTTCTATGGCAAAATGAACCCCCTCATTGTGTTCCTTTTTAAATTAAATGTTTTAAGTGTTACCAGTTTATTCCAATCAAGATGGCTTCAGGTGTGCCATGCTTTTGTCATAAGTAAGTCAGTAAACGCTCTAGTTGTTCTTAAGAACACTCTGGGACATTCTGTTATTGGGCTATACTTGGGCTACATCTGGGTGATATTCGTGCTACATTTGGGCTCTTTTGTCTCTGGTGGCCATCTTGGGAGACTTATTTGTTATGAAGTTTCCTAATTTCCTCATTTACTGCAGTCTCCTCAGTAGGAAATACTTTCAGTTTTTTACTTTGGTTCCATCAAGATGGCATTTAGATGTGTCACACGTTTGCCATACATTCTGAATGTTAGCACTCTAGTTGCTCATTAGATCACTGTAGTAAAGCTACTGCTCACCAGGGAAGTCTGCTGCTGGTATTCAAAGTGCATGTTTCAGTCTGCATGTCAGTATTTTTTAATGAAATAGAAGAGGATTTTAGAAGTCAAAATGTGCCCTAATTTTTCTTTCTGCAGCACTAATCATAATTTCTATGGCAAAATGAACCCCCTCATTTTGTTCCTTTGCAAATTAAATGTTTTAAGTGTTACCACTTGATTCCAATCAAGATGGCTTCAGGTGTGCCATACTTTTGTCATAAGTAAGACTGTTAGCGCTCTAGTTGTTCGTTAGAACACTCTGGGATATTTTGTCATTGGGCTATACTTGGGCTACATCGGGGTGATATCTGTGCTACATTTGGGCTCTTTTGTCTCTGGTGGCCATCTTGGGAGACTTATGTGTTATGAAGTTTCCTAATTTGCTCATTTACTACAGTTTCCTCAGTAGGAAATACTTTCAGTTTTTTACTTTGATTCCATCAAGAAGGCATTCAGATGTGTCACACATTTGCCATAAATTCAGAATGTTAGCACTCTAGTTGCTCATTTGATCACTGTAGTAAAGCTACTGCTCAACAGGGAAGTCTGCTGCTGGTATTGAAAGTGCATGTTCCAGTCTGCATGTCAGAATATTTTTATGAAATAGAAGAGGATTTGAGAAGTCACTCAAAATGTGCCCTAATTTTTCTTTCTGCAGCACTAATCATACTTTCTATGGCAAAATGAACCCCCTCATTGTGTTCCTTTTTAAATTAAATGTTTGAAGAGTTACCACATTATTCCAATCAAGATGGCTTCAGGTGTGCAATACGTTTGTAATAAGTAGGACTGTTAGTGCTCTAGTTGTTCTTTAGAACTCTCTGGGAAGCTGCAGTAGAACACAAAGGAATCAACTGACAGTCTCTGCCCTTGTTGGATGTACATGTTTTACTGAGAATGTCAGACTTCATTCTCACTTGACTGAGAAAGATAATGTGAATTTACAGAAAATATGCTCTCAGTTTAGCTTATAGATCACCTTCCAAACCTCTGTGGGAAAAGCATAAGAAAATAGTTTTCTCTCAAACATGATTCATGATATCACAGCAGAAGGCTTTTTCACATGGTAAAATCACCTTAGAACACACCACAATTCCTAAAATGAGTATGGTACCATCAACAAATGATTTATAATGTAACTAAAGTCTTAAAACCTTCTATTAACTGCAATGCTTTTTAATGAGGTGCTATCATGTATACTGGTCCCAAGATGGCTGCCAACACTTCTTGGATGAAGTGCTGACAGCCAATTAGATCTCACGATGAGATGTGTGGTTAGGCTCCGCCCAGATATACATGTAATTTTGATTTTGATTTTCTCAGGAACTACTGAACGGATTTACACCATTTAAGCAAAAGGCACGACTCTGAACCAAGGTCTACCTTTCTGCCAAATTTGGTGTAATTCCGTTCAGCAGTTCGGGCTGTAGCTGCGACTAAACGGTCCCTATGGAAAATTGCATGTGGAAAACATGTTTTGGGACCCCCCTTTTTTCTCGGCCCCGCTTGACAAATCACCCCGAGACTTTCAGGATAGGAGCGGACCGGAGCGGGCCACGAGTTTGGAAAATTTCGCGAAGATTTGTCAACCGGCGCCAATGTTATTCCAAATAGAATGTTGCGGATTTCCTATGGATAATAGGTCCTAACTATAACTACCTACTGGCGACCGCCAGTAGGTAATATACACTGAAAAAGCCATAGGTTTCAGGCATTGTATAGTTAGAAATTAGCATTTAAAAAACCTTAGGAATGCACTGAAAAAACCATAGGATTCAGGGACGTTATAGGCAGCTGGACATTTCACTCGTACAAGACCATAGAAATTCCACCGTTATAGTTAGTTCAGCTAACTATAACTTGCGCCCCCGCAATGCACGGCTGATGACGTCACATATTACATCACTGATAACATCATCCATGCGATAATTTAATCCATCTTCTCACACCCTAAAATAACCTTTGATACACCCACTCTAAATTACAGACTGCCATTCTCAAAACCGTAGACACTCCAACACCAATAACTAAATACCCACGCACTGATTCTTAGGTTTACACAGACATCCACTCACTCACCTGTACAGTCACTCATACTTATGGTCACTCAGTATAGGACTATCATATGCACTCATACACCTATATAGACACTCAAACACCGCCACTAATCCATAGAGGTACTCACACACCTAGTCAGTCATGCAAATAATTAATCACACTGCCATTTACTCACCTATACATTTATACACACACCAGCTCACTTACTCATATATATACTAGCACATTCTTACGCTCTTATCCAATCACTGATACAAGCACACACTCATCCACACAGCCACTCTCACAATCACACACTCTCACTTATAGCCATTTATATGCTCCAACACACATATATACTACCTTTCACATATGTAGTTACTCACACATGTACCACTGAGATATACATTCACTCACTAACACACCCATACACACACTCACCCACCCATGCAGTACATCACAGATGCACTCTTGAAACCGTGCACCCAGTGAATCACCCACACACACATCTATGCACAGAGTCACACACACCCCACCCACACAAACACTCAGGCACCGATACAGATACTCAGACATCCAATCAATAACCCATATAGACACTCATGTAGCTATTCACAAACCCATGCAGCTGCTTACACACCAACAGACAGACGGATACAGACATTCACACAGTTTAGTCACTAACCCATGCATTCAGTAAGATATTTTTAATCACTCACTTACAGAGTCAGTCACGCACCTACTAAATCATCCATTCCGACACTTATACACCCACTCATTCTTCAATACGCCTTTCCCTATATATATTACACATATTTAAACTTTAGAGAAACACACAGTCACTGGATGATGTCATCAGTGATGTCATTTGAGATGTCATCAGTGATGTCATCAGTGATGTCACTGACCATGTCATGAGTAATGTAATATGTGACGTCATCAGCAGTGCATTGTGGGGGCGCAAGTTATAGTTAGCTGAACTTACTATAACGGTGGAATTTCTATGGTTTTGTACGAGTGAAATGTCCAGCAAACTACAACGTCCCTGAAACCTATGGTTTTTTCAGTGAATTTCTAAGGTTTTTTAAATGCTCATTTCTAACTATAACGTGCCTGAAACCTATGGTTTTTTCAGTGAATTTCAAAGGTTTTTTAAATGCTAATTTCTAACTATAACGTGCCTGAAACCTATGGTTTTTTCAGTGAATTTCAAAGGTTTTTAAAATGCTAATTTCTAACTATGCCTACAAAGGTAGGACATGTGAAAAAAGAGGAAGAAAAGTGCAAAAAGAAGCAAGACAAATGCAGAAAGAGGCAACAGAAGTCCAGAAAGATGAAGAAAAGTGCAGGAAGAAGAAGAGATGTGCAGAAAGAACCAACAGAGGAGCAGAAAGACGCCTTGTTGCAAAATCATCCTGTGCCCACAACTCTTTCAGATGGGTACTGGTGGTATCTGACTCTGACTAAACAGGCCTAGAGCCAGTGCTATGCTAAAAGACACTTAGAATACAGTGAAAACACCTACATACACTAGGGAACACTATGCGTTGGGGTACCCATGTGATTAGCTTGACCTCCTCTGTAAGGCCCTAGTACATAATAGGGCAGGGGGATTAAAACTACCTCTAAGTCAGAGGTGCAGAAATATGCTACTTTAACTAGTAGTCTCATTTGCAGAGTGGTGGAGAAAGGGTGCTGGGCGTCCAACCATCGCTCAGGAATTCCGCTGCATAGGACTTACAGGAGGTACCAGGAGGGATTATTGGCCCCCAAACTCCCTCAGGACTAAATTGGACTTCATCCCCCATCCCGTAGTCTGCCAGGAGGCACGTTTGCCGAGTGGTAGAGAAAGGGGGCCATGGCCTTCCGAAGAAGTCTTAGCAATCCTACTGTGTGGAACTTACTGGAGGTAACAAGAGGGGTAGTTGGCCCCCAAGGACATCCTTGGGGGCCAACTTCCCAAACCATTACCTCCAGTCAGTCCCACACACCAGCATTGGTAACTACTCGTACTAGGCCACGCCCTCTTCAACCACCACTCTACAAGCGCGCTCCCTGGCATGCTCTTGGATGGGGATTGAAGTCCCCTTCACTGCTGGGGGTCCATTAGGGGCCAACTAGCCTACCTTTTACCTCCTGTAAGCCCCACGCAGTGGGATTGGTGAGAGGTAGACAAAGGCCCTGTCCCCTTCCTCCACCACTCTGCAAACGCGCCTCTTGGCACGTTGTAACTTGGGGGATTAAGTCACCTTGAATCCTGAGGATCCCTGGGGTCCAACTAGCTCACCAGGTACCTCCAGTAAGCGCCACATTGCAGAGAGGTGTTAAAAGGGGCTTGGCCTGGACCACCTCTCTGCAACGCAGGCCTGTGGCGCTTACTGGAGGTACCTGGTGGGCTAGTTGGCCCCCAGGGGCCCTCAGGATTGAAGAGGAATTAATTCCCCAACTTAAAACACGCCACAGGGCGTGTTTGCACACCTGTCACCTCAGGCCCCGCCCCCTCCCTTCACCACTGTGCAAAAAGGTGAAACACAAGCACTTAAGAAATCATGTTTGACTGTTGCCTCTTCTGAAACAAAGATAGATGTGAATATTGTGGCTTGACCATAAGACGAGTCTAGATTCCAAGCAATAGATGTATATAAAATATATAAATTTGAGTGGGTTTCTCAAGCCCTCCGTGAACCACAGATCTCTTCCAAATGAACCATTGTTCTTGTTATTAAATTGTGTAACTGGGCAGATCAAAGCAATGGGAAATGGTTGGCGAATTGGCTATAAGAAAGAGGGACCTACAAGGTAATGGGGTGCAGGAATCCACATTTTCCTGCCCCTGAGCCATTTATCTTTAGTGAGAAAGCAGGATCTGTAATTCATCATAAAAGAGTTGATCACCCAGGGCTTGCATGTTCTCCAACGGATGTCAGATGAGGATATCTGAAGATTTGAGGAGCTTCGGGGGAATTCAACAGAGGGGATTCTGCCTGACCTGAACTCACCCATTTCATAAGGATATTTTTCTTTATAAAGTATTAAATCGTCCTGGCCTTTCTGATTCTCTTTTCCCACATGAGTGTGGGAGTGATGCATTTAGGAAGTATGACAGCTGTGTTCTTTTGTTGTTTATTTATTCCACGCTTGATTTGTGAAACTGTTAAAAACGATATTTTGGTCTTTCTTCACCTCCACCCTGGACTGTGTTTTTCTACACCCTAAAAAATCTCCTGATGCTGGAGGTTTACATAATGATTATGGTAGTTGTGATGTTTAAAGAACAGAACTGCTGCACACAAGCACGTCATCATTGAACGTACCAGAATTTAAATCCTTCTTTTGCAGGCACAGTGCACTATTGATGTATATTTGGCGGCTCTGGTGTAGCAGCAGTGGTGGCAGGTGCTGCCAGCTGGGCGTGCCTATCTTTTTAAACCTCCAGCCCTTCCTTCTTGCTGATTGGTTGTTGATCCTCCATTAGGCTTCTCTGAAACCTGGTTATCATGGGGCGAGCTGATGCAGAGACGGATTTGTGGCAATTCTGTTTGACCCTCGATTTATTGTTTTTTGGGGGGTTTTTTGTCCTCATTTAGCAATAGTATTAGTATAGAGGAATTCGGGGGCCCATTTCTCCCTAGTCCTGGACTATCTCTGCCTTTGGATCTGGGTTTAGGCAGTTCCCCTGCGGATTTAAGGAAGACTGACACCCCTTATTTCCAATACTCTTCTGAAGGTGTTAAATCGGGATGGAGTCGAGCTAGCCATCCTGGCTACTCTAGATAACCTTCAGTAGATTTCTTATTGCTATCGCATAATCATTGGACTGAAAGAGAGGTTGTACCGACCATTTTTATTTTAGAATTGCCAGAAGTGTAGACAGCCTTAGTTTCTTTGATAATTTTCCCATATCTCCCAAAATGTATACTTTTTACTAGTCATTTTCCTTTTATCCAAATTATAGGTTCTTAATATTGAAGCTAGCCATTCTCCAAGAAGGGGAGGGACTTGACTCACCCATTTCACACAAATTTCTCTTCTCGCTAGTAATAACCCTCGATTTATTGTTACATTCATACATACCTTTGTGTTGAATAAAAGATTCAAAACATGAATTACAAACTTGTCTCTAACTTGTATTGTATATGCATTATGTTGATGTATTTTGTACTAAGAGGTGATAAGACTCTGTCCATAAGTACAGTCGATATATTGGGTTGTACAGAGAAACCCAGGTGTAAGCCTATTGTTTCAGGCAACTTAAATCTGAACATGGTGATGAGGGTAGCTCTCTCATTTGGCCAAAATGTGAATAAAGTGGTTAGCATTTGTTTTCTTAAATAAGTGATTTAATTCAATGAAATCACCCTACTAGCCCATAAACCCCTTAGAGTCAATTGGTGAGTAATGTTTGGTCTTATTATCTTGCATAAATATTTAAAATGCACTGTTGGTATTCATGTTTTAATGCTGTATTTCATTTCAAGATCTTGTATGTAAATGTAATGTGCATATGGTTGGTTTCTGTGCTTCTCTGTTTGATTATACAAATAAAACAAATACTTCAGATGTTATGCCTTATTGAGTAGTGAAGCTGTTGGACATTTTCACATGCTTTTGAATGTCCTAGTTTAATAAGGGCAAGGTGCTACCAATTCAAAGAAAGTCATTTGGAATGACCGGGATCTGAGTAAACTGTATCATTAATCGATGACTTTTTGTAATGACAGGCTGAACTTGCTGTACACAAGAAGAAAATTGAGGAGATGGAAAGATGGTTAAAATGTCACATTGCAGAAAAGAAGCAGGTATGCTGTAAAGTAATTGTAATGTGAAGTCATTTAGTGCAACGACTGATGAAAATAAAAATTGAATGTAATTACAGTGGGTTTAAATAAAGGTATTTACTGAACCTTGAAGTGATGATAGGGTAGAAAAGTCCTTATTTAAGAAGTATGGCATTATATTTGTTTTAGTGTGGGCAGGATGCATATACATACTAAAATGCCCCCATTTTTTGGGGCTGTGATAAAGTTTAAGTTAGTTGTACTATCAATTATGGCATTTTACATCATTGTTCCATATCAACAGTCAGTGAAGGGCAGACTTTTTACGTATGTCACTTGTTAGGTTTTGGCCTTTCTCAGTTTCGTTTTAGGCTTCCTATTTTGTGTTCACTTTTTAAACATGTGCTTTGCACACATACATTTTTTCATGTAAGGCTTCCTACAAAAGTATGATGTGAGTTTGCAAGACACCTAGGAGATCCTGGCATGTTATGCTAAGGTTTCTCTCCTTGCACAACACTGATAACGGAAAATACTGCTTTTCGAAGCGTGGTCAGAGTGGGGTGCTAATACTCGGACCAATAGCTGATACACAGAGGAACCCTCCAAGGCTACCTGATGTCGCCTCTGTTGTTTGTACTCGCCATGGAGTTGCTGGCACACAGACTGCAAATGCAGGGGCAGAGTCATGGGTATGAATAACCGGCAGTACACTTGCTGTTTCCCTTTATGCGAGTGACTATGCATGATGTAGACTCCAAATTAACACCCACACTGCAACTATTGGGCTCTTGGAACACTGTCTGGACTGCCGATGAATGTGTACAAGTTATACCTTTTCTCACTGTCTGACCGATGCTCGACCCTGATGGTGGACGCTAGACCATATGATGTCCCCATAGCTACATGTACTTTCCAGTTTCTCGGCGTTCAGGGCTAGCGGGATTCGGGGGAAATTTGTGAGGGCGACTAATACTATCCCGCAAAGTGTTTCCAATTTGAACAGCTGTCTATCCGAGCTGATCTGCTGTGTACCGCAGCTTGGCACTGGGCAGACTGTGTTTACCAATTGCCGTGGGCGGTCTGGGAGGGCCAGACTACCTGCGTACCAACTGCAATCGCTCATGTCGTGGATAACTCCTGCGGCATCCCGAGACGACCAACCACTGCTCCGAAAGATAAGGGAGGGCATGATTATGGATATATGGGGACAGGCCCCTAAGGTCAAAAAGTTACCACTCTTGATGAGAGTTGCAGGATCACTAATATATATAAAAGGCTCTGATTCAGGAGAGGGGTGGAAGGAACCCTCAGCCACTTAAGGGAGTGTTAGAGCCTGGACCTTCATATCGCACTAACAGAGGCAGACTGAAGCAAAGTCCTGAGCTACTTTCCGAGAGTCTTGAGAAATGCACAGTTGAAGCTGTTGCAGTTTAACTATGTCCACTGCATGTACCTCACCCCGCCCGCTACACCTTCATCGGATGTTCGACACAGTGCCACACAAATGCGCCAGAGGACTTTTACCACATGGCATGGCAATGTGAGGTATTGCAACTGCTCTGGGCTGCAGTGCGCACATATATCACATGCGACATGGGCTGATAACACATCAGCACACCTAAAACATGCCTGCTCGGCCTGATGCCCCGCCCCAAGACGGATAAGATGGGAAACAGACTCATAGCACTGGCGAGACGTGCAATAGCTGTGCACTAGAGTCCGAGTTCGGTGCCGCCGCTTGCAGCTTGGTAGAGTGGTTGTGCGCCACTGGGTGAAAACGGAGTATGACGTGCTACAACTACCATGTTGGCAGGCTAGGCAAGCTGCCTACATGATGGGCTGGGACTCGATACTATTTGCATTAGAACCTGACCAAGATGAGCGACTGCCTCAAGGAGTGGAGAAGAGGTGGGCTGTTCGAATGATCGGCACACAGGGTTTGGAGCAGACAGATCTGTAGAGAGCCACCCGGGCTCTCTCCTACAATGTGTAGACTAACACGCATGCATACACCCCTCGGGTGGGCTCGACCCGAGGGGATAAATAAACGGAGGAAGACCGCTCGGGGTCTTCCTGCCAAGATAGCCAAAGTAGTGTGTCTCACCTTTTGTTAAGCGCTGCAGTGGCCCAATACCCACGTGGCCCCGCCACGCTACATTGGCCACGAGGCCGGTCGTGCCTCGCGTGTATATCGCCTTCTGCCTGGTGATCAGCTGTGAGCTTGCAGAGCCCACCCACACCGCTCCGCTCCTGCCTGCAGTAAATGGAGCTGCCTGGCACCCCCATGGGCCTCCATTGGTGTCTGAGGCCTGCTTCGCCCGCCCACACCGCGACTGCAGGTCCGGCGTCCACGAAGACCGGCTCCGACTTCCCTGCCCGCTGTGCCTTGCGCCTGCCCACGCGTCTCCCTAGCAAGCGGGATCGCATTCATCTGGCGGCGCTTGCTGCAGCCGAAGTCTGCTGGGGTGAGTGCCTGCCGCATGAGGTCTTTCCCGCTGGGCTACCTCGCGGTGGTGCGTGTGGATGCCTCTCACGTTCACTGTGTTTGGCTGGCCCCGCATTGGAGGTCGTGCTCCTGCCCTCAGCCCCCCCACCTCTGTCTGCCAGCGCCTGGGCCCGTTTGCAAGGCCTCCACAATCTGAGACTGCCCAGCCTGCTGCCTGCAACTGCCAAGGGGGCAGAGAAGCAAAAGAGGGTGTGAAAGGAGGATTTCTCAGTTGGCAGGGCAAGGACATTGATGACAGTAACAAGGAGGAGAATAAGGAAAGGGGAAAGCACACCAGAGTTTCATCAGGGCTCACCTGCTCCAACAAGGGTTTGGCGCCTGGACTGTTTCCCTCCCTGCAAGCGCAACTAGAAGACGCCAGTCACCCCAGTCAGCGCCAAAGAGAGAAGACGCCTCTTCTGTGCCATCACGGCCCCAGACCACTTCGTCGCGCGTAGCCACGCACTAGTGCGCACATCCACCCACGGACTCTCAGCACCAAAGCAACGTTTTCACACCGGTGCGCAGACGCACGGTAGCCATGAGCAATCCACCACCGACTGGCGCTGTGAGCCAGCAGGCCGGGGGAAGCAATCCGAACAGAGGGGCTAACACACCACCCCTAGGGTACAGCCACACGGCCGTTGCGCCGCTGCCACCTTTCAGCAAAGCCTCAGACCCTGCCACGGCTGCACCACGATGGAAAGCGTGGGTTGGACAGCTCAACCATTACTTTAAAGGTACCAGGGAGACCGATGGCACTGTGAAACGGTTGCTTCTCATCTACTATGTGGAACCAGAGATATATGACCTTTTTGAGACACTCCCCAACACAGGCAACGAAGACGACTACGATGCAGCGGTTGCCGCGCTCAACAGGCACTTTGACCCCCAGCTTAACCCCGACTTCGAGAAGTTCAAGTTCCGGAGGGCGTCGCAGTCGACATGTTCTACGTGGGGCTACGGAGAATAGGGAGGAGATACGAGATCAAATCATCCTGGGGTGTTGTCCAAACTCCTGCGAAAACTGATCCTTCGTCAACCTGGGATCTCGCTGGACGAGATCCTTGTCCTAGCCCGCTCCTACGAGCTGTCGGATGTGTGAGCTGATGAAATGGAGGCTGCACTACACACGCCGGTTGCCATGTCTCATGCGTCCAGACACGCGCCCATCAGAGAAGAGAAGGTCAAAGCAATCCAACGACACCCTAACACAACCCGCCAAGCACCATGAATGCCACCTGGTGGACTGGGTGGGTACTGTGGTGAGGATCACGCAGCAACTGCCATCCGCGGGGCTAAGGGGAAGACATGCTCCCCTTGCGGCAAGCTCAACCACTACACCAAAGTGTGCTGCAGCGGATGGTCCAGGCAACCTCCTTCGAAGCCACGAGGTATGTCACAACGCCTTCGCCAGGTCTCCATCGACGACTCGCCATTGTCAAGGGAAGTCCCGCAGCAGGAACGGTGCCTCGCTCTTGATGATGAGGATGATGAGGTGTTTGTCGTGTCGTATGTCAGCAGGACTGACCATCGCCGAAGGCCACGACCAATGTGCTCCATCTCAGTGGAAGGAACGGCGGTTCAGGCCCTTATCGACACCGGTGCATCTGTTAACGTGATGGACTCTGAGTAATATGATCGCCTGTTGCCGCGGCCCCCGCTTGCACCGTCCAGGGCCCGGATTTATAGCTACGGAGGGATGGATCCACTTCCTCTCCGAGGAGTTATCCATGCCGAAGTAGCCAGTGGGAAGTACAGCACGGAAACCAGGTTCCACATCACAGAAGGACGGAAGAGGACACTGCTCAGCTGCCATACCGCTGAAGACCTGGGGCTCATCTTCTTTGCCAACCAGATCCACGACTCCCACACTAAAGCCATCCTGAAGGAGTTTCCATCACTATTCACTGGACTGGGGAAACTCAAAGGGAAGAAGTTCAAACTCCACATTGACCCCACAGTGAGGCCAGTCTCCCTAAGGCACCGGCGAGTGCCGTTCAATCTTCACCTGCAGGTGAAGGAAGAGCTGAAAAAGCTCAAAGATCTCGACGTAATTGAGAAGGTCTCTGGCCACATCCCGTGGGTGTCCCCGCTGGTCGTGGCTCCCAAACCCAAGCAGCCTGGAGCCATCCGGCTCTGCGTGGACATGAGGCTACGGAACACTGCTGTCAAAAGAGAACGCCACATTACACCCACCATGGACGACATAGGGGCAGGATACCATCAATTAGAACTTGAACCCGAGTCTAGGTACATCACCACCTTCTGGACGCACGTTGGCCTCCGGAGGTATAAGAGACTCAGTTTTGGGGTGTCGTCGGCAGCCAAAGTTTTCCAAAACGCCATCAGAGAAGCACTGTTGGGTCTGCAGTGCATGAGCAACCTCAGTGATGACATCCTGGTGTTTTCAGACACATTAGAAGACCATCATACTCATCTCCACCTGAAGAGACTGGAAGACTGCGGGCTAACCCTTCACAAGTCAAAGTGCTCGTTCTACCAAGAATCCGTCGATTTCTTCGGGTACACCTTCACCAGAGAGGGACTCTTAGTGGACCCCAAGAAGGCTGCGGCCATCCGAGCAGCCAGCACACGAAGAACACCACAGAAGTAAGAAGTTTTCTCGGCATGGCCACATACTGTGGAAGATTTATTCCAACCCTTGCTGCCATGTCAGAGCCGCTCAGGGCTCTCACACGCAATGATCACAAGTGGGAGTGGACTGGGGCCACCAATAAAGCGTTCAACGAAATCAAGGCAGGACTGCTTCACAAAACAGTAATGGCGTACTTCCATCCGGGGCGGTGCACTTAACTGATCGTTGATGCCAGCCCAGTGGGCCTGGTAGCGGTCCTTCTTCAGGAGCACAGCCATGAATTCTGGAGGTCGGTGGCCTACGCAAGCAAGGCCCTCACTGACACTGAAACAAGATATGCCCAAATCGAGAGGGAGGCCCTGGCCATTAAATGGGCGTGTCAACATTTTCACCTTTACTTGTGCGGCCAAGAATTCCACATGGTGACCGACCACAAGCCTCTACTCCCGCTCTTTGCAGGATCGTCCAGACTGGCACCCCTGAGGATTGAGCGATGGGCGGTGCAGCTGCAGTCATACAATTTTACGGTCATATTACATCCCGGGGCACACAACCCGGCTTACTACCTATCGCGCTACCCTGAGTCCATGTCGTCTCCAGGAACCTCAACGGAGGCATGCAATGTGGAGGCATTCGTGAAGATGGTGTCGCAAGGAGCGTGCCCCACCGCCATGACGCTCGAAGAGATCGGCCGTGCCACTACCGAAGATGAGACACTATTCCGGGTGAAAATCGCTCTGGAGAACAGTGGATGGGCACATTTCATGGATGGAATCCGCACTCTCAGGACGGAAGTCAGCCACGCTCGACAACAGCTCTGGGAAGTGCGCCACAAACTCAGTGTAGGGGAGCAAGGGGTCATCTTAAGAGGACATCTGATCATAATCCCAGAAAGGCTGCAAAAACAGATTCTCACACTGGCACACGTCGGACTCCAGGGGATGGCCAAGACAAAGGCCAGGCTGCGGAACAAGGTTTGGTTCCCAGCAATGGACTCCATGGTGTGAGAAATGGTAAAACAGTGCCATGCCTGCACAATCACAGCGGGAGATCCGGCGCTGTTGCCAGTGATCACCGAAGAACCCAGTGATACCCCCTGAGCAAAAGTCAGCCTTGACTTCGGGAGTTTCCCCGATGGGCATCACATGCTGGTAATGGTTGACTCTTTCTCGAAGTTTCCTGTTGTGGAGGCGGTGGCGTCGACAGCATTCACACATGTAAAAAGAGTTCTGGACAAGACGTTTGCAATGATGGGACTGCCCGAGGAAATCAAGTCGGACAACGGTCTTCCGTACCAGGGCCGGGAATTCCAAGAACACCTCGAGAACAAGGCGATTCATTACCGGAAGATCACGCCGTTGTGGCCTCAAGCCAACGGGGAGGTGGAATGTCTTATGCGAACACTTAACCGAGCACTGCGTATTGCCGTAGACCCAGGAGAAGACGCTGAGGCAGCTCTGGACCAATTCTTTGGTGCCTATCGACAGACGCCCCACAGCACCACCAAGTGCGCACCGTCTCACCTACTGTTCAAGTGGCCCCCGTGAGACAGTATCCCGTCGGACCCGATGTTGGAGCCCTTGGAACGAGATAACAAAGCGGTTCAGGCAAGAAGGAAGAAGACGAACTGCAAGGCCAGCTGAGAGTGGGAGATTGTGTAGTGATCAAGGATAGACACCCCGGCTGGAAGTTCCGGACACCCTACGAGCCGGAAGAGTGGACCATCGTTGGCATTCAAGGAACCATGGTCACTGCCCAACGGGGACAGCAGTCCATTACAAGAAATGTGCCAAGTTTCAAGAAGTTTTGCGATGGTGACTCTGGCCAAGAGATGTGAGACTATCCAGAGAACACCCTGGGTCTCTCCCCACCAGCCTCGCCAGGAACACTGAGTCTGTCGCCGAGGAGCTCACGATGAGTGAGCAAAGAGGCTGTGCCCCTGACGGGGTCGGCTCGTCCTGATGAAGCAACAGAGTTACCCATGAACACCCCATCCAGTGCAGTAGCCAGTTCCAGCACCCGGAGCCAGAAGTATGGTCTCTGGCCGAACCCTGCACCAAGTCAAAGACTAAAAGACTTTGTATGCACCTCTCCATGAAGCCGGAGGGCCTGCTGATCGGGTACTAAAAGAAAGGAGGGATGTAGAGAGGCACCCGGGCTCTCTCCTACAATGTGTCGACTAACACGCATGCATACACCCCTCGGGCGGGCTTGACCCGAGGGGATAAATAAACAGAGGAAGACCGCTCGGGGTCTTCCGGCCAAGATAGCCAAAGTAGTGTGTCTCACCTTTTGTTAAGCGCTGCAGCGGCCCAGTACCCACGTGGCCCCGCCGCGCTACAAGATCGGTCTGGCATTCTCCACAGTGCAGGGTCGCAAGCGCAATATTCAGCACGTCCATTGTGTCGGGCAAGCATACCTTTTTTTCACAAATTAAGTATTGCTGATATCAGCAATTGTGGCTATACTATACCTTACTGGGACTACACATGTTTCCCTTGGCTCTATTGGAAGTGATCATTGGGCGCTCTTGTTGAAATCATGCCTTGGAGCATTTTAGTCAGTTACTAATATTTCATCCCATTAGACTTACAACATCATTTAAAACTTACTATGCAAACATTCCTGAAGCCTGAGTGGCGAGTACACCCCCCAGTGCCCCCACACACCTCAAACAACGGTGAAGAACCAGAACCTTATGGACCTGGCGGCGCAGGGTAAGCCTTAATCTCCTGGGTTCACCTGCTTTATCTAACAGAGACACAGGACACTCTGTTGGGCGTAGAAGATCAGGTTTATTAGCTGCAGCTAAGTACAGTTGTCCCAGAAGTACACTCGGTATGTTTTTAGGAGACTGCCACTTCACTCCGTGGCGCACAATCTTTTATAGTACATGGATGACATACAGATTAACCAAGAACACTCCCAATACATACATAAAGAGCCAATAAGAAAAGTTCGAAAACAAGACATTACCAATGGAAAGAGCTTGGGAAATAAGATATCGAGTAACCCGAAGAAGCCTCTCCTCCAACTGTGTTTGTCACCCCTCCCCACAGGTTAATTCATTAACGTGTCTGTAACTGACTTGCAGATGGCAAGATACATTTGTGTGCTTTGGAGGACAGTTGTGAAACGAGAGAATACGAGCAGAGAACAGCGAAGGCCAGAAGATAATATAAAGTCAGGAGAGAATAGTGTGAACCAACAGATAGTTGAGACAGGGATTAGTCAAACCAGACAGGGATTAGTGGACTCGGCCAGTCCCTGACACCAGTTCGTAAACAGAGGCAGAAGGCTATTTTGACACAATGCCGCAGGAAAAGCAGAAAAGACCTCGTTCGCCGTGCTGCCTGAGTGAGGGCAACACAAAATGGCAGCGGAACACAAAATGGCGGCTCAATACGATTGAGATCGAAAATCGAATTTCCTCAACGCCCATCAGTATTGTGAGGGGCTTCCACAATAGCACATGTTTAACCTCCAAATTAACCTCTAACACTGCAGGGCGAGTGACCTTATGAGAGATTCTCTACAGCCCTTTTGGCAAAGTGAAATTGCCAACACACACATAACCAGTACCCACAATGTGTAGCCACCTCCGGGCACATCAGACACACACGCATTTGTGGAAATTTAGCTTGCAAACTGAACATTATCTGCGCCATCTTGCCTCTCCCCAGCGCCACGCACAGCGAATGCACGGCCGCCATTTTAGGCACCCCACTCTCTCCCCGCTCATTCTCGATCGCCAGCGCTTTCCCCTGGTGCTGCGAGCATCCCCCGCGCGCCGGCCACCCCCGCTCTCTCATACACGGGCCATAAACCCTCTCATTCTGCGCAACCCTGCCATGGAACCACATCCCACACCTGACCGACATCCCATACATGGTCATGCCTCTCTTTGATAAACCCCCTTCCTCTGCGCCCCATTGTCCGAACCGATCCCAGGCCATCACCTAGCCCTGCGGATGCAGTTTATTACCCCTACTGTAAGGGAAACACCCCACATCAAAGGGATTACAGTGGATCAAAGCCCCTACCCCCCTGAGACCCGGCCGGTCGCACACACCCCCGGGAATTGGCGGAATATCCAGCTGCGTGATAGCCATCTCCTACTATGGGTGGGGTGGGGACTTCTACTGTAGATATGTGTGGGAACGAGTTCGAAGTGGGGGTTCCAAGGAATGTCTTTCCGTACATCAAAGTCTCAATAAGAATGTACCATGTGTAATAAAGCAATAAACCTGTGTATAAGAGGCCAGGCCTCAGAGATGCAGTTAGAGCACCTCGTGACGATACCTTGCTGTCTGATCTGATGTGTTCTGCTCCGACGGAATAAAACTTTGTTTCCTGCCTTCCAGTCTCCGGCGCCTGCCTCTTTTATTGGTAAATTATCGAGTGGTATGAGAGGCGATTACCGCCGGGCAATACTTGAAGGGTTATCGACTGAAATTGCCGCTACCATTTAACAATTGGCGTCCCAAGCGTGGAGCCCATCAGAGACACGTGGATCCAGTGGGAGAGGTCCTGACGACAGAGTGAACGACTGCAACGATCGGGAGAGCTCCTGCCCAATAGACCCTCGTCTGGCAGCCGATCATCCGAACTTCACTGGTTCCGAGCAGACCTCTCTCGAGTGATCTACGGTCCTGACTGGAAACCATCAGGAGTGCCGCGGCAAATACGGAGAGTAGAGGACGATCGGGCGCTGGAGGCGGAAGACGAGAAACTGTCCACGCGGTCCGGGTAAGGTCGTGATACACGACAAATTGCGAAATAATTGATTGATTGTTTGAAGTTTTGGAATACTAGTATTGCTCATTGATTGTGCTCATTGATTGTTCTCTTTGAGATATTCGCTGTCTACAAACGGGGAGGAGTAGAAATACTCTCTCTCTCTCCCTTTGCAGATAGTGAAGGGTAGGTAACGCAGACTTTTGTCCCCGTTGTAACCCGTCGTGCCTATCTTTATCTCCCCACTGATTGATTGTCCGAACATTGATTGTTTTGAAGAATAGTGCTCTTTGAGATATTCTCTGTTTGCAAATAACGTAGAATAGAAATATTCTGTCTAGTCTTTGCAAATAGTGAAGGGTAGGTAACGCAGACTTTTGTCCCCATTGTAACCCGTCGTGCCTATCTTTATCTCCCCATTGATTGATTGATTGATTGTCCGAACACTAGTTGTTCGATATTGGTTCTTTGGAGGTATTCTCTGCTTACAAATAACGAGGAATAGAGATATTCTGTCTAGTCTTTGCAAGCAGTGAAAAGATAGGTAGTGCTGACTTTTGTCCCCGTTGAAACCCGTCATGCCTATCTTCTCCCCACTGATTGGTAGTTGGTTCTGCCCGGACCGCTTATTAGAGGTGGACCATCCAGCTCCACTGGAAGGCACCCCTAATAAGGACATGTTCACTAAATATGGACTAGTCGCCGTAGCTTATAGCAAGCTATGGCATAAATATACAAGGAAGGACCCCGAGAGTCAGTGGCCACTGATGGGATCCTTCGACGACCATAAGATAGAAGTGCTAGAAATGGCTCTGCGTAGCAATAAGACGACGCCTACTATGCTTGATAGTATCGGCATGTGGCGCAAAGAAGCAACGCAACGGAAAAAGAGGGAAGAAGTAAAAGCAGAAAAGGAATTACGAAAGGCAGCTCACCTTGCCGCTAGAAAGTTAGAAGAAGAAATAAAGGAGAGAAGGGAAACTAAACTAAGACAGGAGCCCGAAACCTCAGGCCAGTACGCTGTTTAGGACCCCCTCTATGCTCTACCCTGAGTTGTCCTCTAAGCAACGAACGAATGATGAATTACTGTTAGGTCCCCCGATCATTTACATGCCCCCTCCATACGCACCCTCCCAATCGGTAGTGCAACACCCACAACCGCCAAACACGAGCGAAAGCAGTACAGGGGCCTCGGCCCTCACGGCCTCCGCGCCGGCCGAGCCTCTTGTACTGAACACAACGTCGGCAATGACGTTGGATGACCCTGAGATGAGAAAGAAAGAGTCCACCAGAATGAATCGACTAACGAAGGATGAACGAACAGGAATCGACAAAATAGTAAAGGCACTGGTGGAATCCTTTTTGACCTTACAAAAAAACTAAAGTAACGCTAGGAGATAGCCCTTTGTGGGAAATATGAAACCAAGGGAAGGAGCCAAGCTCACAGTCGAGACGGCCACGAGGTAGCCCGACTCCATTACTCTCGCTACCTAAACATGTCTGCCTCACTGCCCACCCCGCCCAATAAGCATGACAAAATCCTGCACAAACGGAAGCCTGCTGACACCCACCATCGACGTCACCAAACTAGGGCTAGATCGCGCACAATTGGGCTATGTTATTTTTCCGATTACGCAGTAACATCCTTGTGTTCGTCGCCAGATTGCAAATATGTACAAACGCTCCAACGAAGTAGTATAGTTATAACATTTTAATAACTTAAAGATATAACAAACACACCAACAGGGTAAACAGGTTAAAACACGTTTTTAAACAACTATTTACATGACAGTCTGCTGCAACCTCCATCCCAAAGCCTTAACGTCCACGTGACACCGCCCTCGCCTCTCCTTCCTCAAAATTGCAACATTAGCCTGTTTTGGGCGGTCCTTTTAGTCGACTTTGGGCTATAAAAGCCATGCAAAAATCCATTGACATCAGTGGCGGACGACTGTGCGAATAGGCCGGAGGCTACACGAAGCACCGAAGTTCTGGCAGCGCCAAGGCGGAGTCTGCCACGCTGTGCGGACCCCCCATTCTCTTCTTCTTTCTTCAATAACGGCGGGTGCCCTGGTGGGGGGGGGAGGCGACGCGGACGGGCCTCCCCCGCCTCCCCAGGTGGAGGCTCACCAGCAGATGCGGGCACCCCAGCCGTCTTTTTCATCGGTCTGCTGAGTTGCACCCTGACACGCTGTGCGGATCTTCCCATTCTCTTCTTCCTTCAATAACGGAGGGTGCCCTGACAGGGGGAGGCGACGCGGACGGGCCTCCCCCACCTCCCCAGGTGGAG
This sequence comes from Triturus cristatus, assembly GCF_964204655.1. NCBI lineage: Eukaryota > Metazoa > Chordata > Amphibia > Caudata > Salamandridae > Triturus > Triturus cristatus. Next base: position 258,157,315 of record NC_140586.1, read on the forward strand.
GCTCACCAGCAGATGAGGGCACCCCAACCGTCTCTTTCACCGGCCAGCCGAGTTGGCGCCCCTGCACGCGGCCGCCGGACAACCACCCAAGCACAGGGTTCACCAGGACTGCCGCTAGCACCCGACGCGAGGAGTGGGCCCCCGCAGCCAAGTAATCGGGGACCCACTCCGGTGGCGATACCATCCGAACTGCTGTCGTTGCTGCTACTGGACCCACTCCGGTGGCGATACCATCTGAACTGCTGTTGTTGCTGCTATTGGCTCCTCTCCGATGGCCGTACCGAAGAGCTGCTGCTACTGCTGCCCCTGGACTCCGGCGGTCGGTTCTCCGGATCCAGGCCTAGCCCACCATGAGGTGATTCTGGACTCGAAAGCTTGTCTGCTCGGGCGTGGGCCCCTCCCTTGACAAGGCGCCCCCTCAGCTTTGCAGGGTCTGCGGGAGTCATTGGCACTCGACTCCCGCGGACTTCCGGTAAGAACAAACCGCCGCCATCGTCCTTTGCACCGGACAGCAGCCACCTTGCCTCCGCTTGGTGCAGTTAGAAAGACTGATTCAAGACGTCGGCGGAAGAACCCGCCTGCTGCCCCGCCCCAAGAACGGGCCACGACATTGCTACAGGATCGCGGTGACGCCATGTTGACGCAAGCTGACGCTAACGAAAGTTCTCGAACTACCGAAAGGAATTCTGGTCCAACAGCTAATTCATGGAAAGACTTAGACTGTACACTGGCCCAACCTCGCCCCAAAATGGCGCCGATGTAGGAGAGGCCTACAACTCCTTGTGGCATTCCAGTCACGTGGCATTTGTGTTAAAAGGATATGTATGTGATATTTCCACACATGATGAGCGGAGGGACAGGAAGGGTACTGACCAAACGTACGTACAACCTTACTGATTGCTGACCTACCCATTTTTACTTAGCGTTCTTATTTTTAGATGCTAAAATAGTGTTGCTCATGATGCTCGACACCTCTCACGCCGTGGCCGGCCTATAGCGGTTGTAGGCCCGTATTTGTATACTGACATTGTCTTAAATAAAGGGCTTCTTAAAAGGAATTACGGAATCAGTGTCATGACAAATCATCTAGGTTGATTGAAGGTTTTTCTTTTGAATAAATGATTGTTACTCCTAGGCGAAAGAATACAGATAATACAGACTCAATTTGCCTAAAATCTTTTTGTTTAACAGAATTTGTACCCATCACGCCTGTCCTTTTCTAAGAGTTGTCGGAAAATGGTCAACCATAGCTTAAGGTGTATGCCGAATGCAAGGTATGGTACCTTGCACCATAATACACGACCTATTGAGAAATGCATGTACGACCAGGGAACCCGAATTTAGGAAATGAATGAAATAGAACGTCTTTATCTCGGACAAAAGGAATAATAGGTCTGTGGTATTACCCACTCCTGCGGCTAGCCTGGTACGTGGTAAGTAGAACTTTTTCGTGTCTACGCGCGCTAAGGTACTTTGAATCCTGCATATCCCCTCCCCTCTTTTCTCCCCTCTATAGGTCACGACGAAGTTCAGACTGAAGAATGGAGTGGACATGGACCGCACCGAGTTCAATATCAGGGAAAACATAGACAAACGTTGTGAGATAGTGCGTGAAGTGCAGACCACCATTGAGAACATGAGAAACTGTATGGCATGATTGTGCGTGTGTGCTATGATTATACGGTATGAATGTGTATGCATCTCATTCTTAGGTCACTTGAAGAGAGCGCCACTGTATGATTGAAGTGCTCGTCCATCGATCAAAGGGAGGAGAGTAGAAGGTCCGACACCCCCCCCAAGATAAACTACAAAATACTGAAAATATGCAGCATGCATAGGAAAGAACAGGAAAGGAGAGGTCCCCATGCTCAACGTAGCCCTGAATCTCCGTCTTAAGTCTCTGCGCATGATGCATGTACTGTCACATTTGTGTGTACGTGATCACCGAATTTATGTCTTTTCCCCGCTTGTGTTTCCTACATAGAACAGACCCATGCTACTCCATGTTGTGTGTGCACCAAGTGGCCTATTATCCTACCCATGTCTCTCTCTCTCTCGTTTTGTATCGTACGTATGCCAGATAGCCTACTTGATGCACATCTCTCTCTCTCTCTCTCTCTCTCTCTCTCTCTCTCTCTCTCTCTCTCTCTCCCCTCCCCCACCAAAGACTTTCTTTCCCTCTTTCTTTTTGAATAAATTAACGACACATACCTCTCCGATAAGTATATAATTGACCTGAAACACGGTGGTGTTCGAACAAATTGACAGAAACAAAACGACCATACTTTACCACGTTACTACCTCTCCTTTTTGCAAATGTTGAGCTTAATCGACTGAGAAAGAAAGGACAGGTAAGACGACTGATGTCTCCCAATCTGGCCCTCAACACGGGGACTGTATGTCAGTGGTTTTTTGTTTTTAAAGACACCATCTCCACCACCCAGAATTACCCCTGACCAATTACCCCGAAATAGAATTGTCTAAAGCACCCTGTTCTCCCAAAGATAACCCCAGCCCTATACTAGCCGTCTCAGAGTATTTTGAACGAAACAGCTGATGACCCTATTTTCTAATAATACATCGCCTAAACTGATAAAGGGTTACCTATTGTCCCCTGCAAAAATAATGCTTAGCTTATGTTCCTCCCCGAAATGGATACTCGTGAACGCATGACAGTAGCACCTCGCGCTTACTTTTTCATAAACTTAGTAGTCCTCGGAGGAAAATGTGTATTACCAAAACTTATGTTGAGATGAACGAGTCTTTACCGGAGAAGCCGGTTTGAATTTTTAATAGACTAGAAGGTTGACGGATGTCAGGCTCCCTGCAACAAGTATCGGGCACAGGAATCAGCACCTAGAAGGCCAGACGATGGACAGGGACACCCACAGAAACTTGCACCACAGCAATGATTAATAGATTAGTAAGGCACACACTAACATCAGAGTTAACAGACATCAATCATACGGCAACCGATAAAAGCATGTCCGCAACTACTCGGTGGTTGGGAGAGAGGATGAAGTATGTAAATGTCTTCCCTGCCAACTCTCTAAGATTTTGTTTCTTGTACTCATTTAAAGATAACGTGCTGCCATCGGAAGGGAGGGGTCGGACGTGACGCACAGCCTGGCTGCAGACCATGGAACATCTATGACATCGACCAAGGGGGAAGCTACGAAGCAAAAAGGGCGTGAGACGAGACACCATTATCAGGATGATAAGCGCGAAGGGCTACATCGAGGCCCCCTGCTCACTGACCAGCGTGCCTGAAGTCTCAACCCGTCGGGCCCGATTGATGGGCCCAGTGCTGGAAGTTTCTGCTCCCCTTGGTCCACATTTTTGATCCGATCCCACTCCACCCCCTCTTCCCTCGGCATCCCGAAGCACGTCACGCCCTTCTCTCTCTCTCCCTCTTTTATATGGATTACGAATCTGACTTACCTACAGAAGAACAGAAAGCAGGTACCCTGTCTCAAAGTACCTATGGCGAACTGTGTTAAGGAACAGGACTGTGATCGGAGAACAGTGAATGGTCTCACCCTGCCACGTGAGAAATTGGATTTGAGCTGGACCTTAGCTCCACCGCCGGTGCTCAACAGTGCCAACGAAAGAAGAACAACAATAAGAGCTTACCAGTGAAGGCTCTTTATAAAAAAAGGACACTGGAAAGAAGAACCCATGTCAAGTTGAAAATCCTCTCCCAACCACCTTTTTATATTAACTATCTTCCTATCAAGTTTTCATGATGTTGCATCAATCACTTCCGACTGTACACTGAGAAGTTAAGAAAATGTAACTTTGTATAGTGACATTCATACAACACCAGCCATGTACACGACTATACTGACTATTTTCGATCCACACGAAGTCTGGGCCTTAAGTAATGTACGAAATATCCCTTGTTTTGCCAGAAACATCCTGTTTGCTTTACAGTATCCTATTTGTGCTCAAACGAACTCCCCTCCTCCTATCCCTGGACCTGACATGCGGCGCAGCTAATGTAATTTTGAATGTACTTCCTTCTCGCCTACTTTATCACCTGTATGTAACTATGTGCAAATGTGTCAGATTACTCCTGCCTGCCCTAAAAACTCTGTATCTTTAAGGAATGTACGAAAGACATTAACGATATTATAGCTGAAGGTTAACGAAGGTAAATGTCGGCCAGGCAAGCTGGCGAGATATGTTAAAAGGGAGGACTGTGGAAATTTAGCTTGCAAACTGAACATTATCTGCGCCATCTTGCCTCTCCCCAGCGCCACGCACAGCGAATGCACGGCCGCCATTTTAGGCACCCCACTCTCTCCCCGCTCATTCTCGATCGCCAGCGCTTTCCCCTGGCGCTGCGAGCATCCCCCGCGCGCCGGCCACCCCCGCTCTCTCATACACGGGCCATAAACCCTCTCATTCTGCGCGACCCTGCCATGGAACCACATCCCACACCTGACCGACATCCCATACATGGTCATGCCTCTCTTTGATAAACCCCCTTCCTCTGCGCCCCATTGTCCGAACCGATCCCAGGCCATCACCTAGCCCTGCGGATGCAGTTTATTACCCCTACTGTAAGGGAAACACCCCACATCAAAGGGATTACAGTGGATCAAAGCCCCTACCCCCCTGAGACCCGGCCGGTCGCACACACCCCCGGGAATTGGCGGAATATCCAGCTGCGTGATAGCCATCTCCTACTATGGGTGGGGTGGGGACTTCTACTGTAGATATGTGTGGGAACGAGTTTGAAGTGGGGGTTCCAAGGAATGTCTTTCCGTACATCAAAGTCTCAATAAGAATGTACCATGTGTAATAAAGCAATAAACCTGTGTATAAGAGGCCAGGCCTCAGAGATGCAGTTAGAGCACCTCGTGACGATACCTTGCTGTCTGATCTGATGTGTTCTGCTCCGACGGAATAAAACTTTGTTTCCTGCCTTCCAGTCTCCGGCGCCTGCCTCTTTCATTGGTAAATTATCGAGTGGTATGAGAGGCGATTACCGCCGGGCAATACTTGAAGGGTTATCGACTGAAATTGCCGCTACCATTTAACACATTGGCATTTGGTGTAAGATTTATATGATTTACACATCAATCATGTACGAGTAGGTGCTGCCAAAAATAGTGGCAAAATAGAGCCAGCTTAAGTTGGCCGATGTAACACCATTTTCATGATGTTCCTAATGGGACAACCAATAGAGGCTGCTTCACAAGAAGTGGAGGGCACCCATTACGCTCTTAGTAGGTCCAAGAAACCTAGAGGAGGGTGGGCACACTCCTGCCATTTGAACAGAAGACCCATTCCTGCCCTTTTCTAAATCAGCCATTTATCTCGGGAGTGAAAGTAACTTTTTTTCATAGTTTGTTGTACTGGGGAGTGACACTAGTTGATCAAACTAGCCTTGCACAATACTGGAAAGTTTGTTTGACCACAACTCTTTTCTCCTGGTCACCCTCCCTCAAGATAACAAGCATTTGCAATGCAATAGGTCTCGCATTTACGAGAGTTTGAGCTATTGGCATTGCAAATGACAATGCCATTTAGTTATGTGTTGTTTTTAAACAGATAAATAAAATGCATTGTCATTTACAATGCCAACAGCTTAAACTCTGCAAATGCGGGACCTATTGCATTGCAAATACTTGTTTTAAATGTATGTTTGGGGTGGGGGAAGGAACCATGCTGCAAATTCCTGCTAATCCCTCGTCTTTAAAAAAATTGCTTTCGGTTTACTAAATTTTCTTTATTTTTCTAGTGGCTTTGCAAATGCCTGTTAAACGTTCTCTTGGAGTTTATTTATTTATTTATTTATAGCATTTGTAGAGCGCTACTGTAACCCTACGGGCATCCTGGCGCTGTGTACATATTGCTGAAAATACTGTGCAACAGAGGAGGGGGGAGTATAAAGTTCTGGTGAAATTAGAATTTGGGGAAAAGCCATGTTTTCACCTTTTTACGGAAAGCCATCAGTTCGTCTGTTTTCCTGATGTCGATAGGCAATTTGTTCCACAGATGGGCTGCGGCTAAGCTGAAAGCTCTGCCGCCATAAGTGGCTTTCCTGATTCTGGGTATGCTTATCAGGTTGGAAGATGAGGAACAGAGGGACCGTGTGGGTATATACCATTTGAATTTCTTTTGAAGTGGTCGGGGGCCCATTCCGTGTACTGCCCTAAAGACAATGCAGAGGGATTTAAAGCAGATCCTTTGATGTACAGGTAGCCAGTGAAGATCGGCTAGAGCGAGGGTGGTAGAGGATCTTCGCTCTCGGGAGAGTGCCAGCTTCGCTGCTGCCGCCTGGATGCTTTGCAGTCTGGAGATCAAATAGGCCGGGGATTCCAGAAGCAGAGCATTACAGTAGTCCAGGCGGCTGAGAATGGTGCTCCTAACTATGGTGGTTCTGACCTGCGCTGGTAAGAGGGGTAGCAGCTTTCGCAGTCCTCTCATCAAGGCGAAGCAGCTACTCATCTGCTTGTTGACATTGGTCTCTAAGCTCAGACGGTCGTTAAAGCTGACTCCGAGATTCTTCACTGATTTCACTGGGGCTAATGACTCCCCCAAGTCCATGGGCCAAAAATCGGTGGGTAGACTTCTGGTAATTCTGCCAACTGCGCAGTGCATTATTTCCGTTTTATCACTATTAAATTGTAGTGAGTTCTGGTTTAGCCAGAGTGTCATTTCTGCCATACAGGTATGGAAAGCCGTGAGTGGGTTGGCCTGGGCACCATCAAGGGAAATCATCAGCTGCGTGTCATCCGCATAGTTGATCACGCTAATACCGTGGGCCTTGATAATGCCCAACAGGGGTTGCATATATATATTAAAAAGTATTGGGCTGATTGCGGACCCTTGTGGGACGCCATGTGGGACTTTAATAAATTCCGACTGATATGGGGGGATGGCTACTGCCTGCCATCTGTCTTTTAAATACGAGTGAAACCAATCAAGCGCCACTCCGCCGATTCCAATGTTTTTTAGTCTTGTCAGCAGGATGTCGTGGCTCACCGTATCGAAAGCGGCGGACAGGTCCAGCAGAATCATGATTGCTGATTCCCCCCTGTCCGCCCTCATTCGCAGGTCATCCAGAACTGTCAGCAGAGCTGACTCGGTTCCATGAGCTGGTCTGAAACCGAATTGCTCCTCTTCCAGGATGTTGTTGGTTTCTAGGAAGAGTGTAAGGGATCTGCTGACCCACCGCTCTATGATCTTTATAGGGTAAGGCACGAGCGATATAGGACGATTATAATTTAAGACTATATGCATTTTAACTGACTATATTGAGTTGTTATTATGTTATATATCACGATGGTCCTGTGTTTAAACCGTTTATCATTTTTGTATTTGAGGGCCAGACTACTTTGTTTTTTAACTCAATTGTATTAATAATAAGTGTTTCCCTTTTGTGAAATGCCTGTATTAAATAGCACAATAAAAAATAATGAATTACTGCTATGGTTTGGGAGAGAATGGATGCAGGGTTTTACTTCCATAGTGTGCTATTGAGCTGTAGTTTTAGTGTGCATGGAAGCAGGCTACCTTCTGAGTGCGGTGCTACATAACTGTCATTTGAGAGTACAGAGAAGAAAGTTACTAACTGTGAGACGTACATACCTGATGTGGGAGTCTTTTCATTAAATTTTGATGCCATCAGCACAAGGGGCTGATTAGTATGATTTAGATTTAAGGTGTTTGCATGGGAAATTTGCATGGGTGACTTATTAGATTTGATTCAAACATCAAGATATGCAATTTCTAGTCATGCAGTTATCATGTTTAGAACTAAGAATTAGCCGAGTTCTGAAATCATACCCTGACAATTCTTATAAAGAATGAGGGTCTGTGAACATAAGCAATGGGTGCGAAGTATATGTGGGGAAGCAGCTGATGGCTACAGACTGAGACAGTAAGCTATGTAGACAGTGTGGAAGGAGGAGAAGTGGACTAGGCTTCTGGTTTGTTTGGGGATGATGGAGCACAGGTAAAGGCCTCAGAGCGGTGTGACCAGAAGAGCCTGGTCCCATGAAGTTCAATCAGGTGTCCCACCGCAAACTGCGGAGTTCAAGTGCCTTCTCTTCCAAGACCTCCTGAAATACATCTAGGTCGCCTGCCATGGATGTGTGAAAACCTTGTCTCATTTGCATCGATTTGTCTATTTCTTCTCACAGTGCACAAAATAGCTTCCTGTAAATAATAATTAGGTGATACACACTTTGCATGGGATACCAGCTTTGACCAAACCTTCAGGAAAGAGCTTCTCTGACCAACACCAAGAGGTCGTAACCTGCTGGCAAGTGATTTGGAGCTCTATTTTGCTTGAACTGCTGACGGCCTCTAGCCTTTCTGAAGTAGATCAAATGTGGTCTAATAAATTGTATTTCAAACAAAAGGAAAATTGCAGATTTAATATTAAAGCTGTCTTACAAAAAAATCTGTTGATTAGTGTTACACATATAGCAGAGGTGATGCAGATATACTGTCACCCACTAGCTCAGCACCCCGCAAAACTGGATCTAACAGGCCCACAGCGAGCAAAAGCAGAAGTGGAACGGAAGATTTCAGGGCATTAGGCAACTGCAAGGTTCGAGAACACAAAGGATTTGGGGGCATATTACCAAGCCAAGCGATAAAATTATCGCCGCTTTAGCGGCAGAAAACTGCCGCTAAAACAGCAGTAATGGGCTTGCTAATATGCTCTATGGAATTCCAATTGAAGCCCATGTTAGATGTGAAGGACATCTAACCTGAGCTTCAAATGGAATTCCATAGAGCATATTATCAAGCCCATTATCGCCGTTTTAGCAGCAGTTTTCTGCCGCTAAAGCGGCGATAATTTTATCGCCTGGCTTGATAATATGCCCCAAAGGAAGGTGGCACATGAGTGACTGACAGAGCGTCATCTCATATGACATCATGCAGATATATTCATGGTCGCAAAATGGGACTTTTGCTGCAGTCAGCAATTCACCATGGTGTGCCTGGCAAGACACTGTGTACACCTGACAACCACAAACATGTGGTTTGATCGCTCCATATTCTTAAGAATGAAAGGAGAACAGTGGTAGAGGCAGAGGAGCTTTGTAGAAACCAGTCACTCCAAGCTTGATATGGGGAATCAGATACTGCACAACCCACATCGCGACATGACGCTGAGTGGGGGAAGGAGCAGCAAACAATGATGGTTGGGGAAAGTGGGAATAGAGAAGCACTCCATGACCTGGGTAATGCTCTGTGCCAGCAGAACTGAAGGAACGCCAATCATGTGGAAAAAAGCAAGTGTTGCCAGGGAACTGTGGAAAAGGAAAGGAAAAGTGAGTAAAGCAGAAGACCAGAAGCAATGACAGTCCTGCAAGCGAGCACTGGGAGCAGCAGAGATGGAGATTAAAGAGAGTGCAACACTACTTCTTGAAGTCTTTGGACAAGGGAAGCTTCTATAAAAGGCCATGGCTTTAATGGACAGCCCGTCCAAGCAGCTGAAAACAATCACGCGCTGAAAGCAAAACAAAAGCGCTGAAACACAAGCGCAGCCCTGCGGCCGCGAAAGTTAATTAACGAGTACTTGTGCGCACGTAGTCTGCTGTTTTTCAAAGCACATACTCGTGCTTGTGGCGCGCCGCTGCGCACTCCCGCAAGCTGTATGCCGCCACAAGCACGAGTAGGTGCTTTGAAAATAAGCTGCACGACGGCTAAAGGTCCTCCTATGCAGAGCATGCGCACTGCGTAGGCGAGACCTAAAGAGGGCTCAGAAGTGAGCAGCATATAGGAATAAGAGAGCAAAATGTCAGCGTTTTATGACATCAATGAAGTCGAATTGCCTTGCTATATGTTAAACAGTGGGTATAGATCAAGTTCCTTTCTAATTTCACTCTTAAAAAGCGCTGCTTGCATAATTAGTGGGTATTCATAAAACATCTGTTACACCCTCAATTGAGGCAATCTCCCCAAAAAGATGGTCCCAAAATAATCGATTAAAGCCTTCTTGCATAAGGTTGATGTTGTTAATAATTATCACTTAAAAAAAACAGAACATGTGGTCCATGCCCGTTACAATGCGCGTCCATGCCTTCAGTTAATAAGGATAACCATGGCCCCCAATCTGCTATTGTCAAATGTTATACAAGATATGTTTGAAAACCATGTTATGAGTATTCTGTATCCGGGAGCAGGTTAACGCATATTTTAGATACTAGCACAAGGTCTGTAAAGTCTATAACAGCTACATTTTTAAGAAATAGGCCTCCAAAACATTTATTTCCATCAGTGACCTTGTTAAAGGCTTGAACTCAATGATGATCACTTTATTATACCACCTCTCTCCATGTTGTTCTTTCGCATCCCTCAAGAAAATGGAGGGTTAAGAGGAAGAAATCAGAGTAGGACGGTGCCAGACAGACAGCAGATACTGAGACCCAACTGTAACAACTGAGGATTTCTCTGCATTGGTATCCTGGGGACACTTTATTGTGAACTCCCAACTGGTGACCAAGCACCACTTTTAGCACTTGACAATCAAGACAGTGATGCAGAGGAATCCAGGTTTTGTGTTGGGGATGTTGTGGGCTAGAAACTCAGGGCCTCATTTGCCTCATGGCAGCTGAACAAGGCTCCCTGCTGCACTGCCGAGCATCAAAAGAAGAAGGTAGGAATGTGCTGTATCTACAAGATACAGAGCATTCTTGACCTTTTCCCAGGCACTGGTGGACAATGAGTTGCCATGTGCCAATGCAGCCCCCCTTGCACCATGGTGCAAGAGGGCTGTGTTCTAGAGGTGATTGTTTTTGTGCAGGAAGGGACACTTTCATGCACGAAAACAATAATTAGAGGTGATTTCCTCTTTCTATGTGTGCTGCAGATTGCATCACACATAGAAAAAGGAAAACAAGGAGAAATAAAGGTATTTCTCCACGTTGTGCATCCTTATGCCTCCCCGTGGGAGGAGTAGGAATTGGATGCATTCCTAAATCAGGGAAATGGAAATGCCCTGGTGACACCCTCCAAAGAGACTCACAACCAATAGTGGCTTCATATTAAAGAATGGTCTAACAGGTCATGTATCCGCCTAACAGTGCCCTGGAACCATGAGCTGGAGACACCTGTAACAGTCTGCACACCAGCAGGCCCTGCACTCTAAAAAATAAGACCCCCTCCCCCACCCTCCACACAAGCCTGACACAAGATGAGGAATGCATTGATTAGGCCTATTTATTTCTTTAATTTTATTTGATTTATAGTCTTGTAAAGCGCGCAGCTACCAAAAAGGGTTTCCTAGCCTACTGGCTTTGTCAATGTGTTACCACAATAAGTACAGGAAAATAAAGAGTCAAACACAACAAAAAACATTATTCGAAGTCCTTCATGATGTTACAACCTTTCATAGACAGAAAACAATATAGGCAGTGATTTAGCATCAATAATGTATTTTCCAAATCGTTTCTCAATATTTATGTACATTGCAGTGTGACAGCTTTTCTTCTAACTTTACTGTGTCTGCAAGACATGCAAAAACCAAGCAATTATGTTCTCCCTTACCCAACAACTTTTTCTCTGGACAAAAGTGCCACCACCATGAGTGCTTGATTTGATATCAAAAACTCTCTCCAGGTCTCTCTTCCAATGACCTGGGAGTCTTAGGGGCATATGTACAAGAAAGTGGTGAAGCGTGTCGTTAAGCCAAGAAGGCTAACAACATGCTGTGTCACTTTAGAAATGCAGGGCTGCACCACATTTACTAGAATATGGTGCAGCCCTGCGTTTCCCCCTGCACTGGCACTAAATTAAGCTGCCTAGCGCCAATGCAGGCACCCTTCCACCAAAGTGCAAGTGTGCCTGTGTTGAGGGGAAGATTGTTTATGTGCAGAAAGGTCCCCCTTCCTGCACATAAACAATCTTTAAATGCCGTTTTGTAACTTCTATGTGTGCTGCTTAATCAGCACTCATAAAAGTTGCAAATCGGCATTTAAAAAAAATCATTGTTTATGTGCAGGAAGGGGGATCTTCCGGCACATAAACAATCATTGGCGTTTTGCTGTTTCTAAGTGTGATGCCCAAGGCAGCACACATGGAAACAACAAAAACGAGGAGAAATAAAGCATTTCTCCTCGTATCGCCTGTTGAAGACCAGGTTTTCCCTGGTCTGAATTTTGGCGCTGCCCCCTATTTACGCTGCTCTTGTAAATAGGGGACAGTGTCAAAATCAATGGGTGTTGCAGTGGAATGCCCACTACAACACCCATTGCCCGGCCCTTTCACGCTAAGTGGCTGATTCCGATCCGGGTCGGAAGGGCACTGAACGCGATCCGGCTGGAAAAACTACGAGCCGTACCCGTGTTTTCAGCCTCACTCGTACAGCTGTAGGAGCGGGCAAGTACGATGCGAGCTACGTGAAATTCACCGACCGAGTCGTTTCTGGGTCCGAACCACTCCGTACGTCTTGGTTGGAAGCTAACCGTGGCGTACAATGGATGCGATTTACGACCGAGCCAGTACGATGCACGCGTCGGACAGCCTGTGCGAGCCAGAGTGTCCGGCTCGCAAAACGTCCGGGTGGTTGCCTTTGGGGGTCTGCGTCGGACCCCCTGTCACCCGCAGCCCTATGACTCGGACACATGGGGAGACCCAAGGGTACCCCCAACACAGGCATGTACAGTGCGGATGGCACCGACGCATACCCACTGTAGGGGGCGCCCTTGTGCGAGACATACCCATTCAGTCAATGGGAGCCCATGTACGCGTCGTACGACCGGCTCCCATTGACTTCAATGGGAGTCCGACCGAACTGAGTCTGGCAGCATACGGCCGCATCGTACTCGCTCGGTCGGACTGCAGGACTCCGGCTCGGTCGGAAAACATTCCGGATCCGGCTCGGTCGGAGTGTTTTCCGACCCGGATCGGAATCGGCACCTAAGTGTAGCATGAAAGGGGGCCTTATTTACAAGGCAGCATTAGGGCAATGCTCCTATCACCCTCACATCATCACTAAAAGTGACGTTGTGGTGTTGATAGGGGCTTGTAAATATGCCCCTTAGAGTTATGAATTTCAAACCTTAAGGTGAGGCTCCTGTGGGAGTCTATTGCTCTCACGGCTGCCCCCAGAGTGAATGCAGCTTGTTGAAGGTGTCCTTGCCCCTCCTGGAGCACCACTTAGGACAAGTATACACATTTTTATATAGCCTTTATATCCTATGGGGCGAGTCTTGCCACCTATGATAAGCCCTTTGAATAGACCCTTATAGGATTGTGAATTTTTCCTTTTTTGTTCAGCTTTTTTTTTTTTTAATGCTGGTGTGAGTTTCTCCTTGGAAGTTCTGGTGTTTTTACCCCACATGTGGGGCACCAACGTCAGGGAAAGGAGGCACTCAGAAATTCAAGGAAATGAAGTCTCAACAATTTGCCACCTACCAGCACTGTTTGGGCTGGTGAGGGCTCCACTGTCACCTCATTTGCTTGTTATCAATGCAGGTGGATGTGAACGGCTCTGTGCTCCCTGCTACCCTCAGACACAGGACTGAGGAACTGAAGGAGGCACAAAGAGTCCTCAGGTGGTGCCAGACCTACCAGAGAGCTCTCAATAGTGGAATGCGAGAGAGCTCCAGGCACCAGTACCCCCATGAAAGTAGCCCTCCTTGGGGTGAAAGAACAGAAATGGGACATGACTGGTAGGCACAGCCGGAAGGATCAGCACAAATGCTGATGTCTTCAGTGTAGTTGGGCTTTGTTTAACGGATTTTTGTATTCTGCTTCTGTTGGCATTCTCTAGCCACCAGAATCTATCTTTCAGAGCCTATTGGCCTCTACATTTTCAGCAGTGATTATTTGCATATACAAGACCCCTTTTGCAGCTTCACAACCCAGCGGCCTCTTTCCAACATCAGGGAATTGCAAAGAGCTCAACACCTGCTGTCCTGTTTGGGTTCCTGGTAATCTGTTTTCTTGGGTTCTTCCTTCAGCAGCACGCAGGGCCTCTAGAGGTTGATTACATTGCCTGCCTGCACTCACCACACTCCATTGAATCCTTTCTACCCGCGTGGTGTCTGCGTGTCCAGCCAAAGTAGGGGTATCCACTTGGGGGTATCCATCAGAGAACCTATCTACAAACTTTCCAGGGGAACCTTCTCCTCCAGGGACCACAGCAACTCCATTTTCTACTGTGTCCCAGAGGGATTGGGGATAACAAAGTCACTGGCCCTAGATATAAGAATTTGCTAAATTCCTTAGAAGTACAAGCCTGAAGTACTTGCCAAGCATGGGTTAATCAGCAAGCTGGTGAATTCTCCTGCCTCTGTAGTTCTCAGTTCTCAAAGTCCTTCCCTTGTAGATGGGTTTATAATTAGAGGTGGAGAGTTCTAGGAGGCGAACATCTCTGACCGATCCAGAGATGCCATATCATGGGCTGGATTAAGAAAGGTGAAGTTAGACCAAAATTCTAACTTAGATCAAAAGTCCAACTTTGCAACGTTTCCGTATTCACAAAGGTAAGTTACTACTAGTAAAGTTACTAATAATAAAGTTACTAGTGGTAACTTACCTTTGTGAATACCGAAAAGTAGTAAAGTTATACTTTTGGTCTAAGTTATACTTTTGGTGTAACTTTTCCTTTGTGACTCAAGCCTCAGACCTCCATCCTATGCATCTTACCTGTATAGCATCCTGAGATTTTCCAAAATGTTGAAATCAAGCTTTGGTCAGTAACTTCTCCTCTAGAACCCAAAACTCCTCCACCTGACACTGCAAACTGGTTCCTTACTTCCAAAACTTCAAAAGAAAGCCACTGGAGTGAGTGATTTGTCTCTATGAGAAAAGACATGCCCAACCTTACCAGTAACTGAAAATTAATTAACTTGTGCAGATTTTTCCCCACCCTCTTCCTCTGCCAGGAGAAGGCTAACTCTAACAAATGGACCTATTGTCTGAGGAAGGCTTTGACTGACCTACTAGTCTGCAGATGAAGTAACTTGGCCCAGAAGGGTAGATCAAAGCCCAATTCTCATTAAGGCTGACTGAGGAAATGCTGCATACCCAAAAATAAATGAGGGAGTGTGAGTATGGCCAAATGAATATTATATTTGCACTCTGGACCTTTTAAAACATATGTTAAAAGACTTTAAGCTTTTCACTATGTTGAGCCAATGCCAATTTAATGCAAAATTTGCATACAGTAAAACAGAAGAGACTTAGAGCTAAACATCAAGGTCTCACAGTAACGTAGCCAAAAAGAAATAGCAATGTTCTTTTTTGGAGCTTCTAACTCCAGTAGCGTAAACGCAGACCCTATTTTCAAAGACGGCCACTGGTTGATACCACTGTTTGGTAGCACTCCATTCCTTTTTATATAAGCTTTAATTGACTGAGATTCAGTGAGCCTCATTCACAGCAGAGCCCCAAACACATGGGGTCAAAAATAAAAAAACTTCTAGGGGATTTTAAGCATATCACCCATGGAGCCCTACACTTCAATACCCCACTCCACCTGAAAAATAAGCTTGTACTCTCCGGCTGCAACCGGCCCTCAAGGAGCACCAGCACACTGCTGCTTAAGCCGAAGAAATTTAAAAAACAGAAAACCTACAATCGTACATTCTCTGGCATTGCCCCGAGAATGTGGAACTCCTTACTCGTGCAAACAAGACTGATTCCCTTAACATTTGCCTTCAAACGGGAAGTTAAGGCTCTCTTAATGAACAATGCGCTGAACTAGAAGTTTTTGTCCTCGTGCCTCTGATCTTGTTTAGCTGTTTTAGCTACTACCTGACCTTTGTTACGGCCCATGTAGCCCGCCAATATGTCATTTTGTTCCTGTTGTATATTGATGTTCTTGTTCCCGTTGTGTATTGCGTTTCTTTTTTTTTCCCCACAGCTATCATACTATGTCTTCCACAACCTGGATGTAAAGGGCTCTGGTACCCTGTATCTTACAGCAAGCAATCCACCAATCATCCTTATTTTTTGGTAGCTTGACAAAAACAGAAAGTTCAAAGAATACCTGAGAGTACATCCAATGGACCATTACAACTTTTTGTAATCCTTTATTTATGTATCTATTTATTTATATATTTATGATGGTAATCATGCATTTTGTTTTTTAAATATCTTTATTGCAAATTTTCCAACTTTTCCCGAGTTACAAGTGATTGCATACATAAACGCATTAGAGGGCAATACTCGTCATATTACAGATTAGTAGCTTTCAACTCCTGTTTTCCCATCACTCGTGCCTGCCACCTTTATTTCAACTTTGATTTCAAATATCAGCGTATATATTTATGCCATGTGCTCTATGTGTCTTCATTTATGATGGTAATCATGCATAGTGAACATTTCATATGTTACTACTTTGAATGCAAATTACAGTTATCTCTTACAATTATTGTCAATGTTCAATAGGTTTCCAGTTGTCCACCTTGGAGAGTTGTTTGTGAGGTTTCTATGCTTGTGAATCTTTGTTTTTTAATAAAGGTTGGAATTATTCCTTTAGCCATTTGCAACATTGTGTCAGCCCATTGAGTATTGTGCAGTTTTACATTTTGCAGCTGCGATTGGAAAATGGAGCCTGCCACTGCAACGCATGGCTCATCCCAATATGCATGAGCCAATGGTCATGCTGAAAGAGTCTCTATCTCAGCAGTTTCTCTGTCTTAACCACAACTGTGAAGGAGCTACTGCTTCCAGGCTGTATGGTCAGAGCCACACATGTCTAATAGTCTTGAAACATCCTGGCCACCCTACACATAGTTTTGAATCTCTCCTTTCCTACAGGATGGCCCCATATAATATCACCATGAAGACTGTGTACTTGGATCTGCACCTTGCTTTCCCACTGATTTCATGACTAGGAAGGGTTCAGTGATTGGTGGGAAGGGTGCACGTGCCTTGGACTCCCCTGATGGGGAATCAATGGAAACAGTCAGCATTTACTTAGGGATCCAGAGCTTCTGCTTAGCCATCTAGCTTTGTCTGTATATCATGGGGTTGCATGGGTATCTACGCAACTTACCCAAATTGCAGATGCTGAAGTAGAGGTCCAATAAACACCCCACTACCTCGCACCCAAAATATAGACACATCATAAGAGATTCTGTGCATGTTACATGGGTGCTGCTACACTGCTGGTTGAGCCCCTGCATTCTTGAGTGTACCTGATTATTTGTGCTCAGTACTCTCTCATTACCAAAACCATATTCCTTCCAAGGCATCAGTGATAGGCTCTGCATATTGGGAGAGCCGATACTATCTTTTCCACCTGGTGAGATTAAATTGCTAAGTTATTCATGAATACCTGGTGAGTCTCTTGAACACTTTGAGAGGCAGACTGGCCCCTGAGCTCAGGCTTGGTGTAAAGCCTGCGGGAATGCTGATGGGGAATGGGAGACATATGCAAAAGAAACAATTGATGAACGGAATGCTGGTCAATGCAAACATTCACCCCCAGTCACAAGGATCTGGGTTAAATCCATAATTCTTTTGCTCACCACACCACCCCAGTTTGGGGCACAGGGTCAAGACTGGACCCAGCCAGCTTGTTTCCGGTCCAGGGAGGACCTGGCCTGGCAGTTCGGTCTGGACTGTTCCCATGGGGCACAGGGTCAAGACTGATTTGCATATGGCTGGGTCTAAACTGGGTTGGCTTAGTGGGCAAAAGAACGATGGATTTAACCCAGACCTTTTGACTGGGGGAGAATGTTTGCATTGTCAGCATTCCGTCCATCATTTGTTTGCTGTAACACTTTTCGCCCTAAGTGGGATGGATATGCCCAGACGTGGGTCCCTTGCTCACTGTGCCACTGGATTCAAGCTAGCCTGGCTGAAGAAGGGTGACATACCCTGAAACCGGTCCCAGGATGCTTGTTTCTGGTCCAGGGAGGACCTGGCCTGGCAGTTTGGTCTGGACTGTTCCCATGGGGCACAGGGTCAAGACTGATTTGCATATGGCTGGTCCAAACAGGGGTGGCATAGTGGGCAAAAGAACAATGGATTTAACCCAGATCTCTTGACTGGGGGAGAATGTTTGCATTTTCAGCATTCCGTCCATCATTTGTTTGCTGTAACACTTTTCGCCCTAGATGGGGAATGGGAGCAGGTGAGGAGCATAACAAACAATACTTTAGATCAGAGATAGGAAGGTCCTTGGCACACATGATGCATCAATATTGGGAAGAAGGAGACTTCTCTTCGTCCACCTGCAGCAATCGACATGCCGAGAGCTAAATCTGAAGCATGATGGATCTTGCTTTATAACTGGTTTGTATGTGAAGATAGAGCTTAGTGACTAGATTCTAAGCTGCCAGCTGTCACTTTTGTGATAGACCTATCCATTGGGGAATCACAATGAGCTAATGTAAGCCAGCTTAGGAACTTCAGCCATGTATGAGGTGCAGAATAAATTTTTAGGTTGAGCCTCGACAGCGCTTGCGCTGTCTGCAAGACCTGTTGTATTGTATTCTATATGGTTTAAAGTGGTTTCTATTGGCTGTTGCTTTTGCCATTAAGAAATGCCGGCTAAATGCAGGCCTTTTATTGGTGGTGTTGAGCAACTGTCCCTCCCTGCTTGTGGCGTTTTCACTTAGTGAGTATGTTGGTTCCATTTACAGCGCGATTCATGTCTTCGGCATTCCGGTCACGCAGCGTGCTTTTTACAGTGCCCCTCGGGCACAAGCAGGGACCTACTAGAGTGTTCCTGTTTTAGCACACACTCTACGGTCCCCCCAGGGCACAAGCAGGCATCCACTCCATTGTGCCTTTGTTGTTGGGGAAATCCGTGTGGACCGGCATGTTTTGTAAAGACTCACGCTGCACGCATGTTGTGCGCTAAGTCCTCCAAGCCGACTCCTGGGGCAGCAAGTATTTCACTTTGTTTTCCTCTTGTTTTCTTATGTGAAGAGGATAGCATACCCTGTCCGAGCAGCACATTCGTTTTAGTGGTGGTTTGCTTTAAAATGGAGATTTTTCAACTCATTGGTAGGTACCCAATTGGGAAGAGGTGGTCAAATCGAGCATTTGAAGTGATAAGCAAAATAATGTAGTTGATTCAGGATCATTATACTGTCCTTTATCCCCAAAGTCCACCCTGTCCCACGCTTTCAGAATTGTATGTGACCGCCCTAAAACGGTTCTTGGAATGCTTCGCCGATGTGCAAATGGCTTAATCTGAGCCGCAGGTGCAAAAGGAACACAATGGCGGAGGCTGTTTCCAGTCCCTAACCTTCGCGTAAAACTAAATGAATTCTGGGAGTTGTAGTCTTCTTTCTTTAGACTCCATTTAACTCATCGGACTAGCACACCTACTGGGGCCATTTTGAAAAATCAGCTCTTACCCAGTCCTGCATCTCGAACAATCCCCCAACAAGGGGCCTTTTCCTTTCTTTGAAGTCTCCTTTGGTTTTCCGATGTAGCCACGTTCATCCGATGGCTTCTGTAAAATAATGACTAGCAGATGAAAAGAGAAGAAAAGATCAGGACCAGTTACAGTACCGTAAAGGTATGAAGTGATGGGGTGGCTTAAATTTTGGGCATTGTTATTGGTATCAAACCATTTAGTACTTGATTATAAAGCAGGCATTTTTTTGATCTTTTGGAGGTGGGTTGGTGTCTGACGATGAAACAAGCTATATGTAAAGGGTGCAAAGTGTGTCTTGCTCTCCTTAGTCAGGTTGTTTCTAACGTTCATTCATGATTTAAATATATATATATACATTACCTACTGGCAGTCGCCAGTAGGTAGTTATAGTTAGGACCTATTTTCTATAGGAAATCTGCAACATTCTATTTGGAATAACGTTGGCCCCGATTGACGAATCTTCGCGAAATTTTGCAAACTTTTGGCCAGCTCCGGTCCGCTCCTATCCTGAAAAGTTCACGGTGATTTGTCAAGCCGGGGCCGAGAAAAAAGGGGGTCCCAAAACGCGTTTTCCCCATGCATTTTCCCATAGGACCTGTTGACGCAGCTACAGCCCGAACTGCTGAACGGAATTACACCAAATTTGGCAAAGAGGTAGTCCTCAGTAGTACTCGTGCGTTTTGCTTAAATGGTGTAAATCCGTTCAGCAGTTCCTGAGAAAATTAGAGTTAAAAAGATAGATATATCTGGGCGGAGCCTAACCACACATCTCATCGTGAGATCTGATTGGCTGTCAGTTAACCCTGGGCGTAGTTTGTGTAGTAGCACTACACGTAGCTACGCGAAGTACACTTTGATCTACGTTCAGCTACTCCTCAAACTGCATAGTGCGTAGCTGATAGCACTGTGTGCTTCTCTGCACTGAGCAATAATTGCAAACAGCATCTTGCACACTGCAAATTACAATAAAACAAGCATTTATGATTGATATACTAAAATGCATATAGTCATTTCACAAAAGTGAAAATGATAAATTAGCAAGCAGTGAGAGAGGTGATCATTTTGGGATCCTCCCTAACCTAGGGAGAGAACCAAGCAGATGCCTTGAAAACAAAAAGCACATCTTGTTGAACGATTCGGCGGTGGTCCCATCCTCTGAGGACCACCCCAAGCACAGTTATTGGCAAAAATACAATCCCAACCAAAGGCCCTGCAAAGCATTATGGGACAAGATTAGCAGTGGGCAGTGAATATTAGAGTATCCAATATTAAAATCATTCTACAAAGAGCTGCAGTTCAACTAGTCGTTACTAGATGTCCCTCACGAGTCAAATGCAAAAGCATTGAAATTATTGTTACATCAAGCTGCAGTTCCACTCGTCGTTACTAGATGTCCCTCACGACACGAGTCAAATGCAAAAGCTTCATGAAAGGGTTTCAATGCTTTTGCATTTGACTCGTGAGGGACATCTAGTAACGACTATTCACTGCCCACTGCTAATCTCGTCCCATAATGCTTTGCAGGGCCTTTGGTTGGGATTGTATTTTTGCCCATAACTGTGCTTGGGGTGGACCTAGGAGGAAGGGAAAACCACAGAATCGTTCACCAGCATGAAATGCTCTTTGTGTTCAAGGCATCTGCTTGGTCGTTCCCCTAGTTTATGGGGGACCCCAAAATCTTCACCTCTCTCATTGCCTAGTATTTTCATTCACAGTTCACTTTTGTGAATTGGTTATATGTTTTATAGCATGTAAAATTGTTTTAGCAAAGCATTTGAGGGTATTGTTGATATTGCTGCTACACTACGTGTTGTAGTACAGTTTTTGCACTGTGCTATGTGCATTGTGCGTAGTAATGCAAACTATGCATGTTCCGTCAGCGAAGCGTAGTACTATGCCCAGGCTTACTGTCAGTACTTCATCCAAGAAGTGTTGGCAGCCATCTTGTGACCAATATACATGATAGCGCCTTATTAAAAAGCATTGCAGTTAATAGAAGGTTTTAAGACTTTAGTTACATTATAAATCATTTGTTGATGGTACCGTACTCATTTTAGGAATTGTGGTGTGTTCTAAGGTGATTTTACCATGTGAAAAAGCCTTCTGCTGTGATATCATGAATCATGTTTGAGAGAAAACTATTTTCTCATGCTTTTCCCACAGAGGTTTGGAAGGTGATCTATAAGCTAAACTGTGAGGATATTTTCTGTAAATTCACATTATCTTTCTCAGTCATGTGAGAATGAAGTCTGACATTCTCAGTAAAACATGTACATCCAACAAGGGCAGAGACTGTCAGTTGATGCCTTTGTGTTCTACTGCAGCTTCCCAGAGGGTTCTAAAGAACAACTAGAGCGCTAACAGTCCTACTTATGACAAACGTATTGCACACCTGAAGCCATCTTGATTGGAATAAAGTGGTAACTCTTAAAACATTTAATTTAAAAAGGAACAAAATGAGGGGGTTAATTTTGCCATAGAAAGTATGATTAGTGCTGCAGAAAGAAAAATTAGGGCACATTTTGAGTGACTTCTCAAATCCTCTTCTATTTCATTAAAGAATTCTGACATGCACACTGCTACATGCACTTTCAATACCAGCAGCAGACTTCCCTGGTGAGTAGTAGCTTTACTATAGTGATCTAATAAGCAACTAGAGTGCTAACATTCTGAATTTATGGCAAATGTGTGACACATATGAATGCCTTCTTGATGGAATCAAAGTAAAAAACTGAAAGTATTTCCTACTGAGGAGACTGTAGTAAATGAGCAAATTAGGAAAATTCATAACAAATAAATCTCCCAAGATGGCCACCAGAGACAAAAGAGCCCAATTGCAGCACAAATATCACCCAGATGTAGCCCACATGTAGCTCAATGACAGAAGTGTGCAAAACACTTATTTTTTGTGGATTTGCAGTTTTATATAGTGCACACTTGTCAGGTATTGGAGTGCTTTACATGAGAATTGGTTACATCACACAAGATCAAATTCATTTTGGTTGAAGACATGGGGAGATTAAGTGATTTGAAAAGAATCACAGAATGTTGAGCTGAAGCAGCAACTCCAACCTGGTTCTCCAGTTGCAAAGTCTGCAGCTCTGGAAGTAACACCACATCCTCTCCCCTAAGTCCAACATTTAATCAAGTGGTCAACTGGATAAAAAACATAAAGATTACAAATAATTTAAACGTTCTTTGTCGCTATCTGAAAACTCAGAAAATATGTCCTCATTTTAGTTTTTTAGAGCACTAACCATAATTTTGATGCAAATAAGACCCTCTCATATATGTAATTTCTAAAGGAAATGCTCTAGGTATTACAGTTTTGATTACATCAAGATGAAGGCAGGCGTTCCACACTTTTGTAATAAATATAGAATGTTAGCAATCTAGCTGTTCATTGGGATACTGTTGAGAGGCAGAGGCCAGGGGCATGGACTCTGAAAATTGAAGGCAGGTAGGAGAGTGCAGAGGCAACAATTTGACCACACTGGGCAGGCAGGAAGGGCAGTGGCAGCACAACCGACTATGGAGGGCAGTAGAAAGGGGGGCAGGGGCAACAAACCAACAATACAGGACTGGCAAGAGAGGCTGTGGCAATATAATAGACCATTGTGGGCAGAAGGAAGAGGCAGTGGTAGTGCAACCATACATGCCAACAGACCCGTTTCAGCCAGGAAACGTCCAACTTTTTTAAGCTCAAATGGGCTATATTTGATCTGTCTCCTGTCTACAATCTCCTCTTTTTCAATGTAACCCAAAGGGTAAAATCAATACCCCAGTTTTTTTCAAAATCTCCCTCTTACCAAGTTCAAAATGTTCGCAAGTATGGTACATTGGATCATGGTAGGCAGGAGGAATTGGGGTAGGGACATGGACTCGGATAACAGAGGACAGGAGGGACATGGAGAGGTGCACCAAACTGACCCTACAGGGCAGGCATCAGGGTTTACAGCAGCACAATACATCACACAGGGCATGCGGGACGGGAGTGCAGCGCAACAATCCATAGAAAGCAGTAGGGAGGGGACAGGAGCATGCACATGGACAACA
Organism: Triturus cristatus; assembly: GCF_964204655.1. Classification (NCBI taxonomy): domain Eukaryota; kingdom Metazoa; phylum Chordata; class Amphibia; order Caudata; family Salamandridae; genus Triturus; species Triturus cristatus. The sequence continues at coordinate 258,180,689 of NC_140586.1, forward strand.
GAGAACAGAGGAGAAAGAGGCAATGGTAGCTAGCTGACCATAATGGACAGGCAGGAGAGAAAGCTGCTGCATAACAGACCATAAAGGGCAGGAGGGACGGATCAGGGGCATTACAATGGAACAGACAAGCCAGGAGGGAGGGAATAGGGGTCTGCACATGGAAACAGAGGGCTGGGGGCAAGGGGGCAGGGCAGGAGCAGCAAGATGACCATCGAGGTCAGGCAGGATGGGCACTAGAAACAAGACACACCATGGAGAGCAACAGTGAGACTATGATGGCATACACACAGACCATGGAGGGGAGGTGGGAGGGGGTCGGGGGCAGCTAGCTGACCACACAGGGAAGGTGGGAGGGGCCATGGCAGCCTAGAAGACCATGCATGGCAAGCGGGAGGGTTAGTGGCAGCACAATGGCTATGGTGGGCAAGAAGGAGGGTGCAGGGGCATGCACAAAGGACCATGGAGGATAGAAGAGAGGGTCAGGATCTCGGCACAGACAAGAGAGTTCAGGGGAAGGGGCCTCACAACAGGAGGAGCAGTTGCAGCACAACAGACCACGGAGGGCAGAAGGGTGTGGCAGTAAAATGGGCCATGGAGGACAGGAGGAAGGGGATAGGGGCATGGCATGTGGACAGGAAGGGTGGAGGTGGCAGGGACAGGTTACAGTCATCTGACAATGCTAGGCAGGTGGGAGGGGAGTGGCAGCTCAACAGAACACTCAGAGTAGATAGGAGTGGCAGGTCCATGGAACATGGTGGGCAAAAAGGATGGAGCAGGGGCATGCACAAACACATCGGAGAGCAGGGGGAAGGAGAATAGGGGCAGCAAGCTAAGCACAGAGGCTAAACAGGAGGTCAATGATGGGCTATAGAATTGGGCAATGGAGGGCAGGAGGAGTGGACTGGTACATCATGCTAAATGGAGGGCAGTGGCAGCACATCAGATCATGCATGGCAGGTGGGAGGAGGCTAGTCCATGGATTCAGACAACAGAGGATAGGGAGGAGGTGGATGGGGCAGCAAGCTAACTGTTCAGAGAAGGCGTGTATTAGGAACTTTATTGTTTTTAAAATGTGGGTCTGTGCGAACTACTTAAAATATGAACAAGTATGCAGCATAATCTCACTTTTATTCAGGAAGAAGAGGACGTTTGTGACTGTGACTCCAGGCTCACTTGGCAGAAACACCCCCTGACCCTCCACCCCCCATCGCAAAATGTAATGCCCGTGAAAAGGGCAGGAGGACGCAGTGGTATATTGAAAATGAAAACTAGATATAGTATATGGTATATACTATGCACCAAAAAGTGTGATATAAGATAAACCGGGCATGAAATATAATATGCAATACATTGTGCGCAATTACAGATTCATTGGAGAGCGCGAGATAGCACAGGCACTAGTGCATGCTATGCGATATGCGCCTTGGAGTGTGAATTGCACAGGGCAGTGTTGTGTAACCTAACTAGTCTCTAAAGTTGTAATTTAAAATATGTGTTTGCTGGGGAGTGTAACGTTGCATATGCACTGTGACAAAGATATGGATCCCAGATTGTAATATGTATGGCATAGCGCTGTGCGTTATAACATAGGCATCGAGGAAGGCACGTTAGATGGGGCAATATAACCCGTGTGAAGGTAAGTGTGGCATGACATATTCACGGGGTGGTGTTACAGTGCACATGGGCTAGAGAGTGTCATAGCATACGCACTAGCTGGTGGAAAACAACATAGAGGTGTGTGGCACTCGGCGGGCACTGGTGGGTGTAACACAGCATTGGGCTCAGCCAGGAGCACACTGTGACTCTCAAGTGAGGTTTGTCTCCTTTCCAGAGAGTAAAATAAAAAGTATTACGCATCCGGCGGTGGATGTGTGTTTTATTAACCGTGAGGGGGGTTTCTTGCATAGTTTGGTCGAATTTTTGTCGAATCCCCTTTGAATGGCTTGGTGTGCGTGTGTATTAAATGTGCCCGTCAATAGCTACCCATGTTTGTATAAATAAACAACAAGGGTGTCTACTTGGAGAGTACCCACCGGCGGGGGCGCCGGAATTAGGCACGGTAGGGCGGCAGACACGTCAGAGCTTCACTAGCGGTGTAAATACATTCCACGTGGATTCATTGTATGCATAGTCGCCTTTTAATGAATATCACGCAAATCGTCATGGTGATAGGTACATACGGTTTGTCCAGCATGTCCTAGGTGTTTCTATAAATATATATATTTTTTAAATAATAAAAAACAAAGGCCGGCCCCGGGGGATGGGGTCCCCAGGGCCATAAGTGGCCTGAGGAGGGGGGCAACGCAGCCCCCCTCCTAAAGAGTTAAAAAAAAAAAGGCCATGACCCAGGGGTTGGGGTCCCCGGGGCCAATTAAGGCCTTGGGAGGGCCAAATTAATTTTTTCAACAAAAAAAATTAGGGTGCATGCCCCGGGGGATGAGGTCCCCAGGGCCAATAAATTAGAAAAAGAAGGGGGGCCACACAGCCCTCCTTCTTAAACAAATTAAATAAATAAAAGACCGGCATCGCACCGGAGGCCACGCCCCCTCCTTGCAGCACTCTGCAAACGCGCCCCCTGGCCAGTTGTAAGTTGGGGAATTAATTCCCCTTCAATACTGAGGGTCCCTGAGGGCCAACTAGCCCAACAGGTATCTCCAGTATGCGCCAGGGAGCTGCGTTGCAGACAGGTGTTCTGAGGTCACGCCCCTTTTTACACCTCTATGAAACGCAGCTCTGTGGCGCTTACTGGAGGTACCTATTGGGCTAGTTTGACCCTAGGGACCCTAAGGATTCGAGGGGACTTAATCTCTCAACTTAGAACGGCCACAGGGCGTGTTTGCACAGTGGTGAAGGGAGGGGACAGGGCCTGAGGTGACGTGTGCAAACACGCCCTGTGGCGCGTTTTAAGTTGGGGAAATAATTCCCTTTCGATCCTGAGGGACCCTGGGGGCCAACTAGCCCACCAGGTGCTTCCAGTAAGCGCCACTGCTCTGCGTTGCAGAGAGGTGGTGCAGGCCGTGCCCCTTTTTTACACCTCTCTGCAATGGCACTTACTGGATGTACCTAGTGGGCTATATTGCCCCTATGGACCCTCAGGATTCAAGGGGACTTAATCTCCCAACCTAAAACGGCCACAGGGCGTGTGTACACAGTGGGGAAGGGAGGGGACGGGGCCTGAGGTGACATGTGCAAACACGCCCTATGGCGCGTTTTAAGTTGGGGAAATAATTCCCCTTCAATCCTGAGGGCCCTTGGGGGCTAACTAGCCCACCAGGTGCTTCCAGTAAGCGCCACTGAGCTGCGTTGCAGAGAGGTGGTCCAGACCGTGCCACTTTTTACACCTCTCTGCAACGCAGCTCTGTGGTGCTTACTGGAGTTACCTAGTGGGCTAGTTGGACCATAGGGTCCCTCAGAATTCAAATGAACTTAATCTCCCAACTAAAAACGGCCACAGGGCGTGTTTACACAGTGGTGAAGGGAAGGGACGGTGCCTGAGTTAACGTGTGCAAACACGCCCTGTGGCGCGTTTTAAGTTGGGGAAATAATTCCCCTTCAATCCTGAGGGACCCTGGGGGCCAACTAGCCCACCAGGTGCTTCCAGTATGCGCCACTGCGCTGCGTTGCAGAGAGGTGGTCTAGGCCGTGCCCCTTTTAACATCACTCTGCAACGCAGCTCTGTGGCGCTCTGTGACTCTCCTGCCTCGCGCAGCTCCGGTCGCTCCCCCAGGCTCCCTGAACTCTGGGTATCGTAGCGCTAGCTTCCTGATTGCACCCTTGGCATTTTTGCTCCGCATTTTGATTTACATTCTCTCATGCTCATTACCTTTGAAACTGCGCGATTTTGAAAGCTAATTGCATATTGCCTGCAGCGCTTGTGCCTATTGTTGTGTCAGCCCGCTTTCAAGTCTAACTGTGCCTCTGCCCACTCGCACGTTTCTTTTCCCTGGCTGCCGATCTTAAAATATTTGCTGTGATTTACTTCCGGCCATTTTGTTTGTTGTTCTGCCTGCCAGCCCGCCCCTCCACCACGATCACACCTCCCTGCAGCCCCTTCCTCGCTCCATTTATGTCTGATGTCCCCACGCGCAGCGTCCACGCGCTACGGCCACGCCGAAGGTGCGCCAAAGGTAAGCCCGTCTACGCCCGTCCGCGCCTGGACCGCGCCCAGCGCCAGACCCCCTGCCCCTCGCGCTGCTTTGCCCTCCCGCATCACCTACGATGCCGCCACCCTCCTAGCCCTTAACCCCGGTCGCGCCCCCAACTGCGTCCAAGCCGCTCCTGGACACACCCATGGACCTTTCTCTTGCTACTCCTGCAAATTTAGCGGCACCAACTGCATCTCCGCTACGACCACACCACAGATTCCCGACCCCACCCACCTACAATGCATCCTTCTCAACACCCGCTCGGTCCACAGACACGCCATTGACCTATGGAATCTACTAGACACCATCTCTCCAGACGTCGCCTTCCTAACGGAAACATGGATGAACGCTTCCTCCGCCCCAGACATCACCATTGCCATCCCTGAAGACTATAAGATCACACGCAAGGACCGCATCGGCCACACAGGAGGAGGAATCGCTATCGTCCATACGAAATCTATCCGCATCTCAACCAGCTCTGACGCCAACCTCGCCAACTCCGAACACCTTCACTTCCAAATACACATCGACCCCAAGACCACACTCAGAGGCACCCTCCTCTACAGACCACCAGGACCCCGCGCAAAATTCAGTGAAGACATCACGGACTTCGTCACTCCACACGCGCTCCCCTCCAAAGACTACATCCTTCTGGGAGACCTCAACTTTCACCTTGAAAAGATCAACGACCGCAACACCACCACCCTCTTGGACAACCTCACCAACCTCGGACTTAAACAACTAGTCACTTCCCCCACCCACATCGCAGGTCACACACTCGACCCCATCTTCACCTCCAGCAATCACGTCTCCTTCAGCCACACTACGGATCTCCTCTGGACTGACCACAGCTCCGTTCACTTCACCTACAACAAGCCAAAACCCACCAACCACCTCCAACCAACTCTGCAAAGAAACTGGAACAAAATCACCACCGACCAGATCTCCGCATCGCTCCTTCTAAACACCCCAGCCCACTCCTCTAACCCAAACCAAGCCGCCGCTAACCTCACCCTATGGTTATCCAACACCGCCGACACCTTAGCACCACTGAAAAAACGTCAAAGCAAACCTGGCAGCAAGAAGGCCTCATGGTTCAACGATGATCTTAAGAAGTCCAAGAAACTCTGCCGCTCCCTTGAAAAGGCCTGGAAAAAAGACCCAACCACTAGCACCAAGGACGCCTTCAAAAACGCCACCCGCACTCACCACCAACTAATCCGAAAAGCCAAGAAAACAGCATTCAAGGATCGACTCGACAACAACGCCCACAACAGCAAAGAACTTTTCAACATCGTCAAGGAATTCTCCAACCCCTCGGCCAACTCCAACGACATCACCCCCTCTCAAGCCCTCTGCGACTCCCTAGCCTCATTCTTCCACAACAAGATTGCAGACATCCACAACAGCTTCGACAACCAACCCAGAGACCAACCCACCCAACCATTTGCTGAACATTCTCCCCCCGTGAACACCCTTAACGACTGGAACCCAATCTCCACTGAGGACACAATCCGCCTGATGAACTCCATCCACTCAGGATCCCCCACAGACCCATGTCCTCATCACATCTTCAACAAAGCAGACTCCATCATAGCACCGCACCTCCGAGACGTCATCAACTGCTCCTTCAACTCCGCCACCTTCCGGGAAGACTGGAAACACGCTGAACTCACCGCCCTTCTGAAAAAACCCACAGCGGACCCCACCGAACTCAAAAATTACCGCCCCATTTCGCTCCTTCCATTCCCGGCCAAAGTCATCGAGAAAGCCGTCAACAACCAGCTCGCCGCTTTCCTCGAAGCAAACAAATCCCTCGACTCCTCACAATCTGGCTTCCGAGCAAAACACAGCACTGAGACCGCCCTCATCGCAGCAACAGACGACATTCGAACTCTACTGGACAATGGAGACACAGTCGCCCTCATCCTCCTCGACCTTTCTGCAGCCTTCGACACAGTCTGCCACAGCACCCTGTTACAACGCCTCAATAACATCGGAATACAAGGAAAAGCACTTGAATGGATCACCTCGTTCCTCACCGGAAGAACCCAGAGAGTCCGCCTCCCACCATTCAAGTCCGAGGCCACTGAAGTCATCTGTGGCGTACCACAAGGATCATCACTCAGCCCCACCCTCTTCAACGTATACATGAGCCCCCTCGCGGCCATCGCCCGCCAACACAACCTCAACATCATCTCTTACGCGGATGACACTCAACTAATCCTTTCTCTCACCAATGACCCCAGCACCGCCAAAACTAACCTACACGAAGGAATGAAAGAGGTTGCCGAATGGATGAAACAAAGCCGTCTGAAACTGAACTCAGACAAAACAGAAGTCCTCATCTTAGGTACATCCCCCTCTGCATGGGACGACTCTTGGTGGCCGGAAGCCCTTGGAAAAGCACCCATCCCGACAGACCACGCACGGAACCTAGGCGTGATCCTGGATTCTTCACTTTCAATGAACAGACAAGTCAGCGCCGTATCCTCATCCTGCTTCAACATTCTCCGCATGCTCAGGAAAACATTTCGCTGGATCCCCACCGAAACAAGGAAAACAGTCACCCATGCTCTAGTCACGAGCCGACTGGACTACGGAAACACCCTCTACGCAGGTACTACCGCTAAACTCCAGAAGAAACTCCAACGAATCCAAAACGCCTCAGCCAGGATCATATTAGACATCCCGCGCAACGAACACATCTCTGGTCACCTGAAAGACCTCCACTGGCTACCCGTCAATAAGAGAATCACTTTTCGACTACTAACCCACGCACACAAATCACTCTACGACATCAGACCAGAATGCCTCAACTCACGACTGTCCTTCTACACCCCCTCCCGCCAACTACGTTCTTCCAGCCAAGCCCTCACCACTGTACCTCGCATCAACAAGACCACCATGGGAGGCAGATCCTTCTCATACCTGGCTGCTAAAACATGGAACTCACTCCCCGCTTACCTTCGCCTCACCCAGAACCACCTAGCATTCAGAAAGCAACTTAAAACGTGGATATTTGACAAGTAATCCTCCTCCCCTTTCTAAGCGCCTTGAGACCCTCTGGGTAGGTAGTGCGCTATATAAATTCTCTGACTTGACTTGACTTGACTTACTGGAGGTACCTAGTGGTCTAGTTGGACCCTAGGGACCCTCAGGATTCAAGGGGACTTAATCTCCCAACTTAAAACGGCCACAGGGCGTGTTTACACAGTGGGGAAGGGAGGGGACGGGGCCTGAGGTGACGTGTGCAAACACGCCCTGTGGCGCGTTTTAAGAGGTAGTTTTAATCCCCTGCCCTATTATATACTAGGGGCTTACACAGGAGGTCATGCTAATCACAGGGGGACCCCAACGCATAGTGTTTCCTAGTGTATGTAGGTGTATTCACTGTATTCTGAGTGTCTTTTAACATAGCACTGGCTCTAGAACTGGTTAGTCAGACTCAGTTACCACCAGTATCCATCTGAAAAAGTTGAGGGTACAGGATGATTTTGCAACAAGGCTTCTTTCTGCTCTTCTGTTTGTTCTTTCTGCACGTTATCCTTCTTCCTACACTTTTCTTCGTCTTTGAGGACTTCTGTCGCTTCTTTCTGCATTTCTTTTTTTTCTTTCTGTACGTTTTTTCTTCTTCCTTCACATGTCCTATCTCTGTGGGCATAGTTGGAAATTAGCATTTAAAAAACCTATGAAATTCACTGAAAAACCATAGGTTTCAGGCACGTTATAGTTAGGAATTAGCATTTAAAAAACCTTAAAAATTCACTGAAAAAACCCTAGGTTTCAGGGGCGTTATAGTTAGCTGGACTTTTCACTCATACAAAACCATTGAAATTCCCCCGTTATAGTAACTTCAGCTAACTATAACTCGCGTGCCCGCAATGCACTGCTGATGACGTCACATATTACATAACTCATGAAATGGTCAGTGACATCACTCATGACATCACTGATGACATCTCAAATGACATCACTGATGACATCACTGATGACATCATCCTTGTGATAGAGTGGCAGACCTCCTCTCCCCCTAATATAACCTTTGATACACACATTCAAAAATAGAAACTAAAATTTTCAAAACAATGGACATACCAATACCAGATACAACAACCTATACAGTAATTCTAAGATCCACATGCACATCCACTCATTCACCAACAGTCCTATACAGTCACTCATACATGTACTCACTCATCAGATGTACTCATACACCTATACATCCTGTTACACAACGCCACTCATCCATAGAGTTACTCACACACATAGTCACTCATGCTAATAAAGAATCAAACATCCATTTACTTGCATATACAGTTATACACACACCACCACACTTCTTTTTTACAGAAACTTACACATACTTAGTCTTTTAAGCAATCACTTATAGAAACACATACTTATTCATACAGGAACTCTTCCAATCTCTCACTCTCACATATACTCACTCATATACTCCAATAGTCACATATACTAGTTTAAAACATATGTAGTTACTCATAAAGACACTATTGAGACAGTCATTCACTCACTAACACACCCATGCACACACTCATCCACCCATACAGTCCTGCACACATGCTGTCTTCAACACATACAAACAGTGAGTCAATCATTCATGCACCTATGCACTACGTAATACCCCCCACCGAACCATACAGACACTCAGACACTCATACTGATACTCAAAAAACCAACTAATAACCTATATAGACACTCATGTAGCTACTCACCAACCCATGCAGCCACTTATACACAAAGTGAGAGACTGATACAGATATTTACATATTTAAACATTACTCACTAAGCCATGTATTTACTAAGATACACTTAATCAGTCAGTTATACAATCAATTTTTCAAAAACAAATCATCCATTTAGACACTTATATACCCATTTATTCTTCCATCGACCTTGAGATATACATATATAAAACACATGTAATTTTCAGAAAAACACACATTCACTGGATGATGTCATTTGAGATGTCATCAGTGATGTCATGAGTGATGTCACTGACCATGTCATGAGTGATGTATTTTTTTTTTTATTTCAAATCTTTTTTATTGATAAAGAAATAGAAAAATGACAAAACATACAATACATGACAATAAGTGACAATAAATGACATGTGCGATCCCCGACAAACAGACCCAAAGGACCTAAAAACTGGCAAGTCTATAGGGGAGTCGCCCCCAACACAGACATATATGAAGTCCTATTCCTCCTACACATAGTAATAAGATCCGTAAGTCCGGACTATAAGTCTGATCCTCACGTCCGAGTAACATGGAGGAACTTAAAACAAATTAAATTAAATTAAAATATGTCATGAAACCAAGTTCAGCCCCCAAACTCCGATTGCGCTATGGTGAATGAGCGCCATGACTGCCAATGCCTTATCTCATGTGTGTTACCTGTCCTACCCCACCTCGCCCTTTACTCTATAGCCTATCAGCCATAACTCCGCCACTTCCGTTCAGGGCGGGTCAAATAAGAACGAAGATCTGTCCAGGGATTTCCAGAGCCTCTTATGGGAAGCGCGCCACGGGGATGAGTGCAGAGCTGGGTTGTCAGCTCCTCTTAGAAACGATAGCCATTCCTGCCAAACCTTGAATGAGACCTCAGAGGCGCTTTTCCATTTGCATAGTACCACCTTGCAAGCTAGAGTAAGCAAAATATGTAACAATTGGCGATCATTGTCATTATGAAGCTCCTGGTCCAGCGCCCCCAATATAACATAGACAAATTCTCGTTTAGACTTGACCTTGAAGATATGATCTATGCAATCAAACACTTTCCCCCAGAATAATCCCAGCGCAGAACACCCAAAGAGCATATGAGCTAAGTCTCCCACCTCTGAAACACAATTCCAACATAGGGGGCTATCCCTCAGATTGAGTCTATGGAGTTTTTCTGGCGTCCAGTATGTCCTATTAATGAGCATATATTTGGTTTGGGCTAGAATCGGGGAAATCTTATTCGTTAGGGCAGCAGCGTGTATCAAATCCCAGTCAAATACTAAACCGGTAGAGTTAGGCTCAGATTCCCACTTGGATTCATTTTTCTTGTACGCCTTCCTTGGGGCAGGGAGAAGCAACTTATAAATTTTAGAAACAAAGTGACCTGACTTCAAAAGTCGTGGAACCTGGGTCTTAAGCCAGGGGTCACTCAAGTTGAGGGAGCGAGTAGACAGGGTAACCTTGAGTTTCAAAAAGTCATAGAAATCCATTGGTGACAGGTTGTGGCTGGCTTGGAGCGAGGAGAACGGCAATGGATGTCCTCCTTCAAATAAGTCTTTCACCAGGTTAATGCCCTTCTTAGACCAACCCCCCCACTGCAGAGGTTTCCCTTCCAGCTTAAGCGATGGATTATACCATAAAGATACCATAGTAGATTTCCTCCACAGCAAACCAACTTTATGAGCTTGATCTAGTCTCAGAAGTGCTGTTCTAGTGTTTAGTAGGATGTATTTGGAGTGGGGGAGATGGGATAGATCCATTGAGAGTAATGCTATTAGAGGGGCATTACCAATCAGTGATTTCTCAATTGCGATCCACAGCGGAGTATAATCCACATCCTCATTCAACCACTGTGCCCCTTGTTTACATAGAAAGGCCGTCTGGTAGTTCCTGAAGCTAGGGAGACCCAAGCCGCCTTTCCCTTTTGATAGCTGTAGCTTCTTCATAGATATCCTGGGCTTCTTCCCCTGCCACAAGAATCCACCAAATAGCCCATCCACCTTTTTCAAGAAGGCCTCCGAGAATGTCATTGGCAACATACTTGCCAGATAAGTTACCAACGGGGTCACCATCATCTTTAAGGTTTCCGCCCTTCCCCACCATGAAAGGAATTTCGGGGACCATCCCTCTAGTAATTTAGATATTTTCTTCAGAGTCAAACTTTCATTAACCCACAAAGTTGTGATTAGATCTTTATCAAATTCCAGTCCCAAATACTTAAAGCAGCCTGGCTGCCACGTCAAGCCAGAGTCCCCCATAATCTCTCTGTTACCCAAATTATTCAACAGTTTAACCTCTGTTTTATCTTTATTCAACTTGTATCCCGACACCCTGGAGAAATCATCAATGGTAGACATGAGGGCCGGTATAGCTTCTTCTGCCCTTTCTGATACTATTAGGACATCATCCGCATATACGGTCAACTTTATTACACAATCTTCAAATGGGATTCCAGCAATACCATCGTTAGTTCTCAAGTGATAGAGAAATGGCTCAATGGCCAGCAAAAACAATGAGGGCGAGAGAGGACATCCCTGTCTGGTGCCTTGGTGCAGTTGAAACGCTGAGGAAAATGAGCCGCCAGCTCTAACTCTCGCAGAGGGACAAGAATATAGAGACATCACCATCTTTGTGAAAAAGTGACCCAGGTTGAACTTATGTAGGACCGCATTCAAATAGTTCCAATCGACTCTGTCGAACCCCTTTTCGGCGTCAAGTGTGATTGCAACAGTAGGGGTAGATAACAGTTTTGCTCTTTCAAGTACATGTGCCAGTATTCTGGTGTTATCACTAGACAGTCTATGCTTTGAAAAACCCGCCTGTGAAGCATGTATCAATTTGGGCAGGACCTTTTGAAGTCGGTTAGCCAGAATCATGGCTAGAAGCTTACAGTCAAGATTAATGAGCGAGATAGGCCTATAATTCTTTGGTAGCGCCGGGTCTTTCCCTTCTTTTGGCAACACCGCAATAATGGCTTCCGACAACGTACCTTTCACCTCCCCTATAGCACTGATTTCCTGGAATAAGTGCAAGCGTGGTTGCGATAAAAGTGATGAAAAGCCCTTGTAGAATCTAGCAGTGAACCCGTCCGGTCCGGGAGCCTTACCACACTTCAACGACTTAATGACCATCTCAACTTCCTGAAGCGTGATCGGACCATTAAGGTCATCACGATCCACAGTGGAGAGGGAGGGAAGATTGCACTCATCCAAATAACCGTCAATTTTGGAGTCGACTACCTCTGTATTCTTGGCAAAAAGTTGCTCATAAAATTGTTTGAATACCTCCGCTATCTTGACCGGGTCCGAGTGTGTTGTTCCCCCCTGGTCTTTGATGGAATTGATCGTATTTTTCTGTATTTTAAATTTGAGGTATGCCGCAAGGCTCTTCCCCGCCTTGTTGGATGCACAGAGTTTGAATTGTTTCCTCTTAGTTAACCAAATCCCCGCTCTTTCACTTACTATTTTGTTATATTCATACTTCTTATTTGCTAATTTATTCATATTTTCTTCCTTTCTATCAGACAAATGTTTCTTCTCTAGCGCTGCAATTTCTCCCTCTAAAATCTCCAGAGCTTTATTGTGGTTTTTGTTTATGGCAGATTTTATTTTAATAACGACCCCTCTTATCGTACTCTTTAGCGCCTCCCAACGAATCAAATCAGTAGTGTCTCCCCTGCCGTTATGTTCTAAGTACTCTCTAATCGCGGTCTCGATCGCTACCCTATGTTGTTCTTTTTCGAGGACCTCCTCATTAAACCTCCAGATTGTTTGCTGAGTAGAAGATTTGACGTTGGCGATGGATAGGGAAATACATGAGTGATCGGATAAAACCCTTGGTTCTATAGATGTTCCTTCCATTCGAGGGATGCCATTCTTTGTTATAAATAAATAGTCAATCCTGGAAAATGAATCATGTGGAGGAGAATAAAAGGTATAATCCCTCCCATCAGGGTTCTGTAGCCTCCATGTGTCTACCAAATGGAATCGAGTACATAGATTAGTGAAGGCCTTATGGGATATATTACTACGATAGGAGCATCTGGAATCCCTATCCAATACTGGATCTAATGGTAGATTAAAGTCTCCTGCCAGAATATGTATGGCTGAATCAGGGATAGTCTCTAGTTGCTTGGACAGATCGGACCAAAAGGTTAGGTTACATGTATTAGGGGCATAGACATTCGTCACATAAAATTCAGTGTCGTCTTTAGTCAGCTTGGTCGTAGCCCACCGCCCTTTGGAGTCAGAAGCGTAGGAGAGCAAATCTACGTTAGATTTTTTGCAATCAATGTCAGGACCCCATTTTTCTTTCCTATCGCCTCTGACCCTACGACCTCAACAAAGAATTTGTTCCTGAGAGTATGAAATTGTGAGGCCTCAAGTTTAGATTCTTGCAATAATACAATATCACCTTTCTGTCTACGTAAATACTCCAGGACCTTCTGACGCTTGACTGGCTGATTGAGACCCTTGACGTTGAGAGAGAGTATTTTCAAGTTATTCACTCTTGTTACACCTATAGGAGTGTCAATTGCGGATAACGACATAGCCACTCAATAGCTAACATGGTGAATTGTTAATAAACGACACTTAAATGTATTTACTTGGACCTCCTTCATTCTCTCCCAGAACACCCCAGCTCTCACAGCACTAGTATGAAGGTAAAAGTACAATCGGCATAGGCATTGACAGGAGAATGATGTTAGACCTGGTGTACATTGGAACTTGACATAAACACCATTCGGATCCTGACAGCACAATCGGCAGAGGCATTGACAGCGGAATGAGTGTGGACCTGGTATGCATTGGAACATGACATAAACCCCAGCAGGGTCGCGGCAGTGCAACCGGCATAGGCATTGGCAGTAAGATGATGATGGACCTGGCGTGCATTGGAACATGACATAAACAACGACAAAAAGAAAAAATAACACAGAGATCAAACACGTACCCCACCCTCTCTCCCTCTCCCAACCTCCCACCTCCCCCTCTCCCTCCCGGTCACCCTCCCCCACCCCTCCACCCCGAGATAAGCTAGTAGGCATGGTGACACGGAAAAATGAGTGTCCCTCCCATGGCCTCAACTCGTATCCATGTTAGTAATTCGGGAATTAACCCAACACATAAAACAACATAAACCTGTGCACCCATAAGGCAGCAGAACCCGTCCAGGTAGCGATTAACATATACAGATAGAGCTGCCGCTGTGCCACCTCCAGTGGGGTTATCAACATTAGCTACCCACCTTTACCGCCCTTAACCTGTTTTAACAAAAGGCGCACCGAGTAGCCCTCCTCTCTATCAATCTTTCCTCAAACAAATCAACACCATACGATGCAAGATCCCCCTATATGCTTGCATTAGATGTATGCATTAAATACGCCTCCCTACTTCTTTGACTGGTTGGGAACCGCTACTGCAGACCAATAAACGCATAGTAGTTAGTAACGATTCATGACTAGTAATCAACACTCGAACAAGGCACAAGCCACCCAAGAGCACAGAAGATAAGACTTGCGTCCCCCTCTATTCCACAACAGAGCCCAACATTGCAACACCACAGCCATACATCAGGACCCAACATTATATGGCCACCAATGACACAGCGACATAACAGTCTGCTACGGAAACAAAGAATCCTGTTTAGTGGAGGAAGTAAAGGCCGCCGATGAAGTATCCATGTGTAGCTCCTCGCCTCCTTCCAGACATTTCCTGAGTTTTAACAGATCTGCGAAGACCTGCGGAGAACCCTTAATAAAGACACGGAACTTTGCTGGACCCCCAAAACCAAATTGGTAGCCCAGTGACTTCAGCTGTGGTCGCAAAGCAAGAAAGGCTTTCCTTGTGTCGACAGTTTCTTTACTGTAATCCTGTGAAATGTACACTTTACTAGATTTCCAGAGTACATGGTTATTTTTGCGCACAAATGACAGTATTTGTTCCACATGTTGGTAACGTAATGGCTTACATACAATAGGTCGCGGACCCTTTTGGCCCGGCACGATCCTGCCCGGGACCCTATGGGCTCTATCAAATTCCAGTGGGTGATGGAAGTTAAGGTTGGTTGCCTGTGAGAACCAAGCCTCCATAAATTGGACACATGACTCGTATGGCTCTTCTGACCCCTCCGGTATTCCAAAAATGCGTAGATTCCCTCTTCGGTTTCTATCCTCCAATTCCGACAGCTTCCTTGACATTTGATCTGTGGAGATGTGTAGGTGTTTAAGAGAACTACAAGTTTTGGTCTCTGAGTCTTCCAGTCAGCTGATTCTTGATTCTGACTCTGTAAGTCTGGCATTAGTGTCTCTGATGTCTTTACGGATAGCTACAATTTCTTCCTTTGTAGACCTTGCAATCTCCTTCACCTCTTCTAGTTTGTTCAGTATTATGTCCATCGTGTCGGTCACATCCTTTTTACCCTTGATAGGTGAGATTGGAGCCGGAGGTTCAGCCTTAAGTCTTTTCAGGTTCTTTGTATCTTTGTCCCCCATTTTGTACTCACTGTTGGAAGTCACTTGATACGGTCATTAAGACTGATGATTCTAACCAGACCCAAATAACTTTTGGCTAGGACACCAGACACAATATGGCACACGGACAAGATATTACCACAGCAAGAGAGTTTCCACCTGAACTCCTCCCACCGCTGCCAGTGGCGTAATCAGCGACTTAAAATTGCAGAGTCCCCCTCAGAATTTCACTTGTGATCTCTTGTGTCACTTGTGATCACCTGTAGTCAGCATGTCGTTGGGCATATGCTTCATCGCTGTACAACTGCACCACTCCCACGTGTCACAAAACTCGGATATGGCACTGCAGCCTCTCTCAGATCTCTCAGCCCTCTCCGATCTCTCAGCTCTCTCAGATTTCCAGATCCTCCAGCTCGCTCAGAACCCCAGGACCCTCAGGTCTCTCAGATCAGCAGCGTAGAGTAATGGCGGTGATCATACATATATGGGAAGAGCCATGGCACCCACGCCTCCATCCATCCCCTTTGCAGTATATCTTGCCTTCAAATATAGACATACTATGGGCCCTCCATGTGTTGACTCTGTGATTGTTAAACGCTAATTAGCTTATTACAATGTTCCGAGAGGAGCCTCAACAGCCTCAATAGTCGCCGTCACAGCCGCCATTTTGCAAGGAGCAGGGGAGTGATCGTGTGCACCAAAACCGCTTTCACCGCTTACACCACTTTTGCCTGTGATACGCTTTACCTGTGATACGCTGCTGCACCCAGCTGCCTCTGTATTCATGCCGCTTTAGTCGTGGGGTATGTCGCCCCTCTTACACTCCGGCGGCAGCCCTCGCGTCCCGATCACACACAGGGGCTACGGAGACTCCTGTAGCCGCCATTTTGCCCCTCCATACCTCGCTGTTTATTGGCCCTGCTCAGCACGTTTGGGGTGATATAAAATATTATCCGCTTTCCATCTCAAGCGCTTAGCAATAATCTTGCGCTGGCCTCTCCTCGACTGTCTTCGTATCTTCGTCACACTTCGGGACATACAGAGACTCTCAGCGAATTCCTACATCCGCCATCTTGCGCCATCTTGCACACTCCACACATCGGCGGTATCCAAGCGTGTCGGGAATGATCTATGCGCACTCAGATCCACTCACTGTTGATGTTGTGGCAACGTGCTTCTTCCGATCTTCTCCAGCACTCCGGTGAGGTAGCGGCAGCATCAGTGCCCGTCCGGGACCGGCAGGCTCCAACCGCTGCACACCGCTCGTGTTCGGTCTCCAGAGCACCGCGCTCAAACTTGTTTCCAGGATCACCTCACCGACTCAAATTCAACCCAGAGGTAGGGCTCAACCTCCGATCGATGAAATCTTCATTTTTGTCACCTATTTGACAGGTATTAATTCCTAAATCACTCCGTATTTCCCTGCCACGGGAGGAGCGTCGCTCTAAGCCGCCATCTTCTCCAGCGTCCAAACCACGCCCCCATGAGTGATGTAATATGTGACGTCATCAGCAGTGCATTGCGGGCGCGCGAGTTATAGTTAGCTGAACTAACTATAACGGGGGAATTTCAATGGTTTTGTATGAGTAAAAAGTCCAGCTAACTAAAACACCCCTGAAACCTATGGTTTTTTCAGTGAATTATTTTTTTATTTTTTATCTCATGATTACAATTACACTTTGGGTGGAAGGGGGAGGGGGTTCACTGGTACACGTGAATCACTCAAAGAGTGTGCATGTGTTTTCAAACTGCCCCCTTGTGTGCTTCTCTTTCCCCACACTCCACCACGCTCTATCTTGCACTCTCACCAGTGTTCTTTCCCCGGACCCTTCCGTGCTGCGCTCGCCCTCATATGCCTCTCCCGACTGGAATTTCTTCTCTCTGTGTCCTTTCCCTGAAGTACTGTTTCCCTCTCTTACCTGCCTGCTCCCTATTGCTTCTACTTCCCCCACCTGCTCTCGTTGCTGTACCCCTCACACCCTCCTGCGCCCATTGCTGCCCCCTCCTCCACTCTGATCATTTTTTAATTTTATTTTTGACAGAGGACTAGCCCATCTGTCTTAAAAGCGCTACTTTACTACGTTTTTTGTATTCATTGATCCATCTCAAATCACATCTACAAAATGATGCAGTTGCAGGGCATTGTTATTATTTATTTTCTTTTCGACATGCTATCCAGCACCTTGAAGGCAAAAAGCATTGGCAAAGCCAGTAGATCCCACAGGCAATATCTATTGGCTTTGCCAACGCTTGTTTTACAAGAACCTTAGTCCCCTCTGGAAAGATAAGTCGGACACAACTGTATGGCCAGACTCAGTTTCTTTATACTCAGATGGCATAGCTAAGGTACATTTATCTGAGGTTGTAGTTGACAATTATGACTTTGAATAAATAATTCCTCTGAGGTATGCATGGCACAACAGCGCTCATCTTTGAAACATGATGAGGTGCATTGCCTCATACTGAATCTTACTGTAAGGCGACACTTCTATTGTCGCTGTAGGATGGTTTGTGGGCACTGGAGGGGAATTCACACTTGAGCTATAATCACAAAATTACTTCTTGTCTTTCGTTCCTGCTGATGGTATAATATCACTAATGTGGAGTGAGAAACCTACTTAGGCTTTCATTCCTTTAAAGAAGGGAAATGCCTTCAGGGAATATGCGCTCTACCAGTCCTTAAGCGCATTGTTTTTAATTGAAAATAAGTTTTTTTTTTCCTTGTCCATGAAGATCCATTTACATCAGAAGGATCATTTGGCCGCTGTGACGTCACACTTTTTGCACCGATAAAAGCTTTTCTTGTTCAAATATTATTTTAACAAGATTACGATGAGTATAGAAATATATTTGTTATCTAACTCAGCAGTGTACACTCCTTTCCTTTAGTTTGATTCACCTACCCTGTCTGTGGTGTAATCCTTTATTGCTTGTCTTGGGCTGCCTTGGTACTACAGAATTCACATTTGGATAAAAAAATAAGGGTGGGAGGGTAGTTTAGGGAGTTATCATGGAGGGCACCAAGAAATAGCTAACATTTCTGTGAGCATCTCTTTTGGGTGGGCTGCAACTGCGCAGCTATTCTGTGATAAGTTATTTTGAGCGGGAAGACATTTTAGGTCCATCTATGGCCATTTACGTGCCCAATGGTCTTCTAGGAAGAGGTGTTTCCATTAATTTTGCTCCGGGACTTGCTGATGGGCCAGCTATAATCAGATGAACAACATGCAGCTATGAAAAGGCCATCTAAATTGTGTGTGTACTCATTAAGTAACGCCATTCTCTTAATTTTGCTTAATTTTCTCTATGTCTTAAAATACAGCGCTTGATTAACGAATCTATTTTTAAAAGTCTGAAATCATTTCTCTGGAGGTGTACTCCTAGAATTTGCATAAATTTGTGAGATGCTGGATGGACACTATCTTTAGAGCGCTCAATATTCAAATAGTAATGTCCCCTTTTTAGGTCGAGTATTCGAGACCTCTTGTATATACTTTAGTATATACTTTAGTATATACTTATATGTGTATGTACTTTGTGGCCTCTGGAGATAAGCCCTAGGACTTGTCTGCTTCCGCTTAGGGACTTTTTTCCCTGTTCAACTGCCTCTATTTAACTTTCTTGATAGAAAACGTCCAGCAGAGGTCAGTAAAATACTAGAATTACTTTAGCATTCTCTAGATTCCAGGCCATATAAATTATTGCTCCTGGAAGACAATATTTTTTTCAAATCTTGTATTTTCAGTGATATGAACACCAAAGGCCCTGATTTTATAGCAAAAACAGATCTTTGGACTATACCATTTCCCGCTGAAAGGCAATATTTCTCTCCATGTGTTCCCATACCTGGCATGTCATACAGTTTGGTGCTTACTTTTCCTCCATGTTAAAGAACAGTAGATGTTTCAGCTCCCAGGCTAATGTGCTGCATAGCTAAATACATATAAGGTCCCAAAGGCAAGACCAATTGCATTGCAAATGCTTGTTCATAGAGCTTTGGAGAATGCTAGATTATATAGTAAATTGGGCTGCAGTGCATCATTGCTGTATGACTCTGTATCCTGTGCTGTACCTGTTGTGCATATATCTGTGTGTGTGTGTATGAAGCAGATATTGAGAGAGAGCGAGAGACAAACATATGAACATACGTTTCTTATGTTGTAACGTATTAGTGTGAGTGACAAAAGCTTGTGCCATCCTTGCATTCACAGTATCTAGTTAATGTCTATCTGTGTGTGTGTGTGTGTGTCTGTGTGTGTGTGTGTGTGTATGTGTGTGTGGAGCTTACACTAAAACTAATTGTGCACTATTCCTGCTTATGCTATACCTGCTCAGTGTGTATGTGTGTGTGTGAAGGACCTTTGCACTGTGCAACACTTCTATGCATGGTACTCTTGCTTTGCTGCTGTCCATGAACTAGTTAATTCCATTTCAGATGCAAAGTCCTATGGTATTTGCCCATGTGCTAATTGGTGGTGTGCAAATTGCCTAACCTGTGACATTTGCCTACTGATTTAAGGCAGGTAAACGTTGGTGAGAATCTTATTGGCGAATAGCGTGAAATTTCGGTTGTTCTGATTTGCTCAGCCTGGAATGCCTTTGCGTAGTCCAGGGTGCATAAAATGAAATTTTCCAATAAGATTCACACCAGTTATTTCTGCTGAAAGCTTGTGGCCAAATAGTATGAGGTAGCTAATTTGCACATGGGTTAATATAGCATGTGCAACTAGTGTATTTGCAAACATTGTCCAGCATAGGAGTTTGCACCTGATACCTTGTTGTTCTTTCTCTAAAAATTTCTGTAGAGTCAGAATATGTTTTACCCCTTTTTCCCTCCTCCTTTCGCCCCCTTTTCTTCCCCTCTTGGTTTTAATACTTTCCTACATACCGCATGATTGTTATATTAGTTATTTTTTTCGTATTCTTTAATATTTCTTGTATTAATTGTGATTCTCTAAGCTTAAATATATATGCTGTTCATTCTCTCTCGATTTTCAATAAACTCAAACTTTAAAAAAAAGGATTTTGCACCTGAAACGGAATGAGCATCAAAGTTGTAATTAAGGCCTTAATCCATTTGATAATATGCTTAACCCACTACTGCTTCATAAATAGCATTCAGATATTATTTACACCAGTGATACTCAAAGTAGGGCCTGGGGGACGCATGCGGCCCTCCTGACCTTCACATGCGTCCCCCTGCTGAACGACCGCACTGATCTGCAATTTAGTTGAGAGAGAGTGCTAATACTCAGCAATAGTTACTCTTTCCCGTTTTCTTTATGTCCTCGGGATGCTTCCCATTCAAATCCCTTTAACCACGCTACGTTCAATTGATTCTAAGATAAAATCCTTTATATGGAACTCTGCCAAACCCCGTGTCTCAGCTTCAAAACTAAAGGCTCATCGCTCCTATGGAGGAATAGGTCTACCCTCAGTGGAGCATTATGCTTTGGCATTACAGCTTTCTCAAATGTCATATATGCTTTCACATTCATCGGATACGCCACAGTGGGTACATCTTGAACGCCACCTTTCATTAACCCCTTCTATGCCTATGACGAGCTGGACTCGTCATGGAGCACAGTCGCGCTGTGCCCATGACGAGTCCAGCTCGTCATGAGGCATTCCCTAGGGAATCCCTCTGGTGCGGGCACCAGAGGGATTCCCTTTCAACCAAAATAGCCTCGGGAGCTGAGGAAGAGCTTCCCCAGCTCCCGAGGCCCCCCCCCCCCCTTTCACTGTAATGACGATCGGCGCGCACTTCGAGCCGACGTCATTACAGTGAAAGTGAAACTGAAATGAGCCAAGAGGCTCATTTCAGCTTTCACTCTCTACGTGCTCAGGGGGCTATCTCAGCGCCCTGAGCACGTACAAAGACAGGAGAGGTATCGTTGGAAAGGGGAGAATCTCCCCTTTCCAATGGTACCCCTCCCCAGTGGATCCCTGCTTGGGGATCACCACAGGAGGGCGATCCCCAAGCAGGGATCCACCCACTAGACACCAGGGAGGGGGGAGCGGCCCCTTGGGCAAGGGCCTTTGCTCCCCCATGTAAGTTTGGCCAAATTTAGTCTTTTTGACCCCCCTGGGGAGCAGATGGGGGCATTAGCCCCCAATCTGCCCCCCCGGGGGGGCAGAAAGCCCACTAGACCCCAGGGAAGTTTTTTAGCAATAAAAATAGGGGTGGGGGCAGCCCGAAACGGGCAGGCCCATGCCCCCACCCTACCCCCCCAATTACTACAGTCTTTCTGCCCCCCGGGGAGCAGATGGGGCATTGGCCCCTAATCTGCCCCTTCGGGGGGCAGAAAGCCCACTAACAACCAGGGATTCGTTTCTACTTTTTTTTTAGGGTGGGGGCTGCCCGCAAGGGGCACGCCAATGCTGCCACCCACCCACCACCATTACAGCCTTTCTGCCCCCCCTGGGGGGCAGATGGGGCATCGGCCCCAAATCTGCCCCCCCGGGGGGGCAGAAAGCCCACTAGACACCAGGGAATAAAAAAAATAAAAAAATAGAGGTGGGGGCTGCCCAAAACGGGCAGGCCCATGCCCCCACCCCACCCCCCAATTACTACAGTCTTTCTGCCCCCCCGGGGGGCAGATGGGGCATTGGCCCCTAATCTGCCCCTTCGGGGGGGCAGAAAGCCCACTAAATACCAGGGATTACTTTCTAGTTTTTTTTTTAGGGTGGGGGCTGCCCGAAACGGGCATGCCAATGCCCCCAACCTCCCTCCCCACAAAAATGACAGTCTTTCTGCCCCCCAGGAGGCAGATGGGAGCTGTAGCCCCCAATCTGGCCCCCCTGGGGGGCGCAGAAAGGCCACTAGAAACCATGGATTTTTTGTTTTATTAGTGTTGGTGGTAGGGCTCCCCAAAATGGGCATGACAATCCCCCCACCCCACCCCCAGAGAAACTCCAGTCTTTCAGCCCCCCTGGGAGGGTAGTTGGTGGCAGCGGCCCCTGATCTGCCCCCCCACTAGGCGCCAGCGAGTATGCAGGCTTTTTTTATGCGTGGCGGTGGGGGCTGCCCAAAATGGTCATACCAATGCCCCCACCCCCACCCCCACAAAAAATAGCCACAGTCTTTCTGCCCCTTTAGGGGCATATCGGGATGAAACCCCCTTCCCCGATTTACCCCCAGGGCGGCAGAAAGCCCACTGGGCGCCGCCTATTTTTTATCAATGTGCATACCTGTGGATTTTGGGCCCTAGCGCAGTTTGCACGTAGGCAAACCTAGCAAACCTGTACATTTTTTAAAACTAGACACCGAGGGGAATCCAGGATGGGGTGACTTGACTGGCTCTCACCAGGTTCTGTTACCCAGAATCCATTGCAAACCTAAAAATGTGTCCAAAATAACACATTTTCTTCACATTTCTGTGGTGGAAAGTTCTGGAATCTGCGTGGGTCCACAAAATTCCACCCACCCCGCGTTCCCCAAAGTCTTCCGAGAAAAATGGTACCTAACTTGTGTGGGTAGGCCTAGTGTCTGCGTCAGGCAAGGGCCCAAAAGCAATTGAGGAGACATCAAAATTACCTATCACAAAACAACCTGGTTTTGCAACGGGGGTCCCATGAGTTTTTGGCCCCGGGCTTGGCAGCTATCTAGGGAAACCTACCAAACCCACACAT
The DNA here is from genome assembly GCF_964204655.1 of Triturus cristatus. Classification (NCBI taxonomy): domain Eukaryota; kingdom Metazoa; phylum Chordata; class Amphibia; order Caudata; family Salamandridae; genus Triturus; species Triturus cristatus. The sequence goes on from NC_140586.1 coordinate 258,203,683, forward strand.
TTCTGAAAATGAGACACCCGGGGGATTCCAGGGAGGTATGGCTTGCGTGGATCCCCCAACGTTTCCTTACCCAGAATGCCCTGCAAACCTCACATTTAGCTGAAAAAATCACTTTTTTCACACATTTTTGTGTGGGAAAGTTGTGGCATCACTGGGCTGACACAAATTTCCTACCGCCCAGCGTTCCCCCGGGTCTCCCGATAAAAACGGTGCCTCACTCGTGTGGGAGGCTCAAGTACCCGCGACAGGCAAGGGCCCACAACGTAGTGAGGCGACATGAAAATTGCCCATCTCAAAACGACCTGGTTTTGCATGGGGGGTCACTTGGGTTTTTGGCCCGGTGCTCGGCGGCCACCTAGGGAAACCTACCAAACCCACATATTTCTGGTAAAACTAGACACCCGGGGGATTCCAGGGAGGTATGGCTTGCATGGATCCCCCAACGTTTCCTTACCCAGAATGCCCTGCAAACCTCAAATTTAGCTGAAAAAATCACCTTTTTCACACATTTTTGTGTGGGAAAGTTGTGGCATCACCGGGCTGACACAAATTTCCTACCACCCAGCGTTCCCCCGGGTCTCCCGATAAAAACGGTGCCTCCCTTGTGTGGGAGGCCCAAGTACCCGTGACAGGCAAGGGCCCAAAACGTATTGAGGCGATATGAAAATTGCCTACCTCAAAACGACCTGGTTTTGCAAGGGGGGTCACCTGGGTTTTTGGCCCGGTGCTCAGCGGCCACCTAGGGGAACCTACCAAACCCACACATTTCTGAAAACTAGACACCCGGGAGATTCCAGGGAGGTATGGCTTGCGTGGATCCCCCAAAGTTTCCTTACCCAGAATGCCCTGCAAACCTCAAATTTAGCTGAAAAAATCACCTTTTTCACACATTTTTGTGTGGGAAAGTTGAGGCATCACCGGGCTGGCACAAATTTCCTACCACCCAGTGTTCCCCCGGGTCTCCCGATAAAAACGGTGCCTCACTCGTGTGGGAGGCCCAAGTACCCGTGACAGGCAAGGGCCCAAAACGTATTGAGGCGATATGAAAATTGCCTACCTCAAAATGACCTGGTTTTGCAAGGGGGGTCACCTGGGTTTTTGGCCCGGTGCTCAGCGGCCACCTAGGGGAACCTACCAAACCCACACATTTCTGAAAACTAGACACCCGGGGGATTCCAGGGAGGTATGGCTTGCGTGGATCCCCCAACGTTTCCTTACCCAGAATGCCCTGCAAACCTCAAATTTAGCTGAAAAAATCACCTTTTTCACACATTTTTGTGTGGGAAAGTTGAGGCATCACCGGGCTGACACAAATTTCCTACCACCCAGTGTTCCCCCGGGTCTCCCGATAAAAACGGTGCCTCACTCGTGTGGGAGGCCCAAGTACACGCGACAGGCAAGTCCCAAAACGTAGTGAGGCGACATGAAAATTGCCTACCTCAAAACGACCTGGTTTTGCAAGGGGGGTCACCTGGGTTTTTGGCCCGGTGCTCAGCGGCCACCTAGGGGAACCTACCAAACCCACACATTTCTGAAAACTAGACACCCGGGAGATTCCAGGGAGGTATGGCTTGCGTGGATCCCCCAAAGTTTCCTTACCCAGAATGCCCTGCAAACCTTTCCAGGATCCATTATTGCTTTTGTACCCATTTCAGCCGTTAACTGGAATGAGGTCAAAAGCACAAAAAATAGCAAAAATAGGCCATGTCCCAGAAAAATGCCAAAACTGTGTAAAAAATGTTGGGTTTCTGACAAAAGTCTGGTATCCCCGAAAAGCTGGGAAAATGGTGATTTCAACCCCACAAACCTTTTTTTGATAACATTGGCAGGGAAAAACCCAAATGCTTTCATTTGCAGCCTGTTTTTCCCATTTTTCCGAAAAAACCCAAAATGTTGCTGTATTTTGGCTCATTTCTGTAACCCCTCTAGGAGAATCCACAAACCCTGAGTACCTTTAGAATCCCCATGATGTTGGAAGAAAAGGACGCAAATTTGGCGTGGATACCTTATGTGGTCAAAAAGTTACAGGGGCCTCAGCGCACACTACCCCAAATAGCCAAAAAAGGGCGTGGCACAGGAGGGGAAAAGGCCTGGCAGCGAAAGGGTTAACAAACGCAGGTCTTTCTGTTTTATACGGCTCGGAATTTCATCCCCGAGACTCCACCACTAATCCTATTTTGTCGGCTATGCGTGCTGCTTGGCAAAGGGCACACCGCTTACTGGGCTCACATCCTCGTCTTCATAGAAAAGCCCCATTATGGAATAATTCTGCAATTCGTATTAATAGACAATCAATATCTTGGCCTATTTGGGAAACAGCAGGTGTTTCCACCTTAGATCAACTTTTTTCAAACGGAGATATTAAATCATTTGCCCACCTGCAGGAAGAATTCCATTTGCCTGATATACAAGTCTCAAAATACAACCAGTTACGACAATCCTTACGGAGGAGTCTAGGACCTCCACCATGGCTCTTGCCTGACTCACCAATTGTAACATATCTCCACACTTGGGGTAAGATGAAAGGAGCTACATCTGGCTTTTACCAAACTCTCACTTCGCATCTTTTTTCTCAACCCTTATCGCAAACTTTACGTACTAAATGGCAAACCTTATTATCAGTCTCTTATACTGAAAATGAATGGTCTGACATTCTTAACAATCTCAACAAGGGTGCACGTGAAGCACGATTGAAATTTTGCATATTCAAGATTTTACATGATTGGCATTGGTCACCAACAAAACTGCATAAAGCTGGCTTGCTTCCCCATTCTAACTGCTGGAGATGTGATAGTACGTCTTGTAACATTTCTCATAATATTTGCGGATGTCCAGTGATCCAACCCTTTTGGAATTATATAGGTAAAACCTTACATTCCACAATGCCTCTACAAACTCCACTTTCGCATGCTACCATTCTTCTGCATGATACACGTCAATCACAATCACTTTCTAAACCACAAGCCCGACTCTTACACACAGCCTTAGCTACAGCCAAAATTTGTATACTACGGCAATGGAAGTCGCCTCAACCACCATCACAAGAAATATGGATGGTGACCATGATTCAAACAGCTTCCTACGAACGTATTATATACAACATACTGGATCAATCTGATCTCTTTCTTCGAGTATGGTCACCTTTTCAAGCTTTAAATACCGATGCTAACGTTAATGACCAATCTACGCAGTAATTTAATTCTTATCCTTTTTCATTCTCATTCATTATTCATTATTGGTGATAATAAATCCTAATACATATTGTGTCTACCTATTATTTGTTGTTGTTTTTAATAGCTACTCACCAGAACACTTACATATAATTCTGTATCTTTTAATATATATATTTATACATCAAGTGAAATTATTATCCCTTATATTCATCTTTTCTCTATACTTATTGGTTTTCTAGAGTGTCTTCTTTTCTCAGGAACATATTTATATAGCTTTATATGGCATTATGTCTTATATTTGTGTACATTTTCATTTATCGTTTTCTTTTATGATCCCTTCTTTACCTTCCCTTTCTCTCTCCTCCCCCCCTTCCCGTAATTCCTTCTTTTATGGCCTCAATATAAAGTCAAATATTTGTCTTTGCATGGATCTGTTTATGTATTTATTAAATTATATAATATGATTAATTATTCAGAAAGTTTTATTATATGCTTAATTATAACAATGTTCTTATATATTTATTGTATGATAATGCAAACAGTTATTATACTATATGTATTCTTTTGTAAATTTCAATAAAAAATTGAAACACAAAAAAATACTCAGCAATATATTAAGTAGACGGGGAAGCGTTCATTTTCAGGCTAGCAAAAGTAAGAAAAAAGAAGCGAATAAGGTATGCTGCACCACATAACTTTAGAAACTCATTCGTTTATTAAGGCATCTTTCAACAAACGATTAAAAATATGTACAATTCTCTCCAAAATGCAAAAAAGTGTATTTAATTATCATGCAGAAGTATTTCACCTTAGTCCACAAGATTACATAAGTGCATTGAGAAGTGATAGTTTTAAAAAATGAACAAAGAAACATTCATGCCTACTCCCACCCTACAACAATGCCAACAGTGAACTTAGATGCAAGTCAGTTGTCATGTCAAACCCCCTGGGTGACCCGGGTTGCTGTTATACAAGGACAACATTATACTTTCTTAAACCAAACACAAGAGAAGTTTTTGTACAGTGCATAACCTGAACGCATATATTTCATGGTGATCTTACTTGTGATAATGAGGAAAATGGAGGCAAAGAGAAACAAAACAACTGACAAGGATCACATAATTTGGCCAGGTGGGGAAGCCGGGATTTAATTTTTTTGCTTTAACATTGTGCAATTCTATTTCATTCTAATCAATAATGCAGTCAGGTCTTTTACTAGTTACTTAACTCTCCCAAGGTAGTGCTAGCAAGTTGATATGGTTTACCCTTATGTGTAGTAGAGACAGCGCATCTCAAATATAGCATAACACAGTATTTTAAAATCTATGACTCTTCTAGAGACTAGGGGCTTAATTTAGATGGCAGCATGGAATAAAAACCTCAAAATAGCTCTATGGCACACTGACTACACCAAGTACATGCTTTGCTTCCCCAACACCAACCTTGCCTCCAACCCACACCCCCTCCAGCAAAGCCTCACTCCCACCCTGCTGGCATCAATGCAGCCCTCGGGCACACCGGAGACCATAATTTTTTGGCCCCTGGGTAAATGTTTGCAAGTACCTATGATTTACACCAAATGATTTAAGCAAAGAAGAAAATAAATTCCGTTTTTTAATTTTTACTTTTACAATTTTGAACAAGTCTGAAGTCATGTTATTTACACTTAAACATTTAAGTGAGATTTTCCAATGAGAATGTTTTCTAAGAGAAAGTTTTCATTTCCACACATTTTCAAAATAGGACCAATTGTTATGTCCACTCTCAGATTAAACATAGAACCATTAATAGTCTTTGCACCATATTGCAGATCTACTACCCATTTTGAATCCCATCTGCTTTCAAACATGTCCCATAGCCACAAACAGCTGTTACACTAGGCGACAAATATGCCTAAAATAAGGCAAACTAATGGTTTTGCCAATGCTTGTTTTATGTATGTCTTTGCTTTTGTATTGTGTCCCAAAATTATAAAGGACAATGACACAGGTCTTAATGGCTGGGATTTGTATGTCTCATATATTAAAAAAATCTGTATTTGTCACCATTTCTCTAGGGTGCAACTATTCCTAACACCTTCTTTACTGTAAGGTTGTCTTGCTAATTATGTATCCTTGTCAGTGATTAAAAGGCCTTCTGATTCTCCAGGGCATTCTTTCATTAGTTGGATCACAGAAGTTTATCGCAGGTTTCTACAGAGTGTAAGTACCTGTGTTGTGACTTCACCAATGTCTTTCTTTTCTAGCTTACTTTCTGCCCCTTGGTCATCCCTTACAGGTTTCTTCTATCTTGCTAGAATGAAAAAAGGAATATCTCTTTTCCTCTTTATGCCTTCCTCTTAATCATCCCATTTGCACATGCCTCTCAACCATCACCTTTCTCTACATTCTCATGTTATTGCTACCACTGCTATGCAATGCACATTACCCTATGCACCTTCACACCATGTAACAATATTTCAAATAGATCACCACAATCGACCATATAGTAAGTAGAAGCACCCTGGACCAGCACGTCCCTGGGTAAAGGAAAACAACTACTGATGACATTGTGTAACAGTGATCTAGCTATGCATTGGGGATGAAGAAACTGAGCTCTATTGGGCCAGGTGGAGTTGACATATGGAGATATGGATGCGTGTATGGGATTGTCATCATAACAGTATCCAAGTCCATGAAAGCAGGGATATGAACTGCCCCATGTGAACAACTGATAGTGTCATGATGCATTGAGGGATGCCCTTACCCATGTGCGTTGGTTCCACATGACGTACTACTCCGAGGTTCCTGCACATATTTGTCTTCAGGAGTAGAAGAGGACAGAAGAGTGCCCCAGGTGTGGACACTGCTTGACCAGATGCCTCACATGTCAAAATAACTAGTTTTTGGAAACACCCGAGTATATACAAGAAGGACCACATGTCCCATGAGCCTGCCGAATTCTCACAAGCCATGTCAATGGTGGCATCCATCTTGAAAGCACAGAGTACATAGGTTTCTGGTGGGCCATAGAATCCTTGCTTGGCAATCGTGACAGACAGTTGCTGCAGGTGAAATTGATATTTGTAATATTGTCACTTATTCTTCTGTGAAGACGATAAAAAACATTTTGAATTATATTGTAAGAATATAGTCTTGCACTTGTTGTGTTCATAAGAAGTCATCCATTAGGATTATGAATTTATTAGCACTTGATTGTGTGTTCAGATAGTTTTTCATTAGGATTGCATACCCTACTACACTTGCTTGTTTTTAAAAGGAGTCATGACTTAGGAATCCACTATGAGTTAACCATGTGAGTTATGAACTATTTTAATAATTGCAATGAACGTGTATGGGCACCCAATTATTAATGTATAGAATGCTAATATCAAAGTTAGTAAATATATGTTAGCCAGGGGTGAAAATAAAACATGCAGTACTAACAACTGCTTTTAATGCTATAGCTGTTCACGTATTACTTTGAACATAAACCAGGTACAAAATATAAATTCAGAAATATTGAAGGCAGCTCTGTTTAGAAAACATCGAATTTTAATCCTGAGTGCAATTCACAGGTACGATAACAACCTTAATTGTGTTTTAGATGAGAGGAACAGAGTTTACATTTATAATTGAACTTAGTCTATTGCTGTCCTCTGCTGGGAAGGCATTGGTGTACTTTAAAATCTGTGTGGAAGTGGTACCCAATTGTATTCACTCGAACTTTCTGAAACTAAATACCTATAAGACAAAAATTCTTCTGCATGCAAACAACTTGGGATTTGGGGGCTCCAATGGTGGCCGACAATTTTAGTGTCACCCCTTGAATCCTAGTCGGAGGTAAAAAATCTGGGAGTGTTTGTATATAATTGTCCGGTGGGCCTCAAGTCAAGACATTCACCTGCTGCTGATTCGATTTGTTACTGAGTGTGATGAAAGTGATGCCTTTTTTCTCTCCCTCAGCTCAAAAGATGATAGTTTCTGTGGGATGGTGTTGCAGTACCAGGAGTGGCCATATATGGTCCTGGACATAGAGCTTTTTTTTAAATAGTAACTTACACTCATATTTTGCAAATAAGCAAAAAGTGGTAAACTCACTCTAAAGTGTTAATTACTCAAAAGTATATGTTTCGTTTGTGAATCTGTCTGTCAGGATCTAGATTTACATCCTCAGAATGACCATTAACCAAAACGGTGGTGAAGGAGATTCACCTAGGTAATTCATCAATTCAGGATATGGCATACAAAAAGAGACACCCCGCAGACACTATCCTGAGGTTTATGAAGTCACATATAACGTATTCCTATGCTGGATCCCTGTCCCGTTCCTCACAATCACACCAGTGCTGTGAAAGGCAGGGATGTGGTTTGGAATTGCTGATTCATTTCACACTACTGTGCTATCCCCGCTGGATGAAGACACTGACTATTTTGATTGGTACCACAGAATGTTACATATTTGGTGGTACAAATTGCCCGTATCCAGAATGATTGAAGCTAACATTCCACACCTATGTAAAGTCACAAGGGCTGACCTTAATATGTTGTGTTATCTCTTCATCTCTTGATATGAATGATTTGAAATAATTTAGGTAACATTATTGCCTCAGTTATTGCACGTTTCATGCCCTTTGGCCTTTCAGAAACATGGAACATTAAATTGAAATGGAGAGGAGAGAAGGCAAAACTCCTAATAAAATTGCTATATGAACCTAACGTGATGAAGGCCTAGCACTACCTAATATACGCTGAAAACCATGGTACACAGTTCACAATTATAGTACAATTTGTTAGATGAAACAAGGTACAAAGCACTCTCTGGAACCCTGGTACTTTCATCCTACTGGTATAGGAGAAAGATAAAAAAATGGTTTAATAGTTGGATTTTTCAAAGATCACTTTGAAACCCTCCTTTTATATAAAATGTTCCTTCTCTCTTCTTGAATTCTGCAAGAAGCTGAAGACCTGACTTTTCAATTAACCAACCTACCATAGTTAGAGCTAGGCACACATACCTGCTCAGTGCCAGGATACCCTTGCGGGTGACAGTGCACTTTACAAATGCCCATAATGGTCTGATTTCTTGAGCAAAGCCAGAAATGAAATCTAAGAGCAGCTCAATGTCACAAGAATATCAACAGAAAACATGAAATATTTGTGCCACATACCACCTAAACTTAGTTTGTGTAGTACTTTGTTGTCTCTCAATTGTTACTTGATGGGGTTCAACTGACAGACTCAATAACAGAGATAATAAGTAACATCCCTTTCTTGTTCCTTTAGTAACTCAAATTCTACCTGATGTCATCCCATTGCTTTAAATATTACAGTGTAGTTAGCTAATACTTATTTCCTATAGCTAGTTCCAAAACTCATTTTTTGGGGTACTTGGTAAAAGCCTTTTTTAACATCCCAGGACACTGTAAAAGTATTGTAGCCCATACTTTCTGCTTTTGCCTCTAGGTCAATTACACTTTTAATATTATGAGTGTGTCTCCATTCCACAAATCTCAATTATTCTAGGCTCACTCACTGTGGTCAGGTGGGTTGAAACTAAGGTTGTGCAATGTCCCACCTCACACAATGCACATATTTATTTTAAGTACCCAAAGTGTATAGCTTTCCATGGTTTCAAAAATAACAGGCAATGTCAGTGGTCCTTTGTGGCAACAGCAAACAAAACCTGATGCTGCATGTAGCTACTCAGGGAAATGGGTTGACTGTACCAACCAAAAGCCACCTACAGTTCCATGCTCTAAGACTGCACCTTTCCGCAAGCCAAGTTCCTTCTGGTCTAGCTCTGAATCCCACTTCCACTACTGCCAGGCTCACAAGGCCCATCTGTCACCACCTTGCATGTACTAAACATGTCCCTGGCAACTACACTTACCAGGAACTACCAGTGATGATGAACAAGTGTAGGCTAATCTAGTCTGCTTATTCACCATTTGCTTCTTAGATGGGTTTGCTGACTACACAGGTGTAATAAAAAATATACACCCTCCTGAGCCCAAAGTTTTAACTACCTAGTCAATATGTCAGTAAACATATTTGCATTGAAGTTAATACATTTAATTGGTCTGTCAGATGTTGTTTTGGATACTGGGAGAAAATACTATTATATTAGTAATCGGCTGGATCACCATCAAGGTTCCAAAAGGCCTATAAAGACCTCTGTCAAACTGATTTGGACCCAGTAGGCTTAAGTTCAGAAAGCACACATCAACTAGCCCTCAAAGGATTGAATAGTTACTATATGGCACCTGCTTCGTACAACCTATCTCTCTTAAAGTATGGACATAATCAATGTTAAGTCAATACATATTTATATTATCAATAATTTGAAGGAAGATGGCTGCAGGCATGTGGGCAAAGAACACCAGTGACTCAATCATTTGATAGTTGCAAGTTCATTGAATCACGGCTGGTTGGTGCCTGCAATCCCTCAGCCCAACTCCCTGAATTTACAGATAAAATCATTCTTGTAACTAATTGGGGTCATTACTAGTAGCTCTTTCAGGGTCAACAGTCCATTTTTGATAGCTCTCTACCACATATGAACTGAATGTTAGCAACTTTACCTCTCAGCATTGTTTTGTCCTGATGATGGATTTTGAAATAATATTGTCTTGGCGAATGTTTGAATCACTGTTTTTCGATGGTGGCAAATCCCCAGTAAGTAATATATATATTGTCAGTTTTGAAACTGATCAAGTTTGCTGCTTCTACATCTTTGAAGCTTAAGTCTCTGTTATTGTTAACTCTCTTATGTGTTGAGATGAATTGTGAAAATGTACCTCTATGTATCATCTTACCTTGAAGATGGCCCCTAATAATTGCCGACCAAAGGTAGAACAAAACGTTAACAACTCTTCACAATCAGATTGTTAACAATGATGTTCATGCATTTGTAGCTCGCAAGTAATGGTCTTTTTTGTACCATGGGTCATTTTAATATCATTTGTATTCTGCTCTGCTATTCACTCGCTCAAACACTGATTATTGAGCGGTTTGTAGTTTTTGTCATTTTTGCCAACAGATTGTTTCTGTACTTATCTTGAAATTATGTTGTCCTGTTCATGGGTGTAGGTAGGTTTAAAGTTTGCTTTCTTCCATCCTGGTCAGTCTTCCTACTGATTTTTCAATAGTTTATGGTTTTCTACTAATATTATTTTTTTAAACGCTCTTTTACAATAATTTCATATGGGATATTGTAATCATCTTTTGATGGCTATTTTGCTGTTGTACCAAGGTTCCATTTGGAATGCAGGGTTGCTGTGTCTTCATAGGGCTATTCAAACTTTACACATACAATGAGATCCCTCTTCTTTCCTAGAATGATTCTTTCAGCCAACTCTGGCTAAGTTGTCTACCAAATCATTTCTCATGTTTACACTTTATTATTTTATTTCTGAAAGCTCTTATTCCAATTTCAGTTCCATTATTTTTGCAAACATCACGCTTTGACAAATCCCAAATCACTCACGTTCTCTATTTGATGTCACTCAAAACCCCTTGGTGAAAAACATCTGTGTAATTCACTTTTATCCATCAACAATTATGTATATTGGTGGAGCAGGTTTTAATATTTGAGAAGTGGTGGGGATCATTTTAGATGTATCCAAGTTATTGCTATAAATTGTTAGTGATACATATGGAATTTGCTTTCTTTTTACCTAACTCTTCCAAGAAACAGATGGAAAATTTTAAAATGTAAAGAAACGCTGGAAATTACCTAGATGTATTATGAGAGTGTTACTCTGGCTCCCATTACAAACATTGTTTCTCTTCCAGACACAAAGAGGCCGATTCCGATTCCGGCCGTAAAACATACAGACCGACACGGACCGGGGACGGAGACCGACCGACACAGACCGGCACCGTAGGACCCGTGCAGTACGATGCAACGCGTGTGAATTACAACCCACTCGCATGGAACACAAGCCGAACGACAGACCTGTACAAAAATCAGTGAGTCACTCGTAAAATGACCGGGAATCCTACCCACCGACACGCACCAGGAATAAACTTGACCGAAACGTACCTGCGATGCACGAGCCGCGCAGTACGATGCCAAACGTGTGAATTGAGACCGACTCGCACGGAGCGGGAACATGAAAACCGAGACGCACAGCAAATAGTGACTAGCAAATAACAGACCCCTCTGTGTCCGACGCGTACGACAACACCAAAAAAAGCAGAATGTCAGTGTGACAGACTCGGGTTAGCCCGCGCGAGCCACATCCAGCGTCCGACACGGTCAAACAAACGTCTCCATCATGCACAACAAAAGCAAAGGAAACGTCACAAAAAAGCCCAAAAAACAAATGACAAAGCCAATAAATAAATAACAAAATGGAAGAACAAAGACACACCCACAACTCCACCTATATAATGGCAAGAAAGCCCTACCATGATCTTTTGCAAACTACAGGCTTAGTACAGCAGACACCACTACCACATTTCAGAGACACACCACAACTCACACAACACACAATTACACCATTTGCACCACTTAAAACTAAATCACATATTCACTGACAAACTCACACCCACCGAACACACATACACCCCTCCCATCAATCCCCACAAGCACCCAGCACCATGCCCCCCAATAAGAATCCAAAGTTCACAGATAGTGAGTTGGAAGTCATGATTGACGAAATACTCAGGGTAGAGCCACAGTTGTTTGGCACATTGGTCCAACAGACCTCCATGTCACAGAAAACCAAGATGTGGGAGAGGATTGTCGACAAGGTCAACACACAAGCACCTTGTGTGTGCAGAAAGAACGACATACAGAGCAGGTATTATGATGTGAGCAGAAGGGTCAAGAAGCTCATTGACAGGGAACACACTCTGAGCAGGATGACTGGCGGTGGCCCTCCTGCCAAACCAACACACTTCAGGACCTGGGAGGAGAAGGTACTGGCCATCCTACCAACGGAGAGCATACATTGAATAACAGGAATGCCAGAGCCTGGTGAGTACACAACCAATTCACTCAACATTGTGTGGCAACACACATATAGCACTGTGAAACAAATTACCGCCAGCAAAGCCATAGCAACGGAAAGACAACTATCCTGTGATGTGTATATCAGTAACACAAACACAATACCTGCCATCCCACAGTAACCAGTAACTGCGTCCTAACATGTACAAACCTAAAGACCAATACTGCAAGGCATGACCAGAAATAACCATCAAACACTGTCACCCATTTTGCAACCACTGTCACACCACCTCACAGGAAAGCTGAGTCAAAATGAAGGAAGGTTGGGCTGCTGGGAATGTGCATGTAGCAGAAAGCATGATGGGAGTTGCAGTCACAGCCTACAGTCCCCCACCCACATGTCTCAGCAAGCTCACAATGAACCATGCTCACCTCACAGGGAGTGCAAAAGTACTGCCAAGAGGGCTGACAGTAGGCCCTGCTGTGGGGAGCACAAGGCCCTGCTGGGACTTGGGCTCAAGCAAACAACAGGACACCAATGCCTGACAGCCTGAAAGGTGACTACTACTCCCTGCAATTGAAGCATGCAGCATGGTGGGATGTCTGGACTGGGGCAGGAGGACTGCCAGCTCTGACTACATCTACCAGCAGCCCCTGTCACACACACCCCTCCCACCTACACCAAAATACACACCTGGGATCATGCTCCACAAGAGAGTCAGTAAAAAGTCTCTACCAAGAACCCTGACAATGTGCTCCGCTGTGGGGAGCACAAGGCTATGCCTTGAAATTGTGCACAAACAACTGGATACCGTTGTCAGTCATCTTGCCATTGCTGTCTCAATCACTCACATGGTAGCAGAGTCACAGGAAGGAAGTCCAGGTATTGTGGAAAGGTGGGTGGAGCCAAAAGCATGATGGGAGTTGCAGTCACAGCCAACAGGCCCCCACCCACATGTCTCAGCAAGCTCACACTGAACCATGCTCACCTCACAGGGAGTGCAAAAGTACTGCCAAGATGGCTGGCACTAGGCCCTACTGTGGGGAGCACAAGGCCCTGCTGGGACTTGGGCTCAAACTAACAACAGGACACCAATGCCTGACAGCCTGAACCTAAATTGTGACTCCCTGCAATGGAAGCATGCCACATGGGGGAGTACCTGGCCTCTGTGGGTGAAGGAGGTCTTGCAATGACTCAAATTGCCATCAAGGCCGCCTCAAAACACACCTTCTCAGCCAGAACAAAGTGCACCCTTGGGACCAGTCACTCCAAAAGTAAATGCCTTGGCAAGATGGCTGACACATGGTCCTGATGTATGAATTGGCTGCAAGTCACACCACTGGCCAACTCAAACACATTTACACTCACAGCCATTGGAACTGTAGGTATCCTCCCGCCCTCTGGAGATGCAGTGTCCCTGGGGTGTCTCCTGACCTGGCTGTGAAGGTGTGTCTTGTAGATGACAATTGGGGAGATGTAGGCATAGTACATAGCAACAAGCACACACAATGTCACCCATACATCATTGACAGTGGACACCTGACGGTGACTAGAATGGACACACACATAGCTGACACTGTAGCATGGTGTCATCCAAAAAATCGCAGTTGTGAGATGCAGTTCAATCCCACATCGGCCTGTGTTGTACACATCATTCATACAACACATCATTTACTGTCATGGAGACCCCAAACACAATGATTAACCTGGACTGTATCTGAGGAGGCATGCAACTTACAGCAGCTGAACTGTAACACACACACCTCTGCCCATCACTGTAATGAGCATTGAAAAGCAAGAGAGCACCTGTGCCCAATCCCTCTCACTGTTGATGAATTTGACAAGATAGAAAGTGTTAGCACATACAAAACTCAGCGCCAACTTCATTAGCTATGCTAACCCCATGACTTGTATGAAAAGAGATGTGAACTAGGAACACAGACAACTAATTAGTATCTCACAATGGATCTCAAGCATACCGTACGGCAACCATGTTGCACAGACACACAAATGTGACGCATAGAGGAAATAAAAGAATCACACAACACATGCCCCAACCTCGCAACATACCCCAAGTCTATTAGTACGTATGTCATTGTTAAAGCACAAATGTGGACAGGAACAATACAGCAGTGTGAGGCATGTGATGGGACCTGAGTGGCAATGGGCATCTACAGACAATTGATCAATACATGAGCTGGTCATGCACACAGCTTGACGTGCACATCAAAATGCTCCAGTTTGCCATTATAAAGTGCTCCAACAATATAAACCTGTGTCTGTCACAACTTAGGACACTGCAATGTACAGACCCTCATAATGATGTTCAGTGTCAAATGTCATGTGTGTGAAACATTGAGGTCTGTAGAAACATAACATACATTGTGTGTCTCCTCCAAACACAGGTGATGCTGGGGACACAGCAGGTCCTGAGGAACAGTCCCAGTTCCAGACTCTGGTGGACCCTGATCTCCCGGGTGTGGATCACTCTACGTCCTCTTCGGACGACGACCTTGACCGACCTGGCCCCTCCAGCGTCAGCCATCGTGCAGCCCCAGCAGCAGTAACATCACCACCCCCCTCAACCACTCCTGCCACATCGGACACCAGGCCCAGGCCCCAGAACAACAATGGACCAGGTGCACAGGGTCCCCCGTAAGCAAGGGACAACATCACCGGTGCTAACACTCAAGGGGGCCCAGTGTCGGCTGGGCCGGCCACGTCAGGGCCTGCTTGTTTGGGTCAGGTCGGTGGGAGGGTGGGCAGGCAGAGGACACGGCCTGCAGAGGGGGCTAGACTGCATGATGAGCCACACCTGGAACGCATCATAGATACCATACCAGGAAAGCACCGGAGGGTTTGGACAGGTCGTGGGGATCCTCAAGGAACTGAAAGAATAGCAGGTTTCCCATCATGCCCGCTTGGACTCCCACATGTCCTGGGTGGAGTCCAAGTGGGACAAATTGGATGAACTAACAGTGGTGCATAGGAACATACTGACATGCCTCCACCAGATCAGCAACAACCTGACCACACCTCCCTGTGCGCCCACAACTTCTGTTGCCACAACATCCGCAACAGCCACAGGGAGGGAGGAGGACTCTTGTGGAGAGTCCTCGGCACCGCAGCAGCCTGCACATGAGGGTCCCCCGAGAAAGAAGAGCGGTCGTCCAAAGAAGGGCAATTGAAACGCTGACGGCCATGAGTATCCCCCAGGCACCCAACACCTGCTCCTGTTAACATCTTTTGTGTGCAAACCAGTGGACCTTGTCGACCTACCTCAAAATCACCCACTTGACATGGAGGGTCAAAGTTGTGACAATGCACCAAATGACTGTGGATTCTACTCTGGATATTTCAATTACCAAGACTACCAACTCACCTGTGAACTTTGGATTACCATCACATTGTACAAAGCACTACAAAATCCGTTCACTATCCTTACACATGTTTGTAAATAAATCCACAATCACACAATACTTGCCTCTGTCGTGATTTCTACTTGCTTTGTGCCATGGCGAAGATGAGCTGCTAAGGAACACCGTGCATGCAAACTATTACAGCAATGCGAACACCGTTATGTGAGTCATGTGAATGTGACACATATGAGGGAGACACACCACTAGGACAACACAACACATACTCACCAGGGCCCCTAACTCATCGTCAACACTGATGTCAACAGGAGATACAGTGGAATGCACACACAACACCCATCCTGGGTCATTGGCAAGCAGCCCACAGGTACAGGATGAAAATTACTGTTGGATGTGTGGACACACGGAGCACATCTCAAAGTGTAGGGCTGTTTTATTAAATATTCACATTGTGAGAATTCTCCATCTAATGCACGTTAACCTCACGTGACAGTGATCAGAAAATTAAACATGTGGTGAACGATGAAAGTCCAGGGGTGTGTGGCACATCATTGGTTGGGACAACGAATACTTGCACTCTGGAACAAGGATCTATGTCTTGGGGTTCAGACAGCACCACACAGCATCCAAAGTGCCCTGTGAAGGACAGACAGAAAACACACTCAAAAACACAGATTTACAGCAAACAACAACAATATACATGCCCAAAACAAAATAATAACTACCCAGACACAACCTAACAATTAGGTAAACACTGGGAGTACAGACTACCAGAAAGGACACATCACAGCAAGCATACTGACAAGAAGCATATAGCCACACTCAATCAGCACCAGTGCACCACCAACATAGGTCATGCCGACACAATACTTTGACAACACATACCTGTATACTGACATTCATGAGAAGAAGTTATGGATCAGCTGGCTCCGAACATCAGCATCACCCTCATCATCACTGGCATCATGCCCCAGACCAGAATCCTCCATGGCTGGCGGAGGTTGGCCATCGTCATCCAGGATGAGAGGCAACCGCTTCCGCACTACCAGGTTGTGTAGCATGCAGCACACAATGATGATCCTGCACACCTTCGCAGGTGCATATGGGAGGGTCCTGTCTTGTCCAGGCATCGGAATCTGCTTTTCAGGAGGCCAAATGTCCGCTCAATCACTCTCCTGGTACGACCATGTGCCTCATTGTAGCGCATCTCCGCTGGTGTCACAGGGTTCCTGAGGGGTGTCAGCAACCATGGCATGTTGGGGTATCCGGAGTCACCTACAGGGCGACAATTGCACATTAGTTGAGCGTGAAAATAGTGTGCAAATCAACTTTAGCAAACACGCAGAATGCTAAGCAGTCAGTACACACCGACAAGCCAGGAATGCTGGTACTGCATCTGTGCCATCATCATTGGGATGCGACTACTCCTCATTATGTAGGTGTCGTGCGCGGAGCCCGGGAACCTTACACACACATTGGAAATGGTCATGTCGGCAAAACAAACCACAAGAACATTTATAGAGTGGAAATGCTTCCTGTTCCGGTACGTCTGCTCATGTGCCTGCGGTGGTACCAAAGCCACAAGTGTCCCATCGATAGAGCCAAAGACACGCGGCATCCTGCCCAGGAGCAGAAGTTCCCCTTGATGTCAGCTAGTTGTTGTGCTTTGGGGAAATGAATGTACTGGTCCTGGAAATGCAACATTGCCGTCAACACATCCCAAAGCACACGGCTGAACATAGTCGGTGACATCCCACCTGGTGAAGCCATGGTCTCCAGGTCTGGGAACGGTCTGTGAACATTTGGTCTCCTGCAGTACATAGGAGAGCAAAGACAGTTTGTCATTCCCCCATCTATGTGCCAGTGTACATGACAAATAGCACATGATACCACATTACAGGACACAGGAACATGATGTGTGTGCTGTTGGGTATGGACACACATATCAGATATATGCCCATCATCTGACATCTCAGCTCTGCAGGGCCATACAGCAAGGTCCCTGTTGTGCTGTGAGCAATCAATGGGCCCCGTCAAAGTACATCAGTACGAGTGTCACATACCAGACACACACCAC
The DNA here is from genome assembly GCF_964204655.1 of Triturus cristatus. Taxonomy (NCBI): domain Eukaryota; kingdom Metazoa; phylum Chordata; class Amphibia; order Caudata; family Salamandridae; genus Triturus; species Triturus cristatus. The sequence goes on from NC_140586.1 coordinate 258,221,248, forward strand.
AGTGACTAGTGAGAACAGATGTCTACCCCACATCACAGGTTCCTGACAGACACACAGGAACCTTGTGTCGCAACATGGACACCATCATGATGTGGCGTACCATGTGCACAACACAATGCACACATGACACACACATGAAGTGCCCTCTGATTTCATGCCAGCTCACACATGGATGTCTGTGACACACAGATGCAACATCCACTCACATTGACAATAGACTGGGATGTTGTGAACATTTGACATTGAGCACATGAAATCTGAGTCATCTCTGCATGGCAATGCACACATACTGTGGATGAACATCACATATGTGGCACTGTGACCCCCTGTGAGGCACCCACCATTCCACTGAAGAGTCAGGGTGTATGCCACATGAAATACACAATGTACACCGGGAACTGTGTACATGCCTCATGCACTGAAATGTTCTGTCGTGAAAAACAGTGGTTATGTGTCCAGCCAACAATTGGATCTGTCCCCATGACAACCTGCCCTGCCTGGGAGTGGGTGCCACTAAGTGAAACATACAAATTCACATGTTTACCCACATACACACACAGGTAATGCAGCCTGACATGCACTTTGAGTTACTGTGTTACAGAGTGCATTGTTGTTGTGCCCATGGGTCAATGGAAAGCTATGGTGTGTTTCACACCTTAAACAGTTACTTCTATGGTGACTGACGCAGGTGACCAATGCGAAAGATGCGTTGAACACCTAGGGAAGGAGCCGCACGTACGCCTTGCACGCACGCCTTGCACAATGTCACCAATGTGGACTGACACGGGTGGACCGATCCGCACGCACGCCTTGCACACATGGCTTGCACAATGTCACCAATGTGGACTGACGCCGGTGGACCGAGCCCCACGCATGCCTTGCACAATGTCACCAATGTGGACTGACGTGGGTGGACCGAGCTGCACACATGCCTTGCACGCATGCCTTGCACAATGTCACCAATGTGGTCTGACGCGGGTGGACCGAGCTGCACACACGCCTTGCACGCACGCATTGCACAATGTCACCAATGTGGACTGACGCGGGTGGACTGAGCCGCACGCACGCCTTGCACACACACCTCGCACAATGTCTTCAATAGGAACAGACGTGGATTTGAGCTTGGTACGAATCGGTTTCTTGAAAATCCGTTGGCTGCCTGCAACAATGTTTCAGAGTCGTCAATGTAATGCTTTTGAATATTTCAAACGATGCGGAAGGTGTGTACGAGGTGTGCAATGCGATGGATTGGCAAGATTCATAGGATGCAAACGTGTCGGACCTATCGCTTTTGACACATGGGACGGAATCTGCCTCTGCAGTACAGATATAAGTCTGTCTGTTCACCTGTGACCTCACTTGCCTGCACTACATGCTCCCGATTGACATCTCTGCTACCACTGCTGCTGTCTCTGCATCCTCTGGCTCCAAGAATGGCACGTACTGTGTAGAGGGCCCCAGCCTTCACAGAGGAGGAGAACAAGGCCCTGCTAGACAGACTCCTTCCACAGTACAGCAAGCTATATGGGACACCAGGGAAGCAGGTGAGTGTGCACTTCACATCCCTTATTCATTGTGTATGTTGTCTGACTGGCACCAATGAAATTGGGTTCAACAGTGTCTAGCATGCTCACTGAGTAGTTCATACCCCCAAGGTGTGTAGGTCCCTGTAGTGGACAGGTACTGTGCATGAAAACTGCATTTTCACACGGTTGTAATACTCAGGCAATGTTTCCCTGAAGAAAATTCAGGACAACTGTCAATCACCATATCTGCACTACCTGTGTCCATCATATTCCCTTGTGAGAAAGACATGTATATCCAACTGTGTGATGCGCAAGCATGTGGCTTGTGTGGTAACGGACTTTTTCTACCCTTGTCATCCTCACAGGTTGATGCCTACCAGAAGCAGGAGATCTGGCTGACCATTGCCCAGGCTGTTCGTGCTGTGGGGGGCCACAGACGCCGCATCCACAACTGCCAGAAGAGGTGGCAGGACCTTCATGGCTGGACCCAGAGGATTGCCAGAGTCCGGCTGAAGCTGCCCCCTCCTCGCCGAAGGGGCGGACGATGTACACTGACTCCCCACATGCTCAGGATTCTGGTGGTGGTCTTCCCGGACCTGGATGGGCAGTTAAAGGCCAGACAGCAGCAAGGAGGGGGTAAGTGCATGCATTCTCTGTGTCCAATGTATCACATGGCCTTTGCACGCCCACATCCTGGTTATACTTCCACAGATCTCCTGTCTGCTTGCACAGGAGTCATGTGGCAAAACTACGTCATGTCCCATCCTCAGCTGATACACAAGTGTGCCCCTTTAATGCTGTGACTTGTGTAACTTGGGTTGTGTGTCCCTGCTGTTGTACAAACCTAACGTTGTGAACAGCATCTGCGACCAGTGCATTGTTTTGTCTTCATGAGTGATGCACATGATTTCCATGTGTCTGCCCATTGCCTGAAAAAAAGACAAGTACTCTTTGTGGGCAATTGATATGTGTTCCAATTGATGTTTTAGCACACCATATGTGTCAGGGGTATTTGACACACAGCCATGTATCAGCAACGAGAATTAATGGGCCTCAGAAAAATGTACATCATGTGTTTCACACATGCATGGACACATGCCTGGTGTCCAGGGTAATCCCATTTTGCATATGTTCCTGGACAGGTATCCCTACTCCGGACATGAAGTACACTCTGTTCTTCTACTCCTGTGTGTCAGCCGAACATTAGTGCATTGTGAAGTGTGCTATATGGTGTCTGCATCGGTGTCATTGTGAAGTGGTCTAGCCTCTTAGACTCCTGTGGTGTTGGTCATTTTGGTTTGTGCAGCTAGCTGGGGTGTGGGAAATGGATCATCACAATGGGTTCATGCATAGGTGTCGAATCACTTGACGGTGCATTATGTTGTATAGTACATCACAGTGCAGGCAGTCTCAAATCATTGCCATCATGCTGTGATGTCATCATGCTTACAGATTGGTGCTTCCAGTCAGTCATCTATTGCATTTTTATTACGTGTGATCATCAGATGCCTGAAGATGTGGTTAGCACTGGGTGTCCCTGTGCACTTGAAATCTGCAGGGCTTAAACTCTCATACATTTTAATGGTTGTGACACAGTGCAGAGTGTTTAATTTTGGCTGCACTATCCCTGAGACTGAAGCCAGTGCTGGCTGCTTAGCCATACTGGGCCGTAGCATGGTATCCCACTTGCTGATCTGTATCCCGCAGTGATGTCAGTTGTACAGCATGCACTCTATTGTGGTATTGACCATCAAGACATGTGCACATCATGGTGTCTTGGGAGTGAAGCCTATCCATTTTACTGACAATGATTTTTGCCATCCCTTCTCATGACACATGTACTGAGTCAGTGGCAGGAGATGGCATGTGTTAGTCCAGGCAGATTTAAATCACAAGTCCTGCAGTTCAGAGATATGTCTATGTGGTGCTTGTGCACACATATGAGAAGTGGCAGACAACATGTCCCAGGCAGGTGGGTCCATGGAGGGGCAGGATCTGTGGGGCATGGTTGACTTGCAGACTGACAGGTGTCATTTCCAAATGATGTCTCCACTGTTCACAATATCTGGCACTTGATGCTAAGCCGTACTCTGTGATGTGCTGTACTGACTGTAATGTGTCAGGTGAAACAGGTGACTGATGTGGATCTGTTTATCCCGACTGATTGCAGATACATCGACGGCTACTGGAGGAGACAGCTCCATGGACCAAGAGGAGCCGCAGAGCCAGACTGGGTCAGCTTTAGAGGAGTTGGAGGGACCCAGTGGCACAGAGGGTGAGGGGAGCCACACAGAGGAGACCTAAGCTACAAACACCTCTGCTGAGGAACACAGCATCTCCAGAGAGAACTCCCTTGTGGAGGCGGGTGTCAGCAGACCCCAGACAACACCTAGCGAGTCTGTCTCTGCCACCACCTCCATCTCCACCCTCCCATCTGCCGCCATCCCAGATGTCCGTGGAGGCCCCAGTGTGAGGGAAAATGCCTCCTTTGGTCCAGGTACCGCACCCTCTGCCCCTGTCTCCCCTGTTGCCCTCAGTGTGGAGTCTGTGGACGTACTGAACCAGATCCATGTAGGGCAGACAGCGATGCTAAGTGTCCTTCATTCCCACACCACTCTGTTGACTCAACTGGTGTCCTTCATGGAGGGCATCTCATCCAACCTGTCTGCCCTACATCGGATCATTCAGTCCATGGCCTCCACACAGACGGCAGCAGTGTCCCTCCTCCAACAGTCCCTCACACCTCCTACCTCTGCACCACCCACAGTCCCCACTACCCTACCTGACCAACGCACACACACACTGGCACCAGCATGCACCACAACAGACACAGGCAGCACACAATCACGCAAGTCCAAAACAAAATCCACAGGCATGCACACTCCAGGGACTGATGGCACACACACAGGGGATGGGTCACAGACGCACAAACAGGCATCCACAAGCACTCCGTAGACCTCAGATGCCTCTCCCTCCAAAAGCACTTCCCCTGCCTCACCTGCCAAGCAGCTCTTCCTCTGTGACCTTGGCCTCTTCCCCACCGATCCTTCTGCTCAGATGCACATGGGGAAGAGGATGTCACCACGCACAGGGGGGAGTGCCCCTGCCACACAGCCACCCTCCCCCAGGCGCCCAGACACTGAGACCCCCATCCGCAAGTCCCCCCGGAGCAGGAGACCCCCCCAATCCCGCAGGTCAAAGTCACATTCTCCTTCTTGCAGCCCCCAGGCCATCACTCCACAGGTCCCCCGCCACACCCTGCCCCTGCTTCCCGAACACACCAATACCGCATCCCCAAAATGATTAGGCAATCCGCTCCTACCACATGCACTTCCACCCCCACCTCACATGCTCAGCCTGTTCCTACCACTGATGTGGGGATCGTTTCACCCCCTCTGTCCTGGCAACCTCACCTGAGCCCCATGACACTCCCTTGGAGTTTTGCACTGCAGTGGAGGCCCCTTCCCAACCATCTGACCTGCCCACTGAAGTGGTGCCGGTAACAACCCCGTCTGACTTGGGCGCTGCATTGATGTCAGCACACACCACATTGGACTTGGGCCCTGCCGTGGTGATGGCGCCCACAGTGTCAGACGCCTCCACTGCAGTTGCCAGTGACACTCCTGCACCCACCAGCCCTCCCCTGCCCCATTCCGCTGTTCCCTGATCCTGTCCCTGCAGTGCCTGGACTGCCCCTGTGCATGCCCCTCCAAGGGGAGATTTCCCCTGCCCGTAGCAGTGCAGGCAAGTAATGGGTGACAACTTGTCACATTTCACCCTGTGAGAACTTCTAACATGGACTGGTCATTGGCATTTTGATATTGTGGACTTAACAGTTTCAATGTGTTATGTGCCTAATAAAGCCAATTTTTGTTATTCAGTGGTGTTGCTTCAAATGTACATGATGTTGATGATGGGCGTCATGGACTTGCTGTTGTACCGGTGTTTTAAAGGTATAACAGAATGAGTTGTTGATGTGATGTACTACATGTGGTCTATGGGTTATGTGTACTTTTCTGCTATGTATCCATGGCATCCTTAGCTGCAATTTCAGGGTGTAATGATGGCAAAATGTTTTGACCAGGATTTTATCTTTGTGTTTGCTACTTGACATCTTTGGCATACACTGTTGCACATAGGTTGTGCCTACATTTAGGCACATGGAAAGATACCCTGACTTGGAAAATCTCCACTGGACAGGCATGTTTGTGCATCCATGTTACACAAGTCATCTGTGTCATCGGTCCAACTTGGCCTACATGTGTATTGCATATGTGCAGATGACTGAGGGAGGACTCCCGTACACAAGCTTCTGTGACCATTGCTTTTCTTGAGTTGTAATAGTTGGATCACTGGGCAAGTCTTGTGCTGGCATGACAGGAGCCTGCACAGACAAAATGTGACACAGCTGACCTTCCCCAGGAGTGAAGTCCCTTCATGGCATTGTGTCATTCCATGACATTGCCTGGGCACATGGTGTGTGTTGTGTGAGCATGTCTGTGTGTGTTCACTTCCCTTTTCTGGATGCAGCCTGTGTTCCAGACAGATGTACCTGTTTTGTGGACTTGCTGACTCGGTCTGTGTTCATATAACTTCTTTGCCCTGCCTTTTCTGGGATGTAGGTGCATGACACGCTACTGGTAATTGGGCTGTCATCCCTGACTGTTTCATTAGTAAATTCCAGGGTTGTTGTCCTACGCACGTGGGACACATTCTGGATTACCATTGGCACTTATGTGTTAGCAACATTATGTTGTTTTCCCTATGTGGTATGTGTCATTGACAAGCTCACTTGTGTGTGTGTGTGTGTGACTACTCCCTATCATCAGGGTCATTGCTGCTATGTTGGAAGGTGTCGACATTTGTGCGTTGTGGCTATCCTGTGGTTCAACATTGGTGTAGGTGTCTGGCAGGGTTCGGAATGACTTGTGTAGTTTTCACATAATGTCGATGTGCCGCATGCTGTGCAGTGTGGCAGACCTTCACAGGTGTTGTTGTCAGCCCATGTGAGAGGATTTGTGGGTACCTTTGATCCCCCTCTTGGATTGTCATGTGTGCATGACCAATATCACCGGTCCCTGTGTGCCTAGCTGATGCACATTCTTGCAGATCAAGGTGTGTGGTGTTGTTGTTGGCAAAATGGGAGTTGTTTCATGTCTAGGCCTATAACTACTTTTTGCCCATTGTTTACAGGCCATGGCCAGTGATTTGTGTTTATGGAGGTGTGATATGAGTTTGTGGTCCCGGACACATGACCCAGGACGCACATCTGACTGTGGTATGCAGTATGGGGAAAACCTAGCTTTATCATCACAGTGGGATTGGCGTACAGGCTAATGTCACCACAAATATAGGGGACTAAAGGGTAGTGCTGTGTTGGGTCTGTCTCTTGCTATGTTGGTAGCTGTTCCACCCACCTTGTGTCACATGAATCCTTTGGGATCCCGCTTACCTGACAATGCCTGCTTGCCCCCCCAGGTGTGCCCAGTCAAAGACTTACTTTTGTATGGCAAAGTGAACACATGTGTGTCATTGTAGTTCAGCCCACCATCATGTGTTGTGCAGTAGCCTGGGGAGACTGTGACACACACACGTGTTGTGTATGATATGCAGTGAGTGGCTGCCTGTCTGTGTTTGTGCATCTGTGCCTCTGCATTGGTGTGGCTTTTGCGTTCCAATGGGGGGGATGTTGTTTGTGTGATTGTCCCTATTGTCCAAGCGTCTTGTAGGTCATCATCCTGCACATTGATCATGTTTTGTATGTCCCATTGCTGTCATGGTATGTGACTTTGTCATCTAACATCTACAGTCTCCATAGGATTCCGCAGTTTGTGTGTCTGTTTGTAGACATATGTCTATGCATCTTGATGCTCCATTTTCACACAGTCTAATTGTACACTGTTGGCATTGTCAGGGGTCATGGCCAATGCTTGTCTGCACATGGCAGAGGGGGTTCTTGTGATACACAGCATTCTTTGCCTCTCATGTCTATGTTTGTAAGTGGCACAACCACCACATTGCCAAAACATTGGTTGTGGTGTTGGGTGCAGTAGTCACAAATGCTGGTCTGGTGATACAGCCCCCTATGAGTTGTGGGGAGTGGTGCACAGCATACAGCCCCCTATGAGTGGGGAGGGTAGTGGTACAGGACATACATCCCCCTATGAGTGGGGAGGGTAGTGGTGCAGAGCATTCATCCCCCTATGAGTGGGGAGGGTAGTGGTACAGGGCATACATCCCATTATGAGGGGGGAGGGTAGTGGTGCAGGGCATACATCCACCTATGAGTTATGGGGAGTGGTACAGGGCATACATCCCCCTATGAGTGGGGAGGGTAGTGGTACAGGGCATACATCCTCCTATGAGCTGTGGGGAGGGTAGTGGTGCAGGGCATACATCCCCTTATGAGTTGTGGAGAGTGGTGCAGGGCATACATCCCCCTATGAGTTGTGGGGACGGTAGTGGTGCAGGGCATACAACCCCCTATGAGTGGGGAGGGTAGTGGTGATGGGCATACATCCCCCTATGAGTTGTGGGGAGTGGTGCAGGGCATACAGCCCCCTATGTGTTGTGGAGAGTGGTGCAGGTCATACAGCCCCATATGAGTGGGGAGGGTAGTGGTACAGGGCATACATCCCCCTATGAGGGTAGTGGTGCAGGGCATACAGCCCCCTATGAGTTGTGGGGAGTGGTGAAGGGCATACAGCCCCCTATGAGTGGGGGGTAGTGGTGCAGGGCATACATCTCCCTATGAGTTGTGGGGAGGGTAGTGGTGCAGGGCATACAACTCCCTATGAGTGGGGAGGGTAGTGGTACAGGGCATACATCCCCCTATGAGGGGGGAGGGTAGTGGTGCAGGGCATAAAGCCCCCTATGAGATGTGGGGAGTGGTGCAGGGCGTACAGCCCCTATGAGTGGGGAGGGTAGTGGTGCAGGGCATACATCCCCCTATGAGTTGTGGGGAGGGTAGTGGTACAGGACATACATCCCCCTATGAGTGGGGAGGGTAGTGGTGCAGGGCATACATCCCCCTATGAGCTGTAGGGAGTGGTGCAGGGCATACATCCCCCTATGAGTGCGGAGGGTAGTGGTGCAGGGCATACATCCCCCTATGAGTTGTGGGGAGTGGTGCAGAGCATACAGCCCCCTATGAGTGGGGAGGGTAGTGGTACAGGGCATACATCCCCCTATGAGTGGGGAGGGTAGTGGTGCAGGGCATACATCCCCCTATGAGTTGTGGGGAGTGGTGCAGAGCATACAGCCCCCTATGAGTGGGGAGGGTAGTGGTACAGGGCATACATCCCCTATGAGTGGGGAGGGTAGTGGTGCAGGGCATACATCCCCCTATGAGTTGTGGGGAGTGGTGCAGGACATACATCCCCCTATGAGTGGGGAGGGCAGTGGTACAGAGCATACATCCCCCTAAGAGTGCGGAGGGTAGTGGTGCAGGGCATACATGCCCCTATGAGTTGTGGGGAGTGGTGCAGAGCATACAGCCCCCTATGAGTGGGGAGGGTAGTGGTACAGGGCATACATCCCCCTATGAGTGGGGAGGGGAGTGGTGCCGGGCATACAGCCCCCTATGAGTTGTGGGGAGTGGTGCAGGGCATACAACCCCCTATGAGTGGGGAGGATGTATGTCGTTACAACGCACACTTTTACAACGCATGCACTTACAACGCATTTTTTACAACGCAAAATCCATTACAACGCATTGCATTACAACGCATGACACTACAACGCATTTCTAAAAACTACCTTTACAACGCATTCCATTACAACGCCTACTACCTTTACAACGCATACCATTACAACGCATAATATTAAATTGCATTTAAGGTAAGTATTAGATAGTATAGGGGTAAACATTACTATTCTAACTCCAGGGGGTGCAACAGTAGGGTAAGTGTTGGATAGTATAGGGGTAAAAATTACTATTCTAACTCCAGGGGGTGCAACAGTAGGGTAAGTGTTGGATAGTATAGGGGTAAAAATTGCTATTCTAACTCCAGGGGTTGCAACAGTAGGGTAAGTGTTGGATAGTATAGGGGTAAGAATTACTATTCTAACTCCAGGGGGTGCAACAGTAGGATAAGTGTTGGATAGTATAGGGGTAAAAATTACTATTCTAACTCCAGGGGGTGCAACAGTAGGGTAAGTGTTGGATAGTATAGGGGTAAAAATTGCTATTCTAACTCCAGGGGGTGCAACAGTAGGGTAAGTGTTGGATAGTATAGGGGTAAAAATTACTATTCTAACTCCAGGGGGTGCAACAGTAGGGTAAGTGTTGGATAGTATAGGGGTAAAAATTACTATTCTAACTCCAGGGGGTGCAACAGTAGGGTAAGTGTTGGATAGTATAGGGGTAAAAATTACTATTCTAACTCCAGGGGGTGCAACAGTAGGATAAGTGTTGGATAGTATAGGGGTAAAAATTACTATTCTAACTCCAGGGGGTGCAACAGTAGGGTAAGTGTTGGATAGTATAGGGGTAAAAATTACTATTCTAACTCCAGGGGGTGCAACAGTAGGGTAAGTGTTGGATAGTATAGGGGTAAAAATTACTATTCTAACTCCAGGGGGTGCAACAGTAGGGTAAGTGTTGGATAGTATAGGGGTAAAAATTACTATTCTAACTCCAGGGGGTGCAACAGTAGGGTAAGTGTTGGATAGTCTAGTGTAATATTATGCGTTGTAATGGTATGCGTTGTAAAGGTAGTATGCGTTGTAATGGAATGCGTTGTAAAGGTAGTTTTAAAAAATGCGTTGTAGTGTCATGCGTTTTAATGGAATGCGTTGTAATGGATTTTGCGTTGTAAAAAATGCGTTGTAAGTGTAGTGCGTTGTAAAAGTTGCGTTGTAAAGGTTGTTCCCCGAGTGGGGAGGGTAGTGGTGCAGGGCATACATCCCCCTATGAGTTGTGGGTAGTGGTGCAGGGCATACATCCCCCTATGAGTTGTGGGGAGTGGTGCAGGGCATACAGCCCCCTATGAGTGGGGAGGGTAGTGATACAGGGCATACATCCCCCTATGAGTGGGGAGGGGAGTGGTGATGGGCCCCCCCCTAGGTTTGGTGACTGCTGGTAGTGGGGACCATGCTACCCCTGTGGTTTTGCTGTTGCTGGTGTACGGGATTTGAACCCCCATGTGTGTGTAGCATTTCGCGTGTTCGTGACGTTTGTTTGTGGGGGTGTCTGACTGACCGTCTGCGTTGTAGGCGTCTGTTCCTGATCCGGTCATAGATGTACAGTACTGGGATGACCTGCGTGATGGGATTCATCGTTGGTTCATCTCGTACTTGCTGCTCGTTGTTCCATCTCGTACACGTTGTGAATTGTTCCGTCTAATAGCCGTGGATCGTGTTGTGGCGCGAATCGGAGCTGATATGCAGCTCTCCCTGATGCTGTGACGTGCTGCTAGTGGCGACCCGTCCGGCGCAAATGATCTGCGCATCGTACTTGTCCAGCCAGAATCTGCTGTGGGAACTGCTTCTGGGCGACTCAAATCGGCGTTCGGAGGTACGGCTTGTACGGGAAATGCTGCTGGAATCGAAGCCTACGTGTCGGACGGAATTGTGCCAGTTATGCGCATCGTACTTCATTGCCCTGATGGACCGGCTCCCGGGACGTGTCAGTCGCAAGGTAAGGCTACGAACAGCTTTCGTCGGGCTGTCCGACCCGGATCTGAATCGACCCCTAAGCCTTGTCCACCTGTTTAGATCCATTGCACGACCCAACAGACCACTCTACTCAGTCAAGCAAAATCTACTGCTTAGCCCTACAATCAGATGCTCTTTCAGACGATCGCAAAATTTCCCAATTCCCTTCAAATTCTCCTGTTTCTGTTCTAGGCAGAACCTTCTCAAATGTACAAAATCTCTGAACAACACAGTTTTTAGATCATGCCACCAAGGCGTCAACAGAGAGTACATTAATTACAATCACTAGCCTTTACGTCTCAGAGGCCAATTACGATGTCGGTCGAAAAGCATTCCGACCGAATCGGTCTCGGAATGGTTTCCAACCGAATCGGAATCGGAGAGTCCAACCTACCGATTACAATGCTTCCAAATGCCTTTTGGTCGGACTCCCATTGACTTCAATGGGAGCCTGTGTTCCGACCACCAACACAGGTTCCCATTGAAAAAAGGGGTGGTTGCGGAAAATTGTGCACCCTGTGGCAGGCACCCCATGGTGCCTGGCAAACTGTGCATTTTTAGAAAGGGGGGACCCATGGGTACGATCACGGGCCCCATTCAGAGCCCCCTGGCTGAAGGGGGCCTGCTATGATCCCCCAAAGTCAGATTCTGGCAGCCTATCCGTGTCAGAACAACTGATTTGGAAAGGCTTTCCGAATCAGACATTGTGATCGTTCGGTCAGAAACGCGGTCAAAAGGCCTGTACGAGTTGGCTCAGACCGACTCGGTTCCTCCAACTGCCGTTCGGAACCGAGTCAGAAAGTCCAAACCCTTTCCGATTATTGTAATCGGTCAGTCGGAAAGCTTTCTGAATTGGTCAGAAAGACGGGTTCCGAATCAGATTTGGATGAACCGAATCCCATTCGGAGGATTTCCGACCCACATTGTAATTGACCCCTTTGTGTATGCTAAGACGTCTTGCATTGTATTGTGTGATTTAGTACCATTCTAAAGAATTTAATAGAAATTACCTAATTAAATAAGGCTTGAGAAAACAGACTGCTTTGTAGAGGTATCAGGGCTGGAATTATTTCATCATAGGTCTCAAGTATAGACGGGTGGGCTTCTTCACAGCAAGATGGAAAAATTCTTGCAAGCCACAATATGAATACCTTACATCTATGTATGCTTGTAGTTTGTCAGTGTTTGAAGCATTGGCATACATTCCTGCTCCATGAATGTATAAGCAATGCAGTTATTATATATAAAATACTTCTATCGCAATCAAATTTATACAGTGGAAAATGTGTGGACATGAAGTTATAAACTATGCCCCTAGAACCAAAGACAAGATGAAGCCACCACCAATTATAGCATTCCAGGATCTCTATCTCGCATGCCAGTTGAAGGAAACAATTGCATGGGCCATGGGATACCTATAGAAGCATCGGTCTATCATATGACAACTCATTCCTGAAACATTGCTGGCTTAAATACAAATTTGATAATCCTGATATGGGTTGAATCACAAATAGATACTGACCTCACCCTAGAAAACGTTTCTGAATTCACAGGTTGAGCAATAAAATCCTCAAAAGTGAAACCTATAGGGGAAGGTGTCTAACAACTTGGATCTCAGTAAAAATTAGTCTGCTAAGCACAGCGGTTTCTTGTTCCAAATGTACCAACAAACAACCTACATGTTAGATTAGCAAGTGTAAATTGCCCAAACACATCATTGATTGCGTGAACATCTATATTCCAGCGGGTCGCATTTCGGGTGGTCACCAATAAGTGAGAATTTTGGAAGGCCTGACAAATGACATAACATTAAATGCAAATCCAATGAACTAACATTCACTGAATATATATATTTGGTGATTTTAATACTGCACTGCCCACATGAATTTGGGAAGAGGTCATCAATGAGAGGGAATATATGCGGGGCCGGACGGAGAACACAAAGCAGCCCTGGCAATTCTATCCCACACAAGGGGGGGGGCGGGGGGGGGGAGGTCGAGGGTGCTAGTATGAAGCCATGCTGCTTAACTAAACCACCCCCCCAGCTCTGCTGCTTTCGGTACTGGGGGCCGGCTTTGCAGCACTGTAGAAGTTCTATGGTGAAAGCAGCACTGTCGCAAGTCCTTTTAGTGATACCTCAAAATGTCATCATGACAAGATTAGTGATGCAAAATCAATCCCTACTCTGACAATCCTTCGCCCCAAGACAGAGAGAGTGAACATGAAAAAGCCCATGGGCCCAGACTTTAACCCAGTGGATGTAGTCTGTTAACGACCTCCACAGCTGCATCTTGGCGTGCCGGGTATCCTAGTCCCCTGCACAAGAAGGATGATGAATGGACCCAGCCAAACTACAGGTCAGAATCTCTTTCACTTGGTGTTTTGAAAAATATTTGGCTGAGCTTTGCTTCCCAGGCTGCAGAGCCGGGTTCACATCACGCTATCCTCACCGATACACAAGCTAGCATTCGTAAGGGAACACAGCCGGTTGATCATGCAATTTGGCTGCATGCGATTTAAATTAAATACACCAACATAAAGAAAGACCCCTTATATATGTCTTTTATCGATCTAAAATCGACATTTGACTTAGTCGATAGATCCAAACCATGGCATGGATCTGGCAAAGCATTACTGTAGTCAGTGAAAGGCCTACGCATGGAAACTAATGCTTGTGTTTGTTACTGTGCATCTGGAGACTGTAGTAACACCTTCTCAATCCCCTAAGGCACATGGCTAGGGTTTCTTAGCTCTGTCTTTATTTAGCATCTTTCTTAATGATTTTAAAAGGCACTGAGATAAAGGCATCCTTGGTGTACCTAAACTGTGCAAAAAGACAATACCAGTACTTCTCTTTGCAGATGAAGCCGTTGTGTTTATACAGACACAGAACGCTAGCCATAAGTATTTTGTGTGAATTTTAAAATTATTTTAAAGAGACAGATCTGATCATTAATTCTGCCAAAACCAGTCTAATGGTACTGAGGCCAGCCTCATGCTTCAGATGGCACCCCATGGTAAATGGTCAACACCTCAGGTCCGTATTAGCTTCGAATGTCTTGGCATACGCTTCAATCACAAAGTAGACTGGCATGCTCACCATAGAAATGGTTGTGATTGTACTAAAACAAACTAATGCTGTATGGAGGCTTAAACTCAAAATTAGGCGCCAATCTCTTAGGGCATGATTACTAGTTTAGGTGTTACTTAACGCACCCGACGAATAACGATACCACAGGGTGTGCTATTTATCAGGTGCGATACATGACACTTATTATGAGTTTTTGGGGAATAACATGCAGATTTTGGGTGTTTAGCACACGAAAATCCCCATGAAACGGTCAATACCATATCCTTTTCCCCTGTTAAATGTTGGCAGCTTTGGCCTGCCTAATTTTAACAAAGGTTGAGCTATTTAATGCATCCAATAATTATTGAATGCATTAAATTCCTTCAAACTCGTAATTCCAACCCATGTGTGAACAGGGATTTACTCATGGGTCGGATATTAACCGACCCCCTTGTAAACAGGCCCTTAGTGTAATGATACGAGTTGACATGCAGGAAGCTGTAGCAACTATGGTGCTGAACCTTGGGGTTACACTAAAACCAGGGATTACAAATAATCAAAAGTGGATTATTAGGGTCTTCACTAAAGTGGGCTCTGGTACTCCATTTGCACCCTGTACATCAATACATGCATCACACTTCTCTCTGACGTCATTGCACTGAAATCACTGTTGCACTGGCTACGACTGACTAGCAACCCCTATGGGGAAATATATCTAAACTTTATAGCAGAAGTATTTCCCCAGGGTAACGTGGTTGACTGTCATTGGACAGCACATGGTAAAAAACACACCCTTACAGACCCAGGGTTCAGACATTTGTAGAAGCTAAAATCATTCTGGGTGTGAACACAATAGATAAAGAAGCAAGTGGTCACACAACTTCAAAATCATGAACCCGTACTCCAAGTCAGCTACGTTGGCCTCAAGTAATGTTTTAATAAAACGACGACATGGGTTTGAGCACTATTTTGATTGTATCCAGCCTCTGCCTCGTTGCACCTTATATTTTAAATTTAGATAAGGCACCTTCCAACTGCAGATTATTTGTCAATGTGGAACAGAGGTCCCATGGGATTTAAATTTTGAAATTACAAAAAGGTAGATGAGGCACAACAATGCACTTTAAGAATTTCTGCACAAAGATAAGTTCTGCCCATCCTAAATGGCTTGTTCTGCTGTTTAAAAATTTCCATATAAAACCAAACATGAATGTACTGACCTGTGTTATAGAACAGACAATTCTGCACTATTCATCCCTGGGACGAGTGGTTCATTCTGAGACTATTGTGGACGAAGCTCATGCAACTAACATGTACTATGAGTATAGACACTGTTTTACCTGTGTGTACTTCATTATAAATACCAAAGCTTTTAAACTTAAAAGATAATTCATGTATGTATTTTAACCCTTTTGCTGCTAGGCCTTTTCACCCGTGTACTAAGCCTTTTTTGGCTATTTAGGGTAGTTCGCGCTTAGGCCCCTGTAACTTTTTGTCCACATAAGGTATTCACGCCAAAATTGTGTCCTTTTCTTTCAAGACCCTGAGGATTCTAAAGATATCCAGGGTTAGTGGATTCTCCTGGAGGGGACCTAGAAATTAGCCAAATAAGAGCAACAGTTTGTTTTTTTTGGAGGAAATATGGAAGCAAAGTGCTGCAGAAGGAAGCATCTGTTTTTCCCCCTGCAAATGGTATCAACAAAGGGTTAATGGTGCTGAAATCACCATCTTCCCAGAACTTTGTCAGAAACCCAACATTTTCTACACAGTTTTGGCATTTTACAATTATTTGTGCTTTCAACCTCCTTCCAGTTAGTGGTAGAAATGGGAATAAAAGCAATAATGGATCCTGGAAAGCTATACAGTTCTGGAAATTAGACAATTTCTTGAATTGGGCAAGGGGTCATTTATGTAGATCCTTCAAGGTTTTCCTATAGGCACTGACAGTTGAATCATGTGTGCCAAAGTTTTCATCTGTAACTTCTTTTAAGTGTGGCAGATTGTTTAAAGCAATATACTGTTACGTTTGCTGGACTCTTCTAGTTGTGGTGATATATAGGACTTGTAGGTTCACCAAGAACCCGAGGTAACCAGAGCCAATAACTGAACTGTGCCTTGCAATGGGTTTTCATCGTATACCGACAATTCATTTGTTAAAATATAAAGACTGAAAAATAGGTTTCAAGGACACCTATGTATTTACGGAATAAGAACAAAATATAGAGTTTAGAAGCAGTAGGTATTTGCACATCTCGAAAATTGTGGGTACCCATACTAGCATGTGAACTAGAGGACAGTTTCCACAGTGACTTTTTTTTACACAGTGTCTTACATTTGGAAGGCAGAAATGCATAGAATGTTAATTGGCAGTAACACTTCTACAATGCTGTGTTCCCCTAAGTCTCCTGATGAACATAGTACCTCATTTGTGTGGGTAGATCTAATGCTGGCGACAGGAAATGGCACTAAATGCAACATGGACCTATCACATCTTTCCTGCATTCATACAGGTCTCCCAATAAAAATGGTACCTCACTTGTGTGGGCAGACATACTGCCTGTGACAGGAAATGGCCCAAAATGTACTGTGGAGACTTCAAAATTATTGAGCGCAAAACTACCTGGTTTTGCTAGGGAGTCGCCAGTTTTTTTGGTCCCAGGCTCCGCGGCCATCTATGGAAACCTACCAAACCTAGACAGTTATGAAAACTAGATACCCAGGAGAGTCCAGGGATGTGTGACTTGTGTGGATGTCCCAACATTTTCCTACCCAGAGTCCCCTACAAACCTCAAATTTAGCTACATTCTTTACTTTTTTCTGTGAGAAATTGTGGGATCACTGGCCGCTACAAATTTCCTAACAACCAGCGTTCCCACAGGTCTCTTGATAAAAATGGTACCTCACTTGTGAGGGTAGGCCTAGTGCCCACAACAGGAAGTGGCCCAAAACGTACTGTGGAGACTTCAAAATTATTGATTGCAAAACAACCTGATTTTACGAGGGAGTCAACTATATTTTTGGTCTCGTGCTCAGCGGCCATCTACGGAAACCTACCAAACCCAGACGTTTCTGTAAACTAGATACCCAGTAGAGTCCAGGGGGGTGCGGCTTGCATACATCTCCCAACATTTTACTACCCCGAATACGGATATTGCCCCATCTGCCCCCAAGGGGGAAGAACGACTGTCCAATTAGTTTTGGAGGGGTGGGGGCACTCACATGCTCATTCTGGGCAGCCCCCACCTGTCAACTACAAAACAAATTATCCTGGGCTACCTAGTGGGCTTTCTGCACCCCCGGGGGATAGATTGGGGGCTATTTCCCCATCTGCCCGCAAAGGGGGCAGATAGACTGTCCAATTAGTAGGGAAGGGGGCTGCCAAAAATGGGCATGATAGTGCCACCATCATCCCTGGTGCTTAGTAAGCTTTCCGTCCTGCCGGGGGGACAGATCAGGGACTACTGCCCCATCTGCCTCACAGGTGAGCAGAAATACTGTGGCAATTGTTTTAGGGGAGTGGGGGCTTTAGCATGCCCATTTTGGACAGCCCCACCCCTAAATGTACATAAATAAAAATCCCTGGTGACTAGTTTTCTTTCAACCCCCCCCCCCGAGGGGTGAACGATTGTTTCCAAATAATATTTTGGGGGGAGCATGTTCTTGCCCTTTGTGAGCAGGCTCCACCCCTCTTTTATAAAAAATAAAACCAATCCCTGCTGTCCAGTGGGCTTTCTGCCCCCCGGGGGGCGGATCGGGGTAATACCCCTCATTTGCCCCTAGTCTGTGGAGGTTGTTTGGGGGGGCACTGGCATGCCCATTTGGGGCAGCCCTCACCCCTAACTACTATAAAACATATAATCCCTGGTATCTAGTGTGCTGGCTACACCCTGTGGGGGGCAGATTTAGGAGCAGAAAGACTGAATTTGCCCAAATGTATTTTGTGGGAGCAAAGGCCCTTGCCCACTGGGGCCACCCCCCTGCTGTCTAGTGGTGGATCCCTGCTTGTGGATCGCTCTCCTGCGGCGATCCCCAAGCAGGTATCCACTAGGGAGGGGCTCCATTGGAAAGGGGAGATTCTCCTGTTTCCAATGATACCACTCCCATCTACCTCAGTGCTCAGTTGGGCTGAGATAGCCCCCTGAGGACCGATGCAGTGAAACTGAAACAAGCCGATCGGCTCACTTCAGTTTCACTGAATGATGTCAGCCCGATGTCTGCGCTGATCATCATTTCAGTGAAAGAAAACTGAACAGCCTTCTGGAGCTGGGGAAGCTTCCCCAGCTCCTAAGGCTGTTTGGGGAGGAAGGAAATCCCTCTGGTGCCATGTGCGCGGATGGCCAGGAGTCGTTCTACACAACTGAGCACTGTAGCGTTGGACGGCTGCCAACCGTCCGGCGCATAGAAGGGGTCAAGGATATCAATTGGGCTGTTATTGTTATTTTTTCTAATTCCATTGTTATTTACTTTTTATTGTTATGGCTCATACTGAAAACAATAAAGCTATTGCTCAGTGTCGGATGTTAAAGGGAGGAAAAAATTATATACATTGATGTCTTGCTCCTAGTTTCCTAACCCTACTTATCTGCATTCAATGCACTTCATACTGTAACTGTAGTATACGTAAAGTTAGGAAAATTGTTGCATTGCTGTTATTTTTACAAGTTGCGGCTCTCTTTCAGTACAAGTGATGGGACGGGGAAATGGAAGCGGTGGGCTGGGGTAGAGGGAAAAGCTCACTCAGGTCTTAGAAGTCTGTGCCTCTACTCCCCCAGCCTGGCCCTGATTGGTGTGAGTGGGCTTGTTTAAGGCTCACTCAGGTCCTAGGAGCTTGTGCTTCTACTCCCTCGGCAGTACAACACAGCTCAAGTGGAGGGAGCTCAAAGTGCGCATGACGGTTTGGAAGACCTTAGGCAGCCGGCCAAACTGACATGCGCACTACTCCACCCCCTGCACTCCTCATGGCCCCGCCCCACTCTGACGTGGCTGCCTGCAGCGGAAAGGCAAATAAAATGATAATAAAATGGTTTCATTATCATTTTATTTTTCCCATTTCTGTCTGCTGCCTGGCACTCAGCAGGTAGGGCGACGCTCCTCTGCCATAGCGTAAATCCTCTGCCATAGAGGAGGAGCCGCCGCGTGTTTTTTTTTTTTACAATTATTTGTATTCGCTGGACCTGATTTACAATACATATCTCCAACCCCAGTTCAAGCAAATCCAAAACCTCTTTCAAAACGGCAGTTTGCTAGTCTCCCCTGGCCGCAATGCCAATTCAGGCTATCTTTTACAATATGGCACACTGTTGTGTTGGCACTGTGGAGTAAATACCTCCTAGACCATTAATGTAGCACGAAAATTTAATATTTCTCGTTCATAGACATACCTCTGTAAATAGAACATAGGTTTGTGCACTTTCTGGCTCCATGTAAAACCCATGCATTAACCATTTTGGTGAAAGGGGGAAGCTGTCTGAAATGTATTGCAATCTGTTTGTGAATATAAACATGGCTACTTCTGTGTAATTTCACCTTATTTGCAGTGGACTGCATTGCCTGGACCACTGGAGCAATAATACCCATGGAACACCCACCCATCCTATCTAACATTCGAAATACTTGTGCACGGAGAATGTATGAGCCACCGGCACGTGGAATCCCACATGTATCACACAGCTGTCATGCTTTGACAATCCACAACATTTATACAAATGTGCATTCTGACTGTTTAATGCATGTGTCTCACATGTATTCATTCTGATTCTCCTTGC
Organism: Triturus cristatus; assembly: GCF_964204655.1. NCBI lineage: Eukaryota > Metazoa > Chordata > Amphibia > Caudata > Salamandridae > Triturus > Triturus cristatus. Next base: position 258,241,266 of record NC_140586.1, read on the forward strand.
ACACAAAAATTAGCATACTTCAAGTTTTGAGAATGCCGCACAATATATGCATTTGTAAATTCTTGCTTTTTCCACACATACATCACACTTACGACTCTAAAAAACAGGTTGCAATTTGCACACTGTGGGAATCTGTTTGCTCTGAGCAGTCATAAATTCTGCATATTTTAAAACACTAGGGGGCATATTATCAAGGAACGGCGTTAAAATTATCGCCGCTTTAGCGGCAGAAAACTGCCGCTAAAGCGGCGATAATGGGCTTCATAATATGCCGCAGAGAATTCCAATAGAAGCCCAGGTTGACACCAAAACATGGACTTCTATGGGAATTCTCAAGGGCATATTATCAAGCCCATTATCGCCGCTTTAGCGGCAGCTTTCTGGGATAATATTAACGCCGTTTCTTGATAATATGCCCCTAGAAGTACAGTTTACTAAAATTTCTATAGCAACTTTCGATCCAGTGAAACCATGGTCCAAAGGAAACCCAATAGCCACACGGAGGGCAATGAATTCTATTTGCAGGAAGGCATTTCCTGAGCAGTTGTTTACCTTCAAGTTTTCCTCTATTTCGACTCGAATAGTAGCTCTTTTCTGTCTGGATCCAAGCCGCCTCTATCAGCAATAAGTGGCCAGCTCTATTAGCAATGTATAGCAGCCCGGCTGGTTGTTTGATCATTGTCTGGGACCGTTGGAACTGGGCGGCTGCAGAGGGACTGCCTCAGCTGTCTGCTGATGCAAACCCAGGGCTACTAATGCAGCCCCGAATGGGAAAGTTTAAGAAAACATCTTGACCCAGCACTTCTTAAAAAATCCATTACCCTTTTCAATTGAAGATTTTAATAATCTTTGGAGTTTTAATTCAGATTTTTTTTTCTTAGAGAAATTGCTTTAATTCACAAGGGATGAGTGTGCTGGTTTCTCATCAGCTGAGCTGGATCTCTTGGAGAAAAAAAAAATACCTGATGTAATAATAACAAATTTGAAACACATACCATCTGCCAACTAATTGACCTAATGTTTCATGTAATTTCCCTTTACCGACTCTGTATAAAGATGAGAATTTAGATGCAATTTGCAGCTCTAACATGAAAGTCACCAAAATGAAAGGGTGGGTTTGTGCTTCCTGCAACAACATGAAACTGAACTGAGTTAAAACACTCCTACAAGAAATCAACTAAAGTAACAATCCATTGTATGATAGCCATCAGGCATGTGTTGTCAGGGTTCTGAACTTGACCCGCGATCTACCCTGTCCGGCCCCTCAAGTTTAGCATGTGTTGAATGGTATGCATGATGTGCGTGTGGCGGCAGTCGATTTCCTTTGAATTAATTTCTTCCTTGGCATTGCAGTACCTTGTGATTGTATAGGACCTGTTTAGTTGAATCCAAAACTGTTCCCAAGTTAGCGGTTCACTCTTTGGCAAGATCCTGCGAGGTCTAGGCTGGTTTTAGTAAACTTCTGGGTTCTGGCGCGTCAGAACATGTATTTAACCCACGTCCACTGACCCAACGCTGCTTCCCCTCTGACACAACCTGCAGAAACCGTTACTTGATGTTGTCTCTGGAAACTGAGGAGTTTCCCTTTTAGCGTTCGGCGCTGGATCCCGCCCACTCTCTGTGAGATCAGTCTTCTGTGGCTTCCGCACAGCCACATACAGGTACCTCCTTATGTAGTGACTGGTTGGCCATGGTCAAGTGATTCCACAATAATGTGTTTCCACCAGCCACTCCTTAAGGGCTGGCTTCCATACTCACCCCACACCCATCCATCACGGTTGTCACCGGTAAGGTGACCCTGCTAATGAAAGGGGCCAGGCGGACGTGCCCTGGGCAAGTTCGCAACAGTAACTATATGTGTCTTTGTATTACTGCATGAGGGCCTAGGGCCCCAACCCTTACAATGACAACAAGCGGGCCAAATCTGCATGTGTGCTGCAGCTGCCTTTCCGTTTCATGGGGGGAAGTGTAGTCCTCGTCTAGGGGACCTTTTGGACTTGCTGCCAGCAGCTGAGAGCAGTGAATGGGGAGTAATGGCCAGAGCTTGAGGAACTCCCAGCCTTGCTGCCTGAACGACGGCACCCGAAGCAGGGCAGGAATTAGGCCACTTAAAGGGTAATCACAATGGCATCCACCAGCCTTATCTGTAGCTGTCTGCAGTGCTGATCGACCCTGCAGAGAGAGAGAGAGGAGAGACTGATTGTCCCCCAAAGTTGGATGCCCCAGCTGTCACCTGCCTGTGTAGTGGTGGCATGAACAGGAGGACAGCGTGACATGGGGTCCCCACTGGCTAGCAAACAAGCCCAGGACAACTCTCAAGGTACGGCAGAGACTGTGACTGTGCATGCAGTTTACCTTGTTTGCTGAGGTGCCCACAAGATGCATTGCCTGCCACAGTCTGTCCCGGGGGAGGAGGAAAGCCTGCCCAGCATGACGCGACATGCCTGAGCCCCATACCACAAGAAGTGCACTACGCTGGACAAGACACACATCAGTGTGAACATAACTGATGCACAAGGTCTTGGCACAGATCAGAGCATTCATATTTTTCTTCACTGCACTTTCTTTTTATTTTTTATCACAAATGCAAGTGAAGTGCGTGACATTGGGAGTACAACACTCAGGGAAGTCCAAACTGAGTCATACCTTTGGGTTCTTGGACTTAGGAGAAAGTCTATCATACCAAGAATCCTTCATCCTGGTTGGTTTTAAGACCCTGCTACCTTTGTCACCTCAGTCAGCATCCAACACCCCAACAGATGCATATCCACATGCCCCTCTTTGTTTTCAGGTGCAACAGCATACACATAGACAGAATGCCACTTCCGAATGTCCAGGACCTCCTCCCCCGTTCCTCAGCCTTTTTCCTTTTTCTATTGACACACATATGTCAGTAAGAGGAAAGGGACAGGGAAGTTGGTTCACATCATCTCCGTGAGGACATAGATCACCGTAAGGTTCGCGGTGATTTGACAGTTGCTTTGTCCTCTTGTGGATGTCATGGAGTCACATCCGCTCCTCTTTTGCTCGGAAATCTTTTCTATAGTAAACTTCTTTGTAAAACAAAACTCCAAGTTTTAACAAAGTTTCTGCTTTTTCAACCTTCACAAAGATCTATTGAAAACAGTGTAAATGTGCAGCTTGCAAAGATTTTCAATTCAGATATTTGCATGGAAATTGAGACCTGGATGTTACTTTATGAGGTATATGTCATTGTTTAGTTTAAAAAAAATGCTTTTGAAGAGCTATACTATGCAGAGAACAATTATTGTTCCTTTTATCCATATTTCCGTAGTATATGGAACAGCTTCATATAGTATAATGTTGCAGAGTAGTATCCTGCATATTTTCCGAGTAGGGGTTGTTCAACCCAAAATATTGTGACTGTAAAACTATTGTGGACAAAAATATTGAAGGAAGGCAAGTGTATATATATATTCACTGAAAACACCAAAGGTTTCAGGCACGTTATAGTTAGAAATTAGCATTTAAAAACCCTTAGAAATTCACTGAAAAAACCATAGGTTTCAGTGGCGTTATAGTTAGTTGGACATTTCACTCGTAGAAAACTATTGAAATTCCCCCTTTATAGTTAGTTCAGCTAACTATAACTCGCGCCCCGGCAATGCACTGCTGATGACGTCACATATTACATCACTCATGACATGGTCAGTGCCCCCCCCCACCCCCCCCCCCCCCCCAGGGCCGTCCTTTGCTTTTTTTTTTTTTTACTTTTTGAGGAGGGGGGCTGCATGGTCCCCTTCCTGGGCCCCTTCTAGCCCCGGGGACGCCATCCCCCGGGGCTGGCCCTCTCCGTTGGGGACCGTGGAGGGGTCCTATTGAAATATTGGAACATCATCAAGAAGGATCCAGATATTGGACCTACAATTGGGAGTCAACCACTAATATCGTACAGGAAGGCACCGTCACTTCAAGACACACTGGTGAATAGCCATTTTGAAAACAAAACAACCAAGACTTGGCTTGAAACAAGACAACAAGGATTTACAAAATGCATGACATGCAAAGCGTGTAAAATAGGCAGAAATCTAAAAACCATCAAAGACTCACGAGATCGAACATTTGTAATTCAAAATAAGATCACTTGTGAAACCCAATTTGTGGTCTACATGATTGAATGTTTCTGTGGCAAAAGATATATAGGGTCCACAATCTGCCCACTGAAAAAGCGCATTTTAGAACACATACGCGCAATCCAAAATGAAGATATGACATATGCAATGACAAAACACCTACAGAGTCATACTGGTAAAACTTGGCAAGATATCAAGTACTCAGGCATTGCATGCATTAAGGAACATGAAAGAGGTGGGAACAGGACTCAAAAATTGAGACGACTGGAATCAAAATTAATAATCCGTTTCAAAACCAGAATCCCTGGAGGATTGAACGGAGATGATGAACTTTATGTACACTTATAAGAACATTAAGTACAATTGGTGATACATTTCAGACTAAAAACTTGATCAAAACAGTTTCTTTGTAACATATTAGAATCAATTGAGCAATATTTCAATGTGTATTTGGTCACTAAGATCATTACTTTTGTATATAGAAATGGATTGCTGTCGTTGTCCGATCCGCTGTGTGGTCATTTTGTCATGAAAGGGTAAATAGAGGTATATAGGGCACTTAGCCATAAGACCAGATTGTAAGTCCTTGGTTGTTGACAATATACACGTAGGATTCGTGTATACAAATTGCGACTGAACGCAAAATTTAGACACTTATTGAGTGTTTCTAATTGTCAACCTAAGCATAGAACATATTGTTATGCAATTTTGGACCATTAATCACATTATGACATCAGTGCCCACACAGTCACTCAGACTCGATCTAAATCCTAATGTAATTCATACATTTTTTGTATAACAAACTACCAAACCCATAATGCCTCATTGTCGGTAAAGTGGAGAATTGGTATAAATATTGAAAGTGAAAAGGGACTTATGTATACTACCGTGACCAAGAACTGCCATAGTTCGAAACGCGTAGGTGAAGAGAAAATAAAACTCTAACTTCAACTATTCAGGAAGAGTGCGGCGTTTTTGTACTTTCAAAGCTTGCTTTTGATACATTTGCGAGGTTGTCCTTACCCCGCCGCCGGCACCAGCTATTCAGTGCTCCTCCTGCAGGGACATAGTTATAGTTAGGATCGTGTTTCCATAGGAAATCCGCAACATTCTATTTGGAATAACTTTGGCGCCGATTGACGAATCCTCACAAAAGTTTCAAAATAGGTGGGGCGCTCCGCTCCGCTCCTTCCCTGAAAGTCTCGGGGGGATTCATCAAGCGGGGGCTGAGAAAATGGGGGGGTCCCAAAACGCGTTTTCCCCATGCATTTTTCCATAGGACCTTTAGTCCAAGCTACAGCCCGAACGGCTGAACAAAATTACGTGACATTTGGCAGAGAGGTAGCCATAAGGTCAAGGAAGTGCCTTTTGCAGGTCTGGTGTAAATCTGTTCAGTATTTCCTGAGAAAATAGCATTTAAAAGCATATCAATATCTATACGCGCGCACCGTGCGCGCACCGTGCGCGCACCCTGCCGTGCGCGAGCGCAATTCTGATTGGTTGTTAGATGTCGGTAAACATTCGAATCGGTCAAAACCAGGAAGTGTCGGCCGCCATTTTGTCTCTCGCAGTCTGAGGGGGTGAAAAAAAAAGGCGGAGAACGTGAAAAGGGGGCAGAGTGAACAGTTCCTGACCCCCTAGCCTTGGTCAGGGGGTCACAGAAGGACCCCCAAGGGAGAAAAAAACAATTTTTTTTGTTTAAAAAAATCGCGTGGTGCTTGCACAGTGCGCGTACGCCACGCACTGTGAACTGTGGGTGCTCGGTGCGCGAAGCGCACCGTGTGCCCAGAGCGCGCGCACGGTGAAAAACAGGAAAAAACAAAAAAATTAATAAATACATAACTTAGCATTTAAAAAACCGTACAAATTCACTGAAAAAACCATAGGTTTCACACATGTTATAGTTACGAATTAGCATTTAAAAAACCTTGCAAATTCACTTAAAAAACCATAGGTTTCACACATGTTATAGTTAGCTGGACATTTCACTCGTAAAAAACCAATGAAATTCCCCCGTTATAGTTAGTGCAGGCAACTATAACTCACGCGACCGCAATCCTCTGCTGATGACGTCAGATATTACATCACTGATGACATATGTGTCTTTATGAAAAATAAATATTTGTAATATATGTATAGCTAAAGATTAATGGAAGAAGACATGGGTAAATAAGTGTCTAAATACAGTGATGTAATATCTGACGTCATCAGCAGATGATTGCTGTCGCGTGAGTTATAGTTGCCTGCACTAACTATAACGGGGGAATTTAATTGGTTTTTTACGAGTGAAATGTCCAGCTAACTATAACATGTGTGAAACCTATGGTTTTTTAAGTGAATATATATATATATATATTATCTACTGGCGGACGCCAGTAGATAGTTATAGTTAGGACCTATTTTCCATAGGAAATCCGCAACATTCTATTCCCAATAAGTCTGGCGCCGATTGATGAATCTTCGCGAAATTTTCCAAACTTTTGGCCAGCTCCGCTCCGCTCCTACCATGAAAGTTTTGTGGTGATTCGTCAAGCGGGGGCCGAGAAAAAAGGGGGGTCCCAAAACGTGTTTTCCCCATGCAATTTCCCATAGGATCTGTTGTCGCAGCTACAGCCCGAACCGCTGAACGGAATAACACCAAATTTGGCAAAGAGGTAGTCCTCAGTTCAGACTCGTGCCTTTTGCATAAATGGTGTGAATCTGTTCAGTAGTTCCTGAGAAAATTAGGGTAAAAAAAGTTAGTGATATCTATGGCCGGGGAGGATCCGCGGACCCTACCCGCACCGTAAGCGCACCCTCCCAATCGCGCGCTGAATGCTAATTGGCTGTCGAGTGTCTCTCTACATGCGAAACCAGGAACTGTTGGTGGCCATTTTCTGCCTCGGTAGGAGCGAGGCTGAAGAAGCAAGGGGAATAAGTGTGTAAAACATATAAAGGGGGCAGGGTGGAAATACTCTGACCCTCTAGAGGTGCTTAGGAGGTCCCAGAAGGACCCCCTGGGGCCCCCTTTTTGTTTTTTTTTTAACGGTGAAATACGCGCACGGTGCGCGCATCCTAACGCGTTGGGTGCACGGATTCTCACGCGTTGGGTGCGCGGATCCACGGCAATGTTTTTTTAAAAAAGACAAGAAATCATTGGTTGTATGACTACTTTCTACACTGAAAGGTAGGGTGTATATTTCTGTTTTTTAAAGGAATGATTCTTATTGGTGAACAAAAACAGATTGTAAGGAACATTATATATGATAAGCTGATATGTTGAAAAGTCAAGCACACTTCCTGTCTTGTTTAGTAATATTGTGTGCTGAACTTGTGACCTGTGAGCTCAGTGCAGTGTTCCATGACCTGTTTCTATGGTAACAGGCAGAAGGCAGATTGGGGTAAGGGTTGAAATGTATTTCAGTTGGAAAGGGTTGAAATGTTTAACCAATAGAAATGTTTGTTTGCTTTTGAGTTTATGTGTGAAGGATTGTGATTTGATGTTTACATGTATATGTGTGCAAAATGAAAGTGAAACTTTTCCATTCTTTGTTTTTGCTGAGAGGTGACCAGTGCAGAGATTCTGTAATAGAAAATATGGTGAGTGATTGATATACTTCTTAATCTACAAAAGAACTTGAAAGATTAGTTATTTACTTGTGAAGGGATGTATGTAGACTATTTTGATTTTAATCAGACTAATGTATTTCTCCTGCTAAAGTGTAGGGAGTACTTTTTTTCTCTACAATGTGTGTGCATGTAGAAACCATTCTGCGATAAGCATTTGTGTTTTTCATGTGTTTGTAGACAGTTAACTGTGCTGTTTTTATATTTTGGTAGATTTAGAAGCCAGTCATTGTTTATGAATTTGTGAAATGAGTTATGTTATGTTTCTATACTAAAATGTAGTACTACTTCTAGATGAAGAAATGTGTTTTGGTATAGTGCAAGGGATAGTGTTGTTTGTCTAGAATCACACTGTGAGTCTGTGTGCATTTGGGAACCACTGTGAGAGAAGCATTTGGTAACATTGTGTATTTGCTGACGGATAACTGTTTTAACTTGTCATGTTGTGAAGTTTTAGTAGCATTAGAAGACAGTTATGGCTTATGATTTGATTAAATGAGTCAGGCTTTGACAGAAAAGTGCAGTCCTGAAATATGTAGATTGTGTGCAGTTCCCTTACCACTTGCACTGTAGTAAATGAGTTTTGGTAAACTCCTAGGGATAGTGGTGCTTGTCTAGAATCACACTGTGAGTCTGTGTGCATTTGGGAACCACTGTGAGAGAAGCGTTTGGTAACATCGTGTATTTGCTGACAGATAACTTTTTTAAAACCTGTCATGTTGTAAAGTTTTAGTAGCATTAGAATCCAGTTTTTGCTCATGCGTTGATTAAATGAGTCATGCTTTGACACTGATGTGCTGTACTTAAATATGTAGATTGTGTTCAGTACCATTAACTCTTCTAGACTAGTGAATGAGTTTTGGTAAACTCCTAGGATAGTGTTGATTGTCTAAAATCACACTGTGAGTCTGTTTGCATTTGGGTAAGGATTGTGAGAGAAGCATTTGGTAACATCGTGTATTTGCTGACAGATAACTGTTTTAAAACCGGTCATGTTGTCAAGTTTTAGTAGCATTAGAAGCCAGTCTTTGCTTATGCTTTGATTAAATGAGTCAGGCTTTGATACAAAAGTGCAGTCCTGAAATATGAAGATTGTGTGCAGTTCCCTTATCACTTCCACAGTAGTGAATGATTTTTGGTAAACTCCTAGGTATAGTGGTTGTTGTCTAGAATCACACTGTGAGTTGAGTCTGTGTGCATTCAGGAACCACGGTGAGAGAAGCATTTGGTAACATTGTGTATTTGCTGACAGATAACTAATTTAAAACCTGTCATGTTGTCAAGTTTTAGTAGCATTAGAAGCCAGTCATTGCTTATGCGTTGATTAAATGAGTCAGGCATTGACAGTAAAGTGCAGTCGTGAAATATGTAGATTGTGTGTAGTTCCCTTACCACTTCCACTGTAGTGAATGAGTTTTGGTAATCTGCTAGGGATAGTGTTGTTTGTCTAGAATCACACTGTGAGTCTGTGTGCATTTGGGAACCACTGTGAGAGAAGTGTTTGGTAACATCGTGTATTTGCTGACAGATAACTGTTTTAAAACATGTCATGTTGTGAAGTTTTAGTAGCATTAGAATCCAGTCTTTGCTTATGCGTTGATTAAATGAGTCATGCTTTGACACAAAAGTGCAGTCCTGAAATATGAAGATTGTGTGCAGTTCTCTTACCACTTCCACAGTAGTGAATGATTTTTGGTAAACTCCTGGGTATAGTGGTTGTTGTCTAGAATCACACTGTGAGTGTGTGTGCATTTGGGAACCACTGTGAGAGAAGCATTTGGTAACATTGTGTATTTGCTGACAGATAACTTTTAAAACCTGTCATGTTTTCAAGTTTTAGTAGCATTAGAAGCTAGGCATTGCTTATGCGTTGATTAAATGAGTCAGGCATTGACACTAAAGTGCAGTCGTGAAATATGTAGATTGTGTGCAGTTCCCTTACCACTTCCACTGTAGTGGATGAGTTTTGGTAATCTGCTAGGGATAGTGTTGTTTGTCTAGAATCACACTGTGAGTCTGTGTGCATTTGGGAACCACTGTGAGAGAAGTGTTTGGTAACATCGTGTATTTGCTGACAGATAACTGTTTTAAAACATGTCATGTTGTCAAGTTTTAGTAGCATTAGAAGACAGTTATGGCTTATGCGTTGATTAAATGAGTCATGCTTTGACACTGATGTGGTGTACTTAAATATGTAGATTGTGTGCAGTTCCATTAACTCTTCCAGACTAGTGAATGAGTTTTGGTAAACTCCTAGGATAGTGTTGCTTGTCTAAAATCACACTGTGAGTCTGTGTGCATTTGGGTAAGGATTGTGAGAGAAGCATTTGGTAACATTGTGTATTTGCTGACAGATAACTATTTTAAAACCGGTCATGATGTCAAGTTTTAGTAGCATTAGAAGCCAGTCTTTGCTTATGCTTTGATTATATGAGTCAGGCTTTGACATAAAAGTGCAGTCCTGAAATATGAAGATTGTGTGCAGTTCCCTTACCACTTCCACAGTAGTGAATGATTTTTGGTAAACTCCTAGGTATAGTGGTTGTTTTCTAGAACCACACTTTGAGTCTGTGTGCATTTGGGAACCACTGTGAGAGAAGCATTTGGTAACATCGTGTATTTGCTGACAGATAACTAATTTAAAAATTCTCATGTTGTCAAGTTTTAGTAGCATTAGAAGCTAGTCTTTGCCTATGCATTGATAAAATGAGTCAGGGTTTGACACTAAGGTGCAGTACCATGTACTATTCTGTTCACTGTGGCAGAACTGAAAAGTTTTACCTAAGCACTGTCCTAGAAGTAGTCTGATTATTTAGTCAGTTTCTAAGTACCAAATAGATTGCTTCAAATGTCTATGCAGTATGCATGTAGTGTTCTAACATACTATACACTTGTGTTTTAAACCTTCAATTCCCTAGTGAGTGTCCATACACTTCCAGGAAACATCCTGTCACTTCCTTTGCAGTCCTCTAGAGACCCATTCAACAGCATGTACTAATCCATTCACTGTGCCAAAACCCAAACACTTATAAATTCACCAAGACACTCTCTTTCCAGTACTCTAATGATTCAGTCACTGCCTAAGTATTCATGCACTTAGCCAGGTCTTAGCACATGGACTTCTTCAAACCCCTATCCACTATGCATGCAGTCCTCTAACCACCTACACACTTGTCTTTCACACCTTCAATTCCCCAGTCAGTATCCGTTCACTTCCAGCAAACACCCTGTCACTGCCGTTGCACTCCTCTAGTGACCCATTCAGCATCATGTACTAATCCATTTACTGCGCCAAACCCTAATAAATTCACCCAGGCACTCTCCTTGCAGTACTCTAATCATTCAGTCAGTACCCAAGTACTCATCCAGTGACCCAGGCCTTAGTATATGGACTGCTCCAAACCCTTATCCACTATGCATGCAGTCCTCTAACCACCTACACAATTGCCTTTCACACCTTCAATTCCCTAGTCAGTATCCATACACTTCCAGGAAATACCCTGTCACTCCCTTTGCAGTCCTCTAGTGACCCATTCAGCACCATGTACTAATCCATTCACTGTGCTAAAACCCAAACACTTATAAATTCACCAAGATACTATCTTTGCAGTACTCTAATCATTCAGTCAGAGCCTAAGTATTCATACACTGAGCCAGGCCTTAGCACATGGACTGCTTCAAGCCCCTATGCACTATGCATGCAGTCTTCTAACCACCTAGACACTTGTCTTTCACATTTTCAATTTCCTAGTCAGTATCCATGCAGTCCAGCACTTGTCACTGCCTTTGCACTCCTCTAGTGACCCATTCAGTACCAAGCACTAATCCATTCCCTGTGCGAAAAGCCTAGCACTTATAAATTCACCTAGGCACTCTCCTTGCTGTACTCTAATCATTCAGTCAGTACCCAAGTAGTCATACAGTGAGCCAGGCCTTAACACATGGACTGCTTTAAATTCCTATGCAGTATGGATGCAGTCCTCTAATCACCTACACAGTTGTGTTTCACACCTTCTATTCCCTAGTTAGTATTCATACTCTTCTAGCAAACACCCTGTCACTCACCCAGTGTGTCTCCTTAAAGTACTGTAATCATTTAGTAAGTTAGCATGTAGTCTTTTAGTGAGGTAGGCTTTAGGGCATGAACTGCTTCAAAGTAGTATGCACTATGCATGTAGTGTTTTACCGATCGTCACACTTGTGGTTCAGGGCTATAGTTTCTTAGTCAGTTTTTATATAAAATGTGTTTGTACAGTAATGGAATAATATACATTTGAAAGTTATTAATATACATTTATTTGTGATTCTTTTTTACAGATACAGGAGTGTTTCTCATCTGTTTGCGCTCTTCTTGTGCAAGATTGTTTGGATGAAGGGTCCTTAGGTGTTTCATCATACTTGCTGTGCCGCACGAGTATTTTTTGTTAGGATCCCCTCGTAACAGAACTCTTTGGCAAATCTTGCGAGTGACGAAGGTGGCATTGGTCTTTGTTTGCACCTTGGGAAAAGTAAAAAATGTCCTCACCACTGAAGAAAAACGTTGTGGGCGTGGTGCCTTCTGCAAAAAAAAATCCTCAGATTCGGTAAATATTTTAAAGCGGCAACATTTACAGTTTTTGTAAGTTAAACTTATAACATTTTGTTAGCTGTATGCATTTTATATATCTGTGATTTGTTTCTTGTGGTATTTTGTTGAGAATACCATGTTGTTTATTTTTTAACAATCTTTCTGATTTTCCAGGTCTGTCGTCGACATCCATGGTCCCCACAGGTGTGTTCTGCCTTGTTGTTTTGTATTAATGTTGTTACATTTTGTTTATTAGTTTATTGTTCATATATATGTTAATACAAAAATAAAGTTTGAAAATAGTTTATCGTTTATATATTTATTATTATAAAAAATAAAGCTTGAAAAAAAAATTAATAACGTTTTTGGTTGTTCTCTTAACTGCTGTGTGACTCTTTCTTGTTCCTATTACTGATATTTGATGGAGTCCACCATGGTGTTACATTTTGGGGCACTTATCGCTGGAATACTGGTGATATCTGCAGTTTGAACCAACTTCTGAATAGTGTGTTAGATTTATCTCAACTTTACTTCCGTTAAAGTGCTGATAATGAAATGGAGAGTAGCCGTTCCCGTGCAAAAAGACACAAGGTGCACCTTTCCGATTTATTCTAAATACTAAAATCCTGTATTGAATTGCACTGAGGTATTGGCTGCACTTACAGTGTACACACTTGGGTGGCAATTACGATCCGGTAAAAAAATTCCCCGTGCGACTCGTATCCGGTCTTTTTACCGTACGAATCGTACAAGTGCCGTACGAACTGGCAATCACGATTCGCATGGTAAAAAGTCCATACGAACCGCATTGGGAATCATTCCCCACACGTCCTCGGGTTGGAAAATGTGTCCGACACGTCCTCGGACGATTTACCGTACAAACGTGAAAAGTGAAGTCTGACCGAGGAATCACGATTCCACCCGTGCGTCCGATCTCACAACCGTATGGTAAAAACACCGTCCGCACCAAACTCCCATTGCAACCATGGAGACATGTCCCCGCATACGCGCCCAACACTCCCCCCAGCACCCATACGTTCGAGTCGCACTCCCCGTTAATGTACACACCCCCCCCTGTATCTACACCCGTGTACGTGTCGAACCCCCACCCGTGCATGTACACCCCAGTACGTTCGAGTCGTACCCCCACCCCTGTACGTGTCATACCCCGTGTACCTACACCCCAGTACGTTCGAGTCGTACCCCCACCCCTGTACGTGTCGTACCCCCGTGTACCTACACCCCAGTACGTTCGAGTCGTACCCCCACCCCTGTACGTGTCGTACCCCCGTGTACCTACACCCCAGTACGTTCGAGTCGTACCCCCACCCCTGTACATGTCGTACCACCGTCCATGTACACCCCAGTACGTTCGAGTCGTACCCCCACCCCTGTACGTGTCGTACCACCGCGTACCTACACCCCAGTACGTTCGAGTCGTACCCCCACCCCTGTACGTGTCGTACCACCGTCAATGTACACCCCCCCACCCCTGTACGTGTCGTACCACTGTCTATGTACACCCCAGTACGTTCGAGTCGTACCCCCACCCCTGTACGTGTCGTACCACCGTCTATGTACACCCCAGTACGTTCAAGTCGTGCCCCCACCCCTGTACGTGTCGTACCACCGCGTACCTACACCCCAATACGTTCGAGTCGTACCCCCACCCCTGTACGTGTCGTACCCCCGTGTACCTACACCCCAGTACGTTCGAGTCGTACCCCCACCCCTGTACGTGTCGTACCCCCATGTACCTACACCCCAGTACGTTCGAGTCGTACCCCCACCCCTGTACGTGTCGTACCCCCGTGTACCTACACCCCAGTACGTTCGAGTCATACCCCCACCCATGTACGTGTCGTACCACCTTCAATGTACACCGCCCCACCCCTGTACGTGTCGTACCACCGTCTATGTACACCCCAGTACGTTCGAGTCGTACCCCCACCCCTGTACGTGTCGTACCACCGTCTATGTACACCCCAGTACGTTCGAGTCGTACCCCCACCCCTGTACGTGTCGTACCACCGCGTACCTACACCCCAGTACGTTCGAGTCGTACCCCCACCCCTATACGTGTCGTACCCCCGTGTACCTACACCCCAGTACGTTCGAGTCGTACCCCCACCCCTGTACGTGTCGTACCCCCGTGTACCTACACCCCAGTACGTTTGAGTCGTACCCCCACCCCTGTACGTGTCGTACCCCCGTGTACCTACACCCCAGTACGTTCGAGTCGTACCCCCACCCCTGTACGTGTCGTACCCCCGTGTACCTACACCCCAGTACTTTCGAGTCGTACCCCCACCCCTGTACGTGTCGTACCACCGTCTATGTACACCCCCCCACCCCTGTACGTGTCGTACCACCGTCTATGTACACCCCAGTACGTTCCAGTCGCACACCCAACACAACCTCCTAAGTACGGAGCGCACCCCAGGCCCCAACATCACTACCGCATGTACGAGTCGTACCAAGCCACACACAAGGACAGCACCCTACAACCAAATGGCCCATGTACACACCGTACACACGCTCAAAACGCACGTACACAACCAGGACAAAACAAAACAACACAAGAATACACTATTCGAATGGCACAAAGCCACTAAACATGGCCAACAAACACTAAAAAAACACATACACTGACCTGCAACTGCCAAAAACAAACAGAGGCCCTAAACACCACCACTCCTTATAACACACCCACCCAAACTTCAAACACAGCCACACCCACCAATGGACCAATAAAAAGGGCCCACACACACAAACCATGAGCCTTTGCAACAGACTCACTGCTGCCAGACACCACAGACAACTTACAGCACCTTACTACAAGCTTCACCACACCCTACACTTGCACACCTTCACACAACCACCTTCACAAACACTCCCTCATCACATTCACACACACACACACCTGCACAACCACACCCACACACCCACAACCATCCACACACCCCCCCCACCATCCACACACACCCCCCACCATCCACACCCACACCCCTCACCATGCCCACTACCAAGAATCCAAAGTTCAGTAACCGAGAGTTGGAGGTTCTTGTCGATGAAATCCTCAGAGTCGAGCCACAGCTCTTTGGAACATTGGTCAGAAACACCAGCATGGCAGCAAAAACAGCCATGTGGCAGACCATCATCGATGCTGTCAATGCTGTTGGGGACACCAGAAGGACCAGGCAGGAATGCCAATCCAGGTGGTACGATCTGCGGAGGAGGGTCCGAGCCAAGATGCAGGAGGAACACAACCAGGCCAACGCCACTGGAGGAGGGCCCTCCCGCAGACCCGTACACTACCAGCCCTGGGAGGAGAGGGTGATGGCCATACTGCCGGTGGAGGCAGTCGAGACCCGGGTGAGTACACAAACTACGCACCTCACATGGGGGGAACGTCATCCACAACCAAAATCACTAACAGGCACGCAACCACCCCAACCTATCGCATGACTCAACCACACTCCATGAACACGCACATGCCACTGCCGCCACCATGCCCCATGCACCCAGCTGGACAAAGTCAAGTCACAGGCCACCGATGACACCAACACATGACACGGTAACCCGGATGGCGGGAGGGTGGGCCCCAAAATTCACATAGTGCAACTCAGAAGCAGACAACAATGCCCTCTGCCCATATGGCCTAGGTCACAGCCAGACAAACAGTGTGTCCCCACACAGGAAAGACTTGCCAGCAAATGGCGGATGCCTTACATCAACACATGGGGGTGAAGGCACTGTTTCGCACATGACAGCAGCTAATGAACAGCCAACACTGTGAAAGAGTGGCAGCACACACCACCACAGCAGCAGCGCACACACAGACACTACACCCAATGGGTGTCTGGAGATCAGAAACAAACTCACTTCAACAAGCCAAGGGCCATTCAATGATCTGCTAACAGTGTGTGCCTAGGAAGCTGGCCTGAGGTGACAGAGGGTGACACACAGAGGGAGGGAGAGGGGGACACAGAGGGAGGGAGAGGGGGACAGAGAGGGAGGGAGAGTGGGACAGAGGGAGGAGGCTGACACACGGAGGGAGGGAGAGGGGGACAGAGAGGGTGGGAGACACAGGGACACGGACAGAGGGAGGAGGCTGACACACGGAGGGAGGGAGAGGGGGACAGAGAGGGAGGGAGAGGGGGGCAGAGAGGGAGGGAGAGGGGGACAGAGAGGGAGGGAGACACAGGGACACGGACAGAGGGAGGAGGCTGACACACGGAGGGAGGGAGAGGGGGACAGAGAGGGAGCGAGACACAGGGAGAGCAAATCAGCCGTGTGGCGTGTGGGAATGTCTGCTCGTCAGCAGGTAGACTGCGTGCATGTAGACAAGGGTGGCCAGTGCCAGAACCCCCCCTCTTCTCCATGGCAAAACACAGGGCCATGTCACAACCTGTTCACGAGCACAACAACAGCTACCTGCATCATATAAGTGTGTGGATCCACTCCATGTGCACATGTACAGTGCTACACAGAAGGCGCCAATGCATGGCCGCCACACCTGCCCACTCCACTGCTGACTGCAGTCACACTTGACGCAGCAAGTGAGACAGTGCCACACATAGCTAAAGGGGCCAAAGTGGTGCCCAAGGGACACACCCATGCACAAGTGCACTGTGAGTGGAATGCAAGACAGATCCTAATTCCAAGAGGAAAAGTGCCAACTTTGAAACTGATGAAACATGGATGTAGCATGCACCAAAATTAACATTGTCTCTCTCACACACAGGTCAACGTCGTGGTTCACCCCCCAACACTGGGGGGGAAGACTCACAGGACCCGGATCTGCAGGAGCCCGATCCCACCGGCAGCGACCACTCTCACCACTCTGTGGACGACCCCAACCAACCTGGCCCCTCTGGTGTCCAACCACCTGCAGCACCTGCATCAGGTACAACTGTGCCAACCACCACCCCCACTCCTGCCACATCCCAGGAGACACCCAGGATCCCTGCCCCACCACCACAATGCAGCCAGGCTGGCCAGGAGGGACACGGTGTCCCGGGCACCCAGGAGGAGGCAGCCGACAACGCCAAAGCCACCCCTCAGGGGTCCCGGAGACCCGATGTACCCACAAGGGCAGGCCAGGTGCAAGTGGGCAGGGGTGGTGGGAGTGGAGGATGGCGGAGGCGCGAGCCTGACCAGTTGGCTGGGGAACCGGTATTTGGCCATGTCCGTAACATCATGGACACATACCGGCAGGACACCACGGGCATGGCCCAGGTTGTGTCCACCCTCAATGAGATCAAGGGGACCCTCGATGAGATAAAGACCCAGCAGGCCCAGCAACATGCCTGTCTACAGCGACACCAAGGACGAATGGAGGACAGACAGGCTGAGCAAGTGACGGTGTTCCAGGGGATTCACGATACACTCCGTCGGATGGCCGACAACATGGCCGACCCTCCCTGTGCCAGAAGGCGGAGAACATCACCACCACAGGGAGGGATCAGGAGGAGGAGGAGGAAACATCCGATGGAGCATCCCAGACGTCGTCACGGCCTGCTTCTGAGGGTCCCCGCAAGAGGGCGGGTCGTCCACGGAAAAGACCGTGAGGGTCGGCGCAACATCACCATCTCCCAGGACACCTGGCCTGGCACCTGGCCCACTGGAGCAACAGCATCACAGCATCACGAGACATTCTCTGCCACATGGCCCTGCTGGTCACTGTCTGACCAATGTTGACAAAGACTGTGGCATGGACTATGAGGATTCCCAATGGCAAGGACACCAACTCCCCTACTGAACTTTGGATTCCAAACTCCCGGAAAGCCCCTCACGTTATACCCCCCTCCACCCCCCCACGAAAATAAAAAATAACACCATGAAGAGAAGATGCCTGCTGGTTGCATTATTACCTTACATGTGTCTTGTAAAGTCTAAACATGCCTGAGTTATCTTTTGACTCCAACCATCCACACCCTGGGGCCTGAGTCTGGCACAGGACACACGGGTCACAGTGTATTAGGCAGGACAGACATGGAGCACCATACACACCCGTGATGGGCCCAACCAGCTGAGGGGGTGGCCGCACAACCGTGCCGACAGACACATTGAGTACAGCAACAGTCATGCGCAGAGGTCAGGGATCATGTGGAGTGTCCTGGGGGGCACCCAGGTATGTGTAGACAGGTGGCAGACCCATGTCCTGCAAGCTTGAGTCCGGTGGATGCAGAGAATGGGGGCCTGGCCAACGTTGGATGAATGGGGATGGCACATGTCACAATACCCACACACTCATGGACATCATGCCCACTACACAGTCTCAGCCCACACACACAGCTTGCATCTTGCTACTCGACACATTGACACATAGCCACAATCAGGGAATACCATGCCAGACATGCTGGATGCACCGTGGCAACACACCAGCATTGACTGAGAAGAGGCACCTTGGAGGCATAGGGACACCTTTATTAGTCATGTTTTCGGGATTGCAGAGGCAACTTGAAGTACACATGAACACATCTTGTGGAGTAACATGTGGGTCCTACACTGGCACCCCCCTTCTGCAGCACAAATGCGTGATAGCCATGGAACTGGCACACAAGCGTCGGCTAACAGCTAAACACCCACAGCTGCACACGGAGAGCCTGCCATACACCATAGATCCGCTGATGTGGAAGTCCCACACCATGTCAAGCCAATGCTAACCGTATGTGTCCGAGGGCAGTGTCACACACATTGATGCCATCATCACAATCCACTATCCCATCACTGATGACTGTCAACCAGTCAGACCATCTATTCAGGTGTAAACAGCTGCATGTCGTGTCCCATGGTGATGCTACATGGCTGCAGAGGAACCAAACATCGACAGGGGCAGTGTGCATACATCGTGACCAACTCCCACACCCAATACACCCCTGATGCATCCCTTACCCTATGGAGACTTCCAAACGTGTCCGTGCCTGTAACGCTGAGTCAGCCCACGATGACGTGTCCATGAGGAATAGCAGTGCCACAACAATGCAAGCAGCAGACGTCATGCGCAAGTACCTGGGGAAGAGAGACACACAAGAAGTCAGCCACAAAAAGCACAGCCACTTGCATGTGCATTTACTCGACACATGTATGGATGACAACATGCTAGGTCACAATTATGACTGGGGAAATACAAACATCACTGCCACCATCACTCCAGTGACACGCCCACACACACCTCTGACTCACGTGCCATACATGCAGGTGGACACACACATCACAACACATGCCACACGGGGACAAATGCGTGCACACTCAGACACTGGTACTCACCACTAAGCAAAGAAGTCGCGTATGAGCTGAGTCCGGATGTCCTCCTGCGGCTCCACATCCTCCACATCACTAGCCCCATTGCCAAGCCCTTCGTCCTCCACGGGTGGATGGTCCTCGTCATGTTGATCCAGGATGAGTGGCACAGCTTTCTCAACTGCCATGTTGTGCAGCATACAGCAGACCATGAAGATTTTGCAGACCTTCGCAGGGGCATATGGGAGGGCGCCGCCTGTCTTGTGGAGGCACCGAAAGCGGCTCTTCAGCAGGCCAAACGTCCTCTCTATCACTCGCCTTGTCCGGCCATGGGCGGAGTTGTAGCGGAGCTGGGCCAGCGTGATGGGGTTGCGGAGAGGTGTGAGCAGCCAAGGCATGTTGGGATAGCCAGCGTCCCCTACATGGAAAGCACATGGACATCGTTAGAACTGGTGAAGCGGTCGTGCTGGTAGGCTATGCAAAATACAGGACAGACAGACTGTACCCACCAACAACACATGCTCTTTCGTTGCGCAGCTGCATCATCATTTCAGGCATCCTGCTACACCTCATGATGTAGGCATCGTGTGCTGATCCTGGAAAACGAGCACAGACATGTGAAATCACCATGTTGGACTGACACACCACAAGGGCATTGATGGAGTGGTAGTGCTTCCGATTGCGGTACGCTACCTCCCGTGCGTGTGGTGGTACCAAAGCTACATGTGTCCCATCTATGGACCCAATGACATGGGGCATCCCTCCCAGGGCATAGAATCCACGCTTGACCGCAGTCAACTGTTCAGGGGTTGGGAACTTGATGAAGTCATCCAGGTGAATCAACATGGCCTCTAAGAAATCATGCAGCACACGGCAGAACATGCTCTGGGACATGCCACCAACATGAGCTATGGTATATTGAAAGGTACCCGTGGCAAGAAAATGTAGGGCAGCCATTACCTTCAGCTGGGGTGTCAGTGCCGTAGGATACCTGTGCAGCGGTTGCAGGTGTGGTGCCAGTCTCGCCGTCAACTCCAGAATCAACGGTTGGGGGAAGCGGTAGCAACGGATGCTGTCATTCTCCCGCATGTCAGCCAAGTCCGGAATTGGTCGGGCAAGAGGCGGCGCTCTGCAGTAATTAGGAAGTGACAAGGAAGAGTTAGTGCACTACGACAACAATTCATATGTACTGAGCACATGTTAATCTGTCAATACACATATGCTACATAGGGAGTCAGGTATGTGCTACATGCCCAGGACACGTATGGGTGCCAGGTGACACTCCTACCAAGACCCAGCTACACACGGAGATTGAGAACCGCCCCATGCCATGCCATGGGAATAGCTGTGTCCCATTGCATGTGAACAGCCAGACGCAACACAGGAGTGACATACGCCCACACATCAGCAGAAGTAGGATGCCGATTGCAGAGACTGGTAGCGGAACACTAGAGCCACAGGTCACATGACATTACACTAGGACAGCCCACACACCTTGCCATGAAGGTGCACATGTCATGACTCACCACACAATCATTGTGAGGATGCAGACATGTCCTTGTCACGCTACTCCGTGTCCCATGCATACATGTGCACCTCACATCCGATACCACATGTGGCATGGTGTGCGGAACAGTGTGCAATGTCCATCTACACACAGACACATGTTGGTTGCCGCAACAGCTGCAGCTTTTGAGGGTGCTCCAACATCAACCTGATGGGAAGCCCCCACACATACATGACATAGTCACATTGTGCACCGTGTGTAGTGTCAAGGCAGGTGTGGTAACCCCTGTACCGGGCATCAGGGGACACTTCCGTGTGTTGGTGTCCGTGCCATTCCAGTGACGCTCACCCCAAGTGTGCAGTACGACATGCACACATGTCAAAGGAGTCAAGGTCATGCCTGGCACACATTGCACCGTCACACAGCACACCTGTACACATCTCATCATACATCCGGTGCCTTCTCCACTCAGGAGTAATGTTCCACATCACAGCCTGTCACACCTGTGCCCCACACATGTAGTAATGCACAGACGATGGCTTGATGTCCATTCCTGGACAAGTATGTCCATCCATGGACAAGTATGTCCATCCATGGACAAGTATGTCCATCCATGGACAAGTATGTCCATCCATGGACAAGTATGTCCGCCCTATTCCTACCTGTGTGCCGCCTATCACCACTGTGATGTGTAAAAACCGCCGTGCTGCTGCTAAGAGGGCCTGTGTACGTTCCCAAATCACTATGGGAGTGCTGCCGTATGTGTACCCATCGTGATGGCGAGCGTACAGGCATTTGTACGGTCCGTACCACTACGAGTACGCATACGCGAGCAGACCCATACTGATAGTGAGCGTAGATGCGTGTGTACGGCCCGTACCACTACGAGTACGCATACGCGAGTACACCCATAGTGATAGGGCCGTACGCACGCATGTACGCTCACTATCACTATGGGTCTCCTCGCGTATGCGTACTCGTAGTGGTACGGGCCGTACACACGCATGTACGCTCACTATCACTATGGGTCTCCTCGCGTATGCGTACTCGTAGTGGTACGGGCCGTACACTCGCATGTACGCTCACTATCACTATGGGTCTCCTCGCGTATGCGTACTCGTAGTGGTACGGGCCGTACACTCGCATGTACGCTCACTATCACTATGGGTCTCCTCGCGTATGCGTACTCGTAGTGGTACGGGCCGTACACTCGCATGTACGCTCACTATCACTATGGGTCTCCTCGCGTATGCGTACTCGTAGTGGTACGGGCCGTACACTCGCATGTACTCTCACTATCACTACGAGTACGCATACGCGAGGACACCCATAGTGATAGTGAACGTAGGCACGCGTGTACGGGCCGTTGCAATGCATTTGGGGTGCCCTAGGGCCCCGAAACGCACCGTACCTGTGTGTGACGCTCCAAATTACATAGGGGACAAGTATTAAGGCCTACATGCATGCTGGTTGTCATGGAGACCAAGTTCAAATTTCGAAATTGTTCTGGAAGGTGCACAGCAGAAGTCAGTTGGAATTCTTCTACTTTGTTGCAATGTGTTTGTGGGGCTGACATCATGCAGGAGAATGAAACCGATAGAGAACCCACAGACTGCTAGGTTTGAAGGGATTGGAGGAAACATAGGATGCAAATGTGAGTGACGAATCACTCTGTACTCCTGTGCATGAGATGGGCCAGCAAGGCAGATATAAGGCAGCCAGGTCCCATGAGGGAGCACTTGCCTGCACATCTCTGTATTCCACGACCCAGCTGCTGCTACTGATTCCCTGGAACCATGTCAAGGGCTGTGGAGAGGTCACAGCCATTCACCCTGGAGGAGAACATGGCTTTGGTGGATGTGATCCTCCCACGGTACCCCATGCTGTATGGGCGACCAGGTTATCAGGTGAGTGCAGTGTCCACTGCCACAGACTGTGTCCCTTTTTTGTGACTGTGACTTCTGCCATTGTGTCCAGGTGTGACACACATGCTATGTACTGTAGGGGGGGTCCCAAGGGGGGGGAATGCCTGATGTCTCCCAGCAGTGCCCTGAGACAGGAGGGGTGGGGGCCTATCACTCCCAGCAGTGCCCAGACACAGGAGGGGTGGGTGCCTAACACTCCCAGCAGTGCCCTGAGACAGGAGGGGTGGGTGCCTATCACTCCCAGCAGTGCCCAGACACAGGAGGGATGGGTGCCTATCACTCCCAGCAGTGCCCAGACACAGGAGGGGTGGGTGCCTAACACTCCCAGCAGTGCCCTGAGACAGGAGGGGTGGGAGCCTATCACTCCCAGCAGTGCCCAGACACAGGAGGGATGGGTGCCTATCACTCCCAGCAGTGCCCAGACACAGGAGGGGTGGGTGCCTAACACTCCCAGCAGTGCCCTGAGACAGGAGGGGTGGGTGCCTAACACTCCCAGCAGTGCCCAGACACAGGAGGGATGGGTGCAGAGTCCTCCCAGCAGTGCCTAGAGACAGGAGGGGTGGGTGCAGAGTCCTCCCAGCAGTGCCCAGACACAGGAGGGGTGGGTGCCTATCACTCCCAGCAGTGCCCAGACACAGGAGGGGTGGGTGCCTAACACTCCCAGCAGTGCCCTGAGACAGGAGGGGTGTGTGCAGAGACCTCCCTGTAGTGCCCTGAGACAGGAGGGGTGGGGGCCTATCACTCCCAGCAGTGCCCTGAGACAGGATGGGTGGGTGCCTAACACTCCCAGCAGTGCCCTGAGACAGGAGGGGTGTGTGCAGAGACCTCCCAGCAGTGCCCTGAGACAGGAGGGGTGGGGGCCTATCACTCCCAGCAGTGCCCTGAGACAGGAGGGGTGGGTGTGATGCACAGTGTGAGGCTGGATCTTTGATTGTGTCGTTGCCCTCATTCCACCTGTGTCCTTTCAATGGCACGTACTGATTTTGCCCTTCCCCAGAGGATCATGTCCCTATGACAAAGGTGCAATGCGTTGGATGCATACTAGGCCTTGTTGTAAACAGCGAATGTGTTCTAATCTGTGTCCCTGTGACATGTGCCAGGTGTATTGATGTAGTGTCACTTGTCCATCCTCACAGGTAGACGCCTCTGCCAAGGAGCAGATATGGCTGGACGCCGTCAGTGCCGTGAGGAGTGCGGAAGGTCGGAGGCGGCGCATGTCCCAGGTGAGGAAACGCTGGCAGGATATCCGGTGCTGGACGCGGAGGATCGCACGGGTCCTACTGGGGGACTCACCTGAGAGCCACAAGAACCGCGGACGCCGCCGTCTCTCCCACATCCAGAAACGTGTGCTGGTGGTGGTCTTTCCTGACTTGGACAGGCGTCTACAGGACATGCAGCAGCCGGAAGGGGGTAGGTACATGTGTGTGTTTGTTGTGTTTCACCAGCATTTGTAAGTGCAATGTTCCATGGATACACTTCCAGGGTTTATGGTGCTGTGCTGATCCTATTCCCCACAGAATTGCAGTGCTCTCCTGCCTCCCTTCCCCTCCTTGCAATGTGTTCCCTGGTCTGTGTGTAGTCGCTCGATCACAAGGTCATGTAGCCTGACACCTTCTTCAAGTGTACAATGCCTGCAGCATCATGTGTGGGGGTGGTGTGTAACAGGATTTGGGACCTTGCCTGTGCCCTGTCCAGTTCTGGACTTGTGGGATCCATGTCAGTTGGCACTAATGCTGAGTCCAGACATGGGAGTTAGTCTCTCAAGTGTGAGGCCTTACAGCACGCATGTCCTATGTGGTGGCCTGTGACATGATGTGCATGAGTGTGCGATACGCATAGTGCAGGGATGTTAGCGTGTGTTGCAGTCATTCCCATTCAGGAGCATGGAGTTGTGTGGCCACTACTGTCCCCAGGGGCATATTTTCTTAGGTATCATGTGTGTAATCCGATTATGTTGACAATCTCTGTGTCTACAGCATAGGTTGTGCTCTGTGCCATTGTCCCCTGGCCAAATGTATATTGACGTGAAATGTAGTACAAGTGTCCACTGTACAGACTGACCTGATTTTCCTTGTTCATACTCACGGTGGACATTTCCTGTGTGTCTTGTTACAATCATCTGATGATGCCCATTTGTACATGATTATTTGGACAGGCGCACCTTGGGTATTTTGTGTGCAACCTTGATTTGTTGCATCCCATGTGTATTTCACCCAGACTAAGGGATGTAAGTGCTTCCTGTGTCTCCAAATAATAGTCTCATGTAGGGGGTGGGTGGTGCGGGCATGGCCTTCATGTCACAACCTGATATCTCCTTGCTAGGACTGGCCAGTGTGTGATGTTTGCCTGGACATACACTCAAGGTGCAGTGTGCCAGTCAGGGTGGGCATGTTATCAGTATTACCTATGCTGCATGTGCCTCTTGTTCCTGCCTATGGTCCCTGCTCATCCCTATTTGCTGCCACGCTGTGTGGTGCAGATGCAGTGCTGGATTGTCCCCAGGGCCTTGCTCCTCAGTCAAAATTCCATATCATCTCATTTGCTAGTGTGTCATGCTCTCCATAGTTATTCCATGGCATGGTGGGTCGAAAAACTGTGTCTTGCATGCCCTACATATGTACCTTGTTTTGTAGATGTAACTCTTCCTTTGTATCAGGGTATGCACTGTAACCTACGTAGATTTGACTCATGTGACATATGTATACAGGTGTATGATTACTTTCTGTCTCTTCACCCTGCCCACAGCATCGTCGGGGGACACGGAGGGAGACATGGACACAGACGGCGCGGAGGGACGGAGCACCAGTGCCAGCGGTAACATCGGGGCTGGCACTTCGAGTGGGACTGAGGCGGTGGAGAGTGAACCCGGGGACCTGTCGACTGGCACAACAGAGTATGAAGCCGACGGGTCCGAGGAGGATCACTCCGAGTGGGCGGTGGCTGCACCACCATCTGACAGCAGCCCTACATCTGGCACCGCCCCCTCCATTGGCATCAGCCGCCTCCCACGTGCTCGTGTCCCTTCCCAGCGTGCCCGGTCCCCACATGTCTCCTTCCTGCCAGGCACCGCACCCCCTGCCCCTGTCTCCACTGCTGCCGCCAATGCTGAGTCTGTGGACATCCAGCGGCAGTTGCAGATTGGTCAGACTGCGATCCTTAATGTCCTCCATGGCCACAGCCAGGTCCTCAACAACATGGAGGCATACTTGGAGGGCATTCATTCATCGCAGGCTGACCAACGCAACTTGCTGAGGTCCATAGACTCCACACTGACTGCAGCAGTGGGTCTCCTGCAGCGCTATGTCCCACCCCCTACCCCTGCTCCTTCCACAATTCCCACTCCCATGCCTGTCCCACATACACCCAGACGTAAGCATGCACCCACCACAACAGACACAGGCACCACACCAGCAGGGAAGGTCCGCCGCACACCTCCTGACACGCACACACAGGGTGCAGTAGGCACACCCACTGGGTCGGGGGGCAAACGTGTGACACGCAGCCAGAGTGGGAGTCCGCATTCCACCCAATCCACTCCCTCCAAATCCCCTCCTCTCAGCTCTCCTGGCCACATCTCCCCCAAAGACTCGTTCATGGCCGCTCTGTCCCTGAGCCCCACATTGACACCACCCCGCAAGCGGTCAAGGAGGTCCCCGGTCAGGGTGCTTGAGTCCCCCCCCCTGTCCACATCCTCCCCCAGTGGTGCTGCGACCCATCCCTCTGACCCCCCCCTCCTTGGGGCCTGTGGTTCCTTCGGGTGCAGGGGAGTCCCTGGAGGACCTTGCCAAGGTGTGCAGTGAGATCCTAGAATCCACCTTTGGCCCTGCCCCACCCCCTGTGGTGGAGTCCTCCATCCCTGCACCCAATTCGCCTACCCTTTTGCCCTCCTGTCCCTGCGGTGCCTGTTCCTTCCCCCCCACATGATGCCCTCACCCCTGTGGAAGACGACGACTTGTAACTGTGCAGGCAAGCTAGGGGACACGCATCCCACTGTGTCCCCCATCCAGCTGGGTCTCCTGGACTGCCCTATGGCCTTTGTTATTATTGGACTTACGTCATACTAGTTTTTTGCTCATGCTGAATAAAGCTATTTATTTTTTGCCCTTGGAACACTCCTGCATTGCTGGCATTGCTGTTGGTGGGGCTGCTACATGGTTGTGGGTGTTGGTCATGTGTTGGGTGTGTGGGAAATGTAGTGGTGTGCTGCTCATAGGGGGGACCCTGGGATCAGTGTGCCTCACACGGTGTTAGCTACCTTTCTCCATTCATGTAAGCAGTTGCTGCATGTTGCAATTGTCCCAAGGTGTTTTCCTTCCTCTGTGTACCCTGACTTCTTCCCTGCAGGGTGTTCCCAATATTTAGTGCAGAGCTGTGAGTACATTAGCTGGGTGTGTGACGGACTCCTTCAACTTTGCACATGCATGCTGAGCCATTCTCCACCTGCATCATTCGTGGCATCCTTGGTAGTCATTGTACTTGTGTATGTGGACTATTGACATGACTTCATGTGTAAATGTTTTGTTTTTGGCCCTATGCATGCGTATACTTCCAGCCTCGCACACATGTGGTACATTTACTGCAGGGTCTTTGTGCACCTGACTGACATTTGTGGGCATGCTATATGTGACTACTCCACCCTTTGCGTTCCATGGGCACTGCTGGGAGTGATAGGCACCCACCCCTCCTGTCTCAGGGCACTGCTGGGAGTGATAGGCCCCCACCCCTCCTGTCTCAGGGCACTGCTGGGAGGTCTCTGCACACACCCCTCCTGTCTCAGGGCACTGCTGGGAGTGTTAGGCACCCACCCCTCCTGTGTCTGGGCACTGCTGGGAGGACTCTGCACACACCCCTCCTGTCTCAGGGCACTGCTGGGAGTGATAGGCACCCACCCCTCCTGTCTCAGGGCACTGCTGGGAGTGATAGGCCCCCACCCCTCCTGTCTCAGGGCACTGCTGGGAGGTCTCTGCACACACCCCTCCTGTCTCAGAGCACTGCTGGGAGTGATAGGCCCCCACCCCTCCTGTCTCAGGGCACTGCTGGGAGTGATAGCCCCCCACCCCTCCTGTCTCAGGGCACTGCTGGGAGTGTTAGGCACCCACCCCTCCTGTGTCTGGGCACTGCTGGGAGGACTCTGCACACACCCCTCCTGCGTCTGGGCACTGCTGGGAGGACTCTGCACCCACCCCTCCTGTGTCTGGGCACTGCTGGGAGTGATAGGCACCCACCCCTCCTGTGTCTGGGCACTGCTGGGAGGACTCTGCACACACCCCTCCTGTCTCTGGGCACTGCTGGGAGTGATAGGCACCCACCCCTCCTGTCTCAGGGCACTGCTGGGAGTGATAGGCCCCCACCCCTCCTGTCTCAGGGCACTGCTGGGAGGTCTCTGCACACACCCCTCCTGTCTCAGGGCACTTCTGGGAGTGATAGGCCCCCACCCCTCCTGTCTCAGGGCACTGCTGGGAGTGATAGGCCCCCACCCCTCCTGTCTCAGGGCACTGCTGGGAGTGTTAGGCACCCACCCCTCCTGTGTCTGGGCACTGCTGGGAGGACTCTGCACCCACCCCTCCTGTCTCAGGGCACTGCTGGGAGGACTCTGCACCCACCCCTCCTGCGTCTGGGCACTGCTGGGAGTGTTAGGCACCCACCCCTCCTGCGTCTGGGCACTGCTGGGAGTGTTAGGCACCCACCCCTCCTGTGTCTGGGCACTACTGGGAGGACTCTGCACACACCCCTCCTGCGTCTGGGCACTGCTGGGAGGACTCTGCACCCACCCCTCCTGTGTCTGGGCACTGCTGGGAGTGATAGGCACCCACCCCTCCTGCGTCTGGGCACTGCTGGGAGTGTTAGGCACCCACCCCTCCTGCGTCTGGGTACTGCTGGGAGTGTTAGGCACCCACCCCTCCTGTGTCTGGGCACTGCTGGGAGTGTTAGGCACCCACCCCTCCTGTGTCTGGGCACTGCTGGGAGTGATAGGCACCCACCCCTCCTGTGTCTGGGCACTGCTGGGAGTGATAGGCACACACCCCTCCTGCGTCTGGGCACTGCTGGGAGTGTTAGGCACCCACCCCTCCTGCGTCTGGGTACTGCTGGGAGTGTTAGGCACCCACCCCTCCTGTGTCTGGGCACTGCTGGGAGTGTTAGGCACCCACCCCTCCTGTGTCTGGGCACTGCTGGGAGGACTCTGCACACACCCCTCCTGCATCTGGGCACTGCTGGGAGGACTCTGCACCCACCCCTCCTGCGTCTGGGCACTGCTGGGAGTGTTAGGCACCCACCCCTCCTGTGTCTGGGCACTGCTGGGAGTGTTAGGCACCCACCCCTCCTGTGTCTGGGCACTGCTGGGAGGACTCTGCACACACCCCTCCTGCGTCTGGGCACTGCTGGGAGGACTCTGCACCCACCCCTCCTGTGTCTGGGCACTGCTGGGAGTGATAGGCACCCACCCCTCCTGTGTCTGGGCACTGCTGGGAGGACTCTGCACACACCCCTCCTGTGTCTGGGCACTGCTGGAAGGACTCTGCACACACCCCTCCTGTCTCAGGGCACTGCTGGGAGGTCTCTGCACACACCCCTCCTGTCTCAGGGCACTGCTGGGAGGACTCTGCACCCACCCCTCCTGTGTCTGGGCACTGCTGGGAGGACTCTGCACACACCCCTCCTGCGTCTGGGCACTGCTGGGAGGACTCTGCACCCACCCCTCCTGCGTCTGGGCACTACTGGGAGTGTTAGGCACCCACCCCTCCTGTGTCTGGGCACTGCTGGGAGTGTTAGGCACCCACCCCTCCTGTGTCTGGGCACTGCTGGGAGGACTCTGCACACACCCCTCCTGCATCTGGGCACTGCTGGGAGGACTCTGCACCCACCCCTCCTGTGTCTGGGCACTGCTGGGAGTGATAGGCACCCACCCCTCCTGTGTCTGGGCACTGCTGGGAGGACTCTGCACACACCCCTCCTGTGTCTGGGCACTGCTGGAAGGACTCTGCACACACCCCTCCTGTCTCAGGGCACTGCTGGGAGGTCTCTGCACACACCCCTCCTGTCTCAGGGCACTGCTGGGAGGACTCTGCACCCACCTCTCCAATTTCACAATATGTACGCTCATGACATGCACGGATGTGGGTACGCTCCATGCATTCGAGGTGGGGGTACGTGTCGTACTTACACTGTTGGGGTGGGGGTACGCCCCATACGTACGCGGGTGTGGGTACGGGTCGTACTTACACTGTTGGGGTGGGGGTACGCTCCATGCATTCGAGGTGAGGGTATGTGTCGTACTTACACTGTTGGGGTGGGGGTACGCCCCATACGTACGCGGCTGAGGGTAGGGGTCGTACTTACACTGTTGGGGTGGGGGTACGCTCCATACGTACGCGGCTGAGGGTAGGGGTCGTACATACACTGTTGGGGTGGGGGTACGCTCCATGCATTCGAGGTGAGGGTACGGGTCGTACTTACACTGTTGGGGTGGGGGTACGCCCCATACATACGCGGGTGTGGGTATGGGTCGTACTTACACTGTTGGGGTTGGGGTACGCTCCATGCATTCGAGGTGAGGGTACGTGTCGTACTTACACTGTTGGGGTGGGGGTACACTCCATACGTACGCGGCTGAGGGTACGTGTCGTACTTACACTGTTGGGGTGGGGGTACGCTCCATGCATTCGAGGTGAGGGTACGTGTCGTACTTACACTGTTGGGGTGGGGGTACGCTCCATACGTACGCGGCTGAGGGTATAGGTCGTACATACACTGTTGGGGTGGGGGTACGCTCCATGCATTCGAGGTGAGGGTACGGGTCGTACTTACACTGTTGGGGTGGGGGTACGCCCCATATGTACGCGGGTGTGGGTACGGGTCGTACTTACACTGTTGGGGTGGGGGTACGCTCCATACGTACGCGGGTGTGGGTACGGGTCGTACTTATACTGTT
Source organism: Triturus cristatus (assembly GCF_964204655.1). NCBI lineage: Eukaryota > Metazoa > Chordata > Amphibia > Caudata > Salamandridae > Triturus > Triturus cristatus. The sequence continues at coordinate 258,272,143 of NC_140586.1, forward strand.
GGGGTGGGGGTACGTTCCATGCATACGGGGTGGGGGTACGGTCCGTACATGTCCGTCCCCACGCTATGTGATGCTTGTGCGGCCCGTACCCAGGCCTTTGCCACGTGGGTACGAGTCGTCCCGCCATTGTTGGGGTGATGTGGGTGTGGGCGTGGTACAACTCGTACCCACGCTCTTCAGGCGTGGGTACGGGACGTACATGTCTGGTTGTGTTGCTGGTTCGCGTCGTGACGGACTTCCGTTGTGGCGGTCGCTGGCTTAGCTGGACACGCCCCCACCCCCTCGTAGTGACCAGGGCCTGGGAGTCAGGTATGTCCAGGGCATGTGTGCTGTGTGACTTTGGTGGCGGGTTTGTGGCCTGCCCTGGTCCTGCCACCCCCCCCACCCCACTTTCCCCCCTCCCTTAGTTGTTCTGACCTTCTGCGGCGTCTGCGTCGGAACCTGTAGAGGAGGTCGACTGCTATGAGGGCCGGGATTACACGTTGGTTCGGGTCCATGTCTGTCCGTCGCGTACGGGTCCTCCTTGTTCGCCTCGTCCTGTGTGTCCGTCGCGTACTGGTCCTCCTTGTTCGCGTCGTCCTGTGTGTCCGTCGCGTACTGGTCCTCCTTGTTCGCGTCGTCCTGTGTGTCCGTCGCGTACTGGTTCTCCTTGTTTGCGTCGTCCTTTCTGTCCGTCGCGTACTGGTGGTCCTTGTTCGCGTCGTCCTGATTTCCCGGCAGTTTTTGGCAGCCGGAAAATATTCACCGTGCGGGATGACGTCGGTGCGAATCGTAATTCCTGGTTCGTGAATGGCAGGCTGCGAGCGTCCCGACGTCAGGTCGGCGCTTTCCCGGATCGCATTTGTAGGTTTATTTTGTTCGGTCGGGGTTTTTTATGATTCGTACGGAAATGGTGTTCCCGTGCGAATCGTACTTCCATGTTTGTATTTTTTTACGACCGGGTATGCGTCGGACGGAGAATATGCTCCGTCCGACGGTTCGTACCCGGTTTTTACAGGATCGTAATTGGCACCAAAATCTATTAAGAAATCTCATTGTATTTATATTGATTGGGAATAGTGCGTCAGGTGCTGGATCTTGACGAGATACACTGCTCAGCTCATATATTGTTCTGCACACGGAAAAAATCACATCACAACTTTCACACCAATTACAATGCAAAACAAATTCCGGCGATAAGACACGTTAGCACCAGGGATTTTACACCTGCTTTCTGCTGGTGTTAAGCAGGACAACTACCTGCACCATGAAAGGGAACACAGCCAAGAGCCACACCAGAACACCCACAGGTGCCATAGAGTCAATGAGCATGATACAGGGATACCCATGAGGGCCAGAAGACTCATCTTAACAACTCCAGGACCGCCAATGCCCCCCAAACCCACATCTTAGTAAGTGTGTCCCTGTGGTCATTGTCTTAGCATGATAAGCACGAGCCCTGCAACATCACAGTGTGCTGTCACCTCAGCGTTGGCAGTGAGCCTGGATGTGTAGCTACATACGCATCCTCCTGCATGCACAACTGGCGTGTGCTGGTCTGGGGTTCACAGGTCAGTGCAGGGGTGTGCCTAACCGGCAAGGGGAACGGGGTGTCTCGGACATGTCCGTGTACAGGAAGTGCGGTAAGTGTGTCTCTGTGTTCTGGTGTGGCCTGCTACAAGAGCCGCAGCAGTCGATGTTGTAAAGTGGCATGCACCACCTCCAAACGGCACTGTGATGTTGTGGTTGGAATGTAGCAGGACACGCGCAAATAGGCATTACAATGGTGTGCCGTACGAGTGCACGAGATACAACAGAGCACCGTACAAAAGTGTGGGGGCTCGTGGGAGGGAAGAGCAGCCGTTGGGCAACATAACACACAGTGAACTCGACCATGTGCCACATGCTGGGCATCTCATCCATGATGACCTCGGTTGCAGACATCCCACAACACCAACGACTGGCCTTTGTACACATCCTGTATGAATGCAGCGTGGTTTTCTCTTCTATGCTCGTTCAGTGTTGTAATGTTGGTGGGTTGTGTGACTTGTGCTCCTTGTTGGTGTGTTTCATTGTGGCCATTGTTAGTCTATATGTGTGTTGTACTTAATTGTGCATGTGTGCCATTCTGCCCATCTCCCCCCTCACCCCACTCCCTGCTTCTTCCTCTTCCTAGTGCTGTTGTGTCTTAATTTTGTTGCTGCACACATAAATACAAGTAAAGAATAAATTAGAATAGTTCCTTGATTCTTTTAGGTTTCAAAACTTCTCTATTGGTTTCTTTTTAATTTTCCATATGAACCATTTTTTTAATATGCAACAACACATAGAAGTCAGAAGTGCAACGTATTCTATCAACACACTTTCTAGAACATTCTACAACACGTGCAGGTTAAAAGTTCATCAATTTTTTAAAACTTAACGATATTTTTTTGTAACATTTTCTTGAACATTTAACGACACGTGCAGGTTAAAAGTTCACGATTGTTTTAAGTTCGAACAGTGCCTTCCAAATGCAAGTAGCAGGTGTGGTTGAGCTGCGCAAATTTTATCCTATGATATGTACTCCACGTTGAAACTGCTTTTTCTTAACCAATCACAAAGATGCTTTTCCACAAAACTAATGTGCACCCTACTTTTAAAAAATAATGCTTTTCATAATATCTTTAGAGATAGGTTATAGATAGGAATTAACATTTAAAAAACCTTTGAAATTCACTGAAAAAACCATAGGTTTCATGCACGTTATAGTTGGGAATTGGCATTTACAAAACCTTTGAAATTCACTGAAAAAAACATAGGTTTCAGGCATGTTATAGTTAGGAATTAGCATTTAAAAAACCTTAGAAATTCACTGAAAAAAACCATAGGTTTCAGGGGCGTTATAGTTAGCTGGACATTTCCCTCATACAAAACCCTAGAAATTCCCCTGTTATAGGTAATTCAGCTAACTATAACTCGAGCCCCCGCAATGCACTGCTGATGACGTCACATATTACATCACTCATGACATGGTCAGTGACATCACTGATAATATCACTGATGACATCTCAAATGACATCACTGATGACATCACAGATGACGTCATCCATGTGATAAATTAGTACATCTTCTCACACCCTAATATAACCTTTGATACACCGACTCAAAATTTCAAAAGGCCATTTTGACAGCCATAGATACTCCGATACCAATAACTACACACCCACTCATTGACTTTTAGGTCTACATACATGGCCACTCACTCACCTGTACAGTCACTCATACTTACAGTCACTCTGTGCATTTATATACCTATATAGACACTCACACACCGCCAATCATCCATTGAGGTACTGACACATCTAGTCAGTCATGCAAATAATTAATTACAGTCCAATTTACTCACCTATACAGTTAAACACACTCAAGTTCACTTACTCACAAAAATACTAACAAATTCTGTGTCTTCCTGCAGAAAAATAAACAGCACATGACACAGATATCATTGCACTATGGCGCATACAGCCACTCCCAAAATCACACACTCTCACATATAGATAGTTATATACTCTTACACACATATACACTGCGTTTCACATATGTAATTACTGACACATGTAGAACTGAGATATACATTCAATCACTAACACACCCATATGTACACTCACCCAACCATACAGTCCATCACAGATGCACTCTTAAAACCATGCACCCACTGAATCACCCACTCACACATCTAGTCACAGAGTCACACACACCCTACCCACACAAACACTCAGGCACCCATACAGATACTCAGACAACCAATCAATAACCCATATAGACACTCATATAGCTATTCACAAAACCATGCAGCCACTTATACACCAACACACAGACACATACAGACATTCACACAGTTTAGTTACTAGTCTGCAGTAAGATAAATTTAATGACCCACTTATAGAGTCAGTTACGCACCTAGAAAATCATCCATTCGCACACTTGTACACCCACTTATTCTTCAACAGGCCTTTCCCTATATATATTAAACATAATAAAACTGTTCAGAAACACATACTCAATGGATGATGTCATCAGTGATGTCATCAGTGATGTCATTTGAGATGTCATCAGTGATGTCATCAGTGATGTCACTGACCATGTCATGAGTGATGTAATATGTGATGTCATCAGCAGTGCATTGCGGGGGCGCAAGTTATAGTTAGCTGAACTAACTATAACTATAATTTCTAGGGTTTTGTACGAGGGAAATGTCCAGCTAACTATAACGCCCCTGAAACCTATGTTTTTTTCAGTGAATATATATATATATATATATATATATATATATATATATATATATATATATATATATGTATATATATATATATATATATATATATATACATATATATATATATATATATTCAACATCTCATCTCCATTGGAAATAAATGGCACGCACTCACAGGTTCTGAAATTAATATCCCCAATATTCTTTAATCAGCTCACAGCTTCAAAATTTGAGGGACAATCCAACGCGTGTGGATGTGCGGAAGATAACCGAAGAACCCATAACAGCGGAGGACGGCGAGCTGACATCGGAGGGTGGAGGTAAGCCTTCTATGCTGTATGTGGTCAGTAGGTTTCAGCAATTCACCAATAACTTCGGGACAACATTGTCCGTATAACTGGTTATTCCCGTTCTAAGGAAGAAGTCTGCATTGGTATCAATACCGCAATATAATTCATTGATTGGAAGCAGCGGGTGTTAGGAGGCAATAGCAGCGCTTTCTTTCCTACGGACGGCTCTGAAAATCCCCAAACAAAACTGCCTCCGTCATTGACAATACAATTGTTTGTTACACGGTGGGAACAGCTAAAGAAACTGTCTGCAGCTTAAATTATTTTGAGGGAGTTAAGAAATGGAAAAACGTGATGCAAAACGTAACGAACACCTGGCCTCTTTCTTTGACCAGGACGCATCATTAAAGGACACCAATCGTAGAGAACGAAATTCAGAGTCTAAAAAAACAGACGTACGCAGCAAACTTAAAATATGGGAAAATTGAGCAAAAAGGAAATCAATAAGTGGTGGGAACTCACAACATTAAATAAATATTAGGAGGTTCAAAGGGTCCCAAGGGGACTTCGTATATCCCTCAGGCCAATTCAACAAGACGCCAGCAATGAACTATTACAAGAATGGGGGGATTTTCTGTTAAACTCGTCATTGGGCTTGATAGCCATTTTGGTCAAACACATTGAAATCTCATTAACAAAAATTAAAGAGGAATTATCAAACTTGGAAAGGAATTGGCGACAATGGAAATGAACCCTGAAATGGCCAAACTAAAAGAAGATCTTGACAAATATGTTGACAAACATGAGGAGATGGTGAAGACTAGGAAGCAGTCCAAATTCCAGAGGGACAAGAAGGATTATGCGCAGGGACGCATATTCACTTATGCCAGGAAGTTTGACATCTTCAAGGAACGAGGACAAGGAGAAATAGGAGCACAAAGCTCCACAAACCTAACATCATTGACATCAACAGGAGCAAGTGACGTGGAGTGTGAATCAAGTGAGGAACAAACAACGAGGAATTTTTTAGGGGACATGAGATTGGTCCTACAACAAAGACTCTGGGAACAGAACCAACACCAATTTCAAGGCGCAAGAGGAAGAGGCAGAGGGCGAAAATGGGTACAGCGAACACCGACATCAGAAATAAGAAAACAACAAGGAGAGGAAAAAGAAAAAAGTGGATTCGAGGAGACAGGTACCAAAACCAGGAGCATGCGACAGAAGACCTCGAAATAGATTGGATGGATGTCCCAGAGGATAAGGAAGAACTGGTAATAATGAACCTATCCAACCACGTACTAACAAATGACACAATATCCCTGTTGAAACATGGCATCAACTTCTGTCCTATACAATCGATGGACCTGGCACAGACCAGAATTGACCTCTATAAATATGTTAGAAAGATCAAACTGGCAAAAATCTTTAAAGAAAATCAAGAAATGGCAAACTTTATTGAGAAACAAAATAAGGAGAGAACTGAATTAAGTTCTAAAAAATCATCCTTAAAAACCACCGACATGCCGGCACTCCTGACCTTGATTAATTTGGACGTGATGGAAGAATCAGATATGGTTGGTGAATCTACAGCATGCCCACAATTGGGAGCTGGTCTCAGTGGGAAAAAACCATCCTCACGCTTTTATCCACAATTACCACCTGGTAATAAAATTGACATTTTTCAAGAGTCAGTGGTTCAGGAAATTTACAACATCAGCGGATCAAAGTACAAGGACAACTTGAAGAAAGAAGAAAGAATGGCCCTAAAAACATTAATGGAGGATAAAACCATTACCATAAAAATGGCTGATAAGGGTGGAAATATTGTCATCCAAAACACCGAAGACTACGTAATGGAAGCACATTCTCAATTGGAAAACAAGGAATATTATACCAAATTAGATAGGAATCCAACAAAAACCTTTAAAGAAAATTTGGATAAAAGAATTTTCCAATGGCAAAAACAAAATCTAATTGATGAGGATGAGAAAAGATTTCTGATCACCGAACACCCAATTACGGCAACAATATACTTCCTACCCAAAGTGCATAAAAATCCTCAGAAACCACCGGGCCGTCCGATAGTGACAGCAAAGGGATCACTTTTAGAACCCGTAGCCAGTTATATCGACCATTTTTTTATGCCTTTTGTGCTCAATTTAAACTCATACATACAAGATACAACTGATCTCCTGAGACATCTGCAGGAACTACCTTGGCAAGCTTCATACATGTTAATCACGATGGACGTGATATCACTATACACTAACATTGACAACAACATTGGTCTGACTGCATGTAGCTTTTTTCTAAAAGAAAGGGACATCAAATTCAAACACCATAACCAGATGTTGATAGACATGATCCAGATGTGCCTTACTCAAAATGTGTTTCTTTTTGGAGAAGAAATCTATCTACAAATTAAGGGATGTGCGATGGGTTTCTCCTTCAGTCCGGGATATGCATGTCTCACTATGGGTTGGTGGGAGCAGCAGGTAGCATGGCATCCGAACAATGACAAATATGTGGAGAAGATCATGAAGTGGTTGAGATATATCGACGACTTATTCATAGTGTGGGATGGCACGGCACAAGAATTTGAGGAATATTTTAAAATCTTAAATTCCACGGATGCGAATATCAAATTCACATATAACATCAGTAATAAAATAATTGTTTTTCTTGACACAGAGATATATGTTGCCAATAACAAGTTAGAAACCACACTACATAGAAAAGAAACATCCACCAATGCAACCCTGCATGCAAATAGCTTCCACCAAACAGCAGTAAAAGATAATATTCCATACGGGGAGTTTTTGAGGCTACGCCGTATCTGCTCGGAACAACATGAGTGGGAACAACACAGCAAAAACTCAGCAATGAGATTCAAACACCGTGGATATAAAAAAGGGATTATCCAAAGATGCTGGAGGCGTGCCAATGAAAAGAAGAGACTCACTATCCTAAATTCAAAAAATAAAGGAAGAAGCACAGAGATGAACCAATCGACACCTATAAGACTAATCTTGGCTCATTCTAAGGATGCAAAACAAATAGGAGATATCTTACGCAAGAACTGGAAGCTTCTACAACTAGACCCAGTAGTAAGTGAAATTATGGGGAAACACCCCAATATCACGTTCCGTCGCGCTAAGAACTTACGAGACAAACTTGTGCACAGTCATCATCAGGACAACATCAAAAAGAAGGGAACACAATGGTTAACAACCAAGGGTTTCAAAAAGTGCCACTCGTGTAAAGTTTGCCAAATAGCTAGAAATGTAACAGAGGTCGCATTCCAGGATGGTAACAAAAAATGGCTAATAAAAGAACTAATCACCTGCAAAAGCCAGTTCGTGGTTTATGTTATCGAATGCCCGTGCTCACTCAAGTACATTGGCAGCACTAAGTGTGAGCTAAAAAAGAGGACACTAGAACATGTGAGAGCTACGGTTAACAAAGATAGGAGCAACGCCGTTGCCAAACACATGGACAGCCACCATGGAAGCGACTGGAAATCACCGAGTTTTTATGCTTTGGAGACAATTCCTGCACATGTTAGAGGAGGAGACCGTGAAAAAATTTAAGACGCCGTGAATCACGTCAAATCCTGAACTTTAGGACTTATACCCCATGGGGTTTAAACCAAAGTGAAGAATTATATGTTCATCTGTAAGAATTTCGAATGATCGGTGTCTATGTTGTGTGACAGTCTGGTTTGAAGAGGGGTAGGCAGGTGTATATACCAGAATGTCAACTGTAATGGTTTGTAGCCCACATCCCTTATGCCCTAGGCTGCTAAGAACCATTGTGTCCCTGTAATGAAGTCCAAGAGTTAACAATTCATACGGTTGGTGTCACAATTGACATGAGTAACATAAGCCCACCGGAGGGCATATTACTGATAATTAAACAGACAAAAGATTCTAACAACTAACAGTAACTAACTACACAGTTTAAATCTTGTAAAAACCTATTGTTGTCAAGACACGTTAAAATCCGTTGTAGACGGAAACGTATACTTGTGGAAGAGAATCATTTTCGCTAGTTAAGCAATATGTCTGCCATTTGATTACTTGTTTTTTAAGTTCTAAACAGGATATTTTTGTATATGAAAGAACCGGACTTTTTGGGAATCTTTTATGACACAAAGACAGCAGTTTGTAAAAACAGATGAGCAACCTGTATGAATTACAGTATAAATTTGTGTTAACTACAGGGACCATAAGTCATTGGGAAAAGAAAGTGGGACACATGACATCATTAATCATATGACCTTGCATCACCTTGTTTTTATTGGTTGTTTTGAATGAGATACACTGACCGTGATCAAGCTATCGGCTGATAGCGAAACGCGTTGGATTGTCCCTCAAATTTTGAAGCTGTGAGCTGATTAAAGAATATTGGGGATATTAATTTCAGAACCTGTGAGTGCGTGCCATTTATTTCCAATGGAGATGAGATGTTGAATTTATGACGGCGTGGCTCTGCCGAGGTTCCGCACCGGATAATAGAAGCGCCAGGGGTCCGCAACACGGAGCCAGCTTTGTGTTTATATATATATATATATACATATATATATATTCACTGAAAAAACCATAGGTTTCACACATGTTATAGTTAGCTGGACATTTTACTGATAAAAAACCAATGAAATTCCCCCGTTATAGTTACTATAACTCACGCGACCGCAATCCTCTGCTGATGCTAATACTGTATTTAGACACTTATTTGCCCATGTCTTCTTCCATTAAATTTTAGCTATACATATATTACAAATATTTTTTTTTCATAAAGACACATATGTCATCAGCAGAGGATTACGGTCGCGTGAGTTATAGTTGCCTACAGTAACTATAACGGGGGAATTTCATTGGTTTTTTATCAGTAAAATGTCCAGCTAACTATAACATGTGTGAAACCTATGGTTTTTTCAGTGAATTTGTACGGTTTTTTAAATGCTAAGTTACTTTACGCCATTTGTGGCGTGCGCGCCCACTTAACGCAGTTCATTCCGTGCGCGCACGGTGCGCTTCGCGCACCGTGCGCGCACAGTAAGCACGCGGTGCGCTTCGCGCACCGCGTGCCCACGTTGCGCTAGATGGGCCATGAACGCACGATGCGCTTCGCGCACCGTGCGCACATGGAGGTCATATGATGAGCATCGTTGTGACAGGTAAAATATATGTTTTGTTTATCTCTGATGAGCCATGCACAAAATGTGCCCTTCGGGCACCGTTTGCACACGGGGTGGGGAGAATGTGGATATATTTTTTTATTATTATTATTTCTTACCGTACGCGTACGGTAAGCGTAATCGGCGAAATTTTCAAAAAAATTAAAATTGCCTTTTTTCACTTGGGGGATCGTTGGGGACTCCCTCGACATGGCTAGGTGCTTGGGAGCTGTGTAAACAGCCCCTTTACATGATTTGCACTTTGTTTTTCAACCCCCTGTCAGAGTGCGAGAGAGAAAATGGCGGCCGCCGCTTCCTGGTTTCGACCGATTCGAATGTTTACTAAGATCTAAGGGCCAATCAGAATCGCGCTCGCGCACGCCACCGTACGCGTACGGTAAGCGCACCTTAAGCGCACCGTAAGCTGGCTCAGATATATATATTGATTTAAAGGCTATTTTCTCAGAATTTACTGAACAGATTTACACCAAACCTACAAAAGGCACTTCCTTGACCTGAGGACTACCTCTCTGCCAAATTTCAAGTAATTCTGTTCAGCCGTTCGGGCTGTAGCTGTGTCTAAAGGTCCTATGGAAAAATGCATGGGAAAAACGCGTTTTGGGACCCCCCTTTTATCTCAGCCCCCGCTTGACGAATCCCCCCGAGACTTTCAGGGTAGGAGCGGAGCGTAGCGCCCCACCTATTTTGAAAAATTCGCGAGGATTCGTCAACCGGCGCCAAAGTTATTCAAAATAGAAAATAGAATGTTGCGGATTTCCTATATATAGATAGATAGATAGATATATATATAGATATATAGATAGATATATATATGCAAAAAAGAAGCAGAGAACTCTGGGTAGTTCTCAAGTTTAGGTGGAAAGCAGCTCCTGTATGGAGCACTCTCAACACCAGCGACACTCTAGATCTGCTCACCTCAAATGTGTCACACTGTGTCTGGGGTTGCTTTTACTTATTTCAGGTTGGCTTGATTGGTATTTTACCAATTCAAAGCTGTAATACTGTGCCTGGAGTGGTAATTGGCTTTTGTCATTTTACAGCTCGGCAAGGACAACACTGTGCTAGTCCTATGCTTAAAGACTTTGCTGTACAAATGGCAAAAGACTTTGTCCTTTTCCATCTCGGCGTGGATGGCACTGTGCTAATCGTATGCTTAAATATTTTGATAGAAAAACAGACATTTAAGGTGAGCAGATCTAGAGTGTCGCTGGTGTTGAGAGTGTTCCATACAGGAGCTGCTTTCCACCTAAACTTGAGAACTACCCAGAGTTCTCTGCTTCTTTTTTGCATAATTTATTCGTCACTCTATGCCTGAAAGGGTATTTCTTTGACTTATACAGGGTGCTTCCTTGTGTCTGGACAAAGCTATACCTCTCTGAAGAGCTATCATTAGAGCGAAACACTGTGTCAGGAGTTGCTTTTACTCATTTCAGGTTGGCTTGATTGGTATTTTACCAATTCAAAGCTGTAATACTGTGCCTGGAGTGGTAATTGGCTTTTGTCATTTTACAACTCGGCAAGGACAGCACTGTGCTAGTCCTATGCCTAAAGACTTTGCTGTACAAATGGCAAAAGACTTTGTCCTTTTCTATCTCGGCGTGGATGGCACTGTGCTAATCCTATGCTTAAAGATTTTGATAGAAAAACAGACATTTGAGGTGAGCAGATCTAGAGTGTCGCTGGTGTTGAGAGTGCTCCATACAGGAGCTGCTTTCCACCTAAACTTGAGAACTACCCAGAGTTCTCTGCTTCTTTTTTGCATAATTTATTCGTCACTCTATGCCTGCAAGGGTATTTCTTTGATATATATATATATATATATTCACTGAAAAAACCATAGGTTTCACACATGTTATAGTTAGCTGGACATTTTACTGATAAAAAACCAATGAAATTCCCCCGTTATAGTTACTGTAGGCAACTATAACTCACGCGACCGCAATCCTCTGCTGATGCTAATACTGTATTTAGACACTTATTTGCCCATATCTTCTTCCATTAAATTTTAGCTATACATATATTACAAATATTTTTTTTTCATAAAGACACATATGTCATCAGCAGAGGATTACGGTCGCGTGAGTTATAGTTGCCTACAGTAACTATAACGGGGGAATTTCATTGGTTTTTTATCAGTAAAATGTCCAGCTAACTATAACATGTGTGAAACCTATGGTTTTTTCAGTGAATTAGCAAGGTTTTTTAAATGCTATTTCCTAACTATAACGTGTGTGAAACCTATGGTTTTTTCAGTGAATTTGTACGGTTTTTTAAATGCTAAGTTACTTTACGCCATTTGTGGCGTGCGCGCCCACTTAACGCAGTTCGTTCCGTGCACGGTTTTTATCAACTTTAATAAGCCCTGTACATTTGGTGGCCTTCGGCCACCAAAAGCACAGGGGGTGAGGTCAATGTGGATAGTGTTTTTTTTATTTCGATTTTATAATTTCATGTTGCCAAAATTACGTTTTTTTTCTCTATTAATAAGCCCTGCACATTTGGTGGCCTGCGGCCACCAAAAGCACAGGGGGTGGGGTAAGTATGGATAGTGTTTTTTTTATTTTTATTTTTTTACCGTAAGCGTACGGTAAGCGTACGGTAAGCGTACGGTAAGCGTACCCCGCGAAATTGCCGAAAAAAAAATAAAACCGTTTTTGCACTTGGGGGATGTTTGGGGACTCCCTCAACATGACTATGTGGGAGGGAGTTGTCAAAACAGCCCCGTAACATGTTTTTGGCCATCATGTTTGATAAACAACACTCAGTGCGAGAGACAAAATGGCGGACGCCGCTTCCTGGTTTCGGCCGATTCGAATGTTTACTAAGATCTAAGAGCCAATCAGAATCGCGCTCGCGCACGCCACCGTAAGCTTACGGTAAGCGTACGGTAAGCGTACGGTAAGCGTACCGTAAGCGGGCTCAGATATATATATTGATTTAAAGGCTATTTTCTCAGAATCTACTGAACAGATTTACACCAAACCTACAAAAGGCACTTCCTTGACCTAGGGACTACCTCTCTGCCAAATTTCTAGTAATTCTGTTCAGCCGTTCGGGCTGTAGCTCGTTCTAAAGGTCCTATGGAAAAATGCATGGGAAAAACGCGTTTTGGGACCCCCCTTTTATCTCAGCCCCCGCTTGACGAATCCCCCCGAGACTTTCAGGGTAGGAGCGGAGCGTAGCGCCCCACCTATTTTGAGAAATTCGCGAGGATTCGTCGACCGGCGCCAAAGTTATTCAAAATAGAATGTTGAGGTTTTCCTATGGAAACGTGGTCCTAACTATAACTACCTACTGGCGACCGCCAGTAGGTAATATATATATATATATATATATATATATATATATATATATATATATATATATATATATATATATATATTCACTGAAAAAACCATAGGTTTCAGGGGCATTATAGTTAGCTGGACTTTTCACTCTTACAAAACCATTGAAATTCCCCCGTTATAGTTAGTTCAGCTAACTATAACTTCCGCCCCCGCAATGCACTGCTGATGACATCACATATTGCATCACTCATGACATGGTCAGTGACATCACTGATGACATCTCAAATGACATCATTGATGACATCATCCAGTGAATGTGTGTTTTTCAGAAAATTACATATGTTTTATATATGTATATCTCAAGGTGGATGGAAGAATAAATGGGTATATAAGTGTCTAAATGGATGATTTGTTTTTGAAAAATTGATTGTATAACTGACTGATTAAGTGTATCTTAGTGAATACATGGCTTAGTGAGTATTGTTTAAATGTGTAAATATCTGTATCAGTCTCTCACTTTGTGTATAAGTGGCTGCATGGGTTGGTGAGTAGCTACATGAGTGTCTATATAGGTTATTAGTTGGTTTTTTGAGTATCAGTATGAGTGTCTGAGTGTCTGTATGGTTCGGTGGGGGGTATTACGTAGTGCATAGGTGCATGAATGAGTGACTCACTGTTTGTATGTGTTGAAGACAGCATGTGTGCAGGACTGTATGGGTGGATGAGTGTGTGCATGGGTGTGTTAGTGAGTGATAGACTGTCTCAATAGTATCTTTATGAGTAACTACATATGTTTTAAACTAGTATATGTGACTATTGGTGTATATAAGTGAGTATATGTGAGAGTGAGAGATTGAAAGAGTTCCTGTATGAATAAGTATGTGTTTCTATAAGTGATTGTTTAAAAGACTAAGTATGTGTAAGTTTCTGTAGAAGTAAGTGTGGTGGTGTGTGTATAACTGTATATGCAATTAAATGGATGTTTGATTCTTTATTAGCATGAGTGACTATGTGTGTGAGTAAATCTATGGATGAGTGGCGTTGGGTAACAGGATGTATAACTGTGTGAGTACATATGGTGAGTGAGTACATGTATGAGTGACTGTATAGGACTGTTGGTGAATGAGTGGATGTGTATGTGGATCTTAGAATTACTGAATAGGTTGTTGTAACTGGTATTGGTATGTCCATTGTTTTGAACATTGTATTTTTGAATGTGTGTATCAAAGGTTATATTAGGGGAAGAGGAGGTCTGCCACTCTATCACAAGGATGATGTCATCAGTAATGTCATTAGTGATATCATTTGAGATGTCATCAGTGATGTCATGAGTGATGTCACTGACCATGTCATGAGTGATGTAATATGTGACGTCATCAGCAGTGCATTGCGGGCATGCGAGTTATAGTTAGCTGAACTAACTATAACGGGGGAATTTCAATGGTTTTGTATGAGTGAAAAGTCCAGCTAACTATAACGCCCCTGAAACCTATGGTTTTTTCAGTGAATTTCTAAGGTCTTTTAAATGCTAATTCCTAACTATAATGTGCCTGAAACCTATGGTTTTTCAGTGAATTTCAAAGGTTTTTTAAATGCTAATTTCTAACTAAGCCTACAGAGATAGGACATGTGAAGAAAGAAGAAAAAAGGCACAGAAAGAAAAAAAAGAAATGCAGAAAGAAGCAACAGAAGTCCTCAAAGATGAAGAAAAATGCAGGAAGAAGGATAACGTGCAGAACGAACAAACAGAAGAGCAGAAAGAAGCCTTGTTGCAAAATCATCCTGTACCCTCAACTTTTTCAGACGGATACTGGTGGTCACTGAGTCTGACTAACCAGTCCTAGAGCCAGTGCTATGTTAAAAGACACTCAGAATACAGTGAAAACACCTACATACACTAGTGAACACTATGCGTTGGGGTCCCCCTGTGATCAGCATGACCTCCTCTGTAAGCCCCTAGTATATAATAGGGCAGGGGATTAAAACTACCTCTTAAAACGCGCCACAGGGCGTGTTTGCACACGTCACCTCAGGCCCCGTCCCCTCACTTCCCCACTGTGTAAACACGCTCTGGGGCCGTTTTAAGTTGGGAGATTAAGTCCCCTTGAATCCTGAGGATCCCTAGGGTCCAACTAGCCCACTAGGTACCTCCAGTATGCGCCACAGAGCTGCGTTGCAGAGAGGTGTAAAAAGTGGCACGGCCTGGACCACCTCTCTGCAACGCAGCTCAGTGGCACTTACTGGAAGCACCTGGTGGGCTAGTTAGCCCCCAGGGGCACTCAGGATTGAAGGGGAATTATTTCCCCAACTTAAAACGCGCCACAGGGCTTGTTTGCACACGTTAACTCAGGCCCCGTCCCCTCCCTTCACCACTGTGTAAACACGTTCTGTGGCCGTTTTTAGTTGGGAGATTAAGTTAATTTGAATCCTGAGGGTCCCTAGGGTCCAACTAGCCCACTAGGTACCTCCAGTATGTGCCACAGACCTGCGTTGCAGAGAGGTGTAAAAAGTGGCACGGCCTGGACCACCTCTCTGCAACGCAGCTCAGTGGCGCTTACTGGAAGCACCTGGTGGGCTAGTTAGCCCCCAGGGGCCCTCAGGATTGAAGGGGAATTATTTCCCCAACTTAAAACGCGCCATAGGGCGTGTTTGCACACGTCATCTCAGGTCTCGTCCCCTTCCTTCCCCACTGTGTAAACATGCCCTCTGGCCGTTTTTTAAGGTGGGAGATTAAGTCCCCTTGAATCCTGAGGATCCCTAGGGGCAAAATAGCCCACTAGGTACGTCCAGTAAGCGCCATTGCAGAGAGGTGTAAAAAGGGGCACGGCCTGCATCACCTCTCTGCAACGCAGAGCAGTGGCACTTACTGGAAGCACCTGGTGGGCTAGTTGGCCCCCAGGGTCCCTCAGGATTGAAAGGGAATTATTTCCCCAACTTAAAACGTGCCACAGGGCGTGTTTGCACACGTCACCTCAGGCCCCGTCCCCTCCCTTCACCACTGTGTAAACGCGCCCTGTGGCCGTTCTCAGTTGAGAGATTAAGTCCCCTTGAATCCGAAGGGTCCCTAGGGTCAAACTAGCCCTCTAGGTACCTCCAGTAAGCGCCACAGGGCTGCGTTGCATAGAGGTGTAAAAAGGGGCATGGCCTCAGAACACCTGTCTGCAACGCAGCTCCCTGGCGCACACTGGAGATACCTGTTGGGCTAGTTGGCCCTCAGGGACCCTCAGTATTGAAGGGGAATTAATTCCCCAACTTACAACTGGCCAGGGGGCGCGTTTGCAGAGTGCTGCAAGGAGGGGGCGTGGCCTCCAGCATGATGCCGGTCTTTTATTTATTTATTTTTTTTAAGAAGGAGGGCAGTGTGGCCCCCCTTCTTTTTCTAATTTACTGGCCCTGGGGACCCTATCCCCCAGGGCCTGCACCCTAATTTTTTTTGTTGAAAAAAATTAATTTGGCCCTCCCAAGGCCTTAATCGGCCCCGGGGACCCCAACCCCCGGGTCATGGTCTTTTTTTTATTTAAATTCTTTAGGAGGGGGCTGCGTTGCCCTCCTCCTCAGGCCACTTATGGCTCCGGGTAACCCATCCCCCGGGTCCGGCCTTTGTTTTTTATTATTTTAAAAATATATATATTTATAGAAACACCTAGGACATGCTGGACAAACCGTATGTACCTATCACCATGACGATTTGCGTGATATTCATTAAAAGGCGACTATTCATAGATTGAATCCACATGGAATGTATTTACTAGTGAAGGCTTGATGTGTCTGACGCCCTACCGTGCCTAATTCCGGCGCCCCCGCCGGTGGGTACTCTCCAAGTAGACACCCTTGCCGTTTATTTATACAAACATGGGTAGCTATTGACGGGCACATTTAATATGCACGCACACCAAGCCATTCAAAGGGGATTCAACAAAATTTTGACCAAACTATGCAAGAAATCCCCCTAACGGTTAATAAAAAAGACATCCACCGCCGGATGTGTAATACTTTTTATTTTACTCTCTGGAAAGGAGACAAACCTCACTTGAGAGTCACAGCGTGCTCCTGGCTGAGCCCAATGCTGTGTTACACCCACCAGTGCCCGCCGATTGCCTTACACCTCTGTGTTGTATTCCACCAGCTAGTGCGTATGCTATGACACTCTCTAGCCCATGTGCACTGTAACACGACCCCGTGAATATGTCATGCCACACTTGCCTTCGCACGGGTTATATTGCCCGATCTAACGAGCCTTCCTCGATGTGTATATTATAACGCACAGCGCTATGCCATACATTTTACAATCTGGGATCCATATCTTTGTCACAGTGCATATGCAACGTTACACTCCCCAGCACATATTTTATATTACAACTTTAGAGACTAGTTATGTTACACAACACTGCCCTGTGCATATTACACTCCAAGGCGCATATCGCATAGCACGCGCTAGTGCCTGTGCTATCTCGCGCTCTCCAATGAATCTGTCATTGCGCACAATGTATTGCATATTATATTTCACGCCCCGGTTCATCTTATATCACACTTTTTGGTGCATAGTTTATACCATATACTACATCTAGTTTTCATTTTCAATCGTGCTCTCAGGACTACGTTCTATATAACACTGCGTCCACCTACCCTTTTCACGGGCATTACATTTTGCGATGGGGGTGGAGGGTCAGGGGGTGTTTCTGCCAAAGTGAGCCCGGAGTCACAGTCACAAACGTCCTCTTCTTCCTGAATAAAAGTGAGATTATGCTGCATACTTGTTCATATTTTAAGCAGTTCGCACAGACACACATTTTAAAAACAATAAAGTTCCTAATACCCACCTTCTCTGAACAGTTAGCTTGCTGCCCCATCCACCTCCTCCCTATCCTCTGTTGTCTGAATCCATGGACTAGCCTCCTCACTCCTGCCATGCATTGTCTGATGTGCTGCCACTGCCCTCCATTTAGCATGATGTACCAGTCGACTCCTCCTGCCCTCCATTGCCCAATTCTATGGCCCATCATTGACCTCCGGCTTAGCCTCTGTGCTTAGCTTGCTGCCCCTATTCTCCTTCCCCCTGCCCTCCGATGTCTTTGTGCATGCCCCTGCTCCATCCTTTTTGCCCACTATGTTCCATGGACCTGCCACTCCTATCTACTCTGAGTGTTCTGTTGAGCTGCCACTCCCCTCCCACCTGCCTAGCATTGTCAGATGACTGTAACCTGTCCCTGCCACCTCCACCCTGCCTGTCCACATGCCATGCCCCTATCCTCTTCCTCCTGTCCACATGGTCCATTGTACTGCCACACCCTTCTGCCCTCCCTGGTCTGTTGTGCTGCAACTGCTCCTCCTGCCTGACCCGTGCGGTCTGTTGTGAGGCCCCTTCCCCTGAACTTTCTTGGCTGTGCACAGGTCCTGACCCTCCCTTCTATCCTCCATCATCCTTTGTGCATGCCCCTGCACCCTCCTTCTTGCCCATCATAGCCATTGTGCTGCCACTGACCCTCCCACTTGCCATGCATGGTCTTCTGTGCTGCCAAGGCCCCTCCCACCTTCCCTGTGTGGTCAGCTAGCTGCCCCTGACCCCCTCCCACCTTCCCTCCATGGTCTGTGTGTATGCCACCATAGTCTCATTGTTGCTCTCCATGGTGTGTCTTGTTTCTAGTGCCCATCCTGCCTGACCTCCATGGTCATCTTGCTGCTCCTGCCCTGCCACCTTGCCCCCAGCCCTCTGTTTCCATGTGCAGACCCCCTATTCCCTCCCTCCTGGCTTGTCTGTTCCATTGAAATGCCCCTGATCCATCCCTCCTGCCCTTTATGGTCTGTTATGCTGCAGCTTTCTTGCCTCTCTGTCCATTATGGTCAGCTAGCTACCATTGCCTCTTTCCCATCTGTTTTCTGTGGATGTATGACGTTACAACGCACACTTTTACAACGCATGCACTTACAACGCATTTTTTACAACGCATAATCCATTACAACGCATGACTTTACAACGCAGGACACTACAACGCATTTTTAAAAAATACCTTTACAACGCATTACCATTACAACGCATACTACCTTTACAACGCATACCATTACAATGCATAATATTAAATTACATTTAAGGTAAGTATTAGATAGTATAGGGGTAAAAATTACTATTCTAACTCCAGGGGGTGCAACAGTAGGGTAAGTGTTGGATAGTGTAGGGGTAAAAATTACTATTCTAACTCCAGGGGGTGCAACAGTAGGGTAAGTGTTGGATAGTGTAGGGGTAAAAATTACTATTCTAACTCCAGGGGGTGCAACAGTAGGGTAAGTGTTGGATAGTGTAGGGGTAAAAATTACTATTCTAACTCCAGGGGGTGCATCAGTAGGGTAAGTGTTGGATAGTATAGGGGTAAAAATTACTATTCTAACTCCAGGGGGTGCATCAGTAGGGTAAGTGTTGGATAGTATAGGGGTAAAAATTACTATTCTAACTCCAGGGGGTGCATCAGTAGGGTAAGTGTTGGATAGTATAGGGGTAAAAATTACTATTCTAACTCCAGGGGGTGCATCAGTAGGGTAAGTGTTGGATAGTATAGGGGTAAAAATTACTATTCTAACTCCAGGGGGTGCATCAGTAGGGTAAGTGTTGGATAGTATAGGGGTAAAAATTACTATTCTAACTCCAGGGGGTGCAACAGTAGGGTAAGTGTTGGATAGTATAGGGGTAAAAATTACTATTCTAACTCCAGGGGGTGCATCAGTAGGGTAAGTGTTGGATAGTATAGGGGTAAAAATTACTATTCTAACTCCAGGGGGTGCATCAGTAGGGTAAGTGTTGGATAGTATAGGGGTAAAAATTACTATTCTAACTCCAGGGGGTGCATCAGTAGGGTAAGTGTTGGATAGTATAGGGGTAAAAATTACTATTCTAACTCCAGGGGGTGCATCAGTAGGGTAAGTGTTGGATAGTGTAGGGGTAAAAATTACTATTCTAACTCCAGGGGGTGCAACAGTAGGGTAAGTGTTGGATAGTGTAGGGGTAAAAATTACTATTCTAACTCCAGGGGGTGCATCAGTAGGGTAAGTGTTGGATAGTATAGTGTAATATTATGCGTTGTAATGGTATGCGTTGTAATGGTAGTATGCGTTGTAATGGAATGCGTTGTAAAGGTAGTTTTTAAAAATGCGTTGTAGTGTCATGCGTTGTAATGTCATGCGTTGTAATGGATTATGCGTTGTAAAAAATGCGTTGTAATGGTAGTGCGTTGTAAAAGTTGCGTTGTAAAGGTTGTTCCCCGTTTTCTGTTGACCATGTGCATGGTCCTGTCCCCTCCCTATTGATTTCTATGGATTGTTGTGCTGCACTCCCGTCCCGCATGCCCTGTGTGGTGTATTGTGCTGCTGCAAACCCTGATGCCTGCCCTGTAGGGTCAGTTTGTTGCACCTCTCCATGTCCCTCCTGTCCTCTGTTATCCGAGTCCATGTCCCTACCCCAATTCCTCCTGCCTACCATGATTCAATGTACCATACTTGCGAACATTTTGAACTTGGTAAGAGGGAGATTTTGAAAAACAACTGGGGTATTGATTTTCTCCTTTGAGTTACATTGAAAAAGAGGAGATTGTAGACAGGCGACAGATCAAATAAAGCCCATTTGAGCTTAAAAACATTGGACGTTTCCTGGCTGAAACGGGTCTGTTGGCATATATGGTTGTACTACCACTGCCTCTTCCTTCTGCCCACAATGGTCTATTATATTGCCACAGCCTCTCTTGCCAGTCTTGTATTGTTGGTTTGTTGCCCCTGCCCCCCTTTCCACTGCCCTCCATAGTCTGTTGTGCTGCCACTGCCCTTCCTGCCTGCCAAGTGTGGTCAAATTGTTGCCTCTGCACTCTCCTACCTGCCTTCAATTTTCAGAGTCCGTGCCCCTGGCCTGTGCCTCTCAAAAGTATCCCAATGAACAACTAGATTGCTAACATTCTATATTTATTACAAAAGTGTGGAACGCCTGACGTCATCTTGATGTGATCAAAACTGTAATACCTAGAGTATTTCCTTTAGAAATTACATATATGAGAGGGTCTTATTTGCATCAAAATTATGGTTAGTGCTCTAAAAAACTAAAATGAGGACATATTTTCTGAGTTTTCAAATAGCAACAAAGAACTTTTAAATTATTTGTAATCTTTATGTTTTTTTATCCAGTTGACCACTTGATTAAATGTTGCACCTTGGCGAGAGGATGTGGTGTTACTTCCAGAGCTGCAGACTTTGCAACTGGGGAACCAGGTTGGAGTTTCTGCTTCAGCTCAACATTCTGTGATTGTGGTCAAATCACTTAATCTCCCCATGTCTACAACCAAAATGAATTTGATCTTGTGTGATGTAACCAATGCTCATGTAAAGCATTCCAATACCTGACAAGTCTGCACTATATAAAACTGCAAATACACAAAAAATAAGTGTTTTGCACACTTCTGTCATTGGGATACATGTGGGCTACATCTGGGTGATATTTGTGCTGCATTTAGGCTCTTTTGTGTACGGTGGCCATCTTGGGAGACTTATTTGTTATGAAGTTTCCTGATTTCCTCATTTACTGCAGTCTCCTCAGTAGGAAATGCTTTCAGTTTTTTACTTTGATTCCATCAAGAAGGTATTCAGATATGTCACACATTTGCCATAAATTCTGAATGTTAGCACTCTAGTTGCTCATTAGATCACTGTAGTAAAGCTACTGCTCACCACGGAAGTCTGCTGCTGGTATTCAAAGTGCATGTTTCAGTCTGCATGTCAGAATTTGTTTATGAAATAGAAGAGGATTTGAGAAGTCAAAATGTGCCCTAATTTTTCTTTCTGCAGAACTAATCATGATTTCTATGGCAAAATGAATCCCCTCATTGTTTTCCTTTGTAAATTAAATGTTTTAAGTGTTACCACTTTATTCCAATCAAGATGGCTTCAGGTGTGCCATACTTTTGTCATAAGTAAGACTGTTAGCGCTCTAGTTGTTCGTTAGAACACTCTGGGACATTCTGTCATTGGGCTATACTTGGGCTACATCTGGGTGATATTTGGGCTACATTTGGGCTCTTTTGTCTCTGTTGGCCATTTTGGTAGACTTATTTGTTATGATGTTCCCTAATTTCCTCATTTACTACAGTCTCCTCAGTTTGAAATACTTTAAGTTTTTTACTTTGATTCAAACAAGAAGGCATTCAGATGTGTCACAAATTTGCCATAAGTTCAGAATGTTAGCACTCTAGTTGCTTATTAGATCACTGTAGTAAAGCTACTGCTCACCAGGGAAGTCTGCTGCTGGTATTGAAAGTGCATGTTTCAGTCTGCATGTCAGAATTTTTTAATGAAATAGAAGAGGATTTGAGAAGTCACTCAAAATGTGCCCTAATTTTTCTTTCTGCAGCACTAATCATACTTTCTATGGCAAAATTAACCCCCTCATTTTGTTCCTTTTTAAATTAAATGTTTTAAGAATTACCACTTTATTCCAACCAAGATGGCTTCAGGTGTGCCATACGTTTGTCATAAGTAGGACTGTTAGCGCTCTAGTTGTTCTTTAGAACACTCTGGGAAGCTGCAGTAGAACACAAAGGAATCAACTGACATTCTCTGCCCTTGTTGGATGTACATGTTTTACTGAGAATGTCAGACTTCATTCTCACATGACTGAGAAAGATAATGTGAATTTACAGACAATATGCTCTCAGATAGCTTATAGATCACCTTCCAAACCTCTGTGGGAAAAGCATGAGAAAATAGTTTTCTCTCAAACATGATTCATGATATCACAACAGAAGGCTTTTTCACATGGTAAAATCACCTTAGAACACACCACAATTCCTAAAATGAGTATGGTACCATCAACAAATGATTGATAATGTAACTAAAGTCTTAAAACCTTCTATTAACTGCAATGCTTTTTAATGAGGTGCTATCATGTATATTGGTCCCAAGATGGCTGCCAACACTTCTTGGATGAAGTGCTGATAGCCAATCAGATCTCACGATGAGATGTGTGGTTAGGTGATCTATAGGCTAAACTGAGAGCATATTTTCTGTAAATTCTCATTATCTTTCTCAGTCATGTGAGAATGAGGTCTGACATTCTCAGTAAAACATGTACATCCAACAAGGGCAGAGACTGTCAGTTGATTCCTTTGTGTTCTACTGCAGCTTCCCAGAGTGTTCTAAAGAACAAATAGAGCGCTAACAGTCCTACTTCTGACAAACGTATTGCACACCTGAAGCCATCTTCTTGATTGGAATAAAGTAGTAACTCTTAAAACATTTAATTTAAAAAGGAACAAAATGAGGGGGTTCATTTTGCCATAGAAAGTATGATCAGTGCTGCAGAAAGAAAAATTAGGGCACATTTTGAGTGACTTCTCAAATCCTCTTCTATTTCATTAAACAATTCTGACATGCAGACTGAAAGATGCACTTTCAATACCAGCAGCAGACTTCCCTGCTGAGCAGTAGCTTTACTACAGTGATCTAATAAGCAACTAGAGTGCTAACATTCTGAATTTATGGCAAATGTGTGACACATCTGAATGCCTTCTTGATGGAATCAAAGTAAAAAACTGAAAGTGTTTCCTACTGAGAAGACTGTAGTAAATGAGAAAATTAGGAAACTTCATAACAAATAAGTCTCATAAAATGGCCACCAGAGACAAAAGAGCCCAAATGTAGCCCAAATATCACCCAGATGTAGCCCAAGTATAGCCCAATGACAGAATGTCCCAGAGTGTTCTAACGAACAACTAGAGCGCTAACAGTCTTACTTATGACAAAAGTATGGCACACCTGAAGCCATCTTGATTGGAATAAAGTGGTAACACTTAAAACATTTAATTTACAAAGGAACAAAATGAGGGGGTTCATTTTGCCATAGAAATTATGATTAGTGCTGCAGAAAGAAAAATTAGGGCACATTTTGACTTCTCAAATCCTCTTCTATTTCATAAACAAATGCTGACATGCAGACTGAAACATGAACTTTGAATACCAGCAGCAGACTTCCCTGATGAGCAGTAGCTTTACTACAGTGATCTAATGAGCAACTAGAGTGCTAACATTCAGAATTTATGGAAAATGTGTGACACATCTGAATGCCTTCTTGATGGAACCAAAGTAAAAAACGGAAAGTATTTCCTACTGAGGAGACTGCAGTAAATGAGGAAATTAGGAAACTTCATAACAAATAAATCTCCCAAGATGGCCACCAGAGACAAAAGAGCACAAATGTAGCCCAAATATCACCCAGATGTAGCCCAAGTATAGCCCAATGGCAGAATGTTCCAGAGTGTTCTTAAGAACTACTAGAGCGCTTACTGTCTTACTTATGACAAAAGTATGGCACACCTGAAGCCATCTTGATTGGACTAAACTGGTAACACTTAAAACATTTAATTTAAAAAGGAACACAATGAGGGGGTTCATTTTGCCATAGAAATTATGATTAGGGCTGAAGAAAGAAAAATTAGGGCACAGTTTGAGTGACTTCTCAAATCCTCTTCTATTTCATAAAAAAATTCTGATATGCAGACTGAAACATGCACTTTTAATACCAGCAGCAGACTTCCGTGGTGAGCAGTAGCTTTACTACAGTGATCTAATGAGCAACTAGAGTGCTAACATTCAGAATTTATGGCAAATGTGTGACATATCTGAATACCTTCTTGATGGAATCAAAGTAAAAAACTGAAAGCATTTCCTACTGAGGAGACTGCAGTAAATGAGGAAATTAGGAAACTTCATAACAAATAAATCTCCGAAGATGGCCACCAGAAACAAAAGAGCCCAAATGCAGAACAAATGTCACCCAGATGTATCCCACATGTAGCCCAATGACAGAAGTGTGCAAAACACTTATTGTTTGTGTATTTGCAGTTTTATATAGTGCAGACTTGTCAGGTATTGGAGTGCTTTACATGAGCATTGGTTACATCACACAAGATCAAATTCATTTTGGTTGTAGACATGGGGAGATTAAGTGATTTGACCAGAATCACAGAATGTTGAGCTGAAGCAGAAACTCCAACCTGGTTCCCCAGTTGCAAAGTCTGCAGCTCTGGAAGTAACACCACATCCTCTCCCCTAGGTGCAACATTTAATCAAGTGGTCAACTGGATAAAAAAACATAAAGATTACAAATAATTTAAAAGTTCTTTGTTGCTATTTGAAAACTCAGAAAATATGTCCTCATTTTAGTTTTTTAGAGCACTAACCATAATTTTGATGCAAATAAGACCCTCTCATATATGTAATTTCTAAAGGAAATGCTCTAGGTATTACAGTTTTGATTACATCAAGATGACGTCAGGCGTTCCACACTTTTGTAATAAATATAGAATGTTAGCAATCTAGTTGTACATTGGGATACTGTTGAGAGGCAGAGGCCAGGGGCACGGACTCTGAAAATTGAAGGCAGGTAGGAGAGTGCAGAGGCAACAATTTGACCACACTTGGCAGGCAGGAAGGGCAGTGGCAGCACAACAGACTATGGAGGGCAGTGGAAAGGGCGGCAGGGGCAACAAACCAACAATACAGGACTGGCAAGAGACGCTGTGGCAATATAATAGACCATTGTGGGCAGAAGAAAGAGGCAGTTGTAGTACAACCATACATGCCAACAGACCCGTTTCCGCCAGGAAACATCCAATGTTTCTAAGCTCAAATGGGCTTTATTTGATCTGTCTCCTGTCTACAATCTCCTCTTTTTCAATGTAACTCAAAGGGGAAAATCAATACCCCAGTTTTTTTCCAAAATCTCCCTCTTACCAAGTTCAAAATGTTCGCAAGTATGGTACATTGGATCATGGTAGGCAGGAGGAATTGGTGTAGGGACATGGACTCGGATAACAGAGGACAGGAGGGACATGGAGAGGTGCACCAAACTGACCCTACAGGGCAGGCATCAGGGTTTGCAGCAGCACAATACACCACACAGGGCATGCGGGATGGGAGTGCAGCACAACAATCCATAGAAAGCAATAGGGAGGGGACAGGACCATGCACATGGACAACAGAGAACAGAGGGGAAAGAGGAAATTGTAGCTAGCTGACCATAATGGACAGACAGGAGAGAAAGCTGCAGCATAACAGACCATAAAGGGCAGGAGGGACGGATCAGGGGCATTACAATGGAACAGAAAAGCCAGGAGTGAGGGAATAGGGGTCTGCACATGGAAACAGATGGCTGGGGGCAAGGTGGCAGGGCAGGAGCAGCAAGATGACCATGGAGGTCAGGCAGGATGGGTACTAGAAACAAGACACACCATGGAGAGCAACAATGAGACTATGAAGGCATACACACAGACCTTGGAGCGAAGGTGGGAGGGGATCAGGGGCAGCTAGCTGACCACACAGGGAAGATGGGAGGGGCCATGGCAGCACAGAAGACCATGCATGGAAAGCGGGAGGGTTAGTGGCAGCACAATGGCTATGATGGGCAAGAAGGAGGGTGCAGGGGCATGCACAAAGGACCATGGAGGATAGAAGGGAGGGTCAGGACCTGGGCACAGACAAGAGAGTTCAAGGGAAGGGGCCTCACAACAGACCGCGCGGGGCAGGCAGGAGGAGCAGTTGCAGCACAACAGACCAGGGAGGGCAGAAGGGTGTGTCAGTAAAATGGACCATGGAGGACAGGAGGAAGGGGCTAGGGGCATGGCATTTGGACAGGCAGGGTGGAGGTGGCAGGGACAGGTTACAGTCATCTGACAATGCTAGGCAGGTGGGAGGGGAGTGGCAGCTCAACAGAACACTCAGAGTAGATAGGAGTGGCAGGTCCATGGAACATGGTGGGTAAAAAAGATGGAGCAGGGGCATGCACAAAGACATCGGAGGGCAGGGGGAAAGAGAATAGGGGCAGCCAGCTAAGCACAGAGGCTAAGCAGGAGGTCAGTAATGGGCCATAGAATTGGGCAATGGAGGGCAGGAGGAGTGGACTGGTACATCATGCTAAATGGAGGGCTGTGGCAGCACATCAGACCATGCATGGCAGGAGGGAGGAGGCTAGTCCATGGATTCAGACAACAGAGGATAGGGAGGAGGTGGATGGGGCAGCAAGCTAACTGTTAAGAGAAGGTGGGTATTAGGAACTTTATTGTTTTTAAAATGTGTGTCTGTGCGAACTACTTAAAATATGAACAAGTATGCAGCATAATCTCACTTTTATTCAGGAAGAAGAGGACGTTTGTGACTCTGACTCCGGGCTCACTTGGCAGAAACACCCCATGACCCACCACCCCCCATCGCAAAATGTAATGCCCATGAAAATAATAGGTGGACGCAGTGTTATATAGAACATAGTCCTGAGAGCACTATTGAAAATGAAAACTAGATATAGTATATGGTATAAACTATGCACCAAAAAGTGTGATATAAGATGAACCGGGCGTGAAATATAATATGCAATACATTGTGCGCAATGACAGATTCATTGGAGAGCGCGAGATAGCACAGGCACTAGCGCGTGCTCTGCGATATGCGCCTTGGAGTGTAATATGCACAGGGCAGTGTTGTGTAACCTAACTAGTCTCTAAAGTTGTAATATAAAATATGTGCTGGGAGTGTAACATTGCATATGCACTGTGACAAAGATATGGATCCCAGATTATAATATGTATGGCATAGCGCTGTGCGTTATAACATAGGCATTGGGGAAGGCACATTAGATGGGGCAATATAACCCGTGCGAAGGCAAGTGTGGCATGACATATTCACGGGGTGGTGTTACAGTGCAAATGGGCTAAAGAGTGTCATAGCATACGCAGTAGCTGGTGAAATACAACACAGAGGTGTGTGGCACTCGGCAGGCACTGGTGGGTGTAACACAGCATTGGGCTCAGCCAGGAGCATGCTGTGACTCTCAAGTGAAGTTTGTCTCCTTTCCAGAGAGTAAAATAAAAAGTATTACACATCCGGCTGTAGATGTGTGTTTTATTAACCGTGAGGGGGGTTTCTTGCATAGTTTGGTCGAATTTTTGTCGAATCCCCTTTGAATGGCTTGGTGTGCGTGTGTATTAAATGTGCCCATCAATAGCTACCCATGTTTGTATAAATAAACGACAAGGGTGTCTACTTGGAGAGTACCCACAGGCGGGGGCGCCAGGATTAGGCACGGTAGGGCATCAGAAACGTCAGAGCTTCACAAGCGGTGTAAATACATTCCACGTGGATTCATTGTATGCATAGTCGCCTTTTAATGAATATCACGCAAATCGTCATGGTGATAGGTACATACGGTTTGTCCAGCATGGACACAGGTGTTCTGAGGCCACGCCCCTTTTTACACCTCTATGCAATGCAGCTCTCTGGTGCTTACTGGAGGTACCTAATGGGCTAGTTTGACCCTAGGGACCCTTAGGATTCAAGGGGACTTAATCTCTCAACTTAGAACGGCCACAGGGCGCGTTTACACAGTGGTGAAGGGAGGGGACGGGGCCTGAGGTGAAGTGTGCAAACACGCCCTGTGGCGCCTTTTAAGTTGGGGAAATAATTCCCTTTCAATCCTGAGGGACCCTGGGGGCCAACTAGCCCACCAGGTGCTTCCAGTAAGTGCCACTGCTCTGCGTTGCAGAGAGGTGGTGCAGGCCGTGCCCCTTTTTACACCTCTCTGCAATGGCGCTTACTGGACGTACCTAGTGGGCTATTTTGCCCCTAGGGACCGTCAAGATTCAAGGGGACAGGTGTTCTGAGGCCACGCCCCTTTTTACACCTCTATGCAATGCAGCTCTCTGGCGCTTACTGGAAGTACCTAATGGGCTAGTTTGACCCTAGGGACCCTTAGGATTCAAGGGGATTTAATCTCCCAACTTAAAAAACGGCCACAGGGCGTGTTTACACAGTGGGGAAGGGAGGGGACGGGGCCTGAGGTGATGTGTGCAAACACGCCCTATGGCGCGTTTTAAGTTGGGGAAATAATTCCCCTTCAATCCTGAGGGCCCCTGGGGGCTAACTAGCCCGCCAGAAGCTTCCAGTAAGCTCCACTGAGCTGCGTTGCAGAGAGGTGGTCCAGGCCGTGCCACTTTTTACACCTCACTGCAACGCAGCTCTGTGGCGCTTACTGGAGGTACCTAGTGGGCTAGTTGGACCCTAGGGACCCTCAGGATTCAAATGAACTTAATCTCCCAACTAAAAACGGCTACAGGACGTGTTTATTAAGGCTGGGCGTAGTGGGCGTAGTGGGGCTACGTGAAGCAGCGCGTAGTGTGCCCAAATCTACGCGCACTACGTGCTTCGCGTAGCCCCCACTACGCGCCACCCGCCTGCCCTCCCGCCTGCCCTCCTTTTAAATCAAACCTGCATTTTAAAATAAATACCAAGTAAAGAAACTTACCTGGAGCGCCGCGTCTCCAGGGCTCCCTCTTCATTATTTCCGACGTCTTCTAACAAATGCGCATGCGCGGACGCCCGCGCATGCGCATTTCTCAAAAGAAATGCGCATGCGCGGGCGTCCGCGCATGCGCATTTGTTAGAAGACGTCGGAAATAATGAAGAGGGAGCCCTGGAGATGCGGCGCTCCAGGTAAGTCTCTTTACTTGGTATTTATTTTAAAATGCAGGTTGATTTAAAAGGCGGGAGGCGGCGGCAGGCAGCTACGCTTCGCCCTGGGTGTGCGTAGCGCTAGCCTGCTTCGCCTACTTCGAAAACTGCGAAGCAGGCAGCGCTACGTACACTACGTGGGCGAAGCGTAGTGTCTCGCCCAGGGTTAGTGTTTAGACAGTGGGGACGGGAGGGGACGGGGCCTGAGGTGTCGTGTGCAATCACGCCCTGTGGCACGTTTTAAGAGGTAGTTTTAATCCCCTGCCCTATTATATACTAGGGGCTTAGAGAGGAGGTCATGCTAATCACAGGGGGACCCTAACGCATAGTGTTTCCTAGTGTATGTAGGTGTTTTCACTGTATTCTGAGTGTCTTTTAACATAGCACTGGCTCTAGGACTGGTTAGTCAGACTCTGTTACCACCAGTATCCGTCTGAAAAAGTTGAGGGTACAGGATGATTTTGCAACAAGGCTTCTTTCTGCTCTTCTGTTTGTTCTTTCTGCACGTTATCCTTCTTCCTGCACTTTTCTTTGTCTTTGAGGACTTCTGTTGCTTCTTTCTGCATTTCTTTTTTTCTTTCTGTGCGTTTTTTCTTCTTTCTTCACATGCCCTATCTCTGTAGGCATAGTGAGAAATTAGCATTTAAAAAACCTTTGAAATTCACTGAAAAACCATAGGTTTCAGGCACGTTATAGTTAGGAATTAGCATTTAAAAACCTTAGAAATTCACTGAAAAAACATAGGTTTCAGGGGCGTTATAGTTAGCTGGACTTTTCACTCATACAAAACCATTTGAATTTCCCATTTATAGTTAGTTCAGCTAACTATAACTCGCGCGCCCGCAATTCACTGCTGATGATGTCACATATTACATCACTCATGACATGGTCAGTGACATTACTCATGACATCACTGATGACATCTCAAATGACATCACTGATGACATCATTGATGACACCATCCTTGTGATAG
Organism: Triturus cristatus; assembly: GCF_964204655.1. NCBI lineage: Eukaryota > Metazoa > Chordata > Amphibia > Caudata > Salamandridae > Triturus > Triturus cristatus. Next base: position 258,302,657 of record NC_140586.1, read on the forward strand.
AGTGGCAGACCTCCTCTCCCGCTAATATAACCTTTGATACACACATTCAAAATTGAAACAAAAATTTTCAAAACAATGGACATACCAATACCAGTTACATCAACCTATTCAGCAATTCTAAGATCCACATACACATCCACTCATTCACCAACAGTCCTATACAGTCACTCATACATGTACTCACTCATCATATGTACTCATACACCTATACATCCTGTTACACAACGCCACTCATCCATAGAGTTACTCACACACATAGTCACTCATGATAATAAAGAATCAAATATCCATTTACTTGCATATACAGTTAAACACACACCATCACACTTACTTCTACAGAAACTTACACATACTTAGTCTTTTAAACAATCACTTATAGAAACACATACTTATTCATACAGGAACTCTTTCAATCTCTCACTCTCACATATACTCACTTATATACACCAATAGTCACATATACTAGTTTAAAACATATGTAGTTACTCATAAAGATACTATTGAGACAGTCATTCACTCACTAACACACCCATGCACACACTCATCCACCCATACAGTCCTGCACACATGCTGTCTTCAACACATACAAACAGTGAGTCACTCATTCATGCACCTATGCACTACGTAATACCCCCCACCGAACCATACAGACAGACACTCATACTGATACTCAAAAAACCAACTAATAACCTATATAGACACTCATGTAGCTACTCACCAACCCATGCAGCTACTTATACACAAAGTGAGAGACTGATACAGATATTTACATATTTAAACATTACTCACTAAGCCATGTATTCACTAAGATACACTTAATCAGTCAGTTATAAAATATATTTCTCAAAAACAAATCATCCATTTAGACACTTCTATACCCATTTATTCTTCCATTGACCTATATAAAACATATGTAATTTTCAGAAAAACACACATTCACTGGATGATGTCATCAGTGATGTCATCAGTGATGGCATTTGAGATGTCATCAGTGATGTCATGACTGATGTCACTGACCATGTCATGAGTGATGTAATATGTGACGTCATCAGCAGTGCATTGCGGGCACGCGTGTTATAGTTAGCTGAACTAACTCTAACGGGGGAATTTCAATGGTTTTGTACGAGTGAAAAGTCCAGCTAACTATAACGCCTCTGAAACCTATGGTTTTTCAGTGAATATATATATATATATATACACACACATATATATTTATATGTATATGTTATTATTTACTTTCACACAAAAAAAGGTTACAGGGACGTTATAGTTAGGCTAAGAGTTCACATGCACAAAACCAGTGAAATTAGGCAGTTATATTTGACTGAGCTAACTATTACTTACGTTTTTGCAATGCGCTGCTCATGGCCTCACATATTACTAGGCCTGGGCGGAGCTCGTGGAGTTGCACTCTGGGGAATTCCAGGAAGTTACCAAAAAACTCTGCGATATTCCACGGAGCCGTGAGCAGGCAGAGTTGTATGACCTCAAGCAATGTGGTCTGATTAGAAAGCTATTTTCTGAAGCTATAACTTCAGGTGCCAACCAAAGTTGGCGCCAATGAGTCCTCCCATTTTACCACTCTTCGCTCAGAGGGCATAGCCTCTTCTCTTTGGTAAATACTGGTTAGTCTGTCGTTATCCAATACTCCCAAGGGAATTTCCAATTTCATTATGTAGTAGTTTCTTGAACAAAGGTTGTCCATTTACTAGAGTTAGTTGTAGCAGGTCTCCAAAGACTATTAAGGTGCCGATTCCGATCCTGTAAAACCCGGGTACAAATGGTCGTACGGAGCGTATTCTCCGTACGACTCGTAACCGGGAAATCCTACTTACAAACCAGCAAGTACGATGCGTACAGAAATACCTTTTCCGTACGAATCGTAAAAAACTATGTGCGGCGAAAAAATACCCACAATTCCGATCCGGGACATCGCGTACGTGATGTCCGGACAGAGTCAGGCAGCATTCTATGGACCAGCAAGTACGATTCGTACCTACGTCACTCCGCACGGATCATTTTTTACGGCAGCCAAAAACTCCCGGGAAATTGAGGACGACGCGAAGAAGGAGCAGCGGTACACAACGGACAGCCATGGACCCCATCCTACGTGTCATCCCGGGCCTCCTAGCCTACGACCTGGTGCACCAAAACAGCCATGCACGCCGCAGAAGGTCAGCACAACACCCAGGGGCAAAGGGGGGGCGAGGGGCAGGAAACATAACCTCTACCTAATTTTAAAAATACCATATACTGTCCATACATTACCTCCAGGGTCTGATCACTTCGGGGGGCGTGTCCACCAATCCCCGCGTACGCGTACCCGTCACCACTACAATTGTGGTACGGGCCGTACCCACGCCCTCAGAGTGTGTGTACGGCCCGTACCACGCGTACCCCTACATCACCACTACAATGCTGGTACGGGCCGTACCCACGCTTTAAGGACGTGGGCATGGCCCGTACCACCATTGTAGTGGTGATGTAGGGGTACGCGTGGTACGGGCCGTACACACGCTCTGAGGGCGTGGGCATGGCCCGTGCCACCATTGTAGTGGTGATGTAGGGGTACGCGTGGTACGGACCGTACCCAACCTATGAATGCGGGGGTACGGACTGCATCACCCGTACCCCTAGGGCACCAGTACATTAGTGATACAAGGCGTACACACGCCACAAATGTTGGCTTAGGGCCTGGTGCAGCATATAACCAGTATATTGGGGTGTGTTCATGGCCAGGACAACAGTGTACAGCACCAAGGGTGCGGGTGGGTGGGTGTCTGCCTAGGAGTCCCAGCAGTGGACAAAGACATGTGAGGTGTGGGTGCCTATCACTCCCAGCAGTGGCCAGAGACATGGGGGTGGGTGCCTATCAATCCCAGCAGTGGACAGAGACATGTGAGGGGTGGGTGCAGAGGAATACCAGCAGTGGACAGAGACATGGGGGTGTGTACATCATGATCAGATGACCACAACTCCATGGGTGTATGTACGCATCCCTAATGTTCGACTATGTTGATAGTGCCATAACAACACATCACTGACAGCAGTGTCCCACTCCCATGAGGATGGATGTCTTTCTCCCACTGCATGACACACCACATGTGGGTGTGAGGACAAATGCATACCCACCCCTGGTGGATGCAGCACAATACACACACAGAGATCATGCCACAAGACTGTATAGTCATGTCAATGCCTACTAAACTAAGAGAGCCAAAGGGCACACACACTGTCACGCACATCCCAGGACTGTTAGGAATGTACAGGTGCTGGGACAGCCACCAAGATATTGCCTCTCATGGAAGGAATAGGGTGGAGTTCCCACAGATACAATGCTCACAAACAATTGTCAGTCAGTTGCCCAAATACCCTGCAGAACAAGTACCAATTGTGTGCTAGGCTGGGATAACACACATGCATAGTGCGGAAAATGGTGAATTTCGCCATTAAGGCCTTACAACATACTCAATACACAAGTACAGTGACTAGCAAGGATGGCACAGACGATGCAGCCGGAGACATTGCTGAGCAGGCATGACCATAGTTGAAGGGATCCATCACCAACAAAGGAAATGTAGACAGAGGTCAGCACAACAATTGTGCAACTCCCTGCAGGGAAGATGTCAGGTGCCACAGAGAAAGGAACACTCCTTGGGACAATGTCTCCAAACACAAATAGCACACACAACCAAAGATTCTTTGCAGAGACCTTGTGATGGCATGCAGATACCATGGTCCACCCCATGAGCATCAGACTACAAAATTTTCCGGAAACATAACACATTACCACAACCCCAACTCCTGGAGCATCAGCACCCACATCAATACCTGAAATTGAAATAGTGTTCAAAGTGAAAAGAAAATGCTTTATTCAGCATTAAAATCAAAATTATAAAAGGACACTATTTACAAAGGCACATGGCCAGTCCAGATCAGAAGTCCTTGGGGGGGGACACATGGCCACGCGTCTCCCCTAGCTTGCCTGCACATTAGAACCCTCAGGTTCGTCGACTGTGGGGGGGGCATCATGTGGGGAAGGACCAGGCACCGCAGGGACAGGAGGTGTAAGGGTAGGTGTGGTGGGTGCAGGGACTGACGCCTCCACCACAGGGGGTGGGGCAGCGCCAAAGGTGGAGGTCAGCTCGGCGCTGCACACTGCTGCCAGGTCATCCAGCGTATCCCCTGCACCCGAAGAAAACACAGGCTCAAAGGAGGGGGGGGTCGGAGGGATAGGTTGCAGCGCTACTGGGGAAGGGGGTGGATGGGGGGGGGGACTCAACTCCCCTACCCGTGGAGTGCCGTTCCCGTTTGCGGGCTGGTGAGCCAGAGGGTCTGAGGCCCAGCACAGCCAAGTAGGCCTCCTTGTCAGATTGTGTGGCAGGGGAGCCGAGGGGAGTGCCATTGGAGGGACTGGGTAGTGCGGCATGCGGACGCGGACTGTGGCTGCGTGTATGCCTATGTGCCCCAGACCCAGTGGGTGTGCCTTCATCCCCCTGAGTGTGCGTGCCAGGAGGTGTGTGTTTGCCCTTACGTGTTGGTGTGCTGCCTGTGTCTGGTGGGGTGCGTGCTTGGGAATGTCTGGGTGTGCTTGGGACAGGCATGGGAGTGGGAAGTGTGGATGCTGCAGGTGTAGGGGGGATGAAGCGCTGCAGGAAACTCACTGCTGCTGTCAGTGAAGAGTCCATGGACCTCAGCAACATCCGTTGGTCAGACATCGCTGATGACATACCCTCCATGTACGACACCATCTGTGTCATCAGTCTGGTGTGGCCATGGAGGACATTCAGCATCGATGTCTGGCCAACCTGCAACTGCCGCAGAATGTCCACAAACTCTGCAGTGAGGGCAGCAGGGGGGACAGGGGCAGGGGGTGCGGTGCCTGGCACGAACGAGACACGGTGTTGCCTAGCACGGACAGAAGGGACCGGAGCAACTGGGAGGGCGGTGATGGGAATGGAGGGGGCGGTTACAGATGTAGTGCTGCTGCCAGGTGTTGTAGCAGCCTCCACCCCCTCGAGGAGTTCAGCCTCGGACCCGTCAGCGTCGTAGTCAGTGTTGCCACTAGACAGGTCCTCCGCCTGACTCCCCTCGCCCTCCGTGCCACTTGCTCCCGCAGACTCGCCAGCAGTGGTGGCAGCGGTGCTGGATCCCTCCTCCAGGTCCGTGCAGGTGTCTCCCTCCGTGTCCTCCAATGATGCTGCGGGCAAGGTGAAGATACAGAAAATAATCAGTCACCTGTATACATCTGACACATGAGTCCAAACAAAAAATGTCACAGTGCATATCAGGAAATGCATCATGAGTAACATCTAGAATACTCCACACATATGTAACCCTGCACTCCCCAGTTGGTTGACCCACCATGCCACTTGGAAACAATGGAGATTATGACACAACAGCAAATAACTTGATACCGAATTATACTGAGAAGCTAGTGTCTGGGAACAGTTGAGCACAGCAAGACTATGAAGGCATGCCACCTCTTGTTCACTGTGAACGAAACACTATTGGTGCACCCAAGGCCAAATAACAGACCTCAATGCTGAAGGTGTCCCCACACTCAGAGACCTGAAACCCAAACGAAAAACATTGCGATGCCTTGGGACTCACAACACTTTACACAATCTACATGTTTAGAATGTGTGAATGTGCCACTTTGTGAACAGAACACACATGTGCCTGTATAACAGAAGTCACACAAGGAGGTGCACACAAAACTACATTTACACAGTCATTGTATGAGCTGCCTGCCGAATTCAAATAAGCTACTGTAAAGAAGAAATGGGGTATCAGTAAGTACATATACATGGCACCACGGTGGTCTGGATGACTTGACACTCGTAATATGGTATGAGCAACAGCCAAGGACTTACCCAAATGCAAACACACTGTGGGAACATGGATATGTATAATCAGAAAACAAGTGGTAATCGAACTGTGCCTTTCTTTAAAATGTGCCAGTGTGTCTCCGGAAAGTGTAAAGGTACTTTCTTTTGCACTTCCTTGGGAGACATCTGTCATGCAGGCACATTATTGTCCTTCACAACAAAACAGCAAAGTCAAGCATATGAAAAATTGAGACATGTTGACAAGTGTAGTGAGTGCCTAGGTACAATACTTCTTGACTAACAACTTGAATCATGCCACCTGTCACATGGCCTTCCGTACCATGATGACACAGTTGGCAACACATCTGACCCACTGCCTGTCATGTGGAGTGGCACACATGTCCAAACACAGGACAATGCATTAGCTAATGGGCATGCAATTATGTCGGGATAAGGAGCACCTGCACTGAGGAGACACCCTCATGGGAACCAAGAATGTCCACACAGATGTCAGCACACACAGACCAAACTACGTAGCATCTGACCACACACTGGTGGCAAAAATGGATGAGCATGACCCATGTATTTTAAATTTTGACACATGCTGCAAAGCACAAACATTAAACCCTGCACAACATGACTGGGTCACTGCATGTTGAGTGTCTGTCCAGACAATTATGACACACAGGTCAGACCTGGCAAGGAGACATAAGGTTTGGACATGTAGGCTTTGCCCGCAAAAACCCCCCATACCTGAGACAATGTGATTGAGACAGATAAAGAAGTTACACCTCTGAATCTGGGTTTACTAAAATGTGCATCAAGAATTCCTAAATGTACTCCATATCACCTCGTGAGGCTGCCAACACATATTTGTGACAAGCAACCATCAACAGATAGTTGTACATAGACACACAGGCACTGCCCAGTGTGAGGATGCACAAGCCAAATGGGGTCAGCCTGTACAATGGGCACATGTAGCACACTTTAGATAATTACAAATGAGGCCAGGAAACAATGCCACAGAGGCCAACCTATGCTGAACACACAGAGAATGGGCACAGTGTTGGATGACACACATGATTGCAAGGGTGTTTTAGGGGACTGTAGTGGGCACACTGCTCCATGGTCCTGGAATGATCTGACTGTAACATGAGCTACCATCCCGGCACTATGCATATCTCCCACTCATGCACATCATGTCTGAGGCCACAACATCGGTCATGCATGCTGCAAGTCTGTTCATTTGAAAACTCACACTCCTATGTTGAGACTCAGCATCAGTGCCAACTAATATGGACCCCCAAATGACTGAACAGGGCATAGGCAAGGTAACAACACATGTCTCAGACCCCCCCCCCCCGCCCCCCCACATGATGCAGAAAGCAATGTGCACTTGGATTAACTGGCAGCCTAGATGACCAAGTGCAATAGTGATTACACATAGACCAGGGAACACATGTCAAGGAGGGGAAGGGAGGAAGAACAGCACCGGTTGACTTTGGGGAACATAATATGCACTGCACATATTAACCCTTGCAGTGTATCCAGGCGACTGAGCACTTCCAAAAGCTGGTGACACACAACAAACCCACATGTACCTGCTGCTGCAACTCCTGTAACCGCCTATCCAAGTCAGGGAAGACCACCGCCAGGACATGCTTCATCTGGAGGGTCAGGCGTCGGCGCCCGCCGTGCTTGCGTGGAGGTGAGTCCTTCAGTTGGCACCGGGCGATCCTCCGGGTCCAGCACCGGATGTCCTGCCAGCGTTTCCTCACTTGGGCTAGGCGCCGACTGCGACCCTGAAGTCAGGGTAGGGGAGAGGCTCACACCTTCCACTGATCCATCCTTCTCTTTGGAGGCTTGGAGCTCAGGGAGAGATTCACTCTCTTCTTCCTCCCTACCATCTGGGTCCAACAACATAGTAACCTCAGACCTTTCAAAGTGTGGTTTGAGAGGATTGATATGGAGAACCCTTTTGTGGTGTCTGAGGGTCTTGAGGTCCACCAACTAGGGGGCCTCCCCCTTCCTCTGAACAATCTCATACGGCCCAGTTCAATGGTGTTGGAGTTCCCTGGGCTCCATGGCACTGTCCCCTAACCAGACTAGAGGTCCCCTGACAGGTTGATGATACAGAAGCTCAAAGGGGCGAAATCCAACCCACTTCTGTGATACCTCTCTGTAAGCTTAGAGCAGGCATGGTAAGAGAACGTCCCACTTATGCCTCATGGGCTCAGGCAGGCCCTTGATCATGCCCTTTAGGGTCTTGTTGAATCTCTCAACTAGCCCATTGGTTTTGGGATGGTACGGGGAGGAAATCTTAAAAGTAACCACACTCCTTCCACGTTGACTGCATATAAGCAGTCATGAAGTTGCTGCCCCGTTAGACACAACTTCCTTGCGGAAACCCACTCAGGTAAAAATCCCCATTAGGGCCCTAGTCAAGCAGGTGCAGTTGCAGTCCTCAGAAGGTTTGGCCTCAGGGTATCTTGTGGCATGGTCCACCAAATACTAGTATAAACCTGTTGCAGAGGATCCGTGGGCCATACAATGTTGATGCCCACCCTTTCAAACAAGTGGCCAATCACAGGATGTGGAGCTTTCAGCTACTGTTCTGTCTTCCCTCTGGCCTGATAGGTCAAGCAAGTCCTACAGAAAGTACCAGAGGAAATCTTCATTCCCCAAAAAAGTCAGGGACAAGCCTGGCAAAGGTCTTTTCCTGCCCCAGATGTCCTGACAGGGGAATTTTATGAGCCAGTTCCATCAGAAAAGGCCTTGTAGCATTGAAGAACTTCCAGTGCACTTGTCGCCCCATGCACAGATACCGTAGGCTCACTATATAGGAGGCCTTTCTCCCAATAGGTGTGATGATTTCCAGAGGCATTAGCAGCTGCCTGGACTTGGACCTGCTGCATAATGCCCTCCAGGGTTGGTAACTCCTGTTCTTTACAGAACTCCTCCCTGGTAGATCTTCCTTCTGCCTGCCATTCAGCAAGTTCAGGCAGGTCACCAAGGTAGGGAACGTCCTCTCCGGTGGGCTCCGAGGTAACTCTTCTCTGGTGCCCCATCCACCTCAACTGGGAGACAGTCAGTGGCTGGGTCTTTGCTCCCCCTGCCCTTTCCTCTTTTGGCATCTGTCTGGGCCATTGTTCCAGGCTCCGGATTGACTTGACTCCCTTCCTGGGTAGCCATAGACCTGGTGGTTGCACAAGTTCATGAAGGCAACCCTAACATCTCTAGGTGTGTTCTTAGATCCACTTCCTTCCAGGTAGTGTGCTCAAAATCATTCCCTAGCACACAATCCACAGGCATGGCAGGGCTCACAGCAACTTTCAGAAGACCTGAAACTCCCCCACCACTCAAATGGAACAAGAGTCACTGAGTAGTGACCCTCCTGGTTGTCTGCTACTTCAACCTGGTGGAATGTATTGGGCATAGTCTGCTTTGGGGCCACCAGCAGACACCTTACTGTAGTAATAGTAGCTCCTGTGTCCCTCGGAACCTCCACTCGCTGCCCATTGATGGTGACCCACTGCCTATACTTTTCAGTATTGGAAGGCTTATGGGCTTTGGGCACCATCTCCACATCACCCAGGGACCCTAGGATAACTTCACTGACTGGGACAAACTCCTCCGCAAGCACAATACTAGCAAAACCTGATGTCTTTCCTCCAGTGGGAGGCTGTAGCCTCTAAGGGCACTTGGGATTATGCTTGAAATGTCCATACTCCTAGCACTCAGGGGGAGTTTTGTTCTGATTCTTATCATCTTCTGATGGCCAGATTGGAACTGGGACCCTTTCCCCTGAGAACTGTTTTGGGGGCCTTTGGAATACCCCTTCTTTTTGCTTCCCCCCTTCTACTGGTGGGAACCCTGACCACCCCTTTGGTAGCCCACCCAGATGCCTTCTCGGACGTTCTGCTGCTGACCCAGATGTCCATCTCCTTAGCAAGCTTCCTTGGGATCAATCAGTGTGCTATCAAACAGGTGTTGGCACCGCTCTGTAAAACAAATATCAAGCATGTGCTCCATCAGAATTATATTGTACAGCTCAGTATAGCCTCCTATTTTCCTTCCCTTCACCCAGCCCTTCAGTGCCTTACTGGAATAATCTAGGAAGTTCACCCAGGTCAGTGTTGGAAGTGTGTGACTGCCTCTGACTTCTGTCTGTATTTCTCAGGGGTCAACGGAACTTTATTAACAAGTATTGGCTTCATGTGAGGGTACCGTGTCTGTTCTACTACTGCTAGTGTTAGGAGTGTGTCCCTCCCCATCATGTGCATGTACTTCCACAAGCTACCTCCCCAGGATTCCTCAGGAACTTTGTGCACCCTTAGAGCCACTTCCTGTGCTGAGAATCACATGTCAATGTCATCCCGACCGCATAACTGGGCACCTTCTTTCTCCAGTGGACACTGCAGGTATGCTGCCACCATTAATACTGGAATCAATCTGATTAGCTTTGAAAACCAGCTCTCTGAGACGTAGCTCATGGGCCATCCTTCTTTCCTCCATAGTCAGTTTCTTCTCTTCTAAGGGTCTCTCAGCTTTCTACTTCTCTAGTCTCAATTTAGCTAGCTTGAGTTTGAGCTTTCTCTCTTCTTTCTTATCCTCTACCTCCTGTTGGGTAAGGCCCCTGGTAGACATACTGCTCCCTGGTCATCTAGGGCATCCAAGAGATCTTCTGGGTTCGAGTTGGACCTCTTGGCAGCTCAGGACCCTGGGTTGTGTACTCTCCCTCCTCCTCTTCCTCCTCTGAATGTGCTCCTCATTGTCATCCGTCTCATCCTCCTCTTGAGATGTCATCAGTGATGTCATGAGTGATGTCACTGACCATGTCATGAGTGATGTAATATGTGACATCATCAGCAGTGCATTGTGGGCGGGCTAGTTATAGTTAGCTGAACTAACTATAACTGGGGATTTTCTGTGGTTTTGTACGAGTGAAATGTCCAGCTAACTATAACGCCCCTGAAACCTATGTTTTTTTTAGTAAATTTCTAAGGTTTTTTAAGTGCCAATTCCTAACTATAATGTGCCAGAAACCTATGTTTTTTTCAGTGAATTTCAAAGGTGTTTTAAATGCTAATTTCTAACTTTGCCTACAGAGATAGGACATGTGAAGAAAGAAGAAAAAACGCACAGAAAGAAAAGAAAATGCAGAAAGAAGCAACAAAAGTCCTCAAAGACGAAGAAAAGTGCAGGAAGAAGGAAAACGTGCAGAAAGAACAAACAGAAGAGCAGAAATAAGCCTTGTTGCAAAATCATCCTGTACCCTCAACTTTTTCAGACAGATACTGGTGGTAACTGAGTCTGACTAACCAGTCCTGGAGCTAGTACTATGTTAAAAGACACTTAGAATACAGTGAAAACACCTACATACACTTGGGAACACTATGCGTTGGGGTGCCCCTGTGATTAGCATGACCTCCTCTGTAAGCCCCTAGTATATAATACGGCATGGGGATTAAAACTGCCTCCTAAAACGTGCCACGGGGTGCGTTTGCACACTGGTGAAGGGAGGGGGGAGCCTGAGTTAACATATGTGCAAACAAGCCCTGTGGGCGTTTTAAGTTGGGGATAAAGTCCCCTTGAATCATGATGGTCCCTGGGGTCCAACTAGCCCACTAGGTACCTCCAATAAGCGCCACAGAGCTGCGTTGCAGAGAGGTGTAAAAGGGGGCACGGCCTGCACCACCTCTGTGCAAAGCAGCGCAGTGGCACTTACTGAAGCACCTAGTGGGCTAATTGGCCCCCAGGATCCCTCAGGATTGAAGGGGAATTATTTCCCCAACTTAAAAGGCGCCACAGGGCGTGTTTGCACACGTCACCTCAGGCTTCGTCCCCTCCCTTCACAACTGTGTAAACGTGCCCTGTGGCTGTTCTAAATTGAGAGATTAAGTCCCCTTGAAACCTAAGGGACCCTAGGGTCAAACTAGCCCACTAGGGACCTCCAGTAAGCGCCACAGAGCTGTGTTGCAGAGAGGTGTAAAAAGGGGCGTGGCCTCTGAACACCTGTCTGCAACGCAGCTCTCTGGCACATACTGGAGATACCTGTTGGGCTAGTTGGCCCTCAGGGACCCTCAGTATTGAAAGATAATTAATTCCCCAACATACAACTCACCACCGGGCGCATTTGCACAATGGTGAAGGAAGGGGGCGTGGCCTGATGTGACATGTATGCAAACATGCCCTGTGGCGCGTTTTAAGTTGGAGAATGAATTCCTCCTCAATCTTGATGGTCCCTGGGCGCCAACTAGCCCACCAGGTACCTCCAGTATGCGCCAGAGAGCTGCGTTGCAGAGAGGTGTTCAGAGGCCATGCCCCTTTTTACAACACTCAGCAACGCAGCTCGGTGGTGCTTACTGGAGGTACCTGATAGGCCCTGCCATAGCAAACTACAGTGTCCTGGGGACGGGCACCCCGGGACACTGCAGGAGCTGGCCCTGGGGGTGGCGGTCCCCAGGGCCTTCAAGGGCTCCAGGAGGGGGGCCACACGGCCCCTCTCCCAACATTTTTAAAGCCCTGGGGGGTGGTGGTCCCCAGGGCTTGGGGGTCCTTAACGGTCCCCCAAATTTAAAGAGTTAGTGCCTCGGGGAGGTGGCGGTCCCTGGGGCATGTGGGGGGGCTCTAGCCCCCCCCACAGGTTTATTTAATAAAAAAAGCCCTGGGGGGTGGCAGTCCCCGGGGCAGCGGGTGGCTGTGTGGCCCCTGCTTTACAATAATTTATTTTAAGCCCCGGGGGTAGCGGTCCTCAGGGCTTGGGGGGCTTGGATGCCCCCCATGTTAAACTTTAAAGCCCCGGGGGCTGGCGGTCCCTGGGGCTTGGGGGGCCTTTGAGCCCCTCCACCCATTTCTATTTGAAGCCCCGGCTGGTGGTACCCGGGGCTGGGGGGGCTGAGAGCCCCCCCCACATATTTGCAAAAAGCCCAGGGGGGTGGCGGTCCCCGGGGCTGGGGGGCTCATCTGGGCCCCCCATTACATAAAAAAATATTGCCCACGGGACTTGGCAGTCTGTAATTTAGAGTGGGTGTATCAAAAGTTATATTAGGGTGTGAGAAGATACATGAAATTATCACATGGATGATGTCATCAGTAATGTCATGAGTGATGTCATTTTAGATGTCATCAGTGATGTCACTGACCATGTCATGAGTGATGTAATATGTGATGTCATCAGCAGTGCATTGCGGGGGCGGAAGTTATAGTTAGCTGAACTAACTTTAACGGGGGAATTTCATTGGTTTTGTATGAGTGAAATGTCCAACTAACTATAACGCCCATGAAACCTATGGTTTTTTCAGTGAATTACTAAGGTTTTTTAAATGTTAATTTCTAACTATAATGTGCCTGAAACCTATGGTTTTTTCAGTGAAGTTCAACGGTTTTTTAAATGCTAATTTCTAACTATAACGTATCTGAAATCTATAGTTGTTTAAGTGAATTTCAAAGGTTTTTTAAATGCTAATTTTTAGTATAATAGTTGTTATACCTTTTTTTTTCACTGAATATGTAATGGTTTTGTAGCTGTTAATTTGTAAATGTAATATTTATTAAACAATATTATATACTTTTCTCGAAATTGCAATGTTTTTTTTTTAAAGTGTAATATTTTATAATTATTATTTTTTTTTTTTTTTATTTAATATAATTATGAAATGTTGTTTTTTAACAAATTATATATATATATATTTTTTTAAATGTGGGATTCGTGCACCCAAAGCGCACCTAACACGGCTGTTGCGCGTATCCTAGCTGCCATTTTGGAAAAGTCGTGACGGATCCGTGTACGGTGTGCAACGGGTGCGTGGCTTTTAGTTACTTCATATATGTATGGTGCTCGATTGCTATGCATGCGCGACTCTTTCTCCCGCGTATTCGCGAGACTTGCGCATTACGGTACACGACGCTTGCGTGGTGGCGGGCCCCGCATGACGTCATATACGTGCTGGGGCACGCTGGGTGTGCGATTCCCATAAAAGTTTTTATATTCTAAAATGATATGTATGTGTCTTTAATGTACATATTAGGGCAAGAGATTACCTAAACTATTCATAAAAATAATATATTTCTACTTGTAATAAACTTATATTGTTAAATATGTTTTCGTGAAGTTGCGTCGGGTGCGTTCTCCATGCGCGCTGGGTGCGAATTCCCATGTGACCTCAAAAAAAGGATTTGATTGGTTCATAACATTTGCCACAGCAACTATTAAGGACCCCACCCATTTTAATCATTCTTCTTGGAGCATCTTCAGAGAAACATCTCTTCTCCAACTTGAACCTGTTTGTTTTTTTGGTGTTTTTTGAGAACTGTGAACAAAAATGGCATCTGGAGAGCAGCAGCAGGTGCAACTATCTTCAGAAGAAGAACTGTTGGAGGAAGACCCACCCAAAAAGAGACCAGAATCTGTAGTCTGGAAGTTCTTCACTTTTCCCGAAGGTGAAAAAAAAGTTCATGCAACAAAAGTGACATGCATGATTTGCGGGAGGGTCCTCTCAAGAGGATCTAACAAAAAGTATTCATGCGGCACTGCCAGCATGTACAAACATTTGCGTACCGTACTTCCTCGCAATCTTGCTCGGGAGGAAATGAGGAGAGCTGCAGAAAATCCAGCACCAGCAGTTGCAAGCACCTCTGAAGCCTCACAACCTACACCTGCTATGGACATAAGGGCGGAATTTGCCTTTTTGGAGCAGCACTGTGTGAAGGGCAAAAAAATCATCAGCTATGGCGAGCAGTCGGTGGATGCTGTTTGTGCTGCCCTAAGGCAACCACTGCTGTTACTTATTTTGTTTTTTGTTGTTTTTGGAATGATAACTAATTCCAAAAGTTACCTGTTTACTTTGTTCCTTTTTTGTTCAGTTTTTTAAAAAACACCAAAAAATACAAAATTGTTCAAAAAATACAAAAGAAAAAAGAAGGAAATACAAGTTCTTGTCAGAACGACCTTATCTGGTTAAAAAAAGAAAAAGAATTGCATGGTAATGTCTGAAAGTTTTCTTGAATACATGTGTAGAGCATGATTGACTGCAAGAATTTATTAGTAGTGTATGGTGAATTTATAAGTGCTTAGGAGTTGGTGGAGTGATAGGATAAAAAGATAGTAGTGGATGGTGATTGAGGAAATGCATGGGAGTGACAGGTGGATTGCTAGGCTGCATGGGTACTAACTGGGTGTTTGCAAGAGTGTATCAATAGTATGTATGTGGTTACAGGTCTGTATGTATACTGCACAAAATATTGTACCTGTACTTGTGTTAGTGGCTCGGCCATTCCATAAGTACATGGGTAGTAACTGGAATGATTACAGTGGTGCAAACAGAGTGCATAGTGAATTTATAAGTGCTTAGGTATTGGCGGAGTGATAGGATAAGTAGATAGTGCTGGATGGGTGAATGGAGAAGTGCATGGGACTGACAGGTGGATTGCTAGGCTGCACAGGAGGATTGCTAGCCTGCATGGGTACTAACTGGGTGTTTGCAAGAGTGTATCAATAGTATGCATGTGGTTACAGGTCTGTCTGTATACTGCACAGGATAGTGTACTTGTACTTGTGTTAGTGGCTCGGCCATTCCATAAGAACATGAGTAGTAAGTGGAATGATTGCAGTGGTGCAAACAGAGTGCATGGTGAATTTATAAGTGCTTAGGTATTGGCGGAGTGATAGGATAAGTAGATAGTGCTGGATGGGTGATTGGAGAAGTCCATGGGACTGACAGGAGGATTCCTAGCCTGCATGGGTACTAACTGGGGGTTTGCAAGAGTGTATCAATAGTATGTATGTGGTTACATCTCTGTATGTATACTGCACAGAATATTGTACCTGTACTTGTGTTAGTGGCTCGGCCATTCCATAAGTACATGAGTAGTAACTGGAATGATTACAGTGGTGCAAACAGAGTGCATGGTGAATTTATAAGTACTTAGGTATTGGCGGAGTGATAGGATAAGTAGATAGTGCTGGATGGGTGATTGGAGAAGTGCATGGGACTGACAGGTGGATTGCAAGGCTGCACAGGAGGATTCCTAGCCTGCATGGGTGCTAACTGGGCGTTTGCAAAAGTGTATCAATAGTATGCATGTGGTTACAGGTCTGTATGTATACTGCACAAAATATTGTACCTGTACTTGTGTTAGTGGCTCGGCCATTCCATAAGTACATGAGTAGTAAGTGGAATGATTACAGTGGTACAAACAGAGTGCATGGTGAATGTATAAGTGCTTAGGTATTGGCAGAGTGATAGGATAAGTAGATAGTGCTGGATGGGTGATTGGAGAAGTGCATGGGACTGACAGGAGGATTCCTAGCCTGCATGGGTACTAACTGGGTGTTTGCAAGAGTGTATCAATAGTATGTATGTGGTTACAGTTCCGTATGTATACTGCACAGAATATTGTACCTGTACTTGTGTTAGTGGCTCGGCCATTCCATAAGTACTTAACTAGTAACTGGAATGATTACAGTGGTGCAAACAGAGTGCATGGTGAATTTATAAGTGCTTCGGCATTTGTGTAGTGATAGGATAAGTAGATAGTAGTGGATGGGTGATTGGAGAAGTGCATGGGATTGACAGGAAAAATCCATTGTTGCATGGGTACTATTTGGGTATTTAGTACACTGTACCAATAGTATGTATCTGATTAGAGGTCTACATGCATTCTGCACAGAATATTGTAGGTGTACTTGTGTTAGTAGCTAGGCCGTTCCATAAGTACATGACTAGTAAGTGGAATAATTACAGTGCTACAAACAGGGTGTCTGGTGAATTTATATATGGATAGATATTGTCAAAGTGATAGCATAAGTAGATAGTGCTGGGTGGGTGATTGGAGAAGTGCATGGGACAGACATGAAGATTCCAAGGCTGCATGGGTAGTACCTTAGTGAATAGCTGGTTACAGGTTTATATAGATAGTGCACAGCTGAATGTAGTAGTGCATGGATAGTGTTAGAATTTTTAAATCTTACCATTACAGTAGTAGATATCCAAACAGTCTAAACATTTTTTGCAGTTGTTTTTTATAAAAAAATTTTTTTTAAATTTCGAACTTTAGAATTAGGATCTGTGAAAGAGAAGAAAAATATATAATATTATAATTTTATAAACACAACATAATTTAAGCATAATATAAATTATTTTGTTTGCCTTTTTTGCTGTTCTCAGAATATATTGAATTTCACTATAAATAGGGATTTCAATGTTACTCATCACATAACAGCGGGCAAAAAACAAAAAAATCAAGAAGATCGTTTAAAAAAACAAATCTGTGTCAAAAATATTTTCAACAGAGTCAACTATCTCTGCACATTGCATAAAAATAACATCTTCAATAACATAGCATATAATACAAATCACACATATATAAAATGCTTCTTTGTAAGAGGATTTTGTTACTACAATATGAAAGAACCGAAACAATAATTCAATCAACAATTCTTTATAATTTCTATATACTCTAAATGATGTTCTTTAAAATATATGCTGTCAGAATATCCCAGAAAAAGTGCTTAATTCATATGAATATCTTTCCTCTAGGCCAAATGATATTCCTGAAATCCTTTATACTGAAATTGTTCAAAGTAATTGTATTAATACATTTTAACATATTCCCAATAGGCCAAATTATGTTCTTAGAACTTTGGCTTTAAAAATATTAGGGATGAATTTGGTAATTTGTTCGGCAAACGATATCTAAAAACAAAATGAGTATCATTACAATATGTCCATCCTTTATTACATTTTAAATAGACAGTGTAATGTCCAGATGTTGTAGAAGGACCATCGTGAAAAATAATTGCTACTGCTACAAAAGTTCTTCCTGATATTGATAGTTGACTTGCTACAACATTTTTAAATAAAGTTTCCAATTTTCTTCCATCAGCTGTACAACGTTATATCATTAAAATTATATATTGTCCACATTTTTTGTATAAATAGGGTTGATAACATTTCTGATTTGCATTGGCTACACTCCATGTTTTGATTTGCTGCTTTAACTAATTTGTTGAAAGACACTGTTTTACAGTCTAGTATTGTTAAATATATGAATCTTTCAGTGTCTATGTTAGTGGTAGAAGTAAACCTACAATTTTCACATTCATGTTCCCATTTATAACGAAGTCCAAATAGATTTTGAATTTGTATTCCTTCATCTTCTAATACTACAAGCATATACATTAGAAATTCCTGAGCATCGTGTTGCACATTCTGTGTAAATTGCGTAGAACCAGAACATATATCCAGAAGATTCTGAATATCAGAAACACTTTGGATTTTACTTTTATCAGTTTATAATTTTTCAAAAATAGAATGCAACAAGGAACAAAACCTTTTTTCTTGATTCTCCATAATTTGCTGTTGCTGATTTTCTAGAAAAAATACAATATTTACCACTACATTAGCATAGCAGTTGATACCTGAACTATTTTCTAACTGATATCCGACAATCTCTTCAGTAGTGTCCTTTTTCTTTTTGCTTGGAATCTCAACATTACCTTGATTCTTTTCTTCTCTTTAACTTCACTACAGATATTCTCATACCTTCTTTTTCGACCTTCTACATGCTTTTCATATACAGGATATTCACCTAAATTGGGAGCATACAGTCTCCTTAGCCGATTATACTCTCTTATACAATTTACATCTGCACTAATCTTTCTCTCATCCAAATCAATCAAATGCAATCCAGATAAAGTTCTGACTCAGGACAAAGCAACATATGCCATACCCTCTTTAAATACAGTACTTCCAATGTTTACCAAAGCACTGTCTACACTTAAACCTTGAGATTTATGAATAGTCACCGCATATGCCAAAGAAAGAGGAAACTGTTTTCTACGAACATACAAATCTTTAACAAGCAAAAAACAAGCAGAACAATGAGCAATTATTTTACTTTTTTAATCAGATCAAATTTGATTTTCAAACATTCAATTCCATCTTTTTTTGATAATTAACAAAATCAACAACTTTTCCCATTGCTCCATTTAATAAACCTTTTTCCACATCCAAATTACGCCGTACAATAACCCGACAGTTTGCACATACATATAAATTCTTTTCTAAACCAGCAGCTTTAGATATAGATTTTTCTAAAGAATCCAATTTTGTTTTCAATTTTTCTGTCAAAATAATAGTAATTCCTTCATGCTCTAATTTATCAATGGCTTCCATTTTTATTATTTGTTCATTTTCCAGCTTTAAAAGTTCTTCATTGAATGTATAACACTCGCACACTGTTGGCATTAGGCAGATTATAGATTTATTTTCTGCAATTTTTTTGTATATTTTTGCAGGAACTATATTTTCATTTGGAAACAAGTTGGTAAGTAGCCAACTTTGCAAAGCTTGTTTGCCATGTTCTGTCAATACTCCAATTCTTATATCTTGAAGAATGGTTCCATAATCTTCATCACTTGCTTGTCACATATTTTTAATGAGTTCATTGTATTCAAAATATGACCAAATGTTAACGATTCCAACACTTCCCAAAGACTTTCTGGTTTCTTCATGCACAAGCGTTTTAAATACTGGTTGCCCTTTTACAGGAGTAAGTTGCAGTAGATCACCAAAAACTTCACATATTTTCCTCCAAATAAGACATCGTATTCTGTTTTTAAAATTTGCTGCATTCTTAAATGCACAAAGGCAAGCATTAAGTTTGAGACCAAGCTCACCTCATCAATAATCAGAAGTTTAATTTTCTTTAGCACTCTTGAACCTTCATAACAACCTTCTACAGATAGCTTGTGATATTCCAATTTTTTTTCATGTTCTACAGGTAGCATTAGTAGACAATGTAATGTAATTCCTTTAATGTTGTGTGCTGCCAACCCAGTTGGAGCAGTTACAACACAAGACAAATGTGAGTCAGTTGTTTTCCGTAGATAAGTGGTTCAAAACTTTAATCAAGAAACTTTTTTCCTGTACCAGCTTGACCACTGACATCCATTTGGATAGGTTGAAATGATGTGCATGTGCATTCTTTCTTTTCATGAAGAAAACCATGGTCGATCTGTTGTCTAACTTGCTGATATATTTCTTTCTGTTCAATATTTAGTTGTTCTTCCAAGTTTTCTAAGTCCATAATATCTTCTTGAGCTTGATTCATTGCTGTTTCCACTTCACTCATAGCGATTGCTGCTTCATTTTCAAGAATTGGTTGTCCTAGTGGATCTTGACTCAGTGAAGCAGAACTTTGACTGTCTTGAGAACTGTCTCTAGCAATCTCAGCTGCAATAGTAGCTTCTTGATCAATTTCTTCATTCAACATTTTGAGATAATTTGCAAAAACTGTGCATTTAACCCCTTCAGCGTGGCGTGGATTTCCGCGCTGTGCTGAAGGTTCTGTGCGCGGGCAGGGCCATGACGGAGCGGTTCCATCATGCGCACAGCGCAACCGATGCGCATGACGGAACCGCTCCGTTATGCGCATCGAAAGGGTTAATGCTATCTTTACATGCATTGAAAGAATCTTCATAGCACAGAAAATCTCCAAGTAATTCCAGTTCAGTATGCCAAGGCTTGAAGAGTTGCAAAAGTGCTAAATAGTAAATTTCTCTTTTATCAAAAGTATCACAACTCAGTTTCCTGTGATTAATCAGATTTCCTGTACTATGTTTCACCAAACATCCTTCTGAACCAATTACTGCATATTTTTCTTCATTTATGTTCTCTGTAGTATTTCTCTTAAAACTGTAATATTCCAGCACTTCATAGAGACATATGTTTTCAAGATGAGGACTTCTATTTGGATAGTATCCAACATTTTCGTTTTCACAATATCTGTGCTTTCTGGTTCAATCACTGATAAATATTTGATTGCTTGTATAGATTTAAGTACTTGATTTCGCGCTGCAACAAGACCTAGACGCACCCAAATGATCCCTCTTGACTTTGAATATAAACTTGCAGACCACAACCGATCCAAGCATTCGTACGCTACAATCTCTTGATGGGATAACATCTTCAAACTAAAACTGTACAATTTCTTACTAAGGCTCTTCTCGTGGGAAATTTCTTCCCACATTTCTTTCAACTCCGTCTTTTCTGATTTTGTTATGTATGATGTTACATACCAAGCAACAGCAATGGAATTGTCCGCAACATACTGGATATCCATATTAGCATTCCATATTGAGAGAATAACTGGATTATAATTATTGATATACTTTGATTCTTCACTTCTTCTCAAATTGTACATTTTTGGGGGAGATTTTCTAGTGATGGTATGTCTCACTGCTGACATGAAACTGTTTACTCTTCCTCTGGATATTACTGGACATGAAAATCCAAAATGACATTTGGTATAAAACTTTTCCTTCGACTTGTATTTTCATTGACAATATTTGCCATATCGATGACTTTAGAATCGTAACACTTGTTGCCTTAAGGTGTTTTCTTCTGTTCTTTTTGGTATAGCACATGTGATATAATCTTCAGTGAAAGATAAAGCAGTGTAATCCGAATCAGTTCCAAATTTGGGTGCATCCTTGATCCATAATAGCATATGTATATGAGGAGCACCTCTAGCTTGATACTCCTTTCTCCAAAAGAAATCAATAACTTCTCCAAGAGAAGCATTCTTTTTATTGCAGATAAAAGACATCATAGCTTCAAATCTATGATTGAAATATCTGCCTACATTTACAGGATCCAAAGAGCACAATTCTCCAGATGTCTTGTGTTCAATATTTTTAATATTTGAATTTGCCTCTCGAAGAAATTCAAGTAAATCATCCCAAGCGTATTCAGCACAGCTTAGGGTAACAAACCACGTAGGAGTTCCTAAGTTCCTTAGCCTGCATTTAAGTTCTCCATGATGACGATACCAATACTCATTAGTACCACGCTGACATGCCATCAAATTAAACAGTGGATATTCTAAATGATTGTCTCTCTGATGTACTTTATCCATACATTTCTTTGCAGAAACATTTTGAAGATGTACTCCTGTTTTTAATATGTGGTTGACTGTAGGCCTAGGCGAAAATTTCGTTCCGTTCGCGGAAATTGCGAAAATTTTACATTTTCGCATTCCGCGGAAAGCGCGAATATGTCAAAATTTCCGTATTCCACAGCTTAGCGATAATTTGGTTCTTGCTCGCACTGTAAAATAATACATTTTTGCGCGCGATCGCCTTACCTGAATCCCTGCGTTCGCCGACAAGTTTTCTTGATCCGGTCGCGTTCTCCATGTGATGTTGTATTGTGTTTAGCCATTTGCGCTGTCTCGCGACAGTTCGCGCCCGCAGTGACATCATGGGTCGCGCGATCACGTCTTTCTTCTCGCGATCATGCACCGCGAGACAACTGAAAACAAGATGGCCGTGCCCGCGAGCAACCACATGGGTAAGTTGGCAAGCCGCAACCATGCATAAAATCTCGCGAACATGCGGGAAAAAAACGTCCGCATCTTCGCGATATTTCCGTGTGCTTGCGATAATTTTTAACATTTTCGCGATAATTTGCGAAAGTGGATTTCGCAAATTCCGCCCACCCCTAGTTGACTGCACATGAAAGTCCAGACAAGTCACTCTCAAACAAAAGATGAAGTATATATGGGATACATTGTCGAAATCTTGCATCTCCTGCATACAATCTTGTTGTCCGATATTCTAATGCAGGAATCTGTACTGATCGTTCATCATATCGTCCACCTTTTCCAGTTGGGAACAGCTGCGGAAAACAACGAGCTTCCAAACTTTATTTCCAAACACTCATGGGAGTCCCCTTCGCTTTCTTCATTTGGAATAATTCAATAGTATTCCCCATCACTTCTTTTGAATGAAGTGGTATTACACTATAATGTTCATAAATTTCTCCACTTTTGGACATGTCCACTTTCTCAATTTGACCACTTGACATTTCACTATCATCTCCTAAAAGTATTTGTTCTTCTTCCACATACACATTTTTGTAGTAATCAATGTTTTTTATAAGATATAATGTTGCCTTTTGCACTTTCCTGACATCCACTAATTCCTGCCAGATTTTCTTACTCTTAGGGGCCGATTCCTATCCGGGTCGGAAGGGCGCCGAACGCGATCCAGCCGGAAAAACTACAAGCTTTATGCGTGTTTTCCGGCCGACTTGTACAGCTGTACGAGCGAGCAAGTACGATCCGAGCTACGTGAGATTCACCGACCGAGTCGTTTCCGGGTCCGAACTGCTCCGTACGTCTCGGTCGGAAGCTAACCGTGGCGTGCAATAGATGCGATTTAAAACCGAGCCAGTACGATGCACACGTCGGACAGCCTGTGCAAGCCGGAGTGTCCGGCTCAAAAAAGCTCCCAGAGTTGGACTTCGGGAGTCCGCGTCGGACCCCTGACATCCGCAGACCTACGACTCAGACACAGGGGGAGACCTATGGGTCTCCCCAACACAGGCATGTATGGCGCGGATGGCACCGACGGGTACCCACTGTAGGGGGCACACTTGTTCGAGACGTACCAATTCTGTCAATGGGAGCACATGTACGCGTTGTACAACTGGCTCCCATTGACTTCTATGGGAGTCTGACCGAACCGAGTCCGACAGCATACGTGCACATCGCTCGGTCGGACAGTAGGGGTCCGGCTCGGTCAGAAAACACTCCGGATCTGACTCGGTCAGAGTGCTTTCAGACCCGGATCGGAATCGGCCCCTTAGTAGGAACACCATTAACTAGAAGAATTAGTGGTTCACTTTCTTCTTTCTGTACACCAATAGTTTCAATATTTTTCTTTAAATCTAGAGGTAAATATACAACTCTACCTTTTAATCCTCTTTGTAAATCTGTAGGAGGCAATTTACCTGTTTTAGACTCCATTCGAAGAATAGCCTGAAATGGGTGCACACATTGAATCAGAATAGACTCACATGTGTTTAAATCTATCAGTTCTGAAGGAATAGTTACCAACTCAAGATTATTATAGACAGCTCTAGCAGGCATTTTATTATCGTCTAATTTGTTATAACAATATTTACAAATACGCTGATCAGTACCCAAATGAAAGCAATCCTCTACCAACAAATAAGTTACAAATTCCTTCCACTTATCATTATTTTCTCTTTCACTATTTAAATACAGATCAACAGTCCTAGTCTGATTTTTATAGTGAGATCGTCGACAACAAATACAAGTATAATTTGGCCTCTCACACGAAATTACCTTAAACTTTGTAATTTGTTCTTCAAACTTCTCTATACTACTATTTTCCACAATTTCTTCAACACCTACTTCTATCAATGTCTCACTTTCTCCACTCTTTTCTTCAGGACCAAAGTAATGAACCTCTATTTCATCACAAACTTTTTTAACATCTGATACTGACCCATGCATAAGAGCACTGTTTAAGTCATTTAAGATTATTGCTGGACATTTTGCATAATACAATCTTCTGAGTAAATTCCGCATTTGAGAATAATGTACTGCTAACATTCTTAAATGACGAAAAACACTTTGACATACTTTTCTAGGAAGACAAGCCAGAAGATGACCTTGCAAACCAGTATTTTTTCTCACTCTGCAAGGATCTAGTCCTTGCAACATCTTAATCTTTTGTTTAACACTTTTTTTACTATATACTCGTAAAACATTCCGTAAAATATCAATAGATTTCTGTTGTATACTTCAAATACTACTACAATCCCAAGTATACACTGGTGCTTTAGTACGTTTCCCTAGAACTTCATCAGCTATCACTTCTTCTACATTTCTGGGAACCATCTTCTCTTTCTCAATTGGACACCCATTTCTAACCTCATAAGCACGACCACTGGTATCAACTTCAAGCAATAATATATTGGTTTGAAAATAACTCTCTTCATAAAAAAAAGGCTCTGAATTTGAACTATGTTTCCATTCACCCAAAGAAATATCACAAAAGTTAGTTTTGTTAATACTCTCTTCTTCTTACTTTTGGCCTTCATAAAATGTATTGGCTTATCTAGTGATCGAATTCTGTTTAAAACTAAAATGAATAATTTCCTTTTTAATTCAAAAATCTTCTCAACAATAGTTTCAATCTGTTTCTTCTTTTTATAAAATACTGATCTTTTATATTTCTTCACATTTTTCAACAAATTAAAGACAACTCTATTGTAAAACATACTCTTTCTAATTTCTTTCTACTGCTTCTTTCTTCTTTTACCATACATTGTTTCTTTAGAACATTATTTTCCATTATTTTCGTTTCTTTTATTCTTTTTTGTTGTTGAGGCATTCTTTATACTTTCCACAATGTGCATACTGTTCGTAGCCTTATAAAGTTTTTAAATAAATTCTTTTGTTCTCTTACCGCAAGACTTTTTCTTTTTTCCCACACGTTGAACTTCATCTACTTCTTGTTATTGTTTTTTCTTCAAATAATACTCATTTTTTTGTTGTTTCCTCTTTTGTGTTATTCTAGTCATGGTAAGATTTTTTCATGATGATCAACAATACCTGTAAAAATATATATATATTTCTGACATTATTAAAATAAAGTTATAAAAAATACTATTGTATTAGTAAAGAAACACCTGTATAAAAACCATTTAAAAACTTTGTTTTAAAATCACAATCCATTTACTGCACCACAGATACTAACTGGATAATTGTAGAACTGAATAAGTAGTGTTTATGTATTTACAGTACTGCATCAATAGTGGATAGATGATTCTAATACTAGATGTATTAGTACCTGGGTCATTATCTGAGTACATGGATACTGACTGGATCATTACAGTACTGCAGCGAAATAGAATGGTGAATTTATAAATGCTTGGGTTTTCGTGCAGTGATTAGATAAGGACATGGTTCTGTCACATTGATTGCAGGAGTAGACAGAGAGTGACAGTGTGATTGCTGACTTCCAGGTCTACTACCTGGATTTTGGCAGGAGTGAATCAGTGGTCTGCAGGGGGTTAGGAAACCGCATTGGTTGTGGACATTTGACTGAAGCACTGCTTATCCTAATGCCTGAGTCATTGTATAAGTGCATGGAGAGTGACAGGGTAGGTAGAGTGCTGGTAGTTGACAGCAGGGTGAGTTTATAAGTGCTTGTGTTTCAGCACAGAAATTAGATAAGGACCGGGTTCTGTCAGGATGATTGCAGGAGTGGACAGAGAGTGACATTGTAATTGCTGACTTGCATGGCTACTACCTGGATTTTTACAGAAGTGAATCAGTAGTCTGCAGGGAGTTAGGGGACCGCATACATTGTGCACATTTGACAGAAACACTGTGTGTCTTAATGCTTGAGTCATTCTACAAGTGCATGGACAGTGACTGGATAGTTAGAGTGCTGGTAGTTGACAGGAGGGGGAGTTTATAAGGGGTTGTGTTTTGGCACAGAGATTAGATAAGGACATGATTCTGTCAGGATGATAGCAGGAGTGGACAGAGAGTGACAGTGTGATTTGGGCACACCATGAGTGCTACCGAGGTTATTGCAGGAGTGAATCAGTAGTCTGCAGGGGCTTAGGGGCCTGCATAGATTGTGCACATTTGAAAGTAGCACTGTGTGTTTATTGCTGAGACATTTTACAAGTGCATGGACAGAGACTGGATAGTTACAGTGCTGGTAGTTGACAGCAGGGTGTGTTTATACGTGCTTGTGTTTTGGTACAGAGATTAGATAATGACAAGGTTCTGTCAGGATGAATGCAAGAGTGGGCAGAGAGTGACAATGTGAATGGGGCACTACAAGAGTACTACCTGTGTTATTGCAGTAGTGAATCAGTAGTCTGCAGGGGATTAGGAGCCTGCATAGATTATGCACATTTGACTGTAGCACTGTGTGTCTTAATGTCTGAGTCATTCTACAAGTGCATGGACAGTGACTGGATAGTTAGAGTGCTGGTAGTTAACAGGAGGGTGAGTTTATAAGTGCTTGTATTTCATCACAGAGATTAGATAAGGACAGGTTTCTGTCAGGATGATTGCAGGAGTGGACAGAGAGTGACAGTGTGATTGCTGACTTGCATGTCTACTACCTGGATTTTGGCAGGAGTGAATCAGTAGTCTGCAGGGGGTTTGGAAACCGCATAGATTGTGGACATTTGACGGTAGCACTGCGTATCTTAATGCCTCAGTCATTGTACAAGTGCATGGACAGTGACTGGATAGTTAAAGTGCTGGCAGTTGACAGCAGGGTGAGTTTAAAAGTGCTTGTGTTTCACCACAGTGATTAGATGCGGACATGGTTCTGTCAGGATGATTGCAGGAGTAGACAGAGAGTGACAGTGTGATTGATGACTTGCATGTCTACTACCTGGATTTTGGCAGGAGTGAATCAGTAGTCTGCAGGGGGTTTGGAAACCGCATAGATTGTGGACATTTGACGGTAGCACTGCGTATCTTAATGCCTCAGTCATTGTACAAGTGCATGGACAGTGACTGGATAGTTAAAGTGCTGGCAGTTGACAGCAGGGTGGGTTTAAAAGTGCTTGTGTTTCACCACAGTGATTAGATGCGGACATGGTTCTGTCAGGATGATTGCAGGAGTAGACAGAGAGTGACAGTGTGATTGATGACTTGGATGGCTACTACCTGGATTTTTGCAGAAGTGAATCAGTAGTCTGCAGGGAGTTATGGGACCACATACATTGTGCACATTTGACTGAAGCACTGTGTATCTTAATGCCTGAGTCGTTGTACAAGTACATGGACAGTGACTGGGTAGGTAGAGTGCTGGTAGTTCACAGCAGAGTGAGTTTATTAGTGCTTGTGTTTTGGCACAGAGATTAGATAAGGACAGGGTTCTGTAAGAATGATTGCAGGAGTGGACAGAGAGTGACAGTGTGATTGCTGACCTGCATGTCTACTACCTTGATTTTGGCAGGAGTGAATCAGTACTCTGCAGGGGGTTAGGAAACCGCATAGGTTGTGGACATTTGATGGTAGCACTGCATATCTTAATGCCTCAGTCATTGTACAAGTGCATGGACAGTGACTGGATAGTTAGAGTGCTGGTAATTTACAGCAAGGTGAGTTTAAAAGTGCTTGTGTTTCACCACAGTGATTACATAAGAACATGGTTCTGTCAGGATGATTGCAGGAGTAGACAGAAAGTGACAGTGTGATTGCTGACTTGCATGGCTACTACTTGGATTTTTGCAGCAATGAATCAGTAGTCTATAGGGGGTTATGGGACCACATAGATTGTGCACATTTGACTGCAGCACTGTGTATCTTAATGCCTGAGTCATTGTACAAGTGCATGGACAGTGACTGGATATTTACTGGGTATTTATAGGAGTTTATCAATAGTATGTAGCTGGTTAGAGGTCTGCATGCATAGTGCACAGAATATCTAAGCTGTAGTAGTGTTACTGTCTATACCATTCCATAATTACATAACTAGTAACTGGAATAATTACAGTGCTACAAACAGAGTGCATGGTGAATTTATAAGTGCTTAGGTATTGCTGCAGTGAGAGGATAAATAGATAGGGTGAATGGGTAATTGAAGAATTGCATGGCACTGACAGAGACATTCCTAGTTTGCATGAGTAATAACTGGGTATTTACAAGAGTGTATCAATAGTATGTAGCTGGTTAGACATGTGCATGCATAGTTCACAGAATAACATACCTGTAGTACTGTTACTGGCTAGACCATTCTATAAGTACATGACAAGAAACTTGAATAATTACAGAACAGCAAACAGAGTGCATAGTGAATTTATATGTACTCTGGTATTAGTGCACTCAATGAATATGTGTATGATACTCGATGGTTGATTGGAGGAGTGTCTCAGTAATAACAGTGCAATAACTGCTCTGCAAGCACACTCCTTATAGCATGAAATTACTGCATACATCTCTACTGATACTTTACTTTTCTACAACTACTTTTAATATTATACCTAGTCAAATACAAAACAGAAACCATTCACATTTCTCTGCTATAACTCTCACCATATCACTGAAAAACATAAATGAGTGTCTCTCTACCACCACACTATCTACACCATATAAATTCACAGAACAAACTTCCGATTGAAACGAAACACCAAAAGTTATGTCGCATATTCTAACGGTACCTCTTTAGAGACTTCTAAAAACTAGTCTCATCACTAATTCCTTAACTCAACATGTACATTTCCAATTTGAAATCAACACCTAAAGTTATGCAGTATACTACTAATGTACATATCCACACATTAAAACAATCTGTCATAATCAGCAATCCCTATCCAAAAACACAGATAATACTATACAAAATGTATATTAAACAACATTTAAATACATTACAAAAAACTGCAATAAATATTTCTTCATAACAAAACATATCTCAAACTTCAAATGTTATAATTTATTTTTATGTTTAAAAACAAAGGCACCACATAGTACACCTCACACATTGATAACTCACCTTTCAAATTGCTTTGTAGATTATGAAGTATCAGAATCACACACAAGATTTTCTTATGCACACAATTAATATAGTGCACTGCTCTTAGCAAAACCAAAAAATGGCAAAGTTTCCCTCTCATTCTCAACACATATACATGTAAATATCAAATCACATTGCTTTCCAGGTTAATTCAAATTCTAAAACACATTTCTATTGGTTACACATATCAATCCTTGCCAACTGACCTCCAACTGAACCGAAATTGCTTTGGGAATTTTCTGGAGTCGCGCCTGGACCGTGCACCGTAAGTGACGGAACCGCAGATCCATACGAGACTTCAAAACTATATTACAAGTAATTTTAGCTTTTTGTTTTAATAACACACCACAGTCATTAAAATAACTGGCTCTGAATATGGGATTCAGACTCCAAGTCTCCTGGAGTAGGCAGATGTCAAAGCTTTTTATAAAGTTGTTCTAATCAGGTAAAGGTAGCATGGATTTTACACCTACCACATTCTAGGAGACTAGTGTTAGGTGGTGCCTTGAGCATTTTCGAGTTGGTTATTACCTTTGGAAGTTGATTCGGATGTGGTCAAGGTGGAGCTTAGGGGTAACAAATGTTCCCCGGATAAAGGTGATTTGAGGGGTATTTGTGCTCTCTTTAGTCAATTGATATCACCCCGGATAGAATCATAATCAGAGGGACGATTTGGAGTTGGGTTTAGTGTTGGCACATGTGTTTCAGTTCGGGGGAGTATGGGTGGAAAGGGACCTGGACATGATTTTGCCTTTAAGATATCTGTCTGCAATCTTACTATCAGCAAATATCAGTTTGATAGAATCAAAGCCTGGTGTTTGGCTGAGGTTTCTCCTTTCATAGGTGATGTCTTCTCTGATTACAGATCTACACCCTCTTACATGCCGGATCCAATGAATTGCCTTGTTATTCAGGGACTTCTCGCCTTCATTGCTAGAGGAAAGAGAAAGCTTCTGAACATTTATCAAGTGGATCTTGCCAGGCCGTAGTAGGTTCGGGCCTAGATTAGTAGTGGTGGGCTTCCTCTTTATCTGAGACACATGCTCAGGTACAACATGCAATGGCTTGACAAGGGGTCCCTGCTGTGCCTCCCTGGCAGCCACCCAAGGGTTCTTGTAGGTTGTGTGAATTAAAACAGGTCCATGGCTGCGAGTGAGGATGGGCCTGCTTCAGGGACGGTGTGCTTATGTTGACTATAAGGTTCCTAGGATCATGTCTCATGTTTAAAATGCTGAGCCTCTCCTCAGCATTTGACAAAGTTGTCCTATTAGGGTGTTAGAGCATCTCCCTCCCTTTTGCAACTCCATGAAAACTTGTGTCAAGTGATTCATTGCATTCAGAGTATTTGTAAACAAGGCCTTCATTTACCCTACCTCCTCTCTCGATCTCAAAGAGGGTTATAGACAATGATCGGAAGCTACTTCTGTCAGCCCTGCAGTTGCCCCACTGCTAGTACGCTCAGAGGGCAGTCCAGGATCACCAGTGTTGCCTACCATGGAGGGAACAGCCTGCAGAGGCTGAAAGCTATTATTGCAAAATATAGCAGACTCTAGGGGAATATTGTGTGGTGGAGCTGATTGAGTGGAGTGCTCTTTAATGGATGCCACATGTGTATTCTTTAGGATAGTGGTTTCAATAGCAGGGGGAACATGGCCCTGGGGTTTCTTCTTAAACATGTCAGGTAGAGTGTTCTTAGCACGTTTTTTTTTTTTTTTTTTACATTAACCCCAGATGCCCCTTAGTGTGCCTTAGCTGTGGGCGATCCCGCCCCTCCGGTGATGAGTCAATGCAGCGCTGCTGCTGAGCGGTGTAGTCCTCTGCCAGGGGTGATGGGCTGCTTTAGGGAATGGTGACCCCCTCTCTGATTTAAATCTGCGTCAAATACTTTACATATTCCTTCTTTAGATAAGCCTGACTGCTCCGTGCAGAGGGTGAGCACAAGCTATCTTTTAATGTTCATCAGCTTATCCTGACTAGAGTGAGGATTCCTGCCTTGCCTGTGTGCATACCTCAGCCAACCAAGAACTTCATTTCTACCATATGCCTAGAAAAAAATAATTGCAAATCATTACAAAAATTTAAATTACATAGAAAAGTATATAAAAGGAAGCAGGTGCTGCTTTTGACTTATGTGATCCGTATTACTCTGGCAGAAAATCTGGGACTTTAGCAATTTCATTTCATGTACTTTACTACACTCTTCCGCAGCTGCAGTAAAGGACTAGTTAAGCAAGTTTTCTACTATGTAATTCTATGCAGTCATGGCTACAATTACACAGTAGTAGAGCCATTTACATCTGCTAGGTATGTTTTTTGCGGCTACCAGGGACCGTATTACACAGTGCGCCACATTTTCCTTGTTTGCTCTGGTCACATCTTTCAAAATGTGCGCCCTGCGCAAACAAGGAGAATGCGCCATATTAAGATGAATGCGCTGCCCCCAGGGAAAGCCGTGAACTCGCGCTGCCCTGGGGGTAGCGCATTCAAGTAAAATACGATGCGGCTTTGAAGCAGCCACTCTGTGTTTCACTGTGCAGGCTGCAACCTGCCTGCACTTTTAAGAGGTTGAGAGATCCCCTTGCAGGCAGGTGTAGTGAGTGACTGCACCCACCTGTAAAAGGATGTTTATGGGGTTTATAGAATCCCCTTCACCCACTCCAGAGGGATGCCATCAGGGGGCACACTGACAGTACGCCACCTATTAGGTAGCGCACTGTCAGAGCCCCTCCTGACTGCTTCTTTCCCTTTTTTGTCCCCGTCTACATTACTGTGCGGGTGCGGAGACAAAGAAATTTCCTCATTTGCATAGGGCCATGCCCCCATGCGCAAATGAGGGTACGCCCTCTGATGTTGGCGCTGATATTATATGTGCACCAGCACTATCTGTATTACACAAGGGGCCTCCCAATCATTTGCAGCCCCTTTAGTAATGCCAAAGTGCCCTGGGGCAGTGCAAAGCAGGCTCAAACGCCCGTTGCACCCCCACAGCACTTTGCACAGTACTGCTGTAGATACGCAAAAATGGAACCACTGACGGCCATAGCGTAACTGGCGAAAACTGCTTTGTGAATCAAAGCCTTAGTTTTCAACTCATGGCCAGTGGGGCACTAAGTGCTCTATAGGAACTGTACTGTAGAAGATGGGATAACAGACACAAATAAAATACATAGGAAGAGGCCTGTTGGGTGGAGCAAATGGAGCATTTTAGCCTCACGTCCTGGTCATATCAAGGTCCATTGACCCAGCAGTCACTCCAGGTCATTAATTCACGACATATTACACTCTTTTGCAAAGAAGAATGCTATGCATCAATTGTGTTCGAATAAAAAAGCTTATTGATTTTGCGTTAATTCTTTGCTATACACGGAAAGGGTGGCAATATCTTTGAGATAAAACACCTTTCCTGAAGGACGTAACGCAAAATAAGTGCACTTCGCGCTGCATTTAAGTGAAATATTGTTGACGTCTAAAAATGGTTTAAGAAGGCAGTAATTGCCAAAGGCATCGAATTTAGTCAGATATTGACAAGCAAAAAATGCTCTGTGCCCTTCGATTATATTTTAGGACGTGTTACTAATATCTTTACAGGAAATAGCGCACGTAGGAGTGCAGTATTGAAAGTGTTTGGCCTGAATAAAATATGAGTTAACCATTATCAACGCACGAGACCAGAAGGCAAAAAGCCATATTTTGAGGAGATGGAGGGGTGGTGTAACTGACACTTTACTGGGGCACTTCTTTGTAATGTTTAAGAGACTGTTAAAGCGTAAACGTTATCCTGTTTTGAGCGCTGTAGTACATATCTATAGAAAGTCAACACTCAAAATTAGTATATTTTAATATCACTTTTGCTAAATATTTCATTTAAATGTTCAGGGCTAACCCCAAAATACCACAGGTCGGGGAACCCCAGTGATAAACAAGCATTGGCATAGCCAATAGGTCTCGCCTTTGGGACCTTATAAGTGTTTAGCCATGCAACAGTTGATGTTGTTGCATGGAGATTGTGCTGCATAACTAAATACTTAGAAGGTCCCAAAAGCGAGACCTATTGGCTATGCCAATGCTTGTTTAAAATACTTGTGTGAGGTGTGACATACACGGAAGTAAGCATATTCTTACAATAATTAATGCAGTGTGGATTTAGATAAACTTATAAAAGAAGATTATTAGCATGAAGAAATAGGGCCCAATTAAATATCAGAAGCTGTATAAAGTTTGATGTGCGAAGTAAAAAATGTGTGCTCAAGAAGATTTACAAAAAATGTTGAGTGATACACATAGGCAAGGGTTTGTTGGATATTGTGACACTGAAAATGCCTGGATTCTAATATATTACCTTGTCACACTCTTGCCCCACGAAAGAACCCATCAGCAGTCCACCCACAACCATAACAAGCACTGGTACAGCCAACAGGTCTTGCCTTGCAGACCTATTAGCTATGCTTTTTGCTGATAGAGAGGGGCACAATGCGATGGCTGTTGTTGAATGGTGCAGGTGCCATTTTTAATTTTCATTACCAATCAAAGGTGGCAGACGCCGCTAAGAGTACTTTAAAAAAAAAGTACTTATGAAAAAATGTGATGGATTAAACCCAGATCTTTGTGACTGGGTGTGAATGTTTGCATTGTTCAGCATTCCATCAATCATTGGTTTCATGGTCATGGCCCAGATGTGGGTCCTGCGCTCACTGCACCACTGGAATCAAGCTAGTCTGGCTGATGAGGGGTGATGCAACGAAACCGGTCCCAGTACGCTTGTCTCTGGTCCAGGGAGGACCTGGCTTGGCAGTTTGGGCTGGACTCTTCCCATGAGGAACAGGGTCAAGACTGATTTGCATATGGCTGGGTCCAAACTGAGGTGGCGAAGTGAGCTAAAGAACGATAGATTAAACCCGGATCATTGTGACGGAGGTGAATATTTGCATTGTTCAGCATTCCATCCATCTTTTGTTTCTTTTGCATCTGGCTCTCACCAAAGCAAGGTGGGCCATGGCAAGGCTTCTAGAGCTTAAGACTTTTCCCGAGATTGCCACAACACTACTCTGGTGACAATATGCATTTGGCAGAATAGCTGTTAGAGGGTTTTTGTTTAAGAGGACGCACAGCTCAGACCCCTGCCTGTTTCACCGAAAGACTAGTAGAAATTGATTAGAAGTGCATGGTCCAGGGGATGCTTTGAGCCCACCGAGTCCATGGAAGGGTAGAAGATTTGACAACCTTTAATAATAGGGATCCCTTGACCTCTAGAAGTATGCAATACCAATAATACTGATTGTACGGGAGGAACAAAGATCCCAGTACTTTTCTCACATTTATTGGAAAGTGCAGTGCCTAATTATTTGACTATTGAGAGCAGTAATGCCTGCTTGTTCTTGGGGTTTTGAACAGTTTAAAACATCTAGGGGGTAACAGGTTTTTTTTATTTTAAATGAGGACCGACAAAGTTTGACATCTTTTGAGTTTGCATGATGTAAATGTGATCAGAGTATGGTGGCATGTGCATACAGAAGAATACACCAGAGACCGAGAATGTATGGGAGAGTATGTGTGAAGAATTTGTTGTGATGAAGGGTAGATTTTAGATGAACCAAACGAAATCTCTCTACTCAGAGAACTTCAGTATTTCTACAAAGTTTAAATTTAGTTGTAATGGAGTGGGAATTTGTTATTGTGGTCAATCTGTTTCACATGTACTTGAAAATGTTTGTATTAGTGTGCTGAAATAAAAAATAAAAGATTATTTTTAAAACACAGCAAGATAGTACTGTCACTTAATGTGCCACATGATGAGGATGAGCTTGCCTTTTCTTGCTACATAAATGTAGCAAACCCCAGCTACATAAAAGCATAATCTGGTTATTTGACAAGAATTAAGAAAAGCGCTTGGACGCCTTGTCAGGGGTAGTAAGTGCTATATAAATGCAATTACAATACAATACAATGTTGGTGTTTATATGCAAACTTTGTCCCTGTAGATGTTATAGCAATTTGTAGTTATAAGGGGGGAGGATGGTGGAACAAGTCACAAGTGCTTGTGCAGGTGACCAAGAAGCAGACTTTCAGCAGGTGTTTTGGGAAAAATAGATGCCGCTTTGATTTCTGGAAATGGTGGTTATATAAACTCGAATTATATGTGTAGAAAGCGTTGATAAATTGAGAGAATTTTGGTATTTTTTTAAACTTTTAGTGTTTGTCCCATAAATGTCAATATCAGAACACAAGTACATTTAGTTTCTTTATAATGGTCATTCGATAGCGTAATTAGCAAAATCAACGGTGAAGATTTGTGGCATGATGTCGTAGCTGTGATCATACAAGGTCCTTATTTTCAGCCTGTGCTCTGGATCCAAATTGCAGCAGCTGAAATTCGGATGCTGTTCAGTCTAACGCTCAGTCTTGATAGTTCCCTTTGCCTTTCTACTAAGTAAATAGTTTCTTAACGCTGGAAGAATTCTCCGTTATTAAATTCTTGCTATAGTGGTGTTACGCGTGCCACCCAAGCTGGCATTTCACCTCACCAAGTACAAATACGCACCAAAGGATCCAGTCGGTACATAATACCTAAATTGTCTCTCAGAGCGAAACCTTCCCCTGTCAGATTTCACCTGAAATGGGGTTCAGGCGCTGTCTAACAAACTTACAGTGCAATTTAAGCCTGTGACCATATTAGCAAACAAGAGAGAGGCCCCCACCTGCTGACAGTACCAGGTACTGTTGGGCACAAATTTTTTGTTACCAGCGCCTGGTCATACAGGCAACCTGGCAAGCAAACAGTATTAAACGCAAAAGGAATGTAAACTGTGGACATGTCCTTTTTGGCCTCTGGGCGACGGTGAGATATCAAGAGCTCATGTGCACACATTTCCTTTATTCTGACATCTACTAGTTGGGTGCTGTTTCTTTTAACATGCACCAGCCTGCTCTTCCCCCTTAACTGTCCCTCCACCTCCTCTGGGAGCTGCCTTGTAACACAAGCCTGCCTCCTCCACCCCCGCCCCCTGCCCCTCGGCCGCCAGCACGGCTGCGCTGCGTGTGAGACACTTTTCACTTTCGGTTTCACATAGGGCCGTTGGCAACACAGCCTCAAAGGAGGGGCAGGGACAGGCTGCCAGTGCCAGGGCGAAGTAGAGGCAAGCCGAGGAGACAACGGCGAGTAAATATTTGCCCTGTGGATTAAGACCATGAAAGAGAAGAGAAAAAGAAGAGGAAAAAAAGGACAGCATACTCAGACATGCCAACTTAAAAATAAAAAAGACAAACGCGGCTACGCGGCCGCAAAAGTTAAAGTCCATCAAAAGCCTTTCCCTTAGGGGAGCGAGCAGCGGTCTGATCCATCAAAGCCAAATGAAAACAGCACCCGCTGCGCGTGTCCAAAGCCAGAGCGGTTCCTGCCACACCCATGGCGCCTGAGTGTGTGCTTTATGAGACCGGCTGAGGGGGTCTGAAAGCGCAGGTAATATTAAATAAATAAAGGCGCTTTGCCATGCTGTTTTGGGAGGCGGGAGGGGGTCTAAAAAAGCCTGTGATGATAAATACATAAAGGCGCTTTCCCTTGTGTTGGGAGGCGGGAGGGATCTGAAAGTACCGGTGAGATAAAATTGCTCACCTCGCGCTAAAAGTGGGAGGGTTTAGGGTAGTGTGGCCTAGAGCACACAAAGAGTTTCCCTTGCGGGAGCGAGCCAGGGACACAATGTGTTTGCAAGTTAATTACAAACATATGGTGTCAAAGATCGCTCCCGCAAGGGAATCGCCAAACTTGCACGCGTTGCCATTGAAGGCAATGCAACGTGTGCACGTTTTTGGGACACAAACTGAATTGATTGCTACAGGTCTTTTTCTAAGCAGCGCATGCGCGCTGCGTAGGCGAGACCTAAACAAGCCAACAGAAGTCCATTTGTCCCACCAGTTGTTGTAGGAATAAAACCGATTTTAGCTGCTTACGAAAATACAAGCATTAGACATGGTCAAAGGACGGATATTCCACAACTTAGAAGTTAAATTGCAAAACGAAATTTTTGAGTTCTATCTTATTTAGCATTTTATTATTATTATTCTTTATATTGCGATACTTATCCAGTGATAACCTAGTCACTGGGACAACACTGCGCTTTACTAGTAACAAGAAAATACAATTAAAGTATCATAAAAGAAGAACAAAAAGATAGGTGGAACAAGGGCAATCAATCCAAACTCTCTGTGTCGTTTGAAAAGCTGTATTCTTAGGACTTTGTAGTATAAGAGCAGGTTTTTATGGCATCTAAGTTCTTTAAGTAAGCGGTTCCAAATTCAGGGAACATTACAGGGAAAGTCTTGTCTGTGGTGTTTGGACTTTGTGGTCTTCGGGATTTCCAATAGGGCTGGATTTGCCCCAGGTCTCTCTTTTTACTCCTGGAGTTCTGAATTTATTTTTCAGTCAGCTGAGTAAGTAAGTAATTTATTTAGCATAGTTACTTAAAACCATTGCTATACAAAATAGATTAAGAGCAGAGAGTAATAAAAGTACAATTCTAATAAAATCAAAATAAAACATTCACATTTCCTAAGTTTGAATGTACGCGCGACAACTTCATGAGCAATAAAGTTTTTAAAAAGGATAGTTCAAGTTTGTGTTTGTAAGATATTTCTTCTTTCCCAATATCCTCATGAGCTCATGGGGTCAGTAATGTCAATCGACAAAGCAATATTAAATCGATAATACAGGGACCGTTATAGATTGATTTTTGGCATCTTTTTTCCCACTGCCTTCATAAATTTTACGAAGCTGCAGTTCAAGCGAGGGTCATGGGGAGAAAAACAAGCGAGAACTGCCTTCCTTCGTGTGCGGATCCCTTGCTGATTGAAGTGGTGTATCAACAAGTGTTTCTGTTCATCACGTAGTTTCTCGAAAGAACATATCAGGTGCAACATATCCTCTTGCCCCAAGCCACAGAGCCGACAAAGGGGATCAGCTTTTATTTTAATCCAGTTTGGAAGGTTTTGAATACAGGGTAACAGGCCCAGCCTGTGCTTTAAGAAGCACATTTTGACGGATTTGGAGTATCCCTCGCCAAAGTAGCTCTGTGGTGCCTTCTTTGTATACGAGTTTAGGGTCACCCAGCCATTCGTTCTTTTAGAGAGGGCTGCCTTATCTTGGACCCATGATAGTTGTTTGATCGATTTCTTGACCAATTTTTTGAATGTTATATGATTTACTGGGGTATCCCAGAGCTGCTCTAATCCCGTGTTTGTCAGGCTTTTCCCTAGGAACTTAGCTGCTGCTGAGGACGGGTATTGTGCTAACTCCATCCACAAATGTTCATTTAATGTTCCTTGTTTCGATTTCCTCACTTTGTCCCAGGCTATCATGTAGGCTCCCTGCCTTGCCAGGAGCTGTTGATCGATGCCAAATTTGAGCCTGATTTGAGCTGGTGAGGTTTGCTTGGGCAGGCTGAAGATGATTCTATAGGCAGCTGTGATTGTGTTATCAAGGATCTTGGCATCCTTTCCTCTAAGTGCCTCGCTCCCGTAGG
Organism: Triturus cristatus; assembly: GCF_964204655.1. NCBI lineage: Eukaryota > Metazoa > Chordata > Amphibia > Caudata > Salamandridae > Triturus > Triturus cristatus. The sequence continues at coordinate 258,341,368 of NC_140586.1, forward strand.
TAATTGTTGGGAGAAGTTTAGCGCGGATTACTTGCATCAAGGGCAGAAGAGAGGGGCCAGAAAGATTGCGATTTAGAGACTTCAGCGAGATTGCCAAAGATAACCCTTTCCCTCGTATACTCGTTCTCTGGGCAGAGAACTGCCCACCGTTGTCGATCTTCACTCCTAAGTATTTATATATTGGTGTATCTCCAATTCTTGTCTTGTCCCAGTACCATGATGTTAGTTTCCTTTTTTTCTTGCTGATGGTCATTGTCTGGGTTTTCTCAAGATTTATTGTAAGCTCATTTTTATTTGAGTAGCATTGTGTTGCATTCAGGAGGTGCTGAAGTCCTACCTTGGTATAGATTATAAGGACGATATCGTCAGCATATAGTAGACAAGGTAGTTGCAGTCCTCCTAGCTTGGGAGCGTGGGAGTTGCAACCGTTTAAAATGGGGACAAGATCGCTTAGCAACAGGTTAAAAAGGGTGGGGGCCAGGACGCAGCCTTGTTTCAGGCCCTTGTTGGTCGGTATGCGCCTGGACAAAACGGATCCATCCCCCACCTTTATCTGTACCCACGTCTCTGTATGGAGGTTAATTAGCAGGTCCAAAAGGGGTCTCGATATCCCCCAGTCGTTCAGTTTAGACCATAAGAGGTTCCGGTTTATGTGGTCAAAAGCAGCCTTGTAGTCAATGAAGCAGAAGTGAATGGGCATTTTGTTAGATTCTGCCTTGTCTATTAGCATGCCCATACTCAAAATATTAGTCATTGTGCCTACTGCTTTGGCGAAACCTGTCTGGTTGGCCGGGATTAAGGATCTCTCTGTTGCCCAGGCCATCAGCTCTTCTAAAAGGATACCTGCAAAATATTTTGCCTCGTTGTCGATTAAAGCCACCAATCGATAGTTTTGAGGGGAAGCCTTGTCTCCTGCCTTATAAATTGGGGAGATAATTGAGCCCTTCCAGGAGCTTGGCAGGATGTTGAAATGTCTTATCTCCAAAAAAAGGGGTTCCAGGGCTGCTGCCCAGCCTACCACATCTTGTTTGTAGAGAATTGTCGGGATTCCATTCGGCCCTGGTGCTCCCTCACTTCTTCCCTTCTTAATTAGGCGCTGAATGATGTTTTGTAAATTCGGCAGATTCTCTCTTTCGCTCGGAATGTGCCATTCTGTGGAGCTTATATCATTGCTCGTTGGAAGTTTTTTGTAAGTGGCAAACTCGTGGTCCTGGTTATTTCCCACAGCCTGGTTAAAATGGGTACCAAGATAGTTTGCCCATGTGTCCTCTGAGATGTTAGATGAGACCCCATGGTGCGTAGGTCTTATAAATGAGTTTATTGATTTCCAGAACCTTGCCCCATCGTTCCAGTTAATGTCAGAGTGAAGTCTTGCCCATAGATTATCCTCAGCGGATTTATTTGCTTCCCATTTTGATTTTTTCAGTGTTAATTTTAATTTCCGTAGTTGGTCGCGTTTTGCTATGTCCATGGGTTTCTGTTGAAGTTCTCTCATTGTACAATAGATTGAGGTTTTTATGCCTCTAATTTTTCCTTTATATTCTTGAGAGAATTTGCTCAGTCTTTCATTGCCTAATTGTGACTGTGGCTTGGATCTTGTAGCATACGTGGACATAGTATTTGTAAATTGTTCCCATTTTGTGATTTCGCTGTATCCAGAGCAGCTCCAAAAATGCTGTTTTGCCCTTTCCACTAAAGTTCCGTCTATTGCTGTTGAGTATTTAATTTTTTTGAAGTTGACGGTGTGGATTGACTCTTTTGGTTCTTTCGATATCTCAAAGTTAGGTTTTACAATCTTAAAGATGGTTTCTTGGGGGCAGTGATCGTTGTCTCCGCTGCGGCCTATCCGATATGATTTTAAGAACTGGAATAGTGGTAATGAGATAAAGGTATAATCTAAGATGCTGCTTGTTCTTGTTGAATGAAAAGTTGCACTGGGGGGTTATCTCCAGAGGTCCTTCCATTTAGGGCCCTGATGTTAAAATGTACCAGATCTTCTAGAATCTTGTTACCTAGTTTTGTGTGCTTGGAGATTTGTGAAGTCGTTTGTAAAGGGATTTCCCAGATTGCATTTTGGATTAGTGACTCATCTTCTTGCGTAGCACCCATTTGGTTGAGATTGAAGTCCCCAGTAAGAACAATATTTGTTGTGGGTCTTTCCCTTATGGAAGTCTCCATAAAGCTACAAAGGTCGTTGGCTGCTTTTCTTTTCCTTCTCGGATGGATATAGTCGTTAATTAGGGTAAAATCGGTTTCAGCGGTACCTGTTTTAAGTTGTGGCAGGTGAATATTTATAGCCAACGAGGCTGTAGGAGTTGGTCCAACTTCTTTTCCTGTCAAGATGCTTATGGCCGATATGTAAGTTGCTAGGCCACCTTGAGGGTGCCCATATTTAGCTGTCCTTTTTGCAGTGGAGTAGAAGCGTAAGTAGCCATGAAGGTGCGGGGGATCTACAAGCCATGTTTCTTGAAATGCCACGACATCAAAGTTTCTAATATAGGTCATAAATTCTGGTTCTATTATTTTGGAGGCCAAGCCATTAATGTTCCATGAACATATTCTCAGTGAGTCGTGAGCGCCCTCCCTTGGCTTGAGGCCGGTTTGTCATTCAATATTATTTAAAGTTCTGGCTATCCATCTTGAGTCAGGCAGTCCAGATGATTGTGTGTATTCGTCTGCAATACGTCGGGTACTATCAGTCAGCTGAGTAGGCCATAAGAAGAGCCATAATCATGATGGTAGGGGAATACCGTAGGCCCCCCGCAGACCCTATGGTGCACTGGGGGTCACACCCTCATCGAGCTGCCATTATATTTAAGGACTATTGATATCTGCGAGATGTGATGTAATGTCCTTCATAGCAGGACATGACTGCAAGGCAAATTAGCCCTCTAGCTGTCCACTAACTGAAACTTCCTGGACAAGTAACAAAGGGACAGGAAGTTGGTGACTGGCCTGCAGGAAGGGGACAGGAAGAGACGTGTAGAGGGTCCTCGTGAGTAGGCTCCTCTAGCTAGTTATATACAAAGAAATAAAAGAATCAAGCAAGGCCTCTATTAACTGTTGTCTGGTTATCGATGTGCTTCCGAAACCTTGGCCGATCCATCCAAAGGATACATTACAAATGGCAGATTAGGGGTCCTCTCATCACATTCTGCATGGGTAGCACCGTCATCCTGCATTACGCCACTGTATGATATAGACTATTTTGAAATAATTCTGGCTTCATAGAGAAGTCAGCGAAGGTCTTTCAGGAGTGATGCCTTTTTGTCACATTTCTTGTCACCTTTATGGTTCATATCTTTTTATTGAAGTTTAACATTGAACAAAGAAGCTCACCTACATCCTGGAGGTCAGTGAGCAGGGGGATTCAGGAAGGGGCAATTGAGAGGAGGAAAGGCAGGTAAGAGATGGAAAGGAAGGTTGAGATGAGCGGAGGGAGTGAAACTTGGCAGGGAGGGAGAAGTACGGTGCCTCAATGAGTGCATCTCCATCTAGGTGTAGAGAAGAACAGTGGTGCTTCGTATCTTAGGTCACTGCGTCCAAGGGTGGATCAGCTCGATGTGCAGCAGTAGGGGCCGTGGGTGGCGTAAGTTGCTGCACTCGCAGTATATAGGACATGTGAGTTCTCTGAATTAATTCACCAGAAAGCGTATGCAGGGTTCCCAAGTCTTATCGAACGGTGGAAGTTTGTTCTCAAGGGAGGCAGCCAGATTTTCTAGTGCCACTAAGTCCCACATTTTATGGAGCCACTCAAGGTGGGTGAGAATTCTGTTTAAAACCCAGGCCGAAAGCAGGACTTGCTTGGCTGCACAGAGAGGCAATGTAATGGTTTTCCCTTGACAGGAATGCAGTGGGTAGGTCAGGGCATTTGTTGCTAGTGAAATGTGGGAGGCCAGAGCCAAAGATGCTATTAATATGCCAGAGGACCTTGTTCCAGTATGGTTTCAATTTAGGGCAGCACCAGAGAAGGTGGAATAATGTGGAAGTCTCATCACAGTTGCATCAGTATTTATCTGAGGAAGGGGCTCTCCATTTCATGACCTTGTCAGGGGTATAGTAACAATAGTGAGTGATCGTCAGAAGGGTCTCCCGACCAGCTGCACAATGGGCAGAGGTGCAAGTCCTCTTAAGAATGTCCAACCACTCTTTAGCTGTAAAAGAGAGGTCCGTCTTTGATTCCCATCTTTTCTGTGTCATCGACTTAATTGGGGACTAAGCCGAATTCAGGGAGCCACAGATATTGGACAAGAGTCATTTGTCATTTGAGCATGTTATAATCCATTTCTTGAAGGGCGTCAGCTGTCTACTAGCTTGAGGACGGATGCTTGGGTCGGTAGCCCAGTGCACAATAGTAGAGTAATGCCACTCCTCCCGGTCTGGAAGGCCATACGAGGTTTGTAGTTGGGTGAACGACTGGAGGCCGTCGTGATCGAACAGATCTCCTAGCTTTTTGCAGTTCGCCTCTTGCCAGACCATGTACTCTGTGCCTCTACAGGCTGGCAGGAAAGCAATTTTCCTATAGTCAGTGTGAGTAGGGACAGCTGCGATGTTAAGCATTTCTTGAAAGTGGCAGTGTACCAAGTCTACACTGTCGCTCTCACCACTCGCGATATATACACTGCTGAGGGCCTGTGTTTCTTAGGAAGCCACTGAATTTTCCAGATGTGTATAACAGCTACAGCTTGATCAATGAAGCATCAGTTCATCTCTGAAAGGGCTCAAAGCAACTCCACCATATAACGCAGCTGTGCTGCTATGTAGCAGTTGTGGAGAAGGGGCGATGCCAAGGCCGCCCTCTGCCATTGATTGGTAGGATCTTTTCTTTGCCATCCGTGGTCTCTTGCCCTCCCATACAAAGCCCTCTAGTAGATGTTGCCGCTGGGCCAATACATTAGGGGATGGCCGTAATGGCTGCATTTGCATTACATATAAGATTTGAGGAAGGAGGGCCGTTTTGACAGCTGCAATTTCCCCAGCCAGGAGAGGCCACTGTTGCACTAGGATTGTAGTTCTGCCTGGATCATGGCAAGGAGGCCTGTATTGTTGCGCTCAGCCATCCTTTTTAAGGAGGAGCATATATTGAGGCTGAGGTAAGATACCCAATGGTGGGCCATGGTAGGGGAAACAACTGCTCCAGATATTCCCTGTCGTCCAGTGGGGTGTAGAGATTCAAGATCACGGACCTCTGGATGATGGCCTTAAAGCTCGACACCTGTCCAAATGCCAAATGCTGGGGGTGGGGGGGGGGGGACCGATATTCTTGGGGACGTGAGGGTTACCATGAAGTGAGGGTTACTGTGGCATCATCCTCATACAGAGCTACTTCTTACCTCAGGGCAGTGCAGTCATCTCTCAACATATGGAAGAGGGATTCCATGAAGTACCACTTGAAGGGCATGTCAGGGCCCTCCTCTTGTGCGTCGCGTGGAGTGGCGGGGGAAGATGCTGTATCACCAGACCCCGGGACCCTGAGTGAGTCCGCCTTTTTGGCCACGGCCTTGGATACCATGTCTCATAGCATGGAGTCTTTTCTCCCACACTGTGTTGTCATGAGCTGGGAATGACTGCGTTGTGGCCCCCTCAGTGGACCCCCTCCACAACTCTGCAGATTGTAAGAGCATCCTTCTGGAAAGGGCAAGTGGCCGCCAACACTCCCACCCAAAGACGGTGTGGCACAAGTCTTTTCCAGAAGTTGCCTCTGTGGGGATCACCCACCTGCAAGAGAGGGGTCCTCCTCACCCGCAGTGACTTCGCAGGCAGTCGGGTTGCTCTCTTTTTCCATCGCTGCATTGACCCCTCTCAGCCCCGCAGAAGCAATTAGGGAGTCTCCCACCAGTCAATGTAGAATCCGCTAGGGAGTTTGGGGATATGCTGTCTCTTGCTGGCACCAACAGTCTCCTGTCAAGGCTGGGCCAGCACCCCTCTCCCACTCCGTCCATGTTTGCGCCGCATGCCGGTCCTATTTTCCGGGCCGGCCCACGCCCGCTACTCAGTTGCATTGCAACAAGCTCCCAGGCTTCTGGGTAAACTTCAATGGCAGTCCCTTGGTCTGGAGTTCTCTCCACTATGCTCTCCCCAAGGATCACTGAGATCGCCACAGAGCGGGGCACCCACACATTAGGCTACTGCTGCAGATTTGTGAGGGTGGGCTGCAGCCTCTGCAGTCACTATGAGGCTCTAATCCACTCTGTTGGGACCCGCACCGGGTCCAAAATGATTCCCGGTGGTGTCAGGAGGGTAGGATAACAGGAACATTGTTTGTTGGTAAGAGATGGCGGTTGGAACTGCTAGTTGATGGACCTGGGCTGCTGAGCTGAGCAGTGAAGCTCCTACTCGGCCGCCATCTTGGACACCCTCCCTTCCAGTCACTTTTACTGAGAAATGCTGCAACATGGATAATGTCCTGGAGCAGTGCTAGATAGGTTATGGAATGGTGAGCAAATAGAGCACTGTAATCAATGAGGTAATGAAGTACCAGAGCTTGTACCACAGTCCTGAAGTCACCTGGAGAAAGATCTGTTTTAATAACTTGACAGTGGGTATTTCTTTGAACTCCTGTTAGTAACACTCTCTAGATGGGGTGCATATAGATTGTCATGCAATTGGGGGAGGGGAGACTTCTTTTGACATGTATTCCTCATCCCCATAATATATTTAATATATCATCAGGACATATTGGTTGCACATATATACGACTTACAATTACGTCACTAGGTCAGACAAGTTTTTAAGCTAACTGAGTAGGAGGATAAAGTTTTAGCACACTTTTATATGTGCAATAATAAAAAAATGTGGGTCAATTATGAAACCTAGCAAATTTGCAGAGAGGACCTTCGCGCGGATATGCCTGCTAATGACAGTTGTTCAAGTCATTTTTTAAATGGTGAGAAGATTCTTTAGAAAAGAGATGGACGAATTCATTTATGCTAGATTTCTTTCTAGTGAGAAAAAGTTCATTCAGTTTATAGTTTGTTCTGTCTAGTTGCCAGGTTTGTGATGTCTGATGGATTGGAACCTCTTGGTTGGGTATTTTCAGCATATTGATGGATGTTGAATCCCTTGTCTTGGAGCATTTGACCACATGGTTCCATGTATATATTAAATGGAATGGGAGCTGGATTTAACCTTTTTGAACTCCACATTTTAAGGGCACGCAGGAGACCTGATGAGAAGACGGGTGAGAAGTAGATCAGCGCTTAAAGCTCAGTTTTAATTCTAGTTGGACAGGATCAGGAGAAATGTTTTGTGGTTTCAAATGCTGCTGATAAGTCAAGCATTATTGTGAAAGATACATCACTATAACCCATATCATGAAAATGGGATCTAATACTTGGAGAGCCACTGTTTCTGTTGAAATTCAGTCCAGAAAGAGTTCAGGTTCTCTTTATTGGATACATGTGGAAGGAGCTATTGCAGCACTGGTTTTTCTATATTTTCGCAACCTAAAGACTGGTCTTTGGTTTTAGAAATCCATAGAATGTAGGTTTGGTTACTTTATCAATGATGTGATCTCACTGTGTAATAGTGATGATGGAAATGTTGCTTTTCTCATTAGTCTCAGTGAGATTGTAGTGCTTTAAAATATTTTGAGTTTTCTCCATGTTTTTCCAAAACTTGTAGTTCTCCTTTCTGTGATGTTACATTCTCTGAAGTACCATATGTTGAGGGATCTACTTATGGGTTTTCATGTACGGAGAGACAATTTTTTATTCATATTTAGGCTGATCAGAATCATGCCTGGGTGTAGTTTGCAGAGTTTTGCTACGCGGAACTCCGCAAAGTTACAAAAAAACTCCATGAAGTTCCGTGAGTGGCGGAGTGCAGTGTGAACTGCAGTCTGTGCTGGTATTCCTGCCCCTCGTGTAAAAATTCTACCCCAGCGACAGCTCGCGCTCATGAACTTACCGTTCGCAATGGCGAACTTACTGTTCGCGATCGCGAGCAAGGAAAGAATTCCGCTGCACATCGCGAAGCGGAGTTTTCTGCACTCCGCGAGTTCCGCAGAGTGCGTAGTACAGAAAACTCCGCAAACTCTGTGAACGGAGCGAAGTTCACTGCCCAGGCCTAGTTAGAATACAATAACTAACATGATCCTATATAAATTTAGATATTTAACTATCTGATGCGATTAATTTGGTATCTTCAGGTATTTCTTGAACAGTAATGTCTTTTACTGATCTTTTGCTAGTTTTCCTTGGTTTTGCTTGTTTTTTGTAGAACTTCAGGAAACTAATGCAGATGTGGATGGGTATGGTAGTATGTCAGTTGAGCTCAATGAGCTCTTCAATACTGCTGAAAGTTGGGAGGAAACAATTTGACCAAAGGTACTTTTTGCTGTGTCTCAGGAAAATATGTGTTTGGAGAGGCCATGAAGTCAACATTTACACAATATTCAATAGAATGCTTGAGCACCCAATGACGATAGTGCTAGAATAAGGTGAAATATTCCCAAGAAGATGGTAGATATTATGGTAAATAGATGGTTTGTTCAGTGTTGGTTTGGTCGATATAGACATCAGTTTGAAGGAATGTGAAGAACCACTTCCCATAAAGTGTTACTCAATCTTGTGCATAATGGCTAAGCCTCCTCCTTTTTTCTTAGGTCTGCCTTAATGGAGTATGGGGTAGCTATTTGCTATTACAATGTTAAGCAAAAGTAGGGCAATATTGATGAAGCCTGTTTCACTGATGAATATTAAATATAAATTGTGAAGTGGTATGAGGTCTGTACTGTCACCTTTGTGTGCTTGGGTAGATCAGGTGTACATTAGCATGACTTGTGTTTTAGGGAGGCATAATGTTTGGCCTAGGACTTTTTTTTATTTGAAATACATTTTTCTCACACCAGCATTGCCAGATCTTGATTAAGGGTTGAATGTGTCTTTTGGAGATTGGTAGCATGGGTATGGGATTCTCTGTATTTTTTTAAATGCACAACAAATTGGTTTAGAATGGTTGAGAGTGATGGTTGAGGGCAACCTGGTCTGTAGAGAAGCCCTGGGAACGTACTGAAGGTGAGCTTATTTATGCCTAATGACAGTGTGTTGTTTCAGCACAGGGGAAGGGGTTTGTAAAATGTGTGTAATAGAGCAACTAGCATCACTGGTAGTGGTGATAAAGGCACAAAGGTTGTGTGCTCACATGGGTTGTAGAATAACAAGATAAATAGAAGTGTATTGGTAGGGTTCTGTGGTCAACTGTGATATAAGAAAAACACAAGGAGAGAAAGGGAATTAAAGGAACTACTCCTAGTCCCCAAATGAATACCAATATAAACAAAGGAGGAGCAATTCCAAAATCAAAATTACTGCATTGAAGGGAAAATATATATATTTGCAAAATAACCCTCACCCACCAACCTAGTTGGTGGCATTCTCCATCATTGGGTTCCCACCTGGGACGCCGAGTTGATGAAGCATGCTATCAACTAGGTTGGTGAGTGAGGGTTCTTTTATTTTTATTTTTAAATAATTTTTTTATTTTCATCATCACAAGTGACACATAAGTACTATAATACAAGAACATAAAAAAAGAAAGAATTTTACATCACCTTAATAATAGATCAAAAGAACAAAGAGAATTACAAGGAGAAGGAGAGTGACAGTCATAAATTAGTCAAAGAGGACGATATAAACAAAGTTTCATATAATACTTGAGTAATATAGAGTTATATAATCAAAAAGACATAGGTCGCCACAGTACTTCAAATTTGACTAAAGAACGAGTTCCCCTTGCCTTTGCTAGGGCAGCCTCTAAACCATAAGTTTCTTTAATTATGACCCAACAATCCTCAACCAACGGAGGTGTGGGAGAAATCCATAACCTGGCTATAGTTAATCTAGCAGAAGCCATCAGAATTGAAAAAAGACGTGCTATAGCTGGATTATTCTCCCTATATCCCAACATAATTTCTAAGTCAGTAAGTGGTTGATCCAACCCAAGTTTAGACTGTAATAGTTGTTCCATTTTCTGCCAGAAAACCGTCAATGCTGGGCATGATATGAACATGTGTAGTAAATTAGCAGCATATAATCCACATTTAGGGCAGTATTTTTTATCACCCATCACATTTCCTTGGGCCCATTTAGCTATTTTAGCCGGCGTATAATACAACATACAAACAGTACGTAATTGCTGAAGTTGCAGATTAACAGAATGGACCGACTCTATCAAATTCCCTAATGCTTGTTTGATCATGCTGGGTGAGACCGCTATGCCCAAAGTTTGACTCCAACATTCGGCTAATTTTTTGCTACCATCTAATTTAAAACCATGTAAATGTGTATACATCAGCCCTATTAGAGATTTGGTCTTTCTTCCATATATACAATCCCAAACGTTTGACTGCATAAACTCAGTTGTCCCAAGATTTGAAGTCAAGTAGTCTCTTACTTGCAAATATTTTTTTAAAAAATGTGATGGTAAGTTATAAATTAGACACAAATTTTCAAATGATTTGATTCCTTTCTCATTATAAATCTCGCCCAAACATGTAATTCCATACTTAGCCCAAGATTTACCAGCCTGATCCTGAAAAACCTCGGGAAAAAGAGGATTCCCCCACAATGGACATTTGTTATGAAATATTGATAGTTTACACTTAGAAGACATATCTCTCCAAATATACACAGAGTCCCTCACAGTCTTAAACTTAACTCTTTTGAAGTAGTTAGGGTCATTTATTCCATACAAAAACATATCCCGTTGATTACCTAAAATAAACTTAAAGAATGAATCTGTCTGGTCCAAACCCAACAAACAACGAAAACGTCCGGTAAATGAGGCCCAAAAATACATTTTGAAGTCTGGGAAACCTAGTCCGCCTTGTTCATATGAGGATTTAAGTAGCTCAATTGCCCTCCTAGGTTTCTTATAGCCCCATATAAAACTACTACAGATACCCTCAAGTTTTTTAAAAAAAGTATTAGGAATTTTCAAACGAATTGAAGGAAATAGATATAAAAATTTGGGAAGTATTTTCATTTTAATTAAGTTACATCTGCCAATCAGTCCCAAGGGAAGCCTATGCCAGACTTTGAACAACTTAGTAGTCGCCTGTAAGAGTGGTACATAATTAAGATCAATAATCTGATTAACTTTAGCTGTTATCTTTACCCCTAGATAGGTCACGGTTGTATATGCCCCAGGAATAGATTTGTAGATCCCGGCTGTAGTAAGCACTTGAGTTTTATTAACATTCAGTTTATAGCCTGAAACATTACCATATTTCTCAGCTTCTTGCTTAATCCTCATCACAGCCTCACTTGGATTAGTTGCATAGACCGCTATATCGTCAGCATATGCCGTGAGTTTGAGTTTGAAAGTACCCGATTCCAGCGGATTAATGTATGCACAAGATTGTAGGGTTCTTTTAAAAAAGAATATCTTTTCCCTTCAATGCAGTAGTTTTGATTTTGGAATTGCTCCTAACTGTGATCTAAGACAAGTAGTTGCATGTTTAAGCCTTATGAAGTCCTCTACTAATGTGGATGGCGCATTACTTAGGACTGTATAAGGCACTGTTTAGTATTAGAAACTGAAGATCAGAATGCGGGTTTACAGGTTATGTTTGTCTGTTCATAGATAGTGTGAAAAGTTTTACAGTGGAACGGCTGGCCTTATTTTAGGTTTCAATGTATGTGATAGCATTAGATCTTGAGTTAATACATTCTTTTGTTTCATAGGTATTTCATTTTATTTGGTGTCCAAATTACTTTAGGTCATTGAATTTGAGTAATTAAAGACTTAGCCAGGCTTCTGGCGAGTGATTTTTTGGGATGTTGCCATATGGTCTAATTTTTTCTGACACTGGCCATTGGATTCTATGGAGTTTGATCTCCTGCTTCTTGTTTTCTAGCTACAAGGGACTCACTCCTTTACCTTATTCTAACTCTCTTGAAGCCCTGTGGATGGTCACAAATCTAGAAATGCAGTGAGCACAGCATGTGTAAGCTCATTCTGAGGGCTAAAACCTTTTCCTACCATCTCTAAGTAATTTTAATCACTCAAGAGAAAGGCAGTTGTAGCTTGAGGATCAGAGACCAAGGCCTGGGCCCTGTTATCGCTCTTGCTGTCTTCCAAGAGGTCCATGTAGAGTGTGGTGTCATTAATTGTCCTACAGAGGCCCAGGTGCAGGATGGTGGTGAGAGAGGTGGTGCGCAAACAAACTGCTAACCTGTAGTGTCCCATTATTGAGCAGTGATGCTTGTTACAATCAACTATCAGACTGTGGGCTTTCTATTACATCTCAAGGTTCTCATGGTCAGCCAAGTGGACAATGTTAAGGCAGTGAATGGAGATTAGTAGCATGAGCCTCAAAATATTTTGTGCTGCAATACACAGCTTTCTTGAAGGCAATTTTCATCAAAACAACACTGGGGTTTGTCTGGCAACTTGTGGTGTCTACTGTTGGTACAGGGTGTCTTCTTTCTTCATGGATTTGGGTTCTATGTCGATGTCAAAGAGTTTTGAGCCAACTACACTTTATATCTAGTTTTCTGGGGGGATTGTAGTGTTGTAAATTGAAACAACGATGTGATTAAGCATTTACTAAAGACATTAATTCCCCTTTTATAGATCGTGTTTTCTCTGTTATGTTGGCCGAAGCTTGGACTCCATTTTGTATTGTCATGCTTCCACGTGTTCCCCACGAGAAGAGTCCAACCTCTGTGTTAGTTGCTCTTGTAATCTGCCTAGTAACAGTCTATAAATAGCTCCTTTATCCATCTGGCATATGCCCAGACTTGACCACATCTGTTATCAGTTAGCCTTGCTTGACCATGTTTTCGCGGGCTCAAGGAGTGTGTTAGCTCCGCCCACATATTGATTCAGTATCGAAAATGACCATAAATGGTAATGTTCTTCGGCCTCATGTTGTATCCACCCACTTATGAGCCCCTCTACTGTGTATAAAAGGGGACCATGTACGAAGGTTCTTTGTGCTACTCTATGCAATACTGAAGAGTGTTGTGTGGATTGTAGGACCACCCTTAAGGGTTAATAAATGCTGTCTTTGTACTTTGCAGTTTCCGTGCCAACTTCCTTATAGATTCCATTACAGGAGAGCGAACCCTTGTGTCCTGCGGGCCTAGCTGGGGCCTGTATTCATCAATTGGCGCCCGTCACGTGGGGCTCATCGGCGACTCGGATGCTCGAAGGACTGGTCGCGACGAAGGTGAGGAATTTGGCCGGGGACGTGATCACTGCCAGCGGCGTCTTAGCCCTGGCATCCCGAGGTTTTTCTTCCTTCCCTTCCGAGCTGACCGTCTGGGTGGCGCCGGTCCTCGACTGAGACCTCTTCTGTCGGTCTTGCCGTGAAAGCCGTTTGGGCGATTGTGGAGCTTGGCAGTTGGAACCTGGACTCTTGATTGGTAAGAACCGGTGTACGGTACTTGCTCCGAGTTTTTGAAGCCTGATCTGGCTATTTGAGTTTGATTTGTGATGACTAGTCATATTTTGTATTTGTCTTTGTGAATATATATGCGTTGCAACACATATAGGCAGGTAATGTGGAGAGATTTCTCCGGAGCTGTGTAACTTTGAACGGCGCAACGATTAAGTGCCATTTTTCTATAATATTGCATATTTTGCATTATTTCTGAGCATGCCTGCTTTCAGCGCACTCCGTAAGTGGTGTTGCTGTTTTGGGAACCGGTTGAACCTCGAGGAATCTGCTCCAGCTCCCCCAGAGGGGACTCCTAATAGGGATATGTATGTGAAGCATGGTCTTTCTTCCATAATGTACAGCACAGTATGGAGGAAATATACAAAAAAAGATCCTGAGTTGCGATGGCCTTTGTATGGATCGTTTGATATACGTAAGATTGAGTATGTGGAACAGTGTATGTGTAAACGGCGTGCTCGTCAGGATATGTTTGAGTGTGTGCGGTTGTGGGTGAAGGAGGTGCGTGAGCGAGAGAAGCGTGAGAAAGCGCTGTTTGATAAAGAACAACGGAAGAATGATCATGTGCGAGCACAGGAAGCGAAGCGTCGGGAGGACAGAGAGCAGACGGACAGGCAAGAGAAGGAGCGTAGGCTACAAGTTTCGGGTCAATACGCTGTTCGGCAGCCACTTTATCCTGTCCTTAATAATCTTGATGATGATTTTTATTTACTAGATCGTTCTCCGCCCCCTTATGTCGGCGCATCTGCTCCAAGGCCGCAAGATTCTGTCCCGGGTCCGGGTAAGGTAGATACGCGGTCCATGTTATCAGCCGAACAAATGGCTGAGCTTCGGCAACTTTCCTTCCGTGCACTTAAAGGCAAGATATCCATAGAGGAATTATTCCATACTTGGGGGCCGTGGCAGGAGAGAGATAAATTGTATTTTCTGGGTCATTTTGCGGAGGAAGTGATTGATGCTTTTCGGAAACGTTCTGGTGTTTTTGAGCCCGACGAAGTGTCATCGGATGCTAAAGCATTGCGTAATGGTGTTTTCTCTTTTTCTAAGGCTCCAGATACGGCTCGGCGGCTGTTCCCCTTGCGGGACGAGGTGCTGGTCTTTAAAGAGAAAGCGCGTCAGCGAGCAGGGGAGGAGAAGCAGTCGGATTCGTGCACAACAGAGGGCCACTCATCCACCTCCCAGTCACATAAGGATGACATAGTGCATGTTAAACCAATGCGGGAGGCGGCGCCTTTGTATGTTCCTCCTAAAGGAGCGGGGACTAGCTCGGATATTACCTCCGCCGATGCTAAGGGATATTTTGTGTATAATTGGGTTTACACTCCATGGCATAGGGCTGATGTTATGGCATTGAAGAATGCGCTGCCCGACCCCCGCAAGAATCCAGCGGCCTTCTATGAAGAAGTTGAGGGGGCCTTGAATTCTTGCGTTATGACTTTAGCAGATATAGATTTGTTCTTTGGGCTTATTCTACCACCAGACATGTGGCGATCTGTGCGAAAGGTAGATGATGTTGCCACTTTTAAGGCTCGATGGTCTGAGCTGGAGGATGAGGATAGGGAGAGGAAGCCTGCGCAGAAACCGCCCCAGAATATTTTAGATCTCCCTGCTGCTATTGTGGCTAAGTTGAAGACAATTATCCCCCCTAAAAAGATTGACTGGAATATGTTAGCTGCATGTAAACAGAAAGTTGACGAGTCAGTTGCGGACTTCTTTACGCGCTTTGAGGAGACGTTTCATGATTTTAGTGGACAGTCGCTTACCGACGATACGGGACGCCACCTTTTTGCGGATAAATATGTAGCTAATCTGCTGCCGGCAGTTGCGGCCCGTCTAAAAGCGAGTGAAAGTTCTTGGTCCTCCGCTACACCGACGGCCCTCCTGACTATCGCCCAGTATTATGAGCGTCAGGAGCAAGAAGCAAAGGGCCAGGAGGAAAAGAAGTCGAAAGATTTGAAAACAAAGGTGATGTTGGCGCAAGTCTATGGCCCGCCCCGACGGGGTAGTAATAGAGGTAGGGGAGGAACTTATGGTCCTCTCTCGGGCCGGTCTGATTTGAATAGGAATCAATGTGCGTATTGTAAGCAATTGGGTCATTGGGCTAGGGACTGCCCGGTGTTGCATGCATCGCGTCAGGGGCATACCCCCGGTGGCCCGCGAGGTAGAGGGGGTTTCTCGAACTTTCGAGGGAACTCTAACGAACAGGCTCGTTTTGACTCTGCTGGGCAGCACCGAGATAGATCAAATGTTTTCGATCGCCAGCATCAGTATCAAGCGTCAGGGATTGACCGGTCGGGGTACCATGACTCTCAGCATGCATAGGAATGCGTTGGATGGGGGTTAGAATCAGTTGAGGTGCCGGTCGATCAGAAGGGCCCTTATGTATCGGCTGAAGTTTTGGGCTCTACTGATCAGTTCCTCGTGGATACAGGAGCGACACGTAGTGCGCTATCTAAGCAATTGGTTCCGGGGGCTCCCCCATCCGGCTTAATGGTCACATCGGTAGGGTTTGACGGTACACTCTCCCGAAGCCCTCTTTCACAGCCCCTCATGTTTAAGGTTGATTCTTTTTCTGCACCCTGTCCGTTTCTGCTTGCCCCGTACACACCGGACAATATTATGGGTCTTGATATGTTAAAGCATTTTAGGGCTACTATCCGCTGCTCCCCTGCTGGTGTGCGGGTAATATTGAATGACAACTACCCCCGGTCTGAACGGATGTGTGCGATGTCAGAGGATGCGCTGTTATCTACCCTCCCTCGTGCTTTGTGGGCAACTTCGGATACTGATGTAGGACAAATGGTGATTCCACCGGTCCACATTAGCGTCCAGGAGGGGGCGGTGTTACCACGCCTCCCACAGTACCGTATTTCCCAGGAGGGTGAGGAGGCTCTCATACAGATAGTGCAGGATTTGATAACGGTTGGGGTAGTCGAGGAAGTCCCCTACAACATTTGTAACAGTCCGATTCTTCCCATACTGAAAAAGGATACGGATGCCAGAGTTTATCGGTTTATAATTGATTTGAGAGAAGTGAACAAAATCGTGATACCTCAATACCCAGTGGTTTCCGATATCACGACGTTGCTTACCTTGGTCCCACCTACGGCGACCATGTTCTCAGTGATTGATTTGAAGAATGCCTTCTTTTCCATTCCCATTCACCCTGATAGCCGATATCTTTTTGGGTTTACATTGAATAATAGATCTTATCGTTTCTGTAGGATTCCCCAGGGCTATACAGAAAGCCCTAGCATTTACAGTCAGGCTTTGAAACGACAATTGGATTCCTTTGTTCTGCTCGAGGGGGTCGCCCTCATTCAATATGTTGATGACATCTTGCTGGCGGCTGACACCCTAGAGTTGTGTGAAAAAAGTACGTTATCCTTACTCTCCTTTTTAGCGTCCCACAATCATAAGGTATCTAGGAAGAAATTGCAATTCTGTAGACCAAAGGTGACTTATTTGGGTCACCTTTTGTCTAAGGAGGGACGTGCACTCACACCGGATCGTATCCAAGTAATTTTGGATACACCGAGACCGTCCACACAGAAGGATGTGTGTGCATTTTTGGGCCTTGTTTCTTTTTGTAGACAGTGGATATTGGGGTTTTCGCACATAGCTAAGCCATTGTTAGCCCTCTTGACAAAGGACACGCCTATCCCAATCCCTTGGTCAGACGAGTGTGATACTGCTTTTCAGCAACTACGACAGGCCCTTTGTTCAGCACCAGTGTTAGGGACCCCGGATTATGCAAAACCCTTTTCGTTGTATGTGCATGAGAAAAATGGATGTGCATTGTCAGTTTTAGTGCAGATGCACGGCGATAAGCAGCGCCCATGTGCATATTTTTCGGCTGTACTTGATCCTGTCGCTCGAGCATTACCAGGGTGTTTTCGCTCGGTTGCGGCGACAGCTGTGTCAATACGCCAAAGCGAGGGAATTGTGTTATCTCATAAGCTGTTGGTATTAGTCCCCCATGCTGTCGATGCCCTGCTCAATCAAACGAAGACGCAGCATTTGACCAGCGCCCGTTTAACGGGATATGAGTTGACGCTTTTGGCTCCTCATATTACGTTGAAAAGGTGCGTAACGTTAAACCCGGCAACATTGTTGCCATACCCCGAAACCCAGCCTGAGGCGCGGAAAGCGCATGATTGTATTCTCGTGACTGAGGAACAAACAAAGGGTCGTATTGATCTCCAGGATACGCCCTTTCCAGATGTAGATGGAGAACTGTGGGTGGATGGATCCTGTTTGAAGCTACCAGATGGTACGACTTCAGCAGCATATGCAATTACCACACTACAAACGATAGTGGAGACAGCACGAATACCACAGAAATCAGCTCAAGCAGCGGAACTGATAGCATTAACACGAGCATGTGAGCTCAGTACAGGACTATGTGTGAATGTTTATACAGATAGCCGCTATGCCTTCGGAGTAGCGCATGACTTCGGCCTACTCTGGAAGGAGAGAGGGTTTTTAACGTCACATGGAGTTCAGATAATGCATGGAGAGTTAGTTCACAACCTTTTAACTGCACTGACATACCCGAAGAAAATTGCCATCGTTAAGTGTAGCGCCCATAGGAAAGTGGTTGATAAAGTTGGAGAAGGGAATGCGTTAGCGGATCGAGTAGCACGGGAGACTGCGATGCAGCCCGGTACTACTGCCATGTATGTAGTGAAGTCACAGGTGGAGAGATGGCATGATGCAAAGGAGGAAGTGCGAGAAATGCAAAGGACCGCTTCTGACAAAGAGCGGGAACAATGGGCTAGCGAGGGAGAATTGGATGATGAGGGTTGCTGGAGAAATAAGCAGATGGATAGATGGAAATTACCCACGGCTTTTGTACAACCGATGGTTCAGATGGCACATGGGCTAGCACATGTTGGAGCTTCCGCAATTGTAAAATTGCTTACCCAAGTCTGGGAGCATCCAGAGATTGCTAGCACAGCAAAGAGGGTGGTGCAGACCTGTATGATCTGCCTGAGGTATAACCCTGGAAAAGGTACTCGAACTCCAGCAGGAGGATTTGTGACACCCACTGCACCCTTTGAGGTTCTGCAGATGGATTACATCCAGCTGGAGCGCTGTAATAATCTGAAGTATGTTCTAGTAGTGGTCTGCGCTTTCAGCAAATGGGTTGAAGCGTACCCTACGAAAGACAATACTGCAATGACTACTGCGAAGCTGCTGCTGAAAGAGTTCTTCCCTCGATATGGCGTCTGTAGACTTCTGTGGAGTGATAATGGCCCTCACTTTGTAGCGGATGTTATAAAGTATGTCTTGAAGGGCCTAGGCATCACTCAGAAGTTCCACGCCGTGTTTCACCCTCAGTCTGCAGGCCTAGTTGAGAAGTATAATGGTACACTGAAGCTTAAGATCGCCAAAATTCAAGCTTCGACGTCTTTGACTTGGCCAGACGCTCTGCCACTGGCGTTATTGTCAATTAGATCAGTACCGCACTCTCGAACTGGCCTTACACCATATGAGGTTGTCTTCGGACGCCCAATGAATATTTGGGGTCCGCCAAAACCTAAGGCTGTGTATGATGTACCTTGTGTGATGATGAGTGATTATCTGGCACAGTTAACGGATAACTTGGTTTCTATTCATCAACAGGTCCGGGAGGCGCTCCCTGATCGGTCTACCGGCGAAGGACATGGTCTCCGGCCTGGTGACCATGTCATGGTGAAAGTCTTTGACAGAACGAACAGTTTGGAGCCGAGATGGGTGGGCCCTGAGCAGGTCCTCCTCGCAACGAGGACGGCTGTGCGAGTCTCCAACAGAAAGAATTGGATCCACTCTCTGCACTGCAGGAAGGTGCCGCCCGGATTGGTGGAACCTGCCGTGCTGACCGATCAACGAGAAATCTTGGCTGCAGAGACAGGCCGTGCTGCGGAGCCAAACGCCACTGAGGAGCTCTTTCCGGACCACACGACTCCTGGAGGAAGGCGATATCATCTTCGACCAAGGAAGTGAGTTCTCCAGTACCGGGACATACTGTCAGAACGGCCCTTGGGTTAGTGAAACGGAGAGCCGATGAGGCAAGGGGGGGGGATCAGCCCTGCATTAGTGTAGCGACACCCGTCTTGGCCCGCTGGTGAAGAAATCAACCGCTGCCCAAGGGGAAGAGTTCTGACAGACTTTTAGTTTCAGGAAGATATTGGGTTTTATTTTTGCTTTGATATGGAGAAAAAGAAAATCCTTTGTGCATTAGGGTTCATGTTGACAGTAGCCATTGTTGGGATAACCACATGGTTCGTGGAGGATGTAACTCCCGCTCGGAAGATTCTTGTGTTGACAACTCCGGTGCCTGAGGAGCACTACTTTTATACATTACCGTATCAAGAGTTGAAGCATCGACAATCTTACTTGAATAACACTTTTATCCAGATGCTGCATCATACCCACGTTGCTACGAATGCTACGAACTGTTGGATATGTGGGATGATGCCAGCTCATCAGAAGAAAGGAGGAACGCCATTTATACCACTTCCTTTCTCTCATAATGGCTCTTGTAGAGCATGGTATACTTTGCTTTTTGCCACTCGGAAACCGACAGTGGGACGATTGCTCTTCAGACTCAATAAAGAATGTCATCAAGACAAGAATGGGTATCCACAAGCGAATGGGACAATTTGGGAGTGGGAAGAGTACCGACCAGACAATGAATCCATTCCCTACATCTTCACGAACACAAGAGACACTATGGGAAAGGACAAATTCGTGATTCAAGTAGCACAAGCTCAGGCGGACCTGTGTGTCCAGAGTGTGGGTTTCATCCCTGTTGGTGTTAGTGATTGCATTACTGTTCTGAATATTGATGGGTTGAACAATAGTACCTTCTTAGCCTCCCATAATACGTACTTTGTGTGTGGAAATAAAGGTTATTACCGTCTGCCGGCTGGGTGGTCTGGGGTATGCTATGTATCATTTCTATTACCTCCTGTATTCCTAGCACCCGCATCTTATCATAAGGATCTGAAATTATTGAATAATGTGACTGTAAATAGGTATAAACGTACTTTATCAATTGACGATGTAGATCAGACTGACACCAGTCTGCAGCAGTATATTGATTTTAACTTAGGACTGTTTTTCTTTGTTGGAGCTGCCCTGAACAGTAGGAAGATCCGAAGATTAACAAGAGTGGTAGAAGCTGTGACAAATCAGACTGCTGCTGCTCTTGGGAATCTTACGGAGGAATTGCAAATTACTAGAATTGTTGCATTACAGAATCGTATGGTATTAGACGTTATGCTAGCAGACAGAGGAGGAGCATGTAAAATTATTGGAAGTAGCTGTTGTGTGTTTATCCCTGATCATACGCCATCAGTTTATAATGCCATCAATAAACTGCATAAAATTGCAGCTGAGATCCATACAGAAAACGGCACTTGGTCCTTTTCTGGATGGTTTTGGGCGTTAATTACCGCCTGGGGATGGAAGGTTCTAACTGGTCTCTGCATTATTGTAGTGGTTCTGCTTTCGTGCTGTATCTGCGTTCAATGTGGTCCCTTGCTCTGCTCATTATGTGTATCATTCTGTATCCCTGATAAGAAAGTTATTGCCGATGTTGCCCACCAAAAACGTTTAGCTAAAGAAGTTGAAGGAATGATGACAATTGACATGCACGATGATTATCCTAATAAACCGGATGTCTTCAGTAAATGCTGAAAGGGTCGTCTGTTGTAAATTGAAACAACGATGTGATTAAGCATTTACTAAAGACATTAATTCCCCTTTTATAGATCGTGTTTTCTCTGTTATGTTGGCCGAAGCTTGGACTCCATTTTGTATTGTCATGCTTCCACGTGTTCCCCACGAGAAGAGTCCAACCTCTGTGTTAGTTGCTCTTGTAATCTGCCTAGTAACAGTCTATAAATAGCTCCTTTATCCATCTGGCATATGCCCAGACTTGACCACATCTGTTATCAGTTAGCCTTGCTTGACCATGTTTTCGCGGGCTCAAGGAGTGTGTTAGCTCCGCCCACATATTGATTCAGTATCGAAAATGACCATAAATGGTAATGTTCTTCGGCCTCATGTTGTATCCACCCACTTATGAGCCCCTCTACTGTGTATAAAAGGGGACCATGTACGAAGGTTCTTTGTGCTACTCTATGCAATACTGAAGAGTGTTGTGTGGATTGTAGGACCACCCTTAAGGGTTAATAAATGCTGTCTTTGTACTTTGCAGTTTCCGTGCCAACTTCCTTATAGATTCCATTACAGGAGAGCGAACCCTTGTGTCCTGCGGGCCTAGCTGGGGCCTGTATTCATCAGTAGGCTGGCGGTGCAGCTCTGATCTATAGTAATGTAGTTGACTGCAATGTGGCCCAGAATGCACAAGGCTAGACTGAGTTTTCTGCAAAAGATCGTTTTCATTTTTTTCACCCGTGATGCTGTTCATATTGCTATTTATGAGTTATCCAGTCTCTTTAATACAGTTTTCGCTCAAGAAAGGGTTTTTGCTTAGGTATTTTCTTATTTGTTTTTTCTTTAGTAGAGGACTTTTTTTTAATATAAACATGCTTGTATGATATATGTTTGGTCAGAATTCTAGATATTTAAGAAAGTCTTAGATTTTCTACGAGGTACTTACCTGCCCTTAAGCCTACTCACTTTCGACTAGGATAGCTAAGTTTATTCTGAGCATATGATTGATTATAGATAAATGTTAGGATCATCTTTGATCTGTTTGCAGACTATGACATAGCAGATAAAAGAAACCTCTGGATCATCTGGTAACATGGGCCAATGCCACATGCTTGGCTTGCAGGGACTCTTCTCCTTATCAAACTGAAGCAAACAAATTAGATTTCGGAATGCCTCGTCATCCATTAAATGTTTCACCCACGGGGGTCCTCACTATCTCCTCCACTGTTCAACATGTTTATGTGCTGTATGGTAGTGATAATCTTACAACGTCAGTTGCAATTCCTAATTCCTGAAGATAATACAGATGGTCTATATTCCAGTGGGAATTCTCACAATAATAGTAAGAAAATCTCAAATTGCACAAGGGACATATTTTGGAGAAAGTAAAACTACCTGAATCAAATTGTGCCCTAACCAAAGACAACGGCACTAGCAGATCATCTGAGAACTCGACTCAAGAACTGGGTAATAACCCAGAAAGTGAAAGTGAAACAAATGTGTGCTCTGGTTGAGCCTGAGTCTCCCCTCCTTACACCACATCATGGCGGTCATGAAGAATACCAATTTCAGACTTTGAGGGTGAGGAGAGTACTTCCTATCTTCCATGCTAAATCCTGGATCAAATGTATTAGTGCTCTGGGTTTACCCTTGGGCTATTGCATTGTAGTCTATCCAGGGACTCTGAAGAAAGAGATCCTGAAGCTGCAAACGAAACTTGACCACATTTCCCCAGCCATCCCAAGGCTTTGCTGCCTCCTTCAGCAGTAAAGTATCAAGTTCAATAATCAATGCTGTGTTTTCCAGCGTCTTGTAAAAGTGGACTGGAATGCCCGTGGGCATGACCTAGGATTGTGTGAAGTGGACATTTTGGTCAGGATATGAATTGCACATTTACTTGTTCTCCTCATATGGGGTACTGAAAGTACCCCCTGCATAGTTCCGGAGAAAATGCCCCCCTTCCCTATGCTAGGCTACTGATAAAGTGACAGAGCCTCCCACAGCTTTTTAGATTTCTGCCTTAGTGAGCAGAAAAATAATGCATGTTTGTTGAAGGCCTCCCTTCTAAATGTACTGAGACCAATTGCATGACTCTGAGGTCTCAGTGGTGCCAAAAGTGCTCCCTCACAGAAACTGTGACTACCGTCTTGTTACCAGACTGAGGTGGAACTGCAGTGGTGGCTGCAATGATTTATAGTGTAAGTCATAGACAATATTACCGGTCGTCTTCCAGGGAGGGATGATTACCGGCCTCTCCAATTGGAAGTTCTTCTAGTCCCACTAACCCAGGCACTTCACTCCACTGGTATGAGAATGAATATATGTACACCTGGCATATGTATGGCAGGAGTGTGGAGCCTATTTGAGTGTGTTTTCTAAAGAGATGGTACTGGAATCTATCTTGAAATTCTTTTGTGTGGATGACTACCTAAACACAAAAGCCAAGATATTGTTGCCCAGCTCCTTTGTTGATGAGAAAATAGCCCCTGGAACTCTCTTTCCCCTTTTCCCAGAAGCTTCGCTGTAGTCAGATTTTTACTGCGCTGTAGTCAGATTTCTATAGTCTATGTGTAAGGATACCACATGTCTCACTTTGAAATGTAGTCGCCTGCGCTCTGTACAGCACTTCCAACTTTGAACCCTCTTTCGACTGTATCGTTTCAATGAACACTGTAGTTGAACCAGACTGAGTTTAATAAGCAAAAGAGCAGGAACTGCCTGAAACTAGATTTGGAGAGCTCTTGTGAAAGACACCCTTGACATGGCCATATCAAGCACTACTTATGCAAGTGACATGCAGGATGTGATTGAAAGAGTTGCCCAAAATGTAAAATGTGCATGTCTGATTGGCAAACCTAAGCAAAAATACTGGGCAGATGCATGCTCAGTGTGTCATAGTTTTTCATGACAATGAATAGGAGATACATACCCATGTGACTAAGAAACCCTCTGTGCATCTGTGTACCAGAGCCATTATCTTTGATTGCTGACTTGCCCCCAGGTTGAGGCTAAATCCGGATCAAGATCCTTGTAGTGGGAGCTGTAGCCTACCTGAGAAAAGGAGTGATGTTGCTGATGAAAGGGGATCGCTGAAATGTATCCCCAATAGAGTATCTGCCTTGTGCAGCTCTCAGCCAAGCGGCATGGTAACTAATAAACTGTGCAAAGATCTTTGAACTGGAATCCTGTGAGAAATGGTGTCTGGAGCTGCCCTGAAGGAAGAAGCCAATTTGCTGGGGGAGGGGGGAGGTTTGAGCTGTGCCACTGCAGAAGGAAACTGTCTAGAATAGGATAGCTCTGGTGTGCAGGAAGGAGAATTAACTATTCAGCGAACATCAATTCTGCATGTGGACTGAAGGGGGACTCTTTTGATATCACCCTCTGTCTATAACCCTCAGTATGCCCCTAGAAGCCCTCAAAAAGACAGTGAGATTATTCAATTCTCTATCCTAGCCTGAATGTGATCAATGGGGTTGCTAGTTGAGACTATGTTGAGTAAGTCTCCATAACCTTCTTCTAAATTTGCCCAGCGGTTTCGGAGAAAACTCACTTTAAAACCCTGCTTCATGAAAGAATGTGTGTGTCCCACATGCCTACTTGGTCTCTGTGGGTAAATGTAGCCACGTACAAAGGTTTTGTGGACACAGGTTCCCAATTATTCCCACTAATTTCTACAGTTGATAATGTACTGGCTTTCGAAGTATAATGGTATTGAAATTATCTTGACTGTTTTTCGTGGATTCAATAAATATTGCGTTTCTTCAAGTTGTGCCCCCTCTCTTTCACTGTAGCAGCCTGTGAAATACATTGTGCAGGCACTGGAAGCACCTTTAATTACCCTCTTTCAATAATCCATGTTTGCTGTTGTGTATCTAAGGCTACTTCCTCAATATGGATGAGATCTCGGATTATTACTTTTAGTAACATAAAGGAAGGAACCTAGTTGGGAAGGCTATATAAGACTTTTTAGAGGTCTCAATTATTGTATTTTTGTATTTATAACATCTTGTCATCATAAATTGTACTCTGTATATGGATGCTATGTCGTTGCTCTGCTCTGCTCAATAAAAAAAAATTACAAAAAAAAATAAAAAAAAATCCATCCAGCTCCTTGAGGACCATCGGGGGGGGGTGCTCTTAACAGAGCATTTGCCTAGCACAATATGGAGTATGGCTGTGGTAGGGAAGCCTGGTCTTTTGCTCATGACCCTCAAGAGCCTCCTTGGGATCGGCTGCAATCCCTGTTCCTTACCACCTTGCTCACTCTGATTGTTGGTGGTGGATGCAGGCCAGAGTGAGGAGACTGCAGAGAAACTGGGGAGCTTGAGTTGTGTTAACAGCTTCAAAACACCTCTAAACTCTTCACCCCACTCATACGAAGGTCACGTTACCACTTGCCAGTGCTTTGACTATGCCTGAACAGTCAAAGGATCAGTAGAGCAAACACCACTATGTCAAAGGCCATTGACAGGGATTAGGTTATTTTGAAAGTAGCAGTATATTCTCAAATGCAAGTTGCTCTCTGTTGCATTTTCCAAGATCCCTGAAAGGGAGTCTCATAGGGGTTTAGATGCTGTAACCTTCCACTGACATCTCTCTGAGTGTGGTTTAGTTGTGGTATGCGCTTACCATGAACGACTGCAATATGCACTATGGGTCTGAATTTCTGCATTGCATATTAGAAGGATTTATTAACTAGGAGGCTGTACTTGACGTATTTTGCTATCATCAAGCATATGTGAATTTGCCTATGCTTCAGAGAATGTGGGTATATCTGTGCATATAGAAGCTGTGTCTGGACATCTGAGTCTGTGCCTGGACTTTTGAGGTGGTATCTTAGCATTTATGGATGTAAATACACGGTAAGTAGGTGTAAGAGGAGGGTCAGGGGAATGAAGAAAAGAAAGAGGGAAGAGGGGTAGAAGGGTGAAGAGAGGGGGATGGGAGATGATGAGGAGAGGATCAGGAGGATAAGAGTTGAACTAGAAGATGGAGAGACAAGAAGAGGAGGAGGAGACCACCAGGATATACAATCCAGTCAGGGGCAACCACTAGGGGTTTATAACTTCTGGGTCATAACTTCCAGTGACCAACAGAAGAGTATGATTGTTTAGTTGGAACCACTAGCCATGAGCAGATTGACACTGGGTCTGTTCTTTTTGGCTGTGATTTTCTCCCTTTTTTCGTCTAGAATGGGAAATGCTTGCTGCGGGTATAATATTATGGTTAGAGGGAATCAATCAATCAATCAAGTAGTATTTGTATAGTGCAGCAAATCACCCCTGGGGTATCCAGGCACTGTGCTGCTTGTATCAGTTTAAGAGCCAAGTCTTGAGCACCTTCCTGAAGTGGTTAAGCGAGGGTAAGGTGCAGAGTTGGAGGGTGTTCCAGGCTTTGGCAGCGAGATGGGTGAAGGAGCATCCTCTGGCACGGCTGCAGTGTATGCTCGGAGTCTGAGCAAAGGAGTGATGTGCAGAGCTTAGGCGGCCAGTGGAAGATCAGGCAATAGTTCATGTAGTGTGGTCCTTGGTTGTGGAGGGCTTTGTAGGCGTGAGTCAGGAGCTTGAACTGGCATCTTTTCTGGATGTGGAGCTAGTGGAGGTCTTTTAGGTGTTGGGTGATGTGAGTCCTCTTGGGCAGGTAGACAATCAGTCTGGCTGCTGCGTTCTGGATTGTTTGGAGTCTTTGTGTGAGTTTGGTGGTGGTGCCGGCATAGAGTGGTTTGCAGTAGTCGAGCCGGCTGGTGAGGAAGGAACTGCATCAGTTTTCCTTGTGCAGATGGGGAGCCATCTGAAGATTTTGGAGAGCATGTGGATCATGTGGAAGCAGGTTGAGGTGACAGTGTTGACCTGGCGGTTCATGGAAAGCTCACTGTTCAGTGTGATGCCTAGGTTGCGGGTGTGGTCTTTCAGGGTGGGGGAAGGTCCGAGCTCCGTTGGCCACCAGGAGTCGTTCCAAAGGGCGGTGTGTCCGCAGAAGATCAGAACTTCAGTTTTGTCAGTATTGAATTTGAGGTAGTTTCGTTTTATCCACATGGCAATGTTCTTCATGGAGTTGTGGAAGTTGGTCTTTGTTAGGGTGGGGTTCACTGAGAGTGAGAGGACGAGCTGAGTGTTGTTGACGTAGGAGATGATGTTGATGTCATGCAATATGACGATGGCTGTGAGTGGTATCAAGTAGATGTTGAAGAGGGTAGGAATGCGGGATGAGCCTTGGGGTACTCCGCAGATGGTGTGCTTGGTTTGCGAGGTGAAGGAAAGGAGGCGATCTCTCTGAGTTCGTCCTGCGATGAAGGATGCCACCCATCTGAGTGCATTGTTTGTGATTCCAATCTGGCATAGTCGTTCAATGAGTGTGTGGTGGGAGACGGTGTTGAAGTCTGTGGAGAGATCAGGGAAGATGAGGGCAGCTGATTCTCTTCTGTCAAGTAGGGCTCAGATGTAATCTGTTGCTGCAATCAGGGCTGTCTCTGTGCTTTGGTTGGCTTTGAAGCCTGATTGGGGTGGGTCCGGTAGTTTGTTTCTTTTGAGATGATCTGTGAGTTGGAGGTAGATGGACTTCTCCAGGACTTTGGTCGTAATAAGAGGAGGGAGGTAGGAAAGTACTTCTGGAGCTCTCTGGGGTCTGCTGAAGGTTTCTTGAGGAGGGTTCTGACCTCCGTGCATTTCCATGCATCTTGAAAGTTGGCTGTAGTTATGGAGACATTGAGGATGGAGGTGAGCTGGTGTCTGATCACGTTGCTTCTCAGTTTGAATAATCAATGGGGCATGAGTTGGTGGGTGATCCTGAGTTGATGAAGTTCATCAGGATGGCAGTTGTTGGTGCACTCATTTGCTTCCATGAGGTGAACGGGTGGTTAGTGGTTGTGGGGTTGCAGAAAAGTTCAGAGGGTTGGGGTTTGAAGTTTCTCTAGATGGTTGCAATCTTGTTGTGGAAATGATCAGGGAGGGAGTTGAAGAGTTCTTGTGAGGGATGGATAGAGTTTTCTGTTGCTGAAGGGCAGGTGAACCTTGGTTTGTTTGGTTGTCGCTGTTTTCGATCCGGCATGTCAGGGCCTCCTTTTTTGTGGCTTTGAGCTGGCAGTGGTATTTGTCGAAGGATGATTTGTAGGTGGCTTGGTCGGTGTCATTCTTGCTGTTTCGCCATCTTCTTTCCAGTAGCTTACACCTGCGTTTTGATGTGCTGAGTTCTGGCTTGTACCTGCTGGCTTACTTGATGGGTCTGTTAGTTGTAACTAGTTTGGTGGGGGTGATTTGGTTGGCAGCACTGGTGATCCAGGACTTGAATTTCTCTACTGTCTGGTCCAGGTTGATGGTGATGCTGGGATGAGCGGTGCTGAGGCCGTTGGTCCATTGCTGGTGAGTTACCTTCGTCCAGCTGTGGTAGGGAGAGCTGTGTAGGTTGGGGGCAGTGTGAGGCGGACTGATGAGGGTGAAATGCATGATAGAGTGGTCCGTCCAGGTGAGTTCTGAGGTGTGGCTATATCTGATTCTGTTGCTGGACATGAAGATGGGGTCTAGCATGTGTCCTGCTCTGTTGTGGGTTTGGTGAAAATCTATTTAGGCCGATGTTGTCTAGTCTTTCTAAGAGCTCAGTGGTGTTGATATCAGTGGAGTAATCCAGGGGGAAGTTTAGGTTGCCCAGAAAGACGTAGTGTTCAAATTCAACGGCGAGTTGTTATTGTGTGCAGGGCATGGAGCTCTGTGATGGAATATCTGTGGGAGTGCGATGGGCCAGGGTTCCTGGCAGTAGGCGCGGTCCAGAATCAGACAGGTGCAGATGGGCTTGCCTGTGACGCACCTCTGCTCACCGGCTGCGTGGCCGCATAGCGCCCTCTATTATGTAGCCCTGAGAGGTGGGAGGTCTGTCCGGGAGGCAAAAGGGCCGGGGGCTGGAGCGACGGGAGAAAAAGACGGGGAAACCAGCGTGAACCAGAGGGAACAACAAACAATAGGAGGGGGGGGGGAACAACGAGTTGCACTACAACAATATGTAATAGGAATGTGAAAAACAGTATAAAACAGCACACATATTAACAATAGCGAATACTCAGATAGGTACCGGAACAAATGTTTTTATTAAGTTAACTGCAAGTTGTTGAATTATTCAACCTTTTTATTGTTGTTGCTTTCCTTCTGTGACTGCACTGTTATTCATTTGCTGCTGGTTAACTCCAAATAGCACAACAGTGAAAGCGGATAAATTCTACTTTGTTATGAGAAGGTATCAGGAGGTATAATATACCCCTTCAAAAAACAAAAAAATACATTAGTAGAGATGTCGGACGAAATGTCTTTGTACGTAAGCCAGTGTACAAAATATAGATGGATAATGTATTGAGTAGATAAAATATTAAAATAGAGTTTTCACAAAAAAAAATCACAAGTGAGGCAGTCTCTTATGCAGTTCTGATTTTCACTCTGCCATACTCACTTTCCACAAATTTACAATTGTGACCACCATCACCCCATTTCTATGTATTCCCAGTTCTTTCACCTTCCTATTGGTATCCAATGTAGCTCTTAATTTTTCGACTTGGATGTTTCCAATCTTCGGATACACCTCCTCCAACAAATATGGTTATTATATCAGCTATGATACGACTTATCAACAGTATAATTGATGCTGGATATCCATTTGAAGAGTTTTTCCAGGGTTTTAACCAAATGGTAACCCATGTACATATAGTGCACCCTAATTATTTCAAGTTGATGGACACGCCATGTCTATCTTTGGCTTAAACATGGCTAACCACGTATGAACGCTTGCTTTTGGCCACCCTTTTGATCTGCCATTTTCCGGCCACATTTCTTTATGTTCCACTTGCCACTCACACATGCTTCTAAGCTCACACACTCTAAAAGTTAATTATTCTCACGAGGTATGCACTTCCTTAAGGGTTCCTAGTAACCATAAAGAGATGTCAAATGATCGTCATTCTAGTTACCGGCCTCCTCCCTCCTCAATACTGTAAATATAGCTCTTGTGGGCCTATCTACAATGTGCTCTCTCCTATCCTATCAAAGGGAACGTGGTGCACGTGCCAGGGCTGCCGGTAGAGTGCTGAAAAATCGACCCGCTGAAATCAATTTTAGTGGTAAAGGCAGAGAACATCCCTGCCTCATTAAGTAAAAATATCTCATTTAATGAGCAGGGGACACTAGAGCATGCTACACACTGACACAAAGCAAATGGTTCCGGTGATAAAACATATTTTATGAGGAGTGTAAAAAGTTAATAATACTCCGGGGTAAGGCAGTAAAAGCAGAGGTGTAACTAACTCCATTGACTTATTCAACATGCAAACACGCCTCGTGCGCTTAGTTACTTTAAATGGTAATAAAACAGGAGGGCAGTAATTCTTGAAGCTCTGGGGTCACCTGAAAGTACGCTCGCGCGCCTTCATTGCCCATTTCATTCTTTTATTTCATTCTCCTCAAAGTGTGCATTCTGTGAACCGGCAATACTGCTATTAAAGGCAAACTGGATAGCTTCTATGTCTAAATATTTGTCTCCATTGTCTGCACTAAAGTGCCCTTCTCGTCATCTATCGGTTTTAGAGCCAGCAGCTGTGCACCACGCCCCGCAGTGCCCTACCTGTGACCCCCACCGTTGCCTAGCCTTTTAGCAATTCCAGTTGACCAGTTACAAATGGTTTCTGCTGGGCCCAGATTTTTAAATGTGGATCTGGACATCCACTGGGGTGCTTTGGAGAAAATTCCAGTAGTACATGTACTTGCTGCAGTGGTGTTTGGTGTCTCGTTGGTGATTTTTGCTGACAGTTATTTTTATTTAACGAGTGTAATTTCCACTTTATGTAACGGATAGATGTAGTTCAAAGACCAACCACTGGCGTCTTCTAATTAGATGTGGCCTAGCGGCTAGAGCTACTGACTTTAGAACTATAGGACCAGGCTTGAATCCCAACGTCTTCTTAACATCCTATGTATGAGTCTTAGCGAATTACTTAATCTCCCCAGACCTTAAAAATATTTTTAAAAACACGTGTTGTATATTCTGGTTCTCATTTGATGCCTATGGGGCAAGTTTACGCTATGTTCCAGTTGAACTATTATATTTTCTTTCTATGTTTTATTTTTAAAACACAGGGAAAAAAAAACTTCAACTGAAATTTCCAAGCCGGTTAAATGCAAACCTGTATTCCATGTTTAAGTTAGTATCCTTATCCTAACCATTTTTTTCCGTACGGGTATTTTTATTACAAATCTATAATTACATTAAAAACGATTACGTGTGTTTGGCCACTTGTTTTACAAATGCATATTACTAGCACAGACATTTAACCGCACCGTAGCATAAAATGGCTGAGGTGCCAGGTCTCAGAAGCACCAGATGTCACTTTGCCTCCCTTTGGACCG
Source organism: Triturus cristatus (assembly GCF_964204655.1). Taxonomy (NCBI): domain Eukaryota; kingdom Metazoa; phylum Chordata; class Amphibia; order Caudata; family Salamandridae; genus Triturus; species Triturus cristatus. The sequence continues at coordinate 258,372,820 of NC_140586.1, forward strand.
GCCTTGAGTACCACTTTACCTCCTCCGGGGCTAAGGGTTCCTAGCCTTTCCCAACGCAATGCCCTCTTAAGATGTTTACGCGCTGTAGCTATAGTAAGCGCATGTGACTTAATTCATCCAAAAATAACCACAGAAACGGCGCACTGAGGGGCAGATTTATGTTTCCTGGCGCATCCCTGCAAATCAGCAGGGATGCGCCAGGAAAGATGTGTCACGCAAGTTTACCCTTGCGCCACCACAGATGCGCCGCATTTACAATGCAGCGCATCGTGGCGCAAGGATAAACAGATGCGTGACGCATCTGATGGCGTAAGGGCGGCGCATTGCTGGAGTCGACGCAACTCCAGCAATGTTTAGTGGCTGCCCATACCTAACATGCTGCGTCATGCCTTACGCCTGCTTCAAGCAGGCACAAGGTTTTGACGCAGCAGCGTCGGAAAAGTGACTGAGTGAAATCTTGTAGATTTCACTGCTTTACTTTTCCGAGGCTTTTTCCGATGGAACGCCCACCCTGCATACATTAAACCTGACGCAGGTTTAATGTGGCGCAGGGCTTTACACCGTGACGCATCTCCAGAGATGCGTCACAATGTAAATAGTGCGCAACGTGGCGCAGGGTTTACGCCGCTGCTGCGTCACAAAAGTGACGCAACGGCGGCGTAAAAGTGGCGCAAGTCTAACATAAATCTGCCCCTAATTTTCTCCATAACGTGGGCATGGTTAGGGGACTTGTGGATTGTGGTTTTAATCGTTTATAAATAATGACAAAGGGGCATATTATCAAGCACGGCATTAAAATTATCGCCTCTTTAGCGGCAGAAAACTGCCGCTAAAGCGGCGATAATGGGCTTGATAATATGCCACAGAGATTTCCAATGGAATCCCATGTTGACACCAGAACATGGACTTCTATGGGAATTCTCAAGGGCATATTATCAAGCCCATTATCGCCGCCTTAGCAGCAGTTTTCTGCCACAAAAGCGGCGATAATTTGAACACCGTTTCTTGATAATATGCCCCAAAGTTTGTAAGCAAGTTGTGATTCCTCAATAAATGTTCGAAAAAAATACATTATTTTTCGAAATAGCTTCAGTATAAGATGTGCGTCTCTAAATCATGTTAATTGAAAACGTTCCTCAGGTGGAAATGAATCTATGTTTATCAAAAATAATTTATGAAAACACTTTGTTAGACAGCATGAATATGTCTGCACTTGGTTGGAAAATAATATGAGATATATACATTTAGGCAGGGCTTTAAATGGGATGAAAAAACTGAGGAGTCTCTCAAAGGGGCGTGGCCAATGTAATTAAGGGCGTAGCTTAAAAACACTTAAGCTAAAAGCCCGTCTTGCATTTTGCCTTTTTTGTCATTGCATCCAGATATATGATACAAGTAACATCGGGGCATATTATCAAGTACGGCGTTAAAATTATCGCCGCTTTAGCGGCAGAAAACTGCCGCTAAAGCGGCGATAATGGGCTTGATAATATGCCCGTGAGAATTCCAATAGAAGCCCATGTTGACACAAGAACATGGGCTTCTATTGGAATTTTCAAGGACATATTATCAAGCCCATTATCGCCGCTTTAGCGGCAGTTTTCTGCCGCTAAAGCGGCGATTATTTTAACACCGTTTCTTGATAATATGCCCCCTCATACTTACAACAAGTCAGGACATATTAGCTTTGTCAATGGTTGTTAGTTGCATAAGATAACTAAGCAGTAACTATATAGCGTGTATATAATATTGAAAAAGCTTCCACTTAAATCCCTGGTGACACCACGACAATGTTGCTGCTCCCGAGTTTCAAAAAGAGAAGGGAAATCCAGAGAGAAAATGATTCTTTTTAAAGGATTTCCCTTCCCCTACAACAGCTCACCTGGCATGATGTCATGCTGTAACTTCTCCACTAGTGAGAAGTGAGCAGTGTGAATAACGCACATTGATGTGCCTGCTGTCACTGAAGTCCGGAAAAAAACGGACCGCCTGTGCCAGGACACAAAACAGAGCCCGATAGAGACCCGTTTCGAGGCCCCCTTAAAAAACTGCCGGTGCTCAGACCAGGTGAGACCCGGGGCACTTAAAGCCCTGCAGTTAGGTGATTTTAAAAGCTGATAAAAGAAATATTTCGTGAAGGAACCAATTGTCAGTTTCTTACAAATTATTGTTACCCATATCTCAGATAGAATAAAACAGATATAATAAAATGAAGCAGTAGTGTTAAATTATGAAGCAGTAGTGTTAAATTATGAAGCAGTAGTGTTAAATCACTGCACCACATGTTACCCGTCTCACTTTTGATTTGTAAAATTACTGTTGCATGGTACTGGCAGTGCTTAATTCGAGCCGGTGGTTTCCCGCGCTCCTAACCGGAACTTAATTTCTCCAGTGCTTGTGACAGTCTGGCTAATTTAAAGAAGACCACAAACACAGTTAATTTTTAATTTAATATACACTAAAATGACTATTACCTGCTGTTCAAGCCATTCTTATAGCTCTGGGGGCCTGGAATGATCTGAATTATCACACTTTTAGCAGTGTGACGGTTAGTAGCTGTGTTTCTACTATCATTCGCAGCATGGCAGGGGTATACTGGTTTCTTTTAGGGAGACCCAGCGAATGAGTAAGGGCTGCTCCCTCACCCTGGGTTCTACATCTCTATGAAGTTGCAGACAAGTTAGCCACTGAGCTAAGGCTCGCTGTTGACATCAATGGTGACCAGAAGTCAAGAGATTTAATACCAGTAAGTTAGATATAGCCCACAATTCTACTCTAGTCTGTAAATTAAGCACTGTTAAATTGAGTAATAGTAACACCTGTAGATTGCAGTGCTTAAAAATGTCAGAAGTGCCCCATGTGAAAACGCACTTTTATCTTGCTTGCGTTTGGACCTAAACAGCCTTGCTTACCTGTGGATATTGCTATGGGCCAATCGAGATGCCAACCTCAACCAATTGTGCTTACAAACGGATAGTATGTTATTTACTCATCTGCATCTGCTCACCTCAACACTTCTCAGTCAACCACCAAAATCCCTTTCCAGGGCAAAAATATAATATACAACTATATTGCATATATGAATATTAGGAGTTAAAGAATCAATTGGTTTCTGTGGACATTTTGAACCCAGTTATTTTTTCTTTTTAAGTGTTTCTACTTTAACTTTCCTTTTGACTCTTGTCTCCGTCCATCATACCAGCCATTCTTTTTAATATATTTATCCTACATTGTTTAGATATGTTTTCTTCATATTGATCCTTAGACATGCAACCACCTATTTTATTTTTCCTGTATACCAGATGTTCCACAATCAATCCGCATATCTATATCTTTATTTATACAATTATATTACTGGGGCCGTAGCTGAAGATACTTTTCAACTAAATGGGTCATGAGTCAATGAGGGAAATGTAAAATATTAGGTTGAAACCTTTGGATGGGCTAAATCAAAGCTTCAGTTAATTGTAATTTGAAATGTCCAATGGTCAATCCCCTCTTGATTAAAAATCCTAAATACAGAGACTAATTGGAAGAACCATCTTGACATAAATATATAATCAATTGGTCTTTGCTGATTACCCATTCCAGAAGTATGTATTGCAGGTTTCTGCATAAATCGACCATTTAATCCAACTATTCCAAAGCACACTTAGGTGATTAACATTTTGGAAAAACTGCAACAAGGATTTGATTCACTAGCAATGCATCATCATACGTAATGGTTATGCTATTTGCAATTAAGAGAAAATTAAAATGATTTTTTAAAAAGATCACATAATTCACGAAATTGGGAATAATACCACATAAACCTCTATCATTTTTTATACAATTTAATTCCTTCCCTTTGACCTACCTGCCCAAAATAAACATTTATCAGAATTCGAAAAATGACCTCTGCCACATTAGGGTATGATTCAATTTTACATAGCAATTTCAATTGGTTGTATGATGGAGGCACGCATAGCTAAACCACGCGTGCGTCTACCACGAAGCTCAAACCACGAATGTGTCTTAACCACGCATTCCTTTACCATGCAAGTCTTTAATTTCGTGGTAAAGGCATGAATGGTACAGGGGTATGCTTGGCTAAGTTTGCCACTACTCTGACCTCCCTCCCCCGCCCTAAGCTACAACCCCCCTACTTGCCACCCCTGCCCTGAGGCCGCCCCAAACCTTCCCACCCTGGCCCCCTCCCACCCTCCGCGCTGTCCCTAAAACTACCCCCACCTCAACTGCTGCCCCAAGGCCTAAAACCCTAACCTCTAATTAAAAAACTACCCTGACGCCCCTGAGCCCTAAACACTACCTGCCCTTTCCTAAGCCCTAGAAACTGTCCTGACTACCTATTACCCCCCTGCCCAGGGGCTTAAAACCCTGCCTCTTTAAATACATTACCCTAAACCCCTCCAACCCTGCGCTGTCCCTAAAACTTCCCTAACACCAACCCGAACCCCCTCCTCCCTAACCCCTAATTTAAAAAAGCTACCCCAACCCCCCACCAGCTCTAAAACTACTTCCTGCATCTTCCTGCTTCCGCCGAGCATCAGCCAGCAGCTAGACCACACACAGCCTTAACCATGCATATGTGTGGTTAAGGCAAGCGATGTAGCACTTGCGTAGTCGGAAAACACGCATGGTTGAGACTGCGGTGTTCCAACTGTTTCTCATTTCAATTCATACTTTTGAGAAATTCTGGTCACTTTTCTTCTCCCTACTTGTGGTTAACATTAGTGAACCCTCAAATGGACTCTCTTTATTATTTCTGGCAGGTCTTACATGGTAATGGTCTTCACAGAACCACGTTTCCTTTAAATTCATTATTTTGTCTAAAAACCTCATTCACATATATATAATTTAAAGCACTTTTAAGACTATGCGCATTTCAGCACAGGAGATGGAGGCTGTGAGAAGATCTCTCATATTAATCAATGTTACTCATATTGAAACCATTCCATTCATGAAGCCATGTATTTTCTAGACATGAAAATGGTCCTGTTGAGATCGAAGCTTTGTACAGGCTACAAATCTATAATTATCCTTTGCTTCCGTGAGAGTATTTTCACTTCATGTATTCATTCGTCATGAATTTGAGGGAATAAAAACTTGATTTGGACATAACGTCTGATGATTCTTTAGAAACTGCTGTTTGGGGGTGGGGCCACATTTCTGCGATCTCACTTTTTTAGGTACTAAAGCTATTTGTGTTACTGAGAGAAGAGCAAAGACTGGGGTAGAAACTATCTTTTGTTGACTTCTTTACCATCAACACTGGTGACAAAACTGCCCTGCTTCATGTCTATCATAGAGATTCATTTCAGAGCTAAGATTTGGCCAAAGATCTATAACATCTGTGATCTCTGTAAGGGTTTTAATTTGTTTCTCTCCCTGTACAGATCTTTTTCAGTGAAAAACAAGGTCAGGGAGGGATGTTTTTCTGAGTTTCTTACAGAGAAAGAGCAATCATTTATTTATTTTTAAATTGAGATCCATCAAGAGTTTACAAATTCATCCAAATAACACAATACAAAAAACCTTTCACAATAGCCATATTAATGATAAAGAGTCAGTTGAGAACAGGTTCCATAGTTAGAAGAAAAAAGAATGACCTTAGAATAAACAAAATATTAGAGATCAGATACAATATTCTTTCATCAATAACTAGATATTCATTAGAGTGTCCATAAAGCAGTAAAATATAATGCTGGATAAAGGTGGAAATATTGCTGAAATTAAGGCTACTAATAGTGTTTTGCCACGTCGCCTGCCATATCATGAGCTTGTGAATTAGAACCAATAATTTATGCAAAAATATCAACATATATGTCATAATTCATGTTTTTGTCCTGTTGACAAAAAACATTTTTGAAACAGAGAGACTAAAGTGTTTATTGTGCAATAAAGTGCTGTAAAATAGGAGTCTATAGTGCAATAAAGGACAAACGAGTATACTAACATGCCAACACATATAACATTAGTTAAAATTTCTGCATATTAGGGCAACCATTCAAAAATGTAAGCTCTTATTTAAAATTCAGTTAAAATGGGCCGCCCAGACTTTTTCAAACTTCTTAATTCCTCCAATACATAATGCATACAAGCGCTCACTATTTTTAACCTGTTTAATTTCTCTAACCCATTCACATTTTTGTTGGTACCAGGTCTGATTGCCATCTCTGAAGCAAGAGTAACCTGGCGACCACCATTGTAATAAATATTTATTTAGCCAAGTTATCGGAGAGATGCAAAGAAGGGTCATAGCCAAGTACTCTTAGCTAATTATTGGAGTCGATTATGATGAAAACATTCAGCCTCCAGATGAAGAGAAATCTCATTCCAGAACCCCTGAAATAAAGGGCACTTTGATATAATATGCATCCAATTGGCTATGTGATGATTTAAACAGCAAAAACACTAACCGGATTGGCTGGGGTAAACCTTGGTTAAAAAATGTGAGGTTCTATGTAGAAGCCATTTGCTGAAGAATAGCATCCGGCGCCATTTCGCTCCCCTTAATGTTGTAAAGTTACGTTTATTTAAATCGGACCACATTTTCGCAGTGACCTCCAAGCCTTCATGTTTTTCCCATTTTGTTATTGCTTTCTCAGAGGGATCCGCACCCCTGATAGGGGCTAAAAAAATGTCCACTCCCCCGGTTTACTAACTGTGATTTCTTCAAAAAGAGCATATGCCAGATTTTTACGTTCATTGATCTGTATCAGATCCAGATTTTTAAAGAACTTGCTAAGAATATTAAATGACCCAAGAAGAAGGAAATCATTCAGAATTAGATTGTACATTTCAGAAATGTTCATCGATCCTTATAAAATCTGAGATCTTCCGGAAACCGGCCTTAGTCAATTTTTGAAAAATTTCTGCTGATTCTCTGGCCCCAAATACTGAAGTGAATTCGGATAGCGGGGATGACGAGTTAATAACTGGAATTGTATTTCTTCTATAAAAGCCTTGATGTTTATAAAAGAACCACTGCATGCACTTATAACGCACTAATTAAGGGGATTTCAAAAAATTTAATGGACAGCGTATCTGATGCTCTTTACAGATTAAATTTATAAAATAATTTACGAATAGTTCTGTATTCAAATCTGAATCAAACCTAGACATATATTGTGCAAAATATGCAAAATAGTGATCCCTGAGATTAGGGGGAGCTAACCCACCATTCTCCACCTCCTCATATAAAGTACTTAGTGCAATTTGGGGAGTTTTCATTCCCCAAAGAAAGGATATAAACATGGACTTTAATTTGGCAAAAAGGGGGCTGTTAAAACACATGGAATTGTCAAAAATAAAAAACTAAATAGTGGGAGAACAGACATCCTAATCAGTGGGACCCTTTCCATAATAGTTAACAGGAGCAAGTTCCACAGAGGCAGTAAATCTTGTACTTTCAGCAGACGCGGGGCATAATTTAAATCAATAATTTAAGACGAAAAATAGACCCCCAGATATCTTTTTGTTTTAGAATTTAGACAGGACAAAAAGTCAGAATGTAACACATTGGGCTTGCATCCACACTGGATTATTTCTGTTTTCTTTTTTTTTGATTTTATACCCTCAAAGCAATTCAAACTGCTCAAAGACCCCAAAGACTTTTGCTTGGCGAGAGAGCAGGGATAAACAAATTCAGTTCCATATAAAGTACTCCACGAGTTTGCAAACTCCGTTTGCTTGCCTAAATTAAACTCAGATAGTTTAATAAGGGAAGATGGATATCAATCAATCAATCAATCAATCAATCAATTAATCAATCAATCAATCAACCAAGGGTTTGTTAGAGCGCGACTACTCACCTGTAAGGGTCTCAAGGCGCTAGGGGTGGGGGGGTCGTGCAGGTCCATTCCATCAAGGAGGGGGTCTGTCGAAGAGGCATGTTTTGAGGTTTCTTGCGAAGATGGGGAGCGATGTTGTCTGTCTGAGGTGGAGCGGAAAGGCGTTCCATGCTTTGGCCGCGAGGAAGGAGAAGGAGTGGCCTCCCGATCTGGTCGTTCTGGTGTGGGGGACACCAGCGTAGGAGAGCTGGGCTGATCGTAGGGTCCTTTGGGGTGCGTGGAAATTGAGTCGGCTTTTCAGGTATGCTGGTCCGGTGCCGTGGAGGGCCTTGTGTGAGTGGGTGAGTATTTTGAAGGTGATTCTCGCCTCGAAGGGGAGCCAGTGGAGTGTGCACAGGTGCTGGGAGATGTGGCAGCATTTTGGCAGGTTGAGGACCAGTCTTGCGGCGGCGTTCTGGATGTTCTGTTGCTTGCGGGGGAGGTTTTTGTTTATTACGGCATAGAGTTTGTTGCAGTAGTCTAGTCAGCTGGGGACCAGGGCGTAGGTGGCGGTCTTTCGGTGTTTGAGGGGGATCCATTTGAAGGTCTTACGAAGGAGGCGGAGGGTGTGGAAGCAGGAAGATGAGACGGAGTTGATCTGGTGGTCCATTTTGAGCTCAGAGTCCAGGATGATTCCCAGGTTGCGTGCATGGTCCTTGTGGGGGTTGGCGGGTTTCCAAGGGCTGGGGGCCACCAGGTGTTGCTCCAGGCGTCGGGGTTTGGGCCCATGATGAGTACTTCTGTTTTGTTGGTATTTAGTTGTAGGCAGCTGTTTTTCATCCATTTGGCGACGGCTTCCATGCCTTCTCAAAAGTTGCCTCTGGCAGTGTTGGGCTCATTGGATAGGGAGAGGATGAGTTGGGCGTCGTCTGCGTATGACACAATGTTGAGTCCATAGGTTCTGACGATGGGGCGAGTGGAGCCATGTAGACATTGTAGAGCGTCGGGCTGAGGGAGGAGGCCTGGGGGACTCCGCAGGTGGTAGGTGTGGGGTCAGAGAGGAAAGGGGGGAGTCTGACCCGCTGCGTCCTGCTGGAGAGGAAGGAGCGGATCCAGTCGAGGGCCCTGTCCTGGGTTCCTGTGTCATAGAGTCTGTGTATTAGGGTTGAGGTGGGAGACTGTGTCGAACGATGCTGAGAGGTCGAGGAGGATGAGGGCTACAGTTTCTCCTTTGTGCAGTAGGGTGCGGATGTCGTCTGTTGTGGTGAGGAGGGCGGTTTCCGTACTGTGTTTTTTTCTGAAGCCAGATTGTGAGGAGTCAAGGATGTTGTGTTCTTCAATGAATGTAGTGAGTTGGCTGTTGATGGCTTTCTCAATGACTTTCGCTGGGAACGGGAGCAGGGAGATGGGTCTGTAGTTTTTTAGGTCGGTGGGGTCCGCTGAGGGTTTCTTTAGGAGGGGGTTGACCTCGGCGTGTTTCCAGTCATCGGGGAACGAGGCGGTTGCCAGGGAGCAGTTGATGGTGTGGCGGAGCATGGGTGTGAAGGTGTTGGTGGCTCTGTTGAAGATGTGGTGGGGGCAGGGGTCCGTGGGGGCCCCTGATTAGATTGACTTCATTGTTTTCAGTGTGTCTTCGGTGGTGAGGGCTGTCCAGTTGTCAATCGCTGGATTTCGGGTGTCGGGTGGTTGGTGAGGGTTCAGTGTGTTGGTTGTCTTTGTCGAAGTTGTCATAGATGCTCTTGATTTTGTGGTGGAAAAAGGTGCTGATATGAAGCTATTTAGTTGTTACCCACTAGATGGTGGGAAAGGAAATCATTATTTCTGTTATAATTATCCTCACATACTCTAGTAGTGTCATGCTTCACCATCGGGTCATCCTGACCCCTAAAAGTCAGGGTGGGCTCGACTGTATGCCAGGGAGCTCTTAAAAAGATATGGCCAGGGGGTATTTAAAGATTAAAAATCCTCAGACAGATCCCAGTATCCCTTTATTCATGGAATTGTCAGGGATATTAAAATATTAAACTAGAGGGGGTCAATAGGAATATTATGGTCCTAAGACCCTAGTGCCAACGTTTTTGAGTCAACTAATGGCCTTAATGGTCCAGAACTTTCTTCAGGGCAGAAAAGGGGGGTGGTTCATCCCTGGTTCCTCAAAAGGGCAGATAGCTGCTCCTTTTAAAAGCTAGAAGACCTGTCTGAGGATTTTTAATCTTCAAATACCCCCTTGCCATATCTTTTCAAGAGCTCACTGGGATACGGTCGAGCCCACCCTGTCTTTTAGGGGTCAGGGTGACCCGATGATGAAGCATGACACTACTAGAGTTTGTGAGGGTAATTAGAACAAAAGGAATGATTTCCTTCCCCACCATCTAGTGGGTAACAACTAAATAGCTTCATATCCATCTTCCCTTATTCAACTAACCGAGTTTAAATTAGGCACGCGAACGGAGTTTGCGAACTTGTGGGGTACTGTATGTGGAATAGAGTTACACGGGAAGGTGTACTCCCATTAAAAACCACCTCTCGGCCCTTACGGCATAGGAGAAGCCTTTTCCATATGCCATAGTTTTCTTATACACAAATTCAGCCCTGATTAGTGTGACCAACTGGCATAGGTGCAAATTCAGGACGGTCAGTGTAAAAACTCAGGACAAAGGGTCAAAATTCAGGACAAAATTTCAGGACAGAATGTCAAAATTCAAGACAAAAATTTAGGACAAAACATACGTTGTATAGACATATCTGAGGAGGTCGCACAATAGTATATAAGTAAATAGACAACCAAAATAAGTACAAGTCAAAATAAGATTATATAAGGTTGAGACAATTGTGCACTTCACAGTTTTTCAGTATGAGCACAGCTTTGCAAAGTGACATAAGGCCCTTTTTGCAATCAAGATTTGTGCAGGAGCACCACATGCTGTCACTATAATAGGGCCAATTTTAATTCTTTCTGTGATAATCGTTTGCAGTCTCAGAATGACAATTGTCCAGTCCACAGTCTTTGCAAGCTCCGGGTGGGGCTGCTGTGGGTAGCCTCAGTCTACAGATAAAAAGCTAAGTGCGAGAGGCCCGAGTGAAAACCTTTAAACTCATGGGGCATCTCGCAGGGGATCAGCATACCTTCCTGAAATTCCCCAATTTTATTATAGTATGATGTCTGTAAGGCATCCGTAATTTGGGGTCCCCATATTACGGATGCCTTACAGACATCATAATAAAATAACAGACGGTCCATGAAATTTACAGATGGTTGGTCACCCTAGCCCTAACGAAGGCTCCACACCCGAACGGGTTCTTTGAGTGGGCCAAAACATGTTGGCAACAAGGGTATACTGAACGATTACATTCAATAGAACCCTAACTTTATGTTTTTACTCATACCCCAGGTACCCTAATAATAAAGAAGCATCTTTGGGTATACCTAGAGGTATTTTTTAAATAATCACTCTTCAGGATCTCTGCATGTCCAGCTTGACTTTATCTAAGAACTCCCAGTTTATCTATGGTTGAGTCCGCCCTGGTGGTACCATCTTAACAGGGTGTGGATAGGCGCTGATGCTGAAGCATGTCACGATAAGTGAGTGAGGTGTCTACTCCAATATCTTTGGATATCCCTACATCTGTGGGTACTGCAGAGGTGAATACAACTCCCTGAGAAGGAGGGTATTTCTTACCCTCCCGTAAGAAAAAAGAAAAAGACGTTTCCTTGGAAAAAAAATGTGACCAACCAGTAGCTCATGTGTGAGAGTCTAATTTGTATTTGCACATTTCACTGTTCACTAATATACTTGTTGTGGATTTTTTTAATCGATTTATCTGTGTAATTCTATATTTATTCATGTATTTTATGGTTCTAAAATATCTGAATAAAGTAAGGACATCTGAATAAAGTAAGTGCAGTTAAAGACATGGTAGGCAATGTAATACTTGATCTTTATAAAGGGGCACAGAAACTTTTGTAACAAAAATATACAAAGCTACAAAATAAATCAATTAAAAATATAGAACAATTTGTGAACATATTGAAGGAACTAGCTGCAGCATGTGATTTTACTGACCAGCTGGCATGAGACCAATTAATTGTAGAATGAAAAGATCCAACAGCACAAGAGCAACTATTCTTAAACAGAAATCCTACACTAAGAAAACTGATTGCTATACCCAAAATTCAAGAACATTTTCAATGTGTGTAAGAGAACTAAAGACAAATAAAGAGGAAGCTATGGTTGAAGTTAACATACTAAAAGGAGGACTGATTATTCCAGGAAGGAAACTTTTAAAGAAAGAAAGTAATTGAGCAGTAAACAAAGACAGAATGAGAGACAGGAAAACATTTGCTGCTATAGTTATAGAAGTGCACACCATCTAGCATATAGTAAAGCTTGTACTGCACAGGATAAAAGATGTAACAAAGTAAATGGCAGAGGCTATTTTGCATGTAAGTATAGGCCATCAACAAGATCATACAAAAAACTGAACTAAATGAAGGATTGTGAGGGTAAGGAGATTGTACCAGAGATACAGAACATAGGGGGATACATACAACAAAATGTTTTTGTGCGGTGTAACGTCAACTTTGGCAATGCTACACTCTAACATTTTCAAAATCCTGGAATGTGCCGTATTTACAAAAATACGGCGCACCCCTGCATTTTCCCTAACGCTGGCGCTAAAAAAGCTGCCTAGCGCCAGTGCAGGCATCCTGGGGCCATGTGGCAAGGGTGCCTGTGCTACAGGGGCGATTGTTATTGTGCAGGAAGGGACACCTTCCTGCACATAAACAATCTTTAAAGGCAATTTGCTGTTTCTATGTGTGCTGCAGCACACATAGAAAGAGCAAAATAAGAGGAGAACATAATAATTTCTCGTCCTATCACCATCCTAGGACCGGGTTTTAGCTGGCCTTAGTTTTTGCCGCTGCCCCATCCTTGTAAATATGGGGCAGCGTCACAAAGCAATGGGTGTTGCGATGGAATGCCTACAGCAACACCCATTGCCTGCGACATTTCCGCAGCAGACTGCTGTGGAAAGGGGCATATTTACAAGGTGGCATTAAACCATGTTAAGGGGCTTAACACCACCTTGTAAATATGGGGTATGGAGCAACGCCACTGGAGCGGTAGAAAAAGTGACACTCCGATGGTGTTAGTGGGTTGTAAATATACCCCATAGTTCTCAGTATTGTTGATGCAGTTGATTAAAAATAGGACTGTGCAACAATCATGAAGCCAAGCTGAAGTAAAAATAAATGATAAACTAGTGATATTAGGAGTGGATACCCCATCACTATATGCCATAACTCTCAAGGAAACATGTTGAAAAAAACCTGGATATGTTGAACATTTGTTGATCATGATGAAAGGAATACATGGAAAGAAATACCAGGGACTGTTTGACAGTAGAATTGGAATGCAGATGGGCTTAGTGCACAAGATGAAGATGAGAGCCGGTTGTGTGCCAGTATGCATTGCATTAGACCTGTTCCTGCATCAGGTAAGTAGTGAAAGAAATGCTGCAGAGAATGGAAGAAGACATCACAGTGCCAGTGAAAACAATGGAGTGGCTTTCACTGGTAGTAGTCTCTAAGAGAAGGGGCTGGACTTTGCAATTCTGTGCAGTGCACAAGAACATTATATTGGGCCCCTATCCACTTCCAAACATAAATGAGATGTTATCCTCTATTGAAAGAATAACTGTGTATATCATGCTACTCTTAAAACCAGCCTATCACCAAGTACTACTACACAGAGAATTGAAAAACAGCACAGCTTTTGTAACTTTAGAGGGCACGTTTCAGTCAAAAAAACACAGTATTAATGGTCAATGGTAGACAAAGAGAGGGAGCAACTCATTTCACAGTATACATTTTGGGTAGAAGATTTAATATTGCACTGATCACAAACCCATGCTTAGGGTACATTTAACTGCAGGAACAAAATAAAGTCTCACCCAGACAAAAAAGATTAGCATTAGAAATGCAGGAATTTATTTGCAGGTGGCAGGCTGAGGTGAAGTGCTGGGCTAGAGCACAGGAAACAGTGTTGGGAGCGGATAAGGGCAGGAGTCTCTGTAGGCGCCCAAGGGCAGAAGACTGGGCATCTCTTCTAAGCGCTTCCATGGAGAGGGGGACTGATGGGCCGGGGTCTACATAGCCAATCTAGGAACATGTTGTGCCAAGTTTTCTGAGTGCCGTGGGGAAAATACCCGCCTCTGCAATCGCATGTACATTTATTACCACTTTGGACACGTGGGGGCTCCGAACTGATTGCCTATTGATTTGTTGCGGTGGAAGGGGGGAGCTTGGTAAATGGTTACAATCCACCATGGTGGCTGAAATGGTAGATATATGAATCGAGCTGAGAGATAGTGATTGGAGCACTCCATTATTATACACTCTGAGCCCGGCTTCCGGTGTTATAATAGTTAACTGTATCTGAGTGTATTAGTAATTAACTCTGCCAATATCATTGAGCAAGCAGCACTGGATTTACATATCACCTGCAAAATCCAATAAATCAAATTTACATAAGTAAAGACTGCAGGAATTTATATATAGTACAGACTACCTATCAGGATGGAAAAACAAATTAGCAGATTTCCTGCCATGTTTGCTGGACTCTACAGAAGGAGACGAGAAGGAGAACGAAAGAGACTACAAAACAGTTGTGATGTGTCTGGGAGACCTTGGAAGGGATGAAAGGAAGCCATCAGGAACAGAAATAAAAAATAGACCATGTAAGCATTAGCAGACAAAAATAGAACGCACCTGGCTATCTGGAAAGAAACACACAGACTTCAGCATCCAGCCATATTAGAAAGTCCAAGAGGAATTATCAGTGCATGATGATTTTGTTTTAAGAGGATACAAGTTAGTTCCTCCAACAATGCTAAAGGGAACATTGGTACAGTTGCACACCAAGGTCACTTTGGTTAAACATTGACCAAACAGAGACTAAAAGAGAACTGTTGATGGCCTGGAATAGATAGAGAAGTGTAGCAGTGGATTGAGTAGTGCTTATCATGCTTCAAGAGTGAAAAGATGTTCTGTACACATAAAAAATACACAGCATTTTGAAGATCCCAAAATATGTGTGGCAAAAGTTAAAGATTGACTTTACTGGACCAGTGAATGCTCTTCCCCTGAATCAGAGATTTGTGGATTGAAGTAAAGTTTCTTAAAGAAATAACAAGTTCAATTTATGCTGCGCAATCTCAGAAATTCTCTAAAAAGAAACAATATAAAACATAGAAAATCGACTCCCTACCATTCAGATAGCAAAGGACTCCTCCTTACCACCTAGAGAACAACGGAATGGTGGAAAGGGACAAGACAGACGGATGTAGCCAATTATATGGATGTAGAAAAATCAGTCAAGAAAATACTGAAAGCACATAGAAGAACATCAAGGGAGTGCTCGGATGCACGGCTCGAGTCGGGGTACCACGCGGGTGGGCGGCGTCCCCCCACTTATTTTACCGGGAGCTCGATAACTGGAGCAAATGGAGCCACACATTCACTCTTTGGCCTCTCTGGGGCGAGATCGGAGCTCATTCAGAACGCTGCTCACGCGCTGGCTTCTCTGATGCAATCGCATCTAAGGGGTGAGCGAGGGGAAGCAATGAGTCTGATGGTGCAAGCCACCTTTCGTGACGTCACTTCCTGTTGTGACGTCAGCGTCCCCCCACTTCCTTTTTTAGGACTTGTGCCCTGCTCGGATGTAACACTTTTTGAACTTATGGGTGGACACAAACCACACTTTCAGTTGATGCCACGGTGGACAACTAAAGTCAAAGGCAAAGTAACGAAGAAGGTGACCTGAATTAACTCACTCAAAAAAACAGAAGAAAATATCAGGCGCTATAAAGACCTTCAAAGAACCAGATCAATAAATTAAATACCATTACATTGAGTAATAGTAACTCCTGCTATTTAAAGCAGTTAGGAACAGCACACATGAGGTATAATACAAAAACACATTTTTATGTACTGTGCAAAACAAATTTTCAAACACCGGTAAAATTAACAAAAGTTTCAAAGCCGTTGGCATCTTTTTGTTCTGTAGTTCAATTTACATTTGTCTTACCACAACTAAGCGAACTGATATTAAAAGCAAACTTTACGAAAACTTCTAAGCAAAAATATTGGAAACTCCGCCACCCTCAGAAAGAGGAATCCTGTAACTACTCCAGAGTGCTGTTATCTAGTGCCGACTTTTTAACCAAAGCAGCTTGCATGCGGGGAATTGTTGACACTTATTCACAATGGTGGGAGCAAAGCTATAGTTCGCAACATAGAAAGCGCTGATGGTTTGGCCCGAATATTTGGGGTGTTCTTTTCGATTTTCTGTCAGGCCTTGTTTTTTATACACAGACATTTCATAATCTCGGACATAGTAACGGTTAAACAATTAGGTGTCTGTGCTTAATTAAGGAGGATTGTAGAGTAGTTTTACATTCTCCGTCATGTGTCACAATAATTAAGATGTTGTTATGCTGGTGGCATTTCCTTATCGTGAGGAACTCGGACATGTGTAGTGATTCGATAAGCATTGAATATCTGCAGTGACAAACATATGGGAAATACATAACAATCAGGTAAGAATTTAGCACTCGGCAGACAGGACAAATAAATAACCGAAACGTACATCCGAAGTCCTCTATGGAAATGTTTGTTTTCATACTTAACAGCTCACTAATGGGCATGCAGGGAAACCCGTGGAAGCCTTCAGGCGCGAGGAAATGCCAACACGGAGCATTCCTTCCTGTGCAGCATTGCTGTGCACGAGCATCGTTTCCGTTAGGTTGGGTGACATCATCGTAGTCTGTCACAAAAGCAACGAGAGTTTTAGAATAAAATATAAACCTCTAACATGGTTGAAAACACAGAAAGTCAGGGGTGTAACCTAAGCACTTGCATACCCAGTGGCGCAGGGGGCACCCCAACCTTTCGGAGGCCCCCAAAATCTTCAGGGGGCCACCGTTCAGGCCAAGTCCATTGACTATCTGTGACATATGGGATACTTGCGGCCCCTCATTACTTTCTACAGGGGGGCACCGTCGTTTGGCATTACACGGCTGCTGAAAATGAAGCGTTAAATAGCAAACGTAAGATGATGAATTTATTGTAATCCACCTCATTACAGGTATTTGTATCAAAGCACTAGGGGGTTATTTACAAGGCGGCGATAAAAAATTATCGCTGCTTTTGCGGCCGTTTTCGGCCGAAAAGCGGCGATAATTTTATCGCCTAATTAGCAAGGTCAGGCTAACGCGTGAAACCTTGCATTAGTGCACAAATTCTTAACGCCCAACTTTGCATCTCTAATGAGATGCAAAGTGGGCGTTCCTGACCTGCCATGACAGGAGAAATGTCGCTAAGCGACATTTCTCCTATCATCAAGCCCCACGCTATGAAGCATAGCGGCAAGAAAAGTAGCGATAACCCCTGTTATCGCTACTTTCCTTACGCCTGCTTCAGGACTGATTTAGCCATGATATCCAATGGAGGGTGGATATCATGGCTAAGTTTGTGGGGCCCTATCAACAAGCTAACGCCACATTTTGTGAGATTATCGCTGGGTTTACAGCGATAATCTCACGTTAGGCAGTTAGCACTAGGATTTTTATCGCTTTTGAGATAAGCGTTGCTAATAGCACGCTATCTCAGCGATAAAAATCCACGCTAGCGTGCGATAATTATCCTAGCGCTAAGTGCGCTTAGCGATAATTATCACCGGTTGTTGTTGATATGCCCCTAGGTGCACTCTTTGTAGAGAGGACAACGAGGAATGCGCTTCAGACGCCAAGTGAATTAAAAGTGCGTCAGCTGATGTTACGTGGCGCGTCATTTGTCGTCTTGTCTGACTTCATGCTGCTTGGAGTGGCTATTGCCTTTCCATAGAAAGTAGGTGAGGGATTGTGCCAGTGCTTCCTGTGAGGTGTGTAGAGCGGGCAACTGTTCTGTAGCAGACCCTGATCTCGAGGGGTAGATACACAAATTAGAAGCATTTAGTTAGTTGGGGTACATTCAGTGACCAAGCATTGTCTATGCATATAAAGCAGGCAAACTAAGCCATGCTAGATGGGCCAAGAAGCACTATTAACATACAGGGTTGGACTGGGACAAAAAAAACATAGGCTCGGGCTCCAAAAAAAAAGTGACCTCAATCAGAGAACCAGATAGCTAAATAAGTAGCCCACATTTGCAAATCAGGCTAGCTTTGAGCTTGTAAAGAACACTATATGTTAAACTAAAAGAAGCAAGCGGCAAACCAAGGTCAAGCACTTCCAGTCCATATGTAGTTGTGATTCATGTGATGGTGCAGACTCTTCCCACACCCGCCGTCCAAGGGTGTTGTATCAAGGTCAACAAAAGAGAGATTGGAAGGTGCACTCGTTTCGGAGTCAAAAAATGAAGTAAATCACTTATTCCATACAAAAGTTCTTTTATTCAACAAGTTGTCAAAACTGGCACACAGCCATCGCGTTTCGTTCCCAATTTTTTGCCAGTGGGAACTTCATCAGGGCTGTAACATTATAGATAATAGACGACATAAATAACACATAATATTAAACGAATGAAACAATCATAATAAAACTGACATACATGTATAATATACATAGATGACCCAACGAGAAAAAAAAAAAGCACAATTAAACCAACCACAAAGAATGAGCAACAATATATGCATACATAAAAATAACATTTCAAAAGACGTATGAAAGCAAAATGAAAATATAATTCTTTGTCCCATATGATGTTTGTATTATCCTACCCTAAGGGTGAGATTTTTCTTACACCAGAGTTTTTCTGTCTAGTTTTGTTGGTTGGTTTAATTGTGTTTATTTTTTTTCTCGTTGGGTCATCTATGTATATTATACATGTGTGTCAGTTTTATTATGATTGTTTAATTCGTTTAATATTATGTGTTATTTATGTCGTCTATTATCTATAATGTTATAGCCCTGATGAAGTTCCCACTGGCAAAAAATTGGGAACGAAACGCGTTGGCTGTGTGCCAGTTTCGGACAACTTGTTGAATAAAAGGACTTTTGTATGGAATAAGTGATTTACTTCATTTTTTGACTCCGAAACGAGTGCACCTTCCAATCTCTCTTTTGTTGACCTAGAACACTATATGTGTATTTTGCAAGGTATGGAAGACTCCATGCGTTTGTGTTTGCTGCAAGCAATACTTGTGGTAATATCAGGGAAATCAACAGTAAAAACCAGCCTGCTAAAAAAACAGCCCACACACCGATCTGTCACACCAGCCCATTGGCCTATAGGCCAGTCCATCTCTGGTCCTACTTTATGTTTTATAGTTTGTGTAAAATACTACACTCATTTCGTAGTTGTCTCTGGGAGCTGTTTGACACAATAGCCACTTACCAAACTGATTTACTAATCCTTTTATGTGTCAATCTTGGGGTAATATGAGACTTCTTTGACCCCATGGGAATTAGAACCTATAACTTAAGTTTATCCACAGATGGCCCTCTGCAGTGGGTGATTGAATCATCATAGTAACTACTTTGGATTGAAATACAAACATGTGGCCATCAGGTAGCGCACACACATTTTGACGCAAGCCTCTTAAGCCCTTCGTCATGCTGCGATCAGGATTTGCAACCTACAGGTAATACATACGCGACTTTCAATCTTTTGAGGTCTCTTATCAACTTATGTACAAGTTCACCTGAGAAGGGGATACTGTAGCTTGATACCCAGGATCCATATATCTCAGCCTGGGCTTGTGTGATACGCGTCTAGCCACCTGTAGGGTTGCATTGCAATCTGAGGCAGAGGCAAGCTTGCTTCCACTTGTCCGTGCTTATTGTACGTTGTGTGCATCTGCTGCCTTGGGTGTGCCTGGCCTGTGTGCGAGGGAAACCTATAATGATGCTACCTGTGCTGTAGCACATCTGTCTGTTACAGTTACACTGCTGCCTTTGGGTATTTACCTATATCCAAAAGTGGCTATATTATTGCCGCCTGTGCGGTGTGTCCTGTGTGTACAATGTGTGCATTGTTGTTGCCTCTGCAGTTGTGTGTAGAATAATCATAACTTGTTTCTTGTATAGCGATTCACACTGTACTTCTGCCATTTCTAAGCACTGTAAATAGCTGAAGCTACTATTATCCACTTTGTGGTCCTCAATATTCCAACTTCAGAAGGGTGGAAGGCTGAGTGGGCGTTGTTAGGATTTGAACTGGTGATCTTCACATCACCTTATATGCCAGTAACTAGCATTCAACTCACTGAGGTATTCATAAAGCTAAAAATGCTTCCACTGCTGCTGGAGTGCTTTAAGTTTTCTGTGTGTACCACAAAGATGGCCTGCTGCCTGCTTATGTTGTAACCATTATGCCTGCATGAGGGAGTTAGGCTTAGCTGCTGTACTTGCTATGGCCTATAGCTATCACATGCCTGAGAGGTAACAGAAAGAGCGAACCACCATCTTAGTAAATACTTTTTTTAGGTCTGGGCCAAGTACAGCTTTAACTGTCTCACCAGCCTCATCCAATTAAAAAGCTATAAATCAAAAATACATGCTTACATACATGCATACACACATGCATACAGGGTTCTTTGGTCAGGCTTCTTCATCTAGCCGTCTTAATCCATTGCTGTATTCAAGTGTCATTCAGATTTTGCATCTGCCTACCACGGCATACAGCATGGGGCAGTGGGTTAGCTCACTACGGCTATCCTCTGTCTGGGACTTTGACTGCTGGCATTTTTTTCTGATCATCTGTTTACATTCACCTAAAAAAAAGCACGCCAGGGCTCGTGGACTTCTACTTTATTCTACCAATACCCCTTTCTTTCATCCGTTGTCCTTTTATTTGTTTTAATCCTTGTGTGTTTAAATTATGCCTTCAGGATAAAAGCAGCAGAAAAACAAAAATTCATTTTGCTCCATTAAGAATCATATTTTTCTGGAATGTGCATTGAAACTAAAATAGGTTATTTGTCTTTTCTAAGCACATTGGTCTGCCAACTGAAGCACCATCTTGTTCAATTGAAATTATATGCAATGGTAATTATTTTTTGTTTTCATTGTTTATTGCAAGAAATAATCACCATGTATAAACAGCAGTGGCATTCTTGTTTGGTTTTCTTTTTCTTTCATATGCTTGCAATAAATAAATACAAATAAATAAACACCACACCAACTTGCCACAGCCATACCTAATGGCTTTGGTAATCTTTTATTAATTTGCATCCTGGTACGTTTTGTCCTGCATTTATGATGTGGAGAAGCAAAACTTCAAGCACCAGAATGCAAAGAGAAATAAATCTATGCCTACACCTAACATTCAGTACCTTTAGAGGTGTGACCTTGTACAGGTCCTAGGCCACATTTACTCCAAGCCCTCCTTGTACTCGTCCCATTCACTACATATTGAGATATATACTATCTCACTGACAGAAAACAGAAATACTGGAATGCCTCGCGCCACCCCCTCCCACCAGAGTATTAAGTCGTACTTACCAGGCATTCCTTCTGTGCTTTTTTCTGTCTGCTGACAGAATGAAGGGATGAGGATAGTGAAGCTGCTCCTGCGGGACGGGAGTAGCAGTGTTTGGTTTGTTTTTCACCCGTCATAGCAGCAGGCTGACTGTAACAGCCATCGGAATGACGCGTCTCCTTATAGGGTTGGCAGAATTTACATAGTCGCGCTACGCAAAACTCCGCGAAACGGTAAAAAATCTCCGCGAGCACGCAGAGTTCTGCGAACACATGGAATTGCTTGTTCTGCCCGTTCGCGATGCTTTTTTCCTGTGTGCGAACACTGTTTGCATGCTCGGGGGGAAATATCTCGCAAACACGCAATTTGAAAGCGCGAACAAGCAAAATATTTTTAGCTATTCCGCGTTCTACGCAGAACACGATATTTCCCAAATTCCGCAAATTCTGCGAGCAGAACGGAATTTACCACCCAGGCCTAGTCTCCTTGACTGCAGGACTTGCAGGGAGATGCATGTGATAATGGCAGTGTTTTGGCAGGATGGAGTGAGACGTGGTGCATGTACCCTGAGGTGCCTGGCTTCCTGTGAGGACATGTCATGCTCTGCCAGGCACAATGAACTGGCAGTGGGCATCTGTGTGAGCCAGTGCTGTCTTTTGCAGTTTGTTCAATATAATTTGGGACAACTACTTATGCCGGCCCATGGGGATAACATGCAGGAGTCTTCCTCTTCTTGTTCTTTGGCAGACAACAAGGTGACGGTGGCAAATCTGAATCATCAAGGAGGCATCTGTTCCAGTTCCCTGAATGCTGTGGCTGTCCGGCTTTTTCAGTGGTGAGTGGGTCATCTGTTGTCTCTGGTGGGGGTCAAAATCAGGGGGGTGGACCGTGGGTTGGTGGATTCTCTGAGTCTGGTTTTACCTTCCTCCCAAGAAATGCCTCTCACCAGGTGTGAGTGAGGTTTGGTGTTCCTTTCCAGACCTCTTTGATTCCCGGCTCAATGCGCAGGTTACCAGATTTTGTGCCCACAGCAGTCAAGAGGGGGGCTGGGGAAGTGGATCCGTTTGCCTTTCCTTGGTCGGACCAGCTGCTGTATGCATTTGTTTTGATTCATCTGATTCAAAAGTTTCTGGCTCAGCTGTTGGGAAAGTCCAGGGTAGTGGTGATTGTGGTGCTATTTTGGCACAATGCTTTTGGTTTCCCAGGCTCAAACTTCTGGCGATCGCATCTGCTAGCTGCATTGGTGAATTGGTAGCCCTGATGGCTAGGGAACCATTTTTGTCTTTTTCAGAGTATGGGGACATACTGAGGCTGTATTCCACCTTTGCGCCAAAGGTGGCATCTCAGTTTCATAAGACTCAAGAGATGATTCTCCCTGCGCTGGTGTCTGAGCCCGGTTCTTCTGAGGAAAACCAGTGATCCTTGTTGGATATGAAGCGTGCTTGGTTGGTCTGTTTGGAGTGGATGAATTAATTCTGGAAGATGGATTCTTTGTTTTGTTTGGGTCTTCCTCCCGAGGAGAAAAGTCTTCTTCTCTGTCCATCAGTCGGTGGAGCAAGCAGTTGATTGCTCTTGCTTACTCTCTGTCAGGGTCTCCTCCTCCTGCTGGGGTTCAGATGATCAACCTGAGGGTGGCTGCTACTTGGGGTGAGTTGAAAGGGTGTCCCTCGCTGAGATTTGCAGAGCTGCTACTTGGCCGCCCTCTAATACCTTTGTCAGGCAATATCATCTCCAGAATGCTTTGTGTAGTGATACCAATTTTGGGTTGAGAGCATTGCATTCTGTGATATCCTGACTTGCTTTGTTGTCTGATGAGCTTTTGGAGATGCACCTGTGTACCAGTCAGAGGTACTGAGACCTCGGAGGTTTGTGGCAGCTTTCTCAGCAACCCCTGATGAAATTCGTTTTGTTTCTTAACTGATGAAGGGTAATATCCAGAAACACGTGTCCAGAGATTTACAGCAATAACCTGCACCAATTTTGGTGAAACACTACAGCTAATATGCAAGTAAGCATTTACCTTGAACTGCGTTTACCTCAATGCTAAGGGGTGAACTGTGCTGGGTGGTGAGGCAGTGTGCTCCCGCCCCCCCTTCTGTTTGAAAATGCTCCCTTGAGCCATTGAACTTATGGGTTTTTGGAGATGCACCTCTGCGCCAGTGAGAGGCACTGAGACCTGAGAGGATTGTGGCAGCTTTCTTAGCAACCCCTGATCAAATTTGTTTTTTTCTCTACAGATATAGTTTAATATTCAGAAACACACATGTCTGAAGATTTACAGCACTAACCTCCACTAACGTTGGTGAAACACTACACCTAATATTCAAGTAAGCACTTACTGTAAATGCATTTACCACAATGCCAAGGGGCGAACTATGCTTGGAGGTGAGGCAGTGTGCTACGATCCCCCTTTTCCTTTGTTGTCTGTCTGAATAAATCACTTTTGTGTGCTGCAGATATGGTGTTTGTGATTTTTATCTGCTGTCTTTCTATATGAATGCCAGGTTCTCGGCTTGGGTATTCCCAATATGTAGTGAATGTGACAAGGACAAGGGGTACCTAGAGGGTAATGTCCTATTACTTACCGTTCATCTTCATTACTCCTTGTTCTGTAGTTCTCATCACATTTATATTGGCCCTTTTTCCCCTGTCCCTTCCAGATGGCCGTCTCTCATATGTGGGGCTTTGTGGATCAGAAGGAATGCTCGGTAAGTATGACTTAAGTACTCCCAGTGGGAGGGGTGGGGCAGGGCATTCCAGCATTCCTTTTTTCTTTTTCTTTCTGTGCATTGGTATATAGCTCATTAAAGTAATGAATGGGATGAGGACAAGAGAACCAGGAGTAATGAAGATTACTGGTAAGTAATAGGGCATTACCAACACACTCTCCTTGTCCCTAACTCCACTCACCCGGTCTGTTTGCTGACTGAACTTGGACATTTCCCTGTGCCCAATGACTTCCCTGACTCCTTAGTAGTATGCTGATTGTCCCACTCTGCCACCCTATGTCTGATGTTCTTTCTATGGGTCATTTTGTGTGCACAGGTCAGACTCTGGCTCAGAGCAGCTACTGGCCTTCTGTGAGCATGCATCTACCCCACCTTAAATGAACTTCCTATTAGCTGTTTCACACCAGCACCAAAAATTACTTGAGGGATCCAATGGGAGGTTTGGGTATAAAAAGGGGGGAAGAGAGGACAGTCGAAGATTGGGGATTTATCAGCACAGCACCAGTGGTTGGAGGCAAAATGCTTTACTACCAGTTTTCACTTGATCCAAATTAGAGGGCGATTAGTACTTGATCTGTTTGCCCCTGTGAACGTTGACACCCTGCACTTGGGCCAGGTTCGTCCATGCTAAAGGTCAGTCCTGTGTTTCAATTTATGCCATGTACATGTTTGCAAGTCTTCAATATCTTTATGAAAAAATACTGTTTTTGACTTGGCATAAATTAATTTCACCAGTCCCACACCCGACAATGCCCTAACCTTAAAACAGCTGATATTTCTATTCTGCTCTTTTCCCATCCGCCCTGTGGACATCATTTTTCAGTCAATTGTATAGAGATTGTCTAGATGGGTCCTCAAAGTGCCAATTCATACAGTACCACTATGTGTTATACACTATCATCTCTCTACACACGGCCTGCTTGTGAATGAATGAATGAAAAGGACTTGAAATAGCGCACAGCTACTCAAACTAGAGTTTCCTGGTGCTGAGGTGGACACTGGTGGCAGGTCAATGAGGTGAGACTAATTCTTGAAAAGCCAAGTTTCAAGATGTTTCCTGAACCTTGGCAGGTCAGCTGAGGCTCTCAATGAGGCAGGTAGACTGTTCCATGTTTGTGCAACGTAGAAATCCGAAGTATCTTACCCCTATGCGTGTTAGGCGTATTTAGGGGATGTGTGCATGATCTGCAGTAGAGTATATTAAGGACCTAGTCGGAATATAGCAGTTGACACGCTTCTTAGGGTACTTAGAGCCTAAGCCATGGAGATCTCTAAAAATTATCACCATGGCTTTCAACTTGATTCTTTCTTTCATTCGAAGCCAGTGCAGACATTTGAGGATGGAAATCATAAGTGATCTAGGCTTCGGTCTAAGGATTGCTCTGGCCGCTGCTCTCTGCACTACTTGTAGGCACTGAGTGAGATAGTCAGGTAGTCCTAGGTACAGGCTATTAGTGTAGTCCAATTTTGATGTCACTAAAGCCAGAACCAACGATCCTCCTCGTGTCCTCGTGTCCACCGACAACAGAGGGAGGAATTTATATAGCATGCAAAGTGTACCAAAACAGGAGCCAATCAGTGTTTGAATCTCGGGGCCCATGGAAAGGGCGTTGCCAATGACAATGCCCAGGTTTTTGACCCTTTCTTGGGCCAACTGTAGGGAAGACAACTCCATTGGCCACCAAGTGCTCCAGTCACTCCCTGTTGGTTGACCAAAAAAGACAATCTCCGATTTGTCCGGGTTGCTTTTTAACTGATTTATTTTGAGCCAGTTGAACACCTTAGTGAGGCAAGATCTGATGTTGTCTTCGACAAAGTCTGCTCCTTTTTCACATGAGCCAATATCACACGGAACCCAAGCAGAGAGTAGGTTTGTTTCCAGCTCATGTTTGGAGGCTGTGGCTGCTGACGTTCATCATGAGGTTAGCAACCTTCCCAAGAGTTAGGTGACAGACTTAGAAGCCTTTGTTATTTGGAGAAAGTGGAAAGGTCTGCTTAGGTATTTATATGCTATAGGTCACACCATTATTGGCTAGATGGTGCTGAGTACAAAACCCAGTCCTTTCAAGGCACCACCAACCACTGTTACAATAACAACACGTAGAATTTGGACTCCTTTTTCCTGGACCCCTGCAATTGGAGGTTATAGGTACCTGAGAAATAAAAGGATTTATGATCAACTACAATTTAACAGTTACAGTGTAACTCAATTGGCCCCACTGTAAAACTCTGCGTCACAAGATAGGATTAAGTATGGATTCAATACTAATTCAAAGCCAAGCAGATATAAATCAGTCTCAGAAAGATATTATAAAAATATAGAATCACTAAACGATAGCTGAAATGCCTTACAAAGTTTTTCCTCAATAACAGAAAGCAAATGAGGAATTCTGTAGCTGCAATACAAAGGATGGGAAACAAAGTCTGGGATGCAGATTGAAAGTCTTGACCCTCCTGGCTATACATGAGGTTGTCTAAGTAAATCTACGAAGACCTTTTCTGAACTAGCAATCAGGAAAACCCTATTTAAGTCAATGGAAGCAGAGAAATGAGTCAGCCTAGCAGAACTTCTGTAGAAGTTCTCTCAAGGGAAACATATTGAATAGCATGACACCAAAACAACAGAGATGTCGCAAAGTGGTCTGTACCTCTCAGAGTCTAAAGGGAATCTCAGTAAAGATAAAGTGTGATCCTCAATTATACCAACAACAGAACCTTTGTGAATCCCATGTCACATGTCTCATAATTTTCCATCTTCAAACTCTAAAACTTGCAACTACACTCGAGATTTCTCTCCTTTGATCCACACATTTCAATGTCCTTGGATTCCTCCTGTCTCTCTATTCCGCACAGACAGTAGTCCTCCCTTCATTTGTTAAATCTTCTTATCCTTGCCAAAAGATACTCAGTTCAAGCTTCACTATTGTTTTCACATAATGTGCCCTCCTTTAGCAATGAGCTCATGCAACTGCACCCGCAGAGGAGAGAAAAACATTGCATCCAAAGCAAACGTTCACATTAAAATTAAACATTAAGAAATCCAAATGCTTAAGGCGCTTGGTCAGCTTAGTGCAGCAAGCCTTTCAATACACGTTTAAATGCATGATTACAGATACATATAAGGTTACAATATAGATGTAGAGCACCATTCAAATGGATACATTTTCAGTTATAAAATAAATGCAGAGTATTCTTGAAATGATTACATGAACATATAAGAATTACTATCTTATTCAAAGCACACAAGTGTAGATATATGTGAGAAATGCAACTCGTTTTTACTGTAAAAAAGACTTTAATATGCACACTCATATAAATGCTGAGATTACACAGTAGATGCACTTTCTGTAACTGTTCAAGTGCACAGCATTACATTAATAATGTTACATCATACAAGTACAAGGCCATAATTACACATATATGTGGACTAATGAAATATGAGAGGGTGGAGTCAAAATTACGCTGTTCCAACACTATAAAATCCTTTTCAAACTTTGCAGGTTTGCTGTGCCCGACTGCTTGGTGGGTTGCTTTTTTAGCCATTCATTCATTTAGTATGTGTCTCGCTTCATTTCGGTGTGCTAACTTGGACATACATGAGGTATTTTTCTCATTCCTATAGATATGGCAATGTCTCAGCCAACGTGCGTTATAGGTCCAAGTATTACAGATGTTTTGTTGGCGTCTTCCTTAATATTTTTTTGTTCTTGAATGTTAGTTTATTTTCTTTTTTATTGAAACTTAAAGCAAATTATTTTAGCCCCTCTGCTGTGTTTGTAGTCTCTGTAATGCAAATACCTCTGTCTTTTAAAAAAACGAATGCGGTACGTGCAGCCAACAAGTGCTACTTGCTTTTTTACTGAACATGCAACTCATTGACTCATGCTATTGATAAAGCCGGATTCTTATCTACCTTACCATCACCAGGAATCCTCTCAGGTTGCCAGGATCTTTTTATCTGCTAAATAGTGTAGAGGGGAGGAAATCCAATGTTAACACATAATCAAAGAAAATAGAATTTGAACTCTAAAGGATCACTGACTCCGAATCTCAAATTTTAGGGATTTATTACAAAGACAAAAATAACTGCACATACAAGCAACTCAACACGAGGTTAAGAACATAAATGGGCACTAATACAAAAAATATGCTACGCAGGAGTCTCATCCGACTCAGAATAAGAAGAATAGTCAGCTCTAGTAACATCAGGCAAGTGATAACCACTCCAATCTCTAAATTAGAAGTCATTAACCTTAAAAGAAAATCAGTTAGTCTGTCCCTACTCTATCTCTAAGGTGACATCCCTACTTAGCATTTTCCCAGGCAAGAGAATAAAAAGGTGTCAGAAGTGAAGACTTCCTTAGAAGTGCACTCACTTAGTCAGAGCTCGTTCTAAGATACTCCTTCTAGCTTCCCATCTAAACCTCAACTACTCAACCCACGGGGCACTGTCCCTAATTCAAAATCCCCAAAATGTAGAGCACGCCCTCTGGCACACCTCTTCAGCCAGGTCTTCTCCCAGTAGTTTTCCAGTGAAACTTGTCTCCCTTCCAACTACGGTTTACTCGTCCTTGGGTCCCAGGCACCTTCTCTGCCGAAAGTATCATCCCTACATTCCAGTAAACTCCCATATTGGCTTCTCAGGCAATCCTGGCTCCTGAAACAAAGAGTTAATTTCTCTAACGAGCTAGGTGTCCTTGCACCTGCAACAGAAACATGGGAACGGGAAACTTTCCACTTCTCTGAGATTTTCTAACATCTCTGAAACTCAAAGCCTTACCAAGGGAAATCATTTTCGGCCTTAAAAATATTAGCGAACATAAGAAACTAACAGGCCTTTCTCTTTAAACGTATATGCGATCAGGCCTTTACACAATTTAAACACACACTTCTAGAACCACACTATAAGCATTAATTTCATTACACTTCACATATGAATAAGCAAACTACACGTGCAAACTTTAATATGATGCACGTTTAAACCTATTGCATCACATTACACGAAAATCAATCATTATGCACTGACTAAAATACGTTTAAAATTAACTACGACATTGCTCTTCATGAATGGCATGGTTACATTTCTGATCACACTAATATAAGCAGATTTTAGTAATACATTTAAGTCACACGTTAATAAATTCCATTAACATATGTGGGTGCTGACTAACGGTGATTATGATGCACCCCTACAAATTTCAGAATAACATGGCGCTCTATCACTATTTTAAAAGACATTAATGTCATTCTCAGTGACGTCATAAAAGGGACATTTATTGCCATCACCCAGTGACATTATGGGGTTGGAGAAGATTTTGTGCTAAAACAGCGTTTTCTTTCAATAGCATTTTTTTCAAAATCACTGTTTCCAGTTACAAGTGTGTTTTGCTAACTTCTGACCTAATAAAATATATATTTTTGTGTTTTGTTTTTTCCATTCTTTACTGGAGTTATGACATCATCTTCCGAATGTCTTGTGTTAAGGTGGAAATTAGCAGATACAAAAATAACAAAAACAGTGGGATACACTGCTGTGTTACTGCCCCTGCATCTCCAATTGCATCTCGCATTGGTGTCAGAAAATTCAACAGCATGTAGGGCAACAACCAAGGAGAAGAAAACAATGCATGCATCCGTTACAATTGTAAACACACACTGGGAAAGACAGTAAGTCTCACCCGAGAAAACGAATGACTTTGTCAATTTATGTTTTTCCCCATAGATGGCTGACACGGATGCATGTGTGTCTGCTACAGCTATTCTGAGGTTGTCATCTGTGCATGGGTTTTTAAAACCCATATACAAGATGGCCGCCATGGATGCACACACATTGGAATTGGCCATCTTTGAGTGGCTATTCTGAAATAATTACAAAAGTAATTTCAAGATGCCAGCTGAGCCTACTTGTGCTAACACATATAGGTCGCATCTTATATTGTGATTTATTTTTTAAAGGTGGAGGCTGGCATAGCAGCAGGTGAGAAGGCTGGGTGGCAAGTGGGTGCTGGGAGGAAGGCGGTTGCTTTTAATAAAGAATTAGGTTGGTTGAAAGTAAGTAAAATAGGGAGAGAGAGGAATCAGTCCCTACTATTTAATGCAATGCAATGTCTGACCTCAGCAATGGAATGATACAAGCCATCCAAGCTAAACATGTGAGACCAAAATGCCCCTTGAGCGGGACACGCACAAGAAAAGTGATGAAAGCCATCAAATGAGGAGCAGAGATGAAATAGAGAACAAATTCATGCAATCACGAGTAAGAGGGTGACCCAAAGCCCTCTTTATGTAGCATGATGTTCTAAATAGGGCTTCGACAAACAACAGCAAAAGGTTCTCTGTCTGTGAGACCTGAAATGGCAGATAGCAACGCCATGAAGACAAACATGAATATAAGCACCTAGGTTTCTTCAAAAT
Organism: Triturus cristatus; assembly: GCF_964204655.1. NCBI lineage: Eukaryota > Metazoa > Chordata > Amphibia > Caudata > Salamandridae > Triturus > Triturus cristatus. Next base: position 258,403,218 of record NC_140586.1, read on the forward strand.
ATTGGTCTAGTGATATAGCATTGTCCTCAGTGAAATTATGCTGATAAATACACACACTGACATTGGTGTAATGTGTTCAATTTTATTTAGCATTGGTCGTGTTGTTAGGTGTCAATTTAGCAACCTTTCACTAAAATTAAAAGCTTTGCTTGAATGACATCAAAAGCTCTTTGAATCCCACACCATTAAAAGTCCTGGGTTGAAAAAAGTATCACTGTATTGCGTTAATATTTGGTAAAAATATCCCATCTCTTTTAATTTTTAGACCATTAGGTTTTGACCTCTGCTGGGGTTTGAGGCTTGCTGAAAGGTCAATGTCCCTTCATCTTCAGTGCTTGTAATGATATAGTGCAAGGTCCAGCTCTCCCTTCCTGTTAAGTAATACCCTTTTTGTTGTGGGCGGAACGCTACTTGAGGTTTGGACCTTCCATGCCTCTGTATTAGGATTTATAAAGGGGATGAGTTCATCTTCCCATTCATATGAAATGTATCATTAGGCTGTTTTAAAAATGTTCTGCACTGTAATAAGTATAGACATCACTTCTTGTATCTCCTCTCAGTTGTGTGTTTTATTCACATTGAAATTTTTTTAAACAGTCCATCATTATTGGAGTATTCCAAAAGTAACAGATGCCAAGGCAGCTGACACTTGTTACCCCCTCCCCCAATGGCCCATTGGCCTGGGGCTTTCTCAAGGCTGCAGCAAACATGATGAAATATAATGAGTGATAACATTGCAACTGAGATCAAGAGAATCTATCACCAAGTGCAAAGTGAAGATTGGGCAAATGAAAAGTGAAATATTTGAGTGCTGATAAATAGGGATGTACCAGATAGGTACATCCCAGTTTATGTTAGTGGTCTGGTTAATTAATATGCCTGTATTGAACAGGTCTGACAAGTTAAGATCTAATATAGTCAAAGCAAATAGTTTATAAGACAAAAATAATGCTGAAAGGTGGTGCTGGCAAACATAGCCTTGCAATCGGGTTGGTGCCGCAGAATAGTAAATTGGTTAATGTCTTACATGGTTAGGATTCAGGACCCCAGTTTTCAGAGACTGCGGCCATGATTAGTGTTAGAAAGCTTATCATGGTAAGGGAAAAGGTGTAGTATCTATAGCCCATATTACTGGTGTAATGATTAATGGTGAAAAGGAAAGATGTTTTATATACAGGCATACTAATATGCCGAGAATATTACATCAATATACACACAGCAAAATACCTTGTAGATAAGACCAAACATCAACTGTCAAAATTCCTTGTTAAAATGTCCCACAGTAATCAAATGTAGCAGTGGGCTAGATCATCTTGATGCATTGTATCTCAACAAAACCAGAACGACATATATAGCCAATAAATCTGCATTACAACAAGACTGATTGATGTCATTATTACTGACCTATTGCTGTTCAAGCTCTCATGCATATCATCTGAACAGAGACAGTATAATACACATTCTACAGTCAATAATCGTGCATTGTGGCAGGAATAGTTGATGGCATTGCTACTGAACTGCAGCAGCGGTCGGTGAGGTACGGGGCGGGGCACTGCAGGGGGGGTGTCGACAGACGAGGGAATAGGAGTTATTTATTTATTTATTTAATTTGCCCTAGTCCGTCGTCTGTCAACATCCCCCCCCCCCCCCCCCCACAGTGCCCGCCCTACCGCGCTTACCTGCACTGGCCGCTGCTGTTGAACTGTTGTTATTCAAGTTCTCTATCAAGTATCATGTTACTATCGTTAACTTGCATTGCGGTGGTAATAAATGATGTTGTTGCTAATAGCTGGCCGATAATCAAATATATACACTTAATACAGTGCAGAACATTTTTACAATGGAAAAATGATAAGTTTCTTATTAATGGGAGGACGAACTCCTCCCCTTTATAAATCGTTAGTACATCACTGCTGTGCCGTGGCTGGCCTGGCCCGTGGCAGGACACTTGGCACAGGGCATTTAGCCTGAGTAAGAACAATTACTGAGATATATTTAAATTAATACCTAGAAAATGGTATGTTAACTGTAGAAATGCAGTAGTCATGTGGATTGCATATTTGCTCATCTGTGGTACAGTGAAGCAATGTTTTTATTGTCATAGTCTTGAATTACGTTTCTGTGACTCGTGAGTAGGCCTGGGCCAAAATTCCGTTCCGTTCGCGGAAATTGCGATATTTTGGCATTTTCGCGTTCCGCGGAAAGCACGAAAATGTCAAAATTTCCGCATTCCGCAGCTTAGCGATAATTTCTTTCTTGCTCGCGCTGTAAAATAATACATTCTCGCGCGCGCGCAATCGCCTTACCTGAATCCCTGCGTTCTCCGACAAGTTTTCTTGACCCGGTCGCGTTCTTCACGAGATGTTGGATTTTGGTAGCCATTTTGCGCTGTCTCGCGGCCGCATTAACGTCATTTTTCACGCGATCACGTCATTTGTCGCGCGATCACGTCTTTCTTCTCGCGATCATGCACCGCGCGAGTATGAGAAGATTGAGATCTCGAACATGTCATTCTACATCGCGAGCCAGAGGATGAGGACGCGGGCACGTGAAATCGAACGCGAACAGGAGAAAGAGACCGCGAACACGTCATATCCAACGCGACAGGGACAAAGAAGAGAACGCGATCATATCGTTTTCGACACGCCGGCGGAAGTAATGTGAAGCTCGAGAACTCAACAACGTAAAATTTACAATTTGGAGAGGAATATCGGCTCTAGCAGCATGAAACCATCTGCAAATACTGATTTTGGATGAAAAGAACTCCTTACATTGACATTTGGCTTTCCTTTTTTGTGCAAGGAGTCATTTTTTTACAAGGTGGAGAGAGGGAGGAAGTGACACAGAATCTCCAACTTCCTGCTCCTGTCCAGCAGGCTCCTCCCAGTGCTTTGTCCATCTCCTGCTCATTCTGCCTTTGGATTTGGAGCTGGAAAGATCACTCTTTTTGTCTGCTGCATCATTGCAATTGGATTTCAGGATTTTTGGAATAGGATATTTTACAAGTAAGTGGTTGTTGTGTTTGATTGTGGGCATTGCAGTTGTTCTGTAACTACAATTTATTTTTGATAATTAATTAATTATCATCATTCCTTTTTTTTATTTTTTTTATTTTGTGGGTTGTAGTAGTAGGCCCGAGCTAGCCATGGGCATGGCCTCATGGGTGTGTGTGTGCATGATGAAGCAACTGTTCCTTTTGTTTTTTGAATATATTTCATTTTCAAGCACATTTAGGGCATGGAAGGCATTGGATTGAGTTGGGGAAGTGTGTTTTTTGGCTGGTGGCCATTTTGAGGCCTAGGCCTGCAAGCTTGCCTGGCCTTGTCTGCCAACAGGCCTGCTTTCATCCACTAGGACCAGAGCAGGTAGCCACAGCTTTAGTAATCTACTGTTTTCTGTGTGCTCTGTTGAATTTAGACATCATTTAGGGCATGGATGGCATTGGATTGAGTTGGGGAAGTGTGTTTTTTAGGGTGGCCTTGCTGATGTTGTTGGGCCTGGCAATGTGGCTGGTGGCCATTTTGAGGCCTAGGCCTGCAAGCTTGCCTGGCCTTGTCTGCCAACAGGCCTGCTTTCATCCACTAGGACCAGAGCAGGTAGCCACAGCTTTAGTAATCTACTGTTTTCTGTGTGCTCTGTTGAATTTAGACATCATTTAGGGCATGGATGGCATTGGATTGAGTTGGGGAAGTGTGTTTTTTGGGGTGGCCTTGCTGATGTTGTTGGGCCTGGCCATGTGGCTGGTGGACATTTTGAGGCCTAGGCCTGCAAGCTTGCCTGGCCTTGTCTGCCAACAGGCCTGCTTTCATCCACTAGGACCAGAGCAGGTAGCCACAGCTTTAGTAATCTACTGTTTTCTGTGTTCTCTGTTGAATTTAGACATCATTTAGGGCATGGATGGCATTGGATTGGGGAAGTGTGTTTTTTGGGGTGGCCTTGCTGATGTTGGTTGTCTTAAAGACATGCTTTTGTTGTGTGTGTCTGGTGAGTGTTGGTGTGCGATGCATGCTCCCTGCAGACCTTTTTGGGGCCTGTGAATGTTCGTATTTGCATTTTGTTGCATTAAAAAGGCAGAGCAGTGTGCTTCAGAATGCATCCTTTACCTGACTTTCATAGGCCTTTTGTCAGCTCCTGGTGTTTCCCAGGCCCCCTGCTTGTTAGTGATTTGTGAGTGTCCATGTGGCTGGTGGCCTTTTTTTGTGTTGGGAGTTATTAGTGTCCTGCTTTTGCCATATAGGCCTGCATGGTTTTCCTATTGGCTTACTGCTTCCATCCATCCACCCCCTTTGCCAGCAGCAGCTCCATGGATACTGAGATGCTCAAATAATGCAATGGTCCACCCCACTTCCATTAGTTTTTTATTTTGTTGTTTATTATTAACTTTCCTATCCTTCCTGAGAGTGTAGTGTGTGGCTGTACACAGTACTAGTAGTATAACATAGCTCTAGTTAAAAAAAATAGTCATAAATAGCTAGACTATCTTTTGTTTGCACTAGTACAGTACTAAGTAACTGAACCACAAAAACAAATGCAACATTTCACTGATGTTCTTCTCCTGTCTTCTTTGCTTTTAGGTGCACAAAAGACAGAGTAGGAGGTGTCATCGGCATCACCTGGCTACCCGTTGTACTGCCAGCCAGACAGAAGTCCTGCTGCGCATCACGCCCACGTGTGACCAGAACTTGTTGTGCATCTGCCTCCTGCCTGACATCTGAAGAAGATGGCCCCAAAGAAAGGTACCAGGTCCAGTACCAAGAAAGTTGCCGGTGAGAAGAAGGAACAGAAAAAGGAAGTGCCATTAACCACGACTGGTGGTGTGCCGGCCAATGTTTTTTTTGGCACCAAAGCATTGTCCGGGAACCAAGCTGGGAGCAGCACAGCGGTCCAACCCCACCAACCTAGGCCCAAGGGCTTTAGTGTCGCAGAGATAGCCAATCTACTAACGAGCAGCGATGTTGAAGAAATGTCATTACCGCAAAGTAGTACACAATCAAGTTCAACGCAGGCGCAAACTCAGCAGATCAGTGTCAAGCCGCTGCAACCAGAACAGCAGCAGCCGCCGCAACCAGAACAGCAGCAGCCGCCGCAACCAGAACAGCAGCAGCCGCCGCAACCAGAACAGCAGCAGCCGCCGCAACAGCCCACCATAGTAGTTGTTGCTCCTGACGTAGGGGCATTTCAGGAAATCGAGCTTCCTGCAGACAAAGTGGAGCGAAGTCAAACCACTGTTTCAGAAGATCAATTGTCTTCCAGACCACCAGCATGGAAAAGGAGGCTTAGTCCATCATCTTCTTCTTCAAGCCCCGCTTCTGATGATCGTGATGACACTTGGGTTCCACCAGCTCGGTCTGAGAGTGAAGTACGCCACAAGACATTGCTTCTGAAAAGGAAGGTCCCAGAAAAACTTAGAGTTATGGAGGTAGATGTAGAAGAGGGGGGTGATGATGTTGATGAAGAGGAGCCAGTCATCACGCACATTACTCCCGCCCCAAAGGGATTGGAGACCGACATTCTCACCCTATCCAGAAAGGCTGCTACTGAGCGGGATGTAGAACGGATCTCACCAACACAGGTTACACCACCACTACCTCCAGCTGCCATATTTTCCAAGGCCCGGCAGGGACCTACATCCAGCTCAACCATCTCAGTAGGAAGTGGTAGTAAAAGTCACAGTGTAGGTGGACAGGGTCACATATTTTCAAGCACCCCCTCAAGTTCATCTGGTGTTGAAAGTGGCACATCCAGCAGTGCCAGAAATTTCTCCTCCCCAGTTTGGGACTTCTTTTCTGTTAGCGCCAAGGAGGAGAACGTTGCTATATGCGCAATTTGTCGGCAAGGTGTTCGGCGTGGTAAGCTTGGTACAAACTATGGTACCGGAGGACAAGCAAGTCATCTAAAAATACACCACAATATCGTGTGGGAGGATCACCTACGTAAGTTAAAAGAAAGTAGAAAAACTAAACCCTTTGAAGTTGGTCAGGAATCAGGGAGCGATATTATTGTGGTGGCAGGTGAAGAACAGGGAGGCATTTCTAGCCCTGTCTCCAGTAGTGCAGTCACTGCAGTGGTAATGCCCACATCCTCCTCAGTAACATCAGAGTGGCACCGCAGAAAGAGCCATACTCAGAGTGTGGGTGAGACACCAAGGCGACCGGCGAGTACCTCAATGAGACAATCTGTGTCGTTGAGCCTTAGTGGGTTAATGAAAACAGCACCACTAAGGAAAGTAAGCCAGCCTACCATTGACAGCATGTTTAGGTTGGAGGGGCAGTTCCAACGCAACCACCCAACGGCACGATTGTACAATGCGAAGCTGGCTAAAATGTTAGAGCTGGACCTTCTTCCTTTTTCATTTGTGGAAGGGATGGGTTTCCTTGAATTTGTGTCTGCCATCTGCCCGAAATGGAAAGTTCCCAGCCGGTCCTATTTCGCAAGAATTGCTGTTCCGGCACTACATCATGATGTGCTGGAATTGGTTGGTCATGGTTTGCGGCAGAGTGCTGTGCACAATATCCACCTGACAACAGACATGTGGAGCAGTTGCCAAGCCACAGATTACATGTGCATCACTGCACACTGGATCTCTTTTGTGGGGGTTAGAGATCAACTATCTGCACGAGGTGTTGTTGACACAGCTGCGATTTTTGAAGGTACTCGGAAACATGCAACTGTAGCCATGTTCGCCATGGAGAAATCTCATACGGCTGAAAACATTTTGGAAGAGTTTTGCACCAAGGTTTTGGAATGGCTGCGGCCCAGAGGGCTTGGTATTGGCTTTGTTGCCACAGACAATGGCAGTAATGTATTGAAGGCCATGGAACTTGGTTCCTATTTCAGGGTTCCGTGTTTGGCACACTGCATAAACATTATAGTGTAAGACTTTCTGAAAAAAGAACCCATAGTAAGCAATTTACTGGCCATCTGCCGAAGAATATGCACTCATTTCAGCCATTCTTTTAAAGCTCGGAAGCAGCTGAGGATCATCCAACGTGAACTTAGGATGCCAGTCAAGGCACTCATCCAGGAGGTGGCAACACGTTGGAACTCAACGTATTACATGCTTGATCGTCTGTACGAACAGCACAGGTCACTCAATGAATATGTCTGGTACAGAAGCAGTGATGCTAGTGTTAAAGGCATGACCCTTCAGAGGGAGCAATGGACCCTAATTCAATGCCTGACTGAGATGCTGTCTCCTTTTGAGGTCTTCACACGTGAAGTCAGCAAGGAGGACTGTACATTGGGCCAAGCTATCCCATTGTTGCAAATGCTAGAGCATGACCTGAATAATGTGTCTGAATCCTACAAAGGTGTAGAGGACAGAAGGCAAGCCCATGACTTGGTGGAGAGCTTATCCAGGCGCTTATCAGAAAATGTAAGGATACAAAATAAAATTTTGTCACAAGAACATTACATTTGTGCCACAATTCTGGATCCACGTGCAAAATTAGGACTATTCCTTTCTTTTTCCGACAATGATGTTGCCCGCTACAAAAGTTGTATAGCTGAAGCAGCCATCAAGTTTGAAAACGAAGGGCTGCTAATTAAATGCCCGCCACATCAACCCACAACAAGTACTGATACTGAAGCAGGCCATGCAGAATCAAGTGCAACTTTGTCGGCTGAGGGCAGTGCGGTTGGCTCACAATCGCAACACTCACCATCACCATCGACTACAAAAACAATAACTGGATCATTCGGCCGAGTACAATCATTATCAGATTGTTATGTAAAGATGGGCCTTAAGCACAGTGCTGATGCACAGAAAAAACAGCACAAAAGCTTACCAGCAGCAACCCTGAACATTGAGCGGATGGTCCAGGCCTATCTGGACGACCCAACAGAGGTGTACGTTGATCAAAACCCAGTGCAGTATTGGTATAGGAAAAGGTCTGATTGGCCACAGCTCAGCAGGCTGGCGATAAGCTATCTGGCTTGCCCTGTCGCAAGTGTCTCTTCCGAACGTGTTTTCAGTGCTGCTGGTTCCATTGTAACCTTGAGAAGGACCAGTCTATCTCCCAAAAACGTGGAGAGGTTAACAATGATCAAAATGAATCAGCACTTCATACCACCGAATTACACAATGCATGAATCAACAGAGGAAGATGAGGACAGCGGCTCAGGTGACGGAAGTATTGTGTCAGATGATTACCTACTACTGGAAGATCCCCCAGAGTTTGAGGACGAGCTATACTTCCCTGACAATTAGGCTCGCACTTACTGTCTTCCTCCCTTTTTCCCCCCTTTGTTTGTGTCTGTCGTTCCGGTTATAAACTTGTGAATCGCAACAAATGCATTATCACCGTCTTCTACTCTTCTAATTTAAGATACAAGTTTCAGGTGTCTGCCATTTGACACTACAGTCATCAGAATCCAGCTCCTCCGCTCGATCATACTGCATCTCCTGGTCAATTCCATTTCCCTCATGAATGATGATTGGATGATGGTAACAACAAATTCAAACTTTCCTCGTCATTCCAAAACAAGTGGACCATGAATCTGATGACTTCTATAGCTATCCTCCTTCAGAGCCGAGAGAGACTGGCCATTAACTGAAAATAAGATGCAACAGGTAATGATTGATGCCATGCATTGGCCGCAGAATGGCAGACTGAATGATGTAGATTTTGTTGTGTGTGTTGCGCATGAATTGATGTAATTGTGCACTGCCACTAATCAACTTTCTACAGAACACACTAATTTTCCCCTTCTTGCAAACAAGAAATGTGTACTTCTCCTGCATCTTGGTGATACATTGCTTTTAATTCAATACAGGAAGGGGACTCACTCAATCTGCGCAATGCAAATGACTGTGACTTAACAGCACCGTCCATCATGATGATGGCGAAAGAGACGGCCTGCATCGTTAACGAGATGAGATGCAACAGGTAATGATTGATGCCATGCATTGGCCGCAGAATGGCAGACTGAATGATGTAGATTTTGTTGTGTGTGTTGCGCATGAATTGATGTAATTGTGCACTGCCACTAATCAACTTTCTACAGAACACACTAATTTTCCCCTTCTTGCAAACAAGAAATGTGTACTTCTCCTGCATCTTGGTGATACATTGCTTTTAATTCAATACAGGAAGGGGACTCACTCAATCTGGGCAATGCAAATGACTGTGACTTAACAGCACCGTCCATCATGATGATGGCGAAAGAGACGGCCCGTTAACTTAAGATGAGAAGGAACAGGTAATGAATGATGACAATTAATGGCATGCATTGGACACCTGACTCTGAGCTATTGGTCTTTGTGTTTGCGTTGTTTGTTGTGCACAAAGTGATGTCAAAGTGTACTAGTAGTAATCTATCTTTCTGTACACAATAAAGAATGACTCAAGTCAGTAATATTTATTTTTCTACTCTGGGTGATTCATAAAAATTATACTTGTACTGCAGGCCGATCTTCAGTCAGTAAAAGTATCAGAGATGATGATGAAGTCAGGAGGAGGATGTTTCAGGAGTGGCATAAAACGGAAAAGCCTAAAGGTAAACACGTCAACAACAACCACAGCAGACCCAAATGTCTGTGTAGAAGTTGAATAGAGTGTAGCGGTGGGATGACTGCAGTGCATTGATTTTACTAACTTTAACTGTAAAATGCTATGTTTGGAATGGATAATGTGCTTTGCGTTTGTCCAACTCTTTGAGAGAAAAAAAAGGACTCTAAAGTGTTAACGTAGGATGTGCTAATGGTAAGCACTGTGGGCCTGATCTCTCCTGTTACTGTTGAAGGTCAATGCTGGAAACAGACTAGAGTAGAGATGATGCAGATGCATACATGCCACCTCGGAAAGTGTTCTTGTTGCACTACACCATCACTTGTGCATTTGTTTTCACTTTCTTTCTCAATATCCCCTTTGGTTTTCAATTTAAAATTACAGGCCGGGCCTTGGCCAAAACTTTGTAAAACATTACAATGCATATTAATTACCTTACCAATCAATCACCTTTTTTTTCCAGCCGGGCAGTGGCGAGTGGCGAGGCGACACACCCAAGATTGATGGACGAGAGGAGCAAGAGGAATGCCGAGATGCAAAAAACCAGTCCACATTTTTGACCAGGATAAGACAGTAACAGTATCCACTTTTAACTTCTTTTAAATAATTTGATTAATATCTTGTATACAATCTTTACAACAGTGTGTTCTTGGAGTTGTTATTATCAATCATCATTACGTTTGCTCTGTGTTTACGATTCTTCACTACCAATATTTAAAATTTCTATTTGCTATCTGTTAAAGTATTAAGGCCGGAACAGAACAAGAAACAGAAGTGTATGTAATCCGGGTCTCATCATCATGCATGCATTGCCTTTTTCTCCCTTAACATATGGAATGGATATGGTATGGTAGTCTTCAATGATTGTCGTTTGTTTGTCTATGTATGCATACTGTTTTTCTATGTCAAACCTTTCCCAAAATCCCCCTTCCCATCCATTCAACAAACCCTAACCCTCTTCCCCCGGGCTGTGTGACTTATTGTCGAGGTGTAACTAAATTAAATGTACACCAATACTTAATCACACACTTGCTGGGGCGGATGTGGTGAAAGCAACACTACTTCAATTTCAATGCAGAGCGATGATCTTCTTCTGCTTGCCCACCCATGAGTAGGTTATTTCAGAGGTTATTTTATTTAACAAAGGAACATATACCTCAGCATGAATTGCCGGCATTGATTGGATTTGTTTGTTGTCATTCCTCATATACAGCACTAACTGTTAGACTGTAGGCATAGTCAAGTGACTCGAGTCGACAAAACTATAGTTTGTAACTCTGTCTAGTAGGCTATCCTCATAATAACCACCATTCAGTTTTTTTGTCAAATATTTGAGCATATAATTGTTGCTCGGTAAATTCTGTGATGTACTTCATTCAACTACTCCTCTAACAGTCTCTCAAAGGCGATTGACTATCTCCTTTTCTTTTTTTGGAAATGCTGCCACCCTGCCAGTGTATACTACTACTACTATACTACCACCACCCCAATCATGGCATGTATGAAAAAGGAAACCATCTTCACCATGCAGCCAGTGCTGTGCCACAGTTGGACATAAACATCAAGCACCGGTAAGAGAGAAGTTTGGGGGAGGCAGAATTAATAATGGACATATTGTCAATGATTTCATTTTCAAACACCACTCCAAAGAATGCATAGACTAGAGGACAGACTGAAAGTACTAGAAGGACCAGTCAATGAGTGAGGTGTGTCGCATCTATCTGTTTGTGTCTTATACAGTCAGCAAATTATTGAAATCAAACACAGGCTATGGGCGGCCATGCACCAGCAAGTAAACAGTGTGATGTAAAACAGTTACCCCACCTACAAAACATTAACCACATTGCATGTAACATAGAAAAATATATTTAATTTACCCTAACAAATAAACTAAACCCACAAAAGCTGACCCACCCACCTCCCTAACCCCAACCACTGTCCACAGTAGAAAAAAGTCAAACGCCAAACGAGTAAAGAACAGGAATTAAAAAAGGGACTAACTGGTGGGGCGGGACTGGAGGAGGACACGCATCTGGCGCATCTCGTCCTCTAAATGGGCGACGCGGCGTCTAAGGCCGCGGCAGTTGCAGCCACAGTGGGGGGGGCACCGGAGATGACACGGTGGCGGCGGGCAGCCGCCAGGCGGTGGTGCCGTAACGCTGGAGGGCGGTGGCTGGGGCCCGGGGCACTGGAGGAGGCTTCAATAGCTGCTGCAGTCTCCTCCTCCTCCTCGGCTAGGACCACCAGCCGCCGGTATTCATGCTGGATTGCCTCCAGCTTCCGGCGCCGTGCCTTGGCGGCCAACTCCTTCCGGTTGAGTTTCGGAGTTGCTGTGTATCAAAAAGAAAAAAACAAGACAATTGTAAAATATAGTCTTAATAAAACGGTAGGACAAGGTAATTATTTATACACATAGTGGCATGGTAGAGTAGCACTATAAAATAAAGCACAGTAGTACATAACATTTTAAATGGCGCCCGTCCTTCTTCCTTCCACCTGTCTTACACTTTTTAGTTGAACAGTGCACCAGGTGCTCTTCTCCATAAAACTTTCAAAGCGGAGTTCAAATCAGATAGATGAGGCCATTGGTTACTCAATACTCCGGCTCCTAGTCCTATACCAATTAAAGGGAATTCTAGTCTTCTAGTTCACTCTTCAAACGTCCCCAAGAACTCATACTTACTTACGACATCGGATAGCGGGCGGACTTTGGCCACTCGCCATCAGACTGCTAAAAAGGGTGGGGGTCCCGTGGGGACAATTAATTAGGATGATGCGCCCGGCACAGTGGCGGGCGCACCCTGTTTTTTTTAATTTAAATTCTGGTTGGCTTTGCTGAAAGCAATGCTAAAATGTTGTGCTGCTTTTCCAAGCACAACATGATGGGCCCCGCACGGAGCCTGTCACGTTTTGCTTTGAAAGTCGGGGGGGTACCATAGCATCGGTAGGTGCCCTCCATGGGGGCCCCCAAGCATACTCTGCAATGTGTGCATGCCTTTCCGTGGTGGACGGCAATGCCGCCACGCAAAGGCATTCCAAAATGCAGATTATATGGCTGGCGGTGTGGTGAGAGAGACACCACCGCCATATTGAACCCTTTTCCGCCTGGACATGTCTGAATATTTTCTACAGGGATGGCGGGAGGTTTGCCCCTGCGGTGACGGCAGTGAATTCCAGCCGGCCCGGCGGGGGCAATACGCCCACCATCCTAATGGGGGCCCTAAGTCACAACTGTACAGTATACATATACATACAGTACACCCTTGCAGTGAGTGTGCTGTCAAGTTCAACAATAGTTAAAGATTATGAATCTAACTTACCACCGCCTGCCACTGGTGCTGCCACTCTCCCTACCGCTCCGTTGCTGTCTGCAACTGCCGCATCCTCGCCCTCGGCGTCGCCTTCGCTGGCCCCAGCAATGGTGGTCGGTAGTGCGCCTAGAAAACATTACACATTTATTAGGCGTCATATACACCTCCCCCCTATTGATCAGTAGCAAGGTTGAAAAATGAGTTAATACTAACATACATCACTAGTACAAATCAGGTAGTAGTAGAGTAGACACTAATAGTTATATGATCATTGTAGCCTTTGCTTGATTAGCCCTAGCCATGCACATGTGACGTTACCTTTACCTTGCAGCTTCTTAAGACACCTTTGAGCCCACATGACCTGCCTCACACTGCTACTGTCTAGTCTACGCGCGGCGTACAAGCGGTCAACAAACATTAACAAGCCACTTTTTTAGGAAGAACTGGTGTACTACTGTTACTGTTAGTCCATATTGCTTATCCATAGATGCTACACTTTTTGGCACGGCTGAGAAATGCTTGCAAGTTGCAATATACTAACGCACACCATTTCTTTTTTCGCATTACAGGCGCAAGATTCCCTTCTACGAACCAGAGCTTCTGAACGATGCACCAACTACCAGTACTAGGTTCTTCTGAGGTGAGGGGTCCATTCACTCACATCTTCATTTATAAATGTATATAAACTAAATTGCTATGGGATGGTGGTGCTGCCTTCCACCACTGTTCAGTTATCATGATTTAATTCCCAACTGTATAAGTGTAACAATGTATATTGTTTTAATGTTATTGATTTGCCGGTTGGTGCTGCTAAGAAAACAGTGTACAGACCTTCTCAAATTGAAATAAACATTTTAAACTTACATAGACTTCGTGGTATTTGGTGTGGAGTGGACTAAGTTACATGAGTGAGCAAATTAAAGTAAGGGTGTGCATGTGAATTGCTTCCACGACAGAGGTTGGGTGTGTTATGTTCTGGGTTGTCTACTTGTTGGGTATCTTGGGGGGAGGGTTCCGAGACCTAATAGGTATGACAAGACAGTACTATAGTCAAGCAGTGGAATTGTGGTGGGTGCGGAATTTCTGATTGAGGTGTGCAAGGAAGGTCCAACCTACCATCACCAACATCCTATTTTCTGGTGCAAATGTATGTGCAAGATCCCTACAACAGTGGTATGTCCTATAGGGTATCATATCAAAATATTAAGAAATCTGGTAGGGCTGTTGCTGTGAATTTTCAAAGCCTCAACATCAATAAGAGTAAAAGTAGTACAAGACAACGACCCAACGGATTGTACGAGCTACTGGTGAATATGAGTTTTATATTACAACCTTTCACAAAGAGTGGCACTGGCCAACTGGGCAAGACTAGCTACTACAGTACAGACAGATTGATAGGATGTAGTAGTACTCAGAGTCATCATAGCAGAGGCAGGGATAAGATTTTTGAAACCGTACAGATCGAAGGATAATTGGTGGTAAACAAATAGCATTTGGAAACACACTATAGTTCGGGAGAAATGGGGCAGTAAAAGTTATGGAATAAGAAATATTATTAAAAACAAGAAGACTTACTGGGGCCAGCAGAGGAGCCCTCAGCGGTGTCCTCCTGGTGGTGTTCCTGTCCCGCCGACTGCCCAGTCCCTGTCGGTCTGCCCCTGGGTGCTGATGGACAGGAAAGATATAAGAAAGAGACAAACATTGATGGATGGTGTCAAACAAATACAATATTTTTCAATAACGGTCAAAAAACACTTATGTAAACAACAATTGCAATAACTACATTGACCGATCTCATCTGGTCAACATGTAATATCGGGGGATTCGCAGTTCGACTACTTAAGTTACTATTTATCAACAGTGATCCAGTCTTCCATTCTGATTAAAGAAAACTAAGTTACAACTAAGCCTAAGTAGTAGTACAACGTACCACCCAACCTAGCCCACCTATTCCAGGCATGCCAATTGTACATTAAGTATGCATTTCCACTGTATTCCTCAACAATGCGTATGGTCCAATCATGGAGGACACATGAACATGACTACATTTTTTGTATACACCAAATTTTGGTTTGATTGATGCTGATCTGCTACTGCTAAGTAACTGCTAAGCCTACCTCCACTCATTGAACAAACTAGAAAAGGTTCTAAAGACTGCCGTACTAGCAGCACGTCACGTAACTGAGTGAGGGGGGGCATCACGCATACCACTAACCAATTAGAAGGTCCTTACAAAGTACCTAAACCTAAGTATCAATCCGCCCCTATCTATTAGTGACAGGACAAAGTAAGGAGTGGACGTGAGTCACTGTAGCATTACGTAACTTAATTTCTCTAAAATAAACTCGTAAAGAATGAATGAAACATTATTTATATTGCGCAGCTATGCCCAATGGGCGTCAAGGCGCCTAATCCAAATAAAGACTGTGAGCGAAAAGAAACAGAGCCTACTGGTAAGCATTGATAAAGAGCCAAGTTTTCAATGACTTCCTAAAGAGGTCAAGGGAGGGCAGTGTTTTGATTTCCAGGGGGAGTGAATTCCACATCAGAGGAGCCAGTATGGAAAAAGCTTTGCTCCCCCATCTAGCCTTCTTGGCTCTGGGAATTACCAGTTGATTAAGCTCACTGGATCGGAGACATCTACTCGGAACGTATCTAGAGAGAAGTGATCCAAGGGCATCAGCCGGGCCTGCAGTTAAAGCCTTATATGTAAGGCAGAGGAGTTTAAAAGTGATCCTTGAGGGGATGGGGAGCCAGTGGAGGTTCTTCCTCGCTAAGATCATCGAGGCCAGCCAGGGCAAAGCGAGAGCAAACCGCGCTGCCGCGTTTTGTATGACCTGCAAACGCTGAAGCAGGCCCTTGTTGGCCCCGGCGTACACTGAGTTGCAGTAATCAAGCCTTGAGCCAACAAGGGCGATCACCACCTGTTTCCGTGCCTGAGGGGACAAGTAGTGTACGATTCTTTTCAAGGTCTTGATGACTCCCCAACAGGTAGCCACCGTTCTGTTGACCTGAAGCTCCATGGAGAGCTGGGTGTCGAAGATGACGCCTAGGTTCCTGGCAGATTGTGTTGGTGTTGGGCAGCTACCTAAAGAAGGAGGCCACCAATCATCTGACCATATGCCCTGGTCCTTGCCAAAGACCAGGACCTCTGTCTTGTCCCCGTTCAACTTTAGGGAGTTGGCAATCATCCACTCTGCAACAAGTTGCATGCAGGCCCTAAAGTTAGAAGCGGTTTCACCCACAGAGTGAGTCAGGGATACCATAATCTGCGTGTCGTCGGCATACGACACTACCTCCATCCCCTGAGATCTTACTAGTCTTGCAAGTGGGGCCACGTAGATGTTAAACAGGGTCGGACTCAATGCCGACCCCTGTGGCACCCCACATTGCAAAGACTTAGCGGGGGAGAGGTATTCACCTAGCATGACACGCTGCTCTCGTTGTTGAAGAAAGGAGCTCAGGAGACTGAGTGCCGGTCCTTCTACCCCTGCCTCCCTTAACCTAGTTGTTAAAGTAAGGGGAGACAGGGTGTCAAATGCTGCTGAAAGATCCAGCAGCACCAGTACGGTGGTTAGACCCAAATCCACTTTTCTGCGGATGTTGTCCATGACTTTCGTCAAAGCAGACTCCGTGCTATGCAGCTTTCTAAAGCCATGTTGGGACCCGTCCAAGAAACCAGAGGTATCGAGGAAGTTTGAAAGATGGAAATTCAAATGGGTCTCCAACATCTTAGCAGGGGCCGGCAGCAGAGAGATGGGTCTAAAGTTCTTCAGTACTCCAGGGTCCAAGGTGGTCTTTTTCAGCAGCGGCTTCACGATGGCTTTCTTCCAAAGTGACGGGAAGATGCCATGTTCCAATGCTCCATTCATGACTTCCAGCATCGAAGGAAGAATGATCTCTCTGCAGTTCTTCAGTACTTTCAGAGGAACTGGATCGAGTGGAGATGACGATTTAGTTTTGTCCAACAGGCTATTAAGATCCTCTAGCGAAAGGGCAGGGAAATGATCAAGGGAGTGAGAGGATTCTTTAGTCCAAGCTTCCAGATGTTTAATTTGGGAGAAATCCTCGGCATTAAGCGAGTTCCCCTGCGACTTTAGAGCTATGTAGATATCATCTATCTTTTTGTAGAAAAAGTCTGATATATCATTGCATAGCTCCTGGGAAGCTACTACAGGATCGGGGGCCTGGAGAGAGCACAAAGAGTCCACTATTTTGAAAAGCTCTTTGGAGGATGTTAAAGAACAGGTTAAATTGGAAAAATAATCCTGTTTTTCCTTAATGACTCTCTTTTTGTACTCACGTAGTAGGCTCTTATAGCCTTCTCTATCCTTGAGATCCCAGGATTTACGCCACCTACGTTCCTTCTGTCTGCAAGTTTGTCTGAGAAGCCTCAGATCGACGGAAAACCAGGGGGCAGTTGGCTTCTGTCTAGCTGCAGCTTTCAGGGAAGGAGGAGCTAGTTCGTCAGCGGCTCTGGTGATGGCATCAGCAAGTTCTTGGGCCGACTCATCCACCTTCCGCTGAGTTGAAATATGGGCATTGAGAATAAAAGGGGCTACAGCCTCCTTAGTAAAATTTTTGAAGCTCCTTTTGAATTGTTTTTTACCAGAGCCCACAATGGCAACGGGGCAGGGAATGTCTAGAAACAGCGGGACTGCTAAATGGTCAGACCAGGTGATCGGGACCGGTGTCCCAACCCCTAATCTAGGGTCGTTGGAAAAGATCCCGTCAAGGATATGCCCCGCCTTATGAGTCGGGTGGAGAACTCGTTGTACAAAGTCACATGCCTCCAGAGAATTAAGCAGAGAGCAGGTCTCTTTCGAAGTAACATCCTCTAGGTGAAAATTAATGTCGCCCAGAATAGTGAGATGGGGTCTACCAAAATAAGGTTCCAAAATTCTAAAACGTTCTGAGCAAAAATTAGCTCTAGACCCAGGGGGCCTATAAAGTAGTATGCCAGAAAAGGAGCTCACCGGGGTATGCACAATACAAAAGTATAGCGCCTCAAAAGGATCCGTAGAGATCGATAAGGGTTTTATGGTACATGTGAGAGTAGATTTAAAAAGAATGGCTATTCCACCCCCTCTACAGCGTTCTCTGTCTAACCTTAGAAAAGTGTATCCTTCAGGAATGGCCAGAAGCAGATCATGGCCAGAAGACTCAGTAGCCCACGTTTCTGTAACAAAGATCCAGTCAGGGTTCCTTGAACTAACAAAATCGTGAAATTCAATCCCATGTTTGATCAATGAGCGCGCATTGATCAAAAATCCCTGTTTGGATTGGGAGGTATGACTGGCCGGCAAAGAAGAGATTGAATAAGTGCGGGCCTGAGTAGGACCGGCAAAAGGAACGTTGCACGAGGGACACAGGTGGGCGCGACACAATACCTCGGGTCCGAGCTGATGATGGCAGCAGAGCGCAGGGGGTCTAAGGGACAAAAGGGTGCCATATAGGTCCCCCCGGGAGGAAGGCGCGTCAATGCCTGGGGACCCAGGGTCCAGCCTGTCCTGCAGCGCGTCCTCAGCGCGGACGGGCGCAGACGGGCTTGCCTTTGGCGCGCCTTCGGCGCGCCGCCGGCGCGCCCGCTGCGCCCGCCCGCTGCGCGGACGTGCGGAGCAGATGTTTTTATCCATTGGTGAGTGAGGAGGGTAGGAGGGACGATGGACTGCACCGTCTCCCTTCCCTTCCCAAGATGGCGGCTCCGGTGGGTGGGGGGGAGTGCCCAGCGTCACTCACAGCTGAGCTGCGCTGTCCTGTTTGACTGCTGCCTGGAGGGAAGTAATCTCACCCCAGGTAAGAACAAAGATAAAAACAAGCTATTTAAGATATATACAATTTTTTAAAATGGATCAGTTCTTACAATTTTTAGATGCTGAAGGCAGCGTTCGTAGTGGCAAAAGTATCTGTGCAATTCATCTCAATTAAAAATAACACAGAAAGATAGCAGCGCAAGCGAGCGCTAAGAGCCCCGGCTTTCCGCCTCAAGGCGAGTGATTAGCACAAAATAACAAGCAATGCCGGTTTGTAAGTTGGGCGTCTCTTAAGTACTATGGGAGGGCGGGAGGGACGATGGACTGCACCGTCTCCCTTCCCTTCCCAAGATGGCGGCTCCGGTGGGTGGGGGGGAGTGCCCAGCGTCACTCACAGCTGAGCTGCGCTGTCCTGTTTGACTGCTGCCTGGAGGGAAGTAATCTCACCCCAGGTAAGAACAAAGATAAAAACGAGCTATTTAAGATATATACAATTTTTTAAAATGGATCAGTTCTTACAATTTTTAGATGCTGAAGGCAGCGTTCGTAGTGGCAAAAGTATCTGTGCAATTCATCTCAATTAAAAATAACACAGAAAGATAGCAGCGCAAGCGAGCGCTAAGAGCCCCGGCTTTCCGCCTCAAGGCGAGTGATTAGCACAAAATAACAAGCAATGAATCACGCTAAGCAAGCGCAAACGCAAAGCTGCAAACAAGTAAGATTAGTAGAAGCGCAGAAGAGCACCTGTGTCATAATTACAGAAGACTTTTAAACGTTTTTAACCTGGAATGTATTGTAAGCAGCAACATTCTAGCTGGTTGGAAGGAAAAAAAGATATTCGCAATATATAACATAGAGCAGAAGAACAGACACAAAGTTGTAATAATTAAATAGGTACTCACCAAGCCCCGGGACCTCCACTCCTAGCAGGTCCAGCAGGTCCTGTTCACGGTCCAGGATGTCGGACCACCGGTGCGTCAGCTGTGCCTGGGTGCGCCGGACCCCAGAGATGCGCGACACTGCCCGGCGCACCTTCCCCCACCGCTGCCGACGCTCCCGGAGGCCGTACCCCGACCCAGGCCTGCCACCTGCTGCCAGGGTTGAGGGGAGGTTGCGCTGCACAAAGAAAATGAGTACAGCCAACTCCACCTCCCCAAATAAGGCCCGTGCCTGCACCCCTTGTGGGCGCCGCCTTCCACATGGAAGGCGGTCGCGGCTCTGGCTGCGGCGAGCCCTACCCTTTGACATGGTTCTGGGGATGAGAGACGGGGTGGGAAAGAAAAGGTAATAAAATTTAAAAAGTAAGTAAAGGAAATAAATAGGCAATAGAAAGAGTGAAAAAGTAGCTAAAAAACAAAAAAAAAGTAGACAAAAACCAAAAATATAGAAGCAGGAAAATAGTTAGAGAAATAATAAGTAATAAAGATCCCAAAAAAGTGGCTATAAACAAAGGATTGAAAAGATTTAGGGAGGATTGAAAATCAGGCCCCAGAACCATGCAATAGAGTGAAAAACAAGATGGCCGCGCCCATTGCGACCACGTGCGCAAGTTCGCGCGATATTTTCTCCCCGAGCAAGCAAAAACCAACGCGATCAAGTAAAAGCGGTCGTGAACAGGAAATATCGACCGCGAATAGGCGCGAACATGCATTGTGCGACCCGGAACAGGAACTAAGCATCGCGAGAGGGCGGGACAAGTGAAAACAAGATGGCCACGCCCGTGAGCAACCGCATGGGTAAGTTGGCGACCCGTGATCATGCAAAAACTACCGCGAACAGGCGGCAAAAAACTTCCGCGTCTTCGCGATATTTCCGGCGTGTTTGCGGAGATTTTCTGCATTTTCGCGATAATTTGCGGAAGTTAATTTCGCAAATTCCGCCCACCCCTACTCGTGAGTCACGTGCAGGTTGATGCTTATAATAGCCACAGCTACATTTCTCTCAAAAATGTATTATTATTTTATGCATGGTTATGGCAAATGTTTCTACAGCACTTTAACTTATTTCTGTTTCGTTCGATATTTAGTTTATCATTTTTACCACAAATTTCGTTGGGTGATATTTTTTCATTATGTTTGCTTTGTTATTGGATACTCACCATCTTTAACAATTGATTTTACTGCTACATTTGTACCTGTCATTGTTTTTACAATACTTGTGAGTGTCATATTTCCTTAGAATGGTTGCTGGTCGTTATGGTTTATTTTCAACCACTATTGGATTGTTTGTCAGTTTTTGCTTCATTGTTTGTAGTATAAATTTCTCTTTTACCTAAACCTGTGGTGTGATTTGCAGCTTTTTATTCTATGCTGCATTATAATAATATTTGGACTTCTATGCCAAATGCTTACAGGCACTTTCTCTGAATATTTACTGATTGCTCAGGCCAAGATAACAAAGCTGACTCAAGGTGATTCTAATCGAAAGTAATTACCACTGAGGACTGGAGTACAGAGCATGCTCAAATTGCTACCAATACTAGAAAAAGCTGAAGGCATATTCATCTTTACAAGCTTAGCTTTCAGATTTTTTTAATTGCATCAATTTTAGTGCAGTGCACAGGAGCTACAATCACAACGTAGGAATAACAGTTTCTTCTGGCTGCAAGATTTGAACTGACAAATATATAGTAGATATACAGATGTAGAGGGGCAAATTGTCTAATCTTTCAAATACCGCAGGGCAGCAAGCAAAGTTGCTGTGCTGCATTGCATGAAAGAGAGAGAGCAAATATGCTCCATATTTACAAAGATATGGAGAATCTTTGCTCTCTCCTTCTGCTGGTGCACTGTGTGCTGCCTAGTGCCAGCACAGGTACCCTTACACAAGAGTGCAAGGGTGCTTGCATTACAAGCAGGATTATGTTTTGTACAGGATGGGGCGCCTTCCTGAACATGAACAATTCTTAGAGGTATTTTGCTATTTCTATGTGTGCTGCAGAATGCATCACAGGTGGAAAGGGGAAATAATGAGGAGAAATGAAGGTATTTCTCCTTGTTACGCTTCACTAGGCAAGCCACAGCATTTTGGCACTTGCCCAGGTTTACTAGATTTTGTAAATCTGTGAATGTGCCAAAATCCATAGGTGGGTGCATGGGAACACCCTTGCTTAACCCATGGAACACTTTAATGCTTGAAGTGTAACGTAACGCATCACATGCGGATTCATTGCTTTACTCTGCTTTACAAGTGATGCAAGGCAGCGCATATTGGCCCTTGTATGGCTTTGCAACTTTTACTGAAGCCTTTGCATTGGTCTTGTGTCACCTTGCTCAATGCAAGGACAACACAAAGGCTTTATAAATCTGGGACACAGTGTGCAGTATACTATCTACTACAATTGGCGTGGGTGGAGCGTGGCCATAGCTCATAAGAGGTGAAGCCTGGGTAAAGTCATTGTAACATGCAGTTTTTTAGGTAAACAGTAAATGCATACAGTATATTCCGGATGTCAATTACAGCTCTGAATGCTGCCAATAAAACTATGAATGCAAAGTTGTTAGTACAAGTTTTCTAAATAACCTGTGTGGTTGTTCCACATTTACCTTTACATTTTAATGGAATGGCATACACCCTATTAATCTTACCTGACATGGACAATTGTGCAGCCCCACATGCATGTACATAAAGGGATGTTTCAATTTTTGTAGTGCTCACAATGTAAAATAGCTGCCTTTCCAAATTGCAGCTAAAAAGTGCACTTCTGCTAGTGAATACATCTAAGTATTCAAACTTTCTTGCTGCTCTAAAAATATTTTCATATATTCTAATGTTTATTCACACAATTTAAAAGATGTAAACTTATAAAACTAACAAATATACTGCACCAATGTTTCCATTGTTATCTTTTCTCTAATTGCAATAGTTAACAAAAAGAGGTGCTGTATGAAAATGTGATGATGCCAAAACAGAATGTTTTCCTGCTTACCCAATGAAGAGCCCCATGTACTATTCCTTTTTGTAAATCATAGATGTGCAATTCGGTAACGACTGGTTTGTGAATGGAAATTCTACTTGCACTGCAACCTATGTACTAATAGGTCTCATAAAAATTGTCCATATGTATGGGGTTGCAAAATGATCTGCTTAAGAAATATTAATTAGGCAGGTCTCTATTTGCAACCCAGAGTGACTGGCTGTAAAAACAGGGGCAGAGGCCTGCAAGGGTCAACAGACCCTTATCCTTGAATTTGCTTTCCCAAAGTATATTTTTTTCTTCCAAAAGAATCCCGAGTCCATTAAAGAGACAGGAATTCAGTACTTAGTTTAAGCTGGTTTTAGGCTAAATGGCCAACAAGGGAATCATTCACAAGAGGTAATCATTAGTGAAATATTTTAAATGTCCCAGAAGGTGACAACTCGAAATCATATGAAAAATAACATTGATACACATAAAATGAAATAGATATATAAGAAAACAGGTGCATGTGAAAAATTATCTTGCATCATAAGAATACTTTGTAATGTGACTCAGATAATAGAAAAAGTACAAAGAGTACATAATATTCGAAACAATCATACAAAGACCACATCTAGGAATAATTAAACATGATGTAGACCATGAAGCCATGTATGATAAAGTCCACTCTCATTTGAGGTAATCAGGATCAGTCCTACACAAAGAAACTTTTTTATAGAGCAATTAATTCAAGGGCATAGATCCACAAGGAAAGTTTAAGAAGAAGTGGAAGTACATTGACGTTTTGGTCTTTGATGTCCCCAGTATATGACACCATTGCTAGTGCCCATTGATAGGCCTGGGCAAAAATTTCGTTCCGTTCGCGGAAATTGCGATAATTTGACATTTTTGCGTTCCGCGGAGAGCGCGAAAATGTCAAAAATTCCGGTTTCCGCAGCTTGGCGATAATTTGTTTCTTGCTCGCGCTGTAAAATAATACATTCTTGCGCGCGCGCGATCGCCTTACCTGAATCCCTGCGTTCGCCGACAAGTTTTCTTGATCCGGTCGCGTTCTCCATGAGATGTTGTATTCTTTTTAGCCATTTGCGCTGTCTCGCGACAGTTCGCGCCCGCAGTGACGTCATGCGTCGCGCGATCACGTCTTTCTTCTCGCGATCATGCACCGCGAGAACAACTCAAAACAAGATGGCCGCGCCCGCAAGCAACCACATGGGTAAGTTGGCGACCCGCAACCATGCAGAAAATCTTGCGAACATGCCGGAAAAAAACTTCCGCATCTTCGCGATATTTCTGCTTGTTTGCGATAATTTTAAACATTCTCGCGATAATTTGCGAAGGTTAATTCCGCAAATTCCGCCCACCCCTAGTGCCCAAACTTTGAGGGACCAATTGATGACCAGTGCAAATCCAAAGCACCTACAACAAAGGCCTCCTATTTTTGGTGTTCCCCCGTCCTCAGGCCAATGAATCTTGGCCACCATTTTAGAATGAAGCTATAATCAAATGCATTTCAAATATAATAATCGACTTTCAGTATTTGTAAATGTAGTCAATGATGAGATGTTTGAGTAACTGTTAAAGGGTTTTATTTTCTAATTAAAGTTTTAGATTTTTTTGATTGTTTATTCATTGGTCAAATATCAATCAAGTTACGGAATTGATAATAGAAAGATATAGTTAGTGCAAATCATAATGAAATAATATTCCGTTTAGTGTGCTCCATAAAGGAAATTATGTCAGTGAGAACCCATGAAGAGCTCAAAAATAAAGGAAAAAGTAAGATTAGTATGAAGCTAAAAATCAATAATTAATAATTGCAGAATTTCCCATACAGAGAAATAAAGCAAATAACCCTTGGCAAATGTCAAAAGGACTCTGCCTGTCATTTCCGCTCTGATGCTCCCTCCCCAGTTGAATCTCTGCAGCTCTAAATCTGATCTACCTTCCCTCTCCTGACTCTCAAAATATTGTCTGCTCTCAGCTCTCTGCTCCCAATCTTCATCCCTCTCCTCTGTCCATCTGCTGTCATCTCTTCCTTCACTAAATCTGAACTCCTAAAACTAGAACACACTTTTCAAAGCAGTAATTCAAAGTTGCAAAAGATAAGGTCTATTCTCGCCTCCATCCAATGGAAATTCAGCATTCTCCAAAGGCAGATTTCTCTTTTTCAGTTCCTGCACACCATCGGAGCTGGCTATCTTATTTGTGGCAACAATAAATCTCTACCACTGCACATTTTCTCTACAGCTCAAATATTATTTAAAATGACTTCAATTCCTAACCTTCTTATAAAGCAACTGTTATTTGAACTAAACACATGAAATTAGTTGCAAGAAAAAAATATTTAAGCAAGAAATTCATTTATTAGAAAAATAAATTGTTCAAAGATGAATTTTGTTTAACATGTGTATGTTCTCAGGTAGTTAATTGTTAATGGTGTTCTGTGTCAGCAAATGAAAGACAACATTTTCCCCTATGCTATCTTGAAGGTTAAGCTGAGGTCAGCCCTAGGTTAAGCTGAGGTCAGCCCTTCGAGCAAGCTGCATTTCTGCAAACCATAATTTCAGTTAACTATCACTCACTGTGTTCTGCACAATTAAATGTTGTTTTAATTTAATACAAACTGCATGTTACTTCTGCACACATGCCTAATAATTATTGTAAGCAAACAGACACAAACTAAACAAGTCACATCAAAGTCAAACTATAAATTATATTTGTGCATGTTTCAACAATCTAAAGAACAGTATTTAATAAAGGAAAAGCGTCTAGTTAAAGGCACAACACATCTGCGTGTCATGTTTGAAAATGCATTTTTCGTGTCTAAACCCAAGGCTCATTGTCATTAGTAGTGTTTAATTTTATAGGAAATTATAGGCATCCACACCATCCTCAGGACAGTTTGGGTTAGGGTTACCAGTTGTTGACCCTTCCTAATCAAATTACTAATGAAGAGATAATATGAATTACTAAATTGAAAAGTACACCTTTAAAATAAAGTGCTGATTACATGGCAGCAGTCAACATAAAAGAATGAAAAAAAAGAGTTTTTCTTTCACTATAAAACTAATGCTATGGTCCCTGCAATCCACATTCTTCCTAAAATACCTATACAAATCCCATAAAATCCCATATTGTTTCAGGATGTAACTCCATTCTCGAATCCTTAGCTCAATACATAGGGGTCTACTATAATGTCGAGCGGATCGCCACTGCCCGCATGGCGGTGGTGATCCGCCCGACATTATCTCCCGCCCGCCTCCCATTTCCCCCCGCCACATTATGATGGTGGGGGTACCGCGGTGGATGGGAAGACCGTCCGCAGCTTTTCCGCCCGGTCGATGCACAAATGCCTTTTTTGCATTGCGGCAGGTGCTGCTGACAGCACTGCCTGCCGCAATGTAAAAAATGCGGGATGCGCCCGCCAGTGTGGCGGGCGCATCCTAATTGTGTATGCAGGACCGCCGCACACATAGCAGACGGTGCCATTTCACGATGTGAAAGTCCGCCCGCCCTCGTACTAGACCCCATAGATTTTTTTTATTAAAACCTTTTGGTAATATTAATCCTATTTATGTACCTGACACTACTTTTGTGATCAATTCATCGAGGGCTTGCCATTTCATTGTAACTCTGATATCTTGGTCACAATGGATATTGATAGTATATATATTAATATTCCTCAAATTGAGGTTTTACAAATAATTCATGACTTAGTTGAAACTATGACCTGTCTCCACCAACCTCCTGCTTTCTTTGTATTTGATTGTGCCCAATTAGTTCCCAGTAGGAACTTTTTTTATCTTTGAAGGCAAATTCTTTGTAACACATGAAAGGTGTGGTTATAGATGCATTTTTGGCAGCAAATATCGCTAACATTTATGTGGCAGATTTTGAAAAAAAATATCTATTCTCCAACTGTTAGACCTGTGAGCCTTAGGGTGGTCTTTCACCAAATGTTTTACCTTCCTCCCTTTATTTTTGCTGATCTCATTTTTTGCTGGTTTTAGGACTCTGCACACTTTACTACTGCTAACCAGTGTTAGAATTCATGTGCTCACACCTTAAAGTATGGATGGTAGCATTGGCTTTTCCCCAGTTGGCATAATGAATTTGCTTGTAAGTCCCTAATAAAGTGATACTACATGTACTCGGTGCCTGGAAATTAAATGCTAATTGTGGGCCTGCAGCACTGATTGTGCCATTCACCTGAGTAGCCCTTTAAACATGATTCAGGTCTGCCATTGCAGCCTGTGTGTAGTTTTAAACTGCTGTTTTGACCTGGCAAAATTATACTCTTGCCAGGCCCAAACCTTCCCTTTTAATACATATAAGTCAGTCAGTCAAGAGATCTTTAGTCTACCATCAACTGGTCATAAAAGCCACAGAATAAATACAAAGTTCATATTCGAATTATAACAAATACAATCGATAAAAACCTAAAATCACTAGAACACGGATATCACAATTAAAACAGACAGCTTTACATCGAATAGGATGTCCTGACTTTCATAGCAGCAATTATAAAGCTAAGTGGTGCCTGGCACATTTCTGGGAAGGCAAGGGATTGTAAAAACCTTAACCCCTCTTTATATGAGGTAAAGTGACTGCAAAAGTGCTGGATTTAAAAATCGAGATCTTATCGGGCCAAAACAGCACAAAGTGTGCAGTGGACAGAATGGAGACAGCATCACATGGAAACTTCGTGCCCAAGGTGACCCTAGAGCCGGCCAAAGGGAAGGCAACTAAATGATGAATCAAATTTATTCTTAAGCTTGTCAGATTAAATCTGTGCTGCTGATCTCCTATCCAAGTTAAATAGCAATCAAGTTGCATAAAATGTATGTTAGCACTTGAGGTGAGAAACTTTTCAATTCTGCTTTCTTCTCTAAAAAAGGCAAAAGCCTCTTTAACCCTCGCTTTTGTCTGAGGGCCTATGCTTTCAGGGAAGTCAGCTTTTGGAACCACAGGTCATTATAAAAGATTCCTGATGATTTACTATAAGATTTAGGTTATTCATAAAATCATTAAAACCCTTTAATAAGCTTTGTAAACCATTCGCAGTTAGCCCCAGGAGAACTGCGTCATCTGCTTACAAAAGAACCAGGACTGTATGAGAGCCGATTCTCATAAGGTCTTTACTACAAGCCCCTAAACAAGTATTGAGGAAGTTAATGAAGAATAAAAATAAAAAAGGTGCCAGAATGCATCCCTGCCTCACTCCTCTCTTCACCCTTATGGGATTTGTGTTATCCCCATTCAATGTATAACGCACTTTGATGGTTCTATCACAATGCATGTGCTTAATCAAATTCAGCAGGGAAGAATTCACACCCGCCTGATCTATTAGGATCCAAAATTTCTTCCTATCAACTAAATTAAAGGCACAGGTAGAGGTCCATAAACGCCATGTGGAGGGCACCTCTCCTTTCCTTGACATACTTCTCCCAGATAAGATTTACATTTAGGGCTTGCTCTACCGTGCCTACACCGGAACGAAAACCATATTGAAAAGGTGAAAAAAAGGAAGTTGAGTCTGCGCAATCCTCCAATTTTACTAGAACAACCCTCCCCAGGATTTTAGCTGTGCTATCTTTTAATGATATTGTACGGTAGCAAGCTGGTGAATTCCGGTCATACGTTTAAAAATTTGAATAATGGTAGCCTCACTCCAGGACTCAATTACATTTCCTCTAACTACTAACCTCAAAAAGTTCTTTAGGTGAGGGGCCCAAAAGTCAATATTATATTTAAGAATATCTACTGGGGCCTCGCTGCACACTGCTGTCTGAATGGCTGCAGTGACAGTTGGAAGAATACTAAGGTGAACTAACCAGCCCTCCTTTATTACCAGAGGGTTAGTCCTCATTATCTTTGCCAATTCCCTCTTTCTCTGGGTTAAAAACTGTAGAGAAGTGGTTAAACCAATTCTGTTCAAGATACATATGTCATCCCTGGGGTAGGCCCTGAAAAGCGCAAAGGTCAGAGTGCACTGTGCTGAAAAAGTAGGATATGTACTTTTAAGTTTCACATTTCCTGATAATTAAAAACTCTTAAATTTGTTTTTCAATGTTGCAAGGCCTGCCTCTCCCACAGGATAACATTTGAGTTGCCTTATTACATTTAATAGGCTGTCATTTCCAGACAGGAACAAGTAACCAATTCATGTTGCATGTCTCTGGAATTGTAATGAAAAATCCTCCCTCATGGTAAAGTCGGATTTATATTATATTGCTGGAAATTCCACTTTTAGTAATTTGGCATTTTCCTACCTTAGCCACTTAGTGCCTGGAGTCTTCCATTGGGTACAGCTGACAGATGCGCTTTTTGTATTCCTCCTAGACAGCCAAACACAATAGAAAGCTTAGCTGTGCCTGGTTGGGCCATCAATGGCAGGATGGGTGGGCAGCACTACTTACTCTAGGCTGTGTTCTGCCTCCATTCAAAGGGTTGCACATCTCCTGTAGTTAGTCTATAGCCAGGGCAGGGAAGGCAGGAAGCATGTGCACTTCAAAGAGAATGTCTAGAAGCTTGTCCCACATTCTAGAGGCAGAGCACCAAGTATTAATATTGGACATCAGACACAACCTCTTAGGTACACATTTGGACCTGTGGATACTCTGCAAGGAAGAAGGACTCCTGCGCTGCTTAAATGACTGCCACTCTGCTGGACTGCTTCCCTGCTATGCAGACCTGCTGCCCACTTGCCCAGGGGTGAAGGAGTAGACCTGCATCTGTTAAACCCAGGATCCCAAAGTGACTCCAAGGGCTAGTTGGCTGGCCTCCTTTCTAGAGTCTCAGGGACAGAAGGCTCCAACAACCTTGAACCTAGCACCTGGACTTTGCCATCTGTGAGTCCTACCCTGCCAAGTGGGGCCACCCCAGTCCTGAACCCTTGGAGGTGGGCCTGAAGGAGTTCTGCCATCCCAAATGTGGCCACATCATAATTGGTACATCTTCTCAGCTGTGCAGCAAAATCTCAAGCAGAACCGATGCATTGCCTCTACTGCAAGGGTTCTTATGATGCAAAGGACTCTGCATTGATCCCACAGCCCACATCAGATCTGATTGAAGTTTCACTGGCCCAGGCCCTCACCACGCAAATCTCTTGTTGACAACAGCCTCAACGATGATGCAGGTTCGCACATTGCAGCTTCACAGCTCTTTGGAACTGCGGCATCGCCTTGACTGGGCAACTCATCCTCAATGCTGGACTTGGCGTCACAAGTCCTCGTTGACAGGTTCCTCAATGACAATGCATGACCTCACATCATAGCTCCGCAGTTCCTTGGAACCGATGCATCGCCTCAGCTGTGCAAGGCATTCTTGGAGTGGGACCTCGAGATGCGCTGCAAACCAGGATTTAAGGTAATCTTGGTCCAATGCAGTTGGCCTGAAATTGTGACTTTTTCCCATTCCGGAGCGACTAGATATCCACATTTAACGCTTTGCTATTTTCATTGAAATCTTTAAAATTGCATATTTCCTGTTTTACGGATTGGATGTTTGTCATTTGTGTTGTGTTATATTTATTAAAGAATAATTAATCATTCAAAAATTGGTGTGGAATCCTTTTGTGATGTGTTTTCACTGTGTTACTGTTTGAAGTGTTGCACATATACTTTACACATTGTCTATAAATTAAGCCTGACGGCCCTGTGCCAAGCTACCAGGGGGTTGCACACAAATTAACTTAGGGTTTGCTTTTGACTTCACACTGACAAGAATTGTGGTTTCTGCTTGAGTAGGGTTTTACCCCCCTCAACCAGCAACCCAATTTCTTACTCCAACCAATCCTTTTTTACCACATATCTCCAAATGGTTAAGATACATTGTCAAAGTCCTGTTGGTGTTGCATGGCAGTACTGATTTGCTATTACAATTCCACAATTGGCATAATTCTCTGAATAAGAATCTAATTTGTTCACTTGAATTTGACTTTTCTAAGATTAATATTTTTGCTATAACCATTAGGGTTTACAATGATATACTATACACAACTTTGCATTTGAAGCCGACTGAAAGAAACACTCTGCTAAAATATGATAGCCATCATCCTCCAGGACTTAAAGACACTCCTTCATTTGGCCAATTTCTTTTCTTCATGTAATTGCACCAAGAAAAGTAACTACTTTATTGAGGCCAAGAAACTCGCTGGCAAACTGAAAGCCTGCAGTTACCTATTTCTTTGGTACTATGACAGGGAATCCCTGTTACAAACCAAAGAACCAGATTAGTATGTGTTTCAACGTTTGGAACCTTTTTCAAGAAAATTAGGAATATCATACTTAAACATTGGAAACATTAAAACAGTGATTTCATCTTTCATGAAAAACCTAAATTTGCCTTTGATTGTGGCACTAATCTAAGAGAGAGTTTAGTAAATGCCTACAACGAACCATTGAAAACCTCACTATAACTTAACTTAACTTAGGTCTACAACAGGTTACTGGTCATTTCCGTTGTGGAAAATGTATGGCATGTGATAGTTGTATTGTTTTGAAATCTTTTCCCATCAATAGTGTTATTTTCATCAGCAAACATATTTCAAACTTTAAAACCAAAAATGTTATGTATTGCATTCAATGCCCATGTGGTTTACCCTCTATTAGAAAAACCACTCAATAAATGCGTAACTGCATTCTCCAACAACAGTAGAGCATTAGAAGTAAAACTGAACATGCCCCATTGGTTGACCACTATTTCAAGTTAAACCAATCAGCAAGAGAAATTAGATGGTGTGTGATTGAAATTGTCAAACCAAGCTCTAGAAATAATAATCTAGAATGTTTATTGTCAATCCGTGAAAGCAAATTGATATGGAAAGTCAATGGTGTATCTAAAGGTATTAACATTGCTGTGGAAGGGTCCACAAAAGCTATGTTGTAAACATTCTTCTTATTATCTTTCACTACATGTATTTCATCAAAGAGTTCAATCTTATTGCTATCTTTGTGTCATGAGTATTTCCTTTAAAGGTTTCTTTGTATTGAGCCTTGTGCTCTTAACTTATTGGAAGTGGAAATATTTATAGCACTTTTTGCTGTACAAATACATCATCGTATTTCTGTTGCTATCTTTATATATTGTGTATGGAAGTTCATAACACTGATCAAAAATTGCAGCCAATCTAGGAGCATTGTTAGTCTATGTATGGGCACAGTTTCTTTTCAAATTGGGCCTAACTTATGTCGATTATCATTATATGTTTCATTCTCGAATTTGACTGATGTTGGTCTGATTTTTCGGAAGTTGCTTCAATTGTGTTATACACATTTTTCACTTGGTCACACTTTAAAAATGACTGTCGCATGTATCTATAGCTTACATACAGTCACCAAAATATCCGGTCTAATCGTTCACTTGATTATTGCTACTCGCGTTCTTTATTTTTACAGACCAAATATTACTTTGTTCTGAGTCCCTCAAATAAGAGTTGACATTATTATACATGGCTTCATGGTCTACATTCTTTTTAATGAATACTTTCCAGACGTATTTTTTGTATGACTGTTTGGCATATTATGTACCCTTTGTTCTGTTTCTGTTATCTGACTTACATTATAAATTATTTTTATGAAACAAGATTCTTTTTAATGTATGCTTGTTTTCTTATATATCAGATTCCTTCTATGTGTCCCAATCATTTGTTTCATATGATTCATTCGAGATGTCACCTTCTGGGACATTGAATATTTTTCACTAATTATTACCTCTTGTAAATGATCCCCACGTAGGCAACTTACACCTAACCTCTGTTTAATACCCTAGCTTGCAAGGGGTTATTGGGTTGCCTTTCATTTTTATATCATTTAAGTTGGTGGAACAGGTGGAGTCAACCAGTAGTCATTTTTTGGGACCTATAATTATTTTTCATTATCAGACTTGGACCCAGAGCAAGAATGAGAGAAAAATACAAAAAAGGAAAGAAGGAGGTAGAGAAAGATGGAAAAAGAATGACAAAAAAAGAAATCGGGGAGGAAAAAGAATATGCAAGAGTGAGATAAAGGGACAGTGAGTGCCTAATGATGGATGACTGAGCCTTAATGAAGGATCAAGACTAGACTGCTTTGGTTACAGCAGTACTGACATTCACTAGTTCCGGCCACGAGCTTCTGAGCAGAAATATGGGCCCAAGCACTTATTCTTTTTTTTAAATTAGGCTCCTCAATTACTGCTTTTAAAAATGTTTTCTATTTGGAATAACAATGGGGAGTACAGACAGTATTTCTACAGATTACTACCTGCCCCCTCCGGCAGTCTGCTGAAATGATTATTTGGTGAAACAGTTTATTGCACAAACTTGGGTGTCTGTAACAGATCAGTGGTTTGCAAACAAGGTTTTTGTACATTGTGGAAAGGCGTTCTGCGGTTTCAAAACCTGATTTTGCCAACAGCAGTGTTTGTAACTGCAAAAGGGCTTTGTACATCTGGCCCGTTTTCATTCGAAAGCAAATAAACAGAAAAGAAAAAATGTTATGCAAATCCATGAAAAAATTGAACTGGAACAGCTTTCTTTCAACAATCTGTTTGTTGAGTGCTATACAATGTATTCACATTGTCATTTCAGGTATATTTAATGTTAAGAATGTCTGGGCCAGATGTACAACCCTTTTTAGCGGTCCCAAACAGGAAATCGACCCATGTGCAGCTGCTAAAATGGGTTTTGGTATGTACAAACCCTGGTAACCTATTACCCACTCGCAGAATAGGGTTTGCAAGTCGCTATTAGGAAGGGGAATGCCAAGGGCGTCCCTTCCTAATAGCATGTGTGATTATTGGTATGTATGTGTGATTATTTTGCGAATGCAAATGCGGTCGCAAAACAACTGCAGTTACCACCTACTTTCAAGCAGTTTGTTAGCCAGTCGCAAACTTGGAGGGGTCCCCATGGGATCCCTTCCCATTTGTGAATGCATTTGAAAATATTTTTTAAGAGCAGGCAGTAGTCCGACGGACCACATCCTGCCGTTAAAAATTGAAAAGAACACTTTTCATTTTTTTCTTTTAAATGCATTCCATTTTCCTTTAAGAAAAACGGGCTGCATTAGAAAAAAAAAGTTGCTTTATTCAAAAAAGCAAACACAGACATGGTGGTCTGCTGTCCCCAGAAGGCCATCATCACTGTGATATAGGAGATTCCTAAGGGGTCGCAAATTGCGACCTACTTCATTAATATTATTAAGGTAGGTCTTTAGCAACCCTATTAAGAATCTGAAACAGTGTCTGAGA
The DNA here is from genome assembly GCF_964204655.1 of Triturus cristatus. NCBI lineage: Eukaryota > Metazoa > Chordata > Amphibia > Caudata > Salamandridae > Triturus > Triturus cristatus. Next base: position 258,436,942 of record NC_140586.1, read on the forward strand.
CACTGTTGTACATGCCATTTTGTGAGCCACAAAACGTCACAATTTGCGACTCGCAAAATGGAACGGTTGTACTTCTGGTCCACTGTCTCTTAAATTAACCTCTTCTGTTTTTTTCCTTTGGTATTGCAGCAATTTCCACTATGCCAAAACACATTATAATGCTAGTTATTAAATTGTCCTTTTTTTGGCTTAGACCAGAGGTCTAGGAATGTTGATTTATATTTTTAAACACCTATGGGATTAAAACAATAGTGCTCTTCAGAACATATTCAATCACAGCAGACACAGCAACATCCATGTCTTTGTTATATTGCCTCCTCTCTAAATGATTTTCATTGTGCTCTAATTACTGTTCCACTCAAATATGTTTATTCAAGGCCCAAAAAGCAAGTCTTTAAAGACATGCTTTCTAATTTAGTGTGGTGTTATCAGGAAGTTGTGTCAAAGGCTAATAGGAAATTACTACTGCAAACAATTTCCATATTGTTTTCCAACATAGCTGAAAATCTGGCCAGTGTCTTTCAGTCCATTCATTTGGGGGGTCTTTACTTACCAGAAAGTCGAGTTTGCCAAATACAAATGGATTTCTTCTGGATAGATTTGTGGCATTCGGACTCTGGGACATTTCCGTATGTCCAATAGAAAGTAAACATATCATCTCTATCAGTTCAATATAAATATCAAATAAAACCAATGGACATTATTTGACATCAATAACCGGTCCCACAATACAACAGGAGCCAATTGGGATTTTCTGTTTAGTGCTTCGCCAGATCTGAGAAAGCTCTAATACTAGCAAATGGATCTGGAAGAATTTACACAGGGGGCAATTAGAGAGCTGTAGATCGCTTTATCCATTTTTGTCATAATGGGCAATACAATCCAGATATCTTTTTTTCATATATATGAAATCTGTTATGTTTTGCTATTTATTAAGTGTGATAAGTACCTCATTTATTTCTCAGTTTTATAAAGCACTTCATCTAGGCCCCTTCAGAGAAATGATTTCAATATGAAAAGAAAACATGTCAATCTAAGTCCTGAATTAAAACTAGTTAGAATCCATTGGAATGTACTTAGATCTGACATTCCTCGGTTGTTCCCATGTTGGTAAAGCAATTAAAAACATGTTTTAGAAGTTCAGGTTCCAGGAGTTTCCTGAGATGAAGACAACAGGATTTCATTTGAAAGTGAGAGCTAAGGCTGCTCTATAAATCCAGACTCTGGCTCCCCGATGGTCTTTTCATGGGAGCACAGAGAATAGAGGGGCTACAAGGCAACAACAAAGGAGGTTGTGGTAATTTGCCACTGGTGTCCTGGAACCATCCTATTTTGACTTTAGAAACAGGGGCAAGCACTCCCCATCCTCACTTGACTCTCATGGTAGCAAGAGTGGACTGTTAAAAGCTTCTCAGGAAGTTAGAGTGGAGGGCAGCAGAGTTTGTCCTAGTTAAAATAAATAGCCATATGTGTCATTATTGGAAATAGCGATTACCTAATTGCGATTCTCTGTGAATCGTAATTAGGTAATCGCTATTCCTAATGTATGAAACTCCAGGAGTTTCATTTAGCGATTCCTAGTGGGTCGCACATCAACCTACCTCATGAATATTAATGAGGTAGGTTACAATTTGGGACCCATTAAGAATCACTAAAATCACAATGATGGTGGCCTTCAGGGGTCAGCAGACACCATGTCTGTGATTGTCTTTAAATAAAGCAATCATTTTTTTAAATGAAGACTGTTTTCCTTAAAGGAAAACGGGTTGCGTTTAAATAGGAAAAATGAAAAGTTTTCTTTTCGTTTTTTAAGAGCAGTCAGTGGTTCGTAGGACCACTGTTGGCTCTGAAAAAATGTTTTCCTTACCCTTTCCAAAGGGGGAAGGGGTCCCTTGAGGGCCTATTTCCATTTGCAAATGGATTACCATCTACTTGAAGTACATGATAAAATGCAAATGTTTTGTGTCTGCATTTTACTCACAAAACATTCTTACGGACTGCTGCGATTCTGTAGTAGGAAGGAACGCCCTAAACACGCCCCCTCCTAATACCGAATCGGTATGTGTTCACAATTCCACAATTGCAATTTAGTAATGTTTCCGAATCGCAAATTAGAATTCATGTATACCAAAATGCATTTTACCTGTCTCAAACGGCCCGATTCTGCGAATTGGGCAATTTGTGACAGGTAAAATGCATGAGACATATGGCCCAATGTAGTTTAATCTTACACCAGAATGAGGTACTACACAGTTCAAATAGGTGTTCAGTTACATGGATGTTATCTCATCTACTAATCTCAGTAAAGCTCTACAGCCCTCTATGAGGCGTCACCATACTCTGAGAGATCTCTTTCTGTGGACTCTCATTTGAAACATTGACATAGACACAGTTTAGGCATAAGTTTACTTCACTCAGGATGACCCCTTTGGCTAATGTGTATATGGGTTCAACAATTCATGCCACTGTGAGTTTACATGGACAAACTCTAAGGTTGTAATGGAAGTGTTGACTCTATGCATGAATTTTTTCAGTCTTTTTTAGGCCTAGGCCGAGTTCACGAAGTTCCGCTATGCAGAACTTCGATAAGTGACCAAAAAACTCTGCCGCCACACGCGGAGTTCCGCAAGCGGCGGAGTGCATTACATTGTGCTGTTCGCACTGATTTTTTGCACCGGGTGTTTGTACCGCACTGAAAAATCAGCACGAACTGCATCATGCACAATGCAGGAGGGTGCTGCTTCTTTCTGCTGCGCGAGTAGATGTTCTACTGTAGTGGTAGCATCCTCAACGTGAACGGAAGGTTTCCCAACGCAAGTGGTAGCGAACATCCAAAACCACCCATGTTGTGAAATCTCCTCGGAAGGTATTTTGGAGTAAGGATTTCCTCGCTCGCGCTTGGCAACTTAACGTTGGCGAGCGCAAGTGAGGAAAAAAATCCGATCTGCGGAGTTTTTCAGAACTCTGTGCACTAGCAGAGCGCGGAGTGAAATGAACTTTGCAAAATCCACGAGTGGAGCAGAATTTCATGTCCAGGCCTAGTCTTTATAAGGCTAAGCTCCACTTTACCTGCTGAAGATACAGCTCTTGAGGTGCTGGTGGATATGTTCTGTGAACCTCGTCTAGCAGCAATGACTTTGATTATGTAGGACTGCTATGGCAGCCTCATTTGGCTCACAGGCTGTTGGGCAAAGATGGCCACCGCAGGGGTGCACAGCATGTTCTCATCTTTGGTAGCTGCACCCTCTTAAGCTGAACACAGACACATACTCTGGTGCCAATTACGATCCGGTAAAAAATGTCCCCGTACGACTCGTATCCGGTCTTTTTACCGTACGAATCGTACAAGTGCCGTACAAACGGGCAATCACGATTCGCATGGTAAAAAGTCCATACGAACCGCATTGGGAATCATTCCCCACACGTCCTCGGGTCGGAAAATGTGTCCGACACGTCCTCGGACGATTTACCGTACAAATGTGAAAAGTGAAGTCCGACCGAGGAATACACGGGTGGGGGTACGACTCGAACGTACAGGGGTGTACATACACGGGGGAGTACGACACGTACAGGGGTGTACATACACGGGTGGGGGTACGACTCGAACGTACAGGGGTGTACATACACGGGTGGGGGTACGACTCGAACGTACGGGGGTGTACATACACGGGTGGGGGTATGACTCGAACGTACAGGGGTGTACATACACGGGTGGGGGTACGACTCGAACGTACAGGGGTGTACATACACGGGGGAGTACGACACGTACAGGGGTGTACATACACGGGTGGGGGTATGACTCGAACTTACAGGGGTGTACATACACGGGTGGGGGTACGACTCGAACGTACGGGGGCTGGGGGGGTACGACTCGAACGTATGGGGCTGGGGGGGGGTCGGCACGTACATACGGGGGCTGGGGGGGGGGACGGTGCGTACCGGGCCACCTACTCTGGTTGTTTCGCGCCGTACTTCGCTTTTCCGGCACTTTTTGGGTGCCGTGAAAATATCGCCGTCCGGACTGCTGTCGGTCCGAATCGTACTTCCTGGGTCGTGAAACGCTGCCTGAAAGCGTCCCGACGTCACGTCGCAGCATTCCCGGATCACATTCGTACGTATATTTTCGTCGGTCGGTGTTTTTTACGATTCGTACGGAAATGGTGTTTCTGTGCGATTCGTAATTCCATGTTTGTAAAGGTTTCCGACCGGGTACGAGTCGGACGGAGAAAACTCTCCGACCGACGGTTCGTACCCGGTTTTTACCGGATCGTAATCGCCACCTTCTGTCTCAGCAGTTGCAGCCTCTCAGCTCAAAACTGGATTTCTGCATTGATGGAAACAACAGCAATTCTTGCATAGCAGCTCAAACATTGGCAGAGGCAGCTCAAATCTTCATCACACATAAGGCATTTCACTACAGGAACCACTCAGGGAAATTGGGAGCAGCAGTTGCCTCAAACTCAACTCAAAGACGACAGAGGTCCTCGTCCTTGGATCTTCCCCCACTGCATGGGACAAACCTGGTGGCACCCCGCCCTCAGAAACCCACCCGCCCCTATGGACCACGCCCAGAATCTCTGCATCATCCTCAACTCTTCCCTCACCATGAATCGCCAGATCAACACCTTCACCCCCACCTGCTTCAACTCCCTCCGCATCCTCCACAAGGTCTTCAAGTGGATCCCCCCCAAAGCCAGAAAGACCGTCACCCAGCAGACTGGACTATGGAAATGCCGTTTACGCCAAAATCAACAAATCTCTGCTACACAAACTCCAGACCATCTGAATAGCGCACTTTAAAACTCCATGATTGATTGATTGATTGATTGATTGAGAGAGTGCTCACCACTCCAGTTGGCTACTGGCTTTGCTCTCTCTGGCAATCGGATTCTTCTAGTTATGCCTCACTCATGGAATATGCTGGGCTTTTACTCCTGTACAGTCTCTCCTCTACAAGTCTGCACTCTTCTTCCCTTACTTAGTAGGCACGCTTCCAGATTCTAGGCAGACCCCCAGGTCCTCAAGCAAGAATTACAGACTTCAATGGATACCCCTCTCCACTGGGACATAGTCTGTAATACAGTCATCAGTCCTCAACACAGAGCAGCTCTTTGAGCACTTTACAGAATTCTCCATTCCTTGGTTATAAGAAACTTGGACCTGGAATTAAGTGGGGTGGTTAAGGTCCCACTTTTAAACTAATTTTCAAGATGGGAATGTAGATTTATTGCCTTAACTTTTCAGTGCATGAAACTGGTTGCTCGCCTACAAAAATTCATTTATGACTGCCTTGAAAATGCAGCCTTTGTGAAAGGTGAAGCAGTCTCAGCAGGTAGCAATGCTGCTGGCTCCAGGCAGGTTCATTCATACAAGGCCCAATGAATTGTGAGATCTTTGCACCTGCCTTCCATCAGCTTTGCTGAAGCATTACTCAAGGAGATTCAAAAAGCAGGTCCTGCTTAGAAACCTTATTTCCTTGAAACGCCATTCAAGATGGATCCTGTGGGTCTCAGCAGTCAGTAGCTGACCACACAAAGAGTCTTATTATCATAAATGGGCTATGTATGAAGTACACACACACGACCACACACACACACACACACACACACACGACCACACACACACTTTCACACACCACAAAAAATGAGCATGGGGTTTCAGAGCCAGGTTCTGATTAACTCACACTAAAAGAGAACTTTACATAAGTTAGGTTGGTACACCAGTCTCTTTTGACACAGAAAACATTCTGGTCAAAAGTAGCAATTCCAAAACATAGTGTGCCGCCACCACCAATTTGTGTGATCCACCATGGATTTGAACAATTATATATTCCACGAAAACTCTGCAATGGCTCACTGACACAATATTGAAGTAAACAATATCTTTTGACACAAATATTGTGACAAGAATATTATTCACCAAAATATCCTGTCCCTATACTGACAATGCTAAGCACACAAATATTTGGACTTTATTTTATACAAAAATATTGATCTTTTGATGCAAATAGGATTTAAAGTATTACATATTAGATATTTTAATGCATAAATGTAATATAATGTAAATTAAACAAATCTCCCTAATATCTAGTTATACTATAAACAAATATATAATTATAAAAAAACACAAATACATAGATATACATTTATATATGAGTTTGTGTTTCTATAAGTATGCAGTTACTGCTCTAAGGGATGCACACTCTCCCCCTTTCGCTGTCTCTGATTTCCTGTTTTGTATCGTTGCGAGTTTATTTAAATAACACTTGAATGAATTTTTGTTGTTCACACTGAGGAAGGTGACCCTGCCCGAATGCATCTGTCATCGTGGCATTTGGGGAATAAATACTTGAAGTTATTATTGCTCCAAGAGTGCGCTCTATTGATCGCAGTTGACGGGACCAGATAACTGCTTGTTCTTAGTATATATATATATATATATATATATATATATATATATATATATATATATATATATATATATATACACCAATAAGCTTACCGATGATTTAAGGCAAAAAGACACATTTCCAGCTATCCAGCTCTTGGTCACATGACCTAGGTTCAAAGTTCAAAGTTTTTATACACTTCCATAAAACTAAAGAAAAGACTTAGGATTCACATCATCCCCAACAAAAACATAAATACTTAAATACATTTCATGCTGTATATATATTGATATGCATTCAGTTTGTTTAAACACAAAAGAATATACAAATATATATGAAAAACACACTTTGTATTGACCGTGAGTTAGCATGTTGTGCATAATAGAAAGAAAAGCGGTGTCACAATTCTAGGAGATCGTGCAATTATGTTGATCATACATTTTATCGCTTGGTTATACAATCCTCTCTCCAGCATATAATTAAAAGAAACTTTATTGTGTACATAGCAATTCATTTTCGTGGGTAAAGTACCCTTTACTGACAGTGGGCAACCTTATATTTCAGATGTGAGACCGGGTATAGTACCCAGAATTATATCAGAGAGACCGTATTCTCTCGTCAGCAGAAATCTGTTTCTGATAATGAAAAAATAAGATAAATCAAAACTAATAATTGAGAAATATATACACATTAACAAAGGTGATCATAAAGGGTATAGTACCCATGAGGTAAACAGATACAGAACTGACAATACTTATGTATCATAGAACGACCGTATACATTACCTTGTTGCCCAAAGTGTGTCTAGAAAAGGAGAGCGTGGTTGTAGAAACAAACACCTAAAACTCTGTGCTCGTAGCTCATAACGGTAGTAATGGTGACCCACACAACGAAAAGTCCAATCTATATGGGAGCAATCAGAAACAAAAATATATTAGTCATATGTATAGTCAATAATTTGTTGAGAATCGTCATAATAAATAGCAATGTTGCACACTTAATAAGTATTCAGCTCAGTAACCCAGTATAAATGTAAGGAAATTGCATATGTAGACAAAGGAAGAATTCATGATTGAGTTAAAACACCGCTTCTAAATGTAATTCAACACCAGGCAATCATGCTATACAATTGTGAAGGGATACAAAAAGTTAAATATAACAGGGATGGGATAAGTGACAAAACAATAACTATATACAAGTTAAAATAGATACAGAACTCTAGTTCTGCACAGGTACAGCGGGAGGCTCTGTTACACTCAAGTTATAAATGCACATGCATCTCTTCGCCATTGTTCATCCCAAACGGAACAACACTACCAGCCTGCAAAATGAATCTGGATTCTGTTCTGCGTAAGGATAGAATCCTATTTCTACCTCTAGGATTTTTGGGGATGGTGTCTAGAGCAAAGTATTTGGCTTTTGTCCAATCAGCATAATGGTCTTGGTTGAAATGTCTTGCCGTGCTATAGCTAAAGTCTTTATTAGTGATAGCACGCCAGTGCTCTAGTATCCTTTTCTTGATGGGGAAGGTTGTTGAGCCTATGTACCACTTGCCACAAGGGCAGGTGATTACATAGACTACAAAATCAGTACTACACTGTATGTTCTTTTGGATATACCACTTCCTGTTAGTTCTCTGCAAAGTAACCTCCTTCACATTCTCACTGTGACTACAAGCCTTGCATTTACCACATCTGTGGAATCCTTCCATTCTGTCCAGCCATGTCAATTTCTGATGTTCCATGTGACTCTTGACTATCTTATCTTTGATAGAGGGACCTTTCCTGTATGTTATCACTGGGTGTGAACCCAGTTTCTCTTTAAGTAATCTATCTTGTGTGAGGACGTCCCTTCTCTTTCTAATTATCTGGCTGAACTGATTGGACTGAGAGTTATAGATCGAAATGAGTCTTATGGGAGAATCTGTTTCTGTTTGTTTGGTGTTAGGTGCTTTGTACAGGGCTTCACATCTCTCAATTTCATCTGCTCTTCTTTCACCCATTTTGAGCATTTTGAGGGGATACCCTCTTGCTCGAAATCTTTGTGATATCTCATTTTTGTTCTTCCTGTATGTTTCCTCTGAACTGCTATTTCTCTTTGCCCGGAGGAACTCTCCAAAAGGTATGCTCCACCTGAAATTCGAGGATGGCAACTCGCTGAATGTAACACTGAGTTACCTGCTGTACTCTTTCTAAATAGATCAGTTTCTAATCTATTTCCCTTCACCGTGAGTCTGATGTCTAGAAAGTCTACTGTCTTTTGACTGTGTTGCATAGTAAATTTTAAATTTACTGAATTCTCATTCAATTCTTTAACATAATCAATTAGTTCTTCCTCTTTGCCTTGCCATACAAAGAAGACGTTGTCAATGAATCTGAGCCAGATATTGACCTTGTTGGTCCAATGTTCCAGAGATTCACTCCAGAGCACCTGCTTCTCCCACCAGCCCACCAAGATATTGGCATAGCTGGGAACGAAGCGGGTGCCCATCGAAGTTCCCTGTACTTGTTTGTATAGAACCCCATTGAATGTAAACACATTCTCCAATGGACAGATTTCGATCATTTGTAGTGACATCCTAGTGTGTGCCAAAAGGTGTATACTCCTGGTTCTCAGAAAATGCTTGCATGCCTTAAGTCCGTCTCTATGCCTGATACTTGTGTAGAGACTTTCTACATCTAAACACACAAGCCAGTAGTTTGTATCCCAGTGTATATTTTCAATTTTCTGAAGAAAATCTTTTGTGTCTCTGATGTATGATGTCAAATCTCTCACATAGTCTGCTAGAAAATGGTCCACATACATGGAAACATTCTCGAGCAGACTATTTTTAGATGAAACTATCGGCCGACCTGGTGGCTGCAAAGGGTCCTTGTGTACCTTTCGGAGGAGGTACAAAGTAGGTATAGTAGGTGTGTCATTTCTAAGGGATTTCTTTTCGTACCAATTCAATAGGTTGTCGTCTCCCCACCCCTTAAGGAGGTCAAAAAATCTAACCTGTAATTTAGCAATATAGGATTTGTCCACCTTAGTGTAGCATGTCGTGTTGTTAAGTTGTCTCATGGCTTCCTGGATGTAGTCATTCTTATCCCACAAAACGATGCTGCCGCCTTTATCGGACAGCTTTATGATAGTATTTACATTGTTATGGAGACCCTTTATGGCTTCTCTTTGTGCTCTTGGTAAGTTAGAACTAGTCGTAGGTTTTTTGAGAAGCTGTAAAATGTCATGGTTGACCACCTCATGAAAGACATCAATGTTGTCTCTAGGGATCCGTGGCCTGTACTTAGATTTCGCTCTGAACGGAGTAACGATGGGCCTGGCTGAGTCTAGTCTCTACTGTGGTGATTATATTAGGATCAGACAAAGCAATCGTTCGTGTGCTGTGTGCTTCTTGTTCATCACCTAGACTCTCAAGTGTTCTTAGAATATCAATGTCATCAATAGAGGGGGCTGTGGGGGGTGCGGGGAGTGCATTTTCTACCGGTATTATTAGATTCTGTTGTCTGAATTTATGAATCTTAAACAGTTTTAATTTACGTACAAATAAATACATATCAATGCGTGTCTGGGTGTAGTCAATGGGTAAATCTGGACAAAAGGTTAAACCAAGTTTGAGGACCTGTTCTTCTATGGGGGTTAAAAGTCTATTAGAAAGGTTCATTACCGGGAGTTCTTGTCCATCCATTACTTTCCCCTCTGGTTCTGGCCTTTGGTTCCCACGCCAGTATTGCTGTTCTTTGCTCAAATTATGAGGATTTGCAGCATCGTCTTTGAGCAGGCGGTGGTATATATATATATATATATATATATAATGTAACATAATTAATAACATTATTTATTTAACATTGAATTATTTTGTCTTCCCTGGACCGGAAACAAGCATCCTGGGCCAAAGGACCAACATCTGGGCATACCCTGCCAACTTAGGCCAAATAAAGCAAACACAAGGAGATGATGGACAGAGCGCTGAAACTTTTCAGACACTCACCCCCAGTCACAAATCTGGGTTGAATCCATCATCGTTCTTTGGCTCACTTCGCCACCTCAGTTCAGACCCAGCCATATGCAAATCAGTCTTGACCCTATTCCTCATGGGAATAGTCCCAACTAAATTACAAAGACTGTTATAGACGCAGTGATATGGTAACTGTGAAAGCAGCATGGAATACATCTTACTCTAATTTACTGGCATGGAAAAGTACTGGGTCGCTGACAACAGATGAGTTTAGATTCCTCAAAAATGATTACCCGGTAATGCCAGTAGTGTATTTCATACCGAAAATACACAAGGACAATCGAAAACCACCGGGCAGGCCCATAATTTCAGCCTGTAACAGTATTATGGGAAATGCTAGCAAATATGTTGATTTCTTCTTACAAGAGTATGTAAGGGGACTGTCCTCCTTTATTCTTGATACAGGGGATCTATTACGTAAGCTAGAAGATGTAGTTTGGGAGTCAGACTATTTGCTAATTTCTTTGGATGTCTTGTCCCTTTATACGAGCATCCACCATAGAGATGGCTTAAAGGCAATTGAGTATTTCTTAAACACCCGACCCATTTGTTTTTCCAAGCACAACTAAATGTTACTGGCCATGATAACAATGTGTCTTGAAAATAATTTTTTACTATTTCAAAACCAGCTTTCCAGCAGGTTAGAGGCGTGACTATGGGGGCCTGTTTTGCCCCTAGCTATGCCTGCCTGTACATGGGACTGTGGGAAGAACAGGTCCTCAAGCCCACATTTGAGGAAATAATGTCCAATGATGTAATAAGGTGGTACAGATACATTGATGATCTTCTGATAATTTGGAAGGGCTCAGAGATTGGGGCTCTACAATTCATTGAGCAGATCAATGATAACAACCTCAATTTGAGATTCACTGGCCAGATTAGCAAAGAAGCGTTTTGTTTTTTGGACGTTGAAAACCTAGCGTAAAATACACGGTTGCACACAAGATTACATATAAAACCGACAGCTGGGAATTCACTGTTGCATGCAGCAAGTCACCATCCTGCACCTCTAATCCGCAGCATTACTTTTGGGGAAATGCTGCGGATAAGAAGGATTTGCAGTACTGATTCTGATTGTCATAAAGCACAGATTGAATGCCGACATAGATTTCTTAGAAGGGGTTACTCTTCGGAAGTGGTGAATAAAGCTATAACCAAAGCAAATGAAAAGGGCAGATCACAGGCACTTGCCTGTAAAGCTCAAACTGAGCATGCTATTCCAATAGAGACAACACAACCCTCTATATTATTGCTTACCTATAGCAACCAACATCAAACTATACGTAGGATTGTTAATAAAAATTGGGCGTTGGTCAGGAATGATCTAGTGCTAGGTGGCAATTTGACCCGATCACCTAATATAACATTAAGAAAAGCCCCTTCGATGAGTAACTCATTGGTCAAAAGCAGCCCTGAGGTGATTAATAACACATTGTGACTCAAGGTCAGTAAAGGCTTCATTAAATGTGCATTGTGTAAAGCATGCAAACACGGAATCAGTAGGACTGAGTATGTCACACCGTTTAAAAGCAGGCCAACCAAAATTGACAAAAAACTTACCTGTAAGACAGAATTTGCAGTTTATGTGCTGGAGTGTCCCTGTGGCCTGCGCTATGTGGGCAGCACTAGGCTCCAGGTCCACAAGAGGATACTCCAGCACATAAGATCAATTAACAACAGTGACACGTCTTATCCTGTTGCCCGGCATTTTGATGAATTTCATGCCAAAAGATCACAAGAGTTGAGATATTTTGTGGTGGATTCGATCCCCCCTCTGAGAAGAGGTGGAAACCGTGATGCATTGTTAAGGAAGCTGGAAACTAGATCTATACTAGAAATGGAAAGCAAAACACCTAACAGGTTGAATTCTAGTTATGATTTTTACACACATTTTTAATATTCTCTTTTTATAACTGTCTACACTCGCTGCTGCCTCATCAGATTTGTGTTTTTGAAAAAAAAATTATAGACATTTGCACATTTTGCACATTGGTTTCTTAGGGATTTAATGGTGACACTTTATATGCACTGATACTTTAACCTAAGACTTGGAATGTTTGGTTTAAAGCCCACTCGGGCTGAATTGCTTCCACTCTCACCGCTTGATAATAGCTGGTAACCAAATGTGTTTTATGAAACCAGTTTAGAGAGGATAATGCTGCTATATTTATTAAGGGGGAAAAAAAGTTTACATTGGTTTTACTTTTTAATATGCTTTTTGATATGCCTTTTATCCTTAACAGCATTGTATAATGTCAGGGTTATAAATCTCTTTTAAACTGGTAAATGAATTGGTCATTTTAGGTATGTTCCTTTTTAATAAGTATTTATTTACTTGTTTGATTGGTGATTCTTAAGATATTAATATCGTTACTTGCGTCGTTTGCACATTTACAGCATGAACCTTTCAATGTGGTAAGTAAAACTCGAGAGTGATGATTCACATTGCGCTTTTTCCATGTCTATGATGTTGAACAGTCTTGTGATTTAGCACTGTCACTTTAAATTGTGATCAAGGCCCCTGGAGGGCTGAAACGCGTAATGGCAGTGGTGCAGGGCAAAGAATAGAATATAAAGCACCGAATCCTGGGTTCGCATCATCTTTCTGTTTATAAGGACTAAGGGGCGATTATCAAAATATATATATATATATATATATATATATATATATATATATATATATATATATATATATATATATATATATATATATATATATAATATATATATATATATATATATATATATATATATAGATAGTTATAGTTAGGACCCTGTTTCCATAGGAAATCCGCAACATTCTATTTGGAATAACTTTGGCGCCGGTCGACGAATCCTCGCGAAATTTTCAAAACTAATGGGGCGCTACGCTCCGCTCCTACCCTGAAAGTCTCGGGGGGATTCGACAAGCGGGGGCTGAGAAAAAAGGGGGGTCCCAAAACGCGTTTTTCCCATGCCTTTTTCCATAGGACCTTTAGACACAGCTACAGCCCGAACGGCTGAACAGAGTTACTTGAAATTTGGCAGAGAGGTAGTCTACAGATCAAGGAAGTGCTTTTTGTAGGTCTGGTGTAAATCTGTTCAGTAGTTCCTGAGAAAATAGCATTTAAATCAATATATATATCTGTGGCAGCTTACCGTGCGCTTACCGTGCGCTTACGGTAAGCTTACCGTACGAGTACGGTGCCGTGCGCGAGCGCGATTCTGATTGGCTGTTAGATCTTAGTAAACATTCGAATCGGTCGAAACCAGGAAATGGCGGCCGCCATTTTCTCTCTCGCACTCTGAGGGGGGGAGGAAAAACAAAGTTGGATATCATGAAAAGGGGCAGGCTAGACAGCTCCTAACCACCTAGCCTTGGTTGAAAAAACGCCGCTTACGCTTACCGTACGCGTACGGTTAAAAAAAAATAAAAAAAAAAAATATCCACATTTTCCCCCCCCCTTCGTGTGCTCAAGGTGCCCGCAGGGCACCTTTAATGCATGGCATATTTTGAATTTGAACATTTAATAGATAACCTTTCACAACGAAGCACATAATATTTCCTCCGTGTGCGGACGGTGCGCGAAGCGCATCGTGCGTACATGGCCCATCCAGCGTAACGTGGGCACGCAGTGCGCGTAGCGCACCGCGTGCCCACTGTGCGTGCACGGCACTAACTGCGTAAAGTGGGCGCGCGGTGCGCGAAGCGCACCGCGTGCTCACTGTGCGCGCACGGTGCGCGAAGCGCACCGTGCGCGCACGGAACGAACTGCGTGAAGTGGGCGCGCACGCCACGAACGGCGTAAAGTGACTTAGCATTTAAAAAACCGTACAAATTCACTGAAAAAACCATAGGTTTCACACACGTTATAGTTAGGAATTAGCATTTAAAAAACCTTGCAAATTCACTGAAAAAACCATAGGTTTCACACACGTTATAGTTAGCGGACATTTCACTCATAAAAAACCAATGAAATTCCTCCGTTATAGTTAGTGCAGGCAACTATAACTCACGCGACCGCAATCCTCTGCTGATGCTAATACTGTATTTAGACACTTATTTGCCCATGTCTTCTTCCATTAAATTTTAGCTATACATATATTACAAATATTTTTTTTTCATAAAGACACATATGTCATCAGCAGAGGATTACGGTCGTGTGAGTTATAGTTGCCTGCACTAACTATAACAGGGGAATTTCATTGGTTTTTTTATGAGTGAAATGTCCGCTAACTATAACGTGTGTGAAACCTATGGTTTTTTCTGTGAATTTGCAAGGTTTTTTAAATGCTAATTCCTAACTATAACGTGTGTGAAACCTATGGTTTTTTCAGTGAATATAAAAAAAATTTAAACCATTATTTATTTAACATTGAATTATTTTGTCTTCCCTGGACCGGAAACAAGCATCCTGGGACCGGTTTTTGGGTGAAACCCCTCATCAGCCAGGCTAGCTTGCATCCAGTGGCAAAGTGAGCAAAGGACCAACATCTGGGCATACCCTGCCAACTTAGGCTGAAAAAAGCAAACACAAGGAGATGATGGACAGAGCGCTGAAACTTTTCAGTCACAGATCTGGGTTGAATCCATCATCGTTCTTTGGCTCACTTCGCAACATCAGTTCAGACCCAGCCATATGCAAATCAGTCTTGACCCTATTCCTCATGGGAATAGTGCAGCCCGAACTGCCAAGCCTGGTCTTACATACACAATAAAACCATAAAACCATAAAAATATAAACAATTCAATAGCAATAATAATAAATTAAATATTACAAATTTAAACTCCAAAAAACACATTGATTAAAAATACTTTAAAGAGTAGGGGAAATGTTGGACTTTGAAGGGGTTAAATTCACAATGCCCACTTCGGTCTGTACAACAGTAGGTAAAGTGTTGGACTTCGGAGGGGTAAGATTCACTATTCCCACTCCAGTCTGTGCAGCAGTAGGGAAAGTGCTGGACTTCAGAGGGGTTACATTTACTATTTCCTACTCCAGTCTATGCAACAGTAGGAAAAGTGTTGGACTTTGGAGAGGTAAGATTTACTATTCCCACTCCAGTCTGAGCAGCAGTATTGAAAGTGCTGGACTTCAGAGGGGTTAAATTTACTATTTCCTACTCCAGTCTATGCAACAGTAGGGAATCGTTGTACTTTGGAGAGGAAAGATTTACTATTCCCACTCCAGTCTGTGAAACAGTAAGGAGAGAGTGGTGTTCAGAATGGTAAAATGTGCTCTTCCCACTCCAGTCTATGCTACAGTAGAAAAAGTGCTGGACTTCGAAAGGGTTACATTTATCATTCCCACTCCAGTCTGTCCAGTATAGTAGGAAAGAGTACTTCGCTTCAAACACATTACATATTTGAATAACCCTAATACTGTAAAAGAAAATATAAAACTCTTAATATAAAAAAGAATATTTTACATAAAAAATATTTAAAAACAATTATACAAATTACATAACTTATAAACAATGTAATATTTATTTAGCAATTAAAATAATTATTATGTAATTAATACTTAACTAACTTCCCACTCTATACCCCTACAAACCTAGCAGCCCACACCTAAAGTATAACCAGAACAAATAAATACAACACTATTACATAATTAATCATTAATAATTGATTGTTAATTTATACTTAAATTTCCCTAATACCCCTACAAACCCAGTAGCCTACACGTGAAATATAACTAAAATATATAATTATTACATGATTGATATAATTATGAATCAATTAAAATATCAATAACAATTATAAACTGATCAATGAGAACTACTGCAGCACCCGCTCCTCAGTAGGACCTATTGCATGACACCACTGTCCCTTCTACTGCTAAACCGGAGCACATGCAACCGCCAACACCACGCCTACCACAATGTTGCCTGGACAACTCCATTGCCTTCTGCTCAACACCCAATCACTCTGCAAATACGCCACAAATCTGGAACACCACCACCTCCCTCACCAGAGCGATGTCTTCCTCACTGAGACCTAGCTTAACCCAGCATCCACGCCCGACATTGCAACAGCCACTTCCAATGGCTACAAGATCATACACTGCGTTTGCATCAACAAACACGGAGGTGGAATCACCATTATCCACAAAGAAAACATCCACAGCACCACTGCTGTGGACGACACCATTCCGATCATGGAACACATCAACTTCCAACTCCAAACAGATGGCAAGACCACCATCAGAGGTACCCTGGCCTACAGACCCCCAGGATGCCACCCCAGCTTCTGTGATGCCATCCTCAAATTCATTGCACCACAAGCCATCAATACCGAATACTACATCTTCCTCAGTGACCTTAACTTTCACCTAGACAACCCCTACGATTCCAACACAGCCAATCTCCTCTAAAGCATGAACAACATCATCCTCACACAACTAGTCACCAACTCGGCACACAGCGCAGGACATACACTCGACCCTATATTTACAGCCAGCAACAGAGTGAAGTTTAGCCATTTAATCAAGCTCACCCGAACGGACCACTCAGTCGTCTATTTCCCCTTCACTGCAGCCTCCAACACAGCCACCAACCTGCCGAGCACCGCAGACCACACCTGGAACAAAGTATCATTAGACCAATGGACCGATGCCCCCAACATCTCCCTTGCTGACACAACTTCCAACCTTGAACTGGCTGTCAAGACCTTCACCACCGGATTACCGACTGTGCAGAGTCGCCCCATGACTCACCATTCTCAAAATACCCACCAATCATGTCAGCTGGTATACCTTGGAACTGAAAACCACAAAATTTAACTGCAAGCAACTAGAAAGAAAATGACACACCAGTACGAAGCCCACAGACGGCGCCACCTTCAAGACAGCTCTCAACCACTACCACCAACTCCTGAAAGAGACAAAATAGAATGCCTTAGCTGACCGCATTGAATCCAGCTCCAATCACAGCAAAGAACTCTTCAGCATCATCAATGAGTTCTCCAACTCCTCAGCAACTGAAACATAATCACCCCTTCCCAAAATCTCTGCAACACCCTCACAGACTTCTTCCATTACAAGGTCTCCACATTCTACAAACACTTTCAAGCTAAAGTCAAACCACTCCTCAAGAAACCATCTGCCGACCCCAAGGAGCTCAAGAACTACAGATCCATCTCGCTGCTCCCCTTTCCTGCCAAGGTCCTCAAAAAGGGCATCAACTGCCAATTCACTAAATATCTGAAGTACAATGGTCTGCTAGACCCATTCCAATCTGATTTCCGCACTAACAACAGCACCAAAATTGCCCTAATCAGAGCCACAGATGACATCTGAACCCTCCTGGACTGAGGAAAGACAGCATCCCTGATCCTCCTCGACCCCTCCTAGAAGCATTCAACCACACCTTGATCAAGAGGCTTCATCAGATCGGAATCCAACAGGATGCCTTCATATGGATCGCATCCTTCCTCACGGGAAGAACACAGATCTGCCTTCCACCTTTCACCTTGGAACCCAAGAACAGGCTTCCCACAAAGTTCATTACTCACCCGACTCTGTTCAACACCTACATGACCCCCTGGTCAAAACTGCTAGAACCCATGGACTGAAAATCCTATCCTATGCAGATGACACCCAGCTCATCCCCTCTCTTTCAGAAGACCCATCAACCATGAGGTCCAACTTCGGCCTGTGCTTAACCAGCATCTCCAACTAGATGCAAGACAACTGCCTGAAACTGAACACAGACAAAACAGAAATGCTGATCTTCGGGAACAATACCTCCCTTTGGAACGACTCCTGGTGGCCTGCCAAACTAGAACCCTCTTCCACTCCTACAGACCATGCCCAGAACCTCTGCATCATCCTGGACAGCAAGCTCACCATGAAAAACCAGACCAATTCAGTCTCCACAGCCTGCTTCCTCACTCTTTGCATACTCCAAAGGATCTTCAAGTGGCTCCCAGTCTGGTCCAAAATGTACCATCACTCAAGCCCTTGCCACTAGCCTCCTGGACTATAGAAACCCACTCTACGCAGGAGTCACCACTCACTCCTGAAAAGAATTCAGACCATACAGAACTCAACAGCCAGACTCATCCTCGACCTCCCCAGATGGACCCACATCACCTCACACTTCAAGAACTCCACTGACTCCCCATCCACAAGAGATGTCAATTCAAGATGCTGACCCACGCCTACAAAGCCCTGCACAACCAAGGACCGGCATACATCAACCACCCCTAAGCTTCCACAAACCCTCCAGACACCTACGTTTCAGCACCCTCTCCCTCACCCATACCCCTCAAATCCTCTGAATCAACAGTGGAGGGCGCTCCTTCTCCTACCTCACAGTGAAGTCATGGAACAACCTCCACTCCAACTCCGGACTTCAACCTCCCTTTCAGGAATCAGAAAGGGAATCAAGACCTGGCTGTTCAACAGATTCTTCCCAAGCAGCTTGATTTTCAGTGCCTGGATACCCTGTCGGGTAATTAACTGCATTTTAGAAATATTGATTGATTGATTGATATTTAGTTATTACTTAACTTCCCATCCTATATCCCTACAGACCTAGCAACCCACACCTAAAATAAAACTACAATAAATCAATATGACATAATGTACAACATTAATATCAGTCACATACTAACTTAGTAATAATTATTTAATTAATAATTAGGTATTACTTTAATAACTATCCACCCTATCCCCCTACAAACCCAACCACCCACTCTAACCTATAAAAAACTATTACAAATTAAATTAAAAAATATAATTTACTTAAAATTACAAACTATGGGGCACATGCATCAAGATAAGGAATTGTGATTCCATAATAGCGATTTTTAAGGAATCATTATCTAGGAGTTGTAATTCCTTATGCATGTAGGTTTTGCAAAAATAATAGCAATTTCTACACATTCCCTAATAGCGAATCAAAAATTGCGATTCGCTATTAGGGAATGCTTTCCCATTCATTTCTATGGGCCTAGGGGCCCATAGGAATGAATGGGAAAGCATTCACAATTTGCGATTATCAAATAGGTAATTACAATTTGTGAATGCAATTGCAAGGGTGCTAGGGGGCCTAAAGCCCCACTGATGCACCCCCTAAAATGGTAAGTGTGCACATGTGGCGCACACACATGCCCTAAGGGCATGGGTATGCGCCACATTGCACTTAGAAAAATTCAATTTTGTGGATTTTTCAAACGATTTGCAAATTACCATCAACTTGAAGTTGATGGTAATTTGCGATTCCTTAATGCAAAGTCACATTTTGAAAATGCTTCTTGCATTGCATTTAGGGAATTGGAAATTGCGATTCCCTAAATGCATTTGCAAAATAGGTCATCTCAAAAATTGCGAATACCTATTTTGCAAATGCATTTTGGGGTGATTGCGACTGCTAAAAAGTTTGATGCATGTGCCCCTATATTTAAAAAATGAACTAACAATTATAAAAACCATAATAATAGATACAATTCATATATGTACTAAACACATTTAAATTAGCAAAAAAACAACATTTTAAACACCTATCTTATTGAAAATGATATTAAAAACAACAATATTCATAACTACGATATTACTTAGATAGAAAACGATATTCTTGACAATTATACTTCTGCAACACAATATTTATGTACCGCAATATTTTTTTCAAACATGTCTGTTTCATGATATTAAAAGCTCAATATTTTTTCCAAATACCCTCTGCAACCTTGTCCCACATGGCAGAAAGCCTTGACTCTAATGGGGCACTAGGGCATGCTTAGGTAATGAAGCTCAATTTTATGGCATGACACGGAGGCCAACATTATGCAAATCTCCTTTATTGCCACAACTCAGCAGTAACAATAAAGAGAATATAGAACTTTAAACAACATTCCATTATTGTATATAGAGCATGAGCACACATCCATCTTCCTTCTTTGTTGCTGCTGCTCAATAAGATAAGTACCCTCACTTTATTCATGTTTATACAATTTATATGTTTACCAGCTTGTACATGTTTATCACATAACTGGGTCCTATCGACCCTACTACGCGATATCTCTTGTCTAAAAATGTCTATTTTGAATACCTTCTTAATTTAGACATTACACTCTTGTGTATTTTTCACCACTTTCCTTTTTTTCTTTCACTTTCCCCCTGAGTCTTTTAGACCCTTCAAATTCTGCCTTCTTGGGCCTTTGTTCGCTTATGGACCGCGCCGATCTACTTTTGCTGAGTTTTACCACTCACTTTCCACCATGCGTCCTTTGAAAAATAGACGTGATCGCTAGGCGTTGCCTGGCAGCGCTTTGAGCTAGAATCAGATGCGAGCCTAGAAGGATGGGGTGCCACATGTGATGACTCATCAATAGGGGGTCGTGGACACAACACAAGAAGGCACTACATATCAACTGCTTGGATCTACTAGCGGGTTCTTTTGCGGTTCGAAGCTTCACTCAGAATTCAATTAAATGTTGCATAATGCTGCACATGGACAATGTCTCTGCAGTGAAATACGTCAACAAGATGGGGGGACCACACTCAAAGTGTCTTACGGAAATAGCGAAAGGATTCTGGAGCTATTGCTTGAACAAGGGACATTCTGTTATAGCAGAGCACATTCCTGGTTTGAACAATGGCATAGCGGATTGGTTCTCAAGGAATTTCAAGGATTCCAGCAACTGTAAACTAAACGAAGGAGTATTTCTGATTATCCAAAACAGATGGGGTCCGTTCGGGACAGATCTTTTCGCGGACAGACTGAACACCCAGCTAAAGAACTTATTCAGCTGGAAGCCGGATCCTCAAGCATCAGGGGTGGATGCCTTCCTCCAGAACTGGCGGGGTTTAAAGCCATATGCCTTCCCGCCGTTTGTCATGCTTCCACGTCTTTGCTTACATGCCCGTCGTTACTTACAGAACATGGTAGTGATAACCCCTCTTTGGAGGTCGCAGGCATGGTTCCCAGTCATTTTAGAGATGACTGTAGACTTTCCAATCCTAATACCACCTTTAAAGCAAATACTTCGGGGTCCAGAGGAAAAATCTCATCCTCTCATAGACCAGGGTCTATTGACTTTAAAGGCATGGAAGATTACAGGCGACAATGGAAAATCCCAGGGCTTTCGCAGGATGCTTTCTAACTCATATCTGAGTCTTGGGCATCTGGAACAAGGAAGGCATATCGACTGGTGTGGAACAAATGGGTTCGTTGGTGTATTCAACAACACTATGATCCCGTTTCAACTGATTTAGTTCACGTAGTTAATTTCCCATCGGAACTGTTTGCTTCTGGCCTATCTTACAGAACGGTTAATGTCTATAGATCAGCAATAGCTGCGAGTCATTCCTTAGTTGACGGCATCTCGGTGGGACAAAACATTTTAACAAAGAAAATTATGAGAAGTATGCGGGTTCTTAATCCTCCACCCCTAAATATACGGCCTTATGGGATGAAAGAAATGTTTTACAACTTATATCCTCTTGGGGAGACAATGTTAACCTTTCTCTTAAACGTATCTCTTACAAGTTTACTGTGTTGCTTTGCTTAGTTTCTTTTAGACAAACCTCTGATGTTAAGGCTTTCGATGTTTCTAGCAGAGCTTATCAACCTGAGGGAGATTGTTTTTATCTTAAGAAAAGGACAAAAACTATGTCATCTTCAATTTTCTACCCTTTCTTCTCTTTGAATGAAAGTTTGTGGGTTGTCAAATGCCTAGAAGTCTGCATCTCTGAGAGGTGTTGGAACTCAACTACTGATCTCTCACAGATCCCCCCATAAAGCAGTTTCAACTCCCACGCTTGCAAGATGGGTGAAAGAAGTGATGAGCGAGAGTGGTGTTGATGTGTCTATCTTCGGTGCACACTCCCTCAGAGGCACATCGGCTTCTAAAGCTTCTATGTGAGGAGGAGGACTCCAAGATATTCTTAGAGCCGCTGACTGGTCAAATGAAAGTATGTTTACTTTTTTAATTTTGGACCAAACAATAATGTGATGGACAATGTGCTTAATTCACTTTAAACTTGCATAAGGTTGGCCTCCGTGTCATGCCATAAAATTTAGATTTTTTACAGCCTGGTGGGCAGAAAATATGGATTTTATTAAGAACACGGAGGCTAAGATTATCCCACCACTTGTTAACCCTCCCTGGGTTTTTTCCTTTTGACCTATTGTGTCTCTTTTTCTTCCAGAATAAGTCGCCTATGGATTTTTATTATTTAAAGAAAGTCCATCACGTCATTTCAAAGTTATGTTTCTTGTTCCCAACACCGTACTAAGACAAAGAAAGAAGATGGATGTGTGCTCATGCTCTATATACTATAATGGAATGTTGTTTAAAGTTCTATATTCTCTTCATTGCTCCTGCTGAGTTGTGCCAATAAAGGAGATTTGCATAATCTTGGCCTCCGTGTCCTTGATAAAATCTAGATTTTCTGCCCACCAGGCTGTGAGAAATCTAAATTTTCTCTGACACTAGACCCTAGCCTACAGCCTACTGGGAAGATACCAGAGTGGAAATGGGCTGCCTGGCCGTGGATAAGAGAAACAGTGACACCAGGTGGAGATTATTAAATGAAATATAGTACAAATTATTTCTGATACCATCACATTTCTCCAGCTGGATTCTTTGTTGACAGGTACATCATAAATAGCATGTTCTACTACCTCAATGGTCTCCTGTGTGTCCTGCTCCTACCATAATGAATGATCCTCATCATTAATGTGATCATCTCCTACATGGTGTTCTGCAACATCATCTACAGGGCTCACCACCTCAAGATAACGACGGAGCTCCACTGTACATTTCTGACAGCAGGAGACAGACGTACCTTCAGGGATTTCTATGTTTCCCCAATGAAGATGTGCTTTGAATTGTTCTGGTTTGGCCTTTTCTTGGATCCAGACTGCACTTGCCTCATATATCCTTACACGTCTAGGACTTGGCCGAGGAAAATTGGACAGTGGGGTGAGAGGGGAGGGATATCCTGATTACCTACTCTTAGTCCAGGTCTTCCTCTCCTCAGTCTAGCAAATTGCCTATCCTTGCCCTGTCTCCTGCCACAATGGGTGTGATATTTTCAGGCTTTGTACGCAGTATTTGGGCAGACCACGTTACCAGGCTGCACGCCAAAGGATCAGAAAGAAAAAAAGATATAAGAAGTGGTTGAAAAAGGTGTGCACTTGGCTTTCCTTTGAATTTTCAGGCTTTGCCAGGGTAGTTGGTTTATGGGCGGAGAGGAAGTGCCTCGTAAAGAGATGAGTAAAATCAAGGGTCTTAAAAGAAGACATTTAAGCATCTCTTTTTCTTTATATGGGGCGATGAAATTCAACTCATTTACAACGCTGATTAGTCCTGTATTGCAGATGTACGATACCAAAGTAGTGGGCTCAGTCTTATACTGTTGCGAACTTTGGGGCTTCATGAATCTGGCTTCACTTGTCTCAGCAGAGAATACATTTCTTTGAACTATTACAAGCCTTCCGCAAAGCACCCCTCTTAAACTCGGCTCAATGATCTAGGTCGGAAATCCTTGGAAGATGTAGAAAGATTTTGCCCTATTTCATATTGTCGCAGAATGGGATCCACCCTCAAGTTGGCTAACCATGCTGACGCTCTCAGGGATGTCATGGAAGCCGACTACTCACAGAAGATTGGCTGGCTTCATGACATCAAGCGTATATTGACCAAAGTGAGAATGCAGCACTTATGGGAGAATCCAATGGGAAAAAATGAAAGAACAATACTGGCATATGATCATTATAAACAACTTTAAAGCAACCAAGAGCATCTCATTGACAGGGAGAGTCTTAGAATTTGAGCCTAACCCTCAGTATGAGTCATATTGGGACATAATATCGAAGCCCTTTGATTATACTTTCAATTCCGGGCAGGTACTCTCCCGCTGAAATCTTTCACATGCAAGTGGTCTTCCAATGCTGACAACAAATGTCCCATTTGTGAAGACCAAATAGAAACATACTCTCACGTTCTATTAGCTGGTCCTGCTTATCCAATGGTTGAAGCCGACCTGCAAGAATTTGGGTACCAGAAGTGGCCGGACTGCGCTGAGAATTTTGCGCTCAAATTCCTCCTCGAAATACTCAATTTCTGTTGCCAAGTTCTTGGGATGGATGTGGGTCATAAGATCTAAGACGAACTTGAGTTGTTTAATGTTAGAATAATGTATTGTGAGCTAGAAGGATCTATCTTGGTTAATAGGGCTACGATGAGGACCCATTTTTTTCTTTTTTTTGTGCTTTGGGTATCATTTATAATGTCTGTATTATATATTATGGTTTTAATGATTTATATTTCTTTTATAACATACTGTCGGACTAAATCTTTTTTCTTTTTTTACTGAAATTGATGTTTCTTGGATGAGTTTTACTCTAACACATTTAGGACTGGTGTGAGGAAGATCTGGCTACGAAAAAAAAAAGATTATCGGTAAGTATTTAGGACTTTACTGCACTGCCAGAGGCATTTTGGGGGTTTAAGCCTGCTGCGTTTATTTGCATTTACTCTGTTATTGTTGTTGTTTTTGGCAACATAGTTTGCCTCCATTTATTGGAATTCAAAGCGGAGCTTTATCAATCAAAGTAAAATGCTTAGACATTATGGGGCATATCAGCAACAACCGGCGATAATTATCGCTAAGCGCACTTAGCGCTAGGATAATTATCACCGGCTAACGTGGATTTTTATCGCTGAGATAGCGTGCTATTAGCAACGCTTATCTCAAAAGAGATAAAAATCCTAGCCCTAACTGCCAAACGTGAGATTATCGCATCAGGTATAATGTATGCAGGGTGGGCGTTCTCACGTATGTAAGCCTCGTAGAAGTGACGAAGTGAAATCTACGAGATTTCACTGCGCCACTTCTAAGGTGCAAATGCGTCAATATCTTACGCCTGCCTCACAGCAGGCATAAGACTGACACAGGCCCTTTCACATGGGGTTTGCCCCATGTGAAAGGACACATTGCTGGAGTTGCGTCACTTTTGTGACACACTCCAGCAATGTGTCACTTTTGCGCCTACAGATACATCAGAAATACTGACATATCTGTAACTCCTTGCGACATGATGTGTCATACAGTAAATATGACGCATCCATCATGTCGCACGGAGGGCGCACTGAGAAGTGACGCATCGCTGCTTTCACGCAGCGATGCGTCACTTCTCATAAATGAGGCCCTTAATATTTAATAAAATATTGACTTGAAGTTCAAATAAATTCTGCAGCAAACAATTTAATTCGAGCTCCTCATGTGTTGCAAAAACACACTTTGACGTTAAACAGTGTTCCAATGTTGTAGGTTTTGTTTGTCAGCTGGAAAACTTAATTCTAAGGAAAACATCTAATGCCTCGCGAGACTCGTGAAATGAAAAGAAGTATATGCTCACTGAAGAGTCGCTTTGTAACTTTCAATTTTTTTAAAAAATATTTCCTTATTCTTATCCTTTTTAATGAATTTAGGAATTTGCATCCAGATTGCTGAAGGTGTCAAAATGTCAAAACTGATGTGGGTCTAAAAATTAAATATTCACAAATATATTTGAATAGTAATAAATCAGTTACATAGAAAAGGAACAATAATATTTCCTATGCAGTAACCTTGATTCAGTGCAAGAAATGTTGCTGTAAGCATTTACTTAATTCGTGCTTGTATTGTCTTTAATTCTTCGTCTTCACATTGCAGGGAGGTCACAATATACGGGGAAATGTTGAAACTGCTAATTGCACATCTACTGTGTTTGATATGCGGGTGTTCCTAAATCCCTTTTCAGCATCATCGTGAAATTGAATACATTTTTACAAAAATCAAACTAATGATTCAAGAACATGTAACATTTATAGCCTTTTCATGCATCTATTTTAACCTTTGTGTCAAACATCGATAATAAGGGTATTTAATATTTATTGTCACCCTCGGCCAAATCTTAGATTTCACTCGCTGATGCGCGGGCATCCTAAAAGGACGCATTGCCTTCGGATATGTCTGATTAGGACTGGATTCGCATTAGATAGATTCCCCCAGAGTTTAGCTCTTGAACAAACAATTCTTGGGAAATGTATTTTACAAATCCTTAGAAACAGGAATATTGGTAAAATCTATAACTCAGATGTGTAAAATATCTCAAGGTGGGCAGAAATACACAGTGATAAAGTATAGCTCTTGTTCGGTCAGATCTATCAAATGTTGGGGCATATTTACAAGCAGGCGATAAAAAATTATCGCCGCTTTTGCGGCCGTTTTCGGCCGAAAAGCGGCGTTGATTTTATCGCCTAATTAGCAAGGCCACGCTAACGCGTGAAACCTTGCTTTACCGTCAGGATTCCTTACGCCCAGCTTTGCATCTGTAATGAGATGCAAAGTGGGCGTTCCTGACCTAACATGACAGGAGAAATGTCGCTAAGCGACATTTCTCCTATCATCAAGCCCCACGCTATGAAGCATAGCGTCAGGAAAAGTAGCGATAACCCCTGTTATCGCTACTTTCCTTACGCCAGCGTAAGGACTGACTTAGCCATGATATCCTATGGAAGGAGGATATCATGGCTAAGTTTGTGAGTCCCTATCATCAAGCTAACGCCACATTGCGTGAGATTATCACTGGGTTTCCAGCGATAATCTCACGTTAGGCAGTTAGCGTGAGGATTTTTATCGCTGAGGAGATAAGCGTTGCTAATAGCACGCTATCTCACCGATAAAAACCCACGTTACCCAGTGATAATTATCCTCACGCTAAGAGCGCTGAGCGATAATTATCGCCGGGTGTTGCTGATACGCCCCTTTGTTTTTTTACAATTACCAAATAAGCAAGGTTTGTACAGCCAAAAATTCAGGACAATTCTATGAAGTGCAGTTTGTTGTTTACTGACCAAGATGCAAGCAATTGCTGCATTTCGTGGCCGCCAATATCTGTGATATAAAGATCATAAGACTCATGTACAAAGGTTTTTTGAGGTCACAAATGACCCCATTCGCAGAATTGGGCAGCTTGTGACGCAGAAAAGCTTTATGAAATGTACAAAAGCCAAACTGAAATTTGGTAACCTGTCACTGAATCTCAATTTAGGATTACGATTCTATATTTGGAAAGGGCGTGTTTAGGGCAACTGAATTCCGATGGAAAACATGATGGGGCATATTATCAAGGGGCAGTGATAATTATTGCTGACCGCGCTTAGCGTGGTTTTTTTTTTATCGCCGCTATCGCTGGAACTTATCGCCAACCTAGCGCTGTATTAACAACGCTCAGCGCATTGGCGATAAGAATTCCAGCGATGGCGGGAAAAAGGGCGAACATCGCTGGAAATCCAGCGATGTTCACCTAAAAACGTCGAAAACCTTGCTGATACAACCCTGTGGTTGTAATCCAAGAATCCACCACCCATGTAAAGCATGCCCAAGTCTGGATTTTAGCAGACGTTAATGGGCAGTTAGCGCGATATTGTGTATCGCTACAGCGGCCGGGGCATTGTTGTAAATATTGCGAAGCCTGGTTAGTGATATTCTCCCGTGTAGTTTTGTCAGGCACGCCTCCTTTGCATATCATTAGCATTGCGATGCTGGGCGTTTAGAAATCGGGCGCTGAGGCATGGAATCTCGCACTAGCGTGTCCTTGATGATAATACGATAAATTTATCGCAGCTTTTTGCCCGAAAACGGATGCTAAAGCGGCAACAATTTTATTGCGGCCCCTTGATAATATGCCTCTAATACTTTAGCCACACCGCCAGTAGGCGGTAACCCATTAGCAAATGGGAAACAGTCCCCAAGGGACCCCATCCCCTTTGAACATGTAAAAAGTATTTTTTTTTAAGAGCAGGCAGCAGTCTGATGGATCACAGCCTACTCTTAAAACTTTACTTTCAAAAGTTTCATTTTCGCTTTTTCAATCGCATCCCGTTTTACTGTATGGAAAATGTGCTACATTTAAAACCAAACGTCTGCTTTATCAAAAAGCAGTCACAAAGATGGTGGTCTGCTAACCTTAGCAGGCCACCATCCCTGCATTGCCGTGATTCCTAGTAGGTCACAAATTGTGACCTACCTCTTTAGTATTCATAAGGTAAGTCAATTTGCATCCCCATTAGGATTTGCCATTTTAAAAATAAGTCTTTAGTAAATTAGGGAGTGCGATTATCAAATTGGGATTTGGTAAGAAGTGCAATTTGGAAATCGCGATTCCTAATGCTTGCACATCTGGCTCTAAATGACATTAAGGGAAGTGTGGTGTTTAAATGATATAGGGTGAAATCGATGAGAAACTTTTTCCCTAATTGAAGTAGATGGTTAACACGTACGCTGGGTTAAATGGTGACGTTTCTGCTACAAGTAAATGCATATCTTATCTTCACCACCCCATACCTATATTGGTAATAGCTTGTGGTTTTTTCTTTATTTTGGGTTTGTTCAACAATATTATATTTATGTACTTTTCTAGATAACTTGTGAGATTGCTATATCAGATCATTTCAAATTAATGACAGTGCACTGTCACATTAAATGTTTTTTTTCATTGTCTAGAAAAGTAAAAACAGAGACATGTCATTGATTCATGTCCTACATGGCCCTTGTCAATCAGTAAGGCGTGTATAGGGTGTAAGGAGGACAGTGTATTGTGTCCAACATAGTGGTGTGTGAAAGTGGAAAAAAATACAATGGGGGCAAAAGAGGGACCCTGCGCTGTAGCGGGTAGTTTCCTGCTGTACCGCGGGGATGTAAGTATGCCACTTAGAAGTCTTTATCCATTGCTGTGCGTGATGCTATGCACCTCCCCTTTTATCACTGCCAGAAGTCCCAAAGTGGAATTTCTGACATTTGAGAAAGAAGATAATGTTAACGCTTTTTCATATATGCAGATTATGAATAATAAATGATGTGTGCGAAATAATAATTTTCATAATAAGGTATAGTCATAACCGATGAACTGATGATGTTACACTTTGAAACAACTTGAAAGTAAAGCTTTGAATTATGAATAATAATGTAGTTAAGTTATGCCACATGTTTTACTTAGACACCATTTTATTAAAATGGATGCAGGTTCTGATGTTTTGCTCACTTTGCTCCTGGTCATTTCATCCTCCCAATCAATGTCCCCCCTGCAAACATTCTCTCAACAGTTGAGTTCTGAATGTAACTTTTTGAAGGACACTTCCGCTGTAAGTTCCGATGCTCTCTTGTTAGCGCATTTGTGTGTTGGTCTTTGTTAAAGAATGTTTCATAATCTGTATTGCAACTCTGGATTTTAGTTGCTGTGGAAGGTAATAGGAAATTTTGATTATTCTTAGAAGAGGGTTAGTGTTATAGATTGTGGTTGTGACAATCATTCTCTGGTTTGTCTACAATGTACTGTTGATGATCATGCTATTCTGAATCTGCAGTTATTCTTTATTGTTTATGCATAAAATGTGTATTAAACCCCTTGTTCTATGTGGCTGGGGGTGATGTTTATGTTTCCTCTCTGAAGCCTGCCTGTTTGGGCAAGAATTTCATTTACTAACTAAACACTCTCAGCGAGACTTCCAATTACCTTATTAATGCTATTAGTGTTACTTATGGCCTTGCAACTATTAATAATTTTTGATTTTGTACCTTTGTATCTGTGCCTTCATGGCAACTCATTTATTATTTCTGTATTGCCTATTCTGAATTTTCTAATAAAAGTTTTTGCTTTTCATTGGTTTAGAACCAAGTTCTTGAGGGGTCCCAGTCACTATTTTGATTTACTATGCTAATTGGTTGGACTTGATGCCGGAAACGGTGGTGACTCTCAATGCTATATAAGGGTGCTGGAACCGAATCACCAGAGGTAAACTTTGGGTGAATTTAAATATTGGGGTTCAGTAGATTATTGGGGTTCAGGCTCCCACAATGACACACTGCGGAGCGGCAACAATGAAGGTTCACTGCTGCAACTCAGTGCAAATCACTCCTTGAATAAACATTTTCTCCAGGCTAATGTCCGGTTCACATGTAGTTGGCTGGATAATTTACTTTTTCATTAAGAATTTCCCAGAGCATGTCCAAATTCACAAGTTTATGGTTTTCTTTCACCCACATCTATTCCTGCATATGTGTGTGTATGTAGAGCGAAACTGAGAGACAGACAGAGAGATAGAATGGCCAAAACTTGAAACAACCTAGAGCCTCCTCCTCAGTTCTGCAAGAAGCTGAAGACCTGGCTCTTTGAATAACTCCAAGGGGACAACATATCTATATACCTGCTCAAGCACCTGGATACCCTCACAGGTGATTAGTGCGCTATACAAGTTTATATGACGTAACATACCAATGGCTATGCATGGATGATATGGTGACATGGTGTCTAAGTATTATATTTGGGGCCTGAATTACTATTGATATTTGGACCAGATTACTGAGCTGATAAAACAAGTTTTAACCTTGCTGTCACCATCTTTGTCTCTCTCCTGTCTTTATTTCCTTCCTTCTGCTCCTCGTTTTCTCCCATCCCTTAGTTCATCCCTCGTGGCTAGTTAGAGTGTTGAGTATGTTGACAATTGTGGCTATGTGGTGGCTTTCCCCTCAAATATTGCTGAGCTTTTTTCCTGCCATACTGCTTCAGAGGAGTGAAGAAGATTTGTTTCCAACCTTAGTTTGGAGCTTTTAGTAAGGTGTTCCCAGGAAATGTAAAAGTGCCAACTCAGTTGTATGGTGACTTAGTAAGCCTGCCAGAATGGGATGGCAGGTCAATGCCAATGGTTTAAACATGTCTTTTCTTGAACTCTACTGGTGAAAGCTCCTCCTGCCCTGTCTGTCTAACCACATCATTCACAAGTTGGGCTGAAAAATTACAAGCTTCCTGATCCTTGCCTTCAGAGGATAACAAATACAGAAGGCACTTTGCAATTTTTTTCACTAAATTAATTTAACTTCATTACAAACATGAATACCATTAAATACGTGAAAATGTATCTTAAAGCTCATAAGAGCGCTTTACAAGTATGTAAGAAAGGTGCCATTTTGTTCCACCACCTCATTTACAGCAACTCTCCATAGATGGTAAAAAACAAATTGACTGTTCTCTTTGTGTGCTGTAGTGCAGGCTAGTTAGAGTGCAAGGGTTTGGCAGTCATGTATACCTAGATGTCATTACGTAATTGTTGAAGACACCAAGAAAAGCTAACTCCCATTACCCCTTCATTTCACTTTAGTTGTGAGAAACATGGGCCTGATGTATGCAAAAGACTGGTCGCCAAAAGTGGTCACAAACTGTGCACTACGTATTGTGACTGTTCTTTATTTTTATGATGTAGCCTATGTAGTAACTGGCCACACTGCAACATTCTGAAGTTGTAGTTGATTTAAAGTAGATGAACATCCCTTATTTTGTCACCCTAGGGGATTGCATTAGCTTTCCACCTGACATGACAAATTGGTTCATAAATAGCTCCATAATAAACATAGTTGGAGGATGGTTGAACCCATCAATTGTTAAGCGATCAACAATTAAAACTACAACCAAGTGGGTGGTGCATGATTGTCACTCAGAAAGAGGTTAATGAGATACTTCCATCTTGGAAGATCAATCAGGACCTTACTGGCCTATAGGGCAATCAGTCAGTGCCCGATGGGCTGATCTGGCAGATCATCGAAGTGTGGGCCTTTTTTTGACTGTTTGTGAGCAGGTTTTGTGACCAGGTAGGCCAGATTTTACTGTTGGTTTCCTTGATTTCACCCAAAAAAATTCATAGCTTATATTTCTTGAATGGGCAAAGGCCTCAGTAGAGTACAATGCACAATATGCTATGTACTGATTATAGAATGATAAGGAGGCTAACTGTAGTTGAACAGCAATATGTGGTTTAAAGAAATTAGAAGTCAAAGAAAGCCAGACTGTGGAAGTACCTCAGGCAAAGACTAGACTGCCCATCTACCTACCATTGCACTGATTAGCTTTAGAGATCAGAGCAAACAGAAGGAGATGATGGACGGAGCGCTTAAAGTTTTCAGACACTTACCCTTAGTCAGACATCTGGGTTGAATCCATCATTGTTCTTCGGCTCACTTCGCCACCACAGTTCAGACCCAGCCATATGCAAATCAGTCTTGAACCTGTGCCTCATGGGAACAGTCCGGCCCGAACTGCCAAGCCAGGTCTTCCACGGACCAAAAACAAGCATCCTGGGACCAGTTTCAGAGTAACAACCCTCATCAGCCAGGTTAGCATGAATCCACTAGCAAAGTGAGAAAGGGGAAAACGTCTGGGAATTCCCTGTCAACTTAGGGCAAACAAAGCATACACAAGGAGATGATGGACGGAGCGCTGAAACTTTTCACTCACCCCCAGTCACAGATCTGGGTTGAATCCATCATCGTTCTTTAGTTCACTTCGCCACTCCAGTTCACACCCAGAACTATGTGGTGCAGGAAATTTGACTTGTAAATGCTCGATAATCACTTGAAAAAAATTCATAAAAACGCAACGTATATGGTAGGCTGCTGTTGCTAATGTAAAAATTAGATAGGGCACATGCACGGTTTTCTCTGAGAAGAGAGCATTGAGGGATTATTCCCTGTTTGAAAGAAACAGTTAAAAGCATGCTTAAACCATAATCATCCATGATTGATCATATATACTTCATGATGACCATGTTCTATCCTAACCAAAAAAATAGGGTAAGCATTTGATTCACGTTTTTGCTGAATGTACGGAATTCAACAATCTATAGTCAGTTTAGAGGGATAAACGATAGTAAGGGTTACATTTACTGTAAGGACTTTGTAACCAGCATTTTTAGATGCATCATAAGTTACCCAAGAAAGAATAAGGTTTTATGTTTGAGTTAAAAATCTGTTGCTCAAATATGAATTTACCTTGACAAAACAAAGAGAAGAGGTGTCTGGCAAAACAGGCACAGTTTGTTTAGTTAAAAACTGCAGCTGGGAGTACAGCATACAGAGACAGGTCTGATGACTGACTCAAAGTACAATAGTGTTGAGCATCTTTTTATACATTTCTCGAAGTATCATTAAACAACTAATGGATCCTGTTTTGAGAGTGGAATGTGGGCCTAGTCATGAAGCCATAAATTCCTCCCACCTGATGGCAAATGAAGGTGGATCTCGACCTTGCGTGGACACAATGAGGGCCAGTGGGTAGTGTGTCCAGCTGTCTGGCACGGGGACCGCCTGATCACTGCATATGTTTTATGTGGTGTGTCCTGATTGGCTGAGTGTTCCTAACTTCATGTGTCATTTAACTTTATGGTTTTTTGGGAATCCGAGCCCCTCTGGCCATGTGTGTTTTATTAGGACAAATCTCCCAGGACAATTGTGGTGTCACTGCCTATATGTGGGACTCATCTGGTTTTTTCCTGTTCATGCGTTTGTCCTGCTGGTTACGTGCCATCAGACCTGTGTTCTGTGAATCAGTAACCTCAGGCCTCGGGTGCAGGGCCAGCCTGACCACGTATTTCTTACTCAGAGATGATGGAGAGGTCATATTGGGAGATTTGGACAACAGTAATTTGATTTCGCTTTTCTACATACGCATATAATTTCTTACATCAATATTAACATTCCCCCTCTAGATGAATTATTAACTACACAATTTACCCCATACTTACTGACAGTCACATTGTTAGGAGTTTGTTGTGTTTTATTTTAAATTAGTACCACTTACCTGGTAAATTGCCATCTACCCAATTTGAGGACTGCGTTTTCATAGCAGGAACCCCCCACTTGTAGGAAACCACACAAACACAGTACAAAAATCAGACTAGACAGCAATGACATGCACAGTCCTGTCACCCACCGGGGGAGCCAGGAAAAACAGCTGATGAACCGCTTCTGCTCAGGGGCACCTCTCTCCTTCTGCGTGTCGGTTTGTAAATGATGCAGTGCTCGGATGGCAAGACTCAGAGTCCCATTGTTTATGTTGTTGCCTGCGGTCATCAAATCCAACACATACCGATGTTGCATCACCATGAGTGGATGGCTCTTAGTTCTTCTTTGATTGAATTAAGGCCATGGTCAGTACTGGTCATAATTTTCATCATCTCCCATCTAATTATTTGCAACCAGCTGGAGTTTGCTTTCATCTGCACTGTGATGAAGGGTATGGACCCTCCTCCATTGGCTTGTTTGTCAGAAAACAGTCTGAATTCTTCTGGAATGTCCTTGAACTAAGCCTAACCAAAATAATCAGCAATTCTTTTTCCTCGAGCCTGATGCAATAGAGTTTTTTTTTGTAGTGGCTATTGGTACAACTCTGACAGATCTTCTCCAGAAATTACCAGGGTAGGGGTGTGTATGGTGACCTGGGAGCAAAGGCCTTGCCATCCGTGGACAAGCTGGGTGTAGGCAAATTCACTGCATTGCCAGTAGGTATCCATCAGCGTGGAGGTGCCCCATTGCATGTCTGGTATGTGCAGTATTGCTCCCCATTTCTCATAAGTGCTCAGTCAAATTGTGCAGATACATCTGAAACACAAGGAATACAGTGTAAGTTTACTTACAATTCGGGGTTGCCCCTTCCCTTTCAATCATGTGTACCTATCTATCTCCGTGTCCCATATTTATTGACAGGGGTTATCTATGCTTGTAAATAATTCTCCCCTATAAGACTCATTTCCCTTCATATCGTTGAGGTGGATGGCCCTACACTGAAACTCCATGTCTGGCATACATATTATCAAAGAAGACAGCACCAGATATGCTAAGGGCCACCCTGGGACCACAGACAGTAGCCGGAGTGGATGTGTGTGTGCACTGGTGTGGTGGCTTTGCTACCTCCAAGAATCTTTTTTCTGGAACATCTTGGGGCCACACAGTATCATCTCTATGGTGTCCCACCTGTGGATCCTATCAAGCTCTGTTTGAATCTCACAAGTGAAGAGGTATAGTGCTGTGGGATTGGTATTGTAATGGGTTGCATTCACTACTACTCCATGGGGTTCTACTCTGTTGGGTTGTATCTTTGACCTAATCCTACATAGGTACAGGTGGAGAAGGTATTTTGCTTTTTTCTGGGGCTATCTCTTGAGATAAGTAAAGTCTGTCTGCACTTACTGCATGTGGTTTCAATGAACAGATGTAGCATGTCCTGGCTGATGTCTGGGGGCCTACAGTGGTCATGTGTGATACTATGTGTTGCCTAAGACTGCAATGTGTAGTGCATGCGGCATAGTAGTGTTGTGTTCAGTGTAATTATAGGTGTCATGGGAGAGGTCCCTACGCAAGTGGTGTGCAAATGTTGGAATGGATTACATTTGACTAGGCAGATCTTTGGCAACATGTGGATGCGGCCACACCCACAGTAACCAGAGGGTATTCAATTGTACAAGAATACTTGTGGAGCATTGCAGATCCTGGGTATGGATTCAGGAAAGATGCCTGTGGTCCCCTGGTGATTGGGAGATTTCTTTATTTTGGAGAAGTTTGAAAGAGTTTGGTTTAAAGGTTGATAAAAGTTTGAAGTCTTGGACCTGAGCACTTGAGTCTTTGTTAGGATTATGAGAGTGATGTCTGGAGAGATGGTGATTCACTTTTGTGGCTCGAGAACAGACTTTTTGGATAATTTTTAGAACATTTGCATCCTTATGCAACATCAGCAATCAATTTCTAAAGGTGCGCTTTTACATTTAAACGTCTTATTTTTAGTGGGGCACCGGAAGGTGGCCCCTGATCAGGGTGTCTACTTTTTTGGAGATAATGGTTGTTTATTCATGGGTCTCCTTAATTAGTGCTTACGGGTCGATGGCATGCCCCCTCACCATGATAGGAAAGGATATATTTTGTTAAGGGGTTGTTTTCGTGATAAAGTGGCTGGTATGGGTTATTTTTATTAATGTTTGAGGGGTGTTACTGAAAGTCTAATATCCTGACTTCCTAGTGAGGGAGTGCAGGGTATGCCCAGATGTGGGTTCCTTTGCTCACTTTGCCAATGGATTCAAGCTAGCCTGGCTGATGAGGGGTGTTACCCCGAAACCGGTCCCACAATGCTTGTTTCCAGTCTAGGGAAGACCTGGCTTGGCAGTTCGGTCTAGACTGTTCCCATAAGGAACAGGGTCAAGACTGATTTGCAAATGGCTGGGTCTGAACTGAGGTGGCTAAGTGAGCTAAAGAACAATGATGGTTTCAACCCAGATCTGTGACTGGGGATGAGTGTCTGAAAAGTTTCAGTGCTCCATCCATCATCTCCTTGTGTTTGCTTTGTTTACCCTTAGTTGGCAGGGTATGCCCAGACATGGGTCCCTTGCTCACTTTGCCACTGGACTCAAGCTAGCCTGGCTGATGAGGAGTGTTACCCCAAAACCATTCTGAGGATGCTTGTTTCTGGTCCAGGGAAGACCTGGCTTGGCAGTTCGGGCTGGACTGTTCCCATAAAGAACAGGGTCAAGACAGATTTGCTTATGGCTGGGTCCGAACTGGGGTGGTGAAGTGAGCTAAAGAACGATGATGGATTCAACCCAGATCTGTGACTGGAGGTGAGTGTCTGAAATGTTTCAGTGCTCCGTCCATCATCTCCTTGTGTTTGCCGAGCCTTCTGATGTACAGATGCACATGGTGATGTGTAAAGAGGGGGCATGCTGTAATTAGGTGTTGTGGCCAGTCGCAGTATGCTCTGGGGTCATGTGTATACCCCTCTAGTCCCAGCACACGGCTTGCAGTAGGTCCCTCCCTAGTGCCGCCAGGTGCCTTGACTATGCCCTTTTGCTAGAGGGTTCTTTTTGGGCTAATTTTGGGCTTCTTTTGCTGGTATCTTGGGCATTTCCCTAGGTTCTCATGTGATTTGGCTATTTCTATTGCCGTTTGCCGGAGGTGGGTCAGAGAGCTGTCCCGTGGCCCCCATGTATTTCTGATGTTGCAGTGTCCGAGATTGGGTATGCTTGTGTGCCATCAGCATGGTCATTAGGCTGGGTACAGTGGTGAACCTATTTCTGAGTACTTCACATGGAGCTGTGATGTATTTTGCAGCCTATCGTCACCCCCTGTCCCTTCGACCATGTCCTACCCAAGATTATGTTTTTGGGCCTGTTGTGGCCATCAATCCTCCTACATCTGGGCAATCATGGAATATTTCTCTTAGGCCTGTCCATATTGGGCCTCTGTATGAATTGAATGCAAGCCCGTCATGTTCAATGTTTGTCAGTGTGACTGCTAGGATGCCGGCTCGGGCGATCACCGCGTTAGTCTGCCCTTTGATGAGACCGCTTAGCTTTGACTTTGCCTACTGCAAGGTTTATCCCTGTGGTGTTCTTCTCGAAACATGAGGTCCACTTCCCTGCCCCATCTATCAATGGTTGGAGTTTGGTTCTGAGCCCTTCCTTATCCATTTGGGCCCAAGGCACATAGATGGTCTATGACATGCCATGAAGTAGGGGGCTCATTTTGGCTTTGGGCTGCACAGTGGGTTTCTCTCTAGCATAGCACTTCCATTTCCTTAAGCAATCCTGCATGTAGGGGAAGTTCCACTTGGGATCTTCCCCTCCGTGTCAGATACAGTCGTCCTCAATATCCATGTCCTCTGGTTCGAAGGATCCTTCCTTTGGCCAGGGTCTTTCATACTGGCTTTCCCTTTCGGGCTAGCAGGTGGCAAAATGGTTGTGCGAAGGCCTTGCCTTGCTCTCGGGTCACTATTTCCCTTCGGGTTAGTTTCTCTTTACTGTGCGTTCTGGGGGAGCAGCGGATGTCTTTGTTGATGCTCTACCCGTGCATACGTAAAGGTGCCATGGTGCTTCTCCTACATCTTAATTGAGTCTGTACCAGGCTACATTTATCCCTTATCACCTGGTCAACCCCTCTCCTATGCTGACGATCTGGTGATACTCTGGACCCATGCCGAAGCCTCCCTTCTAGTTCTGATTCGGGCTCTTCTCCCAGCGATGCTCTATATGTACCCCACCCTCCTCAGGTGGAGGCTGCGCTGCTCTGTTCTCTCCTTGAGTTCCCAGGGTGAGAGCTTTCTCTCTCCATCCTTAATTCACGTTCCTCTCCTATAACTCCCACCTGGGTTGTCTGTTTCATTCTGACCAAGGCGCTATTTTTATGGGTAGGAATTTGCCCTTAAACTTTCTTTCTGTTGCCCCTTTGGCTACCTAAGCATACCCTGTGGCTCTCCCATCATTATCTGATCCTGAAGGACTAGGGCCCCTCTCATTGCTCCCACTGGTTGTATCGCTGTCCAGTACTGCTATCAATATCCCGGTAACACGGGTGTGTTCACCCAAATGAGTGGAAGTGCATGTTCTCTGTGTCGCTGGAGTTTGAAGGGTCCAACGCAATGGACGGGGAGTTGAGCTTTGGGGAGCTCTAGTACTGGACTGGGGTGATGCTGGGATTGCCAAGGCCTGGTGGTCTGTTGGCCTCCCTTATCTAGATCTAGTAGTTTGTTGTTCGGTGGGGGCCCCCTTACTCCCTCGTCCGGTAGATTGGTATAAACTAATGCGGGGATGGCAGACATCTGAGAGAGCACTTCCATTCTTACATACGGTGGGGGGTGCGCGCAGGCTTTGCTTGCGGGTTCTAGGATAAGATTGTCGGTCTGGGTCACCTCAAAGTTGGCCCAAAGTTCTAGTAGGGCCTTTCTCCTGTTCTTCTTTTGTCCTACATATTTTGTGCAGATCTGCGTTCTCTTGTGCTCAGTTATGTTGGTGTTGAAGGTTTTCCCAGGGGAACGCATGTGCCTTAGTGTGTGCATGCCATTTGTGGCAATACTTGCTAATATTTTTGATCTGTGTGGGGAACCTAGTTTGCATGTACTTTAGTGGGGACTCCATGATAACTGGGAACTTTTTGAAGGACTAACACGCTCTAACTTCTTAGAATCAATTAATATTATAATCTACTCTGATGGTTCTGGAAATAAATACTTGGGGATTACTTGTTTCAACTACTTGTACGAGCTCAATACTATTTACATAAATGCATCAGGATAGACATTAAACACAAACAAAAAATGCATATGAAGGATCACATCCTGCCTGAAGAAATTGCAACAATTAGTTCAAAACGTGTGAATTCAGCAGAAAAATTGCAGGTATGGATATAGGATTGTAAGAATATGTAGAAAAACAGCAGGTATAGAAAAAGGATTGTAAGAATTAGAGGCGCCTTCATAAGCACATCAAGTCAGTAACAAAACACAGTGCTCAAGACAAGACGTGTATTTGCAACAATTTACCAGCACTATAAAATTAAGAATGCTAAAATAAATAACCAGAATGAAGAATGAGAGGAGAGGAGAGGAGAGGAGAGGAGAAAAAAAACTGACAGAGAAAAAATGACAACTTTATAAGAAAAAAAAAATCTTAGCACGCTCCTTTGCACATGCTACCGGATGATGAAGGGAGGCTTTGCGTGGTACACGGGACTAAGTGAGCCTGATAGTCTGTCAATATCGCCTCTGAGAGAAAGATAACAACAATTTCTGCAGAAACAAGAAATACCTTGACAAACACAGGCTCTCCTTGACCAATGCACAAGCTACACCTAATCTCTAAGGTCCAAACTTTCCCTAAGGTATAAATAACACCTATATCACATCCAGGGGTCATGTGTACCATCTGTATCATGCCCAGTGGTCCTAGCAAATGACACCTCTCACTTCTTTCAGATACCAACAGTGTAAAGAAACTGACAGCACTGAGAAAACCCTCTAGACTAAAAAATAAGATCAAGGTGCTGATCCTATATCTCACCCAGGGCCTATGCATAACATCTGCATCACGCCAAGCGGTGAGGCCTCGCCCCTGTATAACACCCAGGGGACAAACATACCAACTGTGTTATGCGCAACGTCCAAGCGACTGACAACCTTCACCTTTCCCACTGTGTTGGCTATCGAATAAAAGGTCAACTCCTCGGAATCACCTTCGAGGCAGCCTTACGACTACTCAATTTGGACACATGAAGAGGTCAATATGTCAGATTTCTGTAAATGGCAGGGTGCTCAGGTTAAATTTTTGCTCTTCTTCCCTAGTTAGCCATATGCCAAATGATGGGACTCAGGGTTAGATGTAGTCTCTTACCCAATTGACGGCAGTTTCAGAACGGACCTCCACCCCAAGGATTCAGAAAAGCTTTCAATCAATTGCGGCATCTGCTCACCTTCTTTTTTTTTTTTCTTTGATCTGATTATTACAGATTTTGTTGTTGTGTACATGAATATAAAATGATTCACCATTATAGAAATTATCATACAGAACCAGTAGGTACTTAGCAAGTAGAAATCATACATCAACAGCTCAATGGCATGGTTACATCTACCAAATTAAGACCAAATGGTAACGACAATTGGCATATCCCATCAATCATAGATTCTCCTCCCTCCATAAACAATACTGTACAATCACGTTATGGTACATTATAACTTCAACTAAGCAATACATGTCAAGTACATAAGCACCTTTCTTATGGCTTCACTCC
Organism: Triturus cristatus; assembly: GCF_964204655.1. Lineage (NCBI taxonomy): Eukaryota > Metazoa > Chordata > Amphibia > Caudata > Salamandridae > Triturus > Triturus cristatus. Next base: position 258,477,701 of record NC_140586.1, read on the forward strand.
GCCATATCATATCAATCTGTTTATGCAGTCACACAATTTTTTTTTTAAACTAACGTAGAAAATGCTAATAGGAAGGGGGTGGGAGGAGAAACAAGAGGAGAATAGAGGTAGGGAGGGAAAACGGATCCAAGTTATCACAAAACAGGATCCTGTTGACAATCATATAGGTGCATTGCCTAACTGATAGGAGAAATGGCTGTCTATTTTGGGGTACAAAGGACTCCGTCCACTCATCCACTCAAAACTCAGGCCATAGGTCTACCCATGTATAACACACTATGCGTCTGGAGTGGGAACATCCAATGGGTCTTCAGGCACCAACAACCCCTGTAACGCACACAGCATAATGCTCCAAGCAGTGGAAATGGGGAATTTACGCAAACCCAGTGTATCCTCCCTTACCAGGCAACCGCCTCAGCCGTCACCCAGTTCAGCAGGGAGAGGAACCAAGCCTATATTAGCGGGGGCTCCTCCACCTTGCACCTACAGGTAATCAATCTTTTGGCCAAAATGAAACCCAGATCCAGAAACTGTGTGGATGCTTTGTGCTTTTTGTTTCTTGGAAATACGCCAGTGATGCATGTCTCCCATGTCTGCAGCATCTCCCTGTGTGTGCAAGTGTTTAACGCCCTGAATACCCCCCTCCCAGTAAGCATGCAGAGAGGGGCAGGATCAAAGCATGTGTAACAGATCAGGATCCGCCATCTTGCAGCACGGGCAGCATGCGTCTGGTCGATGAAAATAACTATTAATTTTGTCCGGAGAGAGATATGCCCTATGGACAATGTAGAATTGGATTAACCTAAAACAAGCGTTTTTGGGGACCTGCCTGGGACTCTCCAGGACAACAGACCATTCCTTCTCCGCAAAAGGCCTCCCCTGGTCAGCCTCCCACTTAACTCACAACGGCATTAAGTCTACAAGAGTATGTTCCCTGATATACTCCGCAAACTACTTCACCAAGTGGCGTCCCGTGCCCATAGCATGCACATATTGCATTAGATGGTGCGTTGGAGTTGCCTGCGAGATATCTCCCTACCAGCACCTCATCGCGGCTATCCAGGAGGCATGTTTTAGAAATTGGCCTGGGAAAACTCCGTCTTCGTCTGTGATAGCGAGGAACGGCCGCAATGAGCCCTCTCCGTAGAGGTTCCCTAGGGTTCTTATACCAGCCCCCACCCACACAGTAAGGCCCGTACTCCGTACACGTTCCTGCATGGTCGGCATACCTAATAGAAACACAGCGGCGACGCGCCCTGCGAAAACATTTCCGCGCCGCCCGGACTAGTAAAGGAAGAGGTTCATTCGATCCATTGCAAAGGTGAAATAGGGAGAGGTTCTTGTCCAGAGAGTATGGGGGTCACGCTCCGCCGAGTACAATACGTGTAGTTCCTCCACCCATTTTGCCACCAACAGGATTTGAGACGCCATGAAGTACTTGTTATATTTGGGGGTCTCTAGTTGGCAGAGGTAGGTACCTTTGACCAAATAGGGACCCTTGCTTCTAGTCAGGGTAAGGGGGTACACTCCTAAAATAACCCCTGTTCACCCCATTGGTAGCTTTGCACCAGCAGACAGGCTTATCTCAGAGGCAGTGCGTAAAGCATTTGTGAACACATACAGTAACCCAGTGACAACACTACAGATGGACACCACACAAGTTGTATAATAAAAATAAGTATTCCTTATATAGTTTTAACACAAGACTATAAACGACAAAAATCCACAATACTGTACTTGAAATGGTAGAATTAGCTTAGTTCTCTTTAGATGTTAAAATGCGACACTTTAAGTTCAATGTACCTTAGGATGCGTAACGCGATACAACGAAAGTGTTGCAGGAAAGGTGATGTGTCGGTTCCTTACACGCAAGAACGGTGATGCGTCGGGTCCCTACTGATGCGTAGGGGATGCTTTGGTTCTTCTCTGTGATGCGTCAGTTTCTTACTGCGCTTCTGTGGTGATGCGGTTCGCAACGCCGTGATGCGATGAAGATCCGGTACAATGCGACAAAGATGGTGTCTTCTGCTTGAGGGGACACGATGTGTGCACGCCCGACGGCCGTGCGGCGACTCAACAATATTTCTGATCCGCGACAGGCCCTGCGACACGCTACCCAGTGATGCGGCGGCATCTGATGCTATGTCGATCCTCTTCTCCGGCGATGCGAGACGCTTCAGCAACTATGTGACAGCCCTGCGGTGACTCAACGATTCTTCTGAGCCGCGACAGGCCCTGCGACACGCTTCCCGGTGATGTGGCGGCATCTGATGCAACGTCGATTCTCTTCTCCGGCGATGTGTGGCGCTTCGGCGGCCCTGCGGTGTCTCACCGATTCTTCTGAGCCGTGACAGGCCCTGCGACACGCTTCCCGGTGATGCGGTGGTGTCTGGTGCAACGCCGACCCTCTTCTCCGGCGATGCGAGGCGCTTTTGCGTTGTAAAGCGACAGCTGCAGTTCGGCGTCACGCTTCTTGCTTGTGAGTCACGCTTCCAGCTCCTTGCGACACACAGTCCCTCAGAAAGCCCAACACAACTGCAGGCACTTCCAAAGAACTGTTGGGGAGCTTGATGGTGAAGTCTGTTGTCCCTGAGACTTCAGCAGGAGGCAAGCTCTTTTCTCAAGCCCTTGGAGATCCTTCACAAGTTGAATAAAGTGCACACAAAGTTTCTTTCTCCTCTCTTTGGCAGTCAGGCAACCACTGCAGGCCAAACCCTTTAGCTTAGGGATAGTCTCTCCTCAGTCTCTCTGGTTCCTCTCCTCAGCAAAGGTTTCTTCTTGTTGCCCAAAAGTGATCTAAAGTTCTGGGGTCTGGGGCCCCCTTTTTATACACAGTTTCTCTTTGTTCTCTGAAGGCAGAGAGGCCTTTGCCTAGTCCAAACCAGTTCTGGTCACTCCTGGAGCACTTTGTTGACATGGCTCCTTCTTTCCTTTCACAGTGCAGGGCAGAGACATCAGACGCACCACAGGAGGTGGAGCCAGCATTGTGGAGGGAAGGCACAGCCCTATTCAGGTCCCTGGTGCAACTCCTCCCACCCATCTACATGCAGATCTCTCTATTCAGCCCTGTGCTGACTCACCCTGTCTCCTGGAATCCCCCAGCCCCTGTCACTCAGACTCCAGAAAAGGAATACACAACCTAGCAGAGGCAGGCTTGAATGGTTGGACAAGAAAATGCCTACTTTCTAAAAGTGGTATTTTCAAACACAGAATGTTAAAACCAACTTCACTAAAAGATGCATTTCATCATTCTAAGTTCAGGCATACTAAACTCAAATTTCTACCTAGTTCACTGAGTCAGTTAGGATTATAAGATGTAATAATCAAACTGCCCATTCTGGCCTATGGGGAACAGGTAGCCTTGCAATAGTAAAATGGCTTTAATTCACAATTAGGAGATGCCACACACATAAGGGCATGCCCTACCTTATACTTACAATCTACCCTGCCTTTGGGCCTACCATAGGGGTTACTGAAATGCAGAAAAGGGAAGGGTAGGGACTGGCAAGTGGGTGCACTTGCCCAGTCAGCATGGCAGTACCAGACTGCACACAGGCTCTGCAATGGCAGACCTGAGACACACTTTTACAGGCTGCTTCTGTGGGTGGACAACCAGTGCTGCAAGCCCACCAGCAGCATTTGGTTCACAAGCCCTGGGCACCACTGGTGCACTGTACTAGGGTCTGACAGGTAAACCAAACTAGCCAATCATGGAATCACTAATCCATACATCAATTTACCATGGGGAGCACTTGCACTGTGGCACTGGATAGCAGTGGCACAGTGACCAAAGAATCTAACACCAGCAAAAACACATGAGGCAACAGCAATAAATGTAAGGGAGACCCACGCCAAGGTGCCAGGTCTAACAGTAGTGTTCTAAGTTGGCTAGAGCCAGCCCCCCTCCCCCTTGAGCGAGGTAGGTACAACTTCGCCAGTGCCACCCTGCACCACGAATTATTCCAAACAAAATCCCTAACAATCCTCCCTAAAGAGCGGAAGAAGGACACGGGAAGGCAGAGCGGTAAATTAACAAAATAATAAAGGAGACGCGTCAACATGACCATTTTGATTAACTCCACCCTACCAATGACCGAAAAGCTAAGCGTCTTCCAATACTCAATCTGAGACTTGAGCGCTATGACCGCCCTTGTGATGTTACCGTCTAGAAGATCCTGATCATTGTGGTAAATGCGGATCCCCAAATACCTGAATGCCACCACTACCATCCCGTCCACCTCCCAACCTGGATCCTGCATACCAGGATTAAAGGGTTATAGGCAAGATTTGCCCCAGTGCACACCACGCCCAGACAGAGATGCAAAAAACCTCAGTGTAGCAGGGATGACTCGTGGGATTGCCTTAATATCCTTAACGTACAGCAAAATGTTGTCCGAATCAAGCGAAACCGGATGTGTGCCATCCCCAAGACGTATCCCCCATTCTGGAGCCGAGTCTCATAGTTAAGCCTGGGCAAAGCACTACGCTACGCTCACGTAGTTTGCGAAGTTCGCGCTCTTTCGCACTACGCAAATTGCACGTAGCACAGTGTGAACACGCGTAGCATAGTGTTGCGTAGTGCTGCGGTCATTTTTTGCTTGCTCGCGGTCCTCAACGTCAAGTTGGCGACCGCGAGCAAGCAAAATGACATCCCGGCGAGACTTTTTCCTTGTTCGCAATCAGCAACATCAAGTTGGCGATCGCGAGCATGGAAAATAAACCTCCCGGCGAGATTCCCAACACGAGGAGGTCAGGTTTCTCATTGCGAGTGGTCGCGTATGCTCGCGACCGCTCGCGATGAGAAACTACCAGTTCGCGTTGAGAAAGCTGCCGCTCGAGTAAAAATCTACTCGAGCAGCAGAAAACTACAGCTCGCACTGTGCAAGATGCCATTTTCAATGATTGCACAGTGCCGGTTGCTTGTCCGCACTGTGCAATCATTGAAAACGACATCTGGCACAGTGCGAACAAGGTACTACGCAGTTCTACAATGTACTGTTGATGATCATGCTATTCTGAATCTGCAGTTATTCTTTATTGTTTATGCATAAAATGTGTATTAAACCCCTTGTTCTATGTGGCTGGGGGTGATGTTTATATTTCCTCTCTGAAGCCTGCCTGTTTGGGCAAGAATTTCATTTACTAACTAAACACTCTTAGCGAGACTTCCAATTACCTTATTAATGCTATTAGTGTTACTTATGGCCTTGCAACTATTAATAATTTTTGATTTTGTACCTTTGTATCTGTGCCTTCATGGCAACTCATTTATTATTTCTGTATTGCCTATTCTGAATTTTCTAATAAAAGTTTTTACTTTTCATTGGTTTAGAACCAAGTTCTTGAGGGGTCCCAGTCACTATTTTGATTTACTATGCTAATTGGTTGGACTTGATGCCGGAAACGGTGGTGACTCTCAATGCTATATAAGGGTGCTGGAACCGAATCACCAGAGGTAAACTTTGGGTGAATTTAAATATTGGGGTTCAGTAGATTATTGGGGTTCAGGCTCCCACAATGACACACTGCGGAGCGGCAACAATGAAGGTTCACTGCTGCAACTCAGTGCAAATCACTCCTTGAATAAACATTTTCTCCAGGCTAATGTCCGGTTCACATGTAGTTGGCTGGATAATTTACTTCTTCATTAAGAATTTCCCAGAACATGTCCAAATTCACAAGTTTATGGTTTTCTTTCACCCACATCTATTCCTGCATATGTGTGTGTATGTAGAGCGAAACTGAGAGACAGACAGAGAGATAGAATGGCCAAAACTTGAAACAACCTAGAGCCTCCTCCTCAGTTCTGCAAGAAGCTGAAGACCTGGCTCTTTGAATAACTCCAAGGGGACCGCATATCTATATACCTGCTCAAGCACCTGGATACCCTCACAGGTGATTAGTGCGCTATACAAGTTTATATAACGTAACATACCAATGGCTATGCATGGATGATATAGTGACATGGGGTCTAAGTATTATATTTGGGGCCTGAATTACTATTGATATTTGGACCAGATTACTGAGCTGATAAAACAAGTTTTAACCTTGCTGTCACCATCTTTGTCTCTCTCCTGTCTTTATTTCCTTCCTTCTGCTCCTCATTTTCTCCCATCCCTTAGTTCATCCCTCTTGGCTAGTTAGAGTGTTGAGTATGTTGACAATTGTGGCTATGTGGTGGCTTTCCCCTCAAATATTGCTGAGCTTTTTTCCTGCCATACTGCTTCAGAGGAGTAAAGAAGATTTGTTTCCAACCTTAGTTTGGAGCTTTTAGTAAGGTGTTCCCAGGAAATGTAAAAGTGCCAACTCAGTTGTATGGTGACTTAGTAAGCCTGCCAGAATGGGTTGCCAGGTCATTGCCAATGGTTTAAACATGTCCTTTCTTGAACTCTACTGGTGAAAGCTCCTCCTGCCCTGTCTGTCTAACCACATCATTCACAGGTTGGGCTGAAAAATTACAAGCTTCCTGATCCTTGCCTTCAGAGGATAACAAATACAGAAGGCACTTTGCAATTTTTTTCACTAAATTAATTTAACTTCATTACAAACATGAATACCATTAAATACGTGAAAATGTATCTTAAAGCTCATAAGAGCGCTTTACAAGTATGTAAGAAAGGTGCCATTTTGTTCCACCACCTCATTTACAGCAACTCTCCATAGATGGTAAAAAACAAATTGACTGTTCTCTTTGTGTGCTGTAGTGCAGGCTAGTTAGAGTGCAAGGGTTGGGCAGTCATGTATACCTAGATGTCATTACGCAATTGTTGAAGACACCAAGAAAAGCTAACTCCCATTACCCCTTCATTTCACTTTAGTTGTGAGAAACATGGGCCTGATGTATGCAAAGACTGGTCGCCAAAAGTGGTCACAAACTGTGCACTACGTATTGTGACTGTTCTTTATTTTTATGATGTAGCCTATGTAGTAACTGGCCACACTGCAACATTCTGAAGTCGTAGTTGATTTAAAGTAGATGAACATCCCTTATTTTGTCACCCTAGGGGATTGCATTAGCTTTCCCCCTGACATGACAAATTGGTTCATAAATAGCTCCATAATAAACATAGTTGGAGGATGGTTGAACCCATCAATTGTTAAGCGATCAACAATTAAAACTACAACCAAGTGGGTGGTGCATGATTGTCACTCAGAAAGAGGTTAATGAGATACTTCCATCTTGGAAGATCAATCAGGACCTTACTAGCCTATAGGGCAATCAGTCAGGGCCCGATGGGCTGATCTGGCAGATCATCGAAGTGTGGGCCTTTTTTGACTGTTTGTGAGCTGGTTTTGTGACCAGGTAGGCCAGATTTTACTGTTGGTTTCCTTGATTTCACCCAAAAAAATTCATAGCTTATATTTCTTGAATGGGCAAAGGCCTCAGTAGAGTACAATGCACAATATGCTATGTACTGATTATAGAATGATAAGGAGACTAACTGTAGTTGAACAGCATTATGCGGTTTAAAGAAATTAGAAGTCAAAGAAAGCCAGACTGTGGAAGTACCTCAGGCAAAGACTAGACAGCCTATCTACCTACCATTGCACTGATTAGCTTTAGAGATCAGAGCAAACAGAAGGAGATGATGGACGGAGCGCTTAAAGTTTTCAGACACTTGCCCTTAGTCAGACATCTGGGTTGAATCCATCATTGTTCTTCGGCTCACTTCGCCACCACAGTTCAGACCCAGCCATATGCAAATCAGTCTTGAACCTGTGCCTCATGGGAACAGTCCGGCCCGAACTGCCAAGCCAGGTCTTCCACGGACCAAAAACAAGCATCCTGGGACCAGTTTCAGGGTAACACCCCTTATCAGCCAGGTTAGCCTGAATCCACTAGCAAAGTGAGAAAGGGGAAAACGTCTGGGCATTCCCTGTCAACTTAGGGCAAACAAAGCATACACAGGGAGATGATGGACGGAGCGCTGAAACTTTTCACTCACCCCCAGTCACAGATCTGGGTTGAATCCATCATCGTTCTTTAGTTCACTTCGCCACCCCAGTTCACACCCAGAACTATGTGGTGCAGGAAATTTGACTTGTAAATGCTCGATAATCACTTGAAAAATTTCATAAAACGCAACGTATATGGTGGGCTGCTGTTGCTAATGTAAATATTAGATAGGGCACATGCAGGGTTTTCCCTGAGAAGAGAGCATTGAGGGATTATTCACTGTTTGAAAGAAACAGTTAAAAGCATGCTTAAACCATAATCATCCATGATTGATCATATATACTTCATGATGACAATGTTCTATCCTAACCAAAAAAATAGGGTAAGCTTTTGATTCACGTTTTTGCTGAATGTACGGAATCCAACAATCTATAGTCAGTTTAGAGGGATAAACGATAGTAAGGGTTACATTTACTGTAAGGACTTTGTAACCAGCATTTTTAGATGCATCATAAGTTACCCAAGAAAGAACAAGGTTTTATGTTTGAGTTAAAATTCTGTTGCTCAAATATGAATTTACCTTGACAAAACAAAGAGAAGAGGTGTCTGGCAAAACAGGCGCAGTTTGTTTAGTTAAACACTGCAGCTGGGAGTACAGCATACAGAGACAGGTCTGAGGACTGACTCAAAGTACAATAGTGTTGAGCATCTTTTTATACATTTCTCGAAGTATCATTAAACAACTAATGGATCCTGTTTTGAGAGTGGAATGTGGGCCTAGTCATGAAGCCATAAATTCCTCCCACCTGATGGCAAATGAAGGTGGATCTCGACCTTGCGTGGACACAATGAGGGCCAGTGGGTAGTGTGTCCAGCTGTCTGGCACGGGGACCGCCTGATCACTGCATATGTTTTATGTGGTGTGTCCTGATTGGCTGAGTGTTCCTAACTTCATGTGTCATTTAACTTTATGGTTTTTTGGGAATCCGAGCCCCTCTGGCCATGTGTGTTTTATTGGGACAAATCTCCCAGGACAATTGTGGTGTCACTGCCTATATGTGGGACTCATCTGGTTTTTTCCTGTTCATGCGTTTGTCCTGCTGGTTACGTGCCATCAGACCTGTGTTCTGTGAATCAGTAACCTCAGGCCTCGGGTGCAGGGCCAGCCTGACCACGTATTTCTTACTCAGAGATGATGGAGAGGTCATATTGGGAGATTTTGACAACAGTAATTTGATTTCGCTTTTCTACATACACATATAATTTCTTACATCAATATTAACATTCCCCCTCTAGATGAATTATTAACTACACAATTTACCCCATACTTACTGACAGTCACATTGTTAGGAGTTTGTTGTGTTTTATTTTAAATTAGTACCACTTACCTGGTAAATTGCCATCTACCCAATTTGAGGACTGCGTTTTCATAGCAGGAACCCCCCACTTGTAGGAAACCACACAAACACAGTACAAAAATCAGACTAGACAGCAATGACATGTGCACAGTCCTGTCACCCACCGGGGGAGCCAGGAAAAACAGCTGATGAACCACTTCTGCTCAGGGGCACCTCTCTCCTTCTGCGTGTCGGTTTGTAAATGATGCAGTGCTCGGATGGCAAGACTCAGAGTCCCATTGTTTATGTTGTTGCCTGGGATGAACGTGCAACAGGGCACACCGATCTTTGCAAACACCCCTCTCTCCACTGCGGTCATCAAATCCAACACATACCGATGTTGCATCACCATGAGTGGATGGCTCTTAGTTCTTCTTTGATTGAATTAAGGCCATGGTCAGTACTGGTCATAATTTTCATCATCTCCCATCTAATTATTTGCAACCAGCTAGAGTTTGCTTTCATCTGCACTGTGATGAAGGGTATGGACCCTCCTCCATTGGCTTGTTTGTCAGAAAACAGTCTAAATTCTTCTGGAATGTCCTTGAACTAAGCCTAACCAAAATAATCAGCAATTCTTTTTCCTCGAGCCTGATGCAATAGAGTTTTTTTTTGTAGTGGCTATTGGTACAACTCTGACAGATCTTCTCCAGAAATGACCAGGGTAGGGGTGTGTATGGTGACCTGGGAGCAAAGGCCTTGCCATCCGTGGACAAGCTGGGTTTAGGCAAATTCACTGCATCGCCAGTAGGTATCCATCAGCGTGGAGGTGCCCCATTGCATGTCTGGTATGTGCAGTATTGCTCCCCATTTCTCATAAGTGCTCAGTCAAATTGTGCAGATACATCTGAAACACAAGGAATACAGTGTAAGTTTACTTACAATTCGGGGTTGCCCCTTCCCTTTCAATCATGTGTACCTATCTATCTCCGTGTCCCATATTTATTGACAGGGGTTATCTATGCTTGTAAATAATTCTCCCCTATAAGACTCATTTCCCTTCATATCGTTGAGGTGGATGGCCCTACACTGAAACTCCATGTCTGGCATACATATTATCAAAGAAGACAGCACCAGATATGCTAAGGGCCACCCTGGGACCACAGACAGTAGCGGGAGTGGATGTGTGTGTGCACTGGTGTGGTGGCTTTGCTACCTCCAAGAATCTTTTTTCTGGAACATCTTGGGGCCACACAGTATCATCCCTATGGTGTCCCACCTGTGGATCCTATCTAGCTCTGTTTGAATCTCACAGGTGAAGAGGTATAGTGCTGTGTGATTGGTATTGTAATGGGTTGCATTCACTACTACTCCATGGGGTTCTACTCTGTTGGGTTGTATCTTGGACCTAATCCTACATAGGTACAGGTGGAGAAGGTATTTTGCTTTTTTCTGGGGCTATCTCTTGAGATAAGTAAAGTCTGTCTGCACTTACTGCATGTGGTATCAATGAACAGATGTAGCATGTCCTGGCTGATGTCTGGGGGCCTACAGTGGTCATGTGTGATACCATGTGTTGCCTAAGACTGCAATGTGTAGTGCATGCGGCATAGTAGTGTTGTGTTCAGTGTAATTATAGGTGTCATGGGAGAGGTCCCTACGCAAGTGGTGTGCAAATGTTGGAATGGATTACATTTGACTAGGCAGATCTTTGGCAACATGTGGATGCGGCCACACCCACAGTAACCAGAGGGTATTCAATTGTACAAGAATACTTGTGGAGCATTGCAGATCCTGGGTATGGATTCAGGAAAGATGCCTGTGGTCCCCTGGTGATTGGGAGATTTCTTTACTTTGGAGAAGTTTGAAAGAGTTTGGTTTAAAGGTTGATAAAAGTTTGAAGTCTTGGACCTGAGCTCTTGAGTCTTTGTTAGGATTATGAGAGTGATGTCTGGAGAGATGGTGATTCACTTTTGTGGCTCGAGAACAGACTTTTTGGATAATTTTTAGAACATTTGCATCCTTATGCAACATCAGCAATCAATTTCTAAAGGTGTGCTTTTACAATCAAACGTCTTATTTTTAGTGGGGCACCGGAAGGTGGCCCCTGATCAGGGTGTCTACTTTTTTGGAGATAATGGTTGTTTATTCATGGGTCTCCTTAATTCGTGCTTACGGGTCGATGGCATGCCCCCTCACCATGATAGGAAAGGATATATTTTGTTAAGGGGTTGTTTTCGTGATAAAGTGGCTGGTATGGGTTATTTTTATTAATGTTTGAGGGGTGTTACTGAAAGTCTAATATCCTGACTTCCTAGTGAGGGAGTGCAGGGTATGCCCAGATGTGGGTCCCTTGCTCACTTTGCCAATGGATTCAAGCTAGCCTGGCTGATGAGGGGTGTTACCCCGAAACCGGTCCCACAATGCTTGTTTCCAGTCTAGGGAAGACCTGGCTTGGCAGTTCGGGCTAGACTGTTCCCATAAGGAACAGGGTCAAGACTGATTTGCAAATGGCTGGGTCTGAACTGAGGTGGCTAAGTTTGCTAAAGAACAATGATGGTTTCAACCCAGATCTGTGACTGGGGATGAGTGTCTGAAAAGTTTCAGTGCTCCATCCATCATCTCCTTGTGTTTGATTTGTTTACCCTTAGTTGGCAGGGTATGCCCAGACATGGGTCCCTTGCTCACTTTGCCACTGGACTCAAGCTAGCCTGGCTGATGAGGAGTGTTACCCCAAAACCATTCTGAGGATGCTTGTTTCTGGTCCAGGGAAGACCTGGCTTGGCAGTTCGGGCTGGACTGTTCCCATAAAGAACAGGGTCAAGACAGATTTGCTTATGGCTGGGTCCGAACTGGGGTGGTGAAGTGAGCTAAAGAACGATGATGGATTCAACCCAGATCTGTGACTGGAGGTGAGTGTCTGAAATGTTTCAGTGCTCCGTCCATCATCTCCTTGTGTTTGCCGAGCCTTCTGATGTACAGATGCACATGGTGATGTGTAAAGAGGGGGCATGCTGTAATTAGGTGTTGTGGCCAGTCGCAGTATGCTCTGGGGTCATGTGTATACCCCTCTAGTCCCAGCACACGGCTTGCAGTAGGTCCCTCCCTAGTGCCGCCAGGTGCCTTGACTATGCCCTTTTGCTAGAGGGTTCTTTTTGGGCTAATTTTGGGCTTCTTTTGCTGGTATCTTGGGCATTTCCCTAGGTTCTCATGTGATTTGGCTATTTCTATTGCCGTTTGCCGGAGGTGGGTCAGAGAGCTGTCCCGTGGCCCCCATGTATTTCTGATGTTGCAGTGTCCGAGATTGGGCATGCTTGTGTGCCATCAGCATGGTCATTAGGCTGGGTACAGTGGTGAACCTATTTCTGAGTACTTCACATGGAGCTGTGATGTATTTTGCAGCCTATCGTCACCCCCTGTCCCTTCGACCATGTCCTACCCAAGATTATGTTTTTGGGCCTGTTGTGGCCATCAATCCTCCTACATCTGGGCAATCATGGAATATTTCTCTTAGGCCTGTCCATATTGGGCCTCTGTATGAATTGAATGCAAGCCCGTCATGTTCAATGTTTGTCAGTGTGACTGCTAGGATGCCGGCTCGGGCGATCACCGCGTTAGTCTGCCCTTTGATGAGACCGCTTAGCTTTGACGTTGCCTACTGCAAGGTTTATCCCTGTGGTGTTCTTCTCGAAACATGAGGTCCACTTCCCTGCCCCATCTATCAATGGTTGGAGTTTGGTTCTGAGCCCTTCCTTATCCAGTTGGGCCCAAGGCACATAGATGGTCTATGACATGCCATGAAGTAGGGGGCTCATTTTGGCTTTGGGCTGCACAGTGGGTTTCTCTCTAGCATAGCACTTCCATTTCCTTAAGCAATCCTGCATGTAGGGGAAGTTCCACTTGGGATCTTCCCCTCCGTGTCAGATACAGTCGTCCTCAATATCCATGTCCTCTGGTTCGAAGGATCCTTCCTTTGGCCAGGGTCTTTCATACTGGCTTTCCCTTTCGGTCCAGCGGGCTAGCAGGTGGCAAAATGGTTGTGCGAAGGCCTTGCCTTGCTCTCGGGTCACAATTTCCCTTCGGGTTAGTTTCTCTTTACTGTGCGTTCTGGGGGAGCAGCGGATGTCTTTGTTGATGCTCTACCCGTGCATACGTAAAGGTGCCATGGTGCTTCTCCTACATCTTAATTGAGTCTGTACCAGGCTACATTTATCCCTTATCACCTGGTCAGCCCCTCTCCTATGCTGACGATCTGGTGATACTCTGGACAGATGCCGAAGCCTCCCTTCTAGTTCTGATTCGGGCTCTTCTCCAAGCGATGCTCTATATGTACCCCACCCTCCTCAGGTGGAGGCTGTGCTGCTCTGTTCTCTCCTTGAGTTCCCAGGGTGAGAGCTTTCTCTCTCCATCCTTAATTCACGTTCCTCTCCTATAACTCCCACCTGGGTTGTCTGTTTCATTCTGACCAAGGCGCTATTTTTATGGGTAGGAATTTGCCCTTAAACTTTCTTTCTGTTGCCCCTTTGGCTACCTAAGCATACCCTGTGGCTCTCCCATCATTATCTGATCCTGAAGGACTAAGGCCCCTCTCATTGCTCCCACTGGTTGTATCGCTGTCCAGTACTGCTATCAATATCCCGGTAACACGGGTGTGTTCACCCAAATGAGTGGAAGTGCATGTTCTCTGTGTCGCTGGAGTTTGAAGGGTCCAACGCAATGGACGGGGAGTTGAGCTTTGGGGAGCTCTAATACTGGACTGGGGTGATGCTGGGATTGCCAAGGCCTGGTGGTCTGTTGGCCTCCCTTATCTAGATCTAGTAGTTTGTTGTTCGGTGGGGGCCCCCTTACTCCCTCGTCCGGTAGATTGGTATAAACTGATGCGGGGATGGCAGGCATCTGAGAGAGCACTTCCATTCTTACATACGGTGGGGGGTGCGCGCAGGCTTTGCTTGCGGGTTCTAGGATAAGATTGTCGGTCTGGGTCACCTCAAAGTTGGCCCAAAGTTCTAGTAGGGCCTTTCTCCTGTTCTTCTTTTGTCCTACATATTTTGTTCAGATCTGCGTTCTCTTGTGCTCAGTTATGTTGGTGTTGAAGGTTTTCCCAGGGGAACGCATGTGCCTTAGTGTGTGCATGCCATTTGTGGCAATACTTGCTAATATTTTTTATCTGTGTGGGGAACCTAGTTTGCATGTACTTTAGTGGGGACTCCATGATAACTGGGAACTTTTTGAAGGACTAACACGCTCTAACTTCTTAGAATCAATTAATATTATAATCTACTCTGATGGTTCTGGAAATAAATACTTGGGGATTACTTGTTTCAACTACTTCTACGAGCTCAATACTATTTACATAAATGCATCAGGATAGACATTAAACACAAACAAAAAATGCATATGAAGGATCACATCCTGCTTGAAGAAATTGCAACTATTAGTTCAAAACGTGTGAATTCAGCAGAAAAATTGCAGGTATGGATATAGGATTGTAAGAATATGTAGAAAAACAGCAGGTATAGAAAAAGGATTGTAAGAATTAGAGGCGCCTTCATAAGCACATCAAGTCAGTAACAAAACACAGCGCTCAAGACAAGACGTGTATTTGCAACAATTTACCAGCACTATAAAATTAAGAATGCTAAAATAAATAACCAGAATGAAGAATGAGAGGAGAGGAGAGGAGAGGAGAAAAAAAACTGACAGAGAAAAAATGACAACTTTATAAGAAAAAAAAATCTTAGCACGCTCCTTTGCACATGCTATCGGATGATGAAGGGAGGCTTTGCGTGGTACACGGGACTAAGTGAGCCTGATAGTCTGTCAATATCGCCTCTGAGAGAAAGAAAACAACAATTTCTGCAGAAACAAGAAATACCTTGACAAACACAGGCCCTCCTTGACCAATGCACAAGCTACACCTAATCTCTAAGGTCCAAACTTTCCCTAAGGTATAAATAACACCTATATCACATCCAGGGGTCATGTGTACCATCTGTATCATGCCCAGTGGTCCAAGCAAATGACACCTCTCACTTCTTTCAGATACCAACAGTGTCAAGAAACTGACAGCACTGAGAAAACCCTCTAGACTAAAAAATAAGATCAAGGTGCTGATTCTATATCTCACCCAGGGCCTATGCATAACATCTGCATCACGCCAAGCGGTGAGGCCTCGCCCCTGTATAACACCCAGGGGACAAACATACCAACTGTGTTATGCGCAGCGTCCAAGCGACTGACAACCTTCACCTTTCCCACTGTGTTGGCTATCGAATAAAAGGTCAACTCCTCGGAATCACCTCCGAGGCAGCCTTACGACTACTCAGTTTGGACACATGAAGAGGTCAATATGTCAGATTTCTGTAAATGGCAGGGTGCTCAGGTTAAATTTTTGCTCTTCTTCCCTAGTTAGCCATATGCCAAATGATGGGACTCAGGGTTAGATGTAGTCTCTTACCCAATTGACGGCAGTTTCAGAACGGACCTCCACCCCAAGGATTCAGAAAAGCTTTCAATCAATTGCGGCATCTGCTCACCTTCTTTTTTTTTTTTCTTTGATCTGATTATTACAGATTTTGTTGTTGTGTACATGAATATAAAATGATTCACCATCATAGAAATTATCATACAGAACCAGTAGGTACTTAGCAAGTACAAATCATACATCAACAGCTCAATGGCATGGTTACATCTACCAAATTAAGACCAAATGGTAACGACAATTGGCATATCCCATCAATCATAGATTCTCCTCCCTCCATAAACAATACTGTACAATCACGTTATGGTACATTATAACTTCAACTAAGCAATACTTGTCAAGTACATAAGCACCTTTCTTATGGCTTCACTCCGCCATATCATATCAATCTGTTTATGCAGTCACACAATTTTTTTTTTTAAACTAACGTAGAAAATGCTAATAGGAAGGGGGTGGGAGGACAAACAAGAGGAGCATAGAGGTAAGGAGGAAAAATGGATCCAAGTTATCAGAAAACAGGATCCTGTTGACAATCATATAGGTGCATTGCCTAACTGATAGGAGAAATGGCTGTCTATTTTGGGGTACAAAGGACTCCGTCCACTCATCCACTCAAAACTCAGGCCATAGGTCTACCCATGTATAACACACTATGCGTCTGGAGTGGGAACATCCAATGGGTCTTCAGGCACCAACAACCCCTGTAACGCACACAGCATAATGCTCCAAGCAGTGGAAATGGGGAATTTACGCAAACCCAGTGTATCCTCCCTTACCAGGCAACCGCCTCAGCCGTCACCCAGTTCAGCAGGGAGAGGAACCAAGTCTTTATTAGCGGGGGCTCCTCCACCTTGCACCGACAGGTAATCAATCTTTTGGCCACAATGAAACCCAGATCCAGAAACTGTGTGGATGCTTTGTGCTTTTTGTTTCTTGGAAATACGCCAGTGATGCATGTTTCCCATGTCTGCAGCATCTCCCTGTGTGTGCAAGTGTTTAACGCCCTGAATACCCCCCTCCCAGTAAGCATGCAGAGAGGGGCAGGATCAAAGCATGTGTAACAGATCAGGATCCGCCATCTTGCAGCACGGGCAGCATGCGTCTGGTCGATGAAAATAACTATTAATTTTGTCCGGAGAGAGATATGCCCTATGGACAATGTAGAATTGGATTAACCTAAAACAAGCGTTTCTGGGGACCTGCCTGGGACTCTCCAGGACAACAGACCATTCCTTCTCCGAAAAAGGCCTCCCCTGGTCAGCCTCCCACTTAACTCACAACGGCATTAAGTCTACAAGAGTATGTTCCTTGATTGACTCCGCAAACTACTTCACCAAGTGGCGTCCCGTGCCCATAGCATGCACATATTGCATTAGATGGTGCGTTGGAGTTGCCTGCGAGATATCTCCCTACCAGCACCTCATCGCGGCTATCCAGGAGGCATGTTTTAGAAATTGGCCTGGGAAAACTCCGTCTTCGTCTGTGATAGCGAGGAACGGCCGCAATGAGCCCTCTCCGTAGAGGTTCCCTAGGGTTCTTATACCAGCCCCCACCCACACAGTAAGGCCCGTACTCCGTACACGTTCCTGCATGGTCGGCATACCTAATAGAGACACAGCGGTGACGCGCCCTGCGAAAACTTTTCCGCGCCGCCCGGACTAGTAAAGGAAGAGGTTCATTCGATCCATTGCAAAGGTGAAATAGGGAGAGGTTCTTGTCCAGAGAGTACGGGGGTCACGCTCCGCCGAGTACAATACGTGTAGTTCCTCCACCCATTTTGCCACCCACAGGATTTGAGACGCCAGGAAGTAGTTGTTATATTTGGGGGTCTCTAGTTGGCAGAGGTAGGTACCTTTGACCAAATAGGGACCCTTGCTTCTAGTCAGGGTAAGGGGGTACACTCCTAAAATAACCCCTGCTCACCCCATTGGTAGCTTTGCACGAGCAGACAGGCTTATCTCAGAGGCAGTGCGTAAAGCATTTGTGAACACTTACAGTAACCCAGTGACAACACTACAGATGGACACCACACAAGTTGTATATTAAAAATAAGTATTCCTTATATAGTTTTAACACAAGACCATAAACGACAAAAATCCACAATACTGTACTTGAAATGGTAGAATTAGCTTAGTTCTCTTTAGATGTTAAAATGCGACACTTTAAGTTCAATGTACCTTAGGATGCGTAACGCGATACAACGAAAGAGTTGCAGGAAAGGTGATGTGTCGGTTCCTTACACGCAAGAACGGTGATGCGTCGGGTCCCTACTGATGCGTAGGGGATGCTTTGGTTCTTCTCTGTGATGCGTCAGTTTCTTACTGCGCTTCTGTGGTGATGCGGTTCGCAACGCCGTGATGCGATGAAGATCCGGTACAATGCGACAAAGATGGTGTCTTCTGCTTGATGGGACACTATGTGTGCACGCCCGACGGCCGTGCGGCGACTCAACAATATTTCTGATCCGCGACAGGCCCTGCGACACGCTACCCGGTGATGCGGCGGAATCTGATGCTATGTCGATCCTCTTCTCCGGCGATGCGAGACGCTTCAGCAACTATGTGACAGCCCTGCGGTGACTCAACGATCCTTCTGAGCCGCGACAGGCCCTGCGACACGCTTCCCGGCGATGTGGCGGCATCTGATGCGACGTCGATTCTCTTCTCCGGCGATGCGTGGTGCTTCGGCGGCCCTGCGGTGACTCACCGGTTCTTCTGAGCCGTGACAGGCCCTGCGACACGCTTCCCGGTGATGCGGTGGTGTCTGGTGCAACGCCGACCCTCTTCTCCGGCGATGCGAGGCGCTTTTGCGTTGTAAAGTGACAGCTGCAGTTCGGCGTCACGCTTCTTGCTTGTGAGTCACGCTTCCAGCTGCTTGCGACACACAGTCCCTCAGAAAGAACTGCAGGCACTTCCAAAGAACTGTTGGGGAGCTTGATGGTGAAGTCTGTTGTCCCTGAGACTTCAGCAGGAGGCAAGCTCTTTTCTCAAGCCCTTGGAGATCCTTCACAAGTTGAATAAAGTGCACACAAAGTGTCTTTCTCCTCTCTTTGGCAGTCAGGCAACCACTGCAGGCCAAACCCTTTAGCTTAGGGATAGTCTCTCCTCAGTCTCTCTGGTTCCTCTCCTCAGCAAAGGTTTCTTCTTGTTTCCCAAAAGTGATCTAAAGTTCTGGGGTCTGGGGCCCCCTTTTTATCCACAGTTTCTCTTTGTTCTCTGAAGGCAGAGAGGACTTTGCCTAGTCCAAACCAGTTCTGGTCACTCCTGGAGCACTTTGTTGACATGGCTCCTTCTTTCCTTTCACAGTGCAGGGCAGAGACATCAGACGCACCACAGGAGGTGGAGCCAGCATTGTGGAGGGAAGGCACAGCTCTATTCAGGTCTACATGCAGATCTCTCTATTCAGCCCTGTGCTGACTCACCCTGTCTCCTGGAATCCCCCAGCCCCTGTCACTCAGACTCCAGAAAAGGAATACACAACCTAGCAGAGGCAGGCTTGAATGGTTGGACAAGAAAATACCTACTTTCTAAAAGTGGTATTTTCAAACACAGAATGTTAAAACCAACTTCACTAAAAGATGCATTTCATCATTCTATGTTCAGGCATACTAAACTCAAATTTCTACCTAGTTCCCTGAGTCAGTTAGGATTATAAGATGTAATAATCAAACTGCCCATTCTGGCCTATGGGGAACAGGTAGCCTTGCAACAGTAAAATGGCTTTAATTCACTATTAGGAGATGCCACACACATAAGGGCATGCCCTACCTTATACTTACAATCTACCCTGCCTTTGGGCCTACCATAGGGGTTACTGATATGCAGAAAAGGGAAGGGTAGGGACTGGCAAGTGGGTGCACTTGCTCAGTCAGCATGGCAGTACCAGACTGCACACAGGCTCTGCAATGGCAGACCTGAGACACACTTTTACAGGCTGCTTCTGTGGGTGGACAACCAGTGCTGCAAGCCCACCAGCAGCATTTGGTTCACAAGCCCTGGGCACCCCTGGTGCACTGTACTAGGGTCTGACAGGTAAACCAAACTAGCCAATCATGGAATCACTAATCCATACATCAATTTACCATGGGGAGCACTTGCACTGTGGCACTGGATAGCAGTGGCACAGTGACCAAAGAATCTAACACCAGCAAAAACACATGAGGCAACAGCAACAGGGGAAGGGAGACCCACGCCAAGGTGCCAGGTCTAACAGTAGTGTTCTAAGTTGGCTAGAGCCAGCCCCCCCCCTTGAGCGAGGTAGGTACAACTTCGCCAGTGCCACCCTGCACCACGAATTATTCCAAACAAAATCCCTAACAATCCTCCCTAAAGAACGGAAGAAGGACACGGGAAGGCAGAGCGGTAAATTAACAAAATAATAAAGGAGACGCGTCAACATGACCATTTTGATTAACTCCACCCTACCAATGACCGAAAAGCTAAGCGTCTTCCAATACTCAATCTGAGACTTGAGCGCTATGACCGCCCTCGTGATGTTACCGTCTAGAAGATCACTGATCATTGTGGTAAATGCGGATCCCCAAATACCTGAATGCCACCACTACCATCCTGTCCACCTCCCAACCCGGATCCTGCATACCAGGATTAAAGGGTTATAGGCAAGATTTGCCCCAGTGCACACCACGCCCAGACAGATATGCAAAAAACCTCAGTGTAGCAGGGATGACTCGTGGGATTGCCTTAATATCCTTAACGTACAGCAAAATGTTGTCCGAATCAAGCGAAACCGGATGTGTGCCATCCCCAAGACGTATCCCTCATTCTGGAGCCGAGTCTCATAGTTAAGCCTGGGCAAAGCACTGCGCTACGCTCGCGTAGTTTGCGAAGTTCGCGCTACTTCGCACTACGCAAATTGCACGTAGCACAGTGCGAACACGCGTAGCATAGTGTTGCGTAGTGCTGCGGTCACTTTTTGCTTGCTCGCGGTCCTCAACGTCAAGTTGGCGATCGCGAGCATGGAAAATAAACCTCCCGGCGAGATTCCCAACACGAGGAGGTCAGGTTTCTCATTGCGAGTGGTCGCGTATGCTCGCGACCGCTCGCGATGAGAAACTACTAGTTCGCGTTGAGAAAGCTGCCGCTCGAGTAAAAATCTACTCGAGCAGCAGAAAACTACAGCTCGCACTGTGCAAGATGCCATTTTCAATGATTGCACAGTGCCGGTTGCTTGTCCGCACTGTGCAATCATTGAAAACGACATCTGGCACAGTGCGAACAAGGTACTATGCAGTTCGCGAAGTGCTATGCGTAGCTCGCGTAGTGTGAACTGCACTTTGCGTAGCTTCGCGAAGTGCTACTTCGCGAACTACGCCGAGGGTTACTCATAGTGCCATCACCAATGGCTCAATCACCAGGGCAAAGATCAAGGGGAAGAGGGGACATCCCTGGTGGGTCCCCCGCTCTATTAAGATAGGGTCAGAGAAAAGAGTCCCTAACCGCACCCGAATCGTAGAAGTCCCGTACAGTAGCCTTATAAGGCTTAAGATGTAGGGCCCAAATCTGAAACGAAGGAGCACAGCAAACATGAAGGAACACTCAACCGTGTCGAAGGCCTTCTCTGAGTCCAGCACAACACACCCAGCTGACGGCCAATCCATTGTAGCACAACAAATCACCCTAAACATCCGTCGTATATTAAGCGACGTGCTACGGGCTGGTACAAACCCATTTTGATCTTGATGAACCAATTGATGGATCAGTTGCGCTAATCTGTTTGGCAGGATACTTGCTAAAATCTTATAGTCCCCATTCAGGAGCACCAAGGGGCGATAGGCCCCCGTGGCGGTGGGGTCCCTGCACGGTTTGGGAAGCGTGATCAATGTAGCCTCCGTCATCGAGGCTGGGAGGGCAAGGATCTCGAGTGCCTCCGTGCATACCTTGAGCAGCTGTGGGCTTAGTGGGTCAGCATATGACTCATAATATTCATGGGGAAAAACATCGGGCCAGGAACCTTCCCAGATGGCAAAGCCCTCATCGTACTCCGGACCTCATCTTACATGAGCGGGGCCTCTTGTTCCATCTGCTGTTCCTTCGACAGGACCGGGAATGGAAGTCCCTCTAAGAACTGCTGTATCGCCCCCTCCAGAGCCTGTTGACCAGATTTATAAAGCCATGTGAAATGTGCAGACAACTCACCATGGATTTCAAACTATCTGTGCTGAAGTCTTCCATCCGAAGAACGGAGAGCCGTGATTGGCCCACCCAACTGCTCCTGTTTAATCAGCCAAGCGAGAAGAGGCCCCAAACGATCCGCCTTAGCCTGCACTGATGTGGAGGGTGCTGCAAAGTTGAGGCAGCACTGTCGGTCAAGGAGCTCCGCATGTTTCCTACATGCCTCCTCCAGGTCAGCCAATCCTTCAACATTTACCACCGCCCTAGATTCGATCGCCAACAGACATCTCTCTACATCCAGCAGGTCCGATGCCACCTGTTGTCGCAGCCCACAGCCCAGTCCCAAACACTTCCCTCTCAGGGTGACTTTCATAGCCGCCCACTCCTCCAGCGAGGAGGAGCAGTCCCCGCATTGAGTGCACAGTATTCCCCTTAAGTTCTCCAATCACCTCGTGAAACATCGAATCTTCAAGCATGGCCGGTTGTAGCCTCCATGTAGGGGTTCCCGGGATCCCGCCCTCCCAGACCAACACAACACAGTGAGGGTTGTGATCGGAGTGTGAGCCCCAAATATTCAGATTTCGAGACATATGTAGAGAGGCAAGGGGACCCAAAGAACCTATTGAGACAAATGTTTAGGTTATGAGGTACTGAAAAAAAGGAGTACACCCTCTCCCCCGGCTGGTGATGCCTTCAAAGGTCAACCAGTCCCCAGCCCTGTGCCCAACCACTTAGCACCGCAGAGTTGGTCGCAGCTGCTGTGCCCCTGAGAGGAGGAAAGGATCTGTCGGTCCCCACACCTAAGATGCTGTTACAATCCCCGCCCAACAACCACGGGATCTCACACCACTTCCCCAGAACCAGGGATAACTGGCCTAGGAACTGACCCTGCTTCACATTCGGTGCATCACAGGGCGTATCCAGATAAGAGCCCCCCCTAGCAAACAGGGAGTAATCCGTGGCATACATTTTACCCCTCCACCGATGCTGTAATCGGGTAATCTCTATTGCGTTTAGGTATGTTTCCTGCAACAGCGCTACATGCACTTTATGATGCTGGAGTACACTGCATACATACAGGAAGGCGTGTGGGGACCCTGGACAGTCCAGGTAAGTATCTAGTGACCCATAGCAGAGCTAAGAGAAGTGTACAACAGTGAACAGAGGCCTCCCCCTCCCGGAACCCGATACCTAGCAGTCAGAAATGCACAACAACAATTCCAATGTCCCCCCCCAAAATCCCACAGTAGAAGGGAAACTGGAAAAAGCAACTAGGGAAGGAAGAAACCTTATACGGGCAACCCCCAGAACATTGGGGTGTCATCCAAACACAGCATACGGCAACCTAGCAGCATGCCCTACTGGCCCAAAGAGATGGGAAATACAGGGGATTGTGCAACCATGCAGGGTGTGCTCTCAAAATCCCTACAAAGTCATCTAATAATGCATTGCCATAGCACAGATCTGGAAATCAAAAACAGCAACCCCCAGGATGCAGAGGTACTCCCAACACACCGGCCCCACCCCATCCTGATTCATAATAGACAAATGAAAGGAAGTGTCCACTTTGCCCTCCGGCACCGCTGCATATGCCTTCTGCCCCGCAATGGGAACCACCTCCTGTCACTCTCTACGGATCTGGTCCGGACCAGGCATGGCCCCTGGCCCAGAAACCTCCTTCCAGGCTGCCGTCACTGGGATCCTCTACCACATGCTTCCTTAGACCATGCCACAGCATTGCCCATGGGTTTTGGGTCAGAATACTGCCCGACGTCTCCAGCCAGTCCCAAACATCCTGAGGCATGTCGAAGAACCTGGACTTCCCATCAGAAACGACACGGAGCCTGGCCAGGGGACATCAATGACTGAGCTGCCGAAGATGTCATTTAACCGGCAAGAAGGACCCCCTGCTGGCACTGAACTTTCATTGTATAGTCTGAGAAGAACAATTCCTTGGCATTTTCATATTGGATGTCGTCCAGTTTCCTCGTCTCCTGGAGGATCACGTCCCGATCCCTGAAGTGCAGGAGTCTGAAGATGAGCGGGCGTGCCCTGTCTCAGGGGGCCGGCTTCCTGCCCGGAACAAAATGCGCTTATTCTATGGGGAAAAATGGGGAGAATTCTGTATATGGTAAGATGGTTTTGAGCCAGTGTTCCAGGAAGGTGACCGCGTCCCAGTCCTCAGCACCCTCCGGCAGCCCAAATCAACCAGACATTGTTCGGTCGTGAGCGGCCCTCCGCATCCTTGATAGGATCTTCAAGATATCGGTTTGGGACTTCATGGGCATTATGCTGTTTTTCCTAGAACTCCATTGCTAGCTTCAATTCAGCAACTTCCTGTTTAACGGCAGCAACCCAATCCTTCAAATTCCGATGGTCAGCATGCAGCAAGTTAAGGTCCAAAGCCACTTTGTCCAATTTGGCTTCCATGGATGCGCTAGAACGCTCAATGGCCTGCAGTATAGCGTCACAGTGATAATCAGGAGCCGCCTGCTCCCCCACTGGCTGCGGTGGATCAGCTTCGTCGGCACCCGCCATTTGCGAGGAGGCCCTCAACCCAGCTTCCCTGGTGCTCCCCATTTTCCCTTACACACCAGACTCAGCCGCTGCACCACTAGCCTATCCCACGGGGTCTCCCGGCATTGCCCAGCACCAGTCTGTTCCTCCGCATAACGATTGTAGGTCTCACGCCGCTCCTATGCCGCTCACCCCCACAAGTGAAACCAGGGAGCCCCTACTCTCACTCGACAGTCACCGGGGCACCGTAGCCCCTCGCCACCTCTCCGTTCTGCAGTGTGTCACCACTGCACTCCTGCATCAAATCTCTTGACCTAGTGCCCCCGGATGCATCACACACGTGGGCCGTTGATTCGAAAGAGCTCTCACTGGGAGCCTCCTCATTCCTTATGGCTCACTTCAAGCCTGCTTGGCCCTCTCCCCGCTATGCGCACCTCCGGACAGCCACCGGTGGTGAACAACCTTTACAACGCGGTTGTTACACCGCAATACATTTACATCCCTGTCATTATAATGCAAGTCGTTACAACTAAATCATACTATCCTAAGTCCAACGCCTCTAGTGCAAGTCGTTGTAACGACTTGCATTGTAATAACTGCAATGTAATGTACCACGATGTAAATGATCGCGTTGTAAAGTCACATATTCGCCACCGGCACCACCTCACCATCTCGTTGGGGGCTCCCCCCAACAGGGGCATCACACCGCCAATGTTGGCTCCAGTCTGCCTGCGGGTGCCTCCACACCATTGTCACTAATATTCAGGGGACAGCGCACATCCCAACTCGGCCGCGTCCAAAGTGTGTACCTCTGTCTAGATCCCCACTGGCTGGACTACTCGCTGCCCTCCGCGGTCCAAAAACCGCCTCCTTCACGCACCGCTACTCACCACTCTCCTGTGGGGGCACGGTGCGCACAAATATCCAGGACAGGAAAGTGAAGCCCAGGCCCAAGAGCTTTGTCTGGTTGATCGCGCCGCGGCCCTTCCACCGCTCACCGGTGCTCCGCTGGATGCCGCAGAGGCCCTTGGCTTCCCAGCTCAAACTACTCGATGCTCCTAACGTCTCAGAGGCCAGCTCTGCCTCTCACCACCTCGTGCCACCCTTTAGTGGGGGCACTGCGTGCACCGAAGTCCAGGTCCAAAAACGAGGCCCAGTCACAGGTGCCCCGCCCAGTCGATATTGGCCGCGATCATTCTGCTGCATGCCGGTGTTCTGCTGTATCGTGGACCGCTCGCCCTCTGGGTCCCGCATCGACCTCCACTGACCCCCGGGGGTGTCTGTAGGGCATTACCCACCCCCCTGTGATACCAGATGTCGGCAGTATAGGAGAAATATGCCAAATCAACGGGAACCTACGACGGAGCGCTCTCAGAACGCGTCCGCCATTCTGCC
This sequence comes from Triturus cristatus, assembly GCF_964204655.1. Lineage (NCBI taxonomy): Eukaryota > Metazoa > Chordata > Amphibia > Caudata > Salamandridae > Triturus > Triturus cristatus. The sequence goes on from NC_140586.1 coordinate 258,503,459, forward strand.
CCTGTCGGCCACTCTCCCGCGTTTTCTCACCTTCCTTGCTGCGCTGATGTGAATCCATCAGAGCATGGCCCTTTCCTTTGGCTCCAGTCGGGTTCAAAGCACACACAATATGTTGCTGCAATATTAATTTACCTTGAAAAAACAAAGACAAGATGCAAAATAGGAACAGTTGGTTTAATTTAACACTGTGGCCCGGAGTCAGTCCTCCGACCCGTTTCTGTATGTTGTACTACTGGCCACAGTATTTAATTAAACCAACTGTTTCTGTTTTGCCAAACGCCTCTTGTCATTGTTTATCCAAAGTAAATACATATTTAAGTAACAAAACAAAATTACATTGGCTACATTTCTTCCCACCCAATGGGCTATGACTTGCCTTGCAGCTTATGTTGTATGAGTATAATTTACATTGGTTCCCAGTTAGGCAGTGATTCTTAACCTGTGATCCACGGGCGTGTGGGGGTCATGACTTCTGGTTAGGGGGTGCGCCTACTGTCAAGAAAACTAAATAGTATTAGTAGTGCTAGCTTTGATTGTGTGACCACATTGGACTCCTAATTTAGGAGCACTTCATTTTAAAATATAATGTGGGTTGCAGGCACATGCTGCAGAGTTTGGGCTGCATGGACATGTTGCAGAGTTCTGGTTGCAGGCATATGCTGCAGAGTTCTGGTTGCAGGTATATGCTGCAGAGTTCTTTGTGTAACCTTCAATTATGAAGCAATAATACAAATGTCAGGTTAACTGTGGTGATTAATATTCTTGCTGGAGAGGTCTGTGTTTTGTCTAGTGGAAGTTTTGATTCATCACAAAAAAGAGAGTAAATGTGCCTGCTGCAAAGAACAATGTTTAACATGCAGATCATGGAATTGTATTTCATGTAGATAACCCAGATTTTTTAACAGAATTCTTCTGTTACTTGCATAAAATACAATCCCTCTAATATACCACAGTAACCAGCATCAAGAAGCTGAACACAAATGTCAAAGCACTGGTTTAGAAACGTATTGTTTTTAGATCCTTCAATCTTTTTTTTAATTCTGCAGTAGCTAAAAAGGGTGCCTTTCTGTAGTAATCATTTTAAATAGTGCAGACAGCCCCAGCCACTGCCTTACATTTTATATTCTGACTTTGTGTTACTCCATACCCAGCACATTTAACATTCAATACCTACCAGTATCGTGATATGTGACTCATACATCTTGTAACCCTCATTTCCTAAAGGCTGATTTATACACTTGTATGAATTATTGCCTTTATACAATATGTGGTGTGTGTGTGTGTGATGTAAAGCGCTCTGAAACTCAATATTAGGAGGAGTAGCGCTATAAAAATCATTCAATAAATATGAGAGGGTGGCTATGAAAAAACAAGCATATGCAATGCAATCGGTCTCACCTTTGGGACCTCATATGTATTTAGCTATGCGGCACATTTGCCTGGGTGCTGATACTTCTACTGTTTTTTAACATGGATGGAAAGTAAGCACCAAACTGCGTGACACGCCAGATATGGGAACACATGGAGAGAATAATTGCCTTTCAGAGGGAAATTGTATCGTCCAAAGCACTGTTTTAATATAAATTCAGGGCCTTCGGTGGTCATATCACTGATAATACAAGATTTGTAAAAAATATTATTGTCTACGGGTGCTCGTGGAAGACAATTTCTATGGACTGGATTCTAGAGAATGCTAAAGTGATTCTGGCATTTTACTGACCTCTGCTGGTCGTTTTCTGTCAAGACAGTTAAATAGAGGCAGATGCTAGAATTTTTTTTTTTTTAAGTCGCTCAGCAGAAGCAATTCTGGTATTTTACTTACCTCTACTGATCATTTTCTATCAAAACAGTTAAATAGAGGCAGTTGAACAGAAACAAAAGTCCCTAAGCGGAAGCAGACAAGTCCTAGGGCTGATCTCCAGAGCTAACAAAGTACATACACATATAAGTATATACTAAAGTATATACAAGAGGTCTCAAATGCTCGACCTAACGAGCGGCTCCATTAGTGGCTGCTTGTGAGAAAATCCATGGAAACATAGGTCACCATGTGAGAGGCAACAAAGATTGCCACACCAGGCTCCATCATTGCTAAAGGCGTTCCTGGATTCATAAATTTAATTCACATAATAAAGCTAAATTGAAAATTAAAAACTTTTAAATGTGAAGGAAAGGTGAAGGAAATTGAAACTGGAGGCTAAAAATTAAGTTAATATCTTTAGCTTGACTTGAGAAAACAGCACAAGTATTTCAGACAGTACTATTGATCATTAGTGGCCTTAATTGAAGAATTAGCATGCTCTGACAAAAAAGAGATGATGCATTAATGTCAAAAAATAATAAACAATACGATGGAGTATAGTATATAGCTTTGTCTTTTAGAAATGAACCCAAATCTGAAAACCTCCAACCTTTCCATTAAAATTATAATTGAACATTTTGTTTGTGAATTGAGGAAAATATTTCATAGTTTGTGTATTTGTTTGACGTGTAGCTGTAGCTATAGTTGTGTATTGTTTTGAAGTTCACATCTAAGAAATTGATTAGTCAGGGGCCCCCGCCTCCACTTGGATTCAGTGGGGGTCCACAGAATGCCGTACCACTGCAGTACGGCATGCTTTAATAGAAAGATAATGAGAAATTGGTTAATTAGTCATATTGTCATCCAAAAGCGATAGGAAAATAAATATAAAGACTGATGCATATAAGGTACATACTGAGATTCGAGCCACATTCCATAAATCTGTAATGTGAATGGGAGCGGGAGGATCTGCATACACTTAAGATGGAATTAGATTCCTATGTATACAAACGAGACACCACTCCATTCCAAATTAATGAAACTCGACCAACATTCAATAAGAACAATGGATGTGAGTAAGGAATTTAATGCAATTCAATTTTTTGGATCCATCTTCTGGTAGAGTTCATTGCATTATAGCTGCTTTTGCACTATTTGAACAAACTGGTTCTGCACTATTGGAGAAAATTGACTTTATCCATTTTGTTTTATAGAAATACAGAAAAAGTGTGAAATGTATTTGATCTATGTTGTGTCCTACTGCAAAACATTAATTTTGAAAAAAACAATGATTGCTTCATTAGATATTTCGTGCAAATTGGTTCCCTTTATTTTTTTCCAGTAGTGCACATTTTATGCAACAGAGCCTAACCCTCATATGTCAAATGCACTTTGGGTGCGACAGTGAAATAATGAAGATTTGTGATTATCTCACTAACACTGTAGTACCTTACAAAGCGTAATTGACAATTTCTAAACAATAAAAAAAAACAGCTGAAGTTGCTGTCCACTTTGGTTCGTGACATTGTCAATTACGCAGGCGTTAGTCAGCCGTGTATTGAATTACTGGCTTCCTGATTAACAAATCATCACGGAATATGTTGTTTAAGTGCAACCCAGATGGCTGTTCTCAAGGGGCCACATCAAAGAGGCCACCGTGAAGTCTTAAATGTTGTTGCAAAATTGATCTGCCACTTGTCCACATCCCTTCGACACCAACATCTCTTCCTGTGCTAGTGGGAGTTTCAACTTACATTTCACATTTACATTTCTCTTGCCGGCGTGAAATATCTTTGGGGGAAAAAAACAATTAGAGAGTGCACTTGTCCTGGCTCTGCCCATCGAACCTAAACTACCAAGTGATGCTCTCGCCAGCGCAATTTTCAAAGGTATTTTTGGGAGGGGACCCTAACATTGGACTGGTTCTGCATTTCATCACCACACTGAATGGTCTGCTATTGCACCAAACTCTGTGGGGCGTTAACTTTCATTTTTTACCTCTGGAAACAAATTGCCAGGGTTTAGAATTGTTTTCAGCTACTTCAGTGCTGAGTGTAAGGAGCTGCTCCCACAAGAGGCCCTTTGGTAGTATTTATTTAATCAAAACCCACTAACTCCATTTGTTGTGGCACTACAATATGATTGGCAGAATACCGTCCGATATAACATTACAGTCTAAATATTGTATCCAAAAATACTCCCATTGGAGATAATAACATAAAATCTACAGCTAAAGAGAGGATATATTTTGTAAATAATATTTTTGACATATTTATGTCAGACCATGTTTCTGTGTATGATCGTCTATTATACAACCCACTCTTCTCCATCAAAATGAGGAATACCACTATATGGCCAACATTTCATTGTTAGGCAAGAAGAGAAGGCTTGTGACTTCAAATATGAGCAGTTGTTTTCTGTTGGTGACTTATTTTTGTTTCTCAAACTGTGAACCGTGGGACGGATTTACAAGCTTCTTGCGCCACGTTTGCCTCACTTTTCTCATGTTAAAAGTGGCGCAAGAAGTGGAGCAAAAGTGGCGCAAGGGGCTTGTAAATCTGCCCCCGTGTTTTTCTATCTAGAGTCCAAATTACTCTCCCCCAAAAACTGGATATGGTGAGAATGATCATCTGCATTGTGTGCTATTCCTAACTAAAGAGAGTCCTTATAAGATTCTGTTCAGGTTGAATGCTGTCTCTTTTTGTTTGAACTAGACGATAAATATACTTTCTCCTTGCATAAGTAAGGCAGGCGCGCCTATCATCAGTAATTCCCTAGGTCAGGACCTAGGTTCCAGTTCATCCCTTAAGTGCTCTGGAACATATGTTTGTGAACGGGGGCCTCACTGATGTGCCATGTGCAAGTGGATGGGTTCATTCATTTGCACAAAAATTATTTGATAGACGGAATTTTGCTTGTGAAGATACTTCATTATTTATTTTGTTCACTGTAGTAGGCTACATGCAGCAGCTGCCGGTGCAGGTAAGTGTGGTGGAGCGGGGCGCTGTGGGGGGATGCCGACAGATGACGGAATAGGGCAAATTAAATACATAAATAACTCTTATTCCATCGCTTGTCGACATCCCCTCCCCCCCAGCAGCGCCCTGCCGTGCTGACCTGCACAGGACCCTGCTGGCTACATGACTGATGGAAGACACCTCAAACCATTGTAGGGTGACAAATCCCAAATCTCAGATGGTCGTCTGTCAAGGACAGACCCATGTCATCTTTGCTGGACGTAGAAATGACAACAAAACTGGACGATTGACCCAAAGGTAGAGAAATCAGTCTACCCTAAAACTAAGGGGCATATCTACAAGGCGGCGATATAAAATTATCCCCGCTTTTGCGAAAACTGTGAGATCTGCACTGTGTGTGCTTTCCAGGTGATGGTCCAGTACAAACATGCAGGTGCAGATTGATCAACTTTGCGCCATTGCAGGGTCACTAAAAGTGATACAAACTGGCCCAAAGTTTTGATTTAGGATTAACTTTCCAGCACAAAACTTGTGTTGCATTGGAAAGTAACCCTAAAATAATTCAGGCTTTGCATATGTGTTGTGTTTGCGTGGTGCAAGACAGCCTGAAGTGTGTCAGCACTCATGGAGGGTGCAACAGCACCGCATTTTAGGATATATGGCACTGTCCTGTGATCTCTCTTCCGCACATATCAACACAGCACCTTTGGTTGCTGGTCTGCATTGCGCGATTTTTAAGTAAATCTACTCTGCATCTCAGATGTGTAGTAATAAATAAATTACAGGCATATGTATAAGAAAGTGGCAGAGCATGGGTTAGCTTCAAAATTGCTAACTCCGTGCTCCGTAAATTCAGCTGCCTAGGGCCAATGCAGGCACCTTGTACCATGTTACAATGCTGCCTGCGTTGAGGGAATGATTGTTTATGCGCAGGAAGGGACACCTTTCTGCACATAAGTAATCATTCATGGCAATTTGTTGTTTCTATGGGTGCTGCACAATGCAGCACACATAGGAACAGCAAAAACGAGGAGAAATAAATCATTTCTGCTTGTTTCGCCATGTTAAGACCAGCGTTTCTCTGGCCCTAATTTTGGCGCTGCCTCCTATTTCTGCCACCCTTGTCAATAGGGGGCAGCTTCAAAATCAATGGGTGTTGCGGCGGAACGCCCACCACAACACCGATTGCACGCCCCGTTCATACTAAGTGTAGCATGAAAGGGGGTCTTATTTACAAGGCATTAAGCTTAATGCCTCCAGCCGGCTTCAATGCGGTGATGTTGGGAATCTTCCTGAAGTGAGAGGATCGCAACGATCAGAAGTAACAGATATGAGACATATCGCTTCGGCGGAAGAAAGAGGGAAATAATGCCAAGCTGCTAAAGCCTTCGCATGCTCCGCCCAGCAGCAAAAAGGACATTGTAGAGGAATATAAGCCTCCCTCCATTGGCATCTGCGATTAACTGGATTCAAAATATCAAGCATTATTGAAAAACACTACCACGTGCCTTCATGGCGATAATCCAAGAGCTTTCAGAATTTACCCATTGGTGTGATTAAGGAAACGTGTACTTTGGTCCTGCACAGAACCCCTGAAGGAAGTGGGTTCAAAACGCGTAGACCTTGTTTTAGGATTGCCAAACAAATGTAGCTTTGAAAAAGTGTCTTTGTTTTGTGCACCTCTAAAACTTTTGTGTTTAAATCGAAAATCCATTGTCACTACATGTAGTGCACAGTTAACTGTTTTTGTTGCAAAATTGTTCTTTGTTTGGCGCAGGCTCCTTGGTTTTTTAATTAAAAAGAGATAAGGATCTGGACAGCCAAGGATGGGATATGTGAATTGAGTGAATGTGGGATGTGATCAGCTTTTGAATGTGGTATGGTGTATGTTTGAATTGTGATGAGTGAGAGTGGTGAGATAAGCCCAGATGGCGGCTAGTCATTGTTGAATTTTTTTCTTAAATATTTTTTCTTAAATACTTTGGTGGTGTTTTTTGTACAGAAAAGAATTGTTATACAAAAAAGAAAAATTCAATTGAATCATTTATTGAAAATAAAAAATACTATCGGTTAGTAGCGGCTGTTATTGATATTGTTCATGCCCCGTTTTTTCACTTGATCTGAAGTTCTGTTGTTTTTCTTTTTTTCCTTGCCTTGTAAATAAGGCAAAGGGTTTATCGCCACAGTAATGTCACTAAAAGTGACCTTCTAAAACTGACATTCCTGTGGCGATAGGGGCTTGTAAATATGCCTCAACGTTTGATTGGCAGTATATTAATCATTCATGACCAGGTTTGTCCATTAACAGATCTACTACATCTCGTTCTGCTTTTGGATAAGTGTCTTTTAAAAATTTCCACCATGACATCTTCCATTCCACAAAGAAACACAATCCTGCTTTATTGAGTAAGGAGTTTGAAATCTTTAGTCCATTCTCAAAACCAGCTGTAAATAGCAGGTGAGGGTAAAGGAATATGCAGCAAATAATTCAGTTTTTTTGTTGGCAGATATTGGATTAAATGACAATAACATATTTTTTTAAACACAAATACAAATTATAAGAGGTGTTCTGTTGCTACACAAATACAAATTCTAAGAGGTGTTCTATTGCTAATGATAAGGCAATTTCGATCTCCATGTTGAACGTTTGCATTGATATCACTTGTGAAAACACACTGTATTGAATGTTCATGTATTGATAATGCAGGGTTGATGTCCATTGCCCTGCTGTTGATGGATTGCTAAGCGAAAACAATAATTAATTGAACATAGCGTTGAATACTGGATATTAAACACTTGAATATTGTATGATAGCTAACATTTGAAGACACACAATAGCCATCAAAATTTAAATATTATCTTTGATTTACAGTATAATATTTGTAAAGTAGATAGACTGTTAGTTCCAAAAATAGATATACAAATTATATATGAGAGAGAGAGTGGGACTTATTGAACTACTGGTTGCAATAAACACCCCTTGACAGAGGGCTTTTCGCTTACCTGGCAAGTACCAATGCTTGGGTTGTGAATCTTTCTATGTTCAAGGCTCCTCCCTTAGAAATATCCCACATTCTTCTCACCACACTGAACACAACTATCTCATATCATGAGGATCCACGTTCTCCATCTAGCATTTATTCTGGAATTTCTTGGGTGCAATGACTTTTTAAACTACTGTTTACAAGCCAGACCATTAACAGATAACAAGCAGAAGGAGGAGGGTTAAGTTGAGGATCGCCATAGCTGTTCTATTTTGATGGATTCGAAAGAGGCGGCAGAGACCCGCTAACTTGGAATATGTCAGACCCGTTGAAGAGGCCAGAGCACAGACCAGTTCTACTGGGCCACAACTATGGGTGTTGAGGCCTTTTGCCACTGCTGTCCTGGGGCCTGTCTTACTATGGCTGTGGAAACTTGGCCTAGTACAACCCTTTTCACAATTGACTCAGTGATAGCGAGGGTGAGCATTCACAGGCTTGTCAGAGAGCTCTTTACATGAGCACCAGTTGCGTTACAGATGGACACATTCATTTTGTGAAGAGATTAAGGGATTTGCACAGAATCACAGAATGTTGTGCGTCCCTGCCGAGACTTGAACCCGCTGTTAGTCTTACACCTGTCCCTTCGTGGGTGTCCCACATCTTTGGGCCCCCAGTTTCACAGTTTAAGATAAGGTCTATAACTACAGCTTGTTCCCCCCGTTAGTCTTAGCACCCAGTCCTTTTGGCCTAGGCCCATTCAGTCTCTCCCTTAGTTCGTAGGAGAAATGCATGGCTGTGTTCGGCCGTGTGGTGCTGGCAGGATTTCACTGGTGACGGTAAGCTTCCGGGAGGCACACAGCAGTCTTCCACATGACTGTCTGGCAGTGGGCCACACAGTGTGTCAATCTCATGGTTGTGGTAGGAGTAAAGGCTTCTGTCTTTGGCACCTACGGCTCCCTCTGCTATTCCCTTGGGTACTTGACTCATGTCACGGCTCTCTCAGACACTCCAGTGAGTACTTAGTGCTTCTTCTTGCGCATGATTGGCACATGTCTGCAGGTGATTATTCTATGGTGCAGTGGGACCCAGGCCCTATTTTCATCATTCAGTGCACAGAGGCAAACTCAGTCCTTCACGAGGCACCGCAGGGCTACCTGATCTTGCGGACTGGTCCTGGTCCAATGGCATACAATGTGCCTACACTCTATTATTTCAGAGTTCTAGGTGAAATAAAAATAGGGGGCATTTAATGTCCAATTGGTGAAAGAAGGTCCAAGTCAGATATTCATCAGTCAGTGAGCACAAATGTGTGGGGTTTAGTTGAATGCACCATGGAACAGGCATTCTTTAGACAGGTCTTTTCTGAAAAGGTTGCAGCTTGGATCAACCCTAAGAGCTGGGTTAAGTGAGTTCAGTGAGCCCCAGGGTTTATGTCCCTAGACTTCCAGAGATCTGCCTCGTGTATTCCCACAGAATGCTTATTAAAAGACAAGGTTTGGTATGGCATCTAATGGGAGCTAGTGCCACTGCAGTGTCAGACACCTTCCAGCGCCTTGGTTTTGAAGACTTTGCAGCCTGCTGTTGGGTGTCTATGGGAACCCAGTGTAAATAAATTGGTGCCTTTCACCACTGCTTTGATCTGGGTTTGAAGGAGATCTCATAGTCAAAAATGACTCTTATGTACTGTTTTTGTGTGTTATTTATGCACTTTTCTTGTATTACGTATGTAGACCCGGATGCCTTTAATGTGGTTTATTATGGAATCTGTAATTATCTCAAATAAAATTGTGTTCTTATTGATAGTGAACTGTTTTCTTTTTTTATGGTTTACATGTTTTAAACCGAAAAAACTATATTTGAGTTGAATTTGACTCTTGTGTTTCAAATTGTTAGTGCCTGATTTAGTTTGGTGGATGGGTTACTCTGTCACAAACGTGACAGATATGCTGCCCCTTTTACTGCAAGTGCTATTGCATATACTGCACTTATGATAAGGCAGGCAGGATAACCGTCATGTTTGTGACGAAGTAACCCACCTGCCAAACTCATAATTCTGGCCCTTAGTTTCTTGGATGGTGAAGCCTTTTACTTGGTGGGCTGCTTGAACAGCAGTGAGATGGATTGTTCAATTCTCAATATCAAATGTTACCCTTGGTGCTGTTAAGGCAAAGGAAACTCTTTCATCTATAAAATATGTGACCCAGACAGGTGGAGCTGATAGACAGATTTGCCACCCTGTTTTCCAGCAGGATGTTGATTTGGGTGTCATTAAAGTGCATTTGGAGGTTTGCCGGGCACTGCTCTAGGAGCTTTGCCAACAGGTGGATAACGTTGCTGATGAGGAGGGACTAAATGTATGAACCCTGTGGTACTCCAAGTGACATTCTATATTTTAAGGATTGCACTGATCTCATTTGAACTTGTTGCAAGTAATTAAGGGCCATATGTATGAACACATTTTCCCATAGACACAGAATGGGTGAAACCCATTGATACATCTGGCTTTAGATTCCCAACCAGAGCCAATGAATCAAGCCTATTCCTGAGTCTGAAGAACAGTTCATCATGGTTCGGAATGTTGTATGGGACCGAGAGGTCAATGAGCCTGAGTGCTGTATTCTCTTGGCGACCCTAAAGCAACAGCAGCTCTCTCTGATATTAGCAAGTGTTGCTTCAGTGCATTTCTCTTGCTGACCAATAAACAAAGGTTGAGATTAGAGTCTAGTGTCTAGTAATCACCCTTGCTATAATCCTTTCATTGAAGTGTTAGTGGGATATTGGCTGTAATTGCTTAAGATTTTAGAGACAGCAAGTGGTTTCACTAGCAACGGATTGATGGAATTGTTCAAAGGGCTGTTATGACTCCATGCTGAAGCAATGATTTGATTACAATTGTGAAATTTACCTCGGAGATGAGAGGAATTTCTTCACACTGACCACCTAGGAGTGTTCCCTGGGAATGTCACAGGCTTTTGTTTCTTAGGCCATTGCAAATGCTTCTGATTTGGTCAAAAGGATGGAGAAGATGAAGGAAAATTGAGCCATATGTAGAGTCATGGATGAGGTGAAAAATCTGGGTTACTGGAAGAGTAACATGTTTAATAAGTTTGAATATAAAGCACAGAAAGAGGTAATTAAAGTTCTGAAGTGCCATAATAGTGTTTTCAGATGTGTTATCTCCTTGTAGAGGCTGACAAATTCCCCAAATGTATTTTGTGGCCTTCTTGATTCTTTTGGCAAGTTAGGCTTTTTTGTTTCTTAATGGCTTTTTGGAGCTGTTCTTATGCCATTCATTTCCACTATTGGTGAAATAAGTAGCAGCTGGTATGTATGTTAGGCTCAGTTAGAGCCTCAGAAGCAATATGAATGCATGTTCTAAACAATTTGTTGGATGATTTTATGCCGGATTTCCTGATGCAGTGAAAATTACATGTGTCCAGGGTGGATAAGATTAGAGTTTTCCAGCAAGAATTCAGGTATAGAGGCAGACAGGGAGGTGGTTCTAATTGTATATTGAACCAACCTCCTGAGGAGTGCTTCTATTTTTGAGTGAAGTTTGGGAGGCTTGGTTAATAGGGGGAGGGGGAGGCGTTGGTAAAGCAGGTGCGGCAATTTCAGGGAAAAAAGTCAATGAATGGGGTGATGACATCTTTGGTCATATTGACATGAAGTTGGTTTTGATTGTGGTCTTAGTTCAAGGACTTTATCCAAAAATTAAATCGTGTGGCCCTGGAGACATCACTTCAGCACTAAAGAAGTTGTTTAGACACTTTGCGCTCTAAGGCGGGGAAATCGATATCTTAGTGGTTAGTGCAGGTGAGATCAGTGATGCGGCTTAAGGCGTCCAATGCTCCGTGCTTTACTTCTCTGTGAATGTGAATCATGCTAAAACTATAGGTGTACACAATTTGCATAATTTTCTTTTCTGTGATTACTCAAAATTTCGGAAATATTTTGTGAAATTTATGTGGAAAGCAAACCTGGCTATTTAGTGCGAAGTGCGTCTTTTCATCGAAAACTGACGCGATTATGAACTTGTGCTAAAATAAACCCAACAAATACAAGTGCTTCGAACAAGAGCCGCTCATGTTCTGTTGTTTGGAATGATATGGGGCTTTCATAATAGGATTTTTTTTTTAGCTGCGAACCTTTCCCTCAAATCATCCCAATATCGCCATGTGTCATAATGGTAGAACTTTGCTGGAAAACATAACACAAAAGGCGGGCATAATGAACATTCACCCAGGACAACTTAAAACACACTTGGAGGAGATGGTTGATCTAGGTGACTGCTTTATCACAGAACCAGGTTTCCTTTATTGTGGGGCAGTGGGTTTCAGTAAAAATCAAGAGGGTTCTGAGAATTTCTTTGGGCTGATTTCATTTTAATGAGGCCCACTTTGAAATGCTTGCTACTTTAAATAGGAGCATGGGCCTCTATGGATGTGGCCTTGTGAGGAAGTTTGAGGTTTGACATTAATGCAAGGGGGCCATGATGGGTTGTTAATACTTACAGTTTGTAGACATAGAGTTAGGAAAATTGGCATAAGTCAACAATATTTCTGACTACCATGCACTCACACATGTGCGTTACAAAAAAAACGTGTACACACACGCAGCTTAGAAATGGTTTAGAACTGATCGATAACTTATGAACTGTGACCTTGTTTAGATTTTTTTTAAAATAAGCATCTTAAAAAGGTTGATGGTTTTATTTTATTTTTACTTTACTTATTTCTGTCATCCATGTTTAGTTTTTACTCATTTTACCGGTCTGTAACCACTTGCACTATTTCAATCATTTTTAAAAAATCAAGTTGTAACAACTATTTTTTCACATGGCTTGAGGTTTGCTTGGATGCCTGCAGGTTTTTAATGCTACACACAGCCTTTTAAAGTACAGTATAACAATCTCAACATTTTAACATAGTAGTAAAAGCCGATGCGCAGCTAGTGAGCATTTGTTAGCAAATCTCTTCCTTTTGTAACTCCCCAAGCTGTCAATCTGAAAGTCTAATGGCTTGAGAGTAAAGACTGACAGCATTGGGATCCAATCAAAAGAAAACCTGCTTCCTGATTTTCCCTTTCAAAAATAAACACAGACATGTATTTTCGTGAAAAATTCAGTGAAAACGGAAACTTGGAAGCCTTTGTTGTTAATTTCCACGTCTTTTGGTTATCAGTTGCATGCAGTTAGGGGTGGGCGGAATTTGCGGAATTAACCTTCGCAAATTATCGCGAGAATGTTTAAAATTATCGCAAACAAGCAGAAATATCGCAAAGATGCGGAAGTTTTTTTCCGGCATGTTCGCGAGATTTTCTGCATGGTTGCGGGTCGCCAACTTACCCATGTGGTTGCTTGCGGGCGCGGCCATCTTGTTTTGAGTTGTTCTCGCGGTGCATGATCGCGAGAAGAAAGACGTGATCGCGCGACGCATGACGTCACTGCGGGCGCGAACTGTCGCGAGACAGCGCAAATGGCTAAAAACAATACAACATCTCATGGAGAACGCGACCGGATCAAGAAAACTTGTCGGCGAACGCAGGGATTCAGGTAAGGCGATCGCGCGCGCGCGAGAATGTATCATTTTACAGCGCGAGCAAGAAACAAATTATCGCCAAGCTGCGGAAACCGGAATTTTTGACATTTTCGCGCTCTCCGCGGAACGCAAAAATGTCAAATTATCGCAATTTCCGCGAACGGAACGAAATTTTTGCCCAGGCCTACATGCAGTACAGTAGCAAAATATTATCTCTGTATATTGCGATTAAAAAAAGTTTCAAATTTTACAGCTACAGCCCGTTTTTGTACCTGAGGGTGATTTATAACATACTAGTTTGTGGTAACCGTTTTCAGAGCAGTACGATTCAGGTGAGGAAACATTTTATTCGGGAAATAATAAATCTTGATGGTCCAGTTGAAGGGATATTTTCTACATTTTTAGATTTAAAATATCTGAATTGAGTATACATTTATTCCATGAATACCTGTCTGATGTTTACAAATTGTGATGCGCTGGAGTGTTGTTGCTCAGCAGAGACTTCAACCCCGCAGCATCACAAAGACAGACGATGCTAACAAGGCTTCTCAGCTACAACTCGGAGATTAAAGGATTATCGGAAAACTCACACGGAGGGACTCCCAAGAGAGCCCCCTCGCTTTAATGGCCAGTTGGAAAGCTGTTGACAGAACCGTCTCATAATATTGGTCCTCATGAGTTCCCATAAAGCAGATGACGTGCACAAAGAAAATCAATGCGTCGCTTGGAAAAATATGTTTTGTTTTCAAATAGACACTTGCGATGTAAAAGATAAAAAACACATGCTTAGTCACCTATTATCTTTTAAGGTATAGAGATGTATTCGGCATTCGAAACAGAATACATAAAAGGTTTTCAGAGCGCGATTTTTTGTCTTCACACTTAAGTTGTTCTTAAAAAGATGTATGCCTGGAAAATAAACCAGAAAAGTTATTCAATTGTTTTTTCCAGATTGTACATTAAAAAGTATTAATTGACAGTTTTTCCTCATAATAATGTGTCTCGTACATTATTATGTTGTATGCATTTATATATATAAATTGATATATTTATACGCTATGGGCCTGATTAGCAAAACATCTTGTTCTGAAACTCACAATGATGCATAAAGGCACAAAGTGCCATTTTGAATCATTTATTATTTTCACACATTTGCAAAGAAATCCAGATATCGCCACAGTAAGTGGGTCTCAGCAGTGGCGAAACGTAAAATGATGGAGCCCCCCTGAATAATGTGAAGAGGGTCCCCTTATCTGCCATAACTCACGGACATTCATTGATGATAAGTTAACTGGGGCCCCCTGAAGGGTTGAGGGGCCCCTGAAGGGTTGCCCCCCCCACCACCACAGGGTTTGCAGGGGCCTGTGTTATGCGTCTGGTTCCCAGGAGAACTTGCATAGATACCCAGTTTACGCTACAGTTTCTGCACCATCTATTTTTATAACTTTGTAAATCTTTACATATCAAGTACATGAAAATATAAAGTTTTGATCCTAAGAGACAGTTTAGTGAAAAGATATAACAGGACCATAAAACCGATGTTCATAGAGCTTATTTGTCATCAAGTGGAAAGAATCTCTGATAATTTAAGTAAGGGTGGGCGTAGTGCTCCGCTCTGCCCGCGGAGTGTACGTAGTACTGCCTGCTTCGTGGTCCACGAAGTAGGCATAGCAGGCAGCGCTACCCACACGCCACGGCGGAGAAGAGCTGCCTGCCACCCACCTCCCGCCCGCCCTCATTTTAAAATAAGAAAATGCCTTACCTGAGGTGCGGCGTCCCGGGGCTCCCTCTTCCTGGTTCAGCGGCAACTTCTTCCTCACAAATGCGCATGCGCGGGTGTCCGCGCATGCGTGTTTGTGAGGAAGTACTTTTAAATACTTTCAGTTATTTTAAAATGAGGGCGAGCGGGAGGCGGGCGGTGCGTAGTGGGGCCACGCAGAGTGCGCGAGTGTGCGTAGATTTGGCCACACTACACAATGCTCCACGTAGCCCCACTACGCCCACTACGCCCAGGGTTAAATTTAAATCCTTTATTGTTTATGTCCAAAATAATTCTCAGTAATGCTGCAGGCACCAGCCCTGGAAGACAGTCATGGACTCTCCATGATATTATATTGGAATGGGATTAGGGACAACCCGCCTAGAGGTAAGCATCAAAACTGAAACACCCTCCTTCATTGCACCCGCCTAGAGGTAAGTATCAAAACTGAAACACCCTTGTTCATTGCACCCGCCTAGAGGTAAGCATCAAAACTGAAACACCCTTGTTCATTGCACCCGCCTAGAGGTAAGCATCAAAACTGAAACACGCTCGTTTATTGCGCCCGCCTAGAGGTAAGCATCAAAATTGAAAACCCCCTTGTTAATTGCACTGCTGCAGAGCTCAATGCAGGTGGATTTTCTTGTTCAGTCCTACAGAAATTTAGACCTTGATGAAGATATTTTCCCAACAAACCATAGAATTACTGAAAATAATCAAATCTTACTGACTTTGAGAATCCTGGTGAGAATGGAGTTGGTATTTTACGAAATTCATGGCTGTAACTCTTTAAAGAACATCACATATAAATCTAAATGGAAAATTTACATATTCAACCTTAGCACATTCTAGAGTGCAAGAGAATTGTGAAAATGAAGTAGAAGAAATGTGATGAATGGGAATCAATAAATCACACATGACTGGCAATCTACCTTACTCTTGGTGACAAATTCTGACATTAGGTTAGGATTCTGTATACAATTCAGAGATTGTAACAGGATGAATGCTTACCCCATGCCAAGTGTAGATAACATAATTGAATAATTGGGAATAGCCAAATACATTGGCACATTTGACTTCACTAAGGATAAAAAGTTGGGGCTAATGACTGAAGCTTTCATGCCTTATAACTTAAATTCCACAAGCAAGTAAAGTATACTTCTAAAGGAGAGTAGCTTTCAAGAGAATGTGCTTTGGGGGGACAGACGACCAAAGGGAGGTGTGCCACTGGGGAATTTGGGACAATGGGTCAGTTCAGGCTGCATTTGGGCTTATATATATTAATTATAATTGCAGGCACCAGTTTGTTGGTGGCACAGTGGCAGTCCAAACGGCAAGTGCATTTTTAGGTTTTGGCAAGGTTTGAGTTGCTGTAGTGTGGAGAAAGTTGAGGGATTTATCATTGAGATGGAAAAAAATAGAGTCCAGGAAGCCATGCACCTGCTTGCGGAGGCTGGGCACATGGATTTACTAAAACTGGGCCCCAGTGTGGTGCAGGGCCTGGTGAGGAGAGAGGCAATCGGTGTGGCAGCAGCGATATTGGCCTGCTCGCCTCCGCTTCGGGGTCATGTGGGGGAAGCGAGGCAACAGGTAAGCTCCAGGGGTTGCTCAGTAGGGAGGAGAGTGGCCCGAGGGGTGCACAAGGATTGTGTGCTGTGAGAGGCCCAGTATGGAAGCTCACACTGGATTTTATAGCTGGGGGGACAGTTGGGCTAGATTGTGGCCACGCATGTGAGGGAGGAGAAAAAGACACAGGGGGATGCAGAGGGGCCCCGCGAAAGGCCAATGGAGGGGGGGTTGGAGGGAGAGAAAAAACAGGTCGCGCAGCAGCAGCTGGGGAGCTGGGAAAGTCCCACGAGCACACAGAGCACAAGGACAGCAAGTTGGGCCTAATCCCCTTTCTGCAGTCAGGAGAACCTACCAGTAGGCAGCAGTGGAGTGATGACATGGTGCCATTGAATGAAGGGGAGAGAGAAAAGGGCACATGGATAATGCCAAAAAGGGGACACCAAGGGGAGAAGGGAGGGGCCAGCAGGAGTAAGGGTTGAGAAAAGGTGGCCCTTAAGTGTCGCTATAGACCAAGGGGTGGTTGGAAAGGGTCCTCAGAGCACTGACCTTACAATGGTCGGAGAAGGTTGGACGGATCAGGGAGGATGCCATGGGATCCAGTTTCCAGCCAGGGGAGGAGGCCTCAGTGACAGTAAATGGCGACACTCTGGGTCATGTGGGGGGTCCAGTGACAGCATTGGTGGGTGGCAATGCTGGAATGGAGCGATGAAGGGGAGTAGGAGGAAGAGGACAGGAAAAGGGGGTGGGAAGAGGGTGTGAGGCAGGGAGGGAACGTTAGGCCCCCTGCCAGGACTTACAAGAGGCAAGGTACAGTAAAGGGGGCAGTGCAGTGTCAGCTGGAGGGTTATTGGCAGGAGGGAGTGGGGGTAGAGCAGAGGCGTTTCCTGTGGCAGGGTGACAGGTGAAGGAAGGCGCAGTAGGAGTGGGAGAGCAGCAGGGCGGTGAAAGTAGAGGGAGTTGGCTTTAGGTACCGGAACAAGGTAACTAGCAGGTAGAAAGAGACACTAACCATGACACACCAGACCTCCCTTTTTTATTTAAGGAGCAGCATCACAGAGGACATGCGAACTTGGGAGAGTCTTATGCAGCTCAGAGACCCCGAGGCGAAGAGATGGCGGGGTCTCCGGCTGCCAGCTGGATGTCACAGTGAGACAGCTACAACACTGCCACACAAAGGTCTGGTGTGGCCTCGGCAGTGCATCAACTGGAATGGCTCAATGAGGCACCCGGGAAGGCAGACATTAGCGAAGAGTGGCAGCAGGGTGTGCCACAGCACACTGGCCCCCGCAGGCAGCGCGGTACAGTTCAACTTGGATACAGGTTGCAGTACGACGGTACAGGTCATGGGGTCCCCAGGATTGCGGGAGGTGGGGGGGAGCATGAACAGTTGGATTATGATGAAAGGAGTTAATGGCCTATGTCCGTCTTGATCATATCACCCATTGGGGTAGTGCCAAACAAGGAAAAAGGTACATTTTGTATGATACAGCACATGTCATGGCTGAAAGGGTATTCCGTCAATGACATCAGTATCATATTCCTCAGTGGATGTGACTATGGTATTAATGGAACAGGTGGGAAAGGGTGCACTCATGGCAAAGTGCAACATTAAGTCAGCTTTTTGTCTGCTGCCAGTCCATCCAGAGAATTTTCAGTTACTTGGTATACAGTTTGAAGGGTGCTGGTATGTGGAAAAGGTATTACCCATGGGCTGTGCCATCTCCTGTACTCTGTTTGAGCGATTCAACTCTTTCTTAAAGTGGATTTTCACATGGCACACGGGGAAGAGGCCTATCTTGATGACTTTTTTGTGTGGTACAACCCAGTTCTGCAGACTGTCAGCAACATGGGTGACATCGGTGTGCTGCTGGCTTTGGATGCTATGTCAATGGAGGTGCGCCTCCCTGTTGACAAAAAGGTGCCGATGCAACTGTTACTAGATGCAATGTTGGAAAAATCAAAGGTGACTGTAAAGGAAGTGCAGGTCATGCTAGGGCACTTGAATTCTGCATGAAGAGTAGTCAGGATGGGTAGGACTTTCTGTAGGCATCTGGGCATGTCCTTAGCGGGCTGTCCTTAGCGTGCTGTCATTGCCTCGTCACCGCATGCATCTGTCCACGGGTGCACAGGAAGACCGGCGTATATGGCATAAGTTCTTGGAGGATTTCAAAAGCATTCCAATGGTAACCCAAAAGTAATGTGACTGGGACATGCAGATATATTCTGACACTGCTGGGGGTTTGGGGTTTTATTGGCAGGGCATGTGGTGTGCAGAGGAATTGCCTGCGGTGTGATGATGACATAACAAATTCCACCAGGCTTGATATGACATTTTTGAGGTATCCTTCCAATTAGTGGTAATGATCTGAAGCGTGATGGCTAAAAATATGTTAATAAAATTGCCAGCATTGCTGTGAGTATCCCAGACAGGGGAAAAGCTACCCAGAAAAACATGTGTAATGTGGAAGGGGACATTAGATGATAAAATATCATTTAATTTCAACCAGATACGTGACCAAAAGGATTTAACAAAAGGACAATAGAAAAACATGTGAAGAAAATCCCCCTTTTCATTGGGACAGGACCAACATTTAGGAGAATCCAATAATTTAAATCTATAGAGTTAATTAGGAGTAAAACATAACCTATTGTAAAAAATAGTATAAGGTCTGTGTGGTGCTGGCAGACCGTGAGGTGGTATGAATTTTTGACCAAAGGGAATCCCAGGTATGAAGAGAGAGGTCAAGGTCTTTTTCCCATAAGATTTCCAAAGTGGATTTGGTTCTAATCGTGGGGGGATGAGATAGTATCTTATAAATAGTGGCAGCTTTAAATTGGGTTGAAAATTCAATAGAATTATTAGAAAGAGGGGACGATTGTTCACGTACAACAATAGGGTTTTCCTGAAACTAGAAACGAGTAAGGGCATTCTTAAGTAGAATATATTGGGGAGCGTGTAGAGAGGAGATATCATATAAAGTTTGGAGTTCAGAAAATGACATAAAAGATCCGTTTTTCATCAAAAGGTGAGGGGTGATAATGCCTTTGTCAATCCATTCCTTCCAAAATAAGGATTGTTGATCTTAAAATGTTTATTTTACCAGAGGGAACGATCAGCCGGAGGAAGATTAAAGCCACACAAGGAGATAGTGAGAGCCCTAGAGTGAACGAAAGTAGGAGAGGAAAGGCGTTTCAGAGGCAAAGTAATACGGGTAGCAGAAAGAAAGGAAAAAGGAGAATACTGGGCCTGTTCTAAGGAACTTCATGCTGTACATGGCGCACAGTGGAGTCAGACCAAAAAGTCCAAATTTGTTTTAGGGTGAAAGCTGAATGATATCGTCTGAGATTAGGAAAATTAACCCCACCCATTCCTTTAGAAAACTGAAGAAGAGCCTATGAAATTCTAGGTTTGCGATTTTTCCAAAGAAACTTGGTCAAGGAACTATTGATGGTACGGAAAAAAGTATTAGGGAGAGAAACAGGGAGCATAAAGAGATAAAAATTAATGATTGGGAGAAGCATCATCTTAATTGTGGCCAATCTACCCCCACCAAGAAAGGAAAAGTGGGGACCAACCACCAATAAGGGCAGAGAGTTTTTTAAGAATATCATTATGATTGATTCCAATAATTTCTTTGATATTGTTGGAGTAAAGGACACCTAAACATTTATTATGCGAAGAATTCCAGTCAAAACCAGAATCAAGGAACATAGAGGGGAGGCAAGATTTGTTTAAAGGCATGATTTCCGATTTATCAATGTTCAACTTATAACCAGAAACATTGGAGTAATCATGTAAAAGGGAAAAGAAAAATGGTAAGGAAACGGATGGGTTAGAAATGAATAACAGAATATCGTCTGCATATGCAGTAAATTTGATATCAAGGTTATGAAATTGAAACCCCGTTTTACCTCCTGTGCCCCTCACACCTGTTGCCTGTTCCTCCGCATTTCCGCCGTTTCTTCCTTCTGTGCCCCCCTGTTGCCTCTGCTCCCCTTCATTGTTGCCTGTTTTCGTTTTCATTTTGCTCTGTGCCCCTTGCCCCGTTTTTGCCTTCTGTAACCCTTCACTGTTGCCTGTTTTTGTTTTGCTCTGTGCCCCTTGCCCCGTTTTTGCCTTCTGTACCCCTTCACTGTTGCCTGTTTTCATTTTGCTCTGAGCCCCTTGCCCCGTTTTTGCCTTCTGTACCCCTTCACTGTTGCCTGACTTGCGCTTGTACCACCGCTGTTTTCCGTCTGTGCCCTTCCCCCCGCCTTCCTCCTGTGCCATTTCCCGCCGCTGCGTCCCTGCGGCCCCGCCCCCACTGTCCCATTCGCCACCCTGCTCCCACCTCCCAGCTGCTCCTCCCTCCCATAGCCCCGCCGCTGGCGTGCCCAAGGCGCACCTAAGGCAAGCCCGTCTGCGCCCTTCCGTGCTTGGACCGCGCTCAGCGCCAGAACCCCTGGCCCCCGCCAGAGCCAGGGTACCCGGATGAGCTACGACTCCGCCGCCCTCAACGCACTCAACACCGGACGAACACCCGCCTGCTACCGAGCCACCCCGAAGCGAACCCACGGACCCTTCACCTGTCAAGCATGCAGATTCACCTGCCTCCGAAACTGTAGACAGCCCACCAAACCCAACATCAACAACAACCACTTCAAGTGCATCCTCATCAACACACGCTCCATCCACAAGCACGCCATCGAACTCTGGGACCTCCTCGACACCACAGCACCAGACGTCGCCTTCCTCACGGAAACCTGGATGAACGCCTCCTCGGCCCCCAACATCGCCATAGCCATCCCGGACGGCTACAAGATGGATAGACCGCGTCAACTGAACCGGAGGAGGGATCGCCATCGTCCACAGGAACACCATCAACATCTAGACCAACACCGAAGACACACTCTCCGACGCCGAACACCTGCACTTCCAGATTCACACCGACCCCAAGACCACCCTTAGAGGAACGCTCATCTACAGACCTCCGGGCCCGCACACACAATTCAGCGAAACCATCGCCGACTTCATCAGCCCGCACGCCCTAGCCTCACCAGAATACAACCTCCTAGGGGATCTGAACTTCCGCCTGGAGAAAAACAGCGACAACAACACCACCACCCTGCTCGACAAACTCGCCAACCTCGGACTCAAGCAACTGGTGAACACCCCCACCCATCTGACGGGCCACACGCTAGACCCCATCTTCTCCGCCAGCAACCACGTCTCCTTCAGCCACTCCACCGGACTACACTGGACTGAACACAGATGCATCCACTTCACCTTCAAAAAGAATACATCCCACCACCGCACGCAACAGATCCCCCGCAGATGCTGGAGCAAAATCAACACAGACCAGCTCCTCTCATCGCTTAGCCAGAACCCACCAGCCGACACCGCTGACACCAACAACGCAGCCCACAACCTCACACAGTGGATCACCCACTGCGCCGACGACCTCGCCCCCCTGAAGAACACCCCAGGCAAGACCGGCAACAGGAAAACCTCATGGTTCACAGACGCCCTCAAAGAATCAAAGAAATCCTGCCGAACCCTCGAAAAAACCTGGCGCCACAAACGGACAACAGAAAGCATGGCAGTCCTCAAAAACGCCACCCGCGAACACCACCAGCTGATCCGCTCCACCAAAAGGTCATCATTCAAAGAGCGGCTAGACAACAACACCCACAACAGCAAGGAACTCTTCAGCATCGTCAAAGAGCTCTCCAACCCCAGCGCCAGCAACAACGACATCACACCGTCACAAGACCTCTGCAACTCCCTCGCCACGTACTTCCACCGCATGATCGCAGACATACACGATAGCTTCGGGACCCAGACTACGCCTCCAGTCATCGAACCAACGACCCCGATCACCACCCTCAGCGCCTCGACCCCCATCAGCATTGAAGACACCACCACCGCCATGAACTCCATCCACACCTTCCCTGAGAGTTGGAAGCATGCAGAAATCAACGCCCTTCTGAAGAAACCCACAGCAGACCCCAAAGACCTCAAGAACTTCTGCCCCATCTCTTTTCTTCCATTCCCGGCTAAAGTCATCGAGAAGATCGTCAACAAACAGCTGACCGCTTTCCTCGAGGCAAACAACTCGCTCGACCCATCCCAGTCCGGATTCCGAGCCAACCACAGCACCGAGACCGCCCTCAACGCAGCCACCGACGACATCAGGACCCTGATGGACAATGGGTAAACTACCGCTCTCATCCTTCCAGACCTCTTGGCAGCCTTCGATACCATATGCTATCGCACCCTAACAACCCGCCTCTTCAACACTGGGATCCAAGGAAAGGCACTGGACTGGATCTTCTCATTCCTCTCCAATAAAACCCAGAGAGTCCGCCTCCCTCCCTTCCGCTCAGCGGCCACCGAGATCATCTGCGGCATACCCCAAGGCTCCTCGCTCAGTCCAACCCTCTTCAATATCTACATGAGCCCCCTCGCCGCCATCGCACGCAAACACAACATCAACATCATCTCCTACACCGACGACACCCAGCTGATACTCTCCCTCACCAAAGACCCAGCCACCGCTAAAACCAACCTCCAGGAAGGAATGAAGGATGAAACTCAGCCGCCTGAAGCTGAATTCAGACAAGACGGAGGTCCTCATCCTCGGACACTCCCCATCCGCCTGGGACGACTCCTGGTGGCCCACAGTGCTGGGCTCCGCGCCAACACCATCGGACCACGCACGCAACCTGGGATTCATCCTGGACTCCTCGTTCACGATGACCAAGCAAGTCAACGCCGTCTCGTCCTCTTGCTTCAACACCCTGCGCATGCTCCGAAAAATCTTCAGGTGGATCCCCACTGAAACCAGGAAGACCGTCACCCAGGCCCTCGTCACAAGACGACTGGACTACGGAAACGCCCTTTACGCAGGAACCACTGCGAAACTTCAAAAACGACTCCAACGCATACAGAATGCCTCCGCACGACTCATCCTCGACATCCCTCGCCACAGCCACATATCCGCCCACTTGAGAAACTTGCACTGGCTCCCCGTCAGCAAGAGGATCACTTTCAGGCTCCTCACCCACGCACACAAAGCACTCCACGACATGCGCCCCGAATACCTCAACAGCTGCCTCTCGTTCTACACCCCCACACGCCAGCTCCTCTCCGCCAGCCTCGCTCTCGCCACCATCCCTCAGATCTGCAGAACCACCACTGGAGGAAGGTCGTTCTCCTACCTGGCAGCCAAAACTTGGAACTCCCTCCCCGCACACCTACGACTGACCCAGGACCATCTCACCTTCAGGAAACACCTCAAGACCTGGCTATTCGAGCAGTAGCGGTTCCCCCCTCCCTTCAGTGCCTTGAGACCCTCACGGGTGAGTAGCGCGCTCTATAAATGCCCTGATTGATTGATTGATAGTTTCTAGGAAAAGTGTGAGGGAAAGAATGAAAGGAAGGGGAGAGAGAGGACAACCCTGTCTAGTTCCCCTGGGAAGAGGAAAATATTGAGATTGACAGCCATTTACCCAGACAGAGGTAGTAGGAGCAGAATATAAAAGCTGTATAAATGTAATGATAGGGGGACTAAAACCATGCCATCTTAAAGCACCAAATACAAAAAACACAATTAACCCTGTCAAATGCTTTTTCAGCATCCAGGGTAATAGCAGCCATAGGAGAGTCAGACTTTGAAGCTAAGTGTATGATGTTAAGAAAGGTACGTGAGTTATCTGTGATGGAACGTCCCTTGACAAAGCCGGATTGATATATGTTGACTAAATTGGGAATAACTTTATTGATGCGAAGGGCGAGGAGTTTAGCATACATTTTACAATCAGTGTTTATTTAGGAAATGGGTCTATAATTCTTGCACAGTGAGGGATCCTTGTCTTTCTTGGGTATTAAACAAAGCATCGCTTGCATGAAGGAACCCTGCGACGCACCTGCGAGCAGAAAAGAGTTAATAAGTGACATGAGGTAGGGAACCAGAAACGCTTTGAAATGCAAAAAGAACCAAACAGTAAAACCGTCCAGATCCCGATGTTTTATCTTTGGGCCGGAGAGCAATGGCCTCTATAAGTTTTCGCTCAGAAATAGGGATATCTAGAGATGAAAGATCGAGGGAACTATCAGGGGGTTTGGGAATATTTTGAAAAAAGGAATCATCTGGAGTGGAATGGGTTTCGGGAGTGTAAAGAGAGGAAGATGAAGATTCCCAGAATCATCTTTGATGGCTAAAATTTCAGATTTTTGTTTCTTAATTTTAAGATAATTTGCTAGGGATCGCCCTGCTTTGTTACGGCCACCATACATTTTTGCATTAAATTTGAGAAGAAAATTACAAGCAGAATCCCAAGATAACTTATTATATTGCATTTTTGCTTTAATAAGAAGGGGTAGTGTGTCAGGGCATTTGGTAGTGAATTACTTATGCTCTAAGGTTTTGATTTGTTTTAGAAGCAATGTTGAGCATGAGAGGGCTTTCTTTTTTTTCCGGGATACAAAATCTATAATGAAACCCCTGGCAGATGCTTTGAAGGCATCCAAAACAAGAAGAAATTGAGAGACGGAGGAAAGGTTATGAAAAAAAAATCTTGGCCAAATAAGGTGAACTGTTCAGTGAATTGAGAGTCTAAAAGAAGGGAATTATTAAAACGCCACCGTCGAGATGTGGGAGAAGAGGAGGGATAATCCATGCCTAGAATAACAGGGGCATGATCGGAAATGAGGATAGAGCCAATTTCAACCTTATTAATGAATTGTAAGGCAGGCTGTGTGAGGAAGATGTAGTCAATGCGTGAATGGGATTTGTGGACAGGTGAAAAAAAGGAAAATTCTAGAATATCAGGGTGAGAGGTGCGCCAAGCATCTATCAGTCCCCTTGTGGCAATGGCTTTAAGGAATCCTATTTGCTTCTTATTTGGAATGTATCTGGTTTGGGACTTCCGGTCAAGGAAAAGATCAATAAATTGATTGCAATCCCCACCAATAGTCAAGTTCTCAGCAGAGTGTGAGGAGAGGGAGGTGGAAAAGTCGCTCCAAAAAGATAGATCAATACCATTTGGACCATAAACATTACAGAAAGAACGTTGGTTGTTATTAACTTTGACATCTAAATATAACCATCTGCCATTTGTATCAGTAAACTCGTTTAGTAAGAGAACATTCAAAGATTTATGGAATAAATGATCACACCATTCTTGTTATTAACAGCTGGTGAGCAGAAAATTTCACCCACTTAATTCTTACGTAACGAAGGTAAATCTTGTAACTTAAGGTGTGATTCTTGCGACATCGCTACATGACAATTCAATTTGGCAAGGTGGGATAATACCCGTTGTTTCTTGACAGGATTACGCATGCCTTTAACATTCCATGAAATGATACGAAGTCCTTTCATTAATTAAAGGTATAGAAAGATAGGTAGCAGGGGAGTACACTAGATTGAGAGAGAACAGTAAGGAAAAGTGAACTAAAAATCAGTAGGGAGATAGAAGATGCGTGTAGAGAATAAAAAAGGTATACATAAAGAAAAGTAGGAGTGAACCGGTAGATCGTAAAAGGAAAAATAAAGCAAGGAGGAAAAAGAGTATAAAGTTTGACTGAGAAGAACCAGAGTAAAAGGTGGAGGGAAGAACAGAGAAAACGTATTAAATAAGAATGTATAAGTCTAAAGAGGAGAGTAACGTGTGTGGACCCATAAGTGAAAAAGAAGACAAGGAATGAAAGATAAGAAGGAAAGAAAGGAACAGAAAGAGGAGAGCAAGACTCCTCCAGAAGAGACATCAAAAAGAAGATGACGAAAAGCCCGCAGGCTTTAGCCATGGAACACTTCAAAGAACAGGACATTAAAGTGTGAGGGGGTGGCAAAGAGCAAGACAGCCACGTAAAAGAAGAACACCGAGAGTATGAGATTACCAAACAAGACTAAATAGAAATATGGAGTAAAATCCAGAAAACAAGGAGGTAAACAAATGACACAAAATTAAGGGAGCTTACCAAACGATAGGAAAAAATGCAGCGGGATGAATTATACGTTACATACATGAGGGCAACATGGGTAGGGAACATCATCAGTGTGAGAAGTTGGCCTGGTATATGATGTTCACTAGTTAAAGTGACCACCTTGTACCATGCCAAGCAACCCTTATGGTGTGGTTGTAAGTCATCCTTTTCGGATTAGCTGCCCTGGTGGTAGCGTAGGCTAAGCAGTCTTTGAGGCTAAACTTGTTAAAGCGTGTTAAGCAAGCTGTTTTACCATATGTAACCCCCTTTTATACCAATAAAAGGACACCACACAGATATATATTCAAAATATATATGTATTTATTACTCAAAGTATCCCCTAGACTCTTTATGAGCACAGGAGCACAAATCGTTAAACAAGAAAGTATTACAAGATACAGAAGTTGCACTTTATATGGATAGGCCCTGGTGGCCGATCAAACCATATACTAAAATAGTGGTATAAGTACCATGAACAGGAAACGGAAAAGGCCTATGGCCTCTAGAATCGCTGGGCCTACAAGGAGCTAACTTCAATTAGTGACCAGGAGGTCCACGGGTCACGTGTGCAGTGAGGAAAGTTACACGCGGGCTCCTATAGGTTTTCAATGGGTGCGTAAAAGTTCAAAAGTTACTGCTAGAAGGGTCTTCTGGATGGACTACGACCTTGGGACTTAAAACACAGACACTAGAGATGTTTCTGTACACTTGGGCACCGGAGTGCCAGCTTTACCTCACCCACAGGAAGCGGGTGCATAGGTCTCGAAGTGCGTCGGGTTTCGTCTATCTGTTCAATGGAGCCTGATGACAAAAATGCTGCAGGCGGCCGGTCCAGAAGAGATGCGGTGGATCCAAGGGTGGATCGGAGTTGTAGAAGACCTGAAAGCAGAGGGGACAGTGTTCACAGTCACTAGCCAGTGACCGGCATGGCACCAGGTAGGTACAAGGCGATGTCGGGTGCAAACAGGTGATGAGGTGTAGCTTGTCTCCGCAGCCACGTGGTCCCTGGAGGTTGACGACGTCCAGGAGTCGGTTCACGAGCTGTCCCACGCAGGTTCTAGCTGTCGGCGGTGTCGGCGACTCAAAGGAAGCAAACAAGCCTTGGCAAAAGCAGAAGTCGTGAAGAATGAAGAAAGCTGATTGTTCTGACCAGCAAGGTCAGAGGGGCTGCTCCTTTGGAGAGCAGCAGGGGCCAGTCTGGAGCAACCAGACCAGCATCGTAGATTTCAAGGTTCATCGCCAAAATGGCCACTAGCCAACGGGCCAGGGACCGGGCAGGCGCGTCGAGAGGCAAAGTGCAGAGGGGCCCCACGCAGATCGTGGAGATGCTGGAGGGCTCACCTTTGGTGCAGATGCTGCTCGGATATTGGGCTTCTCAGGACCCAAAGCACAACTTGGAGGGAGCCACTGTTGTCGCGCTTGCAGCTTGTCGTGGGTCTTTTAAGATGGCTGGCTCCACGTGTCTCGGTGCCTCCACGGGTTCCTTCTTTTCAGGGACTGTGGATTGGGCGGTGAGAGGTATGGAGGTCCAGGTCTTGTTGGGCTCTGGGCTCAGGCTCCGGCGGGAGGAGGCGGCAAAGCAGATGTCGAGTAGCTGGTTGGTGCTTGCGTTAGCAAGATGGTCACTCCCTGACCATAGGGGAGATTTCCTTCTGTCCTCTGTGCAGCAGAGCGTTGAAGTTCCCGTCTTCTTCTTTGTAGTAAGTTGATTCCAGGATGTCTGAAGTCTTAGGACACAGCTCCTACCTTTAAGCGGATTCTAGGGGCCGGACTACCTGCTAGGTCCCTCCCTAAGGGTGGGACCAGGAAGGGGGGTGGTTACACCCTCAATCCTTTGTCCAGCTCGCCCCAGGTCCGGGGCTGGTGTGCCCCAGGACCGGTTTGAACTGGCATATGCACCGAGGCTCCTTGTGAGCCTCAGGCATGTCTGATTCCATTCAAGCCCTACCTGACCAATACACAAAATCCTGTCTGGGGTGGTGCACGCACCTCCCCTGGCAGGAAACCCTTTGTCCACGTCTCCCAAGCTGGAAGGACTCCCAGCAGCAGGAGAGCAGACTTGTGTCTGTGGTGACAGCATCCATTTTGTGGAGCTGAGGCTATGTCTGATTTTACCCGGGTTTCAGGTACTGTACATGTCGTGTCCCTCTAGAAGGGTGGAATGCTAACCCCGTCACCAGAACTGGCGAGGGGTTAGTATTCCAATTCGTATGACACCTTACTCGACATGTTTTGATAAAGCCAAACCAAAGATAGCATTTAACCGCGAGGTTCATAATGCACTTAAGAGTATATGGTATGACGATATCTGGAAACGGTTGAAGAAAGTTGTTCCGACCACTGCAGACAGGCTCAGCTCATGCCAGAGTACCATCTCACATGGAACCAAGCACTCTGCCTTCAGGATTGTTAAGGCCTGCCATAGGAGTGACTTATAGGTTAACATGTGTCCCATTTAAGGTTAGGTATAGGTATACTACACCTAAGTAAGAGGTGGTTACACCAACTTACCCCAGCTGAGTGATCAGCCAGTTGTGTCAAAAACCAGTGAAGCAAAAAGCAAAAATTTGGGGTGACCATAGGATAGCAGACCCTACTCTCCTACAATCAGCAACACTGGAAACGATAGACCTAGGGAACATGAGAAAGAATTAACAAGGAAGTATTAAACATTTGCATTAAACAAACTAAACACCCATCAAAACAATTCAGAGAAACAGTAACAAAACAATTAAGATTTGCTCAATTCCATAAGTCCTCCTTGGTGAGTGTGAATAAACTTTCGGAGGTCTGCTGGATCTTCAAAACTCAAACTTCTGTCTTTGTAAGTAACCTTAAAGCAGCAGGGATGAATTAAACCATAACGGGCATTCATGGTTCTCAAGGCGGGTCTAAGGTCGAGGAATTCCTTCCGCCGGTTGGCAGTTGACTTGGAGACATCTTGACTGAAGAAGATTCTGTGACCGGACCACAGCATCTGCTTATGTTGTTTTGCAGCATTGAGAATTGCCATGAGATCCGAATATAAAAGGAAATAGGCAATTATACCTCTTGGTTTTGAAGAGGAAGATGCATTCTGTGGCCCCAGTCTGTGAGCTCGTTGAATGTTGAATTCCATGGATTTAGGGAGGCCAGCGATCTGAAGGGCTTGGGTTTTCAAGAAAGTAATCATGTTCGAGCCTTCGGAACCTTCCGGAATGCCATAAATGCACAGATTGTTGCGCCTATTATGATTTTCCAAGTCCTCTGTGAGTTTTTTGAGTTGGTTAACTTCCTTAGTAAGACCATCAACTCTGGCTACAACATATTGAGCATCACTGACTTTTTGCTCAACATCTGAAAGCCTTAAATCAAGACCAGACCATTTATCTTCAATCCGTTGAAGGGTAGCGGCAGTATCAGTCATAAATGTCCGAATAAGGCGCAATTCCTCCATAATATTTTCCAACGTGAGGGGAAGCGGTGACTTGGAAGGGGAGGGCGGGTCTTTTTTAATGCGTTTACCAACGCCAGCGGTTGAGTCCTTGAGCCCTCCAGAGGAGGTCCCCTGGGATTTATGTGAATGATCCATAGTGGCGTAAAAGCTGAAGAACTATAGGTGAGGTGCAGCCATGAAAGAAAAAGAGGCAAGAGCAAAAACAGCGCTGGTGTGAAGAGAGGAAGTGCCAAAGATAAAGGTCACAGCAGATTATGAACAAAGGAGAGTAGCGGTGGGCCAGCCAAATACGTTTGTAGAGAGCTTTCAAAGAACGTAAATAAAGCAGCTAATGAAAAATTAATGTAGAAATAGCGGTATAACAGCAGCCATAGAAGCAGGACTGAAGTTAACTTGCTAGCCTCCAATTCTCAACAGCATGACGTGAGGCAAATTACTCATAGCAAAATACAGGAAAGAGAGACCAAAAATATCCCTTCCGTGATCAGAAAGTACAAATATCAGGCTGCAATGAAGAGAAAAATAAACTTTAAAGACAGGCATTTAAGCAGCAGCATCACGCCAATGCAAATTGCTGCGCAGAGGGATAAATGCCCAAAATGGCGGCCGCAATGAGGAGAAAGCGCCAGAACAAATAAACAGTTAACCAGACCGTGTCATGGTCTGAAAACTTGCCAAAACAGCCTCCATATGTTCAGACGCAGAAATCTGTCGTCGGGACGAAGAAGCGCTGCTCTGAAGAGGTCCCTTTGTGATCGAGCGCAGCTCGATGTTGCGGAGCTCCTCAGGTGGCGACCATCTTGCGTTGCCGCTATCGCGCTCCTCAGGGCAATATAAGTTGATCATCTTATTGTTAATTTTTGTTTGACTTGCTTCGATGCTAAGAAGAATTAGAAGAATTTGTTTTGAAGGCAACTTGCTGAGCTGTAAGCATTATTGGCCAATGGGACCATGTAAATTAAGAAATTGATTAGTTTGAATGTGCATGTTGACTCTGTATATTCTTGTGACATTTATGTCATTTGTTTCAAGGGCACAGTGGAAGTCTAGTTCCTATTTATGTTTGGTTAAATGTGTTGGAGCGCAAATGCTTTTTTGTGTGTGATATATCTCCCCAGGTATTGAAATCAGCAAATAGTCATATGTTTTGTGTCAATGATTGGGCAGAAAGTGATGGGTTGGTGATTTCTTCATGGAAGACTAAGATGTATCCTGGACTCTAGTAGATTACTGACAAATTGAAAGACTAGTTAAGATTGTGCAGTACAGTGTAACCATGTGATTGAAAGAACTTTAACTTGAGCTGGGTTTTTCCATGCAAATGGGGCCCTCTGACTAAATCACCACACTACTGTCCAGACCTTTTCTTTGATCCTCTCAGTACCTTTGTAGTGCAGTAAAAACATCATAATTTGCCAACTTTCGTCTTAATCATGTTGTGAATGTTGAGGGATTTGTACACTGATTTGGCCAATCGTGAGTGTGTCATGTCTGATGGTGTGTAGATTCAATTTCATGGATTTGGCCAGGGTATGTAGGTTGACATTGACACAAGAATAAATTAAACCTAGTTGGGTGCTGGTTAGAAGGAATCTATTGGGGTGTGGCTTACTATTTATGACCTTGAACAATTTCTGTGCAATTTCGTTCTGTTACATTGCCAGTTTTTGTTTACATATGTTGCATGCAGCATCCTCAAGCACTAGTTTGGTGCATTTGATTGTGTATCAGAATATTGCCTCAATAATATTGTTCTACCAGAGTATTGTAGGGAAAATATTAAGGACTAAAATATGGAGATGGTAAATGCGTATAGGTAAGTATAAAGATACAATGCTTAACTTCACATGTATGTACCTTGAAAATAGATATTGGTGGCACAATATTATTGAGCTGATATTCTGATGGAATACCTTTTGATCTAAGAAATGATTCCACAATAGCTGATGGAGTGCTCCAAGATGAATCTACCCAGGACAACAAGCCATGTTTACTGAGCTGCCAGATGTTCTAGGCACAGATGGAGGTAGATTTCTTTCTTTTCTTCTTTTTATGAAACTTGATTGTTCCTTGTGAGCCCAGTTACTACCGCTGCTCGTGCTCTGGTTGGTCATGTTGTTTCTGCACTCCTGTCTTTTGCAGTGAACAGCAGCATATTTAATTGACTGGTGTAATGGTGTATTTTCAGGAATTTCACGTAACAAGTGTAGAACAAAAATACACAAATTGCCCAGTACCCAGAACATATGTCAAAATACAAATCACCCACATTTAAAAAATAACATACACTGACCAAGATTTCCTATTACATGACAATGAAAATAATGATAAAAGAACCATTGTCTATGCAACTAAAAACTAACAGTACCTTACCAATCCTAACACATTGCAACCAAGTGGATGATGGATGGCATATTTAAATTGTACCTACCACCATTTACACAAATCTAGCCTATCCCTGGGCAATGCATAACACAAATGTCCATCTAATATATGCCCTGCTATGAAACAAGCAAAGCACAGCCCATTACAAACTCTTAACTTTAATCAAACAAAAGATAAATAATTATAAACCCCAAAAAATCATTATTGATTTTGAACAAGCTTTGATTTCTACCATGCAGAATGTTTATCAATACACAGCAATACAAGGGTGCTCAACCAATGTATATAGAGACACCTACAAAAATACACATTTAGAATACATCACAAATACAAAACTGGCCTATGAGTTAAAAAATGAATAGTGTTAGCCTTTATCCCTGTCAGAGAAGTAAGCAAACTCTACAAAATGCTAAACGAATTCCCATCATACAAAAATCCCCCAAAAATAACTCTGGCCACTAAGGAACTATTTTGTACAAACTTGGATTGGCCAACTGCACCGATCAGGAGGACACAGGTGCCAACCCAAATTTCACATCTCATGGTGGAATGTCTACAACAGCATCTTCTCTCAAGAAGCAGAAATTAACAATGCAGTGGAAGGGTTGCATAATTCCTTTCAAGAAACACATTTAGAAGAAGTCACCCAACATGTTAATAATTTCTAGAAATACTCACAAAAGAAGAAAGCTGCCAAAAATTAAGACAAGTACATTTCCTAACAAACATAAAGCCAAAATTATCAAAACAACTAAACAAATTAATCAAATCCTAGCAAGCAAAATGCAACTATTTATGAACAACTAAAACCCTACCCTATCTTGAAAAATAGCCAGGACACCACTAATAAAACCACAATTAAATAATAAAAAGTAAAACCTAACTCACAAGTGCAACTTATAAAAACAACACCTCCAAATAAAACAAGTGAAAAATGCCTTGCCATTGGAAATAACAGTTAGCTCCAGAAAGTCCAGTGCTGCCCCTTTCCTTCGTGGAATTTTAATCAGGATTGCCTCGGGACACTTTTAAGGTAGGTCCAAATACCCCAGTCGCAGGGGAGAGGATGTGATGTAACAGCCAAAGCTGCCGACCTTGGAACAGAGGAATCAGGTTTGAGTCTCGGCATCGGCTCAATTTGCATGGGCAAATCACTTAATCTACCCGTTCCAACCAAAAATGAATGTGCCCTTGTGGATTGTAACTGGTGCTCATGTAAAGCAATGCAATACCTTTGAGTCAAGTTTGCGCTATATAAAACGGCAAAAACAAAAATATGCAAAGTAATGTTAGCTAAAAAGGTCAGGATAGGCTGGAGGTATCCCACATAACATTGAACCACTTGGCAGCATTTGAAAATTGTAAAAAGTTGTCTGGGTTATTTATACTAATGGCCTAGGTTTGCTTGTAAAATCAAGCATTGACATTGCTAATCATTTTTGATTTATTATGGTGAAAAAGGTTAAACCAGCTTCAGTAACACACAATATAAGTAAAACATGGGCTGCAGCAATCCAGCCTTCCCTAACACAAGGAATATGAGCACGACAGCTGGCAGCATCTGGAGGAGCAGTGCAAGGTTCTGTCACACACAGTGCACGTATAACAGTGCCACCTTACCTTTATCATGAGATCGGTACAACTTGAGCATCATGAGTTCAAGCTTCTCTCCTTTGGGCAGCAGGTACAAAAGCATCAACGGCAGTAGAAATCCCTCTCTTTCATGGAAAAGGTGCAGGCAGAGCAGCAGCAGGTCAGACGTCATAATCTCACAGAACCAGTACAGATTGGGCAGCAGCAGCACAAGCTTCTCTCCCTCACAGGACAGGTTCAATTTGGACAGCAGAAATGTAAGCTTTACCTCTCTCGCAGAAAGCTGCTGAGGTGCAAGTGTCCAGTGGTGGCCACCACATGCAAAAGGTGGTGGGCCGTTGGAGGGGGTGTGGGGGAAGTACGGGAGAGGGAGCGCGGGAGGAGTTTAATGATAATAAAATTAATAAGTAAGGCTTACCTGAAACTGCTGGCCGCCTCCTGCGTTGTGCTTGTGTGTTCTTCTTCCTGGTCCCAGCAGACACCGGGACAGCATCACAGACTCCCTGTGCAATCCCCATGCTGCTCTCATGCTATGAGAGCAGCACAGGGATTGGCCTGAGCAGGCTGGATTGATGCTCCGCTCAGCACAGGGAGTCTGTGCTGTTTCTCCAACCTGGCTGTTCAATACAGCTGAGTTGGAGAAACCTAAGTGTGCGTATGTGTTTGGCCGGCCTGAGACGGCCAGCCAAACACACATGCACACTTAGAAGCACACAAACTAGTCCTCCTCCCCTCTCCCATGACCCTGGCCCTGCCCCTCCCTACACATGCTGGCTGAGCTAGTGGCTCAAAAATAAAATGATAATAGAATATAGTTATATTTTTCAGCTGCTGTCTCTGAGTCAGAGGGGTGACACCATTGTGGAGGAGCTGCCCTTCAAGTGTCTCATACCTGGAGAGAAAATTCAGTACAATAGCAGTAGTGCAGCTTCCTTCACAGAACATGTACAGTTAAGAAATCACTGGTTTAGTTTCCACACAGATCTCCGCAGCAGTTTCCAAATCTGAAATAAGTGAGTGAGTGCGTGAATTGAATAGCTAAGGCCTGTTGGCTCTATCATGCAACTTCCAGCTTGTCACTCTTTCATGTCTACTTTTTTTACTCACAATTCACAATGCTGTCAGTGATGTTTTGTCATATGAAAGCCCTGCTGCAGTTCCTCCTTACATCAGTGCTGAAACTCCTGGCATTATCACATTTTACAGTCTGCCTGCTGTCAATTCCTTTAGATCCTATTTCTATCACTGCCATGCACAGGCACCACGACCGTTAGATCTCACAAAATTTGGACCCTGTGCACTTGTGATAACCATTTAGTGATCAGATTAGAATAGAGACACATTTTCTCAGAGGAAGGACAGATGGTTGCGCATGTCTTTAACCCCTGCATTGATTTATGGCAGGAACTAATGCACATTGTCAAAAATAATGCTCATGATACCCATGAATGACCTTAAAATCGTGATACAAATTTATTATTGTCAAAATGTCAACAACAAAAGTATTGACTTTACATACACAGAAGGTATAGTAAAAATCGACTACAAAAATAGTATACCAAAATATCCAAAATACAATATTAAAAATATATATAATTGCAGATAATGGCAGTTAAAATAATAATATGGTTTTATAAACAGTAAATATGTTAGAAGATTTTCAATAGTAACTTACAAATACATATTTGTGCAGTTACTTAAAATAAAAAATAAATACATTTCAAAAATATATGTATTTCTTTATTTTTGTTTATTGGTGTAAAAAGTATATTCATTTTTACCACATGCTTATTTAAGTCAACTAACTTTAAAAGCAATAACCTACAGTATAGACATAAGTATTTGATAAATACAACATTGAAAAACATTTGTATGTAGAAATAAATATTTCATTTCATGCATATATGAAAAACAAAGAAACAAAGGTTACAGGGGCGTTATAGTTAGGGTCAGATTTCACTCGTACAAAATTCAGCCATTATACTTAGCTGAGCTAACTATAACTCGCGCCCCGCAATGCACTGCTTATGACCTCACATATTACATCACTCATGACATGGTCAGTGACATCACTCATGACATCACTGATGACATCTCCAATGACATCACTGATGACATAAAAATACAGAATCTCTGACGCACTCATTCACACCCATATCAATCAATCAATCAATCAGAGGAATTGTAAGCCCACTACTCACCTGTGAGGGACTCAAGGCGCGGGCTGGGGGGAGGGGGTTAAGCAGCTCTGTTCAGTCGAAGAGCCAGGTCTTGAGTGTCCTATTGAAGATGTTCAGGGAGGGGGCGCTTCTGATGTCTATTGGGAGTTTGTTCCAGGTCTTGTCCATGATGTAGGAGAAAGCTCCTGCCCCTGTTCTGGCTCTGCAGATCCGCTGGATTACAGGGAGGGTGATCGGAGGTTTCACTTGGGTATGTGGAAGGAGATTCTCTCATTGAGGTATTTGGGTCTGGTGTTGTGAAGGTATTTGTAGGCTTGGGTGAGTATCTTGAAGGTGATTCTCTTTTCTATGGGGAGCCAGTGGAGGTTCTGCATGTGTTCAGTTATGCGCTCGTGTCGAGGGATGCTGAGGAAGAGTCTGGCTGCGGTGTTCTGTATGGTCTGGAGTTTGCAGAGCAGGGACTTGTTGATCCCGGCGTAGAGGGCGTGGGTGACGGTCTTCCTTGATTAGGGGGGGATCCATTTGAACGTCTTTTGGAGGATGCAGAGGGTGTTGAAACAGCTGGAGGCAACAGCGTTGACCTGTCGGGTCATGGAGAGGGAGGAGTCGAGTACGATGCCGATGTTATGGGTGTGATCTGAGTGAGTGGGAGGGCGCCCGAGGGCAGTGGGCCACCAGGTGTTGTCTTAGGCAGAGGGGGAGGGTCCGATCACAAGGACATCTATTTTCTCCGAGTTGAGCTTGAGGCAGCTGCTGCTCATCCAGGATGCGACCTCCTTCATTCCTTCCTGGAAGTTGAGCCTGGTGGTGATGGGGTCCTTGGTGAGGGAGAGGATGAGCTGGGTGTTGTCAGCATCAGATATTTTTCTGAGTCCATGCTGTCTGACGATGGCAGCGAGGGGGGCCATGTAGATGTTGAAGAGCGTGGGGCTGAGCGATGATCCTTGGGGTACTCTGCAGTTGATTTCCATCAGTTTGGAGAGGAAGGGTGGCAGTCTGATTCTTTGGGTTCTGCCAGTGAGGAAGGAGCAGATCCAGTCAAGGGGGGTTCCCTGTATTCCGGTGTCGCAGAGTCTAGCGGTGAGTGTGAGGTGGGAGACGTATCAAACGCTGCAGAGAGGTTGAGTAGGATCAGAGCCGCGGTGTGTCCTTGGTCGAGGAGCGTAAGGATGTCGTCTGTGGGGGCAAGAAGAGTGGCCTCGGTGCTGTGATTGCTGTGGAATCTGGATTTGGAGGGGTCGAGGAAGGAGTTTTCTACGATGAATCTTGTCAGCTGGGCATTGATGGTCTTCTCAGTGACTTTGGCTGCGAACAGGAGGAGGGAGAAGGCTTGGTAGTTCTTGAGGTCTGTGGGATCTGCTCAGGGCTTCTTGAGCAGGGGTCTGACTTCTGCGCATTTCCAGTCTTCAGGATAGATGCCGGTCTTGAAGGTGGCATTAATTGTGTGACGTAGTTCTGGAGCAAAGGCGGTGGCGGCTCTG
The DNA here is from genome assembly GCF_964204655.1 of Triturus cristatus. Lineage (NCBI taxonomy): Eukaryota > Metazoa > Chordata > Amphibia > Caudata > Salamandridae > Triturus > Triturus cristatus. The sequence goes on from NC_140586.1 coordinate 258,541,135, forward strand.
TGGAAAATGTGAGGCGGGCAGGGGTCCGTGGGGTATCCTGAGTGGATGCCTTTTATGGTTGAGGTGGTGTCTTCGGTGATTCCTGGGGTCCATATAACCTTTTATACACCCAACTCCAACTTCCACACTACCATTCTCAAACACATTTACACACCCTTACCAGTACTTACACAGCTACTCACTGATTCATAGATCAGCACCCACATCCACTCACTCACCCATACAGCCACTCATACACCCACTCACTAACTAATACAGCCATTCACACACTGAGTCAGTCACCCATAGATCTACTCACACACCTATCCACTTACCCATACAGTAAATCATACAGCCACTATCCCTCCCATACAGTTACACACACACCCACTTACTTACTTATACAAATTCTAACACGTACTCAGTCACCTATACAGTCACTGACAGAAGCACGCACTCACCCACATAGCCACTCTCATATTCACTCACTCACCCATACAGTCACTCCTATACCCCATCACTCACTGATACTCCCTTTCACATACCCAGGTACTCACCCATATACCACTGACACATCCACTAACCCATACAGCCATACACACACTCACCTATACAGCCCCTCACACACACTCACTAACCCATACAACCACTGACTGACCCACTGACTCATCCATGCAAGCAGTCACACACACCCTCACCTACCCACACAGACACTCAGACACCCATGCAGGTATTCAATCAACCAATCAATTTCTCATACAGCCACTTATGTATCCAGTAACCAACCCATACAGCCACTTAGACATCTACTGACACACATATACAGACATTCACAGAACCAGCCACTCATCTATACAATCACTGAGACATCTAATCACTCACTTGTACTACAGTCAGTCATGCACCCACTGAATCATTCAAACAGGCACTCTTACACCCACTGATTCACAAGTAGACCTTGATATATCTATTTAACACATTTAAAAGCGCTCACAATCACTGGATGATGTAATCAGTGGTGTCATTTGAGATGCCATGAGGCATGATGTAATCAGTGATGTCACTGACCATGTCATGAGTGATGTGATATGTGAGGTCATAAGCAGTGCTTTGCGGTGGGTGAGTTATAGTTAGCTCAGATAACTATAATGGCTGAATTTCACTAGTTTTGTACAACTGAAATCTGACCCTAACTATAACGTCCCTGTAACTGTTGGTTTTTTAGGGAATTTCTAAGTTTTTTAAAAATTCTATTTGGTAACAATAACATCCCTGTAACCTTTGGATTTTTCAGTGAATTTCTAAGGTTTTTTAAATGCTACTTCCTAACTATACTATCCCAGTAACCTTTGGTTTTTCCAGTGAATTTCTAAGGTTTTCTAACTAGCAGTCATATCTGCAGAGTGGTGGGAAAGGGGGTGGGGCCTCTGACCGGCTCTCAGGAATCCCACTGTGTAGGAGACTTACAGGAGGGATTATTGGCTCCCTAGGTCCCTCAGAAGTAAAGTGGACTTCAAGCCACAATCAGTTTTTCACCATGAGCCATATTTGCAGAGTGGTGGAGAAAGGTGGCGTGGTCTCGGAAGACCTCTTATCAATCCCGCTGTGCGGGACTTACTGGAGATAACAGGAGGGGTAGATGTTTTGTTTTGGTCATTTGTACATGTGAGCAAGGCCACCCCAGTGGCTGAAACAAATCTTGTTGAAGTAAAAGCTGTTCCACACATCCTGAGTGAGCGTCAGTTCTTTCAGTCAGCTGATAATTTCGCTGGGTGCTCTTCTGCTACCAGCGCTCCAATGCTCATGGGCTCCTGGTATCATGTTTTCGAGTAGAAACTCATATCTATCTATCTATCTATCTATCTATCTATCTATCTATCTATCTATCTATCTATCTATCTATCTATCTATCTATCTATCTATCTATCTATCTATCTATCTATCTATCTATCTATCTATCTATCTATCTATCTATCTATCTATCTATCTATCTATCTATCTATCTATCTATCTATCTATCTATCTATCTATCTATCGTGACTGTTTGTAGTTAACCCTGAAAAGTATTGTGTTTGCTGCCTGTGTGGAGCTTTCACCCCCCTCACTCAATATCTTTATTTCTTACAGTAGTAATACATCTATTAGCCCTTCTTGGTGTCTCAGGACAAATAACAAGCAGCGTGAAACTGATTTGGAATAACAGAGCACCGAAATTCCCACAATAAATATCTCTTGTCCTAAGAAGAAAATCTTCAGTAAATTTTTCTTTGCCATTTGTCTGAAAAACAGAGTTACAGGAATGTGTGTTAACTGTTCAGAATGAACATTTTATCTGCTGTGATCAAATATAAATTTGGTGCAAACTTTTATCTTTCCAAGCACATTTCTCAACAATGGTTGGGACTAGATGCTGCAAAGGGGAGTTTGAGTACTGAGAAATATGCCAGGTTTGGTGACAAGAGAAATAGTATGTATCTATGTAGTACTTCTACAATGTGAACCTAGCTAAATGGCAGCGAAGAGCTTTACAGGCTCAAAGACAAACATAACGTCAAGGCGTGATGGAAGAGGTAGATGGGTTATGGACAGTTAATTAATTGTGATGTCGTTTTCTTTAAAAAGGTGAGTCTTCAATTCTTTCCTAAAATGGGGTGAGCACTGGGCAGTTCTGATGGGTACAGTGATGTTGTTCCAGATTCTGGTTGCGTGAATAGAAAAAGACTGCTGCCTTTTTTTTCTTTTTTAAAGTTCTTGGTCTGCAGTTTGATGGTGTTCTGGATGCGGGTGTGCCAAGAACCACTAAGTGAAAAGTTACTTGAAAGAGCAAATTTAAGGAAAAGTGCACATAGAAGTGAGTTAATAGAAGAACGTAAGTAAGGTAAAATTGACAACAGAAATGAATGAGGGAAGGAAAGAAATAAAACCAAGATTCTTTAGAAGCACTGGAAAACAGCACTTCTGTGTTTTTGCACAAAAGAAGGTGAACATTGATAGTACAGATTTTTACAATTTGGAAAGCACTAGAAATAAAACCAACAGAATTTGCTGCAAATAGAAACTAAGCCTGGGCGGAGCTCGTGGAGATCAGCCTCGCGAAACTCTGCGAAAGCGACAAAAAAAACTCTGCCGTGCTATGCAGAGCTCCACAAGCAGCAGAGTGAATTAGAGTCATGCTGTTCGCTGTAATTTTGAGTGCTGGGTGTTTGTCCCACGCTGTAAAATAATCACGAACTGCACCATGCGCAGCGCAAGAGGGTGCAGCTTCCTCTCTGCCACTTGAGTAGATTTTCTACTGGAGCAGCATCTTTCTCAATGTGAACGGAAGGTTTCTCAAAGCAAGTGGCCGCGAGTTGCCTCGACCACTCGCATTGAGAAATCTGACAACCCGTGTTGAGAAATCTCACTATGGGGTTGATTTTCCTCACTCGCGCACGTTAATGAGACCATGGGGAGCGCAAGCAAAGACAAATTTCGCCCGTAGGTGGATTTTTCTAGCTTGCGCTCACCAACTAGACATTGCCGAGTGCGAGCGAGGAAAGAAACTCTGGTTCGCTTTGCAGAGCAGAGTTTTTTGGAACACCACGTGCTCCGCGGAGTGCGGAAAACTGCATACTCCGCGAACGGAGCAGAGTTCACCACCCAGGGTTAGCAGACACTGAAAACAGGAAATCCTACTTACATGGAAACCTTCTCTGCTCGTGGTGTGAAAGGGGTGTTAGGGTGAGGCTGGAGGCCAGTAGGGCCATTTGAAGACAAAAATAATAATGTGCCTCAATGCAACTCATATGTCTCCCTCACCACTACTCTTTCCGGTTTCCTTATTCCTATGTCTATACATATATAGTCCTTTCTCTCTCATTCTTGGACTCTCATTCTCTCTTTCTCTCTCTCTCTCTATTTCTTTTCCTTATCCATTCGCTCCCTCATTCCCTTTTCATTTCTTTTTCTCTCACTTCTTCTCTTGCTCTCATGTCTTGTACTACTCTTACATTCTCCAATCACACCTACCTCTCTCAGACTCTTCTCCCCACCTTATTTCTACACATACTCTGTCACAGGACTCTCCTTTTTCCCTCTCCCTCACCCCCTGTACCTCTTACCAATGTCCCCTTATGTCCTCCCACCTACTATTTTGGTATTCCTCCCCACCATTTAGGGCCCTGTAGGTGAAGGCCCCTTTTTCATTTTACCCCCATTAGCATTAGTAGCACATTTGAAGATTGATCTGGTAAAATTACATCACTCTCTGATGGAAGCTTAGGCAACCACCTATTTTTGACTTCCTGCGGGTATCTCTTCCATCCCCATTAATCCTAAACATACCCTGAACTCTCATTACCTCTAGCAACCTCTAAACATTAAAATTACTCTTACCTTCCTTTACCTCTATCCACCCCTAAAATATTCTCACCTCACTTTACCTCTACCCATCCCTGAATCCTAAAATTGACTGTACCTCCCTTTACATCTCCCCAACCCAAACTCCAAATTGACCCTTCCCTCTCTTGAAATCTATCACCCCAAAACACTAAAACTATTTTTTTCCCCTTACCTCTACCCACCCTAACCCCTAAAATCACCCTTACCTCCCTTTAGCTCTACCCATCCCTGAACCCTAAAATTTCCCTTACCTCCCTCTACACAAATCTGTCACTGTTTTTTCCATTAATAATATAAAAACGTTTGCTATGGTAAAAAAATACCTGTGTGGTAAAGTACTGTGTGGTAAAGGTACAACTACTTACCTGTGTGGTACTACCCTGCATGGCAAAGACATCTGTGGTGAAGGCATGCATGGAAATTAATCTGTGGTAAAGGCTGTTTTCCTTTACACACACATTCTTGCTTTTTCCTCTCACACAGGTTAACCTAACTTACACTGAGCCTTCTGTCTTTCACACTCCCTCTGTCTCAGCTACTGTTTGTCAAAACAGGTTACATTTTCACTCTCTCTCTCTCAAACACACAAACCAAAGATGAAGGGCAAAATTGGCCAAGAGGTACCACTGATAGTGGCATTGCATAAATTGCATGGCCCCTAGAGCAAGCAAGGAAAGTAGCTCATCTATTTATTGCTTTGGTAATAAAATATAGCAATAATCATTGCAGAGTGGGCCCCTCGGGACTCTAGGCCCCAGTACCACTGCAGCATTGATAACTATGCTCCTTCTAGTTGATGAGGTCGAAAGAGAAAATCCTTTGCAGGTTTGAGAATTGAACTCAATATTGGGAAGATTTCAAGACCAAGCATGAATATTTAGCTGTGAAAGAGAAACAAAATTAAGGTCATTCAGTGTACAGTCACCTGGGTGTGTTGCATTTGTGGCAGTATGCATTCTGATTTTGTGCTTTCATATGCACAGTGTTACTGCCTCTCATCAATAGAAAGGGTATTTAGAGGAGATGGAAGTGTGAGAGGGCTATTCCCAGAGATTAAAGAGAAAAGTAACTCGGGTAACATCAGCAGCTATCCAGAATGGGGTAGGTGTTAAGGGAAAACTAAAGCAAAACACATCAAAAAAGCAGGAAACATCATACTTAAAAAACAGTCAATAGTGCCTTTGTTGTTACTCTGCCTCCCACCCTCAATTAATTTCTTAATTCACAGATGCTTTGTTTCTTCACTCACACCTCAATCCCATAATTTGTAATAAATAAAATAATCAATGCCTATGGTACAAATGAATTGTAAATATATTTTTAAGGCATGTCAACCAGGTTAGCTAAACTGCAAAAGCAGAGAAATGTTTCATTGATCTTGTACACCACACAATGCACACCAAAAGTCAAGGGCCGGTTGTGTTTTGCTCTTTGCATACAGTCCTATTTTACATGCCTTTGGCTAAGGAGTGTACTGAGCATGGTCAGGGGCATGAGTCATGATGTGCATAGTGTTTTGCACACCATAACTGGTGAATTTTAGGGCTTTTTGGTTTATTGTTTGCTGATAGCTAACTAACCTTTACCTGTGTTTTTTTAGTGAATTTCATGGGTGTTCTTATAATGTACTGCATTTACATGCCATGTGCCCATTCTGAGCTGTACACAGCCTCCATCCAGGCCCTAAACGCAACCTCCTCCAGCCATGCACAGCTGGATAGCTTGCATGGCCTGCCTCATTTTCTAAGTGTGTTCCAAATTTCATGCAGATTCATTAAACAGCACCATAATCATTGCCCCACATTTATCTTTGTTAGATCGGATAAAAACTTCAACATAACAAACAGAGAGCTAATCCTGCTAAGGGTCTGACAAATGTAGTGCAGATTCATAAAACAGTGCCAAATGTATTAGCAAATGAACACTTCTTTGGAACATTTTTAAATCTGCCCCCTTTTATGAACCTGATTAAAACTGTGAATAACAAAAGTTGGTCAAACATGAAACATGTTAAGTCTCTGCCAAAGACCATGGAAATCCAAAGTTATTAGTCAAGTATGATGTCAAACCATTTAACTTTGCTCTCTTCTTAGTGGAGCTATACAGAATTTTGAATACGTGAACTGGATTTAAGTTAACTGTCTGCCACATTTGAGTTATAAGCAAATTAGAATTGTAATGCCCTCTTTTAACTTTGTCCCTTCTTGATGGGAGCTGGACATAGAGGCCAGGAGGGCTGAGTCCAGCCAAGAGGGTGGCAGCATTTCTTCAGTGTCTTCTGACAAGAGAGTACACATACCAAAGGGTCTTGTACCAGACTATGGAGTGGGAGATGACATAGACAGATGGTCTGAGGCTTATGAGATTGCTTTACAGATGCACAAGATCACAGAGAGGGATTGCGGGGGGGGCTAGTCTATAGAGGAATATCCCCACAGAGGGGAGGGATACTCTACTGGCCTGAGATGGGAGTGACAGAATGAGGTATTACTCCATGAAGGAAGCCCTAATCAGGAAATATGGTTTGACCTCAGAGAAGTACAGGTAGAAGTTTAAGGATAGTCTGAAACTATCCCCACAGACATGGGTGGATTGTGTTGATTCTTTTTGCACGGCACAGGATGGTTGAGTGAACGGGTAGTGATATTAAGGATTATAAGGGGCTGAATAACTTGATTGGAAAAGAGCACATGTTTGTCTTTGTTTTCCGGATCTGCTGCATCACTTGATCAATATTAAGCTCTCTGACACCAGGGAACTTTTTAAGGAGGCAGTTTGCTGGATCAGCATCAGGGTCCACAAGAAGGTATCTGGGGGGATCACCACAAGGGTGGGTACAGTCCTCACCAGAAGGAGGGGGGAGGGACAAAAACAAAAGCAAGACGTTCTTTAAAGTGCCTCAAAAAAGTTCCTCGGTCAGGACTCTCATTTCCCGCTGAGAAGAAAATAAAATTTGAGAAGACAGTGAGTCTGCATGGAGGGCCCCTCTCAGCTCTTCCCCAAGTGTTATAAGTGTCAACAGGAAGGGGAATGCCAAGTGTTTCAACTGGGCACAGCCCCCCACTGTGGGCAGTCACTGGGGCTATCTAGTGTAGCGTTTGGGCAGAAGTTTGTCCTAGCTAGTGGTGGGGATGAAGTTGAGGTTACCCTAGTGTCCCTGGGTGATGGAGAGATGGTGCAGAGAACCCACTTGCCTAGTAATTCTAGGAAGTATAGGCAATGGGCCACCATTAATGGGCAAAGGGAAGAGGCTCTGAGAGACACTGGTACCAGCATGACTACCATCTGGTGTCATTTGGCGTCTTCAGAACAGGTAGTCCCTAATGTGTTCCACCAAGATGTTGCCGCTGACAACCGTGGGAGTCACTACCATTGGCTCCGGTTTCCTTTAAATGGGGGTGGTATCGGGTTCCTGGGTATAGCCTGTCCATCAAACCACAATAAGGAGCTGAAGGGGCAGAGAACAGGTCATCCCCCACTCAATGAACTGTATACAAAAAAGGACCTGTTCACACTGTGAGCATATAGTTCATATATCCATTACAGTTGTCATATATTTTAGACAGTCTGTGGAGCAAGTGATTACATCATCTATGCTACTTATTGGTATGGCTCACTAATAAAAGAAAAGACAAGGGTTTTTCATACGAGGTAAGACAAGAAAGCTATCTATATGCCTAAGAAGTTGTGTCTCCAACACCCAGATGTGGTGAAAAAAGTGTGAGAAGGAGTGTTGGTGCCTCACGGTAGCAACACCAAGGAGGATAAAGCAGGATGGTACTCGCCTGCTACCTCAAGATCTCATCATCAGCTACCAACACTCCAGAAAAAGAAATATGTGTAGGAAGAAATGAATGGCTAATGACCCAAAAAGCAAAGTGCTAGGGTGTGTGGTAAAAGAGGAAAACGCTGTGCAGTGATCCGTGCACCACGTTAAGCCCCACAATAATATACAAGTTTGAGCTAAATCACACTGGCTTGCGTTTTTTATTCTATGCTGTGTGACTGCTCGTATTTAAAATGCCGACATGTTTCATTGCCTTCTGAATAAACTCACGGCAACTTCTTCAGGGCGTGGGGTATTTTCATTCCACCCTGCAACACTTCCAATGTCATCTATAGATTGACGTGCCCCTGTGAGCTCCACTATATTGGCCTCACCACCAGGAAGGTAAAAATAAGGATACAAGAACATCTTAGTACGCTACGCGCAGGCAAACTGAGCACAAAATTGGTGCAACATTTCCAGTCTCATAAACACACCTCTAAAGACGTGCGTTGGGTAGTTTTAGAAAGGGTGACAGGCGACCAGTTTAACATGGAATCTAGACTGAGTAGTAGGGAAGCACGTTGGATTTATCAGGAGGGTGTAGATCAAATCGGATTGAACGATTTCATTGAATGGAATAAGGTTAACACATAAACCATTCATCCTAATGCCTACACCGACATAGGTTTCCCATCATGCATGGCTGAGTGTCAATAAAGATCAGAGGCAGCAAATAAGTTAGGAACTCAATATTAAAAAGGCCCATACATCCAGCAAGCAGATAACTAAGAGAGTGTATTATAACATGCCTCACTCCTCATTGTTATCGTTTTAGAACTTGAGAGCCAATGTGATAACCTTTATTCTTGTAGAAGGGCTTGTGTATGGCAGCATAACTTTATCAACCCCTATGCAATTTTGGGGAACACAAATAAAAAATAAATAAAAAATGAAAACCATTTGGAGGAGCATTTGGGGAAAGACATGTGTGTTATTTCCAATTTTTGCAAAAAGGTTTATTTAACAGTACACATTTATTTATTTTATTTATTTATTTACGCAACTTTTATAGCGCGACAAATACCCGAAGGTGTCTCGGCGCTGTGGAGCAACTAAAGTTCATCATCCTACCGTCTTCTCACTGGTTAAACAACCATGTTTTCAAAAGCCTACGGAAACTAATCAGATTCAGAGCGGCTTTAATGACAATTGACAAAATTCACCAGATGGTTGTACAGAACACATGTCGTGATGTGCCCTCGTTTGCCATTTTGTAGATATATTTATATGTGCGGGGCAATTTGAAAAATCATAGAATACACTGAGGAGTTCACCATTCTGACATGGCGGCGTCTTTTAAATTACGAGATTCGCTGATATTCTGAGGAGGGCGGGACCACCGAAGTCCGGTCACGTGGTGAGCGTGATTACGCTCATAACCACGAAAAACAACAGCCGCGTTGCTGCGGGGCTGAGTCAACGCCAGACACGGACGCATTTACGGTGAGTTCCGATGTATGACTTTTAAAATAGGGCACTCGGCTAAAAAGATTTAGGAACCCGTGCTAGCACAATTCGAGTGGGAAGCCAGGCCACAATGCTAATAACTGGGTGGGCACGAACTTGACAAGAGGAAGCCACTGTAATGGGACAGGGCTCACCCGACCTGACGCCGAGTACGAGTAACACCCAAAGAGGTACACAATTGAAGGGTAGATATACAATAGGATTGAGACACAGGAGTGATAATAACCTATGATACAAACAGTGGCAGGTATCTGGTAATGGTAGTCTCATGACTCTTATTGTGTATTACAGACTCACGACAGGAGTCGAATAGATGAGCCTTGAATGAGTGTTCACAGCCACAAGGACTCGAGTCCTTAGGTCATTAGCCATTCATTTCTTCCTACACATATTTCTTTTTCTGGAGTGTTGGTAGCTGATGATGAGATCTTGAGGTAGCAGGCGAGTACCATCCTGCTTTATCCTCCTTGGTGTTGCTACCGTGAGGCACCAACACTCCTTCTCACACTTTTTTCACCACATCTGGGTGTTGGAGACACAAATTCTTAGGCATATAGATAGCTTTCTTGTCTTACCTCGTATGAAAAACACTTGTCTTTTCTTTTATTAGTGAGCCATACCAATAAGTAGCATAGATGATGTAATCACTTGCTCCACAGACTGTCTAAAATATATGACAACTGTAATGGATATATGAACTATATGCTCACAGTGTGAACAGGTCCTTTTTTGTTTACAGTATAGCCTGTCCATGCCTGTGGATTGTTTACTTGGCAATGACCTGGAACATATCACCTGGAAGGAGGTGGAGCTCAGGCTACACTTGGAGATTTAGGGGCTGCCTGAGTGGGTGTGCCGGACCACACTGTCCATGGCAGCTTGAGAGGGTGGTAAGGGGGACAAATAGCCTGGAAGAATGGCACAGGTTCCTGCCATAAAGAGGAAATGCAAGGGGTGCAGGAAACCCACTCCTGAAACTCCCATGGTCAAGGAGGAGGCAGACTCCGAGGGGTATGCTCCGGAACCTACAGGGGAGGATGTGGCCGAAATGAGGAACATGCCTGAGTTGTCAAACTGGTAGCAGGAAGGAGGTCCCACCAGGGAGGAATTGTGCAAGGCACAGAAGGAGTGCACTACTCTTGTGGGTCATCGGCAGCAGGCTGTGACCCAGGCAGCTGGTGAGCCCTCTGGCCAACACCTGATTTACTGGGAGAATGGTCTCCTTAAGCCTGGTGCTACATGTGTGTTGGTGGTTACCCAGTACTTCAGGACCTTCTTACTGGTTCTGGCTCATGATGTGCCACTGGCCAGTCATTTGGGGCGAGACAAGCATTTGGGGCGAGACAAGAACTTTGACAGGTTTATCACCCATGTCTCTAGGCCTCAAATGATGAAGGCCTCAGATGCATTCTGTAGGTCCTGTCCAACCTGCCAGGTGAGGAGCAAGTCAAGGGGGAAGTGCAAGGCACCCCTGCAACCTTTTTCTGTCATTAGCACTCATTTTGAGAGGGTGGGCATCAACATTGCGGTACGTCGGTTTCGATCTGCGCAGTGGGAGATGTGTCGTCATTGAACACCTTTCAATGAAGGTGATATGTCATTGTCGAGCTGCACAGCCAGCGATTTCTACATACTCAGCAGCGAGGGGGCGATGTCTTGTACCGTTTAATTGGGGAAGACTTCAAAGAGATGCATTTGAAGTGCACAAGATCCCTACCCTTTATGTTCTTGTTCCAGATTCACTCTAGTGGGATACTCCGCTCTTTGTGTGGGGACAGGCACAGCAAGTATCAGCTTCTCACTCCCATCCTGCCCAGGATGGCTCATAACACTGATAATGGCCATCAGGATGTGAATAGCACATCAGGCACACCTAGTCTCTCTTTGTGTGTGGCTGCCAACACCTGATTTACTGGGAGAATGGTCTCCTTAATATTGAGCCTTAGGCTCTTGAGCCTGGTGCTACATGTGTGTTGGTGGTTACCCAGTACTTCAGGACCTTCTTACTGGTTCTGGCTCATGATGTGCCACTGGCCAGTCATTTGGGGCGAGACAAGCATTTGGGGCGAGACAAGAACTTTGACAGGTTTATCACCCATGTCTCTAGGCCTCAAATGATGAAGGCCTCAGATGCATTCTGTAGGTCCTGTCCAACCTGCCAGGTGAGGAGCAAGTCAAGGGGGAAGTGCAAGGCACCCCTGCAACCTTTTTCTGTCATTAGCACTCATTTTGAGAGGGTGGGCATCAACATTGCGGTACGTCGGTTTCGATCTGCGCAGTGGGAGATGTGTCGTCATTGAACACCTTTCAATGAAGGTGATATGTCATTGTCGAGCTGCACAGCCAGCGATTTCTACATACTCAGCAGCGAGGGGGCGATGTCTTGTACCGTTTAATTGGGGAAGACTTCAAAGAGATGCATTTGAAGTGCACAAGATCCCTACCCTTTATGTTCTTGTTCCAGATTCACTCTAGTGGGATACTCCGCTCTTTGTGTGGGGACAGGCACAGCAAGTATCAGCTTCTCACTCCCATCCTGCCCAGGATGGCTCATAACACTGATAATGGCCATCAGGATGTGAATAGCACATCAGGCACACCTAGTCTCTCTTTGTGTGTGGCTGCCAACACCTGATTTACTGGGAGAATGGTCTCCTTAATATTGAGCCTTAGGCTCTTGAGCCTGGTGCTACATGTGTGTTGGTGGTTACCCAGTACTTCAGGACCTTCTTACTGGTTCTGGCTCATGATGTGCCACTGGCCAGTCATTTGGGGCGAGACAAGCATTTGGGGCGAGACAAGAACTTTGACAGGTTTATCACCCATGTCTCTAGGCCTCAAATGATGAAGGCCTCAGATGCATTCTGTAGGTCCTGTCCAACCTGCCAGGTGAGGAGCAAGTCAAGGGGGAAGTGCAAGGCACCCCTGCAACCTTTTTCTGTCATTAGCACTCATTTTGAGAGGGTGGGCATCAACATTGCTGGGCCCCTGGACCCAAAGACAGCCATGGGCAACAGATTTGTTCTGGTCATGGTGGACCATGTCACCCGGTTCCCGGAAGCTATCCCTCCAAGGACTGCAACTACGCCCGCCGTGGCCAGGGCATTGATGGGGATCTTTTCCGGCATGGGTTTCCCCAAGGAGGTGGTATCTGAGTGAAGTACCAACTTCAATTCTGGGTACATGAAGGCTATGTGGTAGGAGTATGGTGTAACCTACAAGTTCTCCACTCCTTACCAACCCCAAGATTTAACCAGACCCTCAAAGACATGATTATGGATCTATTCAAACTCATGAGGCGTAAGTGGGTCGTCCTCCTTCCATGTCTTTTGTTCGCCTACAGGGTGGTGCCACAGAAGGGGGCTGGCTTCAGCACTTTTGAACTTTTGTACGGGCACCCTGTGAGAAGACCTCTCAATTTGGTGAAGGAAGGCTGGGAGCAAGCTCCCAAGAAGCCACCCCTGGATGTAGTTAGCTACATGTAGGCTGTTAGAAATCGATTCTCTATTTGGCAGAGGTATGCACCCTGTCCAAGTAGGGACCCCAATCCTAGTCAGGGTAAGTCAGATACATACCCGAAATTGACCTTTTCTCACCCTCTGGTTGCTTGGCTCAGAGCAGTCAGGCTTGACTTAAGAGGCAATGTGCAAAGTATTTGTGCAACACTTAAAACAGTAAAACAGAGAAAACACCACACAATAATAATCCACTCCATGCTAGAACATTAGCACTTAATTTAATGAACAAAATAAGACCAAAACGACAAACATTCAATAAGTAGAACTGGAGTTATACATTTTTAAAGAATATCTTGAAATATAGTGCACAGAAACATAAAACACCAACCGTGACTTTCTGGTCGTGCTTAACTGGGTCAAATCTGAAAGTTTAGGATGACCTCAATGGAGAGGGGGCTCAGATACAGGGACTAACCATGTCCCGCAGGCAAAAGTACCTTGGATGGAGGGAATTGATCAACGTCGGAGACTGGATGCAAGGAGCAGAGGCGGCGACATGCCGGCAATGATCATTTTGAATGTAGGCGGTACGTCGGTTTCGATCTGCGCAGTGGGAGATGTGTCGTCATTGAACACCTTTCAATGAAGGTGATATGTCATTGTCGAGCTGCACAGCCAGCGATTTCTACATACTCAGCAGCGAGGGGGCGATGTCTTGTACCGTTTAATTGGGGAAGACTTCAAAGAGATGCATTTGAAGTGCACAAGATCACTACCCTTTATGTTCTTGTTCCAGATTCACTCTAGTGGGATACTCCGCTCTTTGTGTGGGGACAGGCACAGCAAGTATCAGCTTCTCACTCCCATCCTGCCCAGGATGGCTCATAACACTGATAATGGCCATCAGGATGTGAATAGCACATCAGGCACACCTAGTCTCTCTTTGTGTGTGGCTGCCTAGAGGGAATGCATAAACTGCAGCTGTTAGCCACCTCAGACGTGTATTCAGAGCAAGGCAGAGGCACAGAATGGTTAAAGTAAGAAAATGAGAAAAACAAAGGGGGGGGGGAGTGGAGAGGTACTACTTATCACAAGTAGTGGAGGTGGATACTTCCTTCTTCTGTAGTCTATAAACCATAAAGATCCACCCTGAGAACAGTTTCAAAAATCATGTCCTCCCGGGAAATGTATATTTCCTTCAATTGTGGGAAAAATACACAGGGGCAGATTTATGTTAACTGGCGCATCCCTGCATATCAGCAGGGATGCGCCAATTATTATGCGCCACAGCTGCGCCACCATGGATGCGCCGCATTTATAATGCGGCGCACCATGGGACAAAAACGGCACAGATGCGTGACGCATCTGTGCCGTAAAAGTGGCGCATTGCTGGAGTTGCGTCGCAAGCGTGACGCAGCTCCAGCAATGTTCTGGGGGGCCCTATCTGTACAATGCTGCGTCAATCCTTACGCCTGCTTCAAGCAGGCGCAGGGTTTTGACGCAGCATGGACCTAAAAGTGACTGAGTGAAATCTTGTAGATTTCACTCAGCCACTTTTAGGAGGCGTTCCTGCGCCGGAACGCCCCCACCTGCCCTGGAACGCCTACATGTGGCGCAGGGCTTTACAACGTGACGCATCTCCCAGATGCGTCACGTTGTAAATACCCCACACCATGGCGCAGGATTTGCGCCGCTGCTGCGTCACAAAAGTGACGCAACGGCGGCGCAAAAGTGGCGCAAGTGCTACATAAATCTGCCCACAGTGTTTTTAAATACCCCTCACACACCAAAAGGACCCTTGGTGTCATGCTTCATCGTAGGGGTCTTCCTGCCCCTCTACGGGACGGGGCGTGCTACAACCTACGAATACGTGGGAGCACCTTTTTGTTGTGAAAATGACTATGTGTCAAGTAGGAGAGTGAGTGCGAGGGTCAGGAGTGAATGGGTGAGTGAGGTTAAAAAATACCTGGCTCGTCGGTTTAGAAAATAATTTTCAATACACCTGTGAGTTGGTATTATTAAAAGGTGGGGACGGAGGTATGCATGCCTCAAAGGGTCCAGCAGAGCCGCGGGGAGGCCAGACACGGTGGGGCAGTGTCCCAGGAGCAGTTGCACCTATAGGCACCCCTCCCACCCATCAAAGGCTCATGGGGCAATTTTCCCTTTGTACCCAAATAAATTGATTCAAGATACCTAATAAGGTATCGTATTGGGAATCGACGTGCAATGTATTACTTTATTACACCTACCTTGTGACTATTAGTGTAAATTTGCACATCACATAATTTCATGAGTGTAGATAGGGATCTTCTTAGTCCTGAAGAAGAAGCCTGGGGGGCTTCGAAACATTATGACTAACCTAGGAGGCACAGCTCATTGAGGCATACATACCTCCGTCCCCACCTTTTAATAATACCAGTTCACAGGTGTATTAAAAATTATTTTCTAAATCGACGAGCCAGGTATTTTTTAACCTCACTCACCCATCCACTCCTGACCCTCGCACTCGCTCTCCTACTTGAAACATAGTCATTTTCACAACAAAAGAGGGGCAGGAAGACCCCTATGATGAAGCATGACACCAAGGGTTCTTTTGGTGTGTGAGGGGTAATTAAAAACACTGTGTTTTTTTCCCACCATTGTAGGAAACATACATTACCTGGGAGGACATGATTTTTGAAACTGTTCTGAGGGTGGATCTTTATGGTTTAAAGTAAGAAAATGACAACTTTCTAAAAGTGGAATTTTCAGACTTGCAACTTAAAATCGAACTTTACCATAAATTGTGATTTTAAACCGTTGAGTCCAGAGACCCCAAACTCAAAATATCTATATTTTCCCAAATGAAAATGACACTGATAAAATGTAATAAGATACTCCCAATGTTAACCTGTGGGAATGATAGACCTTTAGTAGTGAAAAATGAATTTAAGAGATTGTCACAATGTGGGCATGTAAAACTTATCAGCACGTCCAACATTTCAAAAACATTGAACCCTGCCCTTATGGCTGTCGAGAAACTACCTTAGGGGTTACTTATATACATTAAAAGGGAAGGCGTGGGCCTGGCAAGAGGTTTAACTTGCCAGGTGGAAATGGCAGTTAAAAACTGCACACACAGGCTCTGCAATGGCAGGCCTGAGACATGTCTAAAGGGATACTTGAGTGGATGGCACAATTAGTGGAGCTCACTAGTAGCATGTGATTTACTGGCCCTGGGCACAAGTTGTGCACTTTACTAGGGAGTTATATGTAAATTAAATATGCCAGTTATGGATATGCCAATTTTACCTTTAGGGAAAGAGCAAATACACTTTAGTACTGATCAGCTGTTGTAATGTGACCTTAATACTAAGGCCAGCAGAAATCAGCAAAACAGGAAGTCAGAAGCAAAAAGAAGTCAGGAGAAACTATGCCAAGAATGCCAACTCTAACACTGGCATTCTACAACCAGACAGCCCGCTTCTGGAAACTCACACAGGAGAATCTGGAAGCTAGCCAGTAGGACATGAAACGCTGGTCTGACCAGAATATCTCAAGAGTGATGTCACCTACTTGGTGGACCTCAAAACTCCTAGGCATTCTTTAAGGGTCCTTCATGTCAATCGCCCCCAGAATCACTTCAAGAGGTCTGAGCTTACCATTATTTTGGTTACTGATGATGGTATGGAAGAGGAGATTGAACCTCTCCACGACCGCCTATCTTCTAAAGTGCATCATGTGTCAGTGGAGGGTGGGAGCCTCTCTCCTAACTTGACGCTAGATCAACAAAGAGACTGCCTCTGTGTACTCCCTTACCCCAAGAGCCCCTACATGGTGCACCCATGATATTGATACTGACAGCATGCCTGTGAATAGCAAAATGTTCAGGTTATATGATAAGGTGAGAGCCAGCATCAAAGATTAGGTCTCTAAGATGCTGACATTAAGGGTTATTAAGCCCTCAAACAGCTGTTGGTCCAGCCCAGTGGTGTTGGCCCACCAGGCTGCCCCGCAAGGTGTCACACCTGAACTCCGGTTCTGTGTGGACTATTGTGTGCTCAATGCGTCACCAAGATAGAGGCACATCCCATCCCCAGACCTGATGAGCTTATAGATCAGCTTGGAGCTGCCAAGTTCCTCAGCATGTTTCACTTAATGTTTCACTTAATGTCTGGGTACTGGCAGATTTCCTTGACCAAGGGGGCTAAAGAAAGGTCTGCTTTCTCCACACCAGAAGGGTACTTCCAGTTCTGGGTCATGCCTTTTGTATTGAAAAACACCCCAGCCACCTTCCAAAGGTTGATCAATCAGGTCCAGGCTGGGTTGGAGAACTTCAGTGCGGCCTACCTAGATGACATTGCTATCTTCAGTTCTAGTTGGAAAGACCACTTGTGCTATCTCCCGGAAGTGCTTTGGGTACTACAGAGTGCAGGCCAGTAAGTGCTAGATAGGGAAGAGTTCTGTGGTCTACTTGGGACACCAAGGAGAGGACAGGAAGGTGCAGCCCCTGCAGCTAAAAATGGAAACCCTTCTGGCTTGGAAACCCCCCAAGACCCAGACAGAGGTGAAAGCCTTCTTAGGCGTCACTGCCTATTACAGGAGATTCATCAAGGGATATGGCACCATTGGTGCCTCCTTGACAGAGCTGTGTATGTATAAGAACAATGGTCTAGGTGAGGCCACAAGTGGTCCTCTAGTAGCTGCGGCTACTGATTACTAGGCGGAGTGTGACTCACTGGAGGTTCAATATAAACTGAATCCAAACCGGACTCAGTAAGCATTGTATGTGTGGACACAAGTTTTTAGAATGACATCACATTTTATTAGCATCATAAAAAGGAGTATCATTCGGCTAATTACCAAGAGTTCTGGTGCTCACACATAGACAAGTGGAAGTGCGTGAAGTGAAGGTGCTCTTGTGACAATAAAAACTTTACATCGCATTGACAACACTATTCAAAACTCCTAATTATATGAATACAGTAAAGGAGTTTTGATTGTGAGGTCGACGGCGTTTCGATCTGATTACATTAAGATCATCATCAGGACAATAAGTGTGAGCAAGTAGAATCTAAATAAGAGAAAGCAACAAGAAATTGAACTTCATGCCGGGTAGTGTTCATAAAATCGACAGGCGTGAGCCGCGTGAGGCTTGAGTTAATTGGAGAATCCGTAGCCTATGCAATAGTGATTTAGGAGTATGCTGTAAGGCTCAGAAGGTGCGTAAGGTTGGAAATAATTAAGACATACCGCGTGGTGCCCCTGAGTTGGGCAGAGCCGTGTGAGATGGTACTGGGCCGAAAGGATTAAGGTCCAAGGGCATTTAATGCAGTTTGAGTCGTGGAAGCAAGTCACTCAATGACGCCGCTGATCCGGCTCCCTGCAATCAGCGGCGTCATTGAGTGACTTGCTTCCACGACCGTCGACCTCACAATCAAAACTCCTTTACTGCATTTATTTAATTAGGAGTTTTGTATAGTGTTTTGAATGCGATGTAAAGTTTTTATTGTCACAAGAGCACCTTCACTTCATGCACTTCCACTTCTCTATGTGTGAACATCAGAACTATTTGTAACTCATTGACAGAGCTGACTTCCAAGAAGCAGCCACATCAGGTGATCTGGGTAGAAATGTGCCAGAAAGCTTTTGACATCCTGAAGGAGGCCATGTGCTCAAGGCCCCTGACTTCTCCCAAGAATTTGTTGCACAGACAGATGCCTCAGAGCATGGAATAGGGTCCACACTCTCACAGCTGAAGAAAAAGAGCCTGGATTAATCTGTACCCTTCATCAGTAGGAGGTTACTTCTCAGGGAACAGAGGTGGAGAGCAATAGTAAAGGAAGCCTTTGCTGTGGACTGAGTGCTGAAGAAGCTTAGGCCATACCTGTTTGGCACACACTTCCGGGTTCAGACAGACCACAGGCCCCTCAGATGGTTAATGCAAATGAGGATGAGAATCCAAAACTGTTGAGGCGGTCCATCTTCCCACAGAGAACTGACTTTTTGGTAGAAAACTGTCCTGGAACAGACCACGCCAATGCTGAGGGTCTCCTCAAGTTCTTCCACCTTACTGAAGAGAACTGCCAAGGGGTTTTGTGGTTCTCCACACTTTCCTCTTGGGGGGACATGTATTAGACCTGGCATTCTTGGCATGGTTTCCCCTGACCTTTTGCCATCTGACTGTAGGAAAGTGCCCCTTTTTTGCATGGTTGCCCCCCACTTTTTGCCTGATGTTGGATGCTCCTTGACTAAGTTTGCCCTGGGTTCCTGCTAATCAAGTACCCACGGCCTGTGTTCCTTATCCAAAACTGTACCTTTGCTCCCACATTGGCAGTCCTCTGGCCTACATATAAGTCCCATGTAAAAGGTACCAGGGGTACCAAGGGCCTTGTAGCCAGAGAAAGTCTCTGAGGGCTGAAGCACATATTTTGCCACCCTTAGAGACTCCTTCCCTGACCCATACACACTGCCAGAGCAGTCTGTAGGCCAGGGGGAGACCCCACAACTACAAGTTGACATGACACACATCCCTGTGTGCCCTACCCACCAGAACAACTGCCTGTGGCATAGGTCAGTCCCCCCTCTAGCAGGCCTTACAGCCCTAAGGCAGGGTGCACTATACCACAGGTGAGGGTGCAGTGGCATGAGGCCTAGGCCCCTACTGTGGCTGTGCCATTCACAGGTATTGTAAGTGCAGTAAAGCCATTTTTAAACCATGGCTTGGGAGTTTGGCACCTCAAACTCCACAGCTCCTTAAAGGTTTTACTGAAGACTGAGAAGTTTGGTATCAAACTTCTCTGCCCATTAAACCCACACTGCAGCCAGTGTTGGATTTAATGTCAAATACACTCACAGGACATCTTAGAGATGCCCCCTGAAAAACTACCTAACTCTAGTGTCCTGTCCGAGTGGCTGCTTGACAGCTGCCACCCCCAGACATGTTCCTGGACCCCTAGGTAAAGAGCCTCCGCTCTCGGAGTCCTGAAACAAAACACATCCTGGGCAGAGGTGCCAAGCCTGCTCCCCAGGATGGGCAGGGTCCAAGAAGGGGAAGCTTCAAAGTCTTGCTGCCTTTGTAAGCTGACCCTGCCTTTTGCTGCTCCCAGCAACTGGCCCCCACCGGTTCTGACCCCCCGCTTTGGGAGGGAGAATCGGTGGGAAAACCAAGATAGGAGAAGAGGTGTGTCTGCCTCTGCCAACTCCACCCCTCAGGTGAAGGATGCAAAGTGAAGCACACCTCTTAGTCCCTGCCACCTTGAAGTGGGGGGACACAGCAAACCATAGAGAGGCTTATGTCCCCCTCCCACTGGATGGTGGTATAATAGGGAGTGTACCCACCCCAAGGAAGGGATCCATTGGTCCCGACCTGTACCTACCAGAAATCCCCCTAAATTTAGTATTTAGGGGCAACCCCGACCCTTGCCTCCTAAACAAGCAAGAAGAAGCAGAAGGAGCAAAGAGTCGTGCTGATTCAAGAAGAGGAGGATACCAACTGCCTTGGACCCAGCCCTACTGACCTGTTCTGACCTCGACCTGTTCCAGTGGAATCCCGGCGTGTCCAGCAGCCTCCAGAACCCGGAGCCCCTGCCCTGCCTTCCTTGCAAAGACTCTGTCTCTCGTGAGCACCAGACTTGCTCAGGAAACAGACTCTGGCTCTGGCCAAATCCGTGAGTCTGCACCACTTTGCGCCCGACGCCTATGGCCAGAGTTCAAGCAGCCCAACACCACGTGGAGGTCCCCCCAGTGAACCTGACCTGGGATCCGGTGATCCTTTTGCTATCTCAAGCCTCCCGACGACGCCAGCAGCGTCTACCTCGAGAGCCCCCTGACCACGACCGGAGCTGGTAAGGAAACCTGACACCTAAAAACACCCCTGCACCTGATGCCCCACAGCCTTGGGTGGCCCAACTGATGGTTTTCAGGCACCCTCTTGCATCCCAACTTAGCTCTCCAGCTGGTGGTCGCCTCCAGAAAGTCTCCCTGCCTGAGCCTGCATGCTTAGTTCCGTCTGGAGATCTCCCATTGAAACCAACAGGGCACCCAACGCCAACTCAGCCCTCTGCACCTGGACACCCCTGTTTCAGCAGTGGGTGCACCTTGTGTGCTAACTCAGATCCCCCTTTGCACTGAGCTTAACCCTAAGAGCTTTGTTCCCACAACCTAATGGCTTGCCCAAGAGCAGCCACCAACCAACAGCCCCCCAGCCCCATAGGCTAATATGGGCCTCAGCACTCTGCACCCGGCCGCCCTAGTGCCACTGAGGGTGCTCTTTGAGTGCATCCTTGACCCTGGGGGAACTCTTGTTCTAACCCCAGAAACTCAACTCTCAAAACCGATTGCTTACCTGCAAAACGATAACCACTTTTTCTCCCATATAATTGCATTGACTGTTTTTCCTCTGAAAAAGTTCTAAGTGTTGAGTTGTGTTTGTATGAAAACCCAAGCAACTGTGTTTTAATGTCAAAGTGGTTTACTTACCTTTGTCTTGGAAATTTCCCAGTGTGATATCTAGGCATACCACACTGAGTAGAAAAAGTTATCTCAAAAGTAATCACAAAGTAATTACAACATAATATCAACTGTCTTTAAAAGTTTTACAAACCTGTAACAAAGTCAGTTTCATCCAGCTTGCATATTCTTATCAACCTGTTTTGAAAAGTACAACTTTACTTACCTGTACCAAGTCCTGCTCGGTTCTAAAAATAAAATACAACTAGAGAAATATTTTTTATGCAAACAATTTGTCTGAGTTCAGTCTTTGAGTGATTGACATAATTTCTTGCCTGAGTCTGTACATTAAATGCT
The DNA here is from genome assembly GCF_964204655.1 of Triturus cristatus. Lineage (NCBI taxonomy): Eukaryota > Metazoa > Chordata > Amphibia > Caudata > Salamandridae > Triturus > Triturus cristatus. The sequence continues at coordinate 258,563,035 of NC_140586.1, forward strand.
TAACAATACCCTCTGATAAAGTCTTACTGCTCGCCCACACTACCACTAATGAAGAGTAAGGTGTTATCTACTTTTACCTCTGTAAGCCTTTGGGGGTCCACTAGACTCTGTTCACATTATACCTTACTTTGATATAGAATATACAGAGCCTGCTTCCTACACTGACCTCTTGTTTTGACTGTTGCTGCTGACTTCATTTTTGCTGGCTTTAGGATTCTGGGTACTTTACCAATGCCAACCAGTGCTAAAATGCATGTTCTCTTTACTTAACACATGGTAACATTGGCCCATCCACAACTGCCATATTTGATTTACTTATAAGTCCCTAGTTAAGTGCACTACATCTGGCCAGAGCCTGTACAGCTAATGCTACGAGTAGGCCTGCAGCACTGATTGTGCCACCCACTTAAGTAGCCCTTTAAACATGTCTCATGCCTTCCACTGCCTGTGTGTGCAGTTTTAAACTACCATGTCTACCTGGGAAGTTAACCTACTTGCTAGGCCCATACCTTCATTTTTATTACATATAGGGCACCCCTATGGTAGGCCATGGACAGCCCATAGGCAAGGTGCAGTGTATTTAAAAAGTAGGACATGTACTTTTAGGTTTTACCTGTTCTGGTAGTGAAATATTTTTAAATGTATTTTTTCACTACTGCTAGGTCTATCTCTCCCATAGGTTAACATTGGGATTCACCTATTACATTTTATAAGTGTAATTCTCAATTGGGAAAAGATGGAACCCCCAAATTTGGTGTCTCTGAAATCAAAATTTAAAAACACAACTTAGTTGGCAGTTGGTTTTTAAATTGCAGGTCTGAAAATGCCCCTTTTAGAATTTTGTCATATTTTTCCTGTAACTATTTAGTGCATTCAACGTGTCTCTGGAATGCACGTTGTGGATGGGTGACATGTGGCTTCCTGCATTTCCTGCATTTCCTCCAGACAGCCACACACAAAGGAAGGGTAGGTGGACTGAGTGGACATCTGCATGCTGATGGGTCATCTTGAGCAGGATGGGAGGGGAGAGCTGAAACTTACACCTGAAAGGGCTGTGTCCTGTCCCTACATACCTCCGTGTAGTGAGTCTGAACCAGGGCAGGAAAGAAAGGGACTTTGTGCACTTCAAAACATCTCTTTGAAGTCTCTCCCACTTCAAAGGCCCAACTGGGTATAAGTGCTGGACCATTGACACCACCAAATCAGGACACTTCTGGGACTGAAGACATTCTACCAGGATGAAGGACTGATGTGCTACTGAAGGGACTGCCACTTTGCTGAACTGCCTTGCTGTATTGGCCTGCTGCCTCTTGCCTGGGAGTGAGAAGAACTGGACCTGCATCTCTACATCCCAGACCCAAAGGGACTTGTTTGCTTGTGTCCTGTTTTCTGAAGTCTCAGGGATATCAACTATTTCTCTCTTCATCCTGCAACTAGCACCTGGACTCTGTTTGCTCTGATTCCTGCTCTACCAAGGGGTGCCAATCCAGTCCTGGGCCCATGAAAGTGAGTACCAAGTGTTGCAACTAATAAAATTCACACATTGATGACGATGTGCTGATCAGAACCGGCGCATTATCCCATGACATCGACGCATCACCACTGCTGCACAAATTATGGACACCGCATTGCCAACTGCGCAACGCATCATCCCCTGTTTCTGACACATCTCTGAATTTTGGCTGCAACTCATCGCTTTGTGCTTCTCGCATCGCCTACAGCCTAGCGGTTCAACGACAACGCTTCGTCCCAATGTTCATCGCATCTTGACTCTCTGCATATCTTTTCTTTTTTTAAATAGTTTTTATAGGCATTCATAATTACAAACAAGACAACAAAACAGCAGTGTCAGCTTAACAAGGGAATTAGGAGGAATGGAGATGAAGAGGGAGTAGAAGGGCGGGGAAAGGTGCCGGGGAAGGTATATGGGAAAAAGTGCCCACAGATCCACAATTCAATGTAGAACATGATTTGTTACTGATTCCATTCAGTATAACATATTGAAGTGTATCAAACACAGAATATGCAGTACAAAAGTAAAAATCATGTATCACCTTGAGTGATTCCTAAATGGTAGGGCAATAAAAGCAGTTTAATAGGTTATGCAACCTTTCTGTGATTTTAGAAAGGAAAGGGCAAGCCCACTGTGTTCCAGAGTGTTCAAGGTGTAGAGATAGATGCAGGTGAATAAGACTCCCTTTGTCAAAGCCGGGAAGTGAATGGCCCCCAGATGTCCCTGGGGCGAGATCACAGTGGCATAAGCTCCCAGTAGATAGACAATTGCTCTTGGCAGTATGTGATGTTGCGAATCCAGGATTTAAGGGTGAGAGCGGGTCTTCTGCCACAATGTATAGCCACTCTGCAGTTGGTTAGCAGGAGTAGCATTGTAATAAGACCAACGCATGTGTTGGGGATATCTTTAACATAGTCCAATAGTCCCACTAGAGGAGGGTGTGGGACCTTGTGACCAGTGATCATGTATATATGAGCAAACACCTCACCCCAGAAAGAACCTACGTTCAGACACTGCCAGGCCGGGTGGAGAAAGGAGGCCTGGGGAGCTCTATATCACAAACAGCATGGGCCTAAGACCAATACCATCTGGAATAGTTATAGGGGGGTACTGTAAGCACAATTCAAGAATTTAAAATGAATTGACCTTTTCTATGGTTCGCAGAGAGAAATTTCACCTGGCCGCAGCAAAAGGTCCACTGTGCGTCCATAATGGCTGGGTCGGCATCTGCCCTCCACAGGGGCTGGGCCTTCCGGGTAGTGATCGGTGATGAATTCTGCATAGTATGGTAGAGGCGTGTGATTAATTTATGTGGGGAGGGGATAGTGAGCATATGTTCCAGTGCCGGTAGGGCCGAGATGGAGCAGGAAAAGTGTCAAGCAGTGTGCAACATGAGCCTCATTGCTCATAGTACAGCAAGGTGTCAAGGACATGATGGGTGGAGATACTGCAGTCTGCAGTGATGAGAGGAACTGTCCATCTGGATCCAGATCATAGAACAGTACAATTGTATGTTTATGTCCTCGCACAATGGCTCCCTCCTCTAAAAGTGGGGGTAGCAGGGTGCAATTGGCTAGTGGGATGGAGGGTGCATAAAGACAGTCCAGTTTTGCTCTCCTTCCCAAGCCCTCCCATGCCCACTGGACACATTCAATGGTGTTGATCACCTTTATAGGATTTCTAAAGGAAAACATAGCGCTGTTGTCAGGGGGCATGGGGCAGCGTGATCTATCTCTATGGCCATGTGAGATTGGAAAGGAGTCAGGTAAAGTCAGAAATGTATATATTAGTCCGCGGCTCCAAAAGAAAGCATATAAAGTCAAGTCAGGTGCTCACATTCCACCTCATGCTAGTGGGAGAGTGAGGAATTTCCATGAGATTCTTGGTTGTTTACCGGCCTATAATAAAGTGGTCATATTTGACTTTAAGCACCTGTGGAAGTGAGCTGTGAGTAGCAGCGGGAGATTGACAAACAGATTAATGAGTTTTGGAAGGATGATCATGTTAGCTATCGCGATTCATCCGGCGAGAGATAAGGGTAGCCTAGACCATATTTTTATACTTTCCTCCAGCCAAGTCATAGCTTAGTCATAGTTGGCACGTCACAGTTTTACCATGTCATGGCTGAGCCATGTGCCCAGATATCGGACTGGGCTGTCTACACATTGTAGAGGGTACACCGATGTAAATCATTGTGTGTCATCTGTAAGAGGGAATAGTATGGATTTTGCCTGTTAAATTTGTATGCCTGAATATTCACCAAAGCTGATCACTTTCTTTGTCAGTGGGGCCAAACTCTCCTCTGGTTTGCAGGTGTATAGAGTAATGTCGTCTGAGTACATCAAAACTATCAACTCTCTTGTTGTAAAAACCAATGCACCTTTTGGAGTGGTGTTGCAAAAGTCTCGCCATCAGCAGCTCCATTGCAATGGCAAACAAGTGTGAGGATAGCAGACATCCTTGACGTGTACCATAAGTAATTGGGAGGGGATCAGAAATTAAGCCATTCTAGTGCACGTGTGCCATAGGATGAGTGTAGAGAAGATGTATTTGCTTACTAAAGCTAGGGCTAAGGCAAGTCTGGCCAGAAGGGGAAAAAGGTATGTCCATTCTCAAGAATTGAATGCCTTAGTGGCATTGAGCAGAACAGGTACTGCTGGAATTCGGGGGTGGAGAAGATGCATCATCGCAGAAATTGTGCGTGGAATGTGGGATGTCGAGCGACCAGAAATAAAGCCAGATTGATCAGGGCCCACCCCTATTCTTAAAACATCTGTTTTATCTTACCTGGGGGTACTCCTGGATGATAAACTGAACTGGGTCCCACAACTTACCCGCAAGAGAAATCATCTCAACAGGGAAGCTGCCACTATTTTTAACATTGCCACAAGACTGGATAAAAGACCAATGGGGGCTCTTCTGGAGCTCTATAGGGCAAAGTGCCAGTCAAAAATTCTTTATGGCAGTGAATTTAGGGATATGTAGATGTAAAGGATGTCCAAACCGCGGAAAACAAATTTATGAGAAGATTGTTGTCAGTCCCCCAGGGTATCCCCTCTTTTATTGCCCATGAAGAGCTGGGAATGCCGTTTATCACAGACCAGATAGCCTTTAGTCCGCTGTCACTTTGGTTAAAAACATGGGTCAAGGACGGAAATTCGCTAAACAACGCAATCCTTAAAGATTGTTTATCCCTGGATCAAGCACAAAGGATACCATGGTTGAAATATGTTAAAAGACATTTAACAAATTTGGTAAGAGGAGACCTCTTTTCTAATCCTGAGGGAACCAGCAAAAAAGAGATACCCACCTTGAAGATGGCATTTAGCACGTGCCATACTGCTTTAAGGGAGGAGAGGGAGCTTATGAAGCCAAGTGTTCGCCACTTTGTTATATTAAGGTCCACAGCGAAAGCAGAGCCATATATACTTGGTTTAGTGAACTCTTACGACAGATTCCTTTTGACCAGATTCCAGCTTGATTTGTTTCATTTACTTCTTTCATACCCAAGGGGTGCAAACAGAGGGCAAGTTCTCCCTCCCTGTGGCTGCGATGGTACATCTCCGCAGGAAATGCTTCACTTCACCATGTTTTGTCCATTTTATGACACCCCAAGAGAATCCTAATTAATCCCCATTTTGAAACAGGCCAACTTTAAGAAAGTTTGGCCCACATTTATATTTCTCCAGATGCTGACGGGCAATACCGTTTTTAATGCTTTAAGGTTTTTCAAATCTGCCTCAAACTTGGGGTGAGCTGCGATTAGTTGGGCCGCTCCCTACAATCACTCTCGGTCACATGTATTTGTATAGCCAACAGTGAGGGGACTTGGTTATTGACTATTATGTACTGTTTTTTATAGTTTTATCTCATTATTACTGGTGTATGGATGTATCTTAGATGTACTTTGTATATAACTGACAAGCTATGAAATTGCCCAGGCTTGTACTTGAGATTGTACACATTGTATCACACCATTTTATTCTGTTTTTATATTGTGCTTTTATGGTTTCCTTGTACATGAAACTGAATAAAAAAAATTGATGATGATCAGTTGCACTATTATAGGTAGAAGGGGTTGCAGCCAATTTGCGAGGATCTTGCCATAGATTTTGTTATCAACATTAATGAGTGAAATAGATCGGTGTGAGTCACAAAGATTGGAAGGTTTGCCTGGCTTAAAGAGTGCAATAATGATTGCCTATCTCAATGAAGGTGGTAGGACACCTCTATTTAAGGAATCTTGAAACATAGCAATAAGATGGGGGCTAATAATGAGGTATACTCTTTATAAAAAGCGGTGGTTAGACCGTTCTGGCCTGGTGCAGCTTCCTTAACGCAAATGTAAGGTTTCTCAATGTGAGCGGTAGCGTACATCTGCAACTGCCCACGTTGAGAAATCTCACCGGGAGGTGATCTGGAGCAAGATTTTCCTCGATTGCCAACTTAACATTGGTGAGCACGAGCGAGGAAAAAACTCCGCTCCCAGTAGTTTCTCTGAATCACGCGCCCTATGCGGAGCGTTGAGTGGGATAAACTCTACAAGCACAGTGGAATTTTACGCCCAACCCTAATCTAGTCTCACAAAGAGCATCTACTTGAAATTCTGATATTTTCCCCCGTCATCGGCCATGATATCACACTCACTTGAGTGGAAATCCTGGTTCTACAGATTTTGCATACTACCCTGAAGCCTAGCCAGGGTACTGTGTATTGCCTTTAGGATCTCGGATTGTTTTGCGATGCAGGCACCTCTCATCACCACTTTGAACAGCTTCCACAGCATGGCTGGGGATTACACAGAGCCAACATTCTCCATGAAATATTCTATAATTTCATTGCATATCTCCTTATGAAATACTATGTCTAGAAACGCCCCGGCAGTAGGTGCCAGGTGCAAGCGTGAGGGGGTGTCTGTGGGATTCAAAGCATGATCAGAGAGGATACATTGCAGGTGAGATACCAATGGGGCCCATGTTTCGACATACCCAGATACTGGCAAGAAATTGAGTCGAGACTAGGCATAGTTGGAAGTCAAAATGCAGGTACCCTCCCGATTGTGAGGATGTGTTCGGCGCCAACCGTCTAATAGTTAATTGTCCTGAGCTATCATGTTTAGTGTTGATGTGCCATGTGGATGAAGACTTTGGAAGCGCAGGAATGATCCAGCTTATCATTCATTACAACATTAAAATCACCCTCCCATATAACTGCATGCATGCAAAAAGTTTAGATTTTTGCCCAGAGACCAGTAAAGAAGTCAGGATCATCCCAATTAAGTCCATACACTGCCACCAACACCAACGGTCCCCTTTGCAGGGAGCCAGCTAATATAATATATCTGCCCTCTGGGTTGACGATAGAGTGGGTTTTTTGCCATGGGAGTCCCCTGCGCAGTAGGACCGCAACACCTCAGGCGTAATTTGAATAGGTAGATAAGTAAATATCCCCCCACCAGCAGGTGCGCAGGCCAGGGGCCTGCAGGCTTCTCAAGTGCATCTCCTGAAGGATGCATATGTCTATCTTGTGTCTGTTGAGATAGGCGTGGACCAATCTCACCTTCTGGTGGTTGTTAAGCCCGCGCATGTTCCATGTGACAAGAGAGATTACAGCCATATTGTTCGCGGAGAGTTGGGAAAGTACGGGGCCATTTATGGTTGGTATCATAGAGCCAGTATTGGGCAATGGGACACTTGGGGATTGTAACAGTGTACCGGGCTATAAGAAGGGGAAAAGGATATGAGAACAAACAACTCAACAATTCAACCCCAAATTCCCCACCACCCACACCAACCCCCTCAATATGGTTGCGATGTTCTACACCCCCACCGAAAAAGCTTGGGGATATTCAAAAGATTAGAATTTGAATTATCCCTTGGGGACAGGGAAACACCAGGCAAACAGCCTTACCTATAATGGCGAGGTGGCCGAAGCAAGGAGTGACAGAGAGACTGGGGTAGTGAGACAGTAGTAGTTTAGCACTGAATATTCAAGAGTGAATAACAAAGAGGGTGAATAATAATAATCAACGAATTATAGTACAGAGTAGTTCACCGACAGTCCTCCCCAAAGAGCCTGGGAAGGGGCATGTGGGTAGGTATGCCTATCGCCATTTCTAATCAATCATTACGGCTGAGCTGGGTACCAGTCAATGAATGAGGGGAGTTCTCCTGAGTGCGTCATTCCATGCAGACATGTTTAGCAAATTTCAGCGCAGATTTAGCATCTGTTAAGGGATGCCGTTCATGTTCAAAGGAGATTCTCAGCTTGTCAGGGTATAGGAGAGCATATGGTAGTCCGGCTTTATGAAAAAGTATTTTAACAGGTAGGAAATCTCGATGGGCCACCTGTACTGATAGAGTGAAGTATGGGTAGAATGAAACTGTGGTTCCTTGGCAGTTGATAGAGCCTTGTTTGCACATCAGTTGCAGGACTGCATCGCAGTCCAGATAGTTCAACAACTGGTCAACTATGGTGCGGGCAGGTGTACCTACTGGTGGCTTGGGACCAAGGAGTGGTGGGGGCGCTCTACAATGAAGACCGCTGAGAAGCCATCCCCAAAAAGTTTGCATAACATGGTCTGGAGAAGGAGGTATATTCTGGAATCCTGGTAATGCGAGGGTTGTTTTGTCTGGATCGTGCTTCCAGGTCTTTGTTTTTGGCCTTTATGAGGCTGAGGACTTTATCCATGCACAACAAGTGTTCTTTCAAGTCAGCCTGTAGATCATCAGCATCGGAGACTCAGTTTTCCAGCTGATCTATCCGTGTTTCGTGTTTGTCAATGCATTGTTTGACGTGGTCAAGGTGGTTAGTGAGTAGATCAAGCTTAGAGTCAATGCTTTTTAGTCTGGTTTTCACTTCCATGAGGAGTGCATGAAGATCAATGTCCTGTTTGACACTGTCCTTAATTGGAGCTATGCTAGGATCAGGATCTTGGCCTTGGTCTGCATGACAAGTGAGCCGTCTACTCTCGAGTGAAAAGTTAGACTGCTTTGTATCGTGTTTGTCCATGATGAGGCGAGAGAGGGCTGGCAACCCGGCAGAAAAGGAACCAGTAAAACGTTGAAGGCGAAGAGGTCTCCCCTTTTGTCAAAAGTGGGGCCACAGTGCAAGAATAGGCCTCCAGCCAAATAAAGATCTGCGGAGTCCTGCCACACCCTGCACAACCCCTGAACACGGGTGAGGGGCACAAGCAGGCTCAGCAGCAAGGCAGGCTTTAAATGCCACGGCTACTGGAGAAGAATGCAAAAGGTATGGAGGGTAGTATTTGGCACTCTACACTGCGACTCAATAACTCCTGCAGTGCAGGACGGGGGCCCCTTTGGTTAGGGGAAAAAATACAGTACAATGGAATCACACCCCTCTGAATGGATCAAAGTCTGCAAAATAACATGAGGTCTTGATAGGGCCCACTGCTGTAAGGTGCGATGTATATAGAATACAGTTGGTGGTGTTGGGACGTAAATGTGGTTTCCCAAGAGTAACACATTAAACACCTCACTGGCCCCAGGCCAGTCCTCAGAAACCAGCGGCAGTATGCAGTACGGCCGTGAGCCACTCAACTGGACCCAGCGGGGGGAAAGTAATGCAAACAGGGGCCCCGCCAGGCAGCAGTCATGCTCGCCTCATGCACAGCAATGATGTTAGTTAGGGCGCAACTGCCCATCCCAGGAGGGGCAGAGGGCCGGCGGGCCTCGCTCCCCAAGCACTCACCAGTAGTCGCCACCAGGCACAGGCCAGCTGCATCCAACACTGCCGATCTGATCCTTGCCACTACCGCAGTGATGCCCTTCATAGGCATCCGGATGGCCATTCATCAGCCTCATCAGCAATAAGCCGCCGGCCACCTCCTCCAACACAGCTCTGCAACACAGTCATCAGTCAGCATCAGGTAAGCAAAAATTGGGGTCCAGGGTGCCGCAGATGAAATCAGGTGATGGCCTGCCGCATCCGGTGAACTTGAGCACCGCCCACGGCTTGGTACGTTCCCCGCAGCCATCTGCAGCTGACCACCTTACTTCAGTCGGAACTCACTAGGCCGCTTGCAGGCCCAGCTCACCATCACAGGCTCCCAGATCACCCGTTGGGTTTCAAACTTTGGTGGTCAGGTGCCAGTGGTTAGTGTTTATGAGTAGCGGGTGGCTCTGTAATGGACAAATGCCAAGCGGATTATGAGTTTAGCCTGTAGAGCCCTCTAAAGAGCACCATCTTGGTGTCAGGCAAAACCACGCCCCCAACTCTCAACGTATATTTGACTTTCCTCAGCTTGGAACTGACTCATCACCTACATCTGTGGGATCAACAGTGATGCATTGTCTCCTTTGACACACGCATCGCCCTCGACGTTGACGCATCCAAGGTACTGTTTAGTGGACCAAGGCTGTTCTTTGCAGCCGACCTACGCTTCATCAAAGTCAGCCTGAACTCTTGGATTTGCCCCGGTCAAGCGCGACCAGATAGCCCCGGTCGATGCTATTTGATTCTAAGCACTACAAAAGTTTAATCATTCAAAATTCATATCTTAAATATCAGCTATGTTTCTAAACTGGTGCAGAGTCTTTTTGTGGGTTTATTCACTGTGTTACTATTTGAAGTATTCACAAATACTTTACACATTGCCTCACAAGTTAAGCCTGACTGCTCTGCCCCAAACTACCAGAGGGTGTGCACAGTTAATTTAAAGTGTGTTACTGACTTACCTTGACCAGGATAGTGGTTCCTGCTTGAACAGAGTGCATATCTCTGCCAATCAGACACCCAATTACTACAAATCAGTAATTGTGTGAAAAGCAAAATCCAGCATTTAGCTCTATTTTCTTAGTGCAAAATGGACCCTCACGTTCAAATGGCAATGGGATGCATTTTACGCTAAGAAAATAGCACTAAATCCTACAGGACACAAACAGCAGTAGCCAGCATCAGGTTGCCCTCTCTTAGTTTGTTGTTCTTGTTCTCAGGCAGTAGGATTTTTGTCCAAAATTGCTCTTAATTTCTGAAGCTGGAGTAATAGCGTAATTTAGGTAATGTTACAAAAATAATCACAAGAGTAATGCGTAATTAAAAAAATTGCTTCAATTTCTCCAGTATAATTAAAATTGTGCCCAGACCTAATTAAAACATGTTACTGGGTGACTTCATGTTGGCATGTTAACAGTACTACCAAACTGGTTTGTGAGTATGCGGATAGTGGTGAGTGTGCTAGCTTCTGAGATTTGTATATGACCTGTGTGAGATATTGAGTTGTTAGTTGAGGGGGGTGAAGCCCTACTCATGCAACAGCCACATTCCTTTTCAGGATGAGCCACAAAATGTCACTAAAATAAACTGTGTTTAACCTTCTGGTAGCTTGGCATAAAAACACTCAGGCTTAAATTAGAAGCAATGTGTAAAGTATTTCTGCAGCACTTAAACAGTAATATAGTGAAAACACAGCACAAGAAAAGTTCCACACTAATTTAGAAAAATAGAGTTCATTTTAATACATTATTTGATACCAAAATGACAAAACTCCAATCAGTAGATCCAGAGTTATGAATATTTAACATTTTAAGTGTAAAACAGTGCCTAAAAGATCAAAGTGCCAACTGCGTATATCTAGTCGGCAAAGACCATGGCAAAGTCGAAAGTTATAGCTCACCGAGAAGAGGCACATTCAGATGCATGAAGTGGATTAGGCCCAGTCTCTGCTTATCTTTGGACTTTAAAGAATTTTTCAAGAAAAATGTCTGAGAAGGCAAAATTAAGTGGGGCAAGGTAGCTGGCGGTGTCTGTGAAAGAAGTGTCATTATTGGTGACGATTTCTACTTTCGGACTTAATTTCGTTTTTTGGGAAGTTGAAATCCCCAGCGGGACGAAGGTGCGGGCTGTAGCTGACAAGGGCTCCATGAGACCAGACATGCCTTTGGCAAGGAGCCGCTGAATAGGAGATGTTGCTGCAGAGAAGAACACACTGGGAGCTATTGTAAAGTTAGGCCGACCGGCAATGCACCTTGGTAGGTAGTGTAGCATCCTACCCAGCCCGAGTACTCGGCAATGACTACACCACACCCGGAGAGCAGTTCTACACGTCTTTATTCTTCAGTGTATAAGCACAAACTCAATGTTCAAAACCTGTATTCACTTCAATACCCTCCAACGCTTTCGTTGCAGGTCTATGGAGTCCATCAGGAGCCAAATAAGTTCTGTCATTCTTTATTTACAGAACACTACCTCTTCCCTTTTGTAAATATAAAGTTTCAACTTTTTACAATAAATAAATAAGAAATGAAATGAATAAATGAATACATAAATAATTACAAATGCATATGCACTTATAATTCTTCAATGAGACTTCGTGGTGATTGGGTCACACGTCGAAGTGTCAGTGATCTGCATAGGTGAGGTGGAAACATCAGCAGTTGCATGATTATTAACTGTCTGTCTTGACCCACTCTCTACAGTGATATCGATGCTTGATGAGTGATGTGGCACATGCATGAAGTGAGAAGAATATCTCATAAAGGGACTTTCCAGGACATTGAGGAGTCACCATGTGTCCTTGGGTGGTTGTGACAGTAAAGAGCTCTGCCTCGAAAGGAGTATAAGATTTTAATTTCCTGGATTGGCAAACTATGACTCGATATCGTCTCTTGAAAGTGATATCTTTCACATGATGTTGCTTGTCTGCATAGATTTTCATTTTCCTTTTGCGACCAGAATCTTCTGTACAAATGTCTTTCTCAGTCTTTGATCTGAGGTTGGTCCATTGATGTAACTTGGTCGTCATTGCTCTCCCAATCATTAAAGTTGCAGGGCTTTCCCCTGTAGTCGAGTGAAGGGTTGATCGGTAAGCTCGAAGAGTGGCATTCCAAACAACCTTGAGGTCGACCTTCCCTAATGTAGCACACTGCACAGCTTTCTTTAGAGTACTCATGAATTGTTTTACAAATCCATTTTCAATTATGCTTTCTTTGTTCGCATAAGCCTTACACAGGCTCATGTTGTTCTGAGACGCCACAAATTTCAGCGTTGATCCTGCACTTCAACTTCAGCACATGTGGTGTGCAGGAAAAGTGTTCTGGCCCACGGCAAACTCTCTGGAAGAGCGCTATCAATCTACATGTTACTTATACCCTACTCGTTGCCAGTTGTAGCATCCTAACCAGCCCAGGTACTCACCAATTAACATGCTATACATGGAGAGTAGTTATACACATCTTTATTCTCCAGCATGTAAGCAAGAACTCAATGTTCTACACCTGCATTCACTTAATTTCCCTCCAGCGCTTTTGTCACAGGTCTACAACGTCCATCGGGAACCAAAAGTGTCCCGTCCTCCTTTATTCACATAACACTACAGGTAGGTCTCTGTCTCCTCCCAGTTTTCAGATAACCTTTTGGCAGAAAATATTCTAAGTTCCAAGTTTTGGATTTGGGCTATCTGAGCACCATTTCCAAGGCGTCCAGGACTGGAGGGGCACAACTTGAAGGATCAGGTCTCACTCAGGCTTGGATTCAAGACAGGTGAAGTCTTATTTGTCCCTGATGCTCTGATCATATTGCCAGCCAATTAGTCCCTTGGAGTCACTGTGGAAGTCCTGAGTTAAAGCAGAAAGCAGGTCTCAAGCAGTAGAGCAGTCCTCTGAGGGCACAGGGCAGGCATCAGGAATCAGGCAGTAGGGCAGTCCTCTTGGTGCAGCAGGGCAGCAGGGAAATCCTCTGAGAGCCCTTCTGTAGGTCCAGTAGTGAACTGAAGAGTGGGTCGGAGAGCCCTATTTTTATAACTGGTACCCCCTTTGAAGCAGAAGAAACCTCTAGAGTTTTTCCCTGACAGAAGTGTCTGGAATTTCCTGCCTCTCTGCCCTGATCCCAGTCTGCCTGCAGGCACAATGGGCAGGTGTGAAGTTCTTTGTGCATGAGCCAAGGCAGTGTCTTTGAAGTGCAAGTAGGGCTGTGTTCTGCTCTGCCCCTCTCCCAATCTCCCTTGAATGGTCAGTCCTCGCAACACACCAGTCTCTCTAATGTGTTACTGTCTGGGGGGAATGCACAAAGGCCAACTGCCGACTACTCCTAGTCTTGTTACCCAGAAAACAGGCTGCAGGCACCAAATGGTTAGGGCATGAAAATGTCAACTTACGAAAAGAGGAATTTTCAGACTTGTCACTTAAAATCCAATTTTATCATTAAAGAGGATTTTAAATTACAGTTCTCTAGACACCAACCATGGCATTGCTAACTGCTTCCAAAATTATCACTTATTAAATGTAATACGGTAACCGAATGTTACCCTGTTGTAGGGGTAGGCCTCACAGCAGTTAAACACGCAATAAAAGTGCATGTACAACCTTTTCAATACACTGCACCCTGTCCTATGGGCTGATTAGGACCCACCCTAGCGGTGGCATATTTATCTAAATGGGAGTCTTAGGCTTAGCAAAAGAGTTATATTGCCAAGTCAAATTACCAGTTTAAAACTTCAAACAGGCTTCAATGGAAGTCCTGGGACATGTTTAAGGGGCTACTTAAGTGGCTGGCACACTAAGTGCTGCAGGCCTACTAGTAGATTTTAATTTACCAGCCCTGGGCATATGGTGCATCACTTTACTAAGGACCTCTGAGTAAATTAAATATGGCAATAAGGGGTTAGCCAATGTTTCCATGCATTATGGAGTGAGCACAAGCACTTTAGCACTGGTTAGCAGTGGCAAAACGCAGAGTCCTATGGCCAAGAAAACTAATTCAGCAAAAAATAGGAGGGTAGTAGGTCAAATGTTTGGGGGAAGGCCACTCTAAGGCTGAAAGGTCTAATAACCTGCATTTTGCAGATTTGATCCCAGCAGGTCAAACTCAGCTTTTCGTCCTTCCTAGATTCATAAATTTCTAGATTTATAAATTGTAAAGCATTGTGGTGTTGTAAGGCCTGTAACAGACAGACCTTCAAAACTGCAGAAGCAAGGGTTATATAAAAAGTACATTTATTATCATCAATACATTCAGAAAGTTGTGGTCGTGTTTCACTTTATTTGAACCAATTGGACCAAACTGCCCAATTGCAATGGTTTTTACAGCAACATGGACTAATGGCTAAAGACAATTAGTCATACCTGACGCACACAACTACGGAGCATATTAGCAAGGGCATTTACGCCGCTTTAGCGCCACTTTCAGCCGCTAAAGCGGCGATATTATTATCGCCCAATTAAGATGTCGCTAACAGCTGTTATCGACAGCTTTCCAGTGACAGCGACCGTTTTCCTTGCCACTTTGCATGTCAGCGATATTTATCACTAATGACATGCAAAGTAGGCGTGCCCCACGAAAACAACAGAAATCCACTTGCAAACACACCTACCTCCTATCCGCAATGCGGCCCTGGGACCCGGTTAGCGACAATGAAAGTCGCACTAACCGCGGTTATCACAGGTTTTTTACACCTACTCAAAACCTGACTTGTCCATTCAAGTCAATGGGGGGGTGGATTGTGTGGCTGAGACCACCATGGCCTATCAGCAACCACCCCCCTAATGCTGGGTTATTATCGCTGTAATTCATGCGATAATCCCGCTTTTCGCCGCTATTGCTGGATTTTTCATCGCTGTGGAAATAGCCGTTGCTAATAGGCCCCTAAGTGAGTGTAGCTTATTTAGGTGCACAGATCAGGCATCTTTTACTTCAAAACGGACACAGAATTACAGCCCTCTTGCAAAGTACAACCAGAACTTAGGGCAATAAATCTAATCAGATTCCTTTGTCTAGTTCAATCACAAACACAACCTAGCCCTGTTGTGCCATTGATTTACTTGTAAAACATTAATATCTCAGCTTGACAGTTGCCGATGATTACCCTTGACAGAAATCAATGCGTTAGTTATGTATACTGCTTGTGTCGCAATAGAGAGCTGAACGAAGGTGTAATGAGGGTAATGCAATTCATTCAGCAATGAAAGGCTGTTCGACTTGTTGCCTCAATCAAACATGCGGCTTTGAAAAACAAAAATGGCAATGTTGTTTCCTTGTATGAACGCTAGGGCGTTTAATAACACAATCCTATCAGCTTTATTTTTCAGACGTTAAAAATGTCTTTCTCGTCTTCTGTTTGGGACTTTGACTTCGAAAAATGCCAAATTATCTCTTAATATTATCTCTTAATCACTATATTATTAAAAGCTATTAAATTAGTTAATAAATATTATATCTTAATTATCTCTTAAAGATATATTTGAATCTCTAAATACTATTCATTATTGACCCAGTACAAAAGAAGTTCTTAGATTATATGTGCACGTGTTTGAGGGTGATGGCAGGGCCGTGGAACTGCCAGTAATGAGCACTGGGAGGGAAGGGGGGGGGGGGGGGGGGGGTAGTGAGAATGTTTAACTGTGTGTGCAAAATGGCTGTGTCACCTGCCGGGCATTAACTCTGACCTCACTGCTTTCTGTTGGAGTCTGCCCTCCATCACAAAGCTTTTTTTTATATATATATGTACACTAAGGGGCTTATTTACAAGCCGCTTGCGCCACATTTGCGTCATTTTTAACATGGGAAAAGTGAAGTATGGGTGGTGCAAGGGGCTTGCAAATAAGGCCCTAAAATTTTAAATAGTGCTGGCATACATGGATTTGTGAGCTGGTAAAAGTTCTGTATACCTACTGACGTTGAATCAAATGAGAGTTTGATACCTTGGAGAAACAGAAAGACAAACATTGCAGTGTTGGAGCTGAATGAAGGTCCATACCTGTCATTTATGACTGAGGCACTTCACTATCTTCTATAGAGGTCTCAGCATGCAGGGGTTCTAAAACTAGGTATGTACTTACAGCTGGCACCGTAACACTGCATGGCTCACGCTTTGCCAGCGACACACACTATGTGCACTTAAAAGATGTACCACACGCATCATTGCCACAGTACAATGTTTAGGAGAAAAGATGACTGACTACACTTTGAGATAAAGGGGCTGTGCGAATGGCTGCTAAAACATAGTGGTAACTTTATTAATATGTACACAATCCACTAAGACGATATGATAGCTTAGCCTGTCAGAGAGTAGTGTAGTAGACCTCAAGTATGGCTAAAAAAAGGGGTGTGGCCGTGACCGCCACCGCTGAATCCCCCACACACTGTCAATTGTCACCTAGATGCCCGGATCCAGACTGTGAGCCGCGTTCGCCCCCTTCCACACAAGATACTGCAATATGAGCCCATATGCAGTTCACGAACTATTACACATTGACCTATACCGTAAAGCCTACGCCTCCAAGACAGAATTATAGCCCTTAACTGGGCACATATGACTGTTCTCGATGAAGTAGTTGGTTATATACAGCACCACTTATCTTGTTTTACATGGGCTGCCCCAATCGAGCTGCATGCACGCCCCCATGGCCGATGCCAAATCTTCTAGTTTTGGAATATTCTTGTTTGTTTTTTGTTGTTATTTTAAAATGAATGGGATTCACTGGATGCAGTTATATCTAGTGTGAGAGGGGGATGGGGTAATTAGGGAATGTTTTTCTGTTGTTATTGGAATTACAGACACTGTACATCTGGCACTGTTGCACATGCTCTTAAACACACGCTACTGAATACAATGTACATCAGGTCCAAACAAACCCCCCACGATATAGCTAAGATGATGGAATTATCCTTAATATATTGGCTATAACAATCCGTGGAAAGGGAAAGAAGTGCTCACTTAATTAAACAGACATAACGTTAAAATTGCCTTGCTCCCGGAGACACACCTGGACCCGTGTACCGAGCACCTTTCCACCAGGCAATGGGGAATGTATAGATACTTTTCCTGCTTCAGTTCATACTCCCGGGGCACCTGTATATTGATACATAAAGGGGTGCCAATCATCCCTGCAGCTCAATACTTAGACCCTAACTGCAGACATCAATATGTTCAGGGAACACTAGCAGACCACAAGGTCCTTATAGTCAATATATACGCCCCCAATATTGACGATCCCGAGTTTTTTCGAGAAGTGCACACATGACTCGACAACCTAGAGACTGATCCTCTAATAGTAGGAGGCAACTTTAATATGTTGCACTGTCCACAGACAGACATGACGAGCACACAACCGGCCAGTAAGGTGCATGCCCGAGAAGCACTCAGACATATCAGAGACTCCTATTCACTATTAGACGTCTGGCGCACGCACCACCCACACACCACCGGCTTCACGTTCTACTCCTCCCCACAAGCCATCTGGTCCAGGTTGGACTACTGGTTTGTCTCAACAACTGTACATCAATGGCTCAATAGCATTGCAGTTCTTCCCCGCACGCTATCTGACCACAGCCCAATCCTATTGCAGTTAAAAATTCCAAATAGATGCACTGCAGCCTACAGTTGGAGATTCAAAGGAGAAGCCCTGCTAGATCCAGCATTCCATAATGACTTACTAAACTCCCTCACAGAGTATTTTGAGTTAAGCACTGGTAAGGTTTCCACCCAAGCAGTTCTATGGGAGGCTTTTAAAGTGTACATCCGCGGACTATGCATTTCTAAACATGCGGGAGTATTGCAAGATATCCGCTCCCACTGCAAATAATTGAAAACGCTATATATGAACTTGACTGGGCGACAGTAGGGGAAAATTCACATCGGCATACAAACTTAATATCCTTTTGACAGAATACCGAGACCTGCGGGAAAGAGAGATAAAAAACAAGGATAGGTACACAAGGGCGCGTAGGTATGGGGAGGGGGAACGACCTGCCCGCACACTGGCCCACCTACTTCGCCCCAACAGACAGCAAAACTATGTAGCCAGGCTCTGTTCAGACTCTGGAGACACTATCACCGGTAGCGAAAACATTATGCAGGAATTTAAGACTTACTATCAACTATACCCCCCCACCAGCACTGCATGTAACCCCTTGGAGATCTTCCCTTACCTGGCAGACATAGCCATGGTGTGGCTGTCAAATGGGCAACAGGAGTTTCTTAGTGAGCCCATAACATTTGAAGAAGTAACGCAGGCCATCACGGCCTTGGACGGCTCCAAGACACCTGGTTTGGAAGGATTGACTCGATCCTTGTATAAGGTCTTTAAACAACAACTCGCCCCACAACTCCTCTCTTTATATGGGTCCTTAAGTTCTGGTGAACTCCCACCCACACTCCGCAAGGCGGTCCTCACCATACTATTAAAGCAAGGCAACTCTAGTTAAACACAAGCTAGACAAATACTCACAACACACACTGGCCGACCTCTTCTCTAATGGGCACGTTTTGCAGCTCGCATGTGACAGACATATACACACTGCCTCCTGCATGGACCTTTTTGTCTTCAAGAGGCTACAGAGTTCCCTCAGATCCCTTATACCCACGTACCCGCTCTCGCAGGAGGATTTCACCACCTCTGCCCTTGGTGATTAAAGCATCAGATGGCGGGCACATGACATCTAAAATATGAATGTATGATATTACAATGCATACATTTACAATGCATGCCTTTACAACGCAGTTTTTACATCGCAACATCCTTTACAACGCATTCCATTGCATCGCATGCCACTACATCGCATTTTTAGAAACTACCTTTACAACGCATTCCATTACGTCTCATAATACCTTTACAACGCATACAATTACAACGCATACCATTACATTGCATTTAAGGTAAGTATTGGATAGTATAGGGGTACAAATGACTGTTCTAACTCCAGGGGGTGCAACAGTAGGGTAAGTGTTGGATAGTGTAGGGGTAAAAATTGCTATTCCAACTCCAGGGGGTGCAACAGTAGGGTAACTGTTGGATAGTGTAGGGGTACTATGCATTGTAATGGTATGCGTTGTAATGACATGCGATGTAATGACTGCATTGTAGTGACATGCGTTGTAATGACATGCTTTGTAGTGACATGCAATGTAATGACTGCGTTGTAGTGACATGCATTGTAAAGGATGTTGCGATGTAATGACTGTGTTGTAAATGTAGTGCGATGTAATGACTGCATTGTAAAGGCTGTTTCTCCTAAAATATACCATGCTTGCATGGCCATTAAGCTGGACAGTACCACCACGGTACGGGAGATCTGGGAGCAGGAGCTAGGAGTCCCACTTACTGACCATAAATGGGGTTATTGCTGTGCACGAATAAAGCGCATCTCCATCAGCCACAGGCACACGCTGATAGACTTTGAATATCTACATAGGTACTATCTTACCCCTAAAGACATTGCCAAATTCAACCCTACCAGGCCCAACAATTGCATAAAAGGCCAAGCCCCCAGGGCAGACTTTTCCCACCTAACCGGACCTGCCCAGTAATTGCTAGCTACTGGGAGAATATATATAAACAAAACTCTGACATGACTGGCTGCAAACTGACTCCCAACCCCATGACTGCCCTACTGGTGTACCCCCATGAAGTCCCTCAGGGTATCTGCCGACTGGTCTCCATGGTGTTATTGCTTGGCAAGAGAGAGATATCTTTGAGATGGGGGGGAAGCAGACCACCCTCTGTTAAAGACTGGCTTGAGAGCTTGAGTAGATGTGAGAGCATGGGAGAAGACTAGCCAGCCTGCAGCCCCTTGCTTCCCATCCCAAAGATGTCTTGTCCTGCTTCCGTGAGTACATCCATACCTTAGACAAAGACCCAACAGAGCCATCATAATTTCCTAATGCTCCTCATAGAACCACCATTGTATTGCGTATCTATACTTGCGACCTGAGTGCTTTCACCAGTGCCATGTCCCTTTGGTTTTTAAAATAATCATGTATGTTATTTTATGGTTTTGAATGATCACCGGGCTTTGTGATTAGAAGAGCTATACTATCTGCATTGTGCATTACCAGAAGTGACTGTATTTTGTATTCAAAACGTAATGAAGACCTTTAAAAAAAAAACTATTTGAGGCCTGATTATTATTAGGTCACAAACCTATCAAACCTATATATGCTCTTTGGTAACCATGACAATTTCCTGAAAGAAATAAGAAAAAGGCAAGATTCTTATTTGTGAAAGGCAAAAAGACAAAGAGAATCTGTAACGGTGACTGGTACTCTTATTCAAAGTTTTCTGTCCATTTGTGGACTTTTCTGGACATCGTTGAGAAAAAGCAGGTGCTCCTATTTTTTGTCACAACCAAAACCTACACAACTTTAACCTCATTGTATTTTTACTCATTACCAGCAGAGAGCTCAGGTGTCCTACAGACCCTCACATAAATGTCAAAGACCAATTTATCAAAGATCCTAGAGCAATAAGCCAGCTTAACCTTTGATCAATATCCACATTCCACACCTCAATTTGAGAAAGGATTTGCCAATTTCAAATATAGATGGAGAAAAGTACAGCATTATTTGAAAAAATAATACATGCACATGGCCTGGGATTTACATTAAAATTTCCAATGATGCCCTCAAAGAGAGTTCCTCAAAACTCCTAGATATTACGACAAAACTTTGCTACACTAGAACAGTGGAAATGCGACCCTAATACCACTTTTAACAGATTTTCTAATGTTCAATGTTTTGTGATCTCAGTAGACACGCATGAACCCTCATTATAAAGGTTTTCTCATTGTACCCTGTCATGCCGTCCCTGCCTCCCAGATATTTGAGAATTTCCACCATTTATTGGTGTTCTGATGGCTCTTCTCTTCTCCTCTGACTTACGGGCAGAAAAGAGGAACAAATGTTACCTTATCCCTCCTCTTTTTCCTAGGTGTATGTCCATATTTAATAGATTGGGGGCCAGAAGCTCTTGCAGTTGCACTAAGATTATTGTAAATTATGAGAAAATATGCTGTCCTTTGCCCGTTCCAGTTCCCTTACCCATGGTCCCAGCTTCCATTTGAAAGAATATATAACACCAAAAGAGATCTTTGACATTTTTTAATTACAACGCTCACACGTGTCATCATCTCCCTCACATTTTATGTGCTCCATCCCTTTAATTGCTCAGGAAAAAAAATCTTGAAATGAGGGCGAAATGTAAGTGTCAAGTGGAGAACAACTTTTCCCAAAATAAATCAATCATTAATCAATCAAGCTTTTTATATGGTGCGACTTGTCACCCAAGAGGGTATCCAGGCACTGTGCTGCAGGTCTTAGTCGAAGAGCCAGGTCGAGTCCCTTCCTGAATTGGGTCAGTGAGGGTGAAGTGCAGAGTTGGAGGGAGACAGTGTTCGAGGCTTTTTCGGTTAGATGGGAGAAGGAGAGCCTCCCAGAGTGGCAGATTTGTGGTATCTGTGCTAGGGCGATGAGACCAGAGCAGAGGTTCCTGGGAGGTCGGTGGAAATTAAGGTGGTGGTTTATGTAGAAGGGTCCTTGGTCATGGAGGGCTTTGTAGGCATGGGTAAGAAGCATGAGTTAGCATCTCTTCTGGGTGGAGAGCCATTGGAAGTCCTTCAGGTGCTGGATGTTGTGGGTCCTACTAGGTAGGTTGAGGATCAGTATGGCTGCTGCGTTCTGGATAGTCTGGAGTCTTTTCACGTGTACGGTGGTGGTGCCTGCATAGAGTGCATGGTGGTAGTCCAGTTGGCTGGCGATGAGGGCATGCATCACCGTTTTCCTGGTCCTGAACGGTGCCACTTGAATACTTTGCAAAGCATACAGAGAATGTGGAAACAGGCTAGGGGAGACAGCAGTGACTTGACATTTCATGGAGAGTTTGCTGTCCAGGATGCCGAGGTTGCAGATGTGGTCTTCCGGAGCGGGGCTGGGTCTGCGTTCCGATGACCAACCCTGGCCATTCCAGGGTGCGGTGTTTGCCGAAGATGAGGACTTCGGTTTTGTCTGGATTGAATTTAAGGCAGTTGTTCTTCATCCAGGCTGCAATGTTCTTCATCCAGCTATGGAAGTTGGTCTTTACCGAGGTGGGGTTCGCTGAGAGCAAGAGGACGTGATAGATATCATCTGCATAGGAGGTGATGTTGACGTTGTCGGATATGATGATGTCTGAGAGTTGTGTCATGTAGATGTGTAATAGTGTTTGGCTTAGTGATGATACTTGAGGGATGCCGCAGATGGTGTGCTTGGATTGTGAGGTGAATGGTGGCAGATGGGTTCTCTGGGTGCAACCTGTCAGAAAGGATAGCATCCATTTTAGCTCATAATCTGCAATTCCAATCTGGCTGTGTGTGGTGGGAGACGGTGTTGAAGGCTGCTGAGAGGTCGGGCAGGATCAAGGCGGCTGATTCTCCTCTGTGGAGCAGGATGCGGATGTAGTCGGTTGCAGCGATGAGGGCTGTCTCTGTGCTGTGATTGGCTCTGAAACCTGACTGAGAGGGGTCCAGCAGATTTCTTCTTTCCAGGTGTTTGGTGAGTTGGAGGTTTGTGGCCTTCGCGAGGACTTTGGAAGGAAATGGGAACAGTCAGATGGGAGGGTAGTTCTGAAGCTCGCTGGGGTCTGCCAAGGGTTTCTTGAGGAGGGGGTCTAACGTCTGCGTGTTTCCAGGCATCAGGAAAGGTGGCTGTGGTGATGGAGGCATTGAGGATGGTGATGAGCTGGTGGCTGATCTCATCTCTAAGGTTAAAAAGTCAGTGGGGGCATGGGTCGGTAGGTGCTCCAGAGTGGATGGATTTCAGTAGAGTAGTTGTGTTCAGTGTGCTGAGTTGTTCCCATGTGGCGAGTGGGTGGTCGGTGGTAGTGGTCGTCAGAATGTTGAGGAGGTCGGTAGGTTGGGGATCATATTTTTTGTAGATGGTTACTATGTTGTTGGTCATGTAGTCGGTGAGGGCATCGCAGAGTTGCTGTGAGGAGGGGATCGAGATCTCGGTGGTTGACTGGCAGGTGAACTCTCTGATGATGGTGACGAGTTCCTTGGTTTGGTTGATGCTGGTCTCTATCTAGCGAGTCAGGGCATTTTTTTTCGTGCCTTTGAACTGGCGGTGGTAGATGTTGAGGGCGACTTGAAGGTGGCTCGGTCAGTGTGGTTCCTGCTGATGTGCAATTTTCTCTCCAGTTTGTTGCATCAGCGCTTTGATGTGCTAAGCTGTAGGATGTACCAATTGGCTCATTTGGTGGGTCTGTAAGTTTTGGCTGTTCTAGAGGGGGTGACTCAGTTGGTGCCACTGGTGATCCAGGCATTGAAGTTCTCTACTGCTTGGTTCAAGTTGGTGATGGCGTTGGGCTGAGTGATTTGGAGAGTGTTGATCCACTGGTGCTGAGTTACCTTGGCCCAGCTGTGGAGAGGGGCAGTGTGGCAGTTGGGAGTGTTACAGGGGGGGTGCAGAGAGATTGAAGTGTACGATGGAGTGGTCCGACCGGGTGGGTTCTGTGGTGTGGCTGTATCTGATTCTGTTGCTGGATGTGAAGATGGGGTCCAGCGTATGTCCTTCTTTGTGCATGGGGTCTGTGACAAGTTGTTTGTGGCCGATGTTGTCTGGTTTTTCCAGTAGGTCAAAGGAGTTGGTCTTAGTGGGGTCATCCAAGTGGAAGTTGAGGTTTCCCAGTATAACGTAGTGTTTGGATTCTATGGCAAGTGGGGTGCTGAATTTGGCGATGGCGTCGCTGAGGCTGGTTCATGGTCTTGGCGGTCTGTAAGCAAGGGT
The DNA here is from genome assembly GCF_964204655.1 of Triturus cristatus. Classification (NCBI taxonomy): domain Eukaryota; kingdom Metazoa; phylum Chordata; class Amphibia; order Caudata; family Salamandridae; genus Triturus; species Triturus cristatus. The sequence continues at coordinate 258,587,043 of NC_140586.1, forward strand.
ACCTTTGATGGTGTTTTTGTCGTCGGTGCAGAGTTGGAAGTTCATATGTTCCATAATTGGCGTGGTCTCATAACTGGTGATGGTGCAGGTGATCTATTCCTTGTGTATGATGGCAGTGTCACCTCTGTGTCTGTTGGTGCAGTCACTGTTTCATCTTGGAGCCGATGGGTGTTGCAGTGTCGATGTTAGGGGCCGATGCATGGGTGATCCAGGTCTCTGTAATGAAGGACACAATGGGGAGGAGGGAAAAGATAGTGTCTCAGACTTCTGTGGCGTGTTTGCAGAGCAATCTAGTGTTGAGCAGGAGGCAGCTGAGTCGTTCTAGGGAGGTCTCAGTCAACAGAGCTGGCATGGTTGGGGTTGCCACGGTGGTGGCCAGTGCTGGGGTGGAGGTGAACCGGCAGCAAAAGCAGGTGAAAGGTCCCTCTGTGGAGCGAAGCAGTGCCAGGCAGCAGTTGTTGTTGTGTCCGGGGTCCAGGGCACAGAGATCTGCGGTGGAGTATCTGTAGGAATGCAGAGGGACAAGGTTCCTGATGCTGGGTGCGGGCCAGGTGCTGACACTCGCAGACAGGCTTTCCTTTGGTGCGGCCGTGTAGCAGCCTCCATAAGTAGTCCTGGGAGGTGGGAGGTGCAGGCAGGGAGACAGGAGGGTGGCATGTGCGAAATGGAATGAGCAGGAAAAACAGCAGGAGCAGGCAATGGGGGCAACAGAGGGGCTTAGGTGAAAACAAGCACTGAGGAGACATAGCAAAAGGGGCACAATAATAAAACAGGGAGCAGACTAAGTAATATAAAATTACAAAAAGCAAAAGGTAAAACAGGAAGCAGACTAACTAAAATAAAATTACAAGTACAAGTGAGTCTGGCAGATGGCAGGATTAAACCGGTGGCCTCACGGCAGGGCAAAAGGCTGCAGTCACAAGGAGCTGGGCAGCGGTAGTGGGGGAGCGGCGCACGATTAGGAGGTCAGAGGCTACACACTGGAGGCCACTGAGAAGCCTCCATAAGTAGTCGTGGGAGGGGCTGGCAGGGAGGCAGGAGGACGTCATACAGGAAATGGGATTTCCTAAGATAAATGATCTCAAAATGTCCATAGACACATCTCAAAATATGCACCAGCTGCAATCTTGCAAGTAACAGGGGGAGCAGCATTATGGATCCTAGAGTGCTACCCTAACTGTGAGCAGGCATCCAATCTAGAAAAAAAAGGCTCCTGTTCGAGCTTATCAGGTGGATTTAATGCTGCTGGCAGAAAGAAAGGACATGTTGCAACAGCAGAGCATACCTTTAAGGTAATTGGTTGGTGAAGTGGTTACTCTATCCAGTCATGGTTGGAGCAACAGAGGGCAGTGGATGGAGGAGACCAGGCAAACAAAAATCTCTTAAAGGTCCTATGTTATGAGTGGCAATCAATCTTGGGTCTTGTGGGGGCACAAGGGAGCTAAAAACAGCAGCACAAGAGCTGGCAAATCATAAAAGAGCCCAGAGTGGTGTTGGAGAAATGACAAAGGTTTAGCAGAGGTACAGTAAAGTGAAAGCCACCCAGACTAGGAGAGCAAAATGTTGGCCAGGGTCAACAGAAGAACGATTTTTAGAAACTTTTGGTCCAGATGTTAAGAGTGACATGCTTCCCAGTGCTGCACTTTGCACACATTTTTTGGAAGCACGGGATGTAAAGGAGGAATATAAAAAGAGACAAAGAATACCAAATCAGTCCAATATCACCAGGACTCATGCAGACACAGTCCCACACTACATGTAAATCAGAGACTTAGTTCAGTGCAGGTGAGTGTTGTCAGTTGGTCTATTTAGACTATGAGCCCTTGACAATTCTTAGCGGCTTGTACCAGCATAGTTACCTCCTCTTGTCGAGGGAGATTCTGGAAGCATTGGAGAAGGAAACTAAATGGACATTAGCAATGGTCACTGGCTACAAGCCAGGGAACCATGCAGAAGAATAGACACAAGATCAGCACTGAGATTGAGGCACTACAGCATTGTAGTCCTCCATTGCAGTCTATAACGGTTGATAAAGTCTCTCTTTCATAGTTGTAGGCTCCAGACGCAGGGGAGGTCTTATAACAAGGAAGTGGCCCTTTAACAGCCATTAGAACATTGGAATGTTGGAAGCTCCATTGAAAACAATGGAGTGCCCTGGGCTTATAATGGCTGGTATAAGCCCGGAGCTCCAACATTTCAATGCTTCTTTGTGGCAGCGAACAAAGGCTTTAGAGAGCCTGAGGGGATTTCAATCCCCTCGCGCTCCCTGAAGCCTTTGTTTAATTTGTTAGAACATTCTGCCCTCTAGTGGCAGAATGTTCTAATAGCCTTATAGCCCTTCGTAGCAGGGCTATACCGGCTATTTAAGTCCCGCTGCCTTGTTAAAGTCCCTCGCCTTCGTCTCGGGCCTTTAACGCTGCAGCGGGCCTTTAATAGCCGGTATAGCCTGCTACGGCGGGCTATAAGGCTATATTATTGTTGAGGTAAAAGGACTGTAATGCTTTTAGAAGATTCCACTCACTGAGGGTAGAATGTTTTAAAATAAGCACAGAGAAAGACAAGCATTGGAATGTTGGGACAAATGCTCTTACTACGCATATTGGCCCAGGTCCACTTCATGGTCTTGAAAGGAGTTCTAAGCCTAGTAAAGTTTTAATGTGGATAATTTTGCATACCGTGGAGTCAGGATTAGGATTAAATAAATGAACCTAGGCGGACCTCTTTAGCCCTCGTTCCCTGAATGTAGGACAAAAAACTGGACATTATTAGAGAGTGCTACTTTATTGCAGACAAAAAGAAAGACTGTTGTTGTTGTCTTTTTTTTGGTCTTTGACATTCTACCCTATGAAGAATCATGAAATAGTCGGAAAAGATCGAGTAATTCTCCATTAGAATTCTGTATCCTTCTTAAAATCACCTAAGGTAGGGATCTCTTCACAATGAAAGCTGTGCATATTTTCTTCCTCACCAATATCAGATAAAAAATAATGATTTTGATAGATGACTGTTAGGGGTGGGTGAAATAACATTTTATCTACAAAGTATACAAGTGTTGCAAAGGTTGTGAACGTTGCAAAACTTTGCCACCAGGTAAAAATTGTTAATGAGTGTTCATGAACAATGTTTTTGCAGATTAATTTTGCAGCAGAAAATGTATTTTGCATAACAATCCTCCATTGAATTTGGTATGTGCAGTTTTTGGGCAACACCTACTTTTGCAGGATTTTTATCCTTTGGTGTTTTCAAAAATTTCACAGCCTTAATAAATTGTGTGAAACTTGTGAAATTTTTGAAGAAACTTCAAGGGGATTACAGGGAAAAACTTAACACACAACAATGTATTATTCACTTTAAATATGAGGATGCGGCATACAAATGTAATATTAGATGATCAAAGATGTAGCATTGGTGGCATATGGAGTAAAGGGGTAAAAAGCCTGAACAGTGATGTATATAAGTGGGATGGATAAACCAGTTGGGGAGCAAAAGGGGAAATTAGTTCACAGAAAATTAAACATTTAATAAAAGTAACACATCAAGTAAAAGGGGGCTAGTTAACGAAATATGGCAATATTCCTTTTAGTGGCCGCAGCTAAGGAAGTTGCATGCTACTCTCGAGTTCCTTATTTGCATGCCTGATTGAATCACATGATTTATTAACAGGCTACAGGAAAAATCCTAAACATGCTGCCGACCATGTCATTCTATTTATGAAAATCCTAACATGATTATCTACTACATATTTGTGATATAATGCAAAGTGAGCAGTAATAAACCACGTATACAAACATTGTTGCTCTAAAACTATACCAATGAATGCTTCAAGTACTATGTTACCTATCAGAGAATGGCATGTTATATCTCAAGCAACCAGTGGCGGCTCCTTCGTAATGGCGCCCCACTGGTCAGTCAGTCAGTGGTTTTTTTTTTTATGGAGTTTTATATAGCGCAAACTTGGCCCGAAGGTATCGGGTATCAGAGCGCTTTACACAGCACCAGTTGCGTTACATGAGGACACATATATTTTTGTTAGGCACGGGGACATTAAGTGATTTGCCCAGAATCACAGGATGTTCAGCGTCATTGCCGAGACTCGAACCCGGTTCCCCAGATTCGATGTCGACCGCCCTAGCCGTTAGGCCAAATAAAATGACTGCTGACTGATTGAGCCGATGCCAGCAGTCTAGGGAGGGGCGGGCCTCGCATAGCAGAGAGGAGTGGTAGGCACATTACTTAGGCCGGCCAACCAGAAATGCACACTTAGGTTTCTCCAACCCAGCTGTGTTGCACAGCCATGTTGGAGAAATGCCACAGGCTCCCAGGCACTGTCTGAGCAGCAAACCATGCTGCTCAGACCAATCCTGGTGCCGGGATTGGGTGGGGAGCCTGTAGCCCAGTGCATGCTGAGAGGAGAGCCGGCAAACAAAAATCTCGGAGGTGGACCGAGGCAGCTGTCATCAGGTACGTTTAAAAAAATATATTTCCCTGACCCCCGCCCCCCACACTTTAATATTTCAGCAGCTGCCAAAGCAATCAATTTAAGTGTTTTGTTTTGTGAACGCAATGTAGACATGTGAGAACAATAACAGCATGGCTTTCTACGAAATTCATATATAGGGACAGTTTGTATGGTATACACGTAAACGGAGGGGTACTATACGAAACATGCAGTGCTCATTTATTGCACGTAAGGATGGACATTTACCAGGCTCTGTCATCCTTCCAGCCTGCCGTGCTTGTTTTTGGGAGACCACCTAAAGTGCAACAGCAGTGGAAGAAGTGGGTGTCTGAGTGTTCTGGCAATACGAGTGCCATAGTGGTGATAAACTCATGTTCATGTGATATACTATAATATAAGTCAAGTTGCAAAAAGTAGCCTCAAATTGTTCACCAATGTTTTGTGAATGGACTAGTATTCCATTATTTATTATGGGGTTTTATTTTGAAGCCTACCTCGATAATCTTTTAATGGGAGGTTGTTGCAGTACCAGTTGTTGGCCTTATATGGTTCTCAACTTACTCCAGCTCTGACCTCCTTCCATAGCCCGGCCGGAGCTGACAGAATCCTCATCAGAGAAGGGGTGTGGGAGATAGGGTACAGGAATTAAGGAGGTTGGAACCTAAAACGATCATTAGATATAGCACACTCCATCCCACGGGTCTAAATCTTGACGGGGAACTAGCTGTACATTTGGGATAAATTGATGAAATAGGATTTAAAACCCAGATTGATTTTCTTAAAACAGAGGCCTCAGGAGATATTTAGTATAAATAAAAAGTGTTTTAACTAAGTAATCTTATAACCATGGAGATAGTATGGTTTTTTATTTAGTTTGTTTGAATTTTTGCAGATATCACAGAAGCTGCATGAAAGAAGATTGGATGCAAAGGGGCTTAACTTTATCTAAACCCAAACAGGTTGGACTAAGAAATCTGTCACACTAGGTGGTGGCAAGTTGGTTTGGAATAATGTTCATATCTAATATTATAACTGTTTAGATCTTAAGCCACTTGTTACAATCACTATGCCTACTAAGGCAGAATACAATGTAATGTGATAACATTTGCTGTTAATATTTAACATAAGAATGAAAGAGTCAGATCATTACAAAAGCTCACTTGGGCAGAATTGTGCATAAGAAAAATGAGAATCATGCTAAATTTCAGTATCAAAAATGCAAAAAAATGCAATCGATGAATTAAATCTTTGTTCGGTTTGCTACACACAAAGTCAAGAACATTAGATGCGAACACGCAGTGGTATAACCAAAATTTAAATTTGCTAATTGTGACAGAAAAATGTTTTGCACCAATGATATAGAATGTAAACAGAAATGTTATTTCACTTGGACGATAGGTTTTGTGATGAATTTAAGAGATAAAGCTACTCCGTGCAGCCATAAGTGAAAGTCTGTTTTTGATATCTGTTGAAGCACAATGAGCGGGTGTGATGTGATAAATTACAGAAAGTGAAGTTAAATTTTGACCCGTGATCAGGGAGCCTTGGGCTCCAAAACGTGTTGGGCAGCGTTGTTGCACAAATAAAGAAACACGCTTCGTAAAGTTTGAAGCCATTATGTGTTGTTTTTGAGTTTTGGTTTATGGACCAAATCCGAAGATTCCCGCGAAAGTTATATATATATATATTCACTGAAAAAACCATAGGTTTCACACACGTTATAGTTAGGATTTAGCATTTAAAAAACCTTGCAAATTCAGTGAAAAAACCATAGGTTTCACACACGTTATAGTTAGCTGGACATTTCACTCATAAAAAACCATTGAAATTCCCCCGTTATAGTTAGTTAAGCTAACTATAACTCGCGCACCCGCAATCCACTGCTGATGACGTAACATATTACATCACTCATGACATGGTCAGTGACATCACTCATGACATCACTGATGACATCTCAAATGACATCACTGATGACATCATCCTTGTGACAGAGTGGTAGACCTCCTCTCACCCTAATATAACCTTTGATACAAACATTCAAAAATAGAGACTGAAATTTTCAAAAAAATGGACATACCAATATCAGTTACACCAACCTATTCAGTAATACTAAGATCCACATACACATCCACTCATTCACCAACAGTCCTGTACAGTCACTCATACATGTACTCACTCATCATATGTACTCATACACCTATACATCATGTTACACATTGTCACTCATCCATAGAGTTACTCACATACATAGTCACTCATGCTAATAAAGAGTCAAACATCCATTTACTTGCATATTCAGTTATACACACACCTCATCACGTACTTCTACAGAAACTTACACATACTTACTCTTTTAAATAATTACTAATAAAAACACATAATTATTCATACAGGAACTGTTTCAATCTCTCACTCTCACACATACTCACTTATATACACAAATAGTCAAATATACTAGTTTAAAACATATGTATTTACTCAAAAAGACACTATTGAGACAGTCATTCACTCACTAACACACCCATACACACACTCATCCAACCATACAGTCATGCACACATGCTGTCTTCAACACATACAACCAGAGAGTCAATCATACATGCACCTATGCACTACGTAATACCCCCTACCGAACCATGCAGACACTCAGACTGATACTCAAAAAACAACCTAAAATCCAATATAAACACCCATGTAGCTACTCACCATCCCAAGCAGACACTTATACACAAAGTGAGAGACTGATACAGATAATTACATATTTAAACATTACTCACTAAGCCATGTATTTTCAAAAACAAATCATCCTTTTAGACACTTATATACCCATTTATTTTTCCATCGACCTTGAGATATACATATATTAAACATAATTAATTTTCAGAAAAATACACATTCACTGGATGATGTCATCAGTGATGTCATTTGAGATGTCATCAGTGATGTAATGAGTGATGTCACTGACCATGTCATGAGTGATGTAATATGTTACGTCATCAGCAGTGGATTGCGGGTGCGCGAGTTATAGTTAGCTTAACTAACTATAACGGGGGAATTTCAATGGTTTTTTATGAGTGAAATGTCCAGCTAACTATAACGTGTGTGAAACCTATGGTTTTTTCACTGAATTTGCAAGGTTTTTTAAATGCTAAATCCTAACTATAACGTGTGTGAAACCTATGGTTTTTTCAGTGAATTTGCAAGGTTTTTTAAATGCTAATTCCTAACTATAACGTGTGTGAAACTCATGGTTTTTTCAGTGAATTTGTATGGTTTTTTAAATGCTAATTCTTACCTATAACATGTGTGATTCCCATGGTTTTTTCATTGATTTTTTATGGGTTTTTTTTACAAATTCTTATATTAAACGTGTTTTTTTTTTTTATTTGCAAGTGTTTTTTTTTTGTTTTTTTACTTTATATTCTCTTAAAACACTATGCTTAATTTTAAAAAATTCTGCAATATATTAATTTTTCACATTTTTGTTTTCAAACAGGTAAGATATATTAGTATAACATAGAGATTCTTTTTTTTTTTTTTTATTTTTTTTTTTTTAATACACGTACGGTAAGCTTACGGTAAGCGTACGGTTTGCGTAATGTTCGTAATTTTTCTACTCTTTTTGCGTATGGTTACGCAATTCACGTAGCCGTGCGTACTGCCTATGTGGCGCGTAAGCATGTACGCTACACGCGCACGTTACGCGGAAGTGATTGGGCGTGCCCGTTATGCGCATGCGCGCGAGCGTGTGTCTTTTTTACGCGCATGCATACTTTTACCGTAAGCGCTCCGTAAGCGCTCCGTAAGCGCACCGTAAGCGTAACGTACGCGCACGGTGTGTCATGTGATCAAGAAACAAAACTTTTGATTGGTTCAAAGTAGTTTCAGTTCTAGAACTCTCCTACACCACACCCATTCCCCTCATTTCTGCTTGTGATCCCTTAGGAGAAGGAGCTGACTTGTCTTTGGGATACGATGGCAGACCAGCACTCTTCTGCTGAGAGTGAGGCTAGCAGCACCACCATCAGGCAGAGAAAGAGGAAACAGAAGAGCTCTTTTATATGGGAGTATTTTACTTTTCCTGAGGGCGAGAAAAAAGTCAATGCTGCCTTGGTGACTTGCAAGCTGTGCCAGCGTGTACTTTCGAGAGGTAATCCCAACAAGAAGTATTCCTTCGGGAATCACACTATGTTGAGACACCTTGAGGATGTACATCCTAGGACACATGCACGACATACTAGAGGCAAGCCTTCAGTAAGTCGAGCAAGCACATCCACAGCAGCTCAGCCGAGTCCTTCTTCGGAAGCTCAGCAGAGCCCTTCATCTGTGGGGGCAGATTCACCTCTTTCTGGTCCTGAGGAAACTAACCATCGGTTTGCGAGGGTTACTATGCGGTGTTCATTTTGCCATGGTCTAATTGTTCATAGGGAGACCAGTCTTCCCCTCATTAACAACAAAATAGACCAGCACATTTGTCCTACCAGCTAATGTTCCCATTCTTCCTTTCCTCTGTCCCTGCATGAACACAACGGCTCTTTTAAGAGCCAACCTTACCTCTCAACTTTTTTTAATTTTTTCTTAAAAACTTTTTTTTTTTTTTTTTACCGGACGCGTATTTTTTTTTTTTTTTTTTTAAATACTAAAAAACAATTATCACATTACAAGGTCCTTGAGGGTTAATAACTAAATACTGATAATCTGTTTGAGGAGAAGTGGAAGAAAGGGACCATCTAATTTATGACTTACCTGACCCACCCAAAAATGTAATTATAAATTTAAATTTAATTGAAATTGCTTATAAAAATGGCTTTATTTTTCGAAAATTTTCTTTCTCAATCTGGAAAAAAAGAAAAAAATATTAATATTTAATAAAACATTTTATAATACAGTACACGTATTTACATATTTTCCAAAAAACAATTTTTTGCCTTTTTTTTGCTGTTTTCAGAATATATTGCATTTCACTATAAATCGTGAAAGCAATTGCATTCATCACTTAACAGCGGGCAAAAAAAATTAACAATCTCAAAGATTGTTTTAAAAAAGCCCAGAATCTCTTCTCACTAAAACATAACGTTATAGAAATGCAAAATATTCAAAAAAAATGTCATCTAATAACAATAACTTTTTCTTTAAAATACCGTCTGACAATTTTGTTACAGAAGCATAATCACAAAAATAATATATCTCAAATAACTCCACAATACATCTGGTTACCATTCCTTTAGGCCAAATGGTAATTTTAAAATTCTTTTTTGATGAAATTTCCAATGGTAATCCAATAAAATTCCAAAATTTAAATTGGACAGATGTTACCGATTCTCTCTAAAATTTTGGTTACCGAAAGATTAATTAGGAATTAAATAAGTCCACAATACAATTGATTACCTTTCCTTTAGGCCAAATGGTATTTTTAAAAATCTTTTTTGATGAAATTTCCAATGGTAATCCAATAAAATTCCAAAATTTAAATTGTACAGATTTTACCGATTCTCTCTAAAATTTTTGGTTTCCGAAAGATTAATTAGGAATTAAATAAGTCCACAATACAATTGGTTACCTTTCCTTTAGGCCAAATAGTAATTTGAAAAATCTTTTTATTTGTAAATTCCAATGGTAATCCAATAAAATGGTAAAATTGTTTTGTACAGATCTTGCCAAGTCTCTCTAAAATTTAGGTTTCAGGAAGATTAGATAGGAATTTGCTAAATCAAAAGGCAAACGTTGCTTGAAAACCAATTGGGAATCATTACACAGTGTCCAGCCTTTTTTACATTTTAGATAAACTGTGTAATGACCAGAAGTTACAATAGGTCCATCATGGACAATTATTGCAACTGTTACAAAAGTTTTTCCTGAAATTGATAATTGCTGTCCTATAAACTTCTTTATTAAAGTATCCAATTTTGAACCATCAGCTTTACATCGTTGCATCATTAAAATTACATACTGTCCGTATTCCTTTAAAATTAACGTTGAAAACATGTCAGATTTACACTCACCGCATTCCATGCTATGATTAGCATCTTTAACTAATTTAGCAAAAGTGACTGTTTTACTGTCTGCCAATGTTAAATAAATAAACCTTTCAGAATCAACATTAGAGCCACATGTATTGAAACAGTTTTAACAACTATGTTCCCATTTATAAGAGACACCAAACATATTTTCAATTGGCACCCCTTCTTCTTCCAGTACCTGAAAAAAATACATCAAGAATTCCTGTGCGTCTTGCTGTACATTTTGAGAAAACTGTGTACGTCCTGAACATACATCTAAAAGTTTTCTAATTTCAGTAGCACTTTCTATTTTAGTTTTATCATTACTCAGCTTTTGAAAAAGGAGACTCAACTCAGAACAGAATCTTTTTGTCTGATTTACTATTATCTGCTCTTGCAAACTTTCCAGATAAAATGCAACATTCAGCACTACATTAGCGTAGCAGTTGACACCAGAGCTATTTTCAAAATGACAACCTACAACCTCTTCAACATTTTCCTTTTTCTTTTTGCTTGCAATTTCTTCACTCCTCTTTTTTTTCCTCCTCTCACATCCTCATTACAGATATTCTCAATTCTCCTTTTTCGAGAAACTACACGTTTCTCCAACACAGGATACTGACCTAAATGAGGAGCATAGGTTCTTCTTAATCTATTATACTCCTTTACACAGTTTGTATCAGCACTAACTTTTGAATCATCAAAGTCTATCATGAATAAACCAGATAATGTTTTCACTCGTGACAAAGCTACATAAGCCATACCTTCTTTGAACACAGTTGAACCAATGTTTACAAATGCACAATCTACAGTCAATCCTTGAGACTTGTGAATAGTTACAGCATATGCTAGAGAAAACGGAAACTGTTTCCTTTGTACATATAAGCCTTTCACAAGCATGAAACGAACTGTACAACGACAAATGTCTATAACTTCTTCTATCTGATCAAATTTTATTTTTAAACATTCAATTCCATCTTTTTTCTGATAATTAATAAAACCCACAACTCTTCCCATAGCTCCATTTACTAAGCCTTTTTCAACATCCAAATTTCTCCATAAAAATACTCTACAGTTCATGCAAACATATAGATTTTTTCTAATCCAGCAGTTTTGGAAATGTTCTTCTCTAGTGAATCCAATTTATTTTTCAGTTTGCCTGTTAATGTGATAGTAATTCTTCCATCCTGAATTTTGTCAACTGCTTCCAATTTCCTAATCTCTTCCGTTTCCAATTTCAAAAGCTCCTCATTGAATATTGAGCATTCACGTAGAGTTGGCATTAAGCAGATGACACTTTTCTTTTCTGCAATGTTCTTGTATATCTTCTCTGCAACTATTTCTTCCTTTGGAAATAAATTATGTAGCAACCGACTCTGTAATGCTTTTGTGCCAGCTTCAGTGAGTAGTCCAATTCTGATATCTTTCAGAATACTTCCATATTCTTCATCGTTTGCTTGCCTCATATTAGTAGTAAGTTCCTTGTACTCAAAGAAGGACCAAATATTTGCATTACCAATGCTTCCCAATGACTTCTTTGTGTCTTCATGTGTCACAGTATTAAACACTGGTTGTCCTTTAACTGGAGTAAGCTGTAGAAGATCCCCAAAAACTATGACATGTTTTCCACCAAATAACACGTCATAGTCTGTCCTTAGAATTTGCTGCATTCTTAAATGCACAAAGGCAAGCATTAAGTTTGATACCATGCTCACCTCATCAATAATGAGAACTTGCATCTTCTTCAATACTCTTGAAACTTCCAAGCATGCTTCTCCAGTTAGCTTGTGGTATTGTATTTTGTTCTCATGCTCCACTGGTAACATTAGCAAACGATGTAAGGTGATTCCTTTTATGTTATATGCTGCTAACCCAGTTGGAGCAGTAACCACACAAGACAAAGTTGAATCCGTTTTTTGCTGTAGGTAGCTTCTGATGACTTTTATTAAGAAACTTTTTCCAGTTCCAGTTTGTCCGCTTACATACATCCTGATTGGATGAAATGATGTGCATGAGCACGCTTTTTTTCATGTAGTAATCCGTGATCAATTTTGTTTCTGATCTCTTCATAAATTTGTTGCTGCTCTTCATTCAGTTGTCTTTCAAAATTTGGTAAGTCTATAAATTCTTCTTGAGCTTGATTCATAGCCGTTTCCACTTCATTCATGGCTATTGCAGCTTCATTTTCAACGATTGGTTGTCCTAGGGGATCTTGACTGAGTGTTCCTGAACTTTGGCTGTCTTGAGAACTGTCTCTAGCTACTTCAGCTGCAATTGTAGTTTCCTGTTCAATTTCTTCATTTAACATTTGCACATAATTTGTGAAAGTACTGCATTCTATGCTGTCTTTGCAAGCATTAAAGGAATCTTCATAGCTTTGAAATTCTCCCAGTAGTTCATCCTCTGTACGCCATGGTTTAAACAGCTGTAAAAGAGCCAAGTAGTAAAATTCCTTTTTGTCAGTAGTGTCGCAACTCAGCTTCCTGTGATTTATCAAACTTCCTTTTGTTTGCTTCACCAAACATCCTTCCTCACCAATGACTTTATATTTTCCATTGTTGATGTCTTCTGTGGCTTTCCGTGAATAAATGTAGTTCTGCAGCACTTCATAGAGACACATGTTCTCAAGATGAAGACTTCTCTTGGGATAATATATGTCCAACATGTTTGATTTCAAAATATCTGTACTTTCTGGGTCATTCTCGGCCAAATATTCAATTTCTCCAACAGATTTCAGTACCCGATTTCTCATTGCTGCAAGGCCTAAACTTGCCCAAATTATTCTTCTTGATTTCGAGTAGAGACTTGCAGAAGATAACCTATTTGAACATTCGTAGGATCCAATTTCTCGATGCGATAACATCTTTAAACTGAAACTGTACAGCTTCTTACTGACAGTCTTCTCGTGAGAAATCTCTTCCCACATTTCTTTCAATTCATTTTTTTCTGATTTAGTATAATGTAAGACGTTACATATCGAGCAACAGCAATGGAATTGTCAGCTACATACTGTATATCCATGTTAGCATTCCACATGGATAAAATTACTGGGTTGTAGTCATTTATATTTTTTGATTCTTCTTTTCTTTTAAGGTTGTAGGTATTCTTAGGTGATTTTCTTGTAATAGTATGTCTCACAGATGACATAAAACTGTTTTTCTCTTCCATTTGAAAGAACAGGTCTAGGAAATCCAAATCGACATTTAGTGTAGTATTTATCTCTGCTCTTGTATTTCCGTCGACAGTATTTTCCACACCGATGACTTTGGAAACGTAAAACTTGCTCCTTTAACTTTTTCTCTTCTGTGCTTTTTGGTATAGCACATGTTGCATATTCTTCAATGAAAGATAACACTGCTTCATCAGTATCTGTTCCAAACTTTGGGGCATCCTTGATCCACAACAGCATATGAATATGAGGAGCACCTCTTGCCTGGTACTCTTTTCTCCAAAAGAAATCCACTACTTCTCCAAGAGGTGGATTTTTTTTATTGCAGATGAAGGACATCATAGCCTCAAATCTATGATTGAAATATCTGCAAACATTAACCGGATCCAATGAGCACAGTTCTCCTGCTGTCTTGTATTCGATGTTTTTAATGTTTGAATTTGCCTCTCGTAGAAAATCCAGTAAATCATCCCAAGCGTACTCAGCACAGCTTAGGGTAAGGAACCATGTTAGTGTTCCTAAATTCCGTAACATGCATTTTAATTCACCATGGCGTCAGTACCAATATTCATTTGTCCCACGCTGACAAGCCATCAGATTGATCAGTTGTGTTTCCAAATGATCATCTCGGTGCTGCACTTTCTCCATAAAATCCTTAGCAGACACATTTTGTAAATGTACTCCACTTTTTAAAATGTGATTTACTGCATATGATAATGCAGACAAGTCGCTTTCAAATAAAAGATGGAACAAATAAGGAATACTTTGTCGAAATCTGGGATCTTCTGCATATAGTCTTGTAGTTCGATACTCAGAAGCTGGAATCTGTTCTGGACGTTCATCGTATCGTCCTCCTTTTCCTGTAGGAAACAGCTGGGGAAAACATCGAGCTTCCAAGCTCTCCTCCCATACACTCACGGGAGTTCCTTTTGCTTTCTTCATCTGAAACAGATCAATATTGTCTCCCATAACTTCTTTTGAATGAAGAGGATGTATGCTAAAATGTTCATAAATTTCTTCTTCCTTTGACTTGTCCACTTTTTCAATTTGTCCAGTTGGTGTTTCTGTGTCTTCTTGTAAATCTTCTTCTTCTTCTTCTATATAAATTGATTCATACCATTTGTTATTCCTTTTCAAATACAAATTTGCTCTTTGTACTTTCCGTACATCTACCAGCTCCTGCCAAATCTTCTTATTCTTTGTAGGTACACCATTAACCAAAATAACTAATGGTTCAGTTTCCAAAGTATCTGCATCAATAGTTTCCATATTTTTTTTCAAATCCAAGGGCAAATACACCACTCTACCTTTTAAACCTCTCAGTAAATCTGAAGGGGGTAATTTACCAGTTTTGGGCTCCATACGTACTATGGTCTGGAAAGGATGAACACATTGAATAAGTATAGACTCATATGTATTTAATTCAGAAAGTTCGGCAGGAATAGCATCCAATTCTAAATTATTATGTACAGCTCTGGTCGGCATTCTATTTTCCTCTAACTTGTTGTAACAGTATTTACAAATACGCTGATCTTCACCCAATTCAAAACAATTTTCAAGAAATATATATGTGGCAAAATCCTTCCACTTATAATTATCTTCATTTTCACTTTTTCTGTAGAGATCAACATTCCTGGTTTGTTTTCTATAATGAGTTCTGCGGCAACAAATACAAGTAATATTTGGTCTTTCATTAGAGATTATTGCAAATTTTGTTATGTGATCATTAAATGCCTTACTTACAGGGGGTTCTACATTCTCTTCCACTTCTTCCTCATTTACTGTGTCCTTTTCTGCACTTTCTTGTTCTGGACCAAAGTAACAAAACTGAATTTCATCAGTAACCTTCTCTACATCTGATACCGATCCACGGAACAGAGCCCTATTCAATTCATCTAACTTTATTGCTGGACTTTTAGCAAAATACAACCGTCTCACAAACTTTCTCATTTCAGTATGATGAACAGCCAGCATCCTAAAATGATGAAAAACACTTTTACACACTTTTCTAGATAGACAAGCCAGAGAATGTCCCTGCAAACCAGTATTCTCTCTCACTCTGCATGGATCTAGACTTTGAAGCACCTTAATCTTCTGTTTAACACTTTTTTTTACTATATTCTCTTAGAAACTCACGAAATTTATCAATAGATTCCTGACGCACAGTGCAAATACTACTAAAATTCCAAGTGTACACTGGGGCTTTAGGACGTCTCCCCATAGCCTTATCCGCCATCACTTTTACCTCATCTCTTGGAACCATTTTCTCCTTCTCCATTATACAACCATTTTTCACTTCATAAGCACGACCTCTGGTGTCAACTGCATGCAGCAAACTATTACTTTGAAAATAACTCTCTTCATTAAAAAAAGGTTCACTACTTGAACTATGCATCCATTCTCCTAAAAACACTTTACAAAAGTTTGTTCTTTTCACTAGTCTTTTGCTTTGTGATTTCAGTACATTGACCATTTTATCTAATGTACGCATCCTGTTCAAAATTAAAATGAATAGTTTCCTTTTTAATTCTAAAGCCTTTGCTGCAATGGCTTCAATTTCTTTTTTCTTTTATAAAATTTAGCTTTATTCTTATATTTCTTCACATCCTTTATCAAATTGGACATAACTCTTCTCTGAAACATTTTTCTACGAATCTCTTTAAACGCTGTTTTTCTTTTTAAGTTAATCTTTATTGTTTCTGAAGGTACATTTGCATTAACTAAATGCTCAATTTTTTCCTGTTGTTTTCTATTTAAAACATTCTTTCCAGTACAGACATTTTGTACATTTTTCCTTTTTTTGAAGATATTGCTTAAAAAATCTTTTGTTTGCTTACCAGAAGACTTTCTCTTTTTCCCAACATGAGCATCTCCAACTAACTTAGGTCCTCCAGTTGTCTTCAAATATAGTTTTTTTTTTTGTGGTTTTTCCTTAGTCTGGATTTTGTAGGCATCTTAAATTTTGTTCACTGCTCTTCAGCAATACCTGAAAAAAACTAAAAAAAAATTCCTTTATTTTATTTAAATATATTACTACATTTTTTATGATCTTTTCAAATCTTAAAATACTATGTACCCCTTTCCTACAAGTGAAAATCACAATAACACCATCACACATTAAATATCTAAAAACAATTCCTGTGTGCACACAGAGTCATGGTTTGAAATTAGGCAGAAAACGAAATTTCTTTGCCAATTGGAAAGCACACTTTCTACTCTTTTTTTGGCAAGTGATACGTACTTTTACAGTCTGACACATTTTGAATCCACTTTTCAGATTCTGAAAAAAACACATGTCCAAAGAGCTTTTTGAGACCAGCACCATGTGTAATCTGGGTGACTGACTACACTCCAGCAAGGGCAACCAGCCTTAGTGATGCTGAATGTATTTGCATTACTAACTGCAACCTCAAACCCCACTCGGTTGTGAATACTATGCATGATTCCACAGGATAAGCAGCTGGGTGTGTGCTAAGAGTCTGCTTCTGCAGAAAAAATAGCTCCCCCTTTCCTACTAATGCAACTGTAAAATTACCAGAGTAATGCGCAATAAATCTCTGTCTATAATTCCTCTTTGCACACAGAGTCATGGTTTGATATTAGTCAGAAAACGAAATTTCTTTGCCAATTGGAAAGCACACTTCCTACTGTTTTTTTTGGCAAGTGATAAGTACTTTTACAGTCTGACACATTTTGAATCCACTTTTCATATTCTGAAAAAAGCACATATCCAAACAGCTTTTTGAGACCAGAAACATGTGTAACCTGGGTGACTGACTACACTCCAGCAAGGGCAACCAGCCTTAGTGTTGCTGAATGTATTTGCATTACTGACTTCAACCTCAAACCCCACTCGGTTGTGAATACTATGCATGATTCCACAGGATAAGCAGCTGGGTGTGTGCTAAGAGTCTGCTTCTGCAGAAAAAAATAGCTCCCCCTTTCCATCTAATGCAACTGTAAAATTACCAGAGTAATACGCAATAAATCTCTGCCTATAATTCCTCTTTGCACACAGAGTCATGGTTTGATATTAGTCAGAAAACGAAATTTCTTTGCCAATTTGAAAGCACACTTACTACTCTTTTTTTGGCAAGTGATATGTACTTTTACAGTCTGACACATTTTGAATCCACTTTTCAGATTCTGAAAAAAACACATGTCCAAACAGCTTTTTGAGACCAGAAACATGTGTAACCTGGGTGACTGACTACACTCCAGCAAGGGCAACCAGCCTTAGTGTTGCTGAATGTATTACCATTACTGACTGCAACCTCAAACCCCACTCGGTTGTGAATACTATGCATGATTCCACAGGATAAGCAGCTGGGTGTGTGCTAAGAGTCTGCTTCTGCAGAAAAAAAATAGCTTCCCCCTTTCCATCTAATGCAACTATAAAATCACCAGAGTAATACGCAATAAATCTCTGCCTATAATTCCTCTTTGCACACAGAGTCATGGTTTGATATTAGTCAGAAAACGAAATTTCTTTGCCAATTGGAAAGCACACTTCCTACTGTTTTTTTTGGCAAGTGATAAGTACTTTTACAGTCTGACACATTTTGAATCCACTTTTCATATTCTGAAAAAAGCACATATCCAAACAGCTTTTTGAGACCAGAAACATGTGTAACCTGGGTGACTGACTACACTCCAGCAAGGGCAACCAGCCTTAGTGTTGCTGAATGTATTTGCATTACTGACTGCAACCTCAAACCCCACTCGGTTGTGAATACTATGCATGATTCCACAGGATAAGCAGCTGGGTGTGTGCTAAGAGTCTGCTTCTGCAGAAAAAATAGCTCCCCCTTTCCTACTAATGCAACTGTAAAATTACCAGAGTAATACGCAATAAATCTCTGTCTATAATTCCTCTTTGCACACAGAGTCATGGTTTGATATTAGTCAGAAAACGAAATTTCTTTGCCAATTTCAAAGCACACTTACTACTCTTTTTTTGGCAAGTGATATGTACTTTTACAGTCTGTCACATTTTGAATCCACTTTTCAGATTCTGAAAAAAGCACATGTCCAAACTGCTTTTTGAGACCAGAAAACATGTGTAACCTGGGTGACTGACTACACTCCAGCAAGAGCAACCAGCCATAGTGTTGCTGAATGTATTTGCGTTACTGACTGCAACCTCAAACCCCACTCGGTTGTGAATACTATGCATGATTCCACAGGATAAGCAGCTGGGTGTGTGCTAAGAGTCTGCTTCTGCAGAAAAAATAGCTCCCCCTTTCCTACTAATGCAACTGTAAAATTACCAGAGTAATACGCAATACATCTCTGTCTATAATTCCTCTTTGCACACAGAGTCATGGTTTGATATTAGTCAGAAAACGAAATTTCTTTGCCAATTGGAAAGCACACTTCCTACTGTTTTTTTTGGCAAGTGATAAGTACTTTTACAGTCTGACACATTTTGAATCCACTTTTCATATTCTGAAAAAAGCACATATCCAAACAGCTTTTTGAGACCAGAAACATGTGTAACCTGGGTGACTAACTACACTCCAGCAAGGGCAACCAGCCTTAGTGTTGCTGAATGTATTTGCATTACTGACTGCAACCTCAAACCCCACTCGGTTGTGAATACTATGCATGATTCCACAGGATAAGCAGCTGGGTGTGTGCTAAGAGTCTGCTTCTGCAGAAAAAATAGCTCCCCCTTTCCATCTAATGCAACTGTAAAATTACCAGAGTAATACGCAATAAATCTCTGCCTATAATTCCTCTTTGCACACAGAGTCATGGTTTGATATTAGTCAGAAAACGAAATTTCTTTGCCAATTTCAAAGCACACTTACTACTCTTTTTTTGGCAAGTAATATGTACTTTTACAGTCTGTCACATTTTCAATCCACTTTTCAGATTCTGAAAAAAGCACATGTCCAAACTGCTTTTTGAGACCAGAAAACATGTGTAACCTGGGTGACTGACTACACTCCAGCAAGAGCAACCAGCCATAGTGTTGCTGAATGTATTTGCATTACTGACTGCAACCTCAAACCCCACTCGGTTGTGAATACTATGCATGATTCCACAGGATAAGCAGCTGGGTGTGTGCTAAGAGTCTGCTTCTGCAGAAAAAATAGCTCCCCCTTTCCTACTAATGCAACTGTAAAATTACCAGAGTAATACGCAATAAATCTCTGTCTATAATTCCTCTTTGCACACAGAGTCATGGTTTGAAATTAGGTAGAAAACGAAATTTCTTTGCCAATTTGAAAGCACACTTACTACTGTTTTTTTGGCAAGTGATAAGTACTTTTACAGTCTGACACATTTTGAATCCACTTTTCAGATTCTGAAAAAAGCACATGTCCAAACTACTTTTTGAGACCAGAAACATGTGTAACCTGGGTGACTGACTACACTCCAGCAAGGGCAACCAGCCTTAGTGTTGCTGAATGTATTTACATTACTGACTGCAACCTCAAACCCCACTCGGTTGTGAATACTATGCATGATTCCAGAGGATAAGCAGCTGGGTGTGTGCTAAGAGTCTGCTTCTGCAGAAAAAATAGCTCCCCCTTTCCTACTAATGCAACTGTAAAATTACCAGAGTAATACGCAATAAATCTCTGTCTATAATTCCTCTTTGCACACAGAGTCATGGTTTGAAATTAGTCAGAAAACGAAATTTCTTTGCCAATTGGAAAGCACACTTCCTACTGTTTTTTTTGGCAAGTGATATGTACTTTTACAGTCTGACACATTTTGAATCCACTTTTCAGATTCTGAAAAAAGCACATGTCCAAACTGCTTTTTGAGACCAGAAAACATGTGTAACCTGGGTGACTGACTACACTCCAGCAAGAGCAACCAGCCATAGTGTTGCTGAATGTAGTTGCATTACTGACTGCAACCTCAAACCCCACTCGGTTGTGAATACTATGCATGATTCCAGAGGATAAGCAGCTGGGTGTGTGCTAAGAGTCTGCTTCTGCAGAAAAAAATAGCTCCCCCTTTCCATCTAATGCAACTGTAAAATTACCAGAGTAATACGCAATAAATCTCTGCCTATAATTCCTCTTTGCACACAGAGTCATGGTTTGATATTAGTCAGAAAACGAAATTTCTTTGCCAATTTGAAAGCACACTTACTACTCTTTTTTTGGCAAGTGATATGTACTTTTACAGTCTGTCACATTTTGAATCCACTTTTCAGATTCTGAAAAAAGCACATGTCCAAACTGCTTTTTGAGACCAGAAAACATGTGTAACCTGGGTGACTGACTACACTCCAGCAAGAGCAACCAGCCTTAGTGATGCTGAATGTATTTGCATTACTGACTGCAACCTCAAACCCCACTCGGTTGTGAATACTATGCATGATTCCACAGGATAAGCAGCTGGGTGTGTGCTAAGAGTCTGCTTCTGCAGAAAAAAATAGCTCCCCCTTTCCATCTAATGCAACTGTAAAATTACCAGAGTAATACGCAATAAATCTCTGCCTATAATTCCTCTTTGCACACAGAGTCATGGTTTGATATTAGTCAGAAAACGAAATTTCTTTGCCAATTTGAAAGCACACTTACTACTCTTTTTTTGGCAAGTGATATGTACTTTTACAGTCTGACACATTTTCAATCCACTTTTCAGATTCTGAAAAAAGCACATATCCAAACTGCTTTTTGAGGCCAGAAAACATGTGTAACCTGGGTGACTGACTACACTCCAGCAAGAGCAACCAGCCTTAGTGATGCTGAATGTATTTGCATTACTGACTGCAACCTCAAACCCCACTCGGTTGTGAATACTATGCATGATTCCACAGGATAAGCAGCTGGGTGTGTGCTAAGAGTCTGCTTCTGCAGAAAAAAAATAGCTCCCCCTTTCCATCTAATGCAACTGTAAAATTACCAGAGTAATACGGAATAAATCTCTGCCTATAATTCCTCTTTGCACACAGAGTCATGGTTTGATATTAGTCAGAAAACGAAATTTCTTTGCCAATTTGAAAGCACACTTACTACTCTTTTTTTGGCAAGTGATATGTACTTTTACAGTCTGACACATTTTGAATCCACTTTTCAGATTCTGAAAAAAACACATGTCCAAACAGCTTTTTGAGACCAGAAACATGTGTAACCTGGGTGACTGACTACACTCCAGCAAGGGCAACCAGCCTTAGTGTTGCTGAATGTATTACCATTACTGACTGCAACCTCAAACCCCACTCGGTTGTGAATACTATGCATGATTCCACAGGATAAGCAGCTGGGTGTGTGCTAAGAGTCTGCTTCTGCAGAAAAAAAATAGCTTCCCCCTTTCCATCTAATGCAACTATAAAATTACCAGAGTAATACGCAATAAATCTCTGCCTATAATTCCTCTTTGCACACAGAGTCATGGTTTGATATTAGTCAGAAAACGAAATTTCTTTGCCAATTGGAAAGCACACTTCCTACTGTTTTTTTTGGCAAGTGATAAGTACTTTTACAGTCTGACACATTTTGAATCCACTTTTCATATTCTGAAAAAAGCACATATCCAAACAGCTTTTTGAGACCAGAAACATGTGTAACCTGGGTGACTGACTACACTCCAGCAAGGGCAACCAGCCTTAGTGTTGCTGAATGTATTTGCATTACTGACTGCAACCTCAAACCCCACTCGGTTGTGAATACTATGCATGATTCCACAGGATAAGCAGCTGGGTGTGTGCTAAGAGTCTGCTTCTGCAGAAAAAATAGCTCCCCCTTTCCTACTAATGCAACTGTAAAATTACCAGAGTAATACGCAATAAATCTCTGTCTATAATTCCTCTTTGCACACAGAGTCATGGTTTGATATTAGTCAGAAAACGAAATTTCTTTGCCAATTTCAAAGCACACTTACTACTCTTTTTTTGGCAAGTGATATGTACTTTTACAGTCTGTCACATTTTGAATCCACTTTTCAGATTCTGAAAAAAGCACATGTCCAAACTGCTTTTTGAGACCAGAAAACATGTGTAACCTGGGTGACTGACTACACTCCAGCAAGAGCAACCAGCCATAGTGTTGCTGAATGTATTTGCGTTACTGACTGCAACCTCAAACCCCACTCGGTTGTGAATACTATGCATGATTCCACAGGATAAGCAGCTGGGTGTGTGCTAAGAGTCTGCTTCTGCAGAAAAAATAGCTCCCCCTTTCCTACTAATGCAACTGTAAAATTACCAGAGTAATACGCAATACATCTCTGTCTATAATTCCTCTTTGCACACAGAGTCATGGTTTGATATTAGTCAGAAAACGAAATTTCTTTGCCAATTGGAAAGCACACTTCCTACTGTTTTTTTTGGCAAGTGATAAGTACTTTTACAGTCTGACACATTTTGAATCCACTTTTCATATTCTGAAAAAAGCACATATCCAAACAGCTTTTTGAGACCAGAAACATGTGTAACCTGGGTGACTAACTACACTCCAGCAAGGGCAACCAGCCTTAGTGTTGCTGAATGTATTTGCATTACTGACTGCAACCTCAAACCCCACTCGGTTGTGAATACTATGCATGATTCCACAGGATAAGCAGCTGGGTGTGTGCTAAGAGTCTGCTTCTGCAGAAAAAATAGCTCCCCCTTTCCATCTAATGCAACTGTAAAATTACCAGAGTAATACGCAATAAATCTCTGCCTATAATTCCTCTTTGCACACAGAGTCATGGTTTGATATTAGTCAGAAAACGAAATTTCTTTGCCAATTTCAAAGCACACTTACTACTCTTTTTTTGGCAAGTAATATGTACTTTTACAGTCTGTCACATTTTCAATCCACTTTTCAGATTCTGAAAAAAGCACATGTCCAAACTGCTTTTTGAGACCAGAAAACATGTGTAACCTGGGTGACTGACTACACTCCAGCAAGAGCAACCAGCCATAGTGTTGCTGAATGTATTTGCATTACTGACTGCAACCTCAAACCCCACTCGGTTGTGAATACTATGCATGATTCCACAGGATAAGCAGCTGGGTGTGTGCTAAGAGTCTGCTTCTGCAGAAAAAATAGCTCCCCCTTTCCTACTAATGCAACTGTAAAATTACCAGAGTAATACGCAATAAATCTCTGTCTATAATTCCTCTTTGCACACAGAGTCATGGTTTGAAATTAGGTAGAAAACGAAATTTCTTTGCCAATTTGAAAGCACACTTACTACTGTTTTTTTGGCAAGTGATAAGTACTTTTACAGTCTGACACATTTTGAATCCACTTTTCAGATTCTGAAAAAAGCACATGTCCAAACTACTTTTTGAGACCAGAAACATGTGTAACCTGGGTGACTGACTACACTCCAGCAAGGGCAACCAGCCTTAGTGTTGCTGAATGTATTTACATTACTGACTGCAACCTCAAACCCCACTCGGTTGTGAATACTATGCATGATTCCAGAGGATAAGCAGCTGGGTGTGTGCTAAGAGTCTGCTTCTGCAGAAAAAATAGCTCCCCCTTTCCTACTAATGCAACTGTAAAATTACCAGAGTAATACGCAATAAATCTCTGTCTATAATTCCTCTTTGCACACAGAGTCATGGTTTGAAATTAGTCAGAAAACGAAATTTCTTTGCCAATTGGAAAGCACACTTCCTACTGTTTTTTTTGGCAAGTGATATGTACTTTTACAGTCTGACACATTTTGAATCCACTTTTCAGATTCTGAAAAAAGCACATGTCCAAACTGCTTTTTGAGACCAGAAAACATGTGTAACCTGGGTGACTGACTACACTCCAGCAAGAGCAACCAGCCATAGTGTTGCTGAATGTAGTTGCATTACTGACTGCAACCTCAAACCCCACTCGGTTGTGAATACTATGCATGATTCCAGAGGATAAGCAGCTGGGTGTGTGCTAAGAGTCTGCTTCTGCAGAAAAAAATAGCTCCCCCTTTCCATCTAATGCAACTGTAAAATTACCAGAGTAATACGCAATAAATCTCTGCCTATAATTCCTCTTTGCACACAGAGTCATGGTTTGATATTAGTCAGAAAACGAAATTTCTTTGCCAATTTGAAAGCACACTTACTACTCTTTTTTTGGCAAGTGATATGTACTTTTACAGTCTGTCACATTTTGAATCCACTTTTCAGATTCTGAAAAAAGCACATGTCCAAACTGCTTTTTGAGACCAGAAAACATGTGTAACCTGGGTGACTGACTACACTCCAGCAAGAGCAACCAGCCTTAGTGATGCTGAATGTATTTGCATTACTGACTGCAACCTCAAACCCCACTCGGTTGTGAATACTATGCATGATTCCACAGGATAAGCAGCTGGGTGTGTGCTAAGAGTCTGCTTCTGCAGAAAAAAATAGCTCCCCCTTTCCATCTAATGCAACTGTAAAATTACCAGAGTAATACGCAATAAATCTCTGCCTATAATTCCTCTTTGCACACAGAGTCATGGTTTGATATTAGTCAGAAAACGAAATTTCTTTGCCAATTTGAAAGCACACTTACTACTCTTTTTTTGGCAAGTGATATGTACTTTTACAGTCTGACACATTTTCAATCCACTTTTCAGATTCTGAAAAAAGCACATATCCAAACTGCTTTTTGAGACCAGAAAACATGTGTAACCTGGGTGACTGACTACACTCCAGCAAGAGCAACCAGCCTTAGTGATGCTGAATGTATTTGCATTACTGACTGCAACCTCAAACCCCACTCGGTTGTGAATACTATGCATGATTCCACAGGATAAGCAGCTGGGTGTGTGCTAAGAGTCTGCTTCTGCAGAAAAAAAATAGCTCCCCCTTTCCATCTAATGCAACTGTAAAATTACCAGAGTAATACGCAATAAATCTCTGCCTATAATTCCTCTTTGCACACAGAGTCATGGTTTGATATTAGTAAGAAAACGAAATTTCTTTGCCAATTTGAAAGCACACTTACTACTCTTTTTTTGGCAAGAGATATGTACTTTTACAGTCTGACACATTTTGAATCCACTTTTCAGATTCTGAAAAAAACACATGTCCAAACAGCTTTTTGAGACCAGAAACATGTGTAACCTGGGTGACTGACTACACTCCAGCAAGGGCAACCAGCCTTAGTGTTGCTGAATGTATTTACATTACTGACTGCAACCTCAAACCCCACTCGGTTGTGAATACTATGCATGATTCCACAGGATAAGCAGCTGGGTGTGTGCTAAGAGTCTGCTTCTGCAGAAAAAAAATAGCTCCCCCTTTCCATCTAATGCAACTATAAAATTACCAGAGTAATACGCAATAAATCTCTGCCTATAATTCCTCTTTGCACACAGAGTCATGGTTTGATATTAGTCAGAAAACGAAATTTCTTTGCCAATTGGAAAGCACACTTCCTACTGTTTTTTTTGGCAAGTGATAAGTACTTTTACAGTCTGACACATTTTGAATCCACTTTTCATATTCTGAAAAAAGCACATATCCAAACAGCTTTTTGAGACCAGAAACATGTGTAACCTGGGTGACTGACTACACTCCAGCAAGGGCAACCAGCCTTAGTGTTGCTGAATGTATTTGCATTACTGACTGCAACCTCAAACCCCACTCGGTTGTGAATACTATGCATGATTCCACAGGATAAGCAGCTGGGTGTGTGCTAAGAGTCTGCTTCTGCAGAAAAAATAGCTCCCCCTTTCCTACTAATGAGACTGTAAAATTACCAGAGTAATACGCAATAAATCTCTGTCTATAATTCCTCTTTGCACACAGAGTCATGGTTTGATATTAGTCAGAAAACGAAATTTCTTTGCCAATTTCAAAGCACACTTACTACTCTTTTTTTGGCAAGTGATATGTACTTTTACAGTCTGTCACATTTTGAATCCACTTTTCAGATTCTGAAAAAAGCACATGTCCAAACTGCTTTTTGAGACCAGAAAACATGTGTAACCTGGGTGACTGACTACACTCCAGCAAGAGCAACCAGCCATAGTGTTGCTGAATATATTTGCATTACTGACTGCAACCTCAAACCCCACTCGGTTGTGAATACTATGCATGATTCCACAGGATAAGCAGCTGGGTGTGTGCTAAGAGTCTGCTTCTGCAGAAAAAATAGCTCCCCCTTTCCTACTAATGCAACTGTAAAATTACCAGAGTAATACGCAATACATCTCTGTCTATAATTCCTCTTTGCACACAGAGTCATGGTTTGATATTAGTCAGAAAACGAAATTTCTTTGCCAATTGGAAAGCACACTTCCTACTGTTTTTTTTGGCAAGTGATATGTACTTTTGCAGTCTGTCACATTTTGAATCCACTTTTCAGATTCTGAAAAAAGCACATGTCCAAACTGCTTTATGAGACCAGAAAACATGTGTAACCTGGGTGACTGACTACACTCCAGCAAGAGCAACCAGCCATAGTGTTGCTGAATGTATTTGCATTACTGACTGCAACCTCAAACCCCACTCGGTTGTGAATACTATGCATGATTCCACAGGATAAGCAGCTGGGTGTGTGCTAAGAGTCTGCTTCTGCAGAAAAAAATAGCTCCCCCTTTCCTACTAATGCAACTGTAAAATTACCAGAGTAATACGCAATAAATCTCTGTCTATAATTCCTCTTTGCACACAGAGTCATGGTTTGATATTAGTCAGAAAACGAAATTTCTTTGCCAATTTCAAAGCACACTTACTACTCTTTTTTTGGCAAGTGATATGTACTTTTACAGTCTGTCACATTTTGAATCCACTTTTCAGATTCTGAAAAAAGCACATGTCCAAACTGCTTTTTGAGACCAGAAAACATGTGTAACCTGGGTGACTGACTACACTCCAGCAAGAGCAACCAGCCATAGTGTTGCTGAATGTATTTGCATTACTGACTGCAACCTCAAACCCCACTCGGTTGTGAATACTATGCATGATTCCACAGGATAAGCAGCTGGGTGTGTGCTAAGAGTCTGCTTCTGCAAAAAAAATAGCTCCCCCTTTCCATCTAATGCAACTGTAAAATTACCAGAGTAATACGCAATAAATCTCTGCCTATAATTCCTCTTTGCACACAGAGTCATGGTTTGATATTAGTCAGAAAACGAAATTTCTTTGCCAATTGGAAAGCACACTTCCTACTGTTTTTTTTTGCAAGTGATAAGTACTTTTACAGTCTGACACATTTTGAATCCACTTTTCATATTCTGAAAAAAGCACATATCCAAACAGCTTTTTGAGACCAGAAACATGTGTAACCTGGGTGACTGACTACACTCCAGCAAGGGCAACCAGCCTTAGTGTTGCTGAATGTATTTGCATTACTGACTGCAACCTCAAACCCTAAAAGTATTCCTCATTTATAACAATACACCTTATTTTATGGTGAAAACATAGTCCATATTATTTTACATGTTCCTTACATTTAAAGTTCTCCAAAAACACAAAACGATAAACACAACTTCAACAAAAGGAATTCCAATTCTATTATTCATTTCTTAATTTACCATATACATCCCCTCTCAAACTCATAACTCACCTTTAAAATTAGTTAGTTGTGAAAGAAATGTGGCACTCAAACAGCAGATTATCAGAGCCAGGATCTCTGTTCTGTACACCTCTCTCCTCTCAGCAGAACCAGATAATGGCAATGTTTCCCTCTCTTTTTCCACACATATACATGTTAATTTCAAATCTCAGTGCTTCCCCCTTTTTTTCAAATGTAATCACACATTTCTATTGGTTGAAAACCAACCCTTTTCCAAAAGTACCCTTCCCCCAACTTGACTTCAGCCTAGTACCCTTCCCCCAACTTGACTTCTGCCTGCTACCATAGCAACAGCTCTTGAAACACTGCTGTGTAGAGTTAGGTCAGAAGTTCACCACACAATGTTTCATTTCCAAAGAGCAAGAGTGCTTGACTTTTCAAACCTAACAGCAAATCCATAGTACTGTTCTTTGGTAACACATTTTTCTGTACCAATACAAAACATGCTTCTATAAATTGACACATACAGCCTAGTTTTTAGTGTAGAATGGTATGAAACAGCCAATGAGTTCTTTTTATTTTAAAAAAATATGTATGCCTCCATTTCCAAACTGTCTTTCATTTCTTTTTCCCATTCTACTGAAATACACCTCCTGAGTGCATCCAGATCTCCTTTGAAGATGTTCACAGTGTGGATTGTAGGGCACAGCTATGTCTTCTGGAGTGAAAAGTATGCAGAGAAAACAGGTATGGTGAAAGACCTTGCTTTGCCAAATGTAGACATTAAATGGATTGGTCAGAGAGGGTTAAAGTGGCACCAATTGATGCCATTGGTGAAATCCTTCATGCAAATCCAACACCCTGACCTCATAATAGTGCACTGTGGTGGCAATGACCTAGGCACTTTGACTGGGGTAGGTCTGGAAATGCTTATGAAGGACACCTTTGCACAACTGTTTTCACTTTTCCCTAAAACTGCCTTTGTGTATTCTAACAGATGCCAAAGGCAAAAATGGAACTGGTCCAATCATTTTTGTCCGCAGATTGACAAAGCAAGAAAGCACGTCAACAAATCTGTTTCTGCTTTCCTCCGAGACTATGGTATGGGTTCCATTTACCACAACAACTTGCGTTACGACATGCAAGACATTTATAGAGGAGATGGTGTACACTTCAATGATGAAGGGAACAGAGTCTTCCTCTTGAACCTTAGACTCTGCGTCGGTACTTACTTGTAGGTACCACTAAAAAATCACTTCAAAAACACAACGGCTCTTTTTAGAGCCCCCTAATATCTAAACACTTAAATCTGAATTTTATTTATTTTTTATTTTTTTTTTCAACCGTACGCGTACGGTAAGCTTACCGTAAGCTTACCGTACGCGTACCCCGCGATTTTTTTTTAAAATTATTAAATGTATTTTTTGTACTTTTGTGTCCTTCTTTGACCCCCTTTCAAATGTTAGGGGGTCTGTAACTCTCTTCCTTGCCCCCTTTTCAAGTTATCTCCCTTTTTTTTTCTGTTTGAAACACACGAAATGGCGGCCGACACTTCCTGATTTCGTCCGATTCGAATGTTTACAGTCATGTGACAACCAATCAGATTTGAGCTCGCGCACGGCACCGTACGCGTATGGTAAGCTTACCGTAAGCGCACGGTAAGCGCACCGTAAGCTGCCACAGATATATATATTGATTTAAATGCTATTTTCTCAGGAACTACTGAACAGATTTACACCAGACCTACAATGTAAATAGGAAATCCGCAACATTCTATATGGAATAACTTTGGCGCCGATGGACGAATCTTCGCGAAATTTTCCAAACTTTTGGCCAGCTCTGGTCCACTCCTATCCTGAAAGTTTCACGGTGATTCGTCAAGCGGGGGCCGAGAAAAAAGGGGGGTCCCAAAACGAGTTTTCCCAATGCATTTTACCATAGGACCTTTAGCCGCAGCTACAGCCCGAACTGCTGAACGGAACTACAGCAAATTTGGCAAAGAGGTAGTCCTCAGTTCAGACTCTGGCCTTTTGCTTAAATGGTATAAATCTGTTCAGTAGTTCCTGAGAAAATTAGAGTTAAAATACATGCATAGCTATGGCCTCGGAGGATTCGCGCACCCTCCCGATCACGAGCTGAATTTTAATTGGCTGCCAACACTCTGAATCAGGAAGTGTTGGCAGCCATCTTGTGCCTCGGTAGAACCAAGGCACAAGAAACCCCCCCAAAAAATGCACAAAACGTGAAAAGGGGGCAGGGTAGAAACACCCTGACCCCCTAGGCCTGCTCAGGGGGTCCCACAAAACTCAAAACAGGAAGATGCGTGTTGGATGCGTGCATCCTCCCGATAGAAAAAAAAATTCAGCGCCCGCGCTACATATGCTAATTTGCCCCCAGGGGGGCTAAATCCTGGGGGCATATTGAATCCCCCACACACTGCCCCGGGTACCACCACCCTGGGGCACTGACATAAAATAGGTGGGGGGCTCACGGCCCCCCGCGGCCCCGGGGACTGCCACCCCCCGGGGCTTCTTTAAAATGGGTGGGGGGCTCTCAGGCCCCCCCAGCCCCGGGGACCACCACCCCCGGGGCAACTTTAAAATAAGTGGGGAGGCTCTCAGGCCCCCCCAGCCCCGGGGACCACAACCCCTGGGGCTTCTTTAAAATTGGTGGGGGGCTCTCAGGCCCCCCCAGCCCCGTGGACTGCCACCCCCCGGGGCATATTTAAAATAGGTGGGGGCTCTCAGGCCCCCCCAGCCCCGGGGACCGCCACCCCCTGGGGCTTCTTTAAAATGGGTGGGTGGCTCTCAGGCCCCCCAGTCCCGGGGACCACCACCCCCGGGGGAACTTTAAAATGTGGGAGGGAGGCCACGCGGCCCCCATCCTGGAGCCTTGTACAGGCCCTGGGGACCGCAACCCCCCAGGGCCAGCTCCTGCAGTGTCCTGGGGTGCCCACCCCTGGGACACTGCTGTTTGCAATGGCAGGGCGGGAGCCTCGCGGCCCACCAGGTACCTCCAGTAAGCGCCACGGAGCTGCGTTGCAGAGTGTTGTAAAAAGAGGCGTGGCCTCTGAGCACCTCTCTGCAACCCAGCTCCCTGGCGCATACTGGAGGTACCTGGTGGACTAGTTGGCCCCCAGGGAACCTCAGCAATGAGGAGGAATTAATTCCCCAACTTAAAACGCGCCACAGGGCGTGTTTGCACACATATCACCTCAGGCCCCTCCCCCTTCCTTCACCATTCTGCAAATATTCCTCTAAAATCAGCCGAACTACGAATTTCGATTTACTCACCTGTTATCAGGAGAGAACCCAGTGCTGCATCTTTTAGCCCAGCATGACCCTGAAAAGTAATTCTAAGCGTACTTACCAGTTGGCCTGGGCGGTAAATTCCGTTCCGCTCGCGGAATTTGCGGAATTTTGGTAATTTCGCGTTCCACGGAGAACGCAAAATTGCCCAAAATTCTGCTTTCCGTGACTTCGCGAAATTTTTTCTTGCTCGCATTCTCAAAATGCGTGTTCGCGAGATATTTCTCCCCGAGCACGCAAACAGCAACTGTGAACAGGAAAAAAGCATCGCGAACAAGCAATTCCGCGTGTTGGCGGAATTTCTGCGTGTTCGCGGAGACTTTTTAGCGTTTCACGGAGATTTGCGTAACGCGATTACGCAAATTCCGCCCACCCCTACTTACCAGTAACTTGTATTTGCTTCCATAGGAATCCATTGTGTGATCTTCAGCAGAAAATTTTCTAAGTGTCCATTTTTGAAACGTACAAATATTCCTCTAAAATCAGCCGAACTACGAATTCCGATTTACTCACCTGTTATCAGGAGAGAACCCAGTGTTGCATCTTTTAGCCCAGCACTGACCCTGAAAAGTAATTCTAAGCGTACTTACCAGTAACTTGTATTTCCTTCCATAGGAATCCATTGTGTGGTTTTCACCCAAAAAGTTTGTGTCTATTTTTTAAACTTACGAATATTCCTCTAAAATCAGCCGAACTACGAATTCCGATTTACTCACCTGTTATCAGGAGAGAACCCAGTGCTGCATCTTTTAGCCCAGCACTGACTTTGAAAAGTAATTCTAAGCGTACTTACCAGTAACTTGTATTTCCTTCCATAGGAATCCATTGTGTGGTTTTCAGCAGAAAAGTTTTTAAGTGTCTATTTTCACAAACTAAAAATATTCCTAAAAAATCGTCTGTATGACTTAAACACATTCTTTCAACTGTTTACAGGAGATTCACCAGTGCTGGATCCAGGATCCACCACTGAGTAAGAAAAAGTAACGATAACACTACTTACCTGCTAAGTGAATTTTCTGCCATAGGATAACATTGGTGATTTTATGTGAAAACATTTCTAAGTGTCAACTTTTAAAATACAATAATATTCCTTAAAAATCACTACTGTAACCAAAACGCTGTTACTCAACTGTTTACAGGAGATGTCCAAGGACTGAATCTAGGATCCAGTCCTGTGGTTAGAAAAGTAATCCATAAATTAACTAATTGCATTTGACTAGAAATTCACATTGAGCTCAATGTTGCATTGTGTTTGAAATTGTGTTGCCCATTGCAACAACTGTAACTACTGTACTTAAAAGTCTATTGACTATTTGCAAAGTATTTAAACTAAAGTATTTCATTCTGAGAAAGTATATTTTGTATTGTAATGTATAATGTAATTATAATGTAATTAAAAAAAATATCTAAAAATAAATAGTTTAAAAAATGTAGTAAATCAGTATAAAAAAATCAGTATAACAATTAATACATTAAACATTGTCATTTACAAAACCTTTGAAATTCACTGAAAAAACCATAGGTTTCAGGCCTGATATAGTTAGGAATTAGCATTTAAAAAACCTTTGAAATTCACTGAAGAAACCATAGGTTTCAGGCCTGATATAGTTAGGAATTAGCATTTAAAAAACCTTTGAAATTCACTGAAAACAGAGGCGCGGCGCTGTCTTTTGAACGTGTGGGGCCCTACAGACTACGATGCTGCGCAGACTCAATGGGTGACCCTTGGTAATATGGTGGCCAAGCGGGATATTGCACGATTGTGGGGATCCCCTAGCCCGCCCACCCTGGATGCATGGAAGGATAACATGGACTGGTGCATGTTTCGGGAGAAAACAGTGTATTGTGCACGGGGGAGGCCCAAGAAATGGCATAAGGTGTGGGGGGGTTGGAACCAGTATAGGGGGTACATCTGCCTGCCTCCTGCCACTGACCCACCAGAGGAGCACCTTTCCCCCTAGCCCCACTTCCGACTTGAGTTTTGCTGATGAAATCTGATAGAAAGTTAGTGCCTCTGCCTCTCCCTCCCCTCCACACTTGAGGGCTGATCTGATGGTGGATATGGGGCCGCCTCATCGGTGGGAACTGACGCGAACACATGATGTGTATTGCCTTGCTTGTTATGTTTTACTTTAAAAATTGAAACCTTCTTTTCTCTCCTGCTTGACAGCTATAGAAGACTACACATGTTGATTGACGAGCTGCCGAACCTCCGGGTTGTCGGCTGAATAGCTGTGTATCTGAAATATCCGAATAAAGGTTTTAAAAAAAAAAAAAAAAAAAAAAAAAAAGAAATTCACTGAAAAACACCATAGGTTTCAGGCCTGATATAGTTAGGAATTAGCATTTAAAAAACCTTAGAAATTCACTGAAAAAACAATAGGTTTTAGGGGTGTTATAGTTAGCTGGACATTTCACTGTACTAACGACATCTCGCGCGCCCGCAATCCACTGCTGATCATGTCTCATATTACATCATTCATGACATGGTCAATGACATCACTGATGACATCTCAAATGACATCACTGATGACATCATCCACATGACAATCAGATACACCTCATCATACACTAGTATAACATTTAATCACTCACTGTAAAATACAGAGTGCCAGATTTAAAACCATTGACACACCAGGGGCAAGTTTCTAAACACCCACTCAGTGATTCCTAGATCTATACACACATCTAATCACTTACCTATAGATTCACTCATACATGCTGTCAATGATCAATAGAATTGAGATGTCATCAGTGATGTCATGAGTGATGTCACAGACCAGTGATGTAATATGTGACGTCATCAGCAGTGCATTGCGGGCGCGCTAGTTATAGTTAGCTGAACTAACTATAACGGGGAAATTTCAATGGTTTTGTACGAATGAAAAGTCCAGCTAACTATAACGCCCCTGAAACCTATGGTTTTTTCAGTGAATTTCTAAGGTTTTTTAAATGCTAATTCCTAACTATAACGTGCCTGAAACCTATGGTTTTTTCAGTGAATTTCAAAGGTTTTTTAAATGCTATTTTCTAACTATGCCTACAGAGATAGGACATGTGAAGAAAGAAGAAAAACGCACAGAAAGAAAAAAAAGAAATGCAGAAAGAAGCAACAGAAGTCCTCAAAGACAAATAAAAGTGCAGGTTGAAGGATAACGTGCAGAAAGAACAAACAGAAGAGCAGAAAGAAGCCTTGTTGCAAAATCATCCTGTACCCTCAACTTTTTCAGACGGATACTGGTGGTAACTGAGTCTGACTAACCAGTCCTAGAGCCAGTGCTATGTTAAAAGACACTCAGAATACAGTGAAAACACCTACATACACTAGGGAACGCTATGCGTTGGGGTCCCCCTGTGATTAGCATGACCTCCTCTGTGAGCCCCTAGTATATAATAGGGCAGGGGATTAAAACAACCTCTTAAAACGCGCCACAGGGCGTGTTTGCACACGTCACGTCAGGCCCTGTCCCCTCCCTTCCCCACTGTGTAAACATGCCTGTGGCCGTTTTAAGTTGGGAGATTAAGTCCCCTTGAATCCTGAGGGTCCCTAGGGTCCAAATAGATCACTAGGTACCTCCAGTAAGTGCCACAGAGCTGCGTTGCAGAGAGATGTAAAAAAGGGCACGGCC
This sequence comes from Triturus cristatus, assembly GCF_964204655.1. Taxonomy (NCBI): domain Eukaryota; kingdom Metazoa; phylum Chordata; class Amphibia; order Caudata; family Salamandridae; genus Triturus; species Triturus cristatus. The sequence continues at coordinate 258,622,009 of NC_140586.1, forward strand.
TAGATCACCTCTCTGCAACGCAGCGCAGTGGCGCTTACTGGAAGCACCTGGTGGGCTAGTTGGCCCCCAGGGTCCCTCAGGATTGAAAGGGAATTATTTCCCCAACTTAAAATGCGCCACAGGGTTTGTTTGCACACGTTAACTCAGGCCCCGTCCCCTCCCTTCACCACTGTGTAAACACGCCCTGTGGCCGTTTTTAGTTGGGAGATTAAGTTCATTTGAATCCTGAGGGTCCCTAGGGTCCAACTAGCCCACTAGGTACCTCCAGTAAACGCCACAGAGCTGCGTTGCAGAGAGGTGTAAAAAGTGGCATGCCTGGACCACCTCTCTGCAACGCAGCTCAGTGGCGCTTACTGGAAGCACCTGGTGGGCTAGTTAGCCCCCAGGGGCCCTCAGGATTGAAGGGGAAATATTTCCCCAACTTAAAACGCGCTATAGGGCGTGTTTGCACACGTCACCTCAGGCCCCGTCCCCTCCATTCCCCACTGTGTAAACACGCCCTGTGGCCGTTTTTTAAGTTGGGAGATTAAGTCCCCTTGAATCCTGAGGGTCCCTAGGGGCAAAATAGCCCACTAAGTACGTCCAGTAAGCGCCATTGCAGAGAGGTGTAAAAAGGGGCACGGCCTGCACCACCTCTCTGCAACGCAGAGCAGTGGCGCTTACTGGAAGCACCTGGTGGGCTAGTTGGCCCCCAGGGTCACTCAGGATTGAAAGGGAATTATTTCCCCAACTTAAAACGCGCCACAGGGCGTGTTTGCACACGTCACCTCAGGCGCTGTCCCCTTCCTTCACCACTGTGTAAACGTGCCCTGTGGCCGTTCTAAGTTGAGAGATTAAGTCCCCTTGAATCCTAAGGGTCCCTAGGGTCAAACTAGCCCACTAGGTACCTCCAGGAAGCGCCCAGAGCTGCGATGCAGAGAGGTGTAAAAAGGGGCGTGGCCTCAGAACACCTGTCTGCAACGCAGCTCCCTGGCGCATACTGGAGATACCTGTTGGGCTAGTTGGCCCACAGGGACCCTCAGTATTGAAGGGGAATTAATTCCCCAACTTACAACTGGCCAGGGGGCGTGTTTGCAGAGTGCTGCAAGGAGGGGGCGTGGCCTCCGGCGTGATGCCGGTCTTTTATGTATTTTATTTTTTTAAGAAGGAGGGCTGTGTGGCCCTCCTTCTTTTTCTAATTTATTGGCCCTGGGGACCCCATCCCCCAGGGCCTGCACCCTAATTGTTTTTGTTGAAAAAAATAAATTTGGCCCTCCTAAGGCCTTAATCGGCCCCAGGGACCCCAACCCCCGGGTCATGGCCTTTTAAAAAAAATTCTTTAGGAGGGGGGCTGCGTTGCCCCCCTCCTCAGGCTACTTATGGCCCAGGAGACCCATCCCCCGGGGCCGGCCTTTGTTTTTTATTATTTTAAAAAAATATATATTTATAGAAACACCTAGGACATGCTGAACAAATCGTATGTACCTATCACAATGACGATTTGCGTGCTATTCATTAAAAGGCGACTGCATACAATGAATCCACGTGGAATGTATTTACACCGCTAGTGAAGCTCTGACGTGTCTGACGCCCTACCGTGCCTAATCCCGGCGCCCCTGCCGGTGGGTACTCTCCAAGTAGACACCCTTGTCGTTTATTTATACAAACATGGGTAGCTATTGACGGGCACATTTAATACACACGCACACCAAGCCATTCAAAGGGGATTCGACAAAAATTCATCCAAACTATGCAAGAAACCCCCCTCACGGTTAATAAAACCCACATCCACCGCCGGATGTGTAATACTTTTTATTTTACTCTCTGGAAAGGAGACGAACCTCACTTGAGAGTCACAGCGTGCTCCTGGCTGAGCCCAATGCTGTGTTACACCCACCAGTGCCCACCGAGTGCCACACACCTCTGTGTTGTATTCCACCAGCTAGTGCGTATGCTATGACACTCTCTAGCCCATGTGCACTGTAACACCACCCCTTGAATATGTCATGCCACACTTGACTTCGCACGGGTTATATTGCCCCATCTAACGTGCCTTCCTCGATGCCTATGTTATAACGCACATCGCTATGCCATACAAATTGCAATCTGGGATCCATATCTTTGTCACAGTGCATATGCAACGTTACACTCCCCAGCACATATTTCATATTACAACTTTAAAGACTAGTTAGGTTACAGAACACTGTCTGAATCCATGGACTAGCCTCCTCCCTCCTGCCATGCATGGTCTGATGTGCTGCCACTGCCCTCCATTTAGCATGATGTATCAGTCCATTCCTCCTGCCCTCCATTGCCCAATTCTATGGCCCATCATTGACCTCCTGCTTAGCCTCTGTGCTTAGCTTGCTGCCCCTATTCTCCTTCCCCCTGCCCTCCGATGTCTTTGTGCATGCCCCTGCTCCATCCTTTTTGCCCACCATGTTCCATGGACTTGCCACTCCTATCTACTCTGAGTGTTCTGTTGAGCTGCCACTCCCCTCCCACCTGCCTAGCATTGTCAGATGACTGTAACCTGTCCCTGCCACCTCCACCCTGCCTGTCCACATACCATGCCCCTATCCCCTTCCTCCTGTCCTCCATGGTCCATTTTACTGCCACACCCTTCTGCCCTCCCTGGTCTGTTGTGCTGAAACTGTTCCTCCTGCCTGCCCCGCGCGGTCTGTTGTGAGGCCCCTTCCCCTGAACTCTCTTGTCTGTGCCCAGGTCCTGACCCTCCCTTCTATCCTCCATGGTCCTTTGTGCATGCCCCTGCACCCTCCTTCTTGCCCATCATAGCCATTGTGCTGCCACTAACCCTCTCGCTTGCCATGCATGGTCTTCTGTGCTGCCATGGCCCCTCCCACCTTCCCTGTGTGGTCAGCTAGCTGCCCCTGACCCCCTACCACCTTTCCTCCACGGTCTGTGTGTATGCCATCATATTCTCATTGTCTCTATCCATGGTGTGTCTTGTTTCTAGTGCCCATCCTGCCTGACCTCCTTGGTCATCTTGCTGCTCCTGCCCCCTTGCCCCCAGCCCTCTGTTTCCATGTGCAGACCCCTATTCCCTCCCTCCTGGCTTGTCTGTTCCATTGTAATGCCCCTGATCCGTCCCTCCTGCCCTTTATGGTCTGTTAAGCTGCAGCTTACTCTCCTGTCGGTCTATTATGGTCAGCTAGCTACCATTGCCTCTTTCCCTCTGTTCTCTGTTGTACATGTGCATGGTACTGTCCCCTCCCTATTGCTTTCTATGGATTGTTGTGCAGCACTCCCGTCCCGCATGCCCTGTGTGGTGTATTGTGCTGCTGCAAACCCTGATGCCTGCCCTGTAGGGTCAGTTTGGTGCACCTCTCCATGTCCCTCCTGTCCTCTGTTATCCGAGTCCATGTCCCTACCCCAATTCCTCCTGCCTACCATGATCCAATGTACCATACTTGCGAACATTTTGAGCTTGATAAGAGGGAGATTTTGAAAAAAAACTGGGGTATTGATTTTCCCCTTTGAGTTACATTGAAAAAGAGGAGATTGTAGACAGGAGACAGATCAACTAAAGCCCATTTGAGCTTAAAAACATTGGACGTTTCCTATCTGAAATGGGTCTGTTGGCATGTATGGTTGAACTACCACTTCCTCTTCCTTCTGCCCACAATGGTCTATTATATTGCCACAGCCTCTCTTGCCAGTCCTGTATTGTTGGTTTGTTGCCCCTGCCCCCCTTTCCACTGCCCTCCATAGTCTGTTGTGCTGCCACTGCCCTTCCTGCCTGCCCAGTGTGGTCAAATTGTTGCCTCTGCACTCTCCCACCTGCCTTCAATTTTCAGAGTCCGTGCCCCTGGCCTCTGCCTCTCAACAGTATCCCTATGAACAACTAGATTGCTAACATTCTATATTTATTACAAAAGTGTGGAACACCTGACGTCATCTTCATGTAATCAAAACTGTAATACCTAGAGCATTTCCTTTAGAAATTACATACATGAGAGGGTCTTATTTGCATCAAAATTATGGTTAGTGCTCTAAAAAACTAAAATGAGGACATATTTTCTGAGTTTTCAAATAGCAACAAAGAACTTTTAAATTATTTGTAATCTTTATGTTTTTTATCCAGTTGACCACTTGAATAAATGTTGCACCTAGGGGAGAGGATGTGGTGTTACTTTCAGAGCTGCAGACTTTGCAATTGGGGAACCAGGTTGGAGTTTCTGCTTCAGCTCAACATTCTGTGATTCTGGTCAAATCACTTAATCTCCCCATGTCTACAACCCAAATGAATTTGATCTTGTGTGATGTAACCAATGCTCACGTAAAGCACTACAATACCTGACAAGTCTGCACTATATAAAACTGCAAATACACAAACAATAAGTGTTTTGCACACTTATGTCATTGGGCTACATGTGGGCTACATCTGGGTGATATTTGTGCTGCATTTGGGCTCTTTTGTCTCTGGTGGCCATCTTGGGAGATTTATTTGTTATGAAGTTTCCTAATTTCCTCATTTACTGCAGTCTCCTCTTTACTTTGATTCCATCAAGAAGGTATTCAGATATGTCACACATTTGCCATAAATTCTGAATGTTAGCACTCTAGTTGCTCATTAGATCACTGTAGTAAAGCTACTGCTCACCACGGAAGTCTGCTGCTGGTATTAAAAGTGCATGTTTCAGTCTGCATAACAGAATTTTTTAATGAAATAGAAGAGGATTTGAGAAGTCACTAAAAATGTGCCCTAATTTTTCTTTCTTCAGCCCTAATCATAATTTCTATGGCAAAATGAACCCCCTCATTGTGTTCCTTTTTAAAATAAATGTTTTAAGTGTTACCAGTTTATTCCAATCAAGATGGCTTCAGGTGTGCCATACTTTTGTCATAAGTAAGACAGTAAGCGCTCTAGTTGTTCTTAAGAACACTCTGGGATATTCTGTCATTGGGCTATACTTGGGCTACATCTGGGCGATATTTCGGCTACATTTGGGCTCTTTTGTCTCTGGTGGCCATCTTGGGAGATATATTTGTTATGAAGTTTCCTAATTTCATCATTTACTGCAGTCTCCTCAGTAGGAAATACTTTCTGTTTTTTATTTTGGTTCCATCAAGAAGGCATTCAGATGTGTCACACATTTGCCATAAATTCTGAATGTTAGCACTCTAGTTGCTCATTAGATCACTGTAGTAAAGCTACTGCTCACCTGAGAAGTCTGCTGCTGGTATTCAAAGTGCATGTTTCAGTCTGCATGTCAGAATTTGTTTATGAAATAGAAGAGGATTTGAGAAGTCAAAATGGGCCCTAATTTTTCTTTCTGCAGCACTAATCATAATATCTATAGCAAAATGAACCCCCTCATTTTGTTCCTTTGTAAATTAAATGTTTTAAGTGTTACCACTTTATTCCAATCAAGATGGCTTCAGGTGTGCCATACTTTTGTCATAAGTAAGACTGTTAGCGCTCTAGTTGTTCGTTAGAACACTCGGGAACATTCTGTCATTGGGCTATACTTGGGCTACATCTGGGTGATATTTGGGCTACATTTGGGCTCTTTTGTCTCTGGTGGCCATCTTGGGAGATTTATTTGTTATGAAGTTTCCTAATTTCCTCATTTACTGCAGTCTCCTCAGTAGGAAATGCTTTCAGTTTTTTACTTTGGTTCCATCAAGAAGGCATTCAGATGTGTCACACATTTGCCATACATTCTGAATGTTAGCACTCTAGTTGCTCATTAGATCACTGTAATAAAGCTACTGCTCACCAGGGAAGTCTTCTGCTGGTATTCAAAGTGCATGTTTCAGTCTGCATGTCAGAATGTTTTAATGAAATAGAAGAGGATTTGAGTAGCCACTCAAAATGTGCCCTAATTTTTCTTTCTGCAGCACTAATCATACTTTCTATGGCAAAATGAACCCCCTCATTGTGTTCCTTTTTAAATTAAATTTTTTAAGAGTTACCACTTTATTCCAATCAAGATGGCTTCAGGTGTGCAATACGTTTGTCATAAGTAGGACTGTTAGCGCTCTAGTTGTTCTTTAGAACACTCTGGGAAGCTGCAGTAGAACGCAAAGGAATCAACTGACAGTCTCTGCCCTTGTTGGATGTACATGTTTTACTGAGAATTTCAGACTTCATTCTCACATGACTGAGAAAGATAATGTAAATTGACTGAAAATATGCTCTCAGTTTAGCTTATAGATCACCTTCCAAACCTCTGTGGGAAAAGCATGAGAAAATAGGTTTCTCTCAAACATGATTCATGATATTACAGCAGAAGGCTTTTTCACATGGTAAAATCACCTTAGAACACACCACAATTCCTAAAATGAGAATGGTACCATCAACAATTGATTTATAATGTAACTAAAGTCTTAAAACCTTCTATTAACTGCAATGCTTTTTAATGAGGTGCTATCATGTATATTGGTTCCAAGATGGCTGCCAACACTTCTTGGATGAAGTACTGACAGCCAATCAGATCTCATGCCCAGATATATCTATCGTTTTAACTCTAATTTTACTCAGGAAGTACTTAACGGATTTACACCATTTAAGCAAAAGGCACGAGTCTGAACTGAGGACTACCTCTTTGCCAAATTTGGTGTAATTCCGTTCAGCAGTTCGGGCTGTAGCTGTGTCAACAGGTCCTATGGGAAAATGCATAGGGAAAATGCGTTTTTTCACCCCCTTTTTTCACAGCCCCCGCTTGTCAAATCACCGTGAAATTTTCAGGATAGGAGCGGACCGGAGCTGGCCAAAAGTTTGGAAAATTTCGCGAAGATTTGTCAATCGGCGCCAACGTTATTCTAAATAGAATGTTGTGGATTTCCTATGGAAAATAGGTCCTAACTATAACTACCTACTGACGACCGCCAGTAGGTAATATATATATATATATATATATATATATATATATATATATATATATATATATATATATATTAAACTGCATATTCTTCGCGCGGTTTCCAGGCGCGAGAAAAAATCAGTCGCACACAGGTTTTCCTTTGAGAAGTTTAGTAATTAGATATATATATATATACACTCATATATATTGCCAGTAGATAGTAGGACCTAGGTTTTATTAAATAGCCGATTTTCAGTTGCCTATATCTTTGGCACTGGCTTATGAATCGTCACAAAATTTCACCTAAAAATAAGACGCTCACTTCAGCTTCTGTCTGGAAAGTTTCCGGGTGATGCGTGAAGAGGGGGTCGAGAAATGGTGGTGGGTCCTAAAACGCATTTTCCCCATCTTAATTCCCATAGGTTCTTTAAAGAGGTATACGACCCAAACCACTGAACCAAATTACACCAAATTTGACAGAAAGCTAGATCTTGGTTCAGAAAAGTGCCTTTGGATAGTTTGGTTTAAATTCATTCAGTAATTTTAGAGAAATTAATTAAAATCCAAATTTGTATATTTGGGGGGTGCTGATCCTCCGTCGATCCCCATAGCAGGGTTCCTATTGGTTCATCACACCTTCACAGAAAAGTTGCGGCCTCTGTTTTATTTGGCAGGAAATGGTCACCGGAGCTGAAAATTTCTGAGCAATGTGAATAAAGGGGTCACGGTGCAGGTTCCAGAGGGAGTCATAAATGTCAATATATTGCCTTTCAAAGCTTTTTTCTCAACATGTGGGAATCCGTGGATCCCCCATGGTCCTTTGTCCACAACTTTGCAAACACGCCTCCTAGTGCAATATTTGTTGGGAGATGAAGTCATCTTGGATGCTGATGGTCCTTGGGGGCTAAAAACCCTCCTGTTACCTCCAGTAAGTCCCAAGTAGCAGGATTGCTGAGAGCTTGTTGAAGGCCCACCCTGTTTCACCACCATTCTGCTAAGAAGCCTCCTGCGTGCTATGAGAGAGGAAGCACAAAACTGAAGGCAGCAGAGTAGCAGACTGCAGGTAAGCTGGACAGGAGGACCGTCAGAGGGGGAGCTGGCATGAGGACCTGCTCCCTTGTTCTCTGCTACTTTTTTACTGCACACCCACTGACAGACCCAATTATACACTCATGCACCCACTCACAGACTGACTCAAATGCTCATTCACTCACTCACAGACCCACTCAGAAACTCATGCACCCACTCAAAGATCCACTCAGACATTCATGCACCCGTTCATAGACACACTCAGAAACTCTTGCACGCTAGCACACACCCACTCATCCACCCACTCACAGACCCACGCAGACACTCATTTTTCCATTCATAGAGCCACTCAGAGACTCATGCACCCACTCACTGTTCCACTCAGAGACACACACCCACTCCCAGACCCACCCAGATGCTTATGAGCCCACTCACAGATGTGCTTGGATACTCACACAACCACTCACAGACCACTCAAACTTTCACGCACCCACTCACTCACCCTACTTTGACACTCACACACCTACTCATCTACCTATACAGCCCCTCACACACAAACTCTCAAAGGTTACCGGTTACAGTTAGGAAATACAATGTTAATAAATGTCTAAATTCACACTATGTTGTTCATCATTTATCACTTCAGGTTTTAGTAAAAAATCACACATTTTAGCTCATTAGTCTGTGTCCGGTCCAACTGGCATTCCCACTAATTTGAGTAATGATTCGATAATGGAAAAATCACCCCATCAGGGTCTTGATGCTACTTATGAGCCTACCACTTCTAGGATTATATGCAATGTTTCCATGCCTGTTCGTTTTATGGATTTTTATATTCATTACTGTTTATTAATAGGAATTGCAGATTTGTTAATGTATGTATGGGGAGGAAATGGTGTTCAATGTGTATTTATTGTATTTTTTCTTGCAGGCAGGGCAGAAGTAGGAGCAACAATCCTTGTGCATCCTTCTTTCTGCTCGTACTAGGCAATTACTTACCTATTTACATTTGTTCTACAGATCACCTTCCAACAAGGTATCCCATGGAGGTTTGTTACAACTGCTCTCCGAGGAGTTGGTCTGGCACATCCATGGTGAGAGCTGGCTGGTCATGTGATCTGCAATTTCAAGAAACACCAGTGTATGTCCCTCCCAGAGCAGGGAGAATTCACTTGTGAATTAGGGCCTGCATGTTTTGAAGGCTTGTTGGAAACCTGCTGTGATTTTACAGTACATCTCAGACATGTGATGGGGTCATCGTGATTCGCAAACACATTATCAAATCATGGCTGTCTGACAGACATTAGGAAAACAATGTCAAAATCAAGGACCCCCTGCTACTCATATAGATTCCTAGGGCAGGGAAAATACAATAATGGAAGAACACACACACCCCTAAGCAACAAATGGTCTAAACAATTGTACGACCTAATCCAACAAGTACATGATATCAGAGACTCAGTGTACACTAATATTCATTAAACCTTCATTTTATTAGTATGAATTCGGTCAATATTATCATGGAAAATATATAAAGAATTCCACAGACATGAAAAATTAAACAATAACATCACAACATAATCCTTTATGTTTAAAACTAAACAATGTTTGGCAGGTATCTGGCGCTGAGGCAAGTACTCGACCGCTTCTGTCCACCAGAGAAGTAATCCCCGCCAATTGCTGCAGACGCCTCAAATGGCCGAAAGTTGCCATCCAGGAACATAAAATGGAAAGTATCAAGGGCATTTTAGATGCTGAGATTAGCAAATTTACAAACCTTTCCAAATCAGCTCTGGCTCAACCAAATTTCCACACGACTTACCATGAATTAATTACTAAACTGAGTGCCTTTTTTATTGTTGTAGGTAATGCAGGTACTAGAGGCCCACGGGCAAAGGCTGGAAACCCCTGGTATTCTTCCAAATGCAAGGAAAAAAGGGCAGCCCTTATACTGGAAGTCAGGAAAAAAGATCCCCTGGCAATCTCTAAAGCAAGGAAGGAATATTCCGAGGCTCAGAGGGAGGCTAAGAAAATCTGGGACGAGAACCATTGGCAAGATTTAAAACAAGCGTCCATTGAGAAAGACTCGAAAGGTTTTTGGGATCTTATCAATAAAAGGGCTAGGAGTACTTCCCTTCCAATTTCTAACCATGTAACTGCTAAACAATGGCTGGCCCATTTTTCAAAGTTGTACTCTGCGGATGATAACCTTCCTCTTTCCCCTGACACCGTTTGCCTTCCCACCACTGGCGATCCCGCCCAACATCTAGATTCCTTTGAATTAGCTGAGGTGGTGACAGCAATAAATAGTATAGCCCCAGGCAAGGCGGCGGGCCCAGACGGTCTCCCTGGAGACTTGCTCCTGCATTATCCTGAGACATGGGCATCCTTCATCCTATTGACCCTGAACTTAATAGCGAGAGGATCACCTGTGCCTGACTCCTGGAAAGGCGCTGAGGTGGTCCCCATTTTCAAAAAGGGGAATAGGGAGGACCCTGCCAACTACCAACCGATTAGTTTAATCGATGTTATACAGAAAGTGGTTGGCAGGGTCCTACTAGCCAGGATGGGAACATGGATGGAAGATAACACCATTCTCTCCCACTTCCAAGCGGGCTTCAGGAATAAGGTGGGAACAATCGATCAGGTGTTCAGATTTTTCATGCTCTATTGGAAGGCAGTACTACTGGAGAAAGGCAGTCTGTATCTGGCCTTCATAGATTTGAAGACCGCTTTTGATCTTGTACCACGGGGGAAACTTTGGCATATCCTACAAAAATTAGGTATCCCCTCCCTGGTTCTTGACATCATACAGCGTTTGCACAATGGCAATTATGCAAAAATAAGATGGGGTCCCAAGGGCAATTGACCGAGAGAATCGCTGTGAACAGGGGTGTCCGCCAGGGATGCGTGTTGGCACCCACCCTGTTCTCCTTATACATCAACGGGGTGGTTTATTATCTGCGACTTGAGCCGCCCAATGCTCCTTCCCTGGCTGGGGAGAAGACTCCGACCCTCCTGTTCGCAGATGATACTCTCTTGATTTCAAAATCACCGGGGGGACTCCAGAGGCTTTTGAATAGGTTTGGCACTTTTTGCGATTTGCATGGGCTGACAGTCAACACCACTAAAACCAAGATTATGAGCATCAACTCGTCCATACGTTTTAAAAACCACTTTACCCTGGATGCTGTCCCGCTGGATATTGTGGAGGGTTTTGACTACCTGGGGATTCGTATTGCAAAGGATATGAAATGGGGCCCCCACCTTGCCAAGATGCTTTTAAATCATAAGAGGATCTCTGGTGCTATCTTGAGAGAACAGCGTCATTCTGGGTGCAGGCCAGTGGCCCCTGTGCTTGCGGTCTATGCTGGCAAAGCGCTTTCGTCGGCCCTGTATGGATCTTAGCTCTGGGGCTTTCAGAATGTTGGTGACCTTGTCACATCTGAAAATAAGTTCATGAGAGACATGCTTTCCTTACCTACCTCGATGCCTCTGAAGCCTTTATTCTTTGACCTAGGTAGGCACTCCATCCAAGATATAGCACGCCTGCGCCCTCTTCTCCTCTGGACTCGTATCAGAAGGACTGCCGAACTGTCCAATTATGCGGCAGCTCTTGATGAATTGGTAGCAGCCGATACTGGGAGTAAGATCAAATGGCAAACGGATCTTCGGAAACTTTTAACCGCCATTGGACTAAATGAGGCATGGTGCAGCCAGACCCCACCAACAAAGCAGGTTTTAAAAAAAATGTACTGGGAATGGATGCAGATACAGGTCACTCAAAATCCCAGATTGGGGAAATTGGCTGAGGGTTTCTTCCAGCACAAAACCACCTGCACAATGGAACATTATTTGGATTTTATCCAGACCCCCAGAGATAGGGCACTATACATGAAGATGAGATTTGGGACTCTCCCTACCAACAGTTTAGTTGCAGGCTGGAGAGGGTCAAAGACGACACCTGCACCCTGTCCGAGTTGTGCTTATCATAACGAGTCTATTGCACATCTTTTGTTCGCCTGCCCGGTGTATAGGCTTGCCAGAAACAGGTGGCTAAAGCCGGTTTGCCAATTACTGGGTCCAATGAGTCATCGCAACGCTCTCCGCATCTTATGCACAGATACTTCATCACTCACTTTGATATGCGGGGTGGCCAAATTCTTGGGTTGTGCCTGGTTAACAAGAAGCAAGATCTTGGCAAGGAAGGCAAATTGCTTTACTAGTTCAGACACTAATTGTGACTAGAGTCCATTTACCTGCTGGTAACAGAACCGGGTCTCTTTTTTACATAGGGCTTCAGCCTACATTTTTAGTTTTAGATTTTTTATGGTTTTTATAAATTAAACAAGAATAAGATATGTATTGGAAATTGTAACGTATAAGCTGCTTTAGGCGATGGTTTAATTGTTTTTTAAAAATAATTCTGTAAATATGTTCTCTTTTTATTCGAAAATTGAACTGCTTTTATGATATTTTAATATTGAATAAAGCTTATACTGATACATCACAACATACTTCACAGAATAAACACAACAGAAAAATACAAAGAACAGACGTGCCTATTGACTGAACAGAAGAAATAACAGATTTATTTTTATACGACTTTAAGTCTAGAATAAGCAAAATCTCTCAAATGAACCATAATATCATCAAGTGGCTGATTGAATAATCTTCTTGTCATCATCAATCAGCCACTCTCTTATGTTCAGTCAAATCAAATCAAATCAAGCTTTATTCGGTACATACATAATGTCCATAAAAGCATACTACAATAAAATAATACGTTTATATCAAAAATCATTTTGTAATTAAAAAAGAACATAGTTCTTATCCAATTATACATTGCATGAGAGAACTTCTATCAAATACAATCTAATTTGTTTCATAATTCATTTTTTCCAGGTATACAAGTTTATTCCTTTGTTTAGTGGCCGATGTGAAATAACAAGTGACCGCATTACAAATTAAGACGTTCTCCAAATTTCTAATATAATTAAAAGCAGCTTTAAAGGAATACAGGCAGTTTTCTCTAAAAATAGGACGGAAAAAGGTTTTTCTAATTTCCTTATAAAAATTACAAAAAAGTAAAAAGTGAAGGGTACTCTGAGTACACCTACCATCACACGGGCATTTAGGAAGACTGGCACACCACTTACCCCTCTTAGGAAAAGCAAAAAGGTAGTGGAGCGTATTCATCAGTAATCTGGTTAGGTAGAATCTATGCTGGACATTAGTTATAAAAATAAGATATGGCTGTATACCCATAGCAATTGGCCCTTCAAGATAAAACAATACAGTTGTCATAGTACCCGAGACCACATCTCTGGACAATGCCCTAACGTTGAGGAGACTCTTTTTCAGTTCTAATTTACTGAAATTTTGTATGTCTTCGGGTTGCTTCCAGTTCAGGGCCAGGTTGCATTCTTCTAAAAGACCACTGATATAGCACAGCCACGATATTTTCTTGAAGTGGTCTTGGGACAGACAATCTAATATTGTATCCCTCGTAAAGTGCGTTTCTTCCCTAGTCCAGATACGGTGCCACAGATTTAGAGTGGCCATACTAATCAAGTCGTGTATATATGGTGAACCAGTTTCCCTATGTAAAATGATAGAAGACGTGGAGGTTGGTACGGCTAACGATCTTCTTAAAAAGTTATTTTCCAGGGTTTGTAACGGTGATATATCTGCCAGGCCCCAGAGGGCTCCCCCGTAACAACTCACAGTGATACACTTTGCCCCATATAACTTTCTTATGTTCAGTCAATATGCGCATGTATTTTCTTCGTATTTTTCTGTTGTGTTTATTCTGTGAATTATGTTGTGATGTTATTGTTTAGTATTTCATGTCTGTGGAATTATTTATTTATTTTCCATGATAATATTGAATGAATTCCTACTATAAAAACGAAGTTTTAATGAATATTAGTGTACACTGAGTCTCTGATATCATGTACTTGTTGGATTAGATTTTACAATTTTTTAGACCATTTGTTGCCTAGGGGTGTTTTCTTCCATTATAGACAAGGAAAACTACAGCAACATACATAAGAAAGTCTGATCTTTGGCATCCACCACAATTACTAAGAGACAAAAATCCTTATGTTTGATTTCCAGCATTTGATCTGACAAGCTATATGATATTAAAAACACCCCCTTATGTCTCTTTGATTCAAATACACCAAATGCAGTGGACCTTATGAATTTGGTTGCTGTTCATGTATGGCATTTTATACTCATTCAAACTTAAAAGCTTAATAAAAAGGCATTTACATTTGTATACAGGCAGTTTTTGCCTAGTTGGCTTGGTAAACTTCCTGCCGCATTTAGTAAGCTGTTTGCTGTGACAGTATTCGAGGCAGTGCCGGATTATACCCTGTGGAGTCCCATAGGCAGTCGAAGGTTTGGGGCTCTCCTAAAAAACGTATCTCCTAATATGTTTTTCATTTTACCAACTAACAATTTTAATAAACCAATTTTATTACACAAAACAAATAATCAACAATTATTAATGATATTAAACTAAAATGAATTGGAAATATCTGAAGAAAGATTGATTGTAATGTTCTTTCAAGATCAAATCAGTATTATTTTGATCCGTTGTCATGGGGCGCTTAAAAAGAGTGGGGCCCATAGGCCGGTGCCTTCTTTGCCTATTTGGAAATCTGGAACTGTATTCAGGGCCTGCCAGGTGAACCAAAAGCAGCCCTGGGAAAAATGCCCAAACAGCTATACTCTGTTCCTCTCCTCACTCTGGGGCATATTTACAACGAGGCGATAAAAAATTATCGCTGCATTAGCGGCCGTTTTCGGCCAAAAAGCAGCGATAATTTTATCGCTATATTAGCAAGGCCACGCTAACGCGTGAAACCTTGCTTTAGCGTGGGGATGTCTAACGCCCAGCTTTGCATCTCTAATGAGATGCAAAGTGGGCGTTCCTGACCTGACATGATAGGAGAAATGTCGCTAAGCGACATTTCTCCTATCATCAAGCCCCACGCTATGAAGCATAGCGTCAGGAAAAGTAGCGATAACACCTGTTATCGCTACTTTCCTAACACCTGCTTCAGGACTGACTTAGCCATGATATCCTATGGAAGGTGGATATCATGGCTAAGGGGCATATCAACAACAACCGGCGATAATTATCGCTGAGCGCACTTAGCGCTCGGATAATTATCGCCGGCTAGCGCCGATTTTTATCGCTGAGATAGCGTGCTATTAGCAACGCTTATCTCATCAGCGATAAAAATCCTAGCGCTTACTGGCTAACGTGAGATTATCGCTGGAAACCCAGTGATAATCTCACGTTAGCTAGTTGATAGGGACTCACAAACGTAGCCATGATATCCACCTTCCATAGGATATCATGGCTATGTCAGTACTGAAGCAGGTGTTAGGAAAGTAGCGATAACAGGTGTTATCGCTACTTTTCCTGACGCTATGCTTCATAGCGTGGGGCTTGATGATAGGAGAAATGTCGCCTAGCGACATTTCTCCTATCATGTCAGGTCGGGAACGCCAAGATGCAAAGCTGGGGGTTAGAAATTCCCACGCTAAAGCAAGGTTTCACGCGTTAGCGTGACCTTGCTAATATAGCAATAAAATTATCGCCGCTTTTCGGCCGAAAACGGCCGCTAAAGCGGCGATAATTTATTATCGCCTCGCTGTAAATGTGCCCCTAAATTTGCGAGTCCCTATCAACTAGCTAACGTGAGATTATCGCTGGGTTTCCAGCGATAATCTCACGTTAGCCAGTTAGCGCTAGGATTTTTATCACTGATGAGATAAGTGTTGCTAATAGCACGCTATCTCAGCGATAAAAATCGGCGCTAGCCGGCGATAATTATCCGAGCGCTAAGTGCGCTCAGCGATAATTATCGCCGGTTGTTGTTGATATGCCCCTCTATGTCTATCTTTCCATCCATCCACTCTGCCGTAATTAATTTTGTGGGGTTTGGGAAAGTAACAGAGCCAGAAGTTTCAGCAGCCCTGTGCATTCAAAACTGGTCCCAGTAGCTCCAAGCAACCGGGTAAATTCCTGTCGGAATGAAATGCCTGTCCGGCCCTGGCAAGTGATATTTAAGGTGCTTCAGTGTCTTCTAGGCCAAAATCTGTTCAATATTAATAGCTGAAATTTAAAAAGACAATAACACCAGGCGTGTAATTGCTGAACATGAACCCGTTTTTGATAGCAGCTTCATATCAACACGCATTACAAACACGCTCTAGGTGAATTTGCCATTAGCGGGGTAGAAGGAACTCAGCTCATGGTCGCTTATTATTCAGTTTTCATTGTCTTTACATACAGTAATTGGCACTGAGTTAGTCAGTTAGAGGCATTTTCAATCAATATATTTATTTTTGGGACATTCCCATAAGAATGTGTTCCAAGAGAATTGCGCATGGTAAACCCAGCGGTTAATGAAATGCTCAGATCCAGTGAGAATTTAATTTTTAACCCCACTCTCCAATTACTGCCGTGGCACACGCCAGCAATGCATGGAAAGTAGTCATGCTTAATTTACGGCTCAGAGCATGCTGGTGGCCAGACTTTAGGTTGTGCCTCAATGCTTTCGTAATTCCACGAATAAATACACTTTCTTATGCAGAAATTAAAAACACGGGATGAGGAGTTTGTCTTCCGGAAATCGATTTATTTTAATGGCAATATTTTTTAGACATATTTTTCTGCATGCTTTTCACTTTCAATAAGATGTATGCCCGTGGATTATGCTCGCTGCTTCAGTAACTATAAAAATGTAAAGTTGATTTAGTATCTAAAGCATGATTTATTCATGTACGTTTTTCTTATTTATTCTTGTGGCACATATCTTCAAATCCGTGCTGAAATGGGAGCCAAAACCATTATAAAAGTGTGTAAAATTGCGGCCTAAATTATATAATACTTTACGAAAAACCGAAAACAGAGAAAAACAGTCAAATATCAGCCTAACCATGAGGTAACACTTTCTCAAAAACATTTAAGAAGCTGGCAAATAGACTTCTAAATTCGTCACACAGCAAACCGCTCACTCTCAAAAAACAAATGCATTTGCCAACAAATGGCTACTTCTCAGGACGTGTGCAGTCGGCTTCAGGATGGATTGCCCTCTATAATTTGTAATCTGAGATGCTAAATTATTAAAGTTCATTAATATAAGAATTTCTTCAAAGTGCCCCTGACTACCCCAAACAGCATCTCATCCATCCCACTTGGTCTCAATTGGGTCCCGCTAAAGACTTTTTGGGTGATTACAATGGCGGACAGACTTAAGTCCATCTGCCATCGTTGCGGGGAGTGGGACCAGCCGCCTGTAAGGCTGCGGTCCCGCACATGATATAATGATGCGACCGCCACAGTGGCGGTCGCATTGTCAATCTTTAACATTGCGGCAGGTACTGCTGGCTGCAGCACCCGCCGCAGTGTTCAAAATGCACTGTTTGCATTTCTCTGCACTATGTGGCACTAATTCGACCAAAATATAAAAACAGCACAGTTATCTGTCTACAAACACATGAAAAACACAAATGCTTATCACAGAATGGTTTCTACATGCACACACATTGTAGAGAAAAAAAGTACTCTCTACACTTTAGCAGGAAAAATACATTAGTCTGATTAAAATCAAAATAGTCTACAAACATCCCCTCACAATTAAATAACTCATCTTTCAAGTTCTTTTGTAGATTAAGAAGTATATCAATCACTCACCATATTTTCGTTTACAGACTCTCTGCACTGTGCACCTCTCAGCAAAAGCAAAGAATGGAAAAGTTTCCCTTTCATTTTCCACACATATACATGTAAACATCAAATCACAATCCTTCGCACATAAACTCAAAAGCAAACACACATTTCTATTGGTTAAACATTTCAACCCTTTCCAACTGAAATACATTTCAACCCTTCCCCCAATCTGCCTTCTGCCTGTTACCATAGAAACAGGTCATGGAACACTGCACTGAGCTCACAGGTCACAAGTTCAGCACACAATGTTCCTACACAAGACAGGAAGTGTGCTTGACTTTTCAACATATCAGCTTATCATATATAATGCTCCTTACAATCTGTTTTTCTTAACCAATAAGAATCATGCCTTTAACAAACAGAAATATACACCCTACCTTTCAGTGTAGAAAGTTGTCATATAACCAATGATTTCTTGTCGTTTTTCAAAAAACGTTGTCGTGGATCCGCGCACCCACCGCGAGAGAATCCGTGCATCCAACGCAATAGGATGCGCGCACAGTGCGCGCATTTCCCCGTTTAAAAAAAATAAAAATAAAAAGGGGCCCCAGGGGGTCCTTCTGGGACCCCCTAAGCACCTCTAGAGGGTCAGAGTATTTCCACTCTGCCCCCTTTATATGTTTTACAAACATATTCCCCTTGCATCTTCAGCCTCGCTTCTACCGAGGCAAAAAATGGCCGCCAACAGTTCCTGGTTTCGAATGTAGAGAGACACTCGACAGCCAATTAGCATTCAGCGTGCGATCGTGTGGGTGCACGCTGGGTTCGGGGAGGGTGCGCTTATGGTGCGGGTATGGTCCGTGGATCCTCCGCGGCCATAGATATCACTAACTTTTTTACCCTCATTTTCTCAGGAACTACTGAACAGATTCACACCATATATGCAAAAGTCACGAGTCCGAACTGAGGACTACCTCTTTGCCAAATTTGGTGTCATTCCCTTCAGCGGTTCGGGCTGTAGCTGGGACAACAGATCCTATGGGAAATTGCATGGAGAAAACGCGTTTTGGGACCCCCCTTTTTTCTCGGCCCCCGCTTGACGGATCACTGCAAAACTTTCAGGGTAGGAGCGGAGCGGAGCTGGCCAAAAGTTTGGAAAATTTTGCGAGGATTCGTCAACCGGCGCCAACGTTATTCCAAATAGAATGTTGCGGATTTCCTATGGAAAATAGGTCCGAACTATAACAATCTACTGGCGACTGCCAGTAGATAATATATACGTGTGTATATGTATATATATATATATATATATATATATATATATATATATATATATATATATATATATTCACTGAAAAAACCATAGGTTTCAGGCCTGATATAGTTAGGAATTAGCATTTAAAAAAATAAACCTTAGAAATTCACTGAAAAAACAAAAAAACAATAGGTTTTAGGGATGTTATAGTTAGCTGTGAGTGATGAAAGGTTATACTAGTGTATGATGAGGTGTATCTGATTGTCATGTGGATGATGTCATCAGTGATGTCATTTGAGATGTCATCAGTGATGTCACTGACCATGTCATGAATGATGTAATATGTGACATCATCAGCAGTGGATTGCGGGCGCGCGAGATGTAGTTAGTACAACTAACTATATCGGAGGAATTTTAATGGTTTTGTTCGAGTGAAATGTCCAGCTAACTATAACACCCCTAAAACCTATTGTTTTTTCAGTGAATTTCTAAGGTTTTTTAAATGCTAATTCCTAACTATATCAGGCCTGAAACCTATGGTTTTTTCAGTGAATTTCAAAGGTTTTTTAAATGCTAATTCCTAACTATATCAGGCCTGAAACCTATGGTTTCTTCAGTGAATTTCAAACGTTTTTTAAATGATAATTCCTAACAATATCAGGCCTGAAACCTATGGTTTTTTCAGTGAATTTCAAAGTTTTTTTTTAATGCTAATTCCTAACTATATCAGGCCTGAAACCTATGGTTTTTTCAGTGAATTTCAAAGGTTTTTTAAATGCTAATTCCTAACTATATGAGGCCTGAAACCTATGGTTTTTTCAGTGAATTTCAAAGGTTTTGTAAAGGACAATTTTTAATGTATTAATTGTTATACTGATTTTTTTTATACTGATTTACTACATTTTTTAAACTATTTATTTTTAGATATTTTTTTTAATTACATTATAATTACATTATACATTACAATACAAAATATACTTTCTCAGAATGAATTACTTTAGTTTAAATACTTTGCAAATAGGCAATAGACTTTTAAGTACAGTAGTTACAGTTGTTGCAATGGGCAACACAATTTCAAACACAATGCAACATTGAGCTCAATGTGAATTTCTAGTCAAATGCAATTAGTTAATTTATGGATTACTTTTCTAACCACAGGACTGGATCCTAGATTCAGTCCGTGGACATCTCCTGTAAACAGTTGAGTAACAGCGTTTTGGTTACAGTAGTGATTTTTAAGGAATATTATTGTATTTTAAAAGTTGACACTTAGAAATGTTTTCACATAGAATCACCAATGTTATCCTATGGCAGAAAATTCACTTAGCAGGTAAGTAGTGTTATCGTTACTTTTTCTTACTCAGTGGTGGATCCTGGATCCAGCACTGGTGAATCTCCTGTAAACAGTTGAAAGAATGTGTTTAAGTCATACAGATGATTTTTTAGGAATATTTTTAGTTTGTGAAAATAGACACAGAAACTTTTCTGCTGAAAACCACACAATGGATTCCTATGGAAGGAAATACAAGTTACTGGTAAGTACGCTTAGAATTAGTTTTCAGGGTCAGTGCTGCGCTAAAAGATGCAGCACTGGGTTCTCTCCCGATAACAGGTGAGTAAATCGGAATTCGTAGTTCGGCTGATTTTGGAGGAATATTTGTACGTTTCAAAAAAAGGACACAAACTTTTTGGGTGAAAACCACACAATGGATTCCTATGGAAGGAAATACAAGTTACTGGTAAATATGCTTAGAATTACTTTTCAGGGTCAGTGCTAGGCTAAAAGATGCAACACTGGGTTCTCTCCTGAGAACAGGTGAGTAAATCGGAATTCGTAGTTCGGCTGATTTTAGAGGAATATTTGTAAGTTTCAAAAATGGACACTTAGAAACTTTTCTGCTGAAAATCACACAATGGATTCCTATGGAAGGAAATACAAGTTACTGGTAAGTACGCTTAGAATTACTTTTCAGGGTCAGTGCTGGGCTAAAAGATGCAGCACTGGGTTCTCTCCTGATAACAGGTGAGTAAATCGGAATTCGTAGTTCGGCTGATTTTAGAGGAATATTTGCACAATGGTGAAGGAAGGGGGCGGGGCCTGAGGTGATATGTGTTCAAACAACGCCCTGTGGCGCGTTTTAAGTTGGGGAATTAATTCCTCCTCAATCCTGAGGATCCCTGGGGGCAACACTCTGCAACGCAGCTCCGTGGCGCTTACTGGAGGTACCTGGTGGGCCGCGAGGCTCCCGCCCTGCCATTGCAAACAGCAGTGTCCCGGCGGTGGGCACCCCAGGACACTGCAAGAGCTGGCCAGGATGGGTTGCGGTCCCCAGGGCCTGTACAAGGCTCCAGGAGGGGGGCGCGTGGCCTCCCTCCCACATTTTAAAGTTGCCCCGGGGGTGGCGGTCCCCGGGGCTGGGGGGGTTGAGAGCACTGTGAGTTCTGTCATCAATAGTACATTAATTCAATCATTCATATTACCCTCCGCGTAGGGCCTTTTGAAAAGGTTTGAAAGGAATGCCGGTTTTGCTAAAATAAAGGACTCTGTAATAAACGATGCGGTGCTGCTTGATATCTGAGTGCGTCTCCAAGCAAGGGATAAAAACTGTGGAAAGACATATTACGGCCAGTCCTCGGTCGTGGAGACTGCACCGCCATTGAAGAGTTATGAGCTGCTGCGAGGCACCGGAGTCTCAGCAAAGAGCACAGTGTCAAGTTGCAACAGCGTGATTTGAAAATTGGATTCCTCACAAACGACCCACTGGAGTGTAATATGAATGATTGAATTAATGTACTATTGATGACAGAACTCACTGTAGGGCGAAAGTACACGAAGGAAAACTTCAAGTTCCAGAATGCCTTTTAATTGTCTGCACCGAAGCAAGTCCACTAGGGGGTGAGTAACTGATATTTAAAGGAGCTGACTTGGCGCCCTTGTGAATCTGCCAGTAAATAGTATGTCAGCCCGTGAACAAGGTGCAGGGGCACTGAAACACATAGGGCCTTTTGAAAAGGTTTGAAAGGAATGCCGGTTTTGCTAAAATAAAGGACTCTGTAATAAACGATGGGGTCCTGCTTGATATCTGAGTGCGTCTCCAAGCAAGGGATAAAAACTGTGGATATATATATATATATATATATATATATATATATATATATATATATATATCTATATACTCATATATATTGCCAGTAGATAGTAGGACCTAGTTTCTATTAAATAGCCGATTTTCAGTTGCCTATATCTTTGGCACTGGCTTGTGAATCGTCACAAACTTTCACCCAAAAATAAGACGCTCACTTCAGCTGCTGTCTGGAAAGTTTCCGGATGATGCGTGAAGAGGGGATCGAGAAATGGTGGTGGGTCCTAAAACGCATTTTCCCCATCTTAATTCCCATAGGTTCTTTAAAGAGGTATACGACCCGAACCACTGAACCAAATTACACCAAATTTGACAGAAAGCTAGATCTTGGTTCAGAGTAGTGCCTTTGGATAGTTTGGTTTAAATTCATTCAGTAATTTTAGAGATATTAATTAAAATCCAAATTTGTATATTTGGGGGGTGGTGATCCTCCGTCGATCCCCATAGCAGGGTTCCTATTGCTTCATCACACCTTCACAGAAAAGGTGTGGCCTCTGTTTTATTTGGCAGGAAACGGTCACCGGAGCTGAAAATGTCTGAGCAATGTGAATAAAGGGGTCACGGTACAGGTTCCAGCGGGAGTCATAAATATCAATATATTGCCTTTCAAAGCTTTTTTCTCAACATGTGGGAATCCGTGGATCCCCCATGGTCCTTTGTCCACAACTTTGCAAACACGCCTCCTAATGCAATATTTGTTGGGAGATGAAGTCATCTTGGATGCTGATGGTCCTTGGGGGCTAAAAACCCTCCTGTTACCTCCAGTAAGTCCCAAGTAGCAGGATTGCTGAGAGCTCGTTGAAGGCCTGCCCTGTTTCACCACCATTCTGCAAAGAAGCCTCCTGCCTGCTATCAGAGAGGAAGCACAAAACTGAAGGCAGCAGAGTAGCAGACTGCAGGTAAGCTGACAGGAGGACCGTCAGAGGGGGAGCTGGCATGAAGATCTGCTCCCGTGTTCTCTGCTACTTTTTTACTGCACACCCACTGACAGACCCAATTACACTCATGCACCCACTCACAGACTGACTCAAATGCTCATGCACCCACTGACAGACCCACTCAGACACTCACACACCCAATGACAGGCACGCTCAGTTTCATAAACCCACTCACACACTCATTCACTCACTCACAGACCCACTCAGAGACTCATGCACCCACTCAAAGATCCACTCAGACATTTATGCACCCGTTCATAGACACACTCAGAAACTCTTGCATGCTCGCACAAACCCACTCAGACACTCATCCACCCACTCACAGACCCACTCAGACACTAATTTTTCCATTCATAGACCAACTCAGAGACTCATGCACCCACTCACTGTTCCACTCAGAGACACACACCCACTCCCAGACCCACTCAGACACTTATGAGCCCACTCACAGATGTGCTTGGATACTCACACAACCACTCACAGACCACTCAAACTTTCACGCACCCACTCACTCACCCTACTTTGACACTCACACACCTACTCATCTACCTATACAGCCCCTCACACACAAACTCTCAAAGGTTACCGGTTACAGTTTGGAAATATAATTTTAATAAATGTCTAAATTCACTCTATGTTGTTCATCATTTATCACTTCAGGTTTTAGTAAAAAATCACACATTTTAGCTCATTAGTCCGTGTCCAGTCCAACTGGCATTCCCACTAATTTGAGTAATGATTCGATAATGGAAAAATCACCACATCAGGGTCTTGATGCTACTTATGAGCCTACCACTTCTAGGATCATATGCAATGTTTCCATGCCTGTTCGTTTTATGGATTTTTATATTCACTACTGTTTATTAATAGGAATGGCAGATTTGTTAATGTATGTATGGGGAGGAAATGATGTTCAATGTGTATTTATTGTATTTTTTCTTGCAGGCAGGGCAGAAGTGGGAGCAACAATCCTAGTGCATCCTTCTTTCTGCTCGTGCTAGGCAATTACTTACCTGTTTACATTTGTTCTACAGATCACCTTCCAACAGGGTATCCCCACGGAGGTTTGTTACAACTGCTCTCCGAGGAGTTGATCCGGCACATCCGTGGTGAGAGCTCGCTGGTCATGTGATCTGCAATTTCAAGAAACAACAGTGTCTGTCCCTCCCAGAGCAGGGAGAAGTCACTTGTGAATTAGGGCCTGCATGTTTTGAAGGCTTGTTGGAAGCCTGCTGTGATTTTACAGTACATCTCAGACATGTGATGGGGTCATCGTGATTCGCAAACACATTATCAAATCATGGCTGTCTGATAGACATAAGGAAAACAATGTCAAAATCAAGGACCCCCTGCTACTCATATACATTCCTAGGGCAGGGAAAACACAATAATGGAAGAAAACACCCCTAAGCAACAAATGGTCTAAACGATTGTACGACCTAATCCAACAAGTACATGATATCAGAGACTCAGTGTACACTACTATTCATTAAACCTTCATTTTATTAGTATGAATTCAGTCAATATTATCATGGAAAATACATAAATAATTCCACAGACATGAAATATTAAACAATAAAATCACAACATACTTCACAGAATAAACACAACAGAAAAATACAAAGAACAGACGTGCCTATTGACTGAACAGAAGAAATAACAGATATTATTTTTATACGACTTTAAGTCTAGAATAAGCAAAATCTCTCAAATGAACCACAATATCATCAAGTGGCTGATTGAATAATCTTCTTGTTATCATCAATCAGCCACTCTCTTATGTTCAGTCAAATCAAATCAAATCAAGCTTTATTCGGTACATACATAATGTCCATAAAAGCATACTACAATAAAAGAATACGTTTATATCAAAAATCATTTTGTAATTAAAAAAGAACATAGTTCTTATCCAATTATACATTGCATGAGAGACCTTCTATCAAATACAATCTAATTTGTTTCATAATTCATTTTTTCCAAGTATACAAGTTTATTCCTTTGTTTAGTGGCCGATGTGATATAACAAGTGACCGCATTACAAATTAAGACGTTCTCCAAATTTCGAATATAATTAAAAGCAGCTTTAAAGGAATACAGGCAGTTTTCTCTAAAAATAGGACGGAAAAAGGTTTTTTTAATTTCCTTATAAAAATTACAAAAAAGTAAAAAGTGAAGGGTACTCTGAGTACACCTACCATCACACGGGTATTTAGGAAGATTGGCGCACCACTTACCCCTCTTAGGAAAAGCAAAAAGGTAGTGGAGCGTATCCATCAGTAATCTGGTTAGGTAGAATCTATGCTGGACTTTAGTTATAAAAATAAGATATGACTGTATACCCATAGCAATTGGCCATTCAAGATAAAACAATGCAGTTTTCATAGTACCCGAGACCACATCTCTAAACAATGCCCTAACGTTGAGGAGACTCTTTTTTAGTTCCAACTTACTAAAATTTTGTATGTCTTCGGGTTGCTTCCAGTTCAGGGCCAGGTTGCATTCTTCTAAAAGACCACTGATATAGCTTAACCACGATATTTTCTTGCAGTGGTCTTGGGACAGACAATCTAATATTATATCCCTCGCAAAGTGCGTTTCTTCCCTAGTCCAGATACGGTGCCACAGATTTAGAGTGGCCATACTAATCAAGTCGTGTATATATGGTGAACCAGTTTCACTATGTAAAATGATAGAAGACATGGATGTCGGTATGGCTAACAATCTTCTTAAAAAGTTACTTTCCAGGGTTTGTAACAGTGATATATCTGCCAGGCCCCAGAGGGCTACCCCGTAACAACTCACGTGATACATTTTGCCCCATATAACTTTCTTATGTTCAGGCAATATGCACATGTATTTTCTTTGTATTTTTCTGTTGTGTTTATTCTGTGAATTATGTTGTGATGTTATTGTTTAGTATTTCATGTCTGTGGAATTATTTATTTATTTTCCATGATAATATTGAATGAATTCCTACTAATAAAATGAAGTTTTAATGAATATTAGTGTACACTGAGTCTCTGATATCATGTACTTGTTGGATTAGATCTTACAATGTTTTATACCATTTGTTGCCGAGGGGTGTTTTCTTCCATTATAAACATAAGGAAAACTACAGCAACATACATAAGAGAGTCTGATCTTTGGCTTCCACCACAATTACTAAGAGACAAAAATCCTTATGTTTGATTTCCAGCATTTGATCTGACAAGCTACATGATATTAAAAACACCCCTTATGTCTCTTTGATTCAAATACATCAAATGCAGTGGACCTTATGAATTTGGTTGCTGTTCATGTATGGCATTTTATACTCATTCAAACTTAAAAGCTTAATAAAAAGGCATTTACATTTGTATACAGGCAGTTTTTGCCTAGTTGGCTTGGTAAACTTCCTGCCGCATTTAGTAAGCTGTTTGCTGTGACAGTATTCGAAGCAGTGCCGGATTAAACCCTGTGGAGTCCCATAGGCAGTCGAAGGTTTGGGGCTCTCCTAAAAAACGTATCTCCTAATATGTTTTTAATTTGACCAACTAACAATTTTAATAAACCAATTTTATTACACAAAACAAATAATAATCAACAATTATTAATGATATTAAACTAAAATGAATTGGAAATATCTGAAGAAAGATTGATTGTAATGTTCTTTCAAGATCAAATCAATATTATTTTGATCCGTTGTCATGGGGCCCTTAAAAAGAGTGGGGCCCATAAGCCGGTGCCTTCTTTGCCTATTTGGAAATCTGGAACTGTATTCAGGGCCTGCCAGGTGAACCAAAAGCAGCCCTGGGAAAAATGCCCAAACAGCTATACTCTGTTCCTCTCCTCACTCTGGGGCATATTTACAACGAGGCGATAAAAAATTATCGCTGCTTTAGCGGCCGTTTTCGGCCGAAAAGCGGCGATAATTTTATCGCTATATTAGCAAGGCCACGCTAACGCGTGAAACCTTGCTTTAGCGTGGGGATGTCTAATGCCCAGCTTTGCATCTCTAATGAGATGTAAAGTGGGCGTTCCTGACCTGACATGATAGGAGAAATGTCGCTAAGCGACATTTCTCCTATCATCAAGCCCCACGCTATGAAGCATAGCGTCAGGAAAAGTAGCGATAACACCTGTTATCGCTACTTTCCTAACACCTGCTTCAGGACTGACTTAGCCATGATATCCTATGGAAGGTGGATATCATGGCTAAGGGGCATATCAACAACAACCGGCGATAATTATCGCTGAGCGCACTTAGCGCTCGGATAATTATCGCCGGCTAGCGCCGATTTTTATCGCTGAGATAGCGTGCTATTAGCAACGCTTATCTCATCAGCGATAAAAATCCTAGCGCTTACTGGCTAACGTGAGATTATCGCTGGAAACCCAGTGATAATCTCACGTTAGCTAGTTGATAGGGACTCACAAATGTAGCCATGATATCCACCTTCCATAGGATATCATGGCTATGTCAGTCCTGAAGCAGGTGTTAGGAAACTAGCGATAACAGGTGTTATCGCTACTTTTCCTGACGCTATGCTTCATAGCGTGGGGCTTGATGATAGGAGAAATGTCGCTTAGCGACATTTCTCCTATCATGTCAGGTCGGGAACGCCAAGATGCAAAGCTGGGCGTTAGAAATTCCCACGCTAAAGCAAGGTTTCACACGTTAGCGTGACCTTGCTAATATAGCAATAAAATTATCGCCGCTTTTCGGACGAAAACGGCCGCTAAAGCGGCGATAATTTATTATCGCCTCGCTGTAAATATGCCCCTAAATTTGTGAGTCCCTATCAACTAGCTAACGTGAGATTATCGCTGGGTTTCCAGCGATAATCTCACGTTAGCCAGTTAGCGCTAGGATTTTTATCACTGATGAGATAAGCGTTGCTAATAGCACGCTATCTCAGCGATAAAAATCGTCGCTAGCCGGCGATAATTATCCGAGCGCTAAGTGCGCTCAGCGATAATTATCGCCGGTTGTTGTTGATATGCCCTCTATGTCTATCTTTCCATCCATCCACTCTGCCGTAATTAATTTTGTGGGGTTTGGGAAAGTAACAGAGCCAGAAGTAGCAGCAGCCCTGTGCATTCAAAACTGGTCCCAGAATCTCACGTTAGCCAGTTAGCGCTAGGATTTTTATCACTGATGAGATAAGCGTTGCTAATAGCACGCTATCTCAGCGATAAAAATCGTCGCTAGCCGGCGATAATTATCCGAGCGCTAAGTGCGCTCAGCGATAATTATCGCCGGTTGTTGTTGATATGCCCTCTATGTCTATCTTTCCATCCATCCACTCTGCCGTAATTAATTTTGTGGGGTTTGGGAAAGTAACAGAGCCAGAAGTAGCAGCAGCCCTGTGCATTCAAAACTGGTCCCAGAATCTCACGTTAGCCAGTTAGCGCTAGGATTTTTATCACTGATGAGATAAGTGTTGCTAATAGCACGCTATCTCAGCGATAAAAATCGGCGCTAGCCGGCGATAATTATCCGAGCGCTAAGTGCGCTCAGCGATAATTATCGCCGGTTGTTGTTGATATGCCCTCTATGTCTATCTTTCCATCCATCCACTCTGCCGTAATTAATTTTGTGGGGTTTGGGAAAGTAACAGAGCCAGAAGTAGCATCAGCCCTGTGCATTCAAAACTGGTCCCAGTAGCTCCAAGCAACCGTGTAAATTCCTGTCGGAAAGAAATGCCTGTCCGGCCCTGGCAAGTGATATTTAAGGTGCTTCAGTGTCTTCTAGCCCAAAATCTGTTCAATATTAATAGCTGAAATTTAAAAAGACAATAACACCAGGCGTGTAATTGCTGAACATGAACCCGTTTTTGATAGCAGCTTCATATCAACACGCATTACAAACACGCTCTAGGTGAATTTGGCATTAGCGGAGTCGAAGGAACTCAGCTCATGGTCGCTTATTATTCAGTTTTCATTGTCTTTACATACAGTAATTGGCACTGAGTTAGTCAGTTAGAGGCATTTTCAATCAATATATTTATTTTTGGGACATTCCCATAAGAATGTGTTCCAAGAGAATTGCGCATGGTAAACCCAGCGGTTAATGAAATGCTCAGATCCAGTGAGAATGTAATTTTTAACCCCACTCTCCAATTACTGCCGTGGCACACGCCAGCAATGCATGGAAAGTAGTCATGCTTAAATTACGGCTCAGAGCATGCTGGTGGCCACACTTTAGGTTGTGCCTCAATGCTTTCGTAATTCCACGAATAAATACACTTTCTTATGCAGAAATTAAAAACACGGGATGAGGAGTTTGTCTTCCGGAAATCGATTTATTTTAATGGCAATATTTGTTAGACATATTTTTCTGCATGCTTTTCACTTTCAATAAGATGTATGCCCGTGGATTATGCTCGCTGCTTCAGTAACTATAAAAATGTAAAGTTGATTTAGCATCTAAAGCATGATTTATTCATGTACGTTTTTCTTATTTATTCTTGTGGCACATATCTTCAAATCCGTGCTGAAATGGGAGCCAAAACCATTATAAAAGTGTGTAAAATTGCGGCCTAAATTATATAATACTTTACGAAAAACCGAAAACAGAGAAAAACAGTCAAATATCAGCCTAACCATGAGGTAACACTTTCTCAAAAACATTTAAGAAGCTGGCAAATAGACTTCTAAATTCGTCACACAGCAAACCGCTCACTCTCAAAAAACAAATGCATTTGCCAACAAATGGCTACTTCTCAGGACGTGTGCAGTCGGCTTCAGGATGGATTGCCCTCTATAATTTGTAATCTGAGATGCTAAATTATTAAAGTTCATTAATATAAGAATTTCTTCAAAGTGCCCCTGACTACCCCAAACAGCATCTCATCCATCCCACTTGGTCTCAATTGGGTCCCGCTAAAGACTTTTTGGGTGATTACAATGGCGGACAGACTTAAGTCCATCTGCCATCGTTGCGGGGAGTGGGACCAGCCGCCTGTAAGGCTGCGGTCCCGCACATGATATAATGATGCGACCGCCACAGTGGCGGTCGCATTGTCAATCTTTAACATTGCGGCAGGTACTGCTGGCTGCAGCACCCGCCGCAGTGTTCAAAATGCACTGTTTGCATTTCTCTGCACTATGTGGCACTAATTCGACCAAAATATAAAAACAGCACAGTTATCTGTCTACAAACACATGAAAAACACAAATGCTTATCACAGAATGGTTTCTACATGCACACACATTGTAGAGAAAAAAAGTACTCCCTACACTTTAGCAGGAAAAATACATTAGTCTGATTAAAATCAAAATAGTCTACAAACATCCCCTCACAATTAAATAACTCATCTTTCAAGTTCTTTTGTAGATTAAGAAGTATATCAATCACTCACCATATTTTCGTTTACAGACTCTCTGCACTGTGCACCTCTCAGCAAAAGCAAAGAATGGAAAAGTTTCCCTTTCATTTTCCACACATATACATGTAAACATCAAATCACAATCCTTCGCACATAAACTCAAAAGCAAACACACATTTCTATTGGTTAAACATTTCAACCCTTTCCAACTGAAATACATTTCAACCCTTCCCCCAATCTGCCTTCTGCCTGTTACCATAGAAACAGGTCATGGAACACTGCACTGAGCTCACAGGTCACAAGTTCAGCACACAATGTTCCTACACAAGACAGGAAGTGTGCTTGACTTTTCAACATATCAGCTTATCATATATAATGCTCCTTACAATCTGTTTTTCTTAACCAATAAGAATCATGCCTTTAACAAACAGAAATATACACCCTACCTTTCAGTGTAGAAAGTTGTCATATAACCAATGATTTCTTGTCGTTTTTCAAAAAACGTTGTCGTGGATCCGCGCACCCACCGCGAGAGAATCCGTGCATCCAACGCAATAGGATGCGCGCACAGTGCGCGCATTTCCCCGTTTAAAAAAAATAAAAATAAAAAGGGGCCCCAGGGGGTCCTTCTGGGACCCCCTAAGCACCTCTAGAGGGTCAGAGTATTTCCACTCTGCCCCCTTTATATGTTTTACAAACATATTCCCCTTGCATCTTCAGCCTCGCTTCTACCGAGGCAAAAAATGGCCGCCAACAGTTCCTGGTTTCGAATGTAGAGAGACACTCGACAGCCAATTAGCATTCAGCGTGCGATCGTGTGGGTGCACGCTGGGTTCGGGGAGGGTGCGCTTATGGTGCGGGTATGGTCCGTGGATCCTCCGCGGCCATAGATATCACTAACTTTTTTACCCTCATTTTCTCAGGAACTACTGAACAGATTCACACCATATATGCAAAAGTCACGAGTCCGAACTGAGGACTACCTCTTTGCCAAATTTGGTGTCATTCCCTTCAGCGGTTCGGGCTGTAGCTGGGACAACAGATCCTATGGGAAATTGCATGGAGAAAACGCGTTTTGGGACCCCCCTTTTTTCTCGGCCCCCGCTTGACGGATCACTGCAAAACTTTCAGGGTAGGAGCGGAGCGGAGCTGGCCAAAAGTTTGGAAAATTTTGCGAGGATTCGTCAACCGGCGCCAACGTTATTCCAAATAGAATGTTGCGGATTTCCTATGGAAAATAGGTCCGAACTATAACAATCTACTGGCGACTGCCAGTAGATAATATATACGTGTGTATATGTATATATATATATATATATATATATATATATATATATATATATATATATATATATATATATATATATATTCACTGAAAAAACCATAGGTTTCAGGCCTGATATAGTTAGGAATTAGCATTTAAAAAAATAAACCTTAGAAATTCACTGAAAAAACAAAAAAACAATAGGTTTTAGGGATGTTATAGTTAGCTGTGAGTGATGAAAGGTTATACTAGTGTATGATGAGGTGTATCTGATTGTCATGTGGATGATGTCATCAGTGATGTCATTTGAGATGTCATCAGTGATGTCACTGACCATGTCATGAATGATGTAATATGTGACATCATCAGCAGTGGATTGCGGGCGCGCGAGATGTAGTTAGTACAACTAACTATATCGGAGGAATTTTAATGGTTTTGTTCGAGTGAAATGTCCAGCTAACTATAACACCCCTAAAACCTATTGTTTTTTCAGTGAATTTCTAAGGTTTTTTAAATGCTAATTCCTAACTATATCAGGCCTGAAACCTATGGTTTTTTCAGTGAATTTCAAAGGTTTTTTAAATGCTAATTCCTAACTATATCAGGCCTGAAACCTATGGTTTCTTCAGTGAATTTCAAACGTTTTTTAAATGATAATTCCTAACAATATCAGGCCTGAAACCTGTGGTTTTTTCAGTGAATTTCAAAGTTTTTTTTTAATGCTAATTCCTAACTATATCAGGCCTGAAACCTATGGTTTTTTCAGTGAATTTCAAAGGTTTTTTAAATGCTAATTCCTAACTATATGAGGCCTGAAACCTATGGTTTTTTCAGTGAATTTCAAAGGTTTTGTAAAGGACAATTTTTAATGTATTAATTGTTATACTGATTTTTTTTATACTGATTTACTACATTTTTTAAACTATTTATTTTTAGATATTTTTTTTAATTACATTATAATTACATTATACATTACAATACAAAATATACTTTCTCAGAATGAATTACTTTAGTTTAAATACTTTGCAAATAGGCAATAGACTTTTAAGTACAGTAGTTACAGTTGTTGCAATGGGCAACACAATTTCAAACACAATGCAACATTGAGCTCAATGTGAATTTCTAGTCAAATGCAATTAGTTAATTTATGGATTACTTTTCTAACCACAGGACTGGATCCTAGATTCAGTCCGTGGACATCTCCTGTAAACAGTTGAGTAACAGCGTTTTGGTTACAGTAGTGATTTTTAAGGAATATTATTGTATTTTAAAAGTTGACACTTAGAAATGTTTTCACATAGAATCACCAATGTTATCCTATGGCAGAAAATTCACTTAGCAGGTAAGTAGTGTTATCGTTACTTTTTCTTACTCAGTGGTGGATCCTGGATCCAGCACTGGTGAATCTCCTGTAAACAGTTGAAAGAATGTGTTTAAGTCATACAGATGATTTTTTAGGAATATTTTTAGTTTGTGAAAATAGACACAGAAACTTTTCTGCTGAAAACCACACAATGGATTCCTATGGAAGGAAATACAAGTTACTGGTAAGTACGCTTAGAATTAGTTTTCAGGGTCAGTGCTGCGCTAAAAGATGCAGCACTGGGTTCTCTCCCGATAACAGGTGAGTAAATCGGAATTCGTAGTTCGGCTGATTTTGGAGGAATATTTGTACGTTTCAAAAAAAGGACACAAACTTTTTGGGTGAAAACCACACAATGGATTCCTATGGAAGGAAATACAAGTTACTGGTAAATATGCTTAGAATTACTTTTCAGGGTCAGTGCTAGGCTAAAAGATGCAACACTGGGTTCTCTCCTGAGAACAGGTGAGTAAATCGGAATTCGTAGTTCGGCTGATTTTAGAGGAATATTTGTAAGTTTCAAAAATGGACACTTAGAAACTTTTCTGCTGAAAATCACACAATGGATTCCTATGGAAGGAAATACAAGTTACTGGTAAGTACGCTTAGAATTACTTTTCAGGGTCAGTGCTGGGCTAAAAGATGCAGCACTGGGTTCTCTCCTGATAACAGGTGAGTAAATCGGAATTCGTAGTTCGGCTGATTTTAGAGGAATATTTGCACAATGGTGAAGGAAGGGGGCGGGGCCTGAGGTGATATGTGTTCAAACAACGCCCTGTGGCGCGTTTTAAGTTGGGGAATTAATTCCTCCTCAATCCTGAGGATCCCTGGGGGCAACACTCTGCAACGCAGCTCCGTGGCGCTTACTGGAGGTACCTGGTGGGCCGCGAGGCTCCCGCCCTGCCATTGCAAACAGCAGTGTCCCGGCGGTGGGCACCCCAGGACACTGCAAGAGCTGGCCAGGAGGGGTTGCGGTCCCCAGGGCCTGTACAAGGCTCCAGGAGGGGGGCGCGTGGCCTCCCTCCCACATTTTAAAGTTGCCCCGGGGGTGGCGGTCCCCGGGGCTGGGGGGGTTGAGAGCACTGTGAGTTCTGTCATCAATAGTACATTAATTCAATCATTCATATTACCCTCCGCGTAGGGCCTTTTGAAAAGGTTTGAAAGGAATGCCGGTTTTGCTAAAATAAAGGACTCTGTAATAAACGATGCGGTGCTGCTTGATATCTGAGTGCGTCTCCAAGCAAGGGATAAAAACTGTGGAAAGACATATTACGGCCAGTCCTCGGTCGTGGAGACTGCACCGCCATTGAAGAGTTATGAGCTGCTGCGAGGCACCGGAGTCTCAGCAAAGAGCACAGTGTCAAGTTGCAACAGCGTGATTTGAAAATTGGATTCCTCACAAACGACCCACTGGAGTGTAATATGAATGATTGAATTAATGTACTATTGATGACAGAACTCACTGTAGGGCGAAAGTACACGAAGGAAAACTTCAAGTTCCAGAATGCCTTTTAATTGTCTGCACCGAAGCAAGTCCACTAGGGGGTGAGTAACTGATATTTAAAGGAGCTGACTTGGCGCCCTTGTGAATCTGCCAGTAAATAGTATGTCAGCCCGTGAACAAGGTGCAGGGGCACTGAAACACATAGGGCCTTTTGAAAAGGTTTGAAAGGAATGCCGGTTTTGCTAAAATAAAGGACTCTGTAATAAACGATGGGGTCCTGCTTGATATCTGAGTGCGTCTCCAAGCAAGGGATAAAAACTGTGGATATATATATATATATATATATATATATATATATATATATATATATATATCTATATACTCATATATATTGCCAGTAGATAGTAGGACCTAGTTTCTATTAAATAGCCGATTTTCAGTTGCCTATATCTTTGGCACTGGCTTGTGAATCGTCACAAACTTTCACCCAAAAATAAGACGCTCACTTCAGCTGCTGTCTGGAAAGTTTCCGGATGATGCGTGAAGAGGGGATCGAGAAATGGTGGTGGGTCCTAAAACGCATTTTCCCCATCTTAATTCCCATAGGTTCTTTAAAGAGGTATACGACCCGAACCACTGAACCAAATTACACCAAATTTGACAGAAAGCTAGATCTTGGTTCAGAGTAGTGCCTTTGGATAGTTTGGTTTAAATTCATTCAGTAATTTTAGAGATATTAATTAAAATCCAAATTTGTATATTTGGGGGGTGGTGATCCTCCGTCGATCCCCATAGCAGGGTTCCTATTGCTTCATCACACCTTCACAGAAAAGGTGTGGCCTCTGTTTTATTTGGCAGGAAACGGTCACCGGAGCTGAAAATGTCTGAGCAATGTGAATAAAGGGGTCACGGTACAGGTTCCAGCGGGAGTCATAAATATCAATATATTGCCTTACAAAGCTTTTTTCTCAACATGTGGGAATCCGTGGATCCCCCATGGTCCTTTGTCCACAACTTTGCAAACACGCCTCCAAATGCAATATTTGTTGGGAGATGAAGTCATCTTGGATGCTGATGGTCCTTGGGGGCTAAAAACCCTCCTGTTACCTCCAGTAAGTCCCAAGTAGCAGGATTGCTGAGAGCTCGTTGAAGGCCTGCCCTGTTTCACCACCATTCTGCAAAGAAGCCTCCTGCCTGCTATCAGAGAGGAAGCACAAAACTGAAGGCAGCAGAGTAGCAGACTGCAGGTAAGCTGACAGGAGGACCGTCAGAGGGGGAGCTGGCATGAAGATCTGCTCCCGTGTTCTCTGCTACTTTTTTACTGCACACCCACTGACAGACCCAATTACACTCATGCACCCACTCACAGACTGACTCAAATGCTCATGCACCCACTGACAGACCCACTCAGACACTCACACACCCAATGACAGGCACGCTCAGTTTCATAAACCCACTCACACACTCATTCACTCACTCACAGACCCACTCAGAGACTCATGCACCCACTCAAAGATCCACTCAGACATTTATGCACCCGTTCATAGACACACTCAGAAACTCTTGCATGCTCGCACAAACCCACTCAGACACTCATCCACCCACTCACAGACCCACTCAGACACTAATTTTTCCATTCATAGACCAACTCAGAGACTCATGCACCCACTCACTGTTCCACTCAGAGACACACACCCACTCCCAGACCCACTCAGACACTTATGAGCCCACTCACAGATGTGCTTGGATACTCACACAACCACTCACAGACCACTCAAACTTTCACGCACCCACTCACTCACCCTACTTTGACACTCACACACCTACTCATCTACCTATACAGCCCCTCACACACAAACTCTCAAAGGTTACCGGTTACAGTTTGGAAATATAATTTTAATAAATGTCTAAATTCACTCTATGTTGTTCATCATTTATCACTTCAGGTTTTAGTAAAAAATCACACATTTTAGCTCATTAGTCCGTGTCCAGTCCAACTGGCATTCCCACTAATTTGAGTAATGATTCGATAATGGAAAAATCACCACATCAGGGTCTTGATGCTACTTATGAGCCTACCACTTCTAGGATCATATGCAATGTTTCCATGCCTGTTCGTTTTATGGATTTTTATATTCACTACTGTTTATTAATAGGAATGGCAGATTTGTTAATGTATGTATGGGGAGGAAATGATGTTCAATGTGTATTTATTGTATTTTTTCTTGCAGGCAGGGCAGAAGTGGGA
The DNA here is from genome assembly GCF_964204655.1 of Triturus cristatus. Lineage (NCBI taxonomy): Eukaryota > Metazoa > Chordata > Amphibia > Caudata > Salamandridae > Triturus > Triturus cristatus. The sequence continues at coordinate 258,658,506 of NC_140586.1, forward strand.
GCAACAATCCTAGTGCATCCTTCTTTCTGCTCGTGCTAGGCAATTACTTACCTGTTTACATTTGTTCTACAGATCACCTTCCAACAGGGTATCCCCACGGAGGTTTGTTACAACTGCTCTCCGAGGAGTTGATCCGGCACATCCGTGGTGAGAGCTCGCTGGTCATGTGATCTGCAATTTCAAGAAACAACAGTGTCTGTCCCTCCCAGAGCAGGGAGAAGTCACTTGTGAATTAGGGCCTGCATGTTTTGAAGGCTTGTTGGAAGCCTGCTGTGATTTTACAGTACATCTCAGACATGTGATGGGGTCATCGTGATTCGCAAACACATTATCAAATCATGGCTGTCTGATAGACATAAGGAAAACAATGTCAAAATCAAGGACCCCCTGCTACTCATATACATTCCTAGGGCAGGGAAAACACAATAATGGAAGAAAACACCCCTAAGCAACAAATGGTCTAAACGATTGTACGACCTAATCCAACAAGTACATGATATCAGAGACTCAGTGTACACTACTATTCATTAAACCTTCATTTTATTAGTATGAATTCAGTCAATATTATCATGGAAAATACATAAATAATTCCACAGACATGAAATATTAAACAATAAAATCACAACATACTTCACAGAATAAACACAACAGAAAAATACAAAGAACAGACGTGCCTATTGACTGAACAGAAGAAATAACAGATATTATTTTTATACGACTTTAAGTCTAGAATAAGCAAAATCTCTCAAATGAACCACAATATCATCAAGTGGCTGATTGAATAATCTTCTTGTTATCATCAATCAGCCACTCTCTTATGTTCAGTCAAATCAAATCAAATCAAGCTTTATTCGGTACATACATAATGTCCATAAAAGCATACTACAATAAAAGAATACGTTTATATCAAAAATCATTTTGTAATTAAAAAAGAACATAGTTCTTATCCAATTATACATTGCATGAGAGACCTTCTATCAAATACAATCTAATTTGTTTCATAATTCATTTTTTCCAAGTATACAAGTTTATTCCTTTGTTTAGTGGCCGATGTGATATAACAAGTGACCGCATTACAAATTAAGACGTTCTCCAAATTTCGAATATAATTAAAAGCAGCTTTAAAGGAATACAGGCAGTTTTCTCTAAAAATAGGACGGAAAAAGGTTTTTTTAATTTCCTTATAAAAATTACAAAAAAGTAAAAAGTGAAGGGTACTCTGAGTACACCTACCATCACACGGGTATTTAGGAAGATTGGCGCACCACTTACCCCTCTTAGGAAAAGCAAAAAGGTAGTGGAGCGTATCCATCAGTAATCTGGTTAGGTAGAATCTATGCTGGACTTTAGTTATAAAAATAAGATATGACTGTATACCCATAGCAATTGGCCATTCAAGATAAAACAATGCAGTTTTCATAGTACCCGAGACCACATCTCTAAACAATGCCCTAACGTTGAGGAGACTCTTTTTTAGTTCCAACTTACTAAAATTTTGTATGTCTTCGGGTTGCTTCCAGTTCAGGGCCAGGTTGCATTCTTCTAAAAGACCACTGATATAGCTTAACCACGATATTTTCTTGCAGTGGTCTTGGGACAGACAATCTAATATTATATCCCTCGCAAAGTGCGTTTCTTCCCTAGTCCAGATACGGTGCCACAGATTTAGAGTGGCCATACTAATCAAGTCGTGTATATATGGTGAACCAGTTTCACTATGTAAAATGATAGAAGACATGGATGTCGGTATGGCTAACAATCTTCTTAAAAAGTTACTTTCCAGGGTTTGTAACAGTGATATATCTGCCAGGCCCCAGAGGGCTACCCCGTAACAACTCACGTGATACATTTTGCCCCATATAACTTTCTTATGTTCAGGCAATATGCACATGTATTTTCTTTGTATTTTTCTGTTGTGTTTATTCTGTGAATTATGTTGTGATGTTATTGTTTAGTATTTCATGTCTGTGGAATTATTTATTTATTTTCCATGATAATATTGAATGAATTCCTACTAATAAAATGAAGTTTTAATGAATATTAGTGTACACTGAGTCTCTGATATCATGTACTTGTTGGATTAGATCTTACAATGTTTTATACCATTTGTTGCCGAGGGGTGTTTTCTTCCATTATAAACATAAGGAAAACTACAGCAACATACATAAGAGAGTCTGATCTTTGGCTTCCACCACAATTACTAAGAGACAAAAATCCTTATGTTTGATTTCCAGCATTTGATCTGACAAGCTACATGATATTAAAAACACCCCTTATGTCTCTTTGATTCAAATACATCAAATGCAGTGGACCTTATGAATTTGGTTGCTGTTCATGTATGGCATTTTATACTCATTCAAACTTAAAAGCTTAATAAAAAGGCATTTACATTTGTATACAGGCAGTTTTTGCCTAGTTGGCTTGGTAAACTTCCTGCCGCATTTAGTAAGCTGTTTGCTGTGACAGTATTCGAAGCAGTGCCGGATTAAACCCTGTGGAGTCCCATAGGCAGTCGAAGGTTTGGGGCTCTCCTAAAAAACGTATCTCCTAATATGTTTTTAATTTGACCAACTAACAATTTTAATAAACCAATTTTATTACACAAAACAAATAATAATCAACAATTATTAATGATATTAAACTAAAATGAATTGGAAATATCTGAAGAAAGATTGATTGTAATGTTCTTTCAAGATCAAATCAATATTATTTTGATCCGTTGTCATGGGGCCCTTAAAAAGAGTGGGGCCCATAAGCCGGTGCCTTCTTTGCCTATTTGGAAATCTGGAACTGTATTCAGGGCCTGCCAGGTGAACCAAAAGCAGCCCTGGGAAAAATGCCCAAACAGCTATACTCTGTTCCTCTCCTCACTCTGGGGCATATTTACAACGAGGCGATAAAAAATTATCGCTGCTTTAGCGGCCGTTTTCGGCCGAAAAGCGGCGATAATTTTATCGCTATATTAGCAAGGCCACGCTAACGCGTGAAACCTTGCTTTAGCGTGGGGATGTCTAATGCCCAGCTTTGCATCTCTAATGAGATGTAAAGTGGGCGTTCCTGACCTGACATGATAGGAGAAATGTCGCTAAGCGACATTTCTCCTATCATCAAGCCCCACGCTATGAAGCATAGCGTCAGGAAAAGTAGCGATAACACCTGTTATCGCTACTTTCCTAACACCTGCTTCAGGACTGACTTAGCCATGATATCCTATGGAAGGTGGATATCATGGCTAAGGGGCATATCAACAACAACCGGCGATAATTATCGCTGAGCGCACTTAGCGCTCGGATAATTATCGCCGGCTAGCGCCGATTTTTATCGCTGAGATAGCGTGCTATTAGCAACGCTTATCTCATCAGCGATAAAAATCCTAGCGCTTACTGGCTAACGTGAGATTATCGCTGGAAACCCAGTGATAATCTCACGTTAGCTAGTTGATAGGGACTCACAAATGTAGCCATGATATCCACCTTCCATAGGATATCATGGCTATGTCAGTCCTGAAGCAGGTGTTAGGAAACTAGCGATAACAGGTGTTATCGCTACTTTTCCTGACGCTATGCTTCATAGCGTGGGGCTTGATGATAGGAGAAATGTCGCTTAGCGACATTTCTCCTATCATGTCAGGTCGGGAACGCCAAGATGCAAAGCTGGGCGTTAGAAATTCCCACGCTAAAGCAAGGTTTCACACGTTAGCGTGACCTTGCTAATATAGCAATAAAATTATCGCCGCTTTTCGGACGAAAACGGCCGCTAAAGCGGCGATAATTTATTATCGCCTCGCTGTAAATATGCCCCTAAATTTGTGAGTCCCTATCAACTAGCTAACGTGAGATTATCGCTGGGTTTCCAGCGATAATCTCACGTTAGCCAGTTAGCGCTAGGATTTTTATCACTGATGAGATAAGCGTTGCTAATAGCACGCTATCTCAGCGATAAAAATCGTCGCTAGCCGGCGATAATTATCCGAGCGCTAAGTGCGCTCAGCGATAATTATCGCCGGTTGTTGTTGATATGCCCTCTATGTCTATCTTTCCATCCATCCACTCTGCCGTAATTAATTTTGTGGGGTTTGGGAAAGTAACAGAGCCAGAAGTAGCAGCAGCCCTGTGCATTCAAAACTGGTCCCAGAATCTCACGTTAGCCAGTTAGCGCTAGGATTTTTATCACTGATGAGATAAGCGTTGCTAATAGCACGCTATCTCAGCGATAAAAATCGGCGCTAGCCGGCGATAATTATCCGAGCGCTAAGTGCGCTCAGCGATAATTATCGCCGGTTGTTGTTGATATGCCCTCTATGTCTATCTTTCCATCCATCCACTCTGCCGTAATTAATTTTGTGGGGTTTGGGAAAGTAACAGAGCCAGAAGTAGCAGCAGCCCTGTGCATTCAAAACTGGTCCCAGTAGCTCCAAGCAACCGGGTAAATTCCTGTCGGAATGAAATGCCTGTCCGGCCCTGGCAAGTGATATTTAAGGTGCTTCAGTGTCTTCTAGGCCAAAATCTGTTCAATATTAATAGCTGAAATTTAAAAAGACAATAACACCAGGCGTGTAATTGCTGAACATGAACCCGTTTTTGATAGCAGCTTCATATCAACACGCATTACAAACACGCTCTAGGTGAATTTGGCATTAGCGGAGTCGAAGGAACTCAGCTCATGGTCGCTTATTATTCAGTTTTCATTGTCTTTACATACAGTAATTGGCACTGAGTTAGTCAGTTAGAGGCATTTTCAATCAATATATTTATTTTTGGGACATTCCCATAAGAATGTGTTCCAAGAGAATTGCGCATGGTAAACCCAGCGGTTAATGAAATGCTCAGATCCAGTGAGAATGTAATTTTTAACCCCACTCTCCAATTACTGCCGTGGCACACGCCAGCAATGCATGGAAAGTAGTCATGCTTAAATTACGGCTCAGAGCATGCTGGTGGCCACACTTTAGGTTGTGCCTCAATGCTTTCGTAATTCCACGAATAAATACACTTTCTTATGCAGAAATTAAAAACACGGGATGAGGAGTTTGTCTTCCGGAAATCGATTTATTTTAATGGCAATATTTGTTAGACATATTTTTCTGCATGCTTTTCACTTTCAATAAGATGTATGCCCGTGGATTATGCTCGCTGCTTCAGTAACTATAAAAATGTAAAGTTGATTTAGCATCTAAAGCATGATTTATTCATGTACGTTTTTCTTATTTATTCTTGTGGCACATATCTTCAAATCCGTGCTGAAATGGGAGCCAAAACCATTATAAAAGTGTGTAAAATTGCGGCCTAAATTATATAATACTTTACGAAAAACCGAAAACAGAGAAAAACAGTCAAATATCAGCCTAACCATGAGGTAACACTTTCTCAAAAACATTTAAGAAGCTGGCAAATAGACTTCTAAATTCGTCACACAGCAAACCGCTCACTCTCAAAAAACAAATGCATTTGCCAACAAATGGCTACTTCTCAGGACGTGTGCAGTCGGCTTCAGGATGGATTGCCCTCTATAATTTGTAATCTGAGATGCTAAATTATTAAAGTTCATTAATATAAGAATTTCTTCAAAGTGCCCCTGACTACCCCAAACAGCATCTCATCCATCCCACTTGGTCTCAATTGGGTCCCGCTAAAGACTTTTTGGGTGATTACAATGGCGGACAGACTTAAGTCCATCTGCCATCGTTGCGGGGAGTGGGACCAGCCGCCTGTAAGGCTGCGGTCCCGCACATGATATAATGATGCGACCGCCACAGTGGCGGTCGCATTGTCAATCTTTAACATTGCGGCAGGTACTGCTGGCTGCAGCACCCGCCGCAGTGTTCAAAATGCACTGTTTGCATTTCTCTGCACTATGTGGCAGGCACCACACGGTGCCAGTCACCTAGTGCAGGGAAATGTAGGGGGGTACCATAGGTTTAACTCCCCCAGCACAAGGGGGGCTTGCAACCGGCCCCCAAAGTGCATCCTCGCTAGTCTTTCCATGGCGGTTTCACCACCATGGAAACGCATGCGGTGATGCAGCATCATAATATGGAGCCACCATTCTATTGTTGCGATTGCTGCTGTGGAACCCGTGGTGAAAGGACTTTCTGTCCGCCACGCACACCGCCCGCCATCGTAATCTGGCAGGTGGAATTTGGCCGCATGATTGCGGTGAATCCGCCACCGGCACACTGCCAGTGGTGGATTCACCTCAATCGTAATGACCCCCTTTGTAATCAGTGTACCTCGTGTAATTATTAGCACCCCAGCAAACCCCTGCCCTCCGCCCATCTTCCTCACACATCCTGCCGGCATACCGCAAGGACCCCCGTTCACACAAAAAACAACAAATTTGGGTTGGCCCTGCCCCCATCAACAACCTACCTGTCTTCTTCTGCGCAAACAATGTTGTCATATAAACAAACTCAGGTAAGCTCCTTCGTCCACTCCTGTCTTTTCTTTCATTGGCCAACTTGCAAGCGAATACAGCAGGCCCCTGCTGCCCCTACGAGGCATGGGGGTGCCCAACCCTTCAAGTGGAGCCCAATTCAGCACAAGGGCCAAGGAATATCTGGGAAAGATGGGAGAGTTGGGACCCCTCCTCACATTCTGCAGGGGAGTCCCATCATTTTGTGTTACTAATGCCCTGTCTCAAAGCTACCCTAAATTGAATAAACTCACTCCTAAAATCTAGCTTTCCTATGGGCAACCTTTGCAGACCAACATCCCCCCTACAACCTCTGCACAGGACCGCAGGATACATTGTGACTTTAAACAAATCAACCAACCTAATAGCCGCAGTTGCCATCCAAACCACGCTAACAATGCCGTCCTTTCATGTCTTACATCTACCATGACTCACTCATCGTTCGCTCTTTGCTGGGCTATGAAAATGGCCTCTACATGGGTGCCCCAAACTCCAACTGCTATAGCACATGCTATATGAACAAGGCTGATCCTCAGATTAGCTCACGTGCACATAGTTTCATAGTCAGCACCACTGACTGCTCTAGTCATGGGTCCAAAGTGAAGATGAAGAATTCCATAAAGACGAATTAAATGTAAAACATTGACTTTGTAACATAGAGAATTATATTTCCATATAGGCTCCACCCCCATAACGCCACCTTACCTTGTATTACATCTGACTTTCTTCAATACCCTTTTTGAATTTTTTGAATCATTGTGCTTCATCACTTTATATACCCCTCGTGACCCAATGAACCATCTACACTGAGAGCCCACTATCTTATATTCTTTTCTGTTTCATTCCCCTGACCTCTTTCCGATATCCAGTGCTTCCAATACCAGTGCAGCACTGATTCTGGAACTCAGAGCCATTGTCAGTTCACACTTTCCTGTGTGTCCTTGGCCTAAGTCCCTTTTCTATTGCTTTAAGGAGTAACATAACGGGGACTGGCACTGAATGCTCCTTGTAGAGCAGTGTCTTCCTGTTTCAGCCTTTGATGCCTGCCCTCCAGTTTCAAGCTGAGCCTATCCAGCTTCCCTTTCACCAATAAACGATCCTGTTTCTCCTCTTATTTCGCACTGGCTCTGTTTACAATGATCTGTATGTGCAGCTGTCTCCATGCATTAACTCTTAAATTTAGTTTTTATTTTAGGAGTTTGACATAGCAGATTTTATCATTCTTTTTGTTACTTATTGTGGATTTTGTCATTATGTTATGCAGATTTGTAGAGCGCACTATCACCCGAAGGGCATTCTGGCACTGAGAAGATGTGAGTCCAGGCACACTTAGGGCCTAGTGGGACTACTCAAAAGTCAGGTCTTCAGCTTCTTGCAGAATTAAAGAAGTGAGGGGTAGGCTGTGTAGTGCCCTGCCGTCCATGCTTTAAGAGGGATGAAGGAAAAGGCTTGACTGCCGGATCTGGTTTTGCATATATGTGGGATCTGTGCAAGTAGGAGTCCAGACAAGCGGAGGTGTCTTTTAGGTTTGTGAAAGCAGATGCTATTGTTGAGGTATGCTGGATCACTGTTATATAGCGCCATGAAAGTGTGGGTGAAGAGTTTGAATTGTGTGAATTTGTGAATGGTGTGCAAGTAGAACTACTTCAGGTTTGCTGTGATGTGAGTATGGCGTGGGAGGTTGAGAGTCTTTCTGGCTACCAATTTTTGAATGATCTGCAGCCTTCTGGTGAGTTTTTTGTTGATCCCAGCATAGAGGGTGTCCCGGTAGTCCAGCTTGCTTCTGACCATGGTGTGTGTGGTGGTTTGCTGGGTGCTGATTTGCAGCCATTAAAAAATCTTCCTCAGCATCTTCAGTATATGGAAGCATGAGGCGGTGATAGCGTTGACTTGGGTGGTCATGTCGAGCTTGGTCTCTATGAAGAATCTCAAGATCTTGGTGTGGGTAATGGGGGTGGGTTTAGTCCTATTTCTGTTGGCCACCAGGTGGAGTCTAACTGTGATATGCTCTTCCCAAAGATCACAATTTTGGTCTTGTCTGTGTTAAGCTTTAGACAGTTGGTCTTCATCGAGTGGGCAAATTCAGTCATGCAGGCATTGAGCTTGATCCGGGTAGTGGGTGTCTTGTCCATGGGACAGAGAATGAGTTTCATGTCATCAGCGTAGGAGAGGATGTTGATATTATGAGAGTGGATGATTCTGGCTAGAGGGACTATGTACGCATTTAAGAGTGTCGGACTGTGGTAAATAATTTAATTACCGGGACTTAATTTGATACAGAACATAATAAAAATAGCTCAATAAATAAGAGGCAGAATCCGTGGTATTAGAGGTTCGGAATGGGCTTTATTCCAATGGACGATTCGAATCGTGGCCTCCAAGTTCCATCACCACGGAGGTTCAGGAAGTGAAGTACATACTTTATTGATAAGTAATTACTTTTATACAATAGGCATTACAGTGAAGCAAATGCGAGACGCGTAACAATTGATAGTGTGGATAAAACATACATACGTAGCAAAAGTAGGTGTAACTGGGTGTGACTAAAGAACGTCATCAGATGTGATGTCATAATAGGGTGGTTCCATGAAAGAATTTCGCAATGTCAGCAGAAATACTTGGCAGAAATGCGCGCACAGCAGCATGACGTGTGATTGACGTGCGACTAGGGGGTGAAGGGGACTTGACATTTAGCTCTACATGTGGCGACAGATGTCTGGAGGGTCAAGTCAACCTAATCCCAAATCATATCTAACATCCTATGTTTAAAGAACTATGTTATCCAAAAGAGAGGTCTCTTAGAGTAGAATCTTATTCTATACTGACTATACTGACTGTTAGTGCGTGTACAAGCGTCTAAGTGTCTACACTAGATGCGAGGGCAGAAGTCTTCCATGGTAATAGGGCTATGAATTACTTGTATAAAGACAGAGAAGCCGGGCCTTTGCTCGGTAGCTGGCAGAATGTTTACTTAAACTACTAGACAGGAATGCATTGGGCAGGGAACGGAGCAGATAATTTCGAAGGTGAAATACAGTTCTTGGCAGGCAGCAAGCTGATGTCAGGCACCGTGAGCCACGCAGAGGATGAGACAAAGTTCATGGTCACAGATGCAGGCTCAGACTGGAGCTTTCAGAGGCAGAAGGCAGAAAAGCTTGATGACAGAATCAGGGCCTACTTGCCTGGACTGTAAAATGGCATAAGTGAACCATATAAAGGCGGTGGCCTTTCGTACTTAGGAATGGAATATCCGGCCCATTCATGGCGAATCGGAAAAGAGGACATGTTAACGATGGACGCACATGTATTTGCGTCTTCATAACTGGAACTGGAGGGAACATACATGTACTTGTAACATGCACATAGAACCGTTGGGGTCCAAGATAGGGGACATAACTGACCAGAAAAATCCATATTTCCACATTCCCTCCTTGTCCCCTACTTGCCCGTCAAGAGATATCAATCTTCATCAATCCATTGATCTGTTCATATAGCATCATTTGTTCTTCTTTCTTCTTCCGGGATCTTGAACGAAAATCTTGATGTGGAATACACGATGTGGCACACAGACCACAAATCGCTGGTCCACATTGCAGGCATAAGCAGCAACTGAATAGTATGAGAAGGCCAATACCTAGGAAGGATAGAACTCTCCACCCCCAGGCTGATAACACGCTCCAAAACCACCCGGACCAAGTCCAAGTGCCTGGATTCTGGTGTATCTGGCTCACAATCTTATGAAGGCGCGTTATAGCTTTATATACAGATGGCGAATTTTCTGGTATGAATACGCAACAACTTGATCCGATGACCCTACAAGCTCCGCCCCTATCGGCCAGGATGACGTCAAGGACAAGACGATTTTGAAGCACAACAATCCGCATAGCAGACTGCTCTTCTGTTAAATTGCCTAAGGCGGAAATAGTTTCGTTCACTACTGCTTCAAGGGTTCTAGTTAATCTACGTATCAGCTTACTATTAGTAACGGTACCTATATAGGGAAAGAGACCTTTATTGAAATCTGTGTATTTTTCCCATGCTGTTTCAGTGTAATCGACTATTGGGAGATCTCTCCTTTCTCTATTGTGTACTAAATGAGTATTTCTGTGATAATCAGGAGGAGCTAGAAAAACAGGTGGCAAAAGGAATCCAATGTAGCAGGTGCCATCCCAATCTAGAGGCAAACGTACATATGCCGTCTGACCACATATAAAATAGGAATGGCGGGAAGCTCTAAATGTCGACTTGCCTTGATCACTGAATTCTATTACAATGGTGCATCTACTATGGCCCATATGTATGGAACCATTCTTTCTTACACATAATTCACCTTTTACTGGAAATACTGACATGGCGGGCAAACTTGGAGTAGCTTCGGATTCGACATTCAAGATCAGGAGATTAAGCGTAAAATTACCTAATCCATATACTTCATTTTCTAGATCAGTTCCTGTTCTTTTGGGAAGTCCCTCCTTGTTGGGGTGGCAGACTTTAAGTAAAACTAAGTTCAGATTTCCCCATACCCCGTTGTCTTGATAAACTGCGGAGTTCGAATCTTGGGAATTAAGTAAACTAAACCATGCTCCACAGGAGCCGTTGTGTGTGAACGGGTATGGAAAAAGAGGTAGAATTCCTTTATAGTTCTGATAGGGAGGGAGTCGGCCACATATCCAACAATTTGTAGCATTGCTAACCTGATGGGAATGATGTAACATACTAATAAAAGTGTTATTGCGCAGCGCAAATCTGTATGACAATTCATGCGGAGGTAATTTACTAAAAGAATGTTCAGCAGTAACATTATAAACATGTCTAAAAATAGGATAACATATGTGCAACAATATACTTGCAGTAATTATTAAAAGACTTAGGAAAAACAAAATCAATAACGTCACTGTGCAATGACTACGCAGTGATTTACAGTATGCATGTCGTTTCAACATTTTTCGGGTTCTTTCTCTATTCAGGTCTAAGGGATACATGTCAGAGACAAATTCAACCGCTTCACCTTGGAGAGGACTTAAACAATCAAATTGCCCGACTGGTTAGATCTGAGTTTTAGTTTATATTGTTCGTGACTACTTGATTCAACCAAAGGAAGTTTTGAGTCAATGGGTGAAGACACGCGAGGTGTGGTTTTTACATCCGATGGTAGTCCATAAAATTTCTTGATATGACTTGAATGTACCCAGCCTTTCCTGCCTTCGATCTTCACGGCTGTCCTTGTGGTGAGCAAGACCAGTTGCGGCGACCTCCACCTAGGATCCAGCTGAGTCTTTCGATCAAAGTTCCTCACCAAGACCAGGTCCCCCGGAACTACGTCATGGGGTTTCACCTCAGTGTTGTCAGGAAAAGCTGCAGCTACCTGTGAACGACAAGATTGTAGTGCAGACATCAAGGAAGCCAAATAATCTGTCAGCATATTACAGTCAATATCAGTTATTTTACGTGGTATAGGCGTCCCCCACATATTTGGTGGTCTGCCAAAGATCACCTCATACGGGGATAGCCCTGTTCGAGAGTGTGCTACCATTCTCATGTAAAAGAGTGCAACTGGTAATGCTACTACCCAGTCGACACCTTTCTCCCTGCATATTTTGGACAATCTAATTTTCAGGGTCTGATTATGTCTTTCCACGAGACCTGCTGCCTCGGGGTGTCGGACACAGTGGAATTTCCACTGATAGCCTAACAAAAGTGAAACGTGTTTCATTAGTTCGGATGAGAACGGCTGGCCGTTATCTGAGTAGACAGCACGTGGTAAACCGTATCGTGGGAAGAATTCTCGAACTAACTGTTTGGCAGTAGTCGGGGCAGTGTAATCTGAAACCGGGTATGCCTCTGTCCAACGGGAAAGAGCACAGACAACTACGAGAACATATTTGAATCCTCGACATCGTTCCATCTGGATATAATCCATCTGGCGAATTTCAAAAGGGTGATCAGGAGGCTGAAATCCACCCTGCTCTACGGGAATGCTTTTTCCTGGGTTGAACTGACAACAGATCATACAGGTACGAACTTTTTGTTTGGCTGCTGCTCGTAAATGTTTGTTGAACCAAATGTGTTGAATGCTGTCTAGCATAGCTTTTTCTCCTAGATGTGCTGGACTATGGACAGTGTTAATAATGACTTGGACCATTGAATCAGGAAGGAACCACACAGATTTTTCCTTCGTCATCCATCCTTGATCCGTTTGGATCCCTCCTAATTCAGTCCATTTCCTTATTTCGTCTGGAGTAGCATGTGTCTGTATGTCAATTACATCAAGAGCGGTATCCTTAACCATCATGCAATGTGTTGGTGTCTGGACTATTGTCTTTGTCATGTCGGATGTTTGAGTTTGAGCAGTCTGTTTAGCTGTTCTGTCAGCTAGATCATTGCCTTGAGAAATGATATCAGTAACTTTCGTATGAGCTTTGCATTTCATAATCGATATTGCAGTGGGTAAATGTATTGCATCTAATAAGGCATGAATGAGGGGTCCGTGCTGAATGTGGGCACCGTGAGAAGTTAAATAACCTCTCTCTCGCCACAGCACGCCGAAGTCATGTACAACTCCGAATGCATAACGTGAATCAGTGGATATGTTGACTCTTTTATTTGTGGCTTGAATACAGGCTTGTGTCAGAGCGATGAGCTCTGCTGCTTGAGCGGACAAGGTATTTATACACTTTGTTTCAATAATTTCAGTGTCTGTTGTGACTGCATAAGCGGCCACTAACTCTCCTGTACCTGTTCTCATACATGAACCATCTACATACAACGTCAGGTCTGGATCTGACAATGGGACATCTGTCAAGTCTTGTCTGGGTTTCGTCGTTATTGTAATAACTTCAATACAGTCATGAGCTAGTGGGTCTGTTCCATTTACAGGTAAAAGTGTGGCAGGATTCAATGTGCTACAACGTCTGATTTCTATATGTGGCTGAAACAATGTTAATTCGTAACCTGTAAGTCGCGCTATAGTCAAATGTTGTGTTTGCGTTCGATTCACAAGAACCTCTACTGCATGTGGTACTTGGACTGTCAATAGATGTCCTAACACTATGGCATCGCTTTGTCTGATTGCTAAAGCTGTCGCTGCCACTGATTTCAGGCACGCAGGCAGAGCCTGAGCTACGGGATCTAATGTACTAGAAAAATAAGCACACGGTTTGTGTGATCCTGCTTGTTCCTGTGTGAGTACTGACAAGGCAGTACCTTCTCGTTCTGTAACAAAGAGTGTAAAATGTTTTCTGTAACATGGTGTTGCTAAAACAGGTGCTTGGCATAGAGCTTTCTTTAAGCTTTCAAAAGCTAGTGTGTGTTCCTGAGTCCAAGGGAGGACAGTCGATGTGGCTGCCTCCTGTGTTGTTAATTGAATGAGTGGTTTTGCTAGAAATGCATACTGAGGGATCCACTGCTTACAATACGAAGTGAGGCCTATGAAAGCCCGCACCTCCTTTTGTGTCTTGGGTATTGGCATATTTGCAATTAGCTGGATGCGATCTGGTGTAAGCTGCCTTCCCTCCTTGGACAGCGAGTGACCAAGGTAAATAACTCGCTGGACACAGAATTGCAGCTTAGAAGGGGACACCTTGTGTCCCTTTGCGGCTAGAACTTGTAAAACCGTCAGTGATGCTTTTTCACATTCAGGTTCGCTTCGGGCGGTGATCAGCAGATCATCGACATATTGAAGCAGAGCAGTGTTGACTGGCATGTGTATACTGTCAAGTTCTCGTTTCAGTGCTTGGCTATAGATGCTGGGGCTTTCTGTAAATCCTTGAGGTGCGCGTGTGAATTTAAAGCTACGTCCATTTAAACTGAATCCGAACAAGTATTGACTTTCTGGATCTATTGGGACGCTGAAAAAGGCATTCTTGAGATCAATTACAGTAAAGAATGTTGCTTCGGAATCAATAGCTGTCAGTAATGAAGAGATGTCTGGAACTACGGGGTATTGTGGTACAATACATTTATTTAATTCGCGCAGATCAATAACCAATCGATATACTGGGGGAGCCTTTGGATCAGTTCGTTTAAGAATCGGAATTATCGGTGAATTACATACATTGGAGTCGGTCTCCACAACCACTCCTTGGCCAATAAGCTCGTCAATGATTTGCAGTAAAGCCATTACAGCATCTGGGGGTAACTTGTATTGTCGCATTCGTGGTAGTACCACTCCTGCCTTTAGTGTGACTCGATATGGTGTAATGTTCATGCAACCAACATCTGTAGGGCCTTGTGCCCATAAATGTGTGGGTAAAGTCTGCAGTCGGGAATCCATGTCTCGAGACACATAGTGACCTTTGAAATCACGTAAAAACAATCTTACTCCTTCCGGAGAACAACATATTATAGCTCCTAGAGCTTTCAGTGTTTTTATACCTAACAAGTTTTCTGGACATGATTTAGTAAGCAATAAATCTGTAGTTCTGGTCAAGGGTCCTATCGTAAGTGGGAGAGGCTGTGATACTTCATTAACAATAGGTTTTCCTGAAAAACCAAGGGAAATATTCTGTGAGCCTGAGAGGGGTGCCCCTGGAACTTCACTACGTTTTATAGTTGTTCGACTTGCCCCTGTATCAAGTAAAAATTTTCTATCTTGGCCTAATAATTCACTATGTACATAAGGTCCTTCTTGGTCTACAGGGACCTCGATAAGGGGTAAGTCAACTTCCCTCTCTAGGTTGGTTCATGCGTATCGTTGATAATCAGGATAGTCATACTGTGCGGTCTGGTACAGCTGTCGTGTCGTGGTTTGTGTGGCAGCAGCCGGCAGCGCTGGTGCAGCTGGCACAAACTGTATAGACTGTTGTGGAGCTGGCATGGACTGTGCATGCTGCGGTGCTCCTTGTTCATTCTGATCCTGTCTAGGTGGCCGTGGTCTTTCTTGTGTTTTACCTGTGGCGATATTACGCTTCAAGACTGGGCAATCGTGTATGTAATGACCTGGTTGTTTACAATAGTTGCATGTCCCTTTTACAGGTCCTGCTGAATCACCGGACTGTGTCGTACCCTTTTTATGACCTTCAGCTGGAACTGTCTGGGAGACTAGCATTTTCATTTTTGTGTCTTTCATGCGTCTTTGTTCATGTTCTTGTTCTTCTCTAATTCTATTGTAATGATACTGTAACATTTGTAACATTTGTGATGGGGTATTACCTTGCCAGGTACTCTCGAATTTTAATACTCTATTCTTCACTTGGGGCAAGGAATTTTCAACTAATTTTGTCACAAACAGATGTGGGTATGACTCGCTACTTGCTTTTATACCACTATTTATACCAAAACATTTTTCGAATCGGGCATAGAAATCACTAGTGTCTTCATCTTGCTTTTGTTTACAGGCTGAGATTGCACCCCAGTCTTCCTTTTTCGTAGTTAATAAACGTGGCAGTACCTGTACTAGTAAACCTGGTAGTGCTTTAGTTTTGTCCCCAAGCCCCGAACCTGGACCTCGGGCCTTTTCTTCATTTTCTAATGCTGTCCAATCTATCTTTTGGTCTCCTACCTCCCACTCTTTTTCCTTGAGTTTTTCATAAATGCCAGCAGGCATTAATACCTTTAATATTGTCATAATGTCGGGATAGGTATACTCTCCCATGAGTAACATGTCTTTAATTTCTCGGTGGAAACCCGCTGGGTCTTTGTCATGACTGGGTACCACTTTCTTCATTTCTAACAATTCTATTTTTGAAATGGGCGTATATACAAATACACGTTTAAACTGATTGTCCTCGCCCTTTATTGGGTGTACTTCTCGTAAGGGATTCTGTCTGTCCATGTAATACATCGGTCTTTCCTTGATGGGCAGTGAAACATGTTCTGGACATACAAAAAGAATGTACTGCTTTCTGGATTCTAGTATTTCCTTAATTAACTTAGTACCTGAACCTCTCCATCTATTCGTGAGTAATTCAGTCAATATATCAGGTAAGGGACCAGGATCTGAATGTTGGCTTTTATATAGTATAAGAAGTTGTTGAATCATATAAATCCCAGCTAAACGCTGTTCATCTGGGGTGAGGTTCAAAAATGTGTGTGCTACTGTATCATCACCATATTTTCCGGGACTGTCAACCCAATGAACGGCTGACCTGGCTAATTCTTGTTCATCCATAGAATCGAGTAAATGATAACCCCTTCGTTCTCGCAGTAATTTGTCAGCGGCTTGGAACGAATGCTCGGGGGACCTCATATTTATTATAGGTGTTTGGAAATTCCTGTTATTATCTGGACATATCGGACGTATCGGGTCAGTAAAACATCTAGTACTATTACAAGATCTTCCTCTACCTACATAGGCTATGGTTTCTGACTGTCCTGTGGACGGTCCTGATCCTTCCTCCTCCTCGTTTTGTTCAAACTGGTCTACCGCTAATCTCTCTTCGTGTAGGCGTTCTATTTCTTTACGGATCTTTCTGCACATGGCTATTATACATTTTTGCCTATCATGTCTCCCTTCTGATATATTCTGGCTCCATCTGGTAAGAGTTTCCACTGTTTCCGGGTCTACCCCCGGTCGGTCTTGATTTCTGATCACACAATTTATGAGGAAACGTAACAGTTCCCCCTGTATCTCCACTTTCTGGTATTCCATAGCTCTGTTAATACTTTCAGAATCTCGCCCTGTTTGGACAAAATGATATATATTATCTAGATGCACAGTCATTCCTGGTAACTTCCCTAAATACACCGCGGCTCGTCTGATACGTAATGATGCCATGATCATTTCGTCCTCTTTGCCGGGCACAGGGTCATATCTACAATCTATAAGAAGTTCCTTAAGCGTGCGGGAATTTATGAGTTTGGGGGTACGTGGATGTGCTGACTCTAGAAAGGTAAGTTTATTTACTCTGGGTGGCGTAGAAAAAATGTTGGTAGCACCTCCAGTAGCCCCGTCTGGAGTATCGGGCGTGAAAGGATTCGTAGAACGCGATACAGCAACTATAGGTGTGGACACAGCTATAGAAGTAGCTGTAGGAACAGATGTGGAAACGGACGTGCTTGCCGGATTTTGTGTCAGGTTTTGTTGTTGTAGAGATACAGATACAGGATCTTGGCGTTGAACCTCCCCGGCCGACGGTCTATGTGGGGCGGGGTTAGCATACTCGGGAGCTGCGTCATCTAAATATGAGGAAAGAAAAACATCTTCTGCGGTTCTAGGATGCCCCTTAGGATGTACTTTTATTGGAAATAATGGGGGTGGCAAATCTTTTGGTATCCCCGGAGTAGCCTTAGGTAATCCCTCGGCCAGAAGGGGATACATACCCTTCATAAGGGCATTTCTTTGTCTGTCTACTTGTTCTGATTTCACTCGTGTACCTTCTTCAATTAATAGATTTTCTCGGACTTTATTTGAATTCTCTTTACTCTTCTCTTCCTGTCTACGTGCTTTTTCTGTCCGTCTATACGATTCTTTACGCCATAATTCAATGGCGTCTTTCTGTGACTGTCTGGCTTTCCTTTTCCATAATTCTTCCTCTACTTTCACGATGCAATCTGCATCCCAGGTCCCAGCTGCGGGCCACCTCTGACTTTCTGGTAATTCCTTAGTGTAGTCTACCCATAGATCAAGAAATAATATAGCGTCTAAGCCGTGTTTATGATACATGAAGTACCCTGGAGTGTCCCTAGGAGGAATGGGAACAGCTTCTTCGAGTACCCCTTTTCTAGTTGTGATCTGTCTTAGTTTCGAAAAGAGCGGCATATTGAGAACTGGTCTGATACTTGGTCTTGAACAAACTTAATACAATAAACCACGATAATGAACAGTCATTCACACCACAATATGCAGGACGTATTAATACATTTAACATTTAACATTTTAAATGAGCAACAATGAAGATGACGATCTAAGAAAACTTAATCACAAAACATAATTCTCGACATTAACGGAATTATTCTGAATTTATATACTTGATATACTAGATATACTGCTAAACAGTACAGATACACTGCTAAAACAGTGCAGACCGGATTTGTGTACCCAAACCCGTCTGGATCGGCACAACTTATGTGCACGCCAGAACGCCTCCCCAGTAATGGTACTCACCGGGTAGCTCGGAACGGAAGGCCTCGGAACGGAACTGAACTGAACTGGACCGGACTGGACTCGACTCGAAAACTTCGGACACTTCGGGACATCGGAAACCTGGTGGGCCTCTGTATACCTCGGATCTTGCTCTCTCAGCTAGGCTCTGGTCGGGATACTTCGCACTTCTCACCGCCTCGTCTGGGTGTTGATCGCAGCCTCAGTCGCCCCCGCTTGACCGGAGGGAGATACAGGAAATCCTGCTGGTACGCGTTGTTGTCCGTCCAGCTGTGGCAGGAGACCGGGCCTGCAACGCACCGCCGGCGCGTGAGATGAGAAAGTGTCCCTATTCGGGCGCCATTCATGTGGTAAATAATTTAATTACCGGGACTTAATTTGATACAGAACATAATAAAAATAGCTCAATAAATAAGAGGCAGAATCCGTGGTATTAGAGGTTCGGAATGGGCTTTATTCCAATGGACGATTCGAATCGTGGCCTCCAAGTTCCATCACCACGGAGGTTCAGGAAGTGAAGTACATACTTTATTGATAAGTAATTACTTTTATACAATAGGCATTACAGTGAAGCAAATGCGAGAGGCGTAACAATTGATAGTGTGGATAAAACATACATACGTAGCAAAAGTAGGTGTAACTGGGTGTGACTAAAGAACGTCATCAGATGTGATGTCATAATAGGGTGGTTCCATGAAAGAATTTCGCAATGTCAGCAGAAATACTTGGCAGAAATGCGCGCACAGCAGCATGACGTGTGATTGACGTGCGACTAGGGGGTGAAGGGGACTTGACATTTAGCTCTACATGTGGCGACAGATGTCTGGAGGGTCAAGTCAACCTAATCCCAAATCATATCTAACATCCTATGTTTAAAGAACTATGTTATCCAAAAGAGAGGTCTCTTAGAGTAGAATCTTATTCTATACTGACTATACTGACTGTTAGTGCGTGTACAAGCGTCTAAGTGTCTACACTAGATGCGAGGGCAGAAGTCTTCCATGGTAATAGGGCTATGAATTACTTGTATAAAGACAGAGAAGCCGGGCCTTTGCTCGGTAGCTGGCAGAATGTTTACTTAAACTACTAGACAGGAATGCATTGGGCAGGGAACGGAGCAGATAATTTCGAAGGTGAAATACAGTTCTTGGCAGGCAGCAAGCTGATGTCAGGCACCGTGAGCCGCGCAGAGGATGAGACAAAGTTCATGGTCACAGATGCAGGCTCAGACTGGAGCTTTCAGAGGCAGAAGGCAGAAAAGCTTGATGACAGAATCAGGGCCTACTTGCCTGGACTGTAAAATGGCATAAGTGAACCATATAAAGGCGGTGGCCTTTCGTACTTAGGAATGGAATATCCGGCCCATTCATGGCGAATCGGAAAAGAGGACATGTTAACGATGGACGCACATGTATTTGCGTCTTCATAACTGGAACTGGAGGGAACATACATGTACTTGTAACATGCACATAGAACCGTTGGGGTCCAAGATAGGGGACATAACTGACCAGAAAAATCCATATTTCCACAGGACTCAGGGAGTAACCTTGCGGCACTCTGCTGATGAGATCACTGGCATCCGAGGTGTACGGTGCCAGGTTGACTGAGTGAGTCCTTCTAGTCAGGAAGGAGCAGATCCATCAGAGCTTTTGTCCTTGGATTCTGAGGTCGCGCAGGTGTGGATGAGGATGGGGTGGGAGACTGTGTCAAATGACTATACACTTGAGACAATCATGTGACTATGCACTTGAAACCATCACATAATGTGCTTGCTTACCACATTTCAGGTTCTTCCTACCTCTCCTCATTGTTTAACAGAGAGTACCTAACTAGAATGCAGAGAATATCAAATTTTCAGCTCCTCTTTATGACCAAGTCTCTGAAAACACAACTTGGTGGTCGAGAGTTGCTGCTCATTTTGCCAGCCTTTGGAACTCCCTGCTGCAATCCGTGGATGAGTACTGACATTTCTATTAAACTCTCACAATCTCTCTCAGACCTTCACAGCTAAAGCTTCTTCATTCTGCTTACTCATTTCCCATTCTTTTACTTTCCACCCCATACCTCTAATGCTACCCATCTACTAATGCAGTTAAATTTGAATGAGTACCTTATTAATAAAGAATGCATATTTTCTTTTTTTTTTTTAAAGATATATTATGGATTTGCAATTAGTGTTGTGTAAAGTCTGATCTTAGCATATGGCACTTTAAGATATTTGAAGTGCCTCACCACACAATTATGCGGTTTCTATCACAGAGTGGAGTTCAAGCTGCCCTGTTATGATATGTTTCGGGTACTTTGGGCCAGATGTACAAAGCCTTTTAGCTGTCAGAAATGGCTTGAGTTGGAAAATTGGGCCGTTTGCAAATGCAAAAAGCCTTTTTCTAAAGTAACAAACCCACTTTGCGATTCTGTAACACATTACTAAAGTGCAATTTTGGTTTGCGACCAAATACCAATTCGGTATTTGGAAGGGGCGTGTTTAGGGCGTCCTTTCCAAATACCGAATCATAGTAGTATGTTTTAATGTTTTGCAAATTAAATGAGGTTAAAAAACATTCATATTTTACTGGCACCTTAAAGGAGGTGGTAACTCCTTCACAAAGAGAAAGTGGTCCCCAAGGCATCCCTTTCCCTTTCTGAATATCAGTGTTCCAACGGACCACTGCCTACCCTTAAAAATTAAAATTACACTTTTCATTTGTTTTGTTTCAAAGCATCCCATTTTCTGGGTTGTGTTTAAAGAAAGAAATCGCTTGATTTAAAACCAATCACAGGCATGGTGGTCTGCTGACCTTAGCAAGTTACCATCCTTGCGATGACTGTCATTACTACTGGGTCATAATTTGCAACCTATCTCATTAATATTTATGAGGTAGGTCGAATTGCGACCCACTATGAACTGGTAATTTGTAAATCAACCTATGAGTACATGGGTTGATTTGCAAATTACCACACGAAAATTCTGATTGCAAATTGTGACCAGTGTTTTGGGACAAGTTGTACTTACATCTGGCCCCAAGTCCTGCTCAATCTCTGGCCAGGTGGCAGAGTCTGGTACAATGAGCTGTGGGTGTATGATTTTGGTGTTGGAGAGGTGTGCTGGGTTGGAAAAGACCTGTTGCTTATGAATCTCTTAGGAAAGTAACCTGCCATTTGATTAATGATTAGAAATATTCTAGTTTTAGTGCTACTGGCTGTCTGGAATCTTTGAGGTGTGTTGGTGTATATGAGATGGTTGCTGTGAAGAGCTTTGGTGTAAGTGTGTGCATGGTGGATGTTTGTGTCAGGTTTATGTTTGGAGCAAGGTGATAATCAATTCTATAGCATTTCAGTGCTAAGTTGCATTCATTTTTGCTGCCTATTAAAGCATCCCACAAGGTCCTGTATTAGTTTCTGTTCTTTTCTCTACCTTTAAACCTTAAGCAACATAATAAAGGATTCTGGCATTACTTGCCTTCCGTATGCCAATGATACCCAACTATAAAACAAAATGTCTTCCACAAATGATATAGCGTCACTGTCATTAACAATAAGTAAAATGAATTCCGGATGACCAACCACCTCCTCAAATTCAATCCCAATAAAAGTAAATTTCTCCTGATTTCACAACATACTATCTCCATCCCTGTCCAAAAATGGCTTGATGCTCACAGTACCCTAGGATGTTCTCTGATGATCGTAAAAAATGCCAAATTATTTGGGTTGAATGCTGTAAACTGACTCAATCTGTTCAAGATATCAACACTATTGCTGAGAATGGAGATTATCGACATAGACTATTCATAGGCATCAAAACTTTCTTACTTGAGCAAGAGCTATAAGAAGTAAGGCAACCTTGGTGCTCTCCAGACTGACTTACGGAAATGTTGTCCCATCTGCCATTCCTAAAACACATCTTGTGCCACTCAAAGCTTCCCTGTATTCAGCTGCCCATCTAATCTCAGGAGCTGGATGCCTCAATCACATAACACCAGTCCTTCATTCATTGAGTTGGCTTCCAATTCAAGGTACATTCACTTGCAAAAAAGCAAGCATTGTTAACAAACTAATCACTATCTTGCAAAGAAATTGAACATCTTTGGTGACTCCTAGGTTCTCCACAGCTCTGACTCGCTAAAGCTGGAAATGCCAGTGTTCAACAAACAAGTACCATAAACCAATCCTCGGGATGGAGCCCAAGATTTGGATAGCGATCATTTTAACTGTTCGCAGTACTATCTCTCTGCTCACCACCAAACAGAATCTAAAACACTTTCTTCTCAACCTGTACATTCTGCCCTGCCCTTCACAGCATGTCTCCCGATTATGATGTCAGGTAAGTACACTTCCTGTTTCTACCATAGTCCTAAAACTTTGGATCCCCACCATACTGATCTATTCATCTATGAATTTTCATTAATCAAGCACAATCGGATGTGGTTATGCCATAGAAATTTTAAGGAACTTGCGTAATATACCATTCTTGATTTTTTAAAATATTTTATTTGGTGTTCTATATTACTTTTGCTCCTAGATATGTAAAGTGCTCTGATGCTCTTGGGTGTTTTACATGCAATTAAAAATATTCAAATATGATGAAGATTACTAAAACATAATCTGGTGACCCTTTTATTGGTAAAATGTAAAATATGTATTACTGGTGTGGAAATTCCGGCAATCAGTAATAAATAGTAGATTTTCTTAAAAATGGAGCAAGCTATTTTAGAGCCTCCAAAGTGACAACCTGCATGGTTGAAAAGCAAAGAACATGCTAAATGGGGGCCATAGAAATGCAGATTAGAATAAAAAACAAAAGGTGGATAACTGTCAGAAAGTTTCAGCTGTAAATTGTGCTGCTTGGTATGATGTTTAAGGGGTCTCCTACGTGACAATCATAAGTTAAATATAAGATTTATGGAACTCTCTGTGTTTGTCTTCTTTAATTGCGAGAATAACCTTATTTTTTATGAATTTTAAATAATCTTGTTGTTTTCCAACGAGTAAAAACAGCCTTTTAGAATGGACAGACTCTGTAAGTAAGGCCACATGCCCAAGGCTAGCTGATGATAGGCACTCTCTTTAAAATGTAATGAGTGTCATTAGTCCTTAGAAGAGCATGCTGAATAATTAGCCGACAGACACACGGAGTCAGACTTCAGAAGGGAGACTCCAAAAACAAAAGGCAAGCCCTCCTCTGGAGACACGTGTCATTTCTTGAATTTTAAAGGGATGCTCTTGAAGTGTTTCTGCAATAAAAAAGCAGGCTATTGTCTAAATATAGGACAGATGACTTGTTCATTACTGTGAGAAAGTCAACATTTTCACTACCATTTTTTTTAAAACAAAGGTGGAATAGAAAAGGCGGCCATCTCCCAATTTGGTTTTTCGTTTAACAGAATTATGAATTCTATGAGTTTCAGTATTGCTTGGTATAAATTGGACGAGTGTTTTTTTTTTTCTTTTCCGTGACCTGTCAGATCTCAATAGATACATTTCTTGGGGACATGCCTGAAAACACACAAATGAGTTCAAGGAAGCGGTGAACTAAAATGATTGTTTGAGGGTAAAGTTAGCAATTTGGAATTTCGAAAATACATAATATAAAAGAATAAACTAGATACGGTATTTTAGACCATACTGTAAATTTAAAATACAATTTATTAGGGAATAAATTGAAAAATATAATCCAAACGAAATGTACGTTTTAGATCGATTATTTTCCCATCCTGTGGAAAACGAGAAGAAATCAGATAATGTTTGAAATAAGATACAAGGATTGCTAGGACAAATGGCTGCTCTAATATTACAAATAGGATGCAGCCTTTAGCACATCTGATACCAATGTTAATACATATTTTTATAAAGATTAATATAAACGGCAACACGACAACCTTTTGAGGCGTATTCATCAACCCATCTACAAGGAAGAGCAAATCTTTCACAGACAAAATGTCTTCAGATCTAGTTCTGAGTAGAATATAGAAAACATGATGTTATGGGGAGGGGTGAGCACACATAATTGAGACAGTACAGCATAGATGGTTCTTGAATATTTATAATTTGACATTACAGCTAAAAACATGATTTGTCTAGAATGTAAATGTATGTGTCTTGTAAAGCGCACTGCTGCCCTGAGGCGTCGTGGCGCTGTAGACCGCTGGGAAACCCATCCTGGTTATCCCTGTGAGATGGTCCCTCCAGGGTATCTCCAAGGTGAAACCAGGCATCCCCGGCAAATGTAAGGGGCCGTTGTGGAAATGAGGCAAGCTAATGCCCAGAGTTGCCGAGTGTGATCGCTGGTTAGAGTAGGCACTGAAGCGAGAATTATCAAGTCCACTGGCCCTGGTCCACGACCCTGCCGCGTCGGGAATTGAACCCTGGTCCCAGGCCGTCCTCTGCTTCCGGGTCTGCTGTCTCTAACCAGTAAGCCACACCATTGTTTGAATGGGAATGCAGTTACCAGAAATGAGGTATGTATATTTGAAGGTCAGCAGCTTATCCTCCAGACCAGGGATGGTATATCCATATGGAGAAGTGACTAGACTTGGGACATGAACGCAAGTGGCCCTTGTCAGGTACAGTAATGATCGGACGCAATAAAACCGACACAGAGGTGTTCAGAATTTATCAGTTACAAAGATTACTGCTTTTTCAGACTTTTTCAGAAATAAAATGCATATTGTGATGCTCATCACACCAAAATCAACATATCCCAGTAAATACCAGGCCTTTTCCCCTATCAAATTCTGGCATGTTTGACCTGCTGAAATTTAAAGGAGGTGCAAAGTTTTCTCGCATCTGAAAATTCATGGGTGTGGTGAGCATTGCACCTTTTATAATTATTTTACCTTCACTAAAAAGTGTTTGTGCATGAATCACATTTTAGTTGACCACTTGTAATCAGGCCCCTGGAAGGATAAGAAAGGAAGCATTCCCATCTCTAAAATCTTCAAGTAGGTTCGCACTGGCACAAAATATGAATGGCTACTTCAAAACTGTGGGGTTGATTCACAAACTAAATTTTGTAGTACATTTAGTAATTATATAATAGTACTACTAGATTACTGCAAAATGTTATTTACAAATCTATGTAGGTAATTTTCCACCTTCACCTCTCCTGTCTCTTCTATGGGGAGATCCTTTTATATGTAAGTTTGATACTTAGGGCCTGATTATGATTCAGGTTGAAATGGCTCCAACCGTCAGTCGGAGCTCTTCAGAGCGCATCGTAATCGACTAGTCGGAAATATCCTTTCTGACCGACCCATTTAGATAGGGTCGGTCAGAAGGTAATAGAAATCGGATTTCCGAATGGCCTCTGATGGTCTTGGAGAGCCCGTCCGCCATTCGGAAAGCCTTCAGTAACCCCTCGGCCGGCTCTTTCCAGCCGAGGGATTACGATGGCAGATTCCTACAGCCTTTCCGTGCCGGCCTTTCCAACACAGAAAGGCTTTGGGAATCTGTCTTTGGGGGCCCCCAGCAGGGCCCCCATGAGTGCAAGGCCGCCAAATGGTGCACCCTTGTTGATCCCTGCACCCGGTGGCATGCATCCTGAGGTTTCTGCCACGGGGTGCAGGGATGAAAGGCACCTCTGCTCTTTACAATGAGATCATGCATGCATGCTGCCATTGTAAAGTATAGGATTGCAACAGAACAGGGTTTGGTTGCATCTTACTTGCTGGGCTGGAACCGACAACAGGAGGTTGTTTGGTGCCAGTTCCCAAATGATGTCGGACGGACACCGATCCGTCAGGCATTGTAATCGGGCCCTTAGTAGTAAATGTGGGCGGGATACAAGCAGTTGCTGGAAAATAGGGAATACTTGCTCCAAACTGGGAGGACTTAAGTGAGGAATAAGGAGTGATTAAGGAGGGGTTTAGGGAGGAACACGCACCCATGAACAAAAGAGTAAGCCACTGCTACTCAAAAGCTGAACCTCTATAGTTACTACAGCAAAAAAGGACCAAAACACTCCTAAATATACTCTAGCTCAGACCTGTATTAACTCCAGCACCAAATGGCCATCCACCAATACTGCAACACCCCCACATTG
The DNA here is from genome assembly GCF_964204655.1 of Triturus cristatus. Lineage (NCBI taxonomy): Eukaryota > Metazoa > Chordata > Amphibia > Caudata > Salamandridae > Triturus > Triturus cristatus. Next base: position 258,684,995 of record NC_140586.1, read on the forward strand.
TAAACAGTGGAGGTAGGGGCTAAAATAGAACCTCATAAGAAGTAATGTAAATTACATCAATGTATTTTAACTTTTTAAAGTATATATACACTTTTAATTTAATTTTAGACAATAATATACAAATAAAAAATAAAAATATTTTAGTTTAAAATATCTATTGTTACATTTTTTCATTTAAAAATAAATGTCTTTTCATTTTTTGAAAAATATAATTAAACACATTCTAATAAATTATCCATAATCATAAGCATTTTATTTTAGGTATTTTAATAAATCTTTAAAAAGAAATTGTAATTTATTGTAATATATTCCAAATATTTAATCAGAAATTAAGTTATTAGTGGTGCAGCACTTTTTAAACTTTGTTCTAAATTTAAAATAAATATGTAACATTCTTTTGCTGTCATATGTAATAAAAAAGTATTTTTCTAAAACAAATTAAGAACCGTTTTACAATTTCCCTATACTTTATCATAGGGAAATCTGGGACCCTTTGATGGAGGGTTCAGCCTAACTACACCTATCTACGCCTCTGTGTGCAAAGTTAATAGAAGTAACTTAACACTCATAAATTAAGCTCCACCCCGAAGTTTAAAGGGTGTAGAGATGTAAATTTAAACTTGTATTGCTCTCAGAAAAAGTGAATAGCCAAAAGAACTGGTTACTACAAAGTGTAAGAGTAAATTTGCATGTGTAGATGTACTCACATGTACATTTACCTGTGTGTATAGGCACCAATATAGCCTATGACACATGCTCAAGCCAGTGCAACTAGAGCATTGCAATTCTAGGAAAGAAAAATCCTTCACAAAATAGCCACTGCCCAGTGGTGAGAGATCTTTACTCCTGGGAAGCTTGTTAAAGTCATATTGTTAGACCAGTGACAAAAGCTCTGTCAGATAGCTATGCTGTCATGTCAGACCTAAAACTTAACTCATTCAAGCCTAGTTTGACAAATGTAACTGTAAATATCTAAAAAAAAGAAAAACAAGCACATAATGATCCACTAAAAGGGCAAAACCTGCTCCAAGCTGATCATGTCAAGTTTATTTTGAATGTGTATTGGAATTTTTGCTGTAGTTGAGAGCAAATACGAATATGGGGGTTCATATTGACACACCAATAGGAAATTGTTTTTTTTAATTTGCTAGTAACTTTCAGTGCTATTTCATTAATCTGCACATATTTGGCAGCAAATTGCCTCATACACCTAAGGTTCATCCTTAAAAATTATATGTGGATGATAATTAATTTTTGTTCTTGCTGTCAAACTTCTGTAAATGTCACACCATATAAATAAATTGAACATACTATAACTAGGTAGATTTTTGAATTGAGATAAACCTTATTTGGCCTAAACATAATGGACCAATTTCCCATGTTAACATAAATACGAACGTTTGCTGTTTTCTGCACCAAAAACTGCTGAACAGTTTTATTCCAAACTAGATAAATCAGAATAGACTTCTCTCAAAAGTGGTTGAGATATTTCAATCATAAAATGATGTGCTTCTAAGGGATAATCTTGTGTATATCACATAAGTAATTTTAAAGTAACATCGCACCTTAGAGGCTTGCAAAACTCGAAAATCTTTGCTCCGACCATCATTACACTATTCAACAGTTTGCGAACCACAAGAATCAGTTTGTGAACTGCATTGCATAAATACACTGTTAAGCTCATTTGAGGGCATAGTTCTCACACCCAATACTGCAAGAGTTCAAAGTTCACTCTAAAGAACTGAAAAATGCACTTTCTCCCAACAGAAATGGCTATATTTGGACATGTGAGTCTGCTAACCTGATTTTCATTCTTTCAAAAAACACTTAAGGTGAGTTGGCCTTACTCTGAAACTCCAGTGGTATCCTCCCTAATGAAAATGATTTAATAAGGAAAACAAGGGAAGACCTATACTCCCCCTAATCTAAAGGCGGGGAAAGGCAAAACCTTTTTTATATAAAACCCTCATCCACTCTAGTAGTGGCATGCTTCATCATCGGGTTCCAGCTCCAACTCCATATAGATACAAACTGAACCTCAAATTTTCTCTTAGATCGATTGCACTGGTGGAACAACACTCGCAAAATGAAATTAGACTTGCAAATTGTAATATGGACCCTGATGGTAAACCCTGTTTACAGAAGAGCGCTTTTGCAATAAACAAGCACCTCAAGTGATTGATGATGTATTGCTTGCAATCACATTGGTAGAGGGATTGACATTGCATGCTTCTTAGCTAACTGATGCCACAGTACATGACGTCATGTGAACTTTGAACCGAATGACAAGACTTACGTTTTTATTAAACAACGTTTTTGGAAAGCTTGAGAGGCAAGAGCTCGCCAACGAAAACTCGTTTATCATTGACATTCCTGAAAGGAATATTTGAATTTGAGAATTGCTGCACATTATTTTAATTGTAATAACAATTTGGCTGAAAAATATTCGCTCATTTATGAGTCATATTAACCAATTACACAAAGAAAACACAGTGAGTCCCAAAAATAGGCCAAATTGTAAATATTTATTTCTGCAGCATTTAATATTTACTCAGATATGAATTGTTAATATAGCCTTAACGCCCACTTACGAGGTTTGCTTGTGGCCATGAACCCGAGTTGTAGAGATGGGTCACAGGCGAGGGCCTATAACAACCAATACAGTCTGAAGCACTAATACATTCCACTCAATGGTAGTAGAATAGTCTAAATTATACAAGAAGACACATAAAAAATAAACATTATACTGATGGGGCAGAAGGCCTATCCCTTCCAGTATTGGCCCAGGGCTACTTCTTTGCCTTCAATGCACCTCTTTTTATTTTGCTTCGAAGGCAGGCAGTTCTGATTCTCTAGAGGACGTCTTTTGTATTTTCTTTTGACAAAAATAGTCCACAAAGATTTCTTTGCAACAAATTTCACCCACACATATGATATTGCAAAACAGACTTTATTTATCACTTGGTAGGGATGCTAATGTTGTCAACTCTGCAAAACCTTGAACTGAAAAGTGGAGTTCCGCACACCTCATATTCCGACCACTAATAGTATGCGCACAACGTGACATTCCCTCCTCCCCAAATTCCGTCACATTACCGCCCGCTCCGCCCAAGAACTCTCAGAATCAGGGTATGTTGTCCACGGCGTAGCCTTTTATTTACATCAAACCAAGTAATTTACCACAGACCATTACCAAAGGAAAGTATCCTTCTTGGATATATAAGAATTATTCACAGCATCACACTTTAGCTGCACCAACATGTCAACGGGAGTAAGGGAATTAGGCACGACATTATACTTTAATTTTAACTAGACCATACACTAGAACAACTTGGCCGTACATTTGAACTTTACACTTTAACTTTTTAACTCGGCCGTACACTAGAACTTGGCCGTACATTTGAACGTCTCGGCCACCAATGTTCCACTCTGATGCGCACATTGTGCCGGCAGGCCCCAACGCGATACAGCCAACAGTTGCACTACTTGACATCCAGGGCACTGCATACCGCACCGGCTCACCGGGGTACCTGAACACAGGCAGCCTCCCCAAGATTCTACTCAGTCCATAAGTTGGGGGTTAGGGCAGTAGAGTCCAGGACTACCGACAGGTCAGTCCCTCCTCCCCGCCGACCCACTGCACACTTGGAATCTAACCCCTCCTGGGGTTCATCGAATGGATGCACCTCCATTGATGTCCATCCCTCTTTGTTGTTAACTGTCAGCGCTCCGCCTCCGTGAAGCCTTGCTCTTCTGCTGGGTGGGTGGCTGTGGTCCAAGGGGACAAAGAGAATGAAACCCCCCAGGGCACAGCCTTAAATACCCGCTAAGTTTCGTTTCTGCTAGGTTTCATTTCACTGTGCCTCATGATGATCTCCTCAGCCAGCCAACCCCTTCCTTCCTTGTCCAGGAGCCCGGAGGAGGCTCAGCTCTGTGGCGCTACTAAGGGCGCCCCTCCCCTAGGCGCAGGGGACGCCTGTTCATAATCACAGAACACAGTCCTCAGGGGATGCAAACAACTGCAGAGCAGGGGGTCACAAGTACATACCTAGAGGCTAACCTAATTTTGTTTTTTAAGAACTAGTTGACCAAGATCATTTAATGATATTTTAATGTTCCCATTTATTAAGGTCACTGCACGTCTGTAAGAGAGCTCGCTGCATTAAACACTTACCACTGACTTCAGCTTCGACCCACAGGCCACGAGTTTGAATCTTCCAAGGGTCACTACTGTATTATTCTGCAGTCCTTGAATTAAGTACCATTTAACTGGCTAATAACTGCGATTGATAGTGCTTAGAATGACAGAAGAGTGGTATGAAGCACTATATAATCTGTGTGGGGTTGTAATCTCTTTATAAAGCCTGGTGATTTATTTTCCTACTGTAGGGGCGTTCAGACATAAAAACATGACTACTGACGTCACAGTGCGGCCATCTTTCCCGAAGGCTGCTTTCACCTCGTGAGGGAATATGGAGAACCACAGCTCTGCCATGGTGTCTTTGCCCTGGCATTAGTGTAAAATACTTTTTTAATCCTTCCAGGATGCAGGGACGGTGCTTTCTGTTCACCACACCAGCTTTCCTTATTTTCACTGTAGAAAACCAGACTGTGAAATGTGGCCTGCAAGGTGCATTGGTATGCATAATAAACGAAAACAGTGGGGGGGGGGGGGGTCCCTGAAAGTGAAAACAAGCTTAGGCAAAGCCAATAGACCTGGCTGTGGCAAGCCTGTGAGTTTTTTCTATCTTTTATGAAGATGCAGTAGACATTAAAAGTTTGAAAGACTTTTAAATGAATAATTCCCCTGTCCAAAAGTGCCATGCATTTGTTTGCAAAAAAGCAAAAGCTGTCCTATCACAAATTAAAATTGAACAAATAATAACTAAAAACAGAAATTAAAACAAGGATTCGTCCAGCGGGACAGGTACTAAAGTGGACTACTTTTTAAGTAGATGGCCTCCGGACCAAAGACAAAATGCCACTCTTCACAGTGAAGAATGGAAGAGGCTGAAGTGAGCTGACAACAATGTTGTGGTGGGCGGCAGCAAAATGTGAATGACAATTAAACAGACCAAGGGGCATATTTACAAGGGCTTTATCTCCTCTTTTTTGGCTTAAAAAGCCAAAAAAGCAGAGATAAAACTATCGCCCTATTTACAAGAGGGTGCAAACATGAATAATCGCATGTTAGCACCGTTTTTCCCAGCGCCTCCCTTTGGATCCCTAATGAGATGCAAAGTCGGCGTCACTGGGCGTACCCCGGAAGGACTACCATGCAAATATCACTGATGTTCACATCGCGATATTTACAAGGCAGCCGACAGGATTTTAGCAGACGTTAGATTTTGGCGAAAACGTCCGTTTTCGCCAAAATCTAACGTCTGCTAAAATCCTGATTTACCTATGTTTGACGTAGGGGGTGGATTATGCTGATACGACCACAGTGTCGTATCAGCAAGGTTATCGCCGTTTTGCAGGGAACATTGCTGGAAAACCAGCGATGTTCCCTGCAAAACGGTGATAATCTCGCTATCTCTGGAATTTTTATCGCCCTGGAGAAATGCATTGTTAATAACGCGCTACCAGGGCGATAAATTCCAGAGATAGCCTGCGATAAGAAATTTACCGCTAAGCACGGCCAGCGATAATTATCGCTGGCCGTTGATAATATGCCCCCAATTGATAAGGAGGACAGACCGATAGCCCCTGTATGCGTGATATATAGATTGTTCTATTTTCATTTTTTTTTTAGATAAAACATGGAACTGGCAAAGCACCCAAGGCTGTCTTTAGGCCAGACTTCAAAAAGGTGCACTAGGCAGGGACTGCGAGCGGAACAGCTTTCCATAGCATAGTGCAGCAGGTGAAGTTGCATTTGCAGCAAGTACAGTTGCTCTGGGCCCAAGGGTCTGTCTGATGTGCTCACTGCATCCTGATTTCTGCTGTATTTCATTCTCCAACCTGGGTTAAGGGGCCCATTGTCTTTGCAATCACCAGGCTCCATGGCACACTTGCTGTTTTGAGTGCCAAGAAATGCTATGTAAACCTATTGTCAGGTAAAGTAAAATAGCCATTCTAGATTTAAAGACACAAATATTCTAAGGAATGAAACACACCCTAACTTTACACTAATGAGGATATTGAAGTCGCCTTAGAGTGCCATGATCTTATAAAGTTAGGCAACATATGGCCCCGTGCCCCTAGATGGCCAAGAAACTCCTCAGTGACTTGAAAAATACCTGTAATGTCCAGCAAGTGGTACTTTATCCCGAATAAAATTAACAAGTTATTATTGCTACGGATTATGCGTGGCTTATGCATATTACGTAGAGCAACTATTCACATTGTCAGTGTATTTTCGGTAAACTCCCTACTGCAAAACAACTTCATTGTTTCATTGTATTTATCTTTTTTGTATGGGAAGCTAATAGCATTTTCTTGATGGACGTCAGAACTAAAGAGAGTTAGGAAAGGTATGTTTACCAGTTGAACTCAGTTATACATCTCCAGAGAAGTAAGAAAAACCCCCTTGCATCCCCATTCTGTGCATGTGATGGCCAGGAAGTCTTCAATCAGTTGGAACACAAAAGACTGCGGAAGTGTGACAGTATTTCTTAAAGTGTGCAGTAAAGGGAGTTTTGTTTGCAGCTGTGAGCCAGCCTTACAGTAACACTTAAGATTTACTCTCAAGCATTTGGGAAACGATATATAATCTATTTAATATTGTGGATAACCTTAATATATATTAAGTTGTGCTATGCCTATCATTGAATGTGAGCATATTCCTGGATTCAGTCAACTTCAACGAGTGTTATTAAATTAAACCCTACCTAACCTTGCTAAGACAAGGTGTAAGTCAAACCAGAACTGCCTTAAGGTTGCTACATTACCTTGCCTGAGGAAAGCACGGCTCTGTTGACAGGCAGTATAGAAGTAGGGAACCACTGTACTTTAGTGGCATGTTAACCCCAGTGGATCTCTTTCACCCATTGAAAAATGTTGTCTTGAGCAGGAGTGCCAACTTGCAGAGCTCTTAAGCCACACCAGGGCAGTGCACACTGTTTGATTTATGAACCCTGGTTGTCACTGGCAGCACGAAAGCCGGATTGCTAGACACACAGGGACATATGTATAAGCCCCTATCACCACCACAACGTCACTATTACCGACGTTGTGGTGGCGATAGGGGCTGTGCCTTATGTACAAGGCAGCCTTAAGCCACTTAACTATGGTTAGCGGGAAAGGGGTGGGCAGTGGATGTTGCGGTGGGCGTTCCAGCGCAACACCCATTTTTTGGGGTGCTGCCCCCTATGTACAAGGGTGGCGTACATAGGAGGCAACGCCAAAATTAAGACCAGTAAAATCTTGGTCTTAAGTTGGTGAAACAAGGGGGGCATGGCCTAACCAAGCACCAAAATGGTGGCTTGATTTCGGAGCTCCCAGGTGCCCGCTCTAATTTTGCTGGCTCACGATGGTATCTAGGGGCTGATCGAGCGTGCGAGGGCTGCCACTACCGCCGCACACAGTAAAGCAGGGACGGACCCAAGCGGCTGCTGGGAAGTGCCTCTGAACCCCTCAGTGCGGCTGCTGTGATGGCAGCTTGGCGCGGCCCTCGGAGGCCCGTGATGATAGGGGTCGCGGGCGAGCCTGAGGGCGGGGCCATCACCTCGAAGCAAGGCCATGCGACTGCGCTGATAAATCCAGAGCACCGCTTAGCTGCCAACTAATGCGGAGTGAGGGAGCCCCTTGCAGCCAGTTGACCTGCATTAATCTTCAATGGGGTGAGTCATGCACATTGTATGGAGCTTGCCTGCTGAGTGAACTAGTGGCATACTGCACCCACGCAGCACAGAAGCTCCCATTGCTGCAGAGCAGACTGGAGAGACTGGGGCAGGGCCTGTAATGCCTCTGACTGACCCTCCTAACTTTTAACACGGCGTGGGGTGGGATTAAAGCACACAGTGGGGACCGGCCTCCGATGACTGAGTGCAGTTTTCCTGGCACAGAAACACAATTAATGTAAGACCGGCCCAGGCCCCATTGCGCATTTCCAGTTGAAGAGGGATATCTGTGGTGCAAACACGTGATGAGTAGCCCGGGGCTCCTGCCGTTCTCCCTCTGGGATAATCATCGAATACATCGCCCCTGCTGCAATAACTTGTGCCCTGTGAGGGTCCAATGGCCTCACACCCCTCCACACGCACATACTTAGCATCCAGTGCTTCAACCATGGGGCATGGCGACCCCAAGCAGCGGCAGCTTTCATTCGACACTACTATGACCCCTAGACGGGAAGGGGGAGATGATGCTGCACGTGGAGACTCGGCAGAGCGCGTCGATCCCCCTGACAGCGAGCGACCACCGTTGGAGGGTGCTTCAGCTGTACTGGCCGAGCTGCGCGCAGACTTTAAAGGTATTGACACGCGCTTCGACGAGCTGTCCCTGCGGATAGACACCATCCAGAATCGAGTGGAGCAATACGAAGCCCGAATAGACGCGACAGAGAAGCGCATCTCTGACTTCGAATACATGCAAGCGACTATGGCCAAGTGCATTGAGCGCATGTAGCGCCTCCTCAAAGCCACAGAGACAAAAGCGGAGGACCTGGAGGAAAGATCGCGCCGCAAAAACCTCCGACTCACGGGAGTGGCTGAGTCAACCAACACTGGACCTATGGAGCTCTTTGTGGAAGTTCTGCTGACCGATCTTTTGGGCAGGTACTGTTTCTCTACTACATTTGCCATGGAACAGGCCCACAGATCTCTTGCTCCCCGACCTGCTCCCGGTGCTCCCCCGCGACTTATATTAGCGTGCCTCCTTAACTATTGCGCAAGGCCAGAGATCTTCAGCACCAGGGAATGTCGCTGTCCATCTACCCCGACTTCACCCCATAAGTTTCATGACATCAAACGCACGGTGCACAACTCCAATGTTTGTTATGCAATGTTGTACCCGGTGCCCCTCCGCATACAGGTGGACAGGAAAACCTCAATTTTTAAATCCCTGACAGAGGCCGCAGGGTTTTGGAAGTGCCACAAAGTGGATAGAAGTCCCTCTCCAGGAAAATGACACATAACTGTCCGTAATGGAGGGTGGCTTACTGTTCAAGCACACTGGACTCGAGTGGCGAATGCCTTGTAAGTACACCCTGTAACCGCTTCTAAGACGACCGCAGTATCTCTCTGTTTAAATGGTTAGCTGGTTCCTATTACTGTGGCTCGGACCCTCCTTCATGAGTAGCAGCAAGCTTTTTTGCGTACAATACCTTTCTTGGATAGCCGCTCGCTCTGGGCTTTGCTGCCCCCCAGGAGATCTCCTAACTTTTATAATTTCTTGTTGTATGCAATTTCTTTTGACGTCTGTTTGACATGATGGGTTGGGATTCACCGGATCAAAGTTGGGTGGTTATCCGATGTGGGAGGAGGGTGGGGGGCATGTTGAGTAAGATATGTATGATTCAAATTGTTAATGCTTTGAAGGTCATTTATACAATCACTGGCGCACCATCCACATGTAATCGTACTGTCGCACTGCATCATATGTGGCCGTATCCCACATGAAGGGCAATATACAGGGATTGGGAGGACTGGAGCTCAAATGTATAACTTGGAATGGGAGGGGGCTTTCGTATCCCCGCAAGGAACGACAGATATTGGCTTACTTAACAAGACACAAGGTACATATCGCTCTTCTCCAAGAGATCCATTATGCCCCTAGCTCTAACAATCGCTTCACAGCCTCCTGGGGTAATAACAGATTTTTCTTAAACTATAGTACTAACTCCAGTGGTGTGTGTGTGCTCATACACAAGACACTTCCCTTCGTGTCCCAGTATATTATTGTTAATCCAGATGGGCGCTATCTACTGGTAGCTGGGAATATTGGAGCGAAGCGCATACTTATTATTAAAGAATGCTCGCTGTTTTTCTTGCCACAATATCCGCACATATTACTACCACGCTGATAGACTCTATCATTCTCAGCAGGGACTTTAACCTTACACTGCAACCATCCACAGTCACCACTGGCACAGGCCATGTCACAAAACCAGACTCCACGGCGGAAGGGATTTTCATTTTACTCAGCACCACATGGCACCTGGTTACGTATAGACAGATGGTATGTGACACCAGACCTGCTAGTCATACTGAAGGGGGTCGATCATCTACCCCGTACTCTGTCAGATCACTCTCCTGTGATAATGACGGCATTCTTGCCCACCGTTACCCGCCCTACAGGCCCTGGCACTTCCCTACAGAGGCCCTATTGGAAACTGTGTTCCAAAGTGAGGTCCAGGCTTCAATAGTGGAATATATTTTCAGACAAAGAAGCGGTCGGTGTCGTGCCATGCCACTCTGTGGGAGGCCTTCAAGGTCTACATTAAAGGAGTTTGCATCGCTAAGCATCCAGGGGACCTGCGCACACTTCATTGGGTCCTTGATAAAACCGAACGAGCGCTTCGTGATCTTGACTCCCAGGCTTTGGCTGACAGGGACCCCTCGCCCTTGCACCAATGGGCGAGTCTACTGAGCGACTTTCAGGACCTTGCAGCCCGTGAGGTCATTTATTTGGGGACATACACGTGGGCGCGAGTGTATGGGGAGGGTGAAAGTCCAGGGCGTACTCTGGCCCACCTACTTGCCCCTCGACAGCAGTCTACATATATCACCCGACTCCAGACCGCAGAGGGCGACTGGGTTACATGGGACGCAGACATCCAATCCACTTTTCGGACATACTACACTGGGTTATATACCTCAGCCTCCCCGCCGGCTGGTACAGCTCTCTCCGATTATCTAAATGAGATAGCGATGGTTTGGCTGGAAAAGGGGTAGCAGGATTTTTTAACTTCACCCATTGGGGCGGATGAAATCAAGGAGGCTATAGGCAAACTAGATGGCCCCGTGCCCCTGGCACGGACGGCGTTACTGGAATGTTTTACGAAGATTATAAAACACTACTGATACCCCATCTTATAGATGTTTACGTGGAGGCACTGGACTCGGGCGAGCTGCCAGCCACAATGAGAGAAGCAGTAGTCACACTGCTCCTTAAATCTGGTGATCCGCCGGAGAGGTGTGCCTCCTATAGGCCGTTATCCCTGCTGAATCAAGATTATAAAATACTGGCGAAAATCCTTGCAACGCGGATATCACTTATTATTGAACGAATAGTCTCCCCTCTGCAGTCTGGGTTGATCCCGGGCTGCTCCACGTCAGTGAATCTGCGCACGCTATTTGCTGTAATTAATAGGCCTGGGCGTAGTTTGCAGAGCTTTGCTACGCGGAATTCTACAAAGTTACCAAAAACCTCCGTAAAGTTACGCGAGTTGCGTAGCACAGTGCGAACTGCAGTTTGTGCTTGTATTCCTGCTGCTCGGGTAGTAATTCTACCCGAGCAGCAGCTCGTGCTCGCAAACTTACCGTACGTGATTGCGAATTTACCGTTCGCGATCGCGAGCGGGGAACAAAACCCTGCTGCACATCGCGAAGCAAAGTTTTCTGTACTCTGCAAGCTCCATGGATTGCGGAGTGCAGAAAACTCTGCAATCTCCGTAACCGGAGCAAAGTCCCTGCTGCTGCGGTACTTCTAGATGCCGAAAAGGCTTTTGACTCCCTGGAGTGGGGGTTCCTCCAGGCAGCATTGGCAAAACTTGGCTTCCCGCAGAATTTTCGCTCATTAGTTGGCTTATTATACACAAACCCGGTCGCCCAACTTCGAATTAATGGAGTGTTGTCGTACAGTTTTTCATCATCACATGGCACCAGGCAAGGTTGCCCGCTTTCACCCCTATTGTTCATAATAGAAATGGACCCCTTGGTGCGGCATTTACAAGAGTGCCATTTCCATCGGGGGATTGGGTTTCACCGTGGCCTTCTTCTTGATTCGCTTTACGAGGACGAGGTTCTCTTATTCATTCGGGAGCCCGCCACCAATCTCTCCCCAATTATTCGGGAGGTGGTTTGGTTTGCATTGTTCTCGGGATTGGTTCAAGTCTGGGAGTTTCCTGCTGATGGAAGCCACTCTCCCGTTTACGCTAGACTTTCCCTTGCGTTGGTGCGATGACCCTCCCAGATACCTGGGAATAGTCCTACACCGCATTGTTTCAGAGGTTATCCAGCTGAACTACGGTCTGGCCATAGACCGATTGTAGGGACAGATAGACCGCTGGATGGCGCTCCCACTATCCATTGCCAGTCGCATCGCAATCATTAAAATGGTAGTACTGCCCCGTTTTTTGTACTTATTTTTGAATATTCCTATCCCACTTATGATTGTCTTCTTTGACAAGCTCCACGGCATGTTAACAAGACTGATATGGGTGGGGCAACCAGCACAGGTTAATTGGCAGACAGTCACTCAGCCATTTGAGCGGGGTGGATTTGGAGTTCCCGATTTCTACTTATACTATCTGGTGGCGCAGAAGCATTATGCATATTATTGGTATCATACGGATGCGTGCTTACAATTCCTCAAACCAGAATGTACACAAGCTCGCCCATCTCCACTTTCTACTATCCTTCCACTTGGGATCACTAGGAACCCTGTGAACATCCACACATTCCAAACCACTTGTTGGGCTTGGAGGCGCCTCAGTAAATACTTAGGGGCCAGCCATTTGTACTCTCCGCACGTGCCCCTCCTAGACAATCAATGGCTGCCTCCCACTACTGAGACATTGACACAACAGGCGTTAACTCATTGCCGCCTTCAGACAGTGGGTGACATGTTCGACAACAGGCAAATTGGCTCAATAGCAGACTTAACAGAGGATTAGGCTGTGACTACATTGGACCGTTTTCTGATACATAGAACACGTACCTCATTGGTTGCAGCACTGCAGCCACTGACAGAGGAACCCCCTGAATTCAAGCCCCTCACCACAACAATAGTGACACCCGACAGTGTACACCTGGTCTTCAGGCTATACCACCTTGCACAGACACTCCGGCCAGCGGTGGGTGGGTGGGTGAGACCGACAAGATGTGGGCCTACTGTTGTGAGTAGATCCGATATGTATCGAACAACTATAGGCATAAACTCTAGCACTTCAAGTATTTGCATAGGATGTATGTTACCCCTGTGTTGGTTTCCAAGATGGAACTGAATAGGCCAGATAGCTGCCCGAGGTGTACGATGAAACATGACGATTTATCCACCTATCGTGGAATTGCCCCGCTGTGTTAACTTTCTGGGAGGGGGTCTTTGGTCATCTGGTGCAAATGGTTGAGTCTGAGCTAACGCCTTCTCCATTATTGGCGCTCCTGGGGTTTGTCCTTCCTCTGCGAGTCAGCTTTAGGCGATTTGCTGCAATAGCTCTGCTGCTAGCCAAATGGCAGGTGTCTTTGCATTGGGGTGGGACATCCACGCTGTTGGTGAAGGCCTGGCTGAAAGACTTGATGTACTGTGACACAACCAGTGATGTCTATGCATCCCTGCTTCCCCCTGCTTCTCGACCCAAAAACATATGGCAGCTGCTTCCTTCTTACCTGCTGCTCCATCCAGAACTTACTGATTGATGCGACACTCAAATCTGTTAGTGGTTTGGATAGTGACTAACCTATTGGGATGGAATGGGTGCTACGAATTACCAGTCTATGGCCCAGCACTGCAAAGTTAATTGTTATTGTTTTTATTTATTCTTTTTTCCCCCCTTAATTGTCTTATGTATGCCATAATCCTGTTATTCATTATAAGCCCAGCTGTATGTTGATCTATGGACATATGCATAGCATTATTTGTATTATGACTGTTGCCATTCATGTTGAAAATTTCTAATAGAAACAAGTTTGAAAAAAAAAAGTGGGTGAAACGAGGAGAAATGCAGTATTTCTGCTCGTTTTTGCTTGTTCCTTATGTGCTGCCTTGCGCAGCACACATGGAAAAAGCAAGATGCCATGGTTTGTTTATGTGCAGGAAGGTGTCCCTTCCTGTACATAAACAAACCTTGTTTTAAAAAAATATACCATTTTGTCACTTTCATGTGTGCTGCATGAAGCAGCACACATGAAAGTGACAGAATGGCATTTTAGGATTGTTTATGTGTAGGAAGGGACACCATCCTACACATAAACAATCCTCCCCTGCACGCAGACACCCTTGCACTATGGTGCAAGTGTGCCTGCGTTGGCGCTAAGTTGATAAACTTAGCGCCATTGCAGGGGGAAATGCAAGGCTGCACCAAATTCTTGTATATATGTTGCAGCCTTACGTTTCAGAAGTGGCGGAGCACGGTGTTCAGCCAAGGAGGCTAATGCCGCGCTCCGCCACTTCCTTGTACATATCCCCCACAGTTTTGGAGGAAGTTTGGTATTCCAGGGGCTGGAAAAAGAAGATACCTGATGACCCATGAGATACCTGCAGTCTCCCAGGACGCATTTGCACATGCTGATTTCTTATCTAAAGGAGACACTTGGTGCTAATGTGATAGCTGGCCCCAGCAACAATAGCTAGCACATGCCACACCAGCAGGGGTGTGGTCTGTTGGTACAACATCTCACCTGTTCATTTCCATCATTGTAGCCTCTGAGTCAATACTGGCAAATATAGAGCACGACATGAAGAATTCTGTTTTCTTTTTTTTCCAAATTCTCTTTATTATTTTTTAAAACAATGTACACAACACAAAAACAGGGCAGCAGCGTGTTATCATGTATCATCTCAACATTAATGTGAAAGGCCATAAAAAGGTGGCGGGGGGTCCCAGGTGGAGGCTAGGAAATAAGAAGCTCAGATCACCATCAGGCGACACAATATCACTCCAGTGTCGTTGATGAATTACTGTGCAGGGGGAATTGTCTATAACTCTTAAGGGGACCCACTGGTGGTGGAGGGAGCAGGAGAGTTTGGGTGGAGGGTGGGGGTTGCCTGTTCATCCAGCTCGGTCACATTCCCGGACAACACAGAGGGAGCAGCATCGTCCACCTCTGGTTCATCCAAGTCTGAGCCTTCACCCCAGTCTGTGCCCTGATTACCCAACCCGTCTAACATGTACCCCCAAATCTCAAGATCACCTCTGCATTGTTATCAGTGTGGACCTTTCAAAGCCTACATTCTTCTGCTGCTGTGCATTCCAGGAAATCGGCGAGCCATTTAGATATAGTCGGGGGGCTCAGGATAGCCCAATGCATCGCTATGTGCTATTTTGTCAGCACTAGTTCCAACTGTGCAAATCTGCACCACATTTTTTTTAACCCTTCTTGGTAATAGGCAGCAGTCCCAGCAGGCAGTGTCGGGCCATTAGCCCTGCAGTCACCATTGTCGCTCTACGCACATCCTGTAGTACCTCACAACAGCACCCCTGTATCTGCATGCAATCCCCTGCAGCGTGTCCAAAATCTTACCGCCCCTGAGCAACACATCGGGGCGTTGAACACGTGGAACACACACGGAACAAATGAGTACTCTCGGAATGTCTATAGGATCTGTAACTGGGTGCTACCCAGTCCGCATATGGAATTTGGATCAGTATGACAAATTTGGAGGGCCTTGCTTTAGATTTTACAGATGAACGAGGACATTCTTTTGTATTTACTGTATACGCTGTTTTGGTGGGATAATATGTATATAGAGCCCTGATGAAGTCTCTTGGGTTAATGTACCTATGACAAAACACGTGTTGGCTACAATTAAAACTGGAGTGAATTCTGGAACTCAGAAGGGATTTGTAATTGATGAAGGACAAAGGACAAAGGATTACAACTGGAAAACACAAATATATATTTGTCATTATTTCTTAAAAGATGTGTTGCTCTGGGGCAGTATGTACTTGTTCTGGTTGTGGACCATGTCCACTTCACATTTTGAGGGTATAGGTGGCTACCTATTTCCCCTTGGAGCAAAGTGAGATTAGATGCAATTTACAGGGGGGTAATGATAGGATTGGGCAACAGATACCCTTGTCACTGACAATCTCTCATGTCCCAAATCTGCCAGGAGTGCCCCACACCAAGTGCCGCCTGCCGGACACATCGTATAGATCCTATGTAGGTGCTGTGACCTCAGGTAAGCTCTATACATATAATACAAATGTCACATTTTGAATCAGCCATTGCTGGCTGCGTCACAGACTTGAGCCAGGGCCCTGTTCCATTCTCCATCTGTGAGGGGGTCTCCAGCTCCCCAACCCATGCTGCACGCCTGGGATCAGCATTAGTCTGCCTATCGCTGTTGAGGGCAGCATTTAGCCTGGTGATAATACCTTTAGGGGAGCCAGGATCTAGGATCACCTGCAGGACTTGGGGCTCGAACGGCTCATCCAGGAAGGACGACTAGATCTAGCGGGTCATGCAAAATATGCAGACGAGCTGCAAAAATTGTCCCCAAACTATGCCATAGTGAGTTTCAACCTCTTCTACCGACATAAAGGTGCAGTTTAGAAATAGGTCTCCGCCCTCTGGCAACCCCCCTCCATCCACTCAATCCATCCATGGAATCACGGATATGCAGGAAGGGGTGCAAAAAGCTAAAGCAGCGATAATTTTAACGCCGTGTCTTGATAATATGCCCCCAAGTCTGCCATGGCTAGGATCCAATTTCAGGAACTCGAGGCGGACCCTGCGCCTTTTCCCTGTCCATAACAGGGCCATCAACAACCCATTAATCTGTCGAAACAGTGTGGTTGGCAGCACACAGAACACATTTTGCAACACATAAAGGCAGCGGGGTGAGAGGACAATTTTGCTGGTGGTCACTCTACCTATCAGTGACAGTGCACGATCCAGAACTAAACATTGGCTGTGAGGCTGTCCAATACCCTTGCCATGTTCAGACCATACTGTAGACGGGGGTCATGTGATATTTACATACCCAGATTATGGAAACTCCAGGTCTCCCATGGTAAACCCACATTCATGAGATTCCATGCGCCCACATCAGCCAATACCGTCAGGGGAAACAGCACTGTTTTATGGCGATTAAAGCAGAACTCCGATAGCGCTTCAAAGTCTGCAATCAGTTGTAAGCGAAGAGGCACAGAGCGCTCAGGGTCATAAATCAGTGTATCATTGGCATATATCAAACAACATGTGTCTCATCTTCCACCCTTATGCCCCAAATTCGTAGTCTGGCTCTAAGGTGACTGTATTCCCAGTGGCTACATTATGAGTGCGAACAGGAGCAGTGACAATGGGCAGCCCTGTTGTGTAACCTTCTCTATACAGAAGGAATCGGATACCTCGCTACCCATACACAACCTTGCACCTGGCTCTGTATATAGGAGTTGCACCCACATCAGGAATTCCTCACCGAGTCCCATCCAGACCTCCCAGAGACAAGTCCAGGACAAAGTGTTGAATGAATTCTCAATGTCTAAAGCTATCAGTTCAGCTCGCTTGCCTGTGGTACATTTTTCGTGCATTATGTGAGATAGTTTTCTCAGATTCATGTGTGTACCTCGTCCAGGCATAAGCCACATTGATCCTCAAGGACCAGGTGCATGTTCACCTGGCGCAGCCACAGCGCTAGTACCTTGGCTAATAATTTGATGTCAACATTAAGCATCGAGAGCAGCCTATAAGACCCAGGGTCAACAGGGTCTTAGCCTGGTTTGGGGAGCATAATTATAAGGGCTTCCCGCATAAGAGCCGGAAATTCACTGACTTTTCGTGACTCTTGCAAAGTTTCAAGAAGTGCAGAGGTGAAGTATGCATGGAAGCATTCAACCAGAAGACCATTGGGTCAGGGAGATTTCCCTCTGGATAAATCCCACAGGGCCTCAACCAGTTCCTCCAGTGTACTGGCTTCAGGTCCATCTGCTTGGGCCTCTGTCAACCTGGGAATCTCAACCTGAGCTAAAAACCCTCATCAGAGGGGGCTTCTGCTTGCACCGAGGCTGCATACACCCTCGTCAGGTGGTCGCCCAGGAGCAGGTTAATTACTGCTTGACCCATGGTTTTACACACCATCCGGTCTCCGGAGGGCAAAGATAATCATTGGGGAATGTTAGCATTTGAGCAGCCAACATTCATCCAGATTTATCACCTTTTCTGTTAAGATGCTGCCTATAGTCCTTCCGGACATGACAGTCCACTTTGACCCAGATGGCTGCCACTTTCCTATGCTCCTTTACTAGGGCCCCTTCTCCCGCCTCATGGTCCAACATTTGTCTCTGTAATACCACAAGGTGGTCCTCCTCTTCCCTCAGTTCTTGCTCTAGTGTCTTCCTGATCCCATAGGCTTTGCTGAGGCTTTCACCTCGGATGACTATTTTAAGAGCACCCACTCTGCGCCACATGTCTGGGTGGTGTTTCAGTTTGCAGTAAAACAGATTTGCAGTGCTTCCATCATGTCTCTGTTGTATTCTGGGTCTCCCAAAGCCTCAGAAGGCAATCTCTATAAGGGGATGCAAGGTCTATGTCCCCGTAAACTGTACTTCAATAGCAGAGGGGTGTGGTCAGAGAGAAAACTCACCTGATAGCTTATCTGTACAATGTTAAGGACAGCCTCATTTGTTAGGACAAAATCGACCAGACGACTATGGGACTCATGACTGGGTAAGTAGCAAGAGAATTCGGTACCCATGGGGTGGAGCTCCCACCCTATGTCGACCAGGTTCCAATCTTGTCATGGGTTCCCGCAATCCCGCCGCCATACAAGGCTTTGTGCCCATCGTGGAGGATGCCGGTCCAATAGCCCATCTAAAATACAATTGAAATCACCTGTCCAAATGATAAGCATACAAACATAAGGGAGTAACTCAGTTTCCAGAGCTCCGAACAACCCTTCCCAGTCAGCATTATGTGCATACACATGAAAGCATGCAAAGTTCCCATCCGTTCCTTTCCCCATGTAGTAGTACGTCCGCTATCGGCCCTCACAACTGGAATGGGACCCCTGGGGCCACCCATATAGACACCCCTCTGGCAAATAGAGGAATAAGTGAAAGAATATAATTGTCTTTTCCACTTTTTGTGTAATTTCTGGGCGTCAGCGTCCAAGAGGTGCAACTCCTGAAGGAGCGCAATCTGGACTCCAGTCCTCCTGTGATAGATGTGGATCCTATATCGTTTTTACAGAGGAGTTTAACCAATGCACGTTCCATGTGAGTATACATACAGAGTCAGTCATGATAAAGTGTTGCGCCTGGTACAGCCATCATCCCTGGCCCCCTCAACCCCCACCTCGATTCAGATACAATTGCCACTGCCTTAACTATAACTGTACCCGGTGAACAAATCCCAATCACCCTCCCCGGGTGAACAGCCCAGAACTCAACTAGTGTCTCCCCATGCATTGTAACACACCCACCCAAACTAGTAATACCAATAGAACTTTTGCGTGTGTTTGACGTCAGTGTTGGGCGTGTAACTTGAGCTACAACTAAGGGGTGAGAACAAGCAGGCGAGAGCCCTGTGAGAGGTCTGTTCATTGTTCTACTCCCATATACCCTGTGATCCTCACTTCACTAAGTACAGATATAAACACGCCACTTAAAGGGGAAATGTGAAGAAGAGAAGATAAGGTCAAGAAAAAGCAGAAAGAGACAGAAGGGGGGGCCAGCTCAGTGAAGATGTGTCCCTTCCTGTTAATAACGCAGCCCCGTGCCCCGTAATTCCCTCAATAGTAGAACATCTCGTTGGTTCAATGACACTCCCACACACATCCACACAATCTGCTTCGGTCAACTAAACACCCCAATTCAGGGGGGGAGCAAAAAGAACAGGAAGAGGGAGAAAGCTAGAAGAAAACAGGAAACGGGGGGTGTCAACCAAGTGAGTGTGCGACCAAGTCTAATTGCCGATACTGCCTCCAGGTTCCTCCATGTCCCACATAAATGAAGGGCATCATAAACTGAACATCCACACAATCCCAAATGAGTGGAGAATCGGTCCCATCTCTGAAGGTGATCGTCAGAACCCCATGGGAGTGCAAAATACCTGCTCCATCGATCACCCCTCACATCTGGACTCCACATGCTCACCAGGAGTTCATTCTGCACCCTCTCTTGCAGGGTCTGACATTTCCACCAGGAGATCGCTACATGGCCACTCCCACTATGTTGCACCAGCATCTCCACTCGTGTGCCTGTGGTCATCCATCATATCTGACTGCAGGAGGATGAAAAGGGGGTGACCTCCCCTACCAGTGCCCTATCTTCCTCACGTTCCTATTGCTGCAATTCTAGATCTTAAGTGTTTTCAGTCTGCAGGATCACTCTTTCTAGTGGACCTCAAGTGCTGTCTACATCTGCTTCTCCTCCTGGATAAAAGTGACAGGCCTCTCCCTCATCAAATACCATCTCAAAACTGCCCTGAGGGTGTCGCCGGGATTCTATCACCAGCACGAATCTCCAGCCTGTCCTAAGTTTTCTCAGGTGTTGTGAAGAAATGGGAGCGGCCATGCTGTAAAAACTCAAATGTGGCAGGATAAAGCAACCCCATTGCTGCCACTTTTACTAAGGGTGGGCATAGTTGGCGGAGTACCACTACACGGAATTCTGCAGAATTGATCAAAAATTCTGCTATGCAACTTTGTTCCGTCTCACCACAATTAATCAAACAGAAACCTCACATGCCCTTGCTAAACAACAAGTAACTCTATCTTTATATGCTAAAATGCATATAGTCACCTCACAAAAGTGAAAATTAAAATACAGCAAGCAGTGAGAGAGGTGATGATTTTGGTGTCCTCACTAACCTAAGGAGAGGACCAAGCAGATGCCTTGAACACAAAGAGCACATTATGCTGAAATGATTTGGTGGTGGTCCCATACTCCTAGGACCTCCCCAAGCACAGTTATGGGCAAAAATACAATCCCAACCAAAGGCCCTGCAAAGCATTATGAGACAATATTATAGAGTGCAGTTCATATTATAGTATCCAATATCAAAACATTCCTCAAGGGGCAGGCTCTGGGCTCAGCTGAGAGCTAATACTATAATATTCACTAAACTCTAGAATCTCGCCCCATAATGCTTTGCTGGGCCTTTGGTTGGCATTGTATTTTTGCCCATAACTTTGCTTGGGGTGGTCCTAGGAGGATGGGACCACCACCAGATTGTTCAGCATGATATGCTCTTTGTGTTCAAGGCATCTGCTTGCCCTCCCCCTAGGTAAGGGGTGACCCCAAAATCACCACCTCTCTCATTGCCTGGTATTTTTCAAAGTTTACTTTTGTGAATTGCCTATATGCTTTTTAACATGGAAAGATATAGTTGATTTACCAAAGGGTAGTGAGTACATTAGGTAACTCCACTGCATAGCAGAGATGGAATTCTTGCGTGACTTCCGTGCATAGTTACTAAATCTCCCCAACTTCTGATAGCAGAGAGGAGTTCATTACCCATGGTTAACTTTTATCCGGTGCGTGAATTGGTTTATTTTCATTTGATGGGTGCCTCTGGTTGGCCTGTCTTTGCCCATGATGTATGGAGGAGCTACAGTCAGCCATGTCCAATGTTGAGGCCACCTTAATGTTGAGGCCACCTTATCTGCAGCCCAGGTATACTCGACAGAGCCACTGGTATGGTGGCACCTCCAGACACTAGTATCACAAGCAATGTACTATTGGGCTTGTCTGAAACAGATGAGCAACTTCCTGGGTGCAGCCAGCAGCTATCTCTTTAATTTCATGCCCGGAGAAAAAGTAGGGGTTGCTCCCAGTCAAGAAACCTCCAGTCCTGCAATGGCACTAATGACCCTACACAGGACGACCGCCCAAGGATCACAACCAGCAGCCAGGCAGTGTGCAGGTGGCTGAAATCCCCAAAGTTCAAAAGGTGCAGCGCCATTCGTGCGTGAGCCAGACAGTTAACAGCTGTGTGTGGTCAGATGTGTACAGAGGCCACTTCTATGCACCCCCAATGCAAGGTCTTCTTTACAGGATCGTCAGCGCAAAGGAACTGGTGTTGTAATGGTGCTTTATATGGCAGGGCAATGTAGAAACTGACTATGCAAAGGTGCTTAACATATTTGAGATCAGTGTAGAGATTGGCATGGGAAACTATTCCTTACACACTAATATAAATGTCATGGGAAGTTAAAAAAGAGGTTGAGATTTTCCTAAATACAGCCATATGTTAACATATATTTGTATTATAATGCTGATATTTACCTGTGGATGTAGTGTTTCGCTATATTTGTCTGCTTAAAGTGTTAAAAGGCGACAGGCAACAAAGTATGAGTGCATGTTTATCAGTTAAATAAATGTGGAAATATACAGTTTTATGGCTTCATTTATTCGCAAAACACAAGATAAATATGGATAAATAGCAATGACATGGCCCAAAAATTAAAATGGATAACTGCAGACGGAAAGGTTAAAAAAAGAAAAACCATACAACTGGGAGGCCTAACTATAACCTGAGTGTTTCCTAGCTCTCACGCACCCTTTCCCTATCACCTTTCCAAGGGGCATATTATCAAGGACAGCGTTAAAAATTATCGCCGGTTTAGCCGAAGAAAACTGCTCTGGTCCATGTTCTGGTGTGAATATGGGCTTCTATTGGAATTCTCCAGGGCATATTATCAAACCCATTATTGCCGCTTTAGCAGCAGTTTTCTGCCGCTAAACCGGCGATAATTTTAACGCCGTCCTTGATAATATGCCCCTAAATGCTGCAACCCAAGAAACAATATAGCCGTCTTTATTCTTGAATATTTAAATAACGCTTAGACATATATGAGACGTATTCTGGTATAGACTGCCAGTAACCTGCCAAATCACAGCATCAATTCTAATTAATTTTAATTTCTAGAACAGAAATGTTTATGATTTATTACCTAGCACAATAGCAGTGAAGGGTATTATGCCCTTTTCGATAATTTAAACCGATATTATTTATTTTTCAATAGGATTCTTGAGGGGTATTTATAATCTATTGCACATTGTATCAGATAATCATTGCTTCTCTTACACACGTTTCTGCTGTGCATTATGCCTTTTGTACCTAGCACACAATGTAGTTGCAGATACATTCATTACTCAGCACTAAGGAAAAAATGCCTTTTGGACATTGTGGCAGAGGAAATTTGTCACTACATCAAATTCACTACATTGATGTAGGCTTATATAGAAGCCATTGCATTCTCAGGCCCCACTACTAGAACATACATCAATATACTGCTAAAAAATACTACATTGTCTTTCACAGATTAGTGGGTTAGTGATTTATGTGTATTCAGTAAGTGAGATGGTGTTAAGCATTGGGTGGTTTGGTTTAGGAAGATTGAAATGTGAGTTTTAAAGAGTTACAGAGCAAGAGAAGTACAGAGCACAAGTGTTGAGTGCTCAAGTGCTAAAATTAGAGTTCAAGTTAGAATTACGTTCAAGGTCGAATTCATGGTTAGGTTTAGGGTAAGGGGTGGGCTTAGGCTTACCTTTAGGTTAAGGTTAGCATTAGGCTGAGATTTGTCGACAAGGTTAGGGCTAGGAGGACTAAGGATAATAATATGGTTAAGGTTTATGGTTTGACTTAAAGTTAGGTTTAGGGTGAGGATTAAGGTATGGGTTAGGGACTGTTTTAAAATAAGGGAAAAGGTAAGGCTTTGGGTTAGAATAATTGTAAACATTGGATTAGGTTTAAGGTTAAATATAGGTTAAAGATTAAGGGTAGGGTCAGGTTAGTGGTAGGTTGAGAAGAAGTGTTGCAATTATGTTTAGGGTTAGGGTCAGTGTAGTCTAAGGGCCTGATATGATGTTGGGTGGACTTCAGTCCGCCCAACACCGTCTCAGTCCTGGGACTGACTGACCTCCGGTCGGCAGTCCCGACCGGCCCATTACAATGCGCCCAAACACTGTTCGGTCGCATGCTCCCTTTTCTTAATAGGATCTCGTTGTGCTGCTGTAAACCGGCGGTAACACAAGCTCCTATTTAGAAAAGGAAGGTGCAGTTCATCCCTACACCCCATGGCAGGCACTGCAAGGTGCCTGCCATGGGGTGCAGGGATCAACAGGAAGGCACCATAGGTGACCCCTTGGCCGCCAATCGGAGGTCACAAGCACAAGGGGGCCCTGAGGGGACACGCAAGCATGCTTTCCGACATGGTTTCCATGTCGGACAGGCCTGAATGGAAACCATGCCGGAAACCTGGCATTGTAATCTCAAGGGCGGAAAGTGCCGCCCTTGAGATTACTGGCCAGTATCCGACTGGCTGAAGGGGTCCTGGAGCCCGTCGGAAGCCAGCTGGAATGACCGACCGGTTTAGTTTGGAACTGCCTATATCATAATTAGGCAGTCGGAAAGTAAACCGCGCGCCAAGTATGAAGTGGCCCTGAAGGCTCCAACCATCAGTCGGAGCCGTAACAGGCAGCATCGTAATCGACCCCAAAGTGGTTAATTAAAGTATGTTTGAACATGATAGCTATCTTGATAGTTCACTGTAGTGGCTTCTATACAGCTTGATATAGAATGATTCTACACTGTGACATAACACAGCGGCCGACTATGTGGTACCGGACTATTTAATCAAATCCTCTTCTGAACTGCCTATAAAACCTATGTTTTAGCTAAGATATTTGAATAATTGTGTTGCAAATTTTATATATTGGAGCATTTTTTCAACAACAGCATAAGGAGCAAAATCGTTCAACCTCTACCCCAAGAGGGTTTTGGCTTGCATGCTCACTCCATGAGAGACTAGTGTGGCATTTCTTCCTATAACTGTCATTTGTCGTCAGACTGGTCCTTGGGAAAGTTCATAAAGGTGGAGCCCTTGTGGCATTGCCCAATAATTTGAATAAATCTTAGAAAAAGATAGCAAACCGGTTTTGTGTGGCCATCATGAGGTTTCAGGGTATAATCAGAGGAGCTGAATTTGCACCGCCAGTGTACTAAGAAAGGACCCTAGTCCTATATACTCCTCATCCCCAAACACGCCATACAATAACTTGTTTGCAAGGAATGTGTGGTAGAATGCTTGAAAAATGGCATGGGGAAAAGAAACATCAGCAGGTTAGTCTTTATTATGTACATCTCAGAGTCAGAGGATACAAATTTTTTTTAAGTATGGTAAGGTCTCTTTTTCCATTGTAAAGGCATTCCTTAACTTACTTATAACGTTAACAGTGTTGATGAATCTTCACTAAATTTAGAACCATATAGGCATATCTGGTGAAATTTGGTACTGCAAATGTTGTGTACTTCCATCTGGGGCAGGGACATAGGGAAGGACAAAAGTTGTACTTTCCATTCAACCTGCTATAAGAATGTTCGCTCACTGCAACAGCATAAACTGCTGAATTGAATTGCAACAAACTTGGCATTAAACTATAACTTTACATGGAATGGGGGGCGTGGTTATGGCGCGAGGTGGAATGGCTGCCTCTTGAGGGAGCTCTGCATGCCAGACCTACATATTCGGCAAATACCATGGGCTATTGACACTTGTGCCGCTACAAAACTACATGCAGCGGTAATAATCTCCCCCTGTCACGATCGCGGAGGTTTCTGAGCCTGTTGTAGCAGAGGAACCCACTTTAATCTGCATTTGAATCCCCGATCGGCCGCGAAGAAAATGGCGCCTGCCCGTGGCTCTGTGGCGAGAGAGGACTGCTGAGGAGAGAAGTCGGCACGGTGCACGCACTCGGTGTACCGGTCCCTGAGAGACAGCATAGTGCAGCACGCGGTACAGCTGACTGCCTGCATTGAATGGCTCCTGAATCGAGGCTGAAACCATCGAGGTGTGAGACACGGCTGAGGCGGAGGAAGTCCCGGAGGCCTGAAGCTGCCATTACAGGACGGGAGGAGCCCTGCTGAGAGTGGCCCGCGGACCCGAGAAGGAGCTCGGCACACCTGGAGACCCGGTGGAGGTGCGGTAAGTGGGTCGGGGGCCGCATACTGTGCCGGGTGTGGGTCGGGCTGCGTGGCCTCGCTTCGACGCTCATGCCATTGTGCATGGGTGGTGTTTGAGCGGGCCAGGGCGGGCTGACTGTGCTGGGCGCGGTGTGGTGGTACCACCACTGCTTGCCAGAGGGAAATTGTGCTGGCTTGGCGCCCCGTGGTGTGAAGGTGCCGGTCTGAACGCCCTGATACATGACCTAGCCTGCCTCTGCGAGCTGGGGTGGCCAGGGCTCTGCTGGTGCTTCTGGACTGCGGGGGGCCGTGTGCGAACCCCGAGCACGTATAGGGGTGTTGGCACGACCTGGAAGCATCCTGGGGGGTGCGGGCTGCATAGTTTGCGACGGACCCTTACCTGGTAGAATGGACGGCGCCCTCCGGCCGTGTTCCTAGTTGGCAACAGTGGAGAACTGTACTGGAAGTCATCGGACCTCACTGTGGCATTGCAGGATATATCATAGTAACGCCTTAGACTTATCCTGTGTGGGGGTGATACCTGAGGCCTGCTCGGATACTGCCAAGGCAGTGGTGATTGCAGGAGACATCTGAGGGTTTTTTTAACGACCATGCTGACCCTCTGAGATTGACCACGGCGCGCATCATAACAGGTTGCTATACTTACCTGGCTACTGTGGTGCGCTGCGACACCGCTGCACTGCTGGAGAGCTGGATTGCTGACGCAACGGATCTGAGCATTGGCGCTATGAACAAGAGGAGAGATGTGGCGGGGACGGAGTACTATACACTGCTCACATACCAACACCATTATGGGAAAATCTGACCCCAAACAGCCGAAACTCCAGTTTGAAAGTAAGCGTAACACACGTGCGAGCGAAGCCATGGGGGATTAGCCTGGGACGCAGGGTGTTTCGGAGACAGTGGAAGACTCGGATGACGATACCAGGACTATCCTGTAGGAACTACGCTCTGGGATGAAATCAATAGACAGTAAAATGGACGCGCTAGCGACCAGTCTTGATGTGGTAAAGAAGAAGGTGGACAAGCACGAGCATAGGCTTGATGTCCTGGAAAACAGACTATCGGACACGTAGGACTCGCAAGCGGAATCCCGGACCCAAATTCTACAAATGGAGAAGATTTTGGAGGTCATAAAGGAAAAAAATAAGGATTTAGAAGCTCGCTCTAGGTGCAACAATCTTTGTATAATTGGCCTGTCAGAATTCACCGCCATATCGAAAATGGAGACATTCATTGACGGCCTGCTGCGCAAACTGTTTGGCTCAGTGCTGTCCACAGTAATGATTGTGGAGAGGGCACATCGTTCCTTGGGCCCCAGACCTAAACCGGGTGAGCCGCCGCGCCCGATAATAGCGCGCCTACTGAACTATGCTGACAGGGAAGCAATTCTGCAGGAGGCCAGAGCTAAGAGCCCCATCAAATATAAGGGAGACAACCTGTCCTTTTTTCCAGACTACACCCCTGCGATGCAGGCAGCGGGTAGGGAGTTTGTGCCGGTGAGGAAGCTGCTGCAGACTGCCTCTGTACCATATGCAATGTTGTACCCTGCCAAATTGAAAATTTCCCATGAGGGTTAAGCGCATTTCTTCACAGACTCGAAGTCAGCCCTGAAATTTTCAAAACATATCTGCAAATCTAGGCCCCAACAGGGTGGGCTGGGGAGCCTATCAGCCTCGCCGACTCTAGAGGACGCACATTAGTGATGGTTATATTGTTTTTTTGAAGGACAAGGGTGGATTTATAATGCAGTTGCGGACGGTTGTTGATCTGATCTTGTTTTGTTTGAACTGCTGTAGATAGGGGACGGTTCCCCTATATATATGTCATATGTTTGTATGTAGTTGTATTGAATTGTGCTGGCTCAGCGTCTTGGACATTGATTACATTTATGGTTGATGGCGCACAAGTATGCCACACAGTTAAAGTCTGGCAAAACTCACCACGGAGTGAGTGTTCACTGCTGTTCCCTCCCCCTTAGCGGGTGTTTCCCATTTGTTGGAGTGTATGGAAGATGGGGTAAATGTGTGGGAGGGGGAATGGAGATGGTCTCGACCTAATTGGGAGGTTGGAGTGGGTGGGGGGCAGTAGGTGGGGCGATGGGGGTATGTGTTGTATTTTATTTGTATGAGTGTTGCTTTTTTGTCGGTTGGAGTGAGAGCTGGTCGGTATGGCAAGCTGGCCGCATGTGGCACTGGTATTGCCCTTCTACTACTGATCGCATTAATTGTTAGGCTATCAGGGGTCACCAAGTGCCAATATGGGTGAGCGATACAGGTTGTTGACTTGGAATGTGAGGAGCCCCAATTCTCCTAAGAAGGTATGCCAGGTGTTGGCTTATCTGACTCGCCATGACATACATATCGCTTTGTTGCAGGAAACACATTTGACTAAGCGTCTTCTTATTCATCATATGCCAGAGGTTCGCTGATTCTGATTAAACGGGGTGTCGCATTTACGCCTGCCCAGACATATATAGATGAGGAGGGGTGATGCGCAATGGTATTGGGGAAGCTGGGAGGCTCTTTGGTAACTATAGTCAGCATGTACAGGCCTATTGTAGATGACCCGGAGTGTTTTGTACTGATGTATGCTAAATTGAGGGTCTGGCCGGAAGCAGATATTTTGCGGGGAGGTGATTTGAACACAAACTTGAACCCTGATCTAGATAAGTCCAATCCCATGTCGCACCAAACTCCCAGAGAAGCCCAGTGCGTAAAAAGTGCTATGCTAGAATTTGGATTGAGTGATATGTGGAGGGTGCGAAATGCCCTAGTGAAGGAGGGAACGCATGCAACACCACTACACAACAGCTGGTCGCGACTAGACTATTAGCTGCTGGGTGGAAATGCGCTAGAATGGGTATGGGAGGTCGCCAACTTGCAGCGCACTTTATCAGACCACAATCCGGTACAGTTATTCTGACGGCCATACATCGCCCTTTCACGTGGCGGCTGCGCTCGGAGGCGCTACTTGATCCAGTGTTTGAAGCTACAGTGCGGGAGGCCATAGAACAATATTTTATACTCAATAATGGTTCAGTGGATGGAGCCTCCACTTTGCGGGAGGCTTTTAAAGCAACGATTAGAGGGGTGTGCATTGGTACCGCGGAGGGCATATTGAAAGATATTAGAGCGCAGCTTCTTAAAGTTGAGACTGCGCTTCAGGCATTGGAACGTAGCTAAACAGTGGCTCCATCGGCTGATGCCTTGGCCCGCATACACGAGCTGATATTGGAATATGACACCTTGGCTGAAACTGAAATACGATACATTTTGCATAGACACACGGCGAGAAGATACGGAGAGGAAGGGAGTCCAGGGCGTACACTAGCAAGCAAGATTAGAGACCGTATGGAGCAACCGCATATAGATAAGATCACGGACCCCCATGGGAAAGAGCATTATCACCCACTTGCCATTACGGGCAATTCCGCGACTTTTACGAGGACCTCTATACATCCAAAGGGGAGGCGACAGAGGCTGAGTTGGAGGGGTACTTGGAGGACGTAGCTTGTGCTTGGCTGTCGGATGTCCATAGGGAATATTTAAGCTTACCTAATGACGCTGAGGATATTAAGGCTGCTATACTAGCTCTTCCCAATGGGAAGGCGCCGGGGCCGGATGGCCTCACGGTTGAATTTTATAAAACATATGCTGAGTTGATCACTCCGTATCTACTAGAGATGTATGCTGAGGCACATGAGTCGGGGACATTACCGCCGTCGCTTCGGCAGGCGCTGATTATTACATTACTCAAGAAAGACAAGCCCCCAGATAAATGTGACGCTTATCGTCCCCTTTCACTGATTAATATAGATGCCAAGATCCTTGCCAAGATTTTAGCTGTTAAACTACAACCCCTGATGCCGTGTCTAGTGCTGCCGGACCAGTCGGATTTTATACCTGATCGATCCACATCCCACAATCTTCGGACTATATTTTCCATGTTTCATATCTTGGAGCCAAGCATGTCGGCCGCAGCGGTAATGCTGGACGCAGCTAAGGCGTTCAAGTCGGTCGAGTGGAAATATATGTTTTTTATCCTTCAGCGTATGGGATTTCCGTCTATATTTTTACAGTGGATCAGGGTGCTGTATGCGGATCCATCGGCCAGGGTTTGTGTTGGCAGCTTGACGTCAGACCCGTTTGATAAAAAGAGGGGCACTCTTCAGGGCTGCCCTTTGTCTCCTCTGCTTTTTGCGATTATATTGGAGCCACTGACGTGCGTTATTAGACAGAGACACAGGGAAACAGCGCTAACCTTTAGCTATCGCTCAGTTGCCATCTCGCTATATGCTGATGATATGGTGCTTTTTGTTCGTGAACCCTCCAGGTACTTGGCACAGCTGCTGCGGGAGTATGTAAGGTTTGGTCGTTTGTCGGGCCTAATCGTCAATTGGGAAAAATCTGTTGTTATTCCTCTGACGGAGTCCACGGTACAGCTGGACATGGATTTCCCATTGGTATGGTCTGTGGACCCAATAAAATACCTTGGAGTCTGGGTCCACCAAGACCGGGACAAGGTGATACGCGAGAATTATGGGAGGGCATACACCAAGCTGGACCAACAGGTGGATATATGGGTAACCTTACCGCTTTCCTTGGCGGATCGTATTGCGTTAATTAAGATGGTGGTCCTGCCGCGTTTTTTGTACTTATTTACTAACATCCCGATTGTGTTATCGAAGCGGTTTTTTAGCATGCTCCGAGGGACCCTGCACCGGTTGGTCAGGGGAGGCAAACATGCCTGTGTAAAATGGTCGGTTCTCACTACTGATTATGATAAGGGAGGGTTTGGGGCACCGGACTTCTATGTTTATTATCTGAGTGCGCAAGCCCAATATGCGTATTATTGGATAAGACCGCATGCGTTTACTCCACATGTCGCGGTGGAGGAGGGGGCTGTGTATCCAGTTCCATTACACAGTATGATCACACACCGGGCACATGGAACCCCGAGAACAGAGATAAATGCAATAGACACAACAATAGCTGCCTGGCAGGAGATAGGTAGTCTGGCGCGTAAGCTGTCGTTGTACGCGCCAGCCATGCGCATAGAACATCACGCTGCACTGTCAGTGACCCATGAAGCGCCATCGATGCGGTTGCTTAAAGAGGCAGGCTTTCAGCTGATGCAGGATATCCACCCAGAAGGGTCGTTTTTCACACCAGACACCCTGCAATATATCAGTAATCCAACGTTGTTGTTTAGATTCGTGATACACAGACTTAGACACGCGGTCAGGGCTCACTACGACACCTACCTTCTGGAACCTCCCACATTGCTGTCCCTACAGTTCGTGCTTACTACTCCCACTAATAAAAAACTGATCTCCATGTTGTGTAGGTTGATAAAGGAAGAAAGCATGAGTCAGGCGGACAGAATTGGGAGAGATTAAGTGCCTGTTTACCTGCTCCGATATCAGAGAAAGATTGGAAGTATGTGTGCGAATTAACGGGTACACTTATCATGAATGGAAACTTACGTATTATACATTTTAAATATATACACCAGGTGTATTATACTCCTGCAAGGTTGTATCGATTTGGACTGCGTGAGTCTGGCTGCTGTGCGTGATGCGGAAAATCGGACGCTGTCTTTCTGCATCTTGCTTGGGGATGTAGGAAGGTAACTGAATTCTGGACGCTTGTGGTGAGAGACTTAAAGACCATGATGGATGTGAAGCTACAGTGCACTCCGCTTGTTTGTCTGCTGTGTTGTGTGCCCCACGTTAAGGGAGTGAGGGGTAGATTTGTACGACTGGCACTGCTCATGGTTGCACGGAGAGTGGCAATTACGTGGGGTGGGAGGCGTATACCGAAAATAGAGCACTGGATAAAGGACTTGGTCTACTGCAAAGATAACATGGAGACATATGCGGAAGAATTACCTACAATATCAAGACCAAAGGACATTTGGGAGCCCCTGAGACTCTTTCTTCTGAAAAGGGCAGCTGAAACTGAGCAGAGTGACGCAAGCTAGTTATTACAGGGAAGAGTAGTGTGTGGCCTGGATGTGGGGTATCAGTGAATGGAAGGAAGATGCTCTATTATTCCAACACGACTTTGTAATTAACGCTCAGGAAAGATGTGGGGGTTTATTTGTCTTGGTATTATAATTTGGTGTCTTTGTGTTTTTTGTTGGATTTGTGGGAAAGTTTATGTTTATGATTATTCATGCATATTGATGATATGCTACAGGATTATTTTTATGTTTGTTGTAGATGTATTGTGATGTCCTTTTTTTGAAAATAAAAATTAAAAAAATTAAAAATAAAAAAAAATAAAAAAACTTTACATGGAATGGGGTTTTTGGTGTGACGTAAATTTGTTTATTATTGTATGAGATATTTGCGTTATAAAAAGGGGTTGGTGTGCTCTAAAAGTTTAATCAGACACGGACTTCAGTATATCTTGAACATTAATTCATCGAAAGTTTACAAAGTCCATTCATTGACAACCCAGAGACCTAGGGCCATATCAGCAACGGCCAGCGATAATTATCGCTGGCAGTGCTTAGCGATAATTTTCTTATCGCTGGCTATCTCTGCTTTTTATCGCCCCAGTAGCACGTTATCATCAACGCGCTGCTCCAGGGCAGTAAAAATTCCAGAGATAGAGATGTTATCGCCGTTTTGCCAGGGAACATCGCTGGTTTCCCAGCGATGTTCCCTGCAAAAGGGCGATAAGCTTGCTGATATGACCCTGTGGTCGTATCAGCATAATCCACCCCCAATGTTAGGGGTGACTTAGTCAGGATTTTTGCAGACGTTAGGTTTTTGGAGAAAACAGCTTGCTGATAGGGCGTTGGTTTTATCTCCGCTTTTCTGGCTTTTAAAGCCAGAAAAGTGGAGATAAAGCCGTTGATGATATGCCCCCTAGATTTTTGTTTAAAAAAATTAATCTACTTGGTTTAGGGAGCATTTTCTCCTGCTGCCCAGTGGTATGCCGAGACCATAATCACATTCATTTTCTATCATAGCCAGAATATGATTCTCTTACCTCTTTTAAAACCCACTCTACTGTGAGTTACCATATTTTACAAAAGTATGTATGCAGCTTCCCTGGCTTATGCCAGTGAAATTATACGTTAGGACTCCCACGAGGCAAGAGACGATTTCGAAGGCCTTTATGGAGTCGTCTTTGACTACAACTCAAATCAAGCATAATGTGTTATGTGTAAACGGGCAAAACAAACGTGGAAAAGGAGTCTGAGGATGGAAACCCTTTCCTTCTCTCTCCAAATACTGCCCAAAATAGAAAAGGGCCTTACAAGAAGGTTAAATAAACCTCCCAGTGATAAAATGATCCCAAAGGCATCGTGCCTCACTGTCTACTCATGACACGTGATCGAATCCAACCAGGATACAATCCCAGAACATGGCGGCTGCCATGTATCAGAGATTGCTCGCTCCGAACAAGCATTGTCCCACAGTTCAGGTTATGATAGGGTCTGGGGCAGGATGATTTATGGCGTATCTCCATGACAAAGTAAGTAACGGGGGAAAAACTGGAGATGCCTCTAATTCTTCATTTGAGCAAGAGAATTAAGATGAACACCTCGCCCCTTATAACAATCGAGTGTATGTTTTCTATTCCAAGTGTGTGAATGGTGTGGTGACTAACTACATGAACCCAAACAATCATGCAAAATTAATTCATTGTAATACTATGGGGCAGATTTACAACTTCTGGTGCATCTCTGAAAATCAGCAGGGATGCGCCAGAACAGATGCGTCACGTAATCCCCCCCTTGTGCCACCACAGATGCGTCACATTTACAATGTGGCGCACCATGGTGCAAGGAGGGGAAGATGCGTGACGCAACTCCTGCAATGCACAGGGGCCGCCCATACTTAACGTGGTACGTCACTCCTTACGCCTCCTTCAAGCAGGCGTAAGGCTTTGACACAGCAGCGTCGTAAAACTGACTCAGTGAAATCTTGTAGATTTCACTGCGTTAGTTTTTACGGGGCTTTCTAGCCAGGGAACGTCCACCCTGCGACAGAACGCCCACATGAAAACTGACGCAGGTTTCATGTGGCGCAGGGCTTTACAATGTGACGCATCTGCCTAGATGCGTCACGTTGTAAATAAGTTGCAACGTGGCGCATGGTTTACGCCGCCGCTGCGTCACAAAAGTGACGCAACGGCGGTGTAAAAGTGTTGCAAGGGGCTTGTAAATCTGCCCCTTTGTCTTTTGCAATACTATTTTGTTTCTGCCGTTTGTGACTACAGGAGTCACCGCCCCTGATTCAGACCAGGAAGTGCAGGGATAACCCTAATAGGGTAAGGGTTTTAAAAAAGTCACTGAAATGATGCAAGAATGTTCCCCGTTTGTACTTGCACACTCTACTCCGCATTTTATGTTTTTGTCCTTTGCAGTGTCACAACGATGGATCACGTGTGCCACCTTAAAGTGTGTGTTTTAGCACCGAACAGCCAAATGCTGAACAGTCTAATAGACATGATTTATTGTTTTAATTCATGTTGTTTCTACCCTAGGGGCAATGTATTACATATAAAGGAAGGTAGGACCATATCTTTGCTGTTTTGTTTCACAAATGAGCATAGAGTAGGGATCCTTCTAGTGCCCTGAAGAATGCCTGAGACCTGTTTATGGCTATGAAGAGGCAGAAACATGTTGGTGAAACAGGGGGACATGAAGACCATTGTACCTAAAAGAGTACTCTGAATATACATTATAGTATTTTTATTCATACTAAGTTACCACCTAATAAAAACAGTCTTTATGGTATACCTTAAGGTTCTTTTAATAGTTGGAATGTTATCCAAAAGATAATATTTTAATAACTCTCTCAAAACAATTTGTGAGGTACAGTATCCCCTGGTAATACTATTTTACCAGGTTGAGATGAGGTGGCTGATGATGAAGCATGCCAAATCAAACGGGTGAGACCACCTCATCCAATAAGTTAACACTCCTGTTTGCGAGCGCTCTCCTAGTGTAACTGCCCATGAGGAGAGGGAAAGGTACACTATATAGGTCACAGCATTTCTTTGTGTTGGTATGCTGAGACATTGATCATAGTCAGTTTCTGTCATTACCATGATTACAGGATATAAGACGAAGTACCCACATCCTGAAAAAAAATAAAGAGAGAAAGGGGCATATTCTCAAGGAGCTATCGCCAAGTTATCAGCACTTTAGCGCAGCCAAAGTCGTGATAAATATACCGCCCCATTCACAAGCTGGTGCTAACAGCCGATACCACCAGTTTTCTGGTGATAGCATCTTCAAAAAACATCGCCACGGATGACCCTGGCAACTATCACTAATGAGATGCAGAGTAGGCGTTCCCGAGCAAAAAGCCGCAACGACACCACACCACAACATTATCAACGACCAGCCAGATCGGCGATAACATCCCAAAACAGGCGATAAGGCGCGTTAGCAGCAGGAAACTAACACCTGCTCTGACCTGGTGTAAAGTCGGACGACAACCGGCAGCAGCCAAGGAAGCACAGCCCATAGCCAAACATGAAGAACAACAGATGCCCCCAAGCAACTGAACATGCAGCCCGAAGCCCCAATAGGGCAACAACACACACCGCCACCACCCCCCTGGACCACCCCATATCCACGAAACCATGAACCAAACACATCACCTGAAGTCGCACAATCACAACACCTTACATACAGGTGTGGCCAGAAAAATTGAAACACACATTCATATCATATAATCAAAATAAAACCTTTATTACAGATCAAACAAAAAACAACAATCATGAAGAGGCATGGCGGGTCTTCTCTGGGCATTCTGTAAGTCACAACCTGCAAGACAGAAAGACAGATAAGAAGGTGTGTCATGCACCCATCAAAAGACAGAGAGAGAGCAACAGAGAGAGAGAGAGAGAGAGAGAGAGAGAGAGGGAGAGAGCGAGAGGGGGAGAGAGAAACAGAGAGGGAGAGAGAGAGAAAGAGAGGGAGCTAGAGGGAGATAGAAAGAGAGGGAGAGAGGTTAGAGATAGAGTGAGAGAGAAAGAGAGGTAGATAGAGGGAGAGAGAAAGAGAGTGAGTGAGATAGAGGGAGAGAGAAAGAGAGGGAGAGAAAGAGAGAGGGAGAGAGAAAGAGAGGGAGAGAGAGTGCTGACACTGCAGACCCAGGCCCCACTGCTGACCTGCAGCCACCGGTGTGTCTCCAACCACGTGCCGGTACACACTGCAGTCCCCCAGGTCACTCATCTGAAACAGTGCCAGAGACATGAATGGCAGAGTCCATACAGTAGCACACGCCATCATTGTTTGCCCGTCTCTGCGCACACAGGCTGCTGCACCCTAACCCCTCCCACCACCCAGCGGAGACTGCCCGCCCCTGCGCAACCAAGGCCTCAATGCTCACCTTCCGCCACCGGCGTGTCTCCAAGAGGCCCCACCACGTGTCAGTGGGAGCTCCAACCCTGGGGCCCGCAACCATGGCACCCTCTGCATCACGCACAGTGGGCCACCAGGTCACACACTTGATTCTGGGTCTTGATTTCACTGTGGCAGAGAACATATCAATGCACATGGCATCATCGCAGGCTGCACACCCGCTCAGCAGTTCAGGTGTCCCTACCTCAGTGCACCGAAAGACACCGTCCTGTGGCACTGTGCCTGTGCCTGCCGCAGTGTATCCGGTGCCACCAAGTCTGTGCACCGCTAGCCATGGACACTTTATAATTGAGTCCAGTGGTGCGGATGCCATCATGTCACCACCGGCACTGGGCAATGTGAGGTGGCAGCACCCTAGGCCCTCATGCATAATTGATACCCACATAGAGACACCCAGTTGGAGAGTGGAAATGGCGTCCAGCACGTGCGCCTGGCCCTTTTTATTGGCAGGGTCACATGTCCTGTGATGCCGGTGACGAATGGGTGTGGTGTGGGTGTGAACCAGCCCTGAGGGAGTGGCTGTGGCATGCTGACAACTAG
This sequence comes from Triturus cristatus, assembly GCF_964204655.1. Taxonomy (NCBI): domain Eukaryota; kingdom Metazoa; phylum Chordata; class Amphibia; order Caudata; family Salamandridae; genus Triturus; species Triturus cristatus. The sequence continues at coordinate 258,721,690 of NC_140586.1, forward strand.
ATCTGTAAGCAGCAGATCCCTACAGGGAAGACCTTGGACATGTAGTGTTGTCGTACCCCCTGTGAGCGTGAGCGGAGTGGGCTGGCCTGGCCTATGCCAGTCCAGCATAAGGGTCTGAACAATGACTCCAGGGCTCTGGGCGTGCTTCCGTTCTGGGCTGGACAAGGAACTAACTAATGCATGTGTCTCCATTCTAGTGTCTGTGCCACCTGGCATGCAATCAACAATGTGTCACCCTGTGACCCAAGTTCCACAACATGAGCAACATGGACGTAAGGTGAAATCATTGGCCCTACATACATCCATACCTCCACACTTGCAAGATCATTGAAATGACACATTGTTGTGAAAATGACTGTTTAATGCACATTCAATGGAGCTCAATCTCAATCTCAATCTCAATCAAACATTTGTAGAGCGCGCTACATACCCGTGAGGGTCTCAAGGCGCTGGGGGGGGGGCGCTACTGATTGAACAGCCAGGTCTTGAGTAGCCTCCTGAAGGTCAGCAGGTCTTGGGTCTGTCGTAGGCTCAGTGGGAGGGTGTTCCAGGTCTTGGTGGTGAGGTGGGAGAAGGATCTCCCGCCGGTGGTTGTTCTTCGGATGCGCGGGAAGGAATTGAGTGTTGTAGCTGGAGCAGTACAGGGCCATGCAAACCCCACCTTGCAGTGTTGGCCCGTGGAGGGCCAGCCAGAGTCCTTCAGGGAATTACAAGTACATCAGATGAGGAAGAGTTCAGCCCACAATCAGATACCTGTGTCATTGGTGACCAAACAGAATATGGCAGTCCATGTCGAGGTCCAAGGTGAGTGTCGCAGACTGCATCGGGGGACAGTGGAAGGTGATGATGCAGAGGGCAGATCCAAGCAGAAACAGACCATATGGCGAACATGAATGCTACGGCTTCCTTCTGACCACGAGGGCAGATTCATCCGCATCTTCTTTCTCTGCTGCTTCCGGTGCCTCACATGTGGGTGGTGGTGTTCTGTCTCCAGCACTGTGTGGCAGTGGCACCTCAGGGGCCGGAGGTAGAATGTCCGCCGCACTGTGTGGCACTGATACATCAGGGGCCGGAGATGTGGATGGAGTGGTAGCAGCAGCATGCATCAGCGCCTGGCCTTGTGACAGCAATGCCATGAGGATGGTCTTTATGGCATTGAGGGACCCAGCTATCTCTCGCTGGTGTGCAGCTATGGCAGCCGCTGTTTCCGCACGCTCACGCTCCCTGTCCTTCATGAGCCTCTGCATGATTCCCAACTCCCGGGCGAGTTCGCTGGAGCCACTATGACTGGACAGTCGTTCTTGTCTCTGAGTCAGGACTCTGGCGATTACAGTCATGGTTCATGGAGGGCATGGAGCGGACTGTGGGTGTCCGTTAGGGACTGTGAGTGGTCCCTGATGGAACCACTCAGACACCCACGTATGGCGTCTGGTTTGTCTGCCATGCGGTCGAACCCCACCTGCACCTGTTCAGCCAGCTTCTCCTGGCACCCCAACACACGGCGTTGGAAAGCCAAGTGTTCGTCGTGGGGGTCCTGAGAGGCAGCAGTGGTGGTGGGTGCTGCCTGCTGTGTATACTGTGCAGGAGGTGAGTTCTCATAGCAGCTGGGCTGCCCTGCTCCTGGAAGTGGGCTGCGGAGGCTCTCCAGGAGCTGTTGGAGGGCATTGGCTTCGAAGGTGTGGTGGTCCTCTTTGTCATCAGAGAAGAGAGGTTGGGACTGCTCTGCAGGAGGTGTTGAATTTCCCTCTGCAATGTGAAGGGGAGATGCAGTTTAACATTGTGTTCACATGTATGTTGACGCTTTGTACATGTTTACATGCAGACTGAATGACAGTGTACTTTGTGACTGTTTATGGGGAGCTGCCTATATGATGCGGGACAGTGGATATTTCGACAACATCACGGATGTGTGTTTGTACTTGTACATTGTCAACTCACATTTCCCTGTGATGCCATGTGTGATTGGCCAGTTTCTGCACACAAGCAGCACCAGTTGTGTCCCCTGTTCTGTTGTGGGCGTGTTGTGGATTGTGCCATATCGTTGTCAATGTTGATGTGCTCTGCATGTGATGTGTGTGCCGCATTTTGGGGGAGTCGCACCTGCAGCTCTGATTTGGCTGCCCCTGATCCCTTACATTCAGTGTGTCTCTGACTTCTGTTCTTATATAGTGCTGGGATGTTGCATTCTTGGGTGCATTGGTATCTTGTTGGGAGTTGGGGGTCTGGGGCATGGTTTGTCTGCAGAAGTGCTATGCTTAATTGTGCATGTGAGCCATTGTGCCCATCTCCCCCCGTCCCCCAATCCCTGATCGTTACCCTGTTGCTGTTGTGTCCGGTCCTGTTGAGCAGTGTCCGGGCCCCTGACTCCTGCCACTCTCTCCCCACTGATGACTGTGGACACCATTTCCTCCATCTCATCCAGCTCCTCCTGTAGCGCTGGACTGCCACCTCCAGTCTGCATTACTGCCTTCCGGTTGTTTGCGAGTTTCTGCTTGGTTTTGCACTTGACATCATTCCAGCGCCTCTTGACCTCTTCCATTGTCCTCTTCAGCACTCCGACTGCATTCACCTTGTCCACGATGGTCTGCCATATTCCATTTTAGTTGCCAGTGGCACAGTGGAGGTGACGAACAGTAGCTGATGGTGTTCTATCACCTGCGTTATCAGGATCCTGTTTTCATGCGGACTGAACTGCTTATTCTTGCTCTTCTTGTCCTTGCCCTTCCCTGACCCCGAAGTCCCAGGCTGGTCCTCCGGGGGTTTGTGGGGTTCTGGTTGTCCTCTGCACTTGCTCCGGCTGACTCCATTGTGCTTAGCTGTTGTTTGGCTTTTGTATGTGGTTTTTTCCAACTTTTGTAGTGCATTTTCCTGCATGTCACGTGGGGATTGCAGGCCTGTAGCTGGTTTTTGCTGATTTTTTATCGCGATTGGCGTCATCATCTCTTTTTTTACGTTGGTGTTTTGCATTTTTGCGGTGTCGAGTTGATTTTAACGCGTTCGTTTGACGCTTTGTCGTGAGACTATCGAATGGTGCCGCCGGCTTGGGAATACCACATTAACACGGAGTTATATTCCAGCAATAGACTGCGATGTGAAGAGTTGCGTTAAGGTAATTTTGCGGTAGTTATCACACGTTCTTGAGAATATCCCCCAAAATGTAGTAATGGTAAGTGTGGGGTACCTCAAAAAGACAGCATGGGGTCCAGAACTGCATACTCTCAGTGAATTGGCCGCAGATCAGACTCTGTGGCAAACCCTTCTTTACAGGAATTTTGCCATCCGAAACAAGGGTTGGCTTTTTATCTGAGCTTGGGTGTCAGGCCTGACTAGAGGACAGGCTCTGCTGCCGCCCTCTGCTGTGCATAGTCAAAGAGGTTGGCTGTGCAGGTGGTTTGACGCACGACTCCAGGACTGGTGTTTATCAAACATGTGATCCTTCACTGTAACACTCTGATTTTGTTAAAAGCCTTAAAAAAAACAGGTTCTTGGAAAATGAACACTCTGGTGTTTATTGCAAATGGAGATAAAAGAAGGAAGACAGAAATAAAGAAATATTTGTATTTTTTTGTTTTGTGTTGTGTTTATTTTTAAAAAATGTTTTTACTTTTGTTGTCGTTTTGTCTATTGTTGTAAAAATGGTAAGTTGGAAACAACCACTTCTTAATTGGGATAACATAACTCTAGAAAAAGAAAACGTTGTGAAAAAATACCCAAATAGAGAATGAAATTCCTAGTACTTGTCCTCAACAAACCTCATTTCAGTTTTGTACAGTAAGGTGTAATTCTCTCCAATTCAGAGTCAATTCCTGTTGTTGTTTGTCGAAGATTGATTGTTGTTTTTGGGCAATTTGAGCTCCCTCAGCCTGCAGATGTTCAAAGCTGGCAGTAGATTTTCTCTTTCCATAGTTCTTTTGTGCCTTCCTGTTCTACTAACTCACATGCTTAGACTTTATGTGGCATCACCTGGCTGCTGTAGCAAGGGAGTGCCGACCTGAATGCTCCTGACTAAAGACTTGTGTGGAAAGTTTATAATTTACTTTATAGTGGGCAGCAGCTAGACAAACAGAACATTCACTCCCTGTTGATAAGTGAAAATAGAAAATATTTCAGTAAATGTTGTGCCGCTGTGGTGGCGTGCTATAAATTTAAAATGTCAAGACTGACATAACTGTTTAAACTTTTATCAATTTATTTTAGTACATTCTTGAAACAAAAAAACACATTTGGCGGTCATACATTATTAAAAAAAAAGTTATGGTCGTTTATAATTACAATGTGAACGAGAGTCTATACTTAATTACAAAACTGAATTTAGCTCTGTGTTAACATTTTATCAGCACGCGATTTACAGTGTGAATTTCATAGCATGTGACAACTTCCCGTCATTTCCACTAACGGCAGTGCAGGTCAACGACTTCACTCCTCATTTCCTGCACACAGGACGATTCTATTGGATTGCCCTCGGTTTCTCACATGCAAAGGGGAAATGCTATGATTTGTCCACATGTCAGTCATCACAGGTGCAGAAGTGAGTTCGTACGATAAAATATTCATCAGTTGATATAAAAGAGAGTACGTTTGTGAACTTTTGGGAAGTACTTGAAACGCAGTGGATGTGTAGTTTTCACTTACTCAATGATGAGTGGAGACAACGACATGCACCAGTGGCCGTATTACGCATTGTCATTGTATGAGCCCGCAAACAATGATAATGCGCCCCATTATGGTGAAATCCCTGCCCCCAGGGCAGCCCAAACTCACGCCGCCCTAGGGACAGCGCATTCATGTGAAAACTTGGAGCGGCTTCCGGCAGCCGCTCCGTGTTTTCACAGTGCAGGAGGCAAACCATCAGCACTTTTAAAGGGGATTAGAGATCCCCTCGCTGGTGGGTGCAGTCAGTGACATTTTGACGCACATTTTGCAGGTGATGCTGGACCACGGTTCGCCAAGGGTCTCATCTCCCGCCTATATGCTGCCCTCAAGAACAATAGGAAGATTGATGTAGCATCTTTACATGACAAATGGAGCGTGCTCGGGCGAAGGTGCAGGAGTTGGCGAGCAATTGCAGGTTTAAGTTGATTAAATGTTTTTTTGATAACCAATTTTATTAAATTTTGTTGACAGGAAAATACAGCACTGCTCAATTCTTCCCGGACATAATACATAAACTTTGCAATCACATTTTATTGTATACAATACACACTGTGGCCTGTGCTGATCCAAATTATTTCACACAATGTCTCATTCCCACTACATGACCTGACCCAGCCATTTGCCCCACACTTGACCATGTTTGGCAGGGCATCCCCTGGCTTTGTATAATGGACTTTCTTGTGCCGCACATCAGTATACAACTTTGCGCAATTTGATTATGCTAGGTGGGGAAGGGTTTTTCCATGCGGCCGCGATATCTCGTTAGGCCACCATAATGGCTGTACCTAGAAATAGCTTATCTGCCTTGGACCCGTCTAGGCCGTCCATAACTCCCAGGAGCAAATTCAGGGGACTGGGTGGTACATCCCAGCCCAGAATGTCAGTCAGCTCAGATGCCAGTATCTCACAATATAAGATGAGGTGGGCACATGCCCATACCATGTGGTAGAATTCTGCCGGTTATGACCCACAGCGCGTAAAGGCCAGGGTGGCCAACAGCGCAGAATTGAGGCGGCTTGGAGTGAGATACGCACAATGGAGATAGTACAGTTGGGCCATGCAGAGCCTGGCTGAAATGGTAATGGTTATGGGAGCCATCAGGTTATCTTGCCAGTCCACATCCTGCAACGGGCCCAACCATGCCTCCCATCGGTGTCTAAGAGAGTCAAGTGTGATTGGTCTTTTGTTGATCCTTGATATCCCACTCTTCCCCAGATTACCCATCATGATTTGGGCCTCTAGGGGGCTTCTTTCTGGGAGTGAAGTGCCTGCGGGCACGTGCGTGGTGAGAGCATGGCAAAGCTGTAGGTCCTTGTAAAATTGTGGCGGGTGAAGGGAGTAGGTGGTCTGCAAGTCTTGGAAAGAACGTAGGTGGTCCCCCTTCCACACATCTCCAAGCTGTGATATACCGATTAGGTACCACTTCCTGAAACCTTCTAATTTCCCCACCTCCCCCAGCCAGACTCCCTGCCACAAGGGCGTCTGCTGCGTGAGTTTGGTGTCCCAGTGTATATAGCGCAAGGCAGAACACCAGGCAAGCAAATCCGCCCGAGACACAGTGGACAGTACAGTAGGTATTGGGTCTCCGTATAGCATTGCCTGGATCTGGGCGAGTCCCAAAACCTCCAGTTCAACTCTGAAGGCCAGGCCAGACCAGCCGCTGCTGAACCAGTCATGCAGTATTAGTAGACGAGTTGCCAGGCAGGATGAGTAGAAATTGGTCATACCCATGTTTCCGTCAAAAGGCGGTATTTGACAGTGGGCGAGGGACATACGCGGCCTCGATTTACCTCAGAGAAACATCATGGCAAGGCTTTCCAGCTCCTTGAACCACCTTCCCGAGAGATGGAACGGGGTGTTCTGGATGATGTACAGGAATCGGCGGAGGATCATCATTTTGAACAGGGTGAATCTCCCAATGGGGTTGAGTGGGAGTGTTTGCCAGCTATGGAGGTCCTCCTTGGCTTTCTTAACCAGTGGGCTGATGTTGAGTGACCATGCTAGGCCTGGAAGCAACGCAACCCAAATGCCCAAGTACTTAAATGACTGGAGTCGTATGGGGATGGTTGACTACCAGTCAATGCACTCCCTTGATATGTAAAGGAACACTATAGTCGATTCGGCAGGATTCAGGCGCAGGCCTGACACCTGCTCAAAGGTGTGGAGAATCTGGAGGCATCTAGGCCCTGACCTTGCCCGGTCGGCTAGGAAGAGCAAGACATCGTCTGCATAAAGAGTGATCCGGTCCTTGTGGGAACCCCTCCATCTCCATCCCTGGATATGTGCATCCATCTGAATGAGGCATGCTAGTGGCTCCATCGCCAGAGCAAAGAGGAGGGGTGATAGGGGACACTCTTGCCTCATCCCTCTTCTGATTAGAGAGGTCTCCGAGAGGGCTCTGTTGATGAGCAGCCACACCATGGGTCTAGAGTAAAGGACTCAGACCTCAGTGGTGGAAGTGTTAACCCAGACCTGCTGTGTCTTGCACACCCTCTAGGTATTGCCAATCGACCGCATCAAAGGCCTTTTTGAATAAATTTGCTGAGGTCTTAGCCGTTGGGACAGGAACGTAGCGCAAATTTTAACCTCTGTGTTTATTAAAGAAATCGGGCGATAGTCCGAACAGGAGGGCGAAGGGGGTTGTGTTTTGGGGATGACGACCACGGTTGCTACGTCTGTTTCGGTTGGGAATGCTCCTTTCTCTGCTACTCCGGCATAAAGGCCGTGGAGGTTGGGTGTTATTATGTCTCAATATGAGACGTAGTATTCTTGTAGGAAGCTATCTGGTCTGGGTGTCTTCCCGGAAGCAACCAGGGAGATACCTTCTCCTATTTCCTCCCGCGTGATAGGGCGGTCTAGACAGGCCGCTTCTGATTCAAGAAGCCAGGGGAGTTGGAACGCCATTAACTTAGACAACGCAGGAGCTGGGGTTGCGGTCCGGGCTTCTTAATAAAGCCAGGAATAATAGCGAAGGCTTGGGCGACCAACGCTGGCACACCGTGAGTTACACCTAGTAGATCTTGGATCTCGGGGATTATAAATCTTTTGTATTGATTAACTGAAAAACCACCAGTACTAGGCGCATATAATACAAGCTTATAATAGTAAGTTCTATTGAACTTGGGGTTGGGTAAGTCAAGGGTTTAGCACACCCTTTCTCCAACATAAGAGAGTTTAGCTCCCACTAGGTTAGGTAGGTGAAATACCACACCACACTTAGCTTGTCTACTAAAGGAGATGCCAGTGGCTCTCTGCCTTCTAGATACAGTGAACTTTCGTTCCCTGAACTGAAAGCACTGTGTGCCTCTAGGAAGCTGAAGACAGGGAGGAGTGCCAACACTCAACGCCTGGTAGAGGTGTTACTGTTAGATGTCCTAAGAGAAACTCCTGGGTCAGATGAACAGGACAGAGTGGGTGGGACGGGGAATGAGGATAGGCCAGGAGGGGACACCCCCTATGACCTAGAATCTAACCCTGACCAGGGGGAACCTAATGGCTCCCACCTGGACAACTCAGATCTTCCAGAAGACCGTGCAGAAAGCCCTGGGGGGGCCTTCTTCACTCCTCCTGGAAGAGTGCAGAGTTTACAAAGGAGAGATAGATCTCCCTCTGCAGAGTCTAATCTCTCAGGACAGTCTATAGGGACCTCTGTATCTAGCAAGAGGGACCACTCGTTTCATAGGAAGAGCCAACTCCTTGAGCTTGAGAAAGCTAGGCTTAGGCTCAGGCAAGAGCAGTAGGCCCTTGACAAGGAGTCCCTAGAAGTCCAGAGAGCTAGAAAGAAAATGGGATTAGAGTCCCATGGTGGCAGCACCAGTGTCCCTAGAGTTAAGGAACATTCCTTTGATAATAAGAACGTGAGCAAGATCGTCCCTCCCTACCATGTTGGGTATGACATCCAAAAAAAGATATCTGCTTTAGAGAGGGCCTATAACGTTCTAGGGTCCCACATTCCTTTGATAATAGGAACCTGAGCAAGACCGCCCCACCCTACCATGTTGGGGATGACATCCACAAATAAATAATTGCTTTAGAGAGGGCCTGTAAAGTTCAGAGGGTCCATCAAGAGCAGTGGGCAGCTATCTTGTGGCTCTAATTTGCTGATAACAGTTGAGATAAGCTCCTCACTGTTAGAGAAGAGGATGCTAACAATTACTCAGTTTTGAAGAGTACTCCCATTGATGGGTTTGGCTTAACCACTGAACAGTATAGGTTTAAGTTCAGAGACACTCAGAAGGCACAGAATCAGGATTTGGTAGGCTTTGTGGATAGTGCTACAAAGGCTCTGGAAGGTTGGTTGCTTGGCAGCAAAGTGCATGACTATTTAGGATTGTACAATTTGATTATGAGGGAGCAGATCCTTAATAAATGTAAGCCCGGGTGTGGTTTGCATAGCCGTGCTGCGCGAACCTACACAAAGTGGTAAAAAAACTCTGCAACCCTACGCGGGGTTCGGCGAGCATGCGGAGTTGCTTGTTCCGCATGCTTGCGAGACGTTTCTAAAATTCGGCAACGCCGATTGTGTGTTCGGGGGTAAATATTGCGCAAACTTCACCACGGATGGGCGCAGCCTTCTTGTTTTCCTACTCTTTGCATGGTTCTGGGGCCTGTGTTTCATCCCTCTCAAATATTTTCAATCCTTTGTTTCTTACACTGTTTTTCAGATCTTTTTTATTTATTATATATTATCTCTCCCTAAGTGTATATTTTGTGTTTTATTTCTACTTTTTCTATGTTTTTTGTCCTGTTTTTCGATTACTTGCTTTTTTTTTTCTTTACTACTTCTTCTCCTGACTTTATTTTTCACTTCTACATTTTCTTTTCCGCCCGCCCCCTCCAGAACCATGGCTAAGGCTAGTAAGAAGGGGAAGGCCAAGGCTAGTGTGACCAGGAGCTGCCTTCCTTGCGGAAGACGGCGCCCGGAAGGGGTGCAGCCCCGGACCCTGTTCTCCGAGGTGAAGGTGGACGCCCTTGTTTTTTTGTACAGCGCTTCCTCCCCTTAACCTTGGCAGCAGGTGGAAAGCCTGGCTCCGGTACTCAGGAGCATCACCGCTGGTAGGCAAGGGTGCGCTTAGCAGTGTTTTGCTGCTCTGAGGTCCAGAGCACCCACAACCAGCTGACTCACCGGTGGTTCGACATCTTGGACCGGGAGCAGGACCTGCTGGACCTGCTAGGTGTTGAGGTCATGGGGCTTGGTGAGTAGCTAATTATAGTACTATTGTGTGTTCTGTTCTGTGTTATTGCGAATATTACTTTTTTTCCAAATAGCAAGAATGCTGCTGCTTACATTAGGCCTGGCCAGTAAATTCCGTTCCGCTCGCAGAATTTGGGGTATTTGGGTAATTTCGCGGTCCGCGGAGAACGTGGAATTGCCAAAAATTCCGTGATCCGCAGCTTCGCGGAATTTTATGCTTACTCGCGTTTTCAAAATGCGTGTTTGTGAGATATTTCTCCCCGAGCACGCAAACAACATTCGCAAGCAGGAAAAAAGCATCGCGAACGGGCAGAACAAGCAATTCCGCATGTTTGCGGAACTTTTGCATGCTCGAGGAGATTTTTTACCGTTTCGCGAAGCTTCGCATAAATTTGCAAATTCCGCCCACCCCTAGCTTACATGCAGGTAAGTTATGTTTAAAAACCTTATATTCTGTGATTGTGATTGTTATTCTTCTAGACACTAGACAGGTGCTCGGCGCTACTAATCTTACTTGTTTGCAACTTTGCTCTAGCTTGGGCTGATTATGTAAGCGAGTTTAGAGAACTTAAGTTAGGTAATACTAGAGAAACTCCTTTCCTTTGTCCTGTCACTAAGATAGTAGTGGTAGGTAGGTAGTTTAGTTACTTAATATTAGTTGGTTATTTGTTAGCGGTCTGCGTGATGCATCCTCCATCATGTGCTGCTGATGCCAGTCCTTAGTAGAACCTTTTGTAGCTTGTTAGTGAGTGAGTAATATAGCAACTCATCAGCACATTAGTAGCAACCAACCAAAAATTTGCTGTATGCAATATGCATGCGTCAATCTATGCATTTTTGAGGAATAAAATAGATGAAAATGCAGACTTAGTGAACGATTGGCCCATCAAAGCGGGTTGATTCATTGATGATTTCGAATGTGATTGAAACTTAGAAGAAGCAATTATATTTTTGGGCATTTAGTTTCCAATGTCTTTGGAATAAGCGGGCTAGGTGGCAATTGGGTTTAGGATTCTGGAATCGGAATGGAACACTGGATTAATAAATAATAACTAGACAATCCGCGATACTACTTGTCGATCAGATTAGATAGGTCAATTTTATTGCAATTGTTGTTTCCTGTCCAAAATTGTTTTTAGAGCATTTGTTTAAATATTTTATTTGTTTCACACCAATCAATTTTTGTCTCTTTAATATATCTTACATGATCAGCATCCAGGGAGAAGAAGATGATGGGGTCTGAGGCGGGAGCTGGAGATGCAGGATCAGGATCTCTCCTCTACCGAGGGCTCTGCTGCTGGCCCCAGTAAGTCCTCCTGTTGTTAATATTATTAATTATATTTCCCTAACTTTTTCTGCACCTTATTTTTTCCAAACTATTTTTTCTGTTTCCTAATTCTATTTTTTAACAAATCTTCTTCGATCTACCTTTTTCTAAATTCTTGTTATCCCTGCATTACCTACCTACGTAGTTATATTTTTTTCTAGTGTCTGTTTTTTATTTACATCAATCTAATTGCCTCTGACTCTGTACTGCTATTACTCTGTGTCTGTAGCTTGCCAGTTGGCCACTCTTTATGTTTAAAAAGTTTTAAAACTCAGATTCACCAATAGCTCTAGCCACTGAGTCCAGTGCTTTGGGTTGTCCTCTTCTTAATCTTGAGAGGCTTTTTGACAATTACCACCAACAAAATGCCCAACCAGATATTTTATTATTTTTGATAGAATAGGACATTCTACTGTCTACTTTACTTTAGTATCCGATTTGTACTAGTGATGTATGTGGTGTATGTATATATTGTATTTTCAATGTTGCTAGTGAAAAATAAATAAGGGGAGGCATATATGGCATCTAAAAATGTGTAATGATTTTTCTAGTGTGCCGACTACCAGTGCCAAGGCCAGTGACGGGGCAGGCGACGCCAGCTAGGAGGGAGCAGATGCGGCAGCTACTGAAGGGGTGGGTGAGCCAGCAGCAGTGGTGTGCGGTGGTAAGTTATACTTATATACATTACTTATTGACGATAGTTACACACTCGCTGCAAGGGTGTACACTGTACTGTTGAGAGACACTAAGTTGTTGTGAACAACGGTTGAAGAAGACACCCTTTACTTAGCATTAGCAATAGCATGAGTGGCGGGAGTTGAGTAACTAATGGCGTTGTTCTATCTGACTTCAACTCAGCTGGGAAAGTTTTATGAAGAAGACTAAGAGTCAGACGACCTTAATAGATGGGTTAAACGAAAAGGAAAAGAAGGATGGAAGGAGGATGGACGGGTGACATGTAATATATGACTGGCAGAGAAGGATGCGTGGACTGGCTGAGAAGGATGCGTGGGATGCAGAGGTGGCTGAGTGGAATCAGATGCATGGGTGGTTGAAGGATAGGTGGAAGGTGAAAGAAAGGATGCCTGTCTGGGTGGGTGGGTGAAACTGTATGGGTGATAGAAAGAATCCTCTGGGGGGTTTTATGGGTCAAACTCAAAGGCAAGCAAGGAAGGAAGCATGGGTGGTGGTTTACAAATGTATGTTGTTGGTGAATAGTTTGTTGAGAGATTAAAAAGAATGATAGCCATGTTTACTTTCAATGGATGGATGCCTGGATAGTATTCAATCATCATAGCATAGGTGGAGACTGTCAGTGGAGGAAGACGTGAGATATTTCCCGCCGAGCACGCAAACAGTGTTCGCACACTGGAAAAAAGCATCGCGAACAAGCAATTCCGCATGTTTGCGGAATTTCAGCATGCTCGCGGAGATTTTTTACCGTTTCACGGAGCATTGCCTAGCGCGACTACGCAAATTCCGCCCACCCCTAGCCTGGAGGAGCGGATAAAGGTCCTGGAGAGTAACCACTCGAGACCACCGCTAGAACTCCGTCGCCTTGCCCATTTTAAAAAAAAGTTTTTGGTGGGTGGGAAGTAGGCGTTGAGGAAAAGTTGGGGTTTATATTTATGGACAATGGAGCAGACATTGGACTCTTTACCTTTGGACATTGGTTGGGGTTAGGGAGAGGGGTGGGTCAGGTGTTGTGGGTTTTTTCCATTAGTTTATTTTGTTAGGGTAATACATTATTTATACTTAAAGTTTAAATATGATGTAAATATTTTGTGGGAGGATTACTCTATTACTTCACACAGTTTCCTTTGCTGCTGCAGGGCACCAGCCAGTTTTTGATTGAAATAATCTTCCGATAGTGTAGTACACCAACAGATAGATGTGGTACCCTCACTTGTGACTGGTCCTACTAGTACTGTCAGTCTCTTGTCCTGGTCTATGCAGTCTGCAACTAGACTCTGAAGGGTGTTGGTGTGTGAATTAATTAATTAATTTCCATCCTATTAATAATGCCTCCCCCAAATTTCTTCTCTTACCTGTGATTGATGTTTATTTATACTTAGGCAAAGCGATGGCTGCATGGTGATGATGGTTTGGTTTTCCTAGATGCCATGGTGGTGGTGGACGGTAGTAGCAGTAGACACTGACAGTAGCATTTGCAAAAAAAGAAATAGAGACAGTCAGTCACCTGAGGAAGACTCAGGAATGAGTAGTAAAAGTACAGTATACAAGAAGACTGGCAAACAAGAAATCATGAAGATGATAAGCAATGCTAAAGTAAAATAAAACATAATGGTGGTGGGGATAGCCTAGTACAAGTTACAAACTGAAGTTGACTCGACCTATGAAGTGGAAAAGCGTAACCTTTAGTGCTGGAAGCAATTATTTATGATGGATTATGTTCCTCTGGAAAAAAAATTGACTTGCGAATACTGAGCATGGTTGGGCAAGCAGAAGAAGATCCTCACCCTGCCTTGAGTTAGTGTTGCTTTCACCACATTCGCCCCAGCAAAGTGTGCAATCAATTATTGGTGTAAATTTAATTTAGTCACACCGCAATATAAATCTCACAACCTGGGGGAAGAGGGCTGGGGTTTGATGAATGGTTGGGAAGGGGTATTTGAGGGAATGGTTTGAAAAAGACAAACACTACACATGGACAACACAATCTTGGCAGACGACCATTATAAATCTGTCAAGGGAGAAAAAGGAAATGCATGCATGATGATGACTTAATGAGTAGTATTTGACTAGTAGTACAGGGCAGCAGTATATTATTAATTATTATTATTAAGCAATTGCTTTGCCTGTCTGCCCCCAGAGCGACCCAAGTTACATACATTTTATGTTCTGCTGTTGTACCGAGCTTCCTTTTAAAGCTAGCAAAGAAAATTTAGAAATATGTGTAGCACTCAAATATAAGCAAACATAATAAACAACACACACAGTCGTAATGATTGAAGAGAAAAAATGAATCAAATGAAATGATGGTACTATAACTATGTTATGGTCAAATCGGAAGTTGCATCTTAGCATTCCTCTTGGTCCTTCCTTCCATGGACGCTCCGTCCGTCAATCTTGGGTACCTGCCTGGCGGATGCGGATGCAGATTGGTAAGGTAAGTGTGAGTTGTTTTTCCCAGTATAGCACAGGGTAAAGGCCGGCCTGTAAGTGTAGATGGAAAAACAAAAGGGATATTGAAAAATCAAGGCGAAAAGTAAAATTAAACTGCATAAATTGAGGAGGAGTGCAACAAGCAAACTTTCAGATTTTTTTCGAGCCCGAGAGCACTGAGCACACATACACAGCAACATAGCATTTTCCAAAAAAAGTAAATAAATCAATGCACCGCTGTCAGTCATACCACTACACTCGCCACCACCAGTACACAGGCATGTAAGTCTGGTGTTGTTGTTGCTGTTTACCTTTTAGGCCACTTCATGAAATGCCCCGAGTTATTCCATCAATCATCTCCGATCCTACTGACTGACTGCGAGTATGATATGGTCATCATGGTTTCCAACTCTGTAGTGTACCGAGTGAGTCTAGAATCAAAAATGCAATGGATCGGCCTGCAGTAGTACAATTTTGTTATTGAACAACAAGAAGGGAAACATTGACTAGTAGACATCATGCACAACAGCAACAAAAACACCAATCAGTCAGAGGCAGTGTCCAATGCATGCCATCATTTGCCTGTTCTTACAGGGCAGTCCCTCTAGGCTCGGAAGGGACGATAGCTATGGTCAGGTTCTTTGGAGGAACTTGACGAGGCCAGCGCACATTTCACATTTCTTGTACTATTCTTCATCTAATGTCTGGCTTTAGGGAAATGGATTTAGAGCGAGTCAGGACTGGAGCAGGATTCGGAGGAGTGGACTTACTTCTTCACTGACTACACCCAGTTGCAACTCCAATCCGGCAATAAAAGAGTAAGACAGTGGTGATGGATTTGTTGTGATTCGAACTAGAAAGACAGTGACACACACAAATAATAAAAGTAAATAATATTCCTTAGCTGTATCTTTTTGGGGGGTTTTTTTGGGCGTCAAAGCAAGAAAGATAGTAAAAAGTCGAAAGCTTAGTTGTTTTCAGGGAAGTAGAGCTCATCCTCAAACTCTGGTGGTTCACTCAGAAGTAGGTCATCTAACACACTACTTCTATGACCTAAGTAGCCGTCTTCATCTTACTGCTTTGCTACTTCAGGTATGGTGTAATCCGGTGATATAAAGTGCTGATTCATTTTGATCACGGTTAACCTCTCCAAGCTTTGAAACAAGAGACTGGCCCTTCTCACTGCAAGAATGGCACCAGCAGCACTAAAAGCACACTCAGAAGAGACACTTGCGACAGGGCAAGCCAGATAGTTTATCGCCAGCCTGCTGAGCACTGGCCATTGGCGCCATTTTCCATACCATTACAGCAATGGGTCATCCAGATAGGCCTGGACCATCCACTCAATTCTCAGGGGTGCTCCGCTTTGCTCTGCCTCTTTTGCCTTAGCCTCAGCACTGGACCTAACAAGCCCTTGCTGTAGAAACCATTCCTGTGCCGAATTTGGTGGGGCTGATGCTCCTGTTCTTGTGGTTGTTGATGCTGTTCTTGGTGTTGTTGGTGGTTTTTGGCTGCTGTGAGCAAACAGCACTGCCCTCAGGCTCTGAAGTTGAACTTGACGCCGGCTGCCCTGCAGTACTTGTTGTGGCCTGGAGTAGCGGGTCACTAATTTCCGGCCGTTCTTTTTCTAAGCGACTGGCTTCCACAGCTATCCAAGTTTTGTAGTTGGCAACATCCCCTTCTGAAAAAAGAATCAATGTGTTCAGTACTGGTTTGTACCGTGCATCCAGAATTGTGGCACAAATGTAATTGTTGCATGACACAATGCCTCTTTGCACCCATGTATTTTCAGACAAGTGAAGGGTTAAGCTCTCCACCAACTCATATGCTTCTTTTTTTTCCTCCCCACCTGCAGACATCGCAGACACCCCCTTCAGCTGTTCCTGTAGCATGTGCAACAATGGGATAGCTTGGCCCATAGTACAGTCCTCCTTGCTGACTTCACGTGTGAAGAGCTCAAAAGGAAGAAGCATCTCTGTGAGGCATTTATCTAGGCCCCATTAGACCTTCTCAATGATAATGCCTTACACAGTAGCATCCTCTCTTTGCATGAAATATTCATTGATTGGTCTGTAATGCTCAAATAGACGTTCAAGCATGTAATAAGTTGGGTTCCAAAGTGTTGGCACCTCCTGGATGAGTGCTTTAACTGGTATTCTATGCTCAAATTGAATGATCCTCAGCCTCTTCCGGGCTTTAAAAGAATAGCTGAAAAGTGTGTAGATTCTTCGGCAGGTGGTCAGTAAATTGCTGAATCGGTCTTCTTTTTTCAGAAAGTCTCGAGCAATGATGTTAATGCAGTGCGTCAAACACAGGACCCTGAAATAGCCACCATCAGCCATGACCTTAACTATATTACTGCCAATGTCTGTGGCAACAAAACCAATGGCAAGCCCTCTTGGTCACAGCCATTCAAAGACCTTGCTGTCAAAGTCTTCCAAAATGTTTGCAGCAGAATTAGATTTCTTAATGGCGAACATGGTTACAGTTGCATGTTTCCGAGTGGCATTAAAAATCGCAGCAGTGTCAACAACAGCTGCTGCAGAGATCTTTTCTCTAACCCCCACAAAAGAGATCCAGTGTGCAGTGATGCACATGTAATCAGTGGCTTGGCAACTGGTCCACATGTCTGTTGTCAAGTGTATAGTGTGAACAGCACTCTACTGCAAAGCTTGTCAAAGCAATTCCAGCACGTCGTGATATAGTGCTGGAACAGCAACTCTGGCGAAATAGGACCAGTTGGGAACCTTCCATTTTGGGCAGATGGCTGTCACAAATTCAAGAAAACCTACCCCTTCCACAAAAGAAAAAGCGGAGAGGTCCAACGCTAACATTTTTGCCAGCTTCGCGTTGTACAAACTTTCCGTTGGGTGGTTGCGTTCTTACTGCCCCTCCGTCCTAAACAAGCTATGAATGGTAGCCTGGATTCTTTTTTTTTTGGTGCCACTGATGCAGGTGACTCTCTTGCCTACGACCCCTTGGTGTCTCTGCCTGACTCTTGTGCCAATGCGATGTTGCTGATGAGGATGTGGCGGTACCACTGCACTACTGGGGACAGGGCTACTTAGTGTACCAGAGACAATGTTTCCCTCTTTGTTCACCTACAACAACGAACGGATCTTCTACTTCTTCATCCCTGCCAACAACAATGGGTGCAGTTTTTTTGCAGCTAAGGTGTGCTTCCCACTGGATCAATTGGTATTTTTTCAGATGGGTTGTTTGGCCTCCAGTACCATAGTTTGTACCAAGCTTACTCCAACTAACACCTTGTCCACAAATGGAGAATATAGCAATGCTCACCTCCTTCCTGCTAACCAAAAAGAAGTCCCAAACTGGGGAGGTAAACTTTCTGGCGCTGCTGGTGCCACTTGCAATGCCGGATGAACTGGTAGGTGGGCCTGAAGTTTGACTCTCTGCAGTACCTAGTTCTACTGAGGTGGTTGTGGTGGATGTAGGTTGCTGCCAGTGAAATATGGAAGCTTGAGGTGGTGTTGGTGGTATTATCTGTGTTGGTGGTATCAGTGCCGCATCCCTCACAGCAATTTGGTAAGGGGTAATGTTGGTCTCCACTGGGGCGGGACTAATGTTCATGATGGCTGGCTCGTCATCATCATCCTCCTCTTCTACATCTACCTCCATAACTCTAAGGCTTTCTGGAACCTTCCTTTTCCTAGCCTTGTCTCATGGGAGTGGCGTGTCTCCAACTCAGACGGAGTCGGGATCCAAGTGGTGTCTAGATCATCAGAAGGTGGGCTTGGAGAAGAAGTTGATGGACTAACCCTTCTTTTCCTTGCTGGAGATCTTGAAGACAATGGATCTTCTAAAGAGTGGTTTGCTCTTCTTCTTCCTCTGCAGGAAACTTGATCTTCTAAAGTGCCCCTACTTCTGGAGTAACAACTACTATTGGAGGTGGTGGTTTCAGCTGTTGTTGCCTACTTGTCTGAGTTCCCTGCATTGTTTGGGTACTACTTTGCGATAACGATAAGTCAATTTCAACATCACTGCTCATCGGCGTTGGACTCGTGATTAGACTGGCTGCCACATCAACAGACATGGGCTTGGGCCTAGGTTGGTGGGGTGAGTCCACTGATGCGTGAATGCTGCTCCCAGCTTGCTCCCCGGACACCACTGCAGCAGGCCCAATGTTTTGTTTCCCAAAAAAGGTCTTGGGCAACAGACAGGTCTTGTGACACTGCCTTCTTCTCACTGGCAATTTTCTTGGTACTGTACCTGGTACCTTTCTTTGGGGCCATCTTGAATATCAACCCATAAACAAGGAGCATCAGAGGGATACGTAACCAGGCCGCCCTCCACTCACAAAGTTACTCAACAAAAAGTCCTGGTTGTGACTGACACACAACAAACTTATTTATTCCTAATCCATTGGGTATCAAGTATACCTCCTGGGATCGGTTATGCTTATATTATTTAGTTATACCTCCCATGTGTGTACAATTATTTCGAAAAAAACATCCAACCACAAACGCACTCCAATAATCCAAAAAAGTGGGTCAGAAAGTGCCTCACGTAAGTAACGTCCACAGAGCTGCTGGTAGGTACTCACCAGTGTACTCACTTTGGGCCTCATGTAGGTCGCCAAATACCGGTCGGTAACGGCCGATTTTCGGTAAATATGCCGTTACCGACCGGTATTTAGACAAGTGAGATGTAGGAGTCCAAAAACAACTTTTCGGTAAATATGAAGCGGTAAATACCGAATCATAATTACCGAATCCAAAAATACCGATTCATATTTACCGAATACATATTTACCGATTCGGTAAATATGAAGTGGTAAATATGAAGTGGTAAAACGGAAAATGACATGTAGGAACCATCGGTAATTAAGAAATCTATGAAAATCGGTAATTAAGAGTCGGTAATTAACACGGATTGAAAGCAGGTGGTAACCATCAACAGTGCATATAAGCAATCCCAAAATGCAACAGCGTGGACAACATGGCCGCTCTGTATGTCATTGCAAGGCGCCTACGTCTACAGGCAGCAGGTCTGAGGATATGGAGACGGGAGGAACAAATCTACAGACAGCGCATCACACTCTTCCAACTGACTGATGCAGAGATACATGAAAGGTACAGGCTACACCCCCAAACCATCATGGACCTGATAAGGGACCTGCACCCACTCCTGGACCAGCCAACTAGAAGGGCGCATGCCATACCACCACATGTGCAGGTGCTCTGCAGCCTACATCTACTGGCATCCGGCAGTTATCAGGTGGTGATAGCTGCGGTGGGTGGTGTATCCCAGAGTTGCCTGTCCCGTTTCTTCAGGAAGTTCCTGGATGCCATGATGCAGAGAATGCACCACTACATCAGCTTCCCAAACACACAGGCTGAACTGCAGAAAACTAAAACTGACTTTTATCACATGGCACAGTTCCCCCATGTCATTGGCTGTATTGATGGCACACACATCCCAATCTGCCCACCAGCTGACACTGAGCACATCTACAGGAACAGAAAGTCCACCCACTCCATCAATGTGCAGGTGATCTGTGATGCAGGGAACATCATCACTGATATTGTCGCGAAGTTTCCTGGGAGCACCCACGACTCTTACATCTTCCAGAACAGTGGGATCTACACACGACTGAGTGCCGGAGAATTTGGAGAGGGATACCTGCTAGGTAAGTAACAGTGACGCCCCTTGAAACCTGCAAATCATAGTGTATAGAGGCATGTGACTGATGTTTCCCTTTTACTCACCTAGGCGACAGTGCATATGCCTGCCGGTCATTCATCCTCACTCCCTACCTACACCCATCAACCCAGAGTGAGAGACGATATAACGTGGCACACAAATCTACACGCAACGTGGTGGAGCGCACGTTTGGACTACTGAAAAGCAGGTTCCGCTGCCTCCACAAGAGCGGAGGCGCACGCCAGTACACACCCATCAACTGCTGCAAGATCATTGCCACTTGTGCAATGCTGCACAACCTTGCCACGAAGAAAGGTACAGATGTGGAACTAACACATTTTGAGGACAACGAGGATGAGTCAGGCCAGCCAGAGGGCAACGCAGCTAGAGTGCCAACTGCAATAGATGGGAGAGAGAGACGGGCAGTGATCACATGCAACTATTTCTGAGTAAGTAAGGGGACACAGCCAGTTGTGGTATGTAATGACGTAGTTTTAATGCGGCACTACGCCATGAACACAAGATCAAGCCAATCTGGCAACATAGCATATATACAAGGAGTAAGTCCAGGGTTACGTCACCCATTGGGTAGTGGTCACGCAGGGCTGCATCAATGTTTGCGCATACGCGCTGCAGTGTTGGATGGCACGGCTTGAGCATCCTCACTAGAGCCAACCCCAAGCCGCCTGCTGCTCCTGCGTCCTTCTGGAACAGGGGGTGTGATGCTGCTCCGGCTGCTGGTGTCGATGCTCTCCGCAGCATCCCCTGCAGCAGTTGTCGCCGCCTGACTAGTTAATAGCACCTCTAGTGCACTTGTCACCTGCACCATCCCCCGAGACACGTCGCTGCAGCAGTGTGTCAGGCCCTCCTGCATCGACACAGAGCGCCGGCAGAGTAGAGAAGTGGCAGTTGCCAGACGGTTGAGTGCCCTGGTGGTAGTGTCCCTCCTCTGCCGTTCCCGGCGCCGTGCATCTATGTCAGCATCTAATTTGCTGCACAACTGCTGGATTGAGTGGGACATGTCCCGAATGCCCGCTGCCATAGCGCTGATGTTATTGTCCATGTTGACTAATGTAGATTTCATGACCCGCATGTGCCTCTGGACTGACATGACTGCCTTTGTTTGCAGGCGCTGTTGTTTTAACATTTGGCCCTCGAGCCCCGAGAAGACACCATGGCTGTCAATGGTTGCTGGTGGACTCTGGACACGCGACCTGCGGCGCCCTCTTGCTCCCGTCTGTGCTGCCTGTGAGGTGTAGGGCACAGTGGCATGGCTCCCATCCTGGGGCATGGTGATTTGTTCAGGGCCCCTGCTGTCGTCAGACGAGGTGTCTGAGGCTCGCAGCCTGGCTGCAGGACGCCTCCTCATTCTCACACCTGCAGGCGGTGATGTGGCCGGTGACTCAAACATGAGTGGCGATGCTGGCTCTGGGTGAGGTGATGCTGGCTCTGGGTGAGGTGATGCTGGCTCTGGGTGAGGTGATGCTGGCTCTGGGTGCGGTGATGCTGGCTCTGGGTGAGGCGAGGCTGCCTGTGTTGGTGGTGCGGCTGCCTGTGGCCCTGCTCCCTGGGCTGAACTTGTGCTGGCCAGAGGTGATCTTTGTGGCCGGTGTGCCCTCTCTCCTGCAGCATGACCTGTCCTGCATGATGTCACATCTGTGGACAGAAATGCAACATCGGCTCAGTGTCCCCGAAGGGCTGCATTGCAAGCATCACAATAAATCATTTCACATTCCAAAATGTCCTCTGCCTCCTTGTGCCTCATGTGTGTGACATGCCTTGTTGCCCTGTGCCATTAACTTCATGGTTGGTGTTTCCCTGACTACATCTCCCAGAATGCATTGCCTGTCTGCACTAACACATGTGGACTGGAGTGGGATTCTCCTTTCACAATGGGGGATGTGGGATAGGGGTAGGGGGGGCTACATTGCTGTGCATTCGTCTTACCTTGTTGGGTGGCGGCTCTGGCAGAGCTGTCAGCATCCCCAAGACCCACGACGCTCTCTTGCTCGATTGTGGCCCCCACCAGCTCCTCCAGTTCGGTGAGGGCAGGTGCCCTGTTGGTTCCACCTCCAGTCTGGCTGGCCTCCTTCTGGATGTCCCCCATCTTCCTCTTGGTTACAATCCTCAGGTCATACCAGCGCTTTCTGAGGACCTCTATGTCCCTGTGGGTCACTCCCACAGCATTGACCTGCGCCTGGATGGCCAGCCAAATGTTGCGCTTTTCAGCTTCAGGCACTTGCAGGGATTGCCTCCCAAACAGCTTCTGGTGCTGCTTCACCACCTCCTCCACCAGCACCTGGAGTTCCTTGGGGCTGAATTTCAGCTTCCTCCTCCTTTCCCCTCCATCTCTCTGTGTCCTCTGGCTGGACATGATGTTATTTTTGCTGCACGCACAGGCACTGGCTCCCTGCCTCTCCTCTGCACTCCAAGCCTCTCCAGGGTCTGTTAATTATGTGCACCTGCCTGGGTGTGGCCACTTCCTGGTTGGGTGGGGTGTGGTTGCACAGGATTGGCTATTTCCTCAAGTCATGTGATCTTATTTACCGATTGGGTAAATACCGAATCGGTATTTTCCGATTTGGTAAATACCACCTCGGTATTTTCCGATTCGGTAAATACCACCTCGGTATTTTCCGATTCGGTAAATACCACCTCGGTATTTACCGAATCGGTGATTTCCGATTCTTGATTACCGAACGTTACCGATTCGGTAATTGTTACCGAATTTTTACCTACATATAACTTACCGATTCTTAAATACCGATTCGGTACGGCTCGGTATTTAAGAAGTGGTAACTGGTATGCTACCTACATGAGGCCCTTTGTCATCATCGGCACTTTCATGACAAGAAACAAATAAATGTAACCTAACTCAAAAAAAAATTGAAAATGTAACCCAGAAATGAGGAAGGTGTAACAAATAATGGTGTAAACTATCTACCATCTCTACCCCGTAATGTGTAACAAAGAGTCAACTGCACTTCCCATTAAAATAGGTTGTGAATACTTATCATATGTATTTAATATGTGTCTAGTGTTCACACCCAATTAGAAAAGTGGCATGTTTAGACCATTTTAAGCTGAACGGCCGACATGTTTCATTGCCTTAGACTTTTGTTGCAATTTCATCAGGGCACGGGGACACATCTCCACCTCAATAATACTGGACCGGGTGGCTGCCAGGTGGACGCCTACCAGCAACTCACCAGGGAGGGCCTCACCCTCACACAACTTTAAACGCCAATGAAACGCCCAGGCTGTTGGGCCGGGCATTTACACTTCGCTACTGGGACCAGGCCTTTTTGTTGAGTAGCCATCTTGAAGATGTCAGCAATGCAGCACACAGTGGCGCAAGTTGAAGAGATGTCTGTGGTCACACGTCACGTGGCGTGGTGCGCAGCAGGAATTCTGTCTAATGCAAAAAGAATAATTGATGGACAGAATGCAGAACAATGTCATGCATTCACCCCAGTACAGAGATCTGGGCCTAAATCCATCGTTTTTTTGCTCACCATGCCATTCCAGTTTGGACCCAGCCATATGCAAATCAGTCTTGCCCCTCAGTCCAATGGGAACAGTCCAGCCTGAACTGCCAGGTCAGGTCCTCCCTGGACTGAAAACAAGCATCTTAGGACCGGTTTCAGGGTTCCACCCCTCTTCAGCCAGGATAGATTGATTCTTCTGGCATGGAGAGCACAGGGACTCATGTCTGAGCATACCCGTCCCACTCGGGGTGACAAATGCAAAAAGAACTATTGATGGACAGAATGCAGAACAATGTCATACATTCACCCCAGTACAGAGATCTGGGCCTAAATCCATCGTTTTTTTGCTTACCATGCCATTCCAGTTTGGACCCAGCCATATGCAAATCAGTCTTGACCCTGTGCCCAATGGGAACAGTCCAGCCTGAACTGCCCGGTCAGGTCCTCCCTGGACTAAAAACAAGCATCCTAGGACCGGTTTCAGGGTTTCACCCCTCTTCAGCCAGGATAGCTTGATTCCAGTGGCATGGAGAGCACGGGACTCACGTCTGAGCATACCCGTTCCACTCGGGGTGACAAATGCAAAAAGAACTATTGATGGACAGAATGCAGAACAATGTCATACATTCATCCCAGTACAGATATCTGGGCCTAAATCCATCGTTTTTTTGCTTACCATGCCATTCCAGTTTGGACCCAGCCATATGCAAATCAGTCTTGCCCCTCAGCCCAACGGGAACAGTCCAGCCTGAACTGCCAGGTCAGGTCCTCCCTGGACTGAAAACAAACATCCTAGGACCGGTATCGGGGTTTCACCCCTCTTCAGCCAGGATAGCTTCATTCCAGTGGCATGGAGAGCACAGGACTCACGTCTGAGCATACCCGTCCCACTCGGGGTGACAAATGCAAAAAGAACTATTGATGGACAGAATGCAGATCAATGTCATACATTCACCCCAGTACAGAGATCTGGGCCTAAATCCATCGTTTTTTTGCTCACCATGCCATTCCAGTTTGGACCCAGCCATATGCAAATCAGTCTTGACCCTGCACCCAATGGGAACAGTCCAGCCTGAACTGCCAGGTTAGGTCCTCCCTAGACTGAAAACAAGCATCCTAGGACCGGTTTCGGGGTTTCACCCCTCTTCAGCCAGGATAGCTTGATTCCAGTGGCATGGAGAGCAGGGGACTCACGTCTGAGCATACCCGTCCCACTCGGGGTGACAAATGCAAAAAGAACTATTGATGGACAGAACGCAGAACAATGTCATACATTCACCCCAGTACAGAGATCTGGGCCTAAATCCATCGTTTTTTTGCTCACCATGCCATTCCAGTTTGGACCCAGCCATATGCAAATCAGTCTTGACCCTGTGCCCAATGGGAACAGTCCAGCCTGAACTGCCAGGTCAGGTCCACCCTGGACTGAAAACAAGCATCCTAGGACTGGTTTCGGGGTTTCACCCCTCTTCAGCCAGGATAGCTTGATTCCAGTGGCATGGAGAGCACAGGACTCACGTCTGAGCATACCCGTCCCACTCGGGGTGACAAATGCAAAAAGAACTATTGATGGACAGAATGCAGAACAATGTCATACATTCACCCCAGTACAGAGATCTGGGCCTAAATCCATCGTTTTTTTGCTCACCATGCCATTCCAGTTTGGACCCAGCCATATGCAAATCAGTCTTGACCCTGTACCCAATGGGAACAGTCCAGCCTGAACTGCCAGGTCATGTCCTCCCTGGACTGAAAACAAGCATCCTAGGACCGGTTTCGGGGTTTCACCCCTCTTCAGCCAGGATAGCTTGATTCCAGTGGCATGGAGAGCACGGGACTCACGTCTGAGCATACCCGTCCCACTCGGGGTGACAAATGCAAAAAGAACTATTGATGGACAGAATGCAGAACAATGTCATACATTCACCCCAGTACAGAGATCTGGGCCTAAATCCATCGTTTTTTTGCTCACCATGCCATTCCAGTTTGGACCCAGCTATATGCAAATCAGTCTTGACCCTGTGCCCAAAGGGAACAGTCCAGCCTGAACTGACAGGTCAGGTCTAGGGGTGGGCGGAATTTGCGAAAGTGACTTTCGCAAAATATTGCGAAAATGTTAAAAATCTCCGCAAACACGCGGAAATATCGCGAAGATGCGGACGTTTTTTTCCCGCCCGTTCGCGGTATTTTCTGCGTGGTCGCGGCTCGCCAACTTAACCATGCGGTTGCTCGCGGGCGCGGCCATCTTGTTTTCACTCTTCTCGCGGTGCATGATTGCGAGAAGAAAGACGTGATCGCGCGACCAATGACATCACTGCGGGCGCGAACTGTCGCGCAAATGGCTACCAACAATCCAACATCTCGTGGAGAACGCGACCGGATCTGGAAAACTTGTCGGCGAACGCGGGGATTCAGGTAAGGCGATCGCGCGCGCGTGAGAATGTATTATTTTACAGCGCGAGCAAGAAACAAATTATCGCTAAGCTGCGGAATGTGGAAATTTTGACATTTTCGCGCTCTCCTCGGAACGCGAAAATGTCAAATTATCGCAATTTCTGCGAGCGGAACGGAAATTTAGCCCAGGCCTAGTCAGGTCCACCCTGGACTGAAAACAAGCATCCTAGGACTGGTTTCGGGGCTTCACCCCTCTTCAGCCAGGATAGCTTGATTCCAGTGGCATGGAGAGCACGGGACTCACGTCTGAGCATACCCGTCCCACTCGGGGTGACAAATGCAAAAAGAACTATTGATGGACAGAATGCAGAACAATGTCATACATTCACCCCAGTACAGAGATCTGGGCCTAAATCCATCGTTTTTTTGCTCACCATGCCATTCCAGTTTGGACCCAGCCATATGCAAATCAGTCTTGACCCTTTGCCCAATGGGAACAGTCCAGCCTGAACTGCCAGGTCAGGTCCCCAGGCATGCCCAGACGTGGGTCCTGGGCTCACTGTGCCACTGGAATCAAGCTATCCTGGCTGAAGAGGGGTGAAACCCCGAAACCGGTCCTAGGATGCTTGTTTCCAGTCCAGGGAGGACCTGGCTTGGTAGTTCGGGCTGGACTGTTCCCATGAGGCACAGGGTCAAGACTGATTTGCATATGGCCAGGTCTAAACTGGGGTGACACGGTGAGCAAAAGATTGATGGATTTAACCCAGATATCTTGACTGGGGGTGAATGCTTTGATTTGTTCTGCATTCCGTCCATCAATTGTGTGTCTTTTGCAGGAATTCTGTCTGGCAGTACAATGGGTGATGACCTCTCCTCTTCTTTTGTGCACCTAAAAGCAAAGAAGCAAGAAGAACATCAGTGAAACGTGGCATTCATTGTTGAGGTTTAATTACTATTAGTACAAACAAACACACATAATATATAACTTAGTGTGTGGTCACACTTGTTAGTGTTATATATATTATTACATTTATTACCTCAGTTATTAAAAAACCATTTAAATACAGTGTAGATATTTGTGAGACTTTGACAAGAACAAAGGCTTTCATGGTTGGATTACTAGTGTACAGTACACTCAGGAAGAATAGGAAAGAAGAAGAACAATAACAAAAATACAAATGTAACAGACTCAGTTTGGCATTGGGCATCATGTGGGATTCAGCATTCAGGGAGGGAGCTGCAGCTGACAATGGTTAGAAGCAATAGGCCAAGAGGAACAAAGGAAAGACATGGAGGCCTAATGCAGAAGCACACTGGCGGCCTTCACAGAATGGCCGCCAGCCACATGGCCAGACCACAACAACAAGAAAAGGAAGACCGACAAGGCAGGCCAATGGCAAAAGCACACTGGCTGGCTTCACAAAATGGGGGCCAGCCACATGGCCAGGCAGGCCACAACAAGCAGCAAGAAGCCAAGAGGAACAGAATACATGCAGGTCTATGGCAAAAGCACTACCACCACCACAAAATGGCCACCAGCCACATGGTCACTCACAACAACAACAAGAAGGAGGCCGGGAAAGCAATGAACTGAAGGAGGCCTATATGGACACACACTTTACAAAATGGCCCGTGGCCACACGGGGAGGCTCAGCCAAGGCAAATGCTGGTCCACTATTACAAACACACTCACACACTGGCCAGACAAAGAGGCATGCTAAATAACACAGCTTTATTACAACTATTCCAAAAACTAAAATCCATAGGGCTAAAAAAGGTTTTCAAGTTACAGAACAACCACACATGAAAAAAAGTGAAATACCCCAAAAAACATTTTGCAATTCAATCCAATGCCATCCATGCCCTAAATGATGTTTAAATTCAACAGACACCACAGAAACAGTTGTTTCATGCACCCATGACCACGAGTAGCTCTGGGCTTCTGGCTGAAAGGCCTATTGGCAGACTACTGGCTGGCCAGTGAATTAAATAAATAATGCAAATTGATTTCTAAAGTTAGAGAACATGTTGTGAACCGTGCAACATGTTTCCTTTATAAAAGAAGAACAATTACTTACAAACAAACAAATAGGCCCCTAGTGAAACTACAGGCCACCCACCACAATAAATATTTAAAAAATTATGAAAAGTACCAAAAATGCCCCAATTAAACTAACAACACCAATTTTCAAACTTACTTGTGAAATCTCAAATTCAAAAGTCCTCAAATCCAATGATAAATGATGCAGCAGACACAAAGAGGGTCCTTCCAGCTCCAAATCCAAAAGAAAAGTGAACAGGAGATGGACAAAGCACTGGAAGGAGACTGCTCGACAGGAACAGGAAGTTGGAGACTCTGGGGCACTTCCTTCCGCTTAAAAAAATGTAAGAAAAAGGACTCCTTGCACCTAAAAGTACAGCCAATGTCAATCTGAGAAGTTTTTCAATCCAAATCATCATTTCGAGAAGGTTCTGAGGCTGCTTGAGAGAAATTCTTCTCCAGATTGCAAATTCAGTATGTTCAGGATCGCGTTCTTCAAAAAACATCCACCGGAAGTACAATGGCGCGCCCGAATGACGTGTTCACTATCGCACACTCTCACGGGACTGTGCGGCCGGCTACCAAATCTCGTGGCACTCATGAACGGATGGGAAATCTCATCGGCGATCAGAGGCACCTGGTAAGTCGCTCCCGCACGTGCAAAGATGCATTTTGGGAGTGTGAACACAATAAAACTCCGCTCTGATGAGGAGCAAAGAGTTTTACGCCCAGGGTTAAAAAATTGTCAAAAACAGCTTTTGCACCAGTACCTGGTGGACTCAGATCTGACTTCTCCCTAAGAATTGGGAAAGAAGTCAGATAAATGGGTCAGAACCATTGTTAAGCAGAAGAACCAAGGTGGCGGTGACGAGAAGAAAGAGCCTTCTAAAACCCAAGAGAAAGGTGGGGATAAGTCTAAAGAGAAATTCTCTGAAGGTCCCCAAAATTCCTCCTCTGGGGGTGGGTCCCAAACTCCTGCTTCCCCTGGAAAGAAACCTTATTGCTTTGTTTACAAAAAGCTAGGCCACAAGAAAAATGATTCCGATTGCCCCAAGGCCAGCAATAAGGAAAATATTATTCCTACTACTACAGCACCCCCTGGTGCTCCTGGCAGTACTCCTCCGGGTAGTAGTAGAACACCCAATAATTTAGTTGGGTTCTCATGGGGTACTGAAATGGATACTGGTCTAGCCAGATCCCCCACACAGGCCACCTTAGTCTGTGATGGTGGCATGGGGTTTGTAACTTTTACTGAAGGTCTCAATACTTTGGGCACGTACAAACAGGAGCCTCTGATAAATGGTCAGAAAGCTGTACCCTATAGGGACACAGGGGCTAGTGTCACCATGGTGACAGGACATCTTGTGCCCCAACCTCAGCCTTTAAGTGAGTCCAAGTACCAGGTGACCAATACTGATGGTGTTAGGACAGATCATCCCATGGCCATAGTCAATCTCAGCTGGAGAGGTGTCACTGGTCCCAAAAGGGTGGCTGTGTCCCTAAACTTACCTGTAGATTGCCTCTTGGGTAATGATTTAGAAACTTCAGCCTGGGTTGAAGTAGAACTGAAGACCCATCTAGAGATATTAGGCCTCCCTAAGAAAGTTGGTATGAACCTTAGGGCCCCAGTCCAACCCCAGGGAAATTCTGGAGCAGTGGAACCTGAGACAATGGCCTACTCTACTACACCAGAGAGCAAAGGGGATGAAACAAAGTATTTTTGCCCCCAGACTATAGATAAGGGTCAGCTTCCTCAGGGAACTGATCATATCCCTTGTGAATGAACGGCCACAGAGGTGGTTAGGCTTGGCCTGTCAGAGCCACTGAGGGCAGGGGAACCTTCAAAGGAGGTTCCCAGTCTGGAGCAGGTATCCTGCCCCTCTCTACCCAGCCTCAGCCAGCCTAGGGCAGCAGAGGTCAGGGATGTCAGTGCCAGGAGATTAGGGACCCCAGCCTAGTAGTACTAGATAGGTGGATAATCCTCAGCAATCTGAGGGATCCCTCTTACCCTTAGGCAATGACATCCCCCAGATGGACTTTGTTGGGCAAAGGAAAACCTGGGACCAAGCTGTCCCAAACCTTCACTGGCCCTCCATTATTCCAATCAGAAGGGACCAACCAAAAGCTGTAGCCAGAGGTTGACCCCTAGGGATAGATTCAAGTCAGCCATAGAAAGAAAGCCCTCCATGGTGGCCAGTGCTCTGAGGAAGCTGAGACCAACCCTGGTAGGGCCTCACCATCAGCCTCTTTCTTGATTCAAACAGCTTACAGATAGTCACCCCAAACCTTTGAGAAGATCCAAGACCCTACAGTGGAGGAACTTTTCAGTGTACCATAGGATAGGGGGTATCCATGCTAATTCAGGACCTTCCTGATATGGCCACGTAGGAAATAAAGTCTCAACTGGGCAAGGTTAGCCGTATCTCCTTTCCTTTGGGGGGTATGTAGGAAGGTAGGTTCCTTCTGCATATGTACCCCCACTTTTTGCCTGGTTCTAAACTGGTTTTTGACTAGTCTGACTGGGATCCTGCTAATCAGGACCCCAGTATATCTGTTTTCTCCCTAAACTGTTATGTTAGTACCTAGATACAATCCCAGATTGGATACTGGGGTACCCTTATCAGTCCGTAGTATATGGTACCCATGTACCCAGGGCATAGATACCCCAGAGGGCTCCCATGGGCAGCAGTATGTATTATGCCACCCATGAGAGACCATTCAAAATGGAACTACAGACCTGCCATGGCAGCCTGTGTAAGTTGGTGTACTCACCACGTACTAAAGATATAGGTTTACTATATCTAAGGGTCACTGCACTTAAAACCTATAAGTCACCTCATATGACAATCCCAAAGGCAGGGTGCTTGGTTCTAAGTGAGAGGGTGCCCCTGCATGAGCAGGACACCCCTGCAGCCTTCGGACTATATTCCCCCAGGGTTTTCAGTGAAACAGCTATATACTAATATAGAGGGGCATTACGCGACCGTGTGATGACTATCTCAAAAATGGCTGCACAAAAACTTTAGGGTTTGGTGTCAAACATGTTGGACTCATACCCCCCCCACTGGTAATCGGTGTAGGAGGTATGATTTCACCCATCAGAAGCACCCTTCGGGGGGCTCCTGGTGTTCCCGGTACCAGCCGTCTAGTCCTTGACAGCACAAAATGGTTGCTGCCGACCAGAGACACATTTATGCCCCCCTGCTGCTGAGTCAAGCTCGAGCAGGGGAAGGCAGAACAATAGGCATCTTGTCACAGGGAGGTGTGACCACCTCCCAGACAGGATTAAATGTATTAGGGCTGGGTGGGTGCGCTTGCCAGTGACTGAAAGTCTGCATGAGGGGCAAATTTGGTGTCCTTGTGCATAGTCCAGTTCAAACCAGTCCTGGAAGCTGTTGGCTCCTGTTCTAGTGCGAAACTGGACAAAAGACATGGGAGTAACCTTCCCCCTGTCCAGGAGGGTCCCCCTGAATATTTCCAACCCTCTCCCGTGGCTACTTAAAGGCTTACCTGCCTGTAGGACCTTAGATTCATCATGGACAAGATTCAGAACTGAAACCAGTGCACTTTGACTGTCTGGTCACTCTGGACTTTGCCGGACTTCGTTTGGGCCTGACTTCGTCTCCCTCTCAGTCTGCTGCATTGTCTGTGCCTGTGCAGCATACAGGATCCATGCAGGAACTGTGGAGCATCAAAGACACCTGAAGGTAATCTCCCTTGGACTGAAGGAGTCACTCCCCTGCATTCACAGGCTCCGCAACACTGCTGAACAGTTTGCTGATCCCGAGCTCCTACGGACCCCAAAGGGTTCAACCACACAGCAGGTGGGTTCCTACATCCCTTGAGGCCGAAGCTGCCCTTTCATCAAGTTTGAGCCCAGTATCCCTCGTGGGGCTGCATTACGCAAACCCGTGTGCGCCGCATACTTTTGCATGTGCATGTGCTTGTTGGCAATTCTAAAGAGAAATTCTCTGAAGGTCCCCAAAATTCCTCCTCTGGGGGTGGGTCCCAAACTCCTGCTTCCCCTGGAAAGAAACCTTATTGCTTTGTTTACAAAAAGCTAGGCCACAAGAAATATGATTCTGATTGCCCCAAGGCCAGCAATAAGGAAAATATTATTCCTACTACTACAGCACCCCCTGGTGCTCCTGGCAGTACTCCTCCGGGTAGTAGTAGAACACCCAATAATTTAGTTGGGTTCTCATGGGGTACTGAAATGGATACTGGTCTAGCCAGATCCCCCACACAGGCCACCTTAGTCTGTGATGGTGGCATGGGGTTTGTAACTTTTACTGAAGGTCTCAATACTTTGGGCACGTACAAACAGGAGCCTCTGATAAATGGTCAGAAAGCTGTACCCTATAGGGACACAGGGGCTAGTGTCACCATGGTGACAGGACATCTTGTGCCCCAACCTCAGCCTTTAAGTGAGTCCAAGTACCAGGTGACCAATACTGATGGTGTTAGGACAGATCATCCCATGGCCATAGTCAATCTCAGCTGGGGAGGTGTCACTGGTCCCAAAAGGGTGGCTGTGTCCCTAAACTTACCTGTAGATTGCCTCTTGGGTAATGATTTAGAAACGTCAGCCTGGGTTGAAGTAGAACTGAAGACCCATCTAGAGATATTAGGCCTCCCTAAGAAAGTTGGTATGAACCTTAGGGCCCCAGTCCAACCCCAGGGAAATTCTGGAGCAGTGGAACCTGAGACAATGGCCTACTCTACTACACCAGAGAGCAAAGGGGATGAAAAAAAGTATTTTTGCCCCCAGACTATAGGTAAGGGTTAGCTTCCTCAGGGAACTGATCCTATCCCTTGTGAATGAACGGCCACAGAGGTGGTTAGGCTTGGCCTGTCAGAGCCACTGAGGGCAGGGGAACCTTCAAAGGAGGTTCCCAGTCTGGAGCAGGTATCCTGCCCCTCTCTACCCAGCCTCAGCCAGCCTAGGGCAGCAGAGGTCAGGGATGTCAGTGCCAGGAGATTAGGGACCCCAGCCTAGTAGTACTAGATAGGTGGATAATCCTCAGCAATCTGAGGGATCCCTCTTACCCTTAGGCAATGACATCCCCCAGATGGACTTTGTTGGGCAAAGGAAAACCTGGGACCAAGCTGTCCCAAACCTTCACTGGCCCTCCATTATTCCAATCAGAAGGGACCGACCAAAAGCTGTAGCCAGAGGTTGACCCCTAGGGATAGATTCAAGTCAGCCATAGAAAGAAAGCCCTCCATGGTGGCCAGTGCTCTGAGGAAGCTGAGACCAACCCTGGTAGGGCCTCACCATCAGCCTCTTTCTTGATTCAAACAGCTTACAGATAGTCACCCCAAACCTTTGAGAAGATCCAAGACCCTACAGTGGAGGAACTTTTCAGTGTACTATAGGATAGGGGGTATCCATGCTAATTCAGGACCTTCCTGATATGGCCACGTAGGAAATAAAGTCTCAACTGGGCAAGGTTAGCCGTGTCTCCTTTCCTTTGGGGGGTATGTAGGAAGGTAGGTTCCTTCTGCATATGTACCCCCACTTTTTGCCTGGTTCTAAACTGGTTTTTGACTAGTCTGACTGGGATCCTGCTAATCAGGACCCCAGTATATCTGTTTTCTCCCTAAACTGTTATGTTAGTACCTAGATACAATCCCAGATTGGATACTGGGGTACCCTTATCAGTCCGTAGTATATGGTACCCATGTACCCAGGGCATAGATACCCCAGAGGGCTCCCATGGGCAGCAGTATGTATTATGCCACCCATGAGAGACCATTCAAAATGGAACTACAGACCTGCCATGGCAGCCTGTGTAAGTTGGTGTACTCACCACGTACTAAAGATATAGGTTTACTATATCTAAGGGTCACTGCACTTAAAACCTATAAGTCACCTCATATGACAATCCCAAAGGCAGGGTGCTTGGTTCTAAGTGAGAGGGTGCCCCTGCATGAGCAGGACACCCCTGCAGCCTTTGGACTATATTCCCCCAGCGTTTTCAGTGAAACAGCTATATACTAATATAGAGGGGCATTACGCGACCGTGTGATGACTATCTCAAAAATGGCTGCACAAAAACTTTAGGGTTTGGTGTCAAACATGTTGGACTCATACCCCCCCACTGGTAATCGGTGTAGGAGGTATGATTTCACCCATCAGAAGCACCCTTCGGGGGGCTCCTGGTGTTCCCGGTACCAGCCGTCTAGTCCTTGACAGCACAAAATGGTTGCTGCCGACCAGAGACACATTTATGCCCCCCTGCTGCTGAGTCAAGCTCGAGCAGGGGAAGGCAGAACAATAGGCATCTTGTCACAGGGAGGTGTGACCACCTCCCAGACAGGATTACATGTATTAGGGCTGGGTGGGTGCGCTTGCCAGTGACTGAAAGTCTGCATGAGGGGCAAATTTGGTGTCCTTGTGCATAGTCCAGTTCAAACAAGTCCTGGAAGCTGTTGGCTCCTGTTCTAGTGCGAAACTGGATAAAAGACATGGGAGTAACCTTCCTCCTGTCCAGGAGGGTCCCCCTGAATATTTCCAACCCTCTCCCGTGGCTAC
Source organism: Triturus cristatus (assembly GCF_964204655.1). Taxonomy (NCBI): domain Eukaryota; kingdom Metazoa; phylum Chordata; class Amphibia; order Caudata; family Salamandridae; genus Triturus; species Triturus cristatus. The sequence goes on from NC_140586.1 coordinate 258,756,115, forward strand.
TTAAAGGCTTACCTGCCTGTAGGACCTTAGATTCATCATGGACAAGATTCAGAACTGAAACCAGTGCACTTTGACTGTCTGGTCACTCTGGACTTTGCCGGACTTCGTTTGGGCCTGACTTCGTCTCCCTCTCAGTCTGCTGCATTGTCTGTGCCTGTGCACCATACAGGATCCATGTAGGAACTGTGGAGCATCAAAGACACCTGAAGGTAATCTCCCTTGGACTGAAGGAGTCACTCCCCTGCATTCACAGGCTCCGCAACACTGCTGAACAGTTTGCTGATCCCGAGCTCCTACGGACCCCAAAGGGTTCAACCACACAGCAGGTGGGTTCCTACATCCCTTGAGGCCGAAGCTGCCCTTTCATCAAGTTTGAGCCCAGTATCCCTCGTGGGGCTGCATTACGCAAACCCGTGTGCGCCGCATACTTTTGCATGTGCATGTGCATGTGCTTGTTGGCAATTCTGTGACAAGTGCATTGGGCTCCAAGTAGCCCCAACCTCTGGCAACTTCTCCCACAAAGACCTTCACCCACCTCGCACCGTGTCCTCCATGGCCTGTTATTTTGTGAAGTTTCTCGAGGTCCTCTTGCGACTCGTGTGCCTCCGGCCTGTGGGTCCAATTGAGGGTCATATCTGGTTTACTTGGGCTCTGCTGATTGCTCCGGGGTTTCCCTGACTCCCCTGGTCGAGGTGAGTCTCCTGAACCGTCTTGGTCCAAACCGTACACTACCTTGACTTTCTGCATGGGTTGCTTTTGCCATGGCTTGTTGGTGCTCCCGCCAGACACCAACCCCTCAGCACTCGACATCCGTCGTGGGACAGCTCGTATCTGGCTCCTGGTCATCCTCAGCACCGCCTGATCTCTGCAGCTGTAGAGTAAAGATCACCGTCAACTATCCTGAAGCACCAGACATCGGTGGGCATTCGTCTACCGAGCCCCTGGTCACCCTCAAGTGATCCAGACTCTGTACTCTGTCCCCTCTACTTTTAGGTACTCCTCCGCAAGAATCCGTATTTGGATTGCAACGGACACTTTCCTCCATTCCAGCAGTGGCACTTTCTCGAAGTCCTCCATTGGGGTCGACAGCAGTTTCTGACGCCACTTCACACCTATGCACCCAGCTTCCCTGGGATAGGTAACTTGGGTACTTCGGTATTCATGGGTGGCTTGGCTCTCCAGCCTCCTATCCTCCATTGGGTTTCTTCGAAGTCCACTGGGAAGGTCCTCTGGTGCAAGCGTTAACAACGATTGTGCCTGTTACCTCTGTTGATTCTCCCTCTATGGTCTTTCATCCTCCAACGCCTTTGAATGCTGAGACGCCAGTACGTGGGTTTGAGGATAGATATTGGATGAAATTCAAGGAGCGAATAGGCCCGTTAGTACAATCTGGGATGGGGTATGAAGAGAAACAAGTAATAGCTGACCAGGCGGCGCGGTGGGCTCGGAATGCGATATATAGTGTTGAGGATGTTTGGGAAGTTATGCGAGATTTTGAACCCTTTATACAGCAACATGCCCTTATGCATATGTCTGCTACATTGATTAGCCTTTGGCAAACACACATTGGGACAGAAGCGCCTCAAATTGTATTTGATATTAGAGATCATGTATATGATACTGATTTGGAGCCAGGCTAAGTATTTCGGAATGTTACAACTCTAGTTGCCTACAGGTGTAGACTACATGAGCGGAGCCCTACTCAGATCACTCAGTTTCCGATGCGGAAGGTGCATCCCATATATCACCCAGAAATACCTGAGTTAACGGATCAGCGTGGTAATATCACTAAACCGGCTGTAGCAGCCCGTTTTCATGAGTAATGGGTTTAAAAAGGAGTGAGGTTTCAGCTCTCAAGGCTCATTTGCCTGATCCTAGGAAAAATCCTACAGCTGAATATAAAGAATTAACAGAGGCTGCCTCTTCTACTGTAATGACTCTTGCTGATATTGAAATGTTTTTTGGTCTTCTTGTTCCGGTTGATGTTTGGAGAAAAGTTCATACTCAAGACCATGTCGCGAAGTTGGGTGGTACATGGGATGTAATTAACCCGTTCCGTGCCCATGACGGAACCACTCCGTCATGAGCCACGGGTGCGCTGTGCTCATGACGGAGTGGTTCCGTCATGCTGCGGCCGTTGGCGGCCGCTCCGCCAACGCGGCGCTAATTCCCCGCCTGTGCGGGTGATTAGCGCAGTGGGCGGAGTTGTGACGGAACCACGCCGTCATGAGCACATCTCACCCGTGACTCATGACGGCGTGGTTCCGTCATGAGCACGGCGGCACCGCAACTGCCCCCAAACCCCCCCAGCACCGCGGCGGAATTCCTGCCGCGGCGAAGGGGTTAAAGGATGGGATCAGGAAAGGAAGCCAGGTGATAAACTACGAGCCGAGATACCTGCTTTGCCAAGTCATATTATTACATACATGCACTCACTTATTCCACCCACAAAGATAAGCTGGGACAAGTTGACAGCTTGTTGACAGAAGAAGGATGAGAGTGTGTCTGATTTCTTTACCCGGTTTAAAGATACGTTTTTGGATTATTGTGGGCAGGATATGTCTATTGAGGGTGTAGTTTGATTGTTTGTTGACAAGTTTGTTTCTAACCTTCTTCCTGAAAATACGACTGGCCACAATAATGTTTCAGAGGTTTTTCAGGTATACCGGTTGTAAGCCCCATTTCACGCCCCCTTCCAATGACTGTTGGTCTTTTCACTGTGGAATCTCCGTTTTTGTTGACATCCAACTGTGGTGAAAATGTGATGGGTTTGGATTTGTTGAAGAAGTTGCATGCTACTATCTATTGCTCTCCTGCAGGTGTCTATATCACTATGGGTCTGAATGTGAGTACTAAACAGTGTTTGTCTGAGGATGCACCCCTCCCAGCTGAATTTGCTGACGTCCCACCCAGTCTATGGGCCACGGGTGACACGGATGTAGCGCTGTTCCATATACCACCAGTTTCTATACAAGTTAAAGTGAATGCTTTATTGCCTCACATTCCTCAGTATAAGATACCGCAGGAAGGAGAACAAGTTCTTCTTCAAATTAGTCAGAATTTGATACAAAAGAGAGTAGTTGAAGAAATGTCTGCCAATATTTGTAATAGTCCGATTCTTCCGATTCTTCAAAGGACACCCTCAGACTCCTCTGAAGACAATGATAATGTTGATCATTTGGTGATTGATCTACACAAGGTTAATAAAATAGCGATTCCACAATTCCCTATAGTTCCTGATATTACAACGCTTTTGATGACGATTCCTTCTACTGCTAAATTCTTTTCTGTTATTGATTTGAAAAATGCTTTTTATAGTATTCCTATCCATCCAAACAATAGATATTTGTTTGGGTTCACACTGGCTGGTAGGAGTTTTAGATTCTGTTGCGCTCCTCAGGGCTATACAGAGTGTCCTAGTATTTATAGTCACACATTAAAAGGTCAGTTGGATTCCTTATCACATCCTCTAGGTAATGTATTAGTGCAGTATGTTGATGACCTCCATATTGCTTCTGAGATGGAACAGGGTTGCAAAGATAGTACAGTCAAATTGTTTTTGCATTTGACCCATCACAGACACAAGGTTTCCCTTTCTAAATTTCAGTATTGTCGACAGGAGGTCACCTATTTCGGTCACCTACTGTCAAAGGAGTGCAGGAGGTTGACCCCTGAGTGCATTAGGACCATTGTTAAAATGCCCATTCCACAAACTCAAAAAGATGTGCACGCTTTTATAGGTATCACTTCCTTCTGTTGTCAGGGGATACCTAACTATTCACTACTAATTAAACCTTTGCTTGCATTAACAACGAAAGAAGTGCATGAGCCTTTGCCTTGGACGTCCGAATGCCAGCAGTCTTTTGAGCAATTGAAAAATGCGCTTTGTTTGGCTCCAGTGATGGGCACACCCAACTATGGCAAACCGCTTGTGCTCCATGTGCACGACATGGCTGGCTGTGGACTTTCTGTCCTAACACAAAAGTTTGGGGATGAACAGAGGCTGATTGCTTATTTCTCTGCTGTGCTTGATCCCGTCGCAAGGGCACTCCTGAGTTGTTTGAGAGAGGTTGCAGTTGTGGCCACTTCAATCAGACAATTGGCTGGACTCGTGTTTGATACTGACCTCACAGTTATGGTACCCCATGCTGTGGATACACTTTTGAATAAGACAAAGACACAGCCCCTCACCAGTGCATGTCTCACCGGTTATGAACTGACACTCTTTGCCAAGCATATTACAATTAAAAGATGTGCCACTCCGAATCCAACCACATTACTACCCCTCCCTTCTGAGAACGATGCAGTCGATAAACATGATTGTATCTTCCGGATGGAAGAAGAGACAAAGGGACGGGTAGACCTGACTGATGTTCCCTTTTCTGACCCCAAGGAGAACTATATGTCGATGGCTCTTGTTTTAAGTTACCAGATGGCACAACGACAGCAGCTTATGCTGTCACTACGTAGCGAACGGTGGTAAAGACATCACAGGTCCCCTATCAGTCAGCTCAAGCTGCTAAGCTTACTGCTCTTATTCGGGCCTGCGAATTGAGTGAGGGCTGGATGTTAACATTTAAACTGACAGCCAGTATGCCTTTGGGGTCGCACATAATTTTGGGTGACTCTGGGCTGAGAGAGAGGTCCTTACTTCTCATGGCAACAAGATTCAGCATGGGCACCTCATATTGAGGCTTTTGTCCTCTTTAACGCTCCCCAAGAAATTGGCTATAATTAAATGTAGTGCCCACAGAAAGGTTACTGATGATGTGGGTAGAGGAAATGCTTTTGCAGATCAGACAGCTAAGGAAACGGCCCGAACAAAGATGAAACATATGTTTGTAGCAGGTCCAGCTGGGTGGGACCCTGAAGTTGTCATGTTTGAGAATACCCTTGAAAGTGTAAGGGAGATACAAAGTGAAGCCACAATGGAAGAGTTAGCGGAATGGCAGGACAGTATAGCACAGTTGAATGAGGAAGGATGTTGGATCGATAAATCAGGAAAGCAGAAGTGGATGTTGCCAGATACATATGTTCTTCCCGTGGGTACTATGGCACATGGTCCAGCTCTTATTAGTGCAAAGGACATTTGTAAGCTGTTAGCTCCTGTATGGCAGAATGACAATATCTTTAAGACAGCCGCGCATTTAGTGAAATATTGCATGGTCTGTATGATGCATAATCCAGGTATGGGTATCCCAACACCACCTGGTAATTTTGCACCACCCGCTTTTCCTTTTGAAGTCCTTCAAATGGACTATATTGAATTAGAGAGATGCAATAATCTTAAGCATGTTTTGGTGGTTGTGTGTGTATTTAGTAAATGGGTTAAGGCTTACCCCACTAAAGATAATACAGCCATTATAACCGCAAAGGTACTCCTGAAGGAGTTCTTTCCTCGTTACGGCTTGCCCCGAGTCATCTGGAGTGACAATTTAAGTAATTCTAATGCTAAAGTGATTCAATTGATTTGTGAGGGTCTCCATTTAAAAAACAAAATTCATGCTGCCAATCATCCACAGTCAGCTGATTTGGTTGAGAAGTACAATGGTACTCTCAAACTGAAACCGGCAAAAATTCAGGAGACCGCAGGGTTAAAGTGGCGGGATGCTTTACCATTACCTCTTTTGTCAACAAGAATGACAACACATTCTAGGACAGGATTGTCTCATTACCAGGTCGTGTTTGGGCACCCTGCAAACGTCTGGGGCGTCCCGTGTCCCCGTAGTTTCTCTGATATTGAGTACCCCGTGTTGCTTGATTATTTTAGCAATTTACAAGAAAGTTTAGGATCTATTCACCAACAGGTGTGGGAGTCCCTACCTTCCACACCAGACCCGGCCATGATATCCAGCCTGGTGACTTTGTTTTACTGCGTAACTGCCAAAGGAAGAAAAGTTTGGAGCCATGCTGGCCAATTGAATCCCTCGTTATACAGCCACAGGAACCTGACATGGTTCAAACATAACTAATGCTGATTACAGCTTTCTACTACTTACGTATACAAAGACCCTTTATAGCACAGCTCTTCACGGAAGACTCTCAGCGTCTACAATTATTTAAAAAACTCCTCTGTGTAGAACACTGCTTAACCATACAGGTTATGGTCTCTAAAAGGATAACGCATTGGAAACAGCCATGAGACCGAGGAGTTTTTCATTCTTGGATGCCCTGAAGAAGTCCAGATACTGGCAAAACGTGTTGGCTGTATTCACAGTTCTTCACAGAACATGAAATAAAGGATACAATTCACAAATACAAACCTCTCATTTCATCTGCTTTTGTTTGGCAATTTTGCAGTTATTTTTCTATACAGTATTCTTGTTGCCTCTCGGATTCTTGTGTCTCACACTGGAAAGGTCCTGAGCAGGTTTTTTTGGTGACACGTACTGCTGTGAAGGTTGCCGGTCGTAAGAACTGGGTCCACGTGACACACTGTTGGAGGGTTCCTTTGCCATTACCCTACGAGCAGTGGATCAAAGACAGCATTGGGGACACAGAGGGCGAGCAGGTGCCCAGGTTTGTCCCTGTCAGTGATGTCCAGCTAACGTGGACGCAAACGTATAAAGAAAATGAGAATGTGTTGAACGAGGCTGTTCCTCCGGAAATACGAGCTATCCAAGAGCTTTTGTTCACTGATCATACAGTGCCTGGGGCTACCAGGTACAATTTTCGCCCTCGTTGAGGGACACTGAATCCAAGGAGAAAAAAAATGAAGGATAGACTGCATAAGACAGGTTGTACTGAGCTATTGTACCAACAGAATCAGCTGAAATTAGTGAAGGATTTTTTTCTTACTTTATTCTAGTTGTTTGAACATTAGTTAGGGAAGGCCGAAGTATACCTTGAAGGTATACCATCTTGATTGAGAGGGGAAACATTAAAAGAGCTTAGGACAGAGCAAGCTCCACCGCCGGTGCTCAAGAGCGCCATCGTATTGATGGACAATAGGAGCCTGTGCCAGTGAGGCTCTGACGGACACTGGGAACTTATATATTTTCTTTGCATTCCCCCCCTTTTTCCCATCCGTCATGCATCTCTTTGAGTGACAGGTTGCTGAGGTAGAGCAGCCAGTGATTTTTGTTGCCCAGCATAATATAGTGTGGACCCGCAAACAGAAAATAACGTGTTGCTCTTGTGGTTTTTTTGCTAATAATATTGTGTGGGGTGTCATGGGTTTTGGAAAATGATCAGGATGTGTCTTTACGTAACAAGGGTAAGGTTATTTCCCTAACAAGAAATAAAAGGACAATCCGAGTATTGTATTTCTAGACACACACAAGAGATTCTTTGGAGAAGAGACAGCTGCTACACCACTGAATCTGTCACTAGTTTATGGACTGCATATCCATTGTCACTTGTAAATTATACATATACTCGTCCACCGCAATTTACAGAAGTGAAGGGAGTTTTTGGTTTTGGCTATCCAGGACCTTATTTATACTATAGAAAGCCACTGGGAATGGGTTATCCAGGTTGTGATATTAATACATATTTCGACAATTTTTATATGGATGAACAGAATGTCACTTTAGTGGGCTGGCATTACAAGGAATTGATAGAAACCCAGGTGGCCGGTTATTATCCTGCTTGTTGCCCTATCGTGAATAGCATGGATACTTTATTGTATATCAATTGTTCTGGAATAGTATTGTACAAGAATACGATCCCTTTAGTGAAGGACAAAGATCTGAGTACTTTCGGAAAGAACACTAGATATGCTGCAGTAGATTATGAAGGGCCGAATTAGGCGCACCCGGGGTTTTACTTTTTGTCTACCGGTACATATTCCAACATTGATAATGGTACAGACAATGTAGCTTTGGGATGGTGTTACCCTTAGGTGTGCCGTGTAAATATGCTAAACCTAATGTTCAGTGGGTTAAAAGGACTTTGACCAAAGAATTCTGTGAGGGAGTGACCGATATAGAGGTCAATAATTATAGTAATGGGATCACTTTTGGATATATCCTTTCTTCTATTTTCACTTTGGGTGGTACCTCTATTGCTCGGGGTGAGAAAGCTAGAGAATATTTTGGGTGCAAGTTGAAAATGTTATCTAATACTACTGTGGCAACTTTTCTAGACATCATCACTCAGTTGAAAAGTAGGCAAATATATTCAGAACTGCCCCTCCACCCCAGATCGTCTCTCAAGTAAGCAAAATATCTGCTTGCCTTGTGCTGCATGTGAGACAATAGCCAGCCAGTCCTCAGCTTCTTCCCGGGGGCCTGTGATGTCATCTTCCTTCTGGTTGAGTCCAGGCCACTCTGTCTGGTGCTCTCTCCCCCTTTCTTCTGGCTTTCTCTGTCCATGACATGGGGGGACTCCTGTCCTTGGTGTAACTTTGCTACTGATGCGGGGCTGAGTGTGTTTCTGTGAAGTACCCAGGCACCACTACGGATTGTCTTGTGATCTCCTCCTCGATGGGCCCCAGTTCACCGCCAGTTCCAGGCCTCAGGCTGCGTATCTAGGGGAGGCGTGTCGGAGGATGCCCCCACTGTAGGCCTCTCTCGGAGGCCGCCCCCGGACTTGCATCACGTCCACCTCCTCATGGTGTATTGGGCCTCAAAGTGATGTGTTCAGGGCCTCTCAAACCTCTACCCAAGCTTGCTCCAGCGCAGGCGGAATAGGGCCTGCTTTGTTTGTCCCAAACCTTCACTGAGGCGGTTCACAGGTACTGACTGTTGTGCTAGCCCTTCTGCACTGTACTGGGATCGACAGTGGGCTTGCGTTCCTCGACGTACCGGGGCTGGGCACTCACAGGTGACTGTTAGTGGGCCAGGGGGCTTCCGGGCCTTGCCGCCCTCCTCGCTGATCACTGCTCCCTCAGGGGCGGCACTCTGCGGCCTGCTGTTGTCACGCGGAAGCACCTGGCTGATGAAGGGTAATACCCAGAAACCGGTCCCAGGATGCTTGTTTCCGGTCCAGAGAGGACCTGGCTTGGCAGTTCAGCCTGGACTGTTCCCATGAGGCACAGGGTCAAGACTGATTTGCATATGGCTGGGTCTAAACTGGGGTGGCATGGTGAGCAAAAGAACGATGGATTTAACCCAGATCTCTTGACTGGGGGTCAATGTATTATTTATTCAGCATACCGTCCATCATTTTTTTGCGTAGCATTTTTCACCCTTCGCGGAGTCGCGAAGCAGGCTCTGTCACTTTGCTGTTTGTCCCCTCGCGCTCCTTTCCTACCACCTCCTTGAGGTGTTTTCCTTGTCGGACAGGAGAGGCGGTTCACTTCAAGCCCCTGGGCCCCGGTCCGAGGCCGGCTGCAAAGATAGCTGTTGCGCTGGGGTTCATCTGGAGATAGGTTTATTTTCTCCTCAGGGAGGGAACGTCCGGGGGCCCTCACATGGATCCAGTGCCTCACTGCTCCCGCAGCCAGCCCCGGGGTGCACACTCAGTGTTGGTGATTGTTAGTGCGGAGGTGACTCACAGGGCTCTGCTGCCGTCTCGTCACTTTCGTCCTTTACTGGTCTCCCAGTAGGGGTACCTGGCACCTCGCCATAGTCTCTCGGGGTCAATGGGGAGGCTCGGACCCGGGTCCAACATTTTGGCATGGCCTGCCTCCACCGCCGCAAAGCCGGTTCGCCACAAAGATGCTGCTCCACAGAGCTGGGATGGTGATCAGATCTCCTGCTACTGCTGGTGGACTGGCTCTGGAGGGTAGGATTGCGGGATTGTTTACTGATGGACCTGTGGATTCAGAGGGGATGACGGAGGGGTCCGGAGCACTCCTAGAGTGCGACCGCCATCTTGAAGCTCCAAGCCACGCCCCCCCCAAGTTGATGCAATTTTACTACTTGCATAGAGCATTACTGACTCTGCAGCGTCTGCAATGGGTTTACCCAACCCGTTCTGATGACTGCTCGCGATGTGGAGTTTCCCCGGCTGTGTTTGACCATGTTACATGGACATGTAGGGTAGTGCGACCCTTTTTGGAGGAGGCACTGTGGGAGGTGCGGAGAGTGGCCGTACTGAAGTTTAAGTTAACACTACGACATAGTCTGCTGGGACTGTTGCCTTTTCCTAGGAAGCATCACAAGATTTGCCCCGTTGGCACTGGTGCTGGCCAGATGGTGCATTGTCATTGGCATCCACAGGGCTAGCCCAGCCACCGACTGGGGTTAAGTGGAGGACTGATTTCCCGGAGTGGGTCACTGGATTCAAGTTAGCCTGGCTGATGAAGGGTGTTACCCCGAAACCTGTCACAGGATGCTTGTTTCCGGTCCAGGGAAGACCTGGTTTGGCAGTTTGGGCTGGACTGTTCTCATAAGAAACAGGATCAAGACTGATTTGCATATGGCTGGGCCTGAGCTGGGGGGGGGTGAAGTGAGCTAAATATCGATGATGGATTCAACCCAGATCTGTGACTGGGTGTGAGTGTTTCAGGGTTCTGTCCATCATCTCCTTGTGTTTGCATTGTTTTATTTCTGGAATGATGCCAATAAATTATGGCATTTTTTTTAACAGTTTGAGTCTTGAGGGGGCCACTTATTTGGCGCAGCCATAACGCAAAATGTATTTCTAGATTTTCAAAGCCGCACAAATCTCAATTTGAATGGCCTTGTATGGCTTAGCAAAAACAAAATGTCATACCAGCAGTAATATGTATTGCCTTGCATTTAGGCCTTGGCGGTAAATTCCGTTCCGCTAGCAAAATTCGCCCATTTTGGGTAATTTTGCGTTCTGCGGGGAACGCGGAATTGCCCAAAATTCTGCTTTCGGCAGCTTCGCTGAATTTTTTGCTTTTTCGCGTTCTCAAAATGCGTACTCACAGAGATTTTTTACTGTTTCGCAGAGCTTTGCGTAGCACGACTACGCAAATTCCGCCCACCCCTACTTGCATTACATACACCACGAGGCGGAGTTTACCGGTGCACCACTCACCCATACGTTATGTTGAAATGGTTTATCGGACTAATCAGAGATGGATGTTGTCCTGACCTTTCCCATGGGTGCTTCATTTGGTCATGACTAGGTCTCATGAGGGTTGTCATTGGTCAAGGAGTGCTACATTAAAGCTAGACCATGATTGGTGGGCCAGCGTGCACGAAACATCTGTTGTTTGTCTCGACTTGCTGCTGGCAGGACTGTGTCTGACCTGGGTGGTTGCAGGCAGGGCTTAGTACTGATTGGCTAGTGTTGGCTGCCTTGCAGCAGCCTGCACTTTAACTGGACAAGGCTTGCTAGGCTTTGATATTTATTCAGAATGACAGCAATCGTGGCTCGCGGTGGTTGTCAGAGTGTGCTGTGGATGGTGCTGGCACTGAAGGTGAGCATCTCAAAGTACAGTGGATGCAGACAATTTTTTTCCCAGCTTGCAGCTGTGTGTTACTGCAAGACCCTCATAGTGCTCCACATGTATACGCAAAGCATGGACTGTGTGTGCCTGTTTAGCACCAGAACTGCCCCTTCACCATATGAAGGCTTTGGTAGCACTAGTGCTGACTGACCCTTTGTCATTGGCAGTGCATGGGGTCACTCACAGCATGAAGAATGTTTGTATGTAGGTATACGTGATGTCTCACCGCTCCCCCTGCTTACCCAGGGCTATGCTGGCTCTGCTCTCCCTGGTGCACACTGTCCCCTTCCCTCTCACTAGGGAGCGTAACTAGAAATGTCAAACTGATAGTTATAGTGATGTCTCACCACCCCCCTGCTCACCCATGGATTTGCTGACTTTGCTCACCCTGGCACACACTAGTCATTACCCCCTCTATCTTACACTCTTGTCACACATTGTCTTTTATTTTTCTGCACCCTATTCAATTAGGTTGTCATTCTTAAAGACTGCTGTTCGCAGTGCTTCTACTTCTTAGCGATAGCTCACCACGTCGGACACCGTGCCCTCGTCTCCTCCCGTCTCTTATCCCTGTAGTGCCAATGCCTGGCTTTCACTGCTCCAAGCCGTCCTGGGTTACATTGCCATTCTCTATTTTATTTACTTATTTTTTATTTGCGAAGTTTTATATAGTGCTGGCTAGACCCGGAGGTATCGCAATGCTTTGCATAAGGATCAGAACGTTACAGGTTACATTGTTACATCAGTTGCAGGCTTCAAGTAATGACATAGGAGAAAACAAAAAAACATGAGATGCGGGGGAGGGAAGAAACACAACGGGCGATGAGGAAAACAATGTCAGATGTCCGGCTGGGTAGGTGTCGGCCGAGGGGGTGAACAAGGGCCAAAACTCCTCTATAGCTGCATGGGACAGATCCACCGGGCATGGCCAAGGTTGTTTATGCTCCAAGGTAAGAACACACAGTTATGGCATCCGCCCAGAGAGCATCGTCAACGTTCCATCAAAAGGCACCGGTTCTGGTGTTACTGGGAAGCGTTGTGCGCTACGTTCTCCAGCTGGCCCCCAGGGCAGAAATGGTCAGAGGAGAGGTGGAAGGGACAGATACCAGGGTCAGCCGATTGTAGGACAACCCATCGTTCTTCCCTTCAAACCTCATTGGAAGGGTTGAAGCTGAAGAGGGGTTGTGCCTAGAGACTTGGTCCTCGTCTGACTTTAGTTCTCTATAACCCCCCTTCGCGACATTGTAGATTTGTTCTGGGTGCCATTTTAGTGTCAGGCAAGCCTGGGCCTGGTTTTCCTGACGTCTTAATTTTGAGCCCACTCAGCGAGAACTATCTATGTCTCTCTGAGTGATTGAGAGGGCCGTCGCCTGGCTCTCGGGCTGGGTCCCCTGCTTTATTCTCTATGTGTGCACCTAATGGACTCTGCATGGTACGCAACGTTCCGCTTGCACTCACTTCCGTCCCGGCGGGATGGTCCCACACTATTGTCTGTTAGTCTTTGTGCAGGAGTGGAGGCTCTCACGTACCCAGCTCCTCACCCGGTTCAGGGAGCCTCTTTCGTTGGAATCCATCCCGGTCTAACCTCTTGCGCCTCAACCAGGCCGCTCCCGTTGCTTCGCGATCGGGCGCAATCAGTTCTTCTCTCTTCACTTCTGACTCACAATTTCATCTCTTCCCAAGCGCTAGCCGTCTACCAACACGGTTCCTCCGCAGAGATCAGCAGCCGTCAGTCACAACCGGACCTCAAAAGCCGAGCGGGTAACCAAAATTACACAATTTGGCAAAGTCTCCCCAGCAGGGTCTCTAAGGCTGCTGTTTCCAGTACTTGAACTTCTTGGCGCTAACTCACCACAGTGGGTAGTGTTGTTCCCTTGTCACCTCATGACTCTTATCCCTGTAGTGCCCATGCCTGCCTTTGCCTGTTCCATGCCCTCCTGGGTTGCATTTCCATTCTTAAATGCTGCTGTTTCCAGCACTGGTACTTCTTGGCACTAACTCTCCACGGTGTGAAAAGAACAATAAAGGGACAGAATGTAGAACAATGTCATACATTCACCCCAGTACTGAGATCTGGGCCTAAATCCATTGTTTTTTTGCTTCACATGCCAATCTAGTTTGCACCCAGCCAAATGCAAATCATTCTTGATTCTATGTGAGCAGTCCAGCCCGAACTGCCAGGCCGGACCCTTCCTGGACTGGAAAAAAGCATCCTAGGACCGGTTTCGGGGTTTCACCCCTCATCAGCCAGCATAGCTTGACTCCAATGTCAAGAAGAACACAGGACCCACGTCTGGGCATACCCGTTCCACTCGGGGTAACAAATGCAAAAAGAACAATTGATGGACAGAGAGCAGAACAACGTCATACATTCACCCAAGTACAGCGATCTAGGCCTTTGCTCCGGATGCCATTCCAGTTTGAACACAGCCATATGTAAATCAGTCTTGATCCTGTGCCCAATGGGAACAGTCTAGACCAAACTGCCAGGCCAGGTCCTCCCTGGACTGGAAACAAGCATCCTAGGATCGGTCCGGGGTTTCACCTGTCATCAGCCAGGATAGCTTGACTCAAGTGGCATGGAGAACACAGGACCCATGTCTGGGCATACCCGTCCCACTCGGGGTGACAAATGCAAAAAGAACAATTGATGGACAGAATGCAGAAAAATGTCATACATTCATCCAAGTACAGAGATCTAGGCCTTTGCTCCCCATGCCATTCCAGTTTGAACCCAGCCCTATGCAAATCAGTCTTGACCCTGAGCCTAATGGTAACAGTCCAGCCGGAACTGCCAGGCCATGTCCTCCCTGGACTGGAAATAAGCATATTGGGACAGTTTCAGGCTTTCACCCCTCAGCAGCTAAGATAGCTTGACTCCAGTGGCATGGAGAGCACGGGACCCACGTCTGGGTATACCCGTCCCACTCGGGGTGACAAATGCAAAAAGAACAATTGATGGACAGAATGCAGAATACTGTCACACATTCACCCCAGTATAGAGATCTGGGCCCAAATCCATCGTTTTCTTTTGCTCCCCATGCCATTCCAGTTTGGACCCAGCCATATGCAAATCAGTCTTGACCCTGTGCCCAATGGGAACAGTCCAGCCCAAACTGCCAGGTCAGGTCCTCCCTGGATTGGAAACAAGTATCCTAGGGCTGGTTTTGGGGTTTTACCCCTCATCAGCCATGATAGCTTGACTCAAGTGGCATGGTGAGCACAGGACCCACGTCTGGGCATACCCGTCCCACTCGCAGTGACAAATGCAAAAAGAACAATTGACAGACAGAATGCAGAACAATGTCATATATTCACACCAGTACAGAGATCTGGGCCTAAATCCATCGTTTTTTGATCCCCATGCCATTCCAGTTTGAATCCAGCCATATGGAAATCATTCTCGACCCTACACCCAATGGGAGCAGTCCAGCCCAAACTGCCAGGCCAGGTCCTCCCTGGACTGGAAACAAGCAGCCTAGGACAGGTTTCGGGGTTTCACCCCTCATCAGCCAGGATAGCTTGACTCCACTGTCAAGGAGAGCACGGTACCCACGTCTGGGCATACTCGTCCCACTCGGGGTGACAACTGCAAAAAGAACAATTAATGGACAGAATGCAGAACAATGTCATACATTCATCCAAGTATAGAGATCTGGGCCTTTGCTCCCCATGCCATTCCAGTTTGAACCCAGCCATATGCAAATCAGTCTTGACCCTGAGCCCAATGGGAAAAGTCCAGCCTGAAATGCCAGGCCAGGTCTTCCCTGAACTAGAAACAAGCAGCCTAGGACAGGTTTCGGGGTTTCACCCCTCATCAGCCATGATAGCTTGACTCAAGTGGCATGGAGAGCAGAGGACCCACGTCTGAGCATACCAGTCCCACTCGGGGTGACAAATGCAAAACGAACAATTGACGGACAGAATGCAGAACATTGTCATACATTCACCCCAGTTCAGAGATCTGGGCCTAAATCCATAGTTTTTTTGCTCCCCACGCCATTCCAGTTTGAACCCAGGCATATGTAAATCAGTCTTGACCCTGCGCCCAATAGGAACAGTCCAGCATGTATATTACCCCTGTATTGCCCAAGTGTCCATGTCTGCCTTTGACTGTACCGTGACTTTTTTGGTTTTATTGCTTTCTTAAAGTCTGCCGTTAGCAGCGCTTGTACTTCTTAGCGCTAACTCTCCACAATGGTCACTGTGCCTTGCGTCCTCCTGTGTCTTGGCCATGTTGTACACATGCCTGCCTTTGACTGTTCTGTGCCCTCTCGCCTCCCTTCGGTGTTGTCAAAGGTTACTGTGTTCAGTGGCAGGGCTTGATGCACCTGAAGTAGCCGGGGCCACCAGCAAGGCATGACTGCTCTTTAGGAAACATTTGTAGAAGACGCCCTGACATGTTGTCTCCATCTTAATGCAGATTCTAATGGGTGGCCGAGCACTGCTCCGTCCGCACGCAGAATTTAGCTGAATTCAAATGAGTTTTTTGGTAGCCCCATGAAATTTCACGGAGTGAAACTCCAAAAGCTCCACGAGGCCTAATTTTGATGCAAACCCTGATTTACAAACGTCTGTAAACCTGAGCTTGCAGCAAAAGCGTAGCTCTTCGTTACTTCCTCTGTGCATTTGTGCCACATTCTCCAGCACACACACAGAGAGGAACAAGCCTCTACAAATAGTTTTTGGTCAGGAAGGTAGCCTTTCCTGCACAACAACTCTTCCAACCACAACACAGGCACCCTTGGGTAGTGGTGTAAGGGTGCCTGCTTTGGAGTCAGGCTTCCACAAGTGCGCCATCACAAGAAGAGAGCATAAGTGCGTCATCACAAGAAGAGAGCATAAGTGCGTCATATCTTCGTAAAAATGGTGCAGTTCTGCTCTCTCCCTTTCACTCAACGAAGCACAGCAAGGTCGCTTGCTGAACTGAGCTGCGTTAAATTTTAGCACATCTAGACTGAACTTTTCCACCAGTGGTATCAGACAATTAATTTCCAATGGTCGTTTCTCGTTTCATTGAACGTGCTATGAGCCTGGTTAGTAATTAGGTCATAACAAAGTTTTATTACGCAGGTGCAATATTAGAAAATGTGCCTAACACACATGATGCAAATTTTGCATTTTTTTAATTCCAATTCGTGATCGCGCTGTTTTACAAAATTTGTAACCACCCAAGTGGTTAGAGTAGAAAATGCCTTATGGGAACTGTAAAACTCACGCCTGGCATGGCGAAGAGAAATTTCCGGTTTTTGTTGGTATCTCATGTGACTTCACACAATTTTGTGAAGAGAAGCATATTTCATACAAAATAATCCCAATTATACGCTCCTCTAGGAGTAACCATAATTACATCATTGTTGTGATACCTGTCGAGCAGAGCAGTATTCTAGGTGAAATGGCAACTTATAGCCGGCGGTATTTTTACATTAATATTCAGAAATATTGTGTAATTGTTTTATAGCGGATTGCAAAAATGTATATTGTCTCTGATGCAAATTAAGCATTATTGTACGGTCATGCTATGTTTGTCGATATAAAATGGCCTTAAGTGACGCTTACTGTAATGTTTAGTTTTGCTTTCGAGTTGACAAGTCTCCCAGAAGATTTCCTTATGAATATTAACTGCCGTGCATCTCATTACTCTGATTTATGTCTTTTCAATATATTTAGAGGGCAGCCAATAAGCAATTATATGCTCACAGTGAGGAGTTTCTCTTAGAGTAGCCGTGTTCAGAAGACAGCGGGAGAGGCCTGGTACGTTTTATTCAGTTTTAGGCTCAGATCTTCCCTCTTTTATGAATGAATGTCTTTTATTTACTGGGCAGAAATATTAGTTCCTAGAACCTTGTCAGCAAAGTCATCCCCAATGGGTTTTTGATTGTAAGACAGCATGGGATAAATATGACAATTACAGTCATGTAGCAGCTGAAATCTGCTGTATAAAAATATTCATGACTAACACCTTCCTCCAAGCAGAAAATAGTTTGGGAACCGGGAGAATTTAGGGGCATATTAACAAGTGCCCCGCTGGCCCCACATAGTGGTAGAAATATTATCGCAGGCTATCGCTGAAAATTATCGCCATGATAACGCTATATTAACAATACATAGCGCTAAGGCGATAATATTTCAGCGATAGCGGTGTTTACCATGGAACACCGCTGGTTTTCCAGCAATGTTCCATGGAAACCAGCGATAACATTGCTGATATGACACTGTGGTCGTATCAGCATAATCCGCCTACCATTATTAGTATGCGTTAGTCTGGAATTTCACAGACGTTAAATTCCAGCGTTAAGGCCGGGGTAGCGCGATTTTTTTTATCGCTGCACCTCCTTGTTAATATTGCGAAGCTGCCTTTGCGATATTTTCATGTGTTGTTTTCACAGCCACGCCTTCTTTGCATCTCATTAGCGATGCGAAGGCGAGGCTGTGACAAAACGGGCTCTACATCAAAGAAACACACACTAGCATGTCCTTGATAATATTGCGATATAATTATTGCCGCTTATCGCCCGAAAACAGACGCTAAAGCGGCAATAATTATATCGTCAGCCCTTGCTAATATGCCCCTTAATCTTTTCGCATGCTCCTCACACAGAAATTACAAGAATTGCTGACAGCCTACATGCCATCAGAGAAGAGATACATTACCCATAGGCAAGACCACTGGAATTATGCAATTCTGCGGCTTTTTTTGCATAATTGTGGATTTGACGCATTTGTTACATAATCCATCATCTGCTGCCTAATCTGTAGATATTAACAAAAACAATATTTAGTTTCTCTTCTGGTGAGCCTTTCTCCCATAGTTTACTGTATCCACTGTTCTTTCCTTTAGGCCAATTGTCAGTCACTTCTAGTCTGCTTTTCATATTTTCTCAAATTCTCATTCTTCTTATTTCTCCGGAACGTTCCTCTTACTTTGAATATTTGCAAGACGTATGGGGTTCTTTAGCCACACATATTAGCCTCTCTTTTCTTTCTATCTTAAAATGTCAGCTCTAGCCTCGAGCTCCACCATTCAAAGTCTTGAAGATGTCCTAAATCTCTGGAGGGATCGAAACGTGGTCGGCTCTGGTGCGGACACTTAAAAATATTTTGTATCATATATTAAAAGGCTGTGCCGATCTTGTATATGATATGAACTATGATCACTTTTATCACAAGATGCTGGTCCAGGCCCAAGTTATAAGCCTCTTGGACTATGGCAATGCCCTGCTCATGGCTGCAAATGATTCCCTATAGGTCAATAATAATAATCCACATATGTAAAGCGCGAACAATCACCCGTAAGGGGCTCTAGGCGCTGGGGGCCGTCGGGAAGATTAAGCAAGCTATTGCCCAGGGTCACATGGTGCTGGGCTAATCTGCCTCCGGCGCCGGGGATCAAACCGTGATCCCCAGATTCCAGAGTCAGTCGCCCTGGCCACGGCGCCACACCTCTTCCCTTGGTAGGTCAAACTCCAAGTGGTGCAAAAAACACCTGCACACCTGGTTAGTATTCTCCCAGCAGGCTCCCAATCGGCATCCACAATGAGAGCTTTACATTGGCTTCCGACTAGGAAGCGGATCATCTTTAAGATCTGCTGTCTCACCCACAAGGCTCTCATTGGTGGAACCCCTGCATATCTAAAAGACAAACTGAAGTACTACTGTCCTGCATGAACACTTGGATCTTGCAAAAAGATGCTCCTTAATCATTCCCTGCATTTGTACCTCTAGATGCTTCATCTCTGTTGCTGCTCTGATTTGCCAAATTAAAAAAAAACTCCTCAAGACCTGGCTGTTTTAGGCTGTAGCAGGGCTGCTAAGCTGGCGTAACACCGAGTGACACCTTCGAGTGTGATTTGTGCGCTGTATCAAGTGGGTATAACATAACACGTGTGTATCGTGTTTAAGAGAGCACCAAGCTAGGTTTATTCATTGGCACCCACTGTGCTGTAATACATTCCCTGTTTTGCATTTTATTATTAAATTCCATTTGGATGTGTTGGCAAATGTTCTTTATTGGCGTATTAGGGATCACTGTTTTTGTACTATCCACCTGCACTGTTCATGGTCTGACCTTATGCCCTGTGATTGGGTTCAGTGTTACACAAACATTGCAGTACCCTTGACTTTGGTAAAACAGTATATAAGGGTAGCTTTAAACATAGGGGCTCTAATGTGAAAGAGAACTAAAACTTTTCATATGTGGCAGAGGCATGAGGTGCAAACCCAGCGTAGTCAACCACCTGCAAATATCAGATGCCACTTCGGTCTCCACGGCAACTAATCTGGTTGCCAACACGATTACACCCCAGTCTAAATTCTTCCACCACAGTCCCTGTCAGAAATGCCACATCTAGCTCTCAAAATCGATGTTCAGCATGCCAGTGGAACCGCATTCCATGGTGATTACGGTAGTAGCAGTCTGCTCAGGCCCAGCATGCTAAGCACAGATAGGCACAGGGAAGCTGGGCCGTAAACATACACACAAGAACAGGCCACACCAGATTACCCTGACGGTATCCGTCAGACGTCATGCTTCATTCCTTCATGTCAGCTGTCGAGCGTGCTAACGTGGACGTGAAAGTGTGGCGTAGCTAATCTCTCCAGCGTTTCTCAGCTGTGTTCTTGCATTTAAAAAAGTAGCAATGTTGCCCAGGTTCCGTTAACATCCTCAAATTTTTAACTGAGGAAGGGAGCGTTGCCTCTAAGGGCTCACTATACATATAAATTCATGTTTTCCTCATGGACTCTGTTGTCATAAAAGCAATTATTTCACAGACAATGGGACATATTCTCATGGACCTATCGCCGAGAAAGCGGT
This sequence comes from Triturus cristatus, assembly GCF_964204655.1. Taxonomy (NCBI): domain Eukaryota; kingdom Metazoa; phylum Chordata; class Amphibia; order Caudata; family Salamandridae; genus Triturus; species Triturus cristatus. The sequence continues at coordinate 258,776,238 of NC_140586.1, forward strand.
ACTTTATCGCTGCCGAAGTGGCGATAAATTAATCACACTATTCACAAGCTGGTGCTAACAGCCGATATCACCAGTTTTCCGGCGATAGCAGCCGCAAAAAACATCACCACAGATGACAACTATCACTAATGAGAAGCCGCGACAACACCACTTCGCAACATTCTCAACGACCAGCCAGATCAGAGATAAGTTCACAAAATATGCGATAAGGTGCGTTAGAAGCAGGGATTTAACACCTGCTCTGACCTGGTGTTACTGTGGAAATTTTCCATAAATATGTAGCTCTGGGACAAAAGAACAGGTTAGAAAAAATGCAGAAAAATAGGTTTTACTATAGGCTTATATATGATTCATAAGGTGAAATACATCAAACTATAAAAGACATGAATGAGAAAACCTAGGGAAAGGAACGACACCCTGCACCATAGAGGGAGCTCAGCCCAGAGCCACATCTGAAGAACAACAGCTGCCATGGAGCTACTCATCATGCAGCTCGGAGCCACAAGAGGGCCACAACACCCACCACCACCACCCCCAGGCCCTCCAACCCCCCCCCCCCCCGGATCCCCCTGCCCCTCCCAGACCACCAAAGAGGCAGTGCGGACAAAGACAGCGGACCTTCAGAAAACGCACCAGCCTCACAGACTTAACACCAGAGGATGCCATTGCCCACTACAGGCTCAAATGGACAACCATCCTACGCATCCTGATCATCCTTGCACACAGGCTGATGGTATCAACACAGCGGACAACCAACATCCCTCCGCAGACAAAGCTGGTGGCTGTGCTGCACATGTTGGCCTCTGGGACCTTCCAACCAACAACTGCCAGAGTCGGCCACAACACCCACCGCCACCACCCCCAGGCCCTCCAACCCCCCCCCCCGGATCCTCCCACCCCTCCCCGACCACCAAAGAGGCAGTGCAGACAAAGACAGCAGACCTTCAGAAAATGCACCAGCCTCACAGACTTAACACCAGAGGATGTCATTGCCCACTACAGGCTCAAAAGGACAACCATCCTACGCATCCTGACCATCATTGCACACAGGCTGATGGTATCAACACAGCAGACAACCAACATCCCTCCACAGACAAAGCTGCTGGCTGTGCTGCACATGTTGGCCTCTGGGACCTTCCAACCAACAACTGCCAGAGTCGGAGGAGTCTCACAGCCAGCGCTATTCAAGTTCCTCACACCTGTCTTGGATGCCATCATCAGCTTGGTACCCCAGTACCTTCACTTCCCACACACTGCGCAGGAACAGCTGGAAACCAAGCAAGGCTTCTACGCCATAGCTGACTTCTCGCACGTTTTTAGGGCAATAGACTGCACACATGTACTCCTCGTGCCCCCTGCCGCCACTGCACACAATTACCGTGAACAGGAAGCACACGCATTCCATCAATGTGCAGGCAATAGTGGACCACCGTGGACTCTTTCCCAATGTCGTCGCCAACTACCCAGGAAGCGTGCATGATTCCTTCATCTTCTGACAGTCCATCATCAACCAGCACTTTGAGGCTGGCACCTATGGGAATGCAGTGCTCGTTGGTAAGTACCAAATGAACACACCACACACTTCAACTCCACAATCATGCAACTCACAACTCTGGGAATGCACATGTTACAAACCCACAAAGAACATGCCAAACAACATGCCCACCTACCAGACACGACAGCAGAACTTACTGTGGTGACCTGGGCAAGCCATGTACACGAGCCATCAACGGCATGGCACCTCAGCCACACAATAGCAGAATGTGGGGAGAGGTGGGAACCATGCATGTGCGAAGGAGGCAAGTGACCCATGAATGAGAGTGTACACAATGCCAAGTGTGGCATGGATGCGCTGGCCAGACTGTAGTATGCAGACCACACACATGCCCATGTCAACACATACTGCTGGTGTTTGAAGTGTAGTGGACAGTGGATGCAACTATGTTACCCCAGGCAGTGGGAAAGAGCGCGGAAAGTAGCTCATTACGCCCCCCTGTAAGCGTGAGTGGGCTGGCCCGGCATACACCATGCCAGCGTAGGGGTGTGAATAAAAAGCCCATAGCTCTGGGCGTGGTTCTCTTCCGAAATGGCCAACGTGCCTGCCAGGGCGGCGCCTCCCAACACGCCACAAGGTCTGCACCGTGAGCGGCGGTGCCTGCGACCATGTGCGTCTGCTGCTCCCCAGGCCGCAGGTCCCCAGAGCCGTCTTGGCCACGCCTGCACAACCAGGCCACACACTTACCTACCGACACCGGCGTGTGTCGAAGAGGGCCCACCATGTGCCTGTGCAGGCGCCAAGCCCGAGGCCTGTGACCTTGGCAGCCTCCTCAGACCATCGCTGTCCTCCCTGAGACAGGCCTGCAGCACTCCTTTTTCGTTGACGGCCTACAGAGCGGTCAAGTAGGTGACATATTTGGTATCGAGTGTTGATTATACAAAGGCCGAGTACATATATTAATGCAGAGTTTAAATCAGTATACTCCCTTCGATGTGGTGCCACCAACTCTGTGCATAGCATTCCAACCACATGTGTCTGTGGGCCCTTGCTGACTACTGCCTTCGGCCTACACTGCAGTCGAGTAGGTCACACTTTTGGAACTGAGTCTTGATTTCTGTATGGCAGAGTTCATATCATTGTACGCAAGGAGAGGAGTAAGAGGAAGATGTGAATCAGTCCGCAGGAAAAAAGGATTATCGTTACGGAGGTGATCGAACACTACCAACAAATGCTCTGGTTCCACTAACTCTGTGCATCGCATGCCAACGACACGTGGCTGTGGGCCCATGCTGACCGCTGCCTCCGGCCTAAACTGCGGTCCTGTAGGTCACACATTTGGAACTGAGTCTTGATTTGTTCATTGCGGAGTTTACATCATTGTACAGGCATCATCGCAGATGGCATTCCCTTTCAGCTCTGGTGCCACTGACTCTGTGCCCCGAAAGTCATGGACACTCTCTGGTTGGACTTTGGTGGCATCTGAGTATATGGCCTGGGGGTTGTTTTCATCATCATGTAGCTGATACTGACTTGGTGTTAAGAATGAGTCTGTAGTCTTCATCTCCTCCATATTGCCTGTTTCTGCTTGGTACTGCCCTCTGCATCATGCCCTGGAAGAACAGCTTCCACTGTCCTCCGAAACACTCCGCGACATTCACCTTGGACATCGACGAGGACCCGCTCAGCTCTCGTGGCCTGACCTCAGTGCACCACAAGTCACCGTCCCTTGCGGGTGTGCTTGTGCCGGCCGCACTACATCCGGGTCCACTAACTCTGTGCAGCTCAAATCATGGACCCTGTCTGATTGAATATTGGATGGCCTCTGGGTCGATGGCCTGGGGGTCCTCTTACGCCATGTGTCTGTGGGCCTGCGCTGACCGCTGCCACCGGCCTCCACTGCGGTCCACCAGGGTTCACACATCAAATCGAGTCCTGACCTGCCCGGACGACGCATCACCGCAGGAGGCACACGCCACCACCGCCAGGACCACCTCCAACCAACAACTGCCAGAGTCGAAAGAGTCTTACAGCCAGAGTATCAGAGTTGCTCACACCTGTCGTGGATGCCATCATCAGCTTGATACCCTACTCAGCTCTTCAGGTGCCACTGATTCAGTGCACCACAACTCATGGGCCCTTTCTGATTGAGTATTGTTCTGTGGACAGCTTACGCAGAAAGGTCACCTCAGGCAGTGGGGAAGACCTGGGACGATGATGGGGAAGATGAGGCAGGTGTAACACACCCCACTGCATATGCAGCAGGAATATCCTGAAGGGTCACAACCCTAGACAATCACTTAACATGAGCACGCTCAGCTCTGGTACCCCAACATCAATGCACTTTGACTCACGGACCCTACTGATTGCATATTGGGTGACCTCTGTTCTTGCTCCAGCTACCACCATGATGCTTCACAGTTGTTTGTGTTATGTTGGTGTTTTCGGTTCCTGCTTAACTTGTAATCACTGTTCAAGTTGTTGCCAGCAACAACCACTCCATGAGGGCTGACTTACACTCACCCCACACCCATCCAGCACAGGCGTCACTGTACATGTCACCCTCACAATAAAAGGGGCCGGGCGCATGTGCCCGTAGACAGTTCCGCAAAGTATCTAAGTCTGTCTGTGTGGTCATTATGTATGCATGAGGGACACCGGGGCTCTGGGCGTGGTTAAGTTATGGCCTTGCCAAGGCAGTAACTAATGCGTGTGTCTCTGTTGTAGTGTTGGCACCACCTGTCATGCAATGGACAATGTTGCAATGCATCATGCCCCGGGAGTGCGGGCTTGGCCGAAGAGGTAAATGAGGGAGCGCAAGCCCGCTCCGGGAACGGGATCATACATGCCAACTGTTGTGTGTGTCACCATTACCGCAGCATAAGCCAAAGGTCTACCCTCAAGCGCATCACGAGTTCAGCCAGCCATGAACTCTACATCTGTGTCCGCTCTGTCCTTACAATAGGCCTACACACACGTGGCCACCCACCTTCAACGCACAACATCACAGTGTCGTAGTCAGGCTTGTGGACGTGCGCAGACAGGCATGACAATGTTGTGCCAGAGGAGTGCAAGTGATGCAACCGAGCTGCGCACAATTGTAAATAGGCTCGGGGAGGGAGGAGCAGCAGTGAGGCTACGTAATACACATTGATGCCACTCATTTGCTACAAGCAGTACATGTCAAACAGGAATCACTAAGACACACATATCACACACCAATGAACCAGTGAGCCTGCCAGCACATCATGCTGAGCCAACTATTGACTCATGTCTCTCTGCACTGTCACAGGTGACCAAGGATATGCACTCTGCCCTTGGATGATGACACCCCTCCGAGCCCCGAACACACAGGCCCAGAGGCAGTACAATGCAGCCCACAAACGCACCAGGGGCATCGTGGAATTCACATTTGGCGCATTGAAGTCACGTTTCAGGTGCCTGGACATCACAGGTGGAAGGCTCCTGTACAGCCCAGACATCGTGTGCAAGATGATCGTTACATTTTGTGTGTTGCGCAACATATGTGTACGCACCAATGCCCCATGGCTACAAGTGCCAGATGCACCAAAGGATGATGAGGAAGATGAGGCATGTGGACCACACCCCACTTTAGCTGCAGCAGGAATAGCCCGTAGGAACACCATCATTGGCAATTTCTTCACATGAGCACGTCACATTGTCACAGTCCTTAGCAGACATGGGACAGTACAAAATGAGCACAGGCACAGCATGGCCAAATAAATTCTCTCAAACACACATTCCCTGAGTGCATGTCACTCCTGTGTACAGGCACATCACTCTGACAAGTGTAAGTGCAACATGTAGTGCTAACAATCTAGAAAAATTGGAATAGGTTTTGGGTGTGTCACCTCTGTACAGAGAGGTTGTTTGGGGTGTCACATATACGAAATGCCATTTCTGTGTATCAGGGATAGTACGGAATCCCACACATCAGCATCTCACATGTGTCCCACCTAATTGCATATGGGCTGTCATTTGTGACCTACAATTGACAACAGGGCTTCTTTTGGGGTCAGATATGTACCATCATGATGCAGGGATGCACCCTGTGATTCAAGTCCCACAACATGAGCAACATGGACATAAGGGGGAATCACTGCCCCTACATTCGTACATGCGTTCATACTTGATTAATCATGTAAATGACACATCTGTGTGTATTGGAAGGTGTTATTCACGTACAGTGGAGTGTTGAAACTGTCTTAGTACTGGACCATGCAGACAACACTTTACAATGTTGCCCCGTGGATGGCCAGTCAGAGTCCTATAGGGATTGACAAGTCACTGGGAAGGGAAAGAGCCCAGTCCGCAGGCTGATTGCTGTGTCATTGTTTTGGAAACGATATGTGGCAGTCCCTGTCGATGTGCAAGGTTAGTGTGGCTGGGTGTGTTGGGGAACAGTGGAAGGTGTTATTCCAGGGCATGATGTAGAGTGCAGAGCCAAGCAGTGAGAAGCCATTTGACGGAGATGAATGCTACTGCTTCCTACTCACCACTAAGGCAGATTCATCCTCATCTTCAGCCTCTGACGTTTCATGTGCCTCACATGTGGGTGTTGGTGTATGGTCTGCAGCACTGTGTGACACTAACACATCAGGGGCCGGAGATGTGGATGTAGAAGTAGCAGCAGCATTCATCTGCGGAATGTCTTGTGGCATCACTCCCACGATGAGCATCTGCAGGGCATGGAAGACCCCATCTACAGCTTTCTCGTGTGCAGCCATGGTAGCCTTTATTTACGCCTGCATCCGCTCCATATTCTCCATGACCCTCCTCATGCTTCCCAAATCACGGATGACATCGCTGTAGCCACTCTGACTGGGAAAGTTGTTGTCGTCTCCTCGTCATGACTCCAGCGACGCTAGCCATGGATTGTTGGAGGGCATGGATGGGGCGGGCTGTGGGTGACCGTTAGGGAGTGTAAGTGGTCCCTGTAGCATCCAGTTTTGCTGCCATGAGTTGGAACCCCAGCAGCACCTGTTCAGCCAGCCCCCTCTGGCAGTCTAACACACGGCGTTGGAACGCCGTGTGTTCTTCGATGAGGTGCTGGGAGCCAGACGTGGTGGTGGGTGCTTCCTGATGTGTGGTCAGTGCAGGGGGTTGGCTCACCTTGATGGTGCTGGGCTGACCTGCTACTGGAGTTGGGATGCAGAGGGTGTCCATGAACTGTTGGAGTTCGTCCTAGTCGATGTCCTGGTGGTTGTCTCCATCATCACTGACGTGTTGTAAGGTCTGCTCTGCAGGAGGTGTTGATTGTCCCTCTGCAATGTAAAGGGGAGATGCAGTTTCACAGTGTGTTCCGTGTATGTTGACGCATTGGCGAAGTTTACATACATACAGACTGCATGACAATGTACATTGTGAATGTTTGTGGTGAGTTGCCTATTTGATGCGGGACAGTGGACATTTGTACGCCATCAGGGATGTGAGGTTGTACTCGTACTTTCCTGCTATGCCAGGAGTGATTAGCCATTTTGTAAACCCATGCTGCACCAGTTGTGTCCTGTGTATTGTTGTGAAAGTGTTGCAGTTTGTACCACATTGTTGTCAATGTTGAGGTGCTCTTATTCTTATGTGTGTGTGCAGCATTGTGGGTGAGTCACCCCTGCAGCTCTTATTTTGTGGCCCCTTATACCTTTCAGGCGGTGTGCCTTTGCCTTCTATGCTTTTACAGTGCTGAGATGTACCGGACTTGGTTGTTTAGGGCTCTTGGTCGAGTTGTGACTCTTGGGCAGATGTGTTGTTGACTTCAGGGGTTGTTTGTGCACGTGGATGTGTCAGAGTGTGACCTGCTCCTTTACGGATGTGGTCCACACTCAGCCACCTCAGTATTGTGGCGTGCACAATGTCATGATGATTAGCCTGCAGCCATGCTGATCGTCATGTAGTGTCACTTGCATTGTCAGTGTGGCTCACAAATAGGCATCTTCGCTGGGTTTCGCATGTGTGCATGTGTTGGTGATGAGATTGGTGATGTGTGGTATGGGACCCCTTGGGGACACGGGGTACAGTGGCCTACTTGGGTGTTTGTGTGTGTGCTGCGGTGTGCCACAGGGTCAGGGACCCGATCCAGGGTCATTGTGGGTGTGCAGTGTGCTCTACTTACTTGTTCCAGTGTGCCATTGTGCCCATATCCCCCCGTCCCCCCAATCCCTGATCAGTGCTCACCCTGTTGATGTTGTGTTGGGTCAAGTTGAGCAGTGTCCGGATCCCCAACTCCTGGCGCCGTGTCCCGACTGATGGCTGTGGCCACTATTTTCTCCATGTCATTCAGCTCCTGGTGTGCCGCTGGACCCCACCTCCAATGAGCGCTGCTGCTTTCATGATGGCATCGAGTTTCTTCTTGGTTTTGGCCTTCACATCATTCCAGCACCTCTTGACCTCTTCCATTGTCCTCCTCAACGCTGCAACTGCATTCACATGGTCCAAGATAGTCTGCCCTATTTGCGTCTTTGTTGCCAATGACACGTTTGAGGTGCCAAACAGTTGTTGGTAGTGTTCTATCACCTCCGTGACGATGATCCTGTTTTCCTGCGGACTGAACTGCATCTTCCTCTGCCTCTTCTCCTTGGCCTTTCCCGAGCCCGAGGTTCCTTGCTGGTGGTCTGTGGGGCTTGTGGGGTTCGCGTTCCTCTGCTCTCGGTCCGGGTGCATCCATGGTGCTACGCAGTTTATTTTCTTTTGCCTTTTTTTTTTTTTCTTTTATAGTGCATTTTCCCACATGACGCGTGGGAATTGCAGGCCTATCACTGGTTATCGCTGATTTTTGTAACACGATTGGCCACATCGTGAATTTTTTCGCGTTCGTGTATCACGAGTTTTCAGTGTCGCGTTCGTTTTAACCTCTTCAGTGCCCATGACGAGATAGTCTCGTCATGGAGCACGGTTGCGCTGTGCCCATGACGAGACTATCTCGTCATGAACCCCCACCCACTAGTGCAACGCCCGGCACAGGAGGGGGAAAGGGCGTGGCACTGAAGGGGTTAATGCGGTCATTTGGTGCGTTATCATGAGACTATCGCATGGTGCTGCATTTCTTTTTATAAGGTCCTACAAATTGACTCCTATAAAGTCATATATAATATCTAATTCCCTTTTCTGAGGGTTGTATTTTTTTGTGGGGAAAATGATTTCCCGTGGCAAATTTTTTTTTTAACTTATCTGGAAACGGCAGAATAAAAGAGGCTCACCTTTTATTGAATGAGTGGCTACATGTATGTTTGTTTTCTTCTGAGTGTACCATTGTCCTTGCATTACAGAAACATTCAGTCTAGGATATGCGAAATTAGGGTTAATAAATGTAACTTTTTCTATCCCATAATTTAAATAAACCTCCCTCATAGTTTCATCCACGATTCTTGCTTAATTCAAGTGGCTCTCAGTTCTTAGAGTTTAAGCATCTATTGTATACAAATAAAAACAAGTCATTCTTATATGGAGTATCGTCCTTCTAATTTCTATCAGTGCTGCATCTGAAAATTATTATTGTAGAGTAAAATACGAAAGGGGAAATTATCTTGGATGGCCCATATTTACATTTAGGGGTCTTTTCTCACCCTTCGCCTTGTCTTGGATGCCACAGATTTTAGAGGCAGGACGGTAAAGGCTTCCATGGAGGGCTCGCGATTTAATACTCAACTTTCTGGATTGTAGCCTAGGAAACATTCTTAAACTGGTGGCCCCTCGATGTCCTCCCATTTAAGGTCTCCCTCTCCCCTGGGACTCCTAAATGTGACATTGGCAGCCTTCTCATTTCACTAAGATTTACGAAAATAACAATAACGGAGTCTGGGGGGGTCTTTTTTAATGGCCTCTCAGCTAACTATTGTCTTCCATTTTTCTTACGTGAGACATTCACCCACCCCGAGCACTTTAGCATGTCAAAAAAGGGGAATTACTTTCAGATTTGGAGACACGAAATTTTAAGGTGTTCTCACCCAAAATGTATCCGAATCTCTAACGAGTGTCACCTGGGATTCCAGCCATTGGCTGCCTAACTGGAGCACGACATAAAGTGGCAGAACCTCCTGACAGACATAAAGAAAATCGTTGGGCCAATCAGGGAGTCACGAATGGTGGCACTACGTGGTCTCATGTCACATCCCCAGCAGACAGTCCTGGTATTGTTCTCTATAGCCAGCACGCGTCGTTAATTTAAGAACCTCATTCAGTACATTAGCAGGTCCTGTAGTTTTATTGCAGTACTTATGATAGGCCAGAAGGCCATCTTGTACAACCGCAGAATAAAGGCACCAGTGGGAAATTAAAAGCCTTTTCTCAAAGCACTAATTAATTCCGTCAATGGAATCTTGACTAATGTTCAAGGCTCATTTGTGTGGTTGCCTCTCCCATTGGTTAATGGGCCTATGTGCCGGTTGAGGTTACAGTCGAATGAGAGACAATTACTTAATAAAAAATCATCTTGTCAGACTCAAACTGCCCGCATTTCCGGTTCAAACCTCTCCAGGTTGTCATACACGTTAATGCCTTTTAGCCGTGCACCACTGTCCTCTGAAGAAGACGTCACCACCAGTGCATCCTATTTTCAATTACTTCAAATAAAATAGGGCCCAGAAAATTGTTCGTTATAATATTGATACCACAAGAAATTCGTGCTGTATACATTTCACAGAATTGTGTTGTCAGAATTGTTTTAGCAATTTTCACCCATGTTGGAACACAAAACGCATCTTGCCTGGCTTTTGTGCGTGAGATATTCCCTTCCGTTCAATTTTCCCACGAGATACTGGCAAATATGTTTAACTAACTATGCAAATTTTACACGATTTGATCAAAATCACGTACATTTCTCAATATATTTTTCATTTTGCCCACCACTGAATAAAAGCCATCACAGTCTACAGAGTTTGAAATATTAGAATGGAGAAGCACAATATTTTCCTTTTTGTTTTCAATTCTTTGTAGAACATACATATATATATATATCTCCCCGCTCGAAAGCACCAACGAGGTGCACTCACAGGCGGGTGCTTCTCAGTACGGGGGTGCTCCCGCATACCAATTACAGCTTCAACTCTCCTCCTCACTCCCAACTTACTTGAGAAAGAAAGCACTCACGGAGGACCGTTTCCGTAAATTTATTCAACGGAAACTTTGCACGTATACAAAAACAGACGCGTTTCGGTAACAACCTAAAGTCGTTACCGAAACGCGTCTGTTTTTGTATACGTGCAAAGTTTCCGTTGAATAAATATACGGAAACGGTCCCCCGTGAGTGCTTTCTTTCTCAAGTAAGTTGGGAGTGAGGAGGAGAGTTGAAGCTGTAATATATATATATATATATATATATATATATATATATATATATATATATATATATATATATATTCATTAATGCATTGGCGGTCCTTGGACCATATGCAGCTCTAGTACCTCTTAGAGCACAACTTAGAATATGTATATCGTTGCGCGCGCTGCATCGCATTTTGCGATGCAGCGCGCGCAAAGGAATTCGTTTTATTTATTTAAATGTGTACTTACCTCTGTTCATCCATATTCCGGTGTTTACATTTCCCCTCCCCCGCCCCGACTCTCTGCCCCACCGAACTCCCTCCACGGACCGCTACTGCAAGCTGTGTCAGCAAAGCTGACATTTCAATATAATAGTGGAACTGAATCCTGGGAAGTGACTCGTCAATAGGGAATGTGGATGCTGCAAGAGTCCATTCTATATCCCTTTCTATTTAATCTTTAATTATGTCACCTTGGCTGTCGTCAGCAGGAATACAATCTTGTATCTTATCTATGCACCAAAGACACATTGATCGTTTTCAACATTCAAGAACCAAATAAGAAGGATATCTCATGCCTCTCACAGAAATCATAGGCAGCAAAATGGCAGGCGAGTGCACACTTTTTCAAGCTTTATCCATCAACATCTGAGATCATGTTGATAGCAATATTAAAATTGCAGGCTCTAGCATAACCCAGTGGGGTCTACCCTGAATCTTCACAGGTATGGGAAACCTTAGGACTTTGCTTGATTCTGCTCCATCCCCCAACTAGTAGGTTACAGTGGCATCCAAATTCAGATTTAAAATCTCAGATTTCTTGTTGGTATTTTTCTTACTCATATTCCCTAGAAAACATGTTTGGCATCTAGTTCTTTGTTCTCTGGACTCTAGCAATTCTGTCTGTCTCAGCCTACCAAATGAAAACTTTAAGGGCAGTGTTAGAAATTGGGATTTCTGGTTGGCTAGGGCTTGCCCCTATGCCAGGCAGAAACCACCACTCTAGTCAGGGCAAGGGAGTTACACACTGAAGATAACCCCTGCTCACCCCCTTGGTAGCTTGGCATGAGCAGTCAGGCTTTTCCCAGAGGCAATTTGTAAAGAGTTTGCGCAACACACACACACAGCAGCAACACACTACGCAAACTACAAAAGAATCTCCACACAAGGTTATATAAAACATAGCCTTTGTATTATCATAAACACATTAGATCATAACCACACATATACACTGTGCCAACTGGCACCAGGTAGTAATTTACAGGGGATTATATACATGAGCGGGCCAATCGGGCCATGGTCAGTACCTTTAGAAAGCACAGTAGCAAATGTAAAACAACCAGTAACTACTGGCAAAATACTGTACTGAGCATTAGCACTAGAAACATAAACGCATTATGTCTGCATCACTTGAGGCATAGAACACATTATGCATAAATCACAATTAGGAGTGCACCATAGTAACACTCCCCAGGTGCATACATCACCCTCAGCATAAACAAATTATGCATAAACATCATAAGCATAAATCACATTTAGGAGTGCACCACAGTAACACTCCCCAGGTGCATACATCACCTTTAGCCTAACCACATTATGCGCAGTCTCTGGGCCTTGCACCCTACCAGGACACAAAAATGACCTCAGGGCGACTGGCTTTCCTTGGGACCCAAATGCCCTCTGTCCAAAATGTTAGGGCTCTAAACGTAGGGCCTTTCACTGGCCCTCTGGCTGCCTTGCAGCAAAAGCAATGTATGTCATCTACTGGGGAGCCGAGGGGTGCATCTTCCTTTTCATCACCAAAAGAAATGGCCCCATGTTGCAGCTGCCCGTGCTCTCGCGGTGCAGCTGAGGAAATCAGCCTGGGCACCACTGTGCCCTTGAAGCCCCACTCCGGGACTCGGTAAAATCAAACTGCTCCACAACTCCAGCTTCAGCCCCACTCACCGGGGCATCTCACAGGAGGAACAATTGTAGCAACAGCAGGCACCAACAGTGCCCTGTGGCCCCCACTCACTGGGGCTCTTCTGTGACTCCTCCGGTCTCCTTACTTGGTCGTCGATCCTCGGGGACTCGCCCCTCTGTCCAAGAGACTGGGGGAGGCGGGAATGGAGCTTGCAAGGCTCCAACTCCTCTTGCCATGCTCAGGGCTCTCCTGCTCACTAAGGGAGCCCCGCCTTGGGTCAGGCACTGGATTGCCTGACTTCCACTCCTCCAGCCGGCCCCCAAACAGGCCGCAATCACCGGACTTGTTCCTTTTGGGGCCCTGGTTGCCCAAGAACGCGGGGTAGGCTCCCGCCGGCAGGTCGGTTTCCGCTGGACACCAGAAGGCGAGATGGACTCCCGCGTGAAGGTCGGTGCCTTTCTCCACCGGCCCCGCCCACAACCAGGCAGCTTGCCTGGCTTCCTCTTTGGCCGCGCTTCTCTTCTCCGGCTCAAAGTTCGGGGTGGGCACCCGCCTTTAAATAAACACAAATGCAGGGTGGCCTCCCACTTCACCAAGCATTGGCAGTGTGGAGTGGGCTCCCGCTCTGTCGCAGAAGTACCCACAATGCGTGGTAGGCTCCTGCTTCGCTCCCCAGCAGCACGAAGGAGTCCCCACGCCGGGATTCCCTCTGCGTACCTTGCAGCACAGTGCTACAGGACACCAGCGCTCCTCTCGTCTTGGAGCAGCTGGGAAGCAGATGCAGCGCTTACGAGGTGCTAGGACCCCCAAGTTCTAGGGCAAAAGGCTGGGCCCAGGCATGCCAGCTCACAGGGCCCTCCAGCAGGGAGGCAGTCCCCCCTGGTGGTTCCCCCTGGGGCCCAGCAGCAGCAAGTATCCCCAAGTAGCACAAGGAAGCAGACTTTCATGGGGTCACAGCCCCAGTACTTATATTCATTTTCCCTTTGTTCTGCCCTGGCACAGGTCTTGAAGAACCAGCCTCAACTGGTTCTGGGGGGTGTTATAGCACTCTGTTTACCAGGCTTCCACCCTCCTTTGTCAGATGGGGCTCGGTCCTTAGGCACACCACAGGGGGCGGAGCCAGCATTCACCTAGGCAGGCACAGACCTATTCAGGGTCAGGGGACTACTCCTCCCACTACTCCAAATGCAGATCTCCTATTCAGCCTAGTGCTGACTCACCCTGCCCTCCCTGGAGCCACACACCTCACCAGCCCCTGTCACTCCAGAGCCAGACATGCAATACACATCAGGCAGGCAGACACATACCACACAGAAATACCAACTTCTAAAAGTGGCATTTCTAAAATAGTGATAATAAATCTGCGCACACCATTGTGCAGCATTTATTATTACTATTCCAAACATACCAAACTTGACCACGTTGCTCCTCTCATATCAGGAATTACCACTGAAACACTTATCAGGGAATCCCCAATGCATTCCTATGAGAGGGCAGCCTCACAGCAGAGAGAAACCAAAATGGCTGTTTGTCACTACCAGGACATGTCACGCACTTAAGGTACATGTCCTACCTTTTACCTACAATGCACCCTGCCCATAGGGCTAGCTAGTGCCTACCTTAGGGGTGACTGACATGCAGTAAAAGGGGGGTCACAGACATGACACACACTTTAGGTGTCACGTCACAGCGGCAGTAACACTGCACGCACAGGCCCTGCAATGGCAGAGGCCTTAGATAGGTTTGAAAGGCTACTTTGGTGGGTGGCGCAATCAGCGCTGGAAGCCCATCAGTAGCATTTAATTTACTGGCCCTGGGTATCTGAGATACCACTTTACAAGGGACTGACAGGTAAATGAAATACGCCAAACAGGTGTAGGCCAATCTTACCATGTTTACCACAGAGAGCACACGCAGTTTACACTGGACAGCAGTGCTAAAGTGCCCAGAGTCCTAAAACCACCAACACCATGTCAGAAAAAGGCTAGGGGAAAGGCAAAAAGTTTGGGGATGACCCTGCAAAAAGGGCCAAATCCAACCGGCAGCATCATAAGTTGGGTGTAAACCAGCCCCTTGACTCCAGAGGGGGAAATTAGCAGAGGAATATTTTCTGAACCATGGTAAATGAAGAATAACTATCAGGCTGGGCAATACTATATCCTATTATCCTGGGCATGCTTATTCACAAGAAGACTGAGGCTCTTTGCAGCCACAGACTCCTGGTGAGAACAATGCTTCCAAAGAGCTGCCGCGGACCGTAACAGTAACTCTTGTTACCAGCCCACGTCTAATTAAAGGCCAAATCATAATGAAGCGCTCAATAGATTACAATATGTCCTGAATGAGGCAGTAATGACAATTTTTGATTAAAAGACGTTTGACAATCCCTCCACTTCATCAGCTTCATCGACTTTCTATCCACAAAAGAAGCTTGTTCAAATATGCAGGGTTGTAGTCACCTTTCTTATGAGGCTGCTGCCTTATTCTTGAGAAGGGGATTTCTTACATAGGACTGAATATATTTCTTTCAGCTTCCAAATGCTTACAGGCCATTAAAAGATTCAAACACTCTTGGTGGAGAGGCAGATCTTTCAGGGGTAGGTGCGCCCTGCTGTGGCTTGCAAAGCTTCACCAATTGAGAAGAAAAAACTCATGCTCAGAAAAAACGGCTAAGAATACGACAGTTTCACTCTTAACAATGTCAATCAGTTGTCATCTTCCTTTGTTAGGTGAATCTGGCCTGCTCATCCATTGTCTTACAGAGTGCCAAGAAACCGTTTGGGCAGAATGTTAGCACTTTTCAAGATCCCATAGAAATAGCTACCTATATAGGCAGGCATATGGGCTGTTGGACAGGCAGACAAATAGATGGATGAATGGATGGATGGATGCATGGATGGACGGAAGGACGAGTACATCTCACAGTCGTGAAAGTTGCTGGTAAGTGAACTGTTCCTTATTTTAATGCTGCTGACTTGGTAAATTCTTTGCTTTTTGGCCACTTGCACGGCAGTAGGGCTTTTCCCATATTGTACTAACAACATTTTGGCAAACTTTTGACATTAACACATTCAAAGCAAGGCCCAGGGGCAGTTTTGCCCAGGGCATGTCCATATTGCTTCGAGCTTATCAAAACCCTCAAGCTTATAATGTTCATTGTCAAAAGGGAAGAGCAGTCTCTTCAAATGTATCATATCTATACTTCCTCCCCTTAGATTGTTTTAAAGGTCAATTGAACAAAAAACATTACAAAAAAAAATAATAATATTATAACGTCAGAAGGCTATATTTAAAGCTTTATGAATCCATTATTCTCTCCTTCGAACTTGTAAATTTAAACATCACATTTTAAGACACTCTTATCCCCGGGTGTTTATAGGTACTTAAAAAGTCATGTTGCTCTAATGCAGTAGTAGTCTGAGGAGGTTTACCGTAACTGATGATGCTAAGAGCTCCTAATAGCTGCTGGTGAGCAGGTTTGACTAATGCAGATCCTTTTCCTTCTGAATCAATCAGTTTTGCTGCCGCCTTCCCACGGGAAATTGAATATTACTTCTCTTCCTCCAGGCCAAGTTGTTTGTTTATGCTCGCACTTAAACACTTAATACCAATCATTTCACCCCCGAACAAAAATTGACCACACACAAGCACACATACACTCACACAGGCATTGCCACACATAGACGCACATGCTAGCCAAAGCATTCAAAAGGTTTACCCACTTATTTTAATGCCTATATTTAAGTAATCAACTCCTAGAGTGAATTGATCGAATGTTTGACATAAACTCTCAATTTAAATATAATACTTAATTAGTAATTATAAAACAAAAAATATTCTTTTTAGTTACAATACTCTATGTAAAAAGTGGGTGAATCATAGTTTTTGCTATAAAGTTTCTTCTTATGTGTTTCCTTAGTTACTGACGCCCAGATTTACTAACACATTTTACGTCTGGTTTGCTTTACTTTTGTAACACAAAACTGACGCAAAATGTTAAGGTGGGATTTGTTATCCGGCGCAAATCTGGATTTGTATTGGAAAGCACCCCAAATTGATGCGAATTATTCGTAACTTTACATCAAGGGGGCGTTAAATGGTGGTGCATGGCGTTTCCATGCAACCACCCATGGGTTTTGATGCAAACTCCATCTATCTATAAAGAATCGTAGACAGAGATTTGTTAAAAAAATTCTGCACTTCCTTTCAGCAAGCACAAGGAGAAATGTTTTTATTTCTCCATGTTTTTCCTACATTGCATTGTACAGCACACATACAAGGGGGAAAAGCCTTAAAGCATAGCTTTGGTAGTGGAAAAAAACTCTACTTCCAGTACAAAACCTATGCTTTAGAGAATGCAGACACCCTTGCAATATGGTGCATGCGTATGATTGATGCAAAAATTAAAAAAAACATAGCACACAACAGATTTACTGATTTAAGACACAAACAGCTGAAAGTGTCCCTTGCACATTAGACACAGTAACACATGAAACTGAGACATGTGTAGAAGAAGCACCAGAAAAGCATGCTTTGAAAATGAAAGATGGAGAAATACATATGTAAAACAATACTAATGCATATAAATGAGTTGCACTAATGAGACGAAAATATTGTTTATTGGCATTTGCTGATAAAATAATGTGCTATTAATAAAGTGGCCTGGTGTTTCTATTGCTTTCCATTAAAATACGTCATGGTGAAAAGTTGGTGCAAAACTGTACAAATACTAGCTAGGAACTTGACATTTAAACTGATAATATTAGAGATTCTATAGTTTATAAGAAGCTAAAATCAAATTTTATAATAAGAACGTAGAACATTTTATACTCACATGAATGTTCAGAAAAATTGTGGTGATAGGCTTTGTTTAACCATTGTCATTTTCATGTGATAATACTTGATGAAAGTTTTATTTTATTTTCAATATATCATGATTTTATTACATTATATTTGATGTAGGTTTAGAGTCTATTTCATTTGATATTGTTATGCCAAAGTGTGGTCTTCCCTTTTTTTAATGTGCTCATTCTCTAATGCTGATTTTTTAATTGGCGTACTGCAATGGTTCTTTTGCAACTAGAAAATGTTTACCTTATTTGTTAAGTACATGTGTAACACTCATCGTTCCTAAATGTTTCCTCAGCCGTCACAGTGAATTGTTCCTGTGGGAATAGGATTTCAGCTGTTACTATAAACTTATACTTTTTCACAGTTGTTAGGCCAATATGGACTTTAAATCCCTCATTTCTCATTATGAGCATGGGAAACAATCTTGTTGTTGCAAATGTCCTAGGTGGCATTATATGAATCTGAGCACATAGGAATCCTCCAACAGGGTTGTGATACTACATCACTAGGACTTTTACAGAAACTTTATAAAAGAAGAAACCCAAAGCAGAGGTAACGCAGATGTCGCTTAGTTTTTGCTTCTTGATGAACTTGTTGCCATTCTTTTTCTTTTTTCCCTGTGTGAGAGGCTCTATCTATATTTTGATGATTTTCAAGAACCATCCTTTACTTTAGACTGCTTTCGCAGATGCTACAGTCAGTAGAAGATAGACTGAAACCCTTCATTGCCGGACCATTTCATTTTCTTTATTTCTTTTGTCCCATACTAATGGACTTACCCTTAGTGGACTTTAAATCTGAACCCTTTCCTCTTGTTCTTTAGGATCCTGAGTGGTTAGATAATGAACTACCCTTCTGCCTTTGATTGTATGTGGACTCTGCAACTCTGTAAAGTGATTTATATGACAATCATTCTTTGAAGCTAGGACTACATTTTTGGCATTATATTGCAAGCTGCAATAATTTTATCCAGATTACTTTAAAGACTACTTATTGCCATGAATTTTGAATGTCTAATACAATAACCAAATTAATTTAATATCTATCTGAGACTATTATTGAGTGTTGTTGGTTCTCCCATTGAAACTGTGCTATTTTCCAATGATTTAAATGCGTTGTAGGGAGAATCAGCGACCTTTCACAGAATATCATTTTCAGCTTCTTTTATTCTGTGTGACCATAGCAGAAATTTTGGTTTGCATAAATCTAGGCCGACTTAACTTCGTTAAAAGGTTGGGTCTTCCAATTGCAATTCTTATTATACTTTCGAGAGTGGTGTACTTAAACTTGATTTCAAATATGTAAGTTACACGTCAATTTATGGTCCTCTTTAAATAGCTAACGTGGTGTTTGGTCACGCTATTTTCCATCCCTCCTATTGGTGGAAACAAATTCAGCAGAGGATCATTGCCTCTGTGGTAAATGGGAATGTTGCAGGTTGTCTAACCGTAAACGCCCCAGTACGGATAGAATAGTAAGGAGAGTAAGCATTAAGACAATTTTTACTGCGCTTGCGCTGCAACAGGTATCTGCAATGGAGCATGGCTGCCAAAAGAGTGCCAGCGTGGAGAGAAAGAACAGATCCACTTCTTAGTAGATATGGCGCTGTTCTGCTCTCCCTTTCACGCAGTGCAGCACCGCAACTTTAGCTGCTGCGCTGTGTAACTTTAGTACATTTTGCCTTGATTTTGTTTCTACATCCTTTTCATACCTAATTGAATGCTTTATTTACCTGTTGGAAGCAGTATTCCTGGCTGTCATTTAACCTAGAGGTTAATTGGCAAATTAAGTAATGTAAAGGAAGAGCACAGTAGTAAAAATAATGCTATCATGAATAAAACTAGCTACCATAGATTCTTGCCAGTTTGCAGCATCATACAGAACATGTGTGACTGTTACTCAACAAAACGTCATCCAGTGTAGTGTCCTTGGATGCATAACAGACTGAATCAGGCTCTTTACTGTGAATGTAAATGGGAACAGATATTAGATAAGATCACATAACTGACCCTAGTGGTGGACAATTCTGTAGGGAAAAGTGAATTTGGAAATTCTTTTGCTTTCATCATGAAATGTAGCCTCCTAGAATCTCATCTGATTTTTTTAGCTGAGGGGCATACTTTCTGTAAAAAAAACATCAAGGGAAAGTGACAGGAGACTGGCACAACAAGGACAAAATCTCACGATGAGGCATTTTGTAATGGTGTGGTATTATTGTGTGATGTTTTGGTAGGTTTTTGTTTTGTTTTGTTGTGTTGTCCCCTATTATGTTTCTGTTGGTATTTTGCTTGTATGTTGTGTTATTGTTTTCAATTATCATTTGCAATCTTAGACCTTAAAGAGGCACTTCTGTGCTCATTGTTTTAAAACAGATGTGTATGTTCAATTTATCTCCAAAAAGCTATTGTTGTTGAATCCAGGAAGATACAACAACATTAGCATGTGATCTGACAAATCCTTAGAGAATGATGAGACCAGTGGCATCCACCCACAGTGTTGTTCACTTGCAATTGTGATGTTTAATATATACATGGAATGTCTGGTATTCCTGTTCATCGACCAACACATCGCCATTAACCCTTGTGCCGGATGACAGACAGCTGTAAATCAAAGAGTTGTTGATCAATGCCATCCAATGCCTCAAATACTATCAAAACATGATTGCCAGGACTCAAAGTCTTAGTATTTTCATAAAGTCCTTTGCCTTCTGCAAAACCGCTATTCTTTCCATCTGACACTGTGTGAAAAACAAATCCAAATGATATCAACTTCACTTCCTTCCTTAAGTTAACCAGCTTCTGACGACCAACATTTTTCACTCCACTGTCAAAGCCTTTCCCACCTCAACTATGGTGATGTGCTGCTTACAAATCATCTGGCCACAACCACTGGAAAATGCCCTGCCCACTAAATAATCACCAATCCTTGGAAATTCTTCCTTATCACTCCCACTGTGCTGAACTTCATAATTGCCTCATATCAGACAATATGAAATACTATTGAGGGCTGTAGTCAGTAATATCAAGTAGGGAATATCATTATACCTTAAAATTGTTGTAAAAATATCAAGTAGGTAGTTATAGTGAGGACCTGGTTTCCAAAGGAAAAGCGTTTTTTGATTTGCCAATATCTTTGGCGCTGTTTGATGAATCTTTGCGAGAGTTTCAACACTAATGGGGCGCTCTCATCAGCTCCTGTCTTGAAAGTTCCGGGGTGACTCGTCAAGCGGGGGCCGAGAAAAAAGGGGGCCCCAAAACTTGTTTTCCCCATGTAAATTTCCATAGGAAACTTTAGACAAGGCTACAGCCCGAAATGCTGAACGGAATGACACCAAATTTGGCAAAAGGGAAGGTCTTGGCCTAGGAAGCGTGCTTTTTAAAAAATTGTGTAAATCCGTTCAGTAGTTGCTGAGAAATTTAAAAATATATAAATATTGATATCTGAGCACCAAGGAGGATTCACGAACTCTCCCGGGCACAAGCTTCACTTTGATTGCCTGTCAACACTCCAAATCAGGAAGTGTTGGCAGCCATCTTGTGACTCGGTTTTAAACAGTAAAAAAAAAGGCTAAAAAATAAGAAAAGGGGGCAGGGTAGAAACACCCTGAGCCCCTAGGCCTGCTCAGGGTGCCCCACAAGGCCCCCAGGGCCGAAAAAAGCATTAAAAAAAAAAACAATCGTCCAAATTTGTGCTGGGTGCACGAATCTGGACGAAATTATAAAAAAAAAGAAGCCCAGGCTCCTGCGCTTCATTTGTTTCAAGCCCCCAAGTGTGCCAGGTCCAGGGGTCAATTCTCAATCATGGTGTGGGGGCCTGTGGGGGCCCTCACAGCCCCGGGGAACACCACCTCACTGGGGCATTCCTAATTAATTGCAGGGGGGCCTCGCAGGCCCCCTCAAGCCCCGGGGACCACCACCTCCCCGGCCCTTTGGCCCCTGGGGCTTTGTTTTAAAAAATGCACCCCCATGCTGCACCAGGGACCGCCACCCCTGGGGCATTCATAATTAAGTAGGGGGGCCTGTGCCCCAGGGACCGCCACCTCCCCGGTGCAATTTTTAATAAAGGGTGGGGGTCCGTTGCGGACCCCGGGGACCACCTCCTCTCAGGGGCATTAAAATGCTGGGAGGGGGGAAGCACGGCCCGCTCCTGATGCCCTCGATGGCCCTGGGGACCGCTACACCCCAGGGCCGGCTCCTGCAATGTCCCGGGGTGCCCACCCCCAGGACATTGCCATTTGCTATGGCAGGGTGGGAGCACGGCTCCCGCCCTGCCATAGCAAACTCCTGCTTTGTTTCATTGAAGCGAGAGCAGGAAACCTCTTCTTGCTTCAACAAAGCAAAGCAGATTGCTTTTGGGCAAGGGGAGCTGCATGTCAGCAGCTCCCCTTGCCCAAAAGCAATGTTGGCTCCCGTGGGGGCATTGGAGCGCCCCCAGCAGTCCAAAACGCTGAGGGCTGGCCCTGGGAGATGGGGTCACCAAAGGCCAAAAGTAGCCCAGGAGGGGGGGCCACGTGGCCCCCTCCCTTTTAATTATTTTAATAAATATTTTTAAACGGAAGGCCGGCCCTGGGAATGGGGTCCCCAGGGCCATAATTGGCCCTAGGAGGGGTACCACGTGGCCCCTTCCTTTTTAATTAATATATATATATATTTTTTTTAAATGATAGGCCGGCCATGGAGGATGGGGTCCCCGGGGCCATAATTGGCCTTAGTAGGGGGTCCCCAGGGCCCAAAAAATACTAAAAGAAGGGTGGCCACACAGACCCCCTTCTAAAAATATTTAAGAAAAAGAAAAGCCGACATCTCGTCGGAGGCCCCGCCCCCTCCCTGCACCACTCTGCAAACGCACACCCTGGCACGTTCTATGTTGGGGAATTAGGTCTCCTTGAATACTGAGGGTCCCTGGGGGCCAACTAGCCCACCAGGATTCTCCAGTAAGCGCCACACAGATGGATTGCAGAGAGGTGGTCTGAGGCCATGCCCCTTTTTACACCACTCCGCAAACGTGCCTCTTGGCGCACTGCTGGTGGGGCGATGAGGTCTTCTTGTGACCTGAGGACTTCAGGACACAAGTGGACTTCATCCCCGGAGCAGAAGTGCGCCAGGTGGTGCGTTTGCAGAGTGGTGTAAAAAGGGGGCAAGGCCTCAGACCACTCTCAGCAATCCAGCTGTGTGAGGCTTACTGGAGGTACCTGGTGGGCTAGTTGGCCCCCAGGCACCCCCAAGAGGCAAGGGTACTTCATCCCCCAACAAAGAACGCGCCAGCAGGTGCGTTTGCAGAGTGGTGGAGAAAGGGGGCTTGGCCTGTGTCCACCTCTCAGCAATCCCACTGAGTGGGGCTTAACGGAGGTATGAGGTAGGCTGGTTGGCCCCAACGGACCCCCAGCAGCGAAGGTGACTTCAATGCCCATCTAAGAGCGCACCGGGGAGTGCATTTGCAGAGTGGTGGGCAAAGGGGCTGTGGCCTGCTATGAGAGCTTAGCAATCCTGCTGGGTGGGACTTACTGGAGGTAATAGGAGGGGTAGTTGGCCCCCAAGGTTGTCCTAGGGGGCCAACTACCCCTCTTTTTACCTCCAGTAAGTCCCACACAGTAGTATTGCTAAGACGTCTTCGAAGGCCACTCCCCCTTTCTCCACCACTCTGCAAACGCAGCTCCTGGCAGACTACAGGATGGGGGATGAAGTCCACTTTACTCCTGAGGGACTTTGGGGGCCAAGAAACCCCCCTGGTACCTCCTGTAAGTCCTATGCAGCGGAATTCCTGAGCGCTGGTCGGAGGCCCAGCACCCTTTCTCCACCTCTCTGCAAACGTGACTACTAGTTAAAGAAGCATTTGCAATGTAATAGGTTTCACATTTGCGAGATTTAGAGCTATTGGCGTTGTAAATGTATATGTTTTTTACTAACGTTTTTTGGTGTAGAGTGGATGTACGTTGTGTGTAGTGGAATTATGTGGTATGTTGTGCAGTGAAATTACATGACTAGAAAGTATTTGGTATTTAGAGTATAGGAATTATGTGGAGTGGGATTATATGTTTTCGTGAGTAATTATGTAGTATTGTAGTCTGTGTTGTGGAGTGGTAACCTCAGGTTTAGTCTTCCTCATTTCCATAGAAGCTAAACTATAAACTCAATGAGACACAAAAAAAGAAGGAACCACTGATGAGCACTTCTGGACCTAGTCAGAGGTATGAGCAGGGCCACAGGATTTATGTGACTGCTCGGCTGCACCAATTTTCACATAAATAAACATTTTCCGCATATGCCAAATATTCCATCATCTGCTGCCTAATCTTTAGATTTGAACAAAAAAAGCCTTGTTTCTAGTTCAAACGGCTCAAATTTTCCAAAAATGCAGCGTCACGTGTTATAGCATGGTGGAAGGCCCTTTGCAAAGCTGGAATGCTCATGTGTTGCATAATGCGGGTGTTAAACTGGTACTAATGGTGCACAAACCTCTCTCCTTTCTGTGCCTCTATTGCCTCTTTCGGCATTTCTCTTGCTTCTTTCTGCACCATTCTTCCTTTTTCTTCACCTCAATGTCTTCTTTCGGCACTTCACTTGCCTCTTTCTGCACTTCTCTTGCCCCTTTCTGCACCTCATTTGCCTCTTTCACCACCTCTGTTGCTTTTTTCTGCAGATCTCTTGCCACTTTCTGCACCTCTCTTGCCTCCTTCTGCACCTCTATTGCCTCTTTCTGCATCTCACTTGCCTCTTTCTGTACCCCACTTGTCTCTTTCTGCACTTCTCTTGCTCCTTTTTACACCTCTCGTGCGCTTTCTGCTCCTCTCTTGCCTCTTTGTGCATTTTTCTTGCCCGTTTCTGCAGTTTCCTCGTCTCTTTCTGTGCCTCTCTTGCCTCTTTCTTCACCTCACTTGCCTCTTTCTGCACCTCACTCTCTTCCTTCTGCACCTCTCTTGCCTCTTTCTGTACTTCTCTTCCCTCTTTCTGCAGTTCTCGAGCCTCTTTCTGTACCTCTCTTGCCTCTTTCTGTACATCAAGTGCCTCATTCTGCACTTCTCTTACCTCTTTCTACACGTGTCTTGCCTCTTTCTATACCTCTCTTGCCTCTTTCTGCACCTCACTTGCCACTTTCTGCTCTTCTTTTGCCTCTTTCTGAACCTCACTGTCTTCTTTCTGCACCTCTCTTGCCTCTTTCTGTACCTCATTTGTTTCTTTCTGCATCTCTCTTGCCTCTTTCTGCACCCCTCTTACCTCATTCTCTAGCCCTCTTGCCTCTATGTACACCTCTCCTACCTCTTTCTGCACCCCCTTGCCTCTTTCTGCACCTCTGTTGGTTTTGTCTGCACTGCTCTTGCTTTTTTCTGCATCTCTTTTGCAAATTCCTGCATCCATCTTGCCTCTTTCTGTACCCCTCTTCCCTCTTTCTGCACCTCTATTGCCTGTCTTCACCCCTGTTCCCTCTTTCTGCACCCCTTTTGCCTGTTTCTGCAACTCTCTTGCCTCTTTCTGCACCCCATTTGCCTCTTTCTGCACTTCTCTTGTGCCTTTCCGCATCTCTGTTGCCTCTTTCTGCAGCTCCCTTGCGGCTTTCTGCACCCCTCTTTCCTATTTCTGCACCCCTCTTCTCTCTTTCTGCACCTCTGCTGCCTCTGTTTGCACCCTTGTTCCCTCTTTGCACCTTTCCTACCTGTTTCTGCACCTCTCTTGCCTCTTTCTGTACCTCTGTTGCTTCTTTCTCTACTTCTCTTGCTCTTTCCTGCACCCTTCATGCGTCTTTAAGCACATCTGTTGCTACTTTCTGCACTTCTCTTTCTTTTTTCTGCACCCCTCCTGCCTCTTTCTGTACTTGTCTTGCCTCTTTGTGTGCCTCTCCTACCTATTTCTGCACTGCTTTTGCTTATTTATGCACCTCTTTTGCAAATTTCTGTATCTCTCTTGCCTCTTTCTGTACCCCTCTTCCCTGTTTCTGCATCTCTCTTGCCTCTGTCTGTGCAACTGTTCCCGCTTTCTGCACCCCTTTTGCATCTTTCTGCAACCCGCTTGCCTCTTTCTGCAGTTCTCTTTCTTCCTTCTGCACCTCACTTGCCTCTTTATGTACTTCTATTGCCTATTTCTGTACCTCTCTTGCTTCTTTCTGCACCCCTGTTGTCTCTTTCTGCACCCCTGTTGTCTCTTTCTGCACTCATTGTTCCTCTTTCAGCACATCTCTTGCTTCTTTCTGCACTTGTCTTGCTTCTTTCTGGACTTTTCATGATTCTCTCTGCACCCTTCTCCCCTTTTTGCATCCCTCTTGCTACTTTCTGCTATTTCTGGTCATTTTCTGCACCTCTCTTGCCTCTTTCTGCACCTCACTTGCCTCTTCATGCACTTCTCTTGCTTCTTTCCATACCTCTGTTGCTTCTGTCAGCAATTCTCTCACCTCTTTCTGCACTTCTCATGCTTGTTTCTGCACCTCTCTCTTATCTTTCTGCACCTCTGTTGCCTCTTTCTGCATCTCACTTGCTTCTTTCTACACCCCTCTTGCCTCTTTTTGCACCCCATTTTTCTCTTTCTGCACCTCTCTGCCATCTTTCTGCACCCCTGTTCCCTCTTTCTGCACATTTCTTGCCTCATCCTGCACCTTTCTTGTCTCTTTCTGTACCTCTGTTGCTTCTTTCTGTACCTCTCTTGCTCTTTCTGCACCCTTTGAGCCTCTTTCAGCATCTCTGTTGCTTCTTTCTGTACTTCTCTTCCTTCTTTCTGCACCCCTCCTGCCTCTTTCTGTACTTGGCTTCCCTCTGTGCATCTCTCCTACTTTTTTCTGCACCCCTCTTGCCTCTTTTTGCACCTCTGTTGGTTCTTTCTGCACTGCTCTTCCTTCTTTCTGCACCTCTTTTTCAAATTTCTGCATCCCTCTTGCCTCTTTCTATACCCCTCTTCCCTCTTCCTGCACCTCTCTTGACTCACTCCTCATACCTGTCCCCTCTTTCTGCACCCCTTGCTTCCTTCTGCACCTCACTTGCCTCTTTCTGCACTCGTCTTCCCTCTTTCTGCACGTCTCTTGCTTCTTTCTGCACTTCTCTTGCTTCTTTCTGCACCTCTCTTGCTTTTTTCTGCACCCTTCTTCCCTTATTTGTAGCCCTCTTCCCTCTTTCTGCTGTTCTCTTGCCATTTTCTGCACCACTCCTGCCTCTTTCTGCATCTTACTTGCCTCTTTCTGCACTTCTCTTGCTTCTTTCCACACCTCTGTTGCTTCTGTCAGCAATTCTCTTGCTTCTTTCTGCACTTCTCTTGCTTGTTTCTGCACCTCTCTTGTGTCTTTCTGCACCTCTGTTGCCTCTTTCTGCATGTCACTTGCTTCTTTCTGCACCCCTCTTGCCTCTTTCTCCTACTTACTTGCTAATATTCATATCCTTGATATCATGGCTATGAATAAGCAATTTGGTTGTTAGTTAAGGGGATAACTACCCACCTTAAGACACAAACACAATCCTTGTCAGGGTGAACCGGTAAGGCCACTAAATCCGAGCTCGAATGAACCCCCTGGTACCTGTGGCACAAAGCAGACAGGGTTAACTTAGAGGCAATGTGTAAAGTACTTATGCAGTACCTAACAACAATAAAGTAAAAGCACAACACTAGACAAATCCCAAACCAATTTAGAAAAATTGAATAGTTTTTAAATACATTAAATGACACCAAAATGACAAAAATTCAATAAGGGGAACAGGAGATAGGAGTTTTTAAAGGTATCAATAAAAAGAGCACCAAAAACCATTAAGCGCTAACCACTGTCAACTGATCGTGGTAGACCAGTTCCTAGGTGTGATTTGGGGCCAACCGAGATGGAGAGCGGGTCGTATACAGGGACGAGGTTCAATCCAACTGGAAGTTTCACCTTAGGATTTAGTCTCACAAATGGAATTCCAAAATCTTCAGCTGGGTAAGCCAGCAGGTTGTAGCTGAAGAGAGCTCCATGACATCAGAGGGGCATTGGACAAGATCCTGGTGAAGCCAATGGATTTTGGTGGGAAAACTCTGAGCATGTAAAATTCTAAATCCATGCCCAAGAAAGGTCCTTCACTGTGCAGATACAGTTGGCACCTTTTCCAGGTCATGATTTCTTCATTCTTACTTAGTCACTTTTTTGGACCTCGGATTCCTGCAGCAGGGCAAGGCTACAAACCATAGGATCATATACCTTCTCCATGAGGCCCCCCTCAATCAGATTTGCTGCTGCAGAAAATCATTAAGTGGAAGAAATGTGAATCTTCTTCCCAGTGGCAATGCACCTTGGTCCAATCAACTTAGCTTGGCGTCCCAGTCTTTTGGAGGCTTTTTAGACTAAAAAGTTCCAGGTTTTAAGGGTGGTAGAAAAAGTCTATTTGGACACATCTCAGGAACAGCACCTGGGGGGTCAGAACCCACTCCAGTTGAGGCCACAGCAGTGTCCACAGCAGGTTCTGTTAGAACTGGTCAGCTTTGAATCTTTAGAAAAGGCCTCTTGTAGCTTGTTGTGTCCCTGAAGTTTTAACAGGAGGTCAGCTTTGTGACCCTTGGAGTCTGCATCTTTGTCCAGGGTACAAAAGAGAACAGGTCCCTTCCTTCATGGCTCTTCCAAGGTCTTAGACAACAGGTACAGTTTCCTTCTGATCTACCATAGGTCCAGCAGTGTTCTGCAAAGAGTTTTGGGAAAACACATTCATGCCTGGCACTAGCTTGTGGGTGATTTCTGCCTTCTACCTAACCAATGGGGTTTAAGCGCTCAGGGGTTACCCTGCTCACTGTTGCAGAATTTCCTGTGTGTCGTACTGAAAAGAGTCCCAAAGGGCCCCTCTGAAACCTTATTGCCTTGTGCAGAGGCTGTGCACCACACCAGATGCGTGTGCAGGGAAATGAGCAACCATTTCTCTCTGTGGTCCCTTCAAACTAGTTCTGAGGCAGTGAGCCTGAATGACTTGGGGGAACAAAGAAGAGGACTGTGCATGTGTCATCTGACATCTACCTTTGACAGAGGAGCCTCCTTGAAGTTAATCAAGTTCCATGGACACTGCCCCAAATGATAATTTTACGGAGGAACAGAAACATGTAACCCCACAAGGCCTTTGCCTTTGCTCTTGCAGCATTTTTCGCACCATACTCAGGGCTTGATCACCCAGAGGGCTACATCTGAAGGCTAAAGCAAATTAGCCTCCAGTGGCTTTAGGCAAGGAAAAATGAACTTTCTAAAATAAACCTTACCGTAATATTTATTAAAAATCCAACTTCATTAATGAATTGGGCTTTTAATAATTGTTACAAAGAGTTCTGGAATGTTATTCCCAGCTGTTTAATAGCTGAAGATAGCATTACCACAAGTAATATTTCCTCCCAGTGTTTCTCTATGGAACACACTGCCTTGACGGAGTAAAAATAGCTTTTAGTTGCTAGTCACTGTATTGACGGGTTTAGCATTGACTTTTTACACGTTCCACTTTTAAATACCATGCACCCTGCCTTTTCGACTATGAGGACTACTTAGGGGTGGCTTATTAATATTTAAAGGAATGTTTAGACCTGTTACAAGGGTTATTTTGGCAGGTCGAAATGCAGTTGATAGAAACTGCTTTAGAAAGGCTAATATGGTGGGCCTGAAGCCATGTTTTTACTGCAGTGGATTGCACAATAGATGCTTCAGTCCGCTGATGGCATCTAATTTCAAGGCCCTTGGTACACTATGTACAAAATAATATATACTTATAGACAAGTTAAATTTGGCAGTTAGAGTTATACCATCTCAACCATGTTAAAAGGGGGAACACAAGCACTTTACTACTGGTTAGAAGGGGTAAAGTGCACAGAATAATACTATCAGATAAAACAGATAGGGCAAATATCTGGAGGTATATCATGCAAAGATGCAATTTCCTACACTATGATATTATGGTATAACAATATTCCCTAGTGTTTATTCAGGTTCCACACCCTATTTAGTGATCAGCCAAAATTGTCAGTTATAAAAACAAACAACATATCTGCGTCATTGATGGCTGTTGCAAGATGCCCCACATATACCTCAATCCATACAAAGCCTAGATATATAGTACAAGGAAATAAGCCCTCTCTGTCTATGCAGCAAGGATCTTGGGGCCAGATGTACAAAAGGTTTTAGCATTTGCAAACCCTATAATTCGGTAAATCAGAGGGTTTGCAAATGTAAAAACCCTTTTTCAAATGTACTACGCCCATTTAATGATTTGGAAAGGATTTTCTGAATTGATAAATAGGCTTAAGAAATCATTCCAAATCAGTGTTTGGAAAGGTTTGCTTACAGCGCCGCTTCCAAATACTTATTCCTTATGGTATATATTAATGTTTTGAAACTCAAATAAGGTTGCAAAACACTCTCGCCGGTCAACCTGTGGCCTATGGATGACCTCTAATTACCTGCCAGACTTTCGTTTCTCTATCACTAGTGCATCCGCGCTCTCAAGTATCACTCAACTATCCCATTCCTCGTGACCTAGTGCCTTGACCTGGTCGGATCTCTGTCCCTGGTCGACACACTGCACTCCTACAAATGTGTAACCAGGTCCTAAAAATGACCTGAAATCTGTACAGGTCAAAACGCCGTTGACCCCTCAGCGCAACTCTTGGCGCTACTTTCGTGGTTAAACTAAACTAACTGTATTCTTAACTATGTACTAATGTGTGGGAACCACCAAAAATCCTTTGAATATATTGAAAATCGTGTTTATGTCTTTTTCCTGTGCCGTTTTATCGCTGTATATATTTTTTCACTTGTCACTTGCAACGTTTACTTTATTTTTCACGAGCACAAATGTGCACAAGTCTGTGTACAGGTTACATGTACATTCAATGTAACTGAGTGCTGTCATATTGTCCCGTCTTATTCTCGCTATCACTGCTTAATACAGGCTAGTTCTTGTAATTAACTGCTATAACTATTAATGTCTCCCTGTCTCCTTTTTGCAACGTTTATGTGCATGTTTTCTTGAAATTAAAATTGTCCTATTCTAATACCTGTTAAGACGTTGTTTGCTGAACATATTTTCTAACCAGGTCTCAATTGAGTTTACAGGTATCTGTTGTATACTGGTAGTATCGCCACTCTGGATTGTGACATTGCATATTATGCCAGTGTTTCTTTCTCTCTCTCATGTATTCCCTCTTCTCTGTTATCTAGAATGTTTAAGATGTCATGAAATCTTTATATGTCATAACTTGGTTTGCTAGGGGCTTGGTGTCAGTTGATGCTGTGGCCGTTCCTGTTGGATGGGATCTTCATTACAGATTAAACATGCTGGTTTCACCTTACTTGACTTCAGCGTCATGGTTCAAGAATACTACACTGGCGTAGTCGGCATTTGAAGATCTCAACACATGAACTTTCTACTTGGCAGTTTACTCTACAAGGAAACTCTGGTGAGAGATAACCTTTTTGGCCTCTATTTATGCGCCTGCCAGTAACGGTATGGTAACAGACGACGTCTTTAATTGTTACCAGCTCCTATTTAAGCTTTTCGTCAAGTAAAAATCGTGGGAGATTGCTGGGTACAGTTAAACGTTATTGAAAAATGTACAGGCATTATTAATTGCACGTTGGACTCCAGCGCTATTTACTCAACATTCCCTGCCCAAGGTTATTTTAATTCTGGGCTGGTCGGACTCTCATCTCAAGAATCAAAAAGGTAGATGTATATAAGGGTGATAATCCTGAGACAGGCTCGGATGATTGTGAGTGTGGTCAAATTGTAATACAAGTCCAAAATTCAAGTCGTGGAAAGTCTTGTCCCTTTGATTGTATTATTGTTGCAGGGGAAACCACACGTGTTCTATTTGAGTAAGGTGCTAAGATCACTATTGTTTCCAATAAGTTTTATCATTCAAAATTGAAGAACAAAGTTGTACCTATTAAACCTGACATCACACCTTTTGCTTATGGGGGTGAGCCAATTAAGTTGCATGGTTATTTTGTAGGTCTGATTGAGTATAAGAGCAGACTAGTTTCAGGGAACATTTATGTATAAAAAAGGGTTTTAGCATCATCAGTTGGCTTCATCAGGGCAATTTAGGAGTGTTTCTTGATCCTAATTCTGATCCTCTCATCCAGACTAAGGATAAAGGGTGCACAGTGGAGAGATCTAGTGAGTGTGATTTTTTGGACATCCTTAAAAATTAATTTTCTGGAGTCTTCAAGCATGAGTTAGGTTGTTTAGGTTATCAGCATAAGATTAAATTAAAGCATGACGCTGTTCCTGTGTGCTGTAAGGTGAGAAATGTACCCATTGCTGTAAGAGACGATATGCAGAAGGAGATTGCCAAGCTAAAGAGCAATGGTATTATTGAAGAGGTTGAGGGCACTGAATGGTTGCCACCTGTCGTTGCAGCCAGGAATCCCAATGGGGATTTACGTCTTTGCATTGATCTAAGACAGTTAAATAAGAGTGTGATAATGGCTAGATATCCTCTTCCAAATATATCTGAGTTATTGGTTTTGCTTGGTGGGGCAAAGGTTTTTAGTACCATCGATCTCACCTCTGCGTACCATCAGATTGAGTTGGCAGAATCTTGCAAAGATTATACGGCATTTATAACACCTTTTGGCACATTTACATTTATCAGAGTGCCTTTTGGTTTGGTTTCAGCCTTTTCTGTTTTTCAGCGAGCCATGGAGAATGTGCTTAAAGATGTAGTGGGTGTTAGCATATATCAGGACGACATCCTTATATTTGGGAATGATGTGATTGAACACGATGCACGTTTGAAGGAAGTGCTTAGACAATTCTGTAATTGCAATCTTACCATTAAAATGGAAAAGTGCAAATTTAGATCTAGTTCTATTAACTATCTTGGACATAACATAACTGGCGATGATGTCAAACATAAGAGTGATCTGGTTTCCACTTTTCAAAACATGAGTTCTGCATCCAATAAAGATAAATTAATGACATGTCTTGCATGGTGGAGTATTATGCAAAGTTTGTGAGTAATTTTGCAGATTTGAGCACACACATGAGGTGTCTTCTATGTAAGGGTGTACATTTTGTTTGGTCGGAGCTATGTGAGAAGGAATTTATTAACATCAAGGAAAGTTTGAGTGCTGCTCCTTCTTTTCAAAGCTTTGACCCCAGAATTAAACCCAGAATTAAACACATTCTTATAACCAATGCCAGGGACAGAGGTCTGGGTGCAGTTTTGCAACAACATGGTCCTTCTGGGATGCAAACTGTCATGTTTCTCTCACGCAGCCTAAGAGATGCAGAAACCAGGCATTCTGTTGTAGAGAGGGAATCTCTGGCTTTTTTCTGGGCTGTCAGGAAATCAAGGAAATTTCTGTGGGGAGTTGATTTTGAGATCCGCACAGATCACAAGCCCTTAGTTGAGATCTTTAACAAGAAAGGTCTTGATTTAATTTCTAGCAGGATTACTAAGTGGATCATTGGCTTGGAAGAGTATAATTTTTCTCTGAGATATATATTCTTGGTGTTGATAATGGGGTTGCTGATGTATTATCACGCCTCACTCCTAAAGAAACTCTCACTGATGATGACATGGATGAGGGTATTGAATGTGTGTGTGTGTTAGACACTGGCATCATCTCTGAAAAAAGGTGGTGCGAGGAGTTAGCCATCGACCTTACACTCAAGGAGGTTATGTCTTTCATACAAAAGGGTTGGCCTAATATTAAGTCTGGGTCTGATCTTACCAGACCTTTTTGGTATCGGCGTGATGAATTGAGTGTTGAGAGTGGGTGGTTGTTTTGTGGGACAAAGCTGGTTTCTCCTAGCAGTCTTAGAAAATAATTGGTTGATCTGGCTCATGGGACTCATTCGGGGATTACAAAAACCGAGGAAAGATTGCAGATGTCTTTCTGGTGGCCTGGGATATTTTGGGACCTGTCCATAGCAGTGGCCTTCAAGTTTTTTTTGTAGTCATTGTAGATATGTTTTCCCGTTGGCTAGTGATTTTCTTTACTTCAATTATTGACTCTTCACATGTCATAAAATGTTTGGATGAATTGTTTTCCAGAGAAGGTGTGCCTGAGTCGATTTTAACTGATAATAGTGTCCAACTGATATCAAAGGAGATGGAGGATTTTTTATCCTCGAAAGGTATAGTTCATAAAACTTGCGCTCTATATCTTCCCGAGTCGAATGGGATGGTTGAGAGATTTAATTGAGTGCTCAAAGAAACTATTGCATTAGCAAAGTCGTCTTCATTGGATTGGAAAAAAGAAATTCTTAATAAGGTGGAGGAGTACAGAATGACTCCACATGGCACCACTGGGAAAACTCCTTTTTTGTTATTTCATGGCAGATTACCTAACACTTTTCTTGAACCTTCTTGGGTCAACAAGTACGAGTTATCCAGGGGCAAAACGTGTGATGGTAATGATGTGCGAAGGAAAGAAGAGTTAAAAGCTGCTGACAGAAAAATACAATTTGATAAAAGGAATGCAGTGAAGAAAGCAGAGGTTAAGGTGGGAGATTGGGTGATGATTAAACGTCCTGGTCTGTTTGGCAGTTCTTCCTCTAAGTTCATGGAGCCTATGTTAGTCATTAAAGTCTTTCACAATGCTGTTAAGACTCAAGATCATTGTATATGGAATCTTAACAGGGTGGTCATCTTGGAGGATAAATTCGAAGGGATGTCGCATGCAAGCTCAAGAAATAATACCACTGTTTGTGACCATCCTAAAACTTAAATTGGTAAAGGACTGAGTAATATGGAAAATGATAGGCAGTCCTCCAGGATGGTCAAACGGCCTGCTTATCTCAAAAACCATGCTTAATTTGACTTATCTTCTTCTTCTTCTCTTTGCATGATATTGTACATAGTTTATGAAGGAAGGGAGGTGTGTGGTATACTGGTAGTATCGCCACTCTGGGTTGTGGCATTGCATATTATGCCAGTGTTTCTTCTCGCTCTCATGTATTCCCTCTCCTCTGTTATATAGAATTTTTAATATGTCTTGGAATCTTTATTTGTCAAAACTTGGTTTGCTAGAGGCTTGGTGTCAGTTGATTCTGTGGCCGTTCCTGTTGGATGGGATCTTCATTACAGATTAAACCTGCAGGTTTCACCCTACTTGACTTCAGCGTCATTCTTCAAGAATACTACAGTATCCTCCTGTTGTTTATTTCTAAATATATACATTTGGTTGTAGTACTCACGTTGAACCATCACTAGTGATCTAATGAGATACATTTTGGGGTGCCTTGTAGAATGAAGAGTGCCCATAAGACCTTCATAAAGAACAAATTAGCAAGGGTTAATGCTTCAAAAATCAAAGCAAAATTGAAGGGTCCTGGTGGGAAAAAGCGCTGTAAAGCAGAATGACTTATGAGTGTTTTTTAAGCTCAGAAATTAACAAAAGGGATTGATAAACATGTTTTCTACAGCTTCAAAAACAATGTTTTCATTATATTTAAAATACTGGTATTAAATATAGTTTTGGCAGACTGCCTAACGTTTGCTATACAATATTTATTTGTTGTTTTCCGTTTTAGGAGTACTATGGCAAAGTGAGACGTAAACAAGTAAATTCAATTCTATTTTAAGTCAATGTATTATCCATTTGCTGATAAGTCCGGTTCTGTAGAAGGTTAGGTATAAATGTCATTACTTTATTGGTTATATGTGTAGTATACCAGTAAACCTACAATAACTTACTGCCAACTAACAGAATTTTAAATATAAACATTGTTTTGGCCAGTAAGCTCTTCTTTACCCTAAGCCTTTATCAGGACACATTCTACTATTCAGAAAATCTGAGGTATTGAGTTTGCATGAGTACTCACCTACAGGCCAGCAAATTCGGTTCTGTTGACCACTGTAGAATACTGCCTGTTCTTTGCATTTTTGAAGTGTTTATTAGGAGGAAGTGGATTGCTCAAGAAGGCCCCATTTGCTACAGAGATAGTCCCATCTTGGGTGGCCCAAGAGGTATGAGAGTTGCTGATGTGTGTATGCCACAGTTGTTCACACACACAACATCTTTGTGACAATGTGCATCGAGATATGTTAACTTTTTGAAAAGGAGAGAAGTTGAATAAATCCTTCTTTAACAAGCACTTGTATTTTTCTCATGTGAAGCAGAACTCTACAAACTGATTACACCATGGGCTCATTCTTTTTCCAAACTTAGAACAGGGCACGGACATTGAAAGAAAAAGAAGCAATTTGAACCATAATTACTAAGATTTGGCATCAGGGTTACACTACTTTTGTGGCACTGCTCCAATGTAAAGTGCAGGGTTGAATTTACAAAGCCGAGTGTGGGATTTGATCCCAAAAAGGCAGCGTATAGCACTGCCGTACATTAAATTGCATGGGGAGGTGTTACATGGGTGGAACATGGCTGTTCCCGTCCATCTACTATTTTGCCACAAACCCATATCAAGTCAGTAAACATGGGTTTGCACCAAAATGGTGTCAAAGTCAAAGTCAAAATTATGTTTATTTAGATCATAGTCTTTAAACATGTGCAAATGGAAAATTACTGGTTTAAAATAATCTACAACATGCAACAAAATAATTACAGATTAAAATATTCTACAACAAATTTATAAGATTCCGTACACTAAATACATGTCTCAAAGGAAGGTATCAATAAAACATCACTTTCTTTGGATAGTCCTTACCCTTTAAGAATTATTATCATATTAAAAACAACCTTTTCTCTTAGACAAGCTATGTAATTCATTTATTATAACATTTCTAACATTTTACTTATATATTGTTAGAAATCTTTGTACTACCTTTATATAATTCCCTAGAGCAATTGCAATTTCGATAGAGGACATTTCCGTGAGGAAATTGACCGCCTGTGCCCGTGCTCTTATATCATATTTTAAAAATACTGGGCGCAGACATAGTTTACGCTGTTCTAATATAGTTATGCAATCTAACAGGATGTGCACTATATCCCCTTTTGTGCCCAGTCTACACTTGCAGCACCCTTTATGGTCCAACATTTCCAATTTAGTTTCTTTGTTTACCAGCCACGGGTTAATCCCAATTCGCATCCTTAATATCAGTGGTTTGGTAAGATGTCCAAGTAAGGGAACCATTTTTCCTTCGACCAGGAACTCATCATAATCTCTACTGATTTTTTCTTAGCCAGGTATTCCAAGTCAGTTCTTCTAGAAACTTCCTGCCCATTAAACTTCAGATCACTTTTTGTGCACTCTATTCGTAGCGATTCTCGGCATATGACCACCTTTATACACTCACAGGTCTGCACCATTTTCTTTCTACACGTTTTTGCCCATTTTAAATTACTAAATTCAATCTCTTTTCTACACCATTGTGCTACTTTCTGGCCTTTTTCATTTTCCAAACATTTCCAAAATCTAATCACCGCTATTTGTGATTGTACCCCCCAGGCAATTGTTCCTAGTTCAGTTCTTATTGCTTGGACCATTGATGATGGGGGCAGGGACAGAAGGTTTTTCAGGCATTTTCCTTCCTCCAGGTCCCAGACTCCTTTACCGCTCAAATAAAGGATTTCTGCGCCATAGAGTA
Organism: Triturus cristatus; assembly: GCF_964204655.1. NCBI lineage: Eukaryota > Metazoa > Chordata > Amphibia > Caudata > Salamandridae > Triturus > Triturus cristatus. Next base: position 258,813,237 of record NC_140586.1, read on the forward strand.
CTTGTGGAGGTATCATTGCACTGAAGGCCTTTAGTAACGGGCGGTGAGACATATCCCCGTAATCACGATTAAACATTTTTAGACCAGAAATTGATGTTTGAGCTTTCGCTTTTTGGGCTTCTAGATGTGTATGCCAGTTTAGTGTCTTTTCAAACCACATCCCTAGGTAGCGATATTCATTAACAGATTCCAGTTTAAGATCACCTAAAAACCAATTAAACTTTATTACCTTTTTTCCAAAACATAACATTTTTGTCTTGTCCAAGTTTACTGTTAAAAATTTCCTTGCACAATATTCACTAAAAGATTTCAGCTTTCTTTGGAGGGCCATTTCAGTCTGGTCTACTATTACCAAGTCGTCTGCATATAAAAGGCAGGGCACCTTTTTACCATCCATTCTTGGGCTAGCACTATCCTCAACTTCTAGGCAGGCTGGTAAATCCGACAGAAATATAGAGAATAACTGTGGGGCCAAAACGCAGCCCTGTCTCAGGCCGTTTTCAATAGGTATTTTTGGCGTTAATGACCCCTCAGTATCCTTGATTACTTGTGCCCAATTACCTCGATGTAGTTCTTTTATTATAGCCAGCAGGTCTTTAGGTATATTTTTATTCATGAGAGTTTCCCAGAGGCAGGCTCGGTCTACTGAATCGAATGCTGCTCGAAAGTCAACGAAACAGCAACAAAGCTTACCGTTTTGTTCCGTCGACTTTCACGCCATTACCCATAGCGCAAAGCAATGATCTATTGCCGAATGCCCCTCTCTAAATCCTCCCTGTTCAATGGGTACGTCTGAGAACTCATCGACCCAAGCATTTAGTCTAATTAACACAATTTTTTAAAAATACCTTTTCTCCTATATCTAGAAGGTTAATCAATCTATAATTTTGTGGCATATCCATGCTACTTTTTTTATGGATTGGCCTGATTACAGCACCCTTCCAGTTCGTGGCATTATGCCTTCTACTAATATTATTTGGAACAGCTGGGAAAATAATCTTGCCCACCATTTTATCTGAGATTTTAATATTATTGCTGGGAGATTGTCTGGCCCTGCGGCATGGGTTAGTTTCAGATTCCTTATTATATTTCCTACTTTCTGTTCGGTAAAATCTGATTTGAAATCTTCCGATATTTCCTGCCAATACTGGAGCTCTATGACTCCTAAAAGATCTCGAGGGCCATACAATTCCCTTAAATATTTCTCCCAGGCTGTTTCGCTAACGACACATTTCATTTCCCCTGCTGTGGGGGCGGATGCTGCTTTTACCAGTTTCCAAAATTTTTAGCTTCAATTGATTCTAGCAGATTTACCCAACATTTCTCTTTATACGACCTTATTGCATCAGTAACCATCTTTTTAAACTCAGTTTTCAGCTTTTTAAGATAGTTTTGCCTCTCTTGGTTGAACTTTTTTCTTTGACTTCTTAATACTGTCCTTATCTCCTTTTTTTAAATTTGACAGTCAGTGGAAAACCATTTCAGTCTAACCGGGATTATTGTACCCTTTCGTTTATCCTTTTTTAGTTCTATACGTAGACACTGTACTATTTGGACTATCTTCTCCTCGTACCATTTCATGTTTTTACTCCCTAAGTCTCCCAGTTCTACCTTAAGTTGAAAAGACTTTAATTTTTCCTGATACTCCTCTGTCAGTCTTGTCGTCACATGCTTGGGGTAGTCAACTTCTTGTGGGATCACTTTTTCTCTGAATTCCCTCCTTCCCTCGTACACCGTCAAATTGCAATGGATTATGATCCCTACTTTCATTTTGGTGTAACTTAAATTCCCGAACCAGTGGGAAATTCCAGGCTAGCATAAAAACATAATCAATTGGGCAATTTTGTAAACCTATTTTAAAGGTCTTTTTTGCCGGGCAATCTGTTTTGAATCTGCCATTTAGGCAAAAAAGGCCCTTCCTCCCTAGATAGTTTACCAATTCCATATCCTGTTTCGAGGGATCACATGCTGGGAAGCAGGCATAGTCAATTCCATATGCATCCAACAGTTCTCTGTGCCAAAGATCGGCCTTTTTTGGGTGCAATTTATGATTAAAATCCCCCATGATTAACAACACATCTGAAGCATGGTTTTCTAATAAAGAGTCTATATCCTCTTTAAAATTCCCCAACTCAATTACATATTCTGCTGCATTATCCCAGTGCATGTCTACATTTATAACAGTTAAGTTTTCATATTTCTTATCCAAGGTCAAGAGGTCTAATCTGCATGCCAATAGCCATTTACATTTTACTTTTAGCAATTTTACATTTCTTATTGCTTTTGTTGATATAAGAGTCATAATTCCCCCTGATGGGCGACCAAATCTTTTTTTCTTGGCCGGTCGGTTTAGTTGAAGGTAGCCCTCGCAGTTAGGGGTTTCGTCGCATACCCAAGTCTCTTGTAGACAGGCAATTTCCACTTTATTTACTAATTTCTTTATATGCTCTTGTTTTATCTCATTGCCTAAGCCATTTATGATCCATGATAAGAGACTTAGGATATGCGACCCCCCTCATCCTATTCTACCTCACTTAGATCACCATCTTCAGCCATTCCCTCCATATACCTCTTGGAAGGTTCTCCCAGGTTGCTTCTTTGACTCCAATTACCCCATGAGTCTTCCTTTACTGTGTTATTTACCACTATGTTCAGGCGGCTACCCTCCTCTTCATTATCTCTCAGTAGTCTCACCTGTCTCCTCCCAAGGCCTGTATGGCACTTTAGGAAACTACTTCCTGATTCTGCATTTCTCTTTAGTTCCCTCTCTGGGATTAACCTTATTCCTTCATGGAGTATCTCACTCGCTGCTTTCTCAATGGCCATTTTTACCAGATCAGAATAAAGTAATACTCTTGTTATTTCCTTGCCATTTGTATTTTCTATGAAACCCACCTGTCTCAGATCTTCCGAGCCAATCCCACTCAGGCTTGAGCATTTAGAGAAGGAGGTCAGGATTTGCACCCTATTTAATGGGTTCATTTTCCTCAGTTTCTTTCCCCTTTGTCCTGATAGCGCTGGTTCCAGGTACACCCATTTGTTATTACCCACCTCTAATCCTTTCTTGGGGGTTTCTGGGTTTAACTGACTACCATTTGCCCACCCTGGGTGCCCCATTTTACTATCCACTTCTGCTAGAACTTGGGGATGTGGTACTTCATCTGGGTTAACATACCTCTGATAGTTTCGGGTTTGTCCCCCTAGGGATGAATTTACTCTCTGATTTGCAAATTTGGTTTTTAATAATCCCTCAATTAAACCCTTACTACTCTGGTTCTTCCTTTGAGCGCTTGGGGCATTTCTTTTGTTCTCTGCTATCGGAGATCTAATGGGTACAAGTCAGAGCAGAGGCCTTTAGGCTTTGCTCTTCCACTACCTCCCTTTCTTTCCTTTTTCCCTTTAATGCTGTTTTGGGGGCCCGCTTCTTGCGTGCCCTACCTTTAGTGTGAACCCTTACATATTCACTTCTCCTTTTTATCAACATTGGGCATTTGGATATATATACGTTATCTGGTGCTTCTGCCGTCTCACTCACTATACTTTGTTCTGTGGGCTGGGGAGTGACTACTGATCTTAACATGTGAGGCATTTGTCCTTTGATTCCTACCAGCTCCTCTTCGATCTTTCTTAGGGACAGCTTTTGTGATTTTAAGACTCCATTATTCATCATTGTTATTTCTATAATTCCCTGAAGGGTTTTCTGTAACATCAAAAGTAAGTCCATCGTGGAGGATGAGGGTGACGCTGACAGGACAGAGTCCTGGAGACTGTTTCTCTCAGGGATAGCTTGGCTTCCTGTACTTGGATAGTCCTGCTGGGTTGCGTTTTTTAGCCCATTTGAATTTTGCAGTACTTGGTGGTATGAGGCCCCACAGACGAAACTTAACCCCTGACTTTCATTCCCCAATTGCCCTGCATTCTCCGAGGTTTGCAAAGAAATACGTTTTGGGAATGATGAAAGACGTGGTGCTGCTATTTGTACGTTTTGGCTCAAGATGGAGTGGTTTATTAACAGGGGATCCTCAATTTCTTCTTCTAGGGAGACTCCCTTTCCTTTCTCTGTCCGGTGCTCCTCCTCAGTTTCCAGGTTTATTGCGTTCTCAATCCGGTGCTCCTTCTCCGTTTCCAAGTTTATTATCGGTTGCTCTACGATTTTATAGTGTTTCCCTACAAAGTCCTTTATGGATTTAGTGACTGCAGTGCTACCTTTCAGGTTGGGTATTGAGGTGCTACCATTTTGGGCTTGTGGATCTTGTTTGGTAGCTCTTTTATTTTTCCTCTTCTTTCGTAACCCCTTACTATTATCCTCAGGGGAGGCCTGGCTTTCCTGGTTCTCTTCCAGTGTCCTTGACCCCTCCCGTAACTCACTCCTCCCTTGGCTTTCTTCGAAAGCTTCCTTGCGTAGTTTTTGCTTCCTTTTCGGGGCCATCGTCCTTTTAATTTCAGAGCTACTTGGCTCAGGTATTGCTTTGGGGCGTTATTCTGCCTTTGCCCCCTGCAATTATCCCCTGTATACTGCCAATTCACAGTTTTAAAGATGCTTGGATAGATCAGCGATGTCCCGAAAGCTCCGAACCGCCCGCACCGCTTCGCTGCTAGTATGCGGCTGTGGTGAGGGCGGCTGCTTACGGTGGCGGCTGCTGCGGGCACGGCGACTTCGGCTCAGATGGGGCTCCGCAGGTTCTGGCAGATTAGCGATTAGCGGTTAGCGGTGGCGGTTAGCAGCCCACCGCCGTTACAGCTCTGCTCCTGCTCCCGCTCCTTGCTGCTTCAAAGCGTGCTGAAAAACGTGGACTGGACTCCTGCTGCCACTGGGCTCCTGCTGCCGAGGTCGCCAATCTGCAGTTCTTGGCTGTGACTCGCATCCAGAATTAGCATCATCCTCTTCTGGTAGCGACAGCTTTACCGACTTTGAACATGATAAAGGCTATGCCCTCGCCCGTAAATACCTTCTTGCAGCTCCGCGGAACGATCTGTGTACGTTCACACTGTGTTTATATCTGGTCAATAATCGGTGCAAAACCCGTGAAAAGGGTCTGAAAAAGATCTAGAACGCTGAAATTGAAAAATGGCACTAACACGGCATTCTGGGCGTTTTCAGGCTGCTGGAGGGGGCCGCGGGGGGTAGAGGTGGGTGGGGGTGGACGCGTGAGAATAGCGGAGGGCGGGGGGAGTTAGTAAAATTGTACCTCACCTCCGCTCCGCCTTCGCTCCAGACCTGACCTCGGCTCCCCTGCCCCCACTCCCGTGCTTCTCAGTGCACTTTTGCTCCAATGCTCCGGCGGCTTCCGCAGCTCTCCCGAGGCTCCCGCGGCTCTTGCAGCACCCGCAGTCCCTGCGGCTGCCTAATCTTTCTCGCCAGTCTCTGCGCCTCTCGGCCGCAAAGCAGGGCTCTTAGCCCCGGCTCACGGCTTGCGCTGCTCTGACCCTCTCAACTCTCAAACTGGAACCTGGAACCGGAACCGGCAAAATGGTGTCCCTACCTGAGGCTGCCATACATGGAGAAATATCTTTATTTCTCTTCATTACTTCCTCTTTGCATGTGCTGCATTCTGCAAAGAGGAATAAGTCCCCTCTTGCACAAAAAGTATTTTGACCACACCACAGGCACTCGTCCATCATGGTGCAAGGGTGCCTGCATTGACACTAGGCAGCTAGAAGTGCACCAAAGCTTCAAGAAAGCAGAAGTGCCCATTTGTGTACTACATGTTGGGAAGTATTTACTTATAATTTTGTGCTAGAAAATTGGGAATGTTTATCTCAATATGTTTGATACTTGCCTATCAATATGATAATTCACAAATGCATAGTATGTTATGATGTTTTTCTTTCTTTGCCACTCAAGTATCTTTCTGCCTTTGTTAATGTTTCTTAGCATTGCTTGATATGATTTTCACAACGGTTTCCCGGCATACGTCTTTATTCCAGCCTCTCTTTAAGATGTATCCTAACTGGAAGATCAATTAATTAAATCAATAGCTCTGCTTTTAATAATTTTGTAAAGTATTCATGAGACAACTTTGATTATGAAACTATTGTGCACCGAAAATATGTGCCAGCTTGACTTTGGGTCTTATATATTCTAATTTAGTAATGAAACGTTTCAATGACCTACCATAGAATCACCAATATCTTTAAAAATGCCTATTGTAAAACCGAAAGTGTATTGTAACGATGTATGACAGTTGTAGGGGGAAGTCGAATGTTGTGAGGAGGACTTTCTCTAATCTCTAAACATAGTGCAGGGGGAGAAAAACATAATCCTCTGATATTTCAAATCATCATTAGAAGAAGTTAGGTTCTGAATCTGTCATCTTCATTCATAAAAATGTCTGAACAACTTAGTTCCAACATTGATAAAGAGGAGGTCAGTTATGCTGCAGGGTAAAATATGACATTTCACGAAAGTGCATTGTTTGTCCTCAGAGACTCTTCCATCAGGATTTCCCATAATCCTGCTGGTCAATAGCCTGTGTCAATAGCCCGTCATCACATAAGCTTTTTATGAGAAGTTAATACTCCTAAGTAAAGTGTACAATAAGTCAGCGAGAGAGAAGAAGTTAAGCTTAAAAGATGATTTCCCATTTGGAGAAATGTATTTGGGTAAATGTATTTAATCTAGCTGCTATTTCAACATGATATTCTTATATTTTATTTGAATTTCTCAGTATAAAAATGTAAGTGAGACTTTTTTTTAAGTCAACCATCACATGCAATCATAATAATTGTGTGATCCATATTGCCCACTAAAAATGAGAAAGCACTTAAACATTCGGGAAAGTGTTAGAAGAAGGCGCTGTAGAGACGAGAGACTTAAAATCCCTTACGATTCATTATGGCTGACATTACTTTGACTCATTTCTGGTCAAATAAAGCGATGGTCCGAGTCAAACTACTTATTAAACATTGAGACCACGTTACTAAGTTTAGCACATTGGGCACTAATGTGCACGGCTCAGTACATAAAATATGGACTTTCTGCATTAGTTTACAACGATAGGCACATTTCCCAACGTTTATTTAGAACTTTACGTACTTTTGAGTTTCATACAATTACGAAGTTTACAGACAAATGGTTGAAAAAAAACTGAAAAAAGTTGTTTTGAAATTTAAAAACCTTGACAAATCTACTTTTGGATGAGAAATACACAGAGAAACGTTTTTGTGGGCAAACTCTAATGCAAAACAAAGAATTTGTTGAAAGATTTTTTTCGAGGAGGTAATTGGTAATGTTGGGAATGGAGGACAACTTTTATCAATTTCTTAGTGCAAAAGTTATGCACATCTACTTGCATGATGAAAATGTTGCTCAGTTGTATATAATGACACTGATATGACAGGAGAGTGTATCTTTAATTGAGTATGAACTGGGCCCCATTTACCCCATCACACATTACCCTGGGGAGAAGGATTGGCTGGGGGCCGTAAATACTTCCTAGTCCTAGTTTTTAACTTGGAAATGACACATTATATGATGGATTCGTATTTAAAACACAAAATGGCACATGTTTTTCCTTTCAACCAGGTCTTTTCACCCAATAAATGTCAGCAGATTTGACCTGCCAAAATGTTCCGGGAAAACACAGTAGGGGTCCGATAATTAACACATAATTTGACATTCCAATCCCAGCACAAGCTACTGTTTGCAGAGGGATTGTAATTTAACCCTCTACCTGTAGCCAGGGCCAATGTGTTTTAGTGAGGCTCAAGGCCGGACTGGCTGTAGTGGTACCGGGCATTTTCCCGGTGGGCCGGAAGGTTGCTTTGGACCGGTGGGGTCCGTTTTTGGTGCAGGGAGACGGTTTTGCAGCAGTGCTGCAATATCAACCCCCTGTACCAAAAGCAGCAGCAGTGTTTTACAGATGCACCCCCCACCCCCGCGGCTGGTCCACCTCAATTGCTAGGGCCGATTTGCGTGCCCTGTCCGGCCAGGGTGACGCTAACTTAAGTCTTAAAAAAATAATGGATGATGTATGTTCTGATTATAATTTCTAGACCTAAGTACACACAGAAAGTATGGCATGCAGGTTGGGGGAGACGTGAAACTGGTGCAGTGCAGGCGATGTAGCTGCATTTTCTCGTCCCCGTCCTAGCTGCTTAGAGGACCTCATAGTGGTACTATAGTTGAAAGAAGTATTAACTAATCATCTGTGTGACAATTGAGTGCACTACAGGGGTTGCATTTCACAATGATGAGTAACAAAATATCGTCCTGCAACAATACCAAATGCATTATATTGACTACCACTATATCATCAATATAGAATGGCTTTACTGTTTTCAAAACTCACAGAAATCAGTGGTTATTAGTGCATACATTTTTGTCCTGCAAAGTTTTATGGGGATGATATTTTTCCGACCCCTCATTCATTCCCATTGTCAATTCTTCCTTCCTTCTTTTCTGCTTCTTGCCCCTAACTTCTACTCGTTTCTTGAAATTGGTCTTTCATGCAGCATTGTGTTATATCTCTCACCTCCCTGCTTATCTGGTTTCCCAGCATTCAGACACCTCTTCTCATTAGACCGGTTTTACCCTATGTCAAGAATGTCTACGACTGGAAGTATGTTTCCACCTCTTTAAGATATAATTACAGCAAATATATGGTTAATAGTGGGCATTTAATGCACCAGCCTGTTGCTCTATTTTTAAGTCAAATGGCAATAATCTGCAAAAAGAGAATTTTCTACTGAGAATAGAAGATATCTATTGTGGGGTATTCAGTGCTTCATTCTTATAAGCATGTTTTACGTTGTTCTGTTCTTTGTCTCAAGATTAGGCCTGGGCTAAATTTCCGTTCCGCTCGCGTAAATTGCGATAATTTGACATTTTTGCGTTCCGCGGAGAGTGCGAAAAGTTCAAAATTTCCGCATTCCGCAGCTTAGCGATAATTTGTTTCTTGCTCGCGCTGTAAAATAATACATTCTCACGCGCGCGCGATCGCCTTACCTGAATCCCCGCGTTCGGCGACAAGTTTTCCCGATCCAGTCGCGTTCTCCACGAGATGTTGGATTGTTGGTAGCCATTTGCGCTGTCTCGCGACAGTTCGCGCCCGCAGTAATGTCATTGGTCGCGCGATCATGTCTTTCTTCTCGCGATCATGCACCGCGAGAAGAGTGAAAACAAGATGGCCGCGCCGGCGAGCAACCGCATGGGTAAGTTGGCGAGCTGCGACCACGCAGAAAATACCCCGAACAGGCAGGAAAACAACTTCCGCATCTTCGTGATATTTCCGCTTGTTTGCGGAGATTTTTAACATTTTCGCGATAATTTGCAAAAGTCACTTTCGCAAATTCCGCCCACCCCTACTCAAGATACTATGGAAGGAGTGGATGAATGGAAAAATCATTACTGTCTGATCAGGCGTTTTATTGCTCTCTCTCCATATAGGTGCTAAAGCATGCTGAGGAATTGATATGCATACTGCTGGGTCCATGATCTTTGGTGACATCAAACTGTGTTGCTTTAAGGAAAACAGCTGAGGTAGTAAAGACTCTTCATGATTTATTCAAAATGTTTGGTTGCTTGACTGTAGGTCGTCAGCTAGTGTGGTATACGAGGCGAACTGCTAAACCTAGGAAGATCACAAACCAAACTGTGTGCACGCCTGTGAATCTTTTGTCACATCACTTCATGTTTTGCACTGCCTACCAGACATTCTATTTATTTGAAACTCAACATGAGAACGGTTAAACACTGGTTTCTGGAAGGTAATGCAGGTATGTGTTTTTTAAAGCAGTACAGGGACTACTGATCTCCTGCAGGCCATTTGTAAGAGTTGCAATATATTTTAAACTAATGCAGGAAGTGTCCCACATGCCCTCTCTGTTTTGGTTTGTTTTCCATCATGTGCAGAACGAAAAAGCACAGCTAGATGTGTATTTATTAGGTGCACTACATTAGAATGCATAGAAAATCAATTTGAATCCAGATGCGGTGAGCTATGCTCCCAAAATGGCATGGACAGGGAATTGAAAGTAGGCATTTGGGGCCCAGAGACCTTCGAGGTAATCATAAGGACTAATTTGGTGGCTTACTAGAGGCTCGAATTGTGGCATCCATCAAACAAAAGTACTTAGAGATAGGGCCCGCACTTATGCTGCTTTCACAACAGAGGGTGCCAAAGAGTGCGGTAAAAAATGGTGTTTTCTGCCTACCATTGAAAATGTTGCTCTGCGAACCGTGATTCAGCCCGCGGTGCTGCCCCCTTCCTTCTCGTGGGCCGCGATACAGCCCATGGCGCCTCCCTTTTTTCTGCGGGCGCATCGCAGTGCTGCGTGGCAGCCCGCTGTAGCCATTTTGGCGTCACAGGTGCCTCCCACAGCGCCTGCTCTCTTTCTGGGTCGGGCACGCCGCATACCTACACGGTGGCCTGTTATTTATTTATTTATAACATTTATAGAGCGCACTATCACCTATCAGGCATCTTGGCGCTGGCATATACATGCACTGAGAGACTACTGTTTCAGGAAAACGCTAGGATAACCATATCATGCACTAGGAAAGAGCCAAGTTTTTAATCTCTTCCTAAAAGGCAAGAGATCGACCAAATGTCTAATTTCCACTGGGAGCTTATTCCATAATCGGGCGGCAGAGATGCTGAAAGCTCTGTCTCTGGATTTTATTTTTTTTAATCTTGACACCTTCACTAGTCTAGCTGACGAAGAGCGCAGGCGTCTCTCAGGAACATACCAAGCAAATTTCCTCTGCAAAAGTTCCGGTCCTAATTATCTGTTATCTGACAATTTGCATGACAGGAATGCCGCAGCTCATGTTTTGGAACCGCAGCTTCCTATTTTCACACATAGGGCACTATTTTCTTACCTTCCTTTCACTGGTAATATATTTTATTTCTTCATTTCTTTGGGAGCCATCTTGTTGCCTTCCCATGATTCCATAGCCTTCTTCCCAGAAGGCCTTGGGAAGTATCTGCTCTACCAATTCAAGATGGCGACCTTCCTATTACGTCTACTATCCTTTTCTTTATCCAAGATGGTGGTTACTTACTTCCTGTTTGGTCATTTCCTGTTCCTGTTTGGTCAATTCCTGTTCCTGTTTTGTCACTTACTGTTCATGGGCATTTAAAGGGCTTAATTCTTTATTTCCTTGCATTGCAACAATGCTCCTGCTTGTGTGTGCTCTTTTCTTTTGGTATCCTGTGCTCCTGCCTGGTGTATCTGTGATTCCTGCTGGTGTACCTTGTTCCTGATCCTAGCCTTTACTCCGGTTTGGATTCCTTGCCTTCATTTTCTTCCTTACTGTTGGCTTCTTTCCGTCCTTCTCTTTCCTGGAGTCCTCACTTCTATCAGAGGTGTTTTTCCTCTTGGGACTCCTCCTGGAAGGCACAGTTTGCTAAGGCTTTTTCATTGTCTGCAGCACCGTGGCTATCAGAAGGGATTGCCATTACCTTGGACAGACCAGAACCCTCAAGAACCAAAGTCAGGAATCTCTCCAACATGCCAGAACCCGTAAGAACATTACAAGTCAGAAAGCAAATATTTGCATAAGTAGAGTTTTGTCACTTTATAATTGGGTTTAACTGAAACCAGAAATCCTCCTATAGAGATACATTAATTTGCTTTTCTTACCTGCACATTCACCTACTCCGACAATAAATATATTGTCAAGGTATGTAGATGTGGAGTTATGAATAGTAACCAATACTTACCTTGATGGCATAGTGGTTGTTCATATACTGGCGTCAATTGGTTTGCACTACAATAACCTGCATTTTTATATGGTGATACACCACCATAAGAAGGGAGTGGTCCTCATATTGCCTTTTCACATTTTTAAGGGCTTTTCAAACTTTTTAATCCACAGATATTTGCTATAGTCTTCTATACATCATATCTCACCATTCATCTGTATCTGAAGTTATAAAAAAACAAAAACCCACCTAGTATCTGCAGCCCCTGCAGCTCCTTCCAAATCATGTTTTTGCAAGTGCTTAAATGCAATTCAGGTATGCGGTGTGATCTATACCAAAAGACATAACTAAAATATTAAACATACACTTCATGGAAGTCAATGTTCTTTCTTCATAAAAAGGAGTGTGGCAAGACAAGGTGACATATATACATGGGCAAGGAGAAGAATCTTGGAGAGAATACACTATTAATGGCCCTTTGCTCATGCACATATTTCATTGCCTTCCTAAATAACTTTGATCAGGTGACCACCCTTCACAGTCTCCCCCAATATTACATGTATTATCAGGTCACAACCTTAAACCTTCACACAAATAGTGAAGAGACCAAACAGTCAAGGCTGCATGGGCCCACAAACTATATGAATGCATTTCTAATCTGCATACTGGTGTGTTAAATCTGATTCCCATTTATATTTTTGGTACCCTGCAGGTTAAACATCACCATTCTATACAGCAAATAAGATGTCTTTCATAAATCTATATATTTTACACTGTTTTTTAAGAGGCAGAAACCATACTTTTTTCTGCGTCCCAGACAACTACATAGACGCATGGGATTTACATGACAAATGTGGACATTTTAATGGGTGTTCACACTTGTGGCCTGTAGCTAAATTGATTTTATGGACAATCTTGGTTATTTAGAATTGCCTAATTTTTACTTCACACAGTTTTGGTGAGGGCAGTGAAGGTCAGTGGACAGAGAGGCTGGTAATGACTGGTTTAGGCCCAATTATATCCATACTGGTTAATTCCGATATTTCTGTGTTACCTACCACCTGCCAAACATTTCCAGGGGAAGAATGCACAGTAAACACCGAGACATAAGGATATTGTGCAGAAAACACTGCATTATCTGGGCCATTTTGCTTTAGTAGAAATCACTATAGGTGTTATTTATTGAACCTGATAAATTCTGATCCCTGTGCTTTTAGGTTTTATCTAGGCCTCTAGGTGAAATTTGCATTACACCAGTGTAACTGTATGTAATTTCACATTACTCATCTTAAGCAAGATTTATGTAAATTCCATTATGTGACTTCACATAATTGCACACCATCGACATAAAACATCTACCCCAAGCACCCATGAACAACTCAAGTGACAGCACGCTAATGGCTCTTGTTCACTGTGCTTGGTTTCTTTTGTGCTATTTTTTTTTTACCACTGCATGAATCTAAAAATGTATGTGATGGTGCCTTTGAGCTAAAATATATGGACACATAAATGTTTTGCATATCACTTAATTACATTTATTTTTTAATTTCACATAACCCTTTCGCTGCTAGGCCTGTTCCCCCCCTGTGTTAAGTTTTTTTTGGGGCTATTTGGGGTAGTTCATGCTTAGGCCCCTGTAACTTTTTGACCACATAAGGTATCTATGTCAAATTTGCGTCCTTTGCTTCCAACATCATGGGTATTTTAAAGGTACCCAGGGTTTGTGATTTCACGGGAGTGGACCCAGAAATTAGCCAAAATACAGCATTTTTTTTGGGGGGTGGGGGAAATGGGAACAAAGTGCTGCAGAAGAAAGCGTTGTTTTTTTCCCTGCAACTGGTTTCAACAAAGGTTTTGTGGTGCTTAAATGAACATCTTCACAGCTTTCAGGGACTGACAGTTTTTTGTCAAAAAACCAAAATATTTTACACAGTTTTGGCATTTTACTGGGACATATCCGATTTTTGCAAAGTGCCACTCTGTGGATTTTGAACCCTTTAATGCAAAGTGCCACTCTGTGGATTTTGAACCCTAGCTCAGCCGGCTAGAGAAACCTAGCAAACCCATACATTTTTTAAAACTAGACACCCAGAGGAATCCAGGATGGGGTGACTTGTGTGGCTCTCACCAGGTTCTGTTACCCAGAATCCTGTCCAAACCTCAAACTTTGTAAAAAAAAAACACATTTCCCCCACATTTCTGTGATGGAAAGTTCTGGAATCTGTGTGGGTCCACAAACTTCCACCCACCCCGCATTCTCCAAAGTCTCCTGATAAAAATGGTACCTCACTCGTGTGGGTGGGTCAAGTACCCGCGACAGGAAAAGGCCCAAAACGTATTGTGGAGACATCAAAATTACCTATCACAAAATAACCTGGTTTTGCAAGGAGGGGGGTCCCTGGGTTTTTTGTCCCGCGCTCAGTGGCCATCAAGGGAAACCTACCAAACCCACACATTTCTGAAAACTAGACACCCTGGGAAGTCCCGGCACGTATCGCTTGTGTAGATCCCCAATGTTTCCCTACCCAGAACCTTAAATTTAGCTGATTTTTTTTTCTCAAATATCTGTGTGGGAAAGTTGTAGGATCACCAGGCTGACACAAATTTCCTACTGACCCGACATTCCCCCAGGTCTCCAGATAAATATGGTACCTCACTTGTGTGGGTGGGTCAAGTACCCACGACAGGCAAGGGCCAAAAACGTATTGTGGAGACTTCAAAATTACCTATCATAAAATGACCTGGTTTTGCAGGGGGGGGGGGGGACCTGGTTTTTTGCCCCAGGCTCCTGCCTATCTAGGGAAACCTACCAAACCCACACATTTCTGAAAACTGGACACCCTGGGGAGTCCAGAGAGGTATGGTTTGCGTAGACCCCCCAACGTCTCCCTACCCAGAATCCCCTGTAAACCTCAAATTTACCTGAACAAAATTACTTTTTCCACACATTTCTGTGTGGGATCATAGTGCTGGTACAAATGTCCTACCACCCAGTGTTCCCCTTGTTCTCCCGGGTAAAATGATACCTCACTTGTGTGGGTAGGCCAAGGGCCTGTGACTGCGAAGGGCCAAAAACAGAGGGATTGAGGGTATAGCACAGCGAATTCTATGTGCTTCATTTAAAAAAAAAAAAAAAAAGTTTTTAGCCGATTCTGCATTGGACAGCAACACAAGTGAGGTATCATTTTACTTGGGAGAACAAGGGGAACGCTAGATGCTTGGACATTTGTGCCAGCATGGTGGTCCCACACAAAAATGTGTGGAAAATAATTGTTTTCTACTAAATTTGAGGTTTGCAGGAGATTCTGGGTAAGAAAACATTGGGGGATACACGCAAGCCATACCTCACTGGACTCCGTAGTTTTCAGAAATGTCTGGATTTGGTAGGTTTCCCAAGATGGCCACTGAGCCCGGGACCAAAATCGCAAAACCCCTTGAAAAACCAGGCTGTTTTGTGATAGATAGGTGAGCACCTGTATTTTTGGTCTTGGGTTTGTAGACATCTAGGGGAACATAAAAAACCCAGACATTATGAAAGCTAGACACCTGTGGGAGTCCAGGGAGGTGTGGCTTGTATTGATCCCCAAACATTTTCCTACCCAGAATCCCCTGCAGACCTCAAATTTAGCTGAAAAAATCAAATTGTTCTCACATTTCTGTGTGGGAAAGTTGTAGGATCACTGGGCTGACACACATTTCCCACCACCCAGCGTTCCCCCAGGTCTCCCGATATAAATGGTACCTCACTTGTGTGGGTTGACCAAGTGCCCACGGCAAGAAAGGGCCGAAAACATATTGTGAAGACATCAAAATTACCTTTCACAAAACAACCAACCTGGTTTTGCAAAGAGACTCACCTGTGTTTTTGTCCCTGCGAACGGCGGCCATCAAGGTAAACCTACCAAACCCAGACATCTTTGAAAACCAGACACCCGGGGGAGTCCAGGGAGGTAAGGCTTGTGTGGACTCTCCAACCTTTTCCTACCCAGAATCCCCTACAAGCCTCAAATTTAGCTGAAAGAATTTAATTTATCCCAAATTTCTGTGTCGGAAAGTTGTGGGATCACTGGGCTGACACAAATTTCCTACCACCCAGTGTTCCCCCAGGTCTCCCAACATATATGGTACCTCATTTGTGTGGGTGGACCAAGTGCCCACAGCAGGAAAGGGCCCAAAATGTATTGGGGAGACATCAAAATTACCTATCACAAAACAACCAGGTTTTGCAAGAGGGGTCACCTAAGGCCCCAACAGTTTCAGGGCAAAGGCTGGACCCAATCAGGCCAGCTCACAGGGCCCTCCAGCAGGGAGTCAGTCCTTCATGGCGGTTCCTCCTGGGGTCCAGCAGCAGCAAGTCACAAGGAAGCACAAGCACACACAACATGGGGCCACAGCCCAATATTTATACCACATTTCTCTTTGTCTGCCCTGGCACAGGGCTTGGGGGAACTCGTGTCAACTAGTTCTGGGGGGTATTGGAGCACTCTGTTTACAGGGCTCATCTTCCCCTTTGTCAGGTGGGGGCTCGGTCATCAGACACACCACAAGGGGGTGGAGCCAGCATTCACCTAGGCAGGCACAGACCTATTCAGGGTCAGGAGACTATTCCTCCCACTACTCCAAATGCAGATCTTCTATTCAGCCTAGCGCTGATTCACCCTGCCCTCATCGGAGCCACAAACACCTCACCAGCCTCTGTCACTCCAGAGCCAGACATGCAATCCACATCAGGCAGGCAGACACATAGCACACAGAAATGCCACCTTGTAAAAGTGCCATTACTAAAATGGTAATAAAAAATCTGCGCACACCATTGAATAGCATTTATTATTACTATTCCAAACATACCAAACTTGACCATGCTGCTCCTCTCATATCAGGAATTACCACAGAAACACTTTTCAGGGAATCCCCAATGCATTCCTATGAGAGTGCAACCTCACAGCAGTGAGAAACCAAAATTGCTGTTTGTCACTACCAGGGCTAGTCACACACTTAAGGTACATGTCCTACCTTTTACCTACAATGCACCCTGCCCATAGGGCTAGCTAGGGCCTAACTTAGGGGTGACTGACATGCAGTAAAAGGGTGGTCACAGATGTGGCACACACTTTAGGTGTCACGTCACAGCGGCAGTAGCACTGCGCGCTCAGGCCCTGCAATGGCAGAGGCCTAAAACAGGTCTGAAAGGCTACTTTTGTGGGTGGCGCAATCAGTGCTGCAAGCTCACCAGTAGCATTTAATTTACTGGCCCTGGGTATCTGAGATACCACTTTACAAGGGACTGACAGGTAAATTAAATATGCCATACAGGTGTAGATGTTTGTCACTACCAGGGCTAGTCACACACTTAAGGTACATGTCCTACCTTTTACCTACAATGCACCCTGCCCATAGGGCTAGCTAGGGCCTAACTTAGGGGTGACTGACATGCAGTAAAAGGGTGGTCACAGATGTGGCACACACTTTAGGTGTCACGTCACAGCGGCAGTAGCACTGCGCGCTCAGGCCCTGCAATGGCAGAGGCCTAAAACAGGTCTGAAAGGCTACTTTTGTGGGTGGCGCAATCAGTGCTGCAAGCTCACCAGTAGCATTTAATTTACTGGCCCTGGGTATCTGAGATACCATTTTACAAGGGACTGACAGGTAAATTAAATATGCCATACAGGTGTAGATCAATCTTACCATGTTTACCAAAAAGAGCACATGCACTTTACAATGGACAGCAGTGCTAAAGTGCCCAGAATCCTAGAACCACCAACACCATGTCAGAAAAAAGGCTAGGTGGAAAGCAAAACGTTCAAGGATGACCCTGCAAAAAAGGGCCAAGTCCAACAGCGGCCGAACCCAAGATCTAAAACGTAGGTGCCTCCCTCGCAAAACAAGGACTTTTTGTAATCGATCATTTCGAAGTCTCCACAGCACATTTTGGGCTGTTTCCTGTCACGGGCCATAGGCTGACCCACACACGTGAGGTACCGTTTTTATTGGGAGAATTTATGGAATGCTGGGTTAGTGGAAGTTTGTTGCTCCCCTTAGATTCCAGAACTTTCCATCACAGAAAAGTGAGGAAAATGTGTTTTTATTCTCAAAGTTTGAGGTTTGCAAGGGATTCTGGATATTAGAACCTGGTGAGAGCCACACAAGCTGCCCCATCCTGGATTTCCCTTGGTGTCTAGTTCTCAAAAACATATAGGTTTTCTCTGTTTCCTTAGGTGCCGGAAGAGCTAGAGTCCAAAATCCACAACTAGGCAAATTAGGAACAAAAGGGTCAGTTTTTACAGGAAAAATTTGATTCGTCCACGTTGCATTTTGGGCCGTTTCCTGTCGCAGGTACTAGGCCTACTCACACAAGTGAGGTACCATTTTTATTGGGAAACTTTAGGGGGTGCTGGGTGTGTGGAAGTTTGTGGATCCACGCAGCTTTCAGAACTTTCCATTACAGAAATGTGAGGAAAATATTTTTTGTTTCACAATGTTTGAGGTTTGCAGGGGATTCTGGGAAACAGAACTGGGTGAGAGCCACAGAAGTCACCACATACTGAATTCCCCTGGGTGTTTAGCTTTAAAAATGTATAGGTTTGCTAGGTTTCCTTAGGTGCCGGCAGTGGTAGGGTCCAAAATCCACAGCTAGATACAATACAAAAAAAGGTCAGTTTTCACTATAAAAATGTGGTGTCCACATTGTGTTTTGGGCTGTTTCCTGTTGCAGGTACTAGGCCTACCCACACTAGTGAGGTACCATTTTAATCGGGAGACTTTGGGGAATACTGGGTGGGTGGGAGTTTGTCGATGCGTGCAGATTCCATAACTTTCCAGAAATGTGAGAAAATGTGTTTTTTTTTACAAAGTTTGAGGTTTGCAAGGGATTCTGGGTAACAGAACCTGGTGAGAGTCACACAAGTCACCACGTCCTGCATTTCCCTGGGTGTCTAGTTTTAAAAAATATATAGTTTTGCTTGATCTCCTTAAGTGCCGGCTGAGCTAGGGTCACTTGAAAAATGTGATGTGTCCACGTTGCCTTTTGGGCGGTTTCCTGTTGCTGGGGTACCATTTTATCAGGAGACTTGGGGGAATGCTGGGTTGGTGGAAGTTTGTTGCTCCCCTTAGATTCCAGAACTATTTATCACAGTAACGTGAGGAAAATGTGTTTTTATTCCCAAAGTTTGAGGTTTGCATGGGATTCTGGGTAACAGAACCTGGTGAGAGACACACAAGTCACCCCATCCTGGATTTTTCTTGGTGTCTAGTGGTCAAAAAGATACAGGTTTGCTAGGTTTCCCTGGGTGCTGGCTGCGCCAGGTCCCAAAATCTTTAGCTAGGCACATTGTGAAAAAAAAGGTCAGTGCCTAGTGGGTTGTTTGCCCCCCTGGGGGGGGGGGCAGATCAAGGGTATTGGCCCGATATGCCCCCAAGTGGAGCAGAAAGACTGTGGCTATTTTTTCAGGGTGGGGGCATTGGTATGCCCATTCTGGGCAGCCCCCACACCTACGTATAAAAGAGCCAGCATAATCCCTGGTGCCTAGTGCACTTTCTGCCCCCCCTGGGGTGCAGATCAGGGTCTATTGCCCCTATCTGCCTCCTGGGGGCAGAAAGGCTGTGGCAATTTATATGGGGGGGGGGGGGTTGGGGGAATTGACAAGCCCATTCTCGGCAGCCCCATCCCGGACTTTGAAAAAAAAATTCCGGGTGCCTAGTAGGCTATTGCCCCATCTGCCTCCCGGGGCAGAAAAACTGTAGCATTTTTTGGTGCGTGGGAGCATTGGCATGCCCATTCTGGGCAGCCCCCACTCCTACGTATAAAAAAAACTGGTGCCTAGTGGGCTTCCTGTCCCCCCTGGGGGGAGATCGGGGGCTATTGCCCCTATATGCCTCCTGGGGACAGAAAGTCTTTACCTTTTTTGGGAGGCAGGGTGGAGGATTGGCATGTCATTCTGGGCAGCCCCATCCCCGGCCTATAAAAAATATCCCTGGCATCTAGGGTGCTTTCTGCCCCCCCAGGGGGTAGATTGGGGGCTATTGCCCCCTTCTGCCCCCCAGGGGGCAGAAAGACAGGCTGTGGCAAAGCTAAATGGGGGAGCAAAGGCCCTTGCCCATAGGGCCGCTCCCCCCTCCCTGGTGGCTAGTGGGTGGATCCATGCTTGGGCATCGCCCTCCTGGGGCGATCCCCAAGCAGGGATCCACTAGAGAAGGGTACCATCAGAAAGGGGGAGATTCTCCCCTTTCCAATAATACCTCTGCCACCAAAACTGTGAAACTGAAACTAAGTTTCAGATACGTTTTCATTGTGATGATGTCAGCGTGCCATGCATGCGATCGTCATTACAAGGAAAACCAAAAATCTGCCTTGGGAGGTTGGGGAAGCTCTTCCCTGCCTCCCTAGGCAAAAAAAAATAGGAAATCCTTCTGCAGTTTACAGCAGAAGGATTTTTAGCACGTGTGCTCATGACGGAATGGTTCCGTCATGAGCACACTTGCCCTAGTGCTCATGACAGAATCATTCTGTCATGAGTACAGAAGGGGTTAAGCACATGTAAAGTATACACATTTCTTACACCCCTTTTTATCTGGAGTAGTAAATATCCCACTCTTCTATGGGACACTCATAATCAATACCTTAGCATTTCCTTATTTTAGTAGTTATACTCTTATAAAAAGAACAATTCAAATATTTGGAAATTTTTAGTAAAAACAGTGTTTCCAGGAGCGGTATAGGAGACTTCTCCATCACCTTAAATGGTGAAATGTTAAAAATAAACTCAGTCTTCCGCCTTTTCCTCTTCCTTAATGCCAGCCCGTAGTACATCACAGGATAAACGATTTGAGACTTCATCAAAAGATCAAACACCTACAATGTTTGTATCCAAAGCCTTTTGATTGTTTATACCTCCCCACCTTTTTGTTGTTTTCCTAGGAGGGGAATCACTGCCAAAATGTGACTTTGAAGATTAAAAGCAAAATGTATTTTGGAAAGGTTTTGGCAAACAATTGAAGTTACAAATAAAGCCAAAAACAATAGGCCTGATTTACAAAAGTAACCTGAGACAAAAGTCTAACTTTAAACTGTGGTTTTCTCAAAGGACATTTACTACTCGTAAATACCCTTCGTAAATACCAAAAGTTGAACTTTGCGACTTTCGATATTTACAAAGGGCATTTACGAGTTGTAAATGCCCTTTGTGAATACCAAAAGTCGTATAGTTAGACCTTCATCCTGTTTTAGCTTTGTGAATCGGGCACAATGACTTTAACGCTTGGTAAACTATTGAGATTTCATATAATTTGATAGATTTTCTAATTTGTAAAGAGGGAGCCTAGTTGTGGTAGGAATAAAAACATTCTTTTGACAAAATTGTAACTGAAGTCAAGTCTAAAATCAGAACTAAATTGTTGCACAGAATGAAAACAGAATTGAAATTCTACAAGCTATGGATTCCTGTAACAACTTGTAATCCTCTAAATTATTTGATTGATTATCGACCTCTTTTTGAACATCCTGTGAGTACTGTGCACGTCCATTGTGCTGCACAGGATCTTTATCCAAGTTGTCCCCATAATGGTAATATGAGCGTGGTCTCGTACAGGCTTATTTGTTTCTATTTGGCAATATATTTGTATATTAAAAAAGAAACCTAAAAGTGTTCAATTAGGTATGTGGGCAGGTCCTTCCTCCCCAGGCAAAAATAGGCAACATTGAAAATTAGCTAGAAGAGAAATGTTTACATTTCCTTTCATCTGACTTAGCCTGAAATTTGTGCTAGAATAGAAAGCACATTGTACACAACAAACCTACCTGTCAATGTGTGATTTAACAATGAAACTGAATTACAATTCTATTCCAAGACCTCTTTGGAGGCAACTTCAATATTTACGAATGTTCAGTAAATAAAGGGGTACAAGTAGAAAACCTTTCTTATTGATTTCACCTTTTGTCTGTTTCCAGGAGTATATGTTGTCAAAGGTTACAAATGACCTGATACCTTACCAGTAATCATCATTAAACTCCAGGTTTTCCTCATCATAGTCCTTAGTTTGTGAGTTGTTGTTTTCCTTCCTACAGACACTGCTTGATATACCAACTCAAAATAATACGCCTGAGATGGCACCTAAGCTCCCACCATGAATTAAACCAGGAAGCTAATGCCACTTCCTCCTGTATTTAACCAGGCAAAAACTCAGTGAATCAAATCAATAGTGATGGGATTCAAGAGGGTGGGTATTCAGGACTGTGGCAAGGAAAACCTGGACTCAGAATAAGGAAGATTACCTGTAAGTAATGGGTCATCCCTCCTTGTCCATCTTCCTTGCCCAGTTCTTACTTCGTAAATACCCAAGCAAGAGACTTATTTGATTTTATTCACTATAATAAACAAGGCACATAATTGCAATGCTACATTTGTCCTTAAATAATCAAATGATGCATTAAATATCATGCAGAGCAGACAATACATGAACCAAAGGATGCAGATGCAGTACCCTCTAGGTACAGTTGATAATGTTCCTTAAACATGTGTGGTGTTACCCCAGTTGCCGGACAATATCTTTCAGGGTAGCTTCCATTAATGCCGCCCAAGAGCGTCCCTATTACCAAGATTCTTTCCTGCTAAATCATATGATTTGGTAATAGCCAATTTGATTCATCACAGTAAGGTCAAGGAAGATGTATGAAGTCCAAAAGTGACAAACAGAAAATCTGCTTTACAGAATGGGGAAGTCCATTTGGGTAGATAGAGCACTGTGAACATCTAATGTATTCAGCTTATGCTGCTCATCATTCTCAGGGTTTGGGTAAAAAACAGTAACACTTAATGTTCTGCACAATGAAAAGGAGTGGCTAGCTTAGGAAGAAAGGTTAGAATTTGCTTAAGGACCACTTGTATTATTTTTATAAAATGAGGAGTTACCTTCAAGCCCCTTAGTTCGCCACTTATTGTTCTAGAGCAAATGGCTACTAGAAACAAAACCTTAGCCAAAAGAAATGTGAAATCCGGGGACAGTAAGGGTTCATATGGTAGACCCATGAGTTCTTGCGGGGCTAGAGGAAGGTCTCAAGATGGGACCAGTGAATGTTTTTGCAGGGCATTTCAGAAAATAACTCCTTATGTGCTAGGCTTCCATGGGATCAATTGGACACAGCAAGGCTACGAAAGGCGTGGATCACAGCCTACTGACCTCTAATGATTGAAACCTCTAGGCCTAAGAGAAATACATCTCACATAATGTCTAGGATTCTATTAGGGTCGCAATCACAATGAGAGAGGCATTTAGAGGCACATCAGCCTTCAAAGCTTTCCCAATGTCTGCTATAAAACTTGAGCATTGATGGTCACCTAGATTGCTGAATGCACTCTGCAACCTCAGAGGAACAGATATCAGCCAGTAACTTTCGCCTTTCAAATGCCAGACCCCTAGATTCAGATGTCTTTTTGAATCCTGAGAAAGAAAGGGAGACCTCAGTGGACGTGGATGGAATGGAAATTGCCAGCTCAGGGTCGGAAACCAAGGTCTTCTGAACAATCTGACCACCACCGCAAAGAGAACCTCTGCCTGATTATATTGATTTTCTCCCAAAATTGCGTGAAATAGTAGGCACAGAGAAAATGCAGTAAAGTAAATTTTGGTACAGAATATTGACATAGCATTCATTGCTCAGGCTGCTGCGACAGAACCAACCTGTAGAAGGTTGAGAGGAGAGAGTTCTCTTCTTTTGTGAAGAGATCGAGCCATGAACACAAATATCTCAAAAATATTTGTTGGAACAAAGTAGGGCACAGACTGAGGAGTAACCCTGGGCATAGTACTCCCCGTCGCTCATGGAGCATGCATAGTTTGCACTACTACGTAAAATGCACGTAGCACAGTGCAAAAAGTAAAAACTGTGCTACAACATGTAGCATAGCAGCAATATCAACAATACCCACAATTGCTTTGATAAAGCAATTTTACATGATAAAAAGCAAATAACCAATTCACAAAAGTGAACTGTGAATAAAAATATTAGGCAATGAGAGAGGTGATGATTTTGGGGTCCTCCCTAACCTAGGGGGAGGACCAAGCAGATGCCTTGAACACAAAGAGCATATCATGCTGGTGAACGAATTAGTGGTGGTCCCTTCCTCCTAGGACCATCCCAAGCACAGTTATGGGCAAAAATACAATCCCAACCAAAGGCCCTGCAAAGCATTATGAGACAAGATTAGTATTATAGTATCCAATATCCAAATAATTCTACATAGAGCTGCAGTTCAACTAGTCGTTACTAGATGTCCCTCACGAGTCAAATGCAAAAGCATTGAAATTATTACATCAAGCGGCAGTTCCACTAGTCATTACTAGATGTCCCTCACGAGTCAAATGCAAAAGCATAGAAAGAAACCCTTTGATGAAGCTTTTGCATTTGACTCGTGAGGGACATCTAGTAACGACGAGTGGAACTGCAGCTTGATGTAACAATAATTTCAATGCTTTTGCATTTGACTCGTGAGGGACATCTATTAACGACTAGTTGAACTGTAGCTCTTTGTAGAATTATTTTGATATTGGATACTATAATATTCACTGCCCACTGCTAATCTTGTCCCATAATGTTTTGCAGCGCCTTTGGTTGGGATTGTATTTTTGCCAATAACTGTGCTTGGGGTAGTCCTCAGAGGATGGGACCACCGCCGAATCGTTCAAGAAGATGTGCTTTTTGATTTCAAGGCATCTGCTTGGTTCTCTCCCTAGGTTAAGGAGGATACCAAAATCATCACCTCTCTCACTGCTTGCTAATTTATCATTTTCACTTTTGTGAAATGACTATATGAATTTTAGCATATAAAGACAGAAATACTTATTTTATCATAACTTGCACTGTGCAAGATGCTGTTTGCATTTATTGTTCAGAGCAGAGAAGCACACAGTACTGTCAGCTACGCAGTTTGAGGAGTAGCTGAACGTAGATCAAAGTGTACTCCACGAAGCTACATGTAGTGCTACTATGCAAACTACGCCCAGGGTTACTGAGGAGCATGAAAGTCAGGAATCCGCAAATCAGCAAGTTTGCATGCCTACTCTTGTTCCCGAAAATTACATGCAGCCAGGAGATTGTGCTTTGCCCAGAGACAAATCTTCCACGAAAGGAGAGTGAGTGCCATCGTACTCATACCCCCTGGTGGTTTATGTATGATCTTACTTCTTGCTGTTCTGTCTGAACACAAACTACCTGGTATAAAAGAAGGGGATGGTGGGAACGAAAAAGGCTTTTAGTACCACCACCAATTCCTTCTAATTGGAAGACTAGTCTCTCTATTTAAAACACCACCTCCCCTGGCTTTCAGATCCCCGAACACTGCACCCAAACCTATCTTCCTGGTGTCGATGGTTAGTGTTAGAGAGGGAAAGAACTTGGAAAAAAATCCCTTGTTTAAGCTCTCTAGGTCTAGCCACTACTGAATTTTGTCCCTGGTCTTGAGGAGCCAGGGTAATTGCTGCTCTCTGGAGCAAGCCTGTCATCCTTGAAATAAGACTTGTCTACTCAGCATACACTGTAGCATCAGAGTTTGTCAAAAATAAGTGGGAGGATGGGCTAGGAAAGGCATGAAATAGACCCTTGAAACCATTTCCACTGACCAGGCATCTAAGATGGAGGTTTGTCATATTCCTTTGAAAGAGTCTTTCTGCAACTGGTGGCACCAGTGGATAAACATGCCTATAAAGAGGAAGGAAGGGGATTGGTGGAGGAGTCTGGAAACTGAAACCGGAATTTGTCGGCATGCAGACCCCCCCGCCACAAACCCTGCTCCTAAAGGGCTGGCCCAAACAATGGAAGTTCCTCAGCCAAAATCTCTCATAGGGGCATGTCCTCGACCCCCTGTGAGAGAATAACTGGAGTCATTAACTTCTTGTTTGCCACTCATTTTCCCAATAAATCCTCGATTTGTTGATCAAAAATCTTTGCTTTACTGAATGGTAGATGTCAGTATATCCTTTTGAGATTAATCAGTTTTCCATTACTTCATCCACATGTGTTTCCTAGCAGCAAAAGATGCCCATGCCACCAATTCTTAAAGGAGATAAAAGAGAGGAAACGGTGCTGTTCATTCATAAATGACAGAACCGCGGAACAGTCCTCTACCTTCTGTAATTGATTTCCCATGGTTTGAAATTGACTCGTGAGGGACATCTATTAACGACTAGTTGAACTGTAGCTCTTTGTAGAATTATTTTGATATTGGATACTATAATATTCACTGCCCACTGCTAATCTTGTCCCATAATGCTTTGCAGCGCCTTTGGTTGGGATTGTATTTTTGCCAATAACTGTGCTTGGGGTAGTCCTCAGAGGATGGGACCACCGCCGAATCGTTCAAGAAGATGTGCTTTTTGATTTCAAGGCATCTGCTTGGTTCTCTCCCTAGGTTAAGGAGGATACCAAAATCATCACCTCTCTCACTGCTTGCTAATTTATAATTTTCACTTTTGTGAAATGACTATATGAATTTTAGCATATAAAGACAGAAATACTTATTTTATCATAACTTGCACTGTGCAAGATGCTGTTTGCATTTATTGTTCAGAGCAGAGAAGCACACAGTAATGTCAGCTACGCAGTTTGAGGAGTAGCTGAACGTAGATCAAAGTGTACTCCACGAAGCTACATGTAGTGCTACTATGCAAACTATGCCCAGGGTTACTGAGGAGCATGAAAGTCAGGAATCCGCAAATCAGCAAGTTTGCATGCCTACTCTTGTTCCCGAAAATTACATGCAGCCAGGAGATTGTGCTTTGCCCAGAGACAAATCTTCCACGAAAGGAGTGAGTGCCATCGTACTCATACCCCCTGGTGGTTTATGTATGATCTTACTTCTTGCTGTTCTGTCTGAACACAAACTACCTGGTATAAAAGAAGGGGATGGTGGGAACGAAAAAGGCTTTTAGTACCACCACCAATTCCTTCTAATTGGAAGACTAGTCTCTCTATTTAAAACACCACCTCCCCTGGCTTTCAGATCCCCGAACACTGCACCCAAACCTATCTTCCTGGTGTCGATGGTTAGTGTTAGAGAGGGAAAGAACTTGGAAAAAAATCCCTTGTTTAAGCTCTCTAGGTCTAGCCACTACTGAATTTTGTCCCTGGTCTTGAGGAGCCAGGGTAATTGCTGCTCTCTGGAGCAAGCCTGTCATCCTTGAAATAAGACTTGTCTACTCAGCATACACTGTAGCATCAGAGTTTGTCAAAAATAAGTGGGAGGATGGGCTAGGAAAGGCATGAAATAGACCCTTGAAACCATTTCCACTGACCAGGCATCTAAGATGGAGGTTTGTCATATTCCTTTGAAAGAGTCTTTCTGCAACTGGTGGCACCAGTGGATAAACATGCCTATAAAGAGGAAGGAAGGGGATTGGTGGAGGAGTCTGGAAACTGAAACCGGAATTTGTCGGCATGCAGACCCCCCCGCCACAAACCCTGCTCCTAAAGGGCTGGCCCAAACAATGGAAGTTCCTCAGCCAAAATCTCTCACAGGGGCATGTCCTCGACCCCCTGTGAGAGAATAACTGGAGTCATTAACTTCTTGTTTGCCACTCATTTTCCCAATAAATCCTCGATTTGTTGATCAAAAATCTTTGCTTTACTGAATGGTAGATGTCAGTATATCCTTTTGAGATTAATCCGTTTTCCATTACTTCATCCACATGTGTTTCCTAGCAGCAAAAGATGCCCATGCCACCAATTCTTAAAGGAGATAAAAGAGAGGAAACGGTGCTGTTCATTCATAAATGACAGAACCGCGGAACAGTCCTCTACCTTCTGTAATTGATTTCCCATGGTTTGAAAATGTTTCAGGAGGGACTGTACCGTGATGTAGGCAGTATAAGCATTACCAAATATCGAAAAAACAATAAATATATATGAAATAACAAAAATATGGAAAACAAAGCTTGACTAGAATAATATTTTTTAAATAGATTATTTTAAAAGGCTTAATTTGAAACTAATAATTACTGATCAAAACACAATTAACCAAACCAAAATAAACCATTTCAAAATATTCCAATAACCAAATAAACACAAAATAAAATATTAGTAATTATATTTAAAAGCACACTAAATAAATAACTTAGCTAAATATTCAACAATTTTAAGTAATTAAACATACAACATAATATATTTTAATAAATTAACACATATACCGCATTAAGAAAACAAGTTAATATTAGGTTATATACACTTAAACTAAATAACCTTAGTACATACCAATATATGTTACACTTAAACATAAACCTTAATTACCGTCTACCAAATATTGAGCAAACAGCCCAAAAATATCAAACTAAACACAAAGGGGCCTATTACGATGTTGGGCAGATTGCCTCCAACAGGCTGTCGGTGGCTGTCCATCTGACAATCGGACTCAGCAGTTCGACCACCGCATCAGGATGCAGTCGTTCACACTGTTTCAGCCTGGGGGAAAGACCAATGCCTCCAACAGAATCAGAGATCCCATCGGGGCATCGATCGGAGAGATAATCCCCAAATGGTGGTGCTTCCTCCCTCAAACATCCATGCATTGTGTGGCAGGCACGACATGGTGCCTGTCACATGGTTCATGAATGTTCGAAACGTGTATTTTAATTGCAGCTTGTGCTGCAGCCAGCACCACAAGCCACAGTAGAAAACATACACTTTCCAACCACCGTGAAGACAGTCGCATCATAATATTGGAAGCGGGACCGCCGACTCCTTGTCGGGCGGTCCCGTTTCTGTTACGATGTCATCATAATGGGACCCAAAGTAAACAAAGCAATTAAATGTGAAAGTAACCAAGAGAAAATGAGAACTAATTAAATGAACACTATAAAAAGGAGCAGAAAAATCACATAAACCTAGCAACAAAATTCTACACCAAGAAAAAACTGACACTCTGCCAGATTCTACATTGAAATTGAAGAAGAAAGCCTGCAGAAAACAGACCTTTTGAGGACAACAGACATGTAAGTATAAATGTAAATAGTGAAAATGCATTTATAAATATTAACTGTGAATTACAAACATTTTAAACATAACATAATAAATATATACTTCTAATATTTGCAGATGCAATTTTATAAATAGCCACTTACATCACCTCGCAGAAAGGGAAAGATTATTATCGCACATGGGATATATATAAAGCCAGGTGAGCACAAGTACTAAACATATACATTATAAATGCACTAAATACTATGGTCATGCTTATCATGGGAGGTTCAAAACTAGAAATGCGTTTGTAATTAATGTTAGGTTGCACAACCACTCCCCAGATACAACAGAGATAGAAGAAAGACTTTTTGTGCAAGACCCACACAGCATGAAACTTAAAAAATATACTCCTCATAGTTCATCAACACAGCAAAGGCCAAGTGCCAGGAATTCCCAATTTAAAAAGATTAATAGCACAAACCAAAAAAAGCCAGAGAAACCTTGGATGCCCTGACGAAGATATCAAGATATAGGCGTTCCGGAATACCAAACCACCACACATACTGAAGAACCCTTCCTCCTTACAACAATAAAAAATACAGGAGAATTATAACAGATGCAACAGAAAATAAACTCCCAAAACTAACCCTATCATGCCCTTCTTCATTTACACAGACATATAACACAGATGGCGAATATCATAACAGTGGCATACCCCTAATTCACAATCTGCTTCACAACAATCATAGTGCTACCTACTACAAACATCCTAAATCACATTAAAATAAAGACTAATGATTACTACCCCCAAAAATCATAATAGACTTTGAGCAGGCAATTACATATTTTAAAAAATCTACTACCACACACCATGCAAGGCTGCCATTAAGCATTTGGAGTGTAGCATTTGCAACAAACAGCCTATTTGCTTACAAAATTAAACAATGAATATCACTAGCATATGTACTAGTCACAGAAGTAGCTAATCATTACAACCTGCGAAGAGAATCCCCCACTACCAAATTAATGAGCAAAAACGAAACAGGACTATTTTGAGGACACTTCGGTTCACAGATTGTAACGTTCTGGCCACAGGTGCTAATACAAGTTTAAAATACCATGGGATAATGTCTATGTCAGCCCCATGGCCGAAGAAGCCAAAACAAACAAGCTGTGGAAGGGTGGCACAATGACGTCCACGCCACAATAGACCAAAGACATTTTACCCTATACCAATTTCTGGAAATCCTAAAAAAAGAACAAAGCTGCCAAGAACTAAGAATGGAACAATCCTTTATGCAAATGAAACCTAAAATAACCTAAGAGACTAAAGAAATGTACAATGCAAAATAAAACTCTTTATACATAACAAAGACCGCCACTACCTAGAAAGCAGAGCAAGAACAATACTATAAAGCAGCCATTCATCCGTGTTTAATTCACATCCAACATAAACCTACAGAAAACAATACAATATATTTGTTTTTAAATATAAATTAAAAAATGTGCATTGATCAATGTAAAATAAAATGTACCGTTAAACAATTTCCAATAACATTTATAATAAAATAGTTTACAATAAAATAAATAAATAAATGCACACCAAAAAATACACTAACACATATTTTCAGAAATGCAACGCAAAAGACATAATTTAAAAATACATACAATACAAATCTTTTTAAAAAAATGATAGCATTACACAGAACAATAAACACTGAAAAACCGTAGCAAGCATTTCCCAACCAAGACAAAAAGTGAAAATCAACTTACTGTTTTTTATCTGATGTGGCTGATGTCCACGATACTTCTCAAATCCACTCAAAACAATTCTGCAAAACTAGAGGAATAGTAACCGAAAATTGCAAAAATTAAATAAGCAAACAATTAATCCATCAAATTAATCCCGAATCTTAGAAAACCATTAAAAAAAAGTACAATCCAAAACGCTACTGAAAACCACAAAATTAAAAGAAATTAAAAAGTATTCTTTGTTAAAATATAACCAAAATAATTTCCTTCAAAAATGTATCTAAAAATTAGGAAAGGCTTTTGCTCTGACCAAAAAAACCTGTAAAACTGAGAAAAAGTAAACCAATCTAAATATCCATATATATGTCATTTGAGATATCATAAATGATGTCATAGAATATGTCATGAGTTATGTATTATGTGAGATCATAAGCAGTGCATGGCAGAGGTGCATATCATAGTTAGCTCTGGTAACTATAACTGATTAATTTCTGTGTTTTTTTAAGTTTAAAACGGTAATGTTGTCACAGACATAGTCACCTAACTATAACGTTACTTTAATCTTTATTTGTTTCAGTGAACTTCACGTTTTGTTTAAACATAAATTAATATTTTATAGCCATTCATAAAGCCAATCCCCCCCATGTACGACCTTTGGCCAGGTCTTGCAGCCAAATCCCCAGCCGGGAGCCAACCTCATGCTGCACACTGCCTTTGCCCTGAACAGCATAAGATTGGCTTTCAGACACCAGTGGCCCCATCTGGGGCCAAGTAAAGGGAAAAGTATATCCCCTTCCCTGAGTCACTTTAGGCCCATGGGGACTCCATACCCAGCGCCTTGTTCATTTTAACAGGGAGGGGGCTATGTTGTCCCCCATCCCTGAGCCTATAATGGCCCTGAGGATCCTATCTTCTAGGTCCATATAGGTTTTAAAAGGGAGGGAGGCACATAGCTCCCCTCTCTGAGCCTTATTAGGCCCTAGTGACCTCATCCACCATGGCCTTTTTTTAAAGTGAGGTGGCTGCATGGCCACCTTCACAGAGCCTTTAAAAGGCCCTGGGGAACCCATCTCCCAGGGCCACTAACTGGGTTGTAGGAGAGGGGGGCAGCATGCCCCCCTCTCTGTCCCTATTCTATCCCCCGTGACTCCATCCTCCAGGGCCTGTATTTAATACAGGTGGGTATTCTGGTACCACCCAAAGCACTCACCATCTAAAATGTTGGGATCCATGGGGTCAGCCCAAGTGCCCCTGCAGTCCCAGCCAGCTCCCTGCATGATGTGGAAGCCAGCATTGTTCCCACCCACAGGGAGCAGCCATTTATGCTGCTCCCTCAGGGCAGGATCAATCTCTTGATCTGTTTACCGCATCAGTGTATTTTCAAAGCTATCTCTGGCTGGGACCAGACTTTATGTATTCTCCATGTGGCAGGAGTTTTGAAAATGCTCCTGCCAAGCTGGACAGGGAAACCTCTGTTTCCCAGTGGTGGGCTCCCTGGGACACATCACGTGATCAGACCCTGTGGGGTAGGGTCCCCGGGGCCATACAAGGCTCAGGGAGGAGGGCTGTGTGTGTATATATATGTGTATGTATGCAACGTGGCAGTTATCTCCAAGAGATTGGATACTGCGAGCCCACCTCGGAAAGAGACCAAGCAAGTGGCCGCTGCTGACAGCAGTCCGTGACTGCATGGGGACCCGTGATCACTGAATCTACGCGTCACGGCCCGGTTTGTAATCTGGATTTGGGGCTGAGGCGTTGGGGACCCAAGGTGGCTATGGACACTGTTATTTCGGGACACATTCAGCTTCCACAAAGCCCCTCCCTCCCTTTACAAGGCACAGCAGTGCTCACTGTAGCACGTACTGACTCTGCGATTGACACTCACCGTTGAAATGTATGCTGGGATTTGTAGTCTTCCGATGACAGGCTGCAGCTGAAAGCAATCAGATGCGGAGCCAGCTGTACTCCCACCAATGGGAGGGCCGTGGAATATTTAAAAGGAGGGAACCAGTGTGAACCAGTGCAAGTGGCATCAGAAGAAGGCTAACGCCGAAATGCATCATGCCGAGCACTGTGAATAAATAGTCGCCCTGTAATCCCCGCTGTGTCCTCTGGTCATTTTTAAGAAGTGATCTTTGTTGGATGTTTTCACGCGCCGGCCAGTAGCGCATGTAAGAGGACCCGTCTTAAAAATTGGCTTGCGGCAATATTGGCAACGTGGCAGTTATCTCCAAGGGATTGGATACTGCGAGCCCGCCTCGGAAAGAGACCAAGCAAGTGGCCGCTGCTGACAGCATTCCGTGACTGCACGGGGACCCGTGATCACTGAATCTACGCGTCACGGCCCGGTTTGTAACCTGGATTTGGGGCTGAGGCGTTGGGGACCCAAGGTGGCTATGGACACTGTTATTTCGGGACACATTCAGCTTCCACAAAGCCCCCTCCCTCCCGTTACAAGGCACAGCAGTGCTCACTGTAGCACGTACTGACTCTGCGATTGACACTCACCGTTGAAATGTATGCTGGGATCTGTAGTCTTCCGATGACAGGCTGCAGCTGAAAGCAATCAGAGGCGTAGCCAGCTGTACTCCCACCAATGGGAGGGCCGTGGAATATTTAAAAGGAGGGAACGAGTGTGAACCAGTGCAAGTGGCATCAGAAGAAGGCTAACGCCGAAATGCATCATGCCGAGCACTGTGAATAAATAGTCGCCCTGTAATCCCCGCTGTGTCCTCTGGTCATTTTTAAGAAGTGATCTTTGTTGGATGTATGTATGTATGTGTCTATATATATTCCAAAATCCACAGCTGGGCTGTGGCAGTTCTTTCCCCACCGTTTCGACAGCAAACTTGACACGGACCAGCAAATAGGTGCAATTTCTCTTTATTGGTTGTAAACTGCCGCCATAACGTTTCGGCTCCTCCGAGCCTTGATCACATATATATATATATCTATATATATATATATATATATTCACTTAAAAAACCATAGGTTTCACACATGTTATAGTTTGCTGGGCATTTCCCTCGTAAAAAACCAATGAAATTCCCCCGTTATAGTTAGTGCAGGCAACTATAACTCACGCGACCGCAATCCGCTGCTGATGACGTCAGATATTACATCACTGTATTTAGACACTTATTTACCCATGTCTTCTTCCATTCATCTTTAGCTATACATATATTACATTTTTTTTTTTTCAGAAAGACACATATGTCATCAGTGATGTAATATCTGACGTCATCAGCAGCGGATTGCGGTCGCGTGAGTTATAGTTGCCTGCACTAACTATAACGGGGGAATTTCATTGGTTTTTTACGAGGGAAATGCCCAGCTAACTATAACATGTGTGAAACCTATGGTTTTTTAAGTGAATTTGCAAAGTTTTTTAAATGTTAATTCCTAACTATAACGTGTGTGAAACCTATGTTTTTTTCAGTGAATTTGTACGGTTTTTTAAATGCTAAGTTATGTATTTATTAATATATTTTTTTAAACAAAACTTTTTCACGGCGCGCGCACAGTGCGCTTCGCACACCGTGTGCGCACAGTGGGCACGCGGTGCGCTTCGCGCACCGCGCGCCCACTTTACGCAGTTTATAAATATATATTTATACACACATAGACATATATATATATACACACATAGACATATATATACATATATATTCACTGAAAGAAAACAAAGGTTTCAGGGACATTACAGTTAGGTTAACATTTCACTCGTACAAAACCGGAAAAATTCAGCAGTTATAGTTAGCTGATCTAACTATAACTCACACCCCCACAATGCACTGCTTGTGACCTCACATATTACATCACTGATGACATGGTCAGTGACATCACTGATGACATCTCAAATGGCATCACTGATGACATCATCCAGTGACTGTGAGTGATTTAAACATGTTTATGACTGTCAAATATATATACCAAGGTGTATTGATGAATCAGGGGGTGTATGAGTACCTGTATTGCTGATTCAGTGAGTGCGTGACCAATATATAAGTGAGTGATTAGGTGTCTTAGTGAATGTATGGGTCACTGACTAGGTTGTCAGAATGTCTGTATCAGTCTGCCAGATGGTGTCTAAGTTGCTGTTTGGGTTTGTGAGTGGGTACGTGAGCGACTATATGCGTGATTGATTGGTTATCTGTATGGGTGTATGAGTGTCTGTGTGGGTGGGTGAGGGGGTGTGTGACTTCCCTCATGGATGAGTGAGTAGGTGAGTCTGTGGCTGTATGGGTTAGTGAGTGTGCAAGTGAAAGGCTGAATAAGTGACTGAGTATGTGTATGGTTGCGTCAGTGAGTGAATGGATGTGTCAGTGGTATATGGGTGAGTAACTGGATATGTGAAAGGCAGTATAGCTGAGTGCTGGAGTTTATGAGTGACTATGTGTGAGTGAGGAATTGTGATAGTGATAGTGACTCTATGAGTTAGTGAGTGCATGTGTGAGGTACTGCTTTGGTAAATGAGTATTTGTTAGTATATGTATGAATAAGTGAGTGGGTGTGTGTATAACTGCATAGGTGAGTAAATGGCTGTGTTATTGACTCTATAGGAGAGTGAGTAGGTGTGTGAGTAGCTCTATGAGTGACTGACAGTGTATGAGTGGCTTTATGGGTGTATGAGTAGATATACCAGTGGCTGTATTAGTGAGTGAGTTGGTGTATGAGTGGCTGTAGGGGCAACTGAGTGGATGTGTGTGTAGACCTATGAATCAGTGAGTGGGTATGTAAGTAATAGTAAGGGTTTGTCAATGGTTTTGAGAATGTTAGTGTGGAAGTTGGAGTGGGTGTATAAAAGGTTATATTGGGGTGTGAGTGGGTACGTCAGAGATTCTGTGGATGATGTCATCAGTGATTTCAATTGAGATGTCATCAATGATGTCACTGACCATGTCATGAGTGCTGTAATATGTGAGGTCATAAGCAGTGCATTGCAGGGGTGCACGTAATAACTGCTGAAGGTTTTCTAATACTAAATCCTAACTATAAGGCCCTTGTAACCTTTGTTTTTTTAGTGAATTTCTAAGATTTTTTAAATTCTATTTCTTAATTATAATGTTCATATTTTTTAAGTCATCCTCTATGATTTTCATATTTTCTTTCTATAATTGTATATTGTATATTATAATTATAGTATATACCACTCATTTTTTGATTTGGTATGTGTTTATCAGAAAGTACAATAATAACTTGTTTTATTTTCAACAATTGAGTCGGCACAACATTGTCACATTTACTGTGGTGAATCTGTGATCAGTAAATGTATTTCACATACTGAAAAATACACTTAAAGACATTTTTTAAATAAAGTTTAAGTCTAAATATTTAGTAAGATATGGTTTTATCTTTTCTTTCTGTGACCAATTTAAGAGAAAAAAAACACATTTTCAAAAAAAATTATATTCATTACTACCGACGTCATAGTGGTGCCGTCCATAGTTGCGAAGAGCGCGTGGTTTGTACGTAGACACATTCTACAGTATATTTAACAGTAGAGCCTTATGAGTGTACTTTTGAAACTCATATTTTTGTAGTGAGTTTCCAGAAAAACGTCAACAAAGCCATTTCTCCGTATTGGTGGTGACGCTTGGCATCACAACGACGTCCGTTGTCACAAAATCACAAAACCAAAATATACATTCATCGACCACCACCACATTCAAAACTGTTAACTTAAAAAATTCATGATAACTATTAAACACACATTACTAACCACATCACTGCTTTAAAAACATATTTGTTCACATATTTTTTGGTAAGTTTTTAAAGAAACCATTTAAACCCTACTTACCGTTTTCGTGACTACCCTGAGTGTCGCAATGACTTTGATAACCGCGATGATCGTGCCTTTTTTAGGGGATGCAAAACATATATATGCACACATTTTACAGTATTTTAGACACTAGGGGTCATATTCTCAAGGAGCCATCACCGAGTTAACGGCACTTTATCGCAGCCAAAGTTGCGATAAATGTATCACCCCATTCACAAGCTGGTGCTAACAGCCTATAGCACAAGTTTACCTGCGATAGCAGCCGCAAACAACATCGCCACAGATGACCCCGGCAACTATCGCGAATGAGAAGCAGAGTAGGCGTTCCTGTGCAAAAAGCCATGACAACACCACTCCACAACATTCTCAGCGACCAGCTGGTGTAAAGTCGGACGGCAGCCTGCACCACAAAAGGGAGCCCAGCCCAGAGCCACACCTGAAGAACAACAGATGCCATGGAGCCACTGAACATGCGTGCCGGACACCCAAGAGGTCCACAACACCCACCGTCACCACCCCCAGGACCCCACCCCCACCCTGGCACCCCCCGGGCCAAAGACATACCACATCAACTACACGGAATCATGTACCAAATAATCTGCCTGATATTGCACAATCACATCTGGTGACATGCAT
Source organism: Triturus cristatus (assembly GCF_964204655.1). NCBI lineage: Eukaryota > Metazoa > Chordata > Amphibia > Caudata > Salamandridae > Triturus > Triturus cristatus. The sequence goes on from NC_140586.1 coordinate 258,850,000, forward strand.
GTGTCATCACAAAAATGAGCATCACACATTCACCTTCGAAGCAACAAATGAAAATTTATTAAAATAAACACAGAGCAGAAATAAAGACAAATGGTAGCTCCCCTCGGTACAATCCGTTGGTCCCAGCCTGCAAGACAAAAATCATGATGAGAAGGTGTATCCTGCGCACATCAAGGGACAGAGAGAGAGCGAAGGAGAGAGAGAGGAAGAGAGGGAGAGAGAGATAGAAGGACAGAGAGGGAGAGAGAGAGAGAAAAGAAGAGAGGGGGAGAGAGAAGTAGACAGATAGACAGGGGGAGAGAGAGATAGACGGACAGAGAGGGAGAGAGAGAGAGAAAAGAAGAGAGGGACAGGGAGAGAGAGTGCCAACACTGTGCACCCAGGCCACACTGCTCACCTGCTGCCACCGGTGTGTCTGCAACCACGTGCCGGTATGTAGTGCAGTTCACCAGGTCCCACATCTGAGACAGACCCGTCATCTGAAACAGAGTACAGATACATGAATGGCAGAGTACATACAATTACACAAGACATCATCGCCTGACCGCCCCTGCGCACCCAGGCAGATGCACCCCAGCCCCTCCCACCACCCAGCGGTGCAAGCCGGCCCCAGCGCACCCAGGCAGATGCACCAAGCCCCTCCCGCCGCCCAGTGGTGCATGCCCACCCCTGAGCACCCAGTCCTCACTGCTCACCTTCCACCACCGGCGTGTAGAAAAGAGGGCCCACCATGTGCCGCTGCAAGCCACAAGCCAGGGGCCCATGGACATGGCACCCTCCACATCATGCAGCCCCACTCCGCAGGCCACCAGCTCTCACTTTTGATGCTGGGCCTTGATTTTGGCATGGCAGAGGACATACCAGTGCACAGGGCATCATCGCAGGCTACACACCCGCTCAGCCCTTGAGGTGCGGTAGGCCCCCACTGTCCGATGGCTCAGCCCTACACTGCGGTCCAGCAGGGCACACAAAACCAGAGCAGTCTGGACTGCCGGGACGGGGCATCATCGCAGGCTGCACACCCTCTCAGCACTTACAGTGCCCCTACCTCAGTGCACCGAATGTCACCGTCTTGTGGCGGTGTGCCTGTGCCGGCCACAGTGTATCCGGTGCCACCACGTCTGTGCCCCGCAAGTCATGGACCCTCTATGATTGGGTATCGTGGTGTGGATGCCATCATGTCACCTCTGGGCCTGCTGAATGTGATATCGCAGGCCCCTGGGCCCCCATGCCTACATGCACACCACACAGATACACCCCAAGAGAGGTTGTAAATGGCGTCGAACGCGTGCGCCCTGCCCTTTTTATTGGCAGGGTCACATGTGCTGTGACGTGTGTGCTGGATGGGTGTGGAGTGGGTGTACACCAGCCGTGAGGAAGTGGCCGTGGCATGCTGACAACTAGACCTGTGAGCAACAGGTCCCTACAGGGAAGACCTGGGACATGTAGCGTTGTCACCCCTCCTGTAAGTGTAAGAGAAGTGAGCTGGCCTGGCATATGCCAGTTCAACGTAAGGGTTTGAACAATAACCCCGGGGCTCTGGGCATTGTTCTGTATGGGGCTGGACAAGAAAGTGACTAATGCGTGTGTCGCTGTTGTTGCGTCGGCGCCACACTAACAACATTCAGTAATGTGTCACCCTGTGACCCAAGTCCAATGACATGAGCCACATGGACGTAAGAGGAATTCACTGACCCCACATTCGTCCATACTGCCACACTTGAAAGACTATAGACATGACACATCTGTGTGATTCGGAATGTTTAATGCACATTCAGTGGAGTGTTGCATCTAGAGCAGTACAGGCCCATGCAAAGCCCACTTTAGAATGTTGGCCCATGGAGGGCCAGCCAGAGTCCTTCAGGGAATGACACGTCCAAAGGAAGAGGAAGAGTTCAGTCCGCAGTCTGTTAGCTGTGTCATTGGCGATCAAACAGAATATGGCAGTCCATTGCGAGGTACAAGGTGAGTGCTGCAGAGTGTATCTGGGGACAGTGTAAGGTGATGATGCAGAGGGCAGAACCAAGATGAAACTGGCCATATGGCGGAGATGAATGCTACAGTTTTCTCCGTACCAGTAAGGTGGTTTCATCCGCATCTTCGTCCTCTGCTATCTCATGTGCCTCACGTGTGGTTTGTGCTGGCCTTTCTCCAGCACTGTGTGGCAGTGACACCTCAGGGGCCGGACTGTGTAGCACTGACACTTCAGGGGGTGGAGATGTGGATGTAGTGGTAGCAGCACCATGCATCAGTGCCAGGCCTTGTGGCAGCAATGCCATAAGGATGGTTTTGAGGTCATTGTGGAACCCAGCTACCTCTCGCTGGTGTGCAGCCGTGGCAAACGCTCTTTCCGCATTGGCCCACTACATGGTCTCCATGAGCCTCTGCATGAGTCCCAACTCCCAGGCAAGCTCGCTGGAGCCACTCTGACTAGACAGTTGTTATTGTCTCAGAGTCAGGACTCTGGCGATGTCAGCCATGGTTCTTTGGAGAGCATGGAGCAGACTGTGGGTGTCCATTAGGTACTGTGAGTGGTCCCTGATGGGACTTAGACACCCACATATGGCATCTAGTTTGTCTGCCAAGCAGTCGAAAGCCCACCCGCACCTGTTCAGGCAGCTGCTCCTTGCATCCCAACACACGGTGTTGGAAGGCCATGTGTTCTTCGTGAGGGTCCTGGGAGGCAGCCGTGGTGGTGGGTGCTGCCTGCTGTGTGTTCTGTGCAGGGATCAGGCCCTGGGGATGGGGTCCTCAGGGACGACAAAACATTAAGAGAAGGGGGACAAACAGCCCCCTTCTAATAAAAAAAAGCAGAAGCCAGCATCTTGCTGGAGGCTTTGTCCCCTACCTGCACCACCATGCAAACGTACCTCCTGGCTTATTCTGGATTGGGGGATTAAATCCCCTTGAATCCTAAGGGTCCTTAGGGGCCAACTAGCACACCAGGTTCCTCCAGTAAGCCCCACACAGCAAATGTGCCTCTTGGCGCACTACTGGTGGGGCGATGAGGTCCTCTTGTGTCCTGAGGACCTCAGGACTGAAGTAGACTTCATCCCCGAGCAGCACTGCGCCAGGCGGCACGTTTGCATAGTAGTGTAAAAAGGGGGCATGGCCTTGGACCACTCTCAACAATCCAGCTGTGTGAGACTGCCTCTTTCTGCACCTCTGTTGCTTCTTTCTGTACTTCTGTTGCCTCTTTCTGCACCGCTCTGTTGTTTCTTTCTGCATGCCTCTTGCCTCTTTCTGTACAATTCTTCCCTCTTTGTGCAACTCTCTTGCCTCTTTCTACACCTCTCTTCCCTCTTTCTGCATCCCTCTTGCCTCTTTCTGCACCTCTGTTTCTTCTTTCTGTACTTCTCTTGTCTCTTTCTGTACCCCTCTTGCCTCGTTATGTACCATTCTTCCCTCTTTGTGCAACTCTCTTGCCTCTTTCTTCACCTCTCTTCCCTCTTTCTGCATCCCTCTTGCCTCTTTCTGCACCTCTGTTTCTTCTTTCTGTACTTCTCTTGTCTCTTTCTGGGCCCCTCTTGCTTCTTTCTGCACTTCTGTTGGTTCTTTTGCACTGATCTTGCTTCTTCCTGCACCTCTCTTGGAAATTTCTGTACCCCTCTTGCCTCTTTACGCACCCCTCTTCCCACTTTCTGCACCTCTCGTTCCTCTGTCTGCACCCCTGTTCTCTCTTTCTGCACCTCTTTTGCCTGTTTCTGCAACTTGCTTGTCTATTTCTGTAGTTCTCTTGCCTCCTTCTGCACCTCTGTTGCTTCTTTCTGCACTTCTTTTGCCTCTTTCTGCACATCTCGTGCTTCTTTCTGCACCCCTTTGTCTCTTTCTGCACCGCTCTTGCTTCTTTCTGCATCCTTCTTCCTTTTTTGCATCCCTCTTGCCTCTTTCTGCAGTTCTCTTGGCATTTTCTGCACCTCTCTTGCCCTTTCTGCACTCACTTGCCTATTTCTGCACTTATCTTGCTTCTTTCTACACCTCTGTTGCTTCTGCCAGCAATTCTATTGCCCCTTTCTGCACTTCTCTTGCTTGTTTTTGCACCTCTCTTGCGTCTTTCTGCACCTCTGTTGCCTCTTTCTGCACCTCACTTGTTTCTTTCTGCACCTCTCTTGCCTCTTTCTGAACCCTCTTCCCTCTTTCTGCACCTTTCCTGCCTATTTCCGCACCTCTCTTGACTCTTTCTATACCTCTGTTGCTTCTTTCTACATTTCTCTTGCCTCTTTCTGCACCCTTCGCACCTCTTTCAGCACCTTTGTTGCTTCTTTCTGCACTTCTCTTCTAACTTTGTGCACCCCTCCTGCCTCTTTCTGTACACCTCTTGCCTCTTTGTTTACCTCTCTTACCTCTGTCTGCACCCCTCTTGCCTCTTTCTGCACCTCTCTTGGTTCTTTCTGCACTGCTCTTGAATCTTTCTGCACCTCTTTTGCAAATTTCTGCATCCCTTGTGCCTCTTTCTGCACCCCTCTTCCCTATTTCTCCACCTCTTTTGCTTCTTTCTGCACTTCTCTTGCTTCTTTCTGCACAGCTCTTACCTCTTTCTGCTCCCCTGTTCACTCTTTATGTACCTTTCTTGCCTGTTTCTGCACCTCTCTTGCCTCTTTCGGCATGTCTGTTGCTTATTTCTATACTTATCTTGCCTCTTTCTTCACCCCTCTTTCCTCTTTAAGCACCTGTTTCTTCTTTTTGCACTTCTCTTGCTTCTCTCTGTACCCCTCTTGCCTCTTTCTGTATCCCTTTTGCCTCTTTGTGCTCCTCTCCTGCCTCTTTCTACACCTCTCTTGCCTTTTTCTGCAGTACTCTTGCCTCTTTCTGCACCTCATTTGCTTCTTTCTGCACATTTCTCGCCTCTTTCTGTACCCCTCTTGCCTCTTTCAATACCTCTTTTGCCTCTTTCTTCACATCTGTTGCTTCTTTCTGCACTTCTCTTGCTTCTACCTTTTTGTACACAAATTTACAGAGTATGCTGTTTGAAACACAGGTATTCAAGTATTTGTATGTTTATTTTTATCAAGTTCAATTGGCCGCACACTGCTCGTCACACCAGTAAGTAGCCCCAAGGAACTGTGGTCAATGTAGTGGCGACGGCGAGTACGCCTATGCCACGGTGTGTATGGAAAAGTATGTGTCGCATTAGCCATCCCTGGACACGTGTTTCAAGGTAGTTGCCTCTCGTCAGCAGGGATCAGGTAAGTGTAAAGGGGTGCCGCGTGGACTGCCAAAAATTAAAAACAGGTAAAGTACCTCTCATGGTGCGCAGGTGCTGATCCAGGACTCGTCAGTCCGCTGGCTCAAGGGAGCCGAAATATATCAAGTTCAATTGGCCGCACACTGCTCGTCACACCAGCAAGTAGCCCCAAGGAACTGTGGTCAATGTAGTGGCGACGGCGAGTACGCCTATGCCACGGTGTGTATGGAAAAGTATGTGTCGCATTAGCCATCCCTGGACACGTGTTTCGAGGTAGTTGCCTCTCGTCAGCAGGGAGCAGGTAAGTCCACGCGCCACCCCTTTACACTAACCTGCTCCCTGCTGACGAGAGGCAACTACCTCGAAACACGTGTCCAGGGATGGCTAATGCAACACATACTTTTCTACATACATCGTGGCATAGGCGTACTCGCCGTCGCCACTACATCTACCACAGTTCCTCGGGGCAACTTGCTGGTGTGACGAGCAGAGTGCGACCAACTTTTGAATCATTTATTACGGCTCCCTTGAACCAACGGGCTGACGAGCCTTGGACCTGCACCTGCGCGCCATGAGAGGTACTTCACCTGTTTTAATTACATTTTGGCAGTCCACGCGGCACCGCTTTACACTGACCTGCTCCCTGCTGACGAGAGGCAACTACCTCGAAACACGTGTCCAGGGATGGCTAATGCAACACATACTTTTCTACATACATCGTGGCATAGGCGTACTCGCCGTCGCCACTACATCTACCACAGTTCCTCGGGGCAACTTGCTGGTGTGACGAGCAGAGTGCGACCAACTTTTGAATCATTTATTACGGCTCCCTTGAACCAACGGGTTGACGAGCCTTGGACCTGCACCTGCGCGCCATGAGAGGTACTTCACCTGTTTTAATTACATTTTGGCAGTCCACGCGGCACCGCTTTACACTGACCTGCTCCCTGCTGACGAGAGGCAACTACCTCGAAACACGTGTCCAGGGATGGCTAATGCAACACATACTTTTCTACATACATCGTGGCATAGGCGTACTCACCGTCGCCACTACATCTACCACAGTTCCTTGGGGCAACTTGCTGGTGTGACGAGCAGAGTGCGACTAACTTTTGAATAATTTATTACGGCTCCCTTGAGCCAACGGGCTGACGAGCCTTGGACCTGCACCTGCGCGCCATGAGAGGTACTTCACCTGTTTTAATTACATTTTGGCAGTCCACGCGGCACCCCTTTACACTGACCTGCTACCTGCTGACGAGAGGCAACTACCTCGAAACACGTGTCCAGGGATGGCTAATGCAACACATACTTTTCTACATACATCGTGGCATAGGCGTACTCGCCGTCGCCACTACATCTACCACAGTTCCTTGGGGCAACTTGCTGGTGTGATGAGCAGAGTGCGACCAACTTTTGAATCATTTATTACTGCTCCCTTGAGCCAACGGGCTGACGAGCCTTGGACCTGCACCTGCGCGCCATGAGAGGTATTTCACCTGTTTTAATTACATTTTGGCAGTCAACGCGGCACCCCTTTACACTGACCTGCTCCCTGCTGGCGAGAGGCAACTACCTCGAAACACGTGTCCAGGGATGGCTAATGCAACACATACTTTTCTACATACATCGTGGCATAGGCGTACTCGCCGTCGCCACTACATCTACCACAGTTCCTTGGGGCAACTTGCTGGTGTGACGAGCAGAGTGCGACCAACTTTTGAATCATTTATTACGGCTCCCTTGAGCCAACGGGCTGACGAGCCTTGGACCTGCACCTGCGCGCCATGAGAGGTACTTCACCTGTTTTAATTACATTTTGGCTGTCCACGCGGCACCCCTTTACACTGACCTGCTCCCTGCTGGCGAGAGGCAACTACCTCGAAACACGTGTCCAGGGATGGCTAATGCAACACATACTTTTCTACATACATCGTGGCATAGGCGTACTCGCCGTCGCCACTACATCTACCACAGTTCCTTGGGGCAACTTGCTGGTGTGACGAGCAGAGTGCGACCAACTTTTGAATCATGTTTATTTTTATGTAGCGTGTCACTAGGTAAAATCAGAGACACATGCATGCATGCGTTCACAAACTTGGTCGGACTTACTATAGTGATATGCTTAGGATTGCTGTTTTATATTTGGTAGGCCTAACATTCTGAGCAGTCGATGAATATTGAACCTTCAAGAGAAAAGTGAGGTTTAAGACATCTTGGGAGACAGATTAGTGATTAGGCTACTTTGTATGAGTCTGTTGTAAGGTACAGTCAAAGTAGACCTCTTTCTGCACCTCTGTTGGTTCTTTCTGCACATTTCTTCCTCTTTCTGGACTTCTATTGCCTCTTTCTGCACTTCTGTTTCTTCTTTCTGCACCTTTCATCCTCTTTCTGCACATGTCCTACCTATGTAGGCACAGTTAGAAATTAGCATGTAAAAAACCTTAGAAATTCACTGAAAAAAACAGAGGTTTCAAGGAAGTTATAGTTAGGGATTAGCATCTAAAAAACCTTAGAAAGTCACTGAAAAAGCCACAGGTTTGAGGGACGTTATAGTTAGAAATGTTCATTTAAAAAACCTTGGAAATTCACTGAAAAGACCATAGATTTCAGGGACATTATAGTTACAAATTAGCATTTAAAAAAACCTTAGAAATTCACTGAAAAAAACCAAGGTTTCAGGGATGTTATAGTTAGAAATTATCATTTAAAAAACCTTATAAATTTACTGAAAAAAACATGCAACACAGTCTATGTACGGGTATGTGAGAGGGTGTGAGATTCTGTCTATGAATATCTAAATGGATATAATGGTGTATACATGGGTAAATGAGAGTGTGTGAGAGTCTCTGTATGGGTGTGTGAAAGGTTTTTACACTATCTGTGTGTGTATGTGAAAGTGTGTGACAGTCTATGTATGGGTATGTGACAGTGTGAGAGTCTCTCTATGGTTATATAAGATGATTTCCAAGTCACTTTATCCCTATGTGAATGGGTATTACAGTATCTGTATGGGTAAGTGAAAGGGTATAAGAGTCTCTCTATGAGTATGTGAATGGGTGTCATAGTCTATAAGCACATAAATCAGAATCAGAATAAAGGAGGTCTGTAAGGTATGTGAAATTGTGTCCGTGTCTGAGTATAGGTATGTGAATGTGTATAAGGGTGTATGAATGAATATGTGAGGGAGTTTGAGATTATCTCTATCGGTATGTGAATAGTTGTGAGCGTGTCTGAAGAGATAAGTGAGAGGGCCTGACAGTCTATAAATGAATATATGAGAGGGTGTGAGAGCCTGTGAATAGGTATGTCATGGACATGAGAGTCTCTACATAGATATATGAGAATGTTTATCAGGGTATGTAAATCTCTGTATGGATTTCTGAATGGGTATAACATTGTCTAAATGAGTGTATGAGATGATGTAAGAGTCTCTATATTGGTATGTGTGAGGGTGTGACAGTCTCATCAAGGGTATGTGAATAGGTGTGAGACTGTCTATTTCATATGTGGATAGTAAAAAAGAATGTCTCAATATGTATGTGACAGTCTACATATGAGTATGTAACAGTGTCTGACAATATCTCTGTGAGTATGTAACAGGATGTCAGAGTCTGTGTATCAGTATGTGAATGCCTATAAAGTGTCTGTATGGATATGTGAGAGGGTGTTAGAGGGTTTATGTGAGTATGGGAATAGATATTATACTGTCTGTATAAGTATGTAAATGGGAATAAAATAATTCTCAATGGGTATGTGTAAGGCAAGAGAGACTCTCTATGGGTATGTGAGAGGGTGTGACAGTCTGTGTATGGGAATGGAAATAAGGGTATCTACATGGATATGTGAGGGGATGTGAGAGTCTCTGTATGGTTATGTGAGGGGTGTGACGTGAGGGGTGTGACTCTCTGTATGGGTATGTGAATGGATTTCAGACTATCTCTATGGGTATGTGGATGGGAATAAAGGAGGTCTGAATGGGTATGTGAGAGGATGTGACAGTGTATGTATGGGTATGTGAGAGGGTGTGGTAATCTCTCTATGAGTATATGAGAAGATATCAGAGTCCCTGTATAAGTATGCAAATTGGTATAACAGTGTCTGCATAAGCATGAGGATGAGAATAAAGTAAGTCTGAATTAGTATGGAAAAGGATGCGCACATCAGCTTACTTCAGCCTATCTAAATATATGCATCATTATAAATGTTGATCAGTTAGTATATGCATAGTGTCATACTTTCATCCACCTTACCAACACTCAGTCCATCTGTATCAACTTTCTTATGCTGCAGCTTAATACACATACCTGTTAAATGTGATTGTTGGTGAGTATTTTTCTTTCTCTGTATCAGGTTGTCAAACTTACCTGAAGAAAGCACAGAAAAACCAAGCAGAAGAATGGTAAACCCCTCTCATACAAGGCAACCAGATGGCACCCTGTTCAACTTTGCTTTCAAGGTTACAGAGACTGTAAACAAATAGAAACAGTGCTTTTATTTTATTTTATCTCCTTACTAATCATACAACTCTTCTGAATGGTCACATTTCTTAACCCTTTTTTAACTCCTCTCAAGATAGCCCAATTCGGTAGCGAGCTTGGGTGGGATCTGTGGATTTATGAAGGGTCCAGGGGTGTCAGTGCAGACCCTGTGTAACCTCACGGAGAATCCACGTATTCACTCGTCAAACTGAGATCTTTTTTAAAACCTACTCCTAAACACTACCACTTACACACCATTTCCTACAAATTCATTAATTTAGACCAAACCCAATCTTATTCACTCTTTCTGTCATTCCCTTCCCCATATTCCTGTAGCTCAGTTTCCATGGTGACAAACAATGTAACATTCTTTGCTAGCAGCAGGCCAGAAGTTTACAACTGGCTCTAGAGCAGCATGCTAACTCCCAAGGCAAATTTTGTAGGTGTGGTTGAGTGTATACAATTACAAACATACTCATCATAATCAATCACAAATGTTCTTATTTTAAATTTAGTGCACAACATAGATTTAATCACTACCTTTCTTACACCATCTAATCAAATGTGATGTGTTAAACTTTACTAGCTAGAGTCATTTTTAACTGGCATCATATGGAAACTGTCTCATTCAGCTGTACACTTCTCCTGTGTGCTACTCCTCCATCCTTCAAAATGGTTAGAGTGTGGATTGCGGGTCATAGCTTTGAGTTCTGGGTGAGAGAGTTTGCTAGAAACAGAGGTATTGACAGGGACCTAGGTTTGCCTAATGTGGATTTTAATTGGTTTGGCCAAAGAGGGTTAAAGTGGCATCACTTGTTTCCATTGGTTGAAAGCATTATGGAGAACCAACATTCAGACCTGATGATTGTACTCTATGGTGGCAATGACCCGGGCACACTGACTGGGGTAAGACTAGAAATCCTAATGAAGAATACCTTTCAACAATTAATGCAACTGTTCCCTCACGCTGTCTTGGTGTTTTCTAACATATGCCACAGGCAGAAATGGAACGGGTCTTCTGAATTGTATCCACAGATAGAGAAAGCCTGGAAACCTGTTAATAAAACTGTTTCACCATTTCTCAGAGACCACAGCATGGGCTCTGTCTAAAATAGGAACCTGACCTTCAACATGCATGGATACATCGGAGAGATGGTGTTCATTTCACAGATGAAGGCAACTAAGTATTTCTGAAAAACGTAAAACTCTGCATTCACTCGTATATGTAGTCATCATATAAACACAATGAACACAACAGCTCTTCTAAGAGCCATCCTATATCCCAAAGCGTTGTTATTTTTAACCGTAAAACTACTTTTTAAATAAATGTATTGACTCCAGGGATCCCTCATTTCGCAAACCAAAAGCACATATTCAATGCAAAAGAGTAAATGTAATATTTCTAGTAAAGTGCTATGAATACATAGTGGGTATAACAGATTCTAAATGGGTATCATTTAACATTTTACGGTGTATAAGTGAGTTTGTAAATTGATGTAACAGTGCCTTTATGGTATATAAATGGGTGGGACAATGTCTGTGTAGGTATGTAAATTGGTGTGAAATATTCTCCATCAGTATGAGAATGTGTGTGAAAAAGTAAAGTATGAAAGTCAGTATGGGGTTCTGAATGGGTGTAACAGTGTCTGTATGGGTTTGTCAATGGGTGTGACAGTAATTGTTTGGGCACGTGGATGAACATCACAGTGTATGTACGACTGTGTGAATGTGTGCCACAGTGTCTGCATGGGTATGTAACTGGATGTGACAATATCTGTATGGATATCTGAATGGGTGTGACAGTGCCTGTGTGGGTTTGTGAATGGGTGTGACAGAGAGTCCATGGGTATGTGAATGGGCATAACAGTGTCTGTTTAGGAACATGAATGGATGTGGCAGTGTCGGTATGAGTTTCTCAATAGGTGTAACGGTGGCTGTATATGTTTGTGAATGGGTGTGACAGAGTGTCCATGGGTATGTAAATGGGTGTCACAGTGTCTCTATGTGTATGTGAATGGGTGTGGCATTGTGTGTATGGATTTCTGAAAAGGTGTAACGGTGACTGTATAAGTTTGTGAATGGGTGCCACAGAGTAGGCCTGGGCGAAGCACTACGCTACGCTCGCGTAGTTTGCGAAGTTCGTGCTACTTCGCGCTACACGAACTGCACGTAGCACAGTGCGAACACGCGTAGCGTAGTGTTGCGTAGTGCTGCGGTCATTTTTTGCTTGCTCGCGGTCCTCAACGTCAGCGCGACCGCGAGCAAGCAAAATGACATCCTGGCGAGACTTTTTCCTTGTTCGCGATCGCGAGCATGGAAAATAAACCTCCCGGCGAGATTACCAACGCGAGAAGGTCAGGTTTCTCATTGCGAGGGGTCGCGTATGCTCGCGACCGCTCGCGATGAGAAACTACCAGTTCGCGTTGAGAAAGCTGCAGCTCGAGTAAAAATCTACTCGAGCAGCAGAAAACTACAGCTCGCACTGTGCAAGATGCCATTTTCAATGATTGCACAGTGCCGGTTGCTTGTCCGCACTGTGCAATCATTGAAAACAACATCTTGCACAGTGCGAACATGTTACTTCGCAGTTCGCGAAGTGCTACGCGTAGCTCGCGTAGTGCGAACTTCACTTTGCGTAGCTTCGCGAAGTGCTACTTCGCGAACTACGCCCACCCTTACCACAGAGTCTCTATGGTTATATAAATAGGTGTCGCAGTGTCTCTATGAGTATGTGAATGAGTGTAATAGTGTCTGTATGGATTACTGAATGAATGTTAGAGTGACTGTATGGATTTGTGAATGGAAGTCACAGAGTTTCTATGGGTATATGGGTGTGACAGTCTCTCTGTAGCTATGTGAATGGCTGTGACAGTGTCTGCATGTGTTTAACAGTAGGTGTGAAAGTTTCTGTATGGGCATGTAACTGGATGTGACAGTATCAGTATGGGTATCAGAATGGGTGTGAGAGTAAGAGTGAGTGTAAAATGTAATATATTTTTTTAATTTTCAGTCCTGCTAACTCCGCGCATCCCACACGGAGTTACATGGGGGGGGGGGCACACTGAGCCCTGCGAGGGGTCCATGGATTTCACAAGGTGACCAAATTTTTTATTCAGATTTCTGACCCCAGGACACATGCCCTGTCCCTCTTTTAAACATGTACAAGGGGTCAGGAAACCTCTCACTTGGCCCCTTCATTCAGTGTGAAAAAAAAATTCTGCCTGGGGGACTGTTCCCTACCAAACAAAATGGCAGCCACAACTTTTCTGTGAAGGTGCGGCCAGCCAATCAGAAGTTTGCCAGTGCCCGTGAATCCACATTATACCCACAAGTGAATCCGTGAGTAATCCGTGCCCCCCAGATATACAAATTTGTTTTCCAGTTAATATCTCCAAATTACTGAACAGATTTACACCAAATCACAGAAAGCATGATCTGCATACTAACATCTAGCTTCCTGCCATATTTGGTGTCATTGCATCCAGCAGTTTGGGCTATAGGCTTGTTCAAAGGTCCTATGGGAATTAAAATGGGGAAACACGTTTTGGGAACCTCCCTTTTTTCTCGGTCCCCGCTTGACAGATCACTCCAAAACTTTCCAGAAAGTGCATGAAGTACCGGGCAAACCTTTTTTGGGACATTACATGGAGATTGATTAAGCGGTGCCAAACATATAGGCCCCTGAATATAGCCCTTTTGAGAGAAACTCTGTTCTAACTATAACTACCTACTGGCAACCGCCAGTAGGTTACATATATATAAAGGGGAACTTTGTTTGTATATTTGGGTGACCGCCCCGGGGCATGGATGGCACCGCCATGTGAACTCTGTGGGTTCGCTACCGCTGGAGTTCGAGCAGCGAGGTGAAGCGGGAGATGCCTAGCATTGCAATTGCATCTCTCATGTGACATTTTTGTTTCCTCGATTACTGATTGTTTTTTAAAAGCTTGAAATGGTTTGGTGGTACCCCATTACAACCACCAGCCCCTGAATGCACCATTATTATTGAATCAAGGAATAATAAAAACTAACGAGGGAAAACGCTGGTTGTTGACCGCCATTCTTTTACTTCACAGGCTGCCCATGAGGAAGGGCGTAATGCTTGAAACACGTCGACAGCAAATTCCAAGAGGCTATGCACATGAGACCTGAGAAACGATCCTGAGTGTGCCTCCACTGCAAGGGGAACTTTGAATATTTGTTTGACCGCCCCGGGTCACAGATGGATCCACCATGTGAACTCTGTGGGTTCGCTGCCGCTGGAGTTCGAGTGGTGAGGCGAAGCGGGAGATGCCTGGCATTGCAATTGCATTTCACATGTGACATTTTTGTTTCCCCGATTATTGATTGTTTTTTGAAAGCTTGAAATGGTTTGGCGGTACCCCATTACAACTACCAGCCCCAGAATGCACCATTATTATTGAATCAAGGAATAATAAAAACAAACGAGGGCAAACGCTGGTTGTTGACCGCCATTCTTTTGCTTCAAAGGCTGCCCATGTGGGAGGGTGTAATGCTTAAAATGCGTCGGCATCAAATTCCAAGGGGCAATGCACATGAGGCCTGAGCGGCGATCCTGAGTGTGCCTCCATTGCAAGGGGAACTTTGTGTGTATATTTGGGTGACCGCCCAGGCTCAGGGATGGCACCACCACGTGAACTCTGTGGGTTCGCTGCTGCTGGAGTTGGAGCGGCGAGGCGAAGCGGGAGATGCCTGGCATTGCAATTGCCTTTCTCATGTGACATTTTTGTTTCCCCGATTACTGATTGTTTTTTGAAAGCTTGAAATGGTTTGGCGGTACCCCATTACAACTACCATCCCCAGAATGCACCATAATTATTGAATCAAGGAATAACAAAAACAAACGATGGAAAACGCTGGTTGTTGACCGCCATTCTTTTGCTTCACAGGCTGCCTGCAAGGAAGGGCATAATGCTTGAAACGCGTCGGCAGCAAATTCCAAGAGGTTATGCACATGAGACCTGAGAAACGATCCTGACTGTGCCTCCACTGCAAGGGGAACTTTGAATATTTGTTTGACCGCCCCGGGTCACAGATGGCTCCACCATGTGAACTCTGTGGGTTTGCTGTCGCTGGAGTTCGAGCGGCGAGGCGAAGCGGGAGATGCCTGGCATTGCAATTGCATTTCACATGTGACATTTTTGTTTCCCCGATTATTGATTGTTTTTTGAAAGCTTGAAATGGTTTGGCGGTACCCCATTACAACTACCAGCCCCAGAATGCACCATTATTATTGAATCAAGGAATAATAAAAACAAACGAGGGCAAACGCTGGTTGTTGACCGCCATTCTTTTGCTTCAAAGGCTGCCCATGTGGGAGGGTGTAATGCTTAAAATGCGTCGGCATCAAATTCCAAGGGGCAATGCACATGAGGCCTGAGCGGCGATCCTGAGTGTGCCTCCATTGCAAGGGGAACTTAATGTGTATATTTGGGTGACCGCCCAGGCTCAGGGATGGCACCACCACATGAACTCTGTGGGTTCGCTGCTGCTGGAGTTGGAGCGGCGAGGCGAAGCGAAGCGGGAGATGCCTGGCAATGCAATTGCCTTTCTCATGTGACATTTTTGCTTCCCCGATTACTGATTGTTTTTTGAAAGCTTGAAATGGTTTGGTGGTACCCCATTACAACTACCATCCCCAGAATGCACCATAATTATTGCATCAAGGAATAACAAAAACAAACGATGGAAAACGCTGGTTGTTGACCGCCATTCTTTTGCTTCACAGGCTGCCTGCAAGGAAGGGCATAATGCTTGAAACGCGTCTGCAGCAAATTCCAAGGGGCTATGCACATGAGACCTGAGCGACGATCCTGACTGTGCCTCCACCGCAAGGGGAACTTTGTTTGTATATTTGGGTGACTGCCAAGGCTCACGGATGACACCACCACGTGAACTCTGTGGGTTCGCTGCTGCTAGAGTTCGAGCGGCAAGGCGAAGCGGGAGATGCCTGGCATTGCAATTGCATTTCTCATGTGACATTTTTGTTTCCCCAATTACTGATTGTTTTTTGATAGCTTGAAATGGTTTGGCCGTACCCCATTACAACTACCAGCCCCAGAATGCACCATAATTATTGAATCAAGAAATAATAAAAACTAACGAGGGAAAGCGCTGGTTGCTGACCGCCATTCTTTTGCTTCACAGTCTGCCCATGAGGAAGGGTGTAATGCTTGAAACGCGTCGGCAGCAAATTCCAAGGGGCTATGCACATGAGACCTAAGCGACGATCCTGAGTGTGCCTCCACCGCAAGGGGAACTTTGTTTGTATATATATATCCCCCCAAGGGACGAAACACGTCATGGCTGCTGCAACATTTGGAGAGTTTAAATAAAATTACAGCTGACGAGCCACGGTGGTCCACGCTCTTTCTTTTGCCCAAGGGAGACTGGCGGAACGGGAAGGAGTTTATTTGTATATATATATATATATATATATATATATATATATATATATATATATATATATATATACGCACGCAAACATCTTTCCATCACACTTGGACATGCACGCAAAGAGTGGAGAAATAAATCCATTTTAATGAGTCAGATCCTTCATGGCCCAGCAACACAGAGAGACGCGTTTCGGCTGAAAAAAAGTCCTTTTTCAATCAGTGAAACACCATTATGGTTGTCTCTCAATGGGGCATATTAACAAGGCGGCGATATCGCGTGTCTTGCTGACTTAGCGCCCGTTTGCAGCACGCCTCCGATCGCATTGCTAATGAGATGCAAAGGAGGCATGCCTGACAAGACTCCCTTGGGAAAATATCGCGAAGGCAGCTTCGCGATATTAACAAGGAAGGGTAGCGTTTTTTAAAAATCGCGTTAAGTATGCCTTAACGCAGGAATTTAACGTCTGTTAAATTCCTGACTAAGGCATACTTAACATGGGGGATGGATTTTGTGGCTAAGACCACAGGCCCTATCATCTAGGATATTGCTGTTTTCCACCATGGAAAACGGTGATATCCCAACTATCTCTGGAATTTTTATCGCCTCGGCGATGCACGTTGTTAATAACGCGCAAACCGGGCGATAAATTCCAGAGATAGCCGGCGATAAATATGCAAGCGCTAAGCGCACTTTGCGATATTTATCGCCGGCCCTTGTTAATATGCCCCTATATTCTATGTAAAATGGACTTAGAGAACATAGTACAATATACACTTTGGCAGCAGTAACATATACTCTCACAATCATAGACATAAAAGTTACAAATACAATTCAGCAGTGTTGGCAAGTGCGAAAACACAGGACTAATGGAAGAAAAATAAAAAAACGTGTGCACGTTCACATATGTAGTATCATTAAAAACATAGATATATTTATATACACGTATTTATATATAAAGAGAGAGAGAAAGAACGTAACGCATTACAATGTAACATTATTTTATAGTGCAATTGATGATATCGACTGTTGTTTCATTCAGTCAGATTAATTGATATTTTCATGATTTGAGGGATCTTTTGTGCAGTGTCAGATATTGTTGTTCTTAAAAAGTTATGCTTTATGGAAAAGTATGTTGTGCGAGGAGCTGATTACGGACAGTCCTCCGAGAGCACCATTTTTAGACACAATAAACAAATACCAAGAGTGAGTCAGAGGAATCCATGGCATTCTTCGTCTTCATTTTCAGAAAGACTGGCAATACATCCTGGAAAGAGCTCTCACTGACATTCCGGGCTGCAGGTTTGTTTTTTCTTTTTAACACATTTCAGTCCACAAATAGAAGGCAAAAGCCCCATCAGTATCTTGATTTTAATGCTTTCCTTTTCCTTTTTGGCACGTAGAATACCCACAATAAAAACACGATGTATTATTCAGGGAGATCACATAAAGTGCACTGGCGTTGAACATATTTTCACTGGTTCTGGAATTTTTGACCCAGTACTGGAAAAGTTTGCATTGAAAGTTGCACCAACACAACATTTTATACCAGTAATTTCGTGCACATGTTTGCTCAAAACTTCAAAATTGGCCGGCAATGGTGCAACTTGTATGGGTCTTGCAAGAACTGCCTTTCACTTTGGGGAACATGGATCCGAGAAATCTGTGCCAGTGATTAAGTCAGTGGGTGGATTATTAGATCGTGTGTACATCATAGGGAACAACCCCACCACAACATACAAAAGAGATTATTCTCTTTTAATGCGGTTGGACCATATAAGAATGGTAAACTGTCAGCTCCATCAGATAGAGATCTAAAGAAATTCATATCTCAAGTGTATAAAGAATATTCCAGTCAGCACAAAAGTAAATTCATGATTTCACAAATGGAAAGCAAAGACAAATGAGAAGCTGCAAGGTGGTTACTTTATTTTTAAAACATCCCGGAATCGGATATTTGCAGGTTTCTATGTATTAATTAAAATATATTTATAGTGTTCATTATTTGATGATTTGGGCAATTTAATGAAGAACAAGGAGGCATCCACGTATTATTCTAAACCTTGAGTAATTTTACAGTCTTCAAAGTCAGAAACAAACTTTCAAAATTCTCACATTTAGTGAACAATATATGTATATTAAGAAATTTATAGCCATAGCTGTCTTTTGCAGCCTACAAATTCTCTCAATTTAACCACAACTTCCGTGGTCAACTCTGTCAGCCTCTCCAGGCACCTGATGATAGGAGGAGGAAGAGGAGGAGATGGAGGGGGTGCTGAGGGCACGGAGGCCGTTCAATCTATAGGGTACTGTTAAAAATGAATATCTGGATTGTATGTGTGCGAGGGTGGACTTCAACTGTATCCTCTCACACAAGCAAAATCCAAGGGGCATATCCGCAACACCCGGCGATAATTATCGCCGGGTAACGTGGATTTTTATCGCTGAGAAAGCGTGCCATTAGCAACGCTTATCTCCACAGCGATAAAAATCCTCACGCTAACTGCCTAACGTGAGATTATCTCTGGAAACCCAGCGATAATCTCACGCAATGTGGCGTTAGCTTGCTGATAGGTACTCACAAACTTAGCCATGATATCCACCCTCCATAATCATGGCTAAGTCAGTCCTGAAGCAGGCGTAAGGAAAGTAGCGATAACAGGGGTTATTGCTACTTTTCCTGACGCTATGCTTCATAGCGTGGGGCTTGATGATAGGAGAAATGTCGCTTAGGAACGCCCACTTTTCATCTCATTAGAGATGCAAAGCTGGGCGTAAAGAATCCCCACGCTAAAGCAAGGTTTCACGCGTTAGCGTGGCCTTGCTAATTAGGCGATAAAATTATCGCTGCTTTTCGGCCGAAAACGACCGCAAAAGCGGCGATAATTGTTTATCGCCTGCTGACGCTATGCTTCATAGCGTGGGGCTTGATGATAGGAGAAATGTCGCTTAGCGACATTTCTTCTGTCCTGTTAGGTCAGGAACGCCCACTTTGCGTCTCATTAGAGATGCAAAGCTGGGCGTAAAGGATCCCCACGCTAAAGCAAGGTTTCACGCGTTAGCGTGGCCTTACTAATTAGGCGATAAAATTGTCGCTGCTTTTCGGCCGAAAACGGCCGCAAAAGCGGCGATAATTTTTTATCGCCTGCTTGTAAATATGGCCCCAAATTATTTAGCAGACATATTGCACATGCCTCAGGTAACCCAGTACATCTGCTAAAATTGAGCTGTTGGGGTTCATCCCTGAGGGCAATGAGGATTGGAACAGAGCAGCAAGATCCTAAGCACTGTCTCAGCCTCTAATAGGTTTGTACCTCCATTCTTTTCAAGAAGTTGAGAGAGGAGTTGAGGTGGTTATTCCCCATTTAAATCCTGGCCTTGCTGCTCTGTCTGGCTCGTATGGAACAATGACTTGACCGTTCTAATGTCCAGCATGAGATTCCTGTCCTGCTGCTGGAAAAGAGGAGTTGCCAGCAAAGGATTCAAGGTAAGTACAAAACATCTAGGGGTGGATTTATGAACTTGTCATGCAGCGCAGTAAGTCACCTTGCTGCGCTGCACTGCATGACAGGAAAAGGACAGGAATATCCTGTGTTTAAGTCGTATTGACTTGAGCTGGCGCCCTTTGGAAGCCTAGTTCCAATGCATGCACTGTTGCACCATGGTGCGTGGGTGCCTCTGTTGCATGCAGGATTGTTTTTGTGCAGGAAGGGACACCTTCCTGTGCATTGAGTGGCATATTCCACTTTCTATGTGTGCTGTAGAATGCAGCACACATAGAATGAGAAAGTTACAAGGAGAAATAGCAATATTTCCCCTTGTTTTCTTCCCCTGGGAAGGCATATCCTTTTGGCACATTCCCAGGTTTAACAGTTCTGGTATATCTGGGAATGTGTCAAAAACCATGGGAGTTGCATGGGAACACCCACGCAACAACAATGGAATGCCTTCCCAGGGCAGAGCAAGGCAGCGCAGTGATTTGCGCTGCGCTGCTTTACTCCAGATTTATGGAGTCACTCAGGGTCATGCGAAGTGGCCTTGTGTGGCTTTATAAATCTCACGTAAAGGTTTGCAGCATTCATGAACCACATTATGTGGTGCAAATGTGACACACACTAGGTCATAAATAGGCCCCCTAGTAATGCTTTTCTGTGCATGTGTGTTGGTGAGTTATTGATATTGATTGAGAATGAGTAAGAGAGAGTTAGAGTTAGAGTGCTTGTTTGTGCGTTTGTGAGTGTCAATGAGAGTGAAAGTGAGTGAGAATTAGTGAGATACAAAGTGAGTATGAATAAGTGAAAGTGAGGGTGAGGGAGTCAGTGAAGGACTGTAAGTCAGTTTAAGTGAATGAGGTGGTGTGAGTGTTATGAGGAGCAAGAGTGTGTGAGATGCATAGCAATCAATGGTACAGCAGGAGTTGTTGCATCAGGATCCAGAGGCCTTAAGGACCTCTTAACACTAATTATGAAAGCAAAGTGACTGTAAACCACTAGTTCAAAGCAGACCAAGTACACCAGCAGATGAAAGTGAGAGCAAGTAAGTGTGAAAGAGTGAGTGTGTGTAAGTGTGTTTGTGAGAGACAGAGAGTGAGTGTGTGAGTACAATTGTGTAACAGTGACAGTGAGTGAGACTGAGTTTGATCAGGGATGAATGAGTGAGAGTTTGTGAGTGAGGAGTGGAAGTGAGTTAGAGTGAGCGAATCAATCAATCAGTAGATTTGTAGAGTGCTACTTGTCACCCGTGAATGTATCTAGGCGCTGACAAGGTCCAGTTGATTAGCCGAATAGCCAGGTCTTCAGGGACTTTCAGAACACTGGAAGAGATGGGGAGGTCCGTAGATGAAAGGGTAGCTCGTTCCATGTCTTTGCTGCTACGTCGGATGCGGGAGGTGAGGGTTAGAGACAGGGACTTAGGAATCTGAGGTGTTTGGTGGGCTGATGGAAGTTCAGGCGGTGATTCAAGTAGGTGTGTCCGCAGTTGTGTAGGGCCTTGTATGCATGGGTCAGGAGCTTGAACTGGCATCTTCTCTGTAATGGGAGCCAGTGGAGTTCCATGGGTAGGGGTGATGTGGGTTAATCTAGGGAGATCCTGTATGGTCTGTAGTTGTCAGAGGAGGTGAGCTGCGATCCCTGCGTAGAGAGCATTGACATAGTCCATTCAACTGTAGATGAGCCCCTCGTTGATTATGTGTCATGAGCTTTGGGGTAGCCATTTGAGTATCTTACAAAGCATGCAGAGGATGAAGAATCTGGAGGAGGAGACGGAGTTGACCTGAGTCATCATGATTAGCTTGTTGTCCAGAATAATGCCTAAGTGCCTGGCATGGTCAGTGGGGGTAGGAGTAGTTCCAAGTTCTGATGACCACCAGGATCTGTCCCATGGAGAGGTTTTGTTTCTGAAAATCGCTACCTCTGCCTTGTCCGTGTTGAGCTTCAGGCAGTTATCCTCCCATCCAGTTGGCGACCTATGTCATGCAGTTGTGGAAGTTGGTGTTGGGGGTGTCTTCGGCGAGGGAAAGGAAGAGTTGTGTGTCGTTGGAGTAGGATATGATGTTGAGTCCATGGGTTCTGGCGATGCTGGCCAGAGGTGTCCTATATGTGGCAAAGAGGGGGAGGCTGAGCGAGGATCGTTGAGGTACTCCACAGATGATTTCCTTGGGTTCAGAGGTGAAGGAGAGGAGGGGGACTTTTTGCATTTTTTCAGTGAGGAACGATCCGATCTAACTGAGAGCAGCTCCTTGGAGGCCTATGTTGTACAGCGTTGTGATGATTGTGTGGTGGAAAGACGGTATCAAAGGCTGCAGAGAGGTCTAGGAGGCTCAGAGCCGCAGTCTCTCCTCGATCGAGTAGGGCTCGGATGTTGTCAGTAGCCATGAGTGACAGGGAGAAAGAGTACATGAGAGAGGGAGGAACTATGAGTGAGAGTGAGTAAGAGTGGGAGGGAATAGGTTGTGGCATCATTAATCTGAGATGCATCAATGTTGTGGAGGGAAAACCATGATGTGTGTCCTCATGAATAAAAAGCTTAATCCACTTTTGCACCATGTCCACTTTCCTTTCTATGCGTAGCCCATAGCCCTGTGGCGCACTCATGGCCATACCAGAGAAGTTGATTGGTTTCCTGACCTGGTTCATGGGCAGACACAGAATGTTGTCAATCGGTGAACTCGTAGCAGCATGAAGGACTTATCCAATCTGATGGTCTAGCGAACATTGCTCCAGGTTGCACTGAAGAAGCTGCTTTAATTTGGCCTATATGTTGGGGCTGCATCAGCTGTTGTCATTGTACTCTTTCTGCGCCATGTGATCTCCAAAACTGCACATCATGAGCCAGAGGTGCTACTGCCCTGCTGAACATAGTGTTGCTGACGGCGAAAAATAATAATTAACTGCTTAAGCTTACCTCTACTAAGGTGCCCTTCGCAGATCCAGTAAATACTGCCATTGCAATTTGCAGGTAATGAACACAATTTTTATTTATTTATTGCCCTTGTAAGATAGCCCTCCCATTCCTATCTCAATGCCAGTGAAAACTGTGGCGACAGAAATTGCTTGGAATGAAAGTGAAATTATGCTAAAGAAACTGTCTTCTCATTGTCTCATTGTCACTCCCCTGTTCCTTTTATTTTTAAGCCCAAATGAAGTTTGCAGAGTCACGCTACGCGTACCTCTGCGAGGTGGTCACAGAACTCTGCCGTGCTACACAGATTTCTGCATGCGGGCAGAGTTTTCCAGCGCACCCGTTCGCTCTGCATTTTACATCAAAAACACAATGTGGAGTGAGTCCTCACGTTGTAAATTGCGTTAGAAAGGCCCACACTTTTGCATGGGCATGGCCATCTTGTTTTCTCTGTTCTGTTCATCATGTTGGGCCTATTTTTAAATCTTCTGTTAATCTTTTCAATCCGCCGCACTCTTAATTAATCTACCCCTAATTTGTATTTATTATATCAGTGTGTGTTTTTTTGTCTTTGTGTTTTGCATTTTTTCAATTTATTTGTGTTTTGCATTACCTTTTGTATATTTTTTATTTTTCCTGCACTTCCTTTGTAATTTCCTTCCTTCCTTCCTTCCTTCCTTCCTTCCTTCCTTCCTTCCTTCCTTCCTTCCTTCCTTCCTTCCTTCCTTCCTTCCTTCCTTCCTTCCTTCCTTCCTTCCTTCCTTCCTTCCTTCCTTCCTTCCTTCCTTCCTTCCTTCCTTCTTTCCTTCCTTCCTTCTTTCCTTCCTTCCTTCCTTCCTTCCTTCCTCCCTCCCTCCCTTCCTTCCTTCCTTCCTTCCTTCCCCTATTTTCTTCTACCCCTCCGAGCACCAAGTCAGAGCAGGGCGTACAAGGAATCGGTGGCGCCAATCCCTCAAAGTGCAAGCAGCCACCAAGATGTGCAGCCTGTGCTATTTTTAGTGAGGTGGAGATGGCAGCACTAGTTTTTTTCATGCAGTGCCACCTCCCCTCCATGCTGGCAGCAGGCCTGGCATTAGGTACCCCCTGCGGGAGCGTCAGCTGTCCTGGGGGGTGGTGCGCTGGTGTGTGTGGTGCACCAGCCAGGTCCAGGGTACCATCCAGCAGCTGACGCACTGCTGGGCAGATAGCCTACACCAGGAGCAGGACATGCTCGGTGTTGAGATTCCGTGGCTGGGTGAGTATTAATTATTTGTTCTGTTTGTGTTCTACAGTGCTAACATTTCTTTTCTGAATGGCATGCTGCTCACACTCAGAGGTAAGTTATGTTTAGTCTACGATAAGAATATTATTATTATGTGTTCCAGTTTCAGCTAGGCAGGTACTTAGCATTATCTAATCGTACTCATCAGCGCTCGCTTTGGCTGATTAATTAAGAAGCCATTGCAGACTCTTCGGTCCTCCTGTCACCATAGTGAATCCGTAATATCAGTGAGTTAGCACTCTCTGTGACTTTCTTTATGTAGCTCGTACAGACCCAACCTATTTCGCAGTGATGTGTAGTTGCTTGCATCTATGCATTGCAAAAAAGGGAGACTATGTTGGTTCATGAAGTGGGCTGAGAAATGAGAATAGAATCAAAGATCATTCATTGCAATGCATTAGTTTCAAATGTAGTTTTTGTTAAGGAAATTTGGAATAGGGATTTTAGGATTAGTATTGCCAACTCAAAGATATTCAATAGACTTGATACTATAGGAGATCTATTTTAGGTAAGTACAATGTGACTGTGTTTGCCTGTCATAATAATTTTGTGGAGATTAACTATACCATTAATCTATTTTTTTAATCCTCTTCATTTCCTAAATAAGCACCCAAGGTCAAGAAGAGGGAGAGTGCAGAGTCGAGTCAGAGAAGAGGGGGAGGGGCCAACCACCAGTGCTGCTGCTGAGCGTTCTGCTCAGTCTAGTAAGTCCAATTGTTTTATTTAATAATATTAGTTCCCAAATTTTTGCTTTTATGATTGTTTTGGGTTTAGGGTAGAATCTTGGGGTATTGAAATGTTGGTACTGGGTTCCAGGTCAGGAGTTGCTGCCTGGAGCCTGGTGTTGCTGGGGAGAAATAAAATTACTGTGACATCCTTATCTCCCATCTTTCTTTCATGTGACGACGAGGATGTGATTTGAACCGCAGCATGCAAAGCACAGCGGACTAGCTCTTTTACCTTTGCCCACTGTGTTACTTTTAAAATTGGCCTTGTTTATTTTTTTATACTATTTCCTTTTTTCCAACTCCCCTATCCAATTTAGTTTCTTTCCTGTTATCCCTGCATTGTCCTTTTTTCCTTATTTCATGTTCTTTTGGGGGTAGCTGCTTTTTTTGGTCTGTACTAGTTAGAGATAACTTATCTTCTGCTTTGCTGGTAATCTTTCCCTCTTCCCTATATATATTGTGGTACTGTAAGACTAAAAGCAGATTTTTGATATCCTGTTGTGAAATTGCAAGACCAAGAAAGCTAGTGTTATAGATAATATTCACATGTATGTTTGTTGAGAAGGCTTTCTTTTGCTTACTAAAGGTCTAACGAGAGAGTGGCCATGGTCAGGGACAACCCACTAACCCCCAACGTATTACTGTGTGATTCATTTATACAGTATACCAGCATTTTCAATGACAATGCAGCATGGCTGGGAAGTATGAAGTCCTATTGCATTTGCCAACCAACATCATATGTCTTTCATTGGCCATTATTACACTTCTTCTTTGTGCTTCAATGACTCAGAGTCATCATGATCATCATAGGCTGTAGCTCTGCCCCTCTATTATGAAATGTTTTGGTTGGCTTCACCACCTGGCTTTTTTAACATTGGCAACAAACAAAATAATGACCACAGTGATATTGTTGTTAGAAGATACTGCAGTGCTAACTGAACTGTAGTGATTTATTGCAGTTGTATTTTTTTGATCGAAAAAATTAAGAGGAGGAATTCCTAGCAACTAAAAAAATTATGTTTTTTTCTAGCTACACAGAATTGCAGTGCCACTGGCTTAACTGATGCTGCAGGAGGAGAGTCAGTTGGAGGGAGGCAAGCGCAGGCAAGGACGGCGGTAGTAAGTCACGTTGCCTGCTCATTGACAAGTATACTCACTAGCTACAAGAGCTTCATTGTGACTCATGATCGTGAACCCCCCGCTTTACCAGATGCAGCGTTGATTGAGCTATGGCCTCTTCAGCTCAGCAAAAGCTAACATAATGAATGCTAAAAATGATGGCTTGAGGGAAACAAGAAAGAATGGAAGGTTGAAGCAAAGGATTATTGAAATGGTATATGAGTGGAAGGATGCATGGGTGGGTGTAGGTATGGATGGGTGAAAGGATGGTTGAATGAAAGGGTGGACACTGAATGGATGGATAATGGATTGGACACTTTGGTGAAAGACTGGATGAGAGATTGTAAAGCTTAAATCATGGTGGCTATGAGTGAACATAGAAGAATGAAAGGAGGATTGAATATTTGGATTGCTTGGATGAATAAGGAGTTTACGGAGAGGAGCATGCTGCTCACCTATTTCACTTACTTTGTTTTATGGTTTTCAAAGCTGTAGTTAAAAGTGAGGGTATTTTTTTAATTTGTTTTGTAGTCCCTTGACTCCCTTTATTTGGTAAGTGAGGCAGATATATATGCCACCAATCATCATTCCTCATCTCCCGCCCTGTCCATGACATTGCCCCAAATTGACACCCATAACCGAAGTGCAGTATTGTTTAATTTGTGACTGCAAATTTTGCTGTGCAATGTGAGTCTGCTTCAGTTAAGGCAGTATTTACAAAGTTTTCAATGCATTGCAAACCGAACACACAAGGTGTGTTTCCCTTCACCCCCTCAGTCACCTCTTAGTACTTCACTCCTTTATTCTTTCATAAATTCTTTCATCCAAGCCTACCAAAAAAATGTAACAATCCATTCTTGGCATGTGCCACATTTTATGGCCATGTGAGGTGATTCCAAAATATATTTCATGGTTTTCCATAACAGATTTACATTTTCCTGTCAGGATTTTTCCCTTTCGGCTTTCATGAACTGCAGTGACTAAATAAACCAAAGCTTAATAGTCACATGATGAATCTATGATCAGTGACACCCCTCTATTCTATATCAAAAGCTCTACCTAACCGCCTAATCCCTTTACCTTACCCTGCAGTAGTGTAAGTCAAGTTTCCTTTCCTTACTGCCCAGTGAATGAATTTGTTGGAAATAATTTGTGATGGTGGGCAAGGCCAGTGAGTAAAGTGGGACTAAGAGCCGGATTCAATTTCAAGTTATGGTTAATATCAAGCACTGAGACTTGAGTTAGCTGTGCACTGTTCACATGGTGATCTCACCATAATATAGAACATAAGTTTTTCAAACGAAATCGAATGTATTCTTCAATTCATAATACCATTATATACATTAATACTTCATTGTCAATGAACATAACATAATGTTGCAATTCTTCCTTGATACAATGATAATCTATCACTTAAATGAACAATATCTACATAATCAGCAAATGCTCAAGATACAAAATCTCTTATACAATGTGATACAATATTCAACGTGAATGCCCAATGCATTTCGGAACTAAAAACTGTTCCTTCCTCAGGGGAAACATCTGTAAATGAAACATAAATGTATAAACTCTGATTAGTGTCCCATAGGAGCTCGAGGTCACAATCTACTTTCCAATAGTAATATAGATCTCATGCTGATCTGTGGTGGTTACTCTTTGCCTATATGTGATGTTGAAATCCATCACCCAGTGTGTTTTTATGTATATGATGTGATTGGTACCTGAAACTGCATGACTCGTGATGTAATGTATCAGCCAATCGTGTCCTATAGCTGTAAATTAACCAATAATCAATGCCTATGATCGCTTCCTGTATATAAAACCATACAAAGCCAACATATTATAGCCAGAAATCAGTACCCATAATCACTTCCTGTGTATTAAGCCATACGGAACCAACAAAATGTAACTAAAATGACAGTTTGCTTCTTTACCTCAAATTGTTCAAATGAGGTTTGATCTGTAACTAAATAAAATTAATGAACCAGCGCGTTCAGAGCGAACACTACCCAAAACAACTCTACTGATCCAAAAACTGTCACGAACATCAAAGATACCGCTGCTATTCACGTGTCTTACCTTACTTAGCCCAATGAGTTATTCGTAATCTGTAACGGAAAAATATAAGAGTCTAAGTATTCTGCCATATGTCCGTACAATTATGATAGAGCGTCCAAGGCTCATCGGTAATAGAAAAACGTACCCCCGGTTTACCTTTTAGTTCAGTATCGCGTCCCGCACTTGGTAACCTCAATACAACCGCATTTCCTGTTAGTCATCTCGCCGGATTATGAATGCTGGCAATGTTGTAAACTAAACATAGATGGCGGATGCCTGTGATGCTGCGAGTAGTTAAACGAGCGCCATGTTGTACTAAAGTGGTTTATGTTAACGGGGGTGCGCTACCCCCAAGAAAACAAAATACACCGATATTACTGCTATTAAATTTAGCAAGTAACGCAACCCACTGTATTCATCTAGTTAGTGGCTACAACTATTAAAATACCACATTAGATAAACGATGTCAAGTAAGAGTTTATTCCACTGGATAACAATTACAACAAAAACCATGGAGAATGCTAACTACTCAGGTTAGCCTAAAATGCTAAGGCGGTTCCTTCATCCATTATGATGGTCCAAAGAATACTCGATGCTTTATTTAATACTGTTCGCGACAGTTAGTCATAACCTTCTATGATGCTGAAACAGTAATCCTTGATAAAAAATACCTGAAAAATGATTTCATAAAACTTATTACGCCAATTCACTAATATGTCAAGTGTGTGATGTGTATATGTACGTTTTTTAGCTGTAGTGATCAGGTGTAAACCTACAAGAAACAAGACATATCTAATCTGTCATTCAACCCCTTGGGAATCATGGTTTGTAATGTTTTTATCCAATATACCTCACGTTGAAACAATTTTTTATTATTGTCAACACCCTGACGAATTGTGACTTTTTCTGCAATCTGAAATCTTAATTGGGAAATCGAATGATTAGCCTCTATCCATTGTGCTGCTACTGCTGACGTTAAATTTTTTGTTCTTATCCTGCTTTTGTGTTGAGTCAATCTGGTTTTAATTTTGCGTTCTGTTTTCCCAATGTATGCTTTTCCGCATGGGCACTTTATACAGTATATTACATTTTCTGTATTGCAGTCACTTACTTGTGTGTCGCAACAATATTTGTATTCCTGTGATGGGGTGTGTTAATTTGTTGCCTAAAATCACATTATTGCAATGTGTGCAATTATGACATCTCATGGTTCCTTTAGGTTCCTTGGTTTGCCTTTCCAAAATAGGCGTCGAAAGTAATTCCCGCAGGTTTCTTCCTCTTGTATGTGCATGTAAGGGTAACTCTTTGAATAAATTGTTGAACTCTGGTTCGTTAGCTAATAACTCCCATCTTTTATTAATGATCTTTTTGATGGCTGGTGAACTTGTAGTGTATTTTGATACAAATACAATGCGGTTAGTCTTGGTTGCATGTTGGCAATGAGTAAGTCCTTGCGTTCTATGGTGGAAGCTCTTTGAATACAATCTTGTAGTGCTTTATTAGGATATCCTCTTGTTTCGTATCTTTGTCTGTATTCCTCTATTTTGGTAGAGCATACTGTTGGATCAGAACATATTCTTTTTATCCTTATGAATTGGGAATATGGCAGATTTTGTATTAAGCTCCTGGGATGAAAGCTGGAATGATCTAAAGCATTATAGTGGTCTGTCATTTTGGTGTATAATTGAGTGTCTATTCCTTTACCGTCTGGTTTCTTGATAATTGTTACATCCAAGTATTCAATGACACTTTCTTGAATCTTATGGGTAAATTGTATTCTGGGGTCAAAAGAGTTAAGTGTTTGTGCCATTTCTTCCAACGTTTCTCTGGTACCAGACCAGACCAGGAATATATCATCAATAAAGCGACAATATAGTATGATGTTAGACCACCATAAGTGGTTGCTCATGAGATTCTGTTGTTCAAATAAGGCCATGAAAATATTCGCATACGCCGGTGCCCCCGAAAACCCCATAGAGGTTCCGGTGAGCTGTGCATAATATCTGTCATTCCATTTGAAATAGCTGTTTTGTAGACAGTAATTCAGTAGCTGTAGTAGTACTACCTTTTCAATGTTAATATCTTCCAGTTGTAGTAGAGCCCACTCAACTGCTTCTAGTCCTGCTGCATGCGGTATCGACGTATAGAGTGCAACCACATCTATAGTACAAAGAAGCCAAGGTGCTTGTGTGTTCCATTCAATATTTTGTAGTTTGAGTAAAAAATCAGTAGTATCTTTAATATATGATTTCCAGCTTTGCACACATTTCTGCAGAAAATGATCTAAATATCTGCCCAGTGGATCAAAAATGGACCCACAACCAGATACGATGGGTCTGAAGGGGGGATCTTCCAAGTTTTTATGAATCTTGGGTATCATATACAACTGGGGTCTCCGTGGGTTGGATGTTGTAAGGTATGATTTAGTAGCTTCATCAATCCAAGACATGTCTATCGCATATTGCAAAATTTTCTCCAAAATTCCTAGCAATTCGTTGGTGGGATCAGAGTCCAATAATAAGTATGTGTTTGTGTCTGTGACATGTTGGTTGACTTTTTGTTGGTAAAAGACTGTATCCATCAGTACTATGGCTCCTCCCTTGTCAGCTGGTTGGATGGTGATTGCTGGGTTATTTGCTATTGTTTTTAATGTAATCCTGTCCTGTTTTGTGAGATTTTGTTTCCTGGGATTTGAAAAATTCAAAGCCTTAATGTCCTTTTTAATCATTATTTCATACATGTCTAACATTTTGTGTGAGATTGGCGATTGAAAGGAACTTTTAGGCTTGAATTTAACAGTTTCAACTGTTTGTTCAGTTTGTTCACGGTTGACCACATTCGTAAAAAAATGATGAAGACGTAACTTACGCATAAATCTGAATAGAGATGTTTCCAATTCCATGTAGTTAATGGTATTTTTAGGTACAAATGACAATCCTTTATTCAGTATTTTAGTCTGTTGATATATGAGTTGGATCGAGGAAATGTTGATAATTAAACTATGTTCTTCCCGCTGCGGAGCGCTTTTCCAGATTTTTCCGCGCCTGGTGGGGCGGGTATTCCTGGGATTGTTTTCTGTTGGGCTGGTGGTAACCCTTGATCTGGGGCCTGTGACAAAAAAGACACAGTAGGTGTAGCATTGATGTTGTCTACCGATTGTGAAGTTGATCCAGTGATGCTTGTCCCTGATGTGCTGGGTACTACCGGTGTTCTATTGGTGGAGGTGTCCTTATCACTAACCAGACTTTCTTCTGAAGATTGAGTGGTTGTTTTTCTTTGATCGAATCTTCTGCGGGCATATATGTCTGCCCATGTGTAAACTTCATTCAATTTATAGTCTATTGTATCTCTTTTGTATTTCCTCAATTTACCTTCCTGAAGTTCTTTACTGTATTTTTCTTATTTTAGATTCAATCCCTCCAAATTGATCTGCCAGGTGTTGTGTTCCATTCTTAATTCGAGTTCCTGTTTCAAAGTTTGAATTTCTTCTTCTAAATCTCGTATTGCCTTTGATAATTCCTCTATGATCAGTAAAATGAGGTCTAGGGAGCATTTGTTTAAAATGGAATACCATTGATCCATAAAGGCTGGATTTAAATGAAAACGAAACAACATAGTCTTGATGGACAAACGTAATCCCCTCGGTATACGCTTTGCTTTATGGTACTGGACTAATGTGGATGCATGTAGTTTCTGGTTCAATTGTCTCTGGGTTAGGTATTCCAACAGTTTTAACTGTTGTGAAATTGAGCCCCCATGGGCATCCATTGATCTGACTTCTTGTGTGAGAGCGTATATTTCAGTTGCCTGATCTGATGTGTAAACCATTGTTGTAGCTCTGTTATCCGTTATATTGGTAATAGCTTCAAAAGACATTATTAATGGGTGCTACCTCCTGGGTGTAACCATAGAGATAATTATATCAATTTCAAGTTTGGCATATGGGATACTCCGTGACGACCATGCCAAATACAATTGATGTAGCCTGTTTCTTTCCCTGCACTCAGCGCATCTTTTTCCCAAAAGTCTACTTATGGCAGGCAGGAAAATATCCGCATTTTAAACATGAGGTGTGTGATGTAATACTTATTTATCATTCATCTCCCTCTTTGGGTCAGGATGGAAAGTGAAAAACATTTGGAGAAGTGCACCAGGCAGGAGATAGCGGCCCATCTGCGGCAGCAGAGGCTGGACCATATCCAACAGAAATATCGATGGCTGTTGACCCTGGCAGATAACGAGGGGGAAATTACTGGACCAGCTCCAGATCCAACTGGACAATGCCCTTTTTTAGCCCTTTTTTATTTTGGTGGGAGGGACTTGTTGTGGGTGGAGAAGGGGGGAAGGGAGATGGGGCTGTTTTTTTTGTATTTGTTGGACATTTTCTATGGACATTGGTTGTGGAATGGGGATGGGTCAATCTGTTTGGTGAGAGGGGTGGGACTGTTGTGAGTGAAGAGGGTGGGCTTACATTTTTCCAAAGAAAATAAAGGGAAAAACATTTTTTCATCACAATTTATGCTTGAAGTACTTTATTTCTGTTTTACATTTGCTTTGCACTACTGCCTTTTTACACAGCCTATTTCTTTTAATCTGCTTATAAAACTGTATTCGTGTTAGTTATAGTTAGTTATATGCCTCTGTAACTATCTTGACTATTAGGGAGGATGCTGCAATGACCTATACTGCCTACAACAGACTAGTTAAACAATTCATTATCTGCAGTAGCAGTTAGTTGCTTACATACTAAATTAACGAGTTCACTTCACTCCACAGCTCTCTTACCTGAATATAGATGAAGCAATAACAGGGAATGCATCACAACTTCACAAGCAAGGTCCCACTCACACCCAAGTGGGCTCCAACTGTAGGATTAACAAAAAATAGTAATAGTAACATCTTCTGAGCAATGGGGTGCTAGTATGTAATTAAAACTAAAGTTACAAAATCCTCTAGCCATGAAAAGTGGACTTAATGTTTGGAGTGTACAAGGTTAAGCGTTTATGCAACACAAGGCCTGAATGATGAAGCTGATGACTGATGTTCTTCTATATCTAAAATATGGATCACATTTATGTGTGGGTGGGCAAATGGGGCCAGTATGGACGATTGCTTAGATAATAGAAGATTCTGCAGTGAGTTGGTGTCGCTTTCACCACATTCACCCCACCAAGTGTTTGATTCATTAATGGCATACATTAAGTCACACCTCAATAAATCACACAGCCCAGGGGAAGAGGGCGCGGCCAGACTGGGAACTGAAAGTGGCCCTGGCAAACAGGTCGGCCAGCCCCAAGGGAGGGGTGTGCTAATTGAAAGCACCACTCCAGTCTCACCGCTGCCGCTTTCGTAACAGGGGGCCAATATATGCTGCAAAACCTGCTCCAGTAACAAAAACAGCCCCCCAGGGGTCCAAATTAGGGTCCCACCATAGCGGCCCTCCGGGGAAATGCCTGGTGCCCGCTACAGCCAGTCGGGCTCTGGAAGAGGAATAGGGGTTTGATGAATGGATGGGAAAGGGGATTTGAGGAAAGATGTAACTAAGAAAAACACTCCACAAGGACTATATTCATCTGTCTCTGTATGCTGATGACATCACTTTTAACATATGTGAGCCGCGGAAAAATCTGGGGCCAATGACGCGTGAGGTGGTTCACCATGGGAGATATTATGGGATCAAGATAAACTGGAATAAATCGATCATGTTTCCACTCACAGAGGCCATGACACCTTACAAGACCTAAAATCCACTGAAGTGGGCCGCACAACCAGCAGATAATTAGGCATATGGCTCAGTAGAGACCCGGCAGAGCCCTGGAAAGTGAATTATGGACGTGCAATGGATTGACTAGAGGCGCACATCCAGATGTGAATTAAATTACCACTGTCACTTGCTGGCTGTATCGCCATTGCAAAGATGGTAATACTCCCGAAGTTTTATATCTTTTTGTTAACATCCCACTCCCACTCACAGCACAGTTCTTGAATCAATTGCGGTCTAACATTATCGTGCTCGAATGGGCAGGCTGACAACTGAGGGTATACTATGAATTCAAGCGAGGAGAGTTGGGAGCACCAGATAGGCAGCTGTATGCTCTATGTGCCCAGGCACATTTCTTGCACTTTTGGCTCCATCTCACCCGCTTTCAACCAAATCTAGCTGTAGACAGGATCAAACGTCCCCATGGCCACTTGCAAAAGCACTGTTCCAGCCTCACAAGACACCCAAAGCCAAAACTAATTCAGTGGAATGTGTGCATTGGGCATGGGATGGACTCCACATACAGGCTGACCTTACAACACTATATGCGCCTTCTGCATCACTGGCAGATAACCAAATGTTTCCCCATTACAGGATAGAGGTGCCATCGGGCGTGTAGGAGCACTAGGCATTAAGGTTTTCACTGACTTATACCCGGATGGCCAGTTTCACCCCTCATTCACCGGACACACACATGCTTATGCCATTAGATACACTACTGTACTATCAAATCAGAGCTACTTGCCGCAACTTGCATGACACGTTTCCTGCTCCCGCTCCTATCTCTATGGCATTGGAATATATTCACACATCCACGTCTTCGCGTAAACTCATCACTCAGCTTTATACACACACCCTAGCTGCTTCCCTGGTGGACAACTCAAAGGCTCGGGTGGCCTGGGAGAAGGACCTGGGTTTGGACATATTAGACGTGCAGTAGGACTATTGTTGTGACCAATCTGAGAAGCTGTACCCTAATTACAGACTGAGATTAATACTCTTTAACTATTTACACAGAACATATTGCACTCCATTGCAGCTCCACAGAATTGGACTGGTTACTAGCTCACACTGCCTATGCAGTCGGCAGGCATACTAGGACCTCATGCCACTAACAACCTGACCCAAGGACATTTTGGGCACCCTTTGTCACTTACTTTCAACAAAGAGTCGCTGACAGGACAAATGCACCAACTTTTAACCCACCTAGTGTATAATTGCCTCACTGTGACAACTCTCTACTAGGTCAGCAGCCTTTGCCACTGCTATTGACATGTACCACATGGCCCGGATATGAAGGCTGGTTGATGTAATACTGGATCCACATTGAAAATACTTTTCCTTTGTGTGAAGATACATTGGTTACACTCTGTGCTTTGCCTTACTGAGTGCCGGGACACTAAGATGATGTACCATGAATGACACTGTTGGTTTTTTTTTCTTGCCTTGTGTTTCATCTTTGAAAACCAGAAAATAAAGTTTAAAAAAAAATAAAAGAAGAGAATCCCAGTCCTTCTGCAAAAGAAAAAGGGAAGAGGTCCAGTGCTGACATTTTTGCCAGCTTCCGATTGTACAAACGTGCCGTTGGGTGGTTGCAGTCATAGGACACCACCCGTCTAAACATGTCCGTAATAGTAGCCTGTAGACTTAGTGCGCATCGTGATGGGGCAGTCACTGTATACTGTGGTGTCTCACTCTGAATCTTTTCGTGCCATTGTAAAGTTGCTGAGGTGGGTGAATCTGCTGGTGCACTGCTGGGGACTAGGGGTGGGCGGAATTTGTGTAATCGCGTTACGCAAATCTCCGCGAAACGGTAAAAATCTCTGCGAACAAGCAGAAATTCCGCGAACGCGCGGAATTGCTTGTTCGCGATGCTTTTTTCCTGTTCGCAATCGCTGTTTGCGTGCTCGGGGGGAAATATCTCGCGAACACGCATTTTGAGAACGCGAACAAGCAAAACATTTCGCGAAGTCGCGGAACGCAGATTTTTGGGAAATTTCGCGTTCTCCGCGGAACGCGAAATTACCCAAATTCCGCAAATTCCGCGAGCGGAACGGAATTTACCACCCAGGCCTACTGGGGACAGGTCTATTTTGCATGAGGATGTCACCCTCTTCTTCCTCATCAACACCTCCCACCATGATTGGACTTGCAGCTGATGTTCCCCAGCTTGCCTCACCTTCACCACCACAACCACATTTAGCATTTTTTTAAAGGTGTTCCTCCCACCAGATTGCATGGTTATTTTCATATGGGCCATTTGACCTCCAGTACTATATATTGTGAACCAGGCTTACCTCGATGAAAATGTATGTGGCAAATGGTGCATACTGCAATGTGCTCCCCCTCTTTGCTAACCGTAGAAGTTTCCAAACAGGGGAGAAGTACTTTTTCACTGTGCCAATGCCTGAATAAGAACTGGAGGAAGGTGGGTGTGTCGTCGATTGCCTTTCTAAAGTGAATACTTCTACTGAGGTTGGGGTTGGTGCAGGTCTCATCTGTGGTTTTTCAAATATGGGAGCTGGCAGTCCTACCTGTGTCAGATCCCTCAGAGCTGGTTAAATAGCAATGTCAGATTCCTCTGTGTCACCTTCAACAATGGCTAGCTTGTTCTCATAATCCTCCTCATCATCCCCTTCAATAATTCTAAGGCTTTCAGGAACTTTTCTTTTCCCTAGCCTCTCCTTGAGTCTACTAGACTCTGCTGTGGTCCCCTTCATGTCCCTACCATCATCATCATCATAAAAAAAGGTACTTGGAGAAGATGGTGAAGTAGTACCCTTTCTTTTCCTTTCTGGAGATCTGGGAGCCAATCATTCTAAAAGAGGAGGTTCTTGCTCGTCAGGAAACTCGACCTCCTGTTCTACTCCAGGATCAGTGAAAATTAACTAAGCTATAAAAGTTTTACAACAACACATATCCTCCCAAGGCATCAAATATTAGCCCACATATACACTTTTTGTACACAAATAAAATGTGAAAAACAAAAAAACAAATGTTTTATTTAATCCAATGCAATCCCAGCCCTAAAGGATTTAAAACATCTTACACCACAGAAACAATTGTTTCATGCATCCATGACTAGCACTGGCCATAGTCTACTGGATGGCCCCTTGGCAGACTAGGCCAGATAGTAAAATAAATAAATATTGCAAAATTTAACAAACATGGAGATAATTTACTGAACTGTGCAACAATGTTCCTTTACTAAAGAAGACTAATTACATTTAAATGCAAAAGTATAACTTGGCCCCTATTAAAAATGCAGGCCACCCACCACAATAACTTTGAAAAATCAAATGACAGTGCAAATAAGTACTGGTGCATGCCCTCTATCAAATAAACAACACCCTTATACAATAGTTTTTTTTAACTTACTTGTGAAATCTTAAATACAAAGCCCATAAATCCAATTGTATATATACAGCAGACAAGGAGAATGATCCTTCCAGCTCCAAATTCAAATGAAAAGTGACCAGGAGATGGACAAAGCACTGGGAGAAGCATGCTGGACAGAAACAGGAAGTTGGAGTCTCTGGGGCACTTCCTTTGTGTTGGACAAAAAAAGTAAAAAAAAGGTTTCTCACACACAAAGAACTCCAACGTTCCAATGGAGAAGAAAATCCACTCAAAAACCTCTTTAGCTGCTACTCGAGCACAAAAGCTACTCAAGTGGTGCATTCACGACCTTGAGCGGCACTACATTTGCGCCGTCGCAACTGAAAGCTGTGCGAGCGGACATGAATTCTTGTGCGTGCTTGCTATCGGCCCAAGAATATCGTGGTGCTCGTGAGGGAGCACCAAATCAAACCTCAAGAGCGCAAAGGGAAAATAAACTCTGCTTTGTGCGCCAAAGGCAGAATCTGGGACCTTCGCACCCTGCCATGGAGTGCCCGAATTCCTGCAAAATCTGTGAGCGGAACGGAATTTACCGCCCAGGCCTAGTTATTTTCCATTTTCCGTCCTGCTGCTGAGATCACCTCTTATTTACCAAG
Organism: Triturus cristatus; assembly: GCF_964204655.1. NCBI lineage: Eukaryota > Metazoa > Chordata > Amphibia > Caudata > Salamandridae > Triturus > Triturus cristatus. The sequence goes on from NC_140586.1 coordinate 258,887,404, forward strand.
GGTACAGGCCATCATATACAAAAGAAAAGATAAAAGCATGAAAGTGCATTTCATCATACTTCCTGGTTACTTGAACAATTTAGAAAGATCATGTGTGGTAAAGACCTGTTCAGCTGATTAAGACAGGAAAAGTAGATGTTGTAAGTAGGCCTGGGTGAAATTTTTATAACACCAGAGTAATTGGAGTAATTCTGTGGGTGGGCAAAATATTCCATTCTTCCGGCAAAATTGCCAGAATTTTGGTGATTCTGCGTTACTCTTTTAACACGGAGATGCAGCCGAATTCTGCCAGTCGCTATATGGGACCATTTTGTCTTATGCGCGTCTCCAGAATGGTAAGTTGGAGAGTGCGAGTGAGATATTGCATCCCCTAGTTGCAAAGAGAACCACAGGTGAGATTTTTCTAACATGGACAGTTGTCAGAAGGCTGCCGCTTGAGTAGAAAATCAATTTATGCTGCAGCAAAATCAACTCAAGTAGCTGCACCCTCTGGCATGCCATGTGGTGCCATTTGTGCTACTTTTTCCACATGGAACGCACTCTCTGCATTAAATCACTTGCGATCAGCATGACGTGCCTATTTCCGCCCGTTGGGGGATCTCTGCGAAATCTCATGCCATTTGTATGTAACTTTGCAGAAATTCTGTGGAGTCAAATTCCGCGAGTTCCACCACCTCAAGTAATTTCAGTAATCACGCACTCCTCTTGTGATGTACAATTATCAAAATTAAGCTATTACTCCAGCTTGAGTAATTAGGAGAAACTTGGAACAAACATTCTACCACAGGAACAACAAAATAAAAGATAGCCAGCTGTGGCTGGATACTGTTGTTTGTGTCCTTAGCATTTTATTCTATTTTGGTTGCTAGATGATGGATTACACTTCTCACAAACAAACTATATTTATGAGTAGCTTTACGGTAATTGCAAATAATTAGGCTAGCGAGAATTATGGGGCATATCAACAACAACCAGCGATAATTATCGCTAAGCGCACTTAGCGCTAGGATAATTATCGCCGGCTAGCGTGGATTTATATCGCTGAGATAGCGTGCTATTAGCAACGCTTATCTCCAATGCGATAAAAATTCTCACGCTAACAGGCTAACGTGAGATTATCGCTGGAAGCCCAGCGATAATCTCAAGTTATCTTGTTGATAGGGACTGACAAACTTAGCCATGATATCCTCCTTCCATAGGATATCATTGCTAATTCAGTCCTGAAGCAGGTGTTAGGAAAGTAGCGATAACAGGTGTTATCGCTACTTTTCCTGACGCTATGCTTCATAGCGTGGGGCTTAATGATAGGAGAAATGTCGCTTAGCGACATTTCTCCTGTCATGTTAGGTCAGGAACGCCCACTTTGCATCTCATTAGAGATGCAAAGCTACGCGTTAGCAAATCCCACGCTAAAGCAAGGTTTCACGCGTTAGCGTGACCTTGCTAATATAGCGATAAAATTATCGCCGCTTTTCGGCCGAAAACGGCCGCAAAAGCGGCGATAATTTTTTATCGCCTCGTTGTTAATATGCCCCTATGTCAGTTACTCCTATCCCTAGTCATAAGGCTTTTGTTTTTAGATGTGCTGTTAGTTGTTACCATGCAGTCAGCTTAGAGCCTGCCAATTGCTTGCAATTGGTTGACTTTATTGGGTTCATTGTGTACAAGCCTATAAAATGATGCTGTGGGCCACGCTAATGGCTTTTAAAAGAAATTCTTTAGTCATATCGCACAACATTGGTGATATTGCGGATGCTATGCTGCAAGATTAAAACCTTTGGTAAAGTAAATAAGTCCCAAACGTGAGAACTAATGGCTTTGCCAATGCGTGTTTCAGTTGTTGTTTTTAAGATACCACCATTTAGGTTATAATTAATGTGAGTGTAAGAGAGATAATATTGCTGCAATAGGAAGTCATTTTTTCCAAGCCGTACTGTTTGCCTTACAATAACCCTATAATCCCCATTTTATCTTGTTAACTAGTGATAGGCTTTGATTTCGGCATGCAGGCCAAACACCTAGACACTAATCACTACAGGGCTTGGCACCTAAAACTATTGAGTGCTCCCCATCCTTTCTATCAAATGACCCTCTCTGTACCCACAATCCTCTCTTTCCCACCATCCTCTGCATGCCTGACCCACTCTGAGTATAACCTACTCTGTCACATGTCTGGCTGCCTTATTTTCTATTACTGTATTATGCAAACTGCCTGCACCTCTCCCTATAGACCACAAACTCTCCTTTGAAACCATATTCATGAAGTCTAACAATGACGAGCTACCTCTGGCCTTTCTAGTCACCCATCAACCATTTCCGTGAACTCACACTATTTATGATATCTACATTCTATTAACTTTGTCTACTACAAAGAAATGGAAGTAGATGCGTGAAACAGTTTTATTGAAAGCACAAGCGTATTCCCAATACCCCAAAATAGCCAAATAACTACTGGATAAACTAGTAACCTTGGTTTTACAGACTAGTGTAGAGTCCCGCCATAAATCACTTCAATGCCTCATCAGGATTAGTAAGCTCTGCATAATTACAATACAATAGAATACCATAGTAATAGTGGTATTCTTTATTCAGCTTCAAGTAAAAACCATAAAAGTACATCACAAAAATACAGTCATCTTAAAAACCTTAAAGTTCATAAAAATATTTAAAATGAATATCAAAGCGTCAAATTATGAGTCTGGTGGTCTTTGACAGCCAGACTCAGTGGCACAGCGGTGGCGGCCCTGCGGCTGCCGTATTACCAGATGGCCATTTGGACCGTCACCGCTGCACCGGCTGCACCTGGAGCAGCAGACAGGGGCATACAATATGCAAGGCAGGAATGGCACGGTCCACAGAGCATGGTAAGAGTTTCCCTACCGCCAGACTTTTCATGGTGGTGAGCCTGCCATGAAAAGGCTGGTGGTAGGGAAACAAAGGGAGACATAGAGGGCCCCCATGACCCTGCCACCATGGGGATGCATTTAGGGGGGCATAACATGTGCCCCCTGTTTGCATGCACCCCAGGTTCCAGCACGGCATGGACTTCACATTCCATGCCTTGCTGGAACTGCTTTTGCGTTCCCATGGCGGTGCCCAATTTCAGGACATTGCTATGGGAACAACAAAAGAAAAGACCACCAGACATGAGTTGAACTCATAATCTGGTGGGAGGACCATGCACGGCTTTGGCGGTGCTATGCCGGTGCAAAGCCGGCGCAGCACCACCAAAGTCATAATCAGGGCCATAGTAATTATTTACATGCGTCATATTTAAACAGCTTTTGTATGTCTTTAAAGATGAAAAATTAAACTCCTCATTTGCAACAACTCTCTCCTGGGCTTATCTCTACCCTAACTGCCACTGCAAACTCGTTGCTTCCCTCAAAGACTTCAAACTGGAGACTTTGGTGGGAATGGTGGCAGAGCTTGTCACCCCTTTTTCCTCTGTCAGAGAGGCATGCCCAAATGAATCAGTAAAGGTTAATTAGCCCATGTAGAATTCTCTCTCTTTCTCTACCTAAAATAAAGTAAAGTAAAGTAAGAACTTATAAAGCGCATGAATGCCGAGGCGTCTTGGCGCTGATAGGGCAACAAGGTACGGAAGGTCAGGTGGGTCTGGTCAGTAATTGCGAGGAAGAGCCAGGTTTTAATCAGTCTCCTGAACTGAGATCTAGAAGAAAGTAGCCTCTGATGTTTAAGGGGAGTTTGTTCCAGAGCCTCAATGCCAGAAAGGAGAGGCATCTGCCTCCCCACCTGGTTCTTCTAACTCTGGGAACAGAGAGCAAAGCTTTGTTAGCCAATCTTAACGCCCGGCAAGGTGCATGCCATTGGAAACATATTTGGAAGTCGTTAGGTGCCCCTCCGTGCATGGCTTTATGGACAAGGCAAAGAGCCTTGAACTTGATTCGCAGCTCAACTGGGAACCAGTGTAAGTTTCTGATGGCATCCGAGATGTGACCGAATTTTGGAATGTTGAGAAGGGTGCGTGCAGCCATGTTCTGCAGGGACTGAAGTTTGGACAACTGACGTTTGTTTACAACCAAATACTGAGCGTTACAGTAGTCCAGATGAGAGAGAATGAGGGCTACCACTACAGTTTTCCTCAGCTCCATTGGTAGGAAAGGCAGAATTTTTTGGGAGTTTGTTAGAAGGAGGTAACAGGCAGAGGTCAGTTGATTTATTTGTCCTGAGAAGTTAACTTGGGCATCATACATGATTCCTAGGTTCCTAAGTTTGGTGGCAGGAACTGGGCAGGCACCTGCCTCTACAGGCCACCATGACTGGGTCCAAATTGAAGGTCCGTTGCCAAATTCCATGACCTTCGTCTTATTGGTGTTTAGTTTAGGAAATTTTTTGTGCATCCAGGTCATGATAAGACGACCACGGAAAGGACAAGTACACTGGGAAGACAACGAGAACCCAAGTGCCAACACACGCAGCAGGACAAAGGAACCGCAACCGGGAACAAGCGCGAGCAGAATCTAATAACAAATCTTTCAGACCACACTCTCACTAAAGCAGAAGAAGAGGTACTGAACAGAGGACTAGGCTTCTCACCGACAGCAAGACTTGACAAATTCAAACTTCATTGTGAACTATCAGAATTCTTCCGCAAACTCAAATTAAAAGCCTTTTTTGAAAATCAGCCACCAAAAGATACACAAAATGAGGAAACGGGCGACACCACCCTCAAATTAAAATCTACATTCATTCCACCACCCCACACAACACCAGCAGAACTCATTGCCTTTGAACAAGCAATATATAAAGGTATATAAAACACCCATGAGGATCAGGTGTTCAACAACACCACTGCCAAGCAGTTCACCGCCATAAAAAGTCTCAAAAACAACAAAGACATTATCATAAAACCGGCGGACAAAGGTGGAGGTATAGTCATTCAAAACCAGAATGCTTACCACTTGGAATGCACACGCCTCCTAGATGACCCTAAAAACTATAAAATACTGGCAGAAGATCCAACTGACAAACTTAAGACCAAAATCAACATCTTGGTACACGAGGCAGAATCCAATGGCTATATTAGTAAACAAGAAGCATCCTTCCTCACCTCAGGTGGTACCTCAACACCATATTTTTACACAATTCCAAAAATTCATAAGAACAAAATACCACCTCCCGGCAGACCGATTGTCTCTGGAATAGGCTCACTACTCGAACCCCTATCCCGCTTTTGCGATTTTTTCTTACAACCACTGGTTCAATCAACACCTGCATACCTAAAAGACACCAAAGACCTACTGAGCCAAATTAACAATCTTGAGTTCAATCCCACTACATCCATCCTAGTGAGTCTAGATATATAAAGCCTTTATACCAGCTTACCTCAAGATGACACCCTCGAGGTCATCCGTACCTCCCTGGACAAAACAACTTGAGATTACAATACACCTAAATCCTTCATAATGGAATGTGCAGAACTAGCTCTAAAAGACAATTTCTTTGAGTATGAAGGTACACTCTTTCTTCAACAATACGGTACATCGATGGGGAGCACCTTTACTCCCAGCGTAGTGGGTCTGTATGTGTCTAATTTTGAAGGCCTACATATCCTTAATCCTCAATCACCATACAACAAGGACATTACTTTCTACAAGAGGTATATTGATGATGTATTCTTGATATGGACAAATGAAAATCAAAGACTTAGTGAATTTTTAAACTGGATCAACACATTAGATCCTAACTTACGATTCACACATACCACAAGTCGCACAAGCATCACTTTTCTGGACCTAGAGATCGAAGCACGAAACGGGGTCCTCATGACAAAAACACATTTTAAACCAACGGCTAAAAATTCCCTTTTACGTTTCCAGAGTTTTCACCCAAGACCATTGAGGGACAATTTACCGTTTGGCCAATACCTGAGACTGCGCCGGAATTGCAGTGAAATAAAAGAATTTAAATCCCAATCAGAAGAAATGACAGAAAAATTGAAGAACGAGGATACCCAAACAAAATTATCCAAAGAGCCCAAAAAAGAGCAAGGAACCAAAACCGAGACAGCCTATTAGAACCCAAAGTCAACATGACAATAACCATACCACTTACCTGCGTGACCACTTTCAACTCCATCTCAAATAAAGTGGCCAGACTAATCCAAAGTAACTGGAAAATGGTAACCTCGGGAAAACTCCAATGGGACAAACCACTGTTCTCCTACAAAAGATCTCACAATCTTAGAGATAGTCTCGTATCTACCAGACCAAAAAAAACTAGGAACACCCCTAACACTGTACGGAATGCATGGGGTCTACCAGAAGTGACCGGCCATTTTCCATGTGGGAACTGCAGCATCTGCCATCTCACACAGGCAACCAAAACCCTACATCTAGAAGAAGGCAAAATCTGAACCATTAAGAAACATACAAACTGTAACTCTGCAAACGTAATTTATCTGATAACATGCCCTTGCAAATTACGCTACGTTGGGATGACCAGTAGAAAAATCAAAACAAGAATCTGTGAACATCGCAGCAACATCTGATGTAAACTCAGTACCACGAAACTCACAGAACACTACCTGGCTAAGGGACACACTACTAACGACATGTCCTGGGTTATAATTGAACAGCTGGAGTCAAACCAAATCAATATCCAGGAACGGTTGTTCGAAAAAGAACAGCGGTGGGTATATAGACTCTCAACCCACATATCAGGGCTGAATGATAACATACCTTGGAACAGTATACATCGCCCATGATGACATCTCAGAACTAGATTAACACCCAGTTATATTCCCCTGATTCACACTCTCTCGGCATCCGGCTTTTAATTGTTTTTGAGCCGTTTAAGGGAAATAGATCTTCAAAAGAATATATGACCTAACATTTTCATACACGTTTAACTTACCCAATCATCGGTTCAATTTTTCGCTCCCTAGTACATATTTTTAGATATTTTTACTGTCCTTTTCTCACAATGATAAACAATATAGGTTGATGCCCCCTTACTATTGTAAGATTACAGCATTAGATGGTGCCTTGCATGACACCTTTTAACTTGTGTCCTGACTCCTTTGCATAGCGCCACATTTAGACGCTACAGCTCCGCATGTGACTACCTGGGCAACGCCAGCATCCAAACAATCACATATAGCCCAGCGCTATTGTTACTAACTTTATTGAGACACCAAATTGCACACACACACTTCTAGCCTGATGGTAGATTATTTTTCGTCTGCTCCATCACGCTAGGCTGATCATACATTTTGGTCCCTCTCATCGCATCCGAACCATCATGCTTATACACAGTGTGTTTAATTTCAAAATGTAGCTTTTAACATCTTTAGCTCCTTTTTCTTTTCTTCGTTTTTCGCTAGGCATTTCCCAATCGCCACACCCCGCTAACGCATGCGCAGCCTATCACCACTTAGAATCACTAAGCTCTAGTGTTTCGGGCCCCCACACGTGACTTTCCGCCGCCTTCCGCTTCCTACTTAGCACCAACCTATCCACCAGTACGGGGCTAAACAAGCGGATCCGATCGGCTGTATAGGTATACCGGACCTATTCTCCCTAGACAAACGTGAGTACGAGGCTTCAATACGGCTCACGCCGCTACATACGCATAGTTTTAGACTTTCATGAAGCCCTTAATAAACATCAGTACGAGGCTTCAATATGGCTAACGCCGCTACATACGCATAGTTTTCGAATTTCATGATGCCCTTAATTAACGTGAGTACGAGGCTTCAATACGGATAACGCCGCTACATACGCATAGTTTTAGACTTTCATGAAGCCACATTTTGCTGCACACACAAGACTTCTCTACATAATTTTTCCGATCTAGACATCCCCATTACCTCTTCATTTCGATAGGGTCAAGAGGGGACGTTACAAACCGATTGGATGCTAGAGGCTTAACTACCTCAGAGTGTAAGTGAGACCGCTTTATCAGTCTTAAATGTTGTTGGTCTTAAATGTTGTTGGTTGTTAGATCTGGGGGTCTCTAGTTGGCAGGGTAGGTACCACTGTCCAAGTAGGGACCCTTGCTTCTAGTCAGGGAAAGGGGGATACACTGTTAAGATAACCCCTGCTCACCCTCTAGGTAGCTTGGCCTGAGCAGTCTAGGCTATCAAAGGCAATGTGTAAAGTATTTGTACCAACACTCACAGTAACACAGTGAAAACACCACAGATTTACTCCACACCAGTTTTAGAAAAATAAGGTATCTTTACTAAAAACTTCACAAGACCAAATATTACAGACAAACCAACATATAATTCAATAGGTTACTTTAAAGATAGTTCAAGAGTTTGCAGAAAGTACTCCAGGATGTCAAAATCAGTGTCCTGCACAATGCAACTCTCAATGCACAAAATGCAACACACTCTCGTGCCCAACAGTACCTGTAGTTGCGATAAGGTTCCCAAAAGCTATAACAAGGAAGCTGGCAAAGGCGATGCGATACTCCTGAGATCCTGGGGAGGCTTTGCAGCAGCCCTGCTTCACGCAGCAGAGGTGGATGCGCCGGCTCCGATCTGTAAGGGGAGGATGCGATGACTTTGGCCTTCGTTGCGTAGGTTTCTTAGGGGGAAGCTTCACGCACAGGTTCGATGCGACACTCTTCGATGTGGTGCGATGCGTGGCACAGCGTTGCCCTCCGGCGCCGCAACTCTCGATGCGCCACGGAACGGGACTCTGCGTCGACGCACGCAGCGACTGGAGACTTTTCACGCACCGGCAGTGGTGCGGCTCGCAAACTGGCTCTGCGACGACCCTCGCAGCGTCAGGAATCTTCTCGCACCGGGACGATGCTCGACGCACTCGGCGATGCGGGGGCCCTGCGTGTTGCGATGGTGCCGCGATGAAATTTTCCTCGCACTCTCGTCTTGCGACACGCAATCGGATGATGCGTTGGGTACCAGTCACTCTTGTTCACGCTTCTGCTTCCCAGCTCCCAAACACAGCAAAACGACCTCCTGAGGCCCCAAGACTGGGCAAGCACTCCAAGGCAGGTCAGAACTCTCTCAGCAGAGTTCCAGGGGAGCTGGTGGTGAAGTGCTTTTGTTCCTGGGACTTCTTAACAGGGAGCCAGCTCTTCTCAGGCCCTTGGAGATCAGAATCAAAAGAAGGGGACACAGCAAAGTCCTTCCCCTCTCCTTGGCAGCAAAGCAAAACAGCAAGCAGGCAGTCTTCTCCTCTTCAGTTTCTTCCAGCTTTCTCCTTGGCAGAGGTTCCTTCCTAGTTCCAAAGTGATCTCTCCTCCCACCCATCTAAAGCAGATGTCCCTATTCACCCTGCTGCTGACTCATCCAGGCTCCTGGAGCCACCTAGCCCATCACATGACACCAGTCAGCCAACCAGCACACAGGCACACAGGAAGGTTAAACAGGAGAATAGCTACTTTCTAAAAAGTGCTATTCTCACACAGTGAATTTAAAAACCATCTTGCTAAAAAGAGGTATAATTAAATTCTGAACACAAAGATACCAAACTTGGATTTTCTATCTTGCCCTTATGGGAAGATAGGCATGTAAACAGCCTTCCCCATTCTATCCTCTGGGCAAGATAGCCTCTCAGCAGTGAAAAACGAAAATGGCTGTAATTCACTACCAGGGCATGTTACACACCTCAGTACATGCCCTACCTTTCAGATACACTGCACCCAGCCCAGGGGGGTACCTAGGGCCACCATAGGGATGCCTGACATGTACAGAAAGGGAAGGATAAGGCCTGGTCAGTGGGTGCACTGGCCAGGTCGACATGGCAGTCCTGGACTGCACAGAGGCACTGCAAGCAGGCCTAAGACATCATTTTAGCGCTACTCCTGTGGGTGGCACAATCAGTGCTGCAGCCCACTAGTAGCATTTGAATCACCAGCCCTGGCACATGCAGTGCACTTTACTAGGGGCTAACAGGTGAAACAAATATACTTATCATGGATAACCAATCAATATAACAATTTACCAAGGGAGCACTTGCACTTTGACACTGATCAGCAGTGGCAAAGTGCCCAAAGCATCTAAACCAGCAAAAACGAAATCCAGCATAGCATCAAAAATACAGGAGGTAGAGGCAAAAAGTCAGGGGTAACCACGCCAAAGATGCCAGGTCTAACACGTGTCCCCTCCAGCTGAAAGTGGGGAGAACTACCCACCCTCTTGGGAGTTCTCATCGCTAAGGCGGAAAAACCTGGACAGACCATCAGCGTTGGCGTGTTCTGTACCGGGACGGTGTTCCACCGTAAAGTCCATCCCCTGTAGGGAAATGGACCACCTCAACAGCTTAGGATTCTCACCCCTCATCTGCATCAACCATCTGAGGGGCCTGTGGTCCGTCTGAACCCGGAAGTGAGTCCCAAACAAGTAGGGTCTCAGCTTCTTCAGCGCCCAGACCACAGCAAAAGCTTCCCTTTCAATCGCACTCCACCTCTGTTCCCTGGGAAGTAGCCTCCTTCTAATGAAAGCTACAGGTTGGTCCAAGTCCTCATCATTTAGTTGTGAGAGCACCGCTCCCACTCCATGCTCAGAAGCGTCTGTCTGCACTATGAATTCCTTGGAGAAGTCAGGCGCCTTGAGTACAGGTGCTGTACACATGGCCTCCTTCAGGGCATCAAAAGCTTCTTGGCAGGCACTGGTCCAAATCACTTTCTTCGGTAACTTCTTGGAAGTTAGTTCTGTCAAGGGAGCAACAATGGTGCCATACCCCTTGACAAAACGGCGATAGTACCCGGTGAGTCCTAAGAAGGCTCTCACCGCTGTCTGGGTTTTGGGGGGTTCCCAAGCCCGGATGGTATCTATCTTGGCTTGTAGGGGCGCCACCTGGCCGCTTCCTACCTGGTGTCCCAAATACACCACCGAACCCTGCCCTATCTGGCACTTACTGGCCTTGATAGTGAGGCCTGCACTATGCAGAGCCTTAAACACTGCGCAGAGGAGTTGCAAGTGTTCTTCGCAAGTGGAACTGAACACAGCAATGTCATCCAGATATGCAGCGCTGAATTGCTCCAGCCCGGACAGTACCTGGTTGACCAGTCTCTGGAATGTGGCAGGGGCGTTCTTCAACCCAAAGGGCATGACACGGAACTGGAAGTGCCCCTCTGGCGTTGAAAACGCAGACCTCTCCTTGGCCCCATCAGTTAAGGCAATCTGCCAGTACCCAGAAGTTAAATCAAACGTACTGAGGTAGTTGGCAGCTCCCAACCGATCCACGAGCTCATCAGCTCTGGGGATGGGGTGTGCGTCAGTCTTCGTGACCGCATTGAGCCCACGGTAGTCCACACAAAACCTAAGTTCTGGAGTGGCACCTGGCGCAGCAGCTTTCGGTACAAGTACCACTGGGCTATCCCAGGGGCTGCTTGAGGGCTCAATCACCCCTAGTTCCAACATCTTGGAAACCTCCTTCTTGATGCTGGCCCTGACCTTGTCAGCACCCGGTAAAACTTCTGTTTCACAGGCATGCTATCTCCCGTGTCCACATCATGGACACACCAGTTGGTGATACCGGGGGTCAGGGAGAACAGAGATGCAAACTGACCGAGCACCTGGCGACTGTCCCTCTGCTGTTCTGGGGTCAGGGTGGGCGAGAGGACCACTCCATCCACTGACCCATCTTGCTCCTTAGCTTCCAGGAGGTCAGGAAGAGGATCGCTATCCTCCTCCAGCCCTGCATCTGTAGCAAGGAGCATTGTGATCTCAGACCTCTCAAAATGGGGTTTGAGGCGGTTCACGTGTAGGACCCTCATGGGGTTCCTGGGAGATCGCAAGTTGACCAGGTAGGTCACCTCACTCTTGCGCTCCACCACCTCATATGGCCCAGTCCACTTGTCTTGGAGCGCGCAAGGCTCCACTGGTGCCATCACCCACACCATCTGCCCAGGTTGAAATTCCATCAGAGTGGTATGCTAGTCATACCACCTCTTCATCTCATCCTGGCTGGCTTCCAGGTTCGCCTGAGCGAGGGCCCGGAAGCGCTGTGTCTGGTTGCGGATGGCCAGCACATAGCTGAACACATCCTGGGGGGTTTTACCAGGGGATTTCTCCCAACCCTCCTTCACCAGACTGAGAGGTCCTCTAACAGGGTGCCCGTACAAAAGCTCAAAGGGACTGAACCCTAGAGACTTTTGTGGTACCTCCCTGTAGGCAAATAATAGGCATGGCAAAAAGACGTCCCACTTCCGTCTCATGGGCTCTGTCAGCCCCATGATCATGCCCTTCAGGGTCCGGTTGAACCTTTCAACCAACCCATTTCCTTGAGGGTGGTAAGGAGTGGTGAACTTATAAGTTACCCCACACTCCTCCCACAGGGACTTCATATACCTGGAGATGAAGTTGGTATCCCGGTCGGATACAACCTCTCTGGGGAAACCCACACGGGAAAAGATCCCCATCAACGCACGGCCCACCACCGGGGCTGTGGTTGTCCTGAGAGGGATAGCCTCCGGGTACCGGGTGGCATGATCCACCAGGACCAGGATGAACCTGTTGCCTAAGGCTGTCCTGGGGTCCAGTGGCCCCACAATATCTATCCCCACCCGCTCGAAAGGGGTGCTCACTACCGGAAAGGGCTGGAGAGGGCCTTTGCATTTTCCTCCAGCTTTGCCACTTGCCTGGCAAGTCTGGCATGATTTACAAAAGGAAGCGGCGTCCGCCTTCATCCTGGGCCAGTAAAAGTGGGTGGCAAGCCTTTGTCGGGTCTTGTCCTGCCCGAGATGTCCTGCAAGCGGTACGTCGTGAGCCAGACCCAGTAGGAAGTCTCTGAACCCTGCGGGTACCACCAGGGTACGTGATCCACTGGGCTCAGCAAACCTAGGCTCACTGTACAACAAGTCATTCTCCCAGTAGAGAAAAAAGTTCTTCGGATCAGCACCTGCTGCCTGGTCTGCAGCCTGGTGCCGCAGACCTTCAAGAGTAGGGCATGTCTTCTGCGCACGGCAGAACTCCTCTCTGGAGGGACCACCCTCTTGCTGCCAATGGGTCAGCTCAGGTATGTCTCCCAGCTCAGCTACCTGTTCTCCTGTAGATTCCAGGGCATCCCCCTCAGGTTCTGCTCCTTCCTGGACCGTGGGAAAAGCGGGGGTGGACGCACCACGCCCCTTGCCCTTCCTCTTTCTGGCAGGGACCTGGGCCACTGTTTCAGGCTCCAGGTCTGCTTCACAACCCTGTCTGGCTGCCATGGACCGAGTGGTCACACAGACCCACTCAGGCAAACCCAACATCTCCAAATGAGACTGGCGTTCCACCTCCTTCCATGGGGAACTCTCCAGGTCATTTCCTAGCAGACAGTCTACCGGCATGGATGGACTCACAACAACTCTGAGAGGACCTGAGACCCCCCCCCACTCAAAGGGAACATGTGCTACCTTGCAAAGGCGCACAGAGTTGTCAGCTGACACTACTGGGTGAAGTACGTCTGGAATGATCAGCTCCTCAGGGACCCACTGACACCTGACCGTAGTCACACTGGCTCCAGTGTCCCTGAGAGCCTCCACCCTCCTCCCATTGATGGTCACCCACTGCCTGTACTTCTTAGTGTTATCAGGGACAGGGGTTTCCTGGACCATCTCTGTGTCTCCTAAAGAGACAAGGGACATAACTGCTAAACCCTCCAAATCACTAGAAATTAAATCCCCCCAAAAGCTACACTAGCTATACCCGGTGTTGGAGCACCAGTGGGTGCCTGGGATTTCTTGGGACACACAGGAGCTTTGTGACCCAATTCCTGACAGTGATAACACCTAATGGGACCCTTGTTATCCGACCTGCCCTTAGGGGGCCAGGTTGGTTTGGGTTTTGACTTGGGGGGCTGGGACTGGTTACCCTGGGAACTATTTTGGGGCCCTTGTGAGAACTCCTTTTGGTTACCCTTGTCCCCCCACTCTTCTGCTGGGGACCCTGCCCACCTTTGGCAATGGTACCCACAATTCCTCTGTGGACCCTGGTACTGGTCCAGCGGTGCGCCTCCTTAGCAAGCTCAATGGGGTCCGTCAACTTGCTATCTAAAAGATGCTGGCGCAGCTCTGGAACACAAAGACTACTCAAGTGCTCCCAACTAATTAAATGTAACAACCCCTTATAATCAGTTACCTTGCTGCCCTTCATCCAACCTTCCAGTGCCCGCGAGTACAGATTCACACACTCCATCCAAGTCACAGACTCTTTCTTCTTGGAATTCCTAAACTGCAGTCTATACTGCTCTGGAGTAAGTCCATACCTGAGACATAGGGCCTCCTTCATATTGGGATAGGTCATGGTACCTGGTAATTCTAAGGGCTCTAGAGCACTCCTCCCAGAAGCCTCAAAATGTTTCCACAGGCCCGCCCCCCAATGCTGTTCAGGCACACTATTCATCCTCAATGCAATTTCATACGATGTGAACCAGGCATAGATATCCTCACTCCTGTTATAATTCTGCACTAAATCTTTGGGGATATATACTTTACCCCCCTGCACCGGCTGTGCGCTGCCACCATTCGAACCGGACTCCACCTGCTTGGCCTTGATGTCCAGTTCTCTCATGCTCACTTCATGAGCCAGAAGCAATTTCTTCTCTTCCAAGGCACAGGCATTCTTGCTCTCCTCCACCGCCTTGTCCTTCTCTACTTCCAATTGCTTCATTTTCATTCTCATCATTTCCATTTCATGGTCTCTCACCCTTTGATTCTCCTCCAGCTCCTCTGGAGTGAGCCCCCTACTGGAATGGGAGCTGCCAGCCCTTGAGACTGTTCTGCCCACGGGCAGATCTTGGGGAACAAAACCATCCTCTTCATCTGCATCATCCTCCTCTTGGGCCTCCCACCAGGCCTTCAAGACTTTTTGGAGCTCATCCTTTCTAGCTCCGCTTTTTTTAAAAGGGCAACCACGGTCTTTGCAGAATCGCTTGAGCGCTACAACTCCGTACGAATACAAATCCGCAATGGAAAACTCCAATTCTGCCTTCTCACTTGTTGCCACCTGAGACATGATGCTCTTGAAGAGTTACTCAAAAATAGAAAAATACAGTATGTGGTTGTCTATTGGTCTGCACTCCTAGTGATGTACACCAATTACTGTGGGTCAAGTACAAATACAAGTTCAATCCTCACCGCTGACCACCAATGTTAGATCTGGGGGTCTCTAGTTGGCAGGGTTGGTACCACTGTACAAGTAGGGACCCTTGCTTCTAGTCAGGGAAAGGGGGATACACTGTTAAGATAACCCCTGCTCACCCTCTAGGTAGCTTGGCCTGAGCAGTCTAGGCTATCAAAGGCAATGTGTAAAGTATTTGTACCAACACTCACAGTAACACAGTGAAAACACCACAGATTTACTCCACACCAGTTTTTGAAAAATAAGGTATCTTTACTAAAAACTTCACAAGACCAAATATTACAGACAAACCAACATATAATTCAATAGGTTACTTTAAAGATAGTTCAAGAGTTTGCAGAAAGTACTCCAGGATGTCAAAATCAGTGTCCTGCACAATGCGACTCTCAATGCACAAAATGCGACACTCTCGTGCCCAACAGTACCTGTAGTTGTGATAAGGTTCCCAAAAGCTATAACAAGGAAGCTGGCAAAGGCGATGCGATACTCCTGAGATCCTGGGGAGGCTTTGCAGCAGCCCTGCTTCACGCAGCAGAGGTGGATGCGCCGGCTCCGATCTGTAAGGGGAGGATGCGATGACTTTGGCCTTCGTTGCGTAGGTTTCTTAGGGGGAAGCTTCACGCACAGGTTCGATGCGACACTCTTCGATGTGGTGCGATGCGTGGCGCAGCGTTGCCTTCCGGCGCCGCAACTCTCGATCCGCCACGGAACGGGACTCTGCGTCGACGCACGCAGCGACTGGAGACTTTTCACGCACCGGCAGTGGTGCGGCTTGCAAACTGGTTCTGCGACGACCCTCGCAGCGTCAGGAATCTTCTCGCACCGGGACGATGCTCGACGCACTCGGCGATGCGGGGGCCCTGCGTGTTGCGATTGTGCCGCGATTAAATTTTCCTCGCACTCTCGTCGTGCGACACGCAATCGGATGATGCGTTGGGTACCAGTCACTCTTGTTCACGCTTCCGCTTCCCAGCTCCCAAACACAGCAAAACG
This sequence comes from Triturus cristatus, assembly GCF_964204655.1. Classification (NCBI taxonomy): domain Eukaryota; kingdom Metazoa; phylum Chordata; class Amphibia; order Caudata; family Salamandridae; genus Triturus; species Triturus cristatus. Next base: position 258,903,458 of record NC_140586.1, read on the forward strand.
ACCTCCTGAGGGCCCAAGACTGGGCAAGCACTCCAAGGCAGGTCAGAACTCTCTCAGCAGAGTTCCAGGGGAGCTGGTGGTGAAGTCCTTTTGTTCCTGGGACTTCTTAACAGGGAGCCAGCTCTTCTCAGGCCCTTGGAGATCAGAATCAAAAGAAGGGGACACAGCAAAGTCCTTCCCCTCTCCTTGGCAGCAAAGCAAAACAGCAAGCAGGCAGTCTTCTCCTCTTCAGTTTCTTCCAGCTTTCTCCTTGGCAGAGGTTCCTTCCTAGTTCCAAAGTGATCTAAAGTTTAGGTGTCTGGGGTCCTCTTCTTTTACCCCTCCAAGTCTTTGTCTCTCTGTGTTTCAGTGGGGGATTCCCCTGCTCAAACCGGTTCCTGGGTGTGCTCTGCTCTGGAGCACCTGGTTCCTTTCAGAGTGAGGGGCAGGGTCGTTAGACGCTCAGCAGGAGGTGGAGCCTTCTTTGTGCCAGCAGAGGCAGAGTCCTCAGCCTGGCCAGCAAGGGGTGGAGCCAGCATTGTGTTTGGCAGGGACAGCCCTATTCAAACCCAGGGACTACTCCTCCCACCCATCTAAAGCAGATCTCCCTATTCACCCTGCTGCTGACTCATCCAGGCTCCTGGAGCCACGTAGCCCATCACATGACACCAGTCAGCCAACCAGCACACAGGCACACAGGAAGGTTAAACAGGAGAATAGCTACTTTCTAAAAAGTGCTATTCTCACACAGTGAATTTAAAAACCATCTTGCTAAAAAGAGGTATAATAAAATTCTGAACACAAAGATACCAAACTTGGATTTTCTATCTTGCCCTTATGGGAAGATAGGCATGTAAACAGCCTTCCCCATTCTATCCTATGGGCAAGATAGCCTCTCAGCAGTGAAAAACGAAAATGGCTATAATTCACTACCAGGGCATGTTACACACCTCAGTACATGCCCTACCTTTCAGATACACTGCACCCAGCCCAGGGGGGTACCTAGGGCCACCATAGGGATGCCTGACATGTACAGAAAGGGAAGGATAAGGCCTGGTCAGTGGGTGCACTGGCCAGGTCGACATGGCAGTCCTGGACTGCACAGAGGCACTGCAAGCAGGCCTAAGACATCATTTTAGCGCTACTCCTGTGGGTGGCACAATCAGTGCTGCAGCCCACTAGTAGCATTTGAATCACCAGCCCTGGCACACGGAGTTCACTTTACTAGGAGCTAACAGGTGAAACAAATATACCAATCATGGATACCCAATCAATATAACAATTTACCAAGGGAGCACTTGCACTTTGACACTGATCAGCAGTGGCAAAGTGCCCAAAGCATCTAAACCAGCAAAAACGAAATCCAGCATAGCATCAAAAATACTGGAGGTAGAGGCAAAAAGTCAGGGGTAACCACGCCAAAGATGCCAGGTCTAACATTGGTCTTGTGTTAGTCTTCACGTGATTTACAGAGCATGGAATGATGCGCCACAATTTAATTTAGGTTGTATATCGTCAACTCGTATGTCACAAGTTAGTTTTCGTTGTCTTTGTGAATGTCACCATGCGCCACAATGAAGTAGAGTGTCTAGCATTTAGAAATAAATTGCATAAAAACACTTACACATTACTTATAGACAATAGTGTTTATGAGCACCGTGTGCCCTACTCTGTTGCGCTACTTGTTCACTTACTATTATACACTTGTGGATTCCCCGTGTATACCTACACCACCGGGGCACCTTGTAGCCACGCAAGTCTTTTCAAGTGGACATGCATGCCCACCATGCCACATGCATGATACCACTTGCTACAAAGATAGAGGAGCATGCATTTACAATATAGATGCATGTAAAAACAACTGTTTATGTGTACTTATTAATTTTTTCATTTACAGGTACTCCCAACAAAGGTTTTGTGAGTAATTGTCACTACCTTCTACACTCACAGCACACTTTAGGGTGTGTGCTGATACCTACACCTCACGTGGCCTCTCCTATTTTTAGGCCACCATTTTTCGGTCCTGAAGAAAGCCTCAAGAACCATCTAGAAGGCTGAAACTCGTAGACCTCATTTACAAGGGATACCAAGGGAAATAATACACCTTAGTAGAGATCCCGAATATATTTTTAACTCATGTCCTGGGACCCTTCTAATAAAATTTTTCAAAAGGGCATTCCTCAGAGACATTTTTAACTCATAGTTTCACTTCACATAACACGTCACTCTCTTATCACTCAACAACCTGCTCCGCTGTACCTCAGGCGTCGTAGCACAGCTGGATTGCATTAGGCAATCCAGTGGGGCCCCGATGATGAAGCATGCCACCTACTAGGTAGGAGGGTGAGGGTTTTTTTACAACAGTTGTGTACTCTCCTTTTCAGTTTTGCAACAGGTGACGGCGAAAAACGTTTGCCCCAAGTTACCTTCCCAAAAACTTGTCCATTTTGTTTTTGAAAATTCATTGGGGAAGAGGACAAGTTACCTTTTTTTCCTCGCTCTCTTTTTGTTTACATTTGTTATTACAGCGCACAGCTGTGAGAGCTAAAAACTTTTAATTCATATCAGGCGCTTCTCCGAGTTCTGTACTAGTGTTTTCATGTGACATGGTCCACCAACAGAAATTAAGACACAATGGCTGAAAACGCAGGACTCACTTTCACGGACGAGGATGTCAATAACATCTTAGCAGCATCACCACTACTAGCAGACTTTAACGTGGCACAAACCATCTCACAAAGTGCCGATTGGGAAAACCTATCCGAGAAGAAAAGAACACGAATTAGAACAATACTACATGGGGTAATATTAACAGAATACCTACGATCCAATACAGCCCCTAAGGGTCTAATAGTAACAAACGCGCCACGCATATTTTTGGATGACGCAGCATTCCGCAGAGACTGGGCCCAAATCGCATGGAATTGCACTAGAGATTGGATTATCTTAATAATTCAAACAGCCAAAAGACTTTCGGATGCCATCCTGATAGACATCCAAGCAACAGAACAACATTTCAAGACCACGCTTACCTCATACAACAAAAGACTAGAGGAGGTCAACAAAGAAATAGCAGACTACAAAGAAGAACTTACTCAGTCCAAAATCCACCAATTTCAAAAAGATCTAAAGAAATTCTCATTTGTGAAAACATACCCATACTCAGACGCAGACTACAAAGCACCGATAAGTTCAACCCATTCCATATCATCGGATGAGGGCTCCTCGGTGAGCAGCGGCACAAGCACTGAGAGTTTCGGATCTGACAAAAGTAATTACAGAAATAGACAACGTGGCAGAGGGAGAGGAAGAAACACACACTGGCAACAACCATGGTCCAATATATATTCAGGAGTACAACCCAACTATCAAGGACCTTTCCCCCCTATGACTCCACCTATGTTCTATGGCTGGAACCCACAATTTCAACAACCACCGCCTTAATATGGCAACCCAAATCAACGGTTTCCTTTTTTAGGATCAGGCCAGAGAGGACGTGGGAGACGACCACGGAAAGGACAAGTACACTGGGAAGACAACGAGAACCCAAGTGCCAACACACGCAGCAGGACAAAGGAACCGCAACCGGGAACAAGCGCGAGCAGAGTCTAATAACAAATCTTTCAGACCACACTCTCACTAAAGCAGAAGAAGAGGTACTAAACAGAGGACTAGGCTTCTCACCGACAGCAAGACTTGACAAATTCAAACTTCATTGTGAACTATCAGAATTCTTCCGCAAACTCAAATTAAAAGCCTTTTTTGAAAATCAGCCACCAAAAGATACACAAAATGAGGAAACGGGCGACACCACCCTCAAATTAAAATCGACATTCATTCCACCACCACACACAACACCAGCAGAACTCATTGCCTTTGAACAAGCAATATACAAAGGTATAGAAAACACCCATGAGGATCAGGTGTTCAACAACACCACTGCCAAGCAGTTCACTGCCATAAAAAGTCTCAAAAACAACAAAGACATTATCATAAAACCGGCGGACAAAGGTGGAGGTATAGTCATTCAAAACCAGAATACTTACCACTTGGAATGCACACGCCTCCTAGATGACCCTAAAAACTATAAAATACTGGAAGAAGATCCAACTGACAAACTTCAGACCAAAATCAACATCTTGGTACACGAGGCAGAATCCAATGGCTATATTAGTAAACAAGAAGCATCCTTCCTCACCTCAGGTGGTACCTCAACACCATATTTTTACACAATTCCAAAAATTCATAAGAACAAAATACCACCTCCCGGCAGACCGATTGTCTCTGGAATAGGCTCACTACTCGAACCCCTATCCCGCTTTTGCGATTTTTTCTTACAACCACTGGTTCAATCAACACCTGCATACCTAAAAGACACCAAAGACCTACTGAGCCAAATTAACAATCTTGAGTTCAATCCCACTACATCCATCCTAGTGAGTCTAGATATAGAAAGCCTTTATACCAGCTTACCTCAAGATGACACCCTCGAGGTCATCCGTACCTCCCTGGACAAAACAACTTGGGATTACAATACACCTAAATCCTTCATAATGGAATGTGCAGAACTAGCTCTAAAAGACAATTTCTTTGAGTATGAAGGCACCCTCTTTCTTCAACAATACTGTACATCGATGGGGAGCACCTTTGCTTCCAGCGTAGCGGGTCTGTATGTGTCTAATTTTGAAGGCCTACATATCCTTAATCCTCAATCACCATACAACAAGGACATTACTTTCTACAAGAGGTATATTGATGATGTATTCTTGATATGGACAAATGAAAATCAAAGACTTAATGAATTTTTAAACTCGATCAACACATTAGATCCTAACTTACGATTCACACATACCACAAGTCGTACAAGCATCACTTTTCTGGACCTAGAGATCGAAGCACGAAACGGGGTCCTCATGACAAAAACACATTTTAAACCAACGGCTAAAAATTCCCTTTTACGTTTCCAGAGTTTTCACCCAAGACCATTGAGGGACAATTTACCGTTTGGCCAATACCGGAGACTGCGCCGGAATTGCAGTGAAATAAAAGAATTTAAATCCCAATCAGAAGAACTGACAGAAAAATTGAAGAACCAAGGATACCCAAACAAAATTATCCAAAGAGCCCAAAAAAGAGCAAGGAACCAAAACCGAGACAGCCTATTACAACCCAAAGTCAACATGACAACAACCATACCACTTACCTGCGTGACCACTTTCAACTCCATCTCAAATAAAGTGGCCAGACTAATCCAAAGTAACTGGAAAATGGTAACCTCGGGAAAACTCCAATGGGACAAACCACTGTTCTCCTACAAAAGATCTCACAATCTTAGAGATAGTCTTGTATCTACCAGACCAAAAAAAACTATGAACACCCCTAACACTGTACGGAATGCATGGGGTCTACCAGAAGTGACCGGCCATTTTCCATGTGGAAACTGCAGCATCTGCCATCTCACACAGGCAACCAAAACCCTACATCTAGAAGAAGGCAAAATCTGGACCATTAAGAAACATACAAACTGTAACTCTGCAAACGTAATTTATCTGATAACATGCCCTTGCAAATTACGCTACGTTGGGATGACCAGTAGAAAAATCAAAACAAGAATCTGTGAACATCGCAGCAACATCCGATGTAAACGCAGTACCACGAATTTTTACAGAACACTACCTGGCTAAGGGACACACTACTAACGACATGTCCTGGGTTATAATTTAACAGCTGGAGTCAAACCAGATCAATATCCAGGAACGGTTGTTCGAAAAAGAACAGCGGTGGGTATATAGACTCTCAACCCACATATCAGGGCTGAATGATAACGTACCTTGGAACAGTATACATCGCCCATGATGACATCTCAGAACTAGATTAACACCCAGTTATATTCCCCTGATTCACACTCTCTCGGCATCTGGCTTTTAATTATTTTTGAGCCGTTTAAGGGAAATAGATCTTCAAAAGAATATATGACCTAACATTTTCATACACGTTTAACTTACCCAATCATCGGTTCAATTTTTCGCTCCCTAGTACATATTTTTAGATATTTTTACTGTCCTTTTCTCAGAATGATAAACAAAATAGGTTGATGCCCCATTACTATTGTAAGATTACAGCATTAGATGGTGCCTTGCATGACACCTTTTAACTTGTGTCCTGACTCCTTTGCATAGCGCCACATTTAGTTTTGGAAGAACATGTTAACAGTACCGCCAACACCTGCTTTCATACTCTCCGCATGTTGCGTAGGGTCTGCCCCTTTCTTCCCTTATCTACCCGCAAATCTTTGGTCCAATCACTGATTATCAGTAGATTGGACTACTGCAATGCCTTGTTAATTGCAGCGAAAGAAAAATCTCTATGCAAACTACAGGTGGTCCAGAATACCGCTGCCCGATTAGTAAATAACGCGCTTCCCAGGACCCCCTCAGCTCCCTTGCTTCACGACCTACATTGGCTCCCTATAAAAAAGAGGGTCAGATTCAAAATCTGTTGCATGGTTTTTAAATCCCTGCACAACTTGGGTCCTGGCTACTTTGCTCGGAAACTTGTCAGATACATTCCCACTAGATTACTGAGATCCAGCCAACTTGCATATCTGCAAATCCCTCGCATCAAATTTGCCCGGATGGGAGGCAAGGCGTTCTCCTATCTGGCATTCCGTTACTGGAATCTCCTCCCATTACATCTTCGCCAATGTACCAATTTAGGGGTCTTCAGGAAATTACTGAAAACTCATCTTTTCTAATCATATTTCCCTCAGTGGCCAATCAGCAGTCTAAAGCGCAGAGATACCCCGTATGGGGTGATTCGGGCGCTATATAAAACCCGTAAATAAAATAAATAAATAAATAGACGCTACAGCTCCGCATGTGACTACCTGGGCAACGCCAGCATCCAAACAATCACATATAGCCCAGCGCTATTGTTACTAACTTTATTGAGACACCAAATTGCACACACACACTTCTAGCCTGATGGTAGATTATTTTTCGTCTGCTCCATCACGCTAGGCTGATCATACATTTTGGTCCCTCTCATCGCATCCGAACCATCATGCTTATACACAGTGTGTTTAATTTCAAAATGTAGCTTTTAACATCTTTAGCTCCTTTTTCTTTTCTTCGTTTTTCGCTAGGCATTTCCCAATCGCCACACCCCGCTAACGCATGCGCAGCCTATCACCACTTAGAATCACTACGCTCTATTGTTTCGGGCCCCCACACGTGACTTTCCGCCGCCTTCCGCTTCCTACTTAGCACCAACCTATCCACCAGTACGGGGCTAAACAAGCGGATCCGATCGGCTGTATAGGTATACCGGACCTATTCTCCCTAGACAAACGTGAGTACGAGGCTTCAATACGGCTCACGCCGCTACATACGCATAGTTTTAGACTTTCATGAAGCCCTTGATAAACGTCAGTACGAGGCTTCAATACGGCTAACGCCGCTCCATACGCATAGTTTTAGACTTTCACGATGCCCTTAATTAACGTGAGTACGAGGCTTCAATACGGATAACGCCGCTACATACGCATAGTTTTAGACTTTCATGAAGCCACATTTTGCTGCACACACAAGACTTCTCTACATCATTTTTCCGATCTAGACATCCCCATTACCTCTTCATTTCGATAGGGTCAAGAGGGGACGTTACAAACCGATTGGATGCCAGAGGCTTAACTGCCTCAGAGTCTAAGTGAGACCGCTTTATCAGTCTTAAATGTTGTTGGTCTTAAATGTTGTTGGTCTTGTGTTAGTCTTCACGTGATTTACAGAGCATGGAGTGATGCGCCACAATTTAATTTAGGTTGTATATCATCAACTCGTATGTCACAAGTTAGTTTTCGTTGTCTTTGTGAATGTCACCATGCGCCACAATGAAGTAGAGTGTCTAGCATTTAGAAATAAATTGCATAAAAACACTTACACATTACTTATAGACGATAGTGTTTATGAGCACCGTGTGCCCTACTCTGTTGCGCGACTTGTTCACTTACTATTATACACTTATGGATTCCCCGTGTATACCTACACCACCGGGGCACCTTGTAGCCACGCAAGTCTTTTCAAGTGGACATGCATGCCCACCATGCCACATGCATGATACCACTTGCCACAAAGATAGAGGAGCATGCATTTACAATATAGATGCATGTAAAAACAACTGTTTATGTGTACTTATTAATTTTTTCATTTACAGGTACTCCCAACAAAGGTTTTGTGAGTAATTGTCACTACCCACTACACTCACAGCACACTTTAGGGTGTGTGCTGATACCTACACCTCACGTGGCCTCTCCTATTTTTAGGCCACCATTTTTCGGTCCTGAAGAAAGCCTCAAGAACCATCTAGAAGGCTAAAACTCGTAGACCTCATTTACAAGGGATACCAAGGGAAATAATACACCTTAGTAGAGATCCCGAATATATTTTTAACTCATGTCCTGGAACCCTTCTAATAAAAATTTTCAAAAGGGCATTCCTCAGAGACATTTTTAACTCATAGTTTCACTTCACATAACACATCACTCTCTTTTCACTCAACAACCTGCTCCGCTGCTCAGCAGGCGTCGTAGCACAGCTGGATTGCATTAGGCAATCCAGTTGGGCCCCGATGATGAAGCATGCCACCTACTAGGTAGGAGGGTGAGGGGTTTTTTACAACAGTTGTGTACTCTCCTTTTCAGTTTTGCAACAGGTGACGGCGAAAAACGTTTGCTCCAAGTTACCTTCCCAAAAACTTGTCCATTTTGTTTTTGAAAATTCATTGGGGAAGAGGACAAGTTACCTTTTTTTCCTCGCTCTCTTTTTGTTTACATTTGTTATTACAGCGCACAGCTGTGAGAGCTAAAAACTTTTAATTCATATCAGGCGCTTCTCCGAGTTCTGTACTAGTGTTTTCATGTGACACGGTCCACCAACAGAAATTAAGACACAATGGCTGAAAACGCAGGACTCACTTTCACGGACGAGGATGTCAATAACATCTTAGCAGCATCACCACTACTAGCAGACTTTAACGTGGCACAAACCATCTCACAAAGTGCCGATTGGGAAAACCTATCCGAGAAGAAAAGAACACGAATTAGAACAATACCACATGGGGTAATATTAACAGAATACCTACGATCCAACACAGCCCCTAAGGGTCTAATAGTAACAAACGCGCCACGCATATTTTTGGATGACGCAGCATTCCGCAGAGACTGGGCCCAAATATCATGGCATTGCACTAGAGATTGGATTATCTTAATAATTCAAACAGCCAAAAGACTTTCGGATGCCTTCCTGATAGACATCCAAGCAACAGAACAACATTTCAAGACCACGCTTACCTCATAAAAAAAAAGGCTAGAGGAGGTCAACAAAGAAATAGCAGACTACAAAGAAGAACTTACTCAGTCCAAAATCAACCAATTTCAAAAAGATCTAAAGAAATTCTCACTTGTGAAAACATACCCATACTCAGACACAGACTACAAAGCACCGATAAGATCAACCCATTCCATATCATCGGATGAGGGCTCCTCGGTGAGCAGCGGCACAAGCACTGAGAGTTTCGGATCTGACAAAAGTAATTACAGAAATAGACAACGTGGCAGAGGGAGAGGAAGAAACACACACTGGCAACAACCATGGTCCAATATATATTCAGGGGTACAACCCAACTATCAAGTACCTTTCCCCCCTATGACTCCACCTATGTTCTATGGCTGGACCCCACAATTTCAACAACCACCGCCTCAATATGGCAACCCAAATCAACGGTTTCCTTTTTTAGGATCAGGCCAGAGAGGACGTGGGAGACGACCACGGAAAGGACAAGTACACTGGGAAGACAACGAGAACCCAAGTGCCAACACACGCAGCAGGACAAAGGAACCGCAACCGGGAACAAGCGCGAGCAGAGTCTAATAACAAATCTTTCAGACCACACTCTCACTAAAGCAGAAGAAGAGGTACTGAACAGAGGACTAGGCTTCTCACCGACAGCAAGACTTGACAAATTCAAACTTCATTGTGAACTATCAGAATTCTTCCGCAAACTCAAATTAAAAGCCTTTTTTGAAAATCAGCCACCAAAAGATACACAAAATGAGGAAACGGGCGACACCACCCTCAAATTAAAATCTACATTCATTCCACCACCCCACACAACACCAGCAGAACTCATTGCCTTTGAACAAGCAATATACAAAGGTATAGAAAACACCCATGAGGATCAGGTGTTCAACAACACCACTGCCAAGCAGTTCACCGCCATAAAAAGTCTCAAAAACAACAAAGACATTATCATAAAACCGGCGGACAAAGGTGGAGGTATAGTCATTCAAAACCAGAATACTTACCACTTGGAATGCACACGCCTCCTAGATGACCCTAAAAACTATAAAATACTGGAAGAAGATCCAACTGACAAACTTAAGACCAAAATCAACATCTTGGTACACGAGGCAGAATCCAATGGCTATATTAGTAAACAAGAAGCATCCTTCCTCACCTCAGGTGGTACCTCAACACCATATTTTTACACAATTCCAAAAATTCATAAGAACAAAATACCACCTCCCGGCAGACCGATTGTCTCTGGAATAGGCTCACTACTCGATTTTTTCTTACAACCACTGGTTCAATCAACACCTGCATACCTAAAAGACACCAAAGACCTACTAAGCCAAATTAACAATCTTGAGTTCAATCCCACTACATCCATCCTAGTGAGTCTAGGTATAGAAAGCCTTTATACCAGCTTACCTCAAGATGACACCCTCGAGGTCATCCGTACCTCCCTGGACAAAACAACTTGGGATTACAATACACCTAAATCCTTCATAATGGAATGTGCAGAACTAGCTCTAAAAGACAATTTCTTTGAGTATGAAGGCACCCTCTTTCTTCAACAATACTGTACATCGATGGGGAGCACCTTTGCTTCCAGCGTAGCGGGGCTGTATGTGTCTAATTTTCAAGGCCTACATATCCTTAATCCTCAATCACCATACAACAAGGACATTACTTTCTACAAGAGGTATATTGATGATGTATTCTTGATATGGACAAATGAAAATCAAAGACTTAGTGAATTTTTAAACTGGATCAACACATTTGATCCTAACTTACGATTCACACATACCACAAGTCGTACAAGCATCACTTTTCTGGACCTAGAGATCGAAGCACGAAACGGGGTCCTCATGACAAAAACACATTTTAAACCAACGGCTAAAAATTCCCTTTTACGTTTCCAGAGTTTTCACCCAAGACCATTGAGGGACAATTTACCGTTTGGCCAATACCTGAGACTGCGCCGGAATTGCAGTGAAATAAAAGAATTTAAATCCCAATCAGAAGAACTGACTGAAAAATTGAAGAACCGAGGATACCCAAACAAAATTATACAAAGAGCCCAAAAAAGAGCAAGGAACCAAAACCGAGACAGCCTATTAGAACCCAAAGTCAACATGACAACAACCATACCACTTACCTGCGTGACCACTTTCAACTCCATCTCAAATAAAGTGGCCAGACTAATCCAAAGTAACTGGAAAATGGTAACCTTGGGAAAACTCCAATGGGACAAACCACTGTTCTCCTACAAAAGATCTCACAATCTTAGAGATAGTCTCGTATGTACCAGACCAAAAAAAACTATGAACACCCCTAACACTGTATGGAATGCATGGGGTCTACCAGAAGTGACCGGCCATTTTCCATGTGGAAACTGCAGCATCTGCCATCTCACACAGGCAACCAAAACCCTACATCTAGAAGAAGGCAAAATCTGGACCATTAAGAAACATACAAACTGTAACTCTGCAAACGTAATTTATCTGATAACATGCCCTTGCAAATTACGCTACGTTGGGATGACCAGTAGAAAAATCAAAACAAGAATCTGTGAACATCGCAGCAACATCCGATGTAAACGCAGTACCACGAATCTCACAGAACACTACCTGGCTAAGGGACACACTACTAACGACATGTCCTGGGTTATAATTGAACAGCTGGAGTCAAACCAGATCAATATCCAGGAACGGTTGTTCGAAAAAGAACAGCGGTGGGTATATAGACTCTCAACCCACATATCAGGGCTGAATGATAACGTACCTTGGAACAGTATACATCGCCCATGATGACATCTCAGAACTAGATTAACACCCAGTTATATTCCCCTGATTCACACTCTCTCGGCATCAATTATTCACACACACTTCTAGCCTGATGGTAGATTATTTTTCGTCTGCTCCATCACGCTAGGCTGATCATACATTTTGGTCCCTCTCATCGCATCCGAACCATCATGCTTATACACAGTGTGTTTAATTTCAAAATGTAGCTTTTAACATCTTTAGCTCCTTTTTCTTTTCTTCGTTTTTCGCTAGGCATTTCCCAATTGCCACACCCCGCTAATGCATGCGCAGCCTATCACCACTTAGAATCACTACGCTCTAGTGTTTCGGGCCCCCACACGTGACTTTCCGCCGCCTTCCGCTTCCTACTTAGCACCAACCTATCCACCAGTACGGGGCTAAACAAGCGGATCCGATCGGCTGTATAGGTATACCGGACCTATTCTCCCTAGACAAACGTGAGTACGAGGCTTCAATACGGCTCACGCCGCTACATACGCGTAGTTTTAGACTTTCATGAAGCCCTTGATAAACGTCAGTACGAGGCTTCAATACGGCTAACGCCGCTACATACGCATAGTTTTAGACTTTCATGATGCCCTTAATTAACGTGAGTACGAGGCTTCCATACGGATAACGCCGCTACATACGCATAGTTTTAGACTTTCATGAAGCCACATTTTGCTGCACACACAAGACTTCTCTACATAATTTTTCCGATCTAGACATCCCCATTACCTCTTCATTTCAATAGGGTCAAGAGGGGACGTTACAAACCGATTGGATGCCAGAGGCTTAACTACCTCAGAGTCTATGTGAGACCGCTTTATCAGTCTTAAATGTTGTTGGTCTTAAATGTTGTTGGTCTTGTGTTAGTCTTCACGTGATTTACAGAGCATGGAATGATGCGCCACAATTTAATTTAGGTTGTATATCATCAACTCGTATGTCACAAGTTAGTTTTCGTTGTCTTTGTGAATGTCACCATGCACCACAATGAAGTAGAGTGTCTAGCATTTAGAAATAAATTGCATAAAAACACTTACACATTACTTATAGACGATAGTGTTTATGAGCACCGTGTGCCCTACTCTGTTGCGCTACTTGTTCACTTACTATTATACACTTATGGATTCCCCGTGTATACCTACACCACCGGGGCACCTTGTAGCCACGCAAGTCTTTTCAAGTGGACATGCATGCCCACCATGCCACATGCATGATACCACTTGCTACAAAGCTAGAGGAGCATGCATTTACAATATAGATGCATGTAAAAACAACTGTTTATGTGTACTTATTAATTTTTTCATTTACCGGTACTCCCAACAAAGGTTTTGTGAGTAATTGTCACTACCCACTACACTTACAGCACACTTTAGGGTGTGTGCTGATACCTACACCTCACGTGGCCTCTCCTATTTTTAGGCCACCATTTTTCGGTCCTGAAGAAAGCCTCAAGAACCATCTAGAAGGCTGAAACTAGTAGACCTCATTTACAAGGGATACCAAGGGAAATAATACACCTTAGTAGAGATCCCGAATATATTTTTAACTCATGTCCTGGGACCCTTCTAATAAAAATTTTCAAAAGGGCATTCCTCAGAGACATTTTTAACTCATAGTTTCACTTCACATAACACGTCACTCTCTTTTCACTCAACAACCTGCCCCGCTGTAACTCAGGCGTCGTAGCACAGCTGGATTGCATGAGGCAATCCAGTTGGGCCCCGATGATGAAGCATGCCACCTACTAGGTAGGTGGGTGAGGGTTTTTTTACAACAGTTGTGTACTCTCCTTTTCAGTTTTGCAACAGGTGACGGCGAAAAACGTTTGCTCCAAGTTACCTTCCCAAAAACTTGTCCATTTTGTTTTTGAAAATTCATTGGGGAAGAGGACAAGTTACCTTTTTTTCCTTGCTCTCTTTTTGTTTACATTCATGATAAGACCAAGACATTTATGGAATCTGTCTGCAATTGGATCTGTTATTGATGAGATGGATATGATGATTTGGGTATCATCTGCATATGATACAAGTGAGAATCTCTGGTCCCTGATCAGTTTAGCTAACGGGGAGACATAGATGTTAAACAGCATAGGGGAAAGTGCTGATCCCTGTGGTACTCTGCCAGGTATGTAAAAGTTGCCAGATTTCAAACTGTCCCAGCAGACCATCTGCTCTCTATCGGAGAGAAAAGAGGTGAGAAGAGCGATGGCGGTGTCCCCAATGCCTACTGCCTTCAGCCGTTGCATGAGAACGGAATGGTTAACCGTGTCAAATGCGGCTAGTAGGATCAGAATAGCCCTTCCGCCCATCAATCTGCCAGCGTATTTTTTCAGTATTCATGATGAGTGCCGATTCTGTGGAGTGGTCTGGCTGGAAACCATGTTGGGTTTGATCTAAGAGTTTATTGCTTTCTAAGTATGCCGTAAGTACTGAGTTAACGGCTTTTTCCAGGACCTTAGCTGCAAGGGGCAGACAGGAGCTTGGGCGGTAGTTAGACACCTCAAGAGGATCCAAATAAGGCTTCTTGAGAATAGGCCTTATACATGCCTTCTTCCATGAGGTCGGGAAAATTCCATTACTAATAAGTGTTCAGAAGAGGGGTGAGCATAGTACAGACTATGTTTGAGACCCCATGAATAATATCTGGCGGGCACGAGTCTATGGGGGTGCGAGATTTTATTGAGGTTAGCAGGTTGTTTACCACATTGGTGGTCAGGGGGGTGAAACTAGTTAAGTTACAAGATGTGGAGGGTACCTCTACCACGGATGATGCCTGCAAGGAGGGGGATCCTGTGTTCAGGCTCTCTAGCTCTTGGTAAATTGTTTGGACCTTCGACTGAAAGAACAGAGCTATTTTGTCACATAACCCTTGAT
The DNA here is from genome assembly GCF_964204655.1 of Triturus cristatus. Taxonomy (NCBI): domain Eukaryota; kingdom Metazoa; phylum Chordata; class Amphibia; order Caudata; family Salamandridae; genus Triturus; species Triturus cristatus. The sequence continues at coordinate 258,918,464 of NC_140586.1, forward strand.
CTGGGTTGAAAGCGTCACCCTGTTGGAGTTTGGAGAGTGCATTGACCGCCTTGAAGAGTTCTCCAGTAGAGTTTTTAGCCCCCTCTATTCTGCTGGTGTAGAAGTTCTTTTTGGTGCCAATAATGATAAAATAGGAAAAGGCAATGTCTTTGCAGATTGTACAGCTCGTGAGACTGCAATGCAGCGAAGTACTACACCCATGCAGTTAAGTCACAGGCTGAACGTTGGCATGATGCCAGGCAAGAAGTACTGGATATGCAACGAGGTGCTTCTGTTGATGAATTAGACCAATGGTCTAAGGAGGGAACACAGGATGATGAGCGCTGTTGGAGGAATAAAGAAATGACAAAATGGAAGTTACCCACAGCCTATTTACATCCTATGATTTATATGGCACATGGGTCGGCACATGTTGGAGCATCCTCAATTGCAAAGCAACTTATGCAAGTTTGGGATCATCAAGATATTGCCGGCACAGCTAAAAAGATAGTCCAGTCTTGTCTGATTTGTTTCCAATATAATGCTGGAAAGGGAACCCGAACTCCAGCAGGAGGGTTTGCCATACCTACTGCACCTTTTGAAGTCCTGCAAATGGATTATATCCAGCTTGAACGCGGTAATAATCTGAAGTATGTTCTGGTAGTGGTTTGTGTCTTTAGTAAATGGGTGGAGGCATACGCTAAGAAAGATAATACAGCCCTCACTGCAGCAAAGGTGCTCCTAAAGGAGTTCTTTCCCCGTTTTGGCATCTGTCGAGTTTTGTGGAATGACAACGGACCCCATTTAATTGGGCAAGTTGTTGATTACCTCATGAAAGGATTGGGAACTAAGCAGAAGTTCCATGCAGCTTTTCACCCACAATCAGCAGGGCTAGTGGAATGATACAACTCTACTCTCAAATAAAAATTGGCCAAAATACAAGCTTCCACATTTTTGAAATGGCTGATTCACTGCCATTAGCATTGCTATCTATTAGATCGATACCACATACACGATCTGGCCTCACACCATATGAGGTGGTTTTTGGAAGGCCAATGTTTATATGGGGGATTCCTAAGCCACGCCCTATACATGATGTACCCTATGTATTGACGAACGACTAATGGTCTCAGTTGACTGACAGTTTGTCTTCTATTTCTCAACAGGTTTGGGAGACTTTTCCAGACAGGTCGCAGGGTGAGGGCCATAATCTACAGCCTGGGGACTTTGTCCTAACGAAGTCCTTCCAGAGAGCCAGCTCCCTAGCACCGAGGTGGCACAGACCGGAGCAAGTCCTTCTGGCTACCAGGACTGCAGTGCGAGTGACCAACCAGAAGAACTGGGTGCACGCAACCCATTGTCGGAAGGTGTTGCAGGACCTAGTGAGCCCAGCTGTATTGGCAGACCATCGCGACATCCTAGACACAGAGAAAGGACAAGCCACGTCACCTGAAGGATCTGAGGAAGTCTTCCTGGACCACACGATCCTTGGTACTTTTCAATATCAGCTGCGACCCCGGAAGAAAGACACTTCGTTGCTGAAAAAGACTGTTTGAGCCACTGTCCTGGGTAGTGAAAGACTGAGTTACAATGGGGGGGGTACTCTTTTAGTGGCTACTTGTCTCAATCTTAGCGAAGAAACCGACGTCTGCCCAGGACCTTAGGGCACCATCTGATCCATTGCTCAACGGCAAGAGGAACATGCTGCAAGAATCTGTGATCAAAAGAGTATGTTCATTATTGGACTTACTTCAATTATTGTTCTGATTGCTACAATAACATGGGTTGTAGAGGGAGAACTGACTGCTACTACTCCTGTCCCCATTGAGCACCATTATTTCACTCTTCCCTATCATGAGCAAAAATGAGGAATGATGCCAGCTCATCAGAAAAAGGGAGGAATGCCTTTTATTCCTTTGCCGTTTTCACATAATGGCTCCTGCAGAGCCTGGTTTGCACTATTGTGGGCTTCTCATATTGGTAATATTACCAACTTTGATGTAGGAAGACTTAACGCTCAGTTCAAATTCAAATTCAAATTCAAATTCAAAGTAAGCTTTATTCGAATATTAAAAGTACAATCATAAAAGAACAAGACAACAAATATAAAACTTACTATGCAAATTAAGCCAAATACAATTTGAAGGGATCAAGTATACAAAATTTATAAAATCTAATAATCAGCCACCCAAACGAGAAAGTTAAAAAACCATACTTTTTCTAGCAGCAATAGATTTGAGGATAAACGTGGCAGTAAAAAAGCATATGTCTATCTCATTTAGAGAAAACAACAGGTTCAAAGCAGATTTCAAAGTACGAGACCCGTGTTTCTTAAAAAGTGGTTTCAGATAGGCAATACGCAAATGCATATACAAATCACATGTAAGGAGAAAATGTGTAACTCTCTGTTTAGTGACTCCATCACATGGACAAGGGACAGTGGGGTATTTTCTCATTGATGGAAAAGACACCAGATGATGAACAATACCTAATCTCAATCGAGTCAATACGAACCGATGTGAAGATCTAGTAACTTGAGAAAGGTATGGTTGAAACCCTACAGTAAGCTCCTGTGAATGATAAAAAGCCACGGTTGCCAGCTGCATATTCTTAAAATGGCGGCGTTGGACTTTTTCCCTTAGAAAGATTTGTTTAAAATCAAACGTGGACAGATCAGACGCATAATTTGGGTTTTCTAGGATATTCACCTTGTAAAAATCCTTAAAAGCAGTAACCACATTTTTTAACCATGGGATTTGCAAATATTTGTCTAGACAAAGGCAGTCCTTAATAATGCTTCTGTTAAATCCAGTCTCTTCTTTCATCCAAATCGACCTCCATAACATTAGTGGTTTCATCTCTACCAAGTCAGACAAATAATTCAGCCCCAATTCATTATGAATTAATGAGGTAGGTGCGGACGAGGGGAGACATAATAACTTTTTTAAGAAAGCATTTTCCTCAATCTGAAGCTCTCCATGAGGGCAAAAGCCCCAAACCCCAGCGCCATAAAGCGCTGCCGAGACACACTTATTATTATAAATGTGTAACATATCAAATATGCGGCGATTCCCCAATTTAATTGCAAATTTTAAAACGCCGTAGGCGCATCTGGCCATTTTGGCTTTAACATTTAAAATCTCTTCATGCCACATGCCATTATTTGAAAACATGATGCCAAGGTAACAAAACTTGTTTACTAAAAGAATATCCTGATTCTCGATATGGAAGGATCTCAAGTTCCTTATTTTACGGCCACATGGTAAAACAAAGGTCTTGGAATTATTAAGTTTTATTTCCTTTCCTTTATAAAATCAGAGAATTTATTCATTAGTTTTTGTAAACCAATGGGAGTTCTTGAGAGGAGAACCGTGTCGTCAGCATAGAGCAACACAGGTACCTCCTGACCCTCAATTTGCGGGGCATCACATTTGACCTTTTTTAGAACGGCTTCTATGGAATTGATAAAAAGGGAGAAAAGGAGGGGTGCCAACACGCAGCCTTGCCTAATGCCAAGACTCACCGAGATTTGGCTTGTGCATTCTCCTTCTTGACCATAGCGTATTTTTGCAGACAATTTAGCATAAAGTTGTGCCAGAAAGAAAATAATGGCCTGGGGGGCACCTCGGTCCAGAAGGGTTGACCAGAGTAAACCATGGTCAACCAGATCAAATGCGCTACTAAGATCGGCAAAGCAGAGAAAAAGGGATCCCTGCTTTGCGCGTGTATATTTCCCAATAATAAGATCTAAGTTTACGCATTGTTCCAAGGTTCCCCTACCTTTCCTGAACCCATATTGGGATTGGGCCAAAATCCCCTTATCCTCTGCCCATTCCTCTAATCTAAACAACAAAACCCGGCTCATCGTTTTTAATGAAGAGTCTAGAAGAGAAATAGGGCGGTAATTTTTGGCTTCAGATCTAAGGCCCTTTTTGTATATGGGGATTATAATGGATTCCCCCCAGGTCAGCGGAATCACTTCCTCTACAGCCGCATTAAAAATATTAGATAGGACCGGGCCCCATATAACTGTATCGGCTTTATAAAGGTCGATTGGCACTCCATCTGACCCGGGAGCTTTCCCACTTTTGCTACATCTTAAGGCAAGTACTACTTCAGAAGGAGTAATATTAAGTGGGATAATAGGCCATACGGCAACAGGTTGACTAGGCATACAAGATATGTCACTATGGTTAAAAATAGATGAAAAGTGAAGGACCCAGCTTTCCTTACTAACTTGGGAGGTAATAATCGGAACATCGTCATTCCTTAAGAACGGACTATTGACGGTATCCCAGAAGAGCTTGCTATTAGATAGCTCCACCGCAGCCGTCAATTTGTCCCACGCTTCAGCCTGGAGTTCACATTTCCTACGCTTTAGCTGTTCCTTGTAGGCTATCCTAAGATTAATGATAGATGGCCTATTCCGAGGTCTACACAAAAGAGCTTTCTTTAACTTCTGTAGGGCCTTGGTACAAGCCTTGTCAAACCACCCATAGTTCTGATTACGTCGCTTTATGTTAGAGGTAGTGAGAACTTTATTAATAGTATCATTAATTTTACTAAAGCATTGTAGGATACCTAAGTGACCAACCTTAACTTCAAGACACATACTTATCTCCGGTAAACAGAGGGTGACAATTCTATTCAGGAACGTGTCTGAGTTAGTGGCTGTCCACTTAATCCTATAGCCATTGGGCCTACTTAAAACAACATCGTTGACAGTGGTTTCAGGCCCCTGTTTCCTATGACCCCATAAGGACAGGCATAGGATAATACAATTGTGAACGCTAACAGATAGGTCCAAAGTCACCGGGGTTCCACAGAAGGGAGCAATATTCACCGAAATAACTAAATGGTCAATAACAGTACCAACGCCCCTGCCCGTAAAAGTAGGGACGGGGTTGCCGTGATCATCTTTTACACTCTGTAATACTGGTAGGTCATATTTAGCCATAACAGAGTTCAACATCTCTCCGTAGGGATTGTGTGGAAAATGGACCTCCGGATCAACACTATCAGCAGCATACCCACAGGCCTCGATTAGGGATAAGGAACAGAGGGGGTATTAAAATCGCCCACCCAAACAAAATCAAAATTAATGGGATTATCAGAACATAATTTATCAAGGACACCCATTAATTCCATAACCGCAAGTGTTCGCGTCTGATTAAATAAGTTGTTATAGTAGTTAATAATCATAACATTGCGGCCATGCTCTTGCTGTAACCACAACACTTGGGAATGATATCCGATCATTTCATATGCCTTAACGACCACCGGGAGTTTAATTGACAATAATATTAAAAGACCGCCCTTCGCGCGGCCCGACACGGATTCCTGGGCAGGGAGATTAAAGGAAACAAACCCATCGAGGTTGATTTGATCTTTGCACCAAGTTTCCTGCATACAAAGTAAGTCACAACAACCGACAAACTCCCTCCAACCCAAAATATCCCGCTTTCGTTGCCACCCGGCGATATTCCAGGTGGCTAAATAATAGCCAGTGCCAGTAAAGCCGGAACGAACATGATGTGTCTGGGACAATAAACCTAAAGGCGTGGGTACGTTCTCAATAAGAGTGGGATCTGTTATCAAACTAGGGGCCATATCTTCGTCTACATCCGATGAGATGGCCTCCGCTCCCCAAGCTGGTGAGTCAACGTTAATAGTCACCAGCTCAGAGAAAGAACCCACTATCTTCGTAACAAGTTTATCCACACATCCTCCCAAAGGTTTAATATTATTCATATCAATTAACTCTCTCTGCAGAACAGTAGACCGTCAATCACAGTCTTCCAGACCCGACAGACCTTCAAACCGGTTGAATAGAGGAATTTCTGCATCCAACCTTTCAGCAGAAATAACAGGTATAAACGGGCGCGGACAACTCCAATTATGGCATTGGGGTGGGTAGAAGAATGTAAGTGGTATAGAATTAATATGGGAGACCGAGTTATTTGCGGGCCAGGCGCAGATATGCTCCACGGCCCTTCTATCTCTAAAGTTTAAGACAACACAGTCTCCCTTTATCAATTTAACTTTAGGACCCACCCAATCTACCCGGCGTGCAAAAATAACTTCTGCTGAAACCGACACTGGTAATGGCCTGTGTTGGTTAAGCCAATGAATGCACTTATATTTTAGGTCCAGATACTCCTCCCGTTTCCCTTCAGTCAGTTTAGGGACATCTGTAAGAACAACAACGTAAGGGGTCGATTCAGGCGGAAGATTTAAAATTTGCCTTCGATCTACTGGGACTGAATTTTGGAGGCCCCAATGCCTTATTGATCCAGTAGCATTAACATTACCTCCAGTCCCAAGCCCAATCCCATCCATCTCGCCAGACAAATTAGGTTGCACCCTATTATCAGATTGACCAGATGGTATATTAGGAGGTGGCTGGATAACCTGTGGTGGAGGGGCTAACCCTTCGTTTACAAATGGACCCTCTTGAATACAGGGTGTTGATTTCGGGGCACTTATGTTGGCTCTACCCCGCAGATCAGATCTAGTTTGAAAAGAGGCAAGGGCCAATTCAAGACAAGAGATCCTATTTTCAATAGGATCCAATCTATCATAAATCGGTGAGACAGATTTGTTTAACATTAAATCTAATCTATGCCAAAAATCATCATCCAGCTTGTTTAGCTTATTATCAGCCGGCGCCAAGGGGTTGGGCAGATCTTCATTCAACACCTCCCCTTGACCTCGACTAACAAGGGCTACAGGGTTACTTTTTGGGGGATCAAGTTTACGGCTTTTAGACAACAATCCCGAATCATTTACCTTTCCCCTTTTCTTTTTAGAGCAAACCCCCTTCGTAGTGGTAGCGGAGGATGACTTAGGCAAACCCTGCTTGGTAACAGAGGTCGATCTAGTTCGAACTGGGGATAGTGGGGTGGGAAGGACTGTGCTCCCAATGTCAATGCGCCGGTTATGCTGGGCAAAGTTCCAAGGCATATATTCTCCACAAGATAGGCAGGCAAAGTAATGGTGGACTTAACCTCCTCTACGAACGGCTCCCGCGAAGCGGGGGCCGTGAGGAGTTATGTAGGCTCAAAAGGCAGCAGCAATTGCAGGCAGCGGGGGGCGGGAAGAGGACACAGCTGGTCGCTGTTACGGGGCTGCTGGTCCTCGCAGTCCCGTCCTTCGCGCGCTCCCAATGTCAATGCGCCGGTTATGCTGGGCAAAGTTCCAAGGCGTATATTCTCCACAAGATAGGCAGGCAAAGTAATGGTGGACTTAACCTCCTCTACGAACGGCTCCCGCGAATCGGGGGCCATGAGAAGTTATGTAGGCTGAAAAGGCGGCAGCAATTGCAGGCAACGGGGGGCGGGAAGAGGACACAGCTGGTCGCTGTTATGGGGCTGCTGGTCCTCACAGTCCCATCCTTCGTGCGCTCCCAATGTCAATGCGCCGGTTATGCTGGGCAAAGTTCCAAGGTGTATATTCTCCACAAGATAGGCAGGCAAAGTAATGGTGGACTTAACCTCCTCTACGAACGGCTCCCGCGAAGCGGGGGCCATGAGGAGTTATGTAGGCTCAAAAGGCGGCAGCAATTGCAGGCAGCGGGGGGCGGGAAGAGGACACAGCTGGTCGCTGTTACGGGGCTGCTGGTCCTCGCAGTCCCGTCCTTCGTGCGCTCCCAATGTCAATGCGCCGGTTATGCTGGGCAAAGTTCCAAGGCGTATATTCTCCACAAGACAGGCAGGCAAAGTAATGGTGGACTTAACCTCCTCTACGAACGGCTCCCGCGAAGCGGGGGCCGTGAGAAGTTATGTAGGCTCAAAAGGCGGCAGCAATTGCAGGCAGCGGGGGGCGGGAAGAGGACACAGCTGGTCGCTGTTACGGGGCTGCTGGTCCTCACAGTCCCGTCCTTCGTGCGCTTCCAATGTCAATGCGCCGGTTATGCTGGGCAAAGTTCCAAGGCGTATATTCTCCACAAGATAGGCAGGCAAAGTAATGGTGGACTTAACCTCCTCTACGAACGCTCAGTTAAATAGAGTCTGTTACCCTGATGAGGAAGGAGATCCACAAGCTAAAGGAACTGTATGGGAAATGGAGAAGTATCGTCGAGGAAATTCCTCCACGCACTATGTTTTCCACAACACTCAAACTATCAAGGGTAATGGACCTCCTGTTATAGCTGTTACTAGAGCTCGAGCAGACCTTTGTGTGAGCAGAATTGGCAATATCCCTTTGGGAAAAAGTGACTGTACCTTAATGCTGAACATTACTGGAATGAAAAATAGCAGTTTTTTGTCCTCACCATCTACCTATTGGTTGGTCAGGTAGCTGCTATGTGTCCTTTTTGCTACCACCTGTGTTCTTGGCACCTGCATCTTACCATAAAGACTATAAACTGTTTAATGACATTTCCAAAAATAGATTCAAGAGGACATTAAACAATGATGAGGTGGATCAAACTGATACTGCACTACAGCAGTATATTGACTTTAATTTGGGACTGTTCTTCTTTGTTGGTGCGGCCTTAAACAGCAGAAAGATAAGGCACTTAAAACGTGTTGAAACCAATCAGACAGCCATGGCACTTGGAAATATCACGAAAGAACTACAAGTTGCAAGAATTGTGGCGCTCCAAGACAGGATGGTTTTGGATGTGAACCTGGCAGACCGTGGTGGAGCATGCCGCATTATTGGGAGCAGCTGCTGTGTGTATATCCCTGACCACGCCCCTTCAGTTTTTGAAGCAATTGCTAAGATGTACAAGACAGCCACTGAAATCCAACAGGATTCAGGGATATGGACTTTGACTGGATGGCTATGCCCTATGTTTACTGTATGAGGATGGAAAATATCGTCAGCCCTATGTATATTTTTTGCTATTCTTTTTACTTGTTGCCTATGTATTCAATATGGCCCAATGCTCTGTTCCCTTTGTATCTCTACCTGTACCTCATGTATACTGACTAAACAAAATGCCAAGAATGTAAATGCCCACCTAGCAATGGATCAGGAAATTAATGAATTTATGAGAACAGATGTGCAGGATAACTTTCATGCTCCTTCCAAATCGTAGAAATGTCTTCAGCTAATGAAAAAAAGGGCCGTCTGTGGAAATCGAAATAATTGCTGTTAGCATGAGCTGTAGCCATCTTGTTTGCAGCATCCATTTTGTTAGGCTTGTGATTCTGCCTTCTTCACTGTTGCCTGATTTTCTATTCTACTTAAGTCATCAGCTTTAGTTAACTCCTTCTGTACTGAGCCAGAGCAATGTATGAGCTCAGAAAGGTCTGTAGATGCTAGAATACACCTGTTTGAGAATATAACTGTCCACCATGTGTTACTTATGTAAGCAGTTTTGTCTCCCCTCCCACTTTGCTGACTAAGTGGTGTCCATCTCCCCATGTTAGTCGATAGCTATTTCTGTGTATGCTTGTACCTTCTATTTGAGTCTACATGCTTACTCTGCAACAAACTTTGTATAAAAGGCCCATAGTTTCTGTTTTCCATGTACTGCCTCCTACAGCGCCTGAGGGTGTTGTATTGATGTAGTCCCACTCATGAGTGATTAATAAACTTATTATTTTGAATTCCAGCTTCAGTGCCAATCTCTATTGTGTTTATTTAAGGACCTGTGGACAGAGAAGGGTGAACCCTGCACAGGTGTGCCCCTAAAAAGGCACATTTTCACTGAATGATGTTGGGAAGAATCATAATCGGTCGGTTGGACTCGCAGAACCCGATTCGGTCGAAAACGATTCTGAAACCGATTCGATCAGTAGAGTTTCAGAACTACATCGTAATCGGCCTCTTAGTGTTAATACAGTAAAGCACTACAGACTTACACTGAAGCATCACAGACTCACAGTAATGCAGTACACATTCACACTATAGTCATCAACATGGGTGTTTCTGCCTTTGTCAGGGTTTGTCTCAATCCTGGATAGCTGATGGAAGAAAGAAAACTTTAAGACACATTCACCAATAGGATTATTGGGTTCATCAAATTAGTTGGAGTTTTTAATATGTTTTTTTTTGTTTTAATTAGGCAAGTGTCTTTTCGTGTAATTTCTGATTATATAGGTTTTTCATACTTTGCATATGCTTTTAATTTAAGTGGTTAAACTCTTTTGCACAGTTTGTCTCCTGTGGGACTCTGGTTCAAGTAGAAAATGTCTTGAGCAAGTTTTGAAACTGTTGTGTACCATGGCCTGAACTAATCGCTCATCATATCTCATGTGACTTTTGCATGCGAGGTATTGACCAAGTGCATTTCTTGTAATTTTTGCATAAATTATTCATATTGTGCAATGAAAAGAGTTAGCAATTTTGCACAGGCGCTGTACATTCCTTTTAATTTCATCACTCTTTTCTGTTTATCATATGTCATGCTCTCATCCCCAAAATAGAATGAAAGAAATGCCTGTCAGCTACACCTTGGAAGTCCCAGAGGCCGGGACATCTGTATCTCAAGGGGTGTCCTTCAAATTATTTCACCTATGCCGAAGGAAGTCTTCTTTGGCATCACTGGTTGCTGTCAAGGTGGCAACCAGTGAGTACTGCACCATGGAGGACAGAAGTTACTGTTAGTAACTTTTGACATAAAGGTGGAGATCTCCACCACTGTTCCAGAGATATCCCTATTGTAAAGAATAGAGTAATAAGTAACATGTATTACTGTTTTAAAAATGATTGCAAGTATTTTAATGTATAATATGAATGTAAATAATTTTAAAAATGTATTATTCACTGCAAATTAATAAAATAAAATGTGACCGCACACTAAATCATCAAGTAAAATGTGCATTTAATCAGTCATTAATTCACATCTATTACTTTTATGAAACAATTATTTTTAATAGTAATGAAAATATCTCACTTGCAGTAACACTTTTGTTTTTCTATAATATGCAGTAAAAAATATTTAAAATCATGTGATTTTTTTGATTAAGTTTATAGTTACATTTTAAAATAAGATCTATCTATCTGTCTTTAATGTCAAAATAATTTAAAATAAACATTAGTTCCAATGGGACGTACCTCTCTCCCTTATTTTCTCTGGGAGCGTGTTGCAGTTCTAGTGATTGGGCATGTGTGGGGCATGACTTACATCAAGACTGGGGTTGAGTACATTTGAGTCTGTGCTGAAATTTCAGGGCTGTAGTAACTGTAGACATTTGTGAATAGCAGTTGCTATACTCTTTTGTGGGTGTGTGCTTGTAGTAACATGCCCCTAAATCCTCTAAATTCCTCCCATTTAGTAGTAGATAATTCCCATTTTCCCACTATTCCCCTGGTCCCTCCTACATTTTCCACTTGTAGATGCATGGCCATTTATGCATCATTAGCCCATCTTCAAAGTATGATTATAAATGGATGATTAGCAGATTATAAATATTTGACGAGCAGTAAATCAGTAATGTATTGTGAGCAGTTCATTACCCTTTAGATTTATGGTTAACATATCAGTAGAGTATGCCTAGTAAATCACGAGTACGGCACAATCAGTAAGTGATTAATTCATAGTTATTAATAATGTTAGGACAATAGCAATACATACATTGAGCTCTGCATCAGTGCAAAGAACTTTTTATATGCAAAGAGATTAATCCACAATCATAGAAACCAGTTATATCATTCCCTCTTGCAATGCAGGTTAAATTATTGTAAAAGATCTAACAAATCTTCTTGGATAAGGGGATATTTCGATCGATTATGCTAGTGCTAACCTTTTATTAAACAGGTGAAATATCTTGCGAAATTTGGGTTACACTGACATGTCACAGGCATGCAATTAATTCCTTGCAATGTTTTCCACAGGAGACTGCAGGATATGTCTCTTGCGAACAGTAAAGTCATAGCCAAGACTTTAATTCCTTGTACCACTCTCCTGCTGGTATCTCGTGGGAGTTCTATATCTGACATACGCCTTCACACCCAGTATCACACATGCATTCCACAGAGTCAATTCTGCTTTGAGGAGGAAGTGCAAACCTCGTTTGTGCAGGGGATTGTTGTGAAGATTGTGAGCTATACACCAGTGCTTAATGTTAGCCGGTGCTTTTCGGTGCTGAGCACCGGCACTTAATTGGTTTCTGGTGCTCGGCACGGGCACCTAATTGTCAACACCACACTTAGGGCTGTCTGCCACAAGGTGGCGCTGCTCATGTAATTTGGAGATGAGCAGTATAACAGTTGTTTAGGAAAACAATATACATAAAAAATTGCTAATACCTGCCTAACCAGCCATTCCTTTAACTTTGGGGACCTGGAATAATCTGAACTGTTACATTTACATGCGAGAGAGATGGTTAGTAGTTGTTTTGGCAGCGATGACAAGGGCGATGAGTGGTGCAAGCTGCAGTGGCCTCCTGGTCACAGCCCTGGCACTTAATATTTTACAAATCAAGCACTGTTATAGACTAATGTAGCAAAGCAAAGAAAATTAGGCATTTCCTAGCCATGAACCATGCACGATACACCGTCTGCAGGGCGTTTTGAAAAAGCTTTATTGCAGGGCAAAGCCATCGTTGTATTATTGTTTTATCCCACTTAATCCATTTAGATTTTTTTCAAAACGCAATACCCTACCATTTGTTCTTACCACCATTCCGCTTACTGTTCTTTCTTTACGGGATGCCCTAATAAAGCTGTTCAGACACACCATGATCCCGACACTCCCAAGGAGGATTCTCATTTACAAGGCACGGAGAACACCACAGTAATACACACTATCTGTGCATTGGGACTCCTGTAAGAAGATGGAAGAGCTTAATGGATTAGGACTTCTCACAGCACAATATCCTCTTGCCAGAAGGTATGAATACGAACATGGAAGGGTTTAAAAGGCACTTTGAAAAAAGGCAGGTTAATGCCTAGGGTTTCGAAGGCCTTGCAGCAATGAGCATCAAGGGACCTCAAAATTCTACTTTATTTACTAAAGAAAGTCTTAAAAAAAGAGTTCCATGCAGTCTATTTGTAAATCAAATGCACGATGACCAATACAAGGTAAACAATGTTTTTCCCTTTCACCGGACATACCTTAAATATTGATGCCACGCCATGAGCAGGAAGATTGTTTCTTATTTTAAATTGTCAAGTTTTCCATCTGATCCTGAGAAATCAAGGTGCATGTTTACTAACATTTCATGCACCCTGCACAAAAACTATCCTTGGAGGCTATTTTCTCTTTGTATATATGCGGTAAAACACAGCACACATGCAAAGCAGAAATAAAGAGGCGAAATAAAGATATTTCTACTCATAACACCAGCCTCAATCAGGCACACCATTTTGACATAAACTCATGTTTACTAGTCTTTGTAAATATGAGGATGCTTCAGAATACATGGATGGAGGCACAGTAATACCGATGCACCACCTATGTAATGCCTACATAAAGCTAGGTAACTATGGTGACCAACCATCCTAAATTTCCCCAGACAGCCCCAGTTTTCAAAAGACTGTACGGGCATCCTTACACAGTTATTTAGTTTAAATACATTTCCAGGTTTTTGGGACAAAGGTCAAGTCATGTTACAGATTTGAAAATGTGCTCTGATCTATAGAGGCACTTCTAAAGTTTGAAATATTTTAAGTAATTTATGTTTCTTCAGGCAGCAGGAAGAGGTCATCAGCATATATTCATGTATATGTATATATATATCAACCCTGGGCTGTGAATTCCGCTCCACTCACGGAGTTTGCGGAGTTTTCCACACTCCGCATTACGCGGAGCTCACGGAGTTTAAAAAAACGCCGCTTCGTGTAGCGGAGCAGAGTTTTTTCCCTCGCTCCGGTTTGTCAAAATCATGTTGCCGACTGCGAGCGAGGAAAATCAACCTCCCGGTGAAATTTTTCCTCGTTTGCGATCGTCAACATCAAGTTGGCGAGCCCAAGCATGGAAAATCAACCTCCCGGCGAGATTTCTCAGTGCGGGGGGGTCAGGTTTCTCAGGTTTCTCATTTCTCGCGTAGAGAAACAGCCCGTTCACGTTGAGAAAGCTGCTGCTCAAGTAAAAATCTACTTGAGCGTCAGAAAAGGAAAACAGGGACCGCTTGCGCTGTGCATGGTGCCGTTCGTGATGATTGCACAGTGCGGACAATCATCCAGCACTGGGCAATCACCGCGTACGGCATTTTTCTATTGTACTCTGCCGCTTGCGGAGCTCCGCGTAGTGCGGTAAAGTTTTTTTGCACTTTGCGGAGTTCCACGTAGTGTAACTCTGCGAACTCCACCCAGGGTTAAAAAAAATATATATGTGTGTGTATATATATATATATATATACGTGCACGCCAGCAAAAAATATGGACTGTGTATTCAAGTACAGCGCGTCGCCCCCCTACGCGGATGCACCAGCACTGTGTTCCACATTGGGAGAGAGGATGCAGCATTGGCTGCAGGGAACACAAAATCAGGTTCCTTTTCTACATCTTCAATTTGGTTCCGGGATGCTGAGGGTAAACGTGACCTGAAAGCCAACAAGGTTGGGACACCACTGGGTGTTTGGAAGTCCCTCACTTTTACGGACTCTCGCATTAGACTACGTTAACCAGCATGCACCTGGACTTAGGGAAGCACGAGATGCACTACCCCCTTTTTTCAACAGAGGCGGGGTTGGAACATCCAGCCAATGGGAGGCGTCACAGGACATCAAATGACCCCCAGGTGAGGCGCTCTGTTTGGAAACCGGCACTGATGAAAGCTTACCGGCTGAAACGCGTCTGCCAAGCGTTTCTGAACATTTGCAGTTTTTGTGCTTTTCTTCAATTTTGGAATAAATCCTTTTTGTGTATCCCAGCATATGTCGGCCTCATTCTTCGTGTGGAGTGAGAATTGGACTCTATATATATATATATATATATATATAAAAAGCAGGAGACCTCTGAGCCCAGAGGTCGATAGTACACGCACTCACTCGGAATTCCGAGTGAGTGCGTGTACTATCGACCTCTGGGCTCAGAGGTCTCCTGCTTTTTATATACACCGGCTGTCCTACCGGTTGATACACGCACCCCCCAGACCGAAGAGCGCCGTTCCTCTACCCAGGACACCACATGTTTTCATATATATATATATATATATATATATATATATATATATATATATATATATATATATATATATATATATATATATATATATATATATATATATATATATATATATATATATATATATATATATATGCAAGCCAGACGAAGAATTAAGACTAAAGACTTTGGTCCTACTTTTATGGCTGGTCAGTCCCGGTTTTTGCTTCTCAAAATCTGGTCACCCTAAAGGTAGAGTAACTTTTTGCTGCCTTGCATTACATTTTTTTTCTAACAAAGATACTCAAATTATGATTTGCATATCTTTGTAAATCATAAAATGGATTGCGCATCTGAGCTGCATTAAATAAGTTATGCAACCCCAACGCAAAATCTTAGTAAATCCGGGCCCAAGACTTGAAACAGCAGAGTTTCATATTTGTAAAAAACAAAACTATTGATATCTTGGGCGATTTGCATTTTGTATATGTTGTTTTCTATAGACCCACATGAAACTTAGATTACGCCGGGATAATTTTCAAAACTTTGTAAATTTCACATTGTTTGTTATGTATGCAAAATGCCCAAAATCATTCCATTGCTCATGTCACTTGATGTTTCCGACGTTTGAGGCAAAATCATTGCCCTGAAGCGTGTCAACAACTGCTACAACCATAACAACTAGTGCTGTGTTTATTTCACAATTATTTTTTTTCGCTGTGAAATGCCTGCTTGTGTTAAAAATTGACTCAAGAACTCATTTTGTGCTAAAAGGCAGCATTAAATGATAGATTTGCATTTCACATTATTATGTGCGATTTAGTTTCATTTTCTTGAAATTTCGCATAACCCTAGTTTTCAACTTTTCTCCTTTAATTTTTTATTGTCAGTCTTCCTTTAACCAATTGGTTCCCTTATTTAGATTTAAAAGACAATTTATTTCCATAAAATGTAATTTTCAGTCAGCTCTTTAATAAGACCTATGAGCGTTCTCGCAAACTTTCATTATGTTCCCTGCAAGCTCTACATAATTCACACCATTGCGGACACGGCTGTGATCAGCTAAGCTGAGCTGTTTTGGGTAACAGCAGACCTCAACAACCCAGCTGTCAGTTTCACTTTTCCAAATGCATTTATCAATCAATTCCCTGTGTGACCGAACGCCTCTCCCAGCAAGAAGAGCGCCACCTGTTCAAAGCTGGACTGCAAGCTCACTATTGTTAGTCTGGATCTCTGCTGCTCTTTGTCTCGAGCCCCTGTTCTATTTGCAGATTTTAAATTGGTCTTTTTGTCTGGCTATGCAATCTGAGATAGAATTATCAACACTGTGTGCTGCTGCTGCTGAGTGAAGCAAAGCAGTGCAAATTCTGAAAAAGGGGCTTATATACAAGCCCCTTGCGCCACGAGTACGTCATTTTTTGAGATGCACCAGCGGCGCATTTTGCAGCCCCATATTTACAAGAACACGCATGGCTTTTCGTGTGCTTGTAATTTTGGCCCCTTTTCACGCAGCCCTTTGCTTGAAAGGGGTGTGCCATGGGTGGTGCTGTGGGTGCTCCCACGAACATCCATGGCTTCTGCCGCATTCCCAGATTTACAACCTTTTGTAAGCCTGGGAATGTGTCAGACTGCTACGTGTAGAAGGAGCAAAGAGGAGAAATGTTTGAATTTCTTTGTTTTCATTTCTCCTCGTTTTTTCCTCTTTCTATGCGTGCTGCTTTCTGCAGCAAACATAGGAAGTGATTGTTTTTGTGCACAAATGTGTTCCTTGCTGCACAAAAACAATCTCCCCTGAAACGCAGACACCCTTGCACCAGGGTGCACGGGTTGCCTGCGTTGGCAGCCAATTGTGCGCCAGCACAGGCGAATTCACAGTGATGCAACATATTATTGTAAATATATCACAGCTCTGTGCTTTGAAAGTGACTTGCGGTGTCGCGATGAGTCACTTTCTTGTAGATAAAGCCAAAAGTGTTTACTTTCTGGGGCAAAACCTTTTCTTGCACCAGAAGATTTCCCTAAAAGGAATGAAAAATAGCTCTTTGAACTACATTGCGTCAACAAGGAGTTCAATGGGTGGTACTTAGACCTTGCAACTCCACCACTCATCGACACAAAGCCAGATCTACGAAGACTCTTAGAACTGGCTTTGTGTCAAAAAATAATGCCTCTTTGAGACAGGCATTAAGTAGGACAAATATTTCAATCTCTGCTAACATTTCACTCATTGGATGTTTTGCTTCACTGTACAGCAAACATCCAATGTATGAAATGTAAAAATAAATAGTCAAGACATAGGATTTTGTAATGGAAGGGAAGCCTTCCAGTACAAAACCTATGGTACATGGCATAATAATAATAATAATAATAAAGAGGTTTATAAAGCGCCTGGTTAGTGGTTACACTCACTAGTGTGTCCCCACGCTGCGGCCAATTGGACCATCCTAAATACATGGTAAAAGTCCAAGAGAAGAAGAAGGCGGATAGGACTAATCTGGCTGTAAAAGCCAGGTCTTCAGTTTTTTTCGGAACTTGGTTTCGGATTGTTCCAGCCGTAGATCCAAGGGGAGAGTGTTCCATTGCTTAGCTGCAAGGTAGCGGAAGGATCGTCCCCCCATTCTTGATCTTTTTATAACAGGAACTTGAACACGGCCCGCGCCCGAGGACCGTAAGGCCCTGGAGGGCGAATAGGGGGACAGAAGATTGTGGAGATAGATTGGGCCCTTCCTTTGAAGGATTCGGTGACTAATGCAGAGGGCCTTAAAGGAGACTCGTTCTTTAACTGGGAGCCAGTGTAGAGTAGATCGCGCATTTTTTGATGAGGCTCTCCTGGGAAGCATCAGGACAAGGCGGGCAGCCGCATTCTGAATATATTGTAGCCTCTGCATGCTTTTTCTGCTGGCGCCCAAATAAAGGGCATTCCCATAGTCCAAACGAGAGGTGACAAGTGCGTGGACTAAGGTTTTCCTAGCCGATACTGGGAGCACGTCAAGAACGTTCCGGAGGCCTTTCATTATACGAAAGCACTTTCCGGCAACTGTCCTGGAATGGTGGTCAAATGAGAGCTTGGAATCTAACCACATTCCCAAGTTCTTCACCTGCTCCTTAGGGGCAGGGATAGGCCCAAGGTCTGTGGCCACCATTTAGGAGACCATAGTTTGGTATCCCTACCCACAATCAGTACCTCGGTTTTATCACCGTTCAATTTAAGGCAGTTGTTCGCCATCCAACCGGCAAGTGCATGCACACACCAATGCACTATGATGCAAAGTTGTGTGTGGTGCTAGGCAGCCTGTTTCTCCACCATAACAGGAGAATTGAACATCAGCAGGCCATTTTTATTGATAAATATGGCTCTGTGATGCTCCCTCTCCCTAGCGCAACGGTTGCTGCGCTGTGTTATACTATTTTTTGATAAATCCAACCATTTGAGTTATATGGTACATTTTATGATTTCCATTAAAATATGTGTAGTGCATTTGCCATATTTGGAAAACATTTGCTTTAGCTAGAGAAAATGAAGGACACACATACACAAAAATACAACTATAGCTTTCTTATGTGGTTTTTAGCATGCGCTCGAACTTTCAAGTAAGATATTCACAAACATACTGTCTCATGAATTATGCCAGAGTTCAAAAAGGGGAATTGCAGAAGAAGAGGAGAGGATTCCTCTTGAGAGTTCTTTCTTTATCCACAAGGCGATAAACAGGGCAGGACTGGCTGTAGCGGGCACTGGGCTCTTCCCCGGTGGGCCGCCAGGGTGGGGGCCAGTTTTGGGCCCTTGGGGACCGTTTTTGTTACCGGGGTCGGCAATATCGGCCCACTGTAACAAAATCGGCTGAAACCGGCCCCAGCAAACAGCTCGGCAGCACCCCCTCTCACCCTAGGGGGGGCCCAGCCGAGCAGTTAGCCAGGGCCGGTTTCGGTTCCCAGTCCGGCCCGGCGATAAACAACGTTTAGAGTTCTCCAACATGGGGAGGGGCAAGTAAAAGTTAGAATCTTCATGCAAGTATTTTCGAAGCTATAGGCAAAATGGCAGTTTCCACATAGGTGCTTTCACTCTTCTAGAAACAAGCACCATCTGGGGAAGGCACCGGCTGGGGCCCTGCTTCAGTGGCATAACGCAAAATGATGCCGCCCTTAATAATGTGATGAGGAGCCAAGGAGTCTCCCATGTCTCACAAATAAGCATTGGCCTTGGATCAGATGGGGATCTCCTGAAGGGTTGGGGACCCCCTTAAAGGGAGGGGTCCCCCCCTTTTATGCCACTGGGGCTGCAGGGCCTGCGTTATGCCCCTGCTCTGCTCACAGAGATCTATTGTGGCCTTCCTTTGCTGTAGAGCCATTTTTGGAAACGCCCTCATATTAGCACATTTACAGAATATATATGTACATCTTTTATCAGCGTGAAAAGCAATGGCAGCCGCCTAATGAAATAGAAGGGGCCATACAAAACACAACAGGGTCCATTTGGGACCCACTTCCCTAGCAAGGCAGCTCCAGCAGCATTTGAAGCACAATCAGGTTTCTTTCAAACCCCACGTCCTAAGCTTTAGCAGGTGACTGAAGTTGCTCTCTGTGGAATTAACATGCACTGGTTGGGCTGTGTACTGAAATGCAGTAACACCCAACTTTGCTAGGTCCATTCAGTTTTTTTAATTAATTTCAGGTATGTGCATTGTTTTCTCCTTGCCAATATCTGTGGTGTGTATATACGTGCATGCTCGGTTTGTGCAAAATCTAACCTTTTAGCATGCTGAACAGAAGCTCCACTGGTGGTGGTAAGAGCAGGTAAGCTTAAGCCATGTCAGCTCAACGTCCTGGCAGCAACTGCCCACATCCAGAACCCAACCTTAGATTCCACGTAGGGAACACAGAACCCTTATAAACCCTACACTCCATCCCTATATAACCTCCTTCCTTCACAAAAATAAAAGAAAATATGTATAAAGGGTTAAACACAGAAATGAACCTGAACGAATATACGTAGAAAGAACTATGCCAAACATAAGATTAAAATATTCAGGTGCCGATCACGATCCTGGAAAAACCGGGTACGAACCGTCGGTCGGAGCGTTTTCTCTGTCCGACTCGTACCCGGTCGTAAAACTTTACAAAAGTGGAAGTACGATTCGCACGGAAACACCATTTCCGTACGAATCGTAAAAAACACCGTCCGACGAAAATAGACATACGAATGTGATCCGGGAATGCCCCGACGTGACGTCGGGACGCTGTCAGGTAGCGTTTCACGACCCAGGAAGTACGATTCGAACCGACAGCAGTGCGGACGGCAATATTTTTACGGCACCCAAAAAGTGCCGGAAAAGCGAAGTACGCCGCAAAACGACCAGAATAGGGGGCCCGGTACGCGCCGTACCCCCCCCAGCCCCTGTGAGTACGCACCGTACCCCCCCAGCCCCCGTGAGTATGCGCCGTACCCCCCCAGCCCCCGTGAGTACGCGCCGTACCCCCCCAGCCCCCGTGTGTATGCGCCGTACCCCCCAGCCCCCGTGTGTATGCGCCGTACCCCCCCAGCCCCCGTGAGTATGCGCCGTACCCCCGTGTATGTACACCCCTGTACGTTCGAGTCGTACCCCCACCCGTGTGTGTACACCCCTGTACATGTCGAACCCCCCGTGTATGTACACCCCTGTACGTTCGAGTCGTACCCCCACCCGTGTATGTACACCCCTGTATGTTCGAGTCGTACCCCCACCCGTGTATGTACACCCCTGTACATGTCGAACCCCTGTGTATGTACACCCCTGTACGTGTCGAACCCCCCGTGTATGTACACCCCTGTACGTGTCGAACCCCCCGTGTATGTACACCCCTGTACGTTCGAGTCGTACCCCCACCCGTGTATGTACGGTGCGTAGGGTACGCACCGTACATAAACGGGTGGGGGTACGACTCGAACGTACAGGGGTGTACATACATGGGGGGGTTCGACACGTACAGGGGTGTACATACACGGGGGGTTCGACACATACAGGGGTGTACATACACGGGGGGTTCGATCGACACGTACAGGGGTGTACATACACGGGGGGTTCGACACGTACAGGGGTGTACATACACGGGGGGTTCGACACGTACAGGGGTGTACATACACGGGTGGGGGTACGACTCGAACGTACAGGGGTGTACATACACGGGGGGTATGACTCGAACGTACAGGGGTGTACATACACGGTGGGTACGACTCGAACGTACAGGGGTGTACATACACGGGGGGTACGACTCGAACGTACAGGGGTGTACATACACGGGGGGTACGACTCGAACGTACAGGGGTGTACATACACGGGGTGTTCGACACGTACAGGGGTGTACATACACGGGGGGTTCGACACGTACAGGGGTGTACATACACGGGGGGTTCGACACGTACAGGGGTGTACATACACAGGGGGTTCGGCGCGTACTCACGGGGGCTGGGGGGGTACGGCGCGTACACACGGGGGCTGGGGGGGGTACGGCGTGTACTCACGGGGGCTGGGGGGGTACGGCGCGTATGCGGGCACATGTCTCCATGGTTGCAATGGGAGTTCGGTGCGGACAGTGTTTTTTCCATACGGTTGTGACATCGGACGCACGGGATGGATCGTACTTGCGCGGTCGGACTTCACTTTTCACGTTTGTACGGTAAATCGTCCGGGGAGGTGTCGGACACATTTTCCGACCCGAGGACGTGTGGGGAATTATTCCCAATGCGACTCGTATGGGCTTTTTACCATGCGAATCGTGATTGCCAGTTTGTACGGCACTTGTACGATTCGTACGGTAAAAAGACCGGATACGAGTCGGACGGGCAATTTTTTTACCGGATCGTGATCGGCACCTCTGAGTTTACTACAAGCTAACATAACACAAAACTGTATGTCATAAAAATCTAAAGTATCCACAAAGTATAATAATTAATATATTTTCTAATCTTTGAACTTCACAGGACTTGATCTTGTTCTACTTGAAACTCCCCTATTGGCATATATGTTTTCGGGACTAACATCTTTTTGCACCCCCATTTTCCTGTCAACATACTTAGTTTTGTATCCTGGCACTATTGAATCATAAGACTGGTTCCACGTTTTACCGTTTACTGGCACCATTATATAATCCTTGACTTCTCTCACATGGTTGGGTGCAGAAAAGCTTGAAAAACCCTTACAGACAAAACCAGGGGGCATATGTACAAGCCCCTATCGCCACCACAACGTCACTTTTACCAACCCTGTGGTGGCAATAGGGGCCATGCCTTCTGTACAAGGCAGACTTAAGCCACTTAATGTGGCTTAGCGCTGCCTTGTACATAAGGCCCCCTTTTACGCCACAGTTCGTGTGAAAGGGGTTGGCAGTGGGTGTTGCGGTGGGCGTTCCCGCAACACCATTCATTTTTACGCTGCCCCCTATGCACAAGGGTGGCGTACATAGGAGTCAGCCCCAAAATTAAAGACCAGGTCAATCCTGGTCTTAAGTTGGCGAAACGAGGAGAAATGCATTATTTCTCCTCGTTTTTGCTTTTTCCATGTGTGCTGCCTTGTGCAGCACACATGGAAAAAGCGAAATGCCATGGTTTGTTTATTTACAGGAAGGTGTCTCTTCCTGTACATAAATATCTTAAAAACAAATGCCATTTTGTCACTTTCATGTGTGCTGCATGAAGCAGCACATATGAAAGTGACAGAATGGCATTTTAGGATTGGTTATGTGCAGGAAGGGACACCTTCCTACACATAAACAATCCTCTCCTGCACTCAGACACCCTTGCACTATGGTGCAAGGGTGCCTGCGTTGGCGCTAAGTTGCTAAACTTAGCGCCATCGCATGGGGAAGTGCAAGGCTGCACCACATTCTTGTACATATAGTGCAGCCTTGCGTTTCAGAAGTGACTGAGTGTGGCGTTAAGCCAAGGAGGTTAATGCCGCGCTCCGCCCCTTCCTTGTACATATCCCCCCACGTTTCTTATTTCTTACCCAGTCTCCTACCTGAACAGCCATAGTCTTTTGTCGATCGTTCTTAATTTTTACTGCATCAACGGTTTTCCTAAACATCCATTCCTTGTTTAATTTCAACCCTGTCTCTCGGCAATGTGAAAGGGGATATTCCTGCACTTATCTGAGGGGTAGCTCTTTTTGTCGACAGCGTATCATCCATTGCTTATTTCCAATGTAATTCACTGATGAGAGCATGCTGCAAATGGTCCTTGATAACCCGGCTCACCCTTTCTACCAGACCATTACAGCAGGGATGGAACAGGGAAGTTAAAATGTGCTTTATGTCTGAGTTTTCTAGAAAACGTTCCATTTCTTCGGACACTAGTTTTGTACCATTATCAGTCACCATTTCCTCAGCGAAACCATCCCTCAAAAACACTTCTTCAAAAAAGTTTATGACAGCTTCATAATTTATATTTTCCATAAATTTTACCTCAGGCCATTTATTCATAATAGTCTACCATGACCATAGCATATTTAGGTGTATTACCTGTGACCCTAAAAGGACCAGACACATCCAAATGCCACTTTACTCCAAAGTGTACTTTTGAGCACGATTGGGTTGACATGAGAAGGACATGTCACTTGCATTTGATCACTATGGACACACATGCAACAGTCGCTGACATAGTGTTTATTATGTTTGTCTACTTCAGGCCACCAAAAATCCTCCCTCATTCTCCGCTTCCAATCCCAAGATGCCCTTCATGGGCCAGGTCCAGCACTCTTTTGTGAAGGCATCCTGGAACAACCAGCTGTCCACTCCTGAGCACAATGCTCCCAACAATGGACAATTCTGCCACCACTCTCTTGTAAGGAATTAATGCCTCTGGGGTATTTTTAACAATGGGTCAACCATTCACCCCAAAGTGTATCACTTTCTGTAACTCCTTGTTGTTCAACACAGCATCCAACCACTCTTGGTCAGTCAAAGCCCCCTTCATGTGTGACTTTTCTTTTTAAGCAGAATTGTACTCTTTGATGGACTATCAAGGACATGTTTTTCAGTAGGATTTTATGAACTTTAACAAGTTTAGCTTACTTTATGTTGTGACCAAACGCTGTGCATGATATTCTGCACCAATTTTTATTGCCTTTGTGATTTGGGTCCCATGTGCCCAATCCTTGTGTTTCGAATAAAAACCTCTTTCAGTCTAAGGGCCCAATTCAGAAATCTAGATTTGTGGGTGGAGATTTATGCTCACACAGATTTAGGGCTGCGCTTAAAGATCTGCCTAAATGCAATTCATCAACCCTGAGCATGGCTTCATGCCTAGTAGAAGGAGTAAGTGTCTCCAATCTCCACACATGATAGGGTGGAGATATGGTGACCGAAATTAGGACAACCAGTAATTTGATAGGAGTATTTTAGGTATTAGTCAGCCAAACATAGCTCTATGTATTATAAGCAGAGACCTACATCATAAGAGGTTCTATATCAACTACGGACAATATAGTTAAAACAGGTATCACCTAAAGTGAATGAAACATATCTGAAAAACATTAATCATGGGAGCACAAAAATAGAGCCTACACGGTCATTTCTGCCCTCTTCCCTTTGTGCTGTGTGGTGTTGTGTAGCCAAGCAGCAGTTACTGCTGGTATAGTGCAGCCATCCCACTCAAGAGGAAGAGGATCTTCACTGGTAAAGAAACTGACTATAGCTTTATATAGCTTTATAGTCCTATACCGGTTGTTGAAGGCCCTGAACCCGAGTGATAGGCCAGAGTTAGAGGCGAGGGCCTATAACAAATATGAGGGCCTTTAACAGCGGGTGTAGACTGAGGCAAAAGGGCTTTAACGCTATTAGAGCATTCCACCTACTGAGGGTAGAAAGTTCTAAAATAAAAGGGAGAAACAGAAACACAAACATTGGAATGTTTATTTCAATGTTCATGTAACTGAAGTTAGTCCTCGCATACCCTCAGTGGAATGTTTGTTCCAATGTTAATGTAGCTGCAGTTAGACTCCACATGCCCTCAGTGGAGAGGAGGCAGTAGAAATGTGCAGGAGGGTAGTGACAGGGTGAATGCCCTTGAAGGCAATGTAAGCACTCCAAGGGACATCAAGAAGAAATTGTAGGATGAGATTAGGAGGTTGAGGGAAACGTCAGCCAGGATAGAGGTCAGAAAAGCTCTTTGAGGTGGAAGGTCTGGATCCCACCTCCATTTCAACTCCTTCGATGGAGATATCCCCTCCCTACCATGGACCCTGACCTGCTGAATGGCCCACCTTTTTTAGGCAACCCAACATCAGCCAAGTTCAGAACAACACACCTCTAAGTTTCAACTAGCTCTGACTTTTTAAACATGTAACCCTGTTTGTAAGCAGCAGACATCTTTTCCATTCATATACCTCCCACATGAAAGCTGCCCCTTGTCCATGAATATTTATAACTGAAAAAAGTGATATTAACACCTAATTTCAAGTCCTTTCAACAGTGTAGGCAGCACCATCCTCCTCCTGGGGCAGGACCAAAGTCCAAAACCAGTACAAGCATCACAACACATCCCACTATCCCAGTGAGGTGCACCATTTCAGATGTGAGCATGTAATTTGTTCTAAAATAATTGTACTATATCACTCATGATGCAAACAGCAGCCACTCATGTTTTGTTTGTTCAAGTTGTTCCTCTGCTCGTGCAATATAGTTTTCCCCCAAAATTAAAAGCCATAGTGTAATGGCATAATTTCAGGCATTTTGCATAAAAAGCGAAACTCAAAATGCAAGAATTATGCAAGATTATGCCACTGAAATGAGAATTTCACCCTGTACTATTCTACATAGCTACTGATTAATCACTGTAAATGTGTGTGGGTACCTATCTTGCAAACGTTAGTAAAAGAAACACATTGCACCTTTCTTCCTAATTTGTGTTCTTTCAATTGTACCTACATCTAAATATGGGAGCATATGAATGCTTGAATGGTGTGTTTGGGGTAATACTAGTCATGTGCACAGCACCCATGGAGGGAAGCAAAAATTGACTTTTGGAGTGCTTGAATTAATCTCAGCTATTGGAAATCACAATGGTCACATCCCAGTACATAGTAAATCCGTAGTTGTAAAGCGCAAACTACTCACCCTTATCGGTCTCAAGGCGCTGGGGGCCGTTGTGGAAATTAAGTAAGCTATTGCCCAGAGTCACATGTTGCTGAGCTGCCGCCCGAGCCGGGGACTGAACCGTGAACCCTGTGCTCCAAAGTCAGCTTCCCTGGCCACTGCACCATACCTCTCCATAGTGTTTTGGTTACCATGCCACTTCAGACATAAATCCATTCTATGCAAATCAACCTCGGTTGCCAGGCCAGGTTCCATCTTACTGGAAATAAAAGCAAACTGGGACCAGTTTTGGCCTAAGTAAGCCTCGTCAGTGCTCTATAGCTCGAGTCCTGTGGCAAAGCGAGCCCTGGACCCATGTCTGGACATACCAATGGCACTTTGGGTGTTATACTTAGGAAAACACAAAAGTGATGGGTGGGAGATAATTACACATGCTCACACATCCATCAACAGTCTAACACATTGATAACATTCTCAAGTATGGATGATCAAATGAAAATATTTATTGACAAAAGTCAATGTCGACAAGGGGAATGGTGAAACAGTTCAGGTGTTTGGTGCAAATTGTCCATGAGGAGGAGATAACTAATGGCGTTGGGTCCTTATTGAGGGTAGGAAAGCTACATTTGGAAGGTGTGAACAAAGAAAGAACAACATTGAGATATAAGGTCGAACATTATATACAATGAGCAAAAGGAAAATTTAAGAAAGTAAAAGTATAATGTCCAAAGAAAGATCCAAACCCAAGTCCAAATTCCCATAATCAAAGGTCATGGGAAGCAAAATTCTGAAAATGCTCAACAGAAATAGAATGCAATTTACCCAATCCAGGCATGGTCTCCTAGATGTCTTGTGTTTAAGGCTCAGACTCCTGTCCATTCTCCATGTTGGAGGTGTTGTTCAAGTAAACCAACTCTTTAGGCTCAGGGATGGTGATTGATGAAGCAAGACTAGACACCACCAGAGGAATGAGAAACACTAGATGTGGCAAAAATATGAAGATGCAGGAACTAGGGCTAACAATAACAGTGGGTTGGGAGGAGGTGGGTTGAAAGAGGTTGATAAGACTAAGACAACAATAAGCATATTATCTTCTGGTGATGAACAAACAAGACCTCATGCACGTCCTGGAAACTGTGCTGTATCTTAGCATGGCACCTCAAAAGGGCCAACCTAATAGACTGGGGATCAGTATCCAAGCAGTTGATGGCCTCCTGGACTTCTGCAGAGCACATAAATGGTGAAGATAGGAAAAAGGCAACATATGAGAGGCCCGGGATGCCTGGGGCAAAGTGCACCCTCAGCCACTGCTTTTTCAGTAGATAAGATTCTCTGTTGGAGGAGGAAGGATGGGCGAAGCAGTCTCAGGCCCTTCTATTGTGGGGATGTCCTCATTAATCTGGGAAGTGGCCAGTGGATTTCAATATCAGGGAGTAATGTTGTTATCCTTGCCAGGAGGGCTGCTGCCATCAGTGTCCTACTACTCATGTATGATGGTTTGTACCCACACAAGGGCAGAGGGCCTCCTCCTTTACCTCAGATTTTGCTGCTCCATGTTTTGCTTTCTGACTGCTTGCTGCAAAGAAAAGTGATAAAGAATCATGAGTTCATGTGTCCTCTGTTTGCGGTCCATCAGAGATCAACATTTTAATTTGTCTGGTGGACTCAACATTAATCATCTAGGATCACCATGATTACATCCTTGCCCTATGTCAAGCTGGCTGTTTATTCTCTTTATTGATGGATCACCAAGGACAAATGGATAAGCACTGTATTGCAGATTCCAGACTTCTTATGTAACATCAATACAATTGCTGTAACTTGTACAGATTTAATTTTGGGAAGAGAATGGATGCCCCCACTTATTCAAGTCATGTCTGCCAGGCACTCCTACATAGTTGCACAATGATTACTTTTTTAAAATGTGTATATTGTATGTCTGACTATGTGCAAGAATTGAAACAGAGAATTAGCTTAAGTATGTATACTTAATTTATGCAATATCATGAAATAAGCCTGATTTACACATTCTATTCTTGACAATATGGACTGGTTCCAAAATGGTATAAATATAAACATGGGGTTTGACACTCAAGGGCATATTTTGGAAAAACAAATGGCATCAGTACATATAAGGGTATTGTGCCCTTGTCATCAACATGAATACCCTGGTTCAATGTGACATTTGCCCACTAAACTTGTATACATACAAATGGGGACTTACAACATACATGGTGTGTGACAACAAAGTGCACAATTTGCTTAGCATCATATATATAATATCATTGTGGATTTGAATGAGCTGCAAAAACATGTCACAAATAAACTTGACACGTGCAAAGACATTAAATTAAAGTTACAAAGTGAGTTCTCACTGCTGTGCAGCTTGTGATAGGACATCAGCAGAGCATTAAGGTCCTGCAAGACCTTTGCCAGGAATCCCCTCTTCAGTGGGTATGCACAGGAGGCCTAATGTGGAGTTGGGAGCAAACCTTCCCAGAATGTCCTGCCCTTTGATGCAGGCCCAGTGTCAAAATTCCTCGTAGAACCTGCAATGCTTCCTGACTTTCTTGTGGTATCTCCCACTACCATTAACTTCCTCACAATCTCAGCCCAATGCACCAGGCATGCATTGCTCCTCCGTTGTGTGCTTGGTCTCAGTAGAGCTGAGTATAGCTTTTGAGGAACCCATCCCTGATGCCTTCCACTTCTTCTTGAGCAAAGTTGGGGTGCTCTCCCTACAATCCTCACTCATATTGGAGACTTTCTACACAAATTCAGCAGCAGCATAGATGTTGATGCTGTTTAGGTAGAAGTATGAAATGGCAGTTTCTTTACTTCCACTGTGTAATTTTTTGTTTGTCATGGTTGGCAAAAAACTCTGCTTCTGTTATGTAGTTCTATGCTGTATGTGTATTGAAACGGTCAAAGAGGAACAAAGGAACATGTCTGGGGTTAAGGTTGCTAACCCTAGTGGTACCACTAGTCAGTGTCCAGCAGGCGTTGCAAGTGCAAAGTAAGTGTTTTTATTTTTTTAAATTTTTTTCCCTAATCCATCATCTGTCAATACCCCCCCTCCACCCCGCCCCGCCCCACCCCACCACTTCACCGCTCTTACCTTAACCGACCACACCTGGTTTCCAGTAAAATCGCACACTGGGGGGAAAATAATGCAGGTGTAAACCAAACTCATGTAGGGTTGCATTTACTTATTTTTAATGTATATGCCTGCTCTTAACAAGTGGGGATTCGATATTTTGGGGAAGAGAAGATGTCTGGACAAAGTCTTATGTAAGTACCAGATGAAAAATATACATGGCTAAATGAGCAATATGTATCTAGATGCATGCCGCATTCTCATTGGGAAGTTTGGTTATTGCATTAAGCTTGTGGAATAATGTTATTTCAAGAAAGTAGGAGACATATGTATCATTATTTCATGCAATGTAACTCAATAAGCCAACTTGCTGCACTGAAAGGGAGAGGGCAGGAATGAACCATATTTACCAATTTATGGTGCACTCCTGCTCTCTGCCTGTGCTTGTGCAGAAGCTTCTGCCAAACGCGCCAACACATGCACCCTGGGAACATGGTTCCAGGGTGTCTGCGTTGCAGGCAGTATTGTTTTAGAGCAGGAAGATGTCCCTTACTGCACAAAAACAATCCTTAGAGACGTTTTTCTCTTTCTAAGTGTGCTGCAGAATAACAATAGTTCTCCTCATTGCACCTCTCCCAGGAAGGCATACCATTTTGACACATCTCCAGCTTTAGTAGTCTTGATCCATGGGTGAATGTGTGGGAACACCCATGGAGCACCTTCCCAGGAAAGAGGAACACAAGATAGTGACTTGCACTGCCTGGCGTTCCTCCAGATTTACCAAGTAATGCAGGGCTATGCAAGGTGGTCTTTCACTGCATGGTAAATCTGACTTCAGTATTGTTTTGCCCTTCCACACCATGCGTGACTCAAGGGCAAAATAATACAATGAGAAATCTGGACCTAAATGTGAGTGGCTGTATAGTGTATTCATCACTGACTCAACACTGTCCATCCACTGTGATACAATAACCAAACAAGCAGTTAATGAGAAATGTGATAATGCTAGTCGATCAGGTATTCCATACATGCATGGATTCAGTGTTGTTATTAAGGGCCTATTAGGATGTGATGAAATTATGAGTAAATATATTTCTGATGTCATACTTCAGATACATATGGATTTCCAGAGTGAGTACGTAGTCTTAGAAGTCACATGTCACCAAAGCCCACTGAAATCACTTGACATGCACTAGCCAACTAGCAGAAAATGTAACTGTCACATTTGCACCCAGGAAAAGGGGTTCAGGAGAGAGGATGTAGCCATTGAGCTAGAGCGGTCGACCTCGAAGCTGGGGTACCGGGTTTGAGTCTCGGCAACGACGCTCAAAATCCTGTGATTCTGGGCAAATCACTTAATTTTCCTATGCATAACAAAAATGAATGTGTCCATCTGTAACAAAACTGGTGCTCATGTAAAGCACTCTGATACCTGATATCTTCGGGTTTAGTTAGCTCCATATAAAACTCTTAGAAAAAAAAAGAATAGCAGCATGCCTGTCAGTGAAGCAGCCCTGACACTGTGGACAGCTTGCATGTTGGTGGAGTGTCAGCAGTCACCGTGCCACAAAGTGCAATTCCTTTTGATGAGGTGCCTGAAGTGCCACATGGGTGCAATCAAAGGAACTGGGCAATGGCATAGAATTGATGTGCATCCCGTTAACTTCAACAATAAGTATACAAAATAGTGATGGGTGGAATGCTTGAATTAATCTCAGCCACTAGTAAACACTTGGCCTGCATTCCAACCCATCGTTATTCTGCACACCATCCCACCTCAGTTTGCAGTATGCAAATAAGTCTTGATCCTGCTGCAGTAGAAATGTATCTTCCCATGCCTTTGTGATGTGCATTTATGGGGGGTGGATTAGTACTATAGTATTAGTAATACATGTACTTTAACTATCCTGGTTTGCAACTCAAAAGTCCAATATTGGAGACATGGTGTTGTGACTAGCAAAGTCCTGTGACCAACGTTTTGTGAATTTTACCAAGATTCTCAATCTTCGCAAACTGTATAAACTTCATAATATTTTGCAAGAATACTTAGGACCCTGTTACGAGTGGCCCAGTAACTGGTAGGATATTTCTTACACCTCATAAAATCCAACTCCACTAAGTCGAAATGTATTGGGTGCAATAAATACCACCTATTTCTGAGGTATTTGGGAATAGCATACACTTTGATGCTTACCACACCAAAACCCACTTTTTGGTAAATACAGGGCATTTCCCCCCGGCAAACATCAACAAGTTTAACCAGCCAGTAGTTATCACAAAATTCATAACTGTGGTGCGTGTAGTAACTGCTTTTACCGTGCAATTACAGGGCCGCTCATAATGAAGACCTAAGACCTTGACCAAACTAATAGTAATATTGTATTGCATTGTCTACTGTGTGCTCTTGTTCATGTGTTTATGTTGGCTCAATGTTATCAAGGTTAAAGAGACATTTATTGCTCATTAGAGTGTGTACATGCACCCCTCACAGACTGTCCCTGTCCATACTCACACTAGCAATAGATGAAATCTAAATGCTAACTGCAAATTATTGCAAGTTTAATAACTTGACATGGTTGCAAAATGTTGTCATTATCTTTGCATGTTGTTCAAAATGTTTGCAAACCATTGTTAGGTCTGGCTTAACAGGGCACCTGTTGCCACATCATGTGTGATCACAACAAAAAATAGCTTTCCAAGTACTACTGAGTAGGAATTTAGGCTCCACCCACATGTTGGTTCCCCTGAGTATAGGATTTGATTGGGCCAAATATGTAATGTTAGGCTAATTGTAAACTTTGTTGTGACACTTCATGTACTCTGTAGGTTCCCATTTGTATCTCCTAAGATTTATGGGGGCAATGTCACATAGGACCAGTGTATTGACATTGAATACTTACATTGCAATGTTTTGCATGTGGCATATTTATTAGTCAATACAGCAGGACCGAGGTGTTTATAGAGGCATCACAATGATCATGGTTATAAGCCTGATCTGTTTATTATGAAATGTTACATAAAGGCAGCTGACCTCACACATTTATTATGAAATGTGTATGTTAATATTAATCCAGTTAAGTGTGGATTTTGTATACCTTAATTTTATGACTGTGTCCCGACAATTGCCTTGTAGAAAGCTTCCGCTCAAAACAGTAGGCCTGAGTTGGTTATGGTGACAAGCTATAGGAGTGCATTTTTCAAGCTGGTAGGGCTTTAGCAGTTGGTTATCATCACATATTGTTAATAGACTGGTATTGTTTGTTACGTGTAATCTCAAAGATTACCATAGCAGGCAAGAGTTTTGGTGTTGGCACCCACTCTGACAAACCCTGGAGTTTTCAATTGTAAAAACAACACCGATAAAGGTGATATGAGATGCCACCAATTCACACTTACAGTGATCCAGTAGTTCTGTGCATTCACGCACAGGATTACTGACATACCTTCATAGTAGTGAATGCCATAATGAGCCCAAGGTAGACAAACAACAAACCTTGATCTCAGCAGAGGAAGAGGCAAATGTGTAATAGATTACAGTAAGAGCAGAGACCTAGGTAAGCATGAAATGAAGCCTAGAGTGAAGGCCAGAGGGACCGAAAAAGTCAAAAACACTAAATAAGGCAATGGAGAAGCTGGGTTTAAACTATATTTCTAGCAGGAGGCAATGCAAACTAGAAACTTTGCTCACTTTTATACTGTCACTGATCAAGATGAACAAGAAATGACCCAGTATAGGGAAAACATAAATACAGTGACATGTGCGCACATAAAAAGCCAGTAGCCTGCATGATGCTCTGCTCTAGTCCATCCCTAGACCTAACATTGGGAGTGGGTTGACAGAGGTTTTTTGCTTATAAATGTTGGACTCAATTCCATCGATCTATCAAGGGTTTTTGTTTAGAAGTTCTCTATTTAGTTTTGCCATTATTTTTGTTGTAAATACAATAGTAGACATATATCAATCACACTTGTATAGAGTCTCTCAACATATCGAAAATTATATAAATAGAAAAGAATCTTCTTGTCAGTTGCTTATTTCTTTGTTTGTATTTTTCCTTTTTCTTTCATGCTTGTTCCTTATCAAGACAGTTAAAATGAGTTTTGCCCCATTGTGGCATGAATGCCTGGGGCATTTTCAAGGCTCTGTAGAATGAAAGATAATCTGTATCATGATCATATGGAATCTAGTCAAATTTCTAGTCTGATGTATGATAAAGATGTTAGTGGTCCTAATCGTAGTTCCCCAAAAGGACCGTGGTATATGTTATAGTCTGAGGGGACCTACTCAGTCCTGCTCATGGTAATGTAGCCTCTGCAGTATTCAGTCTAGTACACTTACCTTGACCATATCTCCCCATATTTTGAATTTTCATTTTGTTGTGTCTCTTGGGAAGTAGCTGTTTTGTTTTTCTTTAATATGACCAAAGGCAAAGTTAGTAAAACTGTAGAAAAATATGTATCCCTAAAGAGAAGCACAATGGTTTATAGAGAAACTGAGACATTTCCTACCAGACCACTGCGTTGCATGTCCTGAGGGACTAGGAACTATCAGTTAAAGCAAAAATTTATATTTTTAGGAAAAGCACTATTGTCTTTGAAAAGATACCACTGGCTCATATTGTAGCTTGAAGATCTAGTTTAAACACACAAGGATGAGTAAATATATTACAAAAAGATTGAGAATGGAAAGAAAGAATATTTGTAAAGTGCTGGACACCAGCACTGTCATTAAAGAGCCCTTTTTTATAGACGAATGTGCACATGCGATCAGGGACTAACGGCATCACTCATGGTGCCAAAAAGACAAATGGAGGAAGTGGTCTGGCCAGCTGCCCCATGCTGTATGCTGTGGTGGGCAAAAGCAAAATGCGAATGACAGTAGAACAAATCATTAGCTGAAGGGGGCAGACCCAAAGCCCCTCTATGTATGTATAGATGTATGTTTGTTTTGAATTTATTACTTTGTTTAACTACATTTGTTGGACGGTGTAGTCTCTAAGCCAGACCTAAAAAGAGAACAGCGTATGTTTTTATTCATGGCCCTGTACCTGCTACTGAGACGCCTGTGACTTGAGTGATGTGGCATAATCCATTGCCTAATCAAAGCTGCCATGCCTCTCATAAGCTATGGACATTTGTTTTTAAGTAATTTTTTTCTTTATTTCCGGTCTCCATAAAATGACACGACCCAAAAACAATGACATGCAGTTCAAAACAAAACCACACTAACTGTTGTCTTAATTCGTTTTACTAAATAAGTGTCTGCAAAAATTAGAAGATGAGAATTTGATTTTTTGTAGATGGCTTTACGATGCTTAATGGAAACGAACGCAAAATGTTAAAATAATTGTATGCTTCTAGGAATTGAGAATACACAGTTGTAAGAAATTGGGTGTATTAGACGGTATGGCTGTGTAGCCTTAAAATGGAATACGCTAACAAAAATAGTTTTGGATCCAATTAGGCTTGTTTAAACAACATTAAGCTCTACCCTGGGTAGCTATGGCTTTGAGTAGAAAGGCTTGAACAAAGGAACTTTGTGTAAAGCATTTAACAGTACTAAACAATGAAATAAGAAAGCCACACAACATGAAAGGAACACAACACCAATTTATAAAAATATCCTTGATGATCAAAATCCATTTTTAAATGTTTTATCACTTTTTAAATAAAGCACAAACAAGCATTGGTCAATCAAAGGTTTACAAACTTTGAGAAAGGCAGTTTGGCTACTCCGGACTGGCTTGGGTGACCAAATCTGACAGGGAGAAGGTCTGGGGGGGGGACAATGGAGTAGACAGTTACCTGGCCACCAGAGTGTTTTCCAGTCCAGTTCCAAACTTTATGGCACAAACACCATAGATTTTAATGGAGTGATCCTGATACAGAGGATACAGGAGGAAAAGATGTTCAAAGATGCTCTGGTTACTCTGTGGGTAACTAGGATGCCTTTGTGGGAATCCTCGGTCCACAGGCCGTGTGGGGTTACTTTGGCCACAAAAGTTGGAGTCCCTTGAAGTCCTCTTTGAGATCCTGGAAAGGTAGCTGCAGCTGGGCTAATGGTCTCCAGACACCATTTCGAATTTCATTGCTCGCGCTGCATCGTATTTGGCGATACAGCGTGCGCAACGAAATTCATTTTATTTATTTATTTGTATACTTACCTCCGTTGGGCCATAATCCGGAGTTTTCTCCCCCCCGCCCTGCGTCACTGGCCGGCAGGACTCCCTCCAGGAGCCGCTACGGCTAACGTGCCTAACAAAAAATGAATGTTTCCTCACGTAACGTAACTGGTGCTACATAAAGCGCTCTGATACCCCATACCGGGTCAAGTTTGTGCTATATAAAACTCGGTAAAAAAAAAAACTTTTGTTGTTGCCTGAGACTGTCATATACATGTAACTGGTGGGACAGTGCTTCTGTCTGAGACTGGATGCGGTAACATCAGGCTCCCCTGACGTTAGCTTTGATGTCTGAAGTGTACCCGAGGCTGTAAGATATGTGTATCATGAGATCTATTGCTGTGAATTCATCTTGTAAAATCTATTTAATCTGAAGGGCAGCTTTAATCCCGGATGTGTAATATCCGTGTCACTCATGGGATACTGTTCCTGTCTGATAGCTGGCACTGCAAGATCTATATAACCAGATGATAGCTCTGATGCGTGAGATTTAAGTCTGTATCTACTGTATGTACCAAGGAATAATTATAGCCTAGAACAGTGGTTTTTAACCTTTTGACTTCTGTGGATCCGCACTTTATCGTTACTGGAATCAGGGAACCCCGCTGAGTCATTATCATATTCCATGAATGCTGGCTTAAGCAATTTTGAACCACAAAACAATGATGAAATATTTTATTTAATTCACAAACAAATATGACAAAGTCAAACTATTCATTTCAATTGGAAGATTGGAGCTTTCCTCATTTCAGTTTAGGCCACACTGGCTTCCAGGCTCACCTAGACTTAGCGAGAACTATTTGCCCTGGGTCTAAACCTAGTCACTTTAGACTAAAGCTTACAGGCTCAGGTCATACTACACATTCGTCATTTAACAGTAGCAGGGCATAGAGATTTTATCTTTAAGGAGCACAGTCTAACAAGCTTACTCTCACACTGCTCAGAAAACGACCTGTGGTCTGGGAGGTCAACCACAGCCTACTAATCGACGAGCTGGCATTACCCAGTAAACTAACATTACTCCCCTGTGTGTGTCATGCACCTTTTTTAAAAAAGATTTTTATGCTACTGATGTTGCCCATAATCCTACTGCTATAAAATGTCCCAATGCATGTATATACATTGGCTTCCAGTCTCACCTAAACTGCTCTCTTTACTGCCTGTTTGAACACTGCAGATGCTAACTAAGGCCTTATATACAAGGTTCCTTAGCAGTACCTATAGTTACAAATATTTATGGACAAATATCAGGGGTCAAATATTGCCAGCTTGGAAACCACTTAGATCACTCTGTTAAATAAAAATGTGTTTATTCCTGAGACTGGGGGAAGGAGTGGTATTTAAACCGATGCTGGCATATTGTCAATGTCTGTACCCATCTTAGGGCCCCATTACGATTTCAGACGGACCTGAGTCCATCTGACATCATTTGGGAACTGGGATCGGAGGACCTCCTGACGTCGGTCCTAACCCAGCAAGTAGGATGTGAGCGAACACTATTTGGTCGCAATCCTATTCCTTACAATGGGAGCATGCATTCCGACCAGAATGCATGCTCTCATTGTAAAGAGCTGGGGTGCAGTTCATCCCTGCACATCGTTGCAGGTACCTCAAGGTGCCTGCCACCGGGTGCAGGGTTTAACAGGGGGGCACCATAGGGTGCCATTCGGTGGCCTTGCTGGGGGCCACCAAAGTCGAATTCCCACAGCCTTTCTGTGTAAGTAAGGCCGGCAGAGAAAGACAATGGGAATCTGCCATCGTAATCCCTCGGGTAGAAAGAGTCGTCTGAGCGATTACTGGAGGCTTTCCGAATGGCAGACGGGCTCTCCAGAAATCGCACAGGGAAGTGTTCTAGTGTTGGATTTTCCTCGCTCGCGATCACCAACTTACCGTTGGCGAGCGCGAGCGAGGAAAAAACTCACCTCCGTGTAATGCAGAGTTCCAAAAAACTCCGCAAAAGGAGCTGAATTCACTGCTCAGGCTTACTTCCACCACAGATTCCATTAATAGATGCCTGGCTAGATGCAGCAAATTCTTAATCAATCTCTCACCAATTTACAATGCTAATCTTTGGTGGGCATTGTCTCCCTCCCAAGGGAATATTACTCTATCACATTTTCTTATTGGCTATTTAGCGCATCATTCCAACTTCAGGAAGTGCTTCTACTAGAATGCATGATGGCCTATTTTATATCTAACATCTCCTCATTTGCCACATTGTACTTTCAATTCTTCTTTTCCTATATGCATTCTGTACAGAAAGCAATCTTTTTTTTAGGTCTGGCGGTAACCAATACCTTTTAATTTTAATAAAATAATATGTATAATATATTTACTTAAAGGGGCTTTCAGCCACCTCTTTTCGCCCATTGGTCTGTTCTTATGTCATTCCTATTTTGCTTCCGCCCACTACAGCAAAAAGCATGGGGCAATCGGTAAGCCCTCTAAACCTGTCAGGACAACGGACCCCAACACAGCAGCCCGCAACCTCACGCAGTGGCTGACCTCATGTGCCGACGACCTCGCCCCACTGAAGAACCCACTCACCAGGCCCAGAAGCAAGAAGGCCCCCTGGTTCACCGGCGAACTCAAGGACTCCAAGAAGGCCTGCCGCACCCTCGAGAAGGCCTGGCTCCTCAACAAGACCGCCAACAACATGACCGCCTGTTCTGCTCGATTTTCCTGGCCTTCTTGTGTTAACAAGTGATTGAATGTGACTTCAGTCTCTTACCATTCAAGCCTAAGGGTTAGAGTAGTGAATGGAGCCTATTTACTAGGCACTTCGACATGATTCTGTGCTCTTCCCCATAGATCAGGGCTTGCACATCTATCTAGGGGATAGATTCGTTAGTATTAGGGATAACCTGTCCTGTAGTGAGGGTATTTCATGGAGCCGTGCTGAATTCAGGCCTGGTAGGCCTCAAACGGGAGAGACTCCATCTTTCTTTCTGCTCCGGCAGCTTGGGATGCTTCTAGGTCAAATGTGATGTTTTAGTTATGAGGTGTTATTCGCTTGGAGAGAACCGGTTCAGGCCGGCCCTTATCGAAGGATTGTATTTTTCTTCATGCTGAAGACACTACATCAGGCCGGCCGGCTGGGAACGTGTCCTTGGTACGGGGAGGTACAAGAATTTGGTGGGCGGCAGGTTACGGACCGGAATTTTCCATGAGGAAATGCACCTCTATATTAGTGAAAGTCTGAGGCAGTTACATGTTCAGTCCGTAGGCGGCATCTAGCCGTTAGCAGTAAAGCTACTACTTATTCCAGGGAAGACAGACGCCATCTTGAAGGCGGAGAAGAACCGAGAGACAGATGCTTTCCTAACAGAATAGCCAGAGAGGAGAGAGGAGCCGATAAGGAAGAGGTCCCAGTGACTCGGAGAAGGGTGATTCCAGGCGAGCCGAGGCACAGACGAGAGGGGAGCCTAGATGACCACTGAGTGCAGGCTACATACTACTAAGGTGATGTCGACCCTTTCTTATTAGAGTGTACAACTTAATCTTTCACTTTTCTTTGCAGGTTATGTGTTATATCGTAATGTTATGTGATTGTGTATGTAATGAGTAATAAAGTATCCAGTTTGTAGTGAACCAACATGTGATGCGTGTTCTTGTATAAGAGGGTAGCCTATTCTTCTAGTCAGCTGCGGCTACATGAACAGATGTTAACCCTGATCAGGTAAGTGGTAACTGAATAAAGGAAAGAGGAGCCCCTCGAACCTGAGAACAGGCTATGCCCGAACTGGCAATCCTTGTGTGATCTGATGAATAGTGAGACTGATTCCCTTTTTGTATGTTATGGTGATCATAGGCGTATGAGACTGCCGTCTAGGTAGTGAGGTCTGGATTCGTAGGGGATCGCGAGGCCGCCGATTGTGCTGATACTGTCGTATGGGCAGAGAGGTCTGGGTTCGTATGGGACCGCGAGGCCGCCACTTGTGATACTGTCGTATGGGCAGAGAGGTCTGGATTCGTAGGGGATCGCGAGGCCGCCGATTGTGCTGAGACTGCCGTCTGGGTAGAGAGGTCTGGGTTCGTATGGGACCGCGAGGCCGCCACTTGTGATACTGTCGTACGGGCAGAGAGGTCTGGATTCGTAGGGGATCGCGAGGCCGCCGATTGTGCTGATACTGTCGTATGGGCAGAGAGGTCTGGGTTCGTATGGGACCGCGAGGCCGCCACTTGTGATACTGTCGTATGGGCAGAGAGGTCTGGATTCGTAGGGGATCGCGAGGCCGCCGATTGTGCTGAGACTGCCGTCTGGGTAGAGAGGTCTGGGTTCGTATGGGACCGCGAGGCCGCCACTTGTGATACTGTCGTACGGGCAGAGAGGTCTGGATTCGTAGGGGATCGCGAGGCCGCCGATTGTGCTGAGACTGCCGTCTGGGTAGAGAGGTCTGGGTTCGTATGGGACCGCGAGGCCGCCACTTGTGATACTGTCGTATGGGCAGAGAGGTCTGGATCCGTATGGGATCGCGAGGCCGCCGATTGTGCTGAGACTGCCGTCTGGGTAGAGAGGTCTGGGTTCGTATGGGACCGCGAGGCCGCCACTTGTGATACTGTCGTATGGGCAGAAAGGTCTGGATCCGTATGGGATCGCGAGGCCGCCGATTGTGAGGTCTTGGTATGCATAGTAGGAATCCCCTGTCCTTAGGTGATAGATATATGTGGTTGCAGGATTGTAAATAGGTTCTAGGGAGGGGGTAACGTTCTGGCTGGGTTAGTGAGGCTCTGATGCGCGGGTTCTATCTGATCCGAAAACCCAAGCAGAACATTTGGCGTCACGAACCGTTTACGAAACCTGTGTGCGTTGTGGTTGTATCGTGTTTGCTTTCGGTGCGTGCGTGGTTTCGTTTGTATATTATTTCTATATAATTGTTTCTTATCTTTTTTTTTATTTTTTCTCTTTCTTCTTTTTATTTTTCTCTTTTTCTTTCTTTTCAAAGATGTTTTCTAGAAAGTCGAAATCTACTTTTAAGTTGCCCGTTGATATTCCCGGCTGGGATTCAACGCCTTATGAAGCCTTAGCCCGTGAGTGGGCTGATTCTACTGGTTTGAGTGAGAATTGGAATTCTTTTTTGGAGCTGGCGGAGCCGGCTAATGTGATTACTTGTTTACAGAAGGCGCCGGTATCTAAGTGTGATGAGCTTCCCGTTTTGGGGCACAGAGGTTGGATTGTTCTGTCTGCGTACAGGATTCTCCATGAGAGGTTGTTGAAGTTGCAGAACTTGCATAAGGATTTGGAAGCGAAATTTGTTGAGATTCAGAATGCTCATACTTTGTTGCGGTGTCAAAATAAGTTGCTTGCTGATAAACTTGAGACGTACCAAACTATTGCCGAGAGGGCGGCTGTGCGAATTGCTCGTTATAAATACAAGAATAGGCGTGGTCGGATCTCGACCCGAAAGGTGCGTCTGGTCGTGGCGAAAGCCGGACTGGATTGGAATCCTGATGAATGGGATGGTAATATCTGGAACTCGAGTGATTCTCCTTCCTCGGGTGAGGAGTCTGCCAAGCGCGAGTCCTCTCGCTCCGGCCGTGCTTGTAAATCTGCTTCTTGCGCCTCTGATGGTGCACCCCGTGATTGCGCTCGTCCTTCGAGCGGGGTCGATGCTTCTTCCACTGATTGTTCCTCTACGTGTACTGGTCGAGCTCCTTGTGATGCTCATCCCGCGGTCTCGGCGCATCCAGTTTTTCGACGGAAGGTGCAGCAGGCTCCCGGTGCTCCGAATGGTATTGCTTTAGACTCTTTGGAGGATTTTACTCAACAAGAAATTAGTGATATTTTGCAGCGATTTCGGCAGCGAGTTGGTGAGACCTTGCTCACATGGATGGTGCGCCTTTATGAACT
The DNA here is from genome assembly GCF_964204655.1 of Triturus cristatus. Classification (NCBI taxonomy): domain Eukaryota; kingdom Metazoa; phylum Chordata; class Amphibia; order Caudata; family Salamandridae; genus Triturus; species Triturus cristatus. The sequence goes on from NC_140586.1 coordinate 258,959,640, forward strand.
GGGCGCTGCTGGCATTATGTTGGATGCTGGCGATTGTTTGAAGTTTTGTTCCTTGAGTTCGGATTCTACTGTACAGGATCATTTTCGTAACTTTAATGGTGGTGGTCAAATTTCTTTGCTTCAATTGGCGACTGAGGGTTGTAATCAAAAATATCCTACTGAGTCTGATTGGCCTCTGAATGACAAACCGTGGTATACTTTGCGCGATGCTGCGCAACGTCTCAAAGAGGAGGTGATGAAAACGGCAATTTTTCTGAATACTGCTGACCGGTTGCTTGATGGTTTCTTGACATCTTCTGTGCGGAATCGTATTATTCGTTCTTCCCCTGTTGCTTATAAGCAGGTCATGATGACTTTATTGATTAATCAGACTGGTAACATGTTATCTGTGGTGCTGGAATCGGTACGCCAACTCGGTGAGTTGGGTGAGTGGTTTAAACCTGAACGGCAGTCCCGGCCTGACACTCGTACTCCTGGTGACAATAAATTTACTAGACGTGATATGTTTTTTGCTCTTATGGCTGATGGTGTGCGGAAGGAGGACATTGATGGTGAGACTACTTCTCGTTTGTGGGAAATGTTTCGCAAACGTGGCTTGGATCGAAAGGAGGGTGCCCGGCGTGTTCGGACAACTGAGTGTGATCGTGGTTTTTCTGACGGTAGCGGTGATGACGACCGCCGTGGGCGCTCTGATCGTCGTGATGATCGACGTTATGCGCGTGATTTGTCCCCCCGTCATGAGAGAGACAGGGAGAGGGAGGGGGAAAGAGAGAGGGGGAGAGATGATTATGTTAACAGCAGACGTAGAGATGATAGGGATCAATCCCCTGAGTTGGGAAGGAGAGAGGATCGACACATATTGGCCGATCGAAACCCGCAGTACAATGCAGGGAACAGTAATCCATTTCGTAATGGAGATGGATATGAACAGGAGGTATCGATACCTAGGAACCGTGAGAGTCTTTATCCTGATTTATCCTGGTACACAGAACTCAATAAAAAGGACTAGGAAATAGGTCAAGCTCCAGTACACAGATGGGCTCACAGAGATAATAGACCCTATGTAGATATTGATATTTATTGGAGACATCGTAATATCCAAAGGGCCCGAGCATTGGTAGATACAGGAGCGGAGGCCACTCTTATTCATGGAAAATCAAAGAAGTTTAAAGGTCAGCCTTTTACAATTACCGGATTAGGTGGAAAGGAAACTCCCGCAGTTCAAACCTTACTTGAAATGAGAATAGGTAGAATTCCTAGAAAAGAATACTCTGTATTAGTGGTGCCACTCTTAGAATTCATAATTGGAATTGATATTTTGAAAGGAATGACTTTGCACTTAGATGATGGATGTTACCAATTTGGAACTAAACATTATATATCGTCCAGGCCTGTACGGGTTGGTCGTTTAAGAATGCCCCCCATAAAAGTTCCCCAGGCGACAAAAGTGGTTCGTCAGAAGCAGTATCGTATTCCAGGTGGTCATGAAGAGATTAGTACCACTATTCAGGAGTTGGTGGATGCAGGAGTTATAACCCCAGTTACTTCTGCTTGGAATAATCCTGTTTGGCCTGTACGTAAGAGTGATAATTCTTGGCGCATGACTGTTGATTATCGAGAATTGAATAGACACACACCCTCTTTGACTGTTGCAGTACCGGATGTTATTACCCTAATTGAAAGAATCCAGAAACATCCAGGTACATGGTATGCGTCCATTGATATTGCTAATGCTTTCTTTTCGATTCCGATTGCCCCTGAGTGTCAGTAACAATTCAGTTTTACGTGGAACGGGCGTCAGATGACGTTTAGAAGTCTTCCTCAGGGCTATGTGCATAGTCCTACGATATGTCACCGGCTGGTGGCAGAGCATCTGGCTGAGGTACCAGTTCATCCACAAATTCAGATATGTCACTATATTGATGATATTTTGATCCAAGGTGAATCACAAGAGGAAGTTCAGACCCAATTGGATAGAGTCATTGAGTGCTTGCGTGAGAAAGGTTGGGAAATCAACCCGGATAAATTACAAGGTCCGTCCCAGGCTGTGAAATTTTAGGGTATTAATTGGCATGAAGGGCACCGAGAAGTGATCCCTCAGGTTAAACAGAAAATTCTTGATTTTGCAGTTCCGAGAAATAGGAAAGAAGCCCAAAGCTTCATTGGTTTGTTTGGATTTTGGCGTCAGCATATTCCTCATTTGAGTCAAATATTGGCCCCTTTGTACCAGGTCACTCGTAAAAAGAATGCATTTGAATGGGGTAAACCACAGCAAGATGCGTTCAGTCTGGCAAAAGAAGCAATTCAGCATGCTCTGGATTTATGGCCTGTATGTGATGGTGATGTGGATTTGAATGTGTCTGTACAAGGCCTTTATGCGAATTGGAGTTTGTGGCAGAAACAAGGCAAGAGTAGAGTACCGTTAGGTTTCTGGACCAAAAAGTTACCTGATGCTGGTGAGCGTTATACACCTTTTGAGAAACAGTTACTTGCATGTTATTGGGCTCTGGTGGATACCGAGCAATTGACTTTGGGACATGATATAGTTTTGCGACCTGAAATTCCTATCATGCAGTGGGTTATGAGTTCGCCGAAAACTCACCGAATTGGACACGCTCAAGAGGCGAGTGTGATTAAATGGAAATGGTATATACAAGACAGGGCACGTGTGGGACAAAAAGGAGTTGCATCTTTGCATGAGCAGGTGGCACGGGCGCCATCAACTGAAACTGAGAGTGAATGTTCCGTACCTTTAGTACAGGAATCTCCTGTTAAGTGGCGTAAACCTTTTGATGATTTGTCCGCAGAGGACAGAAACCATGTCTGGTTTACGGATGGTTCAGCAAGGTTCATAGGGACGAAACGGCATTGGAAGGCAGTGTCCTATAATCCGATCACACAAAAATTGCTGAGTACAACTGGTGAGGGTAAGAGCAGTCAATTTGCTGAACTCTATGCTGTTTATCAAGTTCTGAAACAAGAGTTACCTGGCACATGTCATATTTTTACCGATTCTTGGTCTACTGCCAATGGACTGGCAGTTTGGTTACCGACTTGGCATTCCCATAGTTGGAAAATCCATTCCAAAGAATTGTGGGGAAAAGAATTATGGCAGGAGATTTGGGAAATGCTCCCACAGAGTACTGTTACAATCTTCCATGTGGATGCTCATACCCCGATAGACTCTCTTGACAAATTCTTTCATAACATTGCAGATGAGAAATCTAAAATTGCTGAGGCAGTGGTGGACACGCAAGATTCTGATATTGCGGGATTGGCGGAATGGGCCCACCAGAAAGCAGGACACTTTGGAGAGAAAGCCACTAGCAGGTGGGCTGCTGATCGAGGAATTTATATTCCCCTAGATTTAATTAAAAATGTTATTCTACATTGTCCCATTTGTCAGCATATCAGGCAGCGCAAAGTGCCCCAAATTGTTAAAGGTCATTTACATCGCGGGAAATTGCCCGCTCAAATTTGGCAGATTGATTACATTGGTCCACTTCCTATGAGTAGGAATTGTCAATATGTTTGCACCATTGTTGATACATACAGTGGCCTGTTGGTGGCCCTTCCCTGTAAGCAAGCTACCCAATTGAATACTATTAAAACATTGGAATTGATTATGATGTATTATGGTGTGCCATTCCAAATTCAATCTGATAATGCATCCCATTTTCGTGGAAGATTGGTACAGGAATTCTGTGTGGAAAACAATATTGAATGGGTGTTTCATATACCATATTATCCACAGGCCTCGGGTCTTGTGGAGAGGTTGAATGGCCTGCTGAAAGACCAATTGCGCAAATTAACAGATGACAAGTATAAGAATTGGCGACATTTTTTGCCTCAAGCGCTATTGATTTTGAATAACCGTCCTTTTCTAAATGCTGAATCCCCACTTATGCGTTTGTTTCCTTCGAATGTTGATGCTAAGCCCAATGAGATCAGAGAGACTGTGATGTACTGGGAGATTACTCCCGGAGCTTTGGCTCCATGCAGAGCGACCCCAGGGTCGGCAGGTTTAGACTTGCATGCCATGGATGACACCATTATAAAAAGTAAAGATCGAGTCATCATTGAAACAGGTGTTGGTGTTCAGATACCACCTGGAAATTTCGGATTAATTGCCCCTAGATCGGGGCTGGCTGTAAAAGGTATTCAGGTGCTTGGAGGAATCATTGATAGTGATTATCAGGGAGAGATTAAGGTGCTCCTGCTGAATAGCAGTGAGGTTGACTTACTGATACATAAAACTGACCGAGTGGCTCAATTGCTAATAATGCCTGTCTTCAGTGGTGAGATCACAAAAGGCACTGCCCCAACGTTGCTAACTGTACGAGGCCAGAAAGGTTTTGGCTCCACAGATAATCCTGGGGCCAGAGTTTGGGTGCAGTCGCCTAAGAATCCCCCTGAACAAGCAGAGGTCATTGCAACCGGTCAAGACAATACCATTTTAGTTATGAGACCAGGGAAAGATAGCTGGGAAGCAGTCCCGGCTGACAAATGTTACTTACGAGAATGAATAATGCCTGTATTTGATTCTCTTTCAGATCATTCTTTGGACTGTTGCTGCAGGATGTGTCGGCGTTGGACTGTTTTTGGGCTGGTACGACGAGAGAGGAGGGATCCCATCAACCCGGGATGAGTTGAGAACCCGAGTGTCGCGTTCCTTCGCTGCGTGGGATTCGTCGTCGAACTTTTGGACTTCACTAGCGAAACGGGTGACTAACGCCCCTCATTTCTGTTTGACACCGATGAGATCAGTGAATGACATTTTGGCAACTTGTTTGGTTGCTGTCCCTGCTTCGCTGGAGACTTTGACTCATATTTTCAATATATCAACTGCTCGCCCCAATGTTCTTCTGGGCGATTTCGCTACCCATGAGTATTGCCCCTTGTGTACTGAACTGTCAGACCCGATACCCCCCATCCAGTCCCAAATAGTTACCTATAATATCACACAAGGTGATTTGTGTTTTTTCCTTACGTGTAATCCTAGTGCAATTTCGGAATGTATGCGTTTAAAATTGAAAGGTGCCACTTCATTCACCGCTCATGAACGAACTTTGTGCCTTCAAAGGACACCGAAAATATGTACTTCTGTTCAGAATAACATGACTTGCAAGAGTATGGTAGTTGCCCCCAGTCATTATCGCACGATGTTACTACCTGCCGGATGGCTTTTCTCATGTGGTAATACTTCCTGGCCATATGTCCCCGCAAATATTTCTGGAGGCCCTTGTGCCATTACTAGACTGAGTTTATTGATGTTTTCATCACATCCGAATGCCAACTCTCGTGTGATTCGAGATACAGTGAGGTTACAGGAGGATTGTGACTCATCTTTGCATTTATATTCTAAGTCCGAATACCTTAGCCTGGCTATTTCAATTATTGGTGTTCCTGCTTTGGCAGTTTATAATGCCAAATCTATTGAGAAAATGGCCTGCTGGATGGTGAAATCCATTAATCATACTTCTACAGTCCTGTCTGACATGCTATTAGACGCCCAGGGTGAACGCAGAGCTATCTTGCAAAATCGAGCGGCCATTGATTATCTTTTGCTTAAACATGGACACGATTGTTCTGATTTTGAGGGTCTTTGTTGTTTTAACTTGTCTGATCATACACAATCCATTCGAGCTCACATTAATAAGCTACATGACTTGACAGAAGAAGTTAGAAAACACATTGACCAGTGCTGGTTTGACTGGCTCTTTAATTGGTTACCTGATTTGCATTTGTTACGTCAAATATTAGGAGGTATTCTGATTACTATCGCCATTTTGATTTCCATCTGTTGCTTTATTCAGTGTATTCCTTCACTACTTCAATTCTGCACACCTGGTACTAGACATAGATCAGTTAGTTTTGTTTCATATTATTCTTCCACAGATGTTAGTTCTGTTTAATGAATGTATAATAGACTGAAGTCAAGGGTGAAATGTTCTGCTCGATTTTCCTGGCCTTCTTGTGTTAACAAGTGATTGAATGTGACTTCAGTCTCTTACCATTCAAGCCTAAGGGTTAGAGTAGTGAATGGAGCCTATTTACTAGGCACTTCGACATGATTCTGTGCTCTTCCCCATAGATCAGGGCTTGCACACATAGCCTAGGGGATAGATTCGTTAGTATTAGGGATAACCTGTCCTGTAGTGAGGGTATTTCATGGAGCCGTGCTGAATTCAGGCCTGGTAGGCTTCAAACGGGAGAGACTCCATCTTTCTTTCTGCTCCGGCAGCTTGGGATGCTTCTAGGTCAAATGTGATGTTTTAGTTATGAGGTGTTATTCGCTTGGAGAGAACCGGTTCAGGCCGGCCCTTATCGAAGGATTGTATTTTTCTTCATGCCAAAGACACTACATCAGGCCGGCCGGCTGGGAACGTGTCCTTGGTACGGGGAGGTACAAGAATTTGGTGGGCGGCAGGTTACGGGCCGGAATTTTCCATGAGGAAATGCACCTCTATATTAGTGAAAGTCTGAGGCAGTTACATGTTCAGTCCGTAGGCGGCATCTAGCCGTTAGCAGTAAAGCTACTACTTATTCCAGGGAAGACAGACGCCATCTTGAAGGCGGAGAAGAATCGAGAGACAGATGCTTTCCTAACAGAATAGCCAGAGAGGAGAGAGTAGCCGATAAGGAAGAGGTCCCAGTGACTCGGAGAAGGGTGATTCCAGGCGAGCCGAGGCACAGACGAGAGGGGAGCCTAGATGACCACTGAGTGCAGGCTACATACTACTAAGGTGATGTCGACCCTTTCTTATTAGAGTGTACAACTTAATCTTTCACTTTTCTTTGCAGGTTATGTGTTATATCGTAATGTTATGTGATTGTGTATGTAATGAGTAATAAAGTATCCAGTTTGTAGTGAACCAACATGTGATGCGTGTTCTTGTATAAGAGGGTAGCCTATTCTTCTAGTCAGCTGCGGCTACATGAACAGATGTTAACCCTGATCAGGTAAGTGGTAACTGAATAAAGGAAAGAGGAGCCCCTCGAACCTGAGAACAGGCTATGCCCGAACTGGCAATCCTTGTGTGATCTGATGAATAGTGAGACTGATTCCCTTTTTGTATGTTATGGTGATCATAGGCGTATGAGACTGCCGTCTAGGTAGAGAGGTCTGGATTCGTAGGGGATCGCGAGGCCGCCGATTGTGCTGATACTGTCGTATGGGCAGAGAGGTCTGGGTTCGTATGGGACCACGAGGCCGCCACTTGTGATACTGTCGTATGGGCAGAGAGGTCTGGATTCGTAGGGGATCGCGAGGCCGCCGATTGTGCTGAGACTGCCGTCTGGGTAGAGAGGTCTGGGTTCGTATGGGACCGCGAGGCCGCCACTTGTGATACTGTCGTACGGGCAGAGAGGTCTGGATTCGTAGGGGATCGCGAGGCCGCCGATTGTGCTGATACTGTCGTATGGGCAGAGAGGTCTGGGTTCGTATGGGACCGCGAGGCCGCCACTTGTGATACTGTCGTATGGGCAGAGAGGTCTGGATTCGTAGGGGATCGCGAGGCCGCCGATTGTGCTGAGACTGCCATCTGGGTAGAGAGATCTGGGTTCGTATGGGACCGCGAGGCCGCCACTTGTGATACTGTCGTACGGGCAGAGAGGTCTGGATTCGTAGGGGATCGCGAGGCCGCCGATTGTGCTGAGACTGCCGTCTGGGTAGAGAGGTCTGGGTTCGTATGGGACCGCGAGGCCGCCACTTGTGATACTGTCGTATGGGCAGAGAGGTCTGGATCCGTATGGGATCGCGAGGCCGCCGATTGTGCTGAGACTGCCGTCTGGGTAGAGAGGTCTGGGTTCGTATGGGACCGCGAGGCCGCCACTTGTGATACTGTCGTATGGGCAGAAAGGTCTGGATCCGTATGGGATCGCGAGGCCGCCGATTGTGAGGTCTTGGTATGCATAGTAGGATTCCCCTGTCCTTAGGTGATAGATATATGTGGTTGCAGGATTTTAAATAGGTTCTAGGGAGGGGGTAACGTTCTGGCTGGGTTAGTGAGGCTCTGATGAGCGGGTTCTATCTGATCCGAAAACCCAAGCAGAACACCGCCTCAAACTCGCCACCCGAAGACATCACCAGCTCATCCGCACCACCAAGAAGAAATCTCTGAAGGAATGACTGGACAACAACGCCCCTGACAGCAAGGAGCTCTTCACCATCGTCAAAGAGTTCTCCAACACCAGCACCGTCAGCAACAACATCACTCCTTCACAAGACCTCTGCGACTCCCTCGCTTCGTACTTCCACCGCAAGATTGCCGACATCCACAACAGCTTCGGCACTCCACCCCCGCACCCATCGGTCGAACCCACGCTCCCCACCACCACCCTCCAGACATGGACCGAGGTGACCCCCGAAGACACGACCCGCATGATGAACACCATCCACTCCGGATCTCCGACCGACCCGTGCCCCCACCATGTCTTCAACAACGCAGCCTCCACCATCGCACCCCACCTCTGAGACATCATCAACCCCTCCTTCGACACAGCCATCTTCCCGGAGAGCTGGAAGCATGCCGAGCTCAGTGCACTGCTGAAGAAACCAACAGCGGACCCGACCGACCTGAAGAACTTCCGCCCCATCTCTCTCCTTCCCTTCCCTGCCAAAGTCATCGAGAAGGTCGTCAACAAGCAACTGGCCGCCTTCCTCGAGACGAACGGATCCCTCGACCCCTCGCAGTCCGGATTCAGAGCCAACCACAGAACCAAGACCGCCCTCATCGCAGCCACCGACGACATCCGAACCCTGCTCGACAACGGTGACACAGAAGCACTAATCCTCCTAGACCTCTCCGCAGCATTTGACACCGTCTGCCACCGCACCCTACTCCAACGCCTCAACGACACCGGCATCCAAGGGAAGGCCCTGGAATGGATCACTTCTTACCTCACCGGCAGAACACAGAGAGTCCGCCTCCCCCGTTCCGTTCTGAGGCCACCGAGGTCATCTGCGGCGTCCCGCAAGGATCATCGCTCAGCCCCACCCTCTTCAACGTCTACATGAAACCCCTCGCTGCCATCGCACGCCAACACAACCTCAACATCATCTCCTACGCCGATGACACCCAGCTGATCCTCTCCCTCACCAGAGACCCCGACACCGCCAAAACCAGCCTACACGAAGGGATGAAAGACGTCGCCGAATGGATGAACATCAGCCGCCTGAAATTGAACACGGACAAGACAGAAGTCCTCATCCTTGGACCATCGCCCTCCGCATGGGATGACTCCTGGTGGCCCCCAGCCCTAGGCACCGCACCCAAGCCAACGGACCACGCTCGCAACCTGGGCTTCATCCTGGACTCTTCCCTATCGATGACCATACAAGTTAACGCCGTCTCCTCATCATGCTTCCACACCCTCCGCATGCTCCGCAAGATCTTCCGATGGATCCCGCCCGAAACCAGGAAGACTGTCACCCAGGCCCTCGTCACCAGCAGACTCGATTACGGAAACACCCTCTACGCCGGAACAACAGCCAAGCTTCAGAAAAGACTTCAGCGCATCCAGAACGCCTCCGCCCGACTCATCCTGAACGTTCACCGACGCAGCCACATCTCGAGCCACCTGAGAGACCTGCACTGGCTCCCTGTCAACAAGAGGATCACCTTCAGACTCCTCTCGCACGCACACAAGTCCCTCCACAACCTGGGCCCAAGGTACCTCAACAACCGCCTGACCTTCTACACCTTCCCCCCGCCAGCTACGATCCGCGAACCTCGCCCTCACCGTCGTCCCTCGCATCCAGAGAGCCACCGCCGGAGGAAGATCCTTCTCCTACCAGGCGGCTAAGACATGGAACTCCCTGCCCATACGCCTGCGGCTCACCCAGGACCACCTCGCCTTCAGGAAACAGCTCAAGACCTGGCTGTTCGAGCAGTAGCAGACCCCTCCCCCAAGCGCCTTGAGACCCTTCCGGGTGAGTAGTGTGCGATATAAATTCCATGATTGATTGATTGATTGATTGGTTCACATAACTTTGAGAGACTACATTTTTTCTTTCAGTAGGTGCACATCTGCACACAACGAATTCCCTTTAGTGCCAGTTTTGCCTGATGTTAAAGTGGGACACATTTGAAGCGAGCACAGGTAACATTCCAGCTTTATCAGTTCCTAACTCCATGCATTGTAGTTCTAAATTTCTTTGAACTGGACTACTGCTATTTGACAGCATACCATATTGTGTCCCTTGACTCGGTTCCACCAATGGCTCTTAGATAAACTTTGCCCAAAAAGAAATCCTAACTTTATGGTGTTTAATTTGCAGCACACTTGTAACAGTTTTATTGAAACATAGGCGGGGTGTAATTTGGTTTCTAGAATCCAATATTTTATACTATGAACCCTCTTCCCTTCCTTTCTTCTTTCTTTTTTCTTTCTTTCCTTCTTGCTTTCCTTTTTTCTTTCTTTCTTTCCGTTGTTCTTTCCTTCTTTATTTCCCTCTTTACTTCTCTTTTTCCCTTTTCCCTTTTTTCCATTCTTCTTTTTTTCTTCATTCATTGCTTCAATCCTTTTATGCTTTTACTTTTTTCTTTCTTTTTTCTTTTTTTTCCTTCTTTTCTTTTTCTTTTCTTTCTTTCCTTCCTTCTTTTCATTTTTACAGTCTTTTCTTCTTTTGGTCTTTTACCGTCTTTTTCTTTCTTTTTTTGTATCATTTTTTTCCTTCTTTCCTTAGTTCTTTCCAATCTTCTTTCCTTCTTTTCATTCTCTTTCTTTTTTCTTCTTTATTTTTATGCCTCCTTTGCTCTTTTCTTTCTTTCTTTGCTTCGCTCCTTTTGTCTTCTTTTCCTCTTTCCTTTCTTTCCTTTTTGCCTTTTTCGGTCAAGAATAACGTCCTCTCATCACTGAATCCAACTGTGCGCTAAAATATTCAATGGGTTTGTGTCCTAAGGGATATTTCTGCATAAGGACAGCTATCATCAGTTAACCATTGCAATAGCAAAATAGATTAGAACTCCTTGGTATAACCAGGAGTCCCCAAAACTTGGGGGTTTGTTATCTCTTTCTTGAAGTTTTGAAAAGTCTCCCTCATCTCTGGTGACCACATAATCTTATAATTTCTGTCTTTTGGCTATTTAATAGAAGCCAACAAAGGAGCTACTAAAGTTCTGTATTATAGAGAACAAGAAACTTCTGTATTACCGTAACAGTTTCTGGCTCAGTCATTTGATGTATAGATGCTGCTCCCTCAGGATGACCAGAAGCTGACAGTAATTGTCCAAGTAATGGACCTGCTCATGACAATACTGAATTTTGTCTCTCTCTACCTTGTCTCCTCTATGTGCGAGACTAACCAGAAGACATATGGAATCTTTTCTACACTGTTGCTCTATAGGACTACCAATTAATATGTCGTTTTACATATCATTTTTCACAGCTCTGTTGAAAATGCTAGGGGGTTTGCAGTACCCTTGAGTTCAATGAGAATACAAATACTGAGTCTCACAATCAGAGAACACTGTCAAATAATAGCTGTCTGGATTGAGAGGGATGCTAAAAAAGACTTTCTTAAGATCTATAAAAGAGGAATATTTAACATCCTGAGGAATTTTTTTCAAAATGATAGAAGGGTTGAGAACAATTGGAAATTATGGTACTACGACATCATTCAGAGGACACAGGTCTTGAAGCATACGCAAGGCATTACCTTTAGATTTCTTGGCCAGATAAGTCGGGGTGTTAGAAGGAGACACTCCCGGGTATATCACTCCTTGCTCTAGCAACACCGGTTTAGTAGGGTTGATGCCCTCATCTGCTTCTTTAGAAAGAGGCTACTGTCTCACCCTAGGACGAATAGCACCTTTCTTCAGTTTAACTCTGAATAGGGAAAGATCTGCATCCTTGACAGAATCAAAAGCTCTACCTGGTGTGGGTGGCCTTACTTTCTATACATTTCTCAACAGTGCGTCATTCTGAAAAACTGTTTTCTTAGAACTACCATCAAACAATGGATCACCCAGTATTTCCCTAACCATTTTACTTGGCTCTATAAATATAACACATGCCCACAAGACATGGCTTAGATCACTGGCTATCAGAGCACCATAGGTTAGTATTTTCTCTAAGGCCCCTATTTTTAATGTCAATCGATTATCACGTATCCAAGAATATTGTCCTTGTCACCAGAAAAGAAACTCTTTAGGTAATTGAATCTCCCTCACAAGTAACTCGGGCATTTCTGCTATTATTGTATACACTGCTGTAGTAAATGCTTCTATATCGGTAGGTCAAGTTCTAATTTGATCTCCAGTACACGAATTTGCTGTTAGAGCCATGATCCCAGAAGGTGAAACTCTAGGGGAACAACAGACCATAATTCCATCAGGCTCAAAATGAATAGTCATATTTAATTTTCCCAAAAGATTTCTCCCCAATAGATTAGCTAGGGCAGCTGGTGAGAACAGTAAACAGCCATCAATGTACCTCTTTCCTATTTCCATCTCCACTACTTTAGTAAATGGAACCCTCATTACTGTCCCAGAGAATCCTTGTATGTCCGTTGTTCTTTGAAATTAGAAGGTCTCCCTCTCATTACAAGATCAGGTTGCTCTTGTAGCTATGAAGAATGCATACCTCTTGTCATAGATGGCTACCATCACAGTGGACTCCTCATCTAGCCTGTGTGTCACTGACAAAAATGAACAAATAGAACTTCTCTGTGGGGACCTTCATTGTGTGTATCCTCCCACATAATTTGTCTGAAAAGGATTACCTCCTCTCACAATCACACCTCCCTGGTTATTTTGTGGTGGAGTTGCCATTGAGGGTGCTTGGTAACATTGCTGTGGTGGCATTTGTTGTAGTTGAGGAATTACTGGTTGCTGCAAATTTTGTGGTATGCAAGAGAAAGCATCTTCATCCCACAGGCAGTGCCATAGGAATGCCACATTGGGCTCCAATGCAAGCAAGGAAATACCTCCTCCCATCCTCGGGCTGGATTGTTCCCACAAGGAACAGAGTCAATACTGATTTGCATATGGCTGGGTCCAAACTGGGGTGGTGTGGTGAGCAAAAGAATGATGGATTTAACCAAGATCCTTGTGACTAGGGGTGAATGTTTGCATTGTTCAGCATTTCGTCCATCAATTGTTTCTTTTGTATTTGTCGCCCTAACTGGGAAGGGTATGCCCAGACGTGGGTCCCGTGCTCACTACACCACTGATTTAAGCTAGCCTGGCCGATGAAGGGTGATGCCCTGAAACCCATCACAGGATGCTTGTTTCTGGTCCAGGTAGGACCTGGCTTCGCAGTTCGGGCTGGATTGTTCCTACAAGGAATCAGGTTCAAGCCTGATTTGCATATGGCTGGGTCCAAACTCGGGTGGTGTGGTGAGAAAAAGAATGATGGATTTAACCCAGATCCGTGTGACTGGGGGTGAATGTTTGCATTGTTCAGCATTCCATCCATCAATTGTTTCTTTTGCTTTGTCGCCCTAAGTGGGAAGGGTATGCCCAGACGTGGCATATCGAATTTAAGGTAAGAAATATTGTTTTTTTAAATATAGAAGTCAAAAATATTGTTTTCTAAAATAATGTTGTTTAAAATATCGATTTTTTAATTAGCGTTATGTATTTTAGTATATATTTGAAATGTATGTGATTTATTTTTTGTAGAAGTATTGTTTATGTTTTTTAATATATGTGTTACATTTGTAGTAGTTATTAATTCAATTTTGCGTTTTTAGTTGCCTAGCAGGTTGTGGGTTTATAGGGAATAGGGTGGGAAGTAATTTAATTATAATAAATGAATGATATTTTTGTATTTATTAATATTTATTTAATTGATATTGTATAGTGTTAGATGTGGGAAGTAATTTATTTTTAATTAATTATTAATTGGTTGTTAAATAATATTAATTATTTGAAACTTAAATATGGAATCATGTAATTAATTTAGGTGCAGGTTGTGGTGTTCATAGGGAGAAAGGGTGGGAAGTAATTTATTTCTTAAATAATTAATAATTAGTTGTTAATCAATATTAATTAATTCAATGAAAATGTTATATTGTAATTGTGTAATTAATTTAATTTGCAGGTTGTGCGGTTTATCGGGGGAAAGGGGGAAGTAATTTATTTTTGATTAATCAATAATTAGTTGTTAATTATTATTAATTAATTGAAAATTAAAGATAACATTTGTTTAATTTTAGATGCGGGTTGTGGTATTAATAGGGGTAATGGTGGAATGTAATTTATTTTTAATGAATTAATAATTAGTTGTTAATTAATATTAATTATTTAATTGAAATGGAATAAGGAAATTGTGTAATTCATTTTAGGTGTGGGTTGTGGAGTTTATAGGGGTAAAAGGGAAGTAAAACTTTTATGTTTTAATTTGGTTTTTTAATTAATAATGTTTATTTAATTGATAATTAATTATGTTAATTAAGAAGTACATTTTATTCTTAATTTAGATGTGGGTGGGTTGTGAATTGTGTGGTGTTATGGGGTAGGATGTAAATAAAATGATTGTATGTAATAATGTTTTTGTTTATAATTAGTTTGTAACTAAAAAAAATTCTTTGTGTCAAAAATATTTTTATATTTTATTTATTATAATATTTGTAGGTAAAAGTGATATGTATTTAACATTATAATATGTTTTTATTTTTTTTTTATTTATAATTTTAAATATATTTGTATTTAAATTCTTTACATATTTATATTTTTATTTAGTTATTTTGTTTTTCAAATATTTTTTGTTGTTGTTGATATTTTGTTTGTTTTTAATTTTGAACTGACTGTAGTGGGAATAGTCATTTGTATCCCTCAGCAAACCAACACTTTCCCTACTGTTTCACTCACTGGAGTGGGAATAATAATTTTTACCTCTCCTCTATCCAACACTTTCCCTACAGTTGCACTTATTGGAGTGGGATAATTTTTACCCCTCCGTTATCCAACACTTTCCCTACTGTTACAGTCACTGGAGTGGAAAAGAAATTTTTACCTGTCCGCTACACAACATTTTCCCTACTGTTCCACTGACTGGAGTGGGAATAATAATTTTTACCCTTCCGTTATCCAACAATTTCCCTACTGTTGAACTGACTGGAGTGGGAATAGTAATTTTTACCCCTCCGCTATCCAACACTTTCCCTACTGTTGCACTGACTGGAGTGGGAATACTAATTTTTACCCCTCCGCTATCCAAAACTTTCCCTACTGTTCCACTGACTGGAGTGGGAATAGTAATTTTTACCCCTTCGCTATCCAACACTTTCCCTACTGTTGTACTGACTAGAGTGGGAATAGTAAATTGTATCCCTCCGCTATCCAACACTTTTCCTACTGTGGCACTCACTGGAGTGGGAATAGTCATTTTTACCCTTCCACTACCCAGTACTTTCCCTTATTCCTACACAATCCTTCTGGAGTCTTCGGGGATGGGGACGAACAATCCTTTACCCGATTCCCACCTAGTTCCATGTGGAATTCTAGGCCTCTTCTTAACCATCAATCCAGACCTTTTATATTTCAGCCTCAGCTCTTGGTTGAGGACACTCTCACTCATGTATTCTCGTACATTGGCACAGGGTCATTCGCCTCCTCTAACTCTGCTATTAACATCCCCGCTATTTCCCCAGACCCTGACAGGGAACCCAGTGTCAACTCCAGATCGGTTAATAAGGAAAACCTACTCCAAATTACTACCGCTCTTCAGGTCGAGATTAACACCTCCCCCCACATTAAGTGGATGCTGATCAACTGCAGATCAGCCGTGAAACATGCTGCAGACATCTCTGCACTCATTTTAGCGAAAGGTTTGGACTTATTGATTCTCACCGAAACCTGGCTCAGTGAGTCCTACTCCCCTGTTCTTGACATCTTAGTCCCGCCCGATTATGCCATGTGATCATCTGGGGAAATTGGGGGGGGGGGGGGGGGGGCATTGCTTTTATTCATTGCTCCGGCATAACTATAAAACAATCTCAGAATGTGCTGCTATCTTCCTGTGAACTACTACTAGCAGAAATCTGGAATAAGGGCAAGGTTGTCTGTGTGCTTCACACGATTTACCATGCACCGGGTGACAATTTGCTCTTCATAGATCAAATCATGGAGGTTATTAGCTCGTGTTTGGATCAACTATAATATATCTTCCTCAGAGACTTCAACCTCCATTGGAATGACACCAATGATCTTTTAGTCAACTCCTTTAAGTCTTTCTCTCGGATCTCAACTTCTCTCAGGTTTGTAAGTGACCTACCCACAACAAAGGTGCCACTATCGACCTCATTATTGCTAGAGACGGGGGCGTGGCTTGGCTGCAGAGCGGAATGGCTGCCTGAAACCGCAGCTCCGCCGATCGAGCTCATTAGTCCGTCAT
This sequence comes from Triturus cristatus, assembly GCF_964204655.1. Lineage (NCBI taxonomy): Eukaryota > Metazoa > Chordata > Amphibia > Caudata > Salamandridae > Triturus > Triturus cristatus. The sequence goes on from NC_140586.1 coordinate 258,975,984, forward strand.
TTATCGGCAATCCAGATGTCTGGACTCGGACCACTCGACCCCAATAGTGCCCACGGCGACTGCGCTCTGCCCGGCGAAACTCCTGTACCCGTGGTTGGAGCCGCTGCGAAGATCGGGCAGCCGAGCTACGAGCGGGGATGCCTGGAGCACTCGTGGTGACCGGGGTCTCGCGTGAGGCCGGGCCCGGGAGTGCGCTGCGCTGCTGGGATACAGACTGCTGCCCTGCCTGACCTGATGACCGCGACCTGACCAGTGGGCACACCTGCCGGCGTGGCCCTCATACGGTGGCAGCGGGATCGGAGCCGCAGAAAGTTGTCGCCCTGTGTGGGGGCGAGGTGCGGGGACGACTCTGCGCTGCGCACCTGGGCATCGGATGTTATCCAGGAGGCGAGTACTGTGGGCCTGCGCCGAGAGCCGGTGAGTGCTACTGAGCCGCGACCTGCGGGGGCGCAGTGCCCGCACTCCCTGGGAAAATCACAGCTCCATCCCAGCGGGATACGCACGGCCCCCATGCGACGGCGCTGCTCGGGCCGGGCCTAGCGGTGACTGAAGGAGAGCGGCCATCTTGTTCAGAACGGTGGGGTTACTGCCGGCAGCACTCTGGGGCCCCGTAGCGGACAGTTTGGAGGACGTGATAGATACTACAGCAGATTGCCGCTCTGAGGCTGTGGCGGGGAGGCTGAGTGGAAGTGCGAGGCGAAGATTTTGCACGCGGTGGGGTGTCTAAACAACTTGAGGCGCCGGGGTCACGAGGCGCGAACCGCCATATTGCATTACACCCGGACCGGTGCTAGTGTGCCCTGGACCCGGGCGCGCTGCCGTGGGTGAGCGGTGGAGTGGCGGGGCGCAAGTGGAACTGCTCTGCTGGGGGTGACCAGTGCCGGAGGGTCCACGCTGCGGCTGATCCGAGCAGGTGGGAGCTGCCTGTTGCCGTGCGGCCCTGTGCAGGGCCGGATGTGCTAGGACGACTGCCATTACTGCTGCCTACCGTGGGGGCCCTGGAGTAAGAGGTCTGGCGACACGTGGGGGCCTGGAAATATTGTTGCCCTTCTCGGACGTCTGTGCAGGGGGACAGCGATGGGCAAACCGGACACGAGGCAGCCGAGGCTTACCTTCGATAAAAACAAACAGAAAACGGCGGAACAGGAGCACTGGGATGCTGACGCCGCGCGGGCGGAACAGGGTGGCTCTCAAGAAGCGGACATTAAATCGATGTTCCAAGAACTAAAAGCGAGCCTGCAGGGCATCGACAACAAAATGGACGCACTGGCAGCGCGCATGGACACTATCACGACACGGATGGATAAACAAGAAAGTAGAGTAGATGTGTTAGAAACACGAGTGACCGACGCAGAAGAGTGCCATACGGATCTCGACAAAAAAATGCGCGGCATGGACAAGGTTCTAGCGATCATTCAACAAAAGAATGAGGACTTAGAGGCGCGCTCGAGGCGTAACAATGTCCGCATCACGAGGGTGGCTGAAACAACGGACATCGCAAACATGGAGCAATATGTTGAGCAGATGCTGAGAGACCTCTTTGGGGTAGGGTTGTCGCAGATGTTCCTAGTTGAAAGGGCGCATAGGACACTGGGGCCGAAGCCTAAACCGGGCGCACCGCCCAGGCCCATTATTGCGCGCATCTTAAATTATAGAGACCGGGATACGATACTGCGCATGGCGAGAGACATGAAGGATGTGCAACACAAAGGCAATCACATCGCCATATACCCGGACTTTACCTTGCAAGTGCAGGCTGCTCGCAGAGAATTTCTGCCAGCGAAAAACCTCTTCCAACAAACGGGTACGAAATACTCCCTAATATACCCTGCGAAGCTAGGAGTGCAAGGCCCAGGGAAACCAGCTTTCTTTTTAGATGCAAAGGCGGCCCTGCAGTATGCGAAACAACTGGCAAAAGATCAAAAGAACCAGCCACATCTGGAGGGGCCGGAACTGCGGGACAGGCTAAGTGACGTTGAATGATTGCTGGTGCTCAGTACTTACCGTTGTACTATGGATTACCTGTCTTGACCGGGTCAGGGTCGTATGCCTGCTTGGAACAACTGGGGGCAACCTGATCATGGCGGGAGGGTTGAGTGTGGGCGCGGGGTTTGGGATACGGGTGGTCCTCAAGCTGACACGCTGGGCCAGTGCTCGATCACCCTGTCAAGAGTACGGGGACAGAAGGTGGCTAACTTGCGACCCCAGGGGATGATTCCCAATCATTGGTTACCGTTCATGACCTTGGCTAAAGTTTCTGTGGTTGGGAGGGTGACCGGGGGGGAATTTGCACAACCTAATTGGGGGGTTGGAGTGGGTGGGGATTACACTTTACGTTTGGGGGGTTCTGTTGTTGATCGTTTGGCTGGTGGCGAGAGGTCGGATGAAGCAAGAACTTGCGGGGAATCGAATGCTGTTCACTATGTAATACCCTGTCGACAACGCACGTACTTACGGTGCTGTGGCCGCTTTTACACACGGTGGCCCGTTGGGCCGTTACGACATGCGGTGCTGTGCGTATGGGAGTGGATGTGCGGAGTGGAGCGTGGCACAGGCGTGCTGTTTGCACATGGGCTTTTTATACCACTGCTGCTGTGAAACAAATTAAATGTCTTACCTGGAATGTGCGGGGTATGAATGACAGACGTAAGGCCAGGCTGGTGCAGGCCTTCTTACTTAGGAAAGACATAGACGTCTGCCTACTACAGGAGACCCACTTGACTGCAAATGCCGCACAACTGCTCCGACATAATAGATGAGGGAGATAGTGCATGCTTCCTACTCCAATTACTCCAGAGGGGTGGGGGTACTGATTAGAAGGGGCCTTCAATGGAAGACGCATGAGGAAATTAGGGATACTTGAGGCAGATACATTGTGCTAGTGGGGATGCTGTGCGGTGTGAGAATGGTACTCGTGAATGTTTATGGCCCGAATGATGATAGCCCAGACTTCTACTGGGAGCTATGGCATAAGGTGCAGGCATGTGGCCCGGCTGCGATTATGTGGGGAGGTGATTACAATGTCATACTCTCAGACACTATGGACAGACAGGGCACAGCTAGAGAACATCACCCCAGGGCATCGGAAGCGCTGGGCGATATCATGCGGGGGGCGGAATTGGTGGATTCCTGGAGGAAGCTGCACCCCGAGCTACGTGCGGGTACCTGCCTCGCGATGCACAGGGCTACTTGGTCCAGGCTGGACTACTGGTTGTTATCCAGAGACTTACACGCTTCGGTGCTGGAGGTGACACACTTGCCGAGGTCATTATCTGACCACGCCCCGGTATTATTGGCAATGTCCACACCGTCGCAGTATATCCAACCGTTTAGTTGGAGATTCCCCTCCCAGGCGCTGCGCGACCAGGTATTTCAGCAGGCGCTGCGTGACAAGCTAGAGGAGTTCTTCGAGATTAATGAGGGCACAGTGGACTCGCCGGGCACGCTCTGGGAGGCTTGTAAGGTGGTGACTAGGGGTTACTACATGTCGCTCAAAACAGGAGTGCTCAGATCCATCAGAGATTCCTTGTGCAAACTAGAAACAGAACTTGCTAAAATTGAGTCTGCATTGATAAGCGCACCAACAGACAGGTTACGAGCGGACTTTCGATCTAAACTTACTCAATATCAGGAGGAGGCGGACAGAGAAGTGGCATATTTGTCTAAAGACAGTAGGGCTAGACGGTACGGAGAGGGAGATCGCGCTGGACACACACTGGCAGCCATGCTGCGAGCGCCACGAGGGACGGATTATATTCTGGAGCTGAGGGGTGTGGAGGGTGAGGTGGTAAGGGAGCCACGTGCCATACTTGAAACTATGACGGACTACTATAGCGAATTATATACTTCCAGGGTGACACCGGCGGACCAGGTGCTAAACGAATACCTGGACACCGTAGCCCTAGCATGGTTCAATGATAATGCCAGAAAATACATGGACCTACCGTTTACGCGCGAAGACATAAAAGCAGCGATAGCTAGTTTGCCACTTGGCAAAGCACCGGGCCCTGATGGCCTGACGGCGGCCTTCTATAAAGAATATGCAGATATCCTGGTCCCGAGACTACAGTGTGTTCGAGGAGGCAGTAGAGAACGGTGTACTCCCACAGTCACTGTGGGAAGCTATGATAATTACCCTGCTTAAACCTGGAAAAGACCCCACTAGCCCAGACTCCTATCGCCCACTCTCACTAATAAACCTCGATGCCAAAATATACGCAAAGTTGCTTGCGGATCGCTTAAAATACATGATGCCACAAATAGCGCTATCGGATCAGTCGGGTTTCGTGATGGGGAGGTCCACTTCGCATAACTTAAGAGTACTGTTTGGGCTCCTGCACTACCTAGATCCCAAGGTGCAGGCTGCAGCTGCACTGTTGGATGCGACCAAGGCATTCGATTCCCTGGAGTGGAAATTCTTAATGACACTTTTCACTCGCATGGGATTCAGCCCGCTCTTTGCCAGGAGTATCGGCATACTTTACAACAATCCGACGGCCAGAGTGCGGGTGAATGGACAGACGTCTGCTCCTATACCCATTACAAGATGGACCAGGCAGGGGTGCCCACTGTCACCCTTACTATTCGCTATCGCAACGGAACCACTAGCGGCTCGCATGAGACAACACCATGCTCAACGAAGCATTGGCTTCACGTCGCGCGGGCTGCTCATATCTATGTATGCCGATGATATCACCATATACATGATGAACCCATCGGCGAATTTTGACCCGTTGGTGCGAGAAATGGTGCGCTATAGCGGCCTCACTGGCATAGATATAAACTGGTCGAAGTCAGTCATACTGCCACTGACGGATGGCACAACTACATGCCACACTGAATTCCCAATAGATTGGGCCACGGACGAGGTCAAATATTTAGGTATAAGTATAAGCCGCACTACTCACGAGCTAGGACTGGCTAATTTCGGTGTGGCCATGGAATGGTTAGAAAGCAAAGTAAAGAGATGGAAAACGCTGCCATTGTCGTTGACGGGCCGTATAGCTATTGTAAAAATGGTGGTGCTGCCTAAGTTTCTTTATCTGTTCGTGAACATCCCCTTGCCGTTAACAAAGGCGTTCTTCCGCCGGCTTCGTTCCGCTGTGCTTGAACTGGTGTGGGCGGGCAGGCAGCCCAGGGTGGCCTGGAGCCTCCTTACGCTCCCCTTCCATCAAGGGGGCCTTGCAGCCCCGGACTTTGAGCTGTATGCATATAGTGCGCAGGCCCAATACTTACACTACTGGCAACATCCGATCCCCTACCAACCCCACGTGGCAATAGAGATAGACGTGGCGGCACCTTGCCCCCTTAAGACGGCGGTGTATCAGAAATATAAATGGTCCCAGGAAGACATTGACACCGTGGAGATGGTACGATGGGCTTGGTCGAACATTGCGAAGCGAGCGGGCATATCTGCCTTGTACGCCCCGAGTATGCCGTTGGAGGGCAATCCGTTGCTGGGGCCGCTGACGGACGCGGCGGTGGCGAAACGTGCGCGTGACTGTGGCCTGAAGGTAGCGGGTGACCTCTATCCAGATGATACGTTTCTTACTGTGCAGAATATGATCACAGAGTCTGCGCCGACGGCGTCAGAACTGCTCCTATACTATCAGCTGAGGGCGGCTTGCAAACACAGATATCCTATGTTTCCTAAGGCTCCACCGACGCTGGCTGCTCTGGAAGACATACTCTCGAAAAACTCCTCGCGCAAACTGATAACGCGTATATATAGGGCTACACAAACCGCAACACCTGTTGCGCACGTGGACTCAAGGTCACTGTGGGAGATGGAGGCAGGCATTACTATCACAGAGAAACAGTGGAGGTTTTGCTGCACCCAACTAGAAAACCTGTCTCCTAATTATGGACTGAGGCTGATACACTATAATTATTTACACAGGACGTATCGCACACGCATACAACTCTTTAAAATGGGTTTACAGGCTGATGCAAATTGTTGGAGATGTGGCGAGAGAGAGGCTACGTTCTACCACCTTGCATGGATGTGTGGACCGATATATGGCTTTTGGGAAACAGTCTTCACTACCATAGGGAAGATAGTGGGAATGTCTATTGACCCGGATCCGCTTGTGGCCCTCCTGGGATTTGTGATGAATGTACCTAGTGCATCGCGTAAGTTAGTGGCCCTTCTCTTATTGCTCGCTAAGCGACAAATAGCGATACATTGGAAGAAACAAGCTTCGCCGAAAGTATCCGGCTGGGTGGGATCAGCGGTGTATTGTAAGGAGCAATTGACTGCCTACTGGGACCAGATGCCGCAGCGTTCAAGGCCTGCGGACATATGGCAGCCGCTGGTGGACTGGCTGACAGAGGCAGAGGTGAATGCAAGTGAATGAGGGGGTCTGTCGGATGAATGGCATTGAAGCACGGCTGGAGTGGGGCTGTGACGTGGGGCTGGCGTGCGGGGAGGGCATTACTGCCCCCCGCGCAAAGCTGCCTGGGCAGAAAGGCGGGGTGGGGGGGAAATGACGTGGGTGTCTTGACGGTTGGAATGTGTTTAGTGTGTACGGGAGATCTCGTGACCGCGCAGACATGGTACCATATGCTCGCTGGGTGATAACTGCAAGAGTCCGTGTCTAGGACGTTAGTCGCACTTCTCTGACTCTCGCTTCCAGTTGTTATTGTTGACTGTTCAGTTTTTAAAACATGCTGTTGGAACTTTGCTAAAGTGTATGCAATTGATCCGCAATAGCGGCGGGATGCTGCGAAAACAAGCTGCCTGCCTCCGGGTTGTTGGCTGAATAGCGGTGTACACTTTGACGGTACAATAAAGGTTTTGGAAAACAAAAAAACCAAAAAAAACAACAAAAAAAAAATTATTGCTAGAGACAATATCATTCAACTGGGTGACATCCTACCTTGTGACTGGTCCGATCATCATCAAATTGCCTTCCACATACTGGAAAAGACCACTCGCAGAAAAGGACAACCTCTTAAAGCTAAACAATGGTCATGCATCATGAGAGATGTCAACATTAATGATCTTACTTCCATCACTATGAATAGACTTCAGCCTCCCCCTGACATGACCAACCTTGATGATTTTTCGGAGCACTACAGTAGCACTGTGGCTAATATCTTTGACACCATTGCGCCGAAACAACTTAAAAGGATCCCTCTCAAACAATCCAAACCTTGGTTTAATGGTACCCTAAATGACGAACTCTGTAAACTTAGGCTTTCAGAGAGGCTCTGGAGAAATGAGCCTTCCACTATTAGCCTCTATCAGCTTAGGAAAATGAGAAATGCCTACAACAACAAAATCTACATTGCTAAATCTGACCATTTCAGGGAGCAGCTGGACGGTGCTAAAAAAAGACCCAAGATGCTCTTTGAAATCATCAAACAGCAAGCAAGCCACACTTCTAACCCCAACCTGGTTTCCTTGATTCCGCTTCCTAGCGGGGAAGACTTCACAGCGCACTGCTCTGAAAAAACTAGGAAAATTGAACAGGAGCTGCAACCTGACACTCCCATGGTGCCATCTCTAATCTACAACACACCATCAGGGGAGCTTGTGGTTCACTCTGCATTCTCCTTACCTCTTGGCTGTTCTCCCAAAAACGATGCCTCTTGGAATTCCTTTATCCTGCCAGATTGCACAGAACTACTCCACGCTATGACAACTCTAAAACTAGCCAATCATTTCAATGATCCTCTGCCTGCTAAATTTCTTACAGACCTCAACTCGGCCATTCTACCGCTTTGGTCGAGGATCATTCATGAATCTCTCCTGCAGGGGAGCATCCCTGATTACCTCAAAACTGGACAAGTAACTCCCATCCCTAAGAAGTCCAACTCAGATTTATCTGATCCTAACAACTCCGACCGATCACTAACATCATGGCGCAAGCCAAACTGCTCGAGAAATGCGTCCGCAAGCAGCTCTGCAACCATTTAGAGAAATTTCAACTAGACCTCTTTCAATCCGGTTTCAGAGAAGGGTATAGTACTGAAACTGCTCTAACTCACATTGTGGATGTCGCCCTGAAATCCCTTGACCAAAATGTCCCCTGTCTTCTGATCCTTCTGGACCTTTCTTCTGCATTCAATACAATCAAACATGAAAACTTGATTAATCTTCTTCAACTTAGGATGGGTCTCTCTGGACCGGTCCTAAAGTGGTTTGCCTCTTTCTTACATAACCGCACACAAAGGATTAAACTCAACCAGTCCCTCGCATCCAGTACCCCGGTCAGGATTGGAGTTCCGCAAGGATCCGCACTCTCTCCCACGCTTTTTAACCTTTAAATGGAACCTCTCACTATCATTCTGAACTATTCTCACATTTATTACAACATGTACACAGACGACACGCAACTTTACCTGAAGATCTCCTCTCTGGAGGACATTAAAACCTTAAATGAGGCTCTCTCGTAAACTCAACAATGGCTAGCCCAGAACCATATTTTGTTGAATACCCTCAAAATTGAATTCCTGCTGATCGCCCCACACTACCACTCTGGGGACTGACCCTGGATTAGCTAAAACAACTCACAGCCCTAAACTGCACCCCTCATGTGGTTGACTCCGCTAAATCATTAGGCATTACCTTGGACAAATACTTTAATATGCAAGCTCACATCAGTGCTAGTATTAGGGGTGCCAACTTTCATCTAAACACACTAAAGAAAATCAAGCCTTTCCTTCCGCCAGAAGACTTACAGCCTGCAGTACAATCCCTGCTGATCTCACGACTTGAATATGGCTTGGTGACCCTTGCTGTGGTTCATAAAGCGAGCTTGGCCCCTCTCAGAGCCACGCTCAATGCATCGACCAGGCTCATTACAGGCTCCAAAAAACATGATCGCATCACACAGGACCTTTTGCAGCTCAACTGGCTATTGAAGGCAGGATCCATTTTAAAATAGCTTGCCTCACGCATAATGCTGCCCTGCCTTTCAACAGTCCGGCCTATCTGGCGAACAAGCTTGTTGTTTCTGGCTCAGGTCAGAACTTAAGACGTACGTCCACACTACTCTTGAAACCTCCTAAATTCAAAAAGAAAAGTACATACAAACGTGTTTTTTCCAGCCTTGCGCCTAGAATTTGGAACGATCTTCCTACGGAGATTAGAGCCAATCCTTCCATTGCCTCTTTCAAGAAACAGGCCAAATGGCTTTTCCTGAGTGAACAATAACTGCATCATCCTGTACTCTTCATCAAGTCCCCTTGCTGACAGATTTGACATTTATCCCAAAATATCTTTCTCTACTTATTTTGAATGGATGGTAAATTGTTAATTCACTCTAGGGCCCTTCCGGAACTATACTAGAAGAATAATTCTCGGGCCGATTACAGATTTGTCATTTACTTTACTATGCGGTGACAAGCCACTCTATGATTGTTTTGCTGAATGCTACAGGAAATGTATTGCACTATATGAGAAACTGAACTAGCGGGGCCCACTACTCGGTACCTGATCTTGATTATTACTTCTTGTTGTTTTAAAATGTTAACCTCAACTGTACTGAGATTATTTCATGCTTTTGCCTCTGTGTACAACGCTGTGATACCTGCAAGGGTCATGTTCGCGCTTTATAAAACTTTTCAAATAAAGAAATAAAAATTGATTACAGTGGGAAATTTCAGTCCAAATACTTTTAAATAGTTTAATGTTTTAATTAATAATAGAATGTTTTTAACATACATTTTGGTGCCGATTTGGATCCTAGAAAAACCGGGTACGAACCGTCGGTCGGAGCGTTTTCTCCGTCCGATTCGTACCCGGTCAAAAAACATTACAAAAATGAAAGTACGATTCATATGGAAACACTGATTCCATACGATTCGTACAAAACACCGACCGACGAAAATATACATACAAATGTGATCCGGGAAAGCGCCGACGTGACGTCGGGACGCATTCAGGCTGCGTTTCACGAACCAGGAAGTACGATCCGCACCGACGTCACCCCTCACGGATTATATTCTCCGGCTGCCAAAAACTGCCGGGAAATCAGGACGACGCGCACAAGGAGCACCTGTACACGATGGACAGCCATGGACCCGAACCTACGTGTCATACCAGCCCTCATAGCAGTCCACCTGCTCTACAGGAGCCGATGAAGACGCCGCAGAAGGTCAGAACAACACCCAGGGGCAAAGGGGTGGGCAGGAGCAGGACACACAACCCACACCCAAGTCCCAAATCAGACATGCCCTGGACATACCTGACCTGCAGGACCTGGTCACCTCGAGGGGGTGGGGGCGTGTCCAGCAACGCAAGCGTCCGCCACAACGGAAGTGGATGTTGACGCGAACCGGCAACACAACAATTCCGGTACGTACCGTACCCACGCCTTAAGAGCGTGGGTACGTGTCGTACCATGCCCACCCCTACGTCACCCCAACAATGGCAGTACAGCCCGTACCCACGTTCTAAAGGCCTGGGTACGGGCCGTACCAGCATTGTTGGGGTGATGTAGGGGTACGCGTGGTACGACCCGTACCCACGCTCTGAAGGCCTGGGTACGGTGCGTACCCCTAGGGCACCCCATTGGGGGTCCGCACCGTACCCAGGCCTTAAGAGCGTGGGTACGGGTCGTACCACGCGTACCCCTACATCACTCCAACAACGGCGGTATGGCCCGTACCCATGCTCTTCAGGCCTGGGTACGGTGCGGACCCCCAATGGGGTGCCGTAGGGGTGCGCACCGTACCCAGGCCTTCAGAGCGTGGGTACGGGGCATACCACGCATACCCCTACATCACCCCAACAATGCTGGTACGGCCCGTACCCAGGCCTTTAGAACGTGGGTACGGGCCGTACCGCCATTGTTGGAGTGACGTAGGGGTACGTGTGGTACGACCCATACCCACGCTCTAAAGGCCTGGGTACGATGCGGACCCCTACGGCACCCCAACAATGGTGGTACGCACCATACCCACGTTCCAAAGGCATGGGTATGGGCCGTACCCAGGCCTGCAGAGCGTGGGTACGGGAATGTACGGAGCATACCCCCACCCGTGTATGTATGGAGCGTACCCCCACCCGTGTATGAATGGAGCGTACCCACACCCCACCAGTGACTGTACGGAGCGTACCCCCACCCGTGTATGAATGGAGCGTACCCACACCCCACCAGTGTATGTACGGAGCGTACCCCCACCTGTGTATGAATGGAGCGTACCCACACCCCACCAATGTATGTACGGAGCGTACCCCCACCCGTGTATGAATGGAGTGTACCCACACCCCACCAGTGTATGTACGGAGCGTACCCCCACCTGTGTATGAATGGAGCGTACCCACACCCCACCCGTGTATGTACGGAGCATACCCCCACCCGTGTATGTCCCGAGCGTACATGGCCAGACATAGGAGGGGTGGGTGCAGAGTCCTCCCAGCAGTGCCCAGACACAGGAGGGGTGGGTGCAGAGTCCTCCCAGCAGTGCCCAGACACAGGAGGGGTGGGTGCAGAGTCCTCCCAGCAGTGCCCAGACATAGGAGGGGTGGGTGCAGAGTCCTCCCAGCAGTGCCCAGACACAGGAGGGGTGGGTGCAGAGTCCTCCCAGCAGTGCCCAGACATAGGAGGGGTGGGTGCAGAGTCCTCCCAGCAGTGCCCAGACACAGGAGGGGTGGGTGCAGAGTCCTCCCAGCAGTGCCCAGACACAGGAGGGGTGGGCGCAGAGTCCTCCCAGCAGTGCCCAGACACAGGAGGGGTGGGCGCAGAGTCCTCCCAGCAGTGCCTAGACATAGGAGGGGTGGGTGCAGAGTCCTCCCAGCAGTGCCCAGACACAGGATGGGTGGGTGCAGAGTCCTCCCAGCAGTGCCCAGACATAGGAGGGGTGGGTGCAGAGTCCTCCCAGCAGTGCCCAGACACAGGAGGGGTGGGTGCAGAGTCCTCCCAGCAGTGCCCAGACATAGGAGGGGTGGGTGCCTATCACTCCCAGCAGTGCCCAGACATAGGAGGGGTGGGTGCCTATCACTCCCAGCAGTGCCCAGACACAGGAGGGGTGGGCGCAGAGTCCTCCCAGCAGTGCCCAAACATAGGAGGGGTGGGCGCAGAGTCCTCCCAGCAGTGCCCAGACACAGGAGGGGTGGGCGCAGAGTCCTCCCAGCAGTGCCCAGACATAGGAGGGGTGGGTGCAGAGTCCTCCCAGCAGTGCCCAGACACAGGAGGGATGGGTGCCTATCACTCCCAGCAGTGCCCAGACACAGGAGGGGTAGGCGCAGAGTCCTCCCAGCAGTGCCCAGACATAGATGGGGTGGGCGCAGAGTCCTCCCAGCAGTGCCCAGACACAGGAGGGGTGGGTGCAGAGTCCTCCCAGCAGTGCCCAGACATAGGAGGGGTGGGTGCAGAGTCCTCCCAGCAGTGCCCAGACACAGGAGGGGTGGGTGCAGAGTCCTCCCAGCAGTGCCCAGATATAGGAGGGGTGGGTGCCTATCACTCCCAGCAGTGCCCAGACATAGGAGGGGTGGGTGCCTATCACTCCCAGCAGTGCCCAGACACAGGAGGGGTGGGTGCAGAGTCCTCCCAGCAGTGCCCAGACATAGGAGGGGTGGGTGCCTATCACTCCCAGCAGTGCCCAGACATAGGAGGGGTGGGTGCCTATCACTCCCAGCAGTGCCCAGACACAGGAGGGGTGGGTGCAGAGTCCTCCCAGCAGTGCCCAGACATAGGAGGGGTGGGTGCCTATCACTCCCAGCAGTGCCCAGACACAGGAGGGGTGGGTGCAGAGTCCTCCCAGCAGTGCCCAGACATAGGAGGGTTGGGTGCCTATCACTCCCAGCAGTGCCCAGACATAGGAGGGGTGGGTGCCTATTACTCCCAGCAGAGTCCAGACACAGGAGGGGTGGGCGCAGAGTCCTCCCAGCAGTGCCCAGACATAGGAGGGGTGGGTGCAGAGTCCTCCCAGCAGTGCCCAGACACAGGAGGGGTGGGTGCAGAGTCCTCCCAGCAGTGCCCATGGAAAGAAAAGGGTGGAGTACCCACAGATACAATGGCCACAAATGTCAGTCCGGTGCCCAAAGACCCTGCAGAACACGTAACACATGTGTGCGAGGCTGGGAGTACACACATGCATAGTGTGTAAAAGGGAACATGTCCACATGAAGTAATGTCAATAAACTCCATACACAAGTACAGTGACCACCAAGGATGCCACTAATGATGCAGGTGGAGACATTGCCCAGCATGCATGGCCAAAGTTGAACGGATCCGTCACACACCAAGGAAATGTAGACACAGCTCAGCACAACATATTGGAAACACCCTGAAGGGAAGATGGCAGGGTCCACAGAGGAAGGAACACACCTTGGGACAATTTCACCATACAGTAAGAACACACATGACCAAAGATTATTTGCAGAGCCCTTGTGATGGCACACAGATACCAGGGTCCACCCCATGAGCAGCACACCACAACATTTCCCAGACACCTAACACATTATCACCACCCCAAATCATGGAGCAGCACCACCAACAGCAATACCAGAAAAGCAGTAGTGTACAAAGGAAAAATAAAACATTGCTTTATTCAGCATGAAAAGAAAAAATTGTTAATAAAAGTTCAATATGTACAAGGCCCATAGGGCAGTCCATAGTCCAATTCCTGGTGGGGGACACATAGGGACGCGTGTCCCCTAGCTTGCCTGCACAGTTCATACCTCCTTTGCTTCCACAGGGGGGGGGTGCATCATGTGGGGGGGGAAGGACCAGGCACCGCAGGGACAGGAGGGGCAAGGGTAGGTGTTGTGGGTGCAGGGACGGAGGACTCCACCACAGGAGGTGGGGCAGCGCCAAAGGTGGTGGTGAGAATGGCGCTGCACACAGTTGCAAGGTCCCCCAGCATCTCCCCTGCACCGAAGGAACCACAGGCCCCAAGGAGGGGGGGGGTCGGAGGGATGGGTCGCAGCGCTACTGGGGGAGGGTGTGGACAGGGGGGGGACTCAACCACCCTGACCGGGGACGCCTTTGACCGCTTGCGGGGTGGTGTCACTTTGGGGCTCAGGGACAGAGCGGCCATGAAGGAATCTTTGTTGGAATCTTGGCCAGGAGAGCTGAGGGGAGTGGATTCAGGGGGAGTGGGTTGTGAGGAATGTGGACTCCCACTGTGGCTGCGTGTCTTCCGTTTGCCCCCCGACCCAGTGGGTGTGCCTACTTCACCCTGTGTGTGCGTGAGAGGAGGTGTGCGCTTGGCCTCCCCTGGTGGTGTGGTGCCTGTGTCTGGTGGGGTGCGTGAATGGTGACAACTGGGTGTGCGTGGGACAGGCATGGGAGTGGGAAGTGTGGATGGTGCGGGGGTAGGAGGGGGACGCAGCACTGCAGGAGATCCACTGCTGCAGTCAGTGTCGAGTCTATAGACCTCAGCAACTGGCGTTGGTCAGACTGCGCAGCTGAGATGCCCTCCATGTATGCCTCCATCTGGGTGAGCACTCGGGTGTGGCCATGGAGGACATTAAGCATCGCAGTCTGACCAACCTACAACTGGCGCAGGATGTCCACAGACTCGGCATTCACGGCAGCAGTGGAGACAGGGGCAGGGGGTGCGGTGCCTGGCAAGAAGGAGACACGTGGTGACCTAGCACGGCGGGAAGGGACCCGAGCAAGTGGGAGGCCGGTGATGGTAATGGAGGGGGCGGGTAGAGATTGAGTGTGCTTTCAGCTGTGGGAGCTGCCTCCGCCCCCTCTGGGAGCTCAGCCTCAGACCCGTCAGCGTCATAGTCGGTGGTGGGACTGGACAGGTCCTCCGCCTCACTCCCCTCGGCCTCCGTGCCACTCGATGCGCCAGACAAGACAGCACTGGTGCTCGATCCCTCCTCACGGTCCGTGCCAGTATCTCCCTCGGAGTCCCCCGACGATGCTGTGGGCAAGGTGAAGAGACAGGAAATAATCAGACACCTGTATACATATGTCACATGAGTCAAATCTACATAGGTCACAGTGCATAGCCTGAAAAGCAACATGAGTAACATCTACAATACAAGGTACATATGTAGGCCCTGCAACACACATTTGGTTGACCCACCATGCCACTGCGAAACAATGGAGAGCATGACACAACAGCAAATTACTTGATATCAAATTGGACAGAGGAGCCAGGCTCTGGGGACAATCGTGCACAGCATCTGCACCACACAGCGTTGCCAAAAAAGGGATGAGCAGGAACCATGTCTATTAACTTTTTGCACATGCTGCAAAGCTAATACATTAAACCATGCCCAACATGACTGGGTCACTGCACCTTGAGCGTATGTCCAGACAAACATCACACACAGGCCAGACCTAGCAAGGAGACTTCAGATTTTTACATGTATGCCTTGCCCGCACAAACCACCCCCTACCTGAGACAATGTGATTGAGACAGAGGAAGTACTTACACCTCTTACTCTGGGATAAAAACACATGGCCTGCACTAAATCCTGATTGTACACAAACTACCCCTGGTGCGCCTGTCCACATATATCATTGACAATCAACCATCATCAGATTGTCGTACCAAGACACACAGGCACTGCCCACTGTGAGTATGCACAAGCAAAATTGGGTCACACTGTACAGTGGACACATGTAGCACAGTTTACGTAAATACAGATGAGGCCAGGGTACAATGCCACAGAGCCCAACCTATGCCGAAGACACAGAGAATGTCCACATTGTTGGATGACACACATGATACCTAGGAAAAGGTGCCCCAGGGCACGGTAGTGGCCACACTCCTCCATGGTCCTGGATGGATATGACTGCAACTGAAGCAACCGTCCCTGCACTATGCATTACTCCCACTCATGCACATCATGTCAGAGGGCACAACATTGGACATGCATGCTGTAAGGCAGTACACTTTTAAGACACACTCCTATGTCGGGACTCACCATCAGTGCCAACTGACATGGACCCCACAATGACTGAACTGGCCAGGGCACAGGCAAGGTCCCAAAACCTGTTACACACCACCCCCACACATGATGCTGCAAGCATTGGGCACTTGGATTAACTGCCAGCCTAGATAACCTTGTGCAAGAGTGACTACACACAGACCAGGGAACACATGGCAAGGAGGGGAAGGGAGGAAGAACAGCACCGGTTTACTTTGGGGAACAGGTCATGCACTGCACATTTAAACCCTGGCAGTGTATCCATGCAACTGCGCACTTCCAAAAGCTGGTGACACACAACAAACACACATGTACCTACCCCCTTCCTGCTGCTGCTTCTCCCGTAAGCGCCTATCCAAGTCGGGGAAGACCACCGCCAGCACACGCTTATGGATGTGGGTCAGACGCCGGCGCCCACGGTTCTTGTGGCTCTCAGGTGAGTCCCCCAGCAGGACTCGTGCGATCCTCCTCGTCCAGCACCGGATATCCTGCCAGCGTTTCCTCACTTGGGCTAGGCGCCGCTTGCGACCCTCCGTCTTCCTCACGGAACTGACGGCTTGCTTCCATATCTCCCCCTTGGCATGGATGCCTACCTGTGAGGATGCAAAAGTGAGAATACTTTAATACACCTGAGCAATGACACAGAGACACACATATTAATAATTTGTCTTGTTTGAACAAGCCATGGTATGCAGGCAACTCATTGCACCTTTGTCATAGGGACATTATCCTCTTGGGAAGGCCAAATGCACTACGTGGAATTGAAAGTACACAGGTGGCATGAGGGGTGCCACACAATCAATGATCCTGGATCACACTGTGCATCACAAGCTACACCAGGATTATGTACAGCACCTCAAAGCAGTCACATACCCCAGCCCACTGACGCAACGTCAGCAGAGTACACAGACACACACAGGCACAGGACAATCACCTGCCATTGCCAACTGCGGGTACAAACCTCACTCTGCCCATGTGCTACTAGACTGGGGGGTGTCACAGGTGTGGGGCTGGCTCAGCACAGCAGTCACACAGCACTGCTCCCTGCTCACATCAGATGGGCAGGGTATATCCATCCCTCATGCAGCTGGCGTGCAACACTCCACATATGCAATCACCCACATGACAGGGGACTCACACACACACACCAATGTCCAGGGGACGAACACATCATTTGGACACTCTCGGCACAGGTACACTAAACAAACACACATCTATGGGTACTGTCACCTGTCACACTGGGGGGACCACAGAATCACATCAGGACTGTAGAAACAACATTCCCAGGAGGAGTAGCCAGGCTGAATGTGGCATGCACCATGCATTGATTGTCACAGTAAGCACTATGCAAGTGAGGAGTGCACACAGGAACTACAGCATGCTCTGCATGGGAGACATGAGGCATTCCCCACCCTGGGACCCACTCTAAACAACATTGCATGTCTGTCACACATGGACACAATGCCAGAAGTCACAGTCACAAAAAAGGGGCACAGTCTAAGCTAGTGGAGTCAGCACCCACCTGCTCCCCTGGTCGACCATACAGCATGGTGTACTGTGGGAGGATCACATCCACCAACGCCAAATTCTCCTCCATGGTGAATAGCTGGGCCCTCTCCACAGACCTGGACATGGTGCCAGAGGAATCACGAGCATCAGCAGTGTTGTGGAATGAAAGGATGTGCAGGCAAGTGCTCTCTCATGGGACCTGGCTGCCTTATATCTGCCTTGCTGGCCTGTTTCATTTACAGGAGTACAGAGTGATTGGTCAGTCACATTAGCATCCTACGTTTCCTCCAATCCCTTTAAACCTACCCCAGTGAGTGGCTTTGCATGGTTCAAAAATTGAGCATGATGTCAGGTCAACAACCACTTTGCAACAAAGTATATTGTTTCCAACCGACTTCTGCTGGCCACCTGATGCAAAAATGCAAACTTTAAACTCGGTCTCCATGTCAACCAGCATTTAGGCCCTTATACTTGTCCCTCATGTGTCCCCTATGGTATTTCAATATTTACACACAGGTACGGTGCGTTCCACGGCCCTAGGGCACCCCAAATGCAGTGAAACGGACCATACAGGCGTGTGTAGGGTCCCTATCACTATGGGAGAGCTCGCGTATGAGTACGCCATAGTAATACGGACCGTACACATGCGTGTACCGTCCCTATCACTATGGGAGTGCTGGCGTATGCGTACGCCATAGTAATACGGACCGTACAGGCGTGTGTAGGGTCCCTATCACTATGGGAGTGCTGGCGTATGCGTACGCCATAGTAATACGGACCCTATACACGCGTGTACGGTCCGTATTACTATGGCGTGCGCATACACCAGCACTCCCATAGTGATAGGGACCCTACACATGCCTGTACGGTCCGTATTACTATGGCGTACGCATACGCCAGCACTTCCATAGTGATAGGGACCGTACACACGCTCTCAGTGCGTATGTACGGTGCGTTTCACACCTGACAGTGGTGACAGGCGGCACACAGACAGGAATAGAGCTGTCATACTTGGCCAAGGCTGGACATCAAGGCATTGTCTGTGCAGTACTACATGTGTCGGGCACAGGTGTGTCAGGCTGTGATGTGGCACATTACTCCTGAGGTGTGAAGCAAATAAATGTATCATGAGCTGTGTACACATGTCATGTGTGATGGTGCACTATGTGCCACACATCCCCTTCACTCCTTTGACATGTGTGCATGTAGTACAGACTTGTTGAGCCATGCGTCACTGGTATGGCACAGTCACCGACACCCGCATCTGTCCCCTGATGCCAGGTACACGGAATGTTACACCTGAGATGTGAATGCCCGCGTTGCACGCTGTAACTATGTCATGTGTGTGTCATGTGTTCCCATAGGTTTGCTGTAGGTGTTTGGTCAAATGCATCTGCAGTTGCTGCAACCAACATGTGTCTGTGTGTAGATGGGCATGGCACACTGTTACGCACACCAGCCCACATGTGTAATCCGACGTAAGGTGTGTATGTATGCATCAACACGGAGTTTCAAAACAAGGACATATCTGCATACTCTCAATGTATGTGTGATCAGTCTTGACATGTACTCCTTCATGGCAAGGTGTGTGGTCTGTCCTTTTTATATGACATGTGACCTGTGCCTCTAGTGTTCCGCAACCTGTCTGTATGATTAACATACTTATTCTGCACATATGCGGATGTCTGGCACTCCTGTGATGCGTCTGCCTGTTCACTCACACTGGCCCACCGCTAGTTTCATGCCATGTCATGTTGAGCTTGAGAATCCACGTTTGTGGCTGGCTCTTGGTAGGAGTGTCACCTGCCTGGCATACGTGTCCAGGGCATATTGCAAAGACCTGACTCTGTATGTAGCATATGTGTATTGCCTGTTGAACATGTGCTCAGTACATTGACATTGGTGGTGCACTGTACTCACTCTTCGTTGTCCCTTCAAATTAACAGCAGGGCTCCGCCTCTCCCTCGACCAATTCCGGACTTGGCTGACCTGAGGGAACATGACTGATACGCCGCTACCGCTTCCCCCAACAGTTGATTGAGGACTTGACGACACGACTGGCACCACACCTCCAACCGCTACACAGGTATCCTACTGCACTGACACCCAAGATGAAGGTGATGGCAGCCCTACATTTCTTTGCCACGGGTACCTTTCAATATACCATTGCTCATGTTGGTGGCATGTTCCAAACCATGTTCAGCCGTGTTCTGCATGATTTTTTAGAGGCCATGTTGGATCACCTGGATGAGTTCATTAAATTCCCAACTCCTGAGCAGTTGACAGGTGTCAAGCGTGAGTTCTATGCCCTGGGAGGGATGCCCCATGTCATTGGGTCCATAGATGGAACACATGTGGCTTTGGTACCACCACAGGCACAGGAGGTAGCGTATAGGAACCGCAAGCATTACCACTCCATTAATGCCCTTGTGGTGTTTCTTGCCAACATGGTGATTTCACATGTCTGTGCTCGTTTTCCAGGATCAGCACACGATGCCTACATCATGAGGCGTAGCAGGGTGCCTGAAATGATGCTGCAGCTGCGCAACGAACGAGCATGTATTGTTGGTGGGTATACTCTAGCAGTCCTGTATTTAACGTCATCTTCCTGTCTTACTGCTTCTCCAGACCCACTCTTGTCCATGATGTTTCCATGTAGGGGACGCTGGCTATCCCAACATGCCATGGCTGATCACGCCTCTCCGCAACCCCAGCACGGCTGCCGAGCACCGCTACAACAACGCCCATGGGCGGACCAGGCGAGTGATAGAGAGGACGTTTGGCCTCCTGAAGAGCCGATTCCGTTGCCTCCACAAGACCGGTGGCGCACTCCCATATGCACCGGTGAAGGTCTGCAAGATCTTCCTCGTGTGCTGCATGCTGCACAACATGGCAGTGGAGAAAGATGTGCCACTCATCCTGGATCCGGATGAGCAGGACCATCCACCCGTGGAGGATGAAGGGCTTGGTCACGAGGCAAGTGATGTGGAGGAGGAGGAGGCGGTAGAGGACATCCGGAGTCAGCTCATACGCAACTTCTTTGCTTAGTGGTGAGTTCCAGTGTCTGAGTGTGCACGCATTGGGCCGTGTGTGGCATGTGTTGCAATGTGTGTGTCCATCTGCATGTCTGCCAAGTGAGTCAGAGGTGTGTTTGGATGTGTCACTCGAGTGATGGTGCAATAGAAGAATGTTTTTCCAGAGTCATCATTGTCACCTAGCATGTTGACAACCTTATACGTGTCGAGTACATGCACATGCATGCGGATGTGCATCTTTTGGCTGACTTCTGGTGTGTCTCTCATCCACAGGTACTTGCGCATGCTGTCTGCTGGTGGCATTGTTGTGCTCCTGCTATTCCTCATGAACACAGCAACATGTGCTGAATCAGCGTTACAGGCACGGACAAGTTTGAAAATCTCCTTAGGGTAAGGGATGCAGCACGGCTTTTTGGGAGTGGTATTATTTGTGAATGTGTGTGCACTGCTCCTGTTCATGTTTGGATACTGTGCATACATGTAGAATCACCATGGGGCACATGACATGGAGCTGAATTCACCTGAATTGATGGTCAGACTTGGTGACAGTCATCTGTAATGGGATTTTGGATTGTGATGAAGCCATCAATGTGTGTAAGACTGCCCTCGGAAACATACGGGTTGCACCGGGTTGACATGGTGTGTGAATTCCCCATTAGAGGCTCAATGGTGTATAGCAGCCTCTCCGTGAGCAGCAGGAGGTGTTTAGCTGTAACCCGTCACTTGTGTGCCAGTTCTATGGATTTCCAGCATCTGTGGTGCAAAGGGGGGTGCCAGTGCCGGTCCCACATGTTCATCCACATGACCTGTGTATGTGTTGACAGAGTTGCATTAGCATTCCGACACACATGACTAATAAAGGTGTCCCTCTGCCTCCAAGGTGCCTCATCTCTGTCAATGGTGGTCTGTTGCCACTGTGCATGCGGCATGTCTGGCATAGTTATCAGAGATAGTGCATATGAGTCTATGTGTAGAGTAGCAAGATGCAAGCTGTTTGTCAGGGATTAGAATCTGTATTGTGCATGATGTCGATGGCTGTGTAGGTATTGTGGCATGTCAGTCTCCACGACTGCCACTGTGCTGCATGTGCATCCATTGTGTGTGTGTGCCATGTTGAACCAGACATTCCTTCCTTGACATACACCTTTTGCATAGTTCCTTCCTGAGATCCTTGTCTTTGTGTGCAACTTGTGGCATTGTTTTTTTGACATGGCGCATGCTGCTGCAGGCCCTGCAGCAAGGGCACCCAGTGTCCACTCAAACGAGCTGGTGTTCATCATGGATTGCTTGCTGACATGTGCTATGCTGATCAGCAGCATCTGTGCCTCATGCTGCAGCACACTCTGCATTATGCACAAGATCCCCAGTTCCATCCACCTCAAGGCAAGAGAGACCATCCCCCAGGTCAATTACGACATCCGTGTCTAATCCTACCCTACACTCTACGGACATGTGCGTTACAACTCCCATGATACTTGTCCACATCCAGGGTGCATCTGCACAGCTCTGCTTCTACATCCGGCGACCAGGCCACATCAACGTCCAACAGAGATGGGGGGAATGGATCACTGCCAGCTGCAGGATGACCTTCTCAATCCACGCACACACTCAGGATGCAGCCCACAACCACAACACAACCTTGTGGCACTGTGATCCAACACCCCATTGTGCCATCTCCATGCATCCAACCTTGGCCGGCCCACCATCCTCCACATCCACCTGACTCAAGCATGCAGGACATGGTTCTGCCACGTGTCTACACATACCTGGGAGTAGCACCCCAGGACACTCCACATGATCCCTGACCTCTGCGCATGACTGTTGCTCTTCTAAATAGGTCTGTAGGCACAGTTGTGCGGGCACCCCCTCAGCTGGTTGGGCCCATCACGGGTGAGAATGGTGCTCCATGTCTGTATTGGATGATACATTGTGACCCATGTGTGTCCTGTGCCAGACTCAGACCCCAGGGTATGGATGGTTGGAGTTACTTCTGAAATCAGGCATGGTTTGACTTTACAACACACACATGTGGTGGAATAATGCAAAATGACGGCATCATCTCGTGATTGTGATGATTTTTATTTGTGGTGGGGTACGTGTTTGGGGGGATGACAAGAGGTGCTTTGCGGGAGTGTAGAATCCAAAGTTCACAGGGGGAGTTGGTATCCTTGCCTTTGGAAGTCATCAGAGTCTATGCCACAGTCTTTGTCAACATTGGTCAGACAGTGACCAGCAAGTCCATGTGCCAGAGAATGTCATGTGATGATGTGCTGCTGTTGGGCCAGAGGGCCAGGTGCCAGGCCAGGTGACCTGGGAGATGGTGATGTTCCGCTGACTCTCACGGTCTTTTGCGTGGACGACCCACCTTCCTGCGGGGACACTCAGAAGCAGGCCGTGACGATGCTTGTGATGCTCCATCGGATGAATCCTCCTCCTCCTGATCCCTCCCTGTGGGTGGTGATGTTCTTCGCCTGGTGGCACAGGGAGGGTTGCCCATGTTTTCGGCAATCCAACGGAGTACACAGGTCATGTCCGTTTGCACCACCACGAGCTCAGCCTGTCTTGCCTCCATCCGTCCTTGGTGTCGCTGTTGACAGGCATGTTGCTCGGCCTGCAGGGTCTTCATCTCCTCGAGGGTCCCCTTGATGTCTGTGAGGGTGGACGCAATCTGGACCATGCCCCTGGTGTCACGCCGGTATTTGTCCAGGATGTTGCTGACGTGTGACATTACCGGTTCCTGAGCCAACTGGTCAGGTTCGCGCCTCCGCCGTCCTCCACTCCCACCACCCCTGCCCACTTGCGCCTGGCCTGCCGTTGTGGGCACATTGGGTCTCCGGGACCCCTGAGGGATGGTATTTGCGGTGTCGCCTGCCTCCTCCTGGGTGCCCGGAGAACCTTGTCCCTCCTGGACAGACTGGCTGTGTTGTGTGCGGGCAGGGCTCCTGGGTGACTTCTGGGATGTGGCAGGAATGGGGGTGGTGGTTGGCACAGTTGTACCTGACGCAGGTGCTGCAGGTGGTTTGACACCAGAGGGGCCAGGTTGGTCTGGGTCATCCACGGAGTGGTGAGAGTCGTCGCTGCCGGTGGGGTCCTCTTCACGCAGAGCCTGGTCCTGTGAGTCTTCCCCCCCAGTGTTGGGGGGAGATCGACAACTTTGACCTGTGTGTGAGAGAGACAATGTTAATTGTGTTACATGCAACATCCATGTTTCATTCATTTTTGAGTTGCCACAGTTCCTCTGGGTGTTTGGATTTGGCTTGCATTCCTCTCACAGTGCACTTGTGCATGGGTATGTCCCTTGGCCACAGCTTTCAACACTTTACCTATGTGTGACACAATCTTAGTTGATGCATCTTTTTGGAACGCAGTCAGCAGTGTAGTGAGCGGGCGTAGCAAGCCATGCAGAGCCGCCTTACGTGTTGCACTGTACGTGGCCAAATGGTGTTTTTTCCATGCTATTTGAGAATGCAGGTAGGTAACTTAAGCATTTGTGACAGGGTTCTGACAAACACAGTGGGTGGGTATACTGGGTGTAAGGTTAGGTTTGTGCCTGCAGCACGGATGTACTCGTGCACAGATTGACACATGGACCAGTGTATATCAAAGGTTAAAGGGGGGGTTCACGCACTGCCAAACCTTGTCTACATGCACACAGTCCACCTGCTGACAAGCAGACATGGCCACACCACCCAAGGGTGATTTGGTCTCCCTCTGTCTCCCTTTCTCCCTCCCTCTGTCAGCCTCCTCCCTCTGTCCGTCTCCCTCTGTTAACCTCCTCCCTCTGTCCGTCTCCCTCTGTCTCCCTTTCTCCCTCCCTCTGTCAGCCTCCTCCCTCTGTCCGTCTCCCTCTGTCTCCCTTTCTCCCTCCCTCTGTCACCCTCCTCCCTCTGTCCGTCTCCCTCTGTCTCCCTTTCTCCCTCCCTCTGTCAGCCTCCTCCCTCTGTCCGTCTCCCTCTGTCTCCCTTTCTCCCTCCCTCTGTCAGCCTCCTCCCTCTGTCCGTCTCCCTCTGTCTCCCTTTCTCCCTCCCTCTGTCAGCCTCCTTCCTCTGTCCGTCTCCCTCTGTCTCCCTTTCTCCCTCCCTCTGTCAGCCTCCTCCCTCCCTCTGTCCGTCTCCCTCTGTCTCCCTTTCTCCCTCCCTCTGTCAGCCTCCTCCCTCTGTCCATCTCCCTCTGTCTCCCTTTCTCCCTCCCTCTGTCAGCCTCCTCCCTCTGTCCGTCTCCCTCTGTCTCCCTTTCTCCCTCCCTCTGTCAGCCTCCTCCCTCTGTCCGTCTCCCTCTGTCTCCCTTTCTCCCTCCCTCTGTCAGCCTCCTCCCTCTGCCCGTCCTCTCTGTCTCCCTTTCTCCCTCCCTCTGTCAGCCTCCTCCCTCTGTCCGTCTCCCTCTGTCTCCCTTTCTCCCTCCCTCTGTCACCCTCCTCCCTCTGTCCGTCTCCCTCTGTCTCCCTTTCTCCCTCCCTCTGTCACCCTCCTCCCTCTGTCCGTCTCCCTCTGTCTCCCTTTCTCCCTCCCTCTGTCAGCCTCCTCCCTCTGTCTGTCTCCCTCTGTCTCCCTTTCTCCCTCCCTCTGTCAGCCTCCTCCCTCTGTCCGTCTCCCTCTGTCTCCCTTTCTCCCTCCCTCTGTCACCCTCCTCCCTCTGTCCGTCTCCCTCTGTCTTCCTTTCTCCCTCCCTCTGTCACCCTCCTCCCTCCCTCTGTCTGTCTCCCTGTGTCCACCTCTGTCTCCCTCCTTCTCTCTCCCCCTCTCCCTCCCTCTGTGTGTCACCCTCTGTCACCTCAGCCCAGCTTCCTGGGCACACACAGTTTGCAGGTCTTTCAAAGGCCATTGGCTTGTTCATGTGGGTTTGTTTCTTATCTCCGGGCACCCATTGGGCGGAGTGTCTGAGTCTGCGCTGCTGCTGTGGCGGTGTGTGCTGACACTCTTTCAGAGTGATGCGTCTTCATTAGCTGCTGTTATGTGCAAATTGTGCCTGCTGAGGGAATTGTTGTGTGCTTCAGAGTTGCTCTATGTTAGTTTTGAGGCCCACCCTCCCGGCATCGGGGACATCCTGTCTTGTGTTGGTGTTTTGTGTGGCCTGTGACTTGGCATGGCCTTGCTTGGGGCATGGGGCATGGAGGCGCTAGTGGCATGTGTGTGTTTTTGGAGTGTGGTTGTGTCCGGTGCTGGCTTTGGGGGAGTTGCGTGCATGATTGGTATTTTGGTTGTGTATGGCGTTCCCCTCATGTGAGGTGAACATGTGCTCAGTACATTGACATTGGTGGTGTACTGTACTCACTCTTCGTTGTCCCTTCAAATTAACAGCAGGGCTCCGCCTCTCCCTCGACCAATTCCGGACTTGGCTGACCTGAGGGAACATGACTGATACGCCGCTACCGCTTCCCCCAAATGTTGATTGAGGACTTGACGACACGGCTGGCACCACACCTCCAACCGCTACACAGGTATCCTACTGCACTGACACCCAAGATGAAGGTGATGGCAGCCCTACATTTATTTGCCACGGGTACCTTTCAATATACCATTGCTCATGTTGGTGGCATGTCCCAAACCATGTTCAGCCGTGTTCTGCATTATTTTTTAGAGGCCATGTTGGATCACCTGGATGAGTTCATTAAATTCCCAACTCCTGAGCAGTTGACAGGTGTCAAGCGTGAGTTCTATGCCCTGGGAGGGATGCCCCATGTCATTGGGTCCATAGATGGAACACATGTGGCTTTGGTACCACCACAGGCACAGGAGGTAGCGTATAGGAACCGCAAGCATTACCACTCCATTAATGCCCTTGTGGTGTGTCTTGCCAACATGGTGATTTCACATGTCTGTGCTCGTTTTCCAGGATCAGCACACGATGCCTACATCATGAGGCGTAGCAGGGTGCCTGAAATGATGCTGCAGCTGCGCAACGAACGAGCATGTATTGTTGGTGGGTATACTCTAGCAGTCCTGTATTTAACGTCATCTTCCTGTCTTACTGCTTCTCCTGACCCACTCTTGTCCATGATGTTTCCATGTAGGGGACGCTGGCTATCCCAACATGCCATGGCTGATCACGCCTCTCCGCAACCCCAGCACGGCTGCCGAGCACCGCTACAACAACGCCCATGGGCGGACCAGGCGAGTGATAGAGAGGACGTTTGGCCTCCTGAAGAGCCGATTCCGTTGCCTCCACAAGACCGGTGGCGCACTCCCATATGCACCGGTGAAGGTCTGCAAGATCTTCCTCGTGTGCTGCATGCTGCACAACATGGCAGTGGAGAAAGATGTGCCACTCATCCTGGATCCAGATGAGCAGGACCATCCACCCGTGGAGGATGAAGGGCTTGGTCACGAGGCAAGTGATGTGGAGGAGGAGGAGGCGGTAGAGGACATCCGGAGTCGGCTCATACGCAACTTCTTTGCTTAGTGGTGAGTTCCAGTGTCTGAGTGTGCACGCATTGGGCCGTGTGTGGCATGTGTTGCAATGTGTGTGTCCATCTGCATGTCTGCCAAGTGAGTCAGAGGTGTGTTTGGATGTGTCACTCGAGTGATGGTGCAATAGAAGAATGTTTTTCCAGAGTCATCATTGTCACCTAGCATGTTGACAACCTTATACGTGTCGAGTACATGCACATGCATGCGGATGTGCTTCTTTTGGCTGACTTCTGGTGTGTCTTTCATCCACAGGTACTTGCGCATGCTGTCTGCTGGTGGCATTGTTGTGCTCCTGCTATTCCTCATGAACACAGCAACATGTGCTGAATCAGCGTTACAGGCACGGACAAGTTTGAAAATCTCCTTAGGGTAAGGGATGCAGCACGGCTTTTTGGGAGTGGTATTATTTGTGAATGTGTGTGCACTGCTCCTGTTCATGTTTGGATACTTTGCATACATGTAGAATCACCATGGGGCACATGACATGGAGCTGAATTCACCTGAATTGATGGTCATACTTGGTGACAGTCATCTGTAATGGGATTTTGGATTGTGATGAAGCCATCAATGTGTGTAAGACTGCCCTCGGAAACATACGGGTTGCACCGGGTTGACATGGTGTGTGAATTCCCCATTAGAGGCTCAATGGTGTATAGCAGCCTCTCCGTGAGCAGCAGGAGGTATTTAGCTGTAACCCGTCACTTGTGTGCCAGTTCTATGGATTTCCAGCATCTGTGGTGCAAAGGGGGGTGCCAGTGTCGGTCCCACATGTTCATCCACATGACCTGTGTATGTGTTGACAGAGTTGCATTAGCATTCCGACACACATGACTAATAAAGGTGTCCCTCTGCCTCCAAGGTGCCTCATCTCTGTCAATGGTGGTCTGTTGCCACTGTGCATGCGGCATGTCTGGCATAGTTATCAGAGATAGTGCATATGAGTCTATGTGTAGAGTAGCAAGATGCAAGCTGTTTGTCAGGGATTAGAATCTGTATTGTGCATGATGTACATGGCTGTGTAGGTATTGTGGCATGTCAGTCTCCACGACGGCCACTGTGCTGCATGTGCATCCATTGTGTGTGTGTGCCATGTTGAACCAGACATTCCTTCCTTGACATACACCTTTTGCATAGTTCCTTCCTGAGATCCTTGTCTTTGTGTGCAACTTGTGGCATTGTTTTCTTGACATGGCGCATGCTGCTGCAGGCCCTGCAGCAAGGGCACCCAGTGTCCACGCAAACGAGCTGGTGTTCGTCATGGATTGCTTGCTGACATGTGCTATGCTGATCAGCAGCATCTGTGCCTCATGCTGCAGCACACTCTGCATTATGCACAAGATCCCCAGTTCCATCCACCTCAAGGCAAGAGAGACCATCCCCCAGGTCAACTACGACATCCGTGTCTAATCCTACCCTGCACTCTACGGACATGTGCGTTACAACTCCCATGATACTTGTCCACATCCAGGGTGCATCTGCACAGCTCTGCTTCTACATCCGGCGACCAGGCCACATCAACGTCCAACAGAGATGGGGGGAATGGATCACTGCCACCTGCAGGATGACCTTCTCAATCCACGCACACACTCAGGATGCAGCCCACAACCACAACACAACCTTGTGGCACTGTGATCCAACACCCCATTGTGCCATCTCCATGCATCCAACCTTGGCCGGCCCACCATTCTCCACATCCACCTGACTCAAGCATGCAGGACATGGTTCTGCCACGTGTCTACACATACCTGGGAGTAGCACCCCAGGACACTCCACATGATCCCTGACCTCTGCGCATGACTGTTGCTCTTCTAAATAGGTCTGTAGGCACAGTTGTGCGGGCACCCCCTCAGCTGGTTGGGCCCATCACGGGTGAGTATGGTGCTCCATGTCTGTATTGGATGATACATTGTGACCCATGTGTGTCCTGTGCCAGACTCAGACCCCAGGGTATGGATGGTTGGAGTTACTTCTGAAATCAGGCATGGTTTGACTTTACAACACACACATGTAGTGGAATAATGCAAAATGACGGCATCATCTCGTGATTGTGATGATTTTTATTTGTGGTGGGGTACGTGTTTGGGGGGATGACAAGAGGTGCTTTGCGGGAGTGTAGATTCCAAAGTTCACAGGGGGAGTTGGTATCCTTGCCATTGGAAGTCATCAGAGTCTATGCCACAGTCTTTGTCAACATTGGTCAGACAGTGACCAGCAAGTCCATGTGCCAGAGAATGTCATGTGATGATGTGCTGCTGGTGGGCCAGAGGGCCAGGTGCCAGGCCAGGTGACCTGTGAGATGGTGATGTTCCGCTGACTCTCACGGTCTTTTGCGTGGACGACCCACCTTCCTGCGGGGACCCTCAGAAGCAGGCCGTGACGATGCTTGTGATGCTCCGTCGGATGAATCCTCCTCCTCCTGATCCCTCCCTGTGGGTGGTGATGTTCTTCGCCTGGTGGCACAGGGAGGGTTGCCCATGTTTTCGGCAATCCAACGGAGTACACAGGTCATGTCCGTTTGCACCACCACGAGCTCAGCCTGTCTTGCCTCCATCCGTCCTTGGTGTCGCTGTTGACAGGCATGTTGCTCGGCCTGCAGGGTCTTCATCTCCTCGAGGGTCCCCTTGATGTCTGTGAGGGTGGACGCAATCTGGACCATGCCCCTGGTGTCACGCCGGTATTTGTCCAGGATGTTGCTGACGTGTGACATTACCGGTTCCTGAGCCAACTGGTCAGGTTCGCGCCTCCGCCGTCCTCCACTCCCACCACCCCTGCCCACTTGCGCCTGGCCTGCCGTTGTGGGCACATCGGGTCTCCGGGACCCCTGAGGGATGGCATTTGCGGTGTCGCCTGCCTCCTCCTGGGTGCCCGGAGAACCTTGTCCCTCCTGGACAGACTGGCTGTGTTGTGTGCGGGCAGGGCTCCTGGGTGTCTTCTGGGATGTGGCAGGAATGGGGGTGGTGGTTGGCACAGTTGTACCTGACGCAGGTGCTGCAGGTGGTTGGACACCAGAGGGGCCAGATTGGTCTGGGTCATCCACGGAGTGGTGAGAGTCGTCGCTGCCGGTGGGGTCCTCTTCACGCAGAGCCTGGTCCTGTGAGTCTTCCCCCCCAGTGTTGGGGGGAGATCGACAACGTTGACCTGTGTGTGAGAGAGACAATGTTATTTGTGTTACATGCGACATCCATGTTTCATTCATTTTTGAGTTGGCACAGTTCCTCTGGGTGTTTGGATTTGGCTTGCATTCCTCTCACAGTGCACTTGTGCATGGGTATGTCCCTTGGCCACAGCTTTCAACACTTTGTGACACAATCTTAGTTGATGCATCTTTTTGGAACGCAGTCAGCAGTGTAGTGAGCGGGCGTAGCAAGCCATGCAGAGCCGCCTTACGTGTTGCACTGTACGTGGCCAAATGGTGTTTTTTCCATGCTATTTGAGAATGCAGGTAGGTAACTTAAGCATTTGTGACAGGGTTCTGACAAACACAGTGGGTGGGTATACTGGGTGTAAGGTTAGGTTTGTGCCTGCAGCACGGATGTACTCGTGCACAGATTGACACATGGCCCAGTGTTAATCAAAGGTTAAAGGGGGCGTTCACGCACTGCTAAACCTTGTCTACATGCACACAGTCCACCTGCTGACAAGCGGACATGGCCACACCACCCAAGGGTGATTTGGTCTCCCTCTGTCTCCCTTTCTCCCTTCCTCTGTCAGCCTCCTCCCTCTGTCCGTCTCCCTCTGTCAACCTCCTCCCTCTGTCCGTCTCCCTCTGTCTCCCTTTCTCCCTCCCTCTGTCAGCCTCCTCCCTCTGTCCGTCTCCCTCTGTCTCCCTTTCTCCCTCCCTCTGTCACCCTCCTCCCTCTGTCCGTCTCCCTCTGTCTCCCTTTCTCCCTCCCTCTCTCAGCCTCCTCCCTCTGTCCGTCTCCCACTGTCTCCCTTTCTCCCTCCGTCTGTCAGCCTCCTCCCTCTGTCCGTCTCCCTCTGTCTCCCTTTCTCCCTCCCTCTGTCAGCCTCCTCCCTCTGTCCGTCTCCCTCTGTCTCCCTTTCTCCCTCCCTCTGTCAGCCTCCTCCCTCTGTCCGTCTCCCTCTGTCTCCCTTTCTCCCTCCCTCTGTCAGCCTCCTCCCTCTGCCAGTCTCCCTCTGTCTCCCTTTCTCCCTCCCTCTGTCAGCCTCCTCCCTCTGTCCGTCTCCCTCTGTCTCCCTTTCTCCCTCCCTCTGTCAACCTCCTCCCTCTGTCCGTCTCCCTCTGTCTCCCTTTCTCCCTCCCTCTGTCACCCTCCTCCCTCTGTCCGTCTCCCTCTGTCTCCCTCTCTCCCTCCCTCTGTCAGCCTCCTCCCTCTGTCCGTCTCCCTCTGTCTCCCTTTCTCCCTCCCTCTGTCAGCCTCCTCCCTCTGTCCGTCTCCCTCTGTCTCCCTTTCTCCCTCCCTCTGTCACCCTGCTCCCTCTGTCCGTCTCCCTCTGTCTTCCTTTCTCCCTCCCTCTGTCACCCTCCTCCCTCCCTCTGTCTGTCTCCCTGTGTCCACCTCTGTCTCCCTCCCTCTCTCTCCCCCTCTCCCTCCCTCTGTGTGTCACCCTCTGTCACCTCAGCCCAGCTTCCTGGGCACACACAGTTTGCAGGTCTTTCAAAGGCCATTGGCTTGTTCATGTGGGTTTGTTTCTTATCTCCGGGCACCCATTGGGCGGAGTGTCTGAGTCTGCGCTGCTGCTGTGGCGGTGTGTGCTGACACTCTTTCAGAGTGATGCGTCTTCATTAGCTGCTGTTATGTGCAAATTGTGCCTTCATACCCATGTCATCCTGCAACGCGGCCACCATTTGCATGCAACACAGTACTGTGTGGGGACACACTGTTGGAATGGCTGTGCCCTAGGCCATATGGGCTGAGGGAATTGTTGTGTGCTTCAGAGTTGCTCTATGTTAGTTTTGAGGCCCACCCTCCCGGCATCGGGGACATCCTGTCTTGTGTTGGTGTTTTGTGTGGCCTGTGACTTGGCATGGCCTTGCTTGGGGCATGGGGCATGGAGGCGCTAGTGGCATGTGTGTGTTTTTGGAGTGTGGTTGTGTCCGGTGCTGGCTTTGGGGGGGTTGCGTGCATGATTGGTATTTTGGTTGTGTATGGCGTTCCCCCCATGTGAGGTGAGTTGTTTGTGTACTCACCAGGCTCTCGGACTCCTTCTACTCCGTCTCCTCCCACCGGCGGCAGCGTGGCCATCACCTTCTCCTCCCAGGGATGGTAGTGTACCGGTCTGCGGGGCGGCCCTCCTCCAGCGATGTTCCCCTGGTTGTGATCGTCCGTCATTTTGCGGCGGACCGTCCTCCGCAGATCGTACCACCTGGCTTGACACTCATGCCTGGTCCTTCTGGTGGCCCCAACAGCATTCACAGAATTGACAATCCTCTGCCACATGGCTGATTTTTCGGATATGCTGGTCCGTCTGACCAATGTTCCAAAGAGCTGTGGCTCGACTCTGACGATTTCGTCGACAAGGACCTCCAGCTCCTCCTTTGTGAACTTTGGATTATTGTTAGTGGGCATGGTGTGGGGTGTGGGTGTGGATGGTTGTGGGGGTGTTGGTGTGGATGGTTGTGGGTGTGTGAGTGTGGTTGTGAAGGTGTGTGTGTGTGAATGTGATGAGGGGGTGTTTGTGATGTTGGTTGTGTGAAGGAGTGCAAGTGTAAGGTGTACTGATGTATGTAGTATGGTGCAGTGCGTTGTCTCTGTGGTCTGGCAGTAGTGGATCTGTTGCAAAGGATCATGGTTTGTGTGTGTTGGGCCTTTTTATTGGTCCATTTGTGGGTGTGGCTGTGTTTGAACTTTGGGTGGGTGTGTTATAAGGAGTGGTTGTGTTTTGGGCCTCTGTTTAGCTGTTTGGCAGTTGCAGGTCAGTGTATAGGATGTATTTGTGCTTGTTGGACATGTTTTGTGGTGTTGTGTGAATCGAATTGACTCTCCTTGTGTTGTTTTGGTTTGTCCTGGTTCAGTACGAGTGTTTTTGGTGTCTGTACGGTGCGTACATGGGCCATGTTGTTGTACAGTGCTGTCCTTTGCTATGGCTTAGTACGACTCGTACATGCGCGATGTTGGGTGAGGATGCTGGTGTAGGGGCCTGGGGTAGGGTGCGTACAGACACGGGCAGGGTGTTGGTCCGCACTGTCCATCGGTGGTGGTGTTTCGCACCGTACATACAGGGGGGTTGGGTGTACGCTCCGTACATACACGGGTGGGGGTACGCTCCATACATACACGGGTGGGGAGTTGGTATGCTCCATGCATACACGGGTGGGGGTACGCTCCGTACATACATGGGTGGGGGTACGCTCCGTACATACACTGGTGGGGTGTGGGTACGCTCCAATCATACACGGGTGTGGGTACGCTCCGTCCATACATGGGTGGGGGTACGCTCCATTCATACACGGGTGGGGGTACGCTCCGTACATACACGGGTGGGGGTACGCTCCGTACATACACTGGTGGGGTGTTGGTACGCTCCGTACATACACGGGTGGGGGTACGCTCCGTACATACACGGTTGGGTTGTTGGTACGCTCCATTCATACACGGGTGGGGGTACGCTCCGTACATACACTGGTGGGGTGTTGGTACGCTCCATACATACACGGGTGGGGGTACGCTCCGTACATACACTGGTGGGGTGTGGGTATGCTCCAATCATACACGGGTGTGGGTACGCTCCGTCCATACACAGGTGGGGGTACGCTCCATTCATACACGGGTGGGGTACGCTCCGTACATACACGGGTGGGGGTACGCTCCATTCATACATGGGTGGGGGTACGCTCCGTACATACACTGGCGGTACGCTCCATACATGCACAGGTGGGGGTACGCTCCGTACATACACTGGTGGGGGTTCGGCGCGTACATCCGCGGCCGGGGGGGCGTTTGGCGCGTACATGCGGGGGCTGGGGGGGTGTTCGGCGCATACATACGAGGGCTGGGGGGGTGTTCTGCGCGTACATACGGGGTCTGGGGTGGGGTGTTCGGCGCGTATGCGGGCACATGTCTCCATGGTTGCTATAGGAGTTCGGTCCGTACGGTGTTTTTTCCATACGGTTGTGAAATCGGAAGGACGGGACGGATCGTACTTGCGCGGTCGGACTTCATTTTTCCGATTCGTACGGTAAATCGTCCGGGGATGTGTCGGACACATTTTCCGACCCGAGGACGTGTGGGGAAATTTTCCCAATGCGATTCGTATGGACTTTTTCCCATACGAATCGTACTTGGCAGTTTGTACGCTACTTGTACGACTCGTACGGTAAAAAATCCGGATACGATTCGTACGGGGAAAATTTTTCCAGGATCGGAATCGGCCCCTTTATGTTATTGGTATATGTATATATATTTATGTGTTACATTTTTATATATTTTCAAAATTATAAAATACATTTAAATGAATTGTTTTACAGTAAATATATATAATAATTATCATATAAGTGTGTTTAACTTTTTTAGGTTAAGTTAATTTGTTATTTTTGTTGAAATGTATATTAAATCTATTTTTTTAATTAAGTTTATTATTTAATATTGATTAATTTATTATATATATATATATATATATATATATATATATATATATATATATATATATATAAAATGATATGTCTTACATCTATATCTATGTCATCGATATTTTTGTTCTTGCCTTTATAAATATAGGATGTAGATATTTTTGACATCTATATTTATGACTCAATATTGTGGTATGGGGATGTTTTGGGTGTCGATGTTTTGTCAGTCAACCATATGGGAGTGAGAGAATGTTGGGAGTTGTGCTGTCTGGCGTTTTTGCCACACGCACAGAAATTTCCGCATGTAGGGATAATCCCAGTCTGGATCGTCCTCACCATAAAAATATATTCTTCAGCATTTGCCATGTCACGTGGATCAAAGGACCCTTCTCGTTGCATGGACTCATCTATGGGGCGAAACCTTCAGTCCATCCTGCTAAACTATCCACATAAGGCACAGCACTGTAACAACTATTTTCTCCTTCAGCAACTATTTCACTAGGGGTGAGATCAGTGCTGTGTAAAATTGATTGCACACTCATCTGCTGCATTGGTCTATCATGTAATTGTAAAGAAACAAGGAAACCTGTGAGTCAAGAGGGACCAAGGGTATGCAATGTATTATTAGAGGGAGCAGTCCCTCCAAACAGCTTAAGGGCAATGGTTCACAGAACAGCAATGAGGCCTGTGTCGAAATTCTCTAAATGGAAGGACAATATATTTATTAAACGCACAATCAAAAGACACAAAGCAAAATGTATAAAAATTCCGTGGGCACTTCACAAACTTGCTGGACTATGGAATGATCCTGCCACTACGCGTCTTAAGCACCTCACTCTTAGCATCAGACCCCAGATGCAGGGTACCTTATCTGCAACTGATCCCTGGCCTGCTGTCTTCCATCCTTCTAAATACTACCCCACAGTGAGCATTATCAGGCCCCAATGGCTGGGCACTGACCATTTCACTTGCTCTGGATTCCTCCCTAGGGACGTGCCCCTTGATTATCCACAGGCTGCTTCTCAGGCATATACTTGTGATCCCTGAGGATGATCCCCCAATTTTAGCTGGGATCGAAATGTTGTAGACTTGCACAAATTGACTCCAAACTGGCTCATTTGGATTTATGTGGAGCACAAGATATTTTTTGTAATATGCATTTACTGATTAAGTCACTATGGGGCCAATTAGGATGCCGGGCGGTGCAGAAAAATGCATTTTACCGTCCGCGAGCAGCAGACCCCACGCCCGCCATATTAGTATGGCCAAACATATCCCATTTCCCGACCTCCGTGGTGTGACGTGAACCGCCATCAAAGTGCACCCGCAACTGCGGCGGTGTGAGCCAATGGAGACTCACCGCCATGCGCAGTGATGTCCGCCCTGCTCCACAAATTAGGATGCCTCAAAGAAGCAGTTGCACCGCAGTGGAGAAACCGCCCAACCAGAGACGACAGAAGCTCGACAGCGGAGGGCAAAACCAGAGTCCCAGTCCATACCACCCGGACACGACCGCAATGGATCCAGCTCTTCACGTTTTTCCGGTGCTGTACCTGATACATCACCAGCAACTCATGGACTGCTGTGGACGCCGCCGCAGGTACGCAATAACACAACCACAACACACAACTCATGGGCTGATACAGGGTCCAAATCCACATCAGACACCCTGATGGGGACAGGAACACATCCACAAGTTCAACCACACATGACCCACCTGCCACCAAGTCATCCCTCCACATCCAGGACACACATTTTCCGCGATCATGCAGCAATGTCTCGGTCACGTCACCACAGCGGTGAAGACAATGGAATACATGCGCACAATGCAGAAGGCATGGCCAGCGCCAGGCATGGGCAATGCACAAAGAGCACAGGGGCCACACCTCCACACACTAGCACCCCCCCTAAAGGCACATGCCATGTGCCCCTCCTGTGCACCCCCATGCACAACAACAAGAAATCCACACCCTGCACATCCCACCAAACAACCAGGGAGACAGCCACAGCAGGAGTGGCTGCAGAGAAACACACAGCACAGAAGCACAGGGCCAGGGAAACACACACACCACAACACCACCACACTCATAGCCATAAAAATTAGTACAAGCACCAAATGAACACACACATACAAGGAACAAACATCCAACTGGACACACATCCTGACAAGTCACACATACATACCCCATACTGACACACAGACCCATACACACACCACATGCCAACAGCATGGAGCACAACAAATAGGAAAGTCAAAGTGGGGTGCACACAAATGGAAGGCCATGGAGACAACCAACAAGCATGTGTACATCACATGCAAGACAAGGAACATAGAACAACACCCTAAGCCCATCAAAGCACACATGGCTGGCACAGTTAGTGAAGTCAAACCACAGACAGCTCAGTGCAACAACGCAGGGAGACAGCAAGGCAAACCATGTATAGGCACAAGGATGAAATGAAGGCCCTGAAGTCAAACTGTGAACAGCCACACATATATACAACTACTTCCCAGGAGTACGCCAGCAGCACAACACACAGGGCCCATGACTGCCAAACAATAGTAGGAATCCACAATAATACCCCCCTCACACCAGCAGCACACAACACCAGTGTCAAACACAATGAAGAGTGGCAATACTTGCCAGTCAATACACAGACAAACAATCACACACCCTGGGGGTAGCCACAAACATCACACACATACAGGGATGCCAGAACAAATACATGCACAAACAAACCAGACAAACACATAACCCAACAGAAACACACACAGAACCACAACAAGAACAGACATGCCCTGTGCAGGTAAACTGTGGAAAGTCAATGGGAGCACAGACACGACAGGAGTGCACAACCTCATCAATCAGGAACAATGCACAGATGACATACCACAACACAGACAAGAAGTGCACCATCACAGAACAACACAGTCACATCAAACAAACAACAGCTGCACAGGCCAAAATATCACATAGCAAACACAGCAGGACATCAGGGGATGCACACCAGGCAATGACAAGGCAACATACACACACAGTACTGCATGTACAACAAGCAGTGTGTGCACACCAAGCATACCAGCCCCACACAGACATGAGTGACATAACATTAACCCACACAACACCAACCAGAACAGCACAAAGAGAACAACACACCCAGAAAGTGCAGCAGTACCACAGCCAACACACATACATCCAACACAACACCAACAGATGCACAAGTGTGGGACAGAAAAGTGGTAACAACTTGACCAGACGACTGAGCAGCACACACAGTTGAACTGCATATGAGCAACCATGACTGCCAAACAGCACACGAATATGACATATAACCCATTGGGAAAATGCCCTGAGTGGCACAATGCTCCTGGCCAAAGAACTGCACCACAAAGCACAGTATCACAAGTGAAGTGATGGGCAGGCACACACACAATTAAACACAAGGGGACAGCTGACATCAAAGTGAAGTGTACTGCATGTCAGTAAGGGACATGGCAAATAGAGGTAGTGCAGACTCACAATGGGTAGGCATCTGAAGCACAGATAGGGGATGGCATGACACCACACACAACTTGCCATACTGGAGGCAAAAAGGCACCATGTGACAGCAATGCATGAGAAAACACAAACACAATGGCAGTGTGGAGCAGCAGGTCTGCACAGTCTCCACAAACAGTAACAAGACACATGGATGATCAACAAAACAGAACACTGACTTGCCAGTCACACCATCTGCATACTCACAAGTGACAAAAGCAACAAGTAGGAGTCAGCCAGAACTGCAAGGATACACAAACACACTGCACAGTGTACAGCATACAAATCACACATGTGCATACACCACATCCACAGGGCTGAGCAATCAAAACAACAGGCAAACAACTCCTGGGTGACACGTGTGTAGTTGAGAATGCAGGGGCATACACACATCAACACTCCGGACAAAGTCACCCCCTTCACACTGCACACTTCTTGACCACGCAAGAGCACACATTGAAAGTAAGCCATGGGACTAGGATGACTGGCCATCACAAGATGCCCACACACATACACCACTAAGCACACATAAAGGAAGCATACACATACATGATGACCC
The DNA here is from genome assembly GCF_964204655.1 of Triturus cristatus. Lineage (NCBI taxonomy): Eukaryota > Metazoa > Chordata > Amphibia > Caudata > Salamandridae > Triturus > Triturus cristatus. Next base: position 259,014,408 of record NC_140586.1, read on the forward strand.
TGGCCAGCCTGCCTGCAATTCTGTGGATAGAATCCCACTCTGTGCTGGCAGTGCCCCCCAACCTAACATGTGTACAATATAGCCAACATGAACAAACTAAGAAACTGACAACTGCTTTCCATTTAAAATTGACATAATTGCCCCCACAAGTATCAGGGTCAGGAAGAACTGAAGTCCCTGTCACCCCTGTAAAAAATAGAGTAAGTGAGCCAAGATATTAGCTATGTTGAAGTGGCACACAGAGCATGTGGCACATTAAACCATATACATACAGCAAAAGAACTTTATTCAGTAAGGACACTGATAAAACAGACAACACGAGCAACTGTCTTTATTCACATATTGCACAGATAGGCACTATGAGACGAGAAGAGCAAGGCACACAATACAAAGTATGTCCATGAGAAGCTGCACAGACAAGGGCAAAACAGCAAGGCCAGTGGCCAGGTCAAAGTGCAGAGTATGTTCATGAGATGCTGCACAGGCAATGGCAAAACATCAAGGCCAGTGGGCAGGGTAAAGTGCAGAGTATGTCCATGAGAAGCTGCAAAGGCAAGGGCAAAACAGCAAGGCCAGTGGCCAGGGCAAAGTGCAAAGTATGTCCATGAGAAGCTGCACAGGCAAGGGCAAAACAGCAAGTCCAGTGGCCAGGGCAAAGTGCAGAGTATGTCCATGAGAAGCTGCACAGGCAAAGGCAAAACAGCAAGGCCAGTGGCCAGGGCAAAGTGCAGAGTATGTCCATGAGAAGCTGCACAGGCAAGGGCCACACAGCAGTAAATGACAAGGTCAGAGGCCAGGGCAAAGTGCAGAGTATGTCCATGAGAAGCTGCATAGGCAAGGGCAAAGCAGCAAGTCCAGTGACCAGGGCAAAGTGCAGGGTATGTCCATGTGAAGCTGCACAGGCAAGGGCAAAACAGCAAGGCCAGTGGGTAGGGCAAAGTGCAGAGTATGTCCATGAGAAGCTGCACAGGCAAGGGCAAAACAGCAAGGCCTGTGGCCAGGGCAAAGTGCAGAGTATGTCCATGAGAAGCTGCACAAGCAAGGGCAAAATAGCAAGGCCAGTGGGCAGGGCAAAGTGCAGAATATGTCCATGAGAAGCTGCACAGGCAAGGGCAAAACAGCAAGTCCAGTGGCCAGGGCAAAGGGCAGAGTATGTCCATGAGAAGCTGCACAGGCAAAGGCAAAACAGCAAGGCCAGTGGCCAGGGCAAAGTGCAGAGTATGTCCATGAGAAGCTGCACAGGCAAAGGGCACACAGCAGTGAATGAAAAGGCCAGAGGCCAGGGCAAAGTGCAGAGTATGTCCATGAGAAGCTGCACAGGCAAGGGCAAAACAGCAAGACCAGTGAACAGGGCAAAGTGCAGAGTATGTCCATGAGAAGCTCCACAGGCAAGGGCAAAACAGCAAGGCCAGGGCAAAGTGCAGAGTATGTCCATGTGAAGCTGCACAGGCAAGGGCAAAACAGCAAGGCCAGTGGTCAGGGCAAAGTGCAGAGTATGTCCATGAGAAGCTGCACAGGCAAGGGCAAAACAGCAAGTCCAGTGGCCAGGGCAAAGTGCAGAGTATGTCAATGAGACGCTGCACAGGCAAGGGCAAAACAGCAAGGCCAGTGGCCAGTTCAGGGTGCAGAGTTTATCAATGAGAAGCTGCACAGGGAATACTTGAACACAGCAAAGAGCAACAAGGCCAGTGGCAAAAATGAAGTGCTGAGTATGTCCAGGAGAGGCTGCACAGGGAATGCGTGTGACTGTACCTTTCCATGGTCAGCAACACAGTCAGGGGTTAACAATGTGCAGTACAGGCCCACCTGTGTGAGAGACAGGTGTGTGAGGGTGACTACCACCCAGACTTGGCTGTCAGGCAGACTGGGAGCTGGCTGTGTCTCTGGGACTGTCGGGGCACTTGACCGGGGAGAGAGCAGACCTGCTGAGGTCGAGCTATCAGTGGATTGGCAAGCCGGAGGGCTGCTTGGACCAGGTGGTGTAGTGGCATGTGGAGGCGGAGTCATGCAGACGGGAGACACGGTGTGGCTGGGAGATTGTGGAGGGGTGCCTTTCCACTTCTTGGGGATCCTAACTGGCTTACCTGACTTTGGATCAATGGGAAGTGGTGTGGACACAACAGGCACACCCACCACCAACACTGCATCAGGTGCAGATGCTGGCACTCCCTCTGGGAATGTGCTGGATCCAGCGGAACGCTTTGCCTGGCTTCACCTTTGCCCCTCCATTCCCTGTTTGCTAGGTGTTACCCCTTTAGTGCCCTTCTTCCCCTGCTTCACTGGGCTTAGAATGGGAGTCGAGTGGGTGGGTGAATCTGCCTTGGAGCCCTTCCTAGGTGTACCCTTGGCATGCACCACCTTCACGGTGAGCACAGAAACTGTATGCTTCTCTTTGCGAGAGGCTTTATGGACAGGAGAGTCCTTGGCTGGGGATGCCTCTGAGGCATGTGAGCCTGAGATCTGCATCTTTGCATTTTGGCCCCTGGTGTCGCCTGACGGGCTTTTGTCTTTGCACTCTGGGGTGGCTTTGCTCTTCTGTGGGGATGGTGTCTACGCCCCGGACCACTTGGGTTGTTGCTTCTGTGTGCTTCGTGTGCTGTATCGTGACTTTGAGGTATGTGGACCGTGGTCACTATCGTCAGACGTGGCCAATGCCAGGGGGGTGGACAAAGGGACCGGAGCTGGACTGTGAGTATGTGCCTGTTGAAGGGCTGACATCACTGTGGAGGACAAAGCCTAGACAGTCTGGTGCAGCCCACCCACGTCTGAATGTAAGCCCGCCATGAAAGCAACCACCTGTGCCAATTTTTTGTCGTGTTCAATGAAGGCATTGAGGAGAGCAGTCTGGCCTACACACAGCTGGCGCAAAAGGTCCACAGACTCAGCATTGATGGCAGCAGGGGGGACAGGGGCAGGGGCAGCAGTGCCCGGGGTGAATGACACTCTTCCCCATTTACTGAGGCGAACACGGGCAGCACCAGAGGATGTGGCTGAGAGGGTGGGCACTGGTCGCTGTATGGTGGAAGATGATGCCGAGTCCCCGTTCCCTGTGCCCGCCAAGATGGATGCATCCCCGCTGGCATCAGATGATGTGGTACTTTGCGTCTCAGGCTGGGATTCCTCCAGCAGACTCCTGATCCCCTCTGAGGCGCTGGTGACATCTGTGTAACTGGGCTCCTGTGCAGCTGTTGTGCTTGTTTCACCCCCACTGGTGTCCGCCTCCTGTCCCTCTGTGACCAGGAGATGCTGCATGAGAGAGAGAGATGTAGGGTCAGTTCAGTGGCAGCAACAGAACAAACATATGCAAGCAATGCATAACAAAAGATGACAAAATCTACATGTTGCACACCACCCTGTGCAATCACATTGTGCTAACTCACTATATTGACTCAAACAGTGCGTGGAAACTGGAAATTCAGGCATAAGTGAGCCATGTGATGACTACACAGTACAACACCCTGCTAGTAAGTCCATTCAACCAGACACACAATTAGCTCTGAGCACACCTAGGGACATGATGGGGACACACTACTTGTTGCCACTGACAGATCTGGATAGAACAGAAGTGGACAACACAGACACAGACTACAACATGACATTCCAATATGGCCATGAGCCATTGCCACCCAACATGTTGTACTTTGGGGCCCAAAGACTGGTGGACATTGTTGTCAGATGTCTGTGCCTCCCAAATCTGAGTGCATGCAATGGACGCATTGATGAAGGCACACTCAGATCGGGCACACTGCCGTTCCCTCCCATGGGATTCACCAGACTACCCCAATGCAGACGATACCTGAAGACCATGACTCACAATGCAATGGGAATGCACAGTACTCAAATTACCTTTGTAAGTACAGGTAGGGCAAATGCGTAACACCTGCACCCAGCCCAGCAGCCACTTACATGCCACTGCATCACACTACCAACATCACATAGGCCAGCGCTGGCACAGGCTCTGTACACATGCAGCCACTGCCAGCCAAAGACACCCTTCCCAGAATCCTCACCCCTGGCTTGCTGCTGATGCTCCTTCAAACGTGCATCCAGCTCAGGCTGTGTTACCGCCAAGATGCGGCCCATTAGTGGTGTCACGCTGCACCGTGCCAAACGCCCAGTGCGAGGAAGCTGCCCCAAGGTCATCTCCGCCACGTTCTTTGCCAGCCAGCTGATGTCGTCCCACCTCTTGTGGCAGTGGGTGCGCCGTCGGTTTGAGACACCCAGAGCCCGCACCTTGGCCACAATGGCCTTCCACATGGCCTTACGCTGGTGTATCTTGAGCTGCAGGCATGGGATGGGTGACAAGAGGGGGAAATGATCAGTGACACACTGTTATGTACCTACATCTCTCAGTACAGCAGCAAGATACAAACTCATCACAAGTCCAAAGATATGTCTAACAGAGACAAGAATACATCTGACATGGTACATCTGCATGGGAAAAGCTGATGTAAATGCATGCAGGTGAGGGGGAACACAATCCTTGCATGTCACACACATGCAGGATGCCAGCACTGAAAACCCTGTTTAGCCTGCCCACATCTCCAGTCCATTTTTAGTTTGAGCAACACATACATCACATATCAACCAGTGTTTGGGGGTAGACTCACTGTGCTCAAGACTGTGCAGCCCTCAATGTCCCTGCCCTGTGAATAGATAACTGTGTAATGGATATCACATTGAGGGACATGATCTCACAAATCCAAAATCCTCATCACAAGGCCGGTTGTGTGCTATCTACAGTGCTGAGATGGCTCATAGCTGGAGTGCAATGAGTAAAGACTGATGTAAAACTCTGTAAGTGGAGTGATGTGTCCTTGTCTTTTTGGGCGGGGACTGTGCAGGCCAGCTGGGATCACACTGAGATGGACAACAGGGGCACACACAGCCATTCAGCCAAGCAATCACTGTCCTGACTCCTGCATGAACAACTTTCTGTGTCACTGTATGGCTGTTAACACAACACAGGTCACTCAAACATACATGTGCAGGCAGGGAAACCTGTGGTATTGGGTACACACACCTTCCCCCTGGAGACAGAATGTTAGGCAGTGCATGACACAACCACACACTCTCAGGCACATACTGCATCAGTCCTACTACATGTGTGCCCCCCCACCCTCCCCCCCCTGTTGAGGACTTACCATGACATTTGAGGCACCATATAGCCTTGGGTACTGTGTGAGCACCTCGTCCACCAGGACCTCCAGCTCCTCGCTTGTTTGAAGGGACTAGCACTGATCTTCTCTGTCCTTGCCATCGCTGGGGACAGAAGACAACAGCGGCGGAATTGGGTGGTGAGGGGTTTCTGGCAGCAGTCCCAGGAGGCAGTAGCAGGTGAGGGGTCTCTGGCAGCAGTCCCTGGAGGCAGCAGCAGGTGGGTGGTCACTGGAAGCAGTCCATGGAGGCAGTAGCAGGTGAGGGGTCTCTGGCAGCAGTCCCTGGAGGCAGCAGCAGGTGGGTGGTCACTGGCAGCAGTCCCTGGAGGCAGCCGCAGGTGGGTGGTCACTGGCAGCAGTCCCTGGATGCAGCAGCAGGTGAGAGGTCTCTGGCAGCAGTCCCAGGAGGCAGCAGCAGGTGAGGGGTCTCTGGCAGCAGTCCCTGGAGGCAGCAGCAGGTGGGTGGTCACTGGCAGCACTACCTGGAGGCAGCAGCAGGTGGGGGGTCTCTGGCAGCAGTCCCTGGAGGCAGCAGCAGGTGGGTGGTCACTGGCAGCAGTCCATGGAGGCAGTAGCAGGTGAGGGGTCTCTGGCAGCAGTCCCTGGAGGCAGCAGCAGGTGGGTGGTCACTGGCAGCAGTCCCTGGATGCAGCAGCAGGTGAGGGGTCTCTGGCAGCAGTCCCTGGAGGCAGAAGCAGGTAATGGGTAACCCTGGGCGTAGTTCGCGAAGTAGCACTTCGCGAAGCTACGCAATGTGCACTTCGCACTCCGCGAGCTACGCGTAGCACTTCGCGAACTGCGTAGTACCTTGTTCGCACTGTGCCAGATGTCGTTTTCAATGATTGCACAGTGCGGACAAGCAACCGGCACTGTGCAATCATTGAAAATGGCATCTTGCACAGTGCGAGCTGTAGTTTTCTGCTGCTCGAGTAGATTTTTACTCGAGCGGCAGCTTTCTCAACGCGAACTGGTAGTTTCTCATCGCGAGCGGTCGCGAGCATACGCGACCACTCGCAATGAGAAACCTGACCTCCTCGCGTTGGGAATCTCACCTCGAGGTTTATTTTCCATGCTCACGATCGCCAACTTGATGTTGCTGCTCGCGAACAAGGAAAAAGTCTCGCCGGGATGTCATTTTGCTTGCTCACGGTCGCCAACTTGATGTTGAGAACCGCGAGCAAGCAAAAAATGACCGCAGCACTACGCAACACTACGCTACGTGTGTTCGCACTGTGCTACGTGCAATTCGCGTAGTGCGAAGTAGCGCGAACTTCGCAAACTACGCGAGCGTAGCGTAGTGCTTTGCCCAGGCTTAGTAATGGGTATCTGGCAGCAGGCTCTGGGAGCAGTGGAAATGTGAGGATCCCTCCCACACATATATAGCCCCCTGGGGTCATTTCAAAGGTGCTAAGCTGCAGCAATTGGTGGTCCAGGTCTGCCTTTTTTAAATGCATCCAATGACCTCCTCCGCGGTGGCGGACTACGCCTACCGTGAATTTCAAAATTGCATCATGCTACCACAATCAAGGTGCCCATTGGCTGTAAGGGCATGCTCCATGGTGGTATCACACCGCAGGGGTCCGGTGTGCACTACCACGATGGTGCATCTTTCAATTGCATCCAATGACCGGCTCCGCGGTGGCGGACTACGCCTACCGGGATTTTCAAAATTGCATCATGCCACCGCAATCATGGTTCCCATTGGCTGTAAGGGCATGCTCCATGGCGGTGACACACCGCTGGGCCAAGCGGTAGCTACCGTGATTTGTGTGCCATACATCCACATGAGGCTCCGCGATTTGGGTGGCAGAGCATGCCAACCGCTATTTGGGCATGTCTCCATGGCTATCACTACCGCACTTGTGTATATGGAGAGTGCTGGTGACACACCGCTGGGGACAGGCGGTAACTACAGCGATTTGGGTGGTGGAGCATGCCAATCGCCATTTGGGCATGTCTACATGGCTATCACTACCCCACTTGTGTATATGGGGAGTGCTGGTGACACACCGCTGAGGACAGGCGGTAGCTACCGCGATTTGGGTGGTGGAGCATGCCAACCATCATTTGGTCATGTCTCCATGGCTATCACTACTGCACTTGTGTATATGGGGAGTGCTGGTGACACACCGCTGGGGACAGGCGGTAGCTACCGCGATTTGGGTGCCAGAGCATGCCAACCGCCATTTGGGCATGTCTACATGGCTATCACTACTGCACTTGTGTATATGGGGAGTGCTGGTGACACACCGCTGGAGCCAGGGGGTAGCTACCGTGATTTGTATGCCTTACATCCACATGAGGCTCTGCAATTTGGGTGGCGGAGCATGCCAACCGCCATTTGGGCACGTCTCCATTGCTATCACTACCGCACTTGTGTATATAGGGAGTGCTGGTGACACACCGCTGGGGACAGGCGGTAGCTACTGCGATTTGGGTGGCGGGGCATGCCAACCGCCATTTGGCAATATATGAATATGGATCACTACCGCACTTGTGTATATGGGGAGTGCTGGTGACACACCGCTGGGGACAGGTGCTAGCTACCGCGATTTGGGTGGTGGAGCATGCCAACCGCCATTTGGCGATACATGGATATGTATCACTACTGCACCTGTGTATATGGGGAGGGCTGGTGACACACCGCTGGGGACAGGCAGTAGCTATGCGATTTGGGTTGCAGGGCATGCCAACTGCCATTTGGCAATACATGGATATGTATCACTACCGCACTTGTGTATATGGGGAGTGCTGGTGACACGCCACTAGGGACAGGCGGTAGCTACCGTGATTTGGGTGCCATACAATGGCAATGGCCATCTGGGAAACATCAACAGTGTACAGTGGCCACATGGTAAATGGCACATCATTGTGCACACAATGCCAATGTTCCATTTACTCCACTGATGACTACACATGCCATGTTTGTGTATGTGATTTTGTAGATTGGCATGTACTCCCTCACATGTCACTTGTTATATTGATGGTCCTGTACGCAGGACAGTGTTGTTAGGGACTCTACAATGTGTACACATGTCAATGTGTTGAGGTACTGTGAAAATCACAGCAATGTTTGTCTCAATTAATGATGTTCTTTTTTGCACGTCCTCTCATGTCTGATCATGCACACAATCGTAATTTCTGCTCAGACTATGGTCATTATGTGCCAGGTTCAAATGACACATGAAGGTGTGTCAGGTACATCAGCTAGGTATGAGACAGTGGGGTTGATTTGTTACAAATATGCTGGATGCTATAATCCCAGGCGTACCTAAGGTAATTGTGGCTATGTCCCTATGTGCATTCACATTGACCGAGGTGGTGTTTGAGGGACTTGCTTTGTGTAAGTTTGCAAGTGTGTCATTTGTGTAGCTGAAGGTGTCCCTACATGTAGGCTGGTGTGCAACTCAATTTTGATGATAGTCATTGTTGGCGCTGTGTTATCCAGAACGTGAGATGCTGTACCCATCTCATGATGTATTGCATTGACATGTGTCCACTTTCATCTCAACTAGGAGGAGACCAAATCTGCTTCGTCACTTGACAGTGCTGGAAGACATGGAGGATGAAGCGATCATCCGGAAATGCAGTCTGGATAGAGTCACCCTAAAGACCCTTTGTGATATGTTGGAGCCCCACCTGCAGCCTTGCAGAACATATCCAACAGCTTTCACCACAACGTATAAGGTGATGGCGGCCTTGCATTTGTTTGCCACTTGTTCATTCCAGCAGACGGTGGCCAGCGCAGGTGGGAAGTCACAGCCAATGTTCAGCATGGTGCTGCGTGATGTACTGTCCGTCATGATGATCTACAAGAACAGATATATCCATTTCCCCAGGGGGCCTGAATTGGCAGCTGTGAAGGGAGATTTCTATCTCCTCGGACACATCCCCCATGTTGTTGGTGCCTTGATTGCACCCATGTTGAGCTTGTGCCACCACAAATACGTGAGCACATCTACAGGAATCGTAAACATTACCACTCCATAAATGTGCAAGTGGTGTGCCTGGCAGATATGATCATCTCCCACGTGTGTGCCAAATTCCAAGGCTCAGCCCATGACTCATACATCCTGCGGAACAGCATTGTACCCCAGCTGATGGCTAATCTGCTTTCCGAGCATGCATAGATTGTGGATGAGTATGCCTAGTCATATGGCGTGCTGAGTGTGTGACCTGCTGCCCTCTGCCTCTGTGACATAGTAATGTTTATTTGTGTTTGTCACACCTAGGTGACTCTGCATATCCCAACCGACCCTGGTTGCTGAGCCCACTGCAGAATCCCAGGACCCCGGCTGAAGTCCGCTACAATGATGCCCATGGGAGAAAACGTCGTGTGGTGGAGCGTACATTTGGTCTGCTGAAGTCACGTTTCTGCTGCCTGGACAAGACCGGAGGTGCACTGATGTACTCGCCCGGGAAGGTGTGTCAGATTGTAGTGGCATGCTGCATGCTCCACAATCTAGCCATTCGCAAGAAGATTCCCCTGATTCTGGATGATGATGAGGACCGAAGCCCCCCGCCTGCAAACCAACCCGTGTCCAGTGATGAGGACAGTGGAGAGGAGGAAGGTGTTGACCTGCGTCAACAGCTCATCACCCACTACTTCACTTGAAGGTGGGTGACAATGCACAACGTACCCATTGTCTGATGATGTTACAGTTGTTGTGAAGGTGTATGTGAGATTTGTGACAGCAGCCGGTTGCAGACTCAGTGGTGGCTCACAATGTTTCTGGGACAGTTAATTTAGGAACATCTACAGGAGGTATATGTTGAGACTTGTTGCCCATTGTGATGTGTGCATGTGGGATTCTCTTGTTGTGAAGTATTGTGTGAGGTCTGTGATGCTTCACCCAGACTAGTGAATGTTGTTCTGCTGTGTTTTCCTAGGTGCAGGATGGAGCATACACAACAACTTGTGCGTAAGGATTTTTTATTTATAATGGTGACATGTGAGGGGTGAACATTTTCATTGAGGTGATTAGTTAAGCAGTGAGTTGACAGTTGTGGTAAATGAGATAGTTGAGTAGTCACAACATTGATGTGGTGACCCAGTCCAACAGACAGATGCCATTTACAAGGCAGTGTGGGGAAGGACAGCCAATGAAGTCAATGCAGTAGTGAAGGTTGTTGCCATCATGGCTTGCTCCATGACTGGCGTTTGGCAGGTGTTTTGCCTCCTGTTACTCCCAGGGTTTTCTTCGGATGGCCCCTCCGTCGCTTGGCAGGGGGGGGCCCCTGCTGTAGGGCCAGTGGGATCTGAGGACTCACCCCTCTCTGTGGCCGCAGGGGAGGATGGAGAACTGTCATCCTGCAGATCACCAGAAGGGGGTGGAGGTGTTGGTTGTGGCGCAAGCCTGTCCCTCAGTACCGCCACTTGCTGGCCCAAGAGGTCCACAATTTGTCCCATGCGGGTATCGATTGACCTCATCAGCAGGATGAGCTCGCGGAACAGTTCATCCGACTGGCTCGTTCATCCCTGGGCCCGTTCATATGCCCCAAGGACTCTGGTGATGTGGTCCAGGGATTGGGTCCCAGCCTCTTGTTGTCTGTGGGTGACCCTGCCCCTCCCACCTTCCCTGCTGCCACAAACCTGTTGCCTCACCACTGTAAGCACCCGCATCCTCTCCCTGCCCTCCTCAGTCGGTGGTGTGGGGTGGTCATCCTCTGGAACAGGGAGGGTGTTGCAGGCAGCACTGGTGGTGGTAGTGGTGGCGGTGGCGGTGGACGCACAGGTCGTAACAGCAGGGCTCTGCAGTGACGTTGTTGGTGCAGCAGATGTGGTGGGGGGATGATGGGGTCCTGTAACCTGTTGCTCCTTGGCACACCAGATGGGCCGGCTTCAAGCTCAAGTCCTCTGAGCCAGCTCACGGTTCTTGCTCCTCCCATCTTTGACAACCCTCTTCAAGTCATGCCACTGCTTCATGATTTTCTTTTTTGATCGCGGGGTGGTCCCTACTGCATTGACCTTCTCAACTATCCTTGCCCACATTTGTGTTCTTGTTGCTAATGGTGTCTGTTGGACCAGACTACCAAACAGTTGTGGTTCCACTCTGACTATATCATCTACCATGACTGTCAACTCACTCTCTGTGAATGTGGGCATTTTATGTGTTGCCGTGGTGTGTGGTGTGCAAAGTGGTTGTGGGTGCAGGGGTGTGAGTGGTGGGTGGGGTTGTGATGTGTATGGTGTGTGATGTGCAGTGGAGTTAGTTGTGCAGGTGTGGAAGTGGTGGTGGTGCTGTGTGTGGTGTGGCTAGTGGTGTTGTGTTCTTTGCTTCTCCTTTAAGCTGGGGTGTATGTCCCTTCACTCTTGGAGTATTGCAAAGTATTGTGGTCAGGGAAGGGGCTGGTTTTATACTCAGCTATGTGGGTGTGTCCAAATAGGGTATTGCTGTCAGGTGTGTTGTGTGTGTTGTCCTGGGAATTGTATTTTTCTTTTTTCCATGGGATTGTGTTATTGGGGTGTGTTTTGTATTTTGGGGGGGCATGGCTAGTTTGCTGTGTGCACTTTTTGACCTTATTGTGTTTTTTTTTATTCGTCCGCCATATTTTTCACGGATTGTCCGCAGCGGTGACTATGCTGCAGCTCTTCCGCCGGCTCTCCCATTCATCACTGTTTGCGACCGCGGCGGTCGGAAACAGCGGAACGTACCACGTGACCATCTGGGATATCCTAATTTCCCGTGCGGTGTCTCCGCTATACTTGCGGCGGGTTGGTGTTTTTCCGCCACGAATCCGACCGTCACGGATGGATTTTGGCCATCTCCGCCCGCTACGGGGGGTTTTTTTTGGCAGTTGATCCTAATTTTCCCGCCTGTTTTACCACGGTGCCGGCGGGCGATTGTTTTCCGCTTCCATGGCGGTCGGGGTGGTTTTCTAACCGCCATCCTAATAGACCCCTATGTGTGTAAATGCCTGAGGTTTGGAAACCTGTTGACTTCCAACCTTTTACCCACGGAGTTTTGTATATATATATTTTGCTTTGTGTCTTTTGATTGTGTGTTTAATAAATACATTGTCTCTCCATATGGAGAATTTTTACACCGGTCTCACTGCGGTTCTGTGGACCATGGCCCTTAAGCTCTTTGGAGGGACCGTTATTATGTAATGTCAATCCTCCCATAACTTCGCAAGTTCCCAACCTGGGATCTGGCTGTCAATTTGTTCCCTGAAGCCAAAACCACTCAAGCTCAGTCGCTCAGGGTTTCCTTGCTCTAGAGAACATGTCCTGTTGTCCTTCTCTAGTGCCGGTTGATTAGGCAATCCCATTGCTCCATTTGTATCGTCAAGATCAATAAAGGGACTTTCTTGAATGTTAATGACATAAGTAGGGTGCCTAGCCTTTGGGGATCAAAGTATTTCACCCATGTTGTTTACACTCCTATGTATGTACTCTACTTTATTTTCCATACCCCCAAAACATCCATGAATCTGTCCTGAAATATTATCATAATATTCTTATCTCCTTGCTTCCCTCGCATGCCTTCTGTCGTCACTTCGTGATAACCATTCCTGAACACATTCTGGTCAAACTACTACATTCCCCTTCTTCTTCTCCCAAGGTGGTAAAGTATCTTCGGTCGTTCTAAAATCCTGATCTCTTTCTTGGGACACTGGCCATCGTGCCATACTGCCAACCCTGTCTACGGAGGAATGCCATCCAGCACCATCTACATCTCTTTGTTGTGGGGTAGACATTAGCTCCCTAACTACCCTTCCTGTTACATACCTCTTCGGTAATAAATGCGATATTGCTGATGAAACATGCAACTGATTGTCACTGTCTCCTCGACGATGCTCTTCACGTATGTCCTCCTGGGGCAGATGCTGGATCTAAATTTAATGTAAACAGCGCTTCTAGTTGTTGTGCAAACTGAGAGTCACTCACCCTTACCTGTTGTCTACGATTACTTGTATGTCTTGGCTTTGAAATGGATCACTGACATAATATCAACGACAACAATATCGACCTACCAGAATATCGTGTCAAGGTGTTAGACCCGGCCTTGTAGCATGGCTCTTCCTGTCCTCGCACTACCTAACCTGGTACCAGGGACCCCAAGCACACGGCCCAGCCGATCCTTCCCACCAGAACACACACACGCGACCCGGGCCTCCCCGTCCATGGCCTCTCTCCTTTCGGCCACCCCGGGCACGCGTGCCCACTTCGTGCACCAAGATGGCCGCCCGGCCCCAGCACAACCCGGGCCTAGAGGCGCCACTCCGGCTGGAGGACATCACGCTTCCAGGGGATGAGAGAGGGAGGGGCAGTTTCTATCGCACCTCTGAACTCCCCTGGGACGATGGGTTTCGATCGGCCCTCCGGCCTCCCTGAGAGCTGGCTCCACGCCTGCTGGGTGTCTGGGACTCCTCCCGACCCGGCCCTGAAAGGATCAAAAGACAATGGCAGGAAACCTCGACAAGCGACCCCCAGGTGACAAGACCCCCGCCTGCACAGACCCCGGACATCAAAGAAGGGTCGACCTATAACAAGGGGTGCTCTGGGACTGTCCGGAGATTCGCCTTGGAACATCTGAGCCCTGCTGAGTGACTCGCGGCTCCCTGAAGATCGTAAGACCTCCGAACTTGTGCTTGAGCCCTGCTGAGTAACTCGCGGCTCCCTGAAGATCGTAAGACCTCCGAACTTGTGCTTGAGCCCTGCTGAGTGACTCGCGGCTCCCTGAAGATCGTAAGACCTCCGAACTTGTGCTTGAGCCCTGCTGAGTGACTCGCGGCTCCCCGAAGAATGTAAGACCTCCGAACTTGTGCTTGAGCCCTGCTGAGTGACTCGCGGCTCCCTGAAGATCGTAAGACCTCCGAACTTGTGCTTGAGCCTGCTGAGTGACTCGCGGCTCCCCCTGACTCTCTTTGGTCCCACCGGACCCCACGACGACAAGCGTATCCCCCAGCTCGAGGATTGTGAGCTGTGCGCCGGGTACGCTCCTGCATTTGACCCGATCCCCCCAAAGACTGTCCCGCTACCTCCTACCCCCGCCAAGACTCTGTGAGCCCCCGCTCTGCTTGTAAAAATCTGCCTTGCTGATCATAAAGATCCTACCACTTCGATTTGATAAAGCTTGAATCCTAAGAACCCTCGGTGTGGTGTCTCTTTGTCGTGTGGTGCCAAGTGTACGATCCTAGGTACGAGATTCCTCCCCTGCGGAATCTCCCGCCAGTGCCCGGCTACGATACCTTGAGGGTGGGTCTCAGGACAGTCAGGGCCCCCTCCGGGCTCCCCTGAGGTCGCCTTCTAACATTGGTGGCAGCGGTGGGATTCGGGCCCATAACCTAGAGATCGTACCGTGAACGACTGACACACTACCGACAAAGATGGCAGAAGGAAGCGCCATGAGCCCCGCAGAAACCAACACCAACAGGGTGTTCCAGGTGGAACAACTAGAAGAATACACGCACAAAGAATTGAAGCAATTCTGCAAAGAACTTAAAATCGCTACCACCGGTCTCAACACCAAAGAAGATTTGCAGAAGGCACTGAAAGCTTGGGTGGATGCCGGGGCCTCCCGCCCAGAAGGCATGGGGGAGCGACACGACGAAGCAGAACCCACCCAAGGCGAAAGCAGCAGCAATCAGGTGCGAGGCTTCGTGCCAGACGGGGGCCTTTCCCCGGAAGAGCTCGCAGACAGAGAGAGAAGTCGCAATCATGAACTCGAGTTAGCCAAACTCAAAATCGAAGGCGAATTGAAATTAGCAGAAAAAAAGATAGCAGTAGAACAAATGCGCGTACAGGGCGAATTGGAGGAGAAGAAGCTCCAACGGGAGCACGAAGGAAGGAAGCTCCAACTAGAGCACGAACGCAGCTTGAAGGAGATCGAGCTCAAAGCCAGAAACGAGGAAGGGAGGCCCCCGGGGAACCGAGAGGCGACCTCCCCGGCGGAACAGAAGGTCCACATCCCCAAGGACGTGGTCAAAGAATATTATAAAAATGATGACATTCAACAATGGTTCAGGGCCTGCGAGGTCGCCATGACCTCTCATCGGGTCCCGCAGAAGGACTGGGGGGCAGGGCTTTGGGGACGGTTTCTGAGCAAAGGAAGGGACACCCTGCTCGACCTACCCCTCTCCCTGCAGACCTCCTACAGCCACATGAAAGAGGCTCTCCTCACTAGGTACGGCCTCACCCCAGAGATGTACCGTCAGCGATTCCGGGACTGCAGGAAGATCCCAGGCACCACCTGGGTGGAGTATGTAAACTTTTTCAGTCGGGCCTTCGATGGGTGGATCAAGGGCAGCAAGGTCACCACCCTCGAGGAACTCACCGACCTCATGTTGTGGGAACACCTGGCGGCGAACTGCTTTGTGGAACTACGCCAGCATCTGCTCGACAGCAAACTCACCGATCCCCGGAAGCTGGCTGTGGAAGCAGACCGCTGGACCAACACCCGGGTCCCCCGGAGCAGTGTAGGAGAATACCCCCGAGCCAGTCAGGGACCACCCCGCCAGAGAGGAGGAGGGAACCAGGGAGGGCAGAGAGAGTCCCAGTCGAGTCCCCCGAAGGCCCAACCTCCACCTTTCCCGGCGCCCCCCCCCACCAGTCTCCGGACCCCCCGGGAGACGGGGGCACCGGGTAACCATCACTTGTTTCCGTTGTCAAAGGCCCGGGCACTACGCCAATGACCCGGAGTGCCCCATGGCCCCCCAGGTCCCCCCTGCTGCAAACCCTGCTAGACAGATAGCCAACGTAGCCCTGGGGGAGGAGGTTGAGGACACCGGGGAGTGGGAACCCGCAGCGATGGCCCTAGTGTCCCTGGGAGACAGAGAGATGGTCCCTGGTAGCCTCCTGCCCTCCAACACGAAGAAGTACGGGCAGCTCGTCAAGATCAATGGCCACCAGATAGAAGCCCTGCGAGACACCGGGGCCAGCATCACCGGTGTCCTCAGGCACTTAGTCCCCGAGGAGCAGATCCTACCCAACGTCTTTTGCCCCATAATTTCCGCAGATAATAGAGAGAGTATGTGTCAGGTAGCCCTGGTGCCGTTTGAGTGGGGAGGGGTGATAGGTAAACTGAGGGTTGCCGTAAGAACCTCCCAGCCGGTCGACTGCCTCTTAGGGAACGACCTGGAGAGTTCTCCCTGGAAGTACGTCGAGCGCAAGGCCCACCTAGAGATGATGGGACTCCCTGAGTGGGTGTGCGCCACCACCCGATCTATGTCCGCCCGACTCACCCCCCTGGGGGAAGTCGAGGACCCCCCGACCGAGGGAGTCAGACCAGTCCCCGCCGAGGGTCCTCCCGTCCCCCCATCGGGAGGGTCAGTCGCCAGCGACGAACCCTCACCGTCAGACACCACCCCGGTCCCCGAGTTAGGCGATCTGGCCGAATTGGCCCCGTGGCGCCACGAGGGCGGGCCCACCCGGGAGGAGTTCTGCCGGGAGCAAGCCACCTGTCCTTCCCTGGTCGGACTACGGCACCAGGCCGAGGGCCAAGCCGCAGGCGACCAGACCGGAACACACCGAGTTTATTGGGAGAATAACCTCTTGTACAGTGAGCAGAAGTCGGTGGAGCTAGGATCCGGCCGGGTGCTGGTGGTACCCCTACGCTTCCGAGACTTCCTCCTGGGCTTGGCCCACGACGTCCCCCTCGCCGGCCACCTGGGTCAAGACAAAACCTACAGCCGTCTCGTGACTCACTTTTACTGGCCTAGGATGAGAGTAGCTGTAGAAGCCCACTGCAAGTCCTGTCCCACGTGCCAGGCTAGTGGGAAGAGTGGGGGGAAGCGCAAGGCTCCCCTCCAACCCTTCCCGGTCGTCAGTACCCCATTCGAAAGAGTCGGAATCGACATCGTGGGGCCCCTGGATCCCCCCACCTCCCAAGGTCACCGTTTCATTCTGGTCCTAGTGGATCACGCCACCCGATACCCTGAGGCGATCCCCCTACGCACCGTCACGGCTCCCGTGGTGGGCCGAGCCCTGATGGGGATCTTTTCCCGGGTGGGTTTCCCCCGCGAGGTCGTGAGCGGTCGCGGCACTAATTTTATCTCAAAATACATGACGTCCCTGTGGCAACAATGTGGGGTGTCCTATAAGTTCACCACCCCGTACCATCCCCAAGGGAACGGCCTAGTAGAAAGGTTTAATCGGACTCTGAAGGGGATGATCAACGGCCTAGAAGAACCCCTCCGGCGTAAGTGGGACGTCCTGCTCCCCTGCCTCCTGTTCGCTTACCGGGAAGTCCCACAGAAGTCCTTGGGGTTCAGCCCGTTTGAATTACTATATGGACACCCCGTCCGAGGTCCCCTCAGCTTGGTTAAGGAAGGGTGGGAGGCAGCACCCCAGTCCACCCCACAAGATGTGTTCCAATACGTTCTGGCCCTCCGGAACCAGACCAGGAAGTTCCGAGAGCTGGCCGAGGCCAACCTGGAGGCAAGCCAAGAAGAGATGAAGCGCTGGTACGACCAGAATGCCACTCTGGTCGAGTTCCAGCCGGGCCAGCAGGTATGGGTCATGGCCCCCGTGAAGCCTGGCGCCCTCCAGGACAAGTGGACCGGGCCCTTCAAAGTGATTGAGCGGAAGAGTCCAGTCACGTACTTGGTGGACGTCCAGTCGCCCCGGGATCCCCTGCGGGTCCTACACGTGAACCGCCTCAAGCCTCACTTCGTACGGACAGAACTGAGCCTCCTGCTGGCCACCGATGACGGGGCCGAAGATGAGTCCGATCCCCTCCCGGACCTCCTGTGTGTCAAGGAGAAGGATGGCTCCGTGGAAGGAGTGAACCTCTCCCCATCCCTCACTGACCAGCAACAAGCGGACTGTCGCCAGCTCCTAGGACAATTCTCCGACCTCTTCTCCCTGATCCCCCGAGTCACCGACTGGTGTGTCCATGACGTGGACACCGGGGACAGCCCGCCAGTAAGACACCGAGCCTACCGAGTCCCTGACCGAGTCCGGTCCTGCATTCAAGCTGAAGTCTCGAAGATGTTGACCCTGGGGGTGATCGAGCCATCCGATAGTCCCTGGGCCAGCCCCGTGGTCCTGGTTCCGAAGGCAGCGGCCCCCGGTGTCGCCCCCGAGCTCCGATTCTGCGTGGACTACCGGGGGCTCAATGACGTCACCCGGGCCGATGCCCACCCCATCCCCCGGGCCGACGAGCTCATTGACCGACTCGGGGCGGCCCGGTTCCTCAGCACATTCGACCTCACCTGCGGATACTGGCAGATTGCGCTCACAGAGGAGGCCAAGGAGCGGTCCGCCTTCTCCACCCCAGATGGGCATTATCGCTTCCGCGTAATGCCCTTCGGAATGAAAAATGCCCCGGCCACCTTCCAGCGACTGGTGAATAGGGTCCTGGCCGGGATGGAACAGTTCAGTGCGGCCTATCTAGACGACATCGCCGTTTTCAGTTCCGGATGGAGTGAGCACCTCCAGCACCTCCGGAGAGTGCTAACCGCCCTGCGCCAGGCAGGCCTCACAGTAAAAGCCAGCAAGTGCCAGATTGGGCAAGGATCAGTAGTCTACCTGGGGCACCAGGTCGGGAGCGGTCAGGTCGCCCCTCTACAGCCAAAGATCGACGCCATCCTAGCCTGGGAACCACCCACCACCCAAACGGAGGTCCGAGCCTTCCTGGGCCTCACTGGCTACTACCGAAGATTCATCCGGGGGTATGGCAGCCTGGTTGGCCCCCTCACCGAACTAACATCAAAAAAACTGCCCAAGCGGGTGCAGTGGACGACTGCCTGCCAGGAAGCGTTCGATGCCATAAAGAAGGCCATGTGCACGGCCCCCGTCCTCCAGGCTCCCGACTACTCCAAGGAGTTTGTAGTCCAGACCGATGCCTCCGAGCATGGCATTGGAGCCGTCCTGTCCCAGGTGAATGACCAAGGCCTAGACCAGCCCATCGCCTTCCTCAGCCGGCGGCTGTTGCCCAGAGAACAGAGGTGGAGCACCATTGAGCGCGAAGCATTTGCCGTAGTCTGGGCCCTCAAGAAGCTGCGCCCTTACCTGTTTGGCACCCATTTCAAAGTACAAACCGACCATCGGCCCTTGCGATGGCTCATGCAGATGCGAGGAGAAAACTCCAAGCTACTGCGGTGGTCAATCTCCCTCCAGGGGATGGATTTCACCGTAGAACATCGCCCTGGTACGGACCACGCCAACGCTGACGGCCTCTCCCGGTTCTTCCGCCTCAGCGAAGAGAACCCCCCAAGATGATGGGTAGTTCTCTCCGGCTTTCAGCTGGGGGGGACGCGTGTTAGGCCCGGCCTTGTAGCATGGCTCTTCCTGTCCTCGCACTACCTAACCTGGTACCAGGGACCCCAAGCACACGGCCCAGCCGATCCTTCCCACCAGAAAACACACACGAGACCCGGGCCTCCCCGTCCATGGCCTCTCTCCTTTCGGCCACCCCGGGCACGCGTGCCCACTTCGTGCACCAAGATGGCCGCCCGGCCCCAGCACAACCCGGGCCTAGAGGCGCCACTCCGGCTGGAGGACATCACGCTTCCAGGGGATGAGAGAGGGAGGGGCAGTTTCTATCGCACCTCTGAACTCCCCTGGGACGATGGGTTTCGATCGGCCCTCCGGCCTCCCTGAGAGCTGGCTCCACGCCTGCTGGGTGTCTGGGACTCCTCCCGACCCGGCCCTGAAAGGATCAAAAGACAATGGCAGGAAACCTCGACAAGCGACCCCCAGGTGACAAGACCCCCGCCTGCACAGACCCCGGACATCAAAGAAGGGTCGACCTATAACAAGGGGTGCTCTGGGACTGTCCGGAGATTCGCCTTGGAACATCTGAGCCCTGCTGAGTGACTCGCGGCTCCCTGAAGATCGTAAGACCTCCGAACTTGTGCTTGAGCCCTGCTGAGTGACTCGCGGCTCCCTGAAGATCGTAAGACCTCCGAACTTGTGCTTGAGCCCTGCTGAGTGACTCGCGGCTCCCTGAAGATCGTAAGACCTCCAAACTTGTGCTTGAGCCCTGCTGAGTGACTCGCGGCTCCCCGAAGAACGTAAGACCTCCGAACTTGTGCTTGAGCCCTGCTGAGTGACTCGAGGCTCCCTGAAGATCGTAAGACCTCCGAACTTGTGCTTGAGCCTGCTGAGTGACTCGCGGCTCCCCCTGACTCTCTGTGGTCCCGCCGGACCCCACGACGACAAGCGTATCCCCCAGCTCGAGGATTGTGAGCTGTGCGCCGGGTACGCTCCTGCATTTGACCCGATCCCCCCAAAGACTGTCCCGCTACCTCCTACCCCCGCCAAGACTCTGTGAGCCCCCGCTCTGCTTGTAAAAATCTGCCTTGCTGATCATAAAGATCCTACCACTTCGATTTGATAAAGCTTGAATCCCAAGAACCCTCGGTGTGGTGTCTCTTTGTCGTGTGGTGCCAAGTGTATGATCCTAGGTACGAGATTCCTCCCCTGCGGAATCTCCCGCCAGTGCCCGGCTACGATACCTTGAGGGTGGGTCTCAGGACAGTCAGGGCCCCCTCCGGGCTCCCCTGAGGTCGCCTTCTAACACAAGGATATCGATATCCAGAATATCGACATCCTATCTACAACATGGTAAGTACAAAAATATCGAAGAAAAAATATTGTTGTTTAAAATATCGAAGTTAAATATCTTGGGGTTTTTTAATGTTAAAAAAATATTGTAAAATAAGGAAAAAAATACTATTGACTTAAACATGAATTATTTTAATTTATTTGTAAATGTAAAAATGTATAAATATGAAATTTAATTTAAAAAAATAAACATACATATTTATAATTTAATATATATATGTATATATTTACTTTAAAATAACTAATAAATAATATTTTTATTCAATTATAACATATTAGAAATATGTAGAAAAATACAATTAAATATATATACACAAACACCTGTAACATAAATATTATAAATAAAAAAAATATTAAAATTTTAATATATAGGTGCCGATTCCAATCCTGTAAAACCCGGGTACGAATGGTCGTACGGAGCGTATTCTCCGTACGACTCGTACCCGGGAAATCCACCTTACAAACCAGCAAGTACGATTCGTACAGAAATACAATTTCCGTACGAATCGTACAAAACTACGTACGGCTAAACAATACCAACAATTCTGATCCGGGACAGCGCGTACGTGACGTCCGGACGGAGTCAGGCAGCGTTTTACGGACCAGCAAGTACGATTCGTGCCTACGTCACTCCGCACGGCTTATTTTTTACGGCAGCCAAAAACTCCTGGGAAATTGAGTACGACGCGAATAAGGAGCCCCGGTACGCGACGGACAGCCATGGACCCCATCCTACGTGTCATCCCGGCCCTCCTATCCTACGACCTGGTGCACTGAAACCGCCACGCACGCCGCAGAAGGTCAGAACAACACCCAGGGGCAAAGGGGGGGCGAGGGGCAGGAAACATAACCCCTACCCAATTGAAAAACTACTGTATCCTGTACATACATTACCTCCAGGGTCTGGTCACTTCGGGGGGGCGTGTCCAACAATCCCTGCGTCCCGCAACAATGGAAGTGGACGTGGACGAGTACCCCTATGTCACCACTAGATTATTGATACACACCGTAACCACACATCCATAGCGTGGGTACGGTCCGTATCACTATTGTAGTGGTGACGTAGGAGTATGCGTGGTACAGGCCGTACACACGCTCTCAGAGCGTGTGTACGACCCGTACCACGCATAATCCTAGTCACCACTACAATAGTGATACGCACCGTACCCACACATCCATAGCGTGGGTACGGTCCGTATCACTATTGTAGTGGTGACTTAGGAGTACGTGTGGTACGGGCCGTACACACGCTCTCAGAGCGGGTGTACGGCCCGTACCACGTGTAGTCCTACGTCACCACTACAATAGTGATACGCACCGTACCCACACATCCATAGCGTGGGTATGGTCCGTATCACTATTGTAGTGGTGACTTAAGAGTACGCGTTGTACGGGCCGTACACACGTTCTCAGAGCGGGTGTACGGCCCGTACCACTATTGGATTGGGGCCTCAGGGGTACGCATGGTACGGTCCGTACACACCCTCTGAATGCGGGGGTACGGTCCGTATCACACGTACCCCTACGGCACCAGTACACTTGGGATACAAGGCGTACACACGCCACGAATGGTGTTGTATGGCCTGGTGCAGCATATCACCATTATATTGGCGTGTGTGGAGGTCAAGGAGAGCAGTGTACAGCACCAAGGGGGTGGGTGGGTGGGTGTGTGGCTGCATAGGATTCCCAGCAGTGGACAGAGACATGGGGGTGGGTGCACATCACTACCAGCAGTGGACAGACATATATGGGTGGGTGCACATCACTACCAGCAGTGGACAGAGACATGGGGATGGGTGCATATAACTACCAGCAGTGGACAGACATATATGGGTGGGTGTATATGACTCCCAGCAGTGGACAGACATATATGGGTGGGTGCAGAGGACTCCCAGCAGTGGACAGACATATATGGGTGGGTGTATATGACTCCCAGCAGTGGCCTGCAATATGAGGGGTGGGTGCAGAGGACTTGCAGCAGTGGACCGACATATGTGGGTGGGTGTATATGACTCCCAGCAGTGGCCTGCAATATGAGGGGTGGGTGCAGAGGACTCCCAGCAGTGGACAGACATATGTGGGTGAGTGCACATCACTACCAGCAGTGGACAGAGACATGGGGGTGCGTGCATATCACTACCAGCAGTGGACAGACATATATGAGTGGGTGTATATGACTCCCAGCAGTGGACAGACATATATGGGTGGGTGCAGAAGACTCCCAGCAGTAGACAGACATATATGGGTGGGTGTATATGACTCCCAGCAGTGGCCTGCAATATGAGGGGTGGGTGCAGAGGACTCCCAGCAGTGGACCGACATATGTGGGTGGGTGTATATGACTCCCAGCAGTCGCCTTCAATATGAGGGGTGGGTGCAGAGGACTCCCAGCAGTGGACAGCCATATGTGGGTGGGTGCACATCACTACCAGCAGTGGAAAGAGACATAGGGGTGGGTGCATATCACTACCAGCAGTGGACAGACATATATGGGTGGGTGTATATGACTCCCAGCAGTGGACAGACATGTATGGGTGGGTGCAGAGGACTCACAGCAGAGGACAGACATATATGGGTGGGTGTATATGACTCCCAGCAGTGGCCTGCAATATGAGGGGTGGGTGCAGAGGACTCCCAGCAGTGGACCGATATATGTGGGTGGGTGTATATGACTCCCAGCAGTGGCCTGCAAAAGTGAGGGGTGGGTGCAGAGGACTCCCAGCAGTGGACAGACATATGTGGGTGGGTGCACATCACTACCTGCAGTGGACATAGACATGGGGGTGGGTGCATATCACTACCAGCAGTGGACAGACATATATGGGTGGGTGTATATGACTCCCAGCAGTGCACAGACATATATGGGTGGGTGCAGAGGACTCCCAGCAGTGGACAGACATATATGGGTGGGTGTATATGACTCCAAGCAGTGGCCTGCAATGTGAGGGGAGGGTGCAGAGGACTCCCAGCAGTGGACCGACATATGTGGGTGGGTGTATATGACTCCCAGCAGTGGCCTGCAATAATATGAGGGGTGGGTGCAGAGGACTCCCAGCAGTGGACAGACATATGTGGGTGGGTACACATCACTACCAGCAGTGGACAGAGACATGGGGGTGGGTGCATATCACTACCAGCAGTGGACGGACATATATGGGTGGGTGTATATGACTCCCAGCAGTGGACAGATATATATGGGTGGGTGCAGAGGACTCCCAGCAGTGGACCGACATATGTGGGTGGGTGTATATGACTCCCAGCAGTGGCCTGCAATATGAGGGGTGGGTGCAGAGGACTCCCAGCAGTGGACAGACATATGTGGGTGGGTGCACATCACTACCAGCAGTGGACAGAGACATGGGGGGGTGCATATCACTACCAGCAGTGGACAGACATATATGGGTGGGTGTATATGACTCCCAGCAGTGGACAGATATATATGGGTGGGTGCAGAGGACTCCCAGCAGTGGACCGACATATGTGGGTGGGTGTATATGACTCCCAGCAGTGGCCTGCAATATGAGGGGTGGGTGCAGAGGACTCCCAGCAGTGTACAGACATATGTGGGTGGGTGCACATCACTACCAGCAGTGGACAGAGACATGGGGGGGGGTGCATATCACTACCAGCAGTGGACAGACATATATGGGTGGGTGTATATGACTCCCAGCAGTGGACAGATATATATGGGTGGGTGCAGAGGACTCCCAGCAGTGGACCGACATATGTGGGTGGGTGTATATGACTCCCAGCAGCGGCCTGCAATATGAGGGGTGGGTGCAGAGGACTCCCAGCAGTGGACAGACATATGTGGGTGGGTTCACATCACTACCAGCAGTGGACAGAGACATGGGGGTGGGTGCATATCACTACCAGCAGTGGACAGACATATATGGGTGGGTGTATATGACTCCCAGCAGTGGACAGACATATATGGGTGGGTGCAGAGGACTCCCAGCAGTGGACAGACATATATGGGTGGGTGTATATGACTCCCAGCAGTGGCCTGCAATATGAGGGGTGGGTGCAGAGGACTCCCAGCAGTGGACAGACATATGTGGGTGGGTGCACATCACTACGAGCAGTGGACAGAGACATGGGGGTGGGTGCAGAGGACTCCCAGCAGTGGACATAGACATGGGGGTGTGTACATCATTAGCATATGCCCACGACTCCATGGGTGTATGTACGCATCCCTGAGTTTTGACTATGATGATAGTGCCATAACAACACATCACTGACAGCAGTGTCCCACTCCCAGGAGGATGGCTGTCTTTCCCCCACTGCATGACACACCACATGTGGGTGTGAGGACAAATGACACATGCATACCCACCCCTGGCAGATGCAGCACAATACACACACTGAGATCATGCCACAAGACTGAATAGTCATGTCACTGCCTACTAAAGTAAGAGAGCCAAAGGCAACACTCATTGTCATGCACATCCCAGGAAGGATAGCAATGTACAGGTGCTGGGCCAGCCACCAATATATCGTCTCTCATGGAAGGAATAGGGTGGAGTCTCCACAGATACAATGCCCACAATTGTAAGTCACGTGCCCAAATACCCAGCAGATCAAGTACCAGATGTGAACTAGGCCTGGATTACACACATGCATAGTGCTGAAAAGGGAGGATTTCCACATGAAGGCATTTCAACATACTCAATACACAAGTACAGTGACTAGCAAGGATGGCACAGACGATGCAGCCGGAGACATTGCTGAGCAGGCATGGCCATAGTTGAAGGGATCCGTCACCAACAAAGGAAATGTAGACACAGGTCAGCACAACAATTGGGCAACTCTTTGCAGGGAAGATGTCAGGTGCCACAGAGAAAGGAACACTCCTTGGCATAATGTCTCAAAACCATCATAACACACACTACAAATGACACTTGGCAGAGACCTTGTGATGGCACGTGGATACCATGGTCAACCTCATCACCATCAGACTCGAACATTTCTCAGAACAATAACAAATTACCACAACCCCAACTCCTGGAGCCTCAGCACCAACATCAATACCTGAAATGCAATAGTGTTCAAATGAAAAATAAAATGCTTTATTCAGCATTAAACAAAAGGAAGTAATAAGACTATATACAAAGGCCAATGGCCAGTCCATCATATAAGTCCTTGGGGGGACACTGGGGCACATGTCTCCCCTGGCTTGCCTGCACACTGGAACCCTCAGGTTTGTCGACCGGGGGGGGGGCATCATGTGGGGAAGGACCAGGCACCGCAGGGACAGGAGGGGGAAGGGTAGGTGGGGTGGGTGCAGGGGTGGGGCAGTGCCAAAGGTGGTGTTTAGCTCAGCGCCGCACACTTCTGCAAGGGCGGACAGAGTAAGCCCTGCCCCGGAAGAAACCCCAGGGACAACGGAGGGGGGGGGGCGCAAGGATGGGTTTCAGCGCACCTGGGGGAGGGGGTTGACATGGGGGTGGACTCAACTCCCCTGCCCGGGGACTTCCTTGACCGCTTGCGGGGTGGTGACACAGTGGGAGCAGGGAAGCCAAGGGGAGTGCTTGTGGAGGGACTGGGTTGTGAGGCATGCATACTCAGACTGTGGCTGCATGTATGGCTTTGTGCCCCAGACCCAGTGGGTGTGCCTATCTCCCCCTGAGTGTGCGTGTCAGGATGTGTGCGCTTGCCCTTTCTTGGTGGTGTGCTGGATGTGTCTGGTGTGGCGCGTGCGTGGAAAGTTCTGTGTGTGCATGGGACAGGTATGGGAGAGAGAACTGTGGATGGGGCTGGGGTAGGGGGGGACGAAGCGCTGCAGGAGAGACACTGCTACCGTCAGTGAAGAGTCCATGGACTGCAGAAACCGGCGTTGCTCAGACATCGCTGATGACATGCCCTCCATGTACGACTCCATCTGTGTCAGCAGTCTGGTGTGGCCATGGAGGACATTCAGCATCGATGCCTGGCCAACCTGCAAATGCCGCTGTATGTCCACAGACTCAGCACTGAGAGCAGCAGGGGTGACAGGGGCAGGTGGTGCGGTGCCTGGACCGAAGGAGACATGGTGGTGGTCAGCACGGACAGAAGGGACCGGAGCAACTGGGAGGGCGGTGATGGGAATGGAGGAGGCGGGACCAGATGTTGGGCTGCTGCAAGGTGTAGTGGCAGACTCCGCCCCCTCGATGAGGTCAGCCTCGGACCCGTCTGCGTCGTAGTTGATATCGCCACCAGACAGGTCCTCTGACTGACTTCCCTTGCCCTCCGTGCCACTGGCGCCCGATGAGTCGCCAGCACTGGTGCCACTGGTGCTGGGTCCCTCCTCAAGGTCCGTGCTGGTGTCTCCCTCGATTACCGTTGATGATGCTGTGGGCAAGGTGAAGATACAGAAAAACATCATTCACCTGTATACAATGAGTACCAGCCAGATTACTCCGCACATATGTAAGCCCTGTACTCCCCAGTTGGTAGACCCACCATGACACTTGGACACAAGGAAAAATAGGACACACCATCCCAAAACTAGACTGAGAAATATACTGAGAAGCTAGTGATTGGGAACAGGTGAGCACAGCAATACAATGAAGTCATGCCACCTCTTATTTACCCTGAAAGAAACACGAGTGGTGCACCCAAGGCAAACTAACACACCTCAATACTAAAGGTGTCCCCACACTCAGAGCCTTGTAAGTAATTTCAAACAGTAACCCCAAAAACTTTAGTCCCTTGGGAATAACAATACTTCACACAATCGACATGTCAATAATGTGGGAATGTTCCATTTTGTGAACAGAACACACATGTGCCTGTATAAAAGATGTCTCCAAAGGAGGTGCACACCAAACTACATTTACCCAGTCATTGAAGAAGCTGGCAGCCTTATCCACAGAACCCACTGTCCAAAAGAAATGGTGTTGCAGAAAGTACATATACATGGGCCCACAGAGGTCCTGATGACTTGACACTCGTAAGTTGGTATCACCAACAACCAAGCACTTACCCAAATTCCACAACACTCTAGGAACAAGTATATGTATAATCAGCTAAACAGTCTGATGAGAACAGTGGCTTCTTTTAAAAAGTGCCAGCGTGTTCCATGAAAGTGTAAAGGTGGTTTGTTGTGCACATCCTTGGGAGACATCTGTCATGCATGCACATTATTGTTCTTCACACAAAAACATCAAACTAAAGCATTGAAAACTGGAAGACATGTTGACAAGTGTAGTGAGTGCCAAGGTACAAGACTCTTTTGACTAACAACTTTAATTATGCCAGTTGTCACATGGCCATCCGTTCCCTCATGACACAGTTGGCAACACATCTGACCCACTGCCTGTCATGTGGAGTGGCACACATGTCCAAACACAGGACAATGCAAAAGCTGCGGGGCCTGCAATTGGGTCGTAAAAAGGCACACCTGCACTGAGCAGACACCCTCATGGCAAGCCAGAACGTCCACACAGATGTCAGCACACAAAGACAAAACTACGTAGCATCTGGACCACACACTGGTGCCAAAAATGTATGACCAGGAATCATGTATTTAAACTATTGACACATGCTGCAATGCACAAACATTAAACACCGCACAACATGACTGGGTCACTGCACGTTGAGTCTCTGTCAAGACAATTATTGCACACAGGTCAGAGCTGGCAAGGAGACATAAGGTTTGGCCATGTAGGCCTCGCACGCACAAACCCCCCATACCTGAGACAATGTGATTGAGACAGATCAAGAACTGACACCTCTTAATTAGTGTTTTCTAAGCTTTGCTCAAATTTTCCCAAATTGTACTCAACATCACCTCGTGAGGCTGCCAACACAAATATGTGACAAACAACCATCAACAGATAGTTGTGAATAGCCACACAGGCACTGCCCAGTGTGAGTATGCACAAGCCAAATGGGGTCTCCCTGTCCAGTGAACACATGTAGCACACTTCGGATAAATAATGATAAGGCCAGGGAACAATGCCACAGAGGCAAACCAATGCTGAACACACATAGAATGGGCACAGTGTTGGATGACACACCTGATTACGAGGCAAGGGTGTCTCAGGGGACTGTAGTGTGCACACTGCTCCTTGTTCCTGGAATGATCTGACTGTAACATGAGCAACCGTCCTGGCACCATGCATATCTTCCACTCATGCACATCATGTCTGAGGCCACAACATCGGTCATGCATGCTGCAAGTGTGTTCACTGGAAACCTCACACTCCTATGGTGAGACTCATCATCAGTGCAAACCAATATGGACCCCCAACTGAGTGAAGAGGACAGGGCACAGGCAAGATACCAACACATGTCACAGACTACCCTCACACATGATGCATAAAGCAATGTGCACTTGGATTAACTGGCAGCCCAGATGACCATGTGCAATAGTGATTACACACAGACCATGGTACAAATGTCAAGGAGGGGAAGGGATGAATAAGAGCACCGTTTGACTTTGGGGAACAGAATATGCACTGCACATATGAACCCTGGCAGTGTATCCAGGCGACAGAGCACTTCGAAAGGCTGGTGACACACAACACAACACACACACATGTACCTATCCCCTCCTTGCTGCTGCATCTCCTGGAACCGCCTATCCAGGTCAGGAAAGACCACTGCCAGGACACGCTGCATGAGGGGGGTCATGCGTCAGCACCCGCCGTGTTTGCGTGGAGGTGATAGTTTCAGCTGGACCCAGGCGATCCGCCGGGTCCAGCACCGGATGTCGTGCCAGCGTTTCCGGACTTGGGCCAGGGGCCGGCTGCGATCCCCCGCAATCCTCACGGCCCTGACGATCCTCTTCCAGATATCCCCCTTCTCGTAGGCAGTTACCTGTGAGGATGACAAAGTGAGACAACATCACTACACATGCTCCATGTCACAGAGACACACATTTGAACATCTTTGACATGTTGGACAGGGCATCGGATGCTGCCAATGAATTTATTATTTCTCATATGTCCATTGGCCTCTGTGGAATCCCCAATGCACTACATGCCATTGAAAGTACACAGGTGGCAGGAGGGGTGCCATGGTATCCCGGGTGTGGACCCTGATGAAATCACCTAGTAGCTCATCAGCAAGGCCATGGGAGTGGGACTCAAGCCTTAAGTATGTAGTACAGTGGCCTCATCTGGAACATGGCCAAGGGCTCATCTCTCAGCGTGTCAATCTTCAATGTGTCCATGACCCCCGTCTCCACCATCACATGCGCACACAACCTCATCATCATCTCATATGCCATTGACAGCCAGCTGCTCCTCACCCTCACCAAAGACACAGCCATTTCAGGTTCCAACCTTCAAGTAGGCATGAGGTCCGTTGATGAATGTGTGAGCATCAACCACATGAGGCTGGACTTGGCCAGGACTGAGGTTATAATCTGAGGATTGTCCCCTTACAGCTGGGTCAACTCCTTGTGTCCCACCCGCCAGGGCACTGCACCAGCACCCAGTGACCACGCACACAAGATGGTGTGCATCCTGTACTCGACGCTCACAATTGCCATGCTACTCACCAGCATCTGTACCTCATGCTGCAACACCCTCCGCATGATGCACATGATCCACAGATAGATACACTCCAAGGCAAGACAGATCATCCCCAAGGTCCACGACACCAGCTGTGTCAACTACAGCCCCGCACCCTACAGAGCAAGTACAGCCAAAAAAGCAAAATGTTGTTAAAAAAAATTAATAACTTATAAAAATGTAACACATATATTAAGATACAAAAGCAATACTTACACAAACACAAAACTATAGAACACATACATTTAAATTAAATACTAACATACATAACACTAACTAAAAAAACTATATTTTTAACATCTATATTTAAAAAAAAACAATATTACTTACCTTCAACTCGATATTCTGGTAGGTCGATAATTTAAACTCAATAATTTGTCTGTTTACCCTTTGAAATCTGTGGGGGGACATTACGGGGTCCCTTTGGGGATTGTGAAGGGGTCTCAACTTCAAGATTCTCAAATACCGCTGTGGCTTATTGTTGCTGTGCAGTGGATAAATGTCAGGTCCTTAGGGGAAAGTATTTATAGAGTCATATGGAGATGGGAGAGCAGATGGGTAAATATGGGTGGGTATCAACATTTGAGCAGTCCATAGTCTTCTAACTAAAACGCGCCATAAGGTTAAGGTGGCTTCTCGCTTCTGTAATTTGGCTCCTGTGTTGATCAGATCTCGATAATATGCTCACATGGGAAAAGTCCTATTCTGAACCCCACACATCACCCTTATGCGGTGTGCCACGTTGTCAGCCCCGGCCCACCCTCACAATCCTAATTTCACATGGCTATACGGTGATCCTTGGGCTACAAAGATATCAGTAATGTGTACATACACAGAATTATAACACTTTTAGCTCACTGATGAGAGGTAAAGTGCTTTTGGCATGAGAACATATATATCAACACCACTGACCAGTGTCATGAAGCACAGGCGGTCCACAGATGGTCACTCCCACACACTCACGACCACTGTTCACCACTACGCAATGCAACAGGTAACAGGCTGGTCCATATGGGCACTATCACACATATACGCACCCGACAACTTAATGCGGTGCTACTGATTTCAAACAGGTCAATAGATAACACTTCACAGACCACGTGGCTCTAAGCTTCTGCCACCTTCCAGTCCACCCCCACTGTCTCAGACACCCTGGCTGCAAGTTCACCAGCCCCTCCCTCTTGACACAAGGCCCCTCATTGCTGAGGTTACACCTTGTTTGGGTCCCCGGAAAGCAGATGAGTATAGACAGTGTGCATAAACAAGGGATGGATGTAAACCAATGCAGATCTCTATCTTTATGGGGGCCGTGATCTAGCCCAAGAGGCCCGGTATCACAATCTCTGACCCCTATATATTCCACCAGGCCTGAAAATGGCAGAGGCCAGCTATCTCAATTCCATGTCCAATGGTTTATGGTTAGCCTGGGCGGTGAACTTCGCTCCGTTCGCAGAGATTTTTATGCATTTTGTGGAGCTCATGGAGTGCAGAAAACTCTGCTCTGGGTAGTGCAGTTGAGTTTTTTCCCCACTCGCACTTGCGAATGGTAAGTTGGCGAGCACAAACTGCTGCTTGGGTAGAACTTCTACCCGAGCGCAGTAGATCAGCGCGAACGGCAGTTCGCACTGCACTCCTCCACTTGCGGAATTCCGCGGAGTTTTTTGTCACTTCGTGAAGTTCCGCATAGCAAATCTCTTCAAACTACACCCACGTCTGGTTTATGGCTGTCGGTAAGGAATGCCCAGATGTTATTCCCCGGCCTCTCGTGTTGACTGGCGCCAAACACCATGGCACACAAAGAGTTTGATGCATAGAAATGTCCACTTACTACAAGTGACATTTCTATACAATATATGCCAAGCTCACCGTCACTATTGGAATGGGTTTGGCCTAGTAAATCCATTGACAGTAAACATCATAGGGCTGCAACACTGAAATCCATTATTGAAGCTTGAAATAGAGGCAAACCCTTCCCAATGCTAACTTAAGGGAAGAGCAGGGGGCGAGGCCTAGCGCACGGCAAGATGGCTGCGTTGTAGTGCAGCTCTGCCGGCCGACGCTGCATATTCATTAATATCCTGACCCCCCAGCCACCATCGGAGGTTATGCAGTGGCGGATCTGGGTTCCAGCGTCGCAGTGAGTGTTCGGAAAGCTGAAGGAGGCATGCGATGTTGCTGCATGATTGCTGTGCGCAGACGGCCTTCTGGACGGCACAAAGAGAAAATGGCAGAGGACATTGAGACTCTCTGCTGCTGAGTCCGTGGACCGCCTACAGAGACCTTCCATTTCTCCCTAAATCGTTGCCAGAAACAAAGGTTCTACAGCAGGGTGTCGCCTCTGTGGGTTTCTCACTGGGGGATATTCAGCGGCGGAGAAACGACAACATGCAGTGCGCTAGCGGGACGCCATATGCATCGGGAGGGAGCGGCTGGCACCGAGTGGAGTGCATCTGCGTTGCCTGCCGGTGGCGCTGGGGGAGCTGCCGAGACCTCGGCGAATTGATGCGGTAGCGCTGATCGTGGCCTGACTGCGCTCCCTTCCTGCTGGTAGCAAGTGCTGAAGTGCGGGTTTTTGAGACGGGCCTCGCTGATGCCACAACAATACCCGTATTGCCGGCCTGCTTTTTCTGAAGTGCTGAGGCCCGTACGTGTGGATCGGGCCTAGCTGACATTGTTGCGGCCTGAATACCGCTGGCCTGCCGAATTGGATGTACTGAGGTGCTTGCGCTGGATTTCACGGCTACGCCCGTGATATATTGGCACTGTCCAGCTGGGGTTCCCCTATACAGGAAATACCAGGTGAGCCTGATTGCGGTGCAATTGGGAGTGCGAGGAGGGTGACGGTGGTGAGATCCGCACCCCCGTCCAATTATACATTCTGTGAGCCGGCGGACGCTCCCCTGAGAGGCTCCTGTGATGGATATGCCTGGTTAGTAAGAGTTGTGGGTCACCTTATTATCTCCTCCTAAGTGATTTGGCTCATTGTCCTGGCAATGCAAGAGTGCGCTTGACTACAAGGCCTTCACGGTAGTTTGTTGGTGAGGGGGTACAGGCGCTACAGACTGGTAATGCCAGAAAATTGGGCATTTCATCTTTGCTACCCACTTGCACTTGGAGGCCTGCTACTGACTGGTGGGATTCGCTTTGCATTTGGCTCCCCCTCCCTCCTGCTCT
The DNA here is from genome assembly GCF_964204655.1 of Triturus cristatus. Classification (NCBI taxonomy): domain Eukaryota; kingdom Metazoa; phylum Chordata; class Amphibia; order Caudata; family Salamandridae; genus Triturus; species Triturus cristatus. The sequence goes on from NC_140586.1 coordinate 259,047,755, forward strand.
TACTTGGATGTTGTTGGAGTTGGACTCAGTGTTTGAATACTCAGTCGGCTACTCTGCACTCTTTTCTGGGACTTCCATTTCCTGAATTCCCTGCAACGCGGTGGGGATTGCTGCTGGGGGTGTAGTTGGTGCAGTTGCTGGAACCGCAGAGCTCTCTCAAGATTTCTAGCTGCGGCTCTCCTGTTATTGATTCTGCGTCACTTGGTTTCCAGTGGCCCTTGCTTTGCTGTTGTCCCCACTTGTGCACTGCTTGCGGAGGTCGGGCTCACGAGCCCTACTCAGCCCTTCTCCCCCTCTACTCCTTCATGAGTATTTGTAACAAGTGACACTTGCCTGGGGCGAATATTAGGTGCACTGGTTGCCTTGGAGGCTGCTATTTATTCCCTGCTGGCCATAGGAGCTCTGCCCCTGCTTTCATCACGATAGGGAAGCCTGACAAATTGCAACTGCGTCTCAATTTTGAGCAAAAGAAATCTAGCAGGTCAGGTCGGGGAGCCACTTCGGATTCTGAACTCGATGTGCCTGCGGAGCCCCCAACAGTTATGGAAAAGACACTGTCAGCAATACAGGCCAGTCTTCAATCTATAGATAACAAAATTGAAGCCCTCAACAATCGCATGGATCATATGTCTGCAAAGCTGGATAACCAGGCCGCTAGAATAGGCGAGGCGGAGCAGCGCACATCAACTGCAGAGGATGGTCTTCAGCAGGTGACATCGAAAGTTCTCGATATGGATAAGGTTCTTGCGGTAATCCAGACCAAGAATGAGGACCTTGAAGCCCGTTCGCAGCACAATAATCTACACATTACGGGCCTATCCAAATCAACAAATGTAGGCCGCCTAGAGACCTATGTGGAGGATATGCTCCGTGAGGTTTGTGGTGCTGAGAATATTTGTCAACTCCTAATTGTAGAGAGGGCCCATCGATCTTTGTCAAATCGACTGCCGCCTGGAGCTCCACCATGACCAATAATTGCGCGGCTGCTCAACTACAGGGACCGCGACTCAGTCCTTTGTATTCCCCGCCAGAAAGGCACCATCACTTTTCAGGGGAATACGCTGGCTTTCTATCCTGACTTTACGGCCGCTGTCCAAGCTGCGAGAAAGGATTACCAGTCGGTCAAAAAGATTCTGATCGCAGAGAAGGTCCCATATGCCATGTTATATCCTGCACACCTGCGTATAGGGACAGATGATAAGGCCAAGATCTTTACCAACCCCAAGCAGGCTTTAGACTTTGCTAAAGCTATTCGCCGCAAGAAAACATCCGCCCCGAATAACTCTGAGGATGACACCTAAGTTTATATCTATCATAATGTGTTTTACTTGATTGCCTTATTTGCTGGAGGCTATTTGTTCAACATTTGGACATATTGTTTGTAGTGACTTCCTAACTACACATGGACTAATACTAAGAAGGATGGTCAGATGGCTCTCTCACTGTTTTACAAATACTAAATGCCTCAGTTGGTTTAGAACTACCACTCTGTTTATATAGTGATGCTTATTGGTGGCTGGTATGGGGGGGGTAATTGATGTTGATGTCGGCCACCTCCCTTATCATCTGGGGAGTGCGCAGCGCTGCCACGTTCCCCTATGGGTGTGCCCCACGACAGATTTGAGTTTTGTTTTTACTTTGTTGGGGTATCCGTTTCTTTAAGGGAAGGCTTTAGCAAGTTCGGTACGCTGAAGTGGTTGGGGGTGGGGGGATGATAATTGAGATGATGGGTTTGTTGAATGTGATTGTTCTGATGCTCCAGTGGCGATGCTTTGACATTTCCTTATGTAGTTGGATATTGAACATGTTGTTTTATGTCACTTTCTATGATGATAGCGAAAGATAACTTTACACGTTTGACATGGAACATCCGAGGACTTAAGTCCCCTAGGAAGGTTAGACAGGTGTTTGCCTATCTAGATAGGCATGAGATCCAAATCGCTCTTCTTCAAGAGACACATCTTACGAAGGATACAGAGTCCAAGATTGCTACTAAATGGGCTAGATATAAACTTGCCTCGTCTTATTCATCGTATGCAAGGGGGGTCCTCATATTGCTCAAATGTGGTTTATTGTTAACTCCAATCAAGACTTATGTAGACAGTGAGGGACGTTGTGCCATGGTGCACGGCAAACTGGGGGTCACCCTGATAACTATAGTGAATATATATGCTCCCGTGGCGGATGAGCCTGAGTTTTTTGCAAGACTGTTTAATGTATTGAGGGACTGGCCAGATGCCGAGATATTGTGGGGCCGAGACCTTAATACTCATTTAGATTCAGAGAAGGATAAATCTGATAGACAGGGTTTGTGGACACCTAAATCTGCCAAATGTATCAATGATGCTATGATAGAATTTGGACTGACTGATGTGTGGTGACTCTGAAACTGGGAAGTGTGGGAGGGCACACACGTAACACCAGCGTATGGCAGTTGGTCCAGACTGGATTATTGGCTGATAAGTGAGGGGGCCACTGTCTGGGCATCGAAGGTAGACTTTCTTCCCCGCATCCTTTCCGATCATAACTCTGTTAGACTGATGGTCTCCATTCCCACTAATACACATCGCCCATTCACCTGGAGATTTAGATCAGAGGCTCTGCTGGATCCTGTTTATGCAGACACTATCAGGAAAGAAATCACACACTATTTTGATACTAATGTGGGCACTGTAAATAGCACAGCTACCTTATGGGAAGCCTTTAAGGTTATGATTAGAGGAATATGTATAAGTACTACGGCGGGTATTTTAAAAGATATTCAAGGGCAACTTACGAAAATAGAACACGATATATCGCGACTAGAACACGAGTACACCGCAAATCCTTGTAACACTACATTGTCTAGTATTCACGAGTTGCTCCTGAAATACAATGAGTTAGCGGAAACCGAAGCGAACTATCTTGCCAGACGTCATGCTGCACGTGCATATGGGCAGATGAGGTTGTAATCTTGCCACTAAGCTCATATTTTTCACAGACCATCAACATATTCTGAAAATAACAGATGAGCAAGGTGTAGAACATTATACCCCTCAGGCCATAGCTGCACAGTTTTGTGCATGCTACGATGATATTTACACGTCCCGTGGAAGCGTGAGATCGTATGAGTTGACGAACCACTTGTCAGACATTGCATGTGAGTGGCTTGCGGACGGCCATCGTGAATATCTTAGTCGGCCGATAGAATCACCAGGCATCCAAGAGGCTCTTCGTTCATTGCATATTAAGAAAGCTCCAGGACCTGATGGCCTTACGGCCGAATTCTATAAAGAATATGCCGACTTATTAACTCCTTATTTATTAGAGGTTTATACTGAGGCACGTGAAACTGGCCGTTTGCCCCCGTCACTTCGACAAGCCATGATTATTACCCTCCTTAATAAAGATAAATCACCATCTTTGTGCGACTCTTACCCTACCCTGATTAATTTGGACGCGAAAATATTAGCAAAAATACTCGCCATGCAACTCCAGCCCCTGATGACATGTCCGGTGTTACCAGACCAATTTGGTTTTATACCGGAATGTTCTACATCCCATAATTTACGTACTATTTTTTTGATGTTTCACGTGTTAGACCCTTCATTGCATGCTGCGGCTGTTCTACTGGACGCAGCGAAAGCATTTGATTCCATTGTATGGTGCTTCATGTTTCAGATATTACAGCACATGGGGTTTCCACCGATTTCTATTAATTGGATACGTCTTTTATATACCGACCCTTCGGGGAGAGTACGTATAGGTGGCTACACTTCACGATCGAGCGAGGCACCAGACAAGGTTGCCCTCTTTCGCCTTTACTGTTTGCCCTAGTGCTGGAGCTCTTGGCATGTATTATACGCCAACAACATAGTGAAACAGCTTTACATTTTCTTCACCGTCCAGTCGGCATTTCTCTTTATGCGGACGACATGGTTCTCTTTGTACGAGAGCCTCAAACATATCGGGCTCAAGTACTTAGGGAATATATACGGTTTGGTCTCTACTCAGGTTTGACTATTAATTGGGGGAAATCCATGATAATTCCATTGACTGAAGGGACTATACCCCCGAGTCTGGAGTACCCATTGATATGGTCTACGGGCCCGGTTAAATATTTAGGAATTTAGGTGCATCGAGATCCTGATGTGGTTATGAGAGATAATTACGGGAGAGCATGTGACCATCCGGAGCAACTGGTTGAGAGATGGATGACACTGCCCCTATCATTGGCAGACCGCATCTCTATTATTAAAATGATCATTTTGCCACGTTTCTTATATCTTTTTAGCAATATTCCTATAAAACTTACTGCTCATTTTTTTGCCAATATTCGATCTTTATTGCTGAAATTGATTTGGGGAGGTAAGCAGGCCAGGGTAAGCTGGACCACATTGACATTAGACTACGCTAAAAGAGGTTTTTGTGCTCCAGATTTCTATATATATTATTTATGCGCTCAGGCGCAATATGCATATTTTTGGTATAAACCGCATGCTTTCACACCACATGTGGCAGTAGAGGATGGGGATGCGCACCCTGTTCCTTTGTCTGGCATTCTCACACACTTGAAACGAAGCACACCACGCAGCGAAATCAACACCATAGATACAGCCATTGCTGCGTGGCAGGCTATCGGGAAATTAACAGCCAAACTCCCACTATATGCACCGGCGTTGCCGCTGGCTCATCTTGCGGCACTTTCGGTAACACGGGAAGAGGGTTCGATGCGGTCCTTAAGACAGGCTGGCATTGATAATATGCATGACATTTATCCAGAAGGGACATTTCTCACACAAGCAGAGCTTCAGTATGTCACCAATCCAACTATGCTGTTTACATTCACGTTCCATAGACTGAAACTAGCTGTGAAAGCGCATTATCCCACATTTCCCGCTGAGCCTCCCTCTCTGCAGTCCCTGCAACTACTCTTAGTTACGCCCACACAATGTAAATTAGTCACCAAGTTATATAAAGCAGTACGTGACAAGATAATTATTACTGGTGATAAATGTTTAGCTCGTTGGAATGCTAAAATTGTACCTCCACTTGCACCACCAGACTGGGAGCATATATGTAAATTAACTGGCACCATCACTCCTAATGGGAATTTGAGGATCATCCATTTCAAATATATCCATCAAGTATATCACACGCCTTTAAAATTATATAAGCTGGGTTTGCGTGATACTAGTCAGTGTGAAAGTTGTGGTCTGCAGGATGCCGACTTCTGGCATTTAGCATGGGAGTGTGCATTGGTGTTCAGGTTATGTAATTTTATTATCCAACATATTCATTCCATGATTGGGATTTCATTGCAATGTCTACTGCAGATCTGTTTATTGAGTTATGTACCTCAGTTGAAGGGAGTGTTGGGTAAGTTCACTCGAATCGCATTGCTGATGGCGAAAAGGCGTGTGGCCCTTAAATGGGAAAGCACCCTGGCTCCTGGTGTGGATCACTGGCTCAAGGACTTGGTATACTGAAAAGAAAATATGGAATTGTATGCGGAGGAACTTCCGATTTCCTCTTGGCCCAAAGATATATGGGAACCCGTGCGTCAATTTCTCCTATCGAAAACTCAGAACACTGACCATGCTGAAGTGGAGTGATGTAATTATATATTTAATATATTTTGCTACTTAAAGTAACTGTACTTGTTTATGACTCAATGCCCTACTGTACTATCTGTGAGCAGCTGTACAATCACATGTTGTTTGTTGTTCTTATGGCGGCACCTTCACATTGGAGATGACACATTGTCTTGTATTTTTTGAAAATGCAATAAAGGAATTTAAAGTAAAACTTAAGGGAAGTGCAAGCATCCTCGGTAGGAGAACCTTTGTGGGTCTTCCATACTACCTGGGCAGCAAACACCCATGGGTGCCTACCTAGCCCATCACTTTCTATCGTGGTGGAGGCGAAAGGCCTCCTCCGGATGGACCATGCTTGCTACGGACCAGCAGGAGTATGTGCGCAAGGACGCTCTCACAGACCTGCTGTGGCAGGTCAGACACATGTTTAAACGCACAGTTCATGCAAGTGCGCGCACCAGTCTGCAACAGCAGGTCTGAGACCTAGGAAAACCAGCGGTGTAAATGCGCACCCAGGCCGCAATGGAAGGCCTGACCTACAGTTACAAACATCATGTCCGCACCACTTCCTAACATGTGTCGGAAGGGTGCGTGCAGTTTTCCACTGCAGTACAGTGGAAAAGGGCCCAGAGCCTAAAGGTTCCACATGGGAACCAACAAAAGGTAAAATGAAAAAGCAAAGGTTTAGCAAAACACTACCTGACAAGGTCCAGGACAATAATTTGAGTGTTCAGATTACATTTGGAGGTAAAGTTTTGTGGCATCAGCCTTTCGACTGTCCCTCTGTATCAACATATTGGAACACATATTGGTAACCCAACTTCGAGTCACCCACATTCACTTTATATTTTGATAAACACTCTACCGACTACGAAGCACCTTAACTTAATATTGTGCAACAGATGTACATAATCGTCTATGTGATTACCTTACATTCTTATATTTACATTACATCTATGTTTACCATTGCTAGCAAGACAAGTCATATAATATGTATAAGACATGAGACGAAGCCTGCATGTCCTCACTTTAAAGACGGCAATCGCCGGGTCCTACTCACCTCCGTAAATAGGCAGAACTTTAGATAACATGGTCTCTGCTTACCACATCAAAGATGCGGAATGATCTATGAAGAGGGGGTAGGAGGTATTCTGGTGGCAGCAGTTGGTTGAGGGCAAAAGGGACTCCTATTTGGCTCACCAAATGTTGCTGGATAACTTAAGATAAAGAAAAAGACAAGACTCCTCTTGTCAAGGCAAACACAAGTTTTTACTGTCACGGCAGGGAGAGTAGATATACACATAGGTAAACAGCTGGTCTCGATTTGCTGCTTCGCAGGCAGCCCCTTCTTTAACAACATAAACAATGCTTCTTACAAAAGGTCAAATAATAAGTTACTTAGCAGTTACATGTTTGTTACAAAAGGTAACATCATCTGTATTCCTAAACTTTTAACCTATTTAGTACACATTCTTTATTGCAGTTTCAACAATGCTTAACAAACTAACTATTCACTACTCTTGAATGTATGTGTACTTGCGTGTGTGTTTTATCATTCTTGTCCCAAGACCTGTTAGAAACGAGTCTCTAGTTGGCAGAGGTAGATACCTTTGTCCAAGTAGGGACCCTTGCTTCTAGTCAGAGTAAGGGGGATACACACTCTAGATAACCCCCGCTCACCCCCTTGGTGGCTTGGCACATGCATGTACTCATGTGGGTGGCAAAATTAGTGCTGCAGGCCCACTAGTAGTATTTGATTTCCAGGCCCTGGCACACTCAAGTGTACTTTACTAGGGGCTTACCAGTAAATCAAATATGCCAATCATGGATAATCAATTATGTTCACAATTTACACAGAGAGCATATGCACTTTAACACTGATTAGCAGTGGTAAAGTGCCCAGAGTACTAAAGCCAACAAAAAGAGGTCAGGAAAGATAGAAGGAAGAAGCAAAACATTTGGGGATAAGCCTGCAAAAAGGGCCAAGTCCAACACAACCCCCTTCTAGCCTAAATCCAGGGTAGGAAAATCCATACCTTGATGAGTTTCCCTGTTTGGGGCGATAGAACATAGAACCTGGCCTGCAACAGCAGGGGGCTATTCCCGTTCTATGCCTCCCTGAATCCAATTGGATCCCTTTATCCGTACTCTCAGGGCCCACTAAGCTGACCCATGGGGAACCCTTCTCCTCACCTGTGGACCCCATCTGTGCAGCGCCTAAACTTACTTTGCTAACAGATGTGTCCCAACAGGCAGACAGCACCCACATGGCCAACACAGTGGTGTGGCCCTGTCCACCCCCTTGGTGTGACTCCTGTCCCCCTCCCAGAGGCAACTCTGTCCACCAGTACAACATGCCACAGTAGCCACTGACAGCTGTCAGTGACGAGAACCAGGCCTCATGCCCCTCAGAGCTCTCTAACCTCTGTGGTGTCAGATAGTGGGGGGCGGTAGCTCCAGGTGCCTAGTACCATTTGTTCACCCTCTCTCCTGCCAAGTGAGGTATGGCATCCTGACACTGGCCCACCAGCCCTGGGTCTTTACCCTGCAGGTTAAAAAGAGACTGGGGTGGGCTCTCCCACACCTAGTTCTCCTCCCTTGGGCTCTGCGCCCTCCCACCTGGAACGATACCCCTAGACTCCAGAATTGTCAGGGCACCTGTGGCAGATGTCCTACATAATTCTCCCACCAGTTCAGGGGTGTTATCCAACAACTGGTACACCAGTTTGGGGTCTGTACCCTTAGACTGGACAGGGACCAGCGGTGAGGCTTCCGTCTCGCTGCCCTCCCGTCCTGGGGCTCTGTACCCTCCCACCTGGAGCAGTACCCCAAGAAGACAGACCAGTATGGGTACTTCTAGTAGTCGCCCCTTCCTCCAGGTCACGGGGGACACCCTGAACCTGGCCCTCCAACACAGGGTCTTTACCCTTAGGCTGGATTCATACCTGGCAATCCATGATGTCCAGGGGAGTACACCAACACTCCCCAAGGGAAACACACCCTCATGAGTTGTGCGAGAGTCTGCCTGGTGCAGGTCTCCAGCCTAATGTCTATCTGACAGAGCATGAAGACCCCCCAGGCCAGAAGTGCCCTCACCAGAGTCTGTTCTGGGATGCTCTGACCTCAGAGCTGGCAACCCCTGACCCACTGGTCCTTCCCCTAGGGACTGCATCCCCCTCAACCTCTTCTCTGGGCACATGCACCCTCTCAACTGGAGAGGTGCTGCCAGACACCAGAGCTGGTGGGAAACTGGTTACAGAAGTCTTCCCCAGCTCAACTGACACCTTGGGATCCCCCTCAGGAGATGGCCTCCTGCTACAAGCTAGCCCCCCTCCTGGTGTTCACTCATGAAACCGACCAGGCCCTGGGACTGGGTCTCGGACACCTTGGGACTCAGCCAATTCGCACTCCCTCTACCCAGAGCCAGGACATGGGACTCCTCACCCATCCCACTACACTGGAACCTATCTGGGTTACTCCAAATCTCACTACCTCACTTGGTTGGGGGGAACCTGAGTCACATCCTTCAGGATCACCTCCAGAAGCTTCTTCAGACCCTCTGGAATTCACCAAAAGATCGGCCTCCAATGCAAGCTCCGTGGGGTCAGAGAACTTACACTCCACCAGGTGTTGGCATAGCTCTGGAAAACAGATACCTAAAATAGGATCTCCAACAATTGAATCACACAGCCCCACACAAGTGTTAGCCAACCTCCTATTTGCTTCACCATCCAGTGCCTCACACAAGTACCTCACATCACCCTCTTGAGACAGGCAAAACAGTGTCTGACTGTTTCTGTCACTCAACCCACACTCTTTTGAGCGGTCTCCATACTCACATACCAAAGCTTCTACCACGTGGGAACTCCTCTCCCTGCACCACTCATCTAGTCAGTAGAGTGTCCGTCCCACCACTAGGAATATGATCCCTTGTGCCAGTTCCCCCAATCCACCTCAGGGTCACTGCGCACCACTGGAGCTTCCTCATATACCTGAACCCCCGGTATATGTTGACCCCCTCCTTCAAGCCAGGTACCACATCTCTGGGTGTGTGCACTTCTCCCTCAGCATTAATTAACATCTTTTTGTTGCCACCATCTGAGCTGGTCTCTGCCCTCCTGGCTACCACCCCAACTCAGCAGAGCTCACTTCCTGAGCTACACATTTTTCCTTTTCCTTTGTTAAGACACTCATTTTCTCAAGCCTCCCGAGCTCCTCAAGCTCTCTCATTCTCAGCTCATGTGCCAAGATCAATTTCTTCTCTTCCAAGGCATAAGTCTTCTCAATCTCCAATGCCCTTGTCTCCTTCTCTATTGCAGCTTGTTGGTTCTCTATTTCCATTTGCTTCATCTGGAGCCTCATAACTTCCAATTCATGATCTCTGGCCCTTTGCCTGTCCTCGAATTCTTCAGAGACAAATCTCTGGAAGACACATTGCTGTCAGCCACTGAGGCTGCTCTTCCTACAGGCAAACCTTGGGACCTAAAGCCCCCTTCTGGCATATCCAGCACCACCACTGCATCTCCTGTCTACCCAGCTTCTCTGGCCTCCCACCAGGCACACATGGCCTTCTGCAGCTCCTCTTTCCTAGAGGCACTCCTCACGGGGCATTCAAAGTTTTTGCAGAATTGTTGATCCACTTTGTATGTATGCAACATCTCATTATCAAACTTCCATTCTGCAACATCTCTTGCTGGTTTACCATTTAGAGACATGATGCATGGATACTTCAAGGGTCAGATCAAAAATAGAATGAAAAATAAAACACAGTATGTGGTTGCATAGTGGTCTGCAAAAAACTAGTGATGTACACCAATCACTGTGGATCAAGTACAAATACAAGTTCAAATCCTCACCACTGACCACCAATGTTAGAAATGGGGGTCTCTAGTCGGCATAGGTAGGTACCTTTGTCCAAGTAGGGACCCTTTCTTCTAGTCAGGGTAAAGGGGATACACACTCTAGATAACCCCTTCTCACCCATTTGGTAGCTTGGCATGAACAGACAGGCTTATCCCAAAGGCAATGTGCAGAGTATTTGTACTCAAAACACACAGTAGTACAGTGATAACACCACAAATGGACACCACACCAGTTTAGAAAAACAGAGTATCTTTATCTAAACTCAACTAAAACGACAAAAATCCAACATGCATGTAATAAAACAGCACTTCAAAATACTAATTTTCAAGAATAAAGCTTGTTGAAAACAAATAGCTCCACCTGTGGGTATTACGAAATAGTGACAGCAATAAATCCAAAGTACGGGCCGACTGCAAGGTGAGTGGCGTCAGGCACGGAGTCACATGGACCCCCAAACAAACATTACCTTTGAATAACTAAGTCTATGACGATGCACGGCATCATGGAGCATAGACGTCGGTGCCGAGGTCGGCTAACTTGCTGCTATGGGGGAGGCGTTGTGTCGACGAGGAGGCGACATGTCGAATCCATGATGGGGAAGTCGGTTGCGTCAGCGGTGAGGTGTCGGTGGTGAGGCATCGGTTCTGGTGCGCAGTTGATGAGTTCGTGGACTCATCCTTTGGCGGTTATCTGTGCCGCGATAACAGGGTGCAGGAGCTGGCGATGACAGGGTCGATGCGAGAGCTGGTGTTGGGAAATGCCGATAACTGCAGTTGTTGGCAGGCGTCGAAGGGTATCGGAGCTGCGCTGCAGGCCAGGCAGTGCATTGTGCACTTGACAAGCGGTGCCCATGGCCTCGGTGCAGGTCGCGGAGTCAAAGCAGCATTGCAACAGCATCGCAGACAGGTTTCTTGCTTCTTTCATGTTGCTTTCAGTACTCAACAACAGGAACAGCCTCCAGAGGCCAAAAACTTGAATAGACACCTCCTGGCAGGTCACAACTCCCACAATAGTGCTCAGGGGAGCGAGAGGTGAAGTCTATGTGTCACTGAGACTTCAGAACAGGAGGCCAGCATACACAGGCCCCTTGAGTTTCTCCTACAAACAGGTTCACAGCAAAGTTCCAGTCTTTGTTCTTTCCTTGGCAAGAGCAGCAAATGCAGGCCAACCCCACACAGCACACAGCAAAGGGGCAGTACTCCTCCACACAGCTCTCCAGCTTTTCTCCTTGGCAAAGGTTCCTCTTGAGTCCAGAAGTGATCTGAAGTTCTGGGTTTTACCGTCCACCACTTATACCGCATTTTGTCTTTGTTCCTCTTTGTGCAAGGGTCTCTGAGCCCAGTCCAAACTAGCTCTGTTCTCACTGGTGCAGTAGGACCACAGGGCCTATTCAGGTGCAAGGAAAAACTTCTCCCACTACTCTAAATGCAACCAAGCCCCCCAGTGGCTATCCACAGTGAATAGACATCCCCAGCCCCTGTCACTCAAAAACAAGACAGTCAATACACAAACAGGAACACAGAATGGTTCGACAAGAAAAGGCCTACTTTCTACATTTAAAGATGAATATACCTTTCACACGAACAACCTGCTTGATAGGTTAAAAGACCGTGGGTACCCAAAAAAACTACTGAAAAATGCCATGAAGAGAGCCTGGTGGACACCGAGAAAGACCCTTTTACAAAAGAAATAAAAATCACCTATGGACCGTTTAGTTTGTGTGACTACATTTTGCCTCAAAACTAATTTTTTGAAAAAAATTATCCATCAAAATTGGCACTTGAGCCAGGGTTTGGACACGTTGTTTTCCAGACTGTCCCTGTTTGCTCTCAAGAAGGAGAGCAGAATTGGTAATCAAGTTGTTAGTGCATTATTACCAAGTAATTTATCAAAAAATACACTACATGAGCAATTGTGCCTACCACCAGTCACGGGCCACCACAAATGTGGAACTTGCGTATGCTGTGACCAAACGATTAAAGGCTCCCTCTTTACGTACAAAGATGTGAAATGGACACATTACACATAACATATTTACTAATTGTAAAACAAAAAATGTAATCTACAGAATTTTGTGTCCTTGTCCCAAACTTTATATTGGTAAAGCCAATCAGGAGGTACAACAACGGATAACACAACATAAATCTAGAATCCGCAAGAAAGTGCAGACTGTTGGTTAATCATTGGATAAATAACAACCATGCAGAGAAGGACTTATTATGGACTGTAATATCTAAGATTGAACAAGATCCACAAGGAGGGGATCTGGACAGAAAATTAATCCAGAGAAGCCTTTCTAACTGCAAAATTTAATACAGCAGCGGATGGTCTCAATGGGCTATCTGAGATATACAAATTATAGTTCTGGAATCAGGAAACCTGAATTTCAAGAAAATGGTTGTATGACCTTTAGACATCAGTTCATTTTATATGGAAGTATTGCCTATAGCCATGCATAATTTGTAAATCTTTGCTGAAACAAACACCCCCTTTTTTAAAAAAATCCCCTACAAGTTTCTACGAGATTGCGCATTGTAGAATGATTATTTGGAAGAGTTATGTCTCTTTCATGTATTTGTTTAAATTAAGGGGAACGTTCAGTTATATACATTCACCTAGCCTAAAGATCCTTCAGGCAATTGAAGCTCAAAACACATTTTATAGATGAAACTACATCACCCAGAATCCCTATAGTCAGACCGGTGTTGGAAAGATTACGGCTGCCACCCGGAAGTTTATATAACTTGCCGGTAAAGAAAGTCACTGCTGGGACGCCTTGCACGCCCGCATTAAACAGAGACAAGATGCCGACACACCCTCGTAAGCCGATTGAAAGGTATGGATCTACCCGGAACATAGTATGCGCAGGAAATTATATCGCAACGAGGTTGCGTCTTTAGAGTTGTATGTAGAAGAAGTGCCCTTTATCGTAATGAGGCCGTGTCTCTAGAGATTTGCTTACATGTGTTTCTAAGTAGGTTGGAAGGTAGGCATTCATCGTTTTTTCAGGAGATAGCATGTGCTAGGAAATTATATCATAACGAGGCTGGGTTTTCAGAGATTTTTTAAAATTCACCGCGATTCACTACGTGAGAGTGTCCTTTATCGTACAACCTTACGAACGCGTTCTCCCCCTGATTTTAAGTGATTCTCCCACATGGTTTCCATTAATAAATGCACCGGCAGAAGTACAAAACTTTGATGCTGCACTATTGCATATACTCAAAACAACAGTGTAACATCTATGTGAACGCAAAAGCCTTTTGAATTACGGAGTACGTCCTGCTTAGACCATCCACTTAATTCATTTTTCGTACAGATTGATACAAAGATTGACAAATGCGGCGCCTATTTTGAGAAAAAGATGAAGCACAAGGTATGAAATGTAATGATTGTTTGAATACATTTGGTTATCATCATTGGGTTCAACCATAGAATTTCACCCTTGAATTTCTGTCTTTTTAAGATACATGTCCAAAATGAATGATCATGACCACAAGAGACATCTCATTGGATATAAGTAAGTTATTACAATCTCACATAAAGAGAGCTACACATATAAAATCGGACAGAAGACTGTACTCGTCGTTATGCTTTTCTTTTGTTCTCTATAATTTTGATAGTTCCACGGTCATTTGAGTGAGAACGGAGAGCAAGATATCTGAAATGTGTTTGAATAGATGAGATCGGCTGATCTCAAAAGTAGGTAACTCATTTAGCATTCATGCTTGGAGGGGCAGGTTGTATTATAATAATTCTTTAATGGGACGACACAGTTGGTAATACAAGTTTAATTCTTGTCTTTCTAGCTTTTGGTCCTGAAGAGAACCCTATGAATATAAAATTGGGTTTGAAACGTGTCGACCGCTCATTATCCAAACAAGTGGAATAAAAAGAGATTACCCCTTGCTGTTTACAAGTATAGGAATTACAAAATATGAAAAAGATTTTTTCCATGTTTGAAACACATTGAGGATTTTGTAAATAGTGTACTGTTTGGTCATTTACCTAAATAAAAGGCTGAAAAAGCTGTCTTGCTTTCCCATGTATGTGTCTGTATTGTCTTGCCATTGTCCAAAATTCATCATTCGCTGTTGTATGTAATATGTGTGGTTTAGGTCATTGTGTCTTTGTTCAAATCTATGTCAGATAATATGATTTATGAAACTTGTGGTTGGGGATTTGCAATAATCTATTTGTAACATGAATTGAAGATTTTATTGATAAATGAATTTACAGAAAAGATTTTTTCCAAAGAGTAAATAAACTTGAAATAGTAATGAGCATTTCTGGGTCACAATGATTCATTTGTGTGGGTCCTATCTAAGTAATTGACTGAAGAGATATCAGTACTGGCATTTTGTTGTTGCTTATGAGTACTTGGCTCAGCCTTACTGATTAAGGGACAAAACCCTCTTTTGTTAGTTGTTTTGTTACTTTCTAAAAGTGGCATTTTTCAACACGCAATTTACAAAACATATTTACTAAATGATGTGTCATTAAATTCTGAGTTCAGAGAGCTTAAACTTTAGTTCTACATCTTGTCCCAATGGGAAGTTATACTTGTAAGATGTTATAAAGTATCTCCCATGTTATCCTATGGGGCAGATAGCCTTTCAATAGTAAAAACGAAATACACTGTATTTCACTATCAGGACATGTCACACACACCAGTAAATATATTACCTTTTACATACACTTTTACATGCAAAGCACCCTGCCCATGGGGATATATTGGGTCTACTTGAGGGTTGTCCTACATGTATAAAAAGGGAAGGTTAGTGCCTGGCAAGTGCACTTGCCAGGTCGACATGGTAGTTTAAAATTGCTCCCAGACACTGCAGTGGCAGGTCTGAGATACCTTTTCAGGGCTACTCATGTGGGTTGCACCATTAGTGTTGCAGGCCCACTAGTAGGATTTGATTCACAGGGCCTGGCACACTCAGTGCACTTTACTAGGGGGTTACCAGTAAATCAAATATGCCAATCATGGATAACCAATTATGTTCACAATTTACACAGAGAGCAAACGCACTTTACCACTGATTAGTAGTGGTAAAGTGCCCAGAATCCTAAAGCCAACACAAACAGGTCAGGAAAAATAGGAGAAAGAAGCAAAAAGTTTGGGGATAACCCTGCAAAATGGGCCAAGTCCAACAAGACCTCTTATCAGATTCTGTGTACCCTTGGCTAATTCAATCTCTTGCTCCTATTTTTCAATCATGTTTTTAATTTCCTGGGACACCAGTGTACATGGCTGTGTGCTAAGATCATAAATTCCTTCAAACTTACAAACACAAGTGTTTCTTTAACTAAGATCTTGCTGTTCATGCATTCTATTATCAAGTGAACTTTTTACCTCTCTGGCTTCAGCACAGATTTTAGGCCTACACTGCTCTTTCACCATGTATGATGTTATAACGTTACAATGTCTGTTGTAGCGCAATTTCTTCATATTTCATTTCCTCTCCAACATTCCTTTTATGAATGACAGCTCCCTGCCCAAACAATTGAACTAGACCTGTTGGTTGAATGAACACATCACCATGAAGCAGCCAGCAACTTCAGCTCCTCAAGACCCTCATGGGTGATTTGCATCACTTCATAAATCCTTGATTGATTGATTGATTGATTGATTAATTGATTGATGCACTCAGGGCTTCTGAGAAGCTCAGGGTATAGGCAGAATGTCAGCCTGGCTTTGGTGTTCAGTGGTGGGTGCTGAAGAGCAGCAGTAGCAGCTTATTATCACATCATACACTGAAGGCAGACCCACCATGCAAGCAGGACAGTGCCTTTCTGCATCACAAAGAACAATGCTAGGGTCCTAGTTTATCAATTCTATTTTATCTTAACCATTGTACAGGACGGGCTTAGTTTTGAGAAGTAACGGAAATATTAATGTACTATAGCTGGCAGCCTTGTAATTCCCAAACTATCTGAGAAGAGTTACACTTCACAATGCTGCAGTAACATATGTATGATCAAGGACATTTAATACCGGCCACTAATCACTGAAAACCACTTTATTAAATATGGTGGTCATGATCTGTTTTTGCCAGTTCTCACTTTCTTTCTGCGATACATGATTTATTACAGTAATTTATTAAGTGGGTGCAAGTGGGGCGGCAAAATAATTCACTTTTGAGGACTTTGAATTATTTTTTATCATCAGAATTTAACCCAGAGCAATAGAGAGAAATATAGAAAAGGGGCAAAAATAAAGAAGATAGGAAAACAGGTACAAAGGGAACAAGCATTGGCAAAACCAATAGGCCTTGCCAGAAATGTAGAAAGCTATTCACATTATCAAGGATCACTTGCATTACGCTGTTTGAAATTACTGTTGGAGTGTGATAACACCAGCGAATCCATGGGCGACCATTTTTGAAAGTATTTTCTTTTAAAAGAAAGCTATTTCAAGATTGATACTGATGCGTGGGCATGCTTCATGATGCATACATGCAAATGAATTATAATGCACTGGTAGCCATTTTGGTATAATTAATTGACTGTTCCATTGTGGCTGACAAGTATGTTAGAACAGTAACTTAAAAAAAATAGCACAGTAGACCATAACAAGAAGGAAGTGAGCAGCTGCCCAGCACTCATTGAAAGAAAATCTATATATATATATATATATTACCTACTGGCGGTCGCCAGTAGGTAGTTATAGTTAGGACCACGTTTCCATAGGAAATCCGCAACATTCTATTTTGAATAACTTTGGCGCCGGTCGACGAATCCTCGCAAATTTTTCAAAATAGGTGGGGCGCTACGCTCCGCTCCTACCCTGAAAGTCTCGGGGGGATTCGTCGAGCGGGGGCTGAGATAAAAGGGGGGTCCCAAAACACGTTTTTCCCATGCATTTTTCCATAGGACCTTTAGACAGGGCTACAGCCCGAACGGCTGAACAGAATTACTAGAAATTTGGCAGAGAGGTAGTCCTCAGGTCAAGGAAGTGCCTTTTGTAGGTTTGGTGTAAATCTGTTCAGTAGATTCTGAGAAAATAGCCTTTAAATCAATATATATATCTGAGCCAGCTTACGGTGCGCTTACGGTACGCTTACCGTACGCGTACGGTGGCGTGCGCGAGCGCGATTCTGATTGGCTCTTACATCTAAGTAAACATTCGAATCGGCCGAAACCAGGAAGCGGCGGCCGCCATTTTCTCTCTCGCACTGAGAGTGATTTTTAAAATATAAAGCCCAAAAACATGTAAAGGGGCTGTTTAGACAGCTCCCACACACATAGCCATGTTGAGGGAGTCCCCAAAGATCCCCCAAGGCCAAAAACTGAATTTTTATTTTTTCGGTAATTTCGCCGATTACGCTTACCGTACGCGTACGGTAAAAAATTTAAAAAAAAAAAAATTATCCACACTCTCTCCACCCCGTGTGCAATTGGTGCCCGAAGGGCACCAATTGTGCATGGATTATTACACATGAGATAAACTAAAATATTTTTAAAAAAATAATAAAAAAAAAAATTATCCACACTCTCTCCACCCCGTGTGCAAATGGTGCCCGAAGGGCACCATTTGTGCATGGCTTATAAAATATACGAAAAATTACAATATTACCTTTCAAAACGAAGTGCATCATATGTCCTCCATGTGCGCACGGTGCGCGAAGCGCATCGTGCGTACATGGCCCATCTAGCGTAACGTGGGCACGCGGTGCGCGTAGCGCACCGCATGCCCACCGTGCGTGCACGGCACTAACTGCGTAAAGTGGGCGCGCGGTGCGCGAAGCGCACCGCGTGCTCACTGTGCGCGCACGGTGCACGAAGCGCACCGTGCGCGCACGGAACGAACTGCGTTAAGTGGGCGCGCACGCCACGAATGGCGTAAAGTAACTTAGCATTTAAAAAACCGTACAAATTCACTGAAAAAACCATAGGTTTCACACACGTTATAGTTAGGAATTAGCATTTAAAAAACCTTGCAAATTCACTGAAAAAACCATAGGTTTCACACATGTTATAGTTAGCGGAAATTTTACTGATAAAAAACCAATGAAATTCCCCCGTTATAGTTAGTGCAGGCAACTATAACTCACGCGACCGCAATCTTCTGCTGATGACATATGTGTCTTTATGAAAAAAAAATATTTGTAATATATGTATAGCTAAAAATGTATGGAAGAAGACATGGGCAAATAAGTGTCTAAATACAGTATTAGCATCAGCAGAGGATTGCGGTCGCGTGAGTTATAGTTGCCTGCACTAACTATAACGGGGGAATTTCATTGGTTTTTTTATCAGTAAAATTTCCGCTAACTATAACATGTGTGAAACCTATGGTTTTTTCAGTGAATATATATATATCAGTCATGTGAGCAAGGGCCAAGTGGCTCGAAACGCGTCATGGACTAGGCACGAAATTTAAATCCAATAAATACCTTTTTCCAGCATTGGCGACTGAAGTTGTCCGTTCCTGTTGTTGTGCGTGACGGCACAATTTGGGAAGTTTCTTTGATATATATATATATATATATACTACTGGCTTAAGAGAACAATTCAAAATTCTGGAGAAAATGAAAAAACAAGAAACTGCCAAGTGGTGGGAAGCCCGATCCCTTAAAAGATATTTAGACGTTGGAAGAATTCCAAGGGGGCTTCGTATTATGCTGGCCCCCAGCTATGAGACACCCAATCCCCTTATGATGGCAGAATGGGGAGAATGTAATCTGGACTCTTCCAGGCGTCTAGTCCAGATTTTAGTAAAATATGCTGAAATAGATGGGGCAGCCTTGCAAATAAAAATAGACGCGCATGAAGCATATATTGAACAACAAAAACATGATCCCCAGCAGCAAGCAAAATTAAGGGAAGAGATGAACAAGCGGCTGGAAAAAGAGGAGGAGAAAATAAAGGAACGGAAGATATGGAAGTTTAAAAGGGACCGCGATGATTACGCAAATGGTCAAATCTTCACCTTCTCGCAGCGCTATGATTCCCTGAGAGCAGCTACAGCCAAAAAAAGATATGGGAATAAGGGACCTCAAATGGAACAAGTGGAACTTTCCTCACCTTCCAGCTCTGCACTGGAAAGTGAATCTGAAAATGAAGGGATACGTAATACATCAGGAATTAAACTGACGGTGGGGGAAGAGTTGGATGTTTTAAAACAGGGAAGAAGGGAGACATTGAGACCAAGACCACAAGACATGAAGGCACCACAAAATGCCAAAGAAGACGGGCGAGACGTCGGGCAAACAAGCAACGGCGAACCAAGGAAGAGAGGACGCGGTCGCGGACGCTCCCGAAGGTATTAGAGACAGAGAATGTTGTTCTTCAGGCTGAGAAAATCAAGACTATCATCAACCTGGGACAAATAGACCTCACGAAAGCAGAAAACCAACTATTGAGCTTGGGCCTGAGCTACTGCCCGGAAACGAGTTTCCATTATACTCGTACCAGGGCAGACGTGTACCTATTTATTAGGAAACTAAAACTCAAAAAATTATATCTACAGAAGCCGGCCCTGGATATTGACAAAAGGTCTAGCAACAGTATCAGTCCCAGCAACCTCCAAGTCTCTGATGCAGCCTTATACAATGATTTATATCAACTGGCAACAGGCGACCATGTAGAGGCAGGTGAATCAATGCCAACTCTCAATCAAAAGAAGCCTGATACTCCCTTCAAACCCAAATCCAAATTTATCCCTCTATCGTCCCATGACGGGCTGGACACCTTTAATGACCATGTGACAGTTCAACTAAAAAAACTTATGTACATGAGCAATTCAGTAAGAAAAAAGAAATATTGCAATCAAGAAAGGAGATTTAAACAATTGATTTCCAAGCTACAGAAGGCTGATTTAATAATCCGCAACTCCGATAAAGGGGGAAATATTGTACTTTGGCCTACAGCGGACTATCTCAAAGAGGCGTACAGACAATTGGATGAAGTAGGATGTTATAGCAAAAGTACCCCTTTCAAATATAAAAATGCGCAGGAGACTCTATTTAAAAACTTATTGGCGTGGAAAGGTTTGGGTCTCCTTAGCTGGGAAGAATTCAAATTCATCAAAAAAGAATATCCATCAACGCCTTACATGTACTTCATCCCCAAGGTCCATAAAAGTCTGACCTCACCTCCGGGCAGACCTATCATATCTGCCTGTGATGGCCCCTTTGAGAACCTTTCAAAATACATTGACTATTTCCTGCAAGACCATATGAAAAAACTGGATTCATACATCCAAGATACAGGTGACTTCCTTAGAAAGATTGATAATTTTAAATGGAAAGAGGATTATCTATTAGTTACCTTGGATGTATGTTCATTATACACCAGCATCAAACATCAAGATGGCCTGAGAGCGGCAGAGTTTTATTTGAGTACCAGGACAATTGAATTTGCTGATCATACAAAAATGTTACTGAATATGCTATCCTTTTGTTTGGAAAATAACTTTTTTTTATTTAATGGTTGTTTTTTCCAGCAACTACGAGGAGTAGCTATGGGCGCCAGCTTCTCCCCCAGCTATGCCTGTTTATTTATGGGCTGGTGGGAGGAGCTGGTGATCAGGCGAGAATATCAGCAGGTTTTTACTCAAAATGTGATGCGGTGGTTTCGTTATATTGATGATCTTTTTATCATATGGCAGGGTTCTAAGGAAAGTGTACTTAAATTTGTAGAGGAAATCAATTGTAATAATTTTAATCTTTCTTTTACATCAAATGTTAGTAATGAGACAGTGACATTTTTAGATGTACAGGTTTTAGTTAATAATAACATTTTAACTACTACCCTTTTTAGAAAACCTACGGCAGGCAACACACTCCTTCATGCAACTAGTGCGCATCCCCCACATCTCATTAAAAGCATCCCGTATGGGGAGATGCTCCGTATCCGACGTATATGTAGTGACCCTCTGGATATGGAAATTAAACAAAAAGAATGTATGACTAGGTTTTTAGATAGAGGGTATAGTTTGGAAGTAGTGGAAGCGGCCATGAAAAGATCCCGGCTAAAACCAAGAGAGGAAATTTTGGAATACAGAAAAAAAGACAAAAATGAGGTTTTAAATACTGATAATGAACCAGTACGCCTTATTTTAACATATTCCAAACAGGAAAAGGAATTAAGGAATATCATGAGGAAACATTGGCATTTTATACGTGAAGACCCAGTGATAGGGGGACTTATGCCACTCAATCCCTCTATCACCTTCCGCAAAGCAAAAAGTATGGGTAACATGTTAACTGGTAATAGCCAAGATACCTCCAACAAACAAATGTGGCTGCCTATTAGAAATGGTTTTTACAAATGCTCTATATGCAAGGCCTGCCAATTTGGTACAAATACCAAAACTTATTGCACGAAATTCCCCAATACACAACGGGAAATCAAACAACACCTTACGTGCAAAACGGACTATTGTGTCTATGTCCTGGAATGTGACTGCACTTTAAAATATATTGGCAGCACAAAGCTGGCGGTACACAAACGCATTTTACAACATATTAGAGCCATTAATAACAAGGATCAAAATTACCCCGTGGCTAGGCACTTTGAAAAGGTACACAACAGCAACCCTAAATGCCTGAAATATTTTGCCATCGAATCTGTACCACTGAGAAAACGAGGTGGCAATAGGGAGGCCACACTTCGTCGTTTGGAAACTCAATACATTTTAGAGTTCGATTCGAAATGGCCAGGTGGCCTCAATGCCACGGAGGATCTTTACACCTTTCTTTGAATTTTATACAGGCGTACACATCCATTCCTTAGTTCCATCACACCACAAATATAGGTGGAATACATATTGGGATCCTATGTGCGTATTTTAATGATTGGTTTTTAGGACATTGTAGGGTAGTATTAATAATCTTATATACCCATCTCCTTTTATTGATCATTTTAATTATGTCACTGGTTTTTATCCCTCATATAAAATGTCTGTATATTCTTTTTGCCTTTCGTGACTCAGATGAATTTGATTGCAAAAAATGGATTTGCGTATGGGAAATTTTCTCCATCCATTCTGTATATTTATGTAATAGGATTGAATTGTATTTTTAGATCGGTAGTCTCCATTAGTTGATTGCCGAGATGTGTTTTGCACTAGTTGCACTGGTCACTTTATGGTATTTAGTACTGTTGCATTATGCACTTTATCTGAAATTGTACATAGAGTTTGACAAGCACTAGTAGCATTAGTTAAACTAGATTATCAAGTACTGTTGCATTATGCACCTTATCTGATTTTATATGTTTGTTCGCCTCACTCTATTTAGATTAGCACTAGCCACTTTATGTCCTTCCATCAGTGGGGCATTTATGCACTTTAACATACTTGTTATCTGACGGACTATTGTGGTTATCCTTTTTTCTTTTTAAGTTGTCCCTCATTTAGGGCTTTTTTCTTTAGCACGGTGAGCACTTTATATGAATATCAATGTGACATATTATGACGTGATACAAAGAGACACAATTGAAGTATTTTTACTGATATTAATATATGCATTTAGGCTCTTATTATTGTCAGTCGCAATGCAATACAATTTATGAAATTGTGAAAACTGAATTTCCATTTCAATCGCATTGTGCCTATATAGTATTTCCTCGTGTCCACATGTTTTCTATGTCTATGACAAAAAAGTAAAAAAATGTGTTGCATTTGCACTTTAAATACTGGGTCTGCACGGATGTGTGGTCAGGTGACCAAGGCTGCTGTGACGGCCGAAACGCGTCCTGACATCCGTTATGGGGATTGCAAATAAATAAAACTGTTGGCACGATAAGAGGTCTTCGCTCGTGATTTCCCTCCAGGAAGTGTGCTTACGAGTGGTTAAGAAATATATATATATATATATATATATATATATATATATATATATATATATATATATATATATATATATATATATATTTACTTAAAAAACCATAGGTTTCACACGTTATAGTTAGGTGGACATTTCACTCGTAAAAAAACAATGAAATTCCCCCGTTATAGTTAGTTCAGATAACTATAACTCGCGCGCCCGCAATCCACTGCTCATGACGTCACATATTACATCACTCATGACATGGTCAGTGGCATCACTCATGACATCACTGATGATATCATCCTTGTGATAGATTGGCGGTTGCGCGAGTTATAGTTATCTGAACTAACTATAACGGGGGAATTTCATTGTTTTTTTACGAGTGAAATGTCCACCTAACTATAACATGTGTGAAACCTATGGTTTTTTAAGTGAATTTGCAAGGTTTTTTAAATGCTAATTCCTAACTATAACGTGTGTGAAACCTATGGTTTTTTAAGTGAATTTGTATGTTTTTTTAAATGCTAAGTTATGTATGTATTATTATATTTTTTTCTTTAAGGTTTTTCACCGTGCGGGCACCGTGCGCGCACCCCGCGATTTAAAAAAAAATATATATATGTTTTTTCACCCTTTGGGGTCCTTCAGGGACCCCCTGACAAAGGCTAGGGGGTCAGGAACTCTCTACCCTACCCCCTTTTCACGTTTGCCACCTTTTTTTTCACTGTCGCACCCAAAACAAACAAAATGGCGGACGACACTTCCTGATTTAGACCGATTCGAATGTTGACTGACATGTAACCACCAATCAGAATTACGCTCGCGCACGTTAGGGTGCGTGCACGGTGCGCGCACGGTGCGCGCATATAGATATTTATGTACTTTTAACTGCAATTTCCTCAGGAAATACTGAACAGATTGACTCCATATATGCAAAAGGCACATGCCTGACCTGAGGACTACCTCTTTGCCAAATTTCAAGTAATTCTGTTCAGCCGTTCGGGCTGTACCTTCGACTAAAGGTCCTATGGGAAAATGCATGGGGAAAACGCGTTTTGGGACCCCCCTTTTTTCTCAGCCCCCGCTTGACGAATCACCCCGAGACTTTCAGGATAGGAGCTGAGCGGAGCGCCCCATTAGTTTTGAAAATTTCGCGAGAATTCGTCAACCGGCGCCAAAGTTATTCAAAATAGAATTTTCAGATTTCCTATGGAAACACGGTCCTAACTATAACTATCTACTGGCGACCGCCAGTAGATAATATATATATATATATATATATATATATATATATATATATATATATATATCCAAGAAAGAAGTGACTCAAACATATAGATTCACAAAAGAACAAAAATATATTTCAGATTTTTGCCCTGGCTGGCTGTTGTTTTCTTGTGATCCTTCATCTTCAAGTATATATATATACCAACTAATCAGAAACACAGTGAATATGAAATGGCCCTGATGCAAGAAAGCATATAGAGGGAAGCCATTCAATAGTGACCAGGGAAATGAACTATACAATAAAGCCAATCAACGATAAGCAAGGGGATTAAAGAAAGCCCACTCTTGTTGATTGGATTGTAGACATTAGGTCTTCGCCAATGGATAGCTAAAGCTATTTGTAAGGTGAGACCTAAAAAGTAAGGATGAAAAACAAACCTGGCATGCTGAGATAAAGAGACAAGAATTGAAAGGTGGTGGAAGGAAAAAACGCCGCCGTTGTGTCACTTTCGTGATGCAGCGGCGGCGCAAATCCTGCGACATGGAGCGGGGTACTTACAACGTGACGCATCTGGGAGATGCGTCATGTTGTAAAGCCCTGCGCATGTCCTGCGCAGGGGGGGGCGTTCCGGCGCAGGAACACCTCCTAAAAGTGGCTGAGTGAAATCTGCAAGATTTCACTCAGTCACCTTTAGACCCATGCTGCGTCAAAACCCTGCGCCTGCCTGATGCAGGCGTAAGGATTGACGTAGCATTAACAAGATAGGGCCCCCCAGAGCATTGCTGGAGCTGCGTCGCGCATTGCGACGCAACTCCAGCAATGCGCCACTTTTACGGAACAAGTGCGTCACGCATCTGTGCCGTTTTTGCCCCATGGTGCGCCGCATTGTAAATGCGGCGCATCCATGGTAGCGGAGCTGTGGCGCACAATCACTGGCGCATCCCTGCTGATATGCAGGGATGCGCCAGTTATTGTAAATATGCCCCAAGAGGTGGAAACATGACTAGGTGCCTTGGTATGCAGCAACGCTGGCATTCAGTAGCAGTGGTGGGCGGACCCCTGAGAAAAACTTCAGGCCACAGCACTTATTATTGTTTACAAATAAGGCTCTGCTAAAGATATGATATCCTAATTTGACGAGTCTCTCCCCTTCCCATGTATCTCTTTCAACTGTAAATTAGGAGGTGAGATCAGACAATGTTATGGTGACAGGGTATTGTTTTAAAAAGATCAATCAATTTAGCAACACAATTCCGCACTGTCCTGCAAAGTTCTGGAAGGAAACCAACAAAACCCTCCAAGTCAAGACAAAACTGCTAAGCAATCTATCCGGTTCAGCAGCAGTCCCAGTAAAGAACAAACTTATGTCAAACGCAACTTCCACAAACATAATTGCAAAATCCAGATGTTTCAGAATGACTAACAGATAGAAACATATCCTTGATGCACCAACCTCAGGAAGGCGCTTGGGAGATTAAGGGGGGAGAGGGGGGCAAGCCGACACCAAACCACTTTATTGTGTGTGAAAAAGGCCGCTTAATTGAAACAGGTGCATATCACAATTTAACTCCTTGGCCACTGCCTTACAAAACTAACGCCTCGCTATACAATAACCTCCTGACCCCTTGTGTTTTCCCCCCACCCCTACGATCCCCACATCATTTCCCCCATCCCCCCAAAATACAACATAACATTCCATAACCAACATATAACCCAATCCTACACCATGTAACCTTTCCCAACTCCCAAACTCCCCTGACCGTAACCCCTACCTGCCTTTAGTGCAACTGTAACTAACCAACCTCTAATCCAAACTTATCCAACCTGTCTACCCTTTACCTGTCCCTGGACCCACATTACCAAACCTCTAACAACAAACTCTAGCCAATCCCGGCCAACTGTCAACCACCCCGCTTGCACCTGTTCCAAGCGACAATACATCCAACAGCCCCTATGTACCTGTTCCAACAAATGCTGCCCCAAACCCGCAAAATTGCAACCCCAAAACCCCTTGAACCAGGCCCCCTAACCCCTCTAACCATAGGGAGGGAGGGTGGGAAAAACTTTAAGCTAGCGCACCCAGCCACCAGGTCACCAAGCCTAAAATGGTGGCTGGGGAAGCGCGCGTTTTGAATATATAACCCTTGGGCTACTCTGCCTGGATTTGGGCTACATTTGGGCTATCCCTCAAATGTAGCCCAATTATTAGAAAATGGCCGTTCGGCCACGCCCCCCTCTCCCCCTCCCAACCTGCCCGGGCGGCAGACCTCGCGGTGCTCGGCTGCCCCCCAGGCTCCCATTGGGAGATTAAGGGGGGAGAGGGGGGCAAGCCGACACCAAACCACTTTATTGTGTGTGAAAAAGGCCGCTTTATTGAAACAGGTGCATATCACAATTTAACTCCTTGGCCACTGCCTTACAAAACTAACGCCTCGCTATACAATAACCTCCTGACCCCTTGTGTTTTCCCCCCACCCCTACGATCCCCACATCATTTCCCCCATCCCCCCAAAATACAACATAACATTCCATAACCAACATATAACCCAATCCTACACCATGTAACCTTTCCCAACTCCCAAACTCCCCTGACCGTAACCCCTACCTGCCTTTAGTGCAACTGTAACTAACCAACCTCTAATCCAAACTTATCCAACCTGTCTACCCTTTACCTGTCCCTGGACCCACATTACCAAACCTCTAACAACAAACTCTAGCCAATCCCGGCCAACTGTCAACCACCCCGCCACCCAGGAAAAGGGGGGAAGTGTCGGCGACTGCGCCTCTTCCTCCCCTTTTTCTGCCCCCCCCACGCGCCGCGACCCCGCATGACCTAACACCTATAAACTCCCAACAGACGCGCCAACACTTCTCTCAACTCCAAAAGGTACAGGTCCATTCCCATCCTGGACAAGTGCACCCCATCATCCCTGAACATCTCCCGCGCATCGTATCGAATGTCCCCGTGTGCCACTCGGTCAATCCCCAAATGCCGACAAAACCTCACCATCTCCGTATTAAGTTTTCGCCGCGCCTTATCCACCGCACCTGGGTTCACCGCCCCCCTCCAACTCCTCCGGGGGACAAATTCCGTCCGCACAATGGAACAACCCGCCCATCTCTCTTTAATCAAAGCCAGGTCCTTCTTCATTGCCCGCATTAGTGCCAAATCCGTCTCCCGTACCATGTCGTTCTCCCCCAAATGAAGAACCAATACATCTGGGCACCGACCTGCCCTTAAGATCCCGTTCAACACCGGCACCAGTTCCTTCCAACGCATCCCCCCCCTACCCCTCCACCCCACAGAGAACACATCTTTATTAAAACCCAACTGTTCCCCAAAATAGCTCTCCTGCGCCTGCAATTGGGCCCTCCTCACGAACGAGTGCCCCACAATCCAGATAGACATTTCTCGAGCCAGGGGTCCCATAACCGAACCTGAAAAGAAAAACAAGAATGAAAACCTATCCACACCCTCTGAAAAACTCCGCTGAACTGTGTGAAGTCCACCTTTCGCCTGTTTTTTTTTTAAAAATTTTTTTATTTACAGTGTCGCCCCACCCCCCGGCTCGCTGCGCACATAACGTTGGTAGCAATTCGAAGACCACCGCCCCAACTTCATGATTTCTTCCCTGTCCCAACCCCTCGCATGCACCTCTGACGCTGCCCCAATGCGAAAAGAGTGCGTGCCAAAACCCTTTTCTTCGACCCCCAGATTCCTAAGTGCTTTCCTCAGTACTGCCAGCAATTGTGAAGCTTTAACGCCTCGCCCCTGCTGATGGGAAAAAACCAGTCCCCCCAGTCCCCCAGAGCACGCCCTCCACCGCATACCCCAACGGAACGGACAAACCCCCGGGGATCTCCCTTTCCTCAACGTCACCCACTTCCCCCGACTCTTCTGGTCTGTCTTTGCCTTTCTCAGCCAAATGCTCACTACCCGTTCCCCAAATGATACCTCATCCCAGGTCAAACCCCGTTCCCCTTTGACCCCAGCAGCTCTGACACCCGAAACGCCCCAAAAAACATCCAAGACATGAGCGTGGCGAACAGCAAGGCCTCCCCACTGTCCCAGCACACCGCTGGCAGAACGCCCATAACCCTACCTAAGAGCTCCCAGGACAGAGGCCTCCGCACCCTGGCCACTCTCCCACATTCCCGCGCCCAGCCTTCCAAAATCCGCGCCCCCAGCTCCCCCGCGGATGGCGCATAACCCCACAACAGTTTGCCGATGAACGCAACCCCCGCCAACTTACCCACTATAGTCACCCTCGTCAAACCCCTCTCCACCAAATCCAGAATAAATTGCACAACGTCCTCCCGTCTCTCCGCCTCGGAAGCCCGCCATCTCGCCCCTGCGCTAACAAACTCTTCCCATGCCGCCCTGTATGCTAGTTTCGTTGACCGCGCCAATGAACCTAGAACCAATTGTAGCATCCGGTATTGCCTACTTCCCAGAGTTGGTTCGGCATCCTGGTCGGGTTCACGTCCGCGTCCTTGGCGAGCCCACGGAATCTCCCCCACTGTGAACGAGACAAGGCATCCGCAATGTCATTGTCCACTCCTGGCACATGCACCGCGCGAAACGCAATATCATGCCTCATACACCCCAGCACAAAAACCCGCAACAGCTTAAGCACCTGCGCATCCCGCGCCGACTGCCTGTTCACCACCTGGACCACTGCCATGTTGTCGATCCTGAAAGTGACTTTTTTGTGGGCCAGCAAAACCCCCCACAGCGTGACTGCCACCACTAAGGGAAAGAATTCCAAAAACGCGATGCTCCTACCTCCCTCTAACCAGTCCTCGGGCCAGGGCTCCGCACACCATCTCCCCTGCCAATACAGACCAAATCCCTTACTCCCCGCTGCATCCGAGAAAATCTGTACGTCCCATACCATGTCCACTTCCCTCATCAAAGGCACCCCATTGAACTGGTGCAGGAAAAACTGCCACATGCGCAAGTCCTCTCTCACCCCTGCTGACAACCTCACATGATGGTGTGGGGGCCTCTGCCCCTCCAGTGCGCGCCCCAGTCGCCTACAGAACGTCCGCCCTACTCTGACCACCCTACAAGCAAAATTAAGATGTCCCAGCAACACCTGTATGTCCCTGACCGTCACCTTCTGTCGTGCCAACACACTGGTCAGCAAGCTCAACATGTTTTGCTTCTTTTCCTCCGGGAGGCGCGCCTCCATGCGGACCGAATCCAATTCAATACCAAGGAAGGCCAGTGCCGTACTGGGGCCCTGCGTTTTTTCTGGGGCCAGCGGCACGCCCATGTCCCCCATGATCTCATGGAAGCTGTCCAGACCCTGCTGGCAGTCCGCGGAGTCTGAGGTGCCGACAAAGAAGAAGTCATTCAAGTAATGTGTCACACCTTGGTGACCCGTTCGTTCCGTAAACAACCATTGTAGGAACGTGCTGAAACATTCGAAAAGTGCGCAGGACATGGAGCAGCCCATCGGCAATGCCTTGTCCACATACCAGTGACCGCCGAATTGTATGCCTAACAGATCCCAGTCATCTGGATGCACTGGCAGCAACCGGAAAGCTGACTTGATGTCGCACTTTGCCATCTGTGCCGTTGCGCCCGCGGACACCACCAGTGCCATGGCCACGTCAACCGATGAATAGGACACAGTGGCCGCGCTGTCCGCAATAAAGTCATTGACCGACCCACCTTCTGGCCATGACAAATGCTGAATAAGGCGAAACTGGCCCACCTCCTTTTTAGGTACCACACCAATGGGTGACACAATCAGATTGGGCAAAGGCCACTCGCGAAAGGGTCCCGCCATGCGGCCCTCCTGTACCTCCTTGTCTAGTTTTGCCTGTACCACCTGTGGATGCTCCCTCGCTGAGCGCAAATTGTCTGCCCATCTCCGGACCCTCGGCCCCTCGTACCCCAACCTGAACCCCTCTTGAAACCCCAATCTCAATGTTTCCGCCGCCGCCCTGTCCGGATAGGCCCCCAGCGCCCCCACCAACTGCTCCACCCTAACCGGAGTACGAGCCCTTTGCCCCAGTCCCCCTCGCCCCCCTCCCTCCTCCTCCCTGCTGTGACTGCTGCTGGGCTCCAGCCTTAGGGGCTCCCGACTGCCATTGCTGCCCGCTCTGGCCCGGACCTTGCGTCCCCCAACACTTGACCAGCGGATGTCGCTTGCCGCAGCCCGAGCATTCGTGCCGAAACTTACAGTACTCTCTCGTGCATAAGCCTTTATTAAAATCCCAGCAAGCACCCTTGTCTCCTGTTGTCCCTCTGCCGGCTCCCCCCACCCCCCCCGGGTGGGACCCCCTCGAAAGGGCTGGTATACCAGCGGTAGCCCGCTGGCCGTAAAAATAGTCTTCCCCGACCCAGCCAGGCCCATGGTGTGCTGCCACAGCCTCCGCATCCCATGCCATGCGCGCCCGGAATTCCTCATCATACTGAGCCCAGACATATCCACCCCCCGTAATCTGAGCCTTGCGAATGACGTCCATGTATTTAAACATGGCCACTGACCTCTCCGGAAACTTCTCGCAATACACGCTGGCATATATTAGAAAAGCCGCTGTCCAGTTTTCAATCGTCAGCGGCACCTTAGGCCTCTTTGCGAGCTCAAATTCCTCCTCCTTAGAACCCTCTTTAGCCCTGACCTCTCTGTGCAGGAGTTTGAGCATCTCCACATACTCCCCTTTCCAGATCCTTTCCTTAGTCGCCAACATCAAGTGCGCCCCCAAGGGCTTGGTCACTCCCATATATGGTAACCGTTTTATCTTCAATTCCTTACTTTCCAGTTTTGTCTCCTCCGCCTTTGCGTCCCCTGTCCCTTTCTCGCTTGTCCCCTCCTTCTTGGTCTCCCCACTGTCACCCTGTCCTAAGCCGTCCGTGCCCACAGCCACATCCACCACATACGTACCTTAGCGCAATCTTTCCCCTACCCCCCCCTCCACCCCCGCCCCCCCCACCCCTCTCGACACCATCCTTGGCCGCCCGAGCAAATGTGCATTACCTGGCGCCAATGTCTCCGTCCGTCGCTCCTCCCGGCGTCCAGTCCTGGGGGCCGAGCTGCTTTCCCACCTCGATGTCCGACCCGTGGGCTGCGCCTGGCGTCGTGACACCTGTAAGAAACTATCCACAACATTACTCGGCCCCCCGTCCCTACCGTCTCCCACCTCACGCAACTCTCCTTCCTCCATACTCTCTTCCTCATAGTCCAAAGCCTCCTGCCCTGCACCCTCAGCGCTGCCCGCTGGTGGTGCCACCTGCCTCCGCGATACAAACAAATTTTCCTCTCCGGCGTTCCTCCGGCGCTGTCCCCCGGGGCGCTGTGACCCCGTGGGTGTTGGGGCTGGCGAGCCCGTCACGGGCCTACTTGTGCCAGCCGCGGCGGGATCCCTCGCCGGTACTGGGCACGCCGCCCGAGGCTCCACCCTCCCTTCTCCTTGGCGTCGCCAGGCCGCTCCCAGCCCTGCCAAGTCCGGTACCCCGCGATGCTCCCGCTGTCGCTCCGCTACCTGCAAAGAAAAGGAATGGTCTGGTGTGCTGGGCCTACCTATCTTCCTTCTCCCATCCCATCCCCGCTTGCCAGCCCCCGACGACTCCGCGACCCACGCCTTACCCACCGCGCTCAAATCCACCACTTCGTCGTCCTCCCCAGCTCCGTCGTCCCCGTCGCTCCACTCCCCCTGCCCACTCCACCCTACCCCCTGCCCGCTCTGCCCCCCTGCCCCAACCGCGCCACCCCCCACACCTCCCTCCCCCCTCCCCTCCGTCTCCCCCGTACCTGAGCCCCTGGCCCCCACCCCCGAAGCCCCCCCCCAAGCCCTCCGCCCACGACTTAAAAATATCCAGGCCTTCCCAGTCCCTCTCACTGCCCTCTGACTCAAATAGCACAGGGGATTCCCCACCTGCTGCTTCCCCCCCAAGGTCCCCCCCTTCCTGACCCCACCCTCCGTCGTCGCACTCCGCCAAGCCCCTGACCCCTACGCTCCCCCCCACTGTGCTCGCTTCGCGCCCCCCCGCCCCTCCCCGTTTCCCCCCCTTTCGCCTCCTGTCCCGACGCGATCGCCACCCCACTGAAGGCCGCGCTCCCCCCCCCTCCCCTGCCCCCCCGCCTGCCGCCTATCCTGCCAATCTACTCTACTCCCGTCCAGGCCCGAGCCGCCCACCCCCCCCGCCCCCCCACCACCCCTTCCAATCTCGGGGCCTCGCGTCTCCACGCTGTGCCGGCCCCATAAACCCCGTCCTGTGCTGCACACTCACCAGGCCCTTCCCCAAACCTCTCATCCCCCTCCTCCTGTTCCGCCCGCCCCCGCGCACTCCGCGATCCTCGCGTCGGGCCTGCCCGGCCCTCGCTCGAGCGTCTCCGCGCCCCAGCCGTAACCAAGGAAACGGCCGCTCCCCGGCTCGAGGAGCGGCCCGCGTATGACCTGGGCCTCTCACGTGCGGCGTCCTGAGCCTTCCCCCGTCGCGCCGCTCGTCCCCGCCCCCTCCCCGCCTCCAGGCCCCTCGCACTCCCCTCCACACCCGTCGCAGACCCGGAGGCGGCGCTCCTGGCATACGCGCCGCCTCGTACACTCACCGCTACACGCGACGGACTCCCGGGTGGCGAACAAGCCGCGACGGCGGCCGCCACCCCCGCGGACGCGCGCCTCGCCGGGCGCTTCGTCCAATTGGCCTCTTGGACCAGCAAGTCCATCCTCCCCGCCTCGCTCAACAACCGGATAGCCTCCAGGACACGGTAGTCGCCGCAAGACATGCCTCCAGGTACTTTTATCACTCCTACTCTTACCTACTAATACACCCAAAAAACTTTAAGCTAGCGCACCCAGCCACCAGGTCACCAAGCCTAAAATGGTGGCTGGGGAAGCGCGCGTTTTGAATATATAACCCTTGGGCTACTCTGCCTGGATTTGGGCTACATTTGGGCTATCCCTCAAATGTAGCCCAATTATTAGAAAATGGCCGTTCGGCCATGCCCCCCTCTCCCCCCTCCCAACCTGCCCGGGCGGCAGACCTCGCGGTGCTCGGCTGCCCCCCAGGCTCCCATTGGAGGCATGATGCAAGCACACACAAAATAGTCTTTTACAACCCATTCTACAGACAATTTAATTCTGGAAGGACCGGCCTTGCAAGGCTACTTCCGCGAGTGCCTATGTGATGATTTAGATTACGTTTTTCTAGAACTGGCTGTCCTCATAAAAGTATTGGACAGATATTATTTGCTTCTTGTGACTTGATGCCCCCACAGTGTTATTGTTTTGTCTTTGAGATCAAGAACACAGGTTATTTTGAGTTTTGATGCCCCCGCGCACCGGCATGCGATCGCCGTCTGGCATCTGCAGACTGCAGCAGACTATTCCCTGGGCTGTGACGCAACACGCACGCATCGTATCTGCATCCTCTTTTTGTTGTATCCCATTTCCGCCAAATAACTCAAAATAACCGGCGTGGTGCTTCAACATGCGACTTCCTCTCTTCCAGCAAGTCGCACAGCGGGCTAGTATCATCCTGGGCTTTCCTATCTCTTCCTGTAACAGGCTGAAAAAATGTGTTTGCCGCGCGTTGATTTTCCTCCCTGCTTCCTATTTACATCAACACCCTGAGTTACTGTCGAGCATTCAAAGCTCACGCGAATGAGTCATCCAGTGCCCACTCCTGGAGGGAGTGTCAGCCAAGCGTGTGATGTTGGACCCAAAAGCCTTCTCATTGGCAGGTGTGGGGGTCTTCTGTATCCTACTTGTCTCGTTGTGTGTTTCCGCTCTTATACCAGGACATTGATAACAACCTGTATCCTGTTTTAGGGGGCTGCCCTAATACAAGAAATACGTTTTGTTAAATTAGCAAAAGATGGAGTTGTGCCGATAGTTGCTTAATTTTTTTCAATTATAAATACCGTTGTTTAGTTGAGGTGATCAGCATGAAACCGTGGCTCGTTGTTGTTTTAGGGCAACCACCTTGGTGTGTTACTATCGCACGCATGCAGTAAGTAATATTTCAACACTGGTTTGCGCTTAGTCTGCATGTTCTTTTTAATTACATTTCTTATGTAAAGCGCTCGATGTGTCTGGGAGCTCGTTCAGAATTGGTGCGGCTGTGACAATAAAAGGGAACATTTCCTTAAAATTACTATACAAGAATGTTTAAATCTTTATTGAAGTTAAAACAATTTGTAGGTGTGCGGCCTAATGAAGCTGCAGTCGTTCATTGTACTGGATTTCAAAGGAAAGTGATCATAAAAATGAAATGACAAAACTTAATTTGCAATTAAAATCCATGTGTGTTTTAGTAAGCTGTAAGCACTCATAGGGGGATATTCTCAAGAACGTGTGATAACTACCGCAAAAGTAGCTTAACGCAACTCTTCACATCGCAGTCTATTGCGGGAAAATAACACTGTGTCAACGTGGTATTCTCAACACGGCAGCACCATGCGATAGACCCACCACAACGCGTCAAATGACCGTCAACACGGCAGCACCATGCGATAGACCCATCACAACGCGTCAAATGACCGTGTTAAAACCAACGCGACGCCGCAAAAATGTGAAACACAAACGCAAAAAAAGCTGCAATGAGGCCAATCGCGATACAAAAATCAGCGATAACCAGCGATAGGCCTACAATTTCCACGCGGCATGTGGGAAAAGGCATCATAAAAGCAGAGTACAAAAACGGAGAGATGAAAATGTATGAGCACAACCCCACACCCGTGATGTAGAACAAATGACCATTGTCCCGCATCAATTAGGCATCTCCTCACAGTCACAATGTACATTGACATGCAGTCTGCATGTAAACTGCGCCAATGCAGACACATGCATGGAACACACAGTGAAACCGCATCTCCCCTTCACATTGCAGAGGGACAAGCAAATCCCCTTGCACACAGACGTGTCATTGCCATGATTAATCAATAATGACAGCGTGAACGAATGTAGGGGCAGTGACTCCCACTTACATATATGTCGCCCATGTCGTGGGACTTGAGTCACAGGGGGCATCCCTCCATCATGGTGGTACATAACTAACCCCACCTGTAGGTCACAAATGGCAGCCAAAATGGAATGATCTTGGAACACGTGAAACGCCGAAGAGTGGGATACCCTACTAACTGTGACACACAGAACTGGCATTTCGAATACGTGATACCCCAAACAGCCCCTCTGCATAGAGGTGACACACCCACCATCCATGAACACATAAAATCATCATCAACACATGTCGCACTCACACCTGTCTGAGTGATGTGCCGGAACAGATGAGTGACATGCACTTAGGGAATGTTATTTTGGAATGCTTTTATTTGCACATGCTGTGCCTGTGTTTATCCTGTACTGTCCCATGATTGCCAAGGACTGTCACAATGTGACGTGTTCATAAGAAGAAATTTGCAATGATGGTGTCCCTGCCTCATCTTCATCATCATCATCCGGTGCCTCTGGAACTGGTATCCATGGTGCCTTGCTGCATACACATATGTTGTGCAACACACAACATGCAACGATCATCTTGCACACGATGTCAGGGCTGTACAGGAGATTTCCACCTGTGACGTCCAGGCACCTGAAACGTGACTTCAACATGCCAAATGTGCATTCCACGATGCCCCTGATGCGTTTGTGGGCCACATTGTACTGCCTCTGGGCCTGTATGTTCGGGACTCAGATGGTCGTCATCATCCAAGCACAGAGTGCATATCCTTGGTCACCTGTGACAGTGCAGAAAGGCATGAGTCAATAGTTGGTTCTGCATGATGTGTTGGCAGGCTCACTGGTTCATTGGTGTGTGATATGTGTGACCTTGTGATTCCTGTATAACATGTACTGCTTGT
This sequence comes from Triturus cristatus, assembly GCF_964204655.1. Lineage (NCBI taxonomy): Eukaryota > Metazoa > Chordata > Amphibia > Caudata > Salamandridae > Triturus > Triturus cristatus. The sequence goes on from NC_140586.1 coordinate 259,084,020, forward strand.
TGTAAATGAGCAGCATCAATGTGTATTATGTAGCCTCACTGCTGCTCTGCCCTCCCCCTGAGCCTATTCACTAGTGTGTGCAGCGCGGTTGCAGCACTTGCACCCCTACGGCACACCATTGTCATGCCTGTCTGCCATGTCCACAACCCCTGACAACGACACAGTGATGTTGTGCGCTGAAGGTGGGTGGGCACGCGTGTGTAGGCCTATGGTAAGAACAGGGCAGACACAGATGTAGAGTTCATGCCTGGCTAAACTCACCCTGCGGTTGAGGGTAGACCTTTTGGCTTATGCTGCGGAAATAGCAGTTGGCATGTATGATCCCGGACCCCTGGCGGGCTTGCTCACCCTCATGTACCCCTCGGCAGTGGCCGCAATCCTTGGGCATGCTACATGGCAAGATTGCACATTACATGACGGCTGGTGCAGACACTACACCAGAGACACACGCCTCAGTTATCTCCTTGTCAAGGCCTAAACTCAACCATTCCCAGAGCTACGTGCTTTGTATTTAGACCCCTACGCTAGCCTGGCGTACACTGGGCCAGCCCACTCTGCACACGCTTACAGGGGGGACGTAACAAGCTACATTTCCGTGATCTTCCCCAATGGCTGGGGTGAAATGATTGCATCCACTGTCCACAACACTACCAACACCAGCATTATATGTCAACACGGATATGTCTGTGGTCTGCATACTGCAGTCTGTCCAGCACATCCATGCCACACTTGGCATTGTGTACATTCTCATTCATGGGTCAGTTGCCTCTTTCGCACATGCCTGGTTCCCACCTCTCCCCACATCCTGCTATGGTGTGGCTGAGGTGCCATGCCGTTGATGGCTCATGTACATGGCTAGGTCAGGCTGCCACAGTAAGTTGTGCTGTTTTGTCTGGTGGGTGGGCATGTGGTTTGGCATGTTGTATGTGGGTTTGTAACATGTGTATTGCCAGAGTTGTGAGTTGCATGATTGTGGATTGGAGTTGTATGGTATGTTCATTTGGTACTTACCAACAAGTACTGCGTTTCCATAGGTGCCATCTTGGAAGCGCCAGTTGATGATGGACTGTCGGAAGATGTATGAGTCATGCACACTGCTTGGGTAGTTGGCGATGACATTGGTGAAGAGTCCCCCGTGGTCCACTATTGCATGAACATTGATGGAATGCGTGTGCTTTCTGTTGCGGTAATTGTGTGCAGTGTTGGCAGGGGGCACAAGTAGGACATGTGTGCAGTCAATTGCCCCCAACACGTGCGGGAATGCAGCTATGGCGTAGAAGCCTTGCCTGGTCTCCAGCTGTTCCTGCGCAGTGTGGGGGAAGTATAGGTACTGGGGTACCAAGCTGAGGATGGCATCCAGGACAGGTTTGAGGAACTTGGATAGGGCTGGCTGTGAGACTCCTCCAACTCTGGCAGTTGTTGGTTGGAAAGTCCCAGAGGCCAACAGGTGCAGCACAGCCAGCAGCTTTGTCTGCGGAGGGATGTTGGTTGTCCGTTGTGTTGGTGGTGTCAGCCTGTGGGCAATGATGTTCAGGATGCAGAGGATGGTTGTCGTTTTGAGTCTGTAGTGGGCAATGACATGCTCTGGTGTTGAGTCTGTGAGGCTGGTGTATTTCCTGAAGGTCCGCTGTCTTTGTCTGCGCTGCCACTGTGGTGGTCTGGGTGAGGCGGTAGGGGTCCGGGGGGGTGGCGGTCCTGGGGTTGGTGGCGGTGGGTGTTGGGGCCCTGTTGGGGCTCCGAGCTGCTTGATGAGTAGCTCCATGGCATCTGTTGTTCTTCAGGTGTGGCTCTGGGTTGGGCTCCCTTTTCTGGTGCCGGTTGTCCACTGACTTTGCACCAGGTCAGATCAGGTGTTAATTTCCAGCTGTTAACGCGCCTTATCGCATGTTTTGTGATCTGATCGCCTATCTGGCTGGTCGTTGTGAATGTTGCGGTGTGGTGTTGTCTCGGCTTTTTGCTCGGGAACGCCTACGCTGCATCTCATTAGCGATAGTTGCCGGGGTCATCCGTGGCGATGTTTTTTGAGGATGCTATCACCGGAAAACTGGTGATATCGGATGTGTGCACCGGTGTGTGAATGGGGCGATATATTTATCTCGGCTTTGGCTGTGCTAAAGTGCCGATAACTCGGCGATAGATCCTTGAGAATATGCCCCATAATTTCAAATAATAACGTTTTTCTATCTTAATGCACAGTAAAACAGGTATTACTGCTACCCAATTGCATAGTACCCAGTTTTATGACCACAGAATGATGAAATGTTGAATCGGTCTTGCTTAAATTTGAATTCAGCACTTAGCTCACTGAGCAATTTTTCTGGCAAATGCTTCATTATGCAGCACCTGGGGGCAGTATTGTGGAGGATGCCTGCTCAAGGCACCCCAACTAATTTATGTGACAGTTAAAGGTTGTGGAAAGACTGCTCTTGGTACGTTGAATAAGTTGGACTACAGCTGATGCCGCTTTGAGAGTCGTGTCAAAAGCTGTGATATTTTTGTTTAGGTCATTCTGAAAATTATATTGACGTCAGGGCGCAATGACGTGCCACGCCCCTCTTGGTTTAAGTTCAATGAGAGCCTACGATCTTGATCCCCAGAAGTCTGCTGTTATTGGCCAATTTCAGACTTAAACTATGGAGCAGAATCTCTCCAGAAGAGAAATACTATGTCATAGTTTACTAAGTGTTCCAGCTAAAGCATCCTCCAGGTGTCCTCACTCACACTCTGCTTTATTCATGTCCTAGGCCTCATACCTAAGTGCCTCTGCCACTCCAGTTGACGGCAAAAGCTTTATCAAGACCTAAGCCATCGGATCACCATTTTATTTATTGAATGACCACACACACAATTACAGCACTTCTGCTTAATCCAGTCTGCTTCAATTCAGCGATATACACCATCGCCCAATCAGCACAATTTTTATTTCTCCCCTTTATTAAAATTAAAATGTGTACATTTAAATATTGTAACGCAGAGACTGAGGACTCTAAAGTGTGCCCCGTCAAATGTAGGTAGGCTGAATATTGGAATATGTCCCTCCAATGATGAGGATTCAGGCAGCTAATTCTCATCCTTTACTTAGCTCTGCATGCATTGCCAGTATTTACAGCACCTATACTTTCTTCAGACTCTAGGACATTAAGTTGGTCCCCTTTTAATCCAGGACCTGTCCCTCGTGCAAGAGTCCCCTAACATTAGGGAAGGGCAAATTGTGCACCTAAAATGTGTGACTTCCTAGTTGTGAACTGTTCCCTGCAAGTCTTGACCAGTATAGTGCAATGTATTCCACTGCAATGCACGACAAACTGCAGAAATACTTGCACCCAGGTTCCTGCACATATACATGGAACCCTGTGGAGTCCTCCTCATGCAATGCTACAGTTCCCTACCCTACCAGAATTCAAAGAGTTACCTGGCAAACATCCTTTATCTCAGACCCTGCCCAGACAGAATCCAAATCTAGATATTTTTTGCCTGTGTAGAGGTCATCTTCACCAAGAGGTTTGTGCTCATCACTGATCCAGTTTAAAGCTGATTATTCTTTACACGACAAATAAACTTGACATGAGAAAAGAAATGTACATATAAAATGATTTTACACCTTATACATGTTGAAGAAACATAAATTATCAATGAGAAAATATGTAGTGCAAGCGCTGTAAAAGTGTGCTTAGATTTTAGAAATAGAAGAAAACATATATTGAGTATCTAACATGCTAATTGATTGAATATCGTATAAATCCACAACATGCTGATGCAAATGACTCATTAAAATGTATTTTCTGAAATTACACAATTTAATCAGAAATTAATATAGGTTGATGTCTTATTTGAGCTTTAGCTATAATTCTGTGAACTTTCACAATGATTTTGAATGTATATTGCTGTAGCAAACCAAATGTATTGCCCTCATTGCAATGCACCATTGACTTTGAAAACGTGGTACAAATCTTTAATGCATCAAGGTAGAAAGCTGAATTTCTGTTTGAACAATATTTATAATATAGATGACTTAGAATTCATAAAACAAACATTATACACTGTTGGAAAATTAATTATTAGTAGTGGCAAATATATATCAGCCACTGGCAATAAGGCCACTAACACAGTCTGGGGCTCAGAATAGGTCTTAGAAAATTACTCCCATGCTCAACCTTTGGTAGCTTGGCTGAGACTAGGGAGGCTTAACTTCAAAGACAGGTATGTAAAGCATTTAAAAACACCAAACTAGTAAATAATTAAGAGACAACACACAATAAAAATCCAAAACCATTTTATAAAAATAGGACACAATTTTATCTTTAAAATTACACCAAAACTAAAAAAATCAAATGTATGGAACCGAAGATATACATTTTTAAAGATTTAGCACTATATAGCACATAAAAACCTATAGCGCCTATTGGGACATCTGGTTGTGCTAGAATGGGTCAAAGTTTCAGGCAGACCGCGATGGAGCCCTGCACGGCTACCCCTTGCGGTAGGTCTCAGTCAAAGTTTTTACCTTCTGACTCAAAACCTTTCCTGGAACTTTTCGGGTTCGCTGGTTTGCCTTGCGGTGATCTCCAGGTCAAACTTATGGAAGTCAGACCTCCGACGCCGGTTTGCCTTGCGATGAGCTCCAGGTCAAAGTTATGGAAGTCAGACCTCTGAAGCTTTCCAGCGGGACGAACTAGGGATCCAGGCCGGCTTGAGGTTGAAGGCGGACGGCTTAGCTCTCGCGGTTGGTCCCGGTCACCTTTTCTATGTTCGGACGTAGAAAAGTTTACAGAGCTTTTTCTTGCGGGGTCCCTCGATGCTCTTCACCAGGCCGGATTCAGTGAGGGTTCACCGGCTTGGGTTTTAGCCTACTCCCAGTCAAACTCTGGAAGTCAGACCACCAGAGCTTTTCAGCGGGAAGAACCTGAAAGGCAGGCCGGCTCGCGGTTAAGGGTCGCCGGCTTGGCTGGCCAGTTAGTGTCGGTCCACGTATGAAGGTTTTTTCCAAAGTTGCTCCAAACTTCTCCAAACTTCTGGAGCATCTTCCTGAAAATCCCCAAAGGATCCAAAAGTGTCCAAAACTTACTTCATGGGTCTGGAAGCTCCAAGATGGTCCTTGAAAGTTTGGGAATTCAGTTCCCACAATCCACTTGGACAAAACGTTTACAAATCCACTGGTGGTATTCCAGACTGAGGATTCTTGGTGGTGATGTTCCAGATGAGCTTGGTTAACATGTAGCTTGCAGGGAGTCCACTCTTTAGTCCTTTTGAAGGAAGATAGTCCACACAGCTGTAGTTCTGGATTGTGCAGCAGGCGCAGTCTTCAGAGTGCAGGGTCTGGTTGGTGCAAATCAAACTTTTTCTTCTTTCTTGAGTTTCAAGCAGCAGATCTGAGAGGCTCTGCACCTCTCAGATACCTAGTCCAAGTTTTCTGGGTCAAGCAGGAGGGCTCTTCTGTCCAATGAGGTGCAGAGCAACACCCCAGGGTATGACCACATCCTCCAAAGTGTGGCACTATTTCCTCCCAGAGGGCACAATTTCTCCAAAATTCATCATGGCTGATTCTCCAGCAAGGAGAGAAGAGCTGGCTAAACACACCTCAAGAAGGGCTAATCTCCATAGTCTCTCCTCTCATCTGCTCATTCCTTCCTCAATCCTAGCATCTGACTGGGTTTAAAAGAGGAGAGGTGTAAATGAAACATGTGCTTCTGCTGCCTGTCTCCCCCTTCCATTGAAGGATATTGTTTATGACCCCCTCCCCCTGATCCGACATTCCTGTGTAGCTGAACCCTGCCCTCCCGGAAGAGCTGGCTATCCACGGGCTCTTTAACAACTCATCAAAGGAGTGTGGCTAATCCACTTAACTCTGACCAATCAGGACAGGTCACTGGAAGGCTTAATTTTGGCTTACAGACAAGAAAGTCTTATAACTTCTTGTCTGTAAATCTGAGGAGAAATTCAACAATACCATATTGTTGGATTTATCAATCCCATTTTAGGAAGTCCTTGAATGCTATTTTTATGATTCTCCTTGCAGGAATTATTAGTTAATAACTTCTTACCATGTTGACTTATGTGGCAGGGGATTTGCAATGGGGAAAATGACTTGGGCCATTTTTCCAAAACCAGGGCTTATAAAACCTTCTTTTATAAAGACCCGGCCTATATCTACAGGACCCCCACCCCTGGAACACCTAGGGGAGTCTGTATAGGTTCTGAATATGTACATATATTGCATATCCTCCCTCCACAGTGCCCCTAGCACAAAAGACAATTTTGTGAAGCACTTTATCACAATGTAGGGAGTGAAATGTGCATTTGCACTTAACCCAGGGCATATAAAACTAATTTTATAAGGTTTCTCCTTATAAATATCTGACCCCATCCCTGGGACATAGGGGAGACTCTTGGGGTACCTAAAATGCCCAAAAATTGTAGTTTATCAATTTGTAAGTGCCCCAAATGCTAATGTCGAGTTTGGGCACAATTTGCATTTTAAAAGCAGTCCTACAACACAGGGCTGCTTTTAAACTGACCTCAGGCGTTCACGCATGCAAGTAAAGAAAGGGCTGCTGGCCTCTGAACTGCCATTCCCTATTATATACTAGGGACCATGTGGCACTTTATGGAAAATGACCCAGAGGTAATGCTGTAACACTGTTGTTTTATTTTATTTTCATATGCTCTTTTTAGTGTTATAGATGATTATCGTCGATTATGGTCTGAGCCAACGTCTTTTCCTTTCTTCTAGGGTCTTCCTTTGGTCACCTCTTGAGCTCTTCTTAAGCACTGTCGCCCCTCAGAGAAGGAGAAAGGCTTGTTAGAATAAAAAAATATGCTTTCGTATTTTTTTATGTAAGTTAGCATTCGCAGCACCATTTTGTGTATGGGTGCCATTTGGAATCATGATCGAAACTAAGCTATTTCCGAGAAAAGGCTCCTCTTAAGTTTCTTTTCTTTCGAGGCTTTACTAATGAATACACTGCTCTTATTAGCACATACCTTTCCTGATAGATATGGGCCTTCTCCCACTTGTCTAGTGGTGGGCACAGGCAGAGTGACATTGAGTAGAAGATAATGTGTGCCCGGCCTCAGAATCGAAACTTATTCCTTTGTGATTTACTGTCCAGCTGCATCTGCTTGGAAAATCCCATGGTGGGAGTGCTCTTATCGATTTCGGAGTGTACATAATGTATCATTATGCTTGCTGATGTCAGTCCCTCTGCAGCACTCCTAACCGACTGGACAGACTGGGCTCCCCTCTGAGTGTATTTGAATAAATAGATATTGGTTTGTATTCTCTACTGTCTGACGGACTCTTCATTTGGTATGGAAGGCTGAGAGGTGGTTGTGAGTGACCCGGGTGACCCTATTTGGGCCATTTCCTTCAGGCTCAGGTAAGTGTTTTTTGTCTTTTCCTCCGTATTATAAATTTTAAGGGAAGGGAGTGGGGAAGAGAACTAATAGTTACCCAAACGATCTAAGGGTGTTCACACACCTGGGAAAGCCACGTTCCTCCAGGAATGGGGCGGGTCAACTCACGGGGCTGCTCCCCTCGCCGGTCTTCTCTCTGCTCTGCAATTGGTTCCACGACATAGACCGCTTCCCCTGAAAGGCAGGAGTCTCCCGGGTCCTTCGTCTCGGAGCATCTCCATTCACCGGACCTCCTCCTGTAGCCGTCCTCTGATCTCGAGTTTTCACTCTGATTCGAGACAACGATGCCGCCGTACTCTTCCGGTGTTTGGGGTTTCAAAAGGGCCACACATTGAGCTTCAGCGGTGATTGGTGCTTGTGATTTGGTAACGTGAGCCCGCTTGAAGCTCATAAAGACGTCTTTAAAGGGGCTGTCGTCTTCAAGAAGATAACCGGTGTCGCTGTAAACAGTATGGGGGGGCTGAAAGTAAAGGAGAAGAGAGATATAAGAGGGAAGTGTATCGTTTTCTTCTTCCCTCTCTACACTTGTCTCGGTGTTTTCTGTCCCTTCTTGACAGACTTAAAGGTAGTTTTTAAAATCCCCCTGCCCTATTATGTACTAGGGCCTTATACGGGAGGTCATGCCAGTCACGGGGGTGCACTAACCCATAGTGCACCCTAGTGTATGTAGGTGTTTTCACTGTATTCTAAGTGTCTCTTTCAGCATAGCACTGGCTCTGGGCCTGATTAGACAAAGCCCAGGGTCAGTCAGAGTCAGTTACCACCAGTACCAGTCAACAAAAGGTTAGGGGCGTGACTAGGGCACAGGATGACTTTGTAACAATTACACACTCTTCTGAGCGATCTTCACACTCACACACCAGGACTTCAACCATGGGGGAACCCCTCTCCCTGCACCTCTCATCTAGAGTCAGTAGAGTATCCCGCCCACTACTAGGACTATGAACCCCTGTGCCAGTTTCCCAATCCACCGCACCACTGGAGCTACCCCATTCCTTAGAACCCCCTGGTGTATGTTAACCCCCTCCTTCAAGTTAGGCGCCATATCTCCGGGTGTGTGTACTGCTCCCTCAGCACTAGATAACTCAATTTTGCTGCCACTATCTGAGCTGGACTCCACCTCCAACTCAGCCAAGCTCATTACCTGATATTCATACATTTCTTTTTCAGCTAAGGTTCGCTCTATCTTCTCGCACCCCCGGTCTAGCTGCCTCAGCCTCCGGTCACGAACACAAATCCAATTCCTCTCTTCACAAGCCAGTCTTTCCCAAAATGTTTCCTCCTCAGGGCCACTGCCCTCTTGGTATTCTGGCTGGGGATCCTCCCCCTCAGATTCCTCCTCAGAGTCATCTGCTAGTGTTGCTTCCCAGCGTAGCACCTCATAGCTATGCAGGGTTGCCTCAAGATCCCGCCTTGTGGATCTCCTCTTCACAGGTAGCCCCCTCTCCTTGCAAAATACTTTAAGTTCCATTATCTTGTTGATGTGCAGGTTCCAAAAGTTGACTTGCATTTTGACAAGGCCCAACAGGTGCAACAACTAACCAGAGTTCCAAAAACCAAATTCTAAAGGAAACAGGGAAAAAAAGTATGTGGTTGCATAATGGTCTGCACTCACTAGTAGTGTACACCAATCACTGTATATGAGTCACAAATGCAAGTCCAGAATCCTCACCGCTGACCACCAATGTTAGAACTGGGAGTCTCTAGTTGGCAATTGTATACACCTTGCTTCTAGTCAGGGAAAGGGGGTACACTCCTGGATAACCCCTGCTCACCCCCTTGGTAGCTTGGCACGAGCAGAAGACAGGCTTATCTCAGAGGCAGTGTGTAAAGTATTTGTGAACACATACAGTAATACAGTGAAAATACTACAGATGGACAACACACCAGTTTAGAAAAATAAGTAATCTTTACTAGACTTTACACAAGACCAAACGACAAAAATCCACAATACAGTAAAAAATAAGACTTTAGGATGGTAAAATTAGCTTAGTTCAATGTAGATGGTAAATGTGACACTTTACTCTCAAAGTACCTTGGATGCGTAACGCAAAACAAACAAAAAGGGCGCAGGGAAGGTGATGCGTCGGTTCCTTACATGCAAGAACGGTGATGCGTTGGTTCCTTGCTTCGGGGGAGGTGATGCGTCGGTTCCTTACTGCAGGGCAGGAGAGGTGATGCGTCGGTTCCTTACCGGAGAGGAGGTGATGCGTTGGGTTCTTTACCACGTGGGGTGGTGATGCGTTGGTTTCTTATTGCGCTCCGGTTACGCTGCGACAAGATGGCGCCTCGATGCGACGATCCGGTGCGATGCGACAACGTTGGATGCGATGCGTGCACGCCGACAGCCATGCGGCAAAATTGATGTTCTTGAGCCACGACAGGCTCAGCGACGTGCTTCTACGGTGATGCGATGGTGACCTCTGCAGTGGCGGCACGCTTCTCCGGTGATGCGACACTCCTCGTCTGCGATGAGACGGCGAACAGCTGTCGTGGCAACACGCTTCTTCGGCTGTGCTAATGCAACTGCTGCGGCGCGACATGCTTCTTCCTCGTTGCGCCGTGCTTCCAGCTCCCAGCGACACGCAGTCTTCTCAGAGGGCCCACACAACAGGAGGCACCTCTCTGCAGGTAGAATTCCCAGCAAGGGAATTCAGGAGGAGCTGGTGGTGAAGTCTTCAGAACAGCAGGCAAGCTCAGTCTAAAACCCTTGGAGTTCTTCCTCAAGATAGTAAATGTACTCACAAAAGTTCCTTTTCTCCTTTCCTTGGCAATAAAGAAACCACTGCAGGCCAACCCCAACAGGAAACAGCACAGGGGCAGTAATCTTCTTTCAGCTTCCCCGGTTCTTCTCCTTGGCAAAGGTTCGTATTGATTCCCAGAAGTGATCTAAAGTTCTGGGGTCTGGGCCCCAATATTTATACTGCAAAATCCTTTGTGCTCTGAAGGCAGAGGGTGTCTGTGCCCAGCCAAAACCAGTTCTGTCCTTCCTGGTGCAGCTTCCTGGCAGGAGGTGGAGACAGCATTGTTGAAAGCAGACCTGGCCCAGGTAGCTGAAAGGAAAACTCCTCCCCCTACTCTCTATTCTAGGAGTGCTCAGGTCAGTGAAAGAAATCTCATCCCCCTTCTCTCTATTCAATGCAGGCCCTATTCAGCCCAGTCCTGACCCATCAGACTGCCGGAGCCAAGGCTCTCTCCAGTCCCCTGTCACTCACAAACCAGACATGGGAAACACAAACCTAGCAAAGGCATGCTGTATGGTTAGGCAAGAAAATACCTACTTTCTAAAAGTGGTATTTTCAAACACAGAATGTAAAAATCACCCTCACTAAAAGATGCATTTTAACATTCTGAGTTCAGGCATACTAAATGTAGGAGAGTAGGATCTGCTTCTTACAGTTACCCCCACTTTTTGTTGATGTTTCACTGTTTTCGACTTAGTCTGACTGGGATCCTGCTATCCAGGACCCCAGCCTTGCTGCTTTCTCTCTAAATTGATTGCATGTACTTTAGGTACACTTCAGATTGAATTCTGGGGTACCCTATAAGTCCCTAGTATATGGTATACTATGTACCAGAGGCCTCTCAGGGATGCAGCATGTATTATGCCACCCCTGGGAGACCATTCAAAATGACATAACAGGTCTGCTACAGCAGTCTGTGTAAGCTGGTGTATGCACCCCTTACTTAGATATAGGTTCACTATATCTATCCATATCACTGCACATATAAACCTATCAGTCACCCCTATGGCAGGTCTTATCAATCCTGAAGGCAGGGTGCTGGGTTTTACGTGAGAGGGTGCCCATGCATGAGCAGAGCCCCTCTGCAGCTTTCAGAACCTATATTCTATAAGTGCATTATAACCTCGCGGTAAATGCTAACTTTAAAACGGCTGCATGGAAACAAACACCTCATGTCAAACACCTTGGAATCATACCTCCACACCAGTAACTGGTGTGGAAGGTATGATTCCACCCTACTAGAGGGAGAAATATGACCACACCGGTACACCCGGTACCAGATTCACAGACTCTGGCATCACAAAATGGATGCTGCCAGCCACAGACACGAGTCTGCCCTCCTGCTGCTGAACGAAACTCCGGCAGAGGACAGCTGGACAATAGGTTTCCTGTCACAGGGAGGTGTGACCACCTCCCAGACAGGCTTTAGTATATTGGGGCTGGGTGGGTGCACTCTAAGAGTGCTTTGTTGTCTGCACTGGGGGCACATTTGGTGTCCCTGTGCATAGTCCAGCTCAAACCGGTTGCAGGGGCTATCAGCCCCGGCTCTGGCGTGAAACTGGACAAAGGACATGGGTGTAGGCACCCCTCTGTCCTGACCCTCCCATAGGTGGGTCCCCAGAGTTTGTCCCACCCCTTCCTTAGGTATAAAGTAGGAACCCCTGGCTACAGGACTTTAGATTTACCTGGATGAAACTCTGCTACAGAAACCAAGTACTTCAACTATCTACACTACGTTGGATGACCGAAGAATCTCCTTTAGAGTAAAGGAATTACTCCCCTGCAAGGCAGGCACCAAAGACGCATCTGACTGGTTTGCATCTACGCAGATCCTGACGGACTCTGAATATTTTGCAACACAGGAGGTGGGTTCCTAAGCTTCCCCGAGGCCGACCAGTGCTCTCAGCAAACCTGAGACTCGCAGCCCTCGTGGGGACCGTGCAACCTGAACCACTGGACACCATGCACATTTGCAGCAGCATATGCTTTTCGGTGATCCCTCAGGCTGTGCTGTGGGCCACTTGTAGTCCAGACCCAGAGCCGTGATTCCACTGAAGACTACTGGCCTACACTCCACAAGTGTTCCTTGGGCTGGTATTTAGTGATTCCTCTCGAGGTCCCTTTGCAATCCCTGGTCCGTCGACCTGTGGGCTCCTGAGAAGGGTACTTTAACTTTTAGTGGGCTTTCCTGGTTGCTCCAAATGTGCCCTGACTCTCCGTTGCTTGGGGAGTCCACAGGAACTTGCTGGGCCACACCGAAGCATCTTTTCTCTGACCGTGTGTGTTGCAGTTGCCAAGGCTTGTTGGTCTCCAATCTGGACACTGACCCTCCAGCACTCAACACCCTTCGTGGGACAGCTCGTCTGTGGACTTTGGTTGTCATTGACATCTCCTGGTCCCCGTGGCTGCAGAGTCAAGCTTCACCTCTTCACACCTGAAACACCTGACATCGGTGGGCATTCGTCTATCGTGCCCCTGGTCACTGGCAAGTGACCCAGACTCTGTCCCCTCTGCTTTCAGGTTCTTCTCAGCTCCGATCCAGGCTTGGATCACACTGGACACTTTTCCTCTTCAAGACAGCAGCACTTTGCAGCATCACGCCATTGAGAACAACGAAGATTTCCGACACCATTTGACACCTATGCAACCGGCTTCCCTGGGTGAGGTAACACGAGTACTCTGGTGCTCACATGGGTGCTGGCCTTAGAACCTTCTTAAGTTTGAAAGGGGTTTGCTCCAAGTCCTCTCCTAAATGTCCTTAAGCTTTGAAATTCCAACCGCGACTTTCCCATAGGATTGTACGGAGCTCGCGGCTGTGTTCTCACACTGCACGTGTCCTCCGTGGGTCCCCTGTGTCACTACCTTGGATGGTTCCTTGGGGTCCCAGCGATTCTATGTGCTCTAGGCACTGTGTCTAGTCAAGTTGTGGTTGTTATACCACTTTCTTAATATATGGTTTGGTCTCCCCCTGGGGTCCACTGTGTATTGTGCTATTTACTGTCGTTCTAGTGTATTAATATTGTGTGCCTTGTTCTCTAATCTCATAAAGAGGTTAATAGAGAGTGTTTAGTAATACATACATATATTTTATATATATACCTTGTGTGGTTCTACTTTCATTTGGTCATTCAAGAGGTTATAATCTGGTAAACCAAGCTGCTTTACATTCCTTCGAGACTTAGCCTGACGGCTGCTCTCCATAGCTACCACTAGGATAGCTTTCAATAAAGGTGGTATGTAACCTAATCATCAATAAGGGTCGTTTGGACTGGTGCAAGGTGCCCACTATAACTAGTGGACAGCATATACCAGGCCAACCTCTCACATTGGTGTGCAGCGGTTGGGATTCAAGCTTGCTATTGCTTCACCAGATAATCTCATTGAGTGACTGACTGAAAACCACTATAGGTACATATAATAAAGACTAGAATAAAGTAAGTTCTTCTGAACTTAGAGTTGGGTAAGCCAAGGGTCTAGCACACCCTTTCTCCGACTCAAGAGAGTTTAGTTGTCCCCACTAGGTTAGGTAGGTGCAACACCACCCAACACTAGTATGTCTTCAAGAGCAGAAGCCACTGGGCCTCTCAAATTCCAAGAATTGAGGAATATGTGTACTGCTAGGAAATTGATGACACGGATAAACCCTAGAACCCAACGCCTCATAGAGGCTTTGCTTTTAGATGACCTCAGGAAGACCTCAGGGTCTGATGAGGCAGGCAGGTTGGGTTGGGCAGCAGAAGAGGAAAGGCCAGGAAGTGAAAACATCCAGGACCTAGACTCTGATGCTGACCAGGAGGATCAAGAATATTCTAACCTGGACAATACAATTTTTCCTGAAGGTGAGGGAGAAGGCCTCAGTGGCCCTCTCTTTACCCCACCTGGAAGGGTTAACAGTTTACCAAGAAGGTCCAGATCTCCTGCTCAGGAATGTACTCATTCTGATACTTCACTAGGGACCTCTGTTTCTCATAGAACTACTGCCTCTCATAGAAGGGAGTCCACTTATGAGAGGAAGTGCCAACTGCTTGACTTTGAGAGAGCTAAGCTCAGACTCAAGAGAGAGCAAGTGGCCTTAGATAGGGAATCTCTGGAACTTCAGAAAGCTTCTCAAAAGTTGGGGCTAGAGCCCCATGGTGGCAGAAACAGTGTCCCTAGAGGTAGAGAACATACTCATGACCATAGGAACCTGAACAAGATTGTCCCTCCCTTCCAGAGAGGGGATGAAATCCCCAAATGGATAACTGCACTGGAGAGGGCCTGTAAAGTACAGAGGGTCCCTCAGGAGCAGTGGGCAGCAATATTGTGGCTCTCCTTTGCAGACAAAGGTAGGGACAAGATCCTCACTGTTAGAGAAGAGGATGCTGATAACTATACAGTCTTGAAGAGTGCTCTGATTGATGGGTTTGGCTTAACCACTGAACAATACAGGATTAAGTTCAGAGACACCCAAAAGGCACAGACTCAAGACTGGGTTGACTTTGTAGATTGTGGTACTAAGGATCTGGAAGGCTGGTTACTTGGCAGTAAAGTGTGTGATTTTAAAGGACTGTACAATTTAATTATAAGGGAGCAGGTCCATAATAATTGTCAAAATCAGTTGTTGCATCAGTACCTGGTGGACTCTGATCTGACCTCTTCCCAAGAATTGGGCCAGAAGGCACACAAATGGGTCAGAACCAGAGTGAGGCAGAAGGCTCAGAACCAAGGTGGTGACTCCAAGAAGCAGGATTCTAAAAACTCTGATAAGGGTGGGGAGAAGGGTAAATGCCAGAAGTGTTCTCAAGGGCCCCAAAAATCTGCATCTGGTGGGGAGTCACAATCTAACAAGGCAAAAGGCAAGAAGAAACCATGGTGTCAAATCTGTAAACAGAAGACCCATTGTACCAAGTCCAAGGACTCAACTCCAGCCACCATTGCCCCTAAGGCAACTGTTCCCCCTAGTTCAGCTCCAAGTGGTAGTACTCAGAATAAGGATGTAGTAGGGTTAACCCTGGGATCTGAGATGGACTCTGACCTAGTCAGAGTTCCTACTCAGGCTGTACTGATCTGTGGTGGAGGCATGGATATGGCCTCCTTATTTATCAGTCCCAGTAATCTGGGCAAATACAGACAGCAGCCTTTGATAAATGGAAAAGAGGCCTTGGCATTCAGGGACACAGGAGAAAGTGTTACAATGGTGACAGAAGATCTTGTGGCTCCTGAGCAAATCATACTTGGTGAGATGTACCAAGTGACCAATGCTAGCAATGTCAGGATGGACCATTCCTTGGCAGTTGTTAATTTCACCTGGGGAGGGGTAACTGGCCCTAAGAAGGTTGTGGTAAGTGCAGACCTCCCTATTGAATGCTTGTTGGGCTATGATTTAGAAACTTCAGCTTGGGTTGAAGGGGAGCTCAGGACTCATGCAGAAAGGTTGGGAATCCCTTCAGATGTGTTTGCTATGACCAGGTCACAGGCAAAAATTTCTAACACTGAACAGGCCCTGGATTCTGGAAAAATGGACCAGGCGCCTTCCAAGAAAAGAAGCAGTAGGGGTAAGGCAGTGTCTTCCCCCCTGACTCAGAAAGCAGATCAGTCTTTTGAGGGAGATGATCTCAGTGCTGAAGAAGGAACTGTCCCAGATGAGTTTGAACCTGATCAGGTGGAGTTCTTGGGGACATGGTGCCCTTCCAGGGCAGATCTGAGCCAGGAGCAGCTGAGCTGCCCTTCTCTTGAACCCCTCAGACAGCAAGCTACTGATGAGGCTGCTGGGAGTGCTAGTGGATCCCATAGGATCTATTGGAATGATGGACTCCTTTACTAAGAGAGTAGAGATTACTAAGAGAGTAGAGACCCCAAGCCTGGTGCCACCAGGAGGTTGGTTATACCTCTGAAGTTTAGGGGCTTCCTATTGACACTAGCACATGACATCCCTTTAGCAGGTCACCTAGACCAAAACAAGACTTGGGACAGAATGGTACCTCACTTTCATTGCACTCGCATGTCTGAAGACACCAAGGAGTTTTGTCGCTCCTGTGTCACCTGTCAAGCCAGTGGTAAGGCAGGTGGTACAACAAAGGCCCCCCTGATACCACTACCTGTGTTGGGGGTTCACTTTGAGAGGGTTGGGATTGATATAGTTGGTCCCATGGATCCTCAAACAGCATCTGGGCACATATTTATACTGGTGGTGGTGGACCATGCCACTAGGTATCCAGAAGCTATTCCCCTTAGAACCACCACAGCACCTGTGGTGGCAAGAGCCCTCCTAGGAATCTTTTCCAGAGTGGGTTTCCCTAAGGAGGTAGTATCAGACCGAGAGGCAAACTTCATGTCTAGTTACTTGACTTCTATGTGGAAGGAGTGTGGAGTGAATTACAAATTTACCACCCCTTATCACCCACAATGCAATGGGTTAGTTGAAAGGTTCAACAAAACCCTAAAGGGCATGATTAAAGATCTCTCAGAAAAGCTTAGGCGCAGATAGGACATACTTTTGCCCTGCCTTGTCTTTGCCCACAGAGAGGTTCCACAGAAGGGGGTTGGTTACAGCCCATTTGAACTTCTGTTTGGACATCCAGTTAGGGGTCCATTGTTTCTAGTGAAGGAGGGATGGGAGTTACCTCTCAAACCCCCTAAACAGGATATTGTGGACTATGTACTTGGTCTCCGCTCTAGGATGGCTGAATACATGAAGAAGGCAAATAAAAACCTTGAGGCTAGCCAGGAATTGCAAAAGGCCTGGCATGACCAAAAGGCTGTGCTGACTGTTTTTTACTGGGGCACCAACGTATGCCAATATCTTTATGGCCAAATTTGAGGACACACATATCATGAACAATAATCTCTGGACAGACCATTTGCTATTGTACCTTCGGTACATAGATGACATCTTGATATTATGGAGAGGAACACAGCAGGCATTAGAAAGTGCACTAATCACATTGAACAACTGTCATCCGCAAATCAAATTCACTCACTCCACCAACTCTACAGTCATCAACTATTTAGATATTCTTATCGAAAGAAAAGGTAACAGTCTAACCACACGAGTATTCAAAAAATCTACAGACAGGAATAATGCTTTACACTATAACAGTTTTCACTCTTTGGCTCTTAAAAATCATTTACCGTTGTCACAATTTATTAGGGTCCGTAGGATCAGTTCAGATGACACTCAGGGTAAGATGGACATTGAGGTATTGTCACAACAATATTTAGACAGAGGTTACCCAATTGAAGTTCTAGAAACGGCTAAACAAAAAGCTTGCAACATTGACAGATCACAGCCTTAAAACAAATCCATGAAACCCCGCATCAAAAAGAGAGGTTTGTGTTTTGAAATATTCCACAGCTGCCACCGCGATTAAACGGTGCATCCTAAAACGTTGGGAAATCATAGAGCAAGAACACGACTTTAAGGAAGTCTTTCATGGCACACCCATTTTTGCATTTTCCAGATCTAAGAACATCAAAGAAATTTTAGGTAAGAAAGTTTTACCGCGTTCTGATAGTGCAAAACTAGGTATGCGAAAATGCCACAACTGCGGTCACTGTGGCAATGTGGTCGTTGGTGACAAATTTACGCACCCACACACAGGGAAACTAATCCAGCTTAAACATACATCTGACTGTAATACCAGTATGGTCATTTATGCTATTAAATGTCCTTGTGGATTAGTGTATGTGGGAAGAACCACTAGGAAAATCAAAACTAGATTGACTGAGCATAAAAGCTTAATTCGTACAGCCAATAGGAAATCCTGCTTAGCAGTGCATTGGAAAGAAAAAAAAGACACTATACCACAATTACGCTTTACTATACTAGAGCAGGTGTCAGTACTGCCACATGTTGATCCCACCAGGTATCTGGCACAAAGAGAAACTTTTTGTATACGGTTCCTGAAAACCATGAGCCCTTGTGGATTGAATGATAAGATTGAACTCATTTACTTTTTGTGAATACAGCCTCTTTTTTTATTCATTGGGATTATCAATTTGTAATTGTTTGTTTTTATTTTTGATAAAGTGTGTACTAATTCCTAAAAAACATGCAGAATGCTCATTATCACTCTTAGGTCATATACACATGGTTGTATCTTAAAATTAGGGGGGTCCGCGCAAGATTACTTTTCTTTTTCATATAAAAGGGTTCCTATCACATTGGTTAGCTACTTCTCTACTTTTCACTTTTCACTTTTTTTTGCGCACATTTTGCACTGTATCTTATATGTTTGGTATACTCATGATTCATTATTCAGATCATGTCGCTTGAAGACGAATATCTTCTACTTCTCTATCAACTTTGACTCGACGTGCACTAGTTGTTGAAACCCATCAGTCTCTTCGTTTGTTTCCACTTTCCACTTGGTTACGGGAGTCCTTTTTCTATATTGTGGTGCCGATTACGATCCGGCAAAAACCGGGTACGAACCGTCGGATGGAGCATATTCCCCGTCCGACGCGTACCCGGTCGTGTAAATATACAAACATGGAATTACGATTCGGACGGAAACACCTTTTCCGTACGAATCGTACAAAACACCGACCGACTAAAATAAACCTACAAATGCGATCCGGGAAAGCGCCGACCTGACGTCGGGACGCACGCAGCCTGTCATTCACGAACCAGGAATTACGATTCGCACCGACGTCATCCCGCACGGTGATTATTTTCCGGCTGCCAAAAACTGCCGGGAAATCAGGACGACGCGAACAAGGAGAACCAGTACGCGACGGACAGACAGGACGACGCGAACAAGGAGTACCAGTACGCGACGGACAGACAGGACGACGCGAACAAGGAGTACCAGTACGCGACGGACAGACAGGACGACGCGAACAAGGAGTACCCATATGCGACGGACAGACATGGACCCGAACCTACGTGTCATCCCGGCCCTCATAGCAGTCGACCTCCTCTACAGGTTACGACGCAGACGCCGCAGAAGGTCAGACCAACTAGGGGAGGGGGGGAAGGGGGGGGGGCAGGAGCAGGGGCAGGCCACAAAACCCCCACCATAGTCACACAGCACACATGCCCTGGACATACCTGACTCCCAGGCCCTGGTCACTACGAGGGGGTGGGGCCTTGTCCAGCCAAGCCAGCGACCGCCACAACGGAAGTCCTTGACGACGCGAACCTGCAACACAACCAGACAGGTACGTCCCGTACCCACGCCTTAAGAGTGTGGGTACGAGTCGTACCACGCCCACACCTACGTCACCCCAACAATGGCGGGACGGCTCGTACCCACGTGGCAAAGGCCTGGGGACGGCCCGCACAAGCATCACATAGCGTGGGGACGGATATGTACGGACCGTACCCCCACCCGCGGATGTATGGAGCGTACCCCCCACCCCAACAGTGTAAGTACGACCCGTACCCCCACCCGCGGACGCATGGAGCGTACCCCCACCCCAACAGTGTAAGTACGACCCGTACCCCCACCCGCGGACGCATGGAGCGTACCCCCACCCCAACAGTGTAAGTACGACACGTACCCTCACCCGCGGACGTATGGAGTGTACCCCCACCCCAACAGTGTAAGTACGACACGTACCCCCACCCGCGGACGCATGGAGCGTACCCCCACCCCAACAGTGTAAGTACGACACGTACCCTCACCCGCGGACGTATGGAGCGTACCCCCACCCCAACAGTGTAAGTACGACACGTACCCTGACCTCGAATGCATGGAGCGTACCCCGACCCTAACAGTGTAAGTACGACCCGTACCCCCACCCGCGGACGAATGGAGTGTACCCCCACCCCAACAGTGTAAGTACGACACGTACCCTCACCTCGAATGCATGGAGCGTACCCCCCACCCCAACAGTGTAAGTACGACCCGTGGCCTCACCCGCGGACGAATGGAGCGTACCCCCACCTCGAATGCATGGAGCGTACTCACATCCGTGTATGTAATGAGCGTACATATTGTGAAATGGGAGAGGTGTGTGCAGAGTCCTCCCAGCAGTGCCCAGAGACAGGAGGGGTGTGTGCAGAGTCCTCCCAGCAGTGCCCTGAGACAGGAGGGGTGGGTGCCCATCACTCCCAGCAGTGCCCTGAGACAGGAGGGGTGGGTGCAGAGTCCTCCCAGCAGTGCCCTGAGACAGGAGGGGTGTGTGCAGAGTCCTCCCAGCAGTGCCCAGAGACAGGAGGGGTGTGTGCAGAGTACCCCCAGCAGTGGCCAGACATATGAGGGGTGGGTGCAGAGTCCTCCCAGCAGTGCCCTGAGACAGGAGGGGTGGGTTCCTATCACTCCCAGCAGTGCCCTGAGACAGGAGGGGTGTGTGCAGAGTCCTCCCAGCAGTGCCCTGAGACAGGAGGGGTGTGTGCAGAGTCCTCCCAGCAGTGCCCAGAGACAGGAGGGGTGCAAAGTCCTCCCAGCAGTGCCCAGAGACAGGAGGGGTGGGTGCAGAGTCCTCCCAGCAGTGCCCTGAGACAGGAGGGGTGGGTTCCTATCACTCCCAGCAGTGCCCTGAGACAGGAGGGGTGTGTGCAGAGTCCTCCCAGCAGTGCCCAGAGACAGGAGGGGTGGGTGCAGAGTCCTCCCAGCAGTGCCCAGAGACAGGAGGGGTGGGTGCAGAGTCCTCCCAGCAGTGCCCTGAGACAGGAGGGGTGGGTTCCTATCACTCCCAGCAGTGCCCTGAGACAGGAGGGGTGTGTGCAGAGTCCTCCCAGCAGTGCCCAGAGACAGGAGGGGTGGGTGCAGAGTCCTCCCAGCAGTGCCCAGAGACAGGAGGGGTGGGTGCAGAGTCCTCCCAGCAGTGCCCTGAGACAGGAGGGGTGGGTTCCTATCACTCCCAGCAGTGCCCAGAGACAGGAGGGGTGGGTGCTGAGTCCTCCCAGCAGTGCCCAGAGACAGGAGGGGTGTGTGCAGAGTCCTCCCAGCAGTGCCCTGAGACAGGAGGGGTGGGTGTCCATCACTCCCAGCAGTGCCCATGGAACGCAAAGGGTGGAGTAGCCACAGATACCATGCCCACAAATGTCAGTCAGGTGCCCAAAGACCCTGCAGTACATGTACCACATGTGTGTGAGGCTGGGAGTATACGCATGCATAGGGCCAAAAAGAAAACATTTTCACATGAAGTCATGTCAATAGTCCACATACACAAGTACAATGACTACCAAGGATGCCACGAATGATGCAGGTGGAGAATGGCTCAGCATGCATGTGCAAAGGTGAAGGACTACGTCACACACCCAGCTAATGTACACACAGCTCTGCGCTAAAGTCAGGGGACACCCTGCAGGGAAGAAGTCAGGGTACACAGAGGAAGGAATACACCTTGGGACAATTGCAACATGCAGCAACTGCTCACATGAATGGAGAAAGGTAGCTAACACCGTGTGATGGCACACAGATCCCAGGGTCCCCCCTATGACCAGCACACTACTACATTTCCCACACACCCAACACATGACATACACCCACAACCATGTAGCAGCCCCACCAACAGCAATGCCAGCAAAGCAGGAGTGTTCCAAGGGAAAAAAATAAATAGCTTTTTTCAGCATGAGCAAAAAACTAGTATGAAGTAAGTCCAATAATTACAAAGCCCATAGGGCATTATAGGAGTCACAGCTGGATGGGGGACACAGTGGGATGCGTGTCCCCTAGCTTGCCTGCACAGTTACAAGCCGTTGTCTTCCACAGGGGTGAGGGCATCATGTTGGGGGGAAGGAACAGGCACCGCAGGGACAGGAGGGTGAGGGGTAGGCGACGTGGGTGCGGGGATGGAGGACTCCACCACAGGGGGTGGGGCAGGGCCAAAGGTAGATTCTAGGAGCGCGCTGCACACCTCGGCAAGGTCCTCCAGGGACTCCCCTGCACCCGAAGGAACCACAGGCCCCAAGGAGGGGGGGGTCAGAGGGATGGGTCACAGCGCCACTGGGGGAGGGTGTGGACAGGGGGGGGGACTCAAGCACCCTGACCGTGGACTTCCTTGACCGCTTGCGGGGTGGTGTCACTGTGGGGCTCAGGGACAGAGCGGCCATGAAGGAGTCTTTGGGGGAGATCTGGCCAGGAGAGCTGAGGGGAGGGGATTTGGAGGGAGTGGATTGGGTGGAATGTGGACTCCCACTCTGGCTGCGTGTCACACGATTGCCCCCCGACCCAGTGGGTGTGCCTACTTCACCCTGTGTGTGCGTGTCAGGAGGTGTGCGGCGGACCTTCCCTGCTGGTGTGGTGCCTGTGTGTGTTGTGGTGGGTGCATGCTTACGTCTGGGTGTATGTGGGACAGGCATGGGAGTGGGAAGTGTGGAAGGGGCAGGGGTAGGGGGTGGGACGTAGCACTGCAGGAGACCCACTGCTGCAGTCAGTGTGGAGTCTATGGACCTCAGCAAGTTGCGTTGGTCAGCCTGCGATGAATGAATGCCCTCCAAGTATGCCTCCATGTTGTTGAGGACCTGGCTGTGGGCATGGAGGAAATTAAGGATCGCAGTCTGACCAATCTGCAACTGCCGCTGGATGTCCACAGACTCAGCATTGGCGGCAGCAGTGGAGACAGGGGCAGGGGTTGCGGTGCCTGGCAGGAAGGAGACATGTGGTGACCGGGCACGTTGGGAAGGGACACGAGCACGTGGGAGGCGGCTGATGCCAATGGAGGGGGCGGTGCCAGATGTAGGGCTGCTGTCAGATGGTGGTGCAGCCACCGCCCACTCGGAGAGATCATCCTCGGACCCGTCAGCTTCATACTCTGTTGTGCCAGTCGACAGGTCCCCTGGTTCACTCTCCTCCGCCTCAGTCCCACTCGAAGTGCCAGCCCCGATGTCACCGCTGGCATTGGTGCTCGGTCCCTCCGCGCCGTCTGTGTCCATGTCTCCCTCCGTGTCCCCCGACGATGCTGTGGGCAGGGTGAAGAGACAGAAATTAATCATACACCTGTATACATATGTCACATGAGTCAAAACTACTTAGGTTACAGTGCATAGCCTGAAACAAAGGAAGAGTTACAATTCCAAAACAAGGTACATATGTAGGCCCTGCAAGACACAGTTGTGTGACCCACCATGCCATGGAAAAACTATGGAGAGCATGACACAATAGCAAATGAGATGACATGGAATGTTGACTGAGGAGCAAGGCCCTGGGGACAATACAGCACTGCATCTGCATCACACAGCGTGGCAGGAAATTGGGATGAGCAGGGACCATATCCAGGAACTAGAGGCACATGCAGCATAGGTAATACTGATAACATGCCCACCCTGACTGGCACACTGCACCTTGAGTGTATGTCCAGACAAACATCACACACTGGCCAGTCCTAGCAAGGAGATTACAGGACATGCCCGCACCACCCACCCCCTACATGAGACAAATCTGTGGAGACACAGGAAGCACCTACATCTCTTAGTCTGGGTGAAATACACATGGGATGCAATAATTCAAGATTGCACACCAAATACCCAAGGTGCGCCTGTCCAAATAATCATGTACAAATGGGCATCATCAGATGATTTCAACAAGACACACAGGCAATGGCCACCGTGAGTATGTACTTTGAAAATCAGGTCAGGCTGGACAGTGGACACTTGTAATACATCTCACGTCAATAAACATGGTGCCAGGGGACAATGGCACAGAGCACAACCTATGCTGTAGACACAGAGATTGTCGACATTCTCGGATTAAACACATGATACCTAGGAAAATATGCCCCTGGGGACAGTAGTGGCCACACAACTCCATGCTCCTGAATGGGAATGACTGCAACACACGCAAACCTCCCTGCACTATGCGTAACGCACACTCATGCACATCATGTCACAGGCCACCACATGGGACATGCCTGCTGGAAGGCCTGGCACTCGAGAGATCAACTCCCATGTCTGGACTCAGCATTAGTGCCAACTGACATGGAACCCACAAGTCCAGAACTGGACAGGGCACAGGCAAGGTCACAAAACCTGTTACACACCACCCCCACACATGATGCTGCAGGCATTGTACACTTGTAGAAGGTGTCAGGCTACATAACCTTGTGATGGAGTGACTACACACAGACCAGGGAACACATTGCAAGGAGGGGAAGGGAGGCAGGAGAGCACTGCAATACTGTGGGGAACAGGATCTGCACAGCACCATAAACCCTGGAAGTGTATCCATGGAACAGTGCACTTACAAATGCTGGTGAAACACAACAAACACACACATGTACCTACCCCCTTCCGGCTGCTGCATGTCCTGTAGACGCCTGTCCAAGTCTGGAAAGACCACCGCCAGCACACGTTTCTGGATGTGGGAGAGACGGCGGCGCCCGCGGTTCTTGTGGCTCTCAGGTGAGTCCCCCAGCAGGACCCGTGCGATCCTCCGCGTCCAGCACCGGATATCCTGCCAGCGTTTCCTCACCTGGGACAGGTGCCGCCTCCGACCATCCGCACTCCTCACGGCACTGACGGCGTCCAGCCATATCTGCTCCTTGGCAGAGGCGTCTACCTGTGAGGATGAACAAGTGACACTACATCAATACACCTTGCACATGTCACAGGGACACAGATTAGAACACATTTGCTGTGTACAACAAGGCATAGTGTGCATCCAACGCATTGCACCTTTGTCATAGGGACATGATCCTCTGGGGGAAGGCCAAAAGCAGTACGTGCGATTGAAAGGACACAGGTGGAATGAGGGCAACTACACAATCAATGATCCAGGCTCACACTGTGCATCACACCGACCCCTCCTGTCTCAGGGCACTGCTGGGAGGACTCTGCACACACCCCTCCTGTCTCAGGGCACTGCTGGGAGGACTCTGCACACACCCCTCCTGTCTCTGGGCACTGCTGGGAGGACTCTGCACACACCTCTCCTGTCTCTGGGCACTGCTGGGAGGACTCTGCACACACCCCTCCTGTCTCAGGGCACTGCTGGGAGGACTCTGCACCCACCCCTCCTGTCTCAGGCCACTGCTGAGAGACATCAGGCATTCCCCCCCCTGGGACCCCCCCTACAGTACATAGCATGTGTGTCACACCTGGACACAATGGCAGAAGTCACAGTCACAAAAAATGGACACAGCCTGTGGCAGTGAACACTGCACTCACCTGATAACCTGGTCGCCCATACAGCATGGGGTACCGTGGGAGGATCACTTCCACCAAAGCCATGTTCTCCTCCAGGGTGAATGGCTGTGACCTCTCCACAGTAGCAGCAGCTGGGTCGTGGAATACAGAGATGTGCAGGCAAGTGCTCCCTCATGGGACCTGGCTGCCTTATATCTGCCTTGCTGGCCCATCTCATGCACAGGAGTACAGAGTGATTGGTCACTCACATTTGCATCCTATGTTTCCTCCAATCCCTTCAAACCTAGCAGTCTGTGGGTTCTCTATCGGTTTTTTTCTCCTGCATGATGTCAGCCCCACAAACACATTGCAACAAAGTAGATTCATTCCAACTGACTTCTGCTGTGCACCTTCCAGAACAAATTCAAAATTTGAACTTGGTCTCCATGACAACCAGCATGCATGTAGGCCTTAATACTTGTCCCTCATGTGTCCCCTATGTAATTTGGAGCTTCACACACAGGTACGGTGCGTTCCGGGGCCCTAGGGCACCCCAAATGCATTGCAACGGCCCGTACACGCGTGCCTACGTTCACTATCACTATGGGTGTCCTCGCGTATGCGTACTCGTAGTGGTACGGGCCGTACACACGCCTGTACGCTCCCTATCACTATGGGTGTCCTCGCGTATGCGTACTCGTAGTGGTACGGGCCGTACACACGCCTGTACGCTCCCTATCACTATGGGTGTCCTCGCGTATGCATACTCGTAGTGGTACGGGCCGTACACACGCCTGTACGCTCCCTATCACTATGGGTGTCCTCGCGTATGCGTACTCGTAGTGGTACGGGCCGTACACACGCCTGTACGCTCACTATCACTACGTGTACGCATACGCGAGGACACCCATAGTGATAGGGAGCGTACAGGCGTGTGTACGGCCCGTACCACTACGTGTACGCATACGCGAGGACACCCATAGTGATAGGGAGTGTACAGGCGTGTGTACGGCCCGTACCACTACGAGTACGCATACGCGAGGACACCCATAGTGATAGGGAGCGTACAGGCGTGCGTACGGCCCTACCACTATGGGTGTTCTTGCGTATGCGTACTCGTAGTGGTACGGGCCGTACACATGCCTGTACGCTCGCCAACACGATGGGTACACATACGGCAGCACTCCCATAGTGATATGGGAACGTACACAGGCCCTCTTAGCAGCAGTACGGCGGTTTTCACACATCACAGTGGTGACAGGCGGCACACAGGTAGGAATAGGGCGGACATACTTGTCCATGGATGGACATCCTTGTCCATGAATGGACATCAAGGCATCGTCTGTGCATTACTACATGTGTGGGGCACAGGTGTGACAGGCTGTGTTGTGGAACATTACTCCTGAGTCGAGAAGGCACCAGATGTATGATGAGATGTGTACAGATGTACTGTGTGACGGTGCAATGTGTGCCAGGCATGCCCTTGACTCCTTTGACATGTGTGCATGTCGTACTGCACACTTGGGGTGAGCGTCACTGGCATGGCACGGACACCAACACACGGAAGTGTCCCCTGATGCCCGGTACAGGGGTTACCACACCTGACTTGTCACTACCCACGGTGCACAATGTGACTATGTCATGTATGTGTGGGGGCTTCCCATCAGGTTGATGTTGGAGCACCCTCAAAAGCTGCAGCTGTTGCAGCAACCAACATGTGTCTGTGTGTAGATTGACATTGCACACTGTTCCGCACACCATGCCACATGTGGTATCGGATGTGAGGTGCACATGTATGCATGGGACACGGAGTAGCGTGACAAGGACATGTCTGCATCCTCACAATGAATGTGTGGTGAGTCATGACATGTGCACCTTCATGGCAAGGTGTGTGGGCTGTCCTAGTGTAATGTCATGTGACCTGTGGCTCTAGTGTTCCGCTACCAGTCTCTGCAATTGGCATCCTACTTCTGCTGATGTGTGGGCGTATGTCACTCCTGTCTTGCGTCTGGCTGTTCACTTGCACTGGGACACAGCTATTCCCATGGCATGGCATGGGGAGGTTCTCAATCTCCGTGTGTAGCTGGGTCTTGGTAGGAGTTTCACCTGGCAGCCATACGTGTCCAGGGCATGTAGCACATACCTGACTCCCTATGTAGCAAATGTGTATTGACAGATTAACATGTGCTCAGTACATATGAATTGTTGTCGTAGTGCACTCACTCTTCCTTGTCACTTCCAAATTACTGCAGAGCGCCGCCTCTTGCCCGACCAATTCCGGACTTGGCTGCCATGCGGGAGAATGACAGTATCCGGTGCTACCGCTTCCCCCAACCGTTGATTCTGGAGTTGACGGCGAGACTGGCACCACACCTGCAACCGCAGCACAGGTATCCTACGGCACTGACACCCCAGCTGAAGGTAATGGCTGCCCTACATTTTCTTGCCACGGGTACCTTTCAATATACCATAGCTCATGTTGGTGGCATGTCCCAGAGCATGTTCTGCCGTGTGCTGCATGATTTCTTAGAGGCCATGTTGATTCACCTGGATGACTTCATCAAGTTCCCAACCCCTGAACAGTTGACTGCGGTCAAGCGTGGATTCTATGCCCTGGGAGGGATGCCCCATGTCATTGGGTCCATAGATGGGACACATGTAGCTTTGGTACCACCACACGCACAGGAGGTAGCGTACCGCAATCGGAAGCACTACCACTCCATCAATGCCCTTGTGGTGTGTCTGTCCAACATGGTGATTTCACATGTCTGTGCTCGTTTTCCAGGATCAGCACACGATGCCTACATCATGAGGCGTAGCAGGATGCCTGAAATGATGATGCAGCTGCGCAACGAAAGAGCATGTGTTGTTGGTGGGTACAGTCTGTCTGTCCTGTATTTTGCATAGCCTACCAGCACGACCGCTTCACCACTTCTAACGATGTCCATGTGCTGGCCACCCTTGGCTACATGCACGCAGTCTACCTGCTGACGAGCAGACATTCCCACACACCACACGGCTGATTTGCTCTCCCTGTGTCTCCCTCCCTCTTTGTCCCCCTCTCCCTCCCTCAGTGTGTCAGCATCCTCCCTCTGTCCGTGTCCCTGTGTCTCCCTCCCTCTCTGTCCCCCTCTCCCTCCCTCTCTGTCCCCCTCTCCCTCCCTCTCTGTCCCCCTCTCCCTCCCTCTCTGTCCCCCTCTCCCTCCCCCTCTCCCTCCCTCTCTGTCCCCCTCTCCCTCCCTCTCTGTCCCCCTCTCCCTCCCTCTCTGTCCCCCTCTCCCTCCCTCTGTGTGTCAGCCTCCTCCCTCTGTCCGTCTTCCTGTGTCTCCCTCCCTCTCTGTCCCCCTCTCCCTCCCTCTGTGAGTCAGCCTCCTCCCTCTGTCCGTCTCCCTGTGTCTCCCTCCCTCTCTGTCCCCCTCTCCCTCCCTCCGTGTGTCAGCCTCCTCCCTCTGTCCGTGTCCCTGTGTCTCCCTCCCTCTCTGTCCCCCTCTCCCTCCCTCTCTGTCCCCCTCTCCCTCCCTCTCTGTCCCCCTCTCCCTCCCTCTGTGTGTCAGCCTCCTCCCTCTGTCCGTCTTCCTGTGTCTCCCTCCCTCTCTGTCCCCTTCTCCCTCCCTCTGTGTGTCAGCCTCCTCCCTCTGTCTTGTCCCTGTGTCTCCCTCCCTCTCTGTCCCCCTCTCCCTCCCTCTGTGTGTCAGCCTCCTCCCTCTGTCCGTCTTCCTGTGTCTCCCTCCCTCTCTGTCCCCCTCTCCCTCCCTCTGTGAGTCAGCCTCCTCCCTCTGTCCGTCTCCCTGTGTCTCCCTCCCTCTCTGTCCCCCTCTCCCTCCCTCCGTGTGTCAGCCTCCTCCCTCTGTCCGTGTCCCTGTGTCTCCCTCCCTCTCTGTCCCCCTCTCCCTCCCTCTCTGTCCCCCTCTCCCTCCCTCTCTGTCCCCCTCTCCCTCCCTCTGTGTGTCAGCCTCCTCCCTCTGTCCGTGTCCCTGTGTCTCCCTCCCTCTCTGTCCCCCTCTCCCTCCCTCTCTGTCCCCCTCTCCCTCCCTCTGTGTGTCACCCTCTGTCACCTCAGCCCAGCTTCCTAGACACACACTTTTTCCAGTCCTTTGAATGGCCCTTGGCTTGTTGATGTGAGTTTGTTTCTCATCTCCAGGCACCCATTGGGTGTAGTGTCTGTGTGTGCGCTGCTGCTGTGGTTGTGTGTGCTGCCACTCTTTCACAGTGTTGGCTGTTCATTAGCTGCTGTCATGTGCAAAACAGTGCCTTCACCCCCATGTGTTGATGCAAGGCGTCCGCCATTTGCTGGCGAGTCTTTCCTGTGTGGGGACACACTGTTTGTCTGGCTGTGACCTGGGCCATATGGGCAGAGGGCATTGTTGTCTGCTTCTGAGTTGCACTATGTGATTTTTGGGGCCCACCCTCCCGCCATCCGGGTTACCGTGTCATGTGTTGGTGTCTTCTGTGGCCTGTGACTTGACATTGTCCAGCTGGGTGCATGGGGCATGGTGGCGGCAGTGGCATGTGCGTGTTCATGGAGTGTGGTTGAGTCATGCGGATGGTTGTGGGTGTGTGGGTGTGGTTGTGCAGGTGTGTGTGTGTGAATGTGATGAGGGGGTGTTTGTGAAGGTGGTTGTGTGAAGGTGTGCAAGTGTAAGGTGTGGTGAAGCTTGTAGTATGGTTCTGTGGTGTCTGGCAGCAGTGAGTCTGTTGCAAAGGCTCATGGTTTGTGTGTGTGGGCCCTTTTTATTGGTCCATTGGTGGGTGTGGCTGTGTTTGAAGTTTGGGTGGGTGTGTTATAAGGAGTGGTGGTGTTTTGGGCCTCTGTTTGTTTTAGGCAGTTGCAGGTCAGTGAATGTGTTTTTTTAGCGTTTGTTGGCCATGTTTAGTGGCTTTGTGCCATTCGAATAGTGTATTCTTGTGTTGTTTTGTTTTGTCCTGGTTGTGCACGTGCGTTTTGAGCGTGTGTACGGTGTGTACATGGGCCATTTGGTTGTACGGTGCTGTCCTTGTGTGTGGCTTGGTACGACTCGTACATGCGGTTGTGATGTTGGGGCCTGGGGTGCGCTCCGTACTTAGGAGGTTGTGTTGGGGGTGCGACTGGAACGTACTGGGGTGTACATTGACAGTGGTACGACACGTACAGGGGTGGGGGTAGGACTGGAACGTACTGGGGTGTACATAGACGGTGGTACGACACGTCCAGGGGTGGGGGTACGACTGGAACGTACTGGGGTGTACATAGACGGTGGTACGACACGTCCAGGGGTGGGGGTACGACTGGAACGTACTGGGGTGTACATTGACGGTGATACGACACGTCCAGGGGTGGGGGTACGACTGGAACGTACTGGGGTGTACATTGACGGTGGTACGACACGTACAGGGGTGGGGGTACGACTCGAACGTACTGGGGTGTACATTGACGGTGGTACGACACGTACAGGGGTGGGGGTACGACTCGAACGTACTGGGGTGTACATACATGGGGGTCGGACATGTACAGGGGTGGGGGTAGGACTCGAACGTACTGGGGTGTACATTGACGGTGGTACGACACGTCCAGGGGTGGGGGTAGGACTCGAACGTACTGGGGTGTACATTGACGGTGGTACGACACGTACAGGGGTGGGGGTATGACTCGAACGTACTGGGGTGTACATAGACAGTTGTACGACACGTACAGGGGTGGGGGTACGACTCGAACGTACTGGGGTGTACATTGACGGTGGTACGACACGTACAGGGGTGGGGGTATGACTCGAACATACTGGGGTGTACATACATGGGGGTCGGACACGTACAGGGGTGGGGGTAGGACTCGAACGTACTGGGGTGTACATTGATGGTGGTACGACACGTACAGGGGTGGGGGTATGACTGGAACGTACTGGGGTGTACATTGACGGTGGTACGACACGCCCAGGGGTGGGGGTACGACTGGAACGTACTGGGGTGTACATTGACGGTGGTACGACACGTACAGGGGTGGGGGTAGGACTCGAACGTACTGGGGTGTACATTGACGGTGGTACGACACGTACAGGGGTGGGGGTATGACTGGAACGTACTGGGGTGTACATAGACGGTGGTACGACACGTCCAGGGGTGGGGGTACGACTGGAACGTACTGGGGTGTACATTGACGGTGGTACGACACGTCCAGGGGTGGGGGTACGACTGGAACGTACTGGGGTGTACATTGATGGTGGTACGATACGTACAGAGGTGGGGGTAGGACTGGAACGTACTGGGGTGTACATTGACAGTGGTACGACACGTACAGGGGTGGGGGTACGACTGGAACATACTGGGGTGTACATTGACGGTGGTACGACACGTCCAGGGGTGGGGGTAGGACTGGTACGTACTGGGGTGTACATTGACGGTGGTACGACACGTACAGGGGTGGGGGTAGGACTGGAACGTACTGGGGTGTACATTGACGGTGGTACGACACGTCCAGGGGTGGGGGTGCGACTGGAACGTACTGGGGTGTACATTGACGGTGGTACGACACGTACAGGGGTGGGGGTAGGACTGGAACGTACTGGGGTGTACATTGACGGTGGTACGACACGTACAGGGGTGGGGGTAGGACTCGAACGTACTGAGGTGTACATTGACGGTGGTACGACACGTACAGGGGTGGGGGTACGACTCGAACGTACTGGGGTGTACATACATGGGGGTCGGACACGTACAGGGGTGGTGGTAGGACTCGAACGTACTGGGGTGTACATAGACGGTGGTACGACACGTACAGGGGTGGGGGTACGACTTGGACGTACAGGGGTGTACATACACAGGTGGGGGTGTACATACATGGGGGGTACGTCTCGGACGTACGGGGGCGGGGGGGAGTGTTGGGCGGGTATGCGGGCACATGTCTCCATGGTTGCTATGGGAGTTCGGTGCGGACGGTGTTCTTTCCATACGGTTGTAACATCGGACGCACGGGATGGATCGTGATTCCTCGGTCGGACTTCACCTTTCACATTTGTACGGTACATCGTCCGAGGACGTGTCGGACACATTTTCCGACCCGAGGACGTGTGGGAAATCATTCCCGATGCGTTTCGTATGGACTTTTTACCATGCGAATCGTGATTGCCAGTTCGTACGGCACTTGTACGATTCGTACGGTAAAAAGACCGGATACGAGTCGCACGGGGAATTTTTTTACCGGATCGTAATTGGCACCACAGTGTATATCCATCGTTGACGCATATGCACACGCTTACTTGGAAAAACCGGAGCGGTTTGAGGTTTACGGCTATGGAGTAGACTTTTTTCACACGCATAATGGTACTGAAGGTAAATATGCAAAAGTTGGGTATATTTGTATCCACAGTCCTTTGAGCTAAACGCTACCTGTAACTTTGTAGATACTACTAATCGTAATTATTTTTTACAGAGATACTCTTGACATTGAGGAATACATATCATAACGGGAAACTAATGGTCTACGTGCAGTCGTTTTCGCTGTAAGCAGGTGGAAATTACCATGGTTGTTTGTTGGGTGTTGTCGGACACTTTCATTAATTTTAGAACGGCATTAGTTACACTCAAGAGTTTTGTTTTTTCACCGTTTGTAGCGTCCATATCCTTGATTTGCATACTGCAGCAGCTTTACAGTTGTATTTCTGGTATTTATGGAGGTGAGCCCTCCTGTGTTTCACAGGGGAGATAAGCGAGCATGCGCTTTTTTATTGACACTCGAAATATTTTGGTAATACCACAATCCATTTTCACCACGCAAGGTCGTTTATGTTGTGCACAGAGGTGCCGATGACGATCCGGTAAAAAATTCCCCCGTGCGACTCGTCTCGGGTCTTTTTACCGTACGAATCGTACAAGTGCCGTACGAACTGGCAATCACGATTCGCATGGTAAAAAGTCCATACGAACCGCACTGGGAATCATTCCCCACACGTCCCCGGGTCGGAAAATGTGTCCGACACGTCCTCGGACGATTTACCTTACAAACGTGAAAAACCAAGTCCGACCTAGGAATCACGATCCATCCCGTGCGTCCGAGGTTACAACCGTATGGAAAAAACACCGTCCGCACCGAACTCCTACAGCAACCATGGAGACATGTGCCCGCATACGCGCCCAACACTCCCCCCAGCCCCCGTACGTCCGACACGTACCCCCCGTATATGTATACCCCCACCCGTCTAGGTACACCCCAGTACGTTCCAGTCGAACCCCCACCCCAGTACGTGTCGTACCACCGTCAATGTACACCCCCCCACCCCAGTACGTGTCGTACCACCGTCCATGTACACCCCCCCCCTGTACGTGTCGTACCCCCCGTGTACCTACACCCCAGTACGTGCGAGCCACACCCCCACCCCAGGACGTGTCATAGCCCCGTCCACCCACACCCCAGTACGTTCCAGTCGTACCCCCACCCCAGTACGTGTCGTACCCCCCGTGTACCTACACCCCAGTACGTGCGAGCCACACCCCCACCCCAGGACTTGTCATAGCCCCGTCTACCCACACCCCAGTACGTTCCAGTTGTACCCCCACCCCAGTACGTGTCGTACCACCGTCAATGTACACCCCCCCACCCCAGTACATGTCGTACCACCGTCCATGTACACCCCCCCCCTGTACGTGTCGTACCCCCCGTGTACCTACACCCCAGTACGTGCGAGCCACACCCCCACCCCAGGACGTGTCATAGCCCCGTCCACCCACACCCCAGTACGTTCCAGTCGTACCCCCACCCCAGTACGTGTCGTACCCCCCGTGTACCTACACCCCAGTACGTGTGAGCCACACCCCCACCCCAGGACGTGTCATAGCCCCGTCTACCCACACCCCAGTACGTTCCAGTTGTACCCCCACCCCAGTACGTGTCGTACCACCGTCAATGTACACCCCCCCACCCCAGTACGTGTCGTACCACCGTCCATGTACACCCCCCCCTGTACGTGTCGTACCCCCCGTGTACCTACACCCCAGTACGTGCGAGCCACACCCCCACCCCAGGACGTGTCATAGCCCCGTCCACCCACACCCCAGTACGTTCCAGTCGTACCCCCACCCCAGTACGTGTCGTACCACCGTCAATGTACACCCCCCCACCCCAGTACGTGTCGTACCATTGTCCATGGACACCCCCCACCCCTGTACGTGTCGTACCCCCCGTGTACCTACACCCCAGTACGTGCGAGCCACACCCCCACCCCAGGACGTGTCATAGCCCCGTCTACCCACACCCCAGTACGTTCCAGTCGTACCCCCACCCCAGTACGTGTCGTACCACCGTCAATGTACACCCCCCCACCCCAGTACGTGTCGTACCACCGTCCATGTACACCCCCCCCTGTACGTGTCGTACCCCCCGTGTACCTACACCCCAGTACGTGCGAGCCACACCCCCACCCCAGGACGTGTCATAGCCCCGTCTACCCACACCCCAGTACGTTCCTGTTGTACCCCCACCCCAGTACGTGTCGTACCACTGTCAATGTACACCCCCCCACCCCAGTACGTGTCGTACCACCGTCAATGTACAACCCCCCACCCCAGTACGTGTCGTACCATCGTCCATGGACACCCCCCCACCCCTGTACGTGTCGTACCCCCGTGTACCTACACCCCAGTACGTGCGAGCCACACCCCCACCCCAGGACGTGTCATAGCCCCGTCTACCCACACCCCAGTACGTTCCAGTCGTACCCCCACCCCAGTACGTGTCGTACCACCGTCAATGTACACCCCCCCACCCCAGTACGTGTCGTACCACCGTCCATGTACACCCCCCCCTGTACGTGTCATACCCCCGTGTACCTACACCCCAGTACGTGCGAGCCACACCCCCACCCCAGGACGTGTCATAGCCCCGTCTACCCACACCCCAGTACGTTCCTGTTGTACCCCCACCCCAGTACGTGTCGTACCACCGTCAATGTACACCCCCCCACCCCAGTACGTGTCGTACCACCGTCAATGTACACCCCCCCACCCCAGTACGTGTCGTACCATCGTCCATGGACACCCCCCCACCCCTGTACGTGTCGTACCCCCCGTGTACCTACACCCCAGTACGTGCGAGCCACACCCCCACCCCAGGACGTGTCATAGCCCCGTCCACCCACACCCCAGTACGTTCCAGTCGTACCCCCACCCCAGTACGTGTCGTACCACCGTCAATGTACACCCCCCCACCCCAGTACGTGTCGTACCATCGTCCATGGACACCCCCCCACCCCTGTACGTGTCGTACCCCCCGTGTACCTACACCCCAGTACGTGCGAGCCACACCCCCACCCCAGGACGTGTCATAGCCCCGTCTACCCACACCCCAGTACGTTCCAGTCGTACCCACACCCCAGTACGTTCCAGTCGTACCCCCACCCCAGTACGTTCCTGGCGCACCCCCAACACAACCTCCTAAGTACGGAGCGCACCCCATGCCCCAACATCACAACCGCATGTACGAGTCGTACAAAGCCACACACAAGGACCAAATCGTACAACCAAATGGCCCATGTACACACCGTACACACGCTCAAAACGCACGTACACAACAAGGACAAAACAAAACAACTCAACAATACACCATTCGAAAGGCACACAGCCACTAAACATGGCCAACAACCACTAAAATAACACAATCACTGACCTGCAACTGTCAAAAACAAACAGAGGCCCAATACACCACCACTCCTTATAACACACCCACCCAAAATTCAAACACTGCCACACCCACCCATGGACCAATGAAAAGGGCCCACACACACAAACCATGAGCCTTTGCAACAGACCCACTGCTGCCAGACACCACAGAACCAGACTACAAGCGACACCACATCTTACACTTGCACACCTCCACACGACCACCCTCACAAACACCCTCTCATCACATTCACACACACACACAACCATCCACACCCCCCCCAACATCCACACACCCCCCACACCCACACCATCCCCACCCACACCCCTCACCATGCCCACTACCAAGAATCCAAAGTTCAGTCACCGAGAGTTGGAGGTCCTTGTTGATCAAATCCTCAGAGTCGAGCCACAGATCTTTGGAACATTGGTCAGAAGCACCAGCCAGGCAGCCAAAACAGCCATGTGGCAGATCATCGTCGATGCTGTGAATGCTGTTGCGGACACCAGGAGGACCAAGCAGGATTGCCAGAACAGGTGGTACGATCTGCGGAGGAGGGTCAGAGCCAAGAGACAGGAGGAACACGACCAGGCCAACGCCACCGGAGGAGGGCCCTCCCGCAGAGCCGTACAGTACCATCCCTGGGAGGAGAGGGTGATGGCCATACTGCCGGTGGAGGCAGTTGAAGGAGTAGAAGGACTCCGAGACCCGGGTGAGTACACAAACAACGCACCTCACATGGGGGGAACTGCAACCACAACCAAAATTAATAACAGGCACGCAACCACCACAAGCCATCGCATTACTCAACCACACTCCATGAGCAGGCACATGCCACTGCTGCCA
The DNA here is from genome assembly GCF_964204655.1 of Triturus cristatus. Lineage (NCBI taxonomy): Eukaryota > Metazoa > Chordata > Amphibia > Caudata > Salamandridae > Triturus > Triturus cristatus. The sequence goes on from NC_140586.1 coordinate 259,120,639, forward strand.
CCATGCCCCATGCACCCAGCTGGACAATGTCAAGTCACAGGCCACAGAAGACAACAACACATGACACGGTAACCCGGATGTCGGGAGGCTGGGCACCAAGAATCACATAGTGCGACTCCAAAGCAGACAACAATGCCCTCTGCCCATATGGCCTAGGTCACAGGCAGACAAACACTGTGTCCCAACACAGGAATGACTTGCCAGCAAATGGCGGACGCCTTGCATCAACACATGGGGGGGAAGGCACTGTTTTGCACATGCCAGCAGCTAATGAACAGCCAACAGTGTGAAAGAGTGGCAGCACACACCACCACAGCAGCAGCGCACAGACACACAGCAGACAAAATGGGTGCCTGGAGATCAGAAACAAACTCACATCAACAGGCCAAGGGCCACTCAAAGATCTGCTAACAGTGTGTGCCCAGGAAGCTGGGCTAAGGTGACAGAGGGTGACACACGGAGGGAGGGAGAGGGGGACAGAGAGGGAGGGAGAGGGGGACAGAGAGGGAGGGAGACACAGGAAGATGGACAGAGGGAGGAGGCTGACACACAGAGGGAGGGAGAGGGGTACAGAGAGGGAGGGAGAGGGGGACAGAGAAGGAGGGAGACACAGGGAGAGCAAATCAGTCCTGTGGTGTGTGGGAATGTCTGCTCGTCAGCAGGTGGACTGCGTGCATGTAGACAAGGGTGGCCAGAGCCAGAACCCCCCCTCTTCATCATGGCAAAACGCAGGGCCATGTCACAACCTGTACACGAGCACAAGGACAGCCACCTGCATCATATAAGTGTGTGGATCCACTCCATGTGCACATGTACAGTGCTACAAGGAAGGCGCAAATGCATAGCTCGGCACACATGCACACTCCACTGCTGACTGCAGTCACACTTGACGCAGCAAGTAAGACTGTGCCACACATAGTTAAAGGGGCCAAATTGGTGCCCAAGGGACACACACATGCACAAGTGCACTGTGAGTGGAATGCAAGACAGATCCTAATTCCAAGAGGAAATGTGCCAACTTTGTAACGGATGAAACATGGATGTTGCATGGATCAAAATTAACATTTTCTCTCTCACACACAGGTCAACGTCGTGCTGCACCCCCCAACACTGGGGGGGAACACTCACAGGACCCGGATCTGCAGGAGACCGATCCCACCGGCAGCGACCACTCTCACCACTCTGCGGACGACCCCGACCGACCTGGCCCCTCTGGTGTCCAACCACCTGCAGCACCTGCGTCAGGTACAACCGTGCCAACCACCACCCCCACTCCTGCCACATCCCAGGAGACACCCAGGATCCCTGCCCCAACACCACAATGCAGCCAGGCTCGCCAGGAGGGACACGGTGTCCCGGGCACCCAGGAGGAGGCAGGCGACAACGCCAATGCCACCCCTCAGGGGTCCCGGAGACCCGATGTGCCCACAAGTGCAGGCCAGACGCAAGTGGGCAGGGGTGGTGGGAGTGGAGGACGGCGGAGGCGCGAGCCTGACCAGTTGGCTGGGGATCCGGTATTTTCCCATGTCCGTAACATCCTGGACTCATACCGGCAGGACACCACGGGCATGGCCCAGGTTGTGTCCGTCCTCGAGGGGATCAAGGTCCAGCAGGCCCAGCAACATGCGGAGCTAATAGCCTGTCTACAGCTACACCAACGGAGGATGGAGGACAGACAGGCTGAGCAAGTGACGGCGTCCCAGGGGATTCACGCTGAACTCCGTCGGATGGCCGACACCATGGCCGACCCTCCCTGTGCCAGAAGGCGGAGAACATCACCACCCACAGGGAGGGATCATGAGGAGGAGGAGGAAACATCCGACGGAGCATCCCAGACGTCGTCACGGCCTGCTGCTGAGGTTCCCCGCAGGAAGCCGGGTCGTCCACGGAAAGGACCGTGAGGGTGGCTGCTACATCACCATCTCCCAGGACACCTGGCCTGGCACCTGGCCCACTGGAGCAACAGCATCACAGCATCAAGAGACATTCTCTGCCACATGGCCCTGCTGGTCACTGGCTGACCAATGTTGACAAAGACTGTGGCATGGACTCTGAGGATTTCCAATGGCAAGGACACCAACTCCCCTACTGAACTTTGGATTCCCTAATCCCGGAAAGCCCCTCACTTTGTCCCCCCCCCCCCCCAATAATAAATCACACTATTAAGAGTAGATGCCTGCTGGTAGCATTATTACCTAACATGTGTCTTGTACAGTCTAAACATGCCTGAGTCATCTGTTCACTTCAACCATCCACACCCTGGGGCCTGAGTCTGGCACAGGACACATGGGTCACAGTTTATTAGGCAAGACAGACATGGAGCACCATACACACCCGTGATGGTCAGAACCAGCTGAGGGGGTGGCCGAACAACCGTGCTGACAGACACATTGAGTACAGCAACAGTCATGCGCAGAGGTCAGGGATCCTGGCCCGTGTCCTGGGGGGCACCCAGGTATGTGTAGACAGGTGGCAGAACCATGTCCTGCAAGCTTGAGTCAGGTGGATGCAGAGAATGGGGGCCTGGCCAACGTTGGATGCATGGGGATGGCACATGTCACAATACCCACACAGTCATGGACATCATGCCCAATACACAGTCTCAGCACACACACACAGCTTGCATCTTGCCACTCGACACATTGACACATAGCCACAATCAGGGAATACCATGCCAGACATGCAGGATGCACCGTGCCAACACACCAGCATTGACTGAGAAGAGGCACCTTGGAGGCATAGGGACACCTTTAATAGTCATGTTTTTGGGATTGCAGAGGCAACTTGAAGTACACATGAACACATCATGTGGAGTAACATGTGGCTCAAACACTGGCACCCCCCTTCTGCAGCACAAATGCGTGATAGCCATGGAACTGGCACACAAGTGTCGGCTAACAGCTAAATACCCACAGCTGCTCACGGAGAGACTGCCATACACCATACATCCGCTGATGTGGAAGTCCCACGCCATGTCAAGACAATGTTAACCGTATGTGTCCGAGGGCAGTGTCACACACATTGATGCCTTCATCACAATCCACTATCCCATCACTGATGACTGACAACCAGGCAGCCCATCTATTCAGGTGTACCCAGCTGCATGTTGTGTCCCATGGGGATGCCACATGTCTGCAGAGGAACCAAACCCCGACCGGGCCAGTGTGCACACATCGTGAACAACTGCCACACCCAATACACCCCAGATGCATCCCTTACCCCATGGAGACTTCCAAACGTGTCCGTGCCTGTAACGCTGAGTCAGCCCACGATGCCATGTCCATGAGGAATAGCAGTGCCACAACAATGCAACCAGAAGACGGCATGCGCAGGTACCTGGGGAAGAGAGACACACAAGAAGTCAGCCACAAAAAGCACAGCCACTTGCATGTGCATTGACTCGACACATGTATGGATGAAAAAATGCTAGGTCACAATTATGAGTGGGGAAATACTACCATCACTGCCACCATCACTCCAGTGACACACCCACGCACACCTCTGACTCACGTGCCATACATGCAGGTGGAGACACGCATCACAACACATGCCACACGGGGACCAAGGCGTGCACACTCAGACACTGGTACTCACCACTAAGCAAAGAAGTCGCGTATGAGCCGAGTCCGGATGTCCTCTTGCGGCTCCACATCCTCCACATCACTAGCCCCATTGCCAAGCCCTTCGTCCTCCACGGGTGGATGGTCCTCGTCATGTTGATTCAGGATGAGTGGCACAGCTCTTTCAACTGCCATGTTGTGCAGCATGCAGCAGTCCATGAAGATCTTGCAAACCTTTGCCGGGGCATATGGGAGTGCGCCGCCGGTCTTGTGGAGGCACCGGAATCGGCTCTTCAGCATGCCAAACGTCCTCTCTATCACTCGCCTTGTCCGGCCATGGGCGGTGTTGTAGCGGAGCTGGGCCGGCGTGATGGGGTTGCGGAGAGGTGTCAGCAGCCAAGGCATGTTGGGATAGCCAGCGTCCCCTAAATGGAAAGCACATGGATATCGTTAGAACTGGCGAAGCGGTAGTGCTGCTCGGCCAAACAGAATACAGGACAGACAGACTGTACCCACCAACAACACATGCTCGTTCGTTGCGCAGCTGCATCATCATATCAGGCATCCCGCTACGCCTCATGATGTAGGCATCGTGTGCTGATCCTGGGAAACGAGCACAGACATGTGAAATCACCATGTTGGACAGACACACCACAAGGGCATTGATGGAGTGGTAGTGCTTCCGATTGCGGTACGCCACCTCCCGTGCGTGTGGTGGTACCAAACCTACATGTGTCCCATCTATGGACCCAATGACATGGGGCATCCCTCCCAGGGCATAGAAACCACGCTTGACCTCAGTCATCTGTTCAGGGGTTGGGAACTTGAGGAAGTCATCCAGGTGAATCAACATGGCCTCCAAGAAATCATGCAGCACACCGCTGAACATGCTCTGGGACATGCCACCAACATGAGCTATGGTATTTTGGAAGGTACCCGTGGCAAGGAAATGTAGGGCAGCCATTACCTTCAGCTGGGGTGTCAGTGCCGTAGGATACCTGTGCTGCGGTTGCAGGTGTGGTGCCAGTCTCGCCGTCAGCTCCAGAATCAACGGTTGGGTGAAGCGGTAGAGCCGGATCCTGTCATTCTCCTGCATGGTGGCCAAGTCTGGAATTCTTCGGGCAACAGGAGGCGCTCTGCAGTAATTTGGAAGTGACAAGGAAGAGTGAGTGCACTACGAGAACAACTCATGTCTACTGAGCACATGTAAATCTGGCAATACACACATGCCACATAGGGAGTCAGGCATGTGCTACATGCCCAGGACACGTATGGATGCAAGGTGACACTCCTTCCAAGACCCAGCTACACACGGTGATTGAGAACCTCCCCATGCCACGCCATGGAAATAGCTGTGTCCCAGTGCAAGTGCACTGCCCGACGCAAGACAGGAGTGACATACAGCCACACATCAGCAGAAGTGTGATGCCGATTGCAGAGACTGGCAGCGGAACACTTGAGCCACAGGTCACATGACATTACACTAGTCCAGCCCACACACCTTGCCATGAAGGTGCACATGTCATGACTCACCACACATTCCTTGTGAGTTTGCTGACATGGCCTTGTCACGCTACTCCGTGTCCCTTGCATACATGTGCACCTCACATCCGAGAACACATGTGGCATGGTGTTGGGAACAGTGTGCAATGACAATCTACACACAGCCACATGTTGGTTGCTGCAACGGCTGCAGCTTTTGAGGGTGCTACAACATCAACCTGATGTAAATCCCGGACACATATATGGCATAGTCACATTGTGCACTGTGGGTAGTGATAAGTCATGTGTCATGACCCCTGTACCGGGCATCATGGGACACTTCCGTGTGTTGGTGTCCGTGCCATGCCAGTGACGCTCACCCCAAGTGCGCAGTCCCACATGCACACATGTCAAAGGAGTCAAGGGCATGCCTGGCACACATTGCACCCTCACACAGTACACATGTACACATCTCAACATACATCTGGTGCCTTCTCCACTCAGGAGGCATGTTCCACATCACAGCCTGTGACACCTGTGCCCCACACATGTGGTAATGCACAGACGATGCCTTGATGTCCATTCCTGGACAAGTATGTCCATCCATGGACAAGTATGTCCGCCCTATTCCTACATGTGTGTCGCCTATCACCACAGTGATGTGTAAAATCCGCCGTACTGCTGCTGAGAGGGCCTGTGCATGTTCCCAAATCACTGTGGGAGTGCTGCCGTATGTGTACCCATCGTGATGGCGAGCGTAGATGCGAGTGTACGGTCCGTACCACTACGGGTACGCATACGCGTGCAGACCCATAGTGATGGAGAGCGTAGATGCGAGTGTACGGCCCTATCACTATGGGTCTGCACGCGTATGCGTACCCGTAGTGGTACGGACCGTACACTCGCATCTACGCTCACTATCACTATGGGTCTGCACGCGTATGCGTACCCGTAGTGGTACGGACCGTACACTCGCATCTACGCTCACTATCACTATGGGTCTGCACGCGTATGCGTACCCGTAGTGGTACGGACCGTACACTCGCATCTACGCTCACTATCACTATGGGTCTGCACGCGTATGCGTACCCGTAGTGGTACGGACCGTACACTCGCATCTACGCTCACTATCACTACGAGTACGCATACGCGTGCAGACCCATAGTGATGGAGAGCGTAGATGCGAGTGTACGGTCCGTACCACTACGGGTACGCATACGCGTGCAGACCCATAGTGATAGTGAGCGTAGATGCGAGTGTACGGTCCGTACCACTACGAGTACGCATACGCGTGCAGACCCATAGTGATAGAGAGCGTAGATGCGAGTGTACGGCCCTATCACTATGGGTCTGCACGCGTATGCGTACCCGTAGTGGTACGGACCGTACACTCGCATCTACGCTCACTATCACTATGGGTCTGCACGCGTATGCGTACCCGTAGTGGTACGGACCGTACACTCGCATCTACGCTCACTATCACTATGGGTCTGCACGCGTATGCGTACCCGTAGTGGTACGGACCGTACACTCGCATCTACGCTCACTATCACTATGGGTCTGCACGCGTATGCGTACCCGTAGTGGTACGGACCGTACACTCGCATCTACGCTCACTATCACTACGAGTACGCATACGCGTGCAGACCCATAGTGATGGAGAGCGTAGATGCGAGTGTACGGTCCGTACCACTACGGGTACGCATACGCGTGCAGACCCATAGTGATAGTGAGCGTAGATGCGAGTGTACGGTCCGTACCACTACGGGTACGCATACGCGTGCAGACCCATAGTGATAGTGAGCGTAGATGCGAGTGTACGGTCCGTACCACTACGGGTACGCATACGCGTGCAGACCCATAGTGATGGAGAGCGTAGATGCGAGTGTACGGTCCGTACCACTACGGGTACGCATACGCGTGCAGACCCATAGTGATGGAGAGCGTAGATGCGAGTGTACGGTCCGTACCACTACGGGTACGCATACGCGTGCAGACCCATAGTGATGGAGAGCGTAGATGCGAGTGTACGGTCCGTACCACTACGGGTACGCATACGCGTGCAGACCCATAGTGATGGAGAGGGTAGGCATGCATGTACGGGCCGTTGCCATGCATTTGGGGTGCCCTAGGGCCCCCACACGCACCGTACCTGTGTGTGATGCTCCAAATTACATAGGGGACAAGTATTAAGGCCTACATGCATGCTGGTTGTCATGGAGACCAAGTTCAAAATTCGAAATTGTTCTGGAAGGTGCACAGCAGAAGTCAGTTGGAATTTGTCTACTTTGTTGCAATGTGTTTGTGGGGCTGACATCATGCAGGAGAATGAAACCGATAGAGAACCCACAGACTGCTAGGTTTGTAGGGATTGGTGGAAACATAGGATGCAAATGTGAGTGACCAATCTCTCTGTACTCCTGTGCATGAGACTGGGCAGAAGGGCACATATAAGGCAGCCAGGTCCCATGAGGGAGCACTTGCCTGCACATCTTTGCATTCGTCGACCCAGCTGCTGCTACTGATTCCCTGGAACCATGTCAAGGGCTGTGGAGAGGACACAGCCATTCACCCTGGAGGAGAACATGGCTCTGCTGGATGTGATCCTCCCACAGTACTCCATGCTGTATGGGCGACCAGGGTATCAGGTGAGTGCATAGGCCACTGCCACAGACTGTCCCTATGTTGTGACTGTGACTTCTGCCATTGCGTCCAGGTGTAACACACATGCCATGTACTGTCGGGGGGGTCCCAGGGGGGGGGTGCCTGATGTCTCCCAGCAGTGCCCTGAGACAGGAGGGGTGGGGGCCTATCACTCACAGCAGTGCCCTGAGACAGGAGGGGTGGGGGCCTATCACTCACAGCAGTGCCCTGAGACAAGAGGGGTGGGGGCCTATCACTCACAGCAGTGCCCTGAGACAGGAGGGGTGGGTGTGATGCACAGTGTGAGCCTTGATCATTGATTGTGACATTGCCATCATTCCACCTGTGTACCCACTGTGGCACGTAGTGCTTTTTCCCTCACCAGGGGATGATGTCCCTATGACAAAGGTGCAATGCGTTGGCTGCATGACATGCCTTGTTGTAACCAGCTAATTTGTACCCATATGTCTCTCTGTGACATGTGGCTGGTGTATTGATGTGGTGTCACTTGTTCTTCCTCACAGGTAGGCGCCACTGCCAAGGAGCAGATCTGGCTGACCGCCGTCAGTGCCGTGAGGCGTGTGGATGGTCGGAGGCGGAGCCTGTCCTAGGTGAGGAAACGCTGGCAGGATATCCGGTGCTGGACGCGGAGGATTGCACGGCTCCTGCTGGGGGACTCACCTGAGAGCCACAAGAACCGCGGCCGCCGCCGTCTGAGCCACCTCCACAGGCGTGTGCTGCCGGTGGTCTTTCCAGACCTGGAGAGGCGCTTACAGGCGATGCAGCAGCCGGAAGGGGGTAGGTACATGTGTGTTTGTTGTGTGTCACCGGCATTTGTAAGGGCACAGTAGCATGAATTCACTGGCAGGGTTTAAAGGTGCTGTGCAGATCCTGTTTGCCCCAGTATAGCGCTGTGCCCCTGCCACCCTTCCCCTCCTTGCAATGTGTTCCCTGGTCTGTGTGTAGTCACTCCTTCACAGGGTAATGTAGGCTGGCGCTTTGTCCACGGGAACAATGTCTGTAGCATCATGTGTGGGGGTGGTGTGTAACAGGTTGTGGGACATTGCCTGTGCACTGTCAAGTTCACTGCATGTGGGTTCCATATCAGTTGGCACTGATGCTGACTCCAGACATGGGAGTTGGTCTCTCATGTGTCATGCCTTACAGCGCGCATGTCCCATGTAGTGGCCTGTGACATGATGTGCATGAGTGTGCGATACACATAGTGCAGGGATGGTGACGTGTGTTGCAGTCATTACCATTCAGTAGCATGTAGTTGCGTGCCCACTACTGTCCCCTGGGGCACCTTTTCCTCAGTGGTGTATGTGTCATCATAAACGTGGCCACTGTCAGTGTCTACAGCGTAAGTTGTGCTCTCTGCCATTGTCCCCTGTCACCATGTATATAGACGTGCTATTTTGTACAGGTGTCCACTGTGCAGCCTGACCTGATTGTCCTTCTTCATACTCACAGTTGCCAGTGCCTGTGTGTCTTGCTATACTCATCTGAGGATGGGCACTGGTACCTCATTATTTGTACAGGCGCACCTTGGCTGTTTGGCGTCCAATCTTGCTTTTTGCCTGCCCCTGTGTGTATCACCCAGACTATGAGATGTTGGTGCCACCTGTGTCTCAACAATTTGCCTCGTGTAGGGTCTTGTTGGGGCGGGCAATGCCTATGTGTTAAATCCTGATTACCACTTGCTGGGTCTGGGCAGTGTGTGATGTGTCTGGACACACACGCAATGTGCAGTGACAGAGTCATGTTGTGCATGTTTTCAGCATTACCTATGCAGCATGTGTCTCAAGTTCATGGATATGGTCCCTGGTCATCGGTATTTTCGCCAACGCTGTGTGGTGCAGATGCATTGCTGGATTGTCCCCAGGGCCTGGGTGCTATGTCAGACTCCTTTTCCTGTGTTTAGCTATTGTCTCATGCTCTCCATGGTATTTCAGTGGCATGGTGGCTCAACCAACTGTGTGTTTCATGCCCTACATCGGTACCCTGTTCAGTAGATGTTAGGGATCTTCCTTTTCAGGCCATGCAATGTTACCTATGTAGATTGGACTCATGTGACAGATGTGTACAGATGTCTGATTATTTCTGTCTCTCCACCCTGCCCACAGCATCGTCGGGGGACACAGAGGGAGACATGGACACAGACCAGGCGGAGGGACCGAGCACCAGTGCCAGCCGTGACATCGGGTCTGGCACATCGAGTGGTACAGAGGCGGAGGAGAGTGTGGCCGAGGACCTGTCGACTGGCACATCAGACTACGAAGCTGACAGGTCCGGGGACGATGTCTCCGAGTGGGCGGAGGCTGCACCAGCAGCTGACAGTGGAACAACACCTCGCACCGCCCCCTCAGTTTCCACCAGCCGCCTCCCACTTGCTCGTGTCCCTTCCCAGCGTGCCCGGTCACAGCATGTCTCCTTCCTGCCAGGCACCGCACCCCCTGCCCCTGTCTCCACTGCTGCCGCCAATGCAGAGTCTGTGGACATCCAGCGGCAACTGCAGGTTGGTCAGGCTGCGATCCTTAATGTCCTCCATGCCCACGGCAAAACCCTCACCAACATCGAGGCTTTCTTGGAGGGCATTCATTCATCGCAGGCTGACCAACGCAACTTGCTGAGGTCCATCGACTCCACACTGACTGCAGCAGTGGGTCTCCTGCAGCGCGACCTCCCCCCACCTACCCCTGCCCCATCCACACTTCCCACTCCCATGCCTGTCACACGTACACCCAGACGTCGGCATGCACCCACATCAACGGACACGGGCACCACACCAGCAGGGAAGGTCCACCGCACTCCTCCTGACACGCACACACAGGGTGAGGTAGGCACACCCACTGGGTCGGGGGGCAAACGTGTGACACGCAGCCATAGTGGGAGTCCGCATTCCACCCAGTCCACTCCCTCCAAATCCCCTCCCCTCAGCTCTCCTGGCCACATCTCCCCCAAGGACTCCTTCATGGCCGCTCTGTCCCTGAGCCCCACAGTTACACCACCACGCAAGCGGTCAAGGAGGTCCCCGGTCAGGGTGGTTGAGTCTCCCCCCCTGTCTCCACCCTCCCCCGGTGGCGCTGCGACCCATCCCTCTGACCCCCCCCCCTCCTTGGGGCCTGAGGTCCCTTCGGGTGCAGGGGACTCCCTGGAGGACCTTGCAAAGGTGTGTAGTGCCATCCTGGCCTCCGCCTTTGGCACTGACCCACCCCCTGTGGTGGAGTCCTCCATCCCTGCACCCACAACGCCGCCCCTTTGCCCTGATGTCCCTGCGGTGCCTGTTGCTTCCCCCCCCCCTGATGCCCTCACCAGTGTGGAAGACGATGCCATTTGACTGTGCAGGCAATGTAGGGGACACGCATCCCACTGTGTCCCCCATCCAGCTGAGAATCATTGACTGCCCTATGGGCTTTGTGAAGATTGAACTGCCTGCGATCCACGGACATTGTGCTCATGCTGAATAAAGCTTAATTTTGTTTTCATTATCACACTACTGCTATGCTGGTATTGGTGTTGGTGGGGCTGCTACATGGTTTTGGGTGGTGTGTAAGGGTTTGGGTGTGTGGGATATGTAGTAGTGTACTGCTCATTGGTGGGACCCTGTGATCTGTGTGCCATCACAAGGTGTTGGCTAACTTTCTTTGTTCATGTAAGCAGTTACTGCATGGTGCACTTGTCCCAGGGTGTATTCCTTCCTCTGTGTACCCAGCTTTCTTCCCTGCAGGGTGTTCCCAATGTTTAGCGCAGATCTGTGTCTACATGAGCTGTGTGTGTGACGGAGCCCTTCTACTTTGGCCATGCATGCAGGGCCATGTCTCCACCTGCGACAATCGTGGCATCCTTGGTGATCACTGTACTTGTGTGTGGAGTCTGTTGACATGAGTTCATGGGGACATGTTCCCTTGTAGCCAGTATGCATGTGGATAATTCTGGCCTCACACACATGTGTTACACCCCTCCTGTCTCAGGGCACTGCTGGGAGTGATGGGCACCCACCCCTCCTGTCTCAGGGCACTGCTGGGAGGACTCTGCACCCACCCCTCCTGTCTCAGGGCACTGCTGGGAGGGCTCCACACCCACCCCTCCTGTGTCAGGGCACTGCTGGGAGGACTCCACACCCACCCCTCCTGTCTCAGGGCACTGCTGGGAGGACTCTGCACCCACCCCTCCTGTGTCAGGGCACTGCTGGGAGGACTCCACACCCACCCCTCCTGTCTCAGGGCACTGCTGGGAGTGATAGGCACCCACCCCTCCTGTCTCAGGGCACTGCTGGGAGGACTCCACACCCACCCCTCCTGTCTCAGGGCACTGCTGGGAGGACTCCACACCCACCCCTCCTGTCTCAGGGCACTGCTGGGAGGACTCCACACCCACCCCTCCTGTCTCAGGGCACTGCTGGGAGGACTCTGCACCCACCCCTCCTGTCTCAGGGCACTGCTGGGAGGACTCCACACCCACCCCTCCTGTGTCAGGGCACTGCTGGGAGGACTCCACACCCACCCCTCCTGTCTCAGGGCACTGCTGGGAGGACTCTGCACCCACCCCTCCTGTGTCAGGGCACTGCTGGGAGGACTCCACACCCACCCCTCCTGTCTCAGGGCACTGCTGGGAGTGATAGGCACCCACCCCTCCTGTCTCAGGGCACTGCTGGGAGGACTCCACACCCACCCCTCCTGTCTCAGGGCACTGCTGGGAGGACTCCACACCCACCCCTCCTGTCTCAGGGCACTGCTGGGTGGACTCTGCACACACACCTCCGATTTCAGGATATGTGCGCTTGGCACATACACGGTGGGGGTACGCACAATGCATTCGAGGTGAGGGTACGAGTCTACTGACACTGGTGTGGTGGGGGTACGCTCCGTACGTCCGCGGGTGTGGGTACGGGTCGTACTTACACTGTTGGGCTGGGGGGTATGCTCCTTGCATTCGTGGGTGGGGGTTCGAGTCGTACTTACACTGTTGGCATGGGGGGTACGCTGCATGCATACGCGGGTGAGGGTACGGGTCGAACTTACACTGTTGGGGTGGCGGTACGCTCCATGCATACGCGGGTGGGGGTACGGGTCGTACTTACACTGTTGGGCTGGGGGGTACGCTCCTTGCATTTGCGGGTGGGGGTACGGGTCGTACTTGCACTGTTGGGCTGGGGGGTACGCTCCTTGCATTCGCGGGTGGGGGTACGGGTCGTACTTACACTGTTGGGCTGGGGGGTACGCTCCTTGCATTTGCGGGTGGGGGTACGGGTCGTACTTACACTGTTGGGCTGGGGGGTACGCTCCTTGCATTCGCGGGTGGGGGTACGGGTCGTACTTACACTGTTGGGCTGGGGGGTACGCTCCTTGCATTTGCGGGTGGGGGTACGGGTCGAACTTACACTGTTGGGGTGGGGGTACGCTCCGTACGTCCGCGGGTGGGGGTACGGGTCGTACTGACACTGTTGGGCTGGGGGGTACGCTCCATGCATACGCGGGTGGGGGTACGGGTCGTACTTACACTGTTGGGCTGGGGGGTACGCTCCATGCATACGCGGGTGGGGGTACGGGTCGTACTTACACTGTTGGGCTGGGGGTACGCTCCTTGCATTTGCGGGTGGGGGTACGGGTCGTACTTACACTGTTGGGCTGGGGGGTACGCTCCTTGCATTCGTGGGTGGGGGTTCGAGTCGTACTTACACTGTTGGCATGGGGGGTACGCTGCATGCATACGCGGGTGAGGGTACGGGTCGAACTTACACTGTTGGGGTGGGGGTACGCTCCATGCATACGCGGGTGGGGGTACGGGTCGTACTTGCACTGTTGGGCTGGGGGGTACGCTCCTTGCATACGGGGTGGGGGTAGGGTCCGTACATATCCGTCCCCACGCTATGTGATGTTTGTGCGGCCCGTACCCAGGCCTTTGCCACGTGGGTGCGATCCGTCCCGCCATTGTTGGGGTGACGTGTGTGGGCGTGGTCCGACTCGTACCCACGCTCTTCAGGCGTGGGTACGGGACGTACCTGTCTGGTTGTGTTGCCGGTTCGCGTGGTGACGGACTTCCGTTGTGGCGGTCGCTGGCTTATCAGGACACGCCCCCACCCCCTCGTGGTGACCAGGGCATGGGAGTCAGGTATGTCCAGGCCATGTGTGGTGTGTGACTTATGTGGTTGTTTTGTGGCCTGCCCTGGTCGTGCCACCCCCACCCCACCCCACTTTCCCCCCTCCCTTAGTTATTCTGACCTTCTGCGGCGTCTGCGTCGTAACCTGTAGAGGAGGTGTACTGCTATGAGGGCAGGGATGACTCGTAGGTTCGGGTCCATGTCTGTCCGTCGCGTACTGGTCCTCCTTGTTCGCGTCGTCGTCTGTCCGTCGCGTACTGGTGGTCCTTGTTCGCGTCGTCCTGATTTCCCGGCAGTTTTTGGCTGCCGCAAAATATTCACCGTGCGGGGTGACGTCGCTGCGAATCGTGATTCCTGGGTCGTGAATGGCTGGCTGCGAGCGTCCCGACGTCAGGTCGGCGCTTTCCCGGATCGCATTGGTAGGTGTTTTTTGTTCGGTCGGGCTTTTTTACGAATCGTACGGTAATGGTGTACCCGTGCGAATCGTAATTCCTTGTTTGTAAAAATTGTCGACCGGGTACGCGTCGGGCGGAGATTATGCTCCGTCCGACGGTTCGTACCCGGTTTTTGCCGGATCGTGATAGGCACCAGAGTGAAGATTTTTGTAAATGTCTCCATATACATTGGTTTAGATGGAAGTAACATCCTTGGATAGCTGTATGGGGGTACAGTTTTAGACTGCAATTTATCATGGCTTGCTCAAAGTCTATGATAATTCTTTCAGGGGAAAAATCATTTGATTCTTGTTTTAGTTTTCCTAGCATTTCATTATATGTTGTGTTTTGTTTGTTAGGTAATAGTGCATATATTAAAGGTATGGAAGTGTTGTGATATTGACCGTGTATTGTGTAAAGCTGGTAGAATGGTTTTGGGCATATTGTACAGGTGCCATCCATCATCCATGTTTGGCATTGTTGGAGTTTAGTTATATTGTTTGCAGTAGCAAACATTATGATTCTTTTTTCTGTACTTTTGTTATCAAAAAAAATAAAAGGTTCATTATTGTGGGTGATAGTTAATTCTGGTGGAATGATGATATCTTGAAAAGTTTTAGGGGATGGTATTGTTGTTGTGGTTGATTTTTTGGTCCTAGCAATTGTTCTTTTTATAGAAGCAATTGATGGTAATTGGCCTCTTGCTTCTTTGGGCACTCTAGGTAATAGTTCTTTTAGGATTACACTTGTAGCAGTTTGTGAACCAGTGCTTAATTCTTTTATATTTTCAAGGGTTGATCTGACTTCTATTTCAGAGAGATTGGGTGGATGGTTATGCTCTCTTGTATATAGTACAGTTGTTTCTCTTGTTGTTGCTCGTCCGTAGCATTTGTTAGAATAATATTTAGAACACTTCCAGTTCACTTTTCGTTCCGTCTGCTTTTCTTGGGTGTATGTGTAACCCATGTAACACAATAGGAATTTTCCTTTCTGCGATGTTATAAATTGGGCTTCTTCTGTCATTGTGATGTGTTAGAAATCTGGAAAAAATGTATATGAAAATATATGCAATAGTACTTTATAAATTTCTATGAAAATAGGAAACAAAAAAACTTTTTTATATATACTTACCAAGTGTTTTTGGTTGTATTTGAATGAAGATGTTCTTTGTAGACAAAATGCTGTTTAGTTGATGTAGTCTCTGAAAGTTAAAGAACATATATTGTTTTGGTTGTTTTAGTTTTTTTAAGTGGGGTGGTATTGCTGTTTGGTATAGACTATATTTTTTTTGTTGAAACGTTTTTTATTGTTTTCCAAATCAACAACTCAACAAACATCCCCCCGCCTCCACCCGTCCAGGAAGTACCACACATTTATCATCAAGACCAATTATCCAGGAGAAGGAACAACCTTCCCACCCAGTCCCCTATCCCCCCCCTCCCCCACCCCATGTCAGTGTGCCCCCGTCCCCTACCCCTCTTCCGATGTGCCCCTCCTCCCTAATAAATAAGATACAGGAGCCCAACCTCTCCCTAAGCAAACGGAGCCTTCCCTCATGCCGAGTGGTATAGACTATAGGTGTTAATTTATACAGGTTTTTAAAAACTTAAAAAAGAGAACATGGATTTGTTTAGGGGTTTAGGATGTTTTGGGGTTTGAGTAGGATTTAATTAATATTTTAGAAAGTATTTTGATAGTATACTTACTTTTTTAGTGAGTCCTTTCTGGCAATGTTCAATCTTTTCTTTAGCTGTTTTGAGTAATATCTGTAGTGGAAACATAAAGAGATGGAATATATAAGTTAGTTATTTATTTGAGTAAAGATAAATTTGTGTTTTAGTTTAATTTGGCAGTTTAGTTAGAAAAGATAATTTACTTACGTTTTTAGAATAGTAGTAGGATGTAGGTTTCTTCTGTTTAGCAGAGTTTCTTCTTCGTTCAATGCTTTGGTTTAAGGCACAGTAGAAGACTTGTTTTAATTGGTTTATATAGTGGTTTTAAATTGTTTCTTGAATGTTATTGGTTGTTTTCTGTATGTGGCCTTTCTATTGGATGTTTTGAATTTTTTTTATTTAATTGGTTTCCTTTTATGGAAAATGCTAAGTAAGAGTATATTTAGTTTTAAAGGAGGAGAGTTTTAAATAATGATATAGAAAATGATTGTTTATAATGTGTTTTAATTTTTTTGAATGTGTTCGAAATGCCTATGTGATAATTATTTCAGTGTTTTTTTATTATGTTGTTAAATATTTATATAGTTATAAATGTTATGTTTATGTTTAAGTAGAATATAATTGGAAAATGTATGTTTTAGGAAAATATTGTATTTATGTTGTTTCAAGTATTGGTTTTATTAGTATTAGAATTGTTGATATATTTAAAAAGAACAATATTATTGATGTCTATATTTTGGTTATCGATATTTGTTACATGTGTTATATTTATTTATTTATGTCGATATTTAGTATTACGATATTGATGTGTGCGATTTTTGTGTGATCGATATAATTGTATTACGATATTGTAGTATCGATATTAGTGTAGTTTTTTAATTAAGTATACAATGTCGATAGTTTTGATGTCGATATTTTTGTTGCGATATTTGTGTAGTTCGATAATGTGTCTTTCGATAATATGTCAGAGATCCTGAGCACTTATGGGCTTGACTAAGAGGAATTCAGCACGCTCGGTTCTTGAGCAACAAAGATGGTTGTCTTTTAAGAGGTGCATAGAATTCAAGGCTCTATGCATCACCCACTAGTTAAAATATTCATCATGTCCCCATGTCCTGCAATATGTAGTCACACCACATACAGCCACAAGAGCATTAAGATCGAATGACCTTCCCCTCCTGACAGCCTCTAGAATAAATAGAGTGAGAAGAGGAGGCTAATCATTCACTTTTCTAGTGGCTAAGTTGTGGAATGCTCTTCCCATGCAGATTAGGTGTAACAACAATTTTTTGAGCACCCAAAAACATACCTCTTTAGACAAACTAATTAGGCCATTCTTAGATATGCTGTCAGCCTCTTTCTGTGCACTGGGAAACCTAATTGGGTAGCTGTTTACACTCTATAAAACCCAATAACGTCACATAACATACCACCCAGTACCGACCCTGAGCCACTTCAATTGTCTTCAATGGAGCCGTCAGAATTCCAGTGTTCTAATCCACAGCACGATATTATTACCTCATTTTCACTACTGCACACTACTCTACAATTCAATAGACAAATATACATTTTAAAAAAATTAACAGTGCCCCTAAATTTGAAGCAAGTTACCATATCTCTGACTCTTGGTAGGGTAGTACTGCAAAGTAGCGGCATGCTATTTAACATAAAATGCTATTTTACATTACAACATTGGAATACTGGGCGCTCCAGTGGACACTTGAAGTGGCTCAGGGTCAATAACGCCCGCATGTGCCTTCTGCTCAAACATTCCAATGTTTCTTTTTCAGTTTCTCTCTTTTGAATGCAGAACATTCTACCCTCAGTGGGTGGAATGTTCTAATAGCCTTGTAGCCACTCTGCCTCAGGCAATAACGCTTGTTAAAAACCCTCGCCTGTGACTCGGCCACCCAAACTTGGTTTCAGGGCATTTAACAACAAGTATAGGCCACTGCAGTGGGTTATAAGGCTATAACAAGTCAATTTTCCTATAAAAATATGCATCTCAGTTAAATACAGAAACATTGTTTGGTAGGGGTAATGTAACCACAGCTACATTCGGCTTTAAGTGATAATTTGTTACGTTTGGTCATTTATTTTTATGGCACTACATTTTTTCTGGCAGAACAAATGTACCCACAATGTTAAGTGGCAGTGTTCCCTTTGCAAAAAAGAAAACAAAACGTGTAGAAGCCTAATTTATGCCTCTTCCTTACTCCTATGTGAAAAAAGTCACACAGTTCAAAAGCCATTTTGTACACCGTCTAGTGCATCATTATTATGAAGATAAACAATTTCCTGTTCTACTTTTACACACATAATGACTGTAAGTAACAATACAGCTATTTGTCCACATCCTTTTGGAATTCATTGCAGTGTTTTGTCTGCTTAGGCATGGAAATCTTACTGCTGTATTTTTAAATTTCAGTAATGTCAGGAATTTTAGGTAAAAAAGCACTCTATTAGTATTACCCGACTCCCACCATCTCTTTTTGTGAAGTCGTACAATTACTCAATAGGATCTTTTCAGTATCAATGGGCTGTCAAATGCTCATCAGAAACACACAAACATGCAGAAATTTACATAATTCTGACCAAACACTATCAAGAAAGAGAGAGAACAAACTTCAAACTATGCGTAATCACCGCTATGCTATGAGACTACATAAAACATCGCTATGCTATGAGTCTACATTCTCAATATAAGGTTCAAATAATGCATGCCTACAAAATGGGTATGCTCCCACATATAGTCACAAACTGCGGACATTGTGCAGTGTATTTGTTCCAGCTCACAGCAGGCATTTCACATTTAGGTATTGTTTCGATTTTTAAGATTTGTAATTTACCTTTGGGTCATTCACGATTAAAATGTTTAAAAGCTTGCATTTCCAAACCTTTCTTTTTGAAAAATCTGTCCTTAATATTGAGTCTGTCATTAATAAAACGTAGGTCAAAGTTAGTTTTCTATTTTAATTAGCTTTAAAAAATTTGAGAAAAGTGGCAAAGCCCTTTTAATTTGAAGAAAAAACAGTAATTATATATATATCACATCAATATTTTTAGAATGTTGAGATATCTCAATCCATCAAAAGCACTTTGTAATAGTTTTTCATTAATGAGAAAACAAAAAGCAATTGATTTTAACTGTTCTATTTTGACACTATTTATTGAGGACCTTTTGTAGAAAATGTTTTTTACTACAAAACATTATAAATCGGGAGGGTTTCATTGGGGAAATAATATATGTTATTAGAAGAGAAATGGCTAATCATAAAAAGAGACATTGTCAGCATTTTATAGTGTTGAATTGATTAGAAAAAGATAAGTATTGATCCTCACCCCTATCTCAAATCTATAAATATATGGCATTCCACCAGAATATTGTCTATAAAATATTGTGAGAACAAAATATCAAGGACCAAAATATCATGAAGGTAAATTGTAAAAAGTACAGAACCTCCAAAGGAAATATACAGGAATCAAATGTATTCCTCACTTAGTTTATTAACTCATAATAGTTACTCATGAGAACAAACCCAGACATATTCCTTGCAGCTGTTTCAGTTCAAAACAAAAACTTCTTCTTTGAAACAGCTATTACCTCAGCATTTTCTACTGAGGAAGATGACATCATAAGAACCCAGATACCAAATACCTCCCCTTTTAACAAAACACAAAAAATAATCCTCACCCATTTGAAAAACGATTCCATAACAACAACCAGAATAATTTTCTAAATCCCAAACATCATACACAAAAGCACCATTACAACAAATGCATAACTCATAATAGAGGAAACAACGCAAGAATATATCAACAGATAAACAGTAAACAAAATAAACATATAACAGATAAAATGTAGGTCACTTTCCTTCATAAGCAAGGGTTGCATAACACTGTTAACAACATATATACAACAAATAAACTGTAGGCCACTTCCCTTCATAAGGATGGATTCATAACACCCCATTACACCCTACTATAAACTTCTAAATTGTTAGGTGCTTTTACATCTGTTCGACTTTTCCTTGCTTCCATCTGACCTCCTTTACCACCACTTCCCTAACTGTCATTACATTTCTCTTCCACATGTCCCCATTCCTCCTTCACCTCTGATCACAACCACTCTATTCAAGTTCCAAACATGTGAGTCAGACCACTCCAAACCACACTTTTTGGCTATCAGTATGGCTTCCTTCAACGCCCTAATAAATTGCTCTACCACTCTATTGGCCTCAGGATGATATAAGGCAACTTCTTGTGCTTGATGCCATTTTCCATCAGAAAATCCTCCATCTCCTTGGTAACCAACTGAACTCCATTATCTGTAAGCAAAACCTCTGGTAATCCCTCTCTTCCTATGAGAGTCTTCAGAAACCCCACAACATGCCTAGTTTCAAACCCACTGGTGAAAGCTATCTCTGGCCACCTGGAAAACATATCCAAAAGAACCAACACATACTTTGTTCCACCTTTGAAATTTATGGGACCCAATATCTTCATGGCCACTTCTTCCCAAGGACCACTAGGTAAATCCTTAGTTACCATGGGTTGAGTCCAAGGTTTCAGAGCCTTTTTACATAACACACTTTGCATACAGTTTCTTTTAATCTTTCAATCTCCAAATCCATCCCAGGCCACCAATACACTATCCACACTCTCTCCTTAGTTTTAGATTTTCCTAGATGCCCCTCATGAGCCGTAATCAGTAATTCATCCCTCAGAGAGGCAGGAGGAAACAGTTTTGTCCCTCTGAAAAGCAATCCATGTTTTTCAGACAACTCATCCTTCACATTCAAGAATTTCTCAAATTCAGCACTTTCATTGTTCTTACTGCTCCATCCACAATTCAACACATCCTGTATCACCTCATCTACCTCAATTGCTCTTTTCCACCTGTTTTCAGAAATCATCCCTCTCTCAATTCCACAAACACTAGAATCTTCTTACATTTCACTATCTTCCAACAAAGTACCATCTTCATTTATTTATTTATTTATTAAATTAATACGGCGCAACAGCTACCCAAAAAGGGTTTTCCGGCGCCATGGCAGATCAGAGACTATGATGAAACGGCTTACAGGTTTATTGGTTTAAGAGCCAAGTCTTCAATGATTTGCGAAATTGGACGTACTCTGTTTCATTTCGAAGAGCTATGGGCAAGGCATTCCAAAGTGAGGGACCAAGATATGCAAATGACCTTCCGCCCATCCGAGATAGTCTAATTTTAGGAAAGAAGAACTGAGTCATACAATACTAATCTGGACAAAGAATCTGCAGCACGATGTTTTGCCTCTGGAATGTTCTTCACTACAAACTGATACTCTTGTAATGCTATCACCCATTTGGTGATTCAGTTAGAGACTGCATCAATACCTTTCTTGCAAAATATTTTATTTAAAGGCTTATGATCCATTTTGACTGTAAATTCACAGCCCGAAAGGAACATTTTCATCTTCTTTACAGCCCAATATAGGATTAATGCTTCCCTTTCTATAACGGAATAGCATACCTCGGACCCTTTTACGCTACATAAAGCAAACATTCTAGTCTTTTCAGAGTCTCCTTCACCTTGCACCATGACTGCTCTCAACCCTTTAAGACTAGCTTCAGTAATCAAGGTGGATTTTTGAGCCGGGTTGAAGATTCTTAAATTATGGATTGGAGCACATTAAACTCCTGTTCACAAACATCATCCCACAAAAACTCCATTCCGTTCTTCAATAGCCCTCTCATTCTTTCATTCTTCCTTGCAAAATTTGAAGCACACTTGTTGTAATCCTCCGTCATTCCCAGACACTGCAATAATTCTTCCTTGTTTTTGGGCAAAGACAACTTTCTGATCACATCAACCAAACTAGCCTTTGGTTTAATACCATACGCAGAAACCTCATGTCCCAAATATTCAATAAAAGATTTCCTGAATCTACACTTTTCTCCGTTTATCCTCAAATTAATATCACCAAATCTCTAAATAACTCCCCTCACCCATTTATCATCTTGTTCAATGTCACGGCCAGTGATCAACATATATTCCTGATAAACCTTTATACTTTCCAAACAGCTCAACACTCTTTCCATCTCTCGCTGGACAACAGAGGCTTTTGATACTAAACCAAACACAATTTTTTATATTTAAAAGTACCTAATAGTGTTAAAAAGGCAGTCTATTTAGACTATTTATCCAGTCCAATCTGGAGATAAGCTAATGTGAGATCAATAAAAGAAAATACATTAGCACCACCCAAAGAAGTAAACACATCACCAATCTTGATAATGGGATACTTATCAACTACCACACTTTTATTCAATTCTCTCAAGACTGCACACAATCTCAGTTCCCCATTAGCTTTCCCAGCTGTAACTACTGGAACCAACCACTCAGTTCCCTCAGCCTCTTCTATTACTCCTTCATTTCTCAGTTTTTTTTAACTTCAGTCAGCATATCCTCTCTCACCGAACGTGGCACATGTTTTACCTCACTACATATCACTTGCACACCTTGCTTAATTTGGATTCTGTGCACGTACCTTTTAAGCATCTAAGCTCATTCCTAAACACAGATGGAAATGCCCTAATCATTTCCAGTCTAAAATCTTCACATGATGCATCATCACTAACTGTTTGAACAATACAACACAAATCTTTCAAAATTATATATGGATCCCTATTGAGGTCCAACATCTGTCCGAAACCAGCTCAAGATACTATCCACTTGTGATAACGCGCACACTTTTCCAGAAACATATATACCTTTTCATTCAAAAAGACCTATAAAATATCCTTCCAGTATTATGGGTTCACCTCCATATGTATAGGGTTTAATGTCAGGTTTCTGAAGGTTTATCTTACCTTTAAGTTATTCACCAAAGAAAGCTTTGAATACCAAAGTTATTTTAGCGCTTAAATCAAACAGCACTTTGGTGACTTTCCCTTCCACCAAGATCTCATCAATAGGATTTTTGTTTTTCACATCTTCACTCTGCAGTGCAATCTGACTGCATTCAATATCGCTATCACCATCTGCTGAGTGTAATTGTGCATCCTTGACTTTCTCCATCACCTTCTTGCTCTTACATTCACTCTGAAAGTGACCTTTCTTTCCATAGTTCCTACACAAAGCTTTTAGAGCAGATCAATCTTTGTGCTAAGCCAAATGCCCTTTGCTTCCACACCTACAGAATTTCTTTTGGAAATTCGGTTTCATCTGCTGTGTGTGAAACTTCTGTTTTTTGACATTGACCACTTGTGCAGAATCTTTCTTGATGATAGCCACACATTTGATAGAATGTTCTAATTTCTTAACTATTATTAAAACCTCATCCCGTGTGGAATGATTTTTCTGCCGTAACTCATCTCTAACTTTGTCAATGTTACAACCCAACATGAATTGATCCCTAATTCTTTCTTCCACCATTCCCAAGAATTTACAAGACAAAGCAAGGTTCCTCAATTCCGTGATATAATCTTCCACAGATTCTTCATTTCTCTGCATGCTCTTATCAAAATGATACATTTCTAAAATGTTGCTAACCTTAGGAAAATAGTGCTTATGAAATTTTCTAATACACAATTTATAATAATTTACACTCAAAGTGTTATTATCAGATACATCAGGAAGATTGTCAGGACCTTTGTGGCCTTCAGGACCCAAACAATGCAACAACATTTTTCGTTCTCAACTTAACGAGGAGCCTCAAACTCTAGCATATCTTTCAATTAAATTTTTTCACTTACCCGACTTTATGTTAGGCGCCCTTGGGAATGGGAAAAAGAATGGTGGTGCAGTAATGTTCTGTAATATACTACCAATAACAAGAGAAGGAAGAAAAGTTAAACAACGAAGAAAACCAAAAATAACAACAAAAAAACCACACAGAGCGACACATGACAATATGCCTGAGTTTCCTCCTGCAGAAAAAACACACCACAACATAACTGAAAAACCAAGTGTAATTTAAGAGGTGTACCCATCACTGTATAAAATTGATGCAGGCATTGTTCTTTCTTATTTTTATTTTTTTCACAAGTCAGGGTGTGCCTATCACCGCATCAAATTCCAGACAACTTTTTTATTTTAATTTCCTACAATTCAATTCAAATTTAATTTAATATTATAATGTAATGCTCCAGCAACACCATTCTTCCTCTATTAATGAATGAATCTGTTCAATCATCAAACATGATGGTGTAGAACATCGTGGAGTGTGTCTTTCCATTGCCGATCCAGCTTGGTTACCAGACGTGATGCTGACACAGTGTAAAGCAGGGACTGGAGCAATTCTACTTGGAGTGACAGAAGCGCGAAGGATGTGCGCAGGCAGTAGTTGCGAGGGATGTGCGCAGGCAGTAGTTGTCAGTTAGGGTTTCTCTCTACACTAAACAACCCAGCAGCGAGAAAACAGCACAATCAGTTGGTACACTTTCCCTTACGATTTCATTATAGTTTTAGGCAAGTATTTGAATCATAGCATGATCCTATGTAGGCCTAGGCGGTAAATTCCGTTCCGCTTGCAGAATTTGCGGAATTTGGGTAATTTCGCGTTCCGTGGAGAACGCGAATTTGCCCAAAATTCTGTGTTCCGCGGCTTCGCAGAATTTTTTGCTTCGTGTTCTCAAAATGCGTGTTCGCAAGATATTTTCCCCCCGAGCACTCAAACAGCGTTCGCGAACAGGAAAAAAGCATTGCGAACAAGCAATTCTGGATGTTTGCAGAATTTCTGCGTGCTCGTGTAGATTTTTTACCGTTTCGCGGAGCTTTGCGTAGCGCGACTACGCACATTTCGCCCACTGCTAATCCTATGCCAAAGAGGAGACAATGCCAAAACAATGCTAGGAAGCTTGAGGAGGCTGCTGAATTCTAAATATAGAGTCACAGTTTTGCCCACAAACCTCATCTTGATGTTGGGATGTATGTTCTCTATACCAATCCTTGTTTTCCTCATCACCAGTGTAATAAAGTAAAGATCCTCCAAAGGTAATACGCAGGATTTATATGTATGCCTCATTTGATTTATTAAGTCAGGAGAACAAACCTAGCCATCTTCCTTGTACCTGCTGCACTTAAAAACTAAACATTCCTCTTTGGAATAGCTAGTATCCCAACACATTCCACTGAGAAAGAACCCAGACACCACATAAATATATACAGAGAAGTTTATTGTTGGGCCTGGCCCCTTCTCCAGGGTCAATTCAGATTTTTTCCTTCCTTAACCTTACTTTACAGAACCTGTTTTGGTTGGCTTTTAGTACTCTCTACACGTTTTCCCTGCTAGTCAGTGGTAAATTGCTTGTGCTCTCCTTTTGAAACATGGCAAGATTGGCCTACACATGATTACTATGCTTTCTTTACATGTAAGTCCCTTGTAAATGGTGCTACATGTACCCAGGGTCTGTAAATTAATTACTACTAGTAGGCAGCAGCACTCCTTTTGCAACCCCCTAAAATAACCTTTTAAAATATGGTTCAGGGCTGCCACTGCAACCTCTTTGCGCACATTTAAACTGCAGTTTCGATCTGCCAAAATAAACCTTATCCCAGTGCCCAAACCTTCCTTTTTAATAATTGTAATTGACCCTTAAGTAATGCCCTAAAAACTCCTAGGGCAGGATACATGGTATTTAAAAAGTGGGACATGTGTACTTACGTTTCACATCTCACCCTATGGAAAAACTCCTAAAGTCGTTGTTCCCTTTTGTAAGGCTTATGTCTCCCTTAGACTATCACTGGATTACCTTATTACGTTTAATAAATGCTAACTTCAGAACAGGAGCATATAGAGGTCTGCTGTTTACACTCAAATTAATTGTTATTTAAAATCCTCTTTCATGGTTAAGTTGGGTTTTAAGTCACAATTCTAGAAATGCTACTTTTAGAAAGTTGGCATTCTTGTGCCCAAATCAACAGTGCCTTTATGCAAGTAGCCAGATTCACCTGACTGTGGCTGTCTGTCCTGTGGGTTTTTGATTCCTTACAGATATAGGGAAAAAGGGGGTAGGTGTGGACAAGATTGGCCGTCCTGGCAGGGTGGCTTGGGGAGTAGTTGTTCCCAGCCCAATTACATTTCAAAGGGTCTTGCCTTCAGCACACACAAAGGAACATGATGCCAGGACTTCTCTTGCTTGTGTCGCACCATACAATCAGGAGCGCAACCCAGGAAGGACATGGGAAATTGGACAGAACTAGTTTGGTAGTAGGCTAGGGTTTACCCCCCCACACATACCTGACACTGGGAATAAAAGGTGGTAGCTCCATACCCAAAATCAGAACACTCCTGGACCTGTGGAAGATTCAGAAGAAGGACTGCCCACTGCCAAAAGGACTTCCTTGCTGCTTGAGAGACAGATTTGCTGCCTGCAGAAGGAAGATTGGGCGTCCTTTCCGAAATTCATGGCTCCCTTGAATGACTACAAGGTTCAGTTCACTGACCTTCTATGTGAGCTACAGGGATACAACAAGCTTCCAGAGGCCTCTCTGCAGCAGCTCAACTGACAAGCTGCAACTGGACCTGTCTTAACCTTCCTGATCCTTGCTGCTGGCTCTGCTGGAGTGTGTCCTGATGCTCAAGAGTTGCCCCCAGGTCCTGGACCCTTGGCATCAGTGGCAGCTCCTCCAAGAACAAAAAAGGTGACAACCCTGACGTTTAGGTTCCTGTTCACGCCAAAACTCTGCCACTCCTGGCGAATGCAAATGTGAAGCTCCAGTGCAACCTGCTCTTTGTGCCGACAGTGGCCATCCACGATGACTGACAACGTGAGGCCTCCTCTTTGTACAACAGCACGACTGCCCGCAACAACTGCAAATGCGAAGCTCCAGTGACAACCGTATTTTCACGCTACAGCAACTAGGCTCCCTAGTGCTCATCCTGCTCGTCGCCCTGAAAGCCTCTTCCTTGCAGCCCTGTCCAATGCAAACTGAAATCTTGGCTCCAGACTTGAGAAGATAACTTTTCAGTGGGACTAACCTGGTCCTTTTGCCCAGTTCACACTCCATCGCAAGTGGCCTGCACTTGTGACTTTCCCCTGGTCCATTATGGTCCATCATCCAGTTCTACTGGTTGTTTTTTTGTTGTAATTCTATCATATTATTTATTGTAGTTAACCCTTTGTTTATAAATTCATTTTGGATTTATTTTTCTTGTGCTGTGTTTTGACTTTACTACTGTTTGTATGTTAAATAAATACTTCACACATTGCCTCTAAGTTAATTAAGCCTGACTGCTTTTGTGCCAAGCTACCAGAGGGTTAAACACAGGTTAATTTATTTACTTACTGTGGTTCACCCTGAAGAGGATTGTGTTCATTATTTGAGTGGGGCTTTCACCCCTCTCAGCTAATAACCCAATTTCTCATATTTATATTTAATATTCTTAACTTCACATAGATATATCTAGATGATATACATATCTTCATAGATGAAGAGTTAAGAATAGAAAATGTATTCTAACATATATGCACTTTCACAATATTTTGCTCTTCAATATTTAGGCCTTGACATTTTTGCCCCTAAATTACTTATGTAATTTCACTTCACCGGCTAAGTTAGACTTGTTAGGGTCTTTGAATGAGTGTAAGAATTATCAATTTATTAAAGTATTAAGTAATGTTATGCTACATATTGCTGAGATATAGCTCTGCAGCACACATAGAAAGAAGGAAATGCCTCTGAGGATTGTTTTTGTACAGGAAAGTGTCCCTTCATGCACAAAAACACTCCTGCCTGTAACACAGGCCCCCTTGCGCCATGGTTCAAGGGTGCCTGTGCTGGAGCTAGGCTGCACGCAGTGCACCAGCGTAGAGAGAGAGAGAACAGGAATGCACCATATCTTGGTAAAAAGGGCTAGTTACTGCTCTCTCCATTTGACGCATCGCAGCAAGTTGTCTTGCTTTGTTGCAGTGAGCCACAAATTTGAAAATCTGGCCCTAGATATTCCCCCACGATATTGAGCTTTAAATATCAGAATATTGACTAGCATGACATTCTAAAGGTAAATATATATATGTAAGAACTGTGCTCCCTGTGAAAATGTAAGTTTGTTCAGGGATTTGACCTCGGATTTATGACCAGCTGGTTCTTTTGACAGATTTTGGCACATAAAACCTACAGAACTTTATAAAAGCAAAATGTGTGGTAAAAAGGCTAAACATGGATTTTGGTGCAATAAATACCAAAGCCTCAGGTTATGCCTCATTTTGTAGCCCAAACACAGAATGAAGGTATTTAGTGCACCCTGCAGCTACCTCATGATGGGGTATTATTATTTAGTAGACATAACACATTGCACTAGATTTTCTGAGGCACTTGTAATTGAGGCCTAAATTTCGGTTGGTGATGAAGCACGGAAAGTTCAAAACAGATTGTGTGATCTGATATAATAATGTTTTCCTTAAATATATAAAACGGAAATGCAGCAACAAATGACAAGCAGTGTTCTGCAAAAATCATCAATATAATAAAACAATGCAAAAATTGAAATTTGCATATGTTTATGTACATCTCAACCTTTCAATATAATCCCATCATGCAGCAAAACCCTAACAGCCCCACATGTGCAGTAGGTCTAAGTGGTAATTATTGGCTATTAAGCAAATTACTGTAGAATGTAAGTTCATTGAAATATCCATCCAATCATATACTTGCATTCTAAGGAAAGATCGATTTAAAGCACATTTACCTCTAACTTTGAACAAACTCACAAATTGTGACTCAGTTTCATGACATTTCTGTTTTTGGAAGCCTGGTATTTAGATATTTTTTATTATATAGCACCATACAGGAAAACAGAGGAAGAGAGTAAGAGGGTTTGGTTTTAAGCTTTCGGGCAAGATATGTTTAAAAATAAGTATTTTTAGACAACGTTTAAGAATTTTTTTAAAAAAAAGAATGAGAATTTCTTTTTTTCTCTTCACAAATTCAACAGACAATTGAAATTCCTGATCTCAAACACATAACCCTCAGAGTAACTGTCTAAAGACCTTATCCACTAGACAACAAGTGATTCCTTACCATACCGGCTCAACACATAACTTGACATTCTATTAAAAAATGTCAGTCCTTATGGAAAAAAAGTGTATACATTGACATCCAACTCATTCACAGAAAGGCCTGAAAGGAGAGGGCGAGAAAGAGAAGTTTGTTTTAAACTGTAGGGCAGGATATTCTTTAAATAAATAGCTTTTTAGACAAAGAGAAAGAAAAAAAACTTCTAATTAGGAAGAATGAGATGTTCTTTCATTATGTAAAAGAATCATATGATTTTTGAGATACAGGGACTTGAACCTGTAACTTTCAGTTTAAGAGAGGGGCGGAGCTTGCCTACGCACAAGTTGTCCGCGACTTGATCGCGCTCCGGTAGCCATCCCAACAATACTGATCGAATCCTGCACCCAGATCCAATTATATAAACTTCGGGGTCCTAGCTGTGAAGAGGAGCTGAAGCGCTATCGAGCTGCCATCCAGAGGAGCTCGGAGGCGAAGGCGGGGTGAGGGGCCTGCTGATCCTAGGCTCTGCGGCCTCCGTCAAGGCTGGCAGGGTGGAGAGACGACTGGCAGTCCCCCGTGCTTCGGGCAACCTGCTGAATTGCTGCTGGGGAGGCGATCTCCGATTAACTGCCTGGCCTGCCTGAGCCTCCGAGGGCCATGAACGTGGATCCCATGGCGGCGCTGACGCACCTGCGACAGACCGCCGTACGTGTCTCTGCTTCTCGTTGGGAGCTGGGGGGCACTGGCCAGACTCGCTCGACTCTCAGGTGAGCTTGAGGGTTGGAGTGCACTTGTTGCTGCAAGGGCACACCAGAGGGGGCCCGCAGTTGCCTCTATGCCTGCGAACACTCCGGAGGCATGACTGGGATCCGTGCGGGTCTCCCTTTCCAGTTTTGCTGCTGCCTGACATCCAGCTTGGTGGATCGTTGCTGAGACCTGCCGACTTCTGGGGGCACTGTGCTCTCATTGCGGGGTTGGCCACTGCCCGGCGGTGATCGGAGAGCGTGCTGCTTGTGCCTGCTTCTCCCAGTTTTGCTGACGGAGCTGGGTTGATTGCACCTAGCTGGCTGCAGTCTATTTGTGCTAGAGGGGCCTGAATTGACTGGCACAAATGAGAAGTGGTGGGGGGCACTGCCCATACACATATTAACTCACGCAGAGCCAGCTGCTCTGGGGACCCCCAAAGGGACAATCATCTGGTCTGATAGCAGGATTGAGAACCTGGGCCAGGACAAGTGCATTTCTCAGGCCTGCGGAGTAATGGTGCGCTCGCTCCAAGGACCTTTAGGGCCCACACTGATTTGACTTGCCTTGAGTTCCTTCGTGGTGGGGATAAATAGCGGCTTTGAGACATTGGTCCTAGTACAGTTCACCCTATCGACAGGGAATCCCAGCTCGCGCCCTTTGAACTCATTCTAGAGGCTCTCCATGTAACATTCCTGGGACCTCTAATAGCACCTTCATAACCTGCATTGCCCCAACCCTTGTGTTACAGCTACAGTGCGCACTGAAGAGACTGTGCCTGCAGTGCACTGGGACATACATGCTCTTTGGAGTTGCGGACACGGTACTCTACATCACTAGGGCCCTACCGGAATCTACCTCTACTGGAAACATGGAACTGTTTGTGGAGAAATTGCTGATTACACTGTTGGGACGTGACGCCTTCTCCCCTATGTTTGTAGTTGAGCAAGCTCATCGATCGCTGGGCCGTAGACCGCCTCCGGTGGCCCCCTCGCCCAATCATCGCAAAACTATTGAATTACAGAGACAGAGTTGCTGTGCTGAGAAGGGCCAGAGAGATGGGAGACCTGCAGTTTGAGGGCTCTATGATTTCTTTGTGCCCAAACTTTACCCAGAAAGTGCAGGAAGCCAGGCGCCAGTTTGCCCCTTTGAAACGCAAACTCCATGATTGCAACCTGAATATGCCATGCTATATCCAGCTAGGCTAAGGGTAAACCTGAAAAGCAAATCGAGAATTTTCATGGATCCTAAATCCCTGCAGGCTGCCCTCAAGGACTATGTTAAACCTGACAAGCGAAAGGGTGAGGCTGAGGTGCCCTCTGGGGTTGCTGGCAGCGGAATGGACAAGCAGGACTGAAGTGACATAGAACATAGAGAACTATCAACTTCTAGACCAACATCAATCTGGTTTCAGGAATGGACAGAGCACTGAATCGGCTCTCACCCATGTTATGGATGATATTTTAAAAATGCTTGACAAAAACGAATCCTGCCTCCTGATTCTCTTTGACCTTTCCTCCGCCTTCGATGCGATTAATCATGACAACCTTCTATCCATCCTGCAATATAGAATGGGTTTTGCTGATCAGGTGTTACAATGGTTCTCGTCTTTCCTTCATCACAGATCACAAAGAGTCAAGGCAAACCACTCCCTCTCACAGCCTTCTCCTGTACTCATGGGGGTCTGCCCTATCTCCCATCCTATTCAACCTTTTTCCTAGAGCCTATCGCTAACTCATTAAACTCCATGAACATTCTCTTCCACATGTATGCGGACGACACGCAACTCTTATTTGAAAATCTCATCCTTGTATAACATCAACTCCCTCAACACTACTCTAACGTCTACTCAAAACTGGTTAATGGAGAACCATCTCCTGCTTCACATTTCCAAAACAGAATTCCTGCTCATCTACCCCCCGAACCACATCCCCAAGATAAACCTATGGCTGAGTCACCTCACTGCTTTCAATTGCACTCCTCTCATCATAGACTCAGCCAAATCCCTCGGAGTCAACATGGACAAGCACCTGAATATAAAAAATCATATCAGCAATGTATGTAAGGGAGCAAACTATTTGTTGAAGTCACTCAGAAATATCAAACCTTTCCTTCCACTAAAGGACTTTAAGCAGGTAGTCCAAGCGCTCATCTTGCCGAGGCTTGACTACAGCAGTGCTACCCTCTGTGGCTTTCCCAAATATGCCCTGGCGCCACTAAGGTCAGCTCTGAACGCAGCGGCTACACTGGTTACAGGCACCAAAAGATACAATCATATATCCCCAGTACTAAAATCTCTCAATTGGCTACCCTATGAAGCCCGAATTCAATTAAAGATTGCTGTTCTGGCTCACAAAGCCCTTCACTTCAATACTCCCAGGTACCTTGCGCAAAAACTTGAACTATCCTGTGGTTCTAGAGCCTTGAGAAGTGCCACTACCTTCCTCCTGAAACCACTTATCCTGAACAAAAAAAGAACTTGTCACCGAGCCTTCTCAGGTGCTGCACCAAAGATTTGGAACTCTCTTCCACCGGAAGTACACAGAATCTCTTCAACAATGACTTTCAAATTGGAAGCTTTTTATGAACAAATTCTTACCCTAAGAGGGATACGTTCTCCTGCTCAGATGTTGATACTGTTTGTTAAATGTTATTCATATTGTAAAGCTCTCTGTTATCCTTTGGGATCTTGTTCGCGCTATATACAACTTTATAAATAAATAAAAATAAGTGATGCCGCACGTAGTGGCTGATGAGAAATCTTGAATTGGAGGTGTGGGGACGTCTTAGCCTAAAGACTGCCACTTGGATGGAAAATGTCTATGTCACCTGGGAGTGTATTGGATCACTCCACTGCAATTATAAAGTACTGCATTTGATTGTTGCTGATTACCCCATTGAAATCCTATGATTGATTAGAATTCCGTTGCCTTAAGTATAAAACCATTGTTGGTTGCACATGAGTGGTATCGGGGGGAGGGGTTTCAATTTGCCATGGTGTTCTCTACTTTCTGGGTGTTCATTCTTTTCAGCGCTGAAGGCTTTTTTTATATCTTTCTGATCTAGAGCATCTGGGCGGCGCTATGGCAACATCTGCCCCAGCATGTTACTCACATTACGGCATTTGGCCAGTTTAGTTCTTATTCTATGTTCTATGTGTGGAAGGGAGGGGGGTGCTTTTTTCCCCAACTATGCTATGTTGGGGTTTGCATGGCGTGGGTGGTGGGGGGAACGTCTATGTGGGTGGTTTCACTGTATTGTTTGGTCATGGTCACAGTGTGCGCAGGATGCACATTTATCCAAGCAGGAGTGCCCGGGTGTAGGGAAGAGCCCTGGGATACTCACCTGGACTGTAACGGGAGAGGTATCACTAAGGATATAAACTCCTATTTAGACCCTGGAGGATAGGCTGTGGTGACTGACCTGGAACGTCAGGGGCCTCAACGACTTTAGGAAAACCAGGAAAGTAGTAGCTTATCTCACTAGGCATAATATTGACGTAGCTCTCTTGCAAGAGATGCATCTACCCGCAGACAGTAAGATGCTAACTCTCAGACGCTTACACAGAATACTTCATGCGGCAGGTTTCTCCACTCATCCCCGGGGGGTGATCACCTGGGTAAACCCTAAAGCTGGTATGTTATTGGAGGCTGGTGAGACAGATGAAGATGGCAGGTATGCCATCTCCCAGTGTAAGGGGAAGGGCATGGAATTTATTATTGTTAATGTTTACGGTCCTAATTATGATTGCCTGCAGTTCTACCAACGGCTCCTTCAGCGCTTGCGCCATTTTGCACTGATACCTCAGGTGTGGGGCGGTCATTTTAATTGTGTTCTTGATCCTGTGCTGGATCATTCCGGGGCCCTGCCAGGCGTCAGTCATTAGCTGCCAGAGCCATAGGGGCCGCTGTTGCAGAATTGGGCATGGTAGATGTCGGGTGCTCAAGATCCTCTGGTTTAGAGAAACAAAGGTCTAGGTGAGGCCTAAAGAGGTCCTCCAGGAGCTATGGCTACCAATTACTAGATGGAGTGTGACTCTCTAGAAGTTAAATGTAAACTGAATCCTAACCGGACTCAGTAACCAATGTATGTATGGACACAAACTTTTAGAATGACATCACATTTTATTAACATCATAAAAAGGAGTATCATTCAATTATTTACAAGTAGTTCTGGTGCTCACACATAGACGAGTGGAAGTGCGTGAAGTGATGGTGCTCTTGTGATAAATAAAAACTTTTCATCGCATTGAAAACACTATGCAAAACTCCTAATTAAATTGATACAGTAAAGGAGTTTTGATTGTGAGGTCGACGGCGTTTCGATCTTATAACATTAAGATCATCATCAGGGCCATTTGTGTGAGCAAGTAGAATAGAAGGATAGGGGTCCAAAAATCGACCGGCGTCAACCACGGGGGGCTAAAGTGAATGAGAGAACGCGTAGTCTTCCTTGCAGAGATATAGGAGCTTGATCGGAAGCTCTCAGAAGGCACTGGAGGCTGGGAATTAATCAGGGGAAACCGCGTGATGCGCCTGAGTTGGGCGGAGCAGCATGAATGGGTCCAAGCCCGTAATAAGTAAGGTCCGAAGGCATTGAATGAAGGCTGAATCGTGGATGCCAGTCAGTTAATGACGCCGCTGTTCGAATGGACCCCTGGGGCGGGAGGTTTCACACAATATTCAGCTCCTCACGATTTGCACACCAGGATCGATTATTGGTTCACCTCTGGCTCCTTGAGTGCAGCGATCCGCGGGTGCGAGATACACCCACGCTCATACTCAGATCATTCACCTGTAGAGCTTGATTTTGAGAGCCCATTGAAAAGACCTGCCCCATTCACCTGGAGATTCCCGCCCTATGCACTCCTTGACAAGGTATTTAAATCTGAAATGGCAGAGGCTATAGAAACCTTATTTGCCACAAATATTGGCTCCGTAACCCAGTTTGCTATGATATGGGAGACTTTTAAGGTCTCCAATAGAGGGATAGCCATGACCAAGCATTCAGGGGTTTTACGTTCAATCAGAGGGCAATTAGAATAGCTTCAAAAACAATTGGCAGCCTTGGAAAGTGAGGCCCTGGAGGGTGGGAGTGATCAGGTTATGGAGGAGCTTAAAAAAACTCTGGAGAAATATCATGACACCGCCGACAGAGAGGTCAAGTTTTTAGAGAAATATGCAATAGCGCCCGGGTGCTGCATTAGCAGCTATGTTGAGAAATAGACGGGAAGCATCTAGTGTCGCGGAAGTCCGCACCGCAGAGGGTGAGATACTTTGCGATCCTGACTCCATTGTGGACAGATTTAGAAATTATTATTCGGGTCTGTATCGCACTAGGGTGGCAGGTGAGGAAGCTGCAATTCTGGGTTACTTGGAACATATCAAGCTTCCATGGCTAGATGACACGCACAGAGTGTATCTTATTAGGCCCTTGGAGCCCTGGGAGGTGCTTGATGCCTTAAAAACCAATGCGCTCTGGGAGCGCCCTGGGACAGGACGGCTTGAGTCCCTTTCTATGAGGAGTTTAGAGAGCTCCTAGTTCCTCACCTGGTCACATTGTTTAACGAGATGGGAGAGAGTTGTGTGATTTCTCCATTTATGCGTGAGGCCCTGCTAGTTACCCTCTTAAAGTCGGGCAAGTCTCCTTATGAATGCTGTTTATATAGGCCGTTATCATTATTCAATGTTGACACTAAATTATTTGCCAAAGTTTGGGCAAATCGCCTGGCCTCACTGGTACCGTCGCTGGTCAGCTCAGAGCAAGCAGGGTTTGTCCCTGGTCACACCCTCATGCACAACTTTCTTATAGTATTTGGCACCATTCAGCACAAAACCAAAAATTAAGCGACTGCAATACTTCTAGATGCTGAAAAGGCTTTTGACTCTGTGGAGTGGAACTTCATGCTGGTAGTTCTGAGACGAATGGTAGTAGGTGATCTATTTTGCCAACTAGTGAACGTTTTGTAGAATTCCCCCAAGGCTAGAGTCAGGGTGGGGAATCTCGTGACTGCTCCTATATAAATTTCCAGGGGTACTCGCCAAGGATGGTCGCTGTCGCCCCTTCTCTACGCTATAGTAGCTGAACCACTGGCCTGTGCTCTTAGGGAGTATCACAGCCACAGAGGGATTCGCTTCCCTGGATACAATTTAACAATCTCCACTTATGCTGACGACACACTATTGTATGTTAGAGACCCTGAGGTTAATCTGTCTCCTGTGCTAAGGGAAGTGGTATGATACTGTGAATTTTCAGATCACAAAATTAATTGGACTAAATCTACTATTTTCCCCCTCACCACGGCAATGGAGCCGATAGAAATTGATTTTCCCTTGAACTGGTCTGCTGATTTGGTGCGCTATCCAGGCATCCAAATACACACAAACTCTGAGAAAGTGTTCAGGGAGAATTATGACATAGTAATTGCCAAACTAGAAGATGATGTCAACAGGTGGGTATGGCTGCCATTGTCTCTCCTAGGCTGTATCTCGTTAATGAAGATGGTAGTCCTACCTAGATTTCTGTTTCTGTTTTTAAATATACCAATGGTTCTTTTAACCCACTTTTTAAAATGTATTAAGGCTTTATTGGTTAGATTGGCTTGGGCTGGTATGCAACCTCGGGTCAAATGGGATATCCTGACATTACCTTACTCTATGGGCATACTTGGTGCACCGGATTTGGAACTCTACTACCGAGTATCACAATGTTCTCACACTTTTCACTGCTTGCACCAACAATCCTCTCTTCCGCACTTACATATAGAACGGGTTGTGGGTGTGCCCTCCCCCCTGACTGCTTTGCTACACCGAGCGCCGCCCCGGCGTATTGGCTTCCTGAACTCCATAAACGCCACTTCTCACGCATGGCAGAATTTTATGAAAAGACAATCTGCCTCAATACTATACTCCCCACTCACACCAGTGGAGTGGTGTCAATGTCTGCCGGTGATTGCAGAACCGGAAGTCCTACACTCCCTGGCGTCCCTAGATATTTTCAAAATAGGAAATCTATTTGATGACGGAATGGGACGAAGTTGGGAAGACATAATCCTGGAAAAGCAAGATATAACCCCACTCACGATGTTCCATTTCTATAGGGACAGACATGCCCTCTGCGAAATGCTCGGAGAAGAGTTGATGGAGCCTCCAGAAGTGCCTCCCTTCTCCCTGTAAAATAGTCTCCAAGATTTATTGCATGGCGCAAGATCACCGGAAGTACTTTTTCATTAAAGTCAGGTTGGAGTGGCAAACTAATTTCGAGGTTCCACTAGATGATGACAAATGGCGCTATTGCTGCGAAGCCACACAACGCGTCTCACTGAATGGACCACATTGTCTCATTCACTTTAAATTCCTTAATAGGGTATACTATACTCCCTCCTGATTATACAGATATGGCCTTCGAGACACTGCGAGATGCAGGAGATGTGGTGCTGAACAAGCAGGATTCATGCATTTGGCTTGGTTGTGCCCCGATATCGCTAATTTCTGGGTACTAATGTTTCAAAAGTTGAGTGCTATTACAGAGGAGCCTCTGTCACCCAACCCCTTATTAGCTCTACTTGGCTACTCCAAACATGTTCAGAAAGAAATACGAAGATTAGTGGATATGGGCTTGCTGATAGCTAAGCGCGGAGTTGGTAAGCGCTGGGCCCATGGGCCACCCCCTACTGTAGCACAATGGTCTAGCGATATGCTGTACTTCAACACGCAATCTGAATTATACAGCGAGTTGCTTCCCCCCTGAGCCGCCCCAAAACCCTTTGGAGCCTGTATCAGAGCTACCTTGCCGGTCAAGAATAAACACTTGTTGAAATGCTATTTCCTACTGGTTGCAAGAGGAGCACTGCAAAGGATACCTGGGTATTGCGGGCATCAGACCTCAAATTTTGCACTGGGCCCTAGCTAGGTATGGAAAGACTTCATGTTGACTCAAGAGTTCTGTTCCTGAGCTGTTTCCATTAGACAACCTGGTGTTGGAAATTCATGATAGCCTAGAACTGCTTCCCTGAATGTACAACAATATGAAAGTACATTATGATATATGTTACCTGATCCGCGCGTATGTACACTGTGACTGTCTTTTTTTCTTCAATTCATTTTTTTTTGACTGATTTGTATTGTTTTTATCTCTGTAAACTCAATAAATAAATAAAATTACAATAAAAACTTTCAGTTTAAGATTATAAGACTGAAATCAATAAACCACAAGTAACTCTTTACTCTGTTGAATCCAAATGCAACTACGACAGTCGATAAAACAATATGAGTCAATGTGGGAAAATAGATGAGTATACACTGACAACTACCTCGTTTACAAAAAGGCTTGTATGTATCCAGAAAGAGAAAGAGAATTTTGTTTTAAGCTTTGGGGCATGATATGCCTAAAATAGATATTTTTAGGCAAAGTGAAAGAAAAACGTAACTATGACATTTAAATAAAAATACCAGTCAGTGTAGGAAAAAGGGGAGTATAAACTGACACCTACCTCATTAACAGAAAAGCATGGAAGGAGGGGGGAGAAAAAAAGAAATTTGTTTTAAAATTTGGGTCATGACATACTAAAAAAGTGGTATTTTTAGACAAAGTGAAAAAGAAAACAGTAATATGAAAAAGAATGCAACGGTCTTTGACTATGTAAATGGAATTTTTGAACAGACACATGAAAATTGAGATACCAGGGGCACCATTATGTATAGGGCGCACGTTTCCTGTTTGTGTCCTGGCACGCCTTAAAACAGGTGCGCCGGGCGCAAACAGAGGAAGTGTGCCCTATTGCATAGACTGTGCTGCCCCCAGAGCAGCCTTGAACGTGTGCTGTCCTGGGGGCAGCACATTCAAATGAAATACGGAGCGGCTTTGGATCAGCTTCTCCGTGTTTCACTGTGCTGGTGGCAACCCATCTGCAGTCTTATAGGGGATTTGAGAGCCCCTTGCAGGCAGGTGCAGTGAGTGACTGCACCCTCCTGCAAGGGGACTTCTGGGGGGTCCTATACCCTTCCAGAGGGCTGCTTTCAATGGGGGCGCACTGACAGTGCGCCACCTTACGGGGGCACACTGTCAGTGCACCTCCTGAGAGCTTCTCTGCCTCTGCACCCAGGTCTATAACACGGCACGGTTGCAGAGGCAAAGCGATTCCTTCATTTGCATGGGGCACGCCCCAATGCAAATAAGATAACGCCCTCTTGAAAAAGCGCTGCCTCTGTATGCACACCAACACTTTCAGTATTACAGAAGGGGCTTCACAAGCATCCGCGGCCCCTTCTGAAATACCAAAGTGCCCTGGGGGCATGCAAAGCCAGTGCAAAGGCCCATTGCGCCCCCGGGGCACTTAGTGTAATACGGCCCCTGGACTGGAACCCATAACATTTGGTGAGAGGCTAAAACATTATCCACAAGTTCACAAGTAGCCCTTTAACTTTTATCAAAATGTAACTTTGGCATTCAGACCAACAATCTAAGCCACTCTAGTGTCATAGGCTGTGCACTGACACCTATCTCACTTTCAGAAAGGCATGGTAGAGAGGGGAGAGAGAGAAAGAGGAGTTTGTTTTAAGATTTGGGGCAGGATATACATACAAAAGTGGTGGTTTTAGGCACAGTGAAAAGAAGAAACATTTACATTTGAAAGAATGAGATGTTCTTTCACTATGTAAATAGAATATTTGAAAAGTCACATGACCACCGCAATGCCAGTACACAAACCCTTAACCTTCATAGTGAGAACAAAAGACTTTAACCATTAGGCTATAAATGACGGTCTGCTGTGCAGGATCAAAATATATTTATGACATTCGATCCAAGATTCCAGTCACATGTGGGAACAAAGGTGAGTATACACTGATACCTACATCAGTTACAGAAAGGCATGTAGGAGTAGTAGGGAGTTTGAAAAAAAAATTTAAGCTCTGGAACATGATATACTTAAAAGTGGTACTTTTAGACAAATTGAAAAGAATAAAAAATTATGTAAAAAAGAACAAGGGGCCAGATGTAGGTGGCTCAATACCAGTCGGTAACGCCGAAATTCAGTAAATTTCAGCGTTATCGACCGGTATTTAGTCATGTGCGATGTAGGTATTACCGAACGCCATCGGTAATAAGGAATCGGTAAAAATAAGGGAAACCAGTTACCGATTCCTTATTTACCGATCGGCAGACACCGAAACACTAAAATACCGAATCGGTGAATAAGAAATCGGTAATAAATCGCAAATGCGATGTACCAAAAATTAGTAATTTAAGAATCGGTAATTACCACTGACTCAAAGCAGGTGGTAATCAGGTGCACTGCATAAAAACAGCCCCAAAATGCAACAGTGTGAACACAATGGGGGCCCTCTACGTTATAGCAAGGCGGCTACGTCTGTGAGCAGCAGGACTGAGGGTCTGGAGACGGGAAGAGGGTGTGTACAGACTGCGTGTCACACTGTTCCAAATGACTGAGGCAGAAATACATGAGAGGTACAGGCTACACTCACAAACCATCATAGACCTGATACGGGACCTGCACCCATTCAGACACCAAGGGCGCACGCCATACCAACACATGTGCAGGTGCTCTGTAGCCTGCACCTACTTGCATCAGGAAGTTACCAGGGTGTGATAGCTGTGGCAGATGGTGTGTCACAGAGCTGCCTGTCCCGTTTCTTCAACTCCTTTTTGGATGCCATGATGCAGAGAATGCATCACTACATACGCTTCCCCAGCTCAGAGACGGAACTGCAGAAGACAAAGCTGGATTTCTACCAAAAGGCACAGTTCCCACATGTAATAGGGTGCATTGATGGGACACACATACCAATCTGCCCACCTGCTGCTACAGAATACATATACCGCAAATCCATGCATTCCATTAACGTGCAGGTGATATGTGATGCAGACAACATCATCACTGACATCGTGGCCAAATTTCCAGGGAGTACCCATGGCTCCTACATATTCAGGAACAGTGGGATCTACACACGTCTGGCTGGTGGTGAATTCGGAGAAGGATACCTGCTAGGTAAATCAATGTGACACACCCTGATGTATACCTTGGATGACTGTATTGGTGACTCCAATTAATGGCACTTTCTTTCCCAATTAGGGGACAGTGCATATGCCGTGCGGTCATTTACCCTAACTCCATACCTCAACCCTTCCACCCCAAGTGAGAGGAGATACAATGTGGCACATAAAAGCACGCGCAATGTTGTGGAGCGCACCTTTTGACTACTAAAAAGCAGGTTCCGTTGCCTCCACAAAAGTGCACATCAGTACCGCCCCATCATCTGCTGCAAAATAATAGCAACATGTGCAATGCTGCATAACCTTGCCACAAAGAAAGGAACAGCAGTGGAACTAACTGACTCTGAGGACGAGGTGAGGACTGTCCACAGCCAGAGCACAGCGCAGCAGGTGTGGCAGCAGCACCAGATGGGAGACACAGACGGGCTGAGATAACACGCAACTATTTCTGAGTAAGTAAGGAGACATAGCCAGTTACTGTATGTGAGTGCTGGTGTTTAATGATCATAGCACACAACCGCTACTTGAAGTGCGTCACATGTTAGGCCTAAATCAAATGCAGGTTCTGTGAGAAGTTGGCCTGGCATATGCTGGTCACTAGTTATAGTGGCCACCTTGCACCAGTCCAATTCAACTCTTATGGTAGATAGGTTTAAAACAACCTTTTAAAGAAAGCTATCCTAGAGACAAGACTTGCTGTAGCCAAGGCTTGTTGGCTCCAATCCGGTTGCCGATTAGTAGAGTGTGTCTAGTAATAAATAGATATATATTTGATATATATACCTGTGTGGTGTCCTTTCATTTGGTAATTCAAGAGATTATAAGTTAAAACAAGCTGCTTTACATTTCTCTGAGACTTAGCCTGAAGGCTGCTCTCCACAGCTACCACTAGGATAGCTTTCTTTAAAAGGTTGTCTTAAACCTATCTACCATAAGAGTCGAATTGGACTGGTGCAAGGTGGCCACTATAACTAGTGACCAGCATATGCCAGGCCAACTTCTCACATTGGTGGGCAGCGTGTGGGATTCCAGCTTGCCATTGTTTTACCAGAAAATCTCTATTTGAATTACTAACTGAAAACCACTAAAGGTACTCAAGGTACATATAAAAGTCAAGCTTAGTATCAATACGTTCTACTGAACTTACAGCTGTGAGTGAAGGGATAGCACACCCTTGCTACAGCTCAAGCTAGGATCAGTAGGCCACAAACTAGTGTAGGTAGTACAACACTGCACAACACTAGAATGTCCTCAAGGGATGGAGCCAGTGGGTCCACCCAGCCTCAGTATAAGGACATGACTTTCTTTGACTTGAAAGCCATGTGTGTTGCAAGACACCTGAAGCTAGGACAGAGTCCCTCCACACTAGGCCTGATAGATCTGCTGACAGCAGATGATCTGAGGTTGGCTCTAGGAGCTAACAGATCTGAATCAGGGAGTGGGTCAATTACAGTGTCTGGGTCAGATGATGAAAATCAAGATGACCAGGACTCTGTGGTTGAAGGGCCAGACCCACATGGGTATGAACAAGGCAGAGGAATTCTCCCTAAGAGAACTGACAGAGTGGAGGAGAGGCCTAGGTCCCTTTCAAGGGACTCTGACCACTCGTATCACTCTGGCAGAGAATCTGTCCATCAGAGGAGCTCATACTTTAATAGAAGAGAGACCTCCACTGAAAGAATGTACAAACTGCTGCAGTATGAGGAAGCAAGGTTTGCCCTTAATGCCAAGCAGTTGGCATTAGATAAAGAAGCCTTTGAGCTCCAGAGAGCTTCTAGAAAAGAGGGGTTAGGACCCCCTGGTGGCACCAACAGTGTCCCTAGAGTCAGAGATTACATTCCAGACCATAGGAACCTGTCCAAGGTTGTTCCTCTCTACCAGAGTGGGGATAATATCCACAAATGGATAACTGCTATGGAGAGGGCCTGTAGAGTACAACAGGTCCCCCAGAAAGAGTGGGCAGCAATCTTGTGTCTCTCCTTTTCAGATAAAGGTAGAGATAAGCTCCTCACTGTCAGAGAAGAGGATGCGGATGACTATGAAGTCCGGAAAAGTGCATTAATAGATGGGTTTGGCTTAACCACTGAGCATTACAGGTTGAAGTTCAGAGACACCCAGAAAGCACAGGATCAGGACTGGACAGACTTTGTAGATTGTGCAACCAAGGCTCTGGAGGGTTGGCTGGTTGGTAGTAGAGTTAAGGGATTGTATAATCTTATGATGAGAGAACAGATCCTTAATAATTGCCAAAAACAGTTGTTGCATCAATACCTGGTGACTCTGATCTGACCTCCCCCCAAGAATTGGGAAAGAAGGCAGACAAATGGGTCAGAACCAAGGGGGTGACACTAAGAAAGCAGGATCCTACAGGCTCTGAGAAAGGTGGGGATAAGTCAAAAGACCAAAAGTCTTCACAAGGGCCCTAAAAATCTGCATCTGGTGGGGATTCACAGTCTACAAAGGGAAAAGGCCAATCGAAGCCCTGGTGCAAATTCTAACAGAAAGGGCACTGGACTTCTGATTGTAACAAGTCCAAAGACCAAACCACCACCACTCCTGCCCCTAAGGCAACTGTTCCCCCTAGTACAGCTACTGGTGGAGGTGGTAATCAAAATAAGGGTGTAGTTGGGTTGACCCTGGGTTCTGAAGTGGACTCTGGCCTAGTCGGAGTACCCACTCAGGCATTACTAATTTGTGATGGAGACATTGATATGTCATTCCTAGTGAGCCCCAGTAATCTGGGCAAATACAAACAGCAGCCTGTAATAAATGGTAAACAGGCTTTGGCATTCAGGGACACAGGTGCTAGTGTAACCATGGTGGCAGAGGATCTTGTGGACCCTGGGCAGATCATCCTGGGTGAAATGTACCAGGTTACCAATGCAAGCAATGTCAGGACCAACCATAGTCTGGCAGTTGTGAATTTCTCCTGGGGAGAGGTAACTGGCCTCATGAAAGTAGTAGTCAGTGCAGACCTCCCTGTTGAATGTCTATTGGGCAATGATCTAGAGACTTCAGCCTGGTCTGAAGTAGAGTTATGGACTCATGCTGAGATGTTGGGCATACCTGCAGAGGTATTTGCTGTGGCCAGGTCACAGGCCAAAATGCATAAAGCTGAACTAGCTCTGGATCCTGAAACTATGGACCAGATGCTACCCAAGAGGAGGAGCAGTAGTGTTAAGGCAGTGCCTTCCCCTCTGTCTCAGATCTCAGATTCTCCTCCTGAGGGAGGAGAAGCAGATCCTGAAGAGGGAACTGCCCCAGAGGGA
This sequence comes from Triturus cristatus, assembly GCF_964204655.1. Taxonomy (NCBI): domain Eukaryota; kingdom Metazoa; phylum Chordata; class Amphibia; order Caudata; family Salamandridae; genus Triturus; species Triturus cristatus. Next base: position 259,164,545 of record NC_140586.1, read on the forward strand.
CTTGAATTATAGTAACAATGGGGTAACCCAGTATCCCTCAGAACCTGGGCGATCATATATCAAACAAACAATGGTTCTGTCGGGTATGCACTATTTCTTTAAACATTGAATCAATCAAAGGTTAATTTCATGAAAGACAAATTCTCATAAGCAACACACATAGAGACCAAAAGAGGGGGTATATGAAAAGTTTTATAAATTACTTCATTTATAAATCCCCACATTCAATTTGTATGGCTGTCACTATAAAAAGTAAACTGTAATTTGTGACAAAGTGAAGAGTGGTGCTCAGTGCTATAGTGAGGTGCGTAATATATACAAAGTGACTTTCGTGATAACGACGTTTTAAAAGGCCAGAATACAACGGCTGTTTGAATAGGTCTGTAGACTGAATAAATGAGTCTTTATACAGAGTCTTTCAGCTGGTCCAGGGGATATGTCGACGTTTCAACCCAGGGGGGCATTACTGTCTTAGTCAATGCGGGTCTTCATCAGGACAAGGAAATGGGGGACAGCCTGGAGAATAATAATGTATGGTCAGGTGTGTTGACGCGAGAGGCTGAATAAATCACAGTACGTAGGGTTATGGGGTAAAGGACTCACCAACTGGGGCCCGTGGTGATTCAGAGGGCTGGTGTGTATGCAGTAGCAAAGGGGTACTGCTGGTGTTCTTCCAAAGTGGGTATCCTAATTGGGAAAATTCGCATAATAAGATCTCTAATTGTTTAAATTCGGTGATTTACTGAAACTTAATATCGAGGTTGCGGTCGACTTACCCACTGAAGGGAATCGACCACTGTCTTCCGAATTCTAAAGACCTCGATGTGGTGGAAGGTTACAGGCAATCGTCCTGTCTCTTGTGATCACTCTATGATTCTGCGAAAAAGGGGGGGAGGGGATTAGTCACCTATTGTGAGGATCGCATCTGAGCGATTGCATCATTAGCTGTTATACTACAGCGCTTACCTCAATGATAATGGTGCCAGGAAAAAATGAATTAATTCCGGTCCGTGGGTGCAGGCTAACGTCCTATCTGCTCGAGCTCCGACACCAAGTGTGCCGCTGGGCGTCTATTTCATGGTAGGACAGAGCGCGTGTACGTAGCGTGTGTGGTCGCCTCCAGGGCTCGTTGCTAAGCAACACGCTAAACGTATGACGTACCTCCGTCATATGAGTCAAAGGAAAAGCGTCCCGGTCTTGTTGCTAGGCAACCGGCTACGTGGTGCATGCGACTCAATATGCGTCTATGGTAGGGCAGAGCGCGTAGACTCTGGAGGCGACCACACACGCTACGTACACGCGCTCTGTCCTACCATGAAATAGACGCCCAGCGGCACACTTGGTGTCGGAGCTCGAGCAGATAGGACGTTAGCCTGCACCCACGGACCGGAATTAATTCATTTTTTCCTGGCACCATTATCATTGAGGTAAGCACTGTAGTATAACAGCTAATGGCGCAATCGCTCAGATGCGATCCTCACAATAGGTGACTAATCCCCTCCCCCCCTTTTTCGCAGAATCATAGAGTGATCACAAGAGACAGGACGATTGCCTGTAACCTTCCACCACATCGAGGTCTTTAGAATTCGGAAGACAGTGGTCGATTCCCTTCAGTGGGTAAGTCGACCGCAACCTCGATATTAAGTTTCAGTAAATCTCCGAATTTAAACAATTAGAGATCTTATTATGCGAATTTTCCCAATTAGGATACCCACTTTGGAAGAACACCAGCAGTACCCCTTTGCTACTGCATAAACACCAGCCCTCTGAATCACCACGGGCCCCAGTTGGTGAGTCCTTTACCCCATAACCCTACGTACTGTGATTTATTCAGCCTCTCGCGTCAACACACCTGACCATACATTATTATTCTCCAGGCTGTCCCCCATTTCCTTGTCCTGATGAAGACCCGCATTGACTAAGACAGTAATGCCCCCCTGGGTTGAAACGTCGACATATCCCCTGGACCAGCTGAAAGACTCTGTATAAAGACTCATTTATTCAGTCTACAGACCTATTCAAACAGCCGTTGTATTCTGGCCTTTTAAAACGTCGTTATCACGAAAGTCACTTTGTATATATTACGCACCTCACTATAGCACTGAGAACCACTCTTCAATTTGTCACAAATTACAGTTTACTTTTTATAGTGACAGCCATACAAATTGAATGTGGGGATTTATAAATGAAGTAATTTATAAAACTTTTCATATACCCCCTCTTTTGGTCTCTATGTGTGTTGCTTATGAGAATTTGTCTTTCATGAAATTAACCTTTGATTGATTCAATGTTTAAAGAAATAGTGCATACCCGACAGAACCAGAGGGACTTGAGCCTGATCAGGTTGAGGTCTTGGGGGCAGGGGGATCTTCCAGGGAAGATCTGAGTAAGGAGCAACAGTGCTGCCCCTCTCTTGAACCCCTCAGACAGCACGCTGCTGCTGACGCTGCTGGGAGTGCTAGTGGGTCACATAAGGTTTATTGGGATGAGGGACTCCTATATTCTGAGGCTAGAGATCCTACCCCTGGAGCCACTTGGAGGTTGATAATACCTCAGGAGTTTAGGGGGTTCCTCTTGACCCTAGGACATGACATCCCTTTGACCTGGGACAGGCTTGTTCCACATTTTCATTGGCCACACATGTCAGAGGACACCAAGGAGTTTTGTTGCTCCTGTGTCACTTGTCAAGCCAGTGGCAAGTCAGGTGGCACAACAAAGGCCCCCCTGATACCACTACCTGTGGTGGGGGTTCCCTTTGAAATGGTAGGGATTGACATTGTTGGTCCCCTTGACCCTCCAACAGCATCTGGGCACAGGTTTATCCTGGTGGTAGTGGATCATGCCACCAGGTACCCAGAAGCAATTCCCCTCAGGACCACCACAGCCCCTGTGGTGGCAAGAGCCCTCATTGGAGTTTTCTCCAGAGTGGGTTTCCCTAAGGAGGTTATATCTGACAGAGATACCAACTTCATGTCAGGGTATCTAAAAGCAATGTGGAAGGAGTGTGGTGTAACTTATAAATTCACTACTCCCTATCACCCACAATGCAATGGATTAGTTGAAAGGTTCAACAAAACCCTAAAGGGAATGATTAAAGGCCTCCCAGAAAAGCTTAGGCGAAAATGGGACCTTTTACTTCCCTGCCTTCTGTTTGCATACAGAGAGGTCCCACAGATGGGGGTTGGCTACAGCCCTTTTGAACTTCTGTTTGGGCATCCTGTAAGAGGTCCATTATGTTTGGTGAAGGAGGGCTGGGAGTTACCTCTCAAACCTCCCAAACAGGATGTGATGGACTATGTACTTGGTCTCTGCTCCAGGATGGCTGAATACATGAAGAAAGCAACCAAAAACCTGGAGGCAAGCCAAGAACTACAAAAAACTTGGCATGACCAAAAGGCTGTGCTGACTGTATACCAGCCAGGGCAGAAAGTGTGGGTGTTGGAGCCTGTGGCCCCAGCAGCTCTCCAAGACAAGTAGAGTGGCCCCATATAATTGTTGAGCAAAAGGGAGAAGTCACCTACTTGGTGAATCTTGGAACTCCCAGGAGCCCCCTTAGGGTGCTCCATGTCAACAGATTGAAACCATATGTTGACAGGGCTGACATGGGCTTGCTCATGGCAACTGATGAGGAACAGGAGGAGGAGAGTTACCCTCTCCCTGACCTGCTCTCACAGAACCCTGATGATGGGTCAGTAGGTGGTGTTGCTTTGGCAAGCAGCCTCACTGACCATCAGCAAACTGAATGCAGACAAGTTCTGCAGCAGTTCAGACATATGTTTAGCCTGACCCCAAGTCAGACTTCCTGGTGCACCCATGAGGTGGACACTGGAGACAGTCTGCCTGTCAAGGGTAAAATCTACAGGCAACCTGACCATGTCAGGGACTGTATCAGGACTGAAGTCCAGAAAATGTTGGAACTAGGTGTGATTGAGCCTTCAGATAGCCCTTGGGTTAGTCGAGTAGTCCTTGTGCCTAAACCTCATACCAAGGGTGGTAAGAAAGAAATGAGGTTTTGTGTAGACTACAGAGGCCTCAATGCAGTCACCAGGACTGATGCCTATCCAATTCCCAGGGCAGATGAGCTCATTGATACTTTGACCTCAGCCAAATATCTGAGTACATTTGACCTAACAGCTGGCTACTGGCAAATCAAGTTAGCTGATGATGCCAAGGCCAAAACAGCATTTTCAACCCCTGGTGGGCACTACCACTTTGTGGTGATGCCCTTTGGTTTGAAAAATGCACCTGCCACTTTTCAGGGGTTGGTGAACAAAGCTCTGACAGGTATGGAAACTTATTGCTCAGCTTATCTAGATGATATTGCTGTCTTTAGTTCCTCCTGGCAGGATCACCTGGTCCACCTCAGAAATGTTTTGGAGGCCCTGCAAAAAGCAGGCCTCACTATCAAGGCCACTAAGTGTCAGATAGGGCAGAGTCAGGTTGTGTACCTGGGCCACCTTGTAGGTGGAGGCCAGGTTCAACCATTGCAGAGCAAAATCCAGACCATAATGGAATGGGTAGCTCCAACCACCCAGACACAGGTGAGAGCCTTTTTGGGCTTGACTGGGTACTATAGGAGGTTTGTTAAGGGATATGGATCTATAGTGACCCCCTTAAATTATCTTACCCCAAAGAAAAACCAAAAAAGGTTCAGTGGAAAGCTAGCTGTCAAAAGGCATTTGAAGACCTAAAGCAGGCCATGTGCATTGCCCCCATCTTACAGAGTCCCGACAACACCAAAAAGTTCATTGTCCGAACAGATGCTTCTGAGCTGGGTGTGGGAGCTGTACTGTCTCAACTGAATGATGAAGGTCAAGACCAGCCAGTAGCTTTTATAAGCAGAAGGCTGACCCCTAGAGAGAAACGTTTGTCATCTATAGAGAGGGAGGCCTTTGCTGTGGTGTGGGCACTGAAGAAGCAGAGGCCATACTTGTTTGGCACTCACTTCGTAGTTCAGACTGACCACAAGCCCCTCCTATGGCTTAAACAGATGAAAGGTGAAAACCCAAAACTGCTAAGGTGGTCCATTTCCCTACAGGTGATGGACTATACAGTAGAACATAGACCTGGGACCCAACATGCCAATGCAGATCGACTCTCAAGGTATCTCCACTGAGAACACGAAGACTCAACTGGTCAAGGTTAGTTTAGTGTCCCTGTGTTTGGGGGGCGGGTTGTGTAGGAGAGTAGGATCTGCACTTATGTTGCCCCCACTTTTTTTCTGATGTTAACACTGGTTTCTGGCTATAGTCTGGCTGGGTTCCTGCTAATCAGGGCCCCAGTCTCTCTGTTCTCTCTAAAAGACTTGGAGTGCATATTAGATGCACTAGTGATTGGATACTGTGGTACCTTATGAGCCCCTAGTATATGGTACCTTAGGTACCAAGGGCAAAGGTACTTCACAGGCCTACCAGGGGCTGAAGCATGAATTATGCCATCCCTGGGAAGCAGACTAAATCTGACACCACAGGCCTGCTACTGCAGCCTGGGTGAGGTAGTGTTAGCATGCCTCACTGAGGTATAGGTTCCCTATATCTCACCATACACACACATATAAACCTATCAGTCACCCCTAAGGCAGCCCCTATTAATCCTGAGGGCAGGGTGCTTGGTTTACAATGTGAGGGGGTGCCTCTGCATGAGCAGGGCCCCTCTGCAGCTGGCAGTCTATTCTCTGTGGCTGTTTGTGGATGCGGTTAAACCATATACTCTTAAGTGCATTATAACCTACCGGTAAATGCTAACTTTGGAATGACTGGGTCCCCTGAAGACTTTCTCATCAAACCAAAGGGCTCCCCAGGTTGCTCCAGGCCTGCCCTGACTTACCTTTGTTGGGTGAGTCCCTCAGACCTTGCTGGTCTGCACCGCTGACTTTCTTCACATTCCACAAGACTTGCTGTAGCCAAGGCTTGTTGGCTCCAATCCGGTTGCCGATTAGTAGAGTGTGTCTAGTAATAAATACATATATATTTGATATATATACCAGTGTGGTGTCCTTTCATTTGGTAATTCAAGAGATTATAAGTTAAAACAAAGACGCCACTTTACAGGAGCCCACGGTCACTCGGGACGAGGTAGGCCACTGATCTTCGGTGAAAATCCTGCAGGAGGCTTGGACCACACGTGGTCCAATGCACAAGTTCGTAGAATGTTATGAAGGGGCTGCACTCGACAATAGTGCACAGTACCCGGGTATTACTGTTCCTCGTCACTCGTGGGGTCCACTCGCCTCAGCTTTGCTGGGGACTCACAATGGCCGTCAAGAAGTCAGGAAATTCACTTCCGGGGCTGCAGGGACTTTGGACTCTAGCGGGAGCGGGAACGTTTGCGACCGTTGATTCAAGTTTTTGATGCCTGCCAAGCAGGGGAGTCACTCCTTGGCTCCAAGGGAGATTCTTCAGTCTTCCAAAGGTAGTGGAACGTCAAAGGGCCAGGATTCTTCTTGTAGAGCGTCATCCAGGGATATCTGATTTGCAATGGCAAGGTTTCCCTATCTTATACTAAAGGAAAGGGAGGGACTAGCTCTATGACCCCTCCTATGGGAGGGTCAGGGGAGTTGGTGGTTACACCCACTTCCCTTTGTCCAGTTTCACGCCAGAGCAAGGGCAGGTAGCCCCTGAACCGGTTTGAGCTGGCATATGCACAGAGGAGCCTACTGCTCCCCCAGTGCAGGACTTCAAAGCACTCTAGGAGTGCACCCACCCAGCCCCAATACACTAAATCCTGTCTGGAAGGTGGTTACACCTCCCTGTGACAGGATGCCTTTTGTTGGGCCTCCTCCACTGCGAGTTTCAGTCAGCAGCAGGAGGGCAGCCCAGTGTCTGTGCTGGTGGCATCCATTTTGTGATGCCAGGCTCTTTCAGATTTCTACCGTGTTTCCACAGTAGGTGCATGTCTTCCCCTCTAGAAGGGTGGGATCATACTCCCACACCAGTTACTGGTTTGGGGTATGATTCCAAGTTGTTTGACACCAAACACATGTTTTGATGCAGTCATTCCAAAGTTAGCATTTACCGGTAGGTTATAATGCACTTAAGAGTATATGGTTTAACCGCATCCACAAACAGCCACAGAGAATAGACTCTGCAAGCTGCAGAGGGGCCCTGCTCATGCAGAGGCACCCCCTCACATTGCAAACCAAGCACCCTACCCTCAGGATTGATAGGGCCTGCCTTAGGGGTGATGCATGATCCTCACTTATCCTACTACTGTCAGTCTTTCCTCCTAGTCTATGCATTCTGCAACTAAAACCCCTTTGTGGTATGTACTCAGAAGGATGTGGGTGTGTGAATTAATTAATTTTCATAGTATATACATTATTGACTCCCCCACACTTCTTCTCTTACATGTGATTGATGTTTAGGCAAAGCGATGGCTGCATGGTGATGGTTTGATTTCCTAAGGTGCCATGTTGGGTTGGGGTAGCAGTAGTAGACAGTTGCATTTGCAAAAAAAGAAAACAAGACAGTCAGTCACCTGAGAGAGACTAGGGAGCAAGTACTTAGTAGAAGCATAGTAAGTAGTAAGGACACAAGAAGAAGACTGACAAACAATAAGAAAGTGATGATGAATGATATTGATAAGCAATGCTAAAGTCAAATAAAACAGGGATAGCCTAGTACATGTTACAACAAACTTAGTGCTGGAAGGATGATAAATCAATGCCGGCGATTAATAATTAATAATGGGTTAATAATTATGTTCCTCTAGAAAAAAAAGAGAATAGCGAATACTACTGAGCATGGGTGGGAAATAGGCAATCTAATCTGTTGTCAGTGTGGCCGATATATATATATATTTAGAGCAGAAGAAGATCCTCGCCCTGCCTGATTTAGTGTTGCTTTCACCACATCCGTCCCAGCAAGTGTGTGATCAATTATTTGTGTAAATTTAATTAGTCACACCTCAATATAAATCACACAGCCCGGGGGAAGAGGGTTAGGGTTTGGTGAATGGTTGGGAAGGGGTATTTGAGGGAAAGTTTTGACAAAGACAAACACTACACATGGACAACACACAATCTTGGCAGACGACCATCATAAATCTGTTAAGGGAGACAAAGGAAATGCATGCATGATGATGACTTGATGGTTAATGATAAGTAGTACTAGACCGGTAGTGCAGGGCAGCAGTATATTATTAATTATTATTATTATGCAGTTGCCTTGCATGTCTGCCCTCAGAGAGACCCAAATTACATGCATTTTATGTTCTGTAGTACCAGGCTTCCTTTTAAAGCTAGCTAAGAAAATTAAAAGATAGCTGTAGGGGTCAAATTGAGGAAAGATCAAACATAACAAACAACAACACACACAGACGTAATAATTGAAGAGAAAAAATGAATCAAATTAATTAAAAGATGATGAATGATACTAAGTTTACTATGTTATGGTCAAATTGGAGAGTTGCATCTCGGCATTCCTCTTGGTCCTTCCTTCCATGGACGCTCCGTCCGTCAATCTTGGGTGTCACTGCCTGCCTGGCTGATGCGGATTGGTAAGGTAAGTGGGAGATGTTTTTCCTAGTATAGCACAAGGTAATGGCCGACCTGTAAGTGTAGATGGAAAAACAAAAGGAATATTGAAAAATCAAGGCGAAAAGTAAAGTTAAAATGCATAAATCATGGAGGCGTGCAAGAAGAACACTTTCAGAGGCGGCATGGCTAAATCATGTCTACTCTGTTTGCAGCATTAACCTACAACAACAACAGGACAGAGCAGGCCCTCGGCGCCCACCCAACCTCCACTTAGCGTAGATTTTGAGCCAGACAGAGCACACATATACAGCAACATAGCATTTTCCAAATTAAGTAACTAAATCAATGCACCACTGTCAGTCATACCACTACACTCGCCTTCACCACTACACAGACATGTAGGTCTGCTGTGGTTGTTGTTTACTTGTTTACCTTTTAGGCCACTTCATGAAACGCCCTGAGTTATTCCATCAGTCATCTCCAATCCTACTGACTGGCTGCGATGAGTATAGTATGGTCATCAGGTGTCCAACTCTGTAGTGTACCGAGTGAGTCCAGATTACATATTCAAAAATGCAATGGATCGGCCTGCAGAAGAAGTACAATTTTGTTATTAAACAACAATAAGGGAAACATTGACTTGTGTCACTTATTTGTGTGTAGATTAAATACTAGTACACTTCATGCACAACAACAACACAAACACCAATCACTCAGAGTCAGCGTCCAATGCATGCCATCATTACCTGTTTTTAAGGGGCAGTCCCTCTTGGCTCAGAAAGGAGGATAGCTATAGTCATGTTCTTTGGAGGGACTCGACGAGGCAGGCACACATTTCTTGTACTATTCTCCATCCAATGTCTGTCTTGAGGGAAATGGATTTAGGGCAAGTCAGGATGGAGCAGGACTCGAAGGAGTGGACTTACTTCTTTAATGAATGCACATAGTTGCAACTTCAATACGGCAATAAAAGGGTAAGACGGTGGTGATGGATTTGTTGTGATTCAAACCAGAAAGACAGAGACACACACAAAGAATAAAAGTAAATAAGGAAGGAAGAAAGTGATAAGTTGAACTTGAAAGCCTAGTTGTCAGGGAAGTAGAGCTCATCCTCAAACTCTGGTGGTTCACTCAGAAGAAGGTCATCTAACACACTACTTCCCTGACCTAAGTCGCTGTCATCATCTTCCTGACGTGCTACTTCAGGTATGGTGTAACCAGTTGGTATAAAGGGCTGATTAATTTTGATCATGGTTAACCTCTCCACATTTTGGATCGAGGGACTGGTCCTTTTCACTGTTAAAACGGCACCAGCAGCACTGAAAACATGCTCTGAAGAGACATTTGCGACAGGGTAAGCCAGATAGTTTATCACCAGCCTGCTGAGCACCGGCCATTGGCCCCTTTTCCCAAACCAATACACCAATGGGTTTTGATCAATGTTGACCTCTGTTGGGTTATCCAGATAGGCCTGGACCATCCGCTCAATGCTCAGGGGTGCTCCGCTTTGCTCCGCTCTGCCTCTTTTGCCTCAGCCTCAGCACTGGACCTAACAAGCCCTTGCCGTACATACCATTCCTGTGCCGATTTTAATGGGGCTGATGATCCTGTTCTTGCTGTTGTTGATGTTGTTCTTGGTGTTGTTGGTGGTTTTGACTGTTGTGAGCCAACCACACTGCCCTCAGGCTCTGAAGTTGAACTTGGCGCCAACTGCCCTGCGGTACCTGTTGTGGGCTGGAGTAGCGGGCCTCTAATTCCCAGCCATTCTTTTTCTAAGTGACTGGCTTCCGTAGCTATCCAAGTTTTGTACTTGGCAACATCCACTTCTGAAAAAGGAATCAATGTGTTAGTGTTCAGTACTGCTTGTACTGTGGATCCAGAATTGTGGCAGAAATGTAATGGTTGGATGACACAATGCCTCTTTGCTCCCTTGTATTTTCAGATAAGCGAAGGGTTATGCTCTCCACCAACTCATATGCTTCTTTTTTTCCTCCACACCTGCGTACATTGCAGACACCCCCTTCAGCTGTTCCTGTAGCATATGCAACAATGGGATAGTTTGGCCCGTAGTACAGTCCTCCTTGCTGACTTCACATGTGAAGAGCACGAAAGGAAGTAATATCTCTGTCAGGCTTTTAACTAGGCCCCATTGGTCCATCTCAACGGTCATGCCTTTCACAGTAGCATCCCCTCTTTGCATGACATATTCAATGATTGGTCTGTACTGCTCAAACAGACGTTCAAGCATGTAATAAGTTGAATTCCAACGTGTTGGCACCTCTTGGATGAGTGCTTTAACCGGCGCTGATGTTGAATGATCCACAGCTGGTTCCAGGCTTAAAAGGAATGGCTGAAATGTGTGCAGATTCTTCTCCAGGTGGTCAATAAGTTGCTGACTTGGTCTTCTTTTTTCAGAAAAGTTTGAACAATAATGTTAATGCAGAGCTCCGAACACAGGACCCTAAAATAGCCACAATCGCACATGCCCTAAGTATATTACTGCCATTGTCCGTGGCAACAAAACCAATGTTAAGCCCTCTTGGGTACAGCCATTCAAAGACCTTGCTGTTAAACTCTTCCAAAATGTTTGCAGCAGTATGAGATTTCTTCATGGCGAACATGGCTACAGATGCATGTTACAGAGTGGCATTAAAAATCTCAGCAGTGTCAACACCTGCAGATAGCTTTTCTCGAACCCCAAAAAAGAGATCCAGTGTGCAGTGATGCACATGTAATCAGTGGCTTGGCAACTGATCCATATGCCTGTGGGTAGTGTGAACAGTACGCTGCTGCAAAGCTCGTCCAAGCAATTACAGCACGTCGTGATGTATTGCTGGAACAGCAACTCAGGCAAAATAGGACCGGACGGGAACCTTTCATTTTGGGGGAGATGGTTGTCACAAATTCAAGAAAACCCACCCCTTCCACAAAAGAAAAAGGGAGGTGGTCCAGCGCTAACAATTTAGCCAGCTTCTCATTGTACAAATGTGCTGTTGGGTGGTTGCGTTTCTACTGCCCCTCCGAACTAAACATGCAGACAATGGTATTTTTTTCAGGTGCTACTGATGCAGTTGAAATCTTCTTGACACCAGATGTTGTTAGGTTCAACACACGTTTCGTTGCTGTACTCTCTTGCCTGGGACCCGTTGGTGTCTCAGCCTGACTCTTACTCTTGATCCACTGCGATGTTGCTGATGCGCATCTGGCCAGTACCACTACACTGCTGGGGACAGGGCTACTTTGTGTACCAGAGAAAATGTCTCCCTCTTGTTCGCCTTCCACCGTGATCGGATCTTCTACTCCTTCATCCCCTCCAACAACAATGGGAGCAGTTTTTTGGCCACTAAGGTACGCCTCCCACTGGATTCTGTGGTGTTTTTTCAGATGGGTTGTTTGGCCTCTGGTACTGTAGTTTGTACCAATCTTACCCCGACCAACGCCTTGTCCACAAATGGAGAATATCGCAATGTTCACCTCCTTCCTGCTAACCAAAAAGAAGTCCCAAACTGGGGAGCTGAACTTTCTGGAACTGCTGGTGCCACTTCCAATGCTGGATGAACTGGTAGGTTGGCATGGAGTTTGACTCTCTGCAGTACCTACTTCTACTGCGGTGGTTGTGCTGGATTTCGGTCGCTGCCGGGCCTTTGCAAATGCAAATATGGAAGCTGGAGGTGGTGTTGATGTTATCTGTGTTGGTGGTATCCGTGCCACATCCCTCATAGAAATTTTAAATGGGGTAATGTCGGTCACCACTGGGACGGGACTAATGTCCATGATGACTGGCTCCTCATCATCATCATCCTTCTTTTCTACATCTACCTCCGTAACTCTAAGGCTTTCTGGAACCTTCCTTTTCCCTAGCCTTGTCTTGTGGTGTGTCTCACTCTCAGACTGAGGTGGTGGTATCCAAGTGGCGTCTTGATCACCAGAAGGGGGGCTTTCAGAAGAACTCGATGGACTAACCCTCCTTTTCCATGCTGGAGATCTGGAAGACAATGGATCTTCGAAAGAGTGGTTTGCTCTTCTTCTTCCTCTGCAGGAAGCTCGATTTCCTGAAATGCCCCTACTTCAGGAGGAACAACTATTATTGTGGGCGGTGGTTGCGGCTGCTGTTGTCCACTTATCTGAGTTTCCTGCATCGATTGGGTACTACTTTGTGATAAAAAGAAGTCGATTTCAACAACACTGCTCATTGGCGTTGTCGTGATTATACTGGCTGCCTCTGTGACAGACATGGGCTTGGGCCTAGGTTGGTGGGGTAGGTCCACTGATGCGGGGATGCTGCTCCCAGCTTGCTCCTCAGACACTGCTGCTGCAGGCACAATTTTTTGTTTCCCAAAAAAGATCTTGGGCAGCACACCAATCTTGGTAAGTGGCAGTTCCTTCTTCTCACTGGCACCTTTCTTGGTACTGGAGGACCTGGTACCTTTCTTTTGGGCCATCTTCTTCAGATGTCGCCAGCACACAGTGGCACAAGTTGAAGAGATGTCTGAGATCACACATCACGTGACTTCGTGCGCAGCAGGACTTTTGTCTGGCAGTACAATGGGTGATGACGCCTTCTGCTCTTTTGTGCACCTAAAAGCAAAGAAGCAAGAAGAACATCAGTGAAACGTGACATTCATTGTTGTGGTTCAATTACTACTATTACAAACAAACAAATATAATATATAACTTAGTGTGTGGTCACACTTGTTAGTGTTATTATTAATATTATTAAATTTTATTAACTCAGTTATTAAACAAACATAACAACAGTATAGCCATTTGTGAGACTTTGACAACAAGGGATTTCATGGTGTACTGTGTAAACTCAGGAAGGATAGGAAAGAAGAAGAACAAAAACAAAAATACAAATGTAATTGATGGAACCTGTTTGGCATTGTGCATTATCTGGTATGCAGCATTCAGGGAGCTGCAGCTGGCAATGGGGATGGAAGCAGTAAGCCAAGAGGAACAAAGAAAAAACATGCAGGCCTATGGGCTGGCAAACGCAGCACACTAACTACCACCACAAAATGGCCACCAGCCACATGGTCACTCACAACAAGCAGGGGGCCTGGAAAACAATGTACTCAAGCAGGCCATATGGCCAGACAAAGGAGGCATGCCAAACAATGCAAAAATGAAAACCCACAGGGCACAACAACCACACCACACACATCCAACAAAGGCATTTATTTAAAACATAGGAGAAAAGTGAAATACCTAAACAAAAACCACATTTTACAATTCAATCTAATGCCATCCATGACCTAAATGATGTTTAAATTCGACAGACACCTCAAAAACAGTTGAGAATGAGTAGCTCTGGAGCTATTGGTTTGAAATCCCATTGGCAGGCTAGGCCACATAGTGAATCAATTCAAATCAATAATATTTCAAATGTAATAGAGAATATAGTGAACTGTGCTGCCTAATGCAGAAGCACACTGGCTGCCTTCACAAAATGGCTGCCAGCCACATGGCCAGGCCACCACAACAACAATAAAGGGAAGACAGACAATGCAGGCCTATGTCAAAAGCACACTGACTACCTTCACAAAATGGCCGCAAGCCACATGGCCAGGCCACAAAAACAAGAACGGGTAGACAGACAATGCAGGCCTATGGCAAAAGCACACTGGCTGCCTTCACAAAATGGCCACCAGCCACATGGTCAGGCCACCACAACAACAAGAAAGGGAAGACAGACAATGCAGGCCTATGGCACAAGCAATTCAGGGAGAAAAAGGGGTGATGGGTCCCGATCCCTTACTGGCCGTTTTATATTGAGCAAAATGTAGTTGTGGTACTTGTCCTTGACAGGGGGAAACCCCTAACCCCCTAGTCACAAGAGAGTTCCAAAAACGTCTGGACAAATCAAAATAGTCGTGTCATTTGAAAATAAATTCCAGTACCCTGGGTTCATAGTGATAATTCTTTATATAAAAGTGTTGTGACTCATTTCTGGGATTCTGAGTTGGGTTACAAAAATGTGAAAAACAGCCAACACGTGTTTCGCCCCTTTACATGGCCATCCAGCCTGGGGTTTCCTCAGGGCTGTACATTTAAACATGACAAATGGACATATGGGTCCAGAGCACAGTACCACATAACCACAGACAGAAGCATGCAATAAATATAAAATACAAATAAAAAGTAAGTAAGAAACAAGAGACACATATAGACATTAATATAACAAGATGTGACAGTGTCACCAGATACATTTAGGGACCGTGATATGGCAACAAATCATAGAATGTATATACGAGCAATTGGAATGCATATATAACAAATGTGTTCCAATGTTTGCAAAGCATCCAAAATAGAGAAGATATGGTGAAGATTAGAAAAGGTAAAGGAAAAAGAGAGTAACAAGTAGTCACATTAAGAGATACGAGGAAAAGAAAAAAAGCCAATAGGTAATACAACAGGAAAGATACGGGTGAAGGGGAGCAAAACGGGAGAAGGTACCCAACTGGAAAATCAGCAAGATGTTTGAGAATGTGAAGTGGTGCGGAAGTAATGTTTGTCATTATTATGCAAATAGAAAATACGCATTGGATCATATTAGATTTATAAGCGTTATATATATTCAGGCAGAGTCCAAACGAAAAGGAGTTTGTATTTTGAGGTTGTTACATTTTTGGGAAACGAGC
Organism: Triturus cristatus; assembly: GCF_964204655.1. NCBI lineage: Eukaryota > Metazoa > Chordata > Amphibia > Caudata > Salamandridae > Triturus > Triturus cristatus. The sequence goes on from NC_140586.1 coordinate 259,179,662, forward strand.
TATATATACATGGTTGAGAGAATTATGCCATAGTGCGTAAAGTAAGTGATGGGTGTTATCATCGCGGGCAGTTGGCGAGAAAGAGAGAAAGGGGATAACAGCGCAAGATAGAAGTTGAAAAAACAATGAAAAAAAGATGAAATGCAGGATATTAGACATCACAGTGAAATGTATCAATAATTTGGATGCAGGTCATCATGCAACATTACGTCATCAGAGGAGGTAGCATGTAAACAGGAGTGAGGTAGGTAATATATGCATAGTAACAAACAATTCACCAGTGTTAACAATATAAAGTAATGTAAATATTTACATGGCAAAATGGAGATTCATGTTTCATGGTCGAGTTCTGATCGGGGAAAGAAACGACATGTAACTAGATTAGTCCGGGGACAGCATGATAGGATGACAGTTTGGTGCCAAGTGAATAGTGCACGGTGAGACTATTCAAAACGTGTAGATTATGGGCTTGCACTATCCCCTAGGGGGGTGTGTGCGGATAGCCCCAGCACGCTTTGGGTGAAGGGGTAGGGATGGCTGGAAAAGGTGTTTACGGGAATGTCTACTACAGTGCTGTGGGGGGGTCGCAGTGGGAGTAGCAGAACGGCTAGTGGCGGTGCTGTATATACGCCTAGGGGCATCCAGGTGGTAGCCTCTTACCGTAGTGAATCTCGTTTGGACCTGTGTAGTCCTGGAAAGACTACACAGTTTTGCCTACGGCAAAAGCACACTGGCTGCCTTCACAAAATGGCCGCCAGCCACATGGCCAGGCCACAACAACAAGAACAAGTAGGCCAAGAGGAACAAAGGAAAGACTTGCAGGCCTATAGCAAAAGCAACACACTAACTACCACTACCAAATTGCCACCAGCCACATGGTCACTCACGACAAGCAGGAGGCCTGGAAAACAATCAACTCAAGCAGGCCATATGGCCAGACAAAGGAGGCATGCTAAATAACACAGCTTTAATGCAACAATGCAAAAACGAAAATTCACAGGGCAAAAAAAGCTTGAAAGTTACACAACAACCACACCACACACATCCAACAAAGGCATTTAGTTAGCACACACAAAAAACGTGAAATACCCCCAAAAAAATTTGCAATTCAATCCAATACCATCCATGCCCTAAATGATGTTTAAAAAGAATAGACACTACAGAAATAGTTGTTTCATGCACCCTTGAGTAGCTCTGGGCCTACTGGCTGAAAGGCCCATAGTATTGGCAGACTACTGGGCTAGTGAATTAAATAAATATTGCAGTGAATTGTGCAGCATGTTTCCTTTATAAAAGATGAATAAGTACTTACAAAGAAACAACTAGCGTCCTACTGAACTTCAGGCCACCCACCGCAATAAATTGTTTAAAAAAAGAGGAAAAGTACAAAAAAAATTTAGGTGCAATGCCCGAATCAAACAAACAACACCAATTTTCCACCTTACTTGTGAAATCTCAGATTCAAAAGTCCTCAAATCCAATGATATATGATGCAGCAGCCACAAAGAGTGATCCTTCTAGCTCCAAATCCAAATGATAAGTGAACAGGAGATGGACAAAGCACTGGGAGGAGCCAGCTGGACAGGAACAGGAAGTTGGAGACTCTGGGGCACTTCCTTCCTCTTCAAAAATATTTTTTAAAAGATAAAGGACTCCTTGCACAATAAAGTACAACCAAATGTCAATCTGAGGAGTTTTTTTAATCCAAATCACCATTTCGAGAAGGTTTTGATGCTGCTCGAGAGAGAGTCTTCTCCGGATTACAAATTCTGCGTGTTGAGGATGGCGATCTTCGCAAACCTTCCGCCGGAAGTCTGATGGCGCGCCCGAATGACGTGTTCGTGAGCGCACATACTCGCGGGAACGTTCGATTGGCTGCCAATTCTCGTGGCGCTCACAAACAGATTATAAATCTCATCGGCGATCGCAGGCATCCTAGTAAGTCACACCCACGCACACGAGAATGTATTTTGAGAGCACAAACACAAAAAAAACTCTGCTCCTCTGCGTAGCACGGAGTTTTCGGTAACTCCGCGTTCTACACAGAACACAGAGTTGCCAAAAATCTGCTAACTCCTTGAGCGGAGCGGATTTTACGCCCAGGGTTAGTATTTTTCGACAAATTGAAAAGAAATAAACCAATGAAATTAAATATAAGTAGATGCTCTTGCACAAGGTTTATTGAACAGACATATGACAAATGAAACATCATGATTGAGCCCTTTATCTAAAGATCGAGAGTCAAAGACCATAACCATTGGGCCACACACGACTCTTCTAGTATGGGATCAAACCATAAATATGACATTTGATTCAAAAGTGTCAGTCAGTGATTAATATACTATACACTGACACTACCTCATTTACAGGAAGGCATTGAAGGAGGGGGAGAGAAAAGGGGAAGTTTATTGTAAACTTAGGGGCATGATATACCTAAAACAGGTATTTTTTAACATCACAAAAAGGAAAATAGTGGTATTGAAATGAACTAGATTTTCCTTCAGTATGTAGATAGAAATGACACAAGGCCATTGAGATACCAGGACAGGTACCAATAACCTTCACAATAATATTCTAAGACCTTAAACTATGACTTTTGAACTAAAATTGCAACTCAATCTGGTGTCATAGTTTAGCGCATACTAATACCTACCTCATTCACAGAAAGGCATGAAAGAAGGGCGAGAGCGACAGAAAAGTTGGTTTTTAGGTTTGTGTCAGGAAATACATAAAAGAGGTATTTTCCTACAAAGTGAAAAAAAACTAACGAAATTAAAAGAATGAGATTTTCTTTCACTATGTAAATAGAAAATTTGAACGAACACAAGGCCATTATGACACCAGGACATAAACCCTTAACCCTCACAGTGAGAGTCTAAGACCTTAACCACTATGCCACAAGTGACCCATTACTAGGCAGAACCAAAACATAACTAGGACGATCAAAAATACCAGCCAATGTGAGAACATAGGTGAGCATACACTGATATCTACCTCATTTACAAAAACGCATGGAAGGATGGGGAGAGAGAAAGAGAATTTACTTTTAAGCTTTATAGCATGGTGTTCTTACAAGAGGTATTTCTAGACAAAGTAAAATCTAAAAAATGAAATTTGAAAAATAAGGTGTTTGTTTTCTATGTAAAGTGAACATTTGAACAGAAACATGACAATTGACATAATAGAATTTGAAACGTTTTACTTCAGACAGAGTGAAAGATGTTAATCACTAGGTCACTAGTGACTCTTCTCGGTTTTGGATCAATACGTAACTATGACATTTGATTAAAAAATATTCTTCCATGTGGCAACATAGGTGACTACATACTGACACCCACCTCATTACAGAAAGGCATGGAAGGAGGGGGAAAGAGAAAGAGAAGTTTATTTTAAGCAGTGGGGCAGAATATTCATAAAAGAGGCATTTTTAGGCAAAGTAGAAAGAAAAGACAAATATGATTTAAACTGAATAGACATTTGACCATTGCGGTACCGGTCCCTAAATCCTATACCTTCAAGAGAGAGTCAAAGTCTTAAAACATTAGGCCACAATTGACTTTCTTTGTGGTGGATCAAAATGCAACTATGACATTCAATTCAAAATCAAACTATCAGTTAATGTGGGAACATGGGTGAGTATACACTGACTCCTTTCTCATTTATACAAGGGCACTGAAGAAGAGGGAGAAAGAAGGGGATGTACATTTTAAGCTCTGGAGCATGATATACTTAAAAGTGGTGGTTTTAGACAAAGTGAAATGAAAAACAATTGAAATTAAAATGAGTTATATTTTCTTTCAGGTGGTCGTAAATTGAACATCTGAACAGACATATGACCATTAAGGTACCAAGACGGGACCCCTTAACATTCAGGGTGAAAGTCTAAGACCGTAGAGACTGGACTACAATTGATGTTTTCCGGTGTTGGATCAAAATACAACTATGACATTAGATCTAAAAGTTCCAGTCAATATTGGGACATAGGTCAGTATACACTGACACCTACCTCATTTACAGAAAGGCATGGAGGGACGGGGAGAGAGAATAAGATTATTTTAAGCTTTGGGGCATGATATACTTAACAAAATATATTTTGGACAATGTGAAAAAATAGAAATTATATGAAAAAGATTGATATATTCTGTTAGCATGTAAACTGAATGTTTGAACATATTTATGACTTTGAGACAGCACAACTCAAGCCAATAACTATGACTTTCAAACCAAAATTACATGTCATTCTGGTGCCATAAGCAAGTGCACACTGATTGCTTTCTCATTCACAGAAAGGTAAGGAAGGAGGAGGGTAGAGAAAGAGGAGTTTGTTTTACGTATAAGAACAGGATACACGTAAAAGAGGTATTTTTAGACAAAGTAAACAGAAAAAGCAAATAAAATTAGAAGGAACAAGATTTTCTTTCACTATGTAGATTGCATAGATACTACAGAACCAATGTGATATCAGGATTCAAAACATTTATTGACAGAGTAATAGTCAAAGAACCTAACCGTTGGGCCACAAATGACTCTTGTCAATAAGCAATCAAAATGTTACTATGACATATGATTAAAAAATATCAGTCAATATAGAAACACAGGTGAGTATAAATTGACACCTACCTCAATTACAAAAAGGCGCTAAAGAAGGAGAAGTTTATTTAAAACTTTGGGTCATTAAATACTTTAAAAGAGGTATTTTTAACAAAGTGAAAAAATGATTTTATTTAAAAGACTGAGATTATTTACTATTAAAATTGAACTTTTGTACAAATGCAACATCATTGAGATATCAAGATGTGAACCTTCAACCTTCTAAGTAACTTCTTACTGGGATTCATCAAAACATAGCTATGACGTTTGTTCCAAAAATACCAGTCAATGTGGGAACATAGTTGAGTATACACTGACATCTACCTCATTTACAAAAAAGCACGGAAGGAGGGCGGCTTGAGAAACAAACGTTTATTTTTAGCTGTGGGGCATGATATATTTAAAAAGTGATATTTTTAGACAAAGAAAATTTAATTTAATAGAATGAGGTGTTCTTTTATTGTGTAAATTGAACATTTGAACCAATGACCAATGAGATACTAGCACTCAAACTGCTTTCAGAGTGAGAGATGAAGATGATAACCAGTAGGCCACAAGTGATTCTGCTAAGTACGGATCAAAATGTAACTATGACATTCAATTACAAAATATTAATCAATGTGGAAATAGAGGTGAGTATACACTGACACCTACCTCATTTACAGAAGAACATTGAAGAAGGGGGAGGGAGAACTAGAAGTATGTTTTAAGTTTTGGTGCATAATACACTATAAGTGAAAGAAAACAATTGAAATTAAAAAAAGAATTAGATTTTATATCAGTATGTAAATTGTATCAGATGCACAACCACTGAGACACCAAGACACAATCCCTTAACTTCCAGAGTGAGACTCTAAGACCTTAACCTCTAGGTCACAAGTGACTCTTGGGTGCTTTGTCTCAAAACTTACCTATGAAATTAGAACCAAAATTGCAAGTTAATCTGGTGGCATAATTTAATGCATACTGATACCTTTCTCATTCACAGAAAGGCATGAAAGAAGCGGGAGCGCGAGAAAAGTTTTTTTAAGGTTTGGGTTAGGATATACATAAAAGAGGTGTTTTTAAACAAAGTGAAATTTAAAAAAAATGAAATTAAAAAGAATAACATTTTTGTTTGCATTGTAAACTAAGCATTGGAACAGACATGTGATCATTGAGATACACAGTTGTGAAAACTTTAACTTCAGAGTGAGAATTTAAGATGTTAACCAGTAGGCCACCAGAGTCTCTCTATGAGACAGCATTAAAACATAACTATGAAATTTGATTCACAAATATCCATCAATAGGTGAGTACATTCTGGCACCTACCTCATTCAAAGAAAGGAATTGAGAGAGAAAGAGAAGGAGAAGCCTGTTTTAAACTTTGCGGCATTATATACTAAATGAGAGGTATTTTTTGACAAAGTGAAAAGGAAGCCAATTACATTTTTCTTTCACTGTGTATTTTGAAGAGTGGAATAAACACATTTCCGCTGAAGTACCTAAACACTTAACCTTCAGAGTATGACTATAAGACATTACCCACTAGGCCATCAGAAATGCTTTGTTTCTGCCCATCAAAACATAACTATGACATTTGTACCAAAATTACAAGTAAATCTGTTGCCCTAGGTTAGCACACACTCATTCACAGTAAGGCATGGAAGGAGGAGGAGGGAGAAAGAGAAGTTTGTTTTAAACTTTAGGCAGGATATACATGAAAAAGAGATATTTTTAGACAACTTGAAAAGAAAAAATGAAATAAAAAGAGAGGGATGCTTCTTGACTGTGTAGATAGACCACCCACGTAATCATTGAGATGCCAGTACTCAAACTCTCAAACTTCAGAGTGAGCACCTATGCCCTTAACCACTAGACCACTAACAGTTCTTCATGAGATGACTCAAAACATAACTAGGATACTTGATTCAAAATCAGTCACTGTGTGAGCATATGTGAGTATACACTGAGACCTATGTAATTTACAAAAAGGCTTGGAAGGAGGGGTAGAGAGTAGAGAAGTTTGTTTTACGCAATAGGCCAGTATTACTTTTCTCCTGTGCAGGATGAAAATATAACTATGAAATTTGATCCAAAAATAACAGTAAATATAGGCAAATAGGTGAGTATACATTGACACCTGCCTCTTTTACAGAAAGGAATTGAAGGAGGGGGAAAGAGAAGAAGACTTACACCCTAAATCTTCAAAATGAGATTCTAAGACCTTAACCACTAGCCCACACTTGACTATTTATGCCAATTCTTCAAAAAGTAACTATAACATCTGAACCAAACTTCCAAGTCAGTCTTGTACAATAGGTCAGCGTGCACTAACTCCTACCTCGTTTACAGAAAAGCATGAAAGGAGGTGTAGAGAGAAGGAGAACTGTGTTTCAAACTTAGGAGGCAGAATATACTTAAAAAATAAGTATTTTTATTCAAAGTGCAAAGAAAAAAATATTACATTAAAAGGAAAAAGATGTACTTTTACCAAGTACATTGAGCAGTTGAACAGACTCATGACCATTGAGATACCAAGATTCAAACCATTAACTTTCAGGTTGAAAGTCCAAGACCTCAAACACTTGGCAACAGGAAACTCAGTATTACACTGGATCAAAACATAACTATGACTTATCGATTAAAAAATACTAGTCAATGTGGAAAAATAGGTCAGGATACCCTGACACCTACCTAATTTACAGAAAGGCATTGAAGGAGGGGTAGAGTGAAAAAGAAGCCTATTTTCAGTTATGGGACAGGATATACTTACAAAGAGGTATTTGCAGACAAAGTGAAAGAAATGCATTGAAATGTAAAAGAATGAGATTTTCTTTCATCATGTAAATTGTAGGGATGGGCGATAAACTCTTCTCCGCTGGCAGGGTTCCCGGCGTCTTGTCCCTATGTGTTCCGCTTGGAATGCGGAGTTCTGGCAAACTCCGCCAACCGTTGCATGGCAGAGTTTTTCTGACGTGCGGCTCGCCAACGTGAAGTTGCCAAGTGAGAATTTGCATCCCCTAGTGTGATTTTCGGGCTCTACAACACCTCTTGGTGAGATTTCTTAATACAGGTGGATTGGGAAAGCTGCTGCGCAGGTAGAAAATCTACTCGAGTTCCGCCCACCCCTAGTAAATTGAACAGATGCATAACCATTGAAAACCTGGAACTCAAACCCTTAACCTTCAGATTGAAGGTCTGAAGGCCACATGCATCAAAGTAAGTGATTGCAAATTCTAAATTGAGATTTTTAAGAAATTGCAATTTAGGAATCGCAATTACTTATGCATGTAGGAATCGCAAAAAAAATTGCCATTCCTACACATTCCTTAATTGTGACTCGCCAATTGCGCATCACAATTAAGGAATAGCTTTTCATTAAATCCTATGGGCCTAGAGGCCAATAGGAATGAATGGGAAGTGCATGCGCAATTTGCGAGTACCAAATCGGTACTCGCAAATTGTGCATGCAATTTCAAGGGTACAAGAGTGCCAAAAGGACACCCTGATGCACCCCTGAAATTGCCATGTGACCACATGTTGCGCACACACATGCCCCAAGGGCATGTGTGTTTGTAACATGGAACTTTGAAAAATGCACTTTAGTGCATTTTCAAAGTTTTCGCAAATTACCCTCGTTTAAATTGATGGTAATTTGCGATCCCTAATTGCAAAATCGCAATTTAAAATTGCATCATGCATTGCATTTAGGGAATTGCAATTTGATATTCCCCAAATGCAATCACAATTTAAGTTATAGCAAATTTTGCAATTACTTAAATTGCGAATTTGCATTTGGGATGCATCAACCCAAATGCAAATTCGCAATTTATGTAATTGTAATCGCAAAGGGGCAGATTCTGAAAATCGGCCCCTTTGCGAATGGTATTTAGAATGATGCATGTGCCCCAAAGACTTTAACCACTAAGGCACAAGTGACTCCTTCATTTGCGCTATCAACACACAACTATAACATAACACAACTATAACATTTGTTTCAAAGTACCTGTCAATGTAAAAAATAGGTGGGTGTTCACAAACACCTACCTAATTTTCAGAAAGGCATGGAAGGAGAGATTTGGGACAGGATATACATAAAACAGAGGTGTTTTTAGACAAACTAAAAAAGAAAAAAATTGAAATCCAAACTGTGTGCACCATTTGTTCTATTATCTGCTGGTTTTTCGACTCTGAGAGTGCACTGAGGCCGACTAGCCATACCTCAGTGCTAGCGTTCTGACCCATTACAAAAGGAATGGTGAATTAGATGTCACCAGTTGGCAAGTACCGATTTACTTATAAGTCCATAGTATATGCTACCCAAGGGCATGCAAGGCAGAGTGTCCACCCAGGGCTTCAGCACTGTTTGTGCCACCCTGGTTGTTGCAAAAATCAAAATGCTCACCAGCCTGTCACTGCAGACCTGAAAAGCAGGGTGCACACTGGTAGCTTGAACTTGCCATTACCATTAATGGCAGAGCCACCCTTCCCCTACAAATATATGTAAGTCACCCCTAAGGAAGGCCTATTGAGCCCGATGGCAGGGAGCTGTATATTATTAAGCAAGACATAAAGGTATGTATATGTCTTAGCAGCAAAACCCTTAAAGTTGTTGTTTTGCTGAGGAAAGTTAGTAGCTCCATTGGCTAACACAGGGTGACAGGCTGGCATCCCAGCCTGGATGATTTCTGAATGCACTACCTAACTGGATACTGTAAGGTATCAAATTGATTGTGACATTAAATCCAACTTGATGACAAAGTCGAGATTAATGTCACTATTAAAGTTGAGCAACTTTTAGAAAGTTTCCACTCTGTGCCCCCAACCAGTGGTCCAGTAACTTTATACAAGCCCTGGCCAAGAGACAACTATTTTCCCACCTTGGGAGATGTGTGAACAACTCCCAGGCTTGAGAACAAACAGAGGCAGTCGCCGTAGAGTGAGGTGTTACCTTCTCTCCCAGGAAGGCCACTCGGGCACTAGCCCAAAAGGCGAGCGTCAAAGGGAAAGTCACCTTTGAAGGGCCACCTGTAACAACACACCCAAGCGAATTACTTTTGTACCTGCAGACAAGCTAGAGAGAGGGACAGAGTGGGGGAAAACCCATCCCCAAACCGGTTTTCCCACGGGCGTGTAGCCCTTAGGTAGCCACACCTCTGAGGGCTACCAAGGTCTGGACAGTCGAGAGAAGGTTCCAGCATTTTGAAAGTGGCTAGAATGTTGCACTCTGGGATTGCCAAATGCCACACATCACGGAACTTTGTCACTAAAGAGGAGGGCACCTACTAGAACATTGGCTAGTGACTGCGTTGTCCCCTCTTGACACTTTGTCGGGATAAAAATGGCACCCCTAGCACCCTGAACCTCAGTGCACAAAGAATTTGGAGAGGACCTAAAGAGGACAGCCTCACTGCCTTTGAAGCTGCATGAAGATAGGCTGCATCATCAGACGGACTGAACACTGCAATTTGGTCTAGTGAGTTTAGACTGTGCCAGTGGCCACTGGTTCGAGGAAAAGTTGATACCAGGCCCAAATCAAAGCAGTGACTCCAAAGGCCAGTCGACCTCATGGACATCAAAGCTGAGGAAGCCCAAACCTGCAAAGCTGTGACCACTTTTGAGGTAGTGCCCCTGGCTGCCGCCAATCACAGTAATGGATCAATCTGAGATAGCAAGAAGTTGCCAAGACTTTGAACCCTTAACTTTCATAGTAAATATATAAGACCTTAACCATTGGGCCACAAGTGACTTATGGTTGATGTGGATCAAAACATAACTATAACATTTGATGCAAACTTCCATGTCAATCTGGTGGCAAAGGTTAGTGTATAGTGACATTATTTACAGAATGGAATGTAAGGGTGGGCGGAGCAGGCGTAGTGCCTCTACGCGGAGTTCCACGGAGTTTGAAAAAAACTCAGTGGAACTCCGCTCCGCTCCCTCCCCCTTCCCAAAGTAATTATAATGTAAAAGTAAAGGCTCTTACCTGCCATGGCTGCCTCAAGAGCAGCCATGTTGAGGAGGAGGCAGCCACGGCAAGTAAGTGCCTTTTTTAACATTATAATTACAGTGGGGATGGAGGGGCCGTCTAACTCTGCTCCGCCACGGAGTCGGAGTTTTGCCTAAGCTCCACGTTCACAACAGAACGTGGAGTAGGCAAAACTCTGTATACTCTGCTGGCGGAGCGGAGTAACCTGCCCGGGTTTAATGGAATGGAAAGAGAGAGAAGGTGAGAAGGAGAGAGGAAGACTTATTTTAGGTTTTGGTGAATGATATACTTTAAAATACATAATTGCCAATTAAGAATTAATGAAAATCATCTTCCACTATATATGTTGAACATATGGACTGTTTGCAATTGACCAGTCCTTTGAGGAAACACATGACCATTGAAACACCAGAGGTAGAACATTTATCCTTTTGATTAAGAGCTTAACCACTAGGCCACAAGCAACCATTTGTAAAAAGTACCTCAAAAACGTGTTTCAATTTTAAAAGACCAGTCAATATTATACCATATATATATATATATATATATATATATATATATATATATATATATATATATATATATATATATATATATACATATATAGGCAGCTGGTGTTCTGATTTCTCTGATAGAAAACACCCATGTGCATTGTTCAGCCCATGTCTCATATACAAAAAGTATATTTTCTCTTCCACTTTAGTATGGGATGCAGAGTATACTTGCTATGCATTGCTGTCATCCTGGACGTCGTCATCCATTGTTAGCATCCTGGATGTCAACCTCTTTGAGCACTAGATTCCTATGACATGTTCATGTCATTTTCAATAATTGCCACTGGTCTACCCTACCATCAGCTCTCTCCTCCTGATCATCAAATGAAGATGACACCAGATTTAGACCTCCTCTGATTAACATCAATTGCTGCACTTTACAAGCTGCTCCAAGGGTGCATTCAATGTGATTCCCTATACTTTGTGCCCCCTGGGCACTTGGTATTAAAGAAGTGGCTGCAGACGTTTGGGGGGGGGGGTGGTCCCTGATGTAATATGGATCATACCAGCACAAAAGAAGCACCAATGAAATCACAAGAGGTAGTTCACTCATTTCCATGGTGGCACAGACCGATGTCAATCAATGAACCTTTTCCACTGCACACGCACCATATTAAAGGACGTAGGATCAATGTCAAAGAGGTTGTCAGGAGGTGCACTGATTTATTTTCTGCAGAGGACATGGTGGACTGTTTCATTTATTCCATTGTCTATTTCTCCAGCAGGCTAGAGCCTTTGGAGTTTTTTCTTAATAGGCAAGGAGCTGCTGCCGGCACCTCTGTTATTTTGTCTACCTTTCAATTTTAATTGCAGTTGACACAGCAGGTTCTTTAGGATAGACAGAGTAAAGACAGAGATGAAAAAAATGCGAGAGAGAGAGATGGAAGAGGAGGAATAGAGCAAGGCTTATTTGAAATTGTTTGCAGAGTCTACTTTTGGGTCCCCGTTTGGCCCTGGTAATGCCTTGTAGCCAATCCTGCATAGCATTGTCAAAGTCATGCTCAATGAAGTGCGTACCACAAACGGCTTGGCAGAATGCCCGGCCACAGGCTAGGGCCCGTGGCCAAACCTCACTGCATATAGCTAAATACTTTGCTCATCAGGAGCAGGCTGTACAGGACTTGGGTGTGGGGCATGATGCATTTAGGATGGATGCATGGAAATGTTGGTGCCGAGCCTGCCCACAAGTTTGGAGGCTATAGGCCATTTGAAACCAGGAGTTGACTGCATGAGAGGTTCGGATAAGGGCTTGACCTAGGCCTGACCCTGTGGGCAACCATTGCTGCATCCTGCCAAAGGTTCTGCACTGTTTGGTTGGGAACATAGGGTGTTAGGCGTGCACAAGACAATGACCATGCTTAATGCTGGGTTTTTGGCACCAAGGGATGGCTATAGTGTGTACTATATCAGCCAAAAAAACTACAATTTCCTGAGAAAAACTGCATTAATGATCAATTAGGCTTTTTTAACAATAAGGCATTGTGTTGTCTTTAAACAAAATGAAATCTCCAGAAAAAAACACACCTAACGAATGATTGTCAGTTGAGAAATCACTGTAATTTGCCAGTTATAATTAGCTATGCAACCATAACGTGTGCCCCAATGCCCCAATGAACTGTTCATGTTGACATCACAAATGACATCACTTGAAGGGGGCGTGGGCAAGCCGGCCAAGATGGCGGATGCGACCTGCTAACGCTCCGTTTTCCGTCCCCGAACATCGACTGACATCCAGGTTGGAAACCCGGTGGAGCCGCCACTAACAAATGAGACTGCTTCCCTACATCTCATTCCTCCCATGCTGGGACTCCAGCTATGCCTCTAAAGCACCTGGGAGAGGGTAGCTTGTGAGCCTCATGGCCCCTGCTCCCTCAACAGAGGGCTGCGCATCCAAGGAGATGTTTCAGTTCTGAGGAGCTGCAAAAATGCTATGTGAGGTCCTGCGTCATCGTTAAGGTTTTTGTCGAAAAGGACTTGCGATGCAACGGCCCACTTCCAAGGTTCCAGGTCTGGGGTTCAAGGTGGATGGAACCTTTGATCCCTGAGACTCTAGTCAGGAGACCAGCCAACTAGCCCTTGGAGTCACCCTGGGGTCCTGGGATCAAAAGATGTAGGTCTAGACCTTCTCACCCAGGCAAGAGCAGAGCAGGCAGCAGGTCAGCACAGCAGTCAGAAGTCCTTCAGGGCAGCAGTCCAGCAAAGTGTCAATACTTTCAGGAGCACAGCAGTCCTCATTCCTGGCAGAGTCCCCACAAATGTACTGAAAGGCTGATGTCTGAGATCCAATATTTATACTTTGGCCTTCCTTTAAACTGATAAAAGCTTCTAGAGGTTAGACCTTGAAGTGTCAAGGGTTTTCTGCCCCCCGGACTTGCCTCCAGACTAACCACAGAGGTATGCAGCCCTTTGTGCAGGGGCAGGACACAGTCTATTCAAGTGTAAACAGGGCTGTGCCCAGCTCCGCCCTCCCATCTTGCCAGTTATGACCCATCCAGAAACACGTAAGCTATTTATTATGGGGCTGTCTAGGAAGAATACACAAAGCCCAACTGCTAACTGCACCCAATCAAGTGACACAGAGATAGGCTGCAGGCACTAAGGCTGGACAATTATACATTTCTAAAAGTGGCTTTTTCAAAATCATATTTTAACATCCGACTTTACCGTAAGAGTGGCTTTCTCATTACAACTCCAAAGACACTAACCATGAACTAGTTACCTGTTCCCATTTGAAAGATACACCTTCCTAAATGTAACTCCAATGTTAACCTATGGGAGAGGTAGGCCTTGCAGTAGTGAAACATTCTTCACTACCAGGAGATGTAAAACTTAAAAGTACATGTCAAACTTCTTAAATACACTGCACTCTGCCCTCTGAGTTGTCCAGGCCTATTTTAGGAGTGACATGTGTATTAAAAAGGAAGATTTGGCCTGGCAAAATGTTTATTTTGCCAGATCCAAATGGCAGTTTAAAACTGCACACACAGGCTGCAATGGCAGGCCTGAGACAGGTATAAAAGGCTTGTCAAGTGGGTGGCACAATGAGTGCAACAAGCCCACTAGTAGCATTTCATTTACAGGCCCTGGGTACATGCAGTACCACTTTACCAGAGACTGACATGTAAATTAAATAGGTCAATTTGGTATAAGCCAATTTTACTATGTTTGAAGGTGAGAGCACACGCACTTTAGCACTGGTTAGCAGTGGTTAAGTGGGCAGAGTCCTCAAAACCAACAATAAAGTGTTCAGAAAGCAAGAGGGTGAAGGCAAACAGTTTTGGAATAACCCTGCATGAGGGCTAAGTACAACATCATCTATGAACGTATAACTCCCAAAGCCATTTGGCTGTTATGGATCAGTACTCTATTTAGTCCTAATGAAATTGTAAGGGCAACAGTACTAGACATCTTTCCCAAATACAGGTCTAACAAAAAGCGGCACATTTAAAAATGTTGGGGTTTGTAGTGGCAAACCAAAAATGTCCAGTCTATTATTACTACAGAAATACACCATGCAAAACAGACGTACGCTTGTAGGATTTGAGAGCAAGCTGGACCCCAGGCGTGGGACGCCAATATTCTGAGGGGTGCAGCAGGGAGCTGTCTGTCTTAATGTCATGCAAACAGCAGCTCATTCATCCCACTTGCTCTCAATCGGGTCCCCTTAATGACTTTGTAATCAGCCCTTAATGTACCTCAGTGTAATTGTTACCACCCCATCAGCACCCTGCCCTCCTCCCAGCTTCCTCACACCTCCTGCTGTCACACTGCAAGGACCCCCACAACAAACACCCACTGTTCTTTTTTTCCACACAGGGCTCAGTCCTGATCAATCTGATTTAGGGCAGCATTGCTACCCTAGACCCTCCCCCCACCCGCAACCACCGTGCCCTACGATGCTAGACCCCATTAGATCTTGCTCAACTCGACTCCCCTCACTGTGGGCGAAACCCTCATGAGCATGAAGAGCATCCACTCCATCTACTCTGGCACCTTCCCAGAAGACTGGAAACATGCAGAGATCAACCCCTTCTTAAAAAAAACCTCTGCCAACCCAACGGACCTCAAGAACTTCAGACCCATTTCTCTTCTCCCCTTCCCAGCCAAGGTCATCAAGAAGGCCAGTAACGCCTAACTTTCCGAGTTCATCAGCTTCCAAATCCTGGACCTCTCCCAATCCGGCTTCTGAAGCAAGCACAGCACCAAGACCACCCTCCTCGCAGCCACAGACGACGTCAGAGTCCTCCTTGACCAACGCGAGACTGCAGCCCTCATCCTCCTGGACCTCTCAGCCACCTTCGATACCGTCTCTCACCGCACCCTATGCACAAGACTTCACGATGCCAGCATCCGTGACAAAGCCCTGGAATGTATCCGCTCCTTCCTCACAGGCCAAATGCAGAGAGTCAGACTACCTCCGTTCCTCTCGGAACCCACAGAGATCAGCTGAGGAGTGCCTCAGGGTTTCTCCCTGAGCCTCACTCTTCAACATCTTCATAGCCCGCTCGCAGTCATCGTCAGGAACCACTGACTCAATATTGTCTCATACGCCAATGACACCCAGCTGATTCTCTCCCTCACCAACGAACCCTCAGTCGCCAAGATGAACAGGATGAAGGCTGTCCCAACCTGGATAAATAACAGCTGCCTCAAGCTCAGTTCGGAGAGGACCCGAGTCCTCATCATTGTAGGAAGGTGGAATCTGACTGAATGGTTACCCCCACTTTTTTACTGTTGTTTTGCTGGTTTTTGACTTGTCTGACTGGGATCTTGCTAATCAGGACCCCAGTTTATATGCTTTCTCCCTAAATTGATTGTGCATGTACTTTAGGTACACTCCAAATTGGATTCTGTGGTACCCTTATCAGTCCCTAGTATCTGGTACCCCATGTACCCAGGGCATAGATACCCCAGAGGCCTCCCATGGGTTTAAGCATGAACTGTGCCACCCCTGAGAGGCCATTCAAATTGACACGACAAGTCTGCTACTGCAGACTGTGTAACCTGGTGCTTGCACCACTTATTTAAGATGTAGGTTCACTATATCTATCTAAATCACTAAACATAAATACCTATCAGGCACCCGAATGGCAGGCCTTAACAATCCTGAAGACAGGGTGCTGGGTTTTACGTCAGAAGGTGCCCCTGCATGAGCAGAGCCCCTCTGCAGCCTTTTCTGGGGTTGTCTGTGATGCAGCCAGACATATATGTTTAAGTGCATTATAACCTTGCGGTAAATGCTAACTCTAAAACGGCTGCTTAGAACATGTTGTGTTTGGTGTCAAACACCTTGGAATCATACCTCCACACCAGTAACTAGTGTTGGAGGTATTATTCCACCCTTCTGAAGGGACATATGTGGGTCACCGGTATACCCGGTACCAGCTTTCTCGACCTGGGCAGCACAAAATAGATGCTGCCAGCCACAGACACGATTCTGCTCTCCTGCTGCTGAGTCAAGCTCACGCAGAGGAAGGCATGATAATAGGCAACCTGTCACAGGGAGGTGTAACCACCTCCCAGACAGGATTTAGTGTATTGGGGCTGGGTGGGTGCACTCTTAGAGTGCCAGAAAGTCTGCACTGGGGGGCACATTTAGTGTCCCTGTGCATAGTCCAGCTCAAACCAGTTCCAGTAGCCATTTGCTCCTGCTCTGGCACAAAACTGGACAAAGGACATGGGTGTAGCCACCCCTCTGTCCTGCCCCCCACCTGGAGGGTCCACAGAATCTTTTCAACCCCTTCCCATGGGTATAAAGTGGGCTACCTGACTACAGGACTTTAGATTTTACATGGACAAGATTCTGCTAAGAAGAAACCAAGTACTACGACTGCCTTCATGATGCTGGATGACTGAAGAATCTCCCTTGGAGTAAAGGAGTTGCTCTCCTGCAAAAGCAGGCACCTAAACGCATCTGACCAGTTTGCTTTTCCCAAGCTCCTGAGGACTCCGAAGATTTCAGCAACACAGGAGCTGGGTTCCTGAAGGTCCCTGAGGTTGTTCTGCCAATTCAGCGATTCTGAGACCAGTATCCCTTGTGGGGACTGTCCAACCTGAACCCCTGTGCACTGCGTACTTTTGAAAGTGCATGTGGTTAGTGACAATTCCTGAGCCTGTGCTTTGGACTCCGTGTAGTCCTGACCCCGAGCAATATTTGCACGGAAGATTTCCAGTCTCCACTCCACGAGTGTCCTGTGGGGTGGTGCTTTGCAGACTTGCTTGAGGTCTCCTTGCGATCCCTGGTCTGTTGGCCTGTTTGTCCTAGCGAGGGTCACCTTGCTAATTCTTGGGCTTACCTGGTTGCTCCAGACGTGCCCTGACTCTCCATTGCTTGGAGAGTCCCCTGGACCTTGCTGGTCCACACCGTAAGCTGTTTCCTCTGACCCCGTGGGTTGCAGTTGCCAAGGCTTGTTGGTACTCCAGCCAGACATCGACCCCTCGGCATCCTTTGTGGGACAGCTCACCTCTGGACTTTGGTTGTCCTTGACATCTCCTGGTCCCAGTGGCTACAGAGTCAAGCAACCCTTTTTTATCCCTGAAGCACCCGACATCGGTGGGCATTCGACTACCGAGCCCCTGGTCACCTGAAGTGACCCAGACTCTTTCCCCTCTGCTTTCAGGTTCTTCTCACCTCAAATCCAGGTTTGGATTCCACCGGACTTTCTTCACCCTCCTGGCAGCAGAACTCCATTGATAACGACAAAGTTTTCCGACACCACTTGACCCCTATATACCTGGCTCCTCTGGGATAGGTAACATGGGTACTTCAATACTCACTGGTGGGTTGGCCTTAGACCCTCCTAAATTCCAAAGGATTTGCTCAAAGTCCTCTTAGAAGTGTCCTTAACTTGTAATTTTCCAACCGCGACTTTCCCATAGAGTTGTACAGAGCACGCGTCTGTGTTTCCTCACTGCATCCGTCCTCCGTGGGCTCCCTGTATCACTCCTCTGGGTAGTTCCTTGGGGTCCCAGCAATTCTACGTGCACTAGGCACTGTGTCTATTGAAGTCGTTGTTGTTATACCAATTTTTTTAGTATATGGTTCGGTCTCAGCCTGGAGCCCGCTGTGTATTTCTCTATTTACAAATGTTCTATTGATTTAGTATTGTGTGCTTTATGCCCTAGTCTCATGCAGAGACTACTAGAGAGTGTTATATTAATTAAATACATATTTTTATATAAACACTGTGTGGTTCTCCTTTCATTTAATCATTTAGGAGGTGATATTCTGGTAAAACAATCTGCTTTACGTTCCTTAAACATTAAGCCTGAAGGCTGCTCTCCATAGCTACCACTAGGTTAGATTTCAATAATGTTATCTTTGACCTCATACATCATAAGGGTAGTGTGGCCTGGTACAAGGTGCCCACTTTAGCTAGTGGACAGCATGTACCAACCCACCATCTCACAATCATGGGCTGCAACCCCTCCGCCTGGGATGACTCCTGGTGGCGCGCAGCACTTAGAACCCCCCACACCCACTGACCACGCACAGAGCCTCAGCATCATTCTGGACTCCTGGCTCAGCATGAGCCACCAGATCAAAGCCATCTCATCATCCTGCCTCCATACACTTTGCCTGCTCTGAAAGATGTTCAAGTGGATCTCCACAGAGTCTAGAAAGATGGTCACACATGCACTCAAATCATCAAATCAAATCAAAAAATGCTTTATTCGATTTTTGTCACATAAAAATCATAAAAGCGAACATAACCATTTATACAGTTATCACAAAATTTTGGATTTCCATATTTCAGACGCCATTACAAAAAACATTATATAAAAAGTTCCTATTAAAATATTAAAAATAGGTTTAAAAATAAATACTTATACAGTACATTAATTGTTAAGAACTGTTAGAACAGTGGGCCATATTTGTTGTACAAAGCATTAAATTTGGCCTTCAGGTTTTCAATGCATGTGAGTAGCATTACAGGGACGCTCTATCATTACTAACTGTTGAATCAAAATCGTGTTGTTTCCTACATTTAATTATTTTCTTTAAAAAAGAAGCGACATTTATTATTAAACATTCATTGTCTAGGAGTTGAAGGGCAATATAAGCTGGGCGACATTGTCGGAGACCCCATATTTTTAAGATCGGTTTTATCCACTTTCTCCTCAAATCATTATAAAATTTACAAAACAAAGTGACATGCATCTTTGATTGCGGGGATACGTTGTCACACGGGCATGTTGATAAATTTTTGGACCAATCATTGATCGTTGGAAAGGTAACCAATCTATGAAAAATATTCAGCCTAAAACGAGTAAGGACAAATTTGTCATATCCCTTCATGGTGTTTCGGAGGTAAGGTTGCAAGCTAAAAGAAGAGGTTATCATAAGATTTGAGTGGACTGTAGGTTTATCGCCTCATTCACAAATCTTAAATTCTCCATATGTTGCATACATTGTTTTTTGAATTCTTTACCTGGGATACGGCAGATAGACTCGGTATTATGAAAGCACTCTGGTTTTCCTAAGTCTGTCATAAAATCCCTTATGTATCTTATCCATTCTGGAGCCGATCACGATCCGGTAAAAACCGGGTACGAACCGTCGGACGGAGCATATTCTCCGTCCGACGCGTACCCGGTCGTCAAAATGTACAAACAAGGAATTACGATTCGCACGGAACACCATTTCCGTACGATTCGTAAAAAAGCCCGACCGAACAAAATAAACCTACCAATGCGATCCGGGAAAGGGCCGACCTGACGTCGGGACGCTCGCAGCCTGCCATTCACGAACCAGGAATCACGATTCGCACCGACGTCATCCCGCACGGTGAATATTTTCCGGCTGCCAAAAACTGCCGGGAAATCAGGACGACGCGAACAAGGACCACCAGTACGCGACGGACACACAGGACGCCGCGAACAAGGAGGACCAGTACGCGACAGGACGACGTGAACAAGGAGTACCAGTACGCGACGGACAGACAGCACGACGCGAACAAGGAGGACCAGTACGCGACAGGACGACGCGAACAAGGAGGACCCGTACGCGACGGACAGACATGGACCCGAACCTACGGGTCATCCCGGCCCTCATAGCAGTCCACCTCCTCTACAGGTTACGACGCAGACGCCGCAGAAGGTCAGAACAACTAAGGGAGGGGGGAACGGGGGGGGTGGGGGTGGCAGGACCAGGGCAGGCCACAAAACCCCCACCAAAGTCACACACCACACATGCCCAGGACATACCTGACACCCATGCCCTGGTCACTACGAGGGGGTGGGGGCGTGTCCAGGTAAGCCAGCGACCGCCACAACGGAAGTCCGTCACCACGCGAACCGGCAACCCAACCAGACCGGTACGTCCCGTACCCACGCCTCAAGAGCGTGGGTACGAGACGTACCACGCCCACACCCACGTCACCCCAACAATGGCGGGACGGATCGTACCCACGTGGCAAAGGCCTGGGTACGGCCCGCACAAGCATCACATAGCGTGGGGATAGAGATGTACGGACCCTACCCCCACCCCCCCTATGCATGGAACGTACCCCCACCCCAACAGTGTAAGTACGACCCGTACCCTCACCCGCGTATGCATGGAGCGTACCCCCACCCCAAACGCGTATGTATGTACCGTACCCCCACCCCAACAGTATAAGTACGACCCGTACCCTCACCCTCGTATGCATGGAGCATACCCCCACCCCAACAGTGTAAGTACGACCCGTACCCTCACCCGCGTATGCATGGAGCGTACCCCCACCCCAACCGCGTATGTGCGTACCGTACCCCCACCCCAACAGTGTAAGTACGACCCGTACCCTCACCCTCGTATGCATGGAGCGTACCCCCACCCCAACAGTGTAAGTACGACCCGTACCCTCACCCGCGTATGCATGGAGCGTACCCCCACCCCAACCACGTATGTACGTACCGTACCCCCACCCCAACAGTGTAAGTACGACCCGTACCCTCACCCGCGTATGCATGGAGCGTACCCCCACCCCAACCGCGTATGTACGTACCATACCCCCACCCCAACAGTGTAAGTACGACCCGTACCCTCACCCGCGTATGCATGGAGCGTACCCCCACCCCAACCGCGTATGTACGTACCGTACCCCCACCCCAACAGTGTAAGTACGACCCGTACCCTCACCCGCGTATGCATGGAGCGTACCCCCACCCCAACCGCGTATGTACGTACCGTACCCTCACCCGCGTATGCATGGAGCGTACCCCCACCCCAACCGCGTATGTACGTACCGTACCCTCACCCGCGTATGCATGGAGCGTACCCCCACCCCAACCGCGTATGTACGTACCGTACCCCCACCCCAACAGTGTAAGTACGACCCGTACCCTCACCCTCGTATGCATGGAGCGTACCCCCACCCCAACAGTGTAAGTACGACCCGTACCCTCACCCTCGTATGCATGGAGCGTACCCCCACCCCAACAGTGTAAGTACGACCCGTACCCTCACCCTCGTATGCATGGAGCGTACCCCCACCCCAACAGTGTAAGTACGACCCGTACCCTCACCCTCGTATGCATGGAGCATACCCCCACCCCAACAGTGTAAGTACGACCCGTACCCTCACCTGCGTATGCATGGAACGTACCCCCACCCCAACAGTGTAAGTACGACCCGTACCCTCACCCGCGTATGCATGGAGCGTACCCCCACCGTGTATGTTCCAAGCGTACATATCCCGAAATAGGAGGTGTGTGTGCAGAGTCCTCCCAGCAGTGCCCTGAGACAGGAGGGGTGTGTGCCTAACACTCCCAGCAGTGCCCTGAGACAGGAGGGGTGGGTGCCTAACACTCCCAGCAGTGCCCTGAGACAGGAGGGGTGGGTGCAGAGTCCTCCCAGCAGTGCCCTGAGACAGGAGGGGTGGGTGCAGAGTCCTCCCAGCAGTGCCCTGAGACAGGAGGGGTGGGTGCAGAGTCCTCCCAGCAGTGCCCTGAGACAGGAGGGGTGGGTGCCTAACACTCCCAGCAGTGCCCTGAGACAGGAGGAGTGTGTGCCTAACACTCCCAGCAGTGCCCTGAGACAGGAGGGGTGGGTGCAGAGTCCTCCCAGCAGTGCCCTGAGACAGGAGGGGTGGGTGCAGAGTCCTCCCAGCAGTGCCCTGAGACAGGAGGGGTGGGTGCCTAACACTCCCAGCAGTGCCCTGAGACAGGAGGGGTGTGTGCCTAACACTCCCAGCAGTGCCCTGAGACAGGAGGGGTGGGTGCAGAGTCCTCCCAGCAGTGCCCTGAGACAGGAGGGGTGGGTGCAGAGTCCTCCCAGCAGTGCCCTGAGACAGGAGGGGTGGGTGCCTAACACTCCCAGCAGTGCCCTGAGACAGGAGGGGTGTGTGCCTAACACTCCCAGCAGTGCCCTGAGACAGGAGGGGTGGGTGCAGAGTCCTCCCAGCAGTGCCCTGAGACAGGAGGGGTGGGTGCAGAGTCCTCCCAGCAGTGCCCTGAGACAGGAGGGGTGGGTGCCTAACACTCCCAGCAGTGCCCTGAGACAGGAGGGGTGTGTGCCTAACACTCCCAGCAGTGCCCTGAGACAGGAGGGGTGGGTGCCTAACACTCCCAGCAGTGCCCTGAGACAGGAGGGGTGGGTGCAGAGTCCTCCCAGCAGTGCCCTGAGACAGGAGGGGTGGGTGCAGAGTCCTCCCAGCAGTGCCCTGAGACAGGAGGGGTGGGTGCAGAGTCCTCCCAGCAGTGCCCTGAGACAGGAGGGGTGGGTGCCTAACACTCCCAGCAGTGCCCTGAGACAGGAGGGGTGTGTGCCTAACACTCCCAGCAGTGCCCTGAGACAGGAGGGGTGGGTGCCTAACACTCCCAGCAGTGCCCTGAGACAGGAGGGGTGGGTGCAGAGTCCTCCCAGCAGTGCCCTGAGACAGGAGGGGTGGGTGCAGAGTCCTCCCAGCAGTGCCCTGAGACAGGAGGGGTGAGTGCCTAACACTCCCAGCAGTGCCCTGAGACAGGAGGGGTGTGTGCCTAACACTCCCAGCAGTGCCCTGAGACAGGAGGGGTGGGTGCCTAACACTCCCAGCAGTGCCCTGAGACAGGAGGGGTGGGTGCCTAACACTCCCAGCAGTGCCCTGAGACAGGAGGGGTGGGTGCCTAACACTCCCAGCAGTGCCCTGAGACAGGAGGGGTGGGTGCAGAGTCCTCCCAGCAGTGCCCTGAGACAGGAGGGGTGGGTGCAGAGTCCTCCCAGCAGTGCCCTGAGACAGGAGGGGTGGGTGCCTAACACTCCCAGCAGTGCCCTGAGACAGGAGGGGTGGGTGCCTAACACTCCCAGCAGTGCCCTGAGACAGGAGGGGTGGGTGCCTAACACTCCCAGCAGTGCCCTGAGACAGGAGGGGTGTTTGCCTAACACTCCCAGCAGTGCCCTGAGACAGGAGGGGTGGGTGCCTAACACTCCCAGCAGTGCCCTGAGACAGGAGGGGTGGGTGCAGAGTCCTCCCAGCAGTGCCCTGAGACAGGAGGGGTGGGTGCAGAGTTCTCCCAGCAGTGCCCTGAGACAGGAGGGGTGGGTGCAGAGTCCTCCCAGCAGTGCCCTGAGACAGGAGGGGTGGGTGCAGAGTCCTCCCAGCAGTGCCCTGAGACAGGAGGGGTGGGTGCCTAACACTCCCAGCAGTGCCCTGAGACAGGAGGGGTGTGTGCCTAACACTCCCAGCAGTGCCCTGAGACAGGAGGGGTGGGTGCAGAGTCCTCCCAGCAGTGCCCTGAGACAGGAGGGGTGGGTGCAGAGTCCTCCCAGCAGTGCCCTGAGACAGGAGGGGTGGGTGCCTAACACTCCCAGCAGTGCCCTGAGACAGGAGGGGTGGGTGCCTAACACTCCCAGCAGTGCCCTGAGACAGGAGGGGTGGGTGCCTAACACTCCCAGCAGTGCCCTGAGACAGGAGGGGTGGGTGCTGAGTCCTCCCAGCAGTGCCCTGAGACAGGAGGTGTGCAACACATGTGTGTGAGGCTGGAAGTACCCACATGCATACTGCCTACAAGGGAACATGTCCCCATGAACTCATGTCAACAGACTCCACACACAAGTACAGTGATCACCAAGGATGCCACGAATGTTGCAGGTGGAGACATGGCCCTGCATGCATGGCCAAAGTAGAAGGGCTCCGTCACACACACAGCTCATGTAGACACAGCTCTGCGCTAAACATTGGGAACACCCTGCAGGGAAGATATCAGGGTACACAGAGGGAGGAATACACCCTGGGACAATTGCACCATGCAGTAACTGCTGACATGAACAAAGAAAGTTAGCTAACACCTTGTGATGGCACACAGATCCCAGGGTCCCCCCAATGAGCAGCCCACTACTACATTTCCCACACACCCAACACATAAACACCACCCAAAACCATGTAGCAGCCCCACCAACACCAATACCAGCATAGCAGTAGTGTCAGAATGGAAAAAAAATAAAGCTTTATTCAGCATGATCACAGTGTCCGTGGATTGCAGGCAGTTAAATATTCACAAAGCCCATAGGGCAGTCAATAAGTCTCAGCTGGATGGGGGACACAGTGGGATGCGTGTCCCCTAGCTTGCCTGCACAGTTACATGCCGTCGTCTTCCACAGGGGTGAGGCCATCAGGGGGGGGGGAAGCACCAGGCACCGCAGGGACATCAGGGCAAAGGGGAGGTGTTGTGGGTGCAGGGATGGAGGACTCCACCACAGGGGGTGGGGCAGGGCCAAAGGCGGAGGCCAGGATGGCACTACACACCTTTGCAAGGTCCTCCAGGGAGTCCTCTGCACCCGAAGGATCCACCGGCCCCAAGGAGGGGGGGGGTCAGAGGGATGGGTCGCAGCGCCACCGGGGGAGGGCGTAGACAGGGGGGGAGACTCAACCACCGTGACCGAGGACTTCCTTGACCGCTTGCGGGGTGGTGTCACTGTGGGGCTCAGGGACAGAGCGGCCATGAAGGAGTCCTTGGGGGAGATGTGGCCAGGAGAGCTGAGGGGAGGGGATTTGGAGGGAGTGGACTGGGTGGAATGCGGACTCCCACTATGGCTGCGTGTCACACGTTTGCCCCCCGACCCAGTGGGTGTGCCTACCTCACCCTGTGTGTGCGTGTCAGGAGGAGTGCGGTGGACCTTCCCTGTTGGTGTGGTGCCTGTGTCTGTTGATGTGGGTGCATGCCGACGTCTGGGTGTACGTGGGACAGGCATGGGAGTGGGAAGTGTGGATGGGGCAGGGGTAGGTGGGGGAGGTCGCGCTGCAGGAGACCCACTGCTGCAGTCAGTGTCGAGTCTATGGACCTCAGCAAGTTGCGTTGGTCAGCCTGCGATGAATGAATGCCCTCCAAGTATGCCTCGATGTTGTTGAGTGTCTGCCCGTGGGCATGGAGGACATTAAGGATCGCAGCCTGACCAACCTGCAGTTGCCGCTGGATGTCCACAGACTCAGCATTGGCGGCAGCAGTGGAGACAGGGGCAGGGGGTGCGGTGCCTGGCATGAAGGAGACATGCGGTGACCGGGCACGCTGGGAAGGGACACGAGCAAGTGGGAGGCGGCTGATGGGAACTGAGGGGGCGGTGCGAGGTGTTGTTCCGCTGTCAGCTGCTGGTGCAGCCTCCGCCCACTCGGAGACATCCTCCTCGGACCTGTCAGCTTCGTAGTCTGATGTGCCAGTCGACAGGTCCTCGGCCACACTCTCCTCCGCCTCTGTCCCACTCGATGTGCCAGCCCCGATGTCACGGCTGGCACTGGTGCTCGGTCCCTCCGCCTGGTCCGTGTCCATGTCTCCCTCTGTGTCCCCCGACGATGCTGTGGGCAGGGTGGAGAGACAGAAATTAATCAGACACCTGTACACATCTGTCACATGAGTCCAATCTACATAGGTAACATTGCATAGCCTGAAAAGGAAGATCCCTAACATCTACTAAACAAGGTACCGATGTAGGGCATGAAACACACAGTTGGTTGAGCCACCATGCCACTGAAATACCATGGAGAGCATGAGACAATAGCTAAAGACAGGAAACGGAGTCTGACATAGCACCCAGGCCCTGGGGACAATCCAGCACTGCATCTGCACCACACAGCGTTGGCGAAAATACCAATGACCAGGGACCATATCCATGAACTTGAGACACATGCTGCATAGGTAATGCAGAAAACATGCACAACATGACTCGGTCACTGCACCTTGCGTGTGTGTCCAGACAAACATCACACACTGCCCAGACCCAGCAAGTAGAAATCTGGATTTGACATATAGGCTTTGCCCGCCCCAACCACCCCCTACACGAGGCAAATAGTTGAGACACAGGTGGCACCAACATCTCATAGTCTGGGTGATAAACACAGGGGCAGGCAAAATGCAAGATTGGACGCCAAACAGCCAAGGTGCGCCTGTACAAATAATGAGGCACCAGTGCCCATCCTCAGATGAGTATAACAAGATACACAGGCACTCGCAACTGTGAGTATGAAGAAGGACATTCAGGTCAGGCTGCACAGTGGACACCTGTACAAAATAGCACGTCTATATACATGGTGCCAGGGGACAATGGCACAGAGCACAACCTACGCTGTAGACACTGAGAGTGTCCACGTTTATGATGACACATACAACACCGATGAAAAGGTGCCCCAGGGGACAGTAGTGGCCACGCAACTCCATGCTCCTGAATGGTAATGACTGCAACACACGCCACCATCCCTGCACTATGTGTATCGCACACTCATGCACATCATGTCACAGGCCACTACATAGGACATGCGCGCTGTAAGGCATGACACATGAGAGACCAACTCCCATGCCTGGAGTCAGCATCAGTGCCAACTGACATGGAACCCACATGCAGTGAACTTGACAGGGCACAGCAAAGGTCCCAAAACCTGTTACCCACCACCCCCACACATGATGCTACAGGCATAGTTCTCGTGGACAAAGCGCCAGCCTACATTACCTTGTGAAGGAGTGGCTACACACAGACCAGGGAACACATTGCAAGGAGGGGAAGGGTGGCAGGGGCGCAGCGCTATACTGGGGCAAAATGGATCTGCACAGCACCTTTAAACCCTGGCAGTGAATTCATGCTACTGTGCCCTTACAAATGCCGGTGACACACAACACACACATGTACCTACCCCCTTTCGGCTGCTGCTTCGCCTGTAAGCGCCGATCCAAGTCTGGAAAGACCACCGGCAGCTCACGCCTGTGGAGGTGGCTCAGACGGCGGCGCCCGCGGTTCTTGTGGCTCTCAGGTGAGTCCCCCAGCAGGACCCGTGCAATCCTCCACGTCCAGCACCGGATATCCTGCCAGCGTTTCCTCACCTGGGACATGCTCCGCCTCCGACCATCCACACCCCTCACGGCACTGACGGCGGTCAGCCACATCTGCTCCTTGGCAGTGGCGCCTACCTGTGAGGAAGTACAAGTGACACCACATCAATACACCAGCCACATGTCACAGAGAGACATTTGATAACAAATTAGCTGGTAACAACAAGGCATGTCATGCAGCCAACGCATTGCACCTTTGTCATAGGGACATGATCCTCTGGTGAGGGAAAAAGCAGTACGTGCCATAGTGGGTACACAGGTGGAATGATGGCAATGTCACAATCAATGATCAAGGCTCAGACTGTGCATCACACCCACCCCTCCTGTCTCAGGGCACTGCTGGGAGCACTCTGTACCCACCCCTCCTGTCTCAGGGCACTGCTGTTAGTGATAGGCACACACCCCTCCTGTCTCAGGGCACTGCTGGGAGCACTCTGTACCCACCCCTCCTGTCTCAGGGCACTGCTGGGAGCACTCTGTACCCACCCCTCCTGTCTCAGGGCACTGCTGTTAGTGATAGGCACACACCCCTCCTGTCTCAGGGCACTGCTGTTAGTGATAGGCACACACCCCTCCTGTCTCAGGGCACTGCTGGGAGCACTCTGTACCCACCCCTCCTGTCTCAGGGCACTGCTGGGAGCACTCTGTACCCACCCCTCCTGTCTCAGGGCACTGCTGTTAGTGATAGGCACACACCCCTCCTGTCTCAGGGCACTGCTGTTAGTGAAAGGCACACACCCCTCCTGTCTCAGGGCACTGCTGGGAGCACTCTGTACCCACCCCTCCTGTCTCAGGGCACTGCTGGGAGCACTCTGTACCCACCCCTCCTGTCTCAGGGCACTGCTGTTAGTGATAGGCACACACCCCTCCTGTCTCAGGGCACTGCTGTTAGTGATAGGCACACACCCCTCCTGTCTCAGGGCACTGCTGGGAGCACTCTGTACCCACCCCTCCTGTCTCAGGGCACTGCTGGGAGCACTCTGTACCCACCCCTCCTGTCTCAGGGCACTGCTGTTAGTGATAGGCACACACCCCTCCTGTCTCAGGGCACTGCTGTTAGTGATAGGCACACACCCCTCCTGACTCAGGGCACTGCTGGGAGCACTCTGTACCCACCCCTCCTGTCTCAGGGCACTGCTGGGAGCACTCTGTACCCACCCCTCCTGTCTCAGGGCACTGCTGTTAGTGATAGGCACACACCCCTCCTGTCTCAGGGCACTGCTGGGAGCACTCTGTACCCACCCCTCCTGTCTCAGGGCACTGCTGGGAGCACTCTGTACCCACCCCTCCTGTCTCAGGGCACTGCTGTTAGTGATAGGCACACACCCCTCCTGTCTCAGGGCACTGCTGTTAGTGATAGGCACACACCCCTCCTGTCTCAGGGCACTGCTGGGAGACATCAGGCATCCCCCCCCCTGGGACCCCCCCAATAGTACATGGCATGTGTGTCACACCAGGACACAATGGCAGAAGTCACAGTCACAACATAGGGACAGTCTGTGCCACTGGCCTATGCACTCACCTGATACCCTGGTCGCCCATACAGCATGGGGTACTGTGGGAGGATCACATCCAGCAATGCCATGTTCTCCTCCAGGGTGAATGGCTGTGACCTCTCCACAGCCCTTGACATGGTTCCAGGGAATCAGTAGCAGCAGCTGGGTCGACGAATTCAAAGATGTGCAGGCAAGTACTCCCTCATGGGACCTGGCTGCCTTATATGTGCCTTTCTGCCCTGTCTCATGCACAGGAGTACAGAGTGATTGGTCACTCACATTTGCATCCTATGTTTCCACCAATCCCTTCAAACCTAGCAGTCTGTGTGTACTCCATCGGTTTCATTCTCCTTCATGATGTCAGCTCCACAAACACATTGCAACAAAGTATTTTTATTCCAACTGACTTCTGCTGTTCACCTTCCAGAAGAAATTCGAATTTTGAACTTGGTCTCCATGACAACCAGCATGCATGTAGGCCTTAATACTTGTCCCTCATGTGTCCCCTATGTAATTCTGAGCTCCACACACAGGTACGGTGCGTTCCAGGGCCCTAGGGCACCCCAAATGCATTGCAACGGCCCGTACACGCGTGACTACGTTCACTATCAGTATGTGTGGCCTCGCGTATGCGTACTCGTAGTGGTACGGGCCGTACACACGCCTGTACGCTCCCCATCAGTATGTGTGGCCTCGCGTATGCGTACTCGTAGTGGTACGGGCCGTACACACGCCTGTACGCTCCCCATCAGTATGTGTGGCCTCGCGTATGCGTACTCGTAGTGATAGGGAGCGTACAGGCGTGTGTACGGCCCGTACCACTACGAGTACGCATACGCGAGGCCACACATACTGATAGGGAGCGTACACAGGCGTGTGTACGCTCCCTATCAGTATGTGTGGCCTCGCGTATGCGTACTCATAGTGATAGGGAGCGTACAGGCGTGTGTACGGCCCGTACCACTACGAGTACGCATACGCGAGGCCACACATACTGATGGGGAGCGTACACAGGCGTGTGTACGGCCTGTACCACTACGAGTACGCATACGCGAGGCCACACATACTGATAGGGAGCGTACAGGCGTGTGTACGGCCCGTACCACTACGAGTACGCATACGCGAGGCCACACATACTGATAGGGAGCGTACAGGCGTGTGTACGGCCCGTACCACTACGAGTACGCATACGCGAGGCCACACATACTGATAGGGAGCATACACACGCCTGTGTACGCTCCCTATCAGTATGTGTGGCCTCGCGTATGCGTACTTGTAGTGGTACGGGCCGTACACACGCCTGTACGCTCCCTATCAGTATGTGTGGTTCGCGTATGCGTACTCGTAGTGGTACGGGCCGTACACATGCCTGTACGCTCGCCATCACGATGGGTACACATACGGCTGCACTCCCATAGTGATATGGGAACGTACACAGGCCCTCTTTGCAGCAGTACAGCGGGATTCACACATCACAGTGGTGACAGGCGGCACACAGGTAGGGATAGGGCGGACATACTTGTCCATGGATGGACATACTTGTCCATTAATTGACATTGAGGCATCGTCTGTGCATCACTACATGTGTGGGGCACAGGTGTGAAAGGCCTGTGATGTGGAACATCACTCCTGAGTTGAGAAGGCACCAGATGTAGGATGAGATGTGTACAGATGTACTGTGTGATGGTGCGATGTGTGCCAGGCATGCCCTTGACTCCTTTGACATGTGTGCATGTCGTACTGCGCACTTGGGGTGAGCGTCACTGGCATGGCACGGACACCAACACACGGAAGTGTCCCCTGATGCCCGGTACAGGGGTTATGACACCTGACTTGTCACTACCCACGGTGCACAATGTGACTATGTCATGTATGTGTGGGGGCTTCACATCAGGTTGATGTGGGAGCACCCTCAAAAGCTGCAGCCGTTGCAGCAACAAACATGTGTCTGTGTGTAGATTGTCATTGCACACTGTTCCGCACCCCATGCCACATGTGGTATCGGATGTGAGGTGCACATGTATGCATGGGACACGGAGTAGCGTGACAAGGACATGTCAGCATCCTCACAAGGTATGTGTGGTGAGTCATGACATGCGCACCTTCATGGCAAGGTGTGTGGGCTGGCCTAGTGTAATGTCATGTGACCTGTGGCTCCAGTGTTCCGCTACCAATCTCTGCAATCGGCATCCTACTGCTGCTGATGTGTGGGCGTATGTCACTCCTGTGTTGCGTCTAGCTGTTCACTTGCACTGGGACACAGCTATTCCCATGGCGTGGCATGGGGAGGTTCTCAATCTCCGTGTGTAGCTGGGTCTTTGAAGGAGTGTCACCTTGCATCCATACGTGTCCTGGCCATGTAGCACATACCTGACTCCCTGTGTAGCATGTGTGTATTGCCAGATTAACATGTGCTCAGTACACATGAGTTGTTGTCGTAGTGCACTCACTCTTCCTTGTCACTTCCAAATTACTGCAGAGCGCCGCCTCTTGCCCGAAGAATTCCAGACTTGGCTGCCATGCAGGATAATGACAGCATCCGGCTCTACCGCTTCACCCAACCATTGATTCTGGAGTTGACGGCGAGACTGGCACCACACCTGCAACCGCAGCACAGGTATCCCACGGCACTGACACCCCAGCTGAAGGTAATGGCTGCCCTACATTTTCTTGCCACGGGTACCTTTCAAAATACCATAGCTCATGTTGGTGGCATGTCCCAGAGCACGTTCAGTGGTGTGCTGCATGATTTCTTAGAGGCCATGTTGATTCACCTGGATGACTTCATCAAGTTCCCAACCCCTGAACAGATGACTGAGGTCAAGCGTGGATTCTATGCCCTGGGAGGGATGCCCCATGTCATTGGGTCCATTGATGGGACACATGTAGGTTTGGTACCACCACACGCACGGGAGGTGGCATACCGCAATCGGAAGCACTACCACTCCATCAATGCCCTTGTGGTGTGTCTGTCCAACATGGTGATTTCACATGTCTGTGCTCATTTTCCAGGATCAGCACACGATGCCTACATCATGAGGCGTAGCGGGATGCCTGATATGATGATGCAGCTGCGCAACGAACGGGCATGTGTTGTTGGTGGGTACAGTCTGTCTGTCCTGTATTCAGTATAGCCTACCAGCACGACTGCTTCACCACTTCTAACGATGACCATGTGCTTTCCATGTAGGGGACGCTGGCTATCCCAACATGCCTTGGCTGCTCACACCTCTCCGCAACCCCATCACGCCGGCCCAGCTCCGCTACAACACCGCCCATGGCCGGACAAGGTGAGTGATAGAGAGGACGTTTGGCATGCTGAAGAGCCGATTCAGGTGCCTCCACAAGACCGGCGGCGCACTCCCATATGCCCCGGCAAAGGTCTGCAAGATCTTCATGGTCTGCTGCATGCTGCACAACATGGCAGTTGAAAGAGCTGTGCCACTCATCCTGAATCAACATGACGAGGACCATCCACCCGTGGAGGACGAAGGGCTTGGCAATGGGGCTAGTGATGTGGAGGATGTGGAGCCGCAAGAGGACATCCGGACTCGGCTCATACGCGACTTCTTTGCATAGTGGTGAGTACCAGTGTCTGAGTGTGCACGCATTGGTCCCCGTGTGGCATGCGTTGTGATGTGTGTCTCCACCTGCATGTATGGCACGTGAGTCAGAGGTGTGTGTGGGTGTGTCACTGGAGTGATGGTGCCAGTGATGGTTGTACTTCCGCAGTCATAATTGTGACCTAGCATGTTGTCATCCATACATGTGTCGAGTAAATGCCAATGCAAGTGGCTGTGCTTTTTGTGGCTGACTTGTGTGTTTCTCTTCCCCAGGTACCTGCGCATGCCGTCTGCTGGTTGCATTGTTGTGGCACTGCTATTCCTCATGGACATGACATCGTGGGCTGACTCAGCGTTACAGGCACGGACACGTTTGGAAGTCTCCATGGGGTAAGGGATGCATCTGGGGTGTATTGGGTGTGGCAGTTGTTCACGATGTGTGCACACTGCCCCTGTTGGTGTTTGGTTCCTCTGCAGCCATGTCGCATCCCCATGGGACACGACATGCAGCTGTGTACACCTGAATAGATGGTCTGCCTGGTTGACAGTCATCAGTGATGGGATAGGGGATTGTGATGATGGCATCAATGTGTGTGACACTGCCCTTGGACACATTCGGTTAGCATTGGCTTGACATGGTGTGGGACTTCGACATCCGCGGATCCATGGTGTATGGCAGGCTCTCCGTGTGCAGCTGTGGGTATTTAGCTGTTAGCCGACGCTTGTGTGCCAGTTCCATGGCGAACACGCATGTGTGCTGCTGAAGGGGGGTGCCAGTGTTGGACCCACATGTTACTCCACATGATGTGTTCATGTGTACTTCGAGTTGCCTCTGCAATCCCGAATACATGACTAATAAAGGTGTCCCTATGCCTCCAAGGTGCCTCTTCTCAGTCAATGCTGGTGTGTTGCCATGGTGCATCCTGCTTGTCTGGCATGGTATTCCCTGATTGTGGCTATGTGTCAATGTGTCGAGTGGCAAGATGCAAGCTGTGTGTGTGGGCTGAGACTGTGTATTGGGCATGATGTCCATGACTGTGTGGGTATTGTGACATGTGCCATCCCCATGCATCCAACGTTGGCCAGGCCCCCATTCTCTGCATCCACCGGACTCAAGCTTGCAGGACATGTTTCTGCCACCTGTCTACACATACCTGGGTGCCCCCCAGGACACTGGACTGGATCCCTGACCTCTGCGCATGACTGTTGCTGTACTCAATGTGTGTGTCAGCACGGTTGTTCGGTAACCCCCTCAGCTGGTTGGGCCCATCACGGGTGTGTATTGTGCTCCATGTCTGTCTTGCCTAATACACTGTGACCCATGTGTCCTGTGCCAGACTCAGGCCCCAGGGTGTGGGTGGTTGAAGACAAAAGATGACTCAGGCATGTTTTGACTTTACATGACACATGTTAGGTAATAATGCTACCAGCAGTCATCTACTCTTCATAGTGTGATTTATTATTGGGGGGGGGGGGGGGGGGGGAAACAAAGTGAGTGTCTTTCCGGGTAGTTTGAATCCAAAGTTCAGTAGGGGAGTTGGTGTCCTTGCCATTGGATGTCCTCAGAGTCCATGCCACAGTCTTTGTCAACATTGGTCAGCCAGTGACCAGCAGGGCCATGTGGCAGAGAATGTCTCTTGATGCTGTGATGCTGTTGCTCCAGTGGGCCAGGTGCCAGGCCAGGTGTCCTGGGAGATGGTGATGTAGCGCCGACCCTCACGGTCCTTTCCGTGGACGACCGCACTCCTGCGGGGAACCTCACCAGCAGGCCGTGACGACATCTGGGATGCTCCGTCGGATGTTTCCTCCTCCTCTTCCTGATCCCTCCCTGTGGGTGGTGATGTTCTCCGCCTTCTGGCACAGGGAGGGTCGGCCATGTTGTCGGCCATCCGACGGAGTGTAGCGTGAATCCCCTGGAATGCCGTCACTTGCTCAGCCTGTCTGTCCTCCATCCTCCGTTGGTGTACCAGTAGACAGGCATGTAGCTCCGCATGTTGCTGGGCCTGCTGGGTCTTTATCTCATCGAGGCTCCCCTTGATCTCATTGAGGGTGGACACAACCTGGGCCATGCCCGTGGTGTCCTGCCGGTATGAGTCCAGGATGTTACGGACATGGGAAAATACCGGATCCCCAGCCAACTGGTCAGGCTCGTGCCTCCGCCGTCCTCCACTCCCACCACCCCTGCCCACTTGCGCCTGGCCTGCCCTTGCGGGCACATCGGGTCTCCGGGACCCCTGAGGGGTGGCATTGGTGTTGTCGCCTGCCTCCTCCTGGGTGCCCGGGACACCGTGTCCCTCCTGGCCAGCCTGGCTGCATTGTGGTGTTGGGGCAGGGATCCTGGGTGTCTCCTGGGATGTGGCAGGAGTGGGGGTGGTGGTTGGCACAGTTGTACCTGACGCAGGTGCTGCAGGAGGTTGGACACCAGAGGGGCCAGGTTGGTCGGGGTCGTCCACAGAGTGGTGAGAGTGGTCGCTGCCGGTGGGATCGGGCTCCTGCAGATCCGGGTCCTGTGAGTGTTCCCCCCCAGTGTTGGGGGGTGCACCACGACGTTGACCTGTGGGTAAGAGAGACAATGTTAATTTTGGTCCATGCAACATCCATGTTTCATCATTTCATAAGTTGGCACATTTCCTCTTGGAATTAGGATCTGTCTTGCATTCCACTCACAGTGCACTTGTGCATGGGTGTGTCCCTTGGGCACCACTTTGGCACCTTTAACTAAGTGTGGCACAGTCTTACTTGCTGCGTCAAGTGTGACTGCAGTCAGCAGTGGAGTGGGCCGGTGTTGCGAGCCATGCATTGGCGCCTTCCGTGTAGCACTGTACATGTGCACATGGATTTGTTCCACACACTTATGTGATGCAGGTAGCTGTCATTGTGCTCGTGCACAGGTTGTGACATGGCCCTGTGTTTTGCCATGGTGAAGAGGGGGGGTTCTGCTACGGGCCACCCTTGGCTACATGCACGCAGTCTACCTGCTGACGAGCAGACATTCCCACACACCACACGGCTGATTTGCTCTCCCTGTGTCTCGCTCCCTCTCTGTCCCCCTCTCCCTCCCTCTCTGTCCCCCTCTCCCTCCCTCCCTGTCACCCTCTCCCTCCCTCTGTGTGTCAGCCTCCTCCCTCTGTCCGTCTCCCTGTGTCTCCCTCCCTCTCTGTCCCCCTCTCCCTCCCTCTCTGTCCCCCTCTCCCTCCCTCTCTGTCCCCCTCTCCCTCCCTCTGTGTGTCACCCTCTGTCACCTTAGCCCAGCTTCCTGGGCACACACTGTTAGCAGATCTTTGAGTGGCCCTTGGCTTGTTGATGTGAGTTTGTTTCTGATCTCCAGGCACCCATTGGGTGTGATGTGTGTCTGTGCGCTGCTGCTGTGGTGGTGTGTGCTGCCACTCTTTCACAATGTTGGCTGTTCATTAGCTGCTGTCATGTGCAAAACAGTGCCTTCACCCCCATGTGTTGATGCAAGGCGTCCGCCATTTGCTGGCAAGTCATTCCTGTGTTGGGACACACTGTTTGTCTGGCTGTGACCTAGGCCATATGGGCAGAGTGCATAGTTGTCTGCTTCAGAGTCGCACTATGTGATTTTTGGGGTCCAGCCTCCCGCCATCCGGGTTACCGTGTCATGTGTTGTTGTCTTCTGTGACTTGCCATTGTCCAGCTGGGTGCATGGGGCATGGTGGCAGCAGTGGCATGTGCGTGCTCATGGAGTGTGGTTGAGTAATGCGATGGCTTGTGGTGGTTGCGTGCCTGTTAGTGATTTTGGTTGTGGATGCCGTTCCCCCCATGTGAGGTGCGTTGTTTGTGTCGGAGTCCTTCTAATCCTTCGACTGCCTCCACCGGCAGTATGGCCATCACCCTCTCCTCCCAGGGATGGTACTGTACGGGTCTGTGGGAGGGCCCTCCTCCGGTGGCGTTGGCCTGGTCGTGTTCCTCCTGCCTCTTGGCTCTGACCCTCCTCCGCAGATCGTACCACCTGTTCTGGCATTCCTGCCTGGTCCTCCTGGTGTCCGCAACAGCATTCACAGCATCGACGATGGTCTGCCACATGGCTGTTTTTGCTGCCTGGCTGGTGTTTCTGACCAATGTTCCAAAGATCTGTGGCTCGACTCTGAGGATTTGATCAACAAGGACCTCCAACTCTCGGTTACTGAACTTTGGATTCTTGGTAGTGGGCATGGTGAGGGGTGTGGGTGGGGATGGTGGGGGGGGTGTGTGGATGTTGGGGGGGGGGTGTGGATGGTTGTGTGTGTGTGTGTGTGAATGTGATGAGGGGGTGTTTGTGAGGGTGGTTGTGTGAAGGTGTGCAAGTGTAAGGTGTGGTGTAGCTTGTTGTATGGTTCTGTGGTGTCTGGCAGCAGTGAGTCTGTTGCAAAGGCTCATGGTTTGTGTGTGTGGGCCCTTTTTATTGGTCCATGGGTGGGTGTGGCAGTGTTTGAAAATTGGGTGGGTGTGTTATAAGTAGTGGTGGTGTTTTGGCCCTCTGTTTGTCTTTGGCAGTTGCAGGTCAGTGAAGGTGTATTTGTAGTGTTTGTTGGCCATGTTTAGTGGCTTTGTGCCATTCGAATAGTGTCTTCTTGTGTTGTTTTGTTTTGTCCTGGTTGTGTACGTGCGTTTTGAGCGTGTCTACGGTGTGTAGATGGGCCATTTGGTTGTACGGTGCTGTCCTTGTGTGTGGGTTGGTACGACTCGTACATGCGGTTGTGCTGTTGGGCCCTGGGGTGCGCTCCGTACTTAGGAGGTTGTGTTGGGGTAGGACCGGAACGTACTGTGGTGTACATAGACGGTGGTACGACACGTAC
The DNA here is from genome assembly GCF_964204655.1 of Triturus cristatus. NCBI lineage: Eukaryota > Metazoa > Chordata > Amphibia > Caudata > Salamandridae > Triturus > Triturus cristatus. The sequence goes on from NC_140586.1 coordinate 259,216,906, forward strand.
TGGGGTGGGGGTACGACTGGAACGTACTGGGGTGTAGGTACACGGGGGTATGACACGTACTGGGGTGGGGGTGGGGCTCGAACGTACTGGGGTGTACATAGACGGTGGTACGACACGTACTGGGGTGGGGGTACGACTGGAACGTACTGGGGTGTAGGTACACGGGGTATGACACGTACTGGGGTGGGGGTGGGGCTCGAACGTACTGGGGTGTACATAGACGGTGGTACGACACGTACTGGGGTGGGGGTACGACTGGAACGTACTGGGGTGTAGGTACACGGGGGTATGACACGTACTGGGGTGGGGGTACGACTGGAACGTACTGGGGTGTAGGTACACGGGGGGTATGACACGTACTGGGGTGGGGGTGGGGCTCGAACGTACTGGGGTGTACATAGACGGTGGTACGACACGTACTGGGGTGGGGGTACGACTGGAACGTACTGGGGTGTAGGTACACGGGGGTATGACACGTACTGGGGTGGGGGTGGGGCTCGAACGTACTGGGGTGTACATAGACGGTGGTACGACACGTACTGGGGTGGGGGTACGACTGGAACGTACTGGGGTGTAGGTACACGGTGGTACGACACGTACTGGGGTGGGGGTACGACTGGAACATACTGGGGTGTAGGTACACGGGGGGTATGACACGTACTGGGGTGGGGGTGGGGCTCGAACGTACTGGGGTGTACATAGACGGTGGTACGACACGTACTGGGGTGGGGGTACGACTGGAACGTACTGGGGTGTAGGTACACGGGGGGTATGACACGTACTGGGGTGGGGGTGGGGCTCGAACGTACTGGGGTGTACATAGACGGTGGTACGACACGTACTAGGGTGGGGGTACGACTGGAATGTACTGGGGTGTAGGTACATGGTGGTACGACACGTACTGGGGTGGGGGTACGACTGGAACGTACTGGGGTGTAGGTACACGGGGGTATGACAGGTACTGGGGTGGGGGTGGGGCTCGAACGTACTGGGGTGTACATAGACGGTGGTACGACACGTACTGGGGTGGGGGTACGACTGGAACGTACTGGGGTGTAGGTACACGGGGGTATGACACGTACTGGGGTGGGGGTACGACTGGAATGTACTGGGGTGTAGGTACACGGGGGGTATGACACGTACTGGGGTGGGGGTGGGGCTCGAACGTACTGGGGTGTACATAGACGGTGGTACGACACGTACTGGGGTGGGGGTACGACTGGAACGTACTGGGGTGTAGGTACACGGTGGTACGACACGTACTGGGGTGGGGGTACGACTGGAACGTACTGGGGTGTAGGTACACGGGGGGTATGACACGTACTGGGGTGGGGGTGGGGCTCGAACGTACTGGGGTGTACATAGACGGTGGTACGACACGTACTGGGGTGGGGGTACGACTGGAACGTACTGGGGTGTAGGTACACGGGGGTATGACACGTACTGGGGTGGGGGTGGGGCTCGAACGTACTGGGGTGTACATAGACGGTGGTACGACACGTACTGGGGTGGGGGTACGACTGGAACGTACTGTGGTGTACATAGACGGTGGTACGACACGTACTGGGGTGGGGGTACGACTGGAACGTACTGGGGTGTAGGTACACGGGGGTATGACACGTACTGGGGTGGGGGTGGGGCTCGAACGTACTGGGGTGTACATAGACGGTGGTACGACACCTACTGGGGTGGGGGTACGACTGGAACGTACTGGGGTGTAGGTACACGGGGGTATGACACGTACTGGGGTGGGGGTGGGGCTCGAACGTACTGGGGTGTACATAGACGGTGGTACGACACGTACTGGGGTGGGGGTACGACTGGAACGTACTGGGGTGTAGGTACACGGGGGTATGACACGTACTGGGGTGGGGGTACGACTGGAACGTACTGGGGTGTAGGTACACGGGGGTATGACACGTACTGGGGTGGGGCTCGAACGTACTGGGGTGTACATAGACGGTGGTACGACACGTACTGGGGTGGGGGTACGACTGGAACGTACTGGGGTGTAGGTACACGGTGGTACGACACGTACTGGGGTGGGGGTACGACTGGAACGTACTGGGGTGTAGGTACACGGGGGGTATGACATGTACTGGGGTGGGGCTCGAACGTACTGGGGTGTACATAGACGGTGGTACGACACGTACTGGGGTGGGGGTACGACTGGAACATACTGGGGTGTAGGTACACGGGGGTACGACACGTACTGGGGTGGGGGTACGACTGGAACGTACTGGGGTGTAGGTACACGGGGGGTATGACACGTACTGGGGTGGGGGTGGGGCTCGAACGTACTGGGGTGTAGGTACACGGGGGTATGACACGTACTGGGGTGGGGGTACGACTGGAACGTACTGGGGTGTAGGTACACGGGGGTATGACACGTACTGGGGTGGGGGTACGACTGGAACGTACTGGGGTGTAGGTACACGGGGGTATGACACGTACTGGGGTGGGGGTGGGGCTCGAACGTACTGGGGTGTACATAGACGGTGGTACGACACGTACTGGGGTGGGGGTACGACTGGAACGTACTGGGGTGTAGGTACACGGGGGTATGACACGTACTGGGGTGGGGGTATGACTGGAACGTACTGGGGTGTAGGTACACGGGGGTATGACACGTACTGGGGTGGGGGTACGACTGGAACGTACTGGGGTGTACCTAGACGGGTGGGGGTATACATACACGGGGGTACGTGTCGGACGTACGGGGGCTGGGGGGAGTGTTGGGCGCGTATGCGGGCACATGTCTCCATGGTTGCTATAGGAGTTCGGTGCGGACGGTGTTTTTTCCATACGGTTGTAAGCTCGGACGCACGGGATGGATCGTGATTCCTCGGTCGGAATTGGCTTTTCACGTTTGTAAGGTAAATCGTCCGAGGACGTGTCGGACACATTTTCCGACCCGAGGACGTGTGGGGAATGATTCCCAGTGCGGTTCGTATGGACTTTTTACCATGCGAATCGTGATTGCCAGTTCGTACGGCACTTGTACGATTCGTACGGTAAAAAGACCCGATACGAGTCGTACGGGGACATTTTTTACCGGATCGTGATCGGCACCTCTATCTCTAGAGTGTGTTCTAACTTCAGAGCGTCCTGCAGCACCATCTGATTAAGTTTGTTATTTTGTGACTTCCAGATACGGTGCCACAGAATTACTGGCTGAAGTTTTATAATGTCCGATATATAGGGGACTCCTAGCTCAGCGTGACAAATGTAGGTAGAAGTGGAACGGGGGACAGCTAATAGATATCTAAGAAACACGTTTTCTACTTTCTGTATCTCAGAAACGTTTCGGTGGCCCCATATCCCTGCCCCATATAATGCAACACTTGTGCATTTAGCCTTGTAGATCTTTATCAATTCAGTTGGAGGCCTCTTACCTAGTTTTTGTGAAAAGTTGGCAAGGGCTGACATGGTTCTCATAAATAAAAGTTTCCTGGTGTTAATAGCTGGACCCCAAGAACCCTTGTCGTCTATTAATATCCCTAAGTAGGGATAGGTAGAGGTATTTGCCAATTTCCTCCCATTTAAAAAAAATGTCCTTTTTCTTCCCGCCTCTGCCACAATTCATTACGTATGTTTTTGTGGCGTTTATCTTTAGATCAATATTTTCCATAAAAACATTGTAGGAATCTAGTGCCCTCTACAATGCCAGTGGGGTCCTAGCCATAATAACGGCATCATCCGCATAAAGCAGTGCGGGTATTGGTCTTTTTTCCAGTTCCATTTGCAGTTGGGGTACGTCCCGGCATGCCTCCAGCAATGCCTTTTCCAGGCCATTTGTATATAGAGTGAACAGAAAAGGTGCCAGGACGCACTCCTGTCTTACACCTCTTCTCACCTGAAATGGTGAGGTACATTCGCCTTTGGACCCATGGCGTACACATGCTTTTGCATTAATATATAGGGCTTTCAAAAAGTCGATTAGGGATGCCTCTATCCCCATTTTTTAGGTCTCGCTGAGTCAGCGCGCATGCGCTGCTCGGAGAGACATTTTCTAGGTGAGTTTTCAAAGTGCTGCTGGCTGGCCTAGCGCTTGTGTTCACGCGAGCGTGCACGCGCGAACCGCCAGCCTTCAGCAGCACTTTGAAAACTCGCTCCACCTCTCCACAATCATTGCTGCGCGATGTCAGTTTTTTTTTTTAATCCTCTCACCTACAACCTCCCTTCTCCGACTCCCTCCCTCAATAGGACAATACCGCAGCGCTCATGATGACGGCCGCATCCGTTCCCACGTTGTGTAATGCTGTGCTGTGTTGCTGGCACGAATGACATTTTTATGGACCCCGAGTAATCTGTCAGTCATGTGGCGCCTATTAGCCCATATTCACTATCATTCTGGTTTATTGCGCGTGTTTGCGTGCATTTGTGCTTGTGTGCATTACGTTCTATTTGTCATTGAGCCTGCGCATATGCACACGCGTGAGTTGTATCGTTTGACACTGCATTGTAAGCGGGGCCCGGTTACGGTAGTGGAAAAGCTGCCCAGAGTGCCCGTGTAAATCTCCACCATTACAATCAATGTATTTTCGTTGTTTTTGCAGTTTTATATTGCGCGAACTCGACCCGAAGGTATCGGAGCGCTTTAGATGAGCACCACTTACATTACTCAAGGACGCATTCGTTTTTAGTAGGCAATTGGGGACATTAAGGGATTTGCCCCGAATCACGGGATGTTGAGCCCACGCCGAGACTCGAACCAGGTTCCCCAGCTCCAAAGTCCGCATCTCTGGCAGTTAGGCCACATCGACGTAAACCGTGTGTGCTGTTACAAGGTCCTCATTAAACAAGGGAAACAAAGCACGTTATGTTTGGGTTTCGTTTTTATTAATTAGAATGTGCAGGTTGGCAGCATATATCCTTTTGAGGGTGCTTGGTTCATAGTCGCTTCTTTCGTGGGGTGCTTAGGACCAGCGAAGCAGGGAGCAGGACAGCTCAAGGATGTGCATATGGCCTTCATTACTGCCAATTACAAGGCCAGCCTAGCGCGCGCCCTAGTGCAACACACAATGGCATTTACCTTTTTGAAGAATTGATGGCCATTTATATCCAAGGATTCTGAGAATGCAGAACGGGTATTATTGTGTTTGAAAACAGGCCTGGGTGAGGTATTTCAGTCCACCAAACTGTGTTTATTGAAGCGCTGCAATGCAGACCTGAGTTGTTTAAAGTCTGTGAGAAATAACGATCTGTGTTTAGTTACCTACTAGAGGCTTAGCTTTGGAAGTCTGACAGGATTAACTAAAATAAAAACAGAAGTGTCAAGGCAAAACACTTATTGCTGCTTGCAAAACGAATTAGGCGCATTTGGAGTCTATCACATTCGCCTGGAATCAAAGAAAGGGATGTGAATTAAAGCCCGAGCACTGGTGAGTTTATGGTCGATATAATGGTTTCTTATATATATATATATTTTTTTAATATTGCTCAGTTATTTTTTTTAGTGCTGACTACATGCTTGTTTTGAAATCAGAATTTAGTAATATTAGTAATGTTTTATAATAGGAAAAACGAGGTGATATGCCCATGAGAAATTCTTGCTAATTTTGCTTTTTTTAAAGAGTTTCACTACTGGTGTTTTTTTAAACTAAATGTGTTTCGTGACAGATTCTTTTTCACAAAAAAATCAAGTATTAAAGGTGTAGTTTGTGTCAGCAATCAATAAGTTAATAAAATAACTTAACTGACGAGAGGCAGCTACCTCGAAACAAGTGTCCAGGGATGGCTAACGCAACACATACTGTTCTCTTTACACATCGTGGCATAGGCGTACCCGCCGTCGCCACTACATTTACCACAGTCCTTTGGGGCAACTTGCTGGTGTGACGAGCAGCGTGCGACCAACTTTTGCACAAAATAACTTAATATGCAGTTTTTTCTGTCTGCACAGTTTTGAACTGCTTGTTCCATTGCAGCTGAGGCAGTTAAGTTTGCAAAACTACTGATGGGTATAAAACTAACGAAAGTGGTGCAGTGGCTAAACTGTCTACTTACAAAGTGTATTCTTGGATTCTAATCTATGCTCCTGCTTTTGTGTGTATATTGTGTGATTCGGTATAATTTATTGAATATCCTTGCGACTGTACTTGTAAATGTGTAATATTTAATGCAATGTGTAAAAATGCCTAACATGTCAGTGCTTTTTTTGTTTATAAAAAATCTGGGCCCAAAGCTTTTGTTCCTAAGATCGCAGCTGGTTTTTTAAAAGCTTGGGGTGCCAAATACCAAGACTATCTAGTATTTATTGTAACCTATGTCTCTAATTCACCACCAGACACTTCCTGTCTTTGTTACTGTGGCATGTTTTTTTTCATTCTGGCTTTCATTCTTTATCACTGGTGTTCTAGCTTTCTTTTTCTCTGTCTCCCCTTTTGTGTTTTTCTCTCTTTCTCTGCATCAGTTAGTTGAGGAAAGATAAGTGCCAGTCTCAAACAAGCATTGGCATAGCCAATAGGTCTCGCCTTTGGGACCTTATAAGTATTTAGTTATGCAGCACAATATCCTTGGTGCAACAACATCAACTGTTGCATGGCTAAACACTTATAAGGCCCCAAAGGCGAGACCTATTGGCTATGCCAATGCTTGTATTAAAATGCTCCATAGTTTCTCATGGGAAACACAATTGAAAGCCGCAGAGAGGTCGACAAACGCCAGATATAATTTCCCCCTCCCGGCCTTCGCGTATTTACCCATTAGAATGGCCAAGTTGAGCCCTTGATCTGTTGTGCTCAACCCTTCCCTGAAACCAAATTGTAGGTCCGATAGTATGTTCTTCTCCTCCACCCATTTTTGTAGACGAGATAACAGTATCCTTCCCGCTACCTTTCCCAACGAATCTAATAGGGAAATTGGTCTGTAGCAGGAGGGATCCTGTCTATCACCTTTTTTGCAAATGGGAACCATAATAGACTCGGACCAGCTTTCGATTAAACCCCTCGAGGTGGCTGCGTTGAGGACACTTGTTAATAGTGGAGCCCAGAGGTCAATATTGTGCTTATATATATATCAACGGGGACCCCGTTGGGTCCAGGGGCTTTGCTTCCTTTGCTTTCATTTAGTGCTGTTTGTACTTCCTTTAAGGAGAAGAGTACATGCACATGCACTCATCAGTAGCAGAATCGACTATGGGATTGCACTCTACTCCGGCATCACACAGAAACTTCTGAAGAAACTGCAGAACATTCATAACGTCTCTGCCAGACTCATCCACAATATCCCCGCCACAGTCACATCACCAGCCACGTGAGAGACCTCCACTGGCTCCCAGTCAACAAAAGAATCACCTTCAAGCTCTTCACACACACCTACAAAGCCCTACATGACACAGGACCTGTGTACCTCAAACACTGCCTCACATTCCACTCACCCACCAGAGACCTCCGCTCCGCCCAACTGGACCTGGCTACCGTCCCACATATCTGCAAGACCACAGCTGGAGGAAGATCCTTCTCCTACCTCGCAGCAAAGACCTGGAACACACTACCTCTCCACCTCGGGCAATCACTGTCACTGCCTCACTTCAGGAAGGATCTCAAGACCTGGCTCTTTGACTGAACCACAGCGCCTGACTAGCTGCTACTCCCCCTCCCCCTCAGCACCTTCAAACCCTTCCAGGTGAGTAGTCGTGCTTTAATAGACATCTGATTGATTGATTGATTGAGGGCCGGCCCTGCTGATGTCCAGAATGCAAGGTTAACCTTAACGCACTTGCACAAGGCAGCCCCAACTCACACAGACAGCCCTCATAAACGTTCCTTTGCCTAGTGAAGGGGGAGCCTTCCAACGGCATCATACTGTTTTACCCGAGTGCCAAGCATCTTTGCGCCGTTCCTGGCTTTGAGCATCCAGGGCTGTTTTTTAAAGACAAAGTGGCAGTGGCTATGTGGAAAAGTAACACTATAATGAAGCAGTAAACATATGAAGAAACAATCCCTGTCTATATCTGTAATAAGTGGAAGGACTCCAGCCAGCGCGGCCATCTGTTCCTTCCTACAAGGAGCAAATATCTCCTCCCATTCTCTCTTAACAGCAGCTTTTGTTTCTTTCCGGTTATATTTAACTTTGCTCTTATCATGTTGACTCCAGTCGTGTATCACGTTGCACAATGCACTTGCACCTGACAGTGTAACCCGGTAGCTCCGAGCTGGTGCACTTATTTTAGGAGTCACTTACCAAAGTCACAAAGACGTTTGACAAGCGCTGAGCAGGTTTTGGGGGCCCTATTTGGTCTCTGCGCAGCGCCGCGCGAGTTATAAATACTCCTATATATACGACACTTTGCCTTGCTTAACACTGTGACGAATCTAACAAATTCTAGGCTCATTTGTATTTGTGCTACAGCTAACTGACGATAAATTGTGAGAAACTGAGCGCACAAGCATTTTCCCCACCCTATTTTTTGGTGATGAAAGTTATTTATTTTTCACTAATAACAACCCTTTTTTAAACTTCTATGTTGCGTACAATTAATTTTTACAGCCCCATGAGAAAAGCTTTTACAGCTTAAAAATAATTTCTCACTTGTGTTTTTTAAAACGTTATTATATTTTGTTATTACTTTTTGACTACATCACCGCCTTTGAAAACGCCTAAATACCATTTGTAATTGTAAGAAACAATGTGCCTGTTTGTCAAATGCACAAAGATATGTATGGAATTTCATTCAATAACTTTTACAACTTAAAATATGACCTGTTCCTGGAAAGTAGCAATTTTGGGACTTGGAGACTTTTTGGGGTCAGTCGTGCAAACCGGAAATGTGTTATGAAAACATTGTGGTGGTGATGGACAGATTTCTCATCATGTATCTTCTTTACAGCGAGTCCCAGCCTTCCTCTTCACAGGCCAAGCAAGACGAGTGAATCTGGCACCCGAGGCAGGCACTTTGAATGCCTCCATATTGTAACAAAAGGCAGATATGTGTGCCTCATGTTTTCTTTGCTTCAAATAGTTTATATCATAATATGTTTAAACTCTTCCTCTTTCTGTTGGGTGGTTAAAAGCTGTCTAGTTCTTGCAGGCCAATGATTATCGATCACCGACTCAGTAGGGAGGGAACGCTGGAATGTTATGCGAATGGGTGGGCTATTATTCGAATTAATGAAGATTGCTGTTGAGTATTCTGGACTTACTTTTCCCTCGTCGAGTCCCTTCCAAACCAGTTTCTGTTTCTCAAAAACTTGTAGCTGATTACTTTATGGTTTGCCCTAGAGTTTCATAAACACACTAAGCCACTTTATACGTCTTAACTTCGATTTTCATGTTTTTAATCTTAGCAGGGCTACTGTATAAGGACGCCTTTTATGAATAGTGATTTTACCTTAATTGTGATGGGTAGTATGACTACTGCTCCCAAGGATGTATCGAAGGTGCTTTTACTGCTATGGCTTTAAGTAAATGTTCAAAGAATTTAATAAATACAAAATAACTACACATTTTCTGGTTAGTACGACCTTGTCTTCTTTTCTGTCAGTCTTTACAAAATGATGATGTACTATGCAGTTCTCACATACTATCTACAATTAGATTATAGGTGACGTGATAAAACAACTTTTGAGTTTACTGTGAACAAAAAGAACTACTGTTGAACAGAATCCGAAATAACAGTAACAAACTCAAATTAGTGGGCATGTCCAACTGCAACCTGTAACTGTGCACAAAGGTAAGTGGAGAAGTCCAAATAGCATGAGTGCAGGTGTTTACCAGTACACAAAATGGGCCTCAACCCATGACATCACACACATTTCCATGAGTACAGTGGCCCTAGAGAGCCCTGGGCAGTAATAATTAGGCTGAGCCATAGATGTTAAACTGCAGACACCCACTCAATATAGTCACCCTGGACTTACTACTCTTAGCAGATGCCCCAAAATACAAAAGGAAGTCTGAGATGGGAAAAGGTGCCACCCGTAAGAAGTAAAAGACGGTGCGCTGCAGACTTCCATAGAATGAAGCCTCACTTTATACATAGAAGAATTGCAAACAGGGCTGTACTGGCCTACTGTTCAATTAGGCAGTGCCAGAAGGGTTGGTGTGACAGGTCAGTGTTTAGGGACGAGTTTGTTGACTTTTTTTTAGCCCTTTTTCATTGACTGATGGGCCGTTTTATCTGTTGATTTTCATGATAAACCAGAAAACTTGCCTGCAGCAAGCACAAATGCATGCAGCTTCCCATACCTTGCAAAACGTGTATGCAGCACGTCTTTACAAGTTCTAGACGGACCTGATTAGCACATTTTTAACACCTTTTTGCTCAAATGCTCTGTTCATCATCCTCTTTGGTATTGCTTTGTTCGCCCTAAGTTGGCAGGGTATGCCCAGACGTGGTTCCCTTTCTCACTTTGCCACTGGATTCAAGATAGCCTGGCTGATGAGGGTTATGAACCTGAAACCGGTCCCAAGATGCTTGTTTCCGGTTGAGGGAAGAAGTGGCTTGGCAGTTCGGGCTGGACTGTTCCCATGAGGCACAGGGTCAGACTGATATGCATATGGCCTTGTCAGAACTGGGGTGGTGGAGTGAGCTAAAGAATGATGATGGATTAAACCTAGATCAGTTGACTGGGGATGAGTGTTTGATTTGCTCAAACGCTCCGTTCATCATCCCCTTTGGTATCGCTTTGTTCGCCCTAAGTTGGCAGGGTATGCCCCGATGTGGGTCCCTTGCTCACTTTGCCACTGGATTCAAGATAGCCTCACTGATGAGGGTTATGAACCCGAAACCTGTCCCAGGATGCTTGTTTCCGGTCCAGGGAAGACAAGGCTTGGCAGTTCGGGTTGGACTGATTTGCATATGGCCATGTCTGAACTGGGGTGGAGTGAGCTTAAGAATGATGATGGATTAAACCCAGATCAGTTGACTGGGGGTCAGTGTTTGATTTGCTCAAACGCTCCATCCATCATCCCCTTTGGTATCGCTTTGTTCGCCCTAAGTTGGCAGGGTATGCCCTGACGTAGGTCCCTTGCTCACTTTGCCACTGGATTCAAGATAGCCTGGCTGATGAGGGTTATGAACCCCAAACCGGTCCCAGAATTCTTGTTTCCGGTCCAGGGAAGACATGGCTTGGCAGTTCGGGCTGGACTGTTCCCATGAGGCACAGGGTCAGACTGATTTGCATATGGCCATGTCTGAACTGGGGTGGTGGAGTGAGCTAAAGAATGATGATGAATTAAACCCAGATCAATTGACTGGGGGCGAGTGTTTGATGTGCTCAAACGCTCCGTCCATCATCCCCTTTGGTATCGCTTTGTTCGCCCTAAGTTGGCAGGTTATGCCCCGACGTGGATCCCTTGCTCACTTTGCCACTGGATTCAAGATAGCCTGGCTGATGAGGGTTATGAACCTGAAACCGGTCCCAGGATGCTTGTTTCCGGTCCAGGGAAGACATGGCTTGGCAGTTCGGGCTGGACTGTTCCCATGAGGCACTGGATCAGACTGATTTGCATATGGCCATGTCTGAACTGGGGTGGTGGAGTGAGCTAATGAATGATGATGTATTAAACCCAGATCAGTTAACTGGGGGTGAGTGTTTGATTTGCTCAAACGCTCCGTTCATCATCCCCTTTGGTATCGCTTTGTTCGCCCTAAGTTGGCAGGGTACGTCCCGACGTGGGTCCCTTGCTCACTTTGCCACTGGATTCAAGATAGCCTGGCTGATGAGGGTTATGAACCCGAAACCGGTCCCAGGATGCTTGTTTCCAGTCCAGGGAAGACATGGCTTGGCAGTTCGGGCTGGACTGTTCCCATGAGGCGCAGGGTCAGACTGATTTGCATATGGCCATGTCTGAACTGGGGTGGTGGAGTGAGCTAAAGAATGATGATGGATTAAACCCAGATCAGTTGACTGGGGTGAGTGTTTGATTTGCTCAAACGCTCCGTCCATCATCCCCTTTGGTATCGCTTTGTTCGCCCTAAGTTGGCAGGGTACGCCCCGACGTGGGTCCCTTGCTCACTTTGCCACTGGATTCAAGATAGCCTGGCTGATGAGGGTTATGAACCCGAAACCGGTCCCAGGAAGCTTGTTTCCGGTCCAGGGAAGACATGGCTTGGCAGTTCGGGCTGGACTGTTCCCATGAGGCGCAGGGTCAGACTGATTTGCATATGGCCATGTCTGAACTGGGGAGGAGGAGTGGGCTAAAGAATGATGATGGATTAAACCCTGATCAGTTACCTGGGGATGAGTGTTTGATTTGCTCAAACGCTCCGTCCATCATCCCCTTTGGTATCGCTTTGTTCGTCCCAAGTTGGCAGGGTATGCCCGGACGTGGGTCCCTTGCTCACTTTGCCACTGGATTCAAGATAGCCTCGCTGAAGAGGGTTATCAACCCGAAACCGGTCCCTGGATGCTTGTTTCCGGTCCAGGGAAGACATGGCTTGGCAGTTCGGGCTGGACTGTTCCCATGAGGCGCAGGGTCAGACTGATTTGCATATGGCCATGTCTGAACTGGGGTGGTGGAGTGAGCTAAAGAATGATGATGGATTAAACCCAGATCAGTTGACTGGGGGTGAGTGTTTGATGTGCTCAAACGCTCCGTCCATCATCCCCTTTGGTTTCGCTTTGTTCGCCCTAAGTTGGCAGGGTATGCCCCGACGTGGATCCCTTGCTCACTTTGCCACTGGATTCAAGATAGCCTGGCTGATGAGGGTTATGAACCCTAAACTGGTCCCAGGATTCTTGTTTCCGGTCAAGGGAAGACATGGCTTGGCAGTTCGGGCTGGACTGTTCCCATGAGGCACAGGGTCAGACTGATTTGCATATGGCCATGTCTAAACTGGGGAGGAGGAGTGGGCTAAAGAATGATGATGGATTAAACCCTGATCAGTTACCTGGGGATGAGTGTTTGATTTGCTCAAACGCTCCGTCCATCATCCCCTTTGGTATCGCTTTGTTCGCCCCAAGTTGGCAGGGTATGCCCAGACGTGGGTCCCTTGCTCACTTTGCCACTGGATTCAAGATAGCCTCGCTGAAGAGGGTTATCAACCCGAAACTGGTCCCTGGATGCTTGTTTCCGGTCCAGGGAAGACATGGCTTGGCAGTTCGGGCTGGACTGTTCCCATGAGGCGCAGGGTCAGACTGATTTGCATATGGCCATGTCTGAACTGGGGTGGTGGAGTGAGCTAAAGAATGATGATGGATTAAACCCAGATCAGTTGACTGGGGGTGAGTGTTTGATTTGCTCAAACGCTCCGTCCATCATCCCCTTTGGTATCGCTTTGTTCGCCCTAAGTTGGCAATGTATGCCCTGACGTGGGTCCCTTGCTCACTTTGGCCCTGGATTCAAGATAGCCTGCCTTATGAGGGTTATGAATCCGAAACCGGTCCCAGGATGCTTTTTTCCGGTCCAGGGAAGACATGGCATGGCAGTTCGGTCTGGACTGTTCCCATGAGGCACATGGTCAGACTGATTTGCATATGGCCATGTCTGAACTGTGGTGGTGGAGTGAGCTAAAGAATGATGATGGATTAAACCCAGATCAGTTGACTGGGGGTGAGTGTTTGATGTGCTCAAACGCTCCGTCCATCATCCCCTTTGGTTTCGCTTTGTTCGCCCTAAGTTGGCAGGGTATGCCCCGACGTGGATCCCTTGCTCACTTTGCCACTGGATTCAAGATAGCCTGGCTGATGAGGGTTATGAACCCGAAACTGGTCCCAGGATTCTTGTTTCCGTTCCAGGAAAGACATGGCTTGGCAGTTCGGGCTGGACTGTTCCCATGAGGCACAGGGTCAGACTGATTTGCATATGGCCATGTCTGAACTGGGGTGGTGAAGTGAGCTAAAGAATGATGATGGATTAAACCCAGATCAGTTGACTGGGGCTGAGTGTTTGATTTGCTCAAACGCTCCGTCCATCATCCCCTTTGGTATCGCTTTGTTCGCCCTAAGTTGGCAGGGTATGCCCAGACGTGGGTCCCTTGCTCACTTTGCCACTGGATTCAAGATAGCCTGGCTGATGAGGGTTATGAACCCGAAACCGGTCCCAGGATGCTTGTTTCCGGTCCAGGGAAGACATGGCTTGGCAGTTCGGGCTGGACTGTTCCCATGAGGCGCAGGGTCAGACTGATTTGCATATGGCCATGTCTGAACTGGGGAGGAGTGGGCGAAAGAATGATGATGAATTAAACCCTGATCAGTTACCTGGGGATGAGTGTTTGATTTGCTCAAACGCTCCGTCCATCATCCCCTTTGGTATCGCTTTGTTCGCCCTAAGTTGGCAGGGTATGCCCAGACGTGGATTCCTTGCTCACTTTGCCACTGGATTCAAGATAGCCTCGCTGAAGAGGGTTCTCAACCCGAAACCGGTCCCTGGATGCTTGTTTCCTTTCCAGGGAAGACATGGCTTGGCAGTTCGGGCTGGACTGTTCCCATGAGGCGCAGGGTCATACTGATTTGCATATGGCCATGTCTGAACTGGGGTGGTGGAGTGAGCTAAAGAATGATGATGGATTAAACCCAGATCAGTTGACTGGGGGTGAGTGTTTGATTTGCTCAAACGCTCCGTCCATCATCCCCTTTGGTATCGCTTTGTTCGCCCTAAGTTGGCAGGGTATGCCCCGACGTGGATCCCTTGCTCACTTTGCCACTGGATTCAAGATAGCCTGGCTGATGAGGGTTATGAACCCGAAACCGGTCCCAGGATGCTTGTTTCTGGTCCAGGGAAGACATGGCTTGGCAGTTCGGGCTGGACTGTTCCCATGAGGCACTGGGTCAGACTGATTTGCATATGGCCATGTCTGAACTGGGGTGGTGGAGTGAGCTAAATAATGATGATGGATTAAACCCAGATCAGTTGACTGGGGGTGAGTGTTTGATTTGCTCAAACGCTCCGTCCATCATCCCCTTTGGTATCGCTTTGTTTGCCCTAAGTTGGCAGGGTACGCCCCGACGTGGGTCCCTTGCTCACTTTGCCACTGGATTCAAGATAGCCTGGCTGATGAGGGTTATGAACCCGAAACCGGTCCCAGGATGCTTGTTTCCGGTCCAGGGAAGACATGGCTTGGCAGTTCGGGCTGGACTGTTCCCATGAGGCGCAGGGTCAGACTGATTTGCATATGGCCATGTCTGAACTGGGGAGGAGGAGTGGGCGAAAGAATGATGATGGATTAAACCCTGATCAGTTACCTGGGGATGAGTGTTTGATTTGCTCAAACGCTCCGTCCATCATCCCCTTTGGTATCGCTTTGTTCGCCCTAAGTTGGCAGGGTATGCCCAGACGTGGGTTCCTTGCTCACTTTGCCACTGGATTCAAGATAGCCTCGCTGAAGAGGGTTATCAACCCGAAACCGGTCCCTGGATGCTTGTTTCCTTTCCAGGGAAGACATGGCTTGGCAGTTCGGGCTGGACTGTTCCCATGAGGCGCAGGGTCATACTGATTTGCATATGGCCATGTCTGAACGGGGGTGGTGGAGTGAGCTAAAGAATGATGATGGATTAAACCCAGATCAGTTGACTGGGGGAAAGTGTTTGATTTGCTCAAACGCTCCGTCCATCATCCCCTTTGGTATCGCTTTGTTCGCCCTAAGTTGGCAGGGTATGCCCCGACGTGGATCCCTTGCTCACTTTGCCACTAGATTCAAGATAGCCTGGCTGATGAGGGTTATGAACCCGAAACCGGTCCCAGGATGCTTGTTTCTGGCCCAGGGAAGACATGGCTTGGCAGTTCGGGCTGGACTGTTCCCATGAGGCACTAGGTCAGACTGATTTGCATATGGCCATGTCTGAACTGGGGTGGTGGAGTGAGCAAAAGAATGATGATGGATTAAACCCAGATCAGTTGACTGGGGGTGAGTGTTTGATTTGCTCAAACGCTCCGTCCATCATCCCGTTTGGTATCGCTTTGTTCGCCCTAAGTTGGCAGGGTATGCCCCGACGTGGGTCCCTTGCTCACTTTGCCACTGGATTTAAGATAGCCTGGCTGATGAGGGTTATGAACCCGAAACCGGTCCCAGGATGCTTGTTTCCGGTCCAGGGAAGACATGGCTTGGCAGTTGGGGCTGTACTGTTCCCTTGAGGCGCAGGGTCAGACTGATTTGCATATGGCCATGTCTGAACTGGGGTGGTGGAGTGAGCTAAAGAATGATGATGGATTAAACCCAGATCAGTTGACTGGGGTGAGTGTTTGATTTGCTCAAACGCTCCGTCCATCATCCCCTTTGGTATCGCTTTGTTCGCCCTAAGTTGGCAGGGTACTCCCCGACGTGGGTCCCTTGCTCACTTTGACACTGGATTCAAGATAGCCTGGCTGATGAGGGTTATGAATCCGAAACCGGTCCCAGGATGCTTTTTCCGGTCCAGGGAAGACATGGCATGGCAGTTCGGTCTGGACTGATCCCATGAGGCACAGGGTCAGACTGATTTGCATATGGCCATGTCTGAACTGGGGTGGTGGAGTGAGCTAAAGAATGATGATGGATTAAACCCAGATCAGTTGACTGGGGGTGAGTGTTTGATGTGCTCAACGCTCCGTCCATCATCCCCTTTGGTATCCCTTTGTTCGCCCTAAGTTGGCAGGGTATGCCCCGACGTGGATCCCTTGCTCACTTTGCCACTGGATTCAAGATAGCCTGGCTGATGAGGGTTATGAACCCGAAACCGGTCCCAGGAATCTTGTTTCTGGTCCAGGGAAGACATGGCTTGGCAGTTCGGGCAGGACTGTTCCCATGAGGCACAGGGTCAGACTGATTTGCATATGGCCATGTCTGAACTGGGGTGGTGGAGTGAGCTAAAGAATGAAGATGGATTAAACCCAGATCAGTTGACTGGGGGTGAGTGTTTGATGTGCTCAAACGCTCCGTCCATCATCCCCTTTGGTATCGCTTTGTTTGCCCTAAGTTGGCAGGGTATGCCCCGACGAGGATCCCTTGCTCACTTTGCCACTGGATCCAAGCTAGCCTGGTTGATGAGGATTATGAACCTGAAACCGGTCCCAGGATGCTTGTTTCCGGTCCAGGGAAGACATGGCTTGGCAGTTCGGGCTGGGCTGTTCCCATGAGGCACTGGGTCAGACTGATTTGCATATGGCCATGTCTGAACTGGGGTGGTGGAGTGAGCTAAAGAATGATGATGGATTAAACCCAGATCAGTTGACTGGGGGTGAGCGTTTGATTTGCTCAAACGCTCCGTCCATCATCCCCTTTGGTATCGCTTTGTTCGCCCTAAGTTGGCAGGGTACGCCCCGACGTGGGTCCCTTGCTCACTTTGCCACTGGATTCAAGATAGCCTGGCTGATGAGGGTTATGAACCCGAAACCGGTCCCAGGATGCTTGTTTCCGGTCCAGGGAAGACATGGCTTGGCAGTTCGGGCTGGACTGTTCCCATGAGGCGCAGGGTCAGACTAATTTGCATATGGCCATGTCTGAACTGGGGAGGAGGAGTGGGCGAAAGAATGATGATGGATTAAACCCTGATCAGTTACCTGGGGATGAGTGTTTGATTTGCTCAAACGCTCCGTCCATCATCCCCTTTGGTATCGCTTTGTTCGCCCTAAGTTGGCAGGGTATGCCCAGACGTGGGTTCCTTGCGCACTTTGCCACTGGATTCAAGATAGCCTCGCTGAAGAGGGTTATCAACCCGAAACCGATCCCTGGATGCTTGTTTCCTTTCCAGGGAAGACATGGCTTGGCAGTTCGGGCTGGACTGTTCCCATGAGGCGCAGGGTCATACTGATTTGCATATGGCCATGTCTGAACGGGGGTGGTGGAGTGAGCTAAAGAATGATGATGGATTAAACCCAGATCAGTTGACTGGGGGAAAGTGTTTGATTTGCTCAAACGCTCCGTCCATCATCCCCTTTGGTATCGCTTTGTTCGCCCTAAGTTGGCAGGGTATGCCCCGACGTGGATCCCTTGCTCACTTTGCCACTGGATTCAAGATAGCCTGGCTGATGAGGGTTATGAACCCGAAACCGGTCCCAGGATGCTTGTTTCTGGTCCAGGGAAGACATGGCTTGGCAGTTCGGGCTGGACTGTTCCCATGAGGCACTAGGTCAGACTGATTTGCATATGGCCATGTCTGAACTGGGGTGGTGGAGGGAGCTAAAGAATGATGATGGATTAAACCCAGATCAGTTGACTGGGGGTGAGTGTTTGATTTGCTCAAACGCTCCGTCCATCATCCCGTTTGGTATCGCTTTGTTCGCCCTAAGTTGGCAGGGTATGCCCCGACGTGGGTCCCTTGCTCACTTTGCCACTGGATTTAAGATAGCCTGGCTGATGAGGGTTATGAACCCGAAACCGGTCCCAGGATGCTTGTTTCCGGTCCAGGGAAGACATGGCTTGGCAGTTGGGGCTGTACTGTTCCCTTGAGGCGCAGGGTCAGACTGATTTGCATATGGCCATGTCTGAACTGGGGTGGTGGAGTGAGCTAAAGAATGATGATGGATTAAACCCAGATCAGTTGACTGGGGTGAGTGTTTGATTTGCTCAAACGCTCCGTCCATCATCCCCTTTGGTATCGCTTTGTTCGCCCTAAGTTGGCAGGGTACTCCCCGACGTGGGTCCCCTGCTCACTTTGACACTGGATTCAAGATAGCCTGGCTGATGAGGGTTATGAACCCGAAACCGGTCCCAGGAATCTTGTTTCTGGTCCAGGGAAGACATGGCTTGGCAGTTCGGGCAGGACTGTTCCCATGAGGCACAGGGTCAGACTGATTTGCATATGGCCATGTCTGAACTGGGGTGGTGGAGTGAGCTAAAGAATGAAGATGGATTAAACCCAGATCAGTTGACTGGGGGTGAGTGTTTGATGTGCTCAAACGCTCCGTCCATCATCCCCTTTGGTATCGCTTTGTTTGCCCTAAGTTGGCAGGGTATGCCCCGACGAGGATCCCTTGCTCACTTTGCCACTGGATCCAAGCTAGCCTGGTTGATGAGGGTTATGAACCTGAAACCGGTCCCAGGATGCTTGTTTCCGGTCCAAGGAAGACATGGCTTGGCAGTTCGGGCTGGGCTGTTCCCATGAGGCACTGGGTCAGACTGATTTGCATATGGCCATGTCTGAACTGGGGTGGTGGAGTGAGCTAAAGAATGATGATGGATTAAACCCAGATCAGTTGACTGGGGTGAGCGTTTGATTTGCTCAAACGCTCCGTCCATCATCCCCTTTGGTATCGCTTTGTTCGCCCTAAGTTGGCAGGGTACGCCCCGACGTGGGTCCCTTGCTCACTTTGCCACTGGATTCAAGATAGCCTGGCTGATGAGGGTTATGAACCCGAAACCGGTCCCAGGATGCTTGTTTCTGGTCCAGGGAAGACATGGCTTGGCAGTTCGGGCTGGACTGTTCCCATGAGGCGCAGGGTCAGACTGATTTGCATATGGCCATGTCTGAACTGGGGAGGAGGAGTGGGCGAAAGAATGATGATGGATTAAACCCTGATCAGGCCCCGACGTGGATCCCTTGCTCACTTTGCCACTGGATTCAAGATAGCCTGGCTGATGAGGGTTATGAACCCGAAACCGGTCCCAGGAATCTTGTTTCTGGTCCAGGGAAGACATGGCTTGGCAGTTCGGGCAGGACTGTTCCCATGAGGCACAGGGTCAGACTGATTTGCATATGGCCATGTCTGAACTGGGGTGGTGGAGTGAGCTAAAGAATGAAGATGGATTAAACCCAGATCAGTTGACTGGGGGTGAGTGTTTGATGTGCTCAAACGCTCCGTCCATCATCCCCTTTGGTATCGCTTTGTTTGCCCTAAGTTGGCAGGGTATGCCCCGACGAGGATCCCTTGCTCACTTTGCCACTGGATCCAAGCTAGCCTGGTTGATGAGGGTTATGAACCTGAAACCGGTCCCAGGATGCTTGTTTCCGGTCCAGGGAAGACATGGCTTGGCAGTTCGGGCTGGGCTGTTCCCATGAGGCACTGGGTCAGACTGATTTGCATATGGCCATGTCTGAACGGGGGTGGTGGAGTGAGCTAAAGAATGATGATGGATTAAACCCAGATCAGTTGACTGGGGGTGAGCGTTTGATTTGCTCAAACGCTCCGTCCATCATCCCCTTTGGTATCACTTTGTTCGCCCTAAGTTGGCAGGGTACGCCCCGACGTGGGTCCCTTGCTCACTTTGCCACTGGATTCAAGATAGCCTGGCTGATGAGGGTTATGAACCCGAAACCGGTCCCAGGATGCTTGTTTCCGGTCCAGGGAAGACATGGCTTGGCAGTTCGGGCTGGACTGTTCCCATGAGGCGCAGGGTCAGACTAATTTGCATATGGCCATGTCTGAACTGGGGAGAAGGAGTGGGCGAAAGAATGATGATGGATTAAACCCTGATCAGTTACCTGGGGATGAGTGTTTGATTTGCTCAAACGCTCCGTCCATCATCCCCTTTGGTATCGCTTTGTTCGCCCTAAGTTGGCAGGGTATGCCCAGACGTGGGTTCCTTGCTCACTTTGCCACTGGATTCAAGATAGCCTCGCTGAAGAGGGTTATGAACCCGAAACCGGTCCCAGGATGCTTGTTTCTGGTCCAGGGAAGACATGGCTTGGCAGTTCGGGCTGGACTGTTCCCATGAGGCACTGGGTCAGACTGATTTGCATATGGCCATGTCTGAACTGGGGTGGTGGAGTGAGCTAAATAATGATGATGGATGAAACCCAGATCAGTTGACTGGGGGTGAGCGTTTGATTTGCTCAAACGCTCCGTCCATCATCCCCTTTGGTATCGCTTTGTTCGCCCTAAGTTGGCAGGGTACGCCCTGACGTGGGTCCCTTGCTCACTTTGCCACTGGATTCAAGATAGCCTGGCTGATGAGGGTTATGAACCCGAAACCGGTCCCAGGATGCTTGTTTCCGGTCCAGGGAAGACATGGCTTGGCAGTTCGGGCTGGACTGTTCTCATGAGGCGCAGGGTCAGACTGATTTGCATATGGCCATGTCTGAACTGGGGAGGAGGAGTGGGCGAAAGAATGATGATGGATTAAACCCTGATCAGGCCCCGACGTGGATCCCTTGCTCACTTTGCCACTGGATTCAAGATAGCCTGGCTGATGAGGGTTATGAACCCGAAACCGGTCCCAGGAATCTTGTTTCTGGTCCAGGGAAGACATGGCTTGGCAGTTTGGGCAGGACTGTTCCCATGAGGCACAGGGTCAGACTGATTTGCTTATGGCCATGTCTGAACTGGGGTGGTGGAGTGAGCTAAAGAATGAAGATGGATTAAACCCAGATCAGTTGACTGGGGGTGAGTGTTTGATGTGCTCAAACGCTCCGTCCATCATCCCCTTTGGTATCGCTTTGTTTGCCCTAAGTTGGCAGGGTATGCCCCGACGAGGATCCCTTGCTCACTTTGCCACTGGATCCAAGCTAGCCTGGTTGATGAGGGTTATGAACCTGAAACCGGTCCCAGGATGCTTGTTTTCGGTCCAGGGAAGACATGGCTTGGCAGTTCGGGCTGGGCTGTTCCCATGAGGCACTGGGTCAGACTGATTTGCATATGGCCATGTCTGAACTGGGGTGGTGGAGTGAGCTAAAGAATGATGATGGATTAAACCCAGATCAGTTGACTGGGGGTGAGCGTTTGATTTGCTCAAACGCTCCGTCCATCATCCCCTTTGGTATCGCTTTGTTCGCCCTAAGTTGGCAGGGTACGCCCCGACGTGGGTCCCTTGCTCACTTTGCCACTGGATTCAAGATAGCCTGGCTGATGAGGGTTATGAACCCGAAACCGGTCCCAGGATGCTTGTTTCCGGTCCAGGGAAGACATGGCTTGGCAGTTCGGGCTGGACTGTTCCCATGAGGCGCAGGGTCAGACTAATTTGCATATGACCATGTCTGAACTGGGGAGGAGGAGTGGGCGAAAGAATGATGATGGATTAAACCCTGATCAGTTACCTGGGGATGAGTGTTTGATTTGCTCAAACGCTCCGTCCATCATCCCCTTTGGTATCGCTTTGTTCGCCCTAAGTTGGCATGGTATGCCCAGACGTGGGTTCCTTGCTCACTTTGCCACTGGATTCAAGATAGCCTCGCTGAAGAGGGTTATCAACCCGAAACCGGTCCCTGGATGCTTGTTTCCTTTCCAGGGAAGACATGGCTTGGCAGTTCGGGCTGGACTGTTCCCATGAGGCGCAGGGTCATACTGATTTGCATATGGCCATGTCTGAACGGGGGTGGTGGAGTGAGCTAAAGAATGATGATGGATTAAACCCAGATCAGTTGACTGGGGGTGAGTGTTTGATTTGCTCAAACGCTCCGTCCATCATCCCCTTTGGTATCGCTTTGTTCGCCCTAAGTTGGCAGGGTATGCCCCGACGTGGATCCCTTGCTCACTTTGCCACTGGATTCAAGATAGCCTGGCTGATGAGGGTTATGAACCCGAAACCGGTCCCAGGATGCTTGTTTCTGGTCCAGGGAAGACATGGCTTGGCAGTTCGGGCTGGACTGTTCCCATGAGGCACTCGGTCAGACTGATTTGCATATGGCCATGTCTGAACTGGGGTGGTGGAGTGAACTAAAGAATGATGATGGATTAAACCCAGATCAGTTGACTGGGGTGAGTGTTTGATTTGCTCAAACGCTCCGTCCATCATCCCCTTTGGTATCGCTTTGTTCGCCCTAAGTTGGCAGGGTGTGCCCCGACGTGGGTCCCTTGCTCACTTTGCCACTGGATTTAAGATAGCCTGGCTGATGAGGGTTATGAACCCGAAACCGGTCCCTGGATGCTTGTTTCCGGTCCAGGGAAGACATGGCTTGGCAGTTGGGGCTGTACTGTCCCCATGAGGCGAAGGGTCATACTGATTTGCATATGGCCATGTCTGAACGGGGGTGGTGGAGTGAGCTAAAGAATGATGATGGATTAAACCCAGATCAGTTGACTGGGGGTGAGTGTTTGATTTGCTCAAACGCTCCGTCCATCATCCCCTTTGGTATCGCTTTGTTCGCCCTAAGTTGGCAGGGTATGCCCCGACGTGGATCCCTTGCTCACTTTGCCACTGGATTCAAGATAGCCTGGCTGATGAGGGTTATGAACCCGAAACCGGTCCCAGGATGCTTGTTTCTGGTCCAGGGAAGACATGGCTTGGCAGTTCGGGCTGGACTGTTCCCATGAGGCACTGGGTCAGACTGATTTGCATATGGCCATGTCTGAACTGGGGTGGTGGAGTGAGCTAAATAATGATGATGGATGAAACCCAGATCAGTTGACTGGGGGTGAGCGTTTGATTTGCTCAAACGCTCCGTCCATCATCCCCTTTGGTATCGCTTTGTTCGCCCTAAGTTGGCAGGGTACGCCCCGACGTGGGTCCCTTGCTCACTTTGCCACTGGATTCAAGATAGCCTGGCTGATGAGGGTTATGAACCCGAAACCGGTCCCAGGATGCTTGTTTCCGGTCCAGGGAAGACATGGCTTGGCAGTTCGGGCTGGACTGTTCCCATGAGGCGCAGGGTCAGACTGATTTGCATATGGCCATGTCTGAACTGGGGAGGAGGAGTGGGCGAAAGAATGATGATGGATTAAACCCTGATCAGGCCCTGACGTGGATCCCTTGCTCACTTTGCCACTGGATTCAAGATAGCCTGGCTGATGAGGGTTATGAACCCGAAACCGGTCCCAGGAATCTTGTTTCTGGTCCAGGGAAGACATGGCTTGGCAGTTCGGGCAGGACTGTTCCCATGAGGCACAGGGTCAGACTGATTTGCATATGGCCATGTCTAAACTGGGGTGGTGGAGTGAGCTAAAGAATGAAGATGGATTAAACCCAGATCAGTTGACTGGGGGTGAGTGTTTGATGTGCTCAAACGCTCCGTCCATCAGCCCCTTTGGTATCGCTTTGTTTGCCCTAAGTTGGCAGGGTATGCCCCGACGAGGATCCCTTGCTCACTTTGCCACTGGATCCAAGCTAGCCTGGTTGATGAGGGTTATGAACCTGAAACCGGTCCCAGGATGCTTGTTTCCGGTCCAGGGAAGACATGGCTTGGCAGTTCGGGCTGGGCTGTTCCCATGAGGCACTGGGTCAGACTGATTTGCATATGGCCATGTCTGAACTGGGGTGGTGGAGTGAGCTAAAGAATGATGATGGATTAAACCCAGATCAGTTGACTGGGGGTGAGTGTTTGATTTGCTCAAACGCTCCGTCCATCATCCCCTTTGGTATCGCTTTGTTCGCCCTAAGTTGGCAGGGTACGCCCCGACGTGGGTCCCTTGCTCACTTTGCCACTGAATTCAAGATAGCCTGGCTGATGAGGGTTATGAACCCGAAACCGGTCCCAGGATGCTTGTTTCCGGTCCAGGGAAGACATGGCTTGGCAGTTCGGGCTGGACTGTTCCCATGAGGCGCAGGGTCAGACTGATTTGCATATGGCCATGTCTGAACTGGGGAGGAGGAGTGGGCGAAAGAATGATGATGGATTAAACCCTGATCAGTTACCTGGGGATGAGTGTTTGATTTGCTCAAACGCTCCGTCCATCATCCCCTTTGGTATCGCTTTGTTCGCCCTAAGTTGGCAGGGTATGCCCAGACGTGGGTTCCTTGCTCACTTTGCCACTGGATTCAAGATAGCCTCGCTGAAGAGGGTTATCAACCCGAAACCGGTCCCTGGATGCTTGTTTCCTTTCCAGGGAAGACATGGCTTGGCAGTTCGGGCTGGACTGTTCCCATGAGGCGCAGGGTCATACTGATTTGCATATGGCCATGTCTGAACGGGGGTGGTGGAGTGAGCTAAAGAATGATGATGGATTAAACCCAGATCAGTTGACTGGGGGAAAGTGTTTGATTTGCTCAAACGCTCCGTCCATCATCCCCTTTGGTATCACTTTGTTCGCCCTAAGTTGGCAGGGTATGCCCCGACGTGGATCCCTTGCTCACTTTGCCACTGGATTCAAGATAGCCTGGCTGATGAGGGTTATGAACCCGAAACCGGTCCCAGGATGCTTGTTTCTGGTCCAGGGAAGACATGGCTTGGCAGTTCGGGCTGGACTGTTCCCATGAGGCACTAGGTCAGACTGATTTGCATATGGCCATGTCTGAACTGGGGTGGTGGAGTGAGCTAAAGAATGATGATGGATTAAACCCAGATCAGTTGACTGGGGGTGAGTGTTTGATTTGCTCAAACGCTCCGTCCATCATCCCGTTTGGTATCGCTTTGTTCGCCCTAAGTTGGCAGGGTATGCCCCGACGTGGGTCCCTTGCTCACTTTGCCACTGGATTTAAGATAGCCTGGCTGATGAAGGTTATGAACCCGAAACCGGTCCCAGGATGCTTATTTCCGGTCCAGGGAAGACATGGCTTGGCAGTTGGGGCTGTACTGTTCCCTTGAGGCGCAGGGTCAGACTGATTTGCATATGGCCATGTCTGAACTGGGGTGGTGGAGTGAGCTAAAGAATGATGATGGATTAAACCCAGATCAGTTGACTGGGGTGAGTGTTTGATTTGCTCAAACGCTCCGTCCATCATCCCCTTTGGTATCGCTTTGTTCGCCCTAAGTTGGCAGGGTACTCCCCGACGTGGGTCCCTTGCTCACTTTGACACTGGATTCAAGATAGCCTGGCTGGTGAGGGTTATGAATCCGAAACCGGTCCCAGGATGCTTTTTCCGGTCCAGGGAAGACATGGCATGGCAGTTCGGTCTGGACTGATCCCATGAGGCACAGGGTCAGACTGATTTGCATATGGCCATGTCTGAACTGGGGTGGTGGAGTGAGCTAAAGAATGATGATGGATTAAACCCAGATCAGTTGACTAGGGGTGAGTGTTTGATGTGCTCAACGCTCCGTCCATCATCCCCTTTGGTATCCCTTTGTTCGCCCTAAGTTGGCAGGGTATGCCCTGACGTGGATCCCTTGCTCACTTTGCCACTGGATTCAAGATAGCCTGGCTGATGAGGGTTATGAACCCGAAACCGGTCCCAGGAATCTTGTTTCTGGTCCAGGGAAGACATGGCTTGGCAGTTCGGGCAGGACTGTTCCCATGAGGCACAGGGTCAGACTGATTTGCATATGGCCATGTCTGAACTGGGGTGGTGGAGTGAGCTAAAGAATGAAGATGGATTAAACCCAGATCAGTTGACTGGGGGTGAGTGTTTGATGTGCTCAAACTCTCCGTCCATCATCCCCTTTGGTATCGCTTTGTTTGCCCTAAGTTGGCAGGGTATGCCCCGACGAGGATCCCTTGCTCACTTTGCCACTGGATCCAAGCTAGCCTGGTTGATGAGGATTATGAACCTGAAACCGGTCCCAGGATGCTTGTTTCCGGTCCAGGGAAGACATGGCTTGGCAGTTCGGGCTGGGCTGTTCCCATGAGGCACTGGGTCAGACTGATTTGCATATGGCCATGTCTGAACTGGGGTGGTGGAGTGAGCTAAAGAATGATGATGGATTAAACCCAGATCAGTTGACTGGGGGTGAGCGTTTGATTTGCTCAAACGCTCCGTCCATCATCCCCTTTGGTATCGCTTTGTTCGCCCTAAGTTGGCAGGGTACGCCCCGACGTGGGTCCCTTGCTCACTTTGCCACTGGATTCAAGATAGCCTGGCTGATGAGGGTTATGAACCCGAAACCGGTCCCAGGATGCTTGTTTCCGGTCCAGGGAAGACATGGCTTGGCAGTTCGGGCTGGACTGTTCCCATGAGGCGCAGGGTCAGACTAATTTGCATATGGCCATGTCTGAACTGGGGAGGAGGAGTGGGCGAAAGAATGATGATGGATTAAACCCTGATCAGTTACCTGGGGATGAGTGTTTGATTTGCTCAAACGCTCCGTCCATCATCCCCTTTGGTATCGCTTTGTTCGCCCTAAGTTGGCAGGGTATGCCCAGACGTGGGTTCCTTGCTCACTTTGCCACTGGATTCAAGATAGCCTCGCTGAAGAGGGTTATGAACCCGAAACCGGTCCCAGGATGCTTGTTTCTGGTCCAGGGAAGACATGGCTTGGCAGTTCGGGCTGGGCTGTTCCCATGAGGCACTGGGTCAGACTGATTTGCATATGGCCATGTCTGAACTGGGGTGGTGGAGTGAGCTAAAGAATGATGATGGATTAAACCCAGATCAGTTGACTGGGGGTGAGTGTTTGATTTGCTCAAACGCTCCGTCCATCATCCCCTTTGGTATCGCTTTGTTCGCCCTAAGTTGGCAGGGTACGCCCCGACGTGGGTCCCTTGCTCACTTTGCCACTGAATTCAAGATAGCCTGGCTGATGAGGGTTATGAACCCGAAACCGGTCCCAGGATGCTTGTTTCCGGTCCAGGGAAGACATGGCTTGGCAGTTCGGGCTGGACTGTTCCCATGAGGCGCAGGGTCAGACTGATTTGCATATGGCCATGTCTGAACTGGGGAGGAGGAGTGGGCGAAAGAATGATGATGGATTAAACCCTGATCAGTTACCTGGGGATGAGTGTTTGATTTGCTCAAACGCTCCGTCCATCATCCCCTTTGGTATCGCTTTGTTCGCCCTAAGTTGGCAGGGTATGCCCAGACGTGGGTTCCTTGCTCACTTTGCCACTGGATTCAAGATAGCCTCGCTGAAGAGGGTTATCAACCCGAAACCGGTCCCTGGATGCTTGTTTCCTTTCCAGGGAAGACATGGCTTGGCAGTTCGGGCTGGACTGTTCCCATGAGGCGCAGGGTCATACTGATTTGCATATGGCCATGTCTGAACGGGGGTGGTGGAGTGAGCTAAAGAATGATGATGGATTAAACCCAGATCAGTTGACTGGGGGAAAGGGTTTGATTTGCTCAAACGCTCCGTCCATCATCCCCTTTGGTATCACTTTGTTCGCCCTAAGTTGGCAGGGTATGCCCCGACGTGGATCCCTTGCTCACTTTGCCACTGGATTCAAGATAGCCTGGCTGATGAGGGTTATGAACCCGAAACCGGTCCCAGGATGCTTGTTTCTGGTCCAGGGAAGACATGGCTTGGCAGTTCGGGCTGGACTGTTCCCATGAGGCACTAGGTCAGACTGATTTGCATATGGCCATGTCTGAACTGGGGTGGTGGAGTGAGCTAAAGAATGATGATGGATTAAACCCAGATCAGTTGACTGGGGGTGAGTGTTTGATTTGCTCAAACGCTCCGTCCATCATCCCGTTTGGTATCGCTTTGTTCGCCCTAAGTTGGCAGGGTATGCCCCGACGTGGGTCCCTTGCTCACTTTGCCACTGGATTTAAGATAGCCTGGCTGATGAAGGTTATGAACCCGAAACCGGTCCCAGGATGCTTATTTCCGGTCCAGGGAAGACATGGCTTGGCAGTTGGGGCTGTACTGTTCCCTTGAGGCGCAGGGTCAGACTGATTTGCATATGGCCATGTCTGAACTGGGGTGGTGGAGTGAGCTAAAGAATGATGATGGATTAAACCCAGATCAGTTGACTGGGGTGAGTGTTTGATTTGCTCAAACGCTCCGTCCATCATCCCCTTTGGTATCGCTTTGTTCGCCCTAAGTTGGCAGGGTACTCCCCGACGTGGGTCCCTTGCTCACTTTGACACTGGATTCAAGATAGCCTGGCTGGTGAGGGTTATGAATCCGAAACCGGTCCCAGGATGCTTTTTCCGGTCCAGGGAAGACATGGCATGGCAGTTCGGTCTGGACTGATCCCATGAGGCACAGGGTCAGACTGATTTGCATATGGCCATGTCTGAACTGGGGTGGTGGAGTGAGCTAAAGAATGATGATGGATTAAACCCAGATCAGTTGACTAGGGGTGAGTGTTTGATGTGCTCAACGCTCCGTCCATCATCCCCTTTGGTATCCCTTTGTTCGCCCTAAGTTGGCAGGGTATGCCCTGACGTGGATCCCTTGCTCACTTTGCCACTGGATTCAAGATAGCCTGGCTGATGAGGGTTATGAACCCGAAACCGGTCCCAGGAATCTTGTTTCTGGTCCAGGGAAGACATGGCTTGGCAGTTCGGGCAGGACTGTTCCCATGAGGCACAGGGTCAGACTGATTTGCATATGGCCATGTCTGAACTGGGGTGGTGGAGTGAGCTAAAGAATGAAGATGGATTAAACCCAGATCAGTTGACTGGGGGTGAGTGTTTGATGTGCTCAAACTCTCCGTCCATCATCCCCTTTGGTATCGCTTTGTTTGCCCTAAGTTGGCAGGGTATGCCCCGACGAGGATCCCTTGCTCACTTTGCCACTGGATCCAAGCTAGCCTGGTTGATGAGGATTATGAACCTGAAACCGGTCCCAGGATGCTTGTTTCCGGTCCAGGGAAGACATGGCTTGGCAGTTCGGGCTGGGCTGTTCCCATGAGGCACTGGGTCAGACTGATTTGCATATGGCCATGTCTGAACTGGGGTGGTGGAGTGAGCTAAAGAATGATGATGGATTAAACCCAGATCAGTTGACTGGGGGTGAGCGTTTGATTTGCTCAAACGCTCCGTCCATCATCCCCTTTGGTATCGCTTTGTTCGCCCTAAGTTGGCAGGGTACGCCCCGACGTGGGTCCCTTGCTCACTTTGCCACTGGATTCAAGATAGCCTGGCTGATGAGGGTTATGAACCCGAAACCGGTCCCAGGATGCTTGTTTCCGGTCCAGGGAAGACATGGCTTGGCAGTTCGGGCTGGACTGTTCCCATGAGGCGCAGGGTCAGACTAATTTGCATATGGCCATGTCTGAACTGGGGAGGAGGAGTGGGCGAAAGAATGATGATGGATTAAACCCTGATCAGTTACCTGGGGATGAGTGTTTGATTTGCTCAAACGCTCCGTCCATCATCCCCTTTGGTATCGCTTTGTTCGCCCTAAGTTGGCAGGGTATGCCCAGACGTGGGTTCCTTGCTCACTTTGCCACTGGATTCAAGATAGCCTCGCTGAAGAGGGTTATGAACCCGAAACCGGTCCCAGGATGCTTGTTTCTGGTCCAGGGAAGACATGGCTTGGCAGTTCGGGCTGGACTGTTCCCATGAGGCACTGGGTCAGACTGATTTGCATATGGCCATGTCTGAACTGGGGTGGTGGAGTGAGCTAAATAATGATGATGGATTAAACCCAGATCAGTTGACTGGGGGGTGAGCGTTTGATTTGCTCAAACGCTCCGTCCATCATCCCCTTTGGTACCGCTTTGTTCGCCCTAAGTTGGCAGGGTACGCCGCGACGTGGGTCCCTTGCTCACTTTGCCACTGGATTCAAGAAAGCCTGGCTGATGAGGGTTATGAACCCGAAACCGGTCCCAGGATGCTTGTTTCCTGTCCAGGGAAGACATGGCTTGGCAGTTCGGGCTGGACTGTTCCCATGAGGCGCAGGGTCAGACTGATTTGCATATGGCCATGTCTGAACTGGGGAGGAGGAGTGGGCGAAAGAATGATGATGGATTAAACCCTGATCAGTTACCTGGGGATGAGTGTTTGATTTGCTCAAACGCTCCGTCCATCATCCCCTTTGGTATCGCTTTGTTCGCCCTAAGTTGGCAGGGTATGCCCAGACGTGGGTTCCTTGCTCACTTTGCCACTGGATTCAAGATAGCCTCGCTGAAGAGGGTTATCAACCCGAAACCGGTCCCTGGATGCTTGTTTCCTTTCCAGGGAAGACATGGCTTGGCAGTTCGGGCTGGACTGTTCCCATGAGGCGCAGGGTCATACTGATTTGCATATGGCCATGTCTGAACGGGGGTGGTGGAGTGAGCTAAAGAATGATGATGGATTAAACCCAGATCAGTTGACTGGGGGAAAGTGTTTGATTTGCTCAAACGCTCCGTCCATCATCCCCTTTGGTATCGCTTTGTTCGCCCTAAGTTGGCAGGGTATGCCCCGACGTGGATCCCTTGCTCACTTTGCCACTGGATTCAAGATAGCCTGGCTGATGAGGGTTATGAACCCGAAACCGGTCCCAGGATGCTTGTTTCTGGTCCAGGGAAGACATGGCTTGGCAGTTCGGGCTGGACTGTTCCCATGAGGCACTAGGTCAGACTGATTTGCATATGGCCATGTCTGAACTGGGGTGGTGGAGTGAGCTAAAGAATGATGATGGATTAAACCCAGATCAGTTGACTGGGGGTGAGTGTTTGATTTGCTCAAACGCTCCGTCCATCATCCCGTTTGGTATCGCTTTGTTCGCCCTAAGTTGGCAGGGTATGCCCCGACGTGGGTCCCTTGCTCACTTTGCCACTGGATTTAAGATAGCCTGGCTGATGAGGGTTATGAACCCGAAACCGGTCCCAGGATGCTTGTTTCCGGTCCAGGGAAGACATGGCTTGGCAGTTGGGGCTGTACTGTTCCCTTGAGGCGCAGGGTCAGACTGATTTGCATATGGCCATGTCTGAACTGGGGTGGTGGAGTGAGCTAAAGAATGATGATGGATTAAACCCAGATCAGTTGACTGGGGTGAGTGTTTGATTTGCTCAAACGCTCCATCCATCATCCCCTTTGGTATCGCTTTGTTCGCCCTAAGTTGGCAGGGTACTCCCCGACGTGGGTCCCTTGCTCACTTTGACACTGGATTCAAGATAGCCTGGCTGATGAGGGTTTTGAACCCGAAACCGGTCCCAGGATGCTTGTTTCTGGTCCAGGGAAGACATGGCTTGGCAGTTCGGGCTGGACTGTTCCCATGAGGCACTGGGTCAGACTGATTTGCATATGGCCATGTCTGAACTGGGGTGGTGGAGTGAGCTAAAGAATGATGATGGATTAAACCCAGATCAGTTGACTGGGGGTGAGTGTTTGATTTGCTCAAACGCTCCGTCCATCATCCCCTTTGGTATCGCTTTGTTTGCCCTAAGTTGGCAGGGTATGCCCCGACGAGGATCCCTTGCTCACTTTGCCACTGGATCCAAGCTAGCCTGGTTGATGAGGATTATGAACCTGAAACCGGTCCCAGGATGCTTGTTTCCGGTCCAGGGAAGACATGGCTTGGCAGTTCGGGCTGGGCTGTTCCCATGAGGCACTGGGTCAGACTGATTTGCATATGGCCATGTCTGAACTGGGGTGGTGGAGTGAGCTAAAGAATGATGATGGATTAAACCCAGATCAGTTGACTGGGGGTGAGCGTTTGATTTGCTCAAACGCTCCGTCCATCATCCCCTTTGGTATCGCTTTGTTCGCCCTAAGTTGGCAGGGTACGCCCCGACGTGGGTCCCTTGCTCACTTTGCCACTGGATTCAAGATAGCCTGGCTGATGAGGGTTATGAACCCGAAACCGGTCCCAGGATGCTTGTTTCCGGTCCAGGGAAGACATGGCTTGGCAGTTCGGGCTGGACTGTTCCCATGAGGCGCAGGGTCAGACTAATTTGCATATGGCCATGTCTGAACTGGGGAGGAGGAGTGGGCGAAAGAATGATGATGGATTAAACCCTGATCAGTTACCTGGGGATGAGTGTTTGATTTGCTCAAACGCTCCGTCCATCATCCCCTTTGGTATCGCTTTGTTCGCCCTAAGTTGGCAGGGTATGCCCAGACGTGGGTTCCTTGCTCACTTTGCCACTGGATTCAAGATAGCCTCGCTGAAGAGGGTTATGAACCCGAAACCGGTCCCAGGATGCTTGTTTCTGGTCCAGGGAAGACATGGCTTGGCAGTTCGGGCTGGACTGTTCCCATGAGGCACTGGGTCAGACTGATTTGCATATGGCCATGTCTGAACTGGGGTGGTGGAGTGAGCTAAATAATGATGATGGATTAAACCCAGATCAGTTGACTGGGGGGTGAGCGTTTGATTTGCTCAAACGCTCCGTCCATCATCCCCTTTGGTACCGCTTTGTTCGCCCTAAGTTGGCAGGGTACGCCGCGACGTGGGTCCCTTGCTCACTTTGCCACTGGATTCAAGATAGCCTGGCTGATGAGGGTTATGAACCCGAAACCGGTCCCAGGATGCTTGTTTCCTGTCCAGGGAAGACATGGCTTGGCAGTTCGGGCTGGACTGTTCCCATGAGGCGCAGGGTCAGACTGATTTGCATATGGCCATGTCTGAACTGGGGAGGAGGAGTGGGCGAAAGAATGATGATGGATTAAACCCTGATCAGTTACCTGGGGATGAGTGTTTGATTTGCTCAAACGCTCCGTCCATCATCCCCTTTGGTATCGCTTTGTTCGCCCTAAGTTGGCAGGGTATGCCCAGACGTGGGTTCCTTGCTCACTTTGCCACTGGATTCAAGATAGCCTCGCTGAAGAGGGTTATCAACCCGAAACCGGTCCCTGGATGCTTGTTTCCTTTCCAGGGAAGACATGGCTTGGCAGTTCGGGCTGGACTGTTCCCATGAGGCGCAGGGTCATACTGATTTGCATATGGCCATGTCTGAACGGGGGTGGTGGAGTGAGCTAAAGAATGATGATGGATTAAACCCAGATCAGTTGACTGGGGGAAAGTGTTTGATTTGCTCAAACGCTCCGTCCATCATCCCCTTTGGTATCGCTTTGTTCGCCCTAAGTTGGCAGGGTATGCCCCGACGTGGATCCCTTGCTCACTTTGCCACTGGATTCAAGATAGCCTGGCTGATGAGGGTTATGAACCCGAAACCGGTCCCAGGATGCTTGTTTCTGGTCCAGGGAAGACATGGCTTGGCAGTTCGGGCTGGACTGTTCCCATGAGGCACTAGGTCAGACTGATTTGCATATGGCCATGTCTGAACTGGGGTGGTGGAGTGAGCTAAAGAATGATGATGGATTAAACCCAGATCAGTTGACTGGGGGTGAGTGTTTGATTTGCTCAAACGCTCCGTCCATCATCCCGTTTGGTATCGCTTTGTTCGCCCTAAGTTGGCAGGGTATGCCCCGACGTGGGTCCCTTGCTCACTTTGCCACTGGATTTAAGATAGCCTGGCTGATGAGGGTTATGAACCCGAAACCGGTCCCAGGATGCTTGTTTCCGGTCCAGGGAAGACATGGCTTGGCAGTTGGGGCTGTACTGTTCCCTTGAGGCGCAGGGTCAGACTGATTTGCATATGGCCATGTCTGAACTGGGGTGGTGGAGTGAGCTAAAGAATGATGATGGATTAAACCCAGATCAGTTGACTGGGGTGAGTGTTTGATTTGCTCAAACGCTCCATCCATCATCCCCTTTGGTATCGCTTTGTTCGCCCTAAGTTGGCAGGGTACTCCCCGACGTGGGTCCCTTGCTCACTTTGACACTGGATTCAAGATAGCCTGGCTGATGAGGGTTTTGAACCCGAAACCGGTCCCAGGATGCTTGTTTCTGGTCCAGGGAAGACATGGCTTGGCAGTTCGGGCTGGACTGTTCCCATGAGGCACTGGGTCAGACTGATTTGCATATGGCCATGTCTGAACTGGGGTGGTGGAGTGAGCTAAAGAATGATGATGGATTAAACCCAGATCAGTTGACTGGGGGTGAGTGTTTGATTTGCTCAAACGCTCCGTCCATCATCCCCTTTGGTATCGCTTTGTTCGCCCTAAGTTGGCAGGGTGTGCCCCGACGTGGGTCCCTTGCTCACTTTGCCACTGGATTTAAGATAGCCTGGCTGATGAGGGTTATGAACCCGAAACCGGTCCCTGGATGCTTGTTTCCGGTCCAGGGAAGACATGGCTTGGCAGTTGGGGCTGTACTGTTCCCTTGAGGCGCAGGGTCAGACTGATTTGCATATGGCCATGTCTGAACTGGGGAGGTGGAGTGAGTTAAAGAATGATGATGGATTAAACCCAGATCAGTTGACTGGGGGTGAGTGTTTGATTTGCTCAAACGCTCCGTCCATCATCCCCTTTGGTATCGTATTGTTCAATTAGACAGTGCCAGAAGGGTTGGTGTGACAGGTCAGTGTGTGGGCTGAGTTTGTTGAATTTTTCTTGGCCTTTTTCATTGACTGATGGGCCGTTTTTTCATGATATTACCACAAACATTGCCTGCAGCAAGCACAAATGCATGCAGCTTCCCACACCTTGCAAAACGTGTATGCAGCACGTCTTTACAAGTTCTAGACGGATCCGATTAGCACATTTTTAACACCTTTTTACCTATCCGATTCATAATAGGGGCCACTTTTATTTTTTTCCCGGACCGATTTTCTGTCCCAAGGCGACCTTGATCGCATTTTTTGAGGGAAAATTACTTGAAATACCACAATATTTTGTGAAAATAGGTGACAGTATATTGTGTGAATGCAAGGACAAACCTTCCATCAAAAAGATACCTGCAGGATATTGATTGGAGGAGAACTGTCTCTCAGCCCCAGTTTTACAGTAGCCCGAAGACATTTTGGGGCATATTTAGAAGCCCCTATTGCCACAGGAACATCACTTTTTGTGACGTTTCTGTTGCGATATGTGCTTTGCCTTCTTTACAAGGCAGCGTTAAGCCACTTAACATGGCTTAACGTTGCCTTGTAGATAAGGCACCCTTTCAAGCTATACTTAGCGTGAAAGGGGTGGGCAATGGGTGTTAGGGTGGGCGTTCCACTGCTACACCCATTGACTTTCATGCTGCCTCATATTTACAAAGGCAGCGTAAATACGGGGCAGCGTCAAAATTAGGACTGAGGAAAACCTGGTCTTAAACAGGTGCAACGAGGAGAAATTTTAATTTCGCCTCATTTTTGCTGTTTCCATGTGTGCTGCGTTGTGCAGCACGCATAGAACAAGCAAAAGGTCTTTGATTGTTTATGTGCAGGAAGGTGTCCCTTCCTGAACATAAACAATCAATAACATAAAATGATGTTTTACAACTTCTATGTGTGCTGAATTAAGTTTCAAAATGCCATTTAAAGATTTTTTATGGGGTCTTGGCCAAGATGGCAGGAGAGTAGCACAGTTTCCTTGGGGCTCCGCTCGTCAAGGCCGACAAAAGGCGTCAATAAGCAGCCTCGAGAGTCGAGACCCGAGAAGTAGCTGGAAAAGAGGTCTCAGGGTGTCCGTACTGTTGGAGGTAATTGTAGACCCGGGGGCGACCCTTAATTCCCGTGGTATCCTGTTGCAGCGCACCCAGGGCTGTGAGTAGCAGCGGAGACTGGGACGGCGCGGAGGCCGCCATGAGGAGCCCGCTGTTGGAGGAGGGGCGCAGTGACAGTGACACGCGCTGCCTTGGGTGTCAGCGGAGCCCAGACGATACTAGGAGGTGATGCGATGAGGGGGAGAGGTGCCTGACCTGGCTGGTGTGCGGCCCGCGTAGAGTTGGGAGGAGGCCCTCCCGGACCTGGGACCATGAGGCAGCGGCTGCGGCCTAGAAGAAGTGTTTTGCAACGGTAGCGCGGCCCCCTGGGAGCTGCTCAGGAAGGGGCAATCAGCGATCCCAACCCGGGACACTACCGGAGAATTTGGGGGCCCCATCGCCGGCTGCTCCTAACTAGGCCAGCGGCAGCATCGAGGCTGATGTCTGGCGCGTGGGACGAGTTTGCGGCGAAGTGGAAGCAGCCCCGAGGGGCCACACGCCGAGGGTAGACGCCCAATCAGCACTGGGAGACAGGGAATACAGACTCAGAGTGGTGCCTGGGCAGCAGCGGTGCAGCAGTGAGTGGCGCGAAGAAGGGATCCTGCGAGCCTGGAACCGGCCCTGAACACGATCAGAGGCCAAGGGCCTGGGGGGATATGTGGAAGTGGATCCCTAGCCTATGCTCTACTGGTCCCTTGCCGGGTGGGACACACATCCCTCATTGGCCCCGAAAGTGGATTTGGCCTGAAGACCCAGCTTCACCCTCCGCCACCCCAGGAGGCACGATTGGTCTCTGATCCTCCCAGACGACAGGCAGGCTGGGCAAGCCACAAGGTGCATGCCACCAGGGGAGTGCTGCGGAGTTACCCACAACAGAGGTGACGGCCCCAGCGGTGTGACCACGGCCTAGGTGGTAGGAGCGGCCCCCTCACTGGGCATAGTGCATTGGACGCTCTGTCAATACACCAGTGCTGGCTGAGCGACGGGAGGCCCCCGGTAGTGAGGTTTGTGACAGGGCCTGACCCGCGCGGGGGCCCGAGGGACCAGGGAGGAGTACCGTGCCGGCTGTGGTGATTGGGCACTAGGAGACCCCGCGCATGACTGGCCTCACAACGGAGACACAGACGGGGCAATAGAGGAGACCTTGGTGCGTAGGGCCCTCACGCCTGCTACAAAGGAGGAAGTAGCGTGCACAGACCCCTCACAGCTCTAAGCGGACACCGCGGCGCCATGTGACTCTGCATAGCCGGTGGGCGAAGAGTGTGGAACTCAGGAGTGGCTCCAGGCCTGCTCTCCTCTCACAGTGGTCCTTCAGGAGGGGCGTCAGAGCAAGGGACCCAACCTCAGTGAGAGTCAGCAACACCCCCCGTGCCGGGTCGGCTGCTGAGGGCACACCGGCCCCCCCATCTATGAGCTACCGATCATGCTTACTCAACGAGCCAAGAAGGATATCCCGGGCAAAGAATCCTACATTACGGATTTACTCCAGAAACCGAGCAGGAAGAAGACAGGGAGGCCAAGCACTGATCCCCATGGCTTCCCTTCAGGTGAAGCATCAACAGGCCCGGCCCCAGGCCATGCTGCTGAGCCCGTCACAAAAGAATTCATGGAACAGCTCATTGGAGCGCTGCAAGACAACTTTGCTGGGTTGCGACAAGAAATGGCCTCCGATGTTAAGCAGCTCAGGGTGGATCTTGTAGAGGTGGGAGAGCGCAATGGAGACCGACGAGAAGAGGAGCTCTCCAAATGTGCCCGGGAACTAGTTGACCTCAGAGAGCGGCATGAGGAGCTATGCCTTAAACTGGAAGACCTAGAGAAGTGCTCGAGGCGCTCCAACATCCGCATCAAAGGCGTACCACTCCAAGCAGATGGCGGCAAGCTAGAGGACTGGGTACTCTGCCTCTTTAAGCACATGACTACAGACCTGAGGGACCAGGTGATCATGCTGGACCGCATGCACCGGGCTGGGCGCCCGGCCTCGGGCCCTGGCCAGCCGCAGGACATCGTGACCTGCCTACACTCCTACAGGCAGAAAGAAGTTATTATGGCTGCCACTCGTGATCGTCCAACGGTGAAATTCGAGGGCCTTCAGGTGGGAGTGTACCAAGACCTCTCACCCCTTACCCTTCAAAGACGAAAGGAGCTGCGACCAGTCACGACCTTCTTACGGGAGCAGGGACTACGCTATAGATGGAGTCACCCATTCCACCTGTTCTTCGTCTGGAACAAAGAAGCGCATGGTGTGCGTAACCTGCAGGACGCGAAGGCCATCCCTGGGAATGCCTTGACAGTGGCTGACGATTCGGATGTGACGGAGAGAGACCCAGCACTGGGAAGGCCGCGGACACCGGGCAGGAGAAGGGGCCCTAAGAAGGGTGCCCAGGCGAGGCCTTCCGAAGAGGAGAGCCGGATGGAGCGGAAGTTCTGCTGAAACAGATGCAAGACCGGGAGAGTTCTGCTGACCAGGCTGGTGAATGATCTGTTCCGTTGGGGGAAAGCCCCTACTACAGAATGGTGATGACCGACCGTCGGACTCATGGACCCCCGCACATTGGTGCGATTTGTCCTAGTCGGATGACGACTTTGATGTCTCCTTGTGTTCTCTTCTCTTCCGCTTCCGCTTCCGCTTTTTCTTTGCTTTTTCTTTCTTTTCTCCTTTCTCCTTCATCCACCTGCGAGAAAGTTGCTGCCCTCTGGCAGATACCAAGAGCTGCTGCCATCTCACCGACAGGTAGGGTGATTCATCGACCTTGGTGGCTGGTATGGTGGGAGGAGGTGGGGAGGACAGGACGCATTTGAGGAGGAGGGAGGACCTGGCACATACTCCGGGAAAAGGTGGCTGGAGGGTTTCAATTGTTCGTCCCCTTATGGGATGCGGTGGATGTTTGACTCGAGCTCTCGAGTTTGCCCTCCCATAGACACATTGGGCCCGCTCTGTCAGACTAGGGGGATGATGGGAGGAGCAGCTATGGGAGGGGGGTCTGTTGGTATCGGGGTCTCATGGTGGGAGGCGGGTGGAGGGGGGTGGGTGCCCCACCGCAGTAGGTTTCCTCTATGACAGATTCAGTCAGCGCGCAGTCAAACCTCCTTATATTCCCACATGACACGGCTTAAAGTAATCATTATGAGCTTCAATGTGCAGGGCCTTAATTCGCCAGCAAAGCGTTGTGCGCTTCTCGCCTTGTTGAGAGATGCTAAGTGTGATATCTGCCTCCTACAGGAGGCCCACCTCCTGCGGGCGGACTGGAAGCGGCTTCGATCCCATTGGTTTGACAGACAATATTTTTCGTCGGGGCTGGGAAAGAAGGCCGGAGTGGCGATTCTCTTGGCTATACATTTTCAGGGGAAAGTAATGGGAATTCACACAGTGGTCGCAGGTCGACTTCTGGCCCTGCGTGTGCTAATGGGAGAGAGAGTGCATATGATTGTGTCCGTCTATAGCCACAATGACCACCAGGAGGCCTTTCTACATTAGGCTCTGGGTTAAATTTTGGAGTCTCCTGATGAGGATCTCATAATCGGGGGAGACTTCAATTTGGTTCCTGTGGCAGAGGTGGATAGGTCAACGCTTAGGGTGGGACACACGGGCCCGATCTCTGACACGACGCTTCAGAGACTGAAGGAGGCTGGCCTTATTGACGCCTGGCGCCAGCGCTTCCCGACGGCACGGGAGTACACCTTTTCTGCCGCTCATCTGACGTACACTCGCATTGACCTCTTCTGGACCTCAACTAGGGTCACGGCGTCTACGGACGAGGTTTCTATTGGGGTGGCAGCTTTCTCAGACCACTCTCCAGTTGTTTTGACGCTGCATCTCCCTGGTGGCTCCCCGCGGCAGATTTCATGGCGTTTCAACAGTAAGCTACTCACGTATGACGCTAATTTTACTGAGCTACGTGATACTATTAAAAACTACCTGGAAGTGAATGATGTAGGATCGTGGGGGTCGACATGCTTTGGGACGCCCTGAAAGCTGTACTCAGCGGACGCTGTATCGCGATCGCAGCGGGCCTGAACAAGGACCGCAAGGCTAAGAGGGAGGAATTGGAGGATCAAATTCGGGATTTGGAGGGGGTGCATCGTCATACGGGGGCGGTCAAAACATGGCGCCTACTCACACAGGCGAGGAAGTAACTGCAGACAGTAGACCGTGACCGCACCGAATACGCCTTGCTTCGCACTAAGCAGCGCTATTACGAAGGAGGGAACACGGCGGGGAGACTCTTGGCTCATGCTCTGCGGGCTGAAACGGCGGTGCGTCAGGTCACAGAACTCGCAACCGAGTGGGGTGAGATTTTGAGTGCGGATGACGACATAGCATCCAAATTTGAGGCCTTCTACAACACCCTCTATTCGACCGATAGGCTGGACCCTACGGTGGCCCTGGCATATGTGCAAGCGGCCCCGGTGGCCCCGCTCGTGGAATCGGTTGCAACCAACCTGGACGCTGACATCAGCCCGGCCGAAGCTCTGCGGGCTGTCCAGGGACTTTCAGTTGGTAAAGCCCTGGTAGAAGATGGCTTTCCGGCTGACTTCTACAAGGCGTTTGCATCGGACTTCTCCCCCCTCTTGGCACGGCGGTTTAACACCTTTAGTTCCTCTGGGAAACTCTCCCCCTCGATGTCCATGGCAGAGGTGGTGGTCATCCCCAAGCCAGGAATGGACCCTTGAGAGTGTGCCTCCTACTGTCCCATTTTTCTGCTCAACGTGGACCTGAAGATCTTCACCAGTATTTTGGCTTCCAGGCTCACTCCCCACATGCAGGGCCTGGTGGACCCGATCAATTGGGTTTTATTCCGGACCACAACTGCGGGGATGGAACTCGAAGACTCTGCCACTTACTGGACAAGACGCAACTGACCCACATCTCGACGATTCTTCTCTTGGTGGGTGCCAAAAAGGCATTCGATCGGGTCCACTGGATCTATCTGCAACAGGTTCTCAGCCGCTTCGGGCTTGGGGACAGATTCCGTAAATGGGTAAATTGCATGTATCACGATCCACAGGCTTGCATCCAGGTGAATGGGGTGGTCTCCCGTCCCTTTCAGATCAGTATGGGCATGCGGCAGGGGTGCCCCCTTTCCCCCCTCCTCTTCACGGTCTGTATGGAGCCGTTCGTCGAAAGGGTCCGCCAGCTTTCTACGGTCACCGGCATCCGGTTTGGCGACAGGGAACATAAGATCTTCTTATACGTAGACGACGTGCTACTTTTTTTAAACACACCCGTCGCTATCTCTTCCCCCTCTGCTGGCTGAGGTTGAGGCTTTCAGTCCGGCCTCGGGATTCAAAATCAACTTGAACAAAACCCAGGCTTTGAGCCTCACACTTCCAGAGGCGGATCGCCACCAGCTATCACTTTACTTCCCATTCTCTTGGGCTGCTACTGACATCACCTATCTGGGGCTCTGGGTTTTTTCTACCACCGCTAAGAGCTCAGGTGAACTATACAGCAGCCTGACCAAGGTCCGCCGCAAACTGAACAATTGGCAGAAACATACTCTCTCCTGGCTGGGCAAGATCGCGGCCGTCAAAATGACAATTTTGCCCCATCTGCTCGACATCATGCAAACGCTTCCCCTTTGTCCGCCACCCACAATACTGGCTCGAATGCAGCAACTCATCAACAATTTCATTTGGGGGGGGAACCGTCATCTCACATACCTGCAGCAGGACGAGGGAGGCCTGGGTGTCCCACATCTTGGGCGATACTACGAAGCGGCGCAACTACGATGGATGATTTAATGGTACCAACTAGAGTCGGAAAAACATT
The DNA here is from genome assembly GCF_964204655.1 of Triturus cristatus. NCBI lineage: Eukaryota > Metazoa > Chordata > Amphibia > Caudata > Salamandridae > Triturus > Triturus cristatus. The sequence continues at coordinate 259,258,417 of NC_140586.1, forward strand.
GGTGTTTTATGGATAGGGAGGTGGCAGGGATCCATATCTGGAAAGTTCCTTGGCTTCCCAGATGACACCGGCCGCTGGGGGCGTACATCTACCCGGAATTGCGGGCCACCATGCAGGTGTGGGACAGAGTCCAAGAGATGTGTCAGCTGTCCTCTGCTATCTCACCCCTGACCCCCTTCATTGGGACCTCAGTCAAGAAAAAACCTCCTTGTCAACACACCATTCAAACCTATACTCCTTTCATACCAAGGGGATGAGGATGGACAGCAGCAGCATAAAAAATCAATAAGAAGAAATAAGTCAGACAAATTTATTGGATATAATAAAAGCAATATACACAATCAATAAAGTTACTGGTGCAACAAAGAAACAAATTCTTTGTATCAATATATGAATATTAAAAAACATGTAATGTGCTCAAAATTAAAACACGACCTATACAATAATGAAAAACACAACATTAAAATTGGGAGCAGCATGGGAGGAACAAATTTTACTTATAATCCTGTTCACATAAGGAAAACACCAAATCAAAAAATTGCATAAATTGTGACCAGAATCAGTGTCCTTTTCAATGATATGTCACACAAATCAGTGTTACTGGATTTTGAGTGGTTTCCTTTATAAAAGCATCGACGCGTTTCGGTGGGCCAAGATTCACAGCCAGCACCTTCTTCAGGAATAATATAGTACAGTCCCAACAGTTAAAATCATGAATACTTTCATGAATCCTTTAGTAAGCAATGTCCATACGGATCCTGCCAACGCTTCTGAACTTAAAATTTTTATATTCTTAGACGATTCTTTAGTAGCAAACACCCTGGTGTTTGGTTACATTCGGGTCTTAATGGACCAAAGGATAGCACTTCTTGCCTGACTCACAGACATGCCATAGTGTCTATGTGTTCTGAACATAGGTTTTCATAAGACCTTAAGTTCTGTGTCTGTGGTCGGTAACCGTGCCAACGTCTGATGTATAGAAAAGGGGATAGGTTGTGTCCAGAGACGGTGCCGAAAGGTCACTCAGTCTCCACTTGCTCGGATGTGCGTGGCACGGTCTTCCTCGTCGGGTACATATGAAAGTTCATTGGGAACCCGGACTTCCCCCCGGCCCACATGGGAAACACCTACTTGAAATGGCAAGAGGCAAACTGTAAACGTATCGGTGACCTCTTTGATGAGCGGGAAATCCTAGATTTTCCCAGTTTGGTGGCTCATTATGGGATCCCCAAGGCAGCGTACTGGCAGTACTTGGTGCTGTTCCATTGGGTCACTCAGCTCCAGATCCATCCGCATGCTAGCCGGCTCCTCACGAAATTTGAAATTTGGTACATCACCTGCACCGCCAACAAACGTCTTTTGTCAGATATTTATGGCTTTCTCAACAGGGCGCGAACGCAAGCCAAATCCCCAGCACAGCGTAGGTGGGAGGCGGAGCTGAGTCGGGGGTTCTCCCCTAAGGAATGGGCTGATATTATTCACAGGGCCCTTGCATCATCGTGTACCACCTCAAGTAAAGAAATGCTCCTGTAAAATTGCTCATTATTGGTATTACACCCAGGCGAGGGTTGCTAAATGGAAGCCCCGCAGCAGAGATCTCTTTCTGGCGCCAGTGCGGGCAGGAGGGCACTTTGTCCCATATTCTGTGGCCTTGTCCTAAGATACAGGCTTTTTGGGAGACTATGCTGCCCGTAATTGATCAGATTTATCAGACAGAACTCCCCCGATTTCCTAGCTATATCCTGCTGGGACTACCCAATCCTCTCACATACCCCCTCTGGTTGTGTAGGGGCAGGGCGATCACTCTAGCACTAAGGGCTGCCAAGCAGGTTCTCCTGGTGAAGTGGGGCACAACTGACATCCTGACAAAGTTAGACCGGCTACACAAACTGTGGGAGGTTGTTGGGATGGAAAGGATCACAGCGGGGATCAACCATACATTGCAAAAATTCGATAAGACCTGGGGTACCACTATGGCATATCTATCCTCAGAGTTCATAGAGCTTACTTGCCCTCGCTACCTACGAGTCCTACGAGTCCCCACGATGCCACTAACGAACCCACCTCCTCCACCAAGGGATCATCAGCCTTAGATCCCTAACGGGTCACAACATACGCCGTGGGTGGATACCTGTCCTCTATCTTTTCTGTTTCTCTTAACCTTATCTTTGCATTCTTGCACTTAATCTTTGTTTCTCTTTTCTCTTTAATAAAGTTTGATCTTGAATAAGATGTTACCTGCCGGCCAGTGGTTGTAGGTGGGTGTGCTGTTACTGATTGCATCATATCCAATAAAAACGATTTAATCCATAAAGATTTTTTATGTGCTGGAAGGGACACCTTCCTGCACATAAACTAGCTTTCTATCAACGCAGACACCCTTGCACTATGGTGCAAGGGTGCCTGCGTTGGCGTTAGGCTGCTAGATTTAACTCCAGTGTAGGGGGAAACGCAGGTCGGCACCATATTTTGTGGATGTATGTCGTTACAACGCACACTTTTACAACGCATGCACTTACAACGCATTTTTTATAACGCAACATCCACTACAACGCATTCCATTACATAGCATGACACTGCAACGCATTTTTAAAAACTACCTTTACAACGCATTCCATTACATCGCATACTACCTTTACAACGCATACCATTACAACGCATAATATTAAATTGCATTTAAGGTAAGTATTAGATAGTATAGGGGTAAAAATTACTATTCTAACTCCAGGGGGTGCAACAGTAGGGTAATTGTTGGATAGTATAGGGGTAAAAATTACTATTCTAACTCCAGGGGGTGCAACAGTAGGGTAAGTGTTGGATAGTATAGGGGTAAAAATTACTATTCTAACTCCAGGGGGTGCAACAGTAGGGTAAGTGTTGGATAGTATAGGAGTAAAAATTACTATTCTAACTCCAGGGGGTGCAACAGTAGGGTAAGTGTTGGATAGTATAGGGGTAAAAATTACTATTCTAACTCCAGGGGGTGCAACAGTAGGGTAAGTGTTGGATAGTATAGGGGTAAAAATTACTATTCTAACTCCAGGGGGTGCAACAGTAGGGTAAGTGTTGGATAGTATAGGGGTAAAAATTACTATTCTAACTCCAGGGGGTGCAACAGTAGGGTAAGTGTTGGATAGTATAGGAGTAAAAATTACTATTCTAACTCCAGGGGGTGCAACAGTAGGGTAAGTGTTGGATAGTATAGGGGTAAAAATTACTATTCTAACTCCAGGGGGTGCAACAGTAGGGTAAGTGTTGGATAGTATAGGGGTAAAAATTACTATTCTAACTCCAGGGGGTGCAACAGTAGGGAAAGTGTTGGATAGTATAGGGGTAAAAATTACTATTCTAACTCCAGGGGGTGCAACAGTAGGGAAAGTGTTGGATAGTATAGGGGTAAAAATTACTATTCTAACTCCAGGGGGTGCAACAGTAGGAAAAATTGTGTTGGATAGTATAGGGGTAAAAATTACTATTCTAACTCCAGGGGGTGCAACAGTAGGGTAAGTGTTGGATAGTATAGGGGTAAAAATTACTATTCTAACTCCAGGGGGTGCAACAGTAGGGTAAGTGTTGGATAGTATAGGGGTAAAAATTACTATTCTAACTCCAGGGGGTGCAACAGTAGGGTAAGTGTTGGATAGTGTAGTGTAATATTATGCGTTGTAATGGTATGCGTTGTAAAGGTAGTATGCGATGTAATGGAATGCGTTGTAAAGGTAGTTTTTAAAAATGCGTTGTAGTGTCATGCTATGTAATGGAATGCGTTGTAGTGGATGTTGCGTTGTAAAAAATGCGTTGTAAGTGTAGTGCGTTGTAAAAGTTGCGTTGTAAAGGTTGTTCCCCATATTTTGTAAATATGGTACAGCCCTGCGTTTCAGAAGTGGCGGAGCATGGCCTTAAGCTAAGGAGGCTAGCGCCACGCTCCACCACTTCTCTAGTAAATATGCCCCTTTGGGGTATATTTACAAGAATTGCTGCTAACCAGTGTTTGCATTAGTTTGCAGCAATTATCTTAACGCTGCCTATAGTCAAAAACTATCACCCTGTTAGCGATGTATGTACAATACGTCGCTACATGGCAATAGTACCAGCTATCTGTGGTGAAAACTGTCGCTAATACTAGCGTCAAGGCGATACAATTTTTAACGTTAGCTAAAGAAAAGTGATGAATGCCAATTAGTGCCAAAAAAGTTGACGTTAATCAGCCCAGTGTCACTTTTCTTCCTCTAGAGGCAAAAATAGCCTATAAGTCCACCTCTAATGATGAAAATGAAATAAAAATAACGGAATGCAGAATGGAGCAGCCAGTGCAAAGTTCAGCACAGGTAAACGATCCTTCAAACCCCTCAACAGCCAGGATGACCAGCCAGAGTCCCAGGGTAAAAGGAAATGCAGATTTGCTGAATAAAAACAGTGATGCAGCACCTTGGGACACCATGCAGCAAATGCCTGGAAACGAGAACAGTCTCCTGGACCCGGGGGCCTTGCTGGACCTGAGTCTGAGACCCAGACTGGGAGGCGGGGGTGCTATGGAGCCACTGTGGCCTGATGGTGCAGGCGGGCAGTGTCGGGCCCTAGCCTGTGGACTGTGGTGGTAGATATTGAGGTGTCAGCGATCGCCCGTACCTGGTGGTGAAGTCTGGCAGGTCACATGTCGACACGTTGCTGACCTGTGTGAGAAGACCGCCTGGCACCCCTTGAAGCTGTGAATGATCGATGTGCTCCTGCGCACCAACGTAGGGAGGTCTGCATCGCATAACATGCATCACCACTACACCGGGATGCACAGAGGAGATACCAATGGTGGGCTACGCCTCTCTGCATCACAGGCCGAGGATGTGGCTCTGTCAGGACGCTGTGGAGGATGAGGCCCCTGAGCTGTGCCCAACTTGTGTGGCGGGAACGCTGTAACTTCATGCCTGAGGGGGCCCTGTTGCATCACCTGTATTGGGAGATTCCCCAGCGGACTTGGCAGTGACTGCTGTACCCAGGTTTGTGAAATCCCACCTGGCTGAGGCTCTTGCAGGCTGAGTCACAGATTTGGAGAGAGTGCAGCGAATTGAGCCCCGGTGTTAATATACAGGTGAGGAGAAGGTGGGACGCGGAGTGTAGGAAGCCCGGGGGTCGAGTCGGGCCCAGGTCTAGCTCCTGTGGGTGGCGCACACCATGCCCTGAGCAACCTTGTGCTATGGCTGACCTACATCACCGGAGCACCGCACAAGACTGGTGGGGGACTACACTAACTAGCTCAAGTCACTGAGATCGGCCATTGGTGGCAACAGGTGCCATCCCGACCGCCCAAGAGAAGGCATTGCCATCATCTACAAAAGCACACATCTTCTGATCACGCACCCTTATGACCCAATGGCAACCATGGAACACCTCCACTTAGAGAACGGAAGCAACTCAAAAACCACCGTCCACGTCACCTTTGTCTACTGGCCCCATGGCCCATGACCCCTGATTCACCGATGCCATCGTAGACCTCATCCCACCCCAGACTCTCCCATCCACTGACTACATCCTACTTGGAGACCTCAACTTCCACCTGGACAACCCCAGTGACCAGAACAGCACAACTCTCCTAGAAAACCTCACCAACATCAGACTCAAGCAGCTAGTCACCGCACCAACCAACCGGACACCCGCTCGACCCAGTCTTCTCCACCAGCGGTGACTTTAACTACAGTCACTCCACCAAACTCTCGTGGACTGATGATCATTGTATGCATCACACCTTCACCACGCCCACCGTACATCACCACCAACATTGCCCCCTCCACAACTGGATCAAGGCCACGAAGAACTTCACATCAACTTCCTCAGCACCACCACTCGGCTAACGCTTACAGACGCCAACACTGCAGCACGCAACCTCCATCAATGGATCTCCAACTGTGCCAACACCCTGGCATCCCTCAAGAAAAAAACAGGCACACAACACTCCAAGAAGGTCAACTGGTTCACTACTGCCCTCCACTAGTCCAGACGCACCTGCAGACGTATCAAGAAGAGATGGAGCCACAACAATAACCCTGAAACACACAACCTTCAAATCTGCCGTCAACGCACACCACCTCCTCATGAAAACCACCAAGAAAATGGCCCTCAAAGAAATAATCAACGCCAATGCACACAACAGCAAGGAACTCTTCTCCAACATCGAGGAGTTTGCCAGGCCCAACAGCGAGAGCACAGACGTGCCCCCCTCAAGACATCTGAAACAAACTCGGCACCTTCTTCCACCACAAGATAAGGAAGATCTATGGCAGCTTCAACACCCCAGATACGGCCACCACGCCCGCCACCATCATACACAACCAAGCCGCACCCCAACAGACCGTACTCTGCTGGACCCTGCTCACAACAGAGTACACGCTCCAACATCGCTCCCAAGCTTTGCCACACCATAAACTGCTCCATCGAAATCGCCACCTTCCCCGATGACCTCGACAGAGGCACACGTGGCATGCACAAGCAGTTTACTGTTACTCCAGCAAACCCTCTGGGAGAGCACTCTTGAATCTTTGGGTTACAGATCCCCTGACTCGTCATCAGTTGTAGCGTCCTCCCCAGCCAGGTAGCAAGCAATTGACTACACCCCACACTGAGCCCTGTGCTGTACGTCGTTATTTCTCAGAGTGCAACCGTTAACTAACTTGCAATATGTCACCAACTTTATTTAACTACACCTAGACACATCCCAATGCTTACATCAATCCTACGGAATCCTTCAAGGACCAGAAGGTTCCCCCTACTGAAATATATACAAGACACTACAGCTATCTTAGAGTAGAGATCTATGCTATGCAAAAGGTTTGGACATATCCTATCTGATTTCTTCTCTGAGTTCAGTTTTGAAGAGTTGGAGGCTACTTAAGAGGTTGCTTTTAGTCAGCATAATATTACCTAAACATTCACACTGAAGTGCTCCTCTGGAGTGTTAATTCTGCACTATGGAGAACTCGAAGTACTAAGGGCTGTCACAATCCCAAGGCATTAACCTGAAGTGCTATTGAATCATTTAGGAGCTATGTGGAGTCTCTGAGAGGCCTCTTCCCCACACTTCGTAACTGGCCAACTCCTAACCCTGAATTTCACATGGAAACTGGAGGTTCGAAATAAGGGCAATGGTGGCAGAGATGAGAAAGAGAGAGAAAGATATCAGTCTGCTTTGTGTATTGTGATGTATCTTCCAGGTGGTCCAGCTGTTTCTAGAAGACCTCAATTCACGCTCTGCTTTCACTAGACTGTTGTAGCAGCTTGTCTTCTACCTCAGTAGAGTGGCACTTCAAGAGTAATCAGATGTTCTTCTATAATAAACACCACTCTATTGTTAAATTGATATGTGTAGTAATTCCTACACATATTTTACCTGTCATACCCAAATTCCCACTAGCCTATTTTGATGGAATTAGAGACTGGATTGTTTTCCGGCATGGCAAAAACATGAAGGATGATAATACTGAATGTTTAGTAGTCTTGGAGTTTAGACTAAACACTATATTGAATTTGCCTTACCTTAACTTATGAATCCATCGTTGAACTCTTCCCCAACCTTACAATATATTATTAATGGATATGTCTACAATAGAAAGGTTTAATACACATCAAAATCTTAGTTCTATCATTGTACAAAATAACTGCACACCAAAACATACTTGATTATGTACTCAAAACATGATTTAAACCAAGTCTGATTAGGTTTGTCTCTTGTAAAGTCAAGCATTTGAGTTTGGTTAAAAAAGTTAACTCTTTTCCTTGTGTTGTTCCAGGAGTACTCAAAAACTGCTGATGGCTTTCTTTGTTCCAGGTTAGTATGCTAAGGTAACAAGGCCTTACTTTGGCAACTTCTATTTGCAGTGAAGCGCGACTTTTCTTAACTTGATTTAACCAGGATGCTGGGGCCACAACCACTACTGCTGCCGCAGCCGGGCATACCGCAGGAGAGAAGATATAATCTCCTCACATGTGAAATCCTGAATAATAAGCAGAAAACAGCCCTTTGGGCCTTGCTGACATACTAAACCAAACCAAAAATGTCTGCTCCTAAGCACACAAAATTAATGATTGGCCCTGGGGGACTATGTAAGGGTGGAAGGAACTGGTTGAGAATGGCCTGAAAGCGGGGGGCGCAGTGGCTGGTCATTTTTGGCGGCTGGGCTTGCGAAAACGTGTACATGCAGAAGCAACGAAGGAGGAGACAGTGGAATGGGGGCGGGTGGGGTGGGGGGGCGGGTGGGGTGGGGGGGTCAGCGTTGGGATATGGTTTACAAAATCTTAGGAGCTCGACCAGGCTTGCGGTAGAGGTTGGACAACGGTGGGTTGGTCATACAGGCATGTCAGGCTGAAGTGCAGGCTGGGGGCAAATACATCTTTCACTCCTATGTAGTGATTCAGTCTGGACTGTTTTCTGTGATGTTATTATTGCAATGCCGCCGGTCCTCTGGGATGTCGGCTAAATGGCTGTGTGAGAGACACCGGATCGGTTCTGATGTACTTGTGGGGGCAACCCATTGTAATGGGTGCCTACGGCGGTCTGATCTGTCCATTTACTATATCTCAATAAAGGTTTTCAACAAAAAAAAAAAAAAAAAGGGTGGAAGGAACTCACGGAATTCCGCTGAGTTTCCTGAAAACTCCATGAGATTCTGTGGAGTTCTGCGAGTGATGGAATTTCGGCACGTCTCACTGCTCGTGCTGATTTTTACCACCAGGAGCTTGTTCCGTGGTGTAAAATCAGCGTGAATAGATTTTCTACTCAATCTGCAGCTTTCCCACTGCGGCTGGCAGCTTTCCCAACACAAACTGTAGTGGCCTGCCACAAATGCCTGCATTGAGCAATCTTCCCAGGAGGTGTTCTAGCACACAAACAAATCATGCTAGGGGATGAAAATTCTCACTAGCGCTTGCCAACGTAACATTGATGAGCCGCACATGGTGGAAAACTCTGCCAAGCAGTGGTTGGGTTAGTTTTGTCAGAACTCCATGCTCCAAATGGAATACAGAGTGAGCAAAACTCTGTGAACTCTGCTGGCGGAGTGGAATTTTTCATCCACTCCTATTACTATGGCCCAGGGATGCAACTGTCTTTTACTGGTTTTTGACCACTCTATATTACTAGAGGGGCCTTTATTAGAACTAGGCAGGGCCTGACAGGTGTGGCGACAGCAAATGAAGGTGTAACCCTGGTTTGTGCATATTTCTTCTGTGGCATTAATCAATATAGGCCAGAGAGTCAGCTAAATGAATCAATGTTTTTAAGTATAAGGGGGCCTTGAGGGTACATATGCCATTCTAGGCACTTCCAACACCTTCCAGGGCACCTTCATTATTCATCAAGCTAATGTGTTTTGACAGAGGTCACCTGCCACCCTCAACACTCTCAAAGCTGCGACTGGCCCATTTCTAAATGTGCTGTGCTCAGCATGAAAAGCAATTTGTAGGAGCAGTCTCGCTTCAGACGCTTCTATGGTATTGACTAAGCCTGGGCAAAGCACTACGCTATGCTCGCGTAGTTTGCGAAGTTCGCGCTACTTCGCCCTACGCGAACTGCACGTAGCACAGTGCGAACACGCGTAGCGTAGCGTAGTGTTGCGTAGTGCTGCGGTCATTTTTTGCTTGCTCGCGGTCCTCAACGTCAAGTTGGCGACCGCGAGCAAGCAAAATAACATCCCGGCGAGACTTTTTCCTTGTTCGCGATCAGCAACATCAAGTTGGCGATCGCGAGCATGGAAAATAAACCTCCCGGCGAGATTCCCAACGCGAGGAGGTCAGGTTTCTCATTGCTCGCGACCGCTCGCGATGAGAAACTACCAGTTCGCGTTGAGAAAGCTGCCGCTCGAGTAAAAATCTACTCGAGCAGCAGAAAACTACAGCTCGCACTGTGCAAGATGCCATTTTCAATGATTGCACAGTGCCGGTTGCTTGTCCGCACTGTGCAATCATTGAAAACGACATCTGGCACAGTGCGAACTACTGCTAATAAGTGCTGACGTGCCTGTCGCTCTACTTTAAACATGGTAAAATTGTCTTTCTACCAATTGGCTTATTTGATTTACTTATAAGTTCATAGTAAAATGGCGCTCCATGTACTTAAGGCCTGTGAAATAAATGCTACCAGTGGGCCTGCATTACTTATTGTGCCACCCACTTAAGTAGCCCTATAAACATGTCTCAGGACTGCCATTACAGACAATTTGACCTGGCAAGATACACCTCTTTCCAGACCCAAACCTTCCTTTTTAATACTTAGACGTGACACCTAGGGTGGCCCTAAATAGTCCACAGGGAAGGGTGTAATGTATTTAAAAAATTGACATGTACTTTTAAGTTTTACTTGTCCTGGTGGTGAAAAACTCTTTATTTCATTTTCCAGTACTGCATGCCTAACTCTCCCATAGGATAACATTGGGTTAACTTATTACATTTATTAGGCAATATTTTTCAATTGGGAACAGAAAAGATTGCTATGTTTGGTGTCTGAGAAATTGTACTTTAAGATCTTCTTTAATAGTAAAGTCGGATTTTAAGCTACAATTTGGAAATTGTCATTTTAGACAGTTGGCATTTCTGTGTCCTATTTGGTGCCTGCAGCCTGTTTCTGGGTCACACAAGTGGGCGTAGTTGGCAACTAGACTTTGTTTATTCCTCTCAGACAGCCACACAATCGAGGGATTAGGCGTGCTTTGAATGGGCCATCAACTGCCAGGATCGAGTCGGAGTTGGGCACAGCCCCACTTGCAAATGAGTAGGCTGTGCCCTGCTTCCAAACAAAAGACTTGTCACCACTGCATTGTTCATGCAACCAGCTTGGAGACAGGGCAGGGAGTCAGGAAACTTCAAGGACTTCAAAGGGAATTCTCTAGAAACTTCTCCTACTTCAAGTTAGGCACCAGGGGGTCTTATTACGGTAGTGCTCCGGTGGCAAACAGGCATTTGTGCCCGGTCTGTGTGCCCCTGGAGCGCTTAAGTATTACAGAAGGGGCTGCAGCCGCTTGTGCAACCCCTACAGTAATACTGATAGAGCTGGTGCACATAAAGCGCCAGCACTATCATCAGAGGGTATTCCCTCATTTACATGGGGCATGGCCTCATGCAAATGAGCAAATCCCTTTGCCTCTGCCCCCATGCCGTTTTACAGATGCGGACGCAGAGGCAAAGAAGCTGTCAGGAGGTGCACTGATAATGTGCCACCTAAAAGGTGTCGCACTGTCAATGGGCCCCCTGATAGCAGCCCTCTGGATGGGGAATAGGGGGTCCCATGACCCCCCCGACATCCCCTTGCAGGCGCATGCAGTCATTCGCTTAACCCAACTGAAAGGGGATCTCTAATCCCCATTCAAAGTGCTGGCGGGTTCCCGCCTACACTGTGAAACATGGAGCAGCTTCAAATCATGCCCTGTGGATAGTGCATTCATCCTAATTCAGTGCATTTTCCTTCTTTGCGTCGGGTACACCTTTTAAGCGGTACGCTCTGCGCAAACTAGGAAAATGCGCTGTATCTGTGATACGCCCCCAGATATAAAAATAGGTCTCTCAGTCCTACACTTCAATATACCTCTGGACCTGTGGATGACTCAGAAGGACTGCTGTGTTGCTCTGCAAGAGGACTGATACTCTGTTGCCCTGCTGCCTGCGATCGTGTTGCCTGAGTTAAGGACTGCACCTGCATCATGAGCCCAGGAACATCAGAGTGACTTCAAGGGCTAATTGACTAACCTCCTGCTCGGAGCCTAAGGACCAGAGAAGGCTCCAACCACCTTGAACCCAACACCTGGACTCTGCTGTTAGTCCTACCCTCCAAGTTGTGCCACCCCAGTCCTGGACTCTTGGAAGTGGACCTGAATGTGCTCTGCCAGTCCAGCTGTGGTCCTGTGAAGCATAACCGATGGAGCACAATGCATCTTCACACAGCTGTATCGTAACCTCTGCAGCGTGACACATCCCCGATACCAGACCTCGCATTACAGCTCGCAGTCTCCTCGGAACCACCTGTGCACGACGCATCTTAAATGTAGCACTTTGCAAAGATGGCATCCTTGACGATGATGCAGGACTCTTCAGTGCAGCCCTGCAGCTCCACGGATCGGGTTCTACGCATGGCATAGTTGATGTGGGATCTTACAACGCTCTGCAAAGCAGGACATAAGGTACTTTTGTTCAGTGGGCCTCACTTGGTCCTTGTATCTGGCCCATGCTCCATCGTAGTTGGCCAGAACTTGTGACTTTGCCCCAGTTCTGTATGACTAGATAACCACAGTTGACCCTTTTAGGCACCATTTTCTCTTATATCCATAAAATTGCATATCTCCGGTTCTACTGATTGGGTTTTTGTCGCTTTGATCTGAATACATTATTAAATGTTACTCTTTTTTCTAAATTGGTGTGGGATTTTTCATATGTATCAATTTTATTACTGTTTGAAGATACCAAGGGGATGAGCACGTGTTAATTTGGGGTTTGTTCATGTCTTACCCTGACAGGGATCGTGGCTGCTGCTTGAGTAGGGTTTCACCCCACCCCCCAACCAGTAACCCAGTTTCCAACACTCTGCGTGGTCTCCTGAACAACATAGTCATGAATCTGTTCCTATAAGGAGACATTACAAAGAATGTGATTTTTTGATTTATATTTTTTGCATTTATGGCCCAATATATATCTTGCACATCTGAGGTCAGACACCTGCGAAAGCAAGGGCACAGGGCCTGGTCAGAGTCTAGTCCTTGTGGCACACCCATGGTGCAAATGGCAGATGGCCGTGCACAGCTGAAGTTGGCTGGACATGGAGGGTGGGTTGCAGAACCTGGCTAGAGGCAATGCACAGTGAGGGTTGGGCAGCCATGGGGTGTTGTCAGGTCCAGCACACCACCCCTTCTGTGCAAGGCCTCCCCCGCAAGGCTGTAAGCATAGGGGTCAGACACCCGTGTAATGTGGGCCTCAAGGCTTGGTCAGTGGGCAAGCTAAGTGCCCTACCCCTGCTGCAAATGGATGTAGGCTCTTCACAGTGGGGGGTGACTTCCACAGAGGGTGAGGCGCAGGCCTTACCTGATATGAGCAAAAAGGTAAATAACTACTTGAATGTAGAATTATACAGTCACATGACCCAATTACATCTCTCCAATGTTCTCCAAGAATTTGTGAATCCTACTCCCTGAAATCGTGGCACAGCTTCAAGGTACAGAGGTTCCAAAAAGGCCTAAAATGTGGAAATATTTAAATGTAGAACTACAATTCAAATTGCCCTTAACAAACCCATATTCTCAAAAAGTAAAAAAGTATTTCTTTTCTTACCAAAGTCAACGTTTTAAAAAGTAATTTGATTCGCAGTACCAGTTTCAGAATCATGATATCCCATCTTGAAAGAGTGCAGGGGCACCGTAGCATAGTTTCTAGGGGTGCCACTGAGGACCTGTGCATCCAAAAACACCCCAAAATGAATTGGTTAAACAATAAACACTATTTAAAAAGGCAAGAACACCGCCTATAGAAACAAGCAGCCCACCCGTTGGAAGACACAATTTAGACTGCCACTCTGTCCAGAGCAGAATATTTTGGGAATATCGGTATCCATTGTATTCGAAAGGAATGTGTCTATGGAAGTGAGGAGCCAAAGTGAAAAGGAAGTAAGCTGCAGCACAGAAACTCCGTTATTGGCTGGATTAGCAACGTACGTCGGTCATTGGTAACAGTTATGGTAGCTAAATCACTTCCTGCCATGTCAAAATGGGTGAAATAATGTGTGATGTCTCTTTCCGCCTCTGTGAATCTGGCGACAAGATGCCATTGTTTTATTATGTTTCCTACTGTTCTACCTCTTTACACGTTGGGGCAGATTTACGAAACTGCCACCCAACGCAGCACAGCAGCAAACAATTTGTGCTGCGTTGTGTGATAGGGAGGGAGCAGGAGGGCGCCATATCTGCTGAGATATGGCACTTACCTTTCCTTAGCCATGGTGCAAAATTTGTATGCCATGTGCCAAGCACACACCTTTGCGCCATAATGCAAAGGTGTCTGCGAGAGTCTAGCAGAGGTTTTGCACTGGAGGGGTTCCCTTTCAGTGCAAAATACTTTGCCTAGACAACTTCGAAAACATTTCCTACTTTGTATCTGTGCTGAGTGCAAAGTCGTAAAAGAAAAGAGAAATGAAAACATTTCCTTTTAATACCCGGTTTCAAAAGGGATTATTTTTTTACACAAACCCTGTCTCACAATTTTGGTAGATAGGGTTTTGCGTCAAAAAGGGTGAGTGATTGCATGGGAGTGTCCATGTAATGCCCCCTTGATTCTAAGTAACGCAAAGCAACGCCTTGCGCTACTTTGCGTTACTTTTAGACAATTTTCATCGCAAGTTTTGCGCTGGAAAGTAAATATTAAAAAACGTATTTTGTGCTGGTTTGTGTCACTTTTATGAGGCAAAGCCAGTGGAAAATGTTAGTAAATCACTGCCGTAATCTGTATTTATGTGGCTCTTTCCCTGTGTTATTTTTCAAATGCTGTAGGCACACCTTTCACTTTTCCTAAAGCAGACCTTCAACTAAGTTCTTTACTGTTCTATCCAGACAATTTACTATAGGAGGAAACCTCAGCAGAAAGGACAATACAAATTACAAACATTTAGATAAATATGTGTACAAACAGTAAACTTAACTGATACTTTAATAAGAAATAGGCTGTTATCAGATTGTTGATATCACAGTCACCAATTGTCTTGGTCATAAAAAACGGATTCTATCACACATGTTTTCCAAGGTACTATAAAATAATGGTCAATAAATATATCATGAGTCAAATTTAGAAAATAAATAACACAGTGGTAAACTACCCAGTTTGGCTGAGCTGCTCCCTCATAAAGCTGATTTGCTTGAAAGGCAGTAAATAAATTATGACTTCACTCAGTAGTGTCATATTGAGAATTGGAAACTTTTAATTTAATCCTGCTTTAAGACGACACAGGTATTTAAGGATACAGTAGATTTGGACAATGCTGCTGAGGCTGACTTTGACACACTAGGGTGCATTTTCAAAAAGCAATTTGTCTTCTTAAACAGAGATGTTTTAAGGCATGGGTAAAGTGGACTTTGGCCCAGGGGCCACACCTTTCTAGGGGCCCCATCATTAAGCTTTCAGGACAGTTCCAGAGAGTGGCATCACACAGAAATTATGGGGCCCTCTGCACAACATGAAAGGGCGCTCCCAAGTCTTCAATATCTCATAAATATTCAAAGGCTTTGCACTGAATGGAGGCCCCCTGAAGGACTGGGGACCCCTGTAAGAGGGTTGTCAATGATCAGATCATAGTTGCTGATGATGTAAATGAGTTGGAAAGGGATAATAAATTCAGAATGTATCTGAGCGGGGGGGCCCAAATTATGTTTGGGCCCCCAAAATTCTTAAAACGTCCCTGTTTTTACATTTTAACATTGATGTCATAATGAGAACAGGTTTTTGCACAGTGGAATAGCTATCAATAGTGTAGCAGATGCGGTGGCACTGGAG
The DNA here is from genome assembly GCF_964204655.1 of Triturus cristatus. NCBI lineage: Eukaryota > Metazoa > Chordata > Amphibia > Caudata > Salamandridae > Triturus > Triturus cristatus. The sequence continues at coordinate 259,273,921 of NC_140586.1, forward strand.
CCCAGGGGTGTGAGAGGCTCATTGCACCCTTATTGATGACAGTGTTTTTAATAGCAATTCAGGAAAGGGACCCAAATATCCTTCTCTGCACTATAGCCCATTGCAAATGAGAAAAAACAAGGACCCCCTGAACAATGGATAGTTCAATTCCTAGGACAGGGACTTGAATAGTAATGACAAAAACTTTAATAAAGATATTGGCACTTTTTAACTTTTTTATTTATACATATTGATTAAATGGAATGTGTTAAATATTGTTTCATTTTTTAGATGTTTTGTGTAAATATCATTTGTTTAAATAATATGAAAATAAATTATTAAAATAGTAACAAATTTGAACATACTTTTTCCGTCTTCCTTGATCTTCTTATTGTCGTAGATAATGTGTAATTTGTTTACTTTATTGATATTGCCTAGGAGTTTTTGTCATTACTATAGCCCATTGCACCCATGCTACACCACTGGTTTTGTTTAAGCCCGGAGTAAGGGAAGCCCTGTCTTTCCTAGGCACATGATGCCAGCTTTGACACTTTGTAATATTGGCATGTGGGATCCGCAGCAGGAAGGTCTGGGGCAAATTTTGATTCAAAATCGGAAGGTGCATCTTTACTAAAATTGGTTCACACAAATAATGATAAAAATCATTTCTGGTGCTAGAAATGTACAGGATCAAAAAACACAATGGAAGAGCATGTAGCTTCCACATCTGTAGCTAGTGTAGGGGTCAAATAGACCTCAAAATATAGGGTTGCTGGCAGGGCGACAACACGAGCCTAAATAAGCAAAGGTGAGGTAGCAAGTCAAGGTGGAAGAGGTCATGAAGAAGAAGCCTCGATGCTTTGACAGCCTGGTCCACAAGAACATCCAGCAAAACTGAGCATCTATGTGGTATCGGGTGACTATCAAAGAGAATGTAGTTTTTGTTGGCTCTTTGACTTTGGGCACTTTGCCACTGCTAACCAGTACTAAAGTGTATGTACTCTGTACTCTAAACATAATAACATTGACTTATCCACAATTGGCATATTTAATTTATATATAAGTCCCTACTTATGCAGACACTGCATAATTTTTTTTCTTTTTAAATTCTCTTTTTTATTTTTGTTTCATCATCATCATAACATCCTCACATTTTGGCATATATTACATGGTTACTAACTGCCTGCTGCCCATTAATTTCAGAGTTGTTATCTATTCCAAACATAGTATTACATATCGTTATCTATGCAGCCATTTACAGTTTCTCGTGGCATGTCAACAATTACTGCATACTAGTACCAATGTTGCTCATCCCTCCCCAACAACATAACTACTTCCCCTTCCCACCCCTACCCCACCCTCCAGTGTGCTCCACTTCAGTGTACAATTTCCAATGTAATCTGATCTATAGGTGTTTTGCCTAAAATGTACCATCTCTGTGGGATGACCTCCATCCCCATATTATCTGCTACTCACCCTGCCTATAGCACTTCCAATCCCCGCGTCTCCCCCACAGCCCCCAATGGTCAGCAGTCTAGAGGAGGGTCTGGTTCATCTTCCAGGTCTCTGTCCGGCCTGCGCACTGCCTCAACTAGCGCCTCCCAGGCACGCGCCATTTCCAACATCTTTTCCTTCTGCAACCTATGCGCCAGCCGTAGTTTAATCACGCTTTCGCTCGCTGCCCACTTAAGAAGTTCATGCTTCCATCTCTGCACCCTAGGTCCCTGGTTGTGTTTCCAATGGCTGGGTATCTCCCTTTTAGCTAATATCAGTCCCAGATCTATAAATTTGCTGGTCACTTTGTTGTGTTTTGTATGCGGAAACCAATGCAATAAACTCACCCCCAAATCCTTGTTAAGTTTGCGCTCCGTTACCAACTCCAGTGCCGTAATTACTTCTCCCCAATATACTGTCAGATTCTGGCAGGACCACAGCATATGCCGAAAGTCCGCACCTTCTCTCCCACATCTAGTGCAGCCAGCCGTTTCCACCCTAAAGATCTGCTTGATATGCTTCGGGGTCATATATGCCCTATGTAACACGTAAAATTGTATTAGCTGGAACCTAGCGTTCCGAGTACTCTTCCATGCTCTTTCCACTAGTGTAGGCCAAGTAGCTTCCGGGATGTCCCTCTCTAAGTCCTGCTCCCACTTCCCTTTTAGTCGGTCCATCGGTTGCCTCCCCTCCTGTTCCATTCTCTTATTAAGGCATGTGATGGCCTTAAACGTGCCAGCCGCCATAGCTACATATTGGCAGGTTAATGACGTCTCTGGTTCTGTCAGCCCTGTCTTCCACCTGCGTTGAATAGCCGCCACCAGCGCCGCGTGTAATAAGTAGTGTCCCCGCGGCAGGTCATATCTGTCTCGTAAACTCGAGAACGGCAGTAAGGCACCGTCTTCATAGAGGTCGCCCACCATAAATACTCCCTTCTCCTCCCAATCCCCCATAGCTGACCAGTCTCCTCCATGGGGTAACGCTGTGCATGCCCCTATCGGGAGCTCGGGCGCGTAGGGGCGCTCCATGCCATGCTTTTTATGACTCCTGACCCAGCAACGCTGCAGCGTTCTCTCTTCATTCGTAATGGTGTCTCTACGCAGCTTCTGCCCCAGCAAGATATAGGAGAGCACATGCCGTGGCATTCAGCAGTTGTTGCCTGGGTATGGCCCTCGAAACGTCGCTGCCACTGCCTGTGTGAGCCACCGGAGCTGGGCTGCCAGATAGTACCTTTCAAAGTCAGGCACTGCCCAACCTCCCGCCGCCCTGGGGCGCATCATTGTATCCAGAGCAACCTGTCTCCTACCATTCCCCCATAAGAAATCTCCCACCATCGCTTTTAGCTGCCGGAACATCGCCTCAGGTATCCATATTGGGAGGGTCCTAAAATAGTATAACAGTCTCGGTAACACTACCATTTTTAACAATGCCACCCTCCCTGCTACCGACATCTTCAGGGTGGTCCAGAACTCCATATTCCCCTTGACTCCTCGGATTGCCCGACTAATGTTGCCTTCCAGGAGCCCGTCCTGAGTATGATAAATGAGTGTTCCCAAATAGGGCAGGCACTGTGCCTCCCATCGGACTGCTTGCACCTGGGGCGGCGCCGGCAGGTTCGGACTCACCGGGAATAGACAAGTCTTCAACCAATTGACACGCAGCCCCGATCTATTCCTATATCCGGTCAGCAATTGTTTCGCCGCTGTTAGAGCCTCTCCGATGTCCTACAAAAACATTAATAGATCGTCTGCATACAGCGAGATGTATTGCACATCCTCCTGCAGTGCTAGGCCCCGGTACTGCTCTCCCGTGCGCGCTAGCATGGCTAATGGTTCTATTGCTATTGCAAATAGCAGCGGGGAGAGAGAGCAGCCATGTCTCGTCCCTCGCTCTACTTTACACACCCGAGAGATTGTGGTGCCCGTTCGTACTCTAGCCGTGGCCTCATTATAGAGGATCCGCGTCCATCTCGCATAGTCTTCTCCTATTCTCATTTTCCCCATCACATAATATAAACAAGCATTGGCATAGCCAATAGGTCTCGCCTTTGGGACCTTATAAGTGTTTAGCCAGAGATATTGACTTTGCCTATGTCTTTAAGCTGTGCTGTACAGAAGTCTGCAGCATGCTGACAAGTTATAATAAAGAAGTGTCAGAAGCATTTTTGTTATCTTATATTTGACCAAGGAAGCATTATGTACAACTGAACAAATATATTAAAAAAGTATTAACAATAAATGTCTTGAGTTTTTTTGTCCTTTCAATGTTGGCAACTTTTATCTGCCTGAGAAAGTATGTGAAACGCCCTAGGAAGGGAACGATGGAAATGTAAGAGGGAAACAGTATAGATGAAAAGTAGTGTGAGGGGAAGGCGAGAAATGTTTTGGGGTTTGGAGAGAAGGCGTGCAAGGGTGTCAGGGGAACTGAATCAGGGAAAAGGTGGGAAGTGCAGGAGGACAAAGGTAGATAGAGAATGGGGAGCACGTGAATGAAAAGGGAGGCTGAGGCTGCAAAGGGAAATGAGGGTAAGTGAGTGAGAAAAACGAACAAGGAACATGGCACTGCACTAAGGAGCATGGCACTGCACGGAACCCTGCACTGCTGCATCTGGGGGCTGCTGGCCCTGCTGCACGGCTGCTCCGGCGACACAGAAGCTGAATGTGAGCCGGAGGGGGTGCATGTCAGTTCAGCCAAGTACTTTGATTTGCAGGGGAGGGATATGTAGGAGGAGGGAGAGGGGCCAGAAGGGTGAAAGGGAGGGATGGGGAAGAGGAGTGTTAGGCAGAAATTGTGTATGGGCCAGGGAATGTGGGAGAGTAATTTTTACAAGTCAAAGGATGATTATTGGGGCAGAAAAACAAAAGGGAAATGAAGCGGGAGTGAAGTGTGAGTGAAAATGAGAAGGCTGTTAGTGCAAGAAGTGCGCTGCTAGGGCTTGTATGAGAAGCAGGAGGTGTGAGAAAAGGTGTGAGGGGGAAAGTGAATGCCTGGGCTCTGCGAAGGCTTTGTGTGAAAGGGAACTGTTGACATAAGTCACAGGAGGATTTACCAGTGTCTGCTTGGGCAGTGAGTGAGTGAGTGATCTGGTAAGAGGACAGTGGGAATGAATGTGAAGGATCTGGTATGAACATGAGGGTGAAGTAAGTCTCTAATGATGGGACACTGAATGATGGTACAGTGAGTGATCAGGTACAACGGCAGTAGGAATCTGGTAACCGGACTGTGAGAGTAAATGTGAGGTTCCCAGTGAGAGGAAAGCAAGTTTGAGTGTTTTTTTATGAACGGGTGGAGAGAGTGAGTCATGGTGAGTGAGGAATCTGGCGATTGCCTGGGAAGATGCGAGGGAACTGGTAAGAGGACAACGAGAGCTACTGCAAGGGTTCTGTTATGAGGGCAGTAAATTCGAGTGATCTTCTATCTTGACTTTGAAAGTTCGAGTTCGGGTGAGTGGGCACGAGTGCTTATTGTGATGTAAAAAATACAGTGAAAATGAGGGATCTCAGAGTACACTGATGGAGAGATGTTGGAGTTGTGACGCGAGAACATTGAGCTATTTGGCAAACACAGTGACAGTGCTGAATTTCAACAAGCCCCGATAGGGGCGCTCAGCATCCTGTGGTTCTGGGCAAATAACTTCATCTGCCCGCACCTAACAAATATGAATGTGCTCGTGTAAAGCGCTATAAAACCTTAGGGTCGAGCTTGCGCTGTATAAATCTGCACAAACACAGTAAAAGTGTGGGCGACTTACATGAGAAATACAATGAAAATGAGGGATGAAAACATCCCTGCGCCAGATTCGTAGACAGTGCGAACACTGCTGCTTTTAGGACCCGAAAGCACTTGAAAGTAAATGTAGCTAATTCTAGGAACAGAAAACAGTCCGAGCAAGAGTTCCAGTCCACAGTCACTGATGTCTACAGGGTCTGAAATGCAGTTCTTACCCTAATAATAATTAGCTACTGAAATGATAATTGATGGAACAGAAACGGCACAATTCAAAGAGAAGTTGTGTGACCAGGGCACAAGTCCTAACAAGCGTTGGCCGCGCGCGAGCGGCCGGAGACGCAATATGTGGTGGGGAGGGGGAGAAGCGGGAGTTGTGCGTCATCGTGATGGCGATCGCTCTGAAAGCGAAAGTGATCGCGATCGGGATGACGCACGAGTTTTCAAAGTGCTGCTGGCGGTGACGCACGAGTTTTCAAAGTGCTGCTGGCGGCCGGCTTCGCGCGTGCACGATCGCGTGAACGCAAGCGTTAGGCCAGCCAGCAGCACTTTGAAAAGCCCACATACAAAATGTCTCTCCGAGCCAGCGCCCATACGCTGGGCTCAGCGAGACCTAAAAAGACCATTCTAGGCTGTCAAAGGCCTTTTCAATATCTACAGCCAGCACCGCTGCTCCCGTTTTAGTGTCTTGCTGTTCCTCTAAGACACGCAGGAGGCGTCTAATATTGCCGGCCGTATTTCGTTTGGGGATAAACCCCCCCTGATCCCTATAGACTAGGGATGTCATATAAGGGAGCAGTCATGTCGCCAGTATCCTACTTAATATTTTATAATTCACCGTTAACATTGACAGCGGCCTATACGCTGCTAGCTCAGCGGGGTCTTTGCCTGGTTTTAGAATGGGAATTATAATGGCCTCCTGGGTCGTGGGTGGCAGTGTTCCCGCCATCCAGGCATGTTTATACAGCGCTTGCAGCCGGGGCGCCAGTACTTCCACAAAAGTGGAGTAGAACTCGATGGGTAGCCCATCAACTCCCGGGGTCTTATTTCGGGCCATGTGCTTCATTGCTGACCGGATTTCGCCTAACGATATCTCTTGTCCCAATGATAGTGAGTGTTCCTCCTCCAACTGGGGCCAAACCAACTCACCAAAATAACTCTCCAGTTCTTCAGCATCCGCTGCTCCCATGCTTCGATACAGCGTTGCATAATAGCATGCAAACATCTCGTTTATTCCCCGTTGGGTATATTCCACCGTAGCGGCCGACGTTCGAAGCCCCAAGATTGGCGCTCCTCTATTATCAGGAGCAACAAGTCGCGCTAAGAGCTTACCCGTTTTGTCCCCCTCATCATGCATTCGCGCAGTATATGCTTTATAATCAAACGCCCTGACCCTCTCAACTTGCCGCGCTACTTCCTCTCTCGCTACCATCACCTCTTTTTGATCCCTCTCCAATGTATGACTACGCCTCTCTGCGTCTCGCAACCGCTCGTCTGCCCTTTGTATATGATCTAGTAAGGTTTTCCGTACCCCCACCTTCTTGGAGATACATATCCCTCGGACCACTGACTTGAATGCCTCCCATTCTATCGCTATTGTTGTCGCTGTATTTTCATTTTCATTAAAATAGTGGGTGATCCCCTGCTGGAGCTCTTCCCGGAATACCGGGTCTTCTAGTATTTCAGGGCACAATCTCCAAGTTGGAATCAACGCCCGCTCTTTGTGCCATCCCCAGTGGATCAGCAGGGGGTTATGATCTGACAATGTTTTGGCCAAGTATTCACTGTGTTGCACTTTAATACAGACATCAGACGTTCCCAGCATCGCATCCAACCTAACATGCAAATCATGCAGACCAGAATAATATGAATAATCTCGCTCTTGCTGGTGCTGCTCCCGCCATATATCTACTAAGTTCCAATTTGACTGCCATCTCCGCCTCTTATCCGCAAGTCTTGCACTCGCCGACTCAGGCAGTGGTGGGTGAGACCGGTCTATGGTTACATCCAGCACTGAGTTGAAATCACCCCCCAAAAGCTACGAGCCCGGCGCGTGCGCAGCCATGGCTCCAGACAGGCGGTCAAAGAAACTTCCTTGTTCAACATTTGGAGCGTATATACTCCCTATCATGACATCTACCCTGTTCAGGCGCCCCGCCAGCAGGACATAGCACCCCTCAGAATCAATCATCTTGTGCGTCAGTTGGAATGGTACTCCCGCCCTGATCCACACCAGCGTACCTCTTGCGTATGCCGAATAAGTAGTGTAATATACCTGCCCTCGCCATCTGCGCTGGAGCGCCTTTCCCTCTGCTAACTTGAGGTGCGTCTCTTGTAAGAGAGCAACGTGGGCTCCCCTGCGCACCAAGTAGGCATGCACCTGATGGTGCCTGGCCATAGTGTGGAGTCCCCCGACATTCCAGGTTATGCACTTAAAGGCAGGAATGGAGGTCATTGTCTTATCTCCTATCCCCATCTATCTGCAGCGTCATCTGGAGCACACTGGTTCCCCTCTGATATCCTTGAACAAAACTAAACACACCCCAACTCCCCCTCCCCAGGACAGATGCCCCAAACTGAACACCCATCCAAACTAATGAAGTAACCAGAGTGCTCAGACCCCCAAGGAATCTCAAACACCCTATAACAATGGGGGTAGGCGCAAAGGTCCAAAGAGGCCCAGTTTGCCCCGCACCCGCCGAAACCCAGCCTTTAGTAAGCTATGTCCTCCCCATCCAGCAATATACAGACCATTTCAGCAGGAGTCAGCCTCAAATGTTCAGGATTAGCTAATCACAAGTCCACCAGCTCATCAGCCGTCCTCGCAGTCACATGTGGCAGCCGCACACTGTCTGCCTGTGAAGCATCTGTGTCCGATCCGTCTGTGCCCAGCTCCGAATCCCCTTTGTTGCTCTGCGAATCCATCTCTGTCTTGGATAGTGCCGCTACCGCCTCTACCGCTGCCGATCTCTCCTTTTCCGCTTGTCGCAACGTCAGCCGCGGAGATCTCGTTCGTCGACTCCAATACTTCCGAGTTTGTCTGGGTTTAGGCTGTGTCGGGACCACCCTTCCATCTTGAGGTGGTTGCTCGGCTCCTGCCTTATAACGCTCCAGCCAGTCCCATGCATCCTCCGGACTGTTGTGAAAGTAGGACTTGTTGTCGACCAGGATTTTTAAGTGCGCCGGATACATTAGGGCATACTGCAGTCCCTCTTCACGCAGCGCCTTTTTGACCGCCAGGTATGATGCCCTTTTGCGCTGAACTTCCCATGTATAGTCCGGGAATATTGTTACAGAAGCATTGTCCACTTTGTACGGCCCCTTCTTGCACGCCTGGGCCAATAGCCAGTCTCTATCTTTATAATGCAGCAATTTAGCGATCACCGGTCTGGGTGGGTGCCCCGGCGCTAGCGGTCTCGCCGGTACTCTATGCGCTCTTTCCAGCGTGTAGAACGTGGTCAGGCCTTCCGGAGCTACTACAGTTTTCAGCCAGGTTTCCAAATAGTCCAGCATGCTCTTTCCCTCTACTCCTTCCGGCAAACCCACCACGCGAATGTTACTTTGCCGATTTCTACCTTCTGCATCTTCCGCTCTCTGTTCCAGTGTATGTATCCGATTCTGCACTTCTTTCATTTGGGCCATTAACTTCTTGGTAGTCGGTTCCATGCCTTCCAGGGCAGTTTCAGCCGTTTTCACTCTGTCTGCCAACTTACTGTGAGTAGTCCCAAGCTCTGCGTTACTTTTGCTATATCCGCCTGCAGTGTATCGCGCGTGGCTGTTATAGCTTGCAAGGTCTGGTCTACTTGCTGTTGCGGGAGGCAATCAGTTGGTGGCGGCTGTATTACTTGCGCTGCCGACGGGCTCACCTCTTTGTCCTGGGCCAACTGCCCCCCGCCCTGTTTGTGTCAGGTTTTCCACATCATGCCCTTAGGAACCCTGCCTCGTCTCACCGTCTCAATAGTTATCGTGATCCTGCAGGTATCAGGACTGGTCGTGATGGTCTATCCCGCCCACTCCTGGTGCTAGTTGTGGTCTCCAGCGATGCAGTACGTTCCACCGAAGCTATCCTTCCCAGGGCCCCCTTCTCAACACCGGTACAATCCCTGCACATGCAGCTTGTTTTTCCTCGTATCGACGTCCAGACCCACTTATCGCCGTCCAGTCAGTAGGCGAATCTCGCTCGGGCCTATTCACTCTGCGTGACTTAATATTCTAAGTCTAGCCCCTCCCTCTGCGCTATTCGCAATAAGTTCGCTACCTGGTTCCACCGAGCTGTCGAGGCCCAAGTAGCAGCTTGTCACCGCTCCCTGGCGAGCGTGTCCGAATTCTTCAGAGCTTCACCATACTGCCAGCGCCATTTTCTTGCGCGCGGGGTCGGGCTCAGATCAGGGCCTCCGATGCGACAGAGGTTCCTCCCCGCTCCTCGGTGAGATGTGTTCCGAGCCAGGAACCCCCCCCTCGCTCTCTATAGTTGCAGCCTCTTCCCCGCTGCTGCTACTCTCCAGTCAGCTACAACGCCAGTTCCCCCCTGTCGACTGTCGCGCCTTTCTACAGGGCCATAGGGGAAGAGAAAGTGTTCCGCATTGGGCCTGTGCAAGCTTCGGCTCCGTCTCCAGGATATGCCGAACAGACACCTCTCAGATCCATCCCCCCTCGCACATCACTGACCTCCACGAGTAGCTATTTCGGCCAGCGCCGGAGCCCAAGCCGCCTCAGCAACCAGCCTCTCAGTTGCAGCCGCAGGACTGCGCTCTACGCCCGATCTCCTCTCGGCTCTTGTTGTCGCCCGGATGCTTCCTCTCAGTGTCGCCTCAGTTCTTCTCAGCTCTGGAGCGGTTCACGCATACCACCGTCCTTAGCCCTCGTCGTCCGCAGACGCGTGGAGCAGCGACCGCCCGATCAGGCTCCGAGGAGCTCTGCAGCCGCCATCTTGTCTCCCTTCGGTGGCGCGTCACAGTTCTCAGCCGACTCTCGCTCCGCAGCCTTCAGCAACCCTCCGTCGCACATCAGAGTGTCCCCCTATTCGATGCCAGCCCAGCGTTCCGAAGCACGCTGTTCAGGGGTGCCGTTTTCGGCGCTTATTTCAGGATTTTCGGCTGGGCTCCGGCGGAGCAGCAGGCCCACACATCCGCCTGCATTCGAGCCCTGGCCACGCCCCCATGCAGACACTGCATCATAACCCAGAAAAGTTTGCTCCTTTGTATCATGGTACAATTTGCTCTCCCCTCAGTGGTGACTGTAGTGTCAACACCACAGTCAACACTAAGGGTGCTCCCCTTAGTGTTGACTTTAGTGTTGACATCGCAGTCAACACTGAGAGCAGCGCAAATTGTGCACTGCATGTACCATGATGCAAAGGAGCAAACTTTTCTGGGTTATGATGAAGAGTCTGGCCATACCCTTTTTCCTGCACAAACTATTTTTCATGACCTCCTCAACCATGTATCACACATTCCTAATTTCCTTTTGGAAAAAATTGCATTCCAGCCCATTGATTCCACTTTATCTGGCCTGAGCCAGAGATTACGTCTCGTGCCGGAGAGGACGGCCCTAGCCGTGGAGTACGGTCCGGGTGCGGAGATTCCGGCCCGACTGCGGACGTAAAGATAGGAGTCGTAAGTGATTTCTGTGAATGCAAAAAATCGTAGGTGCCTTCTGTGAATACTAGAAGTAGTAAATTTAGGATTTTGTCTCAGATTAGTTCTGTGAATTGGCCCCATGGAGTTTGGTGTCTCTGGGCTCACAATTTAAAGTCACAACTTATGGTTAAGTCGGATTTTAAATTGTAAGTCTGGAAACGCCACTTTTAGAAAGTTGGCATTTTCCTACTTTAACCATTCTGTGTATCTTCCAATTGACATACAAATGTTCTGGATGTTACTTCATTAATATTAATAAAAATCATTTAAAAAAAAAAAGAAAACCTTCCGTGCATCTGCCTGTCTCTAAATACACATCTGGGTTAGGGCGTGGCTTGGAGGCCGATGGGGAAGGACGCGTGAGCCGTGAGCTCCGCAGCCAGCCCGGCCATTATCCTGTCTACTGAAGCCCCGGGCCCGCTGTGAGCCTTCCGGGGGCCGGACCCGGACACCCCTGGCTCCCGCGGCGAAACGGTGACTGGTGGGGGCCGCCGCGGCTGCGCTGGCCCTGGCGAGAGGGTGACGACGCGGGCGGCCGCCGGCCATCTTGGGCGGCCTGCGTGAGGAGAGGGATCCCCGCCGTGGCGTACCTGCGGCGCCGGCCGGAAGTGCGAGGCGGCCGGCTGAGGACACCGGAAGCTGCGGGTCGGCAGCTGCGCTGCAGTGGTGGCGTCCTGTGATCGCCGGCGGAGACCGAGCGTCAGAGGTACGGGGCAGTGCAAGGCCCCGGGGACCGCGGAGTGGACCTGGTGATCGGGGTGGGCCCCCGCCTTGTGGGGCGTGGCAGGCGACCCCATCGGTGCGGCGCCGGCTGTTGGAATCGCCGTGCGGGGTGCGGCTGAAGCTGAGGTGGAGGACGCAGCAAGGCCCGTGAGGCACCGAGTGCACGTGGCGCCCTGGGACGTTGTGAGGTGGTCTGCTTGGAGCCCTGGGAGGCGGTGACGGGGCCCCCTGGAGAGTCGTGGGCCCTCGGTCGGCATAGACCGGCTTCCTTGCCCGAGAGAGGAGGGGTGAGCGGGCTGCCCCCCTTGCCCCCTGTACCGGGTCGGCGGGACTACCCTGGTGGCGAGATAAGCCCCTGTGACTGTGGTGTGAACGAGCGGGGTGCGGAGCGGGGCAGCTTCGCTGCCACAAGCAGAGGCTGAGAGGTTGGGGTCTCGCCTGACACAGCGTGGGCTGCCGGGACTTGGGGGCAGCGGGGCCCCGGACGGGCCGCCCGTGAGCGCTTGTGGAGCGATGGGGAAGACGCGCCCGAAACAGGGAGCTACCGCTGCGGCCGCAACCGGAGACGCTCCTGGCGAGAGCGATGGACTGGAGGTGGGGACCCCCTCTGGGGGCCTACAACAACAGCAGTTCGACCAGATCCTCCGGGCCATCTCGGACACCCGTATCGCGCTACAACAGGACATAGCGCAGGTATCCACGGACCTGGGGCTGCTTCGGGGGGATCACCGGAAGCTGGTCGACCGGGTCAAGCAGACGGAGACCGTGCTCGAGCAGCTGGCGCCGGCCCAGAAGACCTCGGAGGCCACCATGGACGACTTGAAGCGGAGGGTGCTGCTGCTGGAAAAGAGGGCCGAAGATGCGGAGGGCCGTAATCGCCGCAATAACGTACGGGTGGTGGGACTGCCGGAGAAGATTGAAGGGAACGATATGCTGGCGTATCTGGAGACCTGGTTGAGAGACGTGGTTGTCCCGGAGGGGCTAACGCCGTTCTACACGCTAGAGCGGGCACACAGAGTACCGGCTCGCCCCCCGGACCCCGGTAGACCTCCGCGTCCGGTGGTTGCGCGACTTCTGCACTTCAAAGACAGGGACATTATACTCCAGAGGGCCAGGACGCAGGGCCCTTACCAGGTGGAAAACGCATCAGTTTCTATCTATCCGGATTACCCCTTCGAGGTCCAGCGACAACGGACATCGTACCTGGCGGTCAAGAAAGCCCTCAGGGATGAAGGTATCCAATACGCGCTGTTGTTTCCTGCGCGTCTGCGGGTCATACAAGGCGGCAAGACATTCTTTTTCAACGACCCTGAGGCTGCATGGAGTTGGTTGGAGGCGAACAAGCCCGGAGCGGGGGCAGGTGCGGCAGGTGGGGAAGCCAGGAGGTCTTCGCCGAGGCCTCGTCGGGGCCGGCGTGCCAGGACTCGGATGACTGGGAGGGGCTCCCCCCTGGCGTCTCAAACGGCGATGGAGCGGAAAGCGGCGTTGCAGGCAGTCTCTGCTATCTCCGGAGCTGTGGTGGAGGCCGGGGCTGGGGGCTCGGGCTCACCCGGGGGATCGGACACTCCACACAGCGCCGAGACGGACGACGATGCGGCGGGGCTGCCTCATGTTACACCGAGGACGGCGGATGGCATAATGGACTCCTGAACTATTTCTGGCATGCTGTTGACAGTAAGAGGGCTAACCGGGGGCCGGAGTGGGGTCATGCTGCACTGTTGCCTCCACATTGTGGGGTGGGGCTGCGGCGGTCCGTCAGGGGACTGCTTGTTTCTCACTGATTGCGGGGGCGGGGGGGGGGCTGGGTCGGGTGGCCTGGGGGCGAGCTGGACCCGGGGAGACATGGTGGAGCCTGGGCTTGGATTCTTGCTGCGAACACTTTTGGCACCCACTCGGCTCCGGCCTACCTCCTCTTACTCGCTCTTGTTGCGAGGCTCTGGTGGCTATCAGAGAATTTGTTTAATAGTATTGTATTTGGATGGGTAACTGCGGTTGGGAACCTGTTCTGGGGGAGGGTGGGATGGGGGGTTGTTGGGGAGTTAAGGGGAGTTGGGGTAATGTCAGTGTGCCTAGGAGGGGGCGTGGTTTGCTGGTAGCTGTTGGAAGCTGTGATGGCCTCTCCTCCTGAATTGAAGTTTCTTACCTGGAATGTGAGGGGGCTCACCTCCATGACGAAGCGCTGCAAGGTCCACGCTTACTTAGTGCGCAGGGGGGTGCAGGTGGCCTTTCTGCAGGAGACCCACTTAGATCGGACGGAGGGGAGGGCCCTTCAGAGGCGCTGGCGGGGCCAGTTGTTTTACACCACCTATTCCAAGTTTGCGCGGGGTGCCCTTATTTGGGTTAGAGCGGGTCTTCCCTTTCAGCCCCTCGCCACACAGGTGGACTCGGAGGGACGATTTGTGGCAGTGCGGGGCAGGCTGGACGGGAGGGATGTAACGCTATGTTGTCTTTATGCCCCGAATGCGGAGCAGGCGGCCTTCTTTACGCGCATATCGGGCGCTTTAGCGGAGTATTTGAAGGGGCCGATTATACTGGGGGGCGACTTTAACTCCATCGCAGATGTCCGCTTGGATCGATCTCACCCTCCCTTGGCCCAATCGGTGGTGCATCGGGCGGCTAGAAGTAGGCTGGGCTGGCAGACTGCGTGGGGGCTGGTCGATACATGGCGGGAGCACCATCCACTGGAGCGGGACTACTCCTATTATTCTACCCCACACGATCTATATGTGCGCCTAGATGGCATACTGTGCTCCCCGGGAGTACAGGCTCTGACTCGCCATAGTGAATATCTGGCAAAAACCATCTCGGACCACAACCCCTGTTTGGTTCTCGTACGCTGGAGTAGGCAACGTCAGGCGATACCCACCTGGCGTTTGAATCCGCGGATGCTGGAAGACTCTGTCTTCCAGGCGGAAGTCCAAGATGGGATAACACATTATTTCGCAGAAAACGCCGGGACGGCCTCGCAGCGGGCATGGGAGTGGGACTCGTTCAAGGCGGTCGTCAGAGGGATCTGTATCTCCTCCACCTCCGGGGTCCGGAAAGTGCTCCTGGGGGACGTGGAGAGGGCGGACGCGGCGCTGCGCAACTCCGAAAGGGCTCACCACTCGGGGGAGCAATCTCTTGAAGAGGTAGCCGCAGCGCGTGAGCGCGTGGCGGTGCAAGTGGAGCGGCTCCGTTGTTTTGACTATAAGACGTACCTCACTAGGGCGCATGCAGAGAGGGACAAAGTCGGGTCACTCCTGGCCTGGTTGGCGAATCCGGCTGCGCGGGGCTCCCCCATACTCTCGCTGACCACCGGGGAGGGGACTGTGGTGTACTCTCAGAATGAGATTAATGATCAGTTTTTGGCATATTACTCTGCCCTTTATACCAACACCATGCAGGATGCTCCTGGGGACCTGGGGGACTTCCTGGCCGCGGCCCGATTACCAAAACTAGCCCCCAATTTCAGAGAGGCGTTGGGGGGTGATATCTCACTTGGTGAGATTCGGACGGCGATCAAACATATGGCGCATAAGAAGACTCCGGGGACAGATGGGCTTCCTGTGGAGTTTTACGCGGCCTATGTGGACCTGCTTGCCCCACAGCTGCAGTCAGTCTATAGGGAGGCCTGGACAGCGGGACAATTGCCCGCCACTGCCAGAGAAGCGTTGATAATACCGCTCCTGAAAAAAGGAGGGGACCCGGGGGCCAGGACAGCTTATCGTCCGCTCTCCATGCTAACGGTGGACTATAAGATTCTGAGCAAAATACTGGCCGAGCGCTTATTGGCCCACATGCCCACCCTGATTCACCCGGACCAAGCTGGGTTCATTCCGCGACGGAACACGTCGACGTGTATCCGGAGACTGTTGCAGGTCATGGAGGTGGACAGCGCGGATTACCCAGCCGCCTTGACCCTGTCGGTTGATATGGAGAAGGCCTTTGACAGCGTGGAGTGGCCGTATTTGTTTAGGGTCTTGCAGGAGTTTGGCTTGGGGGATGGGTTCGTGCGTTGGACGAGGTTGCTCTATACCAACTCGGTGGCTAGGGTGCGAACGGGGACCACGATCTCGGCTCCCTATCCTGTACGTCGGGGAACGAGGCAGGGCTGCTCGCTATCGCCGCTGCTGTTTGCCCTGGCAATCGAGCCGCTTGCGGCCCATGCCCGAATGGGACGCGCGTATGCTGGGCTGATCCTGCGGGGGGAGACCCATTATATTTCCCTCTACGCGGACGATTTATTGCTTTTCCTGGCTGACGCGGAGGGGGCCCTTCAAGGCGCTAGGGTGCTACTGGAGGATTTTGGGCGCCGCTCGGGCCTAAGGGTCAATTGGGACAAGACTTGCGTCTACCCCATTACTCAGTGGGAGCGAATTCCCCCCTCCCTGGGGGCGATCCGCTGTGCGGATAGTTGTCTGCCGTATTTGGGAGTGCGCATTTATCGCACCCAGCGCGACCTGTTGGAGGGGAATGTGGGGAGGGCGATCGCGGGCCTGGCGGGCAGTATGGGATTCTGGAGCACTCTCCCGCTCTCGGTGGCCGGGCGGGTGGCGCTGCTGAAGATGGTGGCGCTCCCACGCCTGTTGTATTTTTTCCGCACACTCCCTGTCTGGGTGCCGGTGTCACTCTTCCGCAAACTTACGGCCATGGTTACGGGCTTTATCTGGGGGGCGGGCAGACGGCGGGTGGCGCTGACCACGCTGCGCCGGCCCAGAGCCGAGGGGGGGCTTGCGGTACCTGATTTCGAGTGGTACTATTTGGCTGCCCAGCTACAATGGCTCACGCAGGCAGTGGCACGGGAATTTAGAGGCCCCGAGGGTCCGCAGGGTAGAATGATCCCGCGACACGTGCTTTCCTTTATCGTTTTCCAACAGCGACTCGAGCTGTCACAACTAACGCTCGAAGAGCGAACGCTCCGGCTGTGTTGGAACCGGAGCCTGCGGAGGGCCGGCGCTGCTCGCCCTTACGCTCCGGAGATCCCCTTGGGTATGTGCACGGCCCTCCCCCACGGCGGGGACTGGTCGGGGCTGGCCCGCTGGGAAGATCTAGGGATACAGATGGTGGGAGACCTGTACCTAAATGGAGAGCTTCGGCCATTCCAGGAGCTGCAGGACTCCTTCGGGATTCCGAGGGGCGACTATCTCCTCCACGCGGCCTTGGTGGCGGCGCTGCGGAAGCACTGGGGAGTGGGGCTCTCGGAACCGCGGACGGCGGCTGGCTGTCAGTATGTGGTCATGGCGGCGGGCACATGCAAGGCCATTACTTGCCTCTATCAGAGAATGGCCACGGAACATCTAGCTCCTTTGACTGCGCTGAAGGATAAGTGGGAAGCCGATATCGGAAAACCTATCCCGGAACTGACATGGCCTGCACTTCAGAGACGGGCCTGGAAGAGCACGCGTAACGCCCGGTTTCAGCTGGTGCAGTATTTCACCCTGCATAGGGCATACCTGACGCCGGCTAAATTGTTTCAGTATTTTGGGGGCCCCATGCCGCAGTGCCCTCGTTGTGGAGAGGAGGGGGCTGACTTTAAACACATGTTTTGGTCCTGCGATGTTTTAAGTGGCTACTGGGAGGAGGTCGTCAGATGCCTGGCCCAAGTGACAGGGCGGGAGTTGCGGGTGGAGATGGGAGTCTGTTTGCTGCTTTGGTTTCCACACACGCCGCGCACGAAAATCACTAGCAAGTTTTGCGACCTGGGGCTGGTGGTGGCCAAGCGAGAAATTACGCTCCACTGGAAGTCGAGGACGGGTCCCAGCGTCGCGAGGTGGAGAGCGACATTTACCAAGTGGGCGGGTAGCGAGGGCACGTTCAGGCTGCAGCTTGCACTTAGGCGAAACGATGACAAGGCTCTGGACATGGCTCGGGCGTGGGAAGCACTAATGGTTGATCTCCAGGGATGGGGAACAGCGGGGGAGGGAGGCCCTGCGGCACTGGAGCAACAGGCAGGTACTTAGGGGTGGGGGAGGCTAGCTGATTGGCTCATGGGGGCCGGGGGCTCTCCTTTTCCTCTTTGCCTGGGGCCTGTCTGTGGTGGCTCATGGCTCTTACTACGGCTCCTTCTGAGAGAGGTTATCCTGGTAGTAGTCGTCCCGGCACACTGACACGTGGGTGGGGGGGGGCTGTATTATTTCAGGGGAGGGTTTGGGGACGGCGCATTGGTAGGTGGAAGTGGCCCAGATTGTATTTGGATGTGATTTTATAAGCGGATGGCGGCCACTGGCCAGATGAACATTGTGGATGTCAATTGTGTTTGAGTAATGCAATAAAAAATGTTTTTGCAAATACACATCTGGGTTAGGTGACAGCCAGGTTTTGTGCATTCCCTCTAGACAGGCACACACAAATAGAGCTGGGTTGTGACATTTACGTCCTGATGGCTCATTTCCAGGTTGATGGGCCTTCCTCAGCTACAGTGGGAGGAAGCAGCTAACACTTGCACCTGAATAGGGCGGTGCCTGTCCCCACACAAAGAGCTGCATATCCCCCTGTAGCGAGTTTGGAGCCAGGGCAGGAAAGGCAGGGACCTTGTGATCTTCAAAGCCTCTTTGAAGTCTGCCCAGCTTCAAAGGCACAACAGGGTATAAGTACTGGACCACTGACACCACGAAAGGAGAACTTTGGTGAAACCAAGGACATTCTGCCTGGACGAAGAGCTGCTGTACTACAAGAGGAACTGCCACATTGCTACCTGCTTTGCTGTGTTGGCCTGCTGCCTGCTGATTCTTACCAGGGAGTGAGAAGAACTGGACCTGCTCTCTACATCCTTGAACCCAAGTGTCCTTAAGGGCTTGCTAGTGTGCCACCTTTTCTTGAAGTCTCAGGGCCATCAAAGACTTCATTGCACTGTGCTTCAGCTGTTGGACCCTGCCAACTGTGAGTCCTGCCGTGCCAATCCAATTCTGGGCCTTGATAGTGGGTTACCACCTGTTTTGATGCAAACATCGATGCAATGACGACTTTGCGCCGATTGAAACCAACGCAGTGCCCTTTGACTCTGACGCAGTGCCGATCCAAGGACATGCCTGTGTGGCTGTAGGACAATGTTGGACCCGACTGCAAGGTCCAATGATGACGCAGCCCCGATTTGAGGTCCCAACTGCGAGGCCCAATGGCGACGCAGTGCCGATCCGAAGACACAACTGTGAGGTTTGATGCAGAGCCTGCATTGTAAGGGGTTCCACGATGACGCGGGACCTGACTGCAAGGCTCGACTTTGACCCATTGACCAGACTGTGTGAATCGGAAACAACTCATTCAGTCTTCGATGCCCACACTTGCTCCATCCTAGATACATTTTCAGTGGGCCCTTCATGGGCTCTGTAGCTGGGCTGCCCTCCATCACAGTCAGCCTGAAACTTTGGATTTGCCCTAGTCTAGCGCAACCTCAAGTAATCTTTTAGCACTATTGACTTCTAAGCACTATATTGCATTTTTTTTTTAATTAAAATCTCACGTACTTATTGGAGTTTTATCATTTTGGTCTTGTTTTCCTCAGATAACTATTCTCTATTTTTCTAAACTGCTGTGGACTCCTTTGTGGTGTTTTCACTGTGTTACTGTTATGTAAGTGTTGCACAAATACTGTCTCTTGCTCTGTGCCAATCTATCTTACAGTGAGTACAAGTTAGTTTAGGTTGTGTGTCTACTTACCCTGACTAGGACTGTGGTCCCTACTTGGATAGGGTGCAAACCTCTGCCAACTAGAGACCCAATTTCTCACAACTTCCCACATCTTTTGTAGAGGTTGAATGATAAGGTGATGGAGGTGTGGTAGAAGTAGGCATTGAACATATGCCATGCAGAAGCCACTAATGGCCCATCATTCAATTTGCGTGTTCTTGTCCTGCTACTGTGGAAAGTGGGTAAATGCCATCAATGGCACACAGTTGTCAAGAGAGTCTGTAGCCTACATAGTGCATAAGAAGGAAGTGAATTGTGACTTTAAGAATGTGCTGTCAATATTAATGTGAGCACTGGTACATGCACACAAACTCCATGCACACTCTACATCTTTTGTGGTATACTGACAAGCACTTCTTCTGGCTGCAATCTAAGATAATTACCATTCAACAGGCAATGTACATCCTATGATCTTGACAAATGTCCTCACTAGTGCTAAAACATGACAATGCATAGGTCTGAATGACTCTGCTTGGCCTCGACATTTCAGTGTTCTGGAAAAACACAACCTGAATATGGTCCATTGTACCCAACATGGAGAGGCCAAAGGGCATCATCATTAAACAGAATAATCTCACTGTTTACGTCAGTCAAAGTTGAAATGGGACAGAACAGAATGGATCATTAGGCAGTTTATATGAAACTAAATAGATTAATCTGATGCAGTAACTGAATAATATATGGGAAATCATCACAGGTCTTCCAAATTAATCTCCCAAACTCAAATGAACTGGCACTAAGCATGACTTTACAAATTGCCATCTAAGACCCTCATTACGAGAGGCATTTTAATTCTGATGGGGGTGGTAACAGCAGTTACCAGGCGAAATGGGGAATTACCAGACAATCAAACCCAGAATTACTGATTCCACCCACAATTACACATTTCTTAGAGGACTGTCAGGGTCTAACTAGTAATGGGCCAGTTTTTCCCTATCCCAGAGGTTACCGGTACCTCCTTTTGTGGTAACTCCAGAGGTGGGATAAAGCTAACCCATTTACCAGGCAACTCAAAATGAAGGCCTATATCTAATACCACTGCAGGATGGGCCAATGCCATCACTGTTAGAAACTTCTCTGAATATGTTGGTTCAAACCTGTCCCATAGTGACATTGAAGGCCACATAATTTAGACATCCTGTTACAAGAATCTGTACCTCACGAACAGTGTGCCCCACTCTTAGTAACACCAGAAGTGATCAATATGATGCTGGACTCCAGCTGAACCTGTCTCTGGTAATATTCAAGTTCAACTACAGGCCTCACAATTTGTTTGTCAAGAGAATACAGCTAACAGCTGGATGCTGGGGCAAGTGGGAGAGCAAAGCAGTCTTACCTGTGAGGATCACATACAACAAAGCAATAGAGACAGGCCAGCTGCGTATTGGCAGAGGGACGGATAAATATATCACTGATCCCTTTTGAGAAAAGAATGAGAAACTTTGGCTTCTCTGAACAAGATCAAGGAAAATTAAAAAATAATCAAACACTATTTGCAAGAAATAGCCCACAATGAGTGGTACAGATACCCTGGATAGCTAGAGCTATTAATGACTCTATTAATGGCTTCCTTTTGAGTCAGGCAGACCATTATAGTTCCACGGTTCTGATGGTGGTGCCCATGCTGGTTTTGCCCTCAGACACCCTACACTGATGGCCCGATTAAGTTGATGCCGTCCATGTAGGTGCATCGGACCATGTTGCCCAATTTGGAGTGAACGGTCTGATATACTTTTGTTTTAGTTCAGGGCCATCAGGAAATCTCCAGTGGTCCCAAACTGAAAAATCTGAAAAAAAAGACCAACCCAACCTGTGCCAAATCTCGCAGGGTAGCTCAGAGGTTGTCGGGATCACCTAAATTGTGTTTTTCACTTTAGGGGTCTGTTTTTAGAAAACATAAACCTTTGGTAAGCGGCTTCCAGAAGCATGGTGGCCACTCACCAAGCTTTCAGTGTTTTCAGAGGGGTCGCCATGATGGCAGCTCCTCTGAAGGCACAGAGATCTTTGCAGGGCTGGCTTAGATCTCGAAACATGGGTGGGCGGTAATCCAGCAAGGTTGGTGAAGAAAATGGCCTCTGCCCTGACTGACAGAGGGCTACCCTCTATACTCTAAATCAGGGTCTTTGTTTACCGTCCTATTTCAACGCATGTACATCAGAAATTGCATTAGGTGTTTATGACACAAGTATAAGCCATCATCCCTGTGTGCATGTATGGGTTTGTCTCCACTGTCTATATGAGTGCCAAGAGGCGCTTCCTCATGTGACATGATCACATTATGACTAGTTATACATTTATATGACATGTAGCACAGACCAGTTATTTAAAAAATCCTCTTGGAGGGTATTGCAGACATTTGCTGACCGACACTCAGCTTAACTGCACTCTTGTGTCTTGCCACCATTTCTCCGTAACAATCCAATATCATGAGCAAAGCCCTATGAAACATTTTGCTTTATTTTTTGGGTGAGTGTTTTTGGGACCAATAAAATCTAGGGCACACTAAAGGCACAGAAAAAGGGGTAAGAGCCGAAGTCCAGTAAATGTCACTGAAGCAAAGCTTTGTGGATGAGGTGGGTCTTATGGCGTTTGCTGGAAGAATCTAGTGGCAGCTGGCTTGTAACCGAGGGTGGTGGGTAGGCACAAAAAAAAAAAAAAATACAGTGATTTACATTCGCAGAGTGACGTCCTCCTCCCTTGTGTGTCAGTAAGCTCCAGATGCAGGAAACTTCATTACCCAATCCTGGCGCTGCTCTCACAGCATGTCAGGAGCGCCAGGATTGGATAGAACATGCCCTTTCAGCGCTCCTAAGAGCACTGGAGGCCTGCACTTTCTCTAAAATCAGCTCTCTAAGACAGCTAGGTTAGAGAACTTTAAAATGTACATTTCTGTCTGGCCGTCCCAAGATGGCCGGCCAAAGAGACAGGCACATTTTAAAGCAAACAGCCAGTGGCGGTGCATCCATTGGGGGCATTGGGGCGTTGCCCCCCCCCCGCCCGCGCCCGCAGCTCCCTCGGCGTCTCTGAACTTAAGTAAACTCTCAGTTTACTTAAGTTCAAAGACGCCGAGGGAGAACTGACAATCATGTCAGTCAGTATGACGTCGGACCACCCACCCCGTTCAGTCTGAAGGGGGTGGGCGGTCTGGCGTCATGTTGACTGACAGGCATTGTCTGGGGCAACAGGCAGCAGCACACAAGTGCGCATGAGTGGGGACGGAGGAAGAATTTTTGCGCCGTGCCCAGTCATGCACACTAGTGATTCCACAGACTGGCACATGCCCATTAGGAGAGCGTGGGTTGAGCCAATGCTCAAACCTCGGTCTCCTAATGGGCAGGCGGGCGGAGCGTAAGCCTGCTCTAAGCCAATTCTGGCGCTGCTCCAGCGCCAGGATTGGCTGAGAGGGGTCTTGCCAGCAGTGATGGGCTGTTCCAGTGTAGGCGCCAGAACGGACCCGAGGCGGCGCAGACCTGCTCAGGTAGGATTGATTTTATTACGTTATTTAAAAACCCCCACCCCCGCGCGACACCCCCCTCCCCCCCCACACGAGCCGCGACTGCTGCTGACTAACTTAACCCTTTTTCCCACCCCTTTAAGTCACGTTGAAAGATCTGACTTCTGAAACTCTAGTGGTCTCCGTCACCTGACCCCCCCTCATGTTGCTTGCATAACGCTGTCTCTTCATCTCCCTTAATTAGAACCTGTGTTTTGTTGTTGTGGGTGCAGTGCATGGCCCATAGGTCATTGTAA
The DNA here is from genome assembly GCF_964204655.1 of Triturus cristatus. Lineage (NCBI taxonomy): Eukaryota > Metazoa > Chordata > Amphibia > Caudata > Salamandridae > Triturus > Triturus cristatus. Next base: position 259,296,900 of record NC_140586.1, read on the forward strand.
AAGCTCTCTAATCCGGAATCTCACGAGGCGGCAGGATGGGCTTGTCCGAGGCGTGTGTTTGTTGTAGTTTTTGTTGCAGACTGACTTGAGGATGTGTTTCAATTGCACTGGGTTCTAGGGGTCGGGAGCTACACTGGGAATGTCATGTCTGATTTGATGAAAGTGGAGTTTGGCGTCTGGCTGGAGGAAATGTGATATTGGGTCCTGTTTTCAGAACGCACTAGGCCGAATGCAGTCATGGGCCATGGCGGAACATGTTGTAGCCAGCACAGTGAGTGAAGTCACTTGAAATCGAAACTACTTGTGAAGGGTGTGAGGGAGCAGCGGTTATAAAATGCAGACTGGCAGCAAAAACCATAGGTTATTGTAAAATCACTATTATGCCACGAGGCTGCAAGATGGACCTGGCCGTGACGTGTGTATGTTGTTTGTTGTACCTTTTGTTGGACTGCCGACTAACTTGCAGAGGACTTTTCTGTTGTTTATGCTGTGAAACGAGAGTCATTTCATTAGTGGTAGAGCACAGCATGTGTTGCCAGTGACTCTGTGCCAAAGCGTCTTTCGACTACAAACTGCATGATTGATTTATTACAGCAAAGAAGCACAGTATTGATTTTCCCAGGTGAGGTAGATTTCCAAATTAGAATATTAATTAGATTGTGCATTACCGCTCCTAGTGGCAATGCGCAATCTAATTAATATTTTACAGCGCTGCCACTGAAAGGGATAAGCAGGAATGCAGCCTCGTTGGCAGCATCATCCTTAAGTGCTCTTACTCAGCCACACCTTTCACGCCTCACCACTTTCAAATGTCACCAGCCGCCCCTGCACACAGCTCTCTGCTGCTGTCACTCGGCAGCGCTGGCCCTGCCCCATCTTGACGTTTAGTTCGGGATGGGTTGCTGAAAAATAAAATGTTAATAAATAAACTTTATTATTATTTTAGTTTTCAGATCTACAGCTTGTGGGGCGACGCTCCTCTGCTCAAATGGTGGAGCCGCCCCTGATAGTATTCTGATATAGTCGCAATGGAAGAGCGTTCCATTGGCACTAGCCATGCTCATTCACGGACCTTCACCTAAAAAAATTGCATTTTTGCGGTAAAGTGAAAGACTGCATTGTGAGGCAGAACCTCTAAGTGTGTGATCAGGCAGTACAGAGCAAAAGGTTTGCCAAAGTAGGCTGCGGCTAAGCCATGTAGGCAGTGGCAGCTCGCAGAGAGAGTGCTGCGGGCAGTGGGGTGAGGGGAGGGGCAGGGTGGAGGGGTAGTAGTATCGGACATACGACGGCAAGGAGTAATGTAAGCAATTAATGAATACAACTCTTTACCTTTGTGCTCGCTGCATCGCCAACTCGGCAAGGCAGCGAGCGCAAGATAAATAGTTTTATTCATTTATTTTTTTACTTACTTTACTCCTTGCTGTTGTATGTCTGACTCCACTAACCCCTCACCCTGCCCCTCCCCCGCCCCGCCTCACCGCCCTGCAACACTCCCTCTGTGAGCCGCCACTGCATGTAGGGCGTTTTTTACTAGACATAGGGGCATATTCTCAAGGACTTATCGCCGATTTATCTGCACTTTAGCACCGCAAAAGTGGCGATAGATTTATCGCCATATTCCCAAGCTGGTGCAAACTGCCAACGTCACCAGTTTTCCAGCGATAGCTGCCGCAAAAAACATCGCCACAGATGAGAGTGACAACTAACGCTAATGAGTTCCAGAGTAGGCGTTCCCGTGCAAAAACACACGAAAACACAACTTCACGACATTCTCAACGACCAGCCAGATCTGCGATGCGATCCAAAAACAGGCAAAAGGCGCGTTAGCAGTAGGAATTTAACACCTGCCTTTACTGGTGTTAAGCAGGACGACAACCTGCAGTATGAAAGGGAGCCCAGCCCAAAGCCAAATCTGAAGACTAACACATGTCATGGAGCTACTGATCATGCAGCTCGGAGACCCAAGAGGGCCATAACACCCACCGCCACCACCCCCAGGACCACCCCCTGGTCGCCCCTAGACTACCACAGAGGCAGCGCAGAAAAAGACAGCTGACCTTCCGAAAACGGTATGGCCCCCTGCCACACAATTGCAGAATGTGGGGAGAGGTGGGAACCAAGTATGTGTGAAGGAGGCAAGTCACCCATGAATAAGAATGTGCACAATGCCAAGTGTGGCGGTGATGTGCTGGACAGCCTTCAGTATGCAAAGCACAGACATGTCCATGTGGACATCTACTGCTGGTGTTCGTAGTGTTGTGGACAGTGGACGCAACCGTGTTACCTTAGTGACCTCGGTCATGTAGCTTTGTCGTCCCCCCCTGTAAGCGTAAGTGGAGTGGGCTGGTCTGGTGTACACTAGTCCAGCATAGGAGTGTGAATAAATAGGCCAGGGCTCTGTGCGTGGTTCATTTCCGGGATGGCCAACCCGTCTGTCAGGGCGTTACCCCTCACCCTGCCACGAGTCCGCCACTGTGACGACCAGCCTCCTCAGCCGATCACTGGCTTCCGCGACACAGGCCTCCAGCGCACCCAGCGGCACAGCACCGCGGAGTCGTATGTGTGCTGACTACTGCCTTCAGCCTAAACTGCGGTCAGCAGGTCCCCCAATTCAAATCGAGTCTTGATTTGTTAATGGCAAAGTCCAGTAGGCAACAGACAGTGCATCCAGTGCGGTCCGCCCTGACGACACATCATCGCTGGCTGCGCACCCACTCAGCTCTTTAGGTGGCACTAACTCTGTACAGCTCAACTCAATGCCACGTGGCTGTGGGCCCTTGCTGACCGCCACCTCCAGCCTACACTGCGGTCAGCAGGGATCACACATATCAAATCCAATCCTGACCTACAAAGACACGCCATTATCGCTGGCTGCGCACCCACTCAGCTGTTCAGGTGCCACTAACTCTGTGCACCACAACTCATGGACCCTTTATGATTGAGTATCGTGCTGTGGACAGCGGATGCAACAATGTCACCTCAGGCAGTGGGGAAGACCTGGGACGATGATGATGAAAATATGAGGCAGGTGTACCACACCCCACTGCAGCTGCAGCAGGAATATCCCGAAGGGGCACAATCAACAACAATTCCTTCACATGAGCACGCTCATCTCTGGTGCCCCTACCTCAGTGCAGCTCAATTCCTGGACCCTTTATGATTGAATCTTTTGTGTGTGATTCCAGATCTGGTGCCCCTACCTCAGTGCAGCTCAATTCCTGGACCCTTTATGATTGAATCTTTTGTGTGTGATTCCAGATCTGGTGCCCCTACCTCAGTGCAGCTCAATTCCTGAACCCTTTATGATTCAATCTTTTGTGTGTGATTCCAGATCTGGTTCCCCTACCTCAGTGCACCGCAAGTCATGGACCCTTTATGATTGAATCTTTTGTGTGTGATTCCAGATCTGGTGCCAAGTGTTGTGTGTATCTGTATTGCCGTAGCATGAGCCAAATAACTAGCCCTACTTGCAGTGCGAGTTCAGCCAGGCATGAACTCTACATCTGTGTCCGCCCTATTGTTACCATAGGCCTACACTCACGTGGCCTCCAACCTTCAACGGCCAACAGCACTGTGTTGTCAGGCTTGTGGACATGCGCAGACAGGCATGACAATGGTGTGCCGTCGGAGTGCAAGTGATGCAACTGTGCAGCGCACACAAGTAAATAGGCTCGGGGGAGGGATGAGCAGCTGTGAGGCAACGTGACACACAGTGATGCCTCACATTTGCAACATGCAAGACATGACAAACATAAATCCCAAAGTTGCACACATCCCACCCCACCCCCAACAAGCCACTTCACAATTCCTGAATGCAAGCAGATGACGAACTAAAATTAGGGATGAAAGCTCCTTTGCCTGAACTATCAGGCAGGAGCACATCTGCACCTCGGAATTGCATGTGCCCGGCACCCCCTGACAGATAATATAGCAGCTGATGAAGACTCCCCCACTACACACAGCCGACGAAAGACCAACTATACACACCCCACAGACAGAAGTCCTGGCTTGAAGTTATCTTGCATGGAATGGCCTTCACACTTACTCCCATACCATCCCAGGTGTACAACCATTGCACACTGAAATAACTCATTTATCCGAGCTGTGGCATTTCATCCACAGAACTGGCGCAGGTCAGAACAGTGCCGCTTCAACCAGAGCCACTGACGCAATGGCAGAACATCCCGGGCACATGCACAACACCTGTCACGTGGAACTGTACCGGGCATGTATGCTGCATTTACTGGGGGCACTGCAATTGGTAGTGCTGCGGATCAGTTACCGGCTAAGCTTTCTCCTTGCCAACGTCACCTGCGTTCAGCCTGTGTTGCATTGTTAATCGTGAATAGTCGAGTGGTGTATGGATGTCTGCCTATCCAACAGGACAGTAGATGAACTGGATTTTGACATGTGTGTGCGCCCCCTGTTGGCACACTACCAGGAGTGTCACCGTGGTTCCCGTTTATGGGATGCCTTGATACTTGGCATACATGCTGTTAGCTGGACCTGGGAGATTGCAAAATCCTCGTGCGCAGTGACCTCATTGAACCGCTCCCCTATTGGGCTGTAGTGCTAATTGGTGAAAGGGGGTGGACGCAGCACATCTGTTCAGACCCTCTAATGGATGGACTCGCCGTCCTGTTTGATGAAGTCGACAACGACCTCATGTTGGAAATGATGACCTACGAAGCTGCAATCGCTTTTATGGGCGAGTAACTACATACCTGCAGCCACAACTGATTTGAACCCATTGCACATGTCCAACAACTTGTTGCATCTTGGAGATCTGGTCACATATCCCACAACATCAGTGTGATTGCTGTGTCATTGGTAACCAGAAAAAATATGGCAGTCCATGTCGAGGTCCAAGGTGAGTGTCGCTGAGTGTATCGGGGGACAGTGGAAGGTGTTATTCCAGGGCATGATGCAGAGGGCAGAATGAAACTGAAACTGGCCATATGGCGGAGATGAATGCTGCCACTTCATTTTGACCACAAAACCGGATTCATCATCATCTTCACCCTCTGATGGTTCAAGTGCCTTACATGTGGGTGGTGGTGTTCTGTATGCATCACTGTGTGGCAGTGACACATCAGGAGCTGGAGGTGGAATGTCTGCCCCACTGTGTGGCACTGACACTTCATGGGGCGGAGATGTGGGTGGAGTAGTAGCAGCAGCATTCATCCATGCCAGGCCTTGTGGTGGCAATGCCATGATGAGGATCTGCAGGGCATGGACAATCCCAGGTACATCTCGCTGGTGTGCAGTCGTGGCAAACATTCTATCCACCTGCATCCGCTCAAAGCTCTCCATCATTCTCCTTATGTGTCCCAACTCCTGGGTGACATCGCTGCAGCCACTCTGAATAGACAGTTGTTCTTGGCTCAGAGTCATGACTCCAGCGATGTCAGCCATGGATTGTTAGGGAGCATGGAGCACACAGTGGGTGTCTGTTAGGGGTTGTTAGTGGTCCCTGATGGGACATAGACCCTGATGGGACTTAGACAGCCACGTATGGCATCTAGTTTGGCTGCCATGAGGTCGAAGCCCACCCCCAGCTGATCAGCCATCTTCTCCACGGTGTTGGAATGCCATGTGTTGGTTGTGGGGGTCCTGGGAGACAGCCGTGGTGGTGGGTGCTTCCTGCTTTGTGGTCTGTGCAGGGGGTGGTGTCTCCTCGATGCAACTGGGCGGCCCTGCTCCTGGAGGTGAGGTGCTGGAGCTGTCCATGAGCTGTTGGAGGGCATCGGTGTCGATGTTGGGGAGGTCCTCTTCATCATCAGTGCTGTGTTGTTGGGTCTGCTCTGCAAGAGATGTTGATTCTACCTCTGCAATGTGAAGGGGAGATATAGATTGACATTGTGTTCACATGTATGTTCACGCATTGTACAAGTTTACTAACAGTCTGCATGACAATGTACATTGTGACTGTTAGTGAGGAGATGCCTATTTGATGCGGGACAGTTGACATTTCTTCACCATCAGGGATGTGAGGTTGTACTTGTGCATTGTCACCTCACAGTTTCCTGCTATGCCAAATGCGAATGGGCATTTGCTGCACACAGGCGGCAGCAGTTGTGTCCTCTGTTCTGTTGTGAAAGTGTTGCAGTTTGTACCACATTGTCAATGTTGAGGTGCTCTGATTCTTATGTCTGTGTGCTGCATTGTGGGTGAGTTGCCCCTTCAGCTCTGATTTTGCGGTACCTTATCCCTTTCAGGCGGTGCGCCTTTCACTTCTGTGCTTATACAGTGCTGAGATGTTGCAGACTTGGGTAAATTGGGCTCTTGGTTGGAGCTGTGACTTTTGGGCATGGTTTGTCCGCAGATGTGCTATACTTAATTGTGCATGTGTGCCATTGTGCCCATCTCCCCCCCGTCCCCCCAGTCCCTGGTCGTTACTCACCCTGTTGCTGTTGGCTCAGGTCCTGTTGTGCAGTGTCCGGTCCCCCAGCTCCTGCCACCATCTTCCCCATGATGGTCCCAGGCTGGTCCTCCTTGGTGCTTGTGGGGTTCTGGTTGTCCTCTGTACTTGCTCCGGCTACCTCCATGGTGCTTCGCAATTGTTTGTGTTTTGTTTGTGTTTTTTGCTGCCGCTTTTATAGTGATTTTTCCCGCCTGACTTATGGGACTTGCAGGCGTGGCGCTGCTTATCGCTGAATTTTTTACCGCTGTTGGGCCCATCGCAGCTTTTTTCACGTTCGGGTTTAGATTTTTATCACCGTTCCAATGATTTTATCGCGGACAATTGACGCGTTATCTGGAATCTATCGCATGTTACCGCCGTGTTGTGAATACGACGTTAACAAGGAGTTGTTTTACTGCAATAGCCGGCGATATGTATGTTTGCGTTAACCTATTTTGGCGATGATTATCACACGTTCTTGGGAATATCCCCCTCAGTGTTTTGAATTCACATTGTAACTGATGTTGTAAACTATTGAGGATTGCTGCAAGGGAGACTCAGAATATATTGAAGTAAGATGGTGAGAGGGAAGATCTTTTGGGACACCGTGGTTCAGAGGGGTGATATTTAATAAGAATGTAGAAAATGTCATCAAATGAGTATGATTAGCAAGGAAGGATCTAAATCAGAGCGCAACATCTCTCAACCCAAAGGCAGACTCTAATCTGGCGAAGAGAATCCTGTAGTCAACCTGTGCTATGGGCCTTGTCCAGTCTAGGAGTGCCAATGTACAGTTCTATTTCAGGTTCTGATGTTCAAAGAAAACAGCGCATTTCGTTCCCTTCGTAGGCCGGACGCCAGACCAAAAGGATTCTCTTCCATGTCTGAGGGACCTGAACAAGTGGAATTCCTGAGACAATGTTTCAAACTGTTCGAGATTTTTTTGAGTGAGTATTTGTATATATTTGATTTCTCAGATGAGTTTCTGATCTTTGCGTCCACATTGTGAATAGTTTATTTTCCAGGTCATATTCAACTTCTAAAATATGTTGCTGGCTGATAGCCATTATGTTTTTTACTTCACAGATCGTCTTCCAGTTGCTGGACATCTTACTCCTGCTTTTGCATTTTGCAACTAGCTTCAAGCTACTGATTACCTCCTGCTGGAATGTATATTCTCATAAATCAAATCGTTAAGCACAGCCGTGGCCAAAACAGGCATTGTGTTGTTCTAAATATAGTGCCTAGGCTGCTCTTCCCAACATTGTCCAGTCTGCAGCTAAAAGTGAGTTCATTTTAATTCTGATATAGCCATTTCACACTGCATGCCCGATAAAATGTTTCTCTGTTTTTTATCGAATGTTCAAAGCTATGCAACATCCTCTATTGGAACAAAGAATTCTAGTTTTAAAAATTGACACAAATTCGTATTTTTTGTTAACAACTGTATTTAAAGCTTTCATTCCAATATACATGTAAATGAAAGACAAGCAGTTCATTTAGTACATATATAGACAAGGGTTGGGAGCAGGCTGTCCTACACAGGGATTCGCGTGAAGCAGTATTACGTAGAGGTCAGAGTTCTGGCAGACTCCATTCAATAGACCAAGACGAAGGCCCTGTCTATGATATAGAAAATAGTGAACAACAATTCAATGGTTATCGGAGATCCACTCAGCTCGGTTGAGAAACCATCACACAAGTCAGAGAGAAGGTCCCTCCCCCCTAGCAAGGATCAGTTGTGATGATGAGTGTGCGTCACTGAGGACTGCCTTTTTACATAGGTTTTGAAGGGAGTCCATAGTATTTCATAATTGACTAATCAGTCCTGCTCTCAATTTCTTGCATACAAATGCTAGGCTTTGGCCAACCACAACCCGACACTTGGGAGGTCTGGCACCCTCCATTTCTGATCTGATCTACTGATAGTTTAGCCATCGACTGCAGATGGGAAACACTGCCATAGATGGCAGTGGGTACCAGCCCTCTTCAGCAACATCTCCTGGTAGAAGAATTAAGGACAAGATCTCGCTCTCAAGGGTGTGCACAAATCCACCACATATGAAATTACGACCCAATCTCCCCATATTCCATCAAACATATTCCCTCAAACATATTGGTACAAAACATTGTTTTCAGTTGAATTAGCCTTAGCTACAACCTCAAATTGTTTTGCATTTGTTTTCTATAAGCTGTGTACAAATAGATGGTGTAGCTCCTCTTAGCCAGAAAAGTATCCAAGATCTTTCCGGGATGGTCTGCAGTTCCTCTGACCATCGTTTATCATAGGATGATTCTTGATAGGAGTGCCTAACCTCTAGAATGCTGTTGAGGCATGATATGGCCAGCTTTAAGGTACCCTCTTTGGATACGTCTCTACATTCCCCCTCTTCCCCATCCCCTGTCTTGTCCTGCCATCCAAAGTCATTGGATCAGCCTGTCCAGGTTTCGAGGGCCTAGCTGAAAGTCACTTGAGCACTGTTTTCTACTCTTCCAGATAGCATTGTTAAAAAGTGTCCCCAGTGTTGAAAGAAAGCCTCTGGTGCACCACAGATATTCCCCATCCATGATCCCCAGATGAAAGTCTGAGTTATTCGCAATCAGTGTTAGGGGACATGAGAAGTAGGTATTTGTTGCGTTCTTACCACTCTATTGGAGCTTGCGGGTTTTAGGATACATTCACAAGAGGTCACCTAGGTGTGCTTTACCCATTTCCTACTCTAGTCAGAGACACCGTCAATCACACTTGTTTGATTGATAATGTGTGGAATATCGTGATCAAAGAAACAGCCCTTGCACTATTTCACTCCTTTCTCAACGATAGGATTCAATCGGTAACCCACAAGTGATTCAATTCAGAGCCTTTTGTTCTGCCTTGTGGGGCTTCTCAGGGCTCATCCTTAAGCCTGACCCTGTTCAATGTCTATGACACTCTCCTGGCCAATTTGATTAAGTATTTCGGGTTTTCATTGATGACCGACGCAGTTGACACCCAGACCATTGTGTCACTCTCCAATGCCCTCCACAACACAGCTGAGACATTTCGCAACTACATGGCTGCAGTCAGCAATTGGATGAGTGACAACTGTCTCAAATTAAACTCAACCAAGACAGAAGTCATGCTTTTCAGAAACAATTTTTCCTTCTGGTCCTCCTCTTGGTGGCCACAAGACATAGGGACCCTCCCGATGCCAGCATAAATAGTAACAAAATCTAGGTGTTCTAATAGATGACAAGTTTACCAACAAAGACCTAGTCAGTCCTGTCCTCTCTTCCTCTATTTACATTTTGAAGATAATAAAGCATATCACCCATTTTATCCCCTCGGATTCCTTAAAGACCTTAGTTCTTGCATGACTAATGCAATGGACTTTTCCAAAATCTACAAAAAGGTAATTGAATAAACTCCAGACAATGCAGAACACTACAGCATGAATGCTCCTTAACATTTCTAAATTCAAATCGGCAAACCATAAGGAAGCTACAATGGCTGCCTATCAAGCGGTGTATCGCCTTTAAGGCTCTCCGCATAGCTTTCAAAGATCTTCATGGAATTGGCCCTGAATACTTGAAGAACAACCTTAAATGGTATACTCCAAGTAGATCCCTATGCTCCAGCTACTCCAGAAATCTAGTTGTTCCTCCCCAAGAGCCTGTGTCTTTGGGAGGCAGGAGCTTCATCAAATGCACTGCTGTTAATGGAACCGTTTTCCCCAAAATCTGCAATCTGTCACCACTCTCTTGGCTCTCAGAAAGTTACAAGAAGTTTGAAAAACTTGGCTTTTCTCTAACTAATTGGCCCTCCTCCATTGATCACAGACAGCACCAAGACGCCTCTGCGTATACGCACGCTCTACAAATCGTATCAATATCAATAGTCTGCATCCGGGTCTGGTCAGAGTATGCAATGTTCATGTTAAGACTGGTGCTAATTCAGTAGCCTGATTACATCTACTACCCTCTAGAATGACTGGACAATCTTGATGTGGTGTCTGGAATAATAAGACTTAGACTTGTAATTTCCTTTTAATGTCACTTTTGGGAACCTCACAAAGAGAGGCCTAGACACATAAAGCAATCAGGGCATAAAGTTCATCTTGATGCAGTTAATCTCCTGCTTTCAGGTGATCTGTATCTTATCACATCTATAAAGAGCTATACTCTATACAATTGAATGTTTAATAGGGGCACAGCATAACTGTGGTATACCTTTGAGACATTTCGGTTATGAACCATGCCTAAATATGTTATCCATAAATGGGAAATTAAACCTGCTTCTTTGAAGGGTGTCAAGGTTATTTTCCTGGTTTGCAGCTACAACTACGTCACTGGAGTTTTGTGATTCACGTTGAATCCGAACAACTAATTAAATTGTTGGAGTTCTGACAGAAAGTCCAGAACTGATGCCATTGGGTTGGACAGGAAGCATAATACATGGTCCATGAAAAAAGCCATTCTGATGTGGTCAGTTTGTGCCATTAATCCTTTGATGTTGCAATTACTACTGAGTTTATTTATTGGATGTGCTATTAGGAGAGGGGTCAAGGTGCAACCCTGTTTCATTCACCTAAACAACAATATAGTCTCAGCCAGGCAAGGTTGGTTCTTCATTTTGGTGGATAATGTTTAAAATTAGGTTTTATGAATAAAATCATTGTTGGAACTAGGCCTGACTTTTCCGAAGTCTTAAAGACGAAGGGCCTCATTTATGAAAAGTGACGCATCACTGCGTGAAAACAGTGATGCGTTACTTTTCACTGCGCCCTCCCTGCGACTCCAATGATGCGTCATATTTACAGTATGACGCATCATGTCGCAAGGAGTCACAGATACGTCAGTATTTCTGACGTATCTGTAGGCGCAAAAGTGACGCATTGCTGGAGTGTGTCACAAAAGTGACGCAACTCCTGCAATGTATCCTTTCACATGGGGTAAGCCCCATGTGAAAGGGCCTGCGTCAGTCTTACACCTGCTGTGAGGCAGGCGCAAGATATTGACGCATTTGTACCCTAGAAGTGGCGCAGTGAAATCTCGTAGATTTCACTGCGTCACTTCTACGATGCTTACTTACGTGGGAACGCCCACCCTGCATACATTATACCTGACGTAGGTATAATGTAGCGCAGGGGTTTACAAAGTGACGCATCTAGGTAGATGCATCACTTTGTAAATATGGCGCATCATGGCGCATGTTTTATGCCACTGGTGCATCACAAAAAGTGACGCACCGGTGGTGCAAAAGTGACGCAGGGGCTCATAAATGAGCCCCGAAGTTCCTAACCACCCTATTCAATGTCTACTCAAACATCAAGCGAGAGGAGTATCTGAGCATTATCATGGGTAGACTTTTTTCTCACATAAAAAGCTAGTCTGGTTTTATTTCCTGGTTGTCACAGGTCAATAAGATCTACATTATTGGGAGTCTTTTAAAATTTTAGAATCAAAGTCAATGTTGACTCCATCATGCCGGGCACCACAGAATGTATGTCATAAAAGAGTTTTTTTTTTAAGGGTGAGCTAAAACATCTCAAAAGGAAAGTGACGATCCTTTGGAATCCAGTGTTTTGCTTTTGGAAGTTCTTCAATAGCTTTACAGACCTCATTATCAGAAATAGAGTCATCTAGCCCAACAAGTACATCCAGTGGGATCACAAGGAAATCAAAGCTTGGAAAGTGATATCGCATCCATTGCTGCTCGATCTATAGTATATATCAACCCATTTTTTTCTTCAATTGATTTTTCGCAGTTACGGGCTCTAGCTATCCTAATTTTGTGAGCTGGAAATTTATCCAGCTAATTGTTTTTTGTTTTTTTTAATTCTGCCTTATCTAACATCTTATCAGTAGCTTTCTTAGTAAAAGGGGCCTCCAGTTTCCCTCAAGGACGCAAGGCTCTGTAAATCCACTACAGCACATATTTTTATGTTCCATTTCCAACCTAGAGATTTCCCTTTCCATGTAAAGCTTTCTTTGTTTCATCAATTTAACGAAGACGGCTGTATGGGCTATAATTCTCTTTCCTAAAACTTGCCAAATTGTAGCCCATGAAATTCCATTCGTAATATTCTTGGCTAAATAGTTTCCTAAGGCTTCTTGTATATTATTTAAGCAGAGGATTGTGAAAAAACTATGTTATGCAAATTCAAGGCTCTTGGGGGAGGAGAGGAGACTGCCCAGTCAGGTGTGGAAGTACAAGGCATGGTCCAATAAGACTGTAGTGCCTATGCCTGCCATCCAGTGGCGGCTCCTCCACTAAGGCAGAGGAGCGTTGCCCCCCTGCTTATTGCAGTGACACAAAGGGAAAATAAAATTATAATAAATTGTGTTATTATCATTTTATTTTCGGCAGGGGAGGAGAGGTAGTATTATGTATCATACAGGTGCCTGATATAGGCTCAGGTAGCAACCACACCTTTCACCTATATTCCCCTGCCATTAAACTACATAGCGGTTCTTAGTACTGACATTTTACCTAGTTACGGTAATACCTAAATGACATGGGGTTTTCCCTGAAAACTAGCCTCATTCATTATGTATGAGGATTCTTGAAAACTCAGCAGGACTACCATTTCCTGCAAAATAACTATGTATAAGGGTCATTCTTTCCGTTATCCTAAGTCCGACATGACACAGAAAAGTAGATCCCCTGAGGGTACTACTTTGGGTATATAAACACTACATGTGGGCTGAGGCAGGGAAAGGAGAAAACAGACTTTCATGCTGACACACAGATGCAAGACGCTGAGGTTCCTGCATGCAGACACTCCAGCTCACAGTGGCCTGACATCCCTTGCAGGGTGCCCATCTCGAGACCAAGACCGGGTCCCACAGTCTCTCACTTCAGGTAATGGGGTTGACTTTATCCTAGAGGGATTCTTGGCTCTACACCTACATACATATTAGGTACACTTAGGTACATCTAGTTAGGGTTGCATCGTAGTAGTACACTTTATTATTACTGTCATGTACTTTTATACATGCCTATATTAATTGTTTTAGCACTATGGTAGGAATCTACCATCCTTTTACACTGTTTGGTGCTTATAATCATTTACATCAGTTTCTCTATAATGGTTGTTTCAGCACACCTAATTTACATTAGAATGACACTGGTTCAATAAATGCTTATTGAAAACGTGTCCACCGTTAATTCTGTGTATCTCTCTGAGACAAAGTAAGCACGAGTGAATGAGCGAAAAGTACTGTACTGTTTCCATGATCCCTGATGGGACAGAGTTGTCATGTTCAACAGTTGTCAAGAACTATTATCTCCTTGGTAAGAGGGGTTTCTAGTTGCACTGTGAGCTAGCTGATATACTGGTAACATACCCGGTGGGGGTGTCTGGAATCAGTCTGGACACCAATCCCACAGTCTATGTTGTCTAAATGCGCAGATTCTATATAGGTTTATAGAAACCACACGCCACTAGCACCATCCTAAAGTGTGCTATGACTGCTTGGCCAGGCCTTTCGGGCCGTCGAAAACAGTCTTGCAAACTATGCATGTTCCCCATGCAGGCTGCATCGCAGTTTAGGTGTAGAACATGCCCAGGCCTCCAGTCAGCGACTGAGCACCAAAACACGGCACTTAGACCAATCACAATGCTGCTAAAGCAGAGTTGTGATTGACTGACTGGTCGCCTGGATGTGCTCCTGATAAGGCCTAGCAAGGGAGGATCACGGAGGCACTGAAGCAGAGAGAAGGTAAGGGAGATAATGAGCATCCTTGCCTTCTCCCCTCTCTATGGAGTATGTGTCTGAGATCCAACAGCCTGTCCTAACTCTTGCCATTGAGTGCAAATACTGTAACCTGACCCCATGGAAAAAAGAGAAGCCAACACTGAAGTTGGGCAGGATGTATAACATGTCGCCCCAGTCAAGGGTGGCAAAGACCTGGGTAATATCTAAGGCAAGAAATGTGGCGCCATAAGTGGTCTACTGAATTAATTAAATGGTTCAGCCTCCTAATACTGATGTAGGTGTTAGGCCTGGGGATCAAACCTCACATGTCCGCAATGACCAGGTTTGGAAAACACAGCAGCAGGTATTCCACAAGAATGTTGCTTAGTATTTTAAACTCTGAATAAAATATTGAGAAAGGTCGATAGGATGCTGGGGAGGAAGGGTGGTGGCCTGGTTTCAGAAATAGGACAACTATGGCCTAACTCATAGTAGGGGATAAGTGGGCAATAGATTTGGTGCTTTCGAAGAGTAGCTTCAGGTAAGGGACATGCGTGACCTCAAAAGCAGCATAGTACTCAATAGGCAAGCTATCTGACCCATGGCTTTGTCCTGTGGAAGGGAGTGGATGATCTGATGCATTTTCTGCTCGGAGTGAGAGGCGTCAAGCGCCTCTCTGTACAGGGCTCATTTGAAGGAGGTAAAGTTCTGACATAAAGGCCCGTAGACTCTCCTCGGCAGGGACTGCTTTCACCACATATAGTGAGTGATGAAAGCATTAGAACACCTTGTTGATCTAGAATCTGCATGTGGACATGAGTTAGTTGACTGTTGCAAATTTAAACACAAAAGAGAAGCCTCTATTCTGAGACGGGAGAAGCCATGCTAGGAGCATGCCTGGTCTATCCTCCTCAGAGTGCAACCTCAACATATTCACCTCCTAACTGATGCATCAGAGGTCCTACAAAAGGTCCTCATCTCATCCTCGTCCTTGAAGCAAGGCAACCTCCAGGGCGGGATTTAAGACCTGAGATTTTTTTCCTGGCATGAATGGATGTCTCTGCTTTTTGGATGGCCAGATCTAGCTGTGTGCAGACATCTACCATGATTTTGATACTTGTCCCCTGATCACAGCCATAGAGGTATCCTACTCAATCATAGGTAAATAGGATGAGTGAAACACATAAGAGTGAAGCCTCAATGAGTAGACCATTGTATCTAATCTCACATACAACTCATTGGCAGAAGAAATATGACTATTCTTCATGATATCGATTGCAAAAGCACTATGAATACACTAACAACCAGGATTGGAGCCAGGATGATAGGGCTTGAGCATTGTGAACTACCGGTGAGCTTGGGAGAGTGGAATGTGAGAGTTCTAAGCTGACTTCAAGAATGGAGTTAAAATCTCCTCCCACTATCTGAGAAATGTCCGCCAAGTCACAAAATGTCAATGCGAGAGGTTGAAAGAAAAGGGGTTGATCAGTATTCGGTGCATAAATACTGCCCAGAACTATTAGGCGGCTATCCAGGCAGTCACTAATGAAAAGGTCTATCTTCCTTCGGGGTCCAGGCTCTCCTCTGTCTTGACACAAGGGGTGCCGGGGCATATCCAGATTTACAAGTCCCGTGCAACACTTTAGTGCCACCGTCCCGTCACTTTTGGGAGGGAGATGTGTCATGTTGTAAATCCCTGCGTCACATTATACCTGCGTCAAGTATAATGTATGAAGGGTCAGCATTCCCACGCAGGAAAGCCTCGTAAAAGTGATGCAGTGAAATCTACAAGTTTTCACTGCGCCACTTCTAGGACGCCACTGCATCAAAACCTTACGCCTGCTAGTGGCGCAGTACAATAAGTATAGGCCTCAGCATGCATTGCTGGAGTTGCGTCGTGCTTGCGGCACGACTCCAGCAATGCGTGACTTTTGGGCCAACAGATGCATCAGAATTTCTGACGCATCTGTTAATCCTTGCGCAAAGTGCGCCGTTTTGTAAATAAGGCGCATCCATGGTAGCGCAAGAGCATCACAGGCTGGCGCAGGGAAACTGATGTATCTCTACAGATGCATCAGTTTCTTGTATATCTGCCCGTTGACCTTTAACAATGACTTAATTTTTCCCAAAACGATCCCCACCACCACCCATTCGTAGTCAGGCATTTATCCATTGTACGCAGAGCGGCAGCCATTTCAATGGCGGAGTGGCTGTCTTCTTGCATCTGTGCTCGGGACGGCTCCATTTGATGTGGGGAGTGCACTTGATTCCTCCGGTATCATTTACTTTGTGGCTTGGATCATGCCCAGTCAGTTTCCACTTTCGGTTGATTATTTGGCCTGGCAGAGCGATGCTTCTCAATCCATAGCAAGCCATCCTCTGATTCTGTAAAAAAGTTGTGTGCATTGATCAATGACTATTTTCAGTCACACTGGGAACAGTAAGGAGTATTTCAGATTCAGTTCACATAAGGGCTGTTTCAGTACTGGAAGGATGTTCTGCGGAGTTGCACATGGAGATTAAAGTCCAGAAAGATCACTACTTTGGCATTTTCCAGGATCAGCTGGTTACTTGTTCTGGTGTTTTGCTAAATAACAGCTCTATCTCAATAGTTCAGAATTCTTGTGACAATTGGTCGGGGGTGTTCTCAAGGTTTTTCACTTGGAAACCAGTGCACCTGTTCCACTGACAACTATGGTGATAGACCCTGCAGTGCCACCTCGGACATCAGCCAGGATCCGATGTATTGGGTAGCATTTGCACCCTCCATATTTTCTGGCATGCAAATTATGCGGAGGTTATCTCATCTTGCATGCCCTTCCACATCACTCACTCTCTACTCCAGCAAACTCACATGGTCTCTCAATACTCTGATTGGCTCAGTAAAGTCAGTGGCTTGTGGGAGTAGCTACTGTATTACATTCTCATTTGGGTTCACTCGGTCACTCAGTTTCCGTTGATCATCTCGGAGTATATTTAGATCACCAATGGCTGCTTTGATTTTGGCCTCCGGTTCTGCCCTCGAGTCCCCAATGGCTGCCAGAAAATGGTCCAACTTGTAGGTTGTGACTTCCACCATCTCTGACAACATGCTATTATTCTTGTAGACCCCAAATGCAATTACACGGATTTTTGCAGGTTTTCTCATCTGGTAAATGTTGTGAGTCCAGTTCAGATGCAAGGCTGGAGGGGCGATCTTGCGCTTTCCAAGGCCAATGTCTTCACAGCCCACCGAATACCTGGTAGGGGGGCCCACAGGGTCCTCTCAAGCTGGCACAAGAAGCTATTTTCAGTGTTTTGATGCAGAGGGTGAAAGGGCAGTTGTGGAAATGCAGAGTAAGGAGCTCAGGTCCTACCCAATCCAGCTGCTTCATTCCCCAGATATCCATTAAAGATAATGGGGTAACCCAGTAACCCTCAGAACCTGGGCATTTATGATAAGGGCAAAAAATGGTTCTGTTGGGAATTGATAAGCTTAGTTAAGTATGCAATAAATGCTAATTCTCATTAAGTAAATATTCATTCACAGAGTGAAAAAATTGTACACTCATGAACGAAAGGATTCAGAAATTAAATTAATTTTTACTCTATAATCAGTATCCGGAAATTTTTCTCTCAAAAAGGTGTGCATTTACAGGTCTGACCAACCATAATACAAATACAACATAGAACATTCAGTGCTTGCACATACTCATTGACATAAAATCACATTTACCATATACACGAATAACAAAAATAAAGTAATACAGACAAAGTCCAAAATCAAGAGCATTAACCACAATTGGACATAATTTCCTAATTCTGATTGTGGAAGTGCGTGGACAATTTGGACAGAGCACGTCGACGTTTCGACCCTATATAGTAGTGCTGGGTTGTGTGCATCTAGAGCGGGTCTTCCTCAGGACAAAAAGTTGGGCTGGCTGCCTGTAAGTACAAATAATTTTACGTAAGGGACATGTGTGTATGAAAAAAGGAAGGAACAATGAAGGTTTCCCTTAGTGCCAAAAAAGCTCACCTTGAGTCAGATTTGTATAGGATTTAATTTCCTTATCTCACATTAGAGATGTCAGCCGACATCTGAATTAATCAGGAATTCTGTAATCAATAAAAGAAAGAAATAGGCGCTAGAAATCCCTATTGTACTTGACGACATGTAATGAGGTATAGTAAAAAGGTCACGTACCTTTATAGTGAATTATTCAACTGGAAAAGAGTGGTGCCGTCAAAACGATCGCCACTTACTGAAAATGAGAGGGCAGTGATTAGCGCCAACCCGGAACGCCTAGGTTGATTTTAAATAGTTACACAGTAGACTAATGTGTTGTTATACAAAGCAAAAGATAGTGCGTGTTTTGCGCACATGAGATAGTTTATCAAGTGTTTTTCCTATCGTACAGCCAAACGCGCGCTGGGATGAAAGTCATTCATACCGAGTGGCACTCTTGAAACCACATCCGTGTGTGAGCCGAGTTGTTGCTTTTTAGGCTGTGAAACTACAGAGTCCTATATAAGTGGTATTTTAAATTGCAATTTCCTAATGATTTCTCAATTACGACATCACTTTAAAAATCACTACGGTTTTTAAATAAACACACGTAGTCTCTTACGGTGAACATCGCTATAGGCAATTCACTGAAATACGCTTACACCACTACAAAATCAATCATGTAACGTGGCAAGCCTAAGCGCCAATGGTTTTAAAACTTACATAGTTTACTCAGCAAAGACGTCTGTGTCCGTCTCACGCTCTGCAGCTAATGACAGCGAGGCGAGGGTGAAGCCGGCTATATGACGTTATCCCAATTGGTGTCTACGTGCAGGCTGTCAGCTGCTCGTAGACAAAACACGGAACGGATTCTGAAAAATACGGCCACCGGTTCCTGCCGTATTATACTTTGATTTAATATAGTCGCGAACAATGCTCATAGTTGAGGAAAAAGAATGTATTATTACATAGATCCTTTCTCTGTGAATAGCGGATCCCGTATAGCGGACTGGGGTGCTAGATTGCGGTTGGAATAAAGGTCTTTAGAACCAACTAATGGAATTCGTACAGATTGTTACTTCCACATTAAACAGCCGTGATGTAAAAATGCTCCTTTGTGTCTTTTTCTATACCCACTTCGGATATATTCCATCGAAGCAATATTTAGTTGCTTGGTGAATATCGGTAATTGCCACTGGAATGAATTCCTCACAAATGTGGAATAAATCAATTACATTAATTCAAAACAACCAAGTCATGTGTACTAGTTCCTTAATAGACATTAATCAGGCAGCAATATTCGTACACCATATAAGAAAAACCGACAATTTTCTGAAGAAGTTTTCAAATAATATAAGGAATTATATCATTCAAGGGGGTCACATCCTGTATTTCTTTGACAATATATTCAATCTGCATGCACCATGGATTTAAAACAGTGTCTTCTATATACCATAACATTAATGAAGTGCATATTCTCACGGAATTTTGGGTTATCAATTTGAAAATGACATGCATATCCCTGACTCACCATGTGGTGTAATTCATCATTATCAGAATAATTATACATAGCATATTGTACATTAGAAATACTTGTTGATGAGTACACATTGAATAAACCTTTCTGATGGAATATACTGTATTAGGGAATCATGTCTTACAACAATAGACTCTTGTCTACGAGCAGCTGACAGCCTGCACGTAGACACCAATTGGGATAACGTCATATAGCCGGCTTCACCCTCGCCTCGCTGTCATTAGCTGCAGAGCGTGAGACGGACACAGACGTCTTTGCTGAGTAAACTATGTAAGTTTTAAAACCATTGGCGCTTAGGCTTGCCACGTTACATGATTGATTTTGTAGTGGTGTAAGCGTATTTCAGTGAATTGCCTATAGCGATGTTCACCGTAAGAGACTACGTGTGTTTATTTAAAAACCGTAGTGATTTTTAAAGTGATGTCGTAATTGAGAAATCATTAGGAAATTGCAATTTAAAATACCACTTATATAGGACTCTGTAGTTTCACAGCCTAAAAAGCAACAACTCGGCTCACACACGGATGTGGTTTCAAGAGTGCCACTCGGTATGAATGACTTTCATCCCAGCGCGCGTTTGGCTGTACGATAGGAAAAACACTTGATAAACTATCTCATGTGCGCAAAACACGCACTATCTTTTGCTTTGTATAACAACACATTAGTCTACTGTGTAACTATTTAAAATCAACCTAGGCGTTCCGGGTTGGCGCTAATCACTGCCCTCTCATTTTCAGTAAGTGGCGATCGTTTTGACGGCACCACTCTTTTCCAGTTGAATAATTCACTATAAAGGTACGTGACCTTTTTACTATACCTCATTACATGTCGTCAAGTACAATAGGGATTTCTAGCGCCTATTTCTTTCTTTTATTGATTACAGAATTCCTGATTAATTCAGATGTCGGCTGACATCTCTAATGTGAGATAAGGAAATTAAATCCTATACAAATCTGACTCAAGGTGAGCTTTTTTGGCACTAAGGGAAACCTTCATTGTTCCTTCCTTTTTTCATACACACATGTCCCTTACGTAAAATTATTTGTACTTACAGGCAGCCAGCCCAACTTTTTGTCCTGAGGAAGACCCGCTCTAGATGCACACAACCCAGCACTACTATATAGGGTCGAAACGTCGACGTGCTCTGTCCAAATTGTCCACGCACTTCCACAATCAGAATTAGGAAATTATGTCCAATTGTGGTTAATGCTCTTGATTTTGGACTTTGTCTGTATTACTTTATTTTTGTTATTCGTGTATATGGTAAATGTGATTTTATGTCAATGAGTATGTGCAAGCACTGAATGTTCTATGTTGTATTTGTATTATGGTTGGTCAGACCTGTAAATGCACACCTTTTTGAGAGAAAAATTTCCGGATACTGATTATAGAGTAAAAATTAATTTAATTTCTGAATCCTTTCGTTCATGTGTGTACAATTTTTTCACTCTGTGAATGAATATTTACTTAATGAGAATTAGCATTTATTGCATACTTAACTAAGCTTATCAATTCCCAACAGAACCATTTTTTGCCCTTATCATTCCCCAGATAAGCATTCAGTCAGTTGGATTCTCAAGTGGCAGAGCTCTTATCCTGGGACAAGTTCCCGCAAGACCAGGAAAGGCCGCTCTCTAGCACAGGTTTATTGCTCCGTACTCAATCCAGCTGTTGATTGCCCAGTCCCGGACAAGCTCCTGGGAAGCCAGTCTCTCCAAGGGGATAAATGTTGGTCTTTGTCTCTGCACCTTACCACCCACAGTCTCTCAAGTTAGTAGTAGGCAAAAATATGCATCCCCGCTATGCGCCAGGGGCAGTAACCAGGCCGACCCCGAAGCGTTGTCTTACTGATTATTTCAGGCAGGGTGTTCCTACATTGCATTTCAAATGGTAGCTGGCTGGTGGCAAGCAAGAACATCATCACTGCCCTTGAGGCGCATGCGGCCATCAAAGATCTGCCCGCCCACACCTCCGTTGGCAATAGGACCGAGTCTGGACCCCACTTTTCCCCCAGCCGCACAATTTCAGGAATGTCTCTGAACCTCCCAGAGCTCTCCTGGGACACGAGCCAAGTCGGGACCCTGCTTTATCTCTGAATAGGCCCCCACAGGTGTCCATGTAATGGATGCGGGCCTACGAGGATATGGCTATGACCAGGACAGATGCACGACCCGGCAGCCCACCCCCTCTCCTCTGTAAAATCAGTTGGGCCTCCATTGCACCGTTGCATTTATTTCACCTCTTCCTAGGTGCACAGGAGGGCCCATGGGTGCACAGCAAATTACTTCTTGTATGCCGACAGCCTGTCCAGTGCCTCTTGCTGCATCTGCCTCTCCATCTGGACCCTGCATGCTGCCTACATGGAGAAAAGGGAGAGTGTGCATGACTGGTTTGGTTGGCTCTGGGGCCGACCAAACAGCCAGTGCCCACAACATTGAGTTAGCCACTCCTCCCCTGGACTCCAGCAGACCCGCCCATCCCCAACCAAACCCTTCTTCTGCTTTCTCGCAGTGCGATAAGCAGAAATATAAAATATTATTTATACCATTTTATGTTTCTGCTTCTCGCACTGCGAGAAAGCAGGGGGGGGACACTCCGATGCCCATATGGAGGAGCTGCCCCTGGCAGCTACCCCTTCACCGCCTGCAAAGGGTAGGCACAAAGTCGCACGTGCAAGTCTGCAAAGAGTGTTTTAGGCCCCTCAGGCACAACTAAAGCCACGGAGCAGGCCCGGGTTCAAGAAACAAGCTTTCTGTCACTGTTTTGAGGCAGACTTCAGGCTCTAGGCCCCCCGATGAGGGCACGCTCAGGCGAATGCTGTCGGATTTTTGCGTCCGTCAGTGCAAGCTGGTTCAAGCTACATTTACCATGTTCAGTGGACAGCCACATCCCCTTGTGTCATACCACATTAACAAAGATCTATCTAGTGTCAAGTCCAGGACTGCATTAAAGTCGTCACCAGTGATTATGTTTTCCACAGCAAATCTTGCAGCCGTGGGAAGAGGAACGCATACTTACATTTCATGAAAATTGGTTCATGAATTGAAAAGATTGTGCAGGTCCTGTCGTGGGAGTTGTCTGTGTATCCTCACAATCCTCATCTCTCTATCTTTGTACATGATTTCTAGCGTGAATTGTATTCCTGCTTTCAACAAAATGGCTACCACATTGGCACCGAATTCGACAGTAGAATGGATTTGTAAGAGATAAAGATTTGTCTGCAATTTAGTGACGCCATCTGCCAGTTAATGTATTTCCTGGAGCAGCATAACTTCCTCCCCTTTAGTGTACAACTATTTAAGCAATGCCTTTCTTTTGACAGAAGCGTTAAACCCTGTAGATCCAGTCAAGAAAAAAAAAATGGCCGCTGTTTTCGTATTAAACTGTAAGTACATTGAGGCACCTAAATTGAATCCAAGGTACAGTAAATTAGATTCGTTTATTGAGAATCTCCTTATCCCTTTCAAACATAGATAAAAAAAATCGACTTATTTTTGCAGATCACTAAATTGAATACATGTAACAGTTCATTACAGCCCATCATAAACTATAACATGAAGAATTTCGGTTAAATAAGCAACAGTTTCTTGTGCATGACAGCCAACACGTGTTCCGGGACTATTGTCGCTTTTTCAAGACTGTGAAAAAGACTTTTAAAAAATCATCATCTATTTTACACAACATAATCGCGATCAATAATTACATCGAGGATAGTCAGAACAGGTGTAATGCATCAAACTGCAAACATTGCTGTATATACATAGAACCTCATGGCAGATTCGTCAAGGCAGTACATTTATCAAGAAATCTATAGAATTCAAATACTGTGGCATCATAGAATTCACTTTACATTGATATGTACACCATGTTTGGAGCGAAATTAAAACTAAAGACACCACATCCAAACTTATGTTTTCTGTTTTCTTTTTTGATAAAACCTAAATGTCCAAATAAATCATAATCTTCCTCCCAAACACAATATAGAAACTCAAATGATAATTTTCCATCCTATTTTAATTTAATAAGCTTGACTACAGACAGTTCCTCCAGACCCAATACCCACAATATTCAGATCTCCAAGTTTGAATAGAAGAAAAAAAAAGCTCCTTATCATCAATCACTTGAACTACAAAATTATTAAAAAATCAACTAAACAACACTCAAACGTGCTTTCTTTCTTTTTACTTTCAGGAAACACATCTCTAAATAAGATCCCATGTACTTTTAGCACAATCTTGCACCAACACAAATGACGAAAAATAACAATTCTAGAATATTCAATTTTTCATGATTTTGATTTTGGAACCTAAAGTGTCATGCTTTACTTAATTCAATTTTAAGAGCATTGGCGAATTTAGGTCCGTCAAAATTAAATAATTCCAAAAGCCAAATTGAACCGACGATGCAAACGCTTCCTGTTTATTGCTAGAGGTATTAAACTAAATGCTATATATGGTAACCCAACAAATCTTCCTTTTATTTTTTGTAGCAATTCCAAAGCTAGTAATTTGTACAAAAGGCATTGTTATATGTTCTCTCAAATTGTTTACTCTTTAAATTATTGTCGTTTACATCTGAAACCCTTTTTTGCGATTATCAAATTGTGTTGTCACCAGGAAAAGTTCAGAAAATATATTATGGTGTAGGAGAAGGTCGCATTTCCTCAAACACTTTCAGCTATGACCAGGCAGCAGTACTGATTAATAACATTTTTCTTGTCCAATATGTTCAAGAATTCTATTAACCATGCCTGTTTAGAAAATGCAGTTCCTTTCAATTTCTGTCATAAATCCGACCACAGTTAATAACTTGATGTCACTGTATCCCACTCATCTCTGCTGCCTTCGAGAGTCTCAGGTGGAAAATATGTTTAATCAGTTTTCCATTGGCTGTGAATCTGTGGCTCAGACATTTTTACTTTTACCTAAAGCGGTGTGGATTTCTCAATTTCTATCTTGTGTGACCCAAGCACTGGGTTTGCACAGAAAGGACTGATGACGGACAGAGCGATACACAGAGAGGCACAAAAGTCAGAAGACCTTCGAATAAAAGAAGACATATAAATAAATGTATTTAGGTGATTTCAACAAATTTCAATGACAAAAATAAACACAAAGAAACTATGACAAAGAAAACCAAACAAACTACCATAATGGTGACACAACAGTCGAAAGAAAACAGTTAAGCGGGCCTGGTTGGGCAAGCCAGGCACAGGCTGGCACCACATGATGTTGTCTGCCGAGCTATAGGTCCCTGATCAGCACTGGGAAAAGTACTGCAGATCCCTTAGTATTTCTGATAACCTGAGGTAAGGTATATTTCATAAAGGAGGCCTGCATTGTGGGTTAGAGGAGACCAAAACCCATGGTACGAAACTGAGAACACATGAGCAGTCCGGAGTTAAACGGTTAGTGTGCCGACCTACACCTGAAATGTTCACCACTCAAAGTTGTCCTGTCTGGTGCCATGATGCAGAAATGACATAAACAGTTCTTAATCAGAAGGTGCCCATAACTGTCCGTGTATGCTCAGACACTGATGTGGGCAAGCGGGAGAAACTGTATATTCTGCTAGGTGCCGAAGGAGAGCTGTCACTGGCCATGACATGATACAATGGGGAGGCCCGACCCATAAAATGGACGTTCGGGCAACTGTCACAGTTTTAGGAACTTTTTTATGCTTACCCACAAACAAAGTTCGATGAGATAGAGGGTCGGGTTATGTATATAGAAATAATGACCAAAAATGGAAGAGATATGATTCACCCGGAGGTTAACGAGGGTGAGGGCCTTTAACAACAGGTTTAGCCCATGGCAAGAGGGCTATAAGGCTATTAGAACATTCCACCCACGAAGGGTAGAATGTTCTAAATTAAAAGTCAAGATAAAGAAAGACAAACATTGGAATGTTGAAGCAGAAAGCTTATACCAGCCATTATAAGCCCGGACCTACTCCATGGTCTTCAATGGAGCTCTCAACATTCCAATTTTTTTTATAGCTTTATAGCCCGCTGCGGGGGACTTTACCAGTTGGCAAAGGCCCTGAACCCCAATTGTAGGCCTGAACTCCAGGCAAGGGCCTATAACAAGGGTGAGGGCCTTTAACAACAGATAGCCTGAGGCATAAGGGCTAAAAGCTATGAGAACTTTCCACCTACTAGGGGTAGAATGTTCAAAACTAAAAAGGGAGAAACATGAAAACAAACATTGGAATTTTGCATCTCCAGGCTTATACCAGACATTATAATTGGGGCAGCACCATTATCATAATTGTATCTCTCAACATTCCAATGTTCGAATACTGAATATCGAACACCAAGATTTCGTGGTACAAGAATATCGAGGACAGAATATCAAGGAAAAAAAATTGAAAGGTAAGTACAGATGCACTATTACTAACAGCACATCTACGTACCTATAACATATATGTACCTGCAAACTACCGATATGAGGAGCTAGGTATAGAAAATTAAGACTTTCTTACCTGTTGATATTTTTTTTCAATGTTTTGCCCTCAATATTTTGCCTATTCGATATTTCTGGGGTCGATATTCAGGGTGTACACCCATTGGATGCTTACAGGAGAATGGCAACAAGAGGGGTTGGTCATGGAGGAATATGGATATATCTTGACAATCTTCCTTTCCTTTCTATATAGACAGTGTCACTGTTTTTGAGTTTCTGACAGATGTATGCCTATTTGACTAAGGAAAATAAGAATAATCCTACTAACTCAGAATTTGACACTCGTGAGCTGTAAGACGCACATATTCAAACGTTTCTATAGTCAGTATCTACTACAGCAGTTCACATCATCCAAAAAGCTTTAGAGAGTGCTGTTCGTAGTGTTGTGCCTCCGCAAGGGTGTTGACAACACAGGGCCAAGAAAAAACCTCCTCAAAGTATTAGAATTTACAGTGCCTATAGCTTGCTGAAATGCCTGATGGGAATCATTCCACATCTAAACTCTCAAAGGTAATACTACAGATTAATACTATACATTAAAAAATATAAATCAGGTAAACGATTACGCTGTATCCCAAATTAAAAATCGATACACGCCGAAAAAAATATAAATCAAGGAAAAATTGCTCAATACTGAAAGAAAAAGAATTGTAAAAAGCAAATTCACACTTCTTTAGAATACGAAATTAGGTTTGAAAAAATGAAGTCTAATATAACATTTTATGTGAAAAACTGAAAATCAGACTAAACAATTGCAATCATCCAACCCAGACTCCGTTTGCAGTTGGCATGGGTTAAGGTTGATCACTGGCAACTTACGAAAGGCTTTAAGTAGAGAACGTATGTGTTTCCGACATCAATTGGTAAGCTGGGCGCATGGGCCCGGGCATTCAGTCTGCACCTGATGCTTTTTTAAGCAACGTGAAGGCTGCCTTATGGGCTGTTTTGGGGCGTGTCTGTATGTGTCTGGCTGGCACCTGCGCACTATGGTAAGGGACCGGCTTGGAAACTGCACTTCTTTTTATGCAGACATAGCTCCGCGGGGTAAGGACAGAATTGAGGGGCCAGCAGCACTGACGAGAAGAGATGGCGGTGCACAGGGGTCCTTCCAGGAGGGAAATGGACTGTTGCTGGTGTGTCCTTTCCGCCTTCCCCGCTGAATGGCACCATGCCTGAGTGAGCTTAGGGGACCAGGATAGGTGCTGACTGAGCAGACGGGGTGAAGGTGGGGGTGGTCTGAGTAGCCCCACCTGAGGCCAATAGCATATACCATGCGAGACTGACACCCTTCTCGCACAGCACTGGGGGGAGGGGGAGGGGCAGGGGGGCATAGGGCCCCCCTTGGCTCTGGGACCCAGTGTCACTGCCCTTGCTAGGTCATTTTTGCCAACTGATGCACACTGAGAACAAACCAGACTTTTCAGCTTGCCTGGTCTGTTATTATATTTGTAGACAATCCACTGATAAGGATGGTTTCTCTGTGGTCACTCACGCCCGACTGTGGTTTGACTGTGTTACTGACAAGTTGAGGACAGATGAAACATCCTGTAAGAATGCTTTTTACATAGATCAGCCATGCTAAGACAGAAATAAGGCAAGAAAGCCAGCTCCTGCCTGAGCTGGGGCTTTCATTGGTCATTGCAGGGAAGAATGGTAGAACACAGTCTTTCAGAGCTCGCCGCGCACCCTGACAATAACATCTGCACCTGAGGTCAGAATCCAGATGGCTTGCTTGTTCATCAGGGGAACAGGGAGGCTACCTTACTGCATCTGCCTCCACATTGGTAAACAAAGGCTAAACATTAGAGATTAGGGGACACCCATCTGGTTCTGATGGTTGCTGATGAAGGGCTGGGGTCATCTTCTCAAAGATGGGCTGATGCTGATGGCTGTCCCAGGGAGCCACAGCCATGGTGACTTTAGGTACAGGGGGCATGTTCTCCCATTCCAAGTTTCCATGTAATAACCTGAGAGTCATTACATTGAGTAATAGCAACATCTATTTTTTACAGTGCTTAGAAAAGACAACTTTGTGAGAAAGCACTGTATAAAATAAATTATTTTTTATATTTTCAGAATAGCGGTTGTAGTTTTCGGTCTCTATTATTGAACCAATTAGGCTGAAGTACCAATTGACTATAATAAACTCTGCCACACTCCATGTCATTCTGCGAGCGGCGGAGTGTGGTAATTTGCGCAGCTTGCACTGATTTTTAGCACTTGAGTTTGGTAGACGAGGTAGAAGCCAAAGCTTTGACAATCCAGGTGGCATTTAAGAACCTTGCAAGGCAGTTGTCCGGTCCAAGCCTGACCCCTCTTATAAGTGTCATGAAGGCAAAAACCCTCAATTACCTCACTTACAGTCAGGAGATCATGCAAGGGAAAGACAACAGCATTGTGGACAAAATAGTAACAGGAATCTTTAAACAAGTGCTGAGCCTTCCAAAAACCTCATCTCCTGCTCAAATACGACTTGAGTTTGGTCTCCAAGATCACTGAGTGGTAGGGGCTGGAGCATTCATCAGGTTGTGCAACAAGCTACGTACTTCCAGAGAAGGAAGCGTGGAGGCTTTTTTGTGGCAGGAAATTTCAGCCGGTCAGCTTGGGAGATCGTACCGGCGTTATCTACAAGACTCTTTAAAACTCCTGGATGCAGAAGAAATCTGGAGCTCCAATCCATCGCAGCAGGCACTCAAAATCTACGTCAAAAGAAATGTCCGCTTCTGGTCCTTCCATTCGGACAGAGCCCAACTGGTACAACGTAACCATGCCTGGTCAATCATATCAGGGTTTAAGCCAGGAGACGTGGTGCCTCTTATGTCATGCACCTACTCAGTGATGTGGAAAAAAAAAAAAATTGCCCTTAGAAGGAGTGAATGGCCATTCTTGTATCACCTGCCAGGTTCGCGCCGCACAAACACCGATATAACATACAGCGGGTGTGGGAGCAGCAAGGAAACAATCGAGCATGTGGTATGTCTTTGCCCTGCACTTCTTAATGATCGAAAGATCTTGCTAAAGGGCGAATGGAACAAACTCTGCTCCATGTAACATCGTGGAGTTTTGCAGAACTCTGCGCTCTCTACACGGAGTGGACAAAACTCTGTGAACTGGAGCGGAATTCTTCACTCACCCCTACAAATGACATGGTTTGTGAAAGAAAAGCTGAAGACTGTAAGGTAACATGGTGTTTTAAGTGACAAAGAGTTCATCTGGTAAAAGTAGCCAAAGTGTTAACAGCGGAGAGCCCCCCTCTACCATGCCCCCTGTGGTGTGAGAGAAAGGAGGATAGGGGTGAGAAAGAAAGAGAGCGGCCAGGCATTGAATGGGCCTGCTGACTGAAGACCTATTTTTTCATTCACAAAGATGACGCCGGCCTCATCTCAGAGAGGCCTCCCACAGGGGGTCCCACAATTAAATGTGAAACAGAGAAGAACTCTGTTGCCTCACTGTCCTAAAAGGGATCCTAGGAGGAACAGGAAAAGAAAGGAGAGGGCATGGAGATGGAGCAGTCTTTTACAACAAGACAGCAGCTACAATAGAGGCAAGGATTTGAATGAGCTTAGAACCCAAGCTCCCCTCTACATCTTCTCTATATGATTTGAGCAACCTGTATTGTTTCTCCAATTACAAAGCCTCCAGGGCCACACGGCACACCTGAGCCCCTTCTTCTTGGTTCGTCAAAAGATTTAGTATCAGGGCAGTCTCTGTGTAAAGTCAGTGGAGAGTAGTTTAAAAAAAGAGGGAGTCTCAGCATCCCAATAGGAGCCACAACTGTGAGTGTTAAAAGTAGCACAGCTATGCATCAAACAGACATTTGCAAACAAGAGAGTCAGTGCTGGCGGAATAATTGCAGATTTCATTGGTGCAACAGGTGCAGTGGCACTGGGGCACAAATGTGTGAGTGACCCATTGCACTCCAAATATTGCTGTCTTTTACCATGCAGTTGCATTAGGGCCAATGATGCCCCTGCTAAGCCACTGCACTTCTTCCATCGTGCACCTGGCATTCAATTGGAAAAATCAGGACATATTCCACTTTCATAACGTGGGCAACCCCGCCAACCTGATTGGAAAAATGCTCAACTAAGTTACTGCACCCGAGCATCCAGTGCTGCTCCTATGCTAATTTGTGGCTCCTTCGCTGCATGTGACCCTTGCCCCATCCCTCAACCCAACTAAGCAAGACCTCTATCAACATATACATCACAACCTAATGTTTTAGGGGAATGAAGAAAGAACAGAATGCCCCCAAACCTTCATTGGAGACAACAACTACTTTGCTGCAGCACATTTCTTTTGCATGGATTAACCCAGCAGAATAACTAGGGGGCATATTATCAAGGGCCTTATCTCCGCTTTTTTGGCTTTAAAAGCCAAAAAAGCGGAGATAATGTTTTCGCCCTATTGACAAGGCAGTGCTACCATGCATTAGTGCATGTTAGCAGCCATGTTACCAACGCCTCGCTTTGTATCTCTAATGAGATGCAAAGTGGGTGTCACAGGGCAGTACAACCTTGCAAATTACGCTGATGTGCACATCGCGATATTTACAAGGCTGCCCCAGCATTTAAGCAGACGTTAGTTTTTGGAGAAAAACGCTGTTTTCCCCAAAAACTAACGTCTGCTAAAATGCAGACTTACCTATCCCTAACATTCTTGTGGATTATGCTGATACGACCACAGGGTCGTATCAGCAAGGTTATCGCCATTTTGCAGGAAACATCGCTGGAAAACCGGCAATGTTCCCTGCAAAACGGCGATTTCCCCGCTATCGCTGGAATTTTTATCGCCCTGTAGAAATGCGTTGTTAATAACGCGCTACCAGGGCGATAAATTCCAGTGATGGACGGCGATAAATAAAAAAGCGCTAAGCGCTTTGCGTTATTTATCGCCGTCCCTAGATAATATCCTCCTAGGTGTCATAATCATCCTTCTGTTGTGCTACCAGTGCCATGATGCCCTCGGGCATTCGAGTGCTTTATAAAACTTATTTTCATTTCATAAACAATGGACCCAAAAACCTTTGCCTGTCCTTTCTGTTTGAATTTGGTGATCCGCAAAGTGGCACCTGTGGTGGTGAACATGCTATCAGTTTGCAAAGATGGCTGCCACTCAATCCTGTTGGACTACTGGTTTTATCCCAGGCCTCCGGTTACTTAACTTCTCCAATCTATTGGCTACTGTTGCAACTGGACAGGGTTACATGGGGGCAGCACATCCTGCTGTAGAGGAAATGAAATAACAAATAAAGATATGAACCCGTCCTTGGGTGATTGAAAGCCCTGAGCAGGGCTGTTTTTTTCTGCCAGCTGCAGCAACTTCCCCACCACAGCACCTCCAACACCATTATGGAGAGTGGGAAAGCAGTGAAGTGGGGAAGAAGGAAAGTAAAGCAGACATTCTGCTCTGTGCTGTTCTTAGAGCTGGAGGGAGGGTGATATCCATGATAGAACACACTCCCTTTCTTCACCTAGACCCTCCTTAGAATCAGTCTTTAATCTCCAAACAAGCAAAATGTATTCCATTGACATTTATGGGGTCACTTACCCAGAACACTTTACTCACCCCTCCATAAATGTTTTGTTTTCCGTTTACTATAATGGGATCAGACTCCATAGCCCTTTAATACCACTCAATCTCTCGTTTGAGTCACTGGGAGACTCAAAATGTTGAGAGCTATGTCTGCTTTCCTCACTGCTGTTTGGCCACCCTCCTTTGTCCTTTCTAGGGCCGCTGGAAAAAATAGGCCTCAGGTCAGATTCCCGCAGGAATGATGAGGGTCACACTTTCTTTCTCAGCCGGCCAATGAGCCCTGCGTTTGAAGTCTTGACCTCTATAACTGGCCCTACCAGCTTTAAAATTCGCACAAATTTCTCTCAACGTTAGGTAACTAAATCTAACCACGTTTTGTGAGTGCGGGGAACTTTTTTGTAGGTGTTTGGAACTATGTTTGATTCCAAACTGACCCTGTATGCATTTTAAGGCATGAGCAAAGTGGGTAATTGCCCAGGTCCCCCGACTTCCAGGGTCCCCCTTCGAAAGTGCGATTTCTCTCTAGCTCACTTATGTGTATTCTTGTATCTCAATATTGTATGCATAACTCAATATCACTTGTAACAACAAAGGATCTGAATTAACAGAAAATGAATAATAAAACTTATGCACAGGGTCCCCAAAAATCTAACAATGACACTGCCCTGCATGCGTGTGTGTGTGTGGGTGTATGCGTGGGTGTGTGTGTGTTTTAAACAAACTATTGATGCATGTATGTTGTGGGAGCTTTCTTATTTGGGAATCACTGTCAGTAGTTTCCTGATTAAAAGTTGAGCAAAGCACAATGTGCTGGGTGGGCTTCAACTTTTGGTTTCCAATTTTGCTTTTCTAATTTTGCCAATCGACAATAACATTTCAGAGTTTTAATCAACTACATCAATGCAGCTAAATTGGCTATTTAAATTTGATAAATCAAACAAGCTTACAATCAGTCACCATATCCCAATGTCCTGCCTGGCACTCCGCATTACAGCTTGTCAAACACACAGCCTGCAGTCACTAAGTGAAGCCAGACAGTAGCAACCACTGCACAATGCTCCTAACAGGATTCCCAGACACAGAGCCACAATCACAGCACAAACTAACTCTGCTCAGGGAATTCGCAGCAAACACAGTTTTTCCACAGTGAATGTGTGTACTGAAGTTACTGGCACAAATTATTATGTTACAAAAAAAGTTCACAAACAAAAGTTTGATTGTAATGTCAGGAACAATGAGTTCAGGAGTAAATAACTCACGACTAAAAACACCTTGGAAGGCAGCAAAATGAAAGTGTTGTGAACATACTGAGAACAACCGAACTTAGCTCTGATTCGCACTGTCTAACACACAGATTTAAGTCACAGGAAAGCGTTAAATACTACGCCCAACTCACACGCAGTCACCAATACCATTCCCAAGTAACCAGGACTCAAAGGGTGGTACTTAAAGTAAGAACTTTGTTCTCCGACAGTAATCCCATAAGTGAATTTGAATCCCTTCTAAAACCATCATAAAGCGGTTGTATTTGCTGAAAGTTTTGTTGCCCCCACTACATCTGTTTGTCGTGTGTGACTCATTGTGCGTTGTAATCTTAAACCTGGCTGTTGCCCCTTATTCTCTCATTCGTTAAAACAATATCTGAGAGCTTTAACTACGCTGTCCTTTCTAGAAAGATTTAAGAATTGCTCCCCTGCCCACGCAACAACAACAACAAAATGTCTGCTTGTGTTCATCTTATCTAGGGTGGGTGGATCCGAAATGATAGTCTGATTCTGATCCTAGAAAATACATCTTTTATTCTCAATTTTTAATGTATTTATTTATTTACTTACCTATTTATTTATTTATTTATTTCTGAAGCGTCTTTAATGCTTTCTTCAAAGCCATTTACAATAAATTAGAAAGACAGTACAGATGTATGCACATGGCTAACAGAGCACAGAAAATAACACAGAGAAGAAACGTGGAGCTGGAAGAAATTGCAGCAGTGGCAAAATGTAGAAATACTATAATGTTTAACTGTGAACTAGTCACAAAGAAGAGTTAAAGAATTAAGACCCATAGAGTTTGTAATACGGAGTACTCCGCTACCAATGTGTAGAATAGCTCATCCACCATATTAAAAGTGCCATGTTTGTGACAGAGTATCCCATCCACCAAACTCTAAATAAGGCCTTAAGTCATAAACTCCTCCCCCTTATTGAAGAAAGGAGGCCCATTCCAACAGCAGATGGAACACTGTCAATTTCACCGCATTCCTGAAAAATTGAATAACTCACAATCAGTAGACTTAGAAGATGAAACCAGCCATTTTGATGTCCAAGATCAAAATGTTCTGGGAGCAGCAGCAGAGCCTCTTTCACGATTCTCTATAAATAAATAGGGAAAAAGGAAATAACACCACATGGAGGGAAAATGAGACACCTTACAAAGATGTAGCTTTAGAAACCAGATCACACAATTGGATGAAGAAGACTACACCCCCTTACTAGGCGTGCTGGAATCCTCATCAACTCAATTTCTGGCTCCCATGTAAAAGAGCGACAGAGCCCAGGTGAAGGATGGCAACAAGAGATGAAACCTCAAATGAAATGGCCCATCATATTCACCATCTTCTTTAGCCCAAGACAGCTCTCTTTAATACCCTTATTTTTTTAAGCATCTATCACCCTGCCACAGTTGGTTGGAAAGTTCTTAAATATGGCTGCAGTGGGTCTCTGTCTACTTGACGAAATGGAAAGTTCACAAACACATATCTGAGAACTCTCATTTGTCTAAAGGCTATTTTAATAAATAGATAAGTTCGGATTCAGTTCAAAATAGTTTTTTAAAACTTTGCAGATATTTTCTGTGGATGCTGTACCAAATTCCACTTAATAGTGGAAAAAGTAAAAATGTCAAATTATTCCTAAAAAAAAAAAAAAGAAAAATGGTAAGAATAAATTCTAACTTAGTAACTGTAAGAATTACTGCGTGAGTTGCATACTTCACAGGAAGGAAACGTGCAGTAGTGAGCGCCTCTCCGTGTTTCAGACCATAATTAGTTTGCACTAGTTATGGAGAAAACAGATTTCACTTTTTGCATTATGTATTGCTCAGGTACAGCTACTTCATCCTATATTACACAATCAGCAGAGATGGTGCAAGTGGATTTGCACAGGTGTGTTTTTTTCATCAGTGCAAAGCACTTGGGGACATATTATCAATGGCCTGCGATAATTATCACTGGCCGTGCTTAGCGATAATAATATTTTCGCAGGCTATCTCTGGAATTTATCCACGGATAACGAAGTTATCGCCCTTTTGCAGGGAACATCACTAGTTTTCAAGCGATGTTCCCTGCGAAACAGCGATAACCTTGCAGATACGACCCACAGGGTTGTATCAGCATAATCCACCCACTATATTAGGGGTGGCTAAGTCAGGATTTTTGCAGACATTAGATTTTCGCGAACACGGCCGTTTTCGCCTAAATCTAACGTTATCATGTGGGCTGCCTTGTAAATATTGCGATGTAAACATCAGCGATATTTGCAAGATAGTCCATCGGGGTTACGCCCAGTAACGCCCACTTTGCATCTCATTGGAGATGCAAAGGGAGGCATTGGGGAAAAGGGTGCTAACATGCGATCATGCATGTTAGCACCGTCTTGTAAATAGGGCACTGGTTTTATCTCCATTTTTTTGGCTTTCTAAGCCAAAAAAGCGGAGATAAAGCCCTTGTAAATATGTCTTAGTTTCTTTCAGGGTGGTTACTATTTGAATTACTTATCTACAAGCCATTCCTTTTTATTGACTGGGACAAGAAAGAATGGACTCAGAGTACTGCAACTAACCAAAAGTAGTTGAAACATTGCATCCTCATCCACTTCTTAGTTCCAGTGATCAACTCTGTCATGAATAAACAAGTGATATGGGTAGACAACATCCTTCTTATGGTCGAAAACATACAATGACACAATAGTGATGCGAAAGCCATGAACATTTTAGCAAAAAAACAAAACTATCCACATATGTTCACAATAATTAAAACTCTGCTGTGAGGACTCTGGCACCCACATTAACATAACCTCTTTCTTCACAGAAAAGGCAATCATGGATTACAAAAGTGGAAGAACATGCCCAAGTGGCAGTTCTACAAATTTAAAAACAGAACCTCACTGAACCTGCACCAAAGATGCTGACCTAATGTTAATGGAAAGAACCATGCAAGCACGATTTGGGTCACACTTTTCCTAAGAATGCAGTGCTTTACTACCAAAACAGCACAAAATATAAAATATCTAATAAATTCCTACGGTCGCATGCTCCACCTACATTCATCTTGAGAATTGATGCTTAGTCTCGATTTTTTATCCGCAAATTACAATCAGAGTAACTCCCTAGTGCTCAAAGTCAGCCTATTGATTTAATCTAATAGTAATAAAGTAACATTCTATTGATAAGTCATTGGTAAGTTTTATTCTGTTGGGTCACTTGTTTCACTATAAGTATTTCCTGGCTCTCATGTTGCAGTCACTTCATTCCTAGCTGCCTATTCCATAATATACATGATCTGAGTTTACTCCGCCCAAAATTGATGACTCCCAACAATTCTTTTAATCCACTAGTATTGAAACTGTTGATTTAAATTTTCTAAAACATTTTCCATTGGTTCAATATAATGTTGCATGATTATGGTGGGTAAAGTTTGAACCTTTGCCCACAGGGTTGGGTTGAGCTGGAAACCTAAAAGAAGGACAAAGTTTTGCTGCTTCAGCCATGATGGTTTTCACTTTAACCAACAGATGTCATCTAGAGGAATGTCCTGGCCATATGGATGGAGCTTCAGGGAATTCTTTTTCATCGCTGTCAGTCAGGGTTAGCCTATCTATTAAGTGCACACCATGGTTCTCCCCTGTGCTGCACATCTTGACTTCCTCCCCCACGGGATTCTCCCTTCCTCACATCCAAAACGTTGATTTATTTTGTGTAAATATGGTTTTTGGGCTTTGTTATTCAGAATCCACATATCCCTAACATGTCAAACAGCCATGGATAGAGGAGGAAACCATTTATCTGAACCTCATGCCCAGCAAAAAATATATCAAGCATAACATGTTCAGGCCCCATGGCCAGAATGTGTGCCCTCTCTCAAGGGGGTATCAATAGAGCTGAGCAAACAATATACGTAACATCACTACTGGACACAGAAAACGAATGGACAACAATAACCATATTCCTGTTAAGAATAATAAAATAAAAAAAGAGATTATTGACCATGTGGGTGTGTGGTCCCCATTTCCCCCACCTCCCCCTCCAGGACCCCACAGGCCCCTGGATCGCCCACCGGAGCACTCTCTATTTGAATGACCCCATTCATAGGGTGTGGGAGGGTTATCTACCCTTGTGCCTCCTGTCATCTGGACCTCTTGCTCTGCCACGATCCGAAAGTTTTCTGAGTGTCTCGCCTTCGCTTGTCAGCAGTGTGTGGTGCCAGGAGTGCGCTCATGGGCGATATTCATCAGACCCCGTGTCTATCTGCACCAAGTAAATGTCCCACCATCCCAACGGTTACTCCCTATTCCCCCTATGCTCAGTGCATTGTGTACAGCCAACTCAGCCATGGCCCACTTCACCATCTCAACCCACCCGCAGGTCAGAGGAGCCCCTTCTAACTTCCACGCCATGACTATGCATTTCTTTGCTAGAACCAGGGCCAGATTCTGGAATTCCATGAGGCCCTTTGTTTTTTATGCTAATGGGGACCTGTGTCTAGTAGGCACCGGATGGGATCCAGTGGGAGTAGACAGTCTGTCATCCCTGATATACTCTGTGTCACTTGCATCCAGAACTGGGATATTACCGGGCAGGACCAAACCATGTGCAGAAAATCTACATCAGCCATCCTGCACCTGGGGCACTCACTCCTAGCCCCTGGGTATTTCCTCCCAGTTCTTTCCAGGGTCAGGTAAGTGGGGTGAAGGTAACTGAATTGAACAAGTAAGAACCAAGCATTTTGCGACATATGTAGGACTGATTGGAGACAGCGATCCCATAACTTGTACGTTAGATCAGTGGTTAGCGCGGCACTTCACCAGTCCTTATGTGTTCCTGTCCCCCTGAAAGAGTGTCTGCTCAATTCGGCATAGAGGCAGATAATTCCCCTGCCCCATCCCGCTCCAGTCAGTAGTGCTTCCAGTGGGCCACCATGGGTGGTAGCTATGATTAATGCCCCACGTCCTCTGCATCACCCCCCTCAGGGACAAGTAGAGCAGAAACCGCTCTGGTCCCAGCCTATAGGCTTCCTCCCATCCTTCCAAGGCACGCAACCCTCCATCTGATGTTACGTCTGCCTATGTCTGAATCCCCGACTCCTCCCAGTCTCTCGTCCGATACGTCACATGGAGGATTGCACATTGCAACTTTGGCGTCTATAGTTTACAACCAACCAAAAAGCATAGTGTCTAAGTATTTCACAGTACCAGGATAACATTTTTACAATTTTCAGTCGGATGACAAATACTTTTGTAAAAAGCACCATGGATTGCCAATCTATTTAATAGTAACCATTTTACAGTACCATGCTGTCTGAAGATGCAGGAGATGGTGTTATTACGACAGTGGATCATGTGGGGCCATAAAATGATGTGCATATTTCTATAGCCATATATTTTCTTGCAGTCTAACTCAATATTAATTTTTAATCTTTAAGAATTATTGATGGTCTGTTGTCTCATGAATGGCAGAGTTAAGTGAGTTTCTGAATAAGTCATGCAGCTCTAAATCCAGTACACTATAAACTTCCTTTTGGAAGCAACATATTTATATGTAGCGAGTGGGTTGCGTTATTCTCCTAGTAAACACACCATCCATAGGTGAGTTGCGGACTTACAACTCACAATTTACATTGTCAAGATGGTGAAGGTGCAAACAAATGAGACGTGAAGCCATGTTGTGACCATATATTTCATACCCTCTTCTGTATACACTTCTTATGCTTTTGGGGCAGCTCTCATTTTCACATGCATTATATACCCTTCTGTGCTTATTGTGAAATAAATAAATACATTCAGAACCAGTGCCCAAAGTTTTGCTTAGGAGGAAGCTATCTTTTGACTTGTACACTGCCATGGTCTGGTCACAGCACTTCAAGCATCACCCACTTTGGCCACAAGTGAGAGGAAAACTCTATTTTTGAAATAATCATGTCATCATATTGGGGTGCTGGTTAGGGCCTGTTTGGTGGGCTGTAAGTAAGCCTGGGCAGAGTTCGTGGAGTTCCCAAAAAAACTCTGGCGTGCTACACGGAGTTCTGCCAGCAGTGGAATGTGTTAGATAAATGCTGGTCACGATGATTTTCAGTGCCAGATGCTTGTCCGCACTGTGCAATCATCGCGAATGGCACTATGCACAGCGGAAGCGGGCGCTGCTTCCTTTCTGCAGCTTGAGTTGATTTTTACTTGAGCGGCAACTTTCTCAAAGCGAAACAACAGTTACTCAACGCAAGTGGTCGCCAGCATACGCGATCACTCGCAATGAGAAATATAATCGAGAAGTAGATTTTCCTCGCTCGTGCTCGCTAACTTGATATTCACGAACGTGAGCGAGGAAAAAAACTCTGCTACACGGAGCGGAGTTTTTCAGAACTCCGCAAGCTCCGCGTAATACGGAGTGCGGAAAACTCTGCAAAGTCCGTGAGCGGAGTGGAGTTCACCACCCAGGCTTAGCTGTAAATTGAGCAGTCAATCCTGCAGGAGAGAAGAAAGGTAAACATGTTAGGCAGACAGAGTGCAGCAATGCAGATTTAGAATCCACTTGACCTGAAGAGACTGAGCAATTGAAATGAATAGAACATGTTATAAAAATGATATTGCACTTTCCAGTGAAGACTGTCGGAGTAACACAAATGCTTTCCATGCAAAGCTCCACTGGAAGCAGGGTTGCCTGAAGGAAAAAGCACAAGGAAAAGCAATTGAGACCCGTCCCATTTTTACATACACAGATCAAACTGCAGCCATCCGAGTAGTCTAAATACATTAACCCCTTCCATGCGGGGCGGATTCCCCCGCTGTGCTGAGCACTGCTTGCGCGGGCGTGGTCATGACGGAACGGTTCCGTCATGAGCACAGCTCAACCGACGCTCATGACGGAACCGTTCCGTCATGAGCACCGAAGGGGTTAATAATGACTATTGAAGCCAGAATACCCAACAGTTGGGCAATGGTGTCCACACTCACACCTCTGGCTTCCACTTTCTGGCTGACCCTCACTCTTAAATTCATCTTTCTCACACTCACTTCTTATTTCCAATCTCACTTTCTCACAACTTCTCCCTTGGTTATACTCATACATTCACAAGCCCTACTTTCTATTTTTCTGTCTCTGCAACACCCCATACAATTTCCCCCAGACTCCTCCACACTCCTCTGACAAAGAATCTCTTAGGAGAGTTCCATTAAGAAACAAAGAACGAAAAGGCTGGAGGAAGCCTATGGGAAATAATACCTGATGCAAAGTGAAGAAAGCAGGTGTGAAGGACTGGGTTATTCTAAGACCCAGCGGTGCCAGGGGACAACACCTGAAACCTGCGTGGGTTACCTGTTCTGGCGTACAAAACACAGAGACACGGGACACTTCCAGCGACGTCAGAGATCAGCGTTTATTTACTGCAGGGATACAGAAATCACAAGAAGTACACAACGTGTAGGTTCTCGGAGACTGCTTCAAATTGCAAAAGTGGATCGCTCCTTTTATACACGTTTTTGCCATTGCACAGTATGGCGAACAAAGGTTACAACTCAGTTCCCACAATAAACTTCAAAAGAGTCGTGTTCATGTTTCAGGAGGCCAGAACATAATTACAGCAGCATTGCCGGTTCCCAACTGTAAAAACATATCTACCCCGCAATAAAACACATTCCATTCTGACCGTAAACACATTAGGAGAGGGGACAAAAACAGCTGCAAAGAAAGGACAAGGATGCACAACAGGTTAGAAAAGAGTGTTGGGAGTAATAAAGGAAACTTGATGACAGGATCAAAGACCTCGTGTCCAATGCATGCATGACTGAAACAATAGACTAGCACGGCAAGATGAGCCTCGAGCGGGGCCATCTGCCTTCGCCGTGTCATTTCCCTTATCGTAAAAGTCACCCTCAAAGAAACACGTGTCCCTCGTGTAAGCTTGGGAGTCCCTGGGTCACGGAGCGGACAAAGTCCGTTCGCTGGCTACTTGAGGGCAAGAAACAAAATGGATGCCGTATCTAAAATGGAACCCGAGGGTTCGGATGAACAAACCCAAAAATGAGACGAACCATACGTGGTTGCGTAGCGAAACTGCGTACACCCACTATACTCGTCATTTGCGGTTCGTAGACACCAAACTCATCCATATTCGTCACCACTCAAAAAGTGTCGTTCCGTCTCACACGGAACCTCAGACGCTCCTTTTGCCCTCATGTAGGCAAGCACTAATCAAGATCGGAATCGATTTCAATATTCATCAGATCGTTCACCTGCTGCTGGAACATCATTCTATTCATCAACGTCTCCTTGGTAACAGATGGCCGTCTTATACACGTTGTAGCACAAAGGCCACATAAGGCAGGACCACACTGTACACAAAGACAACACGTGAATAGAAACGTTACAACAACCCCTACGATCATCAGAATCTTCCAACCCCAAGTTGACATCAGACCCCAAAACCATCCTAGAAGTGTCCAATTACCTTCGTCCACGGGTATGGACTCGGAAATCTTGTGCAACTTTGAGATGGCTTGGTAGACAGTTGGAGCATTGTCAGGAATGAAAATGCAACAACTCGAATGGATAACTTTACACACACCACCTCTATCTGCAAGAACAACATCTAGAACCATCCGGTTCTGCAATGTCATGAGTCTATCCGCCTGAAGTTCAGCTGTTAAATTACCAAGGGCACTCGCGGTAATATTAGCAGTCGACTCAACTACACGGGTCAACTGTCTTAGGTTCCTACTATTAACCATAGGTCCCCAAAACGGCAAGAAACCCTTAAAGAAATCTCCTGCTTCTTGACCGGCAGTATCCTCTTTGCTAATAACGCCTCTCACAACTCTAGTCTTGTGATAGTCTGAGGCAACTGTGAAAGTCGGTGGTAAAAGATTCGCAATATAACAGGTACCCGAAAAATCACGGGGTAACCATGTATATGCGCGTTCATAACATACGAAATAAGTGCCCTTAGCAGTCAGGAAAACAGGGGAAGAGAGCATCGGTAGGACATACGTGTCAGTACAAGCACTGTTCCCAAGTTGTGCTCTCGGATTTCGACCCAAACCTTTCAAGCAGAAATTACCGAGGTGTGGTACAATCCATATTGGGGACGAGCTCTTAAGCTGTCTATCACCCACTGAAACACTGTACTCAGCCTCACTCAGATCCTTATAGGCTTGCACCTCTTCATCTGGGATAAGCGATGCATCAAAAACATCTCTATCTAGATCCGCTATCGCTATCGCCAAAGGCTTGTGGTACGGACCGGGACCAAAATTGACAGAGCGTGGCTCTCGACTGGGGTAGGAATCTAGTGCACTACGAAACATAGTTTGGAATGCTCGAGCTGAACCCTGGGAGCTGTAAGGAAGGACCAAATACGGAATACCCCTATCCATGGTATGTGGCATTAACCCACACACCCAACAGTTGGTAGTATTCATCACCAACTGATGCTGATGTAGGAGTTGAACGAAGGAGTTATTCATAAATTCCGCACGTCTAACCTGTTCGTGTTGAGGCAGAGGATGAAAAGAATGTGGGGAAACAGTGGTGATGGAGCTTAGTTTAGGAGAAAGAGTAGGTGAAACAGAAGGTAATAACAACTGTATTCCAAAATACACTCCGCCCACCAATAGCATAGACACAGTCAGAAACAGTAGGAACACCTGAAACAAAAAACATTTTGTTCGTACAACTTTATGAAATTCTGATCTCTGCGCCGACATCCTTTCTACTTCCAACAGCTTAGAGAATGCCATCCTCTACAAACCGTCCGTGACGTACTTGACGCACTTCGTTCTGAGTAGCGATTATCAATTCCCAGGAGTTCCCAGGAATCGACAAAAGTAACCGACCTAGCGTCAGAAACCTGCTAAACAGAAAGGAGTACCCGCACGGCCCTACGGTAACCCGGATGGTAGGGTTTCCTCAAAACGTTCAATTTTAATACAAATCTCTTAGCAGTGAAAAGCACATAAGAACTCAAAAAGAAAGGATGTAATTGTCCATAATGTTCATAGCACCAGAAAAAGGGAAAACAAATATACGACTAATTTTTATTAATCCTTGAACGAAGAAAGTATCGACTTCTCCCAGGTCGAGTTTGCTTTACAAACAATTGTTCAGCTGGCGCAACAGTGTTCGATAAAGTGAACAACGAGTCAGACCTTGGGTTCTTTGCTACTGATGACTCCACAAGTGGGTTTGGCAGCGACAAATCATCTCCTACAGGTTGAGCGTCACTAAACGGCACAAAGTGTAAAGGAGTCTCAGTTTCCGTTGCCGCAATCCCAGTTCTCACCCAACCGTCTGTTGGTGAGGGGATCGGTACCTTTTTCGTGTGGCCGGCGTGAACCCAGTTTTTCCGGCCCTCCAATCGAACCGCAGTCCTCGTTGTCAACAAAACTTGAAAGGGTCCTACGAATCTTGGCTCCAAGTTACGTTTCCGACCAAAATTTCGGGTAACGACCCAATCGCCTGGCCGGAGCTGATGTCCAGGACCCTCTGTCTGCGCCGGTAGAGCTTCAAAGACCTGTTGATGGATTAACCGTAGTTTAGTGGTCAAATCATGAAGGTAATCTATTAGCATTGGATACTCAAGACTATCAAAGGCCTTAGGTCTCGGGACTCCCCAAATGTTCGCAGGGCGGCCGAACACAATCTCATATGGGCTAAGCCCTACTCGAGAGTGTACAGTCGCCCTGGTTGATAGGAGAGCCAGAGGCAAGGCATCAGGCCATGATAGACCAGTGGTAGCTTGTATCTTTGCAAGTTTCAGTTT
Organism: Triturus cristatus; assembly: GCF_964204655.1. Taxonomy (NCBI): domain Eukaryota; kingdom Metazoa; phylum Chordata; class Amphibia; order Caudata; family Salamandridae; genus Triturus; species Triturus cristatus. The sequence goes on from NC_140586.1 coordinate 259,340,529, forward strand.
CAGGGTACCATTGTACCCTTCAACCAAACCCGCTGCCTGAGGATGATTAGCGCTATGGAATTTTTGACGAATTCCAAGGCCCTTACACACACTCTGCATCACACTTCCCACAAACTCACTTCCATTATCCGACCACACGATCCGTGGCATTCCATACCTAGGAAAGTATTCCTTCAGCAGGATTTTCGCTGTGGACAGGGCAGTATTATCCTTAAGAGGATAGGCCTCAATCCATCTAGAGAACGCACAAACCACAACCAAAACATACTTCAGGTTATTGCATCTCTCCATATGGATAAAGTCCAGTTGGATAACCTCAAAGGGACAAACAGGGGGAGCAAAATGACCAGGTGGAGTGGGGGTGCCCTTGCCAGGATTGTGCATCAAACACACCATGCAATTCTTAACCACTCTCTCAGCACACTTAGTAATACCCTCATTCTTCCATACAGGGGACAAGAACTTACATATCCCTTTTGCACTAATATGTGACAACCCATGAGCCATCGTCACGACAGCTAATACGTACGCATCTGGTAACATCCACCTCTGACGTTCCGTCAAGTCAACCCAACATCCATGCATATCCAACCTTCCCGTACTTTCTTTCCACTTGATCTTTTTAGCTTCAGTTGCCTCGTTCTGAATTGCTTTCACACTCTCAACAGTGTCTTCACACATACCAGTTTCCGTCGGCCATCTCACTGAACTTGTCACGTACATTCGGGTTGTAAGATTCTTAGCCGTTTCCTTAGCAATCTCATCCGCAAATGCATTACCACGACCAACATCATCCGTCACTTTCCGATGTGCACTACATTTAACAATCGCCACTTGTTTAGGCAATGTAAGTGCATCCAAAAGATCATTCACGAGCTGCCCGTGTTGGATCTTCGTACCATGCGATGTCATAAATCCTCTTTCTCTCCACAGTCTTCCAAAACTGTGCGCAACGCCGAATGCGTACTGACTGTCGGTAAACACATTCACTCGCTTTCCCTTAGACAAGACACATGCCCTTGTCAATGCAATCGACTCTGCCGCTTGTGCTGAATTCTGATTCAACCTCGCAGTTTCCACGACTGTACTCAACGTCACTACAGCATACGCAGTCGTCACATCGCCATTCGGCAATTTAAAGCAAGAACCATCAACGTACAAAGTACCATCAGGATCTGTCAATGGAGTGTTTTTCAGGTCCACACGACCCTTTGTTTCTTCCTCAGTTCGTAAATAACAATCATGTGGTGGTACATCATCTGATTCCATACTAATCGGCAACAATGTCGCCGGATTCAGTACATTACAACGCTTGATCTGTATATGACTTGCCAAAAGGGTCAACTCGTACCCAGACAACCTTGCACTCGTCAGATGTTGAGTTTTTGTACGATTCAGGAGAGTATCAACTGCATGCGGAACCATCACTATGAGCATATTATCCATGACAAGACCTGCGGATTGTCGAATAGATGCCGCAGCTGCCGCCGTTGCCCTCAAGCAACTCGGCAATGCTCTAGCTACCGGGTCTAAGGTCGAGGAAAAATATGCACATGGGCGCTGCTTGCCACCAAATTGTTGCGTTAAAACACTCAACGCACAACCTTCCCTCTCGTGGACGTATAGTGTAAATGGCTTGCTGTAATCAGGAGTACCTAACACAGAAGCCGAACACAACGCATCACGAAGTTCAGAAAAACTTTTCTGACATTCCTCCGTCCATGGCAAAGGAGTCGAAACATCCTTGCACGTGAGAGCTATCAATGGCTTTGCTAACAGTGAAAAATTTGGAATCCACTGTCTGCAGTATGACGTGATACCTAGAAAGGCACGCACGTCTCTCTGAGTCGTCGGCACAGTCATTCGAGCAATTGCTGCGATTCTTTCAGGGGTCAACCTTCTTCCCGCCTTTGACAATAAGTGACCTAGGTAGGTAACTTCTTGACAACAATATTGCAATTTAAAAGGTGACACTTTGTGATGTAAGTCGCATAGATGCTGCAACAGTGACACAGTAGCAGTCTTGCAAACTTGTTCAGTGTCTGCAGCTACCAACAGATCGTCAACGTACTGAATCAAGGCCGCACCAGCTGGCAGCACGAATGCATCAAGTTGGCTCTTGAGAGCTTGGCTGTAGATCGATGGGCTCTCACAGTAGCCTTGAGGTGCACGTTTGAACCGGAAACTACGACCACCTAATGAAAAACCGAACAAATCTCGACTTTCCTCAGCAATCGGAATGCTAAAGAACACATTCTTCAGATCGATCACCGAGAACCATGATGCAGAGGCTGGTATCAGAGTCAGTAAAGCTGTAATGTCAGGCACCACAGGAAACTGCGGGACAACAATTTTATTTACCTCCCGTAAGTCAATAACTAGACGGTACACGGGAGGCTTGGAGGGATCAGTTCGCTTCAGAATAGGCAACACAGGACTATTACACACGTTACCTCGTGTCTCCTCAATAACATCTTTATCGATCAAATCATAGATGATCGCTAATAGTGCCCGTTCACCATCAAGGGAGATACGATACTGGGGTATGCGCGGTAATCGCGCATCGACTTTCAATTGAACAACATAAGGTGGTATATCCAGCAGGCCCACATCATTGGGACCTGTCGCCCACAAATAAGCCGGAAGAGAACTCAATTCCGGTGGGAGCTTATCGATCGACAGATACATAGGGGAAATCACACTCTGACCCAATGTAAGCTCCACTCCCGTAGGAGAGCAGTACAAAGTCGCATGTAACCTTTTCAACAAATCCAAGCCCAAAAGATTCTCACCACAACCAGTAGTCAAAATCAAAGGAGCTTCTAACTCATGAGACCCAATCGTAAGGGGCAAGGGGCTAGAAACTGGATTGCTAATGGGGGCGCCAGAGAATCCAACGGAAACATTCGTTAAGCCAGACAAAGGCGCGCCAGGGAGTTTCGAATGCATGATGGAACTTTTTGCTGCACCAGTGTCCAACAGAAAAGGCTCAACGACGCCCAATGTGGCAACTGCGACATAAGGCCCTCTCTGATCGACCGGAACTGATACTTCTCCCTTCCTTTGTCTATGGCTGTCCTAGTAAATACCGTCCGTATCAACATCACGCTCGACATAATAGTCGTCCACATGATACTGTGCAGATCTACAGACGAGAGGTCGCGTCGATCGAAACAATTCTGCGAGTCTGAGGAAGTAGCAAGACGCTCGGCCTGATTCTGAGTAACACCGCGACCTCTACCACGTGAAGCTTGTTGAGGACCACTACGACCTCCTCGAGCCGATACACCATTGTTCCTATCACGTAGAACTGGACAATTAAACTTCAAATGGCCCTCCCCTCGACAATATGCACATTGATTATATCCCAACACAAAGCGAGGTGCGGGAGAGTCAGTACGCACCTGCGATCTGGAAAACTGTGATTGTGATCGATTTGGCTGTTGCGAGTCATTGAAATTTGAGCGCGGAGGATACGCTTGCTGCAATAAGACCTTAGTTTTAAGATCCTTCGTTTTCTTATCTGCACGTTCACTTTCTTCCTTTTCTCTGTTTTCGTAATATTGGGCCGTAGCCAATATTTGAGCAGTGGTAGAAACAGCCCACGAACTCTCAGAATTCTTCAACTTGTTGCTGAGTTCGGACAACAAGTTCGATACAAATTTATCAACGAACAACCGCTGACCACCCTCCGAACTCATGTCCTGACCACTATGATCAACAAATGCTTCCTCAAATCTCGTAAAGAAATCGGAGACACTCTCATCCCTCTTTTGCTTGCACGCGGACAATTTGTCCCAATTGACGCGCATTGCTGGCATCAACGTTTTCATAAGAGTAATTATCCTCTGGGGCAAATCCACAATAAGCTGTTCAGGTTTAGCCCCACCAACTTGCTGGGCGTCTGCCGCCGTAAGGGCAGCCCAGTCACCGCCTAACTCAGCCGCGTGATTCTCGTGACGAATTTTCGGCCAGATCGGCTGAGGCACTACATTGCCAAACAACATGTCGATATCAGCAAGATTCATAACAGTAGCATCCACTAGTTGGGACAACTCCTTATAATAACCTGCAGGATTTTTACGGGGATCGGGCAAAGTTTGCTTCACCTGCAAAACTTCCGATCGCTTCCAAGGGAGGTGTATCCACACTCTCTGAAAACGTCCTGGGACAGCAGGATTAGCATTAGGATCACCTGGCATCCACACTGGGGGAACTTCCCGCATAGGATATTGACCAGGTTTTGCCATCCACTCTTCAGTCTCGTCTTTAAACAATGCTCGAGGTTGCACTGTACATCGAAAGGATAACAGACGTTCTAGAGCATCTCGAACCTTATCACCTACAATCACACCAGTTGTAAATTGATGCTGGAGCTCAGAAATCTCAGACGGTACATTATCGACCACATCATGATCCCACTCTTCCTTCAACGATTTACACATTTCCTCAAACACGAATCGTTGCGTGGGCGCATTAAACTGGGAAAACGTTTCAAACACTATACGTGAAGTGTACTTAACAGGATTACGAATCCATTTACGTGCCATTTTTACCAACGATTCATGTTCCCTACCATCAGGAAGCTGGCTGCGCCTCTGGGCAACATCAGAAAGAGTCGATCCAAGTATTGGCCCAAAAAGCGGAGAATAAAGAGTAGCGACAGCATTCAGGAGACGGCTACGAACAGAAGGAGAAGAAGAAGAAGGTACAGGAGCAATAACAGTAGGAGTGGAAACAGTAGAAGTGGACGCGGCACCAGGAGTAGCGGGAACGACAGGCTGAGGAGGGGCTGGGAAAGGCGCAGTAGGAAGAAAAGCCGGTAAAGGAGGATGAACAATTTGCGGCACAAGAGGATTGAGAGAGCGGGAGGAACGACGGGCTGACCAGCAGCCGCCAAAACAGCAGGTTGAGGAATAGGAATAATCACAGGACCCACAGTATCTGGAGCATAGGGAGGTGGTGATTTCAACAGATAAGATAGTAGCGAATCTTCTATCACTTCTTCTCCCGTCTTATCGGCATTAGACGGTAACACCGGATAACACTTATCCACCGCCATATGATGAAGTCGAGCACTAACTTCCTGCTCTTTCTCATCTTTGTCTCGCTGATACTGTTCAGCATTTCGCATCACCGTAATGACACCTTCTCTCTTATTTTTCTTACTCTGTTTGATTTCTTTCTGCTTGGTCTCTTTACGCCATAACCGGAAGGAATCAAACATGGCTGGCCTAGCCTTCTTTTTAAACAGTTTAGCTTCCAAATTATCTAAAACGGCAGTTTCGAAACTACCATGTGATGGCCAACTAAGAACACCATCATTTTTAGTGTAACGAACCCAATATTCGTTATATACGATAGGACCCACGCCATGGCGACTATAGAGCTCGTAAATTGGAGTTCCAACCGGAGGTATCGGACATGAATCCTCCAGCCGGGAATCCGTTCTGCAACATTTAAGAAACCCAAACAAAGTACTACGGCCAGGCATCGTGCACACTAACCGAGTTTACAAACTTCAAGGGCTATCGAATTATGATGTCCTCGCACAAAAATGCAAGACCCTCGGTTTTGGCAATTGCAATCGTCAAATAAAACCCAACAACTAAGAACCACAAATGCTATGGAACCATGCAAACAACAAAGGAACACTGGGAGCGACCCACAAATACTTAACTGAAAGAGCAATGGCGTCACCAGGAAGGCCCGACTATCGTCTCGCCGTACAAAGGACTACGCCAGGCGCCAAAACAGGTCGACAGTCAGGGCATCAGTCCGTCGCAGCCGTCAGGAGGCGGGGATCTTCGCGGGAAAAGACGTCGGGCCACTTATTTCGACAACTGGATCGATGAAGCGGGGTGCACCTTCCCTCGGAGATTTCACACGAAGTTCCTCACGATCGTCGGGATTTGGACCGGTACCGCTGATGTCGCCCCACGTTGGGCGCCAACTGAAGGACTGGGTTATTCTAAGACCCAGCGGTGCCAGGGGACAACACCTGAAACCTTCGTGGGTTACCTGTTCTGGCGTACAAAACACAGAGACACGGGACACTTCCAGCGACGTCAGAGATCAGCGTTTATTTACTGCAGGGATACAGAAATCACAAGAAGTACACAATGTGTAGGTTCTCGGAGACTGCTTCAAATTGCAAAAGTGGATCGCTCCTTTTATACACGTTTTTGCCATTGCACAGTATGGCGAACAAAGGTTACAACTCAGTTCCCACAATAAACTTCAAAAGAGTCGTGTTCATGTTTCAGGAGGCCGGAACATAATTACAGCAGCATTGCCGGTTCCCAACTGTAAAAACATATCTACCCCGCAATAAAACACATTCCATTCTGACCGTAAACACATTAGGAGAGGGGACAAAAACAGCTGCAAAGAAAGGACAAGGATGCAAAACAGGTTAGAAAAGAGTGTTGGGAGTAATAAAGGAAACTTGATGACAGGATCAAAGACCTCGTGTCCAATGCATGCATGACTGAAACAATAGACTAGCACGGCAAGATGAGCCTCGAGCGGGGCCATCTGCCTTCGCCGTGTCATTTCCCTTATCGTAAAAGTCACCCTCAAAGAAACACGTGTCCCTCGTGTAAGCTTGGGAGTCCCTGGGTCACGGAGCGGACAAAGTCAGTTCGCTGGCTACTTGAGGGCAAGAAACAAAATGGATGCCGTATCTAAAATGGAACCCGAGGGTTCGGATGAACAAACCCAAAAATGAGACGAACCATACGTGGTTGCGTAGCGAAACTGCATACACCCACTATACTCGTCATTTGCGGTTCGTAGACACCAAACTCATCCATATTCGTCACCACTCAAAAAGTGTCGTTCCGTCTCACACGGAACCTCAGGTGGGCGGCCACACATGGTGTTGTGAGTGGGACACCTGGCAAGTTGGGCACAGATACATAGATGTTGATGGCAGATAACTGACACGACCTTCCGGTCTTCTTGCTTTCCTCTTAGTCTCCAGCTTTTTTCTCACAATATAATTAAGCACATGTGTGTGTAAAGCTTAATGGTGTGCACCAGACAGCAGGGTCTCAAAGCGCGCGCATGCTAGTTCACAGTGTGAAAGAAACACTCAAAAAGGTGTTATATTTGTTGATTTATTTTGTCATGGGTAGGTTAAAAAAATTCAGCTTTTGTTTCATACTTGCATTCGGTCAATGTTTGGCAGCTAGTCAGCACCTGCACATATTATGAACACGGTTATAGAAATACACTGCAGATTAATGTGGCTAATATCCAGTGGCGGCTCTTCCACTAAGGCGGAGGATCGTTGCCCCACTGCTTTTAAGCAGTGTCACTAAAGGAAAAATAAAATGATAACTCTAAGGTATTATCATTTCGTTTTTTCTTTGTTCCAGCAGCTTTGGGGATGGGATGGTGCAGGCTGCTCTGCTGACAGAGCAGGGGAGGGGAGGAGTGGTTTTGCACTCCCTAAAGTGCGCATGGATGTTTGGCCTGCCTTCTGGAGTCCGCTAAACATTCATGTGCACTTTGCATGTTCTCCTTGAAGACTGCATTACAGCCTGCATGGAAAACATGCCCAGTCTCTCATTCTCTGGCTGAGGGCTGATCCACAGTGCTCAGACCAATTACAATGGTGCATTTCAGTGTTGCGATTGGCTTTTGGGAGGCTAGGAGTCGGGTGCATCCTGCTTCCTGACCTGGAAGCGGGAAAGAGGACCAAGAGGAGGCGGCGGTGACGGCGGCCGGCAGCGGCATACAGGTAAGTGTGTATTTTTTTTTATTTCAATCACTCCTACCCCCGGCCCGTCCCCCCACTGCCTTCATATACAATTCACCACTGCTAATCTCAAACACAGCCCTTTTTGCAGGGGAGAATGGAATTGGGTTAAACTTTTGTCGGGATCATCCCAAAGAAATTGCAATGGGTATGATTTTCTGTCAAACACTCCTGGTGGTCAAAAATGAGTGCTAGTGCTAAGCACGAGCAAACATTACAAATGAAGAAGGGATGCCTTTGTGAAATCTTGCCTGAGAGAGTCCTCTGTCCGCTCAATTTCCTGTCCATCCACACGGGATAGGAAGAGGTATTCCACGTCAAACTAGAAGCCTCATACATGTGCATCAAGTTCCAAATGATAACACAACACCTATGGGTACTGCATGGTCATGCTATGTGCCCATATGGTAAAATTGCAGTTGAAAAATTGGTCAAGTCTCAGAATGGACTGGGCCCCTAATAAACGTGGGTGCACAGATCTCCACTGGAAAATCAATTCCATTCCAATGCAATCCCCTCTTAAAAGTACTCAATATATAGAGTCCCAGGTTAGAAAGAGTTCATTCAATGCAGGGCAGCAAGTAAAATTTCTGTGCAGCATTGCATGACCAGAAGAGAGCAGAACTGCGCCATATCTACTAAGAATGGTGCAGTTCTGCTCTCTCCCTGTGCTGACGCACATCTGGCAAGCATGCACCAATGCAGGTAATGTTGCACCACTGTGTAAGGGTGTCCGTGCTGTGGTCAGCATAGGTTTTGTGTCGAAAGGGTCCCTTTCTGCTTGAAAATCTTGATTTACGGGAATGTCCTCTTTGTATGTATGATGCAGTATGCCTATGCACTATGCATAGAACTCACCCTTGACACAAAGTGACGCAAAGCAGTGCATTACGTTTGCATACACACTGACCCAAATTGAAATTTTTATTTGTTTCTAAATACCAACCTGGATTTTGTATTGGTCAGTGTTAAAAAAGAAACAGAAACCTGATGCAAAATCTTTGCAACATAAACCTGATATATATCTGGGCCAGAATGTATTAGGAAATGGTATGGCAGATGTACCAAAACGCAAAACGATAATGCTGCAAGCAGGAGATTGAGATATACAGTGGAATATTCAACTACATGTGTATGTGCTAACTAGAATCTCAAAAGATTTTTGATTCTTTTTCCGAAGTTTAAATTGTTTTAATAATGTTACTTTTCTTTCATGAGCTCCATTCTTCGCTCTGTTTTTATGGTGCCAGGACCTTTGGGTTCCCCACTGCCGACCACTATACCACTGTAAGTATTGTACGCAAACTACTAAAATAATATGATGGCAGGAGCAGTGCTTGAAGTAATTTTGAAGCTTTCAGAGTGAAAGTACTCACAGTTTACCCAAGATTTCCAGCAGTCTAAGCAGTAATCCTACAGGTATCACATCTATTTACCAATGAAGCTGGTGGCTACACCTGAGAATATCTTTCTCTCTTTCCACTTCTTGTCCATTCACTGGTCACAGGAAGTAGTGCCCAGTGGTGGTTCATCTGGCAAGTGTCAAATTATCAATCAAACAAAATCAATCAGCCAATCAATCAATCAATCAGGGTTACGTGAAGTGCTGATTTCCACCAGGCAGTAAACATAGAACAACCAGTTGATATCTATGTATGCATCTTTATTGTTCAAATATACTGTGGTTATAAAAATGTATTGAGGTTTGAGTTGTGTATGCTGTCACTCAGAAATCCAAGGTGAACACTTTCCCTTTATTCACTGTTAACCAGATACAATTTTGTGTTGTATAAGGGTCCCATTCCCATCCAAAAGAAATTAATGATTACAATAGCTTAACTACTATGTCACAGCAGTGAAGAACAAGTTGTGTTTTTCACTGCTGTGACATAATTGCTGATTCTGATTTCCAGAGCCTCTTTGTATGTCTAGTTTTGTTTCACAAGATTCCATACAACGTTTTTACACTGGCCACATTTTCCTGTTTGTAATTGCGCGTCTCCATCAAAAAAAGTCCGCTATAGTTCTTTGTTAGGAACTAGCTCTCTTTGAACCAGATGCTTTTTTAAAAAAAAATTGAGCCCTGCCTAAATCTCTTCTCCCTGCACTAAAAAAAAATCATTAACCTATTTCAATCTAAAATATGTTGTCAGTGCTAGTTTGCAGTCTACTATACTGGAGTATCAAAAATGGCAAACTCAATTTATGATCTTTTCTACATTACAAGTAAAATTCTGCATAGAAACAAAAGCATTTCAAATATGTTTATATAATTTCAATGGCCCTGTTATATTTTTCCTGCAGGTGAATTAAACATGAAACTATTAATGTGTTGTGTTGCATTGTAATTGGATTTATATAGTGCTTGCTTCCCCTGATGAGGCGTTGAAGTGCTTTACCCAGCCCCGGTTGCACACACTACTCCGCAACCCAAGGTTAGTGTTTTTTCCAGTGATTTTTGTTGGTTATTATTTGTAAGTGCCATCAGCAACTCCAAAAAGACAATCCTATATTTTAATTAAGAATTCTAAGAAAAAGTCGTGTTAACCCTACCACAATATTAGCGCTGCACACAAAGTTCTGAATGTTAGATTATTGTCCACACAAGTGAGATAGAAAATCATTTATAATGACTCACTCTCCGAACGTTTTAGCTGCAAACGCAAAAAAAAGTCGAGGACAAGTCGAGGACAACGATTAACTCATCAGACTCTTGAAGACGTGACCACCAACGAATCTAACTAAATCGCAACCTGCTTGAGTCTTGTCTGTATATGAGTTTTCGCTGATTTTATGGTACTCAAAGCTCTCTGCTAATCCATTGAAAGTCTATGCAAACATAATCAGACTTCTTCAAGATATTCCTAAATGTTTGTCAAAGCTTAGACAGACGCCTATCTTCAGTTGCTGACATCTCACTGGCTAGCAACGAGGCACTGCCATTGTTTTTGGCATGTTACACATGACTGTCGATTGCGCAACAATTTCCAGACCAAAGCAAGATAACAGAACACCCACAATGGCAGTAAAAAGACAAATACATGTTTTCTTATTAATTATTATGCCATGCAACAAAAAGAATTGGGCATGTGTGTATATGTGTGTAATGTGTAAACACAGATCAAAGAGACATTATACTTAGGTTAAAATGTCAGTGGAAATGTAATATTTTAAACTAAAAAAAACGCTGAAATTCACCAGTTACAGTTAACTGAAGTAACTATAACTCGTGCTCACGCCATGCACTGTGTTGTCCTCAATGATGTCATTTCAGATGTCATCAATGTTGTCATAAAACATGCTATGAGTGATGCACTATGTGAGGTCATAAGCAGTGCGTGGAGAGAGTGAGTTATAGTTACCACAGTTATCTATAACGCAGTGGCGGCTGGTGAGGTTTGTGAGTGGTGAGGCTGGGCTGGCAGGGGAGGGGGGGGGGGAGTGCCCGAAGGCCATTTGCCACAGGACTATGATATGGGACTCTAGTCTCTAGCAGGTCAGGGGCCACTTAACACATTTAAATGAACACATTTTGTCTGGCCTCCTCCCCGACATCCATCCATGTTAGTACTCATTTTTGGCAAACCCGACCTATTTTTCATCGTCAACATTTCCGGAGAACATGAGAGGGAAAAGCACACAAAGGGGATAGAAGGAGGAAGAGAAGGACGAAATAATTGTCACACAGGGATAAAGCAGAAACCTACACGATTGATGTAAAAGGGCATGAAGTGAATTCCACACTGCAAAGCCTTGGTATTTGGCCTTCCAGTGCCGGCCTCTGGCTTCTGAGCAGAGTTTTGGGCACTGACACTTATTCTTATACAAAATAAACACTAAACCCAACCACATAAAGGGGCAAATTTACAAGCCCCTTGCGTCACTTTTTCACCGTCGTTGCGTCACTTTTGTGACGGAGCGGCAGCGTAAAAGTTGCGGCCCATTTACAACGTGACGCATCTAGGGAGATGTGTCACGTTGTGAAGCCCTGCGCCACATTAAACCTACGTCAGGTTTAATGTATGCAGGGTGGGTGTTCCATCGCAGGAAGCCCCGTAAAAGTGATGCAGTGAAATCTACAAGATTTCACTGAGTCACTTTTACGTCCATGCTGCGTCCAAACCCTGCGCCTGCTTGAAGCAGGTGTAAGGAGTGACGCAGCATGTTAGGCATAGGGCGCCCCTGAGCATTGCTGGAGTTGCGTCGTGCTTGCGACACGGCTCCAGCAATGCGTGACTTTTCTGTGAACAGATGCGTCAGAATTTCTGACGCATCTGTCAATCCTTGCGCCATGGTGCGCCGTATTGTAAATACGGCGCATCCATGGTGACGCAAGGATTTGACATGTTGGCGCAGGGAAAGTGACGCATCTCTACAGATGCGTCACTTTCTTGTAAATCTGCCCCAAAGAGTATTCCCAGCAAAACTGAATCTCTGTTGCAAGCCACGTTTGAAACACACCAATGAGAAAGTCTCAACATCATTGTTAACTGTTTGGACATTTCGCCCTGATATATCCAGCCAGCAAGGAAGTCCTTTTATTCGATCCAGGCTGAGGAACAAAGGCCGAACTCCACCTAACTCACCCATATCAATGTGGTTCTTCTACCTGTAAATGTCACTCTTATTGCGTTATGAATGTACAGCTGCAGAAGTGGACAAAGCAGCACAAAAAGTGAGCATCTCAAGATTAAACGGTGCAACTGCGGCGACTCTGAGATAGAACAGTAGATCATCATGCCACGCCTCTTTTGTCCTGATATTGCACATTGTTTGTCTAGTAGTGTAGGAGACTGGTGGGTTAAGTAGGGGCAGCTTTCTCCTGTCTCACTCTTCTCCATACCCTCAGGGCCGGACTGGCCGTAGCGGGCACCGGGCAATCCCCCAGTGCGCCGCACGGGTGGGGGCCGGTTTTGGTCCCTTGGGGGCCGTTTTTGTTACAGGGCTGTTTTTGCAACAAAATCGGCAGAAAACCGGCCCAGGCAAAGAGCTCGGCGGCACCCACCCCCTCCCCCTCAGGGGAGGGGGGGTGGGGGAGGGGGAGGCGGCCGAGCACTTTGCCAGGGCCGGTTGTGGTTCCCAGTCCGGCCCTGCATACCCTAGCAGTAATTATGTGAGCAATCAAAGTCTTCACATGCAGTTAGCTGGTCTGTAAAGGGGTATTATGAGTAAGATGCCCGACAGGAGAAGAAACGCACACCTCTCAAACTTAACCCGGTACGCAGTGTGGGATAATAATTCTGGCAGTGAGCGCATCTTGCTATTAATGGAGATTATAATACACTGACTCAGACTCTTTTCTGCAGTATTTCTTTTAAATTTCCAATTATGCGAGGAGAATGTGACGCAGGTGCCCCCAGGTCCTTCAAAGGCGTCAGTGTGAATTCGCTGCAGGAGCAGAATGAGGGAGCCAGGAGTGACTGCAACAATCGTCATGTGTGGCGACACTGTGCCAGTGTGATTTATAGGGTGCCAACCAGGGCCGGCTTTAGCGTTGGTGAAGTCTGGTGCAAGAATCATTTTTTTGGGAGAAGGGCATTTGGGGCAGACAGTTGCAAATGTGTTAATTTAAATGTTAAGTGGCCCCTGAACAGCGGGCGCCGCACATCTTGGAAGGCCTTGCCGTGAAGAGGCGGAATGCACTAAGGATTCAAAGCAAGTTTATTCCGCCCTAGAAATCAACAAAGCGCGAGGACGTGCTTAACACTTAACACGTGCCTGTCGCTTCATATATGGTACACCATGTGACAGGCACATTATACATGCTCATTACAGGCCTGTACGAGGGGAGGGGGCAGTTTCTGCAGGCCATTTGCCTTAAGAGTGATATGGGTCTCTAGTAGCCTTAGGTGCAGCATGACGCATGGTGCCACGCTGTTCGGGGGCCACTTAACACATTTAAATTAACACGAGGCCCGACTTCCAACATCCATCCATGCCACAAGTACAACAAGCATTGGCATAGCCAATAGGTCCCGCCTTTGGGACCATATAAGTGTTTATCCATACAACAGTTGATGTTGTTGCACAAAGGATATTGTGCTGGATAACTAAACACTTATAAAGTCCCAACGGCGAGACCTATTGGCTATGTCAATGCTTGTTTATTTCAAGTCTTCAGGACATTACTGAGAAAGCGCCATTTAAGTAGACATCACAGACTGTATCTTCCTTCACTCTTCCTGTGCACATAGGCAGGTATTAGATGTACCCTGCCCGAGCTCGACATAAAAAAGTAGTGGAACAGTGATTAAAAGTGGAGTGAGTTGTTGAAACCAGATTATAATTCAGATTCCTCTCAAATCAACAGCAGCACATGTGAAACAATTACAAGAGTTCAACAGCTACGCACTAACAGCAAAAAGAAATTACCGAACTTTTAAAGTGACTACAATGGAAGTCTTTCTAGTAAAAATTACGACAAATGACCAGATAAATGGCGATATTTACCAGAACCCTATGCTCTGAATAGAATGTACTCATGTAAATACTGGTCAGCGCTCGTGTGCACTGAAATCTCTAAAATACATTGATACACTTTTTTTCTGCCCACAGCCATTGACTTTAAGTGAGACTTTAAAATGGCTACGGCAAAAAACGTGCAAAGTGAGAAGATAACTTTCCCTTCAGCATTTGATTCGCCTTATGGGCGGCTTGTGATAGAGAACAATCCGGACAGTGATCGAACCCACATCGTATGCCCCAGACGTAGGTCTCTGGATTATTTGGCTCTTCAAACAAATGGCCTGCACAATGACAATTGCTAAGCGGGAGAAGAGTGGCTGTCTGATGCTCTCGGATCTATATCCGGTGGCTTGTTTTATTACACTACGAGTTGCATTGGAGACGTTCGGACTGGGCTCCAGACAATTTCTCCACTTTGCTAAGATTGCTTCGATAGCACAACAGTTGTGGTCTAAATTCCCTGCGGTACCTGCCTCCACAATGACATTAATGACTATGCTTTCAATGTCCATGGGTTGTAAGCTCATAACCCAAATCATATAGTACTCTACAAGCAGATAGATGGTATGTATGCCCCCCTTCTGCCTGAAGACACCTGGTAGCAGGTGTGTGCGGAACCCCTTTACCCTAAATATTGGCCAAAAATACATGCAGTGGTACGTACAGTGGTACTGTGCGCGAGATTCAAGCTTATACATTACTACATGGTGCATATGGCATAACCCTCTCCTAGACTATTCCAGATAATATATCCTGACAGGTCCCAGGGCTGTGCGCGATGTTGGGCAACAGTGGCAGACTTTGTACATATGGTTTGGCATTGCCCAGTTGTGGGGGAATATTGGAACGCTGTTCTAGAACTTATTGAGCACTCGTCCAGCTGGCTGATGATTAAATAATGCATTTCGGGCATCCTTCCTAATAACCCCAAAAAGAAAATGAGGAGACGCTTCACCAAAAACTGATTTACTATTGGTTGGCTGAAAACTTGAGCCCTTACACTGACAGACTGGAGGAGGAACATTTTAGAATGGGCTGGAGCTGAAGAGGCATATATGCGGAGGTCCCGAATGGATGAATGGGTCTGGGACGATTTTTTGGCCTGGAGTGCTACTCAAAACATAATAGACCATTGCCACACAAATCTCACAAGCAAAGGGTAATTGGGGGGAGGCCCCGTGGTGAAGATGCTGTGGGAAACTCGTACCTGTAGACAATGGGACTAACTCTAGTATCTGGAGCTTCCAGAGATATAGACCTCGGGGGTCAACTGACGGTCTGCACTGATCTGCTGGTCCACTAATGACTCATACTTCCGATTTGGAAGCTTGCGGGGGAGGGAAATTGGTGAGGTTGTTGAATATGGGCATGCCTACTACTGTATCCTCAGTACAGTAAGGGATGGTCCCAGTAAGCACTATTTGCACAGGAAAATAATACAAAGAGAAACTAACAAAACATCAAAAGACAATACATACAAAAATTTTACTGAGTAGTGTTATTTAATCACACCCTCATTTTCACAATTGTTATGCAGAATACACTTATTATTATTAACAATGTGCCCAGAAAGAAAGGACAGGGGTAGGGGGGGGGGGGGGGAATTGTGAACTGTGTGAAGATATAGTGTTGTGGAAGGACAAAAGAATTAGTGCAATTCAATGATTTAGATTCAACGTACAGGGTGGGCTTATTTATTGAGCCACTGTAACATAGGAAATTACATAGATAACATTTGGCCATGCTGTTTGGTAAAACACAGTACAGAAATATCCGTTGTTTTAAAGCTGGCATAAGGAAAAGTGTCGACGTTTTGACCCCAAAGATGTGTAGGTAAATGTCCACCTTACAAGGGGGTCTTCCTCACGACTATGTAGGGGGATTTGGGCACCTAAGGTACAATTAAAAACGTGTTATGGATAATTGTCTCCACAGAGACAGAGAGACTTAAAAACATAAAACTAATGGGAAAACAAGTTCCTCTAATTTACCCTAAAGGACCAAATCATGGAGAAAACAGGCACTGTGGCTCATCGAAAGAAGAGCATGGTAACTGCATCTGCAAAAGTAAGATGTTGTTTGTGCATAAGTCTCTGGTATGAATGTACAATGGGTAACATACCTAAAATTAACCAGGTATTATCTAGAGTAATAACACTAGATACATTTATATTCGTAAGAAACACTCTATCATGCATGGTAAATGGACAACAAACTTATAATTAAACAGGTATTATCTAAGGTAGTGGCAATTAATACACTTACACTTATCAGAAACAATCTGAACATGTCCCATCCGGGCCATATAAGTTATAACAGCCATGACCATCAGCTGAGGCCAATGTATAAAAAATATACTAATAACAACCGAGGATCAAAATACACCAACCAGAATTTCACATGACCATGTCACAACCCAAAAATCTATAAGCGGTGGAGATATGCCACCTCATATTAAGTCAAACATAGGTACCCAAGTTACCTGGTCTAATCCCAAAACGCGTGTCCCACGAGGCCACTCAATCTGGGAAAAGAGGGAAATCATATGTAAAGAGCTGCCGCGATGCGCGGTGCCAAAAAGCCATGATTACAAAGAAACAAACTCACCGCTCCTCGGTGGTCTGGATTGAGTCAAGGAATAAATACGCCGTATGCGACCGGACCTGAAAAAATAACCGCATGCTACAGGTCACAAAACAAAACTAGCATATGCTGTTAAAGAATTTAGCCAAGTCTAACCAAAATAAGGAATACACCGCTCTACGTTCTTACCGCTAAAGAGCTGGCTGTTCACCGGAACGGGAAAATCGGAATACATCAACCAGTTGTTACATGATCCTGCAAACCAATTTCTATCTGCCACCACCCCTAACATTGATTTCACCTTGAATGATAAAGTTGCACGTCTAGAACGTCTTGAAAAAAAACTGATACGTACCCGTCTTCACGGACACCTTCTCACGAAATACCTGCAAGCAAACATCATTCCAGTGGGTTTACAGATTAAGAACGAACCAGCCATATTTATAGACATCCCCAAGTTTAAGGAGGGGTTCAGTTTCGTGGCTAACAACTGCTCCCAGCACTGGATGGTGCTGGGAGTAGAAACAGCAGCAGAACAGGTGCAAGTCCTCCTAAGAGAAATTGCGGCATTGAAGTCTGAAATTGCTGGTGACACCTCATTAATTAATGCTAAGGAGGCACTTGAACGCCTGAGCAAAACATTGAAGGACTTTGAGACCAATACCCAGAATAAAAAACTTGAGAAATTGTCTAAAGATATTCGGTTCTATGAAAAAAAGATCACATATCCCTATCTCAGCGAGGACTATTACAAACAGGACAACCAGGGCTACTTCATTGGACGGGGTAGAGGGGGTTACCGAGGCCGGAGAAACTACACTACCTTTTCAGAGTCCTATAGTTCAGACAGTGAGAACGAACAAGGAGGTCAGAGTACCGACTACGGCTACCCAGTGAACTGGCATCAACCTCAAGGCCCCTTTCCTTTTTTAGGGGAAGGCCCATGGAGACCGCAGTGGGGAAGAGGGGGCAACTGGTCAAGAGGACCACCACGGGGCCAGCATCAACCCAATGTGAATTGTGAGAAGGGACGAGGTGCAACTCAGAAGCAAGTGCGCATCCAACCAGAGAGTCACGGAGAAATAGCAACCCGACACAAGACTTACAGGTGGTGAACGCCCGAAAAAGTCCGGTTGTCAATATCTCCTCTTACGTCCTCAAAGATGATGAAGAAAGGATTCTCAATAAAGGTTTGTCATTTGTTCCAACAGCACAGCCAAATCACTTTGCATTTAAAGGTTGAATTATTGAGATTCTTTCGTAAAATTAGTTTACGATATTTCTTTAAGCAATCTCCGGCACCTTTGAGAACATCACAGGCAGGCTTACGAGTACCCTCTATGTTTGTCCCGCCATCGTATTCTATGTCTAATCAGATTTTGGCATATGAACATACTGTGCTCAAAGATGTGGCAAAGACATTGGAGACCCATAAATACACAAACGTCAATGTTACCAGACGTGAAAATGAGGCCCTTTTGACATTAAAGGATAATAAGGACATTGTGATTAAGCCAGCGGATAAGGGCGGTGCCATTGTGGTGCAGGACACCAACAAATACAAACTAGAGATCTTGAGTCAACTACAGGATGGAGTAAGCTATCAGAAACTGAGAAAGGATCCTTCCAAAGATTTGGCGCTGGAAATCCTGACTCTGACTACAGAAGGTAAAGAACACGGTTTCCTAAGCGAGCATGAATTTCTGTACCTAAATCAGAAAGACCCTCGGCTCCCCACCATATACACTTTGCCAAAGATTCACAAAAATATGACCAACCCACCAGGAAGGCCCATTGTTTCTGGTTGCGGTTCTATGCTAGAACCACTCTGTAGATATAGCGATTTTTTCTTGAAACACATAGTGGAAACTACAGAGACCTACTTGAGGGACACCCTCCAGACGATCAATTTGATTGACCAAATTCCCTTTGATTCTGACCAGCAATTGTTGGTAACTTGTGATATTATATCACTTTATACCAGCATTCCCCAGGTGGCAGCCCTTGCAGTTATTCGGCACGCACTTGATCGACGACCGGCACCAGTGGCAGTACCAACAGACTTTAGTGGCTTTACTCTCCATTGCCATGATGAAGAATTTCTTTTTCTTCCGAGGGAGCTTCAATTTACAGACAAAAGGAGTGGCTATGGGGGCAGCATTCGCCCCAGATCTGGCCATGATCTTTATGGATGATTTTGAAAGAACGTACGTCCTCAATACAAATCACCCACATCACAACAGCATCACGTTATGGAGGAGGTACATCGACAACGTTTTGATGCTGTGGATAGGTACTAATGCTGAGCTTGACGCATTCCACATCTGGCTCAACTTACAAAATCAAGATATTCAATTTACGATGCAGTCCGATTCCAAACGTATCGATTTTCTTGACATTACCATCTTTCAGGAGGAGAATAGATTACATACTACTCTTTACCGAAAACCAGCAGAGCGGAACTCGCTCTTACCCTACAATAGACACCAGAGACAATTTACCCGTGGGACAATTCCTACGGATCGCAGGAATTGCTTGAGAAAAGACGACTACATGATGGAATCTGATGATTTGAGCAAACGTCTACTTCAACGAGGCTACCCTAAACGACTAATAAAAAAAGCAAGGAAGATGGGCCTGGTTTAGCCCACGAGAAGAGCTATTGACTGTAAAGGAAAGGAGTGACACCAGCCTTCAGAGGATGATCTGCGTGACTACTTATTGCACCCAGAGTAATGCCATTCGGAAGATATTTAACAAACATTGGAATCTGATATCTGATGATATTGAACAACAAAATCCCCCTATGCACTCTTTCAAGAAGACGAAGAGTGTAAAAGACCATGTGGTTCGCTCCTTTCTTGAGAGTCCTACAACACCTTCCTTACAGACCCTTTGGAATCTACCAGTAACACTTGGCCACTTTAAGTGCGGACAATGTAAAACGTGTCAAATGACCATTCAGACAAAGAGATTTGTGCATAGGCAGAATATCATCGATCTGCAGTCATTCACCAATTGCAATACCAGCAACGTGATTTATTGTATAAAGTGCCCATGCAGACTCATCTTTGTTGGCCAAACCCAGCAAAAAATCAAAGCACGAATACTGCAACATTGCAGTAGAATAAGATGTGGGTTTCAAGGGGCACCTTTGGTGGATCATTTCAGAATGAAAAATCATGGACCTGAGGAAATTGAGTGGGTTGTGCTTGAGAAAGTGACCACGGGCCCCAGAGGGGGCAACATGGGACTGATCCTTAACATTAGAGAGGGCAAATGGATGACATGTCTTGACTCTATTGCTCATGGACTCATCGAACAAGACTCTAGCTATGCCCAGCTAGCTTGTATTGCATGAGAGCAGTGTAGAAATATCTTTCAGGTTTTCCGCAATGAGTCAGGGGCATGTTTATGTGACATATTACGTTTGGAAACACACTCAATTGCACTGACGCTATGTAACCACCAGGTACATTTAATCGATTTGTGACAATATGTAACCCCTTGGTTACATTTTCAATCTCTTGGATGGATTTATGTACAATCACTAGGGCGTAAGATAATGTAGCTGTGATGTGTCTTAAATTGCTATTTAATGTATTTTCATGCCTAAACGCACTGTATGTGAAATAGGAACAAAAATTGTTGGGAAAGCTTCTGGATATGGCTCTTTCTACACTTTAGAGCTATCATGTTTCCCCCCGATCCTTTCTTCTGGTTTTGAACTCACTAATGTTACCCTCACATACCCATTTCATGAGTCCATTTATGCACTAATATTGATGAGTAAGGGTCTGGGCATGGCCCTCTAAATATTTTAGAGCTTTTATGCTCTTTTTGAACCACTTAGCGGTATTTCTGCATACACATATAACGAGTCATTTTACCGTTCTTTCCCGGCTTTCTAATAAACCTTAGTGCCCGATTTATTTATAACACATTTAGTCCATCGTTTATTTTTGTGACCCTGATGGCCACGCAATGATGGCGTTCCAAGCATGCAGCTCCTTTTAGCGTGACGCCCACATGGTGGTGTAGTACTCGCACCACTTCATCAACACAAGCCGGGAGAGCTGCTTGTCCTCCGATTTTCCCGTTCCGGTGAACAGCCAGCTCTTTAGCGGTAAGAACGTAGAGCGGTGTATTCCTTATTTTGGTTAGACTTGGCTAAATTCTTTAACAGCATATGCTAGTTTTGTTTTGTGACCTGTAGCATGCGGTTATATTTTCAGGTCCGGTCGCATACGGCGTATCTATTCCTTGACTCAGTCCAGACCACCGAGGAGCGGTGAGTTTGTTTCTTTGTAATCATGGCTTTTTGGCACCGCGCATCGCGGCAGTTCTTTATTATTATTATTAACGAGCTTATAAAGCGCATGGTTACACTAAGGACAGTGTGTCCCCGCGCTGCGATGAGGCAGCAAGAGCAGGTACTGAGGTCTATCCAGGAGGGAACAGGAAAGTCTTCAGTTTCTTCCTAAAAATGCCTTCACAGGGCTCCAATCGAAGGCATACTGGAAATTTGTTCCAGAATTGGGCCGCCAGAAATCGAAAAGAGCGGCCCCCCATCCTGGCTCTCTTAACCATAGGGATACTAACCAAACCCAGCCCCTCAGACCTGAGGCAGCAGGTGGGAGTGTAGGGGGTGAGGAGGTTCCGCAAATAGACTGGAGAGGTCCCATGCATAATGCGGTGGCACACACATAGTGCCTTAAAACGAACACGTTCCCGGATTGGGAGCCAGTGAAAGGAGGTAAGAGCCGGTTTAGAGGGGGCTCTCCTCGGGCGCTTCAGGACTAATCGGGCCGCTGCGTTCTGCACGCATTGGAGTCTCTGTATACACCTCTCTGTAGCACCCAAATAGAGGACATTCCCATAATCAAGATGGGAGGTCACGAGTGCATGAACCAGGGTCTTCCTGGCAGCAGCGGGAATATGTCCAAAGTCTTTCTAAGTCCCTTTAGAACTCCGAAACATGTGCCCGCAACCCGTCTGGTATGGTAATCAAACGAGAGGTGGGCATCCATCCAGACCCCAAGGTTTTTTGCCTGGGCACAGGGAACAGGAGTAGGGCCCATATTCTGCGGCCACCACGCAGATGACCAGACAGAAGGAGCTTTTCCCACCACCAGTACCTCAGTCTTATTGCCATTAAGTTTTAAACAGTTTGTGTCCATCCAGGCTGCAAGTTCTTGGAGGCATGCCACCAAGTTGGAAGCTGCCGATTGTTGATCCTGAGTCAGGGATACAACCAACTGGGTGTCATCGGCGTATGATACCACTCCAATCCCAAAACCTTCAGGAATCTCGGCTAAGGGAGCCACATACAGATTAAAAAGGGTGGGGCTCAAAATTGAGCCCTGAGGGACCCCCTGCTGCAGTGCCATCACCTTAGAGTAGAACTTACCCTGCCTCACCTGGAAGCTGCAATTATCCAAAAAAGAGGTGAGCCAGCCTAAGGCCCTCCCAGACACACCTCCCTTCTTCAGACGGTCAATCAATATCTGGTGGGCTACCGTGTCAAAGGCCGCACTGAGATCAAGCAGAATCAGGGCCGCAGTTTGACCCGCGTCCACGAATTGCCGAATGGTCTCAGTGGCCAGAAGAAGAGCCGACTCCGTCGAATGACATGCACGGAAGCCCGATTGAGTGGGGTGTAAAAGATGGTATTTCCCAATATGAGCCGTAAGCTGCTGGTTGACCGCTTTCTCTGCGATCTTGGCAAAGTAAGGAAGAAAAGAGATGGGCCGCAGGTTATCTAGGCGTTCAAGGCCTAGGTGCGATTTTTTTGGGAGGGGGAGTACAACTGCCTCCTTCCAACAGCTAGGGACTGTGCTGGTCTTAAATGAGACCTCCAGGAGATGTCTGGTGAAGGGTTCCAGAACTTCTAAACACCCTTCAAGTGTTCTTGGGGAGGCCTGATCTTTGGGAGACCCTGACTTTACACTCCGACAGATGTTAATCAAGATTTCAGGGGGGGAGTAAAAAAGTTCTCAAGCCTCTCCTCCTCAGCTACAGTTGCATGGCATGACCTGACCCACACGTCTTGGTCAGCAAGGACCACATCAGGGAAAGAGGAGTAAATCGTCAATACCTTCTCAGAGAAGAAGTCCGCTATTTGGTTACAGCGTTCGGCTGAACCTTCAGGAGGCGCTGTTATAGAGTCCAAAGAAGAGAACTCTTTGTAGACCCTAAATAATTCTCTGGTTGAGTTTTCCGCAGACCCGATTCTTTCTAGGTAGTGTTCAGCCTTGGTTTTCCTAATAAGCCTGTGGTAGGCTTTCAGCGATGCTTTATACTCGTTCCTCCCTTGCACAGAGAAGTCCTTCCTCCATTGCCTCTCAGCACGTTTACAATCTGCCTTAGCCATTCTTAGTATATTATTGAACCATGGGGCAGATTTTTTGGTTCTGGTTAGTGTTTTCCACGACCAGGGGGCAGTCTTATTAAGAGCTTCTCTTACCCTCCCATCCAGTTCAAGACAGGCACTATCCGCGTCCTCACCCCCTGGCGGACCCCCCATCAGGAGGGCGCTCTTAAACTTGTCCGGGGAAAAGTCAGCCCATTTCCGGCAGGCTATAACCTCATTTGAGTGTTCCTGCGCCTTCGACATAGGGATCCGCCACATGAAAGGGACTAAGTGGTGGTCCGTCCAGATCAGAGGCTGGGGGGTACCAACCACAACCTCCTTCCAGTTAGTAAAGATAGGGTCAAGCAAATGGCCCTTCTGATGGGTGGGGCACGTAACACTAAGTTGTAGTTGAAGTGTCGCTAGTTCCTGGCGCAAAGCTTCCGCCATTGTGCAGTCGTGTCTTCAAGGTGTAGATTAAGATCACCTAGCACAATAGGCTTGCTATAGCGCACTGCAGGTTGGGAAGGTAATCAACCAAGCTTAATGCAAAACGGGAGGGATATGCCGGAGGCCTGTAGACCAGGAGGCCTTTCACAATATATTTGCTATCAATCGTGATGGTAAAGAGGCCGGCCTCACAGTCAGTGATGGAGATAGACTCAAGTTGGCATACATACGATTTCCCTCTTTTCCCAGATTGAGTGCCCTCGTGGGACACGCGTTTTGGGATTAGACCAGGTAACTTGGGTACCTATGTTTGACTTAATATGAGGTGGCATATCTCCACCGCTTATAGGTTTTTGGGTTTTGACATGGTCATGTGAAATTCTGGTTAGTGTATTTTGATCCTCGGTTGTTATTAGTATATTTTTTATACATTGGCCTCAGCTGATGGTCATGGCTGTTATGACTTATATGGCCCGGATGGGACATGTTCAGATTGTTTCTGATAAGTGTAAGTGTATTAATTGCCACTACCTTAGATAATACCTGTTTAATTATAAGTTTGTTGTCCATTTACCATGCATGATAGATTGTTTCTTACGAATATAAATGTATCTAGTGTTATTACTCTAGATAATACCTGGTTAATTTTAGGTATGTTACCCATTGTACATTCATACTAGAGACTTATGCACAAACAACATTTTACTTTTGCAGATGCAGTTACCATGCTCTCCTTTCAATGAGCCACAGTGACTGTTTTCTCCATGATTTGGTCCTTTAGGGTAAATTAGAGGAACTCGTTTTCCCATTAGTTTTATGTTTTTAAGTCTCTCTGTCTCTGTGGAGACTATTATCCCTAACACGTTTTTAATTGTACCTTAGGCGTCCAAATCCCCCTACACAGTCCTGAGGAAGACCCCCTTGTAAGGTGGACATTTACCTACACATCTTTGGGGTCGAAACATCGACACATTTCCTTATGCCAGCTTTAAAACAACGGATATTTCTGTACTGTGTTTTACCAAACAGCATGGCCAAATGTTAACTATGTAATTTCTTATGTTACAGTGGCTCAATAAATAAGCCCACCCTGTACGTTGAATCTAAATCATTGAATTGCACCAATTCTTTTGTGCTTCCACAACACTATATCTTCACACAGTTTACCATTTTCCCCCCCTACCCCTGTCCTTTCTTTCTGGGCACATTGTTAATAATAATAAGTGTATTCTGCAATTGTGAAAATGAGGGTGTGATTAAATAACACTACTCAGTTAAATCTTTGTATGTATTGTCTTTTGATGTTTTGTTAGTTTCTCTTTGTATTATTTTCCTGTGCAAATAGTGCTTACTGGGACCATCCCTTACTGTACTGTACAATACCCAAGTCCCAGTACCATTGAGTCTACCCTTTATGTAACTACTACTGTATCCTCGGCAATTCTGGGATCCTAACGTACAGATTGTCTACTGTCCATGATTGTGGTTATTTTTAAATGCTATTAAAAAAATTATAAATATTTTTTTTAAAGTGACAAGATAAATACAGACTTTAAAGGGATCTTTATTTGTTTGGACTTTCACATCTTGGGTCACGAAGTTTCGGAAACACTCGACAACTGGAATGTGTGTACCTTCTGAGACCAAGGTGTGGAAGGGATTGCAGGGACATTTAAAACCGAGAGCACTGTGGCAGAGACTGTAGGAATGTGTGTAACAGGAGGGTGGGGAGCGAGTGACTGAAGGAATGTATGTGATTGTGCACAACAGTTGCAGGTTGAAACTCAAGGGAGGTGTGTAGCTCCTCAGAGCAGTGAAGGTGTGTTCAAGGGTATGAGCTACTCTTGAAGGCAGTGTGGTAGAGAGTGCAGGAATATGTGTGACCTGAGTAATAGGGTGGGTTAAGACAACAGGAGTGAGTGTAACTTGACGGAACAGTTTTAACTGGATACCAGTGAGATATGGATTACATTCATGTGTGTTTGGTTTGTGCATCTGTGAGTGAGTCTGGTTGTGTGTTTGAGAGTGAGAGAGAAAGAGAGTCCTCTGAACATTTAGTAGAGGGTCTGCAGGGGTGTGTGGGCTTGGAGAGCAGTGGGGGAGATATACTCCGCTCTTCATCATCCTGAAGTAGATAACAAAAGTTCTACTGCCATGGTTAATATCAATATACCTTTTATTTAAAAGCCAATGCTGTGTTTTGGTGTTTTTTTTGTTTAAATGTCATGTAAAATGTCCCCCGCTTGCCCCCTAACAGGGTGCCAGATTCGTGCAGTCTTGTGTATTAAAATAAGGAACACTGTCACTTTAAATCTGCAAGACACACATAGTGAAAATTGATGAAATTAGCCAGAGGCGAAGTTGACTTTCCAAAGTTAACAAAAGGATAGTTACGTAGATTCATCAGTAATCGGGTGGGGGCATGCAGCAAGGCCGGGCTCTTGCTGATGAGAAGTCAGCAATTCTTTCTGCTACATGTCTTCTTAGGTATAGCATATGTAGATTTGAGCTTCAAATAGAAGGAGTTACTATGGCTGTATTCAGTGTTACTCCTTTTATCAACCTTAACAGGACCTGCTGCTTAGAAATAAAAGGTTGCGATGCATAAATCTTTGCTGCTTGCATCACAGGGAAAGTTGTAAACATGGTTTAATCCAATGCATATTTCAAAATGTTGTTTGTTGCAAAACATGGACGAAACTGAAATTAGTTTATCTTTGCTTTAATAGTAGAGAAACCCACCAGTCCAAAGGTTTAATGTCTGGTTGGGATCTCTTTGCATCATGGGAAATGGCTCAGCTGCCATAATCAGTCTGGGATTGCTTTTGTTCCCTTCAGAAGAGAGCCTCTTATCTCAGTTCTGAGTGGACTGCTCCCATAACTTCCGCCAATACAAATGATTCCTATTTAGAATCACTGTGAGCCTATGTATCAAATTAAGATATCTTGAAAATCTGGCACTTTGCTCCTGCCCTCTTGGGCATACATTCAACAGCCACAATATAAATGTTCACTTTTTGGATAAGTTGCAAAAAAGCCATCTTCCCCTCAATCAGATATAGCTATGCACAGGTGAGAAAGAAAAGCATGGATAAAACAACCACAAAATAGTCAATAAGCAACTACCATAGCACAGCCAAACAACATTTTGCAACTGATATAACAACTGCCTCAGATGAATCTGGAAACAAGCATTATTAACAGAGCCAACTAGTCTGGTAATCAGATTTTTGGCTGTTTCTGTGCTTGTTTTGGAAAACGATATTGTTGGGAAAACGGATGGCCCCTTTTCAATCATAAAAAAAAGTCAAAAGTGCACGTTGCCATTGTAATCACTCGCACTGAAGATAACTTTTTTATGTTGCCCCTTGTGAAAGGGCAGAATGCTGTCACCCACAGTGAAGTTGGCCAATTGAAGTGGGCTGACTTATTGCCCCATGCTGTCAGCTGCAGTGGGCGAATACAAATGTGGATAACACAGCAACAGACCAATAGATGAAGTGAGGTGGCTAAAAGCCCCTGGAACTAATTATATTGCACACATAATTTTACTCAACTCAAAAGAGCTTCACTAAAGCAGACCTTAAAAGGTGACTATTCATCTGATATCCAAAGCCAATCAACAGACATCTGACTAATTCCTCCTTTCTAAGAGAAAACTCACACTTCCAATGAAACACACTTTGGACAAAAGGCCCAAGCACTTTATCTCACTTCACCCAGAGAAGGGCAGTCGACAAGTTAGGTAAACACCATTTACCTCCCACATATCACGCCATGCATTAACTCAGCGGTAGAAACCCCTCAGCCATTAGTGAAATAGGGAGGACAGAGCCTCCGATGCCCGCGTTCTTGATGAGCTAGGATATTTTCACTCAACATCTGTCTAATGGCATGAGTGTCTTTTAAACACAGAGAAACTCAAGACAGCAGGCTTTACACTGGCAAAAGCAGACAAGTGGAAGGGGAAATGCTGGCTGAGAGCAGCCTCCCGTGAAATGGGGAGATAAAAAAAAAAGAAGTAAACAAAATGCAAATGATCTCGGACTCTGTAAATATTGGTCAAAGATTGTCCAAATCAAGAAAAGACGGTAAGGGAACAGACCTGCCAAACCTGATGTCCGCCCATAAAATCTACTCCGTTGAAAAGCTGCGGTTTACGGGAAACTAAAGGACCGGTGGTGGAGCCCAAGACGAAGCAAAGGAGAGAAGGAAGCCGAAAACAGTGCTTTAAGCTCATTTTTATTAAGTTTTCCAACCCCAAAGCGCCAACGGACCAGAGCCCAGAATGCACCACGGAAGAAATCTTTGTGGATGAAACTACGATTTGGTACAAGAAAGTTTGCCACTGGGTAGAGAGCAAAAGAATGTAAACAACATCCGTGATTATTTGCTTTCAAAATAAAAATAGCTGAATAAAACGCCGTTAATGTGAAAAAACAACCAGTTTGAATGGGTGCATTTTAAACAAGCCCGGCAGGGAGTGGTGTCTCATTGAGTGCTTCCCCAAAAAGGAAACAAGAAATGCGAGTGGTGCTCGCGCGAAAAGCGAAAGTAGGCTGCGCGCGAAAGTGAAAGTGAACGCGGCTGTACACATTGCAAAGCTGCCGGCTGCTCGCGTGCACGCTCGCGTGAACGCAAGCGCTAGGCCAGCCAGCAGCACTTTGAAAACTCACCTACTATAGTCTCTCCGAGCAGCGCATGCGCTCTGACTCAGCGAGAAATAAAAATGGGCTGCCTGCGCCCAGCAGCTGTCAATTTATTTTCAGCCTTAACATGTGAAAACTGCACATGAAGTCCACAAGTCCATATATCGACAGCAACCTGCAGTGCTATAAGTAAATCATGTGTTTGAGTGCCTTAACACAGTGTTCATGAAATGGCATCCAGACCATGACCACTCCCAGTCAGACTCACGCATGGGAAGCACCTCACAACAAGTCGAGTCTGCGCAAGTTCGAATCCTTGGCTTCCCGCCTGCCACACCCTTTCCCAACTCGCCACAGGGTGTGGTCCCACCCACACCCTGTAACGAGTTGGGAAAGGGTGGGGTGACAATGGTCTCCACTCTCTGATTGATGTGGAGGCTTAGCGATACCGGGCTTGTATTTAAGGCACCTGGGGCTAACTTTAACTCCACGCCATCACGGGGTGGAGATTAGGCCTTAAAGCTAGGTCTTTGCCGAGCTGATGACCTCATAAGCTTCAGGGCTGTGAGATTGTCAGCCCGACAAATGCTTAGTCTTCAGACCGGGAAGCAAGGAGTTAACGCAGTGAGTCATGTGTTCACATGGTTATTGGGCACAACAACGCCCCGTGTTGTAGAAACTTACTACATGGGGGATTTAAAAAAAAATTAGAAAACAATATATGGATATGAGCATCGCTTTGAATGTAAAGGGGGCGGAGTCCCGACGCCTATGGACAGGATCTGTCCCTGCTATGACAGGTGAATTTCAATGTTTTTTTTGTTTAAAATGTTATGTTTTTACATTTTCACCTAACTGTAATGCCACTTTAACCGTTGTTTTTCCAATGAATTTATGAGGTTTTTTTTAATGTAAAACAATGCTTAATATAAGAAATGAGTGCCGGCACCCACAGTTCTCCTCAGAAGCCTGCAGCTGGTGCAATTAAATGTCACCATGCTCAATGCCAAGGCAGCCTGGTCTTGAATCAACCGTAGGCCTCTTTAATTTACCACCAGGCACTCCCTGCTTCTTTATCTTAATCTTGCAGGTTCCTGCTTTCTCTGTTTGTGATGGTTTTTCCATGTTTCTCTTGCCCATCTTTCCACCTTGTGAATTTGTTCCCTCACTTGCTCTCTGCAAATGTCTTATGCGGAAAAGTAAGTGAAGGATGCAAAAATCAATGCCGGTGACCCCCATCGGCAACCACCGGCTCAAATTAAACACTGATGTAAAGTACAATATATTATTACTATACCTAATTATAACATCACTTAACCTTTGGTCTTTTAGAAAATTTCTGAGGTTTGTGTAATGTAAAGTAGCAATATTAAAGGGTGCCATTTTAAGTAAGACAGACCTACCAGCTTTGTCAAAGGGTCAGAACGCCAAAATATGAAAGGAAGGCCTATTGGTTTTATCGGGGCAACTTCAACATATATAAAGCAGACATATTTAAGTTGTCAAAAAATCATCACAATAATGTATCAATGACCATAAATCAATGAATTCATTAGTAATACACACGTAGCAAAACTTACTAATACGCAAAAAATTATTAAAGAAAATAATTTTTATTTTTAAAAAACATAAACGTGTTTGAGTACTTCTTTAACACTCTTCAAGCTACAAAATGCAGCCACAGGGCCAACCACAAGGGTCCCCACACTTCAGCTGAAGAGCATCCAGCTCCAGTTCAGAGTGCTTTAACAATGATGCAAGCTGTCCTCGGATCATGTATTCAATGACCCAGCAGACTTACTGCAAATTGTTTTTAATGCTCCTTGGGGGGCTGCTGTTTTTTTCCCTGTAGCCCTGCACATTTAACAAAAATGGTTAGTGGTGCCTGTGCCCCTTCTTGGGGCACCATGATGAACAAAGAATACAAAGCAGCACATTATCGAGTGCTCCCCAGTGGGAGCAGTGAATATGAAGTGAACTGCTACTCACTCATTTTACATTTGTGCTGGGTTTATTTCTTTATTTTTGTTTGGGTACCTCCAATGCCACCCGGTGCATCCAACACCTGCCTACAACGTTGGAGGCTGTGGAGTGAGCCTCATGGCCCCATCTCAGGCTCCCCAGCCAGCACCTATCCTGTATGCCGGCAGGAGCTGGCCATATTTTCCTTTTTCCTGGGTGCCCCAGTCCCAACCCGTGCACCCAAATACTCTGTCCAACATTGGGGGCCCACAAGTAGAGACCAACGACCTCAGGGACCTGCCAGCTCCCCAACCAACACTCACCCAGGGTGCCAGTGGAAGCCAATCATTTTAGTTTTTTCCATGGCTGCCCAATCACACCTGAGGCCCCCACAACATCAGCACCCCTTAGGGGCTGTAGGGGTTGGCCCATGCCCCCTGTGGCTCCCGGTTAGATTCGAAAATGTTATTTTAGATGCCATTAACAAACAATTGTTTAATTTTTTTTATTTTTTATCTAATTGTTTCATTGGAGAACATGTAGACAACAAATTGTTAGCTTTAAAGTTCCCATTAGTACCTTTTCAGGAGATTAAAGAAATTATTTGAGATTCAAGGGTGTCATCACATCTCTCCGGGCGGGATCAAAATACACACTTGCTCAGCAGTTTATGTTTTAATTGAATACAAATAATACCCAAAAATGTCACTCAGCTTATGTGTCTAAATTTAATTGTCTGAGAAAGCTTTTCCACATATTGCATCTGACTTCACCCATGAGAGAAGGATAATTAAACGAAAATATGATCAAGTGCATGGAAGAAGATACTCCCTCTGTGAAAAGAAAAACGAATGTATATGTGCAATGAGTTATGTCACCCGTATTCCATTACGGTTTTAAATATAGTTAGTGATGTTTGGTTGGGTTTTGAGCCCAGTGACATTATTCAAAAATAGTCTTTTTAATTATATAGATTTATACAATAACTGATAACCATACCCACATTTTGGCTACATGGCCATGTTTTTAAGGCTCTGGCTGCCTCAATTGCATTATCACTGGGATGACTGTCAAGTAATTTTTCCAGCAATCCATCATAGTCTTTTTCTGAATGGAATCTGATAAAGGTTGAAGAGTATTGGATAAGTGGCTGTCCTTTCCTTTTGTGGTGGAGTTCTGCTAGTTGCTGAACATATTGTTGTACTAAACCATGGGTTCAAGTGTGCCATATTTAGAAGAGGGGAGGATTGCAAGGAAGGGGGAGAGTGCAGAGGAGGTCACACGAGAGGTAAGGTTGTGAATACATAACAGGTGATGCTGGCAGCCTTGTAGACCACATACAGGTATTCTTAAATTTAAATTGCCTGCATTTGATTTTGTTCAGAGTGCACTGCCCATACCTCATGTATAACAATGAATCACCCTGTGAGTCCTGGAACGGAGTGGGAGTGATACAAGCCACATCACTAGATGACCCACGCCGCATCACTTGTCCCTGTCCTCAATGTTTTACCCATTGATGTTCAGCATCCGATACAAGTGTGGCCCAAGGACTAGAAGTCCTTACTTTCAGGGGCCTATTTCCTTTCAAGTGTCTGGAATATAATCTTATTTAATTTACAATTTTGTGCCACTCTATCAAAGTGTGTCAGTCTTCTTTACAATAAACCAAATTGTGTATAACAAGATCTCAGGTTATAATGAAACAAACACTATGGGGGGCTATTCACAAGGAGAACTTACACTTGTGAGTAATTCACAGGTTTAAATTTACTGTTGTGCTTTTGAGTAACTTTGCCACTTTGCGATATTCACAAAATACGATTTAAACGCTGACTGCCGCATTCAGAGAGAGGAGGTAGAGGACGCCCACCGCTCCTCGCTCCCTGCCGCTTTCACATCGTTTCATCCAGCCGAGCCCCCTAAGGCAACAAAGCCGAGCCCTGCTAAGGCTCCCCGCAATTGTGGCCGTGAAACAGAAAAAGAACCGAAAAAGAAGGAACCAGAAGCAAGAAGGAGCTACTAGTGAGCCACGAGCAAGAAGAGCGGCGTGCCCCTCTGGTCTGCTGTCTGCTGTTAGCTGCAGCAGTAGGTGCCGGGAGCAAGGGGGTCCGTGGTCCCTAGGTCAGTGGGGGGGCTGCCAGCAGGGTGCCGCAAGCAAGAGGAGCTGTAAACCCGTGACTGGTCCCGTTTCCAAGGACTGCACCAGCTGTGTCAGTTGCGGTAAAGCGGCAGGTATAGAGAGGTGCTCTGGAGTATTGGAGCTGTAAGGAGAGTTGGAGATCTGACCCCGAGTCCGTGGTACTGAGAGCTCTGCCGTGTAAGTAAGTTAACGGCTAAGTAAGCTGCCGGCTGCCGGCCGACTGACGGCGTAGCAGAGCCGCGGGAGCCGCGGGTCCCGAAGAGTGAGCGGAGTGGAGTGGGGCAGACGGGCAGAGTGATGAGTGAGCGGAGCAGAGACGGTGCGGTGAGAGGCAGAGGGGGAGGGTAGAGAGCGGAGAGAGGCTGACGTGCCCAGGCGGGCGCAAGCAAAGGAGGCCGTGAGGGAGACCTGCAGAACTTGCAGCCCCTCTACCGCCTTCCCGTGGCACTAAGATCCTGCCTAACCCTGCCAAAACCCCCACAAAAAGCTCACCTGAATCAAACCCACAGCCTCATTCTGGCTAGTCTGAAGAGAGAAAGTTCTGTTGGACCTGTTGGACCTGTTGGAGGTCTGCTGGAAGTTTGCTGGAGTCAGAGGGTGCTTGTAGTGCTTGTAGTGTCTTTTGGAGACAAGCACAGCTGTGTCCTTGGAGTCGTGTGGAGGTTGTACAGTCTTGTGAGCATCGTGAGTATTGGTAGCCCTACTCGCCCTAGTCCTCGCTCCTGCCCCTGCTACAGCCCCTCACCTCCCACTCCTCACCATTTTACAATAAAACATCACTATCCATCATATGCCCAGCTGCATTATCATAATGCCACTGTCATGGACTTACTTTAGTTTTAACTCTGCTGTCTTATAACTTATACCCTATGATTACTAGCACTAACTCTCTTGTAGTTGCCAGAGCCTGTGAGTCTGCGAGTGCATCCGTGCGTTGGAGTGTGGAAGCTCGGCGCTCGGTGTTGCATGAGTGGCGCATCAGTGCATCAGCGCACTGGAGCTATTACTCTCCGGTAGTGCCGGCCGACCGGCTAAGGGCTCTCTGCATAAGGACAAAGATATGACCGCAAAGAAATTGCACTCTGGTAGATTATTATATACTAGAGCGTGCAAAAAAACTAAAGCTAATCCTTTAAGAAACAACTTACTACAAATAAACAACTTGAAAAGTTTCAATACCATCCCTTCTTTTTTCCCAAAAAAGAAACAAGCTTAAATTCAGCAGGGATGTTGAAGTCCACTCGAGAAGCTCATGGTGAGGCTAAAGTAGTCCCTGGGAAATCGTCGCCAACAGCTTCTATTAAACTATATCCGAAAACTGGAGGAACTTGGTCTAGGGGCGCCCAATACTTGAAACCTACGGAGCCTGATTCTTTGCTGGCAAACTTAAGCATCCACTCCTTCACCAATGGAATTTCCCAACTTGAAGAGGTATCTCATCTAGTTTCTAAGGCTGGAGAACCCATAATGGAAGATTTTACACTCCCTGACATACCTGACCTTAACATTAATTTAAATCAGTCTTCCAAGATGCCCCACGCATCTAATCTAGAGTCGTCCAGGAATTATATCCTTGCTACCTCACTTTCCTTCACCACTCAGGACCGTCCCGTTAAAATGCAGCTGTTCAGTAGTACACCCAGAGGAACAAGTATATTAGATTCAAGGGGCTCGATTACACCTGATCTATCCCCAAACTTTCCCCCTTCAACTCTCTTTTGGCCCTGACTAAGTTTATACCCTCTGAGCAAAGATACTCGCCTTGTAAAGCCGGCCTACCTCCTTCCCGTAAGCCTAACCTAGGGAAGGGCTCCTTTCAACTTTTATTTTTGAAGTATAATACCAACCAACTTTATCCTATTCAAATAGGTTCTCCTCCTGAACATCCAATAGTGGAGGGATGAAAAGCTGGTGTCTCATCTACCAAAGGAAAAGATACCAAGAATAAAAGTAACAGCGCCTGTAAGAAGAAGAAGAAGGAAAAAAGGGAAAAACGTTGGATAAATAAAAAAAGGGCAAAACGGCTTCGCTTCGACCCTAATGTAATCCACAATATACCATCAGTCCCCAACTCATATGATTTGAAGAAGGAAGATGGTCAAGCAGAATCCAACCTATCGGGTTCTCGTCCTCCTTTTTTGAACCCAAGTGCTCCAACTCAATCCTCCCAAGAGCCATCTGTATTGAATATAAGTGTTCCCTCTACTGGTC
Source organism: Triturus cristatus (assembly GCF_964204655.1). Lineage (NCBI taxonomy): Eukaryota > Metazoa > Chordata > Amphibia > Caudata > Salamandridae > Triturus > Triturus cristatus. The sequence continues at coordinate 259,375,109 of NC_140586.1, forward strand.
AGAGTAACCTGAACCCTAATGCCTCACTATTTGCTTCTTCCTTAGGCAATAATGTTATTTATAACCTTATTGAAAATATCCATGAGGTATCCTCTCAAATTAATCATTCATTTTGTGCCCCTTACACTTTGGATTTTTCATTTATTTTTGACCATGAACCATTTATGAATAGGCCCTTCCTGTTAGGTTGCTTTGCTGAAATCCCTGCCCTTCAAATGATCCGAAGCAATGACCTTGCTCTGGTTCAGGTCCAAAAATATAATTATCCTAGGGGAGCAAGAGTAACATTTGTATCTAAAGCTATCTCCCATCTGATAATGTTACACAGTGATAAATTACGTTGTTGTGGCATTGACGTTCTTATACCTGAAGAGGAGTTAGCCTTAAAAAAAGTGGTCCAAAATCAGCAGTCAACCACTTATTCAGCAATCTTCACATTGGGCATAACCCACTCAGAGAGAGAGAGCATACTGCAGGTCTCCCTTGGTAAAGAGGGCAGGAGGTTCTCGCTACTCAGAGAGAAAAAGACGCAGTGTGAATTTTCCGCAGATGAGGAAGATAAGAAATGGAGTTGGGTAGCAGGAGCTCTTAATAAAAATAGATCTTTAGGCCTAAAATGCGGGATTTCTTCCTAGCAAGGATATTACTGTGATATCTTGGAATGCAGCCGGCAGTACTATCAAAAATAAACTCTTATTTTTGAAAAAACAGAGTGCAGATATAATATGTCTTCAAAGAGACTTGAATCACAAAGGATTGGTCCACTGAAGATTATATAGTGCTGGGCCGGCCTGCGTTCCCTGTGAATAGAGGACACGCTAAAGGAGGTATTGCTATTATGCTAAGTACAAGTTTTAGTTGGTCTTATAAAGAATTTTTTCACTCCTCCAATTTAATTCAGGCAATTAAGATAGATCTCAAGGATGCCCAGGATCATTTAATTTCTCTGCTGATCGTAAATGTATATTTACCTCCTGATGCATCTTACTTTCACCCATTAAAAGATCTATTTGTTTTTATCTCCTCTACCTTGGAAAGGGAAAATTGCAGGTTTCTAATGTTAGTTGAAGACTTGAACTCTAAAATCTCTTATCACAGTATGAGGGTATTCTCTAACACTGCAAAAAACGAAGCCTTAAATATCCCCACTGCCCAATTCCTGAATAAAAGCAGAACAGATAAAAGAGGTGCTACACTACTCGAGGGTCTGAGAAGCTTAGACCTTATAATTGCTAATAGAAGGTTAGAAAATGATATTCCAGCAAATTATACTCATAAAGCGCCAACTGGGAGATCTATTATAGATTATCTAATAGTCTCTGCAGATTATTTTTATAATCTCATAAATATGGGCGTTTTGGGAACTGATTTTAGTGACCATATGTTGATCTGCTCCAAATTCAAATTTACGTGTGCTAAGGTAGGTCCCTGGAACTTTAAAGACAGCACAGTAAGGTTCAATGCTACAAATGGAGGAATTCATTGGAATACTCAAGCAACAGCTAATTTAAAAGCAAATTTAACAGCTTTGATAAAAGATCAGCAGCATTTAGTAATGGCCGAGAGTGACCCTTCTCAATTTGATATACTTGTAACCTTTTCCCATAATATAGGTTATTTTGCTACATTATGTAAATCTTCGCAAGGTCCGGCCCAGCAGAGACCATATTTTGATCCAATGCTCACCCTAAATAGGGAAATAAATAAATTAGTGAAGGCCAGTTCCTGAATTTTTCTATAGAGCAAAGTAATCTAATAAATCTATTAAAGAGGAAAAGGCAGAGAAAAAACGCTCTTTAAAACAAATAAAGGAAGATGGCGTTTGGGTGCAGTTAAAAGAGGCAGTCTAAAAAAATAACCCTAAAAATATTGGAAAATAATCGCCGATTGCTGCGGCACAAGAATTAAATCTCTTCCCAATCCTATTAAAAAAGAGGATTGGAAATTCCACCTATTAGAACTCTACTCTGAAAATTCTAATTCTACCAGCTATGTACCCGCTGCTCATGACTCCTTTGAAACTTCTATATTCAACCATGCACAATCAGTGAATGACGTGGTTGGATCTATTAAAAAAGTGAGATCCGCAGGAGCAATGGGTCCTGATGAAATCCCCATGACGGTAATCAAAAAGAATCCACTTCTGTGTGCCATGTATTTAACCCGTTTGTTTAATTTTTGTTACTCTCAGGGGAAGACACCACCATCTTGGTCCGGTAGTATTTCTAATCCCTCTGCACAAAAAGGGCTCTAGAACCCATCCGGGTAACTATCAGCAAATAGCCTTATTAGATGCAGCAGGGAAAATATTTGCACGTAGTATTCTCGACCACCTCACGGAATGGGTGATAGAGCAGAAGGTACTCCCTATAGAACAAGCAGGTTTTAGGAAAAAGCACTCCGCCCTTGTCAGGTCCCCAACAAAGAGGTCACATGTCAAGAGAGGTATCCAGTATAAGAAGAAAGGAATGATGGTGGCTGTGTTGTCAAAACTGTGTAAACAGCATTTGGTGCGAGGTCGAATGCAACATGGCGGCAGAGCGTTCCTTAATCCGAAACGGGTTAGCGCTCTAGTTGATTTGGCAGATTTGCGTGATAACGGTGAGGCGCGCGGTGAGCTGCGCACTTCACCTGAACTGTGAGAGGAGTAGGAGGTTACCTCAACGCGTCGCGTTAGTCAGGGAAAAGAAGCTACGCGTCGCGAGAATTCTGAGGAGAATTTAGAGTTTGGAAGTAGCCAGCGACCCCAAGTAAGACTGTTCCATTTTTCTACCAAAGAAAACGTTCCGAACTTCGCAGCAGCGGAAGTTAAACTGAAGCACAGGTTCTAGTGAATGAAATTACAGCGTTCTAAAAAGTCAACACAAGTTTTGATGTAGCGTTAGTTTTTGGTGCGAGTTGAGTCAGCTCAAGTCTAGTATATAAAAGGTTAAGGTACACTAAGTAGTTCCGAGTGAGTTCCGATTCCTGTCAATAAGAAACCATAGGGAGTAGAAAAAACTCTTGAGGGCAGAATACAAATGACACAGTAAAGTAAGAACAAAACTACAGTGAAGCCACAGTAGTTAGAACAACCAATAAAAGGTGAAGAAGAATAAGAAAATAAACCAAGGCTTCCGTTCTCTGTCCAGTAAGTGAGTTTAGGGAAAAAGACTAAGAGAGGTCAGGAAGGGAGAAGGAAATATAATAACACAAGTTATTTATCTTACAGAGAAAACACATAAGAACAGAAGAACGAGTAGCATAGAAGAGAAGCAAAGGCACACAGCATCAGGGTGGGTACAATAGAGAATAAGGAAAGACATAGGTAGGAAGAAAAGGGAAGTAGAAAGTGATTTACATGTAATTGTTTATTTACAGCTCACGAACTACAGCAAGAGCCAGAGAAAAGATAGACTACATAAGAAGAAGCAGAAAGGAAGACCACCAGTGTGTGCATTCTCTTCTCTGTCCAATTCCCCTTTCCCCCTTGGGGCTCTTCTGGCTACGCATTTAGATATTGTGGAGGCCGGGGAGTTCTGAGGAGGAATTGGGAGCTTGCGTCATCCTGCTCCTGTGTCAACGGCCAGCAAGAGAGAGCTGGTTCTGACAGAGTGAAGTGCCCACGAGGTATTGGCACCTGAGCAGAATGGCGGAAGGTTTGGATTTAAAGAAGCTAGGAAACATTTTGGATGAGATACAAAGAGAACTAATTACCGTTAGAGAAGAAAACAGGGAACTCAAAAAGGACACCACAGAATTGGCGCAAAGAATAGGGAGTTTGGTTGCTGGAGATGAGTATAAGATATCTTCCCCAGTTTTGGGTTCATTTGAGGAAGCAGCTCCGTCCCAGTCAAGGGTTAGCACACAAGTAATACATTCTTTATCCCCGGTGATTCCCTTAGCACCCCCAGAACGCTTTAGTGGAGATCCCCAGAAGGCCCAAGTCTTTTTAACCCAATGTTCCTTGCACTTTATGTGCAGACCAGCCTTGTTTCCAGATGCGCAGTCTCGAGTGGCATTTATCCTTTCCTACTTAAGTGGGGATGCCGCAGCTTGGTCAATGCCTTTGGTCACCAGAAACGACCCTGTGTTATTCAATTTAGAAGACTTCAAGAAAGAGTTCATGCAAATTTTTGACCGTCGGAAGGTGTCTCAAGCTACCGACAATGAACTTTTAGAGATCCGACAAGGAAACAGAGAGTTAGTAGCATATTTGGCACAATTCAACAAGTTGGTGTTAGAGACGGAATGGCCAGAGAACAAACGAGCCGCAGTATTTTATCGGGGGCTAAAGGATGAGTTAAAAGATGCCTTAGCGCAAGTTCCCAATCGTCCCACAGACATCTCTGCTTTGGTGGATCTAGTGTTGGAGATCGATTTTCGCCAGAGCGAGAGAAGAGGCGAGAAGAAACGAGATTATCGACCTAGTGTACCGCGTTTTGATAGAGCCAGATATGAGCCTCACAAGGAGCAAGATACAAATCGGGGAACCGAGCCTATGCAAATAGGAACTATCCGTGGACCTCTTACAAAGGAGGAGAAGGAAAAGAGGCGGAATAATAAATTGTGTCTCTATTGTGGAGGAAGTGGGCATTTTGTTCGAGATTGCCCCAAGAAGCCCAAGACGCAGTCGGCGGAAAACGCCACGCGCCACCAGTAGTTGGAGTTGGACTGGTGGTTGCAGAAACAAAGTCAGCTCCAATGAATCATGCTTTGGCAAATACTTTACAAGCAGACGCTCCTCATTTGGTGATATCTGTCACTCTGAGCTATCGAGAACAAAAGAGAAATCAGATAGCTGAGATGATCGACTCGGGAGCGACAGGTAATTTCTGCGATTTACAATTCGCAAGGAGAATTGGATTACAAGCAATCCGAAAGGAGAAGAGTGAGCCCGTCAGAGCAGTGGACGGTACCAATCTGTCATCAGGCCCCATTGTTAGTCACACAGAGCCAGTGCATCTAGAAACCACAGAAGGTCATCATGAAATATTACAATTCAATCTAATAGACGCCCCGCAGTTTCAATTGATCTTAGGGTTACCATGGCTCACGGAGCATAACCCCACCATAGATTGGGCCGCAAGAACAATAACCTTGAACTCGGATTACTGCAAGGAAAATTGTTTCAAAGACTGCAAAATTGGAATAAAAGAATCTCCTGCTTATCATTTAAGTGAAAACGGAAATTCAGTTTGTTTGATAGACACGGTAACCTTACCAAAGAAATATGGAGAATATCAGGATGTCTTTAATGAAGTTGAAGCAAAGAAATTACCTCCTCACAGGGAGTATGATTGTAAAATAGACCTGGAACCTGGAGTGAACTTACCCTGCAGTAGAATCTATGCTTTGACCGAACAAGAGGATAAACATTTAAAGAAGTATCTGGCGGAATACTTAGAGAATGGATTCATTCGACCTTCGCAGTCTCCAGTATCCTCCCCTTTGTTTTTCATTCCAAAGAAAAATGGAGAATTACGCACGTGCATAGACTACAGGGCAATAAATCGAATAACAATCAAGAATCGTTACCCTTTACCTCTGATTTCCACTCTTCTGGACCAGGTGAAAGAAGCTAAAATCTATACCAAGCTTGATCTGCGAGGAGCTTATCACCTGGTTCGAATCAGAGAAGGTGATGAGTGGAAGACGGCGTTTAGAACGAAGCAAGGTCTATTCGAATACCAGGTGATGCCATATGGGCTATGCAACGCGCCAGCTGCATTTCAACATTTTATTAATGATGTATTGAAGGATTGCATAGACCAAATAGCAATTGTGTATATTGACGACATATTGATTTACTCGACAGAAGTAGAGACACATGAAGAACATGTCAAGAAGGTACTACAAAGACTTCGTGAGAATGGGTTATTTGTCAAATTGGACAAATGTGCATTTGATGTAACCACAGTCGAGTTCTTGGGATTTGTACTTGCTCCAGGAGGGATCACCATGGATGAACATAAGATAAAGGCAGTGACTGAGTGGAAATCCCCTACCTCAGTTAAAGAAATCCAAAGTTTCATAGGATTTGCCAACTTCTATAGAAGGTTCATTCAGGCTTTCTCAAAAAAGTTAATCCCAATCACACGTTTATTGAAGAAGGGAGTTCCTTTCCAGTGGGATGCGGAAGCAGAGGCAGCATTTGAGCAATTAAAGAAGGATTTCACCACAGCGCCTATTTTGTTGCATCCAGATCCTGCAGAACCATTCTTTGTTGAAACGGATGCGTCGAATCTGGCCTTGGGAGGAGTGTTATCGCAGAGACACAAGACTACAGGTCAGCTCCCTCCAGTGGCCTTCCGCTCTCGAAAATTAACACCTCCAGAAATTAATTACACAATCACTGAAAAAGAATTACTGGCCATAAAGGATGCTTTCAAGGAGTGGAGGCATTATTTGATGGGAGCTCGACATGTAGTAACAGTGTATACTGATCACCGAAATTTGAAGTTTTTAAAATCAGCCCGAACTTTAACTCCCAGACAGCTACGCTGGTCCTTGTATTTCTCTGAATATGATTTTGTAATCACCTTTCGACCTGGAGCCCAGAATGGAAAGGCGGATGCCCTATCTAGATTAGAGACGGAAGGAGTCACGGAAAAGGTTTTGGATCAGGCAATAATTCCAGCGGAAAGGGTGATCAATGCCGTCTTGCAAGAAACCGTAGAAAATCAAGAGAAAGAAGATCCTTTGGGTTGCGAAGAGATGAGGAGTTGGTTAAAAGAAGATTCCAAAAGAGAAATTCGAGAAGGACTACCCTATCACCATGGAGCATTATACTTGCCCACTCCAGAGATGCAGTTAAAGGCTTTAAAAGAATGTCATGATAGCATCTTATCAGGACACAAGGGAATTAACAAGACTAAGGAATTGGTGCGCAGACGATTCTGGTGGCCAAACATGATCAAGGATATACATCAGTATGTGGCGACTTGTGAGACTTGTGCAAGAGGAAAATCAGAAAGGAAACGTCCACAAGGCCTGTTACAGCCCTTGCCCACCCCTCCTTTTCCCTGGCACACTGTGACCTTAGATCTCATAGTAGATTTACCCTCTAGTCATGGTTATGATTCCATTCTAGTGTGTGTGGACGCCTTTACAAAGATGGCGCATTTTGTGCCCTTGAAGGGGGTACCATCTGCCCAGGAGTTAGCGGATGCTTTCAGCCAGCATGTAGTTCGTGCACATGGCATACCTAAGGTTTTGGTGTCAGATAGGGGCTCTCAGTTTCTGTCTCATTTCTGGAAGGCATTCACCAAGCGTTTAAACATAGAGAATCGATACTCCACTAGCTTCCACCCAGAGTCAGATGGGCAAACAGAACGCACAAATCAGGAACTGGAGCAATATCTGAGATTGTGTCTTTTAGAACAGGAGGGAGATTGGCCCGATTATTTATGGGCAGCAGAATTTGCACATAATAACACTACAAATGCATCAACTGGATACACTCCATTCTTTCTGAATACAGGTAGACATCCACAACATTCCTTAAACTTCCAAGAAGTGGGTGTTCCAGCAGTATCCAATTGGGTAGAACAACTGACACAAGCCCATAGTAGAGCTATCAAGAATCTAACAGTAGCAAAGGCAAAATATAAACACTACGCAGACAAAAAGAGAAGAAAAGAACCAAAATTGTTGGTAGGAGACAAGGTTTGGTTAAGTACAAAAAATATCAGATTAAAAGGGGTTAGGAAGTTCCAACCACGATACATTGGACCTTATCCAATTGCAAAAAAGTTGAGCACCTTAAATTATCAGCTAAAATTACCTAAGAGGTTGCGGATATACCCAGTTTTTCATGTTTCTTTATTAAAGAAGGCAGAACCAGAAGTTAGATTGAGTAAGACCCCAAAGCCAATTCAGACTGAGAAAGGAAATGAGTTTGAAGTTCAACAAATTTTAGACTCTAAACTACAGAATGGAAAGTTGTACTACTTATTAGATTGGAAGGGTTATGGTCCGGAGGAAAGATCCTGGGAGCCAGAGTCTGAAGTAAATGCTCCACGACTAGTAGCAGAATTCCACAGAAGATTTCCAAGCAAGGTCCGGAAGGAAGGAAGATCTTTGAGGGAGGGTACTGTCAGGTCCCCAACAAAGAGGTCACATGTCAAGAGAGGTATCCAGTATAAGAAGAAAGGAATGATGGTGGCTGTGTTGTCAAAACTGTGTAAACAGCATTTGGTGCGAGGTCGAATGCAACATGGCGGCAGAGCGTTCCTTAATCCGAAACGGGTTAGCGCTCTAGTTGATTTGGCAGATTTGCGTGATAACGGTGAGGCGCGCGGTGAGCTGCGCACTTCACCTGAACTGTGAGAGGAGTAGGAGGTTACCTCAACGCGTCGCGTTAGTCAGGGAAAAGAAGCTACGCGTCGCGAGAATTCTGAGGAGAATTTAGAGTTTGGAAGTAGCCAGCGACCCCAAGTAAGACTGTTCCATTTTTCTACCAAAGAAAACGTTCCGAACTTCGCAGCAGCGGAAGTTAAACTGAAGCACAGGTTCTAGTGAATGAAATTACAGCGTTCTAAAAAGTCAACACAAGTTTTGATGTAGCGTTAGTTTTTGGTGCGAGTTGAGTCAGCTCAAGTCTAGTATATAAAAGGTTAAGGTACACTAAGTAGTTCCGAGTGAGTTCCGATTCCTGTCAATAAGAAACCATAGGGAGTAGAAAAAACTCTTGAGGGCAGAATACAAATGACACAGAAAAGTAAGAACAAAACTACAGTGAAGCCACAGTAGTTAGAACAACCAATAAAAGGTGAAGAAGAATAAGAAAATAAACCAAGGCTTCCGTTCTCTGTCCAGTAAGTGAGTTTAGGGAAAAAGACTAAGAGAGGTCAGGAAGGGAGAAGGAAATATAATAACACAAGTTATTTATCTTACAGAGAAAACACATAAGAACAGAAGAACAAGTAGCATAGAAGAGAAGCAAAGGCACACAGCATCAGGGTGGGTACAATAGAGAATAAGGAAAGACATAGGTAGGAAGAAAAGGGAAGTAGAAAGTGATTTACATGTAATTGTTTATTTACAGCTCACGAACTACAGCAAGAGCCAGAGAAAAGATAGACTACATAAGAAGAAGCAGAAAGGAAGACCACCAGTGTGTGCATTCTCTTCTCTGTCCAATTCCCCTTTCCCCCTTGGGGCTCTTCTGGCTACGCATTTAGATATTGTGGAGGCCGGGGAGTTCTGAGGAGGAATTGGGAGCTTGCGTCATCCTGCTCCTGTGTCAACCGCCAGCAAGAGAGAGCTGGTTCTGACAGCCCTGGATAATATCTCCATGTTGAAACTAATTGAGGAGAAATACACGATCTCTCGTAGGTCAAACGTTTATATGGCCTTCATAGATTTTTCAGCGCCCTTCGATACGGTAGACTGACCATTATTATGGAGAAAATTACATAATCTGGGACTACCAGCTCCCTTGCTATCCTCAATTATTGCATTACATTCTCAAACTTGGTGCCAGGTATTAATGGGAAGAAACCAATGCATATCTTCTGTAATACCCACAGAAAATGGTCTGAAACAAGGTTGCTTACTAGCACCGCTACTATTTTCTCTGTATAGCAGATTTACCTGATTTTTTTTCCCAGTTAGAGGGAGACGCACCAAAAATAGGCAGCCGTCCTTTCGCATGTCTCCTTTATGCAGACGATATAGTAGTGATGGACCTAACCCCTATTGGGTTGAATAAAAAGCTGATATCATTACAGATTTACACGATGGCTCATTTCTTGAAGATAAATGTATCAAAAAGCAAAATTTGAATCATGAAATGCAACAGAAGTAGAAAATCAAGTAATTTTAAGTGGCAAATTGGTCTTGAAAAGCTAGAGGTGGTAGATTCATACCTCTACTTAGGGAAACTATTAGCGGGTAATACGAAGAATAAACTTCACATTGAACACATTTCCTGTTAAGCTGTATCCCACGCTAATGGTCTGCGCATCTTCTATAGTGCAATGGACAGAAGGCACTTTTTACATCTGCTGACCGTTTTCAAAGCAAAAATCCCTCCAACTCTGCTTTATGCTATCGAATCTATCCCTGTAAAGGCCTGGAGTTTTTTATATAGGATTGAAGGCCAGACTTTAAGTAAATTGTGCAATTTTAGCACGTTAGTCCCATTAGCTGCTATTAGACAGGAAATCGGCTGATAAGCTCCTACATCCAAGGTGTATCCAGGATTTTAAATTGGGGATACCAGTTAAAAAATAGCGAGCTTTACTCATCAAGAAGTTACATGCGTCAAGAAATCTTTGGCGGTTTTGGGGGGAAATACTCTTTTTTCGTGATTTCTCTCTGGCACTAAATCTTTTTTGTGTGCAAGAAGAATCAGTGATTACCCTCCCGCCATTAGAATTTAAATCCCCTTTAAAAACCCTAAGTGGTAAACTCAGCTTCAATAGAGATATCAAATTCTGTAATACAAAAGAGAGATTAAAGATAATAACTAGGATGAGTCCCTGAGAATATCCCAGAAATATTTATCTTGGAATTTAGAACACCGAATTCGATGTTGGCTCACCCTAAGTCGCGTGAATCTTTTACCTTTAAATGATTTAACAGTAAGCTGGTCCCAGAACATGAAAAATTGAAAAATATGTAATCTTTGTGAGTTGAGCATTCAGAATATGGATCATGTCTTGTTTATCTGTCAAGCATTGGTTTCAAGTCGTCGCCGCTGGCTTCGGCCGATCTTTTTACAAAATGGTGTTAAAGATGTAGCTTCAGCCAGCAACTTTCTCTTTAATTCGAAAAACAATGTTGTTTGTGTAAAATTATTCAACTTTTTTAAGGAGTTTATGTATATATTTTAATTTTTTATATATTCCTCTAAATGGGCTGTTATTCCTGTGCCTGTCACCCTATTATGGAGTATTAATATTCTCTCCTCCTTCTGATTGTATTTTGCACATGGTTTGGCTACTACTTAATTGCTCTTTGCACAACTTGGATATGTTTTGCTTTTCATCCACTTTTTTGTTGCTAATTTTAAAAAACCCGATTCTCTATTGATGCTGGATTTTGGACTATATTATGCGTATGAATCCCCTATAACTCAACTGCCTTTTTTATACATGTTAGCATATGCTTTGGTTAGCCTATTCTCTTGCTGATAATGTTAAATTGTAACTTTCTGTCAAAATTGGACTTTTAATTGTATTTTGCACATGAGCTTGCCACTAATTTTAAACTCAACTCTCTGCTGAAGCTAGACTTTTAATCGTATTTTGCACATGAACTGGCTGTTACTTAAATGCTCTTTGCACAATTAAGTATATGCTTTGTTACTTCAATCCTATTGCTGCTAATCCAAAACTTTATTTGCCGAAGCTGCTATGCGTTGAAAAATTTGAATATGTAGTTGCTGCCATTATTGTGCTTCTGTATGTTTTTTTATATTTTATGTAGTAAATTGTGTGTATTATTTTATGTGGACCTCATTTGAGTTCCAAATCTTTAATAATTATTGAATTGAATTGATTTAAACTCAAAAATATTGACTTACACATCTCCAACCACTAAAAGAGGACTTACTACTGAAAAAAGACAGTAGTAAGTCCAGCACCACATATGGCTAACCATGGATATAGCAACACCCTCCCATGGAACATAATGGGGGCCAGGACGTACATTTAAATTGCATAGGAAATAATGTTAAATTTAATTAAATTATTTGAAATAGTAATTAGAATATAAATTAGAATTCAATGCTAAAACATAAAATAGCAAGAATAGTACAAATGTATTATTTAATTACAAAACATTTTAATAAGCTTTTCGTATTGTAAAAAATAAAGTAACAATGCATTTCATTAAAAGTAATTAAACTACTTTCAATTAATTCTGTACACCACTTATAATCATTAATAATGCATACTAAATCAATATTTTTTACTAAATAAATTTAATGTAATATATTTAAATATTTTCATTTCTAATCCAAAATTAAGTAAATACAGCTATAGCAGTATTTAATTCTACAAATGTTTTTAGTTTACCTTTTTATATGTTGCCATTCAGAGCTGTCTACCCAAACTGCAGATTCTCCTTGTGGTAAAGGATAGGAAAAAGACATTTATTTAATGGAAAAAACGTTGGCTAAAAATATTTTGAAGTTAAATATTATTGTATGTTACGTTTATAGTACAAAGCTACAAATTAGTACCTTAATTTCAATTAAATTCTGTCATTATTATGAAATATATTAAAGTAAATTAAAATACATCAATAATTAGCTTATAATTAATTAAAAATAATGTAATTATATTTTGTTAACATGTAATCTTACACTCAGTTTGAATTTCAACAACGGTTGTTATTTTTTTTTTACATTAAATGATGTTTATTTATATTTGTAACTATGTTAAATAATTTAATTTCATTTTATTTCATTTAGCATTGTTTCCTGTGGGGTATTATTTTAAGTCTTTACCTCTATTCTTTTCTATTGGAGGATGTTGCAGTACCAGCAGTTGGCCAGGTGTGGTTCTGGATGGAGTAATTTACTACTGTTTTGGATTTATTTTTGGCTGTATTAACTTTAGAAGTGCAGGTTGAAAATTGCAATTTGATTACTCTTTGGTGAGTGGGTTCATGTCCCTCCCTAAGTCCCTCCTTAACCTTTCCGTAGCCCCTCCATGTTCCTCCCAAAACCCTACCTATTTTGTACTAAGTATGGCCCGATTTTTAACCACTCCCCTGATCCCTCCCAAATTTACTACTAAGGGCCCGATTCCGATGTCATCCGGTAGGGCTCCGAATCGGATTCGTGTTTGCTGAATCTGATCTGGAGCTCTTGTTTCCGACTGAATTTTACACACTTCATAACAACCAAGTACAATTCCTGTAAACCGGTAGGGCTGTCTTGGAACGGTTCTGAAAGGCATTCGGACTGCTCGCATCTTTCGGAGACGAATCGTACAGCTCTATGGACTCCGTTACTGAATGAGCGAGTATGATGACCGATTCAGACAGCCGTTCTGAATCGGATTCTCCAGGATGAATCGGCTGCAGCAATGTGTCTTTGGGGGCCCATAGCTGGCCCCCCTTCACCCAGTGACTTCTGAATCGGGCCTGTGGGGGTGCCTGAGGGGGTACGCAAGGGACCCCCCTTCCCAGCCATGCACAATGTGGCAGGGCACCATGGGGTGCTTGCAACAGGGTGCACAATTTTCCCCAGCCACCCCTTTCTTCAGTGGGAGACTGTGCTCTCATTCTGAACAAAAGCTCCCATTGAAGTCAATGGGAGCCCAACCGAATCGTATCCGGAAACATCCGAATGCATCGTACTCTGCCGGTCTGACTCCCTCGAGCCGAGTCGTCCGGAAAGAATTCTGGAACCGATTCGGTCTAAATGCTTTCCGAACGAGATCAGAATTGGGCTCTAAGTATTAAGCTTACATGTGAGAGGATCTTCCCATAGAAAAGATAGGAGAGGTGGAGGTTGTGGAGGAGGTGGAGAGTTAAACTCTTAGGTTTGTGAATAGCATTTTTTTTGTATTTTAGGAGTACTGTTGTAGTACCACTAAACCTACTACAAAATGCAATTTGCAAATAGGCCCCTGAGTATTAACACTTAATGATCATGGAACATAGGGCCTGATTACGATCTTGACGGATGGGTTACTCCAACACACCGGTGATGGATATCCCTTCTGACATAATATAAATCCCATAGGAGATAATGGAATTTATATTTCGGCGGACGCGATATCTGTAACCGTTGTGACGGGAGTAACCCGTTCGTCAAGATCGTAATCAGGCCCATAGTCTAAAAGCACAAGTCTTGATGTTAATCATAGTCATGAGTAATCAGTGGTTATCAAATGGGAAATAAAGTCCCGTGGGGAGCAGGTAAACAGGAAGAGTGCCAAAGCCTTACAGTCCTCTTGTTCGGTAAGCATCCACTGACCAGAAGCAATGGAACCATCATTCCAGTGATGCGTCTACCCAAGTGCAACTTCAAAATTATGCTGTAGCACCAACAAGTGGGTAAATCACTTCATCTCGTGTGCCTTAATTCCTTTACCGCCAGTTCTGTCTAGGCACGATGTCACTATGTGTATTGAAACTGACAGGACATAATGTCAAAAATCAAGTATTCACCCATGACAGAGGCGTTTTTTCAGTCTCTAAAAATATCACTTTTTCCAAATAGACTTTCCCGCGCAGTTTTCATTTTAGTCTGATAACCATGTATTTTGTTTGGTATGCTGCTGTTTTCTTTATGAATTTGCACGTGGACAAGGGTACGGGCAATGGCAATAATAGCAATATGCTAAATGTGATATTTACGTATGTTAACATCGCTTAGATTACTTCGGTAGTGGTATAGCCATAGGGCTCACAAATAGCTGATGACACCAATAATACATATTAATTTTAAAAGTGGTTTAATTCAACTTCCGCTGTTTCAAGATAAAACACTGTACTCCATGAATGATGTTAATGAACACATTCTTAACATTTAGACATTTAAAGTTGGATAGTAGCGTTTCCGATAACTCCAGTAACCTGACGCCATTTTACAGAGCTGTTATTTGCATGGAAAATCATATATCTCGCTGACATTCCCATATTATACCCTCGTGCCTGGTCACTCTGACAGCAGCTGACAGTTTTTTGGCGGCTTTGCAAATTCTGAAAATATTGATCAGTTAAAAATATTCGGATGCTTGCATCCCTTGATTTTGTGCTTACCGCAGCCGTTCTTGCTGGTCAGCCAGCCATTTTATTTCAGTGATAAATGACCCTCTCCGACAGGTCACTCTTTTTTACCTAAATCTACAATTTGCTCCTTCCCTCTGGGTCACAAGCTGGTTTCCCAGGGTGACAGATTTATGGTTGTCATTGTGGGCTGAGAACAAATCACCTGCAATTGCTCAAAACACAACCCTGTCAGAGTAACTTTGTGCTTTTCCGTGCCCGGATAAAGTACCGGGGTACTGTTCAAGGTTTCGCAAAAGAAATGCAGTATTGAGCTGGAAAAAATAATTTGTGTTTATCAATAAACAGCAACAAAGACACCTTCAGGCCTAAAAAATAAAACTGCTCAAAACTGCACATATAGATTTTGCTTTCTTGGATTATATAATTGATATAAATGCCTCTTTTACATCAAGGTGGAGCTGTCAGACAGTTGAAGAGAAACCTTACATTTCTAAAGTGAAATCTATATGCTTTAACACCCATGGACTCTCATTTTACCATTTGAAGGTTTAAAAAATTAGAAGTATGGACCCGTAATACATGAATAAATCTTGTCCCCCTCCATTTTGATGCAATAATAAAAAGTCCCATTGGGGTTCACTGCTAACTGAGTCGACTCATGAGAGCTACGCCTACTCCAGGCTCCGTCTAATCCGAGGTGATGCTATAGACAAGAATTATTCATATAATTTTCTGGGACTTGTGATATTTTTTCTAACTACTATAATTAAAGGGAGTTTGACAGCTATTCGGGGCAAAAAGGGCAGGAGAGATCCCGGTGACACCACCAGGTTTGTTGCTCTTCACTTTAGCCTCATATTTCGGGGTTAAGTCGCACCCAACTTGGCGTCATTCACATTATTTGAAATTCCATTTGGCACAACCCATCATCAGTGCCACATTTTACACCTTTCATTTTGCTCTGGTCCCCTTACCCGCAACCCTTCCCCACACTGATTACTTGGGTTTGTGGGTGTTTTGTTTTCAACATCAAGAATGGGATACATCAATTTTGCGTGGTCCTATAATTTTGATAACAAGGTCGCACAGTGATGTAAACAATATTGGGGCAGATTTATGTTGGACTTGCGCCACTTTTACGCCACCGCTGCGTCACTTTTGTGATGCAGCGGCGGCGTAAACCCTGCGCCACGTTGCGCCCTATTTACATCGTGATGCATCTATGGAGATGTGTCACGGTGTAAAAACCTGCGCCACATGAAACCTGCGTCAGGTTTTATGTGGGCGTCTCTACGCAGGGGGGTGGTCTTCCATCGCAGGAACGCCCCTGAAAAGTGACTCAGTGAAATCTACAAGATTTCACTGAGTCACTTTTCCAATGCAGATGCGTCAAAACCCTGCGCCTGCTTGAAGCAGGCATAAGGCTTGACGCACCACGTTACAGATAGGGCAAGTTGGAAGAGTGCTGGAGTTGCGTGTCGCACGCAACACTACTTCAGCACTGCACCAACTTTACGCCCAAGATGCGACACGCATCTGTTTATTCCTGCGCCATGATGCGCCGCATTGTAAATGCGGCGCATCATGGGTGGCGCAAGGGTAAACTTGCGTGCCGCATCTTTCCTGGCGCATCCCTGCTGATTTGCAGAGATGCACCAGGCAACATAAATCTGTCCCTACAAAGGGAGTCACTTTGCTGCATCTAGTCTAATTAAGTCATGCGTTTATCACCAAATATTTCTGATATCTGCATCTTGAACCAATCATTGTGAATTTATCTGATGTGAACTTTTCAGCTCTCTAGTAAGAAGGTTAACAGAACTAACATTGCAGTTGTTTCTACAGACCTCAGTTAATCTAGGAGACAGATGACCACTTAACCAAGTTATGCCACTTTAGCAATGAGTGGTAATTTAACGCCATTGAAGGGATGTGCTATATTGATAAAGATGTAAACTCTGTGACAGAGTTACAGACAGCTTGATGCTCACTAATTAATGCCTGATGCAGAATTACTGTATCTTGGCCTGCCTATTTTTGTAGCTTTCCCGGAAGTAGTCCCTATGATTCACTACATACTATGGACGTGATCGGAAGTCCTTTTCTCACCTCGCTTTCCTGGGCACGATGGTAATTTCAGGATTCCAAAAATCTAACTACACCTTGCTCCATAAAAATAATTAGGATTCCCCCATTACTCCCAAAGGTTTGTCACCCCTTTGTCTCCCTGAGAACATTTCAGCAGGGGTACCTGGAATTTCTTAAGGTCCCCAGAGTGCAAGTAAGACAACACTGTCCACCACAACCCACTCCCCTCCTAGTTCAGAATTGTCCCAATAAAGTGACATCTACAGATGGCTTCTGATCATGCAGCTGCTGGGGGCCATGATGGTCCTACTACAATGGATTTGCACTTATTTTTAGTCAAGTTATGAGTCATCATCATGTTGCTATGTCTAGAAGGTGTAGTGTACTATGGCAATGGTCCTCTTTGTTGGCAGGTCCAAATGAAGAACTATCAACAAATACTGTCACAACAGAGAGTAAGTTCAAACTTGTCACAAAACATCTGGCATGAGAGGGAATAGTGAACAGGTGATGGGCAACTTGTCACGGTACTAGTGCCATTACACTGAAAAGCTGTTCGAGAATATGTAACTTCACTCAAAGGCAATCAATTTTCATTTCTTGGCCAGACATTAATTGTGATAATAAAATGGTTGCTTACGTTTTGGCTTCCAAAAGGATTTAATATTCAAATAGAGGGTTCGGTGTCAAATACTCCATCCTAATGTTGGTAGTTCTCCACATCCAGAACTTTGGAAAGGTGTTCAGCACACCACATGCTGAACAAATTCATTCACATGATTATTGCCAACAACCCTTGTCTAACGCCGCCCTTTATTACAAAAACTGAGGACCAAAGTCCTTACACTTGTCCCTTGATCAGTACAATTTAACTCAAGTCGTTTTTTTCCCTTAGAACCTCGTCCTGATTGTTCTCTGTAAAACTAAATACAAAATACAAAAATCATTGGACTCTGAGACGCCGAAATCATAATCTTTTGCGGCTCGCTAAATCATTCAAGCAGTCTAGGTGCCCTAGAAGAGTAAAAACATAACTGTGCATTGAATCCTGAGAAGTGTCAGAAAACAAGTTCTAAATTTAAGGTCGTTTTATAAAACTCTTGATTGAACAACTGCTAATCTTGCCAAAATCTGAAGTGCAAAGATAGTCCATAGCCAGGTGCTCTTAAGTCTAACAATGAAGCAGGACCAATAACCATAGGACTATGGCTAGATAGAAGTTTTAGGATTACTTCTTGGCCTTACACTCTTATACAAAAACACCTCAAGAAGAATAGAAAAAAACACATATTCTACAATGATTTAGGAGAACCACTTCCAGCCTTTATAAAGTTTAAGTGGAATCGCCAACAATGAAGCACATGCTGGCTGTTCTAGAGTGTTGAAAACACAAATGATAAAAGTAGCCAGGGCATTAGTCTAAATAGACTCAGTGGACAGATCCAAACATGTGCACACTTCCAAGCATTGCACACTGACTGCAACATTGGATTAAAGAAAAGTAACATCATAAAATAATAACAATTATGAATTCTACGATCTTTTTTATGATAATTATTTAAAAGGGGCAGACCACCAATTGCGATTAAATACATGTATGTGCCCCTTAAAAGACACCACAAGGGTCCAGTCTTCAGTGAATCAGTGGTGCTGGCAATGATCTGAAATATGAATCTTTCTGATCTGTTGTTCATTCTTAGCTTTGACCTGAATCCGAGGTATACAACAGTTTAAATACAAATGAGGCTGCCTTTGAGTACAAATCGGAATGGTAAATATACGCTTTCAGCTTGATAGACCGCTAAAGATCTTTAGGTTGGTCATGTATAGCTATGTCTGTGGGAGTGTTTGGATTCACAAACATCAGCATAAGTGAGGACATCACAGGAAGTATGACCAGGCCACAGGGTTGCCTGGATTCAAGAACCAATTACACATTTGTTTTGGGCAGTTCTTATTGGCTATTTAGAGGTGGTATGTTTTGTATTTCGCCTTGTGAGTGATTGCTTGCCTTAGGTTACTAAACAGACTTTTTACTAAAAATGTTCACAGTGATTTGTGTTCCAAGAAGCAAAATGACTATTGCTATGAACTGAGGTGATGTCATTTTAGCAATACTCATCCACTAGAGACACTGTTGAATTAGAATGCCTCTAGAGACCACTCTGCTGCTATACTGTTTATTGACTTCATTTGGTCTGGTGACATTCAGCCAATTGTACCAAAATCGGAGCAAAGCTTGTCATGGAATCCATGACTTTCCCTGCTTTGATTAGAAAGTGAGGGTAGGAGTGAAGTCAAGTCAAAGGCTTTATTTCGATAAAAAAAACATATCATAAAAGCTACACATTAAAAACAAAAGTAAGCTATTTACATCCGTCCTTCGGTTCATTATTTTCAGATAAAAAGAGTGCATCATAAATAATTAATTAAAAAATGTAATTAAACATTTCATTTAAGCCTTTTGCTTCTAAGGTGCCAAGCCCATGATAAGAATTTAGAGAGGGCACAAGCATATAATGGGCGAGAGTCTGACATTAGAATGCGCAATGCCTCGGTGTGATGCCTAGTTCCTAGCAACCGGCACAACTGTTTAAGCCATCTTTTTCTTGGTTGGAAGTACTCCGGGCATTCGAACATAAAGTGCGCCAATGTCTCATATCTGGTTATGTAGATGGGGAAAAATGCTGTTTTCTGGGCTGGGGGTTTCCACCGAGATGTAAAAACATGCAGTGGGAGAGTCCCAGTCCTGAACCTGAAGTAAAGGGCCCTATCAAATGGCTTCCCGATAATGTCCAAATAGGGTTCCCGGAACGGCAAGTCCTTAAACTTCAAGAAGTCATCCGTAAGTCTGCCCAGCGCTTGGTTGGTGCTACTTCGGGACGCAACCCAGTTCCAATACAGGCTCTTGAGTGTTGCCTTCGGAGGGGAGGACTTGCCAGCCCAAGCCTCGCTTAAGCCCAGATCGCCGAGCAGGGTTTTTATGTCTTTTAACCATTTTATCTTGTGCCATCTGGGTAATGACATAACTTCAGAAAGCCCTTTAGCATATTTGGCCAATTCAGGGACTCGCCACAACCGAGCCCATAAGAGCAGCGGCCGCAGCTTCGCTAAGTCGCCAATAGGGCGGCAGCCTAGGTCAAGCATTAGTGGTGTCATCGGAGTACCCCGGGGAAGTGACATGATGGCCCGACAAAATTTATTTTCGGATCTTGACAGCTCGAGTGTGTTGTTAAAACCCCATAGTTCTGCCCCATAGAGGGCAGAGCTAACTCCCCTTGCTATGTATATCTCAATAACAGGGGCTATTGGTCTTGCTGCACAGGAGCACTGCTCCTTGAATAAAGCCCCTGTTACCCTCTTATGGGCTAACAACATTTTACATATGTGTGGAGTCCACTGCATGTTGTGTGATGATCGGATGCCCAAATAGTCAAATACATCCACCCTTCCCAAGGGTACAGAATTCAGCATCGGGGGACGCGCAAGTTTTTTTTGGGGATTCATCACGAGGTATTTTGTTTTGTCTGTATTGATTACCATGCCCCGCTCCGAGCAAAAAATCTGGAAGATGTTAAGTAGGTATTGAAGGCCCATTGGGGACTTGGACAACAGGAGCGTGTCGTCCGCAAAGAGGAGGGTAGGAATTCGCTCGCCCGCCAGGGATGGTTCGTCTGAAGGATCTTTCAGCAGATGCTCAACCACACCGTTGAGATACAAGGAGAAAAGGGTGGGAGCTAAAACACATCCCTGGCGGACCCCTCTCTCTACCGGGATTCTGTTGGTTTTCTCGCCCTCTGTGCCCCATCTTATTTGAGCAAAATTGTTATCATGGAGCCTTACAAGCATTGAAAGGATGTAATATGGTAGCCCCATGTCAAAAAGGACTCTCCACAGGGTCTCCCTAGGTACAAGGTCAAAGGCAGTCTTTAAGTCGATGAACGCGAGATAGAGACTGCCTTTGCCTATAACCACCACCTTCCAGTATATTAACATCAGTCTGAACGCTTGTTCTATCGTGCCCATGCCAGCTCTGAACCCTGCCTGGTAGTCAGAAAGGATGTCGTTTTCATTGGTCCATTGCAATATTCTACCCAGCAACACCTTGCCAACCACCTTCTGGGTAACATCCAACAGACTTATAGGCCTATAGTTAGAAGGATCGTCCCTCTCCCCTTTT
The DNA here is from genome assembly GCF_964204655.1 of Triturus cristatus. Lineage (NCBI taxonomy): Eukaryota > Metazoa > Chordata > Amphibia > Caudata > Salamandridae > Triturus > Triturus cristatus. The sequence continues at coordinate 259,396,053 of NC_140586.1, forward strand.
TTAAAGATGGGGACGACCTCGGCCCCTTTCCAAGACTCAGGGACGGGAGCGCCTCTATGGATGGCGGTGAGCAGGCAATGGATGAACTTCCCCCATTTCAGAATGTCTGAACGAAGCAGGTCCCCAGGAATGCCATCTGGACTGGGTGCCTTTTGGGGCACAATGGTACTAATAGCATGCTCCACTTCCTCAATTGAAAAATCGGGCTCACCTAAGGCCCCCTCCCAGACATAAGGATTAGATTTAACTACGATGTTATTCTCGGACTGGCGAGTATACAATTTTGAAAAGTGGGTAAACCACACTTGACTAGTGATATTACATGTAATGAGGTCGCTATCTGGTCTATTTCTAGCTCTTATTGTGTCCCAAAAACGTCTGGAATCTTTACCAGAGCTGCCCTCTTTTAGAGTGTGCCAGTATTCCTCTTCCCACTCCTTTTTGGCGCTCGCTATTATTTGCTTATGCTCTTTCCTAGCTCGCTGTATCAAGGGGTGTGACTTGCCTTTAATGGCCTCAATTAAAGCTGTTTTTGCATGCCTACATGCCGGTGTATACCAATCATGTTTGCCCCTTAATTTCCGGGTTGCCGTATTCCTGCCCCCGCACACCTGCTTCAGGAATAATTCCCCTATAGACCTGACTGTTTTCTCGAAGACAGACGTTACCCTCCCTGGTGCTGAATGGACTGGGTCAATAGTATCCAGCTCCGTTTGCGAGGCTAGCAGTGTTTGATGTATAGTATTTAGCTTTGCTCCGTCAAGTGATACTTTGCTCCACTTTAAACGTCTCCCACAGTTAGAGACAGAGATTTTGTGGGCAGGCTTTGGGATCGTTGCAAGTGTTTTGCATGGCCACAGGTTTTTAAGGGTTAAAGAAAGCAAGTTATGATCGCTTTCTACAGTGGGTGAGACTACCATGTCCTGTACTGAGCCCCAAAGCATAAAATCAAGGAGAATATAGTCAATCCTTGAAGTATGGTTGACTCTATTGAATGTATCAGCACCCATGGGGTCCGAAGTTGTTCGGCCATTGGCGGCTCTTAGCCCATACTCCATGGTCAGCGCATTCAGCTGGATTATACTTTGGGACCATCTTTTAATTGGTGGAATGGTTAAGACTGGGATGCCCCTTCTGGCATCATCTTCACCCAGGTCCAAGATATCGTCTGTTGCAAGGGGCTCGTAGGTGCAGTTGAAATCTCCTGCGACCAGGACTTGGGCACTGTTGTTGCAATCTCTAAGCTCGCTTTCAAGGGTAGTCCCTGTCGGAGACATTGAGCCATTTTTTCTACCCCTAACGTAGATGTTGAATAGCTCAAGGATTTGCCCCCTGTATGAACCCCTCAAGGAAATCCTTAGAATGTCAGGACTATTGGTCTGCTTATGGGTAATGTGGCAACCAAGAGAGATGCTTACCCAAATGAGAAGGCCCCCTGAGGGGCGGCCCTTCCCAGTTCTAGAGGGTTCCGCAGGCAGGAAATAAGTGGCATACCCAACTCGATGGAGGGGTTTTAAGCTCCAGGTCTCCTGGAACATGCAGATATTGTGCGCCTCCACCAAGGCATTCCACTCTGGTGAACCCAGTTTCCTTTGGATGCCTGCTAGATTCCAACTAAGGACCTTGAATGTTTCCATAGTGACGGGGGCATCGCTTGTTAGAGAGCCCAACCGTTCACTGGGAGAGTTGGGCTGGGCTGTAGGTGTCGCAGTTGCTAGGGTAGGCCAGGGAGGAGGACCCAAGACCTATGTGGTTCCTTGATCAGTTGTATGCACCACTGGGGTCAGATGGTCAATTATGTGTTTGGTATGTGGATTTGGTAACAAATGGTGATGGGTACGTCAGTACCCTATGTCAGGACCATAGTTTTGTCGCCTGTTAACAAAATTGGGGATGGAGAAAAAACAGTCATCGTTTGAGAACCCACCCCAGGATTGATTTCCATAAATATGCGGTGGGGTTGGAAGCGCTTGTTGCGGATAGAAATACCCCAGACCCACTATTCTAATTGCACTATTGGGAGACTCGTTACGATAGTTGCAAATGTACTTGGCGGCACGTGTGTCCCGGAAATTAACTAGGATACAGTCGCCGGGAATGTCTTTAGCTCTGCTGCCCACCCAGCCAACTCTTCTAACAAGCAGAACCTTTCCATCCAACTGCCTTGGCAGGGGCGTACTGTTATTCAAATAGTGTGCAGTTTTGTTCCTTAGTTCAGAATATGATTCGTTTTACCAGCCTGTAGCCGGGGAACTCCCACCAAAACTACTACGTAAGGTAAACTAGCTGGGGGCAGGTCAATGTAAGGGGACCTAGGCTGTTCGCTACCTGATTCGCCCGGTCTGCTAGTCGGATCTTCCCTCGCTTTCACTACTTTGCTAGGGGTGATTTTGTTTTTGTCTCCCTGTGTCTGTGATGGTATTGCAGTGCGCACTCCCTTGCCTTCGGTGGTTACTCCTTTGCCCAGGACATTTGTATCGCCTTCGGTTTGGGTGGTTTCACTAGCTCTAGGCCCCTTGTCCCCTTTTGTTGCTAGGCCTTTACTTGATTTGGTTTTGTTTTTGTTTTTTATACCAGGTGTTGGGAGATTGCTGCTACCCGTTTTCCCAAGGGGACCTTTATGGGGTGCAGGAACAACAGTAGGTGATTGCAATGGATCTTGCATATTCTGATCTTGAATAGCAAGGCTGTTTTTCGAGTGTAACTTAATTAATGCCTTTAGCGAAAAGAAGTTGTCAAGGGTCCCTTGTTCAAACATATCGAGCCTTTTTGCAAGCACCTTTAACCTCTCAAGTACCGAAAAGATAAGGGACTTCATAATCTGTTCAATATGGGCAATGAGAGGAGTATCTTTAGGGGTGCTTAGCGGGCTTTCTAGATTTTGGCTTGCGCTAGGCAAAGGTGTAATAACAATATTGGGAGTTCCAATGGTTGTTTGGGCAGAGGGTTTCTCTAACAGAGCTTCTAATCTTTGCAAAAAGAGATCTCCAGGAATAGGGCCGTCATTATCAAGGAGTTCACTCTGGGGATCGGGCACATGGCTACAGCTACCCTTTTCTTGAGTTAATTCAATCCTGCCGACCCTTTTCCGTTTGTTCTTCAAGTCATTTCCCATGCCCCTTTTGAATCTTAGATCGGGAGGTTTTTCCCCACAAGGGAGTGCAGGCCTAAGCTTGGCCAGTTGCCCTCTGGTGGTTACACGGGGACTGCCTTCACTTTGGATTCCCTCGGAAGACAGGGTTGAATTTAGTGATCTTGCATGGTTCTCACTAGTTTTAGAGTTGTCTGGCTGGGATACATAAGCAGTCGGAGTTTGAGACAACCTAACGTGTGGAGATGAAGAAGAAGTCTCAATCGACATATTGCCAACCAAGGGCGATGAATCTTGGGGCACTGTAACCACCCGAGTGGCTGGCAATGAGACAAAGGAGGGTTCCAAGATTGAATCATGGGAGTTAGTTGTGAGCATAGATAAATTGGATGGGAGCAAGGGGGGGAGAAACCCTACGGGTAGTGACAGGCGGCGTTCCGTATTTTCGATGGCATTAGCCACCACACCAATTGTTTTTTGTAACATACGGTCTATCGCCGTTAAGCTAGGGAGTTGGAGAATGGCCACTGTTTGATTTGCTGCGGGGGCGGGTCTTAGGGCAGGGCGCCTTCCCATTTTGTGGAAAATTAATAGCAGTTGTCAACCTAAATGCGGAATGTAAGTTTTCTTTTTTTTTTTTAACTTTATCAAAGCTATCCAAGATGTAACACACACAATGACACCGTGAGGAACATAAGGTAAATTGAGGAAAGTGTACCTATATGCAAGCAGACCTCAGCTTGGCAGCTGCTCGCAAGGGATCACAAAGTTGACAAAGAGGCCCTTAGTGCTGCTACAACTGTAGAGAATTGGAACCAAAGGGGGTAGCACAGCACAGCCTCCTCATGCCACTGAGGGCCACAGAGGGCCCGCCCTTTGCCCGGGCTTCGCCTGGCGTCCCGCTCACGTCCCGCGTCGCGGGAGGTCCCGACCTTTCAAGCGCCTCCAGGCGCCAGGAATGATGCGTTCAGAGAGCGCCGCCGCACAGCCCGCTGGGAATCCGAGTCCTCCGCTCGGCGGCCGCGAAGGATCTTACATGGGGCAGTGGGAGGACTCGGCTGGGCAGAGGCAGGGGAAGCAGGTCCGCTGTGGCTAGGGGTGAGCTGCTGGTACACCGTTCACAAGTTAATTCCCCAAAGTTGAAATGAGGAGTGAAGTGTCTGCAAGTACAAACAAATAGATGTAGAGGGATGCCTCTATGGTTTGGTGTGGACAAAGTAAATGTTAAAAAAAACTTTAGTAAGTTAAAGAAATTGAGGCACAAAAGCAAAACTGTGTCAATCAATCAATCAGCATTTATAAAGCACAACTAACCACCCGATAGGGTATCCAGGCACTTGCGGGCCCCAGAGGCTCATTCGACCAGCCAGCTCTTGAGGGCCATTCGGAATTCTGAAAGTGAGGTGACGGTCTGGAGGTGCGTGGGGAGGCTGTTCCAGGTCTTTGCTGCGATGTTGAAGAAGAAGCCTCCTCCACTTCTGCTTTGGTAGATGCGGGGAGTATGGGCAAGTGAAAGGGAGGCAGAGCGTAGTCTTCTTGATGGTTAGTGGAAGTTCAGGCAGAGGTTAATGTAGGAGGGTCCTTGCTTCTGTAGAGCCTTGGGTGCATGGGTCAGCAGGTTTATTTTGGCATCTCTTCTGTACGGGGAGCCAGTGTCGTTTTTTGAGGTGGGGTGTGATGTGGGTTCATCAGGGAAGGCCGAGGATGAGTTTGGCTGCTGCGTTCTGTGTGATCTGAAGTCTCTGTAGAAAGTGTGCAGTGATTCCTATGTAGAGGGCATTGCCCCAGTCCAGTCGGCTGGTGATGAGGGCTCGTGTCACAGTGCATCAAGTTTGTAGGGGTAGCCAGTTGAAGCTCTTCCGTAGCATGCACAGAATGAGAAAGCAGGTGGAGGAGACAAGATTGATTCACGATTTCAAGATGAGCTTGTTGTCAGTGATGATTCCAAGGTTTCTGGCATGGTTGGAGGGAGTGGATGTGGGTCCTAGGTCTGATGGTGACCAGGAGTCGTTCCATGTGTTGCTGCTGTTGCCAAAGATAAGTATTCCTGTCTTGTCTGAGTTCAGCTGCAGGCAGGTGTTCTTCATCCAGTCGACAATGTTTGTCATGCTTCTGAGGAAGTTGGTTCTGGTGGTGGCGGGTCACCGGTGAGTGAGAGGACGAGTTGGGTGTCGTCTGCGTAGGAAATAATGTTGAGACCGTGGGATCTGACGATGTTGGCCAGTGGGTTCATATATGCGTTGAAGAGCGTTGGGCTGAGGGATGAGCCCTGGGGGACACCGTAGGTGATCTCCGTGGGTTCATAGGTGAAAGGTGGGAGTTGGATCATCTGGGTTCTTCCACTGAGGAAGGAGGTGATCTATCTGGGCGCATCCCCTTGGATGCCAATGTGGTGGAGTCTTTTGATCAGTGTTTGGTGGGATACGGTGTAAAAGGCTGCCAAGTGGTTGAGGAGAATCAAAGCTGCTGTTTCTCCTCAGTCAAGGAGGGTTTGGATGTCGTCAGTGGCAGCGATCAGGGCGGTTTTGTACTGTGATTGAGGCAGAAGCTGGATTGGGAGGCGCAGAGTTCTGGTCCTGCTCCAAGTGTGTCATGAGTTGTTTGTTGATGATCTTAGGGCACTATCAGGACCCCCTGCTACCGTTATCAGTTCCCAGCGCAGGGAAAATACAATTGTGCAAACAATCCCTAGGCAGCTACTTTTTAACTTAGCATTATATAAACATGGAAACAGTATATAAAATAACCTTTTATTATATCAAAATGTAGTTAAAATCAATGATATTAAATGTTTGTACAGTTACGTGACAATTTAAAAACAGTGTAATTCATAACACAGCTGTATCTCTTTAGGTCTAACATACCATGATCAAATGTAATTTATATAAATTCAATTGCACGTATGATCTGATACTGTTTGGGTACAACTTTTGCAATCATAACAACACTTTTCTAATATAGTCATTACTAATAGTTGACAAGAATAGTTTTTTCATCAATTAATGCAATAAACAATAGAATATCGGTTCTGAGGGAAAGTAGAGTGGCTTCGATCAAAGATGAATCTTCATGGGATCGAGTCTATGCACGTTTCAGTGACCCAAGCGCCTTCATCAGGGAAGCCATAGAGATAACATACCAAATACTAGATGCCAATGGAAACCTATGTCGATGAAAGACGGGGCCCAGTTAGATAGCAGGGCCAATGAATCAGAACAGGCCACTTAATTACTTCCTCTAGGGTAATGGACCCAAACACGACACAATCAACGTCAGGGAAGTTAATAAGAAATTGTAAATGATACATACTCAAGCAAATCTCATGCCTTTTTATAGTTGAGTCGGGATCAGGAACGCAAAACCAGAAAATATATCCAAAAATGAAATCAAATGTATGTCTTCTATGATGTTTTTCATGGATAGGGGAGAAGTTGAATATAGGTTCAGGACGTGGGTAATGCCACTTTGTTTCGATATAGAGTGATCAGAAGAAAAAACACCAATGCCATGAAGTCGCTGATGGCAATCCTCCGTATTGAAATGGTGAGAGTTGATTGTTGATGATCGTATCCGTACCTTTGCTGAGAATGGGAGCAGGGAGGTTGGCTGATAATTTTTGAGTTCGCTGGGGTCGGCGGAGTGTTTTTTGAGTAGCGGTCTGCCTTCAATGTGTTTCCAGGCTTAGGGAAATGTTGGGGTGGTGATAGAGGTGTTGAGTAGGGTGGTGAGTTCCTGGCCGATCCTTTGGTTTCTGAGGTTGAAGATGTGGTGGAGGCATGGGTCTTTGGGAGCTGCCAAGTGGATAGATTTCATGGTGGAGGTGGTGTCCTGGATGGAGAGGATGTTCCAGGTGGTCAGTGCGTGGGTTGTATCGGGTACGGTGGTGCCATACCTGTTGAGGAATGATGCAGGTGTGGGTTGGGGTTTGATATTTCTGTATATGGTTGCAATCTTGTCATGGAAGAAGTGGTGAGGTTGTCGCACAGCTCCTGTAAGGGTGTGATGTTGTTTTTTCGCTGGCATCTGGGTTGGAGAATTCCTTAACAATGTTGAAAAGTTCCTTGGTGTTGTTACAGCTGGTTTCGATGAGTGTGGCAAGGCCTGTCTTCTTTGTTGCCCTCAGCAGTGGTAGTAGAAGTTGAGGGAGGTCTTGAAGGCTGCCCTGTCAGAGGTGTCCTTGCTGGTGCCTGGTCACCCTCACTCACCCTGGCCTCAAGTAGTACTCGTCTGTGTTACAGCTGAGGGCCGGTTATCGCCCTGCGGCCTGTGGTGGATGCCAGCGGGGACCACAGATTTGGCTTGTGGCTGACTTGTCCAGATCCCTCAACATGAGAATATCAGATGCTGGTGGGGTAGCGACTAGCCCCAGGGAACACTAAAAGGTGCTGGGCCAGACTCTCACTGAAGAAGCAGCTGCCCCACTTCCCCCTTTCCAATGGGATTCCTGCTTTCTGGGGCACCATTGAGAATTCCTCCTACACATCTTTTCCTTTTCCCCTTCCCCCTCTCTCTTCTAAATATAAAAGGCACCCGAAAATCCTTTGTTGGGGGTACCAGCTTTATCAGCCTGTGCGGCGGCCTGGGCTCGACACCTTCCATTGGTATATGTGCCTGTTGCGGAGATGGCCAGGCTAAGTCATGGTGCGGTTTACAATGATACACCACCTACAGTCCTCGCTCTGGAATTTTCCATACTCTCTGTTGACCTCTGTTGGAGCTCCGGTGTTGGTCGTGGACCAGGGTCAAATCGTACTCGATAATTCTCGCCTCGGTACCTACTCTAACCAGGAACACACTCGGCAACTCTGGGCATTAAGCTTGCCTCATCTCTACAACGGCCCCCCACAGACGCCGGGGATGCCTGGTTTCACCTTGGAGATACCCAGAAAGGGACCATCTCACAGGGATAGCCAGGACGGGTTCCCCAGCGGTCTACAGCGCCGGGACGCCCCGTTGCTGGGGTAGCTGTGCGCTTTACAAGTCTACAACACAACATTGCCGTGGCCAGAGTGTGCCTCCGAGTCTGACTACTTGTGCCACCTCTTGCACTAAACCGTGGCAAGGGTCCGGCAGGTTGGTTGTGGTGCTGTGGACTGTAGTGAAGAGGCTGCTGGGTCCGTTCCTGTCTTTATCACCATGGCCAAAGACACAATCCCCTCATACCAAACAGAATACAATGGACAAACTCACCCAGCCCATGGGACCTCCATATCTCTCTGGGGCATGCGGTCAGGATGGCCCGAATCCGGACAATGCTACACTCCTGAAGGCAATCAGTTGCGAGACATGCTGGATGCTAAAATCAGAGCGGTAGGAGCAAGTGTCACTCTACTCCGCCAAAGCCTCAGGAAAGCTGTTGAGTGGATTATGGAGGCTGAGATAACGGTCTCAGGGGCGGAGCACTCCGTTAACATCTTGCAGCAGGAAATGACTAAACTTACAGCTTTGAACAAGGAACCGTTGGGGATGGTGGAGGACGTAGAGAGAAGAGCTTACCACAATAATTTGAGGTTTGTGGGCTTCCCTGAGGAGTGTGAGGGTCCCTCATTGAACCGTTTCCTTTACCAGTGGCTTCGCTCATCGACTCCATCGGAGGCCCTGTCCTCCTGCTTTTTCATAGAACAAGCACAGAGAGCATTAGTGTGGTGCCCCCCTCACAGGGATCGACCCCGAACTGTGATTGTGTAGCCCTTAATCTATATGGACAGAGAGGCTATCCTCAAATATACCAGACTCCAAGACAAGTTAACCTACCAGTTTCACACCATCATGATCTTTCAAGACTACACCAGAATGGTGCAGCAGCAACAGCAATGTTTCTTGCTGACCACACAACGACTCTGTGACCTTAAAATAAATATATGCCCCTGTTTCCGACTAAATTAAAGGTAATCTAAAACTCTCAGACCCTCTGTTTTGACCCTCCAGAAGAGGCCTTTCATTGGACCAATGAGAAGATTTAGCTAAAGCCTCAAACACCCTTGCGCATGGACTCCGACTCATCCCAAGGGGACCCGTGCAGCCACCCTGCTAAGACTCAGATGAAGAGGGGAAACAGGGTCGATCTTCATGGAGAAATTCCAGGTGGGATAGGGAGCCACGGGATGGAGGTGAGGTGTCCCTCGACCTCAAGCCATTAACCACGATGCCTCCAACATGACATTGGCAAAGAATGTTACTTCTTATGTGGTTTGTGGCAAACTTTGATGTGGTCCAAAATATTCTTGACCGCACACCTTCCGGAGGAGTGTATCTCACCTCCCTGGTTGACTGATTTAATTGGGTATGGGGATTCATTGGGATGGGCATAGCGGGGTCCCCTGTTGGGGCATCCCAATAGTCTGCCCCGCAACAGATACTTCTTGTTTTCAAAGTATGGGGGGAGTTGGGGTAATGTTTTGTGCTTTGTTTTGTTTCTGTTTTGCAGACTTGCCGTGAGCCCTTCACATTACCAACCGATTCTGCCTGCGAGTTCCACACTAGCGGATTATAAGTAATGCTCTGATAGATCATTCCACTGACCAACTTCATGTGATGTCATAAAATGTACATGGGTTGCTCGATAAGATTAAAATGGGGCAAGTTTTGAAACATTCCAAGAGGATGAGGGCAGATGAACTTCTGGTTCAGGAGACTCATCTCCTGGGCAACAAAGTCCTTTGTCTGGCCCAGTTTGACTACACTCAGGTTCCACTCTGTGTTCACGAGGGGATCCATGGATATGGGCATTCTCATCAGAAATCATGTTCTTTTCCAACACATCAAGTCCTGGGTGGGCCAGCAGGGTAGATACACAGTTGTCACAGGAACATTATATGGCAAACCTATGACATTTCGATGAATCTATGCCCATACTACTCTTGGTCAGTCTTTTGTGGATCTGGTTACGGGATTATGGGATAACTTAGCCGAAGGCCTCATAATATTGGGCGGGGATTGGCATGGTGTCATGGATTACTCTCTAGACCATTGGCACTCACATGGGCTTCCTTTGAGGGCTAGCAGAACCTACTTCTCTTACCTTGCAATTGCATTAGGCTTAGCTGATATTTGAAGGTTACATCATCCCTCTGGGAGGGCTACACACCCCCAGCCCGTGGCTCCTTTTCCCACATTGATTTTTTCCTTGTCCCATATTCCTTTTTACATAGAATTTCAGAATCAATGATCTTGGTGTCTGGGTTATCTGATCACTACCTAGTAGCCATCCGACTCCGCATAGGGCGTCAGGCAAGTTGATAAATACTTTGCAGTAAATATACAGTTTGAAATGCAATGGTAAATGTACTTTGAAATGGTTACAGTTTGAATTACAGGTTATGCAATACTGTGGAATGCTGTACATATACTTTGTATCGATTGTGCAATAAGAATTACAGGTAAGTTACTTTTACGTTACTTTTGAGATTACTTTTTCTACTCAGTGTGATATGCCTAGATAACACACTGGGACATTTCCTAGAGAAAAGATAAGTAAAGTTAGTTTTGTACAATTGCTAGTATTTTTCAGCTTTCCATACAAATCAACTCCACACTTAGAACATTTTCAGAGAAAAACAGTCAATGGGTTCCTATGGAGAGAAAATTAAGTTAACGGTTACCAGATACGTAATCGGTCTTTGGAGTTGAGCTTCTGGGGTTAGAACAAGGGTTCCCCCAGGGTAAAGGATACACTCTCGTTACATCCTCAGCCGCACTATAGCGGCCGGGTGCAGAGTGTTGAGCCCAATGTCATCCAATGGGGGATAGGGGACCTCCGGTTGGTGGCTGCTGGCAAGCAGGTCACTGAGTTGTGGGAGCAAAGCTCCTGGACTTTAGTTCAGGGCAAATGGGGAAACAAAGTAGCACCAAAGGTGCACCCCCAGCGGCACTGGGGCGGCCGGGTGCAGGTTGCTGTTTCGACGTCGGGCACCCTGTTGGCTTCAATGGGGAACCTCTGGTTTGCAAAGGCACTGCAGACTTGGGGACGGAGGTCTTCTGGGTTTGACCACCACTTTGAGAGGTAAGTTGGGAAGTTAGGGGTTGGTTAGGCACCGTCGGTTTGGGCACACAAGGCCGTGGGGCCTCGGGTGCAGGGGTGCCTTTTGGGGTCGGATCTTCTTACCAGCTCCTGATCACGGTTGGGGGGTCCTTCTGGTTTTAGGCTGCAGGCGTCAGCTGGAGGCTTGAGCAAGGTCAGCGGTAGCCAGATCTCAGGTCAGGATTGCCAGGGTGACCTCCTCGTGGAGTTTGCCCACTCGAGCTCTGGCTGTGGATGGCGTGTGCAGAGTAGGGTGGATCTGCGGTGTCCGGCCAGAGGTTGCAGATGAACAAATCCGGTGTTCACGGGAGACAGAGTCTTTGTGGTTGAAGGCAGGCAGGTCCTCCGGGGTTTTTGAGGTTGCTGTCTGTAGGACACGCCAGGATTTTGCAGGAGCAGGTTTGAGGGGGAGACAGGCCGGTAGGGCTGGGGTCAAGTCAGTGGGTGTCTTCCTCTTGTTAACTGCTGCACGGCTGTTCGGTCCTTCTTCTTCATCTTCTCCTTGCAGGTTCTTGTCTGAGGAAACAAGGTTCAGGCATGCCCCTAAATACTAGATTTAGGGGCGTTACAGGTAGGTAAAAGACAGGGACTAATGGATCGCTTCCCTGGGGTGGGTACACCCCCTGTTATGCCACCCTACAGTGGGAGGGGGGCATGTGCCTGTCCCTGGTTGGCTGAGTCCCCCATCTTCAAGATTGCGTGGACTGAGAGTTGTGCTTCACCTCGCCTCCCCCACCTGAGGGGTGGAGTTGGCAGAGGTAGGCCCACCTCTCTTACTCACTTGTATTTCCCACCAGTTCTCCCACCCAATGTGGGGGTTAGAACTAGTGGGGACCAGTTGTTGAGAGCAGCAAGTGGCATGGGGGAGCTCACAAAGGTGGCAAGCCTGTGAAGATTCCCCTTCGTGAACCCTGCCCATCCTGGGGGAGGAGGCTTGGCACCTCGTCCCAGGATGTGAATTGTTTCAGGCCCCAGAGAGCTGAAGGCTCTCGACCCAGGGGTCCAGAAACATGTCTGGTGGTGGCAGCTGCAACCAGCCACTCAATCTGGATACTAGTGGTAGGTTAGTTTTCAGGGGGATCTCTAAGATGCCCTCTGTGTGCATTTTCCATTAAATCCCACACTGGCATCATTGTGGGTTTAATGTGCTGAGAAGTTTGATATCAAACTTCTCAGTTTTCAGTTTAGCCATTATGGTGCTGTGGAGATCGTAATGACAAACTCCCAGCACCATATACTCCTAATGGCAGCACTGCACTTACAATGTCTAAGAATGGACTTAGACACTGTAGTGGTATAGGGCTCATGCACCTGTACCCTCGCCACTGGTATAGTGCACCCAGTTAGAGGGGTGACTGACCTATGCCAGGGCAGTCAGTTGTAAGCATGGCACACAGAGATGTGTGCCATGTCGACTCTTTACTTCGTTCTGCACCAAAACACGCAAGTACAGAGGCAAAGGCAAAAGAGGTCGAGCAAGTGGCAGCACTAAACACCAGAACATTCCAGGACTATCTGGATGATGCAAAAGAGGTCTACGTGGATCAAAAACCATTAGTTTATTTGTATGGAAAGACGTACCAATGGGCAGAGCTCAGTAGGCTAACAATAAAAGTATCTGGTTGGTCCAGTAGCCAGGGTGTCTGCTGAGTGTGTCTTCAGTGCAGCTGGTGCAGTTATCACAGTGAGAAGGACTCTTGCCTCAAACTGTGGAGAGATTGAACCAACACTTCATACCACACAATTACACTGTTCCTGAAACACCACAGAAGAAAGAGGAGGATGAGAGTGATTGGTCAGACTCAAGCATGTTAGCTGACCAAATTCTGGGAAAACCACCTGAGTTTGAGGATGAACTCTACTTTCCTGACTGAGTAGGCCACCATAGAACTTTTTTTATTATTTATCGTCAAGCTGCTTTGTCCCAAAAAAATGAACATAGCTAGAGGAACATTATATATTTTGTTTGTGTCTGACTTATGCAGCCCCACCATTTTAGGAACATGTATGGCCAAAATTGGAGTTGGACCCGTGTGCCGTTAAGAAGCCTCCTAATTCCCTTCAAGGGCATTAGAGACAATGCCTGCTTCCGTCCCATGCCTATCCTTCTTTTTTTCATTCCTTAGCAGGTCTGCCCCAGAAAGATCATTTGATTTACAAGACTGCCAATGTGTTGCTTTCATCAAAAGAGGAGATATGATTGTGTACCAGCATGCTTGGATTGGAGCATGTAAATATCGCATCAATGACTGATATATTAATGAGCGATTGTGAGTGATGATTAATGATTCATGTAGTGTCAAACAGTGAGGGAGGGTGTTCAACTATTTCAATGATTTGCAAAGTATGGGGCCTTATGGGTGATTTTGCCTGAAGATGATTGTCCGTTTCGCACTTAGCTACAATTACTTGCAGCGTCCACTCCTTGCTGTACTTTTTTTCCTGGTTCCTCAGTAACTAGACCAGTCAGTTTAGTTAGCAAACACAAATCCACAAAAAATGCTCAAATTCCCTTTCATGCTCATCAGCGGCAGTGCAGTACAGGTCTACCTCTCTCAATCTCATTTGGATCAGGACGGAGTCAGACTAATTTGTTACTCTGAGTCAGAAATCCAGGCGGGACTAACTCAACAGCCAGAAGAAGGAAGTTATTCACTTCAATGGGAAACCAACATTATATTGACTCTAAGAGGCCTACTCAGATCTGTAGACTGGAGAGGTGGACTGGAGAGAGGTGTGTTGAGTTGGGAAATGCTGTTGGGTAGTGTGTGTGCTGGCTCAAATGTGAAACTCCTCTACTATGTGGTTGTGGTCGGGGAGGTCCTGTTGTAACTGGAGACAGACATGATGTCACATCATCACATGATGGACACACTTGGTTCAATGTTACAATGACAGTTGTGAGACTGGTCAGCCGGGTACATGTAGCTACTTGTTGAGGATTGGTTGTAAAATTGGTTGTAAAATTGCTTTCACTTCTCAGTTAATCGCACATGAGTCATAATCAATGATTGCAGCTGCCTATGCTCTTGTTCTTCCTTGCGGTACACTCGTATGAAGCTTATCTTCTGTCCTCCTTGACTTTACAATATCGTTTCTGTTTTACACAATACGCAAGCCTTCTCTTCTCCTGCATGAAAGGCGAAAGCTCAATAACACTCCTGCTTACCTTACACCTCCATTAATTTGTAATTTTTCAAACCTAGATAATAGAACATTTAGATATATATATTAACTTGAGTTTCCGGGGCTGAAGGACGTTTTGCAATGCATTTAATGGACCTGTCATTCTTTTATTTCCTTCCACAGCAGATTTGATGATAATGATGTGCTGCTTATCCACATGATGAATATTGTTGTTGTCTTGTGTTTGTCTTTGTCACACCTTTTCCAACTACCCATTCCCATCTATTCATCAATTCCCTAACCCTCTTCTCCCAAGCTGTGTGATATATATTGAGGTGCGGCTTATGAATTTACACCATAAATGGATCACACACTAGGTGGAGCAGATGTAGTGAAAGCAACGCCAACTCACTGCTGGATCTTCTATTACATGAACAATAGCCCACACCAGCCTCACTCACCCACCCACACATAAAAGGGATCCATAATTTCCATATATAACATAATCATTCAGGCCCTGTGTTGCATAAATGCTTAACCTTGTCCTGAGCCTACTTCTCCTGACTTGAGGACTTCATAGGTTTAGTTTGAATTGTTTTAATAAATTAAATACTAGCTTCCCATTGCTCAGAAGAATTTACTACTGCTAGTTTTTGTTATAATATCAGATCTTTGTGCCATGGTGGTAGTCTGGTCCTAGTCTTTGATAAGTCATGATATAAATAAATAACCTGCTAACTCTGTGTTTTCTTTCTAGCCTGTGATGGATAATCCTTCTAATTAATCCTACAGTTGCAGGTCACCAAGGTGGGAGTGGGGCCTCACTTGTGATATCTTCCCTGCTAGTATGGTACTACTACACCAGGCACCTTGGGAAACACTGCACTAACTTTTACTGAAGATTAAGATTTTTAGAATAGGTTGTTGTAGGCTATATAGACAATGGCTGATTCCCCTAGCGGTCATTATAGTTACAGTGGGTAGTAGGAAAAGGTATAACTAACTTGCACACACTTTAATAAGTGGATTAAAAAAATAAGCTGTGCTAAAAGGCAGCAGTGCAAAGTAAAACACAAAAGACAGAATTCCGGCATAAACAGTTTCCCTTTAAACTGTTTTAACAACAAAAGCTCATCCTCTTAGACCATAGCAGGCCCACCTCCCTCCTCAAACAAGTAAACAAATAAATCACCCCAACCAATGTCTAAAGAAAGGAGAAACTAAAGTCCAAAGTCCAACTGCCCTTCCCAATTCCCACCCTCTCCACCCACAACAAAAGACCCTCGCACCAAAGCAAATAATAAAAAAAGGGCATTAGAGGGCTTTATTTCAGGCTTGAAGGCGTGCCACCTTCAGCGCCAGCTCGTGTAGGACACGGTGTTGGGAGTGATCTGGGTATAATGGTGAGGAGGGGAGGCAGCAGTGGTGGATCCCAGCTGCCAACAATGCTGCAGATGGTGTGGTCGGGATAGAGGTGCTTGAGGCTGACTGGAGGTACTGTTGCATGGGCAGTAGGATATGCTTCCGTCTCCTCCTCCTCCAGAGGCACCACCTGGCGATATTTGGACTGGATGGTCTCCATCTGTTGCCTTTGTAGCCGGGCTGCTATCGTCTGCCAAGATGGTGGACCAGCAGGAGTAGCTAAATCAAGAAAGGAAAAAAAACACTTTCTTATATAGTGGCACATTAGAAGTACATTGCTGTTCCCCTAGGGCCATTGGGATTTTTTAAGTTATTAGTCACAGGGCCGTTTTCTCCAAATATGCATCAAATAAAAGCACTGACTGCCTTCAAGGAATTAAGCTAGAATACCACCAGAATAAAACAAAGTGTTTTTTTTCTTTTAAAGGATTCCCTAACTATAAAAACTAAGCTGACACTTTGTTTGAAAAAAGGAAAAATAAATTACCTCCTAAAATGAGTAGGGCATTATGCAGAACAATTGATAGTATTCTTGTTGTGCATCATTAATGGAGGCGTGCTAGTGATGGGTACTTTGCTTCTCTCTGCAGTCCGCAGCTGAGGTAGATGTCATGGACAATTTATGATCTTGCTTTAATTCTCTGACTGCCTTTCAATCGTTCCCTGACTCCAAAGAGGCAGATGAAAAATAATAATAGTACGTCACACACATCACTTATAAAATGTGAATATACTATCTGCCCTAAGTAGGTAGTGGAAAAAATGATGCCCTTCAGTACAGAGAAAGGAACGGGATATGGATTTTATATGGCACATTCAACACAGAGCATCCCATCTGCCAAGCTCTAAATCAAGCAACTAGTCCCAATTTGCTCCCTGGACTCACCCTCTACCACAAATTATTTTCAACATATACCTTCGCTTGGCAATTAGGAAAGTTACTCTACTGCAGGGTAAGCTAGAGGGATTAGGCTAGGGTGAAGTTTTGGTATAGAATAGTGGGGTGTCACTGATCATCATGTGCTAAGCTTTGGCTTATTCAGTCACAGTAGTTGACGAATGATTAAAGGGAAAAATTTGAAAAGGGGTTAATCCGTTATAGAAAACATTAATTACTTTGCCAGAAAAATGTAGCATATGCCTATAATTAACCCTGGGCAAAGCACTACACTGCGCTCACGTAGTTTGCAAAGTTTGTGCTACTTCGCACTACGCGAATTGCACGTAGCACAGTGCAAACACGCGTAGCATAGCGTAGCGTAGTGCAGCGGTCATTTTTTGCTTGCTCGCGGGCCTCAACGTCAAGTTGGTGACCACGAGCAAGCAAAATGACATCCCGGCGAGACTTTTTCCTCATTCGCGATCAACAACATCAAGTTGCCGATTGCGAGCGTGGAAAATAAACCTTCCGGCGAGATTGTCAGCGCCGGGAGGTCAGGTTTCTCATTGCGATGAGAAACTACCAGTCTGCGTTGAGAAAGCTGCCGCTCGAGTAAAAATCTACTCGAGCGGCAGAAAACTACAGCTCGCACTGTGCAAGATGCCGTTTTCAATGATTGCACAGTGCCGGATGCTTGTCCGCACTGTGCAATCATTGAAAACGGCATCTTGCACAGTGCGAACAGGGTACTACGCAGTTCGCGAAGTGCTACGCGTAGCTCGCGTAGTGCAAAGTGCACTTTGTGTAGCTACACGTAGCGCTACTTCACGAACTACGCCCAGGGTTACCTGTAATGGATTTTTCAATTTTTTTGGTAGGCTGGAACAGAACTTAGGAAACAATAATGGATTGAAGTACTAGTAAAAGGTGACTGAGTGGATACTGGAAAACAAACTCATTTTCAGTTTGTAATGCACTGAAAACTTCATAATGCTGCATTAATGGAAGCAAATGCACATTGCACAGCCAACACTGCAGTGCCAAATGAAACCATGCTGCAGTTAGGCCAAGTGGCAAAATGCCATGAGCAGAGAAGTGATGAATAATGATGGGTGGGATATCTGCCTTGCTTAACAAATACAGTATACTTAATTTGTCAAAAGCAAGTAATGTGACTTACCACCAACCGTCCTGGCTGCCGCTGAGACTCCCTCTCTAATGCCTACTGGGCTGCCTTTGTTGCACTGGCATTGCTGATGCTGCCAATCCCCGCACTGGTGGTCTGTGGGGCTAGAAAAGAAAATTACACATTTTAGATGCCAGATTCCCCTCCTAAGTAATAATTGTTATTTTTGAAAAAAGTACAACTTCAATACCTCAATAAAGTTTGGTTAGCAGTATCTTCTATTGTTGAGACAATGTTAGAAAAGCCAGGTAGTCAAGCCAACTAAAAACGTTTCGTATTGGAGGCTATGATGACTCTGAGTCATTGAAGCGGAATGTAGGGGTGGAATGGTCAATGGAGGACATATGGTCTTGGTTGGCACAATGCAGTGGGATCTCATACTCTCCTGCCATGCTGCACTGTCATGGAAACTGCTGGTATACTGTACACATGAATTGATAACACAGCATTGGGGGGGTCTATGACCATGGCCACTCTCTCGTTTTGAATGAGCAAGAGCGCCTTCTCAAAAAACATTCATGGTGAATAATAGCATACTTGGGTCTGCAATCTTCACAGTATCAAAAATCTGTTCTTGCAGTCTTACAGTACCACCAGATATATAAGAGGGGAGGGAAAACTTACTAACAAAGCAGAAGAAAGCTATGGAGTACAGATAGGAGGAAGTCAGCTGCAGAAACATGAAATATAGGGGGAAAAAGAAAATGCAGGGATAACAAGAATTTAACAAACATTAGATAGAGGAGTTGAAAGAAGGAGGCTATAAAACAATAAACAAGGCAAAATATTCTAATAGTGGGGGGAAGTAAAAGTGAGGGAAATAAAAATAGCAGGCCTTACTGGGGCGAACAGTGCTAATTGGTTCCTTCCATCGCTGCACTGGTGATGGCAGCCCCTTCACTCGCCTATGATGCCCTCTTGCCCTTGGGAGCTGATGTAAGAAATTAAGAAGATAAAAATTAAAGATTAGTGGTACAGGTAATCTCCCCCAAAATATTTTGGCAGGCATAGGCGGTAGCATTGTACTTTTGTAAATCAGATTGCCTATGGTACTGGTCCTGAGTTGACTTATTCCTAATTTCCTGAACCTGAGCCCTGTTCCTAATCTCTTGAATCTAAACTACATTTTTAATTACTAATGCTGTGCAACAAATGATCTTTGCTTCTCAACCTCCTTTGATGGGCTAACTTGATCTCCCTTTTCAATGCATCCCACACATCCACCCCTTATTTACCTTTTTTTTATCAGTGCATGTTTTTCTGTTTGTGTATTTTATGTTTTTGTCTTTTTTTTACTTTTTCTGTGACATTTTATACTTTTGTGTTTCCCTTTCTTCCTTGTGTTCTACTTCCTTTAGTTCTTCCTTTCTACTTTACTGTTTCTTTTCCTTACTTCATTTTCTCTACCTCAGTGCCATGACTTAACAACAGGCAGCAAGTGGCGGTGCCAGTGCAACTGCAACAAGCCTCACACCTTGCGGACACTGGAGCTGCCAAGGAGTGTAGTCCCCCCCTTTTTCAGAGGTGGAGGTGGCCTCGCTTGTTTTGTTTGTGCAACACCACCTCCACTCCGTGTGGCAGCTTGGCTGCGAGAGGGTGCAGCTTGTGGGAGCATTGGCTGCTGTCAGAGAGAGTGTGGCAGTTCGTGCACGGTACAACTGGGGTGCAGTGCATGACACAGCAGCTGACGCATTGCTGGTCGGACCTGCTGGACCGCAAGCAGGATCTGCTAGACCTCCTGGTTTTGGTGGATGCAGGGCTCGGTGAGTAATTATTTATTTTTTGTTTTCTAAAAATGCTAATATTATTTTTTTCAAATAGCATGCTGCTCACACTCGGATGTAAGTTAAGTTTATGTTACAAATAATATCTGCTCCAGTTTGAGCTAGCCAGGTGCTCAGCTCTACCTACTTATACTCATCTGCGCTCCCTTGGGCTGGTTATTTAAGAATTCATGCAGACTTCTCTGTCCTCTGGACTGATTTAGAGTTTGGTGGAGGGTGTATGTACAGTTGCTATGGTGGAGTACTTTGCTCCTGACATTGCAAGAGTACTCTGCCCATCAAATTTAGAGATGTCCACTGGCCCAGTGGACATCTCTTGCATTTCCAAGAACCGCAGTCACAACGGTTCCTGTAAATGCATTGAAAGTAACGGAAAGCTCTGTCAATACGGCATACTTAAAAAAAAAAAATATTTTCAAAAACAAAATCCCAAAGCTGGAATTTTTGGGGCGAAACTAAAATGAAAAATGACCCCTCACCATGGGAATGTTCTACCATGTTGTGGGGGTCATTTAGCTGTTTTCACTGTGCCTTAGTGCCAGGTTTTACCTGGCAGTGATAGACAGTAAAAATTGGCCATGTGTTTATCCTCTCTAAATAGGGTAGGTGAACACTGGCCAAGGGTGTAGTGTCCACCATTTACATACTGAAGTTACGCCTGACTCCAAATGAGGTGGGCAGAGCTTCGATTTGGTGAAGAGAGTACTCTATTGTAATTGCGATGGAGTACCCTCTCTGCCAAAGTCTAAATCAGCCCTACACCTTCACAGTCAATTAAAAAAAATTGTATTGAGTTTCAGAACCATATTCACAATACCGTGAATGTCAATATATATTTTCTATATGTAAAGAAACTGAAAAGACAAAATATAAGGTCCATACCCTTATCCTTACAAAGTATAGGAAGATGTTTACATTCTTATTAAACTTGGAATGACCGCATTCATACAGTGCTTATTAGATAAAACATTATCAGTTGTAGAACTTGCAAGGAGGAAGTGGGAAGGAGAGGGGAATGGGAGATGAAGGAGAGCGAAGGAGACAGGTGTCAGAAGAGTGTTGGACTAAAGGCCTGCAGATTACACAGTTACAAGACAGAATCCTGATGTTGATCGTAGTAGTCCATCTGAAGAGTTCTTACCCTGTTCCCGCTCCCTTTTGTTCACCTTTCTGCTGGACCCCAAAGGATAATGTTCTAGGAACTGTGTTCTATTGAGTTCCAATCACCTACAGGAGGGAAGATGTTTGCTAAAGGCTTATGAATTGTTTTCAATATAAAGCGACTTCCCCACAAGTAATTTCTGAAGTGCTTCATAACCCATTCTAAGAAATTGAGTCATTGTTTGAGAGGAAGATAGGCCTTATAGTAGTTAAAATGAATTCAGGAATTTTCACTACAAGGACACAGTAGGACAAACTTAAAAATACATGTCCTACTTTTTAAATACAATGCACCCTGCTCAATAGGCTGTTTAGGGCCTACCTTAAGGGGTGACATATATGTATTAAAGAGGAAGGTTTTGGTCTGGCAAAATGTATACTTTACAGGTCGAAGAGGCAGTTTAAAACTCACTACAGGCTGTGATCGCAGGCCTGAGACATATTTTAAAGGACTACTCTACAGGGTGACACAATGAGTGCTGCAGGTCCACTAGTAGCATTTAATTTATAGGCCCTGGGTACATGTTGTGCCGTATACTAGGGACTGATAAGTAAATTAAATGTGCCAATAAAATGTAAGTTGTTTTTGCCATGTTTTAGGGCGAGTGCACACGCAATTTAGCACTGGTTAGAAGTGGTAATGTGTACAGAGTGCTAATGCCAACAAAAACAAATTCCAAAAACAGGAGGGGTAAAGGCAAAATGCTTGGGGGTGACCCTATAGAAAGGACCATGTCCAAGGCCCATACACATGCCAATAGTTCTTTTTGAGTGACAACATATCTTCTCTCTGTATCATTTAACAGCCTTAACACAAACACCACATTCCATTCTTCTTTTCCACACCTTTATGACACGAACCCTTCTATCTAATATATGTTAGCATGCATCATGACCACACTTTTTGTGCTCACATAAAATGGTTTTAAGGCAGGAGCACCAACAATATCAGCATTTGATCATGTATTGCCTGCTGTCTAACTGTCCATTTAAACTTCACATTCTTTTTCGTTAGTTTACCTAAACATTCAATTGTCTCCATTAAGTTTTTCACAAATGTAGCAGTCTACTTGCAGAGTCCAATTAACTATACCATTTGGTTGTTGTTGTCAGGTGTTCAAACCTTCAAGATAGCACACAGAAATTACTTTTTCAGAGAAATACCATTCTCAAAGTGTGACCCAAATATTCTACAAGTTCACACAATAATTTACGTTTGCTTTATTTTAGTGGTAGCCTTTTCTGTTGTGATTTCTTCTTTATTATGGGCAATATGTTCCTGTTGATTCTTAGTAAGAACAAGAATGTCATTCTGGAAACATTTTACACATTTGTCCATGTCCTTAAGAATGTAGTACAAGCTACTTGACAAACTGATGCCGAAGAGGCTAAACCAGATGTCATTCTTTTAAATTAGTAAAATCCCTGCAGCATAAGGAAAAACTCAAAGGTTTGAATTCCACAGTCAAAACAGCTAGATGATATGTGGATTGTATATCTAAAGTAGAAAATACTGTGTCCCCTTTTAGCATAGCTACAATTGCATTCATGTTGGAAGGGGGTGTTAGTCAACTGCTATGTTGGTGTTACAACTCTTAAATCTACTCATAATCTCAAGCCTTTGTCTGCCTTCTTTGCAAAATCTATAGGAGAAATTCACTTAGGTGACTTGATTTCTTATACATTGCCCCCTGTTTTAAGACTTAACATCTCTTTATTGATACCCCTCTCCAAATCTTTTAGATGGGTAGAGGATTTCTCTTTAATTTGATTTTATGAGAGAAACCTCTCAGATCTCCCACTTTGTCAGAAAACATCTTAAGAAAATTGTTTGACATTAATTCCTTACACTCAGGATCACTCACATCTAATGTGGCTTCTTGCTACAGGGATTTCAAATTATCAAGAGTTTATCTTTGGACCCTAGCACATCTATTCCTTTGCTGGCTAAATACAACTTAATCTCAGCCTCCCTATCTTTGAATTTTAAGTTACTACCACATACCCAATGATATCAATACTACTTCCATCAAATCCTGCTGCTATAATCTGTGGTAGTTTCAAATACTCCATTGTCAAAGCACCACAACATTTTCCGTAAACTATTCTTTAGTTATAATTGTTCATTTTGAACCTGAGTCCACCATCAGCTGTACTGATTTTCCAAATATTGTAACCTGGCACTATCGTGGTACTTTCACTTCATCACTATTTTTTTAGTGTTTGTATGCAGTGCTGCCAATATAACTCTTCTATTTTAATTCATTTCATGTTTGCACTCACAATTGTTTATGTGTTCAATTCATTTTTATTCACACAAGACACTATTATTTCTTTCAAGTTACCTACAAGTATATGTAAAATGCACAAGTTCACAATTGTTACAATCTCTTACAATAGCAGGGAATTGTTGTGAAGATGCTACATGAACAGAACTTCTGGATCTATAACAGTGGAAGAGGTGTGGCGCAGCAGCCAAGGCGGCTGACTCCGGAACCCGGGGACTCAGGTTCAATCACTGGCGGCAGATAAGCCCAGCACCATGTGACTCCAAAATACTGTAGCCAGGATGGCTCTTGATCTCCCCCCTCGTACCCCTTCCGCCCCATGTTTGATGTCACTTCAGTGGCTCCCCATCAAAAAACGCATTAAGTTCAAAGTGTGCTGTTTAGTCCATAAATCTTTGAACGGCAAAGGCCCAGTCTATCTAGCAAATATACTGACAGACTACCGCCCGACTAGAACACTCAGATCCTCCAGCATGCACCTTCTTGTGGTCCCTAAGGTACGAACTGTTAGAAACGGAGACAGATCCTTCTCCAAAATTGCCCCTGAAAGCTGGAATGCCCTCCCACTGCACATTAGACTTGAACCCAGCCACCTGAAATTTCGTAAACTCTTGAAAACCTGGCTATTCTAATTCTCCGTGATCTATGCCTATCATCTGAGTATCTGCCGGCGCTATGAGACCTTCGGGTGATATATGCGCCTTACAAATGCCAATACAAATACAAATACAAATACTCTGGGCAATAGCTCACTCAATCTTCCCGACCGCCCCCCACGCCTTGACACCATAGGGTAATTGTTTGCGCTTTACAAATACTGTACATTTACATTTAACATGTGAATGATTTTTCTTAACTCGATATTCACTTTCTCTATGGCTGTTTCTGGCACTAACTCTACATACTTTCTCAACATCTGCAGGATTGTTACCATGAGGTGAAGACAACATTCACTTTTCAGATTGTTCTATTGCCTTACCTGTGTTGATGGCCTCTAGAAATTTTGGGTCAACCAAAACCCAGAGTTGTTCATGTACTTTTTTACACCTGGCGTGAACAAAAATCTTATCTCTTATTATTTTGTTTAGAATGGCCCCAAAATGACATACCATCGATCCAGCCAATAATGAGGTTAGAGACTCATCAAAGGCTTCTCCTTCTCTCTGAGCTAGTGTGTAAAACCTGAATCTGTTCAATGCTAGCTTTAACAGAGGCTTAAATTGGGTTTCTATTCTCCACAGTGCCTCGTTGAATTCACTGAGAACTCATTGAGCTTTCTGTAACACAACCTGTGATAGAGTTCTGAAGAAAACCTGACCTTCTGATCATAGACAATGTGGGAAAAAGAATTTTCTTCCTGTCAATTGACATTTTGTCTGCCTCAAAAGCCTTCATATATGTTAAGAACTCTTCATTTTATTATCCCTAGAGTATTGAACGATTTTGTTCAGTTGACAACAGTTTAGGTGGTGGATGGAATTGCATTCTTACTGTAATTAACTATCACAATTCAGATTATGTAAAGGGTTCAGAAAATGCACTGTCATAGACCCAAATGTAGAAATCATCAATATAGAAGAACTTTGTTGAGTACAGTAAAAATAACCAACAGTAATACATGGTTTATGTAAGATCACATAAAGTATGAATAATATATATTCTGAGGGTACTTGTTGTCTTCTTCATTGTTTTCTTTAACTTTATTTTCAATGTGCACTCTTTGATTGTGCATCAGAGGCACTTCAGAAAAAGATTCCACGCACAGGGATGCTGTAATAGAAGCCTCAATACTTTCTGATGTGCGCAGGTAAGGCAGCTTGTATGCTGCCTATTATGAGCTGCACATTTAACACGTGATTTGTCAGTGCACGTGCCAGTGACACAACCAGACTTGTTCCTCATCAGGAGTTCTTTGGGAAGATGATTGTGAGGCACACACGACTAGTGTGAAACCCTTTGTGAGTGTGCTGAGGCAGAGTCTTTGTGATATGCAACGGTGGTAGGTGACAGCTCCTCTCCCTTATCCTGGCAGAGAAAGCCCATCCTGACAACATCTTTTATCCCTTTGTCTCACTGTCACACAAAGGCAAACTGACAGCTACATCTAATCATGTAACCCAGGACAAAGACTGCAGGCACCAAATAGTTAGAACAATAAAATACCAATTTTCTAAAATTGCCATTTTCAGAATTGTGACTTACTATCCAACTTTACCATTAAATAGAGATTAAAATGACATTTTTTAAGAGACCAGACTTGACTTTCCTCCGGCTCCCATTTGAAAC
This sequence comes from Triturus cristatus, assembly GCF_964204655.1. NCBI lineage: Eukaryota > Metazoa > Chordata > Amphibia > Caudata > Salamandridae > Triturus > Triturus cristatus. Next base: position 259,421,297 of record NC_140586.1, read on the forward strand.
TTAAATGTAATAAGGTGACCCAATGTTATCCTGTGGGAGAGGTAGGACCTGCCATAGTGAAAAGCAAATCTGTCACTACCAGGACATACACATGTTAAAAGTACATGTCCAACTTTTCAAATACACTGCACCTTACCCTATGGGCTGTTTAGGGCCTACCCTAGGGGTGAATTATATGTATAAAAAAAGGAAGGTGTAGGCCTGGCAAAAGGTTTATTTTGGCAGGTCGAAATGGAAGTTAACAACTGCACATACCAGCTGCAATGGCAGGCCTGAGATATGTTTAAAGGGCTATGTAAGTGGGTGGTGCAATTAGTACTGCTGGTCCACTAGTAGCATTTAATTTACAGCCCCTGGGTACATGTAGTACTGCTTTACTAGGGACTTATAAATAAATAAAATGTGCCAACTGGTTGTAAGCCAATTTTCCATGCATAAAGGAGAGAGCACAAGTACTTTAGCACAGCCCAGCCTAATTTGGTTTACTTTCAAGGCCTTTCACACTGCATTTCAAAGAGTCCCCTCACTTACCTCTCACTTACTGTGTTCTACCCATCTTCCCATAGTGCTTCTCAAAAGTGGCATCTCCTTGCCAGCTTTAGTAAGAGTCCCACCAAGCCTCAGTAAAGTACCCAGAGAGGCCATGACATAAACCTTTCTACCTATCACAATTCCCTCACATTTGGCAGTTCTAACAGAGGTTTGGCTGTACTTACCAATAGGGTAAACCAGCTTGGGACATACCAACTGTATCACATTGATGCAGGGCCAAGAAAATAGTACAAACCGATTTATACTCCTCTAACTACAAGGGATGCCATGTGCATTTTTTATTAAACCAGAAAAATGATGGAAGCATGCAGAAGTTTGAGGTTGTCTTTCAGCTACACTGTCTAGGCCATGGTCTTAACAATTTTAATAGCACATGTGGATTCTATGTTACATTATTTTTGAAGTATATTACGAGAGGGTAACTGTTCCTGAGGAATTATGGTTGTGTTTGTTCCCTCAAAGTGGTGTGGGGAATTTCTCCTTTTGTAAATAGTGCCCTCACACACCCTTTCGGGTGTCTTGCTTCATCATAGGGCGTTGCTCCTCGTGGGGGTGGCGCTGCAGTCCCCCACGGGCCCCGCAAGAGGGCTCTTTGGCGGAGATCTTTTGATGGAGACGCCGCAGTTGTGCATGGGTGTGTGTGGGCCTAATGGAAAACAAGTGGGTGGTGCGGTTTAAAAATTGCTGGGTAGAGTTTCAGACCTTTATTCACTGCCCTACCTGGCAAATAATTAAAACTGGTTATCCTGGAGCTACTCTTAATGAAAAAATAATAAAAGAGGGCAGATCCTGGAAAGTAACTGCTGCTCTCAGGAATGTGAGTGGGGAGCCTACTGGTGAGTGGTCAACATGTTTCGCGCTTACGAATGGGTCCTTAAGGGATCCCAGATGCGCTTCGTCAGGACCTAAGAAAATAATTAAATAGTGAGTGAAAGTGTTTGTGAGTGAAAATAGAATAACAGGTTTCAGTGAGGTGTGATACTGTAGACCTGTTCAACCTAAATATTAAGGTTAGTCCAGCGTCTTTGCGCTGAGAGGTTTACCTGTCTTTTCTGGAAACCTCTACCCAACCTGGATTGGTAGGGAAAAAAAGGGTGGGGGAGACAAACACAGGGACAGGGGAGAGAAAAAATTCAGAGACAAGTAACAACAAAGTAAGTATTGGTACATTTATCTCACGAATGTCAAACAAGCGACAACGGCTAGTAACACTGCACGCCATGCTTCTAAAGTAAACATAACATGCGTATCAGACGGTCGTGATGACTATGATCCCAAAATATTATGAATCCGTTACTGTGCAGTGAGAGTATCATTGCATCCGTGTGTTTTCACTAGGCCAGCTGTTCGTGTGAGGCAGTGAAACTTGCCCCGTAGTAACAGAAGCTCGCTATATCGTGGCCGTTTAACAGGAAAGAGCAATATCTGTACCGTGGTATGTTCGTGTGTATCAATAACACAACTAACGTTATCGGTGAAACTCAGGTGAAAAATCAAGGATCGGCGACTTAGATTAGTAATTAAGGCCTACCCTCAAGTTGTAGGGATTAGGGCCCCATCAGCGTAGTGGAGTTGGCACTAAAGAGAAACTAACAGACGGGGAGACAGAGAAGTTTTTAAGAATCGGAAATTAAATCAGACTTTAAAGTTGCGTGGCTCGGCTCACCTCTTTCATAGGGAAATACTCACTCGTGCTCCTTCGCCTAGGACGTGGTAACCTACCCCCTCTCCATCTATCGCTGGAACGGATAGTCAAGGAGCGAACAGTTACCGCTTATATCCGATCTTTCCTGCTGCACTAATCCGATTGGGGACGTGTTGGTGGGCGCAGACCGATGACGTCACTACGTTGCGTGACTCGGTAACTACGGTAACTGTTAGGACGTCGTTCAAAGACGCGGTAGCGTCTTGAAAGCGATCGCCAGTCTAGTTGTTTCATGAGTGATTGTCATGATACTTCTGGCAATAGATAAAAGTATATCTGAAAGGGATCGTTGTACAGAATACAGTTCATGTTCGCTAAGGTATGCCCTGCAGGAAGGAGGGGTGGCTCCATTTTTCGGGGATCTGTTGCCAATATGTCATGTTTAGATTACCCCCTGCATTGATTTAGAAGTTGTTCGTATGTATAATGTTGTGTCAATAAAGTTATTCGTATGTAAAGACCATTGATCGTAGCTAATGTGGATGTGGCGGTTCTCTTTTTATAGGAAAACTCGTTACACTAGAATCCCCTGAGTAGATTAAAGTTATTGAAACCGATCTGGTCTCCCGTTCATTAAAGATAAGTGTAAATATTTCACACGTAATGTTGGGTGACTGGGGGGTTTGTTTTTATGCCTGTAATCAGACAGGTACAAAGGGGCTATTGTTTTTGCTACTAATCACATCGAAGCTAATCTGATAGTATGGATGAGGCAGAGCGAAATAACAATAATCTGATCACGTAGTAAGGGTGGATATGTGGCTATTATGTCAGCTCTACCCATGGAATTTCGTCGTTCAGACCTATTGTATCGCTTTTCAGTCTATGGACCCATCTTTGTTCTTGTCTGAACAGGGACTGTTTAGTCCAATGTGGATTGGAATCGATGACGGTCCATCTCAAACTGTTAGCGGCATGCCCTTCCTCTGCAAAGTGTGTCAAAAGTTTGGTATTGGTCTTGCCTCTCCTGATGGTGCTCTTATGTTCCCCTATGCGGACCTTAACTGCTCTAGTAGTCATTCCAACATATCTCTTGTTGCATGGGCATACAATGGTGTAGACACAATTGGTGGTGTTACAGTTGGTGTGTCTTAGTTGGCGCCACGGTGTGTTGAGGCCCAGGTCGATTTCTTTGGAAACCGTGGTCTCTGCACAGCTTGAGCAGGAGCCGCAAGGGTAGTGGCCTACTACAGGTGGTAGAGACCAAAGTGTCGTTTGTTGTGTGGTTTGGGGTTTGGGCCTGGTATGTACTAGGTGGTCTTTCAGATTCATAGTGCGTTTAAAAGCAAACAAGGGTGGTGGTCCTGGTTCAAATGAACCGGAATTTAGTATGGACCAATGTTTTCTGATTGCTTTTTGCACATTATTCGAGTTCGGGGTGAACGTAGTGACACAGGTCATTGTGTCTAGTACTGGTTTGTCTTTTGTCTCGAGCAGTGCAGCCCTAGAGCTGTTCTTTGCCCTCTTGTGTGCCTGACGAATTATGCCCTTCGGATAATGCCGTTTCTCCAGATTGTCTCTGAGGAGATCTGACTGTGTTTCAAATTCTTTTATGGTGTCACAGTTTCTTCGGAGGCGTAGGAATTGGCCAACCGGTAGGTTGTTCCTAAGTGCCCTGGGGTGGTGACTATCATAGATAAGGAGATTATTCCTATCCGTGGGTTTTTTGTAGTTGGTGGTATGTAGACACCCATTGTCCAAGGAAATGAGAAGGTCCAGAAATGGGATGGATTGACGTGACCTGGTGCTGGTAAATTTTAAGTATGGATTCAGGGTGTTAACCCAGTTGCAGAATTCCGTACATCGGTCTTCAGTACCTTGCCAGAATACGATTACATCGTCTATATAGCGACGCCATAGCAGAATGTGCTCTTTAAATGGGTTGTTGTCTCCCAAAATGTGTCCCTCTTCAAAATGAGCCATGTAAAGGCAGGCCAGACTCGGCGCGAATGTGCTTCCCATGCTCGTGCCTTGTATCTGATGGTAGAGGTGGTTTTTAAAGGCAAAGAAGTTTTCTTTGAGAGCCAGGGAAGCACAGTCGCAAATGAAGGAGATCGGTGTCATGTAGGGCCATGGTGTGATTTTCCGGAGAGTGTCTTCTAGGACTTCCAATGTGGCATCCTGCGGGATATTCGTATACAGGGCTTCAACGTCCATGGTCACCAGAAAGTCTATACGGTTGGCATCGGGGAATTGATCAATGAGATTTAGGACTTCTGTGGTGTCTCTCAGGTAAGTAGGCGTCTGGCTCACCAAAGGGCGTAGGTAAAAATCACAAAATTTGCTCAGTGGTTCTAACACAGAGTTAATGCCAGAGACAATCGGTCTGCCGGGAGGGGGGGTGACCCCTTTGTGGATCTTGGGGAGAGTGTAAAAGTATGGGGTCCGTGGTTCGTCTGTCGTTAGGAAGTTGGCTTCTTGTTGTGAGATCCAGCCTTCGATGGACGCCTCATTGACCATGCTCTTGATCCTCGTCGATAGACGTTGGGTGGGGTCTTCTGTAATCACTTCATAGTAGGTAGTGTTGTTCAATTGTCGAGTGCATTCTCTGTCATAAGAGTCTTGATCCTGGATGACGATGGCACCTCCCTTGTCTGCTGGTTTCAGTATTATCTCCCGATCATCTGTAATGGTACGCAGGATGTGTCTCTCCTCCTTTGACAGATTGTCGTATGGTTGCCTCCTGTTAAGAGTCCCTATGTCTTTCAAGACCGCTTGTTCGTAAGTAAGGACCTCGTGGGGTGTCATAGCCACGGTAGGAGTGAATTTTGACGGTTTTTTCAGACCCGTCTCCGTAGGAGGATTATCAGGTTTCCCTTGGAAGAAAGCTTTAAGTCTAACTTTGCGGAAGAACTGGTGAAGTTCTTGATGTAACTTGAAAGAGTCCTCTTTCGGTGTGGGAACAAATCCTAAACCCTTTTCAAGTAGCATGGTCTCTTCTTCTGTAAGTTGTCTGGAAGAAAGGTTCACCACTAGGGTCTCTGGCCTCTCGCTTGGCTCCGTAGTGTCATTGGTTCCTGATCTTGCCACTGTACCTTCTTGTAGTTTCCTCTTCTTCTGCCTCTTCCTTTGCCCCTCCCTCTGTTGTGAAAAGGTGGGTTCTGGAATTGCTGGAATTGTGTAGGCAGAAGATGATGTGTTGGAGGTACGTGCCACATGGGTGGAGGGCCCATCCATTGTCCCGGATAGTTCGGTTGTTGAAACGATGGGTGTGTAAAATGAGGTGGTGGTGGAGGGTTCTGAAATAAGGGAGGGCGTCCTTGTTGATGAGCCCCTCTGGCGTACTGTGTGTACCGCTGTCCCTCATAACTAGAATCACTGCCAAATGACCCTGTCCTACTAGACCGGGTGCTGCTTCCTTCATCCGAGGACGTGTCATGGTTCTGGAAAACATAATCTTCCTTCGTGTAAGGGTATACCTTTTCTTTATTGAACCGTTTTAGATCTTTTTGAAGTTTTGTGATTTTTTGTTGTGTCAGGAAGTCTTTATGTTCGTTCATTTCCTCGTTGATTTCCGCGAGTCTTGACTTGTACGAAGAAATAGAAATGCCTGTTTTTAAACCATTTTCTGCTATAGTGATCTGGATGAGGAGCTCATCTGAGAGACGTTTAGCCGTGTTGATTATTAGCACGAGCCAATCTCGTGTACATTTCCATGCTATTTGTGACCATTCCGTCCGGAATGTCAGGTCTTCTAAAAAAATTCTAGGGGGTAAGGTGACTAGGAGGCCGTTAGGTGCAACATTAGCTCTCAGATATTCCGTCATCATTAATCCATGTAGGGCTGTCTTGATCTGTAGTTTCCTAAGTGCCTGTAGAGATTTCCAGTCGTCTGCTTTACTGCCTGTAGCAGCGCTGCCATCCTCTCCTAATAGTGAGGGTGCCCGAAGTATCTCAGCTATCGTGTCATCATCAAAGCTGAGGCCAACGGTATCCATGGTGAGTGTAAGTGCTCAGGACAGAACAATGGGCTGTCTAGAGTTTAGGGAAATAGGAAATGGAGATAGATAGGTCCCGCGGCTGGCTGCCGTACGTTAATTATATCACAAAAGAGGGGGGGACCGGGAGCGTAGTTAGAAAATAGGTCCAGTACCCGTGCTCCCTCAGAATAACTAGTATATTACGAGAGGGTAACTGTTCCTGAGGAATTATGGTTGTGTTTGTTCCCTCAAAGTGGTGTGGGGAATTTCTCCTTTTGTAAATAGTGCCCTCACACACCCTTTCGGGTGTCTTGCTTCATCATAGGGCGTTGCTCCTCGTGGGGGTGGCGCTGCAGTCCCCCACGGGCCCCGCAAGAGGGCTCTTTGGCGGAGATCTTTTGATGGAGACGCCGCAGTTGTGCATGGGTGTGTGTGGGCCTAATGGAAAACAAGTGGGTGGTGCGGTTTAAAAATTGCTGGGTAGAGTTTCAGACCTTTATTCACTGCCCTACCTGGCAAATAATTAAAACTGGTTATCCTGGAGCTACTCTTAATGAAAAAATAATAAAAGAGGGCAGATCCTGGAAAGTAACTGCTGCTCTCAGGAATGTGAGTGGGGAGCCTACTGGTGAGTGGTCAACATGTTTCGCGCTTACGAATGGGTCCTTAAGGGATCCCAGATGCGCTTCGTCAGGACCTAAGAAAATAATTAAATAGTGAGTGAAAGTGTTTGTGAGTGAAAATAGAATAACAGGTTTCAGTGAGGTGTGATACTGTAGACCTGTTCAACCTAAATATTAAGGTTAGTCCAGCGTCTTTGCGCTGAGAGGTTTACCTGTCTTTTCTGGAAACCTCTACCCAACCTGGATTGGTAGGGAAAAAAAGGGTGGGGGAGACAAACACAGGGACAGGGGAGAGAAAAAATTCAGAGACAAGTAACAACAAAGTAAGTATTGGTACATTTATCTCACGAATGTCAAACAAGCGACAACGGCTAGTAACACTGCACGCCATGCTTCTAAAGTAAACATAACATGCGTATCAGACGGTCGTGATGACTATGATCCCAAAATATTATGAATCCGTTACTGTGCAGTGAGAGTATCATTGCATCCGTGTGTTTTCACTAGGCCAGCTGTTCGTGTGAGGCAGTGAAACTTGCCCCGTAGTAACAGAAGCTCGCTATATCGTGGCCGTTTAACAGGAAAGAGCAATATCTGTACCGTGGTATGTTCGTGTGTATCAATAACACAACTAACGTTATCGGTGAAACTCAGGTGAAAAATCAAGGATCGGCGACTTAGATTAGTAATTAAGGCCTACCCTCAAGTTGTAGGGATTAGGGCCCCATCAGCGTAGTGGAGTTGGCACTAAAGAGAAACTAACAGACGGGGAGACAGAGAAGTTTTTAAGAATCGGAAATTAAATCAGACTTTAAAGTTGCGTGGCTCGGCTCACCTCTTTCATAGGGAAATACTCACTCGTGCTCCTTCGCCTAGGACGTGGTAACCTACCCCCTCTCCATCTATCGCTGGAACGGATAGTCAAGGAGCGAACAGTTACCGCTTATATCCGATCTTTCCTGCTGCACTAATCCGATTGGGGACGTGTTGGTGGGCGCAGACCGATGACGTCACTACGTTGCGTGACTCGGTAACTACGGTAACTGTTAGGACGTCGTTCAAAGACGCGGTAGCGTCTTGAAAGCGATCGCCAGTCTAGTTGTTTCATGAGTGATTGTCATGATACTTCTGGCAATAGATAAAAGTATATCTGAAAGGGATCGTTGTACAGAATACAGTTCATGTTCGCTAAGGTATGCCCTGCAGGAAGGAGGGGTGGCTCCATTTTTCGGGGATCTGTTGCCAATATGTCATGTTTAGATTACCCCCTGCATTGATTTAGAAGTTGTTCGTATGTATAATGTTGTGTCAATAAAGTTATTCGTATGTAAAGACCATTGATCGTAGCTAATGTGGATGTGGCGGTTCTCTTTTTATAGGAAAACTCGTTACACTAGAATCCCCTGAGTAGATTAAAGTTATTGAAACCGATCTGGTCTCCCGTTCATTAAAGATAAGTGTAAATATTTCACACGTAATGTTGGGTGACTGGGGGGTTTGTTTTTATGCCTGTAATCAGACAGGTACAAAGGGGCTATTGTTTTTGCTACTAATCACATCGAAGCTAATCTGATAGTATGGATGAGGCAGAGCGAAATAACAATAATCTGATCACGTAGTAAGGGTGGATATGTGGCTATTATGTCAGCTCTACCCATGGAATTTCGTCGTTCAGACCTATTGTATCGCTTTTCAGTCTATGGACCCATCTTTGTTCTTGTCTGAACAGGGACTGTTTAGTCCAATGTGGATTGGAATCGATGACGGTCCATCTCAAACTGTTAGCGGCATGCCCTTCCTCTGCAAAGTGTGTCAAAAGTTTGGTATTGGTCTTGCCTCTCCTGATGGTGCTCTTATGTTCCCCTATGCGGACCTTAACTGCTCTAGTAGTCATTCCAACATATCTCTTGTTGCATGGGCATACAATGGTGTAGACACAATTGGTGGTGTTACAGTTGGTGTGTCTTAGTTGGCGCCACGGTGTGTTGAGGCCCAGGTCGATTTCTTTGGAAACCGTGGTCTCTGCACAGCTTGAGCAGGAGCCGCAAGGGTAGTGGCCTACTACAGGTGGTAGAGACCAAAGTGTCGTTTGTTGTGTGGTTTGGGGTTTGGGCCTGGTATGTACTAGGTGGTCTTTCAGATTCATAGTGCGTTTAAAAGCAAACAAGGGTGGTGGTCCTGGTTCAAATGAACCGGAATTTAGTATGGACCAATGTTTTCTGATTGCTTTTTGCACATTATTCGAGTTCGGGGTGAACGTAGTGACACAGGTCATTGTGTCTAGTACTGGTTTGTCTTTTGTCTCGAGCAGTGCAGCCCTAGAGCTGTTCTTTGCCCTCTTGTGTGCCTGACGAATTATGCCCTTCGGATAATGCCGTTTCTCCAGATTGTCTCTGAGGAGATCTGACTGTGTTTCAAATTCTTTTATGGTGTCACAGTTTCTTCGGAGGCGTAGGAATTGGCCAACCGGTAGGTTGTTCCTAAGTGCCCTGGGGTGGTGACTATCATAGATAAGGAGATTATTCCTATCCGTGGGTTTTTTGTAGTTGGTGGTATGTAGACACCCATTGTCCAAGGAAATGAGAAGGTCCAGAAATGGGATGGATTGACGTGACCTGGTGCTGGTAAATTTTAAGTATGGATTCAGGGTGTTAACCCAGTTGCAGAATTCCGTACATCGGTCTTCAGTACCTTGCCAGAATACGATTACATCGTCTATATAGCGACGCCATAGCAGAATGTGCTCTTTAAATGGGTTGTTGTCTCCCAAAATGTGTCCCTCTTCAAAATGAGCCATGTAAAGGCAGGCCAGACTCGGCGCGAATGTGCTTCCCATGCTCGTGCCTTGTATCTGATGGTAGAGGTGGTTTTTAAAGGCAAAGAAGTTTTCTTTGAGAGCCAGGGAAGCACAGTCGCAAATGAAGGAGATCGGTGTCATGTAGGGCCATGGTGTGATTTTCCGGAGAGTGTCTTCTAGGACTTCCAATGTGGCATCCTGCGGGATATTCGTATACAGGGCTTCAACGTCCATGGTCACCAGAAAGTCTATACGGTTGGCATCGGGGAATTGATCAATGAGATTTAGGACTTCTGTGGTGTCTCTCAGGTAAGTAGGCGTCTGGCTCACCAAAGGGCGTAGGTAAAAATCACAAAATTTGCTCAGTGGTTCTAACACAGAGTTAATGCCAGAGACAATCGGTCTGCCGGGAGGGGGGGTGACCCCTTTGTGGATCTTGGGGAGAGTGTAAAAGTATGGGGTCCGTGGTTCGTCTGTCGTTAGGAAGTTGGCTTCTTGTTGTGAGATCCAGCCTTCGATGGACGCCTCATTGACCATGCTCTTGATCCTCGTCGATAGACATTGGGTGGGGTCTTCTGTAATCACTTCATAGTAGGTAGTGTTGTTCAATTGTCGAGTGCATTCTCTGTCATAAGAGTCTTGATCCTTATTTTTGAAACCACAGAACACGTTATTGTAATATTGTACATGAGGTACTGTGGTAATCTACTGTTCTATTAGATTGTCAGCAAATAATTTGGGGATATGGGAAGGCTTATGTACATTTTAAACAAGCATTGGCATAGCCAATAGGTCTCGCTTTTGGGACCTTATAAGTATTTAGTTTTGCTGCACAATATCCTTGGTGTAACAACATCAACTGTTGCATGGCTAAAACACTTATACTGTCCCAATGGCGAGACCTATTGGCTATGCCAATGCTTGTTTAAAACGCCGCTGATAATGCACTAAACTTGCCCGATCTTTGGGGGTGGAGACCTGTAGGAAACTAGGAATCGTTTTGGTTTGAGGTTTCGGATCAGTTCTAGTTCTTACAAAACTGTGCTTCATTCAAAACTGAAGTTTTGGAGAGCTGGGTGTTTTTAATACTTGTTTGCGGGTTGCTACGGTCACGTGGGCTCTTAGTATTACCAATTTTACCAGGGGATATTACAGAAAAGTGTCACTCGGTTCTATTGTACTCACTTTGCGTGAGAGACAAAGGTGAACACCGAGTCTGCCCTGGCAGAAGTTGGTCATATAACCTGAAGATTCATCAGAGATCTCTGCAATAAGTGCACTTGCCCACCAAGCTAAGTGGGCTCGGACTCTACGGGACTCGACTCTGTACCGTGTGCACTTATTTCTACAGTCACTGTCTCGTACCCCAGAGCTGTCGGAGGTTCTAACCCGTGTCCCACGGTTTGCAAACTGATACATGCAGCCGAGACACCACCAGCCTGCTTCACTCCCTTAACAAATGTTTGGGACTCACACCACAAGGAGTGTTTTGGTTGTTCTGCCACTGTGGCAGAGTATGGATCCGATGCGAGTACCGAGGAGGCACAGCACCCGCCGAATTGACCTGACAACAAAGCTCAGCACAGGTGCTTGGATTTTACCTGGCTCAAGCCGCCTCCCATGGCTCCCAGAGGTACCTGGTAAGCAGGTGCGCCGGCTACAAACAGCCCAAGAAGGCATGGTGCTGTTAGGCCATGCCCCCTTGCACCCTGCTGACAGCAGAGGTCATGTGAGGTGGGGACGGGCAAAGAGCAGGAGGGGTCCATGTGAGGGATCTCGATCTGGGAGCGCCGAGAGAATGGTGGGTTGAGTGCCTGCTGCAAAATTCCTGTGGTGAGACGTAGGGATTAGGAAGCACGCAGCAATTCGCCTTTTATCCTCGGCACATCAATCAAACGTGTACCAATATCTTAACTTCTAACCCAGACAATGTAGCCTTTAGTGCTTGCTGTCCTCATGGTCACTTACCATTAACGGGGCGGAAGCAAACCACATAGGCGATAGCACGAGGCGTGCACTGTGATCGTCCCGCCGTCCACACAGGGAAACATAATGCGTGTGAGAACAGGAGTAGAGTTAGCAATAGACGTCTATCTGTTTTAAGTGCCCAGTGCAAACATTTAAAATGCGATAAGTACTTTCAGAAGTGTGCTAAGGTTTAACTACGAATAGGCCAATAAGGTTTAACTTCAAATAGGTCAATAAATATTTGTTCTTTCACACCTTCAAATCGGACGAACTTCACTTTTTCGGTGTTGCCTCTACAAACTAGTGGTGCTCGTGCACCACAGAGGAGCGGGGGCGAGGGAGCGCAGCAGCGCATAATAGACACCGATGGGAATGGGTGGAGCAAAGGCGGGATATGCGCCCGCCTTTGCCCAATTGCACCCCTTATTTTTTGTTTTAAAAACACGCTAAAGCCAATTGCAGCCGGCAAAAGCAAAACCACACGCACGAGCGAGTGGTTAGCTTTCAGAACCCCCTACATGAGGTCTTGCGCTGCGCGAGCAGGCCTACGCACTGCAAAGCTAGGCGCAAGACCTAAAAACATAACAGTTCTAACTCCAGGGTAATGTTTGCTCTAAGACATTGCATGGCTTTAGTTTTAAAATCATAACATAATAAAGTGAAAAGGTTACACGCAATACGTACATTTCCATGGAATAAAATTGTCTATTCAAAAAGCTTGCATTCTTTACTTGAAAATTAAAATATAAGTCAAGTGGCAGCCATCACTTTTTATGGTAAGATTGAGTTAAGAGAGCAAGTGCCTGTAATCTAACAATGATTTCAACTTCAAAGCAAATTGGAGGCGAATTAATTGATTTTCCTATACATACCATTTGTGCTGTTTTTTAAAATGTAACTTTGATGTTATTTATTTTATGACACGTCGATTTTTATTTTCAAAAATAAACTTCTATCATGTTGATGTCGACGCCAAAATAGAAAAAGGTTTTGCCATTTCATCATAACAAACCTTGGCGCTTAAGGGGTTAAGTGAAACTCTTCAGTATAGAACAAGGGTTGTACTAGATGGGTTACTTAAGTTGTTGATTTGTCATTCTTGATTTAGGCTGCATATTATTCAGAAGGGCCACTGACCTCGGATGAATTTCTGACCTATTCTGGATAATTGGTGAACTTATAACCTTCCCCTACACCCCAGTCCAGGGCTGCCTCGGCTCTCTTTTCAGCAAGATGCAAGTGAATATTCGTGGCTTCCAATCTAAAGCTGACTTCATCAGACAACAAATGGCCTCTTCTCCCGTCGTTTCCTTGAAGATTAATATGAATGTTTGTGAGATTCAAGCCCTCCCACCTCCTTTGTCATTCTGCGGGGATCCACTGCTGACGTACAAGTCTTATTAACTGCTTGTAAAGCCATCTCCCCAGAGGGCCGTCCTCCATTTGTCCAACTAATCAAATACAACAGTAGCTTCATCTCCCTGCTCAAGTCAAATGTGGATTAGCACACTTCGGCCCTACAGGCCTTTGATGCATCAGTGAACATATAAAACAGGCGGCAACATTAGAAATAAAGAACAAGCCTAGCAGCCATTTGCGCCCTTTGTCAATTTCAGCAAATTGAGGGAGACGGAGATCAAAAAAGAGCCTAGGTTTGTCTGACTTTGTGCGAAAGGTCGGAGTCAGGGTCTGGGGTGTGGAGGGAGCAGGAAATAGGGTAAGTAGAAACTACTTTTAAACTGGGAGAGGTGTGGCGCAGCGGCCAGGGCGGCTGACTCCAGAGTACAGGGCTCACGGCTCGATCTCTGGCAGTAGCTCAGCCCAGCACCATGTGACTCTAGGCACTAGTTTGCTTAATCTCCTCGACGGCCCCCAATGCCTTGAGACCCTTAGGGGTGATTAGTTTGCGCTTTAGAAATACCGGGTTATTATAACTTGTAAAATATCAGATAAGGACCTTGAAGAAATTGGAGGGGAGGAAGGAGTTGGATAAATGTATTGTTTTGTTGAGCTTGGTAAGGGAATTTGAGGGACCCTGGCTCACTATCTCTCATGCAAAATATTGCAAGACCTTTATGTTACATCTTCTGCATTACATCGACCTACCACTACATTGCAGGGCAAATGTATAGTTACTATTCCTAACTATGCCTATAGTGACCTCCCAAGGCAAGTATTGGCAGAGTTACGAACTGTATGTATAGACTTTCCTTGTGAATAGGCCCGGATGGGCAATTCTGGAGTCATTCTTATGCATAAGATGAATTGAATCCTGCACCTTTGACGTGATGGATTAAAATTGGAGAAAACTTTGTTGAATAAAATGGATTACAAATGGAAATACTATGGTTGATGGTTTATTAATTGGAAGACCAGTGTGTATAAAGCTGTGCAACTCGCAGTGACCCGCAAACCGCGAGCCACCATTTACTGAGGAATTTAACTTTCAGCATTTCTGATGTTTCCAGAGAGTGGGTTAAGTACCGGCTGAAGCGAGGGAATGACTGCCTTAAAATTTTGATTGGAAGAACAGCTTACTATTTACTACTGAAGCACTTTTGGGGAGATAGGGGAATGGAAGAGTCAGAGTTGGAATCTGGTTGTGGGGAAAACATATTTAAAGCCGTGTTCAGAACATCAATGATTAGTGACCGGGATGTTTGGGCTTTTTGGTGAGCAGGAGACATTAGAGACTTCTGAGTCTTTAATATTGATTCAGACTTTCCAAAGCAAGATGGAATTTGGGATTTGGATCTCTAATGTTCTACTTAGCTTCTCTTCCAATTTTGCTATTTTCCTCTTTCGGCTGCATCGTGTTTCGAGATATTCAAGTTCAACTTCCTTGATATTGAGTCAATTAGGAACAGCACACACAAAACTCTTTTTGGTGTTTAGGACACCTGTTTGAAGTTCTGGCATTAGATTGTGTTTGCAATTTCTTCCTTGCTGCTTCTGTTGTCTCAGCTCCACTCTCAGTCTCTTATCAGGATCCTGGACATGTTTCTTCAGTGGTGTGAATGGGTGTACCTGATGATACTGAATATATAATGCAAAAATTAAGGACCCCTGTGACTAATGAACGTTCCTAGGACAGAGAAAATGCAAATAGCAGAACTAAATCACTAGGCAACATGTATGTCCAGTACATATGATAGCAGACCTTCAAATACATTTTGATGAAAGAGAACAACTCAATGTTCCAGCAAATTTAGGACAATATATTCTTTTATTTTAATTACAAATTTGTTTAAAAAGTGGCAAAAACTACAACAGACCATACAAATAGTAAATAACAAGTCAGTGTGTCAAGAGATTTTGACGAATCAGCACCACATTTCTGTAAATGTTCAATGTCATGTCTGTTTATCACTATTAGAGTGCAAAAAGAACAATTGATGGACAGAATACAGAACAATGCCATACATTCACCCCAGTACAGAGATCTGGGCCTAAATCCATCATTTTTTTGCTCACCATGCCATTCCAGTTTGGACCCAGCCATATGCAGATCAGTCTTGACCCTGCGCCCAATGGAAACAGTCCTGCCCAAACTGCTAGGCCAGTTCCTCCCTGGACTGGAAACAAGCACCCTAGGACTGGTGTCGGGCATTCAGCCCTCATCAGCCAGGATAGCTTGATTCCAGTGGCATGGAGAGCACGGGACCCATGTCTGGGCATACCCGTCCAACTCGGGGTGATAAATGCAAAAAGAACAATTGATGGGCAGAATACAAATCAATGTCATACATTCACCCCTGTACAGAGATCTGGGCCTAAATCCATCTTTTTTTGCTCACTATGCCATTCCAGTTTGGACCCAGCCATATGCAAATCAGTCTTAACCCTGCGCCCAATGGGAACAGTCCAGCCCGAACTGCCAGGTCAGGTCCTCCCTGGACTGGAAACAAACATCCTGGGACCGGTTTCGGGTTTCAGCCCTCATCAACCAGGAAAGCTTGACTCCACTGGCACGGAGAGCACGCGACCCACATCTGGGCATACTCCTCCCACTCGGGGTGACAAATGCAAAAAGAACAATTGATGGACAGAATGCAGAACAATGTCATACATTCACCCCAGTACAGAGACTTGGGCCTAAATTCATAGTTTTTTTTGCTCACCATGCCATTCCAGTGTGGACTCAGCCATATGCAAATCAGTCTTGACCCTGCCCACAATGGGAGAAGTCCAGCCTGAACTGCCAGGCCAGGTCACTATCACTATTAGAGTGGCTTTAACCCCTTCAGTGCCCGCCCCTTTCCCCGCCCTGTGCCGGCCGTTTCATTAGCGGGCGGGGTTTATGACGAGCTGGTCTCGTCATGGGCACAGCGCAATCGCGGCCCATGACGAGACCAGCTCGTCATGGGCATTGAAGAGGTTAATTCTGTTTAGGTGTATGTATTAGTTCATTGTCTTTCTGATAAGTCCTGTATTAGCATCAGTATTTATATATACACTGTGTAGTGATAATCAATCATCAAATAAGGCAGAGAGTGAAAAGATTACCATCAGGAATTTAATCTCTGTATAGAGGAATACATACACTGACTTGTTATTTACTATTTGTATGGTCTGTTGTAGTTGTTAGCCACTTTTTTAACGAATTTGTAATTAAAATAAAAGAATATATTTTCCTAAATTTGCTGGTACATTGGGTATGTTGCCTAGTGATGATACGGAATCTATTCTGCTTGATTTGTATATTTCTTTGGTTCTTCTAAGTTTCTCTGCAGAGTGCTTCCACTTCCGCTCATCAGCACAAATTAGGGGTAGCAATCGGAGTACCAAGTGCTACTTTTGGCCTTCCTATATACTACCTACGGCATTGCCCTTGCTACTTCTGCTTCACCGGTCATGTAGGATGAGGCACACAGAAATTCAAAGCTTTATTTGCTTTCTGCAGTTTCCACTCTTTGTCCTTCTCTTAAGGTCTCAGCTGCAAATAGGAAGATGTTGAGGGACCAGGACTGGGTAAGGTGGTCATGCGTGTCCTGTCATAAGGGATCAAAAGGTTTGTGATAACACTTCTATCACCCTTGACATTGGGCTGAACCAATATCTAGGACCGATTCCCTTGCTTGATAGCCCATGTGAACTTACATTTTATCCGCAATATTTTTAGACCTTTTCTGAACTATCATTTTTGCTACCCCTTCCTTGGGAACTTTGAGGAACATTGTAACAAATGAATCCAGCCTTGTCAGAAAAAAAGAATACAGATCATGTGTGTACCTGTAGCAGACCTACAAGCTTGATCTAATTAATCCCTAAGATCTATTAGTTTTTGAAAGATGTTTCTTGATATGTATTACTAGAATGAGCCTGATGGACCTCTACTTGCTCCCGGTGCCCATCTACCGAAATCTTCATGACAAGCTAGCTCATCCACAAATCCATCATGAAAGGTACTCTGGTCTATCTGACCAATAAGCTCACCATCCCCAGTGGTTATTGACTCACCCATATAAAAGGATATTCCCGCACTGAAGTTGCAAGAATGTAAAAGAGAAAAAGACAGGAGGTTGCTCTTCTCCACCAGCACATCCAGGACCTGGTGAAATGTCCCCATACGGTTCAAGGCCACCCCAACTCTTGTTCAATTCAGGAAAGACTTAAAAACATACTTACTCAAAGTACACTACATATTAACATAGAAACATGTCCCCTTCCTTTCAGTAATGTCCTGAAATATAAAACACATTTGTGGTCACAACCCCTGTGACTCACTGAATCACAGGATTTGCAACTGCAAGATTCTCTGAGATATACAGAACTCATTTGCGAATTAAAAGAGACTTTCCAGCTAGCACAAGGGAGTTCTGCCACTCATTCTGAATAGCAGTTGAGGGGGGTGATATTGGTGTCCCCACTTAACTACAATCTGTAATGACATTTATTTATGGTTTGCGACCTTAAGGGAAACAGCATTTACAACACTGTTGTTACCACGCAGGTAGGTAACAACGCGGTCGTTACAACAACCGCGTTATTACCACGCATTACTTTACAACGCAAGTCATTTCTCGGACACGGTGAGCGTGTCATGGTGCGGCCGAAGGCGTTGGTGAAGAGCGCCTGGATATCGGGGCACCGGAGTTGGAGTAAGTCTCAGTGAAAAAGTGTGCGTGATTTGGTGCAACCTGGGACTGTGGAGGTGATCGGCTGATCATTGTGTTCACCAGAAGAAAGTGAGTCTCTGAAGCGCGGCGGGCATGTCTTGGTGCCAACTGAGACCGCCAGAAGGAGTGCCTGGTGAACATGCACTCAGAGTCGACTTGAAGTCCCATCAGCGTTGTGTACGTGGCTGCGTGCCAGAAGAGACCCAGAGGGTGCTGTGGTGAAAATGCACCGGAGTAACGTAATCTCAGAGGCGTGGGTATGTGTGCCCCGTGGCTGCCTGATACCTTCCTAACAGTCGTGGCCCGGACCGGGAGCCCCGGAGGAGTTGAGCTGCCAGGCCGAGCCACCAAGGCCCATTGATAAATTCCTGCACAGAAGGCCCGGTTCGCTGAAGGAGGAGAGGAGAGTGGGATCACTACCTGGGCAAGGTGCGGGCTTGGAGGGACACTCTCTCTGCCTCTCAGACCTTCTGGCAACGTGAGCCTTTGCTTCGGCTCAGAGTGGGGCCTGTACTGACCAACAAAGTGGCAGTACTGGGGCCAGAGTGAGAAGCTGCACTCTATGTCATCATTGATACGTGTGGGGGGCAACTGTTATAGAAGAGGCTGATTGTCATAATACACTTTGCAAATATTGCTGCTAACGAACTGCCAAACTGTCTTATGTCGCCTGACATTATTTCTGCATAACGAAGTACACGAGTGTAGCGCTACGCATTGCATCATATCTCCATTGCAAAGTATAGGTTTGCAGCGGCCCGCATTGCATTATTTCTTCATTGCAAATTACATGATTGTAGCTACGCATTGCATTATTCCCTAATTGCAAAGTACATGATTGTGGCGGCATGCATTGCATTATTTCTTCATTGCAAAGTACATGATTGGGGTGTGACACATTGCATTTTTCCTTCATTGCGCAGTACATGATTGTAGCGGTACGCATTGCATTATTTCTCCAATTGCAGGGTACCGGGGTGTATCGTTACGCATTGTATTATTTCTCCTTTGCTCAGAACAGGATTGTATCGTTACACAGTGCACTATTGTCTGTATATTGAAACGTGTGTGATTTTAGCATTACGACCAGTATAGCATTTTGAAAGCAGTGGTTGGGATTTGAACCTACCAGCCAGCCGGAACAAATATTACTGTTTATTATATGTTGATTCTTGTATCGTGTGGTCTGATCGTATATCTTTTTATATAAAGTTTATACTCATTTTATCAAACTCGTATGGAGTCCATTTGTGGTGTCACCAGTGGGTTGCTGTGGGCGTGGTTGCACATATTGTACACTCGTGCCTTGGAGATAGGCCTGGCTGCTCGTGCCAAGTTACTAATGGGATGAGCAGGGCTATCTCAAACGGTGTCCTTACTTGACCTAACATTGAGTGGGGAGTCCTGGGTCTCGCATCTGGAGACAGTGGAGTGGGATGGGGACTCCGGCTTCCAACAATTACCAATTGAATACAGTTTCCACTGATGATCATTGAAATTGATGGGACGTAATATTTGCATTAAATTCCAGCAAGAGAGCACTACTTCTAGGACGGTTAGGGGGGATTTCTCCCACGAAAACATTTTGAAAATAAATTAGCATAATAGTGCATATTAAAGCACAATTTTCAAATAAATTTGCTAAAAATCTTAACTTCTGAAAGGTCACTAATTAAATATTCTAATATTTTTAAGATGGTCCAAGCTAATGAGGCCTGAGGCTCTCCTGAAGTTGACCGCATTTTTCGAAATGTATAATTATCACCATTGTGCAAGGGCCAGCATTTTCTTATTATTTCTCCATATGCCATGGGTGCCCCCCTGTTCCAAAAATTACATATAACGTCAGTGCTGGGATTTTCCCATTGATGCCGTACCTATAAAATGAGTGAGCCATATCTCAATAAATGTTAGTGCCAGTGTTTTCTCGTGGGTGCTCCTGGATCATTCCAGTGCCAGCATTTTGGCAAAGGTTCCTCACATCACTAGAATTACCTCCAGTTTCTAGTGTGCCAGTGCCAGTGCCACCATTTTGCAACAGTAACCCAAGAATGATGTCCATTATGCCAGGCCATCTGCAGACTAGCAAGTGTAACATACTCACATACACTCTCACTCATGCTCACCTACATTGACTCACGCACTCAATCAATCAATTCCATCTTTATTCAGCTGGGATACAGCCATAAAAGTACAGGATAAAATGTTAAAAATACACATAAAAACCAGAAACATATCAAATGTGCTCAATACAATCTCACTTGTTATAAAGTGCAATTTGCTAAAGAGCATTAAACAGCACATTGATCTGAGCTTTCACACTTGCAAAAATAATAACAACCACATCAAAAGTATTTTAATACCTTTTATTAAATCGACTCACTCACTCATACTCATGCTTACTTGTCCTCACTCTTGCTCATTCTCACTTTCTCACACTCCCTCACAATCATTTTAATTATTAATTGTCGCTCACACTCAATCACACTCATACTCTCTCACATTCATTCACACTCACTAACATTCCCACATGCTCACACCTCACACTCCTACACACTCATTGTCAATCATTCATTCTCACTTACTCTCATTCTCTGTCACTCACTTTCACTTGAGCTCTAACTGTCTCACTTTCACAGTCTCATTCCCAGTCAGTAAAACATATTCTCCCTCACTTTGACTCACTCACACTTGCAGTCACTGTAATTCACTCTCACTCATTCTCCCTCACTCCCTCTTTCTCGCTCTCCCTCACTCACTTTCACACACTCAAGCACCCTCATGCACTCTCACAAATACAAATGCTTATGCACAGAAAAAAAGACACTTACTCACATGCACGCATACACACAGTCAAGAGATTGTATTACTTGCATACAGCTGCCTGCACCGATCTGCTTCAGGTCAGCTGTTCCTGGGTGCTCTGTCTACCCTCGGGGTTGGCACAACACCCCCTCTCGCCTCAGGTGCTCAAGGAAGGAACTGAAAGCTGGAGTCTATGCAGATCACACATCATGCTGGTGCACTGCCAGTGCCGGCTTTAGGGCAGTGCGACCGGTGCCACCGCACCGGGTGCTGGCTTCCTGGGGGTGCCGTGTTTGAAAGTTTATAATGCTTTTGAAGCACCTGCTGCAGCGTTTCCAGGTCTCACATAAATGTCAAGATAACTTGTGTGATTAATTATCTTCCTGGAGAGAGATCAGCATTTTGTATAGTTGAGGTTTTGACTTTGGTGAAGTTAGTGCAGAGGGTTAATATGCCTGGTACAAAGAACGTGTACCAAGTAGATTACAGAGTGCGTACGATGTAAACAGATCAGCAGGTTACTGCTTTCAAAAGAGACATCTTTTTTGTTACTTGCAATTTATAACCTAAAGTCCTAATATAGAATAGTGAGCTATTAACTTTCATCCTAGAACTGCATACACACTGCAAAGTATACATTGTTAGTACATTGATTAATGTTGCAAAAAGGGTTAATTTGGCTAGAAATCGATTCTTATTATTAAAGAAAACTCCCAACTATGCTGTTTCTTTTTGGACTCTGAGTTTGTGCTTCTCCAGACCAAGCACTCTCAAACTATACTGCCTCCCAGTATGGATGACATGTGACTCCTACACTGTTAGTCATTTGGCTTATGTAACAGCACACCCTACACTGGTATGAGTGGCGCTATACAACTAATTCAATGCATCTGAGAGAGTGTGGTTATGGAGACTTGGTCACTGTTAAAGGGTGCTAGTGAGAGAATCCGTGGTGGAGGTGGTCATTGGGGGGGCGCCAACAAACATTGTCGCACAGGGCGCCACCAGCACTAAAGCCGGCCCTGTGCACTGCACAGGCTTCAGGCTTCAACCTGATGTCCTGAAGCCTCTTGCTTTTTCACTTCTCCCTCTCTCAACGCATCACAGGCTAGGGATGGGTCTTTGGGGATTCTACCCCACCACACCCTCTGACAAGATAGTGGATGAGTGAAGTGACTGCCCGATTATCCCGGCACAAGATGGCTGAATCCTAAAGAGCCAAGGCTAGCTTTACAGGTGATGCTGAATCTCTTTACAACCTGGGTGGCACCTGGGGTTCTGAGGCCAGGGCTGTGTTCACCAGCTCTGAAAAATGTATTTATTGCCCTCATAGGCCCTGTTTGCACCTGCGACAACCATCAGACAGGTTCACGCTGCCACACAATGCTCTTATCTCATTATTTCGTCATTTTATCATTCTCGTAGTGAACAATAGTTTGTAATTCCATATTAGCATAGTAAAATGGGGCAGGAATTAGTATTAATTGTCAAGTTGTTATGAGGCCACCTGCGAGTTTTTATTTTGTGGTGTGACCTATTACTATAAAGGTCACAAAGCAACATAGCAAAATTGCAGGGAGGTCACAAATAGACGGTGTGCCATTTACACCCACTAATTACAACCTGCCTGTTCCTACATTTGTCCATTAGAGCAGCAGCTGCTGAGATAGCTCAGTGTGCTAATGCACTTCCTACTGGGCGCTACGTCGTACCTGCAGGTGACAAGCTTGCTTCATCCATATGTGGATGTCGAAAGGAGCCTGGTTGCGTTTAGTTAGGTGTAAATAAAACCTGCTGTTCGAAGCGCTGCCGAGAAAAAAACATTCTGACACCAAGCACTGCAGAAGAAAAGGCAAATTAATTGTATTATTTACTATGATTAATCGTGCTGTACATGGTGCAGCAAGCCCATGAAATGCAGTCAGGGGGTTGACAGTGGGCAGTGCAGTCTTATCCATACTTCTTGCTGATTTACATCCAATCCATGTATTGATTGAGCCCAGCTTTGGGCAATCATTTGTTATTGACCAGAAGTCACTTTTCGTGAAACTGATCAGGAATCAACAAGAGTTAAAGACTCAGTGGCAGGTAGAAGGGGTGTGGCATGTTTTGCTGAGACGTAGATAAAAAAGAAATGCTGGTGTACCAGAATTTAAATCATGCTTGATAATATTTCCTCCTCTACAACTCTGCGTCTTTTCCATGCCATCTATTATTAATAACCAATTATCTAGTCACGTCCTTTTAATAACAGGGCACCACTGCCCTGTGTAATTCCATTTGCTTCATCACCCATGGAAAGAAAACAGGATGAAGTGGTCCTGATGCTATTCAAATGCATGACCTGGAGATAACATCAGGTGTCAGTAGCAAGTCTAATCCAGCTGAGTCATTTAGCAAACTACTTACTGAAACTGGCCATCTCAGGAGATCTAAACAAAAGAGTGCCTACTCACCTATTTCAGATATAGGTGAGTGAGTGTACAAGTATAGAGTAGTCTGAAACAGTTGCGTGACAGAGTATCCTATTAATTTCCAGAATTATGATAATGACTATTGAAAAAGTTAAGTAAAATGTATTATATCTGCTGTAGGTCATTACAAAAATAAATTTGAAAATATGAAAGTATCAGTAAATATTAATCCAACAGAAGAAATATATCACCCCTCTGTCGGTGTGTTATGTTATGAGAGATCTGTGATGCCTGCTTTCAAAACTAAAAGGGTCTCTTGACGCTAGATGAGGTGTGGACTGTTAAGAGATAGTGAGGAATTCCTATATGAAATCGAGATCCCTTATGTTGTGTTCTGCCGATATGTAGAGTGCACAATTACCCGGAAGAGTATCCTAGCAATGCGCAGGTACGAGTTTAGGCACATTGACGGCCTAGTGGGACTACTCGAAAAACCAAGTTTTCAGATTCTTGTGGAATTCAAGAAGTGAGGAGGAGGCTCTTACGTGTACAAGCAGGTCGTTCAATGCTTTAGGAACAATGTAGGAGAAGGCTCGACCGCCAGATCTGGTTTTTTGTATGCATGGGATTTGTAGGAGTCCGTGCCTGGAAAAGTTGTCTGGGAGGTTTATCAAAGCAGATGTGGTTGCTGAGATTTGATGGGCCAGTGTTATGTAGTGCTTTGGAAGTGTCAGTAAGGAGTATAAATTGCACCTGTTTGTGAATGGGGAGTCAGTCGAGCTCCTTAAGGTGTGGTGTGGTGTGAGTGCAATGTGGGAGGTTGAGAGTAATTCTGGCTTCTAAGTTCTGAATAGTCTGCAGCCTTCTGGTGATTTGTTTTTATCCTGGCATAGAGGGTGTTTCCAATAATCCTGCTTGCTTGTGACCAGGGCATGCGTGAT
The DNA here is from genome assembly GCF_964204655.1 of Triturus cristatus. NCBI lineage: Eukaryota > Metazoa > Chordata > Amphibia > Caudata > Salamandridae > Triturus > Triturus cristatus. The sequence goes on from NC_140586.1 coordinate 259,445,141, forward strand.
GGTTTTCTGGGTGCAGATTGTTAATCATTTGAAAATCTTCCTCTGCACCTTCAGGGTATGGTAGAATGAGGCTGTAACGGCATTGGTTTGGGTTGTCATGTCTAGTTCACTGACAATGATGATCCTTGGGTTCTTGGCATGGGTGGTGGGGTCGGGTGTTGGTCTAGCCCTGTTGGCCACCAGGGGGAGTCTCATGGTGATGTGCTGTTCCCACAGATCACGAGTTTAGTCTTCAGCTTGAGACAGTTGACGAGACTGCAGAAGGTTTATACAGCAATGGGAGGACAGTTGCATGTTTCGAAGCATCTGAGAAGTTCGCAGAAGAGGTTGAGGCATTCAGAATGGGTGTGAGCATGGTGCTGATGGGTTGCAGTCCCCTGGAGTAGGTGTGGTGGGGCAGGAGTCCATTGGGGTCCCTGAGTGGATGAACTTCATGGTTGTGGCAGTTTCTTCTGGGGTGATAATAGGCCAAGTTATTGCCTTGGTTCTTTGGATAAGATTGGGAGGTGTTTGGGTAAGTTTGTTGGGTTCAGTTGCGGAATGAAGTTGTTGTAAATGGCAGTGATTTTGTTACTGAAGAACTGTGAGAGATTTTTATAGAGGTCCTGTGAGGGAGTGATTGAGTTAGAGGCAACTGATGGTGAGGGGAAACTTCCACAATGGCTAAGATTTCTTTGCTTCTGTTGGTTCTGGTATCAATACAGTCAGCCAGAATGGGTATTTTAGTGGTCCGGATCATTTGGTGGTAGTGTTCGTGGGTTGATTGACATGCTCCTGTCTGCATTATCCTGGCTCCTTCTCCATGTGAGCACCAGTTGTGTGCAGTGGCGTTTCATTAGCCGGAGTTCCTCTGTGTACCAACTAGCCTGGGATCTGGATCTTGTTGCATTGCTATGTTTGAGGGGGCCCAGAGAGTCAACTTAGGAGGTGATCCAATTGTTGAAATTCTTGATGGCTTTGGGGAAGCTGTTGCTGTGTTCGGGTCAGTGGTTTTTGAGAGCCCAGTTCCAGTCATTATTAGCATTACTATTCCAGTTTGGGCGTTCTGGTCCTGGTGGTGGTGCATGTGCGTTGGACTGGTATGGGGGATGCTGAGCTTGTCGAAAGTGGGGTCTGTCCAGTGAACTGATGTAGGCTCATCTACTTGGATGGTGCTGAAGTTGATAAAAATAGGCTCCACAAGGTGTCCGGTGATGTGGGCAAGTTTCTTTGCCAGATGGGTGAAGTCCAGGCTTCCAAGAGCGTCAATAGGAGCTCTTGAACTGCAGTCGGAGTGCTCAATCAGGTGGAAGTTCAGGTCTCTGAATAGAATATGTTTGCTAGCATCAAGGACGAGTGGTGCAATGAAGTCTGTAATGGTGTTGGTGAAGTTGGTGTGCAATCCAAGTGGAGCTTGAACGACAGGAGTTCCATGTTAGAGAATGAAATGTCCATAGATGTGGTGCAACTGATGATATTCTTCTGGATGATGGCAATTCTGCCTCTGGGCTTGTGAAGTCTGTCTTGCCTGGTAATCTTGTAGCTGGGAGACATGGCTGTGGCAATGTCAGATGCCCATGCAGAGTTCAACCAGGTTTCCGTGAGCAAAAGCAGATCAGGAACATTGTCTTGTAGCAAGTCTCAGATCTCTGCCGTGTGTTTGAATGTTCCCTCAGTGGTGTGCAGGTAGGTGAGGCAGCAGTGTGTGGAGCAGCACCTGAGGTTGAGGGTGTGGAGGGCTGCAACGTGGTAGTGGCAGCAGTATGGAGGACCAGGGTTCCTTGTTCTAGGTCTGGTCCAGTCACAGACGGGAGCATACGGGCTTACCTTTGTCATGCACACTGAGTGCTTCCACTGTGTATCTATGCTATGGAGGCTATTAAGTAAGTGCTGGGAGGAGAGAGGAGTGATGTCACTTCATGTTCAGATGGATAATAGGAAATCCAGTGATGTCACTTCCTGTTCATCTGGATGATGGAAATTACTCCTCTTGCTTTGCTTCTTCTTTAAAGGCAGTTTTGGCAAGAAACTAGTGATGTCACTTCTTGTGCAGATGGATGACAGGAAGTCCAGTGATGTTACTTTCTGTTAAGCTGGATGATGAAAATTACTCCTTTAGCTTAGCTTCTTTTTGAAAGACAGTTTTGGCAGGGTCAGGGTGAGGGTGATGTCACTTCCTGGGCAGATGGATGATGGGAGAAAAATGGACACGGAATTCCGGTCTCTGCATGTTATTCTCCGTGGTGGTGGTGTTATGAAAAATCATTACCTCCCTCAGAATTTGCAGAGAGGCCTCTCATAATCCCATATCTCAAAAATATTCAAAAGCCCTAGACTGAATGCAGCGCTCCACTGAAGGGTTGGTCCCCCTTCACCGTAGGGGCTACTGGGTCCGGCATCACACCCCCCTGAGTTCCCATTAAAGGCCCAGGAGCTTGGCACTGCACAGTCCAGTGAAACAATTACTGTCTGTAGTCAGGGATTTCAGCCCTGGTAATTGCAGCCTGCTGCACCGCGCTGCTTGTAATAAATAGCTTTTTGTGTAAAGAAGATCGGTCTTCAGCACCTCGATAAATTTCATATGATTTTGCTGCGCACAGAGACTTACTGGGAAAGAAAACCACAAAGTAAGGGATTGTACCCAAAACAATCTTTCCTCATTTTGGGTATCATTCTTATGGGTTTTGCTGGAAGAATTCTGCCTGGGAAGCTCGTTGAGCTCTGCAGAAGTTATTTGTGAAACTTCTGACAAAAATGTTTTTCCAAAAAAAGAGAAGCATAGGGTGCTATGACCAGTGCCCGGAAACTGATGCTGTACAGCAGCGGTTGTTAACCTGTGGTGAGCGAACCACTGGGGACGTCTGGGTGCCGACTTAGAGAGTCGGCAGACCCATATGCCCTATAACCATTTTTTTCTCATAAAATCTCAAGCATGTTTAGCTAAAATAAACTGTATATTGACGGTTCCTTCCGCGAGGATAACAGGTTCATCATATACCAATAATACCTGAAGTCTACTGTATTGCCTTCCCACTGTATTTGATGTGTGGAACGAAAACATTGATAAAGATATGCTTCAAAAGTAGTCATAAACATTTTAAAAATGATTTTAGGCAAAAGCTGATAGCTATTTCAGTATGAAGCATGCATGCATGCGCACATACATTGTTCCCCCTTTAAACAATCTCCAACATGAACAAGCAATTAGCTTCTGACTAAAAACAATTCTGAATCACTGATGATTTTCTAGAAAACATGCACATATGCGCACTTAGAGATCCAGTGCTCTAATATCTCAGAGGTCTATGCATGTATAACCAGGAAGAATGTCAAAAAGTCCTTCCAGCAGAAAGTTCTTCCATCTATTCCTTTATAGAGGCAAGAACTTGTAGACTCCCAGTACCTACTCTACTTGTGATAGAGCGCCATGTGATTCTGAGATTTGTAGGGGTGCACCATATTCACTGTTAGTCGGCACCCGCATATAATCAATGTATATTTAGAAGCGTCATAGAAATGTATTTGCTATAATCATGTAACATAGAAGTGTTAGAATTTAATAACGTTTTGTGAAGTTTAACGTTGCAAGTTATCGTGAATGTATTCATTACAACGTAGCTGATTAGTTTTCACAGAATATTGTAATAGAGAACATGTGTGTCATGTTAGAATTAAAATGGTAGGTTGCTTATTTGCTTAGTCACATGATGGTAATGTCGAATTAATGCTTAGAATGTGAGTTCATAGTGTGGTTAATTTTGTAAGGCCTAACCGCATATGTAGAAGAGAAGGCCTGTTTATTTCTTATTTTAGCCATGTTGTAGGCCTGCAGGGTTTTCTTGGTTAAGGATTGAGTTGCAGCGGAGTGTAAAACTTCAAGATGCGAAGAGTTTTTCTTTTTCGTTCTCATGTTTCTGTTGCAGGTGCAAGGACATTTAGCTCGTTAATGAGAATAAGTCTTTGTTTTAGGAGTTGAGATATGGTGTGAAGCCAATAGGGGAGTGCATTGGAATGTGCAACTGTAACTCTTAGTATGGAAGGTGCCTGGGACCCAAGGACAAGCTAACGGACGATGGAAGATGGACAGCTTCGGATGGAAATTTACCGGAGGAAGACCTGGCTGAAGAGGGGTGTCAAAGGGCGTGTTCTGAATTATTGGGGTTTTGTATTAGGGACAGTGCCCCGTGGGTGGTGCAGACGAGGCTTAGGTGGGAAGCTAGAAGGAGCATCGTAGATCGAGCTCTCACTAAGTGAAGACTTCTTAGGGAGTTTCACTTCTGACACCTTTTCCGTGATTCTCTTGCATGGGAGGTAATGCTAAGTAGGGATGCCACTTTAGAATAGAGTAGGGACAGAAAGGCTTTGACTGATGATTCCCAGTATTGACATCAGTATTTCGATTTTCTATTTGATGCTTTTAGAATCTGTAATTCTTTTCATTTTTAGTCGAATGCGAATTCTTGGTAGGCTAGCTTTTGTGTTAGTGCCCATTTATCTTTTGTGCCTTGTATTAAGGTGCCTTTATGTTCAGATGTTTTTGCTCATAATAAAATCTCAGAAATTTTAGATTTGGAGTCCTTAGTTCTTTAATGATGTCAACCTGTGGTAGTTATCTGTTGATAATTGTGTTTATTCCCTCTACGCTATTTGGCAAGTAAAAAGATCCTTGCGACCTGAAAGCGTTCTTGTAGATAATTGGATAGACAAGAATCCGGCCCTATCAGTTGGTAGCAGAGACGGATGGTTATTTCCGATAGCGAGGGAAGATCTAGATTAGGATAAGTGATCCTTGAGGCCCATAGATGCTAAGTGATGGTGAATCATCAGATGGGGAGCAGCGGACGGCGGCGGCTGATGGACATCGACGGAGAGTAGCACTGCGGCAGAAAGCAGCGGTTCGAGGAGTGAGTATGAACAGGGTGAGATGTTGTAGATTGCGGTGTTGATTTGTTGTGTGATGTCTTGCGGAGTTGGTGTGAATGTTGAGTTATTGCGAGATCAGGCTGTGAGCGCGCGCAGCCCGGGAAAGTCTTAGGCTCGACGAGTAGCTTAAGCGATTGGGTGTAGAAGACACCCGTGGTAGATTTTGTTGACCACCCTAAGGAGATCGTGAGGCGCCATCGATCACCTGGAGCGAGATAGGGGGAGCGATTGTGTGAGTGCATGACAAGCCGACGCTGGTCGTGGGTTGTTGTATGTGGATTTGAGTATTTGTCACCTATCAGAGGCGATCTGTCTGGCCGGACGGGGACAGACAGTTGCCAACCGAGGTCGACAACTTTGAGAGACTGTGGACGCACAGTCAGAGAAGTAACTTGTTTGGGACAAACGGTTATTTCAGCGTATGAACGGGACGAATGCAAGAGTGAGACGTGAGTTGTGAAGGAGGGGAGCTGCTGCGAGTGGGGGAAAAAGTGACGTCAGAGGGTGTCGCACTGCGATAGGTCGGTTGGTGTGAGCCGCGTTGTCATTGGTGGATTAATACCAGGAAGTAAACGAAAATATTGTGTGCATTCAAAATTGGTCGGCATGAAGTGCTTTAAAGTGTTCCGAGAGTTGTGTGGAGGTGACAAACATGTGGTTACTCGTGGGGGAGAAGAAGCCCCTCCCGAGGATACTACGGCACATTATATGGCAAGAAATGTGGGGTTGCACACTATAATTTGGCTTGAAAATTGGCATAAAGTGACCCAAGGTGAAGGAGAATTAGCTTTCCCGAGATATGGTTCATTCGGGTTGGAAGTGTTGTACCAGTTGAAGTCTGTAATGGCGGCTTTACGACCTTTGCCGAGGCCAACACAATTTGAGGCATTGCATGCGTGGATTAGAGCGGCGCATGATAGGAAAAGAGATAGAAGCCTGGAAAGGGTGAAAAAGTAAATTAAGGCGTTCCAGGATGCCAGATGGGATGCAGAAGAGAAAAGATGGAGAGTACAGGCAATAGAAGGACACAGATTGTATCCTTTATTGATAAAGACTGATGGTTTAAAAGTAAAGGCAGCGGATGATGAGGATGACAGTGATACTGATGATAGCCTACTAGAGAGGTTATTGTCTGAGAGACCACCTCCATACAACCCAGATGCCCCGGAAGGGAGGTCAGCCCCGATGGAAGGGACTGGGGGAGTACCAACTCAGTCAGAGGTGAGAGTAGAAGGAAAGATCTCGACAGAAGCTGAGGATACTAGAAATCAGTCTGTAGCTAGCGCAGAGGTTGGGAGAGGTGCAAGGTTACCGGATGCTCTAAGGGTACCGGTCACTATTGGACCCATTGTTTCTGTTTACGACCCAGATCAAGAGAAGGTCGAAAGCTCAGTACAGTCAGCTGTAGGAGTGAGGAGTGTGACCGAGGGAAGTGGGTCAGTGAGTGGGATGGAGCAGACTCCAAAGCCTATAGAATGGAGTACGCCACTGCCAACCACAGCACACTCCTCTAGGGGACAGGGAGAGCCGAGACCAGTGAGACCGAGGTCTTTGGCCGAGTCAAAATCAGATTTGCGAATGTGGACACCACCAGTGAGAAACCAGAGCCAGAGTGTGATAACAGCAGAGAGCGAACGAGGCACAATAGTGAATCGTTCTGTTCCTATGAGTATGTCAGAAGAGAGTAGGTCATCGGAACGGGAATGTAGGTATGACGAAAGGGATGGCGTGGTTTGCCGAGAAGTACTGAAAGGAGCCCTGAAAGGGAGGATGTTAGATGTTGTAAGATTGAAGGCAGAGGTGGACGAGATAATAAGTGGAAATTTACCTCTTGAGAGAATCTTAATGTACGAACAAGATGAATTGCTTTTTGTAGCGAAGGATGTGACTCGCAAAACACGAACTGCTCATGAGAAATTGTCAGATTTGGCCAAGCGGTATGAGGTGGATTTGTCTAAAACGAAATCATTGCAAGGAAGTCATAGGTTGCAGTACAGTGATCAGGAACTAGAAGAGAAAAGAATCATGGGATTGAGAACCCATATCAAGGATCTCATCATAGCAATGCGTGCATGGGTTATGCTTGACAAGTGGGAGGAAAGATGGTCTAAGAAGAAAAGCTCTAAGAGAACAATTGGAGAGACACCACCTCTGGGTGGAGGGATGACGGAGATAGGGAATTACCCTTTACGGGAGGTGCAGAATGGAGGATACGTTCATGTACCTTGGAGTAGGCGTGATTTGGCTGCCTTTACAAATGATTTTCCCCGACTTAGGGAGAAACCTGTGGAGTGGTATAAGCAAGTTGATCGTTTTTTCAAAATTTCGAAGGTACTGTGGATTGATCTGAACACTTTGTTTGACATTGTGGTTCCGGGTGATTTGTGGTAGGCATGTAAAATTGCTGTTGAGTGGCCGACTTCGGAGCCTGACAGGGACCCGGTTTCGAATGGTCCGTCGCCTATAGTGATGAAAAAGTTTGAACAGGTGATTACGTGGTTGAATTCGAAGATCTCACCTCAGGACATCGATTGGGTGAAGATAGATAGGACAGTGCAAGAGCCTAAGGAGACTGTGCATGAGTTTTATGAGAGACTTTTGCAGGCTTTTAAACAGTACAGTGGTCTAGATGTGTTGGATACGAAAGATATGGGACAGTTTGTCTCTAAGTTTGTGTTGGGACTGAGGCCAGAGGTTAGTCTCATGATACAGCAGCATCTGATTTGTTGGCAGAACAAGCCTGTAGATGAGATTTTACGGTATGCTAGGTACTGTAGTAATGAAATAGAATCCAGGCACAGGAAGTTGAAGGATAAGTTGATGCTTGTGCAGATGCAAACAGCCCAGGGACAGCCTAATGGGGGAACGTTGGGAAGGAGACAGGGAAATAATCAAGGAGGAGGGCAGAATGCCCAAGGTCAGGGAAGGCCAAAGTCAATAGACCCTGAGACAGGAATGGATGTGGGGACATTGAAAAAGACTACAGCATGTCATCTTTGTCACCAGATTGGACACTGGAGACGCGAGTGTCCTTTGAACCCATTGAACCAGATACAACAGGAAGGAGAGTTAGACCAGGTTCCGGTGGCGGACGTGGTCCACACAGTGACAGGACCTAAGATGGTCAAAGGGGGGACGGGTGTTCCGCAGATGCAGGTTTCCCAACCACCCAAGATACAGAACATGCAACAGGGAGCTCGGACATATTTGCAGATGCCTATGTTTGAGGGGAGTGAGGAAAACGATCTAGACCAATTGGCACGACCCTGCTCGAGAGGAGAAGAGGATTGTGCGCTTGGAGCTGTCCTAGAGGTAGATCAGAGGGGACCCTTTGTGGAAGCAGATATTGACGGTCACCCTATGACCTTTTTGGTTGATACAGGCGCTACACGATCAACTGTATGATCTGCAGCAGTCCCAGACCTACCCCTTTCTGGACAATCTATCCAAGTTGTTGGCGTGGCAAATAAGAAACTGACTAGTCCATTGACGGAGCCAATACCAGTCAAGATAGGGAATTTCAGCGATCGACACCAGTTTGTGGTGTGTGACTCTTGTCCAGTTTGCCTGTTGGGTAGAGACCTATTGTGCAAGCTCAATTGCACTATCTACTGTACCCCGAAGGGAGTGGAAGTACAGACGAGGGATGATGATGCGACCTTTAAGGTTGCAAATCAGCGTGTGTGTGTGGAAATGTATCCAGCATTGACGGTGGAGGAACTTCCACTTGATCTGAGGGATTCAGTGTCAATTGATGTATGGGACCTCAGTGGAGAGGAGATTGGATTAGTCAAGGGAGTAGACCCAGTGAAAATCCAGATTAAGCCAAATGTAGAATACCCTAGGACGCCTCAGTACAATTTGTCACCGGAAACAATTACAAGGATTAAGCCTGTAATTGAGTTTATGATTAATCAGGGAATCCTGAAGGAGATCATGGGTAGCCCATGCAATTCGCCTATTATGGGACTGCAGAAACCGAGTGGGAAGTTCCGGATAGTACAAGATCTGCGAAAAATTAATGAGATAGTTGTTCCATGTTGTCCAGTGGTACCGAATCCGTCTGTGATCCTGTTTCAGATCCCATGTGAAGCTGAATGGTTCACAGTGGTTGACTTGTGTCAAGCCTTTTTCTCGATTCCTCTACATGAGGAGAGCCAATTTCTTTTTGCTTTTCGGCTGTAAAACCGTGTGTTAACGTGGTGTCGTATCCCACAGGGGTATACAGAAAGCCCGTCTATCTTTAATCAGATCTTGAAGAAGAATCTCGAAGGTCTTGTGCTGCCACAGAACTCTGTTCTCGTGCAGTACATTGACGACCTGCTCGTTGCGTCAAAGACTGAAGACGCCTGCAGGATAGATACCGTAGCTCTGTTGAATTACCTGGCGGAGAATGGGCACAAAGTGTCTCTGAATAAGCTGCAGTACTGTTTGAGCGAAGTACAGTATTTGGGTCACAGAATTGAGAAAGGCAAGAGGAAGGTGTCACCAGATCGCATTGAGGCTATTCTGAAAATGCCTGTTCCTACTACCCAGAGGGCAGTTCGAATGTTTTTGGGAATGGTTGGTTACTTTCGCCAATGGATCCTAAACTTTTCCTTTGAAGAGTAGCCTTTACAGCGGCTGACGCGTAAGGATGTGAGTGATCCGGTACCATGGGACGAAGACTGTTTAAGGTAATTTTTGAGGCTGAGAGAAGCTTTGTGTGGCGCTCCAGCCTTGGGGATGCCCGATTACAACAAGGCATTTGCCTTATTCTGCTGTGAGAGGGAGGGTTGTGCATTGGCAGTTCTAACCTAGGTTCATGGAAATGTCCGTAGACCAGTTGCCTATTTTTCAGCTACTTTAGATCCAGTAGCTTCTGCGTTGCCCGGATGTCTCAAATCTGTTGCTGCAACAGCTGTCAGTATCGAAAGATGTGAGAGCATTGTAATGGGTCACCCGCTTACTGTTTATGTACCACATTCTGTCGAACTGTTGATGACCAGGACTAAAACACAGCACCTCACGAATAATAGGTTGACGCGTTATGAACAAGTCATCCTTGCTGCAGAGAATGTGACGCTGAAGAGGTGTTCTGTTTTAAATCCTGCTACGCTGTTGCCTATTCCAAATGTGGATGATGAAGATTGTGAGGGCCATGATTGTCTCGACGTGACTGAATTGTGCACCAAACCGAGACCTGACATTGTCGTTGAGCCGCTTCCAGTCTCAGATGAGACTTTCTTTGTGGACGGCTCCTGCTTAAGAGACAGTGCTGGGAGACTGAAAGCAGCGTTTGCTGTATGTACCGTCACTGGAGTGGTTGAAGCCGCTTGTTTAGAAGAAGTATACTCCGCACAGGTTGATGAACTTATTGCTTTGACCCGTGCCTGTTTGGCTGCTGACCAGATCCGTATAACGATTTATACTGATAGTCAGTATGGGTTTGGTGTCGTTCACGACTTCGGACAGCTATGGTCACAGAGAGGGTACATGACATCTTCTGGTTCGCCCATTAGAAATGGGGATTATGTGAGGCAGCTGTTAGAAGCGTTGCAATGTTCAGAGGAAATCGCAGTTGTTAAGTGTTCGGCACACACAAAGGGAAATGATTTGGTGTCATTAGGTAATAACTATGCAGATAAAGTCGCTCGATTTTGTGCAGAGCAAGGATGCACATTCACTGAAAGGCATATTGAGGAGAGCCAAGAAAGAACCGATTTCAAAGTGATGCTAGCCATGGCCGATACATGGGAAGAACTGAAACGGTTGCAAGATGAGGTTTCTGAACATGAACGGGATAGTTGGATGCGTGCTGGATGTGAGAAGGGAGACGTGGATGTGTGGGTTTCGAATGATGGAAGAGCTGTGTTGCCGGAATGTCTGTTGAATCCAATGGCAAGACTGATACATGGTGCTGTACATCTTGGCAGAGATGCGATGGTGTGAGTGTTTCGCCAAACATGGTACAACCCAAAGTTTCGTGCAGTAGCTGAAGCTGTGTGTCAGAGATGTGTTACATGTCAACAAATTAATGTAGGGAAAAGGACAGCGGTGACTCTGAGTCATATTGGGAGGTCAGGTGGGCCTTTCAACAGAATGCAGTTGGATTTCATTGAGATGCCAAGGTGCAATGGGTTGAGGTACATATTAGTCGTAGTATGTGTCTTTTCTAGATGGGTGGAGGCTTACCCAACTCGTAGATGTGACACACTCACCGTAGCCAAACTACTACTGAGGGAACTTATCCCGAGGTTCGGTTTCCCGACCTCTTTTGAATCAGGCAGAGGAACGCATTTCCATAGTGAGGTTATGAAATTGCTTTGTGCGGCCTTGAATGTGGACCAAAGGTTGCATTGCAGTTATCGACCAGAGGCTTCTGGGATTGTGGAACAAGTTAATGGGACTTTGAAAGCCCGAATGGCTAAAGTGTGTTCTTCGACCTCTTTGAAATGGCCAGATGCATTACCCTTGGTTCTCATGATTCTCCGTAGTGTGCCTGATAGGAGGACTGGATTGTCGCCTCATGAGATCCTCATGGGGAGAGCGATGCGCTTGCCAGCGATACCTGCCACTGCTTTGATTAACATCACTGATGATTTGATTCTCAACTACTGTAAAGGCCTGGCTGACGAAGTCCGTTCTGTGTCTCAGCAGGTGCAAGCAGCAGCTGTTCCAGCCGCAAGTGACCTGTGCCTCGACTTGTGCCCAGGGGATTGGGTACTTGTGCGTAAACACGTGAGGAAGAGTTGCCTGGATGCTCGTTGGCGTGGGCCATACCAGATAATCCTGGTAACGAATACAGCAGTGAAGTGTGGGGGGATTGCCGAACTGGGTGCATGCCTCCCATACCCGTAGAGTTCCAGCACCCTTGAAAGATACAGCCCCTCTCGTGAATGAAAATCCAGCTGAGGTGGTAGAGCCATCTGGGAAGGCAAGTCAAGCTGTAAGGGTTGCTGATGCAGTTGGTTGTGCACTAGACCGAGCTGAAAGGGGAAGTGCAAGTCGAAGCCCCGAATCTGACTCAGACGAAGAAAGTGTTGCTGTGGGTGGAGTAGAGTCAAACTCTGCCGAAGAAGATAATAGTGCACAGGGTATTCGAAGGGAGGGCAGAAGTGTCACAGAAGCAGAAAGAGTTTGGCCCGTGGGTCAGAGACGGGTAAACTTGCGAGGGGCACCGGGAAGAGATCTTGCCCCAGTTTCTGAAACGTCTGAATCGGAGGAGGCTGACAAAGAACAAGCTCAAGGTGGCCTGAGAAAGTCGAGGAGAGCAAGAGTGTCGTGTAGAAGGTACGCCTCACCAGAGTGGACATACGCTGTGACTGATGCCAGGCATACCGAACACGGGGAGGCTGAAATCCTTGATGCTGGTCAGCAGTTCTCCGAATCTGAGGGTAGAAATGTTGCTGAAAATTCCAGGGTTGGAGATCGATGGGATATTGACCCTCAATATTCCGAGTCCACCGCTTCTGAGTAAAGTTCGTGAACTGATTTTGGAAATCTTAGCCTTTCCGACTTTTGTTGTCATACCAGCACCTCAGGAGTTGATGACACCTCGAATTGAAATTTTGCAAGGGGTCCTGGAGCTTTTGGGACCATATATTGTTATGGACTGATGGTGAACTTTTGTTGTATATAAGTCTGAAAGAAGATAACCTAGATCCGAGTGGAAGAAGAACAAATTTAGGGACTTTTCTGTTAGATAAAACAAAAGAAGGCTAGGGAAGTCTTTTTCCGGACTGTGTAAATAAGGAACTGAAAACTGCTAGGGGTTTTCCAGCTTCAGGGTGTGGTGATTGAGCTGATCTGACAAGAGACACTTGAATGAGTAAGAGACTTTTACCTGATGTCATCGAAGTGGATTTTGAGAACTTTTCGAAAATGGCAGAAACTGGAAATACTCACCGTAGGGCTAAATTAGTGATAGGTACACTTATAGGGGTAGTGATAGCTGTTATAGTTGCGGTAGTTGTAGCCTCATATGTAGTGTCACACGAGCAGGAGGGGGAGGTACAGGGGACACCTACACCTACCACTTCCAGCGAAAAAGGGGTTACTGTAGGAGCTCAAAAAGCTTTGACACTTAAAGAAAGTCGTAGATTTCATGTAGATTTATCCAGGGGTGATTTCAAACTTAATGCTTATGCGAAGCTGTTGTATGAGTATGTTGATGCGATAGATGCGAAGGATTGCTATGTGTGTATGCAGTTGCCTTCTTCTGTAGATGAGGGTATTAGATACCATCATCTTCCACTAACATATGGGATTTCTTGCAGCTTATTGCTTAGCCTGTTTTATGAAAGGAAACAGTTTGAGTATTTATTTTCCCATTATGATGCAGTACTTCCTGAAGTTCCGGCATTTAAGCATTTGAATAACTATGATTATTATAAGTCCGAAGATAGACTTCGGACTTTTTTCATACCGACTACAAGTCTAGATACAGCTTATGCTCATAGACATAATTTGACCTGCTTGTTGTCCGAAACTGAAAAGAAGTTTATCGGCCAGATTGAGGATAGATATAGAAAACTAACCCAGACACGAAATGCAGGAGAGAGTCCAGTAGATTGGACTGAGGAGGAGAGATCACACAGATCCAAGGGAAGTTATGGACCTATAGCATTAGATCAAGTGCAGAAGGGGAATTTGTGTGTGGGACGTCCTCAGACCTATTATGATAAGGTTTCAGTGGGACATAGTACGTATGATCATACCTTTACCATGGAAGATTCCGCTAAGAACTTTTTGCAAGGTCCGGTGCAAGTGATTCCAACGGTGTATTTTGTATGCGGAAAGAATGCATATGTGAGATTGCCTGCGAATTGGTATGGTACATGCTACTTGGCTATCATTTTTCCGAAGACTTATCATACAGAAGATTTTAATTTGTTGGAGACAGGAATTCACTCGAAAGTGCGAAGAGCTGCAAGTGCAGGTGCAGTGATTGGTGATATCTTTGGCGCAATGATACCAGGTTTGGGCGTGATCTTGAACGATGTGAAGATAAGAAAGTTGGCGACTGTGGTTGATGAATTGTCAATGAACACTGCGAGGTCATTGTTGTTGGTTGATGGGGAGATGTTATCGATAAGAACGATGGTTTTGCAAAATCGTCTTGCTTTAGACGTGTTATTGGCAAAAGAGGGCGGAGTCTGTAAATTGTTGAAATTTCAGGAATGTTGTACGTATATTCCAGACAATAGCAAGGATCCGGAGAGATATATAGATAACATCACGACCATTCACCAAGAGATTACGGAGTTGACTGAAGAGAATGTGTAGGAGAAGATTGGTAAAGGATTTGGTCGTATTGGCAGTTGGTTTGCAAACTTGGGGAAGGGATACCTCGGATTTGTACTGAAGCCACTAGTTATTGCTGTGGTTTGTGTGATCTGCTTGTGGGGACTCGTAAGGGCCTATAAGTGGTACAGGGGAAATAAGGTTGAGAGAGCTCTCAGGGCGAATGAGAGACGAATGGCGAGACTGCAGGACAGACAATATCAGAACCTTAAGAGGATGGAGGGGTTCCGACAGAGTAGAATGGCTACTACCACTGTTTAGGTCGGTTCTTTCTCCAAAGGGAATGAAGTTATGATGGTGTGATGACAATTTGTCATCAAAGGGGGGAACTGATAGAGCGCCATTTGATTCTGAGATTTGTAGGGGTGCACCATATTCACTGTTAGTCGGCACCCGCATATAATCAATGTATATTTAGAAGCGTCATAGAAATGTATTTGCTATAATCATGTAACATAGAAGTGTTAGAATGTAATAAGGTTTTGTGAAGTTTAACGTTGCAAGTTATCGTGAATGTATTCATTACAACGTAGCTGATTAGTTTTCACAGAATATTGTAATAGAGAACATGTGTTTCATGTTAGAATTAAAATGGTAGGTTGCTTATTCACATGATGGTAATGTCGAATTAATGCTTAGAATGTGAGTTCATAGTGTGGTTAATTTTGTAAGGCCTAACCACATATGTAGAAGAGAAGGCCTGTTTATTTCTTATTTTAGCCATGTTGTAGGCTGCAGGGTTTTCTTGGTTAAGGTTTGAGTTGCATCGGAGTGTAAAACTTCAAGATGCGAAGAGTTTTTCTTTTTCGTTCTCATGTTTCTGTTGCAGGTGCAAGGACATTTAGCTCATTAGTTAGAATAAGTCTTTGTTTTAGGAGTTGAGATACGGTGTGAAGCCAATAGGGGAGTGCATTGGAATGTGCAACTGTAACTCTTAGTATGGAAGGTGCCTGGGACCCAAGGACAAGCTAACGGACGATGGAAGATGGACAGCTTCGGATGGAAATTTACCGGAGGAAGACCTGGCTGAAGAGGGGTGTCAAAGGGCGTGTTCTGAATTATTGGGGTTTTGTATTAGGGACAGTGCCCCGTGAGTGGTGCAGACGAGCTCTCACTAAGTGAAGACTTCTTAGGGAGTTTCACTTCTGACACCTTTTCCGTGATTCTCTTGCATGGGAGGGAATGCTAAGTAGGGATGCCACTTTAGAATAGAGTAGGGACAGAAAGACTTTGACTGATGATTCCCAGTATTGACATCAGTATTTCGATTTTCTATTTGATGCTTTTAGAATCTGTAATTCTTTTCATTTTTAGTCGAATGCAAATTCTTCGTAGGCTATCTTTTGTGTTAGTGCCCATTTATCTTTTGTGCCTTGTATTAAGGTGCCTTGATGTTCAGATGTTTTTGCTCATAATAAAATCTCGGAAATTTTAGATTTGGAGTCCTTAGTTCTTTAATGATGTCAACCTGTGGTAGTTATCTGTTGATAATTGTGTTTATTCCCTCTACGCTATTTGGCAAGTAAAAAGATCCTGGCGACCTGAAAGGGTTCTTGTAGATAATTGGATAGACAAGAATCCGGCCCTATTACTTGTTTTAAAAAGTGAGTATGCCTGCTCTTTTCAGAAGAGCTAAAATTCTTCCACAGGCAGAGCGCCACTTCCCAGTAGGCAGCAATATAGGCCACCAATGGGGATTGAGCCACAGAAGTATATCATAAACATACAGATAGGAATGGTCCCTTAATTTGTGCTAGTCACCATCCAGGAGCACTTAGGAAGAATATACTGTTCGCACAGTTCACGAGAACAAGACGGAATTGCTCGAAGAGATCCAGGTTTCACAAACAGGCCTCTGAGTTATCTGAAAAATTAACTACACATGAATAGCCCCCCCAACATCATAAAATTGGCCAAAAAGAGGGCACACAATAGCAACATCAATGCCCTTCTTGAGAACTGGCTTATACCTTCAAACAAAAAACAAAATGACCTGTCATAATTTTCTCAAACCTTTACAATCATGCGAAGAAAATTACTACAAAACACTGGAAAATTCCTGTTTCAAGTGGTAAAAGTTGGCAACCTCCCTTGTTTTAGTACAGATGTGGGAAGAACCTAAGATTCCCTTTGCCACATGGCAGATCGCCTATACAGAACAAGACCAAGACCAAGGCTACTACTACTACTACATTATGGGGCCTTTCAAATGATCAATTTGGAATTAGACAACATCTGCCAAATTAAATTACACGGGAACTGTAACACTGAGAATGTGATCTCCATGATCACATGACCCTGTGGGCTTCGCTTTACTGGGATTACATCTAGAAAGACCCATGTATTTTGGGGGGAATATGGGAGGAGCATTAGATGCCACAGCAACAACACAAGGAAGAAGGCCCTAGAGTTACAGCACAGTGTAAATTATCTGAAATGGGTTATCAGAAAAAGATTGTCATCAATTACAAACACACCAATAACCAACGGTTGCAACTTATTAAGGAAGAGGGATGGGCATAGATCTCAAAACACATATTAATCGGTTAAATTGTGAAATACCTTGGACACAAGCTGGTGCCTCATAATCTCTGACATATATGTGCTCATATATCTTTCCAACACAGTGTCTACAGTGCTGTGTTCTCTCAAGTATTGATGAACACAGGGTTTTATATTAGGGTACAATACCACATATCTAGTTAAGACTTTCGTTATACCATAACCAGCAGTGGAAAGAAGCAACTGTTCATGAAGAGAATTACAAATGTTTTCAAACAACTTATACCTGCACTTGACTGTAAATACAATTATTTCATTCTATGGCTATCCTTAAATTAATAGCTGTCAGAACCCCGGTCAGAGTGTTACTAGGCACGCAGGGACTACAGGGTCCAACCATGGGGGTTGAGGCCTATTACTCCTGATATCCTGGAGCCCGACCTACTACAGGTTCTGAGCAACTGGGCCAAGAACCCTTTCTGCACTTGACTCTCAGTGGTAAATGTATTAGAGCAGTCCAAGGCTCCCTCAAGGGGAGGTGTGAATACAGATTAGTGCTTGGGGCGTGATGCGACTTGCGGAGTTCCGTAGGAGCACTTACTTTGTGAGGATATGTGTAGTGCAGTGTAGGGGGAGTGGTGTAAGTGATGTTTAAAAATGTACCTAACTAGTGAGCTAATGTTTTATTCCTGCTCCTAGTTGGTAAGGATAAAAAGGGGTTAATAAAAGAGAAAAGTAACTGTTATGTAATTACAATCCCTAGTATTGTGTCGACATGTTTCAAGGTATCCCCTAAACCTCTTCTTCAGGACAACAAAGGGGCCAGCCCTTTGTGTACCACTCCGTGCAGGACCTATAATAAAGTGAAATATAAATTATGAATGCACACCTATTGTGTGAGCATTGGGAAAAAATACATATGGTTGATTCTGAACACGTAGTATTTATTTTGCGGCAAAAAATACGCCTCATGGTCTGTCTGGGTGGAGGGGCCTGTAGAAACCTGTGCTCAGCAACCCTCCGTCATTACGACCTATTCATTCCCAAGGTAGGAATAAAACATTAGCTCACTAGTTAGGTACATTTTTAAACATCACACCACTCCCCCTACACTGCACTACACATATCCTCACAAAGTAAATGTTCCTACGTAACTCCGCAAGTCACAGCACGCCCCAAGCAGTAGATGTTTGGGATGGCCCCAATGATGAAGCATGTCACGTAGTGGCAACCCTGGGTGAGTGAGGGGACTCAAGAAAATACATTTTTCTTTTCTACCAGTAGAGGTGGTCTTTCACCCAATTGGTGAATCCCCCGTTTTTCTTGGCTAGGTTCTTTTGATCCGTCATCTACGGATTCTTTTTGCTGTACTCTGATCACACAGGAGGGTGAACCTAGCCCAATCCTCCCCCTCCCCCTATTTTTGATTGATATAGATTAGTGAACATATGCTCACAACTCAAAATGCGCGTAGCAGCAGCAATAAATAATTTTATTTCTACTGCTTTCCACCCAAAGAAAAAATACGTCATTCGCAAACAATAACACAATTCCCCTTGAGGTCGGGGCTCTAGTGTTTCAACAGCAAATCCCGGTCCCATTCCCTTCTTGCGTTAGCGATAGTGGTTATTTCCCATTCACTGGGAATGCCCTACTAGCAGTCCATGTCTCAGGAGTCTACTCTGACTCTTAAATTCAAGGTAAAAGATTCTGAACTTGGGTCACTCCCATTTGTAGCCTATGGACTCCAGCCTGACCAGCATGGCACAAGTTTTCCCGACAGTCTATCCTAGAATACGGCAGTGCAGCACTGCTGCCAGAAAAGGCTTCGTCCCTTACATGATGGCAGTCTTTACTACGGCGCATTTCCTGGCACACAGGGTTGCTGCAACGTTACCACGCATGCTTCATCCCTTATCACACAGCAGTCATTACCACGGCGGCCCTCCCACACATGAGGTCGCTGCAGCATTACTGTGTAAGGCTTCAGGACTTACACACAGCAGTCTCTTTCACGACTATCTTCACAACTGCCCTCCTGGCATACAGGGGTCGCCAACTCAGCCCTGCACATGGGCAATGGCCAATTGGTGCAGCAGCCATATCCTTACACCTGGCTCAGGGAGTCTACTAGACAGGGATCCCCACTGGATCTTGTTCCCTCCAGCGCGCTCCTCTTCTTCAAAGGACACAGTGGTCTTGGCAAGCAGGCAAGGGCTGGTGCTCTAGGCTCCAAGGCAGGTGATCCTGGATTCTCTAGGTGAAGTCCCCTCAACCAGCAGGGAGACTAGCAGGCCTTTGACCCCAGCCCCGGTCACAGGAAGAAGTCTTACAGAGCTTCTCCTCCTCACACAGCCCATCTGGCTGCTTTGCAGAAGCCAATTTTGGGGTTTCAAACTCCCTTTCTTACAGTCCATTTCCTGACACCAAATGTGATTTAGGGTCAGAGTCTTTGAAGTCTTATGTTAAGGTTCTATTTCTTTAGAATTATCTACTTATCTGTTCCCTCTTCCTCTTGAAAAGCTCCCTGTCACAGCCAGAGTGTATCCACAGCTGATAGTCCCACAACACAGGCCATGGGAGTGACTAGAGTTCACACCTGGGTGTCAGCAACAATGACATGTGTCTCAAAAGCTTAGCTAAGGGCTCCCAGCCCAGCCCTTTATGATTCTATTACCAGACCCATCTCCTTCCTGAGATATACCCAGACCCCTCCCTTATGACCTCTCACTGAATCAAAGAGCACCCTTTAAAATTTACAGGGAAGGTCTGGTCCTCTCCTCTACACTTTGCGTCCCACCCAGCTTACAGGAATGCAGCAATGCGCAAATCTCTGTGGGGAAATCTCTCTAACTGCCTTCCATGGTTCACCATGCAGACCTGGGTCTCCCAAAATGAAATCCAGGGCTCTCCATGTATTGTACAGTCTACAGACACACATACACCCAGTGTATGCATACAGCATATACGCACTGCAGAGTGCTGTGTCCTTCATGTACTGTAGTACTCACAGGCACATATACATCTAACATATGCATTTAAGATGTCCGTTTTTATGAGACAATCAATGTCAATAGCTACACATGGCTACAAGTCACACCACTACATAAATGCTGACACAGCACAATATGATGGGTTTCCTTGGAGATGTGTCCAGCATTACATGATTCCCACGTGACATAATGACGGTAATATCATACATGACTAAAACCACCTAACTTTAGTTTTAACGTTTTTCAAATGTGACTGCAATAATTTTGATATAAGAGGTTGTGGTGAGTTTCTGTGGAGACACACCTCGTGTCACAAGACCCTGATGTGAGGTAATCACATTGCATGTCTGATGTCACATGACATGTTGCAGCACGAATGATCTAGCTCAGACACAGAGGATGTGCATGATACCTCACATTTCAGACTGGTATGGAGAGCTGACATGCATAATCAGGTGGAATACAGCACCAGTAGGTACTCTCTTGAAAGCGTTAAGTCTATTTTTCTTCTCACAAATTATGCATGCCAAAATGTGCCCTTGTTACTGAATCAACAAGCCTTGCAGATCGATCCACCTTTAAGATGTTCTTCTGTGTGATTACAAAGAGCTCCCACTGTTTCCCATGGGACCCATCTCTAAACCTAGTAGTAAGGAGCATTATGTTTTAAAAAATATATCAGCATGTCATTATTAATGGGAATATTTTTAAATCACATCTGTTTGCCTAGGTGAGGGTATGAGTGTTTTAGAACACACAAATTCTCACCAACCAAGTGCAAGTTGCAACTATTGAAGTGATTGTTCTAATTTCCTACAGGTGTGTCTCGCATATCTCTTGAGACATACTGTTATAGGTTCCTATAATACAGGGATATTGCCTAAGATACAAGTATTATTTTATCGTGCATTAGTTTATGTGCACTAGTATGAGTGTGAAGGGCTACCCTCATCATTAATAACACAACAAATGCGCTTAGACAGCCTATAAAATATTCAGGGATCCAGGCCCGAAGAAAGCTGCAGACCTCATATGAGGCCAGAGAGGTACAGCTGAAACATGTTGGCCAGTGGTATGGAGGACCGCGAATTATCCTACTAATCATCCCAACTTACTTTGCTTTTAATATTTCCATAGATTCCCTCCAACACAACTACTACAGGTTATCGACAGGCAATTTTATGTTTTCATTTTTTGAATCCCAAATTACTTGAAAGAGGTCTACCAAAAATACCTCCATCCAGGAGCTCCCATTATCTTGGAGCATGTCTGATCCACCAAAAGATGTGGTATGGATGCAGGGCAACCTGATGATGTAATATGCCACCAAGGTGGTGGGTGATTGTGCATCTCCATCTTATTGAGAAATGCACACAGAACTCTAGAGAATATTTCCAAACCTCAAAAGACGTGGTAAGGTAGTCTCATGTTCAGATTCTTTTTTTGATTATGCTGTATTCCCTGCCTGGGAGGATACAATCCCTGGACAGCCCATTCTTCTTGTTTCATAACGGATTGGAATATACTTTACTGTGCTTTTCTGGTACTTTTCTATTTTCAAACTTTGGATAAAAGGTGCGCCAAATATTATTTTTTGCTTGTCACAACACAGATGTTTAAAGTCACTTTCCTTATATTTAAAAATGCCCAGAGTGCGAATATCATATTTATTTGGTGATATTTGCACTCCTTTCCATACTCTGATTATTGCAAAATTCTGCTCAATCAGCCCTTCACGGGTTTCGGGCTTTAAACTGCCCTTCTGCCCACCTGGCGCACGTTATCTTCTGGTCAGCAGGTCAGTCAAAGCCTTCCCCAGATAATAGCCCCATTTAAATGGGATTTGCCTTCTCCTGGCAGAGGAAGCTAGAGGGAGAATAATCTGCATAGTCCGGTTAGCGGTCGCTGTACTGACACGCCTGGGCATACCCTTCTCACTGGAGCAAAGGGGAGCAGGCAGACCTCTGGCACCAATAAGATTAAACCTTGGGATGCTATACCTAGCTACCCTGAAAGTCAAGTACTAAAAAGGGGTACTTTGTTTCTAGTTTGGAGTCTACCGTACAGGGGCCACAGGACAACAGTGGTAAAAGACTCCAGTAGTTACAAATGGGGCCCATTGTCCCCTGCCTGTCCTTGGACCCTCCAATCGGGATTTCTTACAATTATCCATAGATAGGTTTGCAGCAACATTTATCTCAATGGGAAACCTTGTTGAAAATCTACAATTCTGCTCCCCAAGGGTCTGATAGGCTCTCCATTTTAGTGATTAGAGCAGGACTACAATCATCAGGCATATATTAGATCAATTTTACCTATGTTGCATTGATGCTAGGTAAATATCTCTATCACTGTGTTATAGTTTAAGTTTACTCAAATATAATAAGTTGGACAGAACCGAGGAATCCAGTCCACTTGCTCTGTTGGATCGTTCAGGGAAATGTTTGCAAGGATCATTTTTCATCAGGTCTTAACATGAGGTCATGTGGTTCATTTTTGATTCTGGCTGAGAAAATGGACGTTTATGTTATCTGCTTTCACAACTGAAAATTCCTTAGTTCCCACAATAAATTCCCAGCAACTGTTTGGAGGAAGATTATCCCCTGTAGGCAGACATTGATGCCTTCACTGGTGCCTCTGGTATGGTTAATCATTCCCCTCTCAGGTTAAAGGTAAATAACTTGGGAATTCCATCTGCCTTCTGGAATATTATTATTGCTCCCCACTCTAACAACTGGATCCAGGATCTCTTTGGTTCTCAAAATGAGTTCTCATCTAATATTCCACTAAAAAATAACTTAAAACAGAAGTGTGTTTGTTTGGGAAGCACATGATTACACCTTTATTTGCGCCTACCTGATCGGGTGATAAAAATAAATCGGTCCCTGAATTACCGAAGTATTTAATTGTCATGAAAAACCATGAGATGTGGGAGTTGATCTGAGACTGAGTGACTTTCTCCACAGTGGGCTGCTACTGAAGCTCCCGCTTTGCACAAGTGCACTTAAACTTTGTTCACCCTGCTCTGGTATTGAACTTTCTCCTGGTCCTGTAGCCTGTCCTTTATGTCTGTTCACATACTGCTGGCAGTTCATGGTATGGGGAAGCCTTGAAAAAAGGGATTGGAGCTTGTTTGAGGAAATGCAACGACTGGCCACAAAAAACATGAAAAGAAACCATCTTCAAAATTATCTAAGAAAGTATAAATACTGTCTATAGAATTGGTCCAGACTCATTACAAACGATGATTAGTCTCACAAGAATTATTCAATAATACCACTCAAACACTGGTGTGTTTTAAAATGTGTTAATTTGCTCTGCTGCTGAAGTTTCTCCTGTTTCAGGAGATGTGCTAATTGGCCGGCCCCCATTGACTGTGATTCCTACTTTACACAACTTCACATTACACTATGATTTTAGGTCGAGTCTGGGCAGTGCATGTGCTGCTCTTCGAGGCATGCTGTATTCGAGTATGACTTGAAGCTCCACCCACTTTCCGCCCATATTTTTTATTGGCTTCTGTCACTGTCCTTTGTGAATGATAGCTTCTGATTCGATAATAGGCTTGTTAGTTCCTCCTTAGTACCGCCTTATCTTCATTTGTAACCTCCCATGAGGACTGGCCCTTTTACTTCTGTTTTTACAGAGTATGTCTTATTTAGTCTGTAAGCACTATTTTCTTTAATGAGTTTCTCATCCTGCAGACACAGCATGCTTTCCTGCAACACTCAGCGCGCTATGCACGCTTTCATTTTCCAAGCAGCTGGAACAATGGCGGCCCCTTCTTTGAATGAAATAGGTCTCGCATTTACAAGAGTTTGAGCTATTGCATTGTAAATGACAATGCCTTTTATTTATGTGTTAATTATCAAAACAGAAAAATAAAAGGCATTGTCCTTTTCAATGCCAATAGCCTAAACTCTCGCAAATGTGAGGCCTATTGCATTGCAAATTCTTGTTCTGATCTATTGCTGTACTTTATCCTGGATTTTTAGCCTGCCCGCTCAAGTCCACAAGCACTCTACTGACAGAAACAAGGGGGTGGAGTGATTAGTCACAAAATACCAAAAATAGAGACTGGGCCCCAGAGTGCCACAATGACGGTGTGATGATAACGCATTTATTGCCCAATAAGGACACAAGGCAATTTGCCATTGTGCTGTCTGTGTGGAAGGTCAGATGTTTGGTTGGGGATGCTGTCCCTTGGAGCTCAGACTTTGGTTTCAGACCACTGACTTTGTAGAGCAGTTTCTTGTTACTATTTGTCTAAAATGGGTGTTTGCTTACAAATGTTTAGTATCAATATAAAATGGTAAAATCGTGATCTTACAAAAAAAATGACCTGGGGAACACACAGTTCTATTTGTTAACATGATCCTACAATCTTGCTACTATCCACATTTTATATTATTTCTGCAAACTGTCTACTAATCCGCTGTCACTAAGCTCCCAGGAAAATCTATTTATAACTCCAGCATATTGGGCACCCACCTAGGATGGCCCACAGCAGCAAAAGCAGGATATATAATGGCACGTCTTGAGGCAAAATCGCCTGACCAGATGGATGACTCCCAATTCAAATCTTCTCTGCCAGGCAAAAGTCCAGAATTATCCACTGCTAATGGCACTTGTGATTCTGACCTTGTCTTAGCTGAGGTAGTGCTACAGACTGAAATAAATGGACAAGGAGAAGCAAAGGGTATGTAAAGAAATGTACAGGTAAAAAACATCATGAGGAGCTGAATTTTATTTTAGCGTCCATTTATGCCTTCCATCCCTCCATATGAATTCAACCAGATGCTGTTAATTCTCCCAACAGGCTTAGGGAATTTTAATGGTAACAGTGCAAAGTCATAAAGCATCTGGGGTAGGGCAATCATCAAAGATACAGCTATACTTTCCCTGTACCAATAGTGGCAACGTCGTCCAGAACTCAATAGGGCCCTTAAGCCATGCCACTGTGCCTTCAATATTGCCATCTATCAAATTAGCATCTGCCCTGTAAATCTGTACACCTGAATATTTAAAGGTGTGTTTTCCTACCTGAGTTGGAATCCCCATCCCCACTTTGTTCTATGTGGGTACAAACAGGTCTTAGCGACATTAATCCTCTAGTTAGCCACTCCTTCAAACCTCTTCAGTTCTTCCAAAAACAGCATTATAGTTTGGCACATTTCCTTACATAGAACAAGATGTCATCCGCATATAATGAAATGCTATGCACCCTTCTCCCTACTGATGTGCCCATATTGTTCTCACCTCCGGTGGCAAATAGCTGCTAGGTGCTACAATGTCAGTGCAAAGTGGAGGGGAGAAAGTGAGTTTTTTTATGTTTCCCTTTTTCAATTGGCCAGGTCTCCGAAAGATTATTAGCTGTTCATACTCTTGCCCATGATTTTCAATATAAGAGCCAAATCCATTTACCGATCTGCCAGCCAAATCCAATCTCCACAGTACCAGTGGCCTTTTTTTCTTATCAATGGACAACACCACTTTGTCCAATTGTGTCTCTGAAAGCTTGACTATTACATGTATTAGTCTTTTAATGTTCATTGCTATGCTACTGGTGCAAATGGACCCCGATTGATATATATGGGCCAATTTCCTTCATCAGGGGAAAAGCTTGTTATCAATGTTCTTGCCAAAAATTGTATAATCATGATTGAGAATTTATAATTAGTGAAGCCCATTGGGTGCCAATGCGTCTTGTCCCTTTTTTGAAGTTGCCATGATTGATACCTCTCTGGTTGTGTCCGGCAAGGCTCAAAGTATGCACAGAACATTCTACATCTCCTTCAACCTGAGATCCAGAGTATCAACTCACAAAGAATAAAATTCTGATGGTAGGCCATCCTCCTGGTGTCTTCCCCATTGTCATTGTTTGTTCAAGGAAGACCAGGAAAACCTTAGAAAATTAGCATTATAGCTCTAATGTTATCTGCTAGCCTTTTGGCTTTGTGAATGCTTGTTTCGCTTTGTAGGGTTTTTTTGCAAAACATTATTGTTAGGGAAGTTGCTGGGCACAAAAGGAAAAATATGTTTTTGGTCTCAAAAAGTATAAAATGACATAATAGTTCCATGTACGCTGAAAGGAACTACCTTGTTCGAGCATATGCTTCCTATGAAAGGACAGAATATCATCACACATAGTGAAATTATCAAATGACTGAAGTGGGCTCTATGCTGTAGTCAGAGGAAGAACATTTTGAATGACCCAATAACAACTCCAAGATCACATCAGTACTAACCATCTCCTGCATACCCACCAGTATGGCTTCAAATCTCGCAGATGCATGGAGACTACAATCCTCTTGACCACAGATGAACATCCCCCTGCCTCCTGATATTGCTGAGCCTGTTAGCTGCCTTTAATACAGTCGACCAGCCATCCTCATGCACACCCTGGAGTATTGAAAAGGATTCACTAGCATTGTACTTTACTGAGTCTCCTGCTACCTTTCCTATGGACCAAGCTTGTTCATGGTTGTTCATTAGGTCATAAGAGATCACTATCACCTGTGGGGTGCCCCAGGGTTCCATATTTTCAGTTTTCATGTTAATTCTTTACATTGAGCTACTTAGTACTCTACTCACAGATAACAGCATCAAAGTGCACCAAAATGTTGATGATACACAGCTCTACTGGAAAGTCTCCTTTGCTTCAGACACCTAACACCAGAAATACTGCTTGCACATCACCCAGACCTGGACGTCCATTGGCTACCTGAAGCTGAGTTCAATCAAGAATAAATTCCTGTTATTTTCCAACAGCAATAAACAAGATACAGTACAAACCTGGCTCAATCACATCAACCTTGATCGCTTCAAGCCCAACTTTCACCGAATGCCAAGTTACTTGGATTCATCCTGGACATCAACCTCCCTCTAAAGGAGCACACTGCTCAAAAGAAAAAATGGCCTGGTACCAGCTCTCGCTTCTAATTAAAGTCAAACCATTTCTTTCAGAAAGTGACGTCAGAACAACTGTTCACACGCTTGTACTCTTGCATCTGGATGGTGGTAATGCCTTACTCCATGGCTTCCCAGACTCCACACTGGCACCCCTTAGGTGCACCCTACACGCTGCAACACGTCTCATTCGGGGCCTGAAGAAATATTATCACATAACCCCCATCTTCATGAAAAATCATTGGCTCCACTTGTCAGCCCACGCCATCTTCAAATACAGCTGCATAATTTGCAAAGCTATCATGACCAATACCCTTGCTTATTTTGCAGGTTCACCATCTCCAGTGACTCTCAGCACACCTGCATTCAGCACACAACAGGCTGCTGTTAGACCCGGCCCTCGTAACATAGCTAGACCTGACCCCTGCACCTCACACCAGCCCCCAAACCCACGGCCTAGCCGATCCTCCCCACCAGAACTCACACGCACCCAACCCGGACTTCCCCGTCCATGGACTTCCTCCCATCGGCCACACCGGGCCCGCATGCCCACTTCATGCACCAAGATGGCCGCCCGGCCCCAGCGCGACCCTGGCCTAGAGGCGCCACTCCGGCTGGAGGACATCGCGCTCCCCTTGGGATGAGAGAGGGAGGAGCAGTTTCTATCACACCTCTGCGTTTCCCTGGGACGGTGGGTTTCGATCGACCTGCCGGCCTCCCCGAGGGCTGGCTCCACGCCTGCTGGGTGTCTGGGACTCCTCCCGACCCGGCCCTGGAAGGATCAAAAGATAATGGCAGGAAACCCCAACAAGCAACCCCCCAGGTGACAAGACCCCTGCCTGCACAGACTCCGGACATCAAAGAGGAGTCGCCCTATAACAAGGGGTGCTCGGGGACTGACCGGCAGATTCGCCTTGGAACAACTGAGCCCTGCTGAGTGACTCGCGGCTCCCTGAAGATCGTAAGACCTCCGAACTTGTGCTTGAGCCCTGCTGAGTGACTCGCGGCTCCCCGAAGATCGTAAGACCACCGAACTTGTATCCGAGCCTTGCTGAGTGACTCGCGGCTCCTGCAGACTCTCTTGGTCCCGCCGGACCCCACGACGACAAGCGTATCCCCCAGCTCGAGGATTGTGAGCTGTCCGCCGGGTACGCTCCTGCATTTGATCCACATCCCCAAAGACTGTCCCGCTACCTCCTACCCCCCTCCAAGACTCTGAGAGCCCACGCTCTGCTTGTATATATTTACCGTGCGGATCATAAAGATCCTACTACTCTAACTTGATAAAGATTTACTCGTAAGAACTCCTCGTGTGGTGTCCCTCTGTCGTGTGGTGCCGAGTGTGCGATCCTAGATACGAGGTTCCTCCCGGAGGAATCTCCCGCCAGTGCCCGGCTACGATACTCCGAGGGTGGGTCTCAGGGCAGTCAGGGCCCCCTCCGGGCCCCTCTGAGGTCGCCTTCTAACATTGGTGGCAAGCGACGGGATTCGGGCCCATAATCTAGAGATCGAACGGCTGACGCACTACCGACAAAGATGGCGGAAGGAAACGCCGTGGTTCTCATAGAAGACGACGCCAGTACCGTGTTCCAGGTGGAACAGCTGGAAGCGTACACTCACAAAGAACTAAAACAATTCTGTAAGGAACTCAGAATCGCTACCACTGGTCTCAACACTAAAGAAGATATGCAAAAGGCACTGAAAGCTTGGGTGGATTCAGGGGCCTCCCGGCCAGAAGGAGCGGGGGAACCCCACGACGAAGCTGGACCCTCCCAAGGAGAACGCAGCAACAACCAGGTGCGAGGCTTCGTACCAGACGGGGGCCTATCTCCGGAGGAACTCGCAGACAGAGAAAAAAGTCGCCATCACGAGCTCGAATTAGCGAAACTCAAAATTGAGGGCGAGCTGAAATTAGCCGAGAAAAAGCTAGCAGTAGAACAGTTGCGAGTACAAGGAGAGCTGGAAGAGAAGAAACTCAGAGACTTCAACTGGAGCATGAACGCAGCCTGAAGGAAATAGAACTAAAAGCAAAAACGGAGAAACGCGGCCCCCGGGGAACCGGGAGGCGGCCGCCCCAATGGAACAGAAGGTCCACATCCCCAAGGATGTGGTCAAAGAATATTATAAAAATGATGACATTCAGCAGTGGTTCCGGGCCTACGAGGTCGCCATGACCTCCCATCGGGTCCCACAGAAGGATTGGGGGGCTGGGTTATGGGGACGATTCCTGAGCGAAGGGAGGGACACCCTGCTCGACCTACCCACCTCCATGCAAACGTCCTATGCACACATGAAAGCGGCCCTCCTCACAAGGTACGGCCTCACCCCGGAGATGTACCGCCAGCGGTTCCGGGACTGCCGGAAGATCCCGGGTACCACCTGGGTGGAATATGTGAATTTCTTCAGCCGCGCCTTCGATGGTTGGATCAAGGGCAGCAAGGTAAACACCCTGGAAGAACTAACCGACCTTATGTTGTGGGAACACCTGGCGACCAACTGCTTTGTAGAACTCCGCCAGCATCTGCTCGACAGCAAGCTCACGGACCCAAGGAAGCTGGCTGTCAAGGCGGATCGCTGGACCAACACCCGGGTCTCCCGGAGCCCTGTAGGAGAGTACCCCCGAGCCAGTCAGGGACCACCCCGCCAGAGAGGGGGGGGGGAAACCAGGGAGGGCAGAGAGAGTCCCAGGCTAGTCCCCCGAAGTCCCAACCTCCAGCCTTCCCGGCACCCCCACCTGCTGTATCCGGCCCCCCCCTTAGACGGGGGCACCGGGTAACCATCACTTGTTTTCGTTGCCAGAAGCCCGGGCATTACGCCAACGACCCTGAATGCCCCATGGCCCCACGCACCACCCAGGCAGCACCCCCTGCTAGACAGATCGCCAATGTAGCCCTGGGGGAGGAGGTTGAGGAGGCCGAGGAGTGGGAACCCGCCGCTATGGCCCTAGTATCCTTAGGAGATAAAGAGATGGTCCCTGGGAGCCTCCTGCCCTCTAACACAAAGAAATATGGGCAGCTCGTAACGATCAATGGCCACCAAGTAGAAGCCCTCCGTGACACCGGGGCCAGCATCACCGGTGTCCTTAGCCATTTAGTACACGAAGACCAGGTCCTCCCCAACGTCTTTTGCCCTGTCATCTCAGCCGACAACACAGAAAGCCTATGTAAAGTAGCCCTGGTGCCCTTTGAGTGGGGAGGGGTGGTCGGTAAACTGAAGGTTGCAGTAAGAACCTCCCAGCCCGTCGACTGTCTCCTGGGGAACGACCTGGAACGTTCCCCCTGGGGACAAGTTGAGCGCAAGACCCATCTAGGGATGATGGGCCTCCCTGAGTGGGTGTGCGCCACCACTCGATCCATGGTGGCCCGACTGACCCCCCTGAGGGAAGTCGACGACGCCCCGACCCCTGAAGATAGGATGGTCCCAGCCGAGGGTCCCCCCATTACCCCACCAGAGGAGTCGATCGCCAGTGACGAACCCCCGCCTTCCGACTCCACCCCAGTCACCGAGTTCGGCGATCTGCCCGAATTAGCCCAGTGGCACCACGAGGGGGGCCCCTCCCGAGAAGAGTTCTGCCGAGAGCAGGCTTCCTGTCCCTCCCTGGACGGGCCCCGGCAACAGGCAGAGGCCCAGGCCGCGGGCGACCAGACGGGGACGCACCGGATGTACTGGGAGAATGACCTCCTGTACAGTGAACAGAAGTCGGTGGAGCTAGGGTCCAGCCGGGTGCTGGTGGTACCCCTACGCTTCCGAAACCTCCTCCTGGGCTTGGCCCACAATATCCCCCTCGCGGGCCACTTGGGCCAGGACAAAACGTACAGTCGCCTCGTGACCCACTTCTACGGGCCCCGGATGAAAGCCGATGTAGGAGACCACTGCAAGTCCTGTCCCACGTGCCAGGCCAGTGGGAAGAGCGGAGGGAAGAGCAAGGCTCCCCTCCAACCCTTCCCTGTCGTCAGTACCCCTTTTGAGCGGGTCGGGATCGACATTGTAGGGCCCCTGGACCCCCCAACTTCCCAAGGGCACCGGTTCATCCTCGTCCTGGTGGACCATGCCACCCGTTACCCTGAGGCCATCCCCCTGCGCACCGTCATGGCCCCCGTGGTGGGCCGGGCGTTGATGGGAATCTTCTCCCGCATGGGTTTCCCCCGCGAGGTCGTGAGCGATCGCGGTACCAACTTTATCTCCCGATACATGAAGTCCTTATGGCAACAATGCGGGGTGTCCTATAAGTTCACCACCCCGTACCACCCCCAGGGAAACGGCCTGGTAGAGCGGTTTAACCGGACTCTGAAGGGGATGATCGCGGGCCTGGAAGAGCCCCTCCGGCGTAAGTGGGACATCCTGCTCCCCTGCCTCCTATTCGCATACCGCGAAGTTCCCCAGAAATCCTTGGGGTTCAGCCCCTTTGAGTTACTCTACGGGCACCCCGTCAGGGGGCCCCTCAGCCTGGTCAAGGAAGGCTGGGAGGCGGCGCCTCGAGGCCCCCCCGAGATGTGTTCCGGTATGTCCTGACCCTCCGAAATCAGACTAGAAGGTTCCGAGAGATGGCCGAGGCCAACCTGGAGGCGAGTCAGGAGGAGATGAAGCGCTGGTACGACCAGAACGCCACTCTGGTCGAGTTTCAGGCGGGCCAGCTGGTATGGGTCATGGCCCCAGTGAAACCCTGCGCCCTCCAGGATAAATGGACCGGGCCCTTCAAAGTGGTTGAGCGGAAGAGCCAGGTCACGTACTTAGTGGACGTCCAGTCCCCCCGGGACCCCCTCCGGGTCCTCCACGTGAACCGCCTCAAGCCCCACTTCGTGCGGACGGAGCTGAGTCTGCTGCTGGCCACCGATGACGGGGCCGAGGAGGAGTCCGATCCTCTCCCCGATCTCCTGTGTACCAAAGAGAAGGACGGCTCAGTAGAGGGAGTGAACCTCTCCCCGTCTCTCACTCCCCAGCAACGGGAAGATTGCCGCCAGCTCCTAGGGCAGTTTTCGGACCTCTTCTCCCTGGTCCCTAGGGTCACCGACTGGTGTGTCCATGACGTGGACACCGGGGACAGTCCGCCAGTGAGACACCGGGCCTACCGAGTCCCTGATCGGGTCCGGTCCTGTATCCAGGCCGAAGTCTCGAAAATGTTGACCCTAGGCGTAATCGAACCCTCAGATAGCCCCTGTGCCAGCCCCGTGGTCCTGGTCCCTAAAGCAGCCGCCCCCGGGGTCGCGCCAGAACTCCGCTTCTGCGTGGACTACCGGGGACTCAATGAAGTCACCCGAACCAAAGCCCACCCCATTCCCCGAGCCGACGAGCTCATTGACCGGCTCGGGGCTGCTTGATTCCTCAGTACCTTCGATTTCACCTGTGGCTACTGGCAAATTGCGCTCACAGAAGGAGCCAAGGAGCGGTCCGCCTTCTCCACCCCGGATGGGCACTATCGCTTTCGCGTGATGCCTTTCGGGATGAAAAATGCCCCGGCCACCTTTTAGCGACTGGTAAATAGAGTCCTGGCCGGGCTGGAAAAATTCAGTGCCGCATATCTCGACGATATCACAGTTTTTAGTTCTGAGTGGAGTGAGCACCTCCAGCACCTTCGGAGGGTGCTGACCGCCCTGCGCCAGGCAGGCCTCACCGTGAAAGCCAGCAAGTGCCAGATTGGGCAAGGTTCGGTAACCTACCTTGGGCACCAGGTCGGAAGCGGCCAGGTCGCCCCCCTACAGCCCAAAATCAACGCCATCCTAGCCTGGGAACCACCCACTACCCAAACGGAGGTTCGAGCCTTCCTGGGCCTCACGGGCTACTACCGGAGATTCATCCGGAATTACGGCAGCCTGGTCGGTCCCCTCACGGGACTCACGTCCAAAAAACAGCCCAAGAAGGTGCAATGGTCCCCTGCCTGCCAAGAGGCGTTCGAGGCCCTGAAAGCGGCCATGTATACTGCCCCCGTCCTCCAGGCCCCCGACTACTCCAAAGAGTTTGTGGTACAGACTGATGCCTCCGAGCATGGCATCGGGGCAGTCCTCTCCCAGGTGAATGACTAAGGCCTAGACCAGCCCGTGGCCTTCCTCAGCCGAAGGCTATTGCCCAGGGAACAGAGATGGAGCACCATCGAGCGAGAGGCATTCGCCGTAGTCTGGGCCCTCAAAAAACTACGCCCTTACCTGTTCGGCACCCATTTCAAGGTCCAAACCGACCATCGCCCCTTGCGATGGCTCATGCAGATGCGAGGAGAAAACCCCAAGCTACTGCGGTGGTCAATCTCCCTCCAGGGGATGGATTTCACCGTAGAACATCGCCCTGGGAATGACCACGCCAACGCCGATGGCCTCTCCCGGTTCTTCCGCCTCAGCGAAGAGAACCCCCAAGAAGATGGGTAGTTCTCTCCGGCTTTCAGCTGGGGGGGACGCATGTTAGACCCGGCCCTCGTAACATAGCTAGACCTGACCCCTGCACCTCACACCAGCCCCCAAACCCACGGCCTAGCCGATCCTCCCCACCAGAACTCACACGCACCCAACCCGGACTTCCCCGTCCATGGCCTTCCTCCCTTCGGCCACACCGGGCCCGCGTGCCCACTTCATGCACCAAGATGGCCGCCCGGCCCCAGCGCGACCCTGGCCTAGAGGCGCCACTCCGGCTGGAGGACATCGCGCTCCCCTTGGGATGAGAGAGGGAGAAGCAGTTTCTATCACACCTCTGCGCTTCCCTGGGACGGTGGGTTTCGATCGACCTGCCGGCCTCCCCGAGGGCTGGCTCCACGCCTGCTGGGTGTCTGGGACTCCTCCCGACCCGGCCCTGGAAGGATCAAAAGACAATGGCAGGAAACCCCAACAAGCAACCCCCCAGGTGACAAGACCCCTGCCTGCACAGACTCCGGACATCAAAGAGGAGTCGCCCTATAACAAGGGGTGCTCGGGGACTGTCCGGCAGATTCGCCTTGGAACACCTGAGCCCTGCTGAGTGACTCGCGGCTCCCTGAAGATCGTAAGACCTCCGAACTTGTGCTTGAGCCCTGCTGAGTGACTCGCGGCTCCCTGAAGATCGTAAGACCTCCGAACTTGTGCTTGAGCCCTGCTGAGTGACTCGCGGCTCCCTGAAGATCGTAAGACCTCCGAACTTGTGCTTGAGCCCTGCTGAGTGACTCGCGGCTCCCCGAAGATTGTAAGACCACCGAACTTGTATCCGAGCCTTGCTGAGTGACTCGCGGCTCCTGCAGACTCTCTTGGTCCCGCCGGACCCCACGACGACAAGCGTATCCCCCAGCTCGAGGATTGTGAGCTGTGCGCCGGGTACGCTCCTGCATTTGATCCATATCCCCAAAGACTGTCCCGCTACCTCCTACCCCCCTCCAAGACTCTGAGAGCCCACGCTCTGCTTGTATATATTTGCCGTGCGGATCATAAAGATCCTACTACTCTAACTTGATAAAGATTTGCTCGTAAGAACTCCTCGTGTGGTGTCCCTCTGTCGTGTGGTGCCGAGTGTGCGATCCTAGATACGAGGTTCCTCCCGGAGGAATCTCCCGCCAGTGCCCGGCTACGATACTCCGAGGGTGGGTCTCAGGGCAGTCAGGGCCCCCTCCGGGCCCCTCTGAGGTCGCCTTCTAACAGCTGCAGACTAAGAAGGGGGGGAAAGGAATACACATCACTAGGCCTTTTCCATCTGTGCACTCAGGATCTGGAACAACATTGCTGTATCCAACAGCACCTCCCACAATGCTTCTCAAGTTTAGGAAACAGTTATAGACTCACCTCTTTAAAGAAAACTAAAGCGCAAGACATTAACAGTCGACAACCCAGCTACCTCTCCTATCACTTGTCAAACTTATGCTTGCCTTTGA
This sequence comes from Triturus cristatus, assembly GCF_964204655.1. NCBI lineage: Eukaryota > Metazoa > Chordata > Amphibia > Caudata > Salamandridae > Triturus > Triturus cristatus. The sequence continues at coordinate 259,479,551 of NC_140586.1, forward strand.
CCAGGTACAGCACTTTAGCTCATCTTTGGCTCGGTTGGCATAATGGAAATATGATATACATAAATACCTCCATAACAATGAATGAAGAAGCCTGACAGAAACCTCCAATAGGTAAGTATATTATACACATAGGGCCTGATTCACACAGGTAACCTTATACTTTTGTGTAAGTTTACGATTGTTTGGTATTCACAAAGGTATTTTATGAGTAGTATCTTTACGACTGCAGAATACTTTTTACAGAATGTCGTCCCGCATATTTGTTTTTGCAATCATTGCCAATGTTAGAAATTTGTTGCGGAATGTCAGCATTTTTAAGGGCCGTTTTTTATGCTAGGAAGAGCATGACATTAGCTACTACCTAGAGCACGGCAAAAAAATCATATACTTGAGGGGCAAAGGCAGTAAGGGCTACGGGAATAAGTGAAATCAGAAATTACCTCGGAAAATATTGGACTACTGTATTTTGTTAATTTTAGGGATATATCTGCAGAAACGTATAATGAAAAATCTGCCAGCTATATGTTTTTAACAATCCAAGCTCTTGTTTATATTGCTTTTTAATACACTTGATTACATTTTATTAAGATGTAATTAAATGAAACTGGTGTATATTTTTTTACTTGTACATCTGCTTTTATGGACGTTTGTTATGACTCCGAATAAAGCTACATATGACTATGACTTTGAGTAGTATCTTTACGATTGCAGAATCTCCACACTTGAAAAGATACACACATATTATCAGTGGATGCTTAGGCACAGCCCTAAGCACCCCATAGCATGTTTCTGCCCCTCTGAAAATCGCCAAGGACAGCCAAACTCTTCCCACATAAGTTGCTCTCTCGCCCAGCAATGTAACAACTGTCCAGCCTCATACTAGAAGATGGTAAATGCACACGCAAACATAAGCATAGCTCACATGTCTCTGCTTCATCGCACGTTCGACACGATTGTTTGAAAGACGCCTCTGAAACTCACGCATGGCACCCAAATACTTTCCATAAACCACACAATAAATCCAAACTTGGCAAACCATGCACAGCAAAGAGAGGAGCCTCTTTTCTTACAATCAATAGCGCTTTGGAGCCTTGTCAGTGATATAAGGCACTATACAAGAGCTACAATGCAATGTAGTACTTGCTGGCATAGATCAAGCAACAAACCATTATCCCTTGCTGGCACTGACGTTTTTCCCATTCGACAGAATGTGAAATGGGGGTTGATCACTCAGTAAACTTTGAACTATGCAAGACAATTCTCCAGAGTTTCTTTAAATGTAGTACGTTTGTAATAATGTCAGATAGTACTGAACTTCGCAGTTCCCTGCTGCTGGAGTGATATGTAAGACATACTATATAAAATTACGCCATACTATAGATATTGAAATGATGCTGACAGTGTCCGGGACACATAAAACTTAATTCACAAGCACTGCATCCAGATGTTTGACCCAGTTATACAACCTTACCCTGCAGCAGCCAAAGCCAGTGAAACCCGGAGTGCATTGCAGCAAAGCATGGCTGTGCAGGGTAAGCCCAGATGGAGAAACTGAGCATAAACTGAGACCAGATGCGGGTCAATAGACTGACTTGCCACATGAAAATCACAACTAGCATTGTCTCTATAATGGGAAGAGTGACGGGGTCATGGTCCATGACCTTTGCACAGGTGCAGTGCATTTTCACCCCGACAGCAGCACGTGTAGACCAATATGCACATGGCTTTTAAAAAGAGGATCACAAATTAGTGAACAGCTGGCATTCGGAAGCAAACAGTTTTGTTAATGAAGAAAACATCCATGCTTTCTTGTTACAGGTGAAACAGAAACTATGTTAACCTTTTTTTGCAACTGCGGTTCTCCGAGGCTGCAAACTGAGTCTAGTCAAGGTCGGGTGAAAAGTCCTGTTCCCGCCAACCAGACCAATCCTGCAGCTGCTCTCATGCTGTTTTCAGCAGGAGAGCAGCATCGCGATAGGATGGAGCCGGCTAGCCCTTTTGAAAATGGGGGCCTCAGCATTCCCAGACTGTTTAAACAGCTGTTGGTTAGAGAGGTGCGGGCGGAAGTACACATGTCAGGCTGAGCGTCGCTTGACAGCCGGTCAAACTGACATGCGCACTTTGGATTGTCTGGCCACTACTAACTCCTCCATGCTGCCAATCATCGGGCAGGCTGGCATCGGTAAAAAAGAAAATGGCAATGAAATTATTTCATTGCTATTTTATTTTTCACATTTGCTCTGCGCTGTTCATGGCACGCGGGGGCGATGCTGCTCTGCCGTAAATGAAGAAACCGCTGCTGGTGGCAGACACTTACCCACCCCAAAAAATAAACCACTTTCTCAATGGATAGATACAAATTGAAAATGAAGTGTAACTGCAGTTTAACAGCTCCCTGTGACTAGTTTTTACTTTCTCTATTTTAGGCCAGGGTTGCTCTTATAAGATTATCATTTTCTTTTAACATCTTGAACATTGCTGCTCTTTTGTAATCTTTCCTGGCAGTTTTACTTTGTCTCAGTGGCGGCTGGTGACAATTGAAAGTGGTGAGGCTTAAAATGATTGTCATACTGCACTGCGGCAAGTGAGCCCGAACAACCTACGGTGGGTTCAGGGGGATCTTCCCCTGCAAATTTTTTTTAAAAAGAGTGGACAAATGGTGCATTTTCAAGCAAATTTGAGGAAGCAGGAAGGTTATTAAAGCATTACGATTGAAGTATTTATCATTTAAGAAATTGCCAATTTTTATGAGCTATAGAGGACAATCTTTGCGTATGCTGCTGTTATAATTTGCCCATATTAACTTTTGAACACACTGATACACTTGTAATGGTTTTAACTAAAAAATAAATACATTCACCCCTGCTTTCATTGGCCTTGGGTTCATTTTTAAAGTATTGGTCGCTTATACGCTGGAATTGGAGCTCAGGTACTCACTGTGTCTGCAGGAACCCGGCTCTGGCACGACACTGCAGTGTACCGGAAGAGGTGTCCCACGGAGCACAGAGGCAGGCTATCACATTGGTGCACTGTGTTGTGTGTTTTTTAGAAATAATTTAAACCGGGTTAAACCATAAGGAATGAAGCGTTGTACATTCTGTACGCATAATGGGGAAATAACAGCAGGCTTAGAGAGTGGGTGTTCCGCGACAAATTGGCAAAATAAAATTAATACTGTAAATTGAAATTCTAGTATTCCTTCTCTGTACATTGACCTCATGCATTGTATTGTCAGCATTGGTCCCTGCTAAGGCCTTTCGCCTGCTTTCTGCACTCTTAAGTGAGCCCAAGTAGGCAGAGGAGATACTGCAGAGGTGGTATTGTGCTCTGCCAAGCTCTCCCCCCAGGTTTTATTTACCCCGACCATGGCTGCTTTCCAGTGCTCGGCTTGCCCCAGACCGGCCCTTTCAGTGACCTCGACATGTGTCTCTTTGTCCCGAACAAGGCACTGACTGCATTTCTTTTCCAGGTTGGATATGTCTTCAAGCTCGCCCCCTACTTGATCCCTGCCTCCAACACACCTACATGGCTGGCAGACTTTTCCATCCGCTCTATCCTGGCTACGTAGAGTTCAGGAAACGCGGGCACCAGGCAAGACCGAAGTCTGGATGAGGATCCCTAGGACACCACTGCTGGCACCACGGTGGGCTGACAGGAATCTTCATGGATTCACTGCACCTGGTTCAGGCCTCATGTACTACTTCTGCAGGGACTTCAGTTATTCCCGCACTGTCAGCTCTGAGCAGCGCTAACAATCCAGCTGGTGGAGTCATCGACTCCACCAGCTCTACCAACACATCTCAACCCTGCCCTTCACCTCTCTGGCCACTGCAACACACACACCCTCTGCCATTAGACCACAACACGCCCTATATATCTCTTTCTGCGATGGGACTGACTGAGGCAAACACATTTTTGCCAGCCCACCTTAAACCAACTCTTCAACTCCTATGATATTCCGATACTGAGGTCGGAAGACGCGGCTGGGGGGACTCGCGGGTGAGGGGTCGCGCGGGTGTTGCGCGGGGGAGTATCTTCCCGGCTCCCACGCTGCCTCCGCTCCTTACCTTGCTGGGTCCCGCGTCTTCCTGGAACAGGAAGTAGGCATCCTCCCTCCCCTTCCTTAAACCAATCACAACGCTGCAATGGCAGTGTTGTGATTGGTGCGAACGGCACCCAGCCTGGCGCCTGTAGGGAGGCCATTCTCTCTATGTAGTCTACATGCAGAAAATGCAGAGTGCGCATGACTGGTTTGGTCGACCCCAGAGGGCCGACCAAATAGTCAGGGCCCACAGCATTGGGCAAGCCACTCCTTTCCGACTCGCCCACCCACCTGCCCCCAACCAGGCATACCTTTCTGCTTTCTCGCAGTGCAAGAAGCAAAACATGAAATGGTATTTAAAATACCATTTTATGTTTCTGCTTCTCGCACTGCGAGAAAGTAGTGGGGCGACGCTCCTCCACCCTAATGGAGGAGCCGCCGCTGCTTTGTCTGTCAACAACATCAGTCAGTCTGTCAAAAAATATTTTTTTTGATTATAGACATAATCATAAAAGCACATGCATACCAAATAAGTCACAATTTAAAAATATTTAATTAAAAGCATACTTAAGACTAAATACAATAAAGTCTCCAAAAAAAGATAAACTGCAACAAGGATTGGGTCGAGTACCCATCACAGGGGTAAATACAAATAGAGGGCTTGTCGTATTGGCCCAGGGGGAAACAGAATTGAGAGTATATGAGTCTAAAATTTGTCAACAGCGCCCTATACCTATGTGCAGCAATTCTGAGCAAAAAGGATTCCAGGCCTGGTGATGTTTTGAGCACCATGTATTTCCTCATAAGAGAGGTCTTCAATCTGTGGGGCGTAACCCCCAGGGGAATGTGGAGTCCTGGGAAGGGGGGTCGCGCATTCACTTGTGAATTGGTTTTGAAAAAAGACAGCCGTCCTGAAACAGCTAATTTCGATCATTATCAGCTGAAGTTTCATCAATTAAGTCTACTGTGCTGTAAAAAGCTTTGGTGCCAGAATGCCTGCTTGCCTGAATGAAATGCAAATATGCGTTATTAGTTAATCTGCAAGTGTAAAGGGTGCTTGGGAGCCGGGTCTGGCTTTAATTGATCGATAATCATTCCAGGGATTGTGATGACAATGACAACGTTTTTTATTTTTATTTGCAGTGCAAAGAGTTAACAGCTGGGCTGTGAAGTGCTTGCTTTTATTTGTAACTGTATTTACACATCCCTTAGTATCACTAAGGACGTGCTGAAGGGACAGGTATGTAAAAAACAAATGCAATACATACGCTCTGGCATTACTAAAATATATATTTTGGAAGCACCATTTTATAGTAAAACTATTTTCACTTTTTGTATCAGTCTATCTTATACTGTGTGTAATGTAAGTATAAGATAATGACTTACATATTCACAGTGCTTTCTGTCACAGGCTGTGACCGCATAACACTAAAAATACACAAGTCACTATTCTCCACTGCACCAATCACGATGTAATTATGTGGCTCACTGGTTACACACAGAATTCTGCAGTGCATTAACTAATAGAGGTTTCATGATGTATTACAGTGCATTCCCCACTGTGTAACCACCTTTTTAATTTATTTTTTATTTACGGTGCCCATTATTTTATGAGTAGATACCTGATGGTGAAAGACCTAAAAAACATACAGCATGTTTTGGAACTTATTTATGAGAGGCTAGCGCCACCAGAGCATCACTTTTTTTGATGGTCCAGTGGCGCAAGCATCTCAACCACACCTATGAGGCGGCACAAAGTCACCCTGCATGGCTTTGCATGGCCTTATAGATATGGACTAAGACAAAGCAACGCAAGTCACTGCGTTGCCTTACTCTGCGCCAAGGAGGTGTTCCATGGGCATTACGTGGGGTTCAGGAGCACCCGGTGCAGGTAAGTGCAGTGGGAAGAGCGGGCTGGGGGGAGGGGGGAGTCACCAGACGACAAGTGAAAATAATTTTTTTTTTTAAAGATAAAACGTACCTTGCACTTGCCTCAGCATCAAAAATGTACGCTCCCGAAGGGAGGCATAACGTGGAGAAATATTTTCAGTTGTACTAGTTTTTTCCTCCCATATGTGCTATATTCTACAACTCACATAGAAAGAGGAAAACACCTCTAACGATAATTTTTGTGAAGGAAGGTGCACCTTCCTGCCTAAAAACAAACCTGCCTATGTTGGTGCTAGGCTGCAATTTGTGCACCAACGCAAGGGGAAAGGACAGTAATGCATCGTATTTCATAAATATGGTGCATTCCTGCCCTTTCACATTGGCAGGGGGCAGCTCAGCAAGAAGATATGCAACGCTACCCTACGCCAAATCCTCATAAATGAGGCCCTTTGCTTTTAGCTACACCTTTGACTACACCCCCATGCTCACTGACCTTTGGTTTGATAAACACTGTTTAATTGTATTTCCCAAACGTAAAAGTAATTTGTTTTGGAATTGGGGGTGTTTATGGTTGTCGATAGTAATCAATGATGAGTACCAATTTTTATCTGGAGGGGGTCCTTACTCCTAAAACATTTGACAAGGGCGTCTTGGCATCAAAAAGTTTGAAGACCTCTGCCTTATGGAGTGTATTTCAATGACTCTGGCTCCCTTTGAGCTTGCCTCTTACCCAAGAAAGCAGATTTTACCAAGGGTGTGTCTGAGTTACAAATAACAGAAGGATTATAAAAGAGGTGGAACAACTCCAGGTCTTCCAAAACTCCTTTCACAGAGTAGAGCCAAGTTATATTAAGGCCCTTTCAGATTGTAAGCAGTCGCTAATAATAAGACAGTTTAGGCTTGCTTGGGAGTTTAGCCAAACCATAATCCAGAAGGTAAGGGGGACAAATGTAATAGAGTCTTCTATATACGGGGCCTAGTTCCTCATAACACACTTAACTGGGGCAAGAGGGGAGGAGACACAGGAGATGCCAAAGTCTGTGATTCTCCTCCATTTGCAGAGTGCCAGGATTAGCATAACCTCAAACTCCAGCTCATTATAAAGTCATTGGCACACACTGTTGGTTATAAATTTCTATTATGGTATGAAGAGGTCTGCTACCAATTGCCAATTTTAGCAGTGGTGGCTCCTCCGCTTAGGCGAAGGAACATCGCCCCACTGAAAAAAAGGAATAATAAAATGATAATAACAATTGGTATTATCATTTTATTTTTCCTATATGTCAGTGGCTCTCGGGCAGGGCGGAGCTGGCGGAGCCGGAAGAGAAGTGATTTTCACTCCTGAAATGCACAGGGCTGCTTGGCCAGCCCTCTCGAGCCACCGCAAGCAGCCCTGCGCACTTTACATGTCCCCCACCAGGCTGCATTACACAGCCTGGTGAGGAACATGCAAACCCTCCCAGTCCTCGTCTGAGCGCCGATCTACGGCGCTCAGACCAATCACAGCGCTGCATTGCAGTGTTGTTATTGGCTATGGGGAGGCTGGGAAGGCGGGTGCATCCTGCTGCTGGCCGGGAGTGCAGGAAGATGTCAGAGGGACAGAGGAAAAAGGAGAGGTTCCAGCCGTTTCTGGTAAGTGTTTTTGTTACGTTTTTTTTGTGCCCTCCCCCACTCCACCACCCGAGTCCGGTAGCAGTCACTACTGAATTAAATATTGAAGCGCGCACCCACAGACTTCCTACATTTTTAGTTGCAAATTGACAGATTTGCTGCTCCAGGAATATGATGAGTCAATCATAAAATAGGGAACAATGTACCCTCTGTCAACTATTGTACTTAATGTTGAAAGTTCTCTGAGTGGAGCTACGTGGCCCACACACCATGATTTGACAGGCACCAACCCACATAGGGAGCGGGTGCCTTTAGTGGCAGCAAGGGGCAGACCAGTGTAGGAACTCTTCCGGGTTAAGTTACCCGGAAGAGCTTGAGCATTGCGGGCCCCGGAAGTGCGTCAGGCTGCAGGAAACTGGCGGGGGGTTTAAAAACTCAGGGGGCGAGGTAGAACCCCCTCTTTGTCCTCTCACCGTGTGGACGGCAACATCGGGCGTCGTGAAGTTACCCACCCACCCATCCCTAAGCTCAGAGTTTGGTTAGGCGGTGTCCTGGACAAGAGATATGTCAGGGACTCCGGTTGGCGGCGGCTGCTTGGCCCCAGAACAGAGCGCGCAGCCTATTGTGGGCTCCGGGCTGGCGGGAGAGGGGGCTGACCTGCTGGTGGCCCTGGACTCTCTGGCCCTACCCAGGAAGCCGGTGCTATTTATCAGCAGGGATGAAACTACCTGCGGCTCTGTTGGCCGGTGGGCGGTCAGCACTAAAGAGAGCAGGGTATCTTGGTGGGGCCTGCTGGCACAACCCGCAGCAAACGCCCTGTGGAGAGTCAAATGTAAATACAAATGTAGAGATGAAAATATATAACCTGATATCTTATTGGCGTGCTGTAGTGTATTGAATAAAGCAATATTAAAGTTGGTAAAGTAATTAACAGTGAGTGAGCCCCAAAAGTTTAAAAAATGGCGGTAGCATGTTTTAAAATTAATAAAGACTACGCTGTGAAGACCAAATACAGCCTGGCGTGTTTTACTGGGGATATTCTACACGGCAAGGGTGGGGAGAAGGATGAAGTTGTGGTGAAATGCACAGTGTCTGCCAACTATGAGATTTAGGAAAATTGTTTCTAAATCTGACATAAAAACTGAAAATGCTCTCAGCAGTTCCGTTCCAAGCTCCTGGGAGTGTCTGCCAAAAAACTGCATCGTTCACATACAAAAGAGCAGAAATCGAGTTACGATAATTCTGGAAATGTCTGAGTCACTCTGGACCACAAACTTGCTCAAATTATGAATATGAAGAGTGAACAGAATGGCTCCCATTACACAGCCCTGATGGACTCTGCTGTCCAGCCTAAAAGCAGAACAATATTGGCCTTCTGGCCTGAAGTGCACTCTGGCCTCCAAATGCCTTTGTAGCTCAGAAAAAAAATGCACCAAAGGAACATCAAGTCCCAATTCCAAAAGAATTTTTCAAAGTTTTGTTCAGTTTACCTGATTAAACTCAGATGATAGATCCATGAAGGCCATGTACAGGGGGCAACGCTTATATTTCCCAAAATTAATTGGAGATTCAGGTATTGCTCCAAAGTGCCAAGGCCATCACGGAATCCATACTGGCAGGGGTTGATAATGTCGCTATCCTTCATCCATCCTCTGATCCTATTAAAAATGACTCTGCTCAAGATTTTGACTGCGAAGTCAATGTATTGTAATGGTTTCTTTTAACTGTGCAATACATTTCACTACTTTTGCAAAACTCTACAATGGTTCCAAAATGTTCTGTATCCTCCCTCGGGATTAGGGTTGCCACCTTTACCAGAGAAATCTGCTAAGATTCTGCAAATGCTTGGACAAGGCTGGGACATGATTCTTAGGTAGAACTTTATGTGATATCATTTGTATGCATTCTAAATCTAAATGTTGGCAAGCGCAAACGAAGAAAAAACTCTGATAAGTGGAGTGGAGTTTTTTGGAACTCTGCGCACCATGCGGAGTGGGAAAAACTCCGCAAACTCCGCTAGCGGAGCAGAATTTCACGCCCAGGCCTATTAAGAAGCCTTCTGCAGATCAGCCATGTGAAAGCATCCTCTGTGATGTAAGGTATGACAACTTCCTTTCAACACACAATTCCTTGCTCATCCTCCTTTTTTTTGCAGCATTGATTAATACCTCCTCCAAATATTGCATTCCAACTGTCAGCTGTTTGGCCTAATTAAGCCATTTTGTGTCTGTTATTACCACTTACACTAAAGAGCTCTGCATTTTTAGAAAACATACTTCTCTTTCGTGTAATTTGCTGCCTTTGAAGAAGATACATTCGATTCAGACATTTTCTTTGCAGAAAGGCTTATGCATCAGCAATTTGTTTTTGCTTCTGTCCTTCACATCATAACAGAGCCCAACACAAATGTGTAGATGAACAAACAAGTACCGCTGGGCAATCCCCAAAGAACATGAAAGATGTGCCTGCTTGGACATTTTATACTGAATAATGCTTGGATATACTCCGACTAAACAGAGTCAATGACACAGTGAGCAGAGAAATCTTCAGATAACCTGCATAGGGGCCGCAGTTGCTATCAACTGTTTCCTTGGGCATTTGTCTAAAATATATATATCAATGCTCCATGTGGCTAAAATCCATGAATAAACTACTGCGAATGACTGCAAAGGCAGTGATCGAGCCTTCCAGAGAACCACAGGCTCTGTCCCTGCATACACATACACTATTTTCAAAGCAGCCTGTCACTGAAAGGAATTCAGTGCATGAGATTGGAGGGAGCATGCAGTTGTCCGCGGCCTACTGTCTGTGCTCACCAATGCCTAACACACGCATTTACAAGGTGGATGTCATCCCACATAGACAACATAATCTTTGCGAAGAAGATACCTTCCTCTTTTGGGAAGTTGCATCAGATCTATAGTTTGTAGCACCAATTCTGGTCGCCAACCACTGATACATTTCATTGTGAATCAGTACTACCGGGGTGGCCCTTTCACATGCCCTTCTCTAGCAAATCGCAATCGTCCGCAAAGGACTTTTGCCTGTTGGAAATTCATTTGTGACTTACAATGTGTGTTCTTGTGCAGTGTGACTTGCCTTTTTGGAGCCGCAAATCCTGTGATTTCCCAAATCATGAAAGATGAGGTCCTCGACTGTGATTGATTGCAGGGATCATGGAAACCCCTCCATGCCAGGTCGCACCAAGCCATGCAAATCCCACCCCCTAACCTCACCTTCAAACTCAAGTGGCCATTAGCTCGGGGCACACATGAGACAGCCCTCTAAGAGCCCAAAGGAACCGAAGGAGAACAGTTGATTCATGTTTTCATTGTCTCTGAGCACCTCAGAGTTCATCTCTTATTTTCGATACGAGGGACGCTTACAGCAAAGCAGTACGAGTTTACCCAAGGGGAATCTAGAGATTTTGGGTCTTTTTTTTTTTTTTGTAAATCTTTTTATTAAAACTGATTCGACAACATGGCATAGTATCACAGAATCATAGCACAGTTGGCAGCAAAACAGAGGTTCTTCAGAATGCATTAACTTCGGACAGTAGGAATTACACGCCAAGGGAGACATCTTCCTTTAACAATTGGGGGGGGGAACAGATATTACCACGGTATGTGTTCCAGGGGGCCCATACTTTGGACCACTTACGGGGGCAGGCTCGAGCAATGTAAACAGATTTCTCACGTTGCATGCACCAATCAAGGTATTTTTTCCAGTCCGCGATTCTGGGTGCATGGGAAGCCCCCCAGAGCTGTGCAATATTCCTTTTTGCTACGATGCAACCAAGTGTGACTCATTGCATGGCGTGATTGTTCAGGTCTGTTGGTTCCCAAATATTAAGGAGGCATCTGGGGGCTTCTGGCTGGATCTCAATTTTTAGGGTGTCACTCATGATTTTGTGTATCTTGCGCCAGTATTCCTGAATTAGCCTACAGTGCCATAACGTGTGCATGAAAATGCCCGGTTGTATGCACCCCCGCCTGCAAGACCCATCTGTCTGGCCCCTCATGCATACCAGCTGGCGCCCCGTTATGTATATTCTGTGTAAAATTTTCAATTGCACCAACCGGAGTCGTGCTGATATTGCGACCGTTTTAGGGGACGAGACCGCCTCCTGCCACCCCTCATCATCCAACTCAACACCATCTGCCGTCCATTTCTCTCGTAACAGGGCCAGGGGGTCGCTCATATTGTTAATAAGCTTCCTGTATGTCAGGGAGATAGCCCGCTCAGGTATGTGCCCATCTAGAAGCCTGTCCTCTAGTGGGGAGCTGTCCGGTAAGGAGGTGTCACTAGTGATTTCAGACTGTAATGCATGTCGGACTTGAAGGTATTTAAACAACTCAGAGTCCGCCAATGAATATTGGCTCATAAGAGTACCGAACGGTTTCACTCCCTCAGCACCCCATAGATCCCCAATACTGGAAATGCCGATAAGGTCCCATTTATTAAAACCTTTGGTGTTCCCCAAATAGCCTCATTTTTGCGAGTCCCAGAGCGGGGTGACGAGCGTCAATCTATTGTTCCAACCTAGAGACTGTGTCGCAGCGTGCCAGATCTTGACTGTATGTTTAGTGGGCCCTGTCAGTGGGTATTTGCCAGGCTTGGAATACAGAGCTCGGGCAAAGGCCCCATTAGGGAGAATCCAGCGGTCCATCCGGAACCCCGGAGCGTCAGGGGGCCCGTAGGCGCTGTGGTTTATGGCTATGAGGTGAGCAGCCCTGTAATACTTTCTGATGTCTGGTAGTCCAATTCCACCATCATACCAACTGAGCGTCAGTTTTGGCAAGGCAATGCGTGGTCTTCCACACCATAGGAGGTCCCTCTGAAGCCCTTCTATTTCCTTAAAATACGAGTTGGGGACTGGGTCCGCAGCATTCTGTAATGCATAAAGGAAACGGGGCAAGGACATCATTTTGAATAAGGCAGCCTTGCCTAATAGAGAGATCGGTAGTGACTTCCAATGCACGATGTCACTTTTAAACCTTTGCAGGGGCGGGGCCAGATTGCGATCACGTCTAAGTGCGGGGTCAAGAGAGACAAATATGCCGAGGTATTTAAATCCCTCAGTAACAATTGAGATTGGACAATTCCGAGGCAGTTGTGGAGATTTCCCATGCAGGACATATATAAGTGACTTCTGCCAATTGACTCGGAACCCAGAGTACCTTCCGAAAACTTCCAATATATCAAATACAACAATCAGGGACCTCTGGGGAGAGGCAAGGTATAGGAGGATATCATCTGCATATAGGGAGATGCGATCCTCCCATTCTACCGACCACCGCAGCCCTCGAATGCTCACATCTTTTGGGTCTTTTTTAAGAATTCTGAGTCACAAGTGGGCTCCCATATATGAGTTCTCCCTGTCCTGCAGACTGTTGTCTTCTCAGTGTGACTTATTAGCACAGATGTTTCCATAAATCCTTAAAGCTAAATCATGCAAGTATACAGAGAGATATGTGCTAATTATTTTAATGTGGGAAATATGTGCATGCCAATGTCTTGTTCCATGATGGCACTGTATAATTTTGGAATCCTTTGCAGCTTTGTTCCTGGATCACTCATTCCCTTGTGATTTCATTGTGATGGTGGGAATCGTGTTGGGTGGTGAGATTTTGTCAATTACATCTGTATGAGGCCTTTTGCCTATGTCCAGGAGCAGTCATTGTTTACTGACCAGTATTTGTGGTGGGTTTTGTCATTTACCATTGGGGTTGGGGGCCTTGGATACTAATTCACTGAACTTGTTTGTGTAAGCAAGTTGTTCCCTTTACCACTTGACTCTTCATGGGTTGAGAAAATGAACCATCTAGGCTCATTATAGGAGTTGGTAGAATGTCTAGGTACACGTGATTACTCATATTGCACTAAATATTCAGTAACATGTATGTCTTAAAATGTGTTGGTTTTTCAAATACAGTCTGGCAAGGGGGTAGTTAAAATTAAGATGACAAGGCCCCGATGTTCCTAGAAGGGCAAGATGATTATTCAGTTGAACCTAAGAGTGACTATCCAGACGCTTCAGGCCAGACATCTATGTGGGTATGCAAACACCCAGTTAAACACGGGTGAAGAAACAAACTTCCACAGGGCCAATGTTCTGGCCAGCGGAGGGTCAGTGTTTACTCTCAAAGCCCTCGAAACATCTATGGGGTCTTTGTGGCAGAGCTCAAAAGACAGAAAACATACTAAATGTCACATCATGATATGGGCATAGGCAGTCTGAATGTTTTTTTGTTGCGCCATAAGACACCATTGATCCTACACACAGTCTCCTGTTCACATAAAGAACAGAACACTTCGGAGGAAAGTTACAAAGTCTGCCAAGTCCTTCCTCCTCCCTTTCCTTAACTGGAACTTACCTAGAAAGCCCGGAGTAGGCGAGAGAGTCCTATGGAAGAAGAGATAAAAAGCATCACCATTTACAAATTAATTCACTTCCTTATCAGCTCCGTTCTTCAAGGAACACCGGAATGGCAGAATTTGAGAGAGAATCCCTCATGGTAGAACGAAGGAACCACCTTCCCACTCAAGTTCAAAGTAATTTTTATTGTGTGATTCATTACTAATCTTACAATATACACAAAAAACATAAAACCAAAGCAAACAAATAAAAAATCTTAATATAGACAATGAAGCCATATAACTCGTATGTAAAAAATATTTAAGATCAATTATTGATCAATTAAATTATTTAAATAAATACATTATAAAAGTGCATGTGAAAGGTTATTCAAGTAATTTCATGAGCGTGCAAACTATACACTGGAAGATGGGATGAAAACAAGTTCCGGTTGGTCTGACTCCTCAATATAAGTAAGAGGTCTTGTATGACTTTTGTAAATAAATTCCTAAAGCGCATGTGAAAGGTTGTTTAAGAAATTTTAAAATCATGCCATCAATAAGGAGCAGCCAGTGAAATTCAAATATAGAGCATGCTTATAAACGAATATACAATTAAAAACGGGACCTTTTTCACCCAATAAATAATCAAGTTGTAATATACCTATATAACCCTGAAAGAGTTTGGCCAAATAAATTTACAACTGAAATTCGTCGTATAAAAATTCAAACAACAGTTTGCATATAATAGCTATTCAAACAAAGAGCACATAACCATGACAAAATAGGTAACAGCGGAAGGGAATAAGTATGATTTTTTTAACCAGTTAGCTGCTTTCCGATAGTTTTTTGCACTTTTCAATTATAATAAAAAATGCACTGCCTTCCCACTCATAGCTCCCTGGGGAGTGTGGCCTAGACTTCTGTGTTCAGTCCCTCACTCTAGGTAGCCGGCATGGCTGTCATCAAATATATCTAGAACACAATGGCGTAATGAAAAATGCTGGTGGCCCCAAGCAGAATGTACCAAGAGGGTCCGGAGTCTTCCTTTTCATATAGATATGCATTGGCCTAAACAAGGGTCCCTTAAAGTATGAGACCCCCCCCCACACACACCCAGCACCGCAGGGGCTGAAGGGGCTGCATTACACCCTTTCCAGATCACAGTAGAGGAACTGGGTCACCTGTTCTATTTCATGACTTCCAGGAGAATAGACGGTAGTAGGGATACACATTCACACCTTTATGATAGCGCTTCTTTCCAGTAGCTGAAATCCCCCAAAACTCAAGTCAAACGCGCCTACATTCTCCTCCATGTGGTACCACAAAAAATAGGTGCAGAACGTGTGATGGACAAGGTGAGAGAAAAAAAGTGGCTGGGAAAGTTTTTACAACAGAGCGATTACCTCTCAAGCTTCACATTCTTAGTTTGGATCGAACTATGGGGCCGATTATGAAGTTGATGGGACAGACACCAAAATGCTGTCCGTGTCAATCCCACCAACATCTATATCCACGGTCAGACCGCCACATAACGATGCAGTTGGTCAGACCACATTGCCCCAGGTACTGACCAACAGCTTCTGATCGGCTCAAGGAGCATGTCAGGTGGTCGGTCAGATTGCATTCCCCACTATAGAGTCAGTGCCTTCTCAGGCACCGCCATGGGGATTATGATCCACCTTTCTGCCAGCATTTCACGTTGATTCTTCCATCGTGAAAAGGCTGGCGGAAAGGCTTTACTGGGAACCCTAGCAGGGCACCTTTCACCCATGGCCCTCCGCTATGACACCCTTAAACATCCCTGCATCGTAGGTGCAGGGATGTTTGAAAACATGCCTTTTGGCATTGGGGCTTGTGCTGTGGCCATTTTCCAGATCGTAGCACAAGCCTCAATGCAAAAAGGCATGTTTCCTACTGCCACCACGGTGGTTTGATCGTATTTTGGCGATCGGGACCGCCGACTACCTGTCAGCCGGTCCCTTTACCGCAACGATGCTGGTCGTCCGACCGGCATCGTAATCGGCCCCTTCATGTCATTATGTTGAACGACACCTTCCAATCACAGGAAGGAAGGGTTTTAGAGGCAGGACTACCAGAGATGGATGAATAGATGGCAAAAGCTCTGAATAAAAATGAACGGAGGTATGAGTGGATCGTTGAAGTGTTGTAGAATATGAAATGGTGATTAACTGGATGGAATGATGGCTGAAGTGATGGATGGATGGATGGATGGATGGATGGATGGATGGATGGATGGATGGATGGATGGATGGATGGATGGATGGATGGATGGGTGGATGGATAGTTGAATGGACAAAAAGTCTTATCACAAAAAAGAAGGTCATATTCTAAGAGAAATGCAAAAACAACAGTTGATGGACAGAATGCAGAACAATGTCATACATTCACCCCAGTGCAGAAATCTGGGCCTAAATCCATTGTTTTTTGCTCACCATGCCGTTCCAGTTTGAACCCAGCCATATGAAAATCAGTCTTGACCCTGTGCCTTATGGGAACAGTCCAGCCCGAACTGCCAAGCCAGGTTCTCTCTGGACTGGAAACAAGCATCCTAGGATCTGTTTCGGAGTTTCACCCCTCTTCGGCCAGGATAGCTTGATTCCAGTGGCATGGAGAGCACGGGACCCACGTCTGGACATACCCTTCCCACTCGGGGTGACAAATGCAAAAACAACAGTTGATGGACAGAATGCAGAACAATGTCATACATTCACCCCAGTACAGAGATCTGGGACCTAAATCCATCGTTTTTTTGCTCACCATGCCGTTCCAGCTTATTTCCGGTCCAGGGAGGACCTGGTTTGGCAGCTCGGGCTGGACTGTTCTCATGAGGCACAGGGTCAAGACTGATTTGCATATGGCCAGGTCTAAACTGGGGTGGCATGGTGAGCAAAAGAATGATGGATTTAACCTAGATCCCTTGACTGGGGGTGAATGTTTAGATTTGTTCTGCATTCCGTCCATCAATTGAGTGTCTTATGCTTTCTCCCCCTAAGTGCGCCAGGTATGCCCAGACGTGGGTCCTGGGCTCATTGTGCCACTGGAATCAAGCTATCTTGGCTGAAGAGGGGTGAAACCCCGAAACCGGTCCTAGGATGCTTATTTTTCCGGTCCCGGGAGGACCTGGTTTGGCAGCTCGGGCTGGACTGTTCTCATGAGGCACAGGGTCAAGACTGATTTGCATACGGCCAGGTCTAAACTGGGGTGGCATGGTGAGCAAAAGTATGATGGATTTAACCCAGATCTCTTGTCTGGGGGTGAATGTTTTGATTTGCTCTGCATTCCGTCCATCAATTGTGTGTCTTTTGCTTTCTCGCCCTAAGTGCGCCAGGTATGCCCAGACGTGGGTCCTGGGCTCACTGTGCCACTGGAATCAAGCTATCCTGGCTGTAGAGGGGTGAAACCCCGAAACCGGTCCTGGGATGCTTATTTCCGGTCCAGGGAGGACCTGGTTTGGCAGCTCGGGCTGGACTGTTCTCATGAGGCACAGGGTCAAGACTGATTTGCATATGGCCAGGTCTAAACTGGGGTGGCATGGTGAGCAAAAGAATGATGGATTTAACCCAGATCTCTTGACTGGCGGTGAATGTTTTGATTTGTTCTGCATTCCGTCCATCAATTGTGCGTCTTTTTCCTATTCTAAGAGATAGTTATAATTTGCCTTGGATTTAAAGTGAACTCTTGATTCGGAAAGCATCATCACATCAGTGAATGGGGTCCACCAACATTACTCAAGCAAAATATAACCAAGGGAATACAAGTGACCCGGAACAGAGCTTGAAAAGGGTGTTAATGCAGATTTTTCACAAACATAAAACTGAGGAAATGGAAAAACAAACTTTGAAGATAGCACAAATATATGGGATAATTTAAAATGAAATACAATATTCCATCCAGTCATACATAAGTCAGGTTTCAAAGGAAAGACAATTGACACCCAGTTCCTTCCCTGATTCATTACTCACAAATGTTTACGGGCAAGTTGCAGAGTGTAACTCTTAATCAATAAAAACGTGGTCTTAATTTCACAACAAAAGCCCTAGAGGAGGCTTCTGCCTTTTGAATTGTATACATAGAAAAGGGGCACCAAAGGTAGCAAAATGCATATGGAGGGCCACAAGATATGCCGCTCCCTCAACCCCTCCCCTCCTCATGAAGCACCGTCAGAAAGAGATTGGTAACTAATGACATCATTCCCACTCACACAAGGTTGGTTGGAAGGATCCATACCAACCCCCCCCCCTCCCCCTCCCCCCCCAACATACACATTGCAATAAGCATCACGTGAAGAAGTGGCTTCTGACGCATAATAACACCCGTTTTGTTTATTTTTTGACCTCTAATTTGGACCTCAGCTGTAAGTCTCCCTAATGGAGCCTTCCTCACTGTAAGCTTCTATTTAAAATGGTTCTTAGCTGTGCCCACCCAGTGCTCACCTTTTTTTTTTTTAAGTTCAAAAGATTTTTATTAGACAAATAAAGGTGCCAATACATAAGGACATCTAAAACAATAGCATGAGTATAAAAGGTGGATTAAAACATGGCCATGGAAGTAAACATTAAATTAAAAGGTAGCAAGTAAATAAATGAGGCTATATAACAGAAAGCAATACTGGAAATAATGTGCAATAAAAATGAGGTGTACAAAATGCAGAGGAACAGAAAGGCCAATCAAGGAGGCTTATAAACCTCCTGCTGAAAGGGAGGCAAGTGAGAGGAGCGTTTAGCACAAGTATCAAGGTATAGGATCACAGGAAGCCAAAGATCATGCCGCTTCTTGGCTAGACTAAGAGGGTAAACAAAGTCAGTATCTAACCTGTGGTTATGACAAACATTGTACCACCATGCTCTAAAAGAAATATTAGCGAAGGTTTTCCAATTTACAGTAATTTGCTGGAATGCGACAGCCAATAACAAGTCAACAATTTGTATATTAAAATCCGTATCTGCCCAACAGGGAGAAAGACTCCCTAAAAATATATTAACAAAGGAGAAGGGAAAAGCAGTATGAAATATGGCATTAATTTGGGCCCAAACTTGTTTCCAAAAATTGTGCGTAACAGTACAAGAAAAAAGCATGTGAAAAAGAGTGGCCTTAGGTGTCGAGCAAGACCAGCAAAGATCAGGAACTGAAGAAAACCTCTTATTGAGCATATGGGGTGAGAAAAGGAGTCTATTATAGATAAAGAAAAGGGTTTGTGTGAGAGATGCAGCCCTAGATGACTTGCGGAGCTTAATCCACACCTTGTCCCAAAAAGAAGTGGGCCAAGAAGTGTCAAAATCAGACTCCCAATGCTCCTCCACTGTGGATTTTGGCCTAGGTGTGAGAACCTTGTGAAATGAGTGGTAAATTGAGGAGGCTGTGGGGTGAGAACGTAGCAAGGTATGAAGGAGCAGAGTAGGACTGGAAGGATCAGGTTGGGTGGGTGAAAGAGAGAATCGGGCATAAGTAGACATAACTGCAGTCTTGAGAGTGAGATACTTACGGGCAAAGGAATGGGGAAGATTGAAATTGTGGCTAAGAACGGAGAAAGGTAAGAAATCGGAACCAGAAAAAAGATGGGAAACCCATATCAAACCCTTTTGTCTCCAAGATTTCCAATAAAAGGGCTTGTGGTTTATAAGGATGCTATTATTATACCAAATGGTGGTGTTAAGGAATCCTGCAACGGAAGAAGGAGGGGCTGGGGAAGAGGAAAGAAGAAGTTTGGTAGTAAGCGTATGGATGGGAGTGGAGATAAACTGGGGTTTACGGGAAAATGAGAGATATTCAGCAAAAGTAAAAGGAGATAAAGAAAGACGTTCAATGACAAGCCATAAGGGGGAAGATTCAGCAGGGTCCCGCAGCCATAGGCATGCTTGCCGCAAAAGGAATGCTTTGTGATAAGTGGGAAAGTCTGGAAAGTTGACTCCACCCTCTGATTTAGGAAGTCGCAATCTAAACAAGGACATACGTGCTTTGTTGCCAGCCCAGAGGAATGAAGAGAGGATAGTATTGATTTTTCTAAAAAATTTAGCCGGAATAGGGATTGGAATATTGGAAACAGTGTAAAGAACTATTGGAGAGAGCATCATTTTAATCGTGTCAAGACGACCCCACCAAGAAAGGTAAAGCGGGTGCCATCTAGAAGTGAGGTCAGATAATTTCTGGGTACACTTATTAAGGCATAACGATACAGTATCAGGGAGGGAGGGGGTAATGTGCAATCCAAGATACTTGATGTGTGAGGAACTCCAAGTAAAGTTGGACGCGGCAAAATCAGGTTTAAAAGTAAATTTTGTAAGGGGTAAAATTTCACATTTGTTGTTATTCAGCTTGTAGCCGGAAATTTGGGAATATTCATGAACCTCAGTGAGAAATGCGGGAATAGAAATGGTGGGATTGGATATAAAGAGTAGGATATCATCTGCATAAGCAGCAAGTTTGATGTTAGTTTGGGAGATTTGAAAACCATGTAAATTAGGATTCTGTCGAAGTTTTAAGAGAAAGGGTTCTAAGGCCAGATTAAAGAGAAAAGGGGAGAGAGGACAACCCTGACGGACTCCCCTACCTAGGTTGAAGAAAGAAGAGACCAGGCCATTAGCGCTCGGGAACTAGAATACAGGAAGGAGATGAAGGAGATAAAATTAGGACCAAACCCAAACCATTTGAGGGCAGAAAAAAGAAAAGTCCACTCTACTCTGTCAAGCGCTTTTTCTGCGTCCAAGGCAATTGCCGCTAGCGAATCCTGGAACTGTGAGGATTTGGACAGGACATTAAACAAGAGTCTAGAATTATCTGTGATGAAACGACCTTTAACAAATCCAGATTGTTCCGGGCCCAACAGTTCAGGAAGAAAAGGGTCTAATCTGATGGCAAGGGATTTAGCATATATCTTGTAATCAATGTTGACCAAAGAGATTGGTCTATAGTTCTTACAATGTTGGGGATCTTTCCCTTCCTTGGGTATAATACAGATATGGGCGTCTGAGAATGAGCCAGAGGAAGTGCCACTGAGTATAAAAGAGTCAATAAGAGAGTACAGTCTGGGTAATAGTAATTTAGAGAAGTGCATATAAAATTCAACTGTGAGTCCAGGGCTTTGTCCTTCTTGAGTGATTGAAGTGCAGTGTGTAATTCGCGACTAGAAATGGGCACTTCAAGAACGGATAAATCGACAGGAAAATTGGGAGGTGCCTGAATGTTGGAAAAGAAATTAGCGAGAGATTGGATAGTAGGGCGAGTTTCAGAAGAATAAAGTGAGGAGTAGAAACGGGAAAATTCCTCTAAAATATCATCGTCCGTGTGTTTTAAAACAGAATCAGCGTTGTAAACAGACTCAATGTTCAACTTATTCTGCTTGACTTTTAAATATTTGGCTAAAACTTTCCCTGCTTTGTTCTTAGCCCGGTAAAATTTTGAACTAGATTTCAATAAATATAACGAAGCATCTTCAGTAGATTGCTTATTAAATTGCATCTTAGCATCAATAGGAGCAGTCAGACTTTCCTGCGAATGGGAAGTATAAAAAGAATGTTCTAAGTTTTTAATCGTGAGAAGAAGATCATTGGTGCGTTTACGAGCAGTCTTACGTTTCCTAGCTACAAAACCGATGATGAAACCTCTAGCTGCAGCCTTATAAGCGTCCCAAATAGTGTGCTTGGGCAAAGTGGGTGTGTCATTAATGGCAAAGAATTCTGTGGTAAATTCAGCAAAGGAACTGGTAAAATTGGGATCAAGAAGTAAAGTATTATTAAAGCGCCAACGTTTTGGCCCAGTGGGTTTGGGTAAGACATCAATATTAACCAAAACAGGAGCGTGATCAGAAAATAATATGGGGCCAATATCAGCATGGGTAAGGGACTGAGAGATGTGATGGGAAAGAAAAATATAATCAATGCGTGATTGTGATTGGTGGGATGGGGAGTAAAAGGTGAACTCTTTAGTAGTAGGGTTGCATAAACGCCAAGCATCAATAAGTTTGTGTTGGGAAATTACTTGAGTAAAGAGCTTATGGGATTTATTAGGGATATAGGATACTTGGGAATGTCTATCTAAAAAGGGGTCAAAGGGTAGATTACAATCTCCTGCCATAATAAAATTGTCATCAGTGTAATCAGTAATACGAGAGGCCATTGCGCGCCAAAAAGCGGGGTCACCACCAGTGGGTGCGTAAATGTTAAGAAGGGAAATGGGGATACCCCTCGAGGAAAGTTTGACATATAACCATCTACCCTCGGGATCTGACTCGGAAGTCAAAAGCGAATGAGAAAGAGACTTGCGAACTAGCACAGCCACACCATTCCTCTTACCATCACCAGGAGTAGAAAATACATTCCCTACCCAACCCCTCTTGAGCTTAGCCGCTTCAATTTCAGACAAATGGGTTTCTTGCAAGAAGGCAATATCTACATTCAATTTGGCTAGGTGGGATAGAATTTTTTGCCTCTTAATGGGAGAATGAAGGCCTTTAACGTTCCAAGAAACAATACGTACTGACATTAAGGATTATTAGAAGGACAGTGCAAAGAGAAAGTAAAACATCCAGAGAGAGCCTCAAGGAAAGTGAAAGCGCAGGAAAAGGGAAGAGAGAAAAAAGAATAGGAAAGAAAGAAAACGGATAAGGGAAAGAGGAGCACAAGAAACCAAAGAACTGTCGTAAAAATAGAAAAAAGCCAAGATGTTACTGAGATCAGTAAAAAAATACAATGAACTCCAGAGAGAATGTTAAGTAAGGTCCAATGAAAGAGAAAAAAGGGCATGTATAAAAAGACAGATGAGCAAACAGGACAAAAGAGGAGAGGGCAAGAGGGGGAGAGGCGTACTTGTGAGGTAAGAGAGAAGTGAAATACCGGGGAAATAAAGTATGTGAAGAGAAAGAAGTAAGGCCAAGAAAACCAACAAGCAATGAAAAGAGAGAAGGAGAGAGAGAGAAAAGAAGAAAAAGGTCGCAAGAGAGGTAATGACACCAATAAACCTGAGAATATGAGGGGGGAGAAAACAAAGTCAGGAGATACAAAACAGGGGCAAGCATGCCAAAAATAAAAGGATGAGGGATACTTACAAAGGGTGACTTGGGGAAGGTATGATCAGGAGCAGGGACAAGCAAAGACGTACGTGGAGACGACGAAGGGAGGGAGGTGGGGCCAACTAGAGAAGGCAGGACCCTCGGTGTGAGTAAGACGTCCAACCAGAGGAACAGGACGGAACGCAAAACATTGATCTGTGAAGGAGGAAAGGGAACAAAGTTAGGTAACGGCAGACAACAAGGGCATAAAACAGGCATTGAATAAGACAAATCAGGGAGCCATAGCGTCAAAAACAAAAACAACAATGGAGAGCATAAAGTCATCATGATAACAAGCAAGTGTGAGAACAATTGAACTAGAAAAATTAGCAAACATAAGAAACTGGAATATCATATTGCAACTTCAGAAAAAGTCACGGTGGAAAAGAGGAGGAAGGACCAGAAAGCTCCATAGCAGCCTGGCCACAGGAATTCAGGAAACTCCGAAGTCGCGTAGGCTCCTCATAAGTCGTAGTCTTATTATTGTAGGTGACTTTAAATGGACAAGGATGGAAAAGACCATATCTGGCACCAATGGAACGAAGGTCAGGTCTCATGTCCAAGAAGGCTTTACGGCGATTTGCACTGGCTCTAGCGTAATCTTGCGCAAAGAACAAAGTGGAGCCGGACCATGTAAGATGAGGAGAGGCTCTGGCTGCAGAGAGAACTTTCAGCAGGTCAGTGTATTCTAGAAAATACATTATTACACCTCTAGGCTTCACTGATGCGGACAGAGAGGAGGAAACCCGTCCAAGTCTGTGGGCACGCTGAATATTGAGTGAGGTATCCTCAGGCAAATGCAAACGCTTAGGAAGAAAAGACTTGAAAAAGTTGATGGGATCATTCCCCTCACTTCCTTCCACCAGGCCGTAAAGGCGGAAATTGTTGCGTTTATTTCGGTTTTCAAGGTCCTCCACCTGTTTCTGGAGAGAGGAGATCTGCGTATGCATATGGGTGACCTTGGCTGCAGAATCCTGCAGAGAGGAGACATCACGTTCCACCGAAGACACTCTTTCATTCATCAAAGTCCAATTGTCAGTGAGAATCTGCAGCTTAGCATTGGTTTCTTCCATGAAGGTACGCAAGGCTCGTATCTCCTCGAGGAGTAACTCCATTGAAATGGTCGAAGAGGACTTAGGAGGTGAAGGTGGATCTTTTTTAGTCTCTTAGGAGTCGTTTTTAATGAAGACTGTGTAGAAGCTTCCATGTTCGGCGTCGACTCACTGGTAGGGAGAGAATGAGAGGCTTCTAAACGAGCCAATTCCGTAAATAGCTTGGATTTTTTTATTTAGTTGCGTCTTTGGACCCTGCTGGAACAATCAGCCATCAACCCGTCCGTAGATTGCAAATTCACGAGGAACACACTGCCAGGTTAAAGACGAAGACAAGCACAAAGATTCAGGAGATGCAGACTAGGCTCTTAAGATGGCCTCCAAGCTTGAGGAGATCAGAAATTGTCATTTAATCCTGTGAGAAACACCATAAGAGTTGAAAGAAGAAAAAAAAATAAAAAAAGAAAAAAATCACCTAAAGATGTAAGTCAATGTCATCTGTGCCGCTGGAGGCGCTGGGGATAATGCATATCCAACGAGGCATGTAGAAAACCTATGCGCGTTGAAAACGCGATGCTGAGGAGATCGCCGGCAAGTAGAAATAAGATGGCGGCCGCGGCTGATGTAGAGCCGCGACCGTGGAGCAAAGAGGCAGCAGGATGACAAATAAGGCTGCCGCAGCCTGAGAAATGCATTCAAACCACTCCCGGCATATTCCGGCAGCGAAGGCTTCCCTCCGTTAGTCGCAGCAGAAACGCGAACCGCCGGTGAGCTCTGGTGTGAACGGAGCTGTCACACCGGCGGCGCCATCCTCTTCGGACGCCTAGCCACGCCCCCCCAGTGCTCACCTTTTATAATAAGGTTGGTTGATGCAGGGTCTGAGTAAAAGTCTCTGCGCAGGTTTTTTATGAATGGGTCTGCACAGGTGTGCAGGATGGGTGAGGAAGACTATTGCCTGACTTGCCTGACATCTTTGCCACGTAGCACTGTCACAGGTGGGACCCACATTACATTTGTTATGGCTTGTGAAAGTCAATATAATTCAAATGGGACCACACAAAATAAATACTCCCTGTGTGTAAAATCTGTAACTTTAAAATGTTTTTGCATTTTGGATTAAGTGTGCTCAAATCATAGCATTGGATTGGCATAGGAAGCCAACTACCATATTTGCCTACAAAATATGGTCTCAAACACATATCCAGAGTTAGTTTTACTCTGGGTGTTACATTTTAAAATTTAAGGTTGAATATAATTCTCTGAGCCAGCCTTATTGGAATTATGTTTTAGGTACCCTTTGGGCCAAGGTAATTGCAGTACTCGCCAGACAGCAATTGAAAGCTCTTCCCGACACATATACCCTTCTTCAGAGTAAAGCTTTCTGCTGAGAGAGGAAATCGTGTTTCTTAGTTCATGCATTTTGGTTATCAGTCTGCAGGAGTGCCACAAAGCTAGTCCAATGTACCTCTACAGACAAACCATGATTTCTAATTGTAACAGAAATCACAACATCCCATACAGGGGGGAAAAGGGAAAGGGGAAGAGAAAGAAAACACTGGTGAATATCTTGTCACACTTCCTCCTGTACTGCGTATGTCTGTGAGAAACAATGCTAGATAAGAAAATAACCATGTGTCATTAACATAATATACAATCCTTCTACCTAATTACCTTATGTAAGAAGTCTTCCAAGTCAGTTCTTTCTTCTCTAAACTTAGATGTAGTCTTCTCATTGGAAATATGAGAAAAATAACTATTACAATGGTCTTTTTTGGAATCCGTGCAGTGTGGTGTTCACGATTGACTCTGAGGACTTACTAGAGAGTCCAGTGCACATGAGTCCAAACTATTTCAGTTTTCGAAAATCTCAGAAAATGACAATATGTACAATGGCGGTGATGAAAACCGAAGAAACACAAAGTGCAAAATAAGAACGTGACCAAAAAATCAAAAAATGTATGCAAATGGAGTGCATAAATATAGATACAAATATACAAGGCCTTGAAAATAGTAAATGAATGAATATTATAATCTAAATAGGCAAGATATTGTAAAAGTAGGAAGTCAAAGTTCCAACTAGATGCTCCTACTGCAAGACACTGGCTTGTCAATAATCCTCTGACTGCCAAACACAAACTGCTTTGGGAAGCAATAAGACTCAGACTTTATTCTCCTTATGAACAATAACTCCAAAATGGCCACCAGATCCAAAATGTACCTCCTATGAGATTTAAATTGGATTCTTTTTGTTGTGCATTCACCGCTGCACATGTCACTGTCCCTCTGATCCTGAAAATGTTCATGTCAAGCCGTCTGATTACTGTAATCTTTTAACAAACACCATTAATACTTGTTATTTCCTATAACTCCAAACGTTCCTGACACCGCTATGTCATGTAATCATGACAGGGTGGAGGAGACATCTCCATAAGGTAATTAGCTATCGCATACTGACAAGCACTGGAATGGTTCTTCCAAATGGGAGACATAGAGAGTATGTATACCTGTGGCACCAGTCACCCCAAGAGGCTTTCTTCAAAGTCTTAGAGGAGAGACTACAGATCTGACTGGGAGGAGTCTGAATCGGTGTTGAGGTTTTTTCCCAACCTCCTTTCAAACTTGCATCTTGACCCTTCCCAGAATGCTGTGCAGGATGTTAGACGGTCCTTGTTCTGGTCCCTGGAAGTGCTAGTCACTGATGGAGTAGTGACATGGCACCTCTAGGCTGAATTGGGATTCCCACATTCTTGACCTGTCCACTTCCATCTTAAACCCCTCCACAAGGAAAAACCTTTCAGAAGAAGAGGAGCAAAAGAAGAGTAAGGAAACAGGCCAGCTTGCAAATTAATTTCCTGTCTGGAGTGTTGGGAACTCACTCTGGACTTGTATCCTTGGTTGGACTTTGTGTCCAGAGTGCGTGATTCTAGCACCTTACCTCCCTCTTGGGGCCAGAAGACTGGGGACATGCTGGGGGTCCTGAAGGAAAAATATCTATTTGCACTCTGGTAATGTCAGTGAGTGTCTTGTTAGTCAGTACCACTGGCTTCCGGGGGACACACAGGCACCCTGAAATAGGCAGAATGCCTTTGGTGCTGGGGAGTACAACCAGCAAGAGATGTCTGTCCAAGCTGGGGAGCTGCTGCTAGAATACCCCAGGTCAGAAAATAGGGTCAGACTGGGGAATCAAAAGCAGCTCTGACCAAACCAGTCCCAGTCCCTTTGTCTCTTTTGTGCTATTTCTCTATTGCATGTGATGCAGTGCAAAAACCCTAGCAACGGGGTAATAACCCGTACCGGTATCCTCCTCCGCAGCACAGACCCAACGTCACACTAATTCATTCACACATGCAGTCATTGATGGGGCCCATAACACCAACACTCGCACGTCACTTGCACACCGGCCTGCACACACAGGAGGGATGAGTGGTTCTGTGGAAATTTAGCTTGCAAACTGAACATTATCTGCGCCATCTTGCCTCTTCCCAGCGCCACGCACAGCGAATGCACGGCCGCCATTTTAGGCACCCCACTCTCTCCCCGCTCATTCTCGATCACCAGCGCTTCCCCCTGGCGCTGCGAACATCCCCCCGCACGCCGGCCACCCCCGCTCTCTCATACACGGGTCATAAACCCTCTCCTTCAGCGCGACCCTGCTACGGAACCACATCCGACCGACATCCCATACATGGTCATGCCGCACCTTTGATAACCCCCTTCCTCTGCGCCCCATTGTCCGAACTGGTCCCAGGCCATCACCTAGCCCTGCGGATGCAGTTTATTGCCCCTACTGTAAGGGAAACACCCTGCATCAAAGGGATTACAGTAGATCAAAGCCCCTACCCCCTGAGACCCGGCCGGTTGCACACACCCTCGGGAATTGGCGGAATTCCCTGCTGCGCGATAGCCATCTCCCACTGCGGGTAGGGTGGGAACCTCTACTGTAACTATGTGTGGGATCGGATCTGAGCCGGGGCTTCAGGGGATGTTCTTTCATGCATCAAGAGAATCTCAAGAATGTACTATGTGTAATAAAGCAATAAACCGGTGTATAAGAGACCAGGTCTCAGAGATGCGGTTAGAGCACCTCGTGACGATACCTTGCTGTCTGATCTGATGTGTTCTGCTCCGACGGAATAAAACTTTGTTTCCTGCCTTCCAGTCTCCGGCGCCTGCCTCTTTCATTGGTAAATTATCGAGTGGTATGAGAGGCGATTACCGCCGGGCAAATACTTGAAAGGTTATCGACTGAAACTGCCGCTACCATTTAACAATTGGCGTCACAAACGTGGGGCCCATCAGCGACACGTGGATCCAGTGGGAGAGGTCCCGACGACAGAGTGAACGACTGCAACGATCGGGAGAGCTCCTGCCCAATAGACCCTCGTCTGGCAGCCGATCATCCGAACTTCACTGGTTCCGAGCAGACCTCTCTCGAGTGATCTACGGTCCTGACTGGGAACCATCAGGAGTGCCGCGGCAATAACGGAGAGTAGAGGACGATCGGGCGCTGGAGGCGGAAGACAAGAAACTGTCCACGCGGTCCGGGTAAGGTCGTGATACACGACAAATGGCGAAATAATTGATTGATTGTCCGAAACTTTTTGAATACTAGTATTGCTCATTGATTGTGCTCATTGATTGTTCTCTTTGAGATATTCGCTGTCTACAAACGGGGAGGAGTAGAAATACTCTCTCTCTCTCTCTCTCCCTTTGCAGATAGTGAAGGGTAGGTAACGCAGACTTTTGTCCCCGTTGAAACCCGTCGTGCCTATCTTTATCTCCCCACTGATTGATTGTCCGAACATTGATTGTTTTGAAGAATAGTGCTCTTTGAGATATTCTCTGTTTGCAAATAACGTAGAATAGAAATATTCTGTCTAGTCTTTGCAAATAGTGAAGGGTAGGTAATGCTGACTTTTGTCCCCGTTGAAACCCGTCATGCCTATCTTTATCTCCCATTGATTGATTGATTGATTGATTGTCCGAACACTAGTTGTTCGATATTGGTTCTTTGGAGGTATTCTCTGCTTACAAATAACGAAGAATAGAGATATTCTGTCTAGTCTTTGCAAGCAGTGAAAAGATAGGTAGTGCTGACTTTTGTCCCCGTTGAAACCCGTCATGCCTATCTTCTCCCCACTGATTGGTAGTTGGTTCTGCCCGGACCGCTTATTAGAGGTGAACCATCCGGCTCCACTGGAGGGCACCCCTAATAAGGACATGTTCACTAAATATGGACTAGTCGCCGTAGCTTATACCAAGCTATGGCATAAATATACAAAGAAGGACCCCGAGAGTCAGTGGCCACTGATGGGATCCTTCGACGACCATAAGATAGAAGTGCTAGGAATAGCCCTGCGTAGCAATAAGACAACGCCTACTATGCTTGACAGTATTGGCATGTGGCGCAAAGAAGCAACGCAACGGAAAAAGAGGGAAGAAGTAAAAGCAGAAAAGGAATTACGAAAGGCAGCTCACCTTGCCGCTAGAAAGTTAGAAGAAGAAATAAAGGAGAGAAGGGAAACTAAACTAAGACAGGAGCCCGAAACATCAGGCCAGTACGCTGTTAGGATCCCTTCTTTGCTCTACCCTGAGTTGTCCCCCAAGCAGCGAACGAATGACGAATTACTGTTAGGTCCCCCGATCATTTACATGCCCCCTCCATATGCACCCTCCCAGTCAGTAGTGCAACACCCACAACCCCCGAACACAAGCGAAAGCAGTACAGGGGCCTCGGTCCTCACGGCCTCCGCGCCGGCCGAGCCTCCTGTGCTGAACACAACGTCGGCTATAACGTTAGACGACCCAGAGATGAGAAAGAAAGAGTCCACCAGAATGAATCGACTAGCAAAGGATGAACGAACAGGAATCGACAAGATAGTAAAGGCACTGGTAGGATCCTTTTTGACCTTACAAAAACTAAAGTAACGCTAGGAGTTAGCCCTTTGTGGGACATATGAAACCGAGGGAAGGAGCCAAGCTCACGGTCGAGACGGCCACGAGGTAGCCCGACTCCATTACTCTCGCCTACCTAAACATGTCTGCCCTACTGCCCACCCCGCCCAATAAGTATGACAAAATCCTGCACAAACGGAAGCCTGCTGGCACCCCACCATCGACGTCACCAAACTAGGGCTAGATCGCGCGCAATTGGTCTATGTTATTTTTCCGATTGCACAGTAACCTCCTTGTGCTCGTCATCAAATTGCAAATAGGTACAAACACTCCAACGAAGTAGTATAGTTATAACATTTTAATAACTTATAAGATATAACGAACACACCAACAGGGTAACCAGGTTAAAACACGTTTTAAAACAACTATTTACATGACAGTCTGCTGCAACCTCCATCCCAAAGCCTTAACGTCCACGTGACACCGTCCTCGCCTCTCCTTCCTCGAAATTGCAACATTGGCCTGTTTTGGGCGGTTCTTTTAGTCGGCTTTGGGCTATAAAAGCCTGCAAAAATCCATTGACATCAGTGGCGGACGACTGTGCGAATAGGCCGGAGGCTATACGAAGCGCCGAAGTTCTGGCAACCCCAAGGCGGAGCCCGCCACGCTGTGCGGGCCTTTCCGTTTTTCTCTTCTTCTTTCTTTAATGAGGGCTGATGCCCTGACGGGGGGGAGGCGACGCAGACGGGCCTCCCCCACCTCCCCAGGTGGAGGCTCACCAGCAGATGAGGACGCCCCAGCCATCTTTTTCATCGGCCTGCTGAATTTCACCCTGGCACGCTGTGCGGATCTTCCCGCTTTCTTTCTTCTTTCTTCAATAAGGGCTGATGCCCTGGCGGGGGGAAGCGACGCGGACGGGCCTCCCCCGCCTCCCCAGGTGGAGGCTCGCCAGCAGATGAGGGCACCCCAACCGCATCTTTCACACGTCAGCCAGCTGAGTTGCGCCCTGCCACTTCATTCGCCGTTCGGCTGAGCCGGCGCCCCTGCACGCGACCGCCAGGCAACCACCCAGGCACAGGGTTCACCAGGACTGCCGCTAGCACCCGACGCGAGGAGTGGGCCCCCGCAGCCAGGTAATCGGGGACCCACCCCGGTGGTGATACCATCCAAACTGCTGTCGTCACTGCTACTGGAATCACCCCGGTGGCAGTACCATCCGAACTGCCGCTGTTACTGCTGCTGGCTCCTCTCCGGTGACTGTACCGAAGAGCTGCTGCTACTGCTGCCCTTGAACTCCGGCGGTCGACTTCTCCGGATCCAGGCCTAAAGCCCACCGTGAGACAATTCTGGACTCGAAAGCTTGTCTGCTTGGGCGTGGGCCCCACCCTTGACAAAATGCTCCCCTCAGCCTTGCAGAATCGGCTGGAGTCATTTGACACTCGACTCCCGCGGACTTCCGGTAAGGACAAAACCGCCGCCATTGCTCTTTGCCCCGGACGGCAGCCACCTTGCCTCCGCTTGGTGCAGTGAGAAAGACTGGTTCGAAGCGTCAGCAGAAGAACCCGCCTCCTGCCCCGCCCCAAGAACGAACCATGGCATTTCTACGGGGTCGCAGTGACGCCATGCTGACGAAAAATTGACGCTAACGAAAGTTCTCGAACTACTGAAAGGGATTCTGGTCCAACAGCTAATTCATGGAAAGACTTAGACTGTACTCTGGCCCGACCTCGCCCCAAGATGGCGCCGATGTAGGAGAGGCCTACACACCCTTGTGGCGTCCCAGTCACGTGACATTTGTGTTAAAAAGATATATATATATATATACGATGCTTCCACACATGATGGTCGGGGAGGGGCAGGAAGGGAACCGAATTTATGCCGTAGTAGCGTTGCTCATGACACTCGACGCCTCCCACCACGTGGCCGGCCTGAACGGTTGTAGGCCCGTATCTTGTATGCTGACATTGTTTTAAATAAAGGGTCTCTTGAAAGAATTACGGAATCAGTGCCATGACTAATCACATAGGTTGATAAAGATTTCTTCATTTGAATGAACGATTGTTACGCCCAAGCAATAGAAAACAGATAATGCAGTCCCCACTTGCCTGAATCTTTTTGATTAACGGAATTTGTACCCACCACATCTAACTTTTCCAAGAGTTGTTAAACAATGGTCAACCATAGCTCAGGGTATATGCCGAACGCAAGGTATGGTATCTTGCACCTTAATACACGACCGATTGAGAAATGCATGTATGACAAGGGAACGCGAATTTAGGAAATGAAATAAATTAGAGCATCTTTGTCTCAAAAAAAAATAATAAAAAATAATAGGTCTGTGGTATCACCCATTCCTGCGACTAGCCTGGTACGTGGTAAGTAGAACTTTTTCGTGTCTGCGCGCGCTGGGGTACTTTGAATGCTGCACATCCCCTCCCCTCTTTTTCCCCTCTATAGGTCACGGCAAAGATCCGACTGAAGAATGAAGCGGACATGGACCGTACCGAGTTCTATATCAGGGAAAATTTAGACATTGTGAGATAGTGCGTGAAGGGCAGACCACCATTGAGAACATGAGAAACTGTATGGCATGATTGTGCGTGTGTGCTCTGATTACACGGTCTGAATATGTGTGCATCTCATGCTTAGGTCACTTGAAGAAGGCGTCACTGTATGATTGAAGTGCTCGCCCGTCGATCAAAGGGAGGAGAATAAAAGGGTCCGACACCCCCTAGGACAAACTACAAAATACTGAAAGTACGCAGCATGCATAGGAAAGGAGGACAGGAAAGGAGAGGTCCCGATGCTCAACGTAGCCCTGAGTCTCCATCTTAAGTTTCTGCGCTTGATGCATGTACTGTCACACCCAATCTAGCATTTGTGTGTACGTGATCACCGAATTTATGTCTTTTCCCCGCTTGTGTTTTCTTGCATGGAACAGACCCATACTACCCCATGTTGTGTGTGCACCAAGTAGCCTATTATCTTCATATGTATGCCAAATAGCCTACTTGATACACACCTATCTCTCTCTCTCTCTCTCTCTCTCTCTCTCTCTCTCTCTCTCTCTCTCTCTCTCACTCCCTCCCTCACTAAAAAGCCTTCTTACCCTCTTTTCTGTTTGAATAAATTAACGACACATACCTCCTCGGTAAGTGTATAATTGGCTTGGAGCACAGTGGTGTTCGAACAAACTGACTGAAACAAAACGACCGTACTTTGCCACGTTACTACCTCTCCTTTCTACAAATATTGAGCTTAATTGGCTGAGAAAAGAAAGGACAGGTAAGACGACTGATGTCTCCCAATTTGGCCCTCATCACGGGGACTATATGTCAGTGGTTTCCGTCTTTCAGAGCTTTAACAACACCATCTCCACCGCCCAGAATTACCCCCGCCCAATTACCCCGGAATAGAATGTCTAAAACACCCCGTTCTCCCAAGATAACCCCAGCCCTATACTAGCCGCCTCAGAGTATTTCGAACGAAACAGCAGATGACCTCATTCACTAATAATGCATCGCCTAAACTGATAAAGGGTTATCTATTGTCGCCCGCAAAAATAATGCTTAGCTTATGTTCCTCCCCGAAATGGATACTCGTGAACACGTGACAGTAGCACCTCGCACTTTCTTTTTATAAACTTAGCTGTCCTCGGAAGGAAATATGTAATAACAAAACTTGTGTTGAGATGAACGAGCCTCTGCCGGAGAAGCCGGTTCGAATTTTTAATAGACTAGAAGGTTGACAGATGTCAGGCTTCCTGCAACCAGTATCGGGCACAGGAATCGGCACCTAGGGGGCCAGACGATGGACAGGGACACCCACAGAAACTTGCACAACAACAATAATTAATAGATTAGTAACGCACACACTAACATCAGAGTTAAAAGACACCAATCATGCAGCAACCGATAAAAACATGTCCGCAACTACTCGGTGGTTGGGAGAGAGGATGAAGTATGTAAATGTCTTCCCTGCCAACTCTCTAAGACTTTTGTTTCTTGTACCCATTTAAAGATAACGTGCTGCCATCGGAAGGGAGGGGTCGGACGTGACGCACAGCCTGGCTGCAGACCATGGAACATCTATGACATCGACCAAGGGGGAGGCTACGAAGCAAAAAGGGCGTGAGACGAGACACCATTTTCAGGATGATAAGCGCGAAGGGCTACATCGAAGCCCCCTGCTCACCGACCAGCGTGCCTGAAGTCTCAACCCGTCGGGCCCGATTGATGGGCCCAGTGCTGGAAGATTCTGCTCCCCTTGGTCCACATTTTTGATCTGATCCCACTCCACCCCCTCTTCCCTCGGCGTCCCGAAGCACGTCACACCCTTCTCTCTCTCACCATCTTTTATATGGATTATGAATCTGACCTACCCACAGAAGAACAAAAAGCAGGTACCCTGTCTCAAAGTACCTATGGTGAACTGTGTTAAGGAACAGGGCTGTGATCGGAGAACAATGAATGATCACACCCTGCAACGTGAGAAATTGGATTTGAGCTGGACCTTAGCTCCACCGCCGGTGCTCAACAGTGCCAACGAAAGAAGAACAACAATGAGAGCTTACCAATGATAGCTCTTTATAAAAAGGACACTGGAAAGAAGAACCCATGTCGAAGTCGAAAATCCTCTCTCAACCACCTTTTTATACTAACTATCTTCTTATCAAGTTTTCATGATGTTGCATCAATCACTTCCGACTGTACACTGAGAAGTTAAGAAAATGTAACTTTGTATAGTAACATCCATACAACACCAGCCATGTACACGACTATACTGTAACTCCGTATGTACTACCTCCTCGCCTATTTTATCACCTGTAAGTAACTATAAGCAAATGTGTCAGATTACTCCTGCATGCCCTAAAAACTCTGTATCTTTAAGGAATGTACGAAAGACATTAACGATATTATAGCTGAAGGTTAACGAAGATAAATGACGGCCAGGCAAGCTGGCGAGATATGTTAAAAGGGAGGACTGTGGAAATTTAGCTTGCAAACTGAACATTATCTGCGCCATCTTGCCTCTCCCCAGCGCCACGCACAGCGAATGCACGGCCGCCATTTTAGGCACCCCACTCTCTCCCTGCTCATTCTCGATCACCAGCGCTTCCCCCTGGCGCTGCGAACATCCCCCCGCACGCCGGCCACCCCCGCTCTCTCATACACGGGTCATAAACCCTCTCCTTCAGCACGACCCTGCTACGGAACCACATCCGACCGACATCCCATACATGGTCATGCCGCACCTTTGATAACCCCCTTCCTCTGCGCCCCATTGTCCGAACTGGTCCCAGGCCATCACCTAGCCCTGCGGATGCAGTTTATTTCCCCTACTGTAAGGGAAACACCCCGCATCAAAGGGATTACAGTAGATCAAAGCCCCTACCCCCTGAGACCCGGCCGGTTGCACACACCCTCGGGAATTGGCGGAATTCCCTGCTGCGCGATAGCCATCTCCCACTGCGGGTAGGGTGGGAACCTCTACTGTAACTATGTGTGGGATCGGATCTGAGCCGGGGCTTCAGGGGATGTTCTTTCATGCATCAAGAGAATCTCAAGAATGTACTATGTGTAATAAAGCAATAAACCGGTGTATAAGAGACCAGGTCTCAGAGATGCGGTTAGAGCACCTCGTGACGATACCTTGCTGTCTGATCTGATGTGTTCTGCTGCGACGGAATAAAACTTTGTTTCCTGCCTTCCAGTCTCCGGTGCCTACCTCTTTCATTGGTAAATTATCGAGTGGTATGAGAGGCGATTACCGCCGGGCAAATACTTGAAAGGTTATCGACTGAAACTGCCGCTACCATTTAGCAGTTCAAGCGCCAGACATGTGAGGGGAACACCTTATAACCTATCGGGAAGGAAAAGTCATTTAC
Source organism: Triturus cristatus (assembly GCF_964204655.1). Classification (NCBI taxonomy): domain Eukaryota; kingdom Metazoa; phylum Chordata; class Amphibia; order Caudata; family Salamandridae; genus Triturus; species Triturus cristatus. Next base: position 259,515,352 of record NC_140586.1, read on the forward strand.
AGAATATACATTAACGCCCTTTCGCCTACAGATCCTCAATCCCAAAACATCAAGGCACTCCTCCCACGTCGGTCGATCGGACCAAATTAGCTGGATTGGTTGATGGTGATTTAGAACCAGCTAAAACACATTTAAGACTTCAGATATATCTCTTAAATGAAACTTATAACTCATGAATTCTCGTTAATCAATAATTGTTTATCTAAAATTCCATAATGGTCTAAAGTTGCATTTGTCTCTTCAAAGTTTCAGAAAGTTTTATATCAAATTTTAGTAAGTCGCAGAGCATCATATTGACCTAATCTGGATATTTGGAGTCCTCTAATTCGTTGGCTCTGCATAATCAAATTTTTCAGTCAATTGTCCAAACGCAGGCCAAATCTAAAAGTTCTCTGCTCAGCACGCTATAGTCCCAAAGATCGGCAAAGGATCAAAAACGTGCAAGTATCTATCATAGTCCATAGACTTTCAGAAGAGTTTGCAGTCATAAAATAGTCGAACAGCATCAGGACCCTCCAAGATTCTGGAAAACAGCGCCTCTCTCTCTATTCTACTACATATTTTTATAATAAAATGAAGCAAAGATGATACAAATTAAATGTTTTAGGTCAGTCGGGATTGGCTGGTTGAGATCGTCCGATGTCAGATATTAGGGTTTCAGTTTAGATCGAGGGGTGAGGTCATGGGTTCGTGTAAAAGTCAGTCTGCTCCGGTTTTCTGTAAAGTCAATTGTTTTCTGTCTTGGCCGTCTTCCCACTGTGTCCTTGCTTGAGTACATGGGGGACAAAGGTTGTGACGAGGTTTAGAAAACTTCACGCGCCTGCGCAGTTCACTCCGCGCCTCGTGGGACAGTGGCCACATCGTCGTGTAGCGTTGGCGGCCATCTTTGATTTAGGCCCAAACGCCAACTTAAGCGAAACAAACACAAAAATCTAATTAATACATAGAAATAATAAATCTAATGTTAACCCTTTACTAATCTCTCTATGTGCTTGTATTCATCTAGCGTATAGCAACATTTAAAGCAATTTATATTGACCCTTTTGGTCCTCTTCTCGGGCAACATTACAAGACATCACAAAAGCAACATATATCATACAGTATTCTAATTACTACATATACTATTTGTTAATATGCATACGGATTTTAGTCATAAAGGTTATTTAGCCATGCAAAATGCAAATCCCACGTGTAATTCGAATATTAATAATGTGGATTAATAAACATGCAAACTCATTTAATAATATTATAGTTAATGGATTATTTAATTAATAATTTTCATGCAAAATGGGGGAGGTATACACAATTTTGTACTACCCGCTCCATCAATCCCCCCTTTGGTGATTTTATCACCACACCATTAAAATTTTGTATCAATTTGTCAAGAAAGAGAAATGAATTCTTTAGATTAATTCACATTTCTGTTTCCCCAATTTCTTCTCTTCTTGCTGTTTTATACATATTGTCTTTCATTTCGTCTAATTCTATCTCTTCAAATTCCCTCTCTTGTCTCTTATTCTGTCTTCTTTTCAAGTTTTCACTTTTTAACTTTTTCTGTATTTTCTTTCTTTTATGACATAAACATCCTAATCTTAAAATTAATACTATAAAAATCACACATGTTAATGGAAATAGGATTCTACCTATAAATGTACCACCTAAGTTTAACAGGAAATCTTTAATAGAAGAATGTTTCTTCCCAATCTTTTCCCAAACATGTTCAACCTCCAGTGGTGTAATCTCCTCATGCAATTCAGTTATATTTTTAATGTATATCTTCAGATCTTTACTTTCGTCAGGAATGTAAGTACAACAATGTTGAACTTTCAGCATTCCACAGACTCCACCCTCTTTTGCCAACAATATATCAAGGGCAAGTCGATTTTGCATTACCATGGCATGCATGGCAACCATTTCAGTATTTACAAATAAGAATCCTCCAGCGGTGCTTGTTGACAAGCGATCCACTACTGTTGATAGTTTTCTAATTTTGTGTGCATTCAGAGATATTCCCACTGCTGGTATCAATGCTCCAAAAATGTCTCCTACAATTTCTGACCAAGATTCTCTTTTTCTACGTGTTAATAGACTACCTAACTTATGTACACTATCTTCTCCTCTTCCCATGTGGAATATCTTTGGGAAAACCAGACCTACATTACATGTGCCATACCAATGGTCTGGCAACTGATAATATGCCTTGTTCCCGTAGATAAAATATAACCCAGGAAAAACTGAATCATTTCCTCCTTTAAATCCCCATCCACCCATGATTCGGTATGTATCATGGCATTTACTGTTAACTACAAAGTAATTATCATAGGCAGTTTGATTCCTTCTAATTCACAACTTTCCTTTCTGAGGCCAATCTAAAGCCATAGTTGGACTAGCTTCTCCCTTCAAATGTTTTTCCATTTCAACATCACAGACTGTCTTTTCCTCTATTCCCTCAGATACTTTCTTTTGTATTTTCAATCTCCTTTCTTCAACCATACCCAAGAACGGCTTTTCCTCCTTCTTTAAACTGCAAGTCAGATTATTTCTAAATATATATTCTAATGTTAGTTCTTTAGTTTCTAAGAAAAATTCACCTAACAACTTTGCAGGCTTTACTTTATTCAATTTGTTAATTGCAGGTACTTGTGAAAATATGTTATCTACATCTGAAAAATAATATTCTAATTACCCTATTTTATAAAACAGACTAGCTATCACACTAAACGTTATTCCATAGGTTACTGGAAGATGATGGTAGGTCACTCCCTCCGATACAGATGCTGGTAACTGCATACAAACGTAGCAATCCCTTACATCCATTGTCTTTACATATTCATACAGTAGTTTTGAAAATACATTGTTAGAGAAATCATTTATAGACCTGTCTTTATGAAGATAATTCCTATCTATTTTAGTTGGATATACTTTCTGAATCTTTGCTATATATGTTTTATTTTCACTATGTCCTTCTATTGTTTCTAGCGTAACTTTAAATGATATCATTAAAGCTAATACACTCCATAAAAGCATTAGTAATCCTGTACAACAACAACACATTTTAGACCACCTTCTAAGGAACGTACATTTATCTTTTCTACTTTCTGTGTTTGCCATTTTCGTAAAAACGATCAGTGTCTTTTGACTTAGCCTCTTCTACTTCACAACTAGCTTTGTCTAACCCAAGGCTCTAAGGACCTACTTGGTTCTATCAGTTATGTCTTTTCCAGTATTCTATTTTCTTTCCATTAGCAACATTTTTTGTCTTTTTCAGTTTGGCATTTGATTGTCTTTCACTTTTCTCTCATAATCTTGATACAGAACTTCCGGAACATCCGTCTCTTCTCCAATATCGGACAAGATAACTCTCAGGATTTTCCGATTCTTCGCCTTCCTCAACCACTTCCGGTACAGTCATCTCTGGATTTTCTTGGCTATCCGCCTCATCTTTTATTTCAGGCAGAGCCACATACGTCCATTCCGGCGACTTATACTTCTGGTTAGGCTTTCTTGTTCTTTTGTTTTCCTCTGCTGTAGTTATTTTCTCATTTTTCGATTTTTCTTGGCTGGATACTTCATTCACCTGTTCAGCTCTTAGTGAATTCACTCTTGTCAGTCGGTATCTCAATCTCTTTATTTTGTTTGGCCAGATTTCATCTCTTGCTGGTCTTTTCGATTTATTTCCTTTATCATTCTATTCAGCTCTCCATGCTCTTTTTCTCAAGACTCGACCTTCTGGTACTTCTTCATCATTTTCCTCTGATTCTGTTTCAACTTGCTTTTTATTTTTAGCTGTTCTTCTTTCCACCACTTCTTTTATTTCCTCTACTTCTGTCCCTCCTCGTGGTTCTTGCACACAATCTTCCTGCTGACTAACTGACCCTTCTTCTAACTGAATGCTCGAATTCCCTACAACTCCTCGGGGGTCTTCCGCAAGAATCTTTCCCTCACTTTCTCTATCTGGCACCTGTTCATCTAGTTTTGTCATTTCAGGTGGAATTTCTCTCAGCTTTCCATCAGGAACTTCCTTATCAACAATTTCTTTGATTGTCTCTTCACTGCTTTTCTCTTTTCTCCAATGTACCTGTTCTTGTTCAGTCTCTGAGTCTGAGCTGGTATCAGAAATCTGTAATTTTCTTCTCAAAGGAATATTCTCTGGGGCAACGATCAAACTTGGTTCTGACTCCCCCCTTTCAGGATTTTCTCTTGTTCTCGTTTCTTCAGCATCCGATTCAGAACTAGTCTCTGACTCTTCAAAATATTCTCCTTCTTTGTTATCCACTGGATTTGGGATTCTCAGTGTGTGACTAGCATGAATCCAGTTCTTTATTCCAGCACACTTCACAGCACTTGTAATGGTTTTCCCCAACGTGGGACCAGACAGTTCCTTCTTCTGTGTACTTTGATTCTTACCCAGTCTCCTGGGCTCAGATCATGAGCTTGCTTCTTTTCAAGAGTGGTGGCATCCGATCCAACCTGACGAAACACAGAATGAACTGCGTCAGCCAGCCCCTTACAGTAATCCAACACCAAGTCATCAGTTATAGGCAACAGCTTGTTGACTGGTATGAAAACATGTTGCATTGCTCTTCCCATGATAATTTCATGAGGGCTCAAACCCGTGTTTCAGTCTGGAATGGATCTAATAGTCATGAGTACTCGAGTCAAGACATCAGGCCATTTCAAAGCAGTGGCTAAGCACATTTTTCCGAATCGTTTTTTTATGGTGCCATTCATTTGTTCCACCACACCAGAAGCCTCTGGGCGATAGGCACAATGTAGGTTTTGTTGTACATTCAATGCTTCACAAATCAATTTCATGATCTCATTATGAAAATGCTTTCCTCTATCTGATTCAATTGTGACTGCGAAACCGAATCTAGGGATGAATTCCCTCAAAAGCAATTTTGCAACTGTGATTCTATCAACTCTTCTTGTGGGATATGCTTCTACCCATCTAGAAAACAAACAGACCATCACTAGGACATACCTCAACCTGTTACAGGGAGGCATTTCAATGAAATCAATCTGCATTCTGGTGAAAGGCCCTCCTTCTCGACCTATCGTTCCTAGACTTACCACTGTTTTCCTTCCAGGATTGAACTGCTGACATATAAAGGCATCTTTGACAAAGGCTCTCAGCTACAAGTCTGAATTTTGCATTGTACCAAGTTCGTTTAAAGGACCTAATCATCGCGTCTCTCCCTATGTGTCCCTGTCCATGATACATCCATGCCATGGCAGACACCATGCTATCAGGCATGACTGGTCTTCCATCTCGATATACCCACACATGATCTGTTTCCCTTGGTGCACATCCTGCTTTACCCCACTGTCTCATTTCCTCATCTCCTGCTTCTTCCTGCAATTGCCTCACTTCCTCCCAAGAATTCACAACGTTAGTAAACAGTAGGGGGCAAGAATTCATCTCTCTTTCTTTAGCTCTGTTGATCGAATTTTGATTATGAGCACAATATTGAGCCACATCGTTGGCATACTTATTACCAACTGCGACATAATCTCCTGTCTGGACGTGGGCAGCACACTTCACAACGGCCAATTGCTTAGGCAGCTGTATCGCCTCAAGCAACTTCCCAACCACTTCAGCATTCTTTATAGGAGTTCCACTAGAAGTCAGAAATCCTCTCTGCAGCCATATCTGGCCAAAATCATGCACAACACCAAAGCCATACTGACTATCAGTTATCACAGTCACTCTCACATTCTTTCCCAACTTGCATGCTCTAGTTAAGGCTACAAGTTCAGCAACCTGGGCTGATTTTACTCCCTTCAGGTAAGATGCTTCCATTACTGCTGCAACTGTGCATACTGCATATGCTGAACTTAGAATTCCTTCATCTGTTCTCAAGCATGACCCGTCCACAAACATCACAAAGTCACTTTCTGACAATGGTACATCTTTTATATCAGGTCGTGGTTTGGTACAAAAATCGAGTAATCTAAACAATCATGATCTACTTCGTCTCTGACTTCTACATTCTCAGCATCAGGCAGTAACGTTGAAGGATTCACATTCAAGCATCTCGCAAGGCTCACATTCGTTGCACCTAATATGACCTTCTCATATTTAGTCAGCTGACTATGTGTCATAAACTGAGTACAGCTCCTTGTTAAAAGGATTGCCACATCATGAGGTACAAACACTTGCACAGGGTATCCCATCACAATTCCTTCACTCTGTTCCAGACTCTTACAAGTAGCAGCTACTGCTTTCAAATAACCTGGTAACGCTACAGCTACAGGGTCTAACATAGCTGAAAAGTAAGCAAATGGTCTTCTAAATTTTCCATGTTTCTGTCTTAGTACCGAGAGTGCACATCCATTCCTCTCACTGCAGTACAGCTCGAACTCCTTCTCATAATCAGGCATTCCTAATGCTGGCGCTTCACACAAACTGTCTCTTAACTGTTTAAAAGCTGCTAATTCTTCCCTATTTAAGTCAATAGGGTCTTTTACATCACTTCTCGTCAGGCGTACCAAAGGTTTTGCGATCAGGGAAAAGTTACTTATCCACTGACGACAATATCCAACCATTCCAAGAAACATTCTCACGTTTCTTTGCGTCATTGGGGCTCTCATTCCTTTTATGATCTTGATTCTGTCTGTAGTTATTTTCCCCAGTCCTTTTTCGATTTTGTGACATAAATATTGTACTTCTTTCTGACAAAATTGCAATTTCGATGGGGATACCTTAAGTCCTCCATCTGCGAAATGATTTAGCAATGCTATGGTGTCCATTACACAAGCTTCTCGAGTCTTTGACGCCACAAGTAGTTCGTCAATATACTGGACTAACACTGAATTCTCGGGCATTTCTAAGTCTTCCAAAGACTTTTTCAATATCTGATTCAAACTCGAGGGGCTTTCTGTATACCCCTGTTGGATTCGGCACCAAGCCAAAATACGTTCCCCAAAACGAAACGCAAAAATTTGCTGGCTATCATGGTGCAAAGGGATGGAAAAGAAAGCATGGCATAGATCAATCACTGTATGCCATTCTGCATCATGGGGATTCTGATACAAAATTACAGATGGATTTGGTACAATAGGACAACATGACACAACAATTTTGTTTATCTTTCTCAAATCTTGTACTATCCTGAACTTTCCATTAGGCTTTTTCAGTCCCATAATTGGTGAATTACATGGACTACTCATTATTTCTCTCAAAATACCTTGTTTAACCATTTTTTCAATTATAGGAGTAACTCCTTCAATTATCTCGGATGTCAATTTATATTGAGGAACATTTGGATAGCTTATTCCTTCCTTCACTGTTATTTTTACGGGATCTACATTTTTCATTAATCCTACATCTTCACCTGTGAAATCCCAGACTTCTGCTTTTACTGTCTGTTTCAATTCTATTGGTAGTTCGTCATGGTTGAATACAGCAAAGGCTTCAGTTATCTCAGTTTCCATATTAGCCATAGTCATTTTATACAGTACGTCTTCATCAGGGGTCTCAAATGCAATACCATCAGGGGTACAATATATGGTGCAATTCATCTTGCACAGTAAGTCTCTGCCTAACAAATTTACAGGACTTGAATCACACACGACAAAGTGGTGCATTTCAGAAAATTTCCCTATATTGACCTTTACTGGTTCGGTGAGATACATTTTAATCTGTCTGTTGGATACTCCAACCACTTGGATTGTTTCGTCCGAGAGAGGAAGATTCTTAACATCAGCTGACCTAACAGTTGATCGAGTAGCACCAGTATCTACTAGGAAACTAATATTTTCATCATTTACCTTTCCATCCACAAAAGGGCCTGTCTGGTCTACTTCTAGAGTTGCGCCAAGTACGCACTCTTCTTCCTCCCTTCGGCACCGTCAATAACCTTCTTCTGACTCACTCTCATCGCGTTGTAGCCAATACTGCAAAACAGCGCTAGCGCGCAGTAGCTTAGATACCTGTTCTTCGTTGTAGAATCTTGTCTCATTACTGTATTTCTGTGAATTTACGTTCTGTGGAAAAGGTGGTTTTGGCACCTGATTCTGTTGGGTAACAACCTGCTGCTGTCGCTGCGGTTGACCACTCACCTCTTTCTGCACCTGCGGATTCAATGATGCATTATCATTATTAGTATTTGGGGGAAATTTACACTCGGATTTCCAGTGCCCTATTCTTCCGCAATTGTGACATGGCCATTTCTTTTTGGCTTCTTCTATATTGAATTGTCCTTTTCCTTTTCCAGCATTAAATTTAGGTTTTAGACCTGCACTATTTGCTTGTTCAATCAGCTGAGCTTCCTGTCTTTCTGCCACTTTTACTTGTGCCCACATAGCCTTTTCTTTTAATTTACGCTGCTTGGCCTCAATTTCATCACTAAAATACTTTGCATGTCTTAGTACTTCATGTATTTTCTTATTTTGCCAAACCACGGTATGCTGTTTAATCATCTCACTAATTTCAGGACGTAGACCATATACAAATCTGTATACAAAATGGCTTAAATCCTTCTTTCTCAAATTTTCACCACTAAACTGTTTAAAGGCAAGGATTAACCTTTCGTAATAGGCATGTACCAACTCCTTTGTTTCTTGATGAGTTTGGTCAATTTTCATCCAATCACTCTCTTTAGGGGGTACCTTGTTTTTCAGGAAAACAATTACTTGTTCATATTTTTTCATAACTTCTGGGTCAGGGGCTCCTGTTTTTGGATCCCTAGGGTATTCCTGTGTAGGCCAATTGATCATCAGTTTACACTCCGTCCATAGATCTGCTGGTACTATTATGTCAAATAGACTATTTAAATCAATCCACTAACCTTTTGATAATTTTACAAACCTATCCACTTGCCTGTACCACTCGACGGGCTTTTCGCATAGTCGAGGAAACTCATTTGTAAATGACAAAATATCTTGCCTAGTCCAAGGAACATGTACATATCCTCCTCCTGGAATTTCTCTCATGGGACATTCTGTCACTACCTTTTCTTTTTCTCTTACGTGGAAAGCTGCAAATGTTTTATCTGAAGCACCATCTCGTTTTCTAAACCATCTTCTTTTCTATTTATCTACATCTCCCCATTTCCTTAACAAAATGATTATGTCTTTAATCTGAGTTATTCTTCCTGTGGTTTTCAGATTTTCAATATCCTTTTCAGAAAAATCTACTCTGTAGGGTTTTTGTAAGGCTTTTACCCTTTCCATATCTATACCCATTTCATTTGCCACTTCTTCTAGTCTTTCATGTAGACTCTTTGCTCTCCATGTTATGCTTTTACATAGAAATAGTAATTCTTCATCCTGATAGTTTTTTAGCTTTTCTGTGGGGATAGTCCCTACTATTAATTCTTCCAAAACCATCCTTAGCTTAGCCACATCTATAGATTGGGATTCTCTGTCTTTTCTCTGTAAGCTCCTCAACCATTCGCTTAATTCGTCTGAAGTAGGACCTACTGGTTTCACTTCATTACCTCGTTCTGGGTCTCTTGGAGTTTCTGATACAGAATCTGTAGTCATTATTAGTCTTTCGACTAAACCTGGATTTGCTGTCAAATTTTTAGGCGTACTCTGTTCTGATGTACTTACTGTTTGTCTCCATGGATTCTCATCTGAATTTATCCTTGGCCTCTCTGTCTGTTTATTACTGTTATAAGGGACCGTTAAACAATGGTCATTATCTTTCTGTTTATCAAAAATAGGCATTACAGGACCTATTGTTACAGGAACAGTCACGGCTTCTAAGTTTTTAGTCAATTCCCTAATCTTTTCAGTTAACTCTAAAGTTGTTTTCGCTAATTCTGCCGAATTTTCATTACTCATTTTACCATCCTGTTTTCTCTCTATTTCTCTAAAAGAATTATTTCTCCCTATTTCTTGGTTTACCGGTTCAACTTTTATGTTTCGCAAAGTCTCTCTCATTGAGGCACTTGGTGTCAACATGTCAGGATCTGGTTGATACGGGGGTGGATTTTTATAAAACATGTCGTCAAGAACATCATCCTCCGATTCATGCACTCCATACCCTCCCGATTCTATATTATGTCTCTTTTTTGTACATTTTATTTTTATTCCACTAACTTCTTCAGCATGTCTTACTGGAAACAAACCATCAGTCATATTTGCACTTCGCCATCTCCTCATTCTATCATCATGGTTCTCCTGTCCATGTGATCTACCAAACATGCACCTATGCCTTCCGCCACTCCTCTGTCATTCCCTATCATGCATCTCATCTTCCCATTCAGTCAATGCTTCAAACTGTGTTGGTCTAGGTCTCGGTTCTAGATTCATCATTCTTTCTCTCAAATTTCTTAAAATCGCTAAATTAAATGAACCATGTTCTGGAAATGCCAAAACTCCATCATCTTTTGTATACTTTGCCCAATTGTCCATCCAAATACAAGTATGATATCTGTATTTCGCAACCATAAAGGATGCGGGCGATTTCGGTGGAGGAAGCAACTGTCCCTCTCTAGTCTTAATCGGTTTATCCTTTTTAAATAAACTCTTGATTTTCCCAAACCAGGACTTTTTCTCTTTTTCTGATGGATCGTAATACATCATCTTGTCTTCCGTGTATCGCTAGATTTTCCCTATGACTATTCTGTTGTTTTAACCAATCGTAGCGCGACTCACACTAACGCACCAATCCGGAGCGTCTATGTCACTTCAGCAATTCTCCAATCCCAGCACGACATATACTAACTCACCAATCAGGAGTGTCTACTTCACCCTGTAATGCTCCACTCCCAGCGCGGCGTACATTGACACACCAATCAGGAGCGTCCACGTTTCTTACTGACTAGCCAATCCCAGGGCGGTCTTTCTGACGTCAGCTTTTCTCGCTACTCCTGCTTCTGCTGACCCCTCCTTTACAAAATTTTCTCGGTAAGCTCCTTACACTCTTTTAACTTACAAATCTGTTAGTAACGACATAAAAACGCCACCATTATCTGTTTCGCTAACAAAGGAATAGTTAATGACCTTATTCACAAGAATTCCGTCTTTCCCGAGAGCAGCACTTACCTCTGCCCTACTACGGAATCGTTACTTCCGTTGATAAAGTAGCACATCCCTCTACCTTACCCTTCTAGCAAGCATCAGCTAACCGTTTCTCCAGAATTAAGACACCTAGTTGGAGACCCAATGCTCCTGAGAAATAAAACCAGAGTTTCACAATTAACCTGAATGCTATTTCATTCACGCACTTTCATACGGAAAATGTAGTTCATTCACACAGAATTCTGTCTTTCCCGAGAACAGCAAACAGTCTGTCCTACTACAGAATTATGACACACGTTAATAAAGTAGCACTTCCCTCTACTTTATTCTTCTAGCAAGCTTAGGGAACACCTATTACCTTTCCAGTGATAAGCGTAATCAGAGTGCCTTTTGGACTCCTGGTACCTAACACCAAAGTTTCACAGGTGACCTTCGCTACCATACATTACTCTCATACAGAAAATGTCCCTAATGGCAACACACGACGATGTTACCAAATCAAACCCAGACAATACGTTGTGCAACTTCAATCGTTACACGTTTTCCCCGTGTACCTACAGGGCAACAACAATTCCGTCTTTCCCGAGAGCAGCGCTTACCTCTGCCCTACTACGGAACCGTTACAAACTTCCGACTTCCTACATCCCAGAAGCCGTCAAACAACATAGAACTCGACGCGACTCAACATAGAGTGTTAATACATAAACCAATACTTTCCCACAATCAATAATCAATAAGCAATTTACAAGCAATAATCACCAAACCAAAACAATAAAAACCATCATCTTGCTACCAGAAAACTGATGCAGCGCAAAAACCCTAGCAACGGGGTAATAACCCGTACCGGTATCCTCCCCCCGCAGCACAGACCCGACGTCACACTAATTCATTCACAAATGCAGTCATTGATGGGGCCCATAACACCAACACTCACACGTCACTTCCACACCAGTCTGCACACACAGGAGGGATGAGTGGTTCAAGCGCCAGACATGTGAGGGGAACACCTTTTAACCTATAGGGAAGGAAAAGTCATTTACAGAATATACATTAACACCCTTTCGCCTACAGATCCTCAATCCCAAAACATCATACTCCTCCCACTTCGGTCGATCGGACCAAATTAGTTGGATTGGTTGATGGTGATTTAGAACCAGCTAAAACACATTTAAGACTTCAGATCTATCTCTTAAATGAAACTCATAACTCATGAATTCTCGTTAATCAATAATTGTTTATCTAAAATTCCATAATGATCTAAAGTTGCATTTGTCTCTTCAAAGTTTCAGAAAGTTTTATATCACATTTTAGTAAGTCGCAGAGCCTCATCTTTACCTAATCTGGCTATTTGGAGTCATTTAGCAACATTTAAAGCAATTTATATTCACCCTTTTGGTCCTCTTCTCGGGCAACATTACAAGACATCACAAAAGCAACATATATCATGCAGTAGTATTCTAATTACTACATATACTATTTGTTAGTATGCATATGGATTTTAGTCATAAAGGTTATTTAGCCATGCAAAATGCAAATCCCATGTGTAATTCGAATATTAATAATGTTGATTAATAAACATGCAAACTCATTTAATAATATTATAGTTGATGGATTAGTTAATGAATCATTTTCATGCAAAATGGGGGAGGTATACAAAATGTTGTACTACCCGCTCCATCACATGCATCCATCCATTCTCTGCCTCCTTTTCTCTATTCTCCCTCTCTTCTCTCTCTCTAGTCACTTTCTTTCTACCATTGCCCTACTTCTCTTTCTCACTCTCTTGAAGCCTCCCTGTGCTGCTGCAATTAACCTAGGGTGACTGGGAAAAAAAGGGACACAGGAACCAGAAGTGGCCCTGGTCTTTCAAAACCGTCCTACAAGGGTTCCAGTTCACCGGAAAATGCCTAGTGCAATAAAAGGGCCTGACTGTCCCTGTCAATAAACTACCAAAGGCTGGAGATCAGGGCAGGTTCAAAGCTCTGTCAGCCACAGTTCTAAGGAACAGTAGCAACAATAGCAACAGTACCAGCACTCTGTGGTAAAGCATTTGAAATCACCTAGATACAGCACTGAAAAATTAGAGGCCAGGAGCTCTTTCTAGTGGCTTGAACAAGCTTTGCAAAGCACACCAAACCCCTCTGAGATAAGCCCATTGGGAATAAGAGAATCTAAGTTCAAATGAGCTGCTCATGTACTGCAGTCATGCTTCAAGGGTTGGGGCATCACTGTGTTAGACCCTATGAGGGCTTTCAAAATTAGCCTCTGGTGTGGGCTTCCAAGAGGAACAGGGGTATAAATACAAGTTCTACAGGAGTGTTGTGTTGGTTACAGGAGCAGAACAGACTCCGATGAGAGTCTCCCTGACTTAGTTAAGAAATATAGCACCCTAGGTGCCCCTAGATCAGATGAGCAGTGAAAACAGAAAGGAGTTTGGCTTATTTTGAATACTTCTAGGTCTGACATTTGGGTGTGTCTGAGGAGTGTATGGATATATTGAGGTTGGGGCTCTTCTGTGGCTGTTACTCAACCTTGTTCTATAATGTAAATAAATAAACCCGGGCTTAACCCCTGGATGCAATGGTGCAGAGAAGACATCCTTGACTTAAAGAAAAGTGTGTAAATTATTTAGCGGTACTAGAACAATCAAAGTCAAACCTCAACACAATAAAAATCCCACAACCAATTTCTAGGAATACAGAACAATGTGTAATTAGAAAAATGACACCAAAATGACTTTATATCTAATACAGGAAGCGAAGAAAAAGTAACGCACCAATCAGAACTCATGATTGTGGTTGAACAGGATTTAGACAGAATTTCAGTACGAGTGCGATGGAGCGGAGGTCAGATACATCAAACAGGTTGTATATGTCAAAGGTTTTACCTCCTGAGTTAGACTCTGAAATGGAAGTCAAAATCCACCACTGGGGCAAGATTGCAGACTGTCTGGTGAGGTCCTCTCACAATTGAATAGCTGCTGGATGAGCCCTGCTGAAGCTATTGGTTTTGGGCACGATATCACTGAGTTGGAAAATTTGAATTTTGTGCCTGCTGAAGTCCTTTCATCGATCGGATATTTTTTGCGGCATTGCCTTGTAAAGGCTTCTATCTTTGGGCTTAGGGTCTAATTTAGAGTTTGGTGGAGAGGGTACTTCATCGCAAATGCAATGGAGTACCATCTTGTCCACATTCTGTCGCATTTAGAGTAGGACAGACCTTCAGTATGTGGATGGCATAGACTACTTAGTCTCTGCCACCAACATAGACCTCTGATGGCCCAAAAGAGTAAAGGCCTTGGAAGATTATGCCATTTGTCAGCTCGCTTTATTCAGAGTGGGCAAAAAAGTTTTCATTGTCTGCCACCGCCAGATAAGTGGCAGTGTAAAATTTGATCCTCTAGCCATGGGAGAAATCTCACATGGTGAGGGGATCATTGCTTTTTTTATTGTCAAAAACAAAACCCTGCCGTAAAAGTAAAACAAAAAAATGAAAGTTTGGCGTACAGCTTGGTCATGTTGATGGAGCCATCCATCAAACTTTCAATGCATTTATAGGAACCGCTGTGAAAGCAGTTCCTGCCAATGCAAGAGCTGTACGCTGGGCACATCTCTAAATTTGGTGGGAGGTAACTTCATCAGGGAGACATATTTCTCTACTTTGTCGCCCTGGAGGAGTCCATCCACCAAAGACAAAATCAGGCACTTTGTCACTTTTTTGGGAGCTCAAAACCCCCTAGTGAAGCAAGCCTGGAACCTGTATTTTGGAGCTCAAACCTCCTGGCGGAGCATGCCTGGACCCTCTATGTGATGAAGCCCTCTCTAAATTGAACCCCTTTGTCACCAAGGCTCGCTGAAGCTTCAGAGGTGTTGGAAGTTCAAAAAGGTTTTAAGTCCTAACCTTTCAGACTTTCTGAAGCAGTTCCTCTTGGTCTCTTCTAAGACTCACAGAACCTCAAGGTCAGCACTAAGGAGCCAGGGTTCACTTCAGTAAAGGCCACCAGCAGGGTCCAGTACAGGTACAGGTCCAGGCCCGGTAGTGACTGGTCAAATGGTCACTTCAGCAAAAACCCCTCCTTTAGCTTGTTGTGTCCCTTAGCCACACAGGAGGTCAGCCATCTGACCCTTAGAGTATATGTCTCAGTCCTCGGTACAAGTCGGTGCTCATTCAACCCATCAGATACCAACACCCATCACATGCAGCAGGTGTTCTTCCACAGGTTAAGGAAGTGTTCTGATGAGCTGGGGACAGTGTATTTCATTTGTAGGATTCACTAGCTAGTGAGTGGGTGTCACTCGTGGACACTTCCTAATGAATGAGAAAAATGTTTCCAGGGAAAACATTTCCAGCTTTTCAGCACCTTCTGTCTGACATACTGAAAACTATTCCACAGTGCACTCATTTGAGCAAAATGAAACGTAGAAGACATTTCCCCAGTCAGGGGTGTGTCTAGGGAAATATTCAGTCCCCTCCTCCTCAACCACACCAAACTGGTTCTGAGACCAGCTCCTCTTCCATGAGTTGGTGTCAAGCTGGCTTCTGTTAGACCAGGGAACAAAGGATTCTGTTATCCACGTCCCTATTTACATTTAACTATGAATAGGCAGGCCTTACCCTCATCACTTTCAAGTTAAGGAAGTACCTGAACCCTCCCTAGCTGCTCTTTCGTACCTGAAAAGAATAACATACCACAATAGTGTGTTCTCATTGATGTTTCCACATTTAATCTTGTACTTATTTATAATTTTTTGTGCAGGGTTAGTACGTAGCAACATACTTTTCCTTTTTAAATTAAAACCGTGGACTGGGCATTCTTAGCCTATAGAACCCATTGAACCTCCCTACGTAAGCGTATGCTTGTTCTGCTTCTCTAACATGGGAGTGAAATGCTATAAGGGGTGCTTGGTTCTCAGTGTCGGAGTCTATAATATAGGGGACCCAGAACATCAGAAGTGAAAGACCCCATTGTTACAATAGGGGCCAGTAACTTCTGACTGACCTGAAACCCTTAGACAGAGATTTTTCACAAACACCATTGGGAGTGCTTTCAGTGTACAAATGACATCACCCACCATAACTCAAGAAACAAAGATTCAATGCTGTCTTGAAACACCACTACAACCCTCTATTTGGTAAGCCTACCATCGCTTACACAGTCACCTGCAACACACAGATGCATCAAGAAGCCAATTAATTGGTGAAAACTGTGCTTTGAAAAACATGGTACATAAGATAGCATCAGTTCTAAATGCTGCATTTAGTGTTGCTTCTGAATCTGGAGGCCTCCTGCAGGGTTGTGTTTCAGAATAATGAGTTCCTCTATCCAGCATACCTAAACAACGCAGTCTCTATTACGACCGTGTTTTAACCACAAATTACTTTACCACAAATTTTCATGGTAAAGGCATACCTGGTAAACGGGTGTGCGTAGCAAAGGTTGCCAGCCCTCACCCTCCCCCTGAGCCCTAAATACAACCCCAACCTCCCCTAATCCCTAAAAATTACCCCATCTCCCTCCCTGAGCCCTAAACACAACACCTTTATAAAAAGCCTGTACTCCCCCTGAACATTTCCACAAACCCCCTCCACCCTTGAAAACTCACCCAAACTCCCCCACCCCTAAAAACTATTCTGAACCCCCCTCCCCTGAAAACTACCATGAACCCCCACCCCTGAAAACTACCCTGATCCCCTACCTCCCTTAGAAACTACCCCTGAATTACCTTGAAACCCTACCACTCCTTAAAACTACCCTGAATCCCCACCATCCCATAAAACTAAACTGAACCCCAACCCCTGAAAACTACCCCAAATCCCCCACCCCCTCAAAACTACCCCAATCCCCCCACCACCTAAAAACTACCTAGAACCTCCACCCCAGAAAACTACCCCGAAACCCCACCTACCCTAAAAACTACCCCAGACCCCCTCCACCCCATAAAACGAACAACTCTAAAAAACTACCTGGAACCCCCGCCACTAAAAAATACCCAGAACCCACCCACCCCTGAACACTACCCCGAAACCCCACCTCCCCTAAAAACTATCCCGAACGCCCACCCCTAAAAACTACCCCGAACCCCCCCTGAAAACTACTCTGAAACCCCACTTATCTGTCCGTGTCCACTTTCCGATGCTCCTCTGTCCCACCCATCCCGAACTCTAGACTGACTTAGCCTTAATCACGCACATGCACGGTTAAGACAAAGTCATTGTTCGGGCAAGTCGTTGTTCGGCTTGCGGGCTCCTGGAACTCATGGCTCTGGCCTCATTGTTCCAGATGTTTTCCCCTCCTGCACTGTGGTTTGTCCAGTTCAAGGGGCCATATATAGCATATTGTACGTTGTCTGTTGAGAAATGTATAGGGAGGCTGTGTGAAAGTGGATGGATAGCTGGATTGATGGGTGGAAAGCAGAGGGGGACCACAGGCAGTAGCACAAGCATCTAGGGTTGAGGCTGAAGGAATAGCTTGATGGAAGGGCTGGAGATGGGTAGACAGCTGCATGGATCAGAGAGTCTATAGCAGCAGGGAAGGGAGGGCAACATTGCTGTGATGATTGCAGGAAGAAAGGAACATGAAGGGAATCGGTAAAGCATGTAGGAAGAACACAGTCATACAAGAAGAGACCTCAAATTCAGCCGTAGACAGGAGCACTAAGAACGTAGACAGCAGGTGGTGGAGTTGAGCAAACAAGAAATTAGAGTAGATGAGAAAATAAGCAGCCACAGCTGCGAAGGAAGGATGAGGTTGAGAAAGGACTAGGCACATTGGTTAGTTTTAAAATGAGCATACGATAAGACAATATGGCCATCAGAAGCCAATCAATAGTAGAATTGCTTTTGCTGTATAGCAAGCACATTCATAGTTAAATACCTAAAATTAGACAACATCTTTATCTAGCATTGCTGGGAATGAGTTGCTCTATGGTCGAGAAGAACAGATTTGCTTTAGAGAGGGTGTCTACACCAGCCATACTTAGAGGTATGCTGCGCCATGTGCAAAGCAATGGAAGCACTCCATGACAGCTTAAGGACATGTGAAGCTTCCTCTTACATTCTGTCCTATTGGTCCATTAGCACAATGCAATAGTCTTCTCCTAGTGGTGCTAGAGAGTCACTAAACTAAAACATTAAAAAGAATTGAGATTAAAGAAATAAGTCACCAACCACATTAACTAACAGTAAAACAATGAGAAGCCTAAATTAGTTACAAAAGAAAAATGAATGTCAGAGCAATTGTGGATTACATATAGACACCATTTTTATTCTTGAAAAGGCAGCCATTATTTTCATGATGACATCCCGACAATATGTAAGGAAGAGAGAATCAACAGGAGGGAGATGGGCTTACATGTTTTTGGCTTTTTCCAATAATGATCAAATGAATCTGCACCAATAGAAACAGTGATATGTGCAGATTTAGAGGACAGTGGGTCTTTGTTATCTCTCTTCTCTTCCTCTTGAATCTACCTCTGTCCTTCATTCCAAGGCAACAGAGCGGCGTTGCACATGCCAGCCACTTTCAATGCACCAAGCTCAATGTCTGGTATGGGATATGGCAGAATCATGTTTGAAGGCAGGGGCAAGGTCTCACGCAACTCACCTGGCACATCTAAGCTTAGCCCATCCTGCATCTATTCCATAAAACCAAAAGCATGCAGCAGACACCATATTTCTGCTACACTACATGAAGACGCTTAAGAAGAGTAGCATAATCTAATGGGGTCCATTCATTTGTTTTTTTATGTAGGGTATAGGATGTAGTCAGACATTTTTGTCCTGATTATACAGAATCAAGCAGTAAGGCTCCAAACATAGTCAATTTTAACTCTAAGGCTGAACCCAGAACTGATGTACAGTGAGCCTTGAGGACAGGACAATTTGGGTTATTGGTGTTACTTCTTCATATAGGTTCTGCTTTGTCTTCAAGTGGCACTGTACATGCAGTTCATTTACTCATTCATCACTCAGTACTGTCCCATTTGCACTTCAATATTTGGTGATACTTCAACAAATAAAAAAATCGAATTATATTTGGATGGCACGTGGTGAAACGCAGCAACAAGAAATTATGGCCGATGCCAATACAGTAATACATTTAGCTGAAGAGGCACTATCCCAAGAAAAGACAGATATTTTCTCCCTGTGCCTTATCTTTTGTTCTATTTCATATTTTAATTATGCACAATCCTGGGTTGACTTGTTTAAGCTTGTACATCAATTGAATTTATTAAATTGTTTTAGGGCCACACCCCCCAAAAAAAGATGGGAAGCAGTAGACACCCTTTTAGTAATTTACTGTTTTCTGATGTAGATGTCATGAGAGAATTGGTGCAATTAGAGAAAGGAATTGTTAATGAAGAAATGCCAGCAGATGATTTAGAGATGTTGTGGCTAATGCTTGTCTTTGTTGATGAAGAAGGAGAACAACTTTTAGAGTAACATCTAAACTCATACCACCTACAGTCCATGATTATATAGATTTGTTTTCTGAAGCCATGAAGAAGGAATTGAGAAAGATGCAGTTGTTGATGTACCAAAAAAAGAGAAAAACAACAGGACAAGAGATACAATATGCACAAGTAAAAGTGCAGTCAAAAAGAAGATTGTGTGATTAAAGGTTCTGATAAAGGAGGTACATAGTGTTGTGTCCTAGATATAGGTACACGGAAGAAGCATACAAAGAGCTATATGATGAAAAGTTTGATATAAGAATTGCAAGAACAGAATATTTGGATCTTAAGGAAAGTTTCTTCAGTGATTTAGTTGAGTGGTGAGAAGCGGGATTGTTGAGCTTAGATGAATACAACTTTTTGGATTCACAAGAACAGGGAGAAACCCACAGACAGGCTCTTTTAAACTCTGTCTAAATACATAGACCATTTTTGCAGCAAATGGTAGTGAACCTTTCTTATTTCATTATGGACACATCTGAATTTTTATAAAACACCGTATTTGATGTTCAATGGGACAATGATATGCTTATGATACATTTAGATGTCTCCTCTTTGTACACAAGTATGCGTCATGAGGATGGGATGAGAGCAGTAAGGTATTTTTTGAGAGCGAGATTGATAAAGTTCCTTAGACATAATGAAATGTTATAGAAGATGATACACTGGTGCTTGACATGGAACTTTTTCCTCTTCAATGACGAGAGGTTCAAAAAACAAAGGGGGACAGCAATGGGCACCTGCTTCGCCCCCAATTTGCACATTGGCTGGTGGGAGGAGCAGATGCTCAGTGGGACAGGTATGGCGGAATGGTCGACTCACATTCTAATATGGGTCAGGTATATTGATGATGAGTTTGTATTGTGTAAAAGTGATGCAGATTTGGCTAAATGTTTTGTAGACAGGATTAAAAACAACAATTTACATTTGAAATCCACTAGGTAAATTGGTAAGTCACTCCTAGAATTTTTGGATGTGAGACTTATAGTAATGGGTTCTAAACTAACAACTTCTGTATGTAGAAAAAGTACTGCAGGGAACAGCAAGCTTCATGCGAAAAGTTTCACCCTTTGCGATTAAACAATAGTATGTCACATGGGCAACTTATGCATGCAAAAATGATTTGCAGAATGGAAGCACATTTTGCAAGAATACAGGATGACATGATAACCAGATTGAAGGCAAGGGGTGATTCTGGTGAAATCTTGTCAACAGCAAAAACTAGAATAACAAAATGTAGAAGGGAAAATGATCTTTTTAAGGAAGCTAACACCAAGGAAGGAGAAGATGTATGTAGGCTTATCATGACATTCCTCAATCAGCATGATAAAATAAAGGGAGCTTTACGCAAGCATTGGTATCTCATTAGAAGCGACCTGATTATTGGTGATGAGGTGAGCAGGAAACCAGGAAACCACAGGTTATGTTCAGGAAGGCATGATCCATGAGAGATAGATTAGTTAACATTGAGGTAATCACAAGGAAGGAACAGTGGCCTAAACCACAGAATGGATTCAATAAATGTAATAAATGTAAAGCATGTGTGCACGTAATACATTTCATAGAGATAGTCATCAATTTTAAGAGAAAGATCAAGATTAGAACAGCTTTGTATTGTAAAACAGAGTTTGCAGTCTAGGCCTTGTTATGCCCTTGCCCCATATAGGAAGTACTATATCATGGGCGCATAAGACAGTCCTTCAACATCTTAGGGCAATTAAGAAAAATAGGTCAGTTTTCCAATAGCATGCCACTTACAGGAATTCCATGGGGGAGACCATAATGGATTAAAGTACAGTGTGATAGATTGTGTTCCGAACACAGCGAGAGGAGGAGATAGAGGGAAACAACTAAGGAGACTGGAATCCAGAAATATATCAGAAATGGATACTATAGAACCCCATGGGTTGAATATTGATGAAGAGATGTATGCACATTTATAACTGCTTCCCCTGTTTAATATTTTTGTAGTGATAAGACTGACTGCTGTTTTTTCTGTACAGTCTTAAGTCTTGTTTATGTTTACAGATGTACAGCCTTATGATAGAAAGTGGGCATAACTACATATTCATAGGAAATCATAAAAAGTAAGGAGATGGCAGGAGATGCACCCAGATAAGATGTGAAATAATTTGTACATGGAATATGCCCACTTGGGCTGTATGTGAGAGCTAATTCTATATAATAGATGTATAGCTATATGTGAGAACTGTCATCCAATGCCATAAAATCTTCAGTCGAATTAGGTTGCATTATTTTGTAATAATTTCTGTTTACTGTGTAATGTTTTGTTTCAAAGTAGGAGGTATAGTTCCCATTTGACAAACAAGTGATGCCAATTTAATACTGTGAATAATGGTTTGGACTTGATGGTGTCACAGTTATATATATTACATCCATATTGATGAATATGCGGATTTGCGTTACAGTGATATTGTTATATTTTATATTGATTCTGCAGTGACCACATAATATGCAAGTTGCTAATTTTTGGACTTATAACTTTCTTTCCGATGAATTCAATTTTTTTTTACCAAATCTTACTTTTTCTTTATTATCATTATTGGTGTTGGAGATTTTTAATGGTTTAATTTGTATGTTGGAAAGATTGTTATAAAGACTTAGTCCATTTAAAGATGGTGTCAAACTTTCTAAATCCAGGCTAGTCCATTGTTTATATTTGGACCGGTTAAAAGAATGGAAACAATGGCAGTCAGCATCGTGACCATGGTGATTCACGTCGAAATGCGTTGATGCTTGCATTTTTTTCTGCATTTACCACAAAAAAGGAGGATTTTATTGCTGTCCTGGAGTGCTTCATTCTTCCTGTTTTTTGGGAGAAAGGAATTTCATATTTGGATGATAGAGCACTAACTTGAAGTTAGCCCGCATTTATATTTCTAACAGGTTCTGATTGATGGTATCACTACAACCAGGGAGATGTCAATATGGAGCCCCAATTAGAACTTTCCTGTAAAAATTTGTACACATTTTGGCACTCACCTGTGGCAGATGACCGCCAAGAGCAGAGCATACTGATTTGTCAAAAATAGTGGCCTTTGGTTTGGCTCTATTAAGTTTATAGACTTGTTGTAAATCCACTGAAGTATAGCAGACTTGCATTCAAGGTAACAATACTGAGAAGATGTAGTAGATACCTGAATAAAACCAAATGAATAAGTAAGTGCTGCCAACAGAGTCATATAAATGTTAAACAGCGTGGGACTCAAACCGATCCCAGCGGGACACTACATTTCAATGACTGAAATTTAGAGCAACTTATTAACTGCTGGTGTTCTTCTCTTTAAAAACAAAGGCAGCCAGCCCATGAAACTGCCGACAATCTCAACTCCTCCCATTCTAGATGTGAGAATGGGGTGGGAGACAGTTTCAAAGGCTGAAGTGAGACCTAACAAAACCAGAACAGATTCACCTCCAGCATTAGGAGTAGTAGGGATGCCATCTAGAGCAGACACCAAGACTATCTGCATCCCATGAGCTGGCTGAGAATGGGCTTTTGTCCCATCTCGTAGCGGATTGGTCTCCAAGAATTCAAAAAATTGATGATGATGCAGGATTTTGGGGATAAAAGAAGAAGTGAGATGTATGTAAAAGTAGATGATATCTTTGGGTCTGCACCTGGCTTCTTGAGCAGATGTGTTACCAATGCTTTCTTCAAACCTCCTGGAACTGCAGCCATAAATAACGAAATATTACAGTGTTCCATCAATGGACCTGGCATAGGATTGAGACACATAGATGCCAAGCAGTCCAGAGTAAAGTTTGACATGTTCAGCTTATCTTGGCTTTTTAGTCAACACTGCTCAGCATGTTAGGGCTTGGAATTCCACACCATAACATACATTTCAGATTTTTACCACAAAGTCGTGCACGAAGGTCTGATCATATGGTACCATCATTTGGAACCCAAGCAGAGTGAATGTAGTTTGATGTACTCTGCCAACTGGAGCCAGTTGTGCCCAGACAATCGAGCTTTTTGATTCATTATGAGTCTATATACACGCTAGTAGCCAATAGGTCCATGCTTCAAATGGTCATGCATGTAAGGTAGAGATTTCTCTCATTCAGGCTCCTCTCCTATGCAATTCTGCTGCTCCCACCAGCCCCCGAGGTGCAGGGGGCCCCAAAGCACCAGGGGGTCCTCTCAGCACAGCACTCTGGCTGCAGGGCTCCTGATTGAGCCCAGAGGGGGCCCCCCCAGGTGCCTTGCAGGGAGGTCCCCTTAAGGTTCGTTAAGCCAGTGCGCCACGAGGATACTGTTGAGGCACGCAGTGAACCCCGTAGCTTAACACGCCATGTTAAGGTGCCTACGTGATTGATCCGAAGCTGGCCAGTCGGAACGCTTTTGAATAGTGGATCTTTTTCACAGTCCTCCGTTATAAGATCTTTATAAAGGTGTGATCTTTTGTCTATGGGCACTGCAAGTACAACAGATAGAACCTATTTTCCAGAGAAAAAATCGATTCATTTTCGTGAAACTACATCTTACTTTGATGAAAGTCTATGTAAACAATTACCTGAGCTCGATATCCTCACCCGTGGCCCTTTCTGAAACAATATCACCGAGCAGTATTAAAGTTAATGTTCCAACTGGCTGTTTGTGACGGCATTAATACGGGCTGCACAGCACAATGGCAAGAACCGCGGCAGAGAAAGGTACATAAAGACAACAATTAACAGTTCATGACCTTATTACAACACGACTTTTGCAACGTGAAGGCACAAACAATGGGATTGTTAAAACAGAGCGTGGGGTCACGTGCCGCCACCATAAACTTAGGATGTGCACTGATTCAGAACCAGTAGAGTGGGTAAAACCGAAACCTGTCACAGAAACCAGCTGAATGTTTCAGGCTGACCACTATAGAATCTATATGCAGTATCTCAAAGGCTACCAAGGTTTTTTTTGTGTCATATTTATTTATTTGAGAAAAAGAAATTCACAATACATAGAAACAAGAAAATGTATACAAAAACATACATTTCATGTCTATATTTATACAACTTGTCAACTCACGTGGAACCGCTGTGTGTCACACAATATAGGGTCCCGTCGCAAAGACACCGGGTGAAGAGCTGATATTACACGGTGTGAACACATTGGAGGTAGAAAATCAGTGATGCTGTAACACTTTTCAGAGTGCGGTGCTGCCATCAATGTTGTGTAAGAGAAGTCGTAGGGGTTGTGAAAAATGCAAGTGATACACAAAGTGTAGCTAATGAGCCACACCCATTTGGCGTCGGAATGGTGGGTGAATCTGCGTGTCAAGTTGTGAAGTTTGATTTTGAAGCACATTGCCTTAAATAAATAAACACAACATGTTTTGATAGGTTTCTGCATTTTGTCATTGAAATGGCCTCTTGAAATTTCCACTAAGTGTGCATGAGTCATACAGCTTTACTGCTAAACCTATGTAGCGCACGAGATTTGTGCACACATTTATCATGTGTTTATTGCACGAGTAAATTGTCTTCGTTTTCTATGACCTCCATCACACCTCAGAGTTACAAAAGTACAACATGCTTCAATTAAGGTTTTTGTTTTGGAATATGTGTACGTTTCTGTTTTGTAGTGTGTCATAACATATTTGGCATCCTGCAGCCTTCCATTTCATGCTTCCTGTACACCCAGCAAGACTAACACGTTATAGTTCCCTCACTTTGCAGTCAAGGAAAGGAAAATAAAACATTAATTGTCATGTTAAGGAAGGCACAGTTTGACAAAAGAAAGTGCATGACATCCTGATTCCTGTCTTTGAAAACACAGTTAATGCCACAAGATAAAAACTAAACTTAAAGGCATCTTTAATGTCCATCCTCCTTCTAAATTTCTGCAAGGTTGTCTTGGGGAAGCTGCAGCACCACCTGAACCCTTACTTCTGGCACCCTTGTGTAATGCCCTAAAAAGAGTGGGTTTCCAGCTTATTTTTTAGAGGCTCTGGGCAGCTGATATCCATCATGGGTTTTACAACCTCACTAGGATGTTGGTGGCAGCTCCAGCAGCCTCTGCAATTTGTTTTTTTTGGAGAAGGTGGGTGGTCTGACCAACCAGTGCCAGACTCAATCCCTCACCCCTCACTTTGGCACCCTCAAAAGATCTTCCTGTACCAGGCTGTTCAGGCCAATGACATGTCCAAAGTCATGCATTTGTGTGTGCCTTTGTTCAACAATGGAAATGAAGGGAGTTTACCTGCTCCAAGAACAAGATGCATACTGACTGGCCCCCACAGTTGAAGAGTTGGTGGGAAGCAGTTTTGGGTGAAACGGAATGTATTGTGTGTTCTTAGAATAGACAGTTCAGATTCTTTCCTGACTTTAGGGAGGAGAGACCATATCTTCGATTTTGTAGACTTCGTTTACTTGAGTCTTTATTTTGCTTGTTCTAGAGTTAGAATCTTGAATGCTTATGCAGTCTCCTTAATTTGAGCTTTCACTTAGTTCCACATTAGAACCTTACAGATTGTCAACCTTCTGCTTAGATTTTCCCTCATGTCACTTTGGGTACTTTCAGTAAAGTTCAGGTGGCTGCTACCTGGAAGCAGCAGTGGGAAGGGGGGAATGGGTTAAAAAAAATCAAATATATCCAGACCTGCCGGCCGCCTGGCTGGCCGCCGCCTCTCCTACATCCTCTTCCTGGCTTCTTGGGGGAGACAGGAAGCACCAGGGCTCCCAGGCTCCCTACAGCCAATCACAATGCTGTATTGCAGCGTTGTGATTGGTCTGAGCGCAATGACACGGCAATCAGCCAGGGGCTGGAGGGGTGGGCATGTTCTATATGCAGGCTGGAATGCAGCCTACATGGAGAACACTGTATGTGCGCATGACTGTTTTGGGCAGCCTGAGAGGGCTGGCCAAGCACTCATGCTCACATAAGGAGTGCAAACGTTACATAGGTTGCTTGAGTTGGGAGGACAAGGGTTCAAATAAATTGGCTTAAAGATACACGGCTAATGAGGCATAAGAACACCATGGCACTTGGATGGTCTGTTCTTGTAAGGGCTGCTGTCAGCCATGCTCGTTGTGTGGAGAGAGGGAAGTCACTAGACATAGAGAAGTCCCAAACAGCAACCCAAGGACAGCGAGCCCAATCAGTGCAGTGGTCCCAACATGGACCAGAGTTTAACACTTTGCTTAATGGACTTCCACTGGACCTTGCTCCCTTGAGGCACTTTCCTCCTCCTCACAGGGTCCTCTGATCTTGGAAGGCAGATGCTTGTGTTTCAGGCTCAAGTGCAAGTGGTCTTGACTCTCCTGTGAGATGCCCGCTTACCTAGCAGAGAGACTAGCAGACCTTGGCCCCAATCCTGGTCCCAGGAGGCAGAAATCATGCTGAGCTTCTCAACATGGATATACAGCTACAGTTAGACAATTTTGCGAGGCTTACGGTCCCCTTTTTTATAATCCATTTCCAGATACATATGTGATTTAGTGTCTTAGGGCCCGATTTAGATATGGGCAGTGGCCTGTTTCTCTGTACAGGAGACAGAGCAAATTACTCTGTCACTTTGATGGATGTGCCACCCACCTAATTTAGAAATGACCAGCAAGATGTTGGTCATTTCTAAAGCATTGGCAGGAACCGCCTTTACAGCGGTTCCTGTCAATGCATTTTGCAGTTTAGTGCACGGTAGTTTAGTGCATGGTGGAGTCAATATGATGGAGCTCCGCACCAAACTGCTTTCTTTTTTACTTCTAAAAAGAAAATCCTGGAGTGGTATTTTCTTTTTGAAAATAAGAGGGATTTTCTTTTTGAAAATAAAAAAGAAAATGCTCCCCTCGCCAAGGGAATTGTCTCCCATGGCGAGGGGAGCATTTAGCAGTTTTCACTGTCCCTTGACACCATGGTATTCTTGGCAGTTATGGGTAGTGAAAACTGACCTCTATTTCTGCCAATCTAAATTAGCTGGGAGGGATTACAGGTCTGCCTCCAACAGCCCTTACTCCACATGGCCATCAGAGGATTTAATCACAGTAGAGATAGAATAGTTTCCACTGTGATTAAACCAAAGGCTGCCCGCATCTAAATTTGGTGGGTGGAGTGCATTCTTGGTGATAAGGATACTCTGTTGCCTTTAGGACAGACTATCCTTACCACCAAGAATATAATCAGACTCTTAGTCTTTGAAGTTTGTGTTGTGGGGGTTGTTCTCTTTTAGGCTCCTACTCTTCTGTCTTGTCCTTTGTCCAGGAAGCAGTCTGTCACAGCAAGAGAAACTTCAAACTTGAGAGCCCTACAACACAGCCCATGGGAGTGACTAGAGGATGACACCTGGATGTCAGTCTCACTGATATATGTCTATCAAAAGTAAACAAAGGTCCCCAGCCCTACTGTTTATGATTCACATAACAGTCCCATCTCTTTACAGAGATGTGCCCTGGCCCAAGTGACCACTGAACTTTTCAGATTCAAAGAACCCTTTTCAAATGCACATGAGAGATTGACTCACCAGCCTTCATTTCCCTGGGTGTGGCCTCTTACCCATCTGGAAGTCTGGCATACCTTCCTTCCCAGTCTTGGTCACACAAGGCAGAACTCTTACTGAACTTCTACATGTCAGATTACAGTCCAGGCTAGATGCTTGACGGTTGACAATTTGTGAGCTTCTAGCTCTGCTCTTTATAATCCCTTTCCAGAAACAGATGTGATTTTGTACCTCATGCACTGATGTTCATGTTGCAGGGGGTGCCTACTTTGAAGTGTCCACTCTCGTGCCTGTCCATTGCGCATTAAGCAGTCTGCCACAGCAGGAGCGACTCCAACCCAGATAGCCCCACAACACAAGCTGTGGAACTTACTCATGGATCACACCTGAATGGTCAGCCTCATTGATATTCGCCTAACAAAAGTTAGCAAGGGACACTAGCCCTGCTCTTTATTATACCCTTATTGGCCCATCGCATTCCTGAGAAGTGCTCAGGTCCCACTGACCAGTAACCTTTCCAGAATCAAAGAGACGTTTTGAATTGTACAGAAGAGCCTGGCTCTTCCTTCCTCCAGTGTGTGTCCCACCCAGTTCTCAAGAATTCAGGAAATCTGCAAACCTGTTTGAGATGACTCCTCCACCTTCGCATGCCTTTTCAAGACTCTGGGCTTCCAATATGGAACACACATGTATCTAAGTCGTGTACCACACACAAGCATATATACAGCAAGCACAAGTAATCACATGCTCACTGTACAGCACTACATACTAACATATTGTAAGCAAAGGGCGAGTTAGGCACACAGCTGTGGAACTTTACATGAGTGGGCTGGTAGGTTTTACTCCAGTGATACAGGTAAAAAGGCCTGCCCACTATACTGCTCACTCTTACAACAATGGCAGGTTGCCACCACCCTACTCATGCTATTTAATTCTGAGTAAAAGCAGTAGCCAATGACGTAACGAAATTTGAGGGGGCCCCGCCATCAGGGCTGGTATTTGTCATGGGGAAGCTGGGTGCATGCACAGGGTGTAAGACTTCAAAGGAGAGAGCTGCCTAAATTAAGGTCCTTGTTAGAAATGGGGGGTCTCTAGTTGGAAGAGATAGGTACCTTTGTCCAAAAAGGGACCCTTGCTTCTAATCAGCGTAAGCGGGATACACTTCTAAAATAACCCCTGCTCACCCCCTTGGTAGCTTGGCAAGAGCAGACAGGCTTATCTCAGAGCAAGTGTGTTCAGCATTTGTGAACACATACAATAATACAGTGAAAACACTACAAATGGACACCACACCAGTTTAGAAAGATAAGTAATCTTTATTTAAACCAAAACAAGACCATGCGACAAGATCCACAATACAGTAATAAAAATGTGACTTTCAGATGGTAGAAATAGGGAAGGTGATGCATCGGTTCCTTAAACTCACGGAAGGTGATGCGTCGGTCCCTTGCTCTGGGGAGGTGATGCGTTAGTTCCTTACTGCTGCACAGAGAGGTGATGCGTTGGTTCCTTACAGGAGAGGAGGTGCTGTGTCGGTTTCTTACTGCGTGGGGAGGTGATGTATCGGTTTCTTACTGCGTCCCCCAACGATGCGGCAAACTTGGCACCTTGATACGATGTGACGATCCGGAACGATGCGTGAAGTCTTGCAGCCGCACAGAAGGCTTTGTGTCAAAATCGGTGTGATGGTCTCGGACTTCGGAGATCAGTGCACTTGATGCGGCATGCAGCGATTTCTCGAGCCGTGGGCAGGCGCTGCGACGATTTCTTTGGTGATGCGTCAGAAACACGTACGGATGCATCTTGCTTCTCGAAGTTGTGTTACTTTTCCTAGTTCCCAGCAGCAAACAGCCTCCTGAGATCCAAAACAACAGCAGGCACCTCTTAGCAGGTCAGAACTCCCAGCAAGAAAGTTCAGGGGAGCTGGTGGTGACATCTTTGTGTCCCTGAGACTTCAGAACAGGAGGCAAGCTCAATTCAAGCCCTTGGAGATCTTCTTCAAGGAGGGGACACAGCAAACAGCAAAGTCATTTTCTCCTTTCCTTGGCAGCAAGTAGCCACTGCAGGCCAGCCCCAGACAGCAAACAGCACGGGGGCAGTATTCCTCCCCAGATTCTCCGGCTCATCTTCTTGGCAAAGGTTCCTATTGATTCCCAGAAATGATCTAAAGTTCTGGGATCTGGGCCACAATATTTATACCACAAAATCCTTTGTTCTCTAGTGGCAGAGAAGCCCTGTGCTTGGTAAAAACCAGTTCTGTTCTCTCTGGTGCAGCTTCCAGGCAGGAGATGGAGACAGCATTGTGGAAGGCAAACCGGGCCCATTCAGGTGAAAGGAAATCTCCTCCCCCTACTCTAAATGCAGCCCAGGTCTATTCAGCCCAGACTTGACTTATCAGGCTCTCTGGAGCCACTGCTCCTCCCCAGCCCCTGTCATCCAAAAGCCAGACATGCAATACACAAACCAGGCAGAGGTATACTGGATGGCTAAGCAAGAAAATGACTACTTTCTAAAAGTGGTATTTTCAAACACTATGGTGCCGATTCCGATCCTGTAAGGGTAGGTGTTGTGGGTACAGGGACGGACGACTCCACCACAGGGGGTGGGGCAGCACCAAGGGTGGTGGTTAGGATGCACGGTTGCAAGGTCTGCCAGCGTCTCCCCTGCACCCGAAGGAACCACAGGCCCCAAGGAGGGGGGGGGGTCAGAGGGATGGGTTGCAGCGCTAGTGGGGGAGGGCGTGGACAGGGGGGGGACTCAACTCCCCTGCCCGGGGACTTCCTCGACCGCTTGCGGGGTGGTGTCACACTGGGGCTGAGGGACAGACTGACCATGAAGGGCTCTTTGTCCGACTGTTGGGCAGGGGAGCCAAGGTGAGTGGTTTTGGAGGAAGTGGGTCATGAGGACTGCGGACTCCCACTGTGGCTGCGTGGCTGCCGTTTTCCCCCCGACCCAATGGGTGTGCCTACTTCCCCCTGTGTGTGCGTGACTGGAGGAGTGCGCTTGGCCTTACCTGTTGGTGTGCTGCCTGTGTCTGGTGGGGTGCGTGCATGGGGATGTCTGGGTGTGCTTGGGACAGGCATGGGAGTGGGAAGTGTGGATGGGGCAGGGGTAGGGGGGGACAGAGCGCTGCAGGAGACCCACTGCTGCCGTCAGTGACGTGTCCATGGACCTCAGCAACATCCGTTGGTCAGACATCGCTGATGACATGCCCTCCATGTGCGACACCATCTGTGTCAGCAGTCTGGTGTGGCCATGGAGGACATTAAGTAGCGATGTCTGACCAACCTGCAACTTCCGCAGGATGTCCACAGACTCGGCATTGACGGCAGCAGGGGAGACAGGGGCAGGGGGTGCGGTGCCTGGCACGAAGGAGACATGTGGTCGCCTAGCACGGACAGAAGGGACCCGAGCAAGTGGGAGGGCTGTGATGGGAATGGAGGGGGCGGTGAGAGATGTACTGCTGCTTTCAGCTGTGGGAGCAGCCTCCGCCCCCTCTGGGAGCTCAGTCTCGGACCCATCAGCGTCATAGTCGGTGTTGGGACTGGACAGGTCCTCTGCCTGACTCCCCTCGCCCTCCGTGCCACTTGCTGCGCCAGACTCCCCAGCACTGGTGGCACCGGTGCTGGATCCCTCCTCCATGTCCGTGTTGGTGTCTCCCTCGGTGTCCCCCAACGATGCTGTGGGCAAGGTGAAGAGACAGGAAATAATCAGACACCTGTATACATATAACACATGAGTCCAAACTACATAGGTCACAGTGCATAGCATGAAAAGCATCATGAGTAACATCTACAATACTACGCACATATGTAGGCCATGCACTACACAGTTGGTTGAGCCACCATGCCACTTTGAAACAATGGAGAGCATGACACAACAGCAAAGAACTTGATATCGTATTATACAGAGAAGCTAGTGTCTGTGGACAGTCGAGCACAGCATCTGGACCACACACCGTTGACAAAAATGGATGAGCAGGAACCATGTCTTTTAACTTTTGACACATGCTGCAAAGCACAAACATTAAACCCTGTACAACATGACTGGGTCAATACTTGTTGAGTGTCTGTTCTGACTATCATCACACACAGGCCAGACCTGGAAAGGAGACATATGCTTTGGACATGTAGGCCTTGCCCGCACAACCCCCCCCCCCTACCTGAGACAATGTGATTGAGACAGAGGAAGGACTTACACCTCTTAATCAGGGATCACATTAATGTGCTCCATTAAAGCCTAATTGCACTCTAACTACCCCTCGTGGGGCTGACCACACATATTATTGACAGACAACCATCATCAGATAGTTGTACACAGACACACAGGCACTGGCCAGTGTGAGGATGCACAAGCCACATTGGGTCATCCTGTACAGTGTACACATGTAGCACACTTTACGTAAATACAAATGAGGCCAGGGTACAATGCCACAGAGGCCAACCTATGCTGAAGACACTGAGAATGTCCACAGTGTTGGATGACACACATGATTCCTAGGAAAAGGTGTCTCAGGGGACTGTAGTGGCCACACTGCTCCATGGTCCTGGATAGATCTGACTGCAACAGGAGCAACCGTCCCCGCACTATGCATATCTCCCCCTCATGCACATCATGTCTGAGGCCACAACATCGGTCATGCATGCTGCAAGGCAGTTCATTTTAAGCCGCACACTCCTATGTTACGACTCTGCATCAGTGCCAACACTCATGGACCTCCAAATGACTGAACTGGACAGGGCACAGGCAAGGTCCCAACACATGTCACAGACCACCCCCACACATGATGCTGCAAGCATTGGGCACTTGGATTAACTGCCAGCCTAGATTACCTTGTGCAAGAGTGACTACACACAGACCAGGGAACACATGTCAAGGAGGGATATGCACTGCACATGTAAACCCTGGCAGTGTATCCAGGCGACTGAGCACTTCCAAAAGCTGGTGACACACAACAAACACACATGTACCTACCCCCTTCCTGCTGCTGCTTCTCCTGTAGCCGCCTATCCATGTCAGGGAAGACCACCGCCAGGACACGCTTCATTTGGTGGGTCTCGCGCCGGCGCCCGCGGTTCTTGCCCTCTGGTGAGTCCCCCAGCAGGACCCGGGCGATCCTCCTGGCCCAGCACCGGATATCCTGCCAGCGTTTCCTCTCCTGGGCCAGGCGCCAACTGCGACCCTCCACCGACCTCACGGCCCTGACGGCCAGCTTCCAAATCTCCCCCTTGGCGTAGGTGGCTACCTGTGAGGATGACAAAGTGAGACAACATCAATACACCTGCTCCATGTCACAGAGACACACATTAGAACAATTGGGCTTGTTTGAACAGGGCATAGTATGCAGCAAACTCATTGCACCTTTGTCATAGGGACATTATCCTCTGGGGAAGGCCAAGTGCACTACGTGGCATTTAAAGTACACAGGTGGCATGAGGGGTGTGAGAGAATCAATGATCATGGCTCACACTGTGCATCACAAGCAACACCAGGATAATGGACAGCACCTCAAAGCAGTCACATGCTCCAGGCCACTGACGCAACCTCAGCGGAGTACACAGACACACACAGGCACAGGACAATCACCTGCCATTGGCAACTGCGGGTACAAACATCACTCTGCACATGTGCCACTTGACTGGGGAGAGTCACAGGTGTGGGCCTAGCTCAGCACGTCAGACACACAGCACGGCTCCCTGCTCACATCAGATGGGTAGGGCATATGCATCCTCCATGCAGCTGGGGTGCAACACTCTACATAGACACTCACCCACATGACAGGGGACGTACACACACACACCAATGTCCAGGGGCCGTACACATCATTTGAACACTATCACCACAGGTACACTCAACTCACACACATCTGTGGGTACAGTCACCTGTCACACTGGGGGGACCACAGAATCACATCAGGACTATGGAAACAACATTTCCAAGGGGATTAGCCAGGCTAAATGTGGCATGCACCATGCAGTGATTGTCACAGTAAGCACAATGCAAGTGAGGAGTGCAGATATGAACCCACCATGAACAACATTGCATGTCTGTCACACCTGGAAACAATGCCAGAAGTGACAGACACAAAAAAGGGGCACAGTCACAGCTAGTGGAGTAAGCACTCACCTGCTCCCCTGGTCTCCCATATAGGCAGGGGTACTGTGGGAGGATGACGTCCAGCAACGCCTCATTCTCCTCTAGGGTGAATGGCTGGGCCCTCTCCACAGACCTGGACATGGTGCCAGAGGAATCACGAGCAGCAGCAGTGGTGTGGAATGAAAGGTTGTGCAGGCAAGTGCTCTCTCATGGGTCCTGGCTGCCTTATATCTCCCTTGCTGGGCTGTTTCATTTACAGGAGTACAGAGTGATTGGTCAATCTCATTTGCATCCTACGTTTCCTCCAATCCCTTTAAACCTACCCCAGTGAGGGCCTTTGCATGGTTCAAAATTTGAGCATGATGTCAAGTCAACAACCACTTTGCAACATAGTATATTGTCTCCAACCAACTTTTGCTGGCCACCTGATGCAAAAATTTGAACTGGAAACTCGGTCTCCATGACAACCAGCATGCATTTAGGCCCTTATACTAGGGGTGGGCGGAATTTGCGGAATTAACCTTCGCAAATTATCGCGAGAATGTTTAAAATTATCGCAAACAAGCAGAAATATCGCGAAGATGCGGAAGTTTTTTTCCGGCATGTTCGCGAGATTTTCTGCATGGTTGCGGGTCGCCAACTTACCCATGTGGTTGCTTGCGGGCGCGGCCATCTTGTTTTGAGTTGTTCTCGCGGTGCATGATCGCGAGAAGAAAGACGTGATCGCGCGACGCATGACGTCACTGCGGGCGCGAACTGTCGCGAGACAGCGCAAATGGCTAAAAACAATACAACATCTCATGGAGAACGCGACCGGATCAAGAAAACTTGTCAGCGAACGCAGGGATTCAGGTAAGGCGATCGCGCGCGCGCGAGAATGTATCATTTTACAGCGCGAGCAAGAAACAAATTATCGCCAAGCTGCGGAAACCGGAATTTTTGACATTTTCGCGCTCTCCGCGGAACGCAAAAATGTCAAATTATCGCAATTTCCGCGAACGGAACGAAATTTTTGCCCAGGCCTACCTTATACTTGTCCCTCATGTGTCCCCTATGTAATTTCCCTAACCACACACAGGTACGGTGCGTTCCACACGTACCCCTAGGGCACCACTACTCCAGTGATACAGTCCGTACCCGCGTGTGTAGGGCCCATATCACTTTGGTAGTGTTGCCGTGGGCGTACTCCATAGAGATAGGGCTCGTACCCGCGTATGTACGGCCCGTATCTCTATGGCGTACGCCTACAGCAACACTACCCTAGTGCTACGGGCCGTACCCGCGTATGTACGGCCCGTATCTCTATGGCGTACGCCTACGGCAACACTACCATAGTGCTACGGGCCCTACACACGCGGGTACGGCCCGTAGCACTATGGTAGTGTTGCCGTAGGCGTACGCCATAGTGCTACGGGCCGTACATACGCAGGTATGAGCCGTATCTCTATGGCATACGCCTACGGCAACACTACCATGGGGATAGGACCAGTGTGTACACGTACGTGTGTACGGTCCTTGCACACACGCGTACTCCTACACAAACCCCATATTGTGATACGACCATACACACGCCCTCAGAGCGTGTGTACGGTGCGTTTCACAGCTTACACTGGTGATAGGAGGCTCACAGGAAAGGAATGGAGGTGTATGACTCGCACAAGGATGGACATCAAGTCATTGTCACTGCTGTGCATCATGTGTAGGGCCTAGGGGGGTCAGGCAGTGAGCTGGCACATGTCTCCTCATGTTTTAACCCAATAGTTGTGTGATGACCACATGTCATGTGTGATGGGGCACCATGTGGCGCACTTCCCCTTCACACATTTTACATGTGTGCATGTATTTCAAACTTGTCAAGCACTGCATCACTTGGATGGCACAGTCCCCAACACCCGCAAATGTCCCCTGATGCCAGGTACACGGATGATGACACCTGACATCTCACTACCAGCGTGCCACAATGTGACTATGTCATGTGTGAGTCATGTGTTCCCATGATCTTGCTGTTGGTGTTCCGTCAACGGCATCTGCTGTAGCTGCATCCAACATGTGTCTGTGTGTAGATGCCCATGTCACACTATTACGCACACCAGGACACATGTGCAATAGCACGTGACGTGTGTCTGTATGCATCTAACAGGGACTTGCGAGCTAAGGACATATCTGCGTAGTCTTAATGTCTGTGTGATCATATTTGACATGTACCCCTTCATGGCAAGGTGTGTGGCCTGTCCTTTTTCCATTACATGTGACCTGTGCGTCTAGCTTGCCGGCAGCTGTCTGTATGAGATGACATCCTTCAAATGCACATATGTGGATGTATGTCACTCCTGTAATGGGTCTGGCTGTTCATTCACACTGGCCCACAGCTACTTTCATTACAACAAACAAATGATGGGCGGAATGCTGACAATGCAGACATTCTCCCCCAGTCAAGAGATCTGGGTTAAATCCATCGTTCTTTTGCCCACTACGCCACCCCAGTTCAGACATGGCCATATGCAAATCATTCTTGACCCTGTGCCTCATGGGAACAGTCCAGCCCGAACTGCGAAGCCATGTCTTCCCTGGACCGGAATCAAGCATCCTAGGACCGGTTTCTGGCTATCAGCCGTCATCAGCCAGGATAGCTTGACTCCAGTGGCGTAGTGAGCACGGGTCCCACGTCTGGGAATACCCATCCCACTTAGGGCGAAAAGCGTTACAACAAACAAATGATGGGCGGAATGCTGACAATGCAGACATTCTCCCCCAGTCAAGAGATCCGGGTTAAATCCATTGTTCTTTTGCCCACTACGCCACCCCAGTTCAGACATGGCCATATGCAAATCAGTCTTGACCCTGTGCCTCATGGGAACAGTCCAGCCCGAACTGCCAAGCCATGTCTTCCCTGGACCGGAATCAAGCATCCTAGGACCGGTTTCTGGCTATCAGCCGTCATCAGCCAGGATAGCTTGACTCCAGTGGCGTAGTGAGCACAGGTCCCACGTCTGGGAATACCCAGCTACTTTCATGGCATGTCATGTAGACCTTGACAATCCATGTTTGTAGCTGGCTCTTGGTAGGAGTAGCACCTGGCTGGCATACGTATACAGGATGTATTGCACAGACAAGACTCTGTATGTGGCATATGTGTATTAGCTGTTGAACATGTGCTCAGTTCATTGACATTGGTGTAGTAATGTACTCAATCTTTGTTATTCCTTCCTATTTTCTGCAGGGAACCGCCTCTCCCCCGACCAATGCCAGACTTGGCTGCCATGAGCGAACGTGACTGCATACGCCGCTACCGATTCCCCCAACGGTTAATTGTGGACCTGACAAACAGGCTGGCCCCACACCTCCAACCGCGACACAGTTATCCGACTGCGCTGACCCCCAAGATGAAGGTGATGGCAGCCCTACATTTCTTTGCCACCGGTACGTTTCAATTGACCATTGCTGATGTGGGTGGCATGTCTCAGACCATGTTCAGCCGTGTCTTGCATGATGTTTTGGAAGCCATGTTGGAGCACCTGGATGAATTCATCCATTTTCCAACTCGTGAACAGTTGACAGGTATCAAGGGTGAGTTCTATCCCCTGGGATGTATGCCCCATGTAATTGGGTCCATTGATGGGACACATGTGGCTTTGGTACCACCACTGGCACAGGAGGTAGACTTCCGTAACCGTAAACATCACCACTCCATTAATGCCCTTGTGGTGTGTCTTGCTAACATGTGATTTCTCATGTCTGTGCACGTTTTCCAGGGTCAGCACACGATGCCTACATCATGAGGCGTAGCAGGGTGCCAGAAATGATGCTGCAGCTGCACAACGAATGAGCATGTCTTGTTGGTGAGTAGACTCTGTTTGTCCAGTATTCAGCGTTATCTTAGTATGTGACGGCATCTCCTGATCCACTTCTTTACATGATGTTTCCATGTAGGGGACTCTGGCTATCCCAACATGCCATGGCTGGTGACGCCTCTCCGCAACCCGAGAACAGCTGCAGATCACCGTTTCAACAACGCCCATGGGCAGACCAGGGGAGTTATTGAGAGGACGTTTGGCCTCCTGAAGAGCCGATTCCGGTGCCTCCACAAGACCGGCGGGTCCCTCCCATATGCACCGGTGAAGGTCTGCAAACTCTTCCTCGTGTGCTGTATGCTGCACAACATGGCAGTGGAGAAAGCTGTGCCACTCATCCTGGATCCCGATGAGCAGGAACATCCACCCGTGGAGGATGACGGCCTTGGTCACGAGGCAAGTGAGGAGGAGGAGAAGGAGGAGGAGGAGGACATCCGGAGTCAGCTCATACGCAACTTCTTCTCATAATGGTGAGTCCCTGGGTCTGAGTGTGCACGCTTTGAGCCGTGTGTGGCATGTGTTGCAATGTGTGTGTCCAGCTGACTGTATGCTAAGTGACTTTGAGGTGTGTGCTGATGTGTCACTCGAGTGCTGATGTCATTCCACACATTTTAGCTGACACACTCAATTGACAACTGGCATGGTGTCAACCTTATTCATGTAGAGTACATGACCATGCATGCGGATGACTATGTTTTTCCTGACTTCTTGTGTGTCTCTCATTCCCAGGTATTTGCGCATGCTGTCTGCTCGTGGCACCGTTGTGCTCCTGCTATTCCTCATGAGTAATGCTACGTGTGCTGATTCAGCGTTACATGCACGGACATGGTGAAAATTCTCCTTTGGGTAAGGATTGCAGCAAGGCTTTTTGGGTGTGGTAGTTGTTTGTAATGTGTGGGCACTGCTCCTGTGCAGGTTATGTTACTATGCATACATGTCGACTCACCATGGGGCACATAATATGTGGCATGACTCACATGAATTGATAGTCACACTTCATGACAGTCATCTGTTATGGGATTGTGGTTTGTGAGGAAGGCATCAATGTGTGTACAACTTCCCTCTGAAACATACGGGAGGCTAAGGGTGGACATATTGCGGGACATCCCCATATGATGCTCAATGGGGAATTGCAGCCTCTCCGTGTGCAGCAGGGGCTGTTTGGCTCAACCCCTTCACTTGTGTGCCAGTACAATGGATTTTCAGCATCTGTGGTGCAAAGGGGGTGTCCGGTGTAGGTCCCACATGTTAATCCAATAGACCTGTGAGTCTGGTAATGTTGATGCTTTTGCATAGGTGTGAGCCTGAGTAATAAAGGTGTTCCTCAGCCTCCAAGGTGCCTCATCTCTGTCAATGCAGGTCTCTTGCCACTGTGCATGCGGCATCTCTGGCATGGTTGTCAAGGATTTTGCATATGAGTCTATGTGTAGATTAGCAACCTGCATGCTGTTCTTCATGTATTTGATTCTCTATTGTGCATGATGTCCATGGCTGTGTATGTGTTTTGGCATGTTAGTTCCCCCCATGGGCCGTCAACACCTTCTGGGGTGTGTTTCCTGTGCGCAGCTCGGCCTTCAGTTTCATGATTCGGTGTCAGTCATCTTTGGTGATTGTGCATCCTTTGTCTCTGGGTGTGCCATTGCAAACCGGTTACTCCTTCCTTGACATACACCTGTTGCAGTAGTCCTTTCTGACATCCTAGTCTTTGTGTGGATATTGTGGCATCATTCCCAGGACATGCCACCTGCTGTTGCAGCCACTGCAACAAGGGCACACATAGTTTCCAGATTTGGCAACACACACACATCAAAGGTGCTCCTCCCTTCCTACCTCAACACATTAATTTGGATGTCTTCGGCTTGTCTGTGCCACAGCTGCGGCCATGCGGTACCAAAGGCTGGACCGTCTGCACATGCACATTGCACGACCCTCATGTCCTTGCATGACCCACATCACACTACAGTGTGATGTTGCAGCCACCCTCCAAGCAAGGTCCATCCACACATCTCCCGCCTGCTCTCAGGCATGCACTGAGCGCACACACAACACCTTTGCATGATGAGTGTGCAACTCCGACTGCCTACACAGGGCTGCCACGCCTTCCAGGACCTGTCACACCCACCTGGCCATGTCCCTCCTACTCCCCACCGGATCTGTACCCCTGCAAGGCCATGGGAGTGGGACTCAAGGCTTCAGCATGTAGTATGCTTTCGTCGTGAGGCACATGGCACAGGTATCATCTTTCAGCGTGTCAATCTACAATGTGTACAGGACCCCGCTATCCACTATCACATGCGCACACGCCCTCATCATCAACTCGTATGCCATTGACAGCCAGGCGCTCCTCACACTCACCAAGGGCGCAGACATTGCCAGTTCCAATATTCAAGATTGCATGGGATCCATAGATGAATGGCAGGACAGCAGCCACCTGAGGCTGGCCTTGTACAGGACTGAGGTCAACATCTAATGATTGTCCCCTTACAGCTGGCTCGACTGCTTGTGTCCCACCCACAGAGGCCCTGCACAGGCACCCAGTGTCCACGCACACAAGATGTTGTGCATCATGGATTGCTTGCTCTAATTTGCCATGGTAATCACCAGCATCTGTACCTCACATTGCAACACCCTCAGCATTATGCACACGATCCCCAGATAGATCCACTCCAAGGTAACACGGACCATCCCCCAGGTCAACGACAGCATCCGTGTCAAATACTGCCCTGCCCTCTACGGAGCAGCCACATCCAAAATCCAGGGGCACTTGTCCACATCCAGGCTGCATCTGCACACCTCAGCGTCAACATCCCGCGCCCCAGCCACATCACCGTCCAGCAGAGATAGCTGCAATGGATCACTGTGTGCTGCAGGATGACCTTCAGACTCCTCACCCACACTCAGGAGGCAGCCCACAACCCTGACCCAAAACCAACCTTGTACCACTGTCATCCGAGACCCCGTAGTGCCATCTCCGTTCATCCAACCTTGACCTGGCCACCATTCTTCTGATCCACCGTACTCCTGCATGCAGGACATAGTTCTCCCACCTGGGTACACATACCTGGGACACCCTCCCCGGGAACCTCCAAATGAGGCATTACCTCTACGCCTTAATGTTACTCTTCCAAATAGGTGTGTCCTCACAGTTTCCCTAGCACCCCCTCAGCAGCTTGAGGCCATCACAGGTGAGTATTGTGCTCCATGTCTGCATTGAATGATACATTGTGACCCATGTGTGTCCTGTACCAGACTCCGTTCCCAGGGTATGGATGTGTGGAGTTAGTTCAACACTCAGGCATAGTTTGACATTTACACACACATATGTTGGTGAATAATGCCAAATGACAGCAACATCTCATGACAAACTTAAGTATTATTTTTGGTGGGGTAAGTCTTTTGGTGGATGAAGTAAGGTGCTCTACCGGGTGCATAGAATCCAAAGTTCACAGGGGGAGATGGCATCCTTGTCAGTTGGAGTCATCAGAGTCCATACCACAGTGTTGGTCATCATTGGTCAGACTGTGACCAGCAAGTCCATGTGGCAGAGAATGTCATTGGGTGAGGTGGTGCTGTTGCGCCAGAGGGCCAGGTGCCAGGCCAGGTGACCTGGGAGATGTGGATGGTCCGCTGACTCTCACGGTCTTTTACTTGCACGACCCACCTTCCTCCGGGGACCCTCAGATGCAGGCCTTGACGATGTCTGTGATGCTCCGTCGGAGGAATCCTCCTCCTCCTCCCTGTGGCTGGTGCTGGTCTTCGCCTGGTGTCACAGGGAGGGTTGCCCATGTTGTCGGCAATCCGACGGAGTGAACGGCTCATGTCCGTTTGCACCGCCAGGAGCTCAGCCAGTCTTGCCTCCATCCGTCCTTGGTGTTGTTGTTGACTGGCATGTTGCTCCGCCTGCAGGTTCTTAATCTTGTTGAGGGTCGCCACTACCTGGCTAATGCCCCTGGTGTCACGCCGGTATGTGTTCAGGATGTCGCGCATGTGTGCTATACCGGTTCCCTCAGCTGGCTGGTCAGGTTCTCGCCTCCGCCTGCCTCCACTCCCACCACCCCTGCCCACACGAGCCGGGCATGCCGTTGTGGGCACATCGGGTCTACGGGACCCCGGAGGGATGGCATTAGCGTGGTCGTCTGCCTCCTCCTGGGTGCCCGTAGAACCTTGTCCCTCCTGGTCAGACTGGCTGTGTGCGGTGCGAGCAGGGCTCCTGGGTGTCTCCTGGGATGTGGCAGGAATGGGGGTGGTGGTTGGCACAGATGTACCTGACGCAGGTGCTGCAGGGGCTTGGGCACCAGAGGGGCCAGGTTTGTCGGGGTCATCCACGGAGTGGTGAGAGTCGTCGCTGCCGGTGGGGTCATCTTCACGCTGAGCCTGGGACTGTGATTGTTCCCCCCCATTGTTGAGGGGAGGTCGATGACGTTGCCCTGTGTGTGAGAGAGAGACAATGTTAATGCTGTTTCATGCCACATCCATGTTTCATACATATTCAAGTAGTTACAGTTCCTCCAGGTGGTTGGATGTGCCTAGCATTCCTCTCAATGTCCACTTGGGGATGGGTATGTTGCGGGGGACAGATTGGTATGTGCTCCTGAGTGTTTGCCAGTAGTTTGTTTGCTGGGATGTGTCAAGTACCTCAAGCTGAACTTCGGTTTCCACAGGAGCAGATGCTGGTTCTCCACTCCCCTACTCCGCTGCCGCGAACTCAAAGGCTCACGAACAGCGAGGAGGGGGAAAGGGGAATTGGACAGACAAGAGAGACTGCACTGTGTCTTCTTTCTTGACTGGACACGAACCTCCGTCTTCTAGATTCCTGTAACGAGAGTTAGTAAACAACAGCTCCACAAACTCTACCCCTAAGAATTCCAAATGTAAATATTCCACACAATACCTGTCCTGACACAGTGGGTAGCTACTCTCTATACTCATTCGGCTGGGTATCTCGTTGGGAATGAGGGGGCTGTACTGATGACATGCAGCGAACCCTGTAAAGAAAACTCACATGTAAAACCCTATATCTTCCTAAGCCCCCTGCTCCCTGACTCTCTCCCACCAACTTTACCTGTCTCCCTACAAGTGGTATTCTATATGGTAAGAAGAGCTGGGATTTGAGGTTGAGTAAGGTTAGCTCATCTTCTTGTTGAACTCTGCACAATGAAGAGATGCTGGTAGGTGAATGCTCTCAATTAAATATATATATATATATTTACTATTGCTTTGTTAAGTTCAAGCTGCAGAAGTTTTTTCTTTGTCTCACAACTACTCATCCTTCTGTCTCTTAATTCAGTCTCTCTTCTTTTTCTTTACTATCCACTGGAACTCAAAATTGATTCTGACTGGCGAATCTTTACTGAAGAATTACAGTTGCTGAAAGTATGTGAATCATAAGCGGACACTTAATTGCTTACTGACCCACTGAGTCTCTAGTCTCTGAAATGAAGCTCTCTGGAAGGTTGACGCTCCAAGAATGTGAGAGAAAAAAAAAAAGGCGCACTTACTTCTCAAAATGCCCTGCTCTCGCGCCTAGCCTCTCACCCTCCTTACTCCTGAAGAACTTGTCCTCCGTCGTGAACGAGAAGACCTCTTCTCTGTAGATTCTCCTCACAAACTCCTTCGAAGATACTGCGGAATTTCTCGAAAATAGTGTCCCACTGAGGGACTGTGTGAAAGTTCTTTAAATTGACAACTAATGAATATAGAAGGTCGAAACTCTGACTGGAAATAACTTAGAAAGGACGGAGCTCGAGAGAACACCGCCACTCCACAAATTTTGACAGTTGAAGTGCGCCGCGTATTGGAAGCGCGCGCACAACTTCAAAATTTAAACACTGCACTGCAGCGGAGAAACCGTGGGAGGGAAGAATCGGACCGACCAGCGGCCATCTTGGAAGGAAGGGGTAGAAATGTGACTACACTACAAATGCCCGTAGGAAGGCGGAGAGCGATCTCACAGAAACGCATCTACGCCTTCCTCGGACCAGCCTAGTCTGACCATGAGATTGTTGCCTCAACTGGGGAGAACTTGACCTTTCAGCTCCAATCCTGACAGTACCTCCCACCAAAACCCCTCTCCTCTCCTCCTTGGGTTTAGTGGGATGGGTGCGATGAAACTCCCTGAGCAAACGTGGAGCATGGATGTTGGAAGATGGCTCCCAGGATCTCTCTTCAGGACCATAACCCTTCCAATCGACTAAGTAGAAAATCTTCCCTCTTTGTAACCTAGAATCTAGAATTCTCTTCACCTCAAATTCTTCACTTCCCTGCACCAAAACTGAAGAAGGGGACCTCTTGACTCTAAAACCCTCAGGACAACGCTGGAGCAAGGAAACATGGAAAACTGGATGAATCTTTAACCTTGGGGGAAGATGAACCTTAACACTGACTGGATTCACCATCCGGTCTACTCGAAAAGGACCCACAAATCTAGGCTGAAACTTCCGGTTCCCCTTCAGACGTAAGTTTCGGGTGGAGACCCAGACCAGATCACCCTTCTCATAGACTGGATTTGGGCGCCTCTTCTTGTCTGCCTGCTTCTTATAGGAAGTCTTAGCCTTAGACAAATTTCTGGAAGCTAACTGGTAAGCCAAATGTAATTCCTGCACTACTGTCTCCACTGCTGGAACATTGCTGATTTCTTTATCTACTAGTGTGTTAGGATGCCTTCCTGAATTCAAATAAAATGGGGAGTAACCAGTAGATGCATGAACGGCATTATTGTAAGCAAACTCGGCTGTCCATATTAGGTCAGGCCACTCTCCTTCCTGATCCAACAAGTACATGCGCAAGTATTGCTCCAATTCTTGATTTACTCTTTCCGTCTGTCCATCCGTCTCAGGATGGAAACTGGTGGACAGACGAGAGTCAACACCCAACCTCCTTAAAAAAGATCTCCAAAAACGAGAGACAAACTGAGGACCCCGATCGGAAATGACTATCTTTGGAATCCCA
The DNA here is from genome assembly GCF_964204655.1 of Triturus cristatus. Lineage (NCBI taxonomy): Eukaryota > Metazoa > Chordata > Amphibia > Caudata > Salamandridae > Triturus > Triturus cristatus. The sequence continues at coordinate 259,560,118 of NC_140586.1, forward strand.
TGTGCCCTTACTATGTGTTGTGTGAACAGTTTGGACAACTGAGTTGCGTTGGGAAGAGCCTTCAAAGGGACAAAATGACTCATTTTAGAAAAATGGTCCACCACCACCCAAATGACTGAGAGGCCTCCACTAGACGGAAGATCCACAATGAAATCCATGGAAATGGTATGCCAAGGATATGGGGCGAGAGGCAAAGGCTGTAAAAGACCCTGGGGAGCCCTTCTGGGAGTCTTTCCCTTGATACACAACTCACAAGTGGCTACATACTGCCGCACCTGAGCTTCCATTGCCGGCCACCAAAACTCTCTTCGAATCAACTCCAATGTTTTCTTCACCCCTTTATGTCCAGCCAGAGGCTCATCATGGAAGTGTTCGATGATCTGCCTTCGCAATTCCACACTTGATACAAACAACTTGTCTTGAAAATAGGGCCTTCCTTCTTTCACTTGGAATTCTTTTCCCCTGGCTGTCCAATTCCTCACTTCTTCTGGAGACTGTGTGTCTTGTAGTTTCTTTTCTATGTCTGAGTAAGTGAGAGTTCCGATTATTCGATCTACTGGAATTATAACTCCCTCTTCTCCAGTCTTCCCCTCTTCGTTCACATTCAGACGAGATAAGGCGTCCGCCTTTCCATTAGCTGATCCTGGCTTGTAAGTGAGAACAAAATCATAATCGGCAAAAAATAGTGACCATCTCAATTGACGGGGGGTGAGGGTGCGGGCGGATTTTAAAAACTGAAGATTTCGATGGTCCGTGAAGACGGTCACCACGTGCCGGGCACCCAATAAATAATGACGCCACTCCAAAAATGCATCCTTGACTGCCAACAGTTCTTTATCCGCGATGGGATAATTTATCTCTGCCGCTGTTAACTTCCTGGAACGAAAGGCTACAGGATGTAATTGGCCTGTCTGCTTGTGGCGCTGCGACAAAATTCCTCCAATGGCCAAATTAGAGGCATCTGCTTCCACAAAGAACGGTTCTTCAGGATCTGGATGAAGCAACACTGGAGATGATACAAAAATGCTCTTGAGTTCATTAAAGGCTGCTTCTGTTTCCGCATTCCACTCGAACTTCGCCTTTTTCTTGAGCAACTTCGTGAGGGGACAAACTCTCTCCGAAAAGTTAATTATAAAACGCCTGTAAAAATTGGCGAAGCCGAGGAAACTCTGTACCTCCTTCACTGAACTCGGGGAGGGCCACTCCTTGATGGCCCTAACCTTTGACTCATCCATGGAAACACCATTGGGTGACAGGACAAATCCCAAAAATTCCACTTGTATGGAGTGAAACACACACTTCTCCAGTTTGACAAAAAGTTGGTTCTCAAGCAGCTTCTTCAGAATGGACCTGACATGCTGAATATGTTCTTCTAAACTGGCAGAAAAAATGAGGATGTCGTCAATGTAAACCACTGCACATCGATCCAAAAATTCTCGCAACACATCATTAACGAAGTGCTGAAAAGCGGCTGGAGCGTTGCATAAGCCGAAGGGCATAACTTGGTATTCGAACAAACCAAAACGAGTGCGAAAGGCCGTCTTCCACTCCTCTCCTTCAGCCATGCGGACCAGATGATAGGCGCCTCTCAGATCCAATTTAGTATACACCTTCGCTCCCTTTACCTGATCCAAGAGCTCAGAAATCAAGGGTAATGGATAACGATTTTTCTTGGTCACCAAATTGAGGGCGCGATAGTCTATGCAAGTTCTCAGCTGGCCATCCTTCTTCGGAATGAAGAAAAGTGGAGACGAAACTGGAGACTGTGAGGGGCGAATGAAGCCATTAGCCAGATAATTATTCAGATATTCTTTTAAATGGACATTCTCCGCTTCGGTTAATGCGTAAATTCGGCTACAGGGCAGAGAGGCTCCCGGCTCCAGCTCAATGCGACAGTCGTATTCATGATGGGGAGGCAAACGATCCGCTTCTCTTTCGTCAAAAACTGGAGCAAGATCTTCATATTCTCGTGGAATTTCTTGAGTATCTAAAGCACAAATGGTCTTCGGAATGCTAGCTAAGATTTGGGACTGTGAAACTTGTGAAGCTATAGATGGTTCTGGATGGGATTGGAAACAATGTTGCAAGCAAAAATGTGAATTCATGCGAATGGATCGCTGAGCCCAGTCAATTTGAGGGTTATGCTCAGTGAGCCAGGGCAGGCCCAAAATAAATTGAAACTGCGGAGCATCGATTAAGTTGAATTGTAAAGAGCTCACGTGTTGGCCGGGTCCATACAACAAAATCTCCTCAGAATCGTAGACTATAGGCCCGGAAGACAAACTTGTTCCATCTACAGCACGAACAGGCTCCGGCCGTTCCTTCCTCAAGAAGGCGATTCCAAGAGCTCTCGCAAATCCAATGTCACAAAAATTTCCGGTGGCCCCTGAATCGATCATGACCGACATTCCTTCCTTGATCTGTTCTCCAAACTTAATCCGAACTGACAAAATTAAATGTGGGGCCGAAGATTGCAAGGTATTAGCCGCTAATTTCGCCTCTGGAGTTGACTGTTCTTTAGCTTCCACCAGGGCAACCCCTTCTACTGGTGGAGCCGATCTTTTACCCAAGAATTGTTCTTTGGCCTCTTTGGACATTCCTTCACAAAATGGCCAGGGTTCCCACAATACATACACAGCTTTCCCAAACGTCTCTTCTCTCTTTCTTCTTTAGACAATGGACCTCGAACGGAACCAATCTGCATTGGTTCCTCTTCTGACGACGATTCTTTCTGCTTAGATCCTTCTGTTTTCATTCTGTCAAAACGAGGAGGGATATACCTGGTTTCTTTCCGCCTCTCATTCCTCCTTTCATTTTGACGCTGATCAATCTGAAGAACTAAGTCAATTAATTCTGAAACCTCCGTGGGATGTTTTGGAATCTGCGATAGACCATCTTTAATCTCATCCTTGAGACCACGATAAAAAATTGCTGCACGTTTCGCCTCAGGCCAGTTGGTTTCTACAATTAATTTATTAAATTGCGCCAAATAAGCAACTAATTCTCGATTTCCTTGCTTCAGATCTAACAACTCATTATCAGTGGATTGCGAGATGGACCGTCTGTCAAAAATTCGTAGAAATTCTTTCTTGAAGCCTTCAAATTCATATAAAATGGGATCGTTGTTGTTCACCAATGGCATAGACCAGGCGGCGGCATCTCCACTCAGGTACGACAGCATGAACGCCACCTTAGACTGATCTTCTTTGAAAATAATTGGCCGACAGAGATAGTGTAGGGAACATTGAGTAAGAAAAATTTGGGCCTTGTTCGGATCCCCACTATATCTTTCAGGAGCAGCCAATGGAATAGTTGGCGAGATGGCGTGGATCACCTGAGTAGTGAGTTCGGCAGCAGAAGGGGCTGGGGCAAAAGAGGGAGGCTTATCTTCTTGGACGGCTGGACGGGTTCCCCCAGAAAACTCTTCAAACCTTTGGCGCAAATAACTTGCATCTAAAACTGACTTTCTAACCTCTTCTTTCAAGGACTTGTTCTCTTCCATAGTATCACTTAACTGCTTCTGGATACTATCTAGTACTGTAGCTAGAGCCTTAACATCAATCCCCTCAGCCATCGTGCTCGGGTGGAAATCAGTTTTTTGGCACTTCAATCTGTCAAGTACCTCAAGCTGAACTTCGGTTTCCACAGGAGCAGATGCTGGTTCTCCACTCCCCTACTCCGCTGCCGCGAACTCAAAGGCTCACGAACAGCGAGGAGGGGGAAAGGGGAATTGGACAGACAAGAGAGACTGCACTGTGTCTTCTTTCTTGACTGGACACGAACCTCCGTCTTCTAGATTCCTGTAACGAGAGTTAGTAAACAACAGCTCCACAAACTCTACCCCTAAGAATTCCAAATGTAAATATTCCACACAATACCTGTCCTGACACAGTGGGTAGCTACTCTCTATACTCATTCGGCTGGGTATCTCGTTGGGAATGAGGGGGCTGTACTGATGACATGCAGCGAACCCTGTAAAGAAAACTCACATGTAAAACCCTATATCTTCCTAAGCCCCCTGCTCCCTGACTCTCTCCCACCAACTTTACCTGTCTCCCTACAAGTGGTATTCTATATGGTAAGAAGAGCTGGGATTTGAGGTTGAGTAAGGTTAGCTCATATTCTTGTTGAACTCTGCACAATGAAGAGATGCTGGTAGGTGAATGCTCTCAATTAAATATATATATATATATTTACTATTGCTTTGTTAAGTTCAAGCTGCAGAAGTTTTTTCTTTGTCTCACAACTACTCATCCTTCTGTCTCTTAATTCAGTCTCTCTTCTTTTTCTTTACTATCCACTGGAACTCAAAATTGATTCTGACTGGCGAATCTTTACTGAAGAATTACAGTTGCTGAAAGTATGTGAATCATAAGCGGACACTTAATTGCTTACTGACCCACTGAGTCTCTAGTCTCTGAAATGAAGCTCTCTGGAAGGTTGACGCTCCAAGAATGTGAGAGAAAAAAAAAAAGGCGCACTTACTTCTCAAAATGCCCTGCTCTCGCGCCTAGCCTCTCACCCTCCTTACTCCTGAAGAACTTGTCCTCCGTCGTGAACGAGAAGACCTCTTCTCTGTAGATTCTCCTCACAAACTCCTTCGAAGATACTGCGGAATTTCTCGAAAATAGTGTCCCACTGAGGGACTGTGTGAAAGTTCTTTAAATTGACAACTAATGAATATAGAAGGTCGAAACTCTGACTGGAAATAACTGAGAAAGGACGGAGCTCGAGAGAACACCGCCACTCCACAAATTTTGACAGTTGAAGTGCGCCGCGTATTGGAAGCGCGCGCACAACTTCAAAATTTAAACACTGCACTGCAGCGGAGAAACCGTGGGAGGGAAGAATCGGACCGACCAGCGGCCATCTTGGAAGGAAGGGGTAGAAATGTGACTACACTACAAATGCCCGTAGGAAGGCGGAGAGCGATCTCACAGAAACGCATCTACGCCTTCCTCGGACCAGCCTAGTCTGACCATGAGATTGTTGCCTCAACTGGGGAGAACTTGACCTTTCAGCTCCAATCCTGACAGGGATGCTTATTTGGCTATGGATTGGTCTTGTTGTGTCACATGTCAATTGTGAGAGTGGGTAAATCCATTGCCTGCCCCGGGGGTGTGTGCTTGTGTGAGGGGGGTGTGTGACCAGGCCTGTTGTTGTGTGTAGTGTGATTTGTCATTGGGTCTCCCAGGTGATGTGTCTGTCCCCTCATGGTGCATGCTGGCATGACAGTGTGTGTGAGTTCCTGTGCTGGGTATGTGAGCTAGTGGAGTTGTTGTTTGAGTGTACAGTGGTCACAGGAGGGCCTTGTGCTGCCTACAGCAGGGCCAATTGTCAGCTACCTTGTCATTACTTTGCCAGTCCCTGTGCATTGGGCATGGTGCATGGGTATGTACCTAGGCCATATGAGCTGTGGGCATTGGTGTCTGGTTCTGAGTTGCACAATGTGTTGTGTGAGCCCCACCCTCCCAGCATCCCGGACATCCAGTCTTGGGTTTGTGGTTGGTGTGGCCTGGGACATGGCATTGCCTTTATTTGTGAATGGGGCATGGAGACGTTAGTGGAATGAGCGTGGTTTTTAGGGTGTGGTTGTGTGCGCTGAGGGCTTGGGGATAGGTGCGTGCATTTGTTGTAGTTGGGGTGTGGATGCCATTCCCCCATGTTACGTGAGTTGTTTGTGTACTCACCAGGCTCTGCGACTCCTTCGACTCCGTGTACTCCCACCGGCGGAAGCGTGGCCTTCACCTTCTCCTCCCAGGGATGGTAATGTACGGGTCTGCGGGGCAGCCCGCCTCCAGTGATGTTACTCTGGGCGCATTCCTCATTCATCTTCCTCTTGACTGCCCTGCGCAGATCGTACCACCTGGCCTGGCATTCATGCCTGGTCCTTCGGATGGGCGCAACAGCAGTCACCTTATCGACGATCCTCTGCCATAGGCTGGTTTTTTGGGCTATGCTGGTCTGTCTGACCAATGTTCCAAACAGCTGTGGCTCGACTCTGATGACTTTGTTGACAAGGAGCTCCAGCTCCGCAGTAGTAAACTTTGGATTCTTGTCAGTGGGCATGGTGTGGGGTGTGGGTGTGGATGGTTGTGGGTGTGTGGGTGTGAATATGAGGGGGTGTGTGTGAAGGTGAAGAGGGTGTTTGTGAAGGAGGTTGTGTGAAGGTGTGTAAGTGAAGGTGTAGTTTAGGTGTGAGTAAGGTGCAAGTAAGGTGCAGTTGTTTGTCTGTGATGTCTGTGAGCAGTGGGTCTGTTGCAATGGCTCATGGGTTGTGTGTGTGGGCCCTTTTTATTGGTCCAATTTTTGGGTGTGGCTGTGTTTGAATTTGTGGTGGGTGTGTTATAAGAGGTGGTTGTGATTTGGTCCTCTGTTTGGCAGTTTGGATGTGGCAGGTCAGTCATAGAGATGTATTTTGTCATGTTGACGTGTTTTGTGGTGTTGTGCGAGTCGAATTGACCCTCCTTGTGCTGTTTTACTGTGTCCTGGTTCTGTTTGAGTCTTTTTCGCGTAGGTACGGTACGATGCTGGGTGAGGGTGCTGGGGTACGGTGTTGGGGTGTGGCGCGTACAGGTGCGGGCTGTGCTACGGTGTTGGGGTACGGTGCGTACAGGTGCGGGCTGTGCTACGGTGTTGGGGTACGGTGCGTACAGGTGCGGGCTGTGCTAGGGTGTTGGGGTACGGTGCGGGCTGTGCTACGGTGTTGGGGTGCGGCGCGTACAGGTGCGGGCTGTGCTACGGTGTTGGGGTACGGTGCGTACAGGTGCGGGCTGTGCTACGGTGTTGGGGTACGGTGCGTACAGGTGCGGGGCTGTGCTACGGTGTTGGGGTACAGCACGTACAGGTGCGGGGCTGTGCTACGGTGTTGGGGTGCGGCGCGTACAGGTGCGGGCAGTGCTACGGTGTTGGGGGTATGGTGCGTACAGGTGCGGGGCTGTGCTACGGTGTTGGGGTGCGGTGCGTACAGGTGCGGGCTGTGCTACGGTGTTGGGGTGCGGCACGTACAGGTGCGGGCTGTGCTACGGTGTTGGGGTACGGTGCGTAGAGGTGCGGGGCTGTGCTACAGTGTTGGGGTGCGGCGCGTACAGGTGTGGGGCTGTGCTACGGTGTTGGGGTGCATCGTGTACAGGTGCGGAGCTGTGCTACGGTGTTGGGGTGCGGTGCGTACTGGTGCGGGCTGGGCTACGGTGTTGCGGTACGGTGCGGAGGGGGGGTACGGTGCTGACGTACGGGGGTACGGTGCTGACATGTGCGGGGTGAGGGGGGCTGTACTACTCGTATTCGGGCACAAGTTTACCCGTGTACATGTAGGCTACAGCGTTCGCTCCGTACGGGGCCTTTTACATGCGGTTGTGTATTCGGACAGGCGGTATGGATCGTACTAGCGCGCTCGGACTTCTGTTTTACGATTTGCACGTAAAAATGTCCGGCTCCCTATCGGACACTTTTCCCAACGCTATTCGGACGTAAAATTGTACGGCTCCCTCGCGGACCATTTTCCCGACGCAATTCGTATGTATTTTTCACGTTCGAATCGTACTTCGCAGTTTGTACGGTACTTGTACGATTCGTACGTACAAAAATACGGATACGAGTCGGACGGTAAATTTTTTTAACGGATCGGAATCGGCACCAGAATGTAAAAATCACCCTAACTAAAAGATGCATTTTAAGATTCTGAGTTCAGGCATATCAAACGTTATTTTCCTACCTTGTTCACAGGAGTAGTTATGTTTATAAGATGTTATAAACAAACTCCCCATTCTTTCCTATAGGAACAGGTAGCCTTGCATTAGTGAAAAACGAAATTGGCAGTATTTCCCTATCAGGACATGCCACACACACCAGGGCATTTCCTACCTTTTACATACAGTGCACCCCACCCACAGGGGTACCTTGGACCAACCTTAGGGGTGACTAACATGTAAGAAAAGGGAAGGTTATAGACTGGAAAGTGGGTACATTTGCCAAGTCAACATGGCAGTACTAGACTGCCCTAAGGCTCTGCAATGGCAGGCCAGAGTACCATTTACAAGTTGCTTATGTGGGAGGCTACAGCCCACTAGCAGCATTTAATTTACAGGCCCTGCGCACACAAAGTACACTGGACTAAGGACTGACTAGTATATCAGATCAGCCAATCATGGAAACATCAATCCATAACAACAATTATTAAGGGAGCACTTGCACTTTGGCTCTGAACAGCGGTGGCAAAGTGCCCAAAGCATCTAGATCAGCCAAACGTAGTACAGCACACATCAAAAACACAAGAGGCAAAGGCAAACAATGCAGGGGAGACTGACGCCAATAGTGCCAGGTCTAACAGTCCTAAATGTATGTGCTTATGTATGAGACTTCCTTAACTTCTTTGATTTTCCTCTCCTCTCAATGCTCTCTCACCCTCTAACCTGCATCCCTTAACTCCCCCTCCTGCCCCTTACCAACAAATTGTCCCCAGCATGAAGGAGCTAAGCTGTGGGTCTTTCAGGTGAGATGAAGGGGTAATGGAGATGTTTGAACTCAAAGGCCAATCACTCTCTACACACAAAAGGGGCTCCCTGCTGTTTCATTTTACACATTATCAGCAGCTCTGATGCAAAATTAGATCTACTCAGGGAGATATCAACAAATGATTTAGGCCCAGATCCCTGGCTGTGGGCGAGTGCTTGACTGTTCAGCATTCTGTCCATCAATTGTTATTCTTGCATTTGTCACCCCAGGTGGGACAGGTATGCCCAGACGAAGGCATACCCAAGCTTGCTATTCCACGGGATTCAAGATAGCCTGACTGATGAGGGGTGATACCCCAAAACCGTTGCTAGGATGCTTGTTTCCGGTCCGGCATTCCGTCCATCAATTGTTCTTTTTGCAGGGCACTATCAGAGAAAAGGACAAACCTGCATGTCATAAATTTACTGGATGTCTGTGAATTTTGTTTTTCACTCATTGTGTTGCAAACGGAGGTTACAAGAGCCTTTCTCGTATTATTTTCAAAATTTGCAGTGGTTAAAGCCAGGGCACAGGTCGGGGTACAAGTAGGTATACGGCGTCCACCTACTGTTTTCACAGGGTGTAACAGTCCCCCCTGCCAAGAACTTGGGCTCCACAGAAATATGCTGAACTTGTCCCGGTGTAATTTTCACACAACAGGACACGTTCAGCAGCGCCTGTTCGTTGTCTGCTTTCCATTTCCAGCAGCAACGTGCAGGCAGCAAGGGAGCATTTTTTTATCCTCCAGCTCGACCAAATTTAAGGGGCCATCGGGCCTCCTTTTGTTTGAATATCGTGACTGGAGGTGGCCTGGAACCTCACACTTACATGTAAATTCCACGCAGGGAAAACAAAGGCGCACAGCGTGTTATCTCTTCACAGGTACTTATGAGAGGCATGCTTTTGCCTTTCTTCAGTCCCCCTGTATAAGAGATGCATGCACTGTAAGAATTTCTTGTGTGTTGCTCTGTACCAGTATTTAAACAAATGACAATTTCAGTAGCACTATTTTATTTCTATTATAGCGCTATGCAACCCAATGACGGGTGTCAGAGCTCTATGCACATTATACATTGACAATAAATCATGTACATGTGTAAATCAATGTACAAGGCTAGTTACATGAGACAGGGTTACAAAGTGTGGGAGTCACATGTCCTTCATAGCTTACTGTGCTATATTACAAGGATTACAATCTATGAACTAACTGCAGGTAACAAAAGGATCTCTGTGATAAAAACAGTAACACACGTTACTATCTACATAAAATAAAAATCTGTCATCTGCATGTTATGTGATGTGCTTTGCAGGAGAGCATTAACCCACTATGCTAATTTGATTTAAAACTGGGACTTCACAAAACACAGATGTCTCCAACAAACGCGTTCACATCCAGAGTTATCTCACCATTATTATTCCATGAGATTTACTGGGCACCTTTACAGCAGATGCCTTAACCCATAAAATATTTTTAAATGCAGACTTTGCAACCAATTAAGCAGAACAGATCTTCTGCCATGCTTCTCCTTGTTGCCAATTTCTTTGTGACAGGGTTTAATATATATATATATATATATATATATATATATATATATATTCACTGAAAAAACCATAGGTTTCAGGGGTGTTATAGTTAGCTGGACTTTTCACTTGTACAAAACCATTGAAATTCCCCCGTTATAGTTAGTTCAGCTAACTATAACTCGCGCGCCCGCAATGCACTGCTGATGACGTCACATATTACATCACTCATGACATGGTCAGTGACATCACTCATGACATCACTGATGAACTCTCAAATGACATCACTGATGACATCACTGATGACATCATCCAGTGAATGTGTGTTTTTCTGAAAATTAAATATGTTTTATATATGTATATCTCAAGGTCGATGGAAGAATAAATGGGTATATAAGTGTCTAAATGGATGATTTGTTTTTGAAAAATTGATTGTGTAACTGACTGATTAAGTGTATCATAGTGAATACATGGCTTAGTGAGTAATGTTTAAATATGTAAATATCTGTATCAGTCTCTCACTTTGTGTATAAGTGGCTGCATGGGTTGGTGAGTAGCTACATGGGTGTCTATATAGGTTATTAGTTGGTTTTTTGAGTATCAGTCTGAGTGTCTGCATGGTTCGGTGGGGGGTATTACGTAGTGCATAGGTGCATGAATGAGTGACTCACTGTTTGTATGGGTTGAACACAGCATGTGTGCAGGACTGTATGGGTGGATGAGTGTGTGTATGGGTGTGTTAGTGAGTGAATGACTGTCTCAATAGTGTCTTTATGAGTAACTACATATGTTTTAAACTAGTATATGTGACTATTGGTGTATATATGTGAGTATATGTGAGAGTGAGAGATTGAAAGTGTTCCTGTATGAATAAGTATGTCTTTCTATAAGTGATTGTTTAAAAGACTAAGTATGTGTGTGTTTCCGTAGAAGTAAGTATGGTGGTGTGTGTATAACTGTATATGCAAGTAAATGTATGTTTGATTCTTTATTAGCATGAGTGACTATGTGTGTGAGTAACTCTATGGATGAGTGGCATTGTGTAACAGGATGTATAGGTGTATGAGTACATATGATGAGTGAGTACATGTATGAGTGACTGTATAGGACTGTTGGTGAATGAGTGGATGTGTATGTGGATCTTAGAATTACTGAAGAGGTTGTTGTAACTGGTATTGGTATGTCCATTGTTTTGAAAATTTTAGTCTCTATTTTTGAATGTGTGTATCAAAGGTTATATTAGGGTGAGAGGAGGTCTGCCACTCTATCACAAGGATGATGTCATCAGTGATGTCATGAGTGATGTCATTTGAGATGTCATCAGTGATGTCATGAGTGATGTCACTGACCATGTCATGAGTGATGTAATATGTGACGTCATCAGCAGTGCATTGCGGGCGCGCGAGTTATAGTTAGCTGAACTAACTATAACGGGGGAATTTCAATGGTTTTGTACAAGTGAAAAGTCCAGCTAACTATAACACCCCTGAAACCTATGGTTTTTTCAGTGAATTTCTGAGGTTTTTTAAATGCTAATTCCTAACTATAACGTGCCTGAAACCTATGGTTTTTTCTGTGAATTTCAAAGGTTTTTTAAATTCTAATTTCTAACTATGCCTTCAGAGATAGGACATGTGAAGAAAGAAGAAAAAATGCACAGAAAGAAACAAAAGAAGTGCAGAAAGAAGCAACAGAAGTCCTCAAATACGAAGATAAGTGCAGGAAGAAGGATAACGTGCAGAAAGAACAAAAAGAAGAGCAGAAAGAAGCCTTGTTACAAAATCATCCTGTACCCTCAACTTTTTCAGACGGATACTGGTGGTAACTGAGTCTGACTAACCAGTCCTAGAGCCAGTGCTATGTTAAAAGACACTTAGAATACAGTGAAAACACCTACATACACTAGGGAACATTATGCGTTGGGGTCCCCCTGTGATTAGCATGACCTCCTCTGTAAGCCCCTAGTATATAATAGGGCATGGGGATTAAAACTACCTCTTAAAACAGGCCACAGGGCGTTTTTGCACACGTTTACTCAGGCCCCGTCCCCTCCATTCACCACTGTGTAAACACGCCCTGTGTCCATTTTTAGTTGGGAGATTAAGTTCATTTGAATCCTGAGGGTCCCTAGGGTCCAACTAGCCCACTAGGTACCTCCAGTAAGTGCCACAGAGCTGCGTTGCAGAGAGGTGTAAAAAGTGGCACGGCCTGGACCACCTCTCTGCAATGCAGCTCAGTGGCGCTTACTGGAAGCACTTGGTGGGCTAGTTAGCCCCCAGGGGCCCTCAGTATTGAAGGGAAATTATATCCCCAATTTAAAACGTGCCATAGTGCGTGTTTGCACACGTCACCTCAGGCCCCGTCCCCTCCCTTCACCACTGTGTAAACGCGCCCTGTGGCTGTTCTAAGTTGAGAGATTAAGTCCCCTTGAATCCTAAGGGTCCCTAGGGTCAAACTAGATCACTAGGTACCTCCAGTAAGCGCCACAGAGCTGCGTTGCAGAGAGGTGTAAAAAGGGGCTTGGCCTCAGAACACCTGGCTGCAGCGCAGCTCCCTGGCGCATACTGGAGATGCCTGTTGGGGGCGCGTTTGCAGAGTGCTGCACGGAGGGGGCATGGCCTCCGGCACGATGCCAGTCTTTTATTTATTTTAGTTTTTTAAGAAGGGGGGCTGTTTGGTTCCCCTTCTTATTCTAATTTATTGGCCCTGATGACACCATCCCCCAGGGCCAGTCTCCTAATTATATTTTTTTGACCCCAATCCCCAGGGCCGGCCACTGTTTTTTATTATTTTTAAAAAATATATATTTATAGACACACCTAGGACATGCTGGACAAACCGTACGTACCTATCACCATGACGATTTGCGTGATATTCATTAAAAGGCGACTATGCATGCAATGAATCCACGTGGAATGTATTTACACCACTAGTGAAGCTCTGACATGTCTGATGCCCTACCGTGCCTAATCCTGGTAGACACCCTTGTCGTTTATTTATACAAACATGGGTAGCTATTGACGGGCACATTTAATACACATGCACACCAAGCCATTCAAAGGGGATTCGACAAAAATTTACCAAAACTATGCAAGAAACCCCCCTCACGGTTAATAAAACACACATCCACTGCCGGATGTGTAATACTTTTTATTTTACTCTCTGGAAAGGGGACGAACATCACTTGAGAGTCACAGCGTGCTCCTGACAGAGCCCAATGCTGTGTTACACCCACCATTGCCTGCCGAGTGCCACACACCTCTGTGTTGTATTCCACTAGCTAGTGCATATGCTATGACACTCTCTAGCCCATGTGCACTGTAACACCACCCCGTGAATATGTCATGCCACACTTGTCTTCGCACGGGTTATATTGCCCCATCTAACGTGCCTTTCTCGATGCCTATGTTATAACGCACAGTGCTATGCCATACATATTACAATCTGGGATCCATATCTTTGTCACAGTGCATATGCAACGTTACACTCCCCAGCACATATTTTATATTACAACTTTAGAGACTAGTTAGGTTACACAACACTGCCCTGTGCATATTACACTCCAAGGCGCATATCGCATAGCACGCGCTAGTGCTATCTCGCGCTCTCCAATGAATCTGTCATTGCGCACAATGTATTGCATATTATATTTCACGCCCGGTTCATCTTATATCACACTTTTTGGTGCATAGTTTATACCATACACTATATCTAGTTTTCATTTTCAATCGTGCTCTCAGGACTATGTTCTATATAACACTGTGTTCACCTACCCTTTTCACGGGCATTACATTTGCGATAGGGGGTGGAGGGTCAGGGGGTGTTTCTGCCAAGTGAGCCCGGAGTCACAGTCACAAACGTCCTCTTCTTCCTGAATAAAAGTGAGATTATGCTGCATACTTGTTCATATTTTAAGTAGTTCGCACAGACACAATGTTTTAAAAACAATAAAGTTCCTAATACCCGCCTTCTCTGAACAGTTAGCTTGCTGCCCCATCCCCTTCCTCCCTATCCTCTGTTGTGTGAATCCATGGACTAGCCTCCTCCCTTCTGCCATGCATGGTCTGATGTGCTGCCACTGCCCTCAATTTAGTATGATGTACCAGTCCACTCCTCCTGCCCTCCATTGCCCAATTCTATGCCCCATCATTGACCTCCTGCTTAAACTCTGTGCTTAGCTTGCTGCCCCTATTCTCCTTCCCCCTGCCCTCCGATGTCTTTGTGCATGCCCCTGCTCCATCCTTTTTGCCCACCATGTCCCATGGACCTGCCACTCCTATCTACTCTGAGTGTTCTGTTGAGCTGCCACTCCCCTCCCACCTGCCTAGCATTGTCAGATGACTGTAGCCTGTCCCTGCCACCTCCACCCTGCCTGTCCACATGCCATGCCCCTATCCTCTTCCTCCTGTCCTACATGGTCCATTGTACTGCCACACCCTTCTGCCCTCCCTGGTCTGTTGTGCTGCAACTGCTCCTCCTGCCTGCCCCGTGTGGTCTGTTGTGAGGTCCCTTCCCCTGAACTTTCTTGTCTGTGCACAGGTCCTGACCCTCCCTTCTATCCTCCATCGTCCTTTGTGCATGCCCCTCCACCCTCCTTCTTGCCCATCATAGCCATTGTGCTGCCACTAACCCTCCCACTTGCCATGCATGGTCTTCTGTGCTGCCATGGCCCCTCCCACCTTCCCTGTGTGGTCAGTTAGCTGCCCCTGACCCCCTCCCACCTTCCCTCCATGGTCTGTGTGTATGCCATCACAGTCTCACTGTTGCTCTTCATGGTTCATGGTGTGTCTTGCTTCTAGTGCCCATCCTGCCTGACCTCCATGGCTATCTTGCTGCTCCTGCCCTGCCCCCTTGCCCCCAGCCCTACTCCCTCCCTCCTGGCTTGTCTGTTCCATTGTAATGCCCCTGATCCGTCCCTCCTGCCCTTTATGGTCTGTTATGCTGCAGCTTTCTCTCCTGTCTGTCCATTATGGTCAGCTAGCTACCATTGCCTCTTGCCCCTCTGTTCTCTGTTGTCCATGTGCATGGTCCTGTCCCCTCCCTCTTGCTTTCTATGGATTGTTGTGCTGCACTGCCGTCCTGCATGCCCTGTGTGGTGTATTGTGCTGCTGCAAACCCTGATGCCTGCCCTGCAGGGTCAGTTTGGTGCACCTCTCCATGTCCCTCCTGTCCTCTGTTATCCAAGTCCATGTCCCTATCCCATTTCCTTCCATGATCCAATGTACCATACTTGCGAACATTTTGAACTTGGTAAGAGGGAGATTTTGAAAAAAAACTGGGGTATTGATTTTCCCCTTTGAGTTACATTGAAAAAGAGGATATTGTAGACAGGAGACAGATCAAATAAAGCCCATTTGAGCTTAAAAACATTGGACGTTTCCTGGCTGAATCGGGTCTGTTGGCATGTATGGTTGTACTACCATTGCCTCTTCCTTCTGCCCACAATGGTCTATTACATTGCCACAGCCTTGAAGGAGGGTAGATTTTGTATCACAGGGGGCCCCTGGCCCGTTCTGTCCACACCTGAAGTATGAGACCCTTGTCCTTGCCCTGCCAGCTGCATTTGTAGGCCGTATTAAATTGACCAGCGGGTCCTGTGTTGCTATATAATTATCCTGACACATCCTTACCACTCAGCCAGCATAAAACCCCTGTGTAGGCCCTTCTGTTCAATATGTAGGCCTCTTTGTTAAATTGACCATAGCTCTGCAATTTTAGTGTATAGCAGTCTGAAGGCAGGTCTGCGAGGCCTTCTGATCCAAACTAGTAGCCCCCACCCTACCCGAGTGCTCCGTGCTCGGTATCAAAGTTCAACATCCCCCTGAAGCTGTCGACATACAGTAGGCTGCATCCTGGACTGGTACTTGCTTCCTGGGCAGGTTTCCCGCTTTTAAGGAAGTGGCAACCGCAGAGCGTCAAGTTAGGAGAACTGAGGAGATTTTATACATGAATATATTGAATTCCCGTACAATACCCATTATTTTCTGCTTGCTCTATGGAACTTACGATAAGCGATTGGCCTGAGAGACTGACCTTTTCACCCAGTCCATTGTCAGCATTAAGTGGGTAAATGACGAAATGTCTGGTAAAATCTGCAGACGAAGCTTTTGGGTAGCATACGTAGGTAGATGTAGCGTGCAAAGGAGCCCACAAAATGATATAAAAAGGGAGCACCCACAGATATCGACGGACTACCTCGCCGTCTGTATGTAGGTTAACAGGCAGTGCAGGTTTTCCCCAAGAGCTGGGAGCTCTTGTCTTCCTTTGCTTAAAATGTCTTGCTCTGCTTTGCTTGAAGTATCTTATTCTATTTTACCTATATGAAATGTCATGTTATGTTTAACCATTGTTCTCTTTACTTTTGCATTTAAAAGATTTTGTATTGTAATTGCAGGAATGCTTGCTCTAAGAGTAAACGTGAGTGTTCCTAGGTAACATTTTCCTTGGTGTAACTTGTTTCTCATGATGCATTTATAGATGTGTTTTCTCTCTCTCTCTGTCAGTACATTAATTGAGATACAGAGAATATTATGACAGCTGTATGATTATCTGGATTCTGTATTTTGTACTTTATGTCTCTATTCTGCGGTTTCTTTGAAGTTGCATCTTCTCATTAAACTGCCATTGTATTCTGCCTCCAATTCCATGTCTCATATGTCTGTTTTCTTCATTTTTGGAGCAAGCGTTCCTAGGCACCCCGGCTCAAATTAAGGTGCCCCTTTTGTCCCTGACTCACTCTCCTGCTCAGTTCTGTGGTGGCTCCCGGGGATCTGGGGACCGCCCCTAGCTTCCTTGACCCGTAATAGATCTTCCCTCCAACAGCCTCTCTTGCAAGTCCTGTATTGTTGGTTTGTTGCCCCTGCCCCCCTTTCCACTGCCCTCCATAGTCTGTTGTGCTTCCACGGCCCTTCCTGCCTGCTCAGTGTGGTTAAATTGTTGCCTTTGCACCCTCCTACCTGCCTTCAATTTTCAGAGTCCGTGCCCCTGGCCTCTGCCTCTCAACAGTATCCTAATGAACAACTAGATTGCTAACATTCTATATTTATTACAAAAGTGTGGAACGCCTGACATCATCTTGATGTAATCAAAACTGTAATACCTAGAGCATTTCCTTTAGAAATTACATATATGAGAGGGTCTTATTGGCATCAAAATTATGGTTAGTGCTCTAAAAGACTAAAATAAGGACATATTTTCTGAGTTTTCAAATAGCGACAAAGCACTTTTAAATTATTTGTTATCTTTATGTTTTTTTATCCAGTTGACCACTTGATTAAATGTTGCACTTAGGGGAGAGGATGTGGTGTTACTTCCAGAACTGCAGACTTTGCAACTGGGGAACCAGGTTGAAGTTTCTGCTTCAGCTCGACATTCTGTGATTCTGGTCAAATCACTTAGTCTCCCCATGTCTACAACCAAAATGAATTTGTTCTTGTGTGATGTAACCAATGCTCATGTAAAGCACTCCAATACCTGACAAGTCTGCACTATATAACACTGCAAAAACACAAAATAATAAGTGTTTTGCACACTTCTGTCATTGGGCTATATTTGGGCTACATCTGGGTGATTTTGGGCTACATTTGGGCTCTTTTGTCTCCGGTGGCCATCTTGGGAGATTTATTTGTTATGAAGTTTCCTAATTTCCTCATGTACTGCAGTCTCCTCAGTAGGAAATGCTTTCAGTTTTTTACTTTGATTCCATCATGAAGGTATTCAGATATGTCACACATTTGCCATAAATTCTGAATGTTAGCACTCTAGTTGCTCATTAGATCACTGTAGTAAAACTACTGCACCATGGAAGTCTGCTCCTGGTATTAAAAGTGCATGTTTCAGTCTGCATGTCAGAATTTTTTAATGAAATAGAAGAGGATTTGAGAAGTCACTCAAAATGTGACCTCATTTTCTTTCTTCAGCATTAATCATAATTTCTATGGCAAAATGAACCTCCTCATTGTGTTCCTTTTTAAATTAAATGTTTTAAGTGTTACCAGTTTATTCCAATCAAGATGGCTTCAGGTGTGCCATACTTTTGTCATAATGAAGACAGTAAGCGCTCTAGTTGTTTTTAAGAACATTCTGGGACATTCTGTCATTGGGCTATACTTGGGCTACATCTGGGTGATATTTGGGCTACATTTGGGCTCTTTTGTCTCTGGTGGCCATCTTGGGAGACTTATTTGTTATGAAGTTTCCTAATTTCCTCATTTACTGCAGTCTCCTCAGTAGGAAATACTTTCAGTTTTTTACTTTGATTCCATCAAGAAGGCATTCAGATGTGTCACACATTTGCCATAAATTCAGAATGTTAGCACTCTTTTTGCTCATTAGATCACTGTAGTAAAGCTACTGCTCACCAGGGAAAACTGCTGCTGGTATTGAAAGTGCATGTTTCAGTCTGCATGTCAGAATTTTTTAATGAAATAGAAGAGGATTTGAGAAGTCACTCAAAATGTGCCCTAATTTTTCTTTCTGCAGCACTAATCATACTTTTTATGGAAAAATGAACCCCCTCATTTTGTTCCTTTTTAAATTAAATGTTTTAAGAGTTACCACTTTAATCCAAGCAAGATGGCTTCAGGTGTGCCATACGTTTATCATAAGTAGGACTGTTAGCGCTCTAGTAGTTCTTTGGAACACTCTGGGAAGCTGCAGTAGCACACAAAGGAATCAACTGACAGTCTCTGCCCTTGTTGGATGTACATGTTTTACTGAGAATGTCAGACTTCATTCTCACATGACTGAGAAAGATAATGTGAATTTACAGAAAATAAGCTCTCAGTTTAGCCTATAGATCACCTTCCAAACCTCTGTGGTAAAAGCATGAGAACATATTTTTCTCTCAATCATGATATCCCAGCAGAAGGCTTTTTCACATGGTGAAATCACCTTAGAACATACCACAATTCCTAAAATGAGTATGGTACCATCAACAAATGATTTATAATGTAACTAAAGTCTTAAAACCTTCTATTAACTGCAATGCTTTTTAATGAGGTGCTATCATGTATATTGGTCCCAAGATGGCTGCCAACACTTCTTGGATGAAGTGCTGACAGCCAATCAGATCTCAGGATGAGATGTGTGGTTAGGCTCCTCCCACATATATATATGCTTTTAAATGCTATTTTCTCAGGAAATACTGAACAGATTTACACCAGACCTGCAAAAGGCACTTCCTTGACCTTATGGCTACCTCTCTGCCAAATTTCAAGTAATTCTGTTCAGCCGTTCGGGCTGTAGCTGTGTCTAAAGGTCCTATGGAAAAATGCATGGGGAAAACGCGTTTTGGGACCCCCCTTTTTTCTCGGCCCCTGCTTGACGAATCCCCCCGAGACTTTCAGGGTAGGAGCGGAGCGTAGCGCCCCACCTATTTTGAAAATTTCGCGAGGATTCGTCGACCGGCGCCAAAGTTATTCCAAATAGAATGTTGCGGATTTCCTATGGAAACAGGGTCCTAACTATAACTACCTACTGGCGACCGCCAGTAGGTAATATATATATATATATATATATATATATATATATATATATATATTTATATTTATATTAGCTGAGTTCCAGATTTGCATAGGAGTTGCGCAACTTTCATGGCACAACGCCGATGCCAAATCTCATAATGTGCTCAAATGTACTCATTATATACCTGATAAACATGTATGAGGTCTTAATATCTGATGTCACTTCTTGTGATTTCACATCCAGTGAGGTCACTTCCTGCTATGTCACGTGCAATGTCACACGTTGTGACATCATGCGCTGTGATGGCATGTGTCATGCTTTTATTTGCATACTTCCTAACATGGTTAGTCCCCCCCACTTCGATTTTTAGGACTTGTCCCCTGGTTATTGCTGACGGAATTTAGAGGGGCCATCGTTACTGAGGCCACCCTCATGAGACAAAAAATTATGGAAAAGGGTGCAGAATTGGACAGTGTTACAGCATCAAGTAGGAACAAATATAAGTGAAAATTGACATTACAAAACTTCGCTTGTTGGCTTATACAGCTATCCTTTGGAGAGCGAGTTAGCAAAAAATGACATAAAAAAGGTCAAACAGTGACAGAGAGTTATTAAAATGTATATGACCCGAATTGAAAGCAAATGCAAGTTTTGATTCCTTCTATCCTAAAATGCTTTAAAATGTTTTTAGAGCGACTTATACCAAGTGTTGCTCCCAATCTCGTAGACAGCGTGTCTCTGTTCACGACACTGTCCTCGCCTGAGCCTCATGCGCATGCGCCAGCTCTATCCACTCCCTTTGCCTTCTTATTTCCAGCGCCACAGTGGTTCCTTGCCCCCATCTCCCTCTCCTCACAGCTACGCCCGGGGACATCAGCAGCCGTCAGCTATTGATTTCAGAGTAAACGCTAACAGGGCTACTCTGCACACAAATCAATTTCAGAACTGCTGATCAATAATTGATTATTGGTGGTTTCCTCTGAGGTGCCCCAACGGGAATGCTGACCCGTGCGGGAGGAGGGCCGAGGCACAGATGCCAAATGTTGTCATAATTGGATTTTCTTTTTTCCTGCGTGTGTTTGAAAAGTGCCCTCTCGAGGAAGAGGCAGGGCTGAGAGCTGTCTAGAACAGAACCAGTGGAACATACCATGACGAAGCCATGCTTAAACTCATCAGAGTCATATGTATCGTGTCATAAGACGCAAGCAACACGTGGCAAGATATTGGAAACCTATATAAAGCCATATCTTTTTAGGAGAGCAACATAATATGTAAGAGGAAGTAATGTCAACAGGCCCCATGTCATCACATACATCACTATTCAGTCCCATCTTTTTAGCGCTGCGTGCTGGGATTCGTAGCACCATTCTTAATTTGCTAGAAGTGAAGATGGTACCAGCATGCGAGGGGCTGTGGTCTATAAGTTATGTGTCAAGTTTTTTTTTTGTGACCCTGGTGTATTTCTATTAAAAGGTACACAAGTAATTGAAGGTCATTGTTTAAAAATAATCGGGTACTTGCTAAAAAATCTTGACTTTGTCAATGATTTTATTGTACTTGCGCCCACACTGCTTACCATTTTGTATGCAAGTGTAATTTGGCGTACCTTTACCTCGTGAATGTTGGTTGGGTGAACCGCGCCAAAGAGCAACAGAAGTTATGCACTCGGTAGAAGAATACAGCTTTCTAGGCAACTAGATGGGAGGAAGACAGAAAATAAAAGATATGTTGTTCTGTGGGGCAAGTGTTAGGGATTAGCTGGACAGGGCAAATAATTAATTTCACTACCATTGTTGTGCAAATTTCACGTCTAAGCAACTTCATGACGTTGCGAAGTTTGCAGATCCAACACATTTTCACCAGCAGGCAGTTTCCCACAAAAAAACTTTTTTCTCCAGCGATCATGGGGGCATATTATCAACCCAGGCGATAAAATTATCGCCGCTTTAGCGGCAGAAAACTGCCGCTAAAACGGCAATAATGGGCTTGATAATATGCTCTATGGAATTCCAATTGAAGCCCATGTTAGACGTCCTTCACATTTAACATGGGCTTCAATTGGAATTCCATAGAGCATATTATCAAGCCCCTTATCGCCGTTTTAGCGGCAGTTTTCTGACGCTAAAGAGGCGATAATTTTATCGCCTGGCTTGATAATATGCCCAGAGTGACTTTTTACAAAAAGACTTTGCCAAACTCATGTACTTGATTATTACAAAAAAAAAACATTACGAAAATCCGACAAAAAAGTACGTTTTGTAAAAAAAGACCAACGAAAAATAATTTTCAGGGAGAATAAAAACATTTTGAAATCATAAAACTAAAAACTACAAAGGTCATAGAGCTTATTTAACAATGTTACATGATCTTGCTTGTTTTTAGAATAATAACTAAAACATTAAATTGACCAGAAAAAAAGCGATTTACGCTCCATATTCTCTTCCCACAAACACATAAGGGCAAAGGTTTGCTCTCCGGATTTTCCACGGTTTCATTACTTTTTTTTAAACAGTGTACGGTCATGAAAAGTCTTTAGAATATTTCCATACGAAATCTGCTTTTAAATTTGTATATTGTATAACTGTAGAATGAATTTCATGTGTTTTTTCTATTTTTTGTTAAGATGAAAAATATGTAGCAATGAATAGACAAACTGTTATTTGTCGTACATGTCTATTTTCTCACTGAAAGGCACAGGTTATTTTGAGGGCATTTTACTTTAATGCAGAAAGCTTATAAACACCCATTTACATCTAAAATGTATCACATATGAAAGAATACCTTTAAAAGCACGTTTATCTAATTTACTCAAAATGGTATAGTTTGCGTTTTCTCCGTGATTTTTCTGCATCCAGTTGTCATTAGCCTTGTTCCTAATGGAGGAATCAGAATTGCATGGCAGCAGTTGTTTTAAGAGCTACTTCACTAACATGCAGTTGTGCATTTGTGTCGGCCATTTAGTTCCTTGCAAGTGCATTTCCTCAGTACTTGGATGTCATATTCTGAAGATGACACGAGGAACCTGCAGTACAGCTTCCTCCCAGTTCCATAGCCAGGACACTGAACGCAACTTCCTGCCCCAGGAACAGGAAGTGAAGGGAGGACCAGGCCACAACAATGAAGGACCGCACATGGCCAGTTTGTGTGGAAACAAGCTGCCCTAGTAGTAGAAGAACGGAAGTTATAGAAATACATATATAATAATGTATAGGTAGTTCCTACCCCTGCCCAGTGTGGCCTTCATCGAGTGTGCACATCCGACACAACGTGTGAGGCAAGCAGCGCAAATGCTTTGCTTCCTTTTCATGACCATAAAGTAAAGCAGCAAGCTTCCAACTACAGCTTTACTAACTATTGGCACTCATGAGTTACGTTTGGGAGGGAAGAGGGCTTGCTACTGTCAGTAGCCATCCACCTTTCCAACTACTTGGGTCAGAGAGCATTTTTGCTGCAGAGTCGAGTGTCCATGCAAGGTAATGCAATGAACTACACTCCAGCCCCTGAAAGGGAGGTAAAAAGGTAATCCATTACACAAATATCCCTGCCTAGCAAAGGAGTTGATGTACAAGGGTTTCTTGTAATGAAGTCTTGTCCCTACAAATATTATGGGCGCGGTTATGATGTTGGATGGACCGCCACCGACAGGCCATCGGTGGTGGTCGGTCCAACATCTAGGGCCGGGGTCTGACCGCTGCATAATGATGTGGTCGGCCAGATTGCAGCCGGCGGAATGACTGACCAACACCTCCGACGGGCTCGGACCATCAGTCGGAGCGTAATTCCCTACAGTGGAGCGACGCCTGCGGAGGCACCGCCGTAGGGATTACGGTGTCCGTTTTCCCTCTGCCTTTACATGGTAGTCCGACCACCATGTAAAGGCAGATGAAATTGGACTTTGGGGGGCACTAGCAGGGCCCTCATACCACAGGGGCCTCTGCTATGGGCCTGGGAGGGCACATGTGGTATCCCCCCAAACATCCATGCACCGTGTGCCAGGCACCACATGGTGCCTGGCACACAGTGCCTGGATGTTTAAAAAATGCCTTTTTTGCCTTGAGGCTTGTGCTGCGGCTTTTATCTGGGCTGCAGCACAAGATGCAATGGAAAAAGGCATTTTTATGACCACCGACACGGCGATCGCATCGTAATTAGGCGGGTGGAACTGCCGACTACATGTCAGGCGGTTCCATTCCCACGGCCGACCACCATCGTAATCAGGCCCTATGTCTACAACAGGAGTCCTCTGCCAGGGTAGGACTCTCAAAGGGGGAGGTGTGGTGTTTCAGGAGCAGATCTTGGTGTATCTACAAGCAAATGATGGATATGGGAAATATGTGCCAGATGCAACACGGCCCTGTGCACATTTAACACATTTGATTTTTTTCTGGATCTGTCTTAAGAGTCAACCTGTTAGTGCTGATCACCCCATTCAAATAAAAATGCACAGAGAAATTACTTTATCAGGGGTAATGTAAAAAACAAAAACATGGGGTAAAATGATGATTCTTCACAAACATGTTTCCGCCCAATTTCATGCAGGGAATACGTATAATTCAAATGCAGGTAACAATAGTTTTGTGTTATCCTGCAGACTACAAGGTGGCCATTCTCTGTCATGTTTTTTCTGGGGAAATTCAGGGAAATTCTTAAAAAATCCTACAAAATGATGTTTTAGGGAGATACATTTCCTTTAGTGAAGTATTTTCTTCATTAACGTATCTCTTATATGGAAAATGTATATGAGAATATGTAAGTAAAATGTCAAGGTATTTCAGGCATTTTGTGTAATGCAAAATTCGAGAACTATGCATAGTTAAACAGTGTAAATACAATGCCTCCCAGTCCTAAATAATACCTGTGACTCTGTTTGTTTTGCTGTTACCAGCAGAGTTTTCTTTTGAATTACCACCTATAGGGGTTTTACTTACCCTGTAATCTAGCACCATAGACCCCCAGCATTACCTGGTAATGGTTAGCAGCACAGTGCCATAAAATTGTCCCATTCCATGTATTCCCCCTGCTAACGTTAGACACAGAAGTAGAGTATGTGTCTAGGGAAGGTTAACAAGATCAGTCCTAAATGGTTTTCACAAAAGCATCCATCTTACCAAGTCAAAAACGAGTCATTTAGAAATGTGCATGATGACAAATGAGCACATGTTCATGATGCTGAGCTCGGGACCCACTCTCCTAATTCATAGCAATGCTAGGGATGTGCACTCTGACGTGCCCTTAAGGTGTCTCATGCCGTGTAAAATGAACAATAGCATAAACACACTGTGCCCTCTTCAAAAGCAGCAAGAAATTCTTCTTTTGTATACATCTTTTCTTCGTAATGTTGGCTGTTTCAGAGGTATTATGTTTATCTAAATTAATGGCCGTCATTTTATGAACTAGGGGAGCATAAGATGGTGAGAGGGTAGTGCTGTGTTTTCAAATTATGACTGCAGAACACACGCACAAGTCAACTACAAGTGGTTAACTGCTGAGCCATCTTGACAGCTACAAAGAACTGATCACTAACATAATATCGATGCACCCAATATCAAAACGCAAAAATTTCAGAAATATATATTGTTACCAAAAATATTGCATTCCACATATATATTTGTTAGAAAATTGATTTTGACGTATGTCGAAAACACAAATATTGGAAACAAAAGTATTGTTATTAAATAAATAAATTATATTTAAAAAATATCATCTCATACAATATCGACTACAATAATACTGTCAAATTAATTACATTATCATTATAAACATAAAACACAACTTTTTACTTGAAACAAATAATTACAATAAACATTAAACACTATATACACATGTTCAAATAAAACAAATTATATTACATCACCAAAATAATTATAATTCATCCCAATAAAATGTATAAATAAATACAAAACAATGTAAGCAAAAAAAATATTTACATGAACTACAAACATTTGTACAACAGTCTAAATATTTAGAAACATTTAGATAGATAGATAGATAGATAGATAGATAGATAAAAAATTAAAACTAAAACTAAACTAACCAATAAAATCAAACTATAAACAAACTTAACCAGTAAACTCACACAAACAAATCAACAATATGAAAGGTAGACACGTTTTATCAACTAAATACTTCAAAAACAACAAAAGACTCAAAATGAGGAAACTGATGGATTCTCAGACCAGACCCTTAAAAAAAAAAGAAATGTATACATCTCAACAAATATCTTGCAAAGTAAGCATACTTGTTAATTACTTGAGATTAAAACTAAAATTGTAAAATAGCAAATAATAAAAAATCACTCTCCAACTTCTATCTCTTTACATGTACTTACTAAAAGAAAATAGTTTAAAAAGTTTTAACCTGCTGAAAAACAACACCGATCAGAATTCAGAAAAAAACAGAAAAATGTAAGTGTATATACATTATTATAAAATAGAAACTCAATACAAAATTGATTAGAATAAAAACTAATAACCTCATTCTCTACCAACAATTAACCATTTAAAATTAAACTGACACTCACTCTTTTTTCTTCCAATGGAAAAGAAAGCACCTGCTCCACATGACAACACCCCTAATGTAAAAGCTGCATAAAAATGTGAAACATAAATTACCTACTGGCGGTCGCCAGTAGGTAGTTATAGTTAGGACCCCTTTTCCATAGGAAAACCTCAACATTCTATTTTGAATAACTTTGGCGCCGGTCGACGAATCCTCGCGAATTTTTCAAAATAGGTGGGGCGCTACGCTCCGCTCCTACCTTGAAAGTCTCGGGGGGATTCGTCAAGCGGGGGCTGAGATAAAAGGGGGTCCCAAAACGCGTTTTTCCCATGCATTTTTCCATAGGACCTTTAGACACAGCTCCAGCCCGAACGGCTGAACAGAATTACTTGAAATTTGGCAGAGAGGTAGTCCTCAGGTCAAGGAAGTGCCTTTTGTAGGTTTGGTGTAAATCTGTTCAGTAGATTCTGAGTAAATAGAATTTAAATCAATATATATATCTGTGGCAGCTTACGGTGCGCTTACGGTGCGCTTACCGTACGCGCACGGCGGCGTACGCGTGCGCGATTCTGATTGGCTCTTAGATCTTAGTAAACATTCGGATCGGCCGAAACCAGGAAGCGACGTCCGCCATTTTGTCTCTCGCACTGAGAGATATTTCAAAATATGAAGCCCAAAAACATGAAAAGGGGCTGTTTTGACAACTCCCACCCACACAGCCATGTTCATGGAGTCCCCAAAGATCCCCCAAGTACAAAAACGGGATTTTTATTATTTCGATAATTTCGCAGATTACGCTTACCGTACGCGTACGTTAAAAAAAATGAAATAAAAAAAACACTATCCACACTCACCCCACCCCCTGTGCTTTTGGTGGCCGCAGGCCTCCAAATGTACAGGGCTTATTTAAGATGATAAAAAACTAAATATTTCCAACATTGAATTATAAATTAGAAATAAAAAAAACACTATCCACACTGACCCCACCCCCTGTGCTTTTGGTGGCCGAAGGCCACCAAATGTACAGGGCTTATTAAAGATGATAAAAACCGTGCACGGAACGAACTGCGTTAAGTGGGCGCGCACGCCTCGAATGGCGTAAAGTAACTTAGCATTTAAAAAAACGTACAAATTCACTGAAAAAACCATAGGTTTCACACACGTTATAGTTAGGAATTAGCATTTAAAAAACCTTGCAAATTCACTGAAAAAACCATAGGTTTCACACATGTTATAGTTAGCGGAAATTTTACTGATAAAAAACCAGTGAAATTGCCCCGTTATAGTTAGTGCTGGCAACTATAACTCACGCGACCGCAATCTTCTGCTGATGACATATGTGTCTTTATGAAAAAAAAATATTTGTAATATATGTATAGCTAAAAATGTATGGAAGAAGACATGGGCAAATAAGTGTCTAAATACAGTATTAGCATCAGCAGAGGATTGCGGTCGCGTGAGTTATAGTTGCCAGCACTAACTATAACGGGGCAATTTCACTGGTTTTTTATCAGTAAAATTTCCGCTAACTATAACATGTGTGAAACCTATGGTTTTTTCAGTGAATATAAGTATAAATAAGAAAAGTTGTTGTATAATTTTATAAGTAAATAACACATTTACAAACATTTTAACATTGTAATTATTTATACTAGTACACTACTTTAAGTTGGCAGGGTATGCCCAGACGTGGGTCCCTTGCTCACATTGCCACTGGATTCAAGATTGCCTGGCTGATGAGGGTTATGATCTCAAAACCGGTCCCAGAATGCTTGTTTCCGGTCCAGGGAAGACATGGCTTGGCAGTTCGGGCTGGACTGTTCCCATGAGGCACAGGGTCAGACAGATTTGCATATGGCCATGTCTGAACTGGGGTGGTGGAGGGAGCTAAAGAATGATGATGGATTAAACCCAGATCAGTTGACGGGAGGGTGAGTGTTTGATTTGCTCAAACGCTCCGTCCATCATCCCCTTTGGTATCGCTTTGTTCGCCCTAAGTTGGCAGGGTATGCCCAGACGTGGGTACCTTGCTCACTTTGCCACTGGTTTCAAGATAGCCTGGCTGATGAGGGTTATGGACCCGAAACCGGTCCCAGGATGCTTGTTTCCGGTCCAGGGACGACATGGCTTGGCAGTTCGGGCTGGACTGTTCCCATGAGGCACAGGGTCAGACTGATTTGCATATGGCCATGTCTGAACTGGGGTGGTGGAGTGAGCTAAAGAATGATGATGGATTAAACCCAGATCAGTTGACTGGGGGTGAGTGTTTGATTTGCTCAAACGCTCTGTCCATCATCCCCTTTGATATCGCTTAGTACACTACTTTCAGACACAATGACAGAAAGAACAAGATACATAACATCCCAGAAAGGAAATCAATTACTTTGGGCCTTATTACGACTTTGGCTGTCTTGGGACCACGTCACTTTGGCATCAGAGTCACCCCCCACCAACTAGATGGTCTGACAGCGAATATTTTTGTTGGCGGTCCCATCAACTAAAGACCGCTACCCTCGACAGGAACTTTCCTCCCGACTCAAAGGCGGTCAGAGGCAACAGCAGCTTATGGAGTGAGTCCAGCCCCTGTTACCGCCATCAAGATTACGATGTGCCTGACCGCCAAGCCGATTGTGGCAGGAAGACCTCCACACTCGACCTGGCGGAAAGCAAGATTTGAGAAAAAATTTACCTTGTCTCCTGTTTCCACTCCTCTTTCCGTCACAGAGTCCCTCGTACAGGTCCCCCCTTTGGTGCAGACACTTGTCCACGAGGAAAATCCACACCATCGTCGCCAGAATCACAGGTAAATTCCGTGCCCATTTGTCCAATGTCACAATGGCTGTGGACCTGTGCTGTAGGAGGAGGCTAGTTTTCCAGACTTGTAATACATATGTGTGTATTTACAGACTTGTTTAGTGAAAATACACACATATGTATTTGCATTGTGGCAAAAAACCTAGCATGAAGGTCCCCCTCCATCAAAAGACCGCCGCCACAAGACAGCCAGTAACATCTTAATACGGGGTTGGGAGACCAAGGCTCAGCGGTCTACTTGTGACCACCACAGCAGCAGTCCAGCAGTAAGACCGCCAAAGTCGTAATCAGGCCCTAAGTGACATGGGCTTCACTTACAAGCAAAAAAGTACATTGAAGAAAAATGTGAATTGGAAATGTACCAAATATTATTCTAATGCATGCCATGGGAGGGTCACTGCAAAAGTTGATGTTGTAATTAATTTAAGGGAACACAACCATGCCAGAAACGAGACAGAAATAGAAGTAAGGTCGGTATCACAGGATAAAAGACAGGCAAGCACTAGCTCCTAGGAACCCACAACCAAAATCATAAAATGTATACTCATTAAAGTCCCTGAACACATTGCAGGTCAACTACCAGCAATATCCACTTTAAAATGTTTAATTACACAAATGAAAAAAGACACCAGTGATATTTCTCCTGCTGCTACAAGATACCAAGATATAGGAATGCCTAAACATTTTAAAATTACACATAATGAGGAACTCTTCCTGTTACATGACAGCTAAAGAATGGTAGGCAAATCCTAATATTTTCTACAGCAGATAACTTACTAAAACAAAGTCATGATCAAACCTGGATGATGGAAGAGACCTTCAAAATGTGTCCCAAACCATTCACTCAGATACACACAAAATATAGTGAATACAAAATTGAAAATATCCCTTTTATATAGGCATTACTACCAAGAAAACAAAGTAGCAGTTACTATGAACTCATTAAACCACAATTAACTATATTAAAAATAAAATAAATAACTACTAACCACAAAATATTATCATTGACTTTTAACAAGTCAGGATTCAAACCATTATAAAAAATTACCTCTACCCACAACCGTATTAGTGCTGTTACTACCATTTCAATCAAAGCATATGGAGACACCTCCAACAATCTGCACTAAGGGCCCGATTACAACTTTGGCATACAAAGAGACACCCAACAGGTCCCCTGGCTGATTCCCAACATGGGGGTGAGTGTGGGGGGGTACATGATGCGGATCCCAAAAGTACACAGTCGTGCGTGCACTGTGTGGCATGCATGACATGGTGTAAGCCACCCCGTGCTCGGATGACCTGAAGGTACAGTCATGGCAGCGGTATGCATTTAAGGCTCTCCTATGGGGCCAAACATTCCCCGCTGTGACACTGCCAGCAGGTGGGAGACCGCAAGCTTGTCTGTCTTCCTGGGACTGCCACATTGGCAGTCCGACGGGAAGACAGACAAACTGCTAATCGGGCTCTAAGTGTAGAATACTCTACAAACAGTCAATTTGCCTTTGAAACAAAAATTATTTTAGCGCAAGCCTATGTCCCTGTCACTGAGGTAGCTAACCATTACAATTTACTAATAGGAAGCCCTTTCTACCAACAAAATGAATAAAAATAAAGCCCTCTAATGAATTATTTTGGAGATACTTGGGCCAGTAGACTATGTCGCTCTGGACACAGATGCCAACCCAAATCCAAATACCATGGTAGAATGTCAATGACAGCACCTAGGTACAGGAAGTCAAAAAGCTGCGAATGGAGCAAACGGAAACCTAAATTGCCCTTAATCTAGCAAACAAACCACACTAATGTAAGACATGCTACAATTTAAAGTCAAACTCTTCATAACAACAAAGGAGTAGATTACTTAGCAATTATAGCCAAAAGTATATTATAAATCAAATACTAACCTATAAAACTCAAAAAAAGATAGCATAGTCTTAAACAGCATGACAAATAATTTTTATATAAATAATACACTTATTTTAGAACATTAGTAAAAACATTCAATAAAACTCCAATCTTAAATAAGACAGATATAATAAAATAATATATACATTATTTGTTAAAAATCTAAACCTCACCAAAGAAAAAGCTCAAAGAACA
Source organism: Triturus cristatus (assembly GCF_964204655.1). Taxonomy (NCBI): domain Eukaryota; kingdom Metazoa; phylum Chordata; class Amphibia; order Caudata; family Salamandridae; genus Triturus; species Triturus cristatus. Next base: position 259,591,009 of record NC_140586.1, read on the forward strand.
AACTCGATCCATTGAGTAAAATAATTTATAAAACATAAAATACACATTTCCAAAAAACAATCACATAACAGTTACACAAAGAAAGAAAGATTACATTTCCCACCCAAAACAAATACATTTAATTTAATTTACTGTTTTTCGCTGATCCAAGAAAAATGAGAAAAATATTTTCTTTAAAAAAAAAATACACTACACATAATCATCATAAAGCAAGAAACATAACATGATACAAAATATCGATGCATTGCAAAAACAGTGTACGAAAACCCAAACCTACACATTAGTGAAAAACACTACACTTAATGCAAATAAATGCACAAAAAAACCCACAAACAACACTCCAATCTATATCAATTTGGGAAAGCTGTTGGACAAGAGAGGGGTGACATTTACTAAGTTCATTCCAATCTACACCAATTTGAAGAAGGTGTTGTACAATAAAGGGGTGGCATTTACTATTCCCACTCCAGCCTATACCAATTTAGTGAAGGTGTTAAACACTAAAGGGGTGACATTTATATTCCCACTCCAATCTAAACCAATTTGGAGAAGGTGTTAGTCACTAAAAGGGCGACAATTACTATTTCCACTACAATCTGGACAATAAGGGGCTTATTACGATGTCTGTCGGAGTTGCCTCTGACAGACACCGTGTTGGTCTCGGTTCCAACCACCTGATTACACTGCAACCGAAAACTGCTCGGTCGGATACTCACATTTCTCTATGGGTGCATGTGTTACGGCCACAAACCGGCTGTAATACAGGCTCCCATATAGGAAGGAGGTGTGTGTAAAACCCTGCATCCTGTGGCAGGCACCCCATGGTGCCTGCCACAAAGTGCATGGATTAACAGGGGGGCACCCTAGGTCAACAAACATAGGCCGCGGAGGCAAGGGGGCCACTCCAGGGGGCCCCAAAGTTACTTTCCGACAGGCTTTCTATATCGGAAAGATGGTGCGAAAAGGCTGTGGGAAACCGACATTGTAATCCCGACGGCAAAAATGCCGTCCATAGGGGATTACGGCGCAGTTCCGACTGACCGGAAGACTCCGAGACCCGGTCGGAACCGTGTCAGAAAGACCGGCCGGTTCACACTCCTACTGCCGCCATCGTAATTCAGCGGTCGGACCGCAAACCGACCATGTCAGTCTGAAAACCTCCACCCGCAGTCGGAAAGCTTCTGACTAGTGGTCGGAGGCTTTCCGAACTACATCATAATCGACCCCTAAAGTTTTTGTATACACACTCAATGCTCCATACTCACTCATAATTTCTGATCTACATAATAGAATACAAATCAATAACCCAAAACAGTTAGGGGCTTATTCTGACAGTTAGGGGCCCACCGACATCTACATGAGCAGTCCGACCCGGAGGCATTGGGCGGGGGGACTGACCGCTGCTTTTCCGACGGGCTCAAGGAGCCCGTCGGTGCAGCGGATGGACAGTAATCCCTACAATAGGGGCGGTGTCTGCTCAGGTACCATCGTAGGGATCACAATACCCATTTCCCTCCGCCTTTTCATCTCTGTCCAACTGTCCTGAAATAGCAGACGGAAAGAGAGTTTTGGGGCCACTAGCATGGCCCCCGTCTCCCTGGGCCTCCGCTATGGGACATGGGGGGCACATGAGGTGTCCGCCACACATCCATGCACAGTGTGCCAGGCACCACGTGGTGCCTTGCACAAGGGGCATGGGTGTGTAAAATATGCCTTTTTCAATTGTAGCATGTGTTGCAGCCCTTTTTCAGGCCGTGGCACAAGCTGCAATTGGAAAAGGCATATTTCCAACCGCCGTGCTGGCAGCCGCATTGGAATACCAGGAGTGGAAACCCCATCAACTAGTTGGGCGGTTTCACTTCCACTACGGTGTTGGTTGGACGCTTGTCCGATCGACATCGGAATGCACCCCAAAATGTTTATGATTAAAGATTAGCATATAAAAAAATATGTTATCACTATTCATATTTATTACATTTGTATTAATATTTACTAATATTCATATGCTTTGAAACATTAAAAAAAATCATACTCCAAAAATGAAAATCATAGAAAAATAAAAAATATGTAGTACTAATTTTCAAATTAACTATTTAAAACTGTACATTAGAATTAATACATTTTAGAAAATATATTCCAAAACGTATTCCCATAATAAACATATTCAAAATTGTATTATTAAAATGTTGTTTAATAATTTCTTACAAATAAAACTACTACTTATAAATATAGAGCAAAGTATACATTTATACATCATAATTAATACATATTTATTCTATTTTCCAAATTAGTTTGATATTTCAAAACATTTCAATATAAATAAAAAAGCAAACATTCAATAAATGTCCAACAATGTATTTACAATGACATTATAATTTTCAATATTTAAAAAATATCCTTAAAATATTTTACATTTTGAAGAAAAAGAATTAAAAAATATTAAGGTGTCGATTCCGATCCGGTAAAACCCGGGTACGAACCGTCGGACGGAGCGTTTTCTCCGTCCGACTCGTACCCGGGAAAACCACCTTACAAACACGCAAGTACGATTAGTACAGAAACACCATTTCCGTACGAATCGTAAAAACACCGACCGGCTAAAATATACCCACAATTCCGATCCGGGACACCGCGTACGTGACATTCGCACGGAGTCAGGCAGCGTTTTACGGACCAGCAAGTACGATTCGTACCCACAGCACTTCGCACGGCAATATTTTTACGGGACCCAAAAAGTGCCGGAAAAGCTAAGTACGCCACGATGCACGGCGAAAAGGGGGCCCGGTACGCACCGTACCCCCAGCCCCACCCCATGTCCGCACCGTACCCCAGCAACCCCCCCATGTCCGCACCGTACCCCCACCCCCGTATGTACGGTGCGTACCCCCACCCCCTGTATGTACGGTGCATACCCCCATATGTACGGTGCGTACCCCCACCCCTGTATGTATGGTGCATACCCCCATATGTATGGTGCGTACCCCCACCCCCCGTATGTACGGTGCGTACCCCCACCCCCCGTATGTACGGTGTGTACCCCCGTATGTATGGGGCGTACTCCCCGTATGTACGGTGCGTACCCCCACCCCCCATATGTACGGTGCGTACCCCCACCCCTCATATGTACGGGGCGTACCGCCAGCGCTACGCGCTGGGGGTATGCACCGTACATACGGGGGGTGGGGGTACGCACCGTCCATACGGGGGGTACGCACCATACATACAGGGGGTGGGGGTATGCACCATACATACAGGGGTACGCACCATACATACAGGGGGTGGGGGTACGCACCGTACATACGGGGGTGGGGGTACGGTGCGGACATGGGGGGGCTGGGGGTACGGTGCGGATGTACGCGGGAGGGGTGGGAGGCTGGGGGGGCCATACGACTCGTACCCCTTGCCCAGGTGTGCCCGGGGTAGGGGTGGTACACAGTTCGCTCCATACGGGACGTTTTACATGCGGTTGTATATTCGGACGGAGCGTATTACATGCGTTTGCATATTCGGACGGACGGTACGGATCGTACTTGTGCGCTCGGACTTCAGTTTTACGAATCGTACGTAAAACTGTCCGGGGACGTGTCGTAGACTTTTCCTGATGTCATTCATATGTATTTTCCACGTACGAATCGTACTTGCCCGTTTGTACGGGACTTGTACGATTCGTACATAAAAAAATACAGATCCGATTTGTACGGGAATTTTTTTTACCGGATCGGAATCGGCACCTAAATGTACAATTTTTATAATAGTAAATTTAGACATTTTTTACATTTCTAAATTTAATTTTGATATATTTAAAATTTTAGCAAATATTCTATAATTTAATTTTTTTAAAATATTTACAATACAATATTTTGAATTTAAAATATTTTATATATACTTCCAAAATAATTATAAACTACTATATATAGAAAATGTATTAATGTAATAAACTAAATGGATACAATTTAAGTATTAATTTGCATACTATTAAAATAATTCACATTAAAGTTAAATTAAAATATTAACTTTTCAGAAATTTCCCCACCCTTATACCATAAAATCCCAACATCTCACTCCCGAAAAAAATTATATATTCATTATTTTTACACATTAAGAAAACTAAAAATACAAATTTCAAAAATGTCATAATAAATAAACTATCTTACTAAACACACTAATAAAAATATAAAAAAATATCAAATCAAACACATTACAATAAAACACATACAAAATAACACTTACAAACAATATTACATACAGGGATATTTTCTAAATCCATATTTTATCAATGATATTAAAAACAACACTTAAAACTCTATTCTTTCTTTCGATATTCCTGTCGACAATATTTTCGACATCCGGATATTCTTGACACAATATTTTTGTATCATACATTTTTTTATTGGATATTTTGTCCTAATACCACAAAGAGCGGTACACTGGTCGTCAAGACTGTTCGCAATTTGTGATCAGTATGGGATTTTGCAAACCGATTTAGGTACTAATCGGTCGGTTAGTAAAATTCAGAATCGAGATAGGTCACAATCCAACCTACCTCATTAATATTCATGAGCTAGGTTGCAAATTAAGACTCATTCTGATGAACGACAATCAATAAGCTAGTGGCCTGCAGGGCTCAGCAGGCCACAATATCTATGAATGAGAATATATATATATATATATATATATATATTCACTGAAAAAACCATAGGTTTCACACATGTTATAGTTAGCTGGACATTTCACTCATAAAAAACCAATGAAATTCCCCCGTTATAGTTAGTGCAGGCAACTATAACTCACGCGACCGCAATCCTCTGCTGATGACGTCAGATATTACATCACTGTATTTAGACACTTAATTACCCATGTCTTCTTCCATTAATCTTTAGCTATACATATATTACAAATATTTATTTTTCATAAAGACACATATGTCATCAGTGATGTAATATCTGACATCATCAGCAGATGATTGCGGTCGCGTGAGTTATAGTTGCCTGCACTAACTATAACGGGGGAATTTCATTGGTTTTTTATGAGTGAAATGTCCAGCTAACTATAACATGTGTGAAACCTATGGTTTTTTCAGTGAATTTGCAAGGTTTTTTAAATGCTAATTCCTAACTATAACGTGTGTGAAACCTATGGTTGTTTCAGTGAATTTGTACGGTTTTTTAAATGCAAATTTTTTTTTGAGATTTTTGGTAAACCTATGTATAAAATAATATATGTACTATATCCTGCATTATGGAATGGTTAATTTTTTTTTTTATGCATTTTTTTCCGTGCGCGTACGGTAAGCTGACGCTACGCGCTCTGTACGTCATAAGTACGGTGCGCTTACGTGATACGATGCGCGTACGGTAAGCTGACGCTACGCGCTCCGCACGTCATAAGTACAGCGCGCTTACGTGATACGTACGTGACGTATGCGTACACGCGGAAGCAACGTCGCGGTTACGCAGGGGCGTGTAATGCACATGCGCGAGTGCGTCTTACGTACGCGCTCCGTAAGCGCTCCGTAAGCGTCACGTTCGCGCATGCATACTTTTTTCCGAGCGCGTACCGTAAGCTTACGGAGCGCGCACGGTAGGTCATGTGATCCACAAAGAACACTTTTCATTGGTTGAAACTACTTTCAGTTCCAGAAACTTCCCACACCACACCCATTCCCCTCATTACTGCTTGAGATCCCCTAGGAGAAGGAGCTGAATTGACATTGAGATACAATGGCAGAACAGCAGACCTCTTCTGAGAGTGAGGCTAGCAGCACCACCATCATCCAGAGAAGGAGGAAACAGAAGAATTCTTTTGTATGGGAGTATTTTACTTTTCCAGAGGGGGAGAAAAAGGTCAATGCTCCATTGGTCACTTGCACACTTTGTGACCGTGTTTTATCTAGAGGAAATCCAAGGAAGAAGTATTCCTTTGGAAATCACTCTATGATGAGACACCTTAGGGATAGACATCCCAGGACCTTTGCTCGACATACTGGAGAAAACTCTTCAGTAAGTCACCAGAGCCCAACCTCAGAAGCTCAGCCGAGTACATCATCGGCAGCTCAGCTGAGCCCTTCCTCTGAGGTGGGAGCATCACCTTCTTCTGCTCCTCTGGACGTTAACCCTCGATTTGGGAGGGTTGCAATGAGGTGTACAAGGTGTTGTGGTCTTATTGTTTTTGGGGCGATCAGTGTTTCCCTTATTAACAATAAGATAGACCAGCACGTTTGTAGACGCTCATAATATTCCCATTCTTTCTTTCCTCCATCCCTGTATTAACCCAACGGCTCTTTTAAGAGCCAACCTTACCTCACAATTTTTTTTATTTTTTTTTAAGCTTTCCTTTTTGAAAATTTTTTTTTGCCGTGCGCGCACGGTACGTGTAATTACGTGAAGTTCGCGGAATTCTTCCTTGCGGAATTTCTCCGTTTACGCCGTGAGCGTACGCTGCGCGCATTCGGCGATTTTTTGAAAAAAAAATTTAAATTTATTTTTTGCCCTTGGGGGTCCTTCTGGGACCCCCTGACAAAGGCTAGGGCAGAGGTCTTCAAACCGTGGGGCGCGACCCCCAGGGGGGCCGTGGCGTCATGGGAAGGGGGGCGCGCATTCCCCAGCCTTATTGTCGGCACACAAAGATTGCTGAATGGCATCAGCTCCCAGCGGTTGTCCCAGACAAAGCCTCGCACTGGGAGCTGCTCTTAGAAGCAAACATACTGTGCACACTCCTCACCAGTTGATGAAGGAGGATGGGTCTTGGCGACCACGACCAATAGGAGGCAGCAGGCTCTGCGGGAGGCAAGTGCCAGCTTAATTGAGCCCAGCAGGCCTGTTTAATGCACTGCGTCCACAAGGGAAGGTGCGAGCTGGGCTGGTGGGGGGCCGTTCTCACCGAGGGGAAAATGGGATGGAAGTCAGACGCCAGAACCACCCAAGTACAAACTTTCCTTACGTTCTGCTATCGAAAAATGTGTCATTTCTCCTGTTCATATTTCACTAATACTTAATCTCGCCTTCTCTAAAAGTGTTTGCAGGCCACAACTGTGAGCCCTGGAGTTCAGTGTTCAAAGCAGTGCGAGTTTCTCACAGTGGCCGTTAGTGGGGTCATGAAGGTGTTCAGAATACATTACCATCCAGTCCTTGGCCTCTCTGAAGAATAAAAGTTATAGTATTCCAGTTGCAATTGTAATTCTGTTCAAATGAGCATGTGAAGGAGGTAAACAGTTGCCAAAATATTGACACAGGGTAGTCAAAGAAAATGCAGTGCTTACAGGCTAGTGAGTTCGAAGTGTTTTTGTGATGGGTTACAAGGAGATATGAAAACATGCATTCCAGAGTGACTGAAAAGACAGTGCTGAAGAAGAAAGAGAATAGGTGTCAGATATTCAGATGAAAGATGTAGTGAGAAAGAGCGTAGGTGTCTATTATAGAGTGAAAATTACAGGCGTGATTGAGACACTGAACTCCACTACCCCTTCCTCAGGTTTCAGTAATGTTTTTTTACAGTCTCATATGTTCAGTCTGTAAACATATTCAATATTATTTATAAAATCATTGTTGGTATACATTTATCTTAAATTGATAACCATCACTGACAAAGCCAATAGTCCTGGCTGGTTTCAGGCATGTCTAATGTTGTGTCAATGATGGAAATAAATGAAATTTAGTTTGGGCATTTAATCCCTTGATTACAAAGTCCATGACCCCCTCTTACAGTCTCCCCGGGCGGCAGGGGATGGGTGGTAGGGGGCCGTTCTCACCGAGGGGAACATGGGATGGAAGTCAGAGGCCAGAACCTCCCAACAACAAACTTTCCATACCTTCTGCTATCTTGAAATTTGTCATGTTTCCTGTTTTTTCCACATAGTCTTCACAAATACTTTTAAAGGGCTCTTGTATTTGGAAGTGATTTAACATTTTCGTTTTTTTATTGTGGTGCATAAAACACCTTTGTACTGGAAAGGCTTATTGACATCTGGTGCTAATATTTATATTTCCTTTTAAATACATGTTTGCAGATTATTTTTAAGATTTATTTCTATTCCTTGCTCTCATTGAGGCATAATTCTGCCAAATATTATATTTATAATTTGCAATCGCACAACGCTTTGTGTGATGAAGATGGTTTCCGCAGAGAAAGCACTCGCAAACATATTTAAATAGCCATTCCCCTACTTTCTGGAAAAAGATAACCCTCCTGGGACAGTTAATTCTGATCATTTAAGCTACCCGTTATTATATATGTAGCTACCTGGCGGTGAAAGCCCAAAACATTTACAGAATACACTGTTTAATATTATTTCCCCACCGTGAAAATGATTAGCCAGGGGAATTGAGGGTGTTTATGGTTATTGATGATGAGTAACAGGTTCTAGAATTTTTTTGTCAGGAGGGGGTTCTTACACCTAAAAACTTTTGAGAAGGGGGTCTCGACATTAAAAAGTTTGAGGACCTCTGGGCTAGGGGGTCAGGAACTGTCCAGCCTGCCCCCTTTTCACGTTATCCACCTTTGTTTTTCACCCCCTCAGACTGCGAGAGACAAAATGGCGGCCGACACTTCCTGGTTTCGACCGATTCGAATGTTTACTGAGATCTAACAACCAATCAGAATCGCGCTCGCGCACGGCAGCGTGCGCGTACGGTAAGCTTACGGTCGCCAGTAGATAGTTATAGTTAGGGCCGTGTTTCCATAGGAAATCCGCAACATTCTATTTGGAATAACTTTGGCGCCGATTGACGAATCCTCGCAAAATTCTCAAAATAGGTGGGGTGCTCCGCTCCGCTCCTACCCTGAAAGTCTCGGGGGGATTCGTCAAGCGGGGGCTGAGAAAAAGGGGGGGTCCCAAAACGCGTTTTCCCCATGCATTTTTCCATAGGACCTTTAGTCCGAGCTACAGCCCGAACGGCTGAACAGAATTACTTGAAATTTGGCAGAGAGGTAGCCCTCAGGTCAGGGATGTGCCTTTTGAAGGTCTCGTGTAAATCTGTTCAGTATTTCCTGAGAAAATAGCATTTAAATCAATATATATATCTATGGGCGCGCTCCGAGCGCGTACCGTAAGCTTACCGTACGCGCACGCGGCCGTGCGCGAGCGCGATTCCGATTGGTTGTTAGATCTCAGTAAACATTCGAATCGGTCGAAACCAGGAAGTGTCGGCCGCCATTTTGTCTCTCGCAGTCTGAGGGGGTGAAAAACAAAGGTGGATAACGTGAAAAGGGGACAGGCTGGACAGTTCCTGACCCCCTAGCCTTTGTCAGGGGGTCCCAGAAGGACCCCCAAGGGCAAAAATTAATTAAATTTTTTTTTCAAAAAATCGCCGAATGCGCGTAGCGTACGCGCACGGCGTAAACGGAGAAATTCCGCTAGGAGAAATTCCGCGAACTTCGCGTAACTATTACACGTACAGTGCGCGCACGGCCAAAAAAAAATTTCAAAAAGGAAAGCTTAAAAAAAAATAAAAAAAATTGTGAGGTAAGGTTGGCTCTTAAAAGAGCTGTTGGGTTAATACAGGGATGGAGGAAAGAAAGAATGGGAATATTATGAGCGTCTACAAACGTGCTGGTCTATTTTATTGTTAATAAGGGAAACACTGGTCTCCCCAAAAACAATAAGACCACAACACGTTGTACACCTCATTGCAACCCTCCCAAATCGAGGGTTAATGTCCAGAGGAGCAGAAGAAGGTGATGCTCCCACCTCAGAGGAAGGGCTCAGCTGAGCTGCCGAGGATGTACTCGGCTGAGCTTCTGAGGTTGGGCTCAGGTGACTTACTGAAGAGTTTTCTCCAGTATGTCGAGCAAAGGTCCTGGGATGTCTATCCCTAAGGTGTCTCTTCATAGAGTGATTTCCAAAGGAATACTTCTTCCTTGGATCTCCTCTAGATAAAACACGGTCACAAAGTGTGCAAGTGACCAATGGAGCATTGACCTTTTTCTGCCCCTCTGGAAAAGTAAAATACTCCCACACAAAAGAATCCTTTTGTTTCCTCCTTCTCTGTCTGATGATGGTGCTGCTAGGCTCACTCTCAGAAGAGGTCTGCTGCTCTGCCATTGTATCTCAATGTCAATTCAGCTCCTTCTCCTAGGGGATCTCAAGCAGTAATGAGGGGAATGGGTGTGGTGTGGGAAGTTTCTGGAACTGAAAGTAGTTTCAACCAATGAAAAGTGTTCTTTGTGGATCACATGACCTACCGTGCGTGCTCCGTAAGCTTACGGTACGCGCTCGTAAACAAGTACGCATGCGCAAACGTGACGCTTATGGAGCGCTTACGGAGTGCGTACGTAAGACGCACTCGCGCATGCGCATTACACGCCCCTGCGTAACCGCGACGTTGCTTCCGCGCAACGCGCATGCGTGTACGCGTACGTCACGTACGTATCACGTAAGCGCACTGTACTTATGACGTACGGAGCGCGTAGTGTCAGCTTACCGTACGCGCATCGTATCACGTAAGCGCACCATACTTATGACGTACGGAGCGCGTAGCGTCAGCTTACCGTACGCGCACGGAAAAAAATGCATTTAAAAAACCGTATAAATTCACTGAAAAAACCATAGGTTTCACACACGTTATAGTTAGGAATTAGCATTTAAAAAACCTTGCAAATTCACTGAAAAAACCATAGGTTTCACACATGTTATAGTTAGCTGGACATTTCACTCGTAAAAAACCAATGAAATTCCCCCGTTATAGTTACTGCAGGCAACTATAACTCACGCGACCGCAATCCTCTGTTGATGCTAATACTGTATCTTTAGCTATACATATATTACAAATATTTATTTTTCATAAAGACACATATGTCATCAGTGATGTGATATCTGACATCATCAGCAGAGGATTGCGGTCGAGTGAGTTATAGTTGCCTGCAGTAACTATAACGGGGGAATTTCGTTGGTTTTTTACAAGTGAAATGTCCAGCTAACTATAACATGTGTGAAACCTATGGTTTTTTCAGTGAATATATATATATATATATATATATATATATATATATATATATATATATATATATATATATATATATATATATTTTTTTTTTTTTTAATGTGGCTTGTTTTCCTAAGGGAAAGATTCACTGAAAGTAGGAAGTGGTCCCCCTGGACCACTCCCTACTTCCCATACTTATTTTTAAGTCATAAAGGAAAAGGTGACTAAAAGGCACCTCTTCCTCTTTGTACTGGATTATGACTCGAACTTGGGGGTCGGTAACTTTTCAATGGTTTGCGACCTAATTTGAGATCATACTCTCGATGATACATTGAATACCAAGTTGGTATTTGCAAACGAAGCCCATAAGTCACCCCTTACAAATGTCAGTATCCATTTGGAGTCCTGTATTAGGAGCCAGTAAAACGGTACTGACTCCTAAAATAGCATTCATTCATAGGAAATACCTATTTTATGGTCACAAACATTGCTATTTTGGGTTTTGGAGTCTTTGTGACACAAAAAAGTTAGTATATCTGGCCCTTAACTACTCAATGAGTATCTTCTCTTAAGCAAATGCATAGCTCACTACTGTTTTCAAGCATATTCCCTACTGACACATGCTGAAAAATAAAATGTCACAAAGTATTTGAGTGTTTATGTGTATTAATAAACATTGGTGAGTTTCTGTTATCATAACTTGGTGCGTGTGTGTGCTCTGTGCACAATACGTAGTCTACGCAAGCATAGAGTCAGAGGAAATCATGCACATCCTACACACACTTGTTTTGACAAATGGAAGGCTAGGTACCATTTACAATGCTTTCTTCACAACCTGCAAGAGATCCCTGGACTTTAAACCTAATGCACAGACAAGTGCAGTAAGCACATGACTAAAAAAATGTATTGCCCAAAATCGTCACTATTATCTGACTGGTAACTTGTCAGAATATTTTTTCTGTGACCACTTCTCTGATATTCGCCTTGATCCTGACATTTTTCTAACATAACTGATAATTAGTCTATGCCTAGTCTGTGCACATGATGCCTACATTATGCACAAAAAACAACACTCTTATGAGAGTCTATAAAAAATCTTTTTTTTTTTCAGTATCACACATAAAATATGTATGCCTACATTGCATGTTTTTATAGATTTAAGTCTGAATTATGTTTATTGGGCCCATTTAATGGGAGAAATGAAACGTTTTCATTGTGAAGTGAGGAGCTGTGTACATTAGACCGCATCAAAATATGAATTTAAGCTGCGGAACGTATGGTTCTGGTGTAGAACAACTAATCATTCAGTTCCCTTCACAGCACATTTTTAGTAGGTGTATGCCAAACCAATATTATGATGATGGAATTTGATAAAATTAATCATTTCAGACTTATGAAATTGTGCATTTTGTCCTGTTATGCGTCTGGTAAAATATTTCTGTGTTTGAGGGACTATTCTGACACAAAAGTCAATTTTCAAGTTTTTGTCAATAAAATATGTGAAAAATCCTTAATATACATTGCTACAACTCAGCCCAAAAGTCAATTCACATTTTTACTGGGGCAAATTGTATTCACGCCATCTGTATATTATAATCAATTGTTTTTCTTTAAAACTATGCAAATTTTGAGAAATTTCGGGGAATTTGCCATGTTGTTCCACAAATGTGATTATTATTATCAAGCTTTTTCATAAACATGTGAAATTGTAGTGATCACCTTTAGTATGGAAGCTGAAACTGCATGTAGTTTCTACCGATCAGGATTCTGAGTAGTGGTACTGCAACAGAAAGTTTGGCCCTTGACTCTCCAGGATAGCTTGGTTGAACAGTGAAAGCCAACCTCATGGGAAGTGGTGTGAAGGTTCAGATTAGTTACAGGTCATCTCTGTAAATCTGGAAACTGCAGACAGAATTGTTGCTTAGTAAAATATTGTTATAACCCTTAAGGTTTACCATTTGTAACACAAACTAAAATAAATGAAGAGAAACTGCATATTATCAACATAAAAAACTGGTAACTTTTATTCCACAATTTTAATGTTCGCGATTCCTATGCAGTTATTCTATATTAAGGTGCCGATTCCGATCGGGTAAAATTATTTCCCGTACGACTCGTATCCGCATTTTTTTACGTACGAGTCGTACAAGTCCCGTACAAACGGCGAAGTACGATTCGTACCGTAAAAATACATTTGAATTGCTTCGGGAAAAGGCTATGAGACGTCCCCGGACAGATTTACGTACGAGTCGTAAAACTGAAGTCCGAGTGCACAAGTTCAATCAATACCGGCGTCCCGAATACACAAGCGTATGGAAAACGTCCCGTACGGAGCAAACTTTGTACGACCCCTACCCCGGGTACACATGGGCCCGGGGTACGGCCCCCCCACACCACCCGCGCATGTACGCGCCGTACCCCAGCACCCGCCTATGTACGTGCCGTACCCCCCCACCCAAGCACCCGCGCCTGTGCACGCCGTACCCCAGCACCCGCATATGTATGCGTCGTACCCCCCACCCCAGCACCCGCGCATGTACGCGCCGTACCCCAGCACCTGCGTATGTACGCGCCGTACCCCTTACCCCAGCACCTGAGCCTGTACGCGCCGTAGACCAGTACCCACGTATGTACGCGTTGTACCCCACCACCCCCCACGCATGTACGCGCCGTACCCCAGCACCCGAGTATTTACGCGCCGTACCCCCCACCCCAGCACCTGTGCATGTAGGCGCCGTACCCCAGCACCCGCGTATGTACACCCTGTACCCCCACCCCAGCACCCGCGTATGTACGCGCCGTACCCCAGCACCCGCGTATGTACGCGCCATACCCCCCACCCCAGCACCCGCGTATGTACGCGCCGTACCCCAGCACATGCGTATGTACGCGCCGTACCCCCCACCCCAGCACCCACGCATGTACGCGCCATACCCCTGCACACGCGTATGTAAGCGCCGTACCCCCCACCCCAGCACCCGCGTATGTACGCCCCGTACCCCCCACCCAAGCCCCGTACTTGGACGCACCGTACCCCAACACCGTACCCCAGCATCGCATATGTACGAATCGTACAACACCATTGCATATGTGAACACCGTACAACAACATAGCTATGGACGCACCTTACATATGCGAAAACGACTCGTACTGAACCAGGACACTGTAAAAGAGCACAAGGAGGGTCAATTCGACTCGCACAACACCACAAAACACGTCTACAGGACAAAAAACAACTAAAACAGAGGCCCAGAATCACAACCACCTCTTATAACACACCCACCAAAAGTTCAAACCCAGCCACACCCACAAATGGACTAATAAAAAGGGCCCACAATCACAAACCATGAGCCTTTGCAACAGACCCACTGCTGACAGACATCACACACAAACAACTGCACCCATACACCTTAACTTACACACCTTCACACAACCTCCTTCACACAGACCCCCTCTACACATACACACACCTACACATTCACACCCACACACCCACAACCATCCACACCCACACCCCACACCATGCCCACAGACAAGAATCCAAAGTTCACAAGGGAGGAGCTGGACATCCTTGTTAACGAAATCATCAGAGTCGAGCCAGAGCTCTTTGGAACATTGGTCAGACAGACCAGCATATCCCAAAAAACTAGCCTGTGGCAGAGGATTGTCGATCGGGTGAATGCTGTTGCGCCCATCAGAAGGACCAGGAATGAATGTCAAGCCAGGTGGTACGATCTGCGCAGGGCAGTCAAGCACAAAATGAACGAGGAATACGCCCAGAGTAACATCACAGGAGGTGGGCTGCCCCGCAGACCGGTACATTACCATCCCTGGGAGGAGAAGGTGATGGCCCTGCTTCCGCCGGTGGGAGTACACGGAGTCGAAGGAGTTTGAGAGCCTGGTGAGTACACAAACAACTCACGTAACATGGGGGGAATGGCATCCACACCCCAACTACAACAAATGCACTCACCTACCCCCAAGCCCTCACCTGACACAACCACACTCTAAACAACACTCATGCCACTAACATGAGTATGCCCCATTCACAAAGCAAGGCCATGCCATGTCCCAGCCTACACAAACCACAAACCCAAGACAGGATGTCTGGGATGCTGGGAGGGTGGGGATCACTAAACATAGTGTACAACTCAGAAGCAGACACCATTGCCCTCAGCCCATATGGCCCAGGTACATACCCATGCACCATGCGCAATGCACAGGGACTGGCAAAGTACTGACAAGGTAGCTGAGACTTGGCCCTGCTGTAGGCAGCACAAGGCCCTCCTGTGACAACTGCAAACTCGAACACAAACACAACAAGCTCAGAAATCTAGGACAGGAACTCACACTCACTGACATGGCAGCATGCGCCATGGGGGACAGATACATCACCTGGGAGACCCACAGCCAAATCAGACCACACCCACCAGCAGGCACCGTCAATCAATCAACAATCGATCAGGGTACTTGTAAGGCGCGCTACTTACCTGTCAGGGTCTCAAGGCGCAGAGGAGAGGGGGTTCCACCACTGCTCGAAGAGCCAGGTCTTGAGGAGTCTCCTGAAGGCAAGTAGGTCTTGGGTCAGTCGTAGGTGGGTTGGGAGGATCTTCCAGGTCTTGGCGGCGAGGTAGGAGAAGGATCTGCTGCAGGAGGGCGTACGTTGGATGCGGGGGACAGCTGCGAGGGCGAGGATGCCGGAGTGGAGCTGGCGGGTGGGGGTGTAGAAGCTGAGTCTGATGTGCAGGTAGGCTTGTCAGGCGGTGTGGAGTGCCTTGTGTGCGTGGCTGAGGAGCTTACAGGTGATCCTCTTGTCGATGTGGAGCCAGTGCAGGTCTCTCAGGAGGGGGGTGATGTGGCTGTGGTGGGGGGCGTTGACCATCAGTTGTGCTGAGGCGTTTCCGAAGCGTTGTAGCCGCCGTTGGTGTGTGGATGGGAGTCCTGCGTAGAGTGCAGTGGCGTAGTCCAGTCAGCTGCTGACGAGGGCCTGTGTCACTGTTCTACTTGTTTAAGTCGGGATCCACCAGTAGATCCGGCAGAGCGTGCGTAGGGTGTCGTAGCAGGAGGAGGAGACGCCGTTGACCTGCTTGGACATGGAGAGGGAGGATGCGAGGATCAATCCTAGGTTGCGTGCGTGTTTGGTGGGTGTCGGTGATGTCCCCAGAGCGATCGACCACCAGGTGTCGTCCCAGGCTGAGGGTGTGGGTCCCAGGATGAGGACCTCCATCTTGTCCGAGTTCAGTTTCAGATGGCCGCTCCACATCCAGTCGGCGATGGCCCTCAGACCCTCGTGGATGTTTGTCTTGGCGGTGTGAGGGTCCTTGGTGAGGGAGAGGATGAGCTGAGTGTCGTCGGCATAGGAGATATTTTTGAGGTTGTGGTGGTGGGCCACTTGTGTGAGGGGGGCCATGTGGATGTTGAACAGCGTCGGGCTGAGGGATGATCACTCACCCCTTACACAAGCACACACCCCCGGGGCAGCCAATGGAGTCACACACTCTCACAATGGACATGTGACACAACAAGATCAAGCCACAGCCAAAAAAGCATCCAAGGCCAAATGCGACATGTCAAAGACCTTGGATAACATTTCAATCAGTCCCCGGCAACATACCCATCCACAAGTGAACATTGATGTGAATGCTAGGCACATACAACTACCTGGAGGAACTGTGGCAACCAGAACATGTATAAAACATGGATGTCGCATGAAACAGCATTAACATTGTCTCTCTCTCACACACAGGGCAACGTCATGGCTCTCTCCCCAACAATCACAGGCCCAGGCTCGGCAGGAAGATGATCCCACCGGCAGCGACGACTCTCAGCACTCTGTGGATGACCCCAACCAACCTGGACCCTCTGGTGCCCAAGCCCCTGCAGCACCTGCGTCAGGTACATCTATGCCAACCACCACCCCCATTCTTGCCACATCCCAGGAGACACCCAGGAGCCCTGCCCGCACAGAACAACTGAGCCAGTCTGACCTGGAGGGACAAGGTTCTCCGGCCACCCAGGAGGAGGCAGACAACCGTGCAAATGCCATCCCTCAGGGGTCCCGTAAACCCGATGTGCCCACAACGGCAGGCCAGGCTCGTGTGGGCAGGGGTGGTGGGAGTTGAGGCAGGCGGAGGCGCGAACCTGACCAGGCAGCTGAGGGAACCGGTATGTCACACATACGCCACACCTTGGAGACATACCGGCGTGACACCAGGGGCATCAGCCAGGTAGTGGGGACCCTCAACGAGATTAAGAACCAGCAGGCCGAGCAACACGCCAGTCAACAACAACACCAAGGACAGATGGAGGCAAGACTGGCTGAGCTCCTGGCGGTGCAAACGGACATAAGCCGTTCACTCCGTCGGATCGCCGACAACATGGGCAACCCTCCCTGTGCTGCCAGTCGAAGACCAGCACCAGCCACAGGGAGGGAGGAGGAGGAGGATTCGTCCGACGGAGCGTCCCAAGCATCGTCAAGGCCTGCATCTGAGGGTCCCGCAAGGAAGGTGGGTCGTCCACGGAAAAGACCGTGAGAGGCAGCAGACCATCCACATCTCCCAGGTCACCTGGCCTGGCACCTGGCCCTCATGCGCAACAGCAGCACCTCATCCAATGACATTCTCTGCCACATGGACTTGCTGGTCACAGTCTGACTAATGATGACCAACACTGTGGTCTGGACTCTGATGACTCCAAATGACAAGGATCCCATCTCCCCCTGTGAACTTTGGATTCCATGCACACTGTATAGCACCTATTTGTCCACACTAAACAGGCCCCCCACCGAGAATAAATCTTAATTTCTACAATTACATGTTGCATTCATTTTGCATGAGTACACAACCTATGTGTGGGGAAATTTCAAACTATGCATGAGTGTTGAACTAACTCCAGCCATCCATACCCTAGAATCTGAGTCTGGGACAGGACACACATGGGTCACAATGTAACATACTATACAGACATGGAGCACAATACTCACCCGTGATGGCCTCAAGCTGCTGAGGGGGGGCATGCATTAATGTGTGGACAGGCCAATTGGGAAGAGTATCCTGAAGGCGTAGAGGTCATGGCTCATGTGGATGTTGCCGGGGAGGGAGTAGCAGGTATGTCTTGCCAGGTGGGAGAACTATGTCCTGCATGCTGGAGTATGGTGGATGTGAAGAATGGTGGCCAGGGCAAGGTTGGATGCACGGAGTTGGCACAACGGGGTCTCGGATGACAGACAGCCAAGGTTGGTTTGGGGTCTGGGGTTGTGGCCTGCCTCCTGAGTGTGGGTGAGGAGTCTGAAGGTCATCCTGCAGCACACAGTGATCCATTGCAGCTATGGTGGACGTTGATGTGGCTGGGGCGCGGGATGTTGAAGCTGAGGTGTGCACATGCAGCCTGGATGTGGACAAGTTTCCCGGGAGTTAGGATGTACTTGCTCCGTAGAGGGCGGGGCAGTAGTTGACATGGCTGGTGTCGTGGGCCTGGAGGATGGTCTGTCTTTCCCTGGAGTGGATCTATCTGTGGATCATGTGCATCATGCAGAGGGTGTTGCACCCTGAGGTACAGATGCTGGTGATTAGCATGGCAAATGTGAGTGACAAATCCATGATGCACACCATCTTGTGTGCGTGGGCACTGGGTGCATGTGTAGGGCTCTTGCGGGTGGGACACAAGCAGTTGACCCACCTGTAAGGGGACAATCCTCAGATGATTACCTCAGTCCTGTACAAGTCCAGCCTCAGGTGGCTGATATTCAGCCATTCATCAATGGATCTCATGCCTTCTTGAATGTTGGAACTGGCAATGGCTGTGTCTTTGGTGAGGGTGAGGAGCACCTGGCTGTCAATGGCATACGAGCTGATGATGAGGTGCTGTGCGCATGTGATGCCGGATAGGGGGACCTGGACACATTGAATATTGACACGCTGAGAGATGATACCTGGGCCATATGCCAAATAATGCTCTATACTACATGCTGAAGGCTTGAGTCCCACTCCCATGGCCTTGCTGGTGTAAGGAGCCGGTGGGGAGTAGGAGGGACATGACCTGGTTGGTGTGACAGGGCCTGGAAGGCGGGGCAGCGCTGTGTAGGCAGTTGGAGTTGCACACTCATCATGCAAAGGTGTTGTGTGTGCACCTAGGGTATGCCTGAGAGCAGGCGGTAGCTTTTCGGATGGACAATGCTTGGAGGGTGGCTACAACATCAGACTGTAGTGTGATGTGGGTCATGTAATGACATGAGGGTCGTGCAATGTGCACGTTGCATGCACTGACGGTCCAGCCTTTGGCACCGCGTGGGCGCAACAGTGGCACAGACAAGCTGATGCCAGCCAAATGAATGGGTGGAGGGAGGAAGGGAGGAGCATCTTTGAGGTGTGTGTGTTGCCGAATCTGTAAACTTTGTGGGCCCTTGCTGCAGGGGCCGCAGCAGCAGGCAGCATGTCCTGGAAACTATGCCACAAGTTGCACACAAAGACAAGGATGTCAGAAAGGACTACTGCAACAGGCGTATGTAAAGGAAGGAGTGTCTGGTTTCCCATGGCACACCCAGAGACAATGGATGCACAATCACCAAAGATGACTGACACCGGATCATGAAACTGAAGGACGAGCTGCGCACAGGATACACACCCTCAGCAGGTGTTGACGGCCCGTTGTGGTCACCAACATGCCCAAATACATACACAACCATGGACATCATGCACAATAGAGATTCTAATCCCTGAAGAACTGCATGCATGTTGCTAAACTACACATAGACTCATATGCACAATCTTTGACAACTATGCCAGAGTGTCAAGAGACCTGCATTGACAGAGATGAGGCACCTTGGAGGGTGAGGAACACCTTTATTATTCGGGTTCACACTTAGGGAAATGCATCAATATGAACAGACTCACAGGTAATTTGGCTGAACATGTGGGACCTACACTGGACACCCCCTTCACAACACAGATGCTGTAAATCCATTGAACTGGCACACAAGTGAAGGGGGTGAGCCAAACACCCCCTGCTGCACACGGAGGGGCTGCAATTCCCCATTGATCCTCTCATGGGGATGTCCCACACTATGTCCACCAGTAGCATCCCGTATGTTTCAGAGGGAAGTTGTACACACATTGATGCCTTCATCAGAATCCACAGTCCCATTACAGATGACTGTTATGAAGGGTGACTATCAATTCATGGGAGTCATGCAACATGTCATGTGCCCCATGGTGAGTCGACATGTATGTATAGTAACACAACATGCACAGGAGCAGTGCCCACAGATTCCAAACACCTACCAACACCAAAATGCCGTGCAGCAATCCTTACCCAAAAAGACTTTTCACCATGTCCGTGCATGAGACGCTGATTCAGCACACGTTGCAATACTCATGAGGAATAGCGGGAGGCCAACGATGACACGAGCAGACAGCATGCGAAACTACCTGGGGATGACAGACACACAAGAAGTCAGGGAAAAGATTGTCATCCGCATGCATGGTCATTTACTCTACAGGAATAAGTGTGTCACCATGCTATATTAAAATTGAGTGTCTAAGCTAAAATGTGTGGAAGGACATCATCACTCGAGTGACACATCTGAACACACCTCTAAGTCACTTAGCATTTAGTCAGCTGGACACACACATTGCAACACATGCCACACAAGGCTCCAGGCGTGCACACTCAGACCCATGGACTCACCATTATAAGAAGAAGTTGCGTATGAGCTGACTCCGGATGTCGTCCTCCTCCTCATCCTCACTTGCCTCGTGACCAAGCCCTTCATCCTCCATGGGTGGATGTTCCTGCTCAACCAGATCCAGGATGAGTGGCACAGCCTTCTCCACTGCCATGTTGTGCAGCATGCAGCACACGAGGAAGATCTTGCAAGCCTTCACCGGTGCATATAGGAGGGACCCGCCTGTCTTGTGAAGGCACCAGAATCTGCTCTTCAGGAGGCCAAACGTCCTCTCGATCACTCGCCTGGTCTGCCCATGTGCGTTGTTGTAACGGTAATCTGCAGCTGTTCTGGGGTTGCGGAGAGGCGTCATCAGCCATGGCATGTTGGGATAGCTAGAGTCCCCTACATGGAAACATCATGTAAAGAAGTGGGTCAGGAGATGTCGTAAGATACAAAAATAGCGCTAAACAAAGGACAAACAGAGTATACCCACCAACAAGACATGCTCGTTCGTTGTGCCACCGCAGCATCATTTCTGGCACCCTGCTACGCCTCATGATGTAGGCATCGTGTGCTGACCCTGGAAAACGTACACAGACATGGGAAATCAGCATGTTAGCAAGACACACCACAAGGGCATTTATAGAGTGGTTATGTTTACGGTTGCGATAGGTGACCTCCTGTGCCTGTGGTGGTACCAAAGCCACATGTGTCCCATCAATAGACCCAATTACATGGGGCATCCCTCCCAGGGCATAGAACTCACCCTTGACACCTGTCAACTGCTCACGAGTTGGAAAATGGATGAATTCATCCAGGTGCTCCAACATGGCTTCTAAAACATCATGCAGGACACGGATGAACATGGTCTGTGACATGCCACCCACATCAGCTATGGTGAATTGAAATGTACCGGTGGCAAAAAAATGTAGGGCTGCCATCACCTTCATCTTGGGGGTCAGCGCAGTAGGATACCTGTGTCGCGGTTGGAGGTGTTGTTCAAGCTTTGCGGTCAAGTCCTCAATCAACTGTTGCGAGAAGCGGTAACGTCTTATGCAGTCACGTCCCCTCATGGCACCCAAGTCTGGCATTGGTCGGGGGAGAGGCGGTGCCCTGCAGAAAATTGGAAGGAATAACGAAGAGTGAGTACATAACAACATCAATGTCAATGAACTGAGCACATGCTCAACTGCTACTACACATCTGCTAAATACAGAGTCTGGTCTGTGCAATACATCCAGGACACGTATGCCAGCCAGGTGATACTCCTACGACAAGCCAGCTACACCCGTTGATAGTCAAGTTCTACATGACATGCCCCGATACTAGCTGTGGGCCAGTGTAAGTGAACAGCCAGAGACATCACAGGAGTGACATTCATCCTCATATCTGCATTTGAAGGATGTCATCTCATACAGACTGCTGGTGGCAAGCTAGACGCACAGGTCACATGTCATTGAAAATGTACAGATCACACACATAGCGATGAAGGGGTACACGTGAAAAACGAAAACACAGACATGGATACGGTGCAGATATGTCCTCATGTCAAAAAATCATCTTCGAAGCATCCAGACACACATAACGTGTGAATCCACATGTGGCATGGTGTGCGTATATGTGTGCCATGCCCATCTACACACAGACACATGTTGGATGCAGCAACAGCAGATGCAGTTGACGGAACACCAACAGCAAGCTCATGGGAACACATGACACACACAGGACATAGTCACATCGGGGCACGCTGGTACTTAGATGTCAGGTGTTAGTGTCCCTGTCCCTGGCATCAGGGGACAGTTGCGGGTGTTGGTGACTGTGCCATACCAGTGATGCAGTGCGTGACACGTTTGGACTACATGCACACATGTGCAAAGTGGGAAGGGGAAGTGTGCCACATACTGCCCCATCACACATGGCATGTGTACACAGGTCATCACACATCTATTGTGCTTAAACATGAGGAGACATGTGCCATATCACTGCCTGACATACCTAGGCCCTGCACATGAAGGACTGCAATGACAATGACTTGATGTACAGCCGTGCACGAGTCTGACACCTCCATTCCGTTCGTGTGCGCCTCCTATCACCAGTGGAAGCTGTGAAACGCCCCGTACACACGCTCTGAGGGTGTGTGAATGGTCCGTATCATTACATTGGTGTTCCCGCCGGAGTATGGGTGTGTGTACGGACCGTACACACTTACGTGTACTACCAGTGTGTACACGTACGTGTACGATCAGTTTGTACACGTACGTGTACGACCAGTGTGTACACTGCCGTAGTACACGTATGTGTACACACTGGTCGTACACGTACGTGTACACACTGGTCGTACACGTACGTGTCAAACGCACTGTGCAACTGGTGCCGTAGGGGTACGTGTGAAACGCACCGTACCTGTGTGTGGATTACTAAATTACATAGGGACACATGAGGGACAAGTATTAGGGCCTAAATGCATGCTGGTTGTCATGGATACCGATTTTCAAGTTCAAATTTTTCCATCAGGTGGCCTGTAAAAGGCAATTTGCAACTAAATACAATGTTGCAAAGTGGTTGTTGACTTCACATTATGCTCAAATTTTGAACCATGCAAAGGCACTCACTGGTGTATGTTTAAAGGGATTGGAGGAAACGTAGGATGCAAATGAGACTGAACAATCACTCTGTACTCCTGTACATGAAACAGCCCAACAAGGCAGATATAAGTCAGCCAGAACCCATGAGAGGGCACTTGCCTGCACCACCTTTCACTCGACACCACTGCTGCTGCCTGTGCTTCCTCTGGCACCATGTCAAGGTCTGTGGAGAGGGCCCAGCCATTCACCCAGGAGGAGAATGAGGCATTGCTGGATGTCATCCTCCCACAGTACACCAGCCTGTATGGGAGACCAGGGGAGCAGGTGAGTGCTGACTCCACTACCTTTGACTGTGCACCTTTTTTGTGACTGTCACTTCTGGCATTGTGTCCAGGTGTGACAGACATGCAATGTTGTTTAGAGTGGGTCCCAGGGGGGGGAATGGCTTATGTCTCCCATGCAGAGCATGATGTAGTTCCTGTGTGCACTCCTCACTTGCATTGTGCTTACTGTGACATTCACTGCATAGTGCATGACACATTCAGCCTGGCAAATCCTTGGTGGCATTTTTTGGCTATTGTCCTGAGGTGATTCAGTGGTCACCCCGGTGTGACAGGTGACTGTACCCACAGATGTGTGTGAGTTGAGTGGAGCTGTGGTGAGAGTGGTGAGAGTGTCCAAATGATGTGTATGCCCCTGGACATTGATGTGTGTGAATGTTCCTTGTCATGTGGGTGAGTGTCTATGTGGAGTGTTGCACCACAGCTGCATGGAGGAGGCAACTGCTCCACCCATCTGATGTGAGAAGTAAGCCGTGCGGAGTGTCTGACTTGCTGAGCTATCACCACACCTGTGACACCCCACAGGCAAGTGGCACATGTGCAGAGTGAGGGTTGTATCCGCTGTTGCCAATGGCAGGTGATTGATCTGTGCCTTTGTGTGTCTGTGTACTCTGCTGAGGTTGCGTCAGTGGCCTGGGGCATGTGACTGCTTGGAGGTGCTGTCCATCAGCCTGGTGTTGCATGTGATGCACAGTGTGTGCCATGATCAGGGAGTGTGTTGCACCCCTCATGCCACCTGTGTACTTTCAATGCCATGTAGTGCATTGGGACTTCCACAGAGGCTAATGTCCCTATGACAAAGGTGATATTTGTTGCCAGCATACTATGCCCTGTTCAACATATCAAAAATTTTCAAATGTGTGTCTCTGTGACATGGAGCAGGTGTAGTGATGTTGTCTCACTTTGTCATCCTCACAGGTAACTGCCTACGCCAAGGGGGAGATCTGGAAACGGGCCGTCAGGTCCGTGAGATCGGTGGAGGGTCGCAGTCGGCACCTAGCCCAAGTGAGGAAACGCTGGCAGGACATCCGGTGCTGGACCCGGAGGATCGCCCGGTGCCAGCTGAAGGACTCACCTCCACGCAAGCACGGCGGGCGCCGACGCCTGACCTACCAAATGAAGCGTGTCCTGGCGGTGGTCTTCCCTGACTTGGATAGGCGGTTATAGGAATTGCAGCAGCAGGAAGGGGGTAGGTACATGTGTGTTTGTTGTGTGTCACCAGCTTTTGGAAGTGCTCAGTCACCTGGATACACTGCGAGGGTTAATTTGTGCAGTGCATATCCTGTTCCCCAAAGTCAAAGGGTGCTGTTCTTCCTCCCTTCCCCTCTTTGACATGTGTTCCCTGGTCTGTGTGTAATCACTATTGCACATGGTCATCTAGGCTGCCAGTTAATCCAAGTGCACATTGCTTTCTGCATCATGTGGGGGGGGATCTGAGACATGTGTTTTTACCTTGCCTGTGCCCTGTCCTGTTCAGTCATTTGGGGGTCCATATTAGTTGGCACTGATGCTGAGTCTCAACATAGGAGTGTGAGTTTTCAAATGAACAGACTTGCAGCATGCATTACCGATGTTGTGGCCTCAGACATGATGTGCATGAGTGGGAGATATGCATAGTGCCGGGACGGTAGCTCATGTTACAGTCAGATAATTCCAGGACCATGGAGCAGTGTGCCCACTACAGTCCCCTAAGACACCCTTGCTTCGGAATCATGTGTGTCATCCAACACTGTGCCCATTCTCTGTGTGTTCAGCATAGGTTGGCCTCTGTGGCATTGTTCCCTGGCCTCATTTGTATTTATCTAAAGTGTGCTACATGTGCCCATTGTACAGGCTGACCCCATTTTGCTTGTGCATCCTCACACTGGGCAGTGCCTGTGTGTCTATGTACAACTATCTGTTGATGGTTGTTTGTCACAAATATGTGTTGGCAGCCTCACGAGGTGATGTGGAGTACATTTAGGAATTCTTGATGCACATTTTAGTAAACCCAGATTAAGAGGTGTAACTTCTTGATCTGTCTCAATAACATTGTCTCAGGTATGGGGGGTTTGTGCGGGCAAGGCCTACATGTCCAAACCTTATGTCTCCTTGCCAGCTCTGACCTGTGTATGATAATTGTCTGGACAGACACTCAACATGCAGTGACCCAGTCATGTTGTGCAGGGTTGAATGTTTGTGCTTTGCAGCATGTGTCAAAATTTAAAATACATGGCTCATGCTCATCCATTTTTGCCACCAGTGTGTGTTCGAGATGCTACGTAGTTTGGTCTGTGTGTGCTGACATCTGTGTGGACATTCTTGCTTGCCATGAGGGTGTCTCCTCAGTGCAGGTGCTCCTTATCCCGACACAATTGCAGGCCCATTAGCTAATGCATTGTCCTGTGTTTGGACATGTGTGCCACTCCACATGACAGGCAGTGGGTCAGATGTGTTGCCAACTGTGTCATCATGGTACGGCTGGCCATGTGACAGGTGGCATGATTCAAGTTGTTAGTCAAGAAGTATTGTACCTTGGCACTCACTACACTTGTCAACATGTCTCAATTTTTCATATGCTTCACTTTGCTAGTTTGTTGTGAAGGACAATAATGTGCCTGCATGACAGATGTCTCCCAGGGAAGTGCAAAAGAAAGTACCTTTACACTCTCCGTGGACACGCTGGCACATTTTAAAGCAAGGCACAGTTCGATAACCACTTGTTTTCTGATTATACATATCCATGTTCACACAGTGTGTTTGCATTTGGGTAAGTCCTTGGTTGTTGCTGATACCAACTTACGAGTGTCAAGCATTCAGACCACCGTGATGCCATGTATATGTACTTACTGATACCCGATTTCTTCTTTACAGTGGCTTATTTGAATTCGGCTGGCAGCTCATACAATGACTGTGTAAATGTAGTTTTGTGTGCACCTCATTGTGTGACTTCTATAATACAGGCATATGTGTGTTCTGTTCACAAAGTGGCAAATTCACACATTCTAAACATGTACATTGTGTAAAGTGTTGTGAGTCCCAAGGGATCGCAATGTTGTTCGTTTGGGTTTCCAAAGTACTCACAGGTCTCAGAGTGTGGGGACACCTTCAGCATTGAGGTCTGTTATTTGGCCTTGGGTGCACCAATACTGTTTCGTTCACAGTGAACAAGAGGTGGTATGCCTTCATAGTCGTGCTGTGCTCAACTGTACCCAGACACTAGCTTCTCAGTGTAATTCGATATCAAGTTATTTGCTGTTGTGTCATAATCTCCATTGTTTCCAAGTGGCATGGTGGGTCAACCAAATGGGGAGTGCAGGGTTACATATGTGCGGACTATTCTAGATGTTACTCATGATGCATTATCTGATATGCACTGTGACATTTTTTTTTGGACTCATGTGTCAGATGTATACAGGTGACTGATTATTTTCTGTATCTTCACCTTGCCCACAGCATCATCGGAGGACACCGAGGGAGACACCTGCACGGACGTGGAGGAGGGATCCAGCACCGCTGCCACCACTGCTGGCGAGTCTGCGGGAGCAAGTGGCACGGAGGGCGAGGGGAGTGAGGCGGAGGACCTGTCTAGTGGCAACACTGACTACGACGCTGATGGGTCCAAGGCTGAACTCCTCGAGGGGGCGGAGGCTACTACAACACCTGGCAGCAGCACTACATCTGTCACCGCCCCCTCCATTCCCATCATCGCCCTCCCAGTTGCTCCGGTCCCTTCTGTCCGTGCGAGGCAACACTGTGTCTCCTTCATGCCAGGCACCGCACCCCATGCCCCTGTCCCCTCTGCTGCCCTCACTGCAGAGTCTGTGGACATTCTGCGGCAGTTGCAGGTTGGCCAGACATCGATGCTGAATGTCCTCCATGGCCACACCAGAATGATGACACAGATGGTGTTGTACATGGAGGGCATGTCATCAGCGATGTCTGACCAAAGGATGTTGCTGAGGTCCATGGACTCTTCACTGACGGCAGCAGTGAGTCTCCTGCAGCGCTTCGTCCCCCCCTACCCCTGCACCATCCACACTTCCCACTCCCATGCCTGTCCCTAGCACACACAGACATTCCCAAGCACGCACCCCACCAGACACAGGCAGCACACCAACACGTAAGGGCAAGTGCACTCCTCCTGCAACGCACACTCAGGGGGATGAAGGCACACCCACTGGGTCTGGGGCAAACAGGCCTACACGCAGCCACAGTCCGAGTCCGCATGCCGCACTACCCAGTCCCTCCAATGGCACTCCCCTCAGCTCCCCTACCACACAATCTGACAAGGAGGCCTACTTGGCTGTGCTGGGCCTCAGCCCCTCTGGCTCTCCAGCCCGCAAACGGGAACCGCACTCCACGGGTAGGGGAGTTGAATCCCCCCCCTGTCCACCCCCTCCCCCAGTAGTGCTGTACCCCATCACTCCAACCCCACCCCCTCCTTTGAGCCTGTGTTTTCTTCGGGTGCAGGGGATACGCTGGACGACCTGACAGCAGTGTGCAGCGCCGAGCTGACCTCCACCTTTGGCGCTGCCCCACCCCCTGTGGTGGAGGCGTCCGTCCCTGCACCCACCACACCAACCCTTACACCTCCTGTCCCTGCGGTGCCTGGTCCTTCCCCACATGATGCCCCCCCCCCCCAGTCGACGTACCTGAGGGTTCTAATGTGCAGGCAAGCTAGGGGAGACGCGTGGCCATGTGTCCCCCCCAAGGACTTCTGATCTGGACTGGCCATGTGCCTTTGTAAATAGTGTCCTTTTATAAATTTTCATTTAATGCTGAATAAAGCATTTTCTTTTCACTTTGAACACTATTGCATTTCAGGTATTGATGTGGGTGCTGATGCTCCAGGAGTTGGGGTTGTGGTAATGTGTTATGTTTCAGGAAAATGTTGTAGTCTGATGCTCATGGGGTGTACCATGGTATCTGCGTGCCATCACAAGGTCTCTGCAAAGTATCTTTGGTCGTGTGTGCTATTTGTGTTTGGAGACATTGTCCCAAGGAGTGTTCCTTCCTCTGTGGCACCTGACATCTTCCCTGCAGGGAGTTGCACATTTGTTGTGCTGACCTGTGGCTACATTTCCTTTGTTGGTGACGGATCCCTTCAACTATGGCCATGCCTGCTCAGCAATGTTTCCGGCTGCATCGTCTGTGCCATCCTTGCTAGTCACTGTACTTGTGTATTGAGTATGTTGTAATGCCTTAATGGCGACATTCACCATTTTCCGCACTATGCATGTGTGTTATCCCAGCCTAGCACACAATTGGTACTTGTTCTGCAGGGTATTTGGGCACCTGACTGACAATTGTGGGCATTGTATCTGTGGGAACTCCACCCTATTCCTTCCATGAGAGGCAACATCTTGGTGGCTGTCCCAGCACATGTACATTCCTATCAGTCCTGGGATGTGCGTGACAGTGTGTGTTCCCTTTGGCTCTCTTAGTTTAGTGGGCATTGACATGAGTATACAGTCTTGTGGCATGATCTCTTTGTGTGTGTTGTGCTGCATCCGCCAGGGGTGGGTATGCATGTGTCATTTGTCCTCACACCCACATGTGTTGTGTCATACAGTGGGGGAAAGACATCCATCCTCATGGGAGTGGGACACTGCTGTCAGTGATGTGTTCTTATGGCACTATCAACATAGTCGAACATTAGGGATGCGTACATACACCCATGGAGTTGTGGTCATCTGATCATGATGTACACACACCCATGTCTCTGTCCACTGCTGGTATTCCTCTGCACCCACCCCTCACATGTCTCTGTCCACTGCTGGTATTCCTCTGCACCCACCCCTCACATGTCTCTGTCCACTGCTGGGAGTGATATGCACCCACCCCTCACATGTCTCTGTCCAATTGCTGGGAGTGATATGCACCCACCCCTCACATGTATCTGTCCACTACTGGGAGTGATATGCACCCACCCCTCACATGTCTCTGTCCACTGCTGGGAGTGATAGGCACACACCCCTCACATGTCTCTGGCCACTGCTGGGAGTGATAGGCACCCACCCCTCACATGTCTCTGTCCACTGCTGGTATTCCTCTGCACCCACCCCTCACATGTCTCTGTCCACTGCTGGTATTCCTCTGCACCCACCCCTCACATGTCTCTGTCCACTGCTGGTATTCCTCTGCACCCACCCCTCACATGTCTCTGTCCACTGCTGGGAGTGATATGCACCGAACCCTCACATGTCTCTGTCCACTGCTGGGAGTGATATGCACCCACCCCTCACATGTCTCTGTCCACTGCTGGGAGTGATATGCATGCACCCCTCACATGTCTCTGTCCACTGCTGGGAGTGATAGGCACCCACCCCTCACATGTCTCTGTCCACTGCTGGTATTCCTCTGCACCCACCCCTCACATGTCTCTGTCCACTGCTGGTATTCCTTTGCACCCACCCCTCACATGTCTCTGTCCACTGCTGGGAGTGATATGCACCCACCCCTCACATGTCTCTGTCCACTGCTGGTATTCCTCTGCACCCACCCCTCCCATGTCTCTGTCCACTGCTGGTATTCCTCTGCACCCACCCCTCACATGTCTCTGTCCACTGCTGGTATTCCTCTGCACCCACCTCTCACATGTCTCTGTCCACTGCTGGTATTCCTCTGCACCCACCCCTCACATGTCTCTGTCCACTGCTGGGAGTGATATGCGCCCACCCCTCACATGTCTCTGTCCACTGCTGGGACTCCTAGGCAGACACCCACCCACCCACCTGCACCCTTGGTGCTGTACACCGCTGTCCTGGCCATGAACACAACCCAATATACTGGTTATATGCTGCACCAGGCCCTAAGCCAACATTCGTGGCGTGTGTAGGCGTTATATCACTAATGTACTGGTGCCCTAGAGGTACGGGTGATGCGGTCTGTACCACCGCTCTGAGGGCGTGGGTACGGCCCGTACCACCATTGTAGTGGTGATGTAGGGGTACGCGCCGTACCCACGCCCTCAGAGAGTGTGTACGGCCCGTACCACACGTACCCCTACATCACCACTACAATGGTGGTACGGGCCGTACCACCATTGTAGTGGTGATGTAGGTGTACGTGCCGTACCCACGCCCTCAGAGAGTGTGTACGGCCCATACCACGCATACCCCTACATCACCACTACAATGGTGGTACGGGCCGTACCCACGCTTTGAGGACGTGGGTACGGCGCATACACCTACATCACCACTACAATGGTGGTACGGGCCGTACCCATGCTCTGAGGGCGTGGTTACGGGCCGAACCACCATTGTAGTGGTGACGGGTACGCGTACGCGGGGATTGGTGGACACTTTTTCTGAAGTGACCAGACCATGGAGGTAAAGTATGGACAGTATATGGTATTTTTACAATTAGGTAGAGGTTATGTTTCCTGCCCCTCGCCCCCCCTTAGCCCCTGGGTGTTGTGCTGACCTTCTGCGGCGTGCGCGGCGGTTTCGGTGCACCAGGTCGTAGGCTAGGAGGGCCGGGATGACACGTAGGATGGGGTCCATGGCTGTCCATCGTGTACCGCTGCTCCTCCTTCGCGTCGTCCTCAATTTCCCGGGAGTTTTTGGCTGCCGTAAAAAATTATCCGTGCGGAGTGACGTAGGCACGAATCGTACTTGCTGGTCCGTAGAACGCTGCCTGACTCCGTCCGGACGTCACGTACGCAATGTCCCAGATCGGAATTGTGGGTATTTTTTTGTCGCACGTAGTTTTTTACGATTCGTAAGGAAATGGTATTTCTGTACAAATCGTACTTGCTGGTTTGTAAGGAGCATTTCCCGGGTACGAGTCGTACGGAGAATACGCTCCGTACGACCATTCGTACCCGGGTTTTACAGGATCGGATTCGGCACCTTACTGTGAAGAACATGGATAATTCCCAGTTTTGAGTGCAGAATTAACTTATCATGGTAATCAGGGAAGGTACTTGCAAAGATGATGTTTTGCCAGATGGAACTAGCTATTATCATTCAGATTTCATAATAAACTGTGAATAAAACTAATTACCTCTTAACATAAATGTTCGTAAAACAGTTCTCAAAGTTCACAGTCAACTTTTTATGGAAGATCACATGGCCACTGAGCTTTTGTTATAAATATCTTGGGATCTACTGGTAATAGTAAAAATAATTCCAATTCCAGTAGCCCGAAGGTTCTTAGGCCAACCAACCGATAATCTTTGGTAGCCCACAAAGGTAAATGTTTAGGTTTATTGTGTAATTTCCTGCAGGCTTGAAATTCTATTGGGATTTTTAAAAGGGAGTTCAGGGCTTCCTTGCAGCTTAGGTTTCCCTAGGGTCTGACAATGTGAATATCTTAGAGCCGGCAGGTGTTAGACATATTCAGGTTGAGATCATGGATGCTCCAATCTTACAGATGAAGGGGGCCAGGACAGGTTCCCACCCTTTGCTGTAAAGATCTGATTAACATTCAGTCTTACTGGGTATTTTACCTGTGCACAGACATGCAGGGTCATGGGACCTGTAACTGAGTTTTATGTATAATTCTTCTAACAACCTGGGCAGACACAAGTGATGTGTCCGCGCTCAAACCATGTGTGGCTGATGCTTATGCGTGCCCGGGGTAGGCAAGGTGAGAGGGCCCAACAAAGTAGTGGTGGGGTAGGAGTTGGTGCTCACCACTCCATGGGGATCACCTGCTCTCCCTGTTATGATTTGTGAGGAGTCCTCTCTCTTGTCTGGTAAGGGCTAGGGAGGACTTCTATGGGTCGCTAGTAAGCTTCTCTATTCTCCTTGGTCACAGCAGGGGCTGCCACAAAGGCAATGCACAAGAAAGACAGGCAAGAAAAACTTCTCAAGACACTTAGGCGTCGCCCTAACCTGAAACAGGGCAGGCCATTAGCAGCCCCAAAATCTGGGAAGTACCTAAGCAGGCTCGACACAGGTCCATCAAAATGTAAGCAATCAAATTGCTAAAGCGGGAGACGCCATCTTATTTTCACTGTCTTTAGCAGCCGAGCAGCAGCATGCTGCCAATCACAGTCAGTGCACTCTCTAACGTTTAATTTCAGGCCAATCAGGCTAGTCTTGTTTTTTCCGTTCTGGGGAGGAGAAGACGCTGCTGAGCTGACCAGGCTTGTCCTACTCCAAGGATGCTGTGTTTGAACTGATGCATGCCCAAACCTAAAAAGTAAACCCCCTAAGGGGCTGTTCTCACCAGACAGTGGAGGTCTTCTGAGGGCAGTATTTATCCTCCAGTTTAGGATCCAGTTTAGGATCACCTTTTACACAGAGAGATGTCAAAGAACATTCATGGGGAGCCTTATCACCGAGGGTCTGACTAGACTCATTTCAAATGACCCAATTATCATGTGCAGAATAGGTGTATCTGGGAGCAGCTTAAAACAAGTAAGGCAACATAGAAAGTCAACAACAAAGAAACTGTTTTAACACATACATTTTGTTAGGCACACAGTTGGAATATCTAGCAGTTAGCCTGCTTGTAACCTGCTGCTAATTTGACAAGCTCATGTTTGAGGTCGCCTGTACCAAATTTTAACAGACACGGCAAAGATAAATGGAGCAAGAAGACCGGGGCATTTAGAAAATAGGCATTTGGCAACGGAGTTCTAAAAAACCTTTTTGAAGTTTGTCAGCGATAGCCTACCAATTCAAATCAATGCACATTTTGAACTTTATGCACACAGAAATGTATTTGACTTGCTTATTGATTCGCAATATGCATAGATAAAGTTCTTAATTTTTGCTGGTGCTTGCCAGGGAGCATGACTGCCATATATGTCTAATGAGCACTACCGTCTTCTGTTTCTGAGGACCAAGACTCTTTGTCACTTGGTCCTGGTCTGCAGCTGCTTTCATTTACTGAGCAGTGAGAGTCAGAGAAGTCTTCCTTCTTTTATTACCACACAGGTACATGGAAATAAAAGAAAGAAAGCTAAAACTGTGATCTCTCACAATTCGGAATGTTGGCAGACCTTCTTTTCTTCACAAATCACGAAGAACATAAAAGAAAGACTGCTGTTCCCTTATAGTATAGTGTGAATGCTGCTCTCCGGCTAGGCCAAATATACAGCCAAAGGGCAAGCAGTTGTCAGAAAGTTTGAGACTTCTGGCCAATAGTGGTCCTGCAGTGGCTATTGTACCTGACCTGTTCAAAACATCAGGGAGGCGAGGCCTGCTGGCCATGTCCACATCCCTTCCTCACTCTCCTTGAAGCATTGCGGCCTGCAGGGATATCAGTTCTTGGGAACGGTAGCGTGCTTGCTAAGCTGTGGCCACCCTCAGAAATATTTTTGGGACCTGCACTTATTCTTTTTATAAATAGAGCACTGAGTACATATGCACTCAAGAATGACATTTTGTGACTGTCAGTAGAAAAATGATAAGAGTTATGTAAGCAGGCAGAGTGGAAGGACTTAGATCTCAGAAGAAGAGAAATGAAGAGACATATAGATGGCTTTGTAAGTCTAGCCTGCAAACAGCTTCAGGATTCTACTGGCAACTGACCTATTGTATCCAATATAGACTTAGAGAGGGCTTTGGGTCTGACTCTTGCTCATGAACTGATGTCTATCTCAGTTGAACCCTCCAGACTCAACTGATGAGGATTACTATCAGGATGGCAATGACATCAGAAAACAAGCAATGGCATGGTCAATAAGTCTCGCCTATGACACTGGGATGCAGACCTACTGGTTTGCCAATGCTTTTTTTCTGTCGGATGACTGCAATGTGTGCCACCTTGGAATCATTTTCCTTTTGCTTTATTATGACAAGATCCCCATCCCATTTTGATTTTTCTAAAAGTAAAATCAAGAGCATCGCAAGTTGGCTGGCGTGCATGCAAAACATGTGCACCTCCATGGTAACCCTCTTGGAAAGTTTGAATAAACTTTCTTTTTGCAGGAGATTCTCATGCAAAAAACAGTCCTTTGAATACGTGTTTTTTTGCACTTTCTTCTTGCTTACCAACTTTAGCAACTTCGTGAAATTCACAAATTGAAGAAGTTTAATGAATCTAACAAAAAAGCAGAAATTAAATTTTGACAGTTCCAACTAACCCTATCTCAAAGGCAGTTTCAGGCAGGTGGAGAAAACAAGTGCATGTCAAGTACATATGTGTGTACTTAAAAGCAAAAAACAATGAACACTTCCACCAATACATTTGCTTATACTGCACATTTTGTGTTCATTTACACTTTGCAAAACTATGTTTTTCCACAAATACCTGTGTTCTCTAAGCAATTTTCACAGTGTTCTGGCATAGATTTGTGAAAATTGTGAAATATTTTTTCCTCTTAAAATATGATTTTAGGTATATGTGTCTACTTTCTGCATGCATCCTTGCGTGTTGGTGAACGTTCCACAATTTCTGCCCCATTTTTACCAAAAACACTTTGGGGATTATTTATGAGCCCCTTGATGCAGCGGTGGCGTAAATAATGTGCCACGTTGTGGCATATTTACAAAGTGGTGCATCGGGGCAGATGCGTGACTTTGTTAAGACCTGTGCCACATTATACCTGCGTCAGGTATAATGCATGCAGGGTGGGTGTTCCGACTGAGGAAAGCCTCGTAGGAGTGACGCAGTGAAATCTATCAGATTTCACTGCGCCACTTCTAGGACGCCACTGCGTCAAATCCTTACGCCTGCTTCATGGCAGGCGTAAGGGTGAAGCAGTGCTATAATCATAGACCTCCCCCCTGCATTGCTCCAGCAATGTATCAGTTTTGCACTGACAGATATGTCAGCAATGCTGACGTATCTGTAACTCCTTGCGGCAGGATGAGCCGTACTGTAAATATGGCGCATCCATGGTGTCGCAAGGAAGGCGCACTGAAAAGTGTTGCATAAATGCTTTGTCGCAGCATTGCGACACTTCTCATAAATAAGGCCCTTTATTTCCAGGAGCAAGATATGCAAATTCATGGTATTATCTTTGTAAATACTCACAAAATTTTGTCTCTCGATTTAATCATGGTGTAGCCGAAAAAATTGGAAATCTGTGTACCTATGAGCGCAAGCTAGTGAGCGCACAATTTGCACCCAATTATGTTTTTTTCATCCAGGAATGGCAAATCATCTTTAATCTGCATACAATTCCTGACATAAATTGGTGCAAAATATCTAATTTTGAGCAATTAGCTCCTATGCCTTATGTAAACATTATAGTCCCTTTATTGGCGCAAACAGGAGTTTGCACCCAAATCGTGATCGTTTGGATGCAAACTCACCATGACCAAAGTCTATCTGAGCATTCAACACAATGGTCTTGAATTTCCAATAAGTCATGTAATATTTCTTTGAGAAAGCCAACTGGTCTGATATGAGCTCTAAGTATGAGTGCCTGTTCAATTGTATACTCATAGGTGGGTCTTGCTTTTTTGTGTGCAGTACACAGGACGTTAGCTGTGTTGACCACAAATAACATGCAGATGTAAAGTTTCTGCCAGAAAAGCATTTGTAGATCTGCCCCTAGACATAACAGACGCAAGATTTAATCACCATCAAAATTTTGAAGATCAGTGAATGTCCAACCCTTTGAGAGAAAATTAGCTACTTTTAAAAGTGTTAGAAAATGTATGGAATTATCAGGACCTGCTGAAGTTTCAGGTTAATGTGTGGGGCCCACTGATATATATGGGCCATCTTCCAATAGGAAATGAGCAAAATGCAAATAACAATAAATAGATATAACTTAACATTAAAACCCATGGTTCATTTGTAAAACGAACAAGTACTACAGCCCAACTTATTTATCAGAATGTCACTGGGGCTCCCACCACCCACAGCTCCTGCTTGGTCTACCAAATACTAGTAGCAGCTCTTACTAGTAAGCATCACATTGATACAAGAGTGACATTTTCCACTACTTCAAGCCACCTTGAGTTGTACGAATGGACTAGACGTACTAGTTCATTATGTTTTTTAGTACATGGAACTATGAAACACTTTGCTGGTGTTACAAATTGTGGTGGACTGTCATGATTAAGTGCCGCTGTTCCTAAATAAGTGCAGGTACTGAGCACCAGCAAACACCATCACAAATTAAGCACTCAT
Organism: Triturus cristatus; assembly: GCF_964204655.1. Lineage (NCBI taxonomy): Eukaryota > Metazoa > Chordata > Amphibia > Caudata > Salamandridae > Triturus > Triturus cristatus. Next base: position 259,627,541 of record NC_140586.1, read on the forward strand.
TAAAACAAAAAAAAACTGCAAAAAACAAGCTAAAGCAAGAAATACTAAAACTGTGTGAGCACCCGGGGTGAGAATTGAAATATAAAATGAAAGCTCCCAGCAGCCTTTAGATGAAGCTATCCATCACGGAAAGTGAACTCTAATAATAGGTATCAAATCCACTGATGCTGCCAAAAAGAATTATAGGAAATTATGAAGTTAGATAAAGAGAACTATAGAGACAGCAGTTAGTCTTAGTTTGTGATCAAGTTTGTTAAGGGCCAGTGGTTAATTTGTAAAAAACATAAGTGTTGGAGCTCTCATCAGGTGGCAGCTTGCATCAGCCCATTTCTCCTGTTAGCCCCACCTAAAACAGAACTTACTACTTACCATGAAGAGGACCACGGCAATGCCCTCTACGCCGGAATCAACAAAAAGTCCTCCGCAAACTACAGACCATCCAGAACGCCCCAGCCAGACTTATCCTCGATATGACACAACAAGACCACATCACCCAACACCTGCGCGACCTTCACTGGCTCCCTGTTAAAAGAAGAATAACCTTCAAGCTACTCACACACGCCTACAAAGCCCTCAACAACACTGGACCCCAATGCCTCAACAACCGAATCTCCTTCCACACCCCCAAGAGAAACTTCCGCTCAACCAACCTCGCCCTAGCCACCGTAACTCTTTTCTACAGGACCAGAGCCAGTGGAAGTTCCTTCTCCTACCTCGCATCTAAGACCTGGAACAAACTCCCCCTTCACCTCCGACGATGCCCAACACTGCACCAGTTCAGAAAGGACCTCAAGAGCTGGCTCGTCAGATGAGCCCAACGGAGTTGCTCACATCCTCCCTAGCATCTTGAGACACTCACAGGTGAGTAGCATGCTTCTCAAAACCTTGATTGATTGATTGATTGATTTATTGATTGATTGATTGATTGATTGATTGATTGGAGAGAATGTGATGTAATGGCCAGAGCTGCCAACTTCGGGGTTAGGCAAACCAGGTTCAAGTCTGGGTGTGTGATTCTGGGCAAATCACTTAATCACCCCGTGCGTACCATAAATGAAGGTGGCCCTAACTGGTGCTCATGAAAAGCACCGGTGTTGATGATCAAGTGCTGGTGCTGAGCACTGGAACCCACCGGCTCAAATTAAGCTCTATTAAAGGCAGTAGGAGGACCAGCGCAGGATCTCATTTCATCCTTTATGAGATCTACCGAGTAAAGTATCCTGCGGCAGAATTTTCATGATTTCCCAAAGAATTGTCCAATTTTTGATTTTTTTGAGCCAAAATGACAAATCTGTATCACAGCCATTAAGAAGATCGTTTCCTGAAGGAAAGTGTAAAAGCACAGATGGAATACTACGACGCCGATTAGGCGTACCAAAATATACTAAACACGGAGGGTCGGATTGGGACAGATAATATGCCCGGGTACAAAAATAAAAGTGGGCCCATTAGCAAATCAGATAGCTAAAAACATGGCCCACATTTGCAAACTGAGGCCTTTTTGAACTAACAAAAACACACTATAGAGGTGTTTTGCAAGGTATGTATTAGTGCTTCCTGCAGGCAATTTGTGCGGTAATATCATGGGCATCAACAGTAAAATCCGGTCAACAAGACAATAAAAAAAGCCCACAAACTGTATAAAAAACCAGGCCTACATATTGACCTTTCAGACCAGCTGTCAGTGCACTGCCAGATTGCCCTATGGACCAGTCAGACCCTGCTAACAGGTGTAAAGGTATGCCTTGAAAGTCACAACAAGTTCAAGTTTTCAGGCATTCTATTGCATCTGTCAAGTGCATTTTTAAGGCTTTCAGTTCCTCCTGTGTGGAACTGTACACGGCATATAATCCTGCCCAGAAGAAAGGGTAGCCAAATGTGCAAAAACATATTTTCTTTCTCTTCACCATAGGGACAAAATATTCCTCATGGTGAAAGCCCATCTCCTACGTCCCTAGCAAATGTCGGATTATCTGCTCCTTGTCCCATTCTAGAAGAAAAACTATTGTAGCCCTTGACAAGAGGAACTATCCACCCATTTCTTGGATGGGAAAGGGTTGGATTTCAGTTTGTGAATGCCAACAAATTGACATATTTTTGGGCATTCACAAAGTTACAAGGAAAACCAGATATTGTAGTTCCTGCTTTCCAGCCCTTGCACAGTTGTGGCAGATAAATCTTCAGTATTAAATCCATTTACAGATGCCTGAGTCCTCTTCCGCATTCCTGGCAGATGGTAATAGAGGTATTTCTGTCCATAAATGTATCTTAATTGCAAAAAATACCTGTGTGAATTGGGAGCTAGGGTTTGAATCAATGGGCTTCTCCTGCTTTACACTCAGTCAGTGGTGGCTGGCATCTACGGGGTGGGGGGACCCACATGTGTAAAATAATATAATAAACTTACCAAACTCGGAGATGTCCTCTCTCCGGCCCTTTTCTTTCACCCACACAGTAAGCGGATGTTGGAACTCCCTTGGCCAATCCTGGCTCTGCTCTCACCAGCATGAAAGCAGCACTAGAATTGGTGGGACCACACAGCGCTCTGGAGGCTTTGGCTTGCTTTTACACTTTAAACTGTGCAATATCAGACCACCCTCCTCCTTGCTGCTGTCACTTAGCAGCAGACCCCACCCCCCTGTCTTGTTGCTCGACTCAGGATGGGGGCTGCAAAATAAAATGCTAATTAATTACCATTTTAATTTTCATCTCTGGTGCTTTGTAGGGATTTTTAAGTGGGGTGGCAATCCTCCACTCAAACGGAGGAGGCGCCCCTACACTAAGGTGCCGATTACGATTCGGTAAAAAAATTCCCCGTACGACTCGTATCCGGTCTTTTTACCGTACGAATCGTACAAGTGCCGTACAAACTGCCAATTACGATTCGCATGGGAAAAAGTCCATACGAATCGCATTGGGAATTATTCCCCACACGTCCTCGGGTCGGAAAATGTGTCCGACACGGCCACGGACGATTTACCGTACAAATGTGAAAAGCGAAGTCCGACCGCGGAATTACGATCCATCCCGTGCGTCCGATGTTACAACCGTATGCTAAAAACACCGTCCGCACCGAACTCCCATAGCAACCATGGAGACATGTGCCCGCATACGCGCCGACCCCCCCCCAGCCCCCGTACGTACGCGCCGACCCCCTCCAGCCCCCGTACGTACGTGCCGACCCACCCCCCAGCCCCCGTACGTATGCGCCGACCCCCCCAGCCCCCGTACGTACGCGCCGACCCCACCAGCCCCCGTACGTACGCGCCGACCCCCCCAGCCCCCGTACGTATGTGTCTAACCCCCGTGTATGTACACCCGTGTACGTTCGAGTCGTACCCCCACCTGTGTATGTACACCCGTGTACGTGTCGAACCCCCCCGTGTATGTACACCTGTGTACGTTCGAGTCGTACCCCCACCCGTGTATGTACACCCGTGTACGTTCGAGTCGTACCCCCACCCGTGTATGTACACCCGTGTACGTGTCGAACCCCCCCGTGTATGTACACCCGTGTAAGTTCGAGTCGTACCTCCACCCGTGTACGTACACCCGTGCACGTGTCGAACCCCCCGTGTATGTACACCCGTGTACGTTCGAGTCGTACCCCCACCCGTGTATGTACACCCATGTACGTGTCGAACCCCCCCGTGTATGTACACCCGTGTACGTTCGAGTCGTACCCCCACCCGTGTATGTACACCCGTGTACGTGTCGAACCCCCCCGTGTATGTACACCCGTGTACGTTCGAGTCGTACCCCCACCTGTGTATGTACGGTGCGTACCCCCAGCGCTATGCGCTGGGGGTACGCACCGTAAATACACGGGTGGGGGTACGACTCGAACGTACACGGGTGTACATACACGGGCGGTTCGACACGTACACGGGTGTACATACACGGGGGGGTTCGACACGTACACGGGTGTACATACACGGGTGGGGGTACGACTCGAACGTACACGGGTGTACATACACGGGGGTACGACACGTACATACGGGGGCTGGGGGGGGTCGGCGCGTACATACAAGGGCTGGGGGGGTTCGACACATACATACGGGGGCTGGGGGGGGTCAGCGCGTACATACGGGGGCTGGGGGGGGTACGACACATACATACGGGGGCTGGGGGGGGTACGGCGCATACCGGGCCACCTACTCTGGTCGTTTCGCGCCGTACTTTGCTTTTCCGGCACTTTTTGGGTGCTGTGAAAGTATCACCGTCCGGACTGCTGTCGGTTCGAATCGTACTTCCTGGGTCGTGAAAATCTGCCTGAAAGCGTCCCGACGTCACGTCGCAGCATTCCCGGATCACATTCGTATGTATATTTTCGTCGATCGGTGTTTTTTACGATTCGTACGGAAATGGTGTTTCCGTGTGAATCGTAATTCCATGTTTGTAAAGTTTTACGACCGGGTACGAGTCAGACGGAGAAAACGCTCCGACCGACGGTTCGTACCCGGTTTTTCCAGGATCGTAATCGGCACCTAAGTGTGGCAGCTGCGGAACACCTAGGCCAGAAAAGACCACATACTCTAGAATGGTTCCTGGAGTAAAATCCCTTGATGTTATTAATGTTATGTTATGTAATTCGGATATGTATAGCGCACAGCTGCCACAGCAAAGGGGCGTCCCGGCGCTACAGCATCAGAGAGCGGAGCCAAACACTAAAGCAGAGGAACATCAGAAATAGAAGGATGATCAAGAAGACTAAATTGGGGGAAAAAGAAAAGTTTTAATCGCTTTCCTAAAGGCGAACAAACAGTTCATCCTACGAATCTGGACAGGCAGGGAGTTCCATAACTTAGCTGCCAAGCAGCGAAAGACCGGCGGGGGACAATAACCAAATGCTGCCCCAAGGAGTGCAGCTGACGCGGGGGAACATAAGGGATAAGCAGGTTACCAAGCAGGCTAGGAGAAGCCAGCTTCAAAATCTTAAAAGAAAGACACAGCATCTTAAATTGAATGCGCTCCGCAATGGGAAGCCAATGAAGTCTTCAAATGGCACTGGCAGAGGAGCATAGCCGCGGGAGCCCTATCAAGGCTGTAGCAGTGGCATTTTGAACACGCTGCAGACGAGTTATTTCAGCTTGATTTGCCCCTAATAAAAGAGAACTAGCATAGTCCAGTCGAGATAAAATAGCTGACTGGACAATCAACTGGCGTGTTGGTGGATCGAAAACTTCAAAAGAAGCTTTAGACCCGTAGGAGTTCAAAGCATGTGCCAGCAACTTTTTTGGTATAGTCTTGAAAGTTGAGGGAGGAATCCATCCAGGCCCCCAAGTTCTTAACCACTGCCTTGGGATTAGGAGTACTACCCAGGACACTCGGCCACCATCGCTCACTCCAGAGGCTTGAGTTCTTCCCTACTAACAAAACCTCAGTTTTGCTAGTGTTCAGCTGAAAGCGATTAGTGGTCATCCAATCTGCAACGGCTGCCAGGCCGCCTCTAAACCTAGTCATCCATTTTGTCATCAGAATATTTCAATAACCTCTCTCTATCTCCTCTGTCTCACCACCACGCTACCCTGTGCTCCGATCTTCATTTGTTTCACAGCCACAGATTCCAGTCTAATAGCTGTCTCCCACACCCTGTGCCACTCATTTATCCATGGATCTCTGTCACCCGCTTGTGCTTCTTATGTTCCTGATGCCATTTCCAGCCAGTAACAAACTTCTTGTGCAGTGTTTTGGGTTAGTAGTGGTTGTGCCCAGTTTACATGCATGGGCATTGTGTTGGGTTTATTTTGAGTATGTCCTGGTCACAGCTTCATTATGAAACGTTATGGACTGTGCTTGGTGTAATGTTTAGAGCTGCTTGTCACTGTATCCAATTCACAGTGTGCTTTCACAGTGCTTTTTGGTGTTTGTAGATTCATTCAGTTCACAATTGCACTTTTAGGTTGGTTGTGAATGTGGCCTGTGCACAGTACACTTGTGTAATTCTTTGGGCAGTTTGTGTATGTATTTATTTACAGTGTAGATCCATAGCATTTTGGATTGGGAGTGTGTTTGTCACGTTCACAGTGTTCTTATGTAATATAGAGTTGTGTGTGCATGTGTTTAGTTCATAGTGTGCTTGTGCAATGTTTTAGGTTGTGTTTGAATATATCCTGTTCACCATGGGCCTGTGCAATGTTTTGGTTTGCTAATGGATGTGTTCACTGGATGTGTTCACTTTAAACTGTGGTTTTGTAAGGTTTGTGGTTGGTTGCTACACTATGCAGTGCTTGCAATCTTTCCTGGTTTCATCATTGTGCACAATGTAACCAGTGGGATTATGACTTAAATGCAATTTTGGGATGAATATAAAAAGTAGGCCTGTGTGAAATTTGCATATTTTTTTTGCGAAAATTATCTGAAATGCCAAAAATATGCAAAATGTCAGCTTTGGCTTTGCGTGCTATTATTTAGCACAAAAAGCAACCTTGCATCCTTTTTTGACACATTCAGCACACAAAAATAACACAAAATTGCAAATGCTGCGTTCAGCTCATTCAGATACTTTCCATTCCTCCCTAATAGGATTTTTACTTGAAGAAAGTCCCAGTTATGGGACTTGGAAAAACCTCGCGTAACTTTGCGTAAAAATAGAAACCCTGACTGCCAGAAACTATGCTAAATTACACGGGTGTAAATGAAAATTTTTACCAGATCTTAAAAGGAGTGAATATGTAGTGCGCTTGATTGTCTCACACCTTTGAGTAAAACCATATAGAACACATATTTATTCAATGTCTTCATTATTATACAGTTAACTTTGTGCAAAACAATATCCCTTCGCTTTTTTGATCACTTTAGTAGACTGTAGGCCCATGTTCTTCTGCTGGTAATCGTTAAGTCTGGCCAGCGTTGTGTGTGCCCGGGCAACTTCAAAAGCAACAATCGGAACAAAATAGATCGTGGTACTAAGAAACCAGCAAGGTGATAATAGTCAAAGGAAAATAGGAGGAACGAGTAAAATGCTATCTGAAGGAACCCTCCGCTGACACCAGATATTCCCCAGTTGTCATCAAAGTAGTCACTTAATAGCTTAAGGAAACAATACCTTCAAGAGAGTCAAGTGATTCAAGAGAGCCTGGACTTTAAGCATTGTCTTCGGAATAATCAGTTAAGATAAAATAAGGAGCATGAAGAAGTGCCCGTATGTTCGCCTACATTCAGCAAAGAGATGGAATGGCTGAAGATACTGTTCTGAAGAAAGCTTGGCAAGCTTGGCAAACATGTCAAACATTATTAAGAACTGAGTGCTTGCTGTAAAATGAAATTTTGAAGCTTCAAACAATTAATTTCACTTTTTACACGTGATAATACCAAACAGACCAATAAGAAATCTTAGAACAACTCCCACTTAACATAAAGTGACTGAAAATTACAAAAAAAAAACTTTGAACGGGTATCTGTGGTATTACATCTTGCCCTGTGGTATGATGGCTGTTAAAAAAAAAACTGAAGTCTTTATGGTGCACACCAGAATGGTTAAAATCCCGAATTCTATTTTTGGAGCATAAACTAAAAATTATTCTTATGCCACCTTTTTGTCTCACTCCCTTGTCTTCTTCTCTCAGGGGCACATCTGGTAGTTTTTGACTCTCACTGTTGTGTAAAAATGTTAAGGCCCTCATTCCATAGGGGCCTGAAGGGGGTGAGATATTTGCTTTACATGTTAAAGCAATGCCATGCGGAGTGGACATTTCTGGGTGAGAATAATACACGCTTTTCCAAGTTTACCTATCTAAATGGAGGAATTATGTGCATCATTTTGTACTTTCTGTGCTACATTCTGCGCATATCAATATTTACCACAAATGTGTGATGGTATTCCGCAAGCCGGAATCACGATGTGCCTTTGCAGCACCGTTATTAGAACAAATGCGTCTTTAGTACGCTTTCGTTTAGCACGCAAGTCGTTATAGCGACTTGCCTTAAGGGGGCGCTGGATTTTGGAATAGGTTAATTTACTATTCCAACTGCAGTATGCGCAACAGTAGGGAAGGTGTTGGACTTTTAATACAACACCATTCCATCAATGCGCCCCCCCTAACGAAAGTCGTTAGAACGACTTGCGTGCTGAACGAATGCATACAAAAGACGCGTTCGTTCTTTTGCTGGCACTGTAAAGGCACAGCGGGATTCCGGCTTCAGTCTGAAGGACATTTCCCATTAACCACATGATTTAGACCCGGAACATTTTAGTAGGTATTACTTGACGAAATTCATCAGGGGAAAATTGCAAGGGTACAGTATTTAGCACAAAAATCTGAATTCTTACCCATTTGCCATAAAGTGTTTGTGCAGGCATTGGAATTTATCAGTGCCCGAGGAGCAAATACCAAAGTAAATCACAGAAGTAAGCCTTGTGCTACACACCCGCTAAGAATCTTTAGTTTTGTTACCCACTGGCTATCCAGCAACCGAATTTCAAGCAATTGAACCACCAGGGCTAGTTATTTGGGGGCAGATTTACTAATAAATCAAGCAGTGCAGCAAGGCTAGTTGGCAATAGTATGTACCCTGTTGAAGTAGGGACCCTTTCTTCTAGTCAGGGTAAGGGAGTTACACACCCAAGATAACCCCTGCTCACCTCATTGGTAGCTTGGCATGAGCAGTCAGGCTTATCTCAGAGGCAATGTGTAAAGCATTTGTACTTAAAGCACACAGTAACACAGTGAAAACACTACAAATGGACACCACACCAGTTTAAAAAATAATCTTTTTCTAAACCAAACAAGGCGAAAACAACCATAATCCAACATACATAACTCAAAATATCACTTTTACAGGGCTTAAGCAATTCGGTCCATGGAACTCTATGGATGCGTTGATTTTTGCACAAACTACATTGGATGCGTCAAAATCCAAGACTAAAAACAGCCGCAAAGGAGGAAAGCATCAGAAAACACAGTGATGCATTGGTTCTTGAGTCCCAGGGGAATAGATGCGTCAGTTCTGCTTCACGTAGGAGAAGTGTTTCTTCGATTCCTTAATGCGAGAAGAAGCGATGCATCGATTTCCGGAAGTGATTCCTTTTGGTGGGGTGTTGCAATGGAAGACTTGGCGCACAGGTGCGATGTGTGAGAAAATCTAGGTGCTGTGGGTCGATGCAGTGGTTATTACAGAGAACGGGGTAACCCAAATTAATCCAAGGACCTGGGTATCATCTGGTACAAAAAACAATGGTCCTAGACCTATCTTTCAATTGAATATATCAAAAATTCTCATTTTAGCATGTTATTGAATAAAGCAATAAACATAGGAATCTAGTACCCTACAGAAAAAATATCAATGTAAATTCAAATAGTGCAACAGAAAAACCTTGTATGCTGGATCACCGTATATTTATTTACAAAAATGTTGATGAAAACCAGACAGTATATAGTATAACATAACAATTTCAATGAAGAGATTAGGAAAGGTTGCTCCAGATGGAGACGTGCAGATAAAAAGGGTGCTCAGAAGTGATGTGAAAGGGAAGGATATTTCAGCATGAATTTATAAAGAGTTCAATATATCAAAGGAAAAGAGGGGATCGGTTGTGAATCACCGTCCTTGGGTAACCTGGCCCAATTATATTCACACAATATATTCATATAACAATTCAAAACTAGACGTCAAATCTAGGGTAGCACGTATTAGACAAACGAGGTCCAGGTTAGGTTAGTTGGGCGTCGACGTTTCGATCCGACTTAGGGCCAAAGGGTGATTAATGCCTCGGCTGGGCGGATCTTCATCAGGACTACACTGGGCAACCCGTCACAGGTGTGGACGAGAGTCCATGGTATCCTTTATCCAATATGGGGGTATCCTTCCTCAACCGTAATCTTCACATTCGTATAGTGATTACACCCCGAAGACCAAGGGGAGGTGATTTCCAGTCACTGTGGAGCCAATGCGTAATTGAATTACTGCGGGGGGTCTTTTTGAGCGCGTCTGTTGCTTCGCGTCGGTCTCCAGGTCTGAATGAAATTGTTATGTTATACTATATACTGTCTGGTTTTCATCAAAATTTTTGTACATAAATATACGGTGATCCAGCATGCAAGGTTTTTCTGTTGCACTATTTGAATTTACATTGATATTTTTTCTGTAGGGTACTAGATTCCTATGTTTATTGCTTTATTCAATAACATGCTAAAATGTGGGTCGATGCAGTGGCGAAACAGGTGCTGCGTCGATTTCCACTCCCGCAGACAGGTGATCTGTTGATTCCGTCAGCCGCACACCAGAGCCTGCATCAAGGTCAAAGTGGGGGTCTCGGACATCGGACACCGGCGACTCGGTGCTCTGGACTCAGGCTGAGGTGGCTCTTTGGGACGCAAACAGGTGCTGTGTTGATTTTTCAGCCACACCACAGCGAAGTGTTGGTTTTTCAACCGCACGGCAAACTTACTGCGGGAAAACTGCACTGGAAGGGTGATGCGTGGATTTTCAAGTCTTGAAGCAGCAGAACCACCTCCAAGGGCCCAGAACTGGAATTGCCACCACTTGGCAGGTCAGAACTCCAAGCAGTGGAGTTCAGAGATGCTGTAGATGAAGTCTTTGATGGCCCTGTAACTTCAAACAGGAGGCAAGCACACGCAAGCCCTTGGAGAACCTTGGTAAAGCAGGATACAAGAAAGCAAAATCCAGTTCTTTCACTGCCCACAGACAGAAGCAACAACTGCAGGCCAACCCAGCAAAGCATCACACAGCAAAGGGGCAGTACCTCTCCTGACAGCTCTTCAGATCTTCTTCTTGGCAGAGTCCTCGATCCAGAAGTGTTCTACCAATGTAGGGTTACAGGTCTAATACTTATACACCTTTTGACCTTTGAAGTAGCCCTGCCTTGTCAAAAAATTTAAAAATCACCTTCACTAAAAGATGTATTTTTAAATTCTGAGCTCAGGGAGCCCAAACTCTAAATCTCTATCTCTTTCCAATTAAAAGTTACACTTGTAAGATGTTACAAGGAAGCTCTAATGATAACGTATGGGAGAGATAGTCCTTACAATAGTGGAAAACGAAATTGGCAGTTTTCACTATCAGGACATGTAAAACACACCAGTAAATGTCCTACCTTTCACATACACTGTACCCTATCCATGGGGCTACCTTGGGTCTACATTAGGGGTGCCTTCCATGTAAGGAAAGGGAAGGTTTCGGCCTGGCCAGTGGGTGCACTGGCCAGGTCGGCATGGTAGTTTAAATCTGCACTCTGAATCAGAATCAATAAAGCTTTATTCAGTTAAAAATTTACCATAAAGTCAAAGGACACAAAAATAAACAAAATACAGTTACATATCATAAGTGATGAAAAAAGTCCCAAAAATACAGTCGGATTAGGCGAACACACAAGTAACATCATCATTATTTCATATACTGGTTCACTATTTAGACACAAGCCTACAGTACAGTTCTAAAATCTAATAATTTAAAAACATTTAAAAAGATGTCTAAAAAAACGAAGTCAAGACATATTTACTTGCCCACCAGCTTTCTAGCTTTCACAAACTGCACTCACAGACACTGCAATGGCAGGTCAGAGACATGTTTGCAGGGATACTCATGTGGGTGGTACAACCAGTGCTGAAGGCCCACTAGTAGCATTTGATTTATCAGCCCTGGGCCCACACAGTGCACTTTACTAGGGTCTTACAAGTAAATCAAATATGCGAATCATGGATAGCCAATCTTAATCATAATTTTCACAAGGAGCACTTGCACTTTTGCACTGATCAACAGTGGTTAAGTGCCTAGAATGCACAAACCAGCAAAAAGAAGTCCAGCATACGGTCAAAAATACTGGCAATAGAGGGAAAAAGACAGGGGAAACCACGCTAAGGATGCCGGATCTAACCGTTACTTGTTGTCTTGAGTGAAAGGGAGAGAATAAAAAAGTGCAATATCCACTAAGATATGTCACACTTCTACTCTTTCCTAGTACTAGCATCATCCAGGCACCCTTGTGCCATGCTGTAAGGGGGTACCCTTGCGCCATGCTGTAAGGGGGCACCCTTGCACAATGCTGTTGAAATTTTTGTGCATGAAGGCATATCTTCCTGCACAAAATCAATCCTTAGAGGCAATTTCCTCTTTCTATGTGTGATGCAGAATACACCAAGCATAGAAAGAGGAAGTAAAGAGGTGAAATAAATATATTTCTCCTTGTTACACATCTCCGTGGTAGGAACACTATTTAGGCACCACACCAGGTTTGCTGTCTTTAATAATCTGGGGATAGCACTACATTCCATGGGTGGATGCACAGGAATGCACATGCTCAACCCATGAAAAACCTACCACAACGATATGTAACGCAACGCAACGCAGTGCATGTCACTGCATTGCGTAACATTTCTTTAAAAAGCCAGGCTGGGAGGCAAAAATAGCCCCTTGTGTGGTTTTGTAAACACATTTAAAGACTTCTGGTTCCTTACAATGACTTGCATCATGCAAAGACAATGCAAGTCCTAATTGAATCTGCCCCTTGGAGTAGAAGGCTCCTGATTCTAGATTGCACAGGTCCTGTTCACTAGCTCCTTTGGAAGTACTTCAAAGATATATTTCAAATAAGCCAATGATGGCCAGTGGGTATTTTGGAAGTTGGAGGCAAGAATATTTCTCTCAGAAATGTCATCCTGCTACAAAATAGTAACCAGAATATTGACTACCACAGTAACACATAGGTAAGTATAAATAGTTACATATAGATTTGCTAATCTTGACTCCATATCTATGTTCCTCAAGCATTTATATCATAAAGATAGGTGGCCTGTATGGGATGTGTTTTAGTGTTGTGCATGTATCGCTGGGACTGAATTTATGGTGTTGCTGTGATAGTGTATTTGTGCTCAGTTGTGGAGCATAGCAAAGGAGTTCAAGGGGTAGCCAGGGCATGTTATTGTACTGCCATTCGTGAGGGGAATTTGGGGTAGCTTCCAGCAAGGCCCAAGGAGTTCCACCAACTAAAGCAAACATGAGTATGGGACTCCAAGCCCATTTAAACATTATCAAAGCCAATTTAATGACTCCCAGTGTAGGCAAAGATTCCTGCAATTAAAGATGCATAAATCCCCAAGGTTTGAGATAATCCAGAGAGCCGAATCCCACCATGGTCCAGCCACAGCAACCAAAGTGGACTTAAAGCCTACTAAAGCATGCCCAAAGACAATTTAAATAGTCCCAGTGAAAGCAAAGCTGTCTGGAATTATTGATTCAAGTATCCCAAGAATGAGATACCCGTGGAGGGTGTATCCTAAAAAAAGGCCAGTCACACCGACTAAAGCAAACTCCAGAATGAGACTCAAAGTGCAATAAAACACGCCCCAAGCCAGTTTATGTGTGCCCAACACAATCAATGCTCTCTTGAATAAATAATTAATATCCTCAAGAGCAATCTATCCCTGTGATGATCTTCCTCTATTCCGCCTATTTACTTGCTTCCCAGCCATGACTCTATGGGATTTCAGTGTTCCCTAAAGAGCTATAAGGCTAATATAGTGGCACTATGCATAACAAGGATTATATATAGAAATGTGTAATAGACACCGATTGAGGTGCTCAGGATTGCAATACGTGTGATCACAACTTCAGGTTTCACAAACTTTTGAGATGCTCACATTTCAGATGACCCACCCCCTCAGTCTCTACCATCCATAGGAATAGAAATAAATGCTATGTAGTCTAATGTCCACACAAACATACAACAGAAAGAAACTGATAGGTAAGCATGCAGTGAGAGAGTAATTAATGGCAAGGATGACATGCAGTAGTCATCAGCATAAGAAACTGACTCATTACCCATCATTGTGCCTGTCTGTTAACAACCCTATGGAAAACTAAAGCTTTTTATCTTTTTCACACTTTGTGCAGTTTTTGAGAAACCTCCTCTGATTTCATCAGGTCCAAATTCTACATGATGTCACCTCATGTCAACTGGGTCAGAGGGATATGTGATGTCACTTCCTATGATGTCAGCAGTGAATCCATATTTACTACGTGGAGAAATTACATTGGTTAGTAGAATAGGCAGACCACGTATAATTCTGACTTCAAATGACATGTATATCGCTAATGAAGTATAAACCTGGACCGGAGGGCTAAGAAGGAAGGAATTTAGCAATCTGAAGCACGAGGTAACAGTGTTAATGTGAACAAAGTTGAAAAGGTAAGTTACTACGTCAGTGACTGCAATTTCAAAAGTAATCTTCACCATGCATTTGTAGTAGAGTGACATATCAATTGCATTAGTAGGTTTATCATGGAAACCTACAAAAGAGCATGGCAAACCTTTTATTTTTAATGACACAGAATTAAAGTGATTGGTGCATGTTCAAGTGTTTTCTTTAGCAGGAAAACATTCTCAAGGGCAGACTCCAGAGGCTATATAACAATTACATAAAAGTGCGTGAAATTAGGTCTTCATCATTTTTTTCAGATAAAACCATAAAAGTCATACAAACATCAATAAAACTCCACATATATACAGAAAATCCCAATAAAGTGACTGTGATAAAGTGATTACAATAAGATGATAAAAAGAAGAAGAATCACCTACTGACAAAATTAATCACAGGTTGACCTGAGCCTAATGACAGCCCATAAAAAGCTGAGGGTATGCAAAACAGTATCATTTGATAAAAGTTGTAAAAAAATAAAAGCGGGTGTCACCCTCCTAAAACCAACCTCTTTAACAATAGGAATGATAAAAGACTTTCTAGGGACCTTGTAAAGACTACATATGATGCATACTCTGTTTAAAAAATCTAACGTGCCTAAACCCTAGCCATACTTATTTATTTGTAGTTTTTTGTAAAGCACTGGCTTGAATGTTGCTAGTTTAGATCAAAGGTACTAACAAACATTTGGCCAGGGTACACAAAGTATGGTCTGTGGTGTGACCGAGGGCCGCACTGATGCCAGCAGGGTGGCGGTAGGGGGTCTGGGTGGGTCATGGATTGTGAAAGGAGGTCTAAAAATATGTTAATAAACGGGCAAGCTTTTATTTGCAGGTTAATAAATGCTTCACTGTTTATTTAACATTGTTGACTGGCTATTAGTGCTCAGCAACTAAACAGCAGCTCTTGTTGCTGTTCACCAGGGCCACATGTAAAGGTCAAGAGGGCCACAAGCGCCCCCCCCAGGCCATTGTTTGAGTATCACTGCCTTCAATAATACTAGACATACATCCATGAAACGTATTATCATTAGCACCCACGCATATCTATCCTGGCACCAACTCTGACCAACTCTTATGACCTCTCAAAGGATGGAAAGCTGTAGCCTGCTGGTGGAATGCGAAGTTTCGTTATATGCCATCAGCGTTTCACTCAAACACTCCTCAACACAGAGACCCTCATTTACAAGAGGCATGCGCAGCCGGAGCATTACTTTTTATGATGTTCCGGTGGCGCAGGCCTCGCAATCATATCTGTGCAGAGGCGCAAAGCCACCCTGCTTGGCTTTGCATGGCCTTGTAGATATGGAGTATGGAAAGGCAGCGCAAACTGTTGCCTTGCCTTACTCTACGTCTAGGAGGCGTTCCATGGGTGTTGCTGTGGGTGTTCCCACACAACACTCATGGGTTTTGACACATCATGTAATGCTGTGGCAGCACCAAAAACTTACACCTCCCCTGTTTACATTTCTCCTCGATTTCTAATCTTTCCATGTGTGCTAAGTTCTGCAATACACATAGAATGCCCCTTCCTGCACAAAAACAATCATGCCAACAACACAGACACCCATGCATCATGTTGCAGGGTTGCCTGTGTCGGGGCTCGGCTGCAAATTGTGCACCGGCGTGGGCTGAAATGACAGGAATGCACTCTATCTTGTAAATATGGTGCATTCCTACCCTTTTGAATTGGCATAGGGCAGTGCAGCAAAATGACTTGTAGCACTGCCCTACGCCAATTCTTTGTAAATTAAGCCCTGAGTCTGTTGCTCATTGTCAACCTCAGGCAACCACCCACTAAACTTTTGGCCCTCTTACCCAAAGCATTATTTTGAAGGTGATATTAGCTACATCGCTATGCACAATTCCATACTTCTGAAGAAACTGAAATATGCCGCATAAAAAAATTGCGCCACAACATAATGAAACCAAATGGATGAAAGGGTAAATAAAACACCTTGAATTTGGATTCCAAATCCTTATTGCCTTGCGGTGTCTCCTCTAATGCAAAGCTCACCATTGAAAATAGAACACTAACACCATTCCACAGATGTGCCATACAGCCATGAGACCCACATCCACGTAACATAGTCACACCATCAGGAGACAGACACATGCACTGCAAGACATAACTCATACCCCACCATACAGAATGCCACATACCACACCACACAACATAACAGGTATTAATTGAAGGTCTTGTCACCAATGCGAGGTGACACTGGTATCTTCTATTAAAGGTAATCCACCTTCTTTCCAATATGATGCCTGGCCATGGCCATGATATTGGGGCTGGATTATATTTATTCCTATCTCGTCATTGTGTGGAATATAAGTAGTCCCATACTTTAGGCCAAACACTAGCCCTAGCACCTTGATCTAATACACCAGCAGTGCACTAGGATCTGCAGGTCAATGGTTTGCATCCAAAGTAAACCCATAGTCGAGGACGGCTATTGCCCACAAACATTAGCCTCTGGGGGAACAAATAAATGCTAACTGCTGATTCTGTGCAGGGGCAAAGGTCCTTTGACCTGTAAAACTGGTTGATAGGCAGTCCTCTGTTTCCCCCTGTGAAATTTGTACCTGCCTTATAAGGGCACCACATTAATTTACCCCAAAATAGCTGTCTGTTCTATGCTATTCTCCAGAACCTATAAAGCACATGGCTACCCAGCACTATTGTAATGAGAGGAGTGAGTGAATTAAAGGGAATAGGACAGAGTTACGAGAAAAAATATGTCTTAAGTTATTTTTTGAAACTTGCAAAATGGTCCTCCAATCCGAGGCTGGTAGGCAGAGAGTTCCAAAGCCAACGAGCGAGATAGGCAAAACATCTGCCCCCACTTCTAGCTTTTTTTATTCTGGGGAGAAAAAGCATTCCATTATTGTTTGATCGCAAATCCCTATTAGCATGGTAACAGATGGACATTTGCTGCAGAACAGATGGGCCTTCTTATGCTTTGCCCGATATAAAATGCATAGTGCTTTAAATTGTACTCTGCAACTTATGGACAGCCAATGAAGCGTTTAAGTGCAGTGCCAGCCAATTGTATTTTCAGAATAACTAACAGTATATGGGCGGTGGCATTTTGAGTGATCTGAAGTTCATTTATCACTGTTTTTGGGCTGCCTAAATATAGAGAGTTGCCATAATCAAGGCGGGACAAGATGTGCCCTTGAATTACGATTCTGCGTCATTTTAAAACCTTTCTTAGGGCTCTCAACAAGCCAAAACAACTGCCAGCTACATTCTTTGCTTGAGAGGCCACAGTTAGTTGCTTCTCCAGAGTCATCCCTAGGCGTTTTACTTCTGACTTAGGAGATGGGCATTCTCCTAATGGAGCTGGCTAGATGTTATGATCCCAAAACGTTGGGTTATTTTCTAGGACCTGAACCTCGGTTTTATCATCATTCAATTTCAGACAGCTGGCTCCCATCCACTAGGTACTTTTGCTAAGCATCTGTTGAGTCTCATGGAAACAGAGTCCATATTTGGTGACAGCGTAACAATCAGCTGGGTGTCATCCGCATAAGATACCATCTTGAAACCCAAGGAACGTGCAATATCTGATAGGAGGCAGACATAAATGTTAAAAAAGGACAAGTCTTGCGGGACACCACAGTACAACTGATGGCTAGATGAGAAGAACAGCCCAATGCTGACCTGGAAACTGCTCTTATCCAGAAATGAGGCCAACCACTTCAGGTTCTTCCCTGTATTACCGGCTTCTTCCCATTAAGGGAGAAGGGTAAGGTGGGAGACCGGTTTGAAAGAGGCACTCAGGTCCAGGAGGAGCAGTGCCACTAATCCACCCTGGTCCAGGACCACCTTCAGATCCTCTGTGGCACTCTGTGTACCATTTTACATCTTTTGCATGACTGAGACCATCTACTGGATGATTGGTGCCCAATGGATGAAACAGTGAGGGCCTGCAGAAAATAGTATTTCCCCTCCAAGTAGCCATTGTCTTGAAGATATGTTAACCTGCATCTTCCCTGCACCTGGGAGCTGAGTTCAGGCATCTTGCAGCAGTCTCTTGGATTGGTCGTGGGTCCTTATCTTAGACCATGTAGGTGTTGTAGGGGAGGAACAATGTGCATCCTTATTCTGCCAGTAACAGTACCTAAACTTCCACTTGCTATTTGCCTTGTGCTTGGTGTTGCCTATACACCAAGGGACCTTGGCAACCATTGCCACCAAAGCAGAATAAATAATGTTCCCATTCAACCCGTAGCAATTCCATATCTGGAGGCAGAATGAGACTCTGCGCACCAGCCCAGAGAGCTGTTTTCTAGAGACAGGACCCTGTTTCTTGCTCTACCCTAAAGGCAAAGACTGGGACTGTTGAAGGTCTTTGTTTCCATTCCCTGGTGAGATAATGTATTATACTAAACTGGACCTGAGTAACTGTAGGATCCTTGCATTAATTTTTGGCCTTAAATACTTAAGACAAAGTTCCATCTTATATGCACATAGTCCAATAAACCAAACATACAACTTGCTGTAGGAATAACCTTTCTTATAGCAGTCTATCTATTTAACATAAGCGTACTTTATCAAAATTTAATATGCAGAGAGCATTATTACAATGTAATTTGTGTGTCCAAATACATGTTATGACCAGATAAATATTTGGTTTGAATACAGCTACAACTCAAAGAAGTTAAAATCCCGAAGTTTAGTCATCTCCCAATAGTGACCTTAATTGCAACTATATTGACTTTCTTTTTGTAATGTAATTGGGTTTAGACCATAACCTAAGAAGGTCTAAATCTACCACAAATCTTTAATATACCTGAACTATGATAATTGTAGATGGTGTAAAACATCTTGTTCCCCTTCAAAACAAAGACTTGCAGCTCGGCTACTCCTTGGTTTTGTCAAAAATGTAAAAGGTTTAGAATGTCCGCATCTATGAATTTCTTCACACCTAATTCTGATCATGATGGCAGAAGATCGATTGATTAAGCAAGATAAATGATTGCCTGGGGAAAGTATTTT
Organism: Triturus cristatus; assembly: GCF_964204655.1. NCBI lineage: Eukaryota > Metazoa > Chordata > Amphibia > Caudata > Salamandridae > Triturus > Triturus cristatus. The sequence goes on from NC_140586.1 coordinate 259,646,701, forward strand.
GAGGAAGCTGGAGGGTTCGAACATTCAAATGACCCAAAGTTCTGCTCCAAACAAGTCCAAGGAGTCCCTTTTGCCTTGAAACATTGTGGGGTACTGATTGTGGTCCTTCTTCAAGTTGAAATTTAACATTGCTAAAATTATGGGTGTATTGGTCAATATTTAAGAGCTCTCGGCCACCTGCACCTGCCAGTTACTTTTACAATTAAACCTGAAGTCAAATTTATCAAAGTGTGAACTATCTTTAGGTTTTTTTTATTATAAATGATTTATTTTACAGCATATCATCTCTCCACAGTCTCAGCTTTACTTTTCTTTTCATTGATGTTCACTATTATGCCTTACAATAAGTCTCAAGATATGGAGTGCTATCTAGGATACAAAAATCAGTGCCATCGCATGTCCTCTTTTTCTGTAGACAAAACTTCCTACAGTTCCGAGGAGTAAATGGGTCAATCAATCAATCAAGCTTTAATCGGATCATACAAAATGTCCATAAAAGAATACTATAAAATACAATAAAAATTCATTTATAACCAATAAGAAGCAGCATTATTACATATTTAAAATACACACATAATCATTATATAATTATACATATCATAACGAAAATACACTTTATATTGTTTCATAGTTCAAAATTTCTAAGTGAACGAGTTCATTCCTTTGTTTAATTGCCGACATTATATAGCAGATTACTGCATTACAGGCAAATACATTTTCCAAATTTCGTAAACAATTAAAAGCGGCTTTATAGGAATACAGGGAATTTTCTTTAAAAATTGGACGTAGAAATTGTTTTCAAGTTTATCAAAGTGTGAACTATCTTTAGTTTTTTTTATTATAAATGATTTATTTTACAGCATATCATCTCTCCACAGTCTCAGCTTTACTTTCCTTTTGATTGATTTTCATTATTATGCCTTACGATAAGTCTCAAGATATGGAGTGCTATCTAGGACACAAAAATCAGTGCCATCGCATTTCCTCTTTTTTCTGTAGACAAAACTTCATACAGTTCCGAGGAGTAAATGGGTCAAATCCTACCCTGTCTTTACCAGATTCGCACAGTCCCATTTATTTATTTGCTTTTTTAGAGTTTTTGTTTATTCATGAAACAAAAGCTCTGAGAGGCAACATAAATATCTAAAGATTCCCTCTCGTTTTATGTGCATATGTCCAGCATTTGTGCTCTCAATACTTGAAAGTTTGTTTATGTTGCCTCTCAGAGATTTTGTTTCATGTTTGAATATGGTGGCAAACCATAATTTGAGGTGGGCAATGGCAAGCTAGTCTTTGTGCTCTTCAAAATATTTTTGGACTACACGAGATTGTGCGATAGCAAGTTCCCCTGGCCATCATTGTTCATTCAGTTTTTATTTATTAACTAATTTCAAAGTTACATTCCATCCATGGCGCAGTCTTCAACTTGTTTAGTGGATTTTCCTTTTCGTCATTTTGCTATTGTTAGTGACCACTGGATTTCTATTATCCCTCCCGCATTCTGCTCATCGTAAAGTAAGATAGAGCTAGAGAGCGAGAAAGGGATCAGCAACACTGCATGACCCTTCTAATTTAAGTAAAAATGTTGCATAATGTCACTCGTAAGATGGATGAATGTCGGAAAGAGATGTCTCTAGCTACGTAGCAAAGTCAGTCTAGGACTGCAGGCATAACAACATAAACACTGGCACCCAATAAATTAAGGCCCAGATTTACTAACATTTTGTATCATGGTTGCGTAACTTTTTTAGCGCAGCCACAACGCAAAATGCTATTCGAGATTTACAAAGCCACACAAGGGCCGATTTGCATGGCTTTGCATGGCTTTGTAAAAAAAAGTAACCAACACCATGTGCTTCATTGGTTTACACTGCCTCAGGCAGGCATTACATGGGTTGAGCATGGGCATTTCCATGCATCCACTCGTATTTTGACGCAAATTCAGATGTACTAAAAGCAGTCAACCTATCCAAGAGCAGTTGCAGCCAGTGAAGGTAAGAGCGGTGGGGCAGTGGGGCACGGGAAGTCGACAGTCGACGGAATAGGGAAAATAAAATGTAAAAAAAGAAAGAAAGGCACTAACCTTACGCTCGCCGCATCGCCGACTCAGCAAGTCGGTGAGCGCCAGATAAGTGGTTTTCTTTTTAAAAATATTATTTTCCCTATTCCATCGTCTGTCGACTTCCCACCCCGACCCGCCCCACCCCTCTACCTGCACTGTTCGCAACTGTCCAAGAGGTGTAATGAGGAGAAATATCTTAATTTCTCCTCGTTACTTCCTCTTTCGTTTGGTTGAGTGATACACGTTATCCCTGATTCGATGTGAACTTCTTCAATTTAGAGAAGGTTCCATAAATCTAAACACAGATCCATGCGATCTGCACTGTAGATATAACACTGTAATAAGATATTCCCACCCCTCAACATTAGCCCTAGGACTCAACGTAACTGCATCTATTGCACCCTGATGCTAATGCTAAATAATAATGGCTGCTTGTGTAACTCTGTCTTAGAATGTACTAAAATCTCCAGATTTTCTTTGATGATTCTTATTTGTCAATTTTTCCTCGCATATCATTTAAATAAAGGTATACACGTTTTAGGAAATATATATTTGATTGAAAAAAGACAGTATTTGTTTTTTTCAATCTTTGATTTCCTAACACGTAGGTGCACCCCATCAATAACTTGTTGCTCGACCTTGCGACCTGAGCAGGTCAGTCCACAAATTGCAACTTTTTCGAAGTGCAGTAGTACCCGGGGCCCAAAAATAAATGACACCTACTCAGTATAGAAGTGCCTCATAGCCAATGGTTAACCCTGGACCTGGAAGAAAGGCCTGCACTCCCTAAAGAGAGTCTGTAAGATAGAAATCTCCTTGGAAATTTGCCTTCTGGAGGATCACTCAGTTTCATTTGCATCATGCACAGGTTGTGGAATGGGAGTGCTCACTTCATCTGTGGCGAAGGGCAATGTCAGCTGCTAGAGTTTGGTTTTGGCTACCAGTGACACTCTCAAAACATGAACAATTAGTTACCATAGTAACTAGAAATGATGGAGGAAGCATCACAGCTTTGTCTAATTTGAATTGAGAATCAGTAATTGAGTAGTGATTCAAATGTATAATAGAACAAGAATGGACAACTCATCCCATAACATATTTAAAGCAAAGAACAAAAGCTGCATTTGTGTGACAAATCTATGACAACAAGTTCAATCAACCAGGAAGAATTAATGGAGACATCGAATAAGCACACAGAAATAGTCAAAAAGAGCCGTCAAATGCTGTGAGGCAATGATAAGCCCAACTGGCCCACAGTTGTGCATTTGGGGAAGAGAGCACAACAACCAATATTGAGGCAGCTCAACATGACATGAATGAATGAATATCCAAAATCATTGACTTTATTTTCCTGCTCCTCCATAAATGCTGTTAATTGAGCAGCGCTCTCTCTATAGAAAGTTGCAACACATGCTCTCCTAAAAAGGGGTAGGCCTACTTTACATTAGATATCTAGGCACTCAAATCATTGTGAAAAAGTATACATAACATCTATTTGAATAAATTGGTTCAAGCCTTGAGAATCTCAACAAAAATGTCAATAGATTAAATCTTAATTCTTTATATTTATATTATAAATATATTAATTCAATCAAGTACATATATAAATCAGTTTAGAAAACGTATTTAAGAAAATAAATCACAGTAAACTATCGAGTCCTAGTCCATGTATAATTTGAAAGCAAAGGCTATAAGAGATGCGACTGAAAGGTATAATCATCTATGTGGACAGGAGAAGTGCAAAACAGATACACCACACATTGCAAATGACTCACTCTTACAAGTTTTTAATGTCAGATGATAAATGTTGTGTCTGCTTGGGTAATTTTTTCAACGTTTTTATGTGGTTGATGGATCTTTTTCTGTGATTTTGTTTCCTTAAATATGTTTTCTAAATGAATGTATATATGTTTTTGATTGTATTAATATATATTTATAATAAAGATATAAAGAATTAAGATTTAATGTACAAACATTTTTGTTGAGATTACCAAGGCTTGAGTCAAATTATTCGAATTGATGCTATGCAGATCTTTTCATAAAGATGCCACACATGCACCAGATTTATGCTTAAACAGGTTCTGTAGAGATGGCATGTTGGGCTACCACATCAGACATGCAAGACAAAGATTCTCTCACAGGACGAATTCTTAGAAGAGGCTACAGCTGACAGCCATTGAAATGTGTGGATGCTTTACTATAATACATTGTTAATCAAAGATCACACCACAACACACAATAAAAAGGTGAATTAAGAAAACATGCATGCAAATAATAAAGGGGATTGACCATCATAGGTACTTTTGCTGTCCTTTTAACAAGCAGGTGGCTGCAGAAGTCCACCATGTCTAAATTACACATGCCCTGATCCCAGCGGGTCACCAAGACTAAAGGGAGTGCTGCTTGCTCTCTAGAGACACACATCCATCCTCCACTAAGGCTAGTATGAGAACCAATTCAAATGCTCTCTTAAACCTATGGGTTCCTATTTTCTAATGCATTTTAATGAAAAATCCACTCGCCAATAGATGTTGTTTACAAGCCTTTATCTTAAAATCATCAGTATTGTGTATATGAATTAAGCTTGACAGTATGCACACTTGTTGGACATGTTTGCCTTCTCAATTCATGTATATCACAAAAACCCACCCTCATAAACACATGGATCTCATAATTCCAAAAAAGACAAATTTGGAACCTCTAATTAGATATCTTGGGCAGGTCATTTACTGGTCAGTCTTTAAACAGTAATTATAAAAATATTAAGGACAAATAACGTTTTCCAAAATCATCTAGTGACCATTCACATCCTTAGAAGACATTGTCCTCAAATGGGCAACTATGAGAATAATTTGCCCAACTCAGCCCCCAAAAAAGCACCAAACGCAAACTCTCACGTTGAGAAAGATAGAAGTAAATACACACAAAAAGGATGCAAAATGTCATCAAAGCAGCCGAATCTACATGTGGTATCTAGCAATATCTGAACCTAGAAATCTCCTTGGGATAATAAATAAAAGTCTAATGTTTTCCTCATTGATACCTCTTCAAGATTATTTGAAGATCAGCAGATTTTTAAAATTGCAACAATAGTCCCAGAAATTAGATTCACAATGCCCCAGTGTATTAGAGTTGCTGCTCTCTGAACATGTATCCATATTTGTCAGGTTTAGCGGGTTCTAGATGAATAGGATGTATGCTCGCTGACATCAATGAGATCTGGATTCATATTAGTTCTTAGGTCTTGTTTGGCGGCCATGGGCCATGTTTTGTTGCAGTACTCTTCTTGAACTAATGCTAATTACCAAGTGATCTGGCACTCAACTAGAAGTTATTGGTGCACAAAGAGGATGATTGGTTCTTGGAGAGAAACTGGGTTAGTGTTGTGGCGCAGCGACATAATTGGCCCATGGTGAAAGGTGAGATGCTGACTGTGGGAGGCCTGATCTAAAGTCAACAAGAAGTCAGCAGAGATCTTGAGTGCGCTTCAGTAGGTTAAGTATTCTGCAACTATCTGAGGGCATCCTTGAGTATGGAGGATGAAGTCCCACGTAGATAGGAGTAAAATGAGGCTGCAGGAGGAACATCGAGAGACAGCATGCTCGAGGTATAAATCCGTCTTTAAAAGAACCAGGTCTTAGAAGCATTGGAATAACAATTAATAGAGGCTGAGGTAGTTTAGCCCTTTAAAAACATTAATGCACCTTAGTGCTTAGAAGTACTTAAAGCAGCGTATCATTTAGAATCTCCAGAGGATGCATGGGACTTGGAGAAAGCTGAAGCAATATAGGGGCATATCAGCTAGCAGGCGATAAAAAATGATCGCCGCTTTTGTGCCTGATCAGCAAGGTCACGCAATAGCGTGAAACCTTGCCTTATCGCCATTTCCCTTAACGCCCATCTTTGCATCTCTAAGGATAACGGGAGAAATATTGCTAAGCGACATTTCTCCTATTATCAAGCCTCACGCAAAGCAGCATAGCGACAAGAAAAGTAGTGATAACCTCTGTTATAGCTACTTTCCTCACGCCTGATTTGAAACTGACTTAGCCATGATATCCTATGGAAGGTGGATATCATGGCTAAGTATGTGAGGCCCTATCAGCAAGCTATCGCCAAAAGTTTTGTGATTATCGCTGGATTTCCAGCGATAATCGCACATTTGGCAGCTTGCGCTCTGAATTTTATCGCTTTGGAGATAAGCGTTGCTAATAGCACGCTATATCCGGGATAAAATTCAGAGTTGGCCGGCGATAATTATCCTCAGGCTAAGAGCGCTGAGCGATAATTATCGCCGGCCCTTGCTAATATGCCCCATAGTATTCAGAAGTACAGGAGGAATAGAGCGTAGAGGTCTTTGAGGCAGGATTGCGCTGTGATGTTAAAGGTTAAAGAGTACCTACCATATAATGGTGCTTATTTAGACATGCTCCAATGGTCATTTCTGTGGAAAGATGATTTCTACAAATATCACTATGTGTAATTATTTTCAGGTTGGTGGTACAGCCACATTGTGTACAGTGTTTCACATTTTCCATCTAGTAATTGCAGATGTGCTGGAAAAGAAAACACATTGTCAAACTGCACAATAAGTTAGGCCCTTTTTTTAGCACAAATACTACACCTGTAAGTCAAACCCAGTGCAAGCTGTAACTGCACTGCAGATTTTGTATTCTGGTATAGTGACAAGTGAAAATGAAGCTATTTGGGTAAGGTAGCTCTTTAATATGCCCAGTGGCCAGAGTTCACATCCAGTGGAGGAGTTGCCTTTTTGCCTAAGTTAAAAAGATCACATAACTTTAGTCTGATGCTATAATTGAAACTGAGTTCTATCGCATAGTGAGGTACACAGTTGTCACTAGAAAAGGTGTGGTAGAGTAGTACCTCTGTCAAAGGCATGTAAGAAGGTACTGATTTAGTAATAGAGTTGGAGATGCATTGCCATCCGCTAGTTAAATCAATACTATCATGAGTTGAAATAGGTAGGCCCTTTGATAACCCGGATGTTCTAGGTCTTTGGCCTTTGTAGTCAGTAACCAGGACCCGCCACATGAGGAGCGCCTCAAACATTATAAGTCCCGCTCTTCAGGATCCTTACAGCAACTGACCAGATATCATGAGTGAAAGCAGAATTGATTGCCCCTTCTTATTTGGTCAATACTCTGTGACAGCGCATGCACAGCTTACGCATGCGCTCTCACTTGCAAGACTATTGTGTATAACAAAGGGTTTTCAGCCTGCCCCTTGCTTCCAATTTATGGGCTTCTTTTCACTCTTCTTTGGTGCCTCTTTGTTGGCCAGCACAGGCTAAGCCATCACTTCCATTCCTGGAGCACGGACCAGGCACAGATTGATTCCGCTTAATTAGTGGATGTCTGCTGCTCCCACTTTGATTGAGGTACTATTTTTTTCCCTCTCTCACTTGTGCCTGGTTCTTTTTTCCCCTCCCACCTACCCCCTTCTCGATGTTGCTGCCTCTCTGGTGTTATTTATTCCTTTTTTTTGGCAGTGTTATATAGCGCGAATCAAAAGCACCAATTACATTACAGTCATGTTTTTTTAGTAGGCACAGGGATATTACATTACACATTACATTAATGGGGGTTTTTTAGGCACAGAGGGCCAGATGTACCACCAGTGTAAATTGCGACTCACAATTTGCGCTCGATTGTGAGTCGCAAATTGCCATTCGCAATTTACAATGTACAACAGTGTCAGAGATATTGCGATTCCCAATGGGGTCGCAAAATGCTAGCCTCATGAATATTAATGAGGTACTCTCAATTTGCGACCCTATTGAGAATGGCTGGCCCTCCCAGGGATGGTGGCCTGCTGGGCTCAGCAGACCTCCATGTCTGGGACTGCTTTTCAATCAAGCCATTTTTAAAAAAAAAGATGCAGCCCGTTTTCCTTAAAGGAAAACAGAATGCATTTAAAAAATAAGAAAAAGAAACGTTTTCATTTAATTTTTTAAGGATCCCTGGAACCACGGCCTGCCCCTAAAAATTATTTTCCCCTGCACTTGCAAAGGGGAAGGGGTCCCCTGGGGACCCCCTCCCATTTACGACTACATTATCACCCTCTTGAAGAGGGCGGTAAATTGCGAGTGTTTTGTGTCTACAATTGAGGTAGCAAAACATTCGTACATGGTATGCCCCTTCCTAATAGCGTGTCGCAAAAATGTATTTGCGACTCGCAAAATAGTGTTAGTACATGGCCCAGAGGAAAATTGCATGCGCCAACAGGTCGCAAACCCATTTACACATGCAATTTTCCGTCGTACATCTGGCCCGGGGTGATTAGGCAATTGGCCCAGAATCACAGAATGTTGTGCCGAAGCCAAGACTCGGCCGTTCCAAAGTCAGCAGCTCTGGCTATAACGCCACATCCACTCCCCTGTGATAAATATTAACAGTGCATTGTTTCCTGTTGTTTTGTGTTCAGTGTTGTATAGCGCAAACTCAAGTGATTTACAAGTGCACCAATTACATTCAGTGTTATACAGTGTGAACTCATGCGCTTTACAAGAGTTTTTTAAATGAAATTCTGAGCGAAATATTTGTAATCATATTATACCAGGCACACAGCTGTGCCCTGGGTGAGCGCACTCATTCATCACACTGACCAGGAAAATTTTGAAAATCTCTAAAATTAGTCAATTTACAAAAATCACAGACATAAGCTTTGGACTTGTTTAATTACTCATCTTCTAATGATTTGTCCCAGTAGATTTCAATATTTACATGACTGATTACCAGGAAGACCACCTAACTCCAGTTCATTAGGGATACTGTTTTCACCAACCTCTTGCATTCCAGGTGTTGTAGTCTTGTTTTTCTTCCATTGAACTAATTATAGGAATACATCTGAAATCATTGACTTGTAGGTGAAAAGTTCAGGACTGGAAACAGTGTCTCTAATGACTGAGGGGTTGTCACCCTACTGAAAATTCTGCCTAAAGCAGGAGTGGTAAGAGCAGTAGGGCGATGGGGTGGGGGGGGGGGGGGTGAGTCGACAGACGATGATGACGAGGGTAAATGTAGAAAAAGAAAAAAGAAAACCACTTACTTACGAGTCAGCGATGCGGCGAGCGCAAGATAGTGGTTTTCTTTTTTTTTTCCTCATCGTCATCTGTCGATTCCCCACCACCCCGCCTCACCGCTCTTACTTGCACGGTCCGCACCTGGCCTAAAGCCACTAACAGGGTATTCCATGCAGTGCAGGGAAATATTGAAGAACAAACAATATTTTCTGTCTTGAAAAAACATAAATGATTGAGTGCTGAAAACAGTTCTTGTGAAATAAAAGATAACAGTTCCAGGATAGGGTAATGATTTCTGCTAATTTTCTTTGTCTCTGTGGGAACAGTCACACCTGCTAAGAGAGATAGGGGTTTCTTAAAGCACTCTTTTAGGCAGGTAAATATTATTCCATGTCCTATGAAACTAATAATTAAACTTCATCCCGCAGCGGTGCAGACAACTCAGAGGTTTGGTTTTATAGATGAACTGACATGAATTCCTCTGATTAAATATCGTACATGTAGTTCAGGTTTTAGGACTGTACAGCTAGGCCTGGGCATAATTCTAATTACAGAAGAGTAATTGGAATAATTGTGATTTCTGAAATTTTGCATAATTCTTTTTATGCAAAACTACAGAAAATCAAGCAATTATGTCCTTGTGCGTAGTTATGATTAATTTTTCACATAAATGCTATCACAGGAGAACAGAAACAGTTGGCTGGCTGCTGCTTCATTCTGTTTCACTTAGCCATATTTTCTTAGTGCAAAAATATACCCTCTGGTCTATTTTGAATGTTATCGTGCATTTTGTGCTAAGAAAATAGCGCTAAATTCCCGGTTATGATCCTTTTAGCATAATTCCGTGTAATCTTGCATAATTTTGCTATAATTTCACTCAAATATGCTACAGCAAATTATGCAAGTTACGCCCACCCCTATGTACAACGTAGACCACAAATTCCTTGTTGCTGCTCACTCTTTCCTTAAAATTGGTGAGTGAATGAAAAAAAATCTAGTTTTAAAACCAGCCAAAAGAATTATTGCAGTTTTTGCACATCATCAAAGCGTATGAAAATGAATATAGTAAAAAATAAATAAAAAATACATGTTTTATAAAGAGCCAGAAGGTGGGTATAATTGAGTAGGATAACAATAAACCACTTTTTTTAGCGGAAGATGCTCTTTGGGGTGGACATGTGCTTTACAAATAAATGCTTTAGTGTGTTAATTTCTGTTGCTTTACCAAATAGCATGCCATATAAGTCTTTTAATGTTTCTGTTAAATTAACATATTTAAGATGCTGCAGGAATTTTATATCAATGCAAAGAGCCGATGTAAAATATGCTGGTGGCTTGAAAAACAAATGCCATGCAGTTTTGCTTGTGAAGAAGTTGGTGCCTGATGCAGAATGACTTTACAATTCCAGATTTTGGGAAACATCAGCAATTATTAGAATACATTCCTGTTGGTCCAGTTCACAAATATGGTAAGACCCAAAATATTATAAGTGTAGGATGTCAGAAGTTAACCTGGTATTTGCTGTCCACTAATTATAGTGGGCACCCTGTACCAGTCCAAACAACCCCTTATTGATGATAGGTTACAGACAACCTTTATTGAAAGCTATCCTAGTAGTGTCTATGGAGAGCAGCCTTCAGGCTACGTCTTGAAGGAATGTAAAGCAGCTTGTTTTACCAGTCTATAATCTCTTGAATGGCTAAATGAAAGACAACCACACCAGGCATATATATAAAATATATGTATTTATTTCTAAACACACCCTACTAGGCTCTTTAAGAGGCTTGAGGTCAAAACTCATAAGTTACACTTCAAATATGACAGCAAAATAGCACAAATACACGTCAGGCCCTAGGGGCGAGCCAAACCGTATACTAGAATAGTGGTATAAGAACCACGTCTTAACTAGACATAAGGCCTAGAGCCTGTAGAATCACTGGACCCCAAGGAACCACCCAAGGTAGTGACACAGGGGACCCACGGAGGTCGTGTGCAGTGTGTGAACACAGCTGCGAGCTCCTGTTAGCTTCTATGGGGAAAGTCGCGATTAGATTTTTAAAGAATAGGGACACTTAGAAACAAGTCAGGACCAAACCCCTTGGGACTTAGGAAGTACTAGGGTCAACACCTACGGGAGCACCAGAGTACTCGAGTTACCTCACCCAGGGAAGCCGGGTGCATGGGTGTCAAATGGTGTCGGGTCGGGTTGCGTCGTCGATTTCAATGGGAGCTGGCAAAGAAGTGCTGCTGCCGGGAAGATGCGAAGTGTCCGAAGAGATCCAAGCCTGGATCAAAGTCAAGAAGAACCTGAAAGCAGAGGGGACAGAGTCTGGGTCACTAGCCAGTGACCAGGAGGACGATAGGCAGATGCCCACCGATGTCCGGTGATTTCAGATGAAGAAGGTGAAGCTTGACTCTTCAGCCACGAGGACCAGGAGGTGTCGAGGACAACCAGGAGCTGGATTCGAACTGTCCCACAAAGGATGTCGAGTGCTGCAGCATCGGTGCCCCGATTGGACACAACAAGCCTTGGCAACAGCAACCCATGCAGAAAGGAGAAAGATGCTTTGGTGCAGACCAGCAAGGTCTGAGGGACTCACCACTTGGTAGGGAGTCAGGGCACATCTGGAGCAACCAGAGAAGCCCAAGGAAAATCAAAGTTACCTTCTATGGGACCCACCAGTCGATGGACCAGGGATCGCAAAGGGACCTCAAGAGGAAACACAAAATGGCAGCCCACGGGTCACTCGGGGTGACTAGGCCAACAATCTTCAGTGGATTCTCTGCTCGAGGTGGGGGCTACAAGTAACCCCAAGCATGACTTCAAGAGACGTCGAGAAGTCAATGCTATTGCAAAAGTGCCCGGTGACCAGGAGTTCCAGTTCCACACTACTCACAAGGGCTGCAGGTCTCAGCTTTGCTGGGGACTCGAGTCAGCCTGTGAGATGTCTGGAAATCTTCTTCCTGGGCTGCAAATTCTTCAGAGTCCGGCGGGAGCTTCGGAGATGCAGACCGGCAAAATGCTTCGTTGGTGCCTGCCAATCAGGGGGGTCACTACTTGACCCCAAGGGAGATTTCTTCAGTCCTCTAGTCTTTAGTAGAGCGTTGAAGTTCCAGGATTCAGCTTCAGAGTTTCATCCAGGGATATCTAAAGTTCTGGTTACAGAGGTTCCTTCTTTATACCCAAGGAAGGGGTTGGACTAACTCAGGGGACCCACCTATGGGAGGGTTTGGAAAGAGGGGTGGCTACACCCATTTCCTATGTCCAGTTTCACGCCAGAGCAGGGGCTGGAAGCCCCTGAACCGGTTTGAGCTGGACTATGCACAGGGACACTCAATGTGCCCCCAGTGCAGGACTTCAAATCACTCTGGGAGTGCTCCCACCCAGCCCCAATAAACATCAGCCTGTCTGGGAGGTGGTTACACCTCCCTGTGACAGGAAAGCTATTGTCCAGGCCTCCCCTGCCGGAGTTTCAGTCAGCAGCAGGAGGCCAGACCTGTGTCTGTGGCTGCAGCATCCATTTTGTGATGCCAGGGCTCTGTTAGGTTTCTACAGGGTATACCAGTACTGCCATGTCTCTCCCTCTAGAAGGGTGGGATCATATTCTCACATCAGGAGTTGATGTGGGGGTATGATTCCAAGGTGTTTGACACCAAACACAACATGTTTCCGTGCAGCCAGTCCAAAGTTAGCATTAACCGTTTTAGTTATAATGCACTTAAGAGTATATGGTCAGGCTGCACTACTGACAACCCCGGGGAAGAGATTCCGAAGGCTGCAGAGGGGCTCAGCTCATGCTTGGGCTCCCTCTCACATATGACCAAGCCCCCTGCCTTCAGGATTGATAAGGCCTGCCATAGGGGTGACTGATAGGTTTCTATGTGCAGTAATAGGTGAGGTATAGTGAACCTATACCTCAGAAAGGGGTGCATGCACCACCTTACCCAGGCTGCAGTAGCAGATCTGTGGTGTCATTTTGGAGGACTTTCCAAGGGTGGCACAATACATGCTTCAGCCCCTGGTAGGCCTCTGGGGTACCTATGCCCTTGGTACATAGTATACCATATACTAGGGACTCACAAGGGTACCCCAGAGTCCAATCTGGAGTGTACCTAAAGTACCTGCAAGTAAGAGCGGGGGGGGTACTGGTTATTCCTGCGATTGTCACAGATAAGAGCGGGGTATTCTGCCACCCCCAAAACTCGTGCCGCCCAGGGCGGACTGTTCCCCCCCCCCCCCACCTTGCAACACCAGTGAAGAGATGGCACCACTCTGTCTTGACAAGGGTCATTGTGTCATATTTCTTACAGACCGATTAGAGGTGGGGAATACTACTGGGGGTGAACCAAAAGTATAATTTGCTACTTTTAATACTATCATAAGTTTTTCTGTCTGAAAGAGGAAAGGCAGCTGAACAGATACATACAGACATGGGCTGAAAATTGACCTTTACTCAGAATAGGTCATTTTCTTTTGTTTGATGTAAATCCTTTCTGTGGTTGTGGCAATGCTTGAATTCCAAATGGTATTGGGTGGGCTTCGAAGGGTTAATACTATATTATACCTGTTGTTACAGATATATACTGATATTGCCTGCAGCCTCAGCCTCTGTTGATTCGTTATAACTTTAGGCGTGTAAGGTGTCTGCAGAAAAGAACAAAATATGGCAACATCAGTTTAATTTTGAAAACGTGTGTGAAGATTGGTAGAGGGGGTCGGCATCTAAAGGGGATCCCAAAAATTGCATTTGCATATAAATTCCAAAGGGGATTTATCGATAAGTATGAAAACAAAAATCAGTTGATTGAGGACTATGACCAGTTAGAGCTGGAGAGTAGGGAAAGACCCCAGCATGTAGCCAAATGTCAGATCAGAAGGCCAGTATCAGTGGGGCGAGGCCCAAATGCACTGGCCATTTTTGATGAAGGACACTAGATGCTAGATACAGTGTATGGATGAAAGTCATGCTCTGCACCTGTTACCACTGGCCAGTGAGTATTGGTCATAGGGAGTCGGCACACTGGCAGTGTAAAAGGTTATGCCATGTGCCTAACAACGAATAGTGTGACATACTGAGTCAGGCGTGGCTGAAGGCAAAGGCAACATGATGTGCACATTGGTACCAGCATTAAAATTGAATGTTTGGTGTCATCAAATTCCATGCCTTGCTCAGTTGGCATGGGACATTGCATGTGTGGCATGGCTGGAGACAACACCATGTGACCGCTTGCTGTGTAGCAGGAACAAAGAGTGGAGCCAGGTAGGGGGAAAAGGAGTATGAATGCCTGTTAGGTTCCGAAGATGTAGACCAGATAAAAGCCCCTGCATTCATGAATACCTAATACAGTGAGCAAAGAGGGGCACACCACCGGAAATAGGAATTGGGGCAGAAATAGGGAAGGGAATGAGAAGTAAATCTTGGACTGGTCGTCCACACTCATCTGTTTCAAGGGACCACACCACTCTGTCTGGATTTACAGAACAGGTAGATCTACACTGGCTGTCAGAGGGGAATTTGCAAGCTCATTCCAGTCTGGTGTTCATGGACGAGCAAATGTTTTTTTACAAATCACACTTCTTTACTAAATGTCCCCCATTACCACAATAAAAACAGAAGCAGACTTTCTCCGTCGCTCTTTCACTTCTATGTAGAGTCTTCCTAATATTTCCAGCCTATGCAACCTCTTCAGTTGCCTTTGAATCTTCTGTCTGTTCAGGATTTCAACGATTGTAGGTTTGATGAGTAATTATGTATCTTTCTGTCTTCCGCTGTGGTTGCTGTGAATCAATTTGAAGGGCTAAATCACTTAGTGGTGGTGCTTGTTGGCCGATTGACTGCCATCGACAAAGCCTCCTTTAAATCTTTCCTCAAACCTTGATAAAATGCAGCAGCTGTGGATTCATTCCTCCATGTGGCTTCGGAGATCCGCTGTTGAAAGTGCTAACCCACGTCATTTGCTAAAAATAGCAGAGAACTGACTCAAAATTGAGCGCAACTGGCCAGCTAAAGGATTTGATTTATTATGAGGGGTGTACCCCATGTCAGCATGTCTGTTGTAAGGTGCTATATGAAGTCAATTTTTGGCAACGTTTTGAGAAAATATTTGAGGTGTTGCCAAGAAGTGTAGCTGCCACTGGGACAAAACACTATGGAATCCACGAGGATGTGAGGAGTAGTTCAGACAGGATAACCAATGTTCAGGAATCCTATCTGTCCTTCAAGGTTCCTATTGATGTCCAAGGTGCTTATCATTGTTCCATGTCTTGGCCGTCTCAGATATGAAACCATCCCTGAGTCAAAGCTCCTTTACTGCATCTCTTCAGATGTTAATATTGATAATTCAACCTTGGCCCATTTCTGTAATTCTGACATTTAATCCAAGATGTCAGGGTCGCTGATCAATTTAATATTTGTAGTGTTAAGATGCTGATCAACAAAAAATCCAGATCTATAAACTTCTATATTGGTTTGTATTTCTTGGATCTGGCAGGAGTGTAACGCAGGCCCTTACAGCCCCTTGCCATGCCAGAGAGTCCCCAACCTTTCAGGGGCCCCAATCCTTCACGGGGGCAATAAATATCTTCACATTCTGCAGTGGGGTGGCATCATTTTACATTACACCGCTGGGGCCTGGGTAACAAGATAAGGAGGCATGTCTCGGTTTCATTACAGTAGTTGTGCATTTAAACCTCTGACGGATTCCTGCCTTGGCAATCCTGCATCCATGGGAATTTTCTGGAGATGGTAGGGCACATTCTGCCTGCTCTCCCATCTGTCAGATGTGTTCTATGCACAACAATTAGCTGTATGCCTTCCTTGAGAATTTGTATGAAAAGCCCATTGCAAGTCTCCCTTCTCCTTCTGTAGGCTCTTCCCTCTGTAGACCACATCTCACCTAAACTTTCCAACTTAACTTGAGTGATAGTGCTGCCCCATACAATAACGTTACCAGTCCCTCTCCATCTCCTATGGTTAGTAATAAGTGTAGAGCCTCATGTCTATGTGGATCAGTCTTAGCAGATCACCATGTCAGTCAAAAGGCTACTGTGATTTCCCTGAAAGTGTGGAACTGCCCTGATAGCACAATATGTGTGCAAGAGGTCATCAAGACCAAAAATATCCCCAAATTGAAATGGTCTCATCTCATTGTAATCTCAGTTCTAACCCATTTTGTGGCCATCCAAATAGAAGCGGTCCCCAAAATGTGTACCAACAGTGCATAACGATATTTAGTTACAGTTATTTTTTATTAAGGTGAAATTTAAATTACACTGTTGGAATTTGTGTAAGTGTGGGGATTTCGTATTATGCTAGTTACGCAACATCCACAAAATTGCACCCCGTCATGAAACTACTTGTTGTTCGAGCCCGCAGGAATAACGCGATGAACCACTTACGGGTAACTGTTGCTCGTGTCATTTGTGTTTTTCATATTATTTTTTGGAGCGGATTGTGTCCTTGTGTCAAAAATAGATTTAAGGACATGTTTTGCGCTAAAAGTTTGCGCTAAATGACAGATTTTCATTTGTGTTTCAGATAGCTATGCTTCATTTTGCATAATTTTCCCAAAATTTGGCAAAATTACGTGAAAATGAATTATACGAATATCACACACCCCTACTTTTCAGACATCTTTTCCAGAAGTACTGAGCGACATGTAGCAGCTTACATAACCTTAAAATTACACTCACCTGGCCTAAAAGTGTACTGTCTACTGATCAGTGTTCCAATTCTAGCTGTGAGCGATCTGGTTTTATTGGCCTTAGCAATGGACAGCCACTCAGTGCCCAATATAATTTTACTGCGAGAAAGTACAAATCTTAACCTGTCACTGCTTTGCCGCCTTCATATTGCAGAATCTGAATAGAAGCGTTCCATGATGATTTACAAAAACTGCACAATGTTGCATATCTACAAGGTGGCGATAGAAAATTATCGCAGCTTTTGCGGTCGTTTTCGGCCGAAAAGCGGCGATAATTTTACCGCCTAATCAGCAAGGTCACGCTATTGCGTGAAACCTTGCATTAGCAGACGAATTCTTAACGCCCAGCTTTGCATCTCTAATGAGATGTACAGTGGGCGTTCCTGACCTGACATGACTGGAGAAATGTCGCTAAGCGACATTTCTCCTATCATCAAGCCCCACGCTATGAAGCATAGCGGCAAGAAAAGTAGCGATAACCCCTGTTATCGCTACTTTCCTTATGCCTGCCTCACGACTGACTTAGCCATGATATCCTATGGAAGGTGGATATCATGGCTAAGTATGTGAGACCCTATTATCAAGCTAACGCCAAACTTTGGGAGATTATCGCTGGATTTCCAGCGATAATCTCACGTTTTGGCAGTTAGCGCTAGGATTTTTATCGCTTTTGAGATAAGCGTTGCTAATAGCACGCTATCTCAGCGATAAAAATCCACGCTAGCTGGCGATAATTATCCTAGCGCTAAGTGCGCTTAGCGATAATTATCGCCGTTTGTTGCTGATATGCCCCAAAGTTTCCTAAGCAAAGTGGAAAGCATGTTTTCTTTTATGAAATAAAATTGAACGGTATCACTAAAAAGTAGCAGAAGACCAATTATTAACAGTGCTTAATTTGAGCCGGTGATTACTGATGCTCAGCACCGGCACTTAATCATCAACACTGGCGCTTTTCGTGAGCATCAGTTAAGGACCCATTCATTTATGGTAGGCATGGGGAGATTATGTGATTTGCCTAGAATCAGAGGATGTTGAGCCAAAGCCGAGGCTCAAACCTGGTTCCCCGTTCCGAAGTCTACAGCTCTGGCCATTAAGCCACAACCTCTCCTCAATATCATGATTTGTAGTTGGTTCTTTTTTAGTCTTCGCTAACAACTGGTGCAAGCTGCCTCCTGACATGAGCCACTGCACTTATTTTTAAACAAATTAACCACGGATTATTAAGTGATGAAGTCTTTTGCTATTGGTTCAAATATCATGACCTCAAGACTTATTTATTGATTGTTTGTTCTATATCCTGCAATTGACCATGCACAGTGTTTGGCTAGGCTCGCGCTATAGAAATACCATATGCATACATATACACGGTGGGTGAACATTACTCCTTTACTCATTTAGGGGCATATTATCAAGGACGGCATAAAATTATCGCCGGTTTAGCGGCAGAAAACTGCCGCTAAAGCGGCGATAATGGGCTTGATAATATGCCCTTGAGAATTCCAATAGAAGCCCATGTTGACACCAGAACATGGGCTTCTATTGGAATTCTCCAGGGCATATTATCAAGCCCATTATCGCCGCTTCTAATTTTTAACGCCGTCCTTGATAATAAGCCCCTAAATTTGTTTTAAGGAGTAAAACTTGGGTATCTTTGCGTGTGATCTCGCTCAACACCTCTTTCTATATCTCCCACTCACTAGCTCGTACACTTGGGGCACGTATCGCTTAACAACAGCTTCAGAGTGTGTATTGTCCAATACCTAAACTAAGAGATTCCTCACCAACTCCACATCAGAGTTTCCCTCAAACGCTGCCCTTTCTGAGCCCGCCCAGTCTGTTGACTTTTCTTAGACAAGTGGCTTTAATCAGTTATTTTGTTTGAAGCTTATCTCATGGGCTAATTCAGTAGAACGGTTCTGCTATTGGGCTTTGTGAGAAAATAACAGATTTCTGCTCACCAACAGGAAAAAAACACGTCACAAGTGTTGTAACTCAACAGCTGGTTAAAACTCACCACTCACAGCCTAAAAAACAATTTTGAAAAATAGGTAATTTGGAAGAGAATTAGCACTTTCGGAACTTAAAATTGATAGGTTTGTTATATTTCACCTTGATTCAGCAATTGTTGCTTTTATGAAATATTTTTTTAGTTAACATTATTTGGTTCTAAAGCACCGTAAGTGAAGAAAATAGTGAAGCTACTAGTAAATAAATAGTACTAGAATATAAACATTAAATATATATTAAAATCGTGTTCCTACTAATGTTTGAAAAGGCCAAGTATTCAAACATCAAGCATTAAAGCGGTATTGACATTTGGCAATAAATAAAACCAACGAATATAACAGAAAAAAATGAAACTGACAAAAGTACATTGAATGAAGTGGCACGTATTGAATAAATTAAATGAGAGTTATTTACTTGTCACATGAGCTACGAATCTCTCAATCATCCTTGCCGCTAAACTGGATTGACGATTTTCTTATCTACCTTTTTGCCCCGAACAGCCTTTCTTCTTTCTCTATAAATATAAATACAGGTACAAAAACGTGGAGTCTTGCACAACAGCACAAAGCTGAGGAGACAGTGCAATTCCAGAGGGTGACAGTCAAAGGACCTCAGATCAAAGGAGTAGCACTCAACAAGGCATCCTCAAGCATTGGCAAAGCCAGTAGGTCTCGCCTATGCAAGAGGGTTTGGCTTTACCAATGTGTTTTAGCCATGTTGTACGAAAGCATGGCTGCTGCTTAGCGTGGCTAAAAGTTAGTGCCATAGAAGAGAGTGGGGTGGAGTGGTGAAGAGTGGCATAGACTATCGTGGAGTGGCGTAGAGTGTGGTAGCGTCGTAGAGTACAGTAGCATAGAGTAGAGTGTAGTGCCATTGAGTGAACGAAAGTTGCAGGGTGAAGTGCATAGACTAGAGTGCTGTAGAGTGGAGAAGTGTATAGTGGCATAGAGTTGAGTACAGTGTCGTAGAGTGTAGTGTCATAGAGTGGAGTGGCATGACGTAGAGGGGCATAGAGCGTCATAGAGTGGAGCAAAGTACAATGTCATAGAGTGGAAGGGCATAGAGTAGAAAGGTGTAGAGTTGAGTAAAGTGTTGTAGAGTGGCGTAGAGTGGAGTGGCATAGAGTGGAGTAAAGTGGCAAGAAGTGTGATAGAGTGGAACAGCTTGGCATAGTGTTCTTTATAGTGAGGTGTCGTAGAATGTAGTAGAGTGGCAAAGAGTGTAGTAGCGTGACATGGTGTAGAGTGAAGTAAATTGTCATAAGTGGAGTGAAGTAGCATTGAGTGGCATAGAGTGGAGTAAACTGGCATTGAGTGTCATAGATGCAGTACAGTGGATTGTCGAAGAGTGGAGTAAAGTGTCCTTCTGGAGTGAAGTAGCGTGGCTCGGAGTATCGTAGCATGGAGTACAGTTGTATAGATCATCATAGACTGGAGTGTTGCAGAGTGGCAAAGAATGGTGTAGAGTGGAATAGAGTAGCATAGAGTGGCATAGAATTGAGTTCAGTGGCATAGAGTGTCATAAAGATAAGTGCAATAGAGTGGAGTGGAGTAGGGTGGCATAGAAGGGAGTAGAGTGACGCAGAGTGGAGTAAAGAGGCATAGAGTGGAGTAGAGTCGTCTGTTGTAGTGTGGAGTGGCGTAGAGTGGAGTGGCATAGAGCAGAGTTGCGTAGAGTGGAGTGTTGTAGCATGGAGTGGCGTAGAGTGGAGTGGAGTAGAATGGCATAGAGTGTCTTAGAGTGGCATATAGTGTTGTAGAGTATCAAAGAGTGGCATAGAGAGGCGTGGAGTGGCATAGAGTGTCTTGGAGTGTTGGAGAGTGGAATGTCATGGCGTGGAGTGTCATAGAGGTAAGTAGAGTGGCCTAGAGTGAAGTGGCAAAGAACGGAGTAGAGTGGGGTGCAGTGTCATAGAGTGCACTGGAATAGAGTGGAGAAGAGTGACGCAGAGTATCATAGAGTGGCATGGAGTGGAGTGGTGTAGAGGGGCATAGATTGGCATAAAGTGACATAGAGTGGTGTAGAGTGGCGTGTCGTACAGTGGAGTGGTGTAGAGTAGCATAGAGTGGCATGTCGTAGAGTGGAGTGTCATAGAGATGAGTGCTGCAAAGTGGACTGGAGTAGAGTGGCATTGAGTGGTGGGTGTAGAGTGGCATAGAGTGGCGTAGAGTGGAGTAGAGTGGCTTGGAATCTCGTAGAGTGGAGTGCCGTAGAGTGGAGTGGCATAGAGTGGAGTGGTGTAGAGTGGGGTGGCATAAAGTATAGTGGCATAGAGTGGAGTGTCGTAGAATAGAGTAGCATAGAGTGGAGTGAAGTGCAGTGGAGTGGCGTGGCATAGAGTGGAGTGGAGTTCAGTTTCATAGAGTGGAGTGGCATAGAGTGAATGGGAATAGAGTGAAGTAGAGTGTTGTAGAGTGGAGTGGTTTAGAGTGGAGTGACATTGGGTGTAGTATGTATGGTGTGGTAGTGCACTGCCATTACAGACAACACATTTTTGATTGAAATGACCATTACATTTGCACCTAAAGTTTTACTGATAAAAGTATACAGTACATGTCATCACCTAGTATACTGATTTATTTTGATTGTATCAAAATGTTTACTTCCACCACACTTCCGAATTACAAAACAGTTTGATTTGTTAGTGCTTTCCTAATTCTGAAATTTTCGGAAAAATTTCCAAAGTTCATTTATAGACATGTAAATGTTGTTGTTTCCCAGTACCCACAAGATTGTCACATAAATTCTCTCACTTTGAAGTATGAGAAATAAAAGTATACACCATGCTCTCTGAAGACAAAACCTGATATTTGACCTCTGCATTTGAAGGCACAGCATATGTGACAAGATAAGAACAAAGCAACAGTCAACGAGCTTTGCTCCTGGGGAGGGATGAAGACATGCTTAACAGCCTAAAACAAATTAAGCCAGTAAATTGAAAGCCAGAAAATTTGATTTACAAACCACAAATACAATGGTAAGCAATGGGTGGAATGCATTCCCAGGGAATTTTTCTGAATGCCTACAAGAAATCATTAGCAAGCCAGACAGCTTATGCTGTCTGGAAGACTTCCGCCTAAAAAGGAGTGGGATAATAGGTTCAATGCAAAATTGCTTCCCAGAGGGCCTTGGGACAGAAGAGATTATCAACTAAAAAACAAAATAATTCTGCGGAGACTTGAGAATTGAGACATGATTCCACTGGATCTAATGTCACACAATTAACTAAAGCAGTTTGTGGAGGGCACAGTAAATCAATAAATGCAGTTATTACCATGAATCATTCACATCCCACCATCCCCACATCCTGTGTTCTCTGCTGCAGCACACATGGAAGCTTTTCAAGAAGGGTTTTCTGAGGTTTTTACACATAAATATAGACCACAAAAATGTCAGCGGTTATGTAATTTTATTTTATATTATGGTATCTTATGTTATGATATGTGTATTTGTAAAGTGCACTATCGCCCATGAGGTACGAAGCAGGTGTGTGTTCATAGTCCTGCCTCTGGTAGGTTGGTTAATTGAATATGCAAGACAAAAAGAAGATGGACGGAATGTTGAACATTGTCAAACTTTTACCCCCAGTCACAGATCTGGGATTAATCCATCCTTATTTTGCTCGCCACGCCTTTCCAGTTTGGACCCAGCCATATACAAATCAGACTTGACCCTGTACCCAATGGAATCAGTCCAGCCCAAACTGCCATGCCAGGTCCTCCCTGAACCGGAAAGCAAACATCCTGGGATCAGTTTCTGGGCATCACCCCTCATCAGCCAGGCTAGCTTGAAACCGGTGGCGGAGTGAGCACAGGACCCATGTCTGGGCATACCCTTCCCACTTGGGGTGAAAATGCAACACTAAAAGATGATGGACGGAATGTTGAGCATTGTCAAACATTCACCTCCTTGCTTGCTGTGCCACTGGATTCAAGCTAGCCTGGCTGATGAGGGATAATACCCCGAAACTTCCAAGAATGCTTTTTTCCAGTCCAGGGAGGACCTGGCCTGGCAGTTCGGGCTGGACTGTTCCCATGGGGAACAGGGTCAAGACTGATTTGCATAGGGCTGTGTCCAAACTGGAGTGGCATAGTGAGCATAAGAACAATGGATTAAACCCAGATATGTGACTGGGGGTGACTGGTTGAAAAGTTTCAGCACTCCGTCCATCATCATGTTGTGCTGGCTATGTTTGCCCTAAGTGGATAAGAGTGTGCCCAGATGTGGGTCCCTTGTTCGCTGTTACACAGGATTCAAGCTAGCCTGACTGATGAAGGGTAATACCCCGAAACCGGTCCCAAGATGCTTTTTTCCGGTCCAGGGAGGACCTGGCCTGGCAGTTCGGGCTGGACTGTTCCCATGAAGAACAGGGTCAAGACTGATTTGCATATGGCTGGGTCCAAACTGGGGTGGCATAGTGAGCAAAAGAATGATGGATTAAACCCAGAACTGTGACTGGGGATGAGTAGTTGAAAAGTTTCAGCACTCCGTCCCTCATCTTCTTGTGTTCCCTGGTTAATTGAATAACCAGATCTTTAGCTTCTTGTGGAATTCAGAAAGAGAAGAGGAGACTCTGATGTGGCATGGAAGGCCATTCAATGCTTTGGAGCGATGTAAGAGAGTACCTATATGAGTCTGTGTATACTTGGGATGTGTGCGAGTAGGAGTCATGCAGAGGCATCTGGGTAGTTGGAAAAAGGAGATATGACTGTGCAGGTAGGTAGGTCAAAAGTTGTGCAGTGTCTTGATTGTGTGTGTGAAGAGTTTGAAATGAGCACTTTTCTCTATTAGGGGCCAGTGGAGATGCCTGAGGTGTAGTGTGATTTAGAGTTCTGTGTGAGTGATTAAGGATGAGTCTGTCTGCCGAGTTCTAGATTGTTTGCTGTCTTCTGGTGAGTTGATTGGTGATCCAAGGGAAGAGGGTGTTCCCATAGTCCAACTTTCTGGTGAATGTTATCAGTGAGTCAAATACTTTATTTCGGTCACACAGATCAACAAAGTAGGTATTATATAAAACAATATGCATGCTACGATAGGATATTAAAAAAGCACAGACCAGCTGTTATCATAAAAGAAGCTGCAGTGTTAAAACAATGCAACCATTGTAAGTGTAAGCCACAATTACAATAAATACAATAAAGAGGGTCCAAACATTAGTACTACTAAGCACATCCCTGTGTTATTTGCTCTTGAGATGGAGGTGAAGACCACCCCACAGCTACCACATTTTGTTGACACTTAAAGCGACTTATCCAGATTAGCATAAAATAAATGCCACACCAAAGACATGGAGCCAATGTGTACTTGAGCTCAAAATTTGAACAGCAACCTGGTGGCTCATAGTACCTAGATTCTTGCGGAGTGGTGACTATTATGTATGTGATGTGTTTCTTGTGTTGCTTGGAAGCCATTTGAAAATCTTCCACAACATCTTCAGGGTGTGGAAAGAGGATGCAGTGGCATTGTTGACTTCTGGGGTCAAGTCTAGTTTTCTGTTGATGATGATTCTGAGGTTCCTGGTGTGGGTGCTGGATGTGGCTCTGAGTTTGGCCGTACACCAGTTTGAGTCCCATGGTTACGCGTTTTCTGCCTAAGATCACTATTTCTATCTTGTTGGTGTTGAGCTTGAGACAGTTGGATTTCATCCAGATAGCGAATTCGCTCGTCCAGGCGGTGAACTTGTTTCTTGAATTGTGGATATTGTCCCAAAGGGAGAGTATCAGTTGTGTGTTATCATCATAGGAGAGGATGTAGATGTCATGTTTGAAGATGGCTTTGGCCAGAGAGATCATCTATGCGTTGAAGAAGATGGGGCAGAGGGAAGAACCTTGAGACACTCCGCATATAAGTTTGCAATATTACATAAAAATATAGACTTCAAAATATTGACTTCTGCAATATCATCACAGTAAGCATAGGTAGGGGAATATAGAGTTAATATGTTAACCTACAAATGTACTTACCTTGTCAAGATTCAGCAAGTCAGTATCTTAGCGTTGATGTTTCTGCAGGCTGATATTTTTGTGACAATATTTTGGCACCTCACCTTTTGGAATAGGTGCCCTCGGAGACAGAATACCACATCGCCAGGTATTGAAATAACCAGAGTAAAATAAACCCAATTGACTGATCATTAGAACAGAGGAAACACTCGTAGGCTCTGATTGGCGAACAAGACTACTTCATCTCATGGACATGTGCACAGGAAATCGTATGAATTCTAATCAGCTAATAGCAATGACCATGACACAAATTTCAAAAGGTTTAAACTGGAAAAAATCATGACAATCTTATCCAATGGTAGGTGAACCTGCAATACCTCTGGTGAGGATCACAGTTCATTGCTACATCAAGAAAGTCCTGGACTATGTTGCTAGTGCCCATTTAATCCTTTGCTTTTTTGCATATATATGTAAAAATCGCTCTGTAAAATGCAGTATTTCATGCCTTACTTTAAATTTTCTCAAAAGGCGAACCCCCCAAATCCTTCTTGAGACTATCAAACTGGCTTGCCTTACTTGGTCACTCTTTAATATTTGGGGAACGTATCACACCCCACCACTATTTTCTGGAATTTGTTGTTTTTGCATTTATTGTAACATTGGAAATATTAGTTCCACTGCATGTAGGAAGAGACACTCATATTTCACACAAACTCTGGCTCCGTTTACATCTTTGTTGTTGAGTGCACAACAGTGCAAATGCATGTAGGCTTAATTGCTTTTCTTTCTGCATATGACATAGAACCGCGTGTATCACCAGGGATCTTGCCAATAATAATTGGATTTCTTTTTGTCTATGGCACAGGGTAAGTCCCTGTGTGAATGCAACTGTGAGCTATATGTGGCGTGTAGTGTCTGCCTACTTTTTAAGAATTTTTAAATACCAGTGGGGTAACCCTGTGTTCCTCAGAACCTGGGAATAGCATACTGTACAGACAAAAATGTGTTCTGTTGGGTGGGTAGCACATTTATTGCATGATTATATCATATATTTTATACAAAGTTGCTTACATTATTAAAAAAAAAGAAAAACATGGAGGTCCACACAACTTAATTCCTGAGAATGGTGTGTATTTTGCTTGTTTTTTATTTGTTAGCATGTTTGGGTTTGTCTTCCTCTGCTTGTTTGCCTCTCCACTGGAGCATGACCTCATATCTTGTGTCCTTTCCCTATTCAATTTTCAGGCACTATTTTTTTTCTTTTTGGTTAAGCACTCCATGAGTGTGCATGTGTTTTCCAGCTGTCTCCCCATTGTACTTCTCATCCTTGGTACGCACGCCATGCTTCTCTCTCTCGCACATGTGCTTCTCCCTGCTCCCCTCCTTTTGCACTTACCCTAATGTGCTTTTGCACTCCCTTGTTGCTTTCTCGCCGCATGCTTCTTCCCTCACCAGGTTCATGTTGCTCTTTTTCATCCATGTGTTTTGCCCTCCACCGCTCTCTACGTTGTGCACATCGTGTACTTCTTCCCTGTCCTCCATGTTAAACAGCTTGTGCCCCATGCCCTCCGAGCTGCTTCTCCTATCTTCGCCCCCTGTGTTGTTTCCACTCCACCAGTGCCTTGTGTGCTGCTTTCCCACACATATGCCCTCTGCTTTGCTTGCCCCACTCCTACCTTCCACCTTGCTTCCCCATTACCAGTTTAGAAAGAAAAAAAGAACACTTTTGTGCTACTTTTTATTTGGAATTACCAATCCAATTCTGATCAGTAAATTAAAAGAAAAAAGCGCGTACGTCATTTTGTGGGCACGTGCATGCTCAGTGCGCGTGTCTACAAAATGATGCGGCCAGATGGGTCATAGGCATTTTTCCTATCCTCTCTAGCCATCCTGCACAGCATCGGGGCTGCTGCATAGCATTGCTAAAAGAAATTGGCAACTCCAATAGGCCCCAAAGCAAGAACTGATGCTTTGCCAATGCTTGTTCTTTCCCAGGAGTTGGAGACGGCACCCTTGGTTGTGACGCATAGTGTTGTCTGCGCTCCGTGAAGCAGTGTTTGCGTGCCTAATCCCAGGGATATTTTGAGTATGCGCAACAGCAGTTTGACTGTGCCCTGAGACCCGTAGAAGGGATAATAAGTGGACAGCTCATAACTCTGGCCTTTATGGCCATTGGTCAACAGGCTGATGTTAGCCCAAGCTTTGTTCCCTCCATTCGCCATGCTCTTCTGACCCGGAGGTTTTACAACTTTCCACTCTCGGTGCTACTCAGAACCCCTCTGCCTCCGGGTTAATCATTCCTCCGCCACTATCTGCCAAAAGTTCTTATCTCTTCTGCTGTCATTCTATAACAGGGCCCGCTTATCAACCTGCCCAGAGTCACGTGACCATGACTACCCTATCAGGAGCCTGGGATCTCCTGACAGGGCCCATCCTGAAGAGGGATGCTGGCACTGCAGCAGGTCACCAATACTGGAAAAAGTACAGAGTCCGTGGGCAGACACACTACCTGTCACTTGCTGAATTCTGGGACATTTTTTGCTTCTCCGTCAACTTTCTCTGGAGGTTACCGCGGCCTGCTGCGTCCCAAGGCCAGAAAAGTTTACCAGCCACACCTTGGCATAATCAATGCACTATACTCTCAGCCCAAGGGCACTGTATATTTGCAGCGGACAATGTCATCCGGGACTCGCATTGGCGCCGCGCAGGACTCCGCGGAGCATGGGGTGACCTGTGACACCCTTGGTAAGTGTCTTTTTTACACAATTTGTCGCATGACTATTTCCACTTAAACTCGATGGTAGAATTTGAATACAATATTCTAATTTTTACATTTTGAGGAAAAATCCAAACTTGAAATAAGTGGGATTTCAAAAGGAAGCCGTGGGATTGTATGGCATTAAAAAATTGTTATTTTTAATTAATATGTGGGCTAGTGCTGCACGTGTGACCGGCAGCAGCACTAGCCCTGTTGCACTCATGCACGAAAGTGACGATGTGCGCGTGCTTTTAGGTTATACAAATAATCAATTCAAAAAATGCAAAGTGCAATTTTCGAAACAATCCTGTAACCACGAGCCAATCAGAAAGCTTCTTATTAAAATCATCTAGCTTCCTATTTATGCTTTGGAGCAGTTGTTTAGATGAAGCTGGGGACAGACCGGGGAGAAGTTAGACTATTATTTATTTAAGATGTTTACAAAGTTGTAAA
Organism: Triturus cristatus; assembly: GCF_964204655.1. Classification (NCBI taxonomy): domain Eukaryota; kingdom Metazoa; phylum Chordata; class Amphibia; order Caudata; family Salamandridae; genus Triturus; species Triturus cristatus. Next base: position 259,674,670 of record NC_140586.1, read on the forward strand.
AGTGAATCCAGAATATTTAGAATATTGTTTAGCCATTTTTCTGACAGAAATGTTGTTTGTGAAATTGTGCAACTGTCTCAAAGATGGGACCTAAGGGTGACATGCAAGCACCTAAGCAAGGCCTAAAACATTGTGGTGGGTGTAGAAGGGCGGGCGGGGGGGGGGGGGAGGGGGGCGGGGGTAAACAATCAATGCATATTTTAGTGGGATGCCTTCTTGTCCTAATGATTGTCTGCAGTACCCTACACAGACAGAGATATTCTTTGGCCCACCTATACGGAGTGTGATGCTCAGTGCAGCAAAGTGAGTTTTCTTGCATATCTGAGCGCTGTTTACAACAGTTGACCATGGTTGTATGTATATCCTACCCGTCGTTATTAACTTTGTTTGGCTTTTTCATAGTTTAAAAATGTTGCACTGTTTCTTTCCCCACTGTTTTCGACTACTTTAAACAAGTTTGTCACTTTTTTAAAATTGGAAATCCGTCAAAAGGCAATATCGCTCTTTCTGTTTTTGTATATTTTGTGAGCTTGTGATCCTGAAACGACATAGGTAGGATTATATATTTACAATGGCAGCACGGATTTCGAAATGTTTTCTGACAATCGTTTCTTTAAGGGCCGGCATGCATTACATTCTAATGATATATATATGCTTAAAAACAAATTCATATTATAGTTTTTTCGGAATATTCAATCGGCTGTTGCAGAGATCTCTGTGCAATGTGCAGCTTTGAATTTGGGTAGGGCTGACTCAGCCTGTTATCTATGCAAGAGCGATAACGTGCACCGAGTTGGGTGATGCTGCCTCTTGCTACATTGTGCCACGAAACCATTTATGTTGCAGAGTGTACTACGCAATTGGCTTTTCTTCAATTGTAATGCTATCATAGTATTATCACACTTTGTTGGCCATGCGCAGGAATGGCCTCTGCTACATGTAGCGCGCTCTAAATCAGATAACTAAATACATACATCCTCAAGCAAGGGTTTAGTGTTCATAAAAAATGTAGAGTGAAGAGGGTTATGGCGAGGGGAATGTTTATTATGTTGCTGTAACCTCGTGTAATTTCTGGCATTTCGCATTACACAAAATTACGCCATTATGTCACGGCTTGTTATTTCACGTCCATTTGGATAAAAAATTCTATTACGGGCAGGCGCGCAACACCCATTGGACTCACAGGGCTTCAGCCCCCCCCCCCCCCCCCCACCCCCCCTCCCCCCGTCGCGTGTGGCAGCCCGGGCTGAGACAGCTTCCCGGAGCACACACAGCCGCACCCGAGCACTTCACAGGTCTTTAAAAGACCATTTGCATGTTTGCATGTTAATGAGGCCTCGCTGTTGTTTCACCCCTTCTAAGAGCCCCTGCAGCTCCACTCTGCCTATGGCTTGAAAGACTCAGCCCCCCCCGAAATATTTTCTTAGCCCTCCCCGAAATTTGGCTCTAGTTGCGCCTCTGATTACGGGAATACGGGAATAATAACACCAGCAACAGTTGTTCATGACACGTTTTTGTTCGCTTTTCTTTAGTGCAAAATGCATCTTCGCCTTCAAAATGTACACAAGGACCCATTTTGCACCAAAATATAGAGCTTGGTTCCAGATTTTCATTTCATGTGACTCCCTGTAAATCCCCCGACATTTCGCGTAATTAAGCACAAGTAAATTGCACGAATTGTTCCACTTCTAGAGGGGGATTTTCATTAAGATACCCACGCATGGCATGATGAACATGGTGAACCACGCCTTGTTAACTCTGAACAAATGCTCTGTGTATCTGTTAGCATTCATTCATTTGTAAATGCACGGAAAAATATGAAAAGCATTAATAGACTGCTGTGGAATCACTGACAACATAAAAGAAGGTCGCACATATAGGCTCGTTCCAATGGAAATGTACAATACCATACAAAGAGTGTGAGGGGGTAAGAGTCCGAGAGTAAAGGGGGTCAGAGAAAGCGGAGTCTAAGAGAACAAGAGTGAGCAAGGTCACGAGACAGAGAGAGCACAATGCAAGAGAGCTAGAGACTGAGCATTTTAAGAGTGGCAGTGGACTGAAACAGACTCAATCTAAGAGAGATTGTTAGAGCGAGCAGAGTCTTGGAGAACCATAAAAAGTGATGACTAAAAAAGTCAGAGCTAGTGGAGTCGAAGAATTACAGAAAGCAATGCCTATAAAATAAAGAAAAACAAAAGTGTATGAGAAATGGAAGGGAAAAGTTTAAGCAAGTCAAAAAGAGAGCAGAATCAAAGGGAGCTGGAGCAAGTTGAGTTTATAAGAGTAAGAGAGGAAAAATCGAAGAGAGTCTTGATAATAGGGAGTCTAAGAGATTCAAAGAGAGTTAGCTTAAGTGAGTCAGTGAGAGAACAGAGTCCAAGAGAGCCAGGGAGTGATGTCTACGAGAGTGAAAAGGGCCAGAGAGAGTCAAATCGAAGAGAGCAAATTCTCAGAGTTAATTCTAAGAAAAACAAGGAAGAGAAAGAGATGAAGAGTCAAAGACCAGAGACACAGAGTGAAGTCTATGAACCACTTTTAAAGAGTTTGGCGTGTAAGGGAATCAGCAAAAGTATAGAATACAAGAGTTAGGGATAGTAGAGTTTAAGAATCAGAGAGAGGAAAGTGCCAGAAAGGGAGAGAGAGCAAAATCTAAAAGAACCAGAGAGAGCCTTGTGTAATAAATACAGATAGAAGACTCTAAGAGAGTTAGCAATAGGAGCAGAGATAAAAGAGTATAAGGGATTTACAGTAATGTAAACTTAAGTGAGTCAATGAGAGAGCAGGGTCTAAGATAGTCGGAGAGAGTGACTTCTCCGAAAGCGTAAGAGGGTCCAAGAGAGCTCAAGTGGAGAGCGAACTCTCAGAGAGTCAGAGAGAGTTCAGTCTAAAAGAGACTGAGGACCCGATTCTTGAAGGTACCTCTGAGTAGTAAAGTTACGAGTGCAGAGACTCTGCACTCTTAACTTCACTACACGTAAGTACTTTCGTGAATCGGGTTCTTAGAGACAGCAGAGCTGAAAAATCAAAGAGACCAGTGACAGATACCATTAGATATTGTGGCATGTAAGAGTGTCAGAAAAAGTATAGAATAAAAGACATAAGAAACAGTGGAGTTTCAGAATCAGAGTGAGAGGTGTCAGAAAGTGAGAAAGCGGAATCTGAAGGAATCTAAAGGAACAATTCAAATATAAAGTTAGATCAAAAGTCTAAGTTTAGACCTGAAATCCAAGTTTAGTCCTAATGTCTAATTTAGACCAAAAGTCTAACTTTAGTACTTTTCGGTATTCACAAAGGTAAGTTACTACTAGTAAGTTTACTAATAGTAAACTTACTTGTAGTAAAGTTACTACTAGTAAAATTACTAGTAGTAAAGTTACTAGTAGTAACTTACCTTTGTGAATACTGAAAAGTAGTAAAGTTATACTCTTGGTTTAAGTCAGACGTTAGGTCTAAAGTTAGACTTCTGGTCTAACTTTACCTTTGTAAATCTGGTTCTCAGAGAGAGGAGTCAAAAAGCAGAGCTTAAAAGAGAGTGCCAGATATGTTTAGACTAAAGAATGAGAAGAGTGTGTGGCAGAGAACAGTAGGGAAAAAGATGCCAAAAGCGTCCAAGTGCAGCTGAGAACACCACAGAGAAAGAATAGAGATTAAAGGGAATCAGTACCCCGGGTGAAGATACCAAGAAAGGCAGATGAAAAACGAGAAGGAGAGACTTAGGAACAAACTCAAAGAGTTAGTAGAAAAAGAGTGAGCAAAACATGAGAGATCAATCAGAGCAGAGAGGAAGAGCCTCACGTGGCCCTAGAGTTGGATAGAGGAAGGATTTTTAGCTAGAAAAGCGCAAGCGAGACAAACCATGTTGTCACAGAGCGGGCAAAGAGTAGGGGTTGTTATCACAAGCTGCGTAAGACTGTCTGGCATCATTACGCAGCCATCTTCCTAGTGTGGTTTGATTCCAAATCAAAGGTTTGCACTGGGAGTTTTGTTTGATAAAAACATTTTATGAGTATGCGGTTATTTGTTTGAACGGCGGAATAATGGTGGCTCATTCCAAAGGTAGGAGTGAACTGCACCTGGCCGGCTGTTCAGTGAACTCAGTCATAGCTGGCAGGTGTCACTGCTACCACAGAAACTGAAACATCTTCAACACTTTGGAATTTTGAAACATGTATAGGACTGGGAGGAGAATAGAAAGCAAAAATACCATACATAAATAAAACAAATGCAGAGCTGGAAACCAATTGTGAAATGGTGTGTGCGAAGTCGCAGCATTTAAAATATATATATTTTACGAGCTTCCCATCATCGTAAATCTTTTAAAAAACAAAGGCTGGAAACAACTTCTGCTAAAAGTATTATTACGTGACACAAATTCTACAAAACACCAGCAATTTTGGGAAGAAAATCACTCGTAAAACAATAAATTGTCTTGCAAAGCATGTTTATTTTTTGATGGCGGCCTTGTCCGTAAAGTTGCAAACTCACTACATTTTACGAACTCAGTGCAGTGCAAAGTTTGCCATCTTCATCCTGACAAGTTCGTTGGCTAAATTTGGAACTTCACCCAGCACTTATACACACCAGATAAAAACAGAATTTACTTTAATTACAAATACTTTCTTTTAATCTAGCACCTAAATACAGCAAGTGTATACCACAGATGGGACCGTTACTTCATCTATAGTATTGAATAGTTTATCCTATACATAATGTGCATAAAGTCCAGCACCATGGATAGCATAGCTGAAACGGCTTGCGTTTCTTGCGGTTATGGAAGCACAAACGTGAATCATTAATGTCAGTTTCTTCAGAGGTTGCTTTGCTCATATTTATGGGTCAAGTGTCTGCTAAGAGCGAAAAATATATGATTCGTGTTTCTAAAGCTAATACAGTTAAACACAGTTGTGTAATCGACGCGCATAGGTGTATCAAAGGGCAGTGGTGTGTTGTTACTGTGATTTGAAATGCACATTGGCATCTCGGTATGCTGCACCAGGCACCGGCATATCCAACATGGCGCCCACACACCCACGCTATCATGCAATAAAAGATAGCGGCGCGCCCTACTCTTTCATAGTAGAAGTTTAATATTCAGAAAGGAGAGCAGCAAATGCAAGACTGTATGCAGGGGCGTAGCTTCAGGGGGTGTCTGGGGTGTTACACCCCCCCTAATAAATGTATTTTTTGAAGAATAGTTGAGTACAGGTGCTTTCAGTTGGGTATAGGGAGGTGTCTGTCGGATTTCCCCTCGGATTTTTGCATGCACACTCTCTCATTTCTGTTTTAAAAGTCCTAAACATGTTATTTGACAAAATATTGTGTTTCTCTCACCTAGTACTCCTACCAATCTGCATTCCTCTGCCTTTCAACTGCCCCTTAAGCCCCCTCTCATGCGCCAGCGCCCTGCTTGTCGTATAATATATTTAAACATTATATGCTGCCAGCGTGATTGTCAGGAAATCTGACCCGCACCTTCCCTCCCACATTCTTAATGACCAAGCTACACCCCTGACTGTAGAGGCGCTTTCTCTACATGTAAAATCTGTCACATCTCAAGAAGGGACAGGTGATTTCGAGAAGTAATGTACAATTCTATTTAGTTAAAACAAAAAAATGTATTTATCTCTACAACATACAGATAGATAGACATATAGAAAGATATGACTGTTCAATGAATTCTGGTCATTTTTTTCAGATTGAAGAAGAAAATCCAATGCCGACTCCGCCCTCTGCGGAATTTAAACTTACCGAGGACAGACAAAAAATAGGGAACAGCAGGAGTCATTCTAGACTACTGCAAGACAATTAACTTATACAACAAGCATTGGCAAAGCTGAAAGTTCTCACAATTGTGACGCAGTAGCGGTCCGTGGAGGGAGTTCCGTGGGGCGATGAGGCGGGGCGGGGGAGGGGCAGGGTGGGGAAATGTAAACACCGGAATATGGATGAATGGAGGTAAGTACACATTTAAATAAATAAAACGAATTTCGTTGCGCACGCTGCATTGCATTTTGCGATGCAGCGCGCGCAAAGGAATTCGTTTTATTTATTTAAATGTGTACTTACCTCCGTTCATCCACATTCTGGTGTTTACATTTCACAACCCTGCCCCTCCCCCGCCCGCCTCACTGCCCCACCGTCACTCCCTCCACGGACCGCTACTGTTTATCACACATGCGCATACCTACAAAATAATGGGGGCACTTTTTTCTTTTCTTTTTAGTTACAGATACAACTCTGAACCAGCACTGGAGGGGAAGTGAAAGCAATGGGTTGGAGAATTGGAAGGGGAATGAAAGAAATGAGGGAGGATGAAAGGAAAGCAACACAGGGTTGGGGGATAGCTACACAGAGGGCACCGGTGGAGAAACAATGGGGAGAAGCACAAGTGCGAGAGCAAGAGGGAGGGGGTGGAAGGAAGCAGTCCAGCAACAGGGAGCAACGTGGTGTGCAGGGGGAGAATCATAAATGAGGAAGAAGGCTAGAAAACACAAACACTCTAATGGAGTGCTTCATGTAAGAGAAAAAATAAGTGCTCGAAAAGCAAGCAGTGGAAGCAGTGATGCCAGAACCAATCAAATAGTTTGTAAAGAGACAATGCTCCATGAGAGGGTATGATGGGCAAACAGAAGATTGACAAAGTTGGGACATGAAAAAGAAACAGGCAAATGAGTGACAAAGAAAGCCAACCAATGGTAAGAAATGGGTGGGCTCCAAGACCCCCGTGTGTTCTTTGTAAACCACAATGACTCTCTACAGACGGCACATGGGCTGTCTAGTAGGCTCGACCAAATAACCATGGGCAGTCTATGCCAGAGCTATTCAGATTTACTCTCAATGACCAATTACAATGGCCCTGACACAAAGCTCTATTCTGGATAGTTGAAAATGTGGCCATTCAGAATTGCTGATACATGAATGTACTTCAGCAACTCTGATTGAGCACCATTTAATCAAATAACCCCTGTGTTTGAATCATCCTGTAATAAAAATGGCTGTAGCAATCTGCACTTCCCAAAATCATCAAAAGTGATCGAGCTGTCTTCAGCCTTTGGACACAAAATCTGTCAATGTTTCTATTCCACTTGTGGAGCACATTATTGGGATTTTTATAAACAAACTTTGCTCTATACACGGATTGAACAAGGGGCATATTTATTTCTCTGTGCATGTTAGCAAATCATTTAACTCTCTAAGACGAATAGAAAGGCACTTCTGAATGAACAAATATGCGTTCAAGAAAAATATGCACCTTAGACAAGATTTTAAACCATGTTTGGAGGAGGATTAAGCATTGCAATTTACAGTGCGGGAAAACTGTGATGCAGTGACAAAGGCTTAACAACATTAGGACTCAGTAAAGGATTCTGGGAGATCAGGACAGCCTGTGAGGGAGGTAGAGGAATTAAGAGAACACTGTTTGCCTGACATCCATATAAACTGTTGTATAAATAGGCACCTACAATTACTAATGTATAGCTTGTTGGTTACATGCAAAGACATAAACAGTGTGAAGGAATTTAAGCTGGTATGCTTCATGGCATGGGCCTCACCATGGAAATGATGTGCTAAGGCGAACACCAATGCACATTAATTGGCACACATTTTGCTTGTTTGTCTGATATGGAATGGATCAAATGGCATTTCTTCCAGGGTGTAATATGGAGCAAGCTTATTTCACACTGTTTTTGATATTTACATAAGTAGTTGATAAAAAAAAAAATTCCAGTGTTTAAATGTGAAATATGGAACCTTGACTGAGGCACAATCAATCTGTTTTTTTTTTCATTCCATAATTTGTACATAGTATGCAAAATCAGTTTTTTTCTATTTGTTGACAGGTCATTTATTGGCTTTCATTCCTTTTTAATATCTCCACGACTCACTTAAGCAAAGCATCAGGGCCGGCGGTAGGGCGGTGCGATCGGTGCCACCGCACCGGGTGCTGACTCTTTGAGGGGGCGCCTGTTTGGAAGGATTTTATGGTTTAAAAAGCACCCGTTGCAGCATTGCTGGCCTCCTGCAATTTTCATACAAGAATAAAAATGTCAGGGTAACACCGGTGATTAATGTTGTTCCTGGAGAGAGGAGTTTTGTCTTGTGGGAGTTTTATCTCATTTTATGGTAGCACAGAGTGTTAATGTGCCTGCTGCAAAGAATGTGTACCATGCCAATCACAAAGTGCAGATAGTTTAAATAGGTCAGTGCTTTTGTCAGAGAGATCCTTTGGTTACTAGCAGTGTAGATGTTAAAATCCTAACATGGAACAGTGAGCTAATAACTGTCATTCAAGAGCTGCATGCAAACGGTCAAGGTATAGATTCGAGCATTATGATGTATTCCTGCTTCTTTCATTATTCTAGGGATCATTTCGGTAAAAAAAATCATAATTATTTAATGTAACCTCCAACCCTGAGGTTATGTTTTAAATTCTGAGTCTGTGCCTCTTCAGACCAAGCACTCTTAAAGTATACTGTCTACCAGTATGGATGACATGTGACTCACCTTGTAGTCTTCTGGCTTATGTAACATTTCCTATACACTGATTTACTCACATATGATTGATTGTCTATGTGTAATGTATGTGTGATGTTAAGTGCCCTGACACCCTACACTGGTATAGGCGGCATTATATAACTAATTAAATATATCTGAGAGAGAGTGGTTATGGAGACTTGAGGGGGCACTATTAAAGGGTGGTAGTGAGGGAATCTGTGGGGGGCACCCATGGTGGGCGCCAACAAACATTGTCGCACAGGGCGCCACCAGTGATAAAGCCGGCCCTGCAAAGCATTATACAATCAGCAACGGAGATGCATATGCTTCACGCTCTACTTTCTTTTTTTAAGAGATGGTCCTTCTTTTACTTTATGTAGCTCCCACTCCCTGCCCTTCTAACAGCTCATCAGTAGGACATAGAAGGCTATTGAAAGTGCATGGTGGACGATGGGTAGACCCAGTGATGTCCCAGGATGGTCAAAGTGTAAAAAGTGTCACATCTTTCCCCCTAGCAACTGCTGCATTGACATGAAAAAAGTATTGTTGAAAGTGTTTGATTTTATTGCATTAGCATTGGGATCTGATACTGTTCAATTATACACAGAGGTTGTGTTAAAGACTGAAAGAAATCGGATAAAAAGGATGTTCTTCTCTCTTCCTAGCAGTTGTTGCACATAGAAGTACCTTTAAATTGTGCAGCAGTAACACTTGTAAATTATAGAAGTAGATAATACATTTTTATTATTATTATTGCTATTGCTGTTGCTATTTTTATAATTATTGTTATTGTTTTTGTTATTATCATTACCCCTTAACTGCTGGGCCTCCCCTTCCCGCCCCAATTTCCACCTTTTGGCTAATTTGGTAGTTTGCAATTAATGCATAACATTATTTCAACATAAAGGACCCACAGCAAATTTGGGTCCTTTTTTTCAACATCGTGGGCATTCTAAAGGTACCCAGTGTTTGTGGCTTCCCCTGGAGAGGACCGAGAAAACAGGCAAAATATAGCAACATTTTGAGTTCTTGACGAAAATTAGGAACAAAGTGCTCTAGATAAAAGTGTCTGTTTTTTCCCCTCAAAATGGTATCAACAAACAATTTGCTGTGCTAAAAGTCACCATCTTCCTAGCTTTCAGGAACCTGGCGATCTGAATAAAAAAACTACTTTGTTACCACAGTTTTTGTATTTTTCAAAGAGGTGGCCCATTTTTCTTTTTTTTTGCGCTCTCAGCCTATGTCCAGTTTGTGGAAAAATTGGTATCAAGGAAACCTATGTATTTCTGAAATAGGCTCAACATGTGAAGTTAAAGATCACTGGTTACTTGTACATCTTTAAATGTGTGCGGACCCGTATTCGCATATGATTTAGAGGGTATTTTTCAAAACGTCTTCTTTCTTACACAGTGGCTTACATTTGGAAGGCACAAATGCAGCGAAATCCAACTGATGATAACAAATATCCTACTAATCTGTGCACCCACATGTCTTCCGATAAAAATGGTACCTTATTTGTGTGGGTAGGCCTAGTGCCTGCAGCAGGAAATGGCCCAAAACACAACATGGATACATTACATTTTTCTGCTAATAAATGACCCTTCTTTTGAAAAGGAGACCTAGCAAACCTGAACAATTATGAAATCTATATACCTGGGCAAATCCAGGGTGGAGTGATTTACATAGCTCTCACCAGGCTTTTTAACCCTGAATCCCCTGCAAACCTCAGACTTTGACAAAAAAAGTTTTGTCATCACATTCCTGTGATGAAAAGTTCTGGAATCTGCAGGCAGCCACAATCTTCCTTTCACCCAGCATTCCCCCAAGTCTCCCTACAACAGTGGTACCTCATGTGTGGGTAGCTCTAGTGCCTGTAAAAGGGAACCGACCAAAACGCAACATGGATACATCACATTTTGCACTCAAAACGAACCCTCTTTTTCAAAGTGGGTAGCTGTGGACTTAGGGATTTGCTCAGCTGGCTCCTAAGGAAAACTAGCAAACTTGCATATTTTTGAAAACTAGACACCTGGGGGAATCCAGGGTGGGTTGACCTGTGTGGCCCCCACCTGTTTTTTTTCCCAGAATTCCATGAAAATCTCAAACTTTGACTAAAGAAACACATGTTTCTCACATTTCTGTGATGGAAGGTTCTAGAATCTGGGAGGCACATATTTTCTACCACCCTGGCTTTCCACTTTTCCCCTGATAAGAACAGTACCCCACTTGTGTGGGTGGGCCACGAGATAAAGACACAAAAAGGCCCTAAAGCGCTATTTTGAGAGATAAGCAATCAGGGTAGCTGCTGTATTTAGGGCCATGTTCTGATGCCACTCATGCAAACCTACAAACTACGGACATTTTTTTTACAACTAAACAACTAGGAGATTTCAGGGTGGGGTGCCTTGCATAGATCCCATGAGGTTTTCTTACTCACGATGCTCTGAAAAACTGAAATGTGGCCTGAAATCACACATTTTCCTTACATTTCTGTGATGGAAACTTCTGTAATCTACAGAAATCCACAAAATTCCTACTACCCAGTGTTATGCCACTTGTTCAGATAAAAAAGCTGTGCCACTTGTGTGGCTGGGACTGTTGCCCGCAACAGGAATGGATCAAACCATGGTCTATGGGAGGCATTGCAAGGGGACTTCCATAGACCTTGGTTTGATCAGTTCCTGTTACAGGCACGAGGCCCAGCCCCACAAGTAACGCAAAGCTTTTATTGGCATAAGTGCGGTATGAATCACTGACAGACTATCGGGAGACAGAAAATCAACCTACGGAAATATCGACACAAAAATATCGAAGCCAAGAATATCGACATACTATCTACCAGCCGCGGCCCGTGGAGGGAGTTCCGTGGGGCGGTAAGGCGGGGCGGGGGAGGGGCAGGGTGGGGGGTTCTAAAAACCGGAAGATGGATAATTGCAGGTAAGTAAACAATTAAATAAATAAAACGAATTTCGTAGCGCACGCTGCATCGCAAAATGTGATGCAGCGCGCGCTACGAAATTCGTTTTATTTATTTAATTGTTTACTTACCTGTAATCATCCATATTCCGGTTTTTAGAACCCCCCACCCTGCCCCTCCCCCACCCCGCCTTACCCCCCCCACGGAACTCCCTCCACAGGCCGCAGCTGCTATCTACATTATGGTAAGTACAAAAATATTGAAAAAATAATATCAATGTCAAATATATCGTTAAAAAAATCGTTTTTTGAAAGTTACAAAAATAATGTAAAATAAAGTAAATAATACATATAATTAAAATAAACATAGTTACAAATATCTTAAAATGTTTAAAAATTATAACAAATATATATAATGTAAAAATAAATTAAACATATACATATAATATATAATATAAAGTTCAGGGAACAAGAAAAACGCACACTCGGAGGTTCTGCTCGTATTCTTTACTGAGCTATCGTTACGCGTTTCGACACAGCAGTGTCGAAACGCGTAACGATAGCTCAGTAAAGAATACGAGCAGAACCTCCGAGTGTGCGTTTTTCTTGTTCCCTGAACTTTGTTGGATTATCCGGCCGTAGGTTCGCCGGACAACGCACCACCTGACAAGGGTTTTCATCCCGGAAGGACCTGACGGAGTTTGTTTATAATATATAATATATATACTTACTTAATAATATATTTTAATAATTATTTTAATAACTTATAAATTGTTAAACAATATCTCATAAATTACAAATACATCTCTACACATAAAACAATAATATAAATAATAATTAAATAAATATATATAACAAATAAAGAAATGCAATTATTTTTAATATTTTTAAAATTATTTATATGCTACATTAACTAAAATAATAAAAAAAATATTAGATAGCGGAGGGAATAAAATTACTATTCCAACTCCAAACAGTACAACAGTAGGTCAAATATTGGATAGCGTAGGGGTAAAAATTACTATTCCCACTCCAGTGAGTGCAACAGTAGGGAAAGTGTTGGATAGCGTAGGGGTAGAAATTACTATTCCAACTCCAGTGAGTGCAACAGTACCGAAAGTGTAGGATAGCGTAGGGGTAGAAATTATTATTCCCACTCCAGTGAGCTCAGCAGTAGGGAAAGTGTTGGATAGCGTAGTTGTAAAAAATACTATTCCCACTCCAGTGAGTGCAACATTAGGGAAAGTACTGGATAGCGTAGGGGTACAAATTACTATTGACACTCCAGTGAGTGCAACAGTAGGGAAAGTGTTGGATAGCGTAGGGGTAAAAATTACTATTCCCACTCCAGTGAGTGCAACAGTAGGGAAAGTGTTGGATAACGCAGGGGTGAATTTTACTAGTCCCACTCTAGTGAGTGCAACAGTAGGGGAAGAGTTGGATAGCGTAGAGGTAACAATCACTATTCCCACTCCAGTGAGTACAACAGTAGGGAAATTGTTGGATAGAGTAGGGGTTAACATTATTATTCACACTCCAGTGAGTGTAACAATGCGGAACATGTAGGATAACATAGGGGTTAAATTAACATACTTATTAATTCTTTTCCCCCCAAAAAATAACATATTAATAATTAATTTACAAAAATATTAATATTAAATACCAATAAAATGTAATAAATATTTACTTAAATAACATTAAATTACTTCCCACCCTATTCCCCTATAAACGCACAAACCGCTACACAAAAAATATAACACAATAATTAAATTATTAATGAATCAATTAATAAAAATTAATTACCAATTAATAATCAAATAACAATAAATTAATAATCAATACCAATTAATAAAAAAGTTAATGTACTTAATTATAATAAATTACTTCCCACCCTATTCCCCTATAAACCCACAACCCGCTACACTTAACAAATAACACAATTAATGTAATTATCAATTAATAAATTAATAAAAATCAATTACCAATTAATAAATAATTAACAGTAAATTAATAATCAATACCAATTAATAAAAATTTAAATGTACTTAATTATAATAAATTACTTCCCACCCTATTCCCCTATATACGCACAACCTGCTACACATAACAAATAACACATTTAATTTAATTACCAATTAATCAATTATTAAAAATTAATTACCAATTTTTATTTAATTAACAATAAATTATTTAACAAAATACAATAAATAAAAAATAATAAGAAATTAATTATAATTAATATAATTTTAAATTAATCAATTAATAAAACGTAAGTACCAATTAATAATTAACAGTAAATTAATAATCAATAAAAATACATTCAAAATATTAATTAATGAATTATAATTAAATTACTTTCCACTCTATTCCCCTATAAACCACAACCCGCTCTGATACTAAAACACAAAATTTACTTTAAAAAAATTACTAATTTCTAAACATTTAATACATATATTTAAAAATAATTAAAAAACATTACAAAAAATGTTAAACACATACATATAAAATACATACTAAAATACATAACACTAATATAAATATCGATATTATTAACAACGATATTTTTGCTAACAATATTACTTACTTTGATATTACTTACTTCGATATAAAAAAAACGATATTACTTACCTTAAGGTCAATATTCTGGTCACCGATATTCTTGACTTCGATATTCTGTCCCTACGATATTTAAAACTCGATATTACTGTAGGTCGATAATAAAAATTGATATTATGACTGCATACCGTGCGGTATCATTGGGTAGGAATTTTGTGGATTTCTGGGGATTCCAGAAGTTTCCATCACAGCAATGTAAGGAAAAGGTGTAATTTCAGGCAAAGGTTGAGGTTTGCAGGGCACCGTGGGTAAGAAAACTTTGTGGGATCCTTGCAAGGCATACTACCCTGGAATCCTATGGTTCTCGAGTTTTCAAAAATGTCTGCGGTTGGTAGGTTTCCATGACTAGTGGATGAGGACTGCCCCGCATCCCACAGCTACCCCTATTGCTGATCTCAACACATAGGTGCCGATTCCGATTAGTTAAAAATATTCCCCGTACGAATCGTATCCGGATTTTTTTACGTACGAATCGTACAAGTCCCGTACAAACTGGCAAGTACGATTCGTATGTTAAAAAATCCATACGAATCGCATTGGGAAAATTCCCCGACACGTCCTCGGGTCGGAAAAAGTGTCCGACACGTCCCCGGACAGTTTTACGTATGAATCGGGAAACTGAAGTCCGAGCGCGCAAGTACGATCCGTCCCGTCCGTCCGAATGCACAACCGTATGCAAAAAACACCGTACGGAGCGAACTCCCATAGCAACCATGGAGACGTCCAAACATGTGCCCGCATATGCGCCGAACACCCCCCCAGCCCACCCCCCAAGTACGTGCCGTACCCCCAGCCCCCCCATGTATGCACTGTACCCCCAGCCCCCCCACCATGTACGCACCGTACCCCCAGCCCCCCATGTACGCGCCGTACCCCCAGCCCCCCATGTACGCGCCGTACCCCCAGCCCCCAATGTATGCGCCGTACCCTCAGCCCCCCCATGTATGCGCCATACCCACACCCCCGTAGGTACGGCGTGTACCACCACCCCCCCGTAGGTACGGTGCGTACCACCACCCCGTAGGTACGGCGCGTACCACCACCCCCGTAGGTACGGCGCGTACCACCACCCCCGTAGGTACGGCGCGTACCACCACCCCCCCGTAGGTACGGCGCGTACCACCACCCCCCCGTAGGTACGGTGCGTACCACCACCCCCGTAGGTACGGCGCGGACCACCACCCCCGTAGGTACGGCGCGTACCACCACCCCCCGTAGGTACGGCGCGTACCACTACCCCGTAGGTACGGTGCAGACCCCCAGTCCAATAAGTGTAGGCATTCACCATTGCAAGTGGGACAATATTTGGAGTTAGCCACTCTCTCCTGGCCCACATGTAAAAACAACACCCAAACAAATCAAATTACTAATTTCTAAACATTTAATACATATATTTAAAAATAATTAAAAAACATTACAAAAAATGTTAAACACATACATATAAAATACATACTAAAATACATAACACTAATATAAATATCGATATTATTAACAACGATATTTTTGCTAACAATATTACTTACTTTGATATTACTTACTTCGATATAAAAAAAACGATATTACTTACCTTAAGGTCAATATTCTGGTCACCGATATTCTTGACTTCGATATTCTGTCCCTACGATATTTAAAACTCGATATTACTGTAGGTCGATAATAAAAATTGATATTATGACTGCATACCGTGCGGTATCATTGGGTAGGAATTTTGTGGATTTCTGGGGATTCCAGAAGTTTCCATCACAGCAATGTAAGGAAAATGTGTAATTTCAGGCAAAGGTTGAGGTTTGCAGGGCACCGTGGGTAAGAAAACTTTGTGGGATCCTTGCAAGGCATACTACCCTGGAATCCTATGGTTCTCGAGTTTTCAAAAATGTCTGCGGTTGGTAGGTTTCCATGACTAGTGGATGAGGACTGCCCCGCATCCCACAGCTACCCCTATTGCTGATCTCAACACATAGGTGCCGATTCCGATCCGTTAAAAATATTCCCCGTACGAATCGTATCCGGATTTTTTTACGTACGAATCGTACAAGTCCCGTACAAACTGGCAAGTACGATTCGTATGTTAAAAAATCCATACGAATCGCATTGGGAAAATTCCCCGACACGTCCTCGGGTCGGAAAAAGTGTCCGACACGTCCCCGGACAGTTTTACGTATGAATCGGGAAACTGAAGTCCGAGCGCGCAAGTACGATCCGTCCCGTCCGTCCGAATGCACAACCGTATGCAAAAAACACCGTACGGAGCGAACTCCCATAGCAACCATGGAGACGTCCAAACATGTGCCCGCATATGCGCCGAACACCCCCCCAGCCCACCCCCCAAGTACGTGCCGTACCCCCAGCCCCCCCATGTATGCACTGTACCCCCAGCCCCCCCACCATGTACGCACCGTACCCCCAGCCCCCCATGTACGCGCCGTACCCCCAGCCCCCCCATGTACGCGCCGTACCCCCAGCCCCCAATGTATGCGCCGTACCCTCAGCCCCCCCATGTATGCGCCATACCCACACCCCCGTAGGTACGGCGCGTACCACCACCCCCCGTAGGTACGGTGCGTACCACCACCCCGTAGGTACGGCGCGTACCACCACCCCCGTAGGTACGGCGCGTACCACCACCCCCGTAGGTACGGCGCGTACCACCACCCCCCCGTAGGTACGGCGCGTACCACCACCCCCCGTAGGTACGGTGCGTACCACCACCCCCGTAGGTACGGCGCGGACCACCACCCCCGTAGGTACGGCGCGTACCACCACCCCCCGTAGGTACGGCGCGTACCACTACCCCGTAGGTACGGTGCAGACCCCCAGTCCAATAAGTGTAGGCATTCACCATTGCAAGTGGGACAATATTTGGAGTTAGCCACTCTCTCCTGGCCCACATGTAAAAACAACACCCAAACAAATCAAATGTCCTATATTTGCCATTGGGATTGGATTCATCATTGCACAGGGGAGCAGAAAAACTCTTAAGGCTTTAGGAGTTAGGGTGGGGCAGATGTTAGGATGGGCCAGAACCACCACATTATTTTATGAAAATATATCTATAACCCTGACATGCTGTTGGCTTTCTGGCCCTGAGGGGCAAATTGGGGCAAACATCCTGTCTTCCCCAAGGCCAAGCTCCTGTATTTCCATCCTTGAAAATTAATAACTATTGAAGACACATACTAAATTGATATGTGCCAAAGTTAGCATATAAAGTTTAGACTCATAATAATAGGACCAGTGGAGCCAATCACATTGCCGGTACACAATACACTAACCGTAGCTGCATGTCTATCTCATGTGTCTCTTATCATCACACCTTTAAGCAGCCTAAGACTAGATAACCAGCACCTCCCTGGCTACTCATGCTCAACCCAAGAACACTTCCCACATAGGCTCAAAAACAAAGATAATACTCTTCCAACCACACACCCTGCACGGTGTATCATGCTACCCATGTGGATAAATATTCCAACGCCCCACAAAGGGGTAGTAAGCAGTATGTAAATACTTCAATATTTATGCAAAGCAGTTGCCAGAACACATCAAAATAGCATAGAGGATTTTAAACTTAAGTTTAAATTTCTTTTAAATACATGCTTACAATACACTTCCATATATTTAACAAGATTTCTAGCCATTATCTTTTGTTCACTTTTTGTGCAGTCACTTAATTGTATTGCAAACTTTTCATTGCTCGGCAAAATGTTGCATCATTTCTGCCATTTCGCATTATGCTTAGCAGGGGAAATTCCTGAAGTTTCACCATTATAGCACACTGTGCAATTCCAAATTTGTTCAGACAAAAATACTTTTCCTGGGAGCATAGAAGCAATGTGACTGCAGCCCCCGCAGTGTGGGAGCCCCCAAGCTCCAGGGGGCTCCCTCAGCACAGCACTGTGGCTGGAGAGCTCCTGATTGAACCCAGAGGGGGCCCCTCTACGTGCCTTGCAGAGAGGCCCCCTCAAGTTTACTTACGCCAGTGGCAGGTAAGAGTGGTGAGGCGGGGCGGGGAATCGACACACAATGGAATAGGGAAAATAACATTTTTAAAAAACCACTTACCTTGCACTCGCAAAGTAAGTGGTTTTATTATTTTTTATTTTTATTTTTCCTATTCCGTCATCTGTCAACTTCCCACACCCGTCCCGCCCCGCCTCACTGCTCTTACCTGCACTGGCCACGACTGTCAATATCATTAGTCCAACCTGACCTGCCAGGCCTTTTGTTTGGTAGTTAGGGACTCGCCCCCCCCCCCCCCCCTTATTTAAGGGTCTTTTATTGTTCAAAAAAATCTAATATTTTTTAGGAAAATCTTTCTTGAAAATAGTGCATATAGACATTACAGGGCTGCAGTGTTCAGCAGAGAGCAGCTCTCAAACAGGACATGGGTCTCTGGCATTTGATCCTTAGGGGTGTGTGAAATTCACTTAACTTGCTTTTGTGCAATGATCCAAAATTTCTGGAAAATTACCCCAGATTCCACATATTTATGTAAACTGCAAATGTGTCATTTAGCGTTATATTTTAATGCAACATGTACTGTTTTGTGTTTCTGACACTATAATGCATTTTGCCCTAAAAAAGTGCAAAAAACAAAGCACCACAGACAACGGCTGTTCGAGATCTGTGGTTCCAATCAGTTTTGGTAAATGTTTATTTTGAATGGCACATTCTTGGTATATTGTTAGCACAAATGGTGCGTACCAAGCAAAGTGGCATAGTGGGGTAATTTGGGGAATTTTGCATAACAAGCATAATGCGTAATTCCTAAAATTAAGTGAATTACACCAGTGTAATTTAAATTTCGCCCAGGCCTATTCCTCAGCCAGGCTGCGTCTGCAGACTTACGCCTAAAATCAATTCCGCAAATGTTTGTAATTGGAACGGCAGCTCCCCAATTCACGGAGAGATCACGAGAAGCATGTTGTGAAGGAGTCATGTTGGCGTCCTGCATCCAACAATTCTTTTTGCTCATGCATTTCTCTGTTTCCTTCACAACTGAACCAATAATGGTAACACTTATGGTAGTATTAGGTCTCCGTTCAGTCTGCTGCAATTTGTCGTGGATTGCGCAAGCACTTAAGTCGGTTGCAAGGCCGTCTTCTTGGGAGGCACGACAACCGACTGTCTAAAAGCCATGGCAGTAAAGTAGGCAGGGAGCCAGATTGTCTGAAAGGTACAAGATAAAGAGATGTGTAATTGACGATTTTGGACTGATTCAACCAGAAGTAAGGAGTCCTTATCAGTGTTGAGTGTGGATAGCTTCTTGTCCTATGCCCATGAGAATGGTGGGACGGCGAGTGTCTTGTTTTGCAAAATTCTTGCTTGTTTACAATGTCAGATTAGCTGTAGCCCTTGAATTTAATCTGCTAAAAAAATATAAAATAGATGAAAATCTATCACAAAACGC
The DNA here is from genome assembly GCF_964204655.1 of Triturus cristatus. Classification (NCBI taxonomy): domain Eukaryota; kingdom Metazoa; phylum Chordata; class Amphibia; order Caudata; family Salamandridae; genus Triturus; species Triturus cristatus. Next base: position 259,694,105 of record NC_140586.1, read on the forward strand.
AAGTCAAAATATCGGAATTGAATACATGTTAAATTAATATAAAAACAGAAGTGTTGATATGCATTGGCGCAGGTCCACCAAATAAAACGTTGGTATTGTACAGCCATGCCATCACAGACTGTACCATTATCAAAATTGTGACATCTTGAACTATTATAGATAATGTTACTACAATGACATCACAATTTCATTCTTGCTGCACGTTCCAGATGAGTCTCCTGCTCATTCTATAGAGGATAGGTTATTTAGGTTAAAGCATTTTGACATTCTGTGACAAATCTCATTATAGTCAATTGCAGAAAGAGCATTATGGCCCTATTGTGTTATTTTAGGTACTGACAGGCAGTTTGCTGTTCCGCAAGCGGGGCGGAGGTCATGATCACCACCCCTCTGGCAGAGGGTTCCCTTTCCCTTTTTAGAGATCCTTCCATGACGGCTCTGTTCACAGGAGTGAAGCTTGCCAGTTAGCCACCATTTTTAAAGTGACACCTCAGAGGAGAGGTACGAGTGGGGGGGGGAGGGGCGGTGAGGCCGCTGCCCTGAAAAACTCGTGCTGCCCAGGGCAGGCCCCCCCCCCCATTGCTACGCCGCTGTGACTCCTGGTCAAACTTTTTTTTCAGAGGTTTTTTTCCACAGAAAACAAACTCCCAAAGCAAGAACTTGTTTTTTTGAAATATACGTAAAAGGCCCCGATGAATAAAGAGTTTTCTCCAAGCTCATGGGGGCCACTGAACATTTTCTCTGCCTGTATCAGCCCTGTCTCACTTACTTCATACACACAGAGAAAATGTGTGTCCATCACCCTGCCCTTCATAAAGTCACTCCTCAGTAGGATGTGGTCAATTATGAAAAACACATCTGAGAGGTCAAGTATGAGACAGGAAGAGAGGCCATTATAATGGGAAGAGGTGAGAACGTTGGGCAGATGGGTGAGAGCAGTTTCTGTAGAGTGGAGTTTGGGATAGCCAGATTTCAGTGGTTTTAAAGGTTCAAAAAAGAGATGTGTTGACTGAAGCATATGAACACCAGGGCCCATATTCCGATGAGGATACACTTTCCCTGTTTACACCATGATACACCTTAAAACAGGTGCGCTGGGCCCAAACAGGCTAAGTGCGCCCTGTTATGGTGAATGCGCTGCCCTCAAGGAAGCCGTGATCTGGGATTAATTCAAGCAATCCATCCATCCCTTTTTCTGTTTTCCTCACTCAATGCCCTAAGTGTGACAAGTATGCCACGGCGTGGGCCTTGCTTCCTGTGACATAGGATCCAATCTGCAATATGAGTCGCAAAGAGTTGGAAACTGGTCTAGGGTTGTCCTCCTATTGAGAGGGGAACTGACTTGGAAGATTGAGTAGGGCTGCTCCTGTTGGAACAGGAACAAAGCTGATTTACTTACAGCTGGTTTCAGTCTGAGGTGGTGTGGTGGGAAACCAAACCATGGACTGGATTGCAGCCCAGAGTAATTAGCACTGGCTAAGATTAATTTAAACAATCAACCCATCAATTGCTTCCACAATCATTTGAAAGTTAGCTACCACACCAGGCTGGGGAGAGGTGTTATGTATATGATGACTACCACCATATGCCAGGAGCTACTTAATGTTGCAAGGTGATGTTGTCCTATGCCAAGGGTTTCTCGGTATACCTGAGTGCTGGCAGTATAATAAGGGTGTTGTAAGTGCATGCCGAGAGGCTGCTAAAAGAACTTGCAGTATTCCATCATAAGCAGGGTATCAGGGCCCGGAATCACTAATGCTTTGCACTTGGTTTGCTTAACTTTTGTAAAGCGAACCTGGTGCAAAGTGCTATGCTGGGATTAACGATACAACACAAATCAAGATTTGTACTGGATAGGTACCTAAAGTAACAAAAACTGTGCTATGCTGTATGTTACAATACTTTGTGTCAAGGGGTGTTTAAAGGGTGGTACATGGGCATTCCCATGCAATCACCTATTTGTTTTAATGCAAATCCCTATCTGCAAACATTCATAGACAGGGATTTGTGTCAAAACGTACTCCTCCTTGAGGCAGGCCTAACGAAAAGAAATGTTTTAATTTATCCTTGTTTATTCCTGCTTCGCATGCACGCTGCATTTTATGCCCACATACAAAAGTGTTAAAGGTTAGTTCTTGTGCTGAGAGTCCCCTTCCAGTAAAAAAAACACTCCTTATAGAAATCAGAAAGCACACACCCTTCCACAATTGCATGAGTGTGCGTGAGTTGGTGCATGCTAGCCTAAAGGGCCCCCCTGTGGGAAGGATGGAAAACCTCTCTATGTCTTAGTAGGGGGAACAACCTTTACAACGCAACTTTTACAACGCACTACCATTACAACGAAACTGTTACAACGCGAGTGCATTGACAACGCAGGACATTACAACGCAAGTCTTTACATCGACTTGCACTAGATGGCGTGCTAACATTAAAAATAGTGTAGATTACTATCCCAACACCTTCCCTACTGTTACGTGGACTGGAGTTGGAATAGTAAATTACACTTTTTTAATGTTAGCACGCCATCTAGTGCAAGTCGATGTAAAGACTTGCGTTGTAATGTCCTGCGTTGTCAATGCACTCGCGTTGTAAAACTTTCGTTGTAACAGCATGCGTTGTAACAGCATGCGTTGTAACGTCATACATCCCTTAGTAGATATGGCGCTGTTCTGCTCTCTCCATCTGATGCATTTCAGTGCTGAAACTTTAGTTGATGTGCTGCGTTGCATGCATTTTTCATAGATCTGGGCCCTAGGGTCATATGTCAGGATGTTGTTTTGATATACTTAGGTACATTTATCATATGCAAAGGACCTGCTCAGGTTATCTGGGGGCACCAATATATGATAGGCCTGTTGAATGTACCTAGGTGCATTATTATACATAAAGGGTTGCTTAATATGCTGGGAGGTTTCCATGACATGACAGAATGTCAGTGTACATTAATTGTTAGAATTGCTAATGTTGTTATTTGGTAGGGATATAGCTATTGCTTAGAGAATCTGGGCTGAATGGGGAGCACATAGAAAGCTGTAATTTTTCTGTGGAATAGAACAAGGAGCACCTCACCTCTGTTCTATGCCTCCCATTGCCTAAGGCACTAAGAAGACTCAGATTACTACGTGGATGCCCAGTGTCAGGTGACGGAGAGAGTGAGGTAGAAAGCAAGAGAGAAAAGTGTGAAGGAGACAGAGTGAGGGTTGAGAAGCACTCCAATGCCATGTAGCTGACCTAAGGTTCCTGGTTGGGATGTAATAGGGCAAGATTTTGCATCTACTAATGGTTTTATTTCTAAGACCCTTTGGGAGGCTTTCCAACCGAGATCGTCGGTTTCACTTCCGACCGCCTAATTACAATTTAGGTGGTCGGAAGTGAAACCGGCCTGTCATTTCGGCTGGCTTCCGATGGGCTCAAGGAGCCCATTGGCAGTCGGAGACAGGCCCGTAATCCATATGGACTGCGTGTTACGCCGTCCGGATTACGATGCTCGGCTTCGTGCAGGCTTTCTTTGCCTGGCTTTTCGCCTTGGAAAGCCTGCCGGAAAGCGAGATTGGGGGCCCCTAGCAGGGCCCCTTCAATAAGTGGCCTTTGGTTGGTGGTCGAGGGGGCACCTACGGTGCCCCCCTGTTGATCTCTGCACCATGTGGCAGGCACCATAACACAACCTCCCATTTTCCTTAGGGCCCCATTTGCAACTGACATGAATATTTGGACGCTCTGCTCATTCTCTCTCATATCATTGGTTTATCACCTTGACAGATGCTGTATAAACGTTTGTCAGGGGATGGACAATACCTACAGTTTGCAAAACTTGTGGCGATGGTTCGCAAAATTTGGCCTTCCTTCCTAGAGGCCACAAAGTGATCCAAACATTGGGAACACTGTTGAACATGGCTGGGGGTCAGAGATTGATCTCGCACATGTATAGGGCTCTGAGAGAGGACTCACTACTGGAAGAATTCCCCAATACACGCCAGGTGGCACGATGTGTTGGAGGTGCCACTTTCAACTAAGGAATGGGAGGATATCCACGAGGGGATGAAGACTATCTCTTCTGATGCCATGTTTAACTTAATTTATTATAAAGTGGTGCTTCATTCAGGTTTACCTTATCCCTAGTACATTACATGCAATTTATCGAGTGCGACCCTCCCCTTGTCCCTGCTGTACCGGGTAGGGTGCTGATTTCATTCACATGTTTTGGGGGTGCCCTAAATTAGATAAACAAGAGGAGGCAGTATTGAAGTCCCTGAACGCAACCACTGGGTGGTCCATTCCCAGAGATGTAGGGCAATGTCTATTGGGACGGATATCAATTAAAAACAAGAAGAAACTGAGCAGAAAGTTCCTCCTTCTGGGCCTTGTACTGGCAAAAGGCAGAATAGCCATTAGGTGGATGTCCCCGTTTGCACCGCAGATCGCAGACCGGCTGAGCGATGTGCCTGAATGGGTGAATGCTAAGGAGAGCCACATGCATAAAACAGGCAGAGAACCTGCAGGCCTGGGAAGCAATACTCAGCGAGTTACGGGATCCCCCCCGATGCACTACCCCCTTGCGCTTGAATGTGGCTAGGAGTTGCAGAGCGCATAATGATGTCTGAATGAGGAAGCAGATGAGGAGAGAACCTTTGTACTACCTATAGTTATGTCAATCTGCCACCTGATGGCCTCCCACCCTTTGTCCGGTTCATGAATTTTAATTAAATATCTACATGATTCTGAATATTGTGGTTATAGTATAATTATTTGTTCTTTTTTAATATCGAAGTTATATTTGTTGTTCTTGGGTTGATAATTAAGCATCTGCATAGCGAAAGATTGGGTTTTAACAACAAGTCCAGGGGTAAAATGTTTGTATTGGAATGAGTTTTGTAGTGCTCTGTCACATGCTTTCCGAGCAAATGTTGTGGAACCAGTTTTTAATTGTTGGTTTCAATTTCTAAGGAAGGTGCAGATCCAATGTATAGCTCTCCCAGTGATCTCAACCCAGTCATGAAGTCTTTCCCATAGTATTGTATGAACGATTGTGTCGAGCAATATCAGAAAGAATGTACGTTTTTTTCCCTCTGAAGCATGGATTTCTGCTCTGATGTTGACCAATGTGTTTTCTTTGGCCTGCCAGGGTCTAAACCCTGACTGGTGATGAAGTAGAAATTGTTTTTGTTTTTTAATTTTCTGTAGTTTCATATTACCTAAACTTGTCCCAACAGAATTAGAGCACTTTACTAGAGCACCAGATTACATTATACATTTGTCTTTGACACATGGGAAGATTATGCGATTTGTCCAGCATTCATATCATGTTTTGCAGTTCGTTTAATTCTGTTTCTAGGATGTTGCTTTAGAAAGGCAGATACGAGATGAGATGGAAATGTGTCAAATTCTTTAGGTCTGAAGTTGGTGTCCTTACCATGTATGCAATCATATCTTTTTGTGTAGTTTAGGGATTGAACCTTCTAAAAGCAGTACTCAACCATCAGGACAGAGTTGTGAGAAATCGTATCGGGCAGGCATCCGTGCAAGTTTCTGAAGTCATGATTGAAGCTTTGATGTTTACGACAAGACTCAATACCTTGTCCTCCTTTAAATATGTAAATGCCATGTGCCTAACTGTGGAGGAGGTGGGGAAATGGGATGGAAATGAGATGAGCTGGTGTTGACTCTCATGCCCCCTCAAATCTTTGAGATTTTAGCTTCAAATAAACACACGAGGTCGTTGCAGTAGTACAAGGAGGCCCTTCGTTAATTTCTAACTTTTTGTATTCATAAATACTTGGAAGATGCCAGAGATCTCCTTGGATTTTCTTGGTGCCTCATTAATGCTTTTCATGAGGTCCAGCTCTTTTTATGAGTTTGTGGTGGACCCTTCTTCGCAATTTGCAACTTGCCTTCTTAATATCTTATGTCATCTTTATTCATAGTTTCAGCTTCTTCTTTTCAGTTTATCCAAAGCTTCGTTGATCATTTGTTGCAGATTGTTGTTGCTGATCTGAAAGGGACCTGGGTGTTCAGTCACTTAAAAACGTTGTGGTAAAGAATTCTAGTTTGGACTTTGGATCTGTAGTGTTGGCCAGGTTCTTTACGACCACTATGTAGATTTTGTGGCAGTATTAATTCAACAAGTTAGCAGCTTGTAGGTAAACCAACCTTCCAGGCATTATGCCGTATTAGAACATTGGAATGTGGAGCACTTCATTGTAGACAATGGAGTGCTCCGTGCTTCTACGGGCCGGTAAAGGCCCGCAGAGCAACATTCCAATGTTTTACAAAAGCCTCTGGAAGCTCGAGGGGATTTAAATCTCCTTGAGCTTCGAGAAGCCTTTGTTTAATTTGTTAGAACATTCTGCCCTCTAGTGGCAGAATGTTCTAATAGCCTTATAGCCCTTCGTAGCAGGGCTATACCGCTATTAAAGTCCCGCTGCTTTTATTAAAGTCCCTCGCCTTCGGCTCGGGCCTTTAACGCTGCAGCGGGCCTTTAATAGCCGGTATAGCCCGCTACGGCGGGCTATAAGGCTATATTAGAACATTGGAATGTTGGAAGCTCTATTGAAAACAATGGAGTGCTCCGGGCTTATAATGGCTGGTATAAGCCCGGAGCTCCAATATTCCAATGCTTCTTAGTTCACAGCTCTGGCTGTGAACAAAGGCTTCAGGGAGCCCGAGGGGATTTGAATCCCTTCGCGCTCCCTGAAGGCTTTGTTTTTTTTTTTGTTATAACGTTCTGCGCTCTAGTGGCAGAATGTTCTAATAGCCTTATAGCCCTTCGTAGCTGGGCTATACCGGCTTTTAAAGTCTCTCTGCTTTGTTAAAGTCCCTTGCCTTCGGCTCAGGCCTTTAACGCTGCAGTGGGCCTTTAATAGCTGATATAGCCTGCTACGGCGGGCTATAATCAGGCAATAAGCCTTCGAGGACTCGATTAGAGGACAGGAGCTACAACAGTACTGTGATTCTTTCTGGTACACCTCTATCGGGGGTGGGGCCAGCCCACAGGGCCATCGCCCAGGCTCTCTCAGAGCACTGCATTCAATTGTAGTCTTCAAGTGTGCTGTGGGCACTGATCATAAGAGAAGTTCCCTTCCACATAACCATCTGTTGAAGCAGGCTAATACACAGACATGTGTGTCATATGTACGCTAGTGACATCTTGAAATGGCACTGCAGAGATTACTGCAAAGTGACTCATTTAGCTTGTAATATTTCACTCACACTTTATGTTGTTCTTTCCATGAAATGCATGATGTCAATACACAGAATTGATAGATACTTGATAGCAATTCCAGATCACCAGCTACAACTGGGATCGAGTTTCTGGCAAATGGGATTCTGGACATCTACTGAACTGCTATGGAGAATAATCCATTAGATCCCCATTGCATCTTGGAACTGCGTATTGATATCTGATGGCGTATTTTGGTTTCATTATTTTTATTGAACCAGCAGGTGTATTTTTATATTTTCTTACATTTATATAGATGGTTTTTGAACGACTGAACAGGGGAATAAAATAAATGCAATTAAACACAAATAATAGCAGGGTAAAACATGAAAAGAGAAAGATGAGGACTGAAGAGAAGATATTCTTTTATAAGAATTTGAAAGATTAAAGCATGAAAGGTAATAGATCTCAAAATGAAGGGACTAAATAGAGAAAGAAGCTTACACAAATTTGTGAAAATGTAAAATGTTATGTTACATGAAATTCACAACAATTCTCGCGACATTCACATTACACTTTTATTTATAACTTTTTGCTTGCGGGAGATTGATTCATGGTGAAAAAAATCTCTCACTGGAAGGCATTTCCTTTTTGAACCAGTTTGTTGCCAGTATCTTGGAAGACTTTTTTATGCAAGGTGCCTGCTCTCATAATAAGAGTCACAGAAGATCCCACTAAATTTCTTTTTGTGCTGAAACCAGAATTTTGCTAAATTTTTCTGGAATTTAAAAAAAATCCAGAAAAATATTAGCATTTTCACACACTCCTGTAGGTAAATCACAGATTTCCTGAAGGTTAGCCTGGCACTCCTTTTTCTGAGTCAGGTCAAGCACCTTTAGAAGGGAGCAGGCCCCCTTATACATGAAGTGGAAACGTAATGCTAAGAAAGCAAAACAGGGTGATGTGATCAATTCTCTCCACCCATCGCCAAATGCTCAGTCATATATATTAAAAACTGACCTTGAAGGTGTAAAATAAAATCTGCGTCAAAATACTTTATCACCATCCAGTCTAGAAATCGACAACAGCTGGATGGCCAAACAGAAATCTGATACAGAAAAGGAATGCTTGATTTTGATCTCCTAGCTACAATTGGAATGAGCAACATAGAGCGAATTTGGATGTGGGCGCCTTCACATTTAGCCCAAAATCCAGAATAACAACCCAAACAAGTGTTCAATTTCCCAATTCCAGCTCTTGCATCTCTACAGTATCCAATAGAAGTCAACTGAAAAACTGATTAACTCGATTTTCCACCAGCAATGCCACTTACAACACCCAAACAAATAAATTCCACCCGAAGCATAACGTGATCCCTTCCTTCAAATGTGCTATCAAAAAATGAGAAAACACTAAACTCACGCAAATCAATATTTCAGCGAAAATTCATTGATCAGGCAGATCTGGTTGAGGACTAGCATTTCCATTTGGAAAATAAAACATGAGTTACTTTCCCATGAGTCTGTACAATGTTAAGCAAAAATGCGCTTTTTAACATTGTAGGCTGAAGGTAGAAATTGCATGGCATGCACAATTTTAAATGCTGAGTTAAATCAATGCAAATAATTCATTACTCAATATAAATAGCACATGAATCTCCCAAGATTCTATTTTCTTGCCCTGTTTTTAGGACTATCATTTGACGCACAGTGGTACTGCTTCGGGCAGGATAGAATGGCAGCCTTATTATCTGGTGGAATAATGCTGGCTAATGACTTAAGGATGCCCAATCATTACAACTGGCTAATTGCGTTCTCATTTATCACTGTACATGTTAATTAACAAAGAAGAAACAAGTAAGAATTCAAAATAGTGATTTACCATTTGTCTCTTCCAGGGGTGTCACAATACCAATTCTTTCTTTCAAAGAGTCTTTCGCGCAGTGCAACTGCAGGGCAAAAATACGAATTTGATACCGTGACTTATTCAATTAATTATTGACTTTTGAAATATTAAGATTTTAAATTTAAAAATGCGTTATCTGTTTGACATTATATATCATCTTATGGTATTAATGTGGGGGATGGATGCATGGATGGACGAATGAACGGATGGATGGAAGGATGGATGGATGGATGAATGGATGGATGGATAGATGGATGGATGGATGGATGGATGGATGGATGAATGGATGGATGGATAGATGGATGGATGGATGGATGGATGGATGGATGGATGGATGGATGGATGGATGGATGGATGGATGGATGGACGGACGAATGAACGGATGGATGGATGAATGGATGGATGGATGGATTTGTTTTACTTGGGAGTTTAATGAATCAGGAACATGTTGTGAGCGAACACCCCACCAAAACAGACTCAGACTGCGTTTGCAATGCAAATATTTGGAAAGGCGTACTAATAGCAGACTGTGCCCTAGAGAAGCGCTAATTGACAACAAGATGGATGGAAGTATACATGGATGAATGGATGCATTTTATTTTTAATCAGGAGTCCAATATATCAGAAATATGTTGTGAATGCGCACCATGCCAAAACCAACTCAGACTCCGCCTGCAACACAAATACTTTGTCAGGAAGTAACGGCGTATCTCAGTGCTGTGAAGGCAGGGACTGGTGATTCCAGTGGTAACATGTAGCAAGGAGCTAGAGAAAGGTAAATAGCAGACTATTTAATGTATAATGAGGTCACAGAACTACAAAGGAAAGGAGATGGCTGTAAGCTGGGACAAGGAACTAGACAGAAGACTAGCAAGAGCAAGGTTTGATGGAGTAAGGATGTACTTGTATGTGGCAAAAGGTTTCCTAGTGGCATAGGAAAACCCATTTGGACTGACGCCAGCAGATTGCTCTTAACAACAGTCAAACATTGAAGTCTCTATTGGACCTGCTGTTACTGAGACTTGTACCAAGTGCAAGGTACACCTAGACTGACAACAACGTTGGGACAGGTAAGACTCAACAAGCCCGAGGTCACACTGTGAACTAATATGGACTACAAAAGACTAAAGATTCAAAATGGAACAAAAACCAGAGTGGAAAGAATAACCAGAATACAGGACAGACAAGACAGAAAGGAGACCGGGAGAAAGCCAAGACAAGGATTTATGAACAGGGCATCAGAACTCAAGTGTAAATACAAATGAAGGGGGGCCCAAGGATATTCAAAGACTAGCGAGGGCGAACTCCCTACTAACAATCACAAAACAGACAAAAGCCCTCGGGTCTGCAAAGAGAAAGTAAAGAGGCAAAAGAGGCTGACTAAGAAGAAGGTGTGGCTTTAAAGGACGTTTTCCCTCACCCACCAGAGGTGGCATGCTCCATCATTGAGAATCCTCATAGCACCATGAGGCCTAGTCATGGTGCAGGCTACAACCCCCTCGCTGCGAGGGAGGAGCTCAGGGATGTTTTATCAGATGGGTATCACTAAGACCCAATGTGAACTAGCAAGGTTTTGTGAGGGGTGCAGTGCTAATACTGAAGTGATTTAAACCTAACTACAAGGTTTACCACATCCTTTTATTCTAGCTACTTTGTGCTAGGATTAAAAACAGAAAAAAACAAGATGTATGACAGGAACCATTAGACCGAATGTACTCAGCTTAGATCAACATGTTTCAGCCTTTGACCTAGAGAGTGTTGCGGCATTCTTCAGGATCTTGAGTAAGGTACTGCTGTAACAGTGATAAATGTCTAAAAAATGTGACAAAAAGTATTGACAACAATGGCGAGTATGTTGGTAATTCGAGTACGATACTTAACCAGTCATCCAGAGGTAACAAGATGTTTGGATGCAGCGGTGGTACCTGCAAATGTCAGTCACAGTGCCCCAGCTGTCCTTAGCATGAATGCTTAGGGTGCATGCGCATCTCCAACCCCTCTATTCGGTTGTGACCCGTCTGCGCACTGCCGGGAGGACAGGATAGCCGCATGCCAACTCTGGTGGGTGAGGTAAACCATCCTTTAAAGGGATGCCTTCTTCTTAGTCAGCCTCTTTTGCCTCTTTTCTTTCTCTTGAAATACTCGATGGCTTTTGTGTGTTTTATGCTTTGTCATCAGAAATTAAGGACAGAAATGCTATAATCAAGAACAGGCAATCAGAAAAAGGAACCAAAGGGAGCCACTGTTGACACAGAGATGATGTGGTCAAAATACCAAAGATTCAAAATGGAACACAAGCTAGAGTGGAGAGAATAACCAGAATGCAGGACACACAAGACAGAAAGGAGACAGAGAGAAAGGCAAGACAAGGATTTATGAATAGAGCATCAGAAATCAACAGAAATACTGGAATCAAGAGCAGGAAATCAGAATAAGTAAAGAAAGTGAGCTACTGCCAACTCAGAGACTAGGTGGTCAGACGCCCAACAGGGAATATACAGAAATCAGGATATCAGTATACAGCTGGTAGGCAGAAAGAAAGGTGAGACTGTGAAGTAAGGAAAATACATAAAGCACAATGTTGCACAAGGCAGCTATGGGAAAGCAGGACACTGCAACCAACAGTAGGAGAAGTCAGCACTCCCCTCAGAGAATCAAGGATTCAGCAGTGAAGGCAACTAGAAAAGAAAGGAGGAGCTCCTAGTGACAGCAGGTTCAGAACATGTTCTGAGTGCAGATGCTAGGCTTAAATCCATCTTTCCAACTCACATCCACACAGTGATTGGAACTCAGATCAGGTAAGAGCTAGCTGCAGCACAGTGCAGGTGAGAGACGTTAACATTCTCCACCAGCTCTCTGCCTGAAGGACTGCACTGAAGTTTCAGGAAGCAACCAGTGGGTCGAATAAAAGTCCAGAGTGGAAAAAGGATGGGATCTTGTTTTGGCACAAGGCATGGGCGGAGTGCATGAAATGTGAAAAAAAGTATATATTTTTGTTTTCATACACCGCAGTAGCAATATATGGTTCTTGTGGTCCTGAAGAAAGCCGAGGATTAATAATCCATGTGGCTGAAACATGTAGACCAAGTTATTACATCACCGCAGTTATTCTTTAAAACTGTTTTTTGCACTGTTTTTAGTGTGGATAACAAGAGATACCTATTAAAATTATTTTCTCTTGCGATCCATTTTTAATCTCACTCTCACTTTTCATGCACTGCGCCCATCACCCTTACATATTTGTTCTTTCACATCTGTGACATTGCAGAGAGCTTTCTCTCTTTAGTTCCTTCACTACATCTACTTTAAAACATCTATGAGCTTCCTTCTCAGTGTAAGAAGGTCGTAGCCCTTGGTTACACTAGTGTGTGACCAGGAGGAGACCCAGATGATGAGGCATGACACCTCAGTGAGTGATGGGAATCCGTCCTTCTTAAAGGATTTTCTTCTTTAAGGGCTCCCTTATTTAGGCCGTACCCTACTTATCCCAGGAAAGTGCCCAGAGTGGACCATGCAGTCACCAGCCAGTTCCTGTGATGTGTGGCCAGAGTCCCCTATTCTTGCCCCCTTCAAGATGGCATGACCCTACCTCGGTCATTGGGAGCAGGGTAGTCCACCCTAGAGGCATGGCTACCAGTGGGCTACACGCCCATGGGAAAACTGGTTTAGACACAAGTTTCCCTCCCTTAGCTCTGTCTCCTAATTGTCTGCAGGGACAAAAGACATCCTGCTTAGGAATGTTGTACAAAAGCAGCTCTTCAAATGTGGCGTTTTTCTTTTTTTTAAGAGTTTTATATAGCTCGAACTAGACCCATATATATCAGGTATCACAGCGCTTTACATGAGCACCAGTTTCGTTACACAAGGACACATTCATTTTTGTTAGGCACAGGGAGATTAAGTGATTTGCCCAGAATCACAGGATGTTGAGCGTCGTTACGAGACTCAAACCCGGTTCCCCAGCTTCGAGTTTCACTGCTCTATCACCTTCGAAACCTGCCTTTTGGACTAACACACTGTGTGGCCATCCTGGGAGAGGAGGTGACTCCTCGCTCTGCGGCAACTGCCTTTGTTTCCATGCCTGGGAGTCGTTCACACGTCTCCCCAGGTGGTTAGAAATCCATCTATGTGTCAGTGCCTTTGTGAGATCACTGGACAAGCTGAAGTGCAGGGTGGCAAGGCAACATTCTAAAAGTTGCTTATCTTTAATAGAGACTTTATGTCTGGCCTGGTCATCAGGTTGGGTTTAATGTCACAATTAATTTGCTACCTTACTTGAGTTTGTGATGTATTCCCATTCAGAGGTTAACTGGGCTGGGGAGCCAGCCGGTAACCCTGTGTTAGCCAAAGGGGCTCCTTACCTTTCCACAGCAAAACGGCAATTTGGAAGTGTTGCTGCTAATACATATAGATAAGCATATGCCTTACTTAGTAACATACAGCTCTTTTAAAGAGGACTCTATAGGGCTGCCTTAGGGCAGATTTACATATATTGCTTAAGGCAAGAGGTGACTTTGCCATTTGGTGAAATGACAAATTCGAACTGGCAGTGCCACACACTGCCCTGTCAGTCTGCAGTAGCAGGCTGGGGTCCATTTTATCTCTGTCACGTGCAGGGTGGCACAAACAGTGCTGCAGCCCTGAGTGAACACTCTGCCTTACATGCTTAGGGTACCTGGGGTACCATATACTAGGGACTTAAAAGTAAGCCAGTAGTTGCCAATTGGGTGTATCCAATTCAACATAACTTGGTACAGGGTTAGAACACTGGCACTGAGGTCTGGTTAGCAGGCCTCAATGCACTCTTAGAGTCGAACAAACCAGCAGCTTCGGTCCAAAAATATGGGGTGACCATGCAAAAAGAGGCATTTCCTTACTAGCAGCACAGTAAACATGACATTGTGAATAATAATATAAATTCATACAAACTGTGCAAGGCATCATGAAAGTTGAATTATTAAACAAGACCCATAAAATCTTGTCCACAGCCAATTATCCCTAGTATGACCTCAATCTCACAGTGGCTATTAAAAACATGCAACGTTAAAAATAATATCTTTAGAAAGCAATTGTAGAAACAATTAGCACGAGACAGGACTGGAATAAATTCCTGGTCTTGCAACAAAGGAACGATGTAAAGTTTCCTAAGGTCACTGTAAAATCTACAGAAAATTAAAAAGTGCATTAAATCCTGCGGAGACAGCTGGTCGCAGCCATAGGATCCTAATAAGTGAGCCTCTGACCTGCCACGTGGAGATGCTAACAGCTGATTCAGCAGGTTGAACCTAAAGCTAGTGAGTGAAATTCACTCATGGTTGTAAGTTACAATTGTGAGGTAGGGCCCTGTTAGCTGGGCTTTTATCAGCATGGTATAACAATGCACCATGGGTTCCTGTAATGCTTCTTGTTCTCGATCCATTGATCTACGTCTCATAAAATGCTCCATCACCCAGTTGTGATCTGACTTCATCACTCTCTTGGGGTTGGTAAACAACTCATACCTCCCTATATCGCTCCCATCAAAGACTTGATATATTTAAGCAAGGAATATGGAGGACGTGATCAAGGGAGAGGCAGTCCATCAAGATCACCTTGTTCAGCTTGTTTTCCCATTTAGTCCATGTATCAACCCATCACAAAGGTGGACGAAGGGCCACGGCATTAGAGAGATAACTCATCCCCACTTCTTCATGCACCGTATAAGACGGGATACTTTGGGGGACTGAGAGAGGCCGTCTTAAAAACTTATTTTCAACAATCTGAGGTTGATTTAGTCTAACATACCCCCAGATGTCACTCCCATATAATACTTTTGAGATGCATTTGGCCTGATATACCTGGGATAAAGCCCTAATCAGTTTCCTGGCAGTCTAGAGGCAAAGCTAAGTACCACCTCAATGGCCGTGGTGAGTTCAGCTTTTTGCCCCTCAGAACAGGGATTCCAGCTCAGGTCTGAATCAGACTACCCAGATATGGGAGTAACCTTACTTTGGATAATAAATGAGTCCCTACTTTAACACTTTTGGTTTTGGTAGAACAAAAACCTGCCAGCATTACAAAGGATTTGCCAACATTGATTATTAAATCAAGCTCATCCATGAAGGTCACCAAAGAATCCAGAAGGGTTTGCAGGACCATTGCTGTATTAGCCATTAGGAAGGTGTCATCTGTGTGAACCAGGATTGGTAAGGGGCGTGTTTTTACCTGAGGGCAATCTGTTTGGGTGTCCACTAGGACCTGTTCGAGCGTATTTATGTACACTGTCAAACGAAAAGGGGCCAGGATGCATCCCTGCCTAACCCCCCTTCCTGTTTTAAAGAAAATAGTTCAGGTCAAATTGTTTGTGTATCTAACTGACACAACAGTGTTGGCGTGGAGGTCCCTCAAAAGTGTATACAATGTCTGGTTCTACCCCCGTTTACATTGTCCGGTTCCACGCCCAATCCTCACAATCATTTTATGTACAGTAACACTTCCCTCATGTGTGCCCACACACACAGACACACACACATCTATATATATATCTCAAAACAGCAATTCTCCATTAATGGGGAAATAATCCAGCACTCCGTGGGGGTTTGTTCACTCAACTTTTATTCATGAGTGATGGCATCCACGCGTTCCGGCTGTCACACGCAGACTTGATCACGATCATATATATATATATCACCTACTGGCGGTAGCCAGTGGGTAGTTATAGTTAGAACGTTGTTTCTATTCAAAAAGTGTTTGTTCTTTTGCCAATAACTTTGGCGCAGTTTGACGAATCTTCAAGAACTTTTCAAAACTAATGGCCCGCTCAGGTCAGCTGCTGTCTTGAAAGTTTCGGGGTGATTTGTCAAGTGGGGGGGGCGAGGAAAAAGGGGGGTCTCTAAATGTGTTTTCTCAATGTTAATTTCCATAGGAAACTTAAGACACAGCTACAGCCTGAACTGCCGAACGAAATTACACCAACTTTGGAAAAAAGGTAGCATACATACATATATATATATCAGCAGAAGCATTTCACCTCTCTCACTCTTGTTTTCTGACTCCTATCACCCTCTCTTTCATTCCTCATTCTCTTATTTTCATCCTTCCTCTGTCTTTCTGCCCCTTGTATGTCTCCATCTCCCTTGTTTCCCTTTCTTTAATCTCGTTTCACTATCCTCTCTACTCTTGCTCTACTTCTCTTTGTTCTGCATTCCTTATGCTTTGTATCATTCTCTCACAAACACTCATAATTCACACATTTCTTTGACTATTTCTCTGCTGTCTCCCCCCTTTCATCTCCTGTATCTCATATTCTCTTTTCTCTACCCCCTATTTCGTTTTCTTCCTCTTTGTTTATCTATATTTCCTTTGTGTCTCTCTTGTGTTTCTCCAGCCTGCAGATAACCCTGCTGTGAAGAGCATTACTCAAGCACTCTTTCTCCAGTGGGTCCTACTAATCAACTTTGGCAAGCAGGGAGATGGCACAAGGGAAGAACCACAACATAATAAAGCCAAGCTATACACTGTAAAGCATTGGTATAGTGTGTCAGGATGCACCTGAAGCTTGACACTGCGATGCACAGCTGCTTCCACCCATGGGTTTGTTCACATAGGCATTTTCTGCACCGCATGTTTCACTCAATTACTTGGGATTGTGCATACTTAGAAAAGGATCATGTACTCCAAGGATTCATAGCACAGATACTACAACTAAACCCCTTTTAATAAAGACCATAATGGTAACTGTCTGCAATGCACCTGTTCAATAAACAGATGATCTAGCCTTCAAAGCCCAGCAATCATTTGCCCTTTGCGTCAGAGTAAAGAAAAGCATATTGTACGTTTTTCATTAGAATAGTGGTTAATGTTCCCACCTATTAAGTGGTGCGCCAGTGATCAATTTTCTCAATGGGACAGTGGTGGACTTCAATGCATGCCTCTTGTGTCCTCAGTGCATCGGTACAGGCATATCCCTTTCTCTCAAGGTTCTATTTCAGTGGGTGATACTTCCAAGGATAGGGTCTAATTTACATGCCCCTTGTGCTGCCGCTGCGTCACCTTTTGTAATGCACTGGCGGCGCAACCTGCTGCCCCATATTTACAAGGACACGTAAAACCACCCTGCGTGGCTTTTCGTGCCCTTGTAAATATGGCCCCTTCACACGCAACACTTTGGTTGAAAGGGGCGTGGCACTGGTTTTGCTGTTGGTGTTCCCAAGCAACACCCATGGCTTCTGCCTCATTTCCAGATTTACGAAATTGTAAACCTGGAAATGCGTCAGAATGCTACGCCTCTACCGGGGAAGCATAGGGAGGCGCAACAAGGAGAAATGTTTTAATTTCTCCTAGTTTTTTTCCTCTTTCTATGCGTGCTGCATAATCATATATTGAGTGTTATTATTGCATGTCCGCGAATGGTGATTACGAGTCCATTCCACCTCCCCTGAGTAGGCTTTGGACTGCTCTGCTTCTCTACCCTGAGAGAGTCAAGTGGTACAAAGAGCTTTGAATAACTTACCCCCTGGCCAGACATGAATGGGGTCAAGCAGAGGGGACGAAGCTCAGAGCCTGGCGCTGCCCAGGCACACCCTCGCACACCCTCACACTCTCCACCAAGACAAAATTACAAAGGCGTGTGAGGCTGCTGACGACTTTTCGGGTGAGCCTGCACACACTAAACTAGACACCTAGGGGGAGATTTACTAACATTTCGCGCCGTGTTTGTATCACAAAAGTGATGCAAAACAGCGCAAAATCTTATTTTCCTAATTAACTTTCCAGCGCTAAACTTGTTTAGCGCTGGAAATAACATAAAAGTAATGCAAGCAGGCACCGTGGGGGCGTACCAAGGGTGGTGCAAACCCAGGGTTTCTCACGCTAAACCCAATTTACTAAAACCAGTAGATTGAATTTAGTGTGAGAAAACTGCGCCCTTTTCAACTAGGCGCAAAGCAGGAGAAATGCTTTCATTTCTCCTTCCTTTTCCAACTTTGCATGCGTGCTGCACTGTGCAGCACGCATGCAAAGTGGAAATAGCTTTCCCTTGTGCCGAGCATAGTATTTTGTACAGGAAGGGAACCCTTCCTGTACAAAACCTATGCTACACTCATGCACACACCCTAGCGCTGCGGTGCTAAGGTGTGCGCATGGCGCACGGCAGCTGAAATCAGCGCCGGCACAAGGGAAAGGGGAGGAGAGAGCCAGATCTTTAAAAATATGGCACTCTCCTGCTCCCTCCCTGTCGTGCAACGCAGCGCAGCCTCACAAGGCGGCTGCGCTGCGCTACGTTGCGTGACTTTTTTGAAAATCTCCCCATTACTCTTTTCAGGGATGTGCAGGTTACAGTGTGCACACTGTGCAATATCGGTTCTTCACTTGGAGACCATGAGAAAAGAAGCAATATTGTGTGACACACAGTGGCTCCTGTGACTTGACATGTCTGCTCTCCTCCTTTCTCTTGTACAAAGTTTTGGTTTAGGCGCTGTATTTCTCTGCATAAATTGCATAGTTCTCTTATTCAGTTGTGCATCAAGACCTTTGGCCACCCGTGGCGTTCTCTGCTTTTGCTGCCCTGCGACGGCCGCAGGTAAAAGCAGGGGGATCACCGCTCCGAAAACTCGTGCCCCCCCCCCCCCACCCTCTTGCTGCACCACTGCCCTTATTGTTAATTTGAACGCTCCATTGTTTCCCATTTAGCTTCACCCTATTGAACAAATCAACACAGTCATACAATATTTATTTTTACTCCTTTGGTACAGTTAATAGGAGCTGTGGTTACAAAACCCAAGAACGTTGCTCCATAGTGCGGCTGAAAAGCTTTCTGTTCCTACACATTTCAGTCTTAGAGACGGGAGTAGCTTCAAGTGAAAGAACAATGGATGTCTGTACCTTAGTGAACATGAATTGTACCACATATATAGGGACATCCATGCAGGCAAACCAGTCAGTCACCTAGAGAGGCACTTTATATGGGGTGACACATTTGAGGAAAAGAAATGTCATATGAAAAAACTGACAATGAACCAAAAATGTGGGGCACCAGCTTCACAGCCACTAGTCTAGAGTCACCCCTTTATAGATAGGCAGACTACACCCACAAGCAGACTTTTGAGGGGAACGTTTAAATAAGGTAGTTCAGCGTATTTCTTGCTTGTGACATTTGTTTTATTATTCATTTTCATTTCTGGCATTCAAACTGAACATTTCATTACAAGTCAGTGGCATAGTAACATTTTATATGTCTGTGAATTTGCTGTGGAGAGGTTTTGTGAACCTGTGAGATAAGGATACGTATTCACTTTCATCTATCTATCTATCTATCTATCTATCTATCTATCTATCTATCTATCTATCTATCTATCTATCTATCTATCTATCTATCTATCTATCTATCTATCTATCTATCTATCTATCTATCTATCTATCTATCTATCTATCTATCTATCTATCTATCTATCTATCTGTCTTTCTATCTATCTATCTATCTATCTATCTATCTATCTATCTATCTATCTATCTTTCTGTCTATCTATTTATCTATATCTGATAGATAGATAGATAGATAGATAGATAGATAGATAGATAGATAGATAGATAGATAGATAGATAGATAGATAGATAGATAGATAGATAGATAGATAGATAGATAGATAGATAGATAGATAGATAGATAGATAGATAGATAGATAGATAGATAGAGCAGACTCTATTGGTTGAGAGACTGCTGTACAAACAAGGGGAGCAATTAAAAAGGAGCAGATAATGAAGGGGGCTACAAACGTGTTACAGTTTTACATATAGAAGAGATGGGCCATTTCTGACATCTTTACAATGCTTAGAGCTGAGAAAAATTGCACCAACGAGTTGATTTTTGCTCAGTAGTAAGTGGAAATTGTGGTCAGAAATTGTTACAGATTATTATTTTGTTGACCAGGGTTAGGAGGCTAAAGTTATAAATTATTAATTTTTTTAAACTCCAAAAACATAACAAAGTTAGAAAAATGACTGAAGATTGACAACTCATCACAGAGAGAGTAATTGCAGGTATGGATGTAGAGGTTGAAAATACAGAGGAATTTGAAAACACCAATGGGGTTTTGAAAGCTTGTAACCAAAAATATTGGCAGCACTGGTACAACTTCCGGTGTTGCATCAGCGCATCCCTTTCTGCTTTCTTTAAAACAAAGGATGCATGTTTAGGAAAGTGCTTACTTCCCCGGCCTTGTTAAAATCCGGTCCTGTAAAGTGCTTTATCTAAAAGGCAGCATTTAAAGCAGCGAGTGTCGATGGGCTGCCTGGGGCCGAGCTCTCGATGGCTGCTGAGGGGAGGTGTCCACCCGGGCTCCAGGGGAGGGCTGCCTACTTGGGGACTGCTGAGGGGAGGAGCCTCGCAGACTCCAGGGAAGGGCTGAATGCTCTGCTACCCCGCTCAGAGCACTCTACCACCTGATCTGGGCCACTCTGAGTGTACAGCAGAGAGAGCTAAATATTAAGTGTCACCCTGCTTAAAGTGCAAGAGGAACACAAACCCATGCTTACATACACACTGCCAACCTTCCTCCTTGCAGCCCGTCATTCACGATAAAAGCAGATGCACGGATAACTTCCACCTATAATGGCAACCTACACCTTATAATTAATGGTAACTTACATCTAATAATGAAGGATGTCACACATGACACCTTCAACCAATCCTGGCTATTCAGCCAACACCAAGTCGTATTTGGGGCCTTAAAGCCTCTCTTTTAACATTGTAACCAAAGGGTCAAATATCCCAGCATGCAAAGTGCTCTTGGCTAAAAATCCTGGACTGATGGGAAGTGTAACACATACCGTAAGGCCACTTTGCAGCTGTGTGACATTTTTTATCTACAACTTGGTCATTTTATGGTGCTTGCTAATGGGTATTGGATTACCCAGTTGGCAATATTCCTCATATGAGCTAAGAATGATGAAAGTCCGAGTCTTCCCTACCTGATTCAAACCTGTGAGCCACAGGCTGCACATAACCCTCAAAGGAAAGTGCTGCACTGAGAAATATTCGTACAAAATTCCACTGTTGCACTGAGGGGCTTATTTATTGAAAAATCAAGCAGCGCAGCAAGCTATCTTGCTGCGCTGTGTGACTGGAAAAGGGCGGGAATGTGCCGTACTTAACATTATCCATCATACACAACTCTTTCATACATATGCCCCTGAATTTTTTGTAATCTTTTTTCTATAATGTTTGGTTAGTTCAGGGACTGGTACTTATTTATCCTCATCTCACTTTGACCCAGAGGGAGAGAAAGAAAAACATATAAGAACGAATGGAGGAGTAAATGAAACGATAAACAGTGAGAAAGGGAGGGACGAAATAGAACTTGCATGAGTGGTACAAAGGGGCAGGGAGGGTCTGGTGATGGATGAAAGAGACATGGCAAGGAATCAAGAGTAGGGAGTGCTTGTTATTTGGCACCCCTGACATTCGGTAGCGCCAACCACGGGCTTCTGAGCACAACATTGGGCCCTGGGCACTTATTCTTTTTATAAATGATATACTGCTGCCTAGAGTGGAAATCTTCACCGTACTTCAACAGCTTGTAGACTCACCGTGTCAATATCTTCATTTTGTGGAAAGCAGTAGCAGTGGTGAGGGCAAGAGGGAGAAAGCAGAGCAAAACTGGGTAGGAATCTGAAGTAAATTCCAGTCGCCCATTAAGAAATGGTCTCCCCAGGATCAATATACCACCTTATGAGTGTATGGACTTCTACTGGACTGCGGTGGAGAACACTCCAGTTGATTTCAGTTGCTTTTTTGAACTGGTTCCTAATGTTATTACTTTTTATGATTGCCTAATGGTGCTTAGTGCTTTGAATTGGTATATCTATTTACCGCCTCACGATTTGAGTACGTGAATGAGGTTTTTTTTATTGACGTCTCCGACGAATATTGCTGACCCTGGTTACTCAGGTCTAGTGATCCATTCCCAACTGATTTTGAATATTTATTTAAACAGCAGTTTTTCTGATGTTTCATTGCTTTCTTTACTCGGGATATTGAATCAAATGTACAAAAACCGATATCAGAACCAAAAACAAGTAACAACAATAAACTTGTTAACTGAAACAATCCACTACTGAGAAGAGAGCAGAACAAAAAAAAAGTGGGTTAAGAGGACAGGTGAATAACCGTAGGGGATCAGGGAAGCGTTGAGGTGATACATTGACTGGAGAGCAATTTGAAATAGTGGCGAGGAATCGGATTTAGACCAAAGTTTTTGTGTTGTACAATAGGGCACAGACTGTCTTTAAATTATACATTGAAAATAAACATTGGGCCATATTATCAAGGAACGGCGATAACATTATCGCCGCTTTAGCGGCAGGAAACTGCCGCTAAAGCGGCGATAATGGGCTTGATAATATGCCCGTGAGAATTCCCATAGAAGCCCAGGTTCACACCAGAACCTGGGCTTCTATGGGAATTCTCATGGGTATATTATCAAGCCCATTATCGCCGTTCCTTGATAATATGGCCCATTGTTTTTCATTTGCCAAACAGTAAAACGTAACATTTTGCAATACCAACTGACACAGAAACATTGTTAGCCGTATTTGCAAATGACAGGGTCGAAGCACTATAAAAGCGACTGCCCAACAGCATACAAGTTTGAGGGTGTTGGATGAGCTGGCCATCAAGACGAACAGCAGAGCTTTAGGGACCCTCCACCCACAGTGCATAGAAAGAAAAAAAAACTCAGACAGGCACCATTAAATAAGCGAACATTCTAGGATCCTCAATCTTAGTGACTGTTAGTGATGCATGTTCGAATAAAGAAAACTAAGGGCCAGATTTTCAAAAAAGGCACGCAGCGCAGCCCACAAAGAGGCTGCACTGCGTTGAGTGACAGGGAGGGAGCAGGAGAGTGTCATATCTATAGAGACATGGCTCTCTCCTGCCCTTTCCCTAGCACCAGGCCAGCACTGTTTTCACCTGCCGTGCGCCAGGCACACACCTGAGTCTAGCATAGGTTTTGTACAGGAAGGGTACCCTTCCTGTCTAAAAACTATGCCTAGACAAGTACAAACATTTGTCCTACTTTATATGTGTGCTGCTCAGCGCAGCACACATGCAAAGTAGGAGAAGAAAGTATAAATGAAGCCATTTCTCCTCTTAACGCCTCCTTTCACAGGACTTTAACTTTTGGAGCTAAAACCTGTCTGCAATTGTTTGTAGATAGGGTTGCATTGGATCGCCCATGGATCACCCATGTAACACCCCCTTGGTGCTAAGTAATGAAAGCAATGCTTCGCGACGCTTTCCGTTACTTGTAGCATCCTTTTCATCCCAAAACAAATTTGCACTGGAAAGTAAATTGGTGAAAAAACATTTTGTGCTGGTAAGCGTCACTTTTGTGAAGCTAACCCAGCACAAAATGTTTGAAAATCTATCCCTATATTTTCTAATTTTACTGAATTGTGCTTTTAAAAGTGCTAAATAATTATGATTTTATCAGCATTGTTGGCTGCAAATTCACCATCTTAGTAAATACACAGTGGCTCATATTATTAGCAAAACCTTTATTTTGCAGCATCAATCCCCAAACCCTGACAGAACAGCAAAAGGAGATCTGAAAGAGGACAGGCTGAACATAAATGCTTACACTTTTCAAAACCAGGCACAGATTTACTAAAGGATGGAGTGTGCAGTGCTACTTGGAAGTCAACAAAACAGCGTTGCCCAACCAGGCAAAAATGTCATGCTTAGCTCAATGCTAAGCAATGCGCCACAGTACAACGGCGAGGTGGAATAGTTTTGCATAACATTTCTATCAAAGTACAAATTTTAATGCATGACAAGGGCCCAATGATAAGTCACATACAAAGCAAAATGTCACCTAAATTACATATTAGGACCCAGATTTTGCATCAGGATTGCATCGTGATGCAAAATAATTTTTGGCATTTAGTAAGCCACCCAAAGTCACTTTCGCCTGGTTTAGTAAATACGAAGTAACACAACATAGTGCATAGTACTTCCGTGCATTACTTTGATTCAAGTAGGCATTACATGGGTAGAGCATGGGCATTCCCATGCATCCACACATGAGTTTTGATGCAAATTCAGATTTACAAAGTCTTAGAAACATGGGTTTGCTCCAAAACGGTGCACCTACCTGACAGAGGTGTATCAAGAAGAAATATCTTTATTACTCCTCATTACTGTAGCGTCCTCCCCAGCCTGGATACATGCAAAATGATCATGCCACACACAGAGCTTGATATTACACGTCTGTATTCATCAGCGTGTAATCATTAATTGAACATTCTACATAATGAATTCAATCACCCACACCCACGCACTGTTGTCACTGTTCTACAGAGTCGATCAGGAACCAAAGGAGTCCCGTCATCTCAAACTCACAAGACACTACATCTCCCCCTTTGTTAAATAAAAAGTACCAATAATACGTATATACATTACAACTCTTCAATAAGTCGTTTTGGTGATCGAATCAATCATCCAGATTTACAGGAGAAGTGTTCATGACTGGCACTGGTGACAGATACACTGGTCCAGTCATAGGGCTCTCTGAGTGCTCAAGTGGACAAATCTCACTTCTGACATCTCATCTGGAGCTGGTGAAGGACAAGGCAGGTTGTTGAAATGCAGCAGCAGCCCATGCAGGTAAGAGTGGTGGGGACGGGTGGGGTTCATTTCGACAGACGACGATGAGGAAAAATGTATTATTTAATTTTCCCTCATGATCGTCTGTCTAATCCCCCCTATCCCGGCCCACCGCTCTTACCTGCACGGGCCGTGTTGATGAAATGTGAAGAATCTCGCACAATGAACTTTTCAGGATGGTGAGCAGTCACCATGTGTCCTTTACTAGTCATACCCTCAGTCGGTCAGCATCAAAAGGAGAATCAGACTTGTGTTTCCATTTCTGCCTGACGATAACTTGGTCTCTTCTGTTGAACACAGTGCTTCGAGCACAGTAGCATCTATCCACATAGGTCTTCATTTGATGTTTGTGAGACAACTCACTAGTGCGCAGTGTATAAATGCCAATAGATCTCTCATTGGTCCATTGTGGCAACTTGTTGCCCAAGGCTCTCCCAAACATGAAGGTGGCAGGGCTTTCACCTGTGGTAGAATGTGATGTTGACTGGGATGCATGAAGCATAGACTGAAGAACTGATTTGAATTCAAGTTTTACCATTGTAGCGCGCTGAACAGTCTTCTTGAGGGTGCTCCTAAATCTCTTGACCACACAATTTCTTTGCGGCCATAGAGTTGTGCTTTTCTGATGCTTGGCATTTAGATGAGTGAGAAAATCTTTAAATTCCTGACCATTGAAAGGTGGGCCATTGTCAAATTTCAAAATGGATGTAACGCCCCATATTGCAAAGATAATTTCTAGTCTCTCAATGACTCTGTCATGAGTAGTCGATGACATGTATTCCACAAGTGGAAAACAGGAATATTTATCAACAATTACTAGTAGATGATGTCCATTGTCAAGTGGTCCAAAGAAATCAATTACAATCCCTCCAATGCATGCTTGGAAGATCAGACATGTTTAATGGATGTGGGGTTGTCTTGGATGACAAGCAGTTGCACAAATGACATGTCTTTAACCCTTTTTCAACTTTTTCATCAGGACTAGGGAACCACACTCGGTCCCGTAGAGCTCATTTCGTAGCAACAACTTCACGGTCTCCCTCATGAGCCAGTTCAATAATTTGTTGTCTCAGACTCTTGGGTACAACAATTCGACCCTCGTAAGAGGATGCCTTTTTGAGTATCTGAAAGTTCATCCTGCACATTTTTGAATTTCTGGTGTTCAAGGTCATCATGAAGATGTTGAATATGTTTTTGCCACAATTAGTGTGTAATAATGTCTTTTTTATATTAGCACGTCCCTGTCAGTCCTCGTGGCAGCAATGATTTGTTCTACCGATATGTCAGCAGCGGTACTGGAATTCACAATGAAGTTAACATATGCATCAGCCACTTTAGAAGTAGTGACATGACACTGTACTGGCACACGTGAGAAGTAGTCATCAGGGTTTTTATATTTTCCTGGACAATGCACAATGATATAATCACACTCCTGCAGTTGCCACCCCCACATCTCAATGCAAGGGGGCATCTTGGCTTTAGGATTGCCGAAAATGGTGAGCAGTGCTTGGTGGTCGGTGATGACAGTGAAATGCTTTTCGTTTAGGAACACATGAAAATGTTCACAAGCCCACACCACAGCTAAGCATAGCTTTTCAGTTAGTGAATAGGCATGTTCTGACGATGACAGACTTCAACTAGCATAAGCCACAATTTGTCCTGGGGCATTGGGATGTCCAGTATGCTGGGCAAGGATGGTGCCCAACCCCCCTGGGCTTGCATCAACAACAACCTCCGTCTGCAATTTCAGATCAAAGTATGCCATTTCAGTGGCATTCTCAATTGCATGCTTGATTTTCTTGAAGGTTTGTTCACATTTACTTGACCATTGAAATGGCACATTTTGTTTCATTAAGTCTCTCAATGGGGCACTTACAGTGGCAAAGTCATGTATATATACCTTGAACAGTAACTGGCCATACCAAGGAAGGATCTCAGCATAGTTACATCTTGTGGGAGGAAAAGTGGATTATAAGGACAGTACTTTATTTGGATCTGAATTCATTCTCCCATCAGAAAAAGATATGACCAAAGAGTTTGATGAAACTCACCCTTAGCCACATTTAAAGTCAGACCTGCATTGGCAAGTATATGACACATTTGTGTAAGACCTTTATCATGTTCCTTTTGTGCGGCATCAAAAGCTAGTATGTCATCACTGTAAATGAAAGCATTTGTGACTGGCTGTATTATTCAACAAATGACATTCAGAAAAAGTTCTGCAGCTGATGACACTCCGATACATATTCTTTTGTATCTAAAAAAAACCACATAAGTCAAAAAGGAAGTTAAGGAACCTGCAATTCTCTTACATTTCAAGCTGGTAATATCCTTTGTGCAAATCAAGGCAGGAAAAGATTTTGGCTCTGTTCAGCTGCGTAACCATGTCAGCAATATATGCATCTGGATGTTGTTCTCTTTCAATCACCTTGGTCGGCTGGCCCATATCAATGCAGATGTGCAAGGCTCCTCCACTATCCTTTTTCGGCACTACAACTTTGGCTGATACCCATGGCATTGGACCCATGGATTGCTCAGTGATGTTGGGCTTTAACAGTATCTTAAGTTCTTTCTCAACAGACTCATGTAAATGGGATGCAATTCATCAATGTCTTTGAACAACAGGACGGATGTCCTCATTTTTGTGAAATTACACTTTAATGGTCTTAAGCCTTCCTAATATATGAAACAAAGATGAAAACTGATTCACTATCTCATGATAGGCATTGACATTGTAGTTTACAGAAATGATGTCAGCAGCAGTACTCAAGCTGAGTAAACATGCATTTGATGAAGTGCCTGACAAGACATGAATTAGTGCTTGTACTTTTTTCTGTTTATACTTCACAGTTGCTATGAATGAACTTTGACTTTTCAGTGGCGTCGAAGCAGCCAACGTATACACTTTGGTTACTTACGGAGTTAAACAGGGCACTGGAGCCAGTTCATTGTGCTTTTTTCCCACTGGCATAATGTTTATCAACGCCCCACTTTCTATGATAAAAGATATGAAGCACCAATTCACTTTCAGTGTGATCTTGGGATAGTGTCCAAATTAATTTTACACTTTCACTTGTCAACTTAGCTTGGACCGAAATTCTTCCTTGCACGAAGCTAATCGTACATATGCATGTCATCCAGCAGTCAACATTGTGATCGCACACCCATCTTCCTCACTGTTGCCTGACAATGATGGTGACGAACTTTTAGACAAGGACTTTGATGACAATCGAAATCGTTCAGTTTCTTCTTGCCTCAACTGATGTGGTCGCTGGGTCTTGTAGGAGTGTATAGAACATCGCGTCTGGAACATTCTAGCATCCACTTTTTTTTCGGCGTGACACACTTGATCTTTACTCCATTTTGTTTTCTTCCCTCACTTTGGAACCATCACAAAATGGTTCTCTTTCCCACACCCTTTGCATATCTGTCCAATGGAGGGACATTTACCTTCATGTGGAAAGGAATATTCTCATTGAGAACATCACTTTTTTTTTCCTTGACGACATTAATTTATGGTCTTCTGCCTTCCTTACATTTCACACTCTGCATTCCAGCATTTATGTTAGCTGCTTGTCTGTCAGCTCTTTCTTCAGCTCTGGCGGCCATGAGTACTCACTCCAAGCTGAGTGTCTCTTACAGCATTTGGCGTCTAAAAGAATCAAAGAGACAACCATCTATTACTCTGAGTCGCATGGCCTCATCATCATTGAATGTAGAATACTTAATGAACGAATCAAGTCTTTCTACAAACTCATCCATCATTTCACCAGCTCTCTGCCTTTCCTGACTGAGAATGTACCTTTCATAATCGACATTCAACATTCAACAGAACTTGGTTTTTAACACTTTTTTGATTTGACGGTATGTCACTTCATCACCATGGGGTATTTTCTTTATCACTTCTTTTGGTCCATCACCTGCAAAATTCTTTAGACATTTAATGATCTTTTTGTCATTTAAACATAAATGGCTCTGCACTCAACTAAACAAATATACATCTTATAAATGGATATTAGTGTCCATATTCCATCACACATAGAATGAAGTGATATCCCCCAAATAAAACACGTTGTTAGTCATCTTCCCTAGAAAAATAAGTTATTTTTATTCTTTATTCTTTTATTCAAATTTGACAGCTGAGCCGACGTGTTTCGTCCCTCTTGGGACTTCTTCAGGTCTTAGAAAGTAGGAAACATTTTCCACATGTTTTTGGTATTTGTCTTTAAAAGAACTACTAGCACTACTGTCCACTGATCGCTTGTACCAGCACCTTCGTCAAGCACTAACCTTTTGCTGACATTTGGGTTGTGCCACCCGCTCTTTAGCCGTAAGGCACTGTCTTCTTCTTTGGCACAAGAGTAGCGGGCTTTGTTTCTTGCACGGGTTCTAACACCATTCTCATCTCTTTGCATGGTACCTGGTTTCTATTGCCTTTACTGTTTCTTTGAATCAGCAATGTTTCCGCTTTTAGCGCTTTCTTGAACTCAGCTATCACTGCCTTTAGCGCTTCTCTGTGCTTGGCTATTGTTGCCTTTAGTTTTGTCTTACTGTATGAATGACAGTTCTATTTTGCTTGGTGGTGCAACACCTCTTGTCTCAATTTCTAGCCGACAACAAACAAACTTTCTGTAAGGCTGTCACTTTATTCAGAGGCCTTGCACTGGCTGGAGTGGCACTTTGACTTCCATACGCCCACGGTCAGTTTTCTCTTCGATTGAAGCACACGTGGCATGCACAAGCAGTACGCTGGACCATGGCAAACTCTCCAGGAGAGCACTCTCAGTTCATTGGGTCACAGGATTTATGTAATCCCCTATCTCGCTGCCAGTTGTAGTGTCCTCCCCAGCCTGGGTACATGCAAAATGATAACGCCACACACAGAGCTTGGTATTACACATCTTTATTCAGCGCTGAAGTGGCCTGTGTTCGACCACATAGTCACAGGTTCAAATCTCGGCAGGTCCACTCAGCCTTTCATCCTTCTGAGGTTAATAAAATGAGTACCATTGAGTTGGGTAACAATAAACATCTGTTATTCAGGGCCAAAAAACCCTTGGGTGAACGTGCGGGTTACAAAGACACACTTGTTATGTTATTAGGCTGTAACCGTTACCTGAACATTCTACATCATGAATTCTATCACCCACACCCATGCACTTAAGTCTGTCTACGGAGTCCATCAGGAACAAAAAGGTTCCTATCATCTCTAACCCGCATGACACTACAGTTACTTCCTCTTTCCATGTGTGCTCCATTCTGCATTCTGAAGCACACATAGAAAGAAGAATATGCCTCCCTGGTTTGGTTTTGTGCAGGAAAGAATCCCTTAAACAATCATGCCCATAATGCTGTCACCATTGCACTATAGTGCAAGGGAGCCTGCATCAGTGCTAGGCAGCACACGGTGAGTCAATGTAAGGAGAGAGCAGAAACACTCCATATATTTACAAAAATGGAGCATTTCTGCTCTCTCCTTGTCACTCAACACATTGCAGCACTTTCCCTTGCTTTGCAGTGTTGCGTGAAACAATAGTAAATGTGCCCCTAGGGTAAGATTACCACTCAACAATTTGTTTGCCCATTCTTTCAATCAGTTCCAGGAGGTCAGGTAATAACATTTTAATAGATCTGATCTTCCTCGGCATCCTAGAGTTCTTTGCACTTTTCCCATCCCTGTACACCCCTTATGCATTCATTATGACAGAGTTTTGAGCTACACAACACAAAGAAATTTGGCATTTCACACTTGTCAACTTTTTAGCACAAATTACAATTTACATTGGAAAATCGGTTGATGCTATCATTCGAGCACTCTTATGCCAGTCGAGTGCTTATGAAAACATATAGTAAATTTGGATCCCAGTGTCTTTTGTGTTCTGAAATTAAATTTACAACGGCCCTCATTAAGAGTTGCTCATTAAATTCGATATATTTAGTATCTCCTGTTGCTATACATAAAGGAATTCCACTGTTTGCGGCAAATAATGGAGCCCAGCGATTTTCCCAAGGTAAATTTCAGCAGGTCAAATCTCTTGAAGTGTGCTGTAAAAATATGACAGATAAATATTTAGGCGTACGTATTTTGGAACTGTAAGCACCAAAATGTGCACGTTCGCCCAAATCCGTATATTACGCCCCATTTTTTTTGTAAAAAAAATAGATGATGCCTGATTATATTGGGTGTGAATATTATGCCATCCAGTAATGGGCTCCTCATAATGACAATAAGACAATAATCTCAGAAAAAATTAACCAAAGTAAAAACAAAAGCCCTTATTTAAGGGTAAGAATTGATGAAAGTGTCTTACAGCGCAAAGCAGAATTCAAGGAGCATCATTGAACTTCCAACCAAGCAGGCAGATATTTCAAATTCAATTGAAATTTGAAGAAAAATAAATTCTTAAGAAGTAATAAGAGATAGGGAAAGTTTTTCAAACCATCAGAGCGTACTAACACTGCATACAATACAAAACATTGTAACAGCAGTCCAGATTGAAGCATTTTCAGATTAATATTCAAGTACATATCTATGATCCACTTATTTCAATATAAAGATGGGCGTATAAATATTTGCTAGTTTAGTTCCTTTAAACAGTCTTATCTCCTTAAAACTCAGTGAACATGCATTGAGAGGGAAGTAATAACAAGATATCATGAACCCTTTAGCCTAAATGTTATCTCATAGTCCTGAGGCATCTGACATAATTATACTTAGATAGATCTATAAAAAGCTATATACTTTATTAGGCGGTGTAGAATGCTAACTCATAAGTAATAAGCCAAGGACAAAATGTGATATCAACAAGTATAACAACAGAACGTGTTTGTGTTTGTTCTTTTTGTATTAAAAATCATAGTTTAAGAACACAAACATCAAACACTCCATCCGTCGGTATGATTCTACAAAATTTGACCTAAAAGCACGTTCAATTTCCAAGAAATTTGTGCTAAGTGAAAAAAATAGAGGCTGAGTAAAAACAACTATAATAACTTGTTTTTTTGTGGGGGATATTTCTTTATTGGTGTTTAAGATACAATTGGTACAATGTACATAGCTTTATTATGCAGTTGTATGACACATCAGCACAGCAAACTGTATCAAGTTTCATCAGTACAGACTACAAGTACAGTGATAAAGTACACAGTATCTCATCACTCATTTATTGGCGCTTGCGGACTGGAGTAGGAGTTACATCCGCTGTCCTATTCACCATGAAATACCCAACTAATAACAAGAACAGTATTGAAGAAGAAAAAGAATTGGTAACGGGGGGAGAATCTCTACCTTCAACATATTGTGCAATATGTTTCAAGTGGGCTACCATAATTTAATACCAAGCTGTTGCTAAGAGCTCATGTGGGGCAGGATCGTGTGTACTCAGAGAAACTACAGCAATGTCTGAGTGGGGGATTTCAGAACCATCAGGAGGGGGACAGCAAGTGGGAATGGTGGTTGGGTTCCAGTCATGTTCCCCAGGGATGGAGGTTATGACCCAGTTATACCGGAGTGACGGCCCACCGTATTATCAGGCACCGTAGAATGGGTGTCCACTAGCTCGGCCTCGATGGCAGTGAGATATGCTCTCCACTCAGGAGGATTAGGTAGGCTCGGGTGGCCTGGCACAGTCCCTTGAGAGATCTCTAGTTCAGCTATAAGAGCCTTGTGAATATCTGTGAGCCATAATTGTATGGGGGGAGCCAAGCGTGACCTCCAGTTCATGGCCAGTCTGCGCTTAGCGACCACCAAGGCAAAGTCCAGAAATGTATTCAGTGCCTTGCGTTTTGATGAGCGTTGGGTGATTCCCAGTAGAAAATGCAGACCTTGCACCTCCAATGCCATGTCTGTGACCTCCTTCAGTATGTTGGCTATTTCCATCTAGTATGCTGCTATTCTCAAACAGGACCAAGCCATATGCATAAATGTGGCCTCGTGGGTCACACCGCGGACAAGTATATGAAGCCGGGGTACATCTTGGCGATCATATGGGGCGTAAGATTGGTATGGTGGAGATAATTAAATTGGCATGTATTTAAGCCTAGCATTCATTGAAATGATTTTTGGGATCCCCAGGCACTGCTCCCATTGTTTGTCGATCAAAGTGGTTTAGAGTTCTTCATCCCAATAGGCCTGATGAATTGTTAATGGGGGGCGCCCTATCCTGACATAGGTAGTTGTAAATCATTGCAATGGCTTGTCTAGAAACACCATGCGTGAGGTGTGTTTGTAGGAGTCTAGATGTCTCGGGCACTGCATGTGTCTTGTCCCATACCACTCGCAGTTGATGCATCAGGGAGGTATACAAGAGTAAGGATCCTAGAGGAATCGCATAGTCATCCATTAGAGCGTTAAATGTGCTAATAATAGAGTAGATGGACATGTCCTCCCATAAGGTGACTCTAGCACTAGCCTAGTCTGCGGCCTCAGGTCTGAGGTCATGTGCTATATAGCCCGGAACCACCCAGAGAGGCATATGGGGGTAGGGAGCGTTTTCTATGTACATAGTGGGACCAACAGGACCATGCCGTGGACATTAGAAAGTTCCCTGGTCTTTTTGGAATCATAGCCTCAGAATCTAATAGCCACTCCAAGACCACAGTCAGGCGAGTTATCATAGTCCATTGTCCCAGTTCCAGTTTATTTTGGCAGGCAATCCACTGCATCGGCCACTACATCTGAGCAGCTGCACATTAGCATTTATAGTTCGGGACACCCAGCCCCCCCCCCCGCCCCCCCTGACAACGGAGTATATAATTTTGTAAGTTAAACCTGCTTCCTTTTCTTACCCTATATATGGGTTACCAGTAGTGACCTCAAGTCTCTAAAGTACCTCTGGGGGACTTGGACGGGAAGGGCAGCAAAGAAGTGCAGCAGTCTGGGCAGTAGTAAATTTTAGAGACGGCAATACGGCCCAGGGGTGAAAGTGGTAATTCTATCCCAAATGATAGGGAGGGTCTGGCACTGGTCAGCGCCTTGCCCAGATTCCCATCCAATAAATATGCAGAAAAGTGGTACACCTGTACTCCCGGGTATTTAAAAGAGTCACAGGACCAGGGAAGCTGTGTAACGGGGAGTGCCCTTCTCTTTTCAGGAGTTAATTACGTCATCTGGAATAACAGCGACTTTTCTCAGCTGACTTTCAGACTTTACACTTTCCCAAATCACTTCAGTAATGCCATCGGAACTGGCAGATCCATTGCATTTGCATGCAGGTATGTCAGCATACAGGAAAACTACATGCAACCGGTTATACGGCCTTATCCCTCACCCCAGTGCTCACCGGCAGAGAGCACACACGAGTGGTTCCATTGCCATAGCAAATATGACTCGAAATGGGGGCATCCATGCTGGGTGCCCAGCTCGATGTTAAAAGGATCCCATATAACTTAGCCGGTCCGCACTCGTGCAGTCGAGGAATCATATAGTAAGGATACCCATTTTAGAAAGTGGGGTCCTAATCCATAATGTGCGAGCACTGCTTGTAAGTGGCGCCAACCCAAGGTGTTGAAAGTCTTCTCCATGTCGAGAGAGGCCACCCATCAGTGTGTTTTGTTCGTATTCGCCCAGTCCATCAGCATAAACATGTTCCTACTGGGTATAAATCCATTCTGATCTTGGTGCACTAATAATTGAGTCGTCTTAGTAAGTTGGTTGGTCAGAATTCTGCCTAGGATCTTGTAATCTGCATTTAATAGGGATAAGGGGTGATAC
Source organism: Triturus cristatus (assembly GCF_964204655.1). Taxonomy (NCBI): domain Eukaryota; kingdom Metazoa; phylum Chordata; class Amphibia; order Caudata; family Salamandridae; genus Triturus; species Triturus cristatus. Next base: position 259,728,521 of record NC_140586.1, read on the forward strand.
GATCCGAGAAGCGACAGATCTTTGCCTGGCTTGGGAAGAACTACGAACACCACCTCCCAGAGTGAAGACGGCAGCATACCTCTTGGATAGGCGTCCATATACACTAGGTGGATATGGGGAGCAAATTGTGCGCGGAAAGTCGTATAAGACTCCAGGGGCCATCCGACTGCTCTCAGTGTTTCCCTTTCACCATCTGTTGGATGGCATCCTCTATTTCGATTACAATAATGGGGGATTCAGTTTCTTCAAGCAGTGCTGGTGGAACAAGGGGAAAAGTGATATCCTCTAAGAAGTTGTGCAATTCATATGGGTTGCTGTCCTGCGGGGCACTGTATAGTGTGGCATAGTACCAATAAAAGGCAATGTTTATGTCAAGCTGTGTATAAACTATAAGCCCTGCATTGTCTCTAATAGCCATGATAGGGCTCCTCTGTGCATTCGAGCGTAGCAGGCACGCTAGCACCCTGACAGCTTTGTCGCCCTTGGCATGTCTTCTAGCCATGTTTTCCCCATAGTCGAGGGCTCCCAAGCAGTCTAGCGGTGACTTATATTTCAGTCTGGCCTCACTGCGAGGCATGAGGAGACACCTGTTCAAATTGACAGATCTGTAACTCCAGGTGGCCTAGTTATTTGCGGAGGGTGATTCCAGTACCCTAGACTGCCTTTATCATATGCCCCCTAAGTACAACCTTGAATGCGTCCCACTCTACCCCAGGTCCGGAGGCAGTGCCTCCATTTTCTAGGTAGTATGAGATAATATTTTCAGTGAGGGAAAAATGAAGCGGGCATTTTGAAGCGCCTCCACGGGAAGTCGCCATGTTGGAATTTTTGGTCTACTCCTACGCCAGATCAATCGCAGCTTCAGCGGGCGATGGTTGGATAGGGTGCGTCCAAGGTACTCAGCCTAGGAAACCTTGGCAATGGCATCAGGCGAGCCAAAGATCAAATCTATTCGGGTATGTAGGTTGTGCAATGCTGAGTAGTAAGAATATTCTCTGGTGTCAGGGTGTAAGCCCCTCCAGGCTTCCTGTATCTGTAGGTTAGTAGACCATGTCTGTAGGCTATGTGTAAGTGCAATTGACTGAGCGCCAGGTAAGGGGGACAGGCATGATCCTTGTTGAGGTCATGTAGCAATTAAAATCTGCGCCCCAATAAGCGGGGGCTAGCGTGTCCTGGAATAATGCAGGTGTTAGTGAGTGTCAAAAGGAAGCCTGTTTAGTTTTGGGGGCATAAAGCAACACCAACGATATCTCTAGACCATCTAATTGCTCCCCTAGTACCACATAATGACGAATATGACACTTTACAACGCACGCGTTACAACGCGTGTCATTGCAACACATTCTTTATATCACACAAATCCATTACAACGCATGTCATTTCAATGCATAATCCATTACAAAGCAATTACTATTCTAACTCCGCCGGGGCGTTACTTTGAGGGATGCATTGTAATGGATTATGCAATGTAATTGCCTTCCGTTGTAATGGATTTTGCGGTGTAAAACATTTGTTGTAATGACACGTGTTGTAACGTGTGCGTTGTAAACAATGTTTCCCCATAATGACCCTTGGTATCAATGTAGGTATACTGGATCTCCAGTGGCGTCCAGGGACAACCCAAATGAATGCCCCCCTTGCATAGCTAGAATACATAGTTCCTATTAGAGTTCCTTTCGAAGTGCCTATGCATGATTTCCAGTGTGTGTGCAGTGAGATGAGTTTCCTGCAGGAGTGTTATTTGGATTTTGCACCTGCAGAGGCATTGGTATACTCTGTAGCGCTTAGTGTAACCTACCAGGCCATTAACATTTCAGGTTAACAACAGTATCGTGGGACTCGGGTTTCTTATCAGTGGGGGCATGTTGGATCAGACAATTGTGTCCCACCCATACACCCCCCCACTGACAAAATGGACTGATCCACCCGAACACATAGCACTTTTGGTCTCCTACTTTAGTATATGTGAAGACCCCCCAGAAAAATAATGAAACAATATAACAGTAAAGCCCAACTCCCACTCCCAAACTCCAAAGGGCGACCGGCCATTGGCACTAAGATGTAATAAAGACAACACACCTAAAGTGTCAATTATAGAGAGTCTGTAGAGATGTGGGGGTATCTAATTTGGTGGCATCGATAGGCCCATATGATAGACTTTACTTCCCATTGCACAATCTTGAATTATCTTCTAATGACAATGTCCTGACAAGGTCAGAACAATTCCACCCAGTCTCCAACTCCATCTCCAAAACTCTTTCATGGTTAGTCACAACAAGTCTTCAGACTTTTGGGGAATGGCCATGGGGAAATCCCCCAGCACTGCAGCAACCTGGGTGTCGGACAACGTCTGTGAGTCACCGTGCTGGTTCTCGGACTCTGAACCCAAGTTCGAAGGGAAGGAGATGATGCATGTTTTTGCACATCTTTCACTACCTTGGCCCTTTCTTTTGCTGCTTGCTCTTGGTGGGTCCTCGCAGCCAGCACCTGAAGCATGTTTTATGTTTTGGTTTGGTTTGCCATGGAGGGGTAGAGCTGAGGTCGCTCCCCCCCCCCCCCCCCACAATGGGTGCCAGTCCCTTTTGCTTAAGACAGGCCCATGCTGCCTCTGGAATTATCCAGAAGTGTGTGGAACCGTTATGTTGTACCCCTAAGGTGGCTGGGAATTGCAATGCATATTTTTTTGTCCATGCTCCCTAAGGACCTCTTTACCTCAAGGAAGGAGGACCTGCACTTCTGGACCTCCAGGATATAGTCAGGATATAGTCAGGCTATATGTGCACCGTATGTGCACCGTAGTATTCTCGACAACCCACGGTCCGCTCGTCCTTGTCACCCGGAGAATATGGTCTCTGTCTCTATAGTTGTGTGCCACCACCGTACACGGTGGGGCACCCAGGTGGGGCAGTCCCCCGGGACTCTGTGTGCTCTCTCCACGTAGAAAAAGGTGGACTGTTTGCCCTGTAAAGTCATTTTGACAAACCAGTGCTCCAAAAAGAGGTCCATGTTGGGGCCTTCTGCCCGCTCAGGAAGGCCCACTATGTACACATTATTGTGAGGTGACTGTCCTTCCTAGTCCACATTCCGGTCACGTAGGTGTTCCACTTCCCGCTGTGGAGCATGGAGATGCTGGTCGGACTCCTTTACTGTGGGCCGTAGAACAGCTAGTGTGGATTCTGACTCTGTAACTCGATCTTTCCATTTCTTATGGTCCTCCTGGAGAATGCCATTTCAACAGAGATTGAATCCAATTTTGGCTCCAAGGAAGAATTGATAGCCATGACTGCGGCAAGCAGCTCGTCAAATCTATAGGAATGATCCGTGAGTGTGGCAGCTAGAGTTCTGTCCGCAGGGACGCCGTCTTTCAGACACAGTTCTGACCCCTGTGTGCTTCCCTGTGGTGTAGGGGCCTTATCTGGTTTAGGCATAACCATGATGTAAGAAATATTGTGTCGGAAGCTGCCGGTACACTCTAGTGGGCTCCTGAGGGGGGTAGTTAGAGAGTGGCTGCAGACTCAGTCCATCTTCTCTGATGGCACCGTTTGGAATTACAAGCAAGGACCGTTCAGTAGCAGGGCCTGCCACAGCTGCTCCCCAGGTGTGCCCTTTGTCTTTTCTGGCCCTGCCCGGTCCCCCGTTGCGACCAAGTGGTCCAAGAAGGAGATGCACTTTACCTTGCAGCAACAGTTCCACATTGCACAGAGGATGAGAGCAATGGACTCTATTCCAGTTACACACCAGTTGTGGGAGAGGGGGTGGGCTGCACGTGTAGGACTGTACAGGGTTCTGCCCTGCAGGGCATATTACCAAAGTTCAGTCAACTGGGTCCCCCAGACATGGGAGTAACTTGCAATACGGAGGTAGCACTCACTACCTAGTTCGTCTGGCTCATGGTCTCTTATTTCTGTTGTTGGGAGTGATCAAGGGCTGTACGCGCCTGGCCGCACCTTGCGAGCCCCGCAGGTCTTGATATGAGGTGTAAGACGAGGCAGAGTCCCTGTGGCTGGCATTTAACAGTCCTGGGGTGATGTGGCGATATTCTGTGAGTGCGCCAGATGTCCTATGGAGTGTAAGGCCAGGTCAGTGCTCCACTATGTCCATCGTCAGCAATGTCCTTCCAGTCACTACCCTTCCTGTGCAGCCAATCTTCATCTCGGTTGCTGCGTGGGTCCAAAGTAATCAAAAAGGTAGGGGGGCCTCCGTTTTAAACTGCAGATATTGTACGTGGTGCCCGCCTCGGTGTTTAAATCTTGCTTGAGTGTTAGGAGTCGCGTCTCTTTGCTGCCCTCCAGACACCGCCCAGTAGTGTGGCGCGGCCTGCGGCTGGGCCGCATGCCAACAGCTAAGGTGGCTCAGGCTCAGTGGGGATTATTCCAGCAGCCCTCCTCTGTGAGTCCTCATCTCTCAGGCACAGCACCAACAGCAGAAGGTTCGCCCGCACGGAAGGGAGGCCCCCCAGGGGTCAGGAGCTATCGCTGGGTGGAGAAAATTTAGGACCTTTACGGGCCTCGTACAGAGCTGGCTAGTGCACATCCATCCAGGCCGCCATCTTGGCCACGCCCCCAACTATAATAACTTGTTAAGATCCCATAATCTGAACATCTTCAATATCATCAGTAGTCTGCACCCTAATTAAATTAACACTAAAGGATGACACATTACAAAGATAATGCACATCGTTCACACAGACACACAACAATTGAGGCCTTTTTTAAACAGAGACAACATCAGGTTATTTACTTGCAAGACAGGAGTTTTAAAGGATATATGTCACATTCCAGGCACCAATCACACCAGGAGTTCCAGGCAAATCTACATCCTTTTTTGGTACCTGGGGTCCAAGTGCTACAGCAATGCTTGCAGCATGTTACATTATTGCCTGGACATTCCAACATCTTCCAAAACCATGCCAGCAATAAGGCACATCATTTCTGTTGACACTACACCTTGATAATCTCCCTAAGGGCACATCAAAAGACAGTGACACTTAAGAAGGAGTATTGAAGTCTTTAGAGGTTGGTTGGTTTGATTCTCTGCCTCAGAGCACAGCTTCTAAGGTTCTGCAGATGAATTTTGGAGCCAAGGGAGGACACAATAGATGCTTTCTTCAGGACTTGTCGTTAATACAGGAATAAACATACTCTACCTTTTCAATGATTTCCCAGATGAAAAGATGTCAGAAACTTCCACTCTTGGTGATGCTGAAGTTGACACCCTTAGTATGGTATCTTTCTCCTCTTGAGTTGTCTGAGGAAACTACAATTTGTTACTATATTTTACATCACTGAAACTTATTCTGCTCTGAGTAAAAGATTGTGATCCATAATCATTTATCAACACAGTCAAGTTTTGGGACCGCTTATCCCACTAAGTTGTTAATATTTTTTAAATCTGGGATATTGTCCAGAACAGGCTTGTTGGCATGCCTTGTGTGCTCTATTTACAAACACGTTTGATATAAATGAACTTGCCAGGAGTTCCATACATTTGTCAAGCTGTTTCTGCTTACCCTATATCTAAGAGGAATCCTTCGTGTCAACCCAAACTTTGAGGCTGGCATGAGATTCAGTACAAAATGTATGAACTTGCAGCAATAGTCTTGCCATTCAAGGCCTTCAATTGTAATATGGATATCACTTCAGTAGGTCTGGAATTTCACCTGGAACCTATTGAGCAGATCACTGAATCACAATTAATTACAATCATTATCACAGGCATTCACACCTTTAGTGTCCCAAAAGGACAGCTGAGCCAGAAGAATGACACAACTCTGTCAATTTTTCATGAGCAAGTTTCCTATGTCGCTTTACAGTTCATTGAACCAAGGAATTGTACCTGGAGCTTTGGACATCAGACGTGATAAATCCTCACCCAAAAAAGCTTTTCTTTAGAACAGATGACATAAGTCACTTTTGTCTTATTTCTATACCAGCATATCCGGGGAAACTGTTGGAGGAACATGCATTTATCTAGCTTTGAAAGTTTTCTGAAGCAAGTGAGCTCCTCTACCACTTTCAAGTTATTTTCCATCCTGGATGCACATCTGAATAGTGGTGCTAGATCACCTTTGGCGTCTGTTTGATGGTGATGGTGTCAGCCACCATCTACAACATTGACTATAACATCCTGATTGAGATGTTGGCCAAAGCCTGATTCATGGGTACCAACTTAACTTGATTAAATCTTTTTTAGCTAGAATGCAATAAGCTGTTAAATTTCCTCTTTCAGTCTCAGAAGCTGGGGAATTGAGTTGTGGTATCATGCAAGGGTCCATTTTATCCACTTTTTTGTTTTGTCTGTACACATGGCCTCGTCCCACACTACACCTTGAAGTGACAGTAAGGCTTTAGACGTATGTGGGGAACACTTGGCTCTTTTTTCCTATCACATGTAGAAAGCATCTCTCAGGACCCATAAGCTCTCGCCAAGGGCCTCACAAATCCCTGCTGATGGATGTCTTTCAACTTTCTTAAGCTTAGGGCCTTAGTTTTAGTTTGGTGGTCCGATGGACTGTCAAGCCCATGGTGGTGGTGCGGCTACCACTGCACTGGTGGTCCGACCGCTGTATAACAAGTTGGCCGATCAGATCGCCATGTGACTGCAGCTGCCGCCAGGGATCCATGATGCCTGGCAGTCTTGCAGCGGTCTAAGGCCCCTAATATGCTGATGGTGCAGCTGCGGAACTGCCAAGCATATTAAGAGCTTCCTTATCACCACAGTTTTTATGGTGGTGAGCCCACCATGAAAAGTGTATGTATCGGTGAGGAAACAAAGAAGGCACTAAAGGGGCCCCTGGTGCCTCTGCTCCTGGGGATGGATGCACCGGGTTACATGTTGTGCCCCCTTGTCTGCATGCATCCCCACGTCCTGCAGGGCATGAACTTATCAGTCCATGCTGTGCAGGAATTTGCAATGGCGTTCCCATTGCAATGCCTTGCTAAGGGTCACGTATGAGCCTTAGCACTGCAATGCTGTGGCCAGCTGCCGCAGGACCGCCTGACCTGGATTCCTGTTGTAATCCGGCGGGCACTCACATTATGGCTTTGGCGGTGTGGCATCGGGGTGCTGGCATGGTGGCCCACTGCCAACGTCATATTATGGCCTTATTCTGACCAAAATTGAGCTCCTGATTACCACCTCAGTTGTTTCCTGCTGGAGTCATATCACTTGTCCACATCCCACCAAGGCAGTTCATAAGGTAGGCGTTTAACAAGATTCCATTCTGGCCATAGACAAATTTCTCCAGAGCTCAGATACTTGTAAAGGCTCCACATTCATAGGAACATCTGCTCCAAAGCTATGACTGTTGCATGTACAGAAATATATCATGAGACTCCTGGTTTTTTAAATTCGAAATGAGAATGGTACACTCTAGATCTATCAATATGCTCCTCCAACAAAGCTTTTCATGGAGTCCCTAAAGACAAGCCTTTGACCTACAGTGGTAGGATATTTTCCTTCACCACAGCTAAATTTCTGAAATAGAAGCAGATGCATAACCAAATGTCTTTGGTAATTTTCTCAAACAGCAAGAACCTTTCTCTAAAATATGTTTAACTCCTTCTTGGTACCATATTGTCTGCTTTGTCAACTGAAGCACATATTGGTCTATCTTCACTATGAAACCTAGGGGCATATTTATTTATCTTTCATGCAGCGCAACGCAGCAAGCCACCTTGCTGCACTGCGTAAAAGGGCAGGAATGTGCTGTATTTACCGGTATATGGTGCTTTCCTATCCTTTCCTAGCACGGATGCCCTTTTGACTGCCTAGCACCAACGCAGACACCCTTCCATCATGTTGGAAGGGTGCCTGCATTGTAGGCAAGATTGTTTTTCTGCAGTAAGGGGCATGTTCCTGCACAAAAACAATCCTGAAAGGCATTTTCCTCTTTCTATGTGTGCTGCAGAATGCAGAAAAGGTAGAACAAGAAAGAAACGAGGAGAAATTAAGATATTTCTCCTCGTTACTCCTGACCTGGGAAGGCCTAGCATTTTGATGCATTCCCAGGTCTGCCAGTGATGGTAAATCTGAGAATGCGCAAAAATCCATGGGTGGATGCATGGGGACACCCACGCTCTGCCCATGGAGTGGCTCCCAGCCACAGTGTAACACAATACACAGCGCTTACTCTAGATTTGATGTTGTGTTCAAATAATTATTCCAAGGGCCACACTTACCATTGACCCGCAATATCCATTAAATAAGGAGCAGTTGGCAACGTGGAAGGTTCAAACGTTTATTATCATCATAGATCTCTATATAGAGGAGCCTCGTCGATCCTCACCCATCAGGTGCGCCGAGGAAGACTGCTGGCTCCTTGACAGTAACACACTTTTATACATTTATCAGCACTGCATACAAAACCTTATATGTGGAAAAGTACCAGTTAGTCCTGGCGCCCCTAATGAGCTCATGCCTATTTCTAGTTTCGGTTACACATACAAAGGGTTACTATCTTTACAGAGAAGGTCGGAAGGGTGACTCCCTTCTCGTCCCAGGTCTGGAGGAATTCGCTTGATACTCCCTTTTAGCAGATGTGACCTTGCTTCTCAGCAACTCTGTCTGTCTCCTAATTATTACCGTGAAAAGGGAAGGCAGATGGTGTGTAAGAGGACCACGTGACTCCTAAGAGCAAGAGCCGTAATCCAAGATGGAGGCAGTTTGGTTCTCGGCCCTTTTGTCATGCTAAACGTAACGGGGATTTCGATCCTTCCAATGCACCGTGGCTAAGCATACCGTCATTAGATATACTGCGCTAATCATACCATAATGACCTGAATACCTCAGAACGGCCCTTTTAGTGCAGTATAACTAATAACGAAGTCAGTCTTCAAAAATACCCTCATCAATCTGCATTAAATCATGCGTCTCCTTCTGAGTCCGCTGAGCATCGATCCTGGTTTGGTTGGACGGGGGCTTAGGGATGGATCGGCGAACCTGAGTAGCACAATATGCACAACAGGCCGGCCCGCATTGTAGACAAATGCAACAGGTGAAAAGGAATCCTACCACCCCCAAGAGAATCATAAATAACTTCCATCCCCAGGCGGTCACCAAATCCCAGAACCACCCGGACAAGGACCAAGTACCAGTGTCAGTGTGAATTTCAGAGATGACCCTACAGGCTCCACCACGATCTGCTAGGATAACGTCTAAAACAAGACGATTTTGAAGGGTCACGAGCCGGGTCGCCTGGAGCTCTACTGTGATATTAGTTAATATCCCTGCAGTAGTATTAACCACCCCTTCCACCACTCTGGATAACCTCCTAACTTCCTTACTATTGAGGATGGGTCCCCATATGGGCAACGCCCCTTTTATAATATCAACAAAATGTTGTGCTGGAGTGTCAGTTTGATCAGTGGCATCATTACGGGCGACTTCAGCTGTTAGGCTCCGCCGATTTAAGGAATGAGACTTATGATAATCAGAAGGAGCTATGTACACCGGTGGGTAAAGGAAAGACAAGTAACACCTACCCATCCACCCTCTGGGTAACCAGGTGTAGGCGTTTTCACCGCACACAAAATAAACATTGGGAGGGGTGAGTGTAGGGGGGCTACTGTATGTCTGCAACCTATAAGTGTAATTACATCTGCTATATCCTACGAACAAATGCCCCATCCCCTGCACACAGAAAGAGGAGGATGTATTCAATACCGGGACCGGAATGGTTTTTTCATTTGAGACATTTCGCTCTTGGAAGTATTTGAAATATTCAGTAAAGTTGAAGGTCATGAAATCCAGTACTTCATCCCTCAGCCAGGTATCATTTTCATGATCGGTATATACATTCATGCAGGCGGTGGGGTCAAGGGTACCATCCGTTCCCTCAGCATTAGGGGTAAAACCTTGGTGTGTCTCTATATATGCTAAAATCAAGGCGTAATCCTTCTCTGAGAATCGACGTTCATCTATAGTGTAGTGTTCGTACAACATGGATAACATTTTAAACCAAGCTTCGCAACTACCTAAGTAAGACAGAGGCACTGATATAAACAAATCTTGCTTATGCATCACTGACGGGAGAAGCCCACAGACCCAACAATCAGTAACGTTTGTGGAGCTATGAGTCTGGTGCAGCATTTCGATAAAAGCATTATGTACATATGTCTGTCGGTGTCTTTCTTTATGAGGAGCAAAAGTCTGGAAATGATGTTCCTTAGGGGCAGGAGTAGACATTATCAGGGTGTGCACAGGATGACGAAACTCTAAATATATGAACAAACCTAAGCATAGTACAAATGATACCATCAGTATAAAAATGAAAACAATTTTAACACGCAAGCTCCATGAAGAGAACATTGGCAAATGCGGGAGAACAGCACGGGGTACTATGGGACGCCCGTCTTCAGGGACAAAACGAGCAAAAGGGTACATTTTCCTCACTAAAAGTCCAATATAATCTCGGGCAAAAAAAAAGGGGTCTGCAAGCAGTCCGTCCTGCCGGAGGGTGCTTCTTTCCTGTGTCCGTTTAGAGCCTCACAGGCAGACTCCTATTGTTCAGAAAAAAACAAAAAGGAAAAAAGGGTAAAAACTTCTCGCGTTGGAGTCACACTTGACGCAACTCGTGTTGAAAAGAGACCTCCACCTGGGCCCCTGTTCGTCTAATCAATGTCTCTATCTTCGTTCTGAACAGAGCTTTACTTAAAGTTCCATGCTCTCAACGAGTTCAGTCCAGTGTTCCGACAATCCTCAGGTCTCTGCAGCGGCCTCCAGCTGCACTTGCCGGGGCTAGACCTGGGATTCGGCTATTTCCGGGGCCGCAGGTGATATCGATCCCGACCAGGGGTTTCAGGATTCGTGAACAAGGTGGGCACAGTGGGGTCAGATGAGGAGCTGGGCTCCCAAACAGATGCTTCACTTTGGACGATTGGGTGGCGACAGAAAGGGGTTTCAACGCCCACAGCACTCTCCCCTTGCCCGTCAACCTCTCTGCGGGTGTCCGGGGAAAGTGACTCTTCTGTGCTGGGCTCACCTTGAGTCGGCTGACCTTCCTCCTGGTCCAGTTGCTCCCTTGGCAATGGGAGAGGAACTCGCTTAAGATGGGAGATATGGATCCAGTGCTGCTTCCCTTCGACTTTCACCGCTGTTCGCGTGGCCAGGAGCACCTGGTATGGCCGGGACCAGCGCGGATCCAAACTCGATTTCCGTTGGTAGTTTCGGACCAGGACCCACTGTCCTGGTTCTACGCCGTGTCCAGGACCCTCCGGCAGGGGCTGCAGTGTGGCAGATATCTGTTGATGAATGGAACGAAGATCTTTAGTCAGAGCATACAAGTAATCAGTCAACATAGGATATTCAATGTCCCTGAAAGATTTGGGCCGGGGTACTCCCCATACGTTGGCAGGTCTGCCGAAAATGACTTCGTAAGGGGAGATACCGCTCCGTGAATGGGGAGTAGTTCTTACAGACAACAGGGCCAGGGGGAGGAGATCGGGCCATTTTAATCCCGTCGTGTCCTGAAGCTTAGCCAATCGCAGTTTTAAAATTCCATTATATTTTTCAACTGGGGATGTCGAGCGGCATGAAACTTCTGCCGGATGGACAGGCCCTTGCATACATACTTAACTAAGTTAGCATTAAAATGGGTCCCATTGTCACTCCAAATTACCCGTGGCAACCTATATCGAGGAAAGAACTCTTTTACCAGAGCTTTCGCAGTTGCCAAGGCAGTGTTCTCCTTCGTGGGGTACGCCTCTACCCATTTGCTAAAGGTACAAATCACCACCAGCACGTATTTCAGATTGTTAACTCGCTCTAGCTGTATGTAATCCATTTGGAGTACTTCGAAAGGCAAGGTGGGCGGTGCAAAACTACCTGCTAGGACGGGGATACTAACCCCAGGATTATGTTGGAGACAAATTATACAATGCTGGACCAAGTTCCTAGCTGTCTTGGGGATATTGACATTATACCAAACAGAATCCAATATGGCACAGATGGCCTGAACTCCTACATGCGAAGGTCCGTGTGCCATAGTTACCACCGCATTTACAAAAGCGTTCGGCAGCAACCATCTACACCTCTCTGACAGATCGGTCCAACACCCATTCTCATCAAGCCTCCCCACTTGCTCCTGCCAGTATGTCAGTTCTTCCGGGGTCACCTCTTTCTGCAGCTCTTTCACGCTATCTATGGTGTTATTAAAAACCTCTGCTTCTATCATTCTTGTCACTACAAGCATGGAAGTGGTGTCAGACCGGGCCGTTTCCTTCGCGATCTGGTCTGCAAAGAAATTTCCCCTCCCCACGTCATCAGTGATAACTTTGTGTGCACTGCATTTGACTATAGCCAGGGTCTTGGGCAATGTTAATGCGGCTAGTAACCGTTCAACTAGTGGTCCATTCTTTATTCTCTCACCATGGGATGTCAGGAATCCTCTTTCCGCCCACAACCTCCCAAAGCTGTGCGCTACACCGAACGTGTACTGACTGTCTGTGTAGACGTTCAGCCTGATGCCTTTTCCTAGTTCGCAAGCCCTGAATAATGCAACCAATTCGGCTGCCTGGGCCGACCGGTATGGTATCTTCGCCGCCTCAACTACCGTTTGTAGAGTAGTGATCGCATAAGCCGCAGCTGTCTTACCATCCGGTAATCTGAAGCATGACCCATCTACATACAACTCCCCTTGGGCATCAGATAGTGGGGTGTCAGTCAGGTCTATCCGACCCTTGGTTTCTTCTTCAGTTCGAAAGATACAATCATGTGTGTCTTGTCCACCGCCTTCCGAAAGGAGGGGTAACAACGTGGCAGGATTCAAATTAACACATCGTTTGATCGTTATGTGAGGTGCAAACAGGGTCAATTCGTACCCTGTAAGACGTGCACTAGTTAAGTGCTGCGTCTGCGTCCTGTTTAATAATACGTCCACAGCATGAGGCACCATCACTGTCAGGTCCGTATTCAGGACTAGCCCTTCCGATTGTCTGATTGCTATGGCAACTGCCGCTACAGCCCTCAGACAACTGGGAAGTGCTCTGGCGACGTTGTCCAAAACCGCCGAGAAATATGCACAAGGCCTTTGCTTACCACCAAAGTCTTGTGTCAACACTGAAAGAGAACAACCGTCCACCTCATGCACGTAGAGCACAAAAGGCTTCCGGTAGTCAGGGGTGCCAAGCACAGGAGCAGAGCAAAGAGCAGTTTTCAGAGCGGAAAAAGCATTCTGGCATTCGTCAGTCCACGGTAAAGGTTCATGCACATCCTTCGTAGTTAGATACAGGAAAGGTTTAGTCAAGAGAGAATAGTTAGCAATCCATTGGCGACAGTAGGAGGTTATGCCAAGCAAAGCGCGGACATCACGTTGCGTGCGAGGGACAGGCATGTTAGTTATGGTTGCGATACGCTCAGAAGTCAACCGTCTTCCCTCCTTCGACTGGAGATGACCGAGATAGGTCACCTCCGGTCGACAATATTGAAATTTAGAAAGTGACACCTTGTTACCGTGGGTGGCCAGATGTCACAGCAGGGTTACCGTGGCGTCGCGACAACCCTGTTCTGTATCAGAAGCCACAAGGAGGTCGTCAACATACTGCAATAAGACATTACCTGGCGGCAATTGCAAAGAGTCCAATACCTTTTTCAGGGCTTGGCTATATATGCTAGGACTTTCGGTGTACCCCTGGGGGGCGCGACAGAATCTAAAGCTGCGGCCTCCTAATGAGAAACCGAACAAATGTCTACTCTCTGGATGAATGGGAATACTAAAGAACGCATTCTTTAAATCAATCACCGAGAAAAATGTGGCAGTGGGAGGAATCATCATTAAGATGGAATTAATGTCCGGCACCACAGGATACTGGGGTACCACAATTTTATTGATTTCTCGTAGGTCAATCACAAATCGATAGGTATTAGCATAATCAGGGGACTGGGGTACAGGGGCTCGTTTAAGAATCGGGAGAATCGGACTGTTGCAGGTATTGGACGCCGTTTCTTCCACCACCCCTGTTTTAATCAGGTCGGAAATAATGGCCAGTAAGGCACGTTCACCTTCGGGGGCTATTTTGTATTGTGGAATCATTGGCAATTGAGCATTCTGTTTTAAAGTGATGGACACCGGTGGAATTGGTAAGTACCCCACATCAGTGTCCCCCAGGGCCCAAAGGTCCCTCGGGAGTGTCGCAAGCTCAGGGGGTAAGGAGTCAGTTTTTGCAAAACATTGAATGGAGGGGACAGAGGGATTCCTAATGGTTAGGTAAACTCCATCGGGGGAGCAAAAGATGCGTGCATGTAATCTTTTTAGTATATCCATACCCAGGAGATTTTCCCCACACTGGGAGGTGAGGAGGAAAGGTGATTCAATCGTTACTGGTCCCACAGTAAGGGAAAGTGGTTTTGAAATGGGGCTTACCACTGGAGTTCCAGAGAACCCCACGGACACATTAGTCTGGCCAGACAGAGCAGCCCCCGGGACCAAGGCACGTGAAACAGAACTGTTCATAGCCCCTGTGTCAACCAAAAACTTACCTGATGCCTCCAGCAATTGTGCATGGACATAAGGTCCAGCCTGATCTATCGGGATTGACACATGCCCCTTACTCTGCCCTTGGCTATCCTATGCTTGAGTGTACCCAATGTCTCCCTCCGTCACACGTCCGTCATGGTAATATTGTTTACCCTGACTCTGATCGAAATAATTCTGACTGTTCTCACCTCGTACTGCCTGTTCTTGTCTCGTGTATCCACCTCGATGTCCACTTACTCTACCCCTTCCACGTCCCCTAGAAGCAGCGTTCTATTCATGCAATAACGGGCATTGAGCTCTCCAATGCCCCTCCTCCTTGCAGAAAGCACATTGATTTATGCCGAGATCCGTTCGCCCAGTCGGGTGCACGGGCCCCGCCCCTCTCGGAACGAAATTCTGTACCCCTCTCCCCCTTCCTCTACCCCTCTCCACCTGCTATAACAATACTCGTGTTTTCAGATCCTTTGACTTTCTTTCTGTCTTATCCTTGCTCTCATTTTCCCGATGTTCATAATACTGAGCCATGCTTAATATCGTGGAAGACGTGGTGGTCGTCCAGGTGCTCTCGGCTGCCTGTAGCCTAGCCGATACCTCGGGTAGCAAATTTGTTACAAATCTATTAACAAATAAACGTACACCCCCCTCCGTAGCCAGGTCCTGCCCGCTGAAATCAATGAATACTCCCTCAAACCTTGTGAAGAAATCAGATACACTCTCATCCTTCTTTTGTTTACAGGCCGTCAGCTTGTCCCAATCTACCTTTCTGGGCGGTATCAAGGAATGCATATATGTTATTATTTTTTCAGGTAGAGCCAATATCTCAGGTCGGGGCTTATTCCCCGGCTTGCGATCTCTATCCCAGTTTCTCAGTTGGTCCCATGTCCCACCAAACTCCGTGACATGGTCCTGGTCATGTACCTGGCGCCAAATATCCACCGGTACTAGTAGGGCGAAGAATAATTCAATATCCGCCAACGTCATTACTGTTGACGAGGCGGCTTCGGTCAGTTCTTTATAATAGGCAGTGGGGTTTTTCCTAGGATCAGGCAACTGGCTTTTCAAGGATAATACCTCACTCCGCTTCCAAGGGGTATAGACCCATTGTTCCTGGAACCGGGCATCTATTCCCGGACGGGTAATGACACCGTGGTCATCCACCACTGCGGCCACTTCTGGATGGAAGATAGGGTGTACCTCCCGCATAGGGAATTGGGAGGATCCGGCGGGAAGGGCGGACTGCAGACGAGTTCTATAAGAAACCAAAGTCTGCACCTTCCCATACACGTCTTCAGGTGTCAGTCGGGATTTGTGAATCTGATCAAGGATATCATACAATATGGCCGGAGCTTTCCCTTCCTGGTGTACCTGTTCCCATACAGAGATGAGACGGTTAGCCATATGTTCCAGGGCATGCTGTTGCATTACCGGTTCGTAGTCTCTCATGGTACTCCAGATATCAGCAAGGGTATAAATAGAATGTCGCATCCACTGGGATGCTTGTGTGGCAATAGCTGCCCTTTCTTCTGTTCCCAAAGCAGAACGAGTGAACAACCTCCTCCCCTCCGCCAGACTGGTCGGATGTACCGGAGTAGTCACAGCTGCTACTGGTGTTGTGCTAGCGGAGGAGGAGGGTAGAACAGAAGGGGAAGACATTGACCCCCGTCGGCAGCTGAGGGGTCCCGGCTGCAGCTGTTGAAAATAAATTAGGTAACAGGGCTATAACGTCGGACACAGATGCCGACAACTGGGAGAGGTTTGGCAGGGAGGGAGAGGTAGTATTGGCCGGGGGAGCCGAAGCCGAGGCCCCCAGGGACGTATCTGGGGTCGGGGCCGAGGCTCTTGTCACCTCGGGGTATAGTCTCTGGGGCACATAAGGGGGCGGTGGCCTGGTGTCCAACAGATCCTCTATTTCATCTTCCGCATTCGGGCGGGTCACATAACTTTTATCAACTTTTAGTCTGAATTCGCGATTCATGCAATCCAATCCTTTCTCTACTCTTTCTCGGTCATAGGCCATAGCCTTCTGAGTAACATTCTGTCCTGCCTTGGCTCTAGCTACTTTCTCTTCCCTTATTCACCGCTGTTTAGCCTCCTTCTGCCATGCAATTAGAGCATCGAACATGGCTTGCCTGCTCCGCCTAGAAAACAATTGTTCCTGTAGGAACGCAATTTTCTTTTCATCAAACGAACCAGTCTTGGGCCACCGTAATTCTTCATTACCCTTAGTATACTTATGCCACAGAGTGCAAAACAATAAAGGAGAGATTCCATGCTTGACATACATAAAATGGCTCGGACTGCCTTCCGGTGGGGCGGGTTGGCTCTCAGCTAACCTGGAGTCACTTGTGCGGCAGCAGCAGCCAAAACAATTCAATTTACTGAAACAGGACATTTTGGTTAGTTTTTAGACATGTACACATAAAACAACAATCAGACACAACATACAATCAATATCCGAGAACCAAGCCCGTCGACTCTGGTTCACGATCCAGGTTTCAAACTGCACGCGGGGATTCCGGTCACCCTCCTGGCTCACCACTAAGACCGACCCCTCTCCAACAAGGACTTGCCTCGTCGGGAGTATGGCCTGAGGCTACCCAGTCCAGGTCACAGGTCCTTCCACGTGCAATCCGTCTATATTCCTCCGGCGCGCTATTTCTAATCAATCCAATATTATCTGTACGTACTTCGGATCAGATCACTGTAATGCGAACCTAATCAAACCAGACACCACTCTCCGGTGCGTGTCTTCGAATCAACGAACCGCTGTCCAGCGCGAGCTTCAAACAAATGCAACCAGTGCTCAAGTCAAGACAAATGCATCGTTCTCAACGAATGCTCTTAAAATCGATCAAACAGCACACCGTCCTCGACGCGTGCTTCAACAAAACATAATGCACCGTTACAACGCGTGCGTCAAATCAAATCAAATCAATCTATACTCACCGGGTGCACCCAGATACGAATGTTCATTCTCCGCTGCCAACTCCTCCTGACCAACTTAGTCCATTTTCTGGGTTAAGCCCGTAGGACCCCGGTGAAGGGTGACTAGCAGCAGGGGACGTACCGAAAAGTCACGCAGGGTGGGAGAAATCCTCAGGCTCCTTCTCCCGTCGACCGGTCAGGACGCCCCCAATCCCACCACCCGAATACGGGGGGGGGGGGGTTTGACCCTGTCACGGGGTCCCTTCGTGGTCGCCAACTGTTGTGTTCAAATAATTATTCCAAGGGCCACACTTACCATTGACCCGCAATATCCATTAAATAAGGAGCAGTTGGCAACGTGGAAGGTTCAAACGTTTATTATCATCATAGATCTCTATATAGAGGAGCCTCGTCGATCCTCACCCATCAGGTGCGCCGAGGAAGACTGCTGGCTCCTTGACAGTAACACACTTTTATACATTTATCAGCACTGCATACAAAACCTTATATGTGGAAAAGTACCAGTTAGTCCTGGCGCCCCTAATGAGCTCATGCCTATTTCTAGTTTCGGTTACACATACAAAGGGTTACTATCTTTACAGAGAAGGTCGGAAGGGTGACTCCCTTCTCGTCCCAGGTCTGGAGGAATTCGCTTGATACTCCCTTTTAGCAGATGTGACCTTGCTTCTCAGCAACTCTGTCTGTCTCCTAATTATTACCGTGAAAAGGGAAGGCAGATGGTGTGTAAGAGGACCACGTGACTCCTAAGAGCAAGAGCCGTAATCCAAGATGGAGGCAGTTTGGTTCTCTGCCCTTTTGTCATGCTAAACGTAACGGGGATTTCGATCCTTCCAATGCACCGTGGCTAAGCATACCGTCATTAGATATACTGCGCTAATCATACCATAATGACCTGAATACCTCATTGAAAAGCCTCGCAGGGCCATGCAAGGCAACCTTGAGTGACTTGATAAATCTCACTTACGTTTGCGTCGCCTTGCGTCTCCTTGGGTGGCGCAAGGGCAACACAAATCCTTGATAAGTATTCCTCCAGTATCTAGTAGTTCTTTGTTCTAATAAAACAATTCCTTTCATTATAAGCCTCCAATTTTGAGAAGATTCATGGTCTTTTTCACCTTTCCATTTGACTCTGTAAAAGGTTCACATTTTTACTGATAGTGAAAATGTTGTCTAGATGTACAACAAGTTTTCACCATTTATTCTAAAGAAAAAAGGCAGGGGGGCATGGCCAAAATTGAGGAGGGACAGGGCACACCTTCTCACTGCTCCTTCCCCACCACCGTGAGCCCTGCTGTCCGCACACCCCGTAGACCGCACAGAGCCCCAGACGGCCTCCTTATGTTCGGGGACGTCCTGGGCACCTGAATAACCAGTAGAATTGTGTGAAGCATCCCCCAGTGCCCACATGAAAGGCCTGATCGCGCTGCAGCCGACCAATACAGTTAAGATGACAGTGGCCATGAGACGATGGAGAGTTGATGAGCCATAAAATCCTAGCGGCGCCTCCACAAGCTGCGTGACATAAGGATGTTGAAAGAGGGGGAGCTTTGAGGGGTGGAGCTTCATGCTGAGAACTGCCTGAGGCACCTCTGCCTTCTCCTGTTTCTTAAAAAAAAAAAGCTTACTGAGGCTGCTGCCAATGTCCTGGGGTCTTTTCACACCCCTTGAATCAATTAATCAATCAGGATTTGTAAATCGCAGCTAATCACCTGATAGGGTATCCAGGCGCTTGCAGGTCCCGGAGGCTTATTTGAACAGCCAGGTCATGAGGGCCATTAAGAATTCCAAAAGTGAGGTGATGGTCCGAAGGTGCGCGGGAGGCTATTCCAGGTTTTGCTGCAATGTGGGAGAACGAAAGTCTTCCACTTCTTCTTCGGTAGATGGGGGAGTATAGGCAGGTGAAAGGGAGACGGAGTATAGTCTTCACGATGGTTGGTGGAAGTTCAGGCCGTGGTTAATGTAGAAAGGTCCCTGATTGCGTAGAGCCTTGTGTGTGTGGGTCAGCAGCTTGAATTGACATCTTTTCTGTATCGGGAGCCAGTGGAGTTTCCTGAGGTGGGGTGTGAGGTGGGTTTGTCAGGGAATGCAGAGGATGAGACTGGCTGAGGCATTCAGTATGGTCTGATGTCTCTATAGGAGGTGTACAGTGATTCCTACGTACAGGCCATTGCTGTTGTCCAGTTGGCAGGTGATGAGGGCTTGTGTCACTGTGTGTCTCATGTGTAGGGGTAGCCACTTGAAGATCTTACGTAGCATGTGCAGAGTGAGGAAGCAAGTGGAGGAGATGTCGTAGATCTGTGATTTCATGGTGAGCTTGTTGTCAATGATGATTTGGAGGTTTCTGATGTGGTTGGAGGGAGTGGTTGCAGGTCCTAGGTCTGATGTTCACCAGGAATCATTCCATGTGTTGCTGCTATTGCCAAAAATCAATACTTCAGTCTTGTCTGTGTTCAGCTGCAGGCATTTGTTCTTCATCCAGTCGGCGACGTTTGTCATACATCTGTGGAAGTTGGTTCTGGTGGTGGTGGGGTCTTTAGTGAGTGAGTGGATGAGTTTGGTGTCTTCTGTGTAGGAAATAATGTTGAGACCATGCGATCTGAAGAGCGTGGGGCTGGGGAACACTGAAGGTGACCTTGCTGTGTTGAGAGGTGAAAGGTGGGAGGTGGATCCTCTGGAATCTTCCGGTGAGGAAGGAGGTGATCCATCTGAGGGGGTCCCCTTGGATGCTGATGTGGAGGAGTCTTTGGATCAGTGTGTGGTGGGATACCGTGTTTAAAGCTGCAGAGAGGTCGAGGAGGATCAAAGCTGCTGTTTCTCCTCGGTCGAGGTGGGTTCGGATGTCGTCGTTGGCTACAATCATGGCAAGTTTAGGTGCTGTGATTACGGCGGAAGCCGGATTGGGAGGCGTCGAGTAGCTAGTTCTGCTCCAGGTGTACATGATTTGATTGTATATAAGCTTTTACAGTACCTTCGCTGGGAATGGGAGCAGGGAGATTGGCTGGAAATTTTTTAGTTTGCTTGGGTCAGCGGAGGGTTTTTTGAGTACTGGTCTCACTTTGGTATGTTTGCAGGCACCGTGAAATGTTGTGGTTGTGGTAGAGATGTTGAGTATGGTGGTGAGTTCCTGACCAACACTTTGGTTTCCAAGGTTGAAGATGTGGTGCTAAAATGTGGGAGCTCCCGAGTGGATGGATTTTATGGTGAAGGTGGTGTCCTGGGTGGAGAAGATGTTCCAGGTGGTCAATGTGTGGTTTGTGTCATTACGGTGGTGGCATATCTATTAAGGAAGACCGTAGGTGTAGGTTGGAGCTTGAAGTTTCTGTATATGGTTGCAAACTTTTCATGGAAGAAGTGGGTGAGGTTGTAGCACAGCTCCTGTGAGGGTGTGACATTGTATTTGCTGGCAGCCAGGTTGGAGAGCTCCTTAACAGTGTTGAAAAGTTCATTGGTGTAGTTGGCGCTGGTTTTGATGCGTGCGGCAAGGGCCATCTTCTTTGTTGCCCTCAGCAGGTGGTGGTAGAGGTTGAGGGAGGCCTTGAAGGCAGCCCTATCGGAGGTGTCCTTGCTGGTGCGCCATCTACTCTCCAACAGTTTGCTGTCTTGTTTCGCTGTTCTGAGTTCTTGCCCTTAATAGACATTGGCTGCTTAGAGCCTCCAAAGATGAGTTGGAAACCCACTAAGTGAAGAGGTTTCTACCTCAGCTTACCTGTCAACGTGTGACATCAGCTCATTACTTGAAGGGAGCCAATATCATTTGACACAGAGTGCACTGTGTAAGTTGGCAGGTCACAATAAAGGAAAGGGAGTTGGAGGATAGGGAGGTAGGTTTTTTGCCTCCTGTTACAATATGTCTACCAAAAAGAATCCAAAGGGATCCTAATAAAACCTACCTAAGGTTATGTACACTACAATTAGTAGAGTCCTATGCTAGAAAAAACACTTGTTTTTCTAGAGTCCCCTCACTCACCTTGGGTTTCCCCAGGGTGACATGCTTCATCATAGGGGTCCTCCCAGGCATCTACTGTCTGGGGCGTGCTACAACTTGGCAGAATACGCAGGAGCACTTTTTATTTTATACTATGTGTAGTGATGTGCTGTGTGGGGTGAAAAGTGAAATAAAAACTACTAATTGTAGTGTACATAATCTTAGGTAGGTTTTATTAAGTTGGCAGGTCTACAATCCCAGCATGCAGTTTGACATACTTCGCATGTGCAAGATGCTTCCTAGTCGAGTGGGCCTGTGAACATTAAACCTTTGCATCAGCAAAGCCATATAATTTCACCAGCCTTCTGAGAAGTTTCCAAATTCAATGGTCTTTATGGACAATGGTTTTCCATTCACAGTAAATGTATTTGCTTCAAAACTATCTAAAGCATGGAAATATTGTTAATTGGTGTTAATTGAAAGCTATTTCAACAATAATATTAAAATGTCTTACATTTCATTATGGCAATAAGAGAGGTAGACAAATTTGACAAACCCATCCCAAATGCGAACAACTTGGATTTTTGATAGATAGGCAGTCCAAAATCTTAAGCATGTTTTTTACGCTCCTTATCATTTTCATATAGTTTGCAAATATTTCAGTTAACTATAAACATGTGTATTGTCAAAAGAAGACCATTAATGCAGCAAGACAACCTGAAACTATACAATACTTAGTGCTCTTCCTCTTGCTCAAGCTCTTTTGTACTGTGCTTGTATAGCACCCAATAATAACTGAGTCACCTCTGGGTGCTCTTACTGAACATAAGGCATTATGATTTGACAAGAATCATATAATTTGATCAAATGAGCAAGTGAGGCTTTAAAGCTAACTCCCTGGCTGAAATTTCTAACTTTGCTACAGCACCTCTTCTCCCTACTTTCCTTACATTTCTTACCTGGTGACATCAAAGGGAGAAATAAATTATCCTCGTGAGATTGGGAGAGACAAAGTAGCAAGGTCTTTGGACATGATTCCTTCTGCAAAGTATTTTGAAGAACACTCTATATTGTTTCTAACACAAGGCTGGCGGAATTATGCGATTTTGTGGCAGGGGTGTTTTATACATAATTATAGATTCACCGCATTTGCCACATAATCCATCATCTGGTGCATAATCTGCAGATTTTAAATAAACATTTTGTTTATAGCTCAAACCGATCAAAAGTTACTAAAAATATGTTGACAAGATTTGCCGCACAGTAAAAGGCCCTTCGTAAAGGTTGACTGGTTACCTTTCTGTTGCGTATTGCTGTATTTGGGTGCAAAACTGGTACTAATGGGGCGAAACCTTTGCCTAGATATTGTGAAGCCGTGTAATGCAAAATAATGAGGGAATACTATCACAAAATATGTCACATTTTGCTGCATAATTTGCGTTTTATTGCCGCATAATTTAGTCTGCCTTAATTTGTTCCTTGTCAGTTGCATAATTCCAGAGGCCCTGACATACATTCTATATATATCATATTAATGTCACTCATCTGTTCACATAAACTGTAAATGCCCTAGTGAGTTCATATAATGATAAACCAAAGGTCATTATTCACCAATATAGCTATCACATATTGTTGATAACATTTCCCATTTCCCACTGTTTTAAAATATTTCGAGCAACGACTATCCCCTTGGTCAGGTTTATATAATGTAGTACGTGCTTAGACTGACTAATTTGCGAAGTGCATCTTAAAACTCTGCGTATCTTCATGGTCCTAGAAAACAACCAAAGAGGAAAAATCACATTTATGGGCACTGGGGAATGAGAAGTCTATCAAAAAAGGCAGATCTTACGGGCTTTCCAAATGGGACAGATAACTTCTGATCTGTCGAAGAATCAATGCAAACCTAGGCCCTGATTTACATCTTGGCAGAGGGGAATACGTCATTATAAACGAGACAGATGTCTCGTCCAGCGTATTATGTTCCCATGAATGTCCTTTGGCGATCGTAATAGGGCTGGCAGGATAGCCATCACTTTTGTGACGGAGTATTCCATCTGCCGAGATCTAAAGAAAACACCTAGTCTGCGACTTGGGAGCCAGTAATGGTTAAGAGCGACCACCACACCATTCACGTTGAATCCTTCGCTGATCGAGGAGAAAGAGATTTCAAGATCTTAGTGATCTCTAAGAATGATACCGATACAAGTGCTCATCAAGCCTAACCCATTTTGCAAAAAATGTTCGGCCATGTGGAGAATGTGAAACTGGGCCCTTGATCTGACTGCAAGCCAATGCAACCTTTATCGGAGAGATGCTCAAACTTTCTCAGGCTGATGCTTGTGTGCATTACTTGGGTTTGCAGTAGCCTTTTAGAAGGTTGACATGCTTGGAGGCTCAGGTAAAGCTTGTTACAGCAGGTTAATCTTGACAAAATGCAACAGACAACAACCATAGCATGGCACTCCATTGACAGAAAAGGGGTCCCCTACCTTAGCAGAAAAAAACAAGCTCTCCACATTGCATTAGGTTACAGACTGAAGGACAGATTTTGGTTTACAATTCTGTCAATCACTTTACCTGGGAAACAGCCATTACAACGCAGCTGTTTCCACGCAGGGCCTTTACCACGCAGGCATTGTCATGCATACACTGTTACCACGCATAGCCTTCACCACGCATTTCTTTTTACAACGTACGTGGTGAGGGAATATACTGGTAATGGCAGTGCCTCACAAGAGGTGCCTCATCCTGTAAAGGTAAGGAGGATTGTTGACATAGGTGATTTTATTCTAAAGGAATTAGGGGATAGGGGACAGATTTAGGGTTTAAGGCGGGGGCCAGGTAGTTTTTAAAAGAGCTGGAGGCTAAGAGGGGGATGGGCAGGGTTCTAGATTTAGGGTTTAGGGAAAGGCCGGGTATTTTTAATAGGGCAGGTGTCACGCTGCGGTCTAGATTTAGGGCTTAGGCAAAGGTTAGGTAATTTTTCACAGGGCAGGGTCACGCTGGGGTCTAGATTTAAGGCTTAGGGAAGGATTGAGTCATTTTTAACAGAGATTGGGTCGTGCTGGGGTCTAGATTTAGGGTTTAGGGAAGAGTTTGGTAATATTTAAAAAAAAGTGGGGGGGGGGGGTGGGGGTCGCACAGGGGACTATATTTAGGGATTAGGGCAGGGGTCTGGAATTTTTTTTAAAGGGACGGGGTGGGGATGGCTCGGCAACTGGCTTGAGAACTGAGGGCAGGGGTTAGGGAAAACATTTATCACGCATAAGCCTTTACCATACATGCTTTACAACAAAATACATGGCAAAGACAGTTGCGTTGTAGAGCATGCGTGGTAAATTCATGCGTTGCAACAGAATGCGTTGCTCCATCATACAACCACTTTCACTTTAGCCTAGCTGCTGGTGCCAGGGGAATGCCCACACTGGGAGTCCACAATGTTTTCTGAATTGACTTTAACCCTTACACAGAAGAATTAATTCTGTTTTATCAGCTTTTAATTTGGAGAAAGTTGCAGTCAATCGTTTGTTGAATGGTCGACAGATACTCAAACTGGCTGCTGAGCTTGGGCCATTTGTATACCACATGATAACCACCTCAGCGTTGTATGCATACAATAGAACAGAACATAGATACAATCAAGATGAGTAGGGGTGAATATATATAGAAACCATGAAGTGTGATAGTGAGGAACCCTGATATACCCATGTTGAACTGAAAAGTTCTTTATTCAGAAAGAGAAGAGCAAAAACAATTGCAATCAACTTTCCAAAAAACAGAGGAACGCCTTCTAGATAATCAGATAGCCGCTTACCTACTAGCTTCTCCAAACGTTTACTCAAATAAGGAAACATGCTTATGGAACAATAGTTACTAATTTTGCCTGAATCCAGATGTGGTTATAGCACAGAAACGAATGCTCCTTCCATTTGGTATGATCTACCTCAAAGAGTATGGGGACATTGATCAGCTCAGTGGCCTTTTTCATAGGAGTAGAAGCCAAATATCTTTAATATTGACGTTGGACGAGGTCACCCTGGAAACTGTTAATGGCCACAAGTGGATCGTATGCGAGGATGATTTGGCTGTGACATATATAGCACCCCATTTATTGCTAGGGTTAAATCAGCTGATCTGGCTGGCTAGGTGGGTGACTCCTTCCTCCCTCACCTCACAGCTCCATGTGCATCCCTCCTGAAGCTCTGTGCTCAGTCGGAGAGGACGCCTATCCATTGGCGTCTCTTCCGCTAAGGTGGAGGAGCATCGCCCGCTGCTTTCAGCAGTGGAAATAAAGGAAAAATAAAAACAAGAATAACTTGTTGTTTGTATCATTTTATTTCTTCCTGCTGCGGTGTCTCTGCGGGGAGGGGCTGCCCTGCTCTTAGAGCAGGGGGGGGGAGTGGTGAGCACTCTGTAAGTACACAATGAAAGATTGGTCGGCCCTCTCGGGCCGGCCAGCGGCGTCACTATGGGGGTGCGGGGGGTGCGGACCGCACCGGGTGACACCCTCAAGGGGGGTGACACCAACAGGGCCCGTCAGGGGCCGGCTTTAGGGCGGTGCGACCGGGTGCTGGCTTCCTGGGGGTGCCGTGTTTGAAAGTTTATTAAGCCTTTGAAGCACCTGCTGCAGCGTTTCTTTCCGCCAGCAATTACCAGGCCTCACATAAATGTCAAGATAACTGGTGTGATTTATTATCTTCCTGGAGAGAGATCAGTGTTTTGTAAAGTTGAGGTTTTGACTTAGGTGAAGTTAGTGCAGAGGGTTAATATGCCTGCTGCAAAGAAAGTGTGCCAAGTAGATTACAGAGTGCAGATCAGCAGGTTACTGCTTTCAAAAGAGACATCCTTTTGTTACTTGCAATTTATAACTCCTAATATAGAATAGTGAACTATTAACTTTCATCATAGAACTGCATACACACCTCAAAATATACATTATTAGAACATTGATTAATGTTGCAAAAAGGGTTAATTTGGCTAGAAATAGATTCTTATTATTAAAGAAAACTCCCAACTATGCTGTTTCTTTTTCAACTCGGCGTTTGTGCTTCTCCACACCAAGCACTATACTGCCTACCAGTATGGATGACATGTGACTCCTACACTTTCAGTCCTTTGGTTTATGTATCATTTCCTATACACGGATTTACACACCTATGATTGATTGTCTCTGTGTAATGTGTGTGTGATGCAAAGTACTCGGACACCCTATACTGGTATGAGTGACGCTATATAACTAATTCAATGCATCTGAGAGAGTGTGGTTATGGTGACTTGGTCACTGTTAAAGGGTGCTAGTGAGAGAATCCGTGGTGGAGGTGGTCAATGGGGGGGGCGCCAACAAACATTGTCGCACAGGGCGCCACCAGCGCTAAAGCCGGCCCTGGGGCCCGTGTGCGCAGAGCAACCTAACCTTTTAGGAAGAGGACGTGCCTGTGCGCAGTGCACACTGTCTCCTCTCCTTTCTTTTATTTGCTTCCCTGTGAAATGAATCCAAAAAAGAAAATGACTTTTGCTGGAAATCAATGTCGTAGTTTTCTGAAATTTAATTCCAAAATGCAGCATCAGGAATAAAAGTTTAAAAATATGAAAAGTAAATAACTAAATAAAGTAAGACAGACTGGTAGCAAACTGTCCAGATTGATTTTTATTCACACCCAAACACATTAGCGCCACTTTTACAGAGTTTGCCAGTGAAGCGCTATTTTTGTTGTCTTGGCTTTGTTTTCCCTGGGCTTGGAGCTAGTGCACCAATCCTGGAGGTACTGCAATGTGAGGATTGAAAAACAAAATTTGTACTGCTGCTCTGTATTTAGGGATGTTGTATTTTTTTTTACCATACTGCTTACGTTTTGTAAGGATATAAACAATGGCCATTGAAATGGGTCCATTCAGGGCCCTGTTGTCATGTCCTTAACTTTTCAGGCAAAAGCACTCACTGATTTCTGAATAGTGAGTGTAAAAGCGTTAAGGTAACCATGTTGCTCCTGCTTACATTTCACATGGTTTGCAAAATGTTGCATTCCCTATGATTGTTTGCTTTTTCCAGGATGCTGTCACTTTTTTTTGTAGGCCACATATTGCTCTTGGCCAGTGCGTAATTTAAATTGAGCCGCATCCAGGTGTTTATAGCTGGCAACAATTGGGTTATAGTTGAAGGCAGTCTGAGTTTTTCTCAGTGGGGCAGTATGGTGTTCAGTGGGGGAGAGGATGTGGCACTATGGCCAGAGCTGCTGAATTTGGAACTGGGGAACCAGGTTCAGCCTTAATAACCAGTCCACCAGATGACTCTCCTGAGAGAGCACTATCTCATGCTAGACCTTAGATGGCTTCGCAAGACATTAGAAGCCCCGGTGTCGTAGCACCAGCAGGTGGACCCTAGCATGACAAGTGTAGGTTAACCTTCAAGGCTTGTCCACCACTATTCATACTGAAGTTCACCTCCAGTTTTGCGGCAGGCCTATGAAGCAGTACACCCTAGAACAGTGACCCTGTCACTGAGATCACAGGACCCTTGAGAAGGGCCAGCTCTAGGGCGGTGCAACCGGTGTGACCGCACCAGGTGCTCACTTTCGGTGGAGGCATCATTTTTGCAAGTCTATTATGGTTTTAAAAGCGCTTGCTGCCTCCTTCCTGGCCTCCAGTAATTTTCGGTAACAATAAAAATGTCATGATGACTCTGGTGATTAATGTTCTTCCTAGAGAGAGATCGGAATTTTGTCTAATGGAAGATTTGACTCATGGAAAGGTAGCTCAGAGGGTTAATGTACCTGCTGCAAAGAACATGTACCATGCAGATCACAAAGTGCACATAATGTAAATAGGCCAGTGGGCTACTGCTTTTGTCAGAGAGATCCTTTTGTTACTTGCAGTTTATAAGTTAAAATCCTAACATAGAACAGTGAGCTATTAACTGTCATCTACTCCGCAGTAACACAAGTCAAATTTATTATTAACTTTTGATACGTTTGAGCAACAAACAATTTATTAGTTTAAATGGTGAGATCATGCTGCAGATCTTGCATTATGAGGCAAATATGGCAGAGCTATTATTATTTAGAAAACATTTGCAAACTAGGATTTTTAGCCCTTCATGTTTGAACTGCTGTTTTGGTAATGGGAGAAGTGCTGATGACAGAAACTCCATGGCTCGGAGACAAATGGCTTGTGCTTCCACATTTTATTGTATTTGGGGACATTCTGTGATTAGAAGCATATCCCACTTTGTGAACACATTTTACTGTCAATAACTCATTATAACCTTAAATAATCATGTGTATCCATTGGTTGATAAAACTGGGCAGTGAAACCAAACAAATACAAAAAATTGGGATGTTTGCGCATTCTGGCCACACCTCTGGCTCTGCCCACTGATCCAATCCTTGGGTTATTCCCGCCCTTTGATTCTCCGCCCACAGTTCCCCTACTATTTTTCCCCCACTTCGACCACTGATATATCGTGTTGATGGATAGTGGGAACACCACACCAGTAAAAAGTACCATACCTATGATATTATAAATTCCAATAAACTGTTGACTAGCAGGTAGCCCACTGTACAACCTGATTAACGAATCATTATCACACTGTTGTTAACAGGCACATTTTGTAAATATAGGACCTACATATACAAACGTTACTAAGGATTCTGTATGGTCCCGTTATTTGCCAACTGTGTCCACTGGCGGACTCGGGGCGGAGGAGGTCCATGCGGTAAGTCGTGAGGGGGTGACACCATGGGTTACCCGCACCGGGTGACACCAACCCTAGTGACGCCACTGGGGCCGGCCAAACAGTCATCCGTACTTTGCATTATAGCCTGGGTGCAGAAAATGCCCAGGCTCCTCTTCTCTGGTTGAGCCGAGAACCACGACACTCAGAACAATCGCAAAGCTGCATTGCAGCGTTGTGATTGGTCAGGGGAGCCTGGATATGCTTCTGGTTTCTGACTGGGAAGACGGAGGAGAGATGCAGCAAAGAGGTACGTTTAAAAATATATATTTTTGACAACCCTCATCCCCCACGCCCCCGGGCCCCCACCCCCGTGCCGGCCACTACTGCGCCTATCCACTGATAGTAAAAGGTCTCCGATATATCTCCTGGGTGTCCGGGTAGCTCTATTCCCCTACAAGAACCTCCAAACCAATCTCAAGGCCTCAATTGGGCCTACCTGTTTCCATCCCATTCCCAGACTGGTAGACACTGAATGGTACAGTCTCGTTTCTCTTCGTTTTGAGACAGCATGTCTTTGCATGGGTAGATTGGATGTATTGAATACAGAAACTGGGTAGCTTGGCACAAATTCTTTGGGCGATGGAAGCTGAACTAGAAGGACTGAGAACGGCACACAGCTTCGAGCAATGGGCTTCCGAGTACGCAGAAAGCTGAACTTAGCAAACTTTGTGTCTCTTTCCTAATTTAGAAATTGTTCTTATAAATGTAGAGAACTGCAACTGAATATGTGTTCCTCCAGAATCACATGATGCTGAGCCGAGCCGAGGCTCGAACTTGGTTCCCAGCTCCAAAGTCGACAGCTCTGGCCCAGTGGCGTATCCCCTCCCCTAGCGGTCTCCTTCAGACTTGTTTAAGGGAGGGTTTGCAGACTCGTGCACCGCTGATCTGTAAGGCCCATTGCTGTTGCTCGAGCCCTGCTGCTTTGAGGCGGCGAAGAGCCGGTAACAGCCTGCTGCAGCACGTTGTTCTGCTCTCCCATTTCAGGACTACTACATACGGGTTGTGTCCCTAAATGCAGGTTTCTTCAAACAATGACAATCGATTATTGCAGGTTTGTGCAACGAAGCAGATAGGGCCTGCGCGCGCCACCTGGCTTTATTCAAAATTAAAGTTTATCCAGCCCAGGGTCCCTGGCAGGGCAGAGTGACAATGGGGTCCGTGCATCTAACCCCTAAAGTTCACCAAACATAGGCTCGAGGAGTCATAAACAGGGATCATTTAAGGGCAGGCAGGCACTCGGGCCAAGAGGCAGGTGGCGGAGCAGGGCATTGTGGGGATTCTTAAAGGGGCAGTAAAGATTATGAAGAGAATGAGAGCCACAATGAGGCCTCTACAAGTGGAGAGCATGCGATTACTCGTAGATAGGGGAGTAAACACTGTCGTGACCCGGAGGTGGTGTCAGGGAACTGAGGGGGGGTAGAAGAGTGTGGTACCCAGAGGACAGAGCTGCTGGGTGACTAAATAAATGCCAGCAGCTAGGGGAGGGAGATAGGGCAGGTCACTTTCTTTTTTTTAAAAGCTGGGTTCTGGGGGAGTGGTTAAAGTGAAAAGGTCCCAGCATTTAAAATATCTCTCCACCTCTGACGTCTATTCTAATGGGGATGACTCTCTGTCAGGATTCGCTCATTATGTGGCGCTATCTCTGTCGATGGGTCCAGAAACATATTCATCCATCCTGTATTTCTCCTTCCATCAGCCTTTTATCCATCCATTTCCCTCATGCATCAGTCCATTCACCCACATCCATGTCCATTCAATCATGCAAGCATCTCCATCAACCAGAATTATGTCGCTATCTAGGTATCTCTCCACCTATTACTCCATCATTTCATCCATCATTAGCAGCTAGAGCTCCATGTATACACGTATCGCTATCCAGCTATCTCTCCAGCCATTACTCCATCATTCCATCCATCATTAGCAGCCAGAGTTCCATGCATCCACCTATCGCTATCCAGGTATCTCTCCACCTATTGCTTCATCATTTCATCCATCATTAGCATTTAGAGCTCCATGCATACATGTATCGCTATCCAGCTATCTCTCCAGCCATTACTCCTTCATTCCATCCATCATTAATAGCCCATGTTCCATGCATCCACCTATCACTATTCAGGCATCTCTCCACCCATCACTCCATCATCCCATCCATCATTAGTAACCCGTGTTCCATGCATTTACCTATCGCTATCCAGGTATCTCTCCACCTATTACGCCATCATTTCATCCATCATTCGCAGCTAGAGCTCCATGTATACACGTATCGCTATCCAGCTATCTCTCCAGTCATTACTCCATCATTCCATCCATCATTAGCAGCCAGAGTTCCATGCATCCACCTATCGCTATCAAGGTATCTCTTCACCAATTACTTCTTCAACCCATCCATCATCAGCAGCCAGAGTTCCATGCATCCATGCGCCTTCCATTAATCCGTCTATCTATGCATCCATGTGTCCATGTCATGGCTCCTGACTGCAACATCATCCAGACATCCATATTCCTATTCTCTATGTATCTATCCATTCCTTTTGCATTATGGCGTCCACCCATGTTCCATCGATCATCAGCGTCAAGCCATGTATCCACCCAACTTCCATGCATCCATCTATCCATCCACGTACCAACCTCATCACTCCCTCTTTCGTCATTATCCAGTCATTTATCTTTTATGATCTATAAATCCATTTATCCACCCATTAGCATCATGTCATTCACCCATCACTCTATCCATCCTCTGCATTCCTTCTGGCTATCTATTAATTCCTTAGCCCATGCATCATGTCCCTATTCATTCTTCCATGTACCATCACTGCAAAGCTCATCAGCATACATTCTTCTATGTACTATCTAATCATTCTACTATCTAAACTTTCCTCCGCCCACCAACCCATGCATCCATGTCTCCATCCATTGATGCATCCATTGCCAGTCTCGTAAACCATCCCTATCACTCAGTTTTCTATCTTTCTCTACATATCTCTCCATACATTAATCCACCATTCTATCTATTTATTCTTCTATCTAAGCATCCTTCCACCCATGAACCCATGCATCCAACCCCTGGCAGTCCTGTCCCACCATTATCCAGACTTCTTTCTAACTATCGGTCCACCCACCATCTCTCAATCCATCCACCCGTCCATCTATGAATCCACTCTCAACCATTTCTCTATCCATCTATGCATTCATCTGTCCATCTATGCAGTCATCTTTTCTTCAGTCAATGCACTTCTAGGCTACCATCTATCTGTCCAATCATTCATCCAGCTCCGTCTTTCCATCATCATCTGCTCTTCATATCCCCTATCCAACTACTACTTCATCTTGAAGAAAAATTTAAAATATAAATATTTTGGATGGCAAAGGGTGAAGGACTAGTTGCACACATATAAATGGTTTCAAAAGTCATGGTGCATGGATACAAAGATATATATATATTTTTTTTTTACTAATTCATGGGAATTACATTGCTCCTGTGAAATTCAATGTGCAGTCAATGGGTTTAGGCAATAGTTGCTCTACTTAAAATGTAAAATGTCACTGTAGCTAACCTCTGCATTGTCTTAGAAGAACTGCACCTCAGCTCCAATATGGGGCCCACAGCCTGAGGGCAAATTGAACCCTGATAATTCCTCTATTGTACTACCCCAAAACAGTCATAGGGGTCCTTTTTCCTAGTTTGAACAAGATCCCATGGCATCCTTGCTAAACTTTGGTGAAAGAGTCTGTTTCCTTTGATTCCTTTTTCGAAGTTGAGCAGGTACAGGAAGCGGCAATGTCTCTCCTACCTTCCCCAAACAACAGTGTGAATATAATACATCCTCCTGCATTTATGATTTGTGCCCTCGGGTGCTCCTTAGAGTGATTGAAGTGGGCAGAGAAATGTGTGAATGCCCTAGTCAGGGCATAAGCTGAGGATGCCCTCAGTGTGCTCCCCCCTCATACACACACACACACACACTGCCAGGAGGCAACAAGTGCTTTTCACTTCAGCACATTAGATTATAGCATTGCATTTACATCTCCTAAAAATAATAGTTTTTATTAAACACACAATATCCCCATCTTCAATGCCCTGACAACATCATCGTGAGTCAACCAACAGATATCAGTCTATTAAGGCCACAATATTTATAGCCAATATTATGTTCTAATTAGATAGATAGCTTAAACTATATCTAAATTCAGTGAAAAAAACAAAGGTTGCAGGGAAGTTATAGTTAGGAAACAGAATATTAAAAAACTTAGAAATTCACTAAAAAGCCAAAGGTTACAGGGACGTTATAATTAGGTTCAGATTTTACATACACAAAACCATAACAATTCAGTTGTTATAGTTAGAGCAATCTCAAGTAAGTATAACTCATGCCTAGCCATGCACAGTATTCTCATCAATAATTTTACAACAAATGTTGCAGTGATATTATCAAGGATGTCATAGAAGATGTAATGAGTGATATAATATGTGGAGCAAATAGCAGTGCATAGTGAGGGCATGAGTTATAGTTACCTTAGGGCCCAAGTTATAGTTATTTGAAATAACTATAACTGCTGAATGTCTATGGTTTTGAGTGTGTAAAATCTGAAACTAACTATAACGTCCCTGTAACCTTTGGCTTTTTAGGGAATTTCTAAGTTTTTTAAAAATTCTGTTTCCCAACTATACCTTTCCTGCAACCTTTGTTTTTTTCAGTGAATTTAGATATATTTTAAGTTGTTTGTATAATTAGAACATAATATTGGCCATATAAATTGCGCCCTTAAAAGACGGACATCTGTTGGTTGACTCATGATGATGTTTTCAGGGCACGGGAGATAGGAAAAATGTGTGTTTAGTAAAAACTTATTTTTAGGAGCTGTAAATGCAATGCTATAAACGTCCCTATAATCTTTGGGTTTTTTGTGAATTCCTAAGGATTTTTTTATTCTGTTTCCTAACTATAACGTCTCTGTAACCTTTGTTTTTCAGTGAATTTCTAGGGCTTTTTTTAATGTAAAGTAATATTAAATTACCATACATTAATCGAATTGCCGCAGTGCACGGCCGGGCCCTGCAGCCAACCCCGAAAGACAGCTAAATCGGAAGGGCACATAGCCCCCCTCCATGTGCCAAGTTTGGCCCTGGGGACTCATCCACTAGGGTCTGGTACATTTTGGGGGAGAGGGCCACTGTCCCCCTCCCTGGTCCGTTTTGCCCTAGGGACCCCATCCCCAGGTGCCCGCCGCTGTAATTATAGGGGAAGGACGCACACAGCCACCCTCCCCAGGACGATTTTGAACCCAGGGAACCCAACTCCTGGGGCCCAGCCACATTGTAAATGAGTAGGGGGGCACCCCTCCTCCCCAGGCTGATTTTGGGCCCTGGGGACTCCAACCTCTGGGGCCCAACCAATTATTAAATGGGAAGACATGCAGCCCCACTTCCTAGGGTGGTTTCAGCCCAAGGACACCATTCCATGGGACCCGACAAATGATAAATGAGAGAGGGGCATGCAGGCCCCCTCCCGGGCCGATTTCAGACCCATTGACCCCCATCCTTCAGGGCCCAGCCAATAAAGGGTGGGTGCCCTGCTGCCCACCCCGGGCACACATCATCTCCGTGTTGGGGGTTGCGGGGAGCCCCAAGGCTTCTGCAGCCCCAGCCAGCTCCCCACCTCGGGCAGTAGCCGGCATTGATCCTGCCCACAGGTCACAGTTGGAAATTCTGCTACCTGGCTGAGTCCCAAGTCCCAGGATAGCCTCCAAAACCTCCTGGTTGAAGTGGTGACAGTCAGTCAGATCTCACCCAGAGACCTGCTGGATCAGCGGAGGCTCCGCGTCCCTAGTAATACACAAATCTTTTTTCTTTAATAACTTCAAAACTACTGAATGCATTTACACCAAATTACAAAAAAAGGGTCTTTCTGGGCCAAGAGCTAACTTTCTGACAAATTTGGTGTGATTACGTTCAGCGGTTCGGTCTGTAGTCGTGCCTAAAATCCCGAAGGGAAATTGTATTGGAAAAACGCATTTTGGACTCCACATTTTCTCCGCCCCCTCTTGACAAATCAGCCTGAAACTTTCCAGAAAGCAGCTGAAGAGATTGGCGTACTAATTTTGAACGTTTTGTGAAAATTCATGAAACAGCACCAAAGTCATTTGCAAAACAAAATACGATTTGGCAATGGAAACTAGGTCCTAACTTGAACTACCTACAGGCAGCCACCTGTAGGTAATGAGGTTTTTATATAGTAAATATTCTGAACTGAATTTTTTTAAGGTCCTGTCAGAGTTGATGCTCAATCAAAATGAGCTGACATATAACAATGTCTCAAAGGGAATCAATAAATGGATGCATTTGAAGACATAACTTAATTATAATACTCATTAAATGATAACAAGAATAGTCTCAATAATTTAATTTACAGCTGTAGGACCTAGTTGCTGTAACGCAGCGATTTGATTGGCCAGGGTAGCCTGTGTGCTTCCTGGTTCCTGCGTCAGAGGAGAGGCAGCGGCTGATGACAGCGACCAGCAGGTAAGTTTTCCTTTTTCTTTTCCTAACTCCCCAACCTTACCCCGCCACCGTTCCCTACCAGCCGCCACTGCCACTACCTCTAACATCACTACAACTTCAACCACAACCTCCACCACCATTGTTATCACTGCAATCTCTGCTTTTATCTCTATCTGCACCATGTCCACTGTCCTCTTCGGACCACTACCCTTTTGTATTACGGTCAGGCGCCATTCAGCTGAAAGAGTGCAAGTGAAGGGGGGGAGAAGGGCGGGTGAGACAGTGAGATTGAGAGGGAGCTGGAAAGAGATTGGGAGATGGGTGAGCGAGGGAGAGAACAAAAGAAAGAAAGAAAGATAGATAGATAGATAGATAGATAGATAGAT
This sequence comes from Triturus cristatus, assembly GCF_964204655.1. Taxonomy (NCBI): domain Eukaryota; kingdom Metazoa; phylum Chordata; class Amphibia; order Caudata; family Salamandridae; genus Triturus; species Triturus cristatus. Next base: position 259,764,485 of record NC_140586.1, read on the forward strand.
AGATAGATAGATAGATAGATAGATAGATAGATAGATAGATAGATAGATAGATAGATAGATAGATAGATAGATAGATAGATAGATAGATAGATAGATAGATAGATAGATAGATAGATAGATAGATAGATAGATAGATAGATAGATAGTTTGAACACAAGTTGGTCGCACACTGCTCGTCACACCAGCAAGTTGCCATACTTTTTTCTTTTTACACATCGTGGCATAGGCGTACCCGCCGTCGCCACTACATTCACCACAGTCCTTTGGGGCAACTTGCTGGTGTGACGAGCAGTGTGCGACCAACTTGTGTTCAAATTGTTACGGCTCCCGTGAGCTATCGGGCTGACGAGCCCTGGTTCTGCACCTGCGCGCCATGAGAGGTATTTGACCTGTTTTAATTACATTTTGGCAGTCCACTCGGCACCCCTTTACATTGTCCTGCTCCCTGCTGACGAGAGGCAACTACCTCGAAACACGTGTCCAGGGATGGCTAAATGCAACACATACTTTTTTCTTTTTACACATCGTGGCATAGGCGTACCCGCCGTCGCCACTACATTCACCACAGTCCTTTGGGGCAACTTGCTGGTGTGACGAGCAGTGTGCGACCAACTTGTGTTCAAATTGTTACGGCTCCCGTGAGCTATCGGGCTGACGAGCCCTGGTTCTGCACCTGCGCGCCATGAGAGGTATTTGACCTGTTTTAATTACATTTTGGCAGTCCACTCGGCACCCCTTTACATTGTCCTGCTCCCTGCTGACGAGAGGCAACTACCTCGAAACACGTGTCCAGGGATGGCTAAATGAAACACATACTTTTTTCTTTTTACACATCGTGGCATAGGCGTACCCGCCGTCGCCACTACATTCACCACAGTCCTTTGGGGCAACTTGCTGGTGTGGCGAGCAGTGTGCGACCAACTTGTGTTTAGATAGATAGATAGATAGATAGATAGATAGATAGATAGATAGATAGATAGATAGATAGATAGATAGATAGATAGATAGATAGATAGATAGATAGATAGATAGATAGATAGATAGATAGATAGATAGATAGATAGATAGATAGATAGCCATTAGAGAGAAAGGTGACCGAACCAGAAAGATAAGGAGAGGGAGAGGTGAGGGTGGAGAGAGAGTTGATGTGTAGGAGAGGGGAGAGAGTGAGACAAGACAGATATCAGCAGAGTGTGAGAGGAGAGGGAGAAGGAGGAGAAATGAATGATGAGTGGGGAGAAAGCTGAAGAAGTGGGAGACATGATGACGGGTAAAGGGAGATGAGCGAGATTGGGAGAGGTAAAGGGAGACGGGAGAGGGGAAGCAAGAGATAGAACAAGACAACTAGAGAGGCGTAGAGGAGAGAGCAAATAGAGAGACGGGGGAGGCAATAATTTGGGAAAGGAGAAGAGAGAGAGGGGTCTGAGAGAGGCTGGGAGCAGGGAGAGAGATCGGGAATGGGAAACAGAAAGAGGCGAGGGAAGTGAGCCCAGGAAGATTGGGAGAGGGAGAAAAGGTGGCATATTAGTAGAGGGAAAGAGATTGAGCCTGGGAGAGGGGGTGGATGAGGAAGGGGGAGATGGAGAAAAGAAAGGAGAGAGGCAGGAAAGGAGGTGGGAGAAGTGCCAGAGAGGAATATTGGGAGATGCGGGGGGAGAGAGAATAAGGAGGAGGGAGAGAGTGACGCTATGGTGCCCTTATATCTCGCACTATACAAACTTGGAGCATTATCCAAATGACGGCACTCATTTCAGCGACCCCGTAAAGGCGAGAGCCTGATTGGCCCGCCTGGAATTCCGTCTTGTCACTGCCAGGTGAAGTGCAGGTCAGCTGCCTAGATGCTCATTCTACTGGGAGGCCTCTGAGAGTGAAAAAAAAGAATAACAAAAAATGAGGAAAATTGAAAATAAAATTGTGAGAACTAAATAAATAATAGTGAAAATGAGTGGAGGTGGAATAATAATAGTGAAGTTAGGAAAAAGGAACGAAAACGAAATAAGTGAAGAAAAAAGAGCTGTAATCAACAAAGGGAAAGAAATAAACGAAACAACGAATATAAGAACGAAGGGAGCAAAAAATGAAGTAAAAATGCAACGTAGAGGTAAGTGTTTACAAATAAGCAACAGCGTGGTCGATTTAGTTTTCCAGATTAAATTTTCTGGCAGTGTCTCAAAAGATGCACAAAATAAAATAAAATACCGTTTACAGAGAATAACTCGCAATACCTTGAGTACTTACAAAGTTATCACCGTGATCTGGGTACAAAGGTGTGGCGAGTGAACAGGGTTGAATGCCTCGCATATTGGGAGGGGCTATTTCCGTGAATTGAGCGCCATCCTCACCTCTCCGATGTAAAATGGTTTAAAATCTTACCTAATGGTCTTGGCAGGGCATCTGCTCAAGCGGGAAGGACACGGGAACGATAAATACTGGAGGCTTAAAATTAGCGAATATAATATCCGCGTTGTTACTACAGAAGGATCGTACAAACAACTCTCTTAACATGGGCGGAGAAGTGCACATTTGTATTAAATGCGAGAAAGATAAAAGGCGGAGGCGAGATGAGTCGCGCCTTTTCTGAAGCCGGGGCGCAAGGGAAGGCCGTAAGGGCCACTCCATCTAGTCATTTAACGACAAACTGCATATGGTGAAACAGCCCCCGAAAATTCATCTTTTCAATTTCTACGTCGGTTCCAAAACTCTTTATTTATAACAAAAAAAGGCGGCATGATTTTGTAAAAAGGTGTGAATAAGAGACGAACTTTGAAATGCACACGCAAAAAGGAGTATACTTATTTTTAATTTTTCGATATATATATACATATATATATATATATATATATATATATATATATATATATATATATATATATATATATATATATCGAAAAAGTGGTCTTCAGCAGGTGTCAGTGAGGTGTATGTAGCAGGTGACTAGCTCCTGTGTTGTCGGTAATTTATGCACACAGGCGTGGAGGTGCGGGTCTAAAGTGTTTAAAATGTATGGCCGGAGTTCAAAATGTAGTTAACCCTGGAAAGAGACTGATGTTATGCTCACGTAAAAAACAAACCTGAGAAGCAAAGAGTGAGAAACAAAGGTTCTTGTGGGTGATTTCTCGTTGCTGTTGGTAAGTGAACATCTTGACCCCGGTGCAGTGGTGCTATGCGGCAAGGATGGTGCTGCGGGGAAGTGTACCCGCACAGGGCGCAGAAACACTAGGCTACACGTCCCCACCCTTCCACTCACCTATGGGCACCGTACATTCCGCTTCTATCGGCACTATTGGCATATGCGTGCTAAACCAGTAGCTCCTCGTTATGCCACACACCTCTGTGTGCTATATACCCAGCTCCTTAGAGTGTGTTTGTCCTCTGCCACTCGCTAGCGCCTAACTCTGCCACTTGCTTCTGGGGGCTCTTCATCGACTCTTCGCTTTGAGTTTTGCCCCATGTCCTCATCCAGTCATTCGCCTCCATTTTCTATGCCCCTAGCTCATCGCTCTATAAACCACCTATGCTTGCTACCCCACCAGGTCCTCACTCTGTCATTCATCCGTGATATTTACCTCACTGCCCACTCACTCCTGGAAGCCACGGCTCCAGCTCTTCTGCCATCCCCGCTCTCTGTGTTTTCACTTCTAGCGCCTCGTTCCTCACCATCCCCTCTTGGTGCTGTATCTCTAGCTCTTCGTTGAGCTCTAAGACCGGCTAACCCGCCACTCACTCATCTGTGCTAGTCCTCAATTTCCTCTGCAGTCACACCTGTGTGCGCACACTTCCAGCTCCCCTTGATGTGGCAGCAGAACTCTAGGCACTTTAGAACCGGTTTCCCTGCCACTGATTCCTTTGATATATAACGGCAGCTCCCCGGCCATTCGAATCTATGCGCTATAACAGCAGCTCGACTTTTATCTGTGCACTGCAACACGAGCTCCTCTGTCGCCCATGTCTGGGCGCTATTTTACCATACTTCTCGTTTCTTATTCTGTCACTTAGCTTCTTCTTTATGATTCCAGTTCCTCACGTGCCACTCTCGTCAGGGCGCTATAACACCGCCGATGGGCGGTATAATACCTGCTCCTCTGTCATTCACATATGGGAGCTATACCACTATCACCTCTACTAGTCATATCGGACTCGGAGCGCATTAGCTCCAATACCTCTGGCTCTAACATGTGGGAGCTATAAACCCGGCTCCTCTGCTGATCGACGCTGAGTGCTGTAACATGTTACTTTACTGGTCACCTCTAGGCGCTATTACAGCAGCCTCTCTACCACACACCAATGGGCGCTAATAAAAGCCAGCTCGTCAATGTGCAGATTAATGTATGTGCTGTGCCTCACTATGGCCCTTTCTTGTGCATTGCACTCCACTACAACCCATGCACTCGCTCGCCCTGGGTTCTTCTCCTTTCCACTTTTAATCCCATTGGGCACACGCGGTCATGCCGTCCCATTATTGTAGAGTAGTATTTCCTCTTTATTCTAGACACAGTGCCTCCTCTCTCGCCGGTGGGGCGGTGAGGCTGGCGGAGTGTGTGCATCAAGGAGCGGGGGTTCAATGGAGCCCCCTGGGCCGCTGACGTCACGTGCAGGCTGCCAATCAGCGCGCAGCAGCCCCGGCGCGGCTGGAATGGTCCCGGCCGGGCTAGAGCCCTGTGCTCTGAGCGCGGAGGGCTGGCAGGGAGGGCAGGAGGGCGGGCCAGGGCTGCGGATCGAGGCACGGAGCTCCGAGGGAGTGGGAGCTGGGCAGGGAGAGCCACGGGCGGCCGGGCGAGGAGAGGAGCCGGGTGCCCACCAGAGGAGGGGACAACGGGAGGACCTGTGAGTACAGCAACAAGGGGTTCGCCCGTGGGGGCTCGGTGCCAGGGTCTGTCACTCAGTGGTCCCGCGCGCATAACTTTCCATGGGTATGGGGGGCTCATTGGCGAACCCTTTCACAGGGCTGGGATGCGCTGCCACCTATCTTTATGCCATTCTCCGTGTCAGGGTGTGGGCTCCTCAGCCTCCAACGCCCACCTCAGACTTGTACCCGGGGGTCGAGCGGTGCTGAGCTATCACCCTTTCTCCCATATATCACACCGTTCTTTAATCCCTCCCGCCACTCGCACCCACACTCATCTGTACTAATGGGAGGTTTTAGCTCTCCAACTGTTCTGAGGTGCATTAATGCCTTCCCTGTGCATATCTGAATGCCAGGAAACAGTCCTACCCCGCTTTACAAAGATTAAGGCAGGCATGCCCGCCCTGGGGACTCACTTTGCGTGTGAGTGGTGGCCACTGACTGGCACTGTTTTTCTCAATGTCGCTCTAAAATGCTGACCCTTACCGTGGCTCCTGTTATCTTCCAATAATGCCGCTCTGGAATAAAGCACAGGATGTATATCTGCAGATAGGTTTTGTTGATAGTTTTGCCGCTGCGTGTCTACAATATCCCTCTGGCTAGGATGATGTAGTTTATGTCTGGTGGATGGTTGTTGGTGATGTTTGGTCTCTTAACCTCCATTAATGCCCGCTCTTGCTACAGTGACTTTGTTTCTGGTGGATAGTTTATTGACATGTGTGCCATTATCTTGTGTGTGTTTTAGTATCTTGAATAATGCCCGCTCTCTCACTCTGGGTGCTGTCATTTCTGTCTGGTCGAGTCCGTTAATTTATTTGTGGCAGTGTCAGTAATGCCCGCTCTGGCTCGGCTGCTGTTATTTGCATCTGGTAGATCGTGTTAATGTTTGGAGCACTACGTTGCGATAATGCCCGCTGTGTGTGTGACGATATTGGTGTCAGCTGGTGCGCGAAGTTCTTGATGGTCGTGAGTCGGTCTACCTTTGATGCTCGCTGTAGTTGTAACGAAGGTGCTTGTAGTTGGTGAAATGGAGTTTGAAGCTCGCTGTGCCCTTGTTTATTGACTGTGCCAACCATGTGGTAGTATAGACGACAGCTGTGGAGTTTGGTACGGGAGTGTGTGTGTGTGTGTGCCTGCTCGGCTTGTGTTAGTAACCCCCACCCAAAGAATGCCCACATTGAGGGCAATGGATGGGCTGTTTACCGGTTTTTCAATGCCCCCTCCAACCACTTTAGCTGGGGTTAGGTCTTGGCACGGAGTGCGGCTTGTCTCTGCCCTGTTGTCTCACCCATACTAACACCCCCAATGTTTTGAGTTTGGTGAAGGACAGTGCGTGGCCTCTCCCCGTGCCCCTCTTCGATGTTGTCCTGTGCACACGAGGCTCACCTTTGCCCTCTCCAGTAATGCCTGATTTGTTTGTGGTTGGTGGGCAGGGTTTTTTTTTCCAGGTATAGAGAGTTTGGAGAGAGTTTTTGCTTGGGGTTGCGTGGGGCGCTTTAGATGGTCGACTTCGTAAGAGAGACAGCCGGTGTCAGATGTCATGCATAGGTTTATCTGCACCCCCCCCCCCCCCCCTCGCTCCGACCCCGGTGTCTTATGCTGGTGGAATGTAACTGTTCCCTCTTTGGCTATTTTGGGTACGGGCGTCTATGCGCCACCGTCTCATTAATGCAGCCTCATTCTCCTGAATTGTTCGTTGTGGTTGGCAGTTTTCAGAGTGTATTTATGGCCCCGTAATGGCTGCCACGCGGGTTAAATTATGTTTGCACGCTGGGCACTGTGTATGCGGATTCCCTGTGGCCCCAAATAAAAATACCTTTTCTGTCGCAGTTACGTTTCTGGTCTAGACGTTATTTTATGACATGGGACTGTGCATAGCGTCTTTAAGTAATCGTATACTGCCATAGCGCTTTCCAGCGCTTGATCTAACTATACTACTAGGTGTGTGTATCGGTGTGCGCTCGAGCTGTGCGCCTTACCGCCCATGCTGAGTGTGCATCTGTTTTGTGTACTGTTTGATTATGTTATTATTTTCGCCGGGCGTTCTTCATTGTATCTGTCACTGTTTCCGCGGGTGGTAGGTGGTGTTCCAGATTATTGCACGGCACTTACTGACAACCAAATAACCTGTCTCTTTAACTCCATTATTTATATATATATATGTGAGAGTTAGTTTGTTAGTTTTATGGCCAACTTTTTCTTTCATTCTACCTATGGCAGCCTAATTGTGCATAGGCTGTGGTGTCGAGTTGGTTAATTTCTTGTGCCAAATCTGCCACCACCTCGCCCCCACCCTTTCCCCAACCCCCACACACGTCAGCAGCCCCAGCGGCGACGTCCGTATTTATTATGGTGTGTGCTGGTTTTCTCGCCTATAACGCCCCCGGTAGCTGCCATGAAGGTTTCAACAAGTGCTGGGTAGTTTTTGCTGGTCTTCTGTGCGTTGAACGCCTGCTCTGCCTGAGATGATATTGCCTGTGAGTGTTGCGGTGGCGTGTGTGGTGGCTCTGTCTGTGATGTTAGGGTCTGTGGGTGATGGGGTGACGATCGTGATTTTGGTGCGGCTATCACCCGATCTGGCAGTGTCGATGGGGATCTGTGGGTGCTGGGGTAATTTAGTCAGTCTCTATGTCACTTACACTACTCTTGGCGTCACGATATTTTTCTGGGAATTAAGGTGGCTTTGTTTGTTTAGTTGGCTGTGAAAACTCTGCTAAGACGCTCTTTGCATTTTATGGTAGTGTTGTTTTTTTTCTGTTGCATTAACGCCCACTCTGCCTATGCAGGTGCCACTTTCCCGGACGGACCCGGGATGCTGCCCAAGTTAGAGGCGGACTCGCTGGGACTCGCCCGAGGGGAGCTGCCTGGGGGGCGCCTGCCTGATAGCAACATGCAAGGTGAGTTTGCACCCACTACCACCAAACTCCAACACATTTCACTCAAGTCCACCCTGCCGCACAACTCCATCCCACAGACCAACTTTTAGCAAACATACACACATTTGCATATACCTCTCAAGTACACAAAATTCCATCACGCCTTCCTGGATCAGCCTACCCTCAGGTCAATAACATCACCCATGATCACCCAAATCCACCCCACAACTTCACACCAAAGAAGCTCAAACAACAACAATTAAAGTCAAACCAACTCCATCACTCACCTCTACACTGCAGCCCAACTCAAGTTCATGATCCAGCTTCACCCCACCACCAAACTCCACCCCATCAATCAACTTCACCAACCTCCACACCACAGAATTCCAACCTACTACAACCACAAATCCTTACCCTTCCACCAAACTCCATCCTACCACCAAACTCCATCCTAACACCAAACTCCACCCATCATTCAACTTCACCAAACTCTACACCACTGAAGTCCAACCTACTACAACCACCAGCCAGTACCTTACCATCCAACTCCAACCTACCACCAAACTCCATCCTAACACCAAACTCCACCCATCATTCAACTTCGCCAAACTCTACACCACTGAAGTCCAACCTACTACAACCACCAGGCCCTACCTTCCCATCCAATTCCAACCTACCACCAAACTCAATTCTAACTCCAAGCTCCACCCCATCTTCAACTTCACAAAACTCCACACCACTGAAGTCCAACCAACTACAACCACCAACCCCTAACTTACTGTCCAACTCCACCCTACCACCAAACTCCACCCTAACTCCTAACCCTAGCCCATTACCCAGCTTTACCCCACTACCTGTCTTCACCGAACGCTTAAGGCCATCCCAACCAAACACCACCCAAAGTAACACAACTTCACCTATCTGCACCCACCACCGAACTCAGACACATGTATCCTCATTAGTCAGCTGCTCCAGAGTCCATGGATCTCAAGTCACCTCCACCCAGATTCATGACGCCACCAAACTCGTGCAGCCACTTGGCTCCCCACTTCACTAGCAACCCCAGTTAGTCTCCAAGATCAGGATGGAGGTGGAGTTGATGCCACCTCCGAACAGCAGCCGCCCCCCCCAAGACCCCTGTTTTTAAAAATAAATGATGTAAAGTCCCATCGCCAGCTCTGAGAATGTCCTCGGCAAATGCGAAAGTGGGGGCACCATCCAAGAAACAAAAACGTGCATCTTTCAAAATATAATGCCCTCCCCGCAGCTGCCCGGGCATGTGGCCGGTGTTCATGTGCCTGGCGAGGGTAAATATTGAAAGACGATTGGCTAATCGGAATGTCTACCTCAACATACGCTTTTCTTAGTAGACAGCCAGTGTATTTTAGGGGAGTTTCTATTTGTTTTGTTCTGTATAAAATTGCAAACTAATCTAACAGGCGAAAACATATCTAGGCAGGGTTCTCGATTCCTGTCTTTGCTTTTTTTTATATAAAAAGACCCAAACATGTGTAATTAACCCAGTGGAGTCAGCTTTGATCTGGACAGGTGAAAACGGAAAAGGGACCCTCCCCAAATATCAGCTAATTTGAGCAACAGTCCCTCGTCACTGTGCAGCCCCCTCCCCCCCCCCCCCTATGTGCTCCCCCGAGTTGATGGCCTGATGGCTCAGCATTGATGGCTGTGTTGTCGTCTTGTTGAAAGTTCGCCACGCCTGCTTTTTAATAGCACCTTCCTGTTAAAACTCCTATCTGTCTGTCTATATCAGTATCTATCTATCTATCTATCTATCTATCTATCTATCTATCTATCTATCTATCTATCTATCTATCTATCTATCTATCTATCTATCTATCTATCTATCTATCTATCTATCTATCTATCTGTCTTTCAATCTCTCTACCTATCTATCTATTACACATTTATAAATTCAACTGTAGGACCTAGAAGTTTGTAGTTGCAAAGACTTTACTTTTCTCTGCAGTGCATGGGTAAGTTTTAATAGCTTAATCAATGTGTACATCATCTCTAAGTTAAAATACCCCGCGTGCCGCCCAATTGTATACTTTTTCTACTGAAAAAAAGGAGGTTATTTGGGGTGAAATGGTTTATTTTTCCATGGTGTGACATTACATTGTTTTGGTGAAATATGTATTGCCAGCACTGTGGGAAAGGAGTGAGGGATGTGATGCGACATATCCTGGCTGCAGGCCCACCAGTGCCTCGGTAGAGTTGCAAAGTTTGGGAAACGTGTCTGCTCGATGTTTGAAGACGTTGATTTGTTTGCAGACAGGCTGTGCTCCCCGCGGTCTGTGCTTCACTCAGTGTCTGAATATTACAGGTGTGTTCTGCTCTCCGGGCGGCAAGCGACGACGCCCCAAGACCTGCGACCCGCGCGACATCCTTCCACCTCTGTGCTTGGGGGGAGGTTTAAAAGCAGATTGGTTGTGTTGATGTGGGGATGCCCACATGGGGATCCCCCCGCATTCGCAGACCTCTGTGGGCTGTGGGGTGAACCGCGCTGACTTTCTCAATAGCCCGCCGGTCGGTGTCTGATTTTGGAGCGTTTTAGTAGCTCTAACTCTTGGGGTCGGATTCGCACGTCTGCGAGCCCAGCCGTGCGTGTGCACAGCTCCACGGCGGGTGGCGTGGGAAACCTAAACCGATCACCTCGCCCCCCTCCCCTTTATGTCTTATATTTGAAGGGCGTTAAGTACTTTAGACATTTGGGGGTGCACCCGTGCAACACGGCGTGGCCGGCAGCGCGGCTCCACGGTAGTTGTTATGGAGTGCCAAGGGGGGCGACTCTGGGTCCCGCACAGCCGGTGACTTCCACGAACCCACTTTTTATTCACTCTTAATATAACTGCCACATCTCACGTTTCCATTCCAACCAAGAGCCTCAGCGCGGGAGAGAGCCGAGGCCGCGTTCACTTTGGCTGCGCGGTGTGGGTTGAGGTCGCCGGTCTACGAAGCCACCCGACTTAAAATTAGCCGAGCCCGCGAAATCTCATTTACTTCGTGTTGCGTGCGCGTGCGCCTTCAGATATGTGTCTGCGACTGCGTGTGAACATTTCAAGAAATTATTATCTTGTGCCGGAGAGCCCGTTTATTTATTGTATGTGTGTGATTAAACATTTGCGTTTGAACATCAGTTTATGTATACCGTGCGTTGCACTGTTTCGGTGAGAGTACGCTTATAAATATATCCATGTGTGTGAGTATTGTATGCTTCAGAGTGCATTCCTACGCAGACGTGTATACGTATAAAATATGTGTATATATATATATATATATATATATATATATATATATATATATATATATCAGACGCATCTGTAAGAGTTTATGTACGTGTGACTAAATATGCGTACAACCATATATGCATATGTGCGTGTTATATCCGTGTGTATGGTAATATCTATATATTTACAGGTGTTTTGTGAGTGTGAGAAAGGGGAAGGGAGCATTTATGTGCATAGATATACACACGGGTATATATATATATGCGTGTGTGTACAGACACATATATATCTATCTATTATGTGTATGCTTGTGATATGGGTGTTATGTATATGTGCGTCAACTGCGTTCTGACAAATGATTGAATCGCATTTAGATAATGATATCGCTGCGCTCAAATGTCTCTCCGCTCCTGTGTGTGGTCGGCGTTGGTCCACAGAGCGGTGCCGTCGCATTCAAAGAGCGCTGATGTAAAACCAGATGTCAGCGCCTCCTCGGCCCCTGCTAGGCACCTCGGCCAACCCTACAGAGACCGACACGACATTGAAAGCTGCCTGCTCCACCGCACACACAATCTAACAGCTCTTTCTGGATTGACTAACTCTGGGCGCTTCTGTTGTGCTTAAAATAATGTTACTTTCCACCCCCTCCAGTTTGGTATTAGGGTGGAGTTGGATGGCAGGGTAGGTAGGGGATGGTGGTTGTAGTAGGTTTTCCATTCGGTGAAGTTCGAACAGCATGATGGGTGGGTGGGGGGGGGGGGGGCTGCACGCAGTCAAGCTGACCAGTGTGCTGGTCGGTAAGTCTGCTGGTTTAACCAAATTGTGTGATCTTGGGCACACTGTACATAGCCCCTTTAACCGACAGTGCGGTCTTTGGGACGCTTAGAGGCATACACACTTGATCATTAAATTAACTATGAGGCCGATCCGTCGGTGTCTCCACTACTGTATTGTTTAAAAACGTTCACACTTTTTATTGACATGTAAGCAGATCACACAAGTTACTGTTTATGCGCCAGAACGCAGGCTGGTTCGTAGCAGTAACATCCACACTGTTGCGTGACTCAAGGTCTGTGTAACCCCGCCATCTGCCAGTCCCTGCAGGTCCGCTCACCCATCCTAGCGCTGGTTCGCAGGCCTCTGGAGCCCGCATTAGGGAACCAACCTGTCCGGCTCTTTGCGAGTTAACTTGCATCCTTGTATCCACTGACCTCGCTCTGAGGGCTTAATAGCCAAATTGAGGACGTGGCGTAAGGGTCAGAGTTGTCAACTTTGCAACTTGGGAACCAGGTTCGAGTCTTGGTGTCAGCTCAGCATCTTGTGATTCTGGGCAAATCACTTGATCTCCTCCGGCCTACCATAAATGAACGTGTCCTTGTGTAATGCAACTGGTGCTCATGTTAAGCGCTCCATTACCTGCGGGTCGAGTTCGCGCTAAACGAAACGGCAAAGCAAACAACAACAACAAATGAACACACGAAATTAGGTATACAACTGCCACGATTCCACACCCACCAGCCCTGTTGATGTCTTTGTTTCTGAGGATGTCCAACATTTGAGTGGCGAATGGGAACTAACAATCCAGGAGACTTGCGTGGGAATTCTTGGCGTCTCCACTTGATCCAATAGCGAGATCCTAGTCAGTTCACTTGCTAAATCCACTCTCTGTAAAAAGGCGATTTACCTACTGACAATTAATTCAAGGTTTGCTCTGTGTCAGACTTAGACACATTATTAACACACACATTAATTCACTAATTCATCCATCTTGGTTGAGTTGTGTCAAATGAGGCGACGGAGGCATGGGGTTTCACACCGGTTTCGAAGGGGTCCGGGGTGGGTGAGGGGGTGTCGGGATTTGAACCCAGGGCTGTTGGTCTGATGGTTACTCTTCGAATCTTTAAATCTACACTTATGTTCCAAGTGTGTATTGCGTTCATACTATCTGAGCAGCTGCACAGTAACTTCGAACTGCATATAAGGGGCACGCACGAGAATTGACGTGACGTGGCCGTTACTGTGAGCGTCTGACTCCCAAAGTGGTCATTTCCCAGCCGGCAGATATTGCAAAAGCACAAGGAGAGATATTGGGTGCTGTGGTGTTTGACCTGTGCTGAAATGCGCGGCACTGGAAGGCATTTCCTTTACACATACCAGCGCTGGCTAATAGCTGTGTGATCTTGGTCTACGCTCTGTGATTGGAGCCCAGTATTTGATGCTCACCCCGGCAGAGGCCTGGCACTCACCCCCTCCGCCCCCCCTCCCCCGCCCTTGTCCCGGCTGGCACAGGTGGGGTCAAGGGTCTCTTTGGGATCGATAAGAGATTGGATCCGATAGCTAAGGGGGAGTTCAGATCGGGAGTGATAGATTTGGAAATGGTGGGGATTGTTTCGGAATAAGACGAGGCCTGTCTCGGAGTAGGAAGGGGCTGATTCTCGTGGTTCTCACCCTCGCATCGGGCGCCCACAGGCGCGGAAGCCAAGGCTCGCCCTACTCATCCCCGGCGCGTGCTACGCATGTGCTCTCGTGCCATCTTTGAGTGATCCTCGTCCCCGCGGCAGCCCCATCCCTATTTGAACCCGAGACTGCTCGGCGCTCCCTCTGAAGGGCAGTCCCAGGACCGCAGGGAGTGTGTGCTTTGCCCGTTCTCTCCACTCTGACGGATCGATGGTCTGAGAGCGGTCCTGATTCTGGTGCAGGGGTCCCCAGGGCTCGCGGGGGAGAGTCGCGGGCCCGGTGCTCTCAGTCTTACTCTCTAGACCCTTGCTGAGGACCACACTGCATCTGTGCAGGGCTGCTGGGCATATGAAACACTACAGCGCCTGCTGCCGGGGTAAGTCACTTTATGCCTCCATTCGTTCAGGGGCTCTCATTGCAGACTATGTATAGCGGGACAATGCCGATTTACCATACATACATATATGAATCCTGCCGCAACGTGTATTAATATATACCTTTATATCAACCTGTACGCCTACCGGTCAACCACCATCTTTCTGTCTAACGCTCTATTATTTTATTTACCTATCTGTATGCATTTCAATGAAAACTTTGGCTATTCATCTGTCCGTCCCCTCGTCTGTCCGTCCACCAGTTAGTCAGTCAGTGTGTCTGACTCCCTTACTTAGGATCACCCTCGGATCGCTCTATCTATCTATCTATCTATCTATCTATCTATCTATCTATCTATCTATCTATCTATCTATCTATCTATCTATCTATCTATCTATCTATCTATCTATCTATCTATCTATCTATCTATCTATGCATTGACAGTTCGAACTATCTGCTTATCACTCTGTACTCTTATTTGTGTGAAGGTGTGTATATACCTAATGCTTGTGCATATGCGCATGTTTATGTTTATATAAAAGTATATGATTCCATATATTTCAATTGGCTTTATTGATTTATCACCACACCTAAAAATGGATGCACACATACATATTGAATAAATGATATACCTTTATATTTTTACGTGTATTTATACATCCATATATTATTTCCTTAACATCTGTACTGAGAGTATGGAATTTGTATTTGATTGTGTAACTTTTACATTTTCCTACCTTTTTGTATATGTTTTGCCCACGATTCTGTTTCAAGAGAAATGTCTACTGGCTGGCGAGAGGGGGTTATGACATACCATACGTCATATATAATAAACATGCCTATTATTGAGCATTCTAAAGCAGAGGCAGCAACAATTAAATGCCATATGTTGACTGATAAGTATCACTGGTTGGAGTAGTTTAGTCCAAAATGGACTTGAGCGCTTTAACAAAAACAATTCGGATCGTAGCATAAATATTGTCCGAAAAAACATAGAGGCATAGTTAAAAGGCCCTATCGACACCGATCCAGGCTTCGTCTTAAGCTACCTAAAGTGGCTTAACGCTGCCTTGTAAATAAGGCATTCTTTCTCGCTATACTTAGCGTGAAAGGGGTGGGCAATGGGTGTTGCGGTGGGCGTTCCGCTGCAACACCCATTGATTTTGACACTGCCCCATATTTTAGGGTGACCAGGTGTCCTGGATTGGCCAGGACGGTCCCGGTTTTTCACCAGTTAGCAGTTGTTTCAAGAAAGCAAACTAATTAACAGGCAAGCTACTGGGTTTAAAAATGTCATTTTATTTATGTTCCTACTGCCTGTTCTGTAATTCTCTGCTGAGTAACGCTGACATTCCTTGCGCTCGCTTGAAGTACAATGGTAGTCCTTCCTCTATTTTTGTGAAATGTCCCGGTTTTTGGCTTTATAGTTCTGGTCGCCCCACCATATTTACAAGGGTGGCGTAAATATGAGGCAGCGCCAACATTAAGACCAGGGAAACCCTGTTCTTAACAGGGCGCAAAAAGGAGAAATGCATTTTATTCTCCTAGTTTTTTCTGTTTTTATGTGTGCTGCATGGTGCAGCACACATAAAAACAGCAAAACACCATGCATGATTGATTGTTTATGCGCAGGAAGGTGTCCCTTTGTGCACATAAACAATCATTCCCCACAAAGTAGGCACCATTGCCCTACGTTGCAAGGTGCAAGGGTGCCTGCGTTGGCGCTAGTCAGCTAAATTTAGCGCCAGCCCAGGGGGAAACGCAGGGCTGCACCGTATTGTTGTTGGAATTAATAATAGAATATCTAGACCCAAATGGATTAACATTGTTGTAATATTTGGGCCGTAAAATGTATGTCTGACAACATTTTATATCTCTATGCTGGCGTACAACCTTCTAAAACTGCAACAGCTCCAAGTTCGAGAAGCAGCTTAGAATCAGACTTTTGAAACTTCGAATTATTCAGAACCATGCCACAGCAAAACCCTGAACTGCAGAAAGAGCGGTATCAGTAAAGTGCCATTTCACGGGACGATATGAGTGTGCTCTGATCTCTGAATTCAATGTTCTGTATCTCAAAGTGCAGGGACTTTCAATAGTCACTTTCCGTTTGGCCACCATCGAAAAATTTTGACACGTCTCTGAAGGCCGACAGAACTGTCGCCACAAGTTCTTCACCCTTAGCCATGAAGTTCTAAATTATCATTTGAAAAGCACACTTTTCGCCAGGATTTACCACATCTTGGTTAAAAAAAGAATTGAAATTTGATTGTTCACTTTTTTTTGTTTTCATGAATCAGTAAAAAGTTAGTTTAATATTGCACGAAAGTTATGACACCATTTTATTTTTAACAAAATATTTCAAGTATATTTACTGTAATGAGACTGTGGTTTGGGGGCATCATCCCCATTGGGGATATTATTACACAAGGTAGAAAATAGCATATTAAAAAATTACCCCCATACTAACCGAATATACCATGTCTGGGATTGGCTTTAGGTTGTTTCTGCACACATGTTTTGCTTAAGTAGTAAAGTTGCCCTTTATTTTTATGTGTGAAATCTATTACAAAGAGTCATGGAGGCCCTTCAAATGAACCCCTTTGGGTAGTTATATGTGCACACCATCTCATATTCATAAAAATTATATTTGATAACTTATATTTTAACATTCTCCATTGGGAAAATGGCCTTCCTACTATAGTGGCCTGTGTGAGTGTTCATGTACAGATATTTACATAGGTACTCAGACCAACAAAAGTATATGAAATCGCAAGTCCGTAAAATCAAGGAGTTGTAACAATGGTTTACCTTTAACATGACAACTTTCCAGCTACGTCAACAGAAGAAAACACTTTTTACAAAAAATTATTGCCATCCTCTCTAAGCACCCCCAAACCCTTCCCATTACCTATCCTTGCCCACAGCTGGACAGAGTAAAATAAAAAAAGGGAAACTTTGTGGCCCTGAATCACACACATTAGGCCAACAGGCTACTAAAACATCATCTGTTTAAAATCTTACTGCACCTGAATTTGAAATCTTGAACACTTTTAAAGAAAAACAGTTTATTTACAATCTGGGACAGCTGCATAAAAAAAGTCAAGTTGCTTTATTTTGTCTGCAAGTACTCATAAAATTGTGATGTGTGACTGTAATTTATGTAACTGGCTTTGGTTAACCAGTATTTGTGAATTGAACAGAGTTAGAAAATGTCCCCATTTGCATCACTGGCCTCTTCACTAGGGAATTAAGCGCAAGCATGTTTTCTTTCTTGCAGTGTCTCAGTATAAAATGGTGAGTTACTCCTACGATGAAGATCTGGAAGAACTCTGCCCCGTTTGTGGCGACAAGGTGTCTGGCTATCACTATGGGCTCCTGACTTGTGAAAGCTGCAAGGTAGGGTATCGGAACTTCCATCTATATACATTTTGCACAGTCAAAAAAAATTGAAAACGTGGTTTGAGTTTTGGCCTGTCTTCAAGCTAACATTTGTGGTATTAGCATAAAAAATGTGCTGTAAAGGGTTTGATTGGCTGAGCAAGAGAGGGGATCATGGTTGGGAATGGGAAGTGCAAAGTGAAACTAAATGGGATTGTATCTCAAATTCAGGTCCAAACTAGTAATGTTGATGTTTATTTTTCATACCCTACCAATATAAGACATTACAGTGATTTTGATTGCATTAATTTTAATATTCAGACTGTGGGATTTTCCTTCAGTGGCAGATCCCCAAGTTTGATTTTCCTATCTTTGATTAAGACGAGAACACCTTGTTTAGGGAATTTCGACAAAGCATTAGGGGTTATCATTCTAAGGTAAAGAGGCTGCTTCTTTAATATTGGAAGGGCGGCATTTTCTTAACTAATTTCAACGTCTTTTCAAGATGGTTTTGGGATTTCTAAGTCAGTGGTTTATATGGTTTTAATTTGCTTTCAAAAACTTATTATTGACTGTACATGATTTTAAGGGAGAATGATTTAACATTATTCATCGTAAGATATAGTTAGGCATTTGATTGCTGAGTGGAGTTAAAAATGAAAAATATTATTGAGGTTTATGTAGGTCCATGCATATATATTTTCAATGTCTGCATAAATATTGGCATTAGAATACTTCTTTATGAAGCATCTTTTACGGTCAGACTCTCAAATCCTTGTGAGGCACGATGGGCAAAAGAAGGGGCGTAACGCGAACACAATATCAGGACAGAGGGCTAGTGTCTTCAAAACATTACGTTGCCTTTGAGGTACCCAAACCCACCCCACGTGTAGCAAGGGGCACTGTCACCATGTGTCAATCCACAGGGTAGGCCGTGCATTTTTCAACTTTTTAGTTATCAACAGTTGACTTTTGATGTTGTTGTAAGATTGGTTGTTGGACAAGGAGGCATTCTGGGATATCACAAGCAGTCATTGCAATGAAATAGGGCACAAAGTCTCCTTATCAGATGCTATAAGGAAGTTATTTATCAGTTAGTCAACACATTGAGAAAAAAACTCAACAGCGGCATTAATGCTACTCTTGTAAGATTGTCTCAATGCTGATTTGAAAGGTCATTGACCGACTTGATTGTTGTGGCGGCTTCTCACGCATTCTTCTTCCTTATTGTAATGGTACACTTAAAATTCAAGTGTGCTTGTGGTGCCAGAAAAACCCAAGAGGTTTATGGTGGACTTCCTCTTAAGAAGGATCCGCTTATTTCCTCAATTTAAGAATGGACATTTAAAGGTTTTCTCTGTCATAGCCAGTCGTGTAAGTGAAAAGCGTCAGAATAATCAATTTTATCGAGGTTTTCTGAAGTGCCGGCCAGGTCCCATGAGATTCCAGAACACTACTGTATAACATACAAAGCATCTACTGTGTTGATTGTTAGCGTACATTTTATAATTTTCACAGTAAAATAAAATAAATATACTTCTTGATTGGGTCAGAATTCTACATGTGAAAGCTTTAACACTTTAACATACAGTATCATGTCGGCCGTTGGAAAGGAAGAACACCTACTAGTTTTATGAATTGTTTAAAAATCCTTTGCATTTATGCATCCTGTAGGACTGGGCATTTAAACCTCTGTTGCATTTGTTAATAAATGTGATCATCTGGGATCCTCCTTAAATAGTTCATTTTGAAGCGTCTGTGGGCATGGACAGCACATATACACGCCCCAAACACATCCCTAAAATGACCTTGCTAACTGCACGAGTTAGTCACAGATTTATGATTGACAGAGTGTAGAGAAATGCAGTAGAGTTTACTGTATTACAATGCAGGTGTCTCATGTGGCCTTAGCTTACACATTGTTGACAAAAGGACACGTGCTTGACCGTTGGGCTGCTAAGTCTTTGTTTGTTGTGTAGTAAAATACTCTTACATGGAAACCTGATGAATAATTAATGTGCAACATTTATAAGGCTGTTACTCCAGGGATGATTGTTAGCAATTCAGAACAATAATGAAACAAGCATTGGCAATGCCAATAGGTCTCGCCTTATAGAACTTTTGGCTATGCCAGTGCTTTTTGCAAATGCTGCGCATTATTGGCAAAAAAAGAAAGTAAAAATAAAATGGGCACAATGATGTAGCCGGTGTTTCAGACCACATCATTCTGTAGACGCGTGCATGCGTTATGAGGGATGCACATGCGTACATCGCCTTGCATGGACGTGCAAACAGAGTGACACAGATGCTATTTATTATTTTTTTATTTACAGATCTAAGAAAATGAACTCCACTTAGATGAGTAAATATAAAAAAAATGATATCTAAGTGAGCACATTTCTTTTTTGTGTAGCAGCACCCCCAACAGCAAATAGAAACTGCCGGGAACTCCCAAAAATTGTGGTTGAAAACATGTAAATGTCCACAAGAGGTGGCCGAGCGGCGAAGGAGGGCTGGGAGAAGCTAAGGGGGATGTGCATTACATCAAGTCTATGTAAAAAATCATGGGCACCCTGCAATCCAAACAATTAACTAGAGTCCCGACCAAACGAACCAACCTCTGGTTCAATTGTAACCTAACAAGGAACTCCTCAGACTCACAGAAAGAGCATGGTGACATACCCCCTTGCTCTCCAACCTCAAATCGCTATGTCAGAGGCGAAGTGCCTATAATAGGCACACCAGGAACTCCAAAGCATAATTCTTCCAAAATCAACTAGACACAGCAAAAAATCAACCCAAAAAAGTGTTCAAAATTATCAAACACCAGTCAAACTGCAAAAGCGACCCCTCTTCCTCTGACAATAAAAGATTACCTAACTGCGGGACCATCACCTCCTTCTTTGCTGAGAAGGCTAGTCTTATCATCAGCGATAACCAGAATGCCAAAGGAGCTCCTACGATCCGAATCATCCCCAAACCCCACACCCCCATTATCAAGAAAGATTCCAGAGTTACACTCCAAGCCCACCCAAAAATAATGTCACCTGGTCTAGTTTTAATATCTTCAACAAAAAAGACATCATAAAGCTAGTGACCTCTTTGAAATACTCCAGCCACTTCAATGAGTCCATTCCCTCGAAATTCCTCAACAAATCCATCCACCTCCTACTCCCATTATGGACCACGTCATCAATGCCGCACTCACCAAAGGCTCCCTACCAGAGTGCCTTAAAAGTGACCAGGTTACTCCTATTCTAGAAAAATCCAACTCCGACCAGTCTGACCCCAACAATAAATGCCCTATTTCCAACATTCCTTCCTTAATCAAACTCCAATCACAATTATATTGAGCAATTCCAACTCCTCGACCGATGTCAATCTGGTTTCCTTCCGGGTAATAGCACTGAAACTCCCCTGGTCCACATTGTCAATCATGCCCTTCAATCACTGGACCAGAACAAATCTTTCCTACTTGACCTGTCAGCGGTATTTGACACTGTTAACCATAACACCCTTTTGAACCTTCTACAACATAGACTGGGTCTTTCACGTACCGTGCTAAAATTGTTCTCCTCTTTCCTTTATAACAGATCTCAGTGCATCCAAATCAACCACGCACTCTCCTATTTATCAGCAGTGCCACTGGGTGTTCCCCAAGGGTCTACTCTCTCAGCGACTCAGTTTAACCTATACATGGAGCCCCTAATGAAAATCCTTAAACTCAACCACATTTCGTGGATGACACACAACTCTATATGAAAATCTTCTCTCCCATCAATATCATCAACACCACCCTGACAAAAAAGCAACACTGACTGACTCATAACCACCTCAAACTCAACGTTCTCAAAACAGAATTCTTACTGATCTCCCCACCCACCATCGCTCCCTGTATCAAAGACTGGCTCCCACATCTTACTGCCTTGAAATGTACCCCACACATCGCTGACTCTGCTAAATAGCTAGGTGTAACTTTGGACACAGCCCTCTCCATGAAAAAACACATCAGTGCTGCCATCAGAGAAGTCAACCATCAACTATATATTCTAGGGAAACTAAAACCCTCCCTCCCTTGTCAGACCTCAAAATAGCGATTCAAGCTCTTGTATTACGGAAATTAGATTACATTAGTGCAACCCTGGTGGGCCTACCGAAAATCTCAATGGCACTGTCAAAGCTACACTAAATGCAGCAGCCAAGCTTCTCACTGAATCAAAAAAAATGATTATATCACCCCTGATCTCCAATCACTGGAATGGCTATAGTTTTAATCTAGGATCCACCCTAAAATTGCATGTATGACCCATAAAGCGTTGCACCACAATACTCCCTCCTGTCTGACCCAGAATCGGACACTGTAGGGTGGAAACAGACCTTCCAGAAGCACAAGCTCCTTACAATTCAAGCCACAACAATTCAAGAAAAAGAAGACCTGCAACAGATCCTTCTCCAGAATTTCCCCCAAAATCTGGAACCCTCTCCCTTCCGACATCAAAAGAAACCCATCTACATTACTCTTCAAGAATGAAGTAAAAAGTTTACTTTCCAACAAATTCCTCTCACTATGATTTCTTAGCTCCGTCACCTAAGGAGCAGCTCCTGCCTGTCTTTGACGTTGACCGTACAGACATCATTACTCATTCCTTCAAGTTCCAGCACTACTCTCTCTCCTAAACCTCACAAACATATACACACCATTCTGTTACCTATCGTTCTTTGAGTGACCGAATAATATGTGTGGTTCTTTTTGTTCTGATCTCCACTCTTACCATTTATGTTTGTAAGTTATTGTGATGATTGGTCTTCATGCTCTACAACATGTTTTGTACATTGCCATCGTTTGTCTCACATTCTCCTTTGGCCTTTTTTGTATAGCGCTTTGTCACCCAATAGGGTCTTGCTTGTCAGTTTAGCCCAACCAAGTATCATGTCCGACCTTTTGTTCCCATCCCATCCCCTCCCTTACCATTTACATTTTCAATTATTGTTGCTCTTGCCTTATACCATTTTTGTACATTACCACAATTTGTATTTTAATTTCCTCTGTTTCTTCTTATTGTAAAGTGCCCTGTCACCTGAAAGGGTCCTGTTCGAGCTATATAAAACTCCTAACATCAATAAATAAATAGGTATGGCCCACAAGAGGTTTTCGCCTAGAGACCACTTAATATTGTGTAGTATCTGACACTCAAATTATTGGCTATGGTTAACTTCAACATTTTACCCTCTCAAATACCTTTAAATATAAGTTTTTAATAAAAATATTAATGGCATAAACTATGTGCTTATGTTGATTGATGTCCATTTAGTACGAGCCCTGCAAGCCAGCGTCAGCACAAGTCGTGCTTAGCCCACAAAGGAGGCTACGCGCTTACGGTGGCAAGGCAGCAGCCGCAATACGGATCTGCTCCAAGGTAACAATAACCTTGAGGTACTGTTAGACCTCATGTTTATGAAGACAATCATAAACCTATTTTCAGAACTGGGCATTACCGGCTCTCACAACCACTAGGTCCTGAAGAACGCCCAACGACCCCCTCCTGGGGCACTAGAAGGGCAGAAACATGTCGACCTTTTTTTGATTTGGACACCAAAAAAAGTGCTTTGGTTACATTATCTGACCTATTGCACTACTATTTTTATTTTTTTAAGAGTCTCCTCATACACCTGACAGAATAAATATTGTTTTTGAGGGCAGTGTGAGTAAGACATTTTTAACGTCACCATATCACCTTTTTGCACAAATATTTCTGATCACTACTGAGAATCAGTGGTTCCCTCCAGGTGGAGGAAGCATGATACACAAGAGACCCAATGATAATGCTGACACGTATTAATAAGGCGGAGAATCAAGATAAACCGCCAATACCACCTAAAATACGTGATTGAGGGTTCTCATAATACCTATTCAGGTATTAATGGTTCAAACAACGTTTTAAGAACCCCTATTTTCAGTTACAAGTGATCCATTCCCTTTTGATTTGTGATACATAATTAGGAAGAAGAATGGATGACTGCTTCTTCTAGCTCCCCCCCCTCTTTTTTGATTATAAGACATTTTTATGGATCTACTTGAAATTGAAGAAGGTTCTAATAGAGAACTTTACAATTACTATCCACAAAAAAATGTCATTTTTATTTATCTTACCGACAATGAAGAACCCATAATCATGAAATCCTTGATGTCGAAAATAAGGTGTGAGTGCTAACCCCAAACATACCCTTTGCCTTCTTACTGACCCTTCCTGTTTCGCTAGGCCCACTGCTAACTCTAGTTTTCACCATATTTTCAAACCTTTATGCTCATTTACCACTAAGCAGTCCTTTAAAAACAACAGGACAAATTTCTTTGTCTTCATTTTTTTTTTTTTTTTTTTTCCGTTTTGAGGCCCTCTACATTTTGGATTCGTGGATTTTTTATTTCTTAATGGTAGTACCTTAATTTTTACATCATGCCTTGTTCTAACCCTAGAATTGATAATGTATGATAGCCATGTATTTTGTAGAAGTACAGTTTAGAAAATTCATTAATTAAATATAGTTTTCTAAATGTTGTTCTTTATTAACTGTTATTGCAGTCTTTTAACAAGGGTAAACTTAACTGAGTCTTGTCAGATAAAAGTTCAAATGGTAAATTCTTTGTGATTAGAAACACTTGTTAACTTTCCCATTTGTCCTACAGGGATTCTTCAAAAGAACAGTCCAGAACAACAAAAGGTACACCTGCATAGAGAACCAGAGCTGCCAAATTGACAAAACACAAAGGAAACGATGTCCTTATTGTCGGTTTCAAAAATGTCTGACGGTTGGCATGAAATTGGAAGGTAAGGCTTCTTTAAGAGCTCAAGATCGAACCTCGGTGTGTCTATATTGGCCAACACAATTTTGAAGGAATTCAGAGAACCCCACAACCATATAAAAATTAAGGGGCAGATTATCAAGCACAGCGTTAAAATTATCGCCGCTTTAGTGGCAGAAAACTGCAGCTAAAGTGGCAATAATGGGCTTGATAATATGCCGCAGAGAATTCCAATAGAAGCCCATGTTGCCACCAGAACATGGGCTTCTATGGGAATTCTCGAGGGCATATTATCAAGCCCATTATCGCTGCTTTAGCGGCAGTTTTCTGCCGCTAAAGTGGCGATAATTTTAACGCCGTTTCTTGATAATATGCCCCTAGGTGTGTACGAAATTTGCAAACATTTTCTTTGGTGTAGTTACGCAAAATGTCAGTAAAATTATGCAAAAAATATGCAAAATGTAGACTCGTCACATTTTAGCGCAAAATGTTTCTTTGCATCAATTTTGATGCGAGGGCGCATACCACGCTAAAAATATAGTATGAAAACATACAGCTGGCATGAGCCACAGTCACTCGCATTTTGGCCATTTGCAGGTTTTCAGAGTAAACTTTTGCTTAGAACGACGTAATGTGGCGCTGTAGCGTCATTTTGGGAATTTCTCAAAAGAAGCTTAATGTGAAATTCACGAAATCATGTAAATTACACCCGCAGAATTTAAATTTCACTTGGACCTACTAAAAATATCACCTAAAACGAAGAATGTATGCTTTTGAGAACTTGTGTAGGCGGTTTCATTCTTATCTGCTGGCATTTGTCATTTCCCACCCACTGTTACCTCTTTGCAAACATGAAGAGTAAATTACTCATGTAGATTTTCCAGCTGTTTCACAGCACTGAAAAAGGAAGACTTTAGAACTAAAGTTTAATGTAACATCCTATTCCATTCTGAGACCTGCACCCTTGAATCTCCCCAAGGGAACCAATACAATAAAAGTATCCGATCACAATGGTTTAAGAAGAAAAGTACAGCATTCCCAAAGTGGTGTAGAGCTATTTGGAAACCCTACTATATGGTCTTTCAAGAGACCATAGAAAATAAAAAGGAATAGAGCCTAATGTCTATCGAACGATGACGCGTGGTACCTTGATGAGTTCAGGGCCTTCATCCTTTTGAAGGAAACCCTTAGGCTTCTATTAATCTGGTTAGGCACCTGGAACCCGGATGCCCGGCACGCCCGCTATGTGAGAGTCCGGTACTCTATTGCGCTTTTATATAATTTAGTGAGGGTGAACCTAGGTTCGCTCTAAAATCTTTATCTTCCTCTCACTCCTCCTGCTTGTGGGTTGAGTATGTCCAACATGCCTCAGTTATTGCAGTAGAGCACGTTGATTTCTAATGAATTTAACCTTGGGGTCATCTAATCTAAAAACAAAAACAAAAAAAAGTGTTTCTTTGTGAAAATCTAAATTGTCAGAGCTTCCGCTTACACCAGTATCTTGAGGTAAAAACGTTAAATATTTAATATTTTTATTCATTTTATTTGTATAGTGTGCAGCTCCATGATGGTGTCCTGGCAGTGAACAGACTTAATTAATAGCAACTGACTAGGCAGCCGACCTATGACAGAGACCCTTGATCTGGAAATAGCCAGGCCTTTAATTGTTTGCAAAAGGTGGGACGGTTCACCATATATGGCAGGGAATAAACTATTGTATTATATTTGGGGAATGATTTTTGTATCGTTGACATAATTTGGTAGATTTCATAAGAGACATAACAGTGTTAAACTACTAAAAATAAAATAAAAATACAAAACAGAGAAACAAGACCACTAGATCGCTCAGGGATATTGTTGGGGGTGGGATGTAGGGTTATTGATGGGTGTGTTGCTAAAATGTAATTATTGCATCCTTTTTGCAGGGCTTTAATTTTCCCTCAAAGTCCCTTCTCATTTGATAAAGTCCCTGTGTGGCCGAGTTTGTCCAGCAGAATTATGTGCCCGGCACACAATCGCACAGGACCTAGCCAGTTTTCACCGTGACCAATTTTCTTGCTTTGTGGCACGTGTACTAACGCAACGCACCTCAAGGAGGACATTTGCAACGATGCACAGAAATCCTGCCTCATTAAAACTCGAGAGTCTGGATTTTCTTTGTGAATCCTTGTAAATGCAGATGGAGGCTTGCAGGGGGAAGCAGACCACTACCTCTTCATTGAGAATAGCAAAGTGTTGAATGACAGCCACTGTCCCTCAGAGGGACCAGATGCAGTATTTTAGGAGAATAGCAAAACACTGAAGGAACATCCGAGGGAGAAAGCATCAGTCCATGGGACTTCTGAGGAGATGGGCATGCCTGCTGGAGAGCATGAGGAGGGCAATTCATCAAACTGTGTGCTGCTTGTGCCCTAATATAATTCTACACTTACACTGGTGTAACAAAACTTAAAGCACCCCCCTGCAACGCACGGGAAGGGTATCCCTGCAGACTTAATCAGGAGCTCTTGGCCAGAGTACTGTGCCGATGGAGCCCCCTGGAGCTTGGGGCCCCCGCACTGCAGGGCTGTGGGGGCCAATGTTACGCCACTGCATACACATGGGCCTATTGCATGGAAAACATGTTTACCCTCATTTTAATCTCATGAATGGGCGAAGAGGGTTTAAAGTAGATTTGGAATGGGTCCACCACAAGACATCAATTGATAGTCATCTTTTTTCAGCATGGCCGGAGAATATGCTGATAATCTCCGCTGACCCCAATTGTAAATACATCGTTTTTCTGACACATTTTTCTTTTGGATAGCATGAAACCTGAGTGAATTTACTTTTTGGTGAGTTGGCAAACCTAGTTCTAGAAACATGATGAGGTTGAGCTTCTCTTCTGTCCTGTCCCACCTCAACCACATCAACTGTGTCCCAACAACAGTCCTGAAGGAGAGATTGTACTAATGAATATTGAGGCACTATTAGGGAAGTGCAACCTGGGTCCATGAAGTCAGATCAATTTTTTGAAAAAATAAAAAACTTTATATAGAGGTTTGCAACTTATATGTCAAATTCTAAACAGTCTGAACAGCAGCAATATATATCAAAGGGTGCATATCAACAGTGAAAAAACTTGTCACACTGAATGCCCATCATTGGCTTATATATATCATACCCTTTTCAGGTAGCCATCTGAAAAAAGACTCAGAGTCCCTACTTTGCTATTGTACCTCATTGTACCCTCAATATTATTCCAAGTATAATTTTTGACCGATTGTACTTTGGAATATCGAGTCCAAGAATATAGGGGCACACCAATATTGTAGCCAAAATATCGAGGGACAAAATGTCGATGGGTAAGTGCATATTGGGAAGTATGGAATTACTATTCTTAACAGCAAACAAAAAGATGTGCGGAATGCTGACAATGCAAACATTCTCCCCCAGTCAAAAGATCTGGGTTAAATCCATCGTTCTTTTGCCCACTACGCCACCCCAGTTTGGACCCAGCCATATGCAAATCAGTCTTGACCCTGTGCCTCATGGGAACAGTCCAGCCCGAACTGCCAGGCCAGGCCCTCCATGGACTGGAAACAAGCATCCTAGCATCTAAGGTGTATAGATGTGGAGTTAGATTTAGACTAAATATATATTTACCTTTCAATATTTTGTCCCTCAATATTTTGCCCTCAATATTTGTGTCCCACGATATTTTGTATTCGATATTCAGGATCCACACCTTACTTATGATATCTCCAGGTTATATGCCACTTTGTCAGATCTTATGAAGCCCGCTCCCATACCATATTTTCTGTATATTCACAAGGGAGATACTTACATACAAAAATGTAACTATGACTCCTTTACATAATTAGTGGTTATGCTGAAAATCTGGCATAGAGCTGGTTTTCAGGGACAAACGCGCCATACCCCCCTACACTCTGTGCATTGCACCAAGCCTTGAATTCCTAAAGGAGAGCCCCCTTCTAAAATCTAAACCCACGGTCACCCACGGCTTTCACGCCCCGTGCGCCTTGAACAAATTCTCAATGAAGCCTCACTTTCATTGAGTGAGTTAGAATGAGTCTGGCAATTTGTATGTCATATTATTATGGACAAAACTCTGCCAAACAAAAATATCCTGACCTGAATATTGACATCCAACATATCACGAAGGCAAATGTACATCGGTAAGTATTGATTTACTGATCTTTTCCCACGTCCGCACACTATTAAAATATATATTTATCGTCAAGGTACATAGATGTGGAGTTAAGTTTAATAAACCTAAACCTACTTTTCAATATTTACAGCTAAAAAATTTTGTTACTCATATTATTTCCATAATAGTTTGATGGCATGATATTTTCTTCACAATAGTCCATTAATATACCTTTAAACCACACAATAGAGATGCTTTTCAGTTGGACCTACCCTTGATGTGTCTTTGTGTACATTTCATGATACATGGGCTGCTCCGCGCGCTCTTGGGAAATGGAAGAATGGATCAGAGTGGTATCCGTAATAGAACAGTGACGAGTGCAACTTGTTCTACAGTATTTCGTACCTCACACCTACCACTTCTAACAAAAGCTACTACTGTGAATGCAATTTTCTAGCACTCAACTGATAGATTTCAGAAAAATGGCACGATGAGTTGGCCATTCACGATTCAGTCAACTCATAATTTGAAGATCACAGGCGATGCCAGTGGTGAGCATTTAACTCAACAAGCCATCTAAATTATCTTTAGCATGCTGAAGATGCTGAGAGGAACAGATATTATGTTATGTACACTACTCCTTTCTTGAAACAAACCCCAAATCTCTGCTCATTTGCACAGCAGCAGTTTAGGATTTGGTAACTAGATGTCTTCTCCTGTTTTAGGCACCTTGTAAATATATAGGATTATACATCTGACCTTCACAATTCCATTGCCCCTCTTCCTAGCCAGTTTCTGACCTCCACTTTCCAACCATTCTATTCTCAAAGTAAGTTTAGTTGGAGTTTTCTGCCCAGAAGTGCATTCAAAGAATTCCACAATATTGCATAGAATCCAAGTAAAATGCCTTTCTCCCCAACCCATTGCCTGGCTGCTTAGAGTCATGTTTGTGGCATTCCACCAGTTCCCAGCTTCTGCGTATGTGGAAGGCCAGCACATAAGAGTGTTAAATTTGATGAACTGACATAAACCTGTTCATTTAAAATAATCCTTTTTCCATACCACATACAGACCAGAAGGCGTTCAATGTAAAACAGTGTGGACTGATTTTAAAAAATTTGCTTGGATTGACATGGCACAGTAAATTATCAGGGGAGAAAGAATCTCACAATTTAACCAAGGGGACACCTTTGATTTATTTCCACCTTCTCTTGTTTTCAAAGTTTGCATCTTCCTTTAAACAATGGTATGCCCTCAGACTCAGCAGATGCTCAAACACACAAAATGGGTTCTTTGTATAAACCTCTTTCTGAAAAGCGATTTTGCCATCTGGCACAAAAAAATAAAGTTAATATTTATTAAAGGATTGCATAGCTTTTGCACCACGCAGCGGGGTGCAAAAGTGACACAACCCTTAAGATGTGATTTATCAAGCCATGCAAGGACACCTTGCATGGCCCTGAGTGGCTTGATAAATCCAGAGTAACGCAACACTGCGCAAATCACGGCATTGCGTTTCTTTGCCCCGGGGAGGTGTTCCACGGGTGGTGCATGGGTGTTCCCATGCAAAACCCATGGATTTTGCTGCATTTCTAGATTTAACATAAGTGGTAGTCTTGAAAATGTGCCAACACTGCTAGCATAGCCATTAGAGGCAAAACAAGGAGAAATATGTGTATTTATCCTCAGTCTTTTTCCTCTTTCCATGTGTGCTGCATTCAACTGCACACATAGAAAGAGGAAAATGCCTCAGGAGATTGTTTTTGTGCAGGAAGGGGCACGGTCCTGCTAACAACGCAGACATCCATGCACCTTGATGCAAGAGTGCCTGCATTGGCGCTAGGCAGCACATTGTGCGCTAGCGCTGGGGAAAGGCAGGTATGTGCCGTATTATGTTAAATGCAGTGCTTTCCTGCCCTTTCCCTGTAACGCAGCGCAGCAAGGTGATTCTGTGGTGCTCTGCGTTACAATTTTATACCTATGGCCCTAAAGATACTGCTTTCTGTAATGACGGCGTGAATGGCACACATTTTTCTTCCGTGCCAAATGCGTGCCGCCCAAACGCACACACAAAGAGATGCACAACAACAGGTATTACATTCTGAATTAGTAAATATTACACGTGTGTCGGCACATCAGGATGAAATTCATTATTTTTACACCTGCGAAACACAATTAAGTATACATTTTCAGTGAGCGCTTTATGGCGAGTGATGCGCTGACTTGCCATTATTCAGGCAAATTATAAATCAAGTTGATGATGTAAGACCAATAATTATTGCTCTGGATTCCTCTTGGGGGGGATACATATTGAAAGAAATGCAGATGTGAAACAGATAAATACCCATGCTCGACCAGACCGTGGTAATTTAGTACTTAAAGCTTGTTGTGTGTTTCATAGGCCTCTGTGAAATTTGTATTATGCAAGTGTAGTCTTGCATAGTTACTGAGTATAAAATTTTGCTTATTTTTTGTAATATTATTTTTTTAGCAGCGATTTTTTTACATATCTATTCTCTCGCATGAATTTCATGTTACTTTTGTAAGTGAGGTATGGATTCACGGTCAGTTTCCATGCGAGAAAACAGCCACTTGCAGCCACTTACATTACATGTAATAGGACTAATTTTACAAACGTTTCGCAAAATTAATTCATTGATATCAGTGGAGAAATGTAGAAATGTCAGCTTCTTCCAGAAGGCTATTTTGGGAGAAAGAGAGAAAAACGTATGCTAGATTCTTATAACAGGACGTTATATTTGTCCCACTCTGGTGTATAGTTCATTAGGCAGGATAGGAGTCATCCAGGTAGTTGGCAGGGAGAAAAAAAGCAGCACTCTGGGGCCCATTCCAAAATGGCTGCTGCACAGAGGTGGATCAGCTATAAATACTAACATGCTGTGTGCCTTCAGAGTCAAAATGTGGTAAGACATCTCCAAAGAGATTTTGTCTTAAATCACATTTCAAACTTTTGCTATGTTTTAGGTTTCTTCAAAGGCTGTCGCCGAAGGGCACTAAAAATAAAAATTGTTTCTGTTCAGCTGTCATTTCAGCTGTTTGTCTGGTCATTTATGAATGTGTACCACCATTATATCTCTGTTTGTCTTTAGTTGTCTGTTTGTCTCTCTTTCCATTTCGTAATCTCTCGTTCACTTTCTCCTTATTTTTCTGTCACTTTGTATTTTCTCAGCATTTCATTCTCACTCTTTCATAGATCCACGTTCGCTATCAATCCTCCCCTATGTCTCTCTGTCTCTCCTCTATTAATCCAATCCAATCTATTTCCCAATTTTCCTCTCTCTATCTATTTTTTTCGCTTCTCTGTCTCTATTCCTCATTATCTCAGACTCAGTTCACACTTTCTTTAAAAGTAAGACTTGTAATTACCCAGGCCTTATAGGGTATTTCTTTTGCGATTCTGAATACATAATAAGAAATCAATTTCAAAGTTAAAATAGGACAACCTTTAGCAGAGGAGACCATCTTGCAACTTCTAAGCGTCACTTATGAGCCATCTTGTTTTTTTGCTTCTCTGCCATTGGCTGCGGTGGGCTTTGAGTAAATCATTAGCTCGCGCTTTATGTAGATGCTTGAGCAACAAGCTTTAAGGTGACCCTTAAAACCCAAGTCAGCTGCGATGCTGGATTGTTTCAATTCTTTATTATATTCGTAGCTGAAGCTGCAAGAATGTCAAACGGCTGGAAAAACGATTGACTTTTTGATTGAAATGTGATATTTAGGTATTAAAACAGGTTCACACTGCAATATAGATGGTTAGAAAAAAGTATCAAAATGTAAGTCTTTGGTAAAAAAGAAGATAAATAAAAAAATGGTAAGCAAAGGGACGAAGAATAGATAATTATGATTTATGCTTAAAAACAACGACCCTAATTGCCCAAACCAACAACTGGAGCACTTCAAGGAAGGCATGCAATGTATGCCTGTTAATTAAACTAGGGATTTATATTTTGTTTAGTTTATAGCTACTTAACACTTTTTTTTAGTAGAACACCATATAAAGATTAAATATCTTCATGGGCGGCTAGTAATTTTCGAATATTAATCAGTAAGCATTCATTAGACCCCTGATGACCTGTTTCTAGAATGTGATATTTAACCTCTTCCCCCTCCTACTGTAGATACTGCAGCACACTAATGAATATCACACTTTCTTCTTATTCTCTCTAGCGGTGAGGGCAGACCGGATGCGTGGGGGCCGAAACAAATTTGGACCAATGTATAAAAGGGACCGTGCGCTGAAGCAACAAAAGAAAGCGCTCATCCGAGCCAATGGACTCAAATTGGAAGCCATGACTCAGGTGATTCAGGCCATGCCCACTGACCTCACAATATCGTCGGCCATTCAGAACATCCACTCTGCCTCCAAGGGCCTACCTCTCAACCATCCTGCCTTGCCCCCAACAGACTATGACCGAAGCCCATTTGTGACCTCGCCCATCAGCATGACAATGCCCCCACATGGTAGTCTACAAGGCTATCAGCCCTACGGACACTTCCCAAGCCGGGCCATCAAGTCTGAATACCCCGATCCATACACTAGCTCCCCCGAGTCAATAATGGGCTACTCCTACATGGATACCTATCAGACTAACTCTCCCGCGAGCACCTCGCACCTGATCCTGGAACTTTTAAAGTGTGAGCCAGATGAGCCTCAAGTCCAGGCGAAAATTCTTACCTACTTGCAGCAAGAGCAAGCCAACCGAAGTAAACACGAAAAGCTCAATACTTTTGGCCTCATGTGCAAAATGGCTGACCAGACACTGTTTTCCATTGTGGAGTGGGCAAGGAGTAGCATCTTCTTCAGAGAACTTAAGGTAAGCCCCTTCTATCACTTATGCTTTTTTTATTGATTGTTTCCAAAATAAAAACCTTACGTACAATACATGGGGGACCTAACAAAATAGACATAGACATACAGAAGTAAGCAATAGGAATGAAGCAATAATTACATGGCCAGTAGAAGTCACTAGTAGACTTTTGTTTTAATGTCATTTTAAAGAACACACCTTAGGCTTACAAGTCACAGATGAACACGGTCAAAATTCCTGTGGTTCAGTTCTAAAAATGCGCTTGTTCACACTTTTGTGTTATCCAAAATACACAGCTCTATATGTCTATAGGTTTTCAAGGGTCGATATGTCATGCACTAAAATCCATTGCAAACTGTGATTCATTTTTTTAACGTTAAATATTTATGTTATCCAGTTCTTTGCTAAGCATTGCTGTGTGTCTTGTAGATGAGTGTCACCCAATAGTTCCTAACGTTAGCACCGAATGTCTTAAGCCCTGATTCCGAGCTAGGTAGAACCCCATCAGGACATCACCAGTGGAAGGAATTATCATTACTGTCCAGTATCTCCGCATGGAATTATGCCTACTACGAGCTAGACCTCTCGGACTGGGGAATGACTGTGTTTCCACAGAATACAATGCGGAATCCTACATGGTATTCCCTATTCCATTTAATACTACTAAGAGCGGGGGGACTGCAGAATGGGGCACACTGTGGAGCAGAAGGGAAGGGGACTGGGAGGGTAGCTTGAGGGAAAGGGAAGACAAGTTTTGGATGGGGGAAGTATTGCATGGTCCACCTTGGCAAAGAAAAAGCTTGGCAGAGACTGGGTTACAGGGCTCCAAAGCTACAAGCGATTTTACCATTCGGAATTTCCATGACCTTAATATTCAAGAGGGACAAGAAACAAATGAATGGAGAGAGGTAAACTAATTTGCCGGTCTTTGTCTTTCCTGCCACTGGATCAAAGGACGGGGATTTCTCTGAAGCCATGGTGGGACATCCTGCCATGCCATCCGCAAGAGAGATGGCTCTAACTCTTCGTAGGAAGTCCGCTCCAAATCCTTCCAAGGGATAACAATACGATGGGAATTAATGGGAAATCCTGCCCAGTTTACCTCACTGCAGTCCTTGATCAGGACATTGCTGATGACCTCGTGAATCGGCAGGACATAAGTTTCCAAAGCTGTGTAATGGCTGAATCGAGCGTCAGTCTGGGGTTTTCTCCAGTATTGGAGACCGCAGCATATATCTGAGGGTCAACACCGCCTCAGAACGCTACAAGCGCCGCACCAATCTCATAGTGGTTCAGAAGCCAGTTCATCCTCCTCTTCTTCAGTAATCTCGGGGTACAGCTCATGGCACTTGGCTACCATCATGGAGTCAGGCTGTAAAGCAGTAGCAGCAGTCTGTTCTACGAAGTCGTTCAGCTACTCTTGAGACAGACTTATGCTATTCTTGTCTGGTACTGAATATGCAGCAGAGACCTGTACTTCCGCAAGCGGTACCATTTGAAGAAGCAAGTGCCTTTGTACTATGATATGCTGTTGTGTTCCCTTCGCCACGTGGCACAGTGCCGGTGACAACTAATCACAGTTCCCGTAAAACCGGCAAACACTTTTTGTTGATTGTTTGGTTGCCTGGCAACCTGTATGATGGTGAGGAACTTGGAGATCGGCGCCATGCTAGAATCAGGCAGACTGCATTCCCACTTCCTGTAGTGATCTCAGTAGCACGCAGCGGCGTAGCTATCGATAATGCAGGATGCCTGGCTTTATTTGCCATGGGAGCAGGGGAACTTCGAGGCAGCTGAGGTGACTGTCCAGAGAAAGAAGAATATCAATAACCAGCACATTACAGCAGGAGAGCGCCTTTATCTGGATGGAGTCTTGCAAAAATGTAAACAAATCATCCGTCTCGAATGCAAGACAGGAAGTGTAGGCCATCTACTGGGCCAGGAAACCTCTTATGGCAGCCAAGGAGGGGGAACAATAGGCAAGGAAAGGATAAAAATACAAAATACGTTGTTGTGCTATGATTCACTCTAATAAGGTAAGAACCGATTAAAGGAAGACAGTCGATGAGGAATTAAGAGGCCTCTCTCACAAAGGTAAAGACAATGCAGAAAAGGGACACATTTCCAAATGCAGCATAAAAATTAAAAGAAGAAAATGAAAATCCAATGGATGAAAATCCAATGATTCATAAAAGAAATTGAAAATATTTTGATGAGAGAAAAATTGTAAATTTGATAGATTGGAACGATAAACATATGAAAATTGAAAAGGCAGCACCCAGTCTTCGAAAAAGGAGGTTGAAAGGTTATATTATACGTCCTTAGATGCAGAACTCTTGAAGAAGGTAAAACGTATTCAAGGTAATGGCCAAATATAAAAAGAAGTGATAGAGACGAGAAATGAAAAGAAAATAAATGTGATTTTGGGAACACCATATTGCTCACATATTACTCATAGGTGCACGCAACTATTTTAGTATTCACCCAGTTGAGACAGATGTAGGTCAGCCTCACCAAGCGTTACTAATCTGATATTGATAGTTTTGTAAATGCAGCTGTTACTGCTACACTCTGTCCATGTGTTTGTTTGTAGGGCACTTGCTGCCAAAGTCCATACATGTGTTTGTACACAGAGCGCTTGCTGTCAGTCTATGTATTGTGTTTGGATTTCGAAACTTTTCGGACACATTCTATAGATGAGCATGTATGTAGAGTGCATGCTGTTTAATTCTATGCATCTGTTTTTATATAGAGTGCTTTCTGTCTTAGTCTATACATCTGTTTGTATATAGACTTCTTTCTGTCTCAATCTATGAATTTCTTTGAATATAGAGCGTGTTCTGTTTCAGTCTATGTATGTGTTTCTATATATTGCATTTTCTGAGAAATTCTATATATGAGCATCAACATAGAGCGCGTGCTGTCTCAGTCTATGTATGTGTTTCTATATATAGCATTTTCTGAGAAGTTCTATATATGAGCATCAACATAGAGCGCTTGCTGTCTCAGTCTATGCATCTCTTTGTATATAGGGTGCTTGCTGTCTCAGTCGATGTATGTGTTTGTAAATAGAGCGCTTGCTGTCTGACTCTATGCATCTGTTTGTATATAGAGGTCTTGCTGTCTCAGTCTATACATCTGTTTGTATATAGAGCGCTTGCTGTCTCAGTCTATGCATCTGTTTGTATATAGAGCACTGCTGTCTCAGTCTGTGCATCTGTTTGTATACAGAGTGCTTGCTGTCTCAGTCTATGTATCTGTTTGTATATAGAGCACTTACTGTCTCAGTCTATGTATGTGTTTTTATATAGTGCATTTTCTGACACATTCTATAGATAAGCATCAATAAGAGTGGTTGCTGTCTCAGTATATGCCTCTGTTTTTATATGGAGTGCTTGCTGTCTTGGTCTATATATGCGTTTGTATATAGTGAATTTCCTAGCACATTCCATACATCAGTATGTATATAGAGCGCTTCTGCTTCAGTGTGTACATCTGTTTGTATGTAGAGTGCTTGCTGTCTCAGTCTATGTATGCATTTCTATATAGTGCATTTCCTGAGTTATTCTATAGATGAGCATGTATATAGAGTGCTTGCTGTCTCAGTCTATGCATCTGCTTGTATATAGAGCAATTGCTGTATCAGTCTATGCATCTGTTTTTATATAGAGTGTTTGCTGTCTCAATCTATGTATGTGTTTCTATATAGTGCACTTCCTAACACATTCTATAGATGAACATGTATAAAGAGCTCTTGTTACCACAGTTCATAGATGTGTTTGTGTATAAAGCGCCTCCTGACAGAGTCTACATGTGTTGCAAATAGAGCACTTGCTGCCACAGTCTATACATGTGTTCGTATATAGGGTGCATGCTGCCACAGTCCATAGATGGCTTTGGATATAGAATGCTTGGGCCCATAACCCATAGATAAGTATGTATATGGAGCACTTGCTGCCATAGTCTATACATGCATTCGTATTTACAGTACTTAATGCCACAGACCATAGATGATTCTGTATATAGAACACCTGCGGCCACAGTCTATATATTTATTTATATGCAAAGCACTTGCTGTCAGTCTGTAGATGCGTTGTACATATAAGCACATGCTGAAACATTCTATTGATGTGTTTGCAAATAAAGCACTTGCTTACCGCCTATAGATGTGTTGTATATTGCACACTTGCTGCCACAGTCCACAGATGTATTTGTACATAAAACACTTGCGGACACAGCATAGAGATATGTTTATATATACACCACTTGCTGTCAATCTATAGACGCCTTTGTAAATAGAGCACTTGCTACCCGCCTATAGATGTGTTGTGTGTTGAACACTTCCTGCCACGGTCCACAGATTTATTTGTACATAGAACACTTGCTGACACAGCATAGAGATGTGTTTATATATACACCACTTGCTGTCAATCTATAGATGCCTTTGTAAATAGAGCACTTGCTCCCACTGTCCAATCATGTGTTTTCCATAGAGAGCGCTTGCTGCCCCTCTACCGATGTGTTTTTTCATATAGAGCGCACTTGCTGACACAGTCTTCTGGTGCCTATGTTCATAGATTGCCTGACGGTAAGGGTTTGGTTGTTGATAGAATCCTTGCTGACAGCGTCTTATTTGAAGATAGAGTGCTTACCGATTGCGTTTTTTTTGTAGATAGAGTGCTTGCTGAGAGTCTTTTTTTGGACCTAGAGTGTTTGCGGATTGTGTTTTGATTGTAGATTGAGTGCTTACCGACAGTCTTTTTTTTGTATAAAGAGTGCTTGCTGATGGTGTTTTTATTGTAGATATGCTTGCTGACAGAGTCTTTAGTTTGTAAATAGAGTGCTTGCTGATGGTGTTTTGATTGTAGATAGAGTGCTTGTTGTTGACAGTCTGTTGATGCCTTTGTAGATAGAGAGCTTGCTGACAGACTTTGTAGATAGAATGCTTGCTAATGGCATTCTGATTGTAGATAGAGTGCTTGCTAACAGCCTACTGATATTTTTGTAGAGAGAGTGTTTGCTGGCAATCTTTTGCTTGTATTCTTTTCTTTGCAGATAGAGTGCTTGCTGGTGGTGTTTTGATTGTAGATATACTGCTTGCTGACAGAACCTTTTTTGTAGATAGAGTGCTTGCTGATGGTGTTTTGACTGTAGATGGAGTGCTTGTTGCTGACAGTCTGTTGATTCCTTTGTAAATCGAGAGCTTGCTGACAGTCTTTTGTTCGTAGATAGAGTGCTTGCTAATGCTGTTTTGATTGTAGATGGAGTGCTTGGTGCTGACAGTCTGGTGATGCCTTTGTAGATCCAGAGCTTGCTGACAGTCTTTTGTTCGTAGATAGAGTGCATGCTAATGGTGTTTTGATTGTAGATGGAGTGCTTGTTGCTGACAGTCTGCTGATTCCTTTGTAGATTGAGAGCTTGCTGACAGTCTTTTGTTCGTAGATAGAGTGCTTGCTAATGGTGTTTTGAGTGTAGATGGAGTGCTTGTTGCTGACAGTCTGCTGATTCCTTTGTAGATCGAGAGCTTGCTGACAGTCTTTTGTTCATAGATAGAGTGCTTGCTAATGGTGTTTTGAGTGTAGATGGAGTGCTTGTTGCAGACAGTCTGCTGATTCCTTTGTAGATCGAGAGCTTGCTGACAGTCTTTTGTTCGTAGATAGAGTGCTTGCTAATGGTGTTTTGAGTGTAGATGGGGTGCTAGTTGCAGACAGTCTGCTGATTCCTTTGTAGATCGAGAGCTTGCTGACAGTCTTTTGTTCGTAGATAGCGTGCTTCCTAATGGTGTTTTGAGTGTAGATGGAGTGCTTGTTGCAGACAGTCTGCTGATTCCTTTGTAGATCGAGAGCTTGCTGACAGTCTTTTGTTCGTAGATAGAGTGCTTGCTAATGGTGTTTTGAGTGTAGATGGAGTGCTTGTTGCTGACAGTCTGCTGATTCCTTTGTAGATCGAGAGCTTGCTGACAGTCTTTTGTTCCTAGATAGAGTGCTTGCTGATAGTGTTTTGAGTGTAGATGGAGTGCTTGTTGCTGACAGTCTGCTGATTCCTTTGTAGATCGAGAGCTTGCTGACAGTCTTTTGTTCGTAGATAGAGTGCTTGCTAATGGTGTTTTGAGTGTAGATGGAGTGCTTGTTGCTGACAGTCTGCTGATTCCTTTGTAGATCGAGAGCTTGCTGACGGTCTTTTGTTCGTAGATAGCGTGCTTTCTAATGGTGTTTTGATTGTAGATGGAGTGCTTGTTGCTGACAGTCTGCTGATTCCTTTGTAGATGGAGAGCTTGCTGACAGTCTTTTGTTCGTAGATAGAGTGCTTGCTAATGGTGTTTTGAGTGTAGATGGAGTGCTTGTTGCAGACAGCCCATTGATGCCATTGCATATAGAGCTCTTACTGACACAGTCCATCAATATGTTTGAATACAGAGAGCTCATGCTGACGCTCTTGAACTCTTTTGATCGAGTGACTGCTGACAGTGTTTTGATTGGCTGTATACAGGGATCACTGACAGAATATTGGAAACAGAAGTATTGTGTCAAAAATATCGAGGACCAATATCTTGAGACGGTAAGTGCAAATAGGCGAGAATAGATTTACTATTCTTAACTCCACATCAATGCACTTTGAATCCATATATATTTATCCTCAAGGTACATATATGTGGAGTTATATATATAGTATAACTTTGCTTACCCACAGTAACTTACCTTCACAAAATTTGTGTCCTCGATATTCTTGACTCGATATTTTGGTCCATGATAGTTCTGTTTCCTATATTCTGTCTAAATACCGTATGCAGCGCACTTGACCGACAACCATTGATGTCTCACACATAAAGATCTTCCTGCCACAATCCATCGATAGGTTTGTCTGCTGAGAGTCATCGACGCCACACTCTATCCACTCTCTGTGCCAGTTTGCGGACCCCTCTGTGCACAGAGCACCTGCTTCCACTGTCTGCTGACATGATTGTAGGTTGAGTACTTGCTTCTGCAGTATACAACGACCTTGTATTTAGGAGCTTGCCCCACAGTTTAGGGGTTTCAGGATGACCTATTACCCTATTCAAGCAAATTGACTGTTTTCAAAATGTAGTGTATAATGGGCACAGTCGACATATCAGGCGTTAAAAGTGATCATCAACCTACTACTCGCAAACCCCAGGAGCATTCGCATTAGCCTACTCAGCTATACTGGCAACCTAAAATGACAGCTCATAGTACCGCAGTGAGCGCTGCAGCAAGTAAAGAAACTGGGAGGTGAGGGAGAAAGATAAAGAGCGAAAAAGAGAAAAAGATAGAAGCAGAAAGAAAGAAGGAGAGAGAAAAGGAGAAGGGAAGTAAAAAAAAAGGATTGAGAGAAAGAAAAATGAAAGAACGAAAGTGGGAGAGGGAGAATAAAAAAGACAGAAATACAAAGAGAAAATGAGAAAGAGAGACATAGAAAGAGAAAAAGGGGGATATGAAAAAAAAATAAAGTGGAGAACAAAAATGAACAGAAAGAAGATTAATGCAAAATAAAAAGAGAAACAAAAGCGAATGAAGGGAAGCAAGAGAGGGAGGGGGAACATCACATTTCTGGATTCTTTGGGCCTCATTTATGGGATTTTGGCAAAGGCAGCAACAGCAAGGCACCTCACTGCGCTGCTCTACACCAAAGTGAAAGGACAGGAAGGCACCATATTTATACAATATGGTGCATTCCTGTCCTTTCTCCCTGAACTGGCACAGTTTCGGCAGCCTAGCACCAATTAGGCACCTTTGCAACATGGTGCAAGGGTGCCCCCGTTGCATGCAGGATTGTTTTTGTGCAGAAAGGGGCACCTTCCTCAACATAAACAATCCGAAGAGGTGCTTCCTCTTTCCATGTGTGCTGCTGCAGCACACATAGAAAGAGGAAAATACAAGGAGAAATATTTCTCCTCGTTACGCCTCACCTTGGGAGGCATATGGATTTGGTGCTTCCCCAGGTTTGCATGATTTTGTAAATCTGGGGCAGCATCAAATTCCATGGCTGTTGCATGTGAAACTCCACCACAACGTCTTGGAATGCCTCCCGGGCGCAGAGTAATGTGACGCAGCGATTTGCTCTGAGTGATTCATGAGGTCACTCCAAGGCATGCAAGGTGGCTTTGCGTGGCTTGATAAATCTGATTTAGAGCCCTGCATCATGCATGTCCCACTTTACTTCGTGCAAAAGTGACGCAGGGCTCTCATAAAAAAGCCCCCTTTTGTTTTTATCTGTTGCTCTCCGAGAAACGTAATCATTTATTTTGAATGTGTTCCATTTCTTACAGTGTCTAGGGAAGAGATTTTGAAAGTGCAGCTTAAGTGAGCAGCCAGGGCCTGCAGTGGCTCTGATGTTGCCAGTCCCCTTATCAAAGCAGGAAGTGTAGAGCAGAGCCGTGATGAAAGGAGCCTCCTGCAGCCCTCGTTCAATTAGGCGTCTCACAGAGGGAAGGAAAACACAAAAGGCCGCTACCGACAACACTGCCGTCTCGGGGGGTCCTGCGGACGAGGACGTCTCGGAGCCGACAGCTCTCAGCGTGCACTCCTGCGCGTGCCTCACTCAATAATGCCAGAATAAAAAGAAACAGGCTCGTGATATGTTATGTAAATTATGCTTTTGCCAAAGTGTTTTACATAGAAGGTTTTTATTAATAATAACAAGCCGGAAGGATGACCAGCTGAGTCACACTGGCCGTGATTGACAGCTACCACCTGTAAATTGCTCTACAGGTCAGATGTTGAAAAAAAATTGCCTGTTGCGACCCATGCAATTCACAGTGTTTGAAACCATAAAATGACTTTTTGGTCTGTATTTAATATTCATCCCATTTTGTGAGTCAGAAAAACATGATCGACTTTCAAATCAGTTCAAACTCCCTTAGTGAATGACAATGAAGATGGTGCATGAAAAGGCCACGCTATCCTTCTTTATGGTATGTATCAATGGCCTGGTGCCTCAGTTGCAAACCATTGGTCAGTCATTGGCACCTCAAAGGAGGTACAGAAGTGGTAACTGATTTGCAAAGGTGTCCACTTGGGACAACTTCCCCTCGTGAATCATGTCAGCAGTTTCGGGGGCAGGATGATGCCCACAATGTTTTACCATATTTTTTTTTAAAGCAGCACCATTTCCATTAAGGAGCATGGACTCGTTTTTTAAAATAACAAACTGGGGCTATATTATACATTGTGCCCTGGGGGCGTAACTGGCATGTGCGCCCACTTTGTGGGCCCCAGGG
The DNA here is from genome assembly GCF_964204655.1 of Triturus cristatus. Classification (NCBI taxonomy): domain Eukaryota; kingdom Metazoa; phylum Chordata; class Amphibia; order Caudata; family Salamandridae; genus Triturus; species Triturus cristatus. Next base: position 259,806,681 of record NC_140586.1, read on the forward strand.
GCAAAATGACATTACAGAAGGAACCGCAGACGCCAATGCGGCATTTCGGCAATACTGATAGCACCGGAGCATATGTGACACCAACGCTATCATCAGAGGTCTCCCTCATAGGGATGGGGGTGTGGCCCCATGCAAATGATGGAATCACTTTGCATTGTCACTTGCGCTGTTTTATGAATGCGGGCACAGTGGCAAATATGCCCTTAGGAGGTGCTCTGAAAGTGTGCAGAAAAAGGTGGCACGCTTGTAGTGCACCTCCTAAAGGCAGACCACAGGAGGGGGGAAAAGGGTTCACCCACTGCACCTCTCTGCAAGGGAATCTCCCTCCCCTCTTCAAAGTGCAGGCAGAATACCACCTACACTGTGAAACACAGAACAGCTTTGAAGCAGCCCCTGCTTATTTCACTTAAATGCACCTCCCCAAGTTCATTCTTTCTAATAGGGCACACTGTCTCTGTTGACGCCCCACTCCTCTTTTAAAAGGTGTGCTGTGGCACAAACAGGGAAAGTCCCCCATATGCATAATATGGCCCTTGGTAGTCTGCTGTTCCTTGCATGCTGTCATCCCTGGGTTGGCTGCCAATTACAGGGGGTTAAAAAGAGCTACCTTTCTAATTCATATTCATTAGACATACCCCTTTGCCTGGTAATTTTGTAATGTGACCTCTTAGTACGTGGGCTTTGAAATACATTCATTAATGGGATTTAAATCTTTTAGAGGGGTACCCACGTAAGTTTTATTTTACATAATTTTGGGTCTATTGATACTGTGCTCGCTTACAATGGTTAATAGTAACACCTGTTATTTACAGTGCTTAGAAACTGTGCACATGAGGGTAAAGTTCTATATAAACAAGTTCATGTTGTGATATTAAGATTAATTAAAATACTGTATAGCAATTGTAGACTGAATAGCCTGTCATTTCAGTGGTATTCATCCTGTCAGGCTCTTCAGTATGAAAAACTGATTCTTTCATATCCTAGAAAGACCTTCAGACTGGAGACTTTATTCCTCTGAGGTATCACACTGGCAGCCAAGGTCCATGTGACCACATATAATGCTATCTGGTAGGGAGGTGCCTGCAGTGCCATTTATTCAGACTAGGGGGGAGAATCAGAGTCCATATTCATCCCAGTGAGATCTCACTCATGGTCCAAAACTTACAGAGTAGTGTGCTACCTTTCCACCAACAGTGCTGCGGTGCCTCATCAAGGCTATGAAGTGCTAATTAAACGAGATCACAAGGCAATTCAATAAAAGGGGAGCTCACACAGAGTGCTCGCTAGCAGGACGACTACAGAGAAGCCACCAGGGGGTATATGTACAAGGAAGTGATCGAGCGTGGCGTTAGCCTTCTTGGCCTAACGCCGTGCTCCTCCACTTATGAAATGCAGGGCTGCACAGTATTTACAACAATACAGTGCAGCACTGGGTTTCCCCGTGTGCTGGCACTAAATTTAGATGCCTAGTGCCAACGCAGGCACCCTTGCACCATAGTGCAAGGGTGCCTGCATTGTGGGGAATGATTGTTTATGTGCAGGAAGGTGTCCCTTCCTCTACATAAACAACCTTAAATGGCGATTTATTACTTTTATGTGTGCTGCTTTGTGCAGTACACCTAGACGTTGCAACTCGTCATTTTTAAAATGATTGTTTATGTGCAGGAAGGGATACCTTCCTGCACATAATAAACAGTCATGCAAGGCATTTTGGTGTTTTCATATGTGCTGCACACACATAAAAACAGCTAAAACGAGAAGAAATAATGCATTCCTCCTTGTTGCACCCTGTTAAGACCAGGTTGTCCCTGGTCTTAATTTTGGTGCAGCCCCATATTTAGGTCACCCTAGTAAATATTGGGCAGCATCAAAATCAATGGGAGTTGTAATGGAATTTGCAATGGAATGCCCACCGCAACACCCATTTTCCACCCCTTTCACTAAGTAGAGTAGTTAAGTGGCTTTATGCTGCCTTGTAAATAAGACCAAGCCCGTGTTGCTACCACAACGTCCAAAAAGTGGTGGCGAAAGGGGCTTGTAAATATGCCCCAGGTTTTTCTTCAGTACATTCTCCACGTTGCTCCAGTCCAATTATTCTCTTCAAAGCAGAATAAGCATTTTTGTATAAATGTATGGGTGGAAACATCTCGGGGACCTTGTGTCTTAATAATTTCTGTGTTGTTTCCACAAGTAAAAAGCATTCACCATGAGTGGCAGTTTTATTAATTCTAGGTTCGATTATATTCTATGTAAGCTCTGATTCAGCAAACAGTTGCACCTCTCCCTAGCGGCCACACACCATTGGCTCTATCACAATGTTACTAAGCACTTGTATCTTTCCCAATGGTAGGAACCACTGAACATGTTCCAATGGCAGCGAACCGTGGTACCCATCCCAATGCCAGCAAAACATTGCACCAGTCACAATAATAGTGAATCATTGGACCAGGCCCAGTGGCACTGGAACATTGCACCCATTCCAATGGCAGTAAACCAATGCATGTATACCACTGCCAGCAAACAATTGTTCCGGTACCAATAAAAGCAAATTATTGACACTGAACCAATAGCAGCGCACCATTCGATCTGACACAATAGCAGTCAAAGCGTCCTGCATTCTGGGTGTTATGTCATGTCTTCACTTTTCTCCTGCCTCGTTTACACTCCTCATATTATTCCCTCGCCTACTCTGATTCGGAGTTTTCACAAAAGCAGAGTGACTTACATGAAAGAGGGGATTCTTGCATTGCTTTACCAGCTAAAGGGTTGTACTACTAAATATCGAACCCCCGGAATACCAACCTACAAGAATATCATGGAAAATCTATTGAGGGACAAAACATTGAAAAGTAAGTGCATATAGGGAAGTATAGATTTACTATTCCTTACTCCACATTCTATGTACCTTGAAGATATATATGCCTCCCAGGTACATAGGTATAGAAAATGTACACTCACTTACCTGTCAATATTTCAGTTTCAATTTTGCCCTCTACAGTCAGTCCCATGGGTATTCTGGTTCCGATATGCAAAGTGTGCACCAACTAAAGTATCCCCTAACCTCTCCAATGAGGTCAACATCAAAATAGGCCAAGGAGATTGTTTTTGTGTGTTTATTTTAAGGGAGGTAGTTTTGGAGGTGCACTAGCATTCAAACAGGCATATCACACACATGCAACTGACACCATATTCATAACATGCATCTAACACCATACTCATAACATATGATACTTGCACTGTGTAGGGAGTGAGGTCTGGATTTCACACCTGCCATTCAAGAAAAGATACCAGAATATCATAGTCAAAATATCATCTAACATCAACATTGTGTGCTAAATTTCGTTTATAAAATATTGCCCAATTAGAGCTAATAGTAGAAAATCTACATCCAGCCGGAAGATTTGCATAAGTGATATTAAGGGAACAATATTTATGCCAGACAATATTTATGACTATGATATTCTGATGACAGGCTTATTAATAGTTAGAGTTGCTTGTGGTAAACAACCATTGGTGCGGGAGCTCTCTTCATTGTACCTGAATGTTCTAATGTTTGCAAACATGGCTAGATGGAATTCACAAGGAAACTATCCAACCAGTTCTTTTCATGGCAAACTGGGACTTTGAAAGCCATGACCACACTTGCAAGTCCGGATAACAAAGGTCTCATTCTGGAATGTGGCTCTAAGGGCCTGATTTAGAGTTTTGCAGATGGATCCCAGATCTAACAGATACCATGTCTGCATTATTACAAGACCATTATATCCTATGGCACTTGTAAAATGGCGGACGGGATGTCCATGACGTTCATGATGTTTGTGATGGAGTAACCCTCCGCCAAAGTCTAAATCAGGTTCAAAGTATAATAGCTACAATTAAACAGAGTTTAACACCAGTCTGTGGACTCACACATTTTAAAGGGAAAGATTACATAATTTGGCAGTCTCTTAACTATAATCCTGTTTAACAAATGTGCCACGTTTTTTCAGTGTTGATTGTTTGTGCACCAGTTTGTTCTCTTTATATTGAGTACGCAATTTTGTTTGGAGGAGGCCCACAAAACCTCCTAACTCATGACTTGTTTGATATTCTGAAAACATTGACCATCATTTAGTGCATGTTCATTGAGACATCCTCAATGTGCAGAACAAATCTTGGGTTCTAAACCAGTGAAGGGTTTGTGTTCACAATTCGAGTTTATCCAGACTAGGCTACTGCAACATTTTTTAATATGTGAGTGCAAGGTCACATAATTTTGCATAGTTAATTATTATAGGATTTCGCATATTGCGCATAATTTTTTAAGAGGTTATGCTTTAAACAGGGTTTCTTTCCACGAGGGAGACTGGTTCAATTAAACAATGTGTTGCAGAAATTTACATAAATGATTAGTGCCTTGAGACATTTTCTGCTAGTCAAGTCTCTCACTGGTATCTTACGTGACTTTGTACACACGGTATGCCCTTGCATCTCATTTTTATGCACAATACCATCGAAGGTGCATTTTGTGAGATATGAATAATCTTCATAAAAAATTATGCATATTAGCCAGGGAGAAAAATTTACAATTTGACCTTCCCCCTAACAGCCGCCCTTAGGCAAGATACAGCAAAGCTATTTGGGACTAAGAAAGCTTCTACACTTCACCTTCTGAGCCCATTATTCTCAGTCATTCCAAAAAAGGATGAAGTATTTTGACTGAAAAAAATCTTCTGATTGATCAAACCTAACTTCTGGTCCTCTACTGCAGCACGCGGGTCCCATAGGTTGTTCGATGATATTTACCAATGCCATCATCTCTTTAGAATCTATTTCCAAAGCAAATTCTGGAGGCAGAATTCACCCCTACCTTGGTGTGTTTTCCTACTCTTTTATCTTGGTATTACCAACAGATATGGAAGATCATTGCTTGAAATCTCACTACATAACATTCTCACTCCCATTAAACCTTATTCTCTGTGGCCTAACACACTATAGTGTCTCTATACAATGGCTTTCTGGACGCTTTAGAGCTTCGGCCCCTGGTACATGAAGATGCAAAACTATTAGCAATGGGGATTCTGACCTATTCTCCATTCGTCAGAAGGTGACGTGGATCAGCAAAAACACAGTGAGTGCACTTCACTCGCTCATGACTTGGGAATGGGTGTTCGTGAGTGGTACAAATTTTCTTGGGTTGGGGAAGAGAAAGGTCCAGCAGGAGAAATTGTGCACTATGAAAAAGAAAAATATTAAACTGAGTAAAGGTTGCCTGAGTTCAATTACTGAACAGCTATCATAATTTCATTAGGTTTTGCTATGTGCGCTTTTTTTTTTTTTAACAATTTGTATTAGTCATTGTTATTCACACTAGTGTGTTGCTAATGTTTCTGCATTTGTACTTCTCATTTCATGAGGTGACTCTAGAAGGGAGCCATGAAGAGGACTATGTCAACATGGCTGTCTGATTGGGATGGTTGTAGAAATACAAAGAGGACCTTTGCTAGTAGCCTGTGGGCAGCTTGAGCAGCTATTGTAGAGGGGCGAGTGTCTAATTCAGAGCAGTAAGAGGTAGTGACTTTAGCCTCAAATGGGTCGCCACAGAAGCAAAAAACATAAAATAGGAGTTTTGGCTACCGAATAACTAAATAATTGTTTTTAGTGTTAAGTAAGAATGACTCAAAGGAGTTATGTAATATATCCTCCAGAATATTGGTCTTTCAATGATACAACACCCGCAACTCAATACTACATTTAGTTGTCGATTCCATCTTATTTCACCGACAACTGGCACAATGACTTTCCTGTGCATGTGACCTAATGTCACGTACCACATTTGTTAAACCGAACGTACGACAGAATGCATATGATGCTGCACAATGCTGTTAGATAGTTCCCAATGTGGTCCCCAAGCAGTCACCCAAAGAAGAATATTTTTATTACTGATGCTGCCCACCCTATTGTGCTGACAGCTGTCCAGCCCACCACATATCTTGTCTTCCCGAGCGTGAGCAGAACTGAAACAGCCAGGATCACCACAGCCCAGTTTGTTGCCGCCGTGTGACTGGCTGCATTTGCTAGCTAGCCTCCAGTAGCTGCCTTGACACCAGTAGCAGCCGGTGTTGGGTACGAGTGTTGGGGCTGGTGGGGAGGGGGCATAGGAATCTCAGGGGGGGAGAAAATAAAAAAATTAAAATGTTTGCGCTCGTCTGCTCCTCTTCTCCAGGCGGCACAGGCTCCCAGAATGCCCTCGGCCAATTATGAAGCTGCTCTCATGCATGAGAGCAGCTTCAGGATTGGCCCTCGATTTGCGCTCCAGGACAGACTGTGTGTCTGTGCTTCCTTTCGCCAACCCAGCTGCGTTGCTGGGGGGGAGAAAGTTTTTACTGGGCATGATGGTTTGGCCAGCCAGCCAAACCGTCATGCACAGTAAAGGGAGTGCACATACACCTCCCCTCAGTGCCTTTCACTCCCAGGCCCCGCCCCCAAGACTCGGCAAGAAAAAGGTAAAATAAAACAAGGGTTTAATATTGGTTTATTATCCTGCGTTTTGTGGGGGACGACGCTCCTCCGCCATAGTGGAAGAGCCGCCGCTACTTGACACGACATGGCCAATGAATTCCTGATTGGATGAAAAAAGTCAAACGTTATACTGAGTCTTTCTACTTCACTTGCCAGAGTCTCTCTCTCACCTCTTGCTACTGTCTGTTGGGTACATCATTCTGCCTCCAACAGAGTGCTTGCTTTGCATTGGTTGAGGGTCTATTTCACCGTCTCAAAACTGCTCTGAATCATCACGCATTACAACCTTTATCTCATAGATGCAGAGTATACAGAAAACAATTGATGTTGGTTTTGGTTGTTCAATGCAACAGGCTTTTTAAATGTTTATTTTTAGGGCTCAAAATGCAAACCAGTGCTGACTTCACCAGTTGGTATCATTACATGATCAGAGTTAAATCATTTCCTTTAGTTCTTCTTTCCTCGTGTGTCCAAATGTTTCTTTAACGACCTTGCACAACTTCATCTATTTTACTATATTTCTGTGCATATTTCTATATATTATATGTACATTTCTTAATCATATTTATATTAAAAAAATTCTTCTTTCAAAGGTAACCTCTCCTCCCATTAGCAGTAGTACAATACTGTTAGTTAATGTTTGGGTTTCTTCTGACTCTACAGTTACCTTCATGCTGGTAAACTGTTTCAAATAATCAGAGTAGATATCCCATTCAGGGGTATATTATCAAGTACGGCGTTAAAATTATCGTCGGTTTAGCGGCAGAAAACTGCAGCTAAAGGGGCGATAATGGGCTTGATAATATGCCCTGGAGAATTTCCATAGAAGCCCATGTTCACACCGGAACCTGAGCTTCTATATGAATTCACACGGGCATACTATCAAGGCCATTATCGCCGCTTTAGCGGCAGTTTTCTGCCGCCAAAGCGGCGATAATTTTTACCGCTGTCCTTGATAATATGCCCCTCATTTCTTTAATAAGGGAAGGGTAAATCTGCTCTATGACGAGAAACTCCTCTTATCTATATTTTCTTAAAAAATAATACTGTTACTTTCCTAATTATTCCAACTTACAACTTTTCCTCGTCGGTTTTCTTATCACGTGAATAAACAGATCGAAGTTTAAGCCTGTTTGAAGGTGTGGTATGTCAGGTATCTTTGTCAAATCGTGTATTGTGGAAAACTATTTATGGGTGGCAAATTTATTTTTCTAATATTGCTATACGTCATTGTTCTGTTTTACAGTTGTGGTACTAGCACATTATTTTATTATTTAATGTTATAATTTATTTATTGCGGTATGTCACAGTTTGCCAAAGTTGACGTACGTCACTGTTATTATGCTAAAATTACGGTATGATATTGCTAATTAGCTAAAGTTATGATATGTCACTATTACTTTTCTGGAGCCATATGTCAGAGTTATTTGTCTATAGTTGTTGTATGACGTACATTTTGCCAGATATACTGTATGGCCAGATATGCTGTATGGCAACATTATTTTTCTGAAGTTTTGTCACGTCTACGTTATTTTGCTGAAATTGTTGTATGTCAAAGTTATTTGGTAAAAATTGTGTCACGTCAACATTATTTTGTGTTTCTACTGTATTGTTGAAATTGCACCTCAAAGCTAATTTGCCGAACTCATGGCATGTCAAAGTCGCGTACGTCAAAGTTTGTCGCAGTACCAATTTCTTTGATATATAGTGACTGACAAACCACCATAGCATCAAATGATTACTTTGCCCAGAGTTGATGTGTTCAGTTCCTCTGTCGTGTGATCCCTTTGCAGGGAAGAGAAATATGGCCACCTCTAGATTCGATTGTCCTCATTAATATGTTTCTGTTTAGCATTTATTCTTGTCTTCATTCTTTAGCAATCCATTTTGTTTTACTGTCTTGATTATTATATGACATAGATCAGTGGTTCTTACCCTGTAGTCTGAGGACCCTCGGGGGTCCGCGAGGCCTACTCACGGGGTCTGCGACTGTGTGGCATTACCAAATTAAATAATGTTAGAATGAATACATTAAAATAAACATAAACAAAGTATATATAAATAAAGAAGCAAAATTGAAAATGATAAAACTTTTTCTATGTTTGATTATGAATTGAACAAAATATTTCAGTATTCGAGCGTTTTTTTTTGTGTATACCTGTTTTTTTATAATTTTTTGTATTGTTTTGAAGTTCAAATCATAGATATTGTTTAGGACAGGGGTCCTCAGCTTCCAGTAATGACTCTGTAGGGGCCCCTGGATTCCAGTAATGATTCAGTGGAGGTCCACAGAAGTCAAAACGTTAAGGATCTCTGATCTAAATGTGTCTGTCCCCTTGTCCATGAAGCATCCATATGCTTTTTTTGGTTATTGGGTGTACTAACAAAATGTTATATTTTCCATTTTACCTCTGGTTCAGACCCTGCACTTAGTAGAATTGGACAACGATTTCAAATTTGGTACGGTTCCCTTTCATGCACCATAGTCCAGTTGGTCCAGAAGGGTCACAGCCATTTCAGATTTTCAGGATAACAACTAACATAAAGTGTACTTGCAAAGCACATGTTTAGTAGGAGTGTGTGAAATTCAGGTAATTTGCTTTAGCGTACTTCTGTTAAATGTTGGCAAAATTACACGTAATTGGGAAAAATGCAATTGAGTAGTTTGATGCTATATTTTGGCGCAAAATGCATTCTTGTGTCATTTTTTGGTGTGAGGGCGCATTCAAACAAAGCAATTCAAACAACAGTCACTCACGTTCTGTTGTTTCCATGCGTTTTCAGTAATGTGTTATTACAAGGAGTGCCATTTGCAGAAAATGTTCATGTGAATGGTGTTTAATTACGTAAAGGTGCATGATGGCGTAAATTCAGGAATTTCGCATAATAAGCTTAACACAAAACACCTGAGATTATGGAAATCATGCCAGCATTATTTACATTTCCTACAGACCTAATGTTCATCCAGAAGGGTACCTTGGCGCTGAAATAACAGATGTTTATTCTAAACCTACTCAGTCGAAATGTATAAATGATTCCCATTTATAGGGATATGTGAAACTTGCGCAATTCAAATTCTGCAAAAATTACACAAAATGTTGTGAAAGGTGAAATCAACACTTAGCCCTATATTTTAGCATCAAAAACGTTCTTGTACCCATTTTGGGTTTGAGGATGTATTTCGTGAAAAAAAAGTGAAAATCACAGGTGCTGCCAAAAACGCCAATTGCATTCTGATCATAACCATGCATGCCAGAATTTTAGAATGGGAAAGTGGGAGATTAAAAAAAATAATCGGGAGAATGTATTTCTCCCATTGACTTCTATTGAGGCCTGAATCAGGTCTATTGTCATGTACTGGGACTAAATGAAGATGTAGTTTTGATTACCTTACTATCAGGAGCACAGAGAAAGTGCTAAGGCAGGCAGAGGGAGTGTGACAAAAAGTTTGTGCACTGGCCTGCAGGAGCAGGTTACCTGCAGTGCATTGTCTGAACTACACAGCAGCAGTCCTTGTCGGCTGAATCTGGCAGTGGAGTCAGGTTTTTGCATGCAGGAACCTGGAGGCTGGAGGCTAGCCTTGAAATCGGTAGTCTCCTGCCTGAATCAAGAGCGTTGGCATCAGTAGCGGAATGCGCAAAATGCGATGCAGCGCGCGCAACGAAATTCGTTTTATTTATTTAAATGTGTACTTACCTCCGTTCATCCATATTCCGGTGTTTACATTTCCCCACCCTGCCCCTCCCCCGCCCCGCCTCTCTGCCCCACCGAACACCCTCCACGGACCGTTACTGGTTGGCATCTATGCATAACTGTTGTTTCCCCGCTCCCGCCACAACATTTTGCTCTGTGTGGAATTTTGTGTAACAAACATATGTGAAATTCATGAAATTATATGAGATTACACCTTCATAACTGACATTTTGCCAGGGCCTAATTTAGACTAATTTCATATGAATTTATTTCAAGATGATATCCCAATATCATTTTAGGGGAACTTTATTTTCTGGATTAAACACTTCCATTTAGAGATTTTATCCTTGTCCCAATACTTTTCTTCGAACTCAATTTCCCTGCAACTGTAAGCAAGGCCTCCTAATAGTAATCCAGCTGCCATGTTAGATCCCTAAAACATTACTGTGGACAATAAAACAGCAGGAAAATCGAGTGAATCTGGATAGCAACTTGTTTTGCAAATGCTTTGAAACACAACATGGCGAGTTTGCAAAACAATTACAACAGTTATATTCAAATTCTAATGTTCTATCCCTTCCAACATAGCCGAAGAAAGTGGGAACACTTTACAGTTTAGCGTTGGCAGTGAACCCCTTCAGGACACAGAGGTATTATATATTCCCAAACGCAGACGAAAAGCGTTTAGCGTCGATAGAAATAAAATAAAACAATAATTGAAAATTGATGTATTGGTCTCCCTGCGATGATTGATTGTGGGACTCTTTGTTCACAAATCTTGAGCCGGTTCTGCAGTTGCATTATCCGTGGTGAAAATGTTGAATAAATTACAGTGTAATTAGCGCTTTTTTGAAGAATCTGGGTTTAAAATCAACATTTTTTTTTTTAGATTGGAGACCCTTTGAAATTGTTCATTTCAGTTAATTGGCTCTTCGGTTCATAGTTGCATAGACATTATACTCTGAGCTGACTGGGAAGGGACGCTGGTAATTCTCTCTCCCTCTCTCTCTCTCTCTGTTATGAAAAGCCACATTAGAGGTGGAAAACCTCATCTGGGCAGACAACACCTCCTTTTTTATAGCTCTTTTGAAAACACGGGTCACGCCACAAGACTTGAGCCTTGTAATTCAATTATCATAAAATGCGAGATACAAGAGGAGAAAAACACTTCTAAAAATACATGATGTAGAACATGCTTGGAAGTGGTGTTGCTTCACATATGACATGCCAACCAGCTGCCCAGAGTGCCAGGAGCAAAGCGGATGCCTAATTGCACCTGAAAAATACTCAGATATGGCGCTGTTGCTATCGATGGCGCGGGCTGAAATGAAGGGCCATTATTAGGGATGGGCGAAATTGTGATTTGTTTTTGTGGTGTGATATGCTTTGTTTTTTTTTTAGAAACCTACATGTATTCCCCAAGAACAGTTTTGGGGTCATCTACAAGAAAATTGTACAAGTGGGCCTAATTTGCTGAATATCAATCAGCAGGAGACCCGTTTGAGCATAAAATGCCTTGGCTGATGCATATATCGGTTTTACAGTTCCAACATTCAGCAATCTGGACCTATGCAAGATTTATCTTACTTATGTTTTTTAAAGTTTTTATTTGGCAGGCAAAGACAAAAGATCATTTTTTTAAGGAGAGCAGTACATCTGGCATCTGCCATGCGGGTTGAAGTGCGAACAGGGAGTAGTAGGAGATGATGGGGTTTTGGGGTGTCTGAGGATTGGCCCCATTCACACAACTTTAGTTTTGACCAATTAGTTCTGTGTGACTATGCTCACGACATAAAGATGCTAAGTTCTTAATTTTCTATTGACCCCAAAGTGCCACAATGCTATTAAAAGTTCATATAGTTCTACACCTTTACAAATGTTATTCTTTGGCTCTGTCCATGTAGACCGCTTTTGGATACCCTTGCTTCTCTTGAAGGAACAAGTTAATTTTTTTTATTGTGATGCACGAAAAACGTAATCGGCTAACTCCATAAGATCATTTTTATAAAGTATTCAGTTTATTTAATTTTGCATAATAGGAAAAAAATCTACTGTTTCGTAGCACATATTTTTTTGAATGAATTGACCATTTCATGGTAGGTCTTCATTTAGCGGCGGCTCCTCCGCTAAGGCGGAGGAGCATTGTCCCACTGCTTTTCAGGAGCACAAAAAAATAAAAATAAAATGCTAATACCACAATGCTATTATCAATTTATTTTTCCATGCTGAAGCCAGTTTTGGGGAAGGGTGGGGCTTGGCTGTCGTCACAGCCAGCAGGGGGAGGAGTGGTTGGTGCACTTAAGTGCGCATGATGGTTTGGATGGCCGTCTTGGGCCAGCCAAACAGTCATGCGCACTTAGCATGTTCTCCTAACCCCCTGTACCGCACAGCCTGGGTGGAGAATATGGCTGCACAGGTTCCCACTCCATGTCTGAGCACCTATGCAGGCTGCTCAGACCAATCACGACGCTGCTATCATGCTAGTGACAGCAGAGACGTGATTCACTTAGGTGAGCCTGAATGCTTCCTGCTTCCCGGAAGAGAAGCGGAGAAGAGACGACGGAAGAGAGAAGGCGGCTGTGCAGAGGTAAGTGACATTTTCTTTTTTTTGTTCACCGCCCGCCACTCCCGTTCTCTTCCAGCCGCCACTGTCTGCATGTCTAGTTAAGGAAAGTAAGGGCCACGTTATCTTTTTACTACTGGTCTAATATTCATAAAATGAGAGGTATCCGTCCTATCTGAGGTTCGTATCTTCATTTCATCTACATGAAGTCTAGAGTCCTCTGATGCTATTGTCACCACGGTAATGTCACACAGTACATAATTTGAATCCCAAAACGAAAAGTGTATAAACCTTAAAGTCATTTAGACACCCAAGTCGAGCTCTTAATTGCTAAAAATAAATCTACATTTTTAAAGTGATTAACTTATACATACAATGACATCCATGTGGTGTATGTGTGAGGGAACTCTTAACAGTGGGTATGGATGTTGCAAAGTGAGATTCCTCGTGAAACATCTGGGAATGGAGAGAACACAAATGTCCAACATTGACGGGGTTGATTGGTTATGTTTTACCGTGGAAAAATTATTTTTAAAGTGTAAATGCAGTTATGCAAATGCTTAAATGAGCACTACTGAGTCATCAACTGTCATGGCTTCCCAAGAGTACTCCAGGAATCGTCTCTGAATTCAAAAAAGTCCGAAATCTACTCCAAATGAATAAAATAGCTTACAGCATTACATTTCAGATTTTTCATAGAATCAGTACAGAAAGCAGATTTCAGTGATTCTTCAGAATAGAACATATGTCTGAGGTAGTTCGTCAAATTCTTGACATTGTTGTTATCGCTACTTTGCACAGACGTTTCCTGGAATCACAACATGCACAATTCTCTGATGTAAATAATATCACTGTAGTTGAGAATTAATTTCTAATGTTTTCTTAGCCCACGGGAAGTGCCATTTTGATGTGCCTGACATGGTTTTTATTATTGTTAACTGTAGAGTTTGAAGTGTTGTGTGTAAGCATATTTAACAGTGGTAATTGTTTGTTTTGCATTGAAACTCTTATAAAGGGGGCTGCCTTCAACTGTAAATGTAGTAACAAGTCTGCAAAAGAGGATGTATAACAATAACAGAACATAACATTAAAATGGACACACAACAAAACATGTTAACAAACAAGAGTACACCAAATTAACTCCTTCCGTGCTCATGACGGAACCACGCCGTCATGAGCCACGGTTGCCGTGTGCTCATGACGGAGTGGTTCCGTCATGCTGCGGCCGTTGGCGGCCGCGCCGCCCACGCGGCGCTAATTCCCCGCCTGTGCGGGCGATTAGCGCAGTGGGCAGAGACGTGACGGAACCACTCCGTCATGAGCACAGCCCAACCGTGGCTCATGACGGAGTGGCTCCGTCATGAGCACCGCGCCACCGTGCTGCCCCCCCGCACCCCCTAGCGCTGCGGCGGAATTTCCGCCACAGCGAAGGGGTTAATACATCAACAAGACAACATTCCAATGCAACACAACACAAATTTGCATATAAATACAACAAAACAAGTGAGTAACTACAACAGAATTCACCACAAAACAATTGCAGAACCCACCACAAATAGAGAACACATCAAAACACACTGCTACAAAAATGCAACATTGCACAACAGAAAACAAGAACATTTATCACAGGAATGCTACCCAAAAACAGCACAACGGTATTTTTTTTATTTTTGTTGTTGTGTTTGGGTGTGTAGTTATGTTCTTGTGTTCTATAAAGTGTTTTTATTGGTTGTGTTCATGCAAGTTTGTCCTTTTTTGATTTCTGTTGTTTTCGTGGCTTGATGTATTCTATCATTGTTTTGTGTTTTTGTGATCGGCTGTTGTTCTGTAATTGTGGCATTGTCTTATTGTAAATATGTGCTGTGTTGTTCTATGGTGTTATGTTGTGGCGGAGTTGTAACTCAACTGCAGATATCTGTTTCAACATGTATGAATACTTTTGTCACACTATATTGCACTTTTTCCCCATTATGTATACATAATAGCTCTGCTGTTTTGTTTTTTGGTCTTTATGCATGTTATAACTCACATTTTCTGTAGATTAAATGCTAAATCATAATATGTAATATTCATTGATGTACCACACCCCATCACTGCATCTGTGGTACTGAGACGAAAGCATAGGGTTTAGTTCCAGATAAGTGAAGTAAGTACATCTCGGTCTCAGTAGTAGGCAGTATGTAATGTTTATTAAACAAATATGGTATTGTGTAAACTCTATCCGGGTGTTACTCATACCTCATGTGAAAGAGTCTGAGAGAGCAGGAGTAATAATGAGTGTGGGTGGATGAAAATGAATGAGTGTGAGGCAGTTTAATTGAGTATGAGTGAGTAAGAATCAGTGTCACGATCTGTGATAGAGAATAAGTGTGATTACAAATTATTACAAATGAGTATGAGTGAGTGAGAATGAATTATTGTGAGAATGACTGTGAGTGAGATGTACGTGAGCATGAGTGAGTGAGCGTGTGTGTGTGTGACAGTGTGTTATGCTTGCAAGTATGCCATTGTCCCCGGCATACAAGAAATACTTCTTGACTTACAGATGCACCCATGGTAAACCTCAGGTGCTTGCCTGCATACTGCAGGTCACTCTAGTAGGCGCAGCCGGAACAGGTAACAGCGGTGGGGCGGGGGTGGGGCGGGCGTTGAGAAGTGGACAGAAAACGGGATAGGGAGAGTGAAATAAATAAATAATACCACTTACCTTGAGCTCGCCACATCGCTCGCCGATGCGGCAAGCGCAAGGTAAGTGGTTTTGTTAATTTTTTATTCTACTTTCCCTATCCCTTCGTCTGTCCACTTCACCCGGTCTTCCACTGTTACCTGTGTCATCCTAGTAATATGTGGCATCATCGCAAAATGATGAAGTGGGATACTGTAGGTAATAATTGACGTCCATTGCAAAATTTTAGTGCTGGCATTCTGGCGGTATGCACAATGGCATGCTGGGCATCCATGGCAAAGTGCTATCACATTAGAGATTATTCCTGCCATACGGGACAGCCATGCCAAAATACTGGCACTGCCATATTGGAGGTGATTCTTGACAAATGGGTCACTCATGGTATACGGACAGCATCATTCTGGCCCTGACATATTGTAAATGTCTTAGCATAAGGAAGCACCCATGTCATATTAGGGGCACCCATAACAAAATGAAAGGCCAGGCACAGGGGAGGTAATTATTGTCATTTTGGGGGCACCTATTGCATATATTTTTTTTTAACTAATCCAACTCCTGACAAGTAGCAGGTTTAACTTGTTTGGCACACCTTGAATATTTAATGAGTGCCTTTTCACAGTTTGGGACTGTTTACCAAAATTGTGTGAAAACTGACTGTGTTCTAAAAAGCACTATTTCACCTATTTTTTCAAACTTTTCTCTGGGGAGAACCACTTGAATTCCCTTAAAAGAAGATGGGTTTACTAATTTCCCATCTGGGAATTCAGGACAAGTATTAGACCCCACCACTTACAAGGATCACCAGCCAACATGTAGAGCCTTACAGGAAAAATGATTTTTACTTCTAAAGAGACACACATGACGTCATGTCCATCAGTATCTTCAAATAGGACACCGTGACCTTCTTATCGTGCTTAGGTGGCCTTAAAAGAAAAACATGTACCCTTATAAAACGAAGGTTATGTATATGGATAACTACACCACATAACAAATTCCTATTGAAGACGGGAGCCCAATACACCACATATTTCCGAGTATGGATGCTTAGAGTGAAAGCTGCTCCTGAGTATGGATCAATAGGATAAAAGTGCCCACATAATTGGTTCAATCCCTCTGAAAAACATGAAACTATGATCCCAGCTGAACAGGACAAAGGGTTTTTTCAGGATCGTCTTACAGGACAAAGCGCATTCTTGTTGTTGCCACATGTAACAACTACACAATAATGTCTTCTCAGTACCTTCTCTGCATAGCTCTGCAGTACAAAGGTTCCTCCTGAGCAGGACTCCACAGGCCAGAAGCTCATCATCACGGTTACACAGGGAAGAGTTACTTCACACCACAGCTCATGAGGCCAAATTTAAGTTCCTTCTCAGCACAGCTCCAAAGCACAAAAGTTCCTTCTTAGCCAAGCTGTATAGGACAAGATTTCCTCCTCAGCACATCTTCACAGAACAAGAGTTTCTTCTCAAGGTCTGCAAGGCCCCACAGAGAGAGATTTCTCCTCAATTCAGATTCATGGGTCGAATTCTTTTCTAGTATATTCTCAGTATGCATGGAATAAAAATATATTCCTATTACAAGGTGGGTACATCTCTCGCCCTTCAATTTATTAGTTTAAATTTTAATTACTCGCTTCTTTATTTTCACTATGTTCCTGTCTATCAATTTCAATTCTTGGCCCCAGGTCAATAAACGAATGAATACAGTTCTAGAACATTCCTTGACTGGCGTTAAAAATACTCAAAGGCGTGGTAAAAATGAAATAATGTGAAAGTTTCAAAGCACGCCCCTGTTCGAGGGGAAGAATTAGTACAAAATCAGGGCCAGCGAGCACAGGGCTTTGTTTCAAAATACATTTCGAACTGTGGAAAGGGAAGTTATTTTTAAAGCAGTTGATGTTAATTAAAAATTTTGGAACCGCACATCTTGTGAAAAATGAGTCAAGAGGATTGTAAACACAGGAAATATCAATGAATAAAGCATTCTGGGAGGACGCCTCAGCGATTGTGTTATTCTTAGCAATGCGCGAACAAAAGGCGGGGTCCAAAAATAGATGTGAATATTTTTGTAGTCATCTCTCAAAGTTCTTTCGGTGGTAGAGGAAACTGGACTCTTTTACTCGCTGCGGCGATTTAGTGATCTTGGAAGGACAAAAGAATGCTGTCCTTTGGCCAAATAAATTGTTTCCAGGTACGTTTGTTTACAATGGCAGGTGTTTAAGGTCTCGGTGTTCGATGCTATCATGAGCCATTATTGGCCTAGCTGTCCAAGCACACTGGCTTCCATTGTCCATGCGAGTCACAGCCCCAAGAAAACATTATCACAGCATTTTGAAAAATTCAGTATCACACATTTTTGCCTCCATTCAGCAGCGGCAGGCACAGGTAAACGCGGTGAGGCGTTGAGGCAGGGGCAGGGCGGTGTGGGAAGGGGGGAAGTCGGCAGACAATGGAATAGGTATAATTAAATAAATAAATATATATTCCGTCGTCTGTCAGCTTCTCCCCTGCCACGCCCTGCCGCATCCCACCGCCCACCGCGCTTACCTGTGCTGGCCGCCGCTGCCTCCATTACAATTTCAACGCAATCAAAGGCTATTTCTTTATTCTTTTAGTTGTGGAATGTTACACGTTAAAAAAGGATACAGTTTGAAAGAAACTAATGACTTGATTTAGAGTTTGATATTGAACCTCCAGTGCAAAATCCAGCAGTTTTTGCAGCATATGCAGAAATTCTGCTGACAAATGTCAATACTGGAAATGTACCACCGAAGTGGAGTAATGGTGCCACTTACCTTCTCTCTCTTACACACTGTGTGAAGTTTCTGAGCAAGTTAGGCAAAGTATGCTGTGCAAACATGTTGGCTTTATTTGAATTCTCTATTTCCATCCAGTTCTTATCTTTTTTGAAAATTCTCTATTTAAAATTGCAGTCAAATTTCAGCACACAGCTTCAAACTGCAATAGTACAAGTGAATAAAAGTCCTGGTGGTAAGGGGCAGTGAGAACTGCTAAATTGTCTGCTCACCATGGAAGAGGACTCCCATGGTGTGGTGAGCATTTTATTTGTTATTTTCAAAAAGAAAATCCTGCTATGGGATTTTCTTTTTGAAAATAAAATAGAAAACAGTTTGGTGCCATCATGCTGTTACGGTGGTTCATGACAATTCTTTGGAAATGACAGTCAACTTGGTGATCATTTTTAAATTTGGTGAGCAGCTCCTCCGTCGGGGCAACAAAGTAATTTACGCCATCTCTCTGATGGCGAAACGGGCCCCCCGCCTTTATATAAATTAAGCCCCAAACTTCTGGAAAATGATATAGAACTACACAGTGTATGTTGAAAAGTGTTTCTCACAAGCTTGGGTGACTCTTATAGGCAAGGTCATCCCTTGCATTGAAAAAGTTACTTGAGACATCAGCAGGAAACTGGTTTGAGCAGAAATGGTCTATTAAGGTTTGTTTTTTTGTGTTTTGCAAAATTAAAAACAAATCACACATTTTACGTAAAAGGAAATTCAAGATCATGCAGTATTCATCATCATCATCATTTAATCTTTATTTCGACATTATTTCAGCCATAAAAGATTACAAGTAAAAACAGACATTTCAGCACATAGTATAAAATTGTCAATTCATAATATACAATAAAATTCCATAAAAACAAGAATAAGCAGTCACCCCTGGCTACTATTCGCCATTATAAAACATCTCTTAGACCACATGGCTAGCAGAAACTTCGATAGTGCAAAGACAATATGCCCTGAAGTATCGGTCTTGAGAATTCTCAAAGCAACCGCACATTTGTCAAATCCCAGGTTCTTGCATAAAGGTACTAACCAGAACTTCCTGGCTTAAGCAGGACAAAAAAAGAGTATATGGAGTTCATCCTCGTGGACGGCACCACAGGATCTTAGTAATGCTAGCGCTGAGTGGCTTCCCGTTGAAGCCCTAATGGCCTCAGTATTATCATCCTGGCTTAAGGTTTTACCTGAAGATTCCAGCCCGGTTGAGTTCAGTCAATCAACCTGATCCAGGCCGCTAAACCTATTATAGTAAGGGATAAGGCTCTGGGCTGATAGATTGTGGCCATACCTATCCTTCCCGCCCCTACCCCCTCGCTGGTATGATACAAAAGACCAGCCAGTATTACACCTATATAAAAAAAGGTAAAAATGTTGCCTACTCTTACACCAGCCAAGGATCCAGCCACCTGCAAGTGGCAAACAATGTAAAGAAGCCCTCCAAAGATTCATATCAAAGGCTGCAGAGAAATCAAGGAAAACCAACAAAAAGGCATTCCCACTAATCAGCTCATTCATGGCATCAATCTCCATCTGCAGGGTAGCTGACTGTGTATTATATCAAATATGGAAATCAAATTCATAAACATTGGAGTTGAAGTGCAGCACATGTTATCAAAAATGTAATAAAATCAATATGGCCAAAATTCACCTGATAATTACAGAGTGAGGTAGATTTTACTAAGAGCTGCAATACTCAGCCTTCCATCTGAGAATCCAGCAGGGGCGTCTCCTCCGCTATGGGGAGGAGCGTCACCCTACTGCTTTTAGGCAGTGAGAAACATCAAATGATAGTAACTTAGAGCTATCGTTTCATGCTTCGTGTCCTGCTGCTTTGCAGGTGTGGGCCTGCTTTGCTCTTGGAGCAGGAGAGGAGTAATTCCCCCACTCCTAAGTGTGCGATGACTGTTTGGTCTGCCCTTTCCTCTTTCTCTATAAAAAGGCTGCGTTACAGCCTGCATGGAGAACATACCCACCCCTCCAGCCCCTGGCTGAGCACCATCACAGTGCTCAGACCAATCACAACGTTGCATTGCAGCATTGTGGTTGGCTTAGGGGAGAGACACTTGCTACCTGCTTCCTTTTGCTGTCAGAGGCAGGAGAGCAGGAGCAGAGAAGATGCGGGAACCGGTCTCAAGGTAAGTTTTTTTAAAAAAATTGTCCTGTCCCCCCGTGACAACCCCTATCCCTAACCCCCCTCCGGCGAGTAATGCCGCCCACCACTGGAATCCAGAAACATTCTCTGTGCCCAAAAATTACTATGGAGCGAAAACATGTCGCAAGGTATCAATTGAATAGACTCCAACCTCCAGCTAGGGTTGTATGACGTTACAATGCATTCCGTTGCAACGCATGCCTTTACCACGCATGCTTTACAACGCGAATGCCTTCTCCACGCATATCCTTCACCACGAAAATGCCTTTAACACGCACACTTTTACAACAATTTTCGTTGTTAAACTATGCATGTTTATGGCATTTTTATGTTAAAGGTTATCTCCGATCACTATTTATTAAACCTAAAAATTAACTCTTATAATTTACCCCTGCACAACACCACCCCCTCATTCCCCCTTACCTCTCCACGTCCTCTCCACTCCAAGCACTTCCGAGGTGACGTTCACGTCGTTAAGAGGAAACAGAAGTGTCTTTCCGTTTCCTCTAACGATGCCGATTGCCTCCACATTTTTTTTTTCTGATTCATAAATTGACGGAATCAGGTGTGTTTCTTTTTTTTGGGGGGGAGACCCCTCCAAGCCCCCTTTTTTAAACCCACGTTGTTGTTTTTTTGGGGGGGGAGACCACCCTAAGCCCCCCCTTTTAAAAAAAATCTTTAGCACACATGGCTTTACTATGTATCTCGTAGTAAAGGTATGCGTGGTAAAGCCTATTCGTTGTAACCACGCATGCGTTCTAATGCATGCGTGGTTATGGTTACGCGTGGAAACGACCGTGTGGTAGTGGACGTTTCCCCCGGCTAGGACATGACAAAAATCATCACTGTTAAGAGTCCTCAAGAGTAGCAGGATAATCAGATGAAATAGTGCAAACATGACCGAAGCTCAAATGTTTGAATGAATCAAATCAATTTTTTATATGAATAACAAATTGATTTTGTTGGCTCTAGAAGAAGAGGTCGCTGGCTGCCAAGTGAGAAAGGAATTTATGCTGGGCCAAATTTGCAACAAAGAAAAGTGCCAGGGTCCTCGTCAGGAGGCCACTGCAGCTTGCAATACCCCTTGTGTCTGCCAGTGCTGCCATTTATTCTATAAACTCAACTACTAACTGTTACACTTCCACAAGTGTGACAATCCAGACTACTCCAGGCCTCCAAAGCTACATGAATGGCTTGGGCGGCAGCTTTTAGTAATTTGTTTTGTATATTGAATTAATAAACATCTATTGTTGTGCTCATCTCTAAATTAGATAGCCAGCACCAACATGTGGCAGCCTGTAATAAGTGCCGGTGTTGACATTAAGTGCCGGTCCTGAGGGCCGGAAACCACCGGTTCAAATTAAGCACTGGATTTATGTAGTGTTTAACTGAAATCAGGAAAAGCGGGAATTATTTACAGCTTGAGTAATAGTGTCCTGCACAATTGATGATTTCTATTGCAGCATGTGTTTTGTTAGCCCATCTTAAAGTGGAGAGCTCAGACAGAGGATCACACAATGCGTCATTGACAGTACATTATTTATGGGCCTGGATTTGATGTTGGCTTGCTTGTGTAGGCAGCTCAGTGCGTTTTGAGCTCTAGGTTTCTACTAAGTATTTCTATATCTTTTCACACTGGTACTCTCTCAACCTTGCTGTGTTGGCTTGGCTAGTTCCCATTTCTGCAGGCCTATCACCTTGTTTTAACCTTAAAAACAGAACATTTTGTTTACAAGTATGGCAGCAGTTGGGTCCCGATGTATCCTGTAGACACACTCACCAGACTATTCACTATCAAGGGCAGATAAGCACTGGAAGTTAATTTCAAAAGGGACGCGGGAAACTACAAAGTGATTTTTTCTTGTAAATGTCACAATGTACTACGGAAGATTTGTTAATTTCACTTAGTTGCTAATTGTAGGCTTTCCCTGCCTTTGTGAGGATGTTGTGACTTCTGTGGACATTTATGTCACAAAAGGTACATTTGGTGAAAAAGTGTATATGATTACCATTATTCGTAGAAAAACACATCAAAAGGCAATTTCACAGAGAAAATAAGGCATACACTTCTCAACCTGACTGGGTTTGAACCGAGTGGAAAATATCTTGAAAAGCTGTGCAAAGAGCAGAAAACCTTGCGCAGGCAAAAACGAACTTAAACAGCGAACATTTCTGATTGGTAAAAAGCAAAAACTCCACAAAACGGTACCAGGGTAAACAGAAAATTGGACCCTACTTTTCACACAGTGCATAAAACTTCAAGACGAGCGAACAAGGCCCCGATGCCGCTTAATTTATCGACTCTATTTTGAAACTAAGATCACACATACCAGTCACAGGCAAAATTGTTAGTTTTGGACAAAAGTCTACTCTAGGATACCATTCACATCTGCTCTACCATAAAAGGCAACGGGATGTTCAATACAACAAGTCACAAAAGTTGAATTTCAATGCCATCATGCTTTAACCTGAGGTTCTGTAACTACAAAGCCGCCCTATTGCTTTTCAGGCAATACCACCATACAAATGTAAAATGAACAAATAAGCACAAGTAACAGCAAGAGTTCAGTGATATAATGCAACAATAGGGAGTATTTTGAAGATTGCTGTTTAACTTTTTGGCCTCCCTTCTGGCCTCTCCCCCCTCACTGGATGGATGCTAGCGCCGGGACACCTCCGTTGGAGGTAGCTGTCGCGCTTTACAAATGCTAATAATAATAATAATAATAATAATAACAGACTGACTTTGATTGTAATCATTTCGAAATAGTGAAAGGAGCACTTTTACTCAAAGGTTTTCAGAAAATTCAGTTAAAACCTCCCTAATAAATGGTCAGTTGTAGATCTTTTTATTGAGTTCTGCTTTGTTATACCTCTTTCTGAATACTCTGGTGATCTGGACTGATCATGTAGAAAAACGCCACTAGAACGATCAGTTTCTCAGTTCTTTTGAGGCCATTATACCTTTCATTCATTCTTTCATTTGGAAGGTTTTTCTATTTCATTTTCAAGGACGTAGAAAAAACTGTGTATGTTTGTGGTACATCAAGGATACCTTATAGGGATCCATGAGATGCTGATTTGGGAAGATATTGATTGTCCTTGTAAACAACAACAGTTTGGTTGAACTGTATGGAAATGTATCTCTGGCAGAGATAGAGATACATTTTGGTTCAATCAATCAGGGTTCTCGTAGAGCACGACAAAGCACTCGTAAGGCCTCATGACATACACCGATGATAACTTTACATGCAGTTTACCTGCAGTTGCATTCCCAGTTATCACTCATTTGAGAAGTTTTAGTGGGACTCTCATCTAAAACATATTGGGTCTCAAATAGCAAGAGCATCTGTTTATATGTTCAAATAAATGTCCTATAGTGAAAGTGAACAAAAGACTGGCTGACCATCTGGTACCTTCTAGTGCTATTGTGTATCTGTCTCATCATTAAAGAAGTTTAGGCTTGCATGAAAATCTGTTTTTAAATTTTGAAACATTTGTGAGGCCCATGAAAAATCATTGAGCCTCTGGAATAGTGCCCTCTTTGATCTTTTCTTCTGCCAGCCTGAATGTGATAGAAGCACAACTCAGTCAATTCAGAAAGGTTTGTGGCCAAAAGCTGGACATTTAAAGATGATTATTATACCAGTGAACCTCCCTGATTTTGTGGACCCTCAAGTTCTTTCTCATGCATGGTACTGATGACTTATTTTAAGTAGTGAGTAGCTAATGCTATTTAACAGTAACTAACTTAAGACCCGGAGGGGATGTCTTGTGATTATGAAGATGCCGTAGTATTTGTCACCTTCAGTCAGGTGTTAAGTTAAGTTGGTTAAAATGTCCATTCTGCTCAATGTTCTGTGTTTATTTAGAGCTCTGAGAATTTATGTTCCTAATAGATTCCATAACCATATTAACTCTACAATTTTCTCATTTTCATGGGGAAGCAGTTGGTCCAAATCAGCACTGTAAGCTTCCTTCAACCACCAGTTGATGGAGGTAGATGGGCACTACTTAATGTTAAGCAATTTTTGGGGGCTTCACAGGGCTCAGTAATGGATTACATATTGCACCACAACGCCCCTTTTTGTTTCAATGTGTAATTTTCTTTGATGCAACTTATTATTTTTACCTTTATTTTTCCCAAAGACCTAGATTTTCCCTGTATCATTTTCTTTATAAGACTGTGTAGATGTGTCAGAATTTGTTGAGGTCTTAATGCATCCCTAAAAACATTGGAAGAAGGTATTATTGTGGATTTCCTAGTTATTTCCAATAGCTAAGGTTGCGACTTAATCAGCAAGTTGCAGTTTGTATACTAGTTATTTAATAATGATGGAATTAAGCAAAAATTGTGGGCATTTTATCTCAAACTCCATTTTTCATGAAACTACCCAATACCACTAACCATGGATTTTTTTTACAAACTCTCCCGGACAACAACATATAAATCCTTTAGGGAAGCAATACCTGATGACAGGGAATAATGGGTGAAGAAGAGCTCTGGGTGGGTTAACGCTCTTATAGAAGCTGCTATGTGGCACATTCCATTAGAAGGAAGTACAGCAAAACAATCATATCTATATATATTGACTCCAGCACTACAAAAAGCTTTTTGAGTCTTATGTGACTCCTGAAAAATCCAAGCATGGCTTCATATTGAAAAGCAAGCCAAAAGGTGTCTTATGGCAGTCACAACCCTGTAATGAGACTACATATGTTTGTCTCCTGCCTTGATTTAAAAAGAACAAAGATTCTATTTTTGAAATATTAGGGATATATTTCAGTCGGAGCTTAATTCCATCAGTAGACACCGTTATGCTGGGTTTAAAAGAAGAATATAGTTATGGATCAGAGTTCTTTGGCACCATGGTGACTCACTTGATCATTGCTTGTTGGTGAAGAGTCAAATTTCAACATGACCTGGTATGAACAAATGTGTGAAATATTTCTGTGTGGACAAGCTGAGCGAAAATAAATGGAATGAGGAAGAGTCTGAAATTAGTTCGGGCAAGGTTTAGGACCGACTAAAGCTCAAATGTTACATAAACAAGAACTAACTTTAATATTCTCTTAGTGCTAAAATCAAGGATCCATGCTATCAAATTCCGTATTATCATATTGCTTATTGTAACTGTTTGACAAGCTGCCTAAAAATAAATACACAAACAAAAAAACAAATAAATACATCAAATTAATTAAATAATACATTCACTTTATGTCAGACAAATTTCCAAAAGAGGTATTATGGACCCATCAGTCATGGACCAATTTGAGCATCCTAAAATGTATGAATTCCAAGACGTCCTGCTACTAAAATATATTTTACCTGAAAGGTATAAGCAGACCTTTGGCTCCTATGTATCTGGACACAAAAGATATGTACTTCCTCTTAGGCCAGGGATAGCCAGAGTTAGTGACTAGTGATGGGCTTGAGGGAGATTTTCAGGATATCCTTCTCTGATAAATTTACACACAGTAGAATGAAATGGGAACCAAAACATGATCAGTGTTTACACTGAGAATGTGACATGTCCCTTGTGCTCGTGGGCCAACTTTGAAAACCTGTATCCTAAATAGTCACTTAAAAGTAAGGTGTGTCCATTAGGAGGTATACATTGTCATACAGGTATTGCCTTTTTTTATTTGAAACGGGCAGGATATTGCGTGATTGGTGGGTGAATTAGTGAATAGGCATCCAGGGCGGCTTGTGGGCCAAGGGAAAATATCGCTGTATACATGCAGCTTATCAAAGGGAAGAAAATCACACTCTTGATTTTGTGAGAAGTGAGAAGAAGTAAAGATGTAATGAAACCATTTGAAGACATTGCTTAAGGCAAGATATACATGTCAGGGTAGAGATAAAGCTGACTCGGGGTGAACAATTGCTAAAATGGTGCAAACTGAATGAGACATTTCTCTTGAAGGACTGCTAATGAGTTTGAGTTTGGAGAGAGAGAGTCAACATGAGATTAGAAAGGACATGAACAGAAGATGAGAGGACCACTAGAGATCATTATTGTAAATGAATCTTCCTATTCTTCACTCTATCCCACTATGCTGGCTCTGGATAACACAGACATTGCATTGGGCAAAACTCAGTGAGCACTTAGAAAATACAGAGGAAAGGATAGGTACACCAGCGCTGGTAGCCTACTGGCTCTCAGCACCACAATGGAGGAATTGGTACATAGGGTCTATCAATTGTAGCCATAAATGCTTGTGATTTCGCACTTGGTCACCCACCCTTCTTCTGAAATCTGAAGCCTAACTATTACATTCAACCTGCAAAACATGTTCTCACAACATTCAAGTGTTTCTTCCTGCAATAAACATATGAACAAATGAAAAATAGTAATGTAAAGTTATCCATTTCCTATGTGTCCTGTGAACATTTAGCTAATTTTCCTATCTTCATCGTTTGAGCTTTGCTGGTAATTCACTTCCATGTGCAGCAGCTCAAAACTCTATTAACCTGACATGCATTGGTAGATGGGCTTAGTCTGAGGCCCATCTTCGGAGTGGCATATGAGCCGCATTCCTTGCCACATCTATCTTGAAATCATCTGGTAAAAAACAAAAGATAATTTTAGCCCAAGTCTGGATGAGCAAATTACTAAACCTCTTTGATCCTTCCAGCGCAAGCTCATCACAAAAAGTGGTGCAGGTCCAATCAAATATATCAATGTATAATTTACTTCTACACCCAAAAGCAGCTGCTGCCTCTGACATATGTGGCGGCTGGTATGAACAGTGGTTGGGGGACGGGCGGAGAGGAGGGCTGTCTGGAAAAATAAAAGAAACTTACCTTGTCGTCCCCGGCAGTCTCTTCTCTTTCCTTGCTGTTCTGTCTCCCGGCAGCACCTAGACTTCCTTGTTCCCCATAACCAATCCTGACGCTGATGTCACCATGACAGCAGTGTCATGATTGGTCTGATCGCCTTGGTTCGGCGCTCAGACGGGGACTGGGAGGCTGTGCATGTTCTCTACCCAAGCTGTACAATACAGCCTGGGGAGGACATGCAAAGTGCGCATGACGGTCTGGCCGACCTGACACGGTCTGCCAAACCATCATGCGCGCTTATGATGCAGCAGCAGCCACTTCTCCTCCCTCAGCCCCTTTCCCTGTGATGAGCCCAGCCCCGCCCCAAACTGGCTTGCTGCTTCCAGAAGAAGAAAATGATAATGTAATGTCATTAACATTGCTTTGCTATCCTTATTTTTTTCTTTTTACACTTAGTGGGGCGACGCCCCGGCATATGTTCTAGTGTGTAAATCCCCCATGGTCCTGTTAACGATGTCCAGCCATCCATCCTTTAATAGCCAGTTACCCTGCTATCCAGTTCTGAACTAAATTGGCAACCTCAATGTCTCTCTCCTTCCACAACAAAAAACGTTCACAGTAATCATTATAGCAATTTCAAACTAATTGCATGAAAAAGGTTAGTTTATCCACTGACTCAGTGTTTTTCTTTTCTTATTTTGGGTCTTTTCACCCTTAGATGAAACAGACCCCCCCTTGTTGCCATGAAATAAAACTCTGAATGCACAGATTGGGCTTACTGTCAATCACTGTATTCACCTACTAACACATCATTAGCACCTGCCTTGGAGTGCCTGACAACCCTTTCTGCAGTATCTGGCTACTCACAAAGTTTTTTTCAATATTTTTTCTTTCAATTAAATGTTCCCTTACCTTTTCTGATGTCCAGGCACCTTTTACACAACCAGCAACATAGTCGAATGTCACTAATTTCCCTTTAAAGCCTACTTGTGCTACACTCTAACAGGTAATACGAAAATGAACTGTCCCATTCATGCCCCATTAACAAATCATATGAGTAGGAGTAGCCCAAACCCTAAATTTTTTCAGGGGTCTACCTCTAGTTCGACTAACCTGATTTCATTCTGCATTCCTGCACACTACGGGTATCACAATGCAAGTGGATACAATGTTCTTGAAGGCCAGACGAACCCACCAACACATTTCTCTATTGTGCACTTCAGCCAAATAGAATAGTTATGGCAAGCTTTAACAGGGTTTGTGGGGTATAAGAGAGTAGAGCATTGCTCTCCCATTTGAATTCTGCTTTTCAAGATATTGTGAATGCCACATGTTCACTTCTCATCTGCTATGGAACCTCCTTTCACAGTTCCAGTCACCTGATAAATGATGGTGGTCTTCTGCCCCCTAATGCAAACATCAGGCTGTCAACATATTAAACTACATGGGCCTCCTATTCATAGGCCGAAGGTCTGTTTATGGGGAGCACATTTTCTATCAGGCTTTTAGGCTGCCTGAGTCTCAGGAAAGTGTTCATCCCATTACCACCAATCTCCTAAGATTCACTATTAAGAGGTCGATTATGATGTCGTTCAGAAAGCTTTCCGACCGAATCGGTCTCAGAATGGTTTCTGACCGAATCGGATTCGGGGAGTCTGACCGACTGATTGCAATGGTTCCAAATGCGATTTGGTCGGACTCCCATTGACTTTAATGGGAGGCTGTGTTCTGACCGAATGCAGAGGCTCCCATTGAACAATGGGCTAGGTGGGGAAAATCGTGCACCCTGTGGCGCGCACCCCATGGTGCCTGCCACACTGTGCATGGTTGCAAAGAGGTGTCCCTTGGGTACCCCCACAGGCCCAATTCGGAAGGCTCTGGGTGGGGGGGCCTGCTACAGGCCCCCAAAGTCAGATTCTGAGAGCCAATACATGTTGGAACAACTGATTCGGAAAGGCTGTCCGAATCTGACATCGTAATTGCTCAGTTGTAAATGGGGACCGTTGACCTGTATGAGTCGGCTTCGAAAGACTCGCTTCCTCTGAATGCCATTCGGAACCGACTTGGAAAGTCCAAATGCTTAGCAAACATCGTAATCGGTCGTTTGGAAAGCTTTCTGAATTGGTCGGAAAGACGGGTACCGAATCGGATCCGATTCGGAGCCTTTCCGGACAAAATCGTAACCGACTCCTAAGTGTTTGGGCACATCTGCAAATGTGATTTACTCTCTTGCTTTGTATACATACTGTTGATAATTCATAAATCTTCTAAAACTCATTTTTTAAATTTTTTATTGTGGCTTTTGTTGCTCTATAGCCCTCTCTAGGATAGCCAGATATAACGATAGTGATAAAAAACTAAAAACATTGCTGGTTCAGATATTAAGTGCTTTCTCAAGACAACCAAACATGATTATTGGAGGAAAGTTGCCTTTTATTGGTAGATACTCATGGTCTCATTTATGAGGCCCTACTGGCACTTTTGCGCCACCCGAAAGTCACTTTTCTAACGTTCCGGTCGCGCAATGTGCCACCCCATATTTATAAGGCCATGTAAAGCCACTTTAAATGGCTTTTCATGGCCTTATAACTATGTGCCCCTTTCACGCAGAAACTCTGTGAAAGTGGCGTTTCATGTGTGTTGCTGTGGGTGTTCCAACGCTTCACCCATGGAACCTGACACATTCCCAGATTTATGAGAAATCGTAAACCTGGGAATACATGAGTACCTAATGCCACTCCAGGGGTGGCGTTAGGGAGGTGTAACGAGGAGAAATGTTTTATTTCTCCTCGTGCTTTCCTTTTTTTCTATGTGTGACCACACATAGAAAAAGGAAGTCGTCTCTTGTGATTGATTTTGTGCAGGAAGGTGTTCCTTTCTGCCCAAAATCAATCAGGCCTGCAATGCAGGGGTGCCTGCACTGGTGCAATGCATCTCATTGTGCGCCGGCACTAGGGAAAAGGACAGGAAAGTGCCGTAGCGTAGTGCGAAGTAGCGCAAACTTCGCAAACTACGCGAGCGTAGCGTAGTGCTTTGCCCAGGCTTAACATAGATATACTGATCATTTCTGCCCTTTTGTTTTGACGTAGGGCAGCACAGCAAGTTTCTTTGTGGCACTTCCCTACGTCAAACCCTCATGGCCCTCAATGCATAGAAAAGCTGAAAGAAGTTTTTAGTTAAAAGAACAGTTATTCCTATGTGATTGGCTCTGCTCATTGTTTAATGATTGAAGGAAACACTGCTAAATTATCAAAACATGCATTACTTCCAGGCACAATTATATAGTTTTCCTGAGTTGCAGTCATGGAGATGACCACCACACTCACTTCCGTATTCTTAATTTCATAGCAATTCACAAGGACTAAGTAAATCACATAATGAACTGACATGAAACATCACTCTGGGTGTCAGAAACAGATGTTCATCGGACAATGTAATTTGTTGTCGCTGTTGGTATGAAGTGGCTGTTGTATCAAATTAAATTGGATTTGGAAAAGAGCATTGAGGGGTGATTCATGCCTGAATGGATACCTGCCCAGAAGAGGGAGGAGTCATTGTTTATATAAGAAATGACAGAGTTTTATAGGAATGTCTGACTGTGGTGTGACTAAGGGTAGAACTAAAAAATATCTACAAAGGTTCACGGAGATAGTGTTAAATGGAAGCATGTTATAAGAATGACGATTTAATTTTTTGGGCTAAGATATGCGCAGCCTGGCAAAGATTTAAGAGTTGCCAGTCAGAATTTAGACTTCAAGAATTTGTAAAAAGGCATTAGAATATGTGAAATGGGATACAAAATTATTCAACACCTTTTAATTTGTGGTACTGTTTTTATTCTTATAATAGTCATTAAGTGGAGCCGTGGTTTTCTCACTTTTTGAAAATATTACACCGTCATATAGTTGCTACTACACACGCAATTAATTGGCTTGAAAAGAAAAGAAAACCGATTTGCAACAAATTCTGCCAACATATAGCATTAACACTAATGGGAATGTAGATTGTATATTTTTAAAATATTTAAATGACACTTTTAGAAGTCTAAATAGAGATTTAATATTGAATATATAATTCTATTGATCAGTTATTTAGACATTGTTCTATTTCTCATTGAAAACTACAAATTCTTAGTAACCAAAATGTGAATTCTAGATCATTATAAATCAGTGGGGCAGCCTGAAACTCTATTAAAGATTTGGGAATAATGTGACCACCAACCACAGATACTAATCTCCAGAGCTGTTTTTCCTATTTCACTTACAAATCCTGGATCGACCTTCCACACCTCCCCAGGACTAAGCCTGAGCGGTAAACTGTGGTGCGCTTGCAGAGTTTGCGGAGTTTTCCCCACTTCCGCATAGAGCGCGGCGTTCCAAAAAACTGCATGGAGTGGCGCGAAGCAGAGTTTTTTCTCTCTCGCAGCTCGTCAATGTTAAGTTGACAAGCACGAGCGAGGAAAATCCAATGCTAGACAACCTCCCGGTGAAATTTCACCACCCTGGTGGTGACTGCAGGTGGCTGCCACTCACGTTTAGAAACCAGCCGATCACGTTGAGGAAGATGCCGCATGAGTAGAACATCTATTTGAGTGGCAGACAAAAGCTGCGTACTCTTGCGCTGTACCATTTGTGCTGATTTTACAGTGCAGGACAAATGCCCGGCGCTACAAACCGGCACGAAGAGCACGACTTACCTCACTCCACTGCTTGCGGAACTCCCTGGAGTGCGGAACACCATGATCTCTGCCCAGGCCTAATCAGGACCTCCCCATCCCTTCTCGAATTCCACAAGAAACTGAATACGTGGCTATTCGACTGGGAACCCAATCGGCCTACTCATCTACTCCAGTGCCTTGATACCACTCGGTGATATGCGTGCAATACAAATCCACTTAACATAACATAACAAAAAGTTTAGATGTTGGAGATGAGGTGTGAAAAATAAATACCATTCAAAACATAGGTTTAAATGGGGTAAACCCTAATAGAGGGGGGAGGGGTTTGGGAAAGGGTTCTCACAGGGTGAGGCATTAGAATGGTATAAGTATAATGCAAAACTCCCAAAAATACGTCAGTGTAATGTAAATTTCGCCCAGTCCCACCTGAATCTGAAGCACACATTCAGATACTGGTGTATTGTGAAGGCGCTTTACATTCCACCACATGAAATGAGTCTATGCCAGATGCAAGCCTTCCGCCCAGCATGTAATGCAAGTATTTTGAGCACTGAATTAAGGAAGGAATAGAGCTTTTTCAGCTGCCTGACCCCCTACTATCCTGCAAGTGCATGAGGTAATTTCCAATACGTAGAATCTCGATCATTAAGGAGGAGCAGGGAAGTGGAAAGGCACAAAGGGGCATATTTACAAGCCCCTATCGCCACAGGAACGTCACTTTTAACAATGTTCCTGTGGCGATAGGGGATTTGCCTTATTTACAAGGCGGCATTAAGCCCCTTAACGTGGCTTAACACCACTTTGTAAGTAAGGCACCCATAAAAGGGTGGGAAGTGGGTGTTGCAGTGGGCATTCCGCCGCAACACCCATTGATTTTGACGCTGCCCCCTATTTACAAAGGAGGCAGCTCCAAAATTAAGACCAAGGAAAACCTGGTCTTAACATGGCAAACCAATGAGAAATACTTAATTTTGCCTCCTTTTTGCTGTTTCTATGTATGCTGCATTGGGCAGCACACATAGAAACAGCAAAACACCATGAATTATTGTTTGTGTGCAGGAATTTGTCTCTTCCTGCACATAAACAATCATTAAAAAAATGACGATTTGCAATTTCTATGTGTGCTGCACAATGCAGCACACATAGAAGTTTCAAATCACTATTTGTAATTGTTAATGTGTAAGAAGAGGGCACCTTCCTGCACATAAACAATCATCCCTTCAACGCAGGCACCCTTGCACTATCTTGCAAGGGTGCCTGTGTTGGCGCTATGCAGCTTAATTTAGCGCCAGCGCTAGGGAAAATGCAGGGATGTGCCTTTATCTTTGTAAATACGGCTCATCCCTGCGTTTTTTTTGCGCGGGAAGGGGAAACGCTCACGTCTTTTTCTCTTAATAATCGTAGCCCATCCACATACTCAACAACAGCAATAAACTGCATATTATACACTATTCATTTGCAAATAGACTACTTAGGGCTCACAGTTACAGACAATTTCAATTTTATTCTATAAAAAAGCTCACATTGCATACTGTAGAGGAACTGTTTTCTATATGTGTAACTTCTATACTGCATTCAAATATTTTAGCAGTGCTTTTCAAAGCTGATATGATAGTCCGGTGGGTTAGTGCACCTGCCGGAGAGATCAGTGCGTAAAATGTAGATCATAAGTTCATAAATTGAAGGAGCCAACTCAGCATTTCATCCTTAAGAGTTTTTTAAAGCAATTTTTAATGCTTTGTGTAATAAAGCCTAATTTGTAAGTACCACTTGGTTATGTACATGGTCGCATCAATTCGGTCCTTTACTTTCGTAAAAATTGTACATACCTTAAGAGCACTAGTGGGGACGATACTCACCCCATCAACTAGAGACGGTGTTAACCTTGTGGCACCTCTTTAGGTGCGACATTTTGCACTAGTGATGGAGGTGGCCGCAGTTAGAAAAATAAGAACTAACATGTCTGTCATCAGGAATTCCAATTGGAAACTGACTTGTTTGAATTAAATTCAATTTCTTTATTTCGTTTTTAGAAAATCATACTTTTTTCAATTAAATTAATTTTGGAATTTAGTATGCAATATATCCACCCAGTGGTGAACAGCAGACATGATGAACTAATCAGCTGGCACAACGCTGTGTGCACTGGAATGATAAATTGATCTCACTCAGCATTATATGTAATTAAAGGAGAATTATTTAAAGGGCTCACTGATTCACTGGCAAAAAACCCAAAACTATATATTTAAGAAAAACTATTGCCCCGTTCAGTTGGTTACGCCTTTATGCTTTAAAGTGGAGAAGTGTGGCTCAATGGTGGAGAAGTGTGGCTCAATGGTTAGAGCGGCAGACGATGATGCAGAGATCTGACCTGGACCAGGGTTCAATTCCTGCCTCGGCGGGTCTTGGGCTCAATTTCCCCCGGACCCGATAATTCTCTCCTCAGGTGCCTATTCTAATCATGGGTCCCACTCTGCAACTCTGGGCAATAGCTTGCTTAATCTCCACAACAGCGCTAAGGATGCCTGGCTTCTCCTTGGGGGTGCACTTCACAGGGAAAGGCCAGGAAGGGTTCCACAGCGGTATGTGCACAGCGCCTGAGAGACCCTTTCGGGGGTGCGTGGAGCGCTATATAAATGCACTACATTTACAATGTTGTGCAAGACATCTTTTTGGGTCAAATTCAACTTAGAATTTGAGAAAACTCTTGTTTCCAGATCATCATTTCAATAATTTCCAGTTCTTGTACTTAAGTGCATTTGGTTTTGTGTTCATTTCTGTGCCTTCACCTGCAATCATCTTGTTGTATGGGGTGAGGTTCAAGACACTCACAGTAACCTAGAACATCACAGAAGTACAAGAATTGCCACTTCCAACATCACATGATGAAATCTAGAAAAAACACATAGTTAGGTCGTAGAGAGGGGTGGGGGGCGTAAGAGTGAGGATGGGTGGATAGAGGATGGGTGGAGTGTAAAGCAGTGGAGGGAGCAGGAGAAAGGGTGAGGAGGAGAGTACTTGTTGAGAAGAGGGGTGAGACAGAGGTTGTGTGGCGAACGAATGAAAAGTTGAGTGGGGGAGAAAATGAGGGAAAAACAGAGGTTGGGATGTAGCAGAAGGAAGATGGAGGGCGAAACCAGATGGAGTGAAGAGAGGTTAAAGGTGTGGGGCGCTGGAGAAGTTGAGCAGGGAGCGAGAGAAGGTTGGGTGGGCAGAGGAAGAAAAAATGAGGTAGAAACTCAAAGAGTTTGAGATGGTCCAGGAGGGTGAAGGAAACACATTTAGGCTCGAGCATGAGAGACGTGATGTGACGCAGGGGCGTGGCTACCATTGGTGCAGCGGGTGCAGTGGCACCGGGGTCCGAATCCCAGAGGGGCCTATTGAACCCTCTTAATTGCTGTATATATCTACCACAGCAGCTGTCAAAGGGGACATATTCCTTGCTTGTAACATGGCCCATGATTTCCTCGTTAGTGGTGTGATGGCGTTGGACCAAGCCTGTTGCTGAATGGGTCACTACGAACACAATCATTTTATTAGCACAACCAAGCTGTTTGCAAAAGAAGAAATCCTCGGGGGCTGCATAATGGACCGAGCCCCAGAGCTCCTCTCTGAACTCCGCTCGCACCTCCCCCCTCCCGCCCTCGTGTTATGTCACAGAGGTCGCCCGGCTCACGTGTGACAAACGGCCTGCATAAGTCACCGGGCCCGTGGCGGAGATTTGTCACCACGGCCCTGGTCCATTGCCTTTGAATTATTTCACCGGGGCCCTTCACTTTACATCTCCACGCCGTGCGCGAGATGAGGAGGCGGAGGCGGAGGAACCAAGGGCAGGGTCCCATCCTGAAGGACAGGGGGAAACAGGTGGAAGGTTAATGGACCTCGAGCGCATCCTGCAGCCTCGCAGCCTTGATGTATGGGCCTCAGGCCTCCAACGGGCACTGGCTTTCAAAGATATATTATTTCATTTGAGGGGAGACATTCTAGAGTTCCTGCATTTGTCCGCTGATAGATGATCCGCTGTCTCCCATTGGCTATGGCGTCTGAGTTTTCCTTGGGCCTGCTCCCGCACATAAAAATTGTGCTGAGCTCTCCAACCTCTCGCGTGCCGCAGCGCGCGCCGGCCGCGTGGCGGGCGGTCGGGGGGCTTGTCGGCGCTATTTCAGTTGTTCCTTTGAACCAGGCGGCAAGTGGCCGGGTGAAAGACACATCTGTGTATCCATACATCACTTGACAAGTGTTTGCCCTGAGACAAATAATGTCAAGAATCAATTAACCACGCTCGTATAAGTGTGCTATCATGGCTACATATACACACACAGGTGTATCTAACTACATCTGCGTATGCACGAACATATACACATTTATTCACATATTTTTTATTTCTTTGAAAATTAAATAGTGCTATTATTTTTTTGCATACACTAACAGCTTGCCTCTAGTGTCTGAAAATGAAATCTTGAAAATAGCTCTCAACTGCATACACATTCCTATGTCTTATCCATATCTATCCAAATGTCCATTTTATATATGGCCAGGGCCACTGGAATTGTGTAACAAGGTGCCAAATTATGCAGCAGTGTTTACTAAATTATGCAGCAAGTAAATGCAAATTATGCGGCACAATGTGGCACATTTTGTGATAGTATTACCTCCTGTTTTTGTCATTTTTCACAGGTTATCACCATCAGGGCAAAGGTTTCACCTCATTAACACCAGTCGGACACCCAAATACAGAAATAAGCAACCAAAAAATGTTCCACCAACTTCTTTTGAAGGGCCTTTTACCACGTGTTTTTGCTATTTTTAGAAGCTTTTGATCCGTTTGGGCTTCAAACAACATTTTTGAGTAAAATCACTCTGCAGGTTATGCAGCAGATGACTTGATTATGTGGCAACTGGCGTTCTTAATTTGAGCCTGTGGTTTCTGGTGCTCAGCACCAGCATTTAATTGTCAACACCTGCGCTTGTGGCAGTCTGCCACAAGGTGGCGCTCTCTGAGATGACCACAACAAAAGTCAATTATCAATTCAGTACACATGAAAAATGTCTATTACCTGCCGCCCAAGCCATTCTTATAGCTTTGGGAGCCTGGAATAGTCCGAATTGTCACACTTGTAGGAGTGTGGTGATAAGTACTTGTGTTGTTACTATTGCTGGCAGCATGGCAGGGGAATTGTGTGGTGCAAGTTGCAGTGGCCTCCTGACCAGAGCCCTGGCACTTATTTTCTTTTACAAATTAAGCACTGGGACAAAGCCATGGCTGCGAAAGTGCGAAAATGCTGCAGCTGCAAAATCCCATAATTCTACATGCCCGGTATATAGCTACATAAACCTATCGATTTCTATTTCTCCAGCTCAATTTAAATATCTACATAGGGTTAGCTACAGCCTTCTATCTCTATGGAAATCTAACTCTCTATATGGGTGGAGGGGTGGCTGGCTGGTTGGTTGCAGGACACCTGTATAGTTGCTAAAGTAGTTCAGTGACTTAAATATCAGCTTCTGCAATGTGGTTTGCATGGCATCTGTAGGCTGCAGGTTTTAATCCTTGCAGTGTGTTCTCATTTTTTTTCTTCCCTTCGTGGTTGATAAAAATGATTGCCAGTCTGAATTGCACATTAAGAATTGTATCCAAAAACGTTCTATGTAAAGTGTTTTGGAGAAAGCAAATTAGAGGGTAGAAAAAACATAGGTCTTCTGTGTGCAGCCCGCAGCCGCTCACACCCTTATTTTAATGAGGCATCACCGCACGACATGCAGGCTGCAGAGAGTCAGTGGTGTTGAGAAAGTATAAAGGCAGCGACAGTTCACATAGTAAAAAATAACACACCCACTGTAAAACAGTTTGCAGATTCAATTGTATCGCCTGGTCACAAGGTCCATGCTCCAGGCGGCCCAGCCCAGCTGTAAATGTGTGCAGTAAGGCACTGAATGCCAGGGTGATGTTGTCTACCGTGTCATCACCTGTCACCGGGCCACTGTTTCCTTCTCGGCAAGCCTTTTTTACACTAAGATTGCTTTTTATATGTTATGTTGCACTTCAGGAATGTCCAATAAAGATATAGCAGCTTGGCCAAAGTACAAGATGGCACACTTGTATTTATGTAGCAACCACTTACTTTTATGATGGGGGACATACAAATGCCCACATAAATAGGTGAACGCACTCATGTAGCATCCAACCCATCACACACGCGACAGCCATAACACAAAAGGGAGAAGGCCAAGATACAGAGCCAACAACACATGTATACACAAATAATGTACGTTTTATACATTCAGCACACAGCACACATATATAATGCTTACAAGCACATGTGAATACACACACCGCACACAATAGAAATGCTGACTAGACATATGCTTACTTTTACATAAATCATGCAGCAGATAAAATGGACACATACTACTTAGTGCACGCTCCATACAGGCAAACACTTCCAGGAGCTTTCACAGACACCAACATACACACATACACACACGCAGGCAGACATCCTTGGCACACAAATACAAATGCCTGTTGCTCCTTGTGACTGTCCAATTATTTTTCTTTTCCAACGCATAACACGATGTGTATTATAACATCATAAATACAATGGGAAAATGGGAAAGTGTAATAGCTTTCAGCATTTTTTATGCCATGATTGCTGAAGCAAGCACTCATATTATGGGGAGAGATGACAGCTATGCACACTCACACAGTTGTACAAGCGCACCTAGGGCCGGATCTAGAGCGGTGCGACTGGTGCCACCACACCGGGTACTGGCTCCGGGGTGCGCCGTGTTTGCAAGTTTATTTTGTTTTTTAAATCACCTCCTGCTGCGTTCCTTACCTCTAGAAATTTTCAGGCAACAATAAAAATATCAAGATAACTCCGGTGTTTAATGTTCTTCCTGGAGAGGGATCAGAGTTTTGTCTAGTTGAGGGTTTGACTGATCATAAAATAGCACAGAGGGTAAATGTGCCTGCTGGAAAGAACATGTACCATGCAGATCACAAAGTGCATATAATGTAAATAGGTCAGTAGGTCGCTGCTTTTCTAAGAAACCTCCTTTTGTTACTTGCAATTTATAAGTTAAAATCCTAATATAGAGCAGTGAATTATTAACTGCCATCAAAGAACTGCATGCACACTACAAAGTATAGATTAGAGCATAGTTCAATGTTGCATAAAGGGTTCATTTGGGAAAAAATAGTTTATTATTTAGTAAAGAGAACCCCCCCAACCATGGTGTTACATTTTATATTCTGAGATTGTGCTTCTCCATACCAGGCACTCAAACTATATTGTCTAACAGTATGAATGATGTGTGACTCCTATACCTTGTAGTCCTCTGTCTTATGTAACATTTCCTATGCACTCTTTACACACTTATGACCAATTGTCTCTTTGTAGTGTGTGTGATGTACAGTACTCTGACACCATACACAAGTATGAGTGGTTCTTTATAACTAATTAAATGCATCTGAGAGAGAATGGCTATGGAAACTTGAGAGGCACTGTTGAAGGGTGGTAATGAGGGAATTTGTGGTGGAGGTGGTCATTGGGCGGCACCAACAAACATTGTCGCACAGGGCACAACCAGCACTAAAGGCGGCCCTGTCACTTGCACATGTGGCCGCACATAAATTTATTACATTGCTTCCCTTGATCGGGCACTCTTCCGCACTTTGGTGAAGCAAACATACGTACACCTGTATACGCTGAGATGCATGTATTAGAGCTGTACACATTTACAATTGTTTGCAAAAATTGGACATATTTGAGCTTCTATTAGCCGGAGTGTTTCCATTTTTGAAAACTACGCATGGCCCTTCAGAAAACACATGGCGATAGCTGGGTAATCTTGATAGACCAGTGCTCAGTTCCAGTAATCAGAGCAGTGTGGGGTGTAAGAACTATGTGGCAAAAGGGGCTCGGGCCAGACTTTTGGCAGGTGGGAGCAGGGTGCTCTGGTCCAAGATCAACTATTTTTAGGTCTTGCCTACTAGACAGCACAAGCTGCCTGACTGTGAAACACTGTTTGTGGGCCCCCCATAAATGGACAGTTGGCTTACAGCACACCCATTGCTTGAAATTGGTTGGCTCTATTATGCTTCCTTCTTATTTGATGCCTTGCCTTCATCTTCTTGTGTTTGTCCCTCCCTGGATCATAACTTCATAACTGTCCTGTTGATTGGCAGACTTGTATGAGTCTGCTGCGTACTTTGAGGTGAGTACTCCATGAGAGTGCATGTATTTTGCAGTGAGGTGAGCTGTTTGCCATATTCTGCTTTCCCTAAATCAGTGGACCTCATGAGGGTTAACCCTCAAACTTCAGATCATTTCATTTAATTATTGCTTCTTACTTTCCACACAGGGTCCATTGGGCTACTTGACACTGTGTATAAGCTTGGGACCCGGCTATTATTGAAATACATAACCTCCTTTTTTTTGCAGTTATTGCAGGACATTGTCCACCATTGGCACTAAGGCTTGTATTACTGGTTTATTCTGCTCTAAGTGTCTAGGGTGGGTGGGCGGCGAGGGTCCTTCTGTGTATGTTTGTCTCTTCCGAACGAAAACACAACAATGTACCTCGGTCTAACAACAAAAACTAAGTAGGATGTTGAAAATCTCACTACAATCCAATGATTATACCAAACATAAGTAAACTTTTTTTAGGACGAGAACCATCACCCACCCTGAGGTGGCAAGCTTCATCATAGGGTTCCTCCTCACACCACAACAACTTGTTTTGCTTGTCTCTTCCCTCTGCGCTTGGTTGCGCTCAGTTTCTGCTCTCTAGGACCACACACTGTTCTTACATTTTCCACCCCGCCTCTATCTTGCAAATCTCTGATTGCCCCTGTCGTGGCACAGATTGTCCGGGACCGCTTGGAGCACGTGAGCAAGCACAACACAAGCCCCTCTACAGATGTAGTATCCTCTACACATTTGGGCATGATGTAGTTTGAGACCTT
Organism: Triturus cristatus; assembly: GCF_964204655.1. Classification (NCBI taxonomy): domain Eukaryota; kingdom Metazoa; phylum Chordata; class Amphibia; order Caudata; family Salamandridae; genus Triturus; species Triturus cristatus. The sequence goes on from NC_140586.1 coordinate 259,847,515, forward strand.
GCTGTGGTCTGGGAGGTATTGTTGCTTATTATTTTGTTGCAGTTGTTATTCTATGTTTTTGTTTTTTTTCAGTTTCTATCCTGCTGTGAGCACACTAGTTATGAATACACAAAAGAGACTTTTGCATCGATTATGTCTTCAGGTCATTGGATGGGTGGTATTTTCTTCCTGTTACATAGGATGCAAAAAATGTGAATGCTAATTGAACAGATTAATGGATGAACATTGTCTGATCTAAAGCCCACATATATTTCTATATATGTGTGCATTTTAATGTTTTAAAACTAAAAAAACATAAGACAAAAGCGAGCTCAAGGCCAGAGAAAATAATGTACAAAAGACAATAAAGGAAACTATTTTTGTAATTGCCTAATGTAAAATCATCGGGCAACAGAGCACGTCAAATTGAATTTGTAGTTTTTTTGGTGTAGTCGAGCAAAGTTGAGGTAACACATTTTCTCCACTTTTATAAGGTGAAAAATGAAACTCAGTTTGAAGCAAAGTCAGGCTGTTCAGTTTTTTATTATGAAAGTTGCAAAATCAGTTGGCTTCATTATTTTTATAACAAATTTTGGGGCATATCAACAACGAGGAGATAGAAAATTATCGCCGCTTTTGCGGCCGCTTTCGTCTGAAAAGCGGCGATAATTTTATCACCTAATTAGCAAGGTCACGCTAACGCGTGAAACCTTGCTTTAGCATACGAATTCTTAACGCTCAGCTTTGCATCTCTAATGAGAGGCAAAGTGGGCGTTCTTGACCTAACATGACAGGAGAAACGTCGCTAAGCGACATTTCTCCTATCATCAAGCCCCACGCTATGAAGCATAGTGGCAGGAAAAGTAGCGATAACCCCTGTTATCGCTACTTTCCTTATGTCTGCTTCAGGACTGACTTAGCCATGATATCCTATGGAGGGTGTATATCATGGCTAAGTTTGTGAGTCCCTATCAACAAGCTAACGCCACATTTCGTGAGATTATCGCTGGTTTTCCAGCGATAATCTCACGTTAGGCAGTTAGCGCTAGGATTTTTATCGCTTTTGAGATAGGCGTTGCTAATAGCACGCTATCTCAGCGATAAAAATCCACGCTAGCCGGCGATAATTGTCCTAGCGCTAAGTGCGCTTAGCGATAATTATCTCCGGTTGTTGTTGATATGTCCCCATGTTCCTGGATCAGATTCTCTCATTGTGGGCTCAGCGAGTAAAATGCTCACTATTGATATCGAATGAACTGTAGGTCACAAACTTGAATCCCGGCTAGACCCACTCAGTCTTTCATCCTGCTGAGGTCATCAATTTAAATACTATTAGAATCGGTAATAGTAACCCTTTTAGTAACAAATCTTTGAGGGGGCAGTGAGGTATGTAGCACAATATAAAAAAAAGTTAGTATTTTTACTAACCCTGTAAAACGAGTTGTAAGCAAGAGGCTTGCAGAAGTTTGCACACTTGCTCCACAATCTGTGTTATTGATAATTTGCCAGGGTGAAAATATGTTTTGGCAGTATGGACTGCGTCATAAGATGTATGCTCTGTTCCACACTACACAAGCAGCAAAACGCTGAAAAAGAGCCAGTGGCATAACAAAGGCCCTCGCAGCCCCGGCAGTGCGGCGTGGGAGGGGGGAGGGGCGAGCTCTATGGGCCCCCCCCCAGTACAGAACCCTGGCCTGAGAGCTCCTGAGCGAGTCCAGAGATGAGGCCCCTCCATGTGCATTGCAGGCCCCCCCCCCCGAAGTTTCATTACGCCACTGAAAGGAGCATTTGTTGTATATTTGCACCAATGCTAAGTGTATGTAATCTGGCCCCTTCCTCATATAGACTGGCACAGTAGAAACCAGTAGCGGTCAATGCCTCACCGAACTCCCTCCACGGACCGCTACTGGTAGAAACAGCTCTGGTCTTGGCACTCTTCCTCTTACCACGCGAATGTCTGCCCAGTTTAGAGTATTTCAGTGGGAGGAGCTAGCGAGTTGAGAGATTCTACAGCTGGATGAAGGAAGCCAGAGGACTTGTTAAAAGGAGAGATTTAAGGCCTAGCTGCCTGACTGCAGAGGGAACAGGAAAGCGTGCCAGCGTGCGGGGAGGTCAGCTGTTCCACTTGCTGCTTTGATAAGGGATAAAAGGCTACATGAACTATGTGCAAGCTACCAGCTGAGGGAGAGATGTGGGTCTCTCTCCTGCTGCCCAGACAGTCGTCTGTGCCGATGCAGAATGCAGCTTTGTCCCTTTAAGACAGAGTCAGTTCAACAGTACCGTTTAAAATATATTTAATCGCATATTGTTTCCTTCATTTTTTTATTTTCTCCTTTCCAGTTTTTTTTTCTCTTTCAATCAATCAGGTTTCTTATAAAGTTCGACTATTCACCCGTAAGGGTCTCAAGGTGCTGAGTGAGGAGGGGGGGGACGGGATCTGCGGTTCAGTTGGAGAGCCAGATCTATTGTTCTTCCTGAATTGCGGCAGCGATGGTGATTGCCTGAGGTGCAGAGGCAGGGAGTTCCAGGTCTTCGCAGCGAGGTAGGAGAAGGCTCTTCCTCCAGTCGTGGCCATGCAGATTCGTGGAATGGTGGCCTTCGTAAATGTACTATCTGCCACAGTTAGGGTGACTACCACCCTCCAGGCCATAACAAATACTGTTTCCAGCCCTGGACTTTTGTGTGCTAGCCTAAATCACTCTGTGGCAGCTTTGTTTTGCTTACACTGCCCTAATTAGACTAACACAACTGAAATCAATGATTTGTAGGTAAAAGGTTCAGGGCTGGAGATAGTGCTTGAGAAATGACATGGAGTGAGATGGCCGCCCCAGCTACAATGTGAGACTTCCTATTTATAACAAATTGTTTTTTTATGTAATGCTCAATATCATATATTTGTCATTTACAAGCACTGTCAACATTGGTGTTACTATTACTTAAGGCAGGTAAATGACAAACTTTCATCTGTGAATTTACAATCTTTTTCATCACCGAACCTGGATAAAGTTTCACTAAGTTCGAGATGCGAACCCACCGGCAGTCCTATGCAAATGCACTGTTTCCCAGTTGCAGGTACCCTGCCATGGAGGGCATGAACTCCTGTGGCTTTTTACAAGCTAGGTGGGGTGGTGTTGAGGCAAGAGGTGGGGTGTGTCACATGGGGTAGGGCTGAAGCTCTGTGACTATGCATTGGTTCTTGTTGTGAGATTTGGCCGGTGGACTCTATGGGGGGGAGAGGATGAAGGTTTGATGTGGCACGGGACAAGGAAGGGAGGTAGTTGGCGAGTTTGTGGCAGTTGAGTTTTGACGTTTTGGCCTTTGACTGCCACCAAGCAGCAGCAATACGCCACTGCACCCTGGGACAATGGCGACTGCTGTTTCCTGATGCTGATGCTGACCCTCATTTCTTCAGTCTTCACAAGCTTTACACAACTTGTCAAAAAATCTCAAAAATGAGAACTTAGAAGTTAGTGGACTTTGCACCCCCCTTTTGCAAAATTCCAGTTTATTGGCAATGGAAGGATACAAAGCTGAATTTGGCATGACGTTATTCAAATGCGTAATTATAAACAACAATGGTCCCTAGGAAGGAATAAATGGAAACAGCAATGAATAAGGACCCAATCAGTACTTATTTTTAAAGACTTGTCCAGCCGGACAGTGGTCATGGATTTTACTGATATGATAATGGAGCAAAAATATCAAAGGAATTCACAAAGTGGGACACAAGCCTGTGTCCCTTACATATAGCAAGACATGGAACAAAGAAACAAGGTTCAGGCAAGAAAGCTGTTTGTTGGAAATGACAAGAATAGAAAATGGACCAACAAACAATTCATAGAGCACCCTTATGTATCACACTTAGTATTACTAAGAACATATAGGGTGTTTACAGGTGACGACGGCGTTTCGATCCTATAAAAGGAATATTAGGATCATCATCAGGACAACAATAATTATGCCTGTACAATATAACCTGAATAGCCGCAAGGCGGTGGATCCGGGGTGTACTCGTTACATGGAGTGGAGGATATTCCGTAACGGATATGGAAGGCGGGGAATGCCTAATTTCAATCGCGTGACAGGATCGTCTTGGGGGCTGATTAGTAGTAAGCGATGGTACGCAATGTTTAGGAGTAATCGCGAGAGTCCGTCAATGCGGGGAGCAGCATCCGATAATGCGTGGCCTGTTTGTAACACCAAATGTCAGCAGCAAGTGCTTAACTAACTAGGCCATTTTGCGGACTATCAGTAAATCAACATTATTTCAGCATCTAATGGATGACGCAGACATTTTTTACTTAAACTCACAGACATATATTGTGGATGAGCATTTTGCATGAACAGTTTAAGAAACTATAGTATGAACCCTCTGCTACTCCTGGTGTAGTTCATATAGCTCCCATGTCAATAATCACTTGGCAAAAAGTGAGGTTGGACTGAATTTGTGTTGAGACCAGCACTCGGAATTAATTATCAACACCTGCGATTTTAATGAGCACTAGTTAAGGACACATTCATTAATGGGGAGATACAGTGATTTGCCCAGAATCACAGGATGTTGAACCGACGCTGAGACTGGAACCTGGTTCCCCATCCCCGAAGTCGGCAGCTTTGGCCATTATGCCACATCCTCTCCCCACTTTCCTGGTTAGGAGTTGGTTCTGTTTTAAGCGGCGCTAACAGGAGAAATAGGCTGGTGCAAGCTGCCTCTGTTCGAGAGCCCCTGAACTTTTCTTTTTTTTTTTAAATCAACCGCTGGTGGGGATGCACAATATGCAGAATTCCCAATTGTTCTGCGCTCGCTTTTCTGACTCATACCAAGGGACATTCCACCTTCTTATGCTTCAGTGTTCCATTAAAAAGAACAAGGTGCTAGTGCATATACACAGAACTTGTAGACTATGTGGAACTACTACCTGAGCTGCACCCACTTCTCCCACTGAGCAGGAAACATGGGGATTCCACAATACTACGCATCAGTGCATGCACCAAACAATGGGCCTGATCTACAAAACACTGGTGGCAATTTGCAACAACTGTGGAATTTTGTGAACCAACCTATGCAATACTAGGCTGATTCACAAAAGTTTCATTCGGAGTGAGTCGCAGTTTGACCTACCATATGAATTTTAAGGAAGTAGTTTACAAATTGCGACTAACTCCAATTGGGAGCCATCACAGGAATGATGGCCTAAAGCAAACTTAAGGGAAACAAGGCTACATTTAAATAAAGTTTCTTCTTTTCTTTTTAAATTAAAAAACTTTTTTAAATTCATAAAGATGGAGAGGTCCCATGGGGACCCCTTTCCTTTCGAATGTCAGGCAACGCCCCACTCAGGAGTCAGAACATTTCCAAAGATTTGTGACCAGATTTTAGTTGAAAAACATTGATACATCTCCTAAAGAACAGCTATTTGGATGGACGCCTAAAACACACACCTTTCAAATAGCGATTCCTTATGGAGTCGCAAACCCATTTTAGAAGCTGATAATAATGTACTGACTCTTAAAGTGGGGTTTTGTACATATTAATCAATCAATCAATCAGGGGAATTGAAAGAGCGCTACTCACCCGTGAGGGTCTCAAGGTGCTGAGGGGGGGGGGAGGGGGAGTATGCAGATCTGTCTAGCAGAAGAGTCAGGTCTTAATTATTAAAGATATTAATAAAGATATTAAAATGTTTCTATGGTTGCAAACAGTCAGAATCACTGCAAACGTTAAGATGTTTTGAAAATCATAGGGCCCTGCTGCATTTGAGCATAACTTGCAGAACTGATGGAATTCTAGTCTTCTGTAGGGGTGGGCGGAGAACTCTGCTTCGCCCGCGGAGTGTGCAGAGAGTTGCCTACTCCGCATTCCGTGGAGAAAGCAAATCTCCACACACTCCACAGCGGAGCGGAGTTGGCCAGCCCCCTCCCCCTCCACCCCCCCATTAACAATTAATTCTACATTAATTAAAAGTAAATTAAAAACCACTTACCTGTACTGCGGCGTCCCCGGGCTGCCCTCCTCCTCTGCCTCACCGTTTGTGGGTGATCTTTGAGAATACTGCGCAGGCTTGCGCGCGCCTGTCCATGCGCATTTCTCACAAGAAATGCGCATGCACGGACGCGCGCACACGCAAGGATTGCCCAGACGGCAAGGAAGAGGAGGAGGCCAGCCCGGGGACACCGCAGTACAGGTGAGTGGTTGTAAATTTACTTTTAATTAATGTAGAATGAATTGTTAATAGGGTGTGGAGGCCGGTGGTGGAGCGGAGCAGAGTTCCACGGAGTTTGTTCGCAACTCCGTGGACCTCCGCGCAGCCCTGCTACGCCAACTACACCCAGGGTTAGTCTTTTGCACCAAAACCTAACAGCAGATTAAAAACCACTTACCTGTACTGCGGCGTCCCCGGGCTGCCCTCCTCCTCTGCCTCACCGTTTGTGGGTGATCTTTGAGAATACTGCGCAGGCTTGCGCGCGCCCGTCCATGCGCATTTCTCGCAAGAAATGTGCATGCACGGACGCGCACACATGCAAGGATTACCCAGACGGTGAGGAAGAGGAGGAGGGCAGCCCGGGGACACCGCAGTACAGGTGAGTGGTTTAAAATTTACTTTTAATTAATGTAGAATGAATTGTTAATAGGGTGTGGAGGCCGGTGGCGGAGCGGAGCAGAGTTCCACGGAGTTTGTTCGCAACTCCGTGGACCTCCGCGCAGCCCCGCTACGCCAACTACGCCCAAGGTTAGTCTTCTGCACCAAAACCTAACAGCAGAAGGCACAGTGGAATTTGCACGAGTGTCAGAAAATCGGTGCTTGATTCCAATGGATACCTTTAGCCAGTTCCATGGACTTTGTCGTGACAGGACACACACCTGAGGTCTAAGACTTGGAGTCTGATTCCTTCGCACCTCCAGACACCCATTTCCCCTGTGTTTCAAAAAACGTATATTTCAATTAAACACCATTTTCTAAAATGATTGTATATGATATTGTATAAAATGCTGAAAGGGTGGCCATGTCCCAATCTCAATAGTGACCGTATTTTTATTAAATGGAAGAAATTACTTCTGGAGTTTATTAGGAAGAATGTACGCCTTCATGGAGTCAAACAAACTGGAGTCTTAATGTTGCTTTTGACACTCAGCACTGCTCATTTTAATGATGTATTTGCTTCGCCTTCTTGCGCTGTATTCCTGCGTGCAATTACCAGAATGAAAACACTCATTAGCGTTCTGTTCCAGTGGCTTAATTATTCCCCTTTAATTAAAGCCCTGGTGGATGGGGGTCACAGCGGTGTCAGTGAGGTTTGTCAGAAGATGGCGACAGGTGTCCTGCCATAGCTATTTCGGGTGTCGTGCTGTTATCGTCCAGCCAGGGGCCCACTTCTTACAAAAAGGCAGAATGTGATAGAAGTCAAATGAGTTTTTTATGTTCGTCCTTAAACATATAGCCGTATAGTTGTGTGCCGTCCTCCTATTTTTATTTTAAAGAAATGCGATGGCAGTGTTTGAAATCATTCGATGTGAAGTATCGACGGAACCTCAGCTGCGTGGCTTCAAATGAATTCTTTGTGTCTGTACGATAAAAATAGGACGGTTATTCGAGCACAGGAATGCCTTTTGTTTGCAGTGAAATATATGCTCAACACGTGTCGTCTGCGTTCCATTTTAAAGAACTGCTTGTAAATGTAGTTTATGGGTTAGGATTTGGGTCCAGGAATGTCCCAAGAAAATCACTAGTAGTGATAGTTAAGAATTGTTTCTTCTGCTTGGAAGTTATTCGTGACAGTAACCTCCGCTGAGGTGGTTTTCCGCTGATGATTGTTCATTTCGTGAGTTTAGACCTGTGGGGGTTCCTAATGTGAGAAAAGTAAGTTACTAACTGTTAACGCCCCAACAGGATCTGGGTTGTATTGCAGTTAACGCCCTTCTGCCTAATCTGGTCCATTAATAAGGCACGCACACTGTCCCCATTTGGCTTCTGATTCTAATCTCACCGAATTTAAAATGGATGCAAACCATAGTTGGTGCAAACATTTAAACCACCTGATTGGCGGCTTCAATCTCAGCATACCATGCAGGGCACATCATAGTTATTTTATTTATTGAGAACACAAACACACAATATATATATATATATATATATATATATATATATATATATATATATATATATATATATATATATATATATATATATATATATCACAACCAAACCCGATCTTCTTAAAATCGGACACCGACACAGGAGATGTGATTAGCCATCCGGCTAGGGTTTATTCTTTTTAGCAACGCGTTTCGGCACAACTGCCTTGCTCACACAAATTAACATTACGAAATACTTTCATTTAAATACACATCACAGAGTCACGTGACCACTTTAAAAATAACCACTGAAAACAGACTAACGTTATTTATCTCGTAATGCTGTGGCTTTTAGCACAATACTTCTTAACACAGTGTAGGTAATCGTGGCATAGTGCAACACTCCCTCCTCTCTTAATATATTAAAATCCTAAAATTCTTTATCATTTAAGGATTTTGAAACCTATAATATGCAATTATTACAGTTATATTAAAAAAACTAATTAATCTCATAGAGGATACCGGGAGTAGGTGATTCTCGAGCCTAAAAGCCTTTGACAAGTTTATATAGCATTACACAGTAATATATTTACAATCATATATTTCAAGAGAACAGTGGTAATTTTCAAAACTTCATGCAAGATTCCTGGGCAAATGCCCCATAATTATCATCAGTTGATCATCAATTGTTGTATTGCTTGGGTACAGCGTAGTGACTATTTTCTGTCAATCCAATGTTCAAACCTTATTGAGAACAAAAATCAGAGAGAAATAATGTAGGATGATCTTTTCATGGTACATACCCTTAATCACATTAAACTGTTTTCTTTAACAATAAATAATATAAATATTAAAAATTAGTTAAAAAGTATATATACTAGTGCATATTAATTTCAAGTAAAGTGCTAATGCCTACTGTGTGCAAAAACGCAATTCCAGTAAAGTGCAACTATAATAAAGTGCAAATGCATTACAGTACTCAACCTTAGAACAGTCTATAAATCACTTGTTGGGTATGTCCTTCTTATCATTACTATATATGGAAAATTCATCCTTTTACCACCCACTAGTTTTTAGATGACATCTTTGAAGGAATTAATCTATTCGTCTGTGACCCTGTGACAATTTAAAATCCATAAAATTTAGACTAAAAAAGAGGAGCTACATTCTCTCTTGATGGACACTACTAAATCAGATGTACATGGAGATCTTCTTCAACATTCAAACCATTTGGACTTTTCGTGTTAAACATCAGTATGTATTTTGACTCCAATTTCCGTAATTTTCTTTCTCTATCTCCTCCTCTTTGTTCCACGGGGATCTGATCAATAGCAAAGTACACCAGTTCACTGGTGTTACCTTTGTGGAATTCATTCATATGTCGTGCTACCACATAATTTTTATCATTATTTCCAATTGCCCTAAGGTGTTGTAGGATACGTACATGAACCATGTGAATGGTACTTCCCACATACATCTTAGGGCAAGAACATTTAAGAATGTAAACAACAAACTCACTCTTACAGTTTAGAGGTTTCCTCAGTTTCCAGGGGCTTTTTAGAAGAGGTGAGGCTACCTGTTGTGTATTCTTTCCGTGTTTACAGGCTTTACATTTAAAACATTTGTGAAAGCCCGGACTTACTTTCAGCCACCCACCTCCTCTTTTAACCTCCACATTAGTCTTGAATAAATTATCTCTCATAGACTTGGCCCGATTAAATGTCATTAAGGGCCTTCTGGATACTGTCTAATGTGAGAAAAGTAAGTTACTAACTGTTAACGCCCCAACAGGATCTGGGTTGTATTGCAGTTAACGCCCTTCTGCCTAATCTGGTCCATTAATAAGGCACGCACACTGTCCCCATTTGGCTTCTGATTCTAATCTCACTGAATTTAAAATGGATGCAAACCATAGTTGGTGCAAACATTTAAACCACCTGATTGGCGGCTTCAATCTCAGCATACCATGCAGGGCACATCATAGTTATTTTATTTATTGAGAACACAAACACACAAATATATATATATATATATATATATATATATATATATATATATATATATATATATATATATATTTTTTTTTATTTACTGGCGGTCGCCAGTAGATAGTTATAGTTAGGACCGTGTTTCCATAGGAAATCTGAAAATTCTATTTAGAATAACTTTGGCGCCGGTTGACGAATCCTCGTGAAATTTTCAAAACTAATGGGGCGCTCCGCTCAGCTCCTACCCTGAGAGTCTCGGGGTGATTCGTCAAGCGGGTGCTGAGAAAAAAGGGGGGTCCCAAAACACGTTTTCCCCATGCATTTTCCCATAGGACCTTTAGTCGAAGGTACAGCCCGAACGGTTGAACAGAATTACTTGAAATTTGGCAAAGAGGTAGTCCTCAGGTCAGGCATGTGCCTTTTGCATATATGGTGTCAATCTGTTCAGTAGTTCCTGAGAAAATTGCAGTTAAAAGCACATAAATATCTATAGCCGCGCACCGTGCGCGCACCGTGCGCGCACGGTGCCGTGCGCGAGCGTAATTCTGATTGGTGGATTCATGTCAGTCAACATTCGAATCGGTCAAAATCAGGAAGCGTCGACCGCCATTTTGTGTGTGACAGTGAAAAAGAAAGGTGGAGAACGTGAAAAGGGGGCAGGGTAGAGAGTTCCTGACCCCCTAGCCTTTGTCAGGGGGTCCCTGAAGGACCCCGAAGGGTGAAAAAAACATTTTTTTTTTCAAAAAATCGCGGGGTGCGCGCACGGAGTGCGCACCGTGCGCGCACGGTGAGAAACCTTAAAAAAAAAATAATATATAAAAAAATATAATAAAACATACATAACTTAGCATTTAAAAAACCATACAAATTCATTTAAAAAACCATAGGTTTCACACACGTTATAGTTAGGAATTAGCATTTAAAAAACCTTGCAAATTCACTTAAAAAACCATAGGTTTCACACATGTTATAGTTAGCTGGACATTTCACTCGTAAAAAACCATTGAAATTCCCCCGTTATAGTTAGTTCAGATAACTATAACTCGCGCGACCGACACTCTATCACAAGGATGATGTCATCAGTGATGTCATAAGTGATGCCACTGACCATGTCATGAGTGATGTCATATGTGATGTCATGAGCAGTGGATTGCGGGCGCGCGAGTTATAGTTATCTGAACTAACTATAACGGGGGAATTTCAATGGTTTTTTACGAGTGAAATGTCCAGCTAACTATAACATGTGTGAAACCTATGGTTTTTTAAGTGAATATATATATATATACATACATACATACATATATATTATATATACGTATATTTATAATATCTCTCTCTATATATATATATATATATATATATATATATATATATATATATATATGTATATATATATATACATATATATAGATTAGATATAGATATAGATATATATCTCAAATTCAGCTCGCGGTTTCCCATCTCTCCTCTTATCAGACCCCGGGTCTCAAGGAATCCAGCAGCTTTGCTCCGCTGAAATAGCGTTTTATTTTACTTTTCTTAAGCCAGTGTACAGGATAAATAGAAAGACCGGCACGTTTCAGCAGTAGCCTTACACAGGGTCATAGAGGGTATGTGCAGATTGTCTCTTTTTAAAGGGACCACCACCAAATTAAATCATGTTCTTTAAAACAACAAAAAGGCTGGGCTACTCACTTCGGCATCTACTTATATTTGCCATATTCGCCATATTTTCCTATCTTATGTTTCTCATCTACAAAATGTTTACAAAGCATTGTGGCAGGAAAGCTAATACAATTATGCAAACCTACATTGCAGGTTTGTTTTTGGACTACCCATAACTATAAGCCAAAATATATTCCTGTCAGCAAAACCTAAGTATTGCAATCACAGTCACCGTGCACATGAGACATTTGACACTCTTTCTGGACGTTTCCATACCAACATGATCGTTTAAACGGGCGTTATTAATGCCCACCCCAGTACAGATTCACATTTCGATTGATGTAAACCACTTTCTCAATTCACATTATATAGCATCTGGCAATCTTTTAATGTTTTGTGCAAACTTCGAAATTTTAAAGTGCCAATGTTAGTGCAAATCACAGTACATATTGGAATTTTGCAGATATGGGAAATATGATAAAATGTCTGGTTGTAGTATCTTCAGTGGATATAATTGTACAAAGTAATACATTTAAAATGGCACCGACGTCTGGCACATGGCTACTGGCATGAATTATTGTCCATCATTCGCATCCTATAGCGTCTGTTCTTTCAAAGTTCTGTGCAAAATCGGCAAACGTAAGGTGTCAAATGTTAGTGCAGATTACACTACATAATATATTTGTGCAAAGACGGTACATTTGATAAAGTATCTGATAATAATATTGCATCAATTCATGATTAAGAGGTATCCTTGTGCAAAGTAGCTAATGTAAGGTGGCAATTATGTCTAGCACCCTTCCAGAGTTATATATACACCTGGTATATTCAAGATGTCAATAGTGCAAATCACAGTGTGGAATGTCATTGTGCAAATTCACAGATTTATTACAGATCTTCTCCTCAATTAGATTCTAAATTTGAGGCGTTCCTTCTCAATGCCTCTTTCAATAAAGTAATTGCTTTAAGATGTCACTTCAGCTGATTTCTTATTGCGATTGATATTACTGTACAAGGTGGCAACTCATAAACATGCTCTATTACTATTTCGGTCAAGTACCAAATCTTAAGGGCATCTCAGTGTCAACTACACAACCTAACATTTAAAAAGGTTTTACATGGCCTTGCAAAATAGCAGGTTAAAGTGACAATGCATAATACTCATCAGGTCATTCTGATTAAGTACCTGGCCTATACTGATAGATGGATCAATAGCTTGGCCAAACTTGTGCAGAGTCCCCATTACATCAATGCTAAATGACACATGCTTGGATAAAAATTCACACTTTTTTCCCTGGAAAATCAAAGCAGACATATCCTTCCTTGGTATAAAGCAACACACCGCCCACCTCTCTAGAGAGGGTTACATGGTAATATCTCAAGTGCACGTGCAGTTCTGAATCCCGATTTAAACCCCATGGCTGTTCCTTTCCCATTAGTATAATCCATCTTGACTCAGGTATCCGTAAATCCAATTCTCTATCCCCACCAAGGGGCTTTTTTCAGACATTCTGGACTCCATAGAAGTGTAGGTTACGTAATTCTCCATCACGTGACTCCCACAAGTGTTTGGACATAGAGTACGTGAAGTCTTTATTCCTTGTGACCCTTATGTGCTGCAAAATTCATAACTTCAGCTTGTTTACCGTACTCTCAACGTATTTATGCCCACATGAACACTCCAACAAATAGATAACAAACAGGGTTTCACAGGTAATCCATTCCTTAATATTGCAGCTTTTCCCATTTAGTATATCAAATTAGGTCTTATTACAAAGCATAAGGGCAAGCTTTACATTTTAGCCATTTGCAGAACACTTTCTCAACTGCTCTAATCCTTGTCACCACTTTTACAGAAGGAATCAGATTTCCTTTGACGAGGGTCAGTATACACCCAGCAGTGCTGGAAATGAAACTAAGAGCCCTCTGTAGCTCCTATCCGCAAAGCTCACTTAGGGCCAGATTCATCAAGGTTTTGCGTCGTCCTTGCACTGTGCAAGGGGGCACAAGGGCAACCTGAGTGAGATTTATGAAGCCACACAAGGCCACCTTGCATTACCCTGCATGGCTTGATAAATGTGGAGTAACTCAATGGAGCACAGAACACTGCTTTCCATTACTGTGCCCCAGGAAAGTCTTCCATGGGTGGAGCGGGGATGTTCCCACACATCCAGCAATGGATTTTGGGGCATTCCCAGATTCACCATTACTGGTAGACCTGGGAATGCTCAACATCCTACGCCTCACCGGGTGAGGCGAACAAGGAGAAACATCTTTATTTCTTCACTTTATTCCCTCGTTCTACATGTGCTGAAGTCTGCAGCACACTTAGAAAGAGAAAAATGCCTATGAGGATTGTTTATGTGCAGGACGGTGTCCCTCCCTGCACAAAATCAATCCTGCTTGCAACACAGGCACCCTTGCACAATGATGCAAGGGTGCCTGCATTGGCGATAGGCAGGCAAAAGTGCACCAGCGCTAGGAAAGGACAGGAATGCGCCGTATAGTGTTAAATACGGTGCATTCCTGCCATTTCACGCAGAGGACCAATGTGGGTTGCTGCATTGCGCTGTATGATAAAATGCTAAATATGGGCCTTAATGTTTATTTGTGCTGTGGTAAATTGCCCTCATGCCACACACAATTGGAATGATTCTCTGGGGTCAGCTTGATTTCATTGGCAGCTCAACAATAGCTGCTTGACCCAGATTCCAGCTGGTTCCTACTCTGCTCCAGCACTGCACACATACTGTTAGGTCCCTGGCTTTAGATATTGCAATGCTGTAAACTAACATAGGTGCATTTTTTGGACTGCCTTTTTGATTGAAGAAAACATTGCAGTATACCATACAGCATTTGGCATCAAGATCTAAAACTGTGGTTCTTAACCTTTTGACTTCTCTGGAACTCTATTTAACAATTACTGAAATCTGGGGGTCTCCCACTGAGTCATTATTGGAAGCCAGGGACCTCCGGCCTAATCAATTTCTATCATTTGAACCTCAAAAGAATCCATCAAATGCAAAAGCAAGTATACATCAAACAAATGCTCAAATATTGAACTATTTTGTTTAATTCGCAATCAAATATATACTAAGATTTCACATTTTTCATTTTGCTTCTTTCTTTTTATAATCTTTATTAATTTTTATGGAATAATTTTAATATCATTTCATTTTGTAAAGCAGACGAGGACCTCCCGAGAATGCCTTACAGCTCCCCAGGGGTTCTCTAACCACGGGATAAGAACCACTGTTCTAGAAGGATGAAAGACATACTAGCTAATCATTTGAGTTTAACATCGGCATACACCAAATGTCTCTCATCCAGGCAACTTACCTGCCATACTGGGTGTATTCATGTTTAGATTGCACTTTCCAACTACTTGTTGATGCATCAGAAAATCTGAAAGTGGCCATAGATTTAGAGTGCAGGAAGTTGAAAAATGGGGCAGGGCCGGCTCTAGTGCGGTGTGATCAGTGCCACCTCACCGGGCGCTGACTTGGGGTGGGGGCGTCATTTTGCAAGTATATTCTCATTTTAAAAGCACCTGCTGCCCGGTTGCTGGCCT
The DNA here is from genome assembly GCF_964204655.1 of Triturus cristatus. NCBI lineage: Eukaryota > Metazoa > Chordata > Amphibia > Caudata > Salamandridae > Triturus > Triturus cristatus. Next base: position 259,862,792 of record NC_140586.1, read on the forward strand.
TCAGCAATTATCAGGCATCAATTGAAATGTCAAGATAACTCCAGTGATTAATCGTCTTCCCGGAAAGAGACCAGAGGTTTGTCTGATGCAAGTTTTGACTCATCCTCAGGTAGTGCAGAGGGTTAAAAGGCCTGCTGCTAAGAACGTGTCCCATGCAGATAAAATGCATATAATGGAAATAGGTCAGTGGTTTACTGCTTCTGTAAGAGAGCTCCTTTTGTTACTTATGAGTCAAAATCCTGATATAGAACATTGAGCTGCATGCAAACTGCAAAGTATATGTTAGAGCTATATGTATTTTGGCCCAGTCTTTCATTATCCTAATCTTGCCAAAAGGGTTAATTTGGGTAGAAAACAATTCTTATTATTAAAGAGAACCCCTAATAATGATGCTAAATTCTGAATTTGTGCTTTTCCAGAATAAGGACTCAAACTATATTGCCTACCAGTATCGATGACATGTCACTCCTACACTACACCTTGTAGTCCTGTCTGATGTAGCATTTCCTATACACTGATTTACATACATATGATTGTCTCTGTGCAATGGGTGTGTGATGTAAAGTGCTCTGACACCTTACACTGGTATGAGTGGTGCTATAATATTAAATGAATCTGAGAGACAGTGGTTATGGGGACTTGAGGGGCACTGTTAAAGGGTGCTAGTGAAGGAATCCATGGCAGAGGTAGTCATTGGGGTGCGCCAACAAACATTGTCGCACAGGGTGCCACCAGTGTTAAAGCCGGCCCTGGGGCAGAGAGGCAAGAGGGGGATGGAGGGTATAGGGAAAGGACTGAGTGTAGCATATAGAGGTTGCTTAGAAAGTGTAGATTACAAATAGGCCCTGGTGAAAGTTAAATTGCTATGTCATACCTTGTGTAATTTGGGGAACTTCCCATTATGCCTGTTGCACGAAATTCCTGAAATTGTGTTGTTATGCCAAGACACGAAATGACAGCACAGTTTGCTGCAAAAGTATAGTTTGGGAGCGTGGGAATAACGTGAACAACCAGAACCCAAGTGGATATTGTTCATGGCACTTGCGTTTTTCTCTTTTTTTTTTGCGTGACATGCGTTCTCACATCAAAAATGTAGCTCTGAATGATAGATTTTCATTTCGTTTGATTGTGTGTCATTTTATGTAATTTCCCAAAATTTCCCAAATTTAATAAAAAGCAACACAGATTTCGCCCATCTATATATAAGAACTGACTCCCCTATAGGCATGGCATTCAAGTGAAAGGCAGGGGTTGGAAAAAAAGGACAGAGAACGCAGAACTAAGCCAGGCAGGCATTGAGAGAGTGCAAACAGTGCCTGCATTAAGACTAATAAAAGTGAACACAAGCGATTGACGATGTTATCATACGCATTAGCATTTTCTTTTTTTTGGCGTGTGATTTTTTTTTTCTAAATTGCTTCCGGGAGATGGAATTCCCTTGTTTATGTATAAACAGCAACTAATGTGCATCTGAATTATTGATCAACCATGTCGGGCTTCCATAATTAGTTGTTGGCTTTCCCCATGTAAGCCCTCAAAACACCGGCTGTCAGTCTGCAAATAATTTTTCATTTATTAGTAAACTATATTATCAAAAGAGCTTCTGTGGTTACCTGAAAATCATTGATAATTTATTCTGCTGGGATAATTGTGGATCAGAGCTGTGTGAACAGTGAGCAGTCTCCATTCTCAGTACCACTGCTGAAGTTCTCACCAAGTTCACTGCAGAAATTGAAAAGCTATGCCCTAGTGAAATCATATACTCCTCTGTCACGCCAATATATTGTAAAGATCAGCCCGAAAGAGTAAAACATATCTATATTTTAATTAAGGCTCCCTGTATTCCATTTTACTGATTTGTACAGATAAATACAGGCAGAAAACATTCATTTTCTTGTCTGTATTTATTTTTAAATGTGGATTAAAACGGAAATTGGGTTGCTTTTTGAGTAATTCAAAATACTGTCAGCCATGACTGCCAGGCCGATAGATGTGTGAATTGATAGATAAAGGGGTTAAAAAAGAAAGGAATTTTAGTAAAGAGGCTTAAACAGCAGTAGATATGCACAAGGTTAATACTGAAATGTGCATATTTTCATATAAGTGCACTGATTTATCTTCTGTGGGTGTTCACAGCACTGAAACCTGGCAGACATTAAGCATGAGTGCATATTTATCGGTTAAATAAATGTGGAAATATACGAATTTCAGCTTAATTGTTTCACAAAACCCAACATAAATATGGATAAATACAGATAAAATGAGCAAAAAATATATATGGATAAATACAGACTGAAATTGCAAAAAAATAAATACCATAACACCAGGAGCCCTAATTTTAATGTAGTGATATGAACGCTTTCCTTTTGAGAAGATGTACAAGTTACACAGTTCCCCGTTCATTCCACAGTGAGATACTAGGACTGATTACATCCTTTCTCTCCCTGTGTGATCACTGGAATCACAAGTTAAAGTCCCTGAAATGGAGAATAACTTGTGGGACCTGGAGTTAGCAGGTCTTTTTGCGCCTGTAGTATAACGTAGATATTTACCATGTGCTCCAAGCAGGTAGTAAGTATCCATAGGGTGGCCAGTGTGGATCCAAGGATGTCAGTCAGGTGGCAAGGAGGGATTCTAGGGGTGGGGAGGTTTAGGCTTTCTGTCTGCTCTCCTGTGGTGTCTAAGTGGGCAGGCATGTACCAGGCATGTACCAAATGCCCTGCACCACCTGACCCAGTTTTGTTCGACGTGATTACACACCTGGTAAAACTTGTCCTATTTTTCCAGACCCGGGTGTTTTAGGCCCATTAACACCCGACCACTCAGAGTTACCAAAGCTGATCCCCCAACTCCTCTCCAGGCAACTTGTAATGGAGACCCTTGTGCTCAGCTGCTGGGGCTAATTCACAGAGCTTCCTCCAGAAGTAAGAATATGTTGTAATGTATGGATGGGCATTGCAGACCAGGGTGAATTTTTGTACAGAAGCAGTAAGAGCGTGTTTGAGTGCAAAAATACAAAAATCAGTACAATTTTCACTCGTGTGAGAAAGGGTTAAGAAATGAATGTCTCTTGGTGAGTCAAGACCATTGTTGTGATATAGTTTCTCCTCAAGCCAGTGTCCTGTCGCTGTCATGTGTGACTTTGAACACGAGCAATGGCTTCCAGTTCAGTTTGGTACATCACAGCAGCAAAACAGCCATCCAGTCATAGAAAAATCTAGCTAGAGCTTTGGGTAGCAGAAAAAGTGGAATGAGATGCACTCTGCTCAGAGGTTGGCGGGCCCTATTGGCAACATTTTGTGCCAAACTTTCCACACTACTGAGGCCTTTATAACGAGTTCCCCAAAGGATCTGGTACTATTTATCTAGTGCTTAATTTGGGCCGGTGGTTTCAGATGCTTGGTACCAGCACTTAATTGCTAGAAACTGCACTTATGACAGCTGCCACATGGTGGCACTGTTTGCGTAATTTAAAGATCAGCAGGAAACAGTTGTTTGCGGGATTCACCTGGTGCCAGCAATAGCAACAATTAAGAAATTGACCCTACAAATGGGAAATAAATAATTATGCAGATATTGGTGCATTTGGCCCATAAAGCCTGTATGTCCTGGTATTTACCGGGCCGTTTGCCCTCCATATTGACACGACTGATCTCCCAGAACTTTTGTTGCACTCATTTTAATTAAAGCCCTAAACAGGAATCTGTGGAAAGGGACCTAATTTAAAAAGGTATTTAAAGCGACCAAGAAGCTCTTTAAATTAGAGTTAAGAAATGTTGTTTAGAGCAACTAGCAGTTTTTGGATTCAGAAGTCGTGCATTCTCATTCCAGCATTCTCTGCTGACTGCAATGTGTGCTGGTCCAAGCAATTCATCCTCACATCTGTCTGCTCCACTGTCTGTGAATTATTTGAGCTTATTTGAATGAAATGGCAACACTACGCTCTTATATAAAAAGGAAACATTAATTCGAGAGATTGTTCATCAATTCCTATTTTTGTTTTACTTTTAATTAATTTCCCTTTATTTTAAATAAAATAAATATGAAAATGTAAACGTGTTTTATCTTTATGTTTGTACTTTCTTCTTCGGACCTCTGCCTTTCTCTTTCCCTATGAGTGTAAAGTTGGGTTGTTTACTTTAAAATGACTAAAATAGAAAAAAAATACATATTTCAGGCTTAAAAAAATAGGAAATATGAAGTAATTTTCAATTTCTTCACTGTTAAATGTGGACCTCCTGCCTTTCTTGTACAGCTAACTACAGTTGCGCAGTTTGCATTTCATGTTTTGTTTCCTCGGCCTTCTGAGCATGCGCCGCGGTTCCTCTCAGGTGGAACATCCTCATTACAGGCGAGCGCGCGCGAAGACGCCGCTGCCCCGGCCAGAGATGTGGTCTGCGGCGCAGTATAATCTGCGCCACAGGGCAGAGGTCACTGTTATGAGTCTGTTAATGTTGTCCCTCTGGGCCAAGATCCATCTCCTGTCCTCGCCGTATTGATCCGCGGACTCATTGGCACTTCCCTCCCTGAATTGATTGGTTCATGTGTGAAAAGAGATTGATGGATTTCGGACCCTGAGGAATCTATCTGCTGTCACGCCCCTACCAGGAGGTGGAGAAGTTTTTATGACTTAATCTCAGAGGTTCGTTACGCGGCTAAGGCGGAGGTGCAAAGGGAAGAGCGCTGGCGGAATCAGTTTGTCAATTGTCTAGGCCAGGAAATCAAAGCTAGTGTTTTTTAAGCCCAGGTGGTGTCATCTGTGCTAAATCTTCTCAGACCGAAAAGTAGAATTTTTTTTTAAATTGGTTTGATATGAATTCTTGCATGACTCTTTGAACGTCTCTCATATTTTGGCTGACGGCAGTGACAATAGTGAACACATTTTTCTCTACAGTCATATTTGAAAATTCCTGCTCATGTTTCCTTCCTTTGAGGGCTGGGCCATGGATGCAGAGGTGTCATTTAGGTTTATTAATAGAGAGACTCGTTTTACACTTCTTTTCCAACTCTCGTTTTAGCATTCACTTGCATTCCCTTTCTGTCTTACTTTTTAAGCGTTAGCTAGTTTTGTCTTCTTCCTTTCACTCTTCCGTCCTTCCTTCCTTCCCTCCCTTCCTTCCTTCCTTCCCTCCCTTCCTTCCTTTCCCCCCACTATTTTCTTTTTCTTTCATTCTTTTTAGATCCACATTTTTTTTTGCCCTGTCCCTCTCTGTATTCCCTTCTTTCTTCTTATTTGCACTGCCTCTTTTCATTTCCTTCAAACTTCTTCCTTTCATGTTTCTATTTACTTTTTTAAATCTTTTTCATTTTATTTTTTTATACTACCATCGTTCTCTTACATTAGAATATTTTCATTTTGCTCCTTTGTTCTTTTTTTTCCGTAGGCACCATCAATGTGATTCTTTATTTGCCTTTCACTCGTTCCCCTGTCTTTTTTATTCATTATTAACTATCAGAACCTCAGAGTAAGCCTAGATGTTAGCAAGAACCTCAAGTAAGGCTAGGTTTAGCAAGGGTCCGAAGTGATCCTGAGCACTATTAATAGCTCTAAGTGAGCGTTTGCATTCCCAAGAGTACCAAGTGATTAAGGAATTGTCAAATGACAAGAACTTGGGAATTAATTGAAGACCCAACAGAGCCTGGGCATTATCAAGAGTCCTGAGTGACTTTGGAGATTAGCAAGAGGCCTTGGGCAAGCCGGATCATTTTCAACAGCACTGAGTATGATTTGCTGTTATCAAGAACCCCAGTGAGTTTTATGCAGTATGAAGAATCTTAGTGACTGCGCGCATTATCAAACCTCAAGTGCAGCTGGAGAGAGCGTATGTGCAGCAATGAGTGAGCCTAGAAAATATTAAGAGCTGTGAGTCATCCCAGAAATTACTGAGATTTCTAAATGAGGAAAAAGTTTTCCAGACATCAAAGTGAGTTCAGAAATTGTCAAGAACAGACCTAAAGATTCCCAATAGCTCCGAGTGAACCAGGAGATTGATAAGAGCTCTGAGTGAGTTTAGAGGCTTAAAAGAGTTCTCAGTCAGCCTAAAGATTATTTAGATGTCTGAGCGAGTTTAGAGACTTTTAAGAGATCCCAGTGAGTTTAGAGAGTATTGAGAGCTCTGAGTGGGTCTGCATGCGAGCCTCAACTACACCTCACCATTCTGTATCTTCATGTCATGGGCATGGGTGGTCACCCGATGGTTTGCTGACTCGCTCCAGGTGCAAGCCGCTGTACCACTGACTTTACTGTGTCTATACTGGGAGAATGACATAGCTCGTTCTTGCACTACCAAAGAGTGGAACACACTTTTAGCGAGCCCTACCAACACCAGATTCAGACTGATACAGCTTTATATCATACACAGAGCATAAGTAACCGTTGTTTCCACAGAAAAGACATTGCCTGCCCTAGCTGAGACCAGTTAGACACAGACATTCTCCACATAATGTGGTCATGTCCCATACTGCATCAATACTGGTGTGAGGTGACGCGTCATCTGTTCACATGTACAGGGAAACAACTCACAAGTACATGGGAGGTTTGCCTGATAGGCCTCTATCCCAGGGACAAGAAACACAGAGCAACTACACTTTTTCTTGATCTAGGCTTATTAGTGGTCAAGTGCCTGATCACCAGGCGCTAGAAGTTCCTTGAGCCGCCATTGGTGGAGGCTTGGTCACACTCTGTCGTCATCTGGGCCGGGGAAGGTCTATCCTTCTGAAGGAAAGATAACCTAGTCCTCTGCAAATACCCTATTTCCTGTAATTGGAATGTCATCCTGATCGAACTCCAGGCCTCCCTGCGGCTGATGCGGAGACACATGAGCCAGCTGACCCACTGCTTAAACCTGCATAACCACACCCACACGGCACTAGAGGCTGCGAACTGCACTGAAATTTTGCATACTGCACACTGTGTACTACTTGCCATTTTTGTAGAGATGGAGGATAACGGTGGGGCGAACTGGGACTATTGGAAGTTGCAGCACATTCCTTTTCTTTCCCTTCCCATTTATTTTTTTATATATTCTGTGGTCGATGGTTAATGAAAGTCGACACTATGAATATGTTTGACGTCATTACCATGCAGTGTCATGGTCAGAAGTGCAATGCACCAAGCGTGAAAAACCGAGGTATCAATGCAATTGGAATTGCTTTTACCCAGCAGTTTTAGATCTCTGAGAGACATCCCCTAATGACTCTGTTACACTGTATTATCACAATGCCCAATCCAATTCCACAGATGGCATAGGCTAATACTGTGATTTATTGTGTCCTGATATTATAATGTTAATGCATAACAATCTTAATAAACAGATCAAACAAAAAAGAGCTCTGAGTGGGCCTAAAATCTGCCAAGACCACTAAAGGAATCTAGAGGTTTAAGTGAGCACAGAGACTATCAAAAGAACTTAGTGAGCTTGGAGATTGTCAAGAGCTTTCAATGCGCCTAGAGATTCTCAAGAGCTCTCAGTGAGCCTTGCAGATTACAGGAGCTGGCAGGTTCTGATGCACGGCCTGAGACGAATGTTGTTCAAGCACAAAGTGTCCAGCCATTTAATTCCAATTACAAGTTGTAATTTGAAAATCATGGCCCATTTTGTGTTTCTCCTGAGACCTTGAGGGTCTGACATTTTATGTAGTCATTTCTAAAGATTTGTATAGCATCCATGATACCATCTCTTGTGATGTCTTCATTCAAGCACACTGGTCATTGGAATCCTGAAGAAGCCTACCTATTCATCTCACAGATTGCTTGTTAATTTGGTATCAATGTACTCCACATAAGAAATCCGACCATAATAATCTGTGGGCTGAGTGCCGCGAGATGGTGGGTTAGGTCCAGGAATAACCTGTCGGAAGTGAACTTGAGGAGAATAAAAGGTGTTATCAGATTCAGCACCTCCTCCCACTGGTATAGACCTCTTCTGTAAGTGAGCTTTAACTTTCTTGTTGAAAACAACTTAGATTCGCCCTTCTGTTGGGTTGGCTAAACTGCTGGCTTCACCTTCTGCCATCAACCTAAGGGGTATTTCCGCAGCAATGGGATAATGTATAGAGCTCCTCTTTCTGCGCTGAAATGTGATTCATCCTTAAAATGTGGTTTATGAAAAATGAATGAACAGTGGACAGCTTGAAAGCTACCCCAAAGAATGAACCAATAGTGTCGACTTCGCTGGGAGTGGGTTAATTGGCAACAGTATTTTTATAGCGTTTCACAAATATGCGAAAATAAGCAACATTTTGCAAAGTGTAGCTGCTGTTATCGCGTATGAGAACTTAATATGATGGCATATCTTGCGCTCAAAACTCTTGCAAGATACAAGCAAAATACTGGTCCAAAGAGAAAATAGTCTCTTAGGCACAGTTTTACTGTTCCCTGATCAAACCACTCTACCATGGACCAAAGTCATGAAAACAAATGTGCAACTGTGAAATTTTACGAAATCTCATGAAATTTCATTAAATTTGCGAGACATGGATCTCATGAGAATTCACCTGTTTATAAAAAATGTTTTGCCAAGGCCCTTTACTAGACTTAAAGAAATGGGCTTTGCACCTGATTCTAACAGGACTGTGTTTTATTTCTTTAGGCAGACTACAAGCAGTTTTCTATTATTAATTTATCCATTCTGCTCATACACGTCTACGATATTTTTGACTTTTTTTTCATTTGCAAGCTTTGTGAAGTCTGCAAAATTTCCAAAGTTATTTGAATGCAATGATGTTATGCAACGTTTTCCACTATTATGCTCAGCACCCAAAATCAAAGCACAATAAAATGTTATCCGACAAGTTTTTTTTCCCGAGGACAGTGGTCCTGTGGTGTAACTCACTCATAATGGGGTTCCCAAGGTCTGCTTGTGCCTTGATTGTTGATGCAAATCCTTACTTAGGGCATCAGATGGGTGGAGATGATTTAGCGGAATGCTTATTCTCATACTACAGAGTTATCCCATGGCTGTGTGGAGACTGAGCATGCTCTGATCCAGCCAATGATATTCGTAATGCTGAACACTCCCACCTTGGCATAGAGTGGTATGGATTTGTAACTTTCACCAAAAAGCACGTTCTCTTCCTTGTGATTTTACCTGTAATTTATCAGTTAAAACATTATTTCTAGAGCAAACTTAAACATATTTGAAATCTGAATTAAAGTTAAACAAATTCAGTGCAAAATGTAAACAAAAATGAGTGCCAATTTTAAGCGTCCCATGTGGTATTTGAAATAGGTCTCTCTCCTCAATGAGTTAATGTTTTTCTCACACAATTATTTTGCATCCTTGTTGCACTCTCCCTCCCTCTTGTTATTCCACTATTTAAGCTTGTTTGCCTCACAATGTGCAGAGGCAGATTTCGTCCAGGAGATAACAGCAACCTTGGACATGTTTTAATGCCGCCCTCTCCTGCACCGAGCTAGGCCCACGCCCATGCAAGAGTGGTTAGGGAGGCTTGAGGGGTGTTTTCACAACAAGATTGTTCTTTTTAAAGCAAGTAGAATAAGAGCAATATTCTCTTTGCAGCATAACTTAGCAACTTGAAGGCAATATCTTTTCCATTTCATTCTGAAGAGAAACTCTTTAAATGGTCAATGCAGCATTATTTAGCAGAGGCAGTAAATCCTGTATGCGCTCTATAAAAGATTGCCTCCACAAGCTCTCAAGGCTGGTCTCTCACCGTACAGTGGGTTTCCCAGCGTCCGGCGTGGTCATTCCAAACCTGAAAGCAGTTCCATGTCCTTATGTTTCTTATGGGGTTACCAATGCTTGTATGATTGGTACAGTGCTGAGTTAGTCATGGGGGAAGCCCTGTATCCAGTACAGTGAGTCCAACCTTAAGCAGCCCTCTATCCCTCAGCCTCCTGGGGGAGCCCTGTGTCCATTATGGTGAGTCCAACCTTAAAGCAGCCCCCGTACCTTTGCCTCCTGGGGGATCCTTGTGTCCAGTATGGTCAGTCCACCATTAAAGCAGCCCTCCCATATCTCAGTTTCCTGGGGAACCCCTTGTGCAAACCTTTGGAGACCTCCGGGTTTAAGTGCTATACAAAGGTCATGAATATATGCATGGATAGTAACGTCAGTTGTGTCACTAGATGTGAATTTTAAGGGGGTCAAACAACAAGCCACTGATAAACTAATGGGCCACCTGTAGGACAATCGTGAAAACTGAATGCACTTGGGTGTCTGTGTGTGTGTACATATATATACACACACACATGTTACTTAAAATTTTAAATATGGCTTGGTATTGATTTGTGTATATATCTAGGTATTCACTGAAAAAAACAAAGGCTAAAGTTACATTGTAGTTTGGTAAAAATTTCAGTGCAATGAAACATTTTAACTAAAAAAAGCACTGAAATTCACCAGTTATAGCTAGAAACTGTAACTCATGTCCTAAGGTAAGTATAACTCGTGCACCCACCATTCAGAGTCTTGTTATCAAAGATACCATTTTGGATGTTGCAGTGATGTTATCAATGATGTCATAGAACATGTCATGAAAGATGTAATATGGGAGGTGCTTAACAGTGTATGGCGAGGGTGTGAGTTAATGTTATCTTAGGGCGCTGGATAATATGTAGATACAGATACATACACACATACAGTTCCTTTTTTAGGTCTCGCCTAGACAGCACATGCGCTGTCGCAAGACCTATAGTAAACACAAATATGGAGGGTAATTTCTCCTGTCGCTTGCCATTGGCTGATTCTGGCATAGGTCTTCTTATCTGGCTTATAGTTGGCTTTTGATCCCATATGTCACTTGTGTTTTGCCTCCGTTTTGCAGGAAGCAGCACCGACCAACTACAGTCTAGTTCCGCTGCTGGCTGTTATCTATTAATTTAGGGACTACTTGTTTAACCTCTGGGCCCTGCTTGTTCTAAACAGCTGTTCTTCGCTCCCTCTCGGGCTGCAGCTTCCCCCTCCTCCCTTCTGCTTGATTTGCTCTTTTCTTCGTGGAGCCTGCACGGCGCTGCTGATTCCCCTCTCCTTGTTTTTATTTACAAGCACTATGCTTTGAAACTTTACTACCTAAGCGGAAAGGAAGAATTCGGCGTGTCAGTGTAATAAATATTGTAGCGACGAGGTACACGAATATGGTCCAAAATGTAATTTATTTCCTCGAATGTACAACCCGGATGTGATCTCATGGCCAGAACTGCCGACTTTGCTGCCAGTAAACTAGGTTCGAGCCCCTATCTCCCCGTGCCAACCAAAAAATGAATGTGTAACACTCCCTGATGAGGTACACGAATATGGTCCAAATGTACTTTAATTCCTCTAGTGCACAACCAGGAGTAGCACGATCCTGCCAGTCAGCAACTGCTACAGGACAGGAACACTGATAAAAATAATAACACTCACCGAGCCCATAACGCTAGTGCGCGTTAAAGGACACACCCCAACACGAGCACACAGCAGAAGTTTAGAATTAAGCACGAGTGCTAAGTGACATGTTAGCATTGCGTATGGTTATATTTTTTCCTACTAGTCATGTTTGGGGTAATTATCTTTATTTCGGATTAAAAAACAAAAACGTAAACACAGAATTCTTTTTTTTTTTTACAATATCAATGATTTATTGGGCGCCACGTGCTGCTCACGGGCCGCTTCAGTGGGCCACATCAAAAGCCCAGAAAGATGGACTGCTGGGAACCTGAAGAGAACTGAGGAATCGTTAGTATAGGGTTTCCGAGGCCCGGAAAGATCTGAGGAGACCAGAGAGGTGGGCAAAACGTGCAGAAGAGAAAGGTAGAGTGCAGCCCTTCGCCAAAGCCTCGAGAAACTGACAGAAACAGCACACGCTCAAAGAACTCGATGGAGGGCAAGAAACTGCACTCCAGGATCTGTGGGCATACAGCAGCACTACCTATCACAAATCAGCAAAACGTACATTGTATCACTCAGTACAAGCGGCAACATCACTGTGCATCATACACCACAAACAGCACTACATATCAGACAACAGGCAACGGACTGTTCTTTACTCTTTCAATCACATTATCAAAGAGTACAGTCGATCACAGAGTGTTAACAGCACTAGACATTATACTATTAGATACTACATATAGTTCACTCTAACAGTATGGTGCACAATTCAACATGACACGAGCAGTAATAGTATTGTGCATCACACAGCTCAAACAGCACTGTCCAAAACAACACCAAAATCACAGCCCGACGCAGGACACACTGCACCGTGCATCACTCAACGAAGAGCAGAGTGCACCCACCGCACAATGCACAAACAGAAGTGAACATCATACAGCGCAGGCTTAGATCACACCATCCATCACAGGCTCCACAGTGCACTGGACGACACAAGCAACAAAGTGTGTCACACCATCAGTGAAGTGGCACACGCACCACTCTGCACCATCCACCACAAATCACCAACAAAACCGTGCATCCCCAGTACAAACAACATAGCATATGTCAGAGCATAAGCAGTACCCCCCATGAAACATTCCAGACAATGGCACCACGAAGTGCAAGGAGCACGGGGCATCCTAGAACACAAATAGCAGTGCGAATTCTACAACCGTGCCAGTCACACTGTACAAGGAACATTGTGCTCATCACTTACAAACAGAACTGTGTAGCACACACAACAAGAAGCATCACACAATACAAACCACTTTGCGTCTTATTACACAGGACATCACAGACAGCATTATGCATCACACTACACAAGTCACATGGAGTACCACATATCATGCATCACGTTATTCATCACAAGCAACGTAGGCATCGGCCAGAACAAGCAACAGGACGATGCGAGGTATGTGCTTGCTGCAGGTAACGAAAGAACAAAAAGTAGACAAAGGGCACTCTAGATCAAAACAGCAGCCTGCTGGTGAGTGGCTGAGAAGGAGAAACCAGCTGCCAGCTGGGAGCGCATGCATACCTGGGTAGATAGGCTGCCGCATGGCTAAAGGAAAGGTGAGAACACCAGATGCTAACATTCTGGGTCTCATTTGCAAAAGGTAGACCTTGCCCCTGACTTGGAACTTGCTGGAGCTGCATGATTAGGGTGACAGGAAAGCAAGAGCAAGCAACCTGTTTCATGAATGACAGGAGAGCGAAGCAAGCAGCCAGGCTGCAGGAGATGGGCAGCTGGGGTCGCAGTAGGCGCTAGCCTTCTGGCAGGGGGTCCTGAGACCGTAGCACGAGAGCAGCCTGCACTGCAGATGGTTAGCTATGGTCGAGGTCAGCTGGCTTGCTAGAGGCAGATGGCTAGACTCGTAGTGATTTATTGGGATGAGCAGGGTCGGACGGGGACAGAAACTAGGCCCTGGCACCAAAATAGGTGGCCCTTATTAGCAAATCAGATAGCTAAAAAACTGGCCCACATTTTCAAATTGAGGCAGTTTGAAACTTGTAAAGATACGTTGTGTTACTGATCTGAGCTTATTACAGACAATGTTAATGGTAATATCGGGGAATCACCAGTAAAAGCCAACCGACCAGACCTTATAGCAGGCCCACAAACAGCCAGAAAAACGACCCACACACAGAGCTGTCAGACCAGCCCTTCTGGCATTGCCAGATTGCCCTATACAGCAGTCTGACCCTGGCATAGAGACAACCATGGTGGATAGGCAGAGGCTGGCGCAGATGGGCATCCAGGCACAGGCAACAGTTTCGAGCAGCTTGCAGCAGTTGAATAGCTGTATTGTTGCTTTGCTATGATATTTGCTCAGAGGGTTGCTACCACTAGTGTGTCCCCGTAGTCTGTATTGGGTTGAAGCCAGAGCTTGTGGTGCTGCAGTCCGACATTGGAGGTGACTAGTGACATCAGGGAGCCTGACTGCACATGGCCGCAGGAGCAAGTAGATATTAGGAGAGGAAATCTCGACATTAAAAGTGTCGAGAAGGCACCTGCTTGAAACCGTACTGTACAGCAAATACCAGTGACCCCTGAGAGAGTTCAGCGGAGCAAAGCAAGTGGCCTACTGGAGACAGACAGGTAAGGCCATGTGCCTACATAACCTTTTGAAGTTTAGGCCAATATGTAGTGTACCCGATAGCATTCTGGCTGCCAGAGTTGGATGCTTGTGGCCTGGGGAGTAGAGGATGAAGGTCATGTGGTGAAAAAGGCGCCATGTATTTTGAGGATCAAGAAAAATTAACTTGCTTAGATGGAAGGAGACAGTGATGGGCAACTCCTGCACCTTAGAATCAGGAAACACTCAGTGCACTGGCCGCCAAGCACTGATGTGTGGGTCAGAGGGTGACAGAAGTAGCAATGTGTTTGAAAATGAAATCTAGGCACAGTGTGACAAAGCAGCAGAGCACCGCTGGTGAAAAGTGTTAGAAATTAGAAGTGGGTAGAAAACAGCTAACTTGTGTTTGGGTAGGAGAACAGTAACAAGCATTTGCAATGCAATAGAGTTTGACCTATTGACATTGCAAATGACAAGGCCTTTTATTTTTGTTTTCGTTTTCATAACATAAATAAAAGGCATTGTCATTTACAATGCCAATAGCTTAAACTCACGTAAATGCGAGACCTATTGCATTACAAATGCTTGTCTACATTTGAAGTAAATATGAAGGCTTGTATTTCACTTCTTTTTAGTGACAGGGTTGGGTATAATGATGTGTGTGTCAAGGTGCAGTGTCTGTTTTTGTTCTGAAATTCACCATCTTTGGTTGATGGGGCATGGGTGTGGTGGAGGGGGCATAACAAATGGAGCTGGGCCAGGAGCCGCAGGTGGCACCCCTCTAGAGACTTGTGTTCGACCTAGCCACCTCTTGGCTCCTGCAGTGCTGTTACGCTTGCTTGCATATATTTCTTCTTTTCCTGGTATGTTGAGGGAGAGATGGGTAAATACCACAGAGTGAGTAGCGTGTTACCAGATTGGCTGAGAGCCACTAGGTTGCGTGGTGGCTCTGCTGAACTGAATACAGATTGCTGGGCTGAACTCAAAATATTGTGTCATTGACTCTTGGTAGGACAATTAGATTGCCCCTTCTTCCATGGATCTTAAGTTTGTCCAATCACCTTTGAGCGAGCTTACAGAGGTGTATGCGCCTCCTGCTCTGAACAATGTCTATGTCTGCAAGATAAGGAAATTAGCATTTATTTATTTGAAGCTGTAACAAGAGTCATTTGCACATTCCCAATAAATAAATGTAATAATACAGAGACTTATATATGTTGTTTGATTTATGGAGCAGTCTGGCAATTAAAACCTTTCAAAGCCTGTAATTTGGATTTGGGGATATTGTAGAGCGTGGTTTGTAGTCATTGTTCCAGATTCAGATTTGCTAATTGTGAACAACTTGATTTATTGGAAAACTTTATTGGTTTTATCTCAAATATATTTGCTCTTGTCGCTAAACAGTTTATTTTTTACAGAAATATATTAAGCAAAGCTTTTGTGTTAAGGGCCTCTTTTCCTTACACATCCACCCATAAAAAATCTTCTCTTTTGTACTCTTGGGTGATAAAATATTGTCCAGGGCTAACATAGGGCCTCATTTAGATCTCAGCGGAAAGGATATCAAGTCCACTGAAATATAAATCCCATAGGATATAATGGGATTAATATTTCGGCAGACAGGATATCCGTCACCATTGTGACAAGAGTAACTCATCCGCCGAGATCTAAATCAGGCCCATAGTTTTTCTTTGATAACTTGTCTTTAAAGGGAACATATTAGAACACTTATTAGGGAATACTAATGCTCAAGGCATTTGGTGTGGAAGCATCCTAAAATCATATTCATGTATAGTTTCTTTGCACTCTTCGCATGGTATCAGACAGACCATAAAGTTACCCTGGATATCACAGATGTATTTTGCAAGTCGTTTCAAAACTCATTTATGGAATTAGGCCCGTACAAACTTTTGGTTAGGCTCATAAAATTAGTGAATTTCATGACACATGAAATTTGCAAAATTCCCAGAATTTCGTTGTACGCAATTTACGGTGATTTGTTTCCTCCCGGGACACTGGTACAATCGGAAGATGTATTGCCAATAGGCATTTTCTAGTCAAATCTCTCTCCTGCTGGTATATCATGTGACTATTTTTTATGTGAGGTATGCAATCATTTGAGAATTTGACTTGCGATGCTGCAAACCACTTAGGGGCATATGTATCAAGCCCTTATCCCGTTCTCAAACGGTCCGATTCTAAGAATCGGCCCGTTTATGTACGGGCAAAGGACTTTTGGGATGTATCATCCCAAAAGGGCATCGCAAATTAGAGAATCGCAAAATTTGCGATTCTCTATTTTGCGATTGCATTTAAGGAATCGCAAATTGCGATTCCTTAAATGCAATGTATGAAGCACAGAAAAAATGCAATTTGGGCGTAAGGAATCGCAAATTACCACCAACTTCAAGTTGGTGGTAATTTGCGATTTCTTTGAAAAATGCACTTTTGGGCATTTTTCAGAGTGCCATGTGACCCACAGACATGCCCTTTGGGCATGTATGTGCGCAACATGTGCACACATACATATTTCAGGGGTGCAACAGGGTGTCCTTTTGACACGTTGGCACCCTTGAATTTGCATTCTCATTTTGCGAATCGCAAATTGAGAACATCTTCCCATTTATTCCTATGGGCCTCCAAGCCCATAGGAATAAATGGGAAGGTATTCCTTAAATGCGATTAGCAATTTGATAATCGCAATTAAGGAATGCCAAGAAATCGCAAAACATTTGCGAATTATTTGTTACATCCCGTTTGCGATTATCAAATAGCGATTCCCTAAAAATTGCTATTTGAGAATCACAAATACGGTATTTGATACATATGCCCCTTAATGTGCTATTTGCATATTTTCTCATAGTTTTTCGAAATTTTGTGAAATATTATGAATACAAATTGTGCAATTTTTCAAACCGATTACTATGATCCATTAAGAATCGTCTTTCCAGGGAGGTAAACGGTACAATAGCTGGAATGTTCCCTTGGTGTGGGCATAAGTTCTTCCTCCATTTACTTGTTTCTTCTAGTGTGAATTGATGTCTTAAAATTGTGGTACCCTATTGACTAACCCTAGCGGGCAGAACTACGGCTAAATCCTAATCCATGAGGTAAAGAGGAATTACACAAAGTGATCCCTCTCCATCAGTAAGAGGGTGTGGCTTAACGGCTAGGGCGGCTGAGTTTGAAACTGTGGAACCAGGTTCAATTCTGGCAGGAGGATCAAAGATCCTGTGATTTTGGGCAAATCACTTAATCTCCCTGTGCCTAAAAATGAATGTGTCCATCTGTAATGCAACTGGTGCTC
The DNA here is from genome assembly GCF_964204655.1 of Triturus cristatus. Classification (NCBI taxonomy): domain Eukaryota; kingdom Metazoa; phylum Chordata; class Amphibia; order Caudata; family Salamandridae; genus Triturus; species Triturus cristatus. Next base: position 259,880,047 of record NC_140586.1, read on the forward strand.
ATGTAAAGTACTCTAACACCTTCAAGCCGAGTTTACGCTACATAAAACTGCAAAAAAAAAAAAAAGGGACAGGCGAGAAAAAAATCAAAGAGGACCGTTTCCTGCCCGCCCACCTGCTAATTTCCCAATGCTCCATTCAAATGCTAGGAGGAAGCATAATGTCAAGGAAAGGGGGTCATTGCGTTCATATAATACATGCAGCAAGGCTCTGTGATCCCTTTCCCAATCGTGAATTGATTCCCCAAGGATACACTGTTGGTCTCTGTATACACAGCCCACATTCAATCAATCAATTAAGCAGGATTTATAAAGCATGGCTAATCACCTGATAGGGTATCCAGGTGCTGTACAAGCAATAACTTGTCTGAACAAGGACTGTGAGCGCCGACTTCTTAGTGTTCCTTTGGTATACAGAGCATGCATTCTGAAGGAATGGGCCTGATTTACACGAGGCCTGTGTTGCATGGGAACACCCTAATACAACATAGAACTAGTCCCGGATAATTTAGCGTGATTTGAAAGTTTGTAAATTGGAGAGTGAAGTTCCAGAAATTATGCTCCTATGCTCCACCTTGCATAACAATGTGCCTTTCGCAGCAGAAATTGTGCTCGAGTGTATGGGATCATCGCAAATGGCCAGCATGAACAGAGGCTGCAGTTTGTGGTGCTTGTGATCTTTGCATTTCTTTAGCGCAAATGTGTGCGGCACAAGGACACATTTCATGCTTAAAAATAGCACCAAATGCCGTTTTGCATTTTGCATAATTTTTCCCAAACTTAGCCTAGTTACACAAATTTCACGTAGCCCTAGATAGAAATCACTTGCCAAGCCACTAGTGTGCACCCCTACCTGAAACCACTGTGCCTCTGGTAATGAAGCCTTTGTACTACTCATACACCAGACTTTACTAGGCGTTGCTTCACACGTTGTTGATACACATGCTATAGTTCAGTTGAAAAGCTATGTCCAGTACAAGTGTGGACATTTTTTAATAACATTTATCAATAACGTAATTAGGGAAGTCCCAGTATCAGTGTATTAAAAGCCTGGTTCATAAAAAAGTCATAAATCTCTGATGTGTAGACTTGGGCATACTTACACAATATCAAACCAGAGATTTTTCAGTTTTTCTTTGGTGACAAAAGTCTGAGGTGCATGTTGGACAAATTAGTAGGTATAGATATAAGGCAAATATGAAAGTTCATTTAAAAAATGAGATTGAAGATTAATATGCAAACATTCCCATCCCATTAGCTCTTTGAAAAAAAGGCATCCAATATTCTCTGTGCCATTTTGGCAAGGTTATTCGGATGTAATTAGTATACTAGGTGTAATACTAATGAGTTATATATTGTGCGAGTGGCTACGTGACTCCTGTGTATCTGCACCTAAGTGGGTGTCTGTGTGGGTGTATGGGTGTGTGGGTGGCTATATGGTTGTAGAAGTGGGTTTGTGAGCAGATGTGTGGATGAGTGGCTGGCTGCTTTAGTGAGTGAGTGATTGTGTGAGTACCTGCATGGGTGTGTGAGTGGGTGTGTGTGTGTAGTTGTGTCAGTGATTGAGTGGCTGTATTGGTGAGTGGCTGTATGGGTGAGTGAGTGGGTGTGCCAGTGAGTGACTGTGAGTAGCTCTATGGGGGGGTAAGTGGGTGTGTGAGTGACTGTATGGGTGAGTGAGTGGGTGTCTGATTGGCTGTATGAGTGAGTGACTGGATGTTTATATGGCTATATGGGTGACTGAGTGCCTGTTTGAGTAGGTGTTTGGCTTAGTGAGTTGGTATGTGACTGGCGTTATGAGCGAGTGAGCGGATGTGGGAGGGCTTGTATGGATGTGTGGATAGGTATGTAAGTGGTTGTGTGGGTGTGTGACTGAGTGTCTGAGTGCTTGTATGGGTGAGCTAGTAACTATGTTGGAAGGCTGTGCGGGTGAGTGAGTGGCTGTATAGGTTAACAAGTGGGTGTGTGAGTAGTTGTATGAATGAGTGTGTGGCTGTGTGAGTGGCTGTATGGGGGAGTGAGAGGTTGTATGAGTAGCTACATGGGTGAGTGAGTGGCTGTGTGAGTGGGTGTTATGAGAGATTGTATAAGGGTGTGAGTGGGTGCCTGAGTGGTTATGTGTATGATGGCATCAGTGATGCCATTTGAGATGTCATCAGTGAAGTAATATGTGAGGTCAGAAGCAGTGCATTGTGGGGGCGTAAGTTATAGTTATCTCAGGTAACTATAATACCTACATTTCTCTGATTTTGTCTAGTGAAATCAGAGCCTAACTATAACGTCCCTATAACCTTTTTTTTAATGGAATTTCTATGATTTTTTTTTAGCAACAAATTTGATTGAATTTTAGCCATATATCAGAGCTGGAATGGTCCACATGCATATACAGGAATTTTCTAAATAAAACCCCCAAAAAACCCAGAAACTAAGAATTTGCAGAGTGTATACCTGGCCAACCCCCACACCAGATAATTAGCAATGTCACTATTTCAAATTTCTATTGTTTATAAAATTCTATTTCTTAACTAAAACGTTCCTGTAACCTTTGGTTTTTTAAGTGGATTTCTAAGTTTAAAAAAATAAATGTATATCCTACTTGTAACCTGTAACGTTTGAGAGTAAGTAAGTAAGTAGGTGCATGAGTGTCTCAGTGGGTGTGTGACAGCATGAGTGCCTCAATGTGTTTTTGAGTGGGTGTGTGAGTGTCTCAGTGGGCCTGATAGTGGGTGCATGAGTGCCTCACTGGCTGTGTGAGTGGGTGCATGAGTATCTGAGTGGGTCTGTGAGTGGGTGCATGAGTGTCTGAGTGGGTAGATGAGTGTTCAAGTGGGTCTGTGAGTCTGTGAGTGGGTTTGTGAGTCTTTAAATAAGTCTGTGAGTAGGTATGTGACGATGAGTAGGTCTGTGAGTGGGTGAGGGGGCGTGAGAGAGCATGAGTGGGTCTGTAAGTAAATGTATATCAGTCAGAATCTATTTAACAATTTGTAAAATAAGTGTAATTGACATTGCAAATTGATTCTTATATTCTGTTTACAAATGCTCATCCAAGTGGCATACTTTTCACATTATGCACAAGTTAAGCCAATTTTGGACAACCTAACTATGTCACCACTCTGTAATGACAAATTAAAATGATGTGTCCTCTCAAACTAATGTAATTTGTTGTACGCTGATATTTTATCAAAATATTATTACATTTACTTTTTTGTGATATGCTTTATAATGCTCTGTATACCACTGGGGTCAAATTTGCACCTTATTATGCAAGTTTAAATAAATTCAAGTGTTTATCCATTTCTGCAGTGTGCATTTGAATTTATATAATAAATCTCTTAGCTACATTTGTGAAAATGATGCACGTCATCCATCTACACACATTTACTGTCTCTGGTGGTGCACGACACAGAAAGTAAACACCAGGGCCTACAGGAAGAGGCTGTGCTGCACCACTGTTGATTACTTGTCACTTTCAGGAAGAAAACAACATCAATGGGCGATACCACCACCATCTCTTCAACAATAATGGAGATGCTTAGTTCTCATCACCCCTACAAGATTACTTTTTCACTGTCAAGTTGACGTGCAGCTCACAGCCCCATTCCGTAACTGTCCAGAAGTAGTTTAGCAATCATGTATGAGCGCCGATTCTCCTTTAAAAATTTACAATGCATATACTGTACAAATCTCACCTTAAGGCCAAAGACACTGTACAAAAATAATGAAAACGCAAAGAAAAGTGCATCAATAGAATGTTGAATATACTTCATCGCAATATATATGTATATCTATATATATCCATAGATATTAGAAGCAGGCCACAACTGAGCAAAATGTCAAGAAAGTGTGACTCAAAGTCCTGCACCTTGTGTAGTTTAAATGCAAGTCTTCAATTACTTATAAAAACTGAGCACATAAATGGTGAACCAAAACGGGATGGAACTGAGTTTCAAAATCTTGGAGCCCCTGTCAAGCGGTTTCTTGGCCCCCAGGGAATGATGATTGAAGAATCGATGTACTGTGGATAGATTTAAGACCCCAGATATCCCTTCACAGAAGCTACTCTCATCTCCTTAACAGAACTGCTACCTTAACTCATGCCAGGTACGTTAGAAGATTTTGCGGATCCTTGGACAAAAAAAGTCTTGGTGGAACAGCTTGTCATTATCTGGCACCATCTATTGTTTTAAATAATATTAGTTTCCATGAAAAAACAGGATAGTTCACTTCTTAGTCTATGAATAGATTTTGCAACAGAAATACTGAGGGGCCTGGGGAAACTGGACTCCTCTGGCCATGCTGCTCCTTTCGATCCTACCTGGAAGGGTCACTGCTGCATTAATGTGGTTAAAGGCCTCTTCCCTACTCTGCCTCCACCAGATTGCAGACAGACGATCTCAAAGAGGCCTTGTTCTCAGGTAGAGCTGAATGGCGAAATGTCTTTTGGCTGAACTTCCTCGCACTGGAACCGACCTGACCGATTTTCACATAACTCATGAGCATTAGCTATTAAGGCACATTTCCCAAACCTCGTTCTTCTCTCGATGACATGGATCACTGTCGTCTGTTTGTCTGGGATGTCGCACTTCGTGAACGTTTCAAGATGCCATGTTACATGATCTTTCCCTTTAAGGGTGTCAGAAAGGATTGTCCACGTGCTCGGGCCGGCAGTGCTCTGAATAAGACACAGGCTGGGCGCAGCATCACCTGCTGCAGCGGAATGACGCAGTCAGGCACAAATCCCAAGAGCACCGGCAGGGGCAGAGATGAGTAACTACACCTCAAACAATAATAAGACTGTCAACGCTATCAAAAAACACAAACACACCCACTTCAATTAGAAATGTGAAGTTTCTAATTCACTCTGGGAAGCCAAGGAACAATATACAAGGCAAGGCCAGGTTTGGCTAATGTCGCACTCTGGATGAACAAAAACGCCCTTAAACTCAATGGCGATAAAACCGAAGTTCTGATCCTGAGTAATAACCCTGGTCTTTGGGGAGTCAGCCACTGGCCTGTCATACTGGGGCCTCTGCCTGTGCCGGTGGACAAAATGAAGAATCTCAGTTTCATTATTGACAAAAATCTCTCCTTGACACCACAGGTCTCTAAGCTCACTGCCTCCTGCTTCTCCATTTTGAAATGACTTAAGGAAATACTCTGGATGATCCCCCCCAGATGCTCAGAGAACTGTGCTGCAAGCCCTGGTCACATCCAGATTGGATTATGGGAATGTCCTCTATCTGGGTGCTGACAAAGCTGTAATTCGTCTCCTGTATATCATCCAAAATGCGGCTGCCCGCCTTCTCTTTCAGCTGTCGAGTTTCTCGTCCTTCTCTCCCCTGTTGCAGAGACTGCACTGGCTAAAAGTTGACAAACGGATCAAGTTCAAGGCCCTGTGCTACATGTTTCGCAATAGACACAGTCTCGCTCCCTCATATATCCAGGCCCTGGTGTCTCCATATGTCCCCACCCATGAGCTGAGATCAGCCAACCTCGCTCTGTTTTCGGTGCCTAGGTTCCTCAGAGCTCGTCTTAAGGGTCGCTCCTTTTCTGTGTTGGGCCCAAAACTCTGGAACGTTCTGCTGCTTTCTCTTAGTTCCTGTAACTCACTGTTTCAGTTCCGTAAAAAACTAAAAACTTTACTTTTTAGCAGCCCTGATTAAACCCTGCCTCCTTAGACCCTGCCATCCTGCTACTGTCCCCCAATAGCGCCGCTCTTACAAAGGTGGCCGCGTTTTTCAAGTTGTAGCAGCAAAATTATGGAACAGTCTTCCTTTCTTCCTCAGACAAGAATGTGAACTCTTTAAAGACCTGGCTTTTCCAGCACTAGTGCGGTCTTGTTTAACTGTTAGCTTTTCTGTTCTGGGATCAGGACAGCGCCGGGACACTCCATGGAGTAGCCGTGCGCTTAACAAATACCCCTATAACATAACATAACATAGCACCGGGAGACCCTTTGGGGTAGCTGCGTGCTCTACAAGTTCTTTAAATAAATAATACATGGTTTTGAGGACAAAGGGTGCATAGTAACCACAACTGAAAAATGGAACAAGAGGATTAATTTAATTTATAACTACACAGGGTTTGGGATTCCAAGCCCCAAAAATGTACTAGTAAAGTACATTTTTGGTTTGGAACCCACGTGCAACCTGCAGGTGCCAGTCTTGAACCCATTCAGTGCCCACTGAGCTGTTAATTTTTGCAAGCTTAATAAAAATATGTACTATGCAGTGGTGGCCGGCACAGGTAAGACTGGCGGGGTGGGGGCAGGGTGGGGTGGGGGTCAGTTAAGTCAACATACTACGGGATAAGTAAATGACATTTAAAAAAAAAAAAAAATACTTACCTTGCGCTTGCGTATCGGCGATGGGGCGAGTGCAAAGTAAGTGGTTTGATTTTTTTATGTATGTAATTTTACTTATCCCGTCATATGTCCACCTACCTGACCCCCGCCCTGCCCTACTGCTCCACTGCTCTTACCTGTGCCGGCCGCCACTTGTATTGAGCAACATTAGGTTGACCGATGCTGGTAGCCTTCATGTCCAAATGTTACTGTGTGTCAACAACTATAAATTGCCCTTTCCCTCATAATGTGATATTATCCTGAGACCATAAATGTGATGCAGGCAATTAATTGCAGTTAATGCCCTCCGTACAAGGCAATACAACTTATTAAAAACTGGAGAAAATACAATAATGCTTTGGTTTGATGCTTCCTTTCAACACATGCTTTCTATGAATCAGTCTGTCATGGAAATTAGGTGTTTGTGACAGATGTCCTTAGCATTGCTTGTTCCACATCCTGCCTCTGTTGGAATTCCACATACCTAGTGGGCAGCTGATGCTTCTGCAGGCACGGATAGTGATTGTCTCGTGACCTGGTCTCGTGATCAAATGCATGGTCAATTACCAGGTTCAGTAATGGCCAGCCATGACTGACCTTTGGTAATTCTTTTTTTCTACGAACATAACAGGGTCACCAGGTTGGAGGACACACAGTCCTTTTTATCAATGTTATCTATGACTCTCCTCAACATTTCCTAAGTGTGGTGTCAACTAGTCGATGGAACTGGCATTGTTTGATGTAAGCTTTGTCACATCCTGCAGGCTTTCATGTGTGCTGGTGCCATCCACGTCCACTGCAGGTAAGTGGGGTGGGGCAGTGGGGCCGGCTGGGGGGAATTTCGAAAGACGACCACAAGGGAAAATTAAATAAATAATTAATTTTCCCTTGTGGTCATCTCTCAAAATCACCCCCAGCCGGCCCCACCTCTCTTACCTGCAGGGGCCGCGGCTGGCTGGTGCGTGCGGACCACTGAGCAGTCACACCGCAAGCTCACAGCTCTGTGTGTGAATTTAAGGAACTACTGAAGAAAACTGGCAGACCTTCCTTATGTCACATCATACTACCCACCCACATGCTCCTCATGCAGTACTCAGATTTTACCATAGGTTTACAACATCAGTTTTCTATAACGATTACATAAGTCACAACAAACATTTTCAAATAATCAGTCTCATCCTAAGACATTCAGTGGTAGCAAGGGTCGGCTATTCCTATCCCTATGTTTTTGCTTGTAAACCCTGAGGGTTTCTTTGCAAACCATGGTAGCAGGGGCGGCTCCTCATTTTGAGCGGAGGAGCGTCTGCCTGCCTGCTGCAAATGCAGGAGGCACAAACGAATAAGTAAAATGGCATGTCAATGCCATTTTACTTAAATTCCGCAGTGCGAGGGCAGTCGGTGGGCTGAATCCTGCAATTGCAGGATTACAGCTCCCCCTTCAGTGCGCATGTCGGGTTAGCCGTTTTTTGCTACGGCCAGCCCAACAAGTGCACTGTAAACCCAGCAATCCCCAGGCAGTGAAACAGCCCGGGAATTGCTACCTCAAATTGAGCACTAGGTTAGCCTGCTCCCACCAATTGGGGAGCTGCTCTCAGCATGAGCAGCAGCTCCTGGATTGCTTGTATTGGTGTTCACTGATCAGGAAGGAAGTCCTTCCCTTTTCAGCTCAGGGACCATGATTGAAGAGAGTGGTGCACACCGGGGGGAGTAGTATATGGTGAGTTAAACATGATTTTATAGTTGTAGCTGCCACTGCATGGTAGTCAATTATGGGTAGATGAAGAAGGAACTGCTAACACTGACTTGGTCGTTGGCTCTTCTTGCCCTGATTTGCTACCCCTCGGCTCATGGATCGTGAAGGCAATAGCAGAAACAGAAAATACATTGGGTTTTGATTTAGGATGAATGACATCACTTTTTTCAGAAATTATGGGAATTGTATGAACATGACACAAAACTATGCCATGGCATGAAATGCAGTTTGTTGGTACTTCTGAACTATTCAACAAGAGCATACTTGTCATAATAAGTCACACAAGATACCTGCAGGAGATTAGTATAAAACCAAAATGTATCTCGGCAAAATCACTTAATGTGGAATTTCAAGAATCTTCAAGTAAGGCAAAATTTCAAGAAATTTTGTGTATTGCAAAAATTGGGAATTTCACAAATGTAGGGAGTGTATGTAAATATGTAACAAAGAGCAGAGTTTTGTTATCACAATGCTTTTAATGCCACTTTTGGAACATTTTTGGCGTATTTGTAAATGTATCTAACCATATTATCTCTTTCATATGTAAGAGCAAGACCCCAAGGTTTTTTTGGGAAATGTGGTGCCCATGTATTATAGGGAATAAAATACCCTCTGCCCTAATTTAAAAGGATATTGCAAGGCACTCAGAGTTCTGTGACCTTGTAAAGGAACTTAGACTATGGCCTCCTTTCTCTATTTGGTCACAGACTTCAAAGAAGACTTGCAATACCCTTGTAATGTAAGGTAGGGGATACTTTATCCATATATGCCTCCACTATATTGAATGCATTATAGTTCATGACAATAATAGCGCATTCATCATAACATCGTCACACCTCTGCATCCCAAGTTAAGTACTAGTACGTGTAATAGATGAATACAATAGTTTATAGAGTTACAGAGACAATGACAAGTGGATATAATAACATACATACCAACATGCAGTAATGGTCAGTAGTGTATGGAAAGTGATATAATTTTAGCTCAATTTATTTGCCTTCAGCATGGTGTCATACAACCAATTTGGTACTCAAAGACCTTAATTCTTGCACTACTAGTCAAATTAAAACTAATGTTAAATTTCCACAAGATGAAGCGATCCCTGAATAATTCTGAACCAGGTCTTATACGCCAAGGGATCTCCAAATAAGCGTGAACCCTTTGTCATAGCTGTCATATAGCTCACTGAGTCAGCTGGCAAGGCCACACTTCAAGACAGACTTAGGTAAGGTCTTCCAGGGGCTGACACCTCTGAGCATAGGCTGGTATCGGATCACAATCTTGAGTTACACGATCAATTACAAAGGCTACAATCTGTGAATAGTGAGGCAGAGAACGCCCACGGTACAGTTTCCATTTCACAGTAACTGATCATGCCTTCACTCCAAAAGCATGTACTACCTCCATCATTCAGCATGCTCTTTCCATCATGATTGTATTTTTTGGAATTCACTCACTGTGTTGTTGGCTTCCGTCTCCTCTGTGAAATAATGACCGTCTCTGCCGCTCTTGTTCCCACCGTCAAACGATCTAAGTGGTTCAATGCAGGAATGGGCAGTGCAAAGCCATGAAAAACAGACCGAGATGACATGTAGGCATTTTGCAGTGTCCAACTGTTGATTTCTAGCTCAAATATGAGTGAAGGTCTTTACCTAAGACAGATCCAACAGAAAAATATTTTTGCTGGATGACATTAGGCCCGGGCGAAATTGTTATTACGCAAGCAAAATCTCATGCAATTTCCTCTTTCTGGTTGTTTTGTTTATTTTGCTTTTTTCTCTCCCAGTAACACAGAAATGCATTCAAGTAATTTAATTATTATGTACTCAGTTGTTTTTTGTTTATTAGGATTTAGATCTACAATGCAATACACATTTTAGAATATACAAAATACATAATCAATACATATTTAAAAACATTTAAAAAAACTGAAATTTTAAAACACAGTAATTCATTCATGAGGTTAAATAATAGTTTCTATTGTCGTACAAACCCAATATTTCAAATACAATGGTTTCAAAAGTTGTTGAAGTGTTCGATTGATACAGCTCAGGATTTTACACAGGTCCTATATGACGGGGATAACCTTGGCTAAAATAGGCACAAGACCGAATGACCTCTGCTTGAGGGGCTGAAGGCAGCCAGCCACCTTCTATCACACTATCTGGGAATGCCCGGAGGTTCATCATCTCTGGGAGGAAGCCACTAACCACATACAGACTGCACTGGGTAAGGAGGTAATACTGACACCAAAACTGGGATTACTGAATATCGGGCCGCTACCGACCTTACTGAAATCGAACAACAGCTAGTGACGTTAGGATACACATTGGTAAAGCGGGAACTGGCTAAAGGGTGAGGGGGAGCGACTCCACCTTCCACTTCTCTGTGGTTGAAAGAATTAGACAGATGCATGATAGCGGAGAAAGAAGTTTTCATAACCCGGGGGTGCCCCAAAAAATGGGACAGAAAATGGTCCAAATGAAATGTTTATCGTGGGCTAAGTCCGCGCGATATAAGATCTGCTTCATTCATTCATTCATTCATGTATATCCCCAATGGTGGAGTTGGAAATGCGAAGAGATATGGACAGAGATTGGAACAATTATTGTAACTGCTTTGATAACCCCTGTAAAATGTGCTATTGAAATGAGTAACCAGTCAATTCATCAATCGGTAATGTTTGTATGATTGTCATTAACTTCACTAAAAACAATTAAAACATTTTTTACAAAGTTGTTGAAGTGCGGTAAAGGGCAGACAAATAAAATATGCTGTAGAGTTTGAATAGAGTCCCAACAAAGATCACACAGTATATTCGGAGCCAACCCACTCCAAGCTCCTGTAACAGATTTTAATGGTAAAATATTCCTTCTCAGCACTATTAGAACATTGGAATGTTGGGAGCTCCATTGAAAACAATGGAATGTTCCGGGATTCTAGTGGCCGATAGAAGACCGGAGCTCCAACATTCCAATGATTGTTCACAGCTGTTGATGTGAACAAAAGGCCTCACGGAGCCCGAGAGAATTTTTTACCTCTGCCTTTGTTTTACAACTTATAAAATTCTGCCCTCTAGGGGCAGAATGTGCTAAAAGTCTTAGAGCCCTCTGTAGCGGGCTCTACCAGCCATTAATGGCCCGGCCCCTTATTAAAAGCTCTCACCAAACGCTGGAGCAGAAATTCAATGGCTGGTAGAGCCCACTACGGAGGGCTATAAGACTATAAAAAAATCAGCAGACTCCATACACCAAATTCCATGTTAAGTAGGGTTGAGGCTGCACAACTAAGCATGAGGAAATCACTGCCTCCATCTTTCTTTTTTCCGTACACACCATCATATCATTACATACTCTGTGGTTGATCGTGTGATGTCAAACCTTTAGTTGGCACCACGCGGGCAAGTAAAGGCGCCTGTCATTGCGACAAGGCAAAGTGTTAACCAAACAGTAGAAAAGAGAGGAAGCAGAACACAGTGTAATGAATAACCGATGAAGCAGAAATGGTGCCTTGAACACTCTGCTTTAGTGGAGCTTTGCACTGACTTCTGCTGCAGACATCCTCTGCACAGGCACATACCACACTAATATTATAATTAGCTCAGTATGATTTTCATTGAACATAAGTAAATCTTATTACAGAAGAGATGAGAGACCCCTGTTCTAGTTGGTTGATATAACAATAAAAGGGATCCTTTGCCAGTGGGAAAGGTTCTGTACCTGGTACAAAACTCACAAGACACCAATCAATCATCGAGCAGGTCTCATGCTCTAGAATGCTGTCACAGAGTCCCTGCGTGTACATCTGTTACCCACAGAGGCCACCGTAAAGTGACAGATTGGTGGCAATGATTACCTACCAGTCAGTGTATGCTGCTAGCCTCACCACCCTTTCAGGATAGACTGTGACCCCTGCTCAAAGTCTGGGAGGGGTGAGTCCTGGCACTGATTCCAACAGGGTGGGCACTGATATCCTCCATTAAGGTCCCCCAACCTGCCTTTCAAAGTGATAGTTCAGGAGACCTCCATGGCAAACCTCTCCTTCTAGGACAGCCTACATACTGCGCTTCCCCTGGAAGGTTTGTTTCGTATGCTCCCCCCTACTGGCAATAGAATCCCCCCCAAGGCAAGAAGGAGCTCTGAGAATGGAAAGGGCTCATAAAACAATGAAGGACTCCCCCTTTAAAGTGCTCCAATATAGATCACTGCAGGCGCATGTGATATTAGAGAAAGGACTGGACAGGTCTGACTTCAAGACGTGCTAAATTAAGGACACCTAAGAGAGCTGTCTTAAGGCAGCACCACAAAGGGCCACAAGAGGTCGCCATATTGAAATAAATGACCCCAAAGGTATATTAGTATGAGTAATAAAAAGGAGCAGGTAAATAGGAAAAAATAATTTTGTCTAAGGCTCTGAAAATTCTCTCTGACCTTCTATATTATCAAAGTGAACTTGGCAAATAAAAAATCAGCACAGTGATTCCACGAAGAATAAAACTGTAACCAGCAGTGCATATTGTGACATATTTTCACTGGCAACAACATCAAGTCATTAACCCTAAAGAGGGCGCTGTGCATCTGTGTTTAACTGCTTTCAGAGTTGTCTGGCTTCCCAAAGACACTCTTGCAATACAATTGAACATCCCCCTTTTTCTCAAAGATAAGGCATGATTGTTATAATGCAGTTTTGATCACACCAAAGCAAGCTGCATTATTCTGCCCATTCCTTGCATGTAAGTAAGTGCCAGTGTATCCAGCGGACAGTGACACACATGAATTTCCACTTTTCAGCCCTTAATACACTCATTGAATTCCAATTACTAGTACACTTCTAAATAAATCTGAAAATTCAAATAAGTTCTTCTTGCCTATAGAAATTATTTTTGGTTTATTTTACATGCTAACCCACTATAGCTAGGGATCCACGTGGCAAGCACGTGACCACCCTAGCAAACAAAGGTACGCATTCACCAACTCACAATATCATTCTTGCAGGACTTAGGATGGGCAACGGTTGTTCTTAGGCCTCTAAAGTCGAGCGAAGTTTCCCAGGTAGAACGATCGATATCACGAGGCAGAGTCAGAACATCCTGCATCAGGAATTGCTGTGGAGGACAACAGCCCTCGAAGTGCAGTGGCGAAGAGCCAGACCTGCCAACTCACACGGTGCCACTGTATGTCCTCGATATTGGCACAGCCACGGCCCGTGCAGGTAGGAGCGGTGGAGCGAAGTTCCCAGGTTGGGGGGGAGGGGAGGGGGGGGGGGGGGGTGAGGATTTTGACAGATGACAATGAGGGAAAATTAAAACTTATTTCATTTTCTCTCGTGGTCTTCTGTCGAATCCCCCAACACCACCCGGCCCCACCACCCTACCGCTCGGCACGCAGCCAAGTGAGGAGCGGATAACACACGGTGGCAGTGTGAACGAGCTGGAACCAGTAGCGGCTCGTGGAGGGAGTTCGGTGGGGTAGTGAGGCGGGGCGGGGGAGGGGCAGGGTGGGGAAATGTAAACACCGGAATATGGATGAACGGAGGTAAGTACACATTTAAATTAATAAAACGAATTTCGTTGCGCGCGCAAAGGAATTTGTTTTATTAATTTAAATGTGTACTTACCTCCGTTCATCCATATTCCGGTGGTTACATTTCCCCACCCTGCCCCTCCCCCGCCTCACTGCCCCACCGAACTCCCTCCACGAGCCGCTTCTGGCTGGAACCCACTGCAAAGAGTGGATTTACAGCTCGATTTTTGTAGCATTGAACTGTCAATGTCTATTAAGGTGGCTATAAACAATTCAGGACTTCGGCACCAGGCTCAGCAAGTTTTTCATTTGGAAGAGGCTGAAGTGCCTCTTAGGTACAACTTGGCATGAGGCCCCACCCCCTCCGAAAAACAATGATTTGTTTTTAGTCAAAAGATCTGAAGAGGGAAGGAATAACGCTGTAGTCAGGCAGGTAGTATGGTAGAGAGAAGCTCTATGGTCAAAGGTGTCACCTTAAGCATGAGAAAGTTCAGGGAACTTTATCCAGGGGGTGGGGCTTTCAAAGCAGGACAGGGATTCCTGCAAAGAAGCCACATCTCCCTGATGCCTGTACAGACCTTTGCTGCAGCAGGAACAGTATTTCACTGCACCTAATGCAATCTGAAGCAGCCTCCTTTTCTATGTAAACTTAAAAGATTTTGCACTTCTCAAAGCTTGCAAGGTTTAAACAACAACTTTATGTAAATTTGAGTCATCTGACTTTACAACCATGACACTCCGGTCATAGTTTACATTTTAATTAGACCTCGCTGCTGCAGGCTTTACAGATTGGGAAAAGATACCTTCTCAAATTATACCCGGAGCCATAGATAGTGCAACATGAAGTGGAGAGGGCCTTTGAAACCACTTTAGTATACAGGTAGAAAATCTCATTTGGTAGTACAACAAGCCTACTACTGAGAGTAGCGTGCTCTAAAGTAGAAAGAGAGAAACAGAAAGACAAACATTGGAATGTTGGGGCTAGGGAAGCCACCTCTCTCCCGGTCATTATGAACACTCAAAGCCCGAGGCCTGATACTTTCGACCCATATTGTATATTTTCTCATCTCTCCATGTTAATCTGTTCTCATTTATGTTTTGTTTTGCTGTTAAATCAGAAAGCTTTTAGTTGATCACTTAGATTTCCCGTTCACACATTTTCAAGTTATTTATTTAATTGTTTATTGTAAACTAAGTAAAGCATCAACTATGTGTAGATATGGGTGTAGTTCAAAGCCACATTGGTAGTCAAATACATCACCTTGGGACTCATATGTAAAGTATGAATTCCATAACAATTCCCTGAAGTATGGCCCTAGCATTAAAAGTGATTTTTTTTGGGTGGAGCAAAGTGTGTAGATAAATTATTTTTAGTGATAGGAGCTCATATTTTTGAATCTGTGTGTAAAAAAATGTAACACCTTATGCTCATGAATTTATGGAGGTAATGTACTGTAATGATGATATACATTATATATTTATCTTTGCTTTCTTTTTCAGTAGTGTTTTCATGCTAGGAGATTATTCCTGATGAAGGGTGGAAGTTTCCACTGAAACATGTCTAGTGTGATAAATTAGAGTTAAGGCAATTGTTTGGTTCGGACATATTAAAGTGCAAGAATATGAAATAATCAAGGCTTTTATTAATGAGAATTGAACAAATGTAAGGATTGCCGGAAATAGTTCCAGAGCGAGTGCTCAGTATACAATCTGTTTTTCAGGCCTATATGTTTCAAAATCAAAACTCTGTTGCACAGGTGTGCCCTGCATTGAACAGTGCCTCAATATCATTAAACACCTCAAGCCTTCAAATCACCAAAGCTTAACACGTGAAAGGTCACAGCAGCAAACATTCAGCATAGAACTTGCTCTTTGCATAAGTGCCAAGTCAAACATCAGGATGGAATCCCTGGTGGAAATTCAAAGTTGACCATTTACAAATGGCTTGTACTTAATGCAGTTTTAGCACATGGTATTTCCGTCATGTAGGTTAAATAGTCAAAGAAAATGTCTAAATCTACAACTGTATTCATACTACTATGGACAGGTGTACATTTGCAAGTTTTTGAAACCCAAGGGGCTTTCAATTGTTAGGTCTGTAAAGCTGCACCAATCACAAGTCTTCAGGTACATTGATGACAAGTCATAACTTGTTCAGTCTTAGGCACTTTACCAGTTTGAATCTGCATGCATTGTGCAGTTCTGCATTGGAGATATCAAATCCCAATGTGCAATAGCACATTCCTTATTTTTTTAATTTCTTTTTTATTTACTGAGAACATATTTTTTTCCAAAGCAGAAAATTGCCCCTTACACCTCCACCAGCATTGTTCATAATTCATTCCTTTTTACATCCTGGATGGGGATTTACTTCAACCATATTTTGAGTAAATGTTGGACCTTTTTTAGGGTGGGAAAGGAAATGGATTTGTGAATACAAACAAATTAATATGTTTGTGAAAGTCCAGAACCCCTCAAGCCCAACAATGCTTTGTCCGTCCCATCCCCTGCGTGTAG
The DNA here is from genome assembly GCF_964204655.1 of Triturus cristatus. Taxonomy (NCBI): domain Eukaryota; kingdom Metazoa; phylum Chordata; class Amphibia; order Caudata; family Salamandridae; genus Triturus; species Triturus cristatus. Next base: position 259,896,179 of record NC_140586.1, read on the forward strand.
TTTACTAATGCGTAATTGTATGCAGTTGTGGGTACAATTACAAAGCAGTAACTGCTGAGTAGCCACTTGGGGAAGCACGGAGCCATTTTCTGCAGCAAACACAGGTTAAAGGCGGGAAATGGATTTTGATTCAGGCCTTGTGAGTCTAGTGAATATAACGGTTCATTCTACTGGTTAACTAAAAGTGTCAAAAGCAATCAGTAGACACAATTTGACTCTGATAACCTGTACCAATATGCAGCTGGAATCAAATGAAATGTACACCATAAAAGTTCAGCAGACGACCGAGGAGCCACATGGCAGCCATTGGGTCTTGACCAGCCGATTAACATCTGGTCAACAATACTCCCAAAAGGGGATTTTTCAGCAAATGCTGATTAACAAATCGTGAAAAGCGACTTCACAGCAATACCAGAGGTGTATTTGTTGATAAGACTGCAATTTGTTTTAGTGAAAACAGCAGCGTTTCTCTCATTTGATGGTTACTGACGTCTACGTTCCCACGTTTTTAATGATTAACGGCGTGCACCGTGGGAAGACGTCAGAGTCCAACAATGCGACCGGTGTTCATAGTTGGACATATTCGCCCACGCGACTGAGTAAACGCTGCCGCCGAGATAAACTCTCCGTTCGTCATAATTAAGGCTGAATGATTTGATATGTTTTTTTTTTCACAGTCTGCGAGGGGGTGGGTTCTCGGTACAGAAGGGTTCAATAATTGACAAGACATCAGAAAACGTCGTCATTCTTCGTTTCACCGTCCATAAAAATCAAAGCAGGCGATCCCCCAAAAATATATTTCAAAGTATTTCCCTTGAGCTACTTTCTAGTAATTTCTTGTGGGCTCTGGAACACATAGTAACCACAGACTGCTGAAATTAATGCATCTTTACCCGTGGACCAAAAATGTGCTAATCTGCTGTCAGCTGGCTTGCAATTTTGCAATTTAGCTTTAAAATGCCCTGAGTGGGCTCAGGTGAAATTTATGCTATGCCCATGTAGGCATGTAGTCTTGCGCAATTTCATGAATTTCACGTTATGCATTTTAAGTGAAATTCCCGAAGTTACGCCATTGTGTTTCATGGCTCAATTGTGCTGTGTCTGCAGCTATTGTTCATGGCTGTTGCGTTTTTGAAACGATTTGTTGAGTGCAAAAGGCGTGCTCACGTCAAAAATTAATGTTAGGATGCATTTTGTGCTACAATTTAGAGCTAAATGTTTGTTTGTCTTTCATGTAATTTTGCATGATTTCCTGTAGGTATTGCAGATTTCACATAATTATGCAACAACTAATTACTCAAATTTTACATACCCCATTCAAAAGCTTCACATTTTGAGCAGTTCTTAAATTGTTTTTTTTTAAAAAACACAAAGTACCACTTGCAAACAGCTGCACAGGACATCAAGTGGATTGCCACCACTTGGCAGCAGTTTTCCGTCCCCTCTACCAGGTCCCCAATCAAGTCTAGACTGTCATCCCCCAGTTCTCTACCTTGTGTCATGACTTCTCCTGCAGCACCCTCATGAACCAGTGTTATCCTTTTTAGGGTCGAGCCTGCAACAGCATACGTTACCGCATGGGTCTCGCTTGCGAGACATTGCTGCTAACAATAAGGGCTTGGAGCCCCCCGTTTGCTTACCATTTGTTGGCTTGCATGGCGCTCTTCTTTACAGCGTGGATGGACCCACTATGTGTATGAAATTAAATCACTGTGAGTAGTAAGAATATGGACCCATTAGGTGCTGTTAAAAGACCCCTCACACACCATCCTAGTTGGTGTCATGCTTCATCATTGGGGTCCCAACCGGGTGGCCGAATGCCTCCCGGTCGTGCTACCATGCCTGATTACAGTGGAGCAGGTGTTGTGCATAAATGTGGTGTGAGGTGAGTTATTTACAGTTAAAAATACCTCTGAGAATCCAGCACCAAGCGTGACTACGAGGGACCGAGATAGGTTTGCAGCGGAGGGACCACCAAGACCAAATTGGTTCTTGGATGAAAATCCCGAGCCCCGATTTGCCCGCCTAATATACCTTACATTGAATTTTTCAAGTGTCTGTGAGTACGCCGAAATTTTTTTACCTCACACCTTAGCGCGTGTGCAGGTATAACAAAAGGTTTCACGTGGCACTATTCACCTTTGCCACTCACATATCACTCACCTGGTCCTGAAGAAAGCCCTTTTCACCTTTTTGTACGGGCTGAAACATGTAGACCGCCACACATAGTCAACTTATGGTAATAATTCCAGAATAGTTGCACTACACATATACTTTTTAAACATATCCTGAGCCGCCATTATTAAAATCATAGGCAAGGATTCTCAGAGGTATTTTTAACTGTAAATAACTCACCTCACACCAATCCAACTCACTCTACTCAATACAATCCACCCCAATCTACTCCAATCAAATCTACCCCACTACCTCAATCCACTCTACCCCACACCACTTGATTCCACCCCACTCCACACTATGCCGCTCCACTTTATAACACAGCACTCCACAACACTCTCTGCCACCAAACCACTGAACTCTACTCAACTCTATGACACTCTACTACCCCAACTCTATTCTACAACACTCTACTCCAACAAATCCAGTCTATGACACTCCACTCCACTCCACTTCACTCTAGGACACTCCATGCCACAAACTTTTAGCCATGCTAAACAGCAGCCACACTGGTGTACATCATGGCAGAAACACATCACCAAAGCCAATAGCTCTCGTATAGGCCAGACCTATTGGTTTTGCCAATGCAGGTTTCTGTAATCAAGATGGCTATTCTTCGTCAGTAATAGTGAGGGGAAAATCTATTGCAAAATGAGTCACAGATTTGTGAGGTGGACTGTGGATTTAATATAAATGAACAGGCCAGGAAATGTGAGGTCTTACTATGAATTTCAGAATGTAAATCTTTGAAATTCTAATTGGATTTAAAAAGGGCCTGAAAAATGAAAAACTACTGAGGACTTCATTATGAGAGAACCCATAGCTTAGTCTGGTGGCTCCAACCTCTGAAGTTAACTCCCAGTGGGGGCGCTGCAGAGCTATCAGATATTACGAGTGGATCCCAGAGGGTTCACTGAGAAATGGGGAATCACTGGAGTAATTTCTCAACCTGATTCCCATTGTTATTCCACATTTCCCTCTAGAGGTTTTGCCCGCAATTTTGGCAGATTTTGGAAGCAATAATCTAACGGTCAAATGAACCACTGATCTGCGCTGTACCCTCAAAACTCTTAATTTGTATAAGGCTGGTGACTGCAGTTACTGACCACATTGGAATCAATGGGATCCCAAAAGAAGGTGCAAAATACTCTTTTCCTCTTATTCCACGCTCAGACCCTGAGTTTTAGATTGGGTACGGAAGTATTTTTCAGAACTTTTGTTTCTACATGTCATTTTTAGGTCTTACCTAGGCAGCGCATGAGCTGTCTCATTAGAAACATGCTGTATCTTCACTGTGGGCTTCAACCACGCCCATCGTTCTTCATTGGTTCTTTTGTGTGCCATTCTGAAAGCCTGGCTTTTCAGTGGTGCATTGGCTGTATTTCTCCTACCTTTTGGTGTTTGGCTACCTCCCATGGCTACTGGTCCCATTACATGTCCTCATTCCCTCCTGTCTATTTAGCTTAGTTTTGACGCACAATTTTTTTTCCACTTCTCGGCTCGTGTTTTTGGAATGTGGTGTTTTGTTTTTGTGATTTGCGAGTGAAAATCCCTCACCTGATGGCATTTGTATTTTGCGTGTGTATGCACGTGTAACAAACATTTTTGCTGATATGCTTTTGAAGTCCACAGCGTTTGTTTTATCAGCACGCTTCATAGGTTTTTTTTATATTTCTTTCACAGGGGTACTGGGTTTGCATGGATTTTATTTTGTTTAATTATTTTAATTTGGAAACCATGTACCTTTTAAATGCACCCGCTTTCATGTTTCACCAATTCACGGACGCTGAAAAAAACAAAAAAAACAAGAAGTGCTGTATCAGCTTCTCAAAAAGCCCTGGTCCCCGGTTTCTCCCGCCTGAAGTTAACATAGCATGTTTTTCTAAGCATTAAGTTGCCTTGTTTTACACTGGAGGGGTGGCCATCTGGGGCTCCCATCATGCTCTGCTTTGAGGGACGACATTTAGAGGGCTTGGTACACTTGGAAAGCAGCTGCACAGCACGACATGCACGTCTAGGTCCACATCGGAACTGTGGCACAGAGATGCAGCATGGCGGCTGATTCCATCCTGTATGGCTGCAAAGCAAGGATGTACGGGAACCATTGCAGCCCATCATAGCCAGCAACACACTGTAAGACTGGGGTGCTTGTTTCACTTACACTGATTGTTGATGGCATGGCAAAATGTATCTGACCATTGCTGGATCAAAGGGGGCTGTAAGTGGCATATGAAGGTGGTGAGAGCAGGGGCACAGTGTTCTGCAGCTGATTCCCACCACCTTGTTACTAACCACATTGCCTCTACGTAGCTTACCAGAGGAGCCGGAAGGAGTGGGGAGTAGGGGGCTGAGCTACTTTGAAGGGACGCAATAACTTGAATGGAGTGGCACTCTGAACATGAAGTTTCAGCCAAAAATAGTCTTCCAGTCAAGTCTCTCAAGGGTTCAAAGCACCACCCATTTCCAATGGCATCAGCGATATCCACTTCAGAGTCTTCGTCTGCCTAAGAGCAGTTGACTTCAGTTAACCTTTCATGAACCGTAAATTACTAGGTAACCAGAGTTCAGTCAGACAAACAACTTGGCAACCAAACTTCACTTCAGCCACAATGGAAGAATCTGAGACTTATTGCTTAACCCCAAGTTCCAACAGTAGGGTGGCCACTCCATTACATGCAGCATCACAAGATAATCAACCCGTCCCCTTCGCCCAGTTGGTCAGCTCCAAAAAGGCAGTATTTGAACAGCTAACAGCCCGAAAACAACATATTCATTATTTTCTTAAGCAATTTAGGCTGTGTCCACAGAAAGAAGGGTGCCGAAAGGTAATGAAAGAAGCAATGAAGACAGGCTTCATACACCTGCAAGTGCCGCTAACTTAATGCAATTGCAAACAAATATGCTTAACATCCCTCCCCAGTGCTTCTTGCTCCTGGTACTTCCCTAATTCATGGCAGGCTCTAGCACTTCAACCTGGAGAAGAGAAGGACCTATGGTTAGGAAGAGTACTGATGCGTATCAGTCTCCATGTCAGGTAGAAACCTGGCTTTTACTTCCCACCCCCTTTATGTCCGTCCCTCCTCTTCTGTGTGTATTGGAGGAGGAACTTTCTGCAAATGTGCTTCCTTTCCCCTCCACTATTGATTCTACTCATTTGGCTTCATCCCTACAAAACTCCAGACCCTGCCCCCTTCTCACTAACAGTCCATAATTTTCTCAGCGCCTTGATGTTTCTCTACTTCATCAACTATTTTCAGACCTGACATCTGCCTGTTCTCACTGTCCAGGTAAGTGACCTCTGTAACTTGGTTCTGGGGGTTTCCTAAATTCACTTCCTCACATACTGTATTAATCATGATAGTAACTAATGGCACACAGTGCTGCAGAGACACAGTACACTTCAGAATTGTTACGTAAATTGAAACGCCCGGTTGACGCTCATCGACAGATAATGGGGGGAAACCTAGATGATGAAAGAGGTTTATGATAGCGGGTGTAGAAAAAGGTTGCCATTGGTAGTCCCTGTTGGGCTAAAATATAATGCAATAAGGTTTGCACAATGTCTCATTTGTTGCTAGTTTGTTTCACTTGGTGATAAGCTCAAGGTAAAGATGTTAAGCATATCTGATGCACAATGTGTGCACATCCAGGATTAATGTATGTTTTTTTTTTCACCCGCTCATGAATAAAAAAAAATAGATTTAAAATATTAGTCATTTGGTACAGAGCACAGTCAAAGAAGCTGCTGTAAACATTTGTTTTTTATTTGAAACCTCTCATGAGTTTCATGTATTTTTTTCAATATCATGCAGTATCACACTTCAACAAAAAGTAAATTGACCCCATATTTTTTCACTTGTAATTAACAGGATAAGTTATAGTTACTGAATACCAGTATCCCTCTTCTAGTCACTTCAGCTTGCACTCCTCTGCCTGCCCCTTCTCCCTATGGCAGCTGCCTGTATGTTTAGCTAAAGGGCAGGACCCAGCAACAAAGTAGCAGTGAGTACAGTCCCCGCCCAAATACTGCGCCTGAAACCTTATTTAGAACTCTTGGACAGCCGTCTAATGTCCAGGTTGTAAAATCGCCTCCCAAACAAACTACATATAAAGATACAGCAAACTAAATTAAGGAATTATGTTAAGACCTCAAACGGACCGACTGAACTTCCAGAAAATGTCATATTGCGTGACTGTTGGTGCTGGGCAGTGGGAGGGGGTGGCATGTGGGGAAGACGTTATTGGGCTTCATTGGTTTGAATGGTTTGATTTCTCTGTTAGTCCTTTTAGACATATGTGGCATTGTCTCTTATGTGATATTGTATATGTATATATTCAATCGTATATACGGATGTTTGTGTGTGTCTATTGGCACTATTGTGTTGCATATTTCACTGACTATCACCTAATAATTGCTGTTCAGATATTTTGGTGTATACAAGCTTTTGTTCTGAACAAACTCAATAAAATTATTTACAAAAAAGACCTTAATGACATGTCCATCCTTACAATTAACATCGAAAGCTTTTAGTTTGGAAGTTATCAAGTGTGTACAACATAATTGCAAACCACCTGGCAATAATCCACATAAATGCACTCCACATCATGCTACGTAATTCCAATCAGCATAATTTCACTCAACGCCACACAGTTCCATGCCACACAATTCAACTCCCCACATTTCCATTCCACGCGACACAATTCAACAAAAAAAACATAATTCAAGTCAACAAAACAATTACACAACACACCACATACACCCAATCCACACCACAGAATTCCACATCATGCAACAGCACAACACATAATTAAACTCCACTACATGTGACTCCACAACACAAAATACCAATCCACATAATTACACTGCATGACACACAATCCCACTACACATAATTTCAGTACACTCAACAACACTTAATTAGCATCCACATAATTCCACTGAACACACAATTTCAAGACTAATAATTGCAGTCTAAACCACATAATTCCACTCCACACCAAATACATTCACTCCACTCCATAACACGTTGTCATTTGTCATTTACAACGCCAATAACTCTAACTTTCACATAAGCAAGACCTAAGGGACTTGCCAGCGCCTTTTTTTAATTGAGATTTGTACAGCACACATTTTGCCAGTAGGGTGGCATCACAGCACGATGAGTTGTCTGGGTGTTGTTCATGCCAGTCCAATGTTTCAATAAGATACTTCAGTCTGAAAGTTCCCATGATGATATATTTGGGATGCTTTGGTCCATTTATGAGGATGGCGTGCACTGAGGTTGATTGATGGAGTGGTATTTCATATCATAATCGCGAATCCCCCAGTGCTTCAAGGAACGGTGCGAACATCTTGCCATGCCATGTTGGCTGCTTTTATAGACGTCATTCACTCAAGGTTGCTTCGAATCACTGAGCAGAGAAAGAAAAGGGATGAGGGAACATAAGAAGGATAAAGGAAACAGGGAAATGGGAACAGTGGTGTTATGCTTGTTTCTCATATAGATCTTCCACTGCCCTAGAGACACCTCAGAGGGCAGAGGAAGGGGCAAAAAATGGATGAATGTAAAAATAAAAGATAGTAAAAGTGGTAAAGTGAAGGGAGACTGGAAACAGGACCAAGAGGCCTTGTCATGTTGGTTGCTGAAACACTATTTATGATGCTTTGAGGGCACTTCAAAGCACTAAGGGCCTCCATACGATTTTGGGCAGACTCACGTCCGCCTGACACTGCTGCGGTTTCGTACCAACTGACCTCCGGTCGATGGTCCCAACATCGCTATTACAATGTGACCGCACATCGTGCGGTCGCATACTCCCATTCCTCTATGGGAGTTTGTGCTGCGGCCGTAAACTGGCTGCAGCACAAGCTCCCATAGAGAAATTGGATTTTCTGTTAATCCCTGCACCGCGTGGCAGGCAGCTCACAGTGCCTGCCACCCGGTGCAGAGATTAACAGGAGGGCACTGTGGTGCTCCCTCAACCCCCAACTGGAGACCACAGTGAGAAGGGGGCCCAGCTAGGGGCCCTCAAAGTGGCTTTCCAACAGGCTTTCTATGTCGGAAAGCCCAACATGAAAAGCCTGTGGGAAACCGACATTGTAACCCTGACGGCGGAAACGCTATCTTGAAGGGATTACGCGCTGGTTCCGACTGGTGGACGGGCTCCTTGAGCCCGTCGAAAACCAGTCGGAATGAGCGGCCGGTTTCACTTCCGACCGCCGTCATTGTAATACGGAGGTCGAAAGTGAAACCTATGATGTAGGTCAGAAAGCCTCTGACCTCAGGTCAGAGGCTTTCTGACTGTGGCCGGAGGCTTTCCGACCAACATCATAATAAGGCCCATAATATTAAGATAAGGGAGAAAAATAATAATAGCATAAACATTTACATAGTGCTTCTGTTATTTCTAGGTGCTGGAAAGAAAAAGTATTACTATGAGACAATTTAACAATGCTGCAGTTTCTGAAATCTGAACGACGTAAAGCTGGCTTGGACTTGGGTTTCCAAATCCTGACCTGTAATGTTTACAGCAGATATGAGCAGCAGCTGTTTAACTAACTGTCTGCTAGAAGGAAGTAAGAGGGAATTAAGGTGGAGAGAATAGTGCTGAAGGGAATATGATGTTATGTATAATGCTTTTGCAGAGCGTATTGTGCTGTAAGGCCACTTCAAGGTACTGTGGGAGAAAGAAGCCCGGAACATCATTTTAAATATGTTAGTTAATTGTTACACGATCAATCCAAACTGAACCATTCCTAGGTGTGGTGTACATGTGGAAACTCTAGACATTATGTGAGGATGAAAGAACTCAGAAATAAAGGATAATTAATTTTAAAAATTGATGGAATAGGGGGATACTTGTTTCAAAAAATGAAGCATTGCCTACTACCTCATCTCTACGTAACTTCTTTTGATCGATGGAGGGATAACTTCTCAAGAACCCTCCTCCCACCTATATGTTCATTTTCACGAACAAACGGAAAGGGTCCCCCAATATCCCTTTTATGCATCTAACCAACCATCTCCAGCTCTACCCACTCCGCTCAGTACACTGCTCTGTTGCTTTGGTGCTAGATCTGTCCTTTGTGAGTGCACTACATGAGGCACATATACACCAAGCAGAGGGTGACCCACTAAAGGACCTCATCTGTCCTTCTCCCATCTTGTACAGTGTGGCAGGAGTATTGCATGACCCGCTCAAAGCAAGGGTGTCCTATTCAGAGCATCTTTCGTCGTCTCACAACTTTCAGTGAAGTATCTGAGTTGCAGGATGGTAAATATTGAGTTTCCGGAGAGTGAGAAATTGCTGTTACTCAGAATGGCCGCTAATTGTCATCCTCTGCCCCAGGGCGGCTTCAGCGCTGGTGGCACTCAGTGCAACAATATTGTTTGCGTTCCCCCTCGACCTCTATCTCCACAGATTACCTCAATAACATCCTCCAACAATACCCCTCATGTCTCCATAGCCCTCTCTCACATGCATTTCATTCTTTTTATAGCGCTACTCATACTTCACTCACACTCAGTTCTGTTATCTGCATGGTGCAGCAGGCACACTAACCCTCTGCCCTGCTTTATGATGAGTCAAAACTGCCACTAGACAAAACTCCAGTCTCTCTCCAGAAGGACCAGTAATCACCAGAGTTATCTTGACATTTGTATTGATGCCTGAAAACTGATGGACACACAAGGAATTCTGCAGCACATGTTCTTAAGGCCATCAGTTATTTCGAAACACAGCACCACTCCCACCCCTCCTCACCCGCAGCTCAGCGCCAGGTGCAGCTGCACAGGTCGCACCATCTAAAGCCGGCCCTGCTATGCCCGCTAGTGCGCTCTGTGATGTTAGAGATGCCTCCTTGAACAGAATCCTGCAAAGGTGACACCAACCGCTCTGTTTGTTTTTATACAGGTTGACGACCAAATGAAGCTGCTTCAGAACTGCTGGAGCGAACTCTTAATTCTCGACCACATATACCGGCAAGTGGTGCACGGGAAGGAAGGCTCCATCCTGCTGGTTACCGGGCAACAGGTGAGTGGCGAGAACCGACCAATCACTCACGTTTTATTGAACGTTCGGAATACAGTGAGAATTTAGTACTGTCGGAAAGGCAGAAGCGCCAGAGTACTTACAACCACAGGGATTTACTGCACAAATAGCTAGGCTGCTCTCTCGTCTCCTCGCCAGATGATTAGAGGCAACTGTGAGAGCAAACACCGTCTCTGCACTTAGCATTATGAAAACAGGATGTGATAGCAAAGGTGGTGGATATCCAGTACTTGTCAATCAATCGAAGTTATTTCCTGCATTTTGTCCTTAAGTGATCTTTGGCTGGAAGTTTACAGTTATTGCTGTTTTTCAGTTTGGTGTTAGCCAGGCCTTTTAATTTAATTAAAAAATACTATATGTCCATAGTTACATACTAGGGGCTTTCAGTCTCTTTTCACCCATTGTTCTGCTGTAGTGCCATTCACATTTTGCTTCTGCATGCAACACGTGACACAGGGTCAGCCCACTTCAACCATTGGCCTACCTTACTGTGAGTGACAGCATTCTGCTCTTGTACAATGTGCTCATCCTCACAAGTAGTCCTCTAGAGCAGTAGCAGCCTGTGGAAGGAGTGCCGTGGAGCGGTGGGGTGGGGTGGGGGAGGGGCAGAGTGGGGGGTAGTAAACTCCGGCTCACGGCCGACCGGAGTTATGTAAATAAATAAATAAATAAAACGAATTTCATTGCGCGCACTGAATCGCATTTGGTATGAGCCGGAGTTTATTACCCCCCACCCTGCCCCTTCACCGCCCCGCGACACTCACTCCACGGGCCGCTACTGCTCTAGAGTGTCAGGGATTATTGGTGCAATGTGTGCTTTTATAATATATTTTAGCTTTTATTCAATGTTTTACTTAGGCGAAGTCTCAGCAGCACTCCCAACACTGTTACTAGGCCTCTCGTGTGTCCTGTGTAGTCATAAAATCGTAAAAAGTATTAACGTGCAAAATAGGTATTGATAAAGTCAAAAGGTGAACAACCAACAAACCGCCTTTACCAATGCTTGCTGTCTGTTGGCGTGTGCTCTTTTCGGCTGTATGCTTATTTTAGCAGCTATCAAACTGTGCAAAAAAATCTTTGTTGACAGAAGTACTACATAGAAGGCATGTAGACAATTGCACAACATTTCTCTGGCACCAGTAAAGCCGGCTCATCTCTCTGACCACTGCTATACCAGCTAAGAGTTCACCCCATGCACCTAAAAAAATCATTATGGGCCCATCGAAAAGGCCAACATTTGTTATGACAGAGTATAAAAAATTAAGAGTGTCACATGCATGACATTTTCAAGACAGTTTTTTTTCTCTGAGTTTTATATAGCGCAAACTCGACCCGTAGGTATCAGAGCACTTTACATGAGCATCATTTGCATTGCAGCATTCATTTAGTTAGGCACGGGGAGATTAAGTGATTTGCACCGAATCACATGATGTTGAGCGTCTCTGCCAAAACTCGAACCCGGTTCCCCAGTTTTGGGGCGACCGCTCTAGCCCTCAGGCTACATCCTCTCCCTGTTTAGCAGGACCTTATACCTCCTGCCTCTTCACTAATCAGTCCAAGAAGTATCAGTGAAGGAGGAGGAGTGTTTTTTTAATAATTCTAGCACCGAGTAAATCATCCAAGTAGTTGGACATATATACAGTTAGAGGGGCCGATTCACAGAACTAATCTGAGATAAAAACCTAAATTTACTACTTTTGGTATTCACAGAGGGCATTTAGTAGTAGTAAAGTTAGGACTCCTAACTTTACTACTACTAAACTGAGACAAAATCCTAACTTTACGACTTTTGGTATTCACAAAAGGCATTTAGTAAAGTTAGGATTCCTAACTTTACTACTACTAAATGCCTTTTGTGAATACCGAAAGTAGTATGTTTAGGATTTTATCTCAGATTAGTTCTGTGAATAGGCCCCAATGTGTTCTGTGTTACAACAAACAAATGATGGACGGAATGCTGACAATGCATACATTCTCCCCCAGTCAAGAGATCTGGGTTAAATCCATCGTTCTTTTGCCCACTACACCACCCCAGTTCAGACATGGCCATATGCAAATCAGTCTTGACCCTGTGCCTCATGGGAACAGTCCAGCCCGAACTGCCAATGTGTTCTGTGGCGGGGGGGGGGGGGCTGAAATGAATCACCCATATAGTGTGGCAATAAAGAATGGAGGAATACCACTGGTAGTAGCTTGCATTGGGTGCTGAAGTACCCCATCTCTCCATGGAAAGTGATCCTTGATCTATACGATGAAATAATTTCAGATAACTTTCATTGGGCGGATAGAGTGCCAGACAGACGAGGGGTTGAAATAAATAACAATGTTTTTTTATAACATTATAGATCCTAAGTGTAAAAAAAAATGTTGAGTTTAAATGGTTTTGGAATTAAAAAAAAAGTCAAAATAAGGAGCACTTGTTCTTTACAGTAATTTAATAACAAGATCGATATTGTTACTTTAAAATATCAAACCATATTCACATATTAACTTTATACTTATTCTGGCTCTTATAGTAACCCTAACACTACCCTGAACCCAAGACCAGCCACACCATAGCTCATTCTGCCTCAACCCCAGCCAAAGCTGTTCCCTTACCTGTCAATGACTTAAAGTCAAGTTCATACTTTTAGAACTTATCTCTTTTAAAATGCTCCCTTTTCAAACCTTTGTTTTCAAGCATTTTAGTAAATACCAGGGCATAGATTTATCAAGCCTGTGCGTCACCCTTGCACCATGCAAGGCGACGCAGAGCAACACAAAACCTAGGATCAGATTTACCATGTCACATAGCGGCACCTTGCGTGGCTTGGTAAATCTGGTATAACGCAAGGCAGCGCAAGTCGCAGCCTTGGATTATTCTGAGCCAGGAATGCGTTCCATGGGTGGAGCGTGGTTGTTCCCATGCATCCGGCCATGTATTGTGATGCATTCTCAGATTTACCAACACTGGTAGACATTGGGAAAGCATTAGAATAGTACGCCTTCCCAATAGAGGCACAATGAGGGGAAATATCTTTTTTTCTCCTCATTGGTTCCTCTTTCTAAGTGTGCTGCATTCTGAAAAATGCCTCCAAGAATTGTTTATGTGCACAAAAGCAATCCTGCCTGTAAAACAGACACCCTTGCATGACAGTGCAGGAGTTCCTGTGTTGGCGCAAGGCTGCACTGAGTGCACCAGCGCAAGCAGAGTACAGGATTGCACCATATCTTGCAGAAATAGCACATATCTGCATCTCCCTGTCACGTAACGTAGAGCAGCAAGTTGCCTTGCTGCATTGCATTGTGTGACATAATGATAAATCTGTGCCCAATTTTTCAGATTAAGATGTGCGTCGATCTGCCTGGGTTCCATGCTAACTTTCCTTTATAGGGATTGGCAGTTAGAAAAGGAGACACACTATAAATGGGTCAGTTTCACTGCATTTATTAATGCATCCCAGTTTATAAGTCATAAAAATGTAGGCAATATATTTATTTATTCAGCTAGTTTTTATTTAGCTCTGCTAAACCCATATTTGAGTGTCAGCGTCATTTACAGTAGAGCACATACAACAGAAAGTCCCTTGAGAGATTTAAGCAGGGGCATCAACAATCACAAAGTTGCTTCAACATGATGGCATGTGCTCAGATGTCAATAATTTGGGCCTGTCCAGAATACGTTCCTTTACGTTAGATATAAAACACTGTGAAAGAGGGAGCAGAGTGTAATCCTGGTTGGATTCCTTATTTTATGCGCATTACTGGAAAATGCTTGTTTCATGGAGGATGTTTTCTTAAACATGAGGAGGTTGAGACAAAAAGAGGCTTTCTCTCTTGGGGATTACAGGTCCCTCCAGTTACAACCCGTTTGGTAGTTAGTTATGTTTGGGTGATCAAGTGCAAATCTTTGAAGGTTAATGCAGGCAGACTTGTACATGCTTGGAGCTTCACGGGGTGGCTATTTTAAAGTAGTCATAATAGATGTGCTGAATACCCTTTTTCCAGACAGAATATCGATACCACAATATCGAGGGTCAAAATATTGAAAGGTAAGTTTCTATACATTTTCCATACCTAACATGACATATATGTACCTTGGTGATACATATATCTTCATGGTATGTTAATGTGGAGTTGAGAATAGTAAGTCCTTACCTCTCTTTATGCACTTACCTTTCAATATTTTGTTGCTCTGTATTGTGTTATCGGCGTTCCGTCCTGTGGATATTTGGGATACGATATTACCTGCTGCAGTTAAATGAATCTTAGCCTCATATGGAAGCCAGTTTAATTACTTCAAATCGGGAGAGATATGGTAATTTCATTTGGATCCTGTGATAAGCCTTGCAGCAGAATTTAGAGAGGACCTTAGCAGCACCAACTTGTAGCGCTAGGTAGACCGCAGACAGTTGCACTACCATAATCCAACCTAGAGATGACTAAAGCTTGAACAGCAGACTTCAAATCATCAGGGGGGGAGGAAGGATTTTTATTTTCCTTAGAATGCATATCTGGAAGATCACTGCTTTAGTGACAGAGCTGATGTGCCCCTTCATGTTCAAATTCTTATCTAGTTAAACTACCTAAGGTCTTGAGGAATCTGTGATGAGTGGTACACAGTTCAGAGCTTGTTTTGAGGGAGTTTAGCTTGAGATGTTTGGCAGTCATCCAGTTTTGAGTTTTTTGTAGAGCTGTTTTAAGTGACCTAATATCATCAGAAGAGAAGATTTTCTGGTACAATTGAGTGTCGTCAGGAAACATGTGATAGTGGATATTAAATGCTTGAGAATTTAAGTTAGAGGCTCCATGAATAGGTTGAAGAGCATGGGAGAGAACGAAGATCCCTGTGGTACCCCTAGTGAGGTCGGACTGGAATTAGAAAGGGACTGGTTGACCTCAATTCTTTGTGTTCTGTTGCGGAGAAATTAGGCAAACTGGTTTAACACTGAACCAGATAGACCCATTCTGCATTCAAGCAAGTCAAGGAGGTTGTCATGTTTGACCATGTCAAAAGCTGATGAGAAATCAAGGAGGATTAGAAGGCAGGACTCATTCTGATACAGCACTTTCAACGCATCATCCATAATAATGTGGGTAAGGGGTGTTTCAGCGCTGTGACCTTGATGGAAAGCAGATTGAAATTGGTCAAGTATTTAGATTTGATCTATATGGTTCTAAAGCTGTACATGGGCACATTTCTCGAGGAGTTTCACCAGAGTTGTGATGTTAGTGATTGGGCGGAAGTTACTTGGGTCCTTGTGATCTGTACTGGATTTTTTAGAATGGGAGTAACCTGTCCCTAGTTTAGGCAATCCGGCAATACACCTTGTGTAAGGAGGCATTTACTATCTTGGTCCAGAGTGGGAGTAAGGACACCTTCATCTCAATGAAGAAATTCAAAGGAAGAGGATCATTGAAGTGGTTTGATGGTTTCAGCACTGAAAGAATGTTGAGTGTGAAGATTTCATCGAAGGTTTTCAAATAGCACCAGTAGGCATTGTTTTTGAGGGTTTTAACTTGAGGAAGAAGAGGCATCGTGGGAAGGGGAGATGATGGGTTGATTAGGGTGCGACTATAAGTTGGTTCAATGATATTTGGAGATCAGTTTCAATCTTAGTAGTCTGTTCAGGGAAGAAGGCTGCAAAATCATCACAATTTGGCTGTGAACTGGACCACATTGGTAAAATATTGGAATGATTATTGGATTGGAGAATAATTATTTCAAAATGCTTTTTTGGATGGTTTCTGGCTCCATCTAATTGGAGTCTGAAGAAATTTGCTTTCGCACTTTTGATGTGTTTATTGTAAATGCACCTCTTTGATCTCAAGAGCTTAAGGTGATCAAGGGACGGAGAGCATCTCCAGGATCGTTCAGCTAGTCTCAGATTACATCTATGTATGTTTAAGCTACCATTGAACCATGGTTTGGTGTCTTTGATTGACATTATTTTTAGTTGCAATGGGGCGAATACATCAAGAATGTTCAACATGGACTTGTAATAATTAGTGAGTTCATGGACCTCGGACATGTCAGAAGGAGGAGGGAAGGCCATGTTGCTAAGGGAAATCAATTCAGACCGGTTTGCATTTCGCATGGATCTTTTCCCATAGTCTGGGTTTCCTAAATTGAGATCTTTTTGTAGTCCAGGATGATATGATGTGAAAGGAGGTGCAGTGGTGATCAGTCGAGTCACATGGGACTATCAATTGCAGTTGAATGGAGTTGGGTTTGGAGATAATTAGGTCAAGAATCGAAACCAAAATGTGTGTAGGGCTTCAGCAGATTTGAACCAAGTTGAGCTCAGCTAGGAAGGTTTTGAGGCTATTAAGTGTGGTACCAGAATATCGCTGTCAGAATATTGTTTGAATTAAATATTGTGCCCTAATTTCGCTTGCAGAAATATGATCCTATTTGTGTTAGTAAGAGAAAAGCTACACACAATTGGAAAATATATAGATTTTACCACACAATCTATATGTCAAGCAGTATTTTTTCATCTGAAATTCTGACACCAATTTTAAGAATGGAAGCAGTTTCATACATTCATGCCTTTTATGTTGTGCCTTGTATCACAATTAGAAAGAAGAGTACAAATTTGTACTCCAAAAGTTACTAACATGGCATAAAAAAGAGGCAACCTATTCTTAAGGTGGTGCATCGGTCCAGGGCGTGTTAGCCTCTACACATAAGGTATAAAAAGTGCAGGATTATTGTATCAAAAGAGATTGATATTAAATGGAGGTCAATTGGAATTATGTGAGTTTGTGGCGATGTTATGTTCAACATAATTATGAATTTACTACACCTGACTCATAATTGGCCACTTGCTTCATACTTTGCAGATTTCAACAGCACATTGTTTGGAAGTAAAACTGATCAAAGGTTACTACATATGTTTTACATGCTCTGCTGAACTGTGGCAGACCCTTTCAAATCTTAACTGGTCACCTTTTATTTTTTGATTGCTGTATTTAGGGATTAAACTGGTACTAAAGAGGTGAAATTTTAGCCCAGACAGTATTAATGTGCAATAAAATGACAAAATTGCTAGAGAATGTGCTGAATACGTTGCCATTTATAGAAACACAATTTAATCAAACCTGCTGCATAATTTGGTCTTCTTTTTCTGCATAGTCCCAAAGGCCATGCAAATTAAACATATTCAGGAGTGTCCAACTTTTGACAAGAAGGACAAGAATTCATGTGATATTTCTGCATTCAATGACTCTAAATGGGAATTATTTGCATAAAAAAGAGTGAGCCTCAATGTCTGTCATGGATTTAGGCTTCATTCATCAACACTGGGCAACCTTGTCTTAAACTTTGCAGCTATTTAAAGATAAAGAATATTTATCTATATGGTGTGTTGCAAACAATTACAACTAGGGTTAACTATAGCATTTGCGATTTACACTTGGGCATTTCTAGACAGTGTGAAAGCAATGTCCTTGCATTGTACATCTTCCATCACTGTCTTCAGATTATGTGTCACAAGCCACAGTACAGTGATGTCAGTATAATTGTTTGTTCCAATTTTTGGAATCTTTCTCATGTCAGCGTAAACATGGATGTCGTTAATTAAAGATCCCACATCCCCACGCAAAAATGTTGATAACCAGCAATGGAGGACAGCCAAGAAACCTTTTGAACTTCCTGAAGCAGGGGCAGGCCAAAGAAATGAACATATGTCACTTCCCGACTGCTAGTTGGAAACATTGTTTTAAATATCCAATGCAGTCATTCAAATAGGTTTTACTTATTCATGGCGTGTATTGTGTGTCTAATTTTAGTAAACAAGTTTAGCATTTTTTTATTTTTATTTTTGTTGCCGGTCCATTGTGAAGCGGCCTGCCTGTTTTTCACGCATACCATTATTTAAAAAAAAAAAAATAGATCTCATCTTCACAAGAATTAGTTAAATTAGTTGCTTTGTCTATGAATTCTTGCTTACAAAAATCATTTATGATGAAAGACAGTGATTTTCACAGTGTAGGTGGGCAACTGGCAGTGGCCGCATTGCATTGGTATCCATGCTTTCTACCGAGTTATAGTCGTCCCTGTTCCACAAAGACCAGCCAGGCTTAGTAGTGTCATGTTGTCCTTCTCCAGGGTGATAAACTACCTCTACTTCTGACCTTTAGCCTCAAAATGCCAATTTGTCTCGAGGATGATTCAGTCCGGTCTGATAGCAAAGCCTGGTGGTATCATGTGATTCCATTCACTGCCAGGCAGGTGGGGCTAAGTTGGTGAATGTACTTTATTTTATGGTCCAGTCAGTACCTGCAAGTGACATACTCATTGATCTGGATGTCTGTAATTTCGGATATTAGATATATATTAGCTTACTTTGGCAGTTTGTTTTTGGAAAACAAAAATGTTTGGTGAGCAGCCACCTGAAACATGACACATGCTTACAGTGATGGTGGCTCCTCTGAATGCATAGCGATATACACCGGGCTAGCGGACAATTCAAAATATCACAGACAGTACACCAGCAATTGTAGCGGAGGTCATGAGAAGTTAAAAAAATATAAGTGAAGTTGCAATTTATCTAACTTGGGAACTTCTGAAACCCGTAGAATCCTACCAATCAAAGTAACAACTTGGGGCCAGATGTACGACCCTTACATTTTGCAACTCGCAAATTGCTTCACTTTGCAACCCGTAATTTGTGACACACAAAATGCAATGTACAACAGTGTCACAAACACTGTTAGCAATTCTTAATGGGGTCGCAAATTGCCTGCCTCATTAATATTCATGAGGCAGGTGCTATTTGCGACCCCATTAGGAATGGCTAGCACTCCCAGGGATGGTAGCCTGCTGGGGTCAGCAGAACACCATGTCTGTGACTGCTTTTTAAATAAAGCAGTTTTTTTTTTAAATGTAGGCAGTGGTCCTCTTAAAAAATATTTTCACACACACTCACAAATGGGAAGAGGCTTCCTACCTACTTGAAGTAGGTGGTAAACTGCGAGTGTTTTGCAACCGCAAATGCGGTCGCAAAACAATCATACATTGTAGTTAGACTCGCTATTAGGAAGGGATGCCCCTTCCTTATAGTGAGTTGCAATCCATATTTTGCGAGTCAGTAATAGGTTACCGAATCGCAAAATAGGGTTTGTAAATGGGGCAGACCAATTTTGCAGTTGGAAAGGGGCCGAATTCCCGTTTGCGACTGCAAAAAATGGTTGTACATCTGCCCTAAGCCCTCTATCAAAAACTATCGTACTTATTGTTTATTTAACATATTTCAATGTTAGTGCTCTGTTGAGTAAACAGCAGCCCAGGGCTGCTGTTGACCAGTGGCCCACATGTAAAGGCCAGGAGTGCCGCAAGCGGCCCCCGGGCTGTACTTTGAGTATCACTGCACTAACACAACCCTATTGGAGGATTTGAACTGTTTTTCTGTCTAAAGCAGTATAAGAGTATCTTCCCATTGAATTCTAATTCTGATATCTGTTCTCTATACACAGTGCATTTAGTTAAGATGATTTCTTTATTATAGAAAAGAATGTTACACTAAAACTAGGACTGGGCACAATTTCAGCTACACTGTTATAATCTTGTATAATTTTGCATTACGACTTTAAGACGTATCCCTGGACAGAAAGTATACTGTCTGCTCTCCCCTTGAATGAGCAGTGCAGTGCACTGAGGCTGTGCTCTTCTGCAGATGTGAGTGCCCCGGTTGGACCATATCAAGATATCTTGTTATCCAGGTTTTGTGGTGATCCTCAACGATAGACTGTGCCTGAGATTAGAAAGCTGAATCGGTTCCTGAATGTAACCCTGTACATGATTCTCAGCAGAGGGAGCAAAGAGATTATCATTGTGCTATCTAATGATGAGCCATGTGGCAGGACTCTGGTTTCCGTGTAGAGTTTGCATTTGATAATCATGGAATCTTAAGGAAACAGCATCAGGATTGTCCAGGGGGGAACCTACAAATGAGCCAACCATCACTTTTCGATGGTCAACGGGAAGGAAGGCAGGCCCACAAATAAATCTGTCATTGATAATGTGGATTGTGGTTGAGAAGATTGATCAGCACATGGTAGAGAGTTAGTTCTCTTGCAGTGCCAATATCAGGGAGAGAAAAATGATTAGATCCAATCCACATCTAGATAAATTAACTTTTCCTCTACTAATTGTTGCTCTACTAGTGTTATGTCTCATATTTTTCCACAGCCGTCAAAATATCAGATTGTAAAAATGTCAGTAGTTAGCCTTCACCAGCAAAAAAATGTACATGGTATGTATATAAGGACTTCTAAAGTTCCAGAACATGTATCTAACTGTATGCTTTCAAATAGTCTTTCAAATAGTCTTTAAATCAACTTATTTTCTCATTTGCTTCTTTCTGTCATTAAATATGTTTGTTCCCCCTTTGGCTTTGAATTGGTGTCACAATAAGTAGGAATGTGAGAAATCGAACGAATATTTTAAAAAACAATTCATAAACGTTGGCAAAAGTTATGCTACCTTACATGTACGGCACAGAATATAGTTTCCCAGAATTTCATATCACATTTAATACAAGAGCATAGTTCTCATAAAAAGGCGCTTGAGATACTGGCAGATGGATTGGTTTGAATAGAAAATGTTTATTGGCAAAAAAAGAATTCTTCTCAAACTGGACTCCAGTGCAAGACCTGAAATTACATATTTGGGAATTTACTGGATTTCACAAATTTCATTTAACTCATGTTGGACCTGGCCTTTTTTGCAGGGTTATCCCCAAACTTTTTGACTTCTTCCTCCTATTTTCCCTGACCTGTTTTTGTTGGTTTAACCACTCTAGGCACTTTACCCCTGTTAACCAGTACTAAAGTGCATACTAAAGTGCATATGCTCTCTGTCTATATTGCGTTGGTGATTGGCTTCTCCATGGTTGGCATATTTGATTTACCAGTAAGTCCTTAGTACAGTGCACCAGGGTTGCCCAGGGACTGCAAATCAAAAACTACTATTGGGTCTGCAACACTGATTGTGCCACCCAAGTAGCCCGGGAAACATCCATTACCACGTGGGCATTGCATCGCAATGCCTTTACATCGCGGGTATTACAACGCAAGTCGTTACAACGACTTGCGCTGGATGTCGTGCTAACCTAAGGAATAGTACTATTTACTATTCCAACACCTTCCCTACTGTACGTAGACTGGTGTTGGAATAGTAAATCATACTATTCCTAAGTCCAGCGCCATCCAGCGCAAGTCGTTGTAATGACTTGCGTTGTAAAAACTGCGATGTAACGTACTGCGATTATTTTGATCACGTTCTAACGTCACATATTCAAGTAGCCCTGCATGTTTCAGACCTGTCACTGAAGTGTCTATGCATGCAGTTTTAAACTGCCCTTTCTACCTGGCAAGTGGCCTTCCCTTTTACTACATGTAAGTCACCCCTAAGGTAGGCCCAAGGCAGCATCGTGGGCAGGGTGCAGTGTATTTAAAAGGTAGGACATGTACTGGTGTGTTTTTATTTGTCCTAATAGTGAAATTCTGCTAATTTCATTTTTCACTTTTGCAAGGCTATCTCTCCCATAGGGTAACATGGGAATCACCTTAAAATGTAATTTTCCATCGGAAGCAGATAGAGATTTGAAGTTTGGGGTCTCTGAACTCATAATTTAAAAATACATCTTTTGGGGAAGTTGGTTTTAAATTGCGTGTTTGAAAATGCCACTTTTATAAAGTGGGCATTTTCTTCCTGAACCATTCTTAACCACTCTGTACCTCTGCCTGTCTGTAGAATACTTGTTTGGGTTGGCTGACAGTTGTGCTGCTGTGCATTCACTTTAGACAGTCAGTCAAAGGGAGCTGAGGTGTGCCTTACATATCCTTCTGTACCATCAACAGACTGATGGGCCTTCCTGAGCTAGAGTAGTGGGAGGCGTTGTCACTGACACGTGAATAGGCCGGGCTGTGCCTATCCTCACACAAAGTGGTCTCCACCCCCACTGTAGTGTATTTGAAGCCCAGAAGGGAAAGGTAGCGTCTTGTGCACTACAAAGACTTTCCTTTGAAGTTTGCCTACTTTAAAGCAGAAAGGGATATAAGTATTGGACCTCTGACACCCCAAAATTAGAACATTTCTGGACTGAGGACATTCTGCCGGGAAGAAGAGCTGGATGCTTTAGGAGGGACTGCCACTCTGCCTATTGCTTTGTTGTGTGGGACTGCTGCTTGCAGCTTTTGTCCTGGGAGTGAAAGGACTGGACTTTGCTTTCTGTATCCTTGCTCTCCAAGGACTTGAGTTAAGCTTGCCTCCTTTAAGGACATCTCAGGGCCATCAAAGACTTCACCTGTTCATGTCTGTGCTCTTCTGCTGAGAATCCTGACTTGCCAAGTGGTGCCAAATCCAGTTACTGGCCCCTTGAAAGTGTAACCTGGTGATCTAAAGGAGAAAACAATGCATCGAATCCCAGCACCTCTTTTATCGGCACATCGCTGCAAAAGATTGGCTCATCGCTGCTGCCCACCCTGAAGCGTGGTTCCCGCTTGAAGCATCAAACACGGCTTTCACCGCAGGCCCCAGCTTGCCACTACAGTGCCTCAGAACAACCGTCACAGCATGAGTCTCGCGCCCCGTGTCGCCAACATTCGTGACACCTGCTCCGATTCTGATGCAGCGCATGCTTAACGGCTGTGGAAATAATGCAGCACATGCTTTGCCACTGTCGCAACGATGCAGGTTGTCTGGATTTTCGACCCATCTGATTCTTCATCTACACCAAAGTAAAGATCCGAGTCCATGGTTCCGGAAACCAATGCATCACCTTCCCTGCCAGGAAGGAACGGGCTCATCACCTCCCCTGCTAGTAAGGAACCAATGCATCACCTCCCCTTCCTAACAGTAAAGAATCTACACATCACCTCCCCTACTAGTAAGGCACCGATAGATCACCTCACCTGTGTAGTGAGGACCGCCACATTGCTTTGTTTTTCCAGCACTTCATCTCCTCTGCGCCTAGACCTGTCTCCGATTTTTGATGCATCTAAAGTATTTTATGCTAAAACGAATGCATCCATTGATTTCTATGGACTAAACTTGCTTAATTTTTTTAAAGTGATATTTTGACTTGTGTTTGCTGGATGTTTGTTGTTTTGGTATTGTTTTATTCAGATAAAATTTGTCATTTTTTCTAAACTGGTGTGGACTCCTTTTGTAGTGTTTTTACTGTGTGTACAAATACTTCACACATTGCCACTGAGAAAAGCCTGACTGCTCGTGCCAAGCTACCAAGGTGGTGAGCAGGGGGTTATCTTAGCTGTGTGACTCCCTTACCCTGCCTAGAGCGAGGGTCCTTGGACAGGGTGCAAACCACTGCTGACTAGAGACCCCATTTCTTACAGTCCACAAATTTCATATATGTAATGAGCACAATTTTTATTCCTACTCTGACTAAACATAATCACACTATTCCTGTTGGATTCGGTTTGTTCCATATAAATGCTTAGAAATCGTAAATACCTTCAGGAAAAGAGGATATAGCTGAGGAATTTAGTAAAAATAGAGTGGATCAAGGCTGAGTTCCTTTATAATGTTGTAGAAGTCATAGACCACTTGTGATATCCTTTTGGTTGTGGGGCACTTTATTTTGTATTACACTTAGCCAACTTCACTGCTCATCTTTACTCCTATATTTAGTGTAATGCTCCAACTAGAACAAGATATCTTCTTGTTGCAGATGCTTCAAGAAAACATAGAATTCTTCTTTAGAAAAAAATCACACACATATACTGCATAGGATCTAGGGCAATACAAAGTTTGGAACAGTTCAATTCAGGTTATTCACTGTTTGAGTACTGGTGTTTCGAGGTAATTGATATCACATTGCTAGATTTTTTTAATCCTTTATCATACCAAATGGCAGAAGATTTCTCTGTAAAGGTTTCTTTGGGAGGTATTGATTATTTTGTGTATTACCTCTGCTATTAATGGCCATATCTTAAAACAGTACGTAAAGATCGTAAAAGGGTCAGCAGCGGCCAGTGCAGTTAAGCGCGGTGGGCGGGAGGGGGTGAGTCATCAAATGACAAAATAGGTCAAATTAACCCCTTGTATGCTCATGAGGAGCCCAGCTTGTCATGAGGCACAGTGGAGCTGTGCTCATGATGAGCTGGGCTCGCCATAACGTTCGCGCCACTCCCACGCGTAATTGATTCCCCGCCTGTGCAGGAGAATCAATTAGTGGGTGGAGTCGTGATGAGCCCAGCTCGTCATGAGCACAGCTCCACTGTGCCTCATGACGAGCTGGGCTCGTCACGAGCACAGTACTGCCACCCCCCCGCACCGCGGGGGAATTACCCCCGCGGCGAAGGGGTTAAATAGATGGATAAATCCTATTCCGTCATGAGTCGACACCACCCCACCCCACCTGCCTCGCCCCTCTGCCCTTACCTGCACAGGCCACTGCTGAAAAGGGCTTGGTATATTAAGCCACCTAAATTAAAAAAAATTACACATGAGTGATCCATTAGTTTTTTCACGCCCTTTATATTCATCACAAAGTGTATATTATTTGATGTCAATTTACAACACTATATAGAATGAGTATGGCCAGAAAGAAAGTGCAGCTGAACGAGAATTGTGATGCTCTTGAAGGAATGTTACACAATAGTCCTATTTTAATATTAAAATATAAGAACAGTTGCAATATCATAGCTATATATTTACAATTGTTATTTGGACAAATCCCATTACACTACACGCGATGTTATAAATACATCAATGGTCAAGATCCAAGTGGTTGGCACGGACTCCAGAGGCAGCAATGCCTTGTAAAGGAACATTAGCAATTGATAGACTCTCATTTGTCCGCTATCACTGTTTTATCGCCTACCCTAGTTATCGTATCACGCTCCTTGCTGACTCCATAAAAATGATTAATTGTGAAAATAAGCCACAGAATGCAAATGTCCTCCTTTGATGTGTTATCAGTTTTTATTAGTTGCGTATTACATCTAATTAACAATGGATACAGTCGTCTCCTAAGGGATCAGTCTAAGGGAAACATATTCATTAGCCGATTTCATCGTGCATCAAGTTAAGATGACAGACATCTCACACCTCACAGGTCATCACAATTTTTTAATCATCAGAGTTCATTTTAGCTGAACTGGCATTCCCTATCGGCGATGATCCGATTTCAAGTTAAAGGAAGCCAACCTCAGTGGGAATGTGGGTCAACGGCTATGAAACAACAACAAACATAACACATTTTATTTAGGTGCTTTCGCTTGCACAGTCATGCATATAGATACATATTTTTACTGAAATAGTTACAAAATTTAAAACACCAAACATCTATGGAGCTAATTCCGTCAAATCGAGTCTATGGCGATATTCCTTTGTAGCGAATTACCTGATCCGTCAAAAGACTTCGGCGATGGAGGGTCCTTCTTTAAGATATTCAATGAGAAGTGGGGGCATATTATCAAGCACGGCATTAAAATTATCGCCGGTTTAGCGGCAGAAAACTGCCGCTAAAGTGGCGATAATGGGCTTGATAATATGCCGCAGACAATTCCAATAGAAGCCCATGTTGACACCAGAAAATGGGCTTCAATGGGAATTCTCAAGGGCATATTATCAAGCCCATTATTGCCGATAAAGCCGTTTCTTGATAATATGCCCCGTGGATCCTTTCCTCTCTCAAAACAAATATAGGGAAAAATAACAATAGCGCATTTTTCAGGAGAAATATGATACTGGCTGGCAGCATATCAAAATGAATGGCACCCAACACATCAAAATCTGACAAACAAAGCCTGGATTTTTGTCCAATGTTTGCAGCTGGCATCAGGACTCTTTCAGCTCATGGCAGCGGCAGAAGTCACTCTGTTGGATGGCAGGAAGAGGACTACATTAAAGGATTTCCATTAAATTACAAGTTAAGCCGTTCACAAGTCCTATTGGGCCTATGACCAAAAGATATCCAGTAGCGGGAACACAATGTAAACTGCTAGCTTCCAAATCCTTGCAATTTCAAAAAGTTTTAAAACTTATGGATTTTTTGTTGGATTTCATATTTTTCTATTCCAAGAAAAGTCAGGCCTAGGCCGAACTAAAATTAACCCTAGAAAATGTTTTGATACTAAGGTTCTTTTCTGTCAAACAAGGGAGCCTCACCCTGTCTTAGCATCTTGTGCAGAAACTAGGAGCATCATTTCTCTACAGCAGTAAATCATGCTTGTGACTCTAAGAAAGCTATGCGCTGCTTTGTCAGGGCCGGATGGACTCTCGACTCATTGATCCCTGAAAGAGTTTTTGCTGCGTTGTTCATGGCTAGCCAGACGTATGGTCACTCCAGAGGCCAGGACACAGTGAGTGGATTGTTGGTGGTTCCACACTGGAGCACATTAGCACATATTAGAGTATTAAAGGGTTACTAACTTCACAGCCATGGAAGCTCAAGGCTGTAGTATTTGGGCAGTAAGAAAAACCTATAAATGTTATACCAAGTAACATTTTAGAGGGATATTTCATCAAATATGCAAGTGCATCTGTTTAAAGTGAGTATATTTCCCACCCACTTCCAATCCTTTGGGGAAATGCTTTGATAAGTACAAGCTGGAGTACTCTAATGCCTAAATATGCTTTTATATGGATTATTACGGTCTGATCAGTGCATAATGCATATGGTGGCTCCATGATTCAATTGAAACTCTGTTCAGAATAGCCGCTCAGCGAGACATTTTCAGTGCCCAGCTGACTTTATAAAATCTGATTGGCACCTTTGGGGGGGGATCTTCGTTCCACAGAATCACAATTTTTCTCACTCCGAAGGAAATCGTCTGCACGGCTCGGTATTCTTTAGTTAAGGCTGAAAACTCAACTCATCACATTTATAAAATTTAAAAAACGCAGCCATTCCGCCTTGTTTTTAATTGCAAATCCTGCTCAGGGGATTTGTTCTTCTGCTTAGGAGTCAGCCTTCTGCTTCCTACTTGGGAACCAAGTGCAGTCAATTATGGTAATGAAATGTCAATAAATATAAAAATTTAATACAGCTTGCTCGGGGTGAGTGGCAGACGAGCACTTGCCTTCCAGACAAATTTGCTGCTGCTGCAAATATTAAATGCACCTGAAAGAGTTGCTGGTTGTCTAAGAGCGCTCCTGTTGGGGACAGGGTGCATTGAGGGATTTGGAGACCTCCAGGGGTTCTTCCCGGCATTCTACAATCAGAGTCGGAAGGGCGGCCATTTTGTTGACATCCTCCAAGCAGCTTAACTTATTCCTATAAACTGGAGCTCCCTCCTCCCAATGAATAACCCAGCAATGATACTGGTAGCACTCAGTGAATGCGCTATTTGTTTTTAATGAAGTGGCATATGTCAACTGTTAATACCGCTGGGTAAATTAAGCTGTTATCCGTGGAACGGCTTTTCTGAGATTTGAATATGCGTCAACATGGATATGATGGTGCATTGGAAACATATCCTGTTTTAGATGTTTCCTTGGCTTGATCAATCTTTCGCAGTTGCCGAAACATGTTGATATGATTTTCTAGCTTGTGTACCGTTGTGACCATGAAATATTAATAATAATAATATGTTTGAAACGTTTGATCCGTTCCATATTAGGCCAGGTTTCGTATTCTGTACAGGATGCATTTTCCAGTTTGTAGTTCCTATTTTACTAAAGGACACAGTAGTTCTAACACCTCAAGATTTCCCCGGTAACAGATTTGTGTGCTGGACTCAGTGTTTACAGTTGGGTTGAGTACTGCAAGTAAACTCAGGGCCCTTTTCACTAAGAGTCTTGGCACTTTGGCGGAGTCTCCGCAGGGTGCACTCTTTGGAGTACTGAGTGCAGACACCCACCATGAGTGCAGAGACCCCACCACGAGTGCGGAGACCTTGCCACGAGTACAGAGAAACCGCCACGAGTGCGGAGACCCCTCCACGACTGCATAGAGACTCTTTGTGAATCCGGCCCACAATCTTCAGGCATTGCTTGTTAGATTTATGTCCTCCATTCGTAACTGTTGTATGTCAGAATATCATCAAAAGAAGATCATTCTACAAATGCACTGTAACCACAACAATAACTGTTGCAATGTCATGAAGGTAAGTATATACAGGTGATTGTAGATTTTCATTCCTTATCCCCACAGCTAAGTTCCCTGAAGATATATATCAATAAGGTACAAAGATGTGGAGTTAAGCATAGAAAACCTATACTTACCTACATGCACTCAGATTAACAATATTGCTGTAGTCAATATTCTGAATACGATATACTTATTTTTTAAGACGATATTTAAATCTCAATATTTTGGCAGTATACCTTTCTGATATTTGAAGGTATTTCAGGGCTGTCACAAGGGGAGGGCAGCTGGAGCTCTTTTACCTGGGCCTTGCACTTTTGTTGGGCCCTGTTCTCCTGTTACATGTTTTTAAATAATAAAACCGAAGACCTGACCAGTCCTTCCTGGATGCAGTTCATGGCAGCACCAGTAGGTGTCCCCATATACTATGTCGTTCACTTTCCCCAAGTATATTGTCCTAATTACAAGTAGCTCCTTGGATCCAAAAGCATAAAGAGTCTTGCAAAGGTTTTGGCCCCTGGCCCCACCAAAGCTTCTGACATGCCTAAAGGACTCTCTGGATGCCTGCGCTGTGCCGGGATGGCCTCGTTTTGGAGTGTATATGAGACCCGCTTTTCAGACAGCAGATTTGTGAGTATTTGGAAGTGTATTAATGTGCACTATTACATTTAATACAAATGTAGTATCTCTATTTCCATATTGCACCATTCGCCTTAGCTGTACTTACATTTATTATTTATTTGCGTGTTTCTACCTTGTGTGGTGTACTTGGTGCATTGTCTATTAGTTGCTATTCAAAGATTCTTCCCAATCTCGGTTTTATATTTTTTTGATTGTTTGATAGCACTGGTATCTCAGTTGATGGACTGCTATTTCATGGAATATGACATATTAGTTAAGTATGAAATTACAATGGAGGGCATCGGGCAGTGGAGCGGGTGCAGGCATAAGAACAAGGTGTTCATGGGGTGTCTCCCCCTTTAAGAATGGGTCAAGGGGCGGGGCTCTCATGCTAATGGATTGTTGAACAGCGATATCAAACAGGATTTGACATTTAGGACAGGATGACTTTCTCTAGATGTGTATGGCAGAATCTACATCACTCACAATTATTCTTTTTTGGTCATCATTCTTATAAAGTAGCCCATGACATGTGGATGCAATGAGTAGGTGACAGCAGCCCTTCTTTTTGAATGAAAAACACTGCGTTGCAGAAAAGGGGTGACTACATCTGTGTTAAAAAGAATTATACAATGTTTTGCATTCACAGTATAATTAAATATTATGTTTCAGGTCCCACTTACTTTGCTCTTTTGATATTTTACTTCCTGCTTATCAGCATGTTTAACTATTACAACATCTTCACCATACTCTTTAATGAGTTAGCAAATTAAATACTATACATTGATGACATGATCAAATTGGTACATTATTGAAAAATGTATGATTGCATGGGGTATTTGTACAGCACAAACCTAACCAAAAGGCAGAAGAGCACTGTACAGGGTCAAAGGGAAGTATTCAGTCAACGAGCGATAGGAGGGGTATCTGGATTCTGGGAGCAGAAGGGTACTGTTACTCCATTATGATAACGTGTTCTTTAAAGAAGTGAGTCTTTGACTTGCATATCCTGGATCCATAGATGAAAAAGGCTCATGATATAAAGAGTCATTAATACATCACTATTCTTACTACAGGCAGGGAAAATATTGTCAATAGAAAATATGTTTTGTAACTATGTACAGAACACAATATGAATAGCTAAGAGGAGATGTGGCCTAGGGGCTCGAGCTGCTGCATTTGGAACCCCGGGGGCCGAGATTCGAATGCTGACTCCAGTGCTAGACCCAACATCGTGTGATTCTGAGGAAACCACTTAATCCCCGTTCCTGAATGTGTGTACGAATGTACTTTTGTAGTACACACTTGATTTACATGATCAACAATCATCTCCCAACCCCTCGTAATGTACAGCGCTCCATTGCTTCACAGCTAGGTTTGCGCTATGTAGATAACCAGACAGACATAAATATGTATATATGTGTGTGTGTATATATATATATATATATATATATATATATATATATATATATATATATATATATATATTCACTGAAAAAACCATAGGTTTCACACATGTTATAGTTAGCTGGACATTTTACTGATAAAAAACCAATGAAATTCCCCCGTTATAGTTACTGTAGGCAACTATAACTCACGCGACCGCAATCCTCTGCTGATGCTAATACTGTATTTAGACACTTATTTGCCCATGTCTTCTTCCATTAAATTTTAGCTATACATATATTACAAATATTTTTTTTTCATAAAGACACATATGTCATCAGCAGAGGATTACGGTCGCGTGAGTTATAGTTGCCTACAGTAACTAATACGGGGGAATTTCATTGGTTTTTTATCAGTAAAATGTCCAGCTAAATATAACATGTGTGAAACCTATGGTTTTTTCAGTGAATTTGTACGGTTTTTTAAATGCTAAGTTACTTTACGCCATTTGTGGCGTGCGCGCCCACTTAACGCAGTTCGTTCCATGCGCGCACGGTGCGCTTCGCGCACCGTGCGCGCACAGTGAGCACGCGGTGCGCTTCGCGCACCGCGTGCCCACATTACGCTAGATGGGCCATGAACGCACGATGCGCTTCGCGCACCGTGCGCACATGGAGGACATATGATGAGCAAACTCTTAAATCTGCTTTTCATTTATTTATTTTTATTTTTTTTACCGTACGCTTACCGTAAGCTTACGGTACGCGTACCCCGTGATTTTTTTTAAAATCAATAAATGTTTTTTTTGTACTTTTCTGTCCTTCTTTGACCCCCTTACAAATGTTAGGGGGTCTGTAACTCTCCTCATTGCCCCCTTTCCTTGTTTTCTCTGTTTTTTTTCTGAGTGAAACACACAAAATGGCGGCCGCCGCTTCCTGGTTTCGGCCGATTCGAATGTTTACTAAGATCTATGGGCCAATCAGAATCTCCTTCGCGCACGCCATGTTTCTTCCGTACGCTTACCGTAAGCTTACCGTACGCGTACCCCGTGATTTTTTTTAAAAATCAATAAATGTTTGTTTTGTACTTTACAGTCCTTCTTTGACCCCCTCACAAATGTAAGGGGGTCTGTAACTCTCCTCATTGCCCCCTTTTCTTGTTTTCACTCTTTTTTTTTCAGAGTGAAACACAGAAAATGGCGGCCGCCGCTTCCTGGTTTCGGCCGATTCGAATGTTTACTAAGATCTAAGAGCCAATCAGAATCGCGCTCGCGCACGCCACCGTACGCTTACCGTAAGCGTACGGTAAGCGTACCGTAAGCGGGCTCAGATATATATTGATTTAAAGGCTATTTTCTCAGAATCTACTGAACAGATTTACACCAAACCTACAAAAGGCACTTCCTTGACCTAGGGACTACCTCTCTGCCAAATTTTGAGTAATTCTGTTCAGCCGTTCGGGCTGTAGCTCGTTCTAAAGGTCCTATGGAAAAATGCATGGGAAAAACGCGTTTTGGGACCCCCCTTTTATCTCAGCCCCCGCTTGACGGATCCCCCCGAGACTTTCAGGGTAGGAGCGGAGCGTAGCGCCCCACCTATTTTGAGAAATTCGCGAGGATTCGTCGACCGGCGCCAAAGTTATTCAAAATAGAATGTTGAGGTTTTCCTATGGAAACGTGGTCCTAACTATAACTACCTACTGGCGACCGCCAGTAGGTAATATATATATATATATATATATATATATATATATATATATATATATATATATATATATATATATATATATATATATATATATATATATATATATATAATAACTGTGTTGGTGAACAGATCCATGATTGTTTCTAGGAGTCTCATTATTCATGTCATGAGCCATTAACTAGGGTAAAGACACCTCCATGGTGATGAAATGCTTGGCAGTGTTAGATTTTCACATTCTACTTAAAGCAATGATAATCTCTATTTAGTGATGATGATGGCTTTAGGTGCCTTCTTTGTCATAGTGGTTGGGAATTCCCACCTATTTCATTTGGATCAGCTAAATCAAATGGGACTTGAAATCTCTAGAACTCTCCAGCAGCTGCAGCCTGTGCAGGTAAGAGCGGTGGGGCTGGGTTGGGGGGTGATTTGACAGACGACCACAAGGGAGAAATAAATAAATAATTATTTTTCCTTTGTTGCTGTAGGTCGAAATACCCCCTACCCCACCCACCGCTCTTACCTGCACAGGCCGCGGTTGCTCTCCAGCGGTTCGTCTGCTTTTGTGCTTGAGGTCAAACTACTCACTGGGACTATATCATGATGGACTTTGCAGGTGTAACCAGGGGCAGCCAGCACGGCTCGCGGGCGGGTGGTGGGCACAAGGGGAGTACTTTTCCAAAGGAATAAGTGGCAACAGAAATGGTTGACAGAAAACCTTCTAAGTAGCTCCATGGCCTTCTACTTTCTGTAATACAGTATCCATGATTTGTATCCACTATTTCAAAGGTGGCATCATTACCGGCAGCTGTGCATAGCAATTAACAGCCCTTACATTGTTGTTTACAACCATTTTAAGTGACTACTAATCTTGCAACAGAAACTACTCCATTGCACTTCTCTAGATTTAGTAGCAATTGTCTGTGCTTGTTAGCAGTCATTTCATTAATATGCTGCAGACTCGGATTTGCAATAAAGATTGCTTTTACAAATGTACAATTTCCCTGCTACGGAAACAGCCGCGGCCTGTGCAAGTGAGAGCTGTGGTGGTGGGGATTTCAACAGACGATGATGAGGTAAAATTAAGTATTTATTTAATTTTCCCTCGTGGTCATCTGTCGGATCCCCCCCAACCGAACCCCTCCACCCACCGCACTTACCTGCACGGGCCGCTCCTGTACGGAAATAAAAGGAATGTGTTATATCATTTCTTGCAATGTGATCAGTGTCAGAGGGTGTGGTGTAATTTCTGTGATAAGATAGTCATAAAAATGTGTGTGAATTTACTTCTGCTCTCCCAGTGAGTTTCATAAACGGATGCTACTGTTGTTGAAGGGCATCAGGTTACTTTTCACTGGCAATCTCGCAAATGTGCTCGAACCCTGGGCCTAATCTGAGGTGGAATGGTGGGCAGGGAGGCAGCCCGAGTAATTAATAGGGGTGGGCGGAATTTGCGTAGTCGCGCTACGCAAAGCTCCGCAAAACAGCAAAAAATCTCAGCGAGCACGCAGAAATTCCGCGAGCACGCGGAATTGCTTGTTCGCTATGCTTTTTTCCTGTTCGCAAATGCTGTTTGCGTTTTCGAGGGAAATATATCACAAACACGTATTTTGAGAACGCGAAAACGCAAAAATTCCGCAAAGCTGCGGAACGCAGAATTTTGGGCAATTCCGCATTCTCCTCAGGACACAAAATCACCCAAATTCTGCTAAATTTACCGCCCAGGCCTAGTAATTAACAGTGGCTGAAAACAATTCAAGTATTCCATCTAGCACTTTTTTGTATTTTCATTGTGACGTGCCATTTGGCTGTGAGTAAACGTTGATCAATTAAATATTTATCTTCCTTTATAACAGGTTTTAAATTAGAATTTGTAAAAATTATCATACTTCTTGCATAATTGAACCAAATCCATACCATTGCAGTTACCCGGAATTGGAAAATAAGCAAATGATTTTTTATTATACTCCTTTTGGGAAAATTTCTTTTTATACAAGTAACTTCTACATAAAAATTACATTTGCATGCTTTTTCCAATGTTTCAGCTACTTAGGTAAATATATAAACAAAGCATAAAATCACTTTTTTGTTTCCTCTCACAGTAAAAAAAACAAGCATTTGCAATGCAATAGGTCTCGCATTTACGTGAGTTTGAGCTATTGACATTGCAAATAACAATGCCTTTTATTTTTGTTTTCGTTTTAAAAACATAAATAAAAGGCATTGTCATTTACAATGCCAATAGCTTAAGCTCGTGTAACTGCGAGACCTATTGCATTGCAAATGCTTGTTTGTCTTGCAGTTTTATATAGCTCGAACTCGACCCAGAGGTATCATGGCGCTTTACACGAGCACCAGCTGTTCCAGATGGGCACATCCGTGTTTTGTTAGGCGTGGGGAGACGAAGTGATTTGCCCAGAATCACAAGAGGTTGAGCCAGGTTCGAGGTCATTCGCTCTAACAGTTAGGCCACATCTTAATGAGTCCAGCCGGCAGGGACAGGGTCCCCTGTACTTACACTCCAGATTGTGTTACTCCTGGGTGTGTCACTATTAGTTTGTCAGTCCTGTGTGTCTCTCTTGAGGTTATCACTCCTGGATGTATCACTACTGGGTGTGTCATTACTGAGGGTCTCACTCCTGAGTGTGCCACTGGGGCGTGGGGGAGAGCAAACAACCCTGTACTGGTCACCGTGTTCTGTTTGTATGCCGATGCTTGTTTAAACCCAAGAGGCTCTTGGTGGGAGCTATACCCCGACATTGTCACGTGAGAGCTTGTGCCTCACTCTTCGCCAGCCAGCAGGAAGTGCGTGAATCTTCTGGGAGCGAGGGGCACTTATGGAGGGGAGAGAGTGTATCCTCCACGAGCACGAGAGTACCTCTGAGGCACATGACAGTGAGTGCACGTGTGAGGGCATGTGAGCTCCGCAGAGCCATGTTTTTTGTCTTGCAATTTTATATAGCTCGAACTCAACCCGGAGGTATCATGGCGCTATACACGAGCACCAGCTGTTGCAGACGGGCACATCCGTGTTTTGTTAGGTGTGGGGAGATGAAGTGATTTGCCCAGAATCACAAGAGGTTGAGCCGCAGAGACTCAAACCTGGTTACCCAGCTTTGAGGTTGTACGCTCTAATCGTTAGGCCACATCTTAATGAGTCCAGCCTGCAGGGACGGGGCCCATGTACTTACACTACAGAGTGTGGCACTCCTGGGCGTGTCACTCTTAAGTTTGTTAGTCCTGTGTGTCTCTCCTGAGGTTATCACTCATGGATGTATCACTACCGGGTGTGTCATTACTGGGTGTGTCATTACTGAGGGTGTCACTCCTGAGTGTGTACCTGGGGCGTGGGGTAGAGCAAACAACCCTGTACTGGTCACCGTGTTCTATTTGTATGACAATGCTTGTTTAAACCAAAAAACATCTATTTCTTCCCCCTTTGTATAATCACGGCACCCGCGCTTTACTTTTAATGTTATAAGTAAAGCACGGGTACCGCGATTATACCAAAAGTAAAGAAATAGATGTTTTTTTCTATTCCTTTTCTTTTGGTATAATCGCAACACCCGTGCTTTACTTATAACATTAAAAGTAAAGCGCGGGTGCCGCGATTATACCAAACGTAAAGAAATAGAAAAAAAAGCTATTTCTTTACCTTTGGTATAATTGCTGCACCCGCGCTTTACTTTAAGGTTATAAGTAAAGCGCAGGTGCGGTGATTATACTCAAAGTACCAAAATAGATATTTTTTTCTATTTCGTTACCTTTAGTATAATCGCGGGACCCGCGCTTTACTTTTAACCTCTTCTGTGCCCATGACGAGATAGTCTCGTCATGGAGCACGGTTGCGCTGTGCCCATGACGAGACTATCTCGTCATGAACCCCACCCACTAATGCAACGCCTGGCACAGGAGGGGGAAAGGGCGTGGCACTGAAGGGGTTAATGTTATAAGTAAAGCGCGGGTGCCGCGATTATACCAAAAGTAAACAAATAGGTGTTTTTTTCTACTTCTTTACCTTTGGTATAATTGCGGCACCCACGCTTTACTTATAACATCAAAAGTGAAGCGCGAGTGCTGCGCTTATACCAAAAGTAAAGACAACCAAGTGGCGCGCGTGGCACGCCTGTGTCTGGGCACGATCATAATAGCTCCTCCCGCGGCCTATTGGTGTCTATCTATTATGCGCTTGGTGCACGTAATAGACACCAATAGGCCATGGGAGGAGCTATGCACGCGCCTCGGGCCCATTGCGTGCAGTCTTTTAAAAGAAGACGCACGCAAAGGCCAATGGAGGACCTGAAAAGGAATCGCACACGCACGAGTGTGTGCGATTCCAGGGTCGATTTCTGAACCCCGGACAAAAGGACTCTTGCCTGCGCGAGCTCTGCTGCGCAGTGCAACGCAGGACGCAAGACCTAAAAAGGTTCAATTCCACAAAAAAACGGAAACCTTATTCTATTATCTTTATTTGAGCATGAAACTTTCCATCTCTGAAGGAAACTTTTTTCTACAAACAGCCTATTCTTTGCCCTGCCCTCTGTTTCATATGTTTTCCTCTCTTTCTTTACATATCTCTCTGCTTTCCCCCCTACTCCCATGCCCACTCCATCTGCTTGTTAGTTTTTTTCTATCTACTTTCTATGATTTCTAGAATTTTCTAGAACGCTTTTCCCCATCTCTCCTACCTCTTCTCATTTTTTTGTTATTTGCTTTATTTTCACTCTGCCTTCTGCCAAACTTTTTTTCAACATGTTCTTCTACCCAAGACAACATGTACTGGGCATACCCCAGTCTGTGCAATCCTCTGTGTTACTGTTAATCTAATTTTAAATTGTGTGAGGTTTTGTGTTATATTTTGAGGGCCTTCCACAAAGTTTTTAAAATCCACAGCAGGCTACTACCTTCTCTGTAGGGCATGCTATAGAAAAATGTACAATAAATTAAGAAATACCTGATGTTTTTAGGTGTTATGTTGATACAATAACCATATAATGTTATCCTTGAGGTCTTTTGCGCATCAGTGATAGTAATAGTATTCTAAAAGGTGGCTTTTAATCTTGACTCATATGTAACAATCATATTCTGTTTTTTTCAGGTGGACTACGCAATTGTTGCATCTCAAGCAGGAGCGACACTGAATAACCTCATGAGCCATGCACAGGAGCTGGTAGCCAAGCTTCGCTCTCTTCAGATCGATCTACGAGAGTTCGTATGTCTCAAGTTCTTGGTGCTTTTCAGTTTAGGTTAGTAAACCCTATATTTTCATTCCGCAACTGTTAATGTCAAACAGAGAATGTATCTAACACGCAGCGAAACAACTAAAGCAGGTGAAAGATCTTTCTTTGTCCATTCTGTTGGATGATCGCCCTATAGAATTTGCACCCTTGGAGGCTATTTAGACTTGCTCATGTAGATGAAAACACCTTAAATTAAAAAAGTGAGAAAGTTAGAAAGTTAGAAAATAAAGGTTTGAAATACAAGTAGTCAGAAAACATTTTGTTAAAAGAAAAAAAAAAAATTAAGTTCGAATAAAGCTATATGCAAAGGCTACATTTTATTACAGGATGGGGTGATCTATGTAGTTAAGACTCATTGGTAGGGTCAGAGTTAGCGATGGGTATAAGAAGAGTGTAAGGGTATGGGTAAAGTTTGCCCTTTCAGCTTGGGCTTCAGCAAAGAGTTAAGAATGTGTCAGTCAAAGTTTTAGCATTAGGGTTCATGGTTATGGTTTCTATCATCAAGGGAAAAATGAATCAGGTGCAATTAACATTATAGCACATGAGTAATGTTTGGAGCATGCATCGTGTTTTGGTGTGAGAGTGTGGGTTGCAGTCAGTATGAGGTTTAGACTTCGGGTTAGAGATATGATTTCTCAGGTAGGAGTTGTACTTAGGAATTGTATGTTAGAATTAAGTGAACTTTGGTACATGTGCAAACTATATACAGTAGTTACTCGTGGGATCAGAGGGTTATGAGTTTGAACGTTCACACTAGATTGCTTTAAAGCTTCTAGTTCAGGGATCCAAATGTTTGTATAGGGGAGGTTTGTCATCCGACTCAAGAGGTCACTTATGATATCTGTATACTCTACATATTCCTTATGACACAACATTCCTTAAATAAAATGGGAAATGTGTGTATCTTAAAATAAGTGCCATAAATTAATGTGTAGTGGGACAGTCTGAAAAAAAAGAAAACTAACTGGCCTAAGAGTAGAAGTACTTCATGAGAAAGTTTTAAAATTATCCCTATTAACCTTTGGTAAGTGTCCCCTGCATAAAAATGTTAATGATTTAGACTGGAGAGATTGTACTATGGTTTGGCTAACCTCTTAATTTGTCATCGGTGCCAAATACCCCACTATTTAATTATTTTTATAATATTTTCCTTGCACCACAAGGAGTTTGTCAACATTTTTGATCGACTTACTTAAATTATATTATAACAAGGCCTCACCGAAATTTTTGTTACATTGGAAAATCTCAAACAATTCCCGGCATTTCGTATTAGCGTCTTCTGCAAAATGCCTGAAATTATGCCATTAAGCTATGTGAAGCACATTTCTGTCCATTCAGGGAAAAACTATGGGAGGGCAGGAACAACGTGAATCCACGGAACAAGAGCAACTAGTGTTTGCATTGTGTGTGGTTTAGCGCTATTTTGTAGTGCAAAATATTTCCTTGTGTCCAAAATAAATGGAAAGACCAATTTGTCACAAAAAATTAAAAAAAATTAAAATGTGGTGTTTGCAGTTCTCGTAAGTTCGCTTAATTTTCTCAAAATTTCACATAATTACACGAAGGGAAATTGTGCATATTTTGAACACCCCTATTTATAATAGGGTTAGCAGAGAACTCAAAAACTGCAGCAATAACGCTAGAACTGTCATTAGAGCACAACAGAAAGCCAAGACAGTAACTGGATGTCCTTCACGTTAGTGGGCATACTCACAGAAGGCAATCACACCCAAGGTTTGCCTCTTCTTGAAACTGCAAATGAACCATTTCAACCGCCTCCTCTTGCATTGAGTTTCATTTGTACCTAGACTCAGGCACATGAACACTGTGACGTAGCTAGACAGTTTGCCACGTGTGGCGGTCCCTGCCTTTGCAGCCCCGCAGAGGTTGCATGTAAGGAGTGGGGGGAGGAGGTCGCTGCCCCCAAAACTTGTGCCGTCCAGGGTGGATACCCCCTTCTAGCCCACTGTGTGAACATTTCATGAATGACAAAGCTTTGGTTCACCTATAATGGCCGGAGTCAGAAAATTGAAAAACGCCTGTACCCGTAGCACACACCTGCTCATGGTGGAGATTTATGAATCGCTTCATAATAGGCCAAGGCTCCAGGCATAAGTGGGGTGAAACTTGCGACTTCAAGAAGTTGCATTCCTGGCCTCGGCCTGTTTTCTCACCTGTGTTCGTGTCAGTGGTGAATTTGTAAAACATAAGTGCTGGGGTTCTCTTCAGAAGGTAGGTTGCACCAGCCTATTTCTCCTGTTTGCGTCACCCAAAACAGAACTAACCATGAAAGTGGGTAGAGAATGTGGCATAATGGCCAGAGCTTCTGACTACGCAACTAGGGAACCAGGTTTGAGTCTCAGCGTTGCTCGGCATCCTGTGATTTTGAGCAAATCACTTATTGTCCCCATAAATTAATGTGTCCTTTGGTGTTTAAGTGCCAGTGCTAAGTCCTCGAAACCACGGGATCAAATTAAGCACTGGTTTGTGTGCTAAATCTCTGCGCTGTCCAAATTTCAAATTCATGCAGTTAGAGAAATAGTATTGCTTTAAAAATATCTTTGATCACGTGTTTTTTGGTCATTCAAAATATCAGCATGTACACACTTTGAAACTGGGGAATACTAGCGCAATTAACCACATTTCTTATGACACTCATGCCTGATTCATTCAGCCGTGAGTTGCTGATGAGTAGATATGCAAAAACCCCCTTACGTCCTGTTGATCTACCCCCTCCAGTGACAGTGCATGCAGAAACGCACACCGTTCCCTGCACAGTGGACCTTTCTGCATCTTTGGACTTGTCTGATTCCCATCTATCCCTGGAAAAATCTCCTGTTATTTTTGCTACCCAACCAGATAACACCCCCTCCTCCTCAATGGCTAGAGGTATACGAGAAGGAGCTATCCCTAAAAAATCAAAGAGGAAGACAACCACTAAGCTTCCTCGTTCCACTATTCCTTCCGTTACAACCATCTCTGTAACTCCTCTTGCCTCTAATTCTCCCCCGCAAAACCCTAACCTTTCATCCTTCCATCATTCTCCTTCACTGTTAAATGTTCAAAAAGAGGACTCTATTCCTGCTAATTTGAACATTAGCTCCACCAGCTCAAGCAGCATTTACAGTGGAGGAGATATGGTGCATGGCAATCTTACAACCAATGCATGTACCAATGATAGCCTATTGCTCACCAGAATTGGCGATCTATTTAAATTTCACTTGGAACCCATAGAAAAGGCTTTACATATGGTGCAGTCTCAACTTACCCAACTGTCCCTTGTACTATCCCAAAGTACAGGTAACAAGAAGGATCCCAACTTGGTGAAAGGCAGGCCCATTACTTCAAACACTCCAAACGCCAAAGCATCAAAACCAGGAACCTCCGCGCAGAACCCCAATTCTAACAAACAGAAACTTCCCGAGAAGCCTACTCAAAATCATTCCCTAACATCTATAAACAAGCCGCAACCACCTCCTAAATCCTCTAATCCTTTACCACCCCGCCCCGTCACCAATCCTAAATCAACAGTACTTTCCCAATCTAACCCTCCTTCTTCCCTTTCCACCTCAATAGGCCCCACTCCCGCTCCTGTCCAATCCAATATTGCTACTGGATTCAACACCATTCCTAATAATCGTAATAGAAAGATTCCCCCCATCCATCTTCCACCCGAGGCCTCTCCATATGTAGTAATAATGACTGGGGTTCCGGAACTCCCCCCAAATCAGGACGAACCGATTTGGTCCCTAAAAAAATAAAGTAATCTTCTGGTTGTCCAACAATAGACCGCTTCCAATCTTTATGGACAACAGAGTTACTACAGTGCGTAGAGTGCCTTGGTTAGGCAACCAACCAAAAAACATTCAGGGTGACTGTATAATAGTAAATTTTGAAAATCCTAATACAGTCGAGCATGTCTGCTCTTGGGGTGATCAAACCTCTACCGAAGGGATAGCTACCCATAATTTGTCGTACTTCTATCCCCCTAACACACGACGTAACGCAGGCCCTCCGTGGTCCTGGACGAGGGTAGGAAACTGGGGCGGAATCAGAGACCGAAACCAGCGGTCGGGGTATGGCTTTAGCAACCCACCACCAGGCCACTTTAGTAACTGGAGAGGTCCACTACTATCCAATCGATATGATTGCCTGGATATGGTGGATTGACTACCATCTCTACCCATGATAGACAGCAGCTACAACAGCGTCTTTCCTAACCCAAAAGACCCCTGTAAGATCATTCGGGCGGCCGGCTCCTTCTCGTCATCTTCGTATGGTACCCAGTCTGAGTCTTCTCCTCCCCAGTATACCCCGATCCACCAGCAGTCGTCTTCTCCTCACCAGGTCACGTGTTACACCATGTCAGCTACCCCCGCAGACCCGCTCCCAAATCTACAATCTACTACCCCCCAACCCAGTGAGTCTAAACCCAACCCTCCTCTTTCTGCTATAACCACCCAGCCCCTGTCCCAACTCCCACATCCCTCTGCTGAACCTCAGGCTACAAATTCTACTTTACTATCAACCCAGGACCTTCCAATTATATTCTGGAACGTAGCTGGCCTAAGATCGAAAATCCATCTTCAGTCCTGGGTGGAAGTAACTAACACATTTAAGTTAATCTGCCTAGAAGAAACTTGGGCAATTGACCCTATTCATATTCAGGGTTTTAAAACATTCCACCTTCCTTCGTTACCGTCCACTCATGGGAGACCTAAGGGCGGCTTAGCCATCTATGTTTCCAATTTAATCCCTTTTACGATCACGGAAGCTCCGTCAGTTTCGTCAATTTTTCAAATCCTTAAAATAGTTCCAGGCAATAACTCCTGTTATTATCTCATCAATATGTATAATAACTCTCCACCCAACGACTGTGTAAAATCTCTGTCGGAAATTACTTCGTATGTACAAGACCAAAAAGCTATGAGTCAAGAGTTAAATTGTCATATTGTATGGGGTGGGGATTTCAATGTGTATCTGTGTAACAATCATGGCAAAGGTATTTGTGGGCTTTTAGACGAGCATGATGTCCCCCTGGCCCACTTCACCCACAGTGCAGTGGGTCATGCACTAAACACCTGTATCTTCGCACTAGAACTTGAATTTGCGAACATTTTAGTATGTCCTGCTGTAGAGTTCAAGACGACTTTTCATGGTAGAGGTGCTACTACAACCATCGATTTTATCTTATGCTCTCAACCCTTAAAAAACCGATTGAAGCAATTTATAACTGGCACCAACCCCTCAAGCGACCACTACTCAAATAGCATAACAATAGTATTAAATACTCCATCCTCAGCCTGCCCAAAAACAAGCCTCTTAGCGCAGCACTCTCTGGAGATGAATAAAATTAACGGTTATACTGTCAAATGGACGATGACCAATCCCACAGAGATCACTAGTAAGATCATCCAAAAAACTCTTCCTTTTATCCACCATTGTTTGGAGACGTCATCTTCCCCCAAACTGATCCTCTCCAGCTTTATTAAGATATTAGAAGTTATCAGACAAGAGCTCACCCGTCC
Source organism: Triturus cristatus (assembly GCF_964204655.1). Taxonomy (NCBI): domain Eukaryota; kingdom Metazoa; phylum Chordata; class Amphibia; order Caudata; family Salamandridae; genus Triturus; species Triturus cristatus. Next base: position 259,938,928 of record NC_140586.1, read on the forward strand.
CCACAGGTCTCGTGACAACGATAAGGATTCAAGAGGGTGGTTTGATTTCCGTTGCCGTAAAGCGCAGCGTGCATTGAAAAATGCTCTACGCAAACAGACTAGGGACCAGCCCCAAATTGCCTCCCTGAGGAAACACTATAAGATGGCACAGCAATCCCGTAAACGGGAAATAAAAAAGAATCTCTGGGCCCAACTACACCAGAGTACTCTAACCAAGGACTCCACTATGTTCTGGAGAACAGTTAAGGCCCCTTTTCTAGCTGATGAAACTGCGATACAGCATCTAGATGTGGCAGTACCTGCTGATAAATGGGTAGCACACTACTCGCAGATCTTTGCGGATAACTCTTTGACAACGGAGGTTCCCAGACCAGATGTGGAAGCTCCTACTAGTAATAACATCTTCCCCATTGACCTCCACTTCGATCTAGAGGAGATAATCACAGCACTGACTGCTTCAAAGACCGGTAAGGCGCCCGGTCCAGACGGGGTCCCTTTAGACATATTTGTGAGCAATATAGATCTTTGGTCTCCAATTGTCACACAGGTCATGTCTGCAGTTACCCAGATCGGCCTTATTGATTCCTGGTCTACCTCTGTGCTCCTGCCCATTTTCAAAAAGGGAGATCGGGACAATCCAGCCTGTTACAGGCCCATCTCCCTTTTGGATTCCCTAGGCAAGGTAGCTGGCAGACTAATTCTGGAGCGATTAAGGGACTGAGCTACAGAGAATAAGATCTTAACTGACTTACAGTTTGGGTTTCAGGAGGGCCTGGGCACTGTGGAACAGGCCTTAAACCTGACTTTACTCATAGGCAAATACGTTGGGGCCAAAGGCGGGAAACTTCATCTAGTCTATGTGGATTTGAGTTCCGCATTCGATTGCGTAATCCATTCCAAGCTATGGGCGATTTTGAAAAATCTGGGCATAGATCTCGCACTTCTGAATTTTCTCCGAGAGCTATACTCGGATGCAAAAGCTTGTGTGAGATACGGTACCAAAGGGGAGCTTACCGAACCCTTTAATATCGAAAAAGGCGTAAGGCAGGGATGCGTCCTTGCTCCATTCCTATTCAACATCTATACTAACGGACTGGAGCAAGCGATGTTGGTTGATAGTAAAGATCTACCCTGCATAAGCTCCCGCCCTATCCCTGCATTATTGTATGCAGACGATTCAGTTATCCTAGCAAGGACACCCAATCAACTTCAGATCCAACTAGAAAAATATTGCGAATTTATGTCTTCTCTTGGTCTCAAAGTCAATAAATCTAAGACTTTCGTAATGAATATCGGGAAGAGAGCCCAAAAATGTAAATCACTCTTTATTGAGAAGACTAGACTAGAAACTGCCACTACCTACCCCTATCTAGGTATCCTTATTGATAACCATCTGTCCTGGAAATCTGCTATATCCAGCAAAAAACTGCAGTTTCAACTCACCACTTCTGCACTGACTTCGTTCTCTAGGAAACTGGGTAAGCCCGCTCCTACTGTGCTTTTGCAGATCTACCAAGCTAAATGCATGAGTGTGGCTACATATGGTGCCGGAGTCTGGGGATATGTGTCTACAGATGAGTTACAAATTATAGAAAACTATTTTCTGAAATACATATTAGCCCTCCCCCGTAGTGCTCCTACATTCGGCACACATGTGGAACTCGGTCGGGAGTATCTGACTGATATCATTAGCTACCAGCCGATTCTACTATGGCACCGTATATGGACTCAGGAGCAATGTCATCTAACTAGGTCATTAATATCTGACTGTCTCACTTTGTCCCATTGGAAAAAGATTCCTTGGCTGCTATATGTTTCAAGATTTTTGACAGATTTGAATCACCCTGCTTATTTTACTGACCCTGAATCCTTATCGGATATATCTAGAAAATCCTTGAAAAAGCTATTTGCTGACCACTTAAGCAATCTTCGTTTGTGTTCTGAACTCGTCAAAAAGTCAAATGCTCATTTAACGATGGTCCAATTTCCGCATGGCATTCAACTTTATTTGTCATTTTTTCTGTCAAATTATGAGAGGTATGTTTTAACCAGATTTCGGTTTGATGTATTTTATCGCCTTGTCTTATTGCCTGTACCCTTAGACTGGTCACGGGAACCAACAAACTGTCCCTGTGACGGTCTTACTCGCCAGTCAACTCTGCATGTAACCTTTTCTGCGGTTTCTATAAGTCCCTGCGGAAACGATGGCTGGTTCCATTGCTCCGACACTTAGGGCTGAGAAGATGCAGACCGGCTCTTTTGGCACTTCAATATCTAGATACCCCGTACGTTGCCAAAACCGTAGCCTGCTTTCTCAAAGCCTGCTTGAAAACTCATTCCCAACTATTGGCAACTGTTCCCTAAGATTTTATTGACTATTCTGTTATTATTCTTTTATATAGAGTGTTAGCGTTTACCTCTAAACGCCTGCTTTCCTTAACAGCCACTGAGCAAACCGAATTTCTACATTTTTACTGACTACTGTGCTATTATTTTTGTACTTAGAGTGTTAGTGCTTATATGTAAAATGCCTGCCTTTCATAGCAGTCAATGAGCAAACCGATTTTTATAATGTTGTACTGTTTTAAATGTACTTTTTATGATTGTAAATTCAATCGAAATAAAGAAACATTGATTGATTGATTGATTGAGTAGATATGTGTAGCAACATATGTTTGCTGACACCCAAAAATTCAGATTATCTGGATATTCAACTCATTTGCATGAGTTTTTCCTAACGATTCATTTGACAGTCTCCATAGCACGTCTAACATTGCACCACCTGGTGTCATGCGTGCATAACGAGTGTAACCACCAGCTTAACATGCATCACTCTAACACGTCTGGGTCATGGAATAAACTTAAAGACTTTGTCTTAGTACCTTTCTAGGTCGAGCCTGGGCAGCGCATGCGCTGCTCTGCGAGGCAAGCTGTATTCAGGTAGGGACTTGAAGCTTCGCCCTCTCTCTTTCACATTTTTCATTGGCTTGTGCCATTGTCCACTGTAAACTGTGGCTGCCTATTGGTCAATAGGCTAGTAGTCCCTCCTTAGTATCGCCTTGTCTCATTTTGTAACCTCTCATTACGACACCCTGTTACATGTGTTGTTAGTCGGTAGGCTTTAATTACAGCCTCCAAGCACTATTTTCTCAAATAGCTTTGTCCTGCCTGCTGCTGCAGGTAGGACACGCTCTCTCCGAATGCTTTTTTTAAAAACTGTATAACACTAACGCCGAAAGCATTTGCAATGCAATAGGTCTCACATTTCTGAGAGTTTAAGCTATTGGCATTCTAAATGACAATCCATTTTATTCATCTGTTGTCCAAACAACACATAAATAAAAGGCATTGTCATTTACAATGTCAATAGCTCAAACTCTCGTAAATGCGAGACCTATTGCATTGCAAATGCTGTTATTATAATTGTAAGCCGCCACTACACATGGAGACGGCTTTGTTGGTTGCTGTTACCGGTTCAGTACCATTCTTAAGGGATCAGTGGTAATATGCCAAGTTTACTGCAGTACAGGAATGTGCAGAGATGGGAGAAAGGAGTTATGCAGGCCCAGATCCACTCAGGAAAACAACAGACACTGGACGCTTATGCACCAGTGAGTGTGTCACCGGCCAAGGATGCACTACTGGCCTTCATGCTCCTGGGACACAAGACAGGGTGTTCTTTCTCTCTCTTATAGGGAAGACATTGGTAGAGACAGACAAAGAGTTGTCGCTTTCCATCTTCCTTTTCTTTTTGCAACTTATGGAGATTGATTTACAAATAGTTTTTTTTTTTGCAGAATGAGAAAAACAAAAAGCAAAATAGCATCTTAATCACATAATTGATACATATGACGTTCAAAGTTGATATGATGCATGTATGCATAATATGGAGAAGTTACATATCTATATGGAAATACAGCGTGCAGTCAGGCTGATGTGCCAGATAAAGTGAACATGTAACGATGAATAACGTGGTCTAAAGAAGATAAGAACCAGAAATACACGACCAGACACCAATCTGAAAGATATTCGCAGCTGAGACTGTATATAGGCCCAGAGAGCTGCCGACAAGGTACAAAAGAAACTGAAAATGACCAACCGTGAAGAAGAGAGGAGGCTAAGAGAGGACAGAATGAGCTCAGAAAAAAACAGATAGTCATGTGAACCCAGCACAGAGTGCATGTGCAGACAGGTTTCACGTAGCAAACCCTGTGTATTGGCCAATCACCCGCTTTGAATGAAAAATCCAAAGTCGCAATATAACAGTGTCTTTCCAACTCACAAAGGGCACTTTGTGACCCGCTGTGATTAGTAAAGTGGAGGGACATTCGCCCACCTTGCAAATGCAGACAGTTGGCATTAATTAGGAGGACACAAAATATGGAGACAGTCCGTGAATGTGAATGCAGGAGTGAAGGTCTTTTCCTCCTGGCAGCCCTCGATCCCTGCTCTCGCCACTCATTGGGAATCACAATTTTAGTTATTCTCCTGGATAGCTGGTGTGCCTTGTTTGAGGAGCATTCTCTTAATAAATATTTTAGGTGCTCGTGTTGCTGTTTTCACCATCATTTCTGGGCACAGCACTTAGGCGTTGTGCCATATAAACTAAAATATTAAGAAGTATATAATGTGAAAAAGAGACACAGAGAAAGAAAGAGTTTGAGACAGAGGGAGGAGGAAGACATGGGGAGGCAGAGGAAGAGAGTAAACGAGAGGGAGATCTTAAAACAGAAAGTAAGGAGATAGTGTGCTACAGATGTAAATTAGAAAAATCAGATACCTTAAGCTTTGTGAAAATTCAAAACGACCAAAAAATGTAACTCTGCTCAAAAGTATAACTAAAAATAATTACATTTAGGACAACCAATTATTCCATAATAAAATAAAGGAGGAAGAACAAAAAGCACTTTAGCCTCCTAAAATACAAATTTACTTCCTGCAACATTTTAAGCTAGAAATCTTTAGCCGATGATCGCTAGCCCCTTGCTGTGCCTGGAATTCCCCTGGTCACCCCTCTGACACCCCTCTAGGTGCGCTCCTTTTTCTAACCCTCCTCTAAATGTGGGTGTATTATATATATTTTCATAATGTATTTCACATACATAAGTCTCACGCGTTCTTTCTGTGAATCGCTATTGATACGGGTTCTATTCCCAAAATGGCCTCAATATACAGAACGTCGGACAGTGAGTGGTGTCAGACGGGGCACAAGCTGGAAGTGTAGTTGTGGTTTTAAGTGAGTGCTGTCTCTTGACGCCTTGTCTGGGGGCCTGGGCGCCGCTGTGCTGACAGAAACCCTGCAGCTGCTGATGCCTGTTTTATCAGCTGTTTGAACACAACCAGTCTTGTTATAATCTCTCACAGCGCACTCTGTAAACCGATAGGGAAAACACTGGGCCTGCCCTTCCTAAACAAACAGCTTGTCCTAGAAAACATTGCCACGTGACCGGGACCCCAGCCTTTACAAAGGGCCCGGCTCTCTGCAAGGTATTTAGCAGGTAGTAGATTATATGACAAGTGCAGTAGATCGATAATTATGCGGAAATCACCATGCATGCAAAATTATGTAATTCCGGTCTGTGGTTATGCTTAAACGCCAAGCCCCAAAAAGGTCAGTCGTAATTTCAAGTAGAGAAAATAACGCTCGTTTCACCACAAACACCCCTGCGGAAGCCCTTGCTAAGGTATGTCACAGCAGAATCCACGTTTAAGCGGAAATTGTGTGCATGCAAATTTCCATCTGGAGAACCACATTTTTGACCTCAGTAAACTGAGGCATCTTTCAGGATGGCTTGTGTTTGTTGGTCACTTAGTGTGAACTGTATTTTACTGGTAAAAGTTGCCATCATAAGAACACTTTCAACGTAGGGAACACTTTAAAGGGATTTTCTCCTAGGAATCTAGCCAGTAAATGGTGAAATACCTTCTCTAGGCCAAGCATTTACACAATGCTTTTTAAGTTTTTTTTCTGCATCACTCCCTCTAACATACTTTTGCTGTCTTTTTCTCAGTTATAGTTCCACATCTCTTTTTTGTGTCCCTTTCTCGCTCTCTGTATTGTTCTGTTTCGCTCCATTTTTCTTGATCATTCTTCAAATCCTGTGTCCTCTTTCGGTCTCTCCACGCTCTAGCTTCCTCCTCTTTCTCTTTTTGTTTCCATCTCTCGTCCTCTTTTTCCTTTTTTCTACATCTATCTCTTTCCTTCTCCTCCTGTTCCTCTTCTACCGCTTTTACTTTCTTTCTTTGACTCTTCCCACTTTCTTCCTCCCTCTGTTCCGACTTATCTCTTTCTAGTTTCCTCTTTTTCGGTTTTTCTCTTTCTCTATAACTCTTACTTTATTCTCTTTCTTTATTATTTGTATTATTCTTTCTCTCTTTACATCTCCCCACTTTCTTTTTCTTTTGTCCTTACTTGACTCTTTCTAGTGTCCTCTTTTTCCTCTTTGTCTATACCTCTTCTCTCACTCTCATGATCTTTCTTCCTCTTTCAGTTTCTTTCTCTCTCTCTGCCTCACCTCACTATTGTCTTTCTCCATCAATCGATCGTTTTCTCTCTTTTTCTTTTCCTTCATTTTCTATCTGTAGCACTACTTCTACTCTTTTCTGCTCTCCCTCTTTATCCCCAACCTCATTCACTGCTGTCCCTCTACCTCTCCCCAATCTTTTGCCCCGTCCCTTCATTTTCTAAAGCTCTCGTTTTCTTTTCCATTTTTCTATTTCGGTATCACTTTTATTCTTTCGTTCTTTCTCTCCCTCTTTCTTTATTCTATTTTCTTTTTAACTTATCCTTCGCACTAGTTACTTCTTTGTCTCTCTCTCTCCTTCACACTTTCTTCATGTATCACTATCTCTTGCTTTATCTTTCTGCCTCTGCTTTGTATCCTTCATGCCCTCTCTCTTTTTTCTTTCACTGTCTCTCGCCTTTCTTCTCGCGCTACCATCACTCCCTCACACCTCACGCTTGATGTGCGCGTGCGGGCGCACACGCTGTTCATTTCTATCACCTCTATGGTTTCCCTCTGATGACGTCCTTTCCTTTGCCTACCCTTATGGGTCTTGCTCGGTGTATCTGATCATTGCCTGGTTGACGGATGCCAGCACCACCGGGACAGGTGGATGCGGGCGGGAAGAGTTAGCTATCACCCGACCCCCGAGCTCCGTGCCTCGTCTGTCTGTCTAACACAATGGCAGAGCAGGCCGGGAGTGACGGCTCCTGCCTCCTTATCAATGGAGCTGTCGATGAATGTACTTCATTTCAGAAATTGAAGGCTCTATCAATGGGCAAATAATTGCCGAGCCAATATCGATCCCACAACTCACTTAACGAGAGACAGCAGAGGCCAGAGGGGATGGCAAACATGTCTTCATCGATGCAGGGCAAACACGGGCCTTTTACGTGAGCAAACGGGAGGAAACCTCGATTTCAGTCGCACCGCAAAGTAAGCTGGGGACCACTCTGGTCTGGGCAACCTGCTGGGTGGGTGTTAACAGCAACTATGGTTTCGCTTTCAGGCAGAATGGGTGAGTGAAGTTGCGTGGCTTTAAGTCACTTCACCCGAAGGTGGTACCTTCCATTTTGCGCCCCCATTACAAGTGGTACATACTTCCTTGCTGCATGTAGAGGCAAAAGAAGCAATATAGCGCCCCCTGCTGCTGGCACCTTACAATGTGGCCTAGTATTGCCATTCTCTAGAATAGGCCCTGCACGACTGCTGAGGTTAAACGACTGAAGTTGGCGGGTTGTGGGGACGAATCGCGAAGGCACTGCTGTGCAAAGCTAAGTTTGTTTCAAACTAACAACCGTCGTGAAGTTCTATGGACATCTTTGCACACCTCATGCAGTTGAAAAGCTTTATGCTTGCCCATGTGTGCATGACGAATTATGCTTTTTGCAACATTCTAGGATGCTAACGATAAACTTGCCGAGACAAACTCTACATTTATTTGGCACTGTGCATAGAAAGGCTCTGCAAAAAGTAAACTTGCAGAGAAAACGCCCGGGTGCATTGTATCTTTTACTCAGTTTGTTGAGAGCTAAGATTAACTTTCACTGTACAGAAAACATTATCGTGCAATGCATACAAAACAATGCAGCACCTGAAGCAAAAGTAAGCCAGGACATTTCACAAAATTCGTGAAATGGAACCATTGTAAACATCAGGCAAAACAAAAATATTCATATCTCTATCAAATTGCGCAAATCTGGTTGATTACACACCTATGATAGTTTATAACTTTTTGTGCATGTTTATGCATTCCATATGCAGGCCCTAAAGAACAGGAGTATGTATGTATGGTACTCGCAGACAATATTGACTTACAGCTATGTTTCTAATAATATGTGTATGTAATGTAGTCAACACACACATCAAACATTTCCTGAGGTATTGCCATAATATCTTAAGTAAATTATTGTTTAGAAATACATATTCCAAACAAGCTTCCCCTCCAAAATTCACATATCTTGAGCGAAGCAACTGGTGCACTATTCCTCACGTTTGCAAAATGTTTAGCAGGTTATCTGAAAATTAGGTGAACACTTTAGTGAAAGTTAGGTGCATAGAAAAATGTAGGATATAACTTCCTCTAGCTTTATTAATACTATAGAAATTAGTATGTTGTGGGCAGGCACCAAATTGGCATCAAAAGCCTTTTGCCAATCCCATGATTCCCCCGTGGGGCCAACTACTTCATCGATTATGCATGCATACATAATGTTCACAAGTTTGACGTTCATTACTTATAATAACTTAAACACATTTATGTGGGCAGATTTTAGCTACAGATAATTCGAAGTCACGTGCAGTTAAGATGTGCATGCTACAACTTTGTAGTTATCACAAGTCAAGCAGATCGACTTGCTTTTGCAGCAGTAATTATGCGAGATCTTTTGGCACAAGTATTGAAAAGCACCAATGCATATGATAATGATTGGGTCTTTAATATATATTTTTTTAAAACCACAACAGATATGGAGGAAATCTAACTTCCTAGCAGAGACCGATCATCTGGATGTTCCATCAGGGATACCCTTCACAGAGGAACATGTCCCATTGTTAAGTCACTGAAAGTGGCCCAGATCATTAATATGCATGAGTTAGAACTTTGGATGGTTTACTGCTGCTGTCAAGAGATGAGTCTTTGCCCAGTGTGCCCTTATTTCATTCATCTCTGGGCAAAGCTCGAAAATATATGCCCAGTAGGAAATTGTAGGTATGAGGAAAAAGTTAAAGTAGGTGAAGTTACACTGAAATCTTATGCTACATAGCCTACAAGAAACTGTGCAGCTGTATTTATGATATTTTTGAAGTCAATCGATTAGTATTCAGATTAGGCAACTTTTTGATTTTCACACTCCAGAGACCAGGCTGGACCAAAGGGCGATACATAAACCTTATGCGCCTGTTAATTAAACGAGAAGTAACGGGTGTCATTTCTGGAGCGAGTGGAGCTGGTTAGCCGTGTCTTCATATAACTCAATTTACGTTGTGTGTTTAAACTTAATCAATATCAATTTACATCAGATGAAGGAAAAATGTGATTTCATGAGCGGTGTGTAGTAGCTCGGAACAACATCGATCCGAGAACATTGTGTAGCACTATGAGACAAACGCGCTTATTTGAAGATATCCGTTCCTCATTTGATCCTGCAGACTTACGTTCATAGTTATGACAATGTGTTTTATATATGAAGTGTATGTATTGAGCTACTTAATACGTTTTTGTTTGTACTGCACTCATCCTACCTTGTTGTTAGTTCACAGTACGTTTCAAGACAAAGCATGGAGGGGTTTAGGGGCAGGAGGGAATTCCAATGATGGGGCTGTTTGACCTGTGAGGAAACAATGTTTCCTGTCCAGTTTTATGCACAAGGACAGAACGTTGCTGGTCCTGTTTGATGAGTGAGGAAGCAATTGGTGGCACAATTGTTAGTGATTGAAGGAGTATGTGTGCCAGTACAATCGTGCATAAGTAGGGCTTGACCAATGGGCAAGAAAGTGGACTTGACTGTGAGCAACCAGAACCAGAAAGGTTGTGAAATCTATGCAAAATGCCAGAAAGTCATGTTTGAGAACTTCATTTAGGTCGGTGAGCGGGTGGATTGCAGGCTCTTGGACATAGATCCCAGCCTCTGTTCAGCTGATATTTCTACAAACTCCTCTTAGGGTAGGCTGTGGAGCATCCACGCCAAACTAAGTGGAGAAAATACATACGCTTATTGGGAGCTGCTGTTAGGCCTTCAAGGCTAGGATATGTGGTTTGATGATCGCTAGTGCTGTATAAGTCGGGCCCTTTGTGGTTTGTATATGGCGTCAACTGGTAGGCCAGTGTAGATTGTATTTCAATAGTCCAGTTTTGAAGTTGCAAATTTAAGGACAGAGAGTTGTCAACATCCTTGATGACCAAATTCACTTACGGGATGAAAAAATAGGTCAGAGGCAGCAAAAATATCAGGTTTTTCACTTTCTGGGAGTGCTGGGTGGTGTCTCCTGAATGCCAACCAGTTTAAAGAAAAGCACCCTTGATCGATAGGATCAGTCAGTAGGTCTGAAAACAGAAATATCATAAAAACGTCAAGAAAAATCGAAAGTGAAAGAACGTCAGAAGAAATTACGAGAATGCAAAAATCCTACAAAGACATTAGGCTAAAAGAAAAAACGAAAAAAAAAAAACAGTTTACATTTTTCTTAAAAATCCAATGGTTAGGGCAGACAAGTGAGCTAAGACAACATTGATTTCAGAAGCAAGGACAATAGAATGTATGCGGATATAAGTAGCTCAATTAGAGTTAGTCTGTAGCCGTAGTTGAGAGTCAGGGCAGAAAAGATGGCAGTCAAAGTAAGAAGGCAGCAGTCTTGACTTTTCAGAGCCAGGCAGTTAGGAAAAATTGAAAATAGGCAATCTAAAAATCTGACAAACACATAGGAGTAGGTGGAATTTCAATGATGCCATTGTAATCAGAGTCATTCTGTTAATTTAGTTTTGCTCTTTGACTCGGAATTGCTGATAATTATGTGATTATGTCCACTCGCGTAATTAAGAGTAATTTGAGTGAAAACACCTACCACAAGAGCACATATAGCAAGCACAAGTGTCTGCTTGTGCTGCTGTTTATGCTCTGTTTCATTTAGAGCTATTTTATAGTGCAAAATGCATCCTCGCATCAGTTTTGGACGTGAGGATGTATTTTGCACTAAGAAACTAGCGCTAAATGCCGGGTGTAAGTTAGAATAAACATCCTACCCCAAGTGCTCATTTGCTGTCTACGAGTGGCTGCTTGTGCTCGCTATTCATGTTCTGTTGCATTTAGCACTATTTCTTAGGGCAAAAACGCATCGTCATGTCCATTTTAAATAAAAGGGGACATTTTCGCGCTAACATAATGTAGCTAAATGCAGAATTACTTTTCTTGCCAAATTCTGCCTAGTCTCGTGGAATTTTTGAGTAATTCCACATGATTATGCTACACAGAATTAAGTGAGTTGCACCCACCCCGAAAAGCAACCTAGAAGGAACCCCGCACAAACAACAATAAAACACTTAATATCATTATTTGCCAGTAACTAAACTTAATGATCTGGTCTGTGCGTGACACAGAAGAGAGCTACAAGATAAGGAAATGTTTTTTCTTGAACTACTCATATATGAGGGTGAATACTTTTCTCTTTGAACATTCATGCCGGTGACTATATCTTTTAGATTTTCTGTTATTGGTTTTTCCTGCCAATCAATCTCTGGCGAAAGCATTTTTTTCAAGCGGAAACTCTGAAAAAATCCACTGGACAAAACATGTGTTGGCTCTGTGTTCAAATGTCTGATGTGGAGAAATAAACTGCATGAATTTGTAAACTAAGCTATTAGATAACCAGGTAATTATGAATGATTCATGGGACCCAATTCACAAAGAAAGCCGAAAAAGTATGGGCGACGAGCCCTGCCTCTGCTTTGATGTCATTTTACAATTTTCTGGAATACACAAACATTCCAAGGAGTACATTTGCATATCTGTACCAGACACAGATTTCCAATAATACCTAGGGGAACCTCATGTGACATTCCTAGCAGGGTCTTCCTTCCTAGAACGGGAGTTATGCCAGCTCTCAGCTGAAGTAAAATTCCTACTATTTCCATAGTAGCTAGGGCAGTGAGAAAAGTTTATTAATGCTGGTAAACTTTCAAAGCTAAACACGACCCGGAATACAAATTTTCCTACCCTTGGAGTGAGATTTAGGGTTGCAAGAGACCACCATGCAGAGATCTCTGCACACATAAATGGGTTTACAGCTGTGATCACTTCTCTCAAGAATCCCTTTGTGAATTCCTGGCAGGTGCAAAAATGGTAAATGTTGTCCTGAACTTATATTTAGGGCTGAATTTACCCTTCTGAATAGTACCACAACCTGTTCAGGACATGGAACGTGATCTTTTTTTATTAACTTATTTATACAGAGTTCCTCCTACATTGGTTTTCTAATTAATATCCTCTACCCACAGGCAGCAAGTTAGCTATAGGTAGTGGCTATAAGTATTAACGGTTTAGAGCCCTATTACGATGTCGGGTGGACTTCAGTCCGTCCCACACCATTTCGGTGTGTGAACCGACCAACCACAGGTCAGCGGTTCCGCTCACCGTCTTATGATGCGACCGCACATGGTGCATTCGCAAACTTCCATTTCTCTATGGGAACTTGTGCAAAGGGCAGGAGAATTGGGAGTTTGTGTAAATCCCTGCACCGTGTGGCAGGCACCTCACAGTACCTGCCACACGGTGCAGGTATTTACAGGAGGGCACCATAGGTGCCCCCCGGTCCGCAACCAGAGGCAGTGGAGGAAAGTGGGCCCTGCTAGAGGCCCCCTAAGTTGCTCTCCGACAGACTTTCCATGTCAGAAAGCCCAACATGGCAAGCCTGTCGGAAACCAACATCATAATCTCTACGGCGGAAACGCTGAATTTAAGGGATTATGTGGTGGTTTCCGATTGGCCCCCAGGCTTCTTGAGCCCATCGGATGCCAGCCGGAATGACAGGCCGGTTTAAACTCTGACCGCCTACATTGTAATTAGGCAGTCAAACTTTAAACCCAAAATCCTAATGAACCCCTGAGAGTGTATTTTGCAGGGATTATAGGCACAGCATGCACAGTAATTCTTGCTTTAGTTGTCCAGAATTAACATACAATCTGATAATCTGGGGTGATGAAATTCAAGAAAGCCACATCTCAATAAATATTTGTTTTGAATAAACCTGCTCCCCATATTCTGCAACTGTAATGACAAGTATGAAGCTGGGAAACAAGTGCCTTGAGATGGTGTGCCCCTGACTCTCAAACCCACAATATCGAAAGAACACAATATCGAGGACAGAATCACAGAAAATAAAATATTGGTAGGTAAATTAATCTAGATTTTATATACCTAACTTCTTATATATATATATATATATATATATATATACATACATGGTAAATATATTTCAAAGTATGTAGCAATGGTGTTAGTAGTAGTAAATCTATAATTCCATGTATGCACTAACCTTTCAGTATTTTGACTCTTGATATTCTGTTCTCGATATTCTTGTACCACAATATTGTTGGTGTCAATATTCCGTAATACAATCCTTGAGATCACATGGTGCAACCTCTTAAACTCAATTCTGAAGTAATTGTGAGCCAGTGAATGTGAAAAACAGAACTTTAAAAACTGGAGTGACAAAAGACTGCGGGGCTAAATTGCTAAAGAGTTAAACAAGCACTGGCAAACCCATTAGGTCAGGTTTTAACGTACTGACACATGCAAACACAAGAATGCGCAAATTCTGATTCCATAAATTGCCTACAGTAAGCCCATGTGGCACATTAACGCCACATTTTTGGCTTTGCCAATGCTGGGAAGAAGTAGAAAAAACATACTTTGCTCTGTATGGAACAGAAACATGAGATAAACATTGAATGTTTCAACAATGTGAATATTTCACATGCATTTGAGTTGTAAGATAGTTCCTCACACTTCCATTGGGAGCACTCCCTAGAAGCCAGAATAATACACTCTGGAAGGTTCAATGACACAGCCAATGCTATAAGGTGTGACAGAAATACTGCTCTGAGGGATACCACAGCCCACACTTTCGATATGTTAAATAATTGGTTAAAATAGGCCTTGCAGAGAGCTCAACTGTCACATCAGACCAAAAATGGCCTTAAGATGAGCCAAAGTGGAAGAAGGCAAAACAATTAAGAGATCATTTACAATATTCAGTCTGAAAAATAGAATGGTAGATCTGGCAGATTTGAAATCAAAAGGATGGAAAAAGATGGAGAAAAGCCCTAATGTCATGAGGAAGAGAGAGAGAGAGAGAGCGAGTAAATATGGAAAAGACTGAGCCAGTTTGTATGCATATGTATAAAAACTGAGCAAAGTGAAGACCAGTCCCAATAGAGTGATGTACCAGGGACAACTGAGGAAGGAAAGAGATCAACGGCTACAAAGACATTTGAGATGCCATCAGTGATGTCATCGGTGATGCCATTTAACATGTAATGACTGATGTAAATGTGTGGGGTATAAGAAGTGCATGACAGAGTACAAGTTATAGTTAACTCAGTAAACTATAACTGGTGAATTTCAGTGGGGTTTTTGTTTTGAGACAATAGTTTTCATATTATTACAGGGCCTAACTATAGCAACACTTTAACCTTTGGTTTTTTCAGTGAATTTCAATTTTTTATAATGTAGGCTAAAATCTAAGTACTTTCCCTAACTATAACCTCACTTAACCTTTAGTTTTTTAGTGAATTTCTGAGGTTTTTGTTTAACGTAAAGTAAGATATTATTACTATACCTAACTATAACATCACTTAACCTTTGTTTTGATCAGTGAATGTCTTTTTTTTTAACAAAAAGGAAGATCTTATTATCATACCCCTAACTATAAAGTAAATTTAATCTTTCAATGTCAAGCCTGCTAGTGTATGTAATGGGAGTGGCAGTGTCCCAGAAAATCCCACCAGTCTGTTCTCAATTTTTGTATGATACTGATTCTTGATTCACCCCAACTTTAAGGGCCTTATTACGAGTTTGATGGCCCATGAACCGCCGTACCGGTGGTGGCGGAACAAACCCTTCAAGCTTGGTGATCCGACCGTCGTATTATGAGTTGGGTAGATTGCTATTGCGAAGTCTGTGGCTGAACCGCCGACATCGCCAGCACACCGCTGGGATCGCAGTCGGGGAAAGTCAGCAGCCATAGGGCAATACTGAGGAGCTCCACCGCCATCCAAATTATGAATTGGCTTTCCCGCAAGCTGACTGCAGCGGTCCAACCACCAGCTTTAAGTCTGCAGCAACAAAATATTTGGGGTGCATACTCACCCCTCGCCTGTTGTTCCAGACAAAGTTAGATGTGGATACTTCTCTCCAGGTCTCCCCTCCACAGCAGCATCTTCACCCTGAATAATACTGCCCTATTTGCGGCAATGTACAGGTGAGTCCTTTTTGTACCATATACCCATTGCCTGGAGTGGCCACATATGAGCCAGACTCCGGCAATGGGTTGGAGGTATTTTTCCACATGTATCATGCATAAATGTGCATTCGACACATATGGAGTCAAAATGTCCAAACAGGCATCGATACATATGGAAAAACAATGCGTTCGTTAGACAGTTTGGTTGCATGGTGGTATATGTTGCATTATTTAAGTAAAGGATGGTGACCATCCCGGGTCCAGTGGTGCGGGGTAGGTCTACCACTCGGTTTCTACTTGAACCAGACACATATCTCCAATGTGTCCAGAGCCCTCTGGAATTGATGAGGCAGTTACTAAATAGCGATTAGGTTGCCCATTGAACTCGCGGGCACACTTCCCACTGATCCACTAAGTGGTAGGTAGATTCTCACCCAGGGCCAGACTGCGAACCAAAACCGGCCCTGGCAAAGTGCTCGGCCGGCCCCCCCGAGGGTTTGGGGGAGCTGCCGAGTCCTTTGCCAGGGCCGGTTTTCGTCCGATTTTGTTACAGGGCCGATTTTGCAGCTATGCTGCAAAAACGGCCCTGTAACAAAAACGGCCCCCAGGGGTCCAAAACTGGCCCCCACCCGTGCGGCACACCGGGGGATTGCCCGGTGCCCGCTACAGCCAGTCCGGCCCTGTTCTCACCATACCACTGGGTGTAGATAAGATTCACATTAAGGTCCTGAAGAATTGCCACTGATCCTCCAGACAAATAGGCGAGAAACATGTTGACCCACCAGGAGTAGAGCGCCCTTATCGTGACCCATTATAATCAGATAGTCGCCTCTCCCACCCCCCTTTTTAATCAGGCAGGGACCCTGCTAGAATAAAGTTGGTTCCATAGGCACCCTGACCTGTTGTAATCATCCTACTCACTACTACATCCAAACACACTAGGGCCCTCACACCCACAGCACCAAACGTCAAGGAACAAAGATCTTCGATAAAGAGCCCCTTTATGGGTGCCCGTTGGGTATTGCAGCGCCGACCCGACGAAGAGCAGGCCCATATGATGAAGCATGACACCTAGCTTGCTGGGTATGTGAGGGCACTGGTTCCAAAAGGAGGAATTCCTCTCCTCCCACTACTCAACTGACAGGTCAACCTGCCTCAAGTGACTATAACTAGGTCTCTGACCAAGATTTTTAAGGCACCAAGGAACTTCTTACTCTTAAGGAACTTCGTACCCTTCTTCCTTTTGACAGTCTAGGGCATTTACACTGGACCATACCAAAAGCCCATTGTCCCCTCTCTTTGGAATAATTACTGCAGATAAAACATTTTTAAAAAGTTAAAAAAATATCTTCAATTACTTTTTCTGCACACTAAAACCTTTGTCATTCTTTTGATGTGGTTGGCTCAACTCAGAGAATGAATGTGCTTTGTGCATTAGCAACCAGTGCATAACAAACATGTCGCAGATGGAATGGATTGAATCTAGTTTTACTCTTAGCGATAGAGGCTCCCTGGCATATATCATGTACTCCAGATACAATGCTCCGAACACAATCAAATGCGCAATGTTATCCATAAGAGCTTTGAGGACAATTGGGTTGTTTAATTGCACTGCTTTTTGACTCCAGGGATCTGTGTCTGGCTCTGCCTCTGACATCCTATTTAACGGTTGGCAAGCTGTCCCATTTTCACAGCTGCAGTAAGTAATTGGGTTATAACAAGCAAATTGTTGCTCTCTCCCCCTTTTTTCTTAAGAGACCGATCAGTAAGTTGGCAGCCCTGAGATCAGCTTCTCTGGAATCAACCTCTGTGGTCTAAAGACAGTCATTTTGAGTTACTGACGTCAGAGCTAATACCATATTACACAGCTAGTTTGTTCTAGAATAAAAGTGCATGGCCATGCATCTAGAGTTCAAATCATTTCCAGAAGTTCAATGCAAAGCTGAACTATGCGTGCGTGGAAGGAGGCACTGATAGTTACTTGGTGGCACCGCTGAATTTAGATTTCATCAATGTTGTGAATGCCAGCTTAATGCTTGAAATGGCCCTTTTAATAACTATCACAGAAAAGAAGGTTTTGAATTTTTGGGACTAAACCTGAAGTTGCTAGACAAATTACCTAGATATTCATCCATGGGTCTGTTCCTACTGTGTGCATTACCATAGCATCTCCAATCCTAATGTATAGAAAACCTGGATTTAAGATCCTATTCACACAGAGAAGCTCAGTCACCATGTGACCTTTTGAAGTAAACACCACAAGTGAATGAGTGAATTAGTGGGTGCGTTGGCTGATTGAGTAAGTGACTGCATTTGTGAAAACTTTAACTGTCAGACCATCTAGAGGTATTTATTGAAAACCAGGAGGGAGGGCCTAAAGGGCACAGGAGAGGAACTATTTGAGATGTTAGAAATAGTGAACATTCTTCGGGGCTGAAGTTGTCCAATGGGCTATATGTTTCATATTTTGCTAAGTACAATTGTGTGCACCCACTTGCTGGCCAGGCAGACTAGTTAAACGGGAAGGCCTACCAAACTGGCCAATCTGAGTGCCCTTCTGGATTTATTCATAACATCATTGAGATCAAGGAATTGGTAGAGAAGGAATTTGTAACTGAATAGACCAAGCGGGTGGCAGTGTGATCTTTGATCAGGAGTCAGTGGCAGGATTTCTGTGCTCAGGAAGTATGGGAGAGCCCATGCTGTTGTATTTTGGTCTAGCTAGTGATAATGGATAGGCCGGGCCTGTGAACCTGCATTCAGTGCATTGTGGTAACCTATTTGGACATCTCCACTGCTATATCTGAAGGGATTTGAAAACCTTAGAAAGCAGGTGGAGATTTCTTTGAAGCTCATTGAGGTAGTCTTTGTAAAATGGCAGGATAGCCACCTAGGGTTCATGTTGAACTTTCTAAAATGCTCCACAATACATCAATGAAGCCGTATTTGGTGGCAATTTAGTTTCAGGAAACCTATGGCATGTCACCATCTCTAATTATGCTCCAAGACTTGTTCAAATTTTTTTAGCAGCAACCTGGATCAAGGAAAGAAGGATGGGTCAAACTTCTTAGGACTGGCTGACACTTTTTGACAAAGAATTTCAAACTAGGTTTATTTTTCGAGGTCAGGTGTAATGTATCTAGCTATGGATTGTACCTTGCCAGATTAGGGTGGGGGGGGGTCAACATTGGGGCTTGGACTAGACATAGGTATTTATAATCAACACTTGTCAGAGATGTAGATGCCAAAATACCTAACAGACTGTTGTACCACAGAGTTATGACTTGGACTTGAATCAATCATGGACTGTCAATTAAACACAAAGTCAGTGGTCAATGGATGGTTGAGATTGAATTGTGTGTCTTGTATGAACGTCCCGGTGGGATTGCAACTAGAAAGCAACTGCTTCCACTATGAGATTTGCCGGGAAACAACCTTAACAACGCAGTCATTACATCGCACTACCTTTACATAGCAGTCATTACATCGCAACATCCTTTACATTGCATGTCATTACAATGCATGTGATTACAACGCATGTCGCTACAACACAGGCATTACATCGCAAGTCATTACAATGCATACCATTATAACGCATAGCACCCTTACACTATCCAACACTTACCCTACTGTTGCACTCACTGGAGTTAGAATAGTGATTTTTACCCCTACACTATCCAACACTTACCCTACTGTTGCACTCACTGGAGTTAGAATAGTAATTTCTACCCCTACACTATCCAACACTTACCCTACTGTTGCACTCACTGGAGTTAGAATAGTAATTATTACCCCTATACTATCCAACACTTACCTTAAATGCGATGTAATGGTATGCATTGTAATGGTATGCGTTGTAAAGGTATAATGCGATGTAATGGAATGCGTTGTAAAGGTAGTTTCTGAAAATGCTACGTAATGGCATACGATGTAAAAGAATGCATTGTAAAGGATGTTGCGATGTAAAAACTGCATTGTAAAGGCATGCGTTGTAAATGTATGGATTGTAACATCATACATTCAGATTTGCCATCAGAGGTTTGTTGATGATTTTACTAAGGTCATATGTAAGATAAGGTCCCAGTGAGTGAGGGCTTCTCCAGCGAGGGGTAGGGGGATAACATGTTTTCTTTCAACTAATTTGGGATTTGGACTACCTGGGAGGACTTGGTTCCCATAAGCATTGACACAAAGGCAATTACATTAGTCCCCCCACTTCCAGGGCGCTCTTCTTTCACCATGATCTGGGAAGAGAAATGTAGAATGTGAGAGCGGACAATAACAATACTTACTGGCTCGCTCCAGTGCACTAACGACATTCAATTTCAAGGTGCGCAAAGCTAGGCTAGTATCTCTGGCACCACTCCTTTCTGTACCCTACGATCTGTACCTACCCCGTTGAATAGTGCACCAAAACTTAACTTTAGCCTCCTTGGTTTCCAAGTATGATACTTGGCTCAAGCAATATTGTGACCCTGGCACTTTGGACTGTCATGACATTTGAGAGTGGGAGGAGTTTTGAGCTTCAGTGGTGCTTTCATCCCCACCCCCTCGGCCCCAAAGCACTTGATATTACTGTGAGCCACTATTTGAAATGAATCCCATATAAATGAGTCATACTTAGTAGATATTCTTGCTACTATCTAAAAATATTTTACGTTTTAAATCGCAAAATACTTTAAGTGTGGGTTATGGGCTGTAAAGCTGTGTATGCAGACAAAATATAGAGCTATAGAAACCCCTTATGACTATAAGTGCTTAATTTGTGCTGGTGTTTGCAGGTGGTAGGTACTGGCACTTTTTTGGGGAACTGGCAAAGCATTTATTTTTAATTTTTTATTATCAGCCTTTGACCGAGAGCAAAAAGAAAGGAAGGATGAAAATGGAGAAAGGAGGAGGAAGAGAAAGGTAGTAAAATCGTAAAGGAAGTTACAGGTGAAAACGAACCCTCAACAGTGAGATATGTGTCAAGAAGGGTTGCGGAAGTAAGAGGAACGAGACAGAATCAATGGTAGGCATTCTTGGTATTCGGGGACTCCGCGTTTAGCAACATTGGCGACTGGCTTCTCCTAAGAATAATCTTGGGCCCCTACTCCTATGATTATCAATATCATTATTTATAAATTAGGCATTACTACATTAACCCCGTCCATGCTTATGACGAGCCCGGCTCGTTATGAGGCACAGTGGAGCTGTGCTCATGACGAGCTGTGCTCGTCATAACGCCCACAGCACTCCCACGCGCAATTGATTCCCCGCCTGTGAAGGAGAATCAATCAGTGGGTGGAGTCGTGACGAGCCCAGCTCGCCATGAGCACAGCTCCACTGTGCCTCATGACGAGCTGGGCTCGTCATGAGCACCGCGGCGCTGCGCATCCCCCATAACCCCGCGGCTAAGGGGTTAAACTTAGTTTGTATTTAGGCCAGAAGCATGGCCCTAAACAGTAGATTCTGCACAACAGTCGGCTCACGAAAAGCATTTGCAAAGCTGTGGAGATATAGTGCAGTGTTCCATAGGAGCATTCCAGGCCCTTCAGCCTTAGAAAGGGTATTGAATAATTATAGGCTGGTCCTTTGAGAGGAAGCCATGGTTCTTGAGCTAGCAGGAGCCATCCATCCATGGCTGAGATTATACTATGACTTACTGTCAAGGCATTCTCAATTTTCTGACTCCCCGCCGCCCATGAAACATCGTGCTTTCCTTTTCTATTGATGCGTCAACTATAATAGTTACAAGCAGCGGCAGGAAAATCAATAGAGTACTTTCATTACTGGACACATAAAGTAAAGAGCTGCGCTGTGCGATAGAGCCGGGCCGTTAACCAGACGGCATATATAAGGCGCCCAACAAACGGCTTTTTTCCAAGTTTGGAACATCAGATGTCTACGTTTGCTATGCAGCATTGGCTTATCTGGGATTCTGGATGTCGCTAAGCAAGAAGCTGTGTTTCCATAAGCGATAATGTGTGTGTGCGTGTCTGAATTGTCCCTCAGCTTGTGCCATGTTTACAAAACATTGTTCATACAGTGGGTAGGAAGGGTGTCATCTGCAAAAAAATGCCCCGCCCCATCCTTAATTGGTTAGTAAATAACAGCCATTATTGAGTTACAGATGTCCTCTCATATCCTTGGACCCGGGTACCACT
Source organism: Triturus cristatus (assembly GCF_964204655.1). Lineage (NCBI taxonomy): Eukaryota > Metazoa > Chordata > Amphibia > Caudata > Salamandridae > Triturus > Triturus cristatus. The sequence goes on from NC_140586.1 coordinate 259,960,535, forward strand.
TCATCTGCTGAATTATTGATTGCTACCTCCTTGTGGTCATTATAAAAATTGCTATTACAATATTTTAAAGGCAATGGTGAAGAGCGCTTCTGAAAACACACGCCCAATCAAAATCTTATCAGGAGGGGATAGTGGAAACCATTTTACACTCCAACAAAATATTAAGAGGATTTGGTTAAGAAAGAGACAACCTGATTTAGACTTGTGCGTACAGTCTGCTGTCCACCAGAGGAACAGAGGTCCGCCCAAAGTCCTCCTGCCTGTTGGAGACCACTATGCCTTCGCAGAAGATGTCACACAGCTGCTCTTTTGAATGCATTCAAAGTTTAATAAGAGGCAACCATGTTTTATGCAGCCCCTCAGCAAAAATGTTGTTTAAAAAACAAATGCAGAAAGCGGAAGTTTGTTTTTGTAAAATAAGAAAATGACCTTGACACCTTGGGAATTTTTTCCTAGGGAGTGCGGGTCCTTTTTTCTTTTTCTTCTCTTTCAGACCACCAGTTTTTTCCTGGCTGTCCTTAAAGGAAAAATAGTTCAAAGTCCATTTGTTCCAAACATGGCAGATGGTGTGATGTACCTACACTGATGGACACAAGTACCCAAGTACATAAGTGTAAGGTTTCCTTCGATGTCGCCAGTTTGGTGACCACCTGCGGGGAACATGAACGTTTTCCTGACTCTAAATAGAGCAGATGTACCATAAGTTTGTCAGACGGGATACTCTTCCATGTTTGCAGCCTAATACCCTGTCCAACAAAGTCTAAATCATGGCTGTTGTCCCGAAAGATGGGCAGCAATGCCAAATACAGGCTTTTTCTTCCAACTTGAGCTAGCCCAGTTAGAATAAATTATACTTGCAAGGGACACTGGTGGATATGAAAGTACTATTTTCTATTGGTAAGGCTGGGTACCAATGGTAGAATGGAAGCTAAAATCAGCCCTTTAAAATGTGTTTATGCCAGCCTCCTAAAATAGCGAGTAATGCGTAAGTCTAACCACCTCTTGAATGTTTTGGGGTGCAAGATTAGTAAGTAATAGGTTAGGTTTATGTATGAATGGAATTCATTTGACTGGATTTAGAAATTAAATACACATCAACATTTCTATAGGGTGATACTTATGCAAAGCAGATATTTGGCACCCTACATTTTTGTTTGCACTCAATGTTTTGAGATTGACCCCTTTTACTGACTGAACCATTCATGCTAGTCCAGAACACAGCCCATCATATATGCCCAAAGAAGCAACAGATATATCTTTGGGGTGTATAACAAATACACACTTCTACAGTGCTACAAAATTTTATTCCATTTCACATTCCGTTTCTGTTACCGAGGGAGCACAAATACAGCACTCAGATGTTAAATTATCCCTCAACCCATACATTCAAACTTAGTGCTATTTAATTCGAAAATAATGCTATGAGTTTTGGAGAGGTGTGAAAATGAGTACTTCATAACGCATTCGTTCTACCCTGTCGGATCATCTGCTCTGCAAACTCATCTTTCATTATTTTCTCTTTTGTCTCCCTTGCGCTCTCTTTAACTCTGTCTCGCTTTCTCTCCCTCGCGATATCTACAAGTGTCTCCCAATATCTTTGTCTCGTTTTCTCTCTCACTTCATCTCTTTTCAGCTTTATTTGTGCTTAACTCTATATCCCCCGTGACTCCATCTTTCGCTGTCTTCATCTCTACTTGCCTTTCTTCACTCTCTCCAACTTTCTTCCTCGTCTCTTACATGTCCTCTATGTCTCTGTCTCTAGCTATATATCCAGTGGCGGCTCCTCCGCAATGGCGGAGGGGCGTCACCCCACTGCCTGGCTCAGAGCCAGCCAATGTGAAAAAAAACCACGATGTTCTTGCATCGTTTTATTTTACATTTGCCGGCTCTTAGTCAGTGGCATTGGGAGGGGCCAAGGCATGAGAGTGGGGAGAGGAGTGCTAATGCACTCCACTCCCTAAGTGCTCATGTGTGTTTGGCCGGCTGTCTCAGGCCGACCTAAACACACGTGCAGTTAGGTTTTCTCCAGCCCAGCTGCATTGAGCAGCCGGGCTGGATAGACACCCTTTTCTGAGCAGGGCACTTCTCCTGCCCACTTAGACCAATCCCCACGTGGGGATTGGACAGGGAGTCTGTCCCAGGGGCTGCTGGGACAAGGCAGGAAGAGGAGAGGTGGTGTGACGAGACGCAAGGCTGGAGGCAGCCTGCATCAAAAGGTAAGGTTTTTCTTTAATAGTGTGTTTCTACCCCCCCGCGCGATGCCTTCTGCTCGACCCCACCCACTCCGCCACCCTTTGTTTATGGCGGCTGCCGCTGTATATGTCTTTCTCTATGTTTCTGAATTTCGCTCTCTTTTTCTCAAATCCTCTGTTTGCAAATCTATATCTCCCTTCACCGACTTTCTCCACATTGTACTCCCTCTCACTGTTAAGTCCCTCTTACCCACATGCTAATAGTTATATGTAAATTATTGTTAGGATATATTACCAATACAGCTAAAAAGCGAAATGCATTTGCCTGTGCTTCAGAATAGGCTCTGTCTCTCTCTCTCTTTTCCTGTATGGGTCAATGCTATAAGAACAACATTTCTCAAGTTCTGGGCTTTCCTTTTACAAATGATTGTTTTCGTGGTGATAGTCCAATAGGTTCTATTGAATTAAGCCATGACTACAAAGTCCCTGCATGCACTGATGTAAAAAGCATTTGTAATGATCTTCGTGCTTTGCCGCCTTTACATTCTATAGCATAGGCCTAATGGAAGTAAATTTCAGCAAATCATTGTATTCAGTGCCAGATGTTGATTGAATAAAAGCCTTTTGCATTCGAAGAATGATTTTACTGCAGTATAAAGCAGGCTTACCAGCAAAGGTAGCTAGTCCAAGTCAATCAAAATATTGACAATTTTTCTGCAACCTGGAGCTTTTTTCTGTATTTGGAAAGAGAGATTTCTAAATATTTTATGTTTAAAACGTTTTTATTGAGACAAAACAAACCATGGGGGAGGGGGATAGGAGGGCAGGATACATGGAATACAGTCAAAGAAAAAGGGTGCAACTCCAGAGGGTTGGCAATAGGTAGCGCGGTGGGTCAGGGGGAAAAACACAGTAAATGAAAGCTAGAAATACAAGCTGTGGAGTCCCCGCACGCGTATCCGGCACCCCAAATCTAAGCAATAAAACCCCCCCCATCAACACCTCAATAGAACACAATCCCCCCCCTCCCATCCCCCATCCTCCCAGTAACGAAACAACAACACTCCCCCCCCCCCGTCCTATGGTCCCGCATCAGAGTAATCCTAACCAGGAAGCCCCGCACCCCCCCCCCTCCCCGGGGGGTCCCCGTCTCACATGTAAGCTAGTCCGCCGGGGTCACCGGCGGCGTCAGCCTGAGAAGCCTAAGATACCTCGGGCAGGTGAGCTCCCGGAATTCAGTGGACAGCAGCGCTAGAAAGGGTTGCCATAGCTCTTCAAATTGGTCTGTCTCCCCCGCAACCGTAAGCGACAGCTTCTCCATCCCCAGCACATGCCAGAGCCTATGCAACCAACCGGTAATGGAGGGGACGGTGGTTGTGCACCAGTGGATTAGAATGTTCTGAACCGCAGACCCCAGCGCGATTGCGATCTGCCTACCCCTACGGGACTTCAGTGGGTACATTAGGTCATTGGGGAGGCCCAACAGGACATACGCCGGGAGTCGCGGCAGCTCTATCCCAAAGTGCTTATCCACCTCGTCCAAGACTTCCTTCCAGTAGGCGGTCAGCACTGGGCAATCCCAAAGAATGTGTGTAAGGGTACCTTCCTGCCCGCAGCTCCGCCAGCACCCCCTGTCAGTGTGTTTATGCATTTCATACAGTCTCTCCGGGGTGTAGTACCAGTATGTGGACACCTTAGTAAAGGTCTCCGTAAGGCCCGTGTGATATGCAGAGTGCCGCGCCCGATACGCAATTTTGTCCCATTCCTTGTGGCTGAGTGTCCTACCCAATTCCCTGTGCCAACGCTCCCTCCCCGGGTTGTAATAGTGAAACGGCGGGGGTTGTAGGTATTTGTACAGATCGGTGATCAGTTTAGCGTCGGAGGTCCGAGTAGCCAACCACCTCTCATACGGTGTAATTGGACGGGCGGCGGTGGCACGCACCTGGGGCTGGAGGGCCCAATGCCGAACTTGCATATAGCGCAATCTGTCCAGCTCCGTCAGGCCGAACTCCTGGCGGAGTTGCTGAAAAGGAACCACTCCTTCCGGACCATAGATCTGGAAGAGTGCCCTGCAGCCCGCCTGCACCCAGTGGGAGAAAACCCCCGGCTCCATCCCTGGGGAGAAGTCCGGGTTGCCCGCAATGGGCGTGAGCGGCGAAGGGAAGGTGGTAAGGCCCCGGGCCTCACAGACCGCGTCCCACACACGCAGGGGGACCCGCGTAACAAAGGAAGCGTAAAGATTAGGGGGGCGATGCGCGCGGTGCAGGAATGGAACCTCTTGTAAGGTGCGGCCCGCCACTGCCTGGTCTTGGAAGAGCCAATGTTTGTCGGACTCCCACCTGCTCCACTCCACCAGATAGCGGAGCTGTGCCGCCTGAAAGTACTTACGGAGGTCCGGAATGCCGAGACCCCCCGCTTCCGGAGCAAGCGTGGAGAGGACCCTCTTCATGCGTGGCCTGCGGCCCTGCCAGACAAAGCGGGAGATGTCAGCCTGCATTTGTCGTATCCAGCCCACCGGGGGTTGGAGCGGAAGGGCCCGGAAAAGATATAGTATCTGGGGCAACACCGTCATCTTGACCGCCGCGATTCGCCCCAGCCAGGACAGCAGGCCTTTGTTCCAGCGGCCAAGCTCGTCTTTGATCTTCCTGCTGAGGGAGGCATAATTGGCCGTAACCATCTCTGGTAATGTAGGCGCCAGCAGAATCCCCAGATACGGCACCGTGGACGAGGACCACTGCATGGGGAAGAGCCGCTGGAGATCCCTCCTGGTTTCCGCAGCCAGGGACACGTCTAATGCCATCGACTTGCTCATATTCATTTTGAAGCCGGCAACCCCCGCAAAGACGTCCAGCTCTCGGAGGCAAGCAGGCAGCGACCTCCTAGGGTCGTCCAAAGTCAGCAGGACATCATCCGCGTAGAGACTGACGGTGTGGACGTACTGGCCCATCCGGACCCCGACAGCATCCGGATTGTTACGAATCCTCTGAGCAAACGGCTCCATGTAGAGGGCAAACAAGAGCGGCGAAAGGGGGCAGCCCTGCCGCGTGCCGCGCTCGATGGCAAAGCCACCGGAGCTACACCCGTTGACCCGCACCGACGCTGAAGGATGCTTATAGCAGTTAAAGACCATGGTGCGGAACTTATCGCCGATTCCCAGTTTCTTGAGGACCAGCTCAAGATACGGCCAGTGAACTCTGTCGAAGGCCTTCTCCGCATCAACGGACAGCAACATCCGCTCCCCCGAGATCCTTGAGGCCTTCTCCAGAACATGCGTCACCCTCTTGGTGTTGTCAACCGTCTGTCTGCCGGGCACAAAACCAGCCTGGTCCGCCTCCACCAGGTCGGGGAGGTGTGGACTCAGCCTGGACGCGAGAATCCCCGTGTACAACTTGAGGTCGACATTTAAAAGCGAGATGGGTCGGTACGAGCCGCAGAGGGCCCGGTCCTTCCCAGGTTTCGGGATTACCGCGACCGTCGCCCTCAGGAGATCCGGAGGGATGGCTCCCGGTACGGAGAAAGAGTTAAATAGCCGAGTAAGGACAGGGGCCACGGCCGTGCAAAAGGTTTTGTAAAATAGCGACGTGTACCCGTCCGGGCCCGGGGCCTTGCCATGTTTCAGCCGCGCGATAGCTGAAATCACTTCCTCAACATGGATGTCCCGCTCCAGGTGGTCAGCCTGAGCCGGATCCAGTACCGGGAGGGTCACCGACTCCAAATAGCCGTCGGCATCCCGTGGCGAGGAGGGCTCCTCAGCATACAGCGCCTCGTAGAAGCCGCGGAAAGACTCCGCTACCTCCGCGTCCCCGGAGACAACCCCCCCGTCCGCGCCCACCAATTCTTTCACGACGCTGCGCTGTTGCGCGACCCGGAGCCGGTGTGCTAGGAGCTTGCCACATCTGTCCCCCCCAGTGTAGTAGGCATGTTTCAAGCGTAGGGCGGCGTACTCCGCCCTGTCAAGATCCAGAGCCGACAGGAGCTTCCTCGCTGCCTTCAACTGCCTCCACACCCTCGGCGCCCCCGTACGGCGGTGGACCTGCTCAAGCTCCCGGACTTGAGCTGTCAGCTCATCCCTCTTCAGTTGCCGCTCCTTATTCTCAGCTGCAGAGATAGAGATGAATTCCCCCCGGAGGACGGCTTTCAATGCCGCCCACTGTGTCGCCTGCGAGGTGTCAGCGTTGCTATTGTGGGTGAGATAGTCCTGTATGACCTCCCCGATGCGTTGCACCACCGACCTTTTGTGTAGAAGTGTATCCCGGAGGCGCCACACCCCCCGAGAGGGGGAGGCCGCCGGCCACTGGAAAACGCCGGTGACTGGGGAGTGGTCAGACAGGGTCAGGACCCCGATGTCCGCCGCCGTGGCAGCGGCACGCATCGGTCCACTCACCAGGAGGTAGTCCAGCCGTGAGTAGGTTCGGTGTGCGTGCGAGAAGTAAGAGTAGTCCCTATCCGTGGGGTGCATGGAGCGCCAGAGGTCGTGCAGATCCATTTCCGCAATCCGGGCCCTCCCAGCCTGGGACAGTTCCCCCGTCTGCGGGAAGCGCTGCGCCGATCTGTCCATCGCAGAGTCAAAGACAATGTTGAGGTCTCCCCCCAAGATAATGTGGCGGTCGGGGGAAGCAGTGACATCCACCAGCGCGGAATCTAGGAAGCGCTCTTGGTGATCGTTTGGGCTATAAACGGAGCCGACCGTAAATGCTATGCCTCCCAGGCGCATGCGATACGCAAGGAGCCTCCCCTTCTGTTCAGCACACTTATGCAACACCTCCCCCCGAAAGGAGCTCGCTAGGAGAATGGCTACCCCCGCCGTCTTGTTCGCTGCCGAGGAAAAGAACTGGGAGGGGAACTTAGCAGAGCGCATCCTATGGCAATCTCGGGGCAATAAGTGTGTCTCCTGCAAAAGGCAAATGTCCGCCTGCGTCCCCTCCAGCAACGACAGGATCGCTCTGCGCTTCACCGGGTTGTTCAGACCCTGAACATTAAGGGTCACTACCTTTAGGCCCGGCATTCCTCGCGGGGGTCGGGAGCGCCATGCAATGGGCAGGGAATCAGCGGGAGGGGCGCGCGGGGCCGCAGCGCTGGACAAGCCAAAACGAAGCGGGCATAGACAACATCGGACGGGACCTTCCCAACCCCAAAACAACCCCCTCCCCCACCCAAAACACAACCCTGGCAACTAGCCACCCACAAACTCAAACACCCCATAGTCTCAGTCAAGCCCCGAAACGGGCAAGTCCGTAGAAAAGAGCGAAGTGGACGTCCAGCCACTCACCTCCAACCGCTCCCCCCCAAGCCCCCCGCCCCGTACCAAGCATGTAAAGAAGCTAAAGGCATCTCCCCCCGGAGTGTGTGTTAGGCCGTCAAGGCCACGCTAGAGGAGCCGGTCGAGTCCCCGGCCGCCGCCCTCAGGGCGTCGGCCATGTCCGCTCTGATGGTAGGGGAGTCCGGGCGCCCCACACTGGTCGCTGAGCGCCGCCTCGTTGACCTCCGCCGGTTCCGTCTCTCCGAGGACCTCCACGACGGCGTAGCTCCCTCCTCCTCCGCTGCCGTGAGCCCCAGGACACCACAAATGTCCTGCAAGGAGCGTAGCTGGTGTAGCACTCCGTTCCATCGAAAAATCAGGCGGAAGGGGTGACCCCAAGAGTACGGCGTCTCATGCTCGCGCAAAAAGTCAGTGGCAATCCTAAAGGACCTGCGTTTCTGCAGAGTGATGGCGGAGAGGTCCTGGTAAAGCGCCACCGGCCGATCCCGGAAAGTCAGGGGCTGTTTCCTGCGGGCTTCAGCCATGATGCGTTCCTTTAGTGGAAAATCGGGCAGGAAGGCCAGAATGTCCGGTGGAGGTGCCGATGACTGGCGCTGCCGGCCAACCCTATGCGCCCTGTCAATGCTGATGGGAAAGTCCGCAGCTTCCCCCAGGATCTCTCGGAACAGGGCCCGCAGGTAGCTCCCCAGATCGGACCCCTCGTCCGCAGTCGGCACGCCACGCACTCGGATGTTGTTCCTCCGAGATCTGTTCTCAAGGTCCTCGGAGTGGGCCTGGAGCTCCACACACTGTTCCCGGAGGCGAAGAACGTCCTGCTGGAGGTGGACTATCTCCTCCGCTCGCTGTTGGCCCTCTGTCTCCACCGCTTCCACACGCTCGCCAAGGCCCTCCACCTCCCTGCGCACTTCTCGGACCTCGCTGGCCACCTCCCGCTTCAGTGTCTGGAAGTCCTCCCTGAGGGAGCTGAACAGTTCCTCCATAAAGGCCCTCATGACGGGTGGCTCCCCTCCAGTCACATCCGCCGGAGCCCGGGAGGGCCCCGGCGAGGGCTGCGTTCTGTCCCGCAAGTGCTGGGCCCTGCCAAGCATGTCCGGCAGGGTACGGTCCCCTTTCTTCGGGCCCCCTCTTCCAGACATCGCTAGCTCCGCAGTCGGGCACCGATCCAGGCGCTCCAGGGATGCTCAGTCGCCGGCTAGCACTCGGCCTGGGTATCCCCCACGAGTGAAGTCGCTGCGTCACAGGTGACAAAATGGCGGCCCAGTCCGGTCATCGTCAGCTTGTGTGAGACAACCAAGGGGGCCGCAGCAGAGGGGTCCCATCAGCACATCCCTCCGGTAGCCAGCCCAGCAGCAGCGGGGATCGCTTGCATCCAGCAGCCAGGACTCCGGCGAAGGGTGCCACCACTGCTCCTTCGGGGACAAAATGGCGGCCGGGCGGAGCAGGCCAAAACGACCAGGCCCGACGACACCACCGGGGCCCCCGAGGCACCCCACAGTAAAATAAGTTCCACCACCGGCCCCCGTCTGTCACGCACAGGGGCCCAGATGGTCCAGCCCCATCAAGGAGTCAGCTGTACCTCGGCCAGGGGTTAGGGCCTCCGCAGTGCGAGGTGTCGCCGTCACCAGTCTGAGTGCCGGGGCACCTGTCCCAAGCCTTCCACACCGTCGGGTCCCTTCCCGCAGGCTCCTTCAGTCACCGTCGAACGGCGGGCCAGATCCCCTCCAGATCGCAACTTTCAGCACCAGGCCCAGCCGAGGCGCCCGGACAGCTCTCCAATGCGCTCCGCCCCTCGAGCTCGCCGTCGTCGTTCCTTGGCCTCGATCGAACTTTTTTTGGGGGGGTTCCCCCGAGGCGATCCGAACCAAAACAGCACCAATGTGCACCCCTGATGCTCCGCAACGCCCCTCTCCCGCGCTGAGCCTCAGCGGGGGGAGAAAAGCCTAAGAAAGGGCTCTAGCTTGGCCGGGCCGGAGGAGCTACGGGAGGAAGCGTCCGCTCACCCCGCCATCTTGGCCACGCCCCCTTCTAAATATTTTAAAGGGAAATATGTTAATTGCCTCACAAATCCACTCGAGATTTGCATGAATTTTCTTGGAAAGATGGAAGAACCAACAGTGGTGCCTGTAATTACTAAAAATGTTTCCTGAGTAAAGAGAGCTTAAAGAAAGTAATGCATCTCCACTATGGCCAATAGGAAAAAGGGCAAAAATGACATTTTTCCTTCCCAGTGGTTGACTGGTCTACTGGACTAACGAGCAGAAAGATAGATAGTTGAGATGTCCCACATGCCAGCAGGTCTAGAAGAGGCTTTGCAGTTTCCCCATGCTGTTCAAATGTCATTCAGGAAAATTTTGGACTTATGTTGGACGTATGCCAGGCAGTTACAGGGAGTGGAACCTGATAGCAAGGGAATGCCCCTATGCCAGTTACCAATGGCTACCCACCTACTACCACTGACCGGCAGGATCTCTTAAAAAGTAAACAAGGGGGTAGCATAAGGTGGGTAACTCATCCTCTCCACTGCCCATTCTTTAACAGACACTACCGTTAGCTTGGCAACAACCCTGCCTAAAATTGGGATAAAGGTACCACCCTCTACTAGCATAAGACCCAATGTAACAAAGTTGAGCAACAACTAAACATTCTGTTTGCAGCAAAGGCTCCTCCCGGGATTTGCATTTTGTGTGTGGGGTAGTTGGGCTCCATCGTGTGGTAGCTTGTAGACAGTGGAGTGGTAAATCAAAAGAAGGTAGTTTTCTTGTTTCAGGGAATGAGTGATGTGCTCATATTTCCCCTGGTTTATGATCCTGTGTGACACAATGTGAAGGACACTTCTTAGAGGAGTCTGGTTGGAGTCCCAAAAGCCAGTTGGCAGAGTATCACCCAGACTCCGAAAGCCAGGTCAAATGCTTGGACCATGGATCAAATAGTCTTGGAGGAGACAAGTAGCCTGAAATGAGGCTAATTTTGAACAAGGTAGTTTGATCTCTTTTCTTTACATGGTCCTTGAAGAGTAGATAAGTGTCATTGAGGAAGCCAAAGGACTTGTCACAGGATGAAACGGAAGGTGAGACGCAATCAAGTGTCCTGCTGTACAGCCATGCCTTGATCTGGCTTTCCAGTGTGTCACATCGGATGAGGACAAACTCAATCCTTGTTGGGTTGAGCTTCAGATATGTTCTAGAATCCAGATCTAAATGGCATCCAGGCCAGTTCTGAGGTGATGACCTCCATTGACTGATTACATATTAAGGCACAAATGTCATAATTTTGTGGTTCTATTGAGTGCCATCTGTATGTTGATGGACGGATGAGTCTTCTTGTGCAAGACTCTATTTAGAGACTCAATGGCATGGAGGTGAGTAAGGATCCATACAATATAAGTTCCATGGACCCTCAGGGAGCGCAAGCTTAAGCTCGTTCGGATACATTGCCTCAGTCTGGGTGAAAGTCGGTGACTCATGTAAGACCAGGTTCAGTGATCCCAGGCATATTGAGAACAACAATTTTGTTTGTCTATTTATTTAAGATTTTTATATTGTGCTGATCCATCCCAGGGGTGGTCAGTGTTTCTTTAAAATCCTGACGACCTTGCTAATGGCAGAATGAGGGACAACTGCTTTTCTTCTATATTTAAAAGATTTTGATTTGATCGAATTTTTATGACTATCCAATGAGCCCCTCACCGCCATAGAAGGCATACATTTGTTTCACTTGCTTTTTCATACATACATCAATTTTTGAGGGCACCTAAACCCAGAGGCGCTTACCATTTGAAAATAATCGATCATACTTCTCTCTTTTAGGCGCAACACAGAAGATTGATTTCTGTTGACTGTACAACTTTTCTTTGTGTGATATTAAGACATTTTAATGGCATTATTAGAATTTTCTGCACCATGACATTCACCACTGGCAATTCATGTGGAAACCTTTGAACTTTCTCTGTGATGCTTTCTTTTTAAAGCAACAAAAAAGTACACTATGTGTGATAAGGCATCTTTGGCCAGAATCTTAGCATGAGCCTGATTGGTATAGCCCCAATATCAAACCACCATATATTGTATCAAACAATGATAATTCCCTGGGGATCATTATTATTATTATTATTTTGAGTTTGATATAGCACTAGCTAGACCCAAAGTTATCAGAGCGCTTTACCTGTTATGTGATAACATTTACAAGAGGTGCATGAGTTGATTGATATGAGTCATTGTTGAATAATATCACATGAAATGGTTATACATAAGTATAACACAAGGACGCGTTGAGGAATGGCATCGGGGACAGAATAGGAGACTGAAAGAGTCATGTATCCGTCCTAAAGGAACCAGTCAAAGAGGATAACACAGAACAGGCTGTGCCCGTGATGCCACCAGCCAGACCGGCACACAGACTCCGTCCACGCGCTGCAGCTGGCCACAGAAGCAGGGCCGGACTGGGAAATGAAACCGGCCCTGGCAAACAGCTCGGCCGGCCCCCCTGGGGGTGAGAAGGGGGGTGCGGTCGAGCTGTTTGATAGGCCGATTTCGGCCGTTTTTGTTACAGGGGGCTGATATTGCCGGCTGCCGGTAACAAAAACGACCCCCCAGGGCCTAAAACTGGCCCCCTCCCTGGCGGCCTACCGGGGAAACGCCCGGTGCCTGCAACGGCCAGTCCGGCCCTGCCCAGAAGGGCGCCCGGCAAGCAGCGCCCCACACTCAGATGTTGAGGATTCCATCAAATGCAGGAGTCCGATCCATGTCCGTAAAAGATTTTCAGGGCCGTAGCATTATTTATCGGATGCAAAAGATGACTCCAATACAAGTTGTACCTGTGAAAATGGGGTATAACATGCAGAATTTAGTGTATACACACCAAAATCAGAATGCCATGGTTTCCACTGCCGATATTTACCTGAGGAAACTCATAAGTGCAATATTGGGTGGGGGGGGGGGTATCAGAGGGTACTACGTATATCTCAATTAAACAGGAAATTTATTATCAGTCCCAATGTGTTTTATAAATTTCTCTGTAAAGAGGCTCAATACATTTAACATGAGGACTGGGTACATTTTCAATTCAGTTGGCATAATTTTTGTGATTTCAGCATTTTACATTATGATTTGTACACAAACATCCATGAAATTACACCATTACGCCACACAGCATGATTGGGGGTTGCTCAGAAAACAAAACCTCTCACTGGATCACCGGAACATAGCGAATGGCCAGAAAACTAAGGGCTCTTGTTCGCAGCACTTGTGTTTTGTTGCCCTATTTGTTTTGAGGCCAAAGTGCTTCCTCTCTTCAGTTTTTTACCCGAGGATGCACTTCATGCTAAAATAATAGTGCAAAATGCCGAATTTCCTTCTGAGTAATTTCGAGTAATTTTTCCTAAATTTGAAGTTATTAACCAAAAGAAAATCACACAACTTCTCATTTAATATACGTTCAACCTAAAGAAATGTTTACCTACATTCTTCCTTCATGAAGAATTCCTGTGGAAATTAGTTCCCCCTCTGCGTAGCAAGACAGGTGTGTGGCGATGTGCGAGGCAATGTTTTAACAGTTGTGCCTTAGTTCTAAATAGGAAACTCAGCTGTTTGCCTTGAATGACATGACGTTCGCCGTGGTTCAGAAGACAATTCCTGCTATAGATTTACTGTTTATTGTAATGTAAAATATACGTCCCCAAGGCTGATGTATGAATAATTCATTTAAATTATGCGAGGTATTGATAAGGACTTGAATATAATGATCTAATTAGGAAATCAGTGTACAACACTATTTTTTTGGCCATGGGGACATTTGGTTTTTCGAAGCCGAGCCCGCTTGGTACCTGAACGATTTTCTGTCATGTCTCTCAGTATGGATGATTGTGCGCCCATTGTTTTAATAAATTCATTTTAAAAAAGTTCCTGAATTAAATAAAACTAGGAAGAGGGTCGGTTGGATTAAACAGATTACCTCGGTGTTGACGTAATTGCCGACTACCATTTCAGGATTTCACAAATTGCACTGGTGAAATGTTGCGCGGATCTTTGCATTGCCTTGAAAAATGCTAACAAAAAAAAAAAAAATTCATTCTCACATCATGGAAAAATACTCATTTTGCATCAGTTGATTTCGGCTTTTTTGCGGTGTAGGCAATATCTAGATTTAAGTGCATGAGCATGATTTATAAAATCTTTTCTTCCTGGATTAAATTATTATTTGCACATTTAAATTGGTATTTCCTACTTGATTCACAAAGCTTGAAAGGCATAATGCATAAGGCATCTGAGTACGTTAAGTACCTGTCACTTACAATTGTTTCTTCAGACGTGCAAGTTCTGCATGTCTAAACCTCTCATTCCGAGGGGGGGGGGGTAATTGGCGGAAGTTTGGTCACTCCAAGTTAGCCGAGTTCCATCCATTTTCTTCTCGAGCGGCAGCAAAATCGATTCGAATGGCCGTGTGCTTTGTGTAACGCATGGTGCCGCTCTCAATGTTTTTTTTGCGCTGCTCGCGCTTTCGATGCTAAATTGCAGCGCGAGCTGCATATTTTCAGTCTGTTGGCGGATCACTGGGGAATCCCGCAGAGTTTTTATGTATCGCCACAGAATTCTGCAGAGTGAAACTCCGCAAGTTCTGCCCACCCCTACTCATAACGAGTTGACCAGAATTAGATGTCGGGCGGCCATGGGCCCAGAATCTCTGATTCCAACCTGTATTCCTGTACCTAGAGCTATTACAAGTTATGGACTTTATAAGGGGAATAAATAGTCAGAATCGAGAATATCAAGTGATAATCATTGCCCCTGCTATGCTGCCAATGATAGTAACAACACAACTACTAACCATCACACTCCTACAAGAGTGACAGCTCGGACTATTTCAGGCCACCAAATCTATTAGAATAACCTGGGAGGCAGGTAATAGTGAATGAATAATTAACTGTTGTGGTCATCTATAGATTAGCCAGACAGCGCCACCTTGTGGCAGACTGTCACAAGCTTCGTTGTTCACAATTAAGTGCAGGTGCAGAGCACTGGAAACCCTCTGCTAAAATTAAGCAATGCCGTAAGGACTGCCCTGCTGCCTGAAGCCTGCCCTGTGCCTTCAGAGGACTGCCCTGCTGTTTGAGTCCTGTTTTCATGCTTGAACCCAGGACTTCCAGAGTGACTCCAAGGGATAGTTGGCTGGCCTCCTAATCAGAGCCTCAGGGATAGAAAAGGCTCCAGTAATTTTGAACCTGCACCTGGATCCAGTCTGGGTGAGTCCTGACCCTCCAAGTGGTGCCCCTCTAGATCCTTTGAAGTGGTGCTAAAGGGTCCCATCTAGCTTACATCCACAGCTTAGAAAGAGAGAGGAGACTGGGACCTACCTGCTCACCGATCCGCCCTAAGTGCATCGCCAATCAGCCTAACATTTGGCAACTCCCACTACAATACTCTCTACAGCAGCACATCCTTTTCATCAGCTCCTCACAGAACGAGCATCAGGCCTTGTGAAGCTGCTGCCTGCAGCTTTGTCCAACTGGATATTTTTTACTTATAAAAAAGAGACTAAAGGCCTGATTACGAGTTTGGCGGTTTCGGTATGGCGTTGTGTTGGTGTCGGATTCACCGCCACCGACTAGGCAGTACACCCGCTATATAATGGTTTTGGTGGTTTGCTGAATGAAAGACCGCCAACACTGCCAACACCGCCAGCCATTCGTCGACCACCTAGATGCCGGTCAGGGAAAAGCAGCTGTCATAGGGCCGTACAAACAACTTCACCGCTGTCTGAATTACAAGTTGGCTTTTGGTTGAGGTGACTGTGGTGGGAAGACCACCTGCTTTGAGTTGGCAGAATCGAAGGAATTGGGGTGCATACTCATCCATTTCCTTTTCTTCCCTTCAGTCTCCCATGGGGATCACTTCCTCCAGCTCCCCCCTTTCCAGCAGTATCTTGACCCCGAAGTAAATGATCCTGTGGGAGCCGAAATCCAGATAAGTCCTTTTTGCACTATTCACCCATTATCTGAAATGGGCACATATGGAAAGACTCCAGCAATGGGAAAGTATTGGTAGTAGGCGTTTTATTTACATGTGTCATGCATATGTGTACATTGAACACTTGGGCATTAAAAAGATACACACATGCATCGACACATATGAAAAAATACACCATCATCAGAAACACCTCCGCTGGGCCAACGGGAACATCGTAATACGGCGGGCCGGAGACTGCTGCCACGACGGTCCTCTTGGAACCACCACCACGGTGATACGGCGGTAAGACTGCTGAACTCGTAATCAGGCCCGTAGTTCTGAATGTTGAAATCTTCTCTGCGATTTTGCCCATTGGCTCCCCATTGATGACGCCTTCTCCTCAGACACAGCTGGCTGTCCTGCCCCACTGAACTTTTCCTTCTCAGTCATTTTTTTCTTGAAATTCTATGTCTGATGGTAAACGGAGACCAGATCCAATCCACTTTTTGTATCCCACACACACTTCAGCGTGGTCAGACATTACTTTAGGCTTTGCCCCAGTCTCGCGCGACTTGGTGTTCGCTGTCGGTGCTTTGATCTTTTAGGTGCCCTTTTTCACTTTAACTTTAAAAATACGAGGTTCCGGTTCTACTGATTGGATGTTTGTCATTTTGGTGTCAAATAATTTATTACAATTTACTCTATTTTTCTAAATTAGTGTTGTACTTTTCTTGAGTTGTATTTTCCCTTTATTACTGTTGTAAGGCTGCAAAAATACTTTACACAGTTAAGCCTGACTAATTTTGTGCCAAACTACCAGAGGGTTAAGCACAGGTTAATTTAGTGACTTTTTGTGGCCCACCCAGATAAGTATGGTGGCTGTTGCTTGAATAGGGTTTCACCCCTCTTAACCAGTATCCCAATTTCTCACACTCATGGTCTTGCCAGTACCAGCATGCCACGTACAGAATTAAAATAAATAGAAGAGAAGACAACATTATAAACAAAATAAAAATAATATTTGTGCAAAGTAGTATAATCTCTTGAGCCAGGCAAACCTCGCTCTAGGAAAACATATCAAATATTCATGCACATAATATCCCATTTTCGTTGTTGTCAAGGGTATATTGTATTTTTTCAGATAGTTTTACCTGAAGAATGCTGCCATTAACATTAATTTCCCCATAGAACCAAAACCAAACAGAGGAATGTTGGTAAAATGCATATTTAAACTTTGTGGATTCTTTTTCTAAAATGAGGTGCAAATTCCAAGAAAATATAAGAACATATTGACTTATTTTCTTTTTAGCTTTGCATGGCCCCTGCTCTTAAATTAATGATAAGGGCAACATGCTACGACATCAAAACCAGATTTAACATTAGCATGCCATGAAAAGGCATCTACGAATTGATGAGATAGTCTGTCCTCCCTAGGGGCTTTCTAATTTATTGTAGAAAAGTACAGTAAATGATGTCAATCCACTTAGAAAAACGTAGTATTTTAAACACCACTCTACAGTATTGGTGCATGGTTAATTTGTTTGGGTTCGTAAATGGAATTAAAATATTTTAATTGGCCAATCTTAGATTTAAAATCGGACACAAAATAATTAAATACACATTTGCTGGTCTTTTTGAAAGATCTCGAAAATGCCTCTCAGCTAATATTTAAAACAAGAACTGTTAGACTGGTTTCTCGTGTAATTTTCATCATACCTTGGGCGCTTTTCCTCATTCGATTAGCTGGAAAGCTGAATTTATCCTGAGGCAAAGTAGACATCTTGCACAGGATAAACTCGACTTCTGGAGCTCAATTTTAGCTTAATATATCCCCCTTGGATCTTGTTTAATTCTCTTTCATATGACAATGTTGATTAATTCATAGTTCTTGCTTGTTACATCGGCGTAGGATTTCATGTTAGAACATTGCGTACACCAAAAGTTTGCAAACCCCACACAAGTTCCTACTTGAAAGCAAAATGCAATCACTCTTAGTTAAAATGTTGCTAAGATTTTTTTAGTATTATATTTACCCGGGAGGAAAGTGGTGTCGTAAAAACGTTTCATGCTGATAGAAGTGCGCATGCGCTTAGTAAGGCAGGTGGCACCTGAATGTGACTGAAGTTTTTGTTCGCATGTAAAACATAATGGCCCAAGTTTACTATTTTTTAGATGCGCAGCCACCTTGTGTTAAAGTTGCTGCACTGCCTTGCATCACAGGGAGAAAAAGAAGAAATGGACCATATCTACCAAGATATCGCCAGTCCACTTTTGGCACCCATTGCGTCATAGTGCAAGGGTGTATGCATTCTCTGGAACATAGTATTTGTACTGAAAGAGGTCCCTCCTGGTACAAACACTGTTTTAAGGTCTTTCCCACTCTGTATGTGTGCTGTACAATGAAGAACAATGGCAAAGTTGGAAAACTTACAAAAAATGAATGCATCTCTCTTCAGTGCGCCAGTCTCAAAGAGGTGTAAGATTTTGACTTAAATCCCTGCCTACCAATGATTTTAGATAGAGATTTTCATCAAAAGACATGGGTGATTTCAGGGGAAAACCCATGCCACACCCAATTGAACGTCCCTTTGGTGCGAAGTAATGTGAAGCAGAGCGTCATGCAACTTTGTGTTACTTTGGGAAACTATACAATGCCAATCCTGATTTCCTGACAAACATGACGCAAACCCAATGCAAAAAGTCAGTAGCCCATGAATCTTCTTTCCCATAAACCTTACATTGAGGACTCACTCTTCCTAGTAGACATTTTAACTTTCTCATAGTGACCCCACAAATAATAGCTGGTCTACCTCAGAGGGTGGGAGTGACCTTCAAGTAGACACATGTTCTTTCCTGCTCCTAAAACCCTCAGAAACCATTCCGGGTAATGCAGGAGAGCCTTCAAACTTTTCTTTTTCAAGGACTTTGAGGAAAGAGAGGGCCAGTATACCAGTCTTCCTTCTTCAACAGCAAAAAAGAAAGACTGTCATCTACCATCAGCTATACTAGAATTACCTTAATAATTTCAACATTTTAACAAAATGACACACACCCCTTCTTCCCAAGAAAAAGGTTTGGGAACTCTATATGACCCTGTTAGAAATCGAGGGGATATTAATTTTAGAGCACATGAGAAGGAATTGCAAAAGCAGCAGCTCATTGCATTTTATTTCTGGTGCATTTGTCGTCGATTCCCAAGCATTTCAGTCTGTATCTTAAATAAAGTGCACATTACTTGCTTCAAGAATGTATGTGTAGTGATCAAAATCAATGTTCTACACTCTCAAGTCATCAGCAGGTAATCATGCTCACCTACAAAGAGTGTATCTTGACACTAGTAAGAACCTTCTGCCTGATTTAGGGTTGGTGGATGGGTTACTCCGACATAAACATGACGGATATCCTGTTTGCTGTATTCCAAGTGCCATTGAACATAATGCACTTGTAATACAGCGAAAGGGATATCTGTTACATGTGTGACAGAATAACCTGTCAACCACACACTAAATCAGGCCCTTTGTTCCCAAAGAGAGCTGCTAAAATCATTTTACCATTTTACTGTAGGAGAAAATACTATCTTGCTAAATTGGAAGAGGTCAGTTATGTTCACATCAGGTCAAGGAGAAGTGTTGGTTGGGAAATAACCATGTTTTTAGATCTTTTCTAAATTCTAATTGGTCAGGTTCTAAGCATATTTTGGTTGGAAGAGGTTCCATTTTGAGGCTGAAGCCACTGGAAATGCCCTCTCACCAATTGATGCACTTTTAGGAGACGTATGGCATCCATGTAACTTAAAGAGCGAGACTGAATGTAGCTGCGAGAATCGTTGGATGAAACAGTATGCATTTGCCCATGGAATTATTTATGTACAAGCTACAGTGATTTAAAAACAATTCACTCTTGAACAGGCAGCCAGTGTAATATTTGACAGAGGTGAAGAGATATTGTCATCATTTTCTAGGGCACAAGATTTGCTTAAGATTATCCTGGCTGATATGTTCTGAAACAGCTGCACCTTATGCACACACCCTTGGGCAAATCTAAATAGAGCAATATAATAATGTGATGGATGGAATGCTTGAATAAATCTCATCTGTTGGCAATCGATCAGGGCCGCACTCCAGTCCATCATTTTACACCCACAGTGCCACCTCAGTTTTGAACCAGTCATATTCAAATCATTTTTGACCCTGCTCCAATAAGAACAGTACAGCCCGACTTTCAGGCCAGGTATTTCCTGAACCTGAACACAAGCGACCTAAGACCAGTTTTGCCCTGACTGAGGCTCTTTAGTCAGGTATAGCTTGGTTCCAGCGGCACAGTTAGCATACGAACCACGTTTGGACACCAATGTCGCACCTAGGGCAGCAACTGTAACAACAACAACTACAAGGTGATGGATGGATGGAATGCCTGAATTAATCTCACCACTGGCAGTCACTCTGATCCACAATCCAGTCCATCATGTTCCGCCCAGCATGCCACCTCAGGTTGGACCCAGCCATATGCAAATCAGTCTTAACCCTGCTCCGATAGGAACTGTCCAGCCTGAACTGCCAATCTACCTCAGCAAGAACACAAGCAACTCAACAACAAGAACACAAGCAACTCAAGAAAGGTTTCACCCTGATTGGAGCTCTTCAGTCGCGTGTAGCTTGGTTCCAGTGGCACAGTGAGCACGGGAATGATTTGCATATGGCTGGGTCCAAACCGAGGTATCATGGTGGGGGGGGGAAACGGACTGTGATCCAGCCCGGAGCGATTGCATTGTTTTTTGTGGGGAGGGATCATGGCTTGGAGACATAGCCTCAACTGAGCCATGCTACCCCTCCCCTCCCTTAACAATGGCAATAAATTGCATATTACTCTACCAATCTGCATGTGTGCTTTATTCTGTGTATTTCTTCGTGTGTAGTTACAAGAAACTTATATGATCAGAACTAGAGCACAATCGATTTCATCTGTGCATTGATGCATAACCACACTAAATAGGCCTTGCGTTTATAAGCACAGTTGTCTGCCCCAGTAAAGTGGCTGCAACATGGAATCTGTGAGGGAGGAAGCTTCGGCCTGTACCATAGTAAAAAAAACATGCCTGAATGTCCATTTAGTAGTACATTTCTTTCAAACCGCATTATCTACTGTACATGATTTATTTTCACAGATATAACATAAGCTTTAGCAGTGGGCAAAGTTGTTACATGTGTATTTGGCAAACTTCACCAAGGGCAGTGGAAAACTTTGCAATGCCACATAATCAGCAGCGTTTTCACTTTCATACATCAGTGTGAAGAGTGTAACTTTTTCAACAACTGTTGTCACATGTATCCCGTTTACCACTAGAAATAACGTTCAGCAGAAGATGCACTTCGCAGACAACAGTAGTGGTTTTCATCTCTGAAATGCCCCTGTGTAAAGCTCTGGGAAATTTAAACTCTCCAAGAAACATGTTGCATTAATTTTCCAGCACGAAATTATAAGAATAAGCATGTGGCAATGTCAGAATTCCAGGGGGTCGTGACTAGCTTGGATGGATGCTATTTAAGTAAAAATGCTCTTGTTATGTGAGCGTAAGATTACAAAAAAACATGAAAACTTTGCATAATAGGAGGTGCTCAAAATTTGTGAATTTTGCATACTCTTAAAATGTTTAAATATACTTATGTACCCTTTCTTACTAAAACGGCACACAATTTCCCTTCACTGCAGTGAAATGCACAAGTAGTTTTTGAGTTACTTTTGTATCATCTCAAAGGACCAGAAGGGCCTTAAAAAATATTTTCTAGAGGTGTGGCCTCAGGCTAAGGAATGCTCTTCCGTTACTTTGGGTAAGAATGTCGCAGATTCCCATATATCCTGTTTGGCTAAATATGTACTCTACAGGATATGTTATGACACTTAGGAATGCCCGTTTTACTGGATAATATTTGCTCTTTTGCACAGAAAATAAAATAAGCTGGGTTGGACTGGGACTGAAAATAGGCCCGGGCCCCAACATTAAAGTTGTCCCTTTCAGCGAATCAGATAGTTAAAAAAGTGTCCCACATTTGCAAATCAGGGCAGTTTTGAACTTGTAAAGACAAGTAGTATATGTGTTTTGCAAAGATTCTGAGGTCTGCATGCATTCGTGCTTGCTGCACGAAATGTTTGTGGTGATACCAGAGAAAACATTGGCCCACCAGACCATAAAACAGGCTCACAAACAGCCCAAACAAGCATTGGCATAGCCAGTAGGTCTCGCCTTTGGGACCTTATTTGTGTTTAGCCATGCAACAGTTGCATAACTAAAGACTTATAAGGTCCCAAAAGCTATTGGCCGCGCGGCCGCGAAAATTAAAGTGATCTCGATCAAACATCAAAGCGGCCGTGCGGCCTCTAAAGGGAAAGTAATCGCGGTAAAGCGCAGCGCGCGCGCCCGCGCACATGCACTGTAGCTCTAGGCTGGCCTGGTAGCACTTTTTGGAGCCCTCTCAATAAGTCTCGCCAGACCAGCGCATGCGCTTGGTCAGGCGAGACCTAAAAAGGGTCTACACACTGATGTCAAACTAGTCCTATGGGTCCTGCCTGATTGCCCTATAGGCCAGCCTGACACGGAAAATAAGTCACATATTATGAAGTTCAAGGGTCTCACACCAAGAAACAGTAGAACCCTTTGTGCAGTTTTATATTTATACACATTTGCTAATAGTGAAATTATTGATAAAATATACTTCAGTACTCCTGAATAATCAGCAAAACTGATATTTTAGGTGCTGGCCAAGTTATAAATGGTAGCCCATAGCAAAGAGCAACTTCGAGTGGGTGGGGCTCGCAGGACATATTGGCCACACTCCCTACAATCATCAGGGGAAAGGTGCGATGGAGGCCCTGGGCATGAGATGGTTTGGAGGAGCTCTGGGAAAGGGATGGAGCAGAAGAAGGGGGCCCAGGACACCAGGCAGGAGAGGATGCAGAGGAGCTCTTGTGAATGAGGGAAGGTGGTTCGGCCTCCCAGTATAAGGCCTTGTCACGAGATTGGGTGCTCAAAGAAATGAAAGGTTGACAGCCACTAAGTGACAGCAGTCAACTCCCTGCCCTGAGTGCCCACTGTAGATGCAGAACATTGTTGGCAAAATATCATCTGGCATAAATTTGTCTACAAATATATCTCCCCATTTGAGTTAGAAATGGAAAAACAATAGCCATGAGGACGATATTTTTGTCAACAATGTTTTATAAGTAATATTTATGTCACATAATATTTCTGTATACAATATTCTGTCACACAACCTGTCAAGCCCTTATTTTCAGTGGCAAAAGAGGTCCCTTTTGGTTTTAGGGTCTGGTCTAGAAGTTTTATACATAAAATTCCTAAGAATAATTCATGCCCACTCATAGAGGGGCGGTGTGTCGGCGCTCTACAGCTAATTACTCTATTGCTCTGTGGGTGATGACATTTTTCCTGATCTAATGTTCTCACCAAATAAAACTGAGTGTTCTTCAGTTGCAAGGGCTGAAGGCTGGTCAGCCACTCCTTTAATGTTCGCCGTTCCCTTGTCTCTTTTTACTACTACTCTTCCCTTTCTTTCTTTAATCTTTTCTGATTTCCATAGTTCCTGGCAGTTTCACAGACAGTGCTGTCTGGTGAAAAGTACAACTTTTAAATTATTTTATCAATTGTAAGCCTATGGGTGCCATGTTTAAATGGTTATTTATTTCGATTCTTTTTCTATATTATGCTTAGGTTTGCAAAACAAATAGTAAAAAATTCACACCACAAACAATAGTTTGAAAAAGCCTCATCAATGGGCTTTATCAGTACTGGTTTTTTTAAACCATTGCAAACTTGCTGAATTTACAACTTTGAAAATCCCTATTTCTTGTGTACTGCACCATACAGATAAGGTGTAAGGCATGGGCAAAGTGGGCAATTACACAGCGTCCCATCTTCCAGGGCCTATATGGACAATCAATCTTTGTCTATTTGTCTCTCCGTCTCACCTCTATTTCTGAAACACTCTCCTCCTCCCTCTATAAATATCTCTATCTCTGCATCACACTCTCTCTCTCTTTACCTATTCCTAACTCACCACTCAGTCTGTACCTCTTTCTCTCCACGCTTGTCTTTTGCTTTATCATCCCTCTCCCTATCTGTTTTCACCCCTCTTTTCCTATCTCTTTACATCTCTGTGTACCTCCCTCTAACTTCCTCTTATTCTCACCTTCCTCTTTCTTCCTTGCCTCTCCCTTTACCCTCTTTCTCCCTTACATCTCTGTAATTCACCTATCACTCTTTACCTCTCTATGTTGTTGTACCTCATCTCTTTATGCTTAAAGAATTATGAAATCGCCGCCATTCTTGCTACTTCATTTCACCTCTCCACCTACCTCTGTCCCTTCTCTTTATCAGCCTCCACCCAGCGGCGGCTCTTCCGCTCTGGCAGAGGAGCTTCGCTGGATCGCCTTCTACACAGGATTACCCCGGGACTTTATCGCAGTTCCAGACAGCTAGTGGAAATTACTCGCTTCAGCTGTTTATATTGGTGTCTTTGAATCATCTTGGAATGTAAAATGTACTATTGACTCAATGACTGCTGAATTACGTGACTAGCCTTGAGAAAGCCTTGGCCGGAATTGCAACGAAGGGAGAAACACGTGTCAGCTGTTGCATTTCCAAAAGAGGGAAACTTTGCGCGATGGAATTATAAAACGGTTAATGCCAATAAAATAATCATTCCTACATAAACATTTCATAACAATTCTTTGTTATAAAAAGGAATCATCCTATTGGCTGAACTTGTTAACTTTGAAGGGAGGAACAAATGCTCAAACCCCCACCTTTTACTTAACAATACGAGGCTGAAAAGGTGCAGAGCCTCGAGCGCAGTTCCTTCATCATCATTGTACCCCATAGGAATTAATATCCAGAATCAGGATCTCTGGACTTTCCTCTACTGCCCTGTACTGCAGAGGAGCGTCGCCCCTCCTTGTCAGTAGCCCAAAAAATCGAAACAATTATAAACGCTTGTTTATCGTTTTATTTTGGCTGTCAGAGCCGAGGCTTTGGTACGGGGCCAGAGATGACAGGATCGTGGAGGAGCGTTTTGCACTGTAATCAGTGCAAGCGCACTGAAGCTCTTTCTAACCCCCTCTGCGTTGCTGGGTTGGAGAGAGCAGGCACAGGCTGCCGGTCTACCTGGGAGTGCAAATCCACAGCGCTCAGGCCAATCCTGACGTGGCTTTCATGCAGCATCAGGATTGGCAGCAGGGGATTCTGGGAGCCTGTGCCTCAAGTGCACGGAGCCAGATCAGAGCGTCGGAGCCAGATCGGACCGTGGATGCAGGCAAGTTATTTATTTATTTATTTTGTTGTCCGTCCCCGGTTCCCCCTCAACCCTGCTCCGCCACTTTGCCGAGATACCAGCCACTTCTGCCTCCACTTCTCTTGCTCTCCCAAACCTGAGTCAAATCTTTCTCTTTGATTCAACTCACCTCATTACCTTCTTCTCTCTTTCCCCTGTCACGCATCTGACCTCTATGTTTATATATACCTAAACCCCCTCTCTCTGCAGCACCTCTCTTTACCCCGCCTCTTGCTTTCAAATAACCTCTTACTACCCATCACTCCTCACCTCTCTATCAAAAGAGAGTGGTGTACCTTTTTGTACACCACTCTCTTTGTCTACCTCTACATCTGTACTTCTATTCCCCGCTCTCTTCCTCTCCTCTCTCTCTCTCTCTCCTCCTTGCCTCTCTCTCCACCTCACTCCTCTCAATCCTCTCTCTCTCCACCTCACTGCTTTGCTTGCATCTCATCTCCGTTTATTGCTTATAAATCTACCTCACCTCAATCTTAATCTGATTTCTCTCTTTACTTGGCCTATCTATTGAGCTCTCATCTCTCCACAAGTCACCTCTTGCTGCTTTTCTCTCACCCCATGCTATCCCTCCTCCCTTCCTCATCAATATACCCTGTTTCTCTAACTCACATCTAACTCACTCCTACATCTCTTTGTATCAGACCTTTCTCTTTCTCTCCCTTTCTGCCTCTTTTTCGCACAATCTCTCATCACCTAAACTCTCAATTTACTTTATCATTTTTTACTAATCCTACCTCTCCACATTTACTCTAATTCTGTTTCTGTTCCCTCTACCTACATCTTTTACAACCGTACTCTTGTTTCATGAGCTTTTGCTCTACCTCTCCCTACTTTTCAATCTATCTTTACCTCCCCTCTCTCTCTTTCTCTGTAATTCCATTCTCTTTATCATCTCAACTTATCTCCTACACCTCTTGCTACCTCTTTCCTGTTATGCATCTTTCTCACCTCGTCTCCACCACAACACTGTCTATTTCACTCACACTCTACCTCTTTTTCAGCCTCACCTCTCTTTATCTACCTCATCCTTTTATCTATACTGCCTCGTTTCTCTCCACACATCTCTCTAGCTACTCTTGAACTCTCTTACTCTGCCGGTCTCTTCGTCTCTTGACCTGAACTGCCTTTTAGTACCATTGTTCTTATCTTACCATTCTCCCTCCCTTATCACTTTCTCTACCTTCCATGTCTCTACACTTCTCAGTTTTTTACGTTTCTAACTATCTTCCTCTCTCTGCTGCATCTCACCTTCTCTCCACTTTAGCTCCCTGTCCACCTTACCCTTATTTTCACACCACACTGCTCCGGCTCTGTACATTTCCTTTTCCTCATCTCACACTCTCTGTACCTCCATACCTTACTCTAAAACATTACCTACCTCTTGATGTCTACCTGCTTCTTCTTAGCTTTCTATATCTTTCCTCTTGACTCCCTTACCTTTCTATGTTTACCTTTCAATCCACCCTACGTCCTCTATCACTCTACCTTCTCTCTATCTCTACCTTCCATCTCCCTCTTCTTTACTTTTCTCGCCACCCCATTCTCATTAACTCTCTGCATCGCATCTCACACTCCCTCCCCAACTCTCTCTCTCTCTCTCTCTCTCTCTCTCTCTCTCTCTCTCTCTCTCTCTCTCTCTCTCTATATATATATATATATATATATATATATATATATATATCACAGCAACTCGCGATATTCTCCCGCTTGCGCGCGGAAATCACCAGTGTAGACCAACTTTTTGCAGCATTATTTTTATTTAATCTCCTCTTATGTCAGGACGCGTTTCGGCCGTCCAAGCGGCCTTGATCACCTGATCATGCGTCACAGAGTAACCCGTTTTTAAAGTGCAAGTGCAACCATATGCAATAGACATAAACAACATACTGTGATTTCATGAGTGCAAATTATCGCAAATTTACAATCATTATTTTACAAACAGACTTTTAGGTTTGCACTCATATTGCAAAAATCCCCATTTGTTGAGGTAATTTGACACATAAAATAAAGGCATAAATGCCCTATATACCTCACATATAAATATGTATATCTCTATAATGTGCAATTTGAATAATGAATAATACGAGTATCATCAGTACGTTTAAATTTCTCATAAATTGATATGTTGCACAATGTACATAAAATATTAAGTGCTCACCAACTAAAGTGCTATAGTCATATTGTTTCAGAGTATACACAATACTTAAAAACTTGATATACTATAATACAAATAAAACCATTAAATACACATTATTGCAGAAATGCCTTAGACATGAGTTCGAAGAGAACAATAACTTAAGAAGTACGAGATATGAGGTGTATTTCATCTTTTGAGGAACTAGAGTGTAACTGTAAACAATCCTAGAGGATAAAATTGTTAATTTAATGACAGTGGCCGGGTGACATATTTAAAACAATCAATAAAAAGACACACAGATAAAACTACCCATGAAATTCTTAAAATTAACCATAAAAAACAGTGTCCCCAGGATCGCAGCCACATGATGTGCACATGTCTCTCTATTACGAAGTACCCTATATTGCTTGATAATTTTCATACTAGGGTATGTAAATCTTCCGTTGTATTTAGGCCACCTGGCCATTTACAATTAAATTCTAATATATAGTTAGTCTCAAGCCTATGAAGGGTTGCCTCCCTGTCCCCTCCTCTTTGTTGTAGGGATGGACTCGATGGCAAAATAATGGAGAAATCGAGGATCACTGTTATGTGTGGTCTCAAAATGTCTGGCGACAGGGTAATTCTGATCTTTATTTGTTATTGCCCTCAGATGCTGGAGGATTCTCTTGTGAACTGCCAACTTTGTGCTGCCAACATATTTGAGGTGGCAGTCACATTCAAGGACATACACACAATATTCAGTTTTGCATGTTAAGTGTTGTTTTATTTCTCTATCAATATTAGAGAAGAATGTCCTATAATTTTTGGTATTAATACCAAATTGGCACGCTCTGCAGCTTGTGCATTTATAGAATCCTTTCCTAGCAGTAAGCCAGCCCTCCTTCTTGCAGAGCTCCTGGCTATTTTTGGCCAGGACATTGCCCATACTGGTGGATTTACGGAAGGCTATGGCTGGATTAAGGGGCATTAGTTCACCTATCACGGGGTCATCTCTAACAAAGTGCCAGTTTCGTCTAACAATGTTTCTCAATTGCTTCTCCTGTCTTGAGTAGGTAAAAATTAAGCGGACTGGCTCCACTTTCCCAGTGGTCATCTTATTCTTATATTGGAGGAGTTCTTCCCTAGGCTTGAGCTGTGTTTTTGTTATGGCTGCTTTTACCACTCTAGGGCTGTATCCTCTGTCTAAAAACCGAGCCTGACTTTCAATTTGTTTAATCTTCATGTCAACTGGATCACTGCATATGCGCTTGATTCGAAGCATCTCCCCATATGGAATACTATTTATTAGGTGTTTGGGGTGTGCACTTGTGGCATGTAGCAGTGTATTTCCAGCGGTAGGTTTTCTAAAAAGGGTAGTTGTTAATATATTATTACACACTAAAATTTTAACATCTAAAAATGTCACCGAGCTTTTACTGATATTAGAAGTAAAATTTAAGTTAAAATCATTATGATTGATATTTTCTACAAAATGTAAAGCACTCTCCTCAGAACCTCGCCATATATATATATTCACTTAAAAAACCATAGGTTTCACACATGTTATAGTTAGGTGGACAATTCACTCGTAAAAAACCAATGAAATTCCCCCGTTATAGCTAGTTCAGATAACTATAACTCGCGCGACCGCCACTCTATCACAAGGATGATGTCATCAGTGATGTCATGAGTGATGCCACTGACCATGTCATGAGTGATGTAATATGTGACGTCATGAGCAGTGGATAACGGGGGAATTTCATTGGTTTTGTACGAGTGTAATGTCCACCTAACTATAACATGTGTGAAACCTATGGTTTTTTAAGTGAATTTGTACGGTTTTTTAAAAGCTAAGTTATGTATGTATTATTATATATTTTTTTTAAAGGTTTTTCACCTTGCGCGTGCGCGCACCCTGCGATTTAAAAAAAATAATGTTTTTTTCACCCTTCGGGGTCCTTCAGGGCCCCCTGACAAAGGCTAGGGGGTCAGGAGCTCTCTACCCTGCCCCCTTTTCACGTTCGCCACCTCTCTTTTTCAGTGTCGCACCCAAAACAAACAAAATGGCGGCCGACACTTCCTGATTTCGACCGATTCGAACGTTGACTGACATGTAACCACCAATCAGAATTACGCTCGCGCACGTAAGGATGCGTGCACGGTGCGCGCACGGTGCGCGCACAGTGCGCGCACGGTGCACGGCTATAGATATTTATGTACTTTTAACTGCAATTTTCTCAGGAACTACTGAACAGATTGACTCCATATATGCAAAAGGCACATGCCTGACCTGAGGACTACCTCTCTGCCAAATTTCAAGTAATTCTGTTCAGCCGTTCGGGCTGTACCTTCGACTAAAGGTCCTATGGGAAAATGCATGGAGAAAACGCGTTTTGGGACCCCCCTTTTTTCTCGGCCCCCGCTTGACGAATCACCCCGAGACTTTCAGGGTAGGAGCTGAGCGGAGCGCCCCATTAGTTTTGAAAATGTTGCGAGGATTCATCAACCGGTGCCAAAGTTATTCAAAATAGAATTTTGAGATTTCCTATGGAAACTCGGTCCTAACTATAACTATCTACTGGCGACCGCCAGTAGATAATATATATAAATATTAATATATACATACACACACACACACACACACACACAAAGAGACAGAGAGAGACAGAGACAGAGAGAGAGGGAGAGAGGAAAGGAGAGGCAACCAAGGCAGAGTAGTAGACGTATGGACAGCATGGTCGGATTTCATCCACTAACTGGTAAAAATCCCCCAGGCAGTGCTTTGACTTTAAGTACTGCAGCAAAACTGCAGCCATTTTCAAAGGGAAAGGGGGGATGGGTCTATTTGTAATTGTGCATGCTGATTACTTCAAATACTATTTCATGTATTATGTGCATATATCTCATTGTTATATTATGCACTTGTCCACCAAACAAAATCCACAGTAATCCTTACCATGTTTTTCCTACAGTGGGATGAAAAAGCTGGTTAGACACAGAATTCCAAATAAAATATGTGGAATTCTACTTGTTTGAGAATCACCTTAGCTTCTCTTCAAAGAAGTCAAAGCAAAGTCTCGTCTTTGACATCCATGAAGATGCACAAGGGCTGTTCTTCTTCGTGCACTACAGATACGAGCTTTTGCAATTGGAATGATTTCTTGAGAATGCTTGCCTTATAGTCCCTAATCATGGTAAATCCTAAATGGCACACCGCCTTTATCCTTTACTTGTGGACGATTTTATTCTCTCATATATTGATGATTCTGTGCTACTACGTCTATGTCTTAATGAATGTGTGTACATTTGTATTTATTGTGCAGATAAGTCTACTTACCAAGAGCCACACACTGGACAGATTGTGTCTATGGAAGTGACCATTTAATAGTTTAATTATGTCACTACTTTCAGGCTGCTAAAATGGTAATTGTCCTGAACTCGAAGACATGCTTATCACAATTGTGTTGTTGTTTGTTCCAATACTCAGGCATTTACATTGTGGTGAGTGTCCCTTTACACTTTTATATACATTCTGTGTGAGCACTGCTTAGAGCAGAGACCCCCAGATTGTTAGTAATCAGTGTCTGGCCCACACACAATGAGTCACCAAAAAGGTTGCTGGAGGTAGATAAAAAACATGAACGGTGATCTACTCCTTTGTAGTGGTGGACCGGTCGTCCTTTTGAGACACATGCGCCTATCATAATACTAGGCCTGGGCATTAAGTTCCCCTTTGCTCACAGAATTCAAAGAATTTTTCCCACTCTGCGCAGCGTGCGGAGTTCCAAAAAATTCTGTTCAGCAGAGTTTATTCCTCGTTCGAGCTCACCAATGTTATGTTGGTTAGCGCGAGCAAGGAAAACAAATCTTACTCCAGACCATCTCCATGCAAGATTTCTCAATGCAGGTGGTCGTGGATGGTCGCTACCGCTTGCGCTGAGAAAACTTCCATTCGCGTTGAGAAAGCTGCTGCTCGAGTAGTACATCTACTCGAGCGGCAGAAAGAAGCGCCCTCTTATGCTTCCCGTGGCTCCTTTCATGCTGATTTTACAGCGCGGGACAAACACCCAGCGCTAAAAATCAGCACGAATGTCATGACATAACGCTCTCCACTGTATGTGGAAGTCCGCGTAGCGCGGCAGAGTTTTTTGGTCACTTCACGGAGTTCCTCTTAGCAGAACTCCGCGAACTGTGCCCAGGCCTACATAATGCCTGTGAGTCAAGCCATGGGGGCTCCTGAGATTTGCCTACACAAGAGGCTTCGAGGGACCTTTATGTCTGTTTCTTAGGGATAACTACATATTTGATCCAGTGATAGTACAGTAGGATTTTGCACGCGTAGGGTTTTGCACGCTTCTAAACTTTGATTTACACCCCAAAAACGCTTGGAAGTGGATTTGACTAGTGTAAATCTGCTCATTCGTATATTTTCATAATATTTTCTGTATTGTTTAGATCTCTATAGTTGGAGGATAAATATAGATTAGACCTCTAATCCCTTTAGTCTTGGGTAGAACTCATCAGTTTTATGTGCTCCCGTTTTAGAAACTCTAACATAATTCGATGTTGTTTGGCATCAAGTGGGTTTGAATTAGTTGAAATTGGGTAATAAATCGAAAGTTGTTCCGCACAGGGGTCGGGGGTGGGGGCTCGAAATTGTCTTGCTCGGGGCACCAAAAACCCTCAAGAGGTCACTGGTCCCATGCTGCCTTTCTGACGTTTTTAAACTGCATACAGCAGATGTTACTAGCATCTTAAGTAATTATATCATTCATTTAATTTATAAATGCGCATTGCACGTGCTTGCTCTTTCTTAGA
Source organism: Triturus cristatus (assembly GCF_964204655.1). Taxonomy (NCBI): domain Eukaryota; kingdom Metazoa; phylum Chordata; class Amphibia; order Caudata; family Salamandridae; genus Triturus; species Triturus cristatus. The sequence goes on from NC_140586.1 coordinate 259,992,223, forward strand.
GGTGACCGGCGAGACTCTTGTTACGAGCTCAAAAGTACCAAATGGCAGTTTTTCCATTGGTTATTTAATTTTACAGATGTTTAATTTTGTGTAGTCGTATAATAGTCGGCAGTCCTCAGGGGCGCATTTATTGGTGAAACCAGACCCACTGAGTCGCATTCGCAGTTTAAAGAGGCTTCATTCACACAGTGCCTAAGAATTTATTAATTAATCGAATCTTTGTGCCTCCATCTTCAGAGGTAAGGCAGAGGGTGAGCGAGCAGTCGGCGTATGACAGCAGAGCTACAGCCCCCGCTCATAAAACATACAATGTATTCAAAAAGACCTCAGGGTGTACTCATCAATGGGGGCAGGAAAATGTATGCGCGCGCTGTGATCGCGTGGCGCGGAGGGTTCATGTAAAAAGTTCTTAATTAGTCCCCGAGTGGCTACCGTAGAAGGGATGATAAGAGGTTGCCGCGGTTGGAATTTGCGACGGGGGGTCTTACGCCTTTGTTTCTCGCTGCAAGGCCTCCAAGCCTCGGTGTCTATCTTTTGTATGGGGAGCGGAACCTATTAGCGGCTAAAAATGCTTTATCTCTCGTCACAACATCAAGAACAGCTTAAAATGGGTGTTTAAAAAATAATGTAATACCTATTCTTGCGTGCCCTAAATCACAGCGTTTATACCAATGAAAGGCACACTCTGCTCTCAAATGTGGAGGGCGCTCCTACTCAAAAGTAGGTATACAGAAATAGGTATTTTTTTGGTCAGCCCTTTTCTTCCGTTGGCCAGTTCAAATGTCATTCACGTATCACGTTTTGCTTCTACCCACCAGAGCGCCGTAGGTCATCCCACTTCATCTATTGGCTGCCTTGCACTGTGAATGACAGCATTTTGACCTGATCGCATGTAACCAGTTGCTGAAAAGGAGTGCACTTTTGAATTTTTTTGTTGTTGTTGCAAACTTATGTCTGCAACCTATCAACAACAGCATTTTAACTTTTTAATGCATCATTTTTTGGTTTCCGTTGCATATGCTTATAAAAAGTAGAAAAATAAATACATATAAACACCACGTCACTCTTATAGCATGCGTGCTTAAGAGTAGGGCTTAATAGGGGGGCAAACTATTTCTAAGAGCTGACAGCGTGTGCATGTCGATGTACCGGTGCCTAGCGGTTTGCCCAAGATCACATGATGGTGTCAGCTAAATAAACCGTGATTGCCACTCAGCCGCCCTGATTCCACTTCCAACAGCCTACTGCTTAACCTAGACCATACTTGCGCTTCCTCCCCTCATACCACACCCACCCCCACACGGCTTTCAGTGGAAGTCCAACTCTCAAACAGTTCAAATGCAGGAGCGGGGTCCAGCCTCAGTTTGAACGGCTTATAGAGAACAAGCAACGGACAAAACGAGTGATGAAACAGAATGGAAGAGTGTGAAATATGAATTCATTAACTATGGGGAATATTGGTATGGGTTAGTAAGTGAGACCCATACTGACCCCACAAGTCATGCACACCACAATATGGACTCTCCCTTGCTCACAATAATAGCTGCTTTTACCTAAGCCGTGGTGTGAATCTGTTTATTTGTTCCTCAAATATTTGTATTGGCATTTGTTTCAATATTCATCAGGAGCAGTAATATTCAATAGCACATATCATATCCCAGCATTATTACAGGTCAATATTCTAGATGCATTCATGCTTGTTACTGTGTGCTTCCTCTTACCATCCCTGATTTGGAGGTTGGTCCTGCCAGGACAATTTGGGGGAATTGTACACATATTGGAGTCGTGCCGACTTATGGTTCGCTCTTAAGTTACTTTGTGTATGACTGTGAGGGAGTCATCTTTGATCTGTATGTAAACATATGAAGGGAGCCGTCCCATAAATGTCACACATTTTATATAAAACAATACAACTTATTAATTACATAGATGAGCAGTGAGGTCCTTGTATGTTCATGCTCATGATGTAGTGTAAGTGACCGGGGCTTGGGATGTGGGTCAGCGTGGGGGTGGGGTGGGGGGAGGAGGAATGGCTAATAGGCCACTCTCCACACTTCAGGTGTTTAACCATCTCTGCCCTCTGAGCAGTATTGTAGGTACTGAGACGTGGGCTGAATCTAGAAGTATCAAAGCACCTATCTGCTTTGGCAGGACTCAAAACTCTAGCAAGCAGTTTACACTACATCATCTTACTGACTACACAAGGACTCTAGCAAACCTTATTTCTTCGACTATGATTATTGATATCAATTGTTATTCAATATGTCAATGTCAATTGACAGTGACATTGAAATTGTTAATCAATATGCAGACAACTAGACCACACATAACCAAATTATTTGTGCCGCTGTTATTAAGTGCATAGGACACCCACATATAAGGAGTCATGGTGTGGTATTCCACACTAACAAACACAAGAGGCTTTAAAAACCCTAATATATATATAACGCAATGCATAGGCAGAAGGTCTTGGTAGGATTGCTAAATAGGATCCTTTGGAAATCTCACTGGGATATAGTGACAGTTACCACTGACGGAGAATCTGTGTGAGGGGTGTGCAAAATAGGCCCATAAGGGCCCGGCCCATGCTAGATTTCCAGGATATATTATTGGTGTCCATTTTGATTGATTGCATGTACATATTTTTTGCCTGTCTGTTCTGAAAATATGGATCGACCCCTCTTGGACCTAAGTTGGACACTACTGTTCTATGGAATACAAAATGTGACAGAAAGGACATCACTTGTCTGCCAAAGAACACTGTTGTGACATGCGCTGCTATCTGCAAATTACATTTTTCATCAATGTCATCATAGTCCTTAATTCGCAGTCGAGCACTTGGTGTCCACTTCGTAGTAAAATCTGGCACGCTACAAAGGTTGTAACAAAGCTGACATGATGTTTTAAAGAATACAATGTAAAGAGGATTTGTTAACTAAGACATTTGTACAAGAGTAAAATTACTTAATATGATTATATTTAATATCCTCTACGAAATGCTGATATTGGCTGTGTCAATCAGATTTTGAACCTGGGAATTAATCACCATTCCTATTATGCACACCCTCCTTTGGCTTGACTTCATAATTGAGGGGCAGGCAATTAACAGGTGTTAATGCCTCAGTAGAGTGGGAACACACTTCAATGCATATTATTGCTCTATATATCATTAACTGTAATCTCCAGTTATAGTTTAAATACTTTTTGTTTTCAATTGTGAATTAGAGATCACAAATAAAATATCTTTGGCTTGAATGATAATAGCACTCTTAAAAATATTACAGTCACCATTGCAGAGCTGTGTTAAAAAAAATTAAAATCAGAATTTAGGTGCAGGTCAAAGGGCATTCAGCATCTCCGACACTGTTCTCCGCCTCGAGGGCATGGCCATTATTATGTGGAGATCATTAGTCACTGAAATACAGATTTTTGACGGATTCTCGCAGAGAAAATTATTTTGGCAGCCACTGGAGTGTACCAGATGGCCCATTACCAGGGGGTGGGCCGGTGAGAGCCTCTCCGAGTCATTTAGAAAACGTCAAACAGAAGCAAGAACCCTGTCAATTTTGATTGGAATTAACTACTTTCTAGTGTGGACACTGGTTTCACCTTGGGTCAGAAAAATGAATACAGAGAGCTATGAATTGCGTAATATAGCAGGTTAAAGAGGATTCTGCCTCGGGGGCCTCATTTGCTGGCAATGTATTACCGACCTGTGTTTTAGCAAATTTCACCCTTCCCCTTTGTGCTGTATCAGGACCATTGACCTTGCTCGAAATGTATTGGAGTCTAATTGACTGGAGGTGTATCAAGGAGCTCATCAGTGTTGCGCGCCTAGGACCACGTGTGATGATGTCCCCTGAAAATAAAGCCCAGCTTGCTGCATATTCAGCAGCATGTAAAGTAGAATTTTATCTGGAGACAGGTATTCTGTTGTGGAAGACTGCTTTGGTAAACAGCAATTAAAATGCAACTCAGCCATTTTGCATCTTGTTTTTCTCCCCCCATGTAGATGTCAAGAACCTTGAGAACTTCCAGCTGGTGGAGGGCGTCCATGAACAGGTGAACTCGGCTCTGCTGGACTTTACCATGTGCCACTACCCGCAGCAGACAGACAAATTTGGGCAGCTTCTCCTCCGGCTACCCGAGATCAGGGGCATCAGTATGCAGGCAGAGGAATACCTCTATTACAAACACCTGAATGGGGATGTGCCGTGCAATAACCTCCTCATCGAAATGCTGCACGCCAAGCGAGCTTAGCGCGTGACCACAAGAGCTGGTACTTTTGCAAGACTAATACACTGAGCTGCTCCAGGCAATGCCCTTAGTAAAAGGAAACTGGTTGTAAGACTATGCGAATGGTATGGAAATCAAATACTTAATACTAATAAGTGATGTATCAGGGTATTTGTAAGGCAAAACTGTGAATCACAAGCTGTTCATCCTCAGAGACTTTGGTTGGATGTTTGACTCAGTGTGTCAAGTGATGGAACAGTTCTTGTAGATCAAAGTGGATTTATTTCCACTACGAAGGAACAAAATAAAGAAACACACTTGTGCTGTAAATTGAATCATGTGGAGAACCTGGCGGTGCACTCAAATGTCTCCGTAGAGCAAGACCAACTGGACCCACAATGCACCTCACCATCATCTACGCCATACCTCAACAACTCAGAACACGTTCCATCAAGTGGTATGCTAACTTTTCAGGAAATATGAATTATTACTTCAAGTCGGCAAAAATGTGTTCACTTTCTCAATGTAGTCCGTTTTCTATGTCAGTTCTTCAAGGACATCTTCTAGTATTTTGAACCATAAAAAACATTTATGTTTCAATCTCTTTTTAGGTGCCTGTTAAGAGAACACTCCTCTTCTAGCTCATACAAAAATACAATGCCTAAATGCAGAAATAGACGTAAGATTTAAATAAAAAAAAATATATTTATAATGCTGCGCTGTCGGCCTGATATTGGACATAAGCAGTATTCAAAATTTGTTTAGCAGCCTCTTTAGTCATCTTCAAATTGAGGGTGTGTGTTACACAAAGTTGAACTCAAAACTTACACAAGTACATGAATTGCATACAAGCATATGCTTTGGCATTGCAGAATTGTTTCCTTCATAATCATCAAAGAAATTGCTTGTCACTCCGTCAGTAGAAAAAATAATTTGGTATTTTGTGTGAGTATAGGTACTGTTTATTTAACCAAAAAACAAAATACAAAGATGGTAAGGTAGATTAGCTTTTTGATCACCATGGTAAATTTGCGACGAAGTGTTTGTCCCTGAAAAGCTATTGTACAATACCATTTTTATACTTATTTATTGGGGAAATGTAACGTTTGGATATTGCATACAGATATTAAGATATTGCCAGTGCATAACGTCATGCCGAAAATTATGTTCAGAAAAAGCTGAACCCTCAAAAATAATTCTATATTAATGTATAAAGCATTACATTTCAGCTATTAGCAATGATCACAAAATCTACCTACTCAGCATAAAAACGGAGGTAGGAAGAGCACTGTTTACTTGCTTCCTTTCAAAGCAGTCTTGTGCGCCTGTGTTGAAATAGGAAGCATATGTCTACACGAGCTATGCTTTTCTCTCACCACAGGAAAGTTGCATACATCTTGGTATCTACACACTCTTAGGGAACTTTAAAGGGCTGGCCCAAATATGCTTTAGCAGTAACATTGGTTGGAGGGGGACTGGCTTTGGAAAGCTATGAGTTGTACAATGGAAACTACACAGATTTGAAGAAAAAAAAGTCATACAGATGCCATGTCTGCCAGAAAGAAAAACAATAAAAGTTTTTTTCAACTAGGAAAGAGTGGAGATGTTCCAGTTCATACAAAGCAGATGAATGACTGTGATAAATCACATATTGGAGAAGGACTAATAATTGCATTTCTGTCAGGAAACAAAGATATCAGTATTATAACATGTCATGCCATGGTTTGAAAGTCTTGCCTTATTTCATTCTCCAGAAAGTTAACTCTGCAAGTGTGAATTAGTGTATTTTTTAAAAACAAAGTATTAGTACTTTAAATTCAGATATAACATAGTGTTTACATGCATTACGTCCTGTGGGAAAGAACTGTGATAATACAAATTGCAAAGCAATGATTTCTTTAATTTTCTGTTTTTCTGATTGGTAATTTTTTACCAGTACTTAATTATGTCGAGAGACACTAAAATCAAGAAAGAAATCTCATTTAGATTGTTTTTTATTTTTTGGCTGTACAATCACTTGTAGAAAGTTTATAAAATTCTTCAGCCCCTTCATTTTTCGTGAGGATTTATGTAATGGTTTAATTTTATTGTATATCATAGTTTCATTGTAGATGAATACAATGCTAATTTATTATTCATTGGTTTCACCTTTATGTAAGATATATCCAGAATGAAGAAGCCAAATATATGTGTTTACTGTAGCATGTCTTCAAGTTAGTGGAACATTGTTCAGGGACATACAACCATCTTTAAAAATTGGAATAATTTCCTCAAATAAATGTTTGTAAATCTTCATAATCATCAATGTACTTTATTTAAAATCTATTGTAAATTATGAGACTTACTACTTCCAGTGTTGAAGTGAACCTAAACATCATTGTTCTGTTGTAAAATATTTGTAAGCATTGTACAGTAACATTGTATACCAAAGACATCAATTATAACTTCTGTGTTAGACCAAAACAAGCTATTTTATGACTTGTGTTAAACTGTTGCCACACATTTCTCTATGCTTAGATACAAACCACATAAATTCTCGCCTCTTCAGCTCATACAGTACATGTTTCTTCCAATAATTTGGCTTTGGAAAACAAGTGAATCTATTTTAACAAATTTATTGAAAACCTGTTAAAAATATTGCCAGACTACTGTGCACCAAATCCACCTTTTACACTTATAAATGTACAGCCGGACTGGAGTTACTACCAAATAACACATCCCAATAGAAATGTGAGCCACTTGGCCAAAATAATTAGCCCAACAAACACTTTATGTTGTCCATGTGATTGTGATGTAAAAAAAAGTCTGAATCGCCTTTTTGTTCATGGCAAAACACTATTACACTGATGGAAGTCTATTAAACATGGAAATGTGAGTTGTTGCCTACAGATCACAATGATCTATGTACAGGGCTAAATAAAAATACAATAGTACAAAAGATAAGCAGCAGTGTCTATTTTATTGCTATTGTGGTGTTTGTGAGAGTGATCTTGCACTGCAGGTGCAAGACACATGCTGATGAATCAGAACTGGTTTATCTCTCATCAATAGCATGTAGAACATTGTTTCCTTGTTTTGTTTGGCAATGTGCAAATTAGCCACACTTGACCAACCATGGTAAAAATTCCAGCCCATTAGCAAACTTTCCCTAATGTGTTCAGTTGGCGGCACATGGGTTTACCAAATACTGACTAATTCTTTATGGAGAAAATTCAAATTTCAGTTGCATCTTGGAACAAATTAATGGTGTCTCAAGTCATATTTCGGTTTAATGAATATGGCTCTTCAACTTGTAGAATGTTTTTTGCTTATCCACAGGGCAAGTACAGTCCAGTATCTCAAGATATAATCTCTGAGGAATGTCAAAGGTAGACCATATGGTCAGGGGTAGTACTCCTTGAAGTTGTGCGTCTTCGGCTGTTAAAATAAATTGTAGTTGGGTCAGTGCTGATTTGATGCCAAAAAGGATGCAGCACTCGTCACCGCCACAGGTGACATCCTCATGATCCTTGACAGAGGAGATTCGACAGCCCTCATTTCCCTGGATCTCTCTGCAGCATTTGACATGGCCTCACACCCAAGTCTCATCAGGCCCCTGCATGAGATTGACATCCAGGGTCCCGCTTTCCACTGGATCGGCTCCTTCTTAACAGATAGAACACAAGCTGTCAGCATGGCACCTCACTCCTCGGAGGCCCACCAACTCATCTGCAGGGTGCTTCAAGGTTCCTCAGCCCTACACTCTTCAAAGCATATCTGATTCCTCAGGCCAACGTCCTCCGTGAACATTACATCAACATCCTCTCCTATACTGAGGACACACAACTCTCCCTCCCCCTCTCGGATAAGACCCCAATACAAGAAACAAGTTCACTGCCTGAATGGCCAAACTTGCTAACTGGATGAAAGCCATCTGTCTCAAACTTAACATTGACAAGAAAGAGTAGTGATCTTCAGCGAGAACACCTAACCATGGAATTCCAGCTGGTGCCCAGCCAAGCTTTGTCCCATACCCATACCCAGAACCCATGCCAGGATCCTCAGAATATTCATCAACAGCAAATGGGACATGATCGCACAAGTCAGCATTGTCATTGCATCCTACTTCCACACCCTGAAGATGCTGAGGAAGATCTTCAAATGGCTCCCAAGCAACGGTAGGAAAACTGTCACTCATGTCCTAGCCCCCAGCAAGTTGGAATATGGGAACACCCTCTATACCAGGATCACCAAGCAGCTCACTAGAAGGTTACAAATCATACAGACCTCTGCAGTCAGTCTCATCCTCAACCTCCCTCACATAAATCATATTGCACCATATCTCACAGATCTCCGCTAGCTTTCGATACACAAACATGCTTATTTCAAACTCATCACATACACATTCAAGCCACTACACAACTTAGGCCCCACCTACCTGAACAGTTGCATCTTCTTCCATCAACCAGCCAGACCCCTCTGCTCTGCAGGACTCCTACTCACACACATCCCACATATAAGCAGAACCAAATCAGGAGGTTGGGCATTCTCTTACATTGCTCCACATCAGAGCCTCCTCCTCTCTTCTTGAATTATTCTGCAATAACCTGAAGACCTGGCTTTTCAATTAACCAACCCACTCTAGAATCGCTAGGCACACACAGCTGCTCAGCACCAGGATACCCTCGTGATGATAGTGCACTTTACAAATACACATAACATAACATATAGCATGATGTTCCAGATCCTGGGTACATATATGTAGAAGATATTTCCTTCTAGCCAAGTTTTGTCTCTAGTGTGGTTATATCAAGGCTCCTGCCCTGGCATTGTCTCCCTGATGTGGCTAGTTTGTCTGCCAATTAAGCTTTCATCAGGTTGTTGAGGGCTTTATAAGTGATCCAACTGGAATGGACTTTTAAGGTGAAGGTGATGCAGTTGAATTTCTTAGAGCTGTTGATGAGCTATGCCTCCGCCAGTGAGATATCTATCAGGGGTCCTAGGGTTGTATATTGGAGACAGCTGAGCAAGGGGTGGTCACTATCTAGATGGGAGAGAGATAAAGCTAGTACACTTGTTCTGATGTATCTTCTGGGAGGTCTCTCAAACTTTCAAAAGTGAAAGATGGAAACAAGATGTCTTGGGCTTCCTGGCAATGTGTTGCTTGAATGAGAGGTGTGTTGAGGGCGAACTCCAGAGATATGCATGGTCTGTCAGTTGAGGGGTGAATCCTGATGGGGTTTCTTTGGAGAACAATACTTAAATCTGAGGTTGTTTGGTGCTTTTGAAAACAGGAGGAATTCAGTCTTTGCAGGGGTTAGTTTCAGGAAGTTAGTTGACAATCAGAATTGGATGAGCCGAAGAAGGAAAGGTATTGGCTTCATAGGAGGTTGCCAGAGGAGAGTTCATTACATTGGAGAGTTCATTGTGAGAGACTAGATTAATGGTAGTCTATATGGAAGTGAGGCAATGGCTGATGGCTGGAAGTGTGGGGACAGTGGAAGTGTTAATGATATTGGCTATCACTTTGTCAATCTTCTCAGTAAAGAAAAGGCTGATGGTTTTGCACTTGCTCACTGAAGTAGGGACTGTGGTTTCTGGGAAAGTATTGGTGCAGTGCAGAACGGAGTGCTTTGGAAAGAATAAGGTAATCCCGGAGGCTTTAAGTGTAGGACTATGGATATTAGGGGACACTCATAGCATTAGATCAAGTGTTTTGCCTTTGGTGTGGGTTGGATTATTGACAAGTTGTTTTATTTCCAGTATGTTGAGAAGTGTATTGAAATCTTCCTTTATGGATTTTGTAATGCCTCTGCTGTGGAGACTGAAACCTCTGAGGAATATGGGGTGGATCTGTTAATTTGAAGCAGAGATGTTGCAATCTGACATATTTTCAAGGAAATTATTGTTTTGTCTAGGTAGTCTATAGATCAGATAAGAAGAGGTCTTTTTGGAGGTTTAGAGCGGGAATTGTTAGGAGAGGAGATTGAAAGACGTAGGTGTGGCACAGTTACTAACAGTGTAGGATGTCCTAGCTATAACTGCAAGTCCCCCTCCTGTTTTCAGGGTGCGGCCTATGTGCTGGATGATATAACCTTCAGAGATGAGGACGTCCAGGATTTGTGTGAAGGAGGGTATGAACAAGGTTTCAGTGATGAAGAGAGCATCTACGTTATGTTGGGTCATGTTGTTGGCATGTCTACAGTGTGTATGACTGAAGAGTGTGCATTGATGGGCATCAATTGAATGTTTTGTTTTGTGTCATGGGTTGTGCACTGTTCATTAGAATGTAAATGAGGTTAGATGTGTTAGATGTGCGAATGGGGTTGATGGTTTTTTTTGACATATGATGAAGATACCTTACTTGGAGCTGAGATTCTGGCAATAGGTTGCTCCAGACCCGAGCAGGTCCAAATAGGTAATGTCTATGTCTGCCCTTAGCTGGGGACACCTAGACGGTGGACTGCCCTGAAAAGTTGGTCAAAGTAGGGGAGGAGGATAGAAAAGAATGGATGGAAACTAGTGATGTCACTTATGCAAAGAAACACAGTGATGTATGCTGGATTCGGAGTGCTGAATGAGGCGCTTTTCATGAAGGAAGGCTTTCAGTTGAGTGTAGAATTATTCTTTCTTTTGTTCCATTGTATATAATGAGACACCTTTTTTTGTGTGTGCTCGTTCGACAGGATTCCAAAACGCCTGACTATATTCATGAGTTTGAATGTAAAATCCCACATTTCACATACAAATACAATTCCCAGATGTTTTTAGCTATAGATATTCCTGTTCTCTCTTTGGCTAATACATTATTAGGCTCTTAAGCAAAGAACACTAGTGGAATGGCAAAACAACTTTTTAGGTGGGCACTCTAACAAAAGTAACAGAATGGGGCTGTAGCAACAAACTATGTTTTGGTAAATTAGACTTCATGTTCTGCAAAGAATACTGGATGGAGAATGGAAAAGCTTAGCGTTTGGTCAATCAGAAAAGGAGGCTTGACAAAGTTTCTGATACAGCTTTCCTGATACAGCTCTCTTTTCTTGGAACATATACTGGAGTTCAAGGATCTTCTTTTATATTGTGCTACCCGGATCACAATCAAACTGAAAAAACGTCTAGCTCCAAAACTTCTCTCTGCATTTGTATGAGTGTATGAGTGCTAGTTATACAGTACAGTTCTCGCTGCAAAGTTATCTCCGTTGTACAATAATGGGGCTAAAATGTGGGGAATGCTTATGCATTTCATACACAATTTAAGCTTCAGGTTTCAAATTAGTTAACCAAATAAACAGTTGCTTAGATTTCAATGATGTTAACATTTTTTAACTTATGACAAAATGCCAGACGATGCATTATTTTGATATAATTTCAAGCTATCTTTATTCTCCTATTTACCCACTAATATTTTTTATCCCGCTTTATTGTTTTTTGTTATTTAGTACTAAAAAAATTCAGTTTTTTTGCCTATCTACTTTTTTCTGCTATTAACACAATTTTAGCCTTAGTCTACAAATAACCATCATTTAAATGAACAAATGAATTAATAATGCACTTATTGTATATGATTAATTAAAATCATTAAAAAATAGACATTCAGAACTCTACTACGGTTTAAAAAACAGGTATTTAATTTCAAACTAGTTGCATTTGTATGCCTTTTTCTTTCCTTACTTGTAATAAAATGTAAGCATCAATATTACATTTAGGATTAATCTTTTTCCTCAATATTATTAATAAAGCCTTTAAGAATTTTGAGGTCCTAATTTAATGTACCAAAATGATCACAGTTCTCCTTATTAGCAGTACAGCTTCTGCCTCATTATTTGAATTAATATTAAATAACTGTTCATGCTACTATTCTTCTATATGCATATTTCATTCTTATTATTTGCTCCATATTCACCCTTTGCAGTTAGCAAAGCAATATTAGTCTCTTTGTTACTTTTCACAAAATAAACTAAAGACATTTACCTGATCTCATTCATTTGTGTAAATTGTCCATCCATTTATTTGGGTCCTGTTTAAGTTACGAAAATTACACTTTTTAATTATGTTATTTTCAATAATTTAGAAAGAGAATCTGTGAATAAAAATAGGAAAATTAAATAAAGATAATGAATGAAGTTTCCAGACTGATGTTTTTGAAATTGCAATGTAATCAAACAAAGGTTCTGGGGAGAGCGTCAAGGGATGCTTGGCTTAATTAGGCCAAACCGAGAGGAAAATTACAGACAAATCAATTATGCAGATACATCACAATCCAGTACAAATGTATTTAAATTAGTTCAAGTGACTGTATCCAACACGTTTAAACAATGTATTCCGAATTCCCAAATATACTTCTAATTAAATAAAGGCAAAAGTAGTGCACCTTTAAAAGAAGGACCACAGATAAGGCTAATTGGAGAAGAGCAAAAACAACAGTTGATGGACAGAATGCAGAAAATGTCATACATTCACCCCAGTACAGAGATCTGGGCCTAAATCCTTCGTTTTTTGCTCACCATGCCACCCCAGTTTAGACCTGGCCATATGCAAATCAGTCTTGACCCTGTGCCTCATGGGAACAGTCCAGCCCGAATTGCCAAGCCAGGTCCTCCCTGGACCGGAAACAAGCATCCTAGGACCGGTTTCGGGGTTTCACTCCTCTTCAGCCAGGATAGCTTGATTCCAGTGGCATGAAGAGCACGGGACTCACGTCTGAGCATACTCGTCCCACTCGGGGTGACAAATGCAAAAACAACAGTTGATGGACAGAATGCAGAACAATGTCATACATTCACCCCAGTACAAAGATCTGGGCCTACATCCATCGTTTTTTTGCTCACCATGCCACCCCAGTTTAGACCTGGCCATATGCGAATCAGTCTTGACCCTGTGCCTCATGGGAACAGTCTAGCCCGAATTGCCAAGCCAGGTCCTCCCTGGACCGGAAACAAGCATCCTAGGACTGGTTTCGGGGTTTCACTCCTCTTCAGCCAGGATAGCTTGATTCCAGTGGCATGAAGAGCACGGGACTCACGTCTGAGCATACTCGTCCCACTCGGGGTGACAAATGCAAAAACAACAGTTGATGGACAGAATGCAGAACAATGTCATACATTCACCCCAGTACAAAGATCTGGGCCTAAATCCATCGTTTTTTTGCTCACCATGCCACCCCAGTTAAGACCTGGCCATATGCAAATCAGTCTTGACCCTGTGCCTCATGGGAACAGTCCAGCCCGAATTGCCAAGCCAGGTCCTCCCTGGACCGGAAACAAGCATCCTAGGACCGGTTTCGGGGTTTCACTCCTCTTCAGCCAGGATAGCTTGATTCCAGTGGCATGGAGAGCACGGGACTCACGTCTGAGCATACCGGTCCCACTCGGGGTGACAAATGCAAAAACAACAGTTGATGGACAGAATGCAGAACAATGTCATATATTCACCCCAGTACAGAGATCTGGGCCTAAATCCATCGTTGTTTTGCTCACCATGCCACCCTCGTTTAGACCTGGCCATATGCAAATCAGTCTTGACCCTGCACCTCATGGGAACAGTACAGCCCGAATTGCCAAGCCAGGTCCTCCCTGAACCAGAAACAAGCATCCTAGGACCGGTTTCGGGGTTTCACCCCTCTTCAGCCAGGATAGGTTTGTCCAAGACAGTTTTTTTCCACTGTGAAAAGTTTCAGTGGTGTGGCTTTGAGCTTTGGAGCTCTTTAACAAGGAAATCTTAGCTTGCTGACCACACCAGTGCTTACATGAGTTGTGCACTTTACCTGGAATTGCTGAATATGCCTGAGTTCCTCAGGACACCTCGGCTAGTTACATTCAAAGGATCAGTTGCTGAAGGTGTTAATAATTGCCACTATAGGCAGAAACTCCTCTTCTCTTCTTAGATGGCGACTACTGATATCCTCTGTCTTCTGCCCATATCAAATCAGTGGTGCAGCACCAGGAAACTTGATGCAGTGCTGCAATCTCTCATCCAATTTCTCTGGTCAGGGTGGATATGACTCATTACATCGCATAGCATTACCAGGCATTCCATTACAACGCGGGTATTACTATGCGATGTCAATTACAAGAACTACCATTACAACGCAAATCTTTACCACGACTATGCCTTTACCACGCATGCCATTTCAACGCAAAGGCATGCGTGGTAAAGGTATACTCATGGTAAACGTTTGCAAGGTAAGTGACTCCACCCTACCCTACCCTAAACCCTAATGTAGGACCACTGCACGACCCTCCCCGACCCCCAGTCCTATCCCTACAATAACACTACACTAACCTGCACGAACCCCCCAACACTACCCTAAATCCTAAAACACTACCCTACACTACACAAACACCACAAATCTACCCTAAACCCTAAAACACTACCCACAGCACGACCCTCCCTTACCCCCAGTCCAGTCCCTACACTCTAACACTGCCCTGCAAAACCCCCAACACTACCCTAAATCCTAAAACACAACCCTACACTACACAAACATTACAACACTACTTTGACACTACCCTTAACACTAAAAAAGTAACCCCCACCCTAAGACCCATCCCCCTTACCTCTCTCTCCTCATGGTTCTTCTATCCTGATTCCAGCGTCGTCTAACGGAACAGCCGTTGTAAAAGCGCATGCGATGTAATGGTATGCGTAGTAATGGCTACGCGTTGTTACATCGCATGCGTTGTAACGCAGGCGATGTAATGACTTGCAGGGTAACAGCTTCGTTGCAATGGCTGTCTACCGTCAGGGTACCACAAACCTGTAGTTGAACTGCACCTACCGATGCTTTTTCCATTTTTGAGGTGAAATGGCAAGTCTTGAGTGAAGCATTGTTTAAGCTACTTGATGCCCAACCTGCATTCTCAGGAGCTCCACCACTACTACAAGAGAATACAAGAGTATAGTTTAGGGATGCATAACTTGCCATGATCCTTCTGGTATATGCCTCCGTCTGCTACACTAATGGTGTCATGCCAGAAGCGAGCTGCTGCTCTACACTGAGTCATTGAGGACTTAAAGGGTGTCATTACACATGCCCCTATGACCACTGCAGTAACTATCTCTCACAGTAAAATCCAGCATCCATTTTTGAGGATCTTATAATGTGCAATATTTAGCATCTATTACAAGGTTTGCCCTCAAAATAGGACATACCATGCAGATTTGGGTGCTTACTAGATTTACTGGTATTTTCCGGGCCTATTTCCCTTAATAAACGTCAGCATGTGCTATCTAGTATTTACCGGATGTGAAAAAATGCATCAAACTCATATTTCGACGTGTGCTGTGACAGGAGTTACAACACATCTCATACGTACACAGGGCATTTGGAATGATGCCCTCAGTGTTCAGAATTGTCAAGATGAAGTGACGATCTTGTGGAGACCCGACCAGACATGGGCATAAAATAATTTGGGGCTCTACCACCCTTCACTGCCAACAATCAGGTAGGTAAAGAATTGGCAATCCATCAGCTAGTAGAAAAACCTGAAATCGGGGCTCATAGAATCAATAATAAGATAACAATTGAGTTTTAACATATTCTGACAATTATTATGGATATTCAGACCGCCAACATGTGTTATTAACCATCATAATTTGAATTTTATTTTTTGAAATGTTTATTTTTTTATTTTTCCCAGACGTGAGGAAAGTGAATCAACTAAGTTAGAAACCTTTAGGTCAGATATATTTTGTGCCTTGACCTAGAGAATGGTGATGTCCCATGTGCGGTTATTAATTATGTAATGAAGGTGACTTCTGTGATGTAGTGAATCTGTGATGTAATGAACTTTGCTGTGAGATGGAAGTTATGGATGCACAGCTAATGGTAACTGATGTGGCATAAGAACATACCCTGTGATGGAGCAAGGTTTCGTAAAAAAGAAACTGTCTCGGATGCAATCCTCTCAAATAATGTATAATACCGTAATCAATCTGTTTGTGAATACTAATAATTGCATTACACACAATATATCGTATCGAGGGGATGCTTGCCTATGTGTATTATTAACTAGTAACCTGAGTCCCACTAAAAATGGCCAACAAAACACGGGAATTTCACTGCGCGTGTGTAAACTGCATCTACATAGTATGACGTTTTCTATGCTTGGAGGGAAACTTTTGCAGCTGCGCAATAGCTTCTAAAATGGCCGCTTGTACTCACATGTTAATGCGCATGCTTGCTTAAACTAAACCTTGCAAGTTCTGCTAAATTGCTAATGCGAAAGATACATTTAAGTAAATGGGACAGAGTAGATATAAGTGGTATACAGTGAATTCATTTATTTTCGTATTTTAACATGTCTTTCTTTGACTTTATTATTAGTTTGTATTTGGGCCTCAGAGGGTGACAGAAATCCTTACCCCACCTGACCCGTGCGCAAGCGCACTCAACCCTGCCCGGAACTATGATGACACTTTGAAACCCAGCCAAGGTCAAGTTGGCAAGAATCACATGAGAACTTAACCCATTGACCCGGACAGAGGAATAAGAAATTACAATTTTTGCATACAATGTATTATGCATAATGTGGAATACGGGTGGGAATAAAGCTTTGGGAAAGTAAATTAAGGGGCAGGAACATTGAACAATGAACCTAAAGTAAAATATTACATTTAGCATGGTGTGATGAACTCACCTCCTTGCCTTGTCCAATCAGAAATAGGGGATTTCACGATATTGAAACATTTGGGGTGGTACACGAACACAGAATAGTATAATTGAAGAGGGTTAGTTAGATAGAGGTGTCGGAGAGAGAAACACAGGTCAGTTACCCATCACAGACCCGGCACCGATGCTGCCACAGACTCTGTCAGAGACGCTGTCTCAGACCCTGCAGATGCCAGAGACCCTGCTTGAGAGACCGAAATAGTGAGCGATAATCCAATCATCTAGAAGGGGAGTCGCGGAAGAAAATCGAGGACAGTAGTGCCAGAGAGGGGTGCGACACTGGCGTTGCACTTAAAAAAGGTCACCTTCCCAGCCCTGAACCTCTGTTTTCCACCTTTCCTGGTGGACTCCACCTGACTCACCTTCAAGGAGTTGGGTTCATCTAACATCTTAGGTAAATATATTTCTGTGAAATCTGTCCTTGTACCTGCTCTCTGTTTTTCTCCCTCTTCAGGTACTGTCATCAATATTTTAATGAGACTTATATTGAACAAAACTTGATTTATTTCTTGAATGAGCCCGATGTTAACATGTATTTGATTTTTGACTCACAAAATTATTGATCAGATAAAACTTTATAAACTCATTGAGTCTGTGGTTATTAGAGAAAACCTTAAATGATTATTTCTACCTATTTTACTAGCTACTATATTCATAGACCAGAGGAAATTTATTGACAAGGAGATTGGTTTGGTAAGATTTGGGTAAAGATAACGAAATCTTGCAGGTAAAATAATATTGGCTCCGGCGGTACTACTAGCTTATTGGTATGAATGTTTATGGGCCCAGGTGAGTATATGGTGCGTGAGTAACCCAAGCTGGTAATCCGCTGGTCACCTGTATACTCCTTGCATGGACCATGCTTCATGGGCAGTGTCTACAAAGACATAGGACACCTAATAAATTGATTGACTTTAGCTATTCCTGTTCCCTATACAGGGAATAGATTGCGACCATGTGTTATGCACTATTCCAACAAGCATAATTCACGAAAGGTACACCTACTGCCTTTTTTGGAGAACCTACAATTTAAAACTCAGTTTTCACAAATCTGCTCAAATTATTCCTGCGTGATATGTGGACAGCAAAAGGGTTATCCTGGCAAAGACGACAAAGCTTGGTCAAAGGGGGAAAGTCACAAATAGGGTGCCAAAAGTTGTGTCTCGGTCACGTTGTGGTTGAGAGCGGCAATTGTTTCCCAGACTTTGGTGGCATGTTTGCAGAGTGATCTGGCCTTGAGCAGGAGGCAGGTGAGTTGTCTGGGGGGAGTCTTGGCTTCCGGTGCTGGTGTGGCTCTGGTTGCTTTGGTGGTGTTCTGTGCTGGGGTTGAGGTGAACCGGCAGCAGAGGCAGGTGAAGAGTCCAGCTATGGAGTCGTGTGATGCGACACAGCAGTTGTTGTTGCATCCGGGGTCCAAGGCACGAAGGTCTGCGGCGGAGTATCAGTGGGAGTGCGGAGGGCCAGGGGTCCTGGCACTGGGCGTGGTACCGGCACGGACGGGTGCAGACAGGCTTGCCTGAGGCAGTCCTTTGACGTGCCAGTGGAGCAGCCACGCACCAGTTTGCATAAATAGTCATGGGAGGTGGGAGGGGCTGGTGGCAAGGTTGTAGCGGTGGGAGCGGCAAAAAAAATCAGGAAGAGAAGACACCAATTAAAAGGTTGAGCTGTAACGTAAAATCAAGAAGAGACTAGAACTCCCAGGTAACACAATAATACCTCTCTTTTGTTTATCGGTTTAGACCCAAGGGCTTTCTTGTATGTTTTCTTAATTCAATGGGGAACCAACCCTCGCTGGTCTCAAAAGATTTTCTCCTCGAACCTTCCTTTCCCCTTGTTGTGTATAGATAGTCTGAGCAGCCACGGCTATGGGTCCTTTAATATTCGGTCTATACCTTTAGGGACTTCTTCGCTCTCTTAGGGAGCCAATCATGACGTACCAAGACAAGTTTACCTGTTCCCTACAAAACATTTTCCTCACACATTACGATGACAGAATTACAGGGACTAGCCTTTGACGAAGCTATGGTCCAGTCGGTTTTGACAACACCAAGCATTAATGATATGATACAGAGTGGGTTATCTTCCCAATCTGATGATTGGATCAAACTCTTAACCCTCAAAAGATCGTACACCCGTACCCAGACACATGAAGCAATCATGACGGAATATTAACGGGGAATTGCGCCCCCACAGGTCTGACAGTAACTAATACCCCCAGACTATTTTTGGATGACAAAATCTTTAAGAAACCTGCGCAGGTTCTCCCTTTTGAGAAAGCTGTTCTCAAAGAGGTGACAAATATGTTTGGGACGAAAAAGAGACATTTCCCCAACTTACCGAAAAGTGAACTCAGAGCCTTGAATACACTAGTTGATGATGAAACAATCATCATTAAACCTGCGGACAAGGGGGGGAGCCACAGTTATTATGAACACGACTGCATACAGAACGGAATGTCTGAAACAACTCAATAACAAGTGCTTCTACCGCCCTGTAAAGAAGGACCAAACCAAGAGACTAATGTCAGAAATTACCATGTTAGTAGTAGAAGCCAAAGATAATGGATGGATCACAACTAAAGAAGCAGATTTTCTAGTGACGCCACATCCTATGACTCCCTATTTCTACGTATTGCCGAAAAATACATTAGGCACAGAGGTGGCCTTCTGGGAAACCCATCATTTCAGGGATTGGCTCGCTACTCGAGCCTTTGTCTCAATTTGTTTATTTTTTTCTCTGACCTTTTGTATCACAACTGCCCACATAACTACAAGACACCAAAGATGTACTTAGACAACTTACGGATGTGCCTTTTGATGTTAGCACGGATTATTTGGTCTCATTTGATGTGGAGTCTTTATACACTTGTATTCCACAAGATGAAAAACTAACAAAAAGTGAGATCTTGCAAAGAAGCAAAGAACTAGACAACATCACCCCAGTCCAATTCATCATGGATTGTGCTCGGATAGCGATGAAGAGAATTTCATTTGCTTTGAAGAGACTTTGTATCTCCAAATATCAGGCACATCAATAGGCAGCATTTTTTAGCACAGTCTAGCAAACCTGTATATGCACATGTTTGAAGAAGGTCAGATATTGTCTGAAAGAAACCTTTATAGGACTCACATCCTTATGTGGAAGCGCTATATTGATGGTATTTTGGTCCTCTGGCAAGGACAGTCAGACACCATCATCAACTTTCACCAGTGGCTGAATACACCAAATGGCTTTTTAAGATTCACTCTGGAATACAGCAAGACTAGCCTACCCTTTCTAGAAATTTTGATCTACCCCGCACGAGGTGGCCTTGAAACAGAGCTATACAGAAAAAACGATGGCTCGGAATGCACTCCTATCATACAATAGCTACCATCCTAAGTCGCTCTGCAACGATCTTCCTTTTGGACAGTTTTTGTGCATCAGGAGGAATTGCTCTTCCACAGATGGATTTGAGGAACATTCAGAGAGTTTGTTGATCCAATTGTAGAAAAATTATCCCACTCACCTGATACAACGTTCACCCAAGAGAGCAAGAAACATCAACAGGGATGCGCTCACTGAGGTCGCCCCTCCAAAAGAACCTATGTCCAGGATCACCTGTGTGAATACATTTTGTACTTTCTCAAACCAGATTAAGAAGTCGATCTGTAAGAGCTGGAGGATCTTAAATAGAGGTGACACCTTAATAGAAGTACCATTATTTGCCTTCAAAAGGAGTACCAACCTGAGGGATATGTTGGTACATACCAGGCCCCATGACAAGAAGACTGCTACTCAGGACACTCTTTGGGGACTACCTGCTGTCAAGGGTCATTTCCTGTGTGGCTCGTGTGGAGTATGTTCACAGACTAAACACACCACGTCCATTGATATCGGCTCAAACAGACCATGGGTACTTGAACGACACACCAATTGTAAAAGTGACAAATTGATCTACCTAATAACTTGCCCCTGTGGGTTACGATACGTAGGTATGACTACACGCAAAGTTAAAACTAGGATCATGGAACATAAGTGTATGAAAAGCTGCATGAAACAAGCTACAAAATTGACCAACCACTTCCTTGAGAAGAAACACGCAGCCAAGGATCTAAAATTGACAGTTTAAGACCAGCCCTGTATCTCCACACATACATCTGACATTGCTAGATTTCTCTTTCAGAGAGAACAAAGATGGGTTTTTAGGTTAAGGTGTGATACTAAAGGTCAAAACGATGATATCCCATGGACCGCGCTAAAGTAAGAATTGATCATGACACCATCACCATTCTACACCCTTAGTATATGAGGTTGTCTGATTTTGATTGCTATCATTATCATGATTACTTAAGATGGTTTAGACAATTTCTGTCTTGGGTAGTAATTCCCAATAGATGATTCCTTTCGAAAAAAAATAATATATATATTCTTTTAACATATTTTCTGAAGATGCTACACAGGAATTACTCCCAAGGGGTTAACACAGACAATACAAATATGGGGCTATATATCAGAACCTCTCATTACATCTCATTACATCTCTTATGACGAGGAGGTGGCTACGATGCCTGTTCCTATATATGCATCACTGAAACACATGATCACCAAAATAACCTCTGGAATATGACCAGACGCTGGTCTGGTCGGTGACCGTCAGTTAATACTCTTTACTTTCATACTGGGTACTTGTTTTATCCAAAGACCATAAAGGCTTCTTCCACTTTGAATAGCTGGACAAGCATTTAAACATTATAATCATTACACACAGTTAGGAGCACTACAACTCCCATCATTCCTTGTCGCACGTATGACACCACAGTGACTTCACAATATGTGCAACCCGTATAGCCTTTTGTCTATGAATCAAGCTTAAAGAGTTTGCAGCTCCCGCCATCGGGTTGCAGCACAACAGTGCTTAATTTGTAAAATATTAAGTGCAGGTGCTCATATATTTTTATGAGACCACACCCACATCCCCGGCTCTACCCACTTCCTCCACTGGCCCCGCCCACTTACCTTATTGCCTCCATCCACACCATCGACTAGCACTTCTGAAAGTCAGGTGTAATACCCTGTAATTCCATGATATGTATTGGGTCATGTCTTAAAAAAAAAATATATATATATATATATATTCAGTGAAAAAAACCATAGGTTTCACACATGTTATGGTTAGCTGGACATTTTACTCGTAAAAAACCATTGCAATTGCCACGTTATAGTTAGTTCAGCTAACTATAACTCGCGCGCCCGCAATGCACTGCTGATGACGTCACATATTACATCACTCATGACATGGTCAGTGACATCACTCATGACATCACTGATGACATCTCAAATGACATCACTGATGACATCATCCAGTGAATGTGTGTTTTCCTGAAAATTAAATATGTTTTATTTATGTATATCTCAAGGTCGATGGAAGAATAAATGGGTATATAAGTGTCTAAATGGATGATTTGTTTTTGAAAAATTGATTGTGTAGCTGACTGATTAAGTGTATCATAGTGAATACATGGCTTAGTGAGTAATGTTTAAATATGGAAATATCTGTATCAGTCTCTCACTTTGTGTATATGTGGCTGCATGGGTTGGTGAGTAGCTACATGGGTGTCTATATGGGTTATTAGTTGGTTTTTTGAGTATCAGTCTGAGTGTCTTCATGGTTCGGTGGCGGGTATTACGTAGTGCATAGGTGCATGAATGAGTGGCTCACTCTTTGTATATGTTGAAGACAGCATGTGTGCAGGACTGTATGGGTGGATGAGTGTGTGTATGGGTGTGTTAGTGAGTGAATGACTGTCTCAATAGTGTCTTTATGAGTAACTACATATGTTTTAAACTAGTATATGTGACTATTGGTGTAAATAAGTGAGTATATGTGAGAGTGAGACATTGGAAGAGTTCCTGTATGAATAAGTATGTGTTTCTATAAGTGATTGTTTAAAAGACTAAGTATGTGTAAGTTTCCGTAGAAGTAAGTGTGGTGGTGTGTGAATAACTGTATATGCAAGTAAATGTATGTTTTATTCTTTATTAGCATGGGTGACTATGTGTGTGAGTAGCTCTATGGATAAGTGGCATTGTGTAACAGGATGTATAGGTGTATGAGTACATATGATAAGTGAGTACATGTATGAGTGACTGTATTGAACTGTTGGTGAATGAATGGATGTGTATGTGGATCTTAGAATTACTGAAGAGGTTGTTGTAACTGTTATTGGTATGTCCATTCTTTTGTAAATTTTAGTCTCTATTTTTGTATGTGTGTATCAAAGGTTATATTAGGGTGAGAGGAGGTCTACCACTCTATCACAAGGATGATGTCATCAGTGATGTCATTTGAGATGTCATCAGTGATGTCATGAGTGATGTCACTGACCATGTCATGAGTGATGTAATATGTGACGTCATCAGCAGTGCATTGCGGGCGCGCGAGTTATAGTTAGCTGAACTAACTATAACGTGGCAATTTCAATGGTTTTTTACGAGTAAAATGTCCAGCTAACTATAACATGTGTGAAACCTATGGTTTTTTTCACTGAATTTCTAAGGTTTTTTAAATGCTAATTCCTAACTATAACGTGTGTGAAACCTATGGTTTTCTCACTGAATTTCTAAGGTTTTTTAAATGCTAATTCCTAACTATAACGTGTGTGAAACCCATGGTTTTTTCAGTGAATTTGCAAGGTTTTTTAATGCTAATTTTTTTTTTTTCTTCTATTTTTTCTAACATATTTTTATTTTAATTTTCTTACCTTTTATAAAGACTATGATTAAATTTTTAAAATTCTTTAATATTTTTTTTTTAATATATTTTTTAAAATAAACATGTAAAATTTATTTGCAGTACTTCTTTTCTATTTTTTTTATTATTTTTTTAGTACGCGTACCGTAAGCTCACGGTAAGCGTACGGTTTACGCTACGTCCGTAATTTATCCACGCTGCTTGCGTATAGTTACGCAATTTGCGTAGCCGCGCGTACTCCGCGTGGGACGCGTACGCGTGTACGCTACACGCGCACGTTACGCGGAAGTGCCGGGGAGTGACTGTTATGCGCATGCGCGCAAGCGCGTGTCTTTTTTACGCGCATGCGCACTTTTGCCGTAAGCGTACCGTAAGCGTACCGTAAGCGTACGGTAGGTCATGTGATCATGAAACACAACTTTTGATTGGTTGAAACTACTTTAAAAACGCAATAAATCTCTGCCTATAATTCCTCTTTGCACACAGAGTCATGTTTTCACATTAGTCCCAAAACGAAATTTCTTTGCCAATTTAAAAGCACACTTACTGCTCTTTTTTTTTTGGCAAGTGAAAATCACTTTTACAGACTGACACATTATGAAACCACTTTTTTGATTTTCTTAAATGCACATGTCCAAACTTCTTTTTCAGACCACCACCATGTGTAACCTGGGTGGCTGCCTACACTCCAGCAAGGGCAACCAGCCTTAGTGATGCTGAATGTATTTGCATTACAGACTGAAACCTGAAAACCCCACTCACTTGTAAATACTGTGCATGATTATACATGGCAAGCAAATGGGTGTGTGCTAAGAGTCTGCTTCTTCCCCCAAAAAATCGCTCCCCCTTTTTCCTACTAATGCAACTGTGAAATCACCAGAAAAAAACGCAATAAATCTCTGCCTATAATTCCTCTTTGCACACAGAGTCATGTTTTCACATTAGTCCCAAAACGAAATTTCTTTGCCAATTTGAAAGCACACTTACTGCTCTTTTTTTTTTGGGCAAGTGAAAATCACTTTTACAGACTGACACATTATGAAACCACTTTTTTGATTTTCTTAAATGCACATGTCCAAACTTCTTTTTCAGACCACCACCATGTGTAACCTGGGTGGCTGCCTACACTCCAGCAAGGGCAACCAGCCTTAGTGATGCTGAATGTATTTGCATTACAGACTGAAACCTGAAAACCCCACTCGCTTGTAAATACTGTGCATGATTATACATGGCAAGCACATGGGTGTGTGCTAAGAGTCTGCTTCTTCCCCCAAAAAATCGCTCCCCCTTTTTCCTACTAATGCAACTGTGAAATCACCAGAGCAATACGCAATAAATCTCTGCCTATAATTCCTCTTTGCACACAGAGTCATGTTTTCACATTAGTCCCAAAACGAAATTTCTTTGCCAATTTGAAAGCACACTTATTGCTCTTTTTTTTTTGGGCAAGTGAAAATCACTTTTACAGACTGACACATTATGAAACCACTTTTTTGATTTTCTTAAATGCACATGTCCAAACTTCTTTTTCAGACCACCACCATGTGTAACCTGGGTGGCTGCCTACACTCCAGCAAGGGCAACCAGCCTTAGTGATGCTGAATGTATTTGCATTACAGACTGAAACCTGAAAACCCCACTCGCTTGTAAATACTGTGCATGATTATACATGGCAAGCACATGGGTGTGTGCTAAGAGTCTGCTTCTTCCCCCAAAAAATCGCTCCCCCTTTCCATCTAATGCAACTGTGAAATCACCAGAGCAAAACGCAATAAATCTCTGCCTATAATTCCTCTTTGCACACAGAGTCATGTTTTCACATTAGTCACAAAACGAAATTTCTTTGTCAATTTGAAACCACACTTACTGCTCTTTTTTTTTGGCAAGTGAAAATCACTTTTACAGACTGACACATTATGAAACCACTTTTTGGATTTTCTTAAATGCACATGTCCAAACTGCTTTTTCAGACCACCACCATGTGTAACCTGGGTGGCTGCCTACACTCCAGCAAGGGCAACCAGCCTTAGTGATGCTGAATGTATTTGCATTACAGACTGAAACCTGAAAACCCCACTCGCTTGTAAATACTGTGCATGATTATACATGGCAAGCACATGGGTGTGTGCTAAGAGTCTGCTTCTTCCCCCAAAAAATCGCTCCCCCTTTCCATCTAATGCAACTGTGAAATCACCAGAGCAAAACGCAATAAATCTCTGCCTATAATTCCTCTTTGCACACAGAGTCATGTTTTCACATTAGTCCCAAAACGAAATTTCTTTGCCAATTTGAAAGCACACTTATTGCTCTTTTTTTTTTGGGCAAGTGAAAATCACTTTTACAGACTGACACATTATGAAACCACTTTTTTGATTTTCTTAAATGCACATGTCCAAACTTCTTTTTCAGACCACCACCATGTGTAACCTGGGTGGCTGCCTACACTCCAGCAAGGGCAACCAGCCTTAGTGATGCTGAATGTATTTGCATTACAGACTGAAACCTGAAAACCCCACTCGCTTGTAAATACTGTGCATGATTATACATGGCAAGCACATGGGTGTGTGCTAAGAGTCTGCTTCTTCCCCCAAAAAATCGCTCCCCCTTTTCATCTAATGCAACTGTGAAATCACCAGAGCAAAACGCAATAAATCTCTGCCTATAATTCCTCTTTGCACACAGAGTCATGTTTTCACATTAGTCACAAAACGAAATTTCTTTGCCAATTTGAAAGCACACTTACTGCTCTTTTTTTTTTGGCAAGTGAAAATCACTTTTACAGACTGGCACATTATTAAACCACTTTTTTGATTTTCTTAAATGCACATGTCCAAACTGCTTTTTCAGACCACCACCATGTGTAACTTGGGTGGCTGCCTACACTCCAGCAAGGGCAACCAGCCTTAGTGATGCTGAATGTATTTGCATTACAGACTGAAACCTGAAAACCCCACTCGCTTGTAAATACTGTGCATGATTATACATGGCAAGCAGATGGGTGTGTGCTAAGAGTCTGCTTCTTCCCCCAAAAAATCGCTCCCCCTTTTTCCTACTAATGCAACTGTGAAATCACCAGAAAAAAACGCAATAAATCTCTGCCTATAATTCCTCTTTGCACACAGAGTCATGTTTTCACATTAGTCACAAAACGAAATTTCTTTGCCAATTTGAAAGCACACTTACTGCTCTTTTTTTTTGGCAAGTGAAAATCACTTTTACAGACTGACACATTATGAAACCACTTTTTTGATTTTCTTAAATGCACATGTCCAAACTGCTTTTTCAGACCACCACCATGTGTAACCTGGGTGGCTGCCTACATTCCAGCAAGGGCAACCAGCCTTAGTGATGCTGAATGTATTTGCATTACTGAGTCCAACCTCAAACCCTTAAACTATTCTTTTTTTTTTCCAGTACACCTTAATTTATTGTGAAAACATAGTCCATATTATTTTACATGTTCCTCACATTTAAATTTCTCCCAAAACAGAAAATGATAAACGCAACTTCAACAAAAAGAATTTCCATTTCTATTATTCATTTCTTAAGTTACCACATACATCCCCTCTCAAACTCATAACTCACCTTTAAAATTAGTTAGTTGTGAAAGAAATGTGGCACTCAAACAGCAGATTATCAGAGCCAGGATCTCTGTTGTGTTCACCTCTCTCCTCTCAGCAGAACCAGATAATGGCAAACTTTCCCTCTATTTTTCCACACATATACATGTAAGTTTCAAATCTCAGTGCTTCCCCCTTTTTTTCAAATGTAATCACACATTTCTATTGGTTGAAAACCAACCCTTTTCCAAAAGTACCCTGCCCCCAACTTGACTTCTGCCTAGTACCCTTCCCCCAACTTGACTTCTGCCTGGTACCATAGCAACAGCTCATGGAACACTGCTGTGTGGAGTTAGGTCAGAAGTTCGCCACACAATGTTTCAATTCCACAGAGCAAGAGTGCTTGACTTTTCAAACCTAACAGCAAATCCATAGTACTGTTCTTTGGTAACACATTTTTCTGTACCAATATAAAACATGCTTCTATTAATTTACACATACAGCCTAGTTTTTATTCTAGAATGGTATGAAACAGCCAATCAGTTCTTTTTGTTTTGAAAAAAATATGTATGCCTCCATTTCCAAACTGTCTTTCTTTTCATATTGCCATTCTACTGAAAGACACCTCCTGAGTGCATCCAGTTCTCCTTTGAAGATGTTCACAGTGTGGATTGTAGGGCACAGCTATGTCTTCTGGAGTGAAACGTTTGCAGAGAAAACAGATATGGTGAGAGACCTTGCTTTGCCAAATGTAGACATTAAATGGATTGGTCAGAGAGGGTTAAAGTGGCACCAGTTGATGCCATTGGTGAAATCCTTCATGCAAATCCAACACCCTGACCTCATAATAGTGCACTGTGGTGGCAATGACCTAGGCACTTTGACTGGGGTAGGTCTGGAAATGCTTATGAAGGACACCTTTGCACAACTGTTTTCACTTTTCCCTAAAACTGCCTTTGTGTTTTCCAACATATGCCAAAGGCAAAAATGGAACTGGTCCAATCATTTCTGTCCGCAGATTGACAAAGCAAGAAAGCACGTCAACAAATCTGTTTCTGCTTTCCTCCGTGACTATGGTATGGGTGCCATTTACCACAACAACTTGCGTTATGACATGCAAGACATTTATAGAGGAGATGGTGTGCACTTCAATGATGAAGGGAACAGAGTCTTCCTTTTGAACCTTAGACTCTGCATCGGTACTTACTTGTAAGTACCACTTAAAAAAATGACTTCATAAACACAACAGCTCTTTTTAGAGCTCCCTAATATCTAAACTCTTAATTCTGCATTTCATTTATTTTTTTTTATTTTTTTTTACCGTACGCTTACCGTACGCGTACCCCGTGATTTTTTAAAAAATCAATAAATGTTTTTTTTGTACTTTTCTGTCCTTCTTTGACCCCCTTACAAATGTTAGGGGGTCTGTAACTCTCCTCATTGCCCCCTTTTCTTGTTTTCACTCTTTTTTTTCAGAGTGAAATATACAAAATGGCGGCCGCCGCTTCCTGGTTTCGGCCGATTCGAATGTTTACTAAGATCTAAGGGCCAATCAGAATCTCGCTCGCGCACGCCATTTTTCTTCCGTACGCTTACCGTAAGCTTACCGTACGCGTACCCCGTGATTTTTTTAAAAAACAATAAATGTTTTTTTTGTACTTTACAGTCCTTCTTTGACCCCCTCACAAATGTAAGGGGGTCTGTTACTCTCCTCTTTGCCCCCTTTTCTTGTTTTCACTCTTTTTTTCAGAGTGAAATACACAAAATGGCGGCCGCCGCTTCCTGGTTTCGGCCGATTCGAATGTTTACTAAGATCTAAGAGCCAATCAGAATCGCGCTCGCGCACGCCACCGTACGCTTACGGTAAGCGTACGGTAAGCGTACCGTAAGCGGGCTCAGATATATATATTGATTTAAAGGCTATTTTCTCAGAATCTACTGAACAGATTTACACCAAACCTACAAAAGGCACTTCCTTGACCTAGGGACTACCTCTCTGCCAAATTTCGAGTAATTCTGTTCAGCCGTTCGGGCTGTAGCTCGTTCTAAAGGTCCTATGGAAAAATGCATGGGGAAAACGCGTTTTGGGACCCCCCTTTTATCTCAGCCCCCGCTTGACGAATCCCCCCGAGACTTTCAGGGTAGGAGCGGAGCGTAGCGCCCCACCTATTTTGAGAAATTCGCGAGGATTCGTCAACCGGCGCCAAAGTTATTCAAAATAGAATGTTGCGGATTTCCTATGGAAAAGGGGTCCTAACTATAACTACCTACTGGCGACCGCCAGTAGGTAATATATATATATATATATATATTCACTGAAAAAAACATAGGTTTCAGGGGCGTTATAGTTAGCTGGACTTTTCACTCGTACAAAACCATTGAAATTCCCCCGTTATAGTTAGTTCACTTAACTATAACTCGCGCGCCCGCAATGCACTGCTGATGACGTCACATATTACATCACTCATGACATGGTCAGTGACATCACTCATGACATCACTCATGACATCTCAAATGAGATCACTGATGACATCACTCATGGCATCATCCAGTGAATGTGTGTTTTTCTGAAAATTACATGTGTTTTATATATGTATATCTCAAGGTCGATGGAAGAATAAATGGGTATATAAGTGTCTAAATAGATGATTTGTTTTTGAAAAATTGATTGTATAACTGACTGATTAAGTGTATCTTAGTGAATACATGGCTTAGTGAGTAATGTTTAAATATGTAAATATCTGTATCAGTCTCTCACTTTGTGTATAAGTGGCTTCATGGGTTGGTGAGTAGCTACATGAGTGTCTTTATAGGTTATTAGTTGGTTTTTTGAGTATCAGTATGAGTGTCTGAGTGTCTGTATGGTTCGGTGGGGGTATTACGTAGTGCATAGGTGCATGAATGAGTGACTCACTGTTTGTATGTGTTAAAGACAGCATGTGTGCAGGACTGTATGGGTGGATGAGTGTGTGAATGGGTGTGTTAGTGAGTGAATGACTGTCTCAATCGTGTCTTTATGAGTAATTACATATGTTTTAAACTAGTATATGTGACTATTGGTGTATATAAGTGAGTATATGTGAGAGTGAGAGATTGGAAGAGTTCCTGTATGAATAAGTATGTGTTTATATAAGTGATTGTTTAAAATATTAAGTATGTGTAAGGTTCTGTAGAAGTAAGTGTGGTGGTGTGTGTATAACTGTATATGCAAGTAAATGGATGTTTGATTCTTTATTAGCATGAGTGACTGTGTGTGTGAGTAACTCTATGGATGAGTGGCGTTGTGTAACAGGATGTATAGGTGTATGAGTACATATGATGAGTGAGTACATGTATGAGTGACTGTATAGGACTGTTGGTGAATGAGTGGATGTGTATGTGGATCTTAGAATTACTGCATAGGTTGTTGTAACTGGTATTGGTATGTCCATTGTTTTGAACATTTTAGTTTCTATTTTTGAATGTGTATCAAAGGTTATATTAGGGGGAGAGGAGGTCTGCCACTCTATCACAATTATGATGTCATCAGTTATGTCATTTGAGATGTCATCAGTGATGTCATGAGTGATGTCACTGACCATGTCATGAGTGATGTAATATGTGACGTCATCAGCAGTGCATTGCGGGCGCGCTATTTATAGTTAGCTGAACTAACTATAACGGTGGAATTTCAATGGTTTTGTACGTGTGAAAAGTCCAGCTAACCATAACGCCCCTGAAACCTATGTTTTTTTCAGTGAATTTCTAAGGTTTTTTAAATGCTAATTTCTAACTATGCCTACAGAGATAGGACATGTGAAGAAAGAAGAAAAAACGCACAGAAAGAAAAAAAGGAAATGCAGAAAGAAGCAACAGAGGTCCTCAAAGACGAAGAAAAGTGCAGGAAGAAGGATAACGTGCAGAAAGAACAAACAGAAGAGCAGAAAGAAGCCTTGTTGCAAAATCATCCTGTACCCTCAACTTTTTAGACGGATACTGGTGATAACTGAGTCTGACTAACCAGTCCTAGAGCCAGTGCTATGTTAAAAGACACTCAGAATACACTGAAAACACCTACATACACTAGGGAATAATATGCGTTGGGGTCCCTCTGTGATTAGCATTACCTCCTCTGTAACCCTCTAGTATATAATAGGGCAGGGGATTAAAACTACCTCTTAAAACGCGCCACAGGGCGTGTTTGCACACGTCACCTCAGGCCCCGCCCCCTCCCTTCCCCACTGTGTAAACACGCCCTGTGGCCGTTTTAAGTTGGGAGATTAAGTCCCCTTGAACCCTGAGGGTCCCTAGGGTCCAACTAGCCCACTAGGTACCTCCAGTAAGCGCCACAGAGCTGCGTTGTAGAGAGGTGTAAAAAGTGGCACGGCCTGGACCACCTCTCTGCAACGCAGCTCAGTGGCGCTTACAGGAAGCACCTGATGGGCTAGTTAGCCCCCAGGGGCCCTCAGGATTGAAAGGGAATTATTTCCCCAACTTAAAACGCGCCACAGGGCATGTTTGCACACGTCACCTCAGGCCCCGTGCCCTCCCTTCACCACTGTGTAAACGCGCCCTGTGGCCGTTCTAAATTGAGAGATTAAGTCCCCTTGAATCCTAAGGGTCCCTAGGGTCAAACTAGCCCACTAGGTACCTCCAGGAAGCGCCACAGAGCTGCGTTGCATAGAGGTGTAAACAGGGGCGTGGCCTCAGAACACCTGTCTGCAACGCAGCTCCCTTGCACATACTGGAGATACCTGTTGGGCTAGTTGGACCTCAGGGACCCTCAGTATTGAAGGGGAATTAATTCCCCAACTTACAACTGGCCAGGGAGCTTGTTTGCAGAGTGTTGCAAGGAGGGGGCGTGGCCTCCGGCACGATGCCGGTCTTTTATTTATATTTATTTTTGTAAGAAGGAGGGCTGTGTGGCCCCCCTTCTTTTTCTAATTTATTGGCCCTGGGGACCCCATCCCCCAGGGCCTGAAACCTACTTTTTTTTGTCGAAAAAAATAAATTTGAAAGGGGGCCGCGTGGCCCCCCTCCCAAGGCCTTAATCGGCCCCGGGGACCCCAACCCCCGGGTCATGGCCTTTTTTTTTAAATTATTCTTTAGGAGGGGGGCTGCGTTGCCCCCTCCTCAGGCCACTTATGGCCCCGGGGACCCCATCCCCCGGGCCGGCCTTTGTTTTTTATTATGTTTAAAAAATATATATTTATAGAAATACCTAGGACATGCTGGACACACCGTATGTATCTATCACCATGACGATTTTCTTGATATTCATTAAAAGGCATATCAGATTTTTTTCATGAAATAGAAGAGGATATGAGAAGTCACTCAAAATGTGCCTTAATTTTTCTTTCTTCAGCACTAATCATAATTTCTATGGCAAAATGAACCCCCTCATTGTGTCATTGGGCTACATCTGGGTGATATTTGGGCTACATTTGGGCTCTTTTGTCTCTGGTGGCCATCTTGGGAGATGTATTTGTTATGAAGCTTCCTAATTTCCTCATTTACTGCAGTCTCCTCATTAGGAAATACTTTCAGTTTTTTACTTTGGTTCCATCTAGAAGGCATTCAGATTTGTCAAACATTTGCCTTAAATTCTGAATGTTAGTACTCTAGTTGCTCATTAGATCACTTTAGTAAAGCTTCTGCTCATCAGAGAAGTCTGCTGCTGGTATTCAAAGTGCATGTTTCAGTCTGCATGTCAGAATTGTTTTATGAAATAGAAGAGGATTTGAGAAGTCAAAATGTGCCCTAATTTTTCTTTCTGCAGCACTAATCATAATTTCTATGGCAAAATGAACCCCCTCATTTTTTTCCTTTGCAAATTAAATGTTTTAAGTGTTACCACTTTATTCCAATCATGATGGCTTCAGGTGTGCCATACTTTTGTCATAAGTAAGACTGTTAGCGCTCTAGTTGTTCGTTAGAACACTCTGGGACATTCTGTCATTGAGCTATACTTGGGCTACATCTGGGTGATATTCGGGCTACATTTGGGCTTTTTTGTCTCTGGTGGCCATCTTGGCAGATATATTTGTTATGAAGTTTCCTATTTTCCTCATTTACTGCAGTCTCCTCAGTAGGAAATACTTTCAGTTTTTTACTTCGGTTCCATCAAGAAGGCATTCAAATGTGTCACACATTTACCATAAATTCTGAATGTTAGCACTCTAGTTGCTCATTAGATCACTGTAGTAAAGCTACTGCTCACCAGGGAAGTCTGCTGCTGGTATTCAAAGTGCATGTTTCAGTCTGCATGTCAGACTTTTTTTTATGAAATAGAAGAGGATTTGAAAAGTCAAAATGTGCCCTAATTGTTCTTTCTGCAGCACTCTTCATAATTTCTATGGCAAAATGAACCCCCTCATTTTGTTCCTTTGTAAATTAAATGTTTCAAGTGTTACCACTTTATTCCAATCAAGATGGTTTTAGGTGTGCCATACTTTTGTCATAAGTAAGACTGTTAGCGCTCTAGTTGTTCGTTAGAACACTCTGGGACATTCTGTCATTGGGCTATACTTGGCCTACATCTGGGTGATATTTGTGCTACATTTGGGCTCTTTTGTCTCTGGTGGCCATTTTGGGAGACTTATTTGTTATGAAGTTTCTTAATTTCCTCATTTACTACAGTCTCCTCAGTAGGAAATACTTTCAGTTTTTTACTTTGATTCCATCAAGAAGGCATTCAGATGTGTCACACATTTGCCATAAATTCAGAATGTTAGCACTCTAGTTGCTCATTAGATCACTGTAGTAAAGCTACTGCTGACCAGGGAAGTCTGCTGCTGGTATTAAAAGTGCATGTTTCAGTCTGTATGTCAGAATTTCTTAATGAAATAGAAGAGGATTTGAGAACTCACTCAAAATGTGCCCTAATTTTTCTTTCTGCAGCACTAATCATACTTTCTATGGCAAAATGAACCCCCTCATTTTGTTCCTTTTTAAATTAGATGTTTTAAGAGTTGCCACTTTATTCCAATCAAGATGGCTTCAGGTGTGCAATACTTTTGTCATAAGTAGGACTGTTAGCGCTCTAGTTGTTCTTTTAGAACACTCTGGGAAGCTGCAGTAGAACACAAAGGAGTCAACTGACAGTCTCTGCCCTTGTTGGATGTACATGTTTTACTGAGAATATTAGACTTCATTCTCACATGACTGAGAAAGATAATGTGAATTTACAGAAAATATGCTCTCAGTTTAGCTTATAGATCACCTTCCAAACCTCTGTGGGAAAAGCATGAGAAAATAGTTTTCTCTCAAACATGATTCATGATATCACAGCAGAAGGCTTTTTCACATGGTACAATCACCTTAGAACACGCCACAATTCCTAAAATGAGTATGGTACCATCACATCAACAAATCATTTATAATGTAACTAAAGTCTTAAAACCTTCTATTAACTGCAATGCTTTTTAATGAGGTGCTATCATGTATATTGGTCCCAAGATGGCTGCCAACACTTCTTGGATGAAGTACTGACAGCCAATCAGATGTCACGATGAGATGTGTGGTTAGGCTCCGCCCAGATATATCTATCTTTTTAACTCTCATTTTCTCAGGAACTACTGAACGGATTTACACCATTTAAGCAAAAGGCACGAGTCTGAACTGAAGACTACCTCTTTGCCAAATTTGGTGTAATTCCGTTCAGCAGTTCGGGCTGTAGCTGCGTCAACAGGTCCTATGGGAAAATGCATGGGGAAAACGCGTTTTGAGACCCCCCTTTTTTCTCGGCCCGAGCTTGATGAATCACCGTGAAATTTTCAGGATAGGAGCGGACCGGAGCTCGCCAAAAGTTTGGAAAATTTTGCGAAGATTCGTCAATCGGCGCCAACGTTATTCCAAATAGAATGTTGCAGATTTCCAATGGAAAATAGGTCCTAACTATAACTACCTACTGGCAATTGCCAGTAGGTAATATATATATATATATATATATATATATATATATATATTACCTACTGGCGGTCGCCAGTAGGTAGTTATAGTTAGGACCACGTTTCCATAGGAAAACCTCAACATTCTATTTTGAATAACTTTGGCGCCGGTCGACGAATCCTCGCGAATTTCTCAAAATAGGTGGGGCGCTACGCTCCGCTCCTACCCTGAAAGTCTCGGGGGATTCGTCAAGCGGGGGCGGAGATAAAAGGGGGGTCCCAAAACGCGTTTTTCCCATGCATTTTTCCATAGGACCTTTAGAACGAGCTACAGCCCGAACGGCTGAACAGAATTACTAGAAATTTGGCAGAGAGGTAGTCCCTAGGTCAAGGAAGTGCCTTTTGTAGGTTTGGTGTAAATCTGTTCAGTAGATTCTGAGAAAATAGCCTTTAAATCAATATATATATCTGAGCCCGCTTACGGTACGCTTACCGTACGCTTACGGTAAGCGTACGGTGGCGTGCGCGAGCGCGATTCTGATTGGCTCTTAGATCTTAGTAAACATTCGAATCGGCAGAAACCAGGAAGCGGCGTCCGCCATTTTGTCTACCGCACTGAGTGTTATGTATCAAACATGATGGCCAAAAACATGTTACGGGGATGTTTTGACAACTCCCTCTCACATAGTCATGTTGAGGGAGTCCCCAAACATCCCCCAAGAGCAAAAACGGCATTATTTTTTTTTCGGCAATTTCGCGGGGTACGCTTACCGTACGCTTACCGTAAGCGTACGGTAAAAAAATAAAAATAAAAAAAACACTATCCACACTTTCTCCACCCCTTGTGCAAATGGTGGCCGAAGGCCACCATTTGTGCATGGCTTATCAGAGCACAGAAATTTCCCAAAAAATTTCAACAGATTACCTATCACAAGGAAGCGCATAATATGTCCACCATGTGCGCACGGTGCGCGAAGCGCATCGTGCGTACATGGCCCATCTAGCGTAACGTGGGCACGGCACTAACTGCGTAAAGTGGGTGCGCGGTGCGCGAAGCGCACCGCGTGCTCACTGTGCGCGCACGGTGCGCGAAGCGCACCGTGCGCGCACGGAACGAACTGCGTTAAGTGGGCGCGCACGCCACGAATGGCGTAAAGTCACTTAGCATTTAAAAAACCGTACAAATTCACTGAAAAAACCATAGGTTTCACACACGTTATAGTTAGGAATTAGCATTTAAAAAACCTTGCAAATTCACTGAAAAAACCATAGGTTTCACACATGTTATAGTTAGCGGAAATTTTACTGATAAAAAACCAATGAAATTGCCCCGTTATAGTTAGTGCTGGCAACTATAACTCACGCGACCGCAATCTTCTGCTGATGACATATGTGTCTTTATGAAAAAAAAATATTTGTAATATATGTATAGCTAAAAATGTATGGAAGAAGACATGGGCAAATAAGTGTCTAAATACAGTATTAGCATCAGCAGAGGATTGCGGTCGCGTGAGTTATAGTTGCCAGCACTAACTATAACGGGGCAATTTCATTGGTTTTTTATCAGTAAAATTTCCGCTAACTATAACATGTGTGAAACCTATGGTTTTTTCAGTGAATATATATATATATATATATATATATATATATAGGGTCTTGTCCATCAAAGGTCCAGGTGCATTAGGCTTACACAGTCATAATGTGCACTCTGACATCTCCAAATTCACAGCCCACACTCTGGGTGTAGTGCCCAAGCATAGCCCAAATGTCTACTAACAACTACCATGTATAATCCAAATGAAGCCACATGAGCTCTGCTGCCCCCTTAAATGTCCAACACAGCTCCATAATGCACATGGCTGTGAAATAATCTATCCTGCAACCCTAGGTAGTCTACTGTGGTAGGTGATGTTCCCCACAGAGCTGAAGTTGGGATAGTGGTGCGTGCTCCAGTGCTTTAATAATAGGGTTCCTTTGAAGTGGTTGAGATAGGCACCCTCGAGGAAAAAGGGGATGGAGGGATTCCCTTTTTGACTGAGGTGCAGTGTGCTGTAAGGGAGGGAGGGCTGAGTGAGTTACTTTCAGGGCTGGAAAGGCAGACACTTTCTGAAAGCGGCCTCCACCCACCATTGGAACTCACATATTGGAAGGTGCTCTCCTATGTGATAATAAAGAAAAAAGGGTCTCTGCAAAATAAAATATTTGCATAGGATGACGAAATGAGACCAGTTTATGGGTAAAGTACATTACAGTTAGGTCGAGTAGATTATTCAAGTTACCAGACCTGCAGGTTATGATTTTTAGAGGCCTGCAGAGTTATCAATATGTGGATGGTGCCTTAGCCGCTGTCTCAGTAGGACTCTGAAAGCTCTTTATTGTTGATCACATAGGGTCAAGTAGGGGTGGGCGGAATTTGCGGAATTAACCTTCGCAAATTATCGCGAAAATGTTTAAAATTATCGCAAACAAGCAGAAATATCGCGAAGATGCGGAAGTTTTTTTCCGGCATGTTCGCGAGATTTTCTGCATGGTTGCGGGTCGCCAACTTACCCATGTGGTTGCTTGCGGGCGCGGCCATCTTGTTTTGAGTTGTTCTCGCGGTGCATGATCGCGAGAAGAAAGACGTGATCGCGCGACGCATGACGTCACTGCGGGCGCGAACTGTCGCGAGACAGCGCAAATGGCTAAAAACAATACAACATCTCATGGAGAACGCGACCGGATCAAGAAAACTTGTCGGCGAACGCAGGGATTCAGGTAAGGCGATCGCGCGCGCGCGAGAATGTATTATTTTACAGCGCGAGCAAGAAACAAATTATCGCCAAGCTGCGGAAACCGGAATTTTTGACATTTTCGCGCTCTCCGCGGAACGCAAAAATGTCAAATTATCGCAATTTCCGCGAACGGAACGAAATTTTTGCCCAGGCCTAGGGTCAAGCACCCTTGAACTGTGAAGGTAGACCAAAAAATCCATGTAGTCCAGTGAATACCTGGGCTCTCAAACACAAAACTTCACTCTGAAGTCTTAAACTAATGATTGCCTTCCTCCCATCTGTGCTGCTGCCAGATAAAAAATAAAAGCCTGTACATTATCATTATTAGTCCAGCTGCATAAAGGAACACAATGAGCACAGCTGCTTGGAGGGCAAGCATTTTTGTGGAAGAACACAAATTCTGCACAATCAAAACATGTACTCCGGCTACCAACATATGTGCGGAGCCAAAGCCCCTCTCCTGGTAGTGATGCTTAAAGCCCTCTTTTTTTAACTGATCACATAATGTCTAGCAACAGCTCTGCTGAAATGTCGGGCCTAAAAACTGTTTAAGTTGTTTGAGATCAAATCAAGAAAAGTAAAAATGCTAAACATTGCTATGGTTGTAATCATCTAATACCAAGTTGCGCTTACTTCCTGCCCTGCTGTCAGTGTCAGACTCTGCAGGGCGTTGCTGGTGGGCCCTCTCTGGTGGGTGGCACTCGCACTCTCATTTACCTGGGAGCTGGTAAAGTTGTTTTAGCCACAGTGTAATGAGAAGGTGCAGACACTGTGGCACCGGTACATGCAATCAAAGACGTAGCAGCTCAATGCTGGGGCATGCTGGTGGCTTGAAGAGGTGGACAGCTCCGTCATAGAGCAATATGGCTCTTCACAGCATGCCCCCATGCACTGATGCCAGGTCAACACACCCCCTCAGGTGGCCAGAAACGTGGCTTCGGCAGCTACAGAGTATTTGGTGCGGATGATATAGTCCTGTAGGATGGTAAAGAGGCCCTTGCACCATCCTCACCCAGGTGCTGTTGCCCTTCATCCTGAATGTTTTGCAGATTGTTCAGGCCCTGCTCGCCCTCCTGGCATCTCTGCAGGTTGTTTTCGGTGCCCACCTCTCTGCTGTGCATAGACTGCCCTACGTGCCTTCCCTTGCACATGATGGACTGCTCTTGCATTATTTGGGATCTTTGGCTGTTCCTGCAAGTGGTGCACCCTTTGCACCGCGGCCTCGCCTATCCCCAGAAGCTCCCTCTGCAGCTGTTGCAGATCCAAAGCCTCCTCCCGGCTCTGCAGATCTCAGGGATGACATTCTCTCTGCTGCTGTTGACGGAAGTCCAGACAGAACAACATTAACAAGGGCCGGCGATAAATATCGCAAAGCGCACTTAGCGCTTGCATATTTAGCACCGGCTATCTCTGGAATTTATCGCCCGGTTAGCGCGTTATCAACAACGCGCATCGCCAAGGCAATAAAATTCCAGAGATAGGGGGGATATCGCCATTTTCCATGGTGGAAAACAGCGATATCCTAGATAATAGGGCCTGTGGTCTTAGCCACACAATCCACCCCCCATGTTAGGTATACCTTAGTCAGAAATTTAACAGACGTTAAATTCCTGAGTTAAGGCATACTTAACGCGATTTTATTTATCGCTAACCTTTCTTGATAATATCGCGAAGCTTCCTTCACGATATTATCCCATGTTGCTTTTCACAGCCACGCCTCTTTTGCATCTCATTATCGAGGCGAGGCGTGTGAAAAAGGGGCGATACATCAAGGAATCACGCGCTAGCGTGCCCTTGATGATAATGCGATAATATTATCGCCGCTTTGGGCCCGAAAACGGGCTCTAAAGCGGCGATAATATTATCGTCGCCCCTTGATAATATGCCCCATAGTTCCTCCACGCCTGACACCTGCGCCCAGAGCTAGGAGAGCTGGCTGCCTCGTCCTCAGAGGCCCTGCCCTGTATTCGCCGGGTCCCCAGTAGCAGCAGATTAGAAACAGAAGGAGCGCCAGATGGTGACTGCCAGGCTCTGCCTCTGGCCTCTTCATGCTGCAGTCTTTGCTCCTAGATGCACCTGTATGATGAGCCACTGCTCAAAAGCTAGAACCTTCACTAGCTGTGCCAAACGGGTGCTGGTAGTATTTCTGACCCATGTATTTTGGTCCACCATACTTCATTCCAGTCCCGAAGCAGAGAAACCCCTCACTGCGCTGGGCGCATCTCTAGCTCTCTTTACTGTGTGTGGCTCTGTCTTCAATGACCCGGAAATAGAACAAGGTCAAAGTAAAAGGAAATACTGTCGTCTAAAACCTGAGCTTAGCAACGTCTACAACCTTTCTGTGTTATGCAATCAAATGGGAAAAGAGCATACATGACGCATGGTTTGAACAGTAAATTAACATTAGGTTAAAAAAACACATGGTAGCTTGTCATAAGCCCCGGTGCTAGCAATTAAGTGCCGGTGCTGAGCACCGGAAAGCACCGGCTCAAATTAAGCACTACAGCGCCCAGAGTACCGACTGCGAGGTAAGAGGCCTGCTACTTTAACACGCCCCGTTAAGTTAATGGTTATTTTCTCCGTTGTAAGTGGGTGTGGGTTTTCTTGCTACAAAATTGGAACGGAGCTGCCCATTTTCTGTCCAGGCAGCTGGGGTACCACTATACAAGCAACATGATATCTCGGATGTTTGTTTCCCCAAACATCAGGTTCATTTTGATAATACGTGCCTTATCTGCGATCTTCGTTAATGGCCCCATTTGACAGCATTAGACCTGTTCTGTCTGTCCCCTGCCCTACACATTATCACCCATTATGTTAATGGTTATTTTCTCCGTTGTAAGTCGGCGCGGGTGGTCGGACCATAAATTTGGATCTGAGCTGCCTATTTTCTTTCCAGGCAGCTGAGGTATCATTATACAAGCAACAAGATATCTCGGATGCTTGTTCCTTCAAACATTGGGGCTCATTTATGAGCCCCTGCGTGACTTTTGCGCCACCAGTGCGTCACTTTTTGTGACGCACCTGTGGCGTAAAACATGCGCCATGTTGCACCATATTTACGAAGTGACGCATCTAGGTAGATGCGTCACTTCGTAAACCCCTGCGCTACATTATACCTGCGCCAGGTATAATGTATGCAGGGTGGGCGTACCCACGCAAGAAAGGGCCGTAGGAGTGGCGCAGCAAAATCTATGAGATTTTGCTGCGCCACTTCTAGGATGCCAATGCGTCAAAACCTTACGCCTGTCTCATGGCAGGCGTAAGGGTGACGCAGCCCCTTTCACATGGGGCTTGCCCCATGTGAAAGGAACATTGCTGGAGTTGCGTCAGGCTTCCGACACAACTCCAGCAATGCGCCACTTTTTGCGCTGACAGATACATCAGTTATACTGACATATCTGTCCTTCCTTGCGACATGATGCGTCATATTATAAATATGACGCATCATTGGCGTCGCAAGGAGGGTGCACTGAGAAGAGACGCATCACTGCTTTCACGCAGCGATGCGTCACTTCTCATAAATGAGGCCCCTTATGTTTAGTTTGACGATACGCGCCTTATCTGTGATCTTCAATAACGACCCGATGGACAGCAATTGACCTGTCCTGTCTTATCTTTGCCCTACATATTATTACCAGGCTGCTTTTGAGCACTCATATCCCCTCAAAACAACATTTCCCTATAAAGAATAGTTTTGAAATTTTGTGTGCATCATATTTTAACTCTCTTTCTAGGTACGTTCATGTGATCGGTCTCTTTTAAATAATAGATTATGTTTATGTATGAGTCCAGTCGACTCATATTATTTCACATATGTCTTTTTCAGAGCAGTGCCCCATCTCTGAGCTGCATGCCAGGTTAATGTGGGGTTATCTTATCTATCCATAAATTACGGGTAAGAAACAAAATTGTACATATACTTTTCCACAACTAATTACTGATATAGTCTACATGTGGCAGCATAATCATACTGCCCCACAATCCTTAAACAAGAAGTACAAGAAAGGTCCAGAGCATAATATTCTAACTGATTTGTTCGTCATTATGTTTTTCATATAGGTACGACCAGTGAATCATCAATGAAGAAATAAGGATCACTGGTGTTGTATACCTTATTTTTCTATCTTCTCTTTTTTCACATTGGTTCACATTTATAATAACTATGGACAGGTTATTATAAAGAACAGTAGCAGGTATAGGTCCTGACGAAAGCTGTGACACCTTTTTATGGTCTATAGGCTGAAACATGTAGACCATCCCCTTTTTGTCAACTACTAGCAGGTATAAGCTACCCCTGCCAGTGCTCTGTTTTTAATCCTGGCCCCAGGACGTGTTAATAAAGGCAGATTTCGTACCTGGTAGCTAGTTTTAACAATCACTTTCCTCATGATTTATATATTTGTTTGCGCTGCGCCCTCCATCTAACCAAGTTCAGTACTTCTCACTGCAGGTTCAGTATATCCTAAAATTAGGAATAAAACATTCCTGAGCTCCTCCCTCTTAGTGAGGGGATTGTAGCTAGTGGCGGGACTAGGTTTTTCCCGTCACAAGGAGAATCCTAATGATGAAGCATGCCACCTATGGGCTAAAGAGAGTATTTCTGGATGTGTTGACTCTTCTTCAGTTTATCAGTTTAGACCCGAGGGCTTTCTTGTGTGTTTTGTTAACTGAATGAGGAGCCAACCCTTGCTGGTCTCAAAACATTTTCTCCTCGGACCCTCTCTTCCCCTTGTTGGGTATAGAGAAAGGTCTCCCAGAAAGGTGTAGTGTTCGGATTCAATGGCGAACAAGGTGATGAATTCAGTGATGGAGTTGCTGATGCCGGTTTGTGGTCCAGGTGGTTTGTATGCGAGGGTGCCTCTGATGGTGGTGTTA
Organism: Triturus cristatus; assembly: GCF_964204655.1. Classification (NCBI taxonomy): domain Eukaryota; kingdom Metazoa; phylum Chordata; class Amphibia; order Caudata; family Salamandridae; genus Triturus; species Triturus cristatus. The sequence goes on from NC_140586.1 coordinate 260,034,921, forward strand.
ACATAGGTGAAGAACATGAAATTCCTGTGTTCCATGATCAGCGTGGCATGGTTTTATCGCTGGAGATGGTACAGGTGATTGATTTCTTGTGTACGATAGCGATGCCACCTCTGTGTCTGTTGGTGTGGTCGCGGTGTTTCATTTTGTAGCCGATGAGAGTTGCTGTCACGGTGTCCTGGTTTGATGCGGGGGTGAGCCTGGTTTCTCTGATGAAATTCACATCGGGGTAAGAGTGTCAACTGTGTCCCAGTCTTTGGTGGTGTGTTTGCAGAGTGATCTGGCCTTTAGCATCAGGCAGGTGAGTTATCTGGGGAAGTCTTGGCTTCCGGTGCTGGTGTGGCTCTGGTTAGTTTGGTGGTGTTCGGTGCTGGGGTTGAGGTGAACCAGCAGCAGAGGCAGGTGAAGGGTCCAGCTATGGACTGGGATGATGGGATGCAGCAGTTGTTGTTGCACCCGGGGTCCAAGGCATGAAGGTCTGCAGCGGAGTACCAGTGGGAGTGCGGAGGGCCAGGGGTCCTGGCACTGGGCACGGTCCAGGCACCGACGGGCGCAGACGGGCTTGTCTTTGGGAGTCCTTTGGCATGCCATTGGTGCAGCCACACACCAGTTTGCATAAATAGTCATGGGAGGTGGGAGGGGCTGGCGGCAAGGTTGAAGCAGCGGGAGCGGAAGAAAAACGGCGGGAAGACGCCAATTAAGAGGTTGAGCTGTAATGTAAAATCCAAGACGAGACAAGAACTCTCGGGAAACACAATAATACCAGATCAAACAAAAAACAAACACTACAGATAACAGTCTAATGTAATAAGGACACCTGACCTCAGGATTGCAGGCTAGAACTGGCAGCTTAGGGGCTGCTAGCGATGCGGCAGACACACAGACTTAAGGCAGCGACAGCTGTGGAGGGGTGCCAGGGACAAGGGCTACTGAATGGAGCAGTGCAGCGGCCTCCATAAGTAATCCTAGGAAGTGGAAGGGGCTGGCAGGGATGCGGGAGGGTGGCGAGGCAGAAGGGCGGCGAGGTGGGAGCAGCAAGAGGGGGAAGAAAATGTCAGGGAGGTGCTGATTAGGAGGTTGAGCTGTAACGCAATGTAAAATCCAAGAAGAGACAAGAACTCCCGGAAAACACAGTAACATCAAATCACACTAAAAACAAACAGGCTATACCTACAATGGCTGTATTTAGGGTGAGAAGCAATAAGGATGTCACCTGACCTTGGTACTGCAGGCTTGAATTGGCAGCTTTGGGACTTCTAACGATGCAACAGCCACATGGAGCTAAGGCAGCAGCAGCAGGGGGAAAGGCACAAGACCAGGGGTCATGGACAAACATCCTTGTGCAAGATGGCCAGGCTGTATGTGTTCTCTAAAACAAACTTTTTAGACTACAAAAAATTCAAGAACAATTTTGGTACTTTTTATTTGTGTTGTCCTATGCAACACAAATGGAAATTTAGAACAAGAATAAAAAATGTTTATATCTTTTCTCAATGTACAATCTTTGTGGACATTTATCACACAAAACATGTGTTGGATGGTTGCTTACATATAGCTGACATGTTTTGACCCTTTGATCTAATCTAAGGCAAGTCAGCACATTATTCTAATTAGTGTTGCTTTGTGTGATCATTTTTTTTGTTTCATTGTACATTGTGCTATATATTTTGTTTACAAAGGTAATACAAACACAAAGCAAAGCTTTAGCAAAAGTAAGCCAGAATAATTTTACACTAAAAAAGCATTTTGTTCATTATACAACCAGCATGGTTATTTTTGTCATAGTAAATATACAAAAAATCGATCAGCAAGGTATTGGCCACCCATCTGCAGCCTCATTTATGCAATTTAACTCACTCAGATCAAAATGGCCTAATGCCTCCTACATCAGGAAGTTTTAACGCACATTCAAGAAGATCTCGCGATCACGCTACCTGGATGCAACAGTGTTGTCTATTGACATTTGTAAAACATCAAACAGCCTTTATTGGGAATAGGTGATAGCAGTAATGTGTAGGATGAACCTGGGCAATGGATGGGATAAGTGGGTTACTCTGCTATACTCGAATGTGCAGACAGCCCGGTGCATATCAGAGGTGTTTACAATACACCACCGCTCTAGGCATGATTGTCCCCTCTCTCTGATGCTGTTTGCCCTCACAGTGGAGCCGTTGGACAGTATACTCCGAAATGGTAGACCGGGGAGGGGTATCCTCCTGCGAGATGGTGAACATGTCTGGAATTGGGGGAATTCAGATTCTCTGGCAGCACTTTTGATGGGGGCAAAAGTGGGTCTGACCCAGAAACCAAAAATGATTGCCAGATGTCTCTGCTGCTAGAAATGGCCAATAAGGGAGAGCTGAGGAGGACTCGTTCTACGCGTCGGCGCAGCCTTTAGTGGAATTACCCATGTGGAGGGGAGGATACTTAACAGCCAGGAGCATGAAAGACTGGACAGTTGCAGAGATGGAGACCCTTGGGGATTTTTATTCTGTGGGAGCCCTTAGGAGCCTGGAAAGCTTGGAAACCGAAAATGAGCTACCTAGTGTACAATTCTTGGTGTATGGAGTGGTAGCACAGGCATTACATAACATGATGAGAGACAGGACTTGAGTCTCAGTTGAACAAACTGTTGCAGACCATACTTACCTTCGGTGATGGGCGCCGGTTGATATCCTGGCTAAATAAGATGTTGGTGTCCACAATTTTTTATAACCTGCAAGATGTAAGTGTCACATGGAAGGACATTCTGGGTAGGCTGATCAGAGACAGAATGTGGGAGTAGACTCTTGGGCATACATACATACACGGTTTCCAAGTTCGCACAATCTAATTATTTGCGCATGATGCATCTCACGGCCCATAGGTTGAATGTGACAATTCAGGTTGACCATCTGAGTTGCCCTAGATGTGCACTTGTTGATGCTGATTTCGCACACACGGTATGGGATTGCCCAGTGATTGTCAGCTTTCGGTCACAGGTCACATCTGACCTGGAGAGAACCCTAAGCAGGCAGGATATGAAAACTACAGAAATTTGTCTGCTTAGTTTATATGCTCAACGAGCAGCAAGAAAGGATGGTAATAGATTTGTAGGGCGAGCTCTGAGTGTACCCTCCAGGGACCTTGAACTACTACTAGAAGTCCCGGAAGGCCCATCTCATATTAGGTGGGGGAAAGGTGTGGAGACCTTGGCAATGGCAGAAGGGGTGGTTCTATAAATGGAGGACCATAGGGGCTTGCGTAAAGAGCCCCTGGTGGCACAAGAGAGAGAGGTAATTGCAGCTTTTACAGAAACTGAGGAATAGGGCATCCTCCCAACTCTGTCAGCCCTGAGGTCACCGCGGTGAAGGATGATGTCCCCAGAGCTTGACGTGCCCAACGGCCTGCCCTGTTGAGACCTCGATCACCCATACCCACCCACAGTGGGTGTCGGTTAGATACTAATATTACCCCAAGTGATACTTTTAATAGAAAAAAAATAACTGGAATTGTTTAACAGTTGCACATGTTGTTTACCTGTTATCTGTACTCCTATGTATGCTGATATTATAGACACTGAGATGCAGTGAACCAACTTAGACTCTGTGTTGTACTTCAATGCGTGGATGTGACGTTAATAATGATGTATAGCTGTGGAATCTTCCTGTAGCCACATGCAATAAAAAATGTTGTAGCAGGGCATTTTCTTGATGAAAACCTAATAAAAAATTGAAAAAATTGAAAAAAACGATAATCAATGAAAAAATTCAGAGCTCAATGAAGTACTCACCAACAGTGGTAAGAATAATGAATCAAGCAATTTCCATATAATAAAAAGGAGGGCAGCCACCTGAAATAACATTGACATGCCATCATTATCAAAGAACAAAACATTAACAAAGTCATTATGCACTGGTATTCATATATAACTGGCAATACTACACCACATTACACAATAGCATATATTTGCATAATTTTAACACAACACAAACCAGCAAGTTAAGCGTCTGTGTTTTCAGAAAGGTAGAGCAGAATATTGCCATATTTATTCCATACTCTGTTTCTGTGCTGGTGCATTTATGGCTGCCATGTGGCATTGTGCACACCCTTACTCCTTATTGGTAAGGTGTGTGCCTTGTCTGAAACATACTTTGTGCACTGTAGAGGGTGCCTTGAACTACCAAGAAATATGATGAAGGCTTTTCAAAATGTGTTTGTGTGCAGCACACATGCAATGTCTGTAAAACAATACGAATTTAAAACATTGGTCCTTGTTGATCTGGCCTCGAGGAGCATAGGATTTTGTGGCTAACGAGTGTTGGGGAAGCGGGCCTGTCCAACATGCCAGGACTGTAAGTCGCACTACCTTTGAGCTCTATTTATCCCTCCACGTCTGATAGGAATCTGAACCACTTAACAGCACAGGCATCACCTGTGATGACGTTACTGGGACAAGACCCGGGTTGTCCTCCACCTCCAGAGAAAGGCCCACCCCAGAGCGGTGAGAACAAAGTTGAGGCACTGAGAGCGAGGCGGAGACTTGATGCCAGTGGATGGGCGGATCATGGGGTTCACAATTTATTGAGTGTCCTCTCCATCTGCAGGGAAGAAATAGAATGAGCTGATCGAAGGGAGACCCACCCGTGTGAAGACTAACTTGGAGACTAGCCTTTTCCTGACTAGGGATCATGAACTGGGAGATCAGGTGAGAATCCACACGGCCGTGAGCGACGACCCCATGGTGTCACCTGGAGGTACTTATGGTGGCATGAACCTAGCAGGGATGGGAGCTTGACTTCCACCCAAGTGACATATAAGAGACATTGTACCTAGTAACAGTAATACCACACAAGCCACAGTGGGGGAGCATGCGTGATCCCCATGCTACATAATACAGCGCAGAAGGCCCACACAAGGGGCCATGCATAAAGTAGATGGAGCCCTCATAAGCACTCGGATTTGAATTTGACAGAACATCACTGAGCAGCATCTAGGGACATCTAAACTGCGGGGACTCAGTAACACCTGCCCTCCTGGAAAAAACCCTAGTATAGAGAAGTCAGTGTGCAGTACTAAAGGTTAATCACATAGAGGAGATTACCCCTCTGATGCCAAGGGAGTAGGAGATATTTAACAACATCATGAGCTGGGACCAGTGGAGCGTGTCAACCACCATATTAATTGGACTTTTGGGGCATAAAGTGGTTCACCTGATCGACTTCAGACCTAAACGTTACACCACTGAGGTACTTTTGACTTCTGCACAACAGAAGCCTCAATCTGGAAGCCAGGAGTGAATCATGATGAAACCAAAGGGCACTGAGGGCACTAAGGGAATGGCAACTTGAGGCACTCCAGAGTCTATGGCCCAATCTCCCGACTTAACAGAGACACTAGTGAAGGTGGAATCAACTCTGGGAGAACATTCGGGGTCAGGTGGCTCAAACTGAATTTTATGAAATTTATAGGTGTCTACTGCCCCCAAAATTATTTAAATTATTTGAATCAGCAAAGCATAGGGGTCAGTTGCCCGGCTCAATGCAAGAGGCACTCTTTGTGGTCCCCCCAAGCAGAGAACGGACCCCTGGATGTGTGATCCTATGGCACTCTAGCATTGTTAAACCTGGATCAAACACTTGTGCTGGGAAATAATTTTGGAAAGGCTGACGGGGATATCTGGTTCAATTGTACATCCAAATCAGAATGGCTTTGTTTCTTGCAGGAACATTCATCTCAACTTGTGTAGTCAGTTCAGCCTGATTGACAACACACATGGCACTATCCCTTGACTTAGAAAAGGCATTTGACACCCTCAGCTGGCCATGGCCATAACCTCACGAGGGCCCTAATGACACTGGGTGTGGGCCTGATTTTCCAGAAGTGGCTCCAACTTTTGTATACCCAACTAGTGGCACGGGTTGATGCAACAGACGTTATCTTCACGGCAGCCCCTGTGGCATATGCAGTTGCCAACTTTAATCTGCACACGAGCAGTGTCTCGATCAGTGCAACAGCCATTATTTTCATGGTGCCCCTTTCTGGCATATTATGTGGTCTCTGTCTTCAAACTGGACACAGGCAGCGGCCTGTTTAGTGGAGCAGATGTTATCTCACATCTCGAGATTCACTCTCCAGGATCCCCCACTGGACCTTACTCCTTCTAGGCACTCTCCTCCTCCTCCTAGTGTCCTGTGGCCTTGACAATCGGGTAGATGCTGGTGCTCCAGACAGGACAGGTCTTCATTTCCCTGGGTGTGGTCCCTTACCCATCTGGGAGTCTGGCATACCTTATTCCCCGGTATTGGTCACGCAAGGCAAAACTCTTGCTGAACTTTCCTGTGTCGGAGTACTATCCAGGCTGGATGCTTGGCAATTGATAATTTGAGAGCTTCTAGCTCTGCTCTTTATAATCCCTTTCCAGACACAGATGTGATTTAGTGTCCCATGCTTTGAATTTCATGTTGCAGGGGGTGCCTCCTTTGGCATGTCCATTCTCTGTCCTGCCCATTGCCCAGGAAGCAGTCTGTCACAGCACAGGCCATGTAAGTTACTCATGGATCACACCCGAATGTCAGCCTCAATGATATATGCCTAACAAAAGGTAGCAACGGCTGCTGGCCCTATCCCTTATAATTCCCTTATCAGCCCATCTCCTTCCTGAGATGTGCACACGCCTGACTGACCAGTAACCTTTTCAGAATCAAAGAGACCCTTTGAAGCGTACAGGCGAGCCGGACACTCCCTCCCTCTCCAGTGCGTGTCCCACCCAGACCTCAGGAATTAAGCAATCTACAAATCAGTCTGAGGAAGCTCCTCCACTTCCAATAAATGTCTGCAAGACCCTGGGCTTTCAATTTGAAACCCACAGGCCTCCATGTATGGTACCACTCACAGACACCCATGCATCACAGCATGCACACATGTAAGCTGCAATATGCTACATGCTAATACCTCGCAGGCCAAAAGAGAGTTAGGCATACATCAGTGGAACTTTACATCATTTTTCCATTATGCCCCACTTCAGTGACACAGGTAAAAAGGCCTGTTCCTACTAGTGATCATTATTACTAAAACACTGTATGATGCCACCACTCGGTCATGCTACTTAACTCTTTGGTAAAGTCAGTAGCCCTTTACCACTTAGGAGGGCAGCGCTTTCGGTGACCTTCCTAGTCTAAGTAAAACCACAGTCCAAGAGACAGGCCTAGGTCATGGTGCACACACATGATCCATGCTTGACCATGGCCAAAAATCAGCACCAGGGAGCCACCTATAGTTACAACAGGGGCACTCAGGACTGCGGTGCACGTCTGTCACCATGCAATGGACTTTTCCATCCCAGCAGAAGCTGAGCGAGACACGACCTCACTCATGAGAATGGAATGGAGGTATGACCTCATAGAGGGCAATCTGGGTAGAGTCGTAACAGCGATGTGTCAGTTTGCCAACTTCTGGACATCACTGCCCTTATACCCAATGGGTGGAATAGCAAATTTCAAAGATGTTTGTCCTTCCTAGGTTGCTCTTCTTGTTTTCCACCCTACCAGTGAGTCTGCCTGTGTAGTTCTTCAAAGAGTTGAACAGGATAATTTCTGATCTAATATGGGGTTCCAGGAGAAACAGGGTGGAGATACAGAAACTGGAATACCCAATTGGGCTAGGAGGAGTGGGGGTAATCAATTATGAGCTGTACTATTTGGTGACTCAGCTGCTTTGGGTGACAAAATGGTTTGAACAAGAATAGGTCTTAGTGGGCCAGCGAGGGGACAAGGTCTTGCACTGGTTGATAACACAAGGGTCAAGTGGGCAGAAAATGCACATGTTATTAGAGAAAGCTAAGTACTGTTGTCAGCAATATGTTAAACCAAAGAGGTGTCTTGAGTCCCCTATAGGACCCACTGTAGTTCTCCTTATGTTAGCCTAACTACACACATGATAGGCCGCTTTTGCTTTGCACACGTTACACAATAACACACTTGTTTTTGTGTCACAATAATATTTTTGAAATACGCTGCACATGTTTTATTATTCTGCTTTCTGCTGGGATTCAGTCTGTACATCGTACAAGGCCAAATAAAATTGTTACCCTATTTTTCTCTTTGGTCGGACACTAACACCTAGACCTAACAGAGAGATCCAGATACTGTTTTTCTAGCAGATCAAGTCTTGTCATATAAGCCAAGACTTGCAGTTCTAAAAACAGAGCAAAATGAGGCTTGTAGAGAAAAGGTGCTGAGAGGAATGAGCTACAAGCCTGAGATGTAGACCAACTGATTATGACTCTTAGGTATGGGGTCCGGCACTAATCACACAGATCTTTAGAATAATTTTGTATTTACGTAGTAAGGATTAGCTTAGGTGGATTTGTCATTCATTATGACAGTACTTTTCATTGTGTACAGTTTATTAATTGTGCTAATCACATTATTGACTTGCATATGTCTCCTAATTGCAGCACAGTTTTGCACGATAGACCGCATTAATTTCAATAAATATTGTAAGCTTTCTGCATGTCTATGTCCTTTTATTGTGCGCATGTGTGAGTGGGAGAACAAAAGGTGATGACCTGTTACCGCGACTCCTGAGAGAGTTAAGAGTATTGTGTTCTAGGGTGTTAAGTTACCTGTCTCTCTGGAAGGTTAGGAGAGCAGGTAAAGCACTATAAATTAATCTGGATTTAGGGGCATATGTACGGATATGATAAGGTAACTGAGTCCCTACATGGTGATGTCCCGTGATACCAGGCATTGTTCTCTTTCTGAGCAGAATCCCTGCAACAGAGGCACACAAATAACCATATGCCCCAGCAGCTCCCCTGTGGTTCATTCCTATAGTGAAGTCACTAAGTACTGCACATGATAAAAATCACTAGGTGGAAGCATGGATCACAGCTCTGGGAGATCTTTCTATACACGGAGCACTACGCATGCTGCAAAATATTCAAGACATGAATGGCTTGGGGACTGGTCATTTTCTCATGTGCAATGCCTTGGTACACGTACTGAGTCAGACATCGGGCAAAGATTGGGTGGAGTTGACCACATAGGCCCCATTTCAGTTCTTGTTCACTCATGGTCAAAAGACAAGGGCAGTGCAAGTTGTAGGCTTCCTCTCTATAACAACATGCAAATATGCAACTACAGATGAGCAACAGATGGGGCAAGAGATTATCCACAAGATGGTGTTCTCTTGTTTAGGCGTTTGCGCAAAAGATGTCATGGAACCCTCCACCAGACTTACCTCACTCCCAAATGCATTGCAAATATGATTGAGGGAGCCAGCTCTTGCTATTACCCTTCTACCATAAATTGGAACCAGACTCATAGACCTCATTTTGATTCTGATTAACTGGAAATCACTCAGGCCCCAGAGCTAGGAATCTGGCTCAGGGACCTTTGAAAAGTGGCCCTTGCTAAGAGAAAGTAGGGAGGTGCACCAGTGAGCATGGGCTGGGGTACGTTCATACTAGCAATGGAAGCTAAATTGGACATGCAACCACATTGAGGTGGGGACAACCGAGTGCTGCTGGAAGTAATCATTGCAGGGAGCGGCAGGCATGAAGGGGGCTTGCTGGTGAGGGTTCCTTCTGCGCATCCCCCAGGACAGGACAGGAACAAAAAGCATCACAGGGCAAAGGGTGAACCCATAATTTGTTCAAACTAGAATGGCCGATAATAGAGGTCTGCAGAAAAGTGTGGGAGAAAAAATGTGGGATTATAGAGTGACAAGCTTTTTGTGTTTAATCTTTATAGACAACTGTGTCAACTGACAAGGAGGACAATTAATACATGTTATAAAAGCTTGTAATGCATGGCATGCATTGCATGGATTGGCTCCGTTTGGGGTTAGAGAGAAATTTGACCTTATACTTAATTTTGCTGCTGGTCTTGTTAACTTGTAGCAACAAAAATATAAAATGCAATTAAAGAGAAATTTAATACAAAAAAATCAGTGTTGATGAATGTCATTTTCTATCAATGGATTAGCGTATTAACACGTGTGGATTCCTAGGAATGGCTTTGCATCAATCATGCATCATCCCTTTATGGCAAGTAGGCTAAATCAGTGCATAACACAACAATGAGTTATTTTTGATATAATACAATGAAAATTGTGACTGCTGTTTGATTCTAATTTCAAACACAAAAATGTGACATTGTTTTGCTTAAAACAAACATTTAATACAACACAAAATGATTAAGAAATGTGGCCATAAATCTCCATTTCTAGTACAGAATTTCCTAGTAAAGAAAATAATGGATAATATTCAATCAGCCTCATGCATCAACCCAAAATCCAGTCGGTAAAATACCGATTCGCTAATAGCTCCCGGTATTAAGTTGAAAATACCCAATCCCAATGCATCAACCCAAAAGCAGAAATCGCTATTTAAGGAATCCTTAAATACCGATTCTTTAAATAGGGATTCCTTAAATACCGATTCCTTAAATAGGGATTCCTTAAATACCGATTCCTTAAATAGCGATTGCATTTAAGGAATCCCAAAGTGAGATTCCTTAAATGCAATGCATCAAAGTTAAAAAATTAGCGATTTCGCTAATAGGGGGAGCAAATTACCATGAAGATGAACTGCATGGTAATTTGCAAAAACTTTGAAAAATGCACTTTTGTGCATTTTTCAAAGTTTCATGTTGCGCACACACATGCCCTTAGAGCATGTGTGTGTGCAACATATGTGCACATATCATTTTCAGGGGTGCTATAGGGTGTCATTTTGACACCCTTGCACCCTTGAAATTGCATGAGCAATTAGCGAGAACCTACTGGTACTCGCTATTTGCTCATGCAATCTCCGATTCATTCCTATGGGCCTGGAGGCCCATAGGAATGATTGGGACGGCATTCCTTAATTGCTACTCGCTATTTGCTAGTAGCAATTAAGGAAAGTTAAGGAATCGCTATTTGAATAGCGATTCCTACATGCATAGCCTTTTGCTATTCCTTATTAGCGAATCCTTATTTTTCGCTAATAAGGAATCGCAAATGCTAATGTTGATGCATATGCCCCAATATTTTTTTTTTTTTAAACTTGCCAACTTATCCTGAAAACCTCTAATCCAATATGGTACAGCAGGTTAGCTAAAATGACATCTGACCATCTCCCAAAATAGTTTCTCCTCCTGCAGAGAAAAGCCTTGCCGCACAAGACAACCAGCAACTATCATATGAGCAATGTGGTGGACTACTAGCCAAGCCAAGGCACCCACCTCCTTCTCCTCAAAGTTAAATTGATGCCCCCTACCTGACATATTTACCCTTTAGGTTAAACTCCAGCTAACACCAACTACATAAACGTACCTTAAAAGAACCAATATACATTTTACACAAATGAGAGCAAAGAGGCCCTCACATAAACTTTCACAAAAATATAAGACTAACCTATATACAAAATACTGACAATACTTAACACTACAAATGCAGTCATATGTACAAGCAAAAGACTCAACATCTCTAATCTCCTCCAAAATACCACTCTATCTGCCCACCACCAAGACCCCTCCACACACTCCTAAAACTGAAACCTCCAAAGAAAAACACGGACATGCCCTGTGCATCACTTCTGCCTAGTGGTATGATGTTTTGTGAGTTTTTCTAAACAAAGTATTTTTAAGTTTTATATGTCTTGGTAGTGAAAAACTCTTAAATTCATTATTTTGACCACTGCAAGGCCTACCTCTCCCACAGAATAACATTGGAGTTACCTTATTACAATAATAAGCTGTATTTCCAAATGGGAACAGGTAACCAGTTCATGTTGATTGTCTTTGGAATTGTAATGAAATAATCCTAACTTATGGTGACATCACAATTTTGAAAATGACACATTTAGAAAGTTGTCATTTTCCTGCCTTAGCCATTTGGTGCCTGTAGTCTGTCTCTGGGTCACATGACTGGGTGTAGTTGATAGTTGAGCTTTGAGTATTGCTCTTAGGCAGCCACAAACAGTAGGGATCATAGGTGTGCTTATATTGGTCATCACTGGCTGAATGGGAGGGAGGAGCTGTGTCCAGCCCCACTTACACAAGAATATGCCGTGTCCTGCCTCCACACAAAGGCTGCATACTCCCTGTAGGCAAGGCCAGGAAGGCAGGGCATCTGTACACTTCAAAGGCCTGCCTCTTGATGCTTCTCCCAGCTTCAAAGCCACACCTGGGTATAAATACAGGACATCAGATACCACCTCTTCAGGACACATCTGTATCTGTGGATATTCTGCCAGGAAGAAGGACTGCTGTGCTGCTGAAAGGACTGCCATTCTGCTGGACTGCTGCTCTGAAGGAGCTGATGCCCAGCTGTGCTAAGCAGCTGCTTGCTAACCCCTTGCCTGGGAGATAATGACTGGACCTGCATCTTTTGAACCCAGACTGACTCCAAGGACTAGTTGGCTGGCCTCCTTATATGAAGCTTCAGGGACATAACAGGCTTCCAACATTCCTGTTCCTGTACCTGGACTCTGCCATCTGTGATTCGACCCTGACAAGTAGTGCCACCCCAGCCCTACACTCTTGTAAGGAGGCCTAAGGTGCGTATAAGCCTCTGTGGATCCAGCAGAACTGGTGCATCTCCACTGCTCTGCAGCACAACCCCAAGCATAACCGATTCATCATTGTTACTGCATGGATTGGACCTGTCACAACGACCCGCAAAACCCCCACAGCCTCTCTGAACCGTCATTATGTGACACCTACTCAGCACTCGCATTCCTCGTTGATGGCAGCCTTGATGACGATGTCAGACTGCATCGCAGCTTTGCTGCTCTTCATAACCGAAGATTGCCCCGACTGTGCGACGCATCCTTGATGCCGGAATTTGCATTGCAAGCCCTCATCGATGGAATCCTCGATGACGACGTAGGACCTATCACCGGAGCCTCTCCGCACCTTGGAACATTAGCATGGCTTCAGCTGCAAGACACATCTTAAATGCGGATCCTCCCAACGCTCCGCGAACTAAGAGTTAAGGTAGTTTGTCCAACACGCCAAACTGTAGATGACCTGTGCCTCATCGTGGTTGGCTTGAACTTGTGACTTTGTCTCGGTCTGGCACAACCATAAATCTACAGTTGCACTTTGTGCTTTAGGCACTATTTTCACTAAAATCTTTAAAATTGCATATCTCCAATTCTGCTGATTGGAGTTTGTCATTTTGGTCTTACTTTATTTATTAAAAATGGCTCTATTTTTTAACTTGGTGTGAGATCCTATTTGTGTGGTGTTTTTCACTTTATTACTATTTGAAGTGTTGCACAAATACTTTACACATTGCCTTAAGGTTAAGCCTGACTGCTTTGTGTCATGCTACCAATGGGTTGAGCACTAGTTAGTTTAGGATTTACTTGGTCCTTAACCTGACAAGGGTTATGCTTGCTACTTGACCAAGAATCACACTTCAGTCAACCAACAACACGATTCCTTACAAGTGTTAATTTAAGGTTTATCTATATGTACACATGGTAATTATTTAATCATATCTGTATGTGCTATATTTGTTAGATATCATTTTTAACTATACAATTACAAAAACCTTTAATGGTAATTCAGTTTAAAATGCAATTACTGGTTTATGGTAGGAATTTCAAAAAAATAAAATAAACCACATGAAATAAGTAATTCATTTAAAAAAATAGATTCATTATTCACTTGAAAAAATATTACACAAATCATGGTACAATGTGGTCATGCAAATGTCTCTTATAGTGCAGTTGTTTGTCTTGGGTATAAGTATTAGCAGGTGCAGCCACTGAAGTGTAATGTCACGCTTGAATCAGCAGATAAATACTTTTCAACGTTAGTGTTAGATCTGGTACCATTGGCGTGAGTCTCCCTTCCACTTTATTTTCTGATTGCCTTCTCTGTTTTTGATATGTTTTGCTGGTTTAGATGCTTTGGGCACTTTGCCACTGCTATTCAGTGCCACAGTGCAAGTGCTCCCTATGTTAAATTGATGTATTGATTAGTGATTCCATGATTGGCTTATTTGATTTACTTGTCAGACCCTAGTACAGTGCACCATAGGTGCCAAGGGCCTGTAAATCAAATACTGCTGGTAGGCTTGCAGTACTGGTTGTGCCACCCACAGAAGCAGCTTATAAAGTGTGTCTCAGGCCTGCCATTGCACCATGTCGACTTTGTAGGTGCACCCACTTACCAGTCCCTAAACCTTCCCTTTTCTACATGTCAGACACCCCTAAGGTAGGCCCAGGGCAGGGTGCATTGTATGTAAAAGGTAGGACATGCCCTGATGTGTGTGGCATGTCCTGATAGTGAATTACAGCTATTTTCGTTTTTTACTATTGCAAGGCTGCCTGTCCCCATAGGCCAGAATGGGCAGTTTGATTATAACACCTTATAATCCTAACTGACCCAGGGAACATGGTAGAAATTCGAGTTTAGTATACCTGAACTCCGAATGATAAAATACATCTTTTAGTGAAGTTGGTTTCAACCTTCTGTGTTTGAAAATACCACTTTTAGAAAGTAGGTATTTTCTTACCTAACCATTCAGCCCGCCTCTGCTAGCTTGTGTATTGTATGTCTGGTTTGTGTGTTACAGGAGCTGGGGGAGACTCCAGGAGACAGGGTGAGTCAGTACAGGGCTGAATAGACCTATCTGCATGTAGAGTGGTGGGACGAGTAGCATCTGGGTCTGAATAGGGCAGTACCTACCTTACACAATGCTGGTTCCACCTCTTGTGGTGTGTCTCAGGATCCTGGCCCACACTGACAAAGGAAGAAGGTGTACACTGGCAGAAGGCACCCAGAACTGGTTTGAACTAGGTACAGGACCCTCTGCCTTTAGAGGTTAAAGGATTTTGCAGTATAAATATTGGGGCCCAGACCCCAGGATTTTAGATCACTTCTGGAACAACAAGGCAAACCTTTGCCAAGGAGAAGAACCAAGGAAGCCGCAGGAGTTTGGACTGCCCCCCTGCCAGTGTGCTGTGTTGCTGGGTTGGCCTGCAGTGGTGTCTTCATTGCCAAGGAAAGGAAAAGGAACTTTTAAAGAACTTTCATCATCTTGCAGAATATTTCTCCAAGGGCTTGAATTTGAGCTTGCCTCCTGACTTAAGTCTCAGGGACTTCACCCCTTCTGTTTGCCTGCATCTGGAACTTGCTGTTCTAGCTGCTACAGAAGGAATTCTACAACACCGACGCGGGCGAGCGATGCTGTAATCTGCATCGAAGCTGTGAGCACTGCTCCGACTTGCATTGTAGACCCGCCGCTGGCCGCCGTGCCACATCGACGCCAGCGAGCGACATCGTAAGCCTGCCATAACCGTGAGCGCTACTCTGACTTGCGTCGCAGGCCCAACGCCTGCTCCTGTGCCACATCGACTCCAAAGCCGACATCATCGTGGAGCTGATCCTCGACGTGGGTGGTCAAGAATCCATTGTGACATCACAAAGAACTGTGGTTTCGGCGCCTTCGTGATGTCACTTCATCTCCGGTAAGGAACAGATGCCTCCCCTACTTTGCACAAGCATTGAGGACCCGACGCATCGCCTCCCCCGTAGTAAGGAACCGACGCCGCCCAGCGCCAACGACGCTGCACCGTGAGCTGTCTTTGTTTTCGGTTTTCCAAGGTACTGTTCTTTGTGGGTCTGTTTTGACTCCGGGTCCGACGCCGCACACCTCGCAGACGGCGCCGTACTTTGGGATTTCTTTGACCCTGACATTGTGATAACTCCAGTTGGGGTTATTTGTTGCTAAAGACCGCTTTTAAGTGAATAACCTATTTTTTAATTGCTTCTACCATCTTGAAGTATTATCATTTACAGTATTGTGGATTTTTGTCCTTTGTTGTCTTGTGTTAAGTCTATGTAAAGAATTCTTGTTTTTATACAACCCGGTGTGGTGTCCATCTGTAGTGTTTTCACTGTATTGCTGTATGTGCTCGCAAATGCTTTATGCACTGCCTCTGAGATAAGTCTGTCTGCTCGTGTCAAGCTACCAAGGGGGTGAGCAGGGGTTATCCAGGAGTGTAATTCCATTTCCCTGACTTAGAAGCAAGGGTCCCTATTTGGTCAAAGGTCTAGACTATTGCCAACTAGAGACCCCCAGTTCTAACAGTTAGTACACAGGGCAACATTTTCAAAATGTGTGCTGTTGTGGCAGTTTTATGTCTCTAAGAAACATGCCTGAGGGGGTTACTTTTGGTGTATACGTAATGATTATAGTGTAATCTAAAAAGGTACAGCATACACACTTTGTGACATAATGATCACAATAACACAGTGGCCTAATAACAGTACATTAAAGAGTTCTAAAAAAAGGCAGCCCTCGTATTGAGGCTTTCTACCCATACATAAGTGGGTATAGGATAACTAGCACACCCTCCACTGTGCTCAGTCCAAGAAATTTGGGGTACTACTGTAACATAAACAATGTTATGTGATCCCTAGGCATACCTCCTGTCAACACCCAATTTTTCCTTTTTTGAACAGATTCCAAGGTTTAAACAATGCACTAGCCAGACTTACTACATTAACCCATCTTTTTTTGTTAAAATACCATATGCCCTTCCTGAAACATGTTAACAAGTGTATGTGGGTCACATGCAACTATTATTGATTTCACAAACAGGCAGCCTATAGTGACAGACCAAAATTAATGCTTATATTGTCAGACTAATAATGGTTGGAAAACTAGCCTTATACTCAAGACGTGTATTTAATTTTGGGATGCCATGTGTGGTATGCAAAATGACATGTACTATGGCCATATCTATCAATAATAGCACAATTAAATAAATCAGAAGATAATTTACTGGTGGCATCTCATAACACAGTCAGGCCTGGTTCTACGGAAGCGATACTCTCATGATGCACTCCTTCTGGCAGCACCAACTCTGAGTTTTATATTTCACCAGAGTATCGATGTGGCCTAATTGGGGGAAGGGAAGTTAGGGTGGGTACTGCAGGGAAGGAGACCTGGAAGGAAAAAGAACACGCTGGGTGTTTCCGCTAAGAGATCAAAGTCCTGAATTGCAGTTCCTTATGTTAAATAACACAAAGTTATTGATTTTCCTAAATCAAAAGCTATAACAATTCTTTTCAAGGTTCATTGCAAGTTCCCAAAACAAGACTATATATCTAAAGACAAATCTCTACTGAGGGGGAACTAGGAGTTAATTCCTAATGTGTCGCTCATGCTATGGCTGGTTGATCTCACTTCACCAACCAATAGTGCAGATCTAAACATGCCCCCCAATGCGCCACCCTACCGGACTGCTGTTTTTTTCCCAATTAACCAGAAGAATTTCTGCTCAAGTGCCAGAAGGTGGTACTTCATCGGAATGTCAGAAGAAGGTTAGCAGGAGCTGAAACCCCGTTAGAGAGCTCGGTGTCAGTAAACACGTGTAGCCTTGATCTGTAGGAAGACCGGAACAGCTCTCTAAAATGAAGAAATCCTCTTGGGTGTTTGACTCCTTGATGTGGCGGCTCTTTTCAAAACCAAACATGAATAGCAAGCGCAGGTGAAAGGACACAACTTATTTAAATAGAGGTGCTGTCTCAGAAGGCTGTACCCTCAAGCATGTTACAGAACTTACAGCTGCTGCCAAAAGGAAACAACAATGATGTCACCAGAGTCAGCACAAACAAATGAGTCATCAGGGTCAGCAAATCATTAGAGCATTTTTCAGGAACTGACACCTGCTGCCAAAGGGAAACAACAAATGCGTCATCAGTCAGCACAAACAAAAGAGTCACATAGAGAAGGCTGTTACTGACATGAGTGTAAAACCACACAAAACAATAAAGACATTACACTAATACAACACATATTGTTGTTTAAGCATTGGAACATTATTAGTACAAACATACAGATGAGATGCACTTTTAATACTTGTTTTAACACTTGCGGCAAGGAGTTTGTGAAAAACACCTGCACTGTTGGCTGGACACAGTGTGCCAGTGCACAGTGTATTGCAGCTACACTATCAAAGAGTCTCTCAGTCAGTGGTTAATATTTGTGTTTGTAACATGTTTTCTAATTAAAATTACATGATTCATTCACATACAGCATTTGAAGGTCAACTTTTAACTTGTGCAAGCCAACATAGTTAATATTATCTTCATGCCTTCTCATGCATTTGTGTTTTATATATGCATACATTTGGAGATGTATATCTATTTATCATGAGTGATATGTTTTACAAATAAGGAAGCAAGCAGAAAAGCAACTGTTGAAAATAACAGAAATTCAAGAAAACAAATATTCTAATACATTCTTATGAAGAACTTTTAATCTGATAACAAAGATGTTTCCATGTGTTAAACAATTAATTTATATAATAAATAGAACCATATTTTAACTATTGTGAACTTAGTGAAAAATGTATAGAATTGGCCAATTTGTTGTGGTGCTAGTGTGGGTTCTAATGAAGTAAGTATCAGCTCAAATGTTAGGTCAGGGTGAAGACATTGACATGTACATTACATTTGTTGCAAAATTATTTTTTGTCTAAAAAATGGCATATGGGTAGACAATGGATTAAACAATGGCAATGATTCACAAAAAATAAAAAATAAAACAAGATGAGGCACACATTTATACATAGAGTCAGAAAATAAACATGTTTTAACAAAAAATGCTTTTATTATTTTTTAAGTTAAATGTCACTTTGTCTTAAATTCAATAAAATCATTATTTACAATAATTCAAAATAATTCAAAACATATCACTCCCAAATCATAGGTGGATAATAAATGAAATCAGAAAGAATAATATACAATAACAGAACATTTTAAATTACCATATACAGGGAGAAAGCTTTATGTAAGCAATAGTTTGACAATAAAATCCGAGAGCCTCATTTATGGCAGTTTGCTGTGCTGCCCTATGCCACAATGAAAAGGCAAGAATGTGCTGTATTGGACCTGTCACAACGACCCGCAAAACCTCCTGTCCTTTCTGTCTGCACCGGTGCCGTTTTCGCAGCCTAGCGCCAATGTAGGCACACTTGCACTATTGTGCAAGGGTGCCTCAGTTTCAGGCGGGATTGTTTTTGTGCAGGAAGGGGCATCTTCCTGTACAAAAACAATCCTAAGCAGCGTTTTCCTCTTGCTATGTGTGCTGCAGAATGCAAAATGTGCTCATTCTGCAGCACACATGGAAAGAGGAAAAAACAAGGAGAAATAAAGTTATTTCTCCTCATTATGCCTCACCTTAGGAAGTGTACGGATTTGGCGCTTCCCCAGGTTTACATGTTTTTGTAAATCTGGGGCAGCATCAAATTCCATGAGTGTTGCATGGGAAAACCTACTGCAACACGCATGGGACACCATCTGTCGCACAGAGTAAGGCGCTGTGTCGCCTTACCATGATTTATGAGGCCATTCAAAGCCCCAAAAAGTGGGTTTGTGTGGCTTCATAAATCTTTATGAGAGCCCTGCGTCATGTATGTACCACTTTACATGGTGCAAATGTGACACAGGTCTCTCATAAATAAGCCCCTCAGTAACACCAAGACAAAACTGATTATGAAATGCAAAAAATGGCATTTTGAGAAGATCAGGACTAAGGGAACAACTGTACAAGAAAACCTTGCTAATATTTATTGTCCTACTTTATGACACAATATATTTATGCCTACATCTTCTTCCTCTAAGGAATGCTCATGGTCTTCGTGCTGTCTTTGAGAAGCAGAAAAAATAGGATGTGTTTGCACTAATGATGCACTGGAGGAAGTATATGGTGGCCGCATAAAAATCAGTGAGTTCTGTGAAGGCTACACTGAAATAAATCCCTGGCAAGGGTTTGCTGTGACTATAAAACAGCAACAATGTTATTGTTAAGGACACTCATCACAGCGATGAAGGAGTCCATCTTGACCTCCAGTCCACTGTGTAATAAATTAATGGAGGAAATTATGTTCTCTAGCTTCTTAACAATACTTCCATAATGAGAAGGTTGTGGCAGTTTGCATTTCTCCTGTATTACTTCTGCTCTGCCAACTAGATAATCCTCAGTTCCCTGGTGCAAATAGTAGGTGTTTTGATAGTTTAAGCCAAGTTCTTATTCGGGCTCATGCACCTTCAGACTCCTTCCAGCGTGTACAACAGTTTCTCAACCCCCTTCATGACTTCTTCAACTATGCATTGCTGTGTACTGTGCATTTTCTCTCAAAGGTGACTTGGAGATCATCAACATCCATAGGAGCACGCTGAGCAGATGTTGTTTGTGAAGACTTCTATTGAGTACTTGCAGAGACACTGCCACTTTCTCATCCCTTGCCAAAATGAGAAGTACTACAAAGGGTTCCTCATCCAAAAAGGGCATGGTGGGATTGAAGGCAGTAAACAAGGTCCATTGTAGGACCTTTCATCAGAAGATTATATTTTGTTTTAAGTTTTGAAAATGTATACGTTAAATTATATTGTACATAGTAATCTAACAAATATCTAATGTTAACATCTCATAAGCAGATACAATAAATGTCAGTTTGCTAAGCTTAATAGAAAACATTTTAAACAAAGAATGGTACTATGTTATGAAATAGTTCAAAACAATAGCTCAGTATGTAGGGTTTATACTGAGCTAGTAGTTTCATTGTTCAGCCAATGGAAGAATAGGCCTAATCAAGAGATGGTGGGCCAAAGCAGCACAAGAGACACATTTAAAATGGACTTTCTGATAGCTAAAGTAAATTTGACAGCTATCCTGTACTATTGACAATGAGTGCAGTAGTAAAACTGTTGTGAAAATATGACAGGCCATACCAGTTTTTCATACGATAATCAAATCGATATAATAACATTAGTGAAACAACAGATTCACCCTTGCCTGACAAGAGCCTGGCAAATATGATATGAACAGGGTCCTTTCAGAATATTGGCCTGTCATGGGTGGCTTCTTAATCTATGTATACGATTTTGGAAGTCCAGTAGTGAACTGGTAATAGTATTTCAAGATGCTGTAACTCCAGGGACTTGTGTGTAGACTCAGGGATTATTTAGAGACAATCAGGTGCATGCATCAACAACTTTTGCGAGCGCAAACGGTGCGATTCGCAAAAATCTACCATTTGCGCCCGCAAAAAGGGCATTTGCGATGCATCAAGGTTCAAGGCACTCGCAATTTGAGAATTCGCAATTAATTGCGATTTCTCAAATTGCGCTTGCATTTAAGGAATAGATTCACTTTAAAATAACGATTTCGCTACTAGGGGGCACAAATTACCATGAAGTTGAACTTGATGGTAATTTGCAAAAACTTTGAAAAATGCAATAAAGTGCATTTTTCAAAGTTGTAGGTTACACACACACATGCCCTTGGGGCATGTGTGTGCGCAGCATTTGTGCACAGAGCAATTTCAGGGGTGCAACAGGGTGTCCTTTGGACACCCTTGCACCTTGAAATTGCATGCGCAATTTGCGAGTACCTATTGGTACTCGCAAATTGCGCATGCAATCTCCCATTCATTCCTATGGGCCTGTAGGCCCATAGGAATGAATGGGAAGGCATTCCTTAATTGCGACTCGCAATTTGCGAGTCGCAATTAAGGAATGTTTAGGAATCGCTATTTTAATAGCGATTCTTACATGCCTAGGCTTTTGAGAGTCCTTAATTGCGATTCCTTAATTATCGCAATTAAGGACTCGCAAAAGCTTTTCTTGATGCATGTGTCTGATAGTTCTACAATTCTTATGATAAATACAAATTACAAAGAATGATAAAACAGAGGTTGAGGCCATCTAGTCAATATCAGATGTGTCCAGTGCCCACTAAGGAAAGGGTATCAAGCCTTTAAAAAAGAACATGAGCAACAGTGATGCAGATAGATGGTCTATGACCAGTCCCATATATACAAGTAAATAAAAATGATAAACAATAATTTAAGTTGTTTAATTATCCAATTAATATTGCATACATTGAAAGTAAAAAAAAACATACTTTTGTGGTCAAAATAAATACATTTACAACTTTGCCTTTAAATAATAAGGAGATGACAGACAACAACGTCATTTTATTTTTACTGTCAACATAATTTAGACAACAAAAAAAGTGTACCCAAAAAGTATTCACAATAAAACCCTTTTTCTTATACTTGAGAAAACGATTTTGATAACGGTCTACAGTATGATGATCGGTAGTTAGAAGTATCTATATCTTATTGAATCATTAACAAATGGGCGGGTGTGTAGTAGCACCTTGACGGTGGGAAAATGCTAAGTGAGATTTGTGTTGTTTTTTTTAAGGGAAAAGTGATGTAATACCTCTTGTAATACCGCTCTTCTCCAAGCTCTCGACCTGGTAGCCCTACATATTGCACTTACGTCAGCGCCAAGACGGCTCGGCAATAGTGCGCTTAACAAATATTCAGTCAGTCATTCAGTGTGATGCAACACTAGCTTGTAGCAAGCTAGTCTGATTTGCGTCATGCAAAGATATGTTGCATTATGGCATTTTGCGCTATGACACATAACTTTGTGTCATTGTTGCAACGTAGGGCATCAGTGTGTAAAAACTGCACATCCTTGAGGCAAGAAAGTTCCATAATGGCGCCCAACTTTTTCTGATGAAATGCACTGTTGCATCAGTTTTTGATAATCTGGGTCTTAGTTTTCTGTAGTGCAAACAAGACTCTAGGTATCAAATTACTTTAAACTTGAAAAGAGGGTAGAAGAACTTAAAAATAAATAAACAAATACAAAATGGATAACATAGACCAGGAGGTAAGTAAGAAAAGATGTCTAAATGAAAGATTAATAATTGTTAGGTTATTCAGTCAAGGGGGGCAGATTCTTCGCAATGAGAGGTGGTGGTCAAAAACCAGGGTTTTTAGCTTTCACTTGAACAATTCGAAGGGGACAATTGTTATAATCACTGGGGCGTGCAGTTTTAAAGTCTGAAGGACTGTTTTTTCATTTTTCAAATTTTTTAAGCTTCTGAATTTGAGGAAAGGGTGTCTCCATGCCCCTAAAATGTCTTTGTCCTGCTGCTATAGGAAGCTTCATTGCAAGATTTATTGGGGTACCTTTGTGCACTGCTCTATGTGTGATGTAGGCCAGCTTGAAATTAGACCTTGCGTCTGTTGCCAATGCAGTGAGAGTAGAATAGGGGATTTATGATCATATTTTAGTTCAGTTCAAATAACTTTATTTCGGCCACCAGGGCCATATAAGTGCATGCAGATAAAAAATACTGATAATAAATTGATAAAACAATACATTTAACAAGGAGTGAAATCACAGTTCATAAAAGTATTGATATAGTCCAAAAACTAGCTTTAACAACTGTTTTATAAACAAGTGTTCATGTTTAGGTGGAAAAGTTGATGGGCCATACTTCAACGGGTCACCTGGGCCAATTGGAGTCTGGGGTACAGGGTCAACTGCACTCAGGTTAGCGAGTTAGACAAACCACCTGGTCTGTGTCGCAGTAGATGCAGTCAGAGATGTTGATCTCTCATGACTTCTGTTTGCAAGGGCAGCATTGGCCTGGCTCATCATTCGACAGCTGATGGGGGAGGGGCGAGGGTGGTCACTGAGTGTCCTTAGCCTCCGTCCACTTTGAGGGTCTACCTCTAGCAGTCGTAAGCAGTCATACAGTGCTGCTGACTTCACTACACTTCAAGGACAGGAGACAGGGAGGCAGGAGAGGGGGAGTCTCTCTCAGAGCCATTTAATCCCCTCCTATCTCCCTTCACTCTGTTGCTGGGTACAGGAGGGCAGACATCCTGGCAGTCAGCTGGTAGGTTCTGGTAGAGCTGATGTCCTAGGGCAGTCAGTTCTTCAGAGATAAGATAACAGGCTTTGGCTTCACCCAGTAAACCAACATACCAAAAGGCTTAGCTCTCTAGCCTTACCTTCTTGCTGGGCTCAGGATGCACACTTCAGTGGGCTGAGGAGTAAGAGTTACATGAAAGAATGCAATCACTAGTCAACGGAGCCCCAGCAAGAACGCTGCATCATGTGGTTGGCCATCTTTGTGATATCCATGGATGACCCGGAATATGGGATCTGCATTGCTAAATGAGGATATTTATCAAACACAGACCTTGGTGTTAGGGAAGAAGTATGTCAAAGAAAAGTCACCAGAAACAAAAAAGACAAGCAGGGACCAGGATAAGTTAAAGGAAAACAACAAAACGTCATCATTGTTCAGAAATATGGGTGAAAAACGGTAACTAGTTAACAAACGTATGGTCCAGAATTTATAGCTAGAGGGACAAGAGCAGGCCGCCCACAGAGGAAGCACCCAGACTGGTGACCAATGTGAATGAAGAACAGCAAGAAGAGCGAGAAAGGTACAGAGAGTCATTATTCTCTCCCTGGCAAGCTGCAGTCCAGTGAAAAGAAAACCATGAAGACCGAAACTAACATGCACTGGTTCGTTAGCAAAGTTCTAGAAATCCGAAGCTGATGAACTTGGAAAAGAATTTGAAAGAGTTTTTTGAGCAATTTTGAAGCAAGTTCAAATGTTTACCATACTCTGGAAAAAGAGGCACATGAAAGCATATCTAACCTACTAAAGTCATATATTCTTGACGAGGCAGCTGCCAATAGATTCTGCCATCAGCTGAAGCTGCCTTGAAATGTTCTCACGTACATTAATTGTATTTTTATTTTGAGCGATGTGCTCATGCTAATAGAAAATCAAAGCCCCACATGACGTTTACAGCCTGGGCGTAAAAAAAGCTTCCAAAAAGTATTCATATCTGTGTAGTGTAGAATCTCTCACACAAGCTAATGGTGTGCCCCAATTTTGTAGCGACCACCTTGTGTGGTGTTGGAACATCTATTTTTGTGGGTGTACCTACAGTTCCTCGAATCTAATTGGATTTGGTGTGGCTATAGGATACTGTGTAATGATTACATGATTGCAGGTGTTTTGTTTTTTAAGTCATGTTTTCTAGCCCTTTGCGTTGTTTTAAATGAATGCACTTCTATTTGTATCAAACCTTTGATTAAACTAAATGCACTTTACTGAAGATTGTGTGTTCTGTATTTGTTCACATAGTTTTAAATTATATATGGGGGGCAGATTTATGTTGCACTTGCGCCACTTTTGCGCCGCCGTTGCGTCACTTTTGTGACGCAGCAGCAGCGCAAATCCTGCACCATGGTGCGGGGTATTTACAACGTGACGCATCTGGGAGATGCGTCACGTTGTAAAGCCCTGCGCCACATGTAGGCGTTCCAGGCAGGTGGGGGCGTTCCGGCGCAGGAACGCCTCCTAAAAGTGGCTGAGTGAAATCTACAAGATTTCACTCAGTCACTTTTAGGCCCATGCTGCGTCAAAATCCTGCGCCTGCTTGAAGCAGGCGTAAGGATTGACGCAGCATTGTAAAGATAGGGCCCCCAAGAGCATTGCTGGAGCTGCGTCGCGCTTGCGACGCAACTCCAGCAATGCGCCACTTTTTTTTTTTTTTTTTTTTATTGAGATTTACTGGTGTCGTACACAAATTTTACAAATTCATTAAATAGAAATTCCTGTTAAACTATACAAGAGCACGTTTAGGCAATACTAACCATTGTAAATACAAATAAAACAAGGACAAACTAATAATAATAATAGGGCAATAATTCTAAACCATTCGTTATCATTAAATACATAATTAACTAAATAAAGCTGTATTTAGGCGCTCAAGCTCCTCCAGATAGCTAGTGGTGCCCAAATATTTCTTCCTAATTCCCTTAATGTTTTACCTTTTGACTCATATAGGCATGCCTCAATATTATGCACTCCCAGCAACCTTGCTATCCACATTTGAAATGTCGGAGGGGAGGGATCTTTCCAAGCTGCTGAAATAAGGATGCGAAGCACTGCAGTTGATATAAAGACCAGAGCTTCAGCCGCCCTACCCAACTCCAATTTCCTATCTACGCCTAACAACATCAACGTGGGGGATAGCCTAATCCTGCGGTCTAGCAGCCCTTCCAAAAACTTAGAGATTTCCATTAGTACCATAGAAAGCTTATCGCACTGGTGGAACATGTGGATTAGATCCGCTGGACCATTATTGCATCTAGGACACTTATCATTCTCCACCAGACCCCAGGCATACAGCTTCGCCGGAGTAAAATACAGATTAAACAGCGTTTTGTAATGCTGAGCCCGTAGGTTAGAAGATCGAAATAATCTCTTATTTAATACAAGTGCTAGATCTAAATCCACGTCGGGGTCGCCTAATTTCCCTGCAATTGCCGATTCTGTCTTCTCCAAATCGTCCTGAATACCCGTCATTAAGTGATTATAGACAAATGTTATTTTATTACCCCCGTTCCATAAATAATCGATCAAGGGGAAACGTCTTGTTACAAGTATCCTCGGTCTAAAAGCCTTCAACGTTTGGGCTAACTGTCCATACGTAAACCAATGATTAGATGAAATCCCAAACTTATGTTGGATCACTTCGAACCTGAGGACCTCCCCCCCCTCCATAATATCCCCAATAGAACTAATTCCATGTTCTTTCCAAGCCGCGGAATTCCTGTCCATACCCATATAAGGAAATAGGTTAGAGTTCCAGAGAAGGAGGTGCGCATTAATCTTAGGAATTTCAAGCAGCTTTTGGACGGCTTTCCAAGACCCCCAAACCCCACCCATGATCTTAAGCCGGGCCCTCTTATAAAATCTCCGATCCACCTCGCTCAAAAGTAGCCCCACAGCCTTCTTCCCCACTAGCAGCTCAAAAATAGATGGGGGATCCTGACTCTCTGCCTGTGTCGCTACCGAGCTGGGAACTGATTGAAAAAGTATTGACATTTGAGCCAGAAGGCAAGATAAATGATATAGACGAAGGTTTGGTAGAGCCATGCCCCCCCTTACAAACGGGAGCGACATAAGGTTCATGGAGCGCCTAGTCTTCCCATATTGCCAGATAAACCGGTTAAATATTGACTCCAGATTTTTTAATAATTTTTCCTCCAGTAATAATGGGAT
The DNA here is from genome assembly GCF_964204655.1 of Triturus cristatus. Lineage (NCBI taxonomy): Eukaryota > Metazoa > Chordata > Amphibia > Caudata > Salamandridae > Triturus > Triturus cristatus. Next base: position 260,061,813 of record NC_140586.1, read on the forward strand.
GGCTCGAAACAAGTAAAGGACCTTCGGAAATATTGACATTTTAAGGACGTTTACCCGTCCTACCAGGGAGAGGTGTAATACGTCCAACCTCTTTAATTCTGCTTCAATCGATCCCATTAGGGGGCAATAATTCTCTGTAATGATCTTATCTACTGAGGCGTTAATTCTGACCCCTAAATAGACCGCTGAGTCTACGTATCTACTGTCCGACTTATTGATGTTCTTAGTGCAAATAATCTGGGTCTTCCCCTCATTTAACAGATACCCAGACCTGCTACCAAAGTCTTCCGCCAGCGCTGCAAGTGCAGGCATCGCCTGCTGGGGGTCGGTGGTAAGAACCGCCAGATCGTCAGCGTATGCTAGCAGTTTGGTTGTATACCCGTTCAACATCACTGGGCTAATCTGAGGGCAGCCCAAAATTCTTTGAATCAGGGGGTCTATATATAGAGAAAAGAGGATCGGAGAACAAGGACAACCCTGACGCGTTCCTCTCTTAATCACAATTTTCTCCGAACTCTCCCCCATTACTGACACCCTGGCCACCGGATCTTTGTACATAGCTCTAAGAGCCCTGATAACCTTGGGACCAAATCCCCTGCCTACAAGAATACCCCATAAGAAAGGTACAGAGAGTCATTATTCTCTCCCTGGCAAGCTGCAGTCCAGTGAAAAGAAAACCATGAAGACCGAAACTAACATGCACTGGTTCGTTAGCAAAGTTCTAGAAATCCGAAGCTGATGAACTTGGAAAAGAATTTGAAAGAGTTTTTTGAGCAATTTTGAAGCAAGTTCAAATGTTTACCATACTCTGGAAAAAGAGGCACATGAAAGCATATCTAACCTACTAAAGTCATATATTCTTGACGAGGCAGCTGCCAATAGATTCTGCCATCAGCTGAAGCTGCCTTGAAATGTTCTCACGTACATTAATTGTATTTTTATTTTGAGCGATGTGCTCATGCTAATAGAAAATCAAAGCCCCACATGACGTTTACAGCCTGGGCGTAAAAAAAGCTTCCAAAAAGTATTCATATCTGTGTAGTGTAGAATCTCTCACACAAGCTAATGGTGTGCCCCAATTTTGTAGCGACCACCTTGTGTGGTGTTGGAACATCTATTTTTGTGGGTGTACCTACAGTTCCTCGAATCTAATTGGATTTGGTGTGGCTATAGGATACTGTGTAATGATTACATGATTGCAGGTGTTTTGTTTTTTAAGTCATGTTTTCTAGCCCTTTGCGTTGTTTTAAATGAATGCACTTCTATTTGTATCAAACCTTTGATTAAACTAAATGCACTTTACTGAAGATTGTGTGTTCTGTATTTGTTCACATAGTTTTAAATTATATATGGGGGGGCAGATTTATGTTGCACTTGCGCCACTTTTGCGCCGCCGTTGCGTCACTTTTGTGACGCAGCAGCAGCGCAAATCCTGCACCATGGTGCGGGGTATTTACAACGTGACGCATCTGGGAGATGCGTCACGTTGTAAAGCCCTGCGCCACATGTAGGCGTTCCAGGCAGGTGGGGGCGTTCCGGCGCAGGAACGCCTCCTAAAAGTGGCTGAGTGAAATCTACAAGATTTCACTCAGTCACTTTTAGGCCCATGCTGCGTCAAAATCCTGCGCCTGCTTGAAGCAGGCGTAAGGATTGACGCAGCATTGTAAAGATAGGGCCCCCAAGAGCATTGCTGGAGCTGCGTCGCGCTTGCGACGCAACTCCAGCAATGCGCCACTTTTACGGCACAGATGCGTCACGCATCTGTGCCGTTTTTGCCCCATGGTGCGCTGCATTATAAATGCGGCGCATCCATGGTGGCGCAGCTGTGGCGCATAATAAGTGGCGCATCCCTGCTGATATGCAGGGATGCGCCAGTTATTATAAATCTGCCCCGGGGTGTTCTCCACTTATATGGAGCAGCTAATGTGTTATGTTATGTTAGTAAAACTTATATAGCGCACAGCTACCCAAAGGTGTCCCGGCGCTTGCTACAGTCCTCCTAAGGTTTTGGCCAGGGGAAATTAAAACAGCCATGTTTTGAGCGCCTTCCTGAAAGCAAATAAGTCATTGCAGTTTCTTAAGCCAACAGGAAGTTTATTCCAGGCCTTGGCTGCCCCAACGGAAAAACTTCTGCCTCCCCATCTAACTCTCTTAGTGATGGGAACTACAGTAGGTTTAGCTCCTAATGAACGCAACGATCTTCCGGGCACATACCACTGAAATTGTTGTTTCAGATAGAATGGGCCTGTATCCTGAAGAGCTCGAAAAACCAAACAAAGTGATTTAAAAAGTATTCGCTTTTTTACAGGCAGCCAGTGAAGTTTTTTTTTATTGAACTCGAGATGGAAGCAAATTTCGGAGTTCCCGTGAGCAACCTGGCAGCTGCATTCTGGAGCATCTGAAGTTTTTGTAAGCTGCGCTCATGAATACTTAAGTAAAGGCTGTTACAATAGTCAAGTCTTGACATAATCAAGGCCGTAACCACTGTACGCTTGCAGTCGGCCGGCAGAAGGGGCAACATTTTCCTCATGGTCCTGAGAGAATAGGAGGTAGCAGAGACCACGGCGTTTACTTGATCACGCATGTCAAAGTGTTCATCCAGCACCACCCCCAGGTTCTTAACTTTCCTGGAGGGTACTGGAAGAGTCCCCATGGCCTCAGGCCACCAGCTTGGAGTCCAGAGATTAATGTTGTTGCCAAACCGAATCACCTCTGTTTTGTCAGCATTCAGTTTTAAACAGTTTTGCAACATCCAGTCTCCCACTGCCCCCATACAATCATGAAGCCTCTCACCCGTTGTGCTCTCAACACCATTTAAATGTTGGTGTTCTTGAGTTCCATGTATAAGATTTCAGCCACTGGTTGAGGGTTCCCATTTCCACAATGCTTTTTTTGGGGTCAGCAAGTGTCGGCATGGAATTTGTTCAGCTTGTTCTCTCACTCATATACATATAATAATCACAGCAACTTTTGCATATAGTGCTATATAGTGCAAAACATATTAACAGCCGTTACTAAATACTCAATTTATCTAAACTGAAGAATGAAAATCCAGGTCAGCCTCGCCAGGATTCGAACTTTTGACCTTCAGATCATACTCGCAGATATCATTTACACTTTGCATGTTTTTAGATAGCTTTTACCTATGGTAATTTTCTACTTCGAGTTTTCCCAACTGATGTGCATTTGTTCATTGTATGAAATTGGGTTACTGGTTGGGGGACAGGGATGAAAAACTACTCAAGCGGCAACCACAATTCTTGGCAGCGGATCACAAGCAAACACCAAATCAACCTGTGCTCATCCCTCTGGTAGCTAGGAACAAAAGCAGTTTGGCTTAACTTAGAGGCACTGTTTAAAGAATTTATGCAGCACTTCAAACAGTAATAAAGTGAAAACACAGCACAAGAAAAATGGCACACCAATTTAGAAATATAGGTAAAATGTACTCAATTATCTGAGACCAAAATGACAAAAATCCAATCAGTAGAACTGGAGATTTGCAATACGAAAGATTACAGGTTAGTTCAATTAAAAAAGTTACACAAGAGCACCATTCGCATCTCGACTGACTCCATCGACGTATTCAACGCCGCCGAATACCTGCACTTCCAGATCCACACCGACCCCAAGACTACCCTCAGAGGCACCCTCGTCTACAGACCCCCAGGACCACGCGCACAATTCTGCGAGGACATCGCAGACTTCATCAGCCCTCACGCCCTCCCCTCCGCCGACTACATCCTCCTCGGGGACCTCAACTTCCACCTGGAGAACAACAATGACAGCAACACCACCGCCCTGCTGGATAACCTCGCCAACCTCGGACTTCAGCAACTGGTCAACACCCCCACCCACTACGCCGGCCACACGCTCGACCCACTCTTCTCGTCCAGCAAGCACGTCACCTTCAGCCACTCCACCGGACTTCACTGGACCGACCACAGCTGCATCCACTTCAGCTTCAGAAAGAACACGGTCCACCATCACCCGAAGCAGGCTCCCCACAGAAACTGGAGCAAGATCACCGCCGACCAGCTAGCCACCTCCCTCAGCCAGAGCCCACCTGTCAGGACTACGGACCCTAACACAGCTGCCCTCGACCTCACGCAGTGGCTGACCTCCTGTGCCGACGACCTCGCCCCACTGAAGAACCCCCTCACCAGGCCCAGAAGCAAGAAGGCCCCCTGGTTCACGGACGAACTTAAGGACTCCAAGAAGGCCTGCCGCACCCTCGAGAAGGCCTGGCTCCTCAACAAGACCGCCGACAACATGACCGCACTCAAACTCGCCACTCGCAGACATCACCAGCTCATCCGCACCACCAAGAAGAAATCTCTGCGGGAACGACTGGACAAGAACGCCCATGACAGCAAGGAGCTCTTCAACATCGTCAAGGAGTTCTCCAACCCCAGCACCGGCAACAACGACATCACTCCCTCACAGGACCTCTGCGACTCCCTCGCCTCGTACTTCCACCGCAAGATCGCCGACATCCACAACAGCTTCGACATTTCACCCCCGCACCCATCGGTTGAACCTTCGCACCCCGCCGCCACCCTCCAGACATGGACCGAGGTGACCCCCGAAGACACGTCACGCATGATGAACACCATCCACTCCGGATCTCCGACCGACCCGTGCCCCCATCATGTCTTCAACAAGGCAGCCTCTACCATCGCACCCCACCTCCGAGACATCATCAACACCTCCTTCAACACAGCAACCTTCCCGGAGAGCTGGAAGCACGCCGAACTCAGCGCTCTGCTGAAGAAACCAACAGCGGACCCGACCAACCTCAAGAACTTCCGCCCCATCTCGCTCCTTCCTTTCCCCGCCAAAGTCATCGAGAAGGTCGTCAACAAGCAACTGGCAGCCTTCCTCGAGGCGAACGGATCCCTCGACCCATCACAGTCCGGATTCAGAGCCAACCACAGCACCGAGACCGCCCTCATCGCAGCCACCGACGACATCCGACCCCTGCTTGACAACGGCGAAACAGCGGCACTCATCCTCCTAGACCTCTCCGCAGCATTTGACACTGTCTGCCACCGCACACTAGTACAACGCCTCAACGACACCGGCATCCAAGGGAAGGCTCTGGAATGGATCATCTCATACCTCTCCGGCAGAACACAGAGAGTACGCCTCCCTCCGTTCCGCTCCGAGGCCACCGAAGTCATCTGCGGCGTCCCGCAAGGATCGTCGCTCAGCCCCACTCTCTTCAACATCTACATGAAACCCCTCGCTGCCATCGCACGCCAACACAACCTCAACATCATCTCCTACGCCGATGACACCCAGCTGATTCTCTCCCTCTCCAGAGACCCCGACACCGCCAAAGCCAGCCTGCACGAAGGGATGACAGACGTCGCTGAATGGATGAACACCAGCCGCCTGAAACTGAACACGGACAAGACAGAAGTCCTCATCCTGGGACCATCACCCTCCGCATGGGACAACTCCTGGTGGCCCCCGGCACTAGGCACCGCACCTGAACCGACGGACCACGCACGCAACTTGGGCGTCATACTGGACTCCTCCCTATCGATGACCAGACAAGTCAACGCCGTCTCCTCAGCTTGCTTCCACAACCTCCGCATGCTCCGAAAGATCTTCCGATGGATCCCGACCGAGACCAGGAAGACGGTCACCCAGGCTCTCATCACCAGCAGACTAGACTACGGAAACACCCTCTACGCCGGTACTACAGCCAAGCTTCAGAAAAGACTTCAGCGTATCCAGAACGCCTCCGCCCGACTCATCCTGGACGTCCCCCGACGCAGCCACATCTCGTGCCACCTGAGAGACCTGCACTGGCTCCCTGTCAACAAGAGGATCACGTTCAGACTCCTCACCCACGCACACAAGTCCCTCCACGACCTAGGCCCAGGGTACCTCAACAGCCGCCTCACCTTCTACACGCCCACCCGCCAGCTACGTTCCGCTAACCTCGCCCTCGCCGTTGTCCCTCGCATCCAGAGAGCCACCGCTGGAGGAAGGTCATTTTCCTACCTGGCAGCTAAGACTTGGAACTCCCTACCCGTCCACCTGCGGATGACACAGGACCACCTGGCCTTCAGGAAACAGCTCAAGACCTGGCTGTTCGAGCAGTAGCAGACCCCCTTCCCCAAGCGCCTTGAGACCCTTACGGGTGAGTAGTGCGCGATATAAGTTCCGTGATTGATTGATTGACCTTCAAAAGTCCAGTGCGAAGAGTTCCTTTCGCAGTGGAGGGCGTGGCAAGGAGGAGGGAGAGCGTTGTGGATGGTCATTGCTGTAGGCAAAGATACTGTCAGGTGTCACAGACGGTTGTTGCTGGAGATTCATGTTGCCAGGTACTGCAGGCCGTCGAAGCTGTAGTGCGAAGTGCAGATCTCACTTTGGCAGGCATCACTGGTGGTCACTGTTGAACAAAAAGTCGGGTTCACCGGACCTTCATGTCCGTGCGGCCATGATCTTGGCACAAACAGGCCTGTTTTCAGTCATGAACAGCCAAAAACTTCAAGATTTCTCCTTTCTTTGAAGGGAGAGCTCAACTGAGGGGAACCTCTAGGGGATCAGGAACTCACTCCAGCAGGGCTGTGGCAGGTCCAATTGCAGGTCCAGGCAAATGCAGGGAGGCCTCCAGAGCTTGTTATACCCCTATAGCTCAGAACAGGAGGTCAGTCAGCTGACCCTTGGAGTCATTTCAGCTTGGGGTGAAGGGTGCAGGTCCAGTCTTCCTTCGCAGCAAGTAGGCAGCAGGGCGGCAGAGTAGCAGTCCTTCTGGCAGCAAAGCAGGACAGCAGTCCTTCTTCTGTAATTTCCACCGGTCCAGAGGTGTACTGAAGTGTTGGCTCTGAGGGTCCAATATTTATACTTGGTGCCACTTTGAAGTAAGAGAAGCTTCTAGAGGTTTCCAGCCCCAGAGTGGCTTGGAATTTCCTGCCTCCATGGCCTCGCCCCAGCTTGTCTGGGGGCACAAAAGACAAGTTTCAAAACCTTTGTGATTGTGCTCAATCAGAGTCTTTGTGATGTGCAAGTGTAGTAGGTGACAGTTCCACCCCCTATCAAGTCAGAGGTGGCCCATGAGGCTGACACCTATTCTCCTTTGTCTCACTGTCCGGAAGCAATACACAAAGACCAACTCCAGCTACAACTAGTCATGTGGTCCAGGATACAGGCTGCAAGCACCAAATGGTTGGGTCAAGGTAATTCCAATTTTCTTAAAAGTGGCATTTTGAGAATTATGACCTAAAATCCGACGTTACCATTAAAGAGGGTTTCAAATTACAATTCTTTATGCACCAAACTCAACATTCCTACCTGCTCCCAATTGAAAGTTAACAATTATTGGCTGTAATATGGTAACCCAATGTTATCCTATGGGAGAGGTAGGCCTTACCGTAGCGAAAAATGAATGTAAACGTTTTTCACTGCCTGCCAATGTAAAACTTAAAGGTACATGTCAACCCGTTTAAACACACCGACTGCAATGGCAGGCCTGAGAAATGTTTAAAGGGCTACTTAAGATGATGGCACAATAAGGTCAGGAAGCCCACTAGTAGTATTTAATTGACAAACTTTTGTACATGTTCTATCACTTTACTAGTGACTTACAAGTCAATTAAATGTGCTAATTGGGTGTAAGCCAAATTTATCATGTTTAAAGAAGAGAGCACAAGCACTTGTTAACAGTGTTAAAGTGCACAGTCCTAAAAGGCAACAAAAATGGCTTTAGAAAACAGGGGGTTGAGGCAAAAGGTTTGGATATGACCCTGCTGAAAGGGTGAAGTTCAACATGACCACCCTCCCACCAATAGCCAGGGTAAACTAACCAATACCTTGATGGGCTACCCTGCTGAGGTGACAGAACAAAGACTAAGGCCCTATTATCCAATGGCACTTCTACGCCCTTCTGAACTCAGTTAGTTCCCTCTGTCTACACTCACCTGAGTCACTGGACTGACCCATGGGGAACCCTTCTCCTCACCAGTGAACCCCATCTGTAAAGCACATAACCTTAACTTGCTCACAGAAGCATCCAAGTAGACAGACAGCGCCACCATGGGTAACAAAGTGATGTGATCTATATCACCCCTTGGATCAGACTTCTGTCCCCAACCAAAGGAAAATTCTGCCCACAAGGACAGTAACCAACAGAAGACACTGGCAACTGTTAGTGTCAAAAGCCAGGCTCCAGGCCATCCACTGCCAGGTGGAAGCTCCAAGCAAGGACATTAAGTTGGCCTCTCTTCCAGGCTGGGGGCTGGCAAGGAGTTCCCTATGGGCTCCCAAGGGTTCTTTAACCTCTGAGGTTTCTCAGAGTGGGGAGCAACAGCCTAGGGTATTAGGCACCCTATTTCTACATCTCCCATCAGTCCCGGGTGGTATCCTAGGACTGGCTTTTCCGCCCATGGTCTGTACTCTGAGGCTACACAGGTGATAGTGGTGAGTCCTCTCTCACCTTGCCCCTCGTTCTGAGCTCTTGTACTGCCCGATTGGGAGTGGTACCTCCAGAAAACTGGACTGTCAGGCCACCCTGGGTGGCCACCCTTCCCAGGAGATGACACTAGGGGCAACTTATTCCCCAGAATGCAGTCTATTGGCATCTGGGGACTAACTATGGCCCTCCTCTGGGTCACCTCCCCACCCCACTCCAGAAATACCAGGGCCATGGGACAAAAACATCCTTCCCTGTGGCCTGAGTGACCCCACACACCTGCCCATTGTACTGCTCTGGGGAAACCAGATTTTTCACCACCTGGGTCTGTCTGCCCCCGTTTCCCTCACTTTCATCTAGTGGAAGTGATGACTCCCACCCTCAGGAATCACAAATCTACTCTCTGAGTCAACCTCCTAACTAAGGGAGACTAGGGCATGGTCTATCACCTGCCCATGGGGACTACATACCCCTAAGACCACATTGACCATCCCTGTAGAAGTCCCATCAGGGGGTGGCTTCATAGGACAGACAGATTCCTCCTGCTTGTGTCCTAACTCAGAACAATCAAGCACCGGGGCTGGGAATGGGGTGCCCTGGGCCACAGCTCACTAGAACCGCCTCCCTTTTTCTCAGAAGGGGCATTGGAACACTTTCTCCCCTACCTTATTCTGGGAACTGTCTGTGTCTTCCTTGACCTTCCCCTCACTCTGCTGGGGAAAACCTGAACCACCCTTCTTAAGGTAACACCGAATTACCTTCTCTGACAATCTGGTACTGATCAAGAGGTCTACATCCTTTGTAAGCTCTCTGGGGTCAGTGAGCTTGCTGTCAACTAGATGCTTGTGCAGCACCACAAAACAATAATTGAGCATGTGCTCTCTTACTATCAGATTAAACACCCCCGTGAAAAAATCAGCTTTGCTGCCCCTCACCCAACCATTTAGTGCCTTGCTGCCATAATCATGAAAATCCACCCATGACTGGTTCTGCATCTTTTGGCTCTCCCTGAATCTAATGCTGCACTTCTCTGGGGTGAGTCCAAACTTGGTGACAAGGATGGTTTTCATTTGAATGTACTTCATCTGGTCCCCCACCTCCAGTGTAAGTCAGGTGTCCCTCCTCATCAGAAGGACAGCATGGTAGCAGTCCTTCTGGCAGAAGAGCAGCACAGCAGTGCTTCTTCTGTATTATCCACAGGTCCAGAGTTGTACTGAAAGGTTGGTTCTGAGGGTCCAATATTTATACATGGTGCCAGCTTTGAAGCAGGATAAAAGTCTAGAGGTTTCCACCCCCAGAGGTACTTGGAATTTCTTGCCTCCCTGCCATGGCCCCAACTTGTCTGGTGATACAGAAAACTAGCATCAAACCCTTTTTGGGTGTGCTCAGGCAGAGCCTTTTGTGATGTGCAAGTGTGGTAGGTGACAGCTCCACCCCCTATTAAGTCAGAGATGGCCCATCCTGCCAACCATATTCTCTTTTGGCTCACCATCTGGGAGCAGTACCCAAATAGCAACTGCCAGCTACACCTTGTCATGTTACCAAGGATACAGGCTGCAAGCACAAAATGGTACAAGTCCAACTTTTTAAATACATCGCACCCTGCCCTCTAAACTATCTAGGGTCTACCCTAGGGGTGACTTAAATGTGTTAAAAAAGAATGTTTAGGCCTGGCAAATAGTTTATTTTGCCAAGTCAAAATGGAAGTTTAAAACTACACATACAGGCTGCAGTGGCAGGCCTAATACATGTTTAGAGGATTACTTAAGTGGGTGGCCCTATCGGTACTGCAGTCCTACTAGTATTATTTAATTTACAGGACCTGGATACATGTAGCACCACTTTACTAGGGACTTACAAGTAAATTAAATGTGCCTTTTGGGTGTAAGCAAATGTTACCATGGTTAAAGGAGAGAGCACATGCACTTTAGCACTGGTTAGCAGTGGTAAAGTGCACAGAGTCCTAAAAGGTAACAAAACGGGTTCCGAAAACAGGTGGGTGAAGGCAAAATGTTTAGGGATGATCCAGCAGAAAGGGCCAAGTTCAACACTTATTTGAAAACGTTCTGTTTCAAGTTTGGATATGTTTTCAATATAGTTTTCAAAGGTGGCAAATACAACTGGGCTTAGGTGAAATTTCAATTAAGTCAGGGTAATCTTGTGAGGCTTGTTCCACAAAATTCCCCAAACTACACCATAATGCCATGTGTTTGCAGCAAATTTTTAAAGAGGGAGCACTGGAACAACACAAACAACCAGAGTAGCTTTTGTTTGCAATACTTGAGTTTTTTGCTTTGTTTTAAAATGGATGTGAGAATGCATTTTACATTAAAATATAGTGCTAAACACCAGCATTGCATTTCACGTTATTTCTGCAGAATTTTGTAGAATTACACAAAAGCAAATTTTGTGAATTTCGCACAACCTTAAATAAAATTTTATTCACAGCCACCTGCTCAGAACTCATTTTGAAAGCACAGTTATGTGCAACAACATATCTCGTAAAGCCGGAGAGTATGGTTTAGTCTAGTGCGATGTGGGGTTTTCTCAACTCTTGGCCCGCAAGCCTAGACCCCTTACATTGGTATGGCTGCTGAAGACAATATAGTCTTCTCAGAAAGATCCTGGCAACAATATTTATCAAGCTTTTGACACCGCCCTTGCACCATGCAAGGGTACGCAAGGGATTAATTGTAAATAAACATATAGGAAACTAATATAGAGTGGATCTATACTAACAACAATATGTGACCAGAAGACAATGAATATTCAAAAATATATTCTTTTATTTGTTTTGATATAAAAAAGGATTATTCTTGGAAACGTGTTTTCACTATCAAATAAAGAATTAATCAAGTTTTCTGAAGCATAACACAATCAACAGAGTACATTAAACATACAGTGTCTCCTATGGCCTATGTAGACGGTACATATGAAAATTATGAATGATGACAACTGTTGTTTTTACCCATTTATCTAATCATACATGGCTATTTGGTATGATTTGTGTTATGTCAAGATTAGATCAAACACAGAAGAGGGATCAAACACTAAACCAAAATGAATACAGATATAGTAGATCAGTACAGGTTTTATAACAGACTACCAAGCAATGTGGTCATGGCTAACATAGTTAGAATCTACGCGCGTTTCGGCGGGAAGCCTTCATGAGGTAGCCATATAAGTCTCATAAGATGTGTACTGGGGCATCTAACTAGGGAGCTCAGAGTGTCGGCATTCTACTTCTACAGGTGAAAATGCGGATATTGTAGCTGTCATTCACGCCATAGGTCAGTCTTCAAATTAGAGCCAGCGCTTCAGAATAAAAAGTGATAGCTTGATGCAGAAACGGTTTTCGCAAAGTTCTCAACAGGATGGCCAAAAAACGTAAAAAAGAGGAAACAGGAAAAAGTCCTTTAATATTTGCCAAGGACCGTGGTGATAATATATCACATTGTCTGATTAACAATCCAGGTGATATTTAAAAACTGATATGGTGTATCTAATCCGGGTAGCTCGGAATGTATTCCTCAATGTTTATAGAAACGCTGTCCCCAAATGTTAGATGGATTTAGCACAACCAATAAACTCGCTGACTAGGTGGTTAAGAAAAGATAACTATCGACGTGGTGAAAGATGGTCCAAAATTATGCCGGCTCATCAGGTCAGAAAGGCCACCATCTCCACCTGCGAACTCTGGGATCGTGCAGCTTAAAGGTTCCTCGTGTGGTAAACGAAACGCCGCAAGGGTGACGCAAAATCTAAATAGGATTCATCAAGCCACGCAAGACCACCTTGTGTGGCATTGCATGACTTGATAAATCTAGAGTAATGCAAATCAGCGCAAATCGCTGCCTGGCATTACTCTATGGCAGGAAGGTGTGCCCTGGGTGGCACGTGGGTATTCCCACACATCCACCCATGCATTCTGACACAATCCCAGATTTACCAACACTAGTAGACCTGCAAATGCATTAGAATTGTACACATTCGCACCAGAAGGGCAACAAGGAGAAATATCTTTATTTCTCCTCATTGTTTCCTCTTTCTAAAAAAGAGGAAAATGCTACAATGCAGGCACCCAAGCACTATGGTGCAATGGTGCCTGTGTTGGTGGTAGGCAGCAGTTTGTGCACCAGAGCAGACAGAGAGCAGAAAATTGCCGTATAATGTTAAACATGGAGCATTCCTGCCCTCTCCGTTTGTCGCAGCAAGGTTGCTTGCTGCTGTCCATTGTGTGAAATATTGATAAATATGGAAACCTGTTTTTTCTGAGCATATTTGTCAGTCATTGGTCTTTTACCACTGAGACTATTGCTATTAGTGCACAATAAAAAAATAAAAAAAACATTCCCTAGTGCTTGCAATCAAATAGTGGGGCCATAAGAACATGGTATTTATTTGATTCGCTCCCTCTTAGGCCACTTCAAAACAGTTGTTACACCAGCTTAATCTTGCGAAGTTCCAGGAATTTCATACTACGCAGTATGTGTGCCATTTTTTATACTCGGAAATTTCATGTGATTTTTGCCGATGGGAGACTTTTTCGAGTGTAAAATAACTAGAGCAGATACATTTTCTCCTCTAACAAGGCGGTTTCTCCTGTAGCCAATCTATCTCACACAGGGGCATTTTGAACTCACCCGCTTTATCAGCTACAGCGGCGTGGAGCTCTTGATGGGCCTCTTCTGTCTGCAGCTCGGAAGATATAATATCATAAATAATGTGAAAGGGTGGGTGGGTGGATGAGTGAGTAAGTGAGTGAGCAGTGAGTGAAAGGATGGATGGAAGGGTGCGTCAGTGAAAGGATAGATGGGTGAGCGAAAAGGTGGATGGGTAGATGGCTGCATGAATGAGTGAAACGATGGATGTAATGATGGATGAGTGAAAGAATGGATGGATGAGTGAAAGAAAGGGTGGGTAGATTGATGAAAGGATGGATACGTGAAAAAGTCGATGAATAAATGAAAGGCAGGGTGAATGACAAAGGTTGGATGGACAATGAGAGAAAGGCTGGGTGACTGAAAGTATGGATGGCTGAGTGAAAGGCTGGCTGGCTGGCTGGATGGATGATGAGAGAAAGGCTGGATGGATGAGTGAGTGAAAGTATGGATGGCGAGTGAAAAGATGGATGGATGAGTGAAAGTGTGCATGGATGAGAGAACAGATACATGAGTAGAAGAATGGATGAATGAGTGAAAAGGTGGGTGGATGGATAGATGGATGAAAGAATGTATGTATGGATGAGTGAAAAAATGCATGCTTGAGTGAAAGGAAGGGGGTGGATGGATAAAAGAGTGGATGATGGATGAGTGAAAGAATGGATGGATGAGTGAAAGGGAAAGTGGATGGATGGATAAAAGGGTGGATGAGTGAGAAAGTGAATAGATGATGAGAGAAAGGATGGATGAGTCAAAGGAGGGATGGATGAGTGAAGGATGGATGGTATGAGTGAAAGGGAGGATTAACAGATGGATGAGTTGAATGGGTGGATGGATGGAGAGGACGGAAGGATGGATGAATGGATGGATGGATGAGCGAAAGGATGGATGAATGACTGAAAGGATGGGTGAATGAGTGAAAGGCTGGATGGAGAGATGGATGGGTGGACAGATGGGCGGATTGGTTTAATGGATAGGTTTGGAGATGGGTGGACAGGTTTGGATATGGATGGGTGGATAAAAGGAATAGTGAAAGACTGAATGATAAATGAAAGAATTAATAAATTAAAGAATGTAAAGGTGAAACAGTGAATATCACCAGTTGGATGAAAGGATGAATGGATAGATTCTTGGATGGAAGAGACAAGAGAGCTCTTCTGTGAAGGGTCCTGATGAAGTGGGGGGTATTTTAATGTTGGGGCTTCTTCCTCGATCTCACATGACTTTTCAGTGTGAGGTATGGCCTTGCAGAAAAAAAGTTATTCGAGAAAATAGCAAAAACGTTTTTGCACAATATGGATGATTTTGAGAAAATTGCACGTATTTCGCTAAAATAAAATCATACTTTTTTCACACCTTATTCCATTTCGGGCAGTCCCCCTGAAACTTTGTACGTTATCGTAGCAAAGAGCATTTGCCACCGGAACTCCAACCGTAAAGATTCAACTAGCTTGAGGGAGGAGAATAATGACCAAGAATAGAACTGATTATTTGGTCACGGAAGGGCAGAGGCCTCAGATACACACTTTGCATGCACAGCTTCCCACGGGCACTCTCTCCAGCTTTCACGAGAGCGAGCCTAGCTGATTCCTGTGTATTCCTCCGAGGCTACACTTCACGACGGTGGTCTCGGTGCATGCCCTGTCTACATCCCCACCCACAGGGACCTGCTTAATTTCAGAAGCCCACCATTGCCCCAAGGCATCATAACCATGATTATTAACTCGCGACCACATGGACTAGAGTCTAAATATGGCTTCTTTTAGTTGTAGTTCTTGAAAATTGCAGTCTCCGGGGGTGGGGGGTATTTTTTAATGGCGGCTTATTTTCTTATCCGTCGTGTCATGGAAAAGAACGCCATAGGCCCTCTTATAAAAAAATATAAACGCCACGAGAAACGCTTAATTAATTTACATGGAGAAGTAACAGGTGGGACTAAGTTCTAGCCCGAGGCAAATGGTCTGTCGATTGAGCTGAACCAAGAGGCTCGTTAGCCTAGACCAGAAGAGACCATTTTATAAATATGTATGCTCCAGCGGCTCCTGAACTGCCTGTCGCAGTGACTCAAAGAAATTGGTGTGGCGGGAATCCCTGGGCGCCGCCATTTGTCAGCGTGCTCCTTGTAAGACTGGCAAATCAAGTTCGTCTCCAAAATAAAAGAAGCGACGTGTGCTGCTTTGTCAGTACAAACAAGGGAAGGAAGGCAGACAAAAACGGTAGGGTAATGCAAAATATACACCAAAGACATCACAAACACGAATATCACTTGTGTATTGGAGGAAGCAAGGTAATAATTTTAAAGTCTCTAATTTATTTCCATGAACAGAACTTGCCTCACAAGTGTCGAGTACGCCAAAATAGGCCTTTCCCAGATCTCATTACTTACTGCCTGATTTAGAGTTGCATGTTAGCAGAACATCCATCAGTTTATGGAGGAAATGGTCAATTCAAGCACACCAAATTCCAGGTGGTCCTAGCCTGGCAGTTCCACTGGACTTTTCCTATTGGAGCAGGGTCAAGACTGATTTGCATATCGGTGAATCCAAACTGAGGTGGCGTGGTGGACGAAAGAATGATAGGTTGGAATGCTATCCTGAGAGGTTGCCAGTGATTGGACGTGTTACAAGCATTTGGGGATTCTGTGCGTTACAGTTGGATGGTAGGGAAAATCGCCCAATTTTCAGAGAAAAATTGTACATCTACTATTGGATGATTCTGCACAGGAGACTACCTTTGAATTATCTATCTCTGTTACCTATCTCTGCCATACTATGTCAACGGCAAAGGTAATTCAGCTGTGAGATTTTCTACTAGCAAGAAACCTCCAACTGAGCATTTAGCATTTCCTTCACAAAGTGGAAGATTTGTCTCAATGGAAGAATATTTAACCTTGTTTGAAAATGGGTCCACCAGAAGTGCGACTCCTTTTAGTATAGGTGACTTCTGTCCATGTGTCCTGATCATGACACAAACAATTGTTGATAGCATCTGCTGATCTAACTGAGGGTACAAGTCCTCTTACTTGCAGACAAATTAGGAAAGATGCCTACTAGCCCTCCTGGGTAGATCATGAGCTTATGACTGGAGCCCTCATTTCAACTTCACGCCGAGTCTAACCATGTCTGTGTCTCTAGGATGCATGGATGAAGAGCACATACGAGGTTGAGGTACCTCTGGCGATAGGACTCCTAGTGTATGTGTAGTCCAAGTGGTAGTCGGTTGCCAGGTTAGATGACATAAGGACAATGGCTACTGTCTCCCCTTCCCCTTGTATGTTCATGCACTGCTCACCCTCCCCCCCCCCCCTTTGAATTTGAGCAGAATTTATAAAGCACAACATAAGCTCGAAGGCGTCAAGGCGCAGTAATCTCGGAGGTAAATTTAAGCCTGACCAAAAGGAAAAAGCTTCCTAGATGAAAAGGAAGACCTTCTAATGTTAAGAGCCACTTAATGTCAGTCAAATGATTAGGCAAGGAATTTCAGAGGCTGCCTTCCCATCTCTTATTCTGGACTCAAGGCACTGTCACCGGATTAAGGTGAGTTTATCGCAGATTTTTCCCCTTCATATACCGCAGGAACATTGCCCTAATTTCAGTCTGACTCACCTGATGGAGGGCCTTATGCACCATGCAGATGGACTTGAACATTGTGCACTTTGTATGGGAAGCCACTTTATGTTGTAGTGTACCTGCACAGCATGTCTACCTCGTCCCATGCCATCCCTCTACTCTTCCAGTTCCTCGCCTGTCATCTCTTTCCTGCCCCTGGCCCATCCCAGGGAGTCACCATAGTTGTCACAATACCTCTGTGGCCTTCATGTGCCATGTTCACTATTTCCTGAGGCAGCTTCTTGGAGACAAAGATGCACTTGTCTCTTACCACCAGTCTGCATCCCACTACTGATAACTCATCCTTGAAGTGTCTGCAAGAGGCCAGTTGCTTTGAGTCCACCCTATCTGGGATGGCCGTCTCATCTACATTTCTTCACTCAATTTTGATTAGTTACCTCCTGGTTTCCCAGTAGGTGGCCTCTATGATGAGGTCTAATGACACAATAAGTATACAAAACAGTGAAGGGTAGAATGCTTAAATTAAGCTCAGACACTGGTAATCACTCGGGCGACATCCCAATCCATTGTTATTTTGCACACCATGCCACCTCAGTTTGGACCCAAGTATATGAAAATTAGCCTTGACCCCACTCCAATAGGAACAGTAAAGCCCAAACAGCCAAGCCAGGTCCTCCTTGAATCAGTATACAAGCTACCCAGGACAGGTTTTGCCCTAGTTATGGGCTCATACAGCTTGGTTCCAGTGACACAGTGTGCACAGGACTCACGTCTGGGCATACCTGTCCCACTTAGGGTGACACAATATGCATACAAAACAGTGATGGATGGAATGGTTGAATTTCTGTATACTTTTGGTGTCTAATGACACAGCAGGTGGTCAAGCTGGATCTATAACGAAGTAGAGTATAACAAAGTTGAAATATTCTTCTGCTGGTGATGGCCTTGTCTTGGCTGATGCTATGGCATGTCTGTAAGCTGTTTTTTCTGTCTTCCCTGCCTTATGGATAATGGTGTATGTGTATTCTTAGAAAAGCAGTCCTCAAAACTCGATTCAGGGTGATACCTTTACTTGGTGGTTACAACAGATTTCAGAAGATCTGTTTGATGCTGTTACTATTATGAACTGCTTACCATATATAAAAATGTGGTAGAGTTCACATGCCCATATCATCACCAAGCTCTCTTTTTCAGATTGAGAGCAGGCTCTTCCTGTGTCAGTCAGACTTCGGCTTGCACACACTACGATTTGGCATCTTGTGTCTTTCTTTGTGATGTTGCAGCAGTATCCTCCCTAGTCAAACAGTGCCAGCGTCCACAGTGATCTCTGTGGGGAGACTGGGGTTGAAATAGGTCAGATTAGGTGTGTAGCTTACTTTGTAACCCAAGGTCAATCTGACAATCTAACCTTGTGTCCTCAGTGCCCGAAGTGGGTGGCTTATCATGGCATTGTCCTTTATGCAATGGGACAGTAGCTAGCTGAATGTCATGTCCCTTGGGCTAGGTGTTTCATTTAGTGCTTTTATCTTGTCTGGGTCTGGTCTCATATCCTTACCTGAGAAGATGTCTCCATAGAAGTGTAGATTGGGTTTATGGAATCCACATTTGTCAGCATTGAGTGTTAAATTGGCGTTTAGGTGGGCATGGCACATGGGATCCAGACCCTTGTTATGAGCTTTCATCGTGTCCCCAAAAAACAAAAGATCATCACTATAGTTTAGGTTGTTTAGTACAGGAAGAATACATCTCTAGATGGCTTCCTGGAAAATGTCCGCTGCTGAAAATGTGCCAAAGCTTAATTGTTTCTATCTAAATAATCCTTGAAAAATTGTGAATGTGCTGATATACCAAGAGCCTTTGTGTGGCTTTAGTTGGTGGTACCCTTAGTTCAGGTGTGGCTTGGAGAATATCTTGCCACCATTAAATCGGGTGATCATGTCCCTGATGTGTAGTCCAAGATGTCTCTCCTGCTCAATGGCCATGTTAGGGAGCCTCTTGTCTATAATGAGGCATACCTTCCCATGTGTAGTCTGCTTTGGTGCCTTGGATCTTTCTATGATGTCTACTTCCAATAGTTCCTGCAGTTCGCCCTCTACTGCTCTCAGAAGATAGAATGACACCTTTCAGTGGTGCTGCGCTACCTGTTTCACTTGCTCGTCAATGTGCAGTTGAACTTAAAAATGTGCATTTTTTTCTAAGCCACTGAATACTTTAAGACACTTGTGAATGATTAGGGGCTTGTCTTCCTGCTTATAGAGGATGGCCACAAGTTTCAGTTGCTCTGCCATGTGCCGGCTTAGAAAACAGTCCACTGCTGGGGATCCATCAGTCATGTGAATGTCATCTTCTTGATATGTGAGCTTCGTTTTGAACTTTCCTAGACATGGCATGAGATCTTTTGCTATCCACATGTACACTCATGTGGGCTCACCTTAGCTTTAGCCAAGGATTCATCTTGGCATGTTCTATGGCACAAATTCAGTTAAGTGACACTTCACTGTCAAGGACAAACTGGGTGTGAAGGCTCCCCATTTGAAGGTGTTGCCAGGGGCATTTCTCCTTCTTTCCTTGGTCCAACATCATGAAGGCATAATAATCACTGTCTCGTGAGATTTGTGAGCAATCTCAGACGTGATTCTTCTGATGGTGAGAGATGAGATCTAGACAAGGCTCGCAATGTCATGCAAGACCTTGAGGAGCTTGTGGACCAGTCACTTTTGCCTCTCAACGCCTTTGCATAATGCCAGGATTTCAGATCTTTACCTCTCTGCATGATGTCTTGTGATGACGCTTTGCACATCATCTGCATTTTTGGCACATGGCTGGGCAGCTACCAGTGTGTGGATATGCTTGTTCACATCGGTAGCACTTCTGTTTGTATTCCCATTGTTTCACTGATCCTTTATAGATTTTGACCTTTTCCTGTGGTCTTGATGGCATTTGTTGAATGCTTGTCCCTGAAGCCGAAAATATGCTAATGTTTTTCAGATTTTCCTGCTTCTATTTTCATTGCTTGTCTTTTGGCTTGGTCATTGACCTGTGACAGTACATCACTGTCTTCTACTGAGTAGCTCTTCTTCAGCAGTCAATGTCAAAGTGATTCAGATTTCCACACTTTGATGATCCGAAGACTGAGGGCGACTTTACTCAAGAAACTGTCAAAGCTGCAGTGTTGTGGGAGCAGATCCTAGCCGGGCAGCAAGATGGCTGCTCATTAGAGGGCTCTGCGTGCCAATTATGCTATCCGCCAGACATCCTGTTTCAGCAGGCTTCCATACAGCCCCCAACCAGATGGCTGCCTACCTAACGTTGCTGTGAAACTGCCGGTATGCTTTGCGGTCCCCTTTGGTGTCCAGGGGGCCGGCTTGAAGAAGTGATTGCCTGCATCCCATGCTGGTTGCCGGAGCATCCTGATTACACTGCGGCCTGAAACCTGAGGTGCGCGCACCTTCCTGGGCCCCTGCTATATATTATGGAGGCCTGGTACTGGGGGGCTGCTCTGGAGCCATTATCCCCGCTGCGGCTCTGAGGCCCGATGCCACCAGAATCCACCCCCTTTTGTTGTTTGGCCCGGTGTGCTGGTGATGCTGAAGGGGCCTGTGGACCCCTGAGGTCCTACTCCAGGGCTGACCGAGTCCCTGGCTTGATTTGGACTGCATCAACCACACCTGACCCGGGGGAGAACTATGTAAGGCCGCCTCCTCCATGCCTGCTTCAAAATCCTGTGGGGGCTGGGCCTAGGCTTGGCGATCGGTGTGAGGAGGACATTTGAAGAGTAGTGCGCCTGCAATTCCACTATGACAGTGCTGCTGTGACCTGGGGCCCCTCCTTTACTTTGACCAGCTTGGCTGACACTGGGCTCTTGCTTGTACTGGGAGGACATAATTGCCCCCACAGATAATGTGCCCCATGGAGGCCTGAGGCCTCCAATGCCCGGTGACAAATTTGGGGCTGGAGCAGACACTGGGTCCTGAGATACTAGTAGGCAATCTACGGAATAGCAAAGGCTGGGAGCCCCTCCACTCCCCACCTGACTAGTCGAGGGCCTGCTCATGCCCCCCGCTCTGCGTTGCCATGCTGGGGTGAGGCAGGGTTGGGAGAGGCCACCTGGAGCCCACTGCCCTCTACACTTGGCCCATTAGACGTGAGTTGCACAGCACTGGTATATCAGCAAGGATATTGTAAATCCGCGCTCTGACTGTACACACTAGTCCTCTTTTAATACCGCGGACCCCCTGCTTGCCTGAAGATCAGTGCAGTGCAGAAATAGAGAAATGGGGAATCAAAGCATGTGGCAGTCGCAGCTCACATTTGAGCGCAAGTACCAAACCAGATACATGGAGCTGGAAGTATCATCCAGGGAACCCCCTGAGGGGCCCCATGAGGACCCTCAAAACAACAATAACATCAAAGAGCTCTAAGTTTGTGAACCATCAATGTGAAACTCGACCTCTTGACAAGCCCCTTATACCACATGAAGGTGCAGTTCAACAAACATGATGATCGGCATGACCCCCTTGAAGCTTGAGTATCAAGACACAGATGACGCTCACACCACTTTCAGTGAATATCTCCTATGAATGGACAAAGTTCTCGACCTCATGAAAGTGAAGAATGAAGATCTCAAAGTGCGCTCATGATGCAATAACCTCCAAATCACAGGGGTCCCAGAGTCCGTAGCCATTGACAAAATGGAGGACTATGTTGAGTTCATTCTCTGCACACTATTCAGCGAAGCCCTATCTCCGTTCTTTATTGTGGAGTGTGCCCATTGCTCCCTTGGCTGCCTGGTGGGAGTTCCTACCAGTCAAAAGACTTCTCCAAAAGGCAGAGATTAAGCATGCTCTCTTGTATCCCACCAAACTGTGAATTCCTCATGAGGGGAAACCTCACTACTTTATAGATACCAAGGCTGCCCTTAAGTGTGCAAAACACATCACCGCTGGAGGAATATTGCCTCAGAGATCCCCGAGGAGCCAGGGGGATGCTCCCCTCAGCGACAATGATTAACTCTGGGTGGCTGGGAGGCATGAATGGGCAGTTGATGGGGCCATGCATCCCCTGATGGGTGGGGCCGGCCTGGCACTCCCAGGCGGTCAGGATAGGCAACAGGTGAACTCACATGAGCCCATGATTGCCACTGCCATAGACTCAGCTACATTTCAATGAGAGCCCCTGAACTTATGCGGTGAGCTTTGAGCCCCTTCGGCCACCCAGTTGACTCCTGACTGGAATGTTCTCCTGGATGACTGCTGCCATCAGAGATGATTCCCATGCCATCAAAATGTTTTGGGGAATATGGGTAGAGAGTGGGTTTGCTGCATTCAACCATGTTTGGAGGTTGGAATGGTGATAGTGGGTTTTGTTTGTGTTCAAATGATTGGTGTTCCCTTTTCCCTCTAGCATGTACCCCACACAGCTCCACAGCACACTCCTTACCACCCTAGTGGCAGACTGTCATTGGTCGCCCCCTAACAATACCCCAACACCCCATACACACATTGCCATAACTACCACTAAATGTCTGACCTAGAATATTCGAGGGTTTAATGACCGCAGAAAGGCCCAACTGGTCCATGCTTACCACAACAGGAACCACATAGACATCTGCTACCTCCAGGAACTACACCTAACACAGTATACAGCACCTAGGCTCCACCCAGGCTAGTACAGGGGGGTCTACACATCCCAATACTCTAACTATACATGGGGGGAGCAATTCTGATGTGCAAAGGTATACTGTGGCAATTGAGGCGAGCCCTTTGCAACGATAAAGGACGGTACATACTACTTTATATTACACAGATATCCTGCTCTGACTTTTTCTCTCTTGGCTGGAGGTTAATTGACAGCCTGGTCCCAGGGGCCGTTCTGTGGGGAGGAGACGTCAACGTGATAGTAGCCGACCGGATGGACCAATCGGGCGCCTCTAGCTGCCTTAATCCTAATGCTGCATCCCATCTCTCAATAGGCTCATACAGTACAACTACCTCAGCAACATTTGGCGGCTTACACATGATATTAGCACAGAGGGCACGTGCGTTACAGCTTTTCACATTCTGTGGTCACAAAATGACTACTGGCTATTATCATGTGACGCACACACCTGGGTCACCTTGGTGATAGCACCTGCCCGCTCATTATTGGACTACAACCTTACTTTATTGGAGCTTGCTCTGCCTCAGCTGGTCTCCCAAGGCCTTCACCTGGCGTCTGGCTGCCTGGGCGCTCCAAGATATGGTTTTCCGTGATGAGATCCACACTGCAATTGTGGACTATTTTATGATCAATGAGGGATCCATGACCTTCCCTTCAACACTATGGGAGGCGTTCAAGGTAGTTATCTGCGGCATGTGTAGCGCAAAACAATCGGGCATCCTTAAGTCGATACAAGGGCAACTCACCAAGCTGGAAAGGGAACTTCGCTCTCTAAAGTTGGTTTACTACATCTCAAAAAGTATTTCCGCTATAACCTCTATAGTGCAAAAAGAACACAGTACGACGAGAAGGCCGCATGTGAGACAAAATATCTGGTCCACAAGGAA
Organism: Triturus cristatus; assembly: GCF_964204655.1. NCBI lineage: Eukaryota > Metazoa > Chordata > Amphibia > Caudata > Salamandridae > Triturus > Triturus cristatus. The sequence goes on from NC_140586.1 coordinate 260,085,013, forward strand.
ATGGCACGCCGGTATGGGGAAGGTGACCGCCCTGGCAGAACTTGGATGGCATTCTCCGAAAGCCCCGTGCTGGATGAACAACAGGAGCTCCAGACCATTCCTATCGGGCTCATGCAAACATTGACCTTCTTTTACTCTAAGCTCTACAAGCCCATGCCAGTACACACTGCTGTGTAGCAAAACACCTATCTGGACTCCACCAAGCTGCTATTGTTGGATAGTTTGCACCGAAGAAACTTAGACTCTTCCTTTACAGTAGAGGAGATCATGCAGGTCATTTAAAGCCTCCCGGGGGACAAAGCGCCGGGGTTGGATGGGCTGTCAACCACTTTCTACAAAGAATTTGTCTCTACACTGGCCCCTCACCTATTAGCTATGTATAAGGACTCCTTGCACGCCGGGGCACCGCTGCCGTCTTTGTGAGAGGTGGTTACAGTGTCATATCTAAAACCGGACAAACCAGCGGAACAATGCAACGCTTTCCAGCCACTCTCCATGATCAATGGGGACAACCAAATCTTTGCCAAATTGATAGCGAATAGCCTCCTCCCTCTGATGCCCACTGTTTGGTGCCAAGGATCAAACGGGCTGGTCTACATCATACAACCTCTGCACAATATTTGACTGCATGCACACTCTGGACTATCAATGTGCCGCCGCTGCCAACATTTGTGGATGATACGAAGGCCATCGATTTGCTCGAATGGCCATATTTATTCCTGTTACTTGCACGACTCGATTTCTTTGAAAGATCCAGCTCTTATACACCTCTCTTACCGCCTGTTTCCGACTCAATGGTATGTTGACTGACCCCTTCCTAATCACCTGCGGGATACTCCAGGGGTGTCCGCTGTCCCTAATCCTGTTTGCTGTGGCGATGGAGCCCCTAGAGGGCTGATTACAGCAGCACCAAACCCACTGCGGTCTCTGATTCACAGCCAGGGGTCTAGTGGTATCAATGTATGCAGACAATGTGACACTTTATGTTAGGAAACCACAGGATAACCTAGCCCCAGTAATTTGTGAGGTAATACGTTTCAGGGGATATTCCGGCATCGAAGTTCATTGAACCAAGTCAATATTTTTCCCATTTACCGCTTGCACACATCCTTCTCTCCCGAATATCAGCTGAAATGGGCCTCTGACCTTTTTCACTACTTAAGCATCTGGCTTAGCCACGACCCGGAAGAACTCTGGAGGGCCAACTATGTCCGCACCGTGGCGTGGCTGGAGGACAGGGTCCCAATGTGGACCTGCCTGCCATTATCTGTGACGGGACAGATAGTCATTGCAAAGATGGTCGTCCTGCCCAAATTTCTGTACCTTTTACAGATATACCCCTCCCTCTCATGGCCCAGTTCCTGCGTTGGTTGCACTCTAATCTTGTGGCACTGATCTGGGCCAGCAGACAGTCCAGGATTTAATGGAAATTTCTCACCTTGTCTTTTGAACAGGGGGATTGGGAGCGCCTGACATGGCGCTCTATACGCAAAGTGCTCAGGCACAATACATTCACTTCTGGCTCTACCCTACCCAATTCCAACCACACACTGCCATTAGGGCTGGCCATGCAGCACCCTGCCCTCTGGCCACAATGTTTTATGCACCCTACAAGCCAATGCAGGCTGTAATAGACGCAGTGGAGTGGGTACGCTGGGCGTGGGATGGCATGAGACAACGTGCTGGACTCCCATGCCTCTACGCACCCTTGATGCCCATCGGTAACAATCCTCCCCAACACGAGGGTGCCAGGACGGGGCACGCACAACCTTGTAATCTTTGCCAATGAATACCCGGAAGACCACTTTTTACTGCCATTTGCAGCCACCGGTATGGCACATCCCATTGCGCTCGAGATCCTACTCTACCATCAACTCTGTGCCTCTTGCAGCATGATACACACCGCTTTCCCCGTGCCTCCTTAGATGCTACAAGCACTAGAGCACATCCTGATGACTCCCTCATTGCACAACCTGGTCACTTGACTGTACTCTATCATGCAAACCACGGCACCTGTCCGAGAGCCATTAGCATGTGCAGCTTGGGAAACAGACACAGCCCCCCCAAAATAGAAGCTCAGTGGGCCTACTGTTGCAGCCAGATGGCGGCCCTTTCCCCTAACTATAAATTGCGGCTTTCACACTTTAAGTTCCTCCATCGGCTCTATTGTACCCCGATGCAGCTTCTTCATATGGGCTTGACAACCAATGAGCATTGTCTTCAGTGTGTTGCCCCTGAGGCCTCTTTCACTTAGCATGAGATTGTCCAGGGGTGGCAGAATTCTGGGTCTGGGTAATCTCTGTTAAACACATCATCATAGGTCACCCCCTACCGCAAACTGCCATAGTTGGTCTTCTGGGTCTATGTTCAACACGTCCCCCATGGGGATCGCTGACTAACAGCCATGCTCCTACTCCTGGCCAAATGATGCATGGCCATGCACTGGGGAAGACAGCCCGCCCGCACCACAGAGGCATGGTTTCAAGACGCAACATACTACCAGGAGCAATTATCCAACTACTGAGAACTAATGCCACCACGCAATTGCCCCAAGGATACCCAGGAACCTCTACTAGCCTTTCTACGACAAAGAGACCCATCTCCCCGCTAGAAGCCGGGGACCCCAAATCCGGAAATGCCCCCTCCCCAGACTCCACACATGCTTGCCTCTAGGAATGAGACCGACCGCATAACCGCACCCTGATACTTGTGAATAGGTTACTGGACATCAAGCAGGTGTACGATTCATTGACTAATGGTCGAAATACAGTGATCATTGAATTTGGGGATACTCTTAGCTGCACTTATCGTATTGGGGACCCTCATGGATGGACCAATGTGTTCGACAATACTGTACCTGTGATCGACTTGTGTTGTGCCCTTCCCCCCATCATCCCCCATTTTGCTGATGTTGCAGTAAAGTGTCTACTCTCAAATGACAATAAAAAAATTATAAAAAAACAAAGTTGCAGTGTTGCACTAGATGTTTCAGGCATGTGATGAAATACTCCATTGCCTTGTCTTTTTCCTGGTGAACATAAATACAAGGCTCCATAGTAGGGCTGTTCGGAATTGGCAGAATTTTATCCTGTGGAATTCCATTAAATTTTAGCAATATTCCATGAAATTCTGCAACAGGATGGAGTGGGCATTTGGCACTATTTTCTTAGTGCAAAATGCACCCTCATGTCCAAAAATAGATGTGAGGATGCATTTTCTGCTAGGAAAATAGTGCACCCTGCATACACCTCAGCACCCTGCATACTCTGCAGTGATTAAAACCTTTAATAGTAAGGGTGCTGCCGCCAAGTGGTATGCAGTGGTTTCTAAAGTTTAGAAACCACTGGATAGCACCCTTACATACTCTGCAATGAATAAGACTTTTAATCACAGCAAAGTATGGATCCAAGTGGTATGCAGTGGTTTCTAACCTTTAGAAACCACTGCATATCACTCAGTGCCCTTATTACGTACTCTGCAGTGATTAAACCTTTTAATCACTGCAGAGTATGGGCACCAATTGGTATGCAGTGGTCTCTAAACTTTAGAAACCACCACATTATTTAGAATTATGCCGGCAGAGCAACAGAATTTTAATATACCAGTTATTCTGCGTTACAACAGTAATGTGAAATTACCAAAATTCCTCTGATTCTGTCGGCAGAATTCAACATTTCGCCCAGGCCTACTCCTTGCATCGGGTTTCTGTTCTGTGTTTTGTGCAGTTTTCCAATTGTTGACATTCTGCCCCAACTAGGGTCACTCCTTCCAATATTTTCCTTTAGTGTTCTGTTTTCTTCTGTTTTGTTTCTTTATTTTGCTTTTTCCACGGTTGCCTGACTCTTCAGATTGCCACAAAATCGTGTCTTCCTATGTCCTGGGCCTGCCTGACAGTTGTGCTTGGCCATCTCAGTAGGGTCATCCCCAAACATTATGGCTTCGCCCCTCCTGTTTTCTGTACAACATTTTGGTGGATTTTAGAACTCTGTGTACTTTGCCACTGCTAACCAGTGCTAAATAGTTTGTGCTCTCTCCTTCAAACATGGTCAAACTGGCTTACACCTGGTTAGCACATTTAATTTACTTATTAGTCCCTAGTAAAGTGGTACCACATATACCCAGGGCCGGTAAATTAAATGTGAATTGTGTTTCTGCAGCACTAATTGTGCCACCCACTTAGGTAGCCCTTTAAAACAAGTCTCAGGCCTACCATTACAGCTTTTGAGCAGTTTTAAACTGCCAATGCTTCCTTTTCAATATTGTAGCGAAATGGGTTCCTCCCATTTAATCCGCCCAGATTTTGTCGCTTTTGGATCACCTTGTTTTTGATTTTTTGCCGTGGGTAAGCCATTACAAGTGGTCTCACCCATGGTAATCACATGTTGAACAGACTGCATGTTTTTACTGCCATTGTCCGCCTTCTAAAATATGGCCGCTGTGATGCAGCAAGGGTAAGTTTCACTTGGCTGGTTACACATGAACACACGTATACTCGCTTGTAAGGGCCGCATGTATAAGACTACCGTCATGCGCAGCCCGATAACTGCGCACAGTTAGCCTGGAACAGAGGGGACTCTGCAGGGTTAGATATTGATCTGGGGTAGGCCTTATAATATTAGTAGGCACTCATAGATACAGTCAGTATGGTTTACCATTTTATCTGCAGTATGCATTATAGACATGGGGAAAATCTGCTCTAGAGTGCAGTTTCACTTCACTTTGGCCTACAAGTTCAGCAAAGTATCAAATTGGAGTGAAAAATGTATGACAGGTTTGATTAGGCAAGCCCCAAGCAGATATATGTACACCTTATAGGTCATCCATAATTTTCATATTTCTCTAGCTCAACTCAGAATCAATGCCAAGGCTTTTTGTAACCCTGCTGGACCAAGTTAATTACCCAGCTCTCTAGCAGAAGGAACAAAGGCCTTCCCTTGCTAAGGGAGTGCATAACAATGCTTCACTCAGTTCCTGAGGAGGAAGGGGCGAGGAAGAAAATCTGCATCTGTTAGTTAGCTGTCACACTGCACCAGGGTTAGGACAGCCAGGCCAAAAGAACAAAGGAAGAAGCCAACACTTCTGGAGCCAACACAGTAGCAGACTCCTATTTGATGGGAAAGGCCCTGGCAGTGATGTTAGCAAGAGACAGAGCTGAGGCTCCCCAAGTAGATGTGACCAACAACATCTGAATGGCACAATCTTGAACAGTCCCAGCATGCTGTGCAAAAGTGTTTGGACAGGGGTGGAGAGGTGATGTGGCAACCTAGGATTGGCCAGGGGTGCCTAGCTTCTAGAATCTTCCACCCCCATTTAAAAACTCTTGCACAAGGGAGAGTGGTTGTTGCTTTACACTGGAACATGGTCACTGGGTCTAAACTGTGAGTTTAGACCCAGTGAGGATTTGTGTTATAATGCTCTTGAAACCCCATGGTTGTCCAGGGCCCTGGGGTTGATGCAAGTTCATTAAACATTTATGAGGTCGGGAGGGGTGGCATGCATAGGGCTCTTGAGACGCCAGACAGGTTCATACATGGGGCGTGGACCACAGCTCTGGGACCAAGCCAAGCAAGGAAACTAAGGAATTGCCATTCTGCCCCCCCCCACTCCCCTCAAGACAGTCTGAGGGAAGCAGACGGCCACCACAAGAAGACATCATGCCTGCATGGAGAGGGCAGGGGAGGCGCATGGTGCTGGCTCCTGCACTGGCAGTACAGGATGCAGACTGACCTAGGAGCTAACAGGAGCAGCTATAGGTGGATTCTCGAGCTACCCCGAATGTGAAGCCCAGTCTGGGTTCCCATGTAGGACCAGGCCCCATCAACAAAAAAATGGGAAAAAAAGAAAAGAAGACACAGGAGAGCTGTACAAACAAAAATGAAAGCCATTGTTGGAGCCGCCTTACTAATATTCATGCTCCCTCATGGTAGCACCCCATAATGCCTTGCAGGGTTTGAAACTGGCCAAGTTTTCTGCTGTTTGTGGTGGCCCTATGTAGCAGGGGGCCCACCAACAATCAAATGATACTGTAAGGGGGCTGCAGGAGTGCTGTAGCTACCTCTCCAAAGAAATACCAAAACGTTCTGACCGTAGTGAGTCAAAAAAATGATGACTGCCCTGGATTTCCAGGCAAAAGTTAAGCACTCCTAAGGTGGGAAATGTTGTTCTACAGCCTGGGAGTACAGCAACCTGTGTTGATTGGTTTGATGGCTGCAGGTTTTGTGGCCTAAGTTGGTTAAAGGAAGACATAGACACGCAACCTTGTTACATTGCTTTGTTCAAATGTGCTGTTCTATAATGTTTTATTTGAGCATATTGCTAAGAGTAATGATTTTTCTTGAAGGGTTGCAATGCTTTAATAATTATGATTACAGATGATTGCAATGTCTTATTAGTTATAATGACTGCAGATGAGTTATGCTTACTGAAGTCAGTGATAGAGTGAAGGATTACTGCATGTGATTCTGGTCTTTAACTGTGGCAACATTGATAAAGCCAATGGCCAGATCTAGGATTTTTGGGGTTGTGACCCTTTAGAAGTCAAATGTGACAGTATCTCCACTAGCCTTTTGGATATTTGTAAATTATTGTGTAGTATTAAGTAGGGTGTGAAATAAATGTACTTTTCTTATCTAAAGAAAAATCACAGACTGCACAATCATTCTTGAGTGTTACTATTGCATGTCAGTAATTGTAGATTACTAGCCCATATCACCTCCTGCGAGTAGATCTTGAACTGCTCTGCTTTGCTACAGTGAGCGAGCCAAGCGCTTGGTTCCCAAGTGTTTGGTTCCCAGTAAGGGGATACTTGTTGACCTATTACTTGAGCAGGCCTCACATCCTGCACAACTATTAGCCTGGTTTCCTTACAAGTCACCTCTAGGGTTGGCTCTAATTGGCCTATAGGGCAGGGTGTATTGTATTTAAAATGTTTGACATGTACTTTCAAGTTTCACATGTCCTGCTAGTGAAAAAACTCCTAATTCGTTTTTCACTACTGTGAGGCCTACCTCTCCCATAGGATAACACTGGGTTACCTTATTACAGATACAGGTAGAAAAATAAAGTTTGGTCTCTAATAAAATGGTGGAAACACCCCCGGAAAAGCCCAGGCACGCCTCCCTGATGCAGTGTGAGGCAACGCAGCAACTTCCGCCATGTTGCCTTACACCATATCTACGAGGCAATGAAAAAAAGCCATGCAGGGTGACTTTGCATAGCCTTGTAGATGTGGGTCTGCACTCTGTGCCACCGTAGCATAAAAAAAAGTGTCACTCCGACTGTGCATGTGGCTTGTAAATAAGTCCCTGAGTTTCTGTTTCTCACACTAGACCTATATCAGGCAGCATTTCTTTATTTTCCCTATGAAGATCTCTCTCTCTGCAACCCATCCAGCAGATGCAGCTATTAATGTTCATCAGCCCAAAACATGCATTGCATGATGGGTTATTGCAGGCTGCACTGGGTCGTTCAAAGTCTAGGACTCTCAGAGCTGCAGCTGTAGTAATTTCTGCTAGAAGTGCTTTTAAAAATCTCTAACTAAATATAACAACCACCACTAAGACTTGAGAAAGTGTTTCTTACCACGAAATACGATTCCGCTGGATGTGAAAATACAGAGAAGGAGAGAGTTGTAAATTACGATGATCTTACAGACTGAAAATTTCAACTGTTACTACAAGGAGCTTGAATAAAATATATATTTCTTCAATTTTTAACAAGAACAAAATCCTGTGTATAATTCCCGGGAGGTTTAAGGATTTTGATTTTGGAAATATTTTTAATGAAGTCGTGTACTGTGGTATCGCTAAGACATACATTGTTCTTTTAAAAACTCTACTGTGATAGGGTATGGGAAGAGAAACTTTTCTGAAATTGTGGGAGATTGTTGTGCACGAAAAGGGAATAGAGAAATAAATATTCAACACTACAAATGAGCATGAACTGTACTTTCAAACACTAAATATGTCTGTTGTGCTTGGACACATTGTAAAGGAGGCACAAATAGTGGGAGGTGACTTGTAAAGAATCTAATTCTTCAGTCTGTCACACATTTTACCCCAGAAAATACTGGCAATGGCATCGACTCTGAACTGTTAAACCATCTTATCAGTTGATTTTTCTATTAGTCTGAGGCCAATGAGTCAAACACTACATAACACATAATGTCCTCCATCTTAGCCTGACATATCACCATCCCATTAAACCCAACCACATATTTCTCCTATTCAGTTCTTGAACATTTGGTGTGTAATTTCTCGGTTTGATAATTTTTGCACTTTATAAAATTGTAGTTGCTTTCTTGCCATTTTTTATTCTGTGTTTTCCAAATATTGTGCCTGGAGTGGGGGTTCTGCATCCAGGACTTGGCCATTTGCAAGGCGCTGCACTCTACAACTGTTAAGCTAGACTAAAGTAGACTCTGGGCCTGATTTAAAGTGTGGATGCCGGGTTACTCTGTCACACATGTGACAAATATCCAGTCTGCCATTCTATAATTGCCTTATATCCTAAGGCACTTACTGTGAGAAAGTGGTTTGCTATAGGGTGTGGATGTGCAACCTCACTGTGTAATAAACTCACCACCCGTCTTGGATCTATTCAGGTTTATTTGCAAAATCTTAGCTCAACTGGGTTTCTGTGACTTTGAGCAGTCACGCTTTGTAAACGGAACAAGTGTAAATCACTTAAAAGTACCAAAACAGTTAAATAAGAGAGAACGACACAATCGACATCCAGCACTAATTTATAAAAATAGCTTATTGTTATGATTTTTTAGTCACCAAAATAAACAAAATCCACCATAGGGTTTCAGAGATATAAATTATTAAACAAATAGTACATAGCTGCTATTCATACAATATTGCAAACAAGCATTGCAAACTACCAGGGTTAGGTGTTACTTTGAAAACTTTGAAAAACTTTTATAAAGTTGTGTTTGGTTACTCCGGCCAACTTTGGGCAACCAATTAAGGCAGTGAGAGAGTCACAGGGGCAAATAAGGCTTGGCAGGACAGTTAACTTGCAGTCAAAGCATTCTTCAATCCAGTTCAAGGCTCTATAGCTGAATCGCCATAGACATCAATGGAGTGGTCCTGATGCAACGAATACTGGATGCTGAGGATGCTGAAGGATGCTGAGGATGATGATTCAGTGATGGGACTTTCCTGGGGTCACCCCATAGTCAATGAACACAGTGGGGTGACCCTGGCCACAGGGTTTGATGTCCCTCGAAGTCTAGTTGAAGTCGAGCTAAAAAACTGTTGCTACTGGTCTGCTGGTCTCCGGTTACATCAAAACCAGCGGTTCACTTTAACTAAGGCTACTGTCTGCCTTGGGTGACCAAACTGCACTCCTATGACTCTCCTGAGTCCAGCACACTTGGATGAAACTTTTGAGTGTTGAGACTGTCTCCCAGGCTGCGCTTTGGTGGTCAATAGTGGTCAAGTACTTTTGTCTAACAACTAACAAAGACAGACTTCTTAAGCTTTTGTTTCCCTGGCGCAGTAACAGGAAGTCTGCCAACTGACACTGGGAATTCACCTCTTCTGTCTGGGACTCAGGGATGACTTTTCCTCAAGCAGGGCACCACAGACACAGTCATCTGTTTGCTAGCTTAAAGTTCAGCAAGTTCAGTCCAGTCTTTGGGGCAGCTTCTCTTTGATGGTTCCAGAGATTAGCAGATCAGTCCTTTTTCGGCCGTCTCTCCAGTGCAAAGGTGATCTGAGGTCTGACTGCCAAGGGTGCCACTTTTATACTCACAACTTAACCTCGGAGGATGCAGCAACTACTAGCCAACAGACTACCAGGTTCCTCTCCTGATTAATGACATCTGCCTGCAATTTGTAGTATCAAGCAAGCCCAGGGTGCAATATTCCGCCTACCCCTTATATGGCAGAATTTCTTTCATGGTGTGTGGAGCTTGATGGCTCACCCTAGAAGTGTGGCAACCTGAGCGGGAACCCTGGTTTGGCTACTGTCTCTTTGAATTTGAGCCCGATGCCAACCTGTCTACCAGAACAAAACAGCAGCCCTTCTCATATGTGTCCATCATTTGTCCATTAAAGGCAGCTTCCCCTAGAAACTTGCCTTTTAAGCTCACAAACCTGTTTAAACTTCCTGCCAGGGAGGAAAACATGTTTACCACTGGCAGGCCTTTTCTTTTTGTTCCTGAGATTCATTCACACCTCCCCCCAGGAGGGTAGATGATTGTCTCGGAGCCAGCAAACGTAAACGGTCACTGGAAAACCTGAGCAATAGAGTGGCAACTTTCTAAAGTTGCAATATTCTTAAAGATCACATTAAATTCAACTTGGGCATGACGTGGGTTTAATGTAATGATTCTTTTGATACCTTGAAGCACCAACTTTAGTTATCTCATTCAGAACTTAGCACAGCTAAGTTGTCAGCGTGTAACCCTGTATTCACCAAGGGGCTCTTAGATTTTCTACAGCAAAAATGATATTTTGGGTATTTACTGTTAGAACATATATTACATGTTTTCTGCTTTTTAATATACAGCACCCTGCCTTAGGGCTAGTTAGGCAGGCCTGGGTGTAGTTCGCGGAGTTTTGCTACACAGAACTCTGCAAAGTGACAAAAAAACTCTGCGAAGTTCTGCAAGGTGTGGAGTGCAGTGCCCTGCACACGCTAGTGGTACATTGAATTAAGTTAGAACAGTAATGAGTGTAGGAAAGAAAGAAACACTATTCATCCACTGCTCCATGTTGTTCCAGGATTTATTGTCCAGAGTCTTAGCCTAGCTAGCATATGTTTCGTCGCTAACATGAAGTACATAGCGACTTCTTCAGGGCTAAATTCCTATGATTACGGTACTTATTGTCTGTTGTACTTCCGTCCCAAAGGTAAATAGTAGTAGATGGCCTCAAGGGTAACAGAGACCAGAATTCCATTTAATTAAAGACCCCAGCAAGGTGGCTGACAGCCATAACCCCACTAATAGGGTCTCCCAATAATTAGTAGCTGCATATTCTGAATACTCGTCTGCATCACAGAATATATAATCTGCTTCATGAGGAAACTTTAAATAAATGGAATTCTGGTCTCTGGAGCGGAGTTCATCGCCCAGGCCTATATATAGGCCTACCTTAAGGGTGATACATATATACTGAAAAGGAAGGTATGGACTTTGTCATTAGTTTAAATGACAAAGTCAATTTAGCAGTTCAAAAACTGCTCTGCCAGCAGGCAATGTCAGGCTGTGAGTCTTGCTTTGTTTTGTCACACTCATGGTGGCAAAATAATCTACAGGCTTGGGTACCCCTAGTACCATATTCTAGGGACTTATAAGTAAGTTAATTTATGGCAATTGGGTAAGGGCCAATAAAAACTACACTTTTAAGAGTTGGAGCCAATAAAGTGAGGCCTGGTCATCAGGGCCCAGTGCGTCACAGACTCATTACACAAGTATCTAATGGTGGGGGTGAATCTGAAAAGCAGCATTTCCTCAGTCCTCCACCTCGGACCCAGCTAATGTGTCCAGGAGAATTAACCAGACTCTTTGTTGTTCTCCTTGACAATACAGTGGGACGTATGGGGAGACTGGCTGGCCTTTGTAGGGCTTATTAAGCCTCATATCCTTCTGCTAGGATCATTCCCTATGAGGAGTTGATTCATCTAAAAAATTGATAGACCCCAACCTAAATTGGATCTTGCATATGACTGTGTCTCAGTTTATTCTTTGTCTTCCTTTTTCATGGGACTATGGAGCATTGGCCTCATCAGCCCATACCTTAGCTAGGTCAATATCTAACTTACCCACTGAGGCCAACCAGCATTTGAGTAGCAAGCAGGACCTATAAGGTCAGTGGGCCCATTTTTCCTCCCAGGACAGGACCTAACCCCACAACAAGGCCAGTGCTGCCCCAAAGACAAGCAGTCAGAAGAGGCCACTGGCAGCTGTCAGTGCCCAGAACCACAACCCTAGCTCTCCGCAGACAGGTTGATATGATATCTTAGGGTTGGCAGCGGGCATCACTTACAGCACAGGTTCTGGTAAGGGGTCACTCAGCAGCTCCTTGGGGTCTTTGTTTCTTCTGAGTGGCTGGTTACCACCTCAAGTGGCAGATATACTCTCTCCAGTCCTCAGGTGACACCCTGAGGGTGATTCCTGACAATCCAGGACTTCTAGAGCTGACACACTGTCTCCCTCTTGGAAAGTGGTGGCCTCATCAGCACTATTCTTGGGGTTCCCCCTACCTGAGTAGGTTCCCCTGGTTCCCTGGGGATGTATTACAATAAGTGCCCCGGGGGCGCAACGGGCATTTGCTCCCACTTTTTGAGCCCCGAGGCACTTTGGTACTATAGAAGGGGGCGCTGACGCTTGTGCGTCCCCTTCTATAATAACGATATCAAGGTGTTCCCTCATTTGCATAGGGGTGTGCCCTATGCTAATGAGGGAATTCCTTTGGCTCTGTGCCTGCGCCATAATACAGACGCGGGTGCAGAGTCAAAGAAGCTCTCAGGAGGCGCACTGACAGTGCGTCATTTAAAAGGTGGTGCACTGTCAGAGCACCTCCTGACAGCAGCCCTCTGCAGGGGGCAAAGGGGGTTCCATGGACACCTCAGACTTCCACTTGCAGGCGGGTGCAGTTACTGACTGCACCCGCCTGCAAGAGGATCTCTAAACCCCTTTGAAAGTGCAGGCGGGTGCGCCTGCACTGTGAAAACACGGAGCGTCTCCTCCGTGTTTTTACATGAATGCGCTACCTCCAGGGCAGCACGAGTTCGCGGCTGCCCTGGGGGCAGCGCATACAACATAATAGGGTGTATTGTGATTGTTTGCGCCCGGCGCACCTTTTAAAAGGTGCGCCGGGCGCAAACAATCACATTGCATATTACGGCCCCTGGTCTCTTTTGTGAATGGCCTCCTTCTCCTACCCATACCTCTTTTCTGAGGCTTCTGCCTCCTCCGCTTACAGACAATATCCCAGGAATCTTTGGGTTTCGGGGCACTGAGTGCGGCCCCTGCCTCTCACTTCTGTGCTTACCTTGGGGGACTCATTTCCTAGGATGCAATCTGAAGGAAGATCAGGAATGAGTATCACTCTGTTCAGGGTAAGTGCACCCTCCCTCTCTAACTATACAAAAGCCACAAGGCTGGCAATGCCCTGCCCCTGGCTGAGCTTACCCTTACATCCTCACCTGGCAAAACTGGTCTGTAGTGTGAATGTCACCTGCATCCCTTAGAGCAGTGGATGGAATCCCATTAATAGTGACCTGATGGAAGTGTCTGCTCCACAACCAACAGGCATCACCAGCTTGCTACTTGGCCCCACCTCCCAACTAAAAGCTACTAGCACCTCCTCATCTGAGGACTCCTCTCCTAAGGCTACACTGGCTAATCCAGTGGTAACCTTTTCTCCGGGAGAATGCAGCATCCCATCTGTGACTTCCTGGCTGTTGACCGATAAAACACAACCTCTTCTCAAAGTGTTTCTTTTGCTCTGGGTCCCAACTACTCTGCTTGTCAGATGTGGACTGGGTTTTGTCTCACCCCTTAGGACTCTGGGGCTCAGAGGGAATCTGCTTTGTAGGTTTACAATTCTCATCCTTTCCCTTCTGAGGGCCTAGACTACTTTCTTGGGATCACCCCGTGGTACTTCTTGAGTACCCTCTGCACACACCCACTCATATGCTACCTTGCCCAGCTCTCTGGGAACAGGTAGTTTTCAGTCTTCCAGAAGCAGGTGTAACTTCTCTGATGAATGATTTGTAAGGGTCTTCTTTTTAACCATCAAATTATAGAATCTGTCATAAGTTTTCACATTGTTACCCTTAATCCAGCCATCTAGTGCCTTTACTGAAGCATCCACAAAGACCACCCAAGTCTGTGTTGCCTCTTTATATTTAATCCTGAATGTCTGTAGCTACTTTTCTGGGTGAGACCAAAGCTACCATATAAGTGCTGCTCTCATGTGAGTGTAAGACTCTGCCACCCCATCCTATAGTGTCAGGCGCTGATCCCTCCCCACCGCTGGAACTAAGTCCCGTTGGGCACCCACCTTTCTCATCCTTAGAGCTCTCTCATAGAATGCCTGACACTTATCTCTGTCACCCCCTCAAACTACTTTGGCACAATACCTTTGGACAAACGTGGATCATGTGCACCCTTGCAGGTACCTCAGCTTATTTGTTGTATTTGTTGTATCAGCCTCTTTACCTCAAAGGCCAGTGCCCTTTCCTCCAACTCTAAGGCTGCCATCTATGCTTGTATGGATTGCCTGCTGCTGGCTTTACTACTTTCACTCTTAGCTCTGGAGGGCTTCCTAGCTTATGTGTACTGGGTATTGTGTCCTCTCTACTTTGAGGAGTAATCTCTACCTCAAGGAGTGCTTGAGCTCTGCAATCCTCATCCCCAGTCCTAAGAGCTTTCTCGAGATCCTCCTTTTTAGCTGAGGTGCCCAAGCTGATCATTCTGTCCTTGCAGAGGTCACTCAGATATTTGATCCTGAGACTGGAGAGGGTGGCCAAGTTGGTCTTCATGTTTCCTAGTCCTTTTTGCATCTTGTAGAAACTTTGCAAAAACTTTAGCAAACTTTTCACAAGCTTTTTAAACTATCTTAAAACTTTTTTAAAGTTTGCAAACTTTCAAAAACAGTAGTTAGGAGACTACAGAAATTGGCAACTTAGTTGAAAATTACAAGAACATGCTCCTATGGGGGAACAACCTTTACAACGCAACTATTACAACGCACTACACTTACAATGCAATTTTTACAACGCAACATCCACTACAACGCATTACATTACATCGCATGACACTACAACGCATTTTTAAAAACTACCTTTACAACGCATTCCATTACATCGCATACTACCTTTACAACGCATACCATTACAACGCATAATATTACATTAAAACCCCTACACTATCCAACACTTACCCTACTGTTGCACCCCCTGGAGTTTGAATAGTAATTTTTACCCCTATACTATCCAACACTTACCCTACTGTTGCACCCCCTGGAGTTAGAATAGTAATTTTTACCCCTATACTATCCAACACTTACCCTACTGTTGCACCCCCTGGAGTTAGAATAGTAATTTTTACCCCCATACTATCCAACACTTACCCTACTGTTGCACCCCCTGGAGTAAGAATAATAATTTTTACCCTTATACTATCCAACACTTACCCTACTGTTGCACCCCCTGGAGTAAGAATAGTAATTTTTACCCCTATACTATCCAACACTTACCCTACTGTTGCAACCCCTGGAGTAAGAATAGTAATTTTTACCCCTATACTATCCAACACTTACCCTACTGTTGCACCCCCTGGAGTAAGAATAGTAATTTTTACCCCTATACTATCCAACACTTACCCTACTGTTGCACCCCCTGGAGTAAGAATAGTAATTTTTACCCCTATACTATCCAACACTTACCCTACTGTTGCACCCCCTGGAGTAAGAATAGTAATTTTTACCCCTATACTATCCAATACTTACCTTAAATGCAATGTAATGTTATGCGTTGTAATGGTATGCGTTGTAAAGGTAGTATGCGATGTAATGGAATGCGTTGTAAAGTTAGTTTTTAAAAATGCGTTGTAGTGTCATGCGATGTAGTGGAATGCGTTGTAGTGGATGTTGCGTTGTAAAAAATGCGTTGTAAGTGCATGCGTTGTAAAAGTCTGCGTTGTAACGACATACATCCTGCTCCTATGCATCAACTTGCAGATTTTTGGCGGTTTCAGACCTATTAAACATATAGTACTGCTAGACACAAGTTCTGGATCCCAGTGATAGGCACAGATGTGAGGATAGCATTTTATTATATGGTGTGGTTGTGTGACCTCATCATGTAATACACTCACAAACCCATCTTTGGTCCAGTCAGGTTTGTTTGCCGCACCTTAGCTTAACCATGGTTAGCTGTTTTGGTACTTCTAAATGCTTTGCAATTGATCCTTTGACAAAGCCTGACTGCTCAAAGCCACCGCTAAACAGAACCGCTGAACAGAACCTGCTATGCATTAATTTCAGCTACTCTCAGCTATTGCCACTTTGTGTACACATTCCTATTACTACCAGAAACATCTGTAGACAGCTTGTTTAACATAGTAAGAGAAGAATAGGAAGGTATTATATTTTACCAGCACTGGTAGTTTGGAAAGAACCTTTGTTTCGTTTAAAAAAATAACACGTTTTTATAATTCTTACCAAAACAGGTTTTAGGACGCAAAATTTACCCTCCATATATGTGGGTGCATTCTTATTCCCATAGTGCCCAACTGTATCCTGACATTTTGGCCTTGGCATTGCACTATTCTAAGTGTGTACCCTAAGGACTAGGCCTGTCCTTCACTATCTGAGGTCCTAAATCTGTATAGTGGCTGGTGGGGCACATCAAACATGCTCTCATTGTGTCAGAGGACTACCCTGTTCCGGGTATAGTGCATAAAGTGGTGGTGGCAGCGCAATATGTTTTTGAAGAATAATAGAGTGGCCAGACCTTCTTTCTTCTGCCACTGAAGTAAGCCTAACCAAACAATTTTGTGTAAAGTGCTACTACTATGTGTATGTCCAGAACCTTGCACTTGCGTCTTGTGTACATGTCTAGTGCATGCCCATGTGAAGTCTGTGTAGCACATATACAGTGTTAGGGCTTTGTGGGTGTGTGAGTCTGAATGCTGGAGACAGTGGGATCCATTGTGGATACCCATAGCCTGATCCTGTACAAGATAGAGGATGTCAAGAGCTTCCTCAGAAAGGGGAAGTATATTGTCTGCATTGCTGTGACTAAGGGGTAGAAATCCAGACACTGAAATGCAGAGGATGGTGACAAGACCTTTATAAATTCCATGAGGACCTTTGTTTGTAAAGGTGCTGCGGCTTATGTTTTTTTTTATACTATGTGGAACAGGTATGCCCAGAAGTGGGTGTTGTGCACACTGTGTCACTAAAACCAAGCTATACCTGGATGATAGGCCCTAACAAGGGAAAAGCGGTCCTGGGTTGCTTGTATTCCAGTTCAGGGAGATCTGGTCTGGCAGCTTGGCTATACTGCTCCTTTTGGAACAGGGTCAAGACCTATTTACATATGGCTGTGTCCAAACTGACGTGGCATGGTGTGCAAAATAACAATGGACTGGCATATTGCCCAAGCGATTACCAGTGGCTGAGAGTAATTAAAGAATTCCATCTATCACTGTTTTGTATACTTTAGTGTTTCGGCCTAAGTGGGATGAGTATGCCCAGACGTGGGTCCTGTGCACACTGTCATTTGAACCAAGTTATACCTGGCTGATAAGCCCCAATAAGGGCAAAACTGGTCCTGGGTTGATTGTGTTTCAGTTTAGGGTAAGCCTGGCTTGTCTTTCTGATGGCTTGACTGCACCCATTGGCGCAGGGCCAAGACCAATTTGCACATGGCTTGGTACAAACTGAGGTGGCATGATGTGCAAAATAACAATGGACTTGGATGTGGCCTCAGTGATTAACAGTAGCTGGGATTAATTCAAGCATTTCATCCATCAATGTTCGGGGTTCACAAGCTTACTTTTCTAGGCCCATGGACATTACTTGTAGAAAAACATTTTTTGTTTTGAAGACACATGAATTGCTCATTATATTTAATAGTTAGAAGATGCTTACAGTCAAATTGACCAATACAGTGAATACAGGGTGAATTAATAGTGACCACAGAAAACTCTAATGCACAGGTTTCACAGAAT
This sequence comes from Triturus cristatus, assembly GCF_964204655.1. Lineage (NCBI taxonomy): Eukaryota > Metazoa > Chordata > Amphibia > Caudata > Salamandridae > Triturus > Triturus cristatus. The sequence goes on from NC_140586.1 coordinate 260,102,711, forward strand.
ATTAAGAGACGGCTGTGCACAGTAAACAGGAAGACCCACCCAAAATATAATCAGCCGTCTTTAAAAATCATTTCAAAATGTGAGGGAAAAGCTTTTCTTGTGATCTGAAATACTTTCTTTTTTTGTCACTAGGACAGACATGGACGTCACAGTGATTAAAAGTAAAGTCACTTAGTGCAATTAGAGCCAACAGGTTTTACTTTTATCGGTGCTCCATGGCATAATTATGCCCCACCAAGCATTAATAAAGCCCGCTAATTGATCAAACTTTCCATACTTCTCCTGGTTAAAACGGTAGTCTGTCTGTGTGGCTGACCTAAAGTCTGCAACAGGAAACAAATGTAAATTGTGACCATACAAATTCAAGTTATCTTCACATGGTCCTTTATTTGGTCTATTCCTGTTGTGAGTGCTAGGTCTGGCACACAAGTAGGGTGCTGTTTTTATTGAGAGAAGTATAGAAATGCCGGGTGGTAGGAATTTTGTGTATTCCCACAGATTCCAGGACATTTCCTCACAGAAATATGAGGAAAATGCATGATTTTAGGCAAAGTTTGAGGTTTGCAGGGTATTGTAAGTGAGAAAAGGTAGTGAGACCCACACAAGTAATACCACCCCGGACTCCCTTTGGTGTCTATATGAGGATTTGGGTATAATATATGGTATGGTTTTGCAACCTTACCATGTATTACACTTGCAAAAACTGTCTTGGGATAGTCAGGCTTGTTTGCAAAACCTTTATCTCAGCCCTGGGTAGCTGTGGCTTTGAGCAGTAAGGCTTAAACAAAGGAACTAGTGTAAAGCATTTAGAAGCTCCAAACAATGAAATAAGAAACTCACACAACACAAAAGAAATCTGACAACAGTTGAATAAAATGGATTATATAATTATGGATTTTTAGAGTTCAAGATAAACAAAATCCACCAGAGGGTTCTGGAGATATAGATTTTCAAATGAATTATAAATCACAGTACTTTTAAGCACAACCACAAACAAGCATTGTTAACCTGAAAGTTTATGAAAATTTTGAAAAGTCTGTAAGAGTTGTGTTTGGCTACTCTGGCCCAACTAGGGCAAACAAATCTGGCAAGGAAAATGCCAGGGGGCCACCAAGGAGTATTTGAACAGTTACTTGGTCACCAAGCAATTCTCATGTCCAGTTTTGAACTTTACATCATGACCGCCATAGACTGTAACAGAGTGGTCAGATGCAGATGATGCAGAAGATGGAAGGTGCTCAAGGAGGCTCTGAATGCTGTGCGGTTGACACAGATGCCCTTGTGGCTACTCCTCGGTCCACAGGTCAGGGGGGGTGACTTTGGCCACAGAGGTCGATGAGCCAGTAGAAGCCAAGCTGCTGCTTTGTTACTGGTTTCGTCCACAGCGGACCCAGCAGTATCCTTTGGTGGAGGCTAGTGTCCCTCTGGGGTGGCCAATCTTAATTCAGATGATACTCTGGCAGACTCAGTGCAACTTTTGGCCTTTCAGGATTGGTCTCATGGGAAGTCAAGCTGCAGTCAGTGGTGAATCTCCAGAAGTGGCCACTGACTTGCCAAGTTGGGGTATTCCAGTTTTGGTGTCCCTGTTGCTAGTTCCAGGATCCCATCCAACTGACCCTTGGAGTCACTTCTTTTGTCTGGGGCTCGGACCATCTTCTCCTCAAACTAAGAGCCACAGGCCTATTCCTCTCTTGTCTAACCCAATGTGCAGCAGGTGCAGTCTACCAGACGATGTAGCCTCACTTCACCAGGTCCAGGGGTCAGCAGAGCAGTCCTTATTCAGTCCTTACTCCACATATGTAGTGGTCTGACGTTTGGGGTGCCACAGGTGCCATATTGAGCCCAGAAAGTGCCCTGGGGGATGATACATTCACTAGCCAATGGGCTACCAGGACCCCTCCTGCCCTGTGATGACCTTTGGCTATGTGTGGCATCTAGCAATCTCAGGGTGCACTATTCCGCCCACTCAAAAGCTGGGGGTGTGGCTACCTGTAGGCTACATTCCCACAAGAAAGCCAATTTGGGCACTCGTCTCCCCTCTTTGTACCTACTGCCAGCCTGTCTACCTGAACAAAAGGGCAACCCTTCAGGAGTGTGATCACCATTTTCCCACCAAAGGCAGCTTTGCCTTTGAAGCTCACCTTTTGGGCAAACACCCTGAGTGGCTTCCTGTGAGAGGAAGGTAACACCTCCCCAGACTGCTATTGTTCCAGTGCCCGGGAGTCATTTACACTACTACTCAGGAGGGCAAAAGGCTGTCTGGTGGCCAGTAGCTGTGGGAGGCCACTGGACAAACTGGGCAACAGAGTGGCAACTTTCTATAGGTTGTTTTCACATAAAAGAAACATTAAATTCGACTTGGGTATAAAGTCAGGTTAAATGTCACGATTAATTTGCTACCTTGAAGTACCCATTTTAGTAGTCCCATTCAGATGTCGGACTGAGAGGTCAGCCTGTAACTCAGTTAGCTAATGGGGATACAAACTCTTACACAGAAAAAAGGCAATTTAGAAGTTTTGTTGTTAGGGCATATGAAAAAATACATGTCCTACTTAATAAAATACTACCCCCTATCTTAGAGCTGGGTAGACCTTCCCTACGGGAGGCTTACATATATTGTTAAGGGACGTGGGGGCGTTGTCATTGGTTCAAATGGCAAAGTTGAACTAGCAGTTTTGTACAGTAGCGGTCCGTGGAGCGAGTTCGGTGAGGCTGTGAGGCGGGGCGGGGAAATGTAAACACCGGAATATGGATGAACGGAGGTAAGTACACATTTAAATAAATAAAACGAATTTCGGTGCGCGCGCTGCATCGCATTTTGTGATGCAGCTCGCGCAAAGGAATTCATTTTATTTATTTAAATGTGTACTTACCTCCGTTCATCCATATTCCGGTGTTTATATTTCCCCACCCTGCCCCTCCCCCGCCCCGCCTCACCGCCCCACGGTACTCCCTCCACGGACCGCTACTGGTTTTGTAACTGCTCTTCCAGTCTGCAGTGGTAGGCTGTGAGCCATTTTGTAATCAGTGCTTCATGCCAAGGTGGACACTCTGCCTTAAATGCCCAGGGTACCATATACTAGGGACTTGTAAGTAAGTCAGTCAATGCCAATGGGGTTTAACCAATTAAACATATACTTTGTAATGGGTTAGAAGAGGTCTGATTAGCAGGCCTCAGGGCACTCTCACAGTTGAGAAACCAGCAGCATCACTCCAAAATTGTGAGGATGAACATGCAAAAAGAGACATTTCCTTACAGTCCAGTTTTCAGAAATGTCTGCCTTTTGTAGGTTTCCCTGGGTGTCGGCCAAGTCCAGGCCCAAGTTCTACACCTACCCACATCACCAAAATGGCTCATTTTTCATGAAAGATATTTGATGTTTCCACCTCTCATTCTGGGGTATTTCCAGTCCAGGGTGATAAACGCACCCACACAAGTGGGCTATCATTGTTTATTAATAGAAGTGCAGCAACACAGGGTGGTTGGGTTTTTGTGGATAGCCACAGATTTCCTCACAGAATTATATGGAAAATGTGTGATTCTAGCCAAAATTTGAACTTTGCAGGGCATTCTGGGTAGGAAAAGGTCATAGAATCCACGCAGGTCACATCACCCTGGACTCCCCTGGGTACTATTTTTCAACAATGCCTATGTTTTGTGGGTTTTCCTGGGTGGCAGCCCAAATTCCGCTGGTATCCACATCGCAAAAATGACTCATTTTTCATTATGAAAATGTGATGTTTCTACATTACCTTTTGGGGCCTTTCCAGTCACGGGTGCTAGGACCAACCACACAAGTACTCTTATCACAAGAAATGTGTGAATACAGAATAGCATAACACTTGTTAATAATGTATCCACAGAAATTCTCTTCATTTCTTACTTCCAAATGTAAACCAGTGTACAAGAAAGAAGACATTTACAAAATGCCCTCGGAATTATGATACAATGGGTAATCCCAAAATCAGGGTTGTACAAACAACCACTATTTCTAAACTTAGTATCTTGGACACATTTTTGAAATGTTTACATTTCCATCATAACTATTTTAATTCATTAGATTGTAATATATGAATTACTGCATGGTTGATAAACAATGAAAAATCATTATAAACTGCAGCACAGTTGTAGCCTCTGCGTATCATGAGTTTTTGGATAACCAACAAAACCAGATATCCTTGCAACCAGAAGGGCTTGACACCTGCAGAGGTATATTATATTTGAAAATCAGCAATCAGGGCAACAAAACTACAGATGAAAACCTTGCCACCAACTTCTATTTTATTCCTACATATTTTCGTTATAAATTTATTTCAACAATTCATTTATTCGGGAAAGCCACGAGTGTTCTACTTAAATGACCACTTGCTGAATTTGTAATTTGTCGAGTTTTCAGAAAGGTATAGCTTTCTATGCTCATCCATGCACTTCACATCTCTATCCACCACAAACTGCAAGCAAGTTGAAACCAGAAAAATAGGAAAAATTGACAACCACTTGCAAAAAATGCAAAAAATCTGGTAATAATGTAGTAAACATGTTTTTTACAGCTCTGCTTGTTCCTGAAATGGGGAATAATGGTGATGTTAGCACAGCAAACCTTTTGTTGCTGACATGTTCAGTTAAAAAATATATACGCTTCTTTGCACAGTACATTTCACCAATTTTCCCAAAACAACCCCAAAATGTTGCTTTATTTTGACATTATTCTTGGTTCTTTCCCTGGGAATTCGCAACCACTTGGTACCTTTAGAATACCCAACATGTGGTAAAAGGACGCACATTCTGCCTGGATATCTTTTGTACAGGGTCGAAAACGTCTCAGCAGTTAAGGGGCTAAGTTGTACAAAAAGTATTTTACATTATTTAAACACATTAATGCTCATTGCAGTTATTAGTTAAGTGGTGGTTAGGCTCACCTTGATGATTATAATCTGTGTTTATAGCGACCCCAGATGTTTAAATCATTCACGTGGTCAGCAGGCCTGGATCAAGAATCCTGCGAGCCTCACACAGAAAGTTTACCTCTAAACATCCTTGTCAAGGTAGGATTTCCTGTTTGCAGCATGTGGGCATCTGGTACTCGGTCCACAGACTTTAGTTGCACGAATAATGTTAATGTTATCAGAACTTATAAAGCGCACTATCACCCTACGGGTACCCTGGCGCTGAGATACGCATGCCTTGCCGAACACAGATGCTGCAGTGAAAGGCATTTGTAATTATAGTTGATATTTAGATGGTGCATACGGTCTTCTTAATGATTATAGTGTGGATTTATTGTACACCCAGACAATTGTTAATGCACATGGCTCAGGGGCCTGAGCCAGAAGTCCCTGATCCTCAAACAGGAAATCCTACCTCAAAACATCATCGGTGGCAGCGGGCTTCCTGTATGATGCTCCTTGACTTCTGGTGACAACTGGTGTTGGGCATTTGGACTCCCAACACTTTAAACTATTATTAGGTAGTGATGTGTATATCCCACTACTTCACAAAGAGTTCCTATTGAATTATTAAGTTACCCTGCGTTTGAATATTTTGTTAATTTCTTATGATTGCTGAGTAACATAAACATCTTCCTATTGAGCTGTAGCAGGTCACACCGTGGCTCCCAGTAATGAGCAAGGAGACTTTCTGGAGGACAGAGAGCTGAGCCATCTACAGGCTACTGATATGGATGGCAGAGCAGGTCCTTTAGATGGGGTTCCTGAAAATGAAGGATAATATATGATTTACCCTGAAGAGACTGTTGGAGAAGGATAACAAAATAGCATTGTCTTGTGATTTTTTTACACACCCGCCGCCCCCCAGGAGAAAAAATGTAATGTTAGAAAGGTGACTGTAAAAATGTGTTGAGCTGGGAAAGCAGAGGGTTACCATGAGATGGCATTTGGAGTGCACACACTAGACTGAGGTTGCAAATGACAAACATGAAGAACAGAGGAGGAGGACGTGGAGTACTGTAAGAAAGGAAGTGCAGGAAAGGCAAGCACCTAAACATGTTCTTCTGAAGGTGCTTCAGGAGATGTATGAAGAAAATGATTCCAGCCTCCATTTCTTTACACTATACAGCATGCACTGTGAAACGAATGTGTGGTGCAAATACGAATAAAAATCTAATGATTGGCAAAGAAAAGACGGCAGCACATCACCAGAAGTGCCATGCAGAATTTAAATGTGATAACAGGTACTTAGGGCCATATGTAGGTGGGCTAATACCGGTCGTTAACGGCTGAAAATCTGTAAATTTCCCGTTACCGGCCGGTATTTAGCCCTTTGCGATGTAGGAGGCTGGATTTAAGGATTCGGTAATTTACCGATTCGCTATTTTAAGGAATCGGTAAATTACCGAATCCTTAAATCCTATGTGGGGAGCACTCAAGTGAGTGCATTTATGGTTTAAGGATTCGTTATTTACTACCAACTACAAGTTGGTGGTAAATACCGAATACCTTTCCAAAAGCAATTTTGTGCTTTGTTAAAAGTGCCATGTGGCAGACATACATGCCCTTAGGGCATGTATGTGCGCCACATGTGCACACATGCCCGATTCAGGGGTGCAACAGGGTGTCAATGTAACACCCTGCCACCCTTGAATATGCTCCCCCTATTACCGATTCAGTATTTACCGAATCGGTAATAGTGAATAGCTTCCCATTCATACGTATGGGCCTCCAGGCCCATAGGAATGAATGGGAAGGTCATACCGAATCGGTAATAACGAATATTACCGAATTGGTAACATTTACCGATTGTTTACCTACATTCTATTTACCGATTCTTAAATACCGAATCGGTAAAATTCGGTATTTAGGAATCGGTAAATAGAAACTTGCTACCTATGGCCCTCAGTTCAGTTGAAAAATGACCTTTACCCACTACAGTTTATGACACCCAATAAAAAAGAAAAACAAATCAACAGACAGAAAAATCGAAAAAAAAACTAAAGCTAAAGTTATTCTCAGAAACATTAATTTTGGCAAAACGACCTATTTCTCACTTCACTTAATACTTTTTATTTTCTCACTTTCTATGTACATGTTAGTGCCTATTGTCCAAGAACCTATTGCTTTTGTGAACAGTGATTTTAATGAAGCCATTTGTTACTAAGTGAAGGATCATGCATCAATGATGTAATAGAATGCTAAGGGGCAGGTCTCATAGTTAACTTGCACAGTGCAAAGGAGTTTGCCACCCACACCTGGGGTACAGGGTGTAGCCATAGGCCAGGCCCTATGGTTGCCCAAGGCTGTTCAAGGTGCAGCGGGGTTTGGTCGCTCATTTGATTAAGCAAAGGTTTAGCCACAAGCTAGGAAGAAGAGCAACCCACCACTACTGCGCACAGCTGTCCACTTTGCACAGTAGTGTTGCTTGTCTAGTAGGCGGACAAAGGGCCTGACCTAGATTTTGGCAGCCAGTAATCTCTCTCTCAGGGTGGGGGAGGACATTACACCCACCACCTTGAAAGATTACCGTCCTCCACTGACCCAGGGGTGATCTATGTACCTTGAAAGGAACCACCATCTTTCCTGGCCCATACTCACACAGTGTGTGGACTTTTGAAGCTCCAAGTGGAGGTAATAAACAATGTCCATAGCTTAATAGATGAAATATGCAATGCAGAAATAAATGACTACCATTGCAAGGAAATCGGTTTATTATACGGTGCGGTTGTGAGACCTCATTATCTTATATACTCACCACCGGTACTGGGTCCAGTCAGATTTGTTTGAAAAACCTTGGCTCAAACCTGGGTAGCTGTGGCTCTTAGCAGCCAGGCGTTTTCGAAGGAACAAGTGTAAAGCATTAAGAAGTACTAAAACAGCTGAATAAGAAAAAAACAAAACTCAGTAAAAAGCTGACACTAGTTTATAAAAAGAGGTTATTTTTGTATCTTTAAAATGACAACTCAATGACACAAATCCACCTAAAGGTTTCAGAGATATGCATTTTTAAAGGAAGAATATATCAGTTTTTTCATTCAATGTTTTCAAGATCAAACTTTGCTAACCTTTTAAAACTTTTATAAAGTTGTAAACTTCTATTCTGGCCCACATTGGACAACCAACTCTGGCAGGGGCAAGTCATGGAGGCCAAAGAGGCTTGGTTGGATAGTTACCTTGCAGTCATAGCAGCGTCCAGTCCAGTTCTAGGCTCTATGAGCAAACCGCCATAGACTATGAATAAGTGGTACTGATAAATGGAATAGAGGATGCTGAAGATGCTGAGGATGCTGTTCTGATTGTTAGAAATGGAGGTCTCTAGTTGGCAATGGTATGCACCCTGTCCAAGTAGGGACCCTTCCTTCTAGTCGGGGTAAGGGAGTTACACACCCAAGATAACCCCTACTCACTCCCTTGGTAGCTTGGCACCAGCAGTCAAGCCTTATTTAGAGTCAATGTATAAAGTATTGGTACACAACACACACATTAACACAGTGAAAACACTACAAATACTACACCAGTTTAGAAAAATAAACAATCTTTATCTAACAAAACAAGACAAAAATGACAAAAATCCAACATACAGAACTCAAAATATGACTTTTTAAAGGTTTCAAGAAATCCTGTCCATAGAACTTTATGGATGCGGGGATTTTACAAAAAGTACCTTAGATGTGTCAAAAACCACAAAGAAAAACAGCTGCAGAGGAGGGAAGTGTCGGAAAACATAGCGATGCATTGGTTCCTGAGTGCTTGGGGAAGCGATGTATGAGTTGAGGGAAGTGTTGCATCGAATCTGGACTTGAAGGGTAAGCGATGCGTCAAAATCCAAGACGGTTCAGGTCTGCGGGTGATGAGTTGAAAAGCTTGGCACACAGGTGCGATGCGTGGAAATCTGGATGCGCTGGAGGTCGATGTGGCGGCGCCAAACAGACATTGTGGTGATTTCTTCATCCATGGTCCAACTATTCGTCCATTGTTTCAGCCGCACAGCAGGACCTGCGTCAGAGTCAGTACCAGGACCTCGGGCTTCGCACACACGAAGCGCTGAATTCGGGCGGCAGCAGTTTCTTCACCCGCGAGCAGGGCGCTGCTTCAATTTCTTCAGCTGCACGCCGTAGGTCCATGGAAAGTTCTCCGGCATGGCAGTGCTGGGTCGGAAAAACAGGCACTAGAAGAAAGATGTGTCGATTTTTAGGTCTTTTGCAGCTTTTTTTAGCAGGAACAACCTGAAAGGGTCCAAAACTGGAATTGGCCCCACTTGGAAGGTCAGAACTCCCAGCAGTGGGGTTCAGGAATGCTGCAGGTGAAGTATTTGATGGCTCTGAGACTTCTTAACAGGAGGCAAGCACACACAAGCCCTTGGAGAAACTAAACTTCACAAGCAGGATACATAACAAAGTCCAGTCCTTTTCCTCTTCAGAACAGAAGTAGCAACTGTAGGCTAATCCAGCAAAGCAACACACAGCAAAGGGGCAGTATTCTTCCTCACAGCTCTTCAGTTCTTCTCCTTGGGAACGTCTCCTCTTGATGCAGAAGTATTTAAAAAGTCTTGGATTTTAGGTCCAATACGTATACCTCTTTTGACCTTTGAAGTAGGCATTCTGAAAATGATTGTCTTTGTAGTGTACAAGTTCTTGTCCTGCCTGGTCTTGGCTCCAGACACACTCCAGGGGGGTGGAGACAACATTGTGCGAGGCCAGACATAGCCCTATTCAGGTCTATTTGACAACGCCTCCCACCACTCTACCTCAGGAAGGCCCATCAGTCTTAAAATGGGCCATCAGGATATGAAGGGCATACCTCAACTCCCTGTGTGTGACTGTCTAGAGTGAATGCACAAACTGGCCCCTGTCACTCTAAAACAGACGTTGATGCCACAGGTAGGCAGAGGTACAGGATGGTTAAACAAGAAAATGCCCATTTTTTAAAAGTGGCATTTTCAAACACACAATTTAAAAACTATCTTTACTAAAATATGTGTTTCTAAAATTCTGAGCTCAAAGAGCCCAAACTCAAAATCTCTAGCTGTTCTCAATTGCAAGTTACACTTGTAAAATGTTACAAGGCAGCTCCAATGATGGCCTATTGGAGAGCGAATCCTTGCAATACAGAATAACAAAATTGGCAGTATTTCACTATCAGGACATGTAAAACACACCAGTACATGTCCTACCTTTCACATACACTGCACCCTGCCCATGGAGGTACTTTGGGCCTAGCTTAGGAGTACTTTACATGTAGTAAAAAGGAAGGCTAGGGCCTGGCAAGTGGGTGCACTTGCCCGAACGACATGGCAGTTTAAAACTGCACTCACAGACACTGCAATGGCAGGCCTGAGACCAGTTTACAGGGCTACTCATGTGGGTGGCACAACCAGTGCTGCAGGTCAACTAGTAGCGTTTGATAGCAGGGCCTGGGAACACCAAGTTCACTTTACTAGTGACTTACCGGTAAAGTAAATATGCCAATCATGGATAACCAATCAGAATTACAGTTAACACAGAGAGCATATGCACTTTAGCACTGATCGTCAGTGGTAAAGTGCCCAGAGTCCTAAAGCCAGCAAAAATAGGTGAGAGAAATAGAAAGCAAAAGGCAAATAGTTTGGGGATAAACCTGCAAAAAAGGGCCAGGCCCAACACCGTTGATAAGGGTATTCCTAGGGCTACTCCTCGGTCAATAGTCACTGTGGGGCAACGTTGGCCACATGGGTTGATATTCACCGAGGTCCGGATAAAGTCCAGCCAAAAATGAGTTGCCACTGGTTTACCTGTCTCCAGTTACAGCCAAACCAGAAGTTCTCTTTAATTGGTCATAACCTCCTTTTTGGGTGACCAAAGTGCACTCTGACGACTCTTCTGGCTCCAGCAGACTCATTGCACCTTTTGAGGGTTGGGCGCTTGGTCTCTGAGGCTGTGTGATGGCAGTCAATGGCAGTCAGGGGTTCTTGGCTAATAACTCACCAAGGCAGGCTCTTTCAACTTTTGTGGCCCTGTGGCTGTACACTTTTTATTGCGCAGGGCACCACAGGCACAGTACTTTCTTTGCTAGCCCAAGGAGTAGCAGGAGCAGCCCAGTCATGGTGCAGCCTCACTTTACTGGGTCCAGGAAAGAGCAAGGCAGTCCTTCTTCAGTCCACTCTTCAGGACAGATGTTATCTAAGGGGTGGGTGCTAGGGGTGCCACTTGTATGCCCGGTTAGTGTCCTTAAGAGATGTGGCGGCTACTAGCCAATTTTCTACCAGGTCCCTTCCCATCCAGTGATAACTTCCTGTGAAGCATGGCATCTAGCTATCCCAGAATGCACCATTCTGCCCACTCCCAACATGGCAGAACTCTTCTCTTGGTGTGGGGAGCTCCCTAGCCCACCAGAGAGGTGTGGTGCCTGGGGGCTGCACACCCACTGAAAAAAACGATTTGACAACAGCTTCCCCCCTCTGTCCTCAACTCCCAACCTCTCTGCAAGAACAAAATAGAAGCCCACCCTCTATGTGCCCACCATTTGCCCTTCAAAGGCAACTTCCTCTTTGAAGCTCGCCATTTGGGCGTGCACCCTGTTTGGTCAGAGGTGGTCACAACTCTCCCAACTTCTAACAGCACTTTGTGTTCCTTTTTCTGAGTCGTTCCCCACCCCACCCAGGGAGGGAAAACAGCTGTCTTGAGGCCAGCAACTGTAAATGACCACTAGAAAACTTTGGCCAACAAAGTGACTACTGACTAAAGCTGTCACTTGCACAAATGTTTCATTAAATTCAACTTAAACAACAAGTTGGGTTTAATGCACTGATTTTCTTTTCTTACCTTGACGTGTCATATTTAGTAATCCCATTCAGAAGTTAGCAAAGCTGATTGTCCCGGGTGTAATTATGTACTTGCCAATGGAGCTACTTGCCCTTTCACTGCAAAAACAGCAATGCAGGGTTTTTACTGTGAGGAAATATATGTAATACTTTTTAATATAATGCACCCTGACTATAGGGCTCAGTAGACCTTCCTTAGGGGTAACTTATACATATTAAAAAGAAAGGTTTGTCCTTTGCCATTACTTTAAGTGGAAAAGTTGAGGTAACAGTTGAAAACTGCTCTGACAGTCAGCAAAAATAGGCTGGGGGTCACGCTTTGCTTTGTCACAATTGTGGTGGCACAATGAGTGCTGCAGTCCCCTGGAGACACTTTACAGGCCCTGGGTACCCTGATACCATATACTAGTGATGTATAAGTATGTTTTGTGGATGAACCAGTCCTAAACGTTTTAAGAATAAGAGCACTGGCACTGAAGTCTGTGGAGCAGGACTCAATGCCCCTTCGGAGTTGAAAAACCAGCATCATTAGTCCATACACCTAGGGATGATCATGCAAGAAAGAGGCATTTCCCCAACTACATACATTATCTTGAAACCCCATTGTTTGTGGCAAAAGCATTTAAACTCTGCCTGTAACTTGTTTGGAATGCACGTAATTCAAACATATCCTACTTCATCTTCCTCCATATTGTGCCTATACATCACATTTCTGCGTGATACATACTATGCAAATCGTATTTTCTTCACTCACACCCAGATGTCTATCCCCTTAACCCTGTATTAAGTGTCCACAGATTTGGTTCAATATGACCATCAACTATGCCATGGGTACCCTAAAGATGAGCAAAATTGTGTATATGTGCACAATTACATGAAGTGTGGTAGCTAATAGACAGCAACCAACATCTCTTCAGAACTTTAGCTTAATGTGCATTTTTAGGATTATAGGATTAAAAAGTGAGACAAGAAGTGTATATAGCCCCTTTCAAGATCACCTCTCTTTCACCTATAGCAGGCATGATGCACTACTTAAGACGCAAAGGCCTGCCACTGCTTAACTCTGCCCCTTTGAAACAAAGAACATACCTAGTTCCTTATTGCTCTTAATAATGGGAGATTGGACTAGATTAACTTGCTCCTAGGTGTTTCATGGGTTTGTAGAGGGATTGGATACTCAACCTTCATGCCTAGTGAAACAGAAGCACCACACCCAGAGAAACAGGCAACACCCCCCTCCACCCACAGAGTCAACAGATTGCAGAAAAAAGAGGGCACACCAACACAATCTGTTTTTCCACTTGTTCAACAGATGACTAATCGGCTAGTGCAGTGAAGTGGGCAAAACACAACATCTGCATTCTACCAAACTCCCAATTCAAGTAAAATAAATGGCTAAATACACAAATGAAGACAATGTTTGCCCCTGCTTCCCAAATGAGCCACCGCTGGTAGAGATCGAGGGTGAGGACCAATTTGTTAAGGGAGCAAGGTTCAAAAAATGAACCAGTATATGCATTTACTTGCTTCACATGTTGTGTAGTTTGGCAAACATATGGGTTTCGCGGAATGAGGATGAGCCGTGACGTTTGACTACAATGTGTATAATTCAGACATGGGGTAGGACCCTTCTGGGGGGGGAACAGAGCCCCACGGAGCCCGGATGGTTCCCTTCCTCTCGTACAGCTTCCCCCCGAGGCAGCTCCTTATGTGACTGTGCTCACTGGAGTTCCCCCACTAACAAATGGTAAGGGGGAATCTTACTATGAATTAAAAAATAAAGTCATCCACTGGTTGTCCAAAAATAGACCACTGGAGGGAGCAGGGAGAGGGGAGATCCTCTTTGTTCGGAGGGTTAGCTGGCTAGGGACTCGTCCAAAGGACATTGGTGGGGATTGTGTCCTGATCAATTTTAGGGACCCTAGAGTAGTAGGTCATATTCTGGAGCTGGGTGGGCACCATAAACCAGGAGCTATTGACACATCGCATTTGGGGTATTTCTACTCCCTCCCCAATGTTTTGAATCCGGTGGAACTACCGTATTTTCATCAAGCCTCTCACAACACTTACTTTAATATCCCGGTCGAAAACCGTTTCGATGTGCTCAACTCCGTGGATTGACCATCACCCCTGAGGCTCAACAAGGGAAGGCATACGCTAATGGGGGGGAACCTGGGTAGGGACGATCCCGGTGCGGAGACGGGTCTCCCCATGGCCGCTCTTGGTACGGAGAGTGGTCCTGAGCCCACCCCTTTTTCACCCTCGAACTCCAGCGACATGGAGGGACGTCCCGTGTTGGGCCCCCTTGAGCATTCTGCTTCCCACCGCTCCCCCTCCTCTCTACCTCTGGCTGATAGTCCTCCCCGTACACTTACTCGAAGACCTCTAGTAGGGTCTTGGAATGTGGCTGGTTTGGAGTCCATACTCTCTGATCCCGAGTGGGGAGAGCTAATGGACAATTATGACATCTGCATATTCCAAGAAACATGGTTACGGTCCATACCACGGAGGGTGGGCTATGCATCGTTTTCGGTCCCTGCAGTCCAAGGGGTGAGAGGCAGACCATCGGGGGGGTTAGTAGTATGGGTTGCAACTCACTTGGGTTGCTCTGTAAAGCTATTAGACTCAAAGTCCTCCGACATTTTGTGTCTGATACTTACTTTCCCGGCTAGTTATTCGCTGGTAGTAATAAATGTCTACCTCCGTCCCCACCCGGTACAGTTGGGCCTGTCGATTTTGGGCGCCTTGGATGATGTATTACATTCTCTTCCACCTGCGTCCTATAAATTAATAGGTGCAGATTTTAACTGTCATTTCAAACCCCTTCCTGGGATCCCCTCCCCCACCTGTGACGAGGATGAAAACTACGTAATCCCAGACCTTATTATTTATCCTGCCAAACGTCTCTCCCCTCTAGCCCTTGAGATCAATAAGCTTACCTTTGCACATTCCTTGAGGGCTTGCAATGGCAGACTCTGCCCGGACGTGCCGGGGTCTTTTACTTTTAATAGACCCGGAGCTGTTCGACTATCGACTACCTTTTGGTGAACGTGGAATTTTGGGCCCATTTGGCAGCCTTCTCTGTTATTCCGCGGGTCGATAGTGATCACAATCTACTGTCACTGGAATTGGTAAATAAGATTGGTGGCAGTGGAATCCATAAGCACCTATCACCATTAAATAGCGAGAATCTGGTGCTAGCGGCAGGTGGCAGACGGATTAGGTGGGCAAGGGTTGCGACCGATGATCTAAAGCTTGCAGCTATATACAGCAGTGTGACCGCCTCTCTGGAGGCAGTCTCCCACCTTCTGAGCCCCAATGGGGACATTCCGCAGATCCGCCTCCTAGATTTCCAGAATATCCATGAGGATCTCCTTGACAGCCTGGTTGGCTTTTTTTATAGTCCTACTGCCTCAAAACCAAGGCCTCCTAGGCCTGAGCACTGGTTTAATGGTTCTTGTAGGCAGGCTAAGACTGCCCTGATAAAAGAGGTAAAAGAGGGCACCCAGTCTAGTATCAGGGCGGCGAGGGCCTCCTACAAAAATCTGATTAAGGAGGCAAAATCCGAGTGGGAGGATCAAAGGTGGCAAAATGTAATGCAAGCAATAGCAGACCGTGACTCGAGGGCGTTTTGGAACATTGTTCGAACGGGCACGGTAGCCAGCAGCCCTGCAATTATTCCTAATCTCAGCGAGGAGGTCTGGCTGGCCCACTTCCAACCCCTCTTTTCTGTCAGTAATTCTAGAGGAGGTCCCGATCCGGGTACCCCGCTGAAGGATATTGCAATGGACCAGTTGGGCCAGGAAGAACCTGAGAGCCGATCCTTTTCCCTTTCAGAAATAGAATTGGCCCTCAACACCCTAGCAGTAGGGAAAGCCCCGGGGCTTGACAGGATCCCTGGTGACCTGTACAGAAGTGATCCAAAAATTTGGGCCCCTTATATTTGTGTATATTTTAACGCCATTCTGCAGGGCCTTAGAATCCCGGAGACCTGGTTGGGTGCAGAAATTATACCCATCTATAAAAAATCTTCCCCTTTGGATCCAGCCAATTACCGCCCCATAAGCTTGATTGATGTTTTACAGAAGCTGTTTGCCCGTGTCCTTTTAACCAGATTGCAGTCCTGGATGGAGGATCACCAAATTTTAACCTCCCTCCAGGCGGGGTTCCGTGCAAAGGTTTCTACCATTGATCAATTATTTAGATTGCAGCTGATTTACTGGAAGTTAGTCAGCATGGGTGCTGGTAATCTTTACTTGATTTTTGTGGACCTTCGGTCCGCTTTTGACATGGTCCAAAGGGAAAAATTATGGGCCCTTTTGTTAGAGATGGGTGTTCCGCCCTATCTTTGCCACTTATTCAAACGCCTCCATTCAGGCACCTATGCAAGGGTGAGATATGGGAGATGTGGGGAAATGTCTGGGCCATTTCCGGTTGAAAAGGGTGTGAGGCAGGGCTGTGTCCTGGCCCCCACTCTTTTCTCCCTTTTCATCAATGGGTTGATTGAGTATCTCCTGTGCACCGCTAATTTGGACTCCCCTGTCCTGGCGTAAGGTACCGGCCCTAATGTTCGCGGATGACACGCTTTTGTTGTCTAAATCTCACATGGGCATCCAGCGTACATTAGAGGCCTTCTGCTCCTTTTGTAAAAACAGGGATTTGGAACTGAATTTATCCAAAACAAAATTTATGGTTTTCGGCTCCAATTCATTTAACTGCCCCCACCCTAAGATGGGAGATGTAGAGCTGGATAGGGTTGCCACTTTTGAGTATCTGGGGGTGACCCTTAACGATAAAATGAAATGGGGGTCCCATTTGGCGAAGGCTAATTTGAAACTAGCTCAATCAGTGGGGGGTATCCTGAAGGTGTATAATAACACCTCTTTTAAACCTTTGGGCCCCCCCATGGAAATCTATAAATCTCAAGCTAGAGGAGGGGCGCTCTATGGCGCTGAACTATGGGGATATTCCATTCCCGCTTCCCTTTCTTCAACTGAGAATTCCTTTATTAGGAGACTGCTGAAACTACCTGTTAGCACTCCTTTAACTCCTTTGAGATGGGATCTGGGTCTGGTGCCCATAGAAGAAATTGCCCTGAATCGCCCTCTCCAGTTTTGGAGACGTCTTTGGTCAACGCCCGAGCTGGTAAGCTATAGGTATGATCTTGGTGATATATTGGCAAGGGGAAAAATGGATAAGATCCCTTGGCTTACCTATGTAAAGAACCTCTGCTACTCCATTGGGATGGGGAACCTATGGTCCGCCCCGGAAGAGACATGCCGTGCACTTTCGAAGAAATCATTGCGGGAGGTCTTGAAATCATATCGGAAGGGAATGCTATACCACTCCTCTCTGGGTAGGCTTACCGACACCTTTTTGGATATTAAGTTTAGTCCCCAGTTTGAAGTTTTTCTGGACGTTATCCAACCACCTTTGGCAAAGAAACTCTACATACAGCTCAGACACGGCTCGCTACCGCTGAGGGATCTTACACATAGATGGTCCAATGTTTCGGATCCCGTAAGCACGTGTCCTTTATGTACTGCCACCTGCGAAACAGAGTTGCATGTTGTCCTTTTTTGCCCTTTATATATTACAGCAAGGAAAAAGTGGATCGTCCAGTTATGCAAGTCTAGGGGTCTCAAGGACCACAAGGAGGTGTTTAGAATTTTGAAATACGATACTACTCCAGTGATAGTGTTTGCAATGGCCAAATTTCTTCTCTCCATGTGGTTTACAAGGTCCAAATTTATGATTCCTGTCACACAACTCCCCTGATTTTAGTATTGTCATCTTTGCTACCACAGAACTCTGAGGTGTAGCGAGTACATTTTTGGCCCCGGATACAATTTTTAACAATTTTGTTTTGGTGGAAAAACCCTGTTTCTTCATTGTGTAATTTCTTTTATGTAATAGTTCTAATGTTTTAATGGATTACACTCTATACAATGTCTATCTAATCATGTTTTAACGTATATTACTATTTATGTCTTTTTATGGTATTTTACCGAAATAAAAGCTTTGACTGACTGACATGGTATGTGCCAACCATTTGGGTTATCAGAACATTTTTTTGAATTATGTCCTGTGATTACGTTAAATCACAATATCTTTGATGTTCCTTGATTTTTGATACTCTATTCTTAGTCTTACTTGAAATCTTTCTTTCAGATGTTTGTCCTATTCTAATAGACAGCTGTGTTTCTTGATACACATTTTGATTGATCCACATCTAGTAGAATACTTTGATAGGGTTGTCAGTCGTTCTGCCTCCACAGTCTTGGTACTGTGTAATAATTGCAACCTAGAAACTCTCTAGTCTGTTCAATGGGCTACTCTGTGTACTTCAATCAGATAACCTCCCTGGTGGAAATTCTGTAACATCTAGTCTTCTTGCTGTTGATAATCTTTTCCATTTGAAGTTATCAATATGCTGGTTATAATTCCCCCTCCCCTCCCCCCAGCTCACGTAGGCAACAAAAAAACGGAAATTGAGGTTGTGGTATTACTAGAGGTAATTTGAGGCCTAGAAGAAAGTGAGATCAGGGTGACATATTTGGGGAGAGATCATTCTATACTTTTATTGCTCCCCATTTAAGGTCAAATGAGGTGGTAGAACTCAATAATGACAAGCGAGACACAGAAAGAAAGTCCGTGTGGGGGACACTTGTGTGAGTGTTTTCTACTGATGGTAAATTGGCAGCCAACAAGAGCATTTGGGATCTTGGGATTAGGTTTATATGAAGCATAGAAGGAGGGATCTCAAGGAGGAATACATTTAGGGGAGGGCACCTGATGAACAGAGTGAAGATTCACTTAAAGAGGGAAATGGAAGTGAGGTGCAAGTGAAAGGGAGCAGTGGATATCTGGTAGCTTTAAGATATGAGAATTGATATTGAGGGAAGGTAGTCCACAGAGGCTTTGAGAAGGTGACTCAGACAATTGAAAGAGCGAGCTAAAGGGAGTAAATGTGAGGTGCAAATAAACAGTTGTGCAGGGAGAGTCATTGCATGGAGAGAAGATAGTATCTTGGCCGGCTGATGTGCAAGTCTTAAGTGGGGATGGTGGCACACAGAGGAAATGCCTGGGGTGACAGAGAGGGTCAATGTGAGTGTTGCCACTAAAGGTAGGGTGTGGGTGTGCTGAGATGGGCTGTACAGGGTGGTAAGTGTTATCATATTGCTTTGTAAGCTATGTAGGAAGGGCCTGGTTTTAGAGTGTGGGGACATATTTCTGTGGTGCAGGTTGCTGTATTAACCTGCTCATTTGTTGTGCACTCTAGCTCCCCTTGTATTTTACTCTCCAGTGCCATCTATCTTCAAGACCACTGGAACAAGCACCCTACACTTTTATGCCTTGCTTTTAGTACCCCCACAGCTGCGCGCTTGACTTTGCTGGACTATGGATACTCCCAAATAGTGCATTACTTATAGACAAAGAGGGCAGGCTCTCCTTACCAGGCTATGAGAAAGGCAATTACTGGCGGCAGGGATTCTATGGTCAGGTGCACAAGCTGTTTTACCAAGAAAATTGTGGCGAGCGAATTTTCTTAATTTTTTGCAACAATTCAAGGATTTCAGGAACATTTGTGACACTGTATAAACATATGGTTTGCCAGAATTTCTTGACAGTTGCATATAAAGGTGTACCTTTTCTACAAATTTCACACAAGACACTAGCAAGAGGTTTTAAAATTTCCATGGGATGTTTTCTTCAACAACCGGTCTCCAATGGAAAATCACGTAAACATTTCAAGAAACGTAACTGTTTGCGATAATAATTAAAGTTTCTTCGAGGCCTACGACACAAAAAGTCAACTTGCATTTATTACATATTATACAAGCACCATGTTCTTCAACAGAGTCTAAACTCTCAACCCTTCTCCACTGTATTAAAAGTAGACTGTTGAATCATTCTGCCTTTCTCGGACGTTAACACTGTGGTCTCAAACGTTTTCTTATGCTTATTCATATGCACAGAGCCCTACAGCACACATTCTACTTGTTTATGCAGTAATTTAATTGTTTAAGTTATTAGCGAGGTCACATGTGATCTCATCAGTAATTTCATCAATGAGATATCATCAGTAATGTAATTGACGATGTAATATGAGATGCCATCAGTGATGTTATATGTGAAGTCATGTGCAGTGCATGGCAGGGCGTGAGATATGGACCATAACTAACAAGAAACTAGCCAATTTCAGAGTTTGTTTTAGTTTGTTTCACAACTATAACTGGACTTTAACTGTAAGTTTATTGTGATATGTATATTATATAACTGAGTTGGTAATATCCTTGATGTTCCTTGATTTTTGATACTCTATTCTTGGCCTTACTTGAAATCTTTTTTTCAGATGTTGTCCTGTTCTAATAGACTGCTGTGTTTCTTGATGCACTTTTGGAATGATCCTCATCTAGTAGATTACTTTGATAGGGATGTCAGTCTTCCTGCCTCCACAGTCTTGGTATTGTGTAATAATTGCGTCCTAGAAATTGTAGCATTAGCTATGTCTGATCAGTTGAGCCAGCCAGATTGCCTTCATTTATAGATCCTTATAAGATTCAGGGATCAGGCAATCTGATTCACTAGAAGAAACAAAAACCTTTTGTTGCGGCAGCCATTACAGAATTCCAGGCACATAAGCCTGCATCTTGAATTATATGACAGAAAAGTTATAAGGAGGTTAGGGGAGTATACCCTGATGCAATGGAGGATTGTGATGGTGGGCTCTAGATGAACAGATACTTCCCCCTCACAAAGAAATAGGCAGGCTCCTTTCCACAGAGCCCACTGTCCGTGACTGAAGGCCATGCAGAGCTTATTATAGGGCACAGAGGATGGTGAGAGTGTCTAGGCCCTGCACTCTGAGTACACTGCTGAATGCACTTACATGGGGCTGGTGCAAGCTGGCACACAAAGCCCACTACACTGAGTAGAGCATAGTGGCATAAGGGATGGAGTATGGCATAGGGCCTGCACCAAAAGCCAGCTGCACTGCATGCAGTTGCTTAATTGGCGAGGGGTGATGGTGCATGACCTGTTGTAAGAGCCCACTGCATCATGCTGAGCTGGTTGGGTGGGAAATGGGACAATCAGGTCTAAGAAAATGAAAAAACTAGGCCTGTTCTCATTATATCAGAGAATCACGCAATATAAAAACATGGAATATAGAAGTGGCATACAATAAAAAAAAATCCAACATTCCCTGAAAAAGCTTTACTTAGGGTATGTCAGGGTATGTTTTGTTTTTAAGACATTACCATATGCTTAAAAAACTTCAAAGAAAAAACACAGTTCAAGTGTAGGTATTGTTATGAATTAAACCAAAAATACACAGAAATTGGATATTGGCCAATCATGATTAGCTATGGGCCCTGTAAGAGCTGGTCACGTGATCGGGGAACATGGCGGCTGGCTGACGTCGGTCGCGAGAGCTTCTGAGCGAAGTAGCGGAGAATCAAGCATACGGTAACGGGTAACAGTGTGGTATGCAGTAGTGGCAGTCCTAAAACCAGAAAGTGAGCAACGTGAGGGGTTTTGTTTGCATATGGGCAAAGACACGGTTGCGATTTCGGAAGGTGGCCCCACCCTCCAGGGGAACTGGTGCTGGGCGGCGGAGAGCTTGCATAGCCTTCTATGGACTTGGAACTTTGGCGGCAAATTACAGGAGAGGCACAGATTTAGTTTGCCAAGAGCAGTCAGCAAGTTGGGAGGGAGCGGTTCTTCGTTTCCCTGAAGAATATTGGCTACAGCAACAGAGATATAGCGCAATAGTCAAGGTAAAGTGGGGGTGGATGGAAAACGACCTCCCCTCCCAGGATTCCCCTCATTGTGTGAACTTAATGAATGTGGAGTCAGAAAGTGGTGGTGGTAGAGGATTCAGAACCCAAGTTTCCATAGAGGAGAAAAAGGCCACAGGGACTGTTGCGGCTGCGGCTAGGGAGGTGCAATTTCCGCCGGCGAGGAACCGGTATCTTTTGCGTTCTGTGTCTGAGAAGAAAAGTGTTGTTGGAAGAGAAACCATATCACACACACAAGTAATTCAGAATGATATAACGGGTAAGGGCAATGAAGGTAATAGTCCCAGCCTGAGTAACGGTGAGAGCTCGGGGTCAGATCATAGCCCGTAGGGAAAGTCTTCATCAGAAAATCAGCTGGCGGACCTGCTCTATACTTTGAGACAAGACATCTTGGTTAAATTTGAGACTTCTGAATATAATCAGAAGGATATTCAAGAAAAATGCGAGATACTTGAACAAAACATTGACGGAATAGCTCAACGGACCACAGCCTTAGAAGGCGAGGTGAAGTCATTGCCAGCAGCGACGGCAATGAACACTAGTGAAATTGTGGGGCTTAAAAAACTAAATAGGATGCTACCGGAGGACCTGGAGTGACTTGAATTGCAAGCCAGAAGTAACAATGTCCGTCTCTTGAATATCCCTGAAAATTCTGAAAAAGATGACATCAAAGATTTTATGTGTAGGTTGTTGGGATGTCTACTTTAGGGTAGGTTAGATATTGACTGGGACAGAGAGATACAAAGGGTGCATAGAGATCCATTTAGGTTACACCCTGGGAGGAAAACCCCAAGGAAAATTCTGATAAACTTCCTCTCGTTCTCAATCAAGGAGTTAGTGCTGGGGCGAAGTTTGGACATCTCAGGTATCAAATTCGATCTGATATGGGTAAGAGAACAGCCCAGAGGCAGTGGGAGCTGGGTGCAAAAATGAATGACCTACGTTCCAAGAGGGCCCAGGTACAGATGAAGTTCCCCGCAATGCTGAAAACAATGTGGGGGAATACAAATGTACACTATCAGACATCCAGAAGAGGTGGACTCCCTGTTGACGCAGATGGAAGGTTCAGAATAAAGGCATAAATAGGGAGTTCGAGGATAAATCTTATTTATAAGTATTAGTTACCCTTACACTTGGTATTTTTCGTTTGGTTTGGATTCTCCCTCCCCTAGCTCAGGTGTTTCTCAAAAGGCGATTTAGTCGCCTAGGGATAGGAAGGAGGTTTCCCCAAGGTGGGTGGGTGGTGGGGTGCACTGGGTGGTGGGAGCAAGAGAGAAAAGAAGAAAAAATCGTCCTTATTCTGTCATATGGTAGTGTGACTCTAATAAAAATGAGTGGGCTTTTGAATTTTTTCTGAGAGGGTGTGGGTTATGAGTATAGGCTAAGATTAAGGGGGTCGTTTTGGAGGCGGGTATCAAAATATAATCATGAGTTAAAACCTGGTTTATTTCAGATCCTGGAATTTGAACAGTTTGAGATCCAAGAAGAAATTGGCTCGGGTTTCAGAATTTCTTAAGAATAGCGAGGCTAGTGTCATTCTGCTCCAGGAAACTCACTTAGAAAAGGGTGAGTGTGGTGCTGCATTTAACAAATTGGTCTGGGTCCAGGAAGTAGTGTGTTCGGACCAAAGAGGTAGCAAAAGAGGTGTGGCAGTTATAGTACGACATAATCTCGGCATTAAATTAGAAAACTATCAGACAGACTCCTCTGGGAGATGGTTGGTAGCAAACTTGAGGATACAAGGGATGCCAATAGTCTGTGCCAATTATTATGGTCCGAACGAGAATGTCCCAGATGCTTTAATTAAGCTCGAAGCATGTTTAATATTGGCTAATGCTCCAGTGATAGTCGGAGGTGATTTTAATATAGTACAGAATAAGGATCTAGACATAACCTCCAAAGTTAAATATGTTAGTCCACCCAAAACATCTGCAGTAATCAAGACCATTATTCAGGAGCTAAATTTGGTGGACATCTCGAGAAGCAAGATGGGGGAGATAAAAGACTTCACCTTTTACAGTAAAAAATATGGCCACCACTCTCGTATCAACTATTTTCTAGTAGATCAGGAGGTGCTACAGTGGTGGAAGAGGTCAAACATTTGCCTGCTATCCCCTATTCTGTTAAATTAAGGAGTGGTATTAAATATAAGGGACGAGGTTTCATTTTTCTTTCAAGCTAATATGTGATCAGCAAAAATGCAAATTATCTGGTATTCATTTAAAGCGTATTTAAGAGCTATTGGCACCTCTACAATGGTGGGAAAGAGGCGAAGTATGAAACAGCAGGAGGAGTAACTCTCCAAAAAGATTCAATATAAGGAACAGGAACTCCAAAAGGCATCTTTGGAGGGCTCTAGTAAAGTTTCTTGGTTGGGCAAAGAATTAGAACAATTACAAGCGGAATATCAAGGAGTTCTCGATAAGAGACTTTTAGATGGATGGAGGATGAGTAAATTACAACATTTTGCATATGGGGAGAAGAGTGGCTCGCTTCTAGCCTGGAAAAACCAAAGTAGATAAATCTAGAAATTTAATAGGTAGTCTAAGAGACGACGAAACAGATGCTTTATTAGATACTACCTCAAAAATAGGCATAGAAGCCCATAGGAATATGAGTCAGCTATACAAAGACGACATCTCGCCAGGAAAGCAGAACATAGACGCCTGGCTGGGGAAAGCTGAACTTTCTACATTAAATGAAGACCAAAGGAGGGCCCTAATGGCCGAGATAACGGAGGATGAAGTTCGGGTACAGCTGAGAAAGATGGCTAGGGGGAAGGTGGCCGGCCCAGATGGTCTACCGGTCGAGATATATTCTTGCCTTCTTGATAGCATAGTCCCACTGCTGAAATGCTTATTCAATATAATATTGCTGGAAGGGGAAAAGGCCCCATTGTCCTGGGTGGAAGCCACAGTAACATTGATCCTGAAACCCAATAAAGACCCTTTGGCAGTAGACTCCTATAGCCCAATATCACTTTTGAACACCGACTATAAGGTTTTTTCAGGGATATTGGCCGTTAGGGTCGCCAGGATTATTAAATCGGTTATTTATCCAGATCAGAGAAGATTTATCCCCAGGAGGCACCTTAATGAGCTTACTTTTGGGATGCTTGGAGTCATCGATTTGGCGGAAGCCCATAATTTACCCGTAACTGTCGTAGTTGTTGACACTGCTAAGGCGTTTGATCAAGTCCACTGGCCCTGTCTCTGGGAGGTTTTAAAGATCTTTGTGTTCCCAGAGAGTATAGTAAGGGCAGTTCAACATCTGTACAGTTTGCCCAGAGCCAGGGTATTGGTCAATGGGGAGCTATCAGATTGGTTCAATATAACTCGGGGAACTAGGCAGGGGTGCCCCCTGTCCCCGCTTTTATTTAATCTTTGTATTGAGCCATTTGCTTCTTTGATTAGAATGGATGATACCATCGCCCCATTTAAGTTCGCAGGTTTAGTGGCAAAACTGGCTTTATATGCGGATAATCTTATACTCTATACGGTTAACCCTGAGGTGGCTATTCCCAATTTAATGGCTAAGGCGGAATTTTTTGGGAAGATATCTGGGTACAAGGTAAATAGAGAAAATACAGAAATTATGGAATGGAACCAGTCTAGACAAACTATGGGGATTAAGTCACAAATGCGCTATTTGGGTATCAGAGTCACGCATTAGCTACTAGAAGTACCTAGTGTAAACAGGAAGAAGATAAGTCAGGAGATCGGGAGATTGTTGGTTAGGTGGGTGAATTTACCACTAAATATATATGGCAGGGTTAACCTCATTACAATGATTGTCCTCCCAAAGATTATGCTTCTTTTTAACTCTATACCCCTACCTTTTGATAAAGGAGAGATTGCTAAATTGCAAGGGAAGATAGGCAGTTTTATCTGGTCTTCAAAGGGATCACGGATATCCTGGAAAAAGCTAAGGAGGAGGTTGGAGAAGGGGGGGCTGGCTCTTCCGGACCTTATGACATATTGGTATGCATTTCATTTTAAAAACCTTCGCATGTTGTTAAATAAAGGGGATGGGTCACCATTAGGAACACTCTTTGGGGCTATGCTGAGTGGACTGAGGGACGGACAGGATCAGTTTTTGTTTAAATACGGAGACCCGAAGTTTTTTAAGAAAGTGAGGTTGAAGATTTTGTTGGGGGTTTTGAGAATGTGGGTCTTCATTTGGAAAAAACTTGGAGTCCAGTACTATTCTTCCAAGGCGCCGATCTGGGATTCACCAGGAACCCCTGAGTGTCTAAAGGATCAGCTTAGTCTTCCCTTGAAAGCTGCAGGGATGTCCCGATGGGGAGATCTTAAGTTAAAGTCATCTTTAGCTAGCTGGGAAATCCTGAGTCAATGCACTAGGGGTCAATTAACCAGATTTAAATATGATCAAGTTTCTTCCTGGTGGGTAAGACAGGTTTGGGAGGAGAAAAAGGAGGATTCCTGGGTAGATCAGGCGATGAAAACTGGCCCCATTAAAAATGAAGTTTCTTTGTGTTATCGTACTCTGCTAGAGGCAGATGACGAATTGGACACAGACATTTTAAAGCTTTGGGCAGAAGATTTAGTAAATCTAAACATCAGGGAGGGTTGGCTTAACTCCTTTGCAATGCTCCGAGCAGTGGTAAAACCCGACTTTCTTAAGCTTAATCATCTCTTTACTATGTACAGAGTATATTGGTCCCCAGCAAAATTATCAAGAGTCACAGGAACTCATCATGCATGCCCAAGATGTATGCACCCCCTGGCGGATGATATGCATATATTTTTGACATGTCCCAGGATTACCGATTATTGGATTGAGCTGTGTAAGTTTTTGACGGACGTAACAGCCATACAAGTCAAGGTAAGCTCTATGCTCATATTCTTTGGACTATGTCAGGACTGTTCTAATCAACCTAACACTGTTATCTCAAGATTCATTTTTTACACAATCTTTTTGGGGAGACAGGAGTTCCCCCCTTCCATCTGATTGTATTAAAAATATAATATCTACAAGTCAGTTCAATATAGCCTGTGATCTTAGTAGTAAAGAGAAAGTATGGACAATGTTGGCTGATTGGAGTCAAAGTCCCAGGGGGTCCAATGAATAAGCCAAATAATCGCTGTCGGTCCTGGTCCCTTCTTTGCTATGGGCATACTAGTGAAGGGTTGGAAGTGGAAACAGCATTTTCTTGGATGGGTTCGCCCTTCCCTGGCTATGGCATCTAACAAATGGGAAAAGGGTATCACCAACAAGAGAATTGGCAGAATGAGGACAATAAAAAAAAAAAAAAGAATCATGATTAGCTATGCAAACCAAAATTACATGAAATCACTGAAAACATCTTATATGACACAACAGAAAAGAGCAGATATACCTGATCAAGACCTCTACACAATTGTGCGTTCCTGGCAAGACTTGCTTGTTACATTTCACTCTTAACTGGCTTACCAGTAGTGTGCCTCACACTTTTAGGGCACGTTTTCATGCAATGGCTCACTTAATTACTAGATGCAATAAAGTTACCCATGTCAATTCAACCGCTGTCTACTTAAGCTAGTTCACTTTACACACTCCCAATTCTCTTCTCCTCACTAATAAGCTGAAAATCTCTGGTGGCCAAGGACACCCAGCATTACAAAATAAGAGTGCAGCATGACCCATAATTTTACAGCAGTGCTTTCAGAATTCAGAACTCACTTCCTCCCATTTCCATGCACTGCCGATTCTCTTGCAACTTTAAGAAGGACTATCAACTCTTTGTTTTCTAAAAACAATCTAAATCAGACTGTAATCAATGCCTTGTACTCCTGACTCACTTTCACAATTACCTCTATCTTCCACCTGTCAATGACGTTCTTCCTTGGCTGCTTTTCACTCTTACACCTCCTACCTTTGTGTGTTATTATTTTGATATTATCCTTTATCATGGTGCAATATGCCCTCTCCTGTGTCTTCAGTGCGTAAAGCACACTATAACTTTTGAGGTAATTGGACTAACTATGACTTCATGAATATCTGTCCATCCACCCACTTGCGCTTATCTTCATCTCCTCTTTCTTCTTTATGACCATCCCTCATCCCACCTCTACTTCACTTGCACAATGTCTGCTTCGCTCAATGGCCCTCCCCATTTTCACATCTTCACCTGTCCTGTCTTGTCCCATCTTCCTTCCCACACTCTCTAGCCTAACTTGCAGCACCTGATTCCTGAACTGCAACATCCAGCATGCCCTGCCACACATCTCTCTGTGGTGTGTTTTATGCAGCCTCCCCCCAAGCTGCAACAGGATAAAAAAGGTAACTCTTTAAGTGGTTGTGGCTAGAGGGTGAGATGTGTAGTGATTCAGCCAAGTGATACTGCAGAGTACTAGCAGCAGCTTTGAACGGAGCATGGGAACAGAGTGTGGTATCCTGTACATATGACTTGAAGTTGTTGTAAATTTCTTAGGTAGAATGCTTTGTACTTATCATTCCTTGGGACAGAATCTTAGGTGTTCAAGCTCCATGTCCAGAATGTTGTGATTCAAGACAAGACAGTTGAATGGACTGGAGCTGTGTTTAGCAGGCTGAGGTGTAAGGACCATCTAACAAAGAATACTTGAAGTTACCTACTCACTGTTGGAGTAATCTTAACAATGGCAACGAGCTGCAAAAAACCCAGATGGCTGTCATATTACACCTCAACGCTATCACCTTGTATCTACTACACAGTGTCATCAGTGCCTGAAAATCATCATCTGGTTCCTGAAAATCATCACCTGATATTGTATAACTTTATGAGCAATGGCGGCTCACAGAGGTAACTCTGTGGGGCGGTGAGTGGCTCTGAGTTGGGGGTAGTGGAGTCCGACATACGATGGCAGGTATGTATTTATTTACGTTCACCTTTGCCGTTGTATGTCGGACTCCACCCCCCCACCCAGCCCCTCCCCACCCCACCTCACCACCCCACAGCGTTACCTCTGCGAGCTGCCACTGTTTATGAGTGAAGCACTCGCATAGCAAAGACTGCCTGGTAACTGCTAAACGTAAACTACAATAAAAGAGAGACTGACAGCTATATCTCTTATCAGTTGCATGTGAGGTGTATGTTGTGTTTGGAAAGCAATGTGCCATTTATGTCTCTAGCATATTCCGCTGTCACGCAGTTTATGATGTTTAGTGAATTTTACTTTTCATCTTGGGCTTGTGAGCAGGGAAAACGCGCATTGTATTTCCGTTGCTCAGTGTTGTCTTTCAAATTACACCAAGTTGCATTCACGCTCCACCGTGCATCTTTACTTCGTGTGAAGGGAGCTACTCAATTAAAGATTCTTACTGGGTACTTCTCGTGACTGGGTGCTGTTTATGTTCAAGAAGATATTTCCATTGGAACCAGACCGCTCACTTTCTTTCTGGAACTTTCCCATTTCTTCAATTTCCTCTGTGAAAACTAGAGCGCTGATCTGCTTTAGAACATTTAGAAGAGGAAGTTCCTTTCATTGTTCAAGTGTTCACTACTGGAACTGTTTCTAAGGAACCCAAGCAACAATCTCACAGTCTTTCAGAGGAATCTTCATTATTCATTGTTGCTAGTCAAAGCCAAGTGTTTGTTCATAGATGCTAGTGGAAATCAATTGTTTCATGTGTGAAACGTTCCATATACTTTGCAAATAAAAAAAGGAGGTTTTATTAGACCACGCAAAAGGCGGCAGTACTCAGTGACAGGCTCACTTAAATTACACCTGTTTTCTTCAATTCTTCAATCAGTGACAGGCACACTTAAACACAACGCTTCCTTCCTTTAAATCCTACAGCACATGGTACTGCTTGATAAGGTGCATATCATGCTTTGTTGCTGATATTCCTAGGTGCGAATTTTCTTGCAGGTAAACTCTCAGGTATTAATTGTATACCGGCGTTACCTTTTGTTTCGCAGGTGGACTTCCGGGTACCAAACTGGTACCGGAGAAATATTTTTTTTCTTTTTCGTCTTTTTTTAACTCATTCTGTACACCATGCAAAATGTACCACCTCCTCCATTGTTTTTGTTGTTTCCTGGTAATACGCCTATCCCCAGGAAACAATGGAAACATTTTTTTTCACACTATTCTCGTGTATGCGGCGTCTCTGCCAGTGCTGAGAGGAAAATGTCAATCCTTCTACACTGCTTAGGACCAGAAGGACAAGACATTTTTCAACATCTACCAGAGTTACCTTCACAGGAAGCTGACAATTTTAATGATTACGAAATTTTTCTTAAGAAACTTGACTTACATGTTTTACCTAAAGTATCAACAGTGTTAGAAAGACATCATTTTGGGAGACGAATGCAAAGGTTAGGGGAAAGTGTTGAAGGATATGCCACTGTGTTAAGTAAGTTAGCCTCAACTTGCAATTTTGGGGGCTAACTATGAGGGAAGGTTAAGAGATCAATTTATGTTGGGTTGCACTTTAGACAAGATTAAAGAAGCATGCTGGGAGAAGGATAATCCATCTCTTTTTGACGTTATTACCATAGCTAAGTCGTGTGAACATACCGAAGCATGTGTAGAAGAATTAAAAAGAAAAGATGATGAAGTGGGTGTAAGGAAGGTACTGTACACATGGTTAACAAATTTAAGGATAAACAAAGCAGCACAAAGGGGCATATTAGCAAGGGCAATATCGCCGCTTTAGCGGGACCTTTTCCTGCTAAAGCAGCGATAATTCTATCGCCCTATCAGCAAGCTGTCGATAACAGCAGTTAGCGACAGCTTTCTGATGAAAGTGACCGGTTTTGGTGCTGCTTTGCATGTCAGCGATATTTATCGCTAATGACATGCAAAGTAGGCATTCCCTTCAAACAGACCTGGTAAACAGCCGCTAACAAGCCTATTGCCTATTAGCAAGAAGGCCCTGGGCCCGGTTAGCGACGTGAAAAGTCACGCTAACCGGGGTCATTGACGGTTTTTTAACACCTGCTATTTTCCTGCCTTAACCATACCTACCATTGGGGTGAATTATGCTGATACGACCACAGGGTCGTATCAGCAAGGTTTCCCCCTTCCCCATGCAACTTCGCTGGTTTTGTCGCGATGTTGGCACTTCCCTCCCGCTATCGCTGGAATATATATCGCCATAGCGCTAATTGTTGCTAATACAGCGTCAGCGTGGCGATATATTCCAGGGATAGCTGGTGATAAAAAAAATTGCGCTAAGCGCGCGCTGCGTTATTTCTCACGGTTTGTTGCTAATATGGCCCAATGTGGCGAGTGGGGACATGTAGCAAGTTTTAACGAATATATTGGTTGGAAGGCCACATGCAACAAATGTAAAAAAAAGAGGTCAGGTATCAAAGTGTTGTCGCAGTGGCAATGTAAAATAGAAAATTCAAGAAGTGATGTATGATGAAGAGTGTGATGTAGAAGAAATCATTCTGAGAATTTGTGAAGGAGAAAAAAGTGGTCCATTTGATGTAGTACTCATCGAGAAAATTCCAGTGCAAATGCAGTTTGACTCTGGGGCAAAAAGCACACTAATTTCCAGAGAGGTATATGAAAGACACTTGAGAGGCAAAGTGGTGCTACGTAAGCCTGACATCAAAGCTAAAGGCTATGGTGGTGAACCCATCAAGTTGTCAGGGTTTTTCAATGGTAGTATTGGTTTTAAATATAGAGTAATCATAGGGAAAATCTATGTCTCTGAGAGAGGAGATTCTTTAGTGAGTTGGATACATACATCAAAATGATCTCAGGGTGATATTAGACCCCAATGAAACTCCAGCAGTAAAATTGAAAGAAGATGACTTATGTTGGGTGCAAGTAGGTCAGGAGCAGAAGTTGGGTTGTGAGCAATAAAATCTGTTACAGTCAGACACATCTCCTTTTGAAACTGAATTCCCAGAGGTATTTAATGAACAGTTGGGCTACTTTAAGGGGTTTTCTCCCAAGATAAAAATGAAGAAAAATTCCATACCAGTTGTTAGTAGAGTTAGAGGTTTTTCCATCAAGATAAAGGAGAAAATAAAAGTAAAGCTTGACAAGTTCTTAAAAGGTGGCATCATCACTGAGGTTGAAGCCACTGAGTGCTTAGCCCCTGTGGTTATGGCTCATAAGGCCAATGGAGAGTCCAGGCTCTGCATAGACCTAAGGGAACTTAATGTGTGTCATAGTAGACCACGATCCCTTACCCAACATTTTAGAAATGTTGTCCCTGTTGGAAGGAGCCAGTTTTTTTTCCTCCATTGATCTGGCATCAGCATATCATCAGGTGAGGTTACATCCTGATTCACAAGACTTAATGGCATTCATTACACCATTTGGAGCCTTCAGGTTTCTTAGAATGCCGTTTGGTCCAATATCTGCCACAGCAGTTTTCCAGAGAATGATGGAACACATCTTCAAAAATATTAAAGGTTTAATAATCTACCAAGATGATATACTTGTTTTTGGAAGGACTGTAGAGGAACATGATAACATAGACAGGGTTTTGTTGAGTAAACTAAAAGAGAATGGTTTAACCCTTAAAGCAAAAAGTACAAGTTCAACCTTACTGAAATTGATTATTTGGGTCACAAAATTACTGGCTCAGGCATCGAAGCCAAAAAAGGAGTTGGTAGACTCGATTAACAACATGGCCAACCCCATTAGCAAAGAGGAGGTAGTAACATTTTTAGGAATGTCTAAATATTATGCTAAGTTTATACCCAACTTTGCTGACAAAACACACAATATAGGACTTTTGTTAAAAAAGGGTGTGGGTTTTACATGGAACCCAGAATGTGAAAAAGAGTTTATTTTGGTTAAGTGGTTATTATCTAAAGCCACCTCATCGAGGAGTTTTGAGCCAGGTCAAGAGATCATTGTCATGACAGATG
This sequence comes from Triturus cristatus, assembly GCF_964204655.1. Classification (NCBI taxonomy): domain Eukaryota; kingdom Metazoa; phylum Chordata; class Amphibia; order Caudata; family Salamandridae; genus Triturus; species Triturus cristatus. Next base: position 260,135,085 of record NC_140586.1, read on the forward strand.
CCAGTGCCACAGGTTTAGGAGCTGTCATGATGCAAGAACATAATGGTATAGAGAGAACCATCTTATTTTTGTCCAGAAGCTTGAGAGGAGCAGAAACCAACTATTCTGTGGTAGAGAAAGAGGATTTGGGAAAATTCTGGGCAGCGAGAAAGTTTCACAAGTTCTTGTGGGGAAGCAATTTTATAATTAAAACTGATCATAAACCGTTGAGAGAGATTTTTGAAAAGAAAGGATTAGACAACCTATCCTCCAGGATACGTGAATCGGTGGTGGCACTTAAAGAGTTTGACTTTCGTGTAGAATGTATCCCTGGGGTGAACCACAACATAGCTGATTGTTGTTCACGCTTAATTAACAAGGAACACACAAAGGAAGAATTATATGAAGAAGAGTTATGTGAATTTGATGATTACGCAGTTTGTAGTATCAATGAGGGTGTACTAAAGGAAGAAGGATGGGTTAGTGAACAGGAGAAAGATGAAACACTACAAGCTGCTTTGCGAGGCATTGAAAGCAAATGGAGCAAGCATTCCAAGGTGGATGAGTTGCTTAGTGGGGTTTTTCGGGTAAGAGAGGAAATGACATATTAGAACGGTCTTGATTCCCCCAAATAGTTTAAGGATGCTCCTAGTTGAAGTAGCCCATGAAAGTCATCCAGGTATTTTCAAGACCGAAGAAATACTTAGGCAGTCGTACTGGTGACCTGGGATGGACATTTGTGTTGAGAGAAGTGTGAGAGAGTGCGTAGAGTGTGGTAAGAGTGATAAGATCCTGAAACCAAGAGTTCAACCCTTGACTTTAAGAAAGCTTCTTAAAGCAGCTTGGGCAGAAATAGCGATAGACATTTTGAGTCCCATCAAATATACTAGCATGGACAAGTATGTGATAGTGCTTATAGATGTGTATTCAAGATGGCCTGAGATTAAAGTTACCAATTCTGTGGAATCAGAGATGTCATGACATTTCTAGATGGCATTTTTGAATAGGAGGGCTTTCCTTCAACACTGCTATCTGACAACAGGGTTCAGTTTACCTCAAGGAAAATGAACGCATATTTGGGTGACAGAGGTATTTGTCATAAAAAGTCTGCTCTATATCACCCAGAAACAAATGGCATAGTTGAAAGCTTCAACCGGATGCTCAAGGAGACTATTCAAAGGGCTTTGTCTAATCAAAGGTGTTGGCAAACGAAATCCTAAACAAGGTTAAGAGTTACAAATTTACTCCACATTCCATGACAGTGAGGACCCCATTTGAGTTGTTACGCAAGAGGAAGGCATGTACTATGTTGTGTACCCCCTGGATGTTGGACAAATCACAAGGTTTGAGGTATATATAAGATGACAGCGAAAGACTTGAGAAGGGAATGAAGAAAATGTGTGAGAATAAAAAGAGATTTGATACCAGAAAAGCAGTAAAAGAAACGGTTGTGAAAGTAGGAGATATGGTTAAGATCAGAAATCCCTACAAGGGCACTACGTCTCAAGGGTCAAAGTTCTTGTTGCCAATGAAAGTTATTAAAGTATTTAGAAATGCTGTCAGACTGGACGACCACAGAGTGTGGAATCCAAACAAAGTTGCAAAACTCTCTGATCACCTTTCTGATGTTTGTAAAAAAGGTGGCATGAGAAACTGTGGAAAGCCTGCCGGAATTAAGGGTGATGGTAGGAGTAGTATTAGACAACGCATCAAACCAAGGTATTTAGATGACTATGTTTTGAAATAAGTAACTGTGCACGCTTTCATTATATTATTCAGTTGCAACTTTGTGTTTTTAATGTTATTTGTTCTATTATTATAGGGAGGGAGATGTGTGGTATCCTGTACATATGACTTTAAGTCATTGTGTAGTTCTTGGTTAGAATGCTTTGTACTTATTATTCCTTGGGACAGAATCTTGAATGTTCAAGCTCTATGTCCAGAATGTTGTGATTCAAGACAAGATAGTTGGGATGGACTGGAGCTGTGTTTAGCAGGTTGAGGTGTAAGGACCATCTTAATAAAGAATATTTGAAGTTATCTACTCACTGTTGGAGTCATCTTTACACAGAGCATTCTCTAAATAAAGAAGTTAGTATTAATTTAAGAAAGTAACGTGAAGAAGCAAGATGAATGCCCAAAAAGTGAGCCTGAATCTTGGAGACTGCGATCTGAGCAGTGTGCTGCCTTGCCAGCCTCGATGCTGCCAACACTGCTGTGTGAGCCCAGGGCAGCCAGTGCATATCCTGATCTGGCTGTCATATGTGCTGAGGTGCAGAAGCTCTGCTGACCCCTAACACCCTCCTCTGACCCTTAAAAAGTATGTTAGGCATGGTAACTCTGAGAGGGGTGAACAAAGGCAACAAGAACACCACCAACCTCAGGAGGGCTAGGTAAGAGCTGCAGCCTGCATGCCTGGATGGAGCTCGCTGAGCGTCGACATGCGACTTTGGTAAAAGTGGAGAGTGTACAAAACCCGGATGGGTACGACACGCCTGGCGAGAAGGGATGAATTCTCAGAAAAGTGATGGGAAATGGCGGGTACACTGTGGTGCATAATTAAGAAACAAGGATAAATGGTGTGGAAAAAATCCAGTGTCTGGAGTGGGCGGAGGGAGGGTACGCCGGCCAACTCGAGTTCAGCACAGCGGGAGCAACCTGATACTGGGTCCGTAAGATTTCCGGTCGCTTGTCGACGCTCAGCGAGCTCCATCCAGGCCTTCCTCGCTTCCCTGCTTCACACATCAGGAGCCCTCTCATATCCTTTTCTCCCGTTATAGACCGCTATTTCCACTAGGATACGGAGGCCGTTTCTGATCCCTGATCAGCCACGTAACTGCACTGTCCTTTTGACACTACCTTACGGCCCTGAAGAGTCACGGGACACCCCCTTCATGTGACGAAACACGTGTCGGCTGGTTGTTTCTTTGTTGTTGCTTGAATAAGTACTTTTGAACAAACATTCTGTGGTGTCGACCACTAGAATCGGGACAATGCGAGACATTCCCACCAGTGTGTTATCCTCATAACGTGTGCCCAGGACTTTGTTCTTGTTCTATTTTTTAAATAACACTGTTTAAAATCATGACAAAAAAAGATATTCCTATTTAGTTTTAGAAAGAAGGGCTCTACTTAGAGAAAAAATACCTTTTCTCTTTTTTTAAATAACCCAATTGGCTATATATGAAGCTATATTACTGATAAGCGCCATCTCTGCAAACCTGCATGAAGATTTAAAAAGCATTAAATAACTAAACATACACAACCCTCAAAAAACACACACATTCCTATCTCCCTTAAACTCTCCTTGTAGCTAATGAATTAACCCAAAGTATGAATTAATACAACATTTTGTGCTTACCTGACCACAGCTGCTACGTCCATCTGATTTTGATGGCGATGATCCATCAACTAAAGTAAGCGATGTAACACATGCAACATCAAACAAAAATGTTGGTCATAAAAATAAAAAAGGACAATTGTTTCAATGACTTTCAATGGGAATGTGTTGGACAATCTTTAAAAAATATACTATATTATTTGCTAAAAATGTAAATAAATGTTATTGTTATATTCCATATAGGTACCCCAATATATGCTCAGGCAACATCACCTATATTCTCCCCTACATTACACACACAACGGTTCTTAGGAACTGACCTTTTACCTAGATACGACACTGCACACAGGACGTGGGATTTCCCTAGTAGCAGCCCCATACATTATGCATGCGGACTCTTGTAAACTCAACAGAGCTCATCTCCTGCATAATAACTATGTATAAAGTTCATTCCCGACGTCATCCTAAGTTAGACACTGGCACAGCAAGGTACAACCCCCGGGGAGACCTTTGGGCCTAAAGACATCACCTCTTGCTGGAACAGAGAGAGGAGATCAGGACTTCCATGCCGACACACTGACACGAGACGGTGAAGCACCCTGCATGCAGATACTCCAGCTCGCAGTGGTCTGAAATCCCTTGCACGGTGTCCAACCTGAACCCAGGACGAGGTCCCATAGCTTCTCACTTCAGGTAATGGGGTTGACTCTATCCTAGAGGGATTCTTGGCTTAATATCTACATATATGCTAGGTACACTTAGGTACATCTAGTTAGGGTAGCATCGTAGGAGTATGCATTTTATTGTCATGTATTTTATATACTTGCCTGTATTCGCGGTTTTAGCAAAATGGTAGAACTCTACTATCTGTTTACTTTCCTAGTGCTTTTAACCATCTGTTACTGTCTAATGATTGTTTCAGCACACCTATTTTACACTAGAATAACGACTGTTCAATAAATACTAATTGAAAACGTCCCTACTGTTTATTCTGTGTATCTCTCAGAGACTAAGTGAGCACGAGTGACTGAACAAAAAATAGTACACTGTTTCCACGGTCCTGGGGGATCAGGGTTGTCATGTTCGATGGCTGCCAAAAACTATTCTCTCCTTGGTAAGAGGAGTGTCAAGTGGCACTGTGAGCTAGCTGGTATAAAGGCTACCATACCCGGTAGGTGTGCTCAGAGTAAATCTTGCACCAATCCTACAGTGTAGGTTGTCTAAACGCGCATATCCAGTATAGGTTTTATAGGAACAACATGACATGGCGCCCAACGTTGGTTGGCTACTTATTTAAAAGTCAAATCTGAGTCGTTCAGTTGTGCTATTCTCAGAGACCCCTACTCACATTACACCAGAGATGTCTGGAGTGGGAGGGTACAAAACTCCGCCGCAGCTCAGTAGGCAAAATCCTATGTATTGGCTGTTGGTTAATTAAGCTTGAAGGACAAATTGTTCCTATTGTGCATAACACGTTATCTCAGTTCCTTTGCAAGGCTCTTCTTGCCAAAACAATGACAGTACAGGAAGATCCTGTGGTTCAATTACATCTCTCAGGAGAAAAAGATGCCGATGCAATACACATCCCAGAAAATGTTAGAACTGCCATCACCTTAAAACTAGCAGAATATGGTTTAACAGCTAGGGGTGGGCCAGTAATATTCGTGATTGAGGCACACAAATCAAATTTCATTTCTACTTAAAAGATGACATACCGAACAAATATTGTCCATACGAGGACATTGAAATTCCGTTCACTTACCAGGAACATTTATACTGGTTTAAAGGCACCCTCCCCATACAAGAAATATAGTAAGACTCGGCCAGCTCGGATGAGACGGAGCAACATGGCCAGTATGGGCGACATATGCACAACATCCTGACATTGAGACAATGCCAGGAGGAGACTTACTTACACATCATAAAGAACTCATAAGAATTTACAGAAACATGACACAGTTTGTGATGAGAACACTCACACTACAGCCAACACCAGCTATACCAACAGGACCAGTCCAAACTACTACAACCAAATTACACCACAAACATGACATGCAGTAATGGGTAAAATGCCCCCTAAACATGAGCAAATGCCTTTTTGGATAGCTCAAAAGATAACACAGCTAGAAACAGTATTCCCACACACTGGTCCACAAGAAAAGCACAGAATGCTTACAATTTGATTGCCCATGGGATAGCTCTGCCAGTAGAGAATTATACCTCTTGGGGTACGGTATTCACTGCCATATATACCAGAGCACGTGGTATCCCTTTATTACCATTAATACCAGACGTATTGCGACAGATACAGAATGAGTTTGGAGCAGAACCTGCACTGAACTTAGGGATGAAGTTATTAAATAACTTCACCCAGGTATCAGCTATAATATTAGCAAACATTAAAGGGGAGGCAGCATCAGTGACAATATGCCAACATTTGAGAGATTTCACTCCTTTACAACAGGAGACAGAATTACCTAAAATAATAGAAACTGCTAATGCAGAATTAGGTAGAGACAGTTTGGGAGCTAGACCAGTAAAACCTCAGCTAATGGGGAGTCCTGAAAAGGATACCTATAAGCAGGCACCTGCTGCTTCATAGAAGAAATGGGACAATAAGAAACAACAAAAGAATAAAGCAAATAGATCTCAATCAAGAGGTGGGTCTCCTCAACGGGAGCCCTCCGAAAGGAGGTATAACCTTAGGAAGAGAGACAACATTTGAAAACCTGACAGGTATCAGGACAAAGATACACGTACCTCGCGTTCCTTTCAGGGTTCATCAAATAAACTCTGAGAGGGAAGGAGGGTCGTAACACAGACAGGGGGAGAGTAAAAAGTCCAGAGTCACGCAACGCGCTGTGGACTACGCACATAAGAACAAAAACAAAAACCTAAACCTCAATCCAAAAAGAAGAAAGAAGCAGGTCTCAAAGTTAGACATGGCCAGAATTCTGAGGACTCAACTACTGAATGGGGAATGGGCTCTGACGATGCTAGACAGCACAGCAGAAGTAACAATAGCTTGCCAGAACCTGATGGAATTTCTGGTGACAGAAGGGTTGAGTGAATATATCACAGTGGAAACGCCTGATACTAGGGTAAGCGTCCCACATAAGTTACATGAAATAACTCCCCGGATGGGGGGAGACAGACCCAGACGGATTAAAGGTCCATTTTGGGAGAACTTAACATTTGGCTATGACATCCTACTAGGGGAAAAAGATTGGCCACCTGCTTTTGTTATGGATTGCACAAACTGAGAAACTGTAATTATGTCAGCTTTTTCTGACCTAGTTCCCCAATACTTAAAACATACACACGCACGGGAGTGTGCAGTATCCCTTGCTCCAGCACTATATCAAAACCATGTTGGATGGGATGAAGACTCAACCAACCAAGTGATACCATTAAAATCTACTCCAAAACCACAGAGACAGTATCCAATAAAGCAAGAAGCTAAAAAACAGGTCAGGGAGATCTTAGATTAACTTGAATACCAGGGGGTGATTGAAACTTGCACTTCCTCAATGAATAATCCTTTGTTTCCCGTAATGAAATCTGACAATTCATATCGTCTAGTTTTGGATTACAGACATATAAATTCATGCTCACAAAAACATTTGCAGTACAAAATGCACACAGTGCCGCATTAATGAATAACATTGTGCGAAAAAATACAAAACACTAGATATCTGAAATGGATTTTTCTGCCAGAATATAGCGCCTGAGAGCAGATACTTGACAGCATTCTCAGCACTAGGGTCCCAGTGACATTTTTGTTGACTAGCCCAGGGGTATAAGAACAGCCCGGGGTTGTTTTCCACCAGAGTAACTGAATTACTTCAAAATCTGGATGAGGAAGCATTGTCCTGTGTAGATGATATTTATCTGACAGATGATGACCTGAAGGAACACTTGACAAGGGTGAGCACCATCATTTAGGGATTCACCTCAGAGGGTTACAAATTTAACTTAAAAAAATGGAAATTAGCCCACCTCAGCATCCTATTTTTGGGATATGAGCTTTCAAGTGAAGGAAAAAGCTTGGCAGTCAAATTTTTGGAAAAGTGTGCGCTGCTCCAACCTCCAAAATCATTCCTGAACTTTGGGAGAACATACTTTTTGGATTACGCAGAAAGGGTTAAACCCTTCTATGACCTAATAAGACCTGACTTTTCAGGTAGGCAGTGGACACAAGAACATACAGATACACTTCGTTCACTCCAGGCTGACATGATAGTGTCAAAACACATACAGACACGCGTAAATGTCTGCAACCTGGTGATCCATATAGTTGCGGGTCAATCTGGGGACACATACCTCACATATAATGAAGGAGAAGCATTACCCATTGCTTACAAATCACACTTGTAGACAAATGCTGAGATGTGTTTCGTGTCCACAGAAAAAATTCTGATAGCAGGACAGACTGCTGTAGTGAGAGACAGAGCACTGGCTCAGGCGAAACGAATAATTGTTGTGACTCCAGTACCAGCCTTAGAGGCTGCGACAAAGGAAAGCATTCCTAACGCTAAAGCTTTACACTCGAGATGGATACAATGGGCTAATTCTCTCACTGCATCAGATGTAGAATACAGATATGATTTGAATCTAAAAACACAGGCATTTCTGCAATATGAACAAGAATATCCTCTCCCGAATTAAATAATGCCTCTAGATCAGTATGAATGCACAACCGGCCATAGGAAGTAAGCAACAATACAGTGCTGTGTGTGCAAATGTTTAAGGTCGTATGCGAGATGGTAAGTTCCATCCAAGCTATACAAAGACTCAGTCTCTAGGAGACTGCACGGCTCAGTTAGCAGAACTAAAAGCTCTTTTACTGGCACTGATTAATGGATTGAGAATTCCCCACACTAATTGTGTGCGATTCCTTTTACTGCGTCCAGTCATACAATAAACATCTACACTATTGGACAAAATGGGTTCAAAGACTCAAAAGGTGGCACAATTAAGCCTAAAATGCTATGGGAACAGATAGCTGAGTTGAAAAATGAACTACCATGAGCTCAGGTGATACACACGCTGAGTCCTCAACGTGATACGTTCACGTTGAAAGGAATTTATTGGCTGATGAAGCTGCGAAGGGGGCAGTACGAACTGCGTCCATAGCTGCACTCACTCGTTCAAAAACGAGAATAGACGGACAGATAATGGTAGCTGAAATTGCTTTACGCAAAGACAACAAAGCACTTCCAAAAGGTTTTCCACTCAAATACTCCTACAAGCTAGATGCAAACAACGTTCCATTTGCTCAGATTCATGGAGTGGATGATAGAGTAATACCAAACATGGACTGCAGTTTAGGCTTAATATTAGCTGCACATGAGGGTTTGGGTTCTGCAGACCCAGGAGTTACGGCAACTGTTTCTTTATTGAAACAACGCTATAAGTTAACAAAGCAGACCAAAGACTACATCTTGAATTGTGACATCTGTCAGCAGATGAAGGGCTCCACCATAACACGAACAGCGCAGACACCATTGTTAATATCAGACAGACCTCTTGCGTGTGTCTTTCTGGACCACTGCAGCCCCTTACAATCTGATGGGGCCTACAAGTACATAATGGTTGCAGTGGATTCCTGCTTGGAATTCCTATGGGTATGGCCTCAGCGCTCGACTGACACTCGAACTGTTATCAAACAATTGTGAATCTTTATAGGGACATACGCAGCTGGTATATTACGTTCTGACCGTGGCCCCGCATTTCGCTCTAGGGCTTACAAGGAGGCCATGGGAGGTTTGGGTGTAGCATTGCAGTACTCCTCTCTGTACCATCCCGAGGGAAATTCAGTCATGGAGAGGAAAAACCGGGACTTAAAGCAATCATTAACAGCTAGAGTATTAGGCACGGGTGCATTAAACAACATGCCAAGAAGTTCTCCAGGGGGTGTCACTCCTTATGAAGTCTTATTTGGGACGGGAATGTGGGTACCTGATCTTGATTGTGAAAGCACAGTGGCAGAGGAAAAACCTTTTGACATCCATAAACGTTTGGCTGTTTTACAGGATCTGAATGAATCACAGGCACTACAAAGCAATGTCCAAGTGAAAAGGTTCGCCACTGGAGAAGTCAAGTTAGTCACGGCAAGACCTATCTGTGTCCCTAAGGTTGTGGATCTGGTCAGAGAGAAAATATCGGACAAAAAAAGAATTTGTACCATCATACAGAAAGCCTGTACCTATCCTGGCCATTGAAGGAACAAGAACTGTACTTCCGCCGCCTTTTGCCAGGAAAAAGGAGAAAAGGTTTGTCTCCTTTGATCTGATAAAACCACACTATGTGGCCGATACTGAATAGTAGGCCTCGTGGGCTCCTGGGTAGCCGACGCTTTCCTCTCGCTACCATACAGGAAGTTCAAACTGAAAGGCTCATTACCTTCGAAGAGCCACCCATAAGGAATGATGGACTAAGCAACAATGCAATGGAACTAGTTCCCCCTGAACAAGGAATACAAAATCAAGAAGAAAGACAAATTTCAATTCGACCTAACACTGACGTAAAAATGCCTCAACAAGCACCATCTACAAGTTCAACAAAACCTGCTGAGCTACCTAAAATAGATCAAACTGCATCTGGCTATTTTATCGACTTTGATACCTTTTCTTTGGATCCAAGTGAACCTGAAACAACTCCAGCCCCAATTTCTCGTAAACAACAAATCAAAAACTTTTCTATTTTTCTTAAAAAGACTTACCTGGTCTCACCTTGGATAGAACTTTGGATAAGCACCAGGATACTTTTCTTCCTCTTCTGGTTAGGCTTAGTAGCTGTCTTCTGCTTACTTGTTAATGGAACTTACCTTCACCAAAGCTCTGCAGCATCAAAAGTGAACTTGCTCCTGAAACCTCATGTTTCCTCACATCGTGAACAAAGAGACTTGTCATCAGTGAACAGTACAGCAGTTCCTATACCCAATGGTATAGTATGGGACAAGGTTGATTACGATATATTCGGACCGACAGAACTTTAAAAAATACCACATTTATTTAAAATTTCCATGAATGATATCATTACCTCCAGTACATGTTCCAATAATTAGGACTTTGAAACTGTGAATAATATGTTGTCTGATTTAGAACAATTTGCCACATTTTCTAGAAATGAAATGTTAGAAGACACATAAGACTTTAACACAATGTATTGTTATCAACATTATGGTCATAATTTTCTACACAAAACCAGTAACCCTAGAAATGTTTTCACATATCGCCAATGGGAACATTGCCCTACACTGCCGAAAAGTAGTTCGAAAACTTGTGCACAAACATTTTCATATTTTTCAAGGTATAATATTTCAGACTCCACCTCATACTATTATGAGGTTGCACCTACACCTGCCTAAAAAAATATGTTGACTAACACCAAACAGATTTAGTATGCTTCCTTTATTTCCTAATTTTCTGAACAGGGTTTTGACTTATGGAAAGACATAATAGACTTAAAATCAGTCTGGGGTTCTAGAGACTGGCAAGTCCAGGGAACTGAAACGCTATTTAGAGCATGCCTTATTCCTCAGCAGATGATATTTCTAAATGAGACTGTGCAACAGACTTCCTGCCTTGGAATAGCTAAGAACAAGGATTTAAAAACACCTCAAATACGAACACAATCACAGGCCGAGGGCAATTTTACATCATTAAACGGGTCTACATTAGATGACATCGTACAATACAATAGATCAGACCCCAATTGGGTGGGATGGTTGGTTTGGCCCACAGACACTTAATAGGTATCAAGAAAGATTCAGGGTTACCACCGAAGGGTACAGTATCCAGAGGCCAGACCCACACTATGTACAAAGAGAACATCCAGGGGTGGTGACATCATACAGTGTTGGGAAGTTATGCCTCGATTGGCTAAAAACCTCAACACTAACACAGGTAAAACAACAGCACTTACCCTTAATATCAGACGATGTGGACCTAAGGGATTTTTTAGGTCCCAGAAAGCCACGTCAGAAACGTTTCCATTACGCTGAAAATCTGCCAACAAGAAGCTGAGGAGAGACTGTGAGAAATAGATAGGATCAATTTATAGAAAGTGTAAGCCGTAGTTGACAATGGTATGACTACGTTAAAATCCAGGATTTATTCACTGGGCAACATTATATTTTCTGCTATTGATAAACTAGAACAAGATTTGTCCATACTACAGCATGGACAATCACAATTACGTTCTATTACATTCTATTATGGTATTGAGCTGGACGCTGCAAACATTGCACGCAGGTTATGTGCCTTGGCGTTTTATCAACAGTACGTCACTATTTTCTGCATATAATCTAACAGATAAACAGATGAAAATGGCACAGAGGGGAGCAAAATATACAATGCTGCATATTGAAAAACTGGATAGATTACCTTTTACTGTGGCGGAATCACCATCCACAGAATGGTTGATCCATGGCCTTATAACACTACCAGTCACAACTTTCCAGTTTCAGTACTACCTAGAACAACAACAGGCAGGCAGGTGTTAAAAATGGGTAGGGACTATACCAAGGAATCTTAAGAATTACCGTACAGATTTCAATGCAGGAGTGGGGATCGGGAAGTGTTTTTAAGCCAAATGTGTCCTATTGGGGTCCACGCATACTCTCTGGACACAGAAGGGGCGACTTTCGAATCAAAATTGCCACACCTTGGGAACTGAAAGTAAAACTAGCATGGGTCAGTGTGGTATAGGCCCCCAGGGGTAGGAAAGGATAATGAGTCCCTCTCAGTTGGGTCTCCTACACGAGGACCACATCTGGTTTGTCCTGCCTGGTGTAAGATGTGACTAGCCCTTTTTAATCTTATTTCCTAACCTATTGCAGTAACTACACAGAGAAACAAGTGTAGGTTCTCTTTGCTATTGAAGATAGCTGGTACAATACAAGGATGCTTGCAGCAGTAACACAGGGCTATCTCACATTGAGGTAATACATTCTAAGCCCCAGCATAAATACCCATTCCAGATTACACATACACATTCTGCATTCTGTACATTCTAATAGCTGAATACAAAGAACCACATTAATACACATCCCCTTTCCTTAAAAAATAAAAATAAACAAAACTAAAAAACAAAAAGAACAAATAACAATTCACTAGTTATGCATGTAATAATATTCATTTAACAGCGAGAACTGTCCACCCAAGAAATGGAGTGATCATTTAATTGCACACAAAATCTTTAAGTCCCTTTGGGGTTTTAATGTGCCTACCAAATTTGCTGAATCTCTCTGCAACACCAGACTCCTTAAGCAAACCAGTTTGCAGTTCTAACTTCACCACACCCTCATGCTCATTTCCATGTTTGAGTGCTACCAAGTCGCTCACTGGCACAGTCGCAGGCAAAGACCTAAACTCTTTTTCCTCTCTCCCCTTTACAATGGGCAATGCTTCCATCCACCAATAACTGCCCCTTTCCTTCACCTTCACATTTTTTCCATTCTCAGAGATATGATGTCGCGCTAGTGAAATGCGACTCATAGTGAATACTACCATCATCCAATTCTACAGTGTTCCGCATGACTTTAGTCACTTTCTTGGGTTCAGAAAATTGACCCTGCACCTTCCCAACTTTCCTACCACACTTGACTCTAACCAGTTGTCTAACTTCCAAACACAATTCCTTAGTACTGTCCTTAGTATCAAAATATGCATTGTTTTGAGAATTTGCAATACATCTTCATACTTGATCACTGTCTCATTCATACCTCTTGCTTCTACCCATCTATCCTGGATTAATCTAGCAAAAGGGAATTCTTCCTCTCATTAGCCCAAAAGGGCTTTCCCCAACAGTATAATGGGCTGTCAATCTATATGGCAATATCATTTTATCCAACTTATCGTCCCAATTTGTATTTTCTTTGCCTGCTAATTGTTACATGCCCTTTACAATTGTTAACCCTTTCCACAACAGAGTTACCTCTTGGATGGGACAGAGCCGTAAACCTTTGTTCAATGCCAGTCATTTCAACAAACTTTTTCATACCTTCAGATTTAAATTGTACTTTAATATCAGTAAGAATGGATGTCGGAAAGCCCCCCTCTCTTATGAAACATTTTCCAAGGAACTTGATCACAGTGTCGGTATCAACCTTCTTGACTACTACTTCTATCCATCTGCAAAACATGTCGACTAAGACCAGCACATACTTACAAGAACCATCTTGCCACTTTATAGGTCCCATAATGTCTAAGGCAACATCTTCCCAAGGTAGCTTAGGACAACCCAAAGAAGACATTGGAGGATTAAGTTTTTTTTAGTCTTATCAGAACTCTCACAATTTACACATGTACGCACAAATCTTTCAATCTCCAAATCTACCCTGGGCCACCAATACAGTGCCTTTATGTTCCTTTTTGTGCTGGTAATGCCCGGATGTCCTTCATGTCCAATACAAATGATTCTTTGGTGCATTCCTTTAAGAAGAAAAACTTTTTCTCCTCTACACACAAACTCATCATCCACACTTAATTCATCTCTCACTTCCCAGAATGCTTTTAACTCACCCTCCAGGTTACTCTTACAGTCAATCGACCATCCATTAGTGATTTTATTCCTCACAGCAAGTAAAATGTCATCTTTTTCATACGCATCCTTCCATTCTACCTTTTGCAAACCACAGGTGTCTGAAAATATGCTGGCAACACAAAAATCACTCCAAGGATCTTGGTCAATCTCTTTCAGTGGTAATGGCAGTCTGCTGAGGAAATCAGCAATAACACTCAATGCCCGGAACATATTGCACCTCGTACACAAAGTCTTGGAGTCTCATGGATAATCTAGCAATCCTGGCTGATGCTCTACACAAACCCTCGGTGGTAAGTAATTTTGTCAATGGTTTGTGATCAGAAGGAAGAACGAATTTCTTGCCCCAAATGAACTTCCTGAAACGTTCCATGGCCCACACACACGCTAAAGTCTCCCTCTCTATCGCAGAGTACTTTCCTTCAGTCGGAGACAAGGAGCATGAAGCAAAAGCCACAATCCCTTCTTCGCCCTGCTCTGATAATTGGGACAACACACCACCAACGCTATACCACTGGCATCAGTAGTAACAAAGGTGTCGGCAAAAGGGTCAAATCCTTGTAATGTGTGAGCATTTGAAATAGCCATTTTAATTTCCAAAAAAGCATTTTGACACGCATCACTCTACACAAAAGCAGATTTGTTCTTCATCAACAGATGCATTTCATAAGTTTTCTGAGAAAATTGATTTACAAACTTTGAATAAAATTCGGCTAAACCCAGGAAAGATCTGAGTTTGTACATGGATTTGGGTGCAGGAGCATTAATAATGGTATCAACAAGTTTGTTTCTAGGTCTGATACCACTGTCACAGGTTTCATGCCCTAGATAAGGAACAGTTTTCTCTGCAAATTTGCATTTGCTGCCTTCAGCTGACAATCCATTATCCTTGAGGATGGTAAATACTTCCCTAAGAATGGCATCATGGTATATTTTCTTCCTACCCATTAGTAAGATGTCATTCTGAAAGAAAACAACTTCAGGAATGTGACCAAATAATTTCAACATCAACCTTTGAAATACTGCATTGGTTGAAGCCAACCCAAAAGGCATGGGTTTTAATCTATAGCATCCAAATGTTGTACAGAATATAGTGAAATGTCTACTCTCAGTATCTAGAACTACTTGGTGGTATGCTGCCGATATGTCCAAAGTGGAAAACCTTTTGGCGTGCCATATGTTTTGGGTTTGGAAATACCAAAAAAGTTTGAACATAATTCTTGACCCTAACAGTAAGGAGCAAGTCCTTTTTTGTATCTTCCTTGTCACATGAAATCAGAACTTGCTCCTTACTGTTAGGGTCAATAATTATGATCAAACATTTTTGGTCTTTCCACCCCAAAACAGATGGCCCTTCTTTTGCAATGTAAAATTTTCTTAGCCTAAGAGATCAATTTTTTCTCCAGTATAACTCTCAGGTGAAATATCATTTGGTTCTACCCAATTGCCTATATTCTTTGTGAAATGTTTTTCCAATACATCTGTAGAAATTATGGTGTAAGGGAACCCTGGGCCCGATTCACAGAACTAACTTAAGACAAAATCCTAAACTTACTACCATTTTCGTATTCACAGAAGGCACTTACTCATTTTGGTATTCACAGAAGACACTTACTCACTTCGGTATTCACAGAAGTTAGTAGTCCTAACTTTAGGACTCCTAAATGCCTTCTGTGAATACCCAAAGTCTTAAAATTAGGATTTTTCTCAGTTTAGGAGTCCTAAAGTTAGCACTCCTAACTTTACTACTACTAAACTGAGAATAATCCTAATTTTAAGTCTTTCTGTATTCACAGAAGGCATTTAGGAGTCCTAAAGTTAAGATTCCTAACTTTACTACTACTAAATTGAGAAAAATCCTAATTTTAAGACTTTCGGTATTCACAGAAGGAATTTAGGAGACCTAAAGTTAGGAGTCCTAACTATACTACTACTAAAATGAGAAAAATCCTAATTTTAAGACTTTCGGTATTCACAGAAGGCATTTAGGAGTCCTAAAGTTCGGACTCCTAACTTCTGTGAATACCGAAATGAGTAAGTGCCTTCTGTGAATACCAAAATGAGTAAGTGTCTTCTGTGAATACCAAAATGGTAGTAAGTTTAGGACTTTGTCTTAAGTTAGTTCTGTGAATCGGGCCCCCTGAATCTGCCGCAAGTTGAAATGTAATGCAAGAAAAGAGACTTGTAAGGTCTCCTGTTCTATCTGTAGCGTCACTTGTTACTCACTCACTGCACTTGAACACTACTCTCACTCTTTTAAGCACCATACACACCCATACAAAATACACAATCCAGACAACACACAATAAGGGGGAAGTGGAAGGTGGAAGATGGCGTTTACAGGGTAACTCGTACACAAATCATTCCTGTGCCATCGCCATGCCCAGCAGTGGGCTTCTGTAGCTCTCCCTGATATTGAAGCAGCATCATAGTCCCATCTGTCCCATCTGTCCCTTCGGGCATAAGACAACTCTATATAGGCCAATACAAATTATTTAGCCTGGATCAGGTCTGGTCTTCATTGTACGTTTGTTTGGAGTATTGTCTTGATCATCATTCGACAGTAGATAAGGCGAGTTTTCAAAGTCCTAGGGTTCAGGTTGCACTTTCTCCATTTTTGCCACTGCTCCATCTGAATCAGAGAAGCACTCACCATGCAGGTCCCTCCCTCTGGGTCCCCCTCTTGATGTGGTCCTATCTCGCTTTGCTCTATTCCAGCGCTTATGTTTTAAAGACCAGGGTTTGGGCCTGGCTCCCAGGTCTGCCCCCCAATAGCTCCCCTGAGGGTCCGTCCGAGAAGCAATGGGGCGGTATCTCTTTGATCCACTTCCAGGCCTCTTCTGGGGATACAAAGAAGTGCATATTATGAAGCAAAATCCCTTTGAGTTTAGCAGAAAAAAGCAGCATAGATTGGAGGTGCAACAATTGGAGTTTGGCCTTGACCACATCAAAAGAGCATTTCTGTTTTTGCACTTCTCTAGAATATTCAGGGAACAGCATAATGGTGGAGGAATCATATTTGAGTATCCCAAGCTGTCACGCCACTCTCAATATTATGTCTCGATCATGAAGGTTCAGGAATCATGGAATTTGCGCCCTTTGGGGGCATCTGGAATTGGCTTGGCAGATAGTGCTCTGTCGGCAAGCTCAATGACGAAGCAGGTGGAGACGTTGCTAGATGAAAAGGTGTCTCTGAGCCATTGTTCCAGGAAGGCGGGTATGTTAGATCCTACCACCCCTTCCGGGAAGCCCACAAAAGAGTTTTGCACCGGGCTCAGTTTTCGGCAACGTCAACCCTCCATTGAAAGTCTTTGGTAAGTGCTTTCACCGCTACAGGTCTTTCCCAGTGCTATGTGCTGCATCTTCCAGCTCCAATATCTTTTCCTCCATTGCCATGACTCTATCCACAACTTTCCAGAGGTCCTGCCTTAGGAGGAAGACATCTATACCCACTTCTCGGATTTTAGCTTCTAATATTAACCTGGAACGCTGAATGGTGGCCGTTAGAGCCGCGCTGTCCGGGGGGAAGCATCTTCTGCCCCCACCGGAGGGAGTTCCACCTGCTTTGTATAGTTTTCCATTTTCCCCTCACGAGCCTGCTTTGAGTCTTTGTCTTTTGCCATTTCACAGGGGGAATGGGAGCTTAGGTATGCACTTGTCCGCAGCTCAAGGTATGGAGTGTTGTTGCACACTCACCTGCTATTCGTTCAAGGTTGATTATCTCATATTGGTTTATGGCATCAACGGGTGGTATCAGTCTCCTCAATCCAGCCACTGTGGGCAGGTCTCTCCTCCAAGTCGAGGCAGGTACCAAGATCCTTACCCTCACTGCTACAGTGTCCCAGCATGTACAGCTTACCCCCACCGAAGAACCAGGAAGGAGATGCAGACTCCGCCACCAGCCTTCGCACTGTCTATCTATCATTGCCGGTCTGCTATTTTTAGATGACAGCTCCGACACTGGCAGGTTATGGGCCCTCTTCAGAAATCCCTGGGGATGTCAGGATTACTAGCCAAGGGTGGAAACAGCCCCAGGTCCGCCTGTAGTGTGCCTACCGCCTGTAGTTGTTTTGGGCCTTCTCCCTGCCTTCCATATGTGAGACATTTTGACATGTTGAACCCAGCCTAATGGGCTGGAGAGTTCCTGTATGTGCCCACTCGTGTGGGCACCCCTCACACACACAGACCCTCCAGGCAATAGTCTATGGGCTGTATGAGAGTGGAGGAAGGCCACGTTATCACGTCTCTGTATGCTGGCTATGGACTCCCCAACTGGCCCGCTCTTGAGCCTCTCCCCAGACCCACGAGGATGCTGGTCTCCTGTCACCCCCACACTAGGACTTACCATGATCACGGGTGTCGATGCACTGTTCAATCTCCGCTTCAATCTTTTCAAGGCCTCTGGCCCCCCTCAGGGTCTCCCCGCGCTGCCTTTCCTCTGTCAAGCGAGGGCTGAGGCCTTCTAGCACCCATCACTGGGAGGGGTGCCGAGGGTGCTTTTCTAAGCCAGGGCCCGGTGGTTCATGCAGCCTTGAGTTTGTTTATCCTGACCTCTGCGTCTTCCCCAGTATCGATTGATCAGTGCCGCTCAGCTCCTTATCCGTCTCAGAGGGACCTCCGTACTAAAGCCTCCATCTGCTCTGTTGCTGCCACTTGCATCAATCTGCCTGGGTGCGGTCTTTGCCTTAGGCCTTCGCATCTAGAGAGGTCTTTAAAGGGGGCATAGGGTGGCGGGGGGAAGCCTCATTCTCTTAGTCCTCATTGCCTGACTAGCCTGCACTTTCCGAGGTCTTGCTGGCTCTGTAGATCTGTCGGGACAGGCCACGTAAGCCTCCGGACAGAGCGGCCACAACTGTGGGTGGGGATGGACTGCTTGCCCCTTTGACGCTTCTCGGCTCGGGGTGTGGTGAGGAAGCTGAATGGGGGTGACCCGGTGTCTCGACCACCACTGTTGGCAATATCCCACTCTCTTACGGGCCTCGCTGTCCCCTCAGGTCTTCCGAGACAGGCCGCCCCTAGCCCTGGTTGGAGCGGTCGCCATTTTGAGTGAGGGGACCGCCCACCACTTTGATGGTTCTGGTTTGCATTTACTGGTTAAGGAACAGTAAACCCTTCTTCCCATGAGTCGTCCTATAACAGGGGAATTAGCTAAGGGTGTAAGATCGGACCGGTGGAGCATAGGGAAACAGGATCATCACACAATCAGTCTAGGCCTAGCTGAAGCTCAGCCACAGCACAGCCACTCCGCCATGTTGCGGGCCACGCACCTTTTTTTTTTATATTTTAAAATTTTAATATGCATTATGTTTGTGTTTCGTTTATTTTTATATTTTTAAATATTATAATCTGCAGTCAACATTTTATTTTTTTACTTTGTATGTTTTTAAAAGATGTCTTAAACAAATGAATATTTTTTTAATTGAATACCTGCACTCATAACTGATGTTAAAAAATCTATTCTAAGTATTGTTTTTGATATTTTAAATGATTTTAATTACTTAAAAAAATATTAGCTATGATATAAATAAATAAACAAGCAAACTGTATTCAAATTAAAACCAGAGTAGTAAAATACTTCCCACCATTATCCCTTACAACCCTCACATACAACTGCTAAAATATAGTTTCATAAATTAAAATTAATTCACATCTATTTTAATATAATGTGTAGTATTTTGTTATAAGGGCACTGTTGGATAACTACACGCTTGAGCTTCAGGTATAACTGACAAACAAACTGGCTATTGATTGCCGCCAAATTTCTGCTAAGCATTTTGAGTGCAGTTATCATCGGATGTGCCTGCATCCATTGTCTGAGGAGACCGTGAATCCCTCACCCCCTCTTTTATTTGTATGCTTCACAACTGCTGATCAGTGGTTAAACACCACATTAAGATTTCCGATGTTATCGTTGATATGAACATCAATCTCATTATGTTTATAGGAACAAGGTTCTATTAAACATCACAATCCATCACTGGCCTACCTCTGTGACATGACTGCTCCCTCCTACATCTTGACAAAGTGGGTAAAATCAGAGATAGAGTTGCAATTGCCTACCAAACTCAGCTCCCTGCCCCTAAGTGACCTCTGTCTCAGTCTCTCTCTATCTCTCTCTCTCTCTCTCCACCTTTCAATACCTCCAGTTAAAACTAAAGTTCATTGCAACTAAATCAATCAGAACACACATTATGTACCACCCAAGGAAGGAACAACTCCTACATTGAGCAATGTATGAATTACATAATCTCTCAATACACATTGTCCAAATACAAGCACATCTTTTTTGGAGACTTCAATCTACAGTGTGGCAACCCCAATAAAAGCTCTTCCTCTTTGTTTGCCACCTTCCAGCAGGAAAACAGTTTAACCTAACTCTCCCTCGAGCACACCATATTATTGAGCACTCCAGCCTAGCCAAACACCATATAATAGGGATGGGGCCTATCATCATTACATTTCTTTCTCCATGACCTTTATTAAAGCCACCAATATACGACAAACAAAACAGAAGGGGAAAGATAGGATTCAAGACATAAAAATGTAAACTATTTGGAACTGCCTTTGATGTAAACGTTCCTTTGCCCTCTGATGATTTAAAAGTGAATGCTGCTAACAACTTTTCGATCTACCTTTTGTAGGGGATTCGCATTCACAAAATTCCAAATTTAATCAGCCAGTAATAGACCTAAGATACCTTTGAGATTCTCAACTCCACCAGTAATCCTTCACCTCCAATTATCATTGATGAGTCTGGAGGGATATTTAGAGGATTCAGATGTTTCTTCAATGCTAAGGTCAACACTGTTGAAGCATACCTTCCACCCCTGCTCACGTCTTCTCCTCCTGCTACAAGTAGAACATCTCTTAACAAATGGTCTAACTTCAAAATGAATTCTCAAATTTAATTTTTCTGCATTATCTCAAAGGTAAAACCTTCCAATCCTGCCTGAAACCCATTAATACCAAACCTAACCAAAGAGATCTGTGCTGCCTGTCTGCCCTAACAGGCAACATGATTACTCCCAACTTCAAGTAGTGTTTTTCCACTGTCTAAAATGTAGTAAAGTCACACATGTTCTAACCCAGATGACCTGAATAACTTCTGTCCATATCAGGTCTAGCTTGAAACACTGGGTGAAATTATTAGAGACTGTGGTTTCTCATATCACCAGATTGCTGATGACATGCAGCTTTACCTGGAGGTTGCCATTCATGAGGACGTCACTCTGGATGCACAACCTCTCAATAGCATTCACATCTGGATGACTGCGCACCAGCTCAAGGTATAATGGCAACACAAGAGAGCTCCTTATAGTGTAACAACCCTGCTTGACCAAACTTCCAAAATTAGTTTCTTCTAGCATCAGAGGTTGCAATCTGTCCATTATTCCTACATCTCTGCTAAACCTCCAAAAACCATTAACACCATGACAAGTCTCGCCAATAGTCAGCTTCACTTGAGCCATGGACTCGAACTTGTAATCTGAGAACAAAACCTCAAAGACATGCAAGTGTTGTACTATCACAAAAAAGATGTC
This sequence comes from Triturus cristatus, assembly GCF_964204655.1. Lineage (NCBI taxonomy): Eukaryota > Metazoa > Chordata > Amphibia > Caudata > Salamandridae > Triturus > Triturus cristatus. The sequence continues at coordinate 260,156,493 of NC_140586.1, forward strand.
ATGGCTATCATATTGATTATCCTAAAGACTCACCTTGCCCCTTTTAATGTTTTGCTGCATGCTGTGGTATGCTTGATCTCAGGGATCACATCAACCCTGAACTGCATGCATTATGCTTCATATATAAACTCTTAAACATTAATAACTCTCATTATTAGGCAAGTAAGTTAAGGATCTCCAGGGCTCCCATCAGCTAAGAAGGGTAGATTCTCTGTTGATTGAAAAAAAAAACAGTCTGAATCAAATTTTTTCCAGATATACCTCTAGAATATGGAACACTATTGTCACTTTTATTTGCTCGATTGTCTCCCTGTCAATTTTAAATAAAAACAAACACTTTCCCCTTGGCCACCAATCCATTTAATTATCAGACTCTGCTTTTGTCAGTCCTCTGGATCTCTTTAGGACTCTGGGCCAGATTTATAGTTTGGCGGACGGGTTACTCTGTCACAAACGTGACGGATATCCTGTATGCTGTATTAGATGTGCCATAGGATGTAATAGACTTTTAATACAGGCGAACGGGACATCAGTCACGTTTGTGATGGAGTGACCCAGATGCCAAACTCAAAATCAGGTCCTCTGTTGGTGTTTGGTAAATAGTTGGACTGCTGTTTTCAAATCTGCTTTAATACTCCTTAGCCAGTCCAGTTGCTCATACTCTGTTTATCTGTGACCATATTGCCACTATTATGCCTTATGTTCCCTCTACACAAGCATCTATATATATATAAAACACATGCCACTTTTTTTTTAAAGATCTCCTTGTATTGTTTGCTTCCTTTGAAAAGTGCTCCAATGCTCTAAGGTCTTCTATGCACTATATATAAAAATGATTAAGTTAATACATACATAAACAAACATATTTGCTAATTTTCTATATATATTTCCATTTCCTTGCATAAGGAAGAGTAGTGTAGAGTTAAAGGCTTATGCATACCAAAGTGGGCCTTCAGCTGAATCTGAATCAATTGTGGTTCAACTAAGATTTAAAAAATGCTCAGACTCAAGCAACCTATGTCCAAAAGGACATACCTCCAGATAACATCTCATCTAACCAAGCTAAGGCACAGAGAATGCGATACTGAACCGATGGTTCCTCCCTGAGTTGTAAGAGAGCGCCAGGTGTAACTATAATAAACCTTTACAGCTAGGTATTTTCTACAGGTGTATTCTTATTTCCTGTATACTAAGGCAGTTGATAAAAAATGCACCTTCTGCTCCAGCAAAGCCACTTAGTGTAAGTATCAAATTTACAAACACAACTGACTCATTTGCACTGTTTTATGCTGAATCCAGTTCATGCAAATTAATGTAAATACATTGCCATAATTAGAGAAAATATGTCTCCGTTCCTTTAATCTTTCTCAAGTAGTATAAACATCTGCTGGTATGAGTGTTTACTTAAACCAAGAGGAAAAAATATAATTGTCTTACTGCATAACTGTGTTCCTGCTCACAGAGAAAAAAGCAGACATAATCCCTTATTAACTTTTAGTAAATTGATTAATTTACGAAAATAAATAAGCCCTGATCTTGAAAATAGCATTGTGTGTTAGCTAGCTTTTTAAATTATTGCAACAAGGTTCGTATACTTTTCTTCCTGTTGTTAAATATAGCGACTCTCTTAAATTCAATCTAGTTGTAATCCTAACAAAAAATTATATAATATTTGCTATTAAATCTCTGCTTAGATATAACTGGACAAGATGGAACTGGACAGTTCATTAATCACGAATCTATTTTCTAAGTGAAACACAGCAAGGTGTCTTTACGAGTCCCTCTTTATTAATATTTTACAAAAACTAATTTAAGTAATTGTTTAAAACTGCATTATTCTTAACTCGTTGTATTTTAGTTTTTACGAATGAGCACTGCTTGAGTGTTTGATAATAGATATTTATTGCTTCAAACGTCTTTTATACATTGTATATGTTCTACAAGAGGTGTCTTTTCCATCTAGTCTTAAGCATGGGCGATGTTGGTCACGTCTACAAACGTGTTTTTTGCCTCTGCGTCACCTCATGGGGGTGATCAGAGAAATAGTTTCTAAAGTGCGACGCCCGTGCATCTAAGATGTCCCAAAAGACGTGGATCCCGCTTTCATATGCAAACGTGTATCTCTCTTGACAGTTCTTACTGCGAATTGGGTCTTTGATGGTGTCCCAGTTTACAAATAGATTTTTCTTTATGTTATGAGCCTCAATATTGCAGTAGTGTATGGAAAAACTGATCACGCTCTCAGCCTCTGCAGCTCACATCACTTCAGTGCAGGGGTGTCCACTCTAGGTTTGAGTGCTCTTAATCGATGACATATGCTCATAATATCCCCGTGTGATACAGTTCCATACAACTGGTTTGATTAAAGTAGTACTACAGTAGTACTACTTACAACAAAAGGCGATTTACAAACATACGGGTGGAAATATCCTCCTGAATCTCTCCTATCTTTTGTTTGAAGAAACCCTCACACAGATAAGTTTACTACTTAGGGGCCTATTACGATGTCGACCGGAAAACCTCTGACCACAGGTCGGAGGCTTTCAGACCGACATCGTTGGTTTCAATTCCGACTGCCTAATTACAATGTAGGCATTCGGATTTGGAACCTGCCAGTCATTCCAGTTAGATTCCAATGGGCTTGAGGCCGTCGGCCAGTCGGAGACTTGCCCGTAATCCCAAAGGACGGCGTTTCCACTGTTGGGATTACGTTGCTCAGTTTCCAACAGGCTTTTCATGTCAGGCCTTCCAACATGGAAAGCCTGTTGGAAAGCTAGTATGGGGGCCCTTAGAAGGGCCCCCTTCTATTTGCAGCCTCTGGTTGGGGGCCGAGGGAGCACCTATGGTGCCCCCTGCTGATCTCTGCACTGTGCGGCAGGCACCCTGAGGTGCCTGCCACGCAGGGCAGGGATGAACACAACCTTCCATTTCTCTATGGGAGCTTGTGCTACAGCCGGTTTATGACCGTAGCACAAGCTCCCATAGGGAAATGTGAGTATTCAACAGAACCATGTGCGGTCGCATCATAATTAGGCAGTTGGGACCACCGACTGGAGGTCAGTCGGTCCCAAGTTTGCGATGATGTCGGTCTGAGGCAACTCTGACCGACATCATAACCGGCCCCTTAGCAGTAAATGTGGGAGGGGGAGTGGCTGGAGAATGGGGAATACTTACTAATAAATTGGAGGGATTTAGGGAGGAGAATTAAGGGGTTTAGGGAGGGCTAAGAGGAGTTTAGGGAGTGGCAGGGGCAAACCACCTACAAAAGAGTTAGTAGATTGCTATTCACAAACTGCGCTTCTGAAGGTACTACAACCAAAAAGGTCCCACAACAGTAGTAAAGATAATCGAACTCGGGCATGGACAAAATTTATTTGACTTTTAATATATCTACATTTAATTTAATTTTTTTAATCGTACTTAAAGGAAGAAAATAGCATATTTTAATTTACAAATGTAACTTTTTTTTTTTATAATCACATTAATTTAAATTAATTCTGTACATAACTTTTTATAATTTGTAATACATAGTAAATACATATAAACATTGCACTTTAGGAGGGATTTTCTTTAATAAATCTTTAACAAATAATTGTAATTTCATTTATTATATTTCAAATAATTAAGTATTTAATTAAACATGAGTTTAATAGTGATGTAGCCTTTTTTTATTTCGTTCTTCATTTAAAATACATATATAAAATAATTTTTTGTTAATATTTAACATAAAATATTTCGTTCTATTTTTCTATGGTATAATAATCTTTTTCATTTTCCTCTTACTTCACCACAGGCAGGTCTCAGTGGCGGCTCGCAGAGGGAGTGCTGCGGGGTGGCGAGGCAGGGTGGGGAGGGTCAGGGTGGGGGGTAGTGGAGTCGGACGAACGATGGCAAGGAGTAAAGTAAATAAATAAAACTATTTACTTTGCGCTCGCTGCATCGCCAACTTGGCGATGCAGCGAGCGCAAGGTAAATAGTTTTATTTATTAATTTACGTACTTTACTCCTAGCTGTCATTCATCTGAATCCACTACCCCCACCACCCTGCCCCTCCCCCTCCCAACCACACTGCGCGCGGGACTCCCTCTGCGAGCCACCACTGGCAGGTCTCCTCCCCAGTGGCAGAGAACTCGCTGACGTGTGACAATTGTTTTGGGCGCAACTTTACACAAGTAAATTAGGCTCTACCCACTGTTTCAAGTCGTGGAGATATGTAAGTCTACACTTTGTAGTAACGGAAATGGAGAACAGCCAAAAGCGTACATTTACTACCAAGTGTAAGAGTAAATTTACACATGCAGATTAGTTAATGTGTAAATTTACCTTTGGGAGTGGGCCCCAATCAGGGCAGCGCTAGGCACGGACAGTGTAGGCAGCTGCCCAGGGCCTCGCTCCTGCTCACAACTAAGGGGCACTGCACCAGAGCACCACCTTTAGAACTACTCCAGTGTTACGGGGCTCCAGGGAGCAGCAACAATGCAGCGCTGCGAGACCCAGGTGGAGGGGGTCTCATCCTGGGCTGAAAGGGCTTCAAAAATGTAATAAATGCATCTGCATGAAAACAGCGATGAGATGGGTGATTTAAGTGCCATTAGGTATGAATTGAGCCTTGCTCCTGTATGATTGAAAAGCAGGAAATTACTCACCTAGGAAAGAAGGAAGGGGAATGGTGTCATCAAAATTCAAAAGTGCAATTTTCTTTACACAGAAGCATTTTTACTTAGTACATTAGATTATATCACTGCATTGAGATGAATTTAGTCAAAGTGGGAGTTGTTTTTAACATGAACTGAGAAACATTCTTGCCCCTACCCTGACGATAATGATATTAATGAACTAAGAACAGGGCCACTGAAAAGGATCAAATTAGGTGACTGAGATTACTAACTTGTGCAGCAAGAAACAGCAAATTATGTGTCATTATGCAGCATATTTTGTAATTGTACCACCTCAATATTTTTTCATTTTTGTCATGTTATTACTATCTGGGAAAAGGTTTCATCTCATTAATACACGTCTGACACCAAATGCAGTAAGGGCTTTTCGCTGTGTAGCAGGTAGTGTTGCTGCATTTTTAGTACCTTTTATTCAGTTGTTTTTAACTGTTTGAGCTAAAAACAAAAAAAAATGTTTTGTTAAGAGATGTAGATTATGCAGCAGATTCATAAATATTCAGAAAATGCAGACTGCAAAATCAAATAATTTCAGTGGACCTAGGTAAGAGGCATGTCAGTGTTCATGCGGACCTATATGTGGACTAAACGTTTATGAAACATAGAGCAAAATGATAATCTATTACATCAAACACAAGAGCTGTTGGACAGCACCCATCCTGGCTGCACGTATTTGAAAGTGCTGTGATGTGTGATAATAAACAAATGGAGGTTGGTGAAGTAAAGAATTTTCCTAGGATCACCCAATTTGATCAAGCAGGGAAGCCGGGATTGACCCTAGGTTTTCCAGTTTCTCACTGAGAAATTCAGCCACTACATGGATATCTATATATGACATTTAAGGTTAATAGGTTATCTTTTATTCTAGAAGGATGAGACTAGAGCCTGGGTGACAGGCAGGGTCCAAATTGTATTTTTGGCTGTTTTACATTGCACAAACCTTGACCATGGACAAAAGAGTGCTTTACAACAGACACAGACTGTGTTTTTTTTTACAACATTGAGATATGCCTGGATTCACTGAATGCTGAGCTGAGGCGGGAATTCAAGCCTGGCTTGCCATGATACATGGTGGGCAGCCATAGCCTCTAGAACACATAGCCTCCTGTGAAAGCTCGGCCCATGTAAAAGGAAGTAATGTTAGGAGAAGCAGCATCCATGCAAAACATAATAAATGTTTGGAGAGGGGGACGGTAGAAGGGGAGAGATGTAAAGGAGAACTGCTGAAACAAGGTAAGAGGCTAAGGGGAGAAGAGCGATAAAGAGCAGCATATGGAAGTAAGATGGGTATGTAAAAGGGGAAAAACCAGCAAGAAGAGGTTGGTGCAAAGGGAAAGGCTAAGGGGGCAGAGCCATGGACAAAGTTGAGGCAAGAGAAGGTGAGAGGCTGGGTGAAAAGATGAGAGGAAGGGAGTAGGACATTGAGGAGAAAGAGGGACGTAAGAGTGGCAGAATCAGAAAACCAGAAAGAGAAGGTAAGATGCTTGGGGAGAGAAGAAAGGTGAAGAGCAGATAATGCAGGCACGAAGTGGATATAAAATGGGACTTAACCAGAAAGAGTAGATAATAGGTTTGGAAGAGATGAGGTGAACAGCACAGTTTGGAGGGGAGAGATAGATGTAAGTGGGGAGAATCAGCAAATAAATTAAGATGCTGGAGAACAGGTAGACATGTCTTTGAACCAGTATGTGCTGGTAAGTCCGCTGAGCCTTCTGTCTAAGTTTGCAACTCCCCATCTCTTCATTTTCAGCATCAAAAAAGTGTTTAAAAAGTCTTAAGTTTGAGCTTTATGTAACATCCTTTGCAAATGTTTGTGATCTTAAACCATACTTTTTGAATTTCAGCCTGCTCTCTGTGTTCTCTATCGCTCCTATTGACCTTTCTATTAAATCTCACCCTCAGTGGGACACTTTCCTACACATGTCCTGGCTGAAGATCTAGAGATCACAGCTCGTGCTCTGAACTACCCTTGCAATACCTTGCTTGCCTCATCATAAGTTCCTACCTATGTAAAAACTAAGAAAGCTGTGGTTGTTTCTGTGCTCAAAAAACCTATAGCAGGCTTGCCACATCTTGTGACATCTCTTTACTACCCTTCTCTCTAATGTCCCACAATATTTTTCCATTAAAGGAAAAAAGACGTATATTGTGTGACCTTTTCTTTGGGTCAGGGGCAATAGGTGATTAAGTGGCAGCACCTGTGGAGGATATCATTGTTTATGTTTGCTGTTTCAGAACTGCCTATTTCATTTTATTTGGATAAGAGATATTCCTTTTACAAACTTGTCTCTCCAAAAGGTGGCAATAGTAAACAATCAAAGCTTACTCCAGGATGTGATAAAGTTTTTGGAACTCAAAGATAGTATGTCATATTAGTCATATAGATTAGCACTGTATTCAGTCAGTCTTGCTATGTCATTTAAAAGGGACTGTTTTAGAGGAGATGGTTATCGAATGAAACACCCAAAAATGTGTTCTGTGGCTTATAGTCCCCCAATACCCAACAAATGTCTTACAATATCTCTGTGTGTACAAAGTGCCCTGTAAAATGATATGAGACAGTAGTCCACCCTGCAAGACTTAAGTGCTGCAAGGCCCTAGGAAGAGGCTAGATCAGGTAGGAAAGATGGAGAATCCACAGTTGATTGACGGACCTATGGCAGGACCACTAGGTGAGATGATTGTTTTTATTATAGTGGATAAACTGGGCTCTATGCTTGGGTTGGCTTGGCCACTAGTGCACAACCCAAAAGGCTGTTGCGCTCTTATGGTTGGGGAGTACAGTCAGTCTAACTGTGCTTGCAAAGCCAGTCAGCTCATTGTCATGTGTAGAATGACAAGCTGTCCTGGGCAAGCACAGTATGATGCGTGTCTCCTCCAATAACAAATAAACCTAAACCAAAGGGAGTGACAATGAGAGCTGGGCAAATTGCTGTTTTGCAGGAGTTCAGTTAGAATTTGCCTCCTGTGGGAGGTGCGGGAAAGAACGGAGTGTACAGGTGATGGGGCCACCGAGGAGAGTGCAGCTGAGGAGCGAGGGAGCATTCAGTAGGAAACATCAATGCACATGGAGCGATCTGCCAAACACTGAGACTATGATAATAGGTAGCCAGTAGGTTCAGGGACGCAGATCTTGCATTGGAGGTTGGAAGACCAAAACTGTTTGGATAGCTTCCTGGGGAATGAATAGAGTGACTTGTGGGTGATGGAAATGGTCTTGCATTCAATTACCTCTTCCACCAAGATCCCATGGATTTACCTGAGGACAGGCACAATTTGGTTATTCTTTTGAAGCTAAATATGAGTTTAGTGGCATGGTTCTGAATCCTATGTAATTTGGCAAGTGTTTTATCAGATATTAGGGATGTGTCACTTAAATAAATGGAAACTGCAAGTCTCTGATATTACTTTAGCATTATTTTGGAAATCAATGAGCACCTCCCCCAACGTACCTATTCCATGTTGCCACATGTCCTTTCCATACAGCTGAAGACTGCACAGTCCGTTATAATAAAGACGTTTTGATGCTTTAATGTTTCACTTTAGTGACTGGCTCCCAGTGTAGTGTTGGGAGTCTTTTGTTTCCCTGGACACAAACTGTTTTCTCTATAAACCATCTGTGATGGGGCGCCCTCAGAGGATGGCAATGGATACCCCGGGGGCACCGAAGAGGCACGTTTTCAGCCATCTACACTGACGTCAGGGGGTAGAGGCTGGTTGCGGTGATGAACACGGAAGAAGGATCATGTGAGAGCAGACCGCGGTAGAACGAAGAAGGCGGAGAGAGCGAAAGGAAGTGGAGAAGCAGACCGGCGCAAGGAGTGGAGCTCTCAAGAAACGCTGACGATGAACAAGCGGACGGGAAAGAGGACGCGAGGGAGAATGCGGGAGAACCGGAGGAGGAGGAAGCGAACATCCAGCCCAGGGAAAAGGTGTACCAAGAGGAAGGCTCTAAGGACGAGGTGGCCGTGACCCTGTCAAAGGGTCATGGCTACAGGCAAGTGTTGCGAGTGACAGGGCGTGTGCTGGAAGGGTGGCTGCTTTCCCAGGCCATGTAAACAGGCCTCTAGGGAGGGACTGCGGGACAGAGGGAAAGGAGACAAATCTCCCCTTTTTGTTTTTGTTTGTGGTTACTTCACGTTCTTCTTTAGTTTGTCTTCGGCTACACCGTGCGATTCAGAACCACAGAGAGGGTGGTTGATGTGGCCCACAAAGAAAGGGCATATAGAAATAGGGGCCACCTAATGTAAGGCCTCCCCTGAATAAACAGTTTATACTCCCGAACGGTGTGAGCAAACACTGTGCCTACTCACGTGGGCAAAGCCGTGAGACTACGGTATGGAGAGGTGGGAGCGGGTGTTAGTTGTAGAATACCGGAGCAGGGGACCCATTCACTGATAGCCTCTCCTTCTTTTTCTTCTCTCCTGAGGGGACGACCAACGTCAATGGGGCAAGGAACAGAAGCCAACGAGGAAAAAGGAGAGAAACCGGAACCCAAAGACAGCGAGGAGTGCTGAGCAAGCCAGAACAGCGACAAAACCTCTCCTGTGTTGTTAAACCTGACCTCAGTGTATCAATAAAAGCCATTTCAACAAGCCGTATAGTCGTCCATCGTACTTGGGTCAGTGACACCATCTCTTCTGAATATCTTTGGTTAGTTAAGCCCTTTGAATCTCCCAAAAATGTATTTTGAGAGTAATTGCTGTGCTTAAGCGCTCAATGTGTAGATGTGGTCCAACCTTTGGTGCTTCTGCCGGCCAATAAATAAACCACCCCACCTGTGTATGACTTTTGCGCTACCTCCTCTTCTCATCTTTTTAATTTGTGTTTTATGTGGCTTGCTGCAGCACTTGCAGTCCACTCACTGGATCTAGATTGTATCCATGGTGTTGAGCCCCCATGACTGCTGTAAAACAAATGCCTTATCTTCGACTTCACTTTCATACATGGAGGGCTAGGGAATCACTTAAATTCCCACTCTATAGTTCTGGGACCATCTGACTTGGAATTTTATTCATGCCCTAATCTGAAAACAATTAGTGAACGTCGTAATAATCTAATCAGATTTGTAGAGACCTAGACACAGCTTTTACAGACAGTTTGATTAATGTAATGTATTTCCAAGTAATACCTATTTAAAATACATGTACTTATTTTACAAGGATTCAAAAATGGCAGAAAATTAGTATTCAATTGATGTCACTTCCTGTAATGTCACCTCCTGTGAAGTCACATTTTAGAGGGACCTCTCATGTTCCTATTCTGCCACAGGACATACAAACCCTAGAATCTACCCTGGCCCCAATGAACCCAAACTAAACTCATTTAGTCAGTGGATAACCAAACAATTATGGCATGGATTAAGCCCACCTAGCCCTGTGTTGAACACACTTTAAATAGTTTTTGCATGAGGAGGGAATTTGCATCTCTCAAGGTAAATTAACATGTTCACCCATGTCGAAGGTCTTTAGCACAAGTAGGTTTATCACATATTGAGATCACACATAAGGGGTCACATTACTGAGGGGAGGTACAAAGGTACATTTATTAAGGTCAAAGGTGTGTAATCATGGGAAATATGCAAGATAGTGTCATTTTCTAGTGCTCCTCATACAGAACGTGTGAAATTGGGATTTCTTTAGCTCTCAAAGTTTGGTTCTGCTCCTTGAATTTATAAGTAAAGTTGTGTGATGTTGTTTAACCTTTCTTCCTCAAACGTGTTTCAATGTTTCAAGATTGCACATTTCTAAATTGAGGGCAAAAGGTTTATTGCAAAGAAGGTTTTGCAAATCTCAGCAAAAAACACTTAGGGCCCGATTATGACTTTGACGCTGTGACGCCAGGTCCCCCCACAGCCATCGTCAGACCTGCCACCAGATTAGGAGTTTCCTTCTGTCTGTTGGGCTTTGTTTTTGATGTTCCCACAGCTGTGCTCTGAAAATGGGCACTGCAATGGAAACGCCAAAAACAGGAACTGGTGCATGCACACACGGTGGTACCGCCATGTGAGCCGTGGGGGAGAGGAAACTTGTAATATGCCTGGTAGGACCACGGCAGTCCTGCCATGCATATTACTGGCTTCTGACCACCGCAAGACTGCCAGATGCTTCACAGGTGGCTGCGGCGGGGCTGTGGCAATCCCACCACCCATATTGTAATAGGGCGGTCGGGAGACCACCACTGCCAAGCCCAGGTGAGTTTGTCTTAGTAGTCAAATTATTTTGTAAAAATGTTTTTGAAAGTTTTGTGACATTTACTATACTTTGCAACTTTTCTTAAAGAGCACATTTTTTAACTTGCAAAAACTTTACAGATGCAGTTTTCAATTTCGAACATGCCAATTTATAATGGTTTTTAGCAAGATGAAAAAGGCAATCTAAACAGAGAAGGTGACTTGTACATAGAAGAAGCAATGGACATTCAGAACTTTATGACATCATGTCAAAAGTCTATGGACCTGCAATTGGGAAGCCATAGCCTATATTGGTGAGTTTCAAGTACAAGTGAGTTCTGAAAATATCCTGGACAAAAGCTGTGAAATCTTCAGACACCATCTTGGATGCTATGATTGGATCTGAAAGTTGACCTCTATGTGATATAGAAAGTGAAGGTTAGGTATGACGTTCTTGAAAAAATGCTCTCATTTTAAGTTAAGTGTAGCTTCAATATTTGAGCTTCTTCATGAATCATTCATAAGGCGATTATGTGTGTATGTTGTGTGCGTGTATGTTTATGGTGAATTTAAAATGCATTTTTTGGCAATAAGACCAACGCCTTGTTTTTATGATAAAAAATACATTCTGGGAGATTTCAAGGAGGTATCCCTTGAAGAAGTAGCTGTTGTCACTTGGGTTTTGTACCACAAGTGATGCTATCCCCTTTATCTTAACCATCATGTTGAACAAAACAACACCATGCATTAAGGTATAAGACAAATGTGAAAAGTGAGACATAAAAACATAGTTGAGACAATTTAAAGACACCTTTAGAATATAACTGGGCATTTGCACCATGATAAATATTACAATGAGTGAAAATGGAGTTTATGGGGCTAATCACAAGTCCCCCAGATGGTAGTGTGTAAACTGTGCTCCTGCCCTCCCTGAGCTACCAACCCTGTGGGTACAGCTAACTCACTGTTAACTTGTGACCACTCACAGAAAACAGGGCCAAGATTCTTAGCAGTGGCCAAACTACTTGACATAAACCTTCACACATTTTAAACAATGAAACTTATATATACACTCTTAACAAAGTAACAATCAAAACCCATTCTCCAATCAGCAAGAAGTTTCCCAGTCTTGAGTAATTTCATAAATAGCCAATGAAAGGAAAAAACGACAAAGGTCAAATTCCACACTATTACAGAAACTACTTCTAACAGATGACAACATCAGTTTAATCACACAATGCAAGAATCAAAGTTTGAAGTGTTATAGGTTATCAATAAGTATTAGTCAATACTAAGAGGTGACCCAGACTTACATTAGCCTGAATCTTCCCAAATGATATATACTAAGAAACACCCCCTTACCCAACTTTTTTCATATTTGTGTGCCTACTGGCAAAGCATATATCATGACAGGACACTGAGGCCCAGGTTTCTCAAACTTCCACGGACTATAAATCAGCAAGACACCTTACTCCTCTGCACTGTGTGGGACACCTTCCTGCACAAAAACAATCCTCTGATGCTTTTTCCTCTTTCTATGTGTGCTACAGAACGCAGCACACATAGAAAGAGCAAACAAAGAGGAGAAATAGAGATATTTCTCCTCATTACACCTCCCCTGGGGGAAGGCATAGCATTTTGACTCATTTCCAGGTCTACCACTCATGGTAAATCTGGGAATGCACCAAAATCCATGAATGGATGCTTAGGGAGACCCACACTCCACCCTTGGAACATCCCCCTGGTGCAGACTAATGAAAGGCAGCAACTTGCTCTGCTTTGTGTTTCTCCAGATTTACCAAGCACCACAGGGCCATGCAAGGTGGGTCCTGTGCTCGCTATACCACTTGATTCAAACCAGCCTGGCTGATGAGTGGTAATACCCCAACACTTGTCCCAGTATGCTTGTTTTCTGGTCCAGGGAGGGCCTGGCCTGGCAGTTCGGGCTGGACTGTTTCCATAGAGAGCAGGGGCAAGGCTGATTTGCATATGGCTGGGTCCAAACTGGGGTGGCGTGGTGAGCAAAAAAATAATGGATTCAACCCAGATTTGGTACTCTGGGTGAATGCTTCACAATGTTCAGCATTCCGTCCATCATCTTTTTGTGTTGCTATAGTCACCCTAAGTGGGAAGGGTATGCCCAGTCATGGGTCCCATGCTCGCTATGCCACTGGATTCAAGCCAGCCTGGCTGATGAGGGGTGATACCCTAAAAACTGTCCCAGGATGCTTGTTTTCTGGTCTAAGGAGGGCCTGGTAGTTCAGGCTGGGCTGTTTCCATGGGGAGCAGTGTCAAAACTGATATGTATATGGCTGGGTGCAAACTGGGGTGGTGTAATGACCAAATAAACTATGGATTCAACCTAGATCTTTGGTTGGGGAAGAATGATTGACAATTTTCAGCATTTCTACCATTATCATGTGTTACACATCTTTGGGCACCAGCACTTACTTTTCTTCCTCAGATATGGACCAGGAGCAAAAAAGCGAAAAAGCGAAGAACACACAAACTGGAAAGGAGGAGGAAGAGAAAGGAGGAAAACAGGCACAAAGGGAGAAAGGAATGAACCTGCAAGAGTGAGATAGTAGTGTAGGCAGTGTCTGCTAGTCGATTAAAGACACACAAGGTGAATTCAACACTACAAAGCCTGGGTATTCGGTGCTGCGGTTTTTAATAGCCTCGTTGGAGCAGAGCTTTGTGCACAGGCACTCATCCTTTTACAAATTAAGCACTGTGAATAACTCCAAAAGATCGAGTATATGGAAAGAGGTATGTATGTTTGCATTTTTTTTTTTAGTTTCTCAATCAGTGAATACACATTCTTGACAATTAGGCTTATTAACAAATACATTCTCCTATTTTAATGTCAGCTTGGCCTTTGCTATGAGCAGCCTGAATGCATGAATAATGATTACAAACACTATTTATTTCTTTAAGACAACAATTAATACGGTATATAGTAAAATATCTCACTATTCCACTCTGCAATCACATGCAACCCAATAGTGCGCTACCAGTTTTTTAATTTATACAATCTTGTTCTTTTTTTGTCCCTATTGCTTAAATAAAACTCACCCTTTAACCTCTTCAGTGCCCATGACGAGATAGTCTCGTCATGGAGCACGGTTGCGCTGTGCCCATGACGAGACTATCTCGTCATGAACCCCACCCACTAGTGCAACGCCCGGCACAGGAGGGGGAAAGGGCGTGGCACTGAAGGGGTTAAGAAAGCCATTTGCATTATTAGACTAATGGTTTAAACAAATGTCCACTGCTGTGTGCTTGCCATGTGGTAATGGAAATAATACAAAAAAGGAACGCTCAAACCTAAAAGAGTTGTAAAACTGTGGAATGCACTCACTTGAGCCAGCTAAATTAATAAATAATGTGGATTAACAGACTTGACAAAACAGATAGATTTTTTTCTGACAATTTTAGCTGCAAATAAAATGGATTAACTGGGTTAATCGTTCTAAGAAAAAGAGAGAATACATGTATTGATTGAATTTGGCTTCACATCAAAGAGATTAACTGGACTAACAGATAAAAGAAGATTGCAATAGAAGATGCAATGCATGGATTAATGCAAACTCTTTCTTACGATGTGCTTTCTTAAAACCAAAAATGCACCAGAGCATTGAATGTATTTGTTTGATAGCTAAGGTGTTTTACATAACACTACATTGTATCCTCGCAGCTGATTCCAACCTATCAGAGACAATGCAAATATGCATAAAAACAAAAAACACGATGGGGCAGATTTACAATAACTGACGCATCCCTGCATATCAGCAGGGATGCAACAGTGTTTGTGCGTCACGGCTCCGCCACCATGGATGCGCCGCATTTACAATGCAGCGCACCATGGGGCAAAAATGGACAGATGCGTGACGCATCTGCTGCCGTAAAGGCGGAGCATTGCTGGAGTTGCGTCTTAAAAGTGGCTGAGTGAAATCTTGTACATTTCACTCAGCCACTTTTAGGAGGCGTTCCTGCACAGGAACGCCCCCCCCCCCCCTGCGCCGGAACGCCTACATGTGGCGCAGGGCTGTACAACGTGACGCATCTCCCAGATGCGTCACGTTGTAAGTACCCCGCACCAAGGCGCTGGCTTTGCACCGCCGCTGCGTCACAAAAGTGACGCAACGGCGGCGTAAAAGAGGCGCAAGGGGCTTGTAAATCTGCCCCGATATTCTTAAACTGACTGTGCAGAGTGAGCCTCTTGTAGCAAGAGGTAACTGGTGACAAGTGATTCTCCCTGCCATGTTTGACCTAAACCCTTTGTAGTATTACCTCCCAAAAGGCCCAGTACTGCCATTTCATATTGGGGCACATTCATATGAGGGTGCACACGCCTGATGTTTGGTAAATGTACAAGTACAGCCAACAGCATTGGGGGATGAGAAGCCAATTTAGGAAATTGAGCTAATTTTAGGCTCTTTTGGGAGTTATTGCTTTGTGTAAGAGAGACTAAAGGTCATCACAGTTCGATCACTTGTTTCCCCAGAACTACTATATATATGCCGAAAATAAACCTGGAAACTTGAAGTAAACCATACAACCGGAGTGGCTCGTATTTTCCTGCCAGGACTGCAAGGCGTCCTCTGTGCATAATTCAGCGGTGGCGTCCGCTAAACGAGCCCCGACTGGCAAGGAAGGGCAGTGTCTTCCTGCCAGCTCGCCTTTTGGAAAACTAAAGGACACGCCCGCCGGCTGTATCCCGCAAGGAGCTGGAGCTCCGTATACCAGCACACCAACACTGGGAACAAATGAGACTTAGATTGAATCGGAAACGAGAAAATCAAGTAACCGTAAGCATTCAACAAGTGCTCTCATCTATTTCCCAGCTGTCACTGTCCGCTTGTGCTACAGGACTGCAACACGAGCAGAATTGAGGAAACGCCAGAGTTCTCCAGTAAATCATTTTTACGTAAGCGTGGTTGTATGTGTTTCAAATTACTGTTTAATTATCGGAGATTTAGAAATAATGGCAGCAGAGTGGTTGAAATGGCAGGAAGCGTCCGCCAATTTGATTTTTAAAAGGAATACCAAAGTAGTGGGAAATTCCGGCAATCAACAAACAGCGCCGCCCAATTTGTCTACAATTAAGCAAAAGGGTAACCAACTGGAAAGGCTACTTAAGAAGGAAACAAATAGGTGGTGTGAGGCCACCTCTCTTCAAAACTATCTTGAGGTAAACAAAATCCCGAGAGGGTTAAGGATCTTCATTATACCTACACTAAGTAGCCCAAAACCACAGTTACTCAAATACTGGACAGAGAACACCAACACATGCTCTAAGAATATGCTTCACATGCTGATCAAGAATGCATGGGAAGAGCATAAGGAACTGACTCAGCAGATCCAACTATTGACGGACGATCTTGAGAAGAATCCGGACCAAAATGAGGTCAAGAACATACTGACGGCCGTCGATGACAGAATCAAGTCATTTGAAAAGGGAATAATAGAGAGAAAAGAAAGAAAATTCCAACGCGACGAGCGAGATTATCGCACAGGGCGAGTTCTAACTTTTGCCAGGAAATTCGATAAAACAAGAGCTGATATGGCAAAAGACAAAGCCCTTGGTATAGCGGATGAAGGCACAGACAGCTCCATCACGGATTTAAGATCTGACCAAGAATCGGTGGACAGTGGGGCATCGAATCAGGGGGAACTGTCTTTTTCCGAGGAACTGTGCCTCATACAACGAAATCAGGAACAGTTGTCAGGGGAAAACCGGGGGGAAGAGAAAGAGGCGCCAACATGAGAGCAAAAAAAGACGCTGCAGGAGAAGAAAAGTACAGCAACACTGGTGTGGGAACAAGAAGCCAGAACACCAAGAGGAAATAATGGAAGATACAACTCAAAAATTGACGGTAATGAACCTTTCTCGTAGAGACATTTCTGAAACAGAAGAACAAGTCCTTAAATTAGACTTATCCTTCTGCCCTGATGCTCCCATAGACTATGCTCAAACACGCATTGACCTTTATCAATTTGTGCGGAAAGTGAAATTGTTTAAAATGCACATTATACGGGGTAATATGAACAGCATTAGCACAACGACACTCAATAACAACCCAGATGCACCACGATCGTTAGCCATAGCTGACATTTCCTTACTAAATACCTTGCAAGATTTACAAGACCAGAATTCGGCTCCTGCAAATTCCCAAAATCCTCTGAGTCAGGCACACGATGACACTACCCTGCACACAGTAGGCATAGAAATAGGAGCCCCTGGTTTGCCAAGTTCAGAGCAACATCTAAATGTGTGCCACAAACACCAAAGCATAATTTTGATCTGTTCCATGAGACAGTTGGCAATGACCTACTAAAACTTGTTGAAACTAACCCCAAGATAAGGAATATAAGAAAAGAGCAATGGGAGGCAGTTCCAAACTACAAAAAGATGAAAAGATTGTCATTAAATCATCAGATAAGGGGGGTAACATTGTGGTAATGGACAGGGAAAAATATGTGCAGGAGGCCCTTAGACAACTCAACAACAACACTTGCAATGAAAGGGTAGACAAAACATATCTCAACACCTTACAGACCAGATATCATGACAATCTGAATGATTGGTTTGATAATAAGCTCCTAATCTGGGATGAGAGACAGTTTCTGATAAATGAAACACCAACCACACCTACGTTTTACCTTTTACCAAAGGTACATAAAAACCCTGTCAATCCCCGGGTCGCCCCATTGTGTCCTCGAAAAACAGCCTGTTAGAAAAGACATCTGAATTCGTTGACCATTTCCTTTTCCCCTATGTCAAGGATCTCAATTCCTATCTCAGAGATACTAAGGATTTCCTACAGAAAATCCAAAACCTGCACTGGGAGACTGAATACTGGATGGTCTGCCTAGACGTAGAAAGTCTTTGTACAAGCATTAGACACGTAGAAGGCCTCCAAGCTTGCCAACACTTCCTCAAAGCCAGGAACATCAAATTTTTAGAACACACACGCATGATCCTGCAAATGATTGAAATTTATGTTTGATGGGAAGTGGTACAAACAACTGCAGGGCACTTCGATGGGTACCTGCTTCGCCCCCAGCTACGCCAACCTGTTGGTGGGCTGGTGGGAGAAGCAGGTACTCTGGAGTGAGGAGATGTAACCCTGGTCAAACAATGTTGGACTGTGGCTCAGATTTATAGACAATGTGTTCTTTGTGTGGGAAGGTAACGAATGTGATCTCCTTGAATTTGTTGAACGTCTTAACTGTAACACCATCAATTTAAAATTTACTATGCAACACATCCAGCAAAGTATTGATTTCCTGGACATCAGATTATCTGTTATTGATGGTAAAATAACAACAGACTTATACAGAAAAAAGACCGCAGGGAACTCCATTCTACACTCAGCTAGCTGCCACCCTCCCAATTTCAGATGGAGCGTTCCGTTCAGTGAGTTCCTTAGAGCCAAACGGAACTGCAGTACAGACACCTCCTATGAAAGAAACAAATCTGACATGTTCATGCGGTTTAAAAAGAGAGGTTACCCAACGAAGATGCTTCAAAGAGGGATCCTCAAAACTGATTCAGTCAGCCGCAATGACGCCTTATTTGCACCACCTAAGAATCACACCACACTAGATAACACAGACACACCAGTGAGGTTCATAACCACATACAGCACACAGGCAGATGAACTGAAGAAGGTCCTGAAGAAAAGATGGCATATCCTCACATAGGATCCAATACTTGAAAAAAAGCTAGGTCCAGCCATCACCTATAGAAAAAACTCATCCCTTAAGGACATCCTGGTGAACAGTCACTTACAATCTAACAAGAAAACCTGGCTAGAACAAAGGAGAGGCTTATACAAGTGCAGTAAATGCAAAGCCTGCAGCCATAGCGAGAATATGAAGGAAGTGACACTAAAAAGATCAAGGAAGAAATGGAAAATAACTAAACCAATAACCTATGTGACAGAGTTTGTAGTGTATGCCATCACCTGCCCTTGTGATAAATGGTATGTTGGTTCAACAACATTTCCAGTCAAAAAAAGAATCCTGGAACACTGGAGAGCGATCACAAACCGTGACTTCAGTTATAGCATGTCAAGACATTTTAATGAGGCACATGGGGGTGATTGGACCAAAGGCAAATTCTTTGGTCTAGCAACAATACCCAAACATCCTAGAGGAGGTAACCGCGTTCAGGCCTTATGCAGACTTGAATCAAGATTGATTCTATTGGCCGGTAGCATGTTCCCCACAGGTATGAATAACGACGAAGAGTTATATGTACATCTATGATATGTGACGCTTCCTGCTTAACAACCCACTAGTTCCCACTCAGCCAGACTATAAGAGTCTCTCATTTTAACCTCACTTGTTTAATTACTTATTTTATTTATTTTTCTGTACTGTTTAAGTTCTTATTTATTACTGTCACTCATCATGTGCACATAATGTGTGTTACTAAAGAATACAGCATACGTTCATTGCAGTATCGAGATACAACGTCAAATCATCAACTCAAATGCCTGTGTGATGGAACACTGTAACAATATGACTAGTACATATGGAATGTTACACTGTCACTAATAGTCTATGTCTTTTGTATCTTCAACAGATTGGTAGTATGTCAGGAGATAAGAATAGTCACAGAGTTAATGCTAAGAGCACAAGAGATCCAGCATGTTCATAGGAACTGTTGTCTCTACAGAACCACTGGCTAAACTTATGCTATCATCCTAAGTGCACTACCCGCTTAATTTGGTATACCATATCACCTTTATATTTATTTTTGTTAAAGTCAATAGATAGGATTGGACCTGTGGACACAGGAAGAGTAGTTATAATCGACTTGCACAAGATGCAAATCAAGTCTAAGATAGATACCAAATATAGCCATACTTGTGTTCCGGTTAACTGGGTACTACACCATTATCAACAAACCTTAAAAATCAATTGGCACTGGCACTAGTCCCTTGAGACAGATTTCACTTATGTATAATACCTGAACGTAGCTGCTGTACACAATTGGTGCTGCAAACACAATGGCCACGGCGCCAGTAGATAGTTATAGTTAGGACCGTGTTTCCATAGGAAATCTGAAAATTCTATTTTGAATAACTTTGGCGCCGGTTGACGGATCCTCACGAAATTTTCAAAACTAATGGGGTGCTTCGCTCAGCTCGTACCCTGGAAGTCTCGGGGTGATTCGTCAAGCGGGGGCCGAGAAAAAAGGGGGGTCCCAAAACGCGTTTTCCCCATGAATTTTCCCATAGGACCTTTAGTCGAAGGTACAGCCCGAACGGCTGAACAGAATTACTTGAAATTTGGCAGAGAGGTAGTCCTCAGGTCAGGGAAGTGCCTTTTGCATATATGGAGTCAATCTGTTCAGTAGTTCCTGAGAAAATAGCATTTAAAAGCATATACATATCTATAAGCGCGCACCGTGCGCGCACCGTGCGAGCACCCTAACGTGCGCGAGCGTAATTCTGATTGGTGGTTACATGTTAGTCAATGTTCGAATCGGTCGAAATCAGGAAGTGTCGGCCGCCATTTTGTTTGTTTTCAGTGCGAGAGAGAAAAAGGAAGGTGGCGAACGTGAAAAGGGGGCAGGGTAGAGAGTTCCTGACCCCCTAGCCTTTGTCAGGGGGTCCCAGAAGGACCCCGAAGGCAGAATTTTTTGTAAAATTTTTTTTAAAAAAAATCGCGGCGGTGCGCGCACCGTGCGCGCACGGTGAAAAACCCAAAAAAATAAAATAAAAATATATAAAAAAAATAATAATACATACATAACTTAGCATTTAAAAAACCGTACAAATTCACTGAAAAAACTATAGGTTTCACACACGTTATAGTTAGGAATTAGCATTTAAAAAACCTTGCAAATTCACTTAAAAAACCATAGGTTTCACACATGTTATAGTTCGGTGGATATTTCACTCGTGAAAAACCAATGAAATTCCCCCGTTATAGTTAGTTCAGATAACTATAACTCGCGCAACCGCCACTCTATCACAAGGATGATGTCATCAGTGATGTCATGAGTGATGCCACTGACCATGTCATGAATGATGTAACATGTGACGTCATGAGCAGGATTGCGGGCGCGCGAGTTATAGTTATCTGAACTAACTATAACGGGGGAATTTCATTGGTTTTTTACGAGTGAAATATCCACCTAACTATAACATGTGTGAAACCTATGGTTTTTTAAGTGAATTTGCAAGGTTTTTTAAATGCTAATTCCTAACTATAACGTGTGTGAGACCTATGGTTTTTTCAGTGAATATATATATTATCTACTGGCGGTCGCCAGTAGATAGTTATAGTTAGGACCGTGTTTCCATAGGAAATCCGCAACATTCTATTTGGAATAACTTTGGCGCCGGTTGACGAATCCTCGCGAAATTTTCAAAATAGGTGGGGCGCTCCGCTCCGCTCCTACCCTGAAAGTCTCGGGGGGATTCGTCAAGTGGGGGCTGAGAAAAAGGGGGGTCCCAAAACGCGTTTTCCCCATGCAATTTTCCATAGGGACCTTTAGTCCAAGGTACAGCCCGAACGGCTGAACAGAATTACTTGAAATTTGGCAAAGAGGTAGTCCTCAGCTCAGGGATGTGCCTTTTGCATATATGGAGTCAATCTGTTCAGTAGTTCCTGAGAAAATCAAAAGTAAAATCATATATATATCTGGGCGGAGCCTAACCACACATCTCATCCTGAGATCTGATTGGCTGTCAGCACTTCATCCAAGAAGTGTTGGCAGCCATCTTGGGACCAATATACATGATAGCACCTCATTAAAAAGCATTGCAGTTAATAGAAGGTTTTAAGACTTTAGTTATATATATATATATATATATATATATATATATATATATATATATATATATATATATATATATATATATATATATATATATATATGTATCCTTTACTTGGGTTGCGTTTCCTTTCCAGTTCGTTTGGTGGCACTTCTCGCGTCCCACACTCTGCTTTGCTCTCGTCCGCCCACGGGTCTGCCTCGGTCCGGAGATTACAACTCCCCTCGCTGTCCTCGGAGTAAGAGCTCCGTTCCTCCCACACCGGCCTCCTACACAAGTTGCCAGCCATCGCCGCGATTACGCAGCAAAGAGGCTGTGTGGGTGGAAAGCAGCGCAGCCCAGTCGGAGAGCGGGCGCGAGCTCAGGCAGAGCGGGAGAGAGCCGGGGGCCCGTCAGACGGTGGCTGCTTGCGCGAGAGAGCCCCCGAAAGTGAGCCCCGACAGTTGGCATCCCCCCCCCCACCCCGGGACTCCAGAGACTCGAAGCCTCATGCAGAAGACATCGTCCCACACTTCTGGCAGGGCAGGCGGCACGGAGGACGGCAAGCAGGCGTCAAAATCAAGGCGAGTCCGGGGCTGGGCGGGCTGGAGGGCATGGACCTGTGTTGTGGGTACTGCATGACCCTGACGGGTGGTCCTGAGCATCAGAGTGAGGCCATACCTTACGGGGAGTTGTTGGTTTGGAAGGAAAGGAATCCACACTCCGTGGACGCATCGTCCCCTTCCCACCCAGCTAAATGACCTTGATTTTTTTCCACAATAACTCTAGCAAGCCGATACACCATGCCATAAAGTTCCCGCACACTTAACTTCCGCATCAACGTCAGTTTACACCGTCTGTCGTATGAACTGAGGGATGTGGTAACAAAGGTGTGTTTTAGAAGCGAGGAGCGAGGCGTGTCTAAATAGCAAATAACTGAGCACATGGGTGGGATTGCAGGAGGGGGGATCTGTTTTTTTTACTGCCCATACCACTTACGAGGCACCAAAGCGCCTCCGGGTGGTCGAGTCGAAGGCTGCTTCATTTACCTGAGAGTTTCAGGGGTGTTCATACCAACTTGACGTCGTACAGGGAGCTTCTGGGTACAGTCAACACACCCCCTTATGTCCCCTCCTCCTTCAGGCCTTTTCACAGGCATGCCACCACAATGAACGGTGTCTAAGAACACCAAACTCTCTAGATACACCTATTCAGATGTTAAAAATGCAGACTTCTCGCATTTTCTGTATCGTCTGCAAGCTGTGTTGGGGTGGGGGAGTGAAGTCCGTATGTAACGTCATCCGTGGAAATATCATTTGGGCCTCTAGTAAATGTTTCGCACAACAATTAGTTGCAAGAAAGTGGGTTGCTTAATTTCACGAATTTTTATTAATCGATCAGTCGCTTCGAACTTGGCATGAATAAGTTAAAATGATCGCAATAATCAATACTAGTGCAAGGTGAATGTGGCATTCTTAAAATATGTTTTGCAGAGTGCACGTTTTCCTCTTATTCTCTTTACGTGTACCCGAGAAAAGCTGGTCCTGCAGAACGTTGTGAAAAGCTTTTTTAACACTTTTGGTGTCCGTTGGCAGTCAAAGATAATGTGGGTGATATTCCCGCTTGACTTTCCAAAAGGGCAAGTCACTTGGTGTTGTAACTCACTTGGTTAATGTGTCTCGTGCATGAATCTATGACCTCTGACTTAGACTTTCCCTTGGGAAATATTCGTTCTTTTACAAGGTATCTCCCCCGTCAGAGCCCTCACTGCCGACAAACCCCCTGGCCTGTCCCTCGCACCAGCCAGGCCAGAGAGCCCCCACTTTGCCTTAAACCCCGAATCCACGTGGATATTCAGTTTCCCCTCTACCCCACCGCTGCACACAGGGACATCTTAAGGATTTTGGGGGCCCTGGTCCAAACGTATTTTAGTGGCCCCTTTTCAGAACAGCTTTGAATTTATGATCCATTTTAAGCACTTTCGTGCCCTTTTTGGTCAGGTCATCTCTGTGACACCCTCTTATTTTTAATATGTGAGGTCCTTTTTCGATCTAAATAAAAGAAGCTTTTTTATGGATGTTACATGAAACATTAACACACAATTTCTCGGCAAAATGTCTGTAATACTCTCACACATCACCCACATTAAAAATAATGAAAGGAAAGCTTATTTAAAAAAATCTTTTTAAGAATTTTTAAAAATCACCCAGGCAAGACTCTCTACAGAGCAGAGCTGGCTCTATCAGGGGCCCTGTGAAAGGCTGAATCCCTGGACCAGAGCCTACTTTGCCCATGCCTTAAAATGTCTCTGGCTGCACAGGGTCCCAGAGCTACAACTGCCCCCAACCCCGCACATATGGTTCCTCTGCTCGATTATCTGCCAAACCCTCTGTTCATGGGGTTTCACACACGTTATAGTTAGGAATTAGCATTTAAAAAAAACTTGCAAATTCACTTAAAAAAACATAGGTTTCACACAGGTTATAGTTAGGTGGACATTTCACTCGTAAAAAAACAATGAAATTCCCCCGTTATAGTTAGTTCAGATAACTATAACTCGCGCGACCGCCACTCTATCACAAGAATGATGTCATGAGTGATGCCATTGACCATGTTATGAGTGATGTAATGTGTGACGTCATGAGCAGTGGATTGCGGGCGTGCGAGTTATAGTTATCTGAACTAACTATAACGGGGGAATTTCATTGTTTTTTTACGAGTGAAATGTCCACCTAACTATAACCTGTGTGAAACCTATGGTTTTTTAAGTGAATATATATATATGTATATATATATATATCAGAGGGAGAGAAACAAATCCCAACTTTGGGAGATTGCCGCAATTACTAAATACAAAAAGAACAATTTCAAAAACCTAAGTATGCAACTTGTGTTTTTGCATTTATTCAGTTTGTACCATATTACGTAATTTTTACAAAACATATTGTACAATTGTTAGCATATGAGATTAGTGGTAATCCAAGCCAAGGGTCATTTGTCTACATCATTGAATATTGATTCTGATCTACTCAAACAGATTATGGAAGGTATCATCGGGCTAGCAAAAACATTAGAAAATATGCACCCCAACTACCCTGTTTTTACAAAACCCAAGTATTGTGCATGCAATTGTGGAAACAAAAGACTCCTCAGAAACAGAAACAAAATCGAATAGGGGTTACGTGTATTTACAACAAACAAACAGAGAGCGGGCACAAGCAGCAGTAAAGGGAAGTTCAATTTAGTATATCAAAACAACATTTCACAATGAACCGTTTAATAGTCAAGAGAAACATACAATTGACTTTATACAAATCTGAAGGTTCTCACGACATATTAAATCATCAAAATATATTGAAGCTACTAAGATCCTTTGAGGACCTGAAAGACCTTGACTCACTGCTAACTGATCGATCTTTCCTCTGCCATAAAACAAATGCAGATATCGAGTCCACCAGAACAATGTGGGTTTCACAAGACATGGCACAAAAAATGTTGGCCCTTAAGAGAGATTCCAGGAGACTGGAGAATCGCGGTCATGCAACCAGGAAAAGCAAAATATCCACATATGCTCAGAACCTCTTGTAGGCATATAGAGACCCACACATTTATTAACAATCAGACCACTTTGCAAAGGCCCTGAGGTAACAACAAGATTTGAAAAATTACAAATTACAGCAAGGGAAACAGATCTTATTGTGTGATTAGTTGAATGGCCAATGAATTCACGACCAATTCATCCACCACTGCCTCCTAAACAGTACACCTAATGAGCAGAAAAAAGGGGCATTGTGGTATAATTAATTTTCTATTATATCTTGAAATATCGAAGGTTATGAGCGTCAATTGAAAAAAACAGGGGTAAAATTATCTAAATTCTTGGCAACCTTCAACTTTAACAATCTCAAACTACACTACGCACGAAATTAAAGCAAAAAGGAATGCTTTTGGAAGATCGAGTGGAGGGCTGGCAATGTCAATCAGTAATAAACTCTATATGACAAGCATAAAAATAAAAACATCCTCGCATTATATATTGACAGTCTTACTCTCAAACCAATCCATTGCTAAACTGCTGATTATAAATGTCTACTTTACCCCTCATCTTGTAAAAAACAAACATAGATACCGTAATATGCTAGATGAGCTGGAGAAAATAATGGAAACATACGGCCAACTATTTGTAATTATTACGGGGGAACTTGAACCAAATGTTAGTACCATCAGTGAACCAGCTCTCCACCATTGAGGAGCCAGATCTGAGACAGAATAGTCCTTATTCACAAATTCTACTACAGGAAAAACAAAAGGGTTCCAATGCCCAAACCAGACTTAAGTAAAACGTTTTGGCAGACTCTAGAGATAGACACTAAATGGAATATTGACAGAAAATCAGCCAGCTGCACCAACTTATTATTGACCTGTGCCCTCCACCGTCATAGATTATACATTTGTTCATTGCTCATATTTCCATCTATGCAAAAGACATACTATCATTCAAAGTCCTGAGAGTGATCATGATCCTCAAAGGTTAATAGTAAACATGAAATATGATCGGTGGAAGGCCAGGGCAATGGCAAACAGCGACTGATTGATTGCTGTCAATTTCAAGAGGCTCAGATAGAACAACGTGCTAAAAAATAAAACATAAAATCCGGATGGAACCTTAGCATCATCTATTAAAAAAGATCTTGCTCAACGGAAAACAGGTAAAGATTGGATGGCCATCTGGCAAATCATATTAGAGTGCATGCTATCAGTTGTGATGACAGAGTTTCAAAACCCATGACCAAACACCTTTATCTCATCTAATGCTCAGCAATTAATTGAGTCAAAGAAAGTGTATCGTAAGTTGGTGCAGCATACCCTAAAACATCATGTGGCGAAGAATTGTGACTTGAGACTTCAAAAACTAAAGAGGGCATTTAAGATTAGAAACAAACAGATAAAACGGGACAGTGATGATAATGCCTATGCAAAACCATTCCATGCCATTTCATCATGAAACAAACAAGCATTTTGGTCTTTAGTGGGATACGGCGCAAGCTTGTATAAGCAGCCAGATGATCTGTATACCCCAAGTGATGAATGGGAAACTCACATAAAGTCCATGTAAGGGTGGGCGTAGCAGGCGTAGTGCCTCTGTGCGTATTTCCATGGAGTTTGGAAAAAACTCAGTGGAAATATGCCAAGCTCCCTCCCCCCTCCCCCTCCCAAATTAATAAAAAAATAAGAAAAGAAGGCACTTTCCTGTGTGTCTGCCTCCTCCTCTGCCTGGCCGCTCTCCTTCCTGCTCCTCGTCGTCCTTGCCGTCCTTCTCCTATGAAAAAACACTACGTTGTGCGTCTTGCCCATGCGCAGAGCGGCTAGGCAGAGGAGGAGGCAGCCACGCAGGTAAGTGCCTTCTTTTTTATTTTTTTATTAATTTGGGAGGGGCTGGCTAACTCCGCTCCCCACGGAGGGCAGGTTTTGCCTAAACTCCGTGTTTGGAACAGAGCACGGAGTAGGCAAAAATTCACAAACTCCGTTGACGGAACAGAGTTACCCGCCCGAGGTTAGTACAAATCAGTAATCATTTCCTCCTTTGAACCATCAAAAGAACTTGGAACATATCCTAATATCACAAAGGAGGAAATGTCAAAGCTAATAAAAAGTTCTCACTTGTCCAAAGGAGCTGGACTAAATGGTATACCCATAGATCTGGCCAAGTCAGAATTTACTTTTTGGAGCACAGCTTTTCTCGCATGTAACTGAGTCTTGGAAAGTTCCATGTTCTAGGAAAGAGGTGATTGCACATCCAATATCTAAACGAGGTCCAAAACAAGATTTAACCAGTTATAGATTCATAGCACTCCTAAACTTTGAAGGGAAACTGTTTGCTAAGCACCCTCAAAATAAATTAAGGCTTTGGGCAGAAGAAAAATCCTTAATCCCATCAACACAAACAGGTTTCCACTCAGGCTGTTCAACAACTGATAATATCACTACATTGGCTCTACTTGAGTAAAAAGCATGGGAACAGAAAACAATATTATACGCCTGTTTCGGGGATTATTCCACTGCTTTTGACAAAGTGAACCTGCAAAGGCTGTGAGATAAGCTTACAATGTGGGAAATAGATCTTACCCTGCTGCACTTTATTACTGAATTACATACCGAAAAATTGCTAAAGGTTAAACTATCAGCTGACAATACCCTGTCTTCTAAATTTTGCACTGAGAACGGCCTTAGAGAAGGATGTCCCCTCTAATATTCACCTTGTACATTGCTGACCTAACAAGTCATTAAAGTCAGATACTGGGTATTCCTCCAAAATTAGGAGGTATAAAAATAACACATTTGTCCTACAGCGAGGATCTGGTGACCCTGTCACAGACGCTGAAAGGACTACAGTATCAACAAAACCAGTAACGTAGCTACAACTCCGAGAACGGTCTAATCTCCAATCTGTCCAAAACTAAAATTGTGACCTTTGGGCAGCAAACTAAAGTCATGGGGTGGGCTCTAAGAGAAACTTCAATTGAAATAGTAAAACAATATCACTACCTCGGAGTGACTTTCGACAGTAAGTTATCATGGTTGAACCACCTGGCCACCAGGAAATCTAAGTCAACAACGATTACCAGATTGGTACTAAGATTTGCAAACATGTTTGGAGGAAAAGCAATTAGGCCATCACTTACAGCAATCAACATGAAATTGGTTCCATATTTACTGTATGCATCTCCCGCAATGAACTGTAGGGTCATTTCTAGTCTTGATAAAATCTTTATGTAATTTATTACATCTACGCACAACAACTCCTTACTGTGTTATAAGACTGGAATTAGGCTTAAAATCTTTAACATCACTCCGCTATAGAAGCACCGCGAATTACATCTGCGAATGTACAAAAGCAGACGCAACTTTAACTAAACATCTAATATACCAAGAACTGGGTAAATCTATATATAAAGATATGGAATTGCACATCTTGCTCGTGGGCTTAGAATCTAATGATCTACTTGATTCACAGACACTTGAGTAAATGAATTGATCAGCCCGGAAAATCCTCCTCCATGATATATTTACCAATAAACAGTGGGATATAAGTCGGAAAATACAATCATATGGACTTAGTATCCGATACATACTCTGTTCAGAGCCAAGAATATTTAGAATTAAGCTTGCTTGGCTATGCTTAAAAGAAACGTTTAAGGTTTAGACTGCTATACATTCTGATTAGGGAGTTTGAAGGAAAATGGAACCCAGTTTTTAAAGGAAAAATAGCCTGTTGTCTCTGTGGCTCTGCAACTGAATCCCTTATGCATACCATATGTATCTGTCTTAAATTGCTGTCTCTAAGGAAAAAATACATACGCTCCTTGTTTAACAAAGAAAAACTAAGATCAACTGTGGAAGCTGTTAGATATTGTTTTGCAGTCAGGGAAGACAGTGCAATAATAATGTTGATAAAATTGTTAGATCAGGCATACAAAGCCCTAGCTGTATGATTTTATGATCTATTCTTCTGTACTTAAAGGAAAAGAAATGCAAGTTTATTATCTATTTAGATATTCAATTTTCTACTAGGGATAATTGATCTGTTGCACAAAACTGTGAACCTTTATGCATTCCGGCACATTTCGGCAAATTAGCATTTTTTATTGGATTAGGCAAAAAAAGACAGTAGGCCAAGTAAGATCGAAGGATGGCTGAAATGTTTTGGTCAACGGTATGAATAACAAGGCTAGTGCTGCTATTAGGTGAAACTTAAAAAGCTTACTCACACATTTTTAGAATTGTTAAGATTACGTCAACTATATATGGATTAAGTTGCATGCAAACTGCTTTGAAGTTGGAGTATAAATATAAATGTATGCTCTGAGTTTTTAATGCATTGAAGATGGATGCCTGTATGTTATAATTGTAGAGTTTTACCATTTTAGGAATGTATTTAAGTTATGTGTGATGTTTTATACTTATTATAGTAATGCTTGATTAATACAATACACTCCCCACCTACTACTAATGGTAAAATATTCCTTTCCAATAAATTTAGAAGTAATTATTTGGTCTAGGAATACAGGGCTTTATTTAATATAGTTATTCCCCAGCCTAAGACAGCCTTCCTGAAGCAAGGAAACGCTCCCTGATATATAAAGGAAGTTGTCCTTTCTTTGGACAGTCCAATCAGTTCAATATATTTAGATACTATTGGCCTTAAACTCATAAACCAGAAAAAAATGCCTCAATCCAGGAAACAGGTTTAAGAAAAGATGAACTTTAATCTGCCTACCTTGTCTATGTGAAGGACTCTAATTCTGCCAAGGAAACACCTTCATAGGGTTCTCAAATCACTTCTGAAAAGAAAGAAGTTTGCAGTTTCTGAATTAGAGAGTTTCTCAGCATGACAGTGTTTGCATCTTTCATCGTCTACAGTGTTGTTTTCTACCTCTCACACTCGTCACACATGATTTTCTTTGAAGGTCTAGACTTAATCCTGGGCTTTTGCCTGCTTTGGAATTCGTTTGGGCCCTTGGTTACCCCAAACCTCACCCATACGTTCAAAATGTGTTCACCATACGTTCACCCAACAATCACTAGGGCATTTTCTTTACCCAATTTCTCTGCAACCACTTCCACTAAAACATTCATTCTAGTCCCACCATTCCCAAACCTGTTGACTCCTTCCACCATTGAAAACCTACCTCTTTGGATGATACCCTGACCAACATGTCAATAAAACATTTGTTGTATCACAACTGCCAAGACCCCCTTTATCAAAATGAAATTTTTCAACACACAGAACTACCTAAAATTAGATACACAACAGTAAAATGACTCTTCTTGACACCACCCCTTCTTACAATTTCAATTTAAAGCCAGCCATGATGTTTAGCCCACACTTGGGGCCCGATTTCGATCTTGTCAGAAAGGCCATCCCAGAGCCAACCGGAGTTGGACCTTCCAACCAACTCGTACTGGAATCCGGTTTTCACAAACGATGCAGTACGATGCCCAAAACCCTTTACATACCGAACGTCTCGGTCACTTCGAATCCGACTGGAATTTCCCAATGTGATCTCTCCGGAAATGCAGAATGGAGTTGTCTGGACTGGAGGCATTTCCCACTCCGAAGCCGAACACCTAAGTACGATGTGTACTTCCTATGCGACGAATCGGTCGCCACAACCAACAAGTAAGAGCGTCCAAAAGGGGAGTATTTCAGCTCCGATTCGTGCCACAACACAATTCCTGCAACCAAGACTGTGCAGCTATGCATCCTATGGCACGTGTCATCCCTCTACTCTACCTCTACAATGAATACTACAACCCTAAGCGACATGGTCCTCACAGACGGTACGTTAGACACCTACCCCTACATAATAACATAACTACCCCGCGAAAGACAATATAAGAGAAAGCAGGGGCAGAACAACAGTTAAAGTAGGGGTGGGGGCTAGTACCCCCAGTAATGTAGAGGAATTTCTGGGGTTGGGAGGCTAATACCCCCAGTGATGTAGAGCCAAATCTGTGCTTGAGGGGCTAATACCCCAAGCAAAGTAGAACCAAATTTGGGGTTGGGGGGCTAATAGCCCATGCAATGTAGAGGCAAATCTGGGTTTTGGGGGCTAATATGCCTAGCAATGTAGAGCCAATTCTGGGGTTGGGGTCTAATACCCCTAGCAATGTAGAGGCAAAACTGGGGTTGGAGGGCTAATACCCCCAGCAAGTAGAGGTAATTCTGGGTTTGGAGGGATAATATCCCCAGCAATGTAGAGCCAAATCTGGGGTTGGTGGGGATAATACCCCCAGCAATGTAAAGGCAATTTGGGGGTTGGGGGCTAATACCCCCAGCAATGTGTACTTGAACAATGTAACTGGTGACCATGCAAAGTGCCTCAATACCTACAGTTGGAGTACATGCTGCAGGAAGATTCCAAAAAACAAAGCCAAAGGTCCCTTTTCAGGAAATGCATTCCCACACCGTGGCAGCAAAAGTAACTGACAACTTTGAGGAATGGTCAGAGTGGAGATGCTGTGCCTCTAGGGACTGTTGAAAAACAAACAAAGCCTCGTCATCTAGTAAATGGTCCCTTAAAAACCTGTGAAATACTCAGGTGCTGATGCACAAACTTAACAGACCAGCCACCCACAGCAGCCCAAGAACTGTCTGAGTATGTGTGGAAGCTGTCTCGGGCTGGGCTGACACACATGACGGGTGGGGGGCTGAAGCCCATAGAGCCCTATGGGTGTTGGGTTTGATCAGAAAGTGTTGTGTATAGGCTTGGATTGGCTATGCAGGCAATTGGGCATTGATCGATGGACCGGTGCACCAGGGTCACCTGTGGGCCACAGCTTTGGAGCCTTTGTAAACCACACCAAGAGACTGGCTCACTTCCCAAGTCCCCACTAGGCCACTGCATTGCAATGCGGCAGTAGTACGTTGTCCGTTTACCAGCTGTGCTGCACATTAAGGCTGGGGGGTAGCCTTTGGAGCATACTCACCATGGCATCCTGCCTCATGTGCCTTGACAGAAGCAGTGTCCTCTCCCCCACCCGCACATCACTTTCTGGTCATGGCAGGTGCAGGGAGGTTGCATTGTATGTAGGGGCCTTGCACGGAGGCAAGTCTCATTTGGCCAGTCTACCCTACACCCCACCCCCTTGATCAGCAGCAGTGTGCCTTTGTGAAACCTCCCTTGACAGGTAAAAGCACAGAGGCTACAATGAAAGAGATGATCACAGAAAGTCAGAGTGCCGAAGTATCATTCTGATCCCAATCCGACCATGGGTCACTAGCATGTTGTGCATGTCCAATGAGGGAATGTCATTATCAGGTAGGTACACTTAGCCCACCAAATACTAGTAGAAACACATTTGGGAGAGTAACAGGAATTGCTATAACCACACATACGTATGTATCACAAAGTTAATGCATGAGTCCACCACAACACACAATGAAACATCGCAGGGCAACAGAACTCCAATGTACTCACAAACGTATGACATTGTGATGTGTCTGTGTACAGTAAAGCCCAGAGGATATTGGCCCAGACAATACACTAGCTCACAGACCCAGCCACTCTACTGATTTCTGTGCCTCCCACTACAGCAAACTAGAAGTCGTTGTGTAACATTCATCATTGAATTCTTTGTAGACAAAAACCATCTTGGTTTTGAAAGAAGCATGAGCCAACAACAACGTAGGATACAGTCACCATGTGTAGACTGGGTGCACTGCACACAACTCCCAATCTGCATGTATACACGGTCATCTTCGGAGAATGCCATTCACAGTAATTCTGCATCCAGTCCCTCAGGCTGTGGTCAGTGCTTATGGATAATAATCCCATTTTGAATGCGCAGATTGTGTCCTGCAGAGTAGTGGGAGTACGCATTAGTCTCAGGACGTAGGAACCACCAACAGGGTATAGTGCACAGCCTATTGTGTAAGATAAGCTGGGGAGTGGCTCAATCTCTGTCTCTCCAGCATAATTGATATAGCCATTCTCAACTCAGGGGATATGGGTACATCTTGTGAGGATGAGGGATATGTGCAGAATGAAGTCTGCTTTGTACACATTTGGCACTGAAACACTGTCTCAAAAGCCATGAAAATGTCAATAAGACCTTCAACAAAGACAAAATGCTCTCATGCTCTAGGGCAGTGTTTATTGGGCAAAACGGGAGCCACCATGGACATACAGAAAGGCTACCATTGCCAAACCAGATTAGAGGTTTCAAAATGTCAATGCAAACACCTATGAAACTGGGTGTAATGTTCCAGTGTCACATGTATGTTTGCTTACAGTGCAATGTTTTTCCTCAGCACTACCGGAGATATCATCGCAATGAGTCCATCTACCTTGGTGTGCCCATACCTCGAACATTGAAAGTCAGAATGCCAATAATACCCATGCGTGTATAGTCTACTGTGAAGTGTGGGGATGCGTTTCTGGAGTAGTCTGACCCCAGGTGGCACAACAACACACATCCTTGACTTCTCACTTTTTATTATTTATTTTTTTTAACTTTATTTTTCATTTTACATACAAACAGTATTCCCAGTAGCCATTACAATAATTTCAACAGTCACCTGAAAAGGCAAGCATTATATCGACGTCGACAGCATGGTTAGCACAAACCTCTACAATTGTACTCTAAAAGGGTATTGCCCTTATACATAGGAACTTATACATCACATTTAAACAATAACCAGAGAGAGCATTTCAACAACCCCACAGCAATTTGGCGCAACGTCAGTATTTTATGTGGCTCAATCGGACAGCAGTGCATCCCCATACGTTCGTACCCTTATTTAATCAACCAATCCCCGTCCTGTCATGTTCTTCCTGCTTATCTTCCGTCATGGCCTGGTGAGTAAGCTATGCCTGGTATGGACCCCAGATATTTTTGGGACTATTATGTGTGGGTACAAGAGCATTAAAATTGACTGATTGTGTATTGCAATAGGACAAATCAGCGCACCATTCCTTTATTGTGGGTATAGGGCCCTTCATCCATCGTGAAGCAATCCTCTGTTTTGCTATCAGTATGCCCAATGCTAGTAACTTGGGTGTACTTTTGGGGAACTCTTTAACATAGCCCAGAAGGGCCACCAAAGGGGCCATAATCAGTCTCACTTCTGCCATATCCTGTAGCACAGTGTGTACCGCATCCCAACATTTCTGGATTCCAGGGCAGTCCCAAGCAAGATGTGTGAAGTTTGCCTCAGTTGCCCCACACCTTACGCATCTATCATCCTCCCTAAGCCCACATCTGTATAAGCAAGCAGGGGTATAGTAAACTCTTTGCAAAAATGTAACATTTATCAGACGATGCCTTCCATTTTGTGAGATGGATTTTGTGTCTGCACAGCAGTATGTCCATTATTCTTCTGTGATATCTATATCTAGGCTTTCCTGTTTTCGGTTTCTATTTTTGGTAAATTCTGGTGGGGTTTTTTCAATACCTTAAAAACCAGTGGTTATCAGTGGTTACACATTTTTGCGCCATTAAAAACAACAGAAACATTGTTTATCCGGTGTTTATGGAATTTTAATTTATTTTAATTATTGCTTGCTTTCTGCACTGATAGTGCATGTGCATAGGTGGTGTGTGCACAGGGTATATGAGGACCAAATACATTTTTACTGCACAAGAATGGACTACAAAGTCAATAGAATTCTTCATTAACTCTGAAGATTGTAAAGATGCTTTCAGCATACTATCTAGCAAGTGACAAGGATCTCTCACAGGGAAGCACTTCTGCTCAGGTATCGATTTGACAGGCCATCATACAACTCTTTCATGTACGTAGCTGAATTACTGCAAATACAAACAATATCACTCCAATCTTTATTGAACTTAGTGGGAACTTTTTGCAGCAGCATTCCAAGTGACACTGTGCTCCATGTTTACCAAACGCCTGGTGTCATGTTTTCACCACTATCTCATATGCTTGGTGACAACATTCTTTTCCCATATACCTGTCACTACATCTTGCATTGAATGTTTAAAGACTGGGATGTTTGGCAATTCACTTACAATCAAAACTGACTCACTAGAGAAGGGGGCTGATGTATCAGAGGATTTCACCCATTCTCTGTTTGTGGGTAAATGTGATGCTACATATTAGGAAAGATTCTTATGAAACCAGCCATTTTACCTATCAGTAAAATCAAATGTACCCAAAATTTCAAATATGATCTTGATATTTCCCGATTCTCTACAGTTTATAAAATAACTAAATAAAACCTAAAACATGCTTCTAAACACTGAATCTTTAGACCAAAGACCACAAAACTGAAAAAAACAGAAGGACGAAGAGTCAATATTTTAATGACATCCCTAGACAACAAAACTCAAGCAGAATAATGTTAGCCCAATCTTTCGTGATGCTACCTTGTATAACAAAGTTACATTGTACTGGCCCCTTCAGGAAGAAATAAAAATGACTCTTTCACTCATCTTTTCCTTTCTTTGAATGGCACTTAGCTTGTGGTTGCAAAGGTGTTTTTTCAGTGTTTAGATGTTTACACCGGTGATGGCTATCTTCCTTTTGGTGGGGTTTTATAAGTTATTATAGGTTTAAACCTAAAACCAGATAGCCTATCTATATCTAATTCTGCACGCCATTCTTGCAATTCTTTCGTGTTTA
Organism: Triturus cristatus; assembly: GCF_964204655.1. NCBI lineage: Eukaryota > Metazoa > Chordata > Amphibia > Caudata > Salamandridae > Triturus > Triturus cristatus. The sequence goes on from NC_140586.1 coordinate 260,192,262, forward strand.
GGGAGTCAATACCCGAGTTTGAAAGCGTATACAATATCTGTATTGCACACCGTGGGGTATGAGCACATAGTAAGTACATTGAGGAGGTGTATTCACGTGGTTCTAGCATCTCCTCCCCTATGGTTGCTCGTAGCACGTGTCTAGCGCAATAATAATGGAATTTTGCTAGCATAGGGGTCTGCAACAAATCTGTTTGCAACATGTCCCTCTGCTTGACCACCCCCTCATGAAAGTAATCGCCCACCATGGCAATACCCAGTGAAAGCATAGCGAAGACAAATTCTTTCTCCTGTCGCATTGGCAACCATCCACACAGTTTTAATGGTAATTTTGGGGCATAAAGTAGGGTAATTCATTGCATACCGGCGGCCCTCCAAAGCAGGCTTCTCATGCACCCGACCAGATCTATTGTATGGTATCATCTCTGTGGCCCCCCAAAGAGGTACTGCAATAATGACGAGGGACCAACTGCCTCCCTTTCAATATGCAAGTGTGGCTTGAGCGCCATGTAGCCAAAATAATGCGTGCATCACTGCGCAGCGCAATAGTACAGTTCAAAATCCGGAGCACCAAGACCCCCTGCATAGTACGGTTTGGTCAATGTTTCCCATTGAAAAGGTGATTGTTTCCCGGTCCAGGCGAGCCAGATCAGGAGAGACCTCAATGTGCGAAAGAATGATTTTGGTAATATTATGGGTATATTCACAAACAGGAAGAGAAAGTGTGGGAGCACTATCACCTTCATGAGCAAGATATGCCCCAGCAATGATAACAGCAGACAAATCCATTTCTCAATGGACTCCGAGAGCTTTTGTATAGCCCTGCCGTAGTTTTCATGGACCACTACCTCGGGATCTGCATGTATCTGCACCCTCAAGTAGCAGGTTGGATCTGTTGTCCATGCAATAGGGTAATCCGTCATGACTGGGTCAGTTTTGGAGGTTAGGGGGAATGGTAAGTATTTACTCCAGTTGATATGCAAGCCAGAGTGTTGTCTGAATCGCTCTACCTCTTGCAGAATTGGTGTTAAATTCTGCGCTGGGTCCTGGACGTATAATAGTGCGTCATCTGCATATGCAGTAATTATCAGATTATACTGGGGGAACCATATCCCGTGATGCCCATGATATTCGCGCAAAGTGCACGCCAGCGGTTCCGTTGTCAATGTGTACAATAGGGGGGAAAGGGGGGGAAGGGGGCAGCCCTGCCTTGTACCTCTTGTGATGGGAATTGGTTCTGAGAGCAACCCATTCACGTGAACGCATGCCATAGGCCTCGCGTATTGGACATCTACCAATTTCATGAATACCTCCCCCACCCCCACCCGTCTCAACACTGCTCTCAGAAATACCACTCTACGGAGTCAAATTCCTTTTCGGCATCAAGAAAAATTGCAGCAGCACGCACCTCCGGGTCCATACTGGTGATCGTACTGAAAAGGGTCTGCAAGTTACTTGGCAGTGAACGTGTGGGCACGAATCCAGACTGCTACGGGGCCATCACTATTGGGAGTAAGGAGGCGAGACGATTCACAAGTATTTTAGCAAATACCTTGGTGTCTGTATTAAGCAGCAATAGTGGTCTGTAGGATGAGCATTGTTGCGATGGTTTATACTTCTTTAGCAGAGTAAGTGGCCGCATGCATACTGGGGGCATTATGCCATCTAGTGCCATTTCCTCAAATAAGTTGACCAGATGAGGAACTAGCTGATCCTGATCAGCTTTATAGAATGCCATGTTTAGCCCATCCAACTCTGGGGCTTTGTGGTTGGACATGGTGTTCAAAGCTGCAGTTATCTCAGTAGGGCGCAGGGGTGCTATCAAGTGTTCCCTATGGGAGTTTGACAGCCACTTCATAGCTATGTATGCTAAATAGTCTTCATCTGATTCCTCCGAATTCGATGAGAGTGCGGCATAGACCTCAGTATAGTAGTTACAAAATATATCTGCTATCTACGCTGCACCATTTAGCACTGTGCTATCGTCGTCCAACAGCTCTAGCACTTCATTTGACCTTCCGACCGGCCGGGTCAAAGCAGCTACACAGCTCTGGGTCTCTCCCCCTCCTCATACACTCTCGCGGTAGCATATTTACCCAAATGTACAACTTCAGTCTGAGCCTCATCATTGTATTCGTCAATCTTAGCCCTAATCTGAGCTAGCACATCAGGGGAAGGGTCTGTAATAGCTAGCTGCTCTAGGCCTGCCAATCGGTCTCAAGTCTTTGTATTCTTCCTCTGAGGGAGCGGAGCACCCCTGTGTGTTTTGATATGACCACAACCCTGATATAAACTTTGAATGTTTCCTATATGGTAGCCATTTTAGGAACACTACCAAGGTTAGTGGAGAAATAGAGATCTATCTCCTTCGATACCACTTCTTTAAATACCTCGTCGAGTAAGGAATAGTGGGGAAAGCTCCACGTTCGGACCCTGGGCTGGAGATAATCTATTTTTAGCTTCAGTTTGACTGGTGAATGATCCGAGTATGTGCGCAGTAGATGCCCGCAGTCTGTTATGAAGGGTCGTAAGTCTCGGGAGGTTAACCAGTAGTCTATACGCGTATGTATGTCGTGCACCGACAAGCAGTGTGTGTACTCCCTTCCCGAAGGTGCACAGTAGCACCACACATTCACCAGACGATCAACTTCGGCTATTGCTGCAATAGCCTTAGCTGCAGATGAGGGAGGGCATAGAGGGCCCCTTGAGCGTTCAAGTCCCGGGAACTGAATGCAGTTAAAATCACCCCCATAGAGTGGGCATTTTCGAATATGTGGTGAGCTTGCTGTGCAAAGAATGGTAGAATTAGGGGTTATCATAATTCGGACCATATACTCCCACCACACGCACATCTAGGTTGCCCTTGCGACATTGCACTACTACATGCCTCCCTTCAGAATCTTTTTCCACTGTTTGTATTTTAATATTGGTCCCCTGTCGGACCTATATCTATACACCATGCGCGTGTGTGGTGAACCTGGCTGCTACAGACATACCCTTCATTCTTTTCTGTTACAACAACCCAGAGTTAGGTGCCAGATGAGTTTCCTGCAGCACCGCCACATCTATATTATGCCTGAGTAAAAATAAAACCATCTAACGATCTTTCGCTAGTCATTTAACCCTCTGATGTTCCAAGCTAGGAAGCTTATTGTATGGTCGCCCTGTGCAGTTGTTGGGTCATGTCCCCCACTCATGTTCATAGCGTAAACTAACTGTTGCAGGGATCGTGTTGCTGCCTAAGTAGACACATTTGATGACATCAGAGCTGCTGCTGCATATTAATGATTTATCTATAATCCCCCCACCCCCTCCCACGTCGTGTCCCCCATCGTTTGACATGATGACATGTTCCCTCCCTCAAAACCCCTCACACCCCACCCAATAACAGTGTGTAGTACACGTGAGGGCGATGAGTGCCCAACCAACTGTTGTGAACTCGAACATCGCCACGGCCATTATATTAATGAACATGTCGATTCATGGCTTATAACTATTTGGCAAAATCCTAGCCTGCTATTCGGACATTTGTACAGCAAGACACCAGCATCATATTATGCCTGTAGGAGCCTCCGGCCCCCATACACCACCATTTTAACACCCAGGTATTCAAACAAAAGGCATAAATAATTGTCCCCATCTTGAAACGCGGCATCTGCCCTCTCTACTGCATTTTAGTATGGGATATGTTGTTGTTAACTATGCAAAAATCCTACCACATTCGTTGTTACTGATTATGAGTTATACCAGAGCAGGGTAGTTCTTTAGTCATTTTGATCAAGTGTTCCTGCAGAGTTATTGTCCCCCGTGTCACTTTCTTGCATCTGCTTGTTGGCCTGTGCCTTAGTGTAGCCCTTAAGCGCCTGATGTGCGTTGCCGGGGTCCATGTAAACTTTCACTTTGCCATCGAAAGAGGCCTACAGGCGGGCCGGACTGAGCATAGCATAGTCAATGTTAAGCTCTCTCAGTTTACGTTTGATGGAAGCGAAACGTCTGCGCGCCTCCTGTACCTGCGGGGTGAAATCTGGATACAGAGACAATATGGAGCCTTCATAATTGAGTGTCCGAAGTTCTCTTGATCCCTGTAATGCATCGTCCCTGTCTCTGTAAATCAGTATGCGAGCTATGATTGGATGCAGGGGGCCCCAGGCGGAGGTCTTGGCACCAGTGAGCAATGTGCCCGCTCCACCTCAAAAACTGAGGAGAAAGTATCCTGGCCCAAAAGTGTGACGAGGAAGTTCTCAACATGTTCCATGTTTCCCGTCCGGGTTGACTCCGGCAGACCCACTATACGCAGTTTGTTGCGCCTGGAGCACGCCTCAAGATCCTTGGTTTTAGCCTGCAGTGTCTCCACAAGTTTCTCTATTTGCCTCTGGGCGCCCGAGGCCTCAACATTGTGATCTTCGATTTCTGAAACTCTCCTCTCCACCATATTGATTCTCTCAGCATGTTTATCCAACCGCTCCGACATACGATCCATGCGGTAAGAGTGAGAGTCTATTTTCCCATCTATCGTGGAAAAGCTCTGTTACATGGTTTCTAGTATGTGGTGCAAGTCGCCTCCCAGCTCTGTCCCAGAGGTGCCCTGCTCCCCGATCCGTATCTGCCCCATCCTCTCTCAGTCTGGATGATTTTTGCTGGTCAAACTGCAATTTTGATTGGGTTTTATCTGGCGACCCTATGGTGCTGTTGTGGGTGGCTGGGTTGCTCAGCGCCGGGAGTTGGCAGACTTCTGTGTCTCGCTGAGTGGACAGTCTTTATCCCCAGTGACTCGATCGATCATTCCCAGCCGCGGACCCCCACGGCTGACGCCACGGCCGCTGCGGCCGCCGAACAGAGCCGCATGCCTTGAATTGGTGCCCACAGTGCTGTCCTCCAACTATCAGGCTTCAGTGATGCCACTCTTTCCCTTGTGTTGCATAGATAGCTCCACTCCACCATTCAACTGCACGTGTTCATCACCACAGGGGTACCAATGGCATCAATCTAGCCATCCAGTAAAAGTCACTCGCATTTCTTCCAGCCCTCCCAGTAGCATGGAGGCTAGCTGCAGATCGCGGCAAATCGGGAGTGTTGGAAACAGCCCACTCCCACTCCGCAGGGTGGTGGTGGACTCCCCGAACACACTGTGGTAGCTTGGCTCGAGTGGTCAGGAAACAGGCACCGTGCTAAGCATACAATATACCCATACAATAACCATGCGTGCATCCGTTCCAAAAACGACTCTACACCGTAAAAATTATGAAAATATTCTTCTTTATCTTTTTCTCTCAGTTGCTGATTGGAAAAATAAATAAGACAATCACAATATACAAATTTTAAATAGTGCAGGTCAAATAAATATTATCTGAAGATTCAATAAATAGGGATGATCATAAATACAAGGGACATAAATATAAGTGCAGGTAATACAGGCAATTAAATATTCTGAGGCATTAAATACTGAACCAATAAATATTGTACACCAACAAGTCCTGTAGACCAATAAGTATAGTGAAGCAATAAATAGGCTAACACAATAAATACAGTGCCCCCAATAAATAATTAAAAGTATACAGCAGCACTCATGTAATCAGATCACTTTTCAATTCCTAAGGGCTGATTTGGCCCAGGCACAGCTTGTAGGGTTGTGGAAGGCTTGAGGGGTACTACTCCCTGGCTGGGACAAGGCTGAGGCCTAAACTGAGGTAGATCAAGGGGGGAATACCAGTGCCCTGGCTTTCTCTCTCCACACAACCTCTCTAGGTTAGTCCCAATTCACCCCTGGCACAGTCAGGTTGGTTCCAGCACCTCCCTAGCCCCTTAGAGCAGTCTCTCAGGTCTCCACAGGGCCTTAGGCGCCCTCTACTCCACTTACTGCCCTTTTTCTGTTGTTCCGACGCCGCTGGAGTCGTGTCGATGCCGTGAGGCGGTTCCGGTTCGGTCTCGGCGGCCTCGGCACAATGTCAGTTCTAGACGACGCCGGTAGGCGGTTCCGGTCCGATGTCGGCGGCCTCGGTTCGATCTCGACCTCCGATTCGACGGCGTCGGGCAGTCTCTACTCGGTGTCGACTTCGGGCGGCTCCGGTCCGATGGCGCTCTCGGATTCGATGACGTCGGCCGGCCTGGCCTCGATGTCGACTTCCGGCGACTCCGGGGTGCGATCCTCACCCCCGACCTCCGGTGCTCCTCCTCTCAGGTTCCGGGCGACTCCGGAGTGCGATCCTCACTCCCGACCTCCGGTACACTTCACCTCGGTCTCCGACGACTCCGGAGGGCGGACTTCACTCCTCCGATGACGCCGCTCACTCGACCTCGGTTAACTTCCTCCTCGACCTTTGGTATTCCTCATGACCTCCGTCGGCGCCCTCTCACGACCTCAGGCGGCTCCGGGTACGACGTCTGCTTCTTCAGTCAGCGCCGCTTCTCCACCTCGGGCTCCAGGTCTTAGGCTACTCGACGCCGGACTCCAGGGAAACAAGTTTCCAGGTCAGGATCTTGCTGCTTTCTGCTTCTAAGGCCTGTTCCTGCTGTCCAGGTCCTTAGGATGAGTTTTTCTGGCTTCTTCCCACACAGGGCTACAGGCTGGGATCCATCAGTAGGGACAAGTATCAAGGGTGGGTTTATGGACCCCACTCCAGGCACAAGTTTCCACCCCTGCTGCTTCACTCCTTCCTCCTTCACTGTTGTGCTGCTCTCTCTTCACCAGTCAGGTGCCAACTGCCAGCTCCAACTGCCAACTCTCTCTCTTAGCTTCCCAACATTCTAAACCGCCTCCAACTGTCACAGGGTTCTGGAATGTTCTGGAAGGTGCTGGCAGGTTCCAGTGGATGCTGGTGATGTCACAGGTGGCCACCATTTTGTGCTCCAGGCCCTCAGACAGACGTTTCAGGGGTAGGTAAAATGGCTCCCTGAATCTGCCTCAACACTAAAAACGAAAACAAATGAGGGAAAAAGGGCCAAGTCCTACATAACCCCCTTCCAGCCAAAAGCCAGGGTAGACCGATCAATGCCTTGATGGTCTTCCCTGCTTGGGGCGAGAAAAGGTGGACGCCGGCCCGCAACGGCAGGAGCTCCCGCAAGTTCTCCTCCGCTCTGGAACCCAATGGTTCCCTAACGAACCTCCCTGGACCAACAAAACCACCCCACTGGGGCTCCCTAGCTAGTTGTGGCCAGGACCGGCCCCTGGGCCGTCCAGATGTCTCTGGCCCGGGTGATCTCGTGGAGTGGGGGGCAGTAGCCCCAGGCCTGTAGTGCCCGTTGACCACTCCGGTCCTCCTCCTTGCAGTCCTAAACTGCCTCTGGTCCTTCCTCCTGGGGTTCACACCCTTAGGCTGAGTCGGTGCCCGAGGCGAGACCTTCCTCCCTCTGCACCCCCTTCCAGATTTCAGCACCCTCCTAACGGGAAAAGTACCCCTGGAAGTCAATTTCGGGGGGACCCGGTTAACAGAGGCCCCACCCGCCAGGTCAGGCAACCCCTGAGCCTGGCATCCCAGCCCAGGACCTAAACCCTGAAACTGGACCAACCCCAGAACCTCAGGCGCGCTGGTTACAGTCGCCCTGGGTCCTCCTGACACTAGGGGCTCCCCTGCACTGGAGGGCACATCGGGACAGCCTAGGCTCCCAACCTGGGGCTCCCTTGTGGAACTCTCCAGGCCCTGAGACTTCGGTTGGGGCACCTCGGGACACCTCCCCGTCTCACGCCTTCCTACAGACAGGTCGTGAGGCCCTACAACCCTCTCTCCCTGAGACCTAGCTGGGCTATCTGCCACTTCTCCCACCTCGCTGGGTTGGGAGATCCCTGCACTACCCCCTTCAGGTTCCCACCCCAATGCCTCCTCAGACACCCTGGTGATGTCATCCTGGGGTAAATAAACTTCTAGCTCCGGTGGAGCTTCCGGTATGCTGCCACCAGTGTCCTCGCTGGACACACTCATCTGGAGGGCACGCAGCTCCAACTCCCTCATCTGAAGCTCGTGCGCCATCCTTCTCCCCTCCATCTCTTTCTCCAGCCTTGCTAAGTCCCATGTGAGCTGTCTTTTCTCCCTCCGGTCTGTTAACTCCACTTTAGACAAGCCACCGCTAGAGGCACTGCTGCCCTTCCTGGAGAGTGTCCTGGGCCCCGCTGACAGGTTCCCCACCTCAGGTTGGTACAAACCAGCTCCCTCACTGTCGGGCTCTCTATCCCTATCCTCCTCCTCAGCCTTGCTTTCTCGGCGTGCCTCCCCCCAAGCCCTTAAGCTGGTTTGGAGTGCACCCTTCTTTGCTCCTGGGGGACAGTACACCCCCTCCCGCTGGCAAAACTCCCTGAGTTGGGCCACAGTGTACGTTTCTAGATTTTCTAGTACAAACTCCATCTTGCCCACTCAGGTTAGAGGACAGGTTTTGTGCAGTAACAATGCAGGGGGGTACCTTTAATAATACCTCCTCCCACCACCAGAGTAAATTTGGAAAAAACAAAAACCCACAATTAGGAAGGCCGCTCTTGAGAAAACTCCCGATGTAGGCCTATGGACTACCCACAGTTATTGTTGAGTATGCGTAGGCACAGCTCTATCCCACCGCTGAACACCAATTTATGTTGGAAACAGCCCACTCCCACTCCGCAGGGTGGTGGTGGACTCCCCGAACACACTGTGGTAGCTTGGCTCGAGTGGTCAGGAAACAGGCACCGTGCTAAGCATACAATATACCCATACAATAACCATGCGTGCATCCGTTCCAAAAACGACTCTACACCGTAAAAATTATGAAAATATTCTTCTTTATCTTTTTCTCTCAGTTGCTGATTGGAAAAATAAATAAGACAATCACAATATACAAATTTTAAATAGTGCAGGTCAAATAAATATTATCTGAAGATTCAATAAATAGGGATGATCATAAATACAAGGGACATAAATATAAGTGCAGGTAATACAGGCAATTAAATATTCTGAGGCATTAAATACTGAACCAATAAATATTGTACACCAACAAGTCCTGTAGACCAATAAGTATAGTGAAGCAATAAATAGGCTAACACAATAAATACAGTGCCCCCAATAAATAATTAAAAGTATACAGCAGCACTCATGTAATCAGATCACTTTTCAATTCCTAAGGGCTGATTTGGCCCAGGCACAGCTTGTAGGGTTGTGGAAGGCTTGAGGGGTACTACTCCCTGGCTGGGACAAGGCTGAGGCCTAAACTGAGGTAGATCAAGGGGGGAATACCAGTGCCCTGGCTTTCTCTCTCCACACAACCTCTCTAGGTTAGTCCCAATTCACCCCTGGCACAGTCAGGTTGGTTCCAGCACCTCCCTAGCCCCTTAGAGCAGTCTCTCAGGTCTCCACAGGGCCTTAGGCGCCCTCTACTCCACTTACTGCCCTTTTTCTGTTGTTCCGACGCCGCTGGAGTCGTGTCGATGCCGTGAGGCGGTTCCGGTTCGGTCTCGGCGGCCTCGGCACAATGTCAGTTCTAGACGACGCCGGTAGGCGGTTCCGGTCCGATGTCGGCGGCCTCGGTTCGATCTCGACCTCCGATTCGACGGCGTCGGGCAGTCTCTACTCGGTGTCGACTTCGGGCGGCTCCGGTCCGATGGCGCTCTCGGATTCGATGACGTCGGCCGGCCTGGCCTCGATGTCGACTTCCGGCGACTCCGGGGTGCGATCCTCACCCCCGACCTCCGGTGCTCCTCCTCTCAGGTTCCGGGCGACTCCGGAGTGCGATCCTCACTCCCGACCTCCGGTACACTTCACCTCGGTCTCCGACGACTCCGGAGGGCGGACTTCACTCCTCCGATGACGCCGCTCACTCGACCTCGGTTAACTTCCTCCTCGACCTTTGGTATTCCTCATGACCTCCGTCGGCGCCCTCTCACGACCTCAGGCGGCTCCGGGTACGACGTCTGCTTCTTCAGTCAGCGCCGCTTCTCCACCTCGGGCTCCAGGTCTTAGGCTACTCGACGCCGGACTCCAGGGAAACCAGTTTCCAGGTCAGGATCTTGCTGCTTTCTGCTTCTAAGGCCTGTTCCTGCTGTCCAGGTCCTTAGGATGAGTTTTTCTGGCTTCTTCCCACACAGGGCTACAGGCTGGGATCCATCAGTAGGGACAAGTATCAAGGGTGGGTTTATGGACCCCACTCCAGGCACAAGTTTCCACCCCTGCTGCTTCACTCCTTCCTCCTTCACTGTTGTGCTGCTCTCTCTTCACCAGTCAGGTGCCAACTGCCAGCTCCAACTGCCAACTCTCTCTCTTAGCTTCCCAACATTCTAAACCGCCTCCAACTGTCACAGGGTTCTGGAATGTTCTGGAAGGTGCTGGCAGGTTCCAGTGGATGCTGGTGATGTCACAGGTGGCCACCATTTTGTGCTCCAGGCCCTCAGACAGAAGTTTCAGGGGTAGGTAAAATGGCTCCCTGAATCTGCCTCAACACTAAAAACGAAAACAAATGAGGGAAAAAGGGCCAAGTCCTACAGGGAGCACATGACCGGCGCACTCCCGTCGGTATTAAATTGTGGAGAACAGTGTCGCAACGTTCAAACGCCTCTAGACAGGTGCCGCACCAAGTAATCTCCCCTCTGGTGGTTCCGGTGACAATAATTAGGAGGGTTCGACCCAGCCCCGCAATCAGGCAAGGCTCGGGCACCACCAGGCAGCAGGCCCCCGCTCACGCACCGCGATCTCCTGTCCACATGTGGTCCAGGCCCACCGCCATCCGGAAGGTTGTCTTTTTCCTGCAAATTTAGGCAGCGCGGCAGCTCCACAGGACCCAGAGAAAAAGGGCCGACCGCACTGGGGGCTCACCACAGGTCAGCAATCTCCGTACGTCGCGCCCACTCCCGCAGGGCCTTTTAGGTGATGCAGGTTGCTCCAGACGCAGAGCAGGCCTCGCCGCGGCCTCCGGACCGGACCTTCAATCTGCTCTGCATGTGTGACCACCACGGATTCACAGGTATCGTTCCGATGTCGGTGCCTAGGGCCATCCCTTACACCCTTGCATCACCGTCTGTGGCCATGAATTCAGCAGATATATTTAGGATTGCGGCGATGTCAGTGGGAGCACTGTACATTCTGGCCATCTTGAGACCAGGCAAACTCCACCCCCTCCCTTGACGTCTCACTTGAGGGGGCTATAGCCCTCTAAGCAATGCACTGCTATCCAATTTTCCGGCATCATGACATTACAATATAAGCAATCACCACCTCCATCCAAGGGTAGTAACCAAGGGCAAGAATGATCAATCAGTGACTACAACTACCTACAAAGGGTAACTCTCCACTTCTGCCCACACACAACTCAGACAAGGAAAGGCTAGGTGGAGGCAAATTGTCCTATGATGAATAGGTTTTGCATATACCAGTGTACTCAAAGCGTCCTTTACAACAATCAGTCATGAACATTCAGTGGCAGACAGCAAGCTGCAGCAAACACATTATACTACAATCTCATATTTCATCTGGCAACTGTTTATGCCTACTTACATCCATATAATCTACACATATGTACATTTCAGCATTACCTAATGGCCTGCATGAACTCTACTTGTATGGGTATGACCCTTCTCACTTCTACCTCAAAGTACATGCTCATCTCTCAAAACTATCATACACACACAAGCACGTCATAAGCCCCTTCTGGCGCATCTAGACGGAAAAGCATGTCTGCCCCACAAGTTCAAGACATGTACTCAAATTTTTCCAACCTGATTCTTACAATCTCATACTGGTGCTGTCCTTCTTACATCCACACCTACATTCACAGCACCACTCTTCATCACTATGTACACAACACCTCTCACATACATGACATGTACACAATGTACTGTACTCATCACCTCCTCAGCTTAAGTCAAATGTAACATGTCAAATGGACCACTCTCATCACCAGTTGCACCCTCAGTAATGTCTTGGACTGCAATCATATCACAATGTGCAGCATCACAGCCCACTCGACCCATCACCACATCTCACAAAAAGACACTTACATTGCTCTATGAATATGTCCTCAGTCATTCGCATATCACCATACACCAACTCTACTCTGCTTAAGTTCTACAGATTGTCATTTCTAAAACAAATGCATTTACAGATTCAAACACAACATACATCAACTATACAACACCTCACATTTCAACGTTCAGCACCATAAATTACACAACTTGTGAATACCCTTTACATACACTTAGCCACTTTGTTACAAATGGCAAGTTTAACCTTGTCTCTCTGTGGCCCTGTCACATCCACATATGACTTCCATACTCTATATCCCCATTGCCTTATGCACATTAACAACTATCCTCACTCATTGAAACTGCCCTGTTACAGTCATTTCTCACCGTAGCGCCATCTCTTGCCAGAATCCAACCTTGTCTACCTGGTTATGCCACTATCACATTTACCTATTCATATCATACATTGCACAGGATTTAACCAGTCTAACAAGCTCACATACTCTGATTCACAACCCTGTATGTTTAACCACTCATATTGGGACAATGTGGATACCTCACGTCTCCGACACAATAAATGCTTATGAACTTAACTCATACCTTACACTCTCTGACAATCACTAAATTTGTCCTGCCCTCATGACGTATGAATCTCCACTCAATTTCAAAATTGGAAACACTAGTCTCTCTCCCCTCTACCCTTGTTTAAGCAAGCTTAGCAAATGCAACATGAACCTTGCAAAACACATTTGCAGCTAGGCCTCACATTCAAAAATCCACATCCTCCCCTGTTTGGCAACTAAGAGCATGGATGTGACACTGGCTCCTGTAGCATCTGCACACTTCTGTGCACTCACTGTCCACTCTGCTTAACACATGTCGCACTTATCAATCCAACAAACATAACAGCACCCCTAGTTCAGCTCTGTGTGATCTGGAAAAGCATCAAGCATAGATCCAAATGACCCCATTAACAGTCATCCACAAATGACAAAATACACACAATTTGTATGCTTAACTGTGACTGGTGTGTGGTTGTAAATATGAAATCAAAGCTTGAACAGACAAAACACACCATCCACATGATGTCCCCAAACAAAAGCAGGATGGCATTACTGACATATAAATTAGAAAGCACTGGACTATTAAGACTACAAAGACCTTGCCAAACATGAATCTCTGCAGAAAGTGGAGTCCTTGGAGGCAACAAGGTTGGAAGAATGTGAGAATACTGCTCACCTTACACTCATCATGGGCTCAGGAAATGCATCAGATGAGGACACAGCCATGAAGGGAATTTGCCTACGGTGGCATGTCACCTGTGGCAAGGTTGTCATTGCCCCTAGTCTACCAGATCTAAAGAAGACACAGACATGGGTCCACCACTAGCAAGTCACATACAATAATTGTACCATCACTTTGTATACATGGATGTGTCCAAAGTCACTGCCATGTAGTCAAACTCCATATGTACCCAGGTGTATTGATGGGACAGGTGTCTTTCTGCACATCACAAACATATGCAGCATGCTTCTCCTAAACTGTTGCACTTTGAGACACTTGCACTATGTTGACATATGAGAGCATGACCTCTGTGCAATTGTGATGTAAAAAAGTAAAGGTTTGTGACTTCATGCCACACTCATAGAAAAAACTGATGCGGACGATGACACCCAGCAAATGCAGACACCAAAATCTTGGCAACATACTGTCAAAGGAAACATACTCCACGGACAATATGCAATCCATGCCATACTAACATCATTTTATACTTACACTACTAATTGTACTATTTGGGTGACACCGAAATCTGAAATAAAAGACTGTGAACATGCTTTATTCTGCATGAATAAGCAGATAATTAACACAAGGCCAATGGCAAGTCCAAAAGGTCCGTAGCCTTTATGGGCCCAAACATCTTGCCCATTGACCCTTGACTGCACAAATACTGCAAGGGGTCACCTCCCCCGGGAGGGGCATCGATGGGGCATGCCAGGATCCAAAGGGACCAAATTAGGGAGGACGGGGTTGGGTTTTGGGAGGGAAGGGATCAGTTGGGGTGTGTGGGTACACTGCAATGGTTGGGTCAAATTAAGGGGACATTGGGTCCACTGTAGAGGTTGGATGAGACTGGGGGGCAGCTGTAGTGTGAGGGCTCGAATGAGGGGGGATGAGGTGGGTTTGACCATTTTGGGATGGTGTAATGCTCTATGGTGTGGGCAGGAATAGGGTTTTTTGGTGCTGGAGGTACTGGGCTGGGCTGTTCAAGTATGGGTTGGTAGAGGGGGTTTGGGAGACTGTGGATTTTGGGGGAGGGCTCTTCTTTCTCGGGGCGGCAAGTTTAGATCGCAGGGCGGGGGTGGATTGCCTCTTCTTCTTGGGAGGGGGTTTAGAGGTGTCGGTAGGGAAGAAGCCCAGGTCACAGAGGTAGAGTGTCTGTGCAGAGGGGGGAACAGGAGAGGCAAGGGTAGGGGTTGTAGAGGCAGAGAGTTCTGACGTCTGCAGAGTGTCTGTGGATGCATGTATGTCGTCTGCTGGTATGCCCGTGGTGGTGAGTGTGCTGTCTGTCTCCTGAGTGTACGTATCAATCAATCAATCAAAGCATTTATATAGCGCACTACTCACCCGGAGGGTCTCAAGGCGCTTGGGGAGGGGCAGGTTTGTCCTTGTGTCTGTGTGTTTGTGTGCTATGTGTGACTGTTGAGGTATGTGCATCTGTATGTTTGCGTGTGCTTGGGTCAGGGAGGGTAGTTGGAACTGTGGATGAGGAAGAGGCAGGAGGGGGGAGGGACTGCTGGAGCTGGAACACTGCTGCCGTCAGTGTGGACATTAGAAACCATGGGGTATTCCCAAATGGTCGGTTATTATAAAGAAATATTAGTCCTGGACCAGTTATTCAAGGAAGAGTTAGTTTAGCAGAATTATCAACTTATTTGAGCTTACATTAATCAACTCACAAACATCTGTAAATCATGAAAATAATTAAAACAAACAAATGTGCAGAAAAACCACTAGGTATTATTACAATATATTTATTTAGTCATTTAAAGGAACAATCACTAGAGGGTCAAGAAGGCAAGAGAATGTTCTAGGGAACAATTAAGAAAGAGTGCTCAAGTGTATATAAAGGAGTCAAGAGAGCTCAAAGTGTGTAGAAAAGTAAAGGGCATATATTTAAAAGACTGTACAAAACTGATATCCAATAAACAGTTAGATGCAACCTGGCCACATGCAAATTATTCATTTGAATTATATTTTCTAAAGTTGTAAGGAGAGTTTCCTTAAGGCTGTCAACAGGGGTAATGGGGAAGGGAAATTGGTCCAGGTGCGGTGGGCGATAGCGTTGACGTTTCGATCCGGCTTTATCGGCAACCGAGGGACTTTATTATCTTAGCCATGCGGATCTTCCTCAGGACAAGGGGAAAGGTGAAGTGACCCTCATCAATCTTGCAATGTTCTATTGGAGTCCAAAACCTGGTAACACCAATGCCCGTAAAGTGGTAAGGGTCAACTAAGGACAAATCCCGTTATTCAGTAGATATAAACCATGACCAAGGTAGTAGGCATAGCTAGGGTGAGAGGCACATGACAAACTGTCTTGTGTCATTTATGCACAGTGTCATGAAGATGAATCATAATGTTGTGCACATTGGAAACAGCTCACCATTTTCAGATATGAACAATGGTCAATACACTTCCAAGTCCGATGACTGCATCTTCACAATGCTTCTGGTGGAACACCATGCCATTGGCCCATCTGGGTACATTGTCTGAACAGTCCATTAGTACTGAACCTCTATTCTTCAATAGTCCAGTCAACACTGTGTACCAATCCTGTCTAGACTGCAGAAATGGGTTAAGTCTGAATGTCCCTCACTTCTATTAGACATATTGCACACTTTCTACGGCTTACATTGCCCTTATTTTCCATCTCATTTTGTTATCTTACTTCAAAATGATGCATATTTTACATCTTTCAATCTGACAGTGATGCATCATACAGATGGTTAACAAAGCCACAAGTATGAATGTTCAAGAGCATTTACATACGCCAACTGTTGTGAATGTGTATCTAACATCATATCTTCCAATTTCAGCCATGTTTCCACCAGTGACCACCTGTGTTTGACAATGAATGGCATGTATTTTCATTGTTACATAGTCAGACACATGGACTCACTCTTTTGGATGGAGTGAATGGGATATTCCACATAATCATGTGGTGTAAGGCCAGTGTGACATTTGACCAGAGTTAGCCTACCTGTAATTGGCCCATGGGATACATCTGATTACACTGAGAAGCATGTCTGGGACCTAACACATTGACCAAGCAAAACTCACCAAGGTCTCACATTGATGCCACCTGCTGCCGGGATGTATAACATGGGCTTTTCATACTTGAGTGCTCCAATAACATACTTCACAGATTTATTGAAATCACACTGAGAACAGGCTCACACATTAGTTAATGCGCTGACATGCCAAGCAATGGCATTACTCCAGAAGGTTATCCCCATTCACATGTTGTTGTAATTTGTGCTGATCACATGAGAATGGCACTGCTGTCACTACCCTGAACATAATTTTCTCACATGTCCCTGATGAAAGGAGCATAACCTGGCATCTAATAATCCTTGTGCATATGTATCTTCTAAAAATGAACAGTGGTTTTGGCTGACTTCCGACCTGTAAAAGGGGCAGCAGGCTAAGATACTGCAACATGTATGTTTGAAGAAAGCTGTGTGACAAGGCACCTACTCACCCCCTCCTTGCTGCTATGTGGCTTTCTACTGCCCATCCAGGTCTGGGAAGACCACTGCTAGGATGCAGAGCATGTGGGGGTCAGGGTTCGGCGGCCATCCCTTTTGCCTAGAAGTGACAGGCCCAGTTGGACTTCTGCGATCTTCTTGGTCCAACCACAAAGGTCCTGCTACCTCTTGCGGCAATGACAGACACACTGAGTTTCCAACGCCACAGAGTGCACCTTCCGGGTGATGGTCCTCCTCAGCTTGGCCTTCTCATGGGAGTTGACCTGTAAGAATGACATGGTGACAGACCCTTAGTTCACATGCAACATATTTCTGAGTCAGACACTTGTATGCATAGGTCATGTTCTGCTGCAGGGATTCTGCTCATGCACAGAACTATGCGCAGGAAACCAGGACCTCAGTGTATTGTTGTGTACAAAAAAAGCCACCTCAGTGCCCAGAACCCCATTCCGACTAGCAATAGCATCTCATTTGTTCTCTGTACTACAGCAAAGCTACCAATGATTAGACAACCTAGAACATGCAACTTAGTAAACTCTCAGGAATAGTGGGAAACAAGAACACTCTTTCGTTCACACTCACACTTGTCCACAACATGAGTAATCTGAGACACTGTATAGTTTAAAATGTTTATTTTTAACTAACGTGCTCTAAGGTGCAGTACTCTAGCCAATACGAGCAGCATAATGCATAAGAACAATATAATCAGCATTGTTACAATTCCATAAAGCACAAAAGGGGAAATCATATTATAATGACAGTGGAAACAGGACTATTGCGTCTTATACCACCCTCCCCGTGCTCATGAGCTAGTTTAGAATAATTATAGAAGACCTCTGGGCTTTGTCAGCAAGACCCCATGCCTATGAGATCGGATGCAATGAATTACATCCCAGGATCAGCACAGCTCTTCTATGTTGGAAAGGTTTTCTCCAAGTGCCTTCTCATGCATGTAATGCCATATTAAAAAGCAACCGAGTTTCAGTTGGGCTGCTGTGGTTCATGTCATGTCTATGTGCTTGGGACTGACCAAAGTGAATCAACAGCATACATTGTTATTCGACCTTGAACACGCTGTGCAGACAGAGAGCATGGTGCCCAGCTAGATATGTGAAAGGTAGACAGTTCTCATGTGAAGCAGCGCCAGCAAAGTATTTCACGAGAACAGATCCATGTAGTGTCGTGTGCAAAAGCGGCAGAATGGCAGCCAAGCATATACTTCTTATGCTAACTTAGCAATGTCTGCAGTTCACCCCATTTCCTCACTACAGTTCAGATTGACAACAATGTCTAAAGGGTAGGCACATGGCATTATGTGCAGTTGTCCTATGTTCAATGATGACTCCGTCCCATGAGAACAGTGATAAGATGTTTACCCCAGTATATACACTTCTACAGCAGTCTACCTGGCCAGAACAGTTCTATGCACACTTTTAAACTTACAAAACACAGTTTACATACTTACCTATGAGATTCCTATTGCTAGTAGTGCATGGTAATTGTACATGTCCAATAAAAATGCAGTGTGATCATCAACTTCACTGCCCATCTGGTTTGCCATACAGCTGGCTATACAGTGGCAGGAGGGTGTCCAGCAGGACCGGGTTTACCTCTTCTGTGAACGCTGTGGCCCCGACCCCTGTACGTGCCATAGTAGCTCCCACAGGATGTGGATACAGCAGCAGAGAGATGGGGAGGTGCAGGAATGATGCAGGTAGTGCAGGCAAGTGAAGTCTCAAAGGAACAGACAGACTTATATCTAAAAAGAAGAGGTGGTCTTAATTCCATGTGGCCAAAGCGATAGGTCTGCGTCAGTAGCATTTTCAGAATCATTTCAATGCATTACATTGCCTGCAGATGATATGCCCACTGCAACATTCAAAAACTCATCCTCGAACCGCGATTGACTTTGATACATTGGTGGTGGGAGGTTACCGAGTCGCTTTCCAAGCGATGATTGATGATACGAATCGAAACGTGCTTCTGTCACCATAACAACTTGCAGCCAATGGCTGTGTCCAAATCGGTTAGAATGAGGGTACCACGTCCTTTGAACACTCACCCGCGTCTGTCACCATAACAACTTGTAGCCAATGGCTGTGTCTGAATCGATTAAGATGCAGCTACCGGGTCCATTGTATACTCACCTGCGTTGGTCACCATAACAACTTGCAGCCAACAGCTGTGTCCGGATCAGCTGGATGCGGCTAATGCGTCCTTGCACTAATCGGTCGGCAGGACAGACACTTCTATAATTGATGTATTTTTGTGCATTACATGTGTGGAATCCTTGTTTCGAGATGAAATGGACCTTTGCATGAATAGCTGCCACTCCCACGAGGAGCTAACCTTGAGAGGCACGACACACTGATTTTGAGGCTAATACGAGCATGATACAAAACTATTCCATTTATCCTCCTAGGCTTGGTCACAGTGCCAATGACTTTTTGGGGATGTACAAGTCCATTCCTGACATATTCACTGCATTTGGGGAATGTGTGGCCCAGTGTGCAACCAGTGTGATTTCTGGTTGTAAATGTTTGGTGTTTAAGCCATGGAGAAAGCATTTACCTTTGAATGAGTAGACCATGACATTATGCAGCCACATCTGCTTGTGTTTGTTATGTGAATTAGTAGTGAATCTTTGTGTCCCAGACTTAAGTGGATGATGGTGTTGTATATGAAACTCCTACATTGTTTATGTTTTGTGTATGTGATTGTATGTGTATTGCAGACATGACAACATGACAGTGTTTACCCTGTGATAGTAGTATGCATGATTCACATTGTGAGACTCTGTGTGTATTAGGTGTCACACAAATCTGGCATTACATGAGCCTATTGTGGGTACCCTTTAACCATGTAATTGTTTTCGCAAACCTATATCTTGGCTTATTTGTTGGGGAGTTGTGGAGTATGTGATGCTTGATCACATGAACAGTGACAGACACTAGAGATTTTTACAATACAGCACTCTAATTGCTGTGTCACCATACCTTGGTGACATATCTAGGAAGGGTACTGATGCTGTTATATGTATCTAAGGTCAGCCGTTTTCATTGAAATGTGTACTTCCAATGTTCTGTTGCTTTAGTTGTGTACAGATTTCATGTTCTGTTTGTCTCTATGCATGTTGCTATGTACATTGTGAACTAACAACAACTGTGTTTACATTCTACATATAGGTATCGCAGACAATCTCCAGTGTACAGGCCCTTTTCAGACCTACAGACCATGGAAGAATGTGACACCATCAGGAAATACCAATTCACAAGGCCAATAATTGAAGAGTTGTCTGAGCAGTTGTCACCTCATTTGCAGCCTAGTCGCACATATCCAACTGCACTGACACTCAAAGTGAAGATGATGGCAGCATTACATTTCTTTGCCACAGGTCCATTCTAATACACAGTGGCAACATATGGTGGAATATTCCAAACCTTGTTCAGCCATGTCCATCGGAATGTGTTGGAAGCATTGCTCCGTTACCTGGACCAGTACATAATGTTCCAGACACCTTGAGAGTGGTCAGACATCAAGGGGGAATTCTATGCCTTGGGACGAATACCTCATGTCATTGGCTCTATTGATGGCACCCATGTTGCTTTGGTACCACCACAGGCCAATGAACAGGTCTGTCGCAACAGGAAGTACTTCCACTCCATCAATGTCCAGGTGGTGTGTTAGGCTGACATGTCCATATCCCACGCCTGTGAACTTCTCCCTGGCCTGGCACATGATACCTACATCCTGAGGAACAGCATCATCCCCCATATGATGTCTCAGCTGCAACGTGACCGTGCATGGCTTGTTGGTAGGTGATGTTTTATGTGTATGTTGTGATGTGTGTTGATTGTATGCCAGATAGTGCTCTGTTGCCAAACAACTGAAGTCTTTTCTGTGTTCAATGTAGGTGACTCTGGATGCCTCTGCCAACCCTGTTTGCTGACACCACTGCACAACCCTGTCACCCCTGCAGAATTGCGGTTTAATGAGGCCCATGGTAGGACCCGGCGAGTCGTGGAGTGGACTTTTGGGCTACTGAAGGCCAGATTCTGCTGTCTGGATTGCACAGGAGGAGCCCTCCAATATGCCCCATTGAAGGTGTGCAAGATCATCACAGCTTGCTGCATGCTACACAACCTGGCTATACGATAGGAAATACCTCTCATACAGGATGACGGAGACCAGCAGCCGCCAGTAAGGGAGGATCCAGGACTGGGACATGATGACAGTGGTGATGATGATGATGGCGGAGATATGAGACAACAGCTTATCCACAACTTCTTCACATGAGTGTAAGTATGCAATGAGGGGCGGTGACTATCTCCAATTGGCTGTTGTTGTATTGCTGGTGGACAATGTGTATGTATACTTGTGAGTGTCTGATAATTGTCCTGACGGTGTTTGTAAATGAGTCTATGAAATGGTTAACATGTACCGTGTTACAGTGAAGCCTAGCTAGTGTTCACACTGACATTCTTGGGCTTCAGATGACATCGTTTGCAAAATTGAACTACCTTATCCCTGGGTTCATGACTCTGTTCTATGTTTCTCCTTACCAGGCTACTTTGCCATGTCAACTGCAGAGTTGTGACCTTACCAGACCCATGATGCTGTGACATACTCCAACAGTGAACTGTTGTGAAAATCCCTGGCACACACTTCCTTCTGAACTGATGGTCATTTCTTTTTACTTGTGAGCATTTTGTTACTATGTGATGTGATCTCACTTGGGGTTAAGGAGCCAAGTTGTATCTGGAGAATAAACCTGTGCTCCACATTGAGGTGTTCCTTGTCTGTTTTCACACATCCCAAGATGATTTTGAAACAAAACATGTACCATGATGATCTGTTTTGCTGAAGACGATTGTTGATTGTGCTTGCAAATGGTGATCATTTCGTCCACAGTAGACTTAAGTAGAATCAGTGCCATGTTCTACGAGTTGTGTGATAACCTGGTTGTGTCCATCAATCAAGCTCTGACAAGATACATTTACTCACAAGGTATTACTAGACAATTTGGAAAAAATTTCTTACCAATGTTGTTGACATTTTCTACTTTGTGATTTTGTGCATCATTTAAATATGTACATTTGGGAATCAAAATCACAACATGAGCAAGTATTTAGTGAAAAGTGATTTATTTTCGTACATGAAGGTGGTAGATCATTCCACACAATGGTGGAGTGCACAACAAAAGAAAAGAACAAAGTTCAGATAGGAGTTGGTAGTATTTGTAGAAGTCTTTAAAAGTAAGTCCACAGTTATTTGAGTCCAAAGTCCAACTTAGACCCTCCATCCAATGTGGGACAGTTCAATGAAAGTCAACAAAGTGAACGCCTGACACACAATGGAGGATACCCAGTGCAGATTGGCACTTCCTGGGGTGATGCAATGCCATCTGTCTCTCAAGGGTTCTTCCTCAGACGACCCTTTCCACGTTTTTGGCAATCTGGCAGAGGCAGGTGACAATGTCCCAGTGCACCGCAGTCATGTCATCCATTTTATTCATGAAACTGTCCAGTTTTTGATTTTGGGCTGCCTGCAGTTGTTCAATGTTCCTGAGGATCCCCACGACCTGGCCAAATTCTCCCTGACAACCCTCGTAGGCGTTGAGGATCCGGGAGAGGTTTGGGTGCTCCTCTTTAGCAGCACCAGCTGCATGAAGGCCCAGGTCCAGATGGCCCCTCCTACCACCTCTACCCACCCAGGCTGGCCCAGCTGGTAGTGACACAGTCAACACTGAGCCTCCTTCCTCATTGACAGGGATGTTGTTGTCAGCCAACACCAGAGTGCCCTGTGTTGCTGTTCTGTCGGTGGTGGCTAGGGCTTATGTGTCCGTCAGGGTCAGCTGGGTGTTGTCTGTGGAGATGGGAGTGGTCGCAGAGGATCCTGCTGTGGCTGCTGCTGTGGGCCGACCCAAACCTGATGTGCCAGGTCATTCCTCGTCATTGAGAGACATCTATGCTGGAGAGATTCTGGTCGCCCAGAGTCTGGGACTGGCTGTCCTGGTTGGTTCCAGGGGTGTTTCCAGCTCACCCTGATTAATGTGAATGTCCACAGCCCCTCAAATCATACCTATTACATAGGCTACTGAACCTAATGAGTTAATGAACATAGATTGTCCTCCTTCATCCATGATGCTGGCCTATGTTTTTGGTGGGCAGTGTAATTCAGGCAAGATGGGGATTAATGAACATATTCGGATATATGCACCAATGGGCATGTTGGGTTTAGTTGACATTGCATGTCCACAGACATTGACTGGTTTGTGACACCCTGTGAATGACACAGGTGGGTTTGTGTTTTCCACATCTGTACTTTCATATAGACATACGAACTCTTTATCTCCAAAAGTTGTTTTTTAGGCCTGTGTACTGGGCTTAGTGCTTGTCTTTAGAAGTCACATAGTTGTGGCTGCCTACACACTCACAGTCTGTTTATTACCCCAGAAATTCATGAGAATGGTGTGAGTGATGTGCTTATTGTTCTCTTCTCATTATATACAAGTGAATGGCTGTGAGGACCCAAATGTGTGACTGCTTAGCTTTGTACCTACATAGGTCATGTATTTTGTACATTTACTCCATAGTCAAATGAAATCACAAACTGTGCTTTCTACCATTTTGTGGCAGACTACTTTAATGAACTGATATTTGGTTGCTTAGGCCCGATATGTGAAACTGATACTCCTGCTCCCACCCAGCACAACCAGGCCACCAGGAAGAGTGTTGTCCCGACAATGCTGGGATGTGTACTTGCAATATGGTTGTCACTTGGGGCTGGTATTTGTAGCACAAAGACAAAATTGGTAGTTGTGATAGGTTCAGACAGTAGTCCTCAGTGTCAGCCATCTTGCTAGTACACATCAACTCACTGTCAGGTAGACAATAGGCCCAGATGAAGTGGTGTGTGAAGTATTTGCTGTTATTCCGACTCCCATCAGGCCTGGTCTTACATACACCTTCCCACCCAGCCCAACTAGATAACCTGGAATTATGCTTTACTAACAGTGAGTGGCAATGTACTTACAAGATGTCTGACACTGGGGACAGGTGTCTGCCTTGATACCACCTCCCATCAGGGCCTTGTGCTCCTCACACCACTCCCCAGTGTCAGCCATCTTGCCAGTCCATTTACACTCACTCTCAGGAAAGTAGGCTGTTTGGGATGGGTGGGAAAGTGTGTATTGGTCCAAGCATGCTGGTTGTTTTATTGACAACAAATACTCATCCTCCCACACAGCACCGCTAACTCCTCTGTGCCTATGCGTACCTCACAGGGCGGGGGAGTGGACTATCAAGTTAGCTGACACTGCTGCATGGTGTTGTAGTTGAAGGCAACTCCCATCAGGTTCTTGTGCTTCAAACACCAGTCCCCAGCCTCAGCCATTTTGGCAGTACATTTACACTCACTGTCAGGAAAGCATGGTTCATAATGGGCTTGTGGGGCTAGGTGGGAGGGGGCGTGTTTGCAAAGTCCAGATCTCACATCAGTACACACACTCTTTCCACCGTGCACACACAGCACCCCAGGAAGTATGCTTTCCTGAGAGTGAGTGGATATGTCCTGACAAAGCTGTCTGACACTGGTGCCTGGTGTTTGTAGCACAAGGCTCTGTTGGTAGTTGTGGAAAAGTCAGACACCAGTGCCCAGAGTCATGCATCATGCCAGTACTTTTGAAACACTGTGGGTAAGCTTAGTTCCTGTTGGGTTGTTTGTGCTCGGTGGGAAGTTATATCTTGGACAGGGCCTGATGTGAGTTGTAGCCATTACAAATATTCCTCCACCCACCCAGCCCAGCTAACTCCTCTGAGACTATGGCTAACTGGCAGTGAGGGGAAGTGTGGTAGCAAGGAGGCTGACACTGCTGCATGGTGTTAAACTTGAATCCAAATTCCCAACAAGGCCTTGTGCACCAAACACCATGCAGCAGTATCAGTCATCTTACTAGTACACTTCCATTCACTGTCAGGTAGCCATAGGCCCAGGTGAGCTATTTGGGATGGGTGTCAGGAGGAAGGTTTGCTGTCACTACAACTCCCATCAGGCCTGGGCCCACACACACACCATCCTACATAGCTCAAACAGCACACCAGGAAGAGTGGTGTTCAGACGATGGGGCTAGTGTACTGTCAAGATGTCTGACACTGCTGCCTGGTGCCTGAGTTGACCACAACTCTCATCATGGCCTTTTACTACAAAAACCACGCACCTGTGTCAGCCATCTTGCCAGTACATTTCCACTCACCATCAGGGACAGCATAGTCCCAAGCTGGGTGGGAAGGTGTGTGTGTGAGACAGAGCCTAATGGGAGATGTATTCAGTGCAAACACTCTTCCACCCACCCAGCCCAACGAGGCCACCAGGGAGAGTGATGTCCTGACAATGAGGGGAAGTATACATTCAAGATGTCTGACACTGGTGCCAGTTGTTTGACTTGACTGCAACTCCCATCAAGACCTTCCGCTCCAGACACCATGCAGCAGTGTCAGCCATCTTGCTAGTACATTTCCACTCACTGTCAGGAAAGCATAGTTCCATGTGAGCTTTTTGGGCTGTGTGGGAGGAGGAGTGTTTGTAGTCACTACAACTCCCATCAGGCCTGTGCCCACCCCCACCTTCCCAGCCATACCAAACAGCCTACCTGTGACTTAGCTTTCCTGAGAGTGAGTGAAAATATGCTGGCAAGCTGGCTGACGATGGTGACTGGTGTTTGGAGCACAAAGCCTTGCTGTGAGTTTGTAAAAAGTATGTACATGGTAGGAATTTGATGCCTTTTAATTTTCATTGCAGGTATGTTGTTTGTCAATATGACATACACATCACATGCTCATTTATTCTAGTTTGGTTTTCATTTCAAAACAGTCATTTGTATCACTGTATCCTTTACAGTGATGTCTATGAAGGTGTATTTGGTAAATTTGTTTGAATGTGGAGTAGGTACTTACCAAACTGTGGTGCTTCTGGTAGTCCATAGAAGCTCTCCGGCGGAAGGATGGCATGCACCTTCTCCTCCCAGGAAGTGAAGTGCACAGGTGGTTTAGGAGGGCTGCCGCCAGTCTGCTGGCTCTGGGCGTGTTCTCTGGCCAGCATCTTTTTGACCCTCCTTCGCACATCATAGTACCTACTACTGATATCATCCATTGTGCGCAGGACAGGTGCTTCAGCGTTCACCTTGTTGACCATCCTGTCCCACATCCTATTTCTCTGGGAAAGGGGGAGTCTGATGGACTTCTCTGTGAACCGTGGCTGCTTCCTCGGGCTATGGTGAGGGTGAATGTGAAGGTGAGGGTGAGGGTAAATGTGTAGGTGAGTGTTAATATGAAAAAGTGTGCGTGTTAGTAATAATTGTTTAAAAATGAAATGTTTGCAAGTTGTGTTGTGGTTGAAGTGTGAGTATATGAGGCAGAGAGCAGGGAATGTGTGGCAAATCCAGTGTCCTATCAGCAGTTCTGTTAGAGCAAAAGATCATGGTCATGCTTTTGGCCCTTTATATAGGTCAATTGGTGGGTGTGGCTACAATTGAACTTTTTTGTGAGGTATGTTGGCGGTGCCAATTCTTGTTTTGACTGTTTTCATTAGTTTCCAAATGACAATTGTAACACCACTCTACACGGTTCAGAAACCGCATCGGATACATTGTCATCTGTTTGCGGGCTAAACCAAGTGTGATTTGTGACAGGAATGCTATTCTTCAGCATTTCCGTATGAGTTGGTCGCATCAGGATTGTTTCCGGATGATTCAGTCGTACGGATTGCTTTCCTACCGAATCGGTAGGAGTTTAACATGCAATGCATCCTAATCCGTCGTTCGGGCAGCTAGTGGTCATGTCGCTTGGAAAGCATTCCGGAACAGATTCGGTAGGAATGCTTTCCCGACGAGATCGTAATCGGCCCCTTAGTCTGTATTGCGAGTTTTAATTTGAAATCTAGTGTACTACTGAGTAGAAAGGTGGGATTATGGCACTTTGGGGCCGATTCCGATCCGGGTCGGAAAGCACTCCGACCGAGCCGGATCCGGAGTGTTTTCCGACCGAGTCGGAGTCCTGCAGTCCGACCGAGCGAGTACGATGCGGCCGTATGCTGCCGGACTCGGTTCGGTCAGACTCCCATAGAAGTCAATGGGAGCCGGGCGTACGACGCGTATATGGGCTCCCATTGACTGAATGGGTACGTCGTAAACAAGTGCACCCCCTACAGTGGGTACGAGTCGGTGCCATCCGCACCATACATGCCTGTGTTGGAGAAACCCATGGGTCTCCCCCTGTGTTCGAGTTGTAGGGCTGCGGGTGGCGTCGGACCCCCAAAAGCAACCACCCGGACGATTTGAGAGCCGGACACTTTGGCTTGCACAGGCTGTCCGACGCGTGCATCGTACTGGCTCGGTCGTGAATCGCATCCATTGCACGCCACGGTTAGCTTACGACTGAGACGTACGGAGCGGTTCGGACCCGGAAACGACTCGGTCGGTGAATTTCATGTAGCTCGCATCGTACTTGCTCGCTCGTACAGCTGTACGAGTTAGCCGGAAAACACGCGTACAGTTCGTAGTTTTTCTGGCCGCATTCGGTGCCCTTCCGACCCGGATCGGAATGGGCCCCTCTATGTCAGTTTGTAAAGGTAGGTAAAATTAGTGTTATGACTTTATATATTTTGTGAAAAGTTTACAGATGACCTTGGTACTACCTAGAAAGTACTGTGGTACTTAAAAAAAATTTAAAAAGATAAGTGAAACATTTTAAAAACAGTACTACATTATATTTAAGGTGAAATATAGTGTAGATTGTAACTTTTTTTTATTTTCATACATTTTTTACATAGTCTGATCTCTGGGTTCTTTAGGGGAAATATAGTGTAGTAGAGTGAACTCAAACCAATTAAATAAAAAAAGATGTATTTTTTTTAAACCACTCTAATACACTCTATTTCTCCTGAAAACAAAGACCGCGGACTTAGAGCCTGATTACGACTTTTTGTGGTCTTACCACTGCCGTGGTGGTCCCAAGTAGACCGATGAGCCAGAGGTCTATCGCCCATATTACAATGTTACTGTTGTTCTGCAGTCTCGCGGCGGCGGTCTTCTGACAGACGGGGACCTTTGTGCTAGGAATCTCACTTATTTTTAGGCTTTTTGCCACAGTGCAAATACATATGTGTGTATTTTCACAAAACAAGTCTGTAAATACACACATATATATTACGCAATTCTGGCGATGAAGGTGTGGATTTCCCTCATGGACAAGTGTCTGAATCAAAGGGGGGCCTGGATGAGGGGCTCCGCGACGGAAAGAGGAGTGGAAACAGTAGATAAGGTATGTTTTTTCCTCAAATCTTGCATTTCCACCAGGTCGAGTGTGGAGGTCTTCCCTCCACAGTTGGCTTGGCGCTAAGGCACATCATAATCTCGACCACGGGAACAGGGACTAGACTCACTCTATCAGCTGTGGTTGCTTGTAACCGCCTTTGAGTCAGGAAGCAAAATCCTGGGGGGGGGTGATCTTTTATCTGCGGGACCACCACTTCATAATTTGGCCAGGGAATCCGATACAACGGCGGACCCAAGACCGCCAAAGTCCCAACAATGGTTTAGACCTGTGGTCTAAACAATATTTCACTCAAATTGCAATATATAGGTTAGACAACACTTAGGGCCTATTTACAACTTTGGCAGTCTTGGGACCGCCATCGCGTCGGTGTTAAGGTGGGCCGACAGCCGAATTATGATGTTACTCCACTATATGACACTCTAGGCACCTCTATGCAACTATATGCCACTACACACCACTTTACTTCACTGTACTCTATGACACACTACTCGATTCTACTCCACTACTCGACTCTACACCACTCCACTCAATGCCTCTCCGCTGTAACAAACTGTGGAACACGTCCACTGTACTCAATGAGACACCACTCCAGTATGCAACACTCTACTCAGCTATATGCTTCTCCACTCTACAACAATCTACTCCACTGTTTGACACTCCTCTCTGTGACATGTCATTCCACTCAACTGCTAAAGACACCACTCCACCCCACACCATTATACTCTAAAACACTCTAGTCCATTCCATGCACCTACACTCTACTCCACTCTATTCAATTCTACCACACTGTACAACATGCAGCCCCACTTCACTCAATGACACGGTACTCCACACCATGACACACCACTACATTCTGCGATACACCACTCCACTCTATTACACTCCTCTCCCCTTCACTATACCATACGCCACTCCACTGTATGACAAGCCACTACATTGTACGCTACAACACTCTATGCCCCTCCAATCTATGACACCCTACGAGACACCGCTCTATGACACACCACTCCACTCTACTCTGTGGCATGCCACTTCACTGTATGACACTCCACTCTTCCACACACCATGCCACTCCACTCTCTGACACTTTACTCCACTCTATGCTACACCACTCGACTCTACTCCACTCCACTCTTCGATACTACACTACAATGTACAACAGTCTTTCATTGTACTCTACGACACTCTACTGAACGACACTCCACTCGACAACACTCCACTCTACGATTGAAACACATTTTTATTAAAAATTAAAAAGACACTGAAAATCAATGACAAAAATCATAGGTTAAAGCTGTTATAGGTAGGAAAACTGTATCTATTATTTCTATACAAACCCAATTTAAACTGCACAAAATTTAGAAATTCTAAAGTTATAGTTATAACTTAAATGTATAATTTGCTCTATCCACTCAAGCCCAACTTAGGGCCTGATGACGATCTTGGCAGATTTGATACTCCACCACAAATGTGACAGATATCCTGTCCACTGTATTACAAGTTCCATAGGATATAATGGAATTGTAATACAGTGGACGGAATATCCGTCATGTTTGTGACAGAGTATCCCATCTGCCTAGATTGTAATCAGGTCGTAAATCTACACAAACATTACAAGTTCTAAAGTTATATTTATAACTTGAATGTATAATTTAAGCACCATCTTAAAACGGCTTTGACTTGCACACCTCTTACACAGTATTGTCAACTCACTAGTCACCCCGCACCCACATTCTGGCACTGGGCTTAAAAGGGGACTCAGAGACCTCTCCTCTGAACATTCATGGACCTGTGAAGATCAGACAAAGGTCTGCCCTGCTGTCTGAAATCTGAAAGAAGAATGGACCTGCTTGACTTGAACCCAAGACCCCAGACGTGACTACAATGGTCAGTTGACTGACCTCCTGTTTGAACTACCCTGACACAATAAGCTTTCAGAGGCCTTTCCCTGCCCAAGCCAAGCTGACCAGTACCAATTGGACCTGCCCTGAACCTTGTTGCTGTCCTGTGTTGGAGTGAGTCCTAATCTCCAAGTGGTGTCTTCTAGGTCCTGGACCCCAGGCTTGTGTTAAGAGTGTACTCCTCTTGTCCCCAGAAAGCAAGAAGGACTTTAAAAAAATGTTGCTAACTTTCTGTCTGGAGAAGCAAATGAGACCAGGATCCCCATTGAAGCTGTAGCCGTCAACATCGAATCACCAGTCAGCATCAGCTGAATGGTTTGCCCCACTGTAGGAAATCTGATTTCCAGAAAAGTTTCTAATTCTGAACTTAGAGGGCTCCATCGAGACCGACGCCAAGCAGCCACCCGTCGACATCGAGACCTTCTTGGGCACAGTCTCACCCACTCAGAGCTTTCCTTCCTTCATCGTTTGAAAACCACATTGATGTCCCGCTCTTCAGCAACCCACCATTGTTGAGCCCAGCTTTAGATCCAGCATGTAGCTTGCCCCGTTGACGACTCATCAATGACCGCTCTTTCTCCATAAATGTTTCTAACTGCAAAGGAAAACTTCTCACTTGGACAAATCTAGTACCTGGACTCAACCCCTCACTCCATCATGTTTGTCCTTAACGTTTTACTTTGACAGCAGTTGTTGCTTTGTGCTTTTTGGCAAAAATTTTAAATCATACTTTAAAAATTAATATCACCTAAATTGGGCCCACAGTGGACATGATCACAGAATATGCCAATTATAAAATTATACAAAAAATCAACTTCTTGGTGAACAAAATCAAGTTAAAATTTGCTTATCTGCTGAGCATCGTAACCTGGCTCCTGGAAAAGAAGAAAAAACTGGCTACAGCTTTCTCGCCATCTTCAATGAGTACAGCCTTCCTCTTCTCTAAAAAGCAATAAAATCTTAACCAACATAGGACCTCATTAGGATGTTGGTCGGAAAGCCTCCAACCACAGATCGGAGGCTTTCCGACCGACATCCTGGGTTTGACTTCAGACCGATGTATTCTGATTAAGGTGGTAGGAAGTCAAACCAGCCAGTCATTCCGGCTGGCGGCCAGACGGAAACTGCAACATAATCCCTTACGGACAGCGTTTCCTCCATTAGGTTCATGATGTCGGTTTG
Source organism: Triturus cristatus (assembly GCF_964204655.1). Classification (NCBI taxonomy): domain Eukaryota; kingdom Metazoa; phylum Chordata; class Amphibia; order Caudata; family Salamandridae; genus Triturus; species Triturus cristatus. The sequence continues at coordinate 260,223,357 of NC_140586.1, forward strand.
CAACAGGCTTTTCATGTTGGGCTTTCCGACATGAAAAGCCTGTCAGAACGTGACTTTGATGCATTCGTGGCTTCCGGTTGGGGGCCTGAGGGGCACCTATGGTGGCCCCCTGTATATCCCTGCAACGTGAACCGTGCCTGCCACGCACTCCAACCAAAGTCATGAGTGTCTTCCCATGGGGCACTGCAACTTGGGACTAATGGAATCACCAACACCCCCAGGCATACAGGAAGATATGGGTTTCGATATTGTGCAGGTAGCTGACTCAAATTGGGATTAGCCAATGTTGAGGCTGGCTGCAAGTGAATTTCTAAATCTCAACACTTATAAGCATTCCTCGATTAATGGTGGCTGCTGAAAACAGAACAGCTCAGGTACAAAGTCTTGAACAAACAACATCAAAGACTAAATTATACACTTAAATGATCAAGGTCACAGTGAAGCAAAAGAAAAAAAGAAATGGAAGTCCAAGAAACCAAATAAAGAAAAATAAAGAATTCTCTCCTAGGACTCAATAGAACTCATTGCAAGCACCAATGCTTTATTTACTTTCTTTACTACTAGATGTATAGATGGTAATTCGAAGGAAGTTTCACTTACCAGTGTTACAAGTTGAATGGGGCACAACCTCAACACCCTGCAGTCAAAACCATTATACCGAACTGCACCAACCATATCATTGAACAGGCGCACCCATGTTACCCCGAAGCCACAATCATGGCAACTACCAGTTACAATCCTGACCCTGACAGCCAAAATCATGGTCTCAAACAGGGTTGTATGATGGACCGAGTTCCACAAACCTGCATTCCTAAACTATGCGGTCTGAATAACGACTGCGCCTTAACCACGCATTGCTTTACTACGCATGCCTTTACCACAAATTTTTCAACTTTTTTTTATTAAAAATTCGCATTGCTTTAGTGGAGATAATTGAGTCGTACACCTCAGCGGTATAACACAAGATGATTGGGCCTCTCTGAAGAATGCGGTGAAGGCCCCCGTTACTTCATGCTTTAAGGATATTCATAAGCCTTAAACTGGGTGGGGGGGGTTGTCTGAAGGATGGGGCTTTCTTCTTGCGCCGCAGGGTTGTTTTATGCTCCTGATACTCTGTATTTACCATTTCTTTCAGAAACTGGAGGATTGTCAGTTGTCAGCAAACTCTAAATGAACCACTTAGACTAGTTTGTCTATGTAGAAACAGACCACATCAAAAATCTTGCACAAGACTTACTACAAGCAGTTCCAGATTACCAAAGAGGTAAAGTAGACACTGGCCTATGGGTCCCACTCCTTTTAGGGGCCCCACCATCATCGCAATCATAAAAACTCATTTTTGAAAATATGTTGGAATCAATGTTCCCAAATGTTATGACAGAGTTAAGAATTTATAGGTGTCTAATGATCACAAACGCTACTGGTGAAAGAACCTTCGCACAATAACTCACAATCCACCACTTCTTTATTAGCAAAAAAGGCCACTTTATTAAGACAGGTGCCAAAATATAATTTTTCTCTAAACACTATTTTTCCATTATCTGATAATCAAATCCCCAAATTTTCTCTGACATCTATAAAAACCTAACCCCAAGGTAGACCCCAAGCAAAAACAACTCAATGACTCCTGTTGATAGATCCCCCTCATTCTCATTTCCCGTCCCCATGACTGCGTCCCCCACTTCCCCCGTTGGAGGATGGGCAATCCCGCTCCAGTCTGCCCACCCCCCCAGCAAAAACCCGCCAACCAGGATAACCCAGAGAGTTTTCCTGCCCCACCCAAGATAAAAGGGGTACCATCTTGCAGATGCGCACCAAAAGCTCTCGTTCCAAATTCGAGCAATCATGACCCTCAACTCCAGCAAATAAAAAACTTGCCCCATGGTAGACAAAAGTACCCCATCATCCCCGCAAAGATGCCCTTCAGAGCCCCGTATATGGGAATAAGAAAGAAACTGGAATCCCACCTACACAAAATATTCTCATGGCTCTAATAAGCTTCCGTCGCGCTTTCTCTATAGCTACATGTCTCCATGCTCCTTTCCAGTGCATCCTCGGTATGAACTCAGTCCCAAACTACCTTGGTGCCTGACCAATTAGACTCGATGTGTGCTAGAACTTGCTCCATTAGCTTAGGAGTGTCGGCCCAAGACAGGGCCGCGAGATCATTCTCACCCAAATGAATAATCAGCCAGTCTGGCGGGCCCTTGTTGGAACAACTCAGGACCAAATAAACAAAAATTAACCCCAACGCATACCCCCGTTACCCTAACAACCACTTCATGCTTAACACCTTGTAGTCCGAGCGATCTCCCACAAATCTGTTGCTCAGCATAAACGTCGGCCCACTTTACGAAGGAGTGTCCTATTATCCATGATGACTGTTTCGCATTTACCAGCCCCGAAGACGTACCTAGGTAGAAAAACAAATGTTAACCAAAAGGAAACACAGTAGAAATAAAAATTTATTTTCGAACATAGTTCGCGCACCACTTGAAATTCCAGCTCCCCATCCGACGTATGTTAGTCTATGACCATCCCAATCTCGCCGCCTCTGTTGCAGCCCTATACAAAAAACGAATGTGTTCCAAACATTAAAGGGTTCTCTCCCACAAGAACCAGCACTGTCCTCATTACTGCCAACAATTGTGCAACTGAAATCTGACTCCCTGCTGCATGGCAAAAAGTGTCCTCAAGAGAAAAGGAACTAGAACGCCCTAAAAAACCCTCCCATACCCTCACTGTACCGCAGAGGCCCACTCCACACCTGTTTAGGAAAACCCAATTACCCCAAACCAACTGAACCGTTTTTATAGACCCTCAACCAAATCCCCGCCTGTGTTCTTCCCGTGAAACCTCCTCGCTGGCAATCCCCACCCTATGACACAAACCGAGCAGCTCGGATGCCCAAAATGCTCCAAAATTAACAATACCAAACATAGCCTAAAAACGGCCGCATTCATCCTCATTAGAACAGCAAAGTGGCAGCCGCCCAAGCATCTTTTGCAACAAATCAAATGACACCGGTCGGCGTAACTGCTCGTTCCCAGCCCAAAGTCTACGTAAACCTTTGAGAACTCTCTGCACACTCACCCCCCCCTTTACCGTGTCCTTCCCCCACCTCATTGTCCGTAAAAACGAAATCCCAGCCAATTTACCGAAAAAATGGTATTGTGGGAAAAACCTTGAACCAACAGGTGTAAAGCCAAACCCAAAAAACTACCTGATCATAAGCCATCCTACCCCTCCCGAGAGCACCCGCGTATCCATAATAGAAGAACGCGCTCCAAGCTTGCTGATAGCTCTGTCTCGGAGTGTCCGCTACAAAGTGCTCTACCAATTCTACCATTCTTAGGCCCCCCACCCCCAGACACACAGTGGGACCGGAGTCTATGGGAAGTGCGGCCCCAGGAGCCAGCCGGCGAAATTTCTCCCGCAGCCACCGAGACAGAAAGTCCGCCATAAAATTGTTGACACCTGAAATATGACGTGCCTTAAAAACAATGATAAGCTGTAAACATTTCGACAAGCCATCACTCAGCAAACGTAACAACTCTCAAACCCTTGGCCTTCTGACGATTGATCAACTCTACCACCGCTAGATTGTCGACATTAAACATCACTGAACGATCCCGAAACATCTCACCCCAGACATACAATGCCACTAGTAAAGAAAGAAGTCGAAAATCGTGAAACTGCTCCCTTGCCTTAATCAAACCTCTGGCCAACTCACGGCGCACCAAACGCCCTGCCCAAAATACGCCAAAACCTGTTGCTCCCACCGCCACTGAGTAAAACCTGAACCTGCCAGACCATATGTTTGACCGCAAAACAAAGGCACTCCTTTGAAGCCCTTCGAGAGAATCAGCCACAATCGCAAATCCGCCCTATAGGCTGCAGACATCCCTACGCTCTGGTGCGGAAGAAAAAACCCCCAGACATAACCAACCCCAACCTCCTGCATAAAGATCTCCCAGCCCGCACCACCCTACATGCAAACATGAGGTATCCCAATAACGTCTGCACTCCCCTGACCTCCGAGTCGGGCTCCCCGATCACTTGATGACAAAATGAAGAAATCTCCGGCAACTGTGCCTCCGGCAGCCGGGCTACCATGTTCACTGTATCTATTGCAATACCCAAGAAAACCATGTAGAGCTGAGGCCCTCCGGTGCGTCCCAAGCCAACGGCACCGATCTCCTGTGCCATACTCTGAAAAGCAGACAAAGCCGCATGACATTGCCCCGAGTTCTGAGCACCAAGGAACCAAAAATTAACCAAATAATGGCATACGAGGGGGTGACCCGAGATGTGAATAAAAACGCCACTGTAAAAAAGGGGCTAAATGTTTCAAATATTGCACCCGAAAGAGAATAAACCCCTTTGGCAGCATCGTAGCTAAGTAAACGCCCCCTAAAGGCATGTCTAACAGTTTAAAATCGCACTGATGGATGGGGAGGAAACGAAAGCAGACAGTATATCACTTTTAGCCAATTGCACGTGACGCCCTGCAGAGCGTACCAAACCCAGTGCATATCCACTGAAGCGTAAGACACGCAAGAATCCGCTGGCGAATATGAAATCGGTCATAGAGGCACCCTCAGGCCACGACAGATGTGGCATCAGGCGAAAAAATCCCCAGCTTTCTGTTGTGGGCCCACCCCCAATGGAGAGACCATCAAAATGCGTATGTGACATTGACCGAAAGGGCCAGCCACCCTACCCGCTGCAACCTTGTACTGCAACGTATGTTTGACCACCTGCGGGAAGCCCTTAGCAGATGTCAGATCATCCAAACACGTACCCTGACTTGGGCCCTGGTTCCTAACCGGAAAACCCCCTCTGTGAAACCCTCTTTGACCAGAATAACCTGATGCAGCACTTTAAAAACAGCCCCAAATTCATATGTCAAAATGCTGCTTGTGACCTGAACCAATCAATTTGATCCTAAAAGCATACCAAACCCCATATACGGCAATTGTTGTGTATATTCTCGTCTCCCTCCACTGAATCCCACACGTCCTTACCCGTCTCAGCGACCGTGCCTTGCCAACAATATCGAGTCCCCCCCCAACCTTACAGCATCTAGCAAATTCCCAGGGCGCACAACCCCAGCATGAGCATTAACCCCCACCAACTCTTCCCCCACAAAAAGGGGACCTTAGTGCTGTGTGCATTTCACTCCCCTGTTGCCAAACCGACCACCATCCTGCCGTACCTGTTGGCAACTGGGCCGCTCTGTTCTGTACGTTCCGCTGTACCTCCTACAGTTGAGTGACAGTGACCTGTTCCCGCTGCTTGCTTGGTCCGCTCAAGACGCCTGCAAAAAACTAAGCATACTTTGTTGCCCCAGCACTCCCCTCTTACCCTTCATTGACGTCACATACTGTGCCTCAAAAAATCCCCCACCAGCTCCCTCACGCAATGCCCCTTCAATCCAAAACATCACTGTCAGTGACCAAATACCCACGCCATCACGGCAACCCCACACAAATGCCCCACTCCGCATTGTATAAATGGACGTTCCTCCCGTAGGTGGGTGCCAGTATCATGCTCCCGCTGTTTGCGTGGTCCGCTCAAGACGTCTGCAAAAGAAGCATAATGGGTAGCCCCGACAAACCCCTCAGACCCCTCCATGATGTCACATATCGTTTCCGTCATCCCCACCAACTCCCTCACTCCATTCCCCGACGTCCAATGCATCACTGTCAGTATCAAATATCATTTCAGCACCATGATCACCACACAAAGCCCCACTTCCACCCTGCATGCCCCGCACTCCCCTGCCGCCAGAAACCAAATAACAGTGAACACTTGACTGGACAGATGGGGGGCCGTGTGCCAGAAAGGGAAAACCGCTCCAGATCTCCCTCCCTCGACATGCCCCCAAGACAGAGCCGCTGCGTGCTCTATCCGCAGTGAAAGCTTGCCAGCCGTCAACCGTGTGGTCAAAACTGGCAGTGTGGAAACCGAGCCGCTCTGACTAGTTTCCTCCGGAACTTCTTATGCGCCCCCTAGGACCCGTTACTCACCACCCCGCGCCGTGCCAGGGGCGCCACCCACGCTCACCCAGACCCACTGGCCCTCGGTGTGCCCGCGCTCAACGTCCTGGCAGTACCCCGCAAGCGTCCTCGCTGTCGCCCCAATCCCGCCTGCTGGCTGCCAAAATACCGAGCTACCTGCTTGCCACAAACCTCTGTCTGACCTAATATTCCTGCAACCTGTAACTGTGAGGACTAGGCTGCCACTGGCGCCTCCCCTGAAGCTCCCATGGACCCGACTTGCCGAGAAAATTCCGCCTCCTGGGGAGTTGGACCTAAAACAAGGCGCCCTGAGACCAGCTAACGCCCGTATGTGGCATCAAAACGGGCGGTCCAGCCTAATTGTGCTCCAAAACAACAGGGGGGGGGGGGGCCAACGCAGGACACCGTCGGGGCAGGGCGAATAACCCACTGCCACCCATTTAAATTCAACAACTGCGGACCCCTCGGCCCCGCCATACCGTTATGCACTGGGGCAAGCGACTGTGTCTGCACACTACATTCGCCCTGGAATTGGGGCCCCTCCGTACCACTAACACATTTTGCCAACCTCACACTTCACAACACTAGCGGCTGCACGGCTCCCAACGCCTCCCCCCCGCCCACCAGCTGCGCTTAACGGCCGCCCTCTCCTGCCTCCCCCTGCCATGCACCGCCCGCTGACAACGCTACGGGCGGCCCCAAATACCTGTAACTCTCGAGCAGGCTCACCGAGAAACACGGCCGATGCTTCCAGACGCGCAGTCCCCGCCTCCATGGCCCCCTCCTGTCCTGCCGCAGTGCCCACGCCGCCGTCTCCAAGCTGGGGCTACACACACGCCGCCACCGCCATCGCGACGCCACCTGCAGCCTTCCCGGGCGACACTCCAGTCCCAAACCAGCCTGCTCTGGGACGCCCGGCTTCGTAAAACCTCCCCCCCGGCCTCGCAGCGCACCCGGACAGCGTCACGCACTTCCACCTGCGACACCCTCTACCGCCCCCAAAATACGGTGTCAGACGTGAGTCAAATAGCAAATTCAAAAACCCTTCCTCCCCACTCCCTTGATCACAATGAATTTCCCGCCCCACAGCGCCTCTACTTATCACCTCTCCTCTTGCCTCTTGCCTCGCGCCTCCCGCCTCCCTAATTAACTCTACCCCGCACCTGGGTGGCCGCTCCCTTGTGCGAAACCACCCAGGGGGAGACTGGCTCGCGCTCCGCTCCCCCTGGGTCCCCTCTTTCAGAGTTAAAACAACTGAAAAATTGTCATCGATCTTCAATGACACAAGAACAACTGAACTCACTTGCCATTATGGCCACTGAATACAACGTCTTGCAAAAGGTAGACTTCCAAGATATCCTGAAAGATTTCACCTCAAACAAATTGAGAAAAGTGAATATTTAAAGTTTTGTTGGTTTATTTAAAAAAAAAAAAATGTTGAATAACAATAATTGTTAATGTTTAGTTTTGTGTAATAAAATTGGTTTATTAAAATTGTTGGTTGGTAAAATAAGAAAATGTTTTAGTAGATAATTTGCGAGGGCCCGAAATTTCGATGCATAGGGGCCTCCACAGGGTTTAATGGGGTTCTGACTGCAACACATACTTAAGGGCCAGACATGGGGAACTTACTCTAGCATCGCTTGTCATCACTTTCCAAAGGAAGACACCTAATAGCTGTTTCCACGACTAACCACTTCCATCTTTCATCTGCACCAGCTTCACACCCTGACGTCAAAGCTGGTACACTGTTTTAAACCCCATTTCCGCATTTCCACTGTTCCCACTGTAATGACGAAGAACAGGAAAGGGGAAGCTACTCTTGTTTTGACTAAGCTTACTCCGCGGAGACGACGAGTTCCTGTGTAATTTAGTCCCATTGACAGCCGTTTGACACCGGAGCCTGTCGAGCTGTGAAATGAAAATGGCGCACTTTACGTTGCGGTACCGCGCACGTTTGCGTGATCAAAGCGAGCAACGTAGCAGCCCTGGGAGTACTGGTTTGCATGCGCCTTTGTTAAAGGGCTGTTTCTTGTCACACAGTGTGCCAACCTGTCAAGCTGCTGCGACCTCTCCTTTCTTTTCCCATAGTGAGGACGCCCGAGTTGAGGCTCTGTCAAAATGAACAAGGCTCATGGGGCCTGTCGCACGAGGAAGCAATATCAGCAGGCGTTTCTTTTTTCTTTTTTGTTATAGATAAATATTTAACATTTAGAAAAAAAATAGATTGTAGGATAATATTGTCTTTGGTTTTGCTGTTAATACGAGCACTCTGGGAACAGCGCGTTTGCCTAAATGGCCTGTATTAATTATTTATAAAACCCCCGTATTGATAATAAATTCGCCGAAGAATCCTGACGCAATTATTTTTTTACAGTTACTCCCTTTTACATAAGAGTATTTATCGGTAAAGGCTTTAGTGAAAAAACAGAAACATTTCTGGCCCTTTGTGCATAAAATGAATGTATATTCATCACATCGCACTAAAATATGTCTCTAATAATGTATGATGTTAGACTTAAAGCGATTCAAGGCGCTCAAATGCAGCCCTGGAAAGCACCATATACAGACAGAAAAAGAAACAAACAGAGCAAGAGAAAAGAAAACAAGAAAATTAGGAATGAACCAATAAAGAGGAAGAAATATCGAATGAAAGCAACAAATAAAAAGAAATTATGAAAGAAGCGAAAAGGGGCAAGAAAGAGACAATAAAAAGTAAGTAGATTATAAGACTAAGAGAAAAAAGACAAAATAAGGAAAAAAAACTTGAAGAAAAGGAAACAAAAAAACCAACAGAACCAAAGGAACAGAAACAAAAAATAAAATAATAAAGGAAGAACGAGGAGAGCAATGAACAAAGAAAAATAATCCTAAAAAAAAGAAAGAAGCTCGCCTTTAAAGCCACAGAACAAAGAGGTTTCAATAAATGCATTCCTGACTCAATCTCAGGCTTAACGCAGCACATTCACATTTTATTATAACTACTTTGTCTGCCTACAACGCTGTTGAAAAATTGCTGTAATATTTTAGTCCTCTATCAGCGGTCTTCAGACATTCTTCACGCTTCCACTATCTTGCCTAAAATAATTACGTTGGGCCCTCCTAAAATTATATAATAATGTTCTTTCATATTTTTATTCAAACTGAAAAATCAGTGTTGCTATTTTACTTACAATAAATCTTGCACATGAAATTGAAAACTATTTTGTAAATTTAGGATGCTTTCTTACAAAATATGCTGGGGAGTATGGAGTACATGTGTTCCACGACAGTGCAGCAAAAAATTATTGGTTCAATAACACAGCGCAGCAACCACATTTTACTAAACTGCATTGCTCAAGGCAGAGAAAGCATCACTGAGCCATATTGACTAAATATGGCCTGCTGAAGGATCTCTTGTTAGGTGCAGGTGCACAAACAGACTGCCTAGCATCATGCACACACCTTTGCACAATGGTAAAAAGGAGTGTGCGTGATGGACAGCATAGGTTTTTGAAGTCAGAGCCACTGGAATTATGCAATTGTGCAGCTGTGGCATTTTTCGCATTGATATAGATTTGCTGCATTTGCCACATAATACATTTCCTCCTGCATAATCTGCATATTTTAATTAAAAAAAACAGTTTCTAGCTCAAATAGTTCAAAAGTTACAAAAAATGCAGCAACACTTGTTGCAGCGCAGTGGAAAGCTCTTTGCAAAGGTTGACTGGTCACCATTCTGTTGTTTATTGCTATCTTTGGGCATTAAACTGGTAATAATGATGTGCAGCCAATGCTCAGACAGTGTAAAAATGACAAAATAATTACGTAATACTATTACAAAATGTGCTTACGCCATAAATTTTGCCTTTTTTTGCTGCATAATTTATGCATTTTCAGTGTTTTCTGTTGGAAGTATACTCTTCCAGTACAAATATCTATGTCTAGGTAATTTTTAGATGCAAAAAGAACAGATTATGGATGGAAGCTGAATGAATCAAACATTCACCTCCAGTCACAGATCTGAGTTAAATCCATCGTTTTTTTGCACGCCACACCATTCCATTTTAGACCCAGCCATATGCAAATCAGTCTTGACCCTGTTCCCCATGGGAACAGTCCAGTCTGAACTGCCAGGCCAGGTCTTCCCAGGACCAGAAACAAGCATCCTGGGACCGGTTTAGGGGGTAACACCCCTCATCAGCCAGGCTAATTTGAATCTGGTGGCGTAGAGAGCACAGGATACACGTCTGGGCATACCTTTCCCAATTAGGGCGACAAAAGGAAAAAGAACAGATGATGGACGGAATGATGAATTAATCAAACATTTACCCCCAGTCACAGATCTGGGTTAAAACCATCGTTTTTTTGCATGCCACGCCATTCCAATTTCGACCAAGACATTTGCAAATCAGTCTTGACCCTGTTCCCCATGGGAACAGTCCAGCCTGAACTGCCAGTTCTTCCATGGACCAGAAATAAGCATCCCGGGGCCAGTTTCAGGGGTAACACCCCTCATCAGCCAGGCTAGCTTGAATCTGGTGGTGTAGCAAGCATGGTACTCCCATCTGGGCATACCCATCCCAATTAGGGTGCAAATGCAGTCTTCACCCTGTTCCACATGGGAACAGTCTAGCCCGAACTGCCAGGCCAGGTCTTCCCTAGACCAGAACCAAGCATCCAGGCAATTTTACGAACATGTCACACATTGGGTATGTGCTGTTCAGTGCAGCAAACATGAAAAGTGTGGAAGGTTTTGGGGAATAAATATATTTCTCAAGCTTTGCACCTGCCTCAAGGATGCATTTTGTTTTTACCCAAAGCCCAATCTGACAATTTTAGTAGATAGGTCTTTGCTTCAAAAAATTGTCTGCTTGCGGTGGAATGCCCGAATACCAACCATGTGATGCCCCCTTGTTGGAAGGTGCTGCAAAGCTGTTTGTGCTGAAAAAGGGCACTTTCCAATGCAAAAATGTTTTGAGGTGGAAAGTGCATACCCTTTTAAGACTTTACGCTGTTTCTTGTCACTTTGCCTGACTTTGCAGTGGCTCAAAGTCTTGATAAATATGCCCCAAAGTCTGTTATTACCTTTTCTTTCTGTTGGTTGGGCTACTACTCAATCCCTATTTCCACTCTTGACAAAGTCATTAGCTTTGCTAGCCACATTTGAACAAAAAATAAGGACTGGCAAATCCAAGAGTTCTAAAAATATCGGAAACACAAATATCGTCATCCACAAATAAACATATAACATGTCACCAATATCGACTACCACAATATTGACTACCAAATTATCGTCACAATCACTAATAAGTGCAAAAAATAAACACTCAAGTACAGATTTTAACCTAAACCATTTACTTCCAATAAACCCTAAACTTATTTTAAACATCTATAATTTAATTAAAATATATAACACCAACAAAAAATAAAAATTCACTTCTACAAAATCGTACCCCTGATTAACACACAATGAATACACCAAAAACAATATTATTAGCTATAAATATTAATACACAAACAAAAATATATTGTAAGATATGAAAATGAATACATTTATATTTATTTATAGCAACTCTTAATTATGCTACATAAATTAAACATAAACAGCATTTACTATTCCCACTCCAATCTAAACCAACCCATAGAAGGTGTTGGTCACCAAAGGAGTGACATTTACTAATCCCACTCCAATCTAAACCAACTTGGGGATGGTGTTGGACACTAAAGGGTGATATTTACTATCCCCACCCCAATCTAAACCAACTTGATGAAGGTGTTGGACACTAAAGGTGTGTCATTTACTTTGCCCACTCCAATCTAAACATATTGGGGAAGGTGTTGGACAGTAAAGAGGTGGCATTTATAATTCCCACTCTGGCCTAACTATATTGGGGAAGGTGTTGGACACGAAATGGGTGATATTTGCTATTCCCACTCCATCTTAACCAACTCATAGAAGGTTTTGGACACTAAATGGGTGACATGTACTATTCCCACTCCAGTCTAACCTAATTCAGGAAGGTGTTGGACACTAAAGGGGTGACATTTACTATTCCCATTCTGGCCTAAACCATACTGGAGAAGGAGTTGGTCAGTAAAGGGGTGACATGTACTATTCCCACTCCTGTCTAAACAATATTGAGGAAGGTGTTGGACACTAAGGAGATGACATTTACTATTCCCACTCCAATCTAAACCAACTTGGTGAAAGTGTTGGGCACTAAAGGGGTGAAATTTCCTATTACCACTCCAATCTAACCATATTGTGTAATGTGTTGAACACTAACAGGGTGACATTTACCCTTCCCACTCCAGCCTTAGCCAACTCATAGAAGGTATGGGACACTAAAGGGGTGACGTACTATTCCCATTCCAATGTAAATCAACTTGGGGAAGGTGTGGGACACTAAATGGGTTAATTTACTATTTTCACTCCAGTCTAAACATATTGGGGAAGGTGTTGGACACTAAACAGTTGACATTTACTATTCCCACTCCAATCTTAACCATCTCACATAAGCTGTTGGACACTAAATGGGTGGCATTTACTATTCTCACTCCAAATTTAAACCAACACAAGGAAGATCAGAAAACAAAAAACTAAAACCTATTTCTTTTTAAATTCAATTTTAAGGGTCGTGGCCAAGATGGTGACCGCTTAGGACGTGCCTAGCGATCGCTCCTGCCCGCCGAGATCTAAAGCCTTACTTTAGCACTCCATCCAGAGCTTTGGCGGGTGGCAGACTCCTGTCACGATCGCCTGACCTGTGGTGCTTGCCTCAGGTGGTCCTGGCTGGCCTCTACGTTCCTGCTGCACGCTGTGCAGTACCGCTGGCCTGTTGACAGCGAGGTGCGGCCCGGAGATCATCGGCAGAGGCCTGGAGTGGTGCGTCCTAGGTCCTGCGTCGGATCACCCTGCTGAGCCCAGCAGACAGACTGGGACCCTACTGGCTGGACTTCTGCCCTTCGTGGGCTCCAGGTACCCGCTGCTGCATTGCCTCCCTGGGGTGCCCGCCACCGCCGCCTTGCTCCCCACAGGGTGTTTTGACTGAAGGTGAGCCCCGCCGAAGTGAGATCAGCACGGGGGTGGCCTCCACGGTCCCAGGAATAGAATAGAGCCCTCCTGCAGTCACCTGAGTTTGCCGGTGTGGATCCGCTTCGGGGCGGGGATCGGCACCCGTGGCCCATGCCACACGACTGCCTTGGGGAGCGGGAGCACCCACTACCTTACTGCGGCTCCTCCTGGGACCATCGCCGCTCTCTTTCCTCCTCATGGGTGTGCTTCCCTGTTGCGGGCCCACTGGGGGGCCAGTCCAGAGCCCGCGGCCCACCGAATTGAGAGGTGGTGGGGCGCCCGCCATTTCGGAGTGACTGTACCATTGGCAGAACCTACCCTTGTGCACACTACTCAATGGAGCAGCCTTGTTCTGCTGGTGGAATTGGCGCGGGGGGCGCCCTCCATGATCCCGAGTGTTGAGTAGAGCCCTCCTGCTGACATCTGGGTCTGCCGGCGTGGGTCCGCTCCGGGGCGGGGATCGGTGCCCGCAGCCCGTACCTTGCGACTGCCTTGGGGCAGGAGCGCCCGCCATCTTGCTACAGCTCTTCCTGGGTCGAGTCCTGCCCATCCAGCGCATCGCCGCTTTCTCTCCTCCCCTGAGGTGTGCTTTCCCTGTAGCGGGCTCACTTGGGGGCCAGTTCAGTGCTTGCGGCTCACCGAATTGCCTTTCACTCTACGAAACCCACTATCTATACCCGGGATACACAGGCGTGGCTCTTGCCCTCGGCGGCTGCTCAGACGTTATTGATCCCCCCCGGAGGGTGAGGTAGGCCCCCCTCAGGGCCGCGATTGTCGGTTGCGCCTTTCTGGATATTGGACACCACACTAGGCCCTGTTGGCACTGCTGATCTTGGGACAGAACAGAAGAGCTGGGCCCTACCCAATTACGTGCCTGCTCTCTGCACTCCACCATACATCCCATCGGCTTTCGGATTCATCTTACAAGCCCCCCTGCAGGATCAACCCCAGCACCGGGGAACACACGTTGCTAACGGGCCAGGCCTTGCCAAGCTAACCCCGGTATACGGCCACCCGCTACTGGCATCTCTGTATGGCCTGCTGAGTCACTTGGTGACAGTGCCCTCCCACATCAGGCCTTACGAACAGCAGGCCTTCATGGCGGCGGGCCGACTGAGGAAGGACCGATCGGTCAGAGACATGCTACAACCCAAGGCGGTCAATCAGGGCTCAGTGTCGGCTATGGGGGCGGCGGAGGGAGCAGATGCACCGGCCACAAAGGCCTTTATGACCTCGCTTTTCTCAGCACTCAAGGAGGATCTCCAGGAGCTCAAGGACCAACTGGCGGTGGACCTCCCCGAGGTTCGCCAAGACGTCTCGGAGATAGGTGACAGAGTGGCTACCCTGGAAGAACACGAAAATGGGCGGGATGATGAAATTGAGGTATTACAACAGGAAATTATTCTCCTCAAGGAACAGCATGTCGAACTACAGGGGCAGGCGGAGGACCCTGAGAACCACTCACGCCGCAACAATGTTCGCATCCGTGGTCACATTCTAGGCCCGGAACACACCTCTGAGATCCAAATTGACAGAGTGCACCGAGTGGGCCTCCCCGATGAGCCACGGCGCCACCCCCAGACATTCTGGTGTGCGTCCACAACTTCCAATTGAAGGAGCTTATCCTCTGCAAAGCTAGAGACTCACACCCTCTGCAGTTCCGCAGCCTTGCTCCAACACTTTATCAGGACCTCTCTGCAGTCACCCTGTTAACGGCCGGAATTTAGGCCCAACACTTGAGAGAGAAGGGGTTCCCTTATGCCTGGGGGCACCCCTTTCGTATCATCTTTAAATTCGATGGAAAACTGCGTCAGCCACCTTCCCTCCCGGAAGCCTGAGATCTTTTGGGTCTCCCGCCTCCGGCCACGCCTCGCCCACAGAAATCTTCTGTGCCTCGCGGTGACAGGCCGGATCGCTGGCACACCGCAGGCAAGCCTTCCTCACCGTCTCATAGGCCAGATGCTGCCGCTCGATCAAAAGAGAGGGAAAATGTTCTGGCCTCGCTGACAAACAGCCCAGCTAATACCTTCCCTGCCTGACTCTTTGCAATAGCACATTGATGGGACCCCCCTCTCGAGCAGGCCGGAGGCTCAGCACCTCTCCACTCACATGGACTTGGTTCTTCACCACACCCTCGAATTGTACCCTTTTGACGGACATGAGTCACCCCCGCACTGTTGCGGGCTTTTTCCTTTTTCAACAGAGAGCAGCCGACCCCGTTGGAGCCGGACACCGACGTTGTAATTGCAGCTGTTAATTTTTTGGGGTTGTGTTACCAGTTTTGGGGTAGGGTGGGTCGTCTCCTCAGTGAGTTCCTTTGTCAGCTACGCACAGGGTGCCTAGCTGTGTCTCCCTAGGCGGATGGATTGTTCCCCCCTAGCGCTTCTCTGACCTACACTCCCCCATCTGGAGCTTAAAATCACTAGTCTCAATGCTCAGGGCCTAAACAACCCAGTTAAACATAAGGCGATATTATCTCTCATAGAAAACTCCGGGGGTGACATTTGCCTCATTCAAGAAACCCACCTGCTACAGACTGACACTCACTGTATGAGCCATGGCCATTTCCTGCACCAGCACTGGTCCTCGACCAATAACAAAGAGGGTGGGGTTGCCATACTATTTCATAGGCATTTTAAGGGCTCAGTATTGGGGACGGTCGCGGAGATCAAAGGGCGCCTCCTGGCTCTGCGGCTCCAAGCCGGCACCTCCACATACACGATTGCCTCCATGTATTCCACCAATGAACACCCAGAGAAGTTCTTGATGGACGCCTGCGCCGAGGTTTTGCAATCCCCCGATGCTGGAGTGATAATAGGCAGTGACCTCAACCTAGTGATGAACGGGGAGTTAGACCGTTCTGGTTCTCGCTCAGGGGGCGCGGGTGACCTCTCGGGGACGGGCATGGACTGGTTGCGTGACGCCGGGATCAGGGATGCATGGCGTTGCTTACACCCAGCTGAAAGAGACTTTTCTTACTATTCGGCTGCGCATAAGACGTATGCTCGGCTTGACCATTTCCTAGTTACTCCAGCTGCCTTGCCCCTGGTTACGGGTTCTACTATCAAAGCTAGGGCTCTCTCTGACCATGCGCATATCACTCTATCCCTACGCCTCCCTTCTGAACGCTCTGCCGCTGCGCCGAGATGGCACCTGCGAGACTCACTGCTTAGATCTCCTGACGTAGTGGCGGACATTAAACTAACCATCCTGGACTATATAGCACTTAACGATCAAGAAGATACGCTGCTTTTCGCGGTCTGGGAGGCGCTCAAACTGGTGGTGCGAGGGGCTCTCATAGTGAATAAAACTAGACAAACAAAACGTGCTGAGCTAGAGGCATCAGTAAAGGAACTTGAGGCCATACACAAGTGCACAGGCACCCCCAGAGTTTGGCGGCAATTAGAGAGGAAGAGACTCCAGCTCCGTCGCCTAGACCTAGACCGAGCAGAACACGTGGTGGTTCATCTAAAGTACAAATACTTTTTGGGCTCCATCAAAGGTGGCTGCATGTTAGCCCATTGCCTTCGTAGCCAACAGGAAGCCAATGCGGTTATGACACTCCGTGACAGTTGTGGCCTATCTATCTCTGGTGTCGCCGATATAGTCTCGACATTTCGATCCTTTTACAGCTCTCTACATGCAGCTGATCCTTCCCTACGCCCTGATCCTTCTCTCTACCTCGGCAGTGCTGCGGTGACACCTCTGCCGGCGCGCGAGTCCGCTGCCTTGGACTCGCCCATCCGCATAGAAGAAGTGATTTCTGCAATTGCGTGACTGAAGTTACAAAAGGCCCTGGGGCCTGATGGCTTTAGTGCCCTTTTTTATAAGACTTATTGCGCCAAACTCGCCCCATTGTTAACCCGCTTGTTTAACTTGTTTGCGGACACCGGGTCTCTCACCCCATTCATGCTGCAAGCATCTATCTCGGTCATCCTCAAGCCGGGCAAAGATATGGAACTTTGCACTTCCTATCGGCCAATCTCACTATTAAACATAGATACCAAACTTTTTTCTAGCATCTTAGCGCACAGACTTAACCCCCATATGCCAGGTCTCGTAGGCCCGGACCAATTCGGTTTCATCCTGGGGCGGCAATGTGGGGACAACACCAAACGTATATGTCACCTGATCGATAAAGTGCACCAGTCAAAAGAACAAGCCCTTCTGTTGGCAATTGACACGGAGACGGCATTTGACCGTGTGCATTGGCCATACCTCTTCGCAACACTAGAGCATTTTGGATTGGGGCCGCGGTTCTGGCACTGGATCGGGAGTATCTATAGTGCGCCCCAGGCATCGGTACGGGTTAATGGAGTCCTCTCTGACCATTTTAACGTCGGGCGCGGTACAAGACAGGGCTGTCCCCTCTCACCCTTACTTTTCGCCCTCTATATGGAGCCATTAGCCCAACGACTCCGCGACAACTCTCTTGCACGAGGCATCCACTTCGGCCTTGACCACCACCTTGTTAGCATATACGCAGACAACCTCATCTTTTCGGTGGCACACCCGCTGACCTCTCTGCCGGCTATTGTGGACGACTTTCATTTGTTTAGTCAGTTCTCCGGCTTTAAAATCAACATGATGAAATCACAAGTACTCAATCTCACTACTGCTCCACAGACAGTGAGGGCACTTCGCAATAGCTTTACATTTGAGAGGGTGACAGAAGGCATTACCTACCTGGGGCTGGTCCTCCACAGAAGCTTGGCACAGACAGCAGAGCGGAATTACTTGTCCCTTTTGAAAGGGATTCGCGCGGATATGACTCATTGGCGCCGCCTTCCCCTGACTTGGTTTGGGGGACTAGCTGCAGTTAAAATGAACATGCTTCCATGGGCCCTGTATTTATTCCAAACGCTGCCACTGGAACCCCTCCGCACACCCTGAAACGCATGCAGTCAGCAATTGAGGGATTTGTCTGGGGCCCAACCGCACCGCGTCTGCGGAAAACTCAGCTTCAACGCCCTAAGAAATATGGTGGCCTAGCCTTCCCTAATCTTACACAATATTTCCACGTTTCACAATTACGCTTCTTGATGGAGTGGAACTGCCCTATGACGGAGAAATATTGGGTCTTCATGTACCAGACGGTAGCAGGCCACCACATTTGGCGCAACGGTTGGCTGCCAAGACCGGATCGTGCCTGGGGCCTTTACTCCTCCCCTGTTACGCGCCCCACACTGCAGGCTTGGGATAAGGTCTCCGTAAGGCAAACCTGACCACATTTCCCTCCCCCATGACGCTGCTTTTCATGAACCCAGCTTTTCAGCCGGGGGTTAATAACGGCGCTGCCTCACGATGGATTGAAGGGGGCTGTAAACGACTGGGGCACCTCTTCGACCTCAGAGGCCTTATCCCCTTTAAGGAACTTCAATCGGACTACAACCTGCCCATGACCGATCGGTACTTGAACTCCCAAATGACTCACTGGATCTCTGACTCCGCGACGCGCTCCGTAGCATTTCGGCCATTGTTACCATTCGAGAAATGGCTAATGTCCAGGAAAGACGACAAACACCATATCTCTGAAATATACTCCTTCCTCTCCTCCGCCCTTCACTCGCCATCGCACTGCGGGTCAAAAGCGATGGGAGGTAGAACTAGAACGCGAGCTATCAGACAAGGAGTGGGAGGACATTTTCTACTGCGCGCACCACACAGCATTTTCCTCGAGCCACACGGAAACTGCCTTTAAGATCGCGACATATTGCTATCATACCCCTGACAGGCTTGCTAGATGGCAACCCCAGTGCGATGGCCTCTGCTGGCGGGGATGCGGTAGTCTGGGGATGCTGATTCATTTGCTTTGTCATTGCCCCAAATTGACCCGATATTGGGCAGATCCTGGATGATATTAACGCTGCCTTTGATACCTTCATCCCCCGGCTCCCGGCGTACACACTTTTAGGCCTTCTAAATGGAATCACCTTTCCTCTGTGATCGCTTAGGGAGAGACAAATGGCGCTGGCGCTGAACTCTGCATTAAGGGTTATTTTGGCGAGGTGGAAATCAGACTGGGTACCGGAGCACATACATTGGGTACATCAACTTTGGAGCCTCCTGGCCATGGAGAAGCTCTCTATGACAGCTTCTGAGAAGAGTGAAGCCTTTGCCAAAACTTGGGCCCTCTTTCTAACTATTCTCACCACAGAATTTCGATAATTGTCCTGCCCACAATACCTCCGTATTCTGAAACTGATCCCTGAAGACATTTCTGCCCTCCATTGAGAGCGCGCGGCACACTTCCCTTTCCATTTCCCTTGGCGATAGACCTTGAGCCACACCCCGGAGCACGGGCTGTTGGTTCCCCTTCCCCTTTTTTGGTTAGCTCACTGAGGAGATGGGGTGGGGGTGGGAGAGGGCTCAAATGTTTTTTTGTAGTTTTCAGTTTTTTGTTGTTTTTTGTTGTTGTTGTTCTGTTTACGATTTATCTGTGACTTATCCCATAGTGCCTGTAGCCCTTAAGGGTTCCTTCCACAGCTTCAGATGTGGCCGGCCCTGTTGGGTTGTAGGCGGCTTGCTGTGTTTAACATTCGGTATTCATACTCACATCGTACCTTGATTTGCCTATCCTGTCTATGCTTTGCCAGCCCACTGGGTTGTAGGCACCTCAACATTGTTCTCTGCACTATAAGCCATCAATAAAAACGATTTAATACTACATTCAATTTTAAGTACAACATTTAGCTTTGAATATTATATTTATAAAATGCACAACACACTATTAACAGTACAAATTATCAAACTTTAGTAAATGTTTAAATGTAAAAAATATTAATAACATAAACCACTATTTCCTTATTAACATTTATATCCAAATTTATGGCCAGTAAATGGGAAGCCGATGGAGATTGGCACTGCACATGTACAACTCTTTTGGGTACCCTATAAGGATAGAATATCCTTTAAAGCACTCTGTTACTGTCACAAAATCCTCAATCAGAAAGGACCCCGCTACCTCTTCTCATGGATCAAATCATACCTTCCTAAAAGGCACCTCAGATCCTCAGGCACTGCCCGGAAATTTATCCCCAGGGTCAACAGAATTTGCCTGGGGGGCAGCTCCTTCACACTTCTGGCTGCTAAACTTTGGAACTCCATGCCTCTGGACCTCAGACTGGAGCCTTCGGTAAAGGTTGTGAGACCTTTATGGACTTCACCTTTGTATCCACTCCTTTCTTTTCTCTGGTCACAGATTTCTTTGTTCAGTCAAGTGAATTCAGCGATCATAATCCCACTTGTGTAGCAACAGGATGGGCCCGAGCACATAGACATACGGAGGTGGGTGGGGGGTATCCCTCTCAAAGTGGTGGAGGTGGGGAAGAGTTTAAAATGGGGACGTATAGCAACTGAGTCCTATCACAAATCTCTTGTAGCTCAGTGTAGCAGGGAGTTTGCCACCTGATGGTGAGGCCAGCGCTCTGGACATCATGGGTGCTTTTGGAAACATGTCCACTGTCATACGGAGGCTTTTACGAGCCCCGGACAGGGGCCGTTAGCCAGTAGGCCCAAGATGGTTCGATTCAGTCTGTTCCCAGGCTTCTAGGAAGATGAAACAGGCCTTAAGCAACAGGCCCGAGACGTGGTGGTGGTAAAAGGGCTGCGTAGAGCATATAAGGCCGCACTAGCAAATCGTAAATCCTCGCGGAAGGAGGAGGCCTGGTTTGATCTAGTGGAGGCAAGCACACTTCGCAAGCACACTGATTAGGTTTTGGGCCCTCATTAATAGCCCTTTTTTTCAGAAGAGAACGCCAAATCAATGGACGCCCACATTACGGAGGATGATTGGGTCCACCACTTTGAGGGTATTTTTCAACCTAAATCCACGCAATCTGAAGGGCAGGAAAGGGTGGAAGGTAAGACGGATCTCATATTTTTCACCCAAGAAGTAAGAGCTGCTATATTAGGTCTAACCAAAAGAAAGACCCCAGGGTCAGATGGGATTCCTCATAACCTTTATATCGCCCATATAGACTTTTGGGTGCCTGTCCTTACATCTGTTATTAATGCTGCTGTGCGGTCTTTATCGACCATAGTGCCGGTATTTAAAAAGGGCGACCGGGACAGTACCTCATGTTACAGGCCCATTTTTCTTCTAGATTCTGTGGTGAAGGTGGTGGGTCGTATGATTCTTAACAGGTTGTTAACTTGGGCGGACGAAAGCAACTTCTTATCTGAAATACAATATGGTTTCCGCCCTGGCCGGTCTCCTGTAGAGCAGTGTTTGAACTTATATCTTGTTCTGAATAAGTATACTGTGGTTCGTTCATGTCCGATATATTTAGCCTTCATGGACTTGTCCTCAGCCTTTGACTGTGTGAACAGGTCCAAGCTATGGCAGTTGATGGTATTCATTGGCATTGATAAAAACATCATTTGGTTCTTGAGGACCCTCCACTGAGGTTGTTCGCTATTCTACGGACCTGAAATTGTCCCGTCAGTTTAACATCAGGAGGGGGGGGGGGGTGTGAGGGCGCATTCTCACACCCTTCCTTTTCAACTTATATATCAACTCCCTAGAAAAGGACCTTCTAGTAACCAAAGCTGACAGTCCCCAGGTAGGTAAGTGTAGCCTGCCAGTCCTCTTATATGCAGACGACGCAGTCCTACTGGCGAGGACTGCAAGGGGCTTACAACTTCTCCTAAACTCTTTTGCCTCTTTTATGGAGGAGCTGGACCTGTCGGTGAATCATTCTAAATCATATATTTTTCAGGTGGGCCCCGGTAAGGCTAAGCAGCCCACCTTTAAACTAGGGAGTTCTTTAATACCCAATACCAATGTTTTCCCCTATCTGGGAGTAGTGTTTGATGACTCTCTGAGCTGGAGCCCCCTGCTTAACCGAAAGAAAGGGGAGCTAGTGAAAGCTTCAGCTGCTGTTTTAAACTTTGCCAGCAGAGTGGGAGGGAAGCCAATAGGGGCCATGCTGAAGAACTACCAAGCGAAGTATATTTCAAAGATCAGTTATGGAAGTGAGATATGGGGCCATAACGCGCTTGGGGCCCTGCAGAGCACCGAAAACTCACTTTTGAGAAGAGCTCTTTCTGTCCCGCAAGCCACCCCATCTTATGTTGTGCATGAGGAATTGGGGATGCCTTACCTCTCTCCCGACTTGGCTTTTCGACCTCTGGCCTTGTGGTTTAAAATATGGGCCAAGCAAGAGAGCATACTTAGCAAAGACGTCCTACGGGACTGACTCTCTCTTGATCACTTTTCACGTATTCGATGGTTCCGGTATATAAAAGTAGGCCTTGATAGACTAGGAAGAGCTGATCTCTTTACGAATCCTGAGCGAATTGGTAAAAGGGACCTCATTTGGGCCAAGGCGTCTTTTTAAAGATTGCGACGTAGTGAAAGAGAAGGAAACGAGCTGTGTAAGCCCAGTGTGCCCAAGTACGTCATACTGAAAACCGTGCCTATCACGGAGCCTTATCTTCTAGGGCTGAAAAGCATAAATGATCGTTTTCTTCTGACGAGGTTCCGGCTTGACCTTTTCCACTACTTATTGGCCTACCCTGATGGCTCTCACAGAGGTCAGTGCCTCATGCCCTGTGGCTGCGATGGAGAATCTCCTCAGGACATGATGCACTTTTTAATGTTCTGCACTTTTTATGCTGTTCCCAGAAGGTTATTTATAATATCTATCATAGAAAAATGGTCTTTAGGAGGGTGAGACCAGCTTTTATTTTCTTACAACTTCTTTCTAGTGATACCATTTTGTACACTCTAAATTTTCTACGGTTTGCCATCAGACAAAGGACAAATTGTAAATAATATCTGTATTGTAACTTATGTCTTTTACATGTGTATAGTTTACCTGGATTTTATAACACTCGTCAATCTGTAGTCTTTTTTATGGTATAACATAGGCCGTATGACTTTTATGGTTTTAACCTTAAATCCGAATAAAGTTTTATTGATGATGATGATGATGATGATGATGATGACTGGAGCCTTCTGAGATCCTGTTCTGAAACAAATTTAAAACCTGCTTCTTCAGGCAAAACTGATAGTAAGTTTCTGACAGGGAATGAGGCTTTCTGTGAGAGATTCTAGCATGGGGGCACTCCGATTGGAGTAACCAGGCCCTCTACAAAAATCCGAAAATAACATAACACAAAATACATTTTAAAAATGTAATTTATTTCATATTTCATAATGAATCTTTCAAATTTGTAAATAATATTATCTACCATCATAAACTTGAAAAAATACAATTGCAATCATTACAAATTAGCACATTTACTAAATACATGGTATAAACAATTTCTTAAATTTCACAATAAATCATTTTGGGGAATTTTTATAAAAATGTATCTAAATTTATTCCTATTTTTAAATAATTTATACAATCAATTATACCAATTTCATAACAAAAGTAGCATATTTTCAACTATACTATCCAAATAAACCCAAATATAATATTCTTTATAAAAATATTTCAACAAAATGAAACATTTTGCAATTTTTATAAAAACACATTCAAATATATCTTATTTCACATAAAATATAATTATAAATTAAATGTTTTATAAAATATATTTTACAAAAAACAATGAATTTGCACATTAAGAAAATTATTAACTTACAAATAAAAATTCAAATGTAAATGTTTCTAAAATCTCCCCACCTCTATCTCCTATTAACCAACACCCCACTATGAAAACTATTTTTTCTATAAATAATAAAAATCCATTAGAACAATTAAATATAGAAATTCCAACAATTCAATAAGGAAAAAAAACTTCTAAAATTAAAAAATGAATTATAAACACAAGGATTAAAAAATGTAAGACATTACATACTATGTTATCAGAATAAAATCAATATTACATCTAACGATATTTACTACATTGATATTTGTAACGTCAATATTATAAGCAACACTAAAAGCAATATTTTTAACTATGATTTTGCTTACCACGATATATGCGAAGTCCTCATATTACTGACACAATATTTCTGCAGCACGATATTTTTTAACCGCCACTTTATTGGAATCACTGTAACAGCATCTACCTTCCACTATACAACTGGAGGGATCAAATCAAAACTGATTAGAAACATAATATAGCACGACTTGTTGTGGTAAAAAGGCTGAATATCAGCAAATGAATGTTGCCACTGACATGTTATGTGATGTCTTTAATAAAGTCAGCTGTGGCATCATGTGCAAGGTCATCTGCACGGAGGGGACTGAGAGTTATGGTGGTGCAGGGTAATTTTTAGGTTTTGAATTGTAACTAAAGCATCAACTCAGCTCATTTTTGGTCAAACATGCTGGATAAAATATCATTCAACCAGGGAATGCGCGAAGAAGGCTTTGAAAGAAACCCTCACAATCTTTTTCTTGAAAAAGTCATCAATCTCTGTAAATTATGTTTATGAATTTATTCAACTAGGCCCACATGGCATAAATGAATAATGACTCTTCGTTAGTTTCAAAAACGTCAGAAATGTTCTCAAAACTTAGATGTAAGTAGGCATATGGACTGTCTGACATTTAGCAAGTAAGGGTCTCATTTACGGGGTTTTGGCATAAGGCAGTGCAGCAAGTCACCTTGCCATGCTGCCCTACGCCAAAGTGAAAGGGCAGGAATGCACTGTATTTATCTAATACGGTGCAGTCCTGCCCTTCCCCCCAACGCTGGTGCTGTTTCAGCAGCCTAGCACCAACACAGGCATCTGTGCACCATGGTTCAAGGGCGCATGTGTTGTCGGCAGGATTGTTTTTGTGCAGGAAGGGGCACCTTCCTGCACAAAAACAATCTATAGAGGCGTTTTCAGCATTTTATGTGTCCTGCAGAATGCAGCACACATGGAAAAAGGTCAAACAAGAAGAAATAAAGTTATTTCTCCTTGTTGCTCCTGCCCTGGGGAGGCATAAGGATTTGGTGCATCCTGAGGTTTACATGGTTTTGTAAATCTGGGGAAGTTCCAAAATTCATGGGTGTTGCATTAGAAAACCCTCCCTAATTCCCTTGGAACGCCTCCCTATCACAGAGTAAGGCAGCTCAGGTATTTGGACTGCCTTGCCTTTCTCCATGTCTATGAGGCCAATAAAGCCATGCAAAGTGGCTTTGCATGACCTCATAAATATGATTTTGTAGAGCAGCAGAAAAAGTGACACTCCAGCAGCAGAAGGGGCTCATAAATATGCCCCTGAGTTTGTGAAGGAGGCCCAAAGAGAGAGCGAGGGTTGTAGCATGACATGTCTCACGCTATAGATGTCAACTAACAACTCACACTCTAGATGGTCCATTTAAAAACAATGAGACAAAAAAAAGAATCAAATCTTTCTGCATTAATGATAAGGACAGCAAGAAAAAATATTTTCTCCAACCAGGAAATTCAAAGATTGTTCAGATGTTTGCAAACTCTATGTCTGTATCCTGTGAACTCCTCACTGATGTTTTTAGAGGGCCAAATTGGCAAACCAGGCCAATTTTCTAAAATCGACATAGACAACAGTGTTTACAAATAATTAGGTCATATCATGAAAACGAAGCCTGAAAAAACATAGCTCAAACCATAGCAAATACGGATGCTACGGGGACTATGTTGTGTTTCAAGCAAAATGAAAATTTTCATATTCACATGAGACAAATTTACTACTTTAACAGTCTTTTACAACATCATTAAAATAACATTAGGAGAGGAAAATCCACAAACTAAAATTAAAACATGTGAATCAAACTAATTTAATTACAATACTTGGATCTTTTGTGGTTACATATTTTCATTTGGAGTCTGAAAGAAAATATAGTTTTAATTTTAAGTACAGTACGTGAATGGGCCATAAAGATAGTTAACACAAATAGGCACGCACTTTGGGAATTCATTTTACTAGTGTTGTATGCCTTTGTATGTTCACACATTCTCACAGTAAGCACTTTTTCAGAGAAGAATGCAGTCTACCGTGACCAGAGCCCCTCGAAAATGTATTAGTATTCTACTTTTTCAATTTGCTTATTAAACCACGGCAATGGTGTGACGTTGAAAAGACATCTGGGCTAGTGTCCTGCTCTGCATTCAATGACTGTTGCAAGGGCCTTCGAAATTACATGGCTTTGGAGGGCCAAATTATGTGGCAGAGCTGACTGAATTATGCAACAAGTAAATCTAAATTAAGAATTATTTTGGGCAATTAATGTCAAATTAAGCAGCACATTCTGAGGCAGTATTAGCTCGCTTTTTGAAATTGTAACATCATCATATAATTCGGACCCTAGTGAAATAAAATACACAGGTTGTTTATGAAAAAGTACACACAGTCAGTCAGCAGATCTTATTGAATAAGTTATTATTCAGTATTTACGAATTCTGTTTTGCACAGAAGTGCAGGAATGGCATCGTATTAGCACTGTTGTTATTTCCCAAAGTAAAATAGTTAGATTATGTCAAACGTGATGCAATCAGTGTTTACCTTCTTATAATAAAAGGTGTAACTCATTTATTGTACCCGTGTTCTAAAACGTGTCTTCAGCTTTGAGTTGACTCTATGATCACCTATAGGCCCTGTGAAATATATTTTCCATTAAGAAACAGGCCTCAATTTTGGAATGGTAAACTAAACATTTATTGCATGATATAAAATGTTTCCAGAGGTTAAGAGGCCATCTTTTCATTTTAGAAAGCTATGCAACATAGGGCCAGATTACAATTTCGTTAGGGAGGGCTCCAGATGGGATTCCGTATTGCAGAATCTGATTCAGAACCCTTGTTCCTGACCAATTCGTACAGTTTTCCCAATGACCGATTACAATGCCTGGAAACCGTTCGAGCAGTCCAAATCGGTTTCGAAAGGCATTGGGACAGTCAGTGTCTTTCGGGACCGAAACATACAGCTCTATGGACATGGTTTCTGAACGAATGATGACTGATTTGGACAGTCGTTCCGATTCGGTTTGCCAGAGACAAAACGGCTCCCAAAATTGGTCTTTGGGGGACTGCTGTAGTCCCCCCTCTAACCAGAGGCATCCAATTGGGGCCCTTGGGGGTACCCAAGGGCCCCCTCTTCCCAGCCATGCACAACATGCCCAGCCTCCAAGCCCCTGTCTGAGCACTGGACCACAGCGCTCAGACCAATAACAACGCTGCTGTAACATTGCGATTGGTCAGGGGATTCTGGGAGGCTCAGTTATTCCTGGTTCCTGTCTTGAAGGAGAGGCAGCAGCTGGCAACACCAGGTAAGTTTTATTTTCTCTTTTTCTTCTTTCCTAACCCTTCCACGTTCTCCCGCTCCGGCACCATTCCCTACCATCTGCCAAAGCCCTGTGTGCCAGGCCTACCATCACTGCAAGAGGCATAGGTAAGTCACCCCTACAGCAGGCCTAACAGCTCTAAGGCTGGGTGCACTATACTTCTTGTCAAGGCATAACGGCATGAGCAGATATACCCCTATAATTTCAAAGTACATTCTTAGACATTATAAGTGCAATGTGAAGCCATGCAGAGTGAATGGGCTGGTAGCTTGTCACTATGAGTTCCACAGCTCCATAATGGCTTCACTGAATTCCTAGATGTTTGGTACCAAACATCTCAAATTAGTGAGCCCACACCGATGCCAGTGCTGGAATTATTAATAAATGCATGCATGGGGCACCTCAGAGGTACCCCTTGAAAACCTAACAACCTACTAGTGTGTGCCTGACTGGTCTGCACCAGCCTGCCATTTCTAGACATGTTTCTGAAACCCTGAGGTGGAAGACTTTTGTTCTCATGGGTCGGGAACAAAGCCTGCTCTGGATGGAGGTGCTTCACACCTACCTCTAAGCAGGAACAGTATTGAAGGGTGGTGAGTCTCAAATGCTTCCCATCCTTTGTTATGCCGACCATGGCCTCTCCAACTAGGGGAGATGCCCGGCCCCCTGACCAAGTCCCACTTTTGGCGGTAAGGTCAGCGGGAAAATTAGTAAGCTAGAGAGGTGTGTTCCCTCTCAGCGATGACCACTCTGAAGATATCTTGAGCTGAAGAGATCCCCTCCTTTGAAAATCCACCATATTGTTTTGGAGGATTTTAGCCAATAGGGTTAGGGGTATGCTCACTCTCCAAAGGGAGTAGACATACATAGGGTGCAGTCACCCTAATGGTAAGTAGCCCATTGGCTACTACCTTCTGACCATTGAGACGCCCCTAAAACTAGTATTTTGAGGCATCCCTGAATGTTAATCCTCAGTTCCTGTCGACGTCCGAAGGAAGAGGACATGTCAGAGCCATTAAGCAGAATATGACTAAAGACCTCCACTGTCTAGGCCCCAGCCCTACAGGCATGTCTGCAGCCCTCGAAGATCCTGCGAAAACCGAAGACTAATCCTGCAACACAGCAACCTCCACAAGCCTCCAGGACTGCTGACTTCAACAAGACCAGAACTCCCAAAAACAGCCGCCCTGTTCCGCAAGAAACTCCAAGAAAGGCCTCTGTGACCTGCAGGACAGCGAAACCCCGAATCAGGATCCACAACTGCACCCGACACCCCCGGCACGAGTCCAAGTGGCCGGCTGGTCCCAGTGAGGTTCACCAGTGATCCAGAGCCTAAGTTCACAACTGGCTGACCCTCCTGGACTCCACAACGATGCCTGCTGCCTCAAGACAAAGGTACCCCGATAAGGCTCCGGTAAGGCTTTTCCGATGTCAAAGGACACCCCTGCAGCCCGAGGCATTGTGGAGCTCAACCGATGGTGTCCTGGTGACCCTGAACCTCTAAACGTACCTCCATAGCCACTGGGATCCTTCGTCCAGCTTCCTGGTCCGAGCATGCAGCCTTTTGTTTCAAACCCTCGTCCCCCATTGATTTGCATTGGGTGCCCAACGCTGTGTTGGCACATTGCACATGGCCGCTCCTGTGCTGCTGACGGTGTATGTGTGGTGCTGTATCGTGTCCCCCTTCAGTGCTTGTCTCAATCTAGAGAGTCTTGGTGCTCACTTGAACCTTGCTCCGTGCTGAGCTAAAACCTATAAGAGTGGGTTTGTAAGTAAAGAACTTACTTTTGAAATTGCATTATTGTTTTCCTCTTATAGAATAACATTGCTTGATTTAAATATTGCAAAAAGGGTAAATTTTTCTTGCCTTGCAAAATATTGCTATTTCTAAAAACTGTATCTACCATGCTTATCTGAAGTCTTGCATTAATTACTCCTTTTCTGCATTGAAAAGTATTGCCAAATCGAAAACTGTACGTACCTGCAACCAAGTTCTTTGGTTCTAGTAATAAAGTAAAATTTTTACAAACCATTGATCACGGAATTAGGGCCAGATGTACAACGCTTTTTACCGTGAGCAAATGGATCTTAGACCGGTTTGCGCACGCTAAAAAGCATGGGCCGATGTACAAACAGTATTTTGCGACCCGCAAATAAATTGCAACTCGCAAAATACTGTTTTGCAACTCGCTATAAGGAAGGAGTGTTCCCTTCCTAATAGCGACAGCAAAGCTATGTGTGCAGTTGCGGTCGCAAAACACTCGCAAATTACCACCTATGTCAAGTAGGTGGTAATGCATTTGCAAATGGGAAGGGATTCCCAGGGGAGCCCTTCTCCTTTGCACATACATGCAATAATATTTTGTAAGGGCAGGCCCTGCACTTAAAAAATGAAATGAAAACGTTTCATTTAAAGCATTTTTTTAAAATGCATCCCATTTTCCTTTAAGGAAAACGGGCTGCTTTTAGAAAAAAAAGCTACTTTATTTAAAAGCAGTCCCAGACATGGTGGTCTGCTGAGCCCCCAGGAGGGGGAGGGAGGAGGGAGTGCGGCAAAGCTGTTTGCTATGGCCGGTTTTGGCCGATTTTGTTACAGGGGGCTGATATTGAAGGCCCCCGGTAACAAAAAAGGCTCTCAGGGGGCCGCGAAACCGGCCTCCACCCTAGCGGCCCACCAGGGAAATGCCCGGTGCCCACTATGGCCAGTCCGGCCCTGCACAGGCAGTTAAAAAACTAGACTGTCACAGCAATAAATTGGATTACTGACTGCTGGGGGTGACATCCTACTCAAGTAGAAACCACAATCTCTGTCAGGGTGAAACACAAGTAAACCCCAAATTAACCTGTGCTTAACCCTCCGGTTGCTTGGCACAAACTAGTCAGGCTTAACATAGAGGCAATTTGTAAAGCATGGATGCAGTACTTAAAACAGTAAGAAAGGGAAAATACAGCACAATAAAACTCCCACACTAATGTAGAACAATAGAGAAAACTGTAATAAGTATTTTGACAAAAATCAAATAAGTAGAACAGGAAATATGCAATTTTAAAGATTTAAGCGAGAATAGTGCTTAGAAGTACAAAGTGCCAACTGTGGTTATCTGGTCATGCTGGACGGGGACAAAGTCACAATTTCAGGCCAACAACAATTGAGCCCAGGCCAGCTACAGGGACAAAGTTGGGCCCACTGAACAAGAGTACTCTAAATCCTAGTTGTGAAGTTTTGCGATATCCCTCATCGAGGATGCGTTATGCAGCGGCAGTCCTGAGGACATGCAAGTTGTGATGAAGGGTCCTGCATCATCATCAAGGATGTTGTTGATGAGGGGCTTGAGATGTGAAGTCCTGTGTAGAAGATCCGTCATGCACCGGCTGGTTCTGAAGAATTTGAGGGGCAGGCGATTAAGATTTCTGCTTCATTGTTCAGGATGCCGTCGATGAAGGGATTGTGTCAGGCAGCTGAGGTTCCATAGAGATTACCGACTGCAATGCAAAATCTTGCATTTGGGATCCCTTGCACAGCAGCAATTCTCAAGTGGAGCTGTGTGTAGATGCATTGTGCTGCATCGGTTCTGCCCACACTTGGGCTGACAGAGCACCCCCAGGTCAACTTCCATGGGTCCAAGACTGGGGTAGCACGACTCACAACAAACTCAGATGCTAGGTTAATGATGGTTGGTGCCTGTCTGTCCCTGAGGCTTTTGATCAGGAGGCCAGCCAACTGGCCCTTAGAGTCACTCTGTTGATCCTGGGCTAGATACAGGTCCCGTCCTTCACTCATACAGCAGGTCAGTGGTTCAGAAAGGCAACAGAGTAGTATTCCTTCTGGCAGAGCAGCACAGCAGTCCTTCAGAGTCTTTCAAAGATCCATGGGTGTACTGAACAGTTGGGTCTGGGGGTCCAGTATATATACTTGGTGCCCACTTTGAAGTAAGAGGAGGTTCTGGAGATTTCCATCCCCAAAGGTGTCTGAAACTTACTTCCTCTCTACCCTGGCCCCACCTTCTCTGGAGTCACAATAGACTAGTGTCAAGCACTTTGTGAGTGTGCTCAGCCAGAGCCTTTGTGATGTGCAAGTGTGGCAGGTGATAGCTACTTCCACCCATCCAGATAGAGATGGCCCATTCTGCCAACACCTTTGATCCTTTGTCTCATCGTCTGTGAGCAGTACACAAAGAACCACTGTCAGCTACATCTAGTTATGTGACCCAGAAACCAAGCCGCTGGCACCAAATAATTAGGACAAGAAAATTTCAACTTTCTAAAGCTGCCATTTTTAGAGTGGTGATTTAAAATCCGATTTTACCTTTAAAGAGGGTTTTACATTCCAATTCTTTAGACACCAAATTCTATATTCCTACTTGCTCCAAATTGAAAGTTAGCATGTAGTAAATGAAATAAGGCAACCCAGTGTTAGCCCATGGGAGCAGGATGAATATAAGAGTTTTTCACTACCAGGACATGTAGAAGTTTAAAGTACATGTCCATGTTTTTAAATGCATTTCACCTTGCCCTATGGTCTGTTCTGGGTATATCCTAGTGGTGACTTATATGTATTAGAAAATAAGGTTTAGACCAGGCAAATGGTTTATTTTGACTGACTGAAATGGCAGTTTAAAAGGAAACTGCACACACAGGCTGCAATGGCAGGTCTTAGACATGTTTGAAAGGCTACTTAAGTGGATGGCACAATCAGTGCTCCAGACCCACAGGTAGCATTTAATTTACAGGCCCTGGGTATATGTAGTATCACTTTACAAGGAACTTACAAGTAAACTAAATGTGCCAATTGGGAGTAAGCCAGGTTTCACCAAGTTTAAAGGATATAGCACAAGCACGTTGGCACTGGTTAGCAGTGGTAAAGTGTGCAGAATCCTTAAAGCCAACAAAAACAGGTTCAGAAAACAGGAGGGTGAAGGCAAAAAGTCTGGTGATAACTTTGCAGACAGTGCTTAGTCTAACATTACCCCCCTCCAGCCAAAATCCAGGGGAGACTAATCAGAACCTTGATGGGCTTCCCTGCTTATACAATACAAAAAAGATGGAGGCCCTGTTATGCTGGGTCACTTGTCAGTTCTACGCCTCTCAAGACTCAGTTGGATCTCTGTACGTACACTGTCCTGAGCCACTGCAGTGACCTATGGGAAACTCTTCTCCTCACTTGTGGGCCTCATCTGTGAAGCACCTAACCTTAACTTGTTCACAGATGCATCTCAGTAGGCAGACAGTACCACTATGGCCAAAAAAACGATGTGGCCTATTCTTCCCCTTGGCTCAGACTGCTGCCCGCACCAAAGAAAAACTCTGCCCATAAGTACAGCAACCAACAGAGGCTACAAACAACTGTTAGTGTCAATAGCCAGTCCCTGATCCATCCACAGCCAGGTGAAAGCTCAAAGCAAGGACATTGGGTAGGCCTCATTTCCAGCCTTGGGGATGGCAAGAAGTTCTCTACAGGCTCGCAAGAGTTCTCTACCCTCTGAGGTTTCTCAGAGTGGGGGGTAACAGCTCCGTGTGTTAGCTCCCTACTTTCAGTTTACCTCCCACTAGCCCCAAGGTAGTATCTTGAGACTGTTTTTTCAGCTCAGGGTCTGTACCTTGGGGCAGAACAGGGGACAAGGGTGAGTCCTTCCTC
This sequence comes from Triturus cristatus, assembly GCF_964204655.1. Lineage (NCBI taxonomy): Eukaryota > Metazoa > Chordata > Amphibia > Caudata > Salamandridae > Triturus > Triturus cristatus. Next base: position 260,256,280 of record NC_140586.1, read on the forward strand.
ACCCTGCCCCTCCATTTGCTCTCCCATCTCCTCCGCTTGGTAGAGGTACCCCCAGAAAACTGAACTGTCAGGGGACCCTGGGCTACCACCCCTTCCAGCTCTACTGACACCGGGAGCAACTTATTCCACAGAATGCAGTCTAGGGGCATCTGGGGACTAACTATGACAATCCTCTGGCCAACCTTCCCTCCCCACTCCAGGGATAACAGGGCCATTGGGAGTTAAAGTACTGCTGCACACCGGGCTGGTGGTCTACTCTGGAGAAATTAGCCTTTTCACTATCAGGATCTGGCTAGCCTCAGTGCATTGACAGTGATTTCATTCACTTTCATGTGGTGAAAGTGATGACTCGCATCTTCAGGGATCACAAGCTCACCCTCTAAGTCTATCTCCCAGCTAACTGTGATCTTGGCATGGTTTGGCATGGTCTAGTATGGAAACAGAGTAGCAGTCTTTCTGGCAGAGCTGCATAGCAAAACATCTGCGTCTTCCACAGGTGTAGTGTAGAATTGAGTCTGAAGGTCCAACATTTATACCTGGTACCGACTTTGAAGTGGGAGAAGGTTCTGGAGGCTTCCACCACCAATGGTGTTTGGAATTTCCAGCCTCCCTGCCCTGGCACAAGCTTATCTGGGACCACAATAGACTAGTGTAAAACTCTTTGTGAATGTGCTCAGGCAGAGGTTTTGTGATGTGTAAGGTGGTAGGTGACTGCTCCTCCCCTCATCAAGTCAGAGATGTCCTATCCAGCCAACCCTATGTTCCTTTGTCTCATTGTCTGGGAGCAATACACACATAGCAACTGCCAGCTACACCTGGTCATGTGACTCAGAAAGTAACCTGCAGGCACCAAATGGTTAGGCAAGAAAATATCAACTTTCTAAAAGTGGCATTTTCAGCATTGTAACTTAAAATCTGACTATAACATTAAAGAGGGTTTTAAATTCCAATTCTATAGAAACCAAACTCAACATTTCTCTTTGTCTCCCTTGAAAGTTGGCACTTATTAAATGCAATAAGGCAACCTCGTGTTATGCTATGGGAGAGGTTGCCGTCGTAGCAGCGAAAAACGAATTGAAGAGCTTTTCACTACCAGGACATGTAAAAGTTAAATGTACATGTCCAACTTTTTAAAAACACTGCACCCTGCCCTTAGGGCTGTTTAGGGACTACCCTAGATGACTTATATGTATTAAAAAAAGGAAGGTTAATTTTGCCAAGGTGAAATGGCAGTTTAAAACTACACACGCAGGCTTCAAAGGCAGGCTTGAGACATGTTTAAAATGCTATTTAATTGGGTGGCACAATGAGTGCCACCCACTAGTAGCATATAATTTACAGGCCCTTGGTACATGTAGTACCACTTTACTAAGGACTTGCAAGTAAATTTAATGTGCCAATTGGGTGTAGGACATTTTCACCATGTTTAAGGGAGAGAGCACATGCACATTGGCACTGAGGAGCAGTGGTAAGATGCACAGAGTCCTAAGGCCAACAAAAACTAGTTCAGAAAAATATGGAGGTGTAAGGCAAAAGGTTTAGGGAAAACCAACCGACGGCTGATCGGTCTAATAACAATCCTAATGGCTAAGACTGCATTTGAGCTGGAGGTGCCTAGCGTCAAGGTAAATGGGTTTAGTTCTAGAGGTCTGCACTGTACATAGTATATTATGAAAAATTAGAATCGAGTCATAAAAAGGTGGTGCTGCCAATATGGGAGCCATATTTATGACCTGGTTTGCATCACTCTTTCACCACGCAATGTAGTGCAAGAGTGACACAAACTTTAAGTCTTGTTTTTTAAGCCAAGAAAAGGCACTTTACATGGCTCCAAAAATATGGAGTAACGCAACGCAGCACAAATCTCTGTGTTGCGTTACTGTGCCCTGGGTAGGCATTCCATGGGAGTTGTGTGAGCGTTCCCACGCAGCTCCCATGGTTTTTGACACATTCCCAATGAGGAGAAATATCTTAGTTCCTCCTATTTTTTCCTCTTTCTATGCGTGATGCATTCTGCAGCACACATAAACAGAGGGAAAAGCCTCTCAGGATTGTTTTGCGCAGGATCTTGCCCCTTCCTGCAAAAAAACAATCCTGTCTACAGCAGAGGCACCCTTGCACCATGATGCAAGGGTGTCTTGCGTTGGTGCTAGGCTGCCAAAATGATGCCAGCACAAAGGAAAAAAGACAGGGATGCGCCGTATTGGATAAATACAGTTTTGCCTACAGGGGCGACCCTATTAATCCAGAACCTGAGGTTGTTAAGTAATGAAAAATCACAACAGTTCGAGAAAGAAATTCAACAAGGAAGACAAATCAAACAATGCAGAAAACACAAAACACAGGAACCCACAAAGGAACTTTGTAAAAAAAGTAGAAATTATGATTGAATTTTCATAAAAAAAGCCCAGTACAATACAAAGACAGACAGTTTGTACTCATCATGTTACACTAAAAAACATGCTCAAACAATACACATTGTAAATAAAAATGGTTTCAATGGCACAGTGTTTCCAATACAAAACAAGCTGCCTCTATTTCAACAGGAACAAAGTGCCGTCCTGCAGAGGACCAGAATTGCTTTCTGCTGAGGGACTTTCTTTTTAAAAAATTTCTGGCAACTGCCTCTTTTTAACTTTCTTGATAGAAAACGACCAGCATAGGTCAGTAAAATACCAAAATCACTTTAGCATTCTCTAGATTCCAGTCAATAGAAACTGTCTTCCACGAGCACCCGTAGACAATAATATTTTTTTCAAATCTTGTATTTTCAGTGATGTGGTGTTGACAATGAAGTGGGTGCTGAGCACCAGAAACCACAGGCTCAAATTAAGCACTGGTTTTGAATGAAATTCTAGTACCTAAGTAAACAAAGTGCAAAAAAGAGCTAAGCAGAACATCATGTTATTTCCGGCTATAACACGCTTAATTTCCAAAACGTCACACACTTTTTGTCACTTATTTTTGTATGATTTATAATGAGAAGTGTACGTTAAGTACAAATTTCATACAAAAAACAGTGATTCGAGTTTGCACCAAAGCTCAGTGCTTAGTATCCCAAAAACAGTTTTAGCATGGTTATCTTGTTTAGTACAATGACTCTCCACTGTTTTTCCGTGTTTTACAATATAGTGCTGCAGATTTCATCTCAGTGTTGCACTGCATAAAGTTGAGTAAATCTGAGCCTTAAAGAGATGATGCAGTGAGTGAGAGACGGGGTACTTATAAAGTTGGGAGGGTAGTAGTATGGGGAGATTTAGGAAGGGAACAGTGATATTTTGAACATAAAACACTCTTGAAGTATTTCAAGTGCATCCAGGACTTTGGGTATCTGTCTGTTGTACAAAGCAACAGCTAACTCACCACCATTTACAAAGAAGAGGCGAGGATCGAACAATCAGACAGCAGCACACCGGTCTCTACTACCACCATTGCCATCTGTCTACAAAACCCACACCAAGCAAGAATCAGATGGTGAAATTCACCATATAATTTTTGCATCGCCTGGTGAGAAGATGGCGCAGGGGCCTGCCACCACAGAGCTGGTGGTAGTTCTGCAATTTGGCCCTCACCAAGGTTCAGGGAATCCCATAGAATTCCTCTAGCATGGCACACATGACTGGTGCACCTGGGGGATTGTTCATGGATTCCCCTAGCTCTAGGGAGGGGGAGTGGCTTATGTCACTCCAGCAACCTAAGAGACCATGGAAAACTTAAGGAATACCTTCCCTGTGGTGTGCTGCCTTGAACACCCGATAAAAGAGGAATCCTGGGGAGTCTATTGCAGATACAATGGACATGCATGGTACTCACAAACTAATCATCTGGAGTCTCATTTTATCTGGGGGAGGATGTGCTTTAATACCCCAGGGAGGGTAATTCTTCGGCACCAGTACATGAAGGAATCTCAAGAATGTAAAAAATGTCGAAAAGACACGAGAGATCATGACAAGCTACGTTTTCAACTAAGTGGTCGTGCAGGGCCTGTAAGTGGAAAGAACATCTTACACTGCCATGTTGATATCTATCACCCCTGATGTACTCCCATCACAGCCCGCTAGCCCAGTAATAGAGGGCAGTTACTTCTAATAGCCATGGCAAAGGAACAATGGGTGATGGTGAGATTTAAACCAGGGCCAAGGCTCTGGCGAGGTATGCATGAAAGCTCTTTATCTTTCGCAGATTATGCTCTCCAATACCAATGCGATAACGAAATAGACTGTGAAGCCCATGGGTCACAGGCTCCAATGGCAGTAAAATGAGAAGTGTGTGTGTGCGTGTGTATTTCTATTTATATGTAGATATGAACCATAGAAATTCACTGAAAAAACCATAGGTTTTAGGGAAAGTTATAGTTAGTTGGACATTTCACTCGTACAAAACCAGAGAAATTCCCCCGTTATAGTTAGTTCAGCTAACTATAACTCGCGCCCCCGCAATGCACTGCTGATGTCATCACATATTACATCACTCATGACATTGGTCAGTTCATCAGTTTACACACATATCACCTCAGGCCCTGCCCCCTCCCTTCACCACTGTGCAAACGCAACCCCTGGCACGTTTCAAGTTGGGGGATTAAGTCCCCTTGAATCCTGAGGGTCCCTGGGGTCCAACTAGCCCACCAGGTACCTCCAGTAAGTGCCACAGAGCTGCGCTGCAGAGAGGTGTAAAAAGGGGCGTGGCCTGGACTACCTCTCTGCAAGGCAGCTCCCTGGTGCATACTGGAGGTTCCTGGTGGACTAGTTGGCCCCCAGGGACCCCCAGTATTCAAGGGGAATTAGTTCCCCATCTTACAACAGGCCAGGGGGCACGTTTGCAGAGTGTTGCAAGGAGAGGGGCCTCTGGCATGATGCCGGCTTTCTTTTCCTGACCCCTATTTTTACTTTTTACTTTTTTTAAAGAAACAAATGGGAAGAGGGGCTGCGTGGCCCCCCTCCCTGAGGCCGATTTCTGCCCAGGGGACCACATACCCCGGGGCATGGCCATATATATGTATTTTTTTTAGAAAGGAGGGGGGCCGCGTCGCCCCTCTCCTGAGGCCTCTGTTAGCCCCGGGGACCCCATCCCCCGGGGCTCTGCCTCATTTTTATATTTTTTATTTAAATTTTACTGTGGAGGGGGGCCATGGGGCCCTCCTCCTTGGCCACTCCTGGCCCCGGGGACCCATATGGCCCCTGGGACCCCATTCCCCGGGGCCTGGCCTCTCATTATTTTTTTTTTTATAGACAGGGGAGGGAGGCCACTCGGCCCCCCTCCCAGGCCACTTCTGGCCCCGGTAACCCCATCCCCTGGGGCCGGCCCTCTCCTTTGGGGACCGTGGGGGAAGCCCCAATGCCCCTACGGTCCCTGCCGGCTCCCCGGGTCCTGCGGGAGCCGGCATTGCTTTTCCACATAGGGAGCTGCTGACATGCAGCTCCCTGTGTGGAAAAGCAATCTGGTTTGGTTTTTGGAAGAGAGGGCAGGTTCCCTGCTCTCTCTTCCAAAAACCAAACCAGAGTTTGCTATGACAGGGCGAGAGCTGCGAGGCTCCCGCCCTGCCATAGAAAACTGAAGTGTCCCAGGGTGAGCATCCTGGGACACTGCAGGAGCCGGCCCTGTGGGGTGGCAGTCCCCAGGGCCACTACTGGCTACAGGAGGGGGGCCCTGCGGCCCCCTCCCAACATTGCAAAGCCCTGTGGGGTGTTGGTCCCCAGGGCTCGGGGGTCCATTACGGGCCCCCGTATTTAAATATTAGTGCCCCGGGGAGGTGGCTGTCCCCGGGGCATGTGGGGGGTGAGCCCCCCACACAGGTATAATATTTTTTTTAAAGAAGCCCCGGGGGTGGCGGTCCCCGGGGCTGCGGGGGGCAGTATGCCCTCGCGATTATAATTTATGAAAGCCCCGGGGGGTGGTGGTCCCCGGGGCTTGGGGGGCCTTAGAGGTCCCCCAGACTTTAAAAAACAAGCCCCGGGAGGTGGTGGTCCTGGGGCTGGGGGGGTCATGTGCCCCCCACAAATATTTATGGCTGTCCCCAGGGCAGTGTGGGGGGATTGGGCCCCCCACACATTGTTTTACCTGGCCTACCCGGGGGCTTCAATTAAACAAAGCGTGGGAGCCCGCGCTTTTTTTTTTTTTCTCAGCCGGATTCGTGCACCCAGCGCGAATTAGGCCGATTTTTTGTTTAAAAAATGCTTTTTTGAGCCCTGGGGGTCCTTGTAGGACCCCCTGACCAGCCCTGGGGGGTCAGGGTGTTTCTACCCTGCCCCCTTTTCTTGTTTTGCGTATTTGTTTTACTGTTTTCTTGTACCTCGGTTCTACTGAGGCACAAGATGGCTGCCAACACTTCCTGGTTTTAAGTGTTGACAGCCAATTAGAATGCAGATCATGATCGTCAGGGTGAACGGATCCACCGCGGCCATAGATCTGGATTTGATTTTCTCAGCAACTACTGAATGGATTTACTACATTTGAGAAAAAGAGTGCTTTTTGGACAAAGCACTAGCTTTTTGCCAAATTTGGTGTGATTCCGTTCAGCAGTTCGAGCTATAGCCTTGTCTAAAGTTTCCTATGGGAAATGCATTTTTTTCACCTCTTTTTCTTGAATTTCTCAGGAACTACTGAACGGATTTACACCATTTAACAAAAAGGTCTCTTTCTGAACCAAGAGCTACCTTTTTGCAAAATTGGTGTAATTCCGTTCAGCAGTTTGGGCTGTAGTCGTGTCTAACGTTTCCTATGAGAAATAACATGGAGAAAACATGTTTTGGGACCCCCCTTTTTTCTCGGCCACCGCTTGGTGAATCACCACGAAACTTGCAGGATAGGAGCTGACCGGAACGGGCCATAAGTTTTGAAAATTTCGCGAAGATTCGTCAACCAGCGCCCAAACTTATTGGGAAAACAAAAAACGAGTTTCCTATGGAAACTAGGTCCTAACTATAACTATCTACTGGCAACCGCCAGTAGATAATTGATATATATATATATATATATATAAATATATATATATATATATATATATATATATATATATATATATATATATATATATATATATATATATATATATATATATATATATATATATATACATTATATATATGTAGTTCTAGTTAGGACCTATTTTCCGTAGGAAATCCACATCATTCTATTTGGAATAACTTTGGCGCCCGTTAACAAATCTTTGTGAAATTTTCAAAACTTTTGGCCAGCTCTGGTCCGCTCCTATCCTGAAAATCTCTGGATGATTCATGTAGCAGGGGCTGAGAAAAAAGGGGTGTCCCAAAACGTGTTTTCCCCATGCAATTTCCCATAGGACCTTTAGCCACAGCTACAGCCCGAACTGCTGAACGGAATTTCACCAAATTTGGCAGAAAGGTAGACCTTGGTTCAGAGTCGTGCCTTTTGATTAAATGGTATAAATCTGTTGAGTAGTTCCTGAGAAAATCAAAATCAAAATCACATATATATCTGGGCGGAGCCTAACCACACATCTCATCGTGAGATCTGATTGGCTGTCAGCACTTCATCCAAGAAGTGTTGGCAGCCTTCTTGGGAGCAATATACATGATAGCACCTCCTTAAAATGCATTGCAGTTAATAGAAGGTTTTAAGACTTTAGTTACATTATAAATCATTTGTTGATGGTACCATACTCATTTTAGGAATTGTGGTGTGTTCTAAGGTGATTTTACCATGTGAAAAAGCCTTCTGCTGTGATATCGTGAATCATTTTTGAGAGAAAACTATTTTCTCATGCTTTCCCACAGAGGTTTTGAAGGTGATCTATAAGCTAAACTCAGAGCATATTTTCTGTAAATTCACATTATCTTTCTCAGTCATGTGAGAATGAAGTCTGACATTCTCAGTAAAACATGTACATCCAACAAGAGCTGAGACTGTCAGTTGATTTCTTTGTGTTCTACTGCAGCTTCCCAGAGTGTTCTAAAGAACAACTAGAGCGCTAACAGTCTTACTTATGACAAAAGTATGGCACACCTGAAGCCATCTTGATTGGAATAAAGTGGTAACACTTAAAACATTTAATTTGCAAAGGAACAAAATGAGGGGGTTCATTTTGCAATAGAAATTATGATTAGTGCTGCAGAAAGAAAAATTAGGGCACATTTTGAATTTTCAAATCCTCTTCTATTTCAGAAAAAAATTCTGACATGCAGATTGAAACATGCACTTTGAATACCAGCAGCAGACTTCCCTGGTGAGCAGTAGCTTTACTACAGTGATCTAATGAGCAACTAGAGTGCTAACATTCAGAATTTATGGCAAATGTGTGACGCATCTGAATGCCTTCTTGATGGAACCAAAGTAAAAAACTGAAAGTATTTCCTACTGAGGAGACTGCAGTAAATGAGTTAATTAGGAAACTTCATAACAAATAAGTCTGCCAAGATGGCCACCAGAGACAAAAGAGCCCAAATGTAGCCGAAATATCACCCAGATGTCGCCGAAGTGTAGCCCAATGGCAGAATGTCCCAGAGTGTTCTTAAGAAAACTAGAGCTCTTACTGTCTTACTTATGACAAAAGTATGGCACACCTGAAGCCATCTTTATTGGAATAAACTGGTAACACTTAAAACATTTATTTTAAAAAGGAACACAATGAGGGGCTTCATTTTGCCATAGAAATTATGATTAGTGCTGAAGAAAGAAAGATTAGAGCACATTTTGAGTGACTTCTCAAATTTCTTCTATTTCATTAAAAAATTCTGACATGCAGACTGAAACATGCACTTTTAATACCAGCAGCAGACTTCCGTGGTGAGCAGTAGCTTTACTACAGTGATCTAATGAACAACTAGAGTGCTAACATTCAGAATTTATGGCAAATGTGTGACATATCTGAATACCTTCTTGATGGAATCAAAGTAAAAAACTGAAAGCATTTCCTACTGAGGAGACTGCAGTAAATGAGGACATTAGGAAACTTCATAACAAATAAATCTCCCAAGATGGCCACCAGAGACAAAAGAGCCCAAATGCAGCACAAATATCACCCAGATGTAGTCCACATGTAGCCCAATGACAGAAGTGTGCAAAACACTTGTTGTTTGTGTTTTTGCAGTTTTATATACTGCAGACTTGTCAGGTATTGGAGTGCTTTACATGAGCATTGGTTACATCACACAAGATCAAATTCATTTTGGTTTTAGACATGGGGAGATTAAGTGATTTGACCAGAATAACAGAATGTTGAGCTGAAGCAGAAACTCCAACCTGGTTCCCCAGTTGCAAAGTCTGCTGCTCTGGAAGTAACACCACATCCTCTCCCCTAAGTGCAACATTTAATCTAGTGGTCAACTGGATAAAAAAACATAAAGATAACAAATAATTTAAAAGTGCTCTGTCGCTATTTGAAAACTCAGTAAATATGTCCTCATTTTAGTTTTTTAGAGCACTAATCATAATTTTGATGCACATAAGACCCTCTCATATAAGCAATTTCTAAAGGAAATGCTCTAGGTATTGCAGTTTTGATTACATCAAGATGACGTCATGCGTTCCACACTTTTGTAATAAATATAGAATGTTAGCAATCAAGTTGTTCATTAGGATACTGTTGAGAGGCAGAGGCCAGGAGCACGGACTCTGAAAATTGAAAGCAGGTAGGAGGGTGCAGAGGCAACAATTTGACCACACTGGGCAGGCAGGAAGGGCAGTGGCAGCACAACAGACTATGGAGGGCAGTGGAAAGAGGGGCAGGGGCAACAAACCAACAATACAGGACTGGCAAGAGAGGTTGTGGCAATATAATAGACCATTGTGGGCAGAAGGAAGAGGCAGTTGTAGTACAACCATACATGCCAACCGACCTGATTCAGCCAGGAAACGTCCAATGTTTTTAAGCTCAAATGGGCTTTATTTGATCTGTCTCCTGTCTACAATCTCCTCTTTTTCAATGTAACTCAAAGGGGAAAATCAATACCCCAGTTTTTTTTCAAAATCTCCCTCTTGCCAAGTTCAGAATGTTCGCAAGTATGGTACATTGGATCATGGAAGGCAGGAGGAATTGGGGTAGGGACATGGACTCGGATAATAGAGGACAGGAGGGACATGGAGAGGTGCACCAAACTGACCCTACAGGGCAGGCATCAGGGTTTGCAGCAGCACAATACACCACACAGGGCATTCGGGACGGGAGTGCAGCAGAACAATCCATAGAAAGCAATAGGGAGGGGACAGGACCATGCACATGGACAACAGAGAACAGAGGGGAAAGAGGCAATGGTAGCTAGCTGACTATAATGGACAGACAGGAGAGAAAGCTGCAGCATAACAGACCATAAAGGGCAGGAGGGACGGATCATGGGCATAACAATGGAACAGACAAGCCAGGAGGGAGGGAATAGGGGTCTGCACATGGAAACAGAGGGCTGGGGGCAAGGGGGCAGGAGCAGCAAGATGAAAATGGAGGTCAGGCAGGATGGGCACTAGAAACAAGACACACCATGTAGAGCAACAGTGAGACTATGATGGCATACACACAAACCATGGAGGGAAGGTGGGAGGGGGTCAGGGGCAGCTAGCTGACCACACAGGGAAGGTGGGAGGGGCCATGGCAACACAGAAGACCATGCATGGCAAGTGGGAGGGTTAGTGGCAGCACAACGGCTATGATGGGCAAGACGGAGGGTGCAGGGGCATGCGCAAAGGACCATGGAGGATAAAAGGGAGGGTCAGGACCTGGGCACAAACAAGAGAGTTCAGGGAAAGGGGCCTCACAACAGACCACGCGGGACAGGCAGGAGGAGCAGTTGGAGCACAACAGACCAGGGAGGGCAGAAGGGTGTGGCAGTAAAATGGACCATGGAGGACAGGAGGAAGGGGATAGGGGCATGGCATGTGGACAGGCAGGGTGGAGGTGGCAGGGACAGGTTACAGTCATCTGACAATGCTAGGCAGGTGGGAGGGGAGTGGCAGCTCAACAGAACACTCAGAGTAGATAGGAGTGACAGGTCCATGGAACATGGTGGGCAAAAAGGATGGAGCAGGGGCATGCACAAAGACATCGGAGGGCAGGGGGAAGGGGAATAGGGGCAGCAAGCTAAGCACAGAGTTTAAGCAGGAGGTCAATGATGGGACATAGAATTGGGCAATGGACGGCAGGAAGAGTGGACTGGTATATCATGCTAAATGGAGGGCAGTGGCAGCACATCAGACTATGCATGGCAGGGGGGAGGAGGCTTGTCCATGGATTCAGACAACAGAGGATAGAGAGGAGGTGGATGGGGCAGCAAGCTAACTGTTCAGAGAAGGTGGGTATTAGGAACTTTATTGTTTTTAATATGTGTGTCTGTGCAAACTACTTAAAATATGAACAAGTATGCAGCATAATCTCACTTTTATTCAGGAAGAAGAGGACGTTTGTGACTGTGACTCCGGGCTCACTTGGTAGAAACACCCCCTGAGCCTCCACCTCCCATCGCATAATGTAATGCCTGTGAAAAGGGTAGGTGAACGCAGTGTTATATAGAACATAGTCCTGAGAGCACGATTGAAAATGAAAACTAGATATAGTGTATGGTATAAACTATGCACCAAAAAGTGTGATATAAGATGAACCGGGGCGTGAAATATAATATGCAATACATTGTGCGCAATGACAGATTGATTGGAGAGTGCGAGATAGCACAGGCACTAGCGCGTGCTATGCGATATGCGCTTCGGAGTGTAATATGCACAGGGCAGTGTTGTGTAACCTAACTAGTCTCTAAAGTTGTAATATAAAATATGTGCTGGTGAGTGTAACGTTGCATATGCACTGTGACAAAGATATGGATCCCAGATGATTGTAATATGTATGGCATAGCGCTGTGCGTTATAACATAGGCATCGAGGAAGGCACGTTAGATGGGGCAATATAACCTGTGCGAAGGCAAGTGTGGCATGACATATTCACGGGGTGATGTTACAGTGCACATGGGCTAGAGAGTGTCATAACATACGCACTAGCTGGTGGAATACAACACAGAGGTGTGTGGCACTCGGCGGGCACTGGTGGGAGTAACACAGCATTGGGCTCAGCCAGGAGCGTGCCTTGACTCTCAAGTGAGGTTCGTCTCCTTTCCAGAGAGTAAAATAAAAAGTATTACACATCCGGCGGTGGATGTGTGTTTTGTTAACCGTGAGGGGGGTTTCTTGCATAGTTTTGGTCGAATTTTTGTCGAAATACCCTTTGAATGGCTTAGTGTGCGTGTGTATTAAATGTGCCCATCAATAGCTACCCATGTTTGTATAAATAAACGACAAGGGTGTCTACTTGGAGAGTACCCACTGGCGGGGGCGCCGGGATTAGGCACAATAGGGCGTCAGACACGTCAGAGCTTCACCAGCGGTGTAAATACATTCCATGTGGATTCATTGTATGCATAGTCTCCTTTTAATGAATATCATGCAAATCGTCATGGTGATAGGTACATACGGTTTCTCCAGCATGTACTTGGTGTTTCTATAAATACATATTTTTTAAAATGATAAAAAACAAAGGCCGGCCCCGGGGGATGGGGTCCCCGGGGCCATAAGTGGCCTGAGGAGAGGGGCAACGCAGCCCCCCTCCTAAAGAATTTTTTTCAAAAAAAGGCCATGCTGCGGGGTTGGGGTCCCCGGAGCCGATTAAGGCCTTGGGAGGGGGGCCACGCTGCCCCGTTCCAAAATATTTAAAAAAAAATAATAATAATTAGGGGGCATCCCCTGGGGGATGGGGTCCCCAGGGCCAATAAATAAGAAAAAGAAGGGGGGCCACACAGCCCCCTTCTTAAAAAATAAAATAAATAAAAGCCCGGCATCACGCCAGAGGCCACGCCCCCTCCTTGCAGCACTCTGCAAACGCGCCCCCTGGCGAGTTGTAAGTTGGGGAAATAATTCCCCTTCAATACTGAGGGTCCCTGAGGGCCAACTAGCCCAATAAGTATCTCCAGTATGCGCCAGGGAGCTGCGTTGCAGACAGGTGTTCTGAGGCCACGCCCCTTTTTACACCTCTCTGCAACGCAGCTCTGTGGCGCTTACTGGAGGTACCTAGTGGGCTAGTTTGACCCTAGGGACCCTTGGGATTCAAGGGGACTTAATCTCTCAACTTAGAATGGCCACAGGGCGCTTTTACACAGTGGTGAAGGGAGGGGACAGGGCCTGAGGTGACGTATGCAAACACGCCCTGTGGCGCGTTTTAGGTTAGGGAAATAATTCCCTTTCAATCCTGAGGGACCCTGGGGGCCAACTAGTCCACCAGGTGCTTCCAGTAGGCGCCACTTCGCTGCGTTGCAGAGAGGTGGTGCAGGCCGTGCCCCTTTTTACACCTCTCTGCAATGGCGCTTACTGGACGTACCTAGTGGGCTATTTTGCCCTTAGGGACCCTCAGGATTCAAGGGGACTAAGGGGCATATGTATCATCATCTCCATTTGCAATTCTCAAATAGCGATTTTTTGAGAATCGCTATTTGAGAATTGCAAAACGGGATGTATTTAAAAAATAGCACAAATTTAGCGATTTCTTAAAATTCCTTAATTGCGATTAGCAAATTGCGAAATCGCAATTAAGGAATACCTTCCCATTCATTCCTATGGGCCAGGAGGCCCATAGCAATGATTGGGAAGTCCTTCTCAATTTGCGAATCGCTATTTGCTAATCGCAAATTGAGAATATTTTCAAAGGTGCAAGGGTGTCATGATGACACCCTGATGCACCCCTGAAATCAGCATGTCTGCACATATGGCACACATACATGCCCTAAGGGCATGTATGTGCACCACATGGTACTTTGAAATATGCAAAAAAGTGCATATTTCAAAGAAATCGCAACTTACCACCAACTTGAAGTTGGTGGTAATTTGCGATTTCTTAAGGAGAATTCGCACAACTTGGGTGCGTGTTACATTGCATTTAAGAAATTAATGCTTACGCAAACTTAAGAAATCGCAAATTTAGCGATTCCTTAAGATTGTGAGGCTGAAATGCCTCATACATCTCCTTTTGCGATTTTGTATTCGCAAACGCTGTTTTTTTGCGATTCGCAGCATTTGCGAATACAAAATCCTTTGATACATATGCCCCTTAATCTTCCAACTTAAAACGGCCACAGGGCGTGTTTACACAGTGGGGAGGGGAGGGGACGAGGCCTAAGGTGATGTGTGCAAACACGCCCTATGGCGCGTTTTAAGTTGGGGAAATAATTCCCCTTCAATCCTGAGGGTCCCTGGGGGCTAACTAGCCCACCAGGTGCTTCCAGTAAGCGCCACTGAGCTGCGTTGCAGAGAGGTGGTCCAGGCCATGCCACTTTTTACACCTCTCTGCAACGCAGCTCTGAGGCGCTTACTGGAGGTACCGAGTGGGCTAGTTGGACCCTACGGACCCTCAGGATTCAAATGAACTTAATCTCCCAACTAAAAATGGCCACAGGGTATGTTTACACAGTGGTGAAGGGAGGGGACGGGCCTAAGTTAACATGTGCAAACACGCCCTGTGGCGCGTTTTAAGTTGGAGAAATAATTCACCTTCAATCCTGAGGGACCCTGGTGGCCAACTAGCCCACCAGGTGCTTCCAGTAAGCGCCACTGCGCTGCGTTGCAGAGAGGTGGTCTAGGCCGTGCCCCTTTTTACATCTCTCTGCAACGCAGCTCTGTGGCGCTTACTGAAAGCGCCTGGTGGGCTAGTTGGCCACCAGGGTCAACTAGTGGTCTAGTTGGACCCTAGGGACCCTCAGGATTCTAGGGGACTTAATCTCCCAACTTAAAACGGCCACAGGGTGTGTTTACACAGTGGGGAAGGGAGGGGACGGGGCCTGAGGTGACGTGTGCAAACACGCCCTGTGGCCCGTTTTAAGAGGTAGTTTTAATCCCCTGCCCTATTATATACTAGGGGCTTACAGAGGAGGTCATGCTAATCACAGGGGGACCCCAATGCATAGTGTTCCCTAGTGTATGTAGGTGTTTTCACTGTATTCTGAGTGTCTGTTAACATAGCACTGGCTCTAGGACTGGTTAGTCAGACTCATTTACCACCAGTATCCTTCTGAAAAAGTTGAGGGTACAGGATGATTTTGCAACAAGGCTTCTTTCTGCTCTTCTGTTTGTTCTTTCTGCACGTTATCCTTCTTCCTGCACTTTTCTTCGTCTTTGAGGACTTCTGTTTCTTCTTTCTGCATTTCTTTTTTTTCTTTCTGTGCGTTTTTTCTTCTTTCTTCACATGTCCTATCTCTGTAGGCATAGTTAGAAATTAGCATTTAAAAAACCTTTGAAATTCACTGAAAAAACCACAGGTTTCAGGCATGTTATAGTTAGGAATTAGCATTTAAAAAACCTTAGAAATTCACTTAAAAAACCATAGGTTTCAGGGGCGTTATAGTTAGCTGGACTTTCCACTCGTACAAAACAATTGAAATTCCCCCGTTATAGTTAGTTCAGCTAACTATAACTCGAGCACCTATAATGCACTGCTGATGACGTCACATATTACATCACTCATGACATGGTCAATGACATCACTGATGACATCACTGATGACATCATCCTTGTGATAGAGTGGCAGACCTCCTCTCACCCTAATATAACCTTTGATACACACATTCAAAAATAGAAACTAAAATTTTCAAAACAATGGACATACCAATACCAGTTACAACAACCTATTCAGTAATTCTAAGATCCACATACACATCCACTCATTCACCAACAGTCCTATACAGTCACTCATACATGTACTCACTCATCATATGTACTCATACACCTATACATCCTGTTACACAACGCCACTGATCCATAGAGTTACTCACACACACAGTCACTCATGCTAATAAAGAATCAAACATCCATTTACTTGCATATACAGTTATACACACACCACCACACTTACTTCTACAGAACCTTACACATACTTAATCTTTTAAACAATCACTTATATAAACACATACTTATTCATACAGGAACTCTTCCAATCTCTCACTCTCACATATACTCACTTATATACACCAATAGTCACATATACTAGTTTAAAACATATGTAATTACTCATAAAGACACGATTGAGACAGTCATTCACTCACTAACACACCCATACACACACGCATCCACCCATACAGTCCTGCACACATGTTGTCTTCAACACATACGAACAGTGAGTCACTCATTCATGCACCTATGCACTACGTAATACCCCCCACCGAACCATACAGACACTCAGACACTCATACTGATACTCAAAAAACCAACTAATAACCTATATAGACACTCATGTAGCTACTCACCAACCCATGCAGCCACTTATATACAAAGTGAGAGACTGATACAGATATTTACATATTTAAACATTACTCACTAAGCCATGTATTCACTAAGATACACTTAATCAGTCAGTTATACAATCAATTTTTCAAAAACAAATCATCCATTTAGACACTTATATACCCATTTATTCTTCCATCGACCTTGAGATATACAATATAAAACATATTTAATTTTCAGAAAACACACATTCACTGGATGATGTCATCAGTGATGTCATCAGTGATGTCATTTAAGATGTCATCAGTGATGTCATGAGTGATGTCACTAACCATGTCATGAGTGATGTAATATGTGACGTCATCAGCAGTGCATTGTGTGCGCGCAAGTTATAGTTAGCTGAACTAACTATAACGGGGGAATTTCAATGGTTTTGTACGAGTGAAAAGTCCAGCTAACTCTAACGCCCCTAAAACCTAAGGTTTTTTCAGTGAATATATATATATATATACACAGGTTTTCACTTACCTTACACATACTCACCTTGTGTTGTAAAAGCATTCGTGGTAAAGGCAATGCATGATAAAGGTTTGTGTGGATAAGGCAAATCATGTGGTAAAGGAAATGCTTTGTAATTGATGCATCGTAAAGACATGCATTTGAAATGCATGCATGCTAATGTCATACATCCAGTGCCGGCTTCCACCAATAGAACCTGATAGGGCGGCGCAGGGGAGGGGACGGGAAATAAATAAAAATCACTTACCTGCTGCATTGCTCACGCTGCGGCCTCGTTGCTCCTGCCACTCTCATACTCCGGAAGTGAATGGGCCTGTGGCATTTCTCTAACTGGGTTGGGGAAACATAATTGTGCATGTCTGTTTGGCCTGCCTACGACGGGCAGCCAAACAGACATGCTCACTTATAAATGCTCACCACTCCTGCCTGTCATGGCCCGCCCGCTCCTCCTACTCCCACGTAAGTGACGCAGAGATAAATAAAACGATAATAACAATGTTTTAGTATCATTTTATTTTTCATCTGCTGGCAGTGGGACAACAGTGTAGGGAGGAGCACCCCTGTAATATGATTCCCTGTGTGTGGGAGTGTATTGTGTATGCACACACATACATGAATTTGTGCATTTTGTACATACGTGCAAAGAACCTCATTTTGAGAGTATAAAGCACCCTGCCTCTGATTCTTTCACAGTTATTTTAGCAAATGATGAATGCGAACAACCAGGTTGGACTGTTCCCGCGTGCGCTCTGACAGCTTTGCTGTGGAGAGAGATTCCTTGCTCAGAGTTTAGCAGAGCGGCCTTGCTGCATGGCCAGGAAAGACAGAACCTGCAGCTCGTGCACATATAACAACGAGGATTGCTTGCTAACCATATAAGTCAAGCCAGCCACCTAGGTCTTGTTCAGATCACCACTGGAATTTATTGCAAATTTTGCAAAGCTTTTGACCTGTATCGTCTTATTAAACTTTTATGAAAAATCAATGGAGTTCAATCATGTTGTGGGCTGTTCCTCACACAGATGTCAGTGGTAAGTGGAGCAGTCCATTTATTCCTCTGTCGAGAAGGAAAATGTTGGAACTGGTAATGCCTCACATTGCAACACACTTTCTGCACTGCTTGTAAACATGTCAATTGAGCTTCAAAGACAGAGAAGATAGAATTAAAAGAGTTAAAACGTGTAAAAAAAGCCCTGGGAGTTTGTCCACTTTTCAGGCATCTTGCAAAATTTCTGAAGATGCGAAATTGTATATATGAGCTCATACCTACTTGGATGAGCTCTGGCACGTTTGAAGACAGATTTAACACACACCTTTCAATCTCAGTGATTCCGTCCCAAAAATATATCGGAATCACTTTCTTGCTACATGCATATTTGTGTTGCGCGCACGTGCACAAGTTGCAGAAAGGTGGGTACTTCACGAAGACTTCCGTATGCATCTTGCATTAAATGTTCATTTTGTGAAGCGTGCTTTAAAATATATGCTATGCCCACGCGAGGCCCTCTTGTGCCCATGTGCATGCATAACTTGCTCAAGTAAAAATGCCATTGGTTTAATCAAAAAATATTTTTCAAACTAGTTGCTAGCAGTTAAGTCTATTGGACATTTTTCAATCCAAAGCATAACTTCCTAAATACATCCTGGTCTATAATGATGCACTTAAGAGGAAATCCCCACTTTTCTCCAAAACATAGGGTTCCGACAAGGATAACGTGATAGGTTCATGCTCACACCGACTGATCTTTCTGCTCCAGACACCAGCCTGGGGATGTGGGTAACTGGCAGAGGGACCTAACTGGAAAGAACTGGTCAGCCTGGTATATGACCGGGCAGCTGCTGTGAGGAAGGATCCACCCTCAACTTGGCAACCAATGGCCTCTTGTCACTGGTTTTCTGGTTGTGGGGGTTATGGCCTTTGCTATGGGCCTCAGAAACCGGGTGCGATAATACATCACCTATATATACTAATGCTGGTCTATAATTCCAGATGCAGTACATGGGACTGGCAGTTTTTTCTTGTATTCCTGAATTAGAATTACTAGTCCCGGTGATACATGCGGTTTCACTGACTGCACCACAAGGACTGGTAATTTCAGACCAAGTTTAATGGGTCCAAAAGTAACAAACCCATTATTAAGTCATATGCATGCAACAACAGTAAATTAATCATCCAGAAACACGTAGGGTCCTATTTATGAGCTGGTTTGCATCGCTCCTGCACCACGCAATGTGTTGCAAGAGCGACACAGACCTTAAATCATATTTATGAAGCCACACACGGCCACTTTTCATGGCCCTGAGTAGCTCCATAAATCTGGAGTAGGGCAACACAGCGCAAATCGCTGTGTTGCCTTACTCTGCCCTGAGGGCCTACCAAACCAGTCATGTAAATGTAAATGTATTTGTACTTCTATAGCGCACTTCTACCCAGAGGTCTCGTAGCGCTGTATTCATACCGCTGTGGAACCCTTCCTGGTTTTCCTGTGAGATGTCCACTCCTGGGCACCCCCAAGGTGAAGCCAGGCATCCTAGCGCTGTGGGGGCCGTTGTGGAGATTAAGCAAGCTATTGCCCAGAGTTGCACAGTGGGACCCATGATTAGAATAGGCGCCGAAGAGAGAATTATCAGGTCCGGGGAAATTGAATCCAAGAGCCACCGAGGCGGGAATTGAACCCTGGTCCCTGCATCAGGGTCTGCCGCTCTAACCATTGAGCCACACTTCTCCACTCAGGAGTGAGCAAACCACTCCTCCCCTGCCCAGCCCTGCTCGTAGAGCAGCTCCGCCCACTCGCCCGCAACCAAATACTCCTGCTCTCTTGCAGTGTGAAAAGCAGAAACATAAAATGGTAGTTTTACCATTTTATGTTTCTGCTTCTTGCACTGTGAGAAAGCAGTGGGGTGACGCTCCTCCACCCTAGCGGAGGAGCCACCCCTGCTCCCATGTTTTTTGACGAATTCCCAGATTTACCAGAACTGGTAAACCTGGGAATGTGCCCACAAGATATGCCTTCCCAGGGGAGCCGTAATAAGAAAAAATATCTTTATTTCTCCTTGTTACTTCCTCTTTTAATGTGTGCTGCATTCTACATTTATTGCACACACAACTAATTGCTATGCATTCATTTATAAATATATACATCAGTCAGATATAAATACTTTGGAGACTTCTGAAATCATATTTGATCTCTAGTGGGTCATGAACCCCAAAATCACAGCCCCTCCCTACACCTAGACCAGATAAAACACCACAATATCGTGAGGTATCACTGTAAATAAGGCAGTCCTATTAGATTAGTCGAGTGATCATCAAAACAATAATATAAGGCTTGCCCATTACCTTTGTCATAGGTCACCACAGGATAAAAATCACTACTATATCACAGAAATCAGAAACCATGTTTAAATGCAGTCATGATTGTCACTGAAATAAATAATGTTTAAGTGCAGTCATTATTTTCAATGAAGTATTGCAGTATTTATCACAAATCATTGTCAGCAATGTACTGTCAATAAAGCATTTAAAATCAACAAACTACATGTCTGAATGTTTCATACACACCTTTAGGTCACATAACATGCAGTCTTAGAACCAACCACTAGCGGTCACTGCCCTCCCAGACTGTAGAACAAAAGTTCCAGCCTTGGGATATTGTTGAAATGATGAAAAGTCTCCCCAGGCCAGGTTTCCTAAAACCTGGAACACATAGGTCTGGGGCTGTGGGCTGCTGCGCTCTTACAGCACCCAGAGTAAGTAAGCACTATTAAATCACATTGATGGTGCTCTCGTCATCCCAGGACCACCACAAGCAGAGAAAACCTTATGCAAACTAAGCTCCACAGGGAATTATGAGTTGTTCCTGCCGTGGAACAGTCAATATTATATAAATGGGTCTCCCCCTGTGTTATGGAGCCTCGCACGCTGAATTTTCCATTATTTTCATTGCTTCCTAAACTGGGAGCTAAGTCTCACCCAGGATATCCCCAAGGCACATTTTGCAGTGGGGGTTGCGAGGAAAGCCCGAAGGCCCCTGCAACCCCGGACAACTCCCCGCACCCAACTCCATGTTGGGCAGGAGCTGGCAATATGTACTCTCTTGCTCCCGCTGTACGGGAGCCCTTCTCTTGTGCTGCCGTGGTCGCAAGCACCTTCCTTTCTTCAGGGATTGTGAGATGGGGTATCCGGACCCAGTAGTGGGCTTTAAGGCACAGGGATGGGGTCCTGGGCCACCTTTAGGTGACACTGCCTCATGGGATGTGGTCCCGGGCTGAGTTAGAGTCGGAGAAAGGGACGCCATTCACACCACTTTCCCCAATATTTTAATTAATTTATGGGCACTGGCCCACCCAGGCTTAGATTTAGAACACACAGCTGAGCCTCACTCACTCTGTTTCACAAAAAAGGTGGGCAAAGTCCACAGATTGTAAAGGTGGATATCTACAGCCCCGCAGGATCAATTTGAATGATCATGTGCTCATTTTATTCCTGGTGACGAACATTAGCCACCAGGGGCATTTCCAGCAGGCCTCCTTGCCTCAAAAAGGATCCACGGTGGGGGGAGCTGGTTTCACTGGCTCCCTGTGCCTGCCTTCTCTTCAGCTGTGCCCTCCAAAGACCCCATGGTCTTCTGGCCTTCTTCAAAGTCATGTGGCGAGTAGTGGAGTCCAAGTCTTTCCCCAACTGGTCCTCAGGGGCTACAAGGGGGACAGCATCACTGGCCCTGTAGAGTCCCCCTAGTCATGGGGTCAGCTGCTGACACCATCCTCAGTCCATCAGAGGTTTTTCCTTCAAGCTGTCCAAGGTGTTGCTGCTGTCACAGTGCATGTCCAATGTATTGCTCTCTTTCATTTTCTGGGATGCCACCTTTATGTTTAGTTCAGACTGTGGGTGTGGGGTATCCTATTGTATGACCTTAAACTGGTTTCGGGTCAGTTCTCCCTTTTATCCTGGAACTAGCTCCAGCCAGCGTAGTGAAACAAAAGGTTGGTGTCAGGTCTCTTTGTATGTGGTGGGGAAAGCCCCTTTGACATTTTCCATCAGGCAGGACCCCACTCCTCCCCAGCTATCTTTCCAGAAAGGCATATTCCCCTCTATAGTAATTTGTCTTTGTGCACTGTCTGGCTCAAATACACATTTCCTAGTGGGAGATTCATCACCACCCCAGGCAGCTGGAAATTCCCAATATCCTTAGGCAAAAAAAGGCCAACTTTCTAAAAACTGAATTTCTAAATGGTAGTTTGAAACCTGTCCTCACCATTAAACAGGACTTAAAATTACAATTCAAAAATATTTAAGAAGTATCTTTCTAGCTGCTCCCAATATGAATTTAGCATTTAATAAATATCAGAATATAGCCCAATGAGTCCTTATGACAGTAACCAGCCTTGCTACAGTGTAAATCATATTTGGGATATTTCACTGTAAAGAAATGTTCAACATTTAATTTCTACATGTCCTACTTTTAGATATCTGCACTCTGCATGTATAGGGAATAAGGCCTATATATGAGTGAAATTATCATTTAAAAGGAAGGCCTAGGCCTGTAAATGTGGGCATTTTGACAGATCAAATGTGCACTTTAGAACTGCCGCAGGCAGTTTATCTGTGTGCACATACCAGCCTGTACATGGCTTTAGTCTTTTATGTACAGTCTGCACCTGCACGCATCTGCATGTCCACATGTGTTCACTTGTAACAAGCCCATTGCCTCTTACCCAGCTGCAGCTCAGCTGTCTTATCTTAAAAAGACAGCCACTGGTGATAAACATGCACAGCCCAATTTACCATGACATTTCTGGGAGTGAGACTCAGGTAAGTAGACTCATCCAAAAAAGAAACCAGGTGATCAAAAAGCTAAATATCTGGGCATACTAAAGGAGTAAAACCCATTTGCAACAAGTGCCATCTTCCAGCTACAATAGGCATTGAGCCAAGCAAGCCAACTGCGAACAACAGCGTGGTCTCACTAAGACTTAGGAAAATTTACTGAACATGAGTATGCGATCTTTAAAGAAGAAGTGTTGAAGGATGAGCCCTGCTTCATGGAACAGTTTAATACCACACCCAGTGGAAAGGCACCGGCCAAACGGTGAAAGACAGATGACGACAATGTGATTTTCTGTACCCTAGAAGACCAGAAGACTGTAAAAATGGCTTAGTGATTGTAAGAAGAGAGTTGTGATATAATGGTAAAGTACCACATATGTCTCAGGTGGTTGGCATACCCCTGATCTATAGCTAAAGACATTGGAGATGGTCAGAAGCATCACCAACCCTCACAGCCAGGAGAATCTGTCAGCAGCACTGAAGCACAAAGTGACACTGACTTTGTTAGGCACTGATCTTCATTCACCACTTCCATGATGCTAGTTCCAAGTGAACATTATTTCCAATGACATAGAAAGTAGGATCATACGAAGTGAAACCTAACTGTATCAAGTCTGCATTGTGTCTGAAGGCCATGCAAATGTCATATGATGTATACACACACACACACACACACACACACACGCATGCACGCACGCACACACACACACAAACACTCACACACACACACACACACACACACACACTTTAGTAGAATGTGACACTCGCTGTAGGTTCAGAGGGAGTAAAAATTCCAATTAGGCATTGGGAAAGTCAACAACCAAACAATAGGGAAAATTCTGACCGAGACTTTCCTTTGATGGCCATCTAATCAAAAGCTAGACGTGAGCATGTTTCCCACTTGCTGTTCCCAAAACACGCACACATACAATGGGGAAAAAGGTAAAGCAGGTGGCATCACAGCAATGTAGCATAAACAGCATGCCAGAACACTCATTAAGTGTTGCACTTCCAATCTAAGTACAACACAACACTTATGGTCTGAAGGCTCCACATCACATGGTCCGAGCGATCATATGTACCAGAAAACTATCAGGCACAACATGGATGTATGCCAACCATGGAGAGGAGATCACTATGAGGTGTGTGTACATGAAGCTGTTCTCTGCATGCCATTAAAGAGATAACAGCTGAATCCCACACCTGTTTTCCCATCTGCCTTCTTTTATTCATGGTTGGATGTTGTTTTGGAAGGGCAGGATGCAGACTGCAGATTACCATTGGTAACTCTGCATCTCTCTTCTTCTAGTTACTCAAACAAGGAGTTCCCATGTCAGAAACCCTGTTGGATGGCATGTGGGCCCATTATGCAGTCAGCAAGGTGTGAAATACACCATTGACAGTGTTGTTTGACAAACTGCATTTGGCCCTCATTCCTGCTTTACTGCCTAATTTCCAACTCTTTTTAGAGGTTACATTTTGAATGGTGTACGGATTGCTCAGCAGCCTCTGAAAACACCCTGTTGAGAGGAGGTGCAGCACAGCCAACAATTTGATGAAAATGATGGCAATCTGAACCTACATTGGGGTTCAGTGTGTTACTAATGACTGCAAGTAAATGTTGAATAATGCCCATGTCCAGGTAATACGTTGTGCAGATAAAGGGTCTTGACATATTGAGGTAATTTGTGTTTGGCCTAATGAGCCCAACCCATTTCCACAGTTTTAGGTACACCAGTGCCCCTTGGAGCTGGGCAGCAACCTTCTTCACTGCATCTGCAATTGGATTCCATGCAGCATGAAGTAGTAGATATGTGTGTTCCCATTTATGGAGTCGTTAGAAGCATGCCTACGGGAATGTGTGGTCTGCCTTTGAATGTCCTGTTTGGCTAGTTGTTATCACTGAGCTGTGGGCTGTTCCTTGTTTGTCAATTTGGGGCAATGTTTTGCCCAGGGACATGCAGGTCCCAATTTTGCTTCATGCCAGCATAGATAGGGGTATGTTTTTGTGGTGAAAGTGCATTGTTGTGTTTATTTTTGCTGCCTTACGTTAGGTGTCTTCACAATGCACCTGCTATAGGCATGAGGAACATTTCTGTGACAGGACAATTTCACAGGCCTCTTCAGCAGCAATTTATAAGAGCTTCTTTTAATGAAACTGGAATTTGCACACTGAGGGCCTGATCATGATGTGGTTAGTGTATTCTGAGCAGTGCGTAGACACCAGTTTATGCACAAGTTTGAATTACAAGTGAAAAGGTATTTAACCTATCCAGTAATTATCGGATGTAATAAGTACCTCAAGGCTCCTTAAATGTAACAGGGGAAAGCACACAGATTTTACCATATCATGCCAATTTTGATGCGTTAAACACTACTATCTGCATCTTATTCCCCATAAATCGACAGTAGGTGCTATATATCGCAACTGATAAATAGCGTACCCCGTGTTATAGTTATTTATTAGTTGCGCTAATTAGCACCGATACTCGTAATCAGAGCCACAGTAGCATTGAATGAAGTACCCTACCTGGTAATATTTGGTGTTGAGACTTTCCTGATATTAAAGGGTGCAATAATGTACATGGCATTAAATGGCTGTAAATTCAAACCCAGAAATACTTGTAATCGTGGGGGCCAGTTTTTTCACATGAAACCATCCAGTAAATAATTCCACTTCGCACAACTTGTAAGGAGGGTCTAATGGCTTTTATCACATGGGTCACTATTACCAACCTAATGGTACTCAATTTACGGATCTCAAAAGGAAAGTGGGTTGACCTTGCTGCAATCTAAACTAGTGAGTTTCAGATCACTTCATACCTCAGCAGTATGAGTGGCATTCACTGAGCATTGCTATTACCTGCATAAAGCAGTGCACATATCTTTTTTCTGGAGATTGACAACTATTTTAGATATCTCTAAATTTTTATGGTGAGAATTGATGGATTAGCAAGAGTACTCCCTCAAATCTCAGTTATGTTATAAAATGCTACGCTGAGCTTTTCACTATCATTTTTGAACCGTTTGCTACTCTGGAGCAGCACCAAAGCAATAGCAAAATTACAAGTGCCTCTTAAAACATGACATCTTGTTATAATTTATTAGGTTTTCTTCTAATTGTTTTTTATAGAACTCTTGCATTGTGAAGCATGATGGCTTTACAATAAAAATGAACAGTGATAATAGTTTCTTACATAGAAAAAAGAACTAGAATAAATGGGCAAATACATGTGCTGGGTATATGTAGAGCAAAGATCAGCAGAAGGCTATGGGATAGAACAACGATGAAGCTCACCTGGGATGCACCTGTGGGCCTGTGGAGTGGTACTGGGACCTGTGAAGACTTGCGCAGCATTTCAGCAACCACAGATGACTTTTTTCTGCTCTCTAATACTTCTGCTCTCTACAGATGAAGGGCTACATCCAGAAACATGGGTCTACAGATAACAGCATTACCTGCACCAACTTTGGCAAAAGAATACAGAAGCTTTGAAGTAAGAATACTGCATTCACTAGAATGCAATGAGGTGGAATATGCTGGGATGAGAGGCAGTGTGCTTCCTCCCCCCTTGTGTTTAAAAGGGTTGTATGACAGAACCACACATGCCATTACAACGCATACCTTAACAAAACAGTCATTACAACAGCCACGTCTTTACCATGCATGCCTTCACAACGCATGCCTTTACCCCGCACATGCCTTTACCACGCATGCCTTTACAACAAAAATGTAAGTATATATATATATATATATATATATATATATATATATTCACTGAAAAAAACATAGGTTTCAGGCACGTTATAGTTAGAAATTAGCATTTAAAAAACCTTAGAAATTCACTGAAAAAAACATAGGTTTCAGGGGCGTTATAGTTAGTTGGACATTTCACTCGTACAAAACCATAGAAATTCTCCCGTTATAGTTAGTTCAGCCAACTATAACTCGCTAGCCTACAATGCACTGCTGATGACGTCACATATTACATCACTCATGACATGGTCAGTGACATCACTCATGACATCACTAATGACATCACTAACTATGATGTGCCTGAAACCTATGTTTTTTTCAGTGAATATATATATATTTATTATACTATGTATACATGTGAAAATATCTCAGTCCGCCAGTGTGCCTCGGTGGCACAGAAAAAATGGGTGGAACTGACGTCACCACGCCGACGAGGTCCTCTTATGGCTCCGATGACGTCATACGGTGTCGCGAGCGGAGCTGTGCTATTATGACATCCTCGTCGACGTGGGAGAGCTAGGAAAGAATTTCCATGGAATGCTGGTGCAGGGGATATTCACCTAAGTTTTCAGGCTAGTCCTTTGTAAGCAACTGTTTATGTTGTCACTACAGAAACCAAAACCAGTGATCCGAGGGCAGAGGCCCTGCAGATGGCACACGGGGTGGGGTGCCCAGTCATGTGCACTGGCGGGGCAGCGAAGTGACAAGCACCTCAACCCACAAAAAAGGTAACGAGGGCACTGAATAACAGAGGATCTTCTCTTTGTATCTGGCAGGAACAACAAAGTTAAAATGCCCTAGTACCAAAATGTAGAATTAGTGCTACAATGGTCTTCGAGAGGACCTGCGATGCCGCTTCTGCCTCCCGTACTCTGGAGGCGGCACATGGGTCACGCGGTACGGTCATACTGCGGTGGGACGCACACTCGTTGACTTCTCATGGCAATTCTCCACACTTCAGGAGGACTCTCCATTAGCTATGTTTTCTGATGACATGTCGCGCCGGCCCCATCCAACAACAGAACTCCTTTAGATCCAAACAGACTCTTCCACTTTCTCACCGTAAGTGAAACCAGGCCACGTGGACAATTTCACAATACAACAGCTGGGAATGCACTTTTCGATAAAAAAAACACATTCCTTCCTCCTAATTAATCAAATAAACATCTCACTGAAGAACAGGGGCCAGCTTCGATCGGTAAACAGCCATTACAACAACTTTTTTACTTTGCGATACCATTACAACGCATGCATTACCACGCATGCGTTGTACATCGCAAAGTCATTACTACACATTTTTTTAGAACGCATGGTCATTTACCACGCACACCTTTACAACAAATTTTGTTGTAAAGGTATGTATGGTAAATCACCATGCATTCTAAAAAAAATGTAGACGATCCACGTTGCTGTAAGGAAACAGAGGCTGTTCAGTTTCCTCACAACGACGTGCACTGCCCCTCAGAGACGACCTGAAGTAGGAACCATGAGGAGAGAGGAACCACGAGGAGTGAGAGGTAAGGGGGATTGGGCATGGGGTGGATTTTTTTTCTAGTGTTTAGGGTAGTGCAGTGGTGTTTGGGTAGTGTAGGGGATCGTGCTGGGGTAGTGTTTTAGGGTTTATGGTAGCGCAGTTGTGTAGGGCGTCATGCTGGTGTAGTGATTTAGGGTTTAGGGTACTGCAGTGGTGTTTGTGTAGTGTAGGGGGTTGTGCTGGGGGTAGTGTGTTATGGGAAAGCCCGAAGGCCCCTGCAACCCCGGACAACTCCCCGCACCCAACTACATGTTGGGCAGGAGCTGGCAATATGTACTCTCTTGCTCCCGCTGTACGGGAGCCCTTCTCTTGTGCTGCTGTGGTCGCAAGCACCTTCCTTTCTTCAGGGATTGTGAGATGGGGTATCCGGACCCAGTAGTGGGCTTTAAGGCACAGGGATGGGGTCCTGGGCCACCTTTAGGTGACACTGCCTCATGGGATGTGGTCCCGGGCTGAGTTAGAGTCGGAGAAAGGGACGCCATTCACACCACTTTCCCCAATATTTTAATTAATTTATGGGCACTGGCCCACCCAGGCTTAGATTTAGAACACACAGCTGAGCCTCACTCACTCTGTTTCACAAAAAAGGTGGGCAAAGTCCACAGATTGTAAAGGTGGATATCTACAGCCCCGCAGGGTCAATTTGAATGATCATGTGCTCATTTTATTCCTGGTGACGAACATTAGCCACCAGGGGCATTTCCAGCAGGCCTCCTTGCCTCAAAAAGGATCCACGGTGGGGGGAGCTGGTTTCACTGGCTCCCTGTGCCTGCCTTCTCTTCAGCTGTGCCCTCCAAAGACCCCATGGTCTTCTGGCCTTCTTCAAAGTCATGTGGCGAGTAGTGGAGTCCAAGTCTTTCCCCAACTGGTCCTCAGGGGCTACAAGGGGGACAGCATCACTGGCCCTGTAGAGTCCCCCTAGTCATGGGGTCAGCTGCTGACACCATCCTCAGTCCATCAGAGTTTTTTCCTTCAAGCTGTCCCTAGGTGTTGCTGCTGTCACAGTGCATGTCCAATGTATTGCTCTCTTTCATTTTCTGGGATGCCACCTTTATGTTTAGTTCAGACTGTGGGTGTGGGGTATCCTATTGTATGACCTTAAACTGGTTTCGGGTCAGTTCTCCCCTTTATCCTGGAACTAGCTCCAGCCAGCGTAGTGAAACAAAAGGTTGGTGTCAGGTCTCTTTGTATGTGGTGGGGAAAGCCCCTTTGACATTTTCCATCAGGCAGGACCCCACTCCTCCCCAGCTATCTTTCCAGAAAGGCATATTCCCCTCTATAGTAATTTGTCTTTGTGCAGTGTCTGGCTCAAATACACATTTCCTAGTGGGAGAGTCATCACCACCCCAGGCAGCTGGAAATTCCCAATATCCTTAGGCAAAAAAAGGCCAACTTTCTAAAAACTGAATTTCTAAATGGTAGTTTGAAACCTGTCCTCACCATTAAACAGGACTTAAAATTACAATTCAAAAATATTTAAGAAGTATCTTTCTAGCTGCTCCCAATATGAATTTAGCATTTAATAAATATCAGAATATAGCCCAATGAGTCCTTATGACAGTAACCAGCCTTGCTACAGTGTAAATCATATTTGGGATATTTCACTGTAAAGAAATGTTCAACATTTAATTTCTACATGTCCTACTTTTAGATATCTGCACTCTGCATGTATAGGGAATAAGGCCTATATATGAGTGAAATTATCATTTAAAAGGAAGGCCTAGGCCTGTAAATGTGGGCATTTTGACAGATCAAATGTGCACTTTAGAACTGCCGCAGGCAGGTTATCTGTGTGCACATACCAGCCTGTACATGGCTTTAGTCTTTTATGTACAGTCTGCACCTGCGCGCATCTGCATGTCCACATGTGTTCACTTGTAACAAGCCCATTGCCTCTTACCCAGCTGCAGCTCAGCTGTCTTATCTTAAAAAGACAGCCACTGGTGATAAACATGCACAGCCCAATTTACCATGACATTTCTGGGAGTGAGACTCAGGTAAGTAGACTCATCCAAAAAAGAAACCAGGTGATCAAAAAGCTAAATATCTGGGCATACTAAAGGAGTAAAACCCATTTGCAACAAGTGCCATCTTCCAGCTACAATAGGCATTGAGCCAAGCAAGCCAACTGCGAACAACAGCGTGGTCTCACTAAGACTTAGGAAAATGTACTGAACATGAGTATGCGATCTTTAAAGAAGAAGTGTTGAAGGATGAGCCCTGCTTCATGGAACAGTTTAATACCACACCCAGTGGAAAGGCACCGGCCAAACGGTGAAAGACAGATGACGACAATGTGATTTTCTGTACCCTAGAAGACCAGAAGACTGTAAAAATGGCTTAGTGATTGTAAGAAGAGAGTTGTGATATAATGGTAAAGTACCACATATGTCTCAGGTGGTTGGCATACCCCTGATCTATAGCTAAAGACATTGGAGATGGTCAGAAGCATCACCAACCCTCACAGCCAGGAGAATCTGTCAGCAGCACTGAAGCACAAAGTGACACTGACTTTGTTAGGCACTGATCTTCATTCACCACTTCCATGATGCTAGTTCCAAGTGAACATTATTTCCAATGACATAGAAAGTAGGATCATACGAAGTGAAACCTAACTGTATCAAGTCTGCATTGTGTCTGAAGGCCATGCAAATGTCATATGATGTATACACACACACACACACACACACACGCATGCACGCACGCACACACACACACAAACACTCACACACACACACATACACACACTTTAGTAGAATGTGACACTCGCTGTAGGTTCAGAGGGAGTAAAAATTCCAATTAGGCATTGGGAAAGTCAACAACCAAACAATAGGGAAAATTCTGACCGAGACTTTCCTTTGATGGCCATCTAATCAAAAGCTAGACGTGAGCATGTTTCCCACTTGCTGTTCCCAAAACACGCACACATACAATGGGGAAAAAGGTAAAGCAGGTGGCATCACAGCAATGTAGCATGAACAGCATGCCAGAACACTCATTAAGTGTTGCACTTCCAATCTAAGTACAACACAACACTTATGGTCTGAAGGCTCCACATCACATGGTCCGAGCGACCATATGTACCAGAAAACTATCAGGCACAACATGGATGTATGTCAGCCATAGAGAGGAGATCACTATGAGGTGTGTGTACATGAAGCTGTTCTCTGCATGCCATTAAAGAGATAACAGCTGAATCCCACACCTGTTTTCCCATCTGCCTTCTTTTATTCATGGTTGGATGTTGTTTTGGAAGGGCAGGATGCAGACTGCAGATTACCATTGGTAACTCTGCATCTCTCTTCTTCTAGTTACTCAAACAAGGAGTTCCCATGTCAGAAACCCTGTTTGATGGCATGTGGGCCCATTATGCAGTCAGCAAGGTGCGAAATACACCATTGACAGTGTTGTCTGACAAACTGCATTTGGCCCTCATTCCTGCTTTACTGCTTGATTTCCAACTCTTTTTAGAGGTTACATTTTGAATGGTGTACGGATTGCTCAGCAGCCTCTGAAAACACCCTGTTGAGAGGAGGTGCAGCACAGCCAACAATTTGATGAAAATGATGGCAATCTGAACCTACATTGGGGTTCAGTGTGTTACTAATGACTGCAAGTAAATGTTGAATAATGCCCATGTCCAGGTAATATGTTGTGCAGATAAAGGGTCTTGACATATTGAGGTAATTTGTGTTTGGCCTAATGAGCCCAACCCATTTCCACAGTTTTAGGTACACCGGTGCCCCTTGGAGCTGGGCAGCAACCTTCTTCACTGCATCTGCAATTGGATTCCATGCAGCATGAAGTAGTAGATATGTGTGCTCCCATTTATGGAGTCGTTAGAAGCATGCCTACGGGAATGTGTGGTCGGCCTTTGAATGTCCTGTTTGGCTAGTTGTTATCACTGAGCTGTGGGCTGTTCCTTGTTTGTCAATTTTGGGCAATGTTTTGCCCAGGGACATGCAGGTCCCAATTTTGCTTCATGCCAGCATATATAGGGGTATGTTTTTGTGGTGAAAGTGCTTTGTTGTGTTTATTTTTGCTGCCTTACGTTAGGTGTCTTCACAATGCACCTGCTATAGGCATGAGCAACATTTCTGTGACAGGACAACTTCACAGGCCTCTTCAGCAGCAATTTATAAGAGCTTCTTTTAATGAAACTGGAATTTGCACACTGAGGGCCTGATCATGATGTGGTTAGTGTATTCTGAGCAGTGCGTAGACACCAGTTTATGCACAAGTTTGAATTACAAGTGAAAAGGTATTTAACCTATCCAGTAATTATCGGATGTAATAAGTACCTCAAGGCTCCTTAAATGTAACAGGGGAAAGCACACAGATTTTACCATATCATGCCAATTTTGATGCGTTAAACACTACTATCTGCATCTTATTCCCCATAAATCGACATTAGGTGCTATATATCGCAACTGATAAATAGCGTACCCCGTGTTATAGTTATTTATTAGGTGCGCTAATTAGCACCTATACTCGTAATCAGAGCCACAGTAGCATTGAATGCGGTACCCTACCTGGTAATATTTGGTGTTGAGACTTTCCTGATATTAAAGGGTGCAATAATGTACATGGCATTAAATGGCTGTAAATTCAAACCCAGAAATACTTGTAATCTTGAGGGCCAGTTTTTTCACATGAAACCATCCAGTAAATAATTCCACTTCGCACAACTTGTAAGGAGGGTCTAATGGCTTTTATCACATGGGTCACTATTACCAACCTAATGGTACTCAATTTACGGATCTCAAAAGGAAAGTGGGTTGACCTTGCTGCAATCTAAACTAGTGAGTTTCAGATCACTTGATACCTCAGCAGTATGAGTGGCATTCACTGAGCATTGCTGTTACCTGCATAAAGCAGTGAACATATCTTTTTTCTGGAGATTGACAACTATTTTAGATATCTCTAAATTTTTATGGTGAGAATTGATGGATTAGCAAGAGTACTCCCTCAAATCTCAGTTATGTTATAAAATGCTACGCTGAGCTTTTCACTATCATTTTTGAACCGTTTGCTACTCTGGAGCAGCACCAAAGCAATAGCAAAATTACAAGTGCCTCTTAAAACATGACATCTTGTTATAATTTATTAGGTTTTCTTCTAATTGTTTTTTATAGAACTCTTGCATTGTGAAGCATGATGGCTTTACAATAAAAATGAACAGTGATAATAGTTTCTTACATAGAAAAAAGAACTAGAATAAATGGGCAAATACATGTGCTGGGTATATGTAGAGCAAAGATCAGCAGAAGGCTATGGGATAGAACAAGGATGAAGCTCACCTGGGATGCACCTGTGGGCCTGTGGAGTGGTACTGGGACCTGTGAAGACTTGCGCAGCATTTCAGCAACCACAGATGACTTTTTTCTGCTCTCTAATACATCCAGAAACATGGGTCTACAGATAACAGCATTACCTGCACCAACTTTGGCAAAAGAATACAGAAGCTTTGAAGTAAGCATACTGCATTCACTAGAATGCAATGAGGTGGAATATGCTGGGATGAGAGGCAGTGTGCTTCCTCCCCCCTTGTGTTTAAAAGGGTTGTATGACAGAACCACACATGCCATTACAACGCATACCTTAACAAAACAGTCATTACAACAGCCACGTCTTTACCATGCATGCCTTCACAACGCATGCCTTTACCCCGCACATGCCTTTACCACGCATGCCTTTACAACAAAAATGTAAGTATATATATATATATATATATATATATATATATATATATATATATATTCACTGAAAAAAACATAGGTTTCAGGCACGTTATAGTTAGAAATTAGCATTTAAAAAACCTTAGAAATTCACTGAAAAAACCATAGGTTTCAGGGGCGTTATAGTTAGTTGGACATTTCACTCGTACAAAACCATAGAAATTCTCCCGTTATAGTTAGTTCAGCCAACTATAACTCGCTAGCCTGCAATGCACTGCTGATGACGTCACATATTACATCACTCATGACATGGTCAGTGACATCACTCATGACATCACTAATGACATCACTAACTATGATGTGCCTGAAACCTATGTTTTTTTCAGTGAATATATATATATTTATTATACTATGTAAACATGTGAAAATATCTCAGTCCGCCAGTGTGCCTCGGTGGCACAGAAAAAATGGGTGGAACTGACGTCACCACGCCGACGAGGTCCTCTTATGGCTCCGATGACGTCATACGGTGTCGCGAGCGGAGCTGTGCTATTATGACATCCTCGTCAACGTGGGAGAGCTAGGAAAGAATTTCCATGGAATGCTGGTGCAGGGGATATTCACCTAAGTTTTCAGGCTAGTCCTTTGTAAGCAACTGTTTATGTTGTCACTACAGAAACCAAAACCAGTGATCCAAGGGCAGAGGCCCTGCAGATGGCACACGGGGTGGGGTGCCCAGTCATGTGCACTGGCGGGGCAGCGAAGTGACAAGCACCACAACCCACAAAAAAGGTAACGAGGGCACTGAATAACAGAGGATCTTCTCTTTGTATCTGGCAGGAACAACAAAGTTAAAATGCCCTAGTACCAAAATGTAGAATTAGTGCTACAATGGTCTTCGAGAGGACCTGCGATGCCGCTTCTGCCTCCCGTACTCTGGAGGCGGCACATGGGTCACGCGGTACGGTCATACTGCGGTGGGACGCACACTCGTTGACTTCTCATGGCAATTCTCCACACTTCAGGAGGACTCTCCATTAGCTATGTTTTCTGATGACATGTCGCGCCGGCCCCATCCAACAACAGAACTCCTTTAGATCCAAACAGACTCTTCCACTTTCTCACCGTAAGTGAAACCAGGCCACGTGGACAATTTCACAATACAACAGCTGGGAATGCACTTTTCGATAAAAAAAACACATTCCTTCCTCCTAATTAATCAAATAAACATCTCACTGAAGAACAGGGGCCAGCTTCGATCGGTAAACAGCCATTACAACGACTTTTTTACTTTGCGATACCATTACAACTCATGCATTACCACGCATGCGTTGTACATCGCAAAGTCATTACTACACATTTTTTTAGAACGCATGGTCATTTACCACGCATACCTTTACAACAAATTTTGTTGTAAAGGTATGTATGGTAAATCACCATGCATTCTAAAACAAATGTAGACGATCCACGTTGCTGTAAGGAAACAGAGGCTGTTCAGTTTCCTCACAACGACGTGCACTGCCCCTCAGAGACGACCTGAAGTAGGAACCACGAGGAGAGAGGAACCACGAGGAGTGAGAGGTAAGGGGGATTGGGCATGGGGTGGATTTTTTTTCTAGTGTTTAGGGTAGTGCAGTGGTGTTTGGGTAGTGTAGGGGATCGTGCTGGGGTAGTGTTTTAGGGTTTATGGTAGCGCAGTAGTGTAGGGGGTCATGCTGGTGTAGTGATTTAGGGTTTAGGGTACTGCAGTGGTGTTTGTGTAGTGTAGGGGGTTGTGCTGGGGTAGTGTTTTATGGTTTAGGGTAGTGCAGTGGTGTTCGGGTAGTGTAGGGGGTCGTGCTGGGGGTAGATTTAGGGTTTAGGGTAGTGCAGTGGTGTTTGGGTAGTGTAGGGAGTCGTGCTGGGGATAGTGTTTTAGAGTTTAGGATAGTGCAGTGGTGTTTGTGTAGTGTAGGGGGTTGTGCTGGGGGTAGTGTTTTAGGGTTTATGGTAGTGCAGTGGTGTTTGGGTAGTGTAGGGGGTAGTGCTGGGGTAGTGTTTTAGGGTTTAGGGTAGTGCAGTGGTGTTTGTGTAAGGTAGGGGGTAGTGCTGGGGGTAGTGTTTTAGGGTTTATGGTAGTGCAGTGGTGTTTGTGTAGTGTAGGGGGTAGTGTTTTAGGGTTTAGGGTAGAGCAGTGGTGTTTGTGTACTGTAGGGGGTCATGCTGGGTTCTAGTGTTTTAGGGTTTAGGGTAGTGCAGTGGTGTTTGTGTAGTGTAGGGTCTCCTGTTTTAGGGTTTAGGGTGGTGCAGTGGTGTTTGTGTAGTGTAGGGGGTCGTGCTGGGGTAGTGTTTTAGGGTTTAAGGCAGTGCAGTGGTGTTTGTGTAGTGAAGGGGGTCATGCTGGGGGTAGTGTTTTAGGGTTTAGGGTAGTGCAGTGGTGTTTGTGTAGTGTAGGGGTTGTGCTGGGGGGTAGATTTAGGGTTTAGGGTAGTGCACTGGTGTTTGGGTGGTGTAGGGAGTCGTGCTGGTGGTAGTGTTTTAGGGTTTAGGGTAGTGCAGTTATGTTTGGGTAGTGTAGGGTGTCGTGCTGGGGGTAGTGTTTTAGGGTTTAGGGTAGTGCAGTGGTATTTGGGTAGTGGAGGGGGTAGTGTTTTAGGGTTTAGGGTAGTGCGCCCAACCAGCCACAATATCCGTTGACAAAGGGGATCCTGACTCTTTTGAATGCTCCGCCAATTGAATAATTTGGGTCAAGGGCCCAACAACGTCCAAGACCTATCAATTCGTTTCTTGGGATCCCTCATATACTTGGAGAAAAAGGTACATAGTTTCTCATCAATTTCAGGCGTGTGTGCCACCTTCCCCTTCAGTGAGGGTCTGGGGCATTCTCCCCTCATCCTATTCCTGACCTCCCTTTCAAGGGGTTGATGGATTTTCCCCACCACATACTCTGCCACTTTGGTGTCAGGGGTCCACTCCGCCGACCTAGGATGGTAAATTTGGGTAGGCTCGAACATGTCCGAGTGGACCCGGTCCCAAACCCGGGACTGAGAGGAGTGGGACTCTGGATGCCAGGGACGCCCCGAGTCCTTATCCTCATCGGAGGAGAAATCGTCCTCCGATACACCCTCTCCCTCTAAGGGAAACCCGTCGTCGGGGTCTACAATAGTGGTGACAGCATCGCAATTTTCTCCGGACTCCTCCTCCTCCCGGCAGGGTGCATGTTTTAGCATTTGGGCACTCTTGAGGAAGGAGTAAAAATGGTCTTCTGGAGAAGACATGATAGCAGAGGGTGTGAGCACAAAACAAATGCCCTTAAAATCCTTAAGGCAGCCCCCTTGCCGGTGCTCCAACAGCTGGGCTTTCCCCGAAGCTGTTCTAAGAATAGACTGAGGCGCAATACCAATTACCACCACCAGGTGGCGCTGGTCACTAACGTGGCCGTGTGGGGAAATCACCGCATAGCGGTGTTAAAATTAGGCTAGGGTTATTCGGGAATCAAGCGGACACTAAAGGAGTGACCGGATTCCCAAACACGCGTAAAGACCAGCGGGAGCGCTCAACGGAGCTGCCTCGCTCGGACCAGATGCGCCTGACAGGATCTCAACGTGCACAGAGCGCACAGCGGGAGAAACTGCGAGGGGGAGAATGCTCTCGGTCAAGAGCCTGCTGCGCAGGGAATATGAAACAATACCAAGGCAATAATGCTAATAACGTGCACAAGAAACTGCTATACAAACAGCAACAACGTCAGATTAAGCCAAGAATGTAAGGAATGCACTTAACTGACGAGCAGTGAAGAAAGAGGAAGCGGAAGGGACGTCACAATATTATATATGATGGACTGTGATATGGTTGGACTATAGTTACCTTGAAGACTACCCCCCTAATGGTTCATGGGTTGTGTAGTCTTTTGTTTAATAATTGTTGTGTTACGTTTTCTTTGAACTGCTATGCAAATAAAGTGAAGAAAGATATGCATAATCCTCGCCTCCGTCCTGCCATAGAATTAATTAAACTTTATTCGATCTGATTTAGAAAAATAGATCATAAAAGTGTACATAAAAACAGTAAATCCTCTTTCCTAATACAATACAGTGAGAATTCCACATCCCAGGGAAATTAACAGATACTCCTTGCACTTTTTTGTGACAATAACACCCAGCACTTGTGATTAGTGCATCCGGTATCCCAGCACTAAAATATCGGGAATGCAGAACAATGGTCTAAGTTTAGCGTGAATTTTTATTTATCTTCTCTGGCATAAAACACTCAACACAATTAGATGGATCTTGTCTTCCAAAATGAGATGATCTGTAGTCAAAAGAGCAGTGAGATCCGCACACACGATTCCTTCCAGGCAACGATAAGGAGACAAAGCTAACGCTGCGAGGGTCGAGGCCGACTCACCACCACCACCTGGGAGGACATTTGCTGCTGGGGCCCGACGCTGTGTGTTCCCTCTGCCCCCGTAGCTTTTCGAACTGCACGGCCGCTGGTGGGGGGGGAACTACAGCTCCCAGACAGCTTAGCGACACCTGCCAGCACCGCCCACTTCCTGCTCACTGCGCGCCCGGAGGCGCTTATACAGCGGCTGCTCCCAGTGAGGAGCGGGGGACAAAGCTAACGCTGCGAGGGTCGAGGCCGACTCACCACCACCACCTGGGAGGACATTTGCTGCTGGGGCCCCGACGCTGTGTGTTCCCTCCGCCGCAGCTTTTCGAACTGCACGGCCGCTGTGTGGGGGAACTACAGCTCCCAGACAGCTTAGCGACACCTGCCAGCCCCGCCCACTTCCTGCTCACTGCGCGCCCGGAGGCGCTTATACAGCGGCTGCTCCCAGTGAGGAGCGGGGGACAAAGCTAACGCTGCGAGGGTCGAGGCCGACTCACCACCACCACCTGGGAGGACATTTGCTGCTGGGGCCCTGACGCTGTGTGTTCCCTCCGCCGCCGTAGCTTTTCGAACTGCACGGCCGCTGTGGGGGGGAACTACAGCTCCCAGACAGCTTAGCGACACCTGCCAGCACCGCCCACTTCCTGCTCACTGCGCGCCCGGAGGCGCTTATACAGCCGTGGACGACAGGGGACGGGCCACCCCCCTAAAAATCAACTATGGGTAAGCGTAAACACCTTTGCAATGGGGGCCAAGGGAACAAGAAGGCAAAGATACCACGAAAGGCAGATACTATATTATCATATCTGACTTCTGCTGTGGGAGTGATTACAAAGGAAATCGCAAACGCAGAAAAAGAACTTGGAATAACTCTGACGGAAACCGAGGAGGCTGGCCACGACCAGGAGGGGGTCACACAAGAGTCTGTAGTCACTCAACTCGTTACACAATCTGAACCCCAGCCGGATCCAAGCAATGTATTGCCGGTTATAGCAGGCTCAACTGAAGGCAGTCAGCCTTCCCCATCATCTCATGAGAATATACAGACCCCACCACCCGAACTGGGCAAGGGGGATAAGCAAACGAAGAAGTGCAATAAAAAGACTAAGCACATTGATAAAACACCGGAGGCTATGGAAGATGAACTGGTTAATAGACTTAGTAACAAAATTGAAGGGCTCATTAACCTGCATCTCGAGCCGGCACTGACTAGAATTGCTAAGGACATTGTTGATGTTTTAAACACGTGTGTAGCGGGCCTGTCAAAGAGATGCAATGCTCTAGACACCTTTGTCCAAGAATACCGTGAGTTCTTAAACAGAACACCATTCCCATCGACCCTAGACTCAGGGAATCAATTGCAAGGTGTGAATAAAAATAATGCCACTCTAAGGGAACAACATCAGATAGCACATGTACCTGTAGTAAACAGTGTGGTAGTTGGGCCGGTTCCTGAGGGGGTTACTAGGTCTCACCTCTCTAGTGGTAGTATAGCAGAAAATTCGCGGAGTTCCACCCTGGCAGGCTCACAACATTCTCCTAAAGACCCAGCTGAGCTGCCATGACACTTTAATGTACACCTTCCACCCCAAGCTGCTCCCTTAGTGGCTGTGTTAACAGGGGGGTCCCCCCGCTGAAAAATAATGGGAGTGAAAGTGCCCAAGACTTAAGGGAGAGAACCAAAACCTGGTGCAAAAACTACTGTAGCGGGGACATGGACATAGTCACCAACATAAATATGGTCAGAAGAGTAGGATGGGGTGGCTCCAGAAGAAAAACGCGTGAGGGGGATTGTGTGGTGATTAATTTTAAATCTTGTCACATGGCAGAACGTCTCTTTTGGGACGGTTCTGATTTGTTAAACTCGGGCATTAGGCCCCTTCCCCTGGGCTACTTTTATCCACCCCCTCAAAATAGGGTATGGTACCCCTCTGTCCTAGTGGTACGACCACCGGACAGAGCACCAGTATCCCTAACACATGCACATAGAGGCTCTCAGCCCACGATAGAGGGCGGGAACTCACTCAGGGATGTAAGAACAAACATGGAGATCTCTAATGTCCTGGGGTGTACACTGGCCAATCGCTTCTCTGCACTCTCAGGAATGGACGGGAACGATTGACTAAGTAACCCTCAGGATCAGGCACCTGTAGAAGGGACCCCAGCCTCATCCTGCAGAATTATGAGCTGGAATGTAGCCGGTATAAGGGCCAAAATGGGTGATGTAATATGGAAGGGGTTTTTAAAAACATTTGACATAATATCCCTTCAAGAGACATGGGATGCTCAAAACTGCTTTTCTCTGGATGGTTATTGTCATTTCTATATTCCAGCTAGACAAAGCGCTGCAGGGAGAGCGAAGGGAGGGCTGATTAGTTTGTTCTCCTTAGAGATAAAGGGCTCTCTCATGCAGCTCGAAGCAGGATGCCATAACTGTCTAGTAGTGGAACTTTCAGTGTCCGACACAAGTAAAGTATTATTTATTAATTTTTATAACTCTATGGAATCAGACAACAATCTAGATTTGCTAGAACAGCTTCTTTTAACTTATAGTCTGAGGTCAAATTCTTTTGACATTCTTCTGATGGGGGACCTAAATATTCATCCCTGTGACAATTTGTGTGGGGGTAAGGCCTATGAGGGCCCACCGTTCTCTGCACCATCTCATTTTGAACACACGAAACAGGGGGAGGAACTGGAACTTTTTTTGGCAAACTGGAACCTCTATGAGTCGGGTTGTGGGGATGCTGAAAATAGGATCCCGACATTTAAGGGGAAAGACAAAGGTACAATCATTGATTATGTATTTTTAACTTCATTTATGCTATCTCAAGTCTTAAGATATTTAACAGAGGTTTCTACTTTTAGCGACCACAACCCGGTGATACTCGAACTGATTCCGGGGGACCCATTATCCTTTAGGCCCACATCACAAAAGGTGGTGAGAGAGGTCTCCCTAACGGATCAGGGGAGAAAACTGAAATGGGCAAAAGTGGTCCCAGAGACATTTTTATCGGAGATCTTATCCACAGTAGAGGTAGAGATTAATACTTGTTTAGATGTTGAGGCTCAAGGCCCTGACATTATTAATGCTTTTAATAGTATCTGTGTACAAGTAAACCAAAGTCTACTTATTAAAGGGAAACAGAAACCCCAGACCGGTAAAAGATGGTTTAACAAAAGATGTTCACAGTCCCATGCTGCCCTTCTGAAGGCCTTGAAGGTCATTCCCAGGGATAGGGGGCTTATAGCCACTCGTAGACGAGCCTACAAACAAGCACTAACTGCAAGAAAACGGGAGCTGCGGGATGAAGCTTGGATAAAACTCTTGTCAACTGAAGTACTGAAAGACAGTGGGAAATTCTGGGCAACTGTAAATCAGCCACTGTTTACAAACGATAATAATTCCCCTTTGGACTGTAACATCGTGGATGAGGTCTGGATAGCCCACTTTGAAAAGATATACAGCCTCCCTGCAAAGGGCAAATGTGCTTTACCCAATTTGCCCGAAAACGTCCTGTCCCCTTTGACTTTTGAGGTCTCTGAAGTTGAAAGGGCCATGGGGAAATGTCAAAAAACAAGGCTCCCGGACCCGATGGGGTCCCCATGGATCTGTTCAGAGCTGCCCCAAATATCTGGTCAAAAATCTTAACTAATGTTTTCAACACGATCGGGCCAAATAGTCTTTCAGCATCATGGGCTACATCAATCATTATCCCGGTGTTCAAAAAAGGTGCTAGGCAGGATCCTTCTTGTTATAGACCTATTTCTTTAATTGATTCTTCAGTAAAAATACTAGGTAGAGTGGTCCTGCATAGACTGAGTGAGTGGTTGGATGAGAAAGGGGTATTGTCTAATGCCCAATATGGTTTCAGATCAAATCGGAGTACCATTGACCAGTGTCTAAACCTGCATCTTTTAATTAGTAAGTATATGGTGGCCAAGGAGGGGTCATTATACATGGGGTTTATGGACCTCTCCTCTGCTTTCGACCTCGTAAATAGGTCAAAGCTTTGGAATATACTTTTAGATCTGGGAATTGATGCACCTCTCGTACACTTTTTAGCAGACTTGCACTCGGACCTTTCGGCTAAAATCAGAGTCAATACTGAGGGGCGATGCACTAGACACTTTAGGTCAGAAAGGGGGGTCAGACAGGGGTGTATTCTGGCACCCCTGCTGTTCACACTATATATAAATGCCCTTGAGTCACAACTGGGGGAGGTTTCCTTGGACACTCCACGTATAGGGGAACTGGTTATACCAGTCCTCCTCTACGCGGACGATGCCGTCCTCCTGGCACGTACTGGGGTAGGCCCACAAAAGCTGTTGGATGCCTTTGGAAATTTCATGGAGAACCTGGACTTAAAAATAAATGCAAAAAAATCCCAGGTTCTGATCGCAGGGAGGGTAAAGCGGAAAACCAAAGTTAAAACCTTTCTCTGTAGTGGGGAAGTGGTCTGCAGGGTACCCACATTCCCTTATCTGGGGTCGTCTTTGATGAAAAGGGAACTTGGCGCCCACAAAACAACAGTCGTAGTGTGGCGTTTGCAAGGACCGTCTCAGGGCTTATGGGGTTCACTAAAAAGTTGGGGGCTAGACCTTCTAAAGGTATACAAAGCCAAATGCCTGGCCGTTGCAATGTATGGTTGTCAAATATGGGGTTACACCAATCATGACAAAATTCAGTTAATAGAGAACCAATTTCAGAGAGGAGTCCTCTCTGTTCCCCAGTCCAACCCACTTTTTCCACTCATACCGAAGTAGGGGTTGGATTTGTTACTGATCAAATCAAAATTGCACCTTTGATATATTGGCTAAAGATCTGGTTGAATGAAGAAATCTCCCTAAACCATACTATATTGAAAAATTGCTTAACATTGGATAATGCTAACAAAATTCCATGGCTGGCTTACATAAAATCTGGTTTCCAAAAAATAGGGCGCGTGGTCCTTTTCTCCTCACCAGAAACTATAACAAAAAAGGACATTGCACTGACAAGAAATGCCCTACTGGTCATGTTATTATCATTAGAGCGAGAGGAGACTGAACTGATTAAACCAGTAGCAAGAGCTAACTATGCCCTGGTTAGCTGCCCAGGCCCTGAGCCATATCTGACTATAGTGAACATCCCATATCATCGGTACCTTTTAATTAGATTTCGGCTTAACCTGATACATTTTTCTTTGGGTTTTTTCCGAACATGGTGTACTCCGGAACGTGCTGACCCCTGTAAATGTGACAACTTTTCAACACAGGATACCCTTCACTTCTTTATGTTTTGTGACCATTATAATGATTGTAGAAGGAAGTTTTTGTTCCCAATTTTGAGGGAGGCGGGATTCACACAGGTTAGGCCAGCACTTGTGTATCTACAACAACTTAACTCACCACGAATAATGTTTCATGTTGCTAGTTTCCTGGTTGCTGCTATCCGTATCAGGAAAAAGACAAATACCTCACTGCCGGCCCTAAGTGGCCCTGAATAGCATATCTTTTGCACTTTAAAATGTTCCTGCACTGGGAGAGCATAATTTTATGGTAGTCTCTTTTTAAAAAGGTTTTTAGATTATATTTATGTATGTGTTATAACGGGTCAAATAGTTCACAATAAGTATAGTATGAACTTTTTATATATTAAGATTTTTAACTATGTAATTAACTGTTTTTGCTCATGATTGTACAATATCTTTTATGATATTAAGTTATCGAATAAAGAAATTTGACTGACTGACTGACAGTGAGAATTAATTAAAACCAGTAGGTAAAAATGGGTGTTAAAAAGCCCGGTTCAGAGCAACTTCAGGTTAACAGAATCGTAAAGTTCCATCTTTCGCAAGATCAATCTCATGTACTTCGTGCAAAATACGCAATAAGGGGTCCAAGTAAGATGTAACGCTCCAATACCTGAACAGTCTGCACTATATAAAACTGCAGAAAAACTAAAAATAAAAAGTGTTTTGCACACTTCTGTCATTGGGCTATATGCGGGCTACATCTGGGTGATATTTGTGCTACATTTGGACTCTTTTGTTCTCTGGTGGCCATCTTGGGAGAC
The DNA here is from genome assembly GCF_964204655.1 of Triturus cristatus. NCBI lineage: Eukaryota > Metazoa > Chordata > Amphibia > Caudata > Salamandridae > Triturus > Triturus cristatus. Next base: position 260,300,236 of record NC_140586.1, read on the forward strand.
TTATTTGTTATGAAGTTTCCTAATTTCCTCATTTACTGCAGTCCCCTCAGTAGGAAATGCTTTCAGTTTTTTACTTTGATTCCATCAAGAAGGCATTCAGATGTGTCACACATTTGCCATAAATTCAGAATGTTAGCACTCTAGTTGTTCATTAGATCACTGTAGTAAAGCTACTGCTCACCAGGGAGTTAACTGTAAGTCTACTGCTGGTATTGAAAGTGATTGTTTCAGTCTGCATGTCAGAATTTTCTAATAAAATAGAAGAGGATTTGAGATCTCACTTAAAACATGCCCTAAATTTACTTTCTGCAGCACTAACCATAATTTCTATGGCAAAATGAACCCCCTCATTTTGTTCCTGTTTGAATTAAATTTTTTAAGTGTTACCAGTCTATTCCAATCAAGATGGCTTCCGGTGTGCCATATGTTTGTCATAAGTAAGACTGTTAGCTCTCTAGTTGTTCTTTAGAACACTCTGGGAAGCTGCAGTAGAACACAAAGGCATCACCTGACAGGCTGCTCCTGTTGAAATATAACAGGAAGACATTTGAGATCACACTTGAAATATGTCCTAATTTTTCTTTACAGCACTAACCATAATTTCTGTGACAAAATGAACCCCATCATTTTGTTCCTTTTTAAAATAAATGTTTTAAGTGTTACCAGTTTATTCCAATCAAGATGGCTTCTGGTGTGCCATACTTTTGTCATAAGTAAGCCTGTTAGCGCTCTAGTTGTTCTTTAGAACACTCTGGGAAGCTGCAGTAGAACACAAAGGCATTAACTGGCAGGCTGCTCCTGTTGAAATATAACAGGAAGACATTTGAGATCACACTTGAATCATGTCCTAATTTTTTTTCTACAGCACTAACCATAATTTCTATGCCAAAATGAACCCCATCATTTTGTTCCTATTTAAATTAAATATTTTAAGTGTTACCAGTTTATTCCAATCAAGATGGCTTCAGGTGTGACATACTTTTGTCATAAGTAAGACTGTTAGTGCTCTAGTTGTTCTTTTAGAACTCTCTGGGAAGCTGCAGTAGAACACAAAGGAATCAGTCTCTGCCTTTGTTGGATGGACATGATTTACTGAGAATGACAGACTTCATTCTCATATGACTGAGAAAGATAATGTGAATTTACAGAAAATATGTTCTCATTTTAGCTGCAGTTTTCTCTCAAACACGATTCATGATATCCCAGCAGAAGGTTTTTCACAGGGTAAAATCACCTTAGAACACACCACAATTCCTGAAATTAGAATGGTACCATCAACAAATGAGTTCTAATGTAACTAAAGTCTGTTATCACCCTTTATAGTTCTCCTTTTGGCAACCCTCAAAATCTTCGATTCACTACAATGCATTTCAATGGGGTACTACCATGTATATTGGTCCCAAGATGGCTGCCAGCAATTCCAGGATGAAGTGCTGATAGCCAATCAGATCTCACAATGAGATTAGGCCTGGGCGTAAATTTCGTTCCGTTCGCGGAAATTGCGATAATTTGGCATTTTCGCGTTCCGCGGAGAGCGCAAAAATGTCAAAATTTCCGGTTTCCGCAGCTTGGCGATAATTTGTTTCTTGCTCGCGCTGTAAAATAATACATTCTCGCGCACGCGCGAACGCCTTACCTGAATCCCTGCGTTCGCCGACAAGTTTTCTTGATCCGGTCGCGTTCTCCATGAGATGTTGTATTGTTTTTAGCCATTTGCGCTGTCTCGCGACAGTTCGCGCCCGCAGTGACGTCATGCGTTGCGCGATCACGTCTTTATTCTCGCGATCATGCACCGCGAGACAACTCAAAACAAGATGGCCGCGCCCGCAAGCAACCACATGGGTAAGTTGGCGACCTGCAACCATGCAGAAAATCTCGCGAACATGCAAGAAAAAACTTCTGCATCTTCGCATTTTCGCGATAATTTGCGAAAGTTCATTTCGCAAATTCCGCCCACCCCTAAATGAGATGTGTCGTTAGGCTCCACCCAGATATTGAAACTTTTTCTTTTTCCAATTTCTCATGAACTACTCAACGGATTTACACCATTTAAAGGGATCTTTCTGAACCAAGGGCTACCTTTTTGCCAAATTTGGTGTAAGTCCATTCAGCAGTTCGGGCTGTGGCCGTGTCCTATGGGAATTAACATGGAGAAAACACGTTTTGGGACCCCCCTTTATTCTCGGCCCCCGCTTGCCGAATCACCCCGAAACCTTTAAGATAGGAGCTGACCGGAGCACCCCACGAGTTTTGAACATTTTGCGAAGATTCATCAACCGAAGCCAAAGTTATTGGGAAAAGAATGTTACGATTTTCCTATGGATAATAGGTCCTAACTATAACTACCTACTGGCGATCGCCAGTAGGTAATATATATCTATGTGTATATATATGTATGTATGTATATATATATATATATATATATATATATATATATATATATATATATATATATATATATATATATATATATATAACCTACTGGCGGTCGCCAGTAGGTAGTTATAGTTAGGACCCTGTTTCCATAGGAAATCCGCAACATTCTATTTGAAATAACTTTGGCGCCGGTCGACGAATCCTCGCGAAATTTTCAAAATAGGTGGGGCGCTACGCTCCGCTCCTACCCTGAAAGTCTCGGGGGGATTCGTCAAGCGGGGGCTGAGAAAAAAGGGGGGTCCCAAAACGCGTTTTTCCCATGCATTTTTCCATAGGACCTTTAGACACAGCTACAGCCCGAACGGCCGAACAGAGTTACTTGAAATTTGGCAGAGAGGTAGTCTACAGGTCAAGGAAGTGCCTTTTGTAGGTCTGGTGTAAATCTGTTCAGTAGATCCTGAGAAAATAGCATTTAAATCAATATATATATCTGAGCCAGCTTACGGTGCGCTTACCGTGCGCTTACGGTAAGCTTACCGTACGCGTACGGTGCCGTGCGCGAGCGCGATTCTGATTGGCTGTTAGATCTTAGTAAACATTCGAATCGGTCGAAACCAGGAAGCGGCGTCCGCCATTTTCTCTCTCGCACTCTGAGGGGGGGAGGAAAAACAAAGGCAAAAAACATGTAAAGGGGCTGTTTATACAGCTCCTAACCACCTAGCCTTGAGTAAGGTGTCCCAAAAGAACCCCCAATGTAAAAAATTCAATTTTTATTTTTTTTCGAAAAAAACACCGATTACGCTTACCGTACACGTACGGTAAAAATTATTTTTTTTTTTTTAAACTATCCACACTTTCCCCACCCCGTGTTCAAAAGGTGCCCGAAGTGCACCTTTTGTGCATGGCAAATATCTTACATGGAACATTTAAAATATTACCTTTCACAACGAAGCGCATAATATGTCCTCCATGTGCGGACGGTGCGCGAAGCGCATCGTGCGTACATGGCTCTTCAAGCGTAACGTGGGCACGCGGTGCGCACCGCGTGCTCACTGTGCGCGCACGGTGCGCGAAGCGCACCGTGCGCGCACGGAACGAACTGCGGTAAGTGGGCGCGCACGCCACGAACAGCGTAAGTAACTTAGCATTTAAAAAACCGTACAAATTCACTGAAAAAACCATAGGTTTCACACACGTTATAGTTAGGAATTAGCATTTAAAAAACCTTGCAAATTCAGTGAAAAAACCATAGGTTTCACACATGCTATAGTTAGCTGGAGATTTTACTCATAAAAAACCAATGAAATTCCCCCGTTATAGTTAGTGCAGGCAACTATAACTCACGCGACCGCAATCCTCTGCTGATGACATATGTGTCTTTATGAAAAAAAAATATTTGTAATATATGTATAGCTAAAATTTAATGGAAGAAGACATGGGCAAATAAGTGTCTAAATACAGTATTAGCATCAGCAGAGGATTGCGGTCGCGTGAGTTATAGTTACCTGCACTAACTATAACGGGGGAATTTCATTGGTTTTTTATGAGTAAAATCTCCAGCTAACTATAGCATGTGTGAAACCTATGGTTTTTTCACTGAATTTGCAAGGTTTTTTAAATGCTAATTCCTAACTATAACGTGTGTGAAACCTATGGTTTTTTCAGTGAATATATATATATATACATATATATATGTATGTAGGTATATATGTATATATATATGCACTGAAAAACTAAAGGCTACAGGGTCGTTATATTTAGGCTTGGATTTTCCTAGTACACAACCATAGAAATTTGGCAGTTATAATTATCTGAGCTAACCATAACATTTGCCTCCTCAATGCAATGCTTATGATATCACATCACTCATGACATGATCAGTGACATCACTGATGACATCTCAAATTACATCATTGATGACATCATCAAGTGAGTGTAAGTGTTTTCAGAGTTTATGGATGTTAAACATATATACGAACCTACTACAAAAGTTAGATTAGTATACTTTTTGTACTACTAATGAGTGATACTATCTATAAAATGTGATCTGAGTAGGAGTGTGACTGTATCAGTATGTGAGTGGGTGTGTGGCTGTATGGGTGTGTGAGTGCATTCATGACTGACTGTGAAAGTGAGTGACTGATTCTCTGACGAGGTCTGAACGTCTGTGTGTGGTAGTGTCAGTGGTTGTATGGATGTGTAAGTGGGTATCTGAGTGGTTGTATGGGTGTGTGAGTGGTTTTGTGGGTGTGGGTGTGACTATATTGGTTTTTGAGTGGTTTTATGTGTGTTAAAGAAGGTATTTAAGTAGCTGTGTGGTTGAGTGAGTTAATGTGTGAGTGACTATGTTGCTGAGTGAGTGGGTGTGTCAGTGGTAGTATATATGAGTGAGTGGCCTTATGAGTGACTGCATGGGTGAGAACATGGGTTTCTGAATGGCTGTATAAGTGAGTGACTGGGTGTGTAAGTGGGTGTATGGGTGAGTGAGTGGCAGTTTGAGCGAGTGTTCGGTTATGTGAGTTGGAGTGTGAATGGTTGTGTTGGGGAGTAAGTTTCTGTGTGAATGACTGTATGGGTGAATGAGCAGATATGGGAGTGCTTGTATGGATGTGTGAATGGGTTTGCAAGTGGTTGTGTGGGTATGTGAGTGAGTGTGTGAGTGCTTGTATGGGTGAGTGGGTGATTGTGTTAAGAGGCTTTTTGGTGTGTGAGTGGCTGTATAGGTGAATATGTCTGTGTGTGAGTAGCTGTATAGGTGAGTGTACGGATGGGTGAGTGTGTGTGTGTGGGTGAGTGACTGGTTATATGAGTGGCTCTATAGGTGAGTGAATGGTTGTGTGAGTGACTGTATGAGTGAGTGGCGGTATTTGAGTGGCTCTATGGGAGAGTGAGTGGGTGTGTGAGTACTAGTATGGGTCTGTGAATGGGTAAATGAGTGGTTGTGTGGGTGTGTGAGTGGGATTAGGAGGGGATGTATGGGAGTGCGAGTGGGTTTGTGAGTGGACCTGTACACCACACTTTGAGGTTAAAAGAGGCATTCGCCGGGGCTGTGTTTTGGCACTGTTACTTTTTTCCCTTTCTATAAATGCAGTAGACAAAGCCCTTAGGTCAGTACAGGCAGATGCACCACAAAGAGCATGCAACCCTGTACCCGTCTTACTCTATGCAGACAATGCGGTGCTACTCCCCAGAACCCCAGTTGGCCTACAGCAATTAATGGAAAATGTTAGCCTTTTTATCAAGAATAGGAAACTGTTAATAAACAAGACCATAGTCATATACAGGCACTCCAGCTTGAAGAAAACTCATTTTTAAAACGCCTATTGTGTTTACCCTCATCAGCATCCACCAAAATTACACACTGTGAAGTAGGCATTAATTACTTATCGGATCTTATTGCCTTGCAGCCATTACTTCTATGGAAATCCATTTTGGCTAAAGAGGAGACCAAATTTACCCAAACCATCATTAAAGACTGTCTACTCTTGGATAAAAGTTACAGTTTACTCTGGCTTAAATATATGCGGGATTGGTTTAGTAACGTATTCAACCTTTCAATCCAGAGTGACCCTGGCTGTGTGACATCTATATCTAAAGGAGATTAAAAACACCTTTTTAGCTCATCAAAAAGAGGCTCGCAGGAGAGTGATTGGGGAGCTAGCCACTCACGTATTTTATCAACAGCTGAAGGTCAGAAGAGGTTTCCAAGATTACTTGACTGTAGTAACTAGGCCATCACATGGCTTTGTTTTGACTAATTTGAGATTAGGCATAGTACACCATTTAGTTGCCATTTCCACTATGAAAATGTGTCCGTTGACTGTATGCCCCTGCGATGGGATATCTAAACAAAGCATCACCCATTTTTTGCTATTTTGTAAGTTTTATTCTTTTTTAAGACGATTTTATCTGAAGCCTATATTCTTAAACTTTAATGTGAGAACAACCCATGCTGCTATGAACTTATTGATTACCCGTAATGACCCCGGATTATGTTTCCATGTTGCCTCTTATATTTTAAAATCAATCGCTGCTAGGAAATCTATTATACTTGTTAATATATTGGACTGCCTTATGCACCGGATATTTTTTATAAACAAATTGCTGCTAGGAAATGTATTATGCATTAGAATTCATTGGACTGTCATACGCATTGGATGTTTTATATATGTGTGTTTTTAAAATTTTGTTTTTGCTTTTATGGTTGTTGCACAAACCAAATAAAGCTCTTTTGACTGACTGATTTCATCAGTGATCTCATATGAGATGTCATCAGTGATGTCACTGACCATGTCATGAGTGATGTAATATGTGAGGTGATAAGCAGTGCATTGCGGGACGTAAGCTATAGTTAGTGCAGGTAACTAAAACTGCTGAACCTCTATGGTTTTGTACAAGTGAAATCTGGGCCTAGCTATGACGTCTCTCTAATTTTGATTTTTTCCCTTAAATTTCTATGGTTTTTATCATTCTATTTCCTAACTATAACATCTCTGTAACCTTTGTTTTTTTTAGTTAATTTTTAAGGTTTTTTAAAATTGTATTTTCTACCTTAAATGTCCCTGTAACCTTTAGGGGCATATTTACAATAACTGGCGCATCCCTGCATATCAGCAGGGATGCGCCAGTTATTGTGCGTCACGGCTCCGCCACCGTGGATGCGCTGCATTTACAATGCGGAGCACCATGGGGCAAAAACGGCACAGATGCGTGACGCATCTGTGCCGTAAAAGTGGCGCATTGCTGGAGTTGCGTAGCAAGCGCGATGCAGCTCCAGCAATTCTCTGGGGGGCCCAATCTTGCTAATGCTGCGTCAATCCTTACGCATGCTTCAGCATGGGTCTAAAAGTGACTGAGTGAAATCTTGTAGATTTCACTCAGCCACCTTTAGGAGGCGTTCCTGCGCTGGAACGCCCCCCCCCCCCCTGCGCAGGAACGCCTACATGTGGCGCAGGGCTTAGTACCCCGCACCATGGCGCAGGATTTGCGCCGCCGCTGCTTCCAAAAGTTACGCAACTGCGGCGTAAATGAGGCGCAAGGGGCTAGTAAATCTGCCCCTTAGTTTTTAAAGTGAATTTCTATAATTTTTCAACTACTAAGCACATTTGCAAATTGGTGGAGAAAAGGGACGGGCCTCCGACCAGCTCTCAGCAAACCTGGAGTGTGGGACTTACTGCTGGTAACAGGAGGGCTTCTTTGCCCCCAAAGACCCTCAGCATCCAAAGGCACTTCATCCATCAACAAGTAGTGCACTAGGAGGCGTGTTTGCCGCGTGATGAAGAAGGGGGTGGGGCCTCTGATGAGCTCTCAGTAATCCCACTTTGTGGGACTTACTGGAGGTAGAAGGAGGGGTTGTTGGCCCCTAAGGACCCTCAGCAGCCAAAGGGTCTTCATCACCCAACCATGAGTAGTGCACCAGGAGGTGCATTTGCAGAGTGGTGGAGAAAGTGGGCGGGACCTCACATGAGCTCTCAGCAATCCTGCTGTGTGGGACTAACAGAAGGGAACAGGAGGGGTTGTTGGGCCCCAAGGACACTCAGCATATAAGTGGACATATAAGTGGACATCATCCCCCAAACAGTAGTGCGCCAGGAGGCGTGTTTGCATAGTGGTGGAGAAAAGGGACAGGGCCTCCGACCAGCTCTCAGCAATCCCAGTGCGTGGGACTTACTGCTGGTAACGGGAGGGCTTCTTGGCCCCCAAAGGCCCTCAGCATCCAAAGACACTTGATCCCCCAACAAGTAGTGTGCCAGGAAGGGGGGGGTGTGGCCGGACGCCGATGGGGCAGGGAGCCTGAACCAGAGCTCCTGTGGGTGATCCCCCATAAAGCTCATCCTGACCACTATTGGGGAGCCCTCAACATAAACCACCCACCTTCAAATTTGTGAAAGACAGGGGCACCGGCAGGGGCTGACGGTCGGGACGGTAAGGCACGTCTTCACAGCCAAATCATGCCGGATGGAGGACCCGCGAGGTTAACCAAGATGGCGCCCAAGAGACAGCTGGAGGCTGTTGGCGGCACACAGCGGAGCCAACGGAGGGTCCAGGTCAGCGGGGCACTAGAGCTGCAGGACCCCGTGACTGTAGGAGAAAATAGGCATGAACCGCCGGTGGACCGGCTGTGAGGAGAAGGTGGCACAGACAGTCAAAATGTCACACGGGGCCTGCGGACTACTCCCGATGGGACGCCAGGGACTGCCGGCTACACAGCCACACTGTAGCGCGGATCGAAGTCACGCGACGATAGAGAACTGGGCCCCCGCATAAAGAAAAGTAAGGAGGTGTAGTGGAGGGGGGCCCGGACTGCGACTACACAGCTGTGGACCCAGGCGCGGCTGCGGGTGACCAACACTTTGCGGGTCCCCCCAGCTGAGCAAGGGAGCCCGATTGCCAGGTGCCCTGCACCCAACCTGCCTGGCACGGCTAGTGGGACTAGTGATGCTGCTACGAGGCCCCCGTTAGAGCGGGCCACACCAACTCCTGGGAGAGCCCACCTCCTGCTGCAGGAGCAGCACAGCTGACCAGTGAGTGGGGGTTGCCCGGGACCACAGAGGCTGCCCCCGGAGACCGGGACGCACCTGCCGCAGTATCAATCCGCTTCCTCCCTGAGGCCTACACGAGTGGCAGCCAGCTGAGCACGTTGTGAATCGATGCTCCGCCGGTAGCCCCCACTATCGCAAGTGGTGATTGCACCTCATCCAGGGAGACAGACTGCTGAGCACCGGCCTCCTTTGTTCTTGCTCCTGATGCCTGCCTGGAGCCCGGATCTGCCTCGTAAACTCTGACCCATGCAAAATCCTCGGGCCTCGTGCTGCTGACCACTAGGCCCATCGTTGCAGGTACCACCGGGACAGAGCCACACCTTCCTATTGCGGCCTGGGTTACACTATCACCCGCAACGCCTCAATTCGGGTGTGACGTGTAGCACCAAGAGTAAAGCAGAGTAGTGCTGCACACCCGACTCGCAGAGAAGTACTGCACAGCCATGCAGCCTCAGGCCGGCCTAGATGACTCCTGACTGCGAGGAGGGGCATACGTACACATCATCACCGCCCCTACTTTGCTGCGCCTCCTTCCCTGCACCACCCACTGCCTCATCACTGCGCCGCCTCTGCGACTTGCAGCGAGAAGCCACACACCAAGTGCTCGACCCCAGCAGACTTTACTTCCTGGAGGGCCCTCTGCATAACCGGCATTAGAGCCAATTTACACCCTTACTAACCAGACTTCTCCCATTCTGAACCCAACATGGGGAGAGTCAGCAAAAGACGGGATGTGGAGCAACAGGAGTAAGCAGGAGAAGAAACCTGAGAGTCATGTACACGCACGGGGGCTTGAAGTGAAAAGAACGTGCCCCATGATGACCTATCGTTATATGACATCCTGCAGGCCATAGAAACGTCACGGACAGCAGTAGAATCCAAAATAGACTTGCTTTGAGGGGATTAGGGCCTCCTAAGGGCAGACCACATGAAACTGGCGGACCGAGTCAGGACAGTGGAAGGAGATGTCAGAGACCTGAAACTGCAAGTATCCACGTCCACCCTCAAAATTACGGACATCGAAAAAAGGGTCCAGGTACTGGAACAGCGAGCTGAGGACGCTGATAATAGGGCAAGGTGCAGCAATATCAGAGTCATGGGGCTGCCAGAAAACGTCAAGGGGAACAACATGGTGGCCTACCTCAAGAACTGGATCCGCACAGAGGTGGCAGAGGAGGGCCTATCGCCATACTTCGCCCTCGAGCGGGCACACAGGATTCCTGAATGGGCACTCTGGCCTGGGAGACCGCTGAGACCAGTGGCAGCTAGTCTCCTCTTCTACAAAGACGGAGGCCATGTGCTGAGCCAAGCGCGACTCAAAGGCCAAATCAAAATTGATAACAGCACTGTCCGGATCTACCCGGATTTTTCCCGGGACGTGCAGAGATAGCGAGCTTCCTTCGTCACAGCCAAACGGAAACTGCGCCAAATGGGGGTGCCATACTCAATGGTGTTTCCAGCTAAACTCCAGATAGCGCACGCAGAGGAGACCAAGTTCTTTACCACACCTCAAGACATGTGGGACTGGATTGAAGAGCAGGGACTGCGAGACCGGAGGCATGAAGGCAGAGACCAGCCAGAGAAGGATCTCACGCGATCCCTGGAAAAGGGGGAAAGCCTAAGCGGCACCCAACCCTGGAGGAAGCTCGCCGAGATAGGGAGAGTGCGGTTGCGGCAATAGCATCCCTGAGTGTAACAGGCCAACAGGGCGACTCCTCCCTCTCAGGAGAGGAACAGAGAGACTCGGACTCTGACACCAGCTCGAGCACCGTGGTGGATGCCAGCCACACTATGCCAGAAGTGACTCCTAGAACAGCGGATGACTTGATCTAATCGATACATGACACACAACTACCTGCTGGACACTTGAGTTCGGGGGTGAGGCGCCATGACTAGCGGCTGATCTGAGTACAGGAGGGGCCCTGGATGGGCACTATGAGGTCCAACCTCTGGAAGGGGGGACCTGGGGGCAGAGGGGAAGGCTTTCCTCCTTTAGTCTAGCCAACACCCGAATGTCGGACACTTGTTCAATTCTATGCCAGAAAACAGTTTGGTTGGGGGAGAGTTTCTCACTTGTCCTGGGAAGGGGGAGTTGGGGAAGTTCTATTGTTTTAAGTTGGGGGCACTGCAGTCTATTCGTACATGGGGACATGAGCTACAGTGAGAAGGTTCCCTTTACCCACTATGTGTCGCCGGAAGCCATGCGGGGGCGAGGGGGCCAGACGGAGGTCGAGAGGCTAATCTGTATTGCCAAATCAGAAGGTATATAACCTTCTCTCTTGGAATGTCCGGGGGATGCACTCTATGCACAAACGCTACAAAAGTTTCTCCCTCCTGAACAGACGAGGGATCCATGTAGCAATGTTGCTGGAAACGCACACATTGGCCACCGAGGGGGCGGCACTACAACGTAGATGAAGAGGTCAGGCATACTATACTTCATTTTCAGCATTTGCCAGGGGGATCCTGGTATGGATCAGGGTAGGCATCCCCTTCCAGCACACCGGACACAAAGTAGATCCAGAGGGCCATTATGTAGTGGTCACAGGGAGACAGGACGGGCAAGATGTCACACTGATAAATATTTATGGCCCGAATGCGGAACGAGGAGCATTCTTGGAACAACTGTCTGGGACCTTGGCGCCATACATGACGGGGTCGGTTATCATGGGGGGATTTTAATTGTATTGCGGATCCGGCCCTTGACCGGTCCCACCCACCACTCCGGTATGCCATAGTACACAGGACAGCTAGGACATTCAGGGACTGGCAGTCTCACTGGGGGTTGGTGGACACGTGGAGATGCACGCACCCACTAGACAGAGAATATTCCCACCTCTCCCACGTACTTGACTTACATGTCCACCTAGACACCTTCTTATGCTCCCCAGACATGCATGCACAGCTAAATGGCACAGAATACCTCACTCAAAGAGTGTCGGACCACAACCCAATAGTGACTCGACTGCATTGGGGCTTCCAGCAGCAATCCATCCCCACATGGCGCCTTAAGCCCGAAACACTAGAGGGCCAAGTGTTCCTACATGAGATCAGGGGCCATATCATTACATATTTTGCTGACAATGCACAGTCCACAGACTCCAGAGTGACAGAGTGGGAGGCCTTTAAGGCTGTAATCAGGGGGAGATGCATGGCGCTATCAATCGGAGTACGACAAACACTACTTGCAGGCATGGAACGGGCTGACCGAGCACTGAGGGAGGTGGAACTCCGAAGCCCGAATCACCCCGAACTCCGCCAGGAGTCGGAAGAGGCAAGGAGGAGGTGGCCGTGCAGGAAGAAAGATTATGGTGCTTTGACTTGCATGCCTATATAGACAGCAGTGACGGCCCGTGTAGGGCGTTTTACCGGGGCGGTGACGTGGCGCAGAGGACGGGCAGGGTGGGGGGTTGCAAAATGCGGCATACGGCCGAGTTAAGGTAAGTTACGAAAAAAATTTATAAAACAAATTTTGTTGCGCGATGCAGCGCGCGCAACGAAATTTGTTTTATTAATTTTTTTCGTAACTTACCTGAAATCGTCCGTTTGCCGCATTTTGCAACCCCCCACCCTGACCCTCCTCTGCACCACGTCACCGCCTCGGTAAAACGCCCTACACGGGCCATCACTGATAGACAGGATGCATGCTGAGCGGGACAGGGCGGTCAGATTGCTGGCGTGGCTGGCTAACCCCACCCGCAGGGGGAACACAATCATAGAGCTAGCTGACTCAGAGGGGCAATCCCTATACCGACAAGATGACATCAACAATAGGTTCTGCAGCTACTAGGAGCAGCTCTACAAGAGCTCTGGGCCCCGGAGGGAAGGGGAAATAGAGGAATATTTGGCAGACCTTCCGCTACATACCCTGACAGAAGAAGAAGCGGACCAATTAGGAGCCAAAATATCCAAACGCAAAATTCGGGTGGCCATTAAGGAACTGGCAAGAGGGAAAACCCCGGGCACAGACGGGCTCCCCAAGGAATTCTACGCCACATACGTAGAAGAACTGGCCCCCAAACTAGCGGAGATATATGCGGAGGCAGGGGAGAGGGGCCACTTGCCAGGCACCACTAGAGGGGTGGTGGTAATCCCGCTGCTGCAGCCTGACAAGTCCCCCCAGAAGTGCACAGCATATAGACCTCTCTCGACTTTAAAATTCTAAGTAAACTACTGGCAACGCGGTTGCTCCCATACATGATGTCCCTGATGCACCAGGACCAGGCAGGCTTCATTCCCCGCAGGAACACAACTCTGAATATACGCCGCCTGTTGTCCAATATCGAGCTCAGGGCGACGGAAAACCGGGCAGGGGCGGTATTCGCCATCGACATGGAAAAGGCATTTGACAGCTTTGAGTGGGGGTTCCTGTATGCTGTCTTAACCAAAATGGGCCTTGGACCGGGGTTCCTGTGCTGGGTGCAACTGCTATATGCTGATCCGGTGGCGAGAGTTCGCACGAGGCGCACGATATCGGAACAGTTTCGAGTAGAGAGGGACACGTGCCAGGGGTATCCCCTCTCCCCACTACTATTTGCCCTAGCCGTGGAACCATTAGCATGTGTGGCGAGATCTGACGGGGCTTACCGCGGGCTCCAGTTGGGGGAGCAGAGGCACCACATTGCGTTATACATGGACGACCTCTAACTATTCTTAAAACACGCGGGGAAAGACCTGCCAGGGGCAAAGACTATGATAGAAAAGTTTGGATCACTGTTGGGCCTTCGAGTAAACTGGCAGAAGTCCAGATTATTCCCCCTAGTGGAAGACATGCAGCCGCCTGCTAACTTAGGCGATCTGCGATTGGAGCCCCGATGCTTCCGCTATCTGGGAGTGCGCATCTTCCACACCATAGAGGATGTGAAAGAAGGAAACATAGGGAGGGTACTGTGCTCGCTCAAGTACAACATGACATTCTAGGGAAAGCTTCCCCTCTCAGTGATGGGCCGCATCCCCCTACTCAAAATGGTGACTCTCCCTCGGCTGCTGTACTTCTTCGCCATGCTTCCGGTGTGGATATCAGCGGCTTGGTTCCGGGAGCTGGACTCCTGCCTGTCAGCGTTCATATGGGGGGAAGGCCGGAGGAGAGTGGCTCTTAACACCCTAACAAGACCTCGGTCAGAGGGGGGCTAGCCGTGCCTGATATGGAGGCATACTATCTGGCAGGGCAGCTGCAGATGTTCACACAGTGGCAGTGGGTAGCGGGGAGCATAGAGCCGGACAGGGGGGTGCCACCCGTCGCCCCGGATAAACTGAATCTGCTCTGCACCCTACTCAGGACTGCCAAACCTCAGCAGGTCTGCAGTAACGAGCATAGAGTGTACGACTGTGCTGGGGTCGATGCCTACAGAAAACTAGGACAAAACGCCCATATTCCCCAGAAATGACGATGACGCTGCTGGGGGCCCTTCCCCATGGGGGACAAGGGCGGGGGATAGATGATTGGGTACAGGCAGGAGCCACGCAGGTGGGAGGTCTCTACCAGGACAGGTAACTACTCTCTGCAGGGACTATCAAAGCTGTTGCATGCCTCTACAGGGCTATAGGACGGGACTCCATACAGCCGCTGGACCGGTTGAGAAACCAATGGGGGGAAGACATTGACAGACCACTGGAAGACAAGCCTGGGAGAACATACTAGTACGGACAACCAAAGTATCCCGAAATGCCCACTTCAGCCTGATTAGCTTTTATATACTTCACCGAGCATACATAACCCCAGAACGTATCAATCGCTACTTTGCTAGGGAGGACGCCAGGTGCCTGAGATGTAATACACAAGGGGCGACTTTTATTCACATGATACGGAGCTGTACCTCCTTAACACACTACTGGCAGGAAATAACACGGGAGACAGTTAGAATAATGGAGAGGGTAATCCCCTGTACACCAGACCATGTCTTGCTTAGTCTGTTTCCACACACTGCCAAAACTAGGACCACGGACAGGTTCCAAGATCTCGCCTTTATACTCGCGAAGCAAGAAATCACTAGTAGCTGGAAGAATCAGGACGGCCCAAATGTACACAGATGGAAGTGAGAGTTGGTGAAATGGATTGGATGCGAGAGCAGGGTCCTGCTTAGAAATGCGAGACGGGGAGTGTGCAAGTTGGAAAGAGCTAGGGCGTGGGAGGTGCTGATGAAAGACCTAAAGAGAGATGGTCGGGCATCTGAAGCCTCCACCCCGCGAGACCGCCACAGCAAGAGAACCCCCAGTGGCCAGGTCAGGATGGGGTATTAGTGGAGATCTTGAGAGATGGGGATATACAACATATTTACATATGGGAGGGCAGGGATCTGGAAATGAGGTGCCTGCGAAACGTCAACACACACCGCAAGGTACAGGGGAGGCGACTTTCTGAGCTCAATAGATGCAGTTGGGAGACAGCAGTGCGGGGCGGGAGGGGGAGGGAGGGAGGTTAGTTATCTTGTTGGGAAGGGGGGAAGGTTGGGGGGGGAAACTGAGGCCTGTTTGGAAGAATCCTTACCGGACAAAGGATATGACAGATGGAACTCAGACTCATAAATGTAGGAGTATGTATATTATGTAATGTGATGCACTGAACATGACCATGCTTTGCATTTACTTGTATCGCAATCAGTGGAATAGCTGAATGACATGTAAAAGGCAATAAAGTTTGTTTTAAAAAAAAAAAGTAGTGTGCCAGGGGTTGTGTCCGCATAGTGGTGGAGAAAGGGAGCAGGCCTTGGATCACCTCTCAGCAATCCCGCTTTGTGGGATTTACTGGAGGTAACAGGAGGGGTTGTTGGCCCCCAAAAACTGTCACTAGCCAAGGGGACTTCATCACCAACTTTGAAGTAAGTGTACTGTATTTCCCAGAATGCAAAGGAGTGAACTTTGCTGGGATGAGAGGTAGTGTGCCCCCCCAACCCCATGTGACAATTAATATGCAGGTTTTATTGGTCTGCTGTCATTTGAAGCTTGAATGATCTTAAACAACATCAAATTCTCTGGTCTTGGCTAGTGAAGGGAAGGGGCAAGCTGTGATGAAGTCTTTATAAATGAGAAATATTCTTCATGACCAAAAGTGAACTTATCCTAATTGAACATTAGCTGAAGTATATTAGGCTTCGCTGAATTGTGTGTGTTCTAGGTCTCAAAAGTGATGGTTAGGCCTTTATGAGTGGAGCTAGATGGAGATGGTTCTGCTCAATCAAGCAGCTTGATAGTAAAAAAGAAGTATGCATCACCTCTACACCCTATCATGTTAAGAAAATATGCCAAAAAATACCCTGACCCTGCAATAGAACTCAAACTAAAAATGCAATGCAAAAGCGAAATGGCACAAGGAGTTACGGACACCCTGAGGGTGAGTTAACTTTCTAGTGAATAACCCCTTCGCTGCCAGGCCTTTTCCCCTCCTGTGCCACGCCCTTTTTTGGCTATTTGGGGTAGTGCGCGCTGAGGCCCCTGTAACTTTTTGACCACATAAGGTATCCACGCCAAATTTGCGTCCTTTTCTTCCAACATCATGGGGATTCTGAAGGTACTCAGGGTTTGTGGATTCCCCTGGAGGGGTCACAGAAATGAGCCAAAATACAGCAAAATTTAGTTTTTTGGGGGGGAAATGGGAAAAACGGGCTGCAAATGAAAGCTTCTGGGTTTTTCCCTGCAAGTGTTATCAAAAAAGGGTTTGTGGGGATGAAATCACCATTTTCCCAGCTTTTAGGGGATACCAGACTTTTGTCAGAAACCCAACATTTTTTACACAGTTTTGGCATTTTTCTGGGACATAGCCTATTTTTGCTATTTTGTGTGCTTTCGACCTCCTTCCAGTTAATGGTAGAAATGGGTACAAAAGCAGAAATGGATCCTGGAAAGCTATACATTTTAGAGAAGTAGACAAAATTCGGAATTCAGCAAGGGGTCATTTGTGTAGATCTATCAAGGTTTCTTTATAGAAACTAACAGTTAAATATAGGATAAATTGAAAATTTGTTGAATAAAAGCGCCTTTTGTGTCAACGTTTTCACCTGTAACTTCTTGTAATTATGACAGCTCTTTGAAAGCAATATACCGTTACATCCGCTGGACATTACTGGTTGTGGGGATATATAGGACTTGTAGGTTCACCAAGAACCCGATGAACCCAGAGCCAAAAACTGAGCAGCAACTTGCAATGGTTTTTTATTATGTACCGGGTATATAGTAATTATTCTGTAAAAATGTGTACATGGAAAAATCGGTATGAAAGACACCTATGTATTTCTGAAATGGGAACAAAATATAGAGTTTAGAAACAGTAGATATTTGCACATTTACGAATTTGGGAATACTCATACTAGCATGAGAATCATCAGTAATTTTTTAGAATGGCTTCTTTTTTACACAATGTCTTTCATTTGGAAGGCAGAAATGCATTGAAAGTCAATAGGTAATAACAGTTCCTTTATAAATCTGAATTACCCTAAGTCTCCTGATAAAAATGGTACCTCACTTGTAGGGGTAGGCAGAGTGCCCACGACAGGAAATGGCTCAAAACCCAACGTGAACACACCACATTTTCACAATGCAAAATTACCCTTTTTTAGCAAAGTGCCTAGCTGTAGTTTTTTAACCCTAGCTCTGCCGGCACCTAGGGAAACCTAGAAAACTTATACATTTTTTAAAACTAGACACCAAGGGGAATCCAGGATGGGGTAACTTGACTGCCTCCCACCAGGTTCTGTTACCCAGAATCCCTTGCAAACCTAAAAAATTGCCAAAAAAAAGACTTTTTCCCCACATTTCTCTGGTGGAAAGTTCTGGAATCTGCATGGATCCACAAATTTCCACCCACCCCGCCTTCCCCAAAGTCTTCCGAGAAAAATGGTACCTCACTTGTGTGGGTCGGCCTAGTGCCCGCGACAGGAAACGGCGCAAAACGTAACGTGGACACACCTCAATTTCACAGCGAAAAATGACCCTTTTTTGGCAAAGTGCCTAGCTGTAGTTTTTGAACCATAGCTCTGCCGTCACCTAGGGAAACCTAGCAAACCTATACATCTTTGAAAACTAGACACCCAGGGGAATCCAGGATGGGGTGACTTGACTGCCTCCCACCAGGTTCTGTTACCCAGAATCCCTTGTAAACCTAAAAAATTTCTCCACATTTCTCTGGTGGAAAGTTCTGGAATCTGTGTGGATCCACAAATTTCCACCAACCCCGCGGAAGGCACCGTTTTTATCGGGAGACACGGGGGAACGCTGGGTGGTAGGAAATTTGTGTCAGCCTGGTGATGCCACAACTTTCCCACACAAAAATGTGTGAAAAACGTGATTTTTTCAGCTAAATTTGAGGTTTGCAGGGCATTCTGGGTAGGAAAACGTTGGGGGATCCATGCAAGCCATACCTCCCTGGAATCCCCCGGGTGTCTAGTTTTCAGAAATGTGTGGGTTTGGTAGGTTCCCCTAGGTGGCCACCGAGCACCGGGCCAAAAACCCAGGTGACCCCCCTTGCAAAACCAGGTCGTTTTGAGGTAGGCAATTTTCATGTCGCCTCAATACGTTTTGGGCCCTTGCCTGTCGCGGGTACTTGGGCCTCCCACACGAGTGAGGCACCGTTTTTATCGGGAGACCCGGGGTAACGCTGGGTGGTAGGAAATTTGTGTCAGCCCGGTGATGCCACAAATTTCCCACACAAAAATGTGTGAAAAAGGTGATTTTTACAGCTAAATTTGAGGTTTGCAGGGCATTCTGGGTAAGGAAACGTTGGGGGATCCACGCAAGCCATACCTCCCTGGAATCCCCCGGGTGTCTAGTTTTCAGAAATGTGTGGGTTTGGTAGGTTCCCCTAGGTGGCCGCCGAGCACCGGGCCAAAAACCCAGGTGACCCCCCTTGCAAAACCAGGTTGTTTTGTTATAGGTAATTTTGATGTCTCCTCAATAGGTTTTGGGCCCTTGCCTGACGCGGGCAGTAGGCCTACCCACGCAAGTGAGGTACCATTTTTCTCTGAAGACTTTGGGGAATGCAGGGTGGGTGGAATTTTGTGGACCCACGCAGATTCCAGAACTTTCCACCACAGAAATGTTAGGAAAATGTGTTATTTTGGACACATTTTTAGGTTTGCAATGGATTCTGGGTAACAGAACCTGGTGAGAGCCAGTGAAGTCACCCCATCCAGGATTCCCCTCGGTGTCTAGTTTTAAAGAATGTACAGGTTTGCTAGGTTTGCCTACGTGCCAACTGCGCTAGAAAGACTGGAATTTCTCTGGGGGTGGGGTGGGGTATTGTCATGCCCATTTTGGGGAGCCCCTACCCCACCACTAATAAAACAAAAAAATCCATGGTTTCTAGTGGGCATTCTCCTGGGGGGCAGAAAGACTGTCATTATTGTGGGGGGGAGGGTGGGGGCATTGGCGTGCCCGTTTCGGGAAGCCCACACCCTAAAAACAATTGCGCAAAAAAAATCCCTGATGTTTAGTGGGCTTTCTGCCCCCCCCCCGGAGGGGCAGATTAGGGGCCAATGCCCCATCTGCCCCCCCCCGCAGAAAGCCTATAATAATTGGGGGGTGGGGTGGCGGCATGGGCCAGCCCGTTTTGGGCAGCCCCCACCCCTATTTTTTTTTTTTTTACAATTCCCTGGTGTCTAGTGGTCTTTTTGCCCCCCCGGGGGGGGGGGGGCAGATTGGGGGCCAATGCCCCATCTGCCCCCCAGGGGGGGCAGAAAGGCTGTAATGGTGGCAGATGGGTGGGGGCATTGGCGTGCCCGTTTCGGGCAGCCCCCACCCTAAAAAAAACTGAAAATAAATCCCTGGTGTATAGTGGGCTTTCTGCCCCCCGAAGGGGCAGATTAGGGGCCAATGCCCCATCTGCCCCCCGGGGGGAACAAATATTTTTAAGAGCAGGCAGTGGTCCCACAGACCACTGCCTAATCTTAAAATATGAAACAGAAACTTTTCATTTTTCTTTTCTAAATACATCCCGTTTTCCTTTCAAGGAAACGGGCTGCAGTTGAAAAAAAAACTGCTTTATTTAAAAAGCAGTCACAGGCATGGTGATCTGCTCACCCCAGCAGGCCACCATCCCTGGGAGTGCTAGCCATTCCCAAGGGGGTCGCAAATAGCACCTGCCTCATGAATATGAATGAGGCATGCAATTTGCGACCCCATTAGGAATCAGAAAACATTTTGCGAGTCGCAAATTGCAAGTCGCAAAACGATGCAATTTGCGACTCGTAATTTGTAAGGGTTGTACATCTGGACCTGAGAGCTTTGACATCAAGATGGATGCAAGGAAAAGAAAGAAAAAATATTCAACAAAACAAGTCTCACATTGAAATGAGCAGATGACGGCTTCTAAAAACAGTGGCGGAAAACACATAGCACACCAATATGTCCTGTCATGCCCAAAGAAATGTCTAAAGTCTATTCTTCAATGGGTTCAGCATGTTGTTGTTACTGTAGTCATCAACCTCTACTAATTTGATTATATGTTGAGGAAAGAAAGTACCTTAACTGGTTGGAAATTAAAAAGCAGGTGCAATTTAAGACACTTCAAATGCCCCCAAAAAGATTGTTTGGCAGGCACAAATCAGACCTTTTCATGACTATCAGCCTTATATTCTAACCTTTGCTCTTCGATCAGAGAACCTCCTTTTACTGAATATTCTTCGCATTAGGAAAAGGCATAGGGGGGGTCATTCCTTCCAACGGCTGATTTACAAGCTTTGGAATAATTTACCTCAAGAAATGTGCACTGTGGACAATTATGCAAGGTTCTAAAATCCTCTGAAGACATTTTTAGGTCTCGCCTGGCGTTAGCAGCGTGCATGTTCTGCACTCGCCATGCGAGGGCCTTTTGGAATCAATACGATTTTCCAAGTCGTGTCTCTGCTCCGCCTGTAATTCTTAGTGGTGTGCATCATTTTGGATCACCAATTATGCTAAACGTGGTTATAGGATTGTCCAGGAGGCCTTTTTGTCCCTCCTACTACCACTGTGTCTACTTTTTTCCATGCCCACCCGGACTGGATCGTTTAGTTGCGGCTTCACACACTCTCCTTTAAAGGGCCATAGGCACTCTTTTATTTTCATTTTCAGCGCGGTCCGCTCTGGCTGCGCTTGTTCTTTAAGCAAGCACACGCCTTTCTTTACTTTTGCACAGCGCGGCACTCCTGCCAGTGCTATGCTGCTTCAGTGCTGGCTGCCGTGCTACATACTTTTTAATTACTTGATTTATGCCACTGCATTCCCGAAGTGCTATGTCTTTCAAATATGCACCCTCCCCACTTCACGGCCTGCCGCAGTGCTTTCATCACAGTGGATCGGATCCACGAGAGTGATGTGCGTGTACGGGACCAGCAGCCGCTCTCACTGTGGCCTGGGAAGGGCATGTCACCGGCGTGTGTGTGCAGAAGTTGCATAGACTGCTACAGCACCATGTACTGCACGGCATTCAGAAGCTCTGTGAAAGAGGCTGAGATAAGAAACCTAAGGAGATTATCAGTCTTTCAGTGTAGGGAGAGGGAGGTCAGATGAGCGCAGCCCCATCAAGAGGAAAAGTCCTGACCACCCTCCCCCCAGCTTTCACACCAGAGCAAGCGCGCGCACCAGGCTGTCCTAGATCCGAACCTGTTTTTATTTCTCTGCTTTGCATTGTGGTACTTGAAGTTGTGCTTTTGCCTGAGTGCCTCAGTAATGCAGGAGGGTGGCTGCCCAAGACAGGACAGTTCGGGTGCTCTGCTGTCGGGTGCAGTATGTGTGTGGTGGGGAGCTCTGCGGGGGGGTCGGGAGTACACTTATCTATTTCCGGAGTGTCTCAAGGAAGGACGCTGACTGAGTGCCACAAGTAAAAGCACAAACCGTGGGTAGGAAAGTGGCAAGCAGATTAATAAAAACAGAACCGGGAGCGCTATCATAGGGTCACGCAGAGAGAAGGCACTATCACTGGGTGTGCACACAATGAGCTGCAAACCCCTGCAGAGAGCTGGTCTCCAGCTCATTATTTCGAGGCTCGGTGCAGCCGACATGCACAGGAGATGTGAGATCTCCCCAGGTAGGGGGGTGGTGGGGGTGTGTGATGAATTTAATGTGCCCCAGGCTGTGATAGGCACACAGCCCCGCCCCCTCCTCCAAAGGTAAAAGTTTTGCACAAGTTGGCATTCCTGAAAGGGCAGACTGACTCCCGCTGGTTTGAGGCTAGCTCCGAACCTGAGGGGTGTGCTGATTGAAGCAAAGCACTGTTCTCTGGTCACCCCGGGGTTCGGGCAGAGCTGCCAGCTCTGGAGCTAGGGAACCTGGCTCGAGTCTCGGCATCTACTCAACACCCTGTGATCCTGGGCAAATCCCTTAATCTCCCCGCGCCTAAAAAAAGGAATGTGTTCTTGTGTAGTGTAACTGGTGCTCATTTCAAGCACAACAGACCTTCAAGTCGAGTACGCGCTACGCTAAATAAAATTGCAACAAAAACAAAACAAGCATTAGAAATGCAATAGGTCTCGCCTTTCATTAAGCTAAAGCCATTTGCTTTGCTATACAATACCATTAGCAAAGCAAACGGCTTTAACCTAATAAAAGACGAGACCTATTGCATTTTCAATGCTTGTTTTTTTAGTTAATGATTTGCTTGACTTCTTTAACAGTTGATGCAATCATCTTTTTCAGCTCCTTTAAGGAGAGTGGATATATTTAGGGGAGGAGGCAGATATACTGTTGTAACTCTAGTCCAACTAACGGGAAAGATGAACATATTTACAGGGGTCTGATTTACTACTCTGACTAGAGGCCAGTAAATGAGGAAAGTGTATATAATTTGGAATTTGAAGATGAATGTTTCTAACTCCAGACCAACAAACATTCAGGAAAGTGCATCTTTTCGGGGGTTTAGATTTACTAGTCTCACTCCAGTCCAAATACCACTGGGGAAAACACACATACCTTTGGGGGTCAGGGTTACCATTCTGCCTCTGACATTGTGGAAAGTGCATATATTTTACTGTGTTGAAAGTCATCTTTGTTCTTCTCCTATCAGTGCAACTAACACCAGCATCCATCTGCCTAGTCTTGTTGAGCTTCTGAAAGAAGTATTGAAGGGCAGGTACATCCCCTAAAATAATTTCAAAAAAGAAAATATTTGGGTCTGAAAATGCACCGTGGCCAATAAACTGTATAACTGGGGCGGATCAGGCAGATGACGGGCTATAAAAAAACAGACAGAAGTCAGCGGCCAGGAAAGTGTCATTATACGTTCTACTGCTGAAAGAGGTGAAGACCTCTGATGTGATGCCCACTCTGGAACCACAATGAAAAATATACATTTTACTGCTCATAGCTGTACTGTAACACATTTCAAGAAGAATAGGGCCCAAGATACACTGCTATTACATATGCAGTACTTATGTAACTGCATCCCCATAAACTAACAAAGTATTATGTGTCAAAAGTTAATACTGGGAAAAAAATATACAAGTTGCCTAAACAAAAACAAAATTACTGGATTATTCTAGGATTGTGTATTTTGGCCCATTAAATGCCCAAAACAACATGCTGAGTGGAACTTCCCCATTAATGACTCCAGATTTGGCTAAAAGAGAAAAATTATTGCAGGTTTTCAAGTTATGTGGATGAACATAGCCAGATCCTTGGACCCAGCAATTACTACTGAGAACCAGCCCATCAGGTTGGAAATTGACTACGCAATCAGATAGCCAGAGGTTGTGCCCCGTTCGCGGCACGTGCTCATAGTGCAAGATGCCTTCGGTGATGGCAGGTAATCTTTGGAACTGGTGGGCCATAGCACCAGTCTCTACATTGCATGAAGCGGTGAGCGAAAAAAAGAGAGACCAACTTCCGCATTTTAAAATAAGAGGTGAAATACTGCAGTTTACAAAACAGTTTAAACATATTACATGTTACAAAGCCATGGGCTCTGAAAGGGCACTCGTGAAACATTGCAATATTGTCATTTTCCAGGTAATCTTGATAAAATGGTGATACAATGGTGCATCTTTCGGTACAATTTTCATAATCTTTATCTATAAAGCTAGACAAGTTCAGTAAATGCAATTCTAGATGATTTTTCATTTTTCATAACATCTATTCTACATTTAATATTTTTTCATGTTTCCATTCTGCTCCTTCCAAATAGATTCTCCAACCCATGATTTTACTGAATATCTCTTCTGATGACCCAGGGTGGAAAAATAAAAAATACATATATCTAATATTTTCAGGAAGTAAAGTGAAGTTAGACAGAATTTTTTGAGTTCATGCAGCAGTGCAGTTTCTTATGTTAAGGAAACTATATGGGTTTGCACAGAAAATAGTTTGTAATACTACAGATTGGGGTTTTTGACAGCACCAGTTTTGTGACACAAACATCTGCTTTAATAAAGTGTTTGACAATGCAATGTATTTGTCCCAAAACATTGGTTTGTCACTTTATGAGAATACACACATTTTAGTATCAAATGCATACTTTTAGAAACATAATTTTAGTTTCAGCAAAGCCTTCTCATTTTCACTTTTAGTAAACACATTTTGTGACCAAACATCAATTCATCATTTTCTTGAGGAACTCACATATACCAATGTCACAACGATTGATGCTGCCTTGAATGACGGTGTGTAACCATTTTTACCGTGGATACCCACAATATGCCAAGAGCAGTCATGTGTCATTCGTTCTGAAGCTACTAAATCTGCTATGCAGTGATTTACAAAAAATATTAAAATGCATATGAACAAATTAGCACATTTAGGCAAGAAACTTTCAAAATGTGCACATGATCCTGTGAAGGGTGTCCATAATCCGCTAGGAATTACCATCAATTTGACAGTACAATATTTGTGTCCAATGTGTGTACCATAATTCCATGCATGTCCCAAGATGTGCCAAACATTACCTCCAATGTGCCAGTTGCATCATTTTTCCAGAGGTGGGCATCATCATAGACGACCCCTTTGTGCCAAGAATTGCCACAAAAAGGCCAGTTTAATCATTTATCCAAGTGTAAGCACCATCGTGGATGGCCATCACAAGCCAAAAATGTCCTCAAATATCCCAGCGCTAGTGCTTTGCCAGGTTTGAGCACTGTCATGCCATGGAAGACTCCATATGGCAAGAATTACCAACAATATACCAGGACCAGTCGTTTGCAAGCGTGAGCACTCAAATGGATGCCCCATATGGCAGGAATAATCACCAATGTGCCAGTGCTTAATTTGTAAAAAAAAAAATTATGGCCCTTCTTGGAAGGCTACTGCCTGCACCAGCCATACCTGCCAGCGCTGACATTGACAGTACCAACATACCACCTAAGCATCGACATCCTACAACTTGACCTTCTGGTAGGTTGCCCCCCCCCCGCTGCAGCTCCGCCTGCACCCCCGCTGTCGCCGCTGCCGCCGGAGAAGTCGAGGCCCTCCACCACCCGCAGGCTTCCACTTGCGCCTCATCCCTGGTGGCCAGTGGTGGCCTTAGGTTCGTTTCATTTCCCTTGTGCTGTCTCTTTGCCTTTGTGCCTCTGTGACCCTGATTTGTGCCTGTAACTGCCCGTGCCCCCTGCCCCCCGCTCGCCGCTCTGCTCTGTGCCATTTCCCTTGTGCTGTTCCTTTTTGCCGCTGTGACCCTGATTTTGTGACTGTCTGTGCCCCCTGCCCCTCGCTCGCCGCTCCGCTTCTGTGTCCCCTTTTTATTTCTGTACCACCACGCCGTCCGCGTGCTTAATTTGTGCCTGTGGCCCTGTTTTGTGCCCCCTTTTTATTTCTATACTACCTCGCCGTCCGCGTGCTTAATTTGTGCCTGTGACCCTGTTTTGTGCCCCGTTTATCTTCTGTACCACCTCGCTGGTCTCCTGTCCCCCGTCCCTGCTGCTGCCTCCCCTGCGGCCCCGCCCCCTCCGCACCCATTCGCCACTCCCATCCCTCGCCTCCCGCCTCGCAGCTGCTCCTCCCTCCCCACCTCCCCATATATGGCGGCCGCTGCGCGGTGAGGAGAGCGACCCTTGACCTTCTGGTAGGTTGCCCCCCCGCTGCAGCTCCGCCTGCACCCCCGCTGTCGCCGCTGCCACCGGAGAAGTCGAGGCCCTCCACCACCCGCAGGCTTCCACTTGCGCCTCATCCCTGTTGGCCAGTGGTGGCCTTAGGTTCGTTTCATTTCCCTTGTGCTGTCTCTTTGCCTTTTTGCCTCTGTGACCCTGATTTGTGCCTGTAACTGCCCGTGCCCCCTGCCCCCAGCTCGCCGCTCTGCTCTGTGCCATTTCCCTTGTGCTGTTCCTTTGCTTTTTGCCGCTGTGACCCTGATTTTGTGCCTGTGACTGTCTGTGCCCCCTGCCCCTCGCTCGCCGCTCCGCTTCCGTGCCCCCTTTTAATTTCTGTACCACCTCGCCGTCCGCGTGCTTAATTTGTGCCTGTGACCCTGTTTTGTGCCCCCTTTTTATTTCTGTACCACCTCGCCGTCCACGTGAGTAATTTGTGCCTGTGACCCTGTTTTGTGCCCCGTTTATCTTCTGTACCACCTCACCGGTCTCCTGTCCCCATCCCTGCCGCTGCCTCCCCTGCGGCCCCGCAGGCGCGCCGAAGGCGCACCTAAGGCAAGCCTGTCTGCGCCCGTCCGCGCCTGGACTGCGCCCAGTGCAAGTACCCCTGGCTCCCGCGCCAGCCACAAGGAGCACCGCCTCCGCTACGACGCCAAGACCCTCATCGCTCTCAAACCAGGAAGAACCCACACCTGCGGCAAGGTCGCCCCAAGGCACACCCATGGCCCCTTCACCTGCCGGAACTGCAACTTCTCCTGCAACGAAAGCGCCAAGACACCCACCACAATGGAAACCAACCAGCTCAGATGCATCCTGATCAACACTCGCTCCGCACACAAACACGCCGTTGAACTCTGGGACCTACTCGACACTACAACACCAACGACACCCTCAGCACCGCCGAACACATGCACTTCCAGATCCACACGGACTCCAAGACCACCCTAAGAGACACCCTCGTCTACAGAGCACCAGGACCCCGGGCTCAATTCTGCTCCATCGCCGACCTCATCAGCTCACACGCACTGACCTCCACCAACTACATCCTCCTCGGAGGCCTGAACTATCACCTGGAAAACAACAATGACAGCAACTCCTCCACCCTGATCGACAATCTCGCCAACCTCGGACTCAAACAGCTCGTCACAACGCTGACCCACATCGCCGGCCACACACTTGACGCAATCTTCTCCTCAAGCCCCCACGTCACCTTCAGCCACGTCTCCGAACTCACCTGGACCGACCACCACTGCATCCATTTCTCCTTCCGAAAACCACTCACACCCCACCGCACCCTACAGACCCCCCGCCGCCGCTGGGGCAAAATCACTGAAGAACAACTCCAGACAAGCCTCGTACTTAACCCTCCGACGAACCCCACCAACCCGGATGATGGTGCGCTCTCCCTCGAACGCTGGATGCCATTTCCCTTGTGCTGTTCCTTTGCTTTCTGCCGCTGTGACCCTGATTTTGTGCCTGTGACTGTCTGTGCCCCCTGCCCCTCGCTCGCCGCTCCGCTTCTGTGCCCCCTTTTCATTTCTGTACCACCTCGCCGTCCGTGTGCTTAATTTGTGCCTGTGCCCCTGTTTTGTGCCCCCTTTTTATTTCTGTACCACCTCGCCATCCGCGTGCCTAATTTGTGCCTGTTACCCTGTTTTGTGCCCCGTTTATCTTCTGTACCACCTCACCGGTCTCCTGTCCCCCATCCCTGCGGCTGCCTCCCCTATGGCACCACCCCCTCCACGTCCCTTCGCCACTCCCGTCCCTCGCCTCTCGCCTCCCAGCTGCTCCTCTCTCCCCACCTCCCCATATATGGCGGCCGCAGGGCGGCCGCACCGCAGGCGCGCCGGAGGCGCGCCTAAGGCAAGCGCGTCTGCGCCCATCCGTGCCTGGACTGCGCCCAGCACCAGAACCCCTGGCTCCCGCGCCAGCCACGAGGAGTACCGCCTACGCTATGACGCCAAGACCCTCATCGCTCTCAACCCAGGAAGAACCCACACCTGCTGCAAGGTCGCCCCGAGGCGCACCCACAGCCCTTTCACCTGCCGGAACTGCAACTTCTCCTGCAACGAAAGCGCCAAGACACCCACCACAACGGAAACCAACCAGCTCAGATGCATCCTGATCAACACTCGCTCCGCACACAAACACGCCGTCGAACTCTGGACCTACTCGACACTACATCTCAGCACATCGCCTTCCTGACCAAAACCTGGATGAACGAAACCTCCGCGCCTGACATTGCCGTAGCCATCCCAGATGGGTACAAGATCACCCGCAGAGACCGCGTAAACAGAGCCGGAGGAGGTATCGCCATCGTTCACAAAAACACCATCAAGATCTCTACAAACACCAACGACACCCTCAGCACCGCCGAACACATGCACTTCCAGATCCACACGGACTCCAAGACCACCCTAAGAGGCACCCTCGTCTATAGACCACCAGGACCCCGGGCTCAATTCTGCGACTCCATCGCCGACCTCATCAGCTCACACGCACTGACCTCCACCAACTACATCCTCCTCGGAGACCTGAACTATCACCTGGAAAACAACAACGACAGCAACTCCTCCCCCCTGATCGACAATCTCGCCAACCTCGGACTCAAACAGCTCGTCACAACGCTGACCCACATCACCGGCCACACACTTGATGCAATCTTCTCCTCAAGCCCCCACGTCACCTTCAGCCACGTCTCCGAACTTACCTGGACCGACCACCACTGCATCCATTTCTCCTTCCGAAAACCACTCACACCCCACCGCACCCTACAGACCCCCGCCGCCGCTGGGGCAAAATCACTGAAGAACAACTCCAGACAAGCCTCGCACTCAACCCTCCGACGAACCCCACCAACCCAGATGATGGTGCGCTCTCCCTCGAACGCTGGATGAACGACTGCGCCAACAGAAGAGTCAGCTGGTTCACCCCGGAACTCCTCGACT
This sequence comes from Triturus cristatus, assembly GCF_964204655.1. Taxonomy (NCBI): domain Eukaryota; kingdom Metazoa; phylum Chordata; class Amphibia; order Caudata; family Salamandridae; genus Triturus; species Triturus cristatus. Next base: position 260,329,081 of record NC_140586.1, read on the forward strand.
CCAAACGCACCTGCCAGAAACTGGAAAACACACGGAACAGGAACAAGACGCCAGATAGCCACACTGCCTACAAAGACGCCATCCGCAACCACCACCACCTCATCAGGACCGCCAAAAGGATCTCCTTCACAGACCGCCTTGACAACAACGCACACAACAGCAAGGAGCTCTTCACCATCGTGAAGGAACTCTCCAACCCCAGCTCTAACGCCAACGACATCCCACCATCACAAGCTCCGTGCGACTCACTCGCCACCTTCTTTCACCGGAAAATCACCGACATCCACGACAGCTTCAGACCCCGGACGACCCCGGATGACCCCTGCCGACCACACCGCACAGAACCCACCGTACCCCACCACCCACGAAACCCTGACAACCTGGGCTAACATGAGCATCGAGGACACAATCAAGACCATGAGATCTATTCACTCCGGTTCCCCTTCAGACCCCCTCCCACACCACATCTTCAACAAAGCCAGCAAGTCCATCGCACCCCACCTGCACAAAATCATCAACCTCTCCTTCGAGACCGCCACCTTCCTTGAGAACTGGAAGCACGCAGAGATCAACGCCCTACTGAAGAAACCCAAAGCCGACCCGAGCGACCTCAAAAACTTCCGGCCCATCTCCTTGCTCCCGTTCTCAGCTAAGGTCATCGAGAAGATAATAAACACCCGGCTCACGCGACACCTCGAAGACAACAACATCCCACCCATCACAATCAGGATTCCGCAGCAACCACAGCACCGAGACCGCCCTCATCGCCGCCACAGACGACATCTGGATCCTGCTAGACAACGGCGAGACGGCGGCCCTCATCCTCCTAGACCTCTCCGCCACTTTCGACACCGTCTGCCACCGCACACTACCCACGCGCCTCCACGACGCAGGGATCCGAAACAAAGCCCTGGACTGGACCACCTCCTTCCTCTCCGGCAGAACTCAGAGAGTCTGCCTCCCCCCGTTTCGCTCCGAGGCCTTCAAGATCATCTGCGGCATCCCACAGGGATCCTCCCTCAGCCCGACGCTGTTCAACGTCTACATGGCACCACTAGCACGCATCGCCCGACAACACGACCTCAACATAATCTCCTACGCCGACGACACTCAGCTGATCCTCTCCCTCACCAAGGACCCACTCACCGCCAAATCCAACCTCCACCAGGGACAAGACAGAAATCCTCATCCTCGGGTCCAACCCCTCCGCATGGGACGATTCTTGGTGGCCCATGTCACTGGGGTCCCCCCCGGCCCCCACCGACCACACACGCAACCTGGGAGTCATCCTCGACTCGAAACTCTCCATGACCAAGCAAGTCAACGCAGTCTCCTCCACCTGTTTCAACACCCTCCGCATGCTCCGCAAGATCTTCAGATGGATCCCGAAAAACACAAGAAAAACTGTCACCCAGGCCCTGGTCAGCAGCAGGCTCGACTACGGAAACGCCCTCTATGCCGGAACCTCATCCAAGCTCATCAGCAGACTACAGAGAATCCAGAATGCCTCTGCACGCCTGATCCTCGACGTCCCGCGCCGCGACCACATCACCCCCCACCTGAGGAACATGCACTGGCTCCCCGTCGACAAAAGAATCTCCTTCAAGCTCCTGATCCACGCACACAAAGCACTCCATAAAACCGGCCCAGCCTATCTCAACAGTCGACTCTCCTTCTACGTACCCAACACGCCCTGGCCACGGTCCCACGCATCCGGAGAACTACTTCCGGAGGCAGATCCTTCTCCCATCGCGCCGCCAAGACCTGGAACACCCTCCCCCTCCACCTACGTCAAACCGAAGACCTGCTGACCTTCAGGAGACAACTCAAGACCTGGCTCTTCGACCAGTAACATCTCCCCCCCCAGCGCCTTGAAACCCACCCGGGTATGTAGTGCGCTTTACAAGTTACATGATTGATTGATTGATTGATTGACAATTCAGACTATTTCCGGCCACACAAACCTGTAATAATGGCATGGAAGGCAGGTATTATTCATTTTCAGTGTATATTGACTTAATAAACATGGTTGCTGTGCTTATCTCAAAATTAAAAAAGACAACTCCACCATATGGTAGACTGTCACTAGAACCTGTGCTGACAATTAAGTGCCGGTGCTGAGCACCAGAAACCACCGGCACAAATAAAGCATTGCAATATGCCATGAACACAAACACAAATCCACGGAAGATAAAAAGGCTCAATTTCTTATCCAGTTCAGGTGAAGGTCATAGCTGTCCTTTCAGCTGCCTTGCAATTGACTCTTCCTAGTGTACAGTGCTGTAAGACTATCTCCGGGTGTGGAATTATCACACACAAATAGAGTGTAACTCGTAATGAGGGCCTAAGTGCTTACTATTGGAGGTCTTTTTCACTCTTGAAACAAGGAAACAGGAGCCTCTTGTCAGCTGGAAGTCTCCTCGGTAATAAACTATACTATTTAAGGGATGTGAGAAAAAATGTCTTCTTTCAGCTGCAGGATATATATGCCTTTAATATAGAGTATCTTGCTGGGCTGCTTGAAGTCCTATTCCAGCTTCTGTTTAGGGCTGGAGACCCTATAGGCCACTAGTGGGTAAATAGTTCCTATGTAAAAATAGAAAGTCAGGCAGGGGTTCACCCTCAAAGAGAACAATAATGCAAAGTCCACTAGAGGACAAGCAGTAGCATAGACCTGTCCTTAGGCCCAAAGGTAGACTGCATGGAGACCTTGGCCTAAATTGGTTTCAGGAATGGCCACTCTGTGATGAACTCTTAGGTTTTTAATACCACATGGGCAACCACTTATACACAGATAAACATGCACACAGGTAGAAGTAGACTCTCTCACATGCACACGCATACACACACACACACACACGCACACATACCATCATGAACTTTTCCATTTAGCTTACCTCACTTCTGCTCCGCTGACTAGGGAGATAATGGTGCTAGGACGGTTAGGGCTTTCACCCCTTGGTAGAGGGTGACAGTAGGAATCCTACACAGAGTCAAACAGGCACTGGCAAAGCCAACAAGTATCGACTTTTGGCTTCTAATGCAGATCGATTGGGTTTGCCAATGCTTTTTGCCATTCAGCATTAGGAAAAAGAGGAAAATGTTTTGGGCAGCATCAGCAGAAAAAAAACATGATGATGCATACGCACACAAGTGCCACCATGTACATGTATGTCTACATGATATGAAGACCTAGAGTTAACATAAATGCATGTGAAGGCGACACCATTCATCTATCATGCAAGGATGACCATTTTGCAATTTGGTCTAATTTACCGCCCTGTTATGGGGAAGCAGACCTTAGAGCGATAAATTAAATAAGGAAAAGGGAGAATCAAAGTGCATTTTAATTGAAAAGAGAGGTTTGAGAGCAAATTGCAGTTGCTGTTCCCTTCAAATAGAAAATAAGAAAAATTATCAAAACAGGGGCAGAAGCAATAGCAGATTGGGTGGGGGACGGGAGGAAGGGCATCGGGAGCAGCAACGGGAGCAGCAGTGGGAGGTAGCTAGGGAGGCGAAGGGAATAAACATCGAAAATAGAGAGCTGGACAAGGAGGGGTGAGCAGAGAAATGGACGAGCTGGGAGGAGCAGCATGGAGAGCGGGTTTGAGTGAGGAAGTGGCAGACAAGATAGAGAGCAAGAAAACATGCACTTGCATGAAGTGCTCAAAGAGCAAGATATTAAATCAAAAGGATGGTAAAGAAGCTATGCTCCAGGGTAGGGCCAAACACAAGAAGAGAAAAGATAGCCATTGATTAACAAAAAGCCAACCAAAGGTAATCAACGGGCTGACCCAAAGTCTGCTGGAAGTATTGGCATTGCCCACAATATGTACTTGACAACAAACAACAGAAGCTGTTTGTTGGTAAGACCTATCAAACTGGAAAGAGCAGCAGCGTAAGGGTTTTAGTTAAGGAAGGCCAATCTCATGCCATCTCTCAGCTTCAGATAGGTGTGAAAACTTCAATTTCATTGCAGGTGTCTTTATTTTATTTTATTTATTTATTTATTTGAAGAGTTTTATATAGTGCTGGCTAGACCCAAAGGTATCAGAGCGCTTTACGTGAGGAGTCGTAGCATTACAAGTTACAAATTACATCTGTTACCAGAGCATAGTAAAACATAGGCAAAACAACAATGTTACAGTAATTCGTCGAAGGTAGGGGGAGGAAGGAGACAGGGCGGGGAGACGGGGAGAACAGTGCCCAATGTCCGGCTGGGTAGGTGACAGCCGAGGTGGTGAGCCAGGGCGGATCTCCTCTATAGCTGTCAAGCAGATCCACCGGGCATCAGCCATGTTGCTCAGGTCTCAGCGGTCAGGGAAAACAAGGTTACATTAGTTACGGTTGCATAGACGAGACGGGGAGAACTGTGCCCAATGTCCGGCTGGGTAGGTGACAGCCGAGATGGTGAGCCAGGGCGGAACTCCTCTATAGCTGTCTAGCAGCTCCACCGGGCATCAGCCATGTTGCTCAGGTCTCGGTGGTCAGGAAAAAACAAGGTTACAATAGTTACAGTTGCATTGTCAAACACAGAAGAAACAAGTCCCCAATAGAGGAATAGAGGGAATGTGGGGGGCGGTGGTAACAGGGGGCTAAGAAGCAGAACAGTTCTGGCAGATCGGCAGTGGGAGAGAAATACCTCGTGGGGGCCCAGGAAGTAAGAGTAAACGGGCCCATAGCTCAGATGGGGTCACCTAGTCATTAAGTCCAGTGTCAAGATTAAGCCACCACGTTAGGTCATCTCGGCAATAGGGGGGTACCATGCAGCATTGCGTTCCATGCCTCCGTCTGTAGTATATGTACTCCAGAGCAAACCATCCATGCGATTGGGAGGTGTTTAGCAGACTTCTGCACTATCGGGTCAGAAGTGCGTGGATGCTGAGTGTACAGTGACAAATGATGTGGAATGTCAGGTTTCCACTAGGCGGGCGCCATCTTATATGCAGGGAGATCAGAGTCAATGATGGTGCTCGTTATTGTACCCAGATAACAAATGGGCAGCTGGCAAGCGAAGAGTTAAGGATCTGGTACGAGTGAGGTAAAGCGTTAACTCCCCTAGACTGGTAATGAGTGAGCGCTACTAGTGTGGTCGCCATTTTAGGGTCAGGCAGTGTTAAGGGGTCGATCGCCCCGCCAATCATATTGGGCTATTGCAGGTAGGAAATAAAAGGGTACCTTGAACAGAAAACTGAGCCTCATTGAGAGGCCCTCATTTTAGGGGAGCAGCCGATCGGGAAGGTGCCTCTTAACAAGAAGTAAAGCGGTGAGCCGGCTCCCGACCCGTGTCTCTGTCCCAAGGAGCCGCCATCTTGGAGTTAGGCAACCGGATCGCCCGTTCCTCAGGTGCGATCCTTCCTTCAGAAGAGCAAGGCGGTAAATATTGCAGTGCTCGAGAGGTGCAGGGTTGGAGTCTCTCACCAGACAGTAGAGAGGAGAGCCGGCTCCCAACCCACGTCTCCGTCCCAAGGAGCCGCCATATTTGAGTCAGGCAGCCGGTATCGCCCATTTCTCAATCTTGCCGCCTCTCATGGTCGGTGCTATGAAAACCTGGTGAGTAGTATCTGCTTTCCACGTTCCCAGAGCGAAGGTGCGGCAGGCCGCGGCAGGGGTCTTCATGCCGCTGTGAACCCCGAAGACTCGGGGGGGGGGCAAAATGGCTGTCCGCCTCTCGTCGCCCTCGCTATTCAGGGGTCTTAATCTGCTCCGGCTGCTGCAGCTATGGCCCGTAACAGGTCCTCAACTCCGACATTGGACCTCGGATGGCCCGGGAAGCCTCGGAGATAATTGCAGATGACCCGCAGGGGTAGGAAGCCCTCGGAGATAATTGCAGCTGGCTACTACCGAGTGTCAAAATGAAGTCGCAACCCCACCACTGTGGGGAGTCTCCCTGGGCACTGGTCTGTAGCTGAATTAGCTTATCTTGGTTGTAAGTAAGGATATTACTCGTTTGCTTGCTTAATGTTCAAAAACATTTTTTTATTCACATTCATATCCTCGATATTCCGGGAAGAACTTAATTTCCCAAAATGCAACATTAATGTGCTAAGAGCTGTGTTTATAACAATGTGGTGTTCAACGAAGATTTACCGTCGTGATTTAATTGTTCAAAAAAAGCTCTAAAGTGCCCGACTTATATAGTGACTCGTATTATCAAGGTTGTATCGGTACTATAAACCAGCGGGGTGAAGCGGTAGATCTGAGTAACGATAAACGTCTAAAGTGCCCAATTTATGCAGTTGCTAGTTATATTAACGTCTTACCGATGCTGCGAAACTGACGTGTCTGTACGCTGAGGAGTCTACCGTCGGTGAAGTGATGGCTCTTTCGCAGCATCGGTAAGACGTTAATATAACTAGCAACTGCATAAATTGGGCACTTTAGACGTTTATCGTTACTCAGACACAAACACAGCTCTTAGCACATTCATATCACACTTTGCACCATTTACGTACCTTAAGTCACCCCCCTATAGATCACACCACAAACATCACCACCTTTTTGGTTAACCGTATGCGATTATAACAGTGCATCATGTAATTCGTTCTTGTATCATTATACATAGATTAATTTTTGTTTCTAGATGTTCCCTGACGAAGGCAATATGCCGAAATGCATTGGAACGCTGAACAATACAATGTTTTGAAACGAACATTAATGTTGAATTTTGAGAAATGAAGTTCTTCCCGGAATATCGAGGATATGAATGTGAATAAAAAATGTTTTTTGAACATTAAGCAAGCAAACGAGTAATATACTTACTTACAACCAAGATAAGCTAATTCAGCTACAGACCAGTGCCCAGGGAGACTCCCCACAGTGGTGGGGTTGCGACTTCATTTTGATTAATTCACACTCCTAAGCAGGGAGTGATACCCAGGAGCACGGCACAGATTTTGGAACACATATGTAACCACGCAGTGCACAATTGACCTCCATGTGATTCATACTACCGAGTGCCAGCCATACTAGCTGGTCTCAATGGGGGAAAGTCTCAAGCCCGTTTTCCTCCACGAATCAGGAGGTTGCAAGCGGGGGAATTAGCGCAATGAGGACCACTGAACAGCAGGACCTCAGATGAGAAGGAGAATCTCGGGAGGATGGTATAGATCTGGGGGAAATCACTAAAAAGGCGATGCCTGGTCGGGAGCTCCCGGCCGGAGCTCCTCACCGGTCGGCCATCTTGATATTTTGTCTTGTGGGCTTTATGGGCAAGGGTTGGACGATGTACTTGTATGTCAGTGGTGAGAGATACAATAACACCCAGAAAGACAGGTTTGCAGACTTTGTGGAGACTAAAGAGAATACAGGCTACCAACTTTGTTAAGCATGTACATTGCATCCTAGGCAGTGCTGCAGATAGGATCAGGTTTGGTATTTTAGTGGTGTATTCTCCATAGGGGAGTCAGGACTTTGCCTGCCACTTTTATAGGATTTAGTCAAAGTTTTATGTTCACTAATTTTCTGCTGCAACTGTCGAGCTTTCACGCCCAACTTCAGGAATTCAGCTACGGACTGGGAATGGGGTGGATGGCCCAATGCATATGTGAGCAGGTTTGGTGCACGAGGGAGAGGTGTGGCACAGTGGCCAGAGCATCTGACTCCGGAGCGTGGGGGTCATTGTTCGATTCCCGGCGCCAGTGGCAGCTCTGCTCTGCACCATGTGACTCAATAGCTCACTCAATCTCCCCAATGGCCCCCAGCGTCTTGTAACCCTTAGGGGTGATTAGTTTGCGCTTAATAAATCCTGGATTAATTTGTGAAGCCCTAGTCCAAATCTCCACACACAGTATCTAAAATAAACAAATATGTAAAAATATCATGGTGTCACTTGAAGTCACTTCTAGGGCGCAGCACTGCAATGCTCTTCGGGCAACACTATTCAATGGTAGTCTTTCTATGACTACATCCTATCTAACATTGACCTTACATAAACTAAGCAAAGGTGGGTCAAAGGAGCTGTGTGGTGCCAAGTGCAGGACTATTCAGAGGAGGGTGACAGCTATGAACTGGAGTCTGTGCCAATGTGTGAACTGATGTCACAAAATGCTTTTTCATGAGCCACTGCTCATATTCTTGCCCTACATCAGTGTCTACTGCCTCCACTTGTTGCCCTTGACTGCTCTATGCTGATGGAAGGAATCCTTATTTAAAGTGCATGAGGATGATCAGACCAAGCCTTCCTTTGTGCAGGTAGGTGAGGGAAGCAGGGTAGCACTGAGGTCGCCTGGAGTTAACACAGGCTCCTGCCCAGCTCATGCAACAGTTCCCTGGATAGCTGACATACTGTGGACACTGGTAGGGTATTTGTGGCCGCTCCTAAGGTGCCTCTGTGCTTGCGATGATGATATCTGGAATCCTGCACCCAATAGAAAGAGTCTCCAAATTGCTCTGTAGGCCAAGGGAGGAACAGAGAGCAAAATACAGTGAGCAGAAGGAAGAGACAGAGCTTTAAAAGAAAGTGACAAAGAGTGACATTGAGACAGAAGTACAAAAAGAAACAGAACAGGAGTTAAGGAGAACTAAAATGAGCTTCGAGGAGACTGAGTCATAAATACACAGTGAAAGTAAGTTAGGCAGGAATAGGGTGTGAAAGAAGAGATGGGTAGTGAGAGAAAACAAAAGACAGCGAGAATGAGGTGAGTTAGACAGAGTGGTTGAGAGATACAGAATGTGGCGATAAGAGCCAGCGAAAGAGACAAAAAAGGATAGACACAAACACATCGAAGAATGCAAGAGGTAATGATAGAAGGGGAGATGTAGTAGGAGGAATGAGAAACAAGCATTGTCAAAGGCAACAGGTCTGACCTTTTTCAAAGTTAAAGTGTGGCTGGTTTTGTGTATGGGTGAGTGGGTCCAAGGACAGTGATGTTTAGTCTTCATTGGTGAGCGATGGAATGAGAGATTGCAGAATGTGTACATTTTAAGGCACTTTAAGACATTGAAATTGGGCAGCACTTAATAGGATTTAAATACATCTTTCTCTAGCACATCACCACGAAAGGTTTCAATGACCTTAATTGTTTTTCAAAATATTTCTTCTTTCAAATTCTGAAATCTAGGGTAGAAATGAAAGATAAGAAGTACAAAAATAGAAAAACAGAAACATTGGGTTCGTCTGAACCTGTAGTGTCTGTTTCTGCAGAGCCTCAGCCATAAATGTCTGTAACTTCCATAATCCCAAGATTTGTCTTGTGTATGAGTAGAAGCCATTTGCGGGACCTGAAGGTGGTCCCCCCGCAGTCTACGGAAAGGGAGTTCTTGCTATCGAGGTCCTGTTTGTAATGAATGAGAAAGGAAATACTCTCTTGCTAGCACATCTTGAAGGAGAACTCACCATGATTGAACAGATTTAGCTGCTAGATTTCATTTATGTTTTTGCAAAATCCCGGGAATCAGGAGAGTAGCTTCATTGGGGGTGTTTGGAGTCTTACACTTCCCTAATAAATGTATTGTGCAGTAAATAGTTAGGTACAAGTAGTTTAAGTCGGGTATGGTGAGGTGACGGTCGGATTTCACTTGGGATTTCTACCTACATATGCAGACAAAAACACTCTTGTCTGTTTTCAAGGTCTTACAAAATGGTTATTTTACAAAATATTGAATTTTAAGTACCCCTCACTATCCTCACTCTTCTCCCTTCTACTGCTTCTTAAGCAACCCTCCTGCCCTGCTTCTCATATAGGGGTATATTCACAAGATCGTGTGCTAAACATCACAAAAAAATGCTAACAAAACTTTACACATCGCAGCCTATCACGGGAAAATAACCCCGTGTCAACGTGGAATTCGCAACAAGGCGGTACCATGCGACAGTCTGCTGAAACCGCGGCCAATGTCCGCAATACAACCACCTCGACGGAGATAAACACAAACCTCAACGGGAAAAAACATGCGATGGGCCAAAGCGCGATGAGGAAATCAGCAATAAGCAGCGCCAGGCCTGCAATACACACATGGCAGGTGAGAAAAATCACTATAAAATTAGAGAAAACACACAAACACAAACTGACAAGCACCCAAGCACCATGGAGGCAGCCGGAGCAGGCGCAGAGGACGAGCCCAACCCCACAAGCACCCCGGACGTCCATCCTGGGACCTCGGGACAGGGAAGGGCAAGGACAAGAAGAAGAGGAAGACAAAGTTCAGTCTGCAGGAAAACTGGATCCTAGTCACTGAGGTGATGGAACACCATCAACAACTGTTCGTCACCTCCAACGTTTCATTGGGCACCAAAAATGGAATATGGCGGGACATCATGGACAAGATGAATGCCGTCGGAGAGCACAAGAGGTCAATGGATGAGGTCAAGAGGCAATGGATTGACATCAAGCGCAGACCAAGCGCAGACCAAGGAGAAACTCGTAGCTAACCAGAATGCAGCAATGCAGACTGGAGGTGGGAGCCCAGCGCCACAGCTCGTGCTGCATGACATGGAGGAGCTGGTGTCGACAGTTATCAGTGTGGAGACTGTGGCCGGAGTCGGGGGACGGGACACTGCTCGACAGGACACAACACAACCGCAACAGGGTGAGTGACCACCAGGTACTGGGGAGACGGGTGGAGATGGCTACAATGGCACGCATGCACAATAAAGCAGAGCACAGTGCACACTCACAATGACTCTGGGTCATGGCCTTGATCCACAGACTGTCACAATGTACAAGGCCATGCTGTCTGAATGTCAACATGTCCCATGCGGCTACATACATGTGGACACATTGTAATACACCATCTCCCCTTCACATTGCAGGGTCACCATGAACACCTCCTGAAGAGCAGTCCCAGCCACTCTTCACTGATGACGAGGAGGACACCCCCAGCATCGACACCCAAGCCCTCCAAGACATCATTAACAACTCACCTCCAGGATTAGGGCAGTCCAGCTGCATTGAGGAGACCCCACCCACTACCAAAACCACCCAGTAGGAGGCACCCACAGCCCTGGCAGTCTCCCAAGACCCCCAGGAACAACACATGGCCTTCCAACGCCGTGTGCTGGAGGGCCAGATGGAAACGGCTGAGCAGGTGCGGGTGGGGTTCGCCAACATGGCTACCAAACTGAGCACCATCCATGGGTGTCTAAGTCCCATCATGGCCCCATGACCTTCCACTGACCCCCGATACACTCCGCTGCATTCACCTTGGGCCGCGACATGGACTGCCATATTCTGTTTGATGACCAATAACGCGGCAACAAAACTGCGGACTGTACCCTTCCTCTTCCGAAGTACTTGTCATCCCCAGGTGGACTCTGGCTGGCCCTCCATGGGCCCATATTGTGAAGTGTGCTTGGCATGTCCCTGTACCGCTCCAGCTGCTAAACTCCACTGGATGTGCAATAAACATCCAGTAACGCACTGCTGTGTCATGTCTTTCATCATTCATGTATGAATGTGTGGATGAATGTAGGACAGCGATTCCCCTTACGTCAATGATGCTCATCTAGTGGGATGCCAGTCGCAGTGTGCTACATTGCCTATTGTGTTCCGGGTGCCGTGGACACTACAACAGGGACACACACATTAGTCACTTCCTTGTCCGGACATGGACTGAACCACGCCCAGAGCCCCTGAGTCATTGTTGCAAGCCCTGTGCTGGTCCGGTGTACACCAGGCCAGACCACTCCGCTTATACTCCAAGAGGGGGCCCAAATAGCTACCTGTCGCAGGCGTACTTTCTGGTGGTGTGCAGGTCACTGGTCTAATTGTCAGCATGTCACGGTCACACCCTGAGGGCAGGTTTGCACACACACCACACCCATCCGGCACAGGTGTCACAGGCCATGTGACCCCGCAAATATAAGGGGCCGACAACGTCACATCCCCCTCTGCCAGTGGTGACTGGATGACGGATGCTCCACGGTTCTCAATCATAAAGGGCCCATGAGTTGTTGCACATAGGGTCAGATGCAAAAACAACAGTTGATGGACAGAATGCAGAACAATGTCATACATTCACCCCAGTACAGAGATCTGGGCCTAAATCCATCATTTTTTTGCTCACCATGCCGTCCCAGTTTGAACCCAGCCATATGCAAATCAGTCTTGACCCTGTGCCTCATGGGAACAGTCCAGCAGCCCGATGCCTTGCCGCCATCACGGGCCTACCACCACGTGGCGCTGACTGGCATTGCACAGGGTTAGTGGTGCGAAATAGCTGAGAGGGTGTACAGCCTGCGATGATGAAGTGTGCATTGATGTGGTCTCTGCCATTGATGACTCAGGACTCAGTGTCATGTGTGGGACCTGCTGGGCCGTGGGGCAGGTCCGCATGATGTGGACCATGCCATGGTGGCGGGACCAGGGCCTGGAGCTTGCACGGGCATGTGGTGTACCCACTGGCGGACACACCGGTGGCAGCAGGTGAACAGTGGGGCCTGGGTGCGCAGGGGCGGCAGTGTCTCTCTCTCTCTCCCTTCCTTTCCTTTCCTTCTCTCTCTCACTCTCTCTCCCTTCCCTCTCCCTCACTCTCGCTCCCTTCCCTCTCTCTCTCTCACTCTCTCTCCCTTCTCTCTCTCTCTCTCTCCCTTCCTTTCCTTCCCTCTCTTTCTCTCTCTGGCTTTCTTTCCATCTCTGTTTCTCTGTGTCTCGCTTTGATGTGCGCATTACACACGTCCTGATTTTGTGCTTTATTTTCCAGGCTGTGACGTCGAGATTGTCCCTGACAGACCTGACAGGAGTCTTCCGCATTGGTGTTTTGTGTTGTATCTTAATAAAGTTTTTAGTTGTTACTTCAGTGCTGTGTGACTGTTTCTCATTCTTCTGGCCACACGTGTGTTTTTTTTTTTTGGCAATGTGCGTCATCATACGCTTTTTGTGGCTCTTGTGTCGTGCACAGTATTTGTATGTCGGGGGGAGTTCGGGGGTGCTGGGGGTGGTGGCAGTGGGTGTTGTGACCCTCATGGGTATCGGAGCTGCATGATCATTGTCTCCATGCCATCTGTGGGTCTTCAGGTGTGGCTCTTGGCTGGGCTCCCTTTCATGCTGTGGGTAGTCGTCCTGCTTAGCACCAGCAAAAGGCATGTGTTAAATCCCTGGTGCTACCGCGGCCTATCACCTGTTTCTGGTTCGCTTCGCAGATCTGGCAGTTCGTTGTGAAAGTGGTGTTGTGGTTTTTTCATGTGTTTTTGCATGGGAACGCCTACTCTGCATCTCATTAGGGTTGGTTGGTGGTGTCCACTGTGGAGATAAATTTTGGGGCAGTTATCGCGGGAATACTGGCGTTGTCTGCAGTTTGCACCAACTTGTGAATGGGGTGTTAAATCTATTTCCACTTTTAATGCGTTAAGGTGGAGATAAATTGGAGATACGTCCTTGTGAATACCCCCCTTAATGTATTTGTAACCAGTGTGATTGTTGGGAAATATGAAGCTCACACCCCACCAATCTTACTGACCAAGCTGCACCCCTGCCCTGCATAAAAAAGTGGAGTATCCAAATGTGGACCTCTCAGATTTCAGAGACATGGCACTGCCCCGTTCTGCACCTTGAGTAGGACGGAAGATTCCTCTTCTCTCTGAGTTGAAGGGGAGGTGAGTATCTTTGCGCCTTCACATGTCTTCCTCTATTTCCTCAGCTTCTCAAAGATCTTGCCAAGTATATGAAAGCTCTTGTAGTTCCCTTGCAGTATGAGTGAGTGTGATTTTTAACAAGCCTTTGTGTGTGCAAGAGCTCAGAGCCAGTAAGGAATGATTTATTGTCTGGTCAGGTTTGGGATAAAACCATCTGTCCTCATGTAGGGATAGTTGCGCTTTTCGGGAGATTTCATAATAGATTAGTGTACAGAGCATCAGGCAAGCAGAGATCCCATGTTTTATTTTTTTGTTAAATAAACAGGTACCAAGTTATAAATGACATAATTAAGAGAATAATATGTTGAATAATACAATGAGAAAAAAATTTAATACTAGGTGGGTTAAAGACGAACTATAAAATACAGTCTTAAATAATAAGTTGAAAAGAATAAAAGAAGTGTACCATCTAGATTATAATTACCTAAACAATTTTAAAATAAGATTGAAAGAGGAGAGACTATCAAATAGGAATTCAGTGTAGAGAAGATTATGTAAATCGGATTTGATTTTTTGAGAAACAGATGAAGATGAAGCAATAGATATTCTATGTCCGTCACAAATAATATTCCACCAAGTTAGTATACACATTTTTGAATTACCTTTCTAGCAAGTGAGAATAACTTTAAATGCAAGAGCAATAAAAAGGTCAAACAATTTCAATTTCAACATTGTTTCATGAAAATCATCTGATAAGGAACCAAGAAAAATATTTTGAATTGATAAAGGGGTATAAAAATGAAAAATCTTGGAACAAGGCAAATATGAGTTTCCAAAATATTTGGACATTAGGACAATAGTATAACAAATGAGGCAATGTACCATTAGAGGGAGGAAAGGTATGACCAGCAAAGAGGTGAGGAGGAAGGATTGCTTTTGTGTAAAAATACTGGTGTCCTAACAGCTCTATTGTATAAAAGGAATAGAGATTGAGTAATGCTTTAGAGGTGAAAAATACTTTTTGCCATAACTTAACCCAATTTTTAGGTGAAAGGGTGATAGAAACATCTAGTATCCAAGCTATTTCAATTGGGGACTTAGGTCTCACATAGATAGAAGTACATAGAAGTTTGTACATAAAGGAAGCATTAGGGTTAGAGTCAGAGGAGATGTTGTGTAAAGGGGTTAAGAAAGTAAATGAGGTGAAACAGGTTGGAAAGTTTTTGGTTGAAATTAATGATTGGAGTGACTGTGATAATTGAGAATATTGAGACAAACAAGAAGAGGGTAGATCATAACAAACTTGTAATATATTAAAAGGTACAACAGAATTATTGGACACAAGTTGGTGGACAAACATAATATTTGTTTCTTTCCAGTGTTTGAAGTAGAAGGATATAAGGCGGAACGTAATAAATGTATTGTACCAAATTGAAGAAGCAAGGAAGGCTTGAAAGAAATCAAAGCCATCCATAAATAGTGTATGTAGCAAGTGTTGGGAGTATTTTAGAATGGGATGTTTAGATATAAAGGTACAATTGGACATGACACAAATTTTATAAAAAGAAAAATCATGTAATGAAGAGCGCTCAAAACTAATCCAGGCAGGTATTGGAACATCATGATATTGTCTGTCAAGTGCATACTTCTGTCTGAGTAAAAAAGCAGTATGATACATTTTGAAATTAGGAAAACGTACACCACCTTCATTTGGCTAATTTAGTTAAAGCACTACATGGAGGTTTGTTGTTCCATAGAAATTTAGTACAAATGGAATTAAGTTGATTTAAAAGTAATAATTAGCACTTTTAAAGGGCAACATAGAGAGTAGGAATACAATAAGTGGTACAATCATCATTTTAATGGTATCTAATCTGCCCCACCAAGACAAATGCAATGGGGACCATGAGGAAAGTGATTTTTGAATTTTTAATTTAAAAGAATTAAAGTTGTGAGAAAGGGTTTGAGGGACAGTGGAGGAAAACCACATGCCAAGATATTTAATTTTAGATGGGCACCATTTGAATTTAGTATTAGAAAACATGAATTGGTTACATATTGAATTTAAGGGTAATATTTCAGTTTTAGAATTTTTTTATTTATAACCTGATATTTTAGTGTATAGGTAGATTTCCTGCAGAGAAGGGGGTAAAGAAATTAAGGGGCTAGAGAGATATATCAGGATATCGTCTGCATAAGCAGATAATTTATTTCATGGGAGTTATAGCAGAAACCAGATATCGAGGGATTCTGTTGAATACGTTCCAGAAAGGGTTCAAGACATAGAAGGAACAAGAGAGGAGAAAGGGGCCAACCTTGTCGGATACCTCTGGGTAGGTTGAACTAGGGGGATATGTAACCATTAACAAAAACACATGCACGGGATCAGAATACAATAATTTAATGAATTAAATAAATGTAGGGCCGAAACCAAACCATTGAAGAGTTTTAAACATGAATTGCCAATTTATGCGATCAAAGGCTTTTTCAGCATCAAGGGACAATGCAGCTAGAGGATCAGGGTAACTTTCCCCAAAGTGAGGATATTAGAAAACATTCTAGTGTTATCTGAGGAAAGCCTACCTTTGATAAAGCCAGACTGATCGGATTTAAAAAGTAAGGGAATAACCCCTTCCAGTTTTGCAAACATTTTGCAATCATAATTAATTAATGAGATTGGATGGTAATTATGACAAAGGGACAAACCTTTATCAGGTTTAGGGAGGATAACAATAAGAGCATCAAGAAATTAACCTTCAGGTTTAGAATTCAATAAAAAGGAGGTAAAGAGTTCAAGTGAGCGTGGAGCAAAATTTATGACAAAGAGCATATAAGTTCAATAGAGAAGCCGTCAGGACCAGGAGCTTTAGCTCTTTTTAAGGATTAAATTGCATCAAAAATCTCCTGAAGGGTTATATCTTTTTCCAGAAGGTCCATGGCTACTGGAATGGGGCATGGAGGGGGAAGACCAGAAGGACTGAGTATCTATATTATCAGAGTGTGTGTCTTCCATATATAAAGAATGGTAATAAGACTGAGATACATCAACAATGCCTGAGTCAGAGTGTATTAGGGTGTTAGTAAGAGTATTACGGATGGGGCCAATGGTTTTCCTTTCTGATTTGACTTTTAAATAATTAGCCAATATTTTACTCGATTTCTTTTGTCCCCCGTGGGATTTAGATTTTGTTTTAAGCAAAATGTTGCAAGCATCAATTGTAGCTAATTTTTTTAAGTCAAATTTTGCCTTGATTAAGTCTTGTAGGTGAACAGGGGATTTGGAAGTATAATAAGCATGTTCAAAGGTTTTAATGTTGTTGAGGGAGGAGAGGTACTGAGAGTTCAGTCGTTTTTTCTTTTTAGCAGTATATGCGATGGTAAAAGCTCTGAACGAGTTGTTATGCACAGAGGTATCACTAGATTTGTTACATTGAAAAAATTCATGCATAAAAGAAGTAGCATTTCAAACATAAGTCTGGTCAGATAGAAGGGAGTTATTAAATCTCCATTTAGTCTGTTTGGAGGTGGCAAGGGACACATCAAGCAAAACTGAAACAGGGGCGTGATCATAAATAAAAATGGAACCAATCTCAGAGGATTGGAGCGAGGGAAGTAAAGGTTTTAAAACTAAAACATAATCAATACGAGACAATGTGTGGTGAACATTAGAATAGAATGTAAATTCAAAGTTATCAGGATTACTAGTCCTCCAAGCATCATAGAGTGGACGAGAGGCAATAGCCAAATGGAACATTTTGTGAGATTTATCTGGTTTGAATTTACAATCAGATTTCCTGTCAGAGAAAGGATCAAGTCAATTATTAAAATCACCAGCAACAATAATATTGAGGTTAGAAATTGAAGATAATTTGAGTTTAATATTATACCAAAAATCCGGGTCAGGTTTAACCGGCCCATAGATATTAAAGGTGACAAGTTAATTATGAATTATGGCATGAAGTATTACCCATTGTCCACTAACATTGTTTTCAGTTGATACTACTTGCAATTTCAAAGATTTATGGCAGAGGATGGCGACACGACCTTTGCAGTGAACAGCTGGGGAAAAACAACCTGTTAAGTTTGAGAGATTCAACATCATTACAATGGGTTTCCTGCAAAAAAGCAATCTGACAATCAAGTTTTGATAAATGGGAAAGTACCTTTTGACGCTTAATGGGGTGGCCTAAACTACGAAGGTTCCAGGTCGCAGCATTAAACATATCAATACTTAAAAGACAGGGGGATAATCACAATGATGACGAACTGCGAGAAATAACAATGAAGACAGAAGACATTGGTCAAAAAGGACAGGCAACAGGATGGAATTAGTAAAAACATACAGAAACAAATAAAATATACAGTCAAATAAATATAGATATAAAGTGGAAGAAAAAAGAAAAAGATGAAGAAGGTGGAAGTGAAAAAGAGGAAACAGGAGAAAGGGAAAGAAAAATAGAATAAACGAAGACGGGAAGAAGGGAAGAACCAGGACAGATCAAGGACAGAAATCCAGATCTGTAGTGTAAAGAGAAAGAAGCAAGAACAGGGCATGTCGGCACTCAAGGACAAGATCAACAGCGAAGAAAGATAGATGGATCTGAAGAAGATGAGAACAATATAGAGAATAACATAGTACAGACTAGAGAAAAGATAGGATAGTATACATTAAGATAGTTAGACTGCATAAGTCATCATAAATTTATAAAATACAGCAAAGACTTTAACAATAGGTAATAATGAATAGCAACACATTAAAAATATAGTAATTTAAGAAACATTGAGCATTACTAAGAAGATGGAGCATTTGTGTCCATGGGAACTCTAGTAATAGAATGCAAGAACTGTTTTAGTTTGAGAGGGTCTTCAAATGAACAAGATACTCCTTCGTGGGTAATTTTACAAAGACTGGGATGTAAAATGCCATAGTGGATGTTCATTGACCTCAATTGCTGATGAAAAACTAGAAATTCCTTGTGTCTAGCATTGGTAGCATTAGAAAGGTCTTGTGAGATGAAGATATTAAGACCAGTCCAAACAAGACGGCGCTTTTCTCTAGCGACTTATAATACATGCATCAGGTCAGTGAATTTAAGAAAGAGCATAATAATGCCACGTGGGTTGTTGGAGTGAGGTTGAAGTCGACCCAGACGATGTGCTCATTGTATATTGAGAGGAGTTGAAGATTGGAGGTTGAGAAGGACTGACAGAAGTTTCTTCAGGAAAGAGAGAAGATCCGGACCCTCAATATTTTCAGGTAGTCCATACAGTTGAAGATTGTTCCTTCTGTTACGATTTTCTAAATCCTTAGCATGGAGTTTGAGCTTATGAATATATTGCTCCATTAGAGGAATTTTAGTAGACACATCCTGAAGATTACTTATACGTTGTTCCATTTCAGACATTGTTCCTTCCATATTGATCCAACGGTTCTCGATTAGTTTCAGTTTTTCATTGGTGGCGTTCATGAAAGGTTTTAATGCATGAAGTTCATTTAAAATTAAATCCAGGACAGGATTAGAAGATGACTGGACCGGAGAATGAGGGTCATGTTTGCTCTTTTTGGTTTAGTGCTAGATGAAGACGATTTAGTACGAGAACGAGAGTCACTAGCCATCTTGACTGAATGTTCTTGTCGATAAGGATGATTTTTAAAAGAAGAGATCCGTCCCATAAAATGGATGTTCAGCGTTGTATGACACAGCGAGAATATGAAGATGATTCAAGATCAATATTGGTGTATGACATAGCCAGAACACAGGAGACAGAAATTATGGTACATAGCAAGCTCACAATGAATGAGTGACCATTTACTTTTCCTCAGGTTCAAAACATTTGTGAAAAAATCAGTGATATTCAGCCTCAACAGGAATCAGAGTAATGGTAGTAAAGGCAATAGATGAAAAAGATAACAACATTATCTTCGAGAAAGTGCTGCACCACTAAACATACGCTGAGCAAAGGAATGATAGAAGTGATGATATCACATGTTCCTTCCCATTAAGCGTTTTGTCAGAGAAGCTTGCAAGAGGGGTCATACAAACATACAAGGCTGTTTGTTTAAGTCACATGTGTTCCTTGAATAGAAGCAGGTTGCAAAGGAACAGCCTAGGCTTAGAAATGTTGACATCAGCTGACTCAGGAAGAAATGAAGCACCAGTAGACAACACTCCTCGATAAATGTAAACCGCCATGTAAAGAGGGGGAATCCAGCCGGTTGGAGGCAATGCAGGGCCATAGAGCGGTCAAAAACTTATTTAGGAGCTCCGTGAAGTGAGGGGGCTTAGCTTTGAGCCGCCATCTTGGCTGCACGTAAGCCACGCCCCCGTCCACGTTTTAACTTTTTTGCAATGAGGTTTGCCAAGATGCAGAACATACATTGATTTTGTTAAATGGCATTAATATTCCGTTAGCATTTGGAAGCATAAAACTGAAAGCACTGTCTTTGCAGAAGGCAGATGAACAAATTAACTTTGAGTGCTGATTTCACCTTTCAATTTTCTCAAGGAGTCCTGATGAGAAATATCAAATTAGAACAGAGGTTCATGTCAGTTTTATTCTGCTGACCCGCTGAATGATTTAAATTAGTAATGTCACTATATATTTGATGGTGTTAGTAGCAGAGCAAGCTGGTTACGTGTTGTGAGATTCTGCTTCCCGATGTTAGCAGAGTAGGTATATGAAGATATCAGTCAACCTGCCTGACGCTCTGAAAAATGGGAGAGTTTCCCTCAGAAGATGCAGCAGCACGCACACAAAATTGCGGCTACTCGCGTCAGGAAAGTGAACTCGCGGTAAATGAAGCCGAGGAGAGAGATAAAAAGTCACCCTTCTCGATAAATGTAAACCACCATGTAAATAGGGCGAATCCAGCTGGTTGGAGGCAATGCAGGGCCGTAGAGCGGTCAAAAACTTCTTCAGGAGCTCCGTGAAGTGACGGAGCTTAGCTCTGAGCCGCCATCTTGGCCCACGCGTAAGCCACGCCCCCCTTCCAAGATTCTGCTTCCCAATGTTAGCAGAGTAGGTATATGAAGATATCAGTCAACCTGCCTGACGCTCTGAAAAATGGAAGTGTTTCCCTCAGAAGTCGCGGTGGCGTGCACACAAAATGGTGACCACTCGCGTCAGGAAAGTGAAGTCGCGGTAAATGAGGCCGAGGAGAGAGATAAAAACTCACCCTCCTCGATAAATGTAAACCGCCATGTAAATAGGGCCAATCCAGCCGGTTGGAGGCAATGCAGGGCCGTAGAGCGGTCAAAAACGTCTTTCAGGAGCTACATGAAGTGAAAGAGCTTAGCTCTGAGCCGCCATCTTGGCCCATGCGTAAGCCACGCCCCCCCGCAGAGGTCCCATGTTGATGAACAGAAGCTGTGCATGTTTTCAGCAAGCTAATAAGACATGATAATGTGTGATCGGGATGAGGCTTTGGTGGGGAGACATCTCTGGTCCGCAATATGATGAGTCAAGAGACCATTTTCTGTTGGTGTGGACTTAAATCCAGACTCCTGAGTAGGGATGATTCACTGCACTGCACAGTTTACTTTTCCTGTATTGATTGCAATTTACCAACTGTGCCAGTGTCCCTTATTGGTGGCCTACAGCATTCTGCATCACTGTTCCAGTACGAAGTCAAGAAGCACTCTGCCACTGGAACCTGTCATGCACTGCAACTACCCACTTTGTTTTTTAGTACAAGACCCACTCCTTCCTCTAACAGTGACCTCTCTATTTCCCTGCACCCCTTTGCCTCCATTCCTATTGCTCAACAGATATACATCTACAGCACTGCCAGTGCACATCATAGATGCTATTCTTCTCCACTAAATTACTTAACTCCTAACAAGGTTTTAGCAAAATTTCATATCACAGAAGTTTAGAACAAAGTTCTGTAACTTTTTATTTATTTTATGCAGTTTTATAGTCGGTCAGTTTGACCCAGGGATATTCAATCACTTCATGTGCGATCCAGGTTACATTATGAGTTTTTTATTTTATTTTTTTGGACACAGGGAAATTAGGTAATTTACAGAGAATTACAGCATTTTGAGTCAAGCCCAGGACTCGAGCCTGGTTCCTCAGTTGCAAACTCTTCATATGCCCCATCTACTCTGAGTTCGAAAGACGAATATTTTTAAAATTGTATTGCATTGTATTGCTGGAGCACACATTAAAATCAGAATTACTCTGGAATGATGCTACAGAGTTGCATTTTTATGAGAGTAAGTGGTCCTTTTCAAGTTTTCAAAAAATTAAACTCAGTAAATGTCACCTTGCCCTTTAAGTAGAAATATGTTGCGTTTTCCATCTGCAGGCGAGCAGTATCGCGTGCCCCACTTTAGGACTACCAGCGGAATTGTACCAAATATTATCTTTTCATACGATTTTCTTGTTTCCGAAATTTGATCAAACTCGTAGTATATTGCAGCAAAACAGTAGCTTGAATACTTTTGGAACATTCGCCAATTTCATTTTGACGTTTTATTTCAAACTCAACAAGAACAAATGTAATATTTGAACTGTAACCCTAGCTTTGTTCAGTGTATATTTTAAAGTTAGTTGATAAATATTGTATGTGCATATGTATGTAACATATATAGACCAAACCTAGACAGTAAAGGAATGGTGTACCTGTCCTTGCTATCCATACCACGCTCAGAGAAGTCATTCACATCCAGCATAGAATACATTGCTGCCAGTAGCTCATTGCTATAGGTGTGACATTCAGATAGTTCTGGCTTTTCACTAGGGGTGTATGAAATATGTTACAGTTCCTTTTGCCTAACTACGTGAAATTTCAGAAAATTACGCAAAAGTATGCAAAATGCAAATTTTGCAATTAGCGCTATATTTAACTGCAAAATGCAGCCTTTTATCCATTTTGTATACAAGGATACGTTTTGTGCTGAAAAAAATCTGCAAACAACTCTGTAGTGAACAATATTGTGCAGTAAATGTTCATATTTTTGCGAATTTCATTAGATTGAGGGAAATTCTGGGAATTATGCAAGATTACTCAGGCGAAACGAAAATGTTGCCCGAGGGTCATTTTCCAGTCAACATTATAACAGACCTTGTAGAGACAGGTAATGTGAAAAATGAAACTACATGTCCCAGAATGCTAAGTATTGCCAGCTGAAATTGCAGGACAGGCTGAGGGCCCTCTCATCACATGGCATCGGTTGACTGCTACACAAATATGGACCTTAAAATTGACAAGCAATCAGCGCTTACCCATTGTACAACAACCTAGGGAGCAGGCTTGCAGACAGACTGGGGTGAAGATGTTTGGCCAGGAGGTTCACTACAGATTTTGCTATTGAAGGGGGGCAGTGGTCCAGGGAAATATTTTAAAATCTGGATGCTAAACAGAATTATAATCCTCAATATTATCAGATTATAGATGTTCAGTGCCGCCAGCAGCCCTACTTCCAATTCCTAAAGGAGTTAATGGGCGATAAAAGGCTCATTGTCTTGATGCCTTGTTACAAGTTAAACACATCAAGGGTTCATGGCCCTGCTTTGGGCAGGAAGCTAAAAAATATCAGGAAACTAGTTTATTTATTAACTGACATGTATGCTTTTATTTATATTTTGTTTATGGTCTCCGTTTTTGGTATGTTTACATTTTAGATTCGCAATGACTTTGTTGTATCAAAAGATGTTTAATTATGGTGAAAAATAGCCGAAGAACCCCACTGAATTACTGAAATAAATTTCCATGGTACCGGCCCATGACACAATTCCCTAAAATCCTTTGATCGCCATTTGTAACTTGGAAAATGATTATTTCTAGGACGGAAAACCGCTTCCCTGATGATTCACTCAGCTCTCGGCGTCCTTGCGCCACTGAGACATACGGTCTATTTTTAAGTTCCTGAAAATGAGAATTATACTAAAACTGGCATCAAAGTCTTCACGGAGACAGTTCAAAGAGGAAATCTGTCAGGCTGTATACCAAGAGGAAATGTGCAGATGACAGATTTTAGGAACCGGCAGCCATCTTGTAACACGTATTCCATTACAAGCATTTCTTAATATTCCAGAACAGTTCATGTTTAAAGCTCAAATCTATTGCACACCTGCAGATGTGGCTTCCAGGCCCTTCCCCGGATCAAATCTGTGGTCTTTTGGAAAACTACACTGACGTACTGCAGTTACTGTATCCGGCTGCGATGAGACAGTTCTGTGGAAGTGTGAAGCAAAACAGGAATTCACAGAACTTCGACCCTTTCGAGAACATACAAATAAAGAAACATTTGAACAACAACAAAAAAATCAATATGAACATAGGGAAAACTGGCAGGCTACTCAGGGCATGGAAGTCGGCACAACCATATACAGGAAGTGAGAGAGCTTGTGTTTGGACTAGTATTCGGTCTATGAATGGCCCATTAGAGGCAAGTTTGATGCTTCTCCCCAGTGCCTACTTTGTGAAATAATAGGTACATGGGCTCAACGTTTTGCGCAGACATCTTCGGCCTGTGCCATCAAAGGTTGGGGTGCCGAATACCAAGGCTGCCTAGTCTTGATTCCCCCTCATGGCTCTTTAATCTACCACTTGATGCTCCCTGCCTCTTTATATCACCTTTGCAGATTCTTTTTTATCCTTTCTTTCTCCCTTTTTTTTATTGTCTTGTGGTCTTTCTCTTCTTCCTTCTTTCTCCCTTTTGTGTTTTTCTCTCTCTTGCAGTGATCAAAGTCTGTAGCGGAGAAAAAAGATCCAGTCCTAAAAGAACTGAGTGCCAGGGGGCCCAACCTGCAACCTGCAGCTCAAATTAAGCACTGTTCACCTCTGCTAACAGGAATGCCATCTAGTATTAGACAGTGAGAGCAGCCATTACCCTGGCTTGCTAAATAAAAACCTTTTTTCCCTCTTCTATCCCTCCAAATAACTGGCTAATATCCACCACTCAAATTACTTTCATATTTCACTATACTAATTCACCACTAATCCTTATGGGTTCTGGAGTAGCGTGCTACTCGCCGATAATAGCGCTTTAACAACCCATCAGGGGTAACGCGCTATATAAATGAAAACCTTTTTCCCTCTTCTATCCCTCCGCTATCCTTCTGAATCCAAATAACTGACTAACCTATCCACCACTCAAATTACTTTTATATTTCACTATGCTAACTCAACACTAATCCTATATGGGTTCCGGAGTAGCGTGCTACTCACTGAAAAAGCGCTTGGACGCCTCGTCAGGGGTAGTAAGCGCTATATAAATGCAATTACAAATACAATACAATACAATACATTGCACATGTTGTGGTACAGCAGCCATCTAGATTTTGGGTCTAGTAGACATTCCAGAGCAGCAACCAAAATTCAGTCTAATTCCACTAAATCTTCAAGAACGTGCCCCATTGCTGTCTACTGACACCAGGATACATTCAGGAGGTTCACACCATTTGCTTTGGCTTTGCCTTGGAAATCAGCAGCTTGCAAGGGGGTGCAGCCCAGCAGGAATTGGCTCACTTCATGGATTTCCACAAATTTCTTTTGCCTGAATATAGTGACTTGCTGGGAGCAGTTTGGGGTCAAATGAAGCAGCAGAACTAGAACCTTGCCTCCAGATTCAGCAACACACAATGGTATATTCAGGTTTCTGTTCACTACTTTCAAGGCAATAAAGAGAGATTTAAAACTGTTTTTTCACTCAAGTTCTCTGTAATGGTAAGAATGTGTGCTTTGTAGTAATTTCGGTGTGCATAACAATAGAAATATTCACTTATGTAGCTCACAATAAAAAGTGAATGTTTTTAATACTTAAAAGTATGTATTACAACACGTACAAACACATTTGATAAACAAAACATTACGAAAGATTGAGCTAAAACCTGCGAGGATTCAAAATGATGCATTCTAGGCTACATGCAGATGTTTACAGTGGACTGACCGATAATGTTCCAAAACAAAGTTATTGACTAGTGATTGTAAAGTTAGGATATCTGCAATATTCTAATGCTTGTGTCTGTTAGGAAAAATCATGTCATTCCTAGGGAACAAATGTAATGTAATAACCGGGGAGCTCAAACCTAGAAGTAGAAGAGAATTTGACCTGCGTTCAAACTATGAGTAAATAGTATACATCTGGAAACGTTTGTCAGTAGTTGGTGAGAGGTGATCAAACCCTAGGGAGTGAAAGAGTCAAAAACACACTCAAGGTACACAATGTTATAATTATAGGAGTGGCAGTGGAAAGTGATTAAAAAGGTGCAATGAATAATATTGAGACGTACATTAATGATCTAACATTAAAGGATGATGGTTAAGTGATAAACCATAGTGCATGGCAGAACTTATTGTGTGCTTTAGGGGTAACAAGATAAATATGGAGAATCATGAGGTGAAAACTATAGGCTACAAAGTCTTTGGCAGCCAGGTTAACCAAAGTAAACCAAAATCAATATAATACTACCAATTACAGTAAGAAGCTGGGATAAATGATTTAAGATTAGCTGCACCTATAACCATACATTTTTTACCTATACCCTAGGTACCCTACAAATAAAGGAATTCTTTGGGTATACCTTGAGGTATTTTTAAACATTCTATTCTCTATCTGGATCCCTGTTTAGCCAGCAAGAACTTATCTAGAAACTCCCACACTTTTGGTTGAGCCTGCCCTGGTGGCACCCCCCTATCAGGGTGTGGATAGGCGCCAATGATGAAGCATGTCATGATAACATGAGTGAGGCGTCTATTTCACTATCTGTTGATAACTTGACATACCTAGGAAGTTGCATCTTAGTCGGACCTTGTCCATCTCCCTATTTCTTCTACTTTTCCGGATTACTCTTGTGTGATAAATATGTGGTGATATGTCTTGTGCACCCCGTACCCCATTGTTGGAGTGAGGCAGACTGTTATTATAATCATGATTACAAGTCTATGATTATTTTTGGGGGGTTATTTGTTTGTTGTTTTAGGTTAGGAGTTCATAGTAGATGTTGCTTAGTTTGTTTGATAGTAAAGCATATACGAAAAGGATATTGGTGTGTTAACATTCACCGTGTATTCTGTTTATCTTAGTGAATGGGTTGGGACACAGTTTGAAGGTTCGTTCCATCATCCAGGTTTGACATTGGGTAAGTTTCATTAAATTGTTTGCTGTAAAGAAGATTAGGATGAATTATTATTTTTATTGTCAAGTAAAAGGAAGGGTCCCTCATTATATGTTATTTTCAAATGGTTAGGTATGTATATGTCTTAGTATCTTCTAGCGGCAGGTGGGGGTATCGCTGGTGTTTATTTAGTGTGTGGAATTAAATGTTTTAAAGTGAGTATAGGTGGTAGATTGCCTGTAATGTGTACGGGGACTTTGTGTAGTATGACCTAAAGAATTTTGCTTGTGGGTACCTGGGAGCTACTGCTTGCCAATCTTATATCTTACAATATTTCTCATACTTCTATTTCTGTCACATTTGGGGGTGGCTGTGCTCTGTAACATTAATTAGAATGTTATCTTTTGTATTTGCCCTCCTGTAACATTCATTAGAGCAATATTTAGTACATTTTCAGATTATAGTTTTTTGGCTGTAGGTGTAGCCCAGGTGATTTAATATTTGCTCTCTTTTCTGTGAAGTGATACATTTGGTGGCTTCTGTTATTATGGGCCTTATTATGAGTTTAGTGGTCTGACTGCCGAAGGACCGCGTCCGCAACCACTAGGAGACTGTTGCGCCTTTGGCCGTCCGACCGCCGTATTACGAGTTTGCTGAGGGGCTGGCGGTGTGGCTGCGAAGTTCTTGCAGTTGTGGGCAATGTATTTCAATATATATTGATGCCTGTGTGTACATTCTGACTGCATATGCGTCAGATGCACACATATGCATGATATATGTTGAAAAGTACCACCTACCCATTGCTGGAGTCCGACCCATTATGTGGGCAGTTCCGGTAATGGGTATATGGTACCAACGCACTTACCTGTATTTCATTGCAGATGGGGTTGTATTCCTCGGGGTGAAGATGCTTCTGAGAAGGGGGACCTGGAGAAAGGGATCCATTTTGAAATCTGCTGGAAATAAGTGGAAGGGGTGAGTATTCACCCCAAATCCTTCGTCTCTGCCGACCTTTAGGCAGTGGTCCGACCTCCGCTGTCAGCTCGTGTGAAAGTCAACTCATAATACGGTCGGCGATGTTGCTCCTCTGTACAGCCCAATGGGGGCTGCTTTTCCCTGACCGCGACCTCGGTGTTCGGCAGAGTGCTTGCTGCGCCGAAGGTGGGCTTGGCATAGGCAACATTCCCAAAGTTTAATACGGTGGACGGCTCACAATCGTCAGACTGCCACTGCTGGGATGGCAGTCTATGGACCGCAAAACTCATACTAAGACCCTATATTTGTAAGTAGTTTAACAGTATAAATATATGTAATAATTTAACTTTTGCATGTTTGTTCTTAACATGTTAAAAAATGCAGTTACTTGTACATTTTTTACTTGCTTGGATGCTTTGTTGAGATGTTTTGCCTGGTTTTGCATCTTCTTTTGAGCTTTTTTTAACATTTAGCAGGTGCTCAATTTTCTATTGAAAGAGAAAAAAAGTAATTAAAAATAGTATTTTTTTGCAAATTTGTTGAAGTTTAGGGAATTAGTTCTATTATTGTTCGCTGTTTGAGTAAGTTTATAATTTATTGTTTATGTATACTTACTTTATTATATGTTCTTGGTGCTTTGTTTTAGTTGATATTTTGTGGCAGTTTTTTGGTTTGGAAGTTGAATTTTTGTAGTTTCTGTACTATTTAAAAAGATAAAAGTTACAGAGTGTGTTACTATTTATTTGCTAATATATCATTTTAAGTTTATTAACAGTTAATTTTTAGCTTAAATATAAGTGATACTTACTTGAATAAGTAGATGTAAAGATGTATAATTTATTTTTTGCTTGTTTGGCAGAGTTTCCTCCTCTTGCAGCGTTTGTCATTTTTTCAATTATTATGGTCCTGATTATGATGTTGGTCAGAAACTAAACGTCCCTACTCCTTGTCTGATTCGGTTACGACCGACTCGCGGTCGGAGATTCCGACCGATTATGATGCTTCCGAAAACCATTCGGAAAGTCTCCCATTGACTTCAATGGGAGCCTGTGTTCCAACCGACAACACAGGCTCCCATTGAAAAAAGAGGTGATTTCGGAAAACCTCGCACTCTGTGGCGGGCACCCCATGGTGCCTTTCACTCTGTGCATGGTTCTACAGCGGGGTCCTTTGGGTACCCAACGGCCCCCAACCAGGAGGCCTCACGATGAAGGGGGCCTGCTAGGGGGCCCCAAAGTAAGTTCCCGACAGCCTTTTCGTGTCGGACGGTCTGAGTCGGAAAGGCTGTCCAAATTCAACATCGTAATACATCGTACGGAAACGCGGTCCACAGAGCTGTACAATTCGGCTTCGACCGACTCGGAGTTTCCGAATGCGGGTCAGAACCGATTCGGAATGGCTGAACGGTTACCGTCCATCGTAATCGGTCGTTTGGAAGTGTTTCTGACTCGGTCAGAAACATAAGTTCCAACACGGTTTAGAAAAATCCGAATGCCGTTCGGAGCTTTTCCAACCGACATCGTAATCAGGCTCTTAGTTGTTTTAACTAGTGTGTCTTCTATATTGTTGATTTAACTGTTTGTTTGATTTTCTTGATTAGAGTTGTTCATAGTGCTATTTTTTTGTTGTTTTAGTATAGTTTTAATTTTTTTATCAGTTGACCTTGTTTGCTAAAAACTAACATATGTTTTCTATTTGTAGTTAATATATAGTTTGTTTTATGTACATATGAATTTATTTGTTTATATATATGAATTTATATTTATTTTTGTGTTTAAATTATTATAATTAATATTCATGCTTTGAGTGTTTTTATTGTATGCATTTTAGTTGTACTATTTTTTGGGGTGAAATTTAAATTTTTGGTCGATGTAATATATTTTTATGTAATTATAGATATTTATTACAAGTGTTATGTTTATTTGAGGTAATTGTTTTATGTTCAGATTGTTTTTTTGGTGTATTTTTTAAGGATGTATTTGTTATGTTGGTGATAGTATTGTCGTCACTATTGTGGGAATCGATAATTTTGAAATGTTATATGTTTATTTATAAGTGACGATATTTGTGTTTCTGATATTTTTGTTATTATTTGTAGTAATCTGTATTTTTGACACTGATATTTGTGAGCTCGGTATTAGTGATTTTTATAGTTAGGTATAAGGAGTCAATATTTTTGTTCTTGATTTTTAATTTCCAATATTTGTGTATTTCAGTATTTGTTGGATCTATATTATTTCAGTGATCCAGCCTCAGACTGTGATACGTTTGGCCAATTTTTAGTGGTCTTAATATTGTAGGTTGAGATTAATGGCCAATGTGTAAATTTTCAACTCAAGGGAGTTGCATTCTATTATGTGGTTTGGAGTGGAATTATGATATGTAGAATTGATGTGTATGGAGTAGTTGAATGGTGTGGCATGGAACAGTGTGGTGTTGTGTTAAACTATGTTGAATATAATTATACAACATGGTGTGGAGTGTATTTATGTGGATTTTTCTTATGTGGTATAGAGTGAATTTATGTGGGGGGCATTTATGTGGTTTTGAGTAGCGTGTAAATGGGTGGTGTTGAATTATGTGGTGTTGAGGGGTATTATGTGGATTGTAATTATGTTGCGTGGTGTGGAATTGTGTAGTGCACTGCTGAACTGTGTGTTGTGGAATTTTGTGTTGTTGTGTTGAATTATGTGTGCCATATGTCACAGAGCAAGCTTCCACCATAAATAAAACTTTCAATCTCTAAATCCAATCAGCCAGTCCTCACTTCCTACCTTAGTGTCCAAACTTTAAAGACTAAGTGGATATATTCATTCCCACACATGCTGCTTGATTTTGAAATCAAAGAAGAGAAGCCAGCTGTTCCAACCACCAATCGAGATGAGTGGTCAGAGTTGGCAGGACGGGTCAAGAAAACTCAAGAGTACTCAGGGTTTACTTAATCTGTTTAAGAAACCCTGCATGCTGTGGAACACCTCATTTCAGCTACCACAGCTTGCGTACGAAGAAGTCTGTGCAAGTAAGTGTCTTGGTGCCACTACTGGGTGTCTCTATGGGAACTGCGGCACACAGAGCTATTACAGAGTCAGTTGGCTAGCTGGACTTGAACAATTTTCTGATATTTTTTTACATCAACACACTTAACTTTATGTAAAGCTTACCTTTCTTAAAATGAGCCATTTGTTTTATGTTTGTGCTTTATGCTGCCAGAACCATTTTCACTGCCACTTGCACCTCAGTACTTAGAATGGTACCAGGCTACGGTAAGGCTACATCAATCGATCTGAGGCCCCATATGTCCACCTTTATGTACACAGTTTTAAAACCTGGCAAAACCCATTAATCTTAGGCACCCTGGAATCCCACAATGTGCAAAAATCCTGAGTGATGGCTCAACTAAAACATATCTAATAGCTCTATACATTAAGAGCACTGGGAGTAGCTTAGTATTAGTGGTAATTTTAATAAGTCACTCAATAATTAGACAACTCTGTTTCTATTACTTATGATTTCAGAAAGTGATTGTCATTTGGTGCACAGCAATGGCATAACTCATTTGCTGGGGTAAACTGTCCCACAAGCGCCTCTGACCCCTGACACCTCTGTTTGCTGTGGAGTCAGTCTTGTACCATTAAACAATCAGATGCAACTGTTTCAATAAGGAATGCGGAGACAGGTCAGCAAGAGGAATTTCAACTATTAGAACTACTAAATGCAAAAGTATGAGTGGAAGACGCGGACAATGTCACAACTAAGAACAACATATCCCTGACAAGGGATCAGCCTCTAAGGCTGAATTGTACCTTTTTGTATTATCAAGCAAGGATTTATTTGCCAGGCATCCTCCCCCCACCTCTCACAACCACTGAGCCGCGAGTAACCTGGCTGCTGCAGAAACGGTTCTTGTGAAGGGTAGCAATGAATCCTGAGTTCTGCTGAGTGAGATGGAAGACTCAGAGGTAATGCAAAGGATGCAGCAGCTCAGGGACACCGGCACTGTAAACAGGGAAAGGCGCCTCGGGCTCTGTAAACATGGTGCCGGTGTGGAGGGTATGACACTTCTGGGTTGGCGGCAGCTGCTCAGGGACACCGCATGGCCCTGCCCCGGGCATTGTAAACAGGGGGAGGCACCAGTATAGGTGTGGAGGCCTGCAAACAAGGGAATGCGATTGGTTGGTTGGTGTTGCTATGCAGGGCTTTAATGGCCAGACGGGAGGAGGGGTCATCGCGTGCTGTGCGAGGAAGCGTGTCATGGGCAGGAAAAACAATCCCTTAGTGAAATTGCCTCCGCTGAAACAGGCACCCAAAGGAGGGACACTTAGGAGCAATGGACCAATAGAAAGCCAGTATTTTGGGATGGCACAATAAAGAACCAATTGCAATCAATGGGTGTGCCAAAAGCCCATTGAAGAGAAAAGCAGGTCTTGCAGAAAGCAAGTCGAGACTCGGACCTAAAATGATCTTTCAAAAGCTGTGTGTGTGTTTAGGCTTCATCCACCTCTCACCGTGACCCAATCTGTGAAAAGAATTGTAGATTAGTTATTTGTTTTTCACAGCATAATAGTATGTCTGATATTCGCAAATAATGTGTTTATGATTGATAGTGACAAATTGGATCAACAAGTCAGTTGAACAAAAATATAAGTGTACTTAACAACAGATCACTGTTGTCAGATTCGAAAATGCTTCTTTGATATCATCACAGCGTCCTACACTCAAAGGGTACATTGTTAATGTTTTGGTCTTCAAAACGCTATTGAGACCTTCATCGGGAAGACAATCTAGCATGTACAATATTAAAAAGCAAAGTTGCTGCAGTTGTTGCGTGGGTAGTGCTACTTCATGTTTTTTTTTATAATTACTGGCATTTGGTTTGATGGACACTGCTGCCACCACTACAGTGCCAATAATACTTCTAATGCTTCAAACACTACTTTTTCGACCACTACTGGCTCCACTACTACTACAGATAGTAGTAGTAGTAATAATAATAATAATACTGAAAGATATCAGTAGGGGAATTGGATGATTTTATCCTGGAGCACCATTTTCACACCCTGGCCTGAATTGTGCAGTACCTGCTGTGTTGCTGTACACATATAAACTTAATGTTCACACTGTTGACTCAGTATCAAATGATTTAGTGCAAGGCTTAGCATAATGATTATGATGTCGAAAGCCCCATCGTTTTCTCATGTATGAGAAGTAAAATTACTAAATTTGGGAAAAATCTTAGTAGGCTTACCAGGCATAGAACATACCACAGAGATCATGATTAGATTGTGATGCAAATGCAACTCGCAGCAAGTGGGGAAATAATACATATTTAGCAATTAGCTGGCATTCCTTTAACTACCAATGGTTTATTTGAGCTTTCAGGGTGACAAAGACATAACATTTTAATCAGATCTTATATTCCAACAGATGACACAATTTCATAATGTCGTTTTTGAGGAAACTGCATTGAAGTAGTTAATTTGCTTAGCAGAGTGTGAGATTAAGAAGATGTAAACAGAATGCTTTTGAGTATATCAACATGTCAAAGTAAGTACAGCCCTAAAGGAGGTTTTTTTCTTATTTTAGTTTCCACACAAGAGACATTGAGAAAATATTGTATCAGTCTACACATACAACAGAATTATTGCCTTCTGGATACAAGTATGTGCCACTTAACTGATCAAGGGTATCTACATAGCTATGTGTCTGGTAGTGTCACAGAAGTCAGCGGTTTACTCAAATGAAAGTTTACCGCAAGAAGGGACCCATTGAGAGCTTTACTAAAAGATGTAGTCACCATGGAGAAATAAGATTTACATTTTTAAACATATTAATCTTAACCTGCACAACAGAAACCCTGTAAATAATTGTGAACTAAGCAGTCTCCTGATGCAGGCCTGCAGAAGATACCCCTAAAGGGAGAAACGTTATCATTAAATCCCCTGTATCTTGTAGGCTTGGATCTATCTACTCACAAAGAGTCATGACTAGCAGTTTAGCTTCACATATACACTACAACCTGATTACTCAAAAGCAACCACAAACTGATTAACAAATTGCACAATATTTAGTACTTCTATCATGCTGTTCCAATAAAATGTTTGTTTCAAAGTACTGATGTATGTTACAACTGCACAATCAAAGTGTTAACTGGAATACATATAATGAATCATAAAAATACATGTTTCCTTACATTATTGTGCATTCTCTTCATACTGTTTGATAATGACTGACACAGGTCCTTGGTTATCTTCATGAATTATGGCAGGGTGGTTTGAGTCACAACATGCTCAAAAGTAAGACTCACACTACTCTCTTCTTTGCTTAAAGGGGTGATGTTTGTTAGCTAAGCAAGTGCACCCAGTAGCTTTATTGGGTTTATAATTCCTTACTCCAAATATGAAACTGCTGCTACTGGTATTAATGATAAGAATAATTTTTATATAGCACTTCCCACCATACAACAGGCACATCCAAGTAGTGTGAATACCAGGTCTTACAGCTGCTACAACTACCCAGTTCAACAGTACTGTTAACCAACCACCCAAAAATTGATAGCAAGGTGAACTTGGTGTGATACAAATTTGTGATTTACTTCTAGAAATGGCAAGCATTCAAGACACAGAGCCATCCAATCTGATTACAGTGTAGTAACATTGCCTCTTATCCACTCAAATATGTCTGTGTGGTGTTTTATTCAAACCCATCTCATGATGCATGGTGCCATGTGTTGACATAAAATACCTTGCAAAACCTGTTGACACGTCTCTCCCAAGAAAGAGTTAACTAGAGCAAAGCTGAATCAGATACTACCATATTAAGTTCTCTAATCTTTGCAACACACCTTCATGGTCAATAGATTCAAAGGTGGCCATAACATCCAGAACTAAGGATAGCCCACTTGCTTTTATCGTGAGCCTCATCGAAGGACGCATGATTCAGTTCAGTGCGTGTTTGTAGCTGGACGATGACAATATTATCTATGATGTTGACAGGGTGCAGGGAATTGGCAATTAGTATTAAAATGGTAGATTCTCAGTATCCACATTATGTGTTTTTCAAAAGGACATGACTATGACATACTTTAGTGGACAAGAACCGAGCTAATGACACTGAACTGTGTCAAACTCTGTCTTAATCTTATCTCTGCAAATTTCCATCAGGTTAATTTAATGTTAGTGTGAGAAAAGGTTTGCTTATATGAAGAAAACATGATAAATTGTGTGATTATCACAGAGAACACATACACCTTAAACAAGACAGGTCTCTTGGCTCTATCAATGGTTGTTCTAAATGCTAGGTACGTGAAATCACTGATTTGACCATCCTATTGTTAAATTAAAATTGTTCTGAATGTTACTACGTTTTTAATTGTTTCTTCCCGTCTTAGCTTCTGATAGGCACTGGTGGTACTCAAAAAACAGTGGCACACCCTTTTATACGTATTTTTTCAGTAGGTTAAAATGGACATTCATTTGAGTGTGACCTTAGCACT
The DNA here is from genome assembly GCF_964204655.1 of Triturus cristatus. Taxonomy (NCBI): domain Eukaryota; kingdom Metazoa; phylum Chordata; class Amphibia; order Caudata; family Salamandridae; genus Triturus; species Triturus cristatus. Next base: position 260,364,129 of record NC_140586.1, read on the forward strand.
GCAAGGCATGTGTAGAATGTTGTAACACTGAACCCTAATTGTTGTAGTAATGCTCCTTGTACTTAGGTTTCTAGAACGTTGCAATAGGATTAAGAAGCTCCCAAGATACCACAGAAATTTCAAGTTTCAGGTTGATTGTACCTTAGAGGTGAGAAAGAGACATACCTGTTACGCACTATCAGGCACTACTATTAGAAATCTGCATGTTAGGAGACGCGCCGCGTGTAGGTCTACGCGCGTTTTCGGCCCGTTTTTGCCAATTTAAACACCGATTCCTGTCAGAAAAATGCCCTGGAGGAGGTCGCTGTGGTTATAAAGCTCTCACCTGCACTGTGGAGCAATTTCAAGCATTTCTGCACGGCAGAAGTGGGTTTTTTCGCTGCCTGGTTTCTGCTCCCTGCACAGCTTTCAGGTACAGTCAGGCTTACAGTCAAGGGGGCGGAGCAAGCTTCTAGGAAAGGGCCTGGCTTGGGCCTAACCACTCCCCCAGCCCATTTTAGCTGCTGCACCAGTCATTCCTTGGTGTTTTCCACAGCTCTCATTTCCTCCTTCGTTATTTTGTGTCTGTAATTATATTTTTGACTCTTTTTACTTTAAAATGGAAAATAAGAGTTCTGTTAATAAAAGGAGGCAGCAAGTTTCTCCTCCTCCTGCTAAATCAAAAGTAGTGGAGTCTTCTGAACCTTCACTGTCTTTAATATTGGAGGAAATTCAGGCACTTCGAGTCAATACAAATACCATCGCCTCTGAAGTAAAAAATGTGCGTAAAGATATGGCCAGCCTTTCAATGAAAATATCAGATAATTCCATCAAAATAAACGATAATAAGGTCAAACTTGACTCATTTACTCCACTGGTGGCAAAAATTTCTCCTATGTGCTCAACATTATTGGATTTGGAGAATCGTAACAGACAATATAATGTACGCATATTTAATCTTCCTGAAAATGTTGAGGGGGATAACTGTAGATTATATTTGGAGAATTTATTACCTGGTCTTCTACAAATTAAATTCTCAGAAAAGTTTGAAATTGATAAAGCCCACAGGACTCCCTCACACAGGAACCCTCAACACACAAAACCCCGACAAATGATTTTTAAAGTTCTTCGACACCACCATTTGGTTTTAATCAGAAAAGCAGCAAGAGAAATCCCTTCTTTGATGGTTAATGGGAATAAAATATTTATTCATCAAGACTATGCCAAAAAAACTGTTTCAATTCGCAAAGAATTCACGGCTCTTCGCCCGCAACTTCGCAGTTTAGGCTATAAATATGGTCTTTTTGATCCATCAACGATGCGCATTTGGAAGGATAATTTTTCGAAATCTTTTCAACGTCCAGAAGATTTGAAGCATTTTTTGGATCAGCAGTCTCTGCACTCTATGGATACCAATGACTCTGCTACTTGATTTTTGCCAGTTATGTTTTTCTTCTGACACAGTTATGAAGTTTCTCTTTATTGGGCTCCAGCGGTTTCGGTCATGCTTGTACAGCATGTGTGCGTTTCACATTTCACATTTATGTCTTCTGTTTGTCGTTTTTTCTATGTTTTTTCATTTTTTCCTTTCCTTCTTCTGTCTATGGAGCTACCTGTTTCTCATTTTCTTGATCCTCTTTTATCCTTCACTTCTTGTATTCTTTTCTCCTTTCTTCTGTTATGGCTAATATCCATGATATGAAAGTAATTTCATTAAATGTTAAAGGATTGTGCCATCCAGTTAAACGTACAAAAATTTTAGATTACCTTGGTAGTTGCAAAGCTGATGTTTGTTTTATACAAGAGACTCATAAAGATGATAACATTTTAGATTATATGCAGAAGAAATGGGTAGATGCCATTGTCTCTTCTCCTGCCAATGGTAAAAAAAATGGTGTAGCTATTCTCTTTGCAAAAAAATTACACTGTCAAATTTTGAGTAAATCATCTGATAAGGATGGTAGATATATACTTGTTAAAATTAAAGTTCATGACTCAGTTCTATATTTATTAAATGTTTATGGTCCTACCGCAGATGATCATATTTTTTGGTCTAATCTTACAACAGAGGTTCTAAAGATTGGTACTGTTCCTTTAATTGTCGGAGGTGATTTTAATGTCATCTTTCACCCCTTGTTAGATAGATCATCTCTTACCAAGTTTCGCCCTTCTAAGGTATATTTTGCTTTCAAATCATTTATTCAAACCACTAAATTAGTTGACATTTGGAGGTTACATTTTCCTACAGAAAAATGTTACACATTCTTTTCAAACCCTCATAATTCCCATTCTAGAATTGATTGTTTATTGGTTTCCAGGCACCTAATTGGATCAATAACTGCTCCTCATATTGGTAACATTGATATTTCAGACCATGCGATGATTTCTTTGGTTTTGAACTTGGAGTCAACTTTTACTAAACAATCTAGATGGCGAATGAACACTGGTGTAATTCTGAATGAGTATAACAAGCCCAAACTTTTAGCTGCTATTCAAGAATATTTTATACTTAATCCTGAAGGGTCTACTTCTATGATAAATAGATGGGATGCTTTCAAAGCTTATATTAGGGGCGTAACAATATCTATTATGGCCCATGGAAATAAAACCTTTCATGCTACTGTGAAAAACTTACAAAAACAAATTGCGAAATTTGAACGACTTTTTATTACATCCAACAATCCTCAATATAAATTTAAACTACAAAAATTGCGCTATGAATTTAATTCAATCCTTAGTAAAAGGGCAGGTATTCAAATTTCTAATGCTAAAGCTAGATTTAGTTTTAATGCCAATAGATCCGGTAAACTATTAGCTAATTATTTGCGCATAAAAAAAGATAAAACTCAAATCAACTCAATTCTTGGTCCTCATGGTAATATTGCTCTCTCTCACAATGAAATTGTTAATGAATTTATGAATTTCTACTCAGCATTATATAATAAACCAGATTTTCTGGAGGTTTCCTTAATGGACTCCTTTTTAAAATCATGTAAATTACCCAAGATTTCACAGTCTAATCAAATTAGACTTGATGCACCTATTACCAAAGATGAAATCCTATCAGCTATAAAATCTCTTAAAAAGAACAAATCTCCGGGTCCTGATGGGATCACTGCGGAATTCTACAAAGAATTTCCGTCACACCTTTTACCATTTTTGCATCAACTTTTTAAGTTTTTTGGATCCACTGGAACTACTTCTGGTTCTTTTACAGAAGCTTTAATTATAGTACTTCCAAAACCAGATAAAGATCCCACCAGAGTGTCCAATTATCGTCCCATATCTTTAATTAACCAAGACTGTAAATTATATGCTAAAATACTTGCTACTAGATTGGGCCCCATATTAGATTCTATTATACACCCTGACCAATCTGGTTTTATGAAAAATAGATACTCTGCTAATAATACGTGAACTTTGCTACATATTATTGAACAAAGTCCCACGTTATCGATGCCATCTGGAATTTTAGCCTTAGATGCTGAAAAAGCATTCGATAAACTTCATTGGCAATTTTTATTCCATACGTTGTCCTCATTTAATTTTGGAGATACCTTTATTCGTATGATTTCAGCTTTATATTTTGCCCCTACTGCTCGTCTATTTATTAATGGCCAAATTACAACTCAATTTTTGCTTTTTAGAGGTACAAGACAAGGTTGTCCTCTTTCTCCTCTCTTATTTTTAATTGGCATTGAACCTTTTCTTAACCTAATCAGAAATTGTGACCATATTAAAGGAATCACTATTAAGGATGTTACTGTTAAAACCCTTGCCTATGCGGATGATGTGCTTTTATTTGTTAGTGACCCTATATCTTCTTTTCCCTCATTAATGGATATTATTACAAGGTATTCTGCAGTGTCTGGATACACTTTATATACTAATAAAACTGAATTGTTTCCCTTAAATGTTTATTGCACTTCTGATATGCTCCCCATGCAGGAAATTATTTGGCAAAAGAATAAGATAAAATATCTTGGAATTTTATTTTCCTCTTCCATAAAATGGACAATCAATCTAAATTGTGATTTCATCCTAAACTATATTAAAGACAAAACGTCTAAATGGTCAGCATTACATCTTTCATGGTGGGGTAGGATGGATTCTTTTAAAATGACTATAGCTCCTAAAATATTCTATACCCTTGCCATGGTTCCTACTCAATTTCCATTAAAGTTTTATAAAGATGTTGATAAACTTTTGTCAAAGTTTTTATGGAACAACAAACCTCCTCGTATTGCGTATAAAAAATTAAAAGTTCCTAAACGTAATGCTGGATTTGGTATCCCGGACTTTTTTCTTTATCATAAAGCTTTTATTTTAAAACAAATTTCATTATGGTTTAATTGCTCCTTTTTAAATAATTCTCCTACGTGGCTCCGTATTGAGAAATCAATTACGAATCCATTTCCTTTACCTACTTTGGTGTCCATGCATAATAATGCTCCATTTATTCAAAAGTCAGTTATTATTAAATCCACTAAAATGTTATTTAATGATCTTGACTTAATTGTTCTTTTTCCCATGAATAACACTGTTGAATTATCTTTATGGTATAGTAATGTTATTAAATTGAACAGGAATGTTAATTTCTGGTTTTCATGGATTAAGGCTGGCATTTTTTATCTTAAAGATGTCTATTCCAATAATACGTTTATTTCTTTTGAAACATTGCAAACAAGTTTTGGTTTATTTAAATCTGATCTTATTAAGTATCAATATTTGTGCAATTCAACTTTAGACTCCTTTCCTAATGCCATCCTCTCTAATGTTACAGTTGACTTAGCAATTTATATTCAAACAGTTTCAAAATCATCTCATGGGGTTTCTATTTTATATAAAAAATTATATGATACTCTAGGTAGCAATATAGAGATGATTTCCACTTTTTGGAATAATGAACTTTCACTTTCCTTGTCCACTGACACATGGAAAGATATTTGGCTTAATAGTATATCTGGGTGGTTGCCTGTTTCAATCTACCAAACTAATTCTTATATCCTTTATAATCGTTTATGGACTCCATCACGTTTGTTCCAAGCTAAACTTCTCCCCTCTCCTGATTGTTGGCATTGTAAATCACACCCTGGCTCATTACAACACATGCTTTTTGATTTTCCTTTGGTTTTTAAATTTTGGTCTGAAGTTTGGGATATCATTAAGAAGATTTTTAAATTTCAAATTGATCTTTCCTATCAGTTAATAATCTGTAAATCTGCTATTCTTCCACAAAATATACATGATTTACAGAGTAAACTTTTTAATTTTCTTATTTCGGCTGCTTTAAAATCCATTACTTTTTGTTGGAAAGATGTCTCTGTAGTATCTGTTAATGCTTGGTGGTCATGGGTTATTCTTTCCAGAAGAGGTGCTCAATTATCTATGAAGGGGATCACTCATAATTTTTTCTCTTATAAATCTTTTTGGTTACCTGTTGATGCATATTTATCCATTTAATGCTGTATGAATAATTTTAATTCAGATTTGTACTTAATATGATTAGTTTTATAATGGCATATAGTAGCTCTGTTTGCATTTTCTACTTCAATTGGTATATTTGTTCCTTCCCTCCCCCTCCTTCTATCCTCCCTTTTGGTATTTTTTGATTATGTATTTTCTCATTACCTAAGATAATTTTTTCTATGATTTTGCTTATGATATACAATGTTATTTAGGTATTATTGCTTAATCATAATATTTTATGTGCTGTCTATCTTTTAGTTGTATTTGAACAAAAATTCAATAAAATATTTTGAACACAAAAAGAAATATGCATGTTAGTATTTGAATTGGTACTTTTAGATCTGTGCATTTGTGTGTATATTCTATTTCAGGTCTCCTTCCCTCCCTAATTCCCTTACCCCCGTCTAGGCACTCTGATCCTCTCTGTGCAGTTCCTAATCAGAGTCTGAGCTGCGAGAAGGTGGGCTTCTGGGAGGTACTGTTCCTTAGAATCGAAGTTCCTGACTGCTTTAGGCTTTGCAAAAAATATGGAAAGAACTGCATAATTGACTATAAAATCGAAGACAACCTATTTTATCCTCCATTTGGAAGATGTAAAAATCCTCCACTTTTTCTAAATTAGCTTTTTTGTTTTTTCGCCTCTAAAAAGGAGAACAGGTATCCAGTGAAAATGATGGTACTTTGAAGACTACTTCAAACAATGTGTTCCTTGCCATGAGGGGCTTATACCATCCTCATGAATGTCCTAAATAGGATCCCTGGGAGTAATTTTAGTTACACTGGGATAACCGTGCTCAGTTTCTGAAATTTTTATTATGCAAAAATGTGCAACACTTTCATCATTTCACATAATGCAATATTTTTCATGAGTTTTGCATGTGGGATAAAGGTTTAAGTAAAAAGAATTCTCACCGAGAGAAATTGTACCCTCAAACTAAACATATTCCCTTCGAACCAGTCACCTGCTAGTATTTCACATTGCTTTTTGTGTGCAAGCTATATCCTTGTGGAGAAGTTACTTGAGATACCGGCAACATGTATTTTGCAAAATATATATCATTTTGCAAAAATGACTCTTATTTAGGAAAAAGCAACATTTTGCACAGGTGTACCTATCTCTTATGGTAGAGCAAATTAAAGAAATCATTTAACCTTTTTGAATGACTTCATATCTTGCCTCCATCAATCAGGGGTTGGTAAAGCGAAACTGCTCACCCGTGAGGGTCTCAAGGCACTGGGGGGAAAGGGGGCGGCTTCGTTGAGTGTTGGGGTCACCCGAAAAGTCAGATCTTGAGGTCCTTTCTGAACTGGGGCTCTGTGGGAGATTGCCAGAGGCGAAGTGGGAGAGTGTTCCAGGCTTTGGCTTCGAGGTAGGAGAAGGACTTTCCTCTCGTTCTAGTCTTGCTGATACTTGGGACAGTGGCCAGTGGCCTCCATAGCTAGCAAAACTGACTGTCCAACTTTTGTAGACTCCTTGGGTCTGCGTATGCAGGCTAAGACTTGGATGGCCAACATGGCTGTTCTTAGCTTGACGATAAAGCAAGTCACACAACAAAGTTAATGTGCTTGAATGGAGAAACCAACACAATTTCATGATCTTATCTGATATATTTTTTTGTAAACACAAATTATGATTTATTATGATTTTATAGCCTGACCAGAATCATGTGAGTGATTAAATGGCCAAGGGAGTGTCCAATGGGTCACTAAGGTTTAATTTAATATTCAGTGATTATGAAAATTCTCCAATTTCGTATGCGAAATGCTAAACAAGGAGGAGAATCCATTGACTCAATTTCCCCCATCAAACTCTCTGCCTTCTCTTATTTTCAGTGTATCATGCTTCGCAGGATCGACCTTGAAAAGAATGCACAACGTATAGAATCTTACCTGCGCATAGAACAACTGGAGTCTTTTGGGAGATACATCTGCTGTTCGGCAATGGGTTGCAAGAAACGGATCTAGTATTCCTATACCTATGTCTTTTTTTCCACAACATAATACTGGTGAGGAGGGTGGGTTAGGAAGGTGGTTAAATAAATAAATGGTGGAAAGAGTGAATCTTGTCAGGAGTAGCCATGGATATCGAAGGAAGGATGTGGGGTTGAATTGAAGTAGGGTTGTGTCTGGTAATCTTTTACTACTAGTTTGTCTCTTTTTTCACAACACAGCAGAATACTATCCATATGCTAGATGACATTCCACTGGTAGATTCCTCTCCAGATGTAACAATGAGGGCTCCTGGGGGTGGCAATCACAGATTGTCCACCCCCGGGTAGCTTCGGGCAATGGTATGCCCTGGACAGGTGGTGCGCGCGCGCTGATTGGTCCAAGCAGCAGCGCGAGCGCGAGGTTTCGAATTAACCGTCGCGCAACGTTTGCCTGAGGTTGTGAGGTAGGGGGGTTTACTAATTTGGCCCTCCCACCCACCCCCATTTCATGAGACCTACGAAAATGTTGATACATATATTTGTATATTTGTGTGTATTTTTAGAGGTTGTCGCTTGGACAGGTGGCAGAGTGGGAGGAGAACAAGACAGGCAGGAAGGGTTGGGGGCATCACGAATAGTTCCGGACAGAGGGAAGCAAGGGAGCGAGGTTGGAGGCAAGGGGTAGGCAGGAGAGGTAGATAGGGGTTTGGGGAGGAGGATTAGGCCGAACAACATGGGGGAAGTTGGTGGTTGGGGAAAATGTAGTAGGGGCGGGGGGTGATAGTTCGGAATATTTATTGTTGTGCAAATGATGTATTATTCTGCCTACCTGTCCAATAAAGCGGCCTTTTACCCCTTTATTGGCTTGGGGTCATTATTATTGCCCGATGTATCCAAAAATATGAGGACTTTCGATGACCACCCAAGACACCTAATCCACAAAGCTTTTTTGTAATTGCCTAGGAACTTGTTTCCATAAAGCATAGTGAGTGAGGTGTAACTTTGTTTGCGTGTTTGTGTAGCTAGACTTGCATGCACATAAATCTGGCATGTGCAGACTGGCAATAGGGAACGAAAAACGCCCAGAGAAAGGTTTTAGTAGGCAAAACCACATGGTTTACTCAACAACATAGGAACATTCAAGGAGCAGCCAATCACAAGAAATGCACACAAGGTTTACACCCACAAGGAAGTAAATCAGAGAAAGGTGCTTCCTATTTCACAAGACTGGAAAAACTATTTGTTCCAATTTACCTTTGCTTTAAGCTATATATTTTCCAAATGGTTGTCTCAGGAATCGCACTAGGAAAAACTAAATACCAATGAAATTGTTTTACTCTCCCATTATTCCTTGCAGTAGAATATTTCTTCCACTGTTGTTGGGCGCATTTTAATTACATGGATAATTTGAATGATTGTCACATTGTACCCTTTCACAACAAAGTTTTCTTTTTGTGTGATTAAGAAACAGTTACAAAAATAATGTGTACCATGTGCAATTTAGCGTACGGTGCAGGTGGCATTATTGTTAGTGACTTCCTGTTGAAGTTCTTCCGCTGCCTTTACCCTAGCTGTAACGCCTTCGTCTGGCTATTTGTTGTATTCTGGCGCTCTCTTGTGGTGATTCTGCGTGGTGCCATAAGGCATCAGCCTTAATGTAGTACTGGGTTTATCTCCAAGTTCAAACACGTGACTTAATTAGATGCTATCATTTCTCGTGCGCAGCTCCATCGTCGTCGTCCGTCCAGCCGACCCCCCCCCCCCCCTCCGACCCCCGCCTGAATGTTGTTAGACTAATTGCAGTGGCAACAGCCCCTGTACACTTCAGCACAATACAGAGGAATGGTCATCCATTTTTTACAGACTGACCCTAAACTACAATCATCAGGCCAGTTGAACGCGCAGCGCAATGTCACAGTTAAAACAAAAAAAGTTAAGATGCTAATTCTGCTGATGAAGACATTGCATCCCCTCGTGTGCCCTATTCATTATGCAAAGGCGGCAGAATATGAAGTGGAGCCGAGTGATCGGGGGCGATCTAATGATCTCCCACACCTGCTCGTCGGCTGCGATTTTAATTAACACTCCAAGGAGGATTGTCAAGTGTAATCAAAAACATTGTCGCGTATAAAGCCGTGGCAAGAAATCAATAGTTTTCATCAAAAAAAGGTAAGGCCTGGCATAACTGAAGCATTTAATTGCTTCGTTCCAATAAACAAAAACTGCACATTTTAATGACATGATGCTCAGATCAATATCTCCCGGCGCATATTGCATTAAACGGCAACACGTGGTCAGATTTTTTTGCAGCCATTTCAATTCGCAATGAGACATCCCTCTTTTTTATTTCATCCCGGATGGCAATAGGCCGCGCGCCCTATCCGGGGCGCTGATTGATGGCGCGCGAGTGACCTCCGCGCGCTGTAGGCGCAGTCCGGGTGACTGGTTCTCAATGGTAAGCTACTGGCACTTGACAGAGTGCCTGGAGCGGGGTGAATTTACCTCTCCTCCATCAGCCGGCAGGCCTAGGCCTGACCCTCCCTCCCCGCCACCCTCCCATTTACTGCTATAACAAGATCTCCTGTCTCGAGCGAATGAAAAATTTACTGTCCTGTCGACTTTTCATTGAGTTCGAGTGAGTACTTCTGTCACCTCCAGTGAACTGAGTCTGCGAAAGATTTAACTAAGCAGCAGTCGTTCCTTAAAGGACAAAACTAGAACATCTCGGGCGAGAAGGAGGGGGAGGCGGTCCCGCTGGGCATTCAATATCCTCAGTGAAAAGAGGGGCGGCCGTTTGCCTCCTGTGTCTGTACATTACAGAGGCTAGCAGCCACACAGCAGTGGAGATAGCACATACCACTCACTGCCTTCACGGTTGAATTCTGTAGCAGTTTTGCATCTTTGCACTAATCCCGAGTCTCACAACAGGCGCCATTTTATGATGCCATTTTTGAATACCTCTGCATTGTGATGGATGTTTTAATCTGTCAGAGGAACAAAAAGATATTCGGTTGAATTTAAGGAATCACGGCCCATTTCATGAGGCAGCAATATTTGTGAAAATCCTACTGAATGCCAGAAATTGCAGCGACGATACCTCCCCCATACCTGCACTACACCCGCACAGTGCTTAAATGGCCGTTGCTGCCCCTAAAGGACAGAGGAGCTGTAATGTTAAAAAAACATTTGGGGATGATGCGAATTAGCATGGCATGTGGGGGGGGGGGGGGGGCAATTACTCCCTGGACTGTGTCTGCATTGCCCGATAACAGTATGGTCACAAGGTGATAGCTGTCCACACATACATCTTCCTCTTTGTGAATGAACCATCCCCACACTTTTAGTATTCAATCAACATTTTATGGTCCAGAAGAAAATGGGGAGGTGCCCTTTGCATGCCCTCCTGCCTTCAAACATCAAGGAGTCCAATTGCGTACTTTGCGTGTCGCAAATCCATTGTGTACTTTGCGAGCCGCAAATTCATTGCGGGTTTGATTTTTGTGGCTGCAGTGCAGATTTTGGGGGACGCAGGCATTGCGCTCTTTTTTGTACGCGCAGATATTTTGCTCGCTGTCTTGCATTTAATGTTTGACTGATAGCAGCAGGACACCTCCTAGAGTAACCTCCAGGACCGTGCAATCCCTATTTGACCTTAAATGTAGATTTTTCATCAGGAGACACTATATCGATAAAAACCATTTACAATAATATGTTGCGCTATTACGCGCAGCTGTTCATAAATGCGCGCAAAATATGAACATAACCCATTTCTGCAGTGACGTTGCTGTCTCAGTTGCAGCATCGCTCTAGCATTAGCTTTCCTCCATGTAGAGGGGAACGCTTAAAAATAATATATTCCTGTGAAAAAAATGGCCACTTAATTTTTAGTATTGCACTACGCGCAAGTCACCCAAAAATAAACACATATGTAAATGCAGTAAGTACGCGGAAAACAATCAATAGATGCACTGTTCTTTTGCATGGTTAGAATTAATTTAAAAGAAGATTTTTTTTTTAATGGTTACACCTTTTTTGACAGTTCGATCAGTTTCGCCCGGGGGTGTATTTTTTTTATGAAACACAACATAATTAAAGAATGGTGATGAAGAGTAAGGTTGCACATTCTAGCGAAAGTCCACATCAGTCACCCCCCCCCCCCCCCCCCAACCGGACAAAATATTCACTCCCTCTTCAATTTTCAATTTTTTTCTGCCCTCCCTACTTCACAGCTCTTAGCTATTGGCTTTTGCAATCTGTCCCCCGAGAGCCAGGAGTTATTACCCTTGTCCATGGAAGAGAAAAGGATGTTATTCCCTGTCACCCTCTCCGGCTGCAGCAGATTTCCTACCTCTGATCTATCGCCTTCATTGGAGAAAAGCGGTTGACAGGCTGTTAGTCCCGGCCCTGTCAGACTCGTGTACCAGACCCGTGGTGTTACCTCCAGGGACCAATGTGACCGTCGGTCTCAGAAGAATCCACCCGGGGAGCCTGGAGAGCTAACAATGTCCACCCAGCTAATGGCACAACATGGAGGTGATTGAGAAGCAACCCGGAAGTGTTTAACAACACCAACCACTGACACCCGGTGCGACCCATGGTGTACACAGGGCCCATTGTCTTTGCTTGCATCATGGCCTATGATACCCAGGCTATGCCACTGGCATAATCGAGCGTGAATTACCTAAAGTATGTGCTAATATTGTTATTCCTATAATATGAAGGAATGTCGCCATTTACAAAGAAGCACATGTATTTTATTAGCAAGCATCTTGTAGTCTAGGTAATATTGTTGCAACTCCTGTAGCTTTCCAAGTCACTAGGGCACTATCAGGCGCAACAAGGAAACCATTAGGTCCTAAAGCAAGCAGAGTAAATTCAAATTTTGCTATAATAGGACCCCTAAGAAATTGTGTGTGTTAATGTACGTATTTTTGTAATTTGTTGATGTTATTATCTTTTTCAGTTTGCCCTTTATATTTATTTATTTTTATTTATTTATTTGTGGGTTTATATAGCGCTAGAATCGACTCCAGCTGGAGTATCTCTGCGCTTTAAGGAGCCGGTAAAACAGAGGATTAGAGGAGCTAGATCTCATTTCTGAACAACACAGTTTTCAGGAATTTTCTGAAAGTGAGATGTTCTTTACACTGTCTCAGATAAAGGGGAAGTCTGTTCCACAGGGTGGGGCCTAAGATTGATAGTGCTTTACTACCGTGTCTAGATTTTTTTGCACGGGGAGTCACCAAAAGAAGGTAGTTACTGGATCTAAGGGAACGAATAGGGACATAGGGAACAAATTTGTTCTGAAGATAAATAGGCCCTTGACCATTTAAGCATTTATGGATCAAGCAGCATATTTTGAACTTAGATCTCTGGCGAATAGAAAGCCAGTGCAATTTCTCCAGAAGAGGTTTGGACGCCGTTCTCGGAGGAGCATTGAGAACAAGACGAGCCGCAGTGTTTTGAATGACCTGAAGCTTAGCCAGCACGTTTTCGTTGGCGGAAAGCAACAGGCCATTACAATAGTCAATACGACTCAGAACCAATGTTTGAACCAGAGTTCTCCTAAAAGAGTCCGGTAGTAAGGGAAAAACTCTACGTAGCAGGCCAATAGTATGGAAACAGATTCCAACAGTGTAGTTGACGTGCTGTCCAAATAACAGATCTTGATCCAGGTGAATTCCCAAACTCTTCACAACCTGTTTGGTTTCCGGAGCTATTCCCAAATCGGGAGGCCACCAATCAGGAGTCCACAATAGTTTGGCTTCTCCAAACAGCATTAGCTCCGTCTTACTGACATTACACTGGAGGAAGTTGGAAGCCATCCAGTGCGCCACCGCCTTCATGCCCGCAGAAAAGGAGTTTGTAGTTTCGGTGGACATGGTCTTAAAAGGGAAAAGGAGCTGAGTATCATCAGCATATGATACTGGGATGAATCCATAACTGCGCATCACTCTTGCCAGGGGTGCCACATAGATGTTAAATAAGGTGGGACTTAAACAAGAGCCCTGTGGCACCCCTTTCGTTATCTCCACCTCCGCTGATCGATATGTGTCCATAATAACTCTCTGGGAACGCCCAAATAGGAAGCTCTTTAGCCAATCAATGGCTGTACCCTCAATGCCAGCGTTCGACAACCGGTCAATAAGAATGGTATGTGACACGGTGTCGAACGCTGCTGAGAGATCTAAGAGAACTAGGATTACTGAGAAGCCCTTGTCCTGATACATATGTAGGTCATCCATAACAGACAGCAGGGCAGACTCCGTGCTGTGTTTTGGCCTGAACCCTGACTGTGAGTAGTCCAGGCCGCCAACAAGTTCAATATGATTGGACAGATGACAGTTAACATATTTTTCGATCAGTTTCCCTAAGAATGGTAATAGGGATATGGGCCTAAGGTTTGTTAGATCGGCCCATGGGATCGCAGTATTCTTTCTAATAGGCCTGATAAGAGCACGTTTCCACTCTCTTGGGACCATGCCTGAGCCCAGAGAGAGATTCACCAACCTTTGGATCAAGGGGCAAAGCTGTTCAGTCAGGAGAGGCATTATCCTGGCTGGGATGATATCGTCAGGGCTGCCACTTTTAATCCGGGATATTAGTACAGCTGTCTCTTGTAAAGAAATGGGTGGAAAAGAGCCTAACGTATATTTGTGCAGTTTGGGGTCAGAATCTATTTCGAGAGGTGTCATGTCTGTGGTCCGTTTATTATTAGTACAAACTATTTTGTCATAGATTGTGTCTATTTTATTCGTAAAAAAGCAAGAAATATCGTCACACAGCTGTTGTGAGGCAAGTTCAGAGGATTCACATGCTGCCGGTTTAACAAAGGATTGTAAAACTTGATACAAAATCCTTGAAGAATTCCCAGCAGCTGTGATTTGCGATGCAATGTAAGTTTTACGGGCAACGCGAATGGCTTTGTGGTATATGGATAGCGATTCCCAATATTTATTTTTATCCTCGATCAAATGAGAGGTTCTCCATTTCATTTCAAGTTTCCTGGCCTGTAATTTTAACGTCCTAAGTTGATCTGTAAACCAAACTTCTTGTTTCTTAGTTGGTCTGGATTTAAATTGTTTAAGAGGGGCAATCTTGTCAATAGTTTCCATAATAGCTTTATCATAATTTTTAACCGCCATATCAATATTTTCGTAAGGAACAGAAAGTGGGCAATAAATTTTTTTTTCAAAAGTGGTGTCCGTAATTTTGTGCCACTGTCTCCGTATCCTCGGTAATTGCTTGGGTCGTGAGGAGATACGTTTGGGGCAGGGAGTAAAGAATTCCACAACATAGTGGTCTGTCCAGTTAACCTGCCTTGCGGGCGGACAGGAGATCAGCATAAAATTAGAAAAAATCAAATCAAGGGTATGACCTGCCTGATGTGTGGGCCCAGAGTTACGCTTCATAAGGCCTAATGAGGCCAGGTCGAGTAATAAGGATCGAGCCTCGCAACAGTCCGACTTGTCGCAGTGCACATTAAAATCTCCGACTAAAATAAAGTCGCTGTCACCATTGACATATGGGGCAAGTAGCTCAATCAATAGGTTAGAGAAGTTATTGCACGGTCCAGGGGGTCGATATACTAATGCACCCTTTTGATTATCATTTGAGGGCAGTTTTATTTTAAAAATTAGTAATTCAATTTCTGGGGAACTAATTTCGTCTAAAACAGATATATTAATTTCCTGTTTATGTATAATGGCAATCCCACCACCAGTCTTAGTGGGGCGATCCAATCTAACTATTTTATAGTCACTAGGGACTCCCAAGGTTATGGCAGGAGTGGAATGAGGTTTCAACCACGTTTCTGTGAGGTAGCATAGATCGGGTTTTTCGGAAGAGATTAAGTCCCAAACTTCAGCACTATGTTTCGAGAGCGACCTAATGTTACACAGGATGTTCTTCCTCCCTAATAGGGTGTGGTTATTTCCTGAGACCGAACTGACATCTATGTCGACTGTCATAGAACAATCACTATCAGTCGCATTTCGGGAAAATATGGAGCTCTCAGTGCGTCCTTGTTGGCATGAAGGAGGCCCTTCTACCTCAGGGTGTTCGATTTCCCTGCCACCCTTTAACGATTGTACATTATATCCCTTCAATACCTGAGAGCTATAAGTAAGCCTCACCGGTGGATGCCTTTGTGTGTAGGTCTTGACAGTCCCCATGGCCCCTGGCCCCGTCCTGTCGCGGACGGGCGCAGACGGGCAGGTCTTTGGCTTGTCTTCGGCGCTTTCAATGGCGCCCTTCTGCGCGCAACCGCTGCGCGCTTCGGCCGACGAGGGGCTAAATAGCCTGAGTGTAGTGCTGTTAGAGCGCTAACCGCTCAACTGTTTATATGCTTGGTAAACTGTAACATATGTGTTTTTACTATATATATATATATATATATATATATAAGTCCAACGCCCCTCACACAACATGAAGAACCGGGCACACACGCAGGATCATTAGCAAACCAGCAGATTTATTGGAAATGGCATGATGCATTTCGGAGTCTTTCCTTCAGATGCCTTATCCCGACTAACAAGTGCTGCCGGAATCCAATTTGAAAAGGTGCCTGCTTCGCTCTGATAGGCTCAACGACCCGGTGCTCGTGGTGGGGATATGAGCACTCACGGTAAGTACACTCCCCCATGTGGGTGGCGCTCTCACTTCCACCACCTGCACCCATGTCTCAGGCAACTCACTGCCGGCCCCACAATCCATCACCCTCCTGCTTCAACAACTCCTAGGGAAGTCCCGTAATGGAGTCCAAGTAAAAAAGCGGCGGCGAAGCAGCGTTTCAAGTTCATTGAAAATAGTCCAAAAAAGTTGCCACTGTCGCTGCTTCGCTACTTGTAGGGTGGGGCGCCCAGGTGCATAGTGGCCACGCACCTAAACATAAGTCCAACGCCCCTCACACAACATGAAGAACCGGGCAGACACGCAGGATCGTTAGCAAACCAGCAGATTTATTGGAAATGGCATGATGCATTTCGGAGTCTTTCCTTCTTCAGATGCCTTATCCCGACTAACAAGTGCTGCCGGAATCCAATTTGAAAAGGTGCTAATGTGCTTGATGAGCTTCAACAAAACTTTATAAATAACACACAAATACAAAACGATGCCACAATACCTCGTTCCCACATTTAGGGGCTATATCTGAAAAAAATTAATATGATTTTTTTCCCTCATAACGGCTTCTCTTGAAGACCGCATGGTGTAAATCATTGTATAAATATGCGCATTTGTTTAAATGAAAATATTGGATTGTTCATACGGGTGATGAGATGTTCTTAAATCGCCTAAACTGATTACTGTATTGTCTGTGTTGGTAACCAATCGCTATGAATCTATTTGGGCTTACATCTTGGGTTCTCTATTTGGGCTCCATTTGGTCTTTTTCTAAAAACTCACCTGGTGATTTTATTTTTAATTTTTCGTTTGAATTAATCGTTTGATTCGGGTTCTTACGGATTTTTTCTCTCTTCCTTTTCCTCTCACTGCTGTTATTTATAGCAGAAGTTGGATCTAATTGATTTTCAATTATTATTGATAATTAAAATTTGAGTTTTTTGATATTGTTTGCCGAGCAAGTCACATTATATGCTATTATGAGATATATGTTTTATGTTAATCTTTACAGCCCTGAGGAAGCCCGTTGTCGGGTGAAACACATTGGCTGTCTTGCTGCTGCTATATACGATCATCGTGCAACATTAAAAAAAATATTTTTGTACTAATGAACAATTTGGACTCAAATGTCTATTGTATAGTTTTTGCATTTTGGAGTTTTTGCCTCTCTTTGTGCTATTTATATGTACTAGATGTGTATGGTCTTAAGGCAGTGGACCAGAGAGTTGGGCAAACTGAATTTACAAATTCCTTTCACATGTGTGTGTATAGGAGGGTGGTGCAGCTGGTGTCTTCCTTAACTGCCTAATTTTGCTGTCTGTTTACAAGAAACACTCTTGCACTACATCATCTCAGGTCACAACAACAATAACAAGCAAAAAACAGTTAAACACAAATGACGTCATATTACATAGAAATGTACGCTTTATCAAAATATTAAATGAAGCACTATGTATACAATTTTTTTTTAGCAACTACTATTTTATAAAACATTAGCAGTGTTACAAACTGTGAGGTACTAAGTTATCAACGGAAATAACTGTAGTATATGTTGTTAATGTCTCGCACAGATAGATCTCCAACCCCTTTGAACTACTATAAAGTCACAGTATTAAAATATACAGGGTGAGTTTATGCTATTCCACAGGATAACAAGAATAAGGACCACAACAAAAAAATCAAAATTTTTACAATTTCTATTCTCTAGAACTCGGGAAAGTTCGCTCGTAGTGCTTAGAGGTCACTCACTGCTCCGCTAACAGATCATGTACTCCTTTAAGAACATATAGGATAGTAGTATAATATACACTACTATTCCTATATATTCTATAGGGAGAAGAAGAATATTTTCCAGCGGTGAATATGTTCAAAGCTTCTTTTCTCCGGGACTTGGAAATCTTTCGTGTTCAGGCCGACGGGTGATAAACTCCATTGAGGTCAGAATGAATGTAAATATTACAATATACATACTCACACTATATGATCCCAGGGGGGAAACAGAGTAAGAACCAGAAGCTGCTGACATTACATATAAATCTTTAGTCTTCGTGCCCACGGGTCACCAACACCTGTGAGGTCAAGTATAGTGTCAATATTATAATATAGAAAGTCACACTATATGAGCTCAAAGGAGCCAGAAAAGGAACAGTGTTTTCTCTATTCTGTCTGTTTCTGAATGCAAGTTGCTGACGTTACATATAAATGGCAAAAACAATCAATAACACTTTTTTCTAAATACAAATCTTTAAATAATCACAAATAGCTACGTATTATAAATATCTGCTATTCCATAATCAAACAACTTACAACTCCGTAATATGTTATGTTGTCGCAAAAGAAGAACCTAACACTAGAAAACGGAACCTGCATCACAGAATGGACACGCGTAAATAACTTGCAAAAACAAAACTAATCGATCAACGGGTGTGGTTTATATACTTTTTGGTTATTGAGTAGTCCATGGAAGGAACATGTGGCTCCGCCCATTTAGATGTCACGTTTTACAGTTGACACATGCTCACGTTTTCACTGTTTAACTTGTGCGCGTGTTGGGAAAAGTTACAAAATGTTAAGCGGTAAAGGTTTCGATTTCGATCCTCACATGTATAAGCTCCTTAATATGTACATACGTTGGAGAGCTTAAAAATTGTTACCCGGCAAACCGTGTCATTTCCTTTCTCGTGACTAAAAACATCTATTAATTGCCATAATTCTAAATAGAAGATATAAAAAAAATATCATTCAGAATAGAAGAAAAAAAAATACGTGCTAATATTTCTCATCACTATGGTTTTAAATTTATAAAATGCCAGTATTTGTAAAGCATACAGCTACCTCCAGAGAGGTGTCCCGGCGCTCGGGGGCTTCGGGAAGATTAAGCAAGGTATTGCCCACAGTGACATAGTGGTGGGCTAACGTGCCGCCGGAGCCGGGAATCGAACTGTGAATGCTGTTGTTCGAAGTCAGGTATCATAGCTGCTGCGTCACACTTTTTACACACTTAGATGTTAATTAGTGCTAATTAGTTTTAAACATTGTTAAATTATAACTTATAACAGACTACTGTTACAGTTCGTTTTTCACTACAAAAAGTATGCACGTTTTAAATATTTTTTTTAACTTAAAAACAATATAGGTTTCATGGACATTGTAGTTAGAAATTAGCATTTATAAAACCTTCGAAATTCACTGAAAAAACCATAACGTTTTTAAAACCTATGTTTTTTTCAGTGAATATATATTTATTCACTGAAAAAAACCATAGGTTTCAGGGGCTTTATAGTTAGTTGGACATTTCACTCATACAAAACCAGTGAATTCCCCCGTTATAGTTAGTTTAGCTCGCTATAACTCGCGCCCCCGCAATGCACTGCTGATGATGTCCCATATTACATCACTCATGACATGGTCAGTGACATCACTGATGACATCTCAAATGACATCACTGATGACATCACTGATGACATCATCCAGTCACTGTGTGTTTCTGTAAAGTTTAAATATGTTTAATATATATAGGGATGGGGATTGAAGTCCCCTTCACTGCTGGGGGTCCTTTAGGGGCCAACTAGCCTACCTTTTACCTCAAGTAAGCCCCACACAGTGGGATTGGTGAGAGGTAGACAAAGGCCATGCCCCCTTTTTCCACCACTCTGCAAATGCGCCCCCTGGTGCATTGTAAGTTGGGGAATTAAGTCCCCTTGAATCCTGAGGGTCCCTGGGGTCCAACTAGCCCACCAGGTACCTCCAGTAAGCGCCACTGAGCTGCATTGCAGAGAGGTGTAAAAAGGGGAGTGGCCTGGACCACCTCTCTGCAACGCAGCACAGTGGCACTTACTGGAGGTACCTGGTGGGCTAGTTGGCCCCCAGGGACCCTCAGGATTGAAGAGGAATTAATTGCCCAACTTAAAATGCGCCACAGGGTGTGTTTGCACACATGTCACCTCAGGCCCCGCCCCCTCCCTTCACCACTGAGCAAACGCACCCCGTGGCGCGTTTTAAGTCGGGGGATTAAGTCCCCTTGAATCCTGAGGGTCCCTGGGGTCCAACTAGCCCACTAGGTACCTCCGGTATGTGCCACAGAGCTGCATTGCAGAGAAGTGTAAAAAGGGGTGTGGCCTGGACCACCTCTCTGCAACGTAGGCCTGTGGCGCTTACTAGAGGCACCTGGTGGGCTAGTTGGCCCCCAGGGGCTCTCATGTTCGAAGGGGAATTAATTCCCTAACTTAAAACATGCCACAGGGCGTGTTTGCACACATGTCACCTCAGGACCCGCCCCCTCCCCTCACCACTGTGCAAACTCGCCCTGTGGCACATTTTAAGTTGGGGGATTAAGTCCCCTTGAATCCTGAGGGTCCCTGGGGTCCAACTAGCCCGCCAGGTACCTCCAGTAAGCGCCTTAGAGCTGCGTTGCAGAGAGGTGTAAAAAGGGGCGTGGCCTGGACCACCTCTCTGCAATGCAGCCTTGTGGTGCTTACTGGAGGTACCTGGTGGGCTAGTTGAACCCCAGTATTGAAGGGAAATTAATTCCCCAATTTAAAACGTGCCACAGGGCATGTTTGCAGAGTGTTGCTGGGAGGGGAGAGGGCCTTCGGCATGATTGGGGTCTTTTTAAATAAATTTGTTTTTAGAAGGGGGCCTGTGTGGCGCCCCTTCTTTTTCCTTTTTTTGGGCCTTGGGGACTGCATCCCCCAGGGTCTGACCCCTTTTTAAAAAAAAATATATATATATGAACAGGAAGGGGGCTGCGTGGGCCCCCCTCCCATGGCCATTTCCGTCCCCGGGGACCCCATCCCCCGGGGCATGGCCACATATATTTTTGTTTTTTATGAATAAAGCTCGTGGTCGGGAGGGTCCGCGGATCCACCGCGCCTCTAGATATCGATATTTTTATTTTTTTAATTTCTCAGCAACTACTGAACGGATTTGCACCATTTTTAAAAAGGTCGCTTTCTGGGCCAAGCAGTACCTTTTTCCCAAATTTGGTGTAATTCCGTTCAGCAGTTCAGGCTGTAGCCTTGGCTGAAATTTCCTATGGGAAATTGATTTTTTGACTCTTATTTTTTGAATTCCTCAGCAACTACTGAACGGATTTATACCATTTTTTTTTTTTAAAAAAGGTCGCTTTCTGAACGAAGTAAGGCCCTAGTACATAATAGGGCAGGGGAATTAAAACTACCTCTAAGTCAGAGGTGCAGAAATGGGCAAGAGAAGTGCAGAAAGAAGGAACAGAGGTGCCGAAAGGAGCAAGAGAGGTTCAGAAACAGGCAAGAAAGGTGCAGAAAGAGGGAAGAGGGGTGAAGAAAGAGGCAAGGGGTGCAGAAAGAAGCAAGTGAGGTGCAGAAAGATGCAACAGTGGTGCAGAAAGACGCAAGAGAGGTGCAGAAACAAGCAAGAGAAGTGCAGAAAGAGGCAAGAGAATTGCTGAAAGAAGCAACAGAGGTGTGGAAAGAAGCAAGAGAAGTGCAGAAAGAGGCAAGGGAGGTGCAGAAAGAGGTAAGAGAGGTTTAGAAAATGGCAAGAGCACAGCAGAAAGAGGCAAGAGGGATGCAAAAATGGGAAGGAGGGTACAGAACTAAGCAATATAGGTGCAGAAAGAAGCAAGAGAAGTGCAGAAAGAAGCAAGAGAGGTGCAGAAAGAGGAAAGACAAGTACAGAAAGAGACAACCATGATACAGAAAGAGACAACAGGAGTGCAGAGGAAGCAACAGAGGTGCAGAAAGAGGCAAGAGGGGTGCAGAAAGAGGGAAGAGAAGTGCAGAAAGAAGCAAAAGAGTTGCTCAAAGAGGCAAGAGGAGTGCAGAAAGAGGCCAGAGCAGTACAGAAATAACCAAGATATGTGCAGAATGAGGCAAGAGAGGGGCAGAAAGAGGTAAGAGGGATGCAAAAATGGAAGAAGGGTACAGAAAGAAGCAATAGAGGGGCAGAAAGAAGCAAAAGAAGTACAGAAAGACGCAAGAGAGGTGCAGAAAGAGGCAACTGTGGTGCAGAAAGAGACAACAGGGGTGCAGAAAGAAGCAAGAGACATACAGAAAGAGGCAATAGAAGTGCAGAAAGAGGGGCACAGAAAGAGCCAAGAACAGGGAAGAAGGGTGCAGAAAGAAGCAAGAGAAGTGCAGAAAGAGGTAAGTGAGGTGCAGAAGTAAGTAAGAGAACTGCAGAAAGAGGCAAGAGAGTTGCAGAAACAGGCAAAATGGGTGCAGAAAATGGGAACAGGTGTGCAGAAAGAGGCATAAGAGGTACAGGAAGAGGGAAGGGGGTACAGAAAGAGGCAAGAGGGATACAGATATGTGCAACAGAGGTGCAAAAAGAAGCAAGAGCAGTGCAGAAAGAACCAACAGAGGTGCAGAAATAGCCAAGAGGGGTACAGGAAGAGGCAAAAATAAAGTCCATAAAGAAGCAACAGGCAAGAGAGGTGCAGAAAGAGGCAGAAGAGGTGCACAAAACGGCAAAAGGGATACAGAAAGAGGCAAGAGCAGTGCAGAAAGAAGCAAGAGAAGTGCAGAAAGGAGCAACAGAGGTACTGAAAGAGGCAAAAGAGGTACAGAAACAGGCAGGAAAGGTACAGAAAGAGGGTACAGGGGTGCAAGAAGAGGCAAGAGAGGTGCAGAAAGAGAAAAGAGAGGTGCAGAAAGAGAAAAGGGGTGCAGAAAGAGGCAAGAGGTGTGCAGAAAAAAGTAAGTGAGGTGCAGAAAGAGGCAAGAGAGGTGCAGAAAGACGCAAGAGAGGTGCAGAAAGAAGCAAGAGAAGTACAGAAAGAGGCAAGAGAGTTGCTGAAAGAAGCAACAGAGTTGTAGAAAGAAGCAGGAGAAGTGCAGAAAGAGGCATGTGAGGTACAGAAAGAGGCAAGAGAGGTGCAGAAAATGACAAGAGAACTGCAGAAAGAGGCAAGAGGGATGCAAAAAAGGGAAGAAGGGTGCAGAAAGAAACAAAAGAAGTGCAGAAAGAAGGAACAGGTGAAAAAAGAAAAAGGGAAGAGGGGTGCAAAAAGAGGCATGAGGTGTGCAGAAAGAAGCAAGATATGTGTAGAAAGAAACAAAAGATATGCAGAAAAAAGGAACAGAGGTGCAGAAAGAGGCAACAGGGGTGCAGAAAGAGACAACAGGGGGTACAGAAAGAGGGAAGAGGGGTAGAGAAAAATGCAAGGGGGTGTAGGAAGAAGCAAGAGAGCTGTAGTACAAAACAAAAGAAGTACAGAAAGAAGGAACAGACGTGCAGAGAGATGCAAGAAAGGTGCAGAAAGAGGGAAAAGGGGTGCAGAAAGAGGCATGAGGGGTACAGAAAGAAGCAAGAGAAGTACATGAAGAAGCAACAGAGGTGCAGAAAGAGGGAATAGGGGTGCAGAAAAAAGCAACAGACGTGCAGAAAGAGGGAAGAAGGATGGAGAAAGAGGCAAGAGGGGTGCAGAGAGAAGCAAGAAATTTACAGAAAGAAACACAAGAAGTGCAGAAAGAAGGAACATAGGTGCAGAAAGAGGCATGAGGGGAGCAGAAAGAGGGAAGAGGGGTGCAGAGAGTGGCACATGGGTTGCAGAAAGAAGGGACAGAGGTGCATAAACAAGCAAGAAAAGTGCAAAAAGGAGCAACAGAGGTCCAGAAAGAGGGATGATGGGTTGAAAAAGAGGCAAGAGAAGTGCAAAAAGAAGCAACAGAGATGCAAAAAGGGGGAACAGGGGTGGAGAAAGTAGCGAGAGGGGTGCAGAAAGAAGCAAGAGAGGTGCATAAAGAAACAAAAGAAGAGCATAAAAAAGGAACGGGTGCTGAAAGAGGCAAGAGGGGTGCAGAAAGAAGCCCGAGTGGTGCAGAAAAAAGAAAGGGAGGTGCAGAAAGAAGCAAGAGTTATGCAGAAAGATGCAACAGAGGTGCAGAAAGAGCCGAGAAAGGTGCAAAAAGAGGGAAGAGGGTGCACAAAGAGGCACGAGGGGTGCATAAAGAAGCAAGATAGGTGCAGAAAGAAGCAACAGAGGTGCAGAAAGAAGAAAGAGGGGTGGAGAAAGAGGCAAGAGAGGTACAGAAAGAAGCAAAAGAGGTGCAGAAAGTAATAAAAGAAGTACAGAAAGAAGGAACAGAGGTGCAGAAAGAGGCAAGAGGAGTGCAGAAAGAGAAGAGGTGTGCAGAAAGAGGCACAAGGGGTGCAGAAAGAAGCAAGAGAGGTACAGAAAGACGCAAGATAAGTGCAGAAAGAAGCCACAGAGGTGCAGAAAGAGAGAAGAGGGGTGGAGAAAGAGGCAAGAGAAGTGCAGAAAGAAGCAATAGAGGTGCAGAAAGAAACAAAAGAAGTGCAGAAAGAAGAAACAGAAGTGCAGCAAGAGGCAAGAGAAGTGCAGAAAGAAGTAATAGACATGCAGAAAGCGGGAAGAGGGATGGAGTAAGAGGCAAGAAGGGTGTAGAAAGAACAAGAAAGTTGTAGAAATTAACAAATGAAGTGCAGATAGTAGGAACAGAGGTGCAGAAAGAGGCAAGAGGGGAGCATAAAAAGGGAAGAGGGGTGCAGAAAGAGGCACAAGGGTTGCAGAAAGAAAGGACAGAGGTGCAGAAAGAAGCAACAGAAGTGCAGAAAGAAGCAAAAGAGGTGCAGAAAGAGGGATGAGGGGTGGAAAAAGAGGCAAGAGAAGTGCAGAAGGAAGCAACAGAGCTGCAAAAAGCAGGAACAGGGCTGGAGAAAGTGGCGAGAGGGGTGCAAAAAAACAGAAGAGGTGCAGAAAGAAGCAAGAGTGGTGCAGAAAGAAGCAAGAGAGGTGCAGAAAGAGGGATGGAGAAAGAGGCAGGAGAGGTGCAGAAAGTAACAAAAGAAGTGCATAAAGAAGGTACAGAGGAACAGAAAGAGGCAAGAGGAGTGCATAAAGAGAAGAGGGGTGAAGAAAGAGGCATGGCCCTGCTCATACCTCTGACAAGGACCAGAAGTGCTCCTCAGTGATTCCTTCTTTTTTTGTCCCATTGAGTTCATAGTTTAGCTTACATGGAAGTGAGGAAGACTAAACCTGAGGTTACCACTCCACAACACAGACTACCATACCACATAATTGCTCTCCATAACACATAATCCCACTCTACATAATTCCTATACACTAAATACCACATACTTTCTATCCACATAATTTCACTGCACAACATACCACATAATTCCACTACATACAACGTACATCCACTCCACTCCAAAAAACATTGGTAAAAAACATTTACATTTACAATGCCAATAGCTCTAACTCTTGCAAATGCAAGACCTATTAAATTACAAAGGCTTCTTTAACTGGTAGTCATGTTCGCAGAGTGGTGGAGAAAGGGGTCTGGGACTCCAACCAGCACTCAGGAATTCAGCTGAGTAGTATCAGGAGGGCTTCTTGGCCCCCAAAGTCCCTCAGGAATAAAGTGGACTTCATCCCCCAACAAATAGTGTGCCAGGAGGAGCGTTCGCAGTGGTGGAGAAAGGGGGGCATGACCTCCGAAGATTTCTCGAGGTAACAGGAGGGGCAGTTGGCCCCCAATTACATCCTTGGAGGACAACTATCCCTCCCATTACCTCCAGTAAGTCCCACTCAGCAGCATTACTAAGTTCTCATAGCAGGCCACGCCCTCTTTCCCCCCACTCTGCAAACGCGCTCCCTGGCACGCTCTTGGATGGGGATTAAAGTCCACTTTGCTGCTGGGGGCCCTTAGGGGCCAACTAGCCTACCGATACATCCCATATGCGCCAGATAGTGGGATTGCTGATAGGTGGACACAGGCCACACTTCCTTTGTCCACCACTCTGCAAATGCGCCTCCTGGCACACTCTTGGTTGGGGGATGAAGTTCCCTTGCCTCCTGAGGGTCCCTGGGGGCCAACTAGCTAACCAGGTACCTCCAGTAAACCCCACACAGCTGGATTGCTGAGAGTGGTCTGAGGCCATGCCCCCTTTTTACACCACTCTGCAAATGCACCGCCTGGTGCACTGCTGCTTGGGGGATGAATTCCACTTGTGTCCTGAGGTCCTTAGGACACTAGAGGACCTCTTCGCCCCACGAGCAGTGCACCAAGATGCGCGTTTGCAGAGTGGTGTAAAAAGGGGTATGGCCTCAAACCATCTCTCAGCAATCCCACTGTTTGGGGGTTACTGGAGGTACCTGATGGTCTAGTTGGCCCATAAGGACCCTTAGGAGTGAAGGGGACTTAATCCCCCAATTCAGAATGCACCAGGAAGCGCGTTTGCACAGTGGTGCGTGGAGGGGGCGGGATCACTGGAGAGATGTCAGCTTTTAAAAACAATATATTTTCAGAAGGGGGGCTGTGTGGCCCCTTTCCTTTACTAGTTTTTGGGCCCTGGGGACCACATCCCCCAGGCCCGAGCATTTTAAAAAAAATAAAATAAACGGGAAGGGGGCTGTGTGGCCCCTCTTCTGTGGGCCACTGTTGGCCGGGGGACCCCATCCCCTTGGCCTGGCCTCATTTTAACCCCTTGTGTACTTTGGACAGCCCCCGGCCATCCAACGTCATGGTGGGCATGTGCGACGGACGGCTGGGGGCCGTCCGAACTCCGCCCACTCAAAACAACCACACAGCACGAAAATTAGCGCAGCGGGGAAAGGGTTAATATATTTAATTTTGTATTTTTCTCAGGAGGGGAGCCATGTGGCCCCCCTCCCTTGGGCCATTTCTGGCCCCGGGGACCCCCTCCCCAAGGGCTTGGCCTCGTTTTTTAATTTTCTTTTTATTTTCCCGGGAGGGGGGCCGCGTGGCCCTCCTCCCCTGGGCCACTTCTGGCCCCGGGACATCATCCCCGAGGACCTGGCCAGCCTGTTTCTTTGGGAGAGGGGGCCACGTGGCCCACCTACTGAGGCTAATTATGGCCCCGGAGACCCAATAACCCGGGGCCCGGCATTATTTTAAAAAAAATACATCAAAAGGGAGGGTGCCGAGGGGCCACTTCTGGCCCCAGGGACCCCATCCCAAGGGGCCGGCCCTCAAGTTGGGGACCGTGGGGCGAGCCCCAATGCCCCCACGGTCCCTGCTGGCTCCCCCCTCCTGCGGGAGCGGGCATTGCTTTTGGGCAAGGGGAGCTGCTAACATGCAGCTCCCTTTGCCCGAAAGCAATTCTGCTTTGCTTCTTGGAAGTGAGAGCACGTTTCCTGCTCTTGCTTCCAAGAAGCAAAGCAGTGTTTGCTATGGCAGGGTGGGAGGGGTGGGCATCCCGGGACACCACAGAAGCCGGGCCTGGGGTGGCAGTCCACAGGGCCAAGGAGGGCTCCAGGAGGTGGGCCGCATGGCCCCCCTACCAACTGTTTGAACCCCAGGGAGGTTGTGGTCTCTGGGACCCACAACGGACCCCCACATTTTAATGAAAAATGCCCTGGGGAGGTGGTGGTCCCCGTGGCAGTGTGGGTGGGCTCAAGGCCCCCACTTTCTTTTTCAAAATAGCCCCAGGGAGGTGGCGGTCCCCCGGGCAGTGGGGAGCTCGCGAGGCCCCCCTGCCCAAAATACTTTAAAGCACCGGGGAGGTGGAGGTCCCCGGGGTTTGGGGGGGACCGCGAGGCCCCCCTGCCCAGAATGAGTTAAAGCCCTGGTGAGGTGGTGGTCCCCGGGCTTGGGGGGCTCACGAGGCCCCCGTCCTAAAATGTAGATGCCCTGGGGAGGTGGTGGTCCCTCTGGCAGCATGGGGGGAAGCAGGAGCCCCCCCACACATCTTTTAAAAAAATCCCCAGGGAGATGGCGGTCCCCGGGGCTGCAGGGGGCCGCGTGCCCCCCGCATATGATAAACTAAGCCCTGGGGAGGTGGCAGTCCACGGTGCTGCTTGGGCCCCCACAGGCCCCGCTTATTAATTGGACATTGACCCTGCGACCTGGCCCACCCGGGGGCTTAAGGAAAACAAAGCGCGGAAGCCAGCGTTTCATTTTTTTGTTTTTTTCAGCCAGATTTGCGCCCCCAGGGGAATTCGGCTGATATTTTGTAAAAAAAAATGATTTTTTTGGCCCTGGGGATTCTTGTGGGATGCCCTGAGCAGGTCTAGGGGGTCAGGGTGTTTCTACCCTGCTCCCTTTTCTTATTTTTATCTTTTTTTTTAACCTTTTTCTTGTGACTCCGTTTTACCGTGTCAAAAGATGGCTGCCAACACTTCCTGGTTTGGGGTGTTGGCAGCCAATCAGAATGAAGCTCATGCTTGGGAGGGTTTGCAAATCCTCCTCGGTGCTCAGATATAAATATTTTTATTTTTTGAATTTCTCAGGAATTACTGAACGGATTTACACCAAAGGGCGCTTTCTGAGAGCTACCTTTTTGCCAAATTTTGTGTAATTCCGTTCAGCAGTTCGGGCTGAAGCCGTGTCTAAAGTCACAATAGAAATTAACATGGGGGATACACGTTTTGGGACCCCCCTTTTTTCTCGGCCCCTTCTTGACAAATCACCCCGAATCTTTCAAGACAGGAGCTGACCTGAGTGAACCATTAGTTTTGAAAATTTCGTGAAGATTCGCCAAACGGCACCAAAGATATTGGCAAAAGAAAAAACGCTTTTGGAATAGAAACAAGGTCCTAACGACCACCAGTAGGTTATATATATATGTGATATATATATGTGACGAAGACCGTGTAAACGTGGTCGAAGCGCGTCAGGCTGGGCACTTGCTTGTTCTATACCTGGATGCACTTTACTTTGCAATTAAAAAGAAATTATTTATGAACTCCATGCAGTGGTCAGTACCTGCTTTTTGCTGCTAAGGGTGTAGCAATCAGGACTGTGCTTGTTTCATATAAATATTTACTGAAAAAACCATAGGTTTCAGGGGCGTTATAGTTAGTTGGACATTGCACACATACAAAACCCGTGAAATTCCCCCGTTATCGTTAGTTCAGCTAACTATAACTTGCGCGCCCGCAATGCACTGCTGATGACGTCACATATTACATCACTCATGACATGGTCAGTGACATCACTCATGACATCACTGATGACATCTCAAATGACATCACTGATGACATCACTGATGACATAATCCAGTGAATGTGTGTTTTTCTAAAAATTACATATGTTTTATATATGTATATCTCAAGGTCGATGGAAGAATAAATGGGTATATAAGTGTCTAAATGGATGATTTGTTTTTGAAAAATTGATTGTATAACTGACTGATTAAGTGTATCTTAGTGAATACATGGCTTAGTGAGTAATGTTTAAATATGTAAATATCTGTATAAGTCTCTCACTTTGTGTATGAGTGGCTGCATGGGTTGGTAAGTAGCTACATGAGTGTTTATATAGGTTATTAGTTGGTTTTTTGAGTATCAGTATGATTGTCTGAGTGTCTGTATGGTTCGGTGGGGGGTATTACGTAGTGCATAGGTGCATGAATGAGTGACTCACTGTTTGTATGTGGGGTGGATGAGTGTGTGCATGGGTGTGTTAGTGAGTGAATGACTGTCTCAATAGTGTCTTTATAAGTAACTACATATGTTTTAAACTAGTATATGTGACTATTGGTGTATATAAGTGAGTATATGTGAGAGTGAGAGATTGAAAGAGTTCCTGTATGTGTTTCTATAAGTGATTGTTGAAAAGACTAAGTATGTGTAAGTTTCTGGAGAAGTAAGTGTGGTGGTATGTGTATAACTGTATATGCAAGTAAATGGATATTTGATTCTTTATTAGCATGAGTGACTATGTGTGTGAGTAACTCTATGGATGAGTGGCGTTTTGTAACAGGATGTATAGGTGTATGAGTACATATGATGAGTGAGTACATGTATGAGTGACTGTATAGGACTGTTGGTGAATGAGTGGATGTATATGTGGATCTTAGAATGACTGAATAGGTTGTTGTAACTGATATTGGTATGTCCATTGTTTTGAAAATTTTAGTTTCTATTTTTGAATGTGTGTATCAAAGGTTATATTAGGGGGAGAGGAGGTCTGCCTCTCAATCACAAGGATGATGTCATCAGTGATGTCATTTGAGATGTCATCTGTGATGTCATGAGTGATGTCACTGACCATGTCATGAGTGACGTCATCAGCAGTGCATTGCGGGCGCGCGAGTTATAGTTAGCTGAACTAACTATAACAGGGGAATTTCAATGGTTTTGTACGAGTGAAAAGTCCAGCTAACTATAATGCCCCTGAAACCTATGGTTTTTTCAGAGAATTTCTAAGGTTTTTAAATGCTAATTCCTAACTATAACGTGCCTGAAACCTATGGTTTTTTCACTGAATTTCAAAGGTTTTTTAAATGCTAATTTCCAACTATGCCTACAGAGACAGGACATGTGAAGAAAGAAGAAAAAACGCACAAAAAGAAAAAAAAGAAATGCAGAAAGAAGCAACAGAAGTCCTCAAAGACGAAGAAAAGTGCAGGAAGAAGGATAACGTGCAGAAAGAACAAACAGAAGAGCAGAAAGAAGCCTTGTTGCAAAATCATCCTGTACCCTCAACTTTTTCAGTCGGATACTGGTGGTAACTGAGTCTGACTAACCAGTCCTAGAGCCAGTGCTATGTTAAAAGACACTCAGAATACAGTGAAAACACCTACATACACTAGGGAACACTATGCATTGGGGTCCCCCTGTGATCAGCATGACCTCCTCTGTAAGCCCCTAGTATTTAATAGGGCAGGGGATTAAAACTACCTCTTAAAAAGCGCCACAGGGCGTGTTTGCACACGTCACCTCAGGCCCCGTCCTCTCACTTCCCCACTGTGTAAACACGCCCGGTGGCTGTTTTAAGTTGGGAGATTAAGTCCCCTTGAATCCTGAGCGTCCCTAGAGTCCAACTAGACCACTAGGTTCCTCCAGTAAGCGCCACAGAGCTGCATTGCAGAGTGATGTAAAAAGGAGCACGGCCTAGGCCACCTCTCTGCAACGCAGCGCAGTGGCGGTTACTGGAAGCACCTCGTGGGCTAGTTGGGCCCCAGGGTCCCTCAGGATTTAAGGGGAATTATTTCCCCAAATTAAAACGCGCCACAGGGCTTGTTTGCACACGTTAACTCAGGCCCCGTCCCCTCCCTTCACCACTGTGTAAACACGCCCTGTGGCTGTTTTTAGTTGGGAGATTAAGTTCATTTGAATCCTGAGGGTCCCTAGGGTCCAACTAGCCCACTAGGTACCTCCAGTAAGCGCCACAGAGCTGCGTTGCAGAGAGGTGTAAAAAGTGGCACGGCCTGGACCACCTCTCTGCAACGCAGCTCAGTGGCGCTTACTGGAAGCATCTAGTGGGCTAGTTAGCCCCCAGGGGCCCTCAGGATTGAAGGGGAATTATTTCCCCAACTGAAAACGCGCCATAGGGCGTGTTTGCACACGTCACCTCAGGCCCCGTCCCCTCCCTTCCCCACTGTGTAAACACGCCCTGTGGCCGTTTTTTAAGTTGGGAGCTTAAGTCCCCTTGAATCCTGAGGATCCCTAGGGGCAAAATAGCCCACTAGGTACCTCCAGTAAGCGCCACAGAGCTCCATTGCATAGAGGTGTAAAAAGGGGCGTGGCCTCAGAACACCTGTCTGCAACGCAGCTCCCTGGCGCATACTGGAGATACCTGTTGGGCTAGTTGGCCTCAGGGACCCTCAGTATTGAAGGGGAATTAATTCCCCAACTTACAACTGGCCAGGGGGCGCATTTGCAGAATGCTGCAAGGAGGGGGCGTGGCCTCAGGCGCGATGCCGGTCGTCTATTTATTTTATTTTTTTAAGAAGGAGGGCTGTGTGGCCCCCCTTCTTTTTCTAATTTACTGGCCCTGGGGACCCCATCCCCCAGGGCCTGCACCCTAATTATTTTGGTTGAAAAAAATAAATTTGGCCCTCCCAAGGCCTTAATCGGCCCCGGGGACCCCAACCCCCGGGTCATGGCCTTTTTTTTTTTATTCTTTAGGAGGGGGCTGCGTTGCCCCCCTCCTCAGGCCACTTATGGCCCCGGGGACCCCATCCCCCGGGGCCGGCCTTTGTTTTTTATTATTTAAAAAAAATATATATTTATAGAAACACCTAGGACATGCTGGACAAACCGTACGTACCTATCACCATGACGATTTGCGTGATATTCATTAAAAGGCGACTATGCATAGAATGAATCCACATGGAATGTATTTACACCGCTAGTGAAGCTCTGACGTGTTTGACGCCCTACCGTGCCAAATTCCGACGCCCCCGCCGGTGGGTACTCTCCAAGTAGACATCCTTGTCGTTTATTTATACAAACATGGGTAGCTATTGACGGGCACATTTAATATACACGCACACCAAGCCATTCAAAGGGGATTCAACAAAAATTCGACCAAACTATGCAAGAAACCCCCCTCACGGTTAATAAAATACACATCCACCGCCAGATGTGTAATACTTTTTATTTTACTCTCTGGAAAGGAGACAAACCTCACTTGAGAGTCACAGCGTGCTCCTGGCTGAGCCCAATGCTGTTTTACACCCACCAGTGCCCGCCGAGTGCCTCACACCTCTGTGTTGTATTCCACCAGCTAGTGCGTATGCTATGACACTCTCTAGCCCATGTGCACTGTAACACCACCCCGTGTCATGCCACACTTGCCTTCGCACGAGTTATATTGCCCCATCTAATGTGCCTTCCTCGATGCCTATGTTATAACGCACAGCGCTATGCCATACATATTACAATCTGGGATCCATATCTTTGTCACAGTGCATATGCAACGTTACACTCCCCAGCACATATTTTATATTACAACTTTAGAGACTAGTTAGGTTACACAACACTGCCCTGTGCATATTACACTCCAAGGCGCATATCGCATAGCACGCGCTAGTGCCTGTGCTATCTCGCGCTCTCCAATGAATCTGTCATTGCGCACAATGTATTGCATATTATATTTCACGCCCTGGTTCATCTTATAATCACACTTTTTGGTGCATAGTTTATACCATATACTATATCTAGTTTTCATTTTCAATCGTGCTCTCAGGACTATGTTCTATATAACACTGCGTCTACCTACCCTTTTCACGGGCATTACATTTTGCGATGGGAGGTGGAGGGTCAGGGGGTGTTTCTGCCAAGTGAGCCCGGAGTCACAGTCACAAACGTCCTCTTCTTCCTGAATAAAAGTGAGATTATGCTGCATACTTGTTCATATTTTAAGTAGTTCGCACAGACACACATTTTAAAAACAATAAAGTTCCTAATACCCACCTTCTCTGAACAGTTAGCTTGCTGCCCCATCCACCTCCTCCCTATCCTCTGTTGTCTGAATCCATGGACTAGCCTCCCTCCTGCCATGCATGGTCTGATGTGCTGCCACTGCCCTCTATGTAGCATGATGTACCCTTCCACTCCTCCTGCCCTCCATTGCCCAATTCTATGGCCCACCATTGACCTCCTGCTTAGCCTCTGTGCCTAGCTTGCTGCCCCTATTCTCCTTCCCCCTGCCCTCCGATGTCTTTGTGCATGCCCCTGCTCCATCCTTTTTGCCCACCATGTTCCATGAACCTGCCACTCCTATCTACTCTGAGTGTTCTGTTCAGCTGCCACTCCCCTCCCACCTGCCTAGCATTGTCAGATGACTGTAACCTGTCCCTGCCACCTCCACCCTGCCTGTCGACATGCAATGCCCCTATCCCCTTCCTCCTGTCCTCCATGGTCCATTTTACTGCCACACCCTTCTGCCCTCCCTGGTCTGTTGTGCTGCAACTGTTCCTCCTGCCTGCCCCGCGCAGTCTGTTGTGAGGCCCCTTCCCCTGAACTCTCTTGTCTGTGCCCAGGTTCTGACCCTCCCTTCTATCCTCCATGGTCCTTTGTGCATGCCCCTGCACCCTCCTTCTTGCCCATCATAGCCATTGTGCTGCCACTAACCCTCCTGCTTGCCATGCATGGTCTTCTGTGCTGCCATGGCCCCTCCCACCTTCCCTGTGTGGTCAGCTAGCTGCCCCTGACCCCCTCCCACCTTCCCTGCATGGTCTGTGTGTATGCCATCATAGTCTCATTGTTGCTCTCCATGGTGTGTCTTGTTTCTAGTGCCCATCCTGCATGACTTCCATGGTCATCTTGCTGCTCCTGCCCTGCCCCCTTGCCCCCAGCCCTCTGTTTCCATGTGCAGACCCCTATTCCCTCCGTCCTGGCTTGTCTGTTCCATTGTAATGCCCCTGATCCATCCCTCCTGCCCTTTATGGTCTGTTATGCTGCAGCTTTCTCTCCTGTCTGTCCATTATAGTCAGCTAGCTACCATTGCCTCTTTCCCCTCTGTTCTCTGTTTTCCATGTGTGCATGGTCCTGTCCCCTCCCTATTGCTTTCTGTGGATTGTTGTGCTGCACTCCCGTCCCACATGCGCTGTGTGGTGTATTGTGCTGCTGCAAACCCTGATGCCTGCCCTGTAGGGTCAATTTGGTGCACCTCTCCATGTCCCTGCTGTCCTCTGTTATCCGAGTCCATGTCCCTACCCCAATTCCTCCTGCCTACCATGATCCAATGTACCATACTTGCGAACATTTTGAACTTGGTAAGAGGGAGAATTTGAAAAAAAACTGGGGTATTGATTTTCCCCTTTGAGTTACATTGAAAAAGAGGAGATTGTAGACAGGAGACAGATCAAATAAATCCCATTTGAGCTTAAAAACATTGGGTGTTTCCTGGCTGAAACAGGTCTATTGGCATGTATGGTTGTACTACCACTGCCTCTTCCTTCTGGCCACAATGGTCTATTATATTGCCACAACCTCTCTTGTCAGTGCTGTATTGTTGGTTTGTTGCCCCTGCCCCCCTTTCCACTGCCCTCCATAGTCTGTTGTGCTGCCACTGCCCTTCCTGCCTGCCCAGTGTGGTCAAATTGTTGCCTCTGCACTCTCCTACCTGCCTTCAATTTTGAGAGTCCGTGCCCCTGGCCTCTGCCTCTCAACAGTATCCCAATGAACAACTAGATTGCTAACATTCTATATTTATTACAAAAGTGTGGAACGCATGACGTCATCTTGATGTAATCAAAACTGCAATACCTAGAGCATTTCCTTTAGAAATTGCTTATACGAGAGGGTCTTATGTGCATCAAAATTATGGTTAGTGCTCTAAAAAACTAAAATGAGGACATATTTTCTGAGTTTTCAAATAACGACAAAGAACTTTTAAATTATTTGTAATCTTTATGTTTTTTTATCCAGTTGACCACTTGCTTAAATGTTGCACCTAGGGGAGAGGATGTGGTGTTACTTCCAGAGCTGCAGACTTTGCAACTGGGGAACCAGGTTGGAGTTTCTGCTTCAGCTCAACATTCTGTGATTCTGGTCAAATCACTTAATCTCCCCATGTCTACAACCAAAATGAATTTGATCTTGTGTGATGTAACCAATGCTCATGTAAAGCACTCCAATACCTGACAAGTCTGCACTATATAAAACTGCAAATACACAAAAAATAAGTGTTTTGCACACTTCTGTCATTGGGCTACATGTGGGCTACATCTGGGTGATATTTGTGCTGCATTTGGGCTCTTTTGTCTCTGTTGGCCATCTTGGGAGATTTATTTGTTATGAAGTTTCCTAATTTCCTCATTTACTGCAGTTTCGTCAGTAGGAAATGCTTTCAGTTTTTTACTTTGATTCCATCAAGAAGGTATTCAGATATGTCACACATTTGCCATACATTCTGAATGTAGCACTCTAGTTGCTCATTAGATCACTGTAGTAAAGCTACTGCTCACCACGGAAGTCTGCTGCTGGTATTAAAAGTGCATGTTTCAGTCTGCATATCAGAATTTTTTAATGAAATAGAAGAGGATTTGAGAAGTCACTCAAAATGTGCTCTAATTATTCTTTCTTCCGCACTAATCATAATTTCTATGGCAAAATGAACCCCCTCATTGTGTTCCTTTTTAAATTAAATGTTTTAAGTGTTACCAGTTTATTCCAATCAAGATGGCTTCAGGTGTGCCATACTTTTGTAATAAGTAAGACAGTAAGCGCTCTAGTTGTTCTTAAGAACACTCTGGGACATTCTGTTATTGGGCTATACTTGGGCTACATCTGGGTGATATTTGGGCTACATTTGGGCTCTTTTGTCTCTGGTGGCCATCTTGGGAGATTTATTTGTTAGGAAGTTTCCTAATTTCCTCATTTACTGCAGTCTCCTCAGTGGGAATACTTTCAGTTTTTTACTTTGATTCCATCAAGAAGGCATTCAGATGTGTCACACATTTGCCATAAATTCAGAATGTTAGCACTCTAGTTGCTTAATAGATCACTGTAAAAAAGCTACTGCTCACCAGGGAAGTCTGCTGCTGGTATTGAAAGTGCATGTTTCAGTCTGCATGTCAGAATGTTTTAATGAAATAGAAGAGGATTTGAGAAGTCACTCAAAATGTGCCCTAATTTTTCTTTCTGCAGCACTAATCATACTTTCTATGGCAAAATGAACCCCCTCATTGTGTTCCTTTTTAAATTAA
Organism: Triturus cristatus; assembly: GCF_964204655.1. NCBI lineage: Eukaryota > Metazoa > Chordata > Amphibia > Caudata > Salamandridae > Triturus > Triturus cristatus. The sequence goes on from NC_140586.1 coordinate 260,400,482, forward strand.
ATGTTTTAAGAGTTACCACTTTATTCCAACCAAGATGGCTTCAGGTGTGCCATACGTTTGTCATAAGTAGGACTGTTAGCGCTCTAGTTGTTCTTTAGAACACTCTGGGAAGCTGCTGTAGAACACAAAAGAATCAACTGACAGTCCCTGCCCTTGTTGGATGTACATGTTTTACTGAGAATGTCAGACTTCATTCTCACATGACTGAGATAGATAATGTGAATTTACAGAAAATATGCTGTCAGTTTAGCTTATAGATCACCTTCCAAACCTCTGTTGGAAAAGCATGAGAAAATAGTTTTCTCTCAAATATGATTCATGATATCACAGCAGAAGGCTTTTTCACATGGTAAAATCACCTTAGAACACACCACAATTCCTAAAATGAGTATGGTACCATCAACAAATGATTTATAATGTAACTAAAGTCTTAAAACCTTCTATTAACTGCAATGCTTTTTAATGAGGTGCTATCATGTATATTGGTCCCAAGATGGCTGCCAACACTTCTTGGATGAAGTGCTGACAGCCAATCAGATCTCACGATGAGATGTGTGGTTAGGCTCCACCCAGATATATATGTGATTTTACTTTTGATTTTCTCAGGAACTACTGAACTGATTTACATCATTTAAGCAAAAGGCACGAGTCTGAACTGAGGACTACCTTTTTGCCAAATTTGGTGTAATTCCGTTCAGCACTTCGGGCTGTAGCTGCGTCAACAGGTCCTATGGGAAAATGCATGGGGAAACGCGTTTTGGGACCCCCCTTTTTTCTCGGCCCCCGCTTGTCGAATCACCGTGAAATTTTCAGGATAGGAGCAGACCTGAGCTGGCCAAAATGCTTTCGCGAAGATTCATCAATCGACGCCAACGTTATTCCAAATAGAATGTTGCGGATTTCCTATGGAAAATAGGTCCTAACTATAACTACCTACTGGTGACTGCCAGTAGGTAATATATATATATATATATATATATATATATATATTTATATATATGTATGTGATCAAGATCCCTAGAGGATCGAAACGCGTCAAGCGAGTGTGAGTGTGCAAGGGGAAGAACAATAAATTGAACTTGCACGTACCCGTGGTCCGTCCTCCGTTATTGTTCAAAGCTGGAAGCCTTGCAGTGATTGGAGTTTAGCGCATATATATATATATATATATATTTATTTATTCACTTAAAAAACCATAGGTTTCAGGAACGTTATAGTTAGAAATTAGCATTTAAAAAACCTTTGAAATTCATAGGTTTCAGGCACGTTATAGTTAGAAATTAGCATATAAAAAACCTTAGAAATTCACTGAAAAAAACATAGGTTTTAGGGAAAGTTATAGTTGGTTGGACATTTCACTCGTACAAAACCAGGGAAATTCACCCGTTATGGTTAGTTCAGCTAACTATAACTCGCGCCCCCGCAATGCACTGCTGATGACGTCATATATTACATAACTCATTACATGGTCAGTGACATCACTGATGACATCTCAAATGACATCACTGATGACATCACTGATGACATCACTGATGACATCATCCAGTGACTGTGTGTTTCTGTAAAGTTTAAATTTGTTTAATATATATAGGGAAAGGCGTATTGAAAAATGAGTGGGTGTATAATTGTATGAATGGATGATTTAGTACGTGCGTGACTGAGTCTACAAGTGAGTGATTAAACGTATCTTACTGAATGCATGGGTTAGTGACTAAACTGTGTGAATGTATGTATCCGTCTGTCTGTTGGTGTGTAAGCGGCTGCATAGGTTTGTGAATAGCTACATGAGTGTCTATATGAGTTATTGATTGGTTGTATGAGTATCTGTATGGGTGCCTGAGTGTTTGTGTGGGTAGGGTGTGTGTGACTCTGTGCATAGATGTGTGAGTGGGTGATTCACTGGGTGCATGGTTTCAAGAGGGCATCTGTGATGGACTGTATGGGTGAGTGAGTGTGTGTATGGGTGTGTTAGTGAGTGAATGTAGATCTCAGTGGTACATGTGTGAGTAACTACATATGTGAAAGGCAGTATATATGTGTGCTAGAGTATATAAATGGCTATAAGTGAGAGTGTGTGATTGTGAGAGTGGCTGTATAGATGAGTGTGTGCTTGTATCAGTGATTGTATAAGAGCATAAGAATGTGCTAGTATTTGTATGAGTAATTGAGCTGGTGTATGTATAACTGTATAGGTGAGTAAATGGCAGTGTGATTAATTTTTGCATGACTGACTGGGTGTGCGAGTACCTCTATGGATGAGTGGTGGTGTGTGAGTGTCTATATAGGTGTATGAGTGCCTATTATAGTCCTGAGTGACCATAAGTATGAGTGACTGTACGGGTGAGTGAGTGGATGTGTGTAAACCTAAGAATCAGTGAGTGGGTATGTAGTTATTGGTGTTGGAGTGTCTGTGGTTTTGAGAATGTCAGTCTGTAATTTAGAGTGGGTGTATGAAAGGTTATATTAGGGTGTGAGAAGATGTATCAAATTATCACATGGATGATGTTATCAGTGATGTCATTTGAGATGTCATCAGTGATGTCACTGACCATGTCATGAGTGATGTAATATGTGACGTAATTAGCAGTGCATTGTGGGGGCGCAAGTTATAGTTAGCTGAACTAACTATAACGGGGGGATTTCTCTGGTTTTGTACAAGTGAAATGTCCAACTAACTATAACCTCCCTAAAACCTATGGTTTTTTCAGTGAATTTCTAAGGTTTTTTAAATGCTAATTTCTAATTATAACGTACCTGAAACCTATGTTTTTTCAGTGAATTTCAAAGGTTTTTTAAATGCTAATTTCTAACTATAACATGCCTAAAACCTATGGTTTTTTAAGTGAATTTCAAAGTTTTTTTAAAGAAAAAACGCAAGTCCACAAAGAAGAAGAAAAGTGCAGGAAGAAGCAAGACATGTGCAGAAAGAACCAACAGAGGAGCAGAAAGAGGCCTTGTTGCAAAATCATCCTGTGCCCACAATTTTTTCAGACGGGTACTGGTGGTAACTGACTCTGACTAACCAGGCCTATAGCCAATGCTATGCTAAAAGACACTTAGAATACAGTGAAAACACCTACACACACTAGGGAACACTATGCGTTGGAGTACCCCTGTGATTAGCACGACCTCCTCTGTAAGGCCCTAGTACATAATAGGGCAGGGGAATTAAAACTACCTCTAAGTCAGAGGTGCAGAAATATGCTACTTTAACACCTTCACTGCTTTTGTTGGCCAACAGCCGTTGCGAGCATTACCTTTGTAGTGCTGTGCACATCCGATGGCCGACCCCGCCCACTCAATGGAACGTCCCGCACCACGGCAGAATTGCCACCACGGTTAAGGTGTTAACTAGTAGTCGTGTTTGCAGATTGGCGGAGAAAGGGTGCTGGGCGTCCAACCAACGCTCAGGAATTCCACTGCGTAGGACTTACAGGAGATACCAGGAGGGATTCTTGTCCCCCAAACTCCCTCAGGACTAAATTGGACTTCATCCCCCATCCCGTAGCCTGCCACGAGGCATGTTTGCAGAGTGGTAGAGAAAGGGGGCCATGGCCTCCGAATACGTCTTAGCAATCCCACTGCCTGGGACTTACTGGAGGTAACAAGAGGGGTAGTTGGCCTCCAGGGACATCCTTGTGGGCCAACTTCCCAAACTATTACCTTCAGTCAGTCCCACACAGCAGCACTGGTAAGTACTCGTACCAGGCCACACCCACTTTGCCCACCACTCTACAAACGGGCTCCCTGGCACGCTCTTGGATGGGGTTTGAAGTCCCTTTCTCTGCTGGGGGTACTTTAAGGGCCAACTAGCCTACCTTTTACCTCCAGTAAGCCCCACGCAGTGGGATTCGTGAGAGGTAGACAAAGCCCATGCCCCCTTTCTCCACCACTCTGCAAACGCGCCCCCTGGTGCGTTGTAGGTTGGGGGATCAAGTCCCCTTGAATTCTGAGGGTACCTGGGGTCCAACTAGCCCACCCGGTACCTCCAGTAAGCGCCACAGAGTTGCGTTGCAGAGAGGTGTAAAAAGGGGCGTGGCCTGGCCCACCTCTCTGCAACGCAGCAGAGTGGCGCTTACTGGAGGTACCTAGTGGGCTAGTTGGCCCCCAGGGACCATCAGGATTGAAGAAGAATTAATTCCCCAACTTAAAACGCGCCATAGGGTGTGTTTGCACACATGTCACCTCAGGCCCCGCCCCCTTCCTTCACCACTGTGCAAACGTGCCCTGTGGCGCACTTTAAGTTGGGGGATAAAGTTCCCTTGAATTCTGAGGATCCCTGGGGTCCAACTAGCCCACGAGGTACCTCCAGGAAGCGCCACAGAGCTGCGTTGCAGAGAGGTGTAAAAATGGGCGTGGCCTCGCCCACCTCTCTGCAACGCAGGCCTGTGGCGCTTACTGGAGGTACCTGGTAGGCTAGTTGGTCCCCAGGGGCCCTCAGGATTGAAGGGGAATAAATTCCCCAACTTAAAACACGCCACAGGGCGTGTTTGCACACATGTCACCTCATGCGCCGCCCACTCCCTTCACCACTGTGCAAACGCGCCACGTGGCGCGTTTTAAGTTGGAGTATTAAGTCCCCTTGAATCCTGAGGGTCCCTGGGGTCCAACTAGCCCACGAGGTACCTCAAGTAAGCGCCACAGAGCTGCGTTGCAGAGAGGTGTAAAAAGGGGTGTGGCCTGCACCACCTCTCTGCAACGCAGCTCTGTGGTGCTTACTGGAGGTGCCTGGTGGGATAGTTAGCCCCCAGGGACCCCCAGTATTGAAGGTGAATTAATTCCCCATTTTAAAACGCGCCACAGGGCGCATTTGCAGAGTGTTGCTGGGATGGGGCGGGGCCTCTGGCACAATCGCAGTGTTTTTTTCAATTATTTTTTGGGGAAGGGGGGCTGTGTGGCCCCCCTCTTTTTACTTTTTTTGGACCCTGGGGACCCCATTTCCCAGGTCCTGTCCCCCATTAAAAAAAATTATATATATGACCGGGAAGGGGGCCGCGTGGGTCCCCCTGCCGTAGCCAAATCTGGCCCCGGGGACCCCATCCCCCAGGGCATGTCCACATATTTTTTGTGTTTTATGAAGGGGGGCTGCTTGACCCCCCTCCAGAGGCCTCTATTGGCCCCAAGGACCACATACCCCTAATTTTTTTTGAAGGGGGGCCGCATGGCCCCCCTCCCGGGCCTCTTCCAGCCCCGGGGACTCCATCCCCCGGGGCAGGCCCTATCCGTTGGGGACCGTGGGGGGAGCCCCAATGCCCCCATGGTCCCGCTGGCTCCCCGCATCCTGCAGGAGCTGGCACTGCTTTTCCACATGGGAAGCTGCTGACATACAGCTCCCCGTGTGGAAAAGCAATCTGCTTTGCTTCATTGAAGCGAGAGCTGGTTTCCCTGGGGTGGCGGTCCCCGGGGCTTGGGGGGGCCTTGGAGGCACCCCACACATTAAAAATAAGAAGCCCCGGGCGTGGCGGTCCCCGCGGCTGCAGGGGGGCCGCGTGCTCCCCGCAAATATTTATGGAAATCCCTGGGGGTGGCGGTCCCCGGGGCTGTGGGGGCCTCCCTGGGCCCCCGCAATGACATTTTTGCATGCCCCCAGGACTTGGCCCACCCGGGGGCTAAATAATAACAAAGCGCTTAATTTTTTTTTTTTTTTTAGCCGAAATTCGCACTGGGTGCGCGAATCTCGCCGATTTTGCTTTTAAAAAAAACGCTTTTTTGGCCCTGGGGGTCCTTGAAGGACCCCCTGAGCAGGCCTAGAGGGTCAGGGTGTTTTTACATTGCCCCCTTTTCGTTTTTCACCTTTCTTTCCCTGTTTTCTTGTGCCGAGGCACAAGATTGCTGCCAACACTTCCTGGTTTGGAGTGTTGAAAGCCAATTAGAATAAAGCTCGTGGTCGGGAGGGTTCGCGGATCCACCATGCCTCTATATATTGAAACTTTTATTTTTTGATTTTCCCAGAAACTACTGAATGGATTTACACCATTTAAAAAAAAAGGGTGCTTTCTGAACCAAGCACTACCTTTCTGCCAAATTTGGTGTAATTCAGTTCTGCAGTTCGAGCTGTAGCCATGTCTAAAGTTTCCTATGGGAAAATCATTTGCCGACCTCTTTTTTTTAAAATTTCTCAGGAACTACTGAACGGAATTACACCATTTAACAAAAAGAGTTTTTTTCTGAAACAAGGGCTACCTTTTTGCCAAATTTGGTGCAATTCCATTCAGCAGTTCGGGCTATAGCCGTGTCTAAAGTTTGCTATGGAAAAGAACATGGAGAAAACAGGTTTTGGGACCCCTCTTTTTTCTCAGCCCCCGCTTACCGAATCACCCCGAAACTTTCAGGATAGGAGCTGACCGGAGTGCCCCACAAGTTAATATATATTTATGTATATATATATATATATATATATATATATATATATATATATATATATATATACAAACACAAATCCCGGAAGTGCGGAGCTTCGAGTTACGGCGGTCCTGGATGGGCTCCGGAGGCCCTCAACATTACACACGCACCTTTCCGAAAATCACGAAAAGAAATCCAGGACACCCAAGGCTGCTGTTCACCAAGTTTTTAATCCAGGCAAGTGATAGCCTTCACCAACGCGTTTCGCAATAAGCTTGTTCACGGTGTGATTACAATACGAACTCGTTCTCATTACATATACTATTTCAGTAGCATCGAAATGGGACTGATGACAAGAGCACTACGAGAGTATGGGCTCCATTTTGTAATGGTTTTTAAACAAATCAATTTAAACCACTCGAGCACTAGCCTTTGTTGTGTTATTTACAAGGATTGGTAAATGAAAAATCAACACATAAACACTTCATTTTAACAGAATTCAATGTGTAAAAAGTTCAAGGAATACAACATAATATATCGTAATACTGGAATTGAATAAACAAGACACCAGTTTGGTGAACCTGAGTTAAACAAACACTATGTATACTCCAACTGAATTTCGACAATTAAGCCCCAGTGGGCAGTCTCATAATTTACAATCATTCATTGAGTATAAAGATAAACCCGTTTAGAAATAATCACGAATATTGCCCCAGTGGGCAACACACATTGAAAATCATATGTTGATATTTAAGAAGAAATACTGTATAAAATTTCATGCTATTCCATTGACATACAGTCAACTCCCAATTTGATGTGATTTCCGAGAATCCTGGAATGTAGAGAACTAGAAGAAGGAAGGGAAGTGAAGGGAAACAACTCTAAAAAAAGTGAAAGAGAGAATAAAAAGGGACATATTACTGAATTAATTCAACTCATTAGCATAATAACAATATGTCCTTGTTACAGTTAAAATCTCTCATAGATTTACATATGAAACAAATTTTTAAAAAAGAAACGAAAGCATACTATATCCAGACAATGTCAAAATATTCATTACATCACAAGTGCACAGACAACTCTTCACTCGAATTTAATCCTATGGGTATAAGTGTCTCAAAGTCAATTATGAATCTCGATTCCATCCTTCTCAGTTCACGCTGCCTATCACCACCCCTAACAGTTCTAGGAATAGTATAGAATACTGCAAAGGACAGCAATTTAGCATTCTGGTTGTGTTCTTTAAAGAAATGACGTGCCACTGGATATTGCACGTCATTCTTCACTATGGCACGTAGATGTTCCAGAATTCTTTTCTTGGCGCGATGTATGGAACTACCAATGTACATTTTGCCGCAAGGGCAGCGCAGACAATAGATACAATAGTCTGTTTCACAAGAGAAGCTACCCCTAATTTGATACTCTCTACTGTTGTTTGGGAGAGTTAGGGATTTACAATCTCTGCTGTTAGCGCAAGCCTTACAGTGTTTGCATGTTGTAAAGCCAGTAAGGCTCACAATGCTAACCACATTGGTAGAGGAGATCGCATTTTTGCATAATTCATCTCGTAGAGATCTATTTCTACGAAATGTTATCTGCGGGGTAACATTGAGACATTTTTTCAAGGCTGCATCACTTAATAGAATGTGCCAATTATGATTAAACAATTTTCTGATTTTAAAGGCGCTGTTGGAGAAGGTGGTAATAAATCTAACAGACTCATTTTGTTCTTCTCCTAACGGTTTGGGTCTCAACAATTCAGTTCTTATCAATAAATCAGCCTTACTTTCAGCTTGTTTAATCACTTTGTGACTGTAACCACGTTCACGGAAACGGTTGTACATGACCAACTTCTCTTTTTCATACTCAACCTCTGTGCTACAGTTGCGTTTTGCACGTATTAGTTCTCCATATGGGATGCTTTGAATTAAACTAGAGGGGTGAGCACTCTGAGCGTAAAGGAGACTGTTGCCAGCAGTGGCTTTACGATGTAATTTAGTGACAAGAGCTGAATCTTTAACCTCAATTTCCACATCCAGAAAAACAATATGAGTTTTGCTCATCTGAGATGTGAATTTGAGATTCAGTTCATTGTCATTGAGTGTCTCAACAAAACAATTGGCGGATGGTATATCGCCTTTCCAGATTAGGAAAATGTCATCGATAAACCTAGCCCATGTTACGATATTGTCTCCTTTTGAGTCCCACTCCTGGGACACCTGCTCCTCCCACCAGCCCATGAAAAGATTCGCATAGCTGGGGGCGAAGCAGGTGCCCATCGCAGTCCCTTGAATTTGTCTGTAAATCGCATCATTGAAGAGGAAAAAGTTGTTAGTCAGACAATGTTGCGTCATTTCGATCAACATTTGTGTATGCATTAATAATGAGATGTGTCTAGCTCTTAGGAAGTGTCTCAAAGCCTGGAGCCCCAGGTCATGGGGAATACTGGTATACAGACTGGTTACATCTAATGTAACCAGTAACATATCTTCTTCCCAAACCACCCCATCAATTAGTGTTAAAAAGTGGGTGGTATCCTTGATGTAGGCAGGTAATGCCATAACAAAAGGTCTTAGATAGTGATCAATGAATTTCGAAGTTGTTTCTAGTTGTGAGCCCATCGACGAAACAATGGGTCTCCCGGGGGGTTTCTTACTGTTTTTGTGCAGCTTGGGGAGCAAATACAGAATGGGCAATTTAGGATGTTTACAATATAACGCTTGAAATTCCTCCCATTCTAGCAACCCTTGGTCTTTCCAATTAACCAACATCTCATTATAGTTCGAGTAAGATTGCAAAACCTCTGAGTAGCTGCTTAAACCGTAACACAATGGATCACTAAGTTGACATAATCCTTCACTCAGGTAATCTTTTTTGCTCCAAACTACAACGTTACCACCCTTGTCAGAGCATCTAATGACAATAGATTGATCATCTTTCAATTCTTGTATGGCTTTAAAGTGATAAACACTTAGATTTTTACGTGCTCTACCCACCATCTCATATCTCAATTTTTTGAGGTCTTGTGTTACATTTCTTTCAAAAACATCAATGGCATCACAATGGATATACGGTGTAAAAGTAGATTTTGGCTTGAATTTACTTGGTTCCCGTGAATATAATGGTACTTGCAGTCTATCCAGATCAATACCAACATCATCTTGATGCATAACATTGTCTCTCAGCTCTGTTAGAGTATGTAGTACATCCACATCAGAAATACAAAGTTCCTGAGAACCCCTTGTGTCACTGCTCTTAGGGATTGAAGGTGGTTTAGTAGAAAACCACTTTTTTAGCTTAAGTTTTCTCAGGAAGCAGAAAACATCAATACGAGTTTGCACATAGTCAAAATGTCTTGAAGGACAAAAGGAGAGGCCCAGAGAAAGCAATTTAATGTCAAGGGGAGATAACTTACGTTCAGATAGATTTACGACAGTCATTTTGCTCCCCTCTTGGCACGGGTTGACCAGGCCACTGATTTGCTTGCTTCTCCACATTGAATTCTGTTAAAATGAAGTGTTTATGTGTTGATTTTTCATTTACCAATCCTTGTAAATAACACAACAAAGGCTAGTGCTCGAGTGGTTTAAATTGATTTGTTTAAAAACCATTACAAAATGGAGCCCATACTCCCGTAGTGCTCTTGTCATCAGTCCCATTTCGATGCTACTGAAATAGTATATGTAATGAGAACGAGTTCGTATTGTAATCACACCGTGAACAAGCTTATTGCGAAACGCGTTGGTGAAGGCTATCACTTGCCTGGATTAAAAACTTGGTGAACAGCAGCCTTGGGTGTCCTGGATTTCTTTTCGTGATTTTCGGAAAGGTGCGTGTGTAATATATATATATATATATATATATATATATATATATATATATATATATATATCAACAAGAAAAGTGAGTCGCCCTCCAAGGATTTAGTTTAGGCAATTTTTATTTACTTGCCACCATCAACCAATGCGTTTTGACCCTCTTGGTCTTGATTAAGGTTAGTTTAGGCCATCTTTAGTTTTCAATTTATACATCATTGCCCTCATGGCCCGCAATGAGGCATTGTGGGACATGTAGTCCAAACAGTTAAAAACATGTGGTTTACAAATTATTGTTGTCATTGCATTTATATATTATGTTTTGTTACTGCATAGCATGTGATCAATTGATTGAAGTAGAATATCTCTATTGGACGAGTAGTTCATTGTTAAAGCCATTTCTCGAGGCATGGATTTGTGTTGGACTTCATAGTACATCTCTGACAAAATGTTCGTGCTAGTGAGTTTGGGGAAGTGTTGGACTTTAGAAGTGTAAAATTGACTATTCCCACTCCAGTCTGTGCAACAGAAGGGAAAGCATTGGATTTTGGTGGGGTGAAATTTACTATTCCGACTCCAAACAGTGCAATAGTAGGGAAATTGTCAAATTGCAGAGGTTAATTTAACTATTCCTACTATAGTCTAAACAAGAACAGGAAAAGTATTTAATTTCAAATACATTACATTTATAAGTAACAGTATGAATGTTGAAAAAGATTAAACTCTTAATATAAAAATTATTAACATAAATATATGAAAAAATCAATTGACATAATCATTAGCCATTAAAATATTCAGTTATAAATTAATATATAATTGTTATTCAATTACTTATTAACTTCCCACCCTATACCCCTATAAACGTACCTAAAGTATAACGTAAAAAAAGTATTCCATTATTTACATATTTGAAAGCAATTAAATACTTAATTACTAATGAATTGTTTTCTATTATTACCTAATTCCCTTCCCAGTATAGACCCCCTACAAACCTGACAGCCCACTACTAAAATATAATTAAAATAATTAAATGTTCCATAATTTAAATATTTAAAATTCAATCAAATATGTAATGTATAAATAATAATTATTAATTTAACTTCCCACCATATGCCCCAACAAACCTAGCAACATGCAATTAAAATATTAGTACAATACATCAGTATTCCATATTTGGGATAATTAAAAAAGAATTACATAATTAAATAATTACATAGCAATTATTATAAAATTATCAATCACTTATTAGTTACCTTCCCACCCTAGACCCCCTGCAAACCTAGCAGCCCACAACTAAAATCTAAGTAAAATAAAAAAGTTGTCTATAACTTAAACAATTGAAATCAAGTAAATATTGAATTAACAATTGATAATTAATTGTTAATTAATTATTACTTAATTTACTTCCCACCCTATCCCATTGCAAACCCAACAACCAGCTACAATAATATAAATTACTATATAGAAATTAATGAAAAAGTTTTAAATCACTTAAAATTACAAACATCGGGACCGAGACTGTCCGCACCCAGGGCAGAATCTCCGACTCGGGCCAAATGAAAAGTAATCAATGGTCCAGAATGCAATTTTAACAAAAATGGAACATTAGGAACATGAGATAAATGGTAGAGGAGGTCATGAGAATCAGTGTAGGCAAGGAAAATGAGTGTGTGGCCAAACACTACATCACATCCCAGAAAGGTTTGCTCCTTTGCATCATGGTACATTCAAGGGCCGATTCCGATCCGGGTCGGAAAGCACTCTGACCGACCCGGATCTGGAGAGTTTTCCGACCAAGCCGGAGGCCTGCAGTCCGACCGAGCGAGTACGATGCGGCTATATGCTGCCCGACTCGGTTCGGTCGGACTCCCATAGAAGTCAATGGGAGCCGGTCGTACGATGCGTACATGGGCTCCCACTGACTGAATGGGTACGTCGTGGACAAGTGCGCCCCCTACAGCGGGTATGCGTCGGTGCCATCCGCACCGTACGTGCCTGTGTTGTGTCCGAGTCGTAGGGCTGCGGGTGTCAGGGGGTCCGACGCGGATCCCCAAAGGCAACCACCCAGACGTTTTGCGAGCCGGACACTCTGGCTCGCACAGGCAGTCCGACGCATGGACCGTACTGGCTTGGTCGTAAATCGCATCCATTGCACGCCACGGTAAACTTCCGACCGAGACGTACGGAGCGGTTCAGACCCGGAAACGACTTCGTCGGTGAATTTCACGTAACCCGCATCGTACTTGCTCGCTCATACAGTTGCACGAGTCGGCCAGAATACACGCGTATGGCTCGTAGTTTTTCCAGCCGGATCGCGTTCGGTGCACTTCCGACCAGGATCAGAATCGGCCCCTCAGTGTACAATTTGCACTCCCCTCAGTTTTAACTGCAGTGTTACTCCAAACTTTGGAGGGCCTGGCGCATGGATGTTTGGGGGGGCACCACATGTGCCCCACCTGGCAAAATAGTGGTGGACCACAGGGGCCCTGATACGGGCCCCTAAATCCCTTTTCCGACAGCCTTTCCATCGTGGTGGGATCACCATGAAAAAGCGGTGGGAAATTGACATCATAATCCCTGTGGCGGCGCCTTCATTGTAGGGATTGCTTTCCAACCGCAGCCCCGATGGGCTCCTTGAACCTGTCAGAAGCAGCAGTCTTTCATCCCGCCCTCTGCGCTCCGACCACCGGTATTGTAATCCAGCAGTCGGATCGCTGCCCTAGATGTCGGCAATACCACCACCGTAAGCCTGTTGGTGGCATTCCTGCCAACATATTAATGAGGGCCTAAAACTGTTGGTGCATGCTGAATGATTACATGACCTTCCGTCTAATGGTCTTTTGTGTCCCCATTTGAAGTGCATTTATCCAGTATTTACTTCCACTTGGCTTCGCCACTCCTCCTCTCTCGGCCACAATTTTCCAAATTGTTTCTTTTCACACTTTATTGTTATCACTTCTAACAAAGTGAACGGTTTGTGTCTTTTTCTATTGATCACATGATTTTTAATGATCATGCCATGCACTTTCTCTGTCATTTAAGTGTCTTTCCCATCGGTAATATTACTGGAGCAAGGTAGATCAGTATACAGCACCTTATTTGGTTTATCCTTATGTGTACATCACCAATTTAATTTTCCATATTGTTGTATTGCTTCTCTCAGTAATCGCATACTTCTCAATGTAATATATTACATTTTGTTTGCTTTTTTTGGTTCTACTCTCTGCTTTATGTTCGTTCTTAGTTATTTTGTACCATACCTTGAAAAATGTCATCAAAACCCCATTGATCTAAAAAACATGAGTGCACCGGTGGCTCTGTTTATGCATGCATATTTACATGTGTATGTTCCTGTTTATGAGTGCATTCCTGTGTGTTATGTGCATGGGAACTGTGAGGCTTTTGTCTAGAGAAATAGGACAATCAATGGTTACAGGGAAGTATCCTGTATGGTTGCAGTCATTTACCGCTAGTGCCCTAAGGACACAATACTGTTGTTATCAACTGGATAGCCAAATGAATCCCTTAAGGTACTTTAATCTCTCTAGGTAGCCATAAGGAGCAGTAAATAGTCACTCTCTGAGGTAGTAGTGGCCATAAACCGAGGTACAATGTAACACAATACACCACATTAACTTCAAGGATTGTTTAGTGTAATGTCAGTGACAGGTTCAATGAAGATGAAGAGGATCTATTTACTAAATTCTCATGCAGTGCAGTGAAGCATCCAAAAATTCAGTGCTGCGTTGCCTGAGAAGGAGAGAGCACATTAGCTCCTCATCTGCAGAGATATGGCACTCTCCTTCACTCTCCCTGGCACCAGCACACAATAAGGCTAGTGAGTGCCAAGCACACACATTTGCACCATAGTGCAAATCTGTCTGGGGGTGTCTAGTACAGGTTTTAGACTGGAAGGATATTCTTCCAACACAAAATACTAGGTGTAGACTAACTTTAAACCTGTTTACACCGTGTATGTGTGCTGTACAGTGCAACACATATGCAAAGTCAGAAAAGAAAGGAGAAATAAAAGCATTTCTCCTTAATGGCGCCAATTTCAAAAGGGTTTTGATGAAAAGCCCTATTTAATTTTCTTTAGTAGATAGGTTTAAAACCATGGGTGGTTGCATGGGAATGCCCATGTACCATCCATGGAATACCCCTTGGCGCTAAGCAATGTAAATTAGTGGTAGGTGCTGCTTTGCGCTCCTTTCAAGTGAGTTTCCAGTGTGCAAAGTAAATTGTTAAAAAAAGATTTTGAATCAGTTGACGCAAACATGGGGGAACGTTTTAGTAAATATGCCCAAAGACTTTTGCTTGAAATTAGATAAAATATTAATTGATCTACAATCAATACCAGAAAGTACTAGCACTTTATCGGGCTGACATATGACCTCCAAATCTTCATATATCTCCTAAGTGCTAGATGCTTGATTGACTAATATATTGGCTCTACAGTCAATGTTATCCTCTTGGGCTGAACTCGGATCATACAGGAGACCTAAGGAATGCAGGTCTTTTGCATGAACTTTTCTCCTTGTGGATTATGGTTTCCTCTGGTGGTACACAGATAAAGTGCATCCCTCCACCCTTGGCTGCAGCATCTGCAGCTGAGTTTCAAGGGCCAAAAATAAAGTATGCCAAAAATTCCTAAGCCCAAAACCCCAGCACCTAAACAACAATGACCCTATCTGAATAAAGGTATTGTATGCCCAAATTTTGTCTCCCAAGTCAATGGGGTCTGGTCACCAGTGCCCATTTAAGAGACCGTACAGTTCAGTTAATTTCACAAGAGTCTAGAAATTAGTTTGGGACCAGACTGGTTTCTATCTGTTCTTTAGGGAAAGATGCAGTAGTGGGCAAGCAATCTCCCTGGAGTCCCTTGGGATAACAAAATGTTAGGCGCCCATACCTTGGACTCTATCAGAGTCAACCTTTTCTGGTGGTGAGGGCGTCCATAGCACGGGGGAAGACACTGAACCAACTGAGAACTGGACAACAATGGTGACTGTGTACTACCTGTGGATCTTTTTTAGGACTCTGAAGGATAGGGGTATGGTCCCACTATTGGAAATGGAGTGGGTTGAGGATGGTGCCGGCTCACCTGCTGGTCAAAGAGAAATGACATTGCAGCTCCCTGTCTCAGCTGTTGCAGTTCTTTAATCTTTCTTCTTCTGGCCAGCTGTGGGATCATGTGACTCGCTGGTAACAACAGCGTATCAAGACATCCTTCCCTCAGATTCTCCAGTCAGCTGGGACTTGTGCAGGTCTCCATGGAACCTGGTCAATATCCTGACATCCTGTAGTTGCAGTCCAACTCCGCAAGTTGTCAAATAAGATCTGGGGCTCTTCGCAGGTCACATGGGCAAGTTTTCCATCAGTATTCCCAGACTTGGGACATGACTGGAGGGAGCAGCAGCAACCTGCTAGAAGTCCAGTCCTGCTTAAATGCCTTTCCAGCAGTGGCGTACAGTACTCCTCTGTTTCTAGTCAACTTACAGAATACTGACTAGCTTCTATGTATGCCATAGACATGGAGCATGATATTCATTTTTACAAAGTAATCAATGAGGCAAACTACGACAGAGGTCCCTCTTACAATTTCATACCTGCACCCCACAAACATTTGCCTGTAGTTATAAAATATTTAAAGTTTTAACAACAATGACATTCTAAAGCAGACTTTTTAAAGTAGGTGGAATTAAAAGTCACCAGTAATCAATGGAAAATGGCAACAAACTGTTTGAGAAGTCCCAATTTGGAAAAATGAATGTGAGAATATCTGCACTAAATAGGGTGGATTGTCTGATGTATATTGGTCTACACCTTATTTGGAGATGGGCCATTGGCCAAAGGTTTTCACCCCTAGAGCCAGCTAAGGCTCCTCCTACAGAAACATGGTGCTTCCCCCAACTCTAAAGAGAATGGTAAAACCTCAAGTTTGATGAATGAGACATCTGCTGCTTTTTGTCAGATGTTGCTCAACCTCCAAACTCAAAATGAACCCCAACATGTTGTGAGGAGGGTTGGAAGAGAAAAAGACCCGTGGTGGGTACGAAAGAAATGCTTCTGTTCTGTGCCAGGAGTATTGCAAACCCCCTTGAGTTGTTGAACTTAGAGATCATAAAACAGAGTGAGTATCCTAGCGCAGGCCATGGAGAAATGTTTTATCGAATGTGGAGTAGTATTAAGGTATATTTAAAGGAATCCTACTAACCCAGTCACTCCATACGCAAACCTGAGGGCTAAACCATCTGAAGGCCTGCACATATTAATGAATAGAACCTTTGCAGACAGGTACATTGCTGGAAGTTCACCATTGATGCTTAAATTTGGAATAATGAATATATGAGCAAAAAAAATCACAGCAGTAAAAATGATTCACACTGCACTATGCTTTAATGTACCTTACACAAGCACAAGAAGTTTGTCAAGGTGTGTATAGTTAAAGAAAAGTTTCTGCTGTGACTAAGAATGAGTATGCAAGATCAATGGTGTAAGTAGGTCAGGTTCTGTAAATTAAAATAAAATATTATACACCTAGGCCCAGATTTGCAAAGGTTTTTTGTCGGGTCTGCATTACTTTTTCAATGCAGACCCGTCCCAAAATCCTTTTCAGGATTTACAAACCGCCGCAAATGGATATTTGCGTTGTGTTGTTAAAAAAAAGTCATGCAAAGCAGTGTGAAGAGCTGCCTTGTGTTACTCTGCGTCATGGGGTCATATCTTGGGTGCTACATGGGCGTTCCCATGCAACCACCCATGGTTTTGGATACAAAACCCTATCTACTAACAACAGAAGCCAGGGATTTGCGTTGAAAATTAATGATACTTGAAAGCAGGCATTAAAAAGGAGAAATATTTTTATTTCCTCTACTTTTTCCACTTTGCACATCTGCTGCACTGTAGAGCACACATTCAAAGTAGGAAAAGTTTTAAAGTTAGTATTAGCAAAGTATTTTGTTCTGGAAGGGTATCCTTCCAGTAAAACACCTCTGCTAGACTCACTCAGACTTCTTTACACTGTGAGGCACAAATGTATGCGTGGTGCTTGGAAGCCTGATTGTGTGCCGGTACTAGGGAGGGGGAGGAGATTGCCATATCTCTGTAGATTTGGTGCTTTTGTCCTCTTTCCCTTTTATGCAATGCAGCACAGCAACTTTGGGTGCAGCGCAGCGTTGGTTGACCGGGTCATCAATCTGGCCCTTAGTGGTGTGCTGTCACTATTTTTCCTTTTTGTTTACAACATGCTAATGCACAGAGGCACAACTAGAGCCAAATTTCGGGGGGGGGGCTAAGAAAATATTTCGGGGGGGGCTGAATCTTTAAGCAATAGGCAGAGTGGAGCTGCAGGGGCTCTTAGAAGGGGTGAAACAACAGCAAGGCCTCATTAACATGCTAATGGTCGTTTAAAGACCTGTGAAGTGCTCGAGTGCGGCTGTGTGTGTGCCCGGGAAGCTGTCTCATCCTGGGCTGCCACACACGACAGGGGGGCTGAAGCCCTTTGAGTCCAATGGGTGTTGCGCGCCTGCTAATGCACAATATACATAACCATTATATGCGTATATCTGTATGTGATTTTATGTTAAGACTGCCCATATTCTGTGATTTTCACGTTACGAATGATGATAGTTAAAGTGTGTTCACGTTAAGTTGGGAATTGTTAATATAGGACTTTGTTTGACAATTCAAACTAACATCAAGATTGTTCTTTTGGCTGTTGTGTGTTATCTCACTCTTTATTCTCATTTTACGAACCAACCTAACTGCAATCATTTGAATAATAAATTATTTCAGTTGGTTTATTCTGTATGAGAAAATGTATTGTTGCTAGTTTCACTGTAATAATGTTATTGGTTTCATTCACCTGTGCTCAGGATGGTCTGACCATGATGTTTCAGTCAGTAGGAGATAAGCTTCCTTTGTGTGCTGCCTGGGAAGGAGAAAGCAGACATCTTATTGTCAAAAGCTAGGTTTTGATTGGTTCCTGCCTTTTAGGAACTGTATTGAGTTGTACTTCGCTTAAGAAATTCTGGGCCTTATTTACAAGGAATTAACGCAGTGCGGTGGCACAAGCCATTTGGCTGCGCAGCGCTGCGTTAATTCCGAAGCAAAGGGATGCGTCATATCTACAATTATATGACGGATTCCTTTGCTCTCCCCTGCGCTGGCATAATAGACAGGACTCAGACATAATATCCCGTTTTCGTAAATAAAATCCCTAATTTTATTTTCAACAGGATTGTCATAAGACGTCTCCGACTGTGTATTGGGGTTCCCTGATTTTAAAATCCCGTTCCACTCCTTTTTAGGTGGGATACGCCAGATACTACTTCTTGTGAAAATCTATAGGAGGTAGGTTAAAAGACACTACTATTTTTTTCCTGTATTCCTACATGGAGAGCTAGTTTGAAGATTTCAATAGTAGTTGTGGAATAAGGAATAATTGTGATGTACGCTCTCTGGGGCATATTATCAAGCCAGGCGATACAATTATCGCCGCTTTAGCGGCAGAAAACTGCCGCTAAAACGGCGATAATGGGCTTGATAATATGCTCTATGGAATTCCAATTGAATCCCATGTTAAATGTGAAGGACGTCTAACCTGGGCTTCAATTGGAATTCCATAGAGCATATTATCAAGCCCATTATCGCCGTTTTAGTGGCAGTTTTCTGCCGCTAAAGCGGCGATAATTTTATCGCCTGGCTTGATAATATGCCCCACAGTTTCCCTATTAGGACTCAGTAGAGTAGAGAACAGTCGGGAAAACTGTGAATCTGATCTCACCTTTAATAATTAGGTGAGTCTAAAACATATGAAGGAATAAAAGTTGTGGTATGATTGGCAGTATGTGTGTTGTGATATTTCCCAGTCCCGACAGAGAGGGTGGGGTTAAATTTAGATGTAAAATATTGGGGGTTATATTTTGGGGAATCCTCTAGTTTTTTTGTAAAATATATACTGGCCTTGAAGGGAAAACATAAGGGCTTTTCAATTTTTGATTTAAGGGATGTAGGGCCAGATGTACTACTGGACAATTAGCGAGTCACAAATTGTGCCACATTTGCGACTCGCTAATTGGGATGCACAACAGTGTCTGAGACACTGTTTGCGATTCCCAATGGGGTCGTAAATTGCATGCCACATGCATATTAATGAGGCTGTCACAATTTGCGACCCCTTTGGGAATGGCTGGCACTCCCAGGGTTGGTGGTTGGTGGCCTGGTGGGGTCAGCAGACCTCCATGTCTGGGACTGTTTTTAAATAAAGCAGTTTTTTTTCAAAGGAAAATTGGATGCATTAAAAAAAAAAAATACATTTAAAAAAGAAGGAAACTATTCAGTTTTATTTTTTACGGGTAGGCAGTGGTCCCTGGGACCACAGCCTGCCCTTAAAAAATATGTGCGCGTGCATTCACAAATGGGAAGTGGTCCCAGGGGGATCCCTTTCCATTTGCAAGTGCTTTACCACCCTTCTGAGAAGGGTGGTAAACTGCGAGTGTTTTCATTCTTACATAGCTTAAAGAGTCGCTATTAGAAAGGGACGCCCTTGGAACGCCCCTTCTTAATAAGCGAGCCACTAATCCTATTTTGCGATTCGCAAATTATTTTGCGACTCGCAAAATGGGATTAGTACATGGGCCACAGGTATTTTGCTTGCGAAAATAGGTCTAAAACCCATTTGAGAACGCAAAAAACCTTTGTACATCTGGCCAGTAGTGATGATAAAATAGGAGCCTAAAGTGGACAGGAGTTTATGTCTGTTCTGTATTTTTATACAGGGAATCTTCCAAAGTATCTTGATGAGAGAGATTAATACTTTGTTGTCCTGAGGCAGGTGGCTTGATCCTGATTTGTACCACTGAAACACGTCGACGCTCATATTCATGGTTAAATTTGAGGAACAATGTGTTGCATATAGACAATGGAATAATGCAAAGACTTTGATTTCTTCAAATTAACCGCTTTTAATGACAAACGCAAATTTGATATTTTGTCTCTCTTGCATAATTGTTTATAACTTGTTGAAAAAATCTTTGTCATGTAAAGTTTTTTTATTGTTTTATTGTGATTTTGTATACTTATGTATGATCCAAAGCTTTTTTGATACAATATTAAATATTGAATCATTTTTAATGGTTTTGGCCTTCCCTTTCAAGATAGGTGGGTGGATTTTCTGAATGCCTCTAGGTGTGCGAGTTGAGTATTGGAATTCAGGTTCTCCAGGAGTTATTGTTTTTCTAATAGATTATTAGTACCCTGTCTCTTGGAGTAGAGGGGTCACTCTTGTTTTCTTCTACGCACAATTACCTGCCATGCACTGACGCAGGCACTCTTGCATCATGGCGCAAGGATGCCAGCGTCAAGGGGATGATTGTTTTTGTGCAGGAAGGGACACCTTCCTGCACAAAAACAATCACACGAGGTGATTTCCTCTTCCTATGTGTGCATCAGAATGCACCTCCCTATGCCTCCCTGGGGAGGTGTAGCATTCAGACACATTTCTAGGTTCACAATTTCTTGTAAATCTAGAAATGCGCCAGAAGCCCTGGGTGTTGTGTGAGAACACCCACAGCAAACCCCATGGCACACCCCTTTCACGCAAAGTGTTGCATGTAAAGGGGCCATATTTATAAGGAAACAAAAAGCCACACAGAGTGGCTTTATGTGTCCTTGTAAGTATTGGTTAGCAGGTTTCACCGCCGGTGCATCACAAAGAGTGACGCACCGGCGGCGCAAGGGGCTTGTAAATAAGCCCCTGTATGTTTAACTATGCTTTGTTTAGTCAGTTAGATTCAGATCACTCCTGTCCCCCTAGAATTCAGATGTCTACTCCTTTAAGAGCAGATGCCTCATTCCACTCTCTAGAGACCCTATGTTTATTTAATTGCTGCTCATAGATTTGAACTTTAGAGCAAATCTATTTTCCCTTTCCTTCGTTTGGTTCCAGCTTAGGCTTTACTTGCTGACACCTGCTGCTTAAACTTCCTCAACCTCATTTGAACCCTTAGTTTAGCATTAGGTAATTTCCCTTCAGGGGAACTGAATAATCTTTAAATAACTTGGGTCTGTATATGCTATACTTACATGCTTTCAATTATACTAAGCTATGCAGTATAACATGATTGTCAATTTATAACTAATGATAAAGCCAGATTCTTATCTACCTTGCCATCACCAAGAATCCTCTCAGGTCGCCAGGATCTTTTTATCTGCTAAATAGTGTAGAGGGGAGGAAATCCAATGTTAACACATATTCAAAGAAAATAGAATTTGAACTCTAAAGGACCACTGACTCCGAATCTCAAATTTTAGGGATTTATTACAAAGCCAAAAATAACTGCACATACAAGCACCTCAACACGAGGTTAAGAAAATAAATGGGCACTAATACAAACAATATCCTACACAGGAGTCTCATCCGAATAAGAAGAATAGTCAGCTCTAGTAATATCAGGCAAGCAATAACGACTACGAACGCTACATTAGTAGTCATTAACCTAAAATAAAATTAGTTAGTCTATCCCTACTCTATCTCTAAGGTGATATCCCTACTTAGCATTTTCCCAAGCAAGAGGATAAAAGGTGTCAGAAGTGAAGACTTCCTTAGAAGTACACTCACTTAATCAGAGCTCATTCTAAGATGCTACTTCTATCTCCCCATCTAAACCTCAACTGCTCAACCCACGGGGCCCTATCCCTAATTCAAAATCCCAAAACACTAGAACACGCCCTCCGGCACACCTCTTCAGCCAGGTCTTCTCCCAGTGATTTTCCAGTGAAACTTGTCTCCCTTCCAACTACGGTTTACTTGTCCTTGGGTCCCAGGCACCTTCTCCGCCCAAAGTATCATCCCTACATTCCAGTATACTCCCATATTGGCTTCTCAGGCCATCCTGACTCCTAAAACAAAGAGTTAGTTTCTCTAACGAGCTAGGTGTCCTTGCACCTGCAACAGAAACATGGGAACGAAAAACTTTCCACTTCTCTGAGATTTTCTAACGTCTTTGAAACTCAAACCTTACCAAGGGAAATCTTTTTCGGCCTACAATATTTCGCTAACATAAGAAATGAACAGGCCTTTCTCTTTAATCGTATATGCGATCAGACCCTTACACAATTTTAAACACACAATTCTATAATCACTCTATAAGCATTGATTTCACTACATTTCATATATGAGTAAGCAAACTACACGTGCAAACTTTGATATGGTGCACGTTTCAACCTAATGCATCACATTACACGAAAATCAATCATTATGCATTGACTAAAATACATTTGCAATTAACTACGACATTGCTCTTCATAAATGGCATGGTTACATTTCTAATCACACTATTATAAGCAGATTTTAGTAATACTTTTTTAAAGCACACGTTAATGTGAATCCCTTAATATGTGGGTGCGGACTAACAGTGATTATGGTGCACCCCTACAATTTTCAGAATAACATGATGCTCTATCACTAACTTGAATGATTTGAATGTGTTACTTTGTTAATCTGCTATTAAAACCTTTATAGTTTGCACATCTACTACTCTCTGTCATCCTAGTGGGACAAAATGTTCTTCACTGTTATTGATATGCTATTGAACCTCTGATGTTAAGCCTCAATTCGAGACAAAGGTCCATACACTAGAGTGCAGCTTGTAGTTGAATTTGTGTCATGCTTTCCCCATCTGCTTCAGCCCCAAAGTGATGTGTGGGCCTGATCTATAACTGAATTATGTGTAAAATTATGCTGTGCGTGAATGGCTCTACTCATTTCTTTTATTCAACTTAGGCAGGGTGAAGGCACTATGGGGCAGATTTACAAGCCCCTTGCGCCTCTTTTACGCCGCCGTTGCGTCACTTTTGTGACGCAGCGGCGGCGCAAAACCAGCGCCATGCTGCGGGGTATTCACAACGTGACGCATCTGGGAGATGCGTCACGTTGTAAAGCCCTGCGCCAGAAGTAGGCGTTCCTGTGCAGGGGGGGCGTTCCGTCGCAGGAACGCCTCCTAAAAGTGGCTGAGTGAAATCTACAAGATTTCACTCAGTCACTTTTGAGCCCATGCTGCATCAAAACCCTGCGCCTGCTTGAAGCAGGCGTAAGGATTGACGCAGCATTGTGCAGATAGGGCACCACAGAGCCTCGCTGGAGCTGCGTCGCGCTTGTGACACAACTCCAGCAATGCGCTGCATTTACGGCACAGATGCGTCACGCACCTGTCCGTTTTTGCCCCATGGTGCGCCGCATTGTAAATGCGGCGCATCCATGGTGGCGGAGCCGTGACGTACAATAACTGGCGCATCCCTGCTGATATGCAGGGATGCGCCAGGTATTGTAAATCTGCCCCTATATTGCTACAAACTTTGGGTACTTTGTGCTTGTTTTGTGTCAAGTGGTCCAATATCACACACGCTTCAAAAATAGGTACATGGTACAGTGAATCATCATATTCTGAAAAAAATCAGGTTGACAGACGCCGTTTAAGTGAGAAGTCCCCTCCTGCTCTAAACACAGCGCTATTGCTTTGTATGTGCTAGTTCAGACTAGGGGGTGGAGGTGCCTTAAATGGTCATGCTGCCCTCATCACTAGTGGAGGCACTGGAGAGATTCACTCTTTGTGGGGCTCAATTCCATTTGATGCTAAGAAAAAAGTGACTGATGAAAACTGGGAAAAATATGTATTCTCCACTAGTGGTGGTTACAAGTGGAAAACGTTAACAAGCACTGCTAAAGACAAAAGGTCCAGTCTTGGCTGACAGTGCTTTAGCTTTTTTTTTTCCCAATTATCCTTTTTATTAGGGTTTTTGATTGAAGAAAAAAGATTGGCATTACAGCATATTATGCTCAGATACAGTGGTTGATAATACCAACTGTTACAAGAGTTTGTGAGATTTTCATGAATTACGATTGATAATAGGAGTCCCACTGGAACAATCATTCAAATCGCAAAATTAAATAACAAAACAAAACAAGTACAGCGTTTTAGCTTTGTTAATGCTTGTTTTGTTTTGATTTTTGAAAAAACCTTATTTTGGGGTCTGGAGGGTTCCACCAACATTAAAAAAGTGGTTTACAGCAAAACTGTGGGGCAGATTTATGAGCCCCTTATGCCAGATTTGCGCCGCCGATGCGTCACTTTTGTGACGCAGCGGCGGCGCAAAGCCAGCGCCATGCTGCGGGCTATTTACAACGTGACGCATCTAGGGAGATGCGTCACGTTGTAAAGCTTGCGCCACATGTGGGCGTACCTGCACGGGGGGGGGGGGGCGTTCCGGCGCAGGAACGCCTCCGAAAAGTGGCCGAGTGAAATCTACAAGATTTCACTCAGTCACTTTTCCGGCCATGCTGCGTCAAATCCCTGCACCTGCTTGAAGCAGGCGTAAGGATTGACGCAGCATGTTAGGGATAGGGGCACCCCGAGCCTTGCTGGAGCTGCGTCGCGGTTGCGACGCAACTCCAGCAATGCGCCAACCTTATGCCGGCAGATGCGTCACGCATCTGCTTGTCCTTGCGCCACGATGCACCGCATTGTAAATGCAGCTCATCTGCGGTGGCGCAAGGGCAAACTTGCGTGACGCATCTTCCCTGGCGCATCCCTGCTGATTTGCAGGGATGCGCCAGGGAACATAAATCTGCCCCTGTGTTTTTATTCTCAAAAGGCAAATTTTGCCATAGTAGTCCATGAAAAGAACTACTGGATGTGCTCCATTTGAAAGGACAAAATGAAATGGCTGCCATTCACAGTAAATATAGCCAATGGATGAAGCGGGCTGACCCATTACCCCAGTAGTATGCTGCAGTGGGCAGATGAAAAATGTGAAAGACTCAATAACAGACCAATGGATAAAGAGGGTTGACACAAATCCACTGTAACTAAGGGGTCTATTAGGATGGCGGGCGGAAAATCATCCCGACCACCATGGTAGCAGGAAAAGACCGCCCGCAAGGACCACGGCATAACCGCCTGTCCAATTAGTATTCTCCACCGTCGAAATCCGACCACGGCGGTACGATCGCGGGCATTAACATTGTGGCAGTTGGTTGCATGGCAGGCACAGTACAGGGACATTTGGGGGGTACCATGTGTAACCCCCCAGTGTACCACCCCCCAACACATTGGGGGCCCGCAATGGGCCCACGGAGATATTTTCCACATACCTTTCCATGGCGGTTCCACCGTAGCGAAAAAGCTAGCTACCGCCGGCATCATAATCATGCCGGCGGAGCCTGGCCCTGCACCGGCCCCATTGTAGCGGTCCATTTCCGCCTGCCAGGCAGGCGTGCAGACTGTTACCGGCGGAAAAGTGGCGGGCAGAATTTATCACCGTCGCGGTCATCACCGTCATGCTAATGGGGCCGGCTGTTTCTGGGTTGCGTTCGCGGATGGATGTCCGCCACCGGCCTGGCGGTTGCCACCGGCGGCCCGGCGGCAGCCATCCGTCCGCCATCCTAATAGACCCCTAAGTGTTTAAAATTTTTGTAAAAGTAAATAGTTTTGGCTAATATCAGACCTAGAAATAGGGCATACCTGCAAAGTAAAAACTGGTGAGATGCCTTAGAGTAAGCTCCATTATTACTTACTGTATGTGACAAAAAGGGCACTGAATGAATAAGAATGTTCCTCATTATGTCCCATGGACCCTTCAGGACTAAACATACTTCATGATTCATTTAATCAATGCAAAATGAGAACATTCACAAAATGGCAAAGTGCACACCTCTGTGCACTGTGTCCTTCACTGTGGATGAAGCCAAGAAGCCGGTCATGCATCATTCAATGTGTGAGAGTAAGGTTGATGCCCTCTCTACACCTGAGCTGTGATTTCTGATCTGAGTGGATGGTTATCACGAAGATGGTTCCTATCAAATCTGATTTTTGCAGACTGAAAGTGAATCTTTTGTGCCCAGAAATCCTCAAAATACATACTTCAAGTGATATATAACAATGTTTTTGTCTGTCATATAATTAAATGTAGGTTTCCTCTATTTCATATCTCTATATTTAAAGGTTTACTTGGTTCTACGTTTATGGGGTTCCATGGGAACTGTGTATATATATACATTTTAAACGTTTTTTGGTAAACAAATGGCTAGAAAAAGTAAAGCGCCATTGAAAACAACAGTTCACAGTTGTCCAGGACGTAGGCTGAATTTCAGGCTGACCATGATGGAGCTAAGGTTGGAGGCAACAAATGTCCTGGTCAAAGTTTTTATCTTTGGACATACTCTCTGAAAGAAAAGTTAAAACCCTCCAGTGGGCAAAGTCCAGACCTGTAGCTGGCAAAGTCGATACATAATTGTCAAAATCCCACTGAAGAATTCATTTGTTTGCCAAAAGCTCCAAGTGGGAAAAGGCAGATTTCAAGACTGCCGAGGATGCTTTGTCAGACTGATTGATTTGTCACCTCACTAGGGATCCAAGGTTTTACCTTATCTTCCTGTGGGTAAAGACTGGAAGCTGTAGCTGAGCAGGACTCCAGGAAGCTAGATTCATGGAGGCTGGAGGTCCCACTGAGCCCAACCCTTTACTTCTTTAGTACTGTAAGTGTCCATCTTATGCTGTTTCACCTATAGATCCAGCTTGGTAGACCGTTTGCCCAGTGTTGCGTTCTTAGCACACTGAGGGTGTTGGTTACTTTCAACACGAAAATCAATATAATAATCTTTCACTTGGACAAATTGACCAGCGTCCATAAAGGTATAGGCTAGTACATTATTTGTATCTTTACTCGAGTAAAGTGCTGTTGAGGCCTAGCAATCCCTCCTAAATCTACCATTCAAACTGCAGAGTTGTAAATTATTTACAACTGCCTTGCCTTGCTTACAGTATTGCTGACTAAGGTAACTTGCTTCCGTTATGCCCCACCCATCATTCTGAAATACATGGTTATCGTTATTTACTTTCAAATCAAAACAATCCCACTAAAGTTACCCCGAAGTATCCAAAACGTGGCCCAGTGGTTTACTCTCATTTGTGGGAATTTCTTAGTGAACTCTCATGCAAGATGTCCATCACAGGCCATCGCGAAAGGTATATACATTCCCTAGGATGAATTAAATAATCTAACCATCATTCAGTTCTACAAAAAATTAAATCACCAAAGAAGTTGTCATAATCCATGATAGCTCATGATTGTACCATGCCAAGAATTACAGTGTGATTTAGAATATGGTGGCTGGTCCGCCAGTCACCATGGCGGCAGATGGATGTACTCTAGAAGCCTGCTGGAGGACTGACTGCCATACTTAGTGAGCTCTGCTAAGTATACAGAGATATCTTTGTCCATAGTAAATACTCTATTGCTTGTTTCCACTGAAAGTACTGAACCTTTGCTGAGTGGGCACAATTTTTAATACACCCACATTTTAAAAGTTTTTTGTTTTTCAAAAACAAACTCCCAAAAGTAAAGTCCCTGATAGAGTGGGAGTTTTCTCCCAACACGTGGGGGTTATTTTTTTGGTTTCTTCTTCCAGATCTCATGTCCTTCCCTGGTGTCTTCACTAGTGCAGATGTTCTGGGGTATTTTGACTGACGGCCCAATGTCTCAAGGGCTGTCAGTGTAAGGTTTTTGCAGGCAGGGACTAATGGTACCCATTGATGAATGTCTGGAGGACTGTGTTTCCCCAAGAAAAGGCTCTTGCATAGTCTCATCTGTTAGAATTGTAAGCCTGTGCTCCGCAAACTAGACACAAGAGCAGTCATTTGTGGTTAAGCTTGTTAAGTTACCATCCCTTAGAGTAGGTTGAGGACAGCATTTAATACTACCTGTGTCTGGGTTACCATATACAAAGTCAGATATACAATAAAGTCCACCTGAGACCACAATCTTCCCAAGCTCACATTCTACTTAAAAATTCTCACTTAAAGCAGATCTTCTCCTGCCCTTGTGTACCTTGCATTGAATTATAAGTACCTACCAGAAAATCACAATGAACATCTTGCCCTTCAGGATTAGAAATAGAACACGTTTTGCAAATGTACTTTTTTTTCCACATTTGCTCTGGATTGTACTCATGATCACTTTATTCCCTTTTAAAGAACAAGTCTTTGTGGCTCATGCTTCGGCTGACCGTGGATGCGCCTAGCTTTTATTTTTACTTATAGAACCTTTTTGCTGTTTACATTCATTGCTTTCCAAATATGTCTGACCAATTTACACTCTACTTTCTTATTTTACCTGCTGTGAGAAGTTGGCCAGGCATATGCTGGTCACTAGTTATAGTGGCCACCTTGCACCAGTCCAATTCGACTCTTAAGGTGATAGGTTTAAAAGACAACCTTTAAAGAAAGCTATCCTAGAGGTAGCTGTGGAGAGCAGCCTTCAGGCTAAGTCTTGAAGGAGTGTTAAGCTTATTGTTTTACCATAGATAACCTCTTGAATGACCAAATGAAAGAGTAGTCCACACAGGTATATATATAAAATATATGTATTTATTCTAAACAGAATTCCACAAGTCCCTTTATGAGGCTAGAGGTAAAGTTACAATTCAAAAAAGCATTTATAGATACAATAAATAGCACTGGAATCACAGGGCCCCGGGGGGGACCAAACCATATATTAAAAAAGTGGTATAAGAACGACGACAATTCTACAGACAATGCCTAGGGCATTTAGGATCGCTGGCCCCTTGAGAATCCACCCCAGGTGATGAGGAAGGGGACCCACGGGAGGCGCGTGCAGTGGTAATAGCTGCAATCGGGATCTTCATTAAAGCCTATGGAGAATGTTGTGGTTTGATTTAAACAGATTAAAGACACTTCTAGCTGGAGTTCAAAGTTAAAAACTTAGAGTCAAGCTTTTGAGGAGCCCACTACCACGAGAGTACCGAGGTACCACTGTTACCTGCCCCAGGGAAGCCGGGTGCATATGTCGTTTTTGATGTAGGGTCGCGGACTGATTTTCAATGGGAAAATGTACAAAACTGCTGCTAGCCAAAAGCGTCGATGATGCCGTGAAGAATGAAGTTGTAGATCTTGTAGAGGAGAACCTGAAAGGAGAGGGGACAGAGTCTGGGTCATGGCACAGTGACCAGGGAGCTCAAGGAAAAGAGCCCTTCAATGTCGGGTGCTTCAAGTGGAAAAGGTGTAGCTTGGATTTGCAGCCACGGGCTCCAGGAAGCTTCAAGGAAGGCCAGCTTCTGGAGGGCGACTGTCCCACAAAGGATGAGGGTCGCTGCGGTATTAGTGTCCAGATTGGATCCACTAAGCCTTGGCAACCGCAACCCATGCAAGATTAACAAATCAGCTACTGGTGTAGACCCACGAGGTCTGAGCGAGGTCTCCTTCAAGGAGACGGTAGAGCAGGCCTGGAGCAACCAGGGAAACTCTAAAGATTGACCTCCGCTACGGCCCACAAGTTGAGACACAAGGGACTGCGGGAGGCAGCAATTTGGAGTGCGTAAAAGGGTGCCCACGGGCCACCGGAGTGAGCTAGGGGGCTGATCTTTGGCACAGTTGCTGCTGAGAGGTTGGCTCAATATTAGGCCAAAGCACAACTTCCCCACTGGTCAGGGTTGTGTGCTACGCAAGAGGTGGCCGGTGTCCTGGGGTATTGGGGATCTCGGCACCCACATGGTCCACGGTGCTCAGACTTGCTGGGCACGCTCACAGGCCTATGGGATGCTAGGAAACCCACCTCTTGCTTGAGATGAGTAGTCGATGTCCAATGGAGCAGTAAAGTTCCAACCGGGCCACCTACAGTGTTTCAGGTGCCTGCCAAGCAGGGGGGTAACTCTTTTACCCCAAGGGAGATTTCTTCAGTCAGCTGGGCAGCAGCTGGTCGAAGGTCAGGTCTGTGAAGTCCAGGATTAATCTGATTCTCTGGGGACACGTTATTCACCTTTATCCACAAGATTAGCGGAGTGTCCAGATCAGTGTCCACCAATGTGAGTTGAGGCGGGAAAGGGTGGCTACACCCTCTCCCCTTTGTGTGTTTCCCACCTGGGCGAGGGGCAGGATGCCCCTGAACCGGTTCCAGGCGGTGTATGCAGAATGTAGGCGCTGTAACAGCCTACGTGCAACTCTGAAAGGCATCCTATGGTGCACCCACCCAGTTCCAATCCACATAACCTGTCTGGGAAGTTGCTGGCACCTTCCCAGACAGGATCCCTATTGTCCAGCTGCCGAGGCTGGGGTTTTGCCCAGCAACAGGCAGCCAGAGTCGTGTGGGTAGCGAGTAGCATCCATTTTGTGATACGTGTGCACTTTTAAATTGGTGTCTAATTTCTGCCGCTTTTCCCATATCACCCCTCTAGCAGGGGAGAATCATGCCCTCATGCCCATGGCTGGACTGGGGGTATGATTCCTACATGTTTGACACCAAACACGATATGGTTCTGTGTAGCCATTCTCAGGTTATCACGCTATCGTGATATACTTATAATGCGGTTAAGAGTATATGGTATGGCTACACTACAAACAACCCAGCAATGATTTTTACGAGGGTTGCAGAGGGGCCCTACTCAGGTAGGGGTCCCCCCTCATACATATCCCAGCACCCTGCCTTGTAGGATTAGCAAGGCCTGCTTGAGGGGTGACCAATGAGAATACATGTGTTGTACATAGGTGGGATACAGGGTACCTGTATCCCTGTAAGGGGGTGCAAGCACCACCTTACCCAGACTACAGTAGTGGTCTGGTGGTGTCATTTGGTATGGCTGTCCCAGGGTGGCACAATAAGAGCTGCAGCCCTGGTAGGCCTCTGAGGGACTCATGCCCTGGGTACCTAGGGTACCATCTACAAGGGCTGACAGGGTATCCTCAGTATCCACTTGGGTTGTACCTAGGGTACTCACATCAGTTTAGAGAAGAAGCAGATAGGCTGGGGTCCTGGATAGCAGGGCCACAGGACTATGAATTATTTGGAGTAGTTGGGGCTTTGGAGCACTGGAGCCGAGCACATAGCCTGTTTTAGGTCATCAAAAGCTTTCTGACAGCTGACAGTCCACTGAACATTTTTTGGCATCCTCTTAGAGGTTAGGTCATTCAAGGGGGTCGCAATGGATCCAAAACTTTCCTCAGGTGGATCAGGTGATCCTCCCAGGTGGAGCTGAAGAAAGCAATATCATCTAGATATGCTGCACTAAAGTCTTCCAGGCCTGAGAGGACTTGGTTCACCAACCTTTGAAAAGTGGCAGGTGCATTTTTCAAACCAAAGGGCATTACAATAATTTGATAGTGCCCACCAGGGGTAGAAAATGCAGTTTTGGCTTTTGCAGACTCAGCTAACCTTATCTGCCAGTAGCCAGCTGTCAGATCAAATGTGCTAAGGTACTTGGCTGAGGCCAATGTATCTATGAGCTCATCTGCTCTGGGAATTGGGTGAGCATTAGTCTTAGTGACTGCATTGAGTCCCCTGTAGTCAACACAGAGCCTCATCTTTCTCTTACCATCCTGGGTCTGAGGTTTTGGTACAAGGACTACTGGGCTAGCCCAAGGGCTCTCTGAGGGCTCAATCACTCCTAATTCCAACATCTTTTGGACTTCTGTCCTTATGCAGTCCTGACATGGTCAGGTTGCCTGTAGATTTTATTCTTGACAGGCAGACTGTCCCCAGTGTCCACTTCATGAGTGCACCAGGGGGTCTGACTTGGAGTCAGAGAAAACATATGTCTGTAAGACTGAAGAACTTGTCTACAGTCTGCTTGCTGCTGGTCAGTGAGGCTGCCTGCCAAGACTACTCCATCAACTGACCCATCGTCAGGGTTGTGAGAGAGCAGGTCTGGTAGAGGGTCACACTCTTCCTCCTGTCCCTCATCTGTTGCCATGAGCAAGCCCATGTCAGCCCTGTCCACATATGCTTTCAGTCTATTGACATGGGGACTTCTGGGAGTGCCAAGGTCCACCAAATAGGTGACCTCTCCCTTCTTTTCCAAAATGGTATGGGGTCCACTCCATTTATCTTGGAGAGCTGCTGGGGCCACTGGCTCCAGCACCCATACATTCTGTCCTGGCTGGTACACCACTAGTATAGCCTTTTGGTCATGCCAGGCTTTCTGTAATTCCTGACTTGCCTCCAGGTTTTTAGTTGCCTTCTTCATGTACTCAGCCATCCGGGAGCAGAGACCAAGTACATAGTCCACAATATCCTGTTTAGGGGGTTTGAGAGGTTGTTCCCATCCCTCCTTCACTAGACAGAGATGCCCTCTAACAGGATGGCCAAACAGAAGTTCAAAGGGGCTATAACCAACCCCCTTCTGTGGCACCTCCCTGTATGCAAAGAGAAGGCAGGGCAGAAGAACATCCCATTTTCGCATAAGCTTTTCTGGGAGCCCTTTAATCATACCCTTTAAGGTCTTGTTGAATCTCTCAACAAGACCATTGCATTGAGGATGGTAAGGGGTGGTGAACCATTGCCTTGAGGTAGCTACTCATAAAGTTTGTATCTCTGTCCGACAATACCTCCTTAGGAAAACCCACACTGGAAAAAATTCCCAGGAGGGCCCTGGCCACCACAGGTGCTGTGATGGTCCTAAGGGGAATAGCTTCTGGGTATCTGGTGGCATGATCCACTACCACCAGAATAAACCTGTGCCCAGATGCTGTTGGTGGGTCCAGGGGACCAACTATATCAATCCCCACCCGTTCAAAGGGCACCCCCACCACAGGCAATGGTATCAGGGGGGCCTTTGTGGACTTGCCTGCCTTGCCACTGGCTTGACAGGTAATGCAAGAGCTGCAAAAGCTCTTACAGTCCTCACTCATCTGTGGCCAATGAAAGTGAGGGACAATTCTGTCCCAAGTCTTGTTTTGGCCTAGGTGTCCTGCTAAGGGAATATCATGGGCCAGTGTGAGTAGGAAACCCCTAAACTTCTGAGGTATGACCAACCTCCTGGCTGCACCTGGCTTGGCGTCTCGACCCTCAGAGTATAGGAGCCCATCATCCCAATAAATCTTATGGGTCCCACTGGCATTCCCTGCAGCCCCAGCAGCAGCTTGCTGTCTGAGGGGTTCAAGAGTGGGGCAGCTCTGCTGCTCCAGGCTCAAGTCTGCCCTAGAAGGTCCCCCTGCCCCCAGGAACTCAACCTGATCAGGTTCCAGTGCATCTGGGGCAGTTCCTTCTTCAGGAGCTAGATCCTCTTCTGCTAAAAGAGTCTCTACAGACTGCTCCTGGGGGGAAAGCTCTGCCTTGCCCCTGCTACTCCTCCTCTTGGAAGGTCCTTGGTCCATTTTTCCAGGATCCAAGGCCTGTTCCGTTCCTGTCAGCTTTGCTTTTGACCTTGTCAGGGCAAATACTTCTGCTGATATACCCAACATTGCTGCATGAGTAGTTAGCTCCACCTCAGCCCATGCTGAGGCCTCCAAATCATTCCCTAGAAAACATTCAACAGGTAGGTCTGCACTCACCACAACCTTCTTTAGGCCAGTTAACCCTCCCCAGGAGAAGTTCACAACTGCTAGAGCATGGTTAGTACTAACGTTGCTTGCATTGGTCATTTGGTAAGTTTCCCCAAGTATGATCTGGCTAGGGTCCACAGGGTCCTTAGTCACCGTGGTGACACTGGCTCCTGTGTCCCTGTAAGCTAATGACTCCCTTCCATTTATTTTAGGCTGTTGATTGTATTTGCCCAGACCACTGGGACTCACAGATAGGGACAGGTCCCCATCACAAACTAAGACAGCCTGAGTAGGAGTTCTGACTAGGCCAGAATCCTCTCCAGATCCCAGGGTCAACCCTACTATGCCCTTGTTCTGTGTACCACCACCTATAGCTGGACTAGGGGGAACAGGTGCCTTAGGGGCAGGTGTGGTACTTGTGGAGTCGTTGGCCTTATTACAATCTGAAGTCCAATGGGTTTTCTATTTACAGACTTTACACCATGGCTTCATTGGCTGCTTAGCCTTGCTGGACTGGGTATTATCAGATGCTGCTTTTTGGGGGCCTGTTGAAGACTGCTGGTCTTTTCCCTTTTCCCCACCCTTCTCAGAGTTCTTGGCATCTTCCTTTTTAGTTGCACCCCCCAAGGGCTGGACCTTCTGCTTAATCCTGGTTCGGACCCATTTGCCTGCCTTCTTTCCCAATTCTTGGGGAGAGGTCAGATCTGAGTCCACCAGGTGCTGATGTAAGAGCTGATTCTGACAATTATTAAGGATCTGCTCCCTCATTATGAGATTATACAATCCTTGGTAATCATTTACTTTACTGCCAGTTAACCAACCTTCCAGTGCCTTGGTAGCACAATCCACAAAGTCTACCCAATCTTGAATCTGTGCTTTCTGGCTGTCTCTGAACTTTAGTCTATTCTGATCAGTGGTTAAGCCAAACCCATCTATCAAAGCATCTCTCAAGATATAATAATCATCTGCATCCTCTTCTCTGACAGAGAGGAGCTTGTCTCTACCTTTGTCTGCAAAGGAGAGCCATACGATTACTGCCCACTGCTCTACTGGGACCCTCTGAACTTTACAGGCCCTCTCAAGTGCAATGATCCATTTGTGGATATCATCCCCTGACTGATAGGGGGGCACAATCTTATGTAGGTTCCTATTGTCAGGAGCTTTCTCTCTAACTCTAGGGGTATTACTGACACCAGGGGTCTCTAGACCCCACTTTCTTGAAGCTTTCTGAAGCTCCAGGGATTCCCTGTCCAATGCTAACAGTTCTCTCCTGAGCTGTAGTTTAGCCTGCTCAAACTGGATCAGTCTGCATTTCCTCTCTTGGGAGGATTCTCTTCTCTGAGAAGAGGCAGAGGTCCCTTTGGATCTCTCAGAATGGTTGGACCCCACTGAGAGGGATCTGTTCCTTCTGTTTGGATCCACCATTCTCCCTTTAGGGATAGAGAGAGTGCCTCTTGGGCCATCATCTCCATGTTGTGAATGGTTTTGTTCATCCAGGTCAAGTTCATCTTCCTCTTCCTGGTCCTCATCAGAGTCCACCCCTGGGGTGTCCTCTTCTGGGGGATGCCCACCCAACCTGTCTACACCATCAG
Source organism: Triturus cristatus (assembly GCF_964204655.1). Classification (NCBI taxonomy): domain Eukaryota; kingdom Metazoa; phylum Chordata; class Amphibia; order Caudata; family Salamandridae; genus Triturus; species Triturus cristatus. The sequence goes on from NC_140586.1 coordinate 260,435,564, forward strand.
ACACTAAAGTCTGCCTAAAGTCTGCTATGAGCAGGATTTCCCTGAGACGTTGAGTATTGGCACCTTTGTTTGTCTTAAGTTGCCTAGTGGTGCACATCTCCCTAAGCTCAGCAAAGGAGAGATGATCATATTTGTCGACTGGGACCCTATGGGGTCCTTCCAGAGCCTTATGGGCACCTGAACTTAAAGACATTTCTAGTGTAGTGGTACTGGTGTATCTACCTACACTAGGTGTGGCCGACTGAACCCTTTCTTGAGTTGTAGTCAAGGTGTGCTAAACCCTCTACACACAATTCCTAAGTTCAGTAGAACTTATTATATTCTAAGCTTGAATTTATATGTACCTTTAGTACCAAGTGGCTTTCACTTTAGAAATTCAATTTGTTATCTGGTAAAACAATGGCAAGCTTGAATCCAACCGCTGCACAACAATGTGAGAAGTTGGCCTGGCATATGCTGGTCACTGTTATAGTGGCCACCTTGCACCAGTCCAATTCGACTCTTAAGATGATAGGTTTAAAAGACAACCTTTAAAGAAAGCTATCCTAGAGGTAGCTGTGGAGAGCAGCCTTCAGGCTAAGTCTTGAAGGAGTGTTAAGCTTATTGTTTTACCATAGATAACCTCTTGAATGACCAAATGAAAGAGTAGTCCACACAGGCATATATATAAAATATATGTATTTATTCTAAATAGAATTCCACAAGTCTCTTTATGAGGCTAGAGGTAAAGTTACAATTCAAACAAGCATTTATAGATACAATAAATAGCACTGGAATCACAGGGCCCCAGGGGGGGACCAAACCATATATTAAAAAAGTGGTATAAGACCCACGACAATTCTACAGACAATGCCTAGGGCATTTAGGATCGCTGGCCCCTTGAGAATCCACCCCAGGTGATGAGGAAGGGGACCCACGGGAGGCGCATAAAAGTGGTAATAGCTGCTATCGGGATCTCTATTAGAGCCCATAGAGAATGTCGCGGTTTGATTTAAACAGATTAAAGACACTTCTGGCAGGAGTTCAAAGTTAAAAACTTAGAGTTAAGCTTTTGAGGAGCCCACTACCACGAGAATACCGAGGTACCACTGTTACCTGCCCCAGGGAAGACGGGTGCGTAGGTCATTTTCGATGTCGGGTTGCGGACTGATTTTCAATGGGAATATGTACAAAACTGCTGCTAGACAAAAGCGTTGATGATGCCGTGAAGAATAAAGTTGTAGATCTTGTAGAGGAGAACCTGAAAGCAGAGGGGACAGAGTCTGGGTCACGGCACAGTGACCAGGGAGCTCAAGGAAAAGAGCCCTTCAATGTCGGGTGCTTCAAGTGGAAAAGGTGTAGCTTGGATTTGCAGCCACGGGCTCCGGGAGGCTTCAAGGAAGGCCAGCTTCTGGAGGGCGACTGTCCTACGAAGGATGAGGGTCGCTGCGGTGGCCCTGGCAACCGCAACCCACGCAAGATGAACAAATCAGCTACTGGTGCAGACCCACGAGGTCTGAGTGAGGTCTCCTTCAAGGAGACTGTAGAGCAGGCCTGGAGCAACCAGGGGAACTCTTAAAACTAAAGATTGACCTCCGCTAGGGACCACAAGTCGAGACACAAGGGACCGTGAGAGGCAGCAATTTGGAGTGCGTAAAAGGGTGCCCACGGGCCACCGGAGTGTGCTAGGGCGCTGATCTTTGGCACAGTTGCTGCTGAGAGGTTGGCTCAATATTGGGCCATAGAACGACTTTTCCACTGGTCAGGGTAGTGTGCTACGCAAGAGGTGGCCGGTGTCCTGGGGTATTGGGGATCTTGGCACCCACGCGGTCCACGGTGCTCAGACTTGCTGGGCACGCTCACTGGCCTCTGGGATGCTAGGCAACCCACCTCAAGGTTGAGAGGAGTCGTCGATGTCTGAAGGAGCAGCGAAGTTCCAACCAGGTCACTTGCAGTGTTTCAGGTGCCTGCCAAGCAGGGTGTTAACTCCTTTACCCCAAGGGAGATTTCTTCAGTCAGCTGGGCAGCAGCTCGTCGAAGGTCAGGTCTTTGAAGTCCAGGATTAATCTGATTCTCTGGGGACACGTTATTCACCTTTATCCACAAGATTAGGGGAGTGTCCAGATCAGTGTCCACCAATGAGAGGTGAGGCGGGAAAGGGTGGCTACACCCTCTCCCCTTTGTGTGTTTCCCACCTGGGCGAGGGGCAGGATGCCCCTGAACCGGTTCCAGGCGGTGTATGCAGAATGTAGGCGCTGTAACAGCCTACGTGCAACTCTGAAAGGCATCCTATGGTGCACCCACCCAGTTCCAATCCACATAACCTGTCTGGGAAGTTGCTGGCACCTTCCCAGACAGGATCCCTATTGTCCAGCTGCCGAGGCTGGGGTTTTGCCCAGCAACAGGCAGCCAGAGTCGTGTGGGTGGCGAGTAGCATCCATTTTGTGATACGTGTGCACTTTTAAATTGGTGTCTAAATTCTAGCAGGGGGGTATCATGCCCTCATGCCCATGGCTGGACTGGGGGTATGATTCCTACATGTTTGACACCAAACACGATATGGTTCTGTGTAGCCATTCTCAGGTTATCACGCTATTGCGATATACTTATAATGCGGTTAAGAGTATATGGTATGGCTACACTACAAACAACCCAGCAATGATTTTTACGAGGGTTGCAGAGGGGCCCTACTCAGGTAGGGGTCCCCCCTCACACATATCCCAGCACCCTGCCTTGTAGGATTAGCAAGGCCTGCTTGAGGGGTGACCAATGAGAATACATGTGTTGTACAGAGGTGGGATACAGGGTACCTGTATCCCTGTAAGGGGGTGCAAGCACCACCTTACCCAGACTACAGTAGTGGTCTGGTGGTGTCATTTGGTATGGCTGTCCCAGGGTGGCACAATAAGTGCTGCAGCCCTGGTAGGCCTCTGAGGGACCCATGCCCTGGGTACCTAGGGTACCATCTACAAGGGCTGACAGGGTATCCTCAGTATCCAACTGGGTTGTACCTAGGGTACTCACATCAGTTTAGAGAAGAAGCAGATAGGCTGGGGTCCTGGATAGCAGGGCCACAGCCTGGCTAGAGTAATAAAACAGTCAACATCAGCAAAAGTTGGGGGCAACTATGCAGTCAATGCCACTCTCCTACACCTGCACACACAAAGAGACACAGACTCACGTTTAGATGATGTACATGCTTTTACCTCTCGAGTGCCCTTCAGTCATGTAGTGTAGTCCTCCGTCACCGCGACAGCCAGATTCCCTTCCTTATAATCTAGCTTATCATCAATATATAGCATGACTTCACCACTTATACTGGCTGAGCTTGTTTTCTTTGTTTCAATTGCCTTGGGAAGAATGACTCCAAACACTCCAGCAGTCTATGTAAAAGGCTGATTTTATTTGGACGCAATCCATGCTCACATTATAGCAACCATCGGCTTACTAAATGTCCCTAGCAACATCCTAACGTTGAACTCAACCCATCCCTTCCCCAGTCAAGATTTTGCCCACTCCCATATACACAAACATTATTAACAGGGCAAGGAAATAACTTTCTATTCTTTATTGAAAAATCTCCATCGACTTCTTGTCCAGCCTGTCTGCATAGGCTCATACTGCCCTAGTTTTAATCCTTGAAATGTTCATGCGCCTGCTGCCTCCCTGCTTTAACCTGAGCTCTCTGTCATCACCTGCCTACTGTGGCACAACTTTGAACTATATACATAGGCTCCCTGTCCTATCTAGTGACATAGCCAGTGGGTCATCGCCTCTAGTGCAAGAAAGCAAATGTGCCCTCTGGCCATGGTTTGAACTGTAAAATACAGCAATAATGAGGGTTCAGTGGGTCCCTCAGGCCTTGGGGCCCCATCACCATTGCCTTTGCTGTACCAATGGAAGCTGCACCACTGGTCCTACCTGCTTCCAATTGGCCATCCTTCATGTCCCTGGGTGGATTGTAGATTCATGCTTGCACAGAGGGACACCATTATCTCTCTTGTGCATGTGGCTCAATGTAATGGTGAGGTAACTGCTCAGTCCTCCGTGTCAGGCACCACCATGACCTCTGTCAACCCTTCCAATGTTCCTATGCAGATAGAATGCTTCCCTCACCTCTATTTGGGGCCTACTTTGGTATAAACTTGAGTTACAAGTTTGGAGGCTTTTATATAAATCTGTGAGAAAAATGGATATGTTCAGTCAAGCTGTCTACTACTCCTGCAATGTCAGATATATCCACAGGGATTTGACTTGATTTTCCAGTGTAGTGTGTAATATTAGATACCTTTTTATTTAAATGTTTAAAATGAACAGTACTGCAAGAGCCATCACTACTGTGCTCTACTCATCCTCTCTTGCATCACTTGTTCTAGGTGTCTTACATGAGGTTTCTAAGAGTCCAGATACTGAGTATACATGAAGAGGTCACCAGCTCAGTGGATGTGGAATGATTATATTATTGTCTGTAATCTTTTGCTATTCATTTGCCCTAATTCCATAAATTGTGTGGAAATCTGTGCTCTTGAAAATATTGTGAATTCAACTCTGGCTCCCTTTATCATCAGCAGCGGCTCCTCCGCAATGGCGGAGGAGCGTCGCCCCACTGGCCCAGAGCCAGCAGCAGAAAAATAAATTGATATTTTATTATCATTTTATTTGTCAGCTGCTGGCTGAGCCAGCATGTGCAGGGAAGGATGGGACCGGGCCTTGGGAGGCGGGAGGAGGAGTGGTTGGTGCACTTTTTAGTGCGTATGTCAGTTTGGCCGGCCGTCTTAGGCCGTGTCTCACCCTGTGTATTGGTTGGAGAAACAGCACTGACCTGAGCAAGCGTTAATCCAGCCCACTCAGGTCAATCCCCATGCTGCTCTCATGCTTGAAAGCAGCATGGAGATTGGATGGGGAGTCTGTGATGATGCCCCAGGGACTGCTGGGACCAGGAACTGGATGCAGAGGAGCGCGAGGCTGCCGGCAGCACAAGGTAAGTCCTTTTTAAATGTATTTTTATTTTTAACTCCTGCGCTCCCCCGCGTCCCTTCTACCCGCGTCACCAATCTTTATCTTTGTCGGCCGCCACTGTGTATCATTGATGTCTTTGGCCAATAGAGATCCCTTTCTTGTCTGTTTGATAGGGTGCCAGGCATGAGCAATAGAGGTGGGCGATCTACTGAAAGGTTTGAGCTATATCCTTGCCTCTGGCTCAGCTCGAGGTCCTCTTGCAGCCTTGAACCTAAAGTGAGCCAAGCTTTCACAGGAGGCCATGTGGAATAGTCTCTATGAATACTGACCTTGTCATGTGGGGAATCAGGTTTGAATCCTGACCTTCCCTTTATATCCTGTAACATATGGTGAATCTCCCTGTGTCATAAACAATACTGTAAACTAGCCTGCATCTGTTGTAAAATCCTTGTATGTCTGTGGGAAAGGTTTGTGATATGTGAAATTGCCAAAAATAAAATGTGGATTCTGCCTGTCACCCAAGTGCTAATCTCCAGTTCCAAGAATGTGGGATAAAGAATTAACCTTTGATGTCAGAAAGAGATACCCAATAAGTGGCTGAATTATACAGTGTGAAACTCAAAATCCCGGCTTCGGTGCTTGACCAAATTGTGTGACGTTGGGCAAATACATTGTCACTGAACTTCAGGATGTGTGCCTGACAAAAATCTCTTGCATTTGATTTAATAAACTATAATTTTGCTTTGTGAATATGAAGAATCTAGGCCACATATAGAGTACACTTGACAAGTGAGTTGCCTGTTAGTTCACTAATAGCATTGTCATCAATGCGAGACAGGAAGGTTTCTCAGTTCATATTTCAAAACTCTAATTTTTAAATAATGCTAGTGAATGCATAGACAAAATCTGACGTACTAAGGACAATCAATCAATCAATCAGGGGTTTATAAAGCGTGCTACTCACCCGTGAGGGTCTCAAGTCTCTGGGAGGGGGGGGAGCAGCTCCCGATCAGTCAAAGAGCCAGGTCTTGAGGTCCTTCCTGAACGTGTGCAGGGTCGGGGAGCGTCTGATGTTCACAGGGAGATCGTTCCAGGTCTTGGCCACGATGTAGGAGAAGGCTCTTCTGCCTGTTCTGTTTCTGCTGATGCAGGGGACCTTTGCCAGGGCAAGGTCGGCAGAGCGGAGGTTCCTCTTGGGTACGTGTAAGGATACTCTGTCGTTGGGGTATTTGGGTCCGATGTTGTTGAGGGATTTGTAGGCATGGTTGAGGAGTTTGAAGGTGGCCCATTTCTCCACGGGTAGCCAGTGCAGGTCTCGTAGGTGTTGGGTCATGTGTTCGTGACGCGGGGTCCCGAGGATAAGTCTGGCTGCGGCGTTCTGGATGGTTTGGAGTTTCTGTAGAAGGGTTCTGTTGATTCCGGCATATAAGGTGTTGCCTTAGTCGAGTCTGCTGGTTATGAGCGCGTGCGTGAAGCTCCTTCAGCAGTTGGGGGGATCCATTTGAAGGTCTTGCGGAGGATGCCTAGGCAGTGGAAAATGGTGGAGGCGACGGCGTTGATCTGGCGGTTCATGGAGAGGGAGGAGTCGAGGATGATGACGAGGTTTCTTGTAGGGGTGGGTGGGTTATTGAGGGTGGAGTGCCTCCAGGTGTTGTCCCAGGCAGAGGTGCATGGTCCGAGGATGAGTACCTCGATCTTTTCTGAGTTGAGCTTCAAACAGCTGTCTTTCATCCAGGCTGCCACGTTCTTCGTTCCTTCCTGGAAAACAGAGTCTGGTGTCTTCGGGCTTCTTCGTGAGTGAGTGAAAAGATGAGCTGAGTGTCATTGGCGTAGGATACAATGCTGAGCCCATGCTGTCTGACGATGGCGGCAAGGGGGTCCATGGGGGGTCATGTAGATGTTGAAGAGTGTTGGAACACACCTCACTATATTGTAGCACGATTATGTTGCATGATTTACATGCCAAATATTTTTAGGACTCATCATGTCCACAGCCCAGGGGCTGTGGACATGATGAGTCCACAGCCCTTGCGCTCTACCTGTTAATTTATTATCTCGACCATCTCTGATGACCAAGATGAGTATTACACAATTACCTTCTTAACCCCTTCGCTGCTAGGCCTTCCCCCCCCCCCATCCCCCGTGCTAAGCCTTTTTTGGACTATTTAGGGTAGAGCGCGCTTAGACCCCTGTAACTTTTTGACCACATTAGGTATCCATGCCAAATTTGCGTCCTTTTCTTCCAACATCATGGGGATTCTAAAGGTACCCAGGGTTTGTGGATTCCCCTGGAGGGGTCCCATAAATTAGCCAAAATACAGCAACAACTTTTTTTGGGGGGAAAACGGGCTGCAAATGAAAGCGTCTGGGTTTTTCTCTGCAAATGGTATCAAAAAAGGGTTTGTGGGACTGAAATCACCATTTCCCCAGCTTTTAGGGAATGAAAGACTTTTGTCAGAAAACCAACATTTTTTACACAGTTTTGGCATTTTTCTGGGACATAGCCTATTTTTGCTATTTTTTGTGCTTTCAACCTCCTTCCAGTTAATGGTAGAAATGGGTGTGAAAGCAATAATGGATCCTGGAAAATACAATTCAATTTAGAAAAGTAGACAAAATTCTGAATTCAGCAAGGGGTCATTTGTGTAGATCCATCAAGGTTTCATTATAGAAACTAACAGTTAAATATAGGAAAAAGTGAAAATTAGTTGAAAAAAACAGCCATTTGTGTCAACATTTGAAAGCAATATACCATTACATCCGCTGGACCTTCCTGGTTGTGGGGATATATAGGACTTGTAGGTTCACCAAGAACCCGACGAACCCAGAGTAAAAAACTGAGCACCAATTTGTAATGGTTTTTTATCATATTCCAGGTATATAGCAATTATTGTGGGAAAATGTATACATGGAAAAATCGGTATGAAACACACCTATGTATTTCTGAAATGGGAACAAATTATAGAGTTTAGAAACAGTACATATTTGCACATTTTCGAAATTGGGAATACTCATACTAGCATGAGAATTATCGGTCATTTTTCAAAATGACTTTTTCTTTACACAATGTCTTTCATTTGGAAGGCAGAAATGCATCAAAAAGCAATCGGTATTAACGGTTGCTTTACAGATCTGAATTACCCTAAGTCTCCCGATAAAAATGGTACCCTCCTTGTTTGGGTAGGCATAGTGCCCACGACTCGAAATGGCCAAAAACCCAACGTGAACACACCACATTTTCACAATGAAAATGTACCCTTTTTTTGCGAAGTGTCTAGCTGCAGTTTTTGAACACTAGCTCTGCCGGCACCTAGGGAAACCTAGCAAACCTATACATTTTTGAAAACTAGACACCCAGGGGAATCCAGGATGGGGTGACTTGACTGCCTCCCACCATGTTCTGTTACACAGTATCCTTTGCAAATCTAAAAAATTGTCAAACAAAAAAAAATTCCCCACATTTTTCCGGTGGAAAGTTCTGGAATCTGCATGGATCCACAAATGTCCAACCACCCCGCGTTCCCCAAAGTCTTCCGAGAAAAATGGATCCTCACTTGTGTGGGTCGGAACAGTGCCCGCGACAGGAAACGCCGCAAAATGTAACGTGGACACACCTCAATTTCGCAGTGAAAAATGACCCTTTTTTGGCAAAGTGCTTAGCTGTAGTCTTTTAACCCTAGCTCTGCCGGCACCTAGGGAAACCTACCAAACCTATACATTTCTGAAAACTAAACAACCAGGGGAATTCATGATGTGGTGACTTGACTGCCTCCCACCAGGTTCTGTTACCCAGAATCCCTTGCAAACCTAAAAAATTGACAAAAAAACACATTTTCCCCACATTTCTGTGGTGGAAAGTTCTGGAATCTGCGTGGATCCACAAATTTCCACCCACCCCGCGTCCCCCAAAGTCTTACGAGAACAATGGTACCTCACTTGTGTGGGTCGGCCTAGTGTCCGCGACAGGAAATGGCGCAAAACGCAACGTGGTCACACCTCAATTTCGCAGTGAAAAATGACCCTTTTTTGGCAAAGAGCCTAGCTGTAGTTTGTGAACCCTAGCTCTGCCGGCATCTAGGGAAACCTACCAAACCCACACATTTCTGAAAACTAGACAGCCGGGGACTTCCAGGGAGGTTTGGCTTGCATGGATCCCCCAATGTTTCCTTACTCAGAATCCCCTGCAAACCTCAATTTTAGCTGAAAAAATCACTTTTTTCACACATTTTTGTGTGGGAATGTTGTGGCATCACTGGGCTCACACAAATTTCCCACCACCCAGCATTCCCCCAGGTCTCCCAATAAAAATGGTGCCTCACTTGTGTGGGAGGCCCAAGTACCCACAACAGGCAAGGGCCCAAAACGTAGTAAGGCAACATCATAATTGCCTATCTCAAAACCACCTGGTTTTGCAAGGGGAGTCATCTGGATTTTTGGCCCCGTACTTGGCGCCCAATTAGGGAAACCTACAAAACCCACACATTTCTGAAAACTAGACACCCGGGGGCTTCCAGGGGGGTATGGCTTGCATTTCCCCCCAACGTTTCCTTACCCAGAATCCCCTGCGAACCTCAATTTTAGCTGAAAAACTCACTTTTTTCCCACATTTTTGTGTGGGAAAGTTGTGGCATCACCAGGCTCACCAAGTGCCAGCCCACTCACCGCCAGCCAAGCACCAGTCCACGCACACTGCCAGCCAAGCACCAGTCCAAACACACCACCAGCCAAGCACCAATCCACGCTCACCGCCAGCCAAGCACCAGCCCACTCACTGCCAGCCAAGCACCAGTCCACGCACACTGCCAGTCAAGTGCCAGTCCATGTACACCGCCAGCCAAGCGCCCATCCACGCACACTGCAAGCCAAGCACCAGTCCACTCACTGCAAGCCAAGCACCAGTCCACTCACCGCAAGCCAAGCGCCAGTCCAAACACACCACCAGCCAAGCGCCTATCCACGCACACCGCCAGCCAAGCGCCAGCCCACTCACCGCCAGCCAAGCGCCAGTCCACGCACACTGCCAGCCAAGTGCCAGTCCACGCACACTGCCAACCAAGCGCCAGTCCACTCACCGCCAGCCAAGCACCAGTCCACACACACCGCCAGCCAAGCGCCAGTCCAATTGGAACTAGATACCAAACTATAACTACAGAAACAACAGCAGAAACGAAAGACATCATTCTATTGCCAAACGTGAAACTGAACAACTATATCAAACCATACAGACAAGGCAGTACACTATTAGACTCACGGTTGCTCCCAAAAACTCTTTTTAGTGTGATACAGTCTGAAACATGAGGGCACACACAGCCCAGGATTAGAAGGACAATCGGCACAGTGCATACAACTCTCCTTCCGCACACCTCTTCGCAAGCAGACTCTACATCTCTTACAGGGATTGGTTTTTTTGGGCGTGGGAGGAATTAAATCAGGAAAATGGCGATCTTTCAATCTAGTCACATCCTCCACCACTCCAACTCTAGGAACACTTGCCTGTTCCACAACAAGTCTTCCTATCACAGACTGCTGAAACTGAACAAAAGTCAACTTTGAACACTCCTTGTACACAACAAAAGCATTGAAAGTTGCTAAATTGAAGAGATGGATGGCCAACTTTTTTACCAAATGTACGCCTTACGAATAGCAGTGTAAGGTTCCAACCTCTGACCTACTCTATCAACACCACCCATGTGCTTATTGTAGTCTAAAATGCACACCGGTTTGCGTACTTCAGCAAACTGACCCCAAACAGCCACAAGTGAAGTACTCTCATCATGGATGGTAGTCAGCATGTTCACATCCCTCCTGTCCACAAATTTCACAGCAAGTAGTTCATCACTACGCAAGGAACTGCACTGTCCCCTCTGAAGTTTTTTGGAAACAAGCTCTTTTAGATAACCTTTACGGTTAGAGCGGATTGTGCCACAAGCAAAAGTGTCCACTTTGAACAATTCCTTAAACAATTGCACAGCAGTGTAGAAGTTATCAAGGTACAAATAGTGGCCTCTGTTAACCTCTTCAGTGCCCATGACGAGATAGTCTCGTCATGGAGCACGGTTGCGCTGTGCCCATGACGAGACTATCTCGTCATGAACCCCACCCACTAGTGCAACGCCCGGCACAGGAGGGGGAAAGGGTGTGGCACTGAAGGGGTTAAACAGTCCTCTAGCAAGATCCCACGCAATTTTCTCTGAAACTCCAAAAGTAGACAACCAGGGGGGTCAATAGTGGAATCCCTACCAGTGTACACACAGAAATTAAAAACATATCCTGTCCTACTCTCAGACAACATATACAGCTTAATTCCATAACGTGCCCTCTTGCTAGGGATGTACTGCCTAAAAACCAAACGGCCCTTGAACAGGACCAAAAACTCATCAATAAATATTTCTTCCCCAGGAGTATAGATCTCTGAAAATCGATCTACAAAGTGATCAAGAACAGGCCGAATCTTAAAAAGACGGTCACAGTCAGGGTGATCTTGTGGCAATGCCAAAGTATTATCAACAAAATGCAGCATCCAAAGCAAAAGTAAATACTGATCACGGGTCATAATCGCAGGAAATATGGCCGTTGCCATCAAGGGACTGGTAGACCAATATGAAGTCATGGACGGCTTCCTTATCAAGCCCATCAAAAAAGTAAAACCCAAAAACTTCTTCATCTCATCCAGATTTGTGGGAGTCCACCGGGTAGCTATAGAGTGGGCTTAAGTGTGGCACTGTGGTCCTTCAAAAACTGTTCAACATACAAATTAGTCTGCTCAACAATCTCAGCCAAAAATACATCATCCATAAACAACTGAAAGAACTGTATAGACAAAAAACTTTCACAATCCACTCTACACCCTGCATTCACACTAAAGGCAGGCAACACCAGCTGCACCATGTTTGGATCAACCCAGAGTCCAGCACTTCCAGTAGGAAGCCTTGCAGCCTTCCCCGGTGCAGGCATTAACCTCAATGTCCCATGGGGGAATGCCAGTGCTTCCCCCGTGGGTGGGTGTCACGACGGCTGGGAGCCGTCATGAGCACACGCCGACTGTGTGCCATGACGGCTCCCAGCCGTCGTGAGCACCGAAGGGGTTAATTAGTCAACAATGTTATCAAACTTACTGTGTCAAACCAAAGTAAGGTACCTCAACTCAAAGGACCAGAACTTCTCACCCATGCCCCTGCCAAGTGGGCGAACAGCCAAAAGGCCTTAATTTCAAGATTGATGCTCTTTGCTTGATTGTTTGCTTAGGCACTGTAGGGGGCAGGTGGAAAGGTTCCATGGGAGTTGTTTGATCTACTGTCATCATAAGATTTTTTGGGGCCCTGGGTCAAACATATTTTGGGGCCCTCAGAGCAACCTTGAATTTTATTGCCTATTATCTGGCAATTAAAGCCTGCATAAAGGAAACACTATAGAACAAGCATTGTTAAATGCATTATGTTTCACCTATGTGATTATTAATAAGCTGATTGTTGATGTAAGTTGTAGCTTGCTCAGTAGTTGTACTATATAAGTTGCAGAGAGTCTGTTAAAGTGTTATGACTTGTTTATGTACAAAATGGCAATATATTGTGCTGTTACTAGTGGTATAGTGTGGGTAAGTAATAGCAAAATGTAGAAAAATGAAATGAAAGAGGGAAATAATAGAATTAATTGATTTAAGAGCAATATTATGTTTTTAGAGGAATTCTGACAAATTCTGGGCCCGGTGCCACAACACCCACTGCACCATTCAAATCATGCTCCCCGTGCCTGCAAGTTAACTACATTTGTGACTGCCTGTTTAGTAGTAAAATATAACAATATTTGGTGTTTAGAGGAGTTATGAAAACATTTTGCCCAGATGCCACTTCACCTGCTGCACCATTCAAATCATGGCCTTACTGCCTTGTAAGGTAACTGCACTTGTGACTGCCTGTTTCGTAGTAAAATATTGCAGTATTTGCTGTTTAGAGGGGTTCCTAGAGCTTTGGGCCCCGGTGTCACTCCATCTGCTCTGCAAATGAAATCATGACTATAGTGCCTTCAAGGTGACTGCACTTGTGACTGCCCGTTTAGTAGTAAAATAACGCAATATTAGGTGTTTAGTGGGATGCCTGGAACTTTTGGTCCTGGTGCTACTGCACCCGCTGCACCATTCAAATCATGACCCTATTGCCTGCTAGATAAATACACTTGTGACTGTCTTGTTTAGTAGTGAAATTTAGCAATGATCTGCGTTTAGTGTGGTCCCTTGAGCTTTTATCCCCAGTGCCACTGCAACTGGTGAACCATTCAAATCAAGTCCCTTTTAAATGCAAAGGTAACTGCAATTGTGACTGCCGGTTTAGCAGTCAAATATAGCAATATTATGTGTTTAGAGGAGCTATGACAACTTTTGGGCCTGCTGCTACTGCACCTGCTGCACCATTCAAATTATGGCCCTGCTGTCTGAAAGGTAACTGCACTTGTGGTTGCCTGTTTAGGAATAAAATATAGCAATGTTAGGTGTTTAGTAGGGTGCCTGGAGCTTTTGGTCCGGGCGCCGCTGCACGTGCTGCACTATTGAAATCATGAACCTAGTGCTTGCTAGATAACTGTACTCATGAATGCCTGTTTAGTTGTAAAATATAACAATATTAGGGGGTATATTCACAAGAACGTGTGATAACTACCGCAAGAGTAGCGTAACGCAACTTTCAATATCGCAGCCCATCACGGTAAAATAACCCCGTGTCAACACGTAATTCACAACAAGGCGGTACCATGCGATAGACACCAGATAACGCGCCAAGTGACAGTGTCAAAATCAACACCACGCTGCAAAAATGTGAAACGCGAATGCGGAAATTCATGCGATGAACCCAGTCGTGGCACAAAATGTAGCGAAAACCAGCCACAGGCCTGCAAATCCCACGCGTCTTGCCGGAAAATGCACCATAAAAACCACAGAAACAACACACCAGAAACAAGCCTAAGCACGGAGCAACATGGATGCACCCTGACCCAGAGCAGAGGACAACGTGAACCTCACAACCCCCACAGACCACCAGCAAGGAGCAATGGGCACGGGGAAGGCCAAGGAGAAAAGGGAGATGAAGACGGGGTGCAGATCGCAGGAAAACAAAACCAGAGTCACAGAGGTGATAGAACACTACCAGCAACTGACCCACAAGCAGACTTCCTTGAATGAAGCCGGAGTGTCGAGGAGGCCAACGGAGGAGGCCATGAGGCGCCGGCAGTACGTGACAACCTAAACCAGGTGCAAACCCCCTGCCAACAGGAAGGCAGCAAAGGCGACAGGAGGTGGCAGTCCAGTGCCACAGGAGAGGGACTGGGTGGCCGGGGGAGATGAGCACAATGACACACATGCACAACGAGGCTTAGCCCATTGCACACCCACAATTACCCAGGATCATGCCCAACATCCCCTTGATACACTGCAGCACACACACATAGCAAGAACAGCACACACACATCGACGACAATGTGGTACAATGCGCATGGCCGGCACTGCAGAACAGAGGACACAACTGGCTCCGCACATGCACAGAAACATGCCTACCACATCTGACAGACCAAGAAACAGTAAAATGGAAATGTACGCATACAAACTCACATATGTCATGTAGTCCAAATCCACACTGTCCCGCAGAAGAATCCAGCACCTCACAGTCACAATGTACATTGCCAAACAGTCTGCATGTAAACCAGAACAATGCGCCAACATACATGTCAAAACAATGTCAACATGCATGTCCCCTTCACATTGCAGAGGGGCACACAACTCCTACAGCAGAGCACAGAAGACAACACATCTGTGATGCCGGAGAGGACCATCACACCTTCGACACAGATGCCCTACAACAGCCCATGGATATCCCACACAAACCACCACCAGGACTAGGGCAGACAAGCTACTCAGAGGAGAACACAGCCCCTGCAACAGACCACACAGCAGGAAGCACACGCAAGCACAGCTGTCTCAGGACACTTCACCCACACATGGCACCCCAATGCCATGTGTCAGCACGCCAAAAGGAGGTGGCCGAACAGGTGTGGGTGGGTTCCCAACCCATGGAAGGCAAACTCGATCACATACGTTGGTGTCTATTACCCTTCAGGGACCACCTACATCCCACAAAGGAGACCCACACTGCCATAGAGACACATGCAGATGCACATTCACAGTACACAACCATGCCCAGGGGCACGCACATATCAGTCACACACCCATGTTGGCCTGGCGTACGACGGCCCTGGCCACTCCCCTTACGAATTGAGTAGTTGACGACAAGCTCCAACCCGCTGCCTGTGGTGACATGTCTGCATCCGATGAACACAGCACTCTTTGATGTCCTAGGGCCCAGGGCCCTCATGCATACAACAGGAACACAGGGACACACATAGATATCATGTCGAACTGGCTACGGGCACGTGCGCCCGGCCCCTTTATTGGCAGGGCCACATGTACAGGGATGCCTGTGCTGGATGTGTGTGGGGTGAGTGTAAGCCAGTCCGCATGGAATGCTTGGTGCTGGCAACAACTTGAACATTGGACACTAGTGCAACAGAAACAGAAAACACATGAATAACAGAGTCAACTGCACAGCAACATGGTGGGAGCCGGAGTAAGGACAGAGGTCCCCCAATATTTAGTCCAGAGGTTCTGCGAGTTGCAGTGCACTGAGGTAGGGGCACTAGAGATGAGCGCGCACATGTGAAGGAATTGCTAGGATTGTGTCCCTTCAGGTTAGTCCTGATGCAGATGCAGTGGGGTGTGTAACACCTGCATCAACTTCCTCATCAATGTCTGAGGTCTCCCACACTGCCTGAGGTAACAGTTGCGTCCACAGTCCACAGCGCAATACCCAGTAATGGTTCCGGGTGTGTAGCTTGACTACCACCTCCAGTCTGCCTTCCTGCCTTGGGGATGTTGCCTTCTGCCCCCCCATTGTCTGTGCCATCTCCCGTACGCACACTTGACACATCTTCCCCATCATATTCCCAAGTCTTCCACACTGCATGAGGTGACATAGCTGCGCAACATCTCCACAGCACAAAACTCAATCACTAACGGACAATGGCTTGCGGTGCACCGAGTCACTGTCACCTGGAGTGCTGAGCAGGGTATCAGGCCGATGATGGCATCCACAATAGGTCTGAGCAACTCCGTAGGTCTGTCAGGACCACCGTATCAACTCTGGCAGATGGCGGTTGGAGGGGGTCCTTGCGGTGGTGTCTTGTGCCTCATGCGGTGATGCGACGTTCGGGACGGTCAGGACCCGAATCTATGTGTGGGCCCTGGTGGCCCGCAGTTGTGGCCGGAGGCTGCGGACAGCGCAGGGTCACAGACACATGGCGTTGATGACCCCAAGACCACCATCACAGAGGTCATCCAATAAATCAGAAGTAGGGGTCCCAGACCTGAGCAGCACAGAGTTAGAGGCCCCGGATGCACTGCGGCCGGCACAGGCACCCTGCCATGGGACGGTGATTTGCAGTGCACTGAGATAGGTCCACGCGCAGTGGGCGGGTCCTCATCGATGTCCAAAGTGAATGTGGCGTAAGCTTGCGGGGCACAGAGGAAGGTGTCCTCCAGGGCAGGATGCGGAAGGTCTGATGTCATCAGGCAGCAGCAAATGGAAGAGTGGAAAGCGCCAGCCTCGTTTTCACCACCAATTCGGTATCAGCTACATGAGATTGAAAACAGCCCCTAGTCCACAGACTCAGACGCCACCAATGTACGACCAGAGAGTGTCCATGAATGTCGGGTAACAGACTTAGTGGCACAGGTGCTGAGCGGGGATGCAGTCTGCGATGATGCCGGTACACTGACATGAACTGGGGTGAATGTATGACATTGTTCTGCATTCTGTCCATCAATAGTTGTTTTCGCATGAACTCCACCATTGCCAAATCAAGACTGTGACCTACTGGACCGCAGTGTAGGCTGGAAGCAGGGGTCAGCAGTGGCCCACAGCCACGTGCCATTGGCTGGCGAGGCACAGAGTTAGTGACACCAGGGCAGTTGTCAGTAGTGTTCGATCACCTCCGTAACGATGATCCTGTTCCGTCCGGACTGCAAGGCGTCATCCTCTTACACCTCTACATGCATGCATTGACATGTATTCTGCCTTTTGAATAACCGGTGTTCAGTTACAAATCTGTGACCCAGTCATGCGCAGCGTAGGCTGAGGGCAGTAGTCCGCGTAGGCCAACAGACATGTGTGGTTGTAATGCCATGCACAGACTTGTTGGCACCACATCGAAGGGGGTATAGTAACTTGTCCTATGCCTTAAATGGTGCTCACTGCCATGGTGTAATCAAGACTCAGTTCCAAATGTGTGACCTACCTGACCGTGGTGTAGGCCTGAGGCAGCGGTCAGCACGATCCATTCACCGAGTGTCACCGGCATAGGTTGGATGTCCCCACCGGCCTGCGTAGTTCAGGTTCAGTGGCACCACGTGTTCGGACACCTCCGTGTATGTGACCCGTGTTTCGTCCGGACTGAGCCGCACCTTCCTCTTACTCCTCTCTGTGCGACCACTGGTGTGGACTCTGCCATTTGTGGTTTTGCGCCCCGGTGTGGGATGTGGGACCTACTGGTCCGCAGGGTAGTCCTGGTCCCTCAAACACATTTCGCCGGCTGGCGTTGAACAGGGTTAGTGGCACCACATGTCACCGGCTGGCATTGAACATGGTTAGTGGCTCCACGTGTCGCCGGCTGGCGTTGAACAGGGTTAGTGGCACCACGTGTTGCCAGCTGGCTTTGAACAGGGTTAGTGGCACCACGTGTCGCAAGAAGCCCATATGGAACTATGCCTCACTGATCGGGTGGGGCCTGGTGCCGTTGCCGTTGGCCCGGATTTGGGGTCACTGGCATTCATGACTCAGGACACAGTTTCACATATGGGACCTACTGGGCCAAAGAGTAGGCCTAAGGCGGGAGAAGTAGAGTACGTCAACGAAAAAGGACTAAAGCGGGCCTGTGTCGTGGAGGTCGTGATGGTCTGAGTAGGCTGCCAAGGTCGCGGGACTCGAGCCTGAAGCTTTTGCCGGAACATGACGGGCCCTCCTTGACACACGCTGGTATCGGAACGTGATCAGTGAGGCCTGGCTGTGCAGGGGCGAGCCTGACGGGTTTGTAGTCCAGCGTGCCGGGGTCCGGCAGGCGCACAGCGTCGCAGGCAACCCTGCTCAAGAGGACGCCGTCCACCTCATGGCGGGGTGAAAGGTGCCGCCCTGGCAGAGACCTTGGGCTTTCCGGAAGAGGACCACGCCCTGGGTTACGTGCTTCTTATTCACACCCCTACACTGGCGTGGCATACGCCAGGCCATCCCACTCCGGTCACGCTTAGGGAGGGGTGTAACAGGCAAGATTTCCGTGAGGTCCCCCACTGGCAGTGGTAACATGGTTGCGTCCACTGTCCACTACACTCCATACACCAGAGGTGTATGTCGCCATGGATATGGGTGTGTGCAGCATACTGCGGTCTGTCCAGCACATCTCTGCCACACTTGGCATTGTGTACTTTCCCAATCAGGGTACTGCTGCATCCTTCACACATGCCTGTTTGCCACCTCTCCCCACATTAGGCTGGTTGTGTGGCTGAGGTGCCATGACGTTGATGGCTCATGATCACGGCTTGGCCAGGTAACCATTGTGAGTTGTTCTGTTGTGTCTGGTGGGTGGGCATGTTGTTGTGCATTTTGGTTGTGATTTTGTGATGTGTGCATTACCAGAGTTGTGATTTGCATGGTTGTGGAGTTGAGGTGAGTGGGGTGTTCATTTGGAACTTGCCAAGGGGCTGTGCATTTCCCTTGTTGCCATCCTCGGTACGCTCGTTGATGATGGACGGTCTGAGGATGAAGGAATCATGCACACTGGCTGTGTATTTGAAGGCGACAATGTTGGAGGTTCTACGGTGTTCTGCTGTTGCCTGCAAATTGGGGTGAGACGGGTGCTTTCTGTTGCGGTGATTGTGCGCTGTCACCAGGGGGCACATGTGGGACATGTCTGCTGTGCATTGCCCCAACACGTGCGTGCATCCTGCTGTGGCGTATGGTCCTTGCTTGGTCTCCAGCGTGACCTGCGCATTGTGATGGACGTATGGGGCTGGGGTACCAGGATGATGGTGATGTCCAGGACAGGTGTGAGGGACATGGATGTGGCTGGCAGTGGGACTCCTCCGACTCTGACGGGTGTTGGTTGGGGGTGCCAGGGGCCAACAGGTAGACCCAAGTCAGAAGCTTGGTGTGGGGTGGGATGTTGGTTGTCTGCTGTGTTGGTGCCATAGCCCTGTTGGGTGATGATGGTCGGGATGCATGGGATGGTTATCCCTTTCAGCCTGTGGTGGACGGTGACATTGTCAGAGGTTGGGTCTGTGCGGCTGGTAGGCTTCCTGGGGGTCTGCTGTCTTTATCTGTGCTGCGTCTGTAGTGGTCTGGGGGGGTGTTCCGGGTGTGGGTTGTGGTCCTGGGGTGGTGTTGGTGGGTGTTGTGGCACTCTTGGGTGTCCGGGCCGCATGATGGGTGGCTCCATGGCATCTGTTGCCCTTCCGATGTGGCCCTGGGCTGTTCTCCCATTTGTTGTGCAGGCTGCCATCCGACTTTACACCAGGTCAGAGCAGGTGTAGATTTCCTGGTGCTAACGCGCCTTATCGCCTGTTTTGTGTTTTTATCGCAGTTCTGTCTGGTCGTTGAGAATATTGAGGTGTGATGTTGTCGTGGCTTTTGGCACGGGAATGCCCACTCAGCATCTCATTAACAATAGTTGCGGGGGGCCTCTGTGGCGATATTTTTTGCGGCTGCTATCATGGTAAACTGGTGCTGTGGGCTGTTAACACCAGTTAGTGAATGGGGCGATAATTTTATCGCAACTTTGGCTGCGATAAAGTGCCGTTGACTCTGCGATAGTTCCTTGTGAATATGCCTGTAGGTGTTTAGAGGAGTTCTGAGAACTTTTGGACCCAGTGCCACTGCATCTGCTGCACCATTCAAATAATGACCCTGTTGCCTGCAATATAATTGCACTTGCAACTGCCTGTTTAGTAGTAGAATACAGCAATACTTGGGGACAGATTTTTAAGCCCTGTGCGTCACTTTTGCGCCGCCGTTGCGTCACTTTTGTGACGCAGCGGCGGCGCAAGGACAGCGCCATGCTGCGGCAGATTTACAACGTGACGCATCTAGGGAGATGCGTCATGTTGTAAAGCTTGCGCCACATGTGGGTGTACCTGCACGGGGGGGGGCGTTCCGGCGCAGGAACGCCTCCGAAAAGTGGCTGAGTGAAATCTACAAGATTTCACTCAGTCACTTTTCCGGCCATGCTGCGTCAAATCCAGGCGTAAGGATTGATGCAGCATGTTAGGGATAGGGGCACCCGAGCCTTGCTGGAGCTGCGTCGCGGTTGCGACGCAACTCCAGCAATGCGCCAACATTACGCCGGCAGATGCGTCACGCATCTGCTTGTCCTTGAGCCACGATGCACCGCATTGTAAATGCGGCGCCTGTAAATGTAAATGTGCAGATATTTATATAGCGCAAATCACCAACCGGTCTCTAAGCGCTTGCTTAGGGAACCCGTCCTGGTATTCCCCTGTGAGATAACCCAGCAGGGCATACACAAGCTGAAAGCCAGGCATCCCGCCGCAAGGGGCCATTGTGGAGATTAAGCAAGCTATTGCCCAGAGTCACAGTGTGTGAACCCATGAATCAGGTATGCACTGGAGCGAGAATTATCGAGTCCATGGACAATTTATGGACTCAAGACCCAGCCGAGCCGGGAATTGAACCCTGGTCCCGGGCTGACCTCTGCTTCCAGGTCTGCCTACTCTAACCAGTGAGCCACACTTCTCCACACAAGGCACAAGGGAAAACTTGCGTGACGCATCTTCCCTGGCGCATCCATGCTGATTTGCAGGGATGCGCCAGGGAACATAAATCTGCCCGAGGGTGTTTAGTGGAGTTATGACATCTTTTGGCACCGGTGCCACTGTACCTGCGGCACCATTTAAATCAGGCCCCTTATAACTGCAAGGTAACTATAATTGTGACTGCCTGTTAGGTAGTAAAACATAGCAATATTAGGTGTTTAGGAGTTCTGACAACTTTGTGCCACTGCACCTGCTGCACCATTGAAATCATGACCCTAGTGCCTGAAAGATAACTGCACTTGGGGCTGCCTATTGAGTTGTAAAATATATCACTAATCGGTGTTTAGTGGGATGCCTCAAGCTTTTGGTCCCGGTGCCACTGCACTTCCTGCACTATGGAAATCAGACCCTAGCGCTTGCTAGACACCTGCACTAGCACCTGCCTGTTTGGTAGTAAAATATAGCAATATTTGGTGTTTGGTGGAGTTATGACAACTTTCAGCCCCTGTGCCACTGCACCTGCTGCACCATTTAAATCAAGCCCCTTTTAACTGCAAGGTAACTGCAATTGCGACTGCCTGTATAGTAGTAAAATATATCAATGTTAGGTGTTTAGGAGTTCTGACAACTTTTGCCACTGCACCTGCTGCACCATTCATATCATGAGTCTGTTGTCTGCAAGGACCACGTCCCCCAACGGCAATGGCGGTGCATCTCGGCAGTTCTGGTGTTCGCGGCGGCAGAGGACAACGCGGACGGCCTTCTGCTGCAGAAAAGGCAGAAGGTTTGTAGAAGCGGAATCTTTGACCGGGGGAAAGTTCGGCAAGCCGCGGCAGCAAACACCTTTGATAGTGACCCTCGGAGTCATTCGGAATCCGCGGCCGGTGGTAAAACGCGGTGGCGGTTTTACCTGATTTGAACTGCCAAAAAGTGGCGCGCAAAGAGGATGCTGAGGCTGAATTAATCTACACTGTTAGCTGGGCAGGCGGGCGAAGAAGAAGAAGACGGCGATGGGCAGAAGGAAAGAGAGGCTGTTAGAAATGGGATTTCTGGTTGGCTAGGGCTTGCGCCAAAGCCAGGCAGAAACCACCACTCTAGTCAGGGCTGGGGAGTTACACGCCAAAGATAACCCCTGCTCACCCCCTTGGTAGCTTGGCACGAGCAGTCAGGCTTATCCCGGAGGCAATGTGTAAAGCGTTTGCGCGCGCACCCAGCAACAACACCCAAGGCCCACCACAAAAGAAACTCCACACAAGGTATTATATAAAAATAGCCTTTGTATTATACCAAAACACATTAGATAAAAACACACACTTCACAATGTGCCAACAGGTACGGGCAGAATTTACAAGGGATTATATGTACAGGGGACAGGGCCACATGGACCACTGTCAGGAATTAGCACTTTTAGAAATTAGCACTTAGAACATAGGATATAAAATTACTGTAGCACAAAATTACACATGTAGCACACAACCAGTAACTACTGGTAACAGGTAAGTACCACCTACGCAACCCTAACCACCTTAGGAGAATGTCACGCAGGGAACCAGGACCTCACTAGCACCACCTGGACTAGGAGAAAAGCAACCACCTAAGTATCACAATACCTGTAGGGGCATAAGCACATTACACATGACGCATAAACACATTCAGAGGTGCAGGTTTAGGAACAATAGCGCAGAACTCACATTAGCCACCACCTGTGGCAGTCCCTAGGCCAACTGGCCTTGTAGGGGGGGGGGAGCTAGGACGCCCTATGTCCATGTCAGGGGAAGGCGGCGCCGGCTGCGCAAGCCAGGGTGCACAAAGCACAACCTACATGTTGCAGTTGCCCACTAAGTGCTGGGCAACTGGAGAAATGCGGGGGTTGGAGCCTCTCCTGGACTCTAGACCATTGAAATGCCCCCTAGAGCCTGTCAGGGCTCTATTAAAATATTTCCCCCGACGTTGGAGCCGCGATGGGCTCTTGCACCCATGTGGGGGTAACGTTGGAGCGGCCCCCTGCCTTCCGGGCCGCTCTTACCAGCAAAACAAATGCCCCCTTTATTACAGTGGCCCGCTACGGCGGCGCCGCTGCCAACACTGGCCCCCTCGTTGGAGCCTCACGGGGCTCGTGAAACAATGCCCCCTTGGACGTTGGAGTCCCGCTCGGGGGACTCAGCAGGATAAACGAAGGCCCCCTGAGCCTTGATGGCTCTGAAACAACTGGGGGGGAGGCGCGTTGCAGGCTCGTCACAGAGTGTGAGCCCCGTTGGAGCGCACCAGCGCTCAGTTACAAACAGGTTGTCCCGTGCACCCTCCCGCACTCACCGGGTAGACGAGGCTGGCTCCGCTCGCGGCGGGAGGCTCTCTGTTCCCCTCCGGCGGCGCTGCTCCTGTCCGCTTCTCTTCTAATACGAGGGCACCGGCGCGCAGGGTCGGCTCCTGTCTGCTCCGGGGCCCAAAAGCAGCCGCGAGTCTCTGGAAGGAGGCGGGGTAGGCTCCCGCCATCCTAGTTCCGATTCCGGTTGTCCCGGAGGCCCGCCCCCGGCCCGCCTGACTTCCTGGTCGGGGGCCAGAGGGCGAGGAGTTTTAAAGCTCGGCAATAAGAGGGGTAGGCTCCCTCGAAATAGCGGATGTACGGCGGGGTTCGAGCACACAATGCGGGGTGGGCACCCGCCGATCAAATAATCAAATAAGCGGGGTAGGCACCCGCCAACGTGGCACAATAGCAGGGAATCCCTACGTCGGGGTTCCCTTGCCAATAATTGCAGCTCCGCACTGCTGGCCCCAAATAAAGCGCTCCTAGCGCTGTAAGTGAAAGAAAAGCGCTTCCAGGCGCTTTAGGGGCAAAATAAAGCGCTCCCAGCGCTTAAAGGCGGATACCAACAGAGTCCAGTAAAGATCTCCCCTGCATGCAGCAGGGCAGGGGTGGGGGCAAGGCTGGACCCTAGAGCCAGCTCACTGGGCCTCCAGGCAGGGAGGTAGTCCAAGTGGCGGTCCTCTGGTCCAGCAGCAGCCCCCCTCAGGTTAGGATCAGCAAGAGAACAGTTTCTGTGGGGGCACAGCCCCATTTTTATACAGTAAAACCCTTTGTCTCAAGGTGCAGGGAAGGGGCGAACCAGTTACAACTGGTTCCTGAGCACTTTGTTTTGCTCAGCCCCTCTCCCTATTCAGAGTGCAGGCCAGGGTCATCAGTCGCACCACAGGGGGCGGAGCCAGCATTGTGTGGGGAAAACCCAGCGCTATTCAGGACCCAGGTGTACTCCTCCCACCCATCTAGGTGCTGATCTCCCTATTCACCACTGGGTGACTCCTCCTGACTCTGGGGATTCCCTAGCCCGTCACATGACCTCAGCCAGCCAATCACGCGACAGGCAGTCACTGCACATTTGACACTTATATGCCAACTCCTAGAAGTGACACTTCCGCACATGACATAATCACGCTTCATACATCATTGCGAAGCATTCAATCACACGAGTCCGTACATACCAAACTCGAGCCTGCACACCCCAAGCATCAGGAACTACCAGGGACACATACATTCCCCATGCATTCCTATGGGAGGGCAGGCCTATCTCACCACATGCACTCAGAGGGCGCACGCACTTCTGGGACACAGGGAAAGTGCGCAGAAACCAAAAATGACTACCACCAGGTCACCAATAAAAGCAAAAAGTCCAGGGGTGAACCTGCCAGAAGGGCCAAGTCCAACAGAGGCGAG
Source organism: Triturus cristatus (assembly GCF_964204655.1). Taxonomy (NCBI): domain Eukaryota; kingdom Metazoa; phylum Chordata; class Amphibia; order Caudata; family Salamandridae; genus Triturus; species Triturus cristatus. The sequence continues at coordinate 260,460,067 of NC_140586.1, forward strand.
GAGGCTGGGAGGTGAGGAGTTGAAAGTGAAATTTAGGGGAGTCAGCGGCAGCTATAACTCATCCTAGGAGGGGGAGAAGTCCTGGTCCAAGTAGTGCTATTGTATTCACCGTTTATACTCCTCTGCAGGGTTTGACTATGGGGAGACATAATAAACAAAACAACCCAGTCTCTAAAGTTGACTCAGCAACTGGCCTTAAGGCTAAGACACGCCTGGCACAGGCACAGGCAAAGGCGTTGTCTTCTGGGGCAGGAAGAGCAGGACTTTTGGGAAACCGCCCTGACCATAATTCCAGCTTTGAGAGCTCAGAAGATGAACCGACGGATGAGCTCACCGGAACAAGCCAGGGAGTCAGTATCTCCCCCTCGGTACCTACAATGGAGACCGGTGAGACGGACAAACCAAAAGTAGATAACTCTGTAACTGCCGAAAGTAGCAAAGAGGAGGGAAAGAGTGTCAAGGAGTTTGCCCTCTTTATGAAAAAGTTATTACAGTCAGTCACTCCCCAGCCCAACTCACCTCAGACGATGGTCGTTGATCTTGCCAGCCCATGCCAGTCCCCACTAAAACTTAGTTTATCATCCTCGCCTGTTACCTCCTCTGCCTCTTCAGCGCCTCCACAAGCCCAAAACTCGCCAGCTTCAACTTCCATGATACAAGAATTGAATGCTAATTCCTTGAATCCCGTCCCCTCGCCTGCTGTAGAATCTGTGCTGCAGTTATTCTTTCAGCCGGTTCATAACCAGACCTTGATTGGTAGCATCCCATCACTCTCTCCAGGGCCTCAGGAACAGCAACAACAACAAAAGGTTCCAACTCAGAAGCTAAAGATCTCAAAAACTACGGCTCATAGCCAGAAGGTGCAGAAGGTATCAAAGACTCCCCAATTTTCAGCTTCCGACTCACCCTCTGATCCTGTAGAAATCCCGATAGATGTTCCAACAGAAACAGTCTCCACCAAACAGTTTGATACCAAAACATTGCTCAATCTTATCCTTGATGAAATAAGAGACATGAAGAGGTCTCAGGAGAACGAAATTGCTTCTCTACATGTCCGCCTAGGGAAGATCGAAGATGCAGTGGCCCGTCTTCCAGTTAAAATCCAGGGGGCCGACTCTAGGAGTTCTCAACTGTAGGACCAGATGACCGGATTGCTTACTAGAGTACGCAAAGTTACTAAGGACAGGGTCTCACTAGAAAATAAGCTTGAAGAGCTGGAAAATCACTCATGCCGTTCCAACTTACGTATAGTGGGAGTTCCTGAGAGAATGGAAGGAGCCCAGACACCTCAATGGGTAGAATCCTTCATTAGGGAAAAAGTTCTCCCCGAGTTTAGTGGGGATCTTACAATCACCAGGGCTCACAGAGTTCCATTCCATCCTTTGCCAAGCACGAGTGGCCCCTGTACCATTTTAGTTAACTTCGCGGACTATCGTATAAAGGAGAGGATCCTGACTCCAAAGCCATACAACAAAGGCAATTCCCGGGCAATGAAACCTCCAACAGCAGAATTTTCCCTGATATGTCTGCAGCTTCGGCTTGGAGACGCAAAGAGTTTGTCAAGCTGCTTTTCTTGTTTAAAGCTCAAGGCGCGCAGGTATCAATTGCTCAACAGTCGAAACTGCGTGTTCTTGTTAAGAGGAAATTCCATATGTTTGCTAACTTAGAAGATGCAAAGGATCTTCTCAAGGAAATTTCGAGTCCACAATGAATTAATAGATCTATGCATGTTTTTTTATTGACATTTTGATGGGTTTTCTTTTTTCTTCTGAAGAATGAATGTATTACCGTGTGTCTATTTTTTAGCCAGGTTGTCTATAGCATCCTTGTGCCGGGGAGGGGGGCGGTCACCTTGGGTGCAGATTCATGACACCCTCAAAAGTAGCAGGGGGGACTAAGAGGTGATTAGCGTGTTGGTACACCTCTCCTGAGGGGTGGGTTGAGAGGGGGGATGGGTTGGGGGGCTCAAAAGAGAATAGCAGTAAAAAGAGAAGGAACAGGGGCATTAGAGCAAAAGCTTTTAAGCAAATGGGAATGTTTAAGTATTTCTATTCCTGTATGTTTTTGTTGATTCTTACTCAATTGGAATTAGGCCAAAAATTATTAATACGTGTCGCACTATTTCTATTAATGTTAATGGGATATTAAACAAATCAAAATATGGAGCTTTAATAGGGTGGCAAGTGTCCTTCTCGCCCCAGGTACTATTTTTTCAGGAAACCCATTTAAAAATGAACTTTCCTAAGTTATATCTTCCCAGGTTCTTATCACACGCTTTCTTTGCCTCGGGTGGGTTGGCTATGTATTTTTGCCGTGGCCGTAGTCTTCCCTGGGAATTTGGTCAAATTCGGAGAGATCGCCTGGGGCGGTGGCTCTGGGTTGGGGCCAAATTGAATGGGATGATTTTAAACTTTATAAACTACTACGGCCTGACAGTCAATGATACCAGGGCTTACTAAAGATCAGTGAGCTACTTAGGGGGGGCCCCGGGAAAAATAATTTTGGGTGGGGATTTCAACTTTATTCAATATCCTTAAAAAAGACACTTCGAATAAAAATAAAAATGAACTGAAACCCCAAACAAAGAAAGTCCTGGAGGCCTTAAAGCAGGAAAATCTACTGGTTGATTAATGGCGTAAATCTAACCCGACCGCTGCAAAATTTACCTGCCATTCTAATCAATTTCACATGGCCTTTCTGATCGATTTCTTCCTCATATCACGATCTCTTAAAGTTTTAGACACAATTATAGGGGCCAACCCATTTTCAGATCATTCCCTTACCATACTTGAGTTTGAAATTGAAGGGGGAGCCAAGACTTAATACAGGTGGCAGATGGATCGTCTACTCCTGCAAGATCCTAACTGGGTGGCTCAAACCAAAGAGTGGATATTGGAGTTTTTCAATATAAATGAAGACACAGCAGAAATTATTCCGGTCTGGGGGGGTGTAAGGCAGCCATTCAAGGTCAGATGATGCGTGCTCAGCCGCTCATGCAAGAGAAAGGCGGGATAAGATAAACCAACTCCAACAGGCTGTAAATAATGCTATGAGCTTGAGAGATACTATGCCCCAGGGGAGTGGAGATGTTGCCTCTCAGCTAGGAAGGGCAAATGGTGGGAAAAATGCTTGCAGGGCAAACAAAAACTAAACAGGAGAAAGCAATAATAACAGAGATTATTGATCCAAAGACCCAAAACATCATTAAAGATAAAGATGATATAGCTCAAGTGTTTATGGAGCACTTTTCAAAGCTATACTCTACAAAATACGAGGTAGGGTTAGACCTTATTCATAAATATTATGATGAAGTAAACCTTCCTGCCTTACCCGGCCTGTTAGCTGATCAACTTGAGAGCAATATTTTGGACACAGAAATATCAGACACGGTGAAATCAATAGCAGGGGTGAAGGCCTGTGGAGCAGATGGGCTCCCAATTGAATTTTATAAAATCTTTTCTAAAGAATTTTTGGCAAAATTATTTAATGTAGTTAGATTGGGAGTCATTGTTCCTCCTAGCTTTAAGGAGTCTATCATCATTAGTTTTGTCAAAAAAGGAAAGAACCATAAGGATGTTATTTCTTATAGGCCTATTAGCCTCCTTAATGCTGATTTCAAGATTTTAATGAAAATATGGGCCCAACGCTTTTCCCCGATTGCCCAGGCTTTAATCCACCCCAATCAGTCCGGTTTTGTGGCAGGGAGGTCTATGTCCTCAAATACCGGGTTTTTAATCCAGCCCATGATTTTGCTACAAATAATAAAATTCCAACTCTAGTTACAATGGTTGATGCCGAAAAGGCATTCGACCTGGTAAACTGTGATGCACTTTTCCTCGGTATGCAACAATTTGGCTTTCCTGCCCAGATAATCAATATGCTGAATAACATCTACCAAGGTGGCCAAGCCCGGGTGGTAGTTAATGCCAATACGATAGGGGCAATTAATATAAATCGAGGTACCTGACAAGGCTGTCCGATGTCCCCCATCCTGTTTACCTTTTTTATCGAACTGCTTGCATTAAGAATTCATGGAAATCCTGATATTAAACCACCAATAGAAAGAATGGCGAAAATAAAATTATTCGCTGATGATATAATTTTATATCTGCGACCCGACAAAGTAAATCTCGACCACGCTCTACACGAATTCAGTCAATTTGAACAGATTGGTGGATATAGAATTAATCAAAATAAAACTGAGGTTTTAGCACTGAATGTGGATTGCAATTTTCTACCCTTAAATTTAAAATCCCAAGCCCTAAAAGCAGAACCTATTAGATATTGGGGTATCTATGTCTCCAGTCAATTTGAACAATTATTTAGTTTGAATTATTTAGCAATGCATAATAAAATTAAAATTTTGCTTGATGGATGGATTCTTTTACCATTAACTTTGATTGGCCGCGTAGCACTTATTAAAATGTCTATACTTCCCTTATTGGTTTTTCTTTTTATAAATGTTCCGCTAAAGATGAATTCCCATTTGTTTAAAGAGATTGAGTCAATGATCAGGGATTTTGTTTGGAATAAGAAAGCCTCTAGGGTTAAACTGCCTATATTACAGTTGGGAACCGTTCAAGGGGGTCTAGCGCTACCAAATATTCGCACTTATTACATGGCAGCGATCCTGGATCTCTCAGCACATCTATTGGATCCCAATGGGCTGCTAGATATGTTTTTTTATGATAGAATGATACAGGAGTCAGGTTTGCAAGCTCCTACCTTTTTAAAAACAGCTAAATTCCCTAAAAAGACCAGATACAAGACTATCCGGGATTTCTCTGATAGACTACAGTCCTTTTTTAAACAGGTAGGGTTTGTGGGTTTTCATTATTTGAAAGTGTAAGATGTTTAGGCTTCAAATCCATTCCAGTAAGCTAAAAAAATGGAAAGACTGTGGTTTAGGTGAATTGGGATCTTTATTTTCCTCTCGGAAACTTATCACTTGGCAAGAGGTCTTAGATAGGTCAGAAAATCAATTAAAAATTGGGTTTTTGGAATATCTGCAGATTATAAACTTTATAAAGAAGTATAACCTGTTCACATGTGGGACACCACCAGCTCAGGCAAACGCCCTTAATAAAGCTAAATTAAAAGGAGTGGGAAATTGGTATACCTTACTGAGAAATGGTGAAGAGTCTCCTTTGGTTGAAGAAATTCTGGCCAAAATGACCCACAAAACTAATTGTTCCTTCTCGAAGCAGGAGTCGGAGCAGATTGCCCAGCTAGGAAGTAAGGCCCTTAGAGCAGCCAATTTTAAAAGGATGTCGTTTTTATCCCGTTGGCTGGCCTATTACACTCCAAAAGCTCTTAATAAACGATTTCCAGGAGTAGAAAATAAATGCTTTCGTTGCCAGCTTTGAGATGGGGGCGATTGGCTCCATATTTTTTTTACATGCCCGAAGCTCGAAATATTTTAGCGCAAGATCTTCTCTTCAATGAGCCAGGCCATCGATAAGATGCTCGATCCCGAAGCTCAGGTGGCTCTTTTTGACATTTCTATAAAAAGACCTAACTTGTCCAAAGCCGAAAAGACATACACGGCGATTTGTTCCTTAGTAGCCCGTTCCCTAATCCTTCAAAATTGGAGGTCAGAGGATATACCATCCTATTCTAAATGGGTGAATAAAATGCGAAGGACAAGAAGGTTTGAAGAGGTGTACGCCAAAAGTTTTACTAATAATTGAAAATTCTTTGATAGTGATCAACCCATGGCCGCCATATAGCACTTTAGCACTCGGCACTTTATTTGTATAAAGGTTTAGAACAGGCACGTTAGCACTTTAGTGCTGCAGGATTTTCTGCCTAAGCAGAATGTCTACTAAATCAAGAAAATATATCTTCATTGAGTGGGCAAAGGTAAGCTATAACAATAAGGATGTTTATACCTGCAATATTAAAGCACTTTATACGGTTAGCACTTTATTGAAACTGCGATTGCAGAAATTATAGCACTGGGCACTTTATTGCTATTTATTTAAGTTAAGACATGTTGGTACTGTATAGAAGCAGGGGTGTCTTAGAATGGATAGAATGTTTATCCTGGATCAGGGGGCAAAGTCTAATAACAACAATAATTATAGGCTTTCGGGATTCCCTGCTATATTTTAACATTCAGCACTGTTTGCACTTTAGAAATTATGGCATTTGGAACATTATTCCTCCTATTCTGCTTTCTATCAATATCAATATTATTATCAAATGTTATTGATCAAAGGACTTTACTAGACTTCACTTGACGTTTTTAAAACTGTTTTATTCCTGATCATTGAGTATTGTATATTGTTTAAACTGCTCATCTGTTCTGCTCAATAAAAATTTTTAAAAAATGAAAAAAAGAGTATGTTGTCTGCAAGGTAACTGCACTTGAGACTGCTTGTTTAGAAGTAAAATATAGCAATTTTAGGTTTTTCGTGGGGCGCTTAGAGCTTTTGGTCCTGGTGTCACTGCACTGTCACTTGTGGCTGCCTGTTAAATTTTACATTTTGGCAATAATCTGGGTTTAGTGGGGTCCCTAGAGCTTTTGCGCCTGGTGCAACTGCACCTGCTGCACCATTCAAATCATAACTCTGTTGTATGCAAGGTAACTGCACTTGTGGCTGCCAGTTTAGTAGTAAAATATAGCATAGCTCCAATATATTAACTTTATTTTTTATGTGCAGTGTTTATTACAACAATTAGAATTTGATCATAATTGGCAAATAGGATTAAGTTGAAAAAACACAATCCAATAATGCCTACAAACTGCAAAGATAGGTACTGGGGCATGAATAGGAAATGCAACAGAAGTTCTAAGGCTAAAGCATATGCTTCACACAACTAAGTAATAAACAGCAAGCATTCCAGATTAGTTAGAACCTGTCTGCCTTTTCCATGGGAAGAGATGTTATCTTGACAGGGAATGGGGCTTAAAGAGTGTGAACAGTTTTAGCAGAAGTATTGTAAATGTGTGCAGCCAGTTGAAGAAAACAAATAAAGAAATTCCACAGAAAAACCAATGAACACAGTATTTCGGCTACGGGGACTGATAATAGCCCCCTTTTCAGATATATTAAATACCAGTGATTTCGCAAGCTCTGTGCAGGCGAAACCTAAAAATTGAGAAAGGTGGGATCGAGTGATTGAAAGATCGCATTACCATGGGGCTACTTGGAAGGTGGGGGCACTGGGCAATGGCCCTTTTTTCCCATGCCTTAAAAAAATATCTGGTTTAGTCCGACTCCAAGGCCGATGGTGCCTAACCATGAACAATAAATGTCACATCCTGCCCAGGCTCTGAACTAGGGTGTCAATTTTGAAATTTCAAGTGCAGAGAGTATATTAAAGCGTAATGTGCACAGCCCCGCTCGATCTTGTGTTGTAACTGCTACACTTAGTCAATGTTTGTGCTAGTTTTGATAACAGTGCCTTTTGCCTGTTTTCAACGGTTGTCCATTAACATGTTCCATTTGTTCTGGAAAATGAAACTCTTCCTAATGTCACTGCTTGGCCTTCTCCCTTTCATTTTGAAGAAACCAAAGGATGTCAAGTCAAAGTAGCCTCCCAAACAGAGTTATTAATCCTAACCTGGAATTGTATCCATATCAGGTCCAATAGATACTTGCCTTTGAGTTTGGTAATGATTGACCCTACTATTCAAGTGTGAAAGGACTACGTTTGTTGTAGTGTAATCTCTAAATAGTAATATGCCCTATAATTGCCTTGACTACCACACCAATGGCATTATGCACTATGATGATGGGCCACTGGATTTATGCGGCAGGGCAGGGCCAATTTATGCAGCAGGTTGACTAAATTATGTGGCAAGAAAAGGCAAGTTACGCAACGCAGTGCTGCACATTTTGTGATAGTATTACTTCATATTTGCAATTTTCACGTTAACACGGTCTGGGCAAAGGTTTCACCTCATCAGTGTTACCAGTTTGACACCCAACTATAGCAGTACGTAATTGAAAAGCAACCAGTCAACCTTCGTATGGGGCCTTCCTCTGTGCGGCAACAAGTGTCACCACAATTTTTGTAACATTTGATCCGGTTGAACTAGAAACACATTTTTTTGTTAAAATCTGCAGATTATGCAGCAGTTGATGGATTATGTGGCACAAGTGGCAAATCCATAATTAAGCAGAAAAAGCACTTGCCACAGAATTGCATCATTTCAGTGGCTCTGACTACATGAATGCACCTTAACATGCTATAACATACTGGAAAAGTAATGTTAGCTTGCTCTGTGGGTTTTTTTCAGTTTAGAAATTGAGATATCTCTGCAGTGCCATCCATTCCTCAAGCGTATGTGTATTCCAAGGCATGATCGATGGAGCGAATGGTCTGCCATTTTGTTTGTTATGGACTGTGCGCACGACACTCTCACACTTTCCCGCAAATACAGCAATGGTTCGTTCGTGAGGTGGCCTACAGACCGATGCCATTCAATCTCAGGGTTTGGTCACGCTGTGCGAACTTTGAACACAAATGTGCCATTTGGTTTCACAACCAGGTTTTGTGAATCCTAAACGCGCTGTTTGACGAACCGACGCGTACCACTGAAGGGAATTGAAAGCTCCTCCATTATTATTCCTTGCTTATATTAAGAAATTGATAGATAAGTTGCAGAATATTTAATGAGCTGGTTAGGGCTCCCCGAGGACTGGGGCGCGCTGCCTAGGACTTAGCATGCATTTCATGGTGATTTTCCAAGGTTAATACCCGCTCTGTGGTCGACAATCATGAGCCTGACAGCTCCACTATTTCTTAATCCCAATGCACAGAATCCATTTCTTTCCGCTGCGCCGCAATTTCCAATCCCCAATCCTAAAAATTAAAAAAATATATTCAGTATTAAAAAGGTCTCTTACTACGTTGGAGCCACGTGCCTCATTAATTCAAGAACGCATCACACATCCCATATTGACTACACCGTGCATCTAAGGGTGGCCTGTAAAACCCGGGCATGATGCTAAACCGCCCCTTGCATTATGATTACACCAAGCAACATATTCATGGCCAGTCAATTCCTGCCTATGGATGAGGTATTCAAATTCAGCCCTTAAGAGCTGAAGGCCTTGAATAGAAGATATTACTGCTGCTACTTGTATATTTGTACATAAACCAATGTAATACATCTTTGGAAATTATGAGAAACAAGTGAAAGATAGTGAATAATGTTGATGCTACAGGAGGAAGGTATGCTTTTGTGTTCGCTCCGCGCATAATCATCACATTTGAATTGTTCAACTTTAACCCATAGGTGTTAAAACGTTTCCACTTTTGGGAACACCCAGTTTGCTGCGACCATTTTTTTTTGTCTTTGTAGAAAGTCTGGGAATCCTATATGCATTTTCTGAAGTGACCCAAATATATATTTTTCCTAAATATGATTTTGCTAATTATTTTAAAATCTATTTAGCGTGACATGCCATCTTTTGTGAAGAAATGTGAACTTTCTGACATCGGTGGTAATATCCACAAATTATTCACAATTCTAAATCAGTCAATGACTGGCAGACCACTGGCAAAGCAAGAGAACCCCACTCCCATAGTTGCTGCATATGAACAATGGAGGTCTCCATGTGTGGAGCAGCTTATGCAGCATGGCAGTGCAGGACACTGTTCTCCAGAGGCGAGGGCTTACAGTAGGACAACTGAAATAGACACACCCTCAAATATGGCCAACACGAGTGACTGGGGCAAAGGGTTCTTACCCAGAGCACAGTCGGGCCATCCTGTTGTGGAGCATGCGTGATGGAGGGAGAAGGAAGGGTGGATACAGCACAGCTTTTGAGAGTCTGCATGCACGAACCAAAGAAACGAATCATAGGCAGGGGCACAACTTGAGACAAATTTCGGGGGGTGAATACTTCCAACAATGTGCCCTTGTATAATGTAACTGATGCTTCTGCAAAGTGCCTTCGGTGGAGTTCGAGCTGTATAAAACTGCAAAAAAACAAAGCCTAGATTACAATCCATTCACTTGTGACCAAAACAACCACTGGCACATCAGAGGAAGATGGACACGTGATTATAGGCCCTTGGAAATGCTCTGTCACTGGGATAGAGGATGGAGGCCTTGAGGGCAATGTAGTATCCTGAGATGTCACAGCTGTGGCAGACCTTCAATAAATGAAGATCTGCAGGCCATGGCCATGATCACAGGTGGGTGGAGGGCATGAAATTCTGATCCCTGCAGAAACAGTTGTTTGTATAGGGATCAGATCTCCGAGGTTTGCAGTAAACAACACACCTCCATCGGGTTTCCCTGGTAAATATCAGGAGGTCAAAACTGCTCAAATTTACAGCAGGAAAACATGCAGTAAAATGTTGATACACATGGAGTTCTTCTTGTAAGACACCAACTCGGATTTAATTCCTCAATTTCCAGATGAAAACTTGGAATAACAGGTATATACCACACCTGGCTAATCTGCCCCCTCCGGGGTTGCTATATATATAGGCTAGGGAAAATAACTCATCCTTTCCTGGTCCTTTCTTAATCAGCGCCTATGCAATAAACTGAGAATACTTTAAGATGGAAACTTAACTCAGTAGGGGATATCAGTGGAAATCTCAGCGACCTACAAAACTTACCACCCTGGCTTGCGAAGGCTGCGGTCTGCTTGTCCAGGATCAAAGACACTGTCAAAAGACTTATGTTTAGGGGGCGTGGTCTGGCCACGCAGGAAGATGGCCGCCTGACAAGTGAGCTCCGTCGCGGGATGGACCCTTAACAGAAAAATTCCTACCTCACGTCTGCTTTGGAGTCCTCTTCTTGTGCCCTGCGACAGCCGGAGAGTGGTGGGCACGACTTGGGTGTGCTTCCGGCGATGTGACGGCGAAGTCTCCCCGGTGTTTGCTGCTCGGATGACGGAGTGGTGTGGAGCTGCGCGTCCGGCGGGGCTCGCCTGACGTATTTACACAGGCTGCTTCTCCTCCCTCCTTAAGCCGCGCCTATGCCACGAAGACCGCCTACCCCCATGAGGCTGCGCCTTTGCTGCTACTGAAGAGCGCTCGTCTCCTCATGAGGCCGCGCCTTCGCTGCTGACGACGGGCGCCCGCCTCCTCATGAGGCCGCGCCTTCGTTGCTGACGACGGGCGCCCGCCTCCTCATGAGGCCGCGCCTTCGTTGCTCCTGACGACTGTTTGCCTCCTCATGAGGTCGCGCCTTTCTCAACCTGCCTGCAATACTTCTCTTCAGGAATGTCACCTGACAGGAGTTAGATTTTTTGGACGTGTCGTCGCTCAGCCACTGGTAGGATAACTTCCTTCTATACTCCTGTTGTGGCACACATGTCATTCGCCTCAATCAGCCAATGAGCATATTATCAGGTCAGCAAGCAATTTGCGCTTCATCACGCTAAATTGTTCTTCAAAGCTGGGAAATTTTTTGCTGCAGTTACAGTTTCGCGCCTTTTTGACTTTTGGTTACAATTGACGCTTCATGGCCTCCTTTAGCGCAGTATATATGTCCTACACAAGAGAGTGCTTTCTTCTAACGCCATTATAGCGCTCATGTCAACTCCTTCAGTCAGGCTGTGCCTTTTCTGCTTTGACTATGATTACTTTGCATTCTACAGCCCTGTTCATATTGCTGTGCATGTAGCTGTGCTTATTGTTATTACCATAAACGCGCGTATGATGTTTCATTTTATCTTACCTCTATTTACATACCTGTGAATATAGCGACAGTTGTTATCATATTTACAAGTGTAGGCAGTGGGGGTCATTAAGCAATGATACACTTTTACATTTTACTGTCTAGAAACGCGTTATAAGTTTCTTTTTGCTTATTAATGCTGTACATATACAGTTATCAGGTGTTTCTTTTGCATGTCTTGGTGTTGTTCTGCAACTATATATAAGCATTCCTTGGCAGCAAGACGGCTTTACGTTCTTTCAAAGTTTTTATTAAACATTCTCCTCAAATGCCTGCCTCTAAGCAAGGAAACAAGGCTTCTAAACCACTTCTTTTTGCAGAAGCTCTCAAGCAATCCACCAGTATGCCTACAAAAGACAATGCCTCCTCTCCTTCCGCCTCACCTCAGGCGTCGACCTCTAATGGTGGGCAGGCGTCGGCGGCAGCTTTGCAACGTATCCTGCACGAAATATCCGAGGTCAGTCGTCGGTTAGATGACATGCACCTCACAATCACATCACTAGCTGAAGAGACTAAATCTATTAAGACAGAACTCACCACCTTTCATACGAAGTTTGAATCCCTTGATTCTAGGGTTTTGGCAGTGGAGAATCGATTGGAATCTCTTCCAAATCAAGACCGGGACCTTTTACTCTTCCATAGTAAACTCATTGACTTGGAAGACAGAAGTAGGAGGGACAACATTCGTTTTTTTGGCTTTCCAGAACGCATTGAAGGGCAGAATTCCAGTGTATTTCTGTGTCGTATACTCCCAAAGCTAACTGGTATTCCTTTCAATCCACCCCTGGAGATACAACGTGCTCATAGAATTGGTCCTCCACGTGATGATCCTGCCGCACGTCCACGACCGATTATTGCCTGTCTTCTTCGTCATGAACAAACAAGACAAATATTATCTGCGGCTCGGCTGCAAGGCTCCTTTTCCTTTGAAGGTCATCGCATTTTTATGGCAGCTGATTTCTCCAAGGAAACTAATGAGCGGCGGAAAGCCTTTCTCTCCATGCGACCTCAACTGCGGCAGCTAGGTATCAAATATGGCCTATTCGATCCAGCACGCTTTCGCGTTACCAAAGATGGAGTCTCTAAGGACTTTTTCGACCCCGAGCATCTTCAACAGTTCCTGGACCGTCTTCATCCTCAAGAAATGGAGGTTCTTACTACACCCTCACAGCAAGCTCAGTTCCATTCACCCTCTAAGTCTTCCACTACATTGTCAGATCGCAACAGGCGCCCTCCTAGCAGCCCCCGACCAAGGGGAAGGGATTTTGAACGTCTTCATCGCTCACAAGAAGATAGGAAAGCTGCAATTCAATCGGTCTCGGTTGCTACGTTTTCACAAGATCTACAGAGAGACAAGTCACGGTCTCCTCTTAAAACTCCTTCGGATGCGGACTGAATAATCCTTTCACTCCTAGAAGTTGTTGTCCTTAATACTATTGGCAGTTAGCTGTAGATTCTCTTGTCTTGAGAGTCTTATTTTTTACTGTTAATTATTTACCACATTTTTCACATGTTTTGCTGTTCTTATAATATCTGCTTGTCCCTTTTTTACCTCTCTCTTTCTAGCTTTTCATCTTATTTTCTTTTCTCCTCCAGCCTGCTTACTGTTATTCCTCTGCCTAATAATAATTCCACTCTTTCTTCTTCTTACATTCATTGCTTTTCCTGTTACAATTTATTGCCTTAAATATTTCCCCAACAATTTTGTATCTACTGGGGCGTCTTGGCGCTTAATGGTTTAATTACAGTTTTATTATTCTACTTGCATGTTTCTATGTTGGTTTATTTAAACACGCATTGTATGCCTTATGATATTAGGTTACTTTACATTTAATTATCACTGGATTCTCAACCTCTATTTTGCTCTACCTACCTTTTTATTACACCTAGGTTCTTTTCCACAATGTTATTCTGGGCTTCCCTTCTATATCATTATTACTCTCCTAATCTTTTCTCTTTTCTGTGGGGTCCTTTCCCGTGGCGGTGCTCTAGTGCGCCCAGGCCCGCGGGTAACAGTCTACGGTCTCGTGTTCTCTCTTTGCTTTTACTCAATATTTTCTAGTTCTCTTTAATATTATATCACCTCTCTAAATCTTATCTCCCTTTTTCTTCTTTTTTTCATCATTCTTCTTATCGCTTTTTTCATGTATTCCATTTAAATCGTAGTTTCGTTTCTATTTTTTTTTTTTTATCCTTGTTTCCCTTTCTTTTTGTCATTTCTTTTCTTTTTCCTTTGTTTGGCTTAACACGTTGTTTTGTGCTCCATTCTACGGTTTCTGATATTTACGTTGTTCTAATATGGCAAAAACACACTCTCTTAATGCAATTACTTGGAATGTACATGGTCTCACCCATTACATAAAACGGAAAAAAGTTCTCTCCTACCTTCAGACTAAGCATGTAGATGTAGCCTTGCTTCAGGAGACCCATTTGGATGCTCTAGAATCAGACAAACTTTGTAGGGATTGGGTGGGTAAAGTTATACATAGCAGCATTCAACAAGATGAATCCACGGACACAGGCCCCCTCCGCAAATGTGGAGTTGCAATTCTTCTTCGCAAGTCCCTTCCGGTCACTGTTTCTAAAACATGGTCAGATGTAAATGGCCGCTATGTTTTTGCTAAACTTAAAATTGGTGATTCTCACGTTTGTGTAGGGTCTGTATATGCCCCTACAGGTACCAAGAAAACATTTTTTCTTCAACTATCCCGATTGTTGCTTGAAATTAATGCATCGCAATATTTGATTGGTGGTGACTGGAACGTGACGCAAGATTCTATTCTAGATAAAACTGGTCCATTAGATAGGGGTAATGCGTCAGATAGAGCTTTGCTAGGCGATATTGTGTCAGATATCGGTTTGGTTGACCATTGGCGTATCAGTCACCCAACGGATAAGGAATATACTTTCTTTTCGTCGACTCATGGTACGTTTTCTCGCCTTGACTACTTCCTTATCTCACAGAACGCAGTTAAGTTGGTCACAGATTCCTGCATCTTGGAAGCGGCATTGTCTGACCACTCTCCGGTTCTCCTTTCCCTAGACCTGGGACTTTCTAATCCTGGACGTAAGCCCTGGCGAATGAACATTCAGCGCCACAGAACTCCTGTTGGTAAATCCCAACTGCAGTCACACCTTCAAACTTATCTTTCTAATAATCAGGGATCCGTGACTTCCAGCAGGACTCTTTGGGCTGCTGCTAAGGCTACTTTAAGGGGTCAACTAATGCGCGATGCAGCACTCGCTAATAAGCAAAATGCGAGGAAGCAAGTGGAACTCGAACATGACATACAAACCTATTCTCGCCTATATATCACCTCTCCGTCCCTACAAAATCGGAAATTGCTTGAACAAGCCCGAATGGCCTTAAACAGTCTTTTTACATCTAAGGCAGAATACGCCTTACAGAAAATGAAAGGTCGACATTATGAGCAGGGAGAAAAGGCGGGAAGGTTATTAGCCGCACAGTTGCGTCAAAGGGAGGCATCTATGGCCATTCCGGCCATCAGATCTGCGCAAGGACACTTGTGCACAAAACCTCATGACATTGTCAATGAGTTCGCCTCCTTTTATGAATCTCTCTATACTTCTGATAATCGAATGGATTCGGATAAGATGACGGCATTCCTTGCGAATGTGCATCTCCCTTCTCTTTCAGCGGATGGTAAGGCCATCCTTGAGGGTGAAATAACTAGGGATGAGGTTTCCAGTGCGATAGCTGCTCTGCCCTATCACAAGGCCCCTGGTGAGGATGGGTTTCCTCCTGAATTCTATCGTTGGGCGGGTCTCAATATTATTGACACTCTACATGCTGCATTCCAGGAGGCGGATGCTGCATCTTCACTGGGTTCCCTTTCTAACAAAGCTATCATTGTCGTGCTACCAAAGCCAGGCAAAGATCCCCAGCTTTGCAGTAGTTATCGTCCCATTTCTCTGTTGAACTCTGATATTAAAATTCTGGCCAGTATCCTTGCGTCTCGTCTGCGTAAAGTCTTACCTTCTTTGATACATCATTCCCAAGTAGGCTTTGTACCGGGACGCTCTTCCCGGAATCATCTGCGTTCCCTGTCCCATGCACTGTGGTCGGCTCAACATCTCACAGATGATGCGTTAGCCCTTTCACTTGACGCAGAGAAAGCGTTTGATCGCATCGAATGGAACTACCTTTTCACGGTCATGGAAAAATTTGGCTTAGGTACAAAATTTATTGATAAAGTGCGTTTACTTTACGATCATCCTTCTGCTCAAGTGAACTGTGGTGGATTTCTATCTGATACCTTTACAATCAAGAGAGGGACACGCCAAGGTTGCCCACTATCCCCCCTTCTGTTTCTTTTAGCTATGGAACCTCTAGCTGCAACCATCCGTCAATCTGATGAAGTTTCTGGTATTCCCCTCCCTATTGGACATTCTAAAATATACCTGTACGCTGATGATATCTTACTCACCCTTACTCGTCTTCCTCGGTCGATCCCCTCTCTTCTTCAGATTATTAATGATTTCTCTTCCTTTTCAGGTTATAAGATTAATTGGGACAAAAGTGAGGCTCTACCTATTTCTAATGGTACCACAAAAGCTGCCATCTTTGGTTTTCCTTTTCGTTGGCAGGCCTCACGCCTCAAATACTTGGGTGTCCTAGTTAATAAAGGGTTACAGGACATGGTTACAGATAATCTATCTCCTCTTATCTCCCAAATGCGTCGGGACTTTGATAAATGGAAGGCTCTGGGTCTTTCTCTCTGGGGTAGGGCTCAGGCTGTTAAAATGGTTACTCTTCCGAGATTTATTTACATTCTAGGCATGCTTCCCCTACAGATTCCCTTATCCTTACTCCGATCAGTAGATGCCCAGATTAAAACCTTCATTTGGGGTAATGCCAAGCCACGTCTTGCCATAACTAAGCTGAAGGCTCATCAGTTATCTGGTGGCATTGGTCTCCCATCCATTGAACACTACTCCTTGGCGTTACATATCTCCCAACTCTCATATTTTTTACCTGGTATTAAAGACTTGCCACAATGGGTCCAAATGGAACGACATCTTCTATCCTCAGAATCGAATCTTACTCCTTTGTATGGTAGTGGCACTAGCCGTCTTGACCCGAAAAATCCGATTTTATCTGCCATGCATAAATCCTGGCAGAGAAGTCATAGGCTGTTGGGTTCGAATCCAAGAATTCATATCAAAGCCCCCCTATGGAATAATTCGGGCATTCGTATCAATGGTCGTATGTTATCCTGGCCTGAATGGCGTGCTGCAGGTATCCTCTATCCGGATCAGCTTCTGCATGATGGGGATTTTAAGCCATTCTCTCAGCTAAGAGTAGAATTTGATCTTCCCCTACACCATTCTTCTAAATACCTCCAGCTTCAGCAATGTCTGAAGATCCATATGGGGTCACCGCCATGGATATTACAAGATTCCCCTATTTTATCCTATTTGCACGTTTGGGGGAAATTTAAAGGTGTTACCTCCGGCATATATAAAATTTTATCGTCCCACCTCTTCTCTAAACCCCTTTCACATGATCTTCAGCGTAAATGGCAAGTTCGCCTCTCAATTTCCTTTTCTGACATTGAATGGGATCTGATTCTGGAGAATTTGAACAAGGGAGCCCGTGAATCAAGGCTTAAATTTTGTCTTTTTAAAATACTACACGATTGGCACTGGTCTCCAGTCAAATTGCACAAAGCTGGCCTTCTTTCCCATTCCAATTGCTGGAGATGCTCCAATTCAGGTTGCGATATTACTCATATCATCTGTGATTGCCCTAGTATCCGATCTTATTGGGCTTACATTGGTACTACTTTGAATTCCACTATGCCCCTAAAATTGCCACTTACACCAACTAATATCCTCCTGCATGATGTCCGCCACTCCCCAAAGCTCTCGAAGCCACAACTCCGTCTTTTTCATATCTCACTGGCTACTGCTAAAATATGTATCCTGCGTCATTGGAAATCATCTTTACCTCCCTCTCAGGAAGATTGGTTGGTAGCGATGATACAGACTGCCTCACATGAACGCACAATCTATAACCTTCAGGATCAAGCTGACACCTTTCTCCGAATTTGGTCTCCATTTCTTAAATCAAATTCTGCTAACTCCCCTGCTTCTACTTCTATCCAAGCACATTAATCTGCTTTTACCCTCTCTTGTCCTTTGTTTATTTCTTTTCTTTTTCTTGTCTTCTGTACTCTCTGTTTTATTCGCTACAGTGTTCATCTGTCTTTATCTAATCATTTTACCTTTGTTTTATCTATTTATTTATATTTCCTGCACTTCTATTGTCTAAGCTCCTTCCCTTTTTCCTCCCCTTATAGGTTATGTCTTTATAATATATCATTCTATGTCTTGACATAATTATTACTTCAATTAGTATTTATATATTTAAATGCATATTTATATCATATTTATCTAATATTTATTCATCAGTATCTTTTTGCATTATTTCTCTCAACATGGATCTATTTCCTCTTCATTTTCTGTTGTTTATGCTTTGATGTATTTGTTTTACAAAACTTTAATAAAAAATTTCAACACAAAAAAAAAAGACTTATGTTTAAAGTAATGGAGGGGAAGAGCAACATACAAAATACAGGGAGAAGCTCTCAGAAGTGAAATATATGCCTAGTGGGAATGGAAAAAAATAAACATAGTCATTCCATCACTAATGGAACAATTATTAGAAGGAGATGATATTCTAGCGCTGATTATCAATCTCTTAAATTGTTCAAAGAGTACAGAGGGTCGTCGTGCTTATGCATCCATTTGGCGCCCCTTTGCAGGCCATAGTCTCCAAGCAGCAAATTGTAGGTCTAACGATGTAGGTTACAATATGGACAGGCCCCATAGTTATGAACATGCTTCTGCTGCCCCAATGTATCTGCTGTCGCCTCCCTCCCTCAATGGCTCTCTCATTAACCCCTTCTTTGTGCTTCCTCTCTTCTACCTCCAACACTTGCTCCTTCTTCCACATCACTTGACCTCTCTGTCCACCCACTCTTTCCATTGTCTACTCACTAAATCTCTTAGATACTCTACCACCTTTGCCTCCCCTCTACTCTACTATTCACCACACCTGCCGTATCCAACCAGGATCATCGACCAGAAGCTCTACCTGTCCACCTACAATCCCCTCCTCTTCCATTACTACCAGATACTACAACCCTCAATTTCCTGCCACACAGCACCCTCTTGATTCTCAGCCTTGCCACCAGTTTTTCTCATCGCAACTCATTTGCCAAACATTATATCCCACCAACTAAATGGCCAAACATTATTTTTTTTAAAGCCTATTGATAAAACATAACATAACATTCACATAATGTACCCAAAATGTGCAAATACAAAGGAAGCTCTACAATGCTGCAAAAAGAAAGCTGCATGACCAGGAAAACATATGAATACTTTTGCTTTTAGCTAATTCTTAGATCCTGGAAATGAATAGATTCAGATTTTTCAGCAGTCCTACAGAAGACCAAGGATTTGGTATCAAAAGAGGGGTTGTACAGTAATAGGTGTAGTGCACACCAGACCCCAGGGTATAAAAATAAAGAGTGCAGGGCTAAGGATCAGTGCAACTGAGGAGAAGGCATTAAATTCCCATACTCAGCTGTTTAATAGGTGGAGAGTGGGGGTCTTATGAGAGTACTAATGAGATGTCATAGGTATAACTTTGTGCCTTGAATTGATGAGGGGGCTAAATGCTTAATTGGTGTGACCTCTTTCAAGGTACAATAATGGTGAACAAAACAAAATTAATTTTATGTTGCTAGGTGTTGCAAAGTCACCGTGTGCCCTGGGCACCCCCAACCGTTTGCTGAATGGTACTGGTGGTAACTGACTCTGACTGACCCTGGGCTCTGTCTAACCAGGCCCAGAGCCAGTGCTATGCTGGAAAACACTTAGAATACAGTGAAAACACCTAAATACACTAGGGTACACTATGGGTTGGGGTACCCCTGTGATTGGCATGACCTACCCCATAGGGCTCGACTGCATAATAGGCAGGGGGATTGAAACTACCTCTCAGTCCCTAGTATATAATAGGGCATGGTAGTTTAGAGGCAAGGAGCTCTTTACTGCACTTGCATGTGTGCACTGCCGAGCCTGAAGTCCGTTTAAAAGTAGCCCTGTGATGCAGGACTGCTTTTAAAAAGTAAGGTGTGCTCAAACTCGACTTTGGTGTTTTTGGCACTTAAAAATGGCTAACCTACAATGTTTGGGCATATTAGCTACCCCCAGGGTCTCCCATAGGTGTCACAGGGGTGGGGGGGGGGGGTCAGGTACCTGTAAGGTGGACCCTTATAAAATGAGTTTTATATGCCCTGGGTTAAGTGAAATTGCACATTTCACACACCCCAATGTGATAAAATGCTGCACAAACTCGACTTTGGTGCTTGGAGCGATGTGGAGGATGGATCTGCAATATTTCTGCATATTCAGAACCCCTAAAGTCTTCCCTAGACATACCAGGGGTGGGGGTCCTGTAGGTATAGGCAGACTACTTATAAAATATGTTTTTATAAGCCCTGGTGCTGGAAAAATGGCCCAAGTCATTTTTCCCATTGCAAGTCCCCTGCCACATACCTTAACATGGTAAGACGTTATTAACTAATAACTCTTGATAGGGAAATGCTTAAAGGGCCATTCAAAGAGTTCCCAGAATGGTATTAATAAACTCAACAATATGATATTGTTGAGTTTCTCCTAAAATGTACATACAAGAAGTTATAAGACTTTCTTTTTTGTAAGTCCAGATTCAGCCTTCCAGTTGTCTGTCCTGATTGGTCAGAGTTCAGTGGATTAGCTAGGCTTCTTTGAAGAGGTGATAAAGAGCCCCCGGGGTGAGGGCAGTGTTCCATTACACAGGAATGCCAGAGCAGGGGGAGGAGTCGTAAAGCAATGTACTTCAAGGGAAGGGGAATGCCTCAGTGTCATTTACAACTCTACTCTTTTGAACCCCAGCCAGATGCTAGGATTAAGGAAGGCATGAGCAGATGCAAGGGGGAGAGACTATGAATATTATCCATCCTAGGGGTGTGTTTAGCCAGCTCTTCTCTCCCTGCTGGAAAATAAGCCATTATGAATTTGGAAGAATTGGTGCACACTGGGAGAAAATAGTGCAACACTCTGCAGGAAGTGCTCAGACCTTTGGGTGGTACCGTGCAGCCAATTGGACAGGAGTGACCTCCTGCTTGACCCAGAGAAGTTGGAATGAGTATCTGAGAAGGGGAGAACCCCTCAGATCTGCTGCTGGAAACCTAAGAAAGCAAGACGGGCCATGCTGAGAAGTTGGATGTGCATTTCCGAAGGCCTGCACTCTGAAGATTGCACCTTTTGCACCATCTGAAACTACAGCCTGTGGATTATCTCACTGTAAAAGGACTAAAGAGTAGACTCCGTGCAAGCTGCTGGCTAACAGATCTCACCTGGATCATCACCACCAAGGATCCTCAACCTGGAGAACTACCAGTGAATTTGTAAGGGTTTTCTCCAAGTGAATTGTGGGAACTGAAGTCCTCAACTTTTAAGGACCATCTTGGAGATTCCAGACCCTCTTAGTGAGTTTAAGACACTTTGAGAGCCTTTGGGGAATGTCAAGAAGAAGTTTCAGGAGTTTGGAGAACTTTGGAAAAAAGCTCCATAAGTGGACCGATTCAACCCGGCCAGCCAAGCCTCCTTCCTTCAACCGCGAGCCGGCCAGCCATCCAGGTTTGTCCCGCTGAAAAGCTCCATAGGTCCTACTTCCAGAATTTGACCGGGAGTAGGCAAAATCCGAGGCCGGCAAACCCTCACAGAATCTGGCCTGGTGAAGAGCATCGAGGGACCCCACGAGAAAAAGCTCCAGAAACGTCCGAAGGTCAAAACTGTGACCAAGACCTACTGCGAGTGGTAGATGAGCATGGCTCCATCGCGGTCGGCCTAAATCTTTGACTTTTACCCAGTCTATCGTGACCAGATGTCCCAATAGGGCGCTATAGGTTTCTATGTGCTAGAAATTGCAAAATCTTTGAAAATTCATATATCCGGTTGCCTACATTGGATTTTTGTAATTTTGGTGTTATTTTAAAGATAAAAATATATTTCCTATTTTTATAAATTAGTGCTGGATTTTTATTATGCATTGTGTCTTACTTATTTACAGAATTTGTGTTTTTAAATGCTTTACATACCTGTCTTTGAAGTTAAGCCTGGCTGCTCACAGCCAAGCTACCAAGGGTTGAACATAGGAATAATTTTCTAAGACTTATTCTGAACCCTATACTGTGTTAGTGGCCTTATTGCCAGTGGCAGATATACATTTGCCCCTACTAATAATCCACTTTCCAACAATAGGTCACACCAAAGTATATTGTGATGAATGTTAAACCTGATGAACTGGCACTGGAGCACTGACTAGGTCACTAGTTACAAATTTTAGTTGTACCACAAATCGGCACCTTCATCAGGGCTTTGCCAGATCCTCAGGGCATAGCCACTTTAACTGTGTGTGGTATGCTGCTAGCACTGCACACAGTTTTGTAGATATCCTCAGAACAATCCCCAAGCATTCATTTACAACTTTACCTGGCTGTTCTCCTCTGTTAGCTGCACAGAAATGGCTGAAGGTTGCTCACAATTTGATGGTGGATAAGTGGCAGTTCCTGGGTGTTTTAGGTTGAAGATCTGGGCACATAAAGTATGAAAGGAAGTAGAAGTGGGACCAATGTAGCACTATACACTGTAGTGTGCAGGACACAGCTAAAAGAACAACTGGAGATGAAGCCTGAAGAGCAATGACATGTCACATGTTTGCTAAGCATTACTGGGTAATATCTTACATTCAGCATCATTTTCTATTAATAAATCTAAAGAAACAATGCTTTAGACATGAGATTTCTGTCAGAGGATATTTTGGTCATAATGCCACATTGCCGGCCGTTGGTTTGTATTTTGCAATATTATGCAATTTGCCTGTTTGCAGGTCCAATTGTGGGGATTATAACATTAATGCAATTAATATTCCACATGAGCAATGCACAAATTAACCAATAGAGGGGACAAAACAACAGTCATGCTTACCTCCCTTGGAAGTAGATACCTTAATGAGAAAGAATCTGTTGTGTCAATGTACTATACTGCTCAATAACAAAACACAGTACAAGGGTCAGGCTGTTCTTTAAAGCAGATGAAATTAAGTTTCTGATTTCAAAAACTGCAGATGAGAGGATTTAAGAAGTAGAATTGCCCGTCTTCTAAGAAAGTCAGCAAATGTTCCATTCCGGTGAGCACACTTAGAAATCTTCATACCTTGCATTTTTTTGTGTTTGATATTAGATATCTAAATCAAATATTCCAAAATATATATATTTTAATAGGCTTTCAGGATGCTTTTTTTCTGACACATCAGCCTAAGGATGTCCTCTCAAGGTTTTGTTGACATGTGGAGTATTCAGTTAATTTGGTAACTTCAGAACCTTTGATTCAGACTAACGAGGTATCATAGCTATAACATTCTAAGTCATTTTCCTACAAGTAGAACTAGGCAATCTTCACAGTGGCCAGTCCCAAGCACAGCTGTGAAAGGAAGAGGGTTATGCAGGGGGCTAGCTACCCCACCATGTAAAATAATCTTAGCTACAGAAAAGTCAACAAAAGACATTCAGCCTTGGGGAGAGATAAATCTCCTTCACGGAGAGCTTTGATTCCTTATGGTGAAAGCCAGAGATCCCTCGAAGCCACATATCCAATCCACCTGCTTTCAACCAAGACCATCACCATTGGGACATGGAAAGCGAGACATAATGGTGACAGTCCAGACAGAAAATACTGACTCAAGGAGGAATGCTATTGCATTCTGGACACAAGGACAAGAATGCCCCACATAGGGAGTAACACTGATGCTAACGCCGGCAGCCAACAGAGCTCTGATTGGATAGGAATCCCACTGTCCCAGAATCATCACAGCGACCTTCCACACAAAGAAAAAGAGAATCAACATGAATGTTATAAACTGCTATGCACCTACAAATTACAGCAAAGAAGAGTAAAAAGAATAATTATACAACAGTCTCCAGTCCTTCCTAGAGAAATGCCTTGAGAGATACCTCACCATACTGATGGGGGACCTCAAAGCCAAGATCAGAAGCCACAACACTAGGCACGAAGAAGTCATGGGCAACCATGGCCTTGGCAACATGGATGAGAATGGTGAAAGGCTCACAGATCTCTGTTGCATGAACAATCTGGTGATAGGTGATAGTGTATTCCCACACAAAAGAATACACAAGGCAATATATGTGTCACCAGACCATTCAACAGAGAATCAGATTGACCATGTCTGCATTGTCAAGACATTCCAGAGGTCCCTGCCACATGTGAGAGTGATGAGAGGAGTGTTGTTGTAGTATCAGACCATCACCTTGTTGTGGCCAGGCTAAAGCTAAAGCTGAAGAAAGCATGAATGGAACTTACAAACCAACACCAGCATTATAACACCACCCTCCTCAAAGATGCACAGACATGGAGTAAGTACACAGTCACCCTCAGTAAAAAAATTCAAGTCCTGCTAGAACTAGAAGACAATAGTAACCCAGTAGAAAGTCAGTGGGGGAAGATCAAGAAACAGTGAAACTGGGTCCAAGAATCCCCAGCATAAAGAATGGATCTCCACAGAGACTCTCTGCAGAATCTAAGAGAGAATGGAAAAGATAGCTGCAGTCAACACCAGCCAAACAAGAGCAAAAATAGTAAAAGCTTAATGTGAATACACAAAAACCAACACGGAAGCAAAGAGAAGCTTTGGAGCAGACAAGCGAAGATTCATCAATGGTCTTGCCACAGAAGCCTGGGAAGCAGCAAGCCATGTAAACTTAAAAGAACTCTACCACATAGCAAGGAAACTGTCTAGCAGATACAGCAAGTCAGAAAGACCTGTTATAGACAAAGATGGGAAGGCAATCATGGGTGACGAAGGCCAGCAAAGAAGACGAATGGAGCACTTTGAAGAACTGCAGAACTAGTCTGTGCTGCATTCTCCACCAGACAATGCCTTCAACTGCAGCAAACCAAATAAGGAGAATCATGCCAAGCCATCAAATAGCTGAGAAATGGGAAGGCAGCAGGATCCGACAACATTCCTGCAGAGGCACTGAAGGCAGACATTGAAACATCAGTAGATATGCTCTACCCCATATTTGGAAGGATCTAAGAAGAGTAAAATGTGCCATCAGACTGGAAAGCAGGTTATCTCATCAAGATCCTCAAGAAAAGTGACCTGAGTAACTGCGCAAACTACAGTGGAATAACTGTTCTATCAACCACAGGCAAAATGTTCAACGGAGTCATCCTGAACAGAATGAAGGAACAAGTCAACTCTCAGTTGTGAGATCAGCTAGCTGGCTTCTGCAACGATAGATCCTGTACAGACCAGATTGCAACACTGCATATCATCATTGAGCAGTCGATGGAATAAATCTCCACATTCTATGTCAACTTCATTGTAACCCCGGGCGTAGTACTCCGCTTCACCCACGGAGTGTACGTAGCGCTGCCTGCTTCGCAGTTTTCGAAGTAGGCGTAGCAGGCAGCGCTACGCACACGCCAGGGCGAAGCAGAGCTGCCTGCCGCCCGCCTCCTGCCTCCCGCCCACCCTCCTTTTAAAATAATGAAAACTATTATAAAAACATTAAATAATAATGCCTTACCTGTAGCGCGCCGTCTCCGGGGCTCCCTCTTCCTAGTTGACAACTTCTTTCCACAAATGCGCATGCGCGGACGCCCGCGCATGTGCATTTCTCATGAGAAATGCGAATGCGCGAGCGTCCGCGCATGCGCATTTGTGGAAAGAAGTTGTCAACTAGGAAGAGGGAGCCCCGGAGACGCCGCGCTACAGGTAAGGCATTATATTTAATGTTTTTATAATAGTTTTCATTATTTTAAAAGGAGGGCGGGCGGAAGGCGGGCAGCGCGTAGTGGGGCTACGCGGAGCGCGCGAGTGTGCGTAGATTTGGGCACACTACGTGCTGCTCCACGTAGCCCCACTACGTCCACTACGCCCAGGCTTGCTTCCTTGACCGTGATAAGGCAGTCAACAGCATGGACAGAGAGATCCTTTGGAAATTCCTTTTCCACCTATGGTGTGCCAGAAAAACTCATAAGAATCATCAGGAACTCTTATGAGAGAATGACCTGTAAGATATTCCATGGAAGACAACTCAAGGAATCCTTCCAAGTGAGGACCGGAGTCTGCCAAAGTTGTTTGTTCCAGCCCTTTCTCTTCATCCTGGCCAAAGACTGGATCATGAAGACATCCAACGGAAGGAAAAGAAATGGGATCAAGTGGACACGTTGGATGCAGCTTGATAACCTGGACTTTGCAGATGACCTGGCCCAATTCTTCCATACTCTTCTGCAGATGCAAGAAATGACTGACAAGGTGGCAGCTACATCAACACAACTCGGCCTCAACATTCACAGGGAAAAACCAACATTCTGAAGGCTTACATGGCCATCACAACTGCAGTCATTCTTGCAGGCGATGCACTGGAAGAGGTTGAGACCTTCACCTACCTGGGCAGTGTCATAGTCAAGCTGGGCGACACAGACACCTTCAAAAACGGAACCTCCTGAGGCTTGAGCCGGGAGTAGAGCGAAATTGTTGTTTTTAAAACCTAAGTGACAGAATTGTTTTCTGCTTTTAAAACTTGCACCTACCTCCCGTGAGCACCTCGCGCTTCACGAGTCCTCTGACAGCTGAGTTACAAGCTACCTCTGGCGAGGGTTTGTTTTGGTTTCCCTACCGCCATTGCCCAGGACATAGGCCACGCCCACCTGGTCAGGCCACGCCCACCCTCCTCTTCCCGCGCTATATAGAGAGCGCTGATTACAAGCGCTGCATCTTCAAAAACGGAACCTCCTGAGGCTTGAGCCGGGAGTAGAGCGAAATTGTTGTTTTTAAAACCTAAGTGACAGAATTGTTTTCTGCTTTTAAAACTTGCACCTACCTCCCCTGAGCACCTCGCGCTTCACGAGTCCTCTGACAGCTGAGTTACAAGCTACCTCTGGCGAGGGTTTGTTTTGGTTTCCCTACCGCCATTGCCCAGGACATAGGCCACGCCCACCTGGTCAGGCCACGCCCACCCTCCTCTTCCCGCGCTATATAGAGAGCGCTGATTACAAGCGCTGTATCTTCAAAAACGGAACCTCCTGAGGCTTGAGCCGGGAGTAGAGCGAAATTGTTGTTTTTTAAAACCTAAGTGACAGAATTGTTTTCTGCTTTTAAAACTTGCACCTACCTCCCCTGAGCACCTCGCACTTCACGAGTCCTCTGACAGCTGAGTTACAAGCTACCTCTGGCGAGGGTTTGTTTTGGTTTCCCTACCGCCATTGCCCAGGACATAGGCCACGCCCACCTGGTCAGGCCACGCCCACCCTCCTCTTCCCGCGCTATATAGAGAGCGCTGATTACAAGCGCTGCATCTTCAAAAACTGAACCTCCTGAGGCTTGAGCCGGGAGTAGAGCGAAATTGTTGTTTTTTAAAACCTAAGTGACAGAATTGTTTTCTGCTTTTAAAACTTGCACCTACCTCCCGTGAGCACCTCGCGCTTCACGAGTCCTCTGACAGCTGAGTTACAAGCTACCTCTGGCGAGGGTTTATTTTGGTTTCCCTACCGCCATTGCCCAGGACATAGGCCACGCCCACCTGGTCAGGCCACGCCCATATCTCATTCTCCCTGCCAGCTATAAATCATGTGTCCATACAGGAAGCGCAGCGGACGAGCGCAGCGGGCGCGACGAATGCGCGCCGAAGGCGCGCATAAGGCAAGCTCGTCTGCGCTCGTCCGCGCCGAGTCCGGGCCGGGGGCCACCCCCCCTACATCCTATGCCAAACATCCCATAGCTTACAGTGCGGAGGCCCTCTATGGCATGAGGTCCTCAGGTCCGGTCTGTGAGCTGCATCGCTACGAGGCAACGTCCCTTGCAACCATATGTCCACATTGCAACGCCCCTTTAATCCGGTGGCAGCCCAAAGCACCGAAGCGGGAATACCGTATGTTTTCACTAAACTGCAGATCTCTGCCAAAACATAAGGTGGAAATCTCGCTTCTACTAGAAGATCGTTCGCCGGACGCAGTATTTCTATCTGAAACATGGCTGACACCTGACTCTGACCCGGCTGTTGTAACCTCTCTCCCCTCGGGCTATCAAATCATCCGACAAGATCGTTTGGAGGGTAGAGGTGGAGGGCTAGCAATTATTTTCAAAGAACAATATCATTGCAGACTCATCCCTGAAACTATTCCAGATTGTGAGAGCCTTGCCTTCTCGCTGGAGTTTATCCCTAACCATTGCTTTTCGGGCACTTTGATATACCGCCCACCTGGACCCCCGAAACAATTTCTCAATCTCTTATCAGTAGTTATGGCGCCACATGTTAGCACCTCCGCCAACTATACTGTGCTAGGTGACCTCAATTTTCATTTTGAGTCACCGCTGGATTCTTTGGCTATTATGTTAACCGATGATCTGGCTGCGTTGCAACTTAGCCAACGAGTAAAAGCATCGACCCATGTGAAGGGTCACCTGTTAGACCCAGTGTTCAGTAACTGCGAGGACCTTGTGGTTGGGTTTCCGTTCCCCCTCCCGTGGACTGACCACTTTATGGTGCCCTTTACTTGGTCTACCCAGAAATCCAGCCCAGTAAAACCATCGATAAGACTTGCCAGATCCTGGGCACGGATACCTACAGAGGATTGGAAAAACTTACTTATGAAAGAATTTCCCCCTAACAATGAGGATCCGTGTTTGGCTAACCAGGCCTATGAAAACTGGATCCTGCACTCTCTCGAATCCATCCTCCCCCTCAAGAAATCAATGTTAAAACGCATCCATAAAACAGCACCGTGGTTTTCGGAGGCACTTAGGAACAAAAAGCGCCAATGCCGGCAAATTGAAAGAAAATGGCGCTTGGACTATTCCATGGAGGCAAAGACTCGATATCGAGAGGAGATAAAAGCTTATAAAAGGGAACTAAAAGCCGCCCAAGCAGTGTACTTCTCTGATAAAATCTTAGCCGCAAAATCCAAACCTAGAGAAATTTTCCAAACCTTGCAAAAACTTACAAAACTCCCTTCCCCAACCGTTTTGAAGGATAAGTCTGTTTCCCAGTGCAATGACTTGGCTGAATTTTTTTCTGCAAAAGTAAATAAAATATATGCCTCCTTTCCCTGCACTCTCACTCCCACCCCTCCACTAATTCAGGATAAAATCAAGACCTTAGACTCGGCCCCAGTCCCTCCACCTCTGCTCAGTCACTTTCCCTGCATGGACCTCGGAGTATTGGAATCTATGGCTCAGAAAGTAAAATCCGGATCTCCTTCTGATCCGGCACCCCCTGAAGCCATGATGCTGGTCCTTCAGACTGTCCTACAGACCATTAGGAGCCTGCTAAATGCCTCCATTGCCTCGGGCATTGTTCCTTCTGCCTGGAAACAGGCGATGGTCCGAGCACTGTTAAAAAAGCCCAATCTGGAACCATCGGACCTTGGGAACTATCGTCCGATATCCCTGCTTCCCTGGGTGAGTAAGATCGTGGAGAAGTTTGTCAATCTCCAGCTGGTTAACTTCCTTGAGGATAACCAGCTGCTGGACACCACCCAGACAGGGTTCAGGCCTAAGCATGGTACAGAATCTGCCCTCCTAATGGTCATCAAGGAGTCCAGGAAAATCCTCGATCGGGGAGGATCAGTGGCAGTGATCCTCCTTGATCTCAGTGCGGCATTCGACACGGTCAGTCATGCCACCTTACTGAACCGTCTTTCGGATGTCGGCATTGTGGACAAGGCGTGGCTCTGGTTAAAATCTTTTCTGAGCAACAGGTCATTCCAAGTGTTTGATGGACAGACAGTGTCTTCTAGCATTCCCCTGAAGTGCGGAGTCCCGCAGGGCTCCTCATTAAGCCCTGCGCTTTTTAACGTCTATATGAGGCCACTAGCTGAGGTAGTTCGTCCGTATGGAGTCAAGATCATATCCTATGCGGACGATACCCAGCTGGTGGTCTCATTGGCGCATGAGGCTCCTCAATCACGATCAGGGGGACTCACCGAATGTCTGGAGGAGGTGAAGACCTGGATGACTCAGTCATCACTAAAACTTAACGGTGACAAAACGGAGCTTATGCTCCTGGGCCCCGCCGACCCTATGTTTTTTAACTCACTGTGGCCCCCCTGCCTAGGTCTCCCCCCGCCCCCGAAGGATAACATCAAAAGCCTAGGAGTATGGCTGGACAGGAATCTTTCACTCAACACCCAGGCCACTAAGCTTTCAGCCACTTGCTTTGGAATACTCAGGACACTGAAGAAAGTTCTTCCTTTGCTCTCAATGGAGGCAAAGCAGATAGCCATACAGGGCTTGATACAATCACGGTTGGACTCCAACAACGTCCTATACCTGGGCGCACCAGAGTACACCTTAAAGAGACTACAGCTGGTACAAAACTGTGCCGCGCGTACTCTGCTACAGATTCCTCGTAGATTGTCAGTAAAGGCGGCTCTGATCAATCTTCACTGGCTCCCAGTGCGTAAGAGAGTCTCTTTTAAAGCAATGTGTATCGCCCATCAGGCTTTCTGGGATTCGGGTCCTCTAATCACCCGTGATCTAGTAAGTCAGTATCACCCAGGTAGAAATCTCCGTTCTAGTCAAGCCTTCATGGCAGCAGTCCCCAGAGTCACAAGGTCTAGATCTGGCGGAAGAACTTATGCTTTCAATGCTGCCAATATCTGGAACTCCCTCCCGCTTCACTTGAGATCCAATCCCGATCTCGCTTCCTTCCGTAAACAATTAAAAACACACCTATCCAACTCCGTTTAATCTATTTCAGTTTGCTCTTCTCTTGGCTCTCAACCTCTTTACCCTTCATTGGTTCCTTTTTTTAGCGCTTGGACGCCTCAGGGCAGCAATCGCGCTGTTATAAATTCACTTTACTTACTTACTTACTTTACACTGACGTCAAGGCAAGAATCACCAAAGCAAGGGCTACCTTCATTCTGCTAAAGAAGATCTGGAGCTCCAATGACCTAATGCTGCAAACTAAGATCATGATTATAAAAACCAATGTAAAATCGGTGTTTCTGTATGGAGCATAAACTTAGAGGACAACAGAGACAACCACCAACAAAGTCCAGACCTTCATCAACACCTGCCTGAGGCAGTCCTCTAAATCTGCTGGGCAAAAACCTTCAGCCACAGCCACCTATGGCAGCAGACATTCCAACTCCCTGCTAATGAAGAAATTAAAAGACTCTGAGGCTGATTAGGTCACACCCTCCACAAGCCCGCATCAAACACCACCAGGCAAGCAGTGACCTGGAACCCTCAATGAAAAAGGAAAAGAGGAAGGTCAAGAAACACCTCGAGGCTGACTGCATGGAGATGGGTTACGCCTGGAGTCAGATTGAAAGACTAGCCCAGGACAGAGGTGGCTGGAGAGTCCTGGTTGATGGCCTATGCCCAAGGAGTAGTAGAAGGCATAAGTAAGTATGTTTGAGTTAGACGCTTTGGGAAATAGAAACATTTGTAGCAAATGGTCAGTTTCAAGATGATCCATGATAATGATGTCAGAAGAAATAGACTACACTTATTAATATAGGACAGCATAATAGTCCTAGGAAATCAGAGCCATCATCCTACCACTGAAATCAGCCAATAAAAAGAATACCTTGATTTGGTAACCCAAATTCATCAGTTAATGCCTTCAATCGTGTATTGAATCTTCAGGTTGGACATCTTTAGACTGAGGTATAATAGACTGCTGAAATCTTCAAAGAATCAGCAGTCACTGTCATGTCATTCACTTTTGTTCTTCACAATTAGATACCCATTTGTATATGTAGGTTATAAGCAGAGATCAATATAATATATAAATAAGGATGACCAATGAGACTATATGATGGAATACCAAACTTGTCCTCTATCACTGAAGGGAATGCATTGAAGGGTCAATCCTGATGACAAAGGAATTAGACTAAATGCTCAATGTATGTTCATGCAGACATTTTGTTGTTACTCATAAACTTCAACGAAGATTAAGCTACAAAAATAGAACAATATTTTTGTGCTCCTAATTTGTGAACCATAATGTATTTGCCCTCAGTAGATCTCATACTGGGTCAGTTTGACACTAGGCCAGGGCAAAGTTTTTGATATGCTGGCGTAATTATCTTTATTTCATGTTACTCTTACTACATGAAATTTCTGAATTTATACTATTTCGCCACATTGTGTAATTAAGCACCATCTATGGTAAAAATTTACCACAAATGTGCAAACCCATGGGAACAACATGAATGATAGAACATGAGCAGCTGTTGTTGGCAGTACTTTAATTTTTTTTTAACCATCTTTTAGCATGAAATGCATCCCCGCATCCAAAGTGAATGAGAGGGTGCATTTTGTGGTTAAATGCAGATGCCAGTTTTGCCTTTCATGTAATTAAGAGTAATTTTTGTATTTTTCCAAAATTTAACACTATTGGGCAAAAGCAAATTGTGCGATTTTCACACACCTCTATTATACACTAATTGTGGGGCCATTCCTTCAGCAGATATTTAACAATATCAAAGCATTCACATATATGCTGGTGAAGGGTGTGTTCAATGTCTCTTAATAGTGCTCAGTTAGGGTGATTGTATCACTCACTATGTTGGCATGCTCGGTGATATCCTGCCTTACAATAAGTATGGTGATTAATGCTAACAATACTTCAGGCACATTGTTCTGAAATTCTTCAGCTGTGCAGGATGAATATATGACATTACAAGGCAAAAATTACAACACATGCTTTTACAACGTGGTTTTTACATTGCAACTACCATTACATCGCATGATTTTACAACGCATGCCATTACAATGCATTTTTAAAAACTACCATTACAACGCATTCCATTACAATGCAAACCATTACAATGCATACTATTACAATGCATAATACTTTTAGGGCAACAGTAGGGTAAGTGTTGGATTGTATAGGGGTAAAAATTACTATTCCCATTCCAGTGAATCCAACGGTAGAGTAAGTGTTGGATAGTGTAGGGTTAAAAATGACTATTCCCACTCCAGTGAGTGCAACAGTAGGGAAAGTGTTGGATAGTGTAGGGGTAAAAATGACTATTCTCACTCCAGTGAGTGCAGCAGTAGGGTAAGTGTTGGATAGCGTAGGGGTAAAAATTACTATTCCAACTCCAGTGAGTGCAACAGTAGGGAATGTGTTGGATAGCGCAGGGGTAAAAATTACTACTCCCATCTACCCCAATACCCATACCCACCCTAAAACTAAAAAATCTCCATTACTTACCTTATAATGCATTGTAATGGCATGCGTTGTAATGGTATGCGTTGTAGTGATGCGTTGTAATGGCATGTGTTGTAATAGCATGCAATGTAAAGGCAGTTGCGTTGTAACAGTTGCGTTGTAAAAGCAGTGCGATGTAATGACTGTGTTGTAATGGATGTTTCCTGTGAAGGATACACCCAAACTGAGGCACTTGTAACACAGTAGACCCAGATTTTTGGAAAAACAGTTTAGTGCCTCGATTCTGAGTCCAATAGTAGCTGATGGCAGCCGGATTTAAGGTAGATCTGCGAAAACCATATTGACTAGTTACCACCATCAGACCTATTCCCATCTGTTGGAGATGATGCAATATATTAATAGCCCAATTTAGCAGACACAAGAATATTTGTACAGTTCAGGCTGCTTTGGTTTGTAGTTAACCTCAATGAGCAAATTCAAGAAGGTGACTCTCTCTATCCGCTCAATGATATTAGCTTGGCTCAGCTTGTCAAGTTCATTTTCAGCTTTGGGAGTTTGTCTTTGAGCAAGTTAACCAATGAACAGAACACATTATTCC
Organism: Triturus cristatus; assembly: GCF_964204655.1. Classification (NCBI taxonomy): domain Eukaryota; kingdom Metazoa; phylum Chordata; class Amphibia; order Caudata; family Salamandridae; genus Triturus; species Triturus cristatus. The sequence goes on from NC_140586.1 coordinate 260,493,614, forward strand.
TCCAGCATGTCAGCTAATACATAAGCCTGTACACTGCACGTAAATTGGATGAGCTGAAGTGGAACAACATCTTTCTGTAGCAGGGTTGATAGGTTCCATATGCACTGATTTTTATTTTGTTTGCTATTGGTACTGAAGCTGGTTCGCTGAGCCTAAGTTGGTTGTGCAATAACACATTTTCTGTTTCAGTAGTGTCAATGACTGCTATCAATTTGTATATTTGAGAGCTTGGGTGATGCTTCTTGTGAGGCATGGTCTCCTTCATGATCTAAACTACATGGATAGGACCTTCTGCATTGTCACCATTCACGGCTTCCATGGAAGCTTCAATGCCCTAGGGATCAAGCGCCCAAACTGTCTGTAGTACAGGTTTCTGTGCTGACTTAGCAGCCAAGTAGATTTGAAACTAAAATATATTGGCGAAATGATTCAACATATCATATACTGAACTCTTCTCATCCTTTGCCAGGCCACCTACCATCCAGATGTAGATACAGCTGCTGTAGCCAGAAATACAAAGGCACAGGTCCCTTCTGACTTCCATACAAAAATCCTTGAAATCTGTTTCTGGGTATTTGACAAACACTCCCGTCATAAGGAATGCCTTTACCACAAATTCCAGGGGATCTTCTGGAGGTCAGAATGTTTTGGAGTGAGATCTTTCGTGTCCGAAGAATTAGCCATTGTAGCTTGGTCGAGATACACCCCTGAATATACTATGCCCAGCTTCATCAATTACATCATTAAGGGTGCAATGATTGCTTGTAACCAATTTTGAAAGGCAGCAGCGGATTCTTGGTATCTTCATACTGTCTAACATAGACAGTATGATTCATAGTCAGGATTGACAAGCAGTTCAAAGTGTGTATTGATCTCCCCAATGTCTTTTGCCCAGGTGTCTGCAGGGTGCATTTTGTGCAGCGTCCTAAGTTTGTGTACTTTATTTACTACTAGATGAGATAGAAACAATCTTTTTAAGGCATCATTTGTCTTTTCTCTGACTATATCATATTTTCAACATGGCGCTGAATGCCTACTTCTAAGGATCAATGTTGTAGGGGCCCCCAACAAGTTAAATGGATCATCTAACTCTATGTGCATCATCTTCTTGTTGGGGTTCATTTGCTAACTCCCTCTTGCAAAAAAATGATTTTTATTTAGGATGGGTGACTACCCACCTCAAGAAATAATAACAATCCTTGTCAGGATAAACCCTCAAAGTCTCTACATTAACCTGAGCTCAACCTCCTGTTAGCTATGGCACAGAACAGACAGGCTTAACTTAGAGGAATGTGTAAAATATTTATGAGATACCAAAACAATAGTAAACTAAAAATACAAAACAATAACTGAATGAGCAAAATAAAGTGAATTTTAATAAACAAAACAACACTGAAATAACAAAACTTCAATAAGGTAAAGCAGAGACAGGAATTTATAAAGTTTAAAATAGAAATAGCTCCAAAAAGCACAAAGCGCTAAAGATAATCAATAGTTGCTGTAGACCCAGACCTAGATGCAATTTGATGCTGACCACAATGAGTCAGTTCGGATACACTAACCAGGTTTGTCCTGGTTAAAGATTTTACCTTCTGTCCTGTCCTTTAATTCCCAATCTACTACATGACCTCAAGCGAGGCACTTACAGAATTACAGGGCATTAGGCAGAGGTGAATGGCAGAGTCCAGTCCAGGTCTAGTTACCACTGGTCAGCTGGGCAGTTGCAGAAGAGTTCTCTTGTAGCTTGTTGGTAAATGGAGGTCAGCCTTCTGATCCTTGTATTCCACTTCTTTTTCCTGGGTACAAAAGGAGCAGGTTCAATGCTTCAGGGTCAGGTCAGATGCAGTAGGTCCAATTCTCTTCCGTTCTTCCTCTGGTCCAGAAAGTGTTCTGCTGTGGGTTCCTGTAGATGCCACATTTATGTCTAGCACCAACTAGTGGGTGGAAATGACACCTTAACAATTGGAGTAAAATGTCCCAGGACCAACCCTACCCACCTTTGGCATTTTTAAGATGGCAAAAATCTTTGAACACATTAAACTTGGGCTCTAAGAGCTAGGGGTGTGTGGGGGTACTACAGTAATCCTAGTGTCCTCTCACATCCAACAACAAAATCTTATTTCGAGCCAGCCACTGTAGCCGCCATAAACCCAGAGAGAGAAGTCTGGCAGAACAAAGTTAGTGCTTTCTAGCAACCAGGCAGTGGCTACAAAAGAAAGGCTTTGGCTCCTGTTTCCCTTCATTTCAAGAACATCCCAAATTCTTATATGTTAACACAGCAGACCTGTCAAGCAGGCTTTGATCCTCAAGCAGGATTTGAAATTGGAGTGACAGAACGGATGCTGACAGCCCCCCACACTACTTATTCTGGGAGGATCAGAGACGTCATATCTGCCAAACAAAGTCAGCCTTTTCTTTGGTACTGTGAAACCTGTCATGCCTTTTCACACCTATTCAAATGCTACTAAGTGGCTGTGAGAAGTTTGAGAGTCAATGCAAATTTCCTCCAGGAACTTCAGGCAGGCAAAGATTTTGCTTTCTAAAAGTCACTTTTCCTTAATATTTTTTAAAATCTGACTTGACATCATCATTGAATAGGTTTTTAATAGCTAATAAATTAGTTGTCTAATTATTCTTCCAGCTAGTTCTATTCCCAAGATACTGCCTTAGGATTTTTAATCGGTACACTAGTGTTCTACATAGGAGAGCTAGGTATGACACAGTGAAAAATAGCTTTTGGGGGCTGGACACTATAAGAACATTACATTTCTACATGTCCTACTTTTAAATACCATGCAAACTGCCTTGTGGGTGACATGACCTAAATAATGATGACATTAAAATGTGAAAGGGAGGTTTTGACCTGTCAAAAGGGTTTATTTTAGCAGTTTGAATTGCACTTTTTACATGGCTACAGCCAGGCTATAATAATGGACCTGAAGCCATGTTTACACTATCACGGCAGTGGGTGACATAAAAGGTGCTACAGTTCACTAGTGACATTTAACTTACAGGCTTCGGGTACATTAAGTACAATATACTTGTGACTTATAGGTAAGTTGTACATTCCAAATAGGAATATGCAAATTTGACCATGTGCAAAGGAGGAGCAAAGACACTTCCCCCTTTAATTAACAGGGTTAAGTGTATAGAAGTCTAAAGTGAGCAAAAAAATAGACACGAACAAAAAGACACAAAATATAGGTTGACCATGCGGAATAAGTAGATTTCCTACACCTCTTGCTTATGTTGGCAATCATTGAGCTACAGTTGGAGCATAATGTATATATTTACTAGGTGTGACATATCACTCACTGTTGCACAAGATGTTTTTTCTTTTGACCCTTTCGACCCTTTCTGCCTTTGCTGACCTCAGCCTGCCACTTGGTCCTTTGACTATGGGTGTGGATGTGAGCTGCCGTTGGCCTTGTGTGACCTTTGTGGGCCTTGTCAGTTCCAGCATGTCTTACCAGCAGCTAGACAGTCCCATTAGCCTATGGGGTGAGTAGTTAAGATGCTTTCCTCTCTATTTCTGTTTCTCTTTCTCTCTCTGTTTCGCTGCCTCTCTCTCTCCCTCGCTCTCTCTCTCTATCCATCCCCCTCCCCTCCCCTCCCATCTGTTGAGTTCCACTGCTAGCAAGGTAAATGAGGTGTGGTGAAGCAAGGAGTAGCGATAAATGCTCTGTTGTCTAATTTTACAGTACTTCATGCCTCAGTAATTTATAATCTCCTTTCCCAGACCGGGCAACCTTAGAAAAATGTTCACTGTGGGACTGTACACAGGGTAGGGGGGTCACTTAAAGAGGAGACAGAGCCTTGGCAATTAGAGGTTTGGATCCCCTGCACTTCCTGAATATTCACTCATACCCTCCACCACTGCAAGAGGAAAATCCTCTGGTGGTATCTACCAATTCTGTGGAGGTTTCAAATGGAGCCCAGCTGTGTAGAACAACCACATCTGAGTTAGAACGTTATTCTATGCAAGGGTTCCAGCTCACCATTTAATGAGTGAAGAAATTGTGTGACACACTGTGGCACTGTGTGAGTTTATAGGTTTGTTTCAGGTGCCTGGGAGTGAGTCATATGTGTGAGTAGTGCATTATTCAGATCCCTTTCATCAGTCATCAAAGTAGTGTTGTGAAGAGACAGGTGATTTCAGGAGCTCAAAATATACATGCACATACTTCCTGGGATGCATGGTCTTTCTGTGCTTAGGGTCACATGAAGCAGAAGGTTAGCGGCCTGACTCATGAGGAAGTGCATCCTATTTATCTGTTTTTTAGCAATATCTTAAACCTTCAGGTGCTACTACCTACATCAGTAATATGGTCACACCTTTATGTTATGTCCATTACCATATACCCCCCACTTCTACAAGTGGAATATCACAGGTTATGAGGAAGGACCGCTGTTGGATGAAATTAAACTGTGAGGATTTGAAGGATATCCTTAGTTAGTCCAGGCCCGAATTAAGTGAGTAAATACCCCTAGCAGATTTCCAACTTCTCTAACTGGATCAATAATTCCTTGGGCCAGTTCATTCCGGTGAAGTTGGTTAAATGTTTACAACAGAGCAAGCAGTCCCCTTGATTTACTCCTCACCTGTTAGCGCTTAAGAAGAAGTGCAATAGATTAAAAAGAAAGTGGAGGCAGTGTTATGATGAGCCAAGTAAACTTGAGTACCGGCGGTGGGACTGCCACGGGACCGCTGCTACCGCTGGGATCCTTGATCCTGTGATGGTGGCACAGCAGTCAGCGGCCATAATATGCTGGTGTTACAGCTGCTGCACCGCCAATCATATTATGAGTTTCCTCACTGCCCTCCTTTTCATGGAGGCGAGCGCGCCATGAAAAGGGTGGCGGTGAGGAAACTTTAGGGACCCTACAAGACTTCCTGGTGCCTGTTTGCACTGGGGTTCATGCAGGGGGGCACATGCTGCCCCCCCTCTCTGTATGCACCCCCATGCTCCTGCATGGAACGAAATGCACAGCATTGTGCAATTTGGTCCGTGCAGGAACGTGCTTTGGCGTTCGAATTGCGATGCCTTTCTAAGGCTCACTTTCTGGGACCTACAAAGCACCGCAGCAACTGCCAGACCAGGAGAGAACTCCTAATCTGGCAGGCGGTTAGCGAACGGCTTTGGGGAGGTGTGGCAGTGGGGCGCTCGCGTGGCAGCTCACTGTCACACTACCTAAATCGTAATCCGGCTCTATATCTCAGGTTAGGAATCTGTGACCTGCTGGTTACACAAGGATCTCTGAAACAAGTGCATGAACCCACTGATCTATCATACCAGTATTTTAGCCACAAGCTTGCAGGGCACCAGCAGCGATGTGCAAAAGAAGCATTGATGTTGCTTTTAAACTGCAAGATTACAGTAACAAGTGGCATATAAAGGACAAGTACAAATGTTTGTGAATGCGCATCCATGTATATATGATTTGCCGACATTTCACCGCGGGACAAACACAGTGGCGGATGGTGACATTTGAAAGTGGTGGGGCGTAAACTTTCTGTCGGAGTGCACCGTGGCGAGCGAGCGCAGCGAGCGAGCTCGACCACCTTAGAGGGGGTTCGGGGGGGTTTTTCCCCCCGAGAAAATTTTGAAAAAAAAGTGGGTAAAGGGTGCATTTTCAAGCAAATTTGAGAAGCACAGAGACTAGAGCTGCAAACACACATAGAGCCCACTGCAGAGGGTATGTTCTTAGGTGAAGTCCTGCTGAAACTAAAATGCATTAACATTATAATCTCAGTTTCCCCACTTAACAAAGAGAGTCATCCCCAGAAAATGAGTTCCCCATCCTGTTTCTTCATTACATTTTCAGACAAAATTAGGAACATTCATAGACCATCCACACATGCATTAAGCACATTGTAAAAACAAAAAAAAGAATCACGTACAATAAATCACAAATACACACACACAGTCGCACATACAGACATACATACCATAACACACACTTACAGACATACACAGGCACATCTTGAGACTCAACATAATGAAGAACATGACAAAGAGACAGAGGGAGCAAAAATGTTTTGTGCTGATGGAGAGTTAATGTATTCACATCATGCCAGGAAATGGGAAGGCAAGAAACCAGAACACCAGCCAAATGCTTCGACAAGAACGTTGGCCACAGCAATAACACTAATCGACCTATCAATGATAAAAAGACAACTGCAAACAACAGCAGAACCACCAGACACCGGTGATATGACAGCTCTTAGGAAGGAAACTCCATGACTGTGCAGTCCTGTCTCCAGTTGTTCAGCATCTATTTAAATTCTGCTTCAGTTCTAAAGATAGTAAGTGACAACAAAGGAACCTGGCATATACTAGTATCCAAGCGAAAGAAGCATTGTCCAAGTCATAGTCAGTATACCAGAAGCTCTTAAAATATTTTTTACCCTCGACTTCTAGTGCTAAGACCATAGCAGTAGGAACAAAATACCAGCAAGTGAAACATGTCGCTTCTACTGGCCACTTCACTTACTTCGTTTTATGGATAAAGCACTGTTTGACTAATGACACCAGATGTTTTAATAAAGCACACATTTGCCTCAGGCTCACACATTTTGCTATCACCCCACTTGGTGGTGCTCATTTTATCTGTAAGCATCAACGAATAGGAGAAAAGCACCAAACATTAAAACAGATAGTACGTTAACCCAAAACCTGTTACAGAAGCCTTTTCTGCGTAAACTAATGATTAACTCGGATGGGAAATATGTAAAAATAAAAATGAAACCGTCTATCTTTGCTTGCCGTGGTTCTGTTTACATTTTTCTAACATCTGCTTACATGTTCAGCACTCTCGCCATAAAAATAGTCTGTGCCCTGGCCTTCCTGGTCAGCAATGTGTGCTGCTTAAGTTCCCATGAAATGAGGTAAGGCTGGTACTCTTGCTTACAGACCAAAAAGAGTATTTATGCTGAAGTTGTGCACAAACAAGAAATCCTTTATCAACTAAAATGATATACATTAGTGAAGGGTCTATATACAATCTACTGAATCTAGGGTACCTAGAATGGGAAGAAATATATAGTGATAAACACAGAAATCTACACATATAGAAGTGCACATAGGTAGTTAACAACAAGGCTGTGTTGTGTTATCCACTGTAGGGCTGTGAGTGTCACCATAGACAAGGAGACCAAAACAAGTAGATGCAACATCGTGGACTGATCATGGAAATTGCCACCACGGTGGACAATCTACTTAAATTATTGAAAATAGAAAGCTGGTATTGTCTCAAAGTGTAAACTACAATAACTACAGCATGGGCTCTTTACAGAGTGACACATTGGGAGCTCGACTATCAAAAGTAATGACCTATCAATGAGCCAGTACGTCTGTGTGATTTCTTTATTTCAGTTGTATTCCTTCTAGCAAACATTCTTTAGTGTGTGTTTCCAGAGCATACATCTTAAGAGGTATGTTTAATACCAGGGTAAGTCCAGACCAGCATTGACACTCCCCCTGTTTCTTGTAGTTTCACTTCACCACTAGGAGCAATGGGCACAGGGTTTTCTTGGAGCCAACATGTGTAGGGGAATTTCTGAAATAACGGGGAGGAAAAGTGTAGGGTTATTTGTGCAACGGCATTGTGAGACCCAGAATAACCAGTCTACGATTTCTTTCACGAATATATCCTAAAACACAGAAAGTAAAATGTAATGGTTGAAGTATGTTGTGCAGTGGGTGAAGCAAAACGCCTCTGTTCAACGCAACACAGCAACAGAATGACACAAGAGACTCGGCAACATCACAGACCAGGGTGAAACATTAATTCCTATATAATGTAAAATAACCAGGTAGTTTTGAAGTTATGACCCATCAGCCCAGGAAAAAGATACACCATACTTCCTTCTTACTACAATGTAACAGAACATAAAATAACCTCAACCCATCAATAACGCACACCACAGAATATGGACACTGCAAAAAGGCGTCTTTCAACCTCTACAAACGGCTGCCTTTCAGCCCATGAGCTCAACAACAGCAGAACAGATATTTCAACCAACACAAAAAGTAATATGCAAAATCGAGAGCAGGCTTGCTGCATAGTGCGGTGTCTTATAGTCTAAACTGCCCCCCCAGCCCCTCCCCCTAAAAAACAAACACCCTTGGTAAATTCGTCGCTGTACTTCATGATACAACACACTCTCAGTCTACCGACCATTAGAAGCCCGGAGCACTCCATTGTTTTTAATGGAGCTTGCAACATTCCAATGTTCTAATGAAAGTTATTTGTTCCCAAGATTGAACTATTGCATGGCAGAGTAGCTCGACATTGGGACAGAAAAATAAAGAATGCTTCACTGATGCAAGGGCTTTGGCTTCTATAAGACTGCAGTAACGGCACCCTGGGAGGAAAATGCTATGCACAGCTGTCAGCAGCTCTTGCGGAATCTCGGTCACAGAACATGTGGGAAAAAATGTATTTGTAATTAAGGCATTAACTGGTTCTCGCGACCCCAGAGACCAAAGACAGTATTGAACAGAGAGATATGCATAATTGGTTGCTCTCACACTTACAGAGCATTAGCGTCGCACTCATGGGTCGATCTGAGACCGAGGACCGACAGCAAGAAAGCTAAACACGAGATCTCTGCTCAGCTGCAAAATAGAAGGGTCCTGGCCAAGGGCCGGATTCACAATGCCCACACGTCTGAAGTGGGAAGTCTACCCCTGTGGGTCTACTCAGTTATGGCATTCATTATGAACCCTAAAAGAACTCCAGGAATCTAGTTCATTCATAAATTTGCAACACCAATTAAATAGGCAAAAATATACTCGGATGGAATTCCACCAGGGGAGAAATTCCTCAGGAATAAATTAGGCAGATATGTGTATAGGCCACTTTTTAAAATTGTAGATATGGAATATATTTGCCATTCCAAAACACCTCTAACAAATATGGATATGTTCCTGCCTCTCCCATATTGAAATGGTACCTATTCCTACCTTTCGCCAAAGCAGTTTTGCCTGCTTTCCAGGGTGGAAAAGTACCAGCAAACGGTTTGTGAATACCCACAAACCTAGGAAATTGTGAACACCTACTGAAATGTTAGGCCATGCTCCAGAACACCCACACTACTACTTCTGCAAGTATTAACGCAGAAATTCAACCACACTAACAGCATTTCCGATTCCGATAGTCCGAAGTACAATGCGCAAGAGCAAAATTTCAGCACACCCGATTCTGTGAATCAGAATGTTTAATTTTCTTTCGCAAATTTCTATTTTTGTTCAATAGGAACTCAACTTGCAAAACCTTTTGTGAATCGAGCTATAAAGCGGTTTGACGCCTCATGGACAAAAAAAAAAAAAAAAAAGGACTGTTCGACGAGCTCAGAGATTAATCAAAAACAACTGGTTACAACAGCTGCAATGATACCTTACATGGGCCAGGGCTTGAATTCAAGCCTTTGGCTTCAGTGGGCCTTAGTAAAAAACACGAAGTAACACGTCTACGGATACATGGTCGACATACCTCCACATCAGCTGCATCACAAGCCAATTTTTGTTCCTCATATTAACTTGTTTTTTTATAGCACTTCATACTGCACTCCTGCCATTTCTACTCCTATGCAATTTTATGGTACTCAATTTTGAAGATTAGAAGGCTGCATCAGCCCCATGAATTGTCGCTCACCTCTCTTTTCAGCGACAAGCGCTCAACTTTCTGACCTATCGAGTGTGACATACAGTGACACAACTTGCTTTAAATAGGATACAAAAACAAAAAGGTAACAACTAAATCAAACATCAAGAGAGCCATAGGGCAGAGATTAGAGATTCTGATGTGTAGTTCATAAGACATATATATACATATTAAAGGTGATCAAAAACAAAAAGACTAAATCAAGGGCCAATATATATACTTTAAAAATTACTGATGTTTATTGGTCCATTTGTATTTATTCATTGTCCGTTTAAATGCAAAATGTGCATTGCCTAGTCAGGAGGTGGTAGTGGGACGGGGAGGGAGGAAGGAGGGGGTTAAAAAAAAGTTCACTTACCTGTCGGCTGCCTCCGTCCTCTCCCTGGTTCTCGGCATTCATTCATTCCCTATGAGGGCTCCTTAAACACACTCCGCTCGTGCAGCCAATTCTTACATTACTCGCTTTTCTTCATGTCCAGGCCCGCGTTGGCGCCTCTCTGCGACTGCCCCTTCAAACGGTCCAGAACACCACGTCCCCGTGACGCAACCCGGCCCTCAGCCAATCCTGGCGCTGCAGCAGCGCCACTGATTGGCTGACGGCACAGCCTACTCCTCGCCCGCCGCCTGCCCATTTAGGAGACCGAGGGGCTCCTAATGGGCATGCGCAAGGCAGCAAAAATACAAGTACGCATGACTGGGCACGGAGTAAAAAATTAAGCTCCATGCCCACTCATGCGCACTTGTGCTGCCTTTCCCAAAGGCGTCTGACAATGATGTCAGTCAACATGACACCGGACCGCCCACGGTCCGACGTCATGCTGACTGACATTCACAGAGGGAGGACTCGGGAGCTGCGGTTGCGGACATTCACAGTCACAGAGGAGGGAGCTGCAGTTGCGGGCGCGGCGCGGGCGGGGGGGCTACGCCCCCACGCCCCAATGGACGCACCGCGCCTGGACAAACACCGACACACTCTGTACGCTGATGTTTGCCCCGCGGTGATTGCCTTCTTTTTATTTTTGCAGGGGGTGCCCCTGCTGCCCCCCTACTGTTCCTACAGGCATTTCCCCACCTACTACTGCAGCACTGTTTAATTATGTGCTGAAATGCACACAGTGAAATGTCCATCGGCATCATTAACGAGGGTGAAGGTCCGCATATGAATATGTGTTTTTTGTGATTATCCGGGTAGCTTTGGAGTTTGACGTTAATAAGGCACCTGGCTGCACAGTAAATACAGGTGAGGGGGGTTAGTAGGGGGTGCTAAAGGGCCAGTTTGAAAAGTTTCAGCAGAATGCAAGCTTTACTGAGCTTTTTTTAGTTGTTGGATGAAGGTTGGCCCAATTCAACTGAAGTTCTGAAATTTCAGCTTAACATTTTATTCCAAATATCATCTGTCATTTGTTCTTCAAGATTCAAATTCCAGGAGGCTGAGCATTTCTGGTGGTTGATGGTTCATCCCGGAGGTTGTTCCAGGTGCTAGCCGAGGAATCTCAGGTGTGACCGAGGGTCGCTGAGCACTACCTAATCGTTGGCTAAGGTCCAGTTTAGGATCTCTTAATGTTGAATGAGGATCCGGCGGAGGGACTGAGAGTGAGAGATGAGTTTGTGAAAGCTGGGTAAATGTGATGAAATTTCCTTTCCTAAGGTGAAGACCCCACCCCTCAGACAGGCCCGGACTGGCCGTAGCGGGCACCGGGCCATCCCCCGGTGCCCCGCACGGGTGGGGGCCGGTTTTGGGCACCTGGGGGCCGTTTTTGTTACAGGGCCGTTTTTGCAGCATAGCTGCAAAATCGGCCCTGTAACAAAATCAGCCGAAAACCGGCCCTGGCAAAGAGCTCGGAGGCACCCCCAAGCCCCGGGGGGCCGGCCGAGCACTTTGCCAGGGCCGGTTTTGGTTCTCAGTCAGGCCCTGCCCTCAGAGCAGGCCTCCTCCCCATGGCAGAACAGCCCCTTGGTCTCTCAATCTCAGCCAGGGCCGGACTGGGCGTGGCAGGCACCGGGAGTTTCCCCGGTGGGCCACCAGTGTGTGGGCCGATTTTGGGGTTCTGGGGCCGTTTTTGTTACAGGGCCGTTTTCGGCCCTGTAACAAAAGCGGTTGAAACCGGCCCTGGCAAACTGCTCGGCCGCACCCCTAACACCCGGGGGCCAGCCGAGCACTTTGCCAGGGCCAGTTTTGGTTCCCAGTCCAGCCCTGATCTCAGCATGTGATTGGCTCTTTGTTTTCTCCCTTGCTCGTGGAAATACTGAAAGTAACATTGCACGTGGTTAGAGAAGGGAAGGGAGAAAGGCTCCGCACGCGCGTGTGTGGTACTATTAAAAAAGTAATGACCAATAACAGACGGAGAAATAAATGTGAATAGCTGTGACTATCAATGCGGAAGAATAGAATTGACACAAAAGAAAATACATGGAAATGATAATGCCCATTTTGTTTAGGTAAGACAACGTACATCGTGTTCATGGTGATTTCAAAAAGAAGCATATAGGTAAATAACATGTTGTATCATATATCTGGATGCAATGACAGAAGCAACAAAATACCAGTCGGGCGGTACACTACGCTAAGCACAGTTTTATGTGTTTTAAGCCACGCCCTTAATTGCATCGGCCACGCCCCTTTGAGAGACCCCCTCAGTTTTTTCATCCAAAGCCATGTGCTTCACCCTTGGCATCTGTCACCTCCAAGCAGAACAAGCAAAAGCTATCATAGGCATCGGTGTTTGCTATTAAGGGCTGCAGGACGAAGGCGCACTGCTCCCCAGAATGTGGCTGGCACAGAGTGTGAAGAACAAGGAGTGGTGCCGGGCCGGAGGGTGGTGCTAGCCTGTTGTGGCTGGGGTCAAGGGAGGACAGGGAGAAGTGTTTCAGCCAAGATGTACCCAGAGTGCGCAATACCGTTGAGGCTGGGGTATCTCACCTCTTAGCATCAATAAGATCACAGTGTTGCAGTTGGTATGAGTTTTATGACTGTGGGCTGTGTCGCATGCGTGGTAAACAATGTTTACCACTTCCCATGGTGCTTTGCATGACTTTTATTATGTTGTATCATTAACAGTTTTATGAGTTTGAGTTGATGGTCGTCCAGTTTTCTGATGCCTTGATGTGCTCTCTTCTGCTGTTTTGCGCTGAATTAGCGTAATGTGGTACCCAGGGCTTCAAGTGGGATGCAAAAACTGGGGGTTCTCTTAAAGGGGCATGGCCAATGTAATTAAGGGCGTGGCTTAAAACTTGTAAACTCAAAATCTCTGCTTAGCATAGTGTGTCGCCCGACTTTGTATTTTGCGGTTTCTTTCATTGCATCCTGATATATGAAACAACAAGGAACATCGGGGCATATTATCAAGAAACAGCGTTAAATTTATCGCCGCTTTAGCGGCAGAAAACTGCCGCTAAAGCAGCGATAATGGGCTTTATAATATGCCGCAGAGAATTCCCATAGAAGCCCATGTTCTGGTTCTGCCGCTATAGCGGCGATAATTTTAACGCCCTGCTTGATAATATGCCCCATCTTACCTACAAGTCAGGACTATTGGCTTTCTCAATGGTTGTTAGTTGCATAAGATAAATAAGCAGCAACTATGGTTTGTATATAATATTGAAAAAGCTTCCACTTAAAGCCCTGGTGACACCACGACAATGTTGCTGCTCCTGAATTTCAAAAAGAGAAGGGAACTCCAGAGAGAACATGACTCTCTTAAAAGGATTTCCCTTCCCCTACAATGCTCACCTGGCATGACGTCATGCCATAACTTCTCCACTAGTGAGCAGTGTGAGCAGCGCTCATCGATGTGCCTGCTGTCCCTGGAGTCCCGTAAAAAGGGACCGCCTGTGCCAGGGCACAAAATAGAGCCCGATAGAGACCCTTTCCGAGGGCCCCTTTTAAAAACTGCTGGTGCTCAGCACCTAGTGAGATCCGGCCCACTTAAAGCCCTGGTGGTATCACTACATTAATAAATTGCCCGGTGGTCCACAGTTGGTGATAGGGAGCCTGAACAAGCGGACATTTCCAGGGAGACTTGTCCTGCTCACTCCTCACAGCGTTTTTTCCCAAGGGGCTTTGCGTGGGAAGGCTCACTCCAGGCTTGGTACAGGACCCGGGCAGTTCATAAGTCTTATATGTGGCCCTAGTTCTGCTATGAGCCCTTTTGAAAGGGTCCCGTTTTTATTCCGTTTAAAAGATGGGGCAGGGAGGGAGCCAAGAGAAACATCTGCACCTCTGCCAAGATCCACGGCGTCCATTGGCTGCGTGCAGATGGACGACTGTTTTACAGAATGTGAACACTTTCTTTGTCAAGAAAGCACAGACTGTGCTAGTTAAAACTTCTCATTAAATTAAAAAAGATGTCACTAAACTGGCAAAATAATATAGGAAGTGTAAAACACACTTGTCAAAAACCTAATGTAATTAACTGTGGCATTGAATACAAATAGACATTTTTAGGTTAGACGCATTGCTGGCATTTTTTCTCACATTGTTTTATTCTTAAGAGACTCTCTGCATTTTTATTCTGGTATAACTGGAGATTTCCTACGTCCAAACACAGGAGTTGGCCTCAGTGCGAGGGATTGCCAGGTTAAGCAAAGGCCTGAAAACCTATGGGTTCAGTACCACTTTTAGCTGCCTCTGCACAGTGCTTAATTTGTAAAAGAATGAGAGAAGGTGCCGGACCTCTGCTCAGAAGCCCGGGCCAGCGCTACTAAATGTTATTGCGCTGAATACAGAGGCTGCTGCATAGTCTTCAAACCACCTCCAGGGCCGGACTTGCGGTAGCGGGCACCGGGCGTTTTCCAGATGGCCAGAAGGGTAGATGCCGGCTTTGGACCCGTGGGGGCTGAGTTTGTTACTGGGGGCCGTTTTACAGCAGTGCTGCAATACCGGCCCCCAGTAACAAAAGCGGGAGGGTGCCTATCACTAGCATCCTCCGCTACCGGGGCTGGCCAAGCAGATTGCCAGGGCTGGTTGCTGTTCCCAGTCCAGCCGTGTCCACCAAGATGCCTTTTTTTTCCTCTACCAGACATGCCCTTCCCCTTCATCTCACTCGTACAGGTTCCTGCTTTCTGCCTTTGTGGTGGGTTTTCCGTCTTTCTGTTCTTCCTCCTTTCACATGTGTGTGTTTTCCCCTTGCTAGCTGTTAGGAAATGTCCGATCAGCATAAATAAGTGCTGGTCCCTAACAATTAGTTCCAGTGGCCACCACCGGCAGCCACCAGCTCACACTAGGCACTGCCTCTTCATACTCCGGGGAAAAGAATGAAGAATATCAGACTCCGGCCCGGCTGCCTTGCTGACTCCGAGCTCCTCCCACCAATTGAAAGAGATGAGACATGGCGCCAGATCACAAAACATTTTTGACTGCTGCTATTTTATGTCTTTGGTGATAAGTTACTGCTTGTTCCAAACACCTTTACCATCCGTTAGAACGGAAAAGTCCTCTGTATGGTAAAGATGTGTACCGCTGCCCTGAATGCTCAACTATACTGTTGATTCATCATATACCCTACCACCCACAAAACATTCCATTCCATCAATTGCTATATTTCCGCCATGAAACAGAGTAATAAGTGAACGTCACAGTGTATTTGTTTGTTTATTTTACCATCCCACCCACATAACATTCCATTCCATTATTTGTTACGTTTTCTCAATAAAGGAGGGTACAGAGGGGACATGTCACTGTATTAATTAATTAATTAATTAATTTTGTATTTCTTTACCATTCCGCTCACATAGCATTCCATTCCATCAATTGTTATGTTTCCTCCATGAAGGAGGACACTGAGAGGACTTCGCACTGTATTTATTTATTTATTTAACAGTTTTATTATAATGCAGAGCACCAAAAGGTATGAGATGCTGTACATAAAGTAACAAACACACGCATACTGCAATGACCGTCATTTAGAATATAAAGAGTAATAAATACAGAACCGGTAAATGAGATACTTCATGTATACTTCATGGTATCAGATAATCTGCGTGATTTACAAGCAGTTGATGAAGGTAGTGAATTATCCCCCATCTTTTTGAAGTTTCAATTATTAATGTGCACCGAACAAGATTTTAGGTTACTTGTTAATAAAAAATATCAATTATAAATCAGTCAATCAAAAGTTTATTTCAGATAAAATATATATCCTTTAAAACAATACACGCATAAAAAGAGCATCACAGAATATATGCCCATATATACTTTCATTTTAAAAAGTCCATAGGATATTTATATATAAAGAGAGGAAAGGAAGACGCTCATATTTTCAAAATTTTTCCTGGTTGCCTTTCAGCCAGACAAAATAGGCTGTTTAAAATGGGATCCTCAGTACGTTACAGTTTCCACAAAGAAAAGGGGGCTTATTTGCAAGCCCCCTGCACTACCGGATCATCACTTTTTGTGATGCTCGGACAGTGCAGATCACAAAATCATATTTACGAGGCCACACAAAGCCACTGCGCGTGGCTTTGGATGGCCTCATAGATATGGAGTAAGGCAATGCAGCGCAAATTGCTGCGTTGCCTTACTCCTTACTCTGCGCTCGGGAGGCATTCCATGGGCGTTGCAGTGGGTTTTCCCACGCAACACCCATGAATTTTGATGCGGCCCCAGATTTACAAGATCATGTAAACCTGGGGAAATGCCAAATCCTAGCGTCTCCTTGGGTGAGGCGTAACAAGGAGAAATTTCTTTATTTCTCCTCGTTATTTCTTCTTTCTATGTGTGTTGCATTTTGCAGCACACATAGAAAGAAACAGAAAGAGGAAAATGCCTCTTAGAATTGTTTCTGTCCATGAAGGTGCCCCTTTCTGCACAAAAACAATCCTGCTGACAACATAGGCATCCTTGCACCATGACCGAAGCATGCCTGCGATGGCCCTAGGCAGGCGAAACAGCCCCAGCGCAGGGAGAAAGGACAGGAATACACCTGCCCTTTCACTTTGGCGTAGGGCAGCGCAGCACGATGACGTGCTGCACTGCCCTACATAAAATCCCCGTAAATAAGGACCAGTGTATCCATTCTGTTAAAAAACCCTCATCCCAGTAATAGTGGTTTAGCATCACCCTGCTTATTGTATCACATATAAGGCATACAAAATAAAGTGTGTCTAAATCAGAAAAAAACTTTATTCAGTTAAAATATAACAACCATTAAAGCAAAAAAACATAAACAAATAGCTCCAATGTCACCAAAAACATATTTGTATTCATGTACAGTCAATACAATATGATAGTGAATTTAAAAAGCAAGGGATTACGAAAAGAAACAGTAGATTTGAAAAACGATCCCACTTCGAAGCATATTCCACTCCCTGATAGCATTTGAAAATAAAGCAACGCGGGCAGGCACTGTCTGAATCTATACTTACTTCATAAACGAATTAAATATCGAAATGTTAGCTAATGATAACATTGTGTCTCATCTTCGAGTGTTTGAATACAGCTAGGGCAAGAATTACAATAGCCTGGGCCCGAGTATGCAGGAAAACTTTGGAGGGGCAAAAACTCAAACTACCACTGAAATACAAGAGTGTCAAATATATTGGGAACCTTTCGTCTATATATGACTCACAACCCCAGTATAACTTACGAAAGAGAGAAAAATACATACAACAGTTAAAAAACGTGTAACATTGTTGGGAGTCTTCTCGTGGGCCTGGGCAGGATTAGGTGTCTGAACAACATGACTTGAGGCACTGAATTGTATATTTTACAAAATTAGTTTATGAGACACCTTATTGGCATGATATTTTTTTTGACCACAGGATCAGACCACCTGCCATCACTGAGATGAGAACATCAGGTAATATTTTTTGGTTTGGTGCATTGTTTTTCCTTAGTTGATGGGTCATAAAGGCTGTAGGGGTGTTTCTAGGCCTTGGCATCAGTATATTACTACCAAAGCAGTAATATGATTATCAAATGTGCTTTCCTCCCACATTAGAACATTGGAATGTTGGGAGCTCCATTGAAAACAATGGAGTGCTCTGGGCTTCTACCACTCCAACATTCCAATGTTTGTTCACACCTGTTGTTGTGAGCAAAAGGCCTCACGGAGCCCAAGGGGATATCAATCCCCTCACTCTTCATGAGGCCTTTGTTTTACAAATTAGAGGATTCTCCCCTCTAGGGGTGGAATGCTCTAATAGCCTTAAGAGACCTCCATAGCGGGATCTACTGGCCATTAAAGGCCCGCTCCCTTGTTAAAGGCCCTCGCCTTCGGCTCGTACCATTCCTTTAATGGCTATGGCGGACTCCAAGGCTATTGTATCCCTTTAATGCAGAGACGGTGCCGGCTCTAGGGTGAGAAAAAACAGGCAGTTGACTTGAGCGACAAAAGCAGGCAGTGCCAGATTAAACATACAATTAATAACTATTGCTGTTGGAAAAGTTCAGGTGTCAGTATGTTACATCACTTACAGTTGTAACACACTTTGCACTCGCCCAGACTACAGGTAGTTGAAAGCAGCTGCTAATATGATATGATCCCATACTTGTGGCCAGGTGTATGAAGAATGTATGCCATCACAAGGACATCGCTAAATTAAATGGCCGGTGCAAATGTTATTTGCATCATGTCAAATGTGAGCGGTAACTTGCGATACTAATGTCGATTTGAAACACAAATTGCTACCCACTGCATAGAAAAAGTTGCCATTTTACTAAATAATTACATAGAAATCTAAATGATTTGCTACTGATCAAGTTGTTGCCATATTGTCATTCCTTATTACATGAACCAATTGTAAAGATGAACAGACCCTAGGCTGATCACATTGCTTTTACTGAAGTCTGTTTTAAACTCCAGGATCAGATTAGTGGCCACTAGAAGGTTGCTAAATTGTCTTTAGTACTACAATGCCTGGAAGACCCCCACTTACTGATTATGATCACTGTCTCTGTAGGGGACGGGACCATAAAGGTTGCGGATTTGTGGTGAGAAATTCAGACTTGTAGGACTATCCTTCAATACCAATTTACATATTTTATTTTATATTTAAAAACCTCTAAACGCAGAGGCTTATGAAATGCTGTATACTAATAACAGATACAAACAATGAAATATGCACATCCACACTACAAACAGAAATGAAAAGAAAATACAATGTGAATGTTAGAAATGAGGGTCTCTAGTTGGCAGTGGTATGCACCCTGTCCAAGTAGTGACCCTTCCTTCTAGTCAGGGTAAGGGAGTTACACATCCAAAATAACCCCGGCTCACCCCATTGGTATCTTGGCATGAGCAGTCAGGCCTATCTCAGAGGCAATTTGTAAAGTATTTGCATGTAACACACACAGTAAAACAGTGACGACACTACAAATGGACACCACACCAGTTTAGAAAAATAAACAATCATTATCTAAACCAAACAAAATCAAAGCAACAAAAATCCAACATACAGAACTCAAAATATCACTTTTTAAAGGTTTAGGCAATTCTGTCCATAGAACTCTATGGATGTGGTTTTACACAAAGTAGCTTTGGTGCGACGAAATCCAGAAGGAAAACCACCACAGAGGAGGGAAGCATCAGAAAACACAGCGATGCGTCTGTTCTTGAGTCCCTAGGGAATCAATGTGTCAGTTCTGTTACACCCAGGAGAAGTGTTGCGTTGGTTCCGGACTGTACGGAGAAGCAATACATCGAAATCCAAAGACGGTCCTGGTATGTAGGTGATGTGGTGGAAATCCGGATGCGCTTGAGGTCGATGCTGCAAACAGGTGCTGGGTTAATTCTTTCAGCGCGGACCGGTGATGCATTAATTCTTTCACCCGCACAGCAGAGCCTGCATCGGAGTTAGTGTGGTGGGCTTTGACGTTGGAGACATGGTGCGTGGAACCTGGTCTGCAGCACTTCTTCGAGCCGTGAACATGCATTGCATCAATTTCTTCAACCGCATGGCATTAGTACATCGAAAATTCTCCCACACGGCAGTGCTGCGTCAGAAAAACAGGTGCTGGAAGGGCAATGCATCAATTTTGCAGTCTTTTGCAGCAGACATAACAGCCAAGGGCCCAGAACTGGAATTGGCACCACTTGGCATGTCAGAACTATCAGCAGTGGAAATCAGAGAGCCTGCAGGAGAAGTCTTTGATGACCCTGAGACTTCCAACAGTAGGCAAGCACACACAATTCCTCAGAGAGCCTTGGGAAAGAAGGATTCAAGAAAGCAAAGTCCAGTCCTTTCACTTCCCAGGGACAGAAGCAGCAACTGCAGGCTAGCCCAGCAAAGCAACACACGGCAAAGGGGCAGTACTCCTCCTAACAGCTCTTTAGCTCTTCTTCTTGGCAGAGTCCTCAGTACAGAAGTTTTCTAAAAATATGGAGTTACCGGTTCAATATTTATACCCCTTTTGGCCTTTGAAGTAGGCATACTTCAAAGGAAAGTCTTTGTTGTCCACAAGATCCTGCCTCGGATCCAGACACACCACAGGGAGGCAGAGACAGCATTGTAAGAGGCCAGGCACAGCCTTATTTAGGTGTCAGTGACAACCCCTCCCACCACTCTAGCTCAGGAAGGTCCATCAGCCTGGTAATGGGCCATCAGGATCTGCATGGCACACCTCAGCTCCCTTTGTGTGACTGTCTAGAGTGAATGCACAAACAACCCAGCTGTCAGTCTAAACCAGATGTTGATTTCACAGGCAGGCAGAGGCACAGGATGGTAAAGCAAGACCATCAAATACTAATATAGATCACTCCTACACGAGACATTATACTCTGTTGAGTGCTACACACATGTTTTTAATCAGGGAAGGAGGCCCTCAGAATAAAACTAAATTCCTAGCTGGCACTTTCAACCCTGTTTTATATCACATATTCACATCTACATTAATTAGGCCCCCATACCCGCACTTCACCATACGGCAGTTGGATTGAAGATCTCCGACAAAGTGCCCCTTTTTAAGGGAGCCCGTTAGGCATTGCACCGCCAGCCCGACGAGGAGCAGCCCATATGATGAAGCATGACACCTAAAAGGGTGTGTGAGGGCATTATTATCCAACAAATGGATTACCAACTATATACTCATTCTGTATTCAGTTGTATCCAGCCTTCTTGATGACTCTTCCTTTCTTGTCTTGAGGAACAGCAGGTATACTCCTTTTTGTTAGTCTACACCCTTGGGGCAACTTGCCTTGCTGTACCTCCCACTCCCCTGTGAGCGGAAATAGCCCCTTCTGTCCCTCTCTTTGTAGTTCAAAGCAAGAACATGCCCACCTTCTAAAAGCGGCATTTTCAAACACACAATTTAAAAACCAACTTGCATAAAAAATGTATTTTTAAATTCTGAGCTCAGGGAGACCAAACTCCAATTCCCCATCTCTTCCCAATTGAAAGTTACACTTGTAAGATGTTACAAGGCAGCTCCAATGATAACCTGGGGGTAAGGTAGCCCTTGCAATAGTGAAACATTCAAATTGGTAGTATTTCACTATCAGGAATGTAAAACTCACCATAGATGCCCCTTCCATCACATACACTGCCCCCCACCCATGGTGCTACCTTGGGCCTACCTTAGGGGTGCCTTACATGTTAGGGAAGGGAAGGTTTGGGGCCTGGCAAGTGAGTGCACTTGTCATGTCAACATAGCAGTTTAAAACCATCACAGACATTGCAATGGCAGGTCAGAGATACGTTTACAGGGATACTCATGTGGGTGGCACAACCAGTGCTGCAAGCCCACTAGTAGCCTTTGATTTACAGGCCATGGGCACAAACAGTCTGAGTAGGTTTGCAAGTGCCTCCATGAGTGTGTCAGTCAATCTGTGAGTGACTGCATGGGTGTCTGACTGTGTCTATGAGTGGGTGTGAGAGTGTCTAAGTTGTTCTGTGAGTGAGTGCATGAGTGCCTAAATGGGTTCTGCTCATTCTTTGCCTATTTTCCGCTCACTTCTGACCTTTATTTTGTCTCATTCTACTTGTTTCTGACCTTTATTTTGCCCCTTTCTGCTTGTTTCTCACCCTTATTTTGCCTCTATCTGCTTGTTGATGGCCTTTATTTTGCCTCTTCTGCTCATTTCTGACCTTTATTTTGCCTTTTTCTGTTTCTTTCTGACCGGTATTTTGCCTCTTTCTGCTCGTTTCTGACCTCTACCTTGCCTCTTTCTGCTCATTGCTGACCTTTATTTTGTCTCTTTCATCTCATTACTGACCTTTATTTTGCCTCTATCTGCTAGTTTCTGACCTCTTTTTTCGCTTTCTGTTAATTTCTGATCTCTATTTTGCCTCATTCTGCTCGTTTCTGATCTCTGTTTTGCTTCTTTCTGCTCATTGCTGACCTTTATTCTGCCTCTTGCTGATCTTTTCTGACCTTTATTTTTCCTCTTTCTTCTCATTGCTGATCTTTATTTTGCCTCTTTCTGCGTGTTGCCGACGTTTATTCTGCCTCTTGCTGCTCATTTCTGACCTCTATTTTACCTCTTTCTGCTCATTGCCTACCTTTATTCTTCCTCTTTCTCCTTGTTTCTTACCTTTATTCTGCCTCCATCTGCTCGTTTATCACCTTTATCTTTCTTCTATCAACTCATTATGGACCTTTATTTTGCCACTTTCTGCACGTTTCTGACCTTTATTCTACCTCTTTCTGCTCGATTTTGACCTTTATTTTGTCTCTTCCTCCTCTTCCCCGGGCCTAGGGGGAGCCTCAAAACCCCCACGGCCCTAGACGACCCCCGCCTGCTGCGGGAGCAAGCATTGCTTTCACACACAGGAAGCTTCTAAACATGCAGCTCCCTGTGTGTGAAAGCATTTACCTTTTCCCTGCTCACGTGACAGCAGACAGGGAAACAGGTGAAAGATCTGCTTCCAACAAGTGAGGGCATTTTCACATCTCTCGCTTGCTGAAAGGGAAGTGTTTACTGTGGCTAAGCGGATGTGGTTACAGCTACCAACAAGTCACAGCAAACAGCTAGGTTGGGAGTGGGCATCACGGGACAAAGCATGAGCTGGCCCTGGAGAGTGGCCGTCCCCCTCGTTTTCCAAAATGGGCCGCCCCATGGAGGTTTTGGTATTCACTGAAAAAACCAAAGGTTACAGGGACGTTATAGTTAGGAAATAGAATTTTAAAAACCTTAGAAATGTACTGAAAAAGCTAAGTTTACAGGGACGTTATAGTTAGGCTCAGATTTCACTCATAGAAAACCAATGAAATTCAGCATTCATATTTACCTGAGCTAACTATAACGTATGCCCCCACAATGCACTGCTTATGACCTCACATATTGTATCACTCATGACACGGTCAGTGACATCACTGATGGCATCACTAATGACTTCTCAAATGGCATCACTGATGACATCACGGATGACATCATCCACAGAACCACACTCACACCCATACAACCTCTTCTATGCCCACTGACACACCCACACAGCCACTCAAATACCCATTCATAGACTCATACAGGTGCTCACACACTTACACACTCCTCCATAGAGCAACTCACATACCCAGGCACTCACTCGAACAGCCACTCATACAACCATTCACTGACCCATACCACCAGTCATACAGCCAGTCACTCACCCATCCAACTGTCACAGAGCTATACTGTTACAGAGCTATACACTCACCCATATAGCTACTCACACACCAACTCCCTCACCAATACAGCCTCTCAACACACCCACTCACTCATCCATACAAGCACTCACTCACTCACACACGCACCAAAGCACTTACATACCCATTCACACATCCATCCAAGCACTCACAGATCTGCTCACTCACCCATACAGCCATTCACACAGATATGTACTCTCAAATACAGCAACCCACACAATAAATCACTTAACCAAACACTAACTGAAACAGCCCCTCATCAGCCCATACAGCTATTTACACACCCAGTCACTCACTCATACAGTCATTCATCCACCCACTCACACACCCATACAGTCATTACACACCCACTTTCCCACCCATAGAGGCACTCACACCACCACTCATTCACCCATTTAGCTACTGGCACACCCACTCACTCACCAATACAGCCACTCATACAGTACCTTACTCACCCACACAGCCACTCATACACCCATCTATACATCCATACAGCCACTTACACATCCATGCACACAAGGGTACATACAGTCACACAGCCACTCACATAATACATGCTAGAAGTAGTATCTTTCAGTATTAGTGCACCTAATATACTAATTTAACTTTTGTAGTAGGTTAGTATGTATGTTTAATACCATAAACTCAGAAAACACTTATACTCACTTGATGATGTCATCAGTAATGTCATTTGAGTTGTCTTCACTGATGTCACTAAACATGTCATGAGTGATGTTAATATGTGAGACATAAGCAGTGTATTGTGGAGGCGTAAGTTATAGTTAGCTCAGGTAATTATAACTGCTGAATTTCACTGTTTTTTTACGAGCGAAATGTGATCCTAACTATAACATCCCTGTAACATTTGTTTTTTAAGTGAAAAAAAAATATATATATATAATATATAACAAACACACACTCATTGGATGGTGTCATCAGTGATATCATAAATGATGTCATTGAGCACGCCATGAGTGATGTAATATGTGAGTTCACAAGCAGTGCATGGCAGGGGGCGCAAGTTATAGTTAGCTCTCCTAACTATAACTGGTGAATTTCTGTGGTTTGTTTTTTGGTTCAAAACACTAATGTTGTCCCCGACATATTCACCTAACTATAATGTTGCTTTAACCTTTGTTTTTTCAATGAATTTCTAGGGATTTTTTAACTGAAAGTAATATTTTATTACCATGAGTAAAGCCAACCTCCTGGCGGGTTGGTCACAGGACCATATGCTTGTAAGGGCCATTTTTTTTGTAATTAAAAGGGAGGGATATGCATGCCTCCTCCCCTAGGCATATTAATCCCTGAGGACCCCATCCCCCAGGGCTGTTTTTTTTTATTATGGGGTTGTGAGCCACATGGTCTCCCCCCGAGCCATATTAGGCCCTGGGAAGTCCATGCCCCAGGGCTGTTCTTTTTTAATTAAACGGGAGAGGGTCATGGCCCCCCCCACCCTGAGCCTTATTAGGCCATGGGGGCCCCATCACCCAGGGCCACTACTATATTTAAAGGGGAGGGGATCCATGTGGCCCCCCTTCACTGAGCTGTGTTAGGGCCTTTAGACCCCTTCTCCCAGGACAGTTTATTTTTAAATTAAAGTGGAGGACAGCTGCGTTGTTTCCTTCCCTGAGCCTTGTTAGACTCTGAGAACCCCTCTCCCAGAGTCACCACTAAAATTAAAAGGGAGGGGGGCCATGCGGCACCCCTCCCCGGGCATTTCCAGTCCAGGGGACGCCATCCCCAAGGGCCCACACTATTAAAGGTGGGTGCCCTAGTGCCCACCCAGGGCATCCACAATACATTTGCTGGGGGCCACAGAGGGAGCACCAGGGCCACCGAGGCCCCAGCCAGCTCCCCACATGCTGTGAGAGCTGGCAGTTATCCCGCCTGCAGGGATCAGCTATTAATGCTGCTTCCTCCGAGCAGGAGCACTCATTTGATATGTGTCACTGCTCGCTTCAGTATGGGCAAGGAAACAGATCAAAAGTCCAGCCGGCAGGAGGATTTTAAGGCTCTCATTGGCTCGGAGCAGACTTTGTGTTATCTCCCGCTTGGTGGGAGAATCAAAAATGCTCCAGCCAAGTGGGAGCAAACACAGTTCCTTGCCCATATCAGAGCGGGCAGGAAAGCCACTATGTCTCGGGGTTTGGCTCCCTAGGACATAGCCAGTGAGCTGTCCCCGGGTCAATTTGAGAGGGTCAGCAGGAACCCATCACCTAATCAACCCCAGGAGTTGGCTCCCCAGAGCCTTTAATGGCTTGGGGGTCCGATGTTCAGTAATTTCAGCCCTGGGATGGGCTCCCTAAGACTGTTAGTGGCTCGGGGAGGGGGCCACTCAGCCCCCCTCCCCTTTCTTATTGAAATCAGCCCCAAAGGATGGGATCCCTCAGGCCTCTGGAGGCTCAAGGATGGAGCCGCGTGGCCCCATCCCCTTATATGCAAATAAAGGCCCTGGGGGTAGGCTCCCCAGGGACTTTAATGACTTGGGTAGGTGGGCCGAGTGCTCCCCTCCCCTTGGTTCATGATTTCAACCCTGGGGTTGGGCTCCCCGGTGCCTGTAAATAATTAATGTGGCCCGGATGCCATTTTATTTTTAGTTTTTTCGAGTTTCCCGCTTCCTGGGATATCATGGCCATTTTGCTAATTTTGGGTTATTTTTGGCCCCACGGGTGTTCCACTTGTTCCCCCCATGGGGCCTAGAGGTTCAGGTTATCCCTACCCTGCCCCTTTATATTATTTTTCAGTTTTTACTTCAGGACAGAGGACAAAGTCCCTAAGTCCTGTAATGTTTGCCATCAACATTTTTCTCATGTCTGACTCCCGCAGGAGCAAGATGTATTCAGAGAAAAAAAACTCCCAGGGCCAATCTGAATGCTCATTTTTTGCATTGGCACTCCCGCAAGAGTCTGTCGCAGACCCAACCTTCCAGATATACAATTACCTTTGAACCTTACTTTCTGAATACACTACTGAAAGGATTTACATCTAATCGCAGAAAGCACAATCTGCGGAACAAAATCTAGCTGCCTGACAAATTTGGTGTAAGTCTGCTCAGCTGTTTTTTCAGTAGCCCTTCTTAAAGAAGTCTATAGAAAATGCATGGTGATTTTGTCTTTTGGGACCCCCTTTTATTCTCAGTCCCTGCTTCACGGATACTCCGAAACTTTCCATTTAAAAACTAGTCAAAAGGTAGCCCTTTTTTGGAAAGTTTAGTGGAGATTTGTCAAACGGGGCCAAAGTTATTAGCAACACAAAAATGCTTTTCCTATGGAAATACAATCCTAACTATAAGTAGCCAGTGGCAACCCCCATCGCTGAGCGCTGAGTTGGCGATGCAGCACGCGCAAGGTAAATTGTTTTATTTATTTAATCACTTACCTTACTCCTGTCCGTCGTATGTCGGACTCCACTACCCCTCATCCTGCCCCTCCCCCGCCCGACTGCCCCGCTGCACTCCCTCGGCGAGCCACCACTGGTGAAATGTAATCTGAAACACGATTGAGTGGTATACATTGTTGTATTGAACCACACACTGTTCGTACACAAGCAAAATATGAGACTTTTGGGCTGATATACACATCACATTGCAAATCACAAATTTTGTGCAGCATAGGCATTTAGCGTGAGATTATTTTTGTATGGTGATGGATGTACAAGTCTGTGATAGTGCCAAAACGGCATTCAGTAGGGTTTGCTGAATCCCTGCTTTATTTATATTACTGAGGCAGGGACGTTCCCTTTTGAAGCACAGCAGACTTCGATCCCTTCATTCACATTTGCATAATTGTGTTTGCGAATCCAGAGTGGTAGGTCACCCAAAGCGTGCCAGGCAAGGCGTCTTATTACCCAGTAGGTGTGTCTCCTGCAGCATCAGGATATCAGCCTTGTGTCGCCTAGCCTGGCGGAGTACCGTCTCTCTCTTGATCTTATCTAGTAAGCCGGGGACATTCCAACTAATAATGGTCAATCACCTAGCCTGAGCGTCCATCATGTCTGGTGTATGTCATGCAAGTGGGCTAGCAGGTGGGTATTATAGTGCACTCTGAGTCAAAGATGGATGTAAAGCACTGTGACACAAACAAACAGCATACATTTCTCCAAAACCCAAACACCCCCCCTCCCCAATACCTCAATAACGATTAAGCATCTGTCGCGGCATAGCGAGCTTTCCGCCCCCAATGGGGGGTAGGATCAGCTCCCAGTCAATGGATCTCAATAAAACATTATAAGAACATTAGAGCGCCCACAGTCTCGCTCAAATGTACAGGAACTAGGTAGCCCACATATGAGTTGCCATCAAGGGAAATATGTCATAAGTATAGTCCGTAAACATTTCCTTTTCATGTAGGTGACTGGGATTGCCGACCATCCGTCGCACATCTACGAGAGCTATTGCGGGGCTGAGATCTCCATCTCGAGCTCGACCTGCGCTGTTGCTTCCTGTTGAGTCTGGACAGGTCCCGGCCGGAACCCACCGATGAGGCGTTCAAGTCTACTCCAGGAGGGGTGTTGACCTTGTGTGGAATGGATTCGTCTGTCCAGTTGAAGACCTCTTCAAGTGAATCAAAAAAGTAGGTCTGTGATTTGTGTGAGACACGTAGGCGGGCCGGGAATGGCAAGGAGTATTGAATCTTCAGGCCATGTAGACGGTCCTTGGCCTCGGTGAATGACTGGTGCCACTGTTGCACCAGTTTAGTGCAGTCAGGGAAGATCACGATGGGCCGAGAGGCATATGTAAGGACTCCCTTGAGCCGAACCTGTTGGATGATCATATCCCGGTCTCTGTAGTTGAGGAAGCGGGCTATCAGAGGACGGGGACGTGCCCCCGGGGGTGGACTCTGATGCAAAATTCGATGCGCCTGTTCTATGATGAAACAAGAAGAGAGGGAGTCAGCCGGAGTCACTCTTTAAGCCATTTTGTTAAGAAGGCCGCGGCGTCATTGGTCTCACAGCCCTCAGGAAAGCCTATGAAATTAGGTAGTTCCGTTGAGCTCGGCCCTCCGCGTCTTCCACTCTAGCCATCAGGCTGCGGGTAAACAACTCCAAGTTCGATACCTTCTTTTGAACGGTGGTCACAGCGTTTTCAGTAATTCGTTGGACTGCATTGCAGAGGTCCTGGCGAAGGAGCATGACATCGGACTCCACAGCGCTAATCTTGGCTTCCAGTGCATTCCTAGATTGTGTAATAGCAGCCAAGAGTGAAGCATTGTCTGGGATAGGCGTCGTGGCCATCTCAGGGCCCGGCAGCTGTGCAGCAGCCCCAGTGTATTTGTCTATGGTGGACTGTTTGGACATGGCTCCAGTAGGCTTGTCCTTGGCCATCGTGAACCAAACTGGGGGGAGATAGTGTAGGATGAAAGTCCAGAAAAGATGGTGCACCAGTAGGTCCCCAGACCACAGCCCAAAGTGCAGGAGTACACCACCGATCAGCCGGAAGCGGCGACCAGGGGAGTGTCTGACACCTACAAACTGCACCAGGACCTAGCCCGGCTGCTTCCGTAGGCAGTGACCTCCGACCCTCCCTAGCCGGTGTCCCCAGCCCCGGCCACGCAGCAGACGCCAAGTCTGAGCCACCTCCGTCTGAGCAGGTGAGGGAGTCCGTCAGATGCACCACGAAGAGCAGGGCGGTGGCTTCATCTAGCCCAGGGAAGGCCACACACTATGTAGGGTAGGAGCCCCCCAGGCCAGCGCACTAATCCAGGAGGTGCCCTGGTCCCCTTGCAGGAAGAGATAGCAGCATAAGGTGCGCGGGGGCCCAGAGCACTCAGCAGGACCCCGCCAGGGAAACACAGGCCCCGGACTGCGCACAAGCTCCACACTGAATCACCACAAAATGATGTCTCACAGGGGGTACAGTCGAGATGGCCCCAAGGGACCAGTGGAGGCCACTCACCGCTGTCAGGAAGTCCACAGCCCTAGCCGGGGGCCACAGGGCAGCAAGTGTGCAGCGTGAGGTGGGCGGGCCAGGAGGTGGCAGGTCGTCCACACAGGTCCCCGCTGCAGGCAGGAGGAGAGGGAGCGGGGGGCGCCCACCTGGGCCTACTGCGACAAGGCCCGCGATGGACTCAACCACCCAGGCCAAATCCAGGGATCTGGAGTCAGCACCCAGAAGCGGGGAGGGAGGCAACAGGATCGCGGTCCGATCCGACCGCCAACGTCACGCAGGCTCGCCGCAGGAGCAACAAGGCAGCGGTAGCACAAGAGGCGCGCTCGATGGCCTGCACAGCCACAGAGTAGGATGTTTCCAATCACCGGTGGTCCGCTCACCAGGCAAACGGGCCACTGCAGGATCCCAGGGCGACAGGTAGCTGCATCCGCATCCAGAGCCACACCCGGGCAAGTCCCACAGGTGAGCGAGGCCCACACCAGACCACAGCCCGCAGCAGCAGGCCCATTGTCTGGAGGTAAGGCGCGCCTAGGCCGGCTCCCGGGCCCAGTCACGTATTCAAATACAGCCGCACCACGGTGGGAAAGGCACCTGATATTGGTATTGCGGGTGCCCTTAGCTTTGCTGAGTCTCCCAGATGCTTGGCATGGTAGAATAGCCGCAGGATGGCAGGATTAATGGAGGATTACGAGTGGGTTACGGGAGCGAAGTTACAGCGCGTCCGCCATGTCGGACGCTTGGCCACATCCCCATATTACAGTTTCTTCTAAATTTACCCATCCCTAACCCGATATTTCTGAAGAATTGCTTGTGGTGCTACCCTATAGGAAGTATTTGCAGAATGTAATATGTTGAAATGTAGTAGGCATTGGTCTTTACAAAAATATTCTTTTCACAAAGTACGCATGAGAATTTTGAAGCATTTTTATCCCTTTGATCAATGTACATTTTTTGATAATCCTTGTTTCAAGAAAATGGGTGCCCTTGTCCAGGATGATGAGTTTTCTATTGAAAGCATTCACATTTAACAACATTTTCTATGTTTATGAGGCTCTCCTGCAGACGCAGGTATCAGACAGCAGAAGTCTATCTATTATTATGAGCGTCCTCCTTTAACAAGTAGGTATCATGATGGCAAGGTATATATGGTATAAAGAACCCCTTTGTACATTAAAAGTATTTTGCAAGTCACAGAGGAGTTCCATGGCCATAAAGAAGAACAAGTCTGAATGTTAAGTTCCTTTATAAGGTCATGGAACACTATGGTGACTTTAGAAATCATCATAATGTATGACAGGGAGTACTTTATACCTTATACTACATAGTTAGTTACACCATCACTCTTCCCACATACCAATTAAATCCTTGGTGTGTTGTTTCATATGAAAGAGATAGGATGTTTGCAAACATTAAGAATTTTTACGTAAAATAGCTCATGAAAAATTGAACACACCAAAGAGCAGCCAGGTATTCCTTCAAAAAGATATTAGAAACGGTTTAATACAGGTCTGATTTATAAAAATGCTGTAGCTCAGATGTGTAGAAACATGCAGAAAAATTCTATCTTTCCTATGGTGTGCAGAAAATAAATAAGTTGCATAAATATCTCCTTTCTACTTATCACTGCTCATGTAGAAAACCGAGCAAAAAAAGGAAAAGGCAGGTTTCATTTTAATTTGTTTAACTGCAGCTTTATTATACTCCCTGTCCTGCCTTTCCCCTGGTTCTGGCTCTGGCAGGAGGCATTATGACATTAGAACCCAAATGTAATATATTATTTCAGTTATTTATCTATCACCACTAACAATTCACCTGAAATTGGAAATTAGACACAACCTTTTATACAGGAATTGCAGGATCCATTGTATTATGTGTTGGATAAAGTTCCCCCTGATGTACCTTTAAGGATACAGCAAGTCATGGAGGAGTTCCATGACCATAGAGTGGAACAAGGCAGAAGATCTCAACTGTAATAGGTTATTACAGTTTACCAGCTATGTCATATCATTATCAGAGGTGACTAGAAATGCCACAACTCACATTTAATAGGGAAATTAGTGACAGGCTTGTAGAAAGGGATTACAGGCTCCCATGTATTATTTTCATCCTCAATCTCAATCGAAAACATGTTGTAATATAGGTAAGCCCCTTGCAGTGTGTGATAGGGATCACTGTTATTTGGTCTAGGAAAACCTTAGTTGACAGCAAGTGAACTATCCTACCAACTTGAATGAAGGTCCACTTTTAGCCAGAAGGGATAGGGTGATGCTGCAGTCTAAGATAAGGGATTATCATAGAGGTCTGAAAAACTGTATAGAACTATGTGATGAGTATCCATGGCTCTATATTAAAACTGCTCTGAATTGTCTTTATTCTACCTACTCAATAACATTGATATATCTCTAGGGGTCCTTTTAGTGCAAGAGGGCCCATTATGGATCCAGAGTGTCTGCTTGTTAGACTTGTCATCCTTAAGGTGGTCTTCACCCAAACATTTTTCT
This sequence comes from Triturus cristatus, assembly GCF_964204655.1. Classification (NCBI taxonomy): domain Eukaryota; kingdom Metazoa; phylum Chordata; class Amphibia; order Caudata; family Salamandridae; genus Triturus; species Triturus cristatus. Next base: position 260,525,232 of record NC_140586.1, read on the forward strand.
TTTTTGCCTCCACGATTTGCTGAATCTTTTTGTTGGCCTTAGGACACTGAGCACTTTACCAATGCTTACCAGTGCTAAAGTGCATGTGCTTCTTTCCTAAACATGTGTGTAATTGGCGTATACATGATTGGCATATTTAATTTACCTGTAAGTCCCTTGTAAAGCGGTATACCATATACCAAAGGTCTGTAAGTTACAAACAGATACATTCGTTGTTCACTACTGTGAGGACTACCCCTCTCAAAGGTGAACATTGGGAATACCTTAATCCACTTTTAAGCTGTAATTCCTGATCAGAGAGGAGTAGTCAGTTTATAGCTTTGGAATGGTAATGATACATCCTCCTTACTGGAAGAGTTGGATTCAGCATTACTATTTTGGAAATGCCACTTTTATAAAGTGGAAATGTCACTGCACTTACTGCTCTGTGTGCCTTGCAGCTTTCTCCAAAACACATCTAGGGTGGGGGACAGCTACACTTTGTGCATTCCCTCTAGACAGCCACAAAAACAGGAAGGCTAGGTGTCTCTGAGTACCCATCTACTTAAATCTGCACTCTGACGGCGCTGTCTCGGCAGGATGGAAGGGAGGGGCTAACACTTCACTGAATAGGTTGTGTCCTGTCCCCACACAAAGGCCTGATTTAGCCCCCATAGATAGCCTGGCAGACAGGGCTGGATTGAAAGGATATTTGTGCACTTCAAAGACCACTCCTTGATGTCGCCCCCACTTCAAAGGCACTTTTGGGTTAAAGTACTGTGTCTGTAACCCCCTAAAATCAGACACAACTGGACTTGTACATGAAGCTCTGCCAGAAGAACTGCTGTACTGCTTAAAGGACTCAACTGGACTGCTGATCTGAAAGACCTGCTTTTCTGTTTGTTGTCCTGCTACCTGCTGCTCTCTGACTTAGCTGAAAGAGAGCCGGACTCGGCTTTTTCACTGAGTTTGCTTTACGGGCTTGTTGGCTTGCCTACTGATGCTTGAGACACAGGGATAGCAAAGTCTCTACCCCTGCTCCTGTGCCTGGTTCACTGGAAGTGGACCCAGATACTTGCAAAACGGTCATCGACACAGCTACTGTCTGCATGTAGCAGAATCGGCAGATTGACCAGTTGCAGAAGTAAAATTGGTTCTTCGCTCTCGGAACCAATGCAGCGCCTTGAGAGCTCCTCACATCAGAACCGTGTATCGTCGTCACAACAGCTCTGAGAGATCGACGCATGCCTCGACTTAGTGGAGAAACCAGGCCCATCTCTCTACGGAACCAATGCATCTCAGCCCGGCGTCTAGCCTTTGGAACTGATGCATCGACCATCACTGCATGGAGAAGAATCGATGCATCCTCGACCTGCGGGATTGACATCGACACATCTCCCGATGCATTTCGCAGTTGTGACCAGGAAAGGTACTTTGTTCACCAGATCCTGCGTGGGTCCTATAACCAGCTGGCGTTCCATCACAGTCGGCATAAAATTTGACTTTGCCCTGGGCCGGCACATCCTCAAGTAATCCCTGAATCTCTATTTGCTTCTAAGTGCTATTTTTCACTTATTTGTTTGAAATTTATTATCTCTACTTCTATACATTGTATTTTTGTTCTTTTGGTCTTGTTTTGTTCAGAACATAATAATCTATTGTTCTAAACTTGTGTGGAGTCTTTTGGTGGTGTATTCATTGTGTTACTGTGTGTGTGTGTGTAGTACAAATACTTTACACATTGCCTCTTTAGAAACGCCTGACTGCTCTGTGCCAAGCTACCAGAGGGTGAGCACAGGATATATTTTAGTGTATACTTAGCTTACCCTGACAAGAGTGGTTGTTCCTACCTGGCCTGGGTGCATACCTCAGCCAACCAGGTGTCCCAGTTATAACATTGGTGATCAGCGGTGAGAATAGGGCTCTGAGAAGCCTGTAGAGGGGGCCAACACTGTGCTGGAAGCCTTGGTGATTCCCAGAGCACAGAAGAGTGTCTCCTCCAAGAACCTGTCATCAGAGGATCTGGCAGACAGGAGGGAGCGAAGGAATTTAAAGCTAGAGTATTGTAAAGTATAACAAGGATGTTGAGAAGAAAACAGTACTTTATTCTTTGATGCTGCGACAACCTCCCAGCCACATCAGTTGTGCTCACACAGCGCTCCAACTGAACATTCCAACTGTCAACAGATTATTAGAACCTACCATGTTGAAGCGAAAGGCAGGGGAGAGCAGGGCAGGGGGAAAAGGAACATAGGGACTTACAACTGGATACATTTCCAAATACTTAAATACAACACATCTCTCTCCTGTAAATAAAAACAAGTTCATTAAGCTATCAGAACAATAGAATAGGCTAGGCTACAAAAGAATGCATAGGGACTTTAAAACAAAGTTAGGAAGGCACATATCTACTGTAATGGCGTGATATTACAACTTAATGAACAATGAAATCTTTGTGCCACACTGTGACCGTATGAGTCCTAACATTAGGCTGAACTACGCCTGAATTAGACCTTATTGGGAAACTCTCAAAAAGATCAACATTACTCTGAGATTGGTGACAAGGTACTAATCTGTTTATGCTCCAGGTTTTACCATCCTCTAGAGTAACAACATATTCTTTACATCAATCATCCTAAGAGGTGCCACCTCTTTGGCGGGGTACCGGCAGTTTGACTAACACCCAATGTCCCACCTTCCAGTTACCTCGATTTGTCCCATGTTTCTGGTCGTATCTTTTTTTGTACACTTCTTGATGTCTGCTGACTCAGTTGCCCATCACTTTTCTGCACACCCATTTAAGTTCACCTCCCCCAAGCCAATTAGGTCTCATCTTTGTAACTGGAAGTCTGCCTTTAAGTGCCAGAAAAGGTGCAATGCTGTTGACAGAACTGGGCATTGTGTGATACGACCAAAACATTCTCTGAAGAGCCTTGTGGCTGGTATACCAGACATATAAGCTAACTGAATAATTATTTGCTCATATGAATGGTACGCTCAACTAACCCACTAGCTCTTGGGCAGTATAGTGCTGTTATAAGATGTTATATCGACATCCTTTTTAGGAAGTTTCACATTACATCTGACGTTAATTGCACCCCATTATCTGTTAAAATGGTGCTAGACACTCCTTCTGTAAAGATTGCATTCATTAGGAAATTTATCACAGATTGTGTATTGATACTATTGAAAATGTTGATCATGATCCAATGTGAGTGGTAGTCTACTAAAACTAACATACATTTCCCAGTCCACAAAAAGTGCTTCAGAGGTCCTATGATGTCTAGATCAAGTTTATCCCAAGGTTTAGATGGCACGGTCACTGGGGATAATGAGACATCTCCAGTGCTTTTACATTTTTGACTCATGGCACAGATTAAACAATCCCCGACCATATTGTCTACCACGCTGTCCATCCTAGGGAACCAAAATGTAGCTCTCACCTTAGATTTAGTGAGACTCCTCCCCATGGGCCAACTCAAGTCAAGTCAAGTCAAACCACTTTATTCGATTATTTAAAATCATGAAAGTATACTATACAATATAAAAACATTTAAAAAACGTAAAAAGCATTTTCATTATTAAAAACAGTTAATCACTGTCAATAAACTTATGATGACTAATTTATTTCCTCCAGAAGGGCTGCCTGTCTATTCCTCCTACTCCTAATAGACGCGACGAGAAAACTGGCAACACCAAACATGATTACAGGGGATTCCATTAATTGTAAAAACAATAATGCAGGTTTAGTCTGTATAAAAGCTTTCTCTTTCAATATTGGGAAAATAAACCTTTTTCTCGCTTCATAATACAGAGGGCAAAAAAACATAAAATGCATGGTATCTTGGGAGGAGATGTCATTGCATTTACAAGGAGCCGCGTCTTCCGGCCTAATCCATCCCTGTGAGTCACTTAATACTAGGTGGATCTGGTTGAAACGAAATTTTGTCAATAGCCATCTGTGAAAGGAATTCGTAACAATAGACAGATATGGTTGCGTGGCTAAGGACAAAATAAGCAAGAAGTGAGCCCTAACTGTTGGTTTACTTAGCTCTTCTGCTTCTCGCTCAGCCTCGCTGAGCTTAATATAGTTTATTTTGACCCACTTTAGATCAGCTTTACATAAACCTTCAGGATTGGAGAAAATCTCTGGGCGCCCCATTTTCTTGGTTGACATTTTAATGTGGGACAGCCACTGGATTTCCTTCGTATTGTCTAGTTTAATGCAATCCTTCAGGATTTTATGATTTAACTTGAGATTCGAATTTAACCAAATTCTAATCCATAACAGGATTGGGGCTATTTTTATTATATCAGAAATATAGCCTATCTCCAACTCAAGGTGGACCGAATGGGTCGCTGTAGATTGTAGAAGGCCGAGAAGAACACGTAGAAATTTATTTTCTTCTCTTTGTATGGGATCAGATTTAGTGTACCCCCATATTGCAGCCCCATACCTAGCAATTGAAATAGTTTTGGCTTTATATATAGCTAAGATAGCCTCACAAGGCTTTCCTCCCAGTCTTTTTGCAAAACCTGATATTGCAGCTGAGGAGTTTCTCACAGCATTTACCTTTGTAGAGAGTTGCGGTACCCAGGTTCCTTTTTCATCAAAAACAACTCCCAGGTAGGTAAACACTTTCACTCTGGTTATTACTTCCCCGCCACAGTATAAGGTTTTAACATTGTTTTTACCCTTACCTAAAGACATAATATGCGATTTACCATTATTGACCACAAGATCCAGCGATTTCATAAAATCCCCAAAGGAATCTAGTAATCTTTGTAAACCGAGAGGAGTCTGAGCCAATAAAACTGCATCATCCGTGTAGAGGAGTACAGGAATGGATGTTCCTCCCATACGCAGAATATCAAGTGTAGCTGTTAACAGGTTATCTTCCAAAGAGTTTATATACAAAGTAAATAACATGGGTGCAAGGATACAGCCTTGGCGCACCCCTCTTCCTGACTTAAAGCTAGCGGTACATTTCCCCTCCTGCGTCATCCTTATTGAGGCTCTCAGGTCTTTATGTAAGTCGGCCAGACAATACACAAGGGGCCGGTCGAGTCCTAGTTCCAAGAGCATGGACCACAGCCTTGACCTGTTAACTAGATCAAAGGCCGTGGACAGGTCCATGAAACCCAGAAAGATCGAGCCCCCTACAGCTTTCGTGTATTTAAATACAATTAAATGTAAATTAAGACATTGGTCCTCTGTGCCTCTCCCAGATCTAAAGCCATACTGGGCGTTGGTTAATATACCTTTCTCCATAGCCCAGTCCGTTATCCTTGCTAAAATAACCTTCCCTAGGATTTTGATTGAGGAATCCAGCAAGGATATTGGCCTATAGCATCTGGGATCTCCCCTTTGGCCCTTCTTGAACACAGGGATTATAATTGAGTGGGACCATGACTTCGGGAAAACTGTAACAGCCGAGGTATTAAAAACGTTCATCAGTATTTTAGCCCAATACTTGGGGTTAGCCTTGAACATATCAGAGGGCACCCCGTCAGGGCCTGGCGCCTTGCGCCCTGCCGTTCCCTCTATTGCTTTCTCAACCTCCGCTATGTTAAAACTAACAGGTATCGTAGGAGGATTAGAGATTGGTACCTCAAAGGTTTCCAGCTCTATATTGCTCCCATAAATTTTTTCAAAATGGCATAACCAGTCCTCCTCTGGGATATTAAGTTCTAATACAGAGTTCTGGGTGCCAGTGAACAGGGGAGTATTGACAATTGCCCAAAACTTGGAACTATCTTTCAAGGTAGCATTATCCATTAAAGCTGCCCACGCATCTTGTTTGATTTCCTTTTTCCGAGCCTGAACTGCTATTGAGTACTCTTTCCTCAGCTGAGCAACTAGCCATTTGTTCCTTTGGCTATCGTTAAGAGCCTTTTTAAGTAGGTTATGGGCTTTAGTGCAATTGTGGTCGAACCAGCCAAATGCGGGTTTATTTTTAACTACTCGGCTATTAATTGTAAGATCATTGGCCACTTGAGAGCAAATGGCTTCATATGACGCTATTACATCCCCCCCATAATTGAGCGGGTCTGTACATGTGTTTAGTTCCGGGCCGACCTTAGTTATAATAGAGTGAAGAAAATCTTCGGGGGTGACCTTACTCCAATTTAATCTCCTCCCCTGGTCTTTAGCTTTTACATTGACTGTAGCAAGTGACAAGACTGTTTTATCCAGGAGGGAAAAGCCATTATCCAATACAATCACCACCGGGTTGTGGTCACTGAAAGAAGAGCGTATAGCATTATAAAAAGTCACATATCTTAAAAGTCCTGGGGATAGAAATATGTAGTCTATTATGGATTCACAATCCCTAGCGATGTACGTGGGAACACGGTTACTCTGATCGAAGAACCCTGCCTCAAACAATTCATTATTAGACAAGAGAATCTCAAATGCTTCCCCCTTAGAGCTATGTTCAAAATGTTGAGGGGATGTGAAATCTGGGCCATCGTTATCTCTGTATTGGCAGTTTAGTCTACATAAATGCACGTTAAAATCTCCCATCAGAATGTAATGACAGAAAGTGGTTTGATTTTCCTTATATGTTTCTAAAAAGTTTGACAACAGATGGAGATGCTCATTTGGAAACTCCCCTTGCTGTGAATTATAACAATTGACAAGAATTAGCTTAGTATTATTTGCCAAACTTGCTTCCAATATAAGACAATTATGGGAAGTACAATCAACCTTTTTGACTCTTCCTGTAATGTTTACTGAAACCAGAAACATAAGTCCCCCTCTGTCTCTCCCTGCTGTCGAACTCAGAGCAGGAACAAAGTAGGATGTAAAACCGTCAATCCAGAAACCACAATCCTTATCCCATGTCTCTTGAAAAGCAACAATATCATACTGTTTTACAAAATTTAACCAGCCGTTATCGACCCTTTTTGACCGCAAGCCCGCAATATTCCAGCTTAACATCTTTACCTTTTCCCCCATACCATTAGCGATACTAGCAGAATTGGGTTGAGAGCTTTTATTACTCATTATTACGTGTGCAGGTTCCATAGATCCCAATTCAGCCGATCTATCCCTTCCCTGACCCTCAAAATCCTCGCGTCAGTCACAAGCCTCTAGGCCCGAGAGTACCTCAAATCTGTTGTGAGTGACGATGTTAGATCCAATCCTGCAGTGATTGTCAACATTATAGATTTGTGACGCTACAGGGGACCGAGGCTCAATAAAAGTGAATGGTCTGAATCTCCCACGATTTGGGGGAGCTTTAATTAAATGCGTGTAGAAATAATCCAGAGGACGCGCACAAACACTGTTTGCGTCAAAGACCAGTGAAGCTGCCCTTAGCAGAACTGTGGCGACATGTCGGGGGTGTTTAAAATTTACTATTATACAATCCCCACTGCAAATCTTTTTGGACGGGCCAATCCAGTTAGCCCTTCTGGTTGATAAAGTTTGATCAGAAAAATTAATCGGGAAGCCACATCTTCTGTTAAGCCATGACACTGTTTTGTTTTTTAGTGACTCGTGCGATTCCTCGTGGGATTGTGCAGAGTGGTTATCAGGAGGGGGGACATTGGTTAAAACAACCACATAGGGTGCACAATCAGGGGGAAGATTTATAAAGCCACTTTTTCTTCCCTGTCTAAAACCTAATGGACCCTCTGGACCTGAAGAGGATTGTTTTATTAGACCAGTTAGTGGTGTAAGGTCAGGGGGAACGATTTCGGGTGCAGTTGTTTGCTGGGTGGGTTGCTGCAGGTTATCGTGAATGGTTCCCTGCTCATCTCCATCAGAACCCTTTACAACTGCCTTTGCTCTTTCGGCCATGGCCAGGTGTGTCGCTACCAAACCTCCTAGCCTCTTGACTTCCGAGGTAACAATGTCCAGTTTGAGCACTAGGGGTTGGATGTACTCAGCTAACTTGGCCTCAAATTTGGCTTCTAAAGTACATACCAGTAAGGCAAATTGCTCCGGGGATAAATTAGTACTAGCTGCACTATTTCCTTCCTGTGAGACAATTCCAGCAGCACAGCTGTTTTGAGCTGGATGGGAAGCTTCCGCTCTTTTTTTACTATGCTTCCCCCCACGTTTACTTTGTTGTTTTCTGCAGGCTCGCACTGGTCTGGGGGTAGGCGGGGCCTTTTCTATATCTACAATAGATATGTCTAGATGTTCCTCCTGAGACTCAGAGTGGACCTGTGCTTCAGCCGTTATAACCGCCCGATTGCCCAGGCCAGGTATATCATCTCCTGGAGTTTCCACCAAAGGATTAAGAGTAGCTTGGGGAGAGGCAGGTGGACTCCCTCTGCCAAGTGAGGCTCTCCGATCATTGTTAATTTTGTTTACTATTTTAACCAGATAATTATCAATTGAGCCTGCCCCAGATATAAACTTATCATGTTTGGTATTAGACATAATCAATACTAGGTGATAATGCCTTGCAATAAAAAAACAGTAAACAACTTCCCCCCAGCTGCAGGATAAGAATGTCCTGATACCAGGATACGAGAATAGGTAGCTTAGGTAATCACACTAACAGATCCTCAAACAGGGTCCACACTATGGAATAGTCTCACTTGAGCACAGTGACTGAAGTCATCGAGGTCATCGAACCAAGTTCTTTGGCCCCGCCCGGCCTCCTCTGGCCCAGACGGCCACAGACGGCCCGCCCTTTGCCCGGGCTTAGCCCGGCACCGCCCGCGCGCGTCCCGCAACGCGGAGGGAGCCTCCTCGAATTTAGCGCCTCCGGGCGCGGAAGTGGGTGTGTTAGGGGGCGGTGACCCTGCCGGGGATTGTGGGGGATGGAGTCTGTTTCCTCCACGCAGCAACCGCAAGGGCTCCTGTAGCGGCGGCGGGAGGGAGCAACAAGCCCGGACACTGGCGTTCAGTCCACACGTCCTGCCAGTAACCAGCGCGTCTCTGCTGCCGTCCCAGGCAAACGCCAAACACACAAATGAAATTCGTAGGTTCCCGCTCCACCGAGGGAGCCTCCTCGAATTTAGCGCCTCCGGGCGCGGAAGTGGGTGTGTTAGGGGGCGGTGACCCTGCCGGGGATTGTGAGGGATGGAGTCTGTTCCCTCCGCGCAGCAACCGCAAGGGCTCCTGTAGCGGCGGCGGTAGGGAGCAACAAGCCCGGACACTGGCGTTCAGTCCACACGTCCTGCCAGTAACCAGCACATCTCTGCTGCCGTCCCAGGCAAGCGCCAAACACACAAATGAAATTCGTAGGTTCCCGCTCCACCGACGGAGCCTCCTAGAATTTAGCGCCTCTGGGCGCGGAGGTGGGTGTGTTAGGGGGGGTGACCCTGCCGGGGATTGTGGGGGATGGAGTCTGTTCCCTCCACGCAGCAACCGCAAGGGCCCCTGTAGCGGCGGCGGGAGGGAGCAACAAGCCCGGACACTGGCGTTCAGTCCACACGTCCTGCCAGTAACCAGCGCGTCTCTGCTGCCGTCCCAGGCAAGCGCCAAACACACAAATGAAATTCGTAGGTTCGTGGGCCAACTCGACTATTCTGTTCTGCAAATCCTTAGGGGGCACCAGCCTATCCCCTATCATCACTTTGTTATTCACAATGCTTAACTCTTGTCAAACTGCCCAAACGTTTTTGAGATCATCATCTAAGTTTCCAGGTTTTACAGGCCATCCCTGAACGATTTTCTCCTTCACTAGTTTGAGGGATAAATCATTTTCCATAGAGGAGTCTCACTCTTTTTTCTGAGATTCCTGTTAATTCCACTAACAAGATAGGTTCTGCCCCACTGCTTCCTTCCCCATCCTACTCTCTGTAGGGTAATCTGGTTAAACAAGCCACCACTAAGTTCTTTCAGCCTGGAACATAGTCACATTTAAAGTTGTAACCCTCTAAGAAAATAACCACTTATATGAGGATAGTATTCTCCCTTTCTCTTTTAGAAAAAATATATATCAAGGGCTTGTGGTCTGTACGTACTAAAAATGGCAAACCCCCCGAAACAAATCTGAAATGGTCAATGGACCAAGAGCAAGCTAAAGCCTCACGTTCAATTGTGGAGTAGTTATGCCTTTAACGCCTGGGATGTGAATGCCATGATTTTTTTATGCCTTCTATCATTTGTGTCAATTATACCCCGATCCCTTTACCACTCGCATCGGTGGTCAGAATGGTTTTACTTCTTGTGTCAAAATGTCCTAATGATGATGCATCGATTATGGCATTTTTAGTAATCTCAAAAGACCTTTGGCAATCAGAATCCCAATTGAATTAAACCCCTTTTTTATAATAGTGCTCTTAAAGGAGCTGTCATGTCTGCAAAGTTTTTTTTACAAATTTCGTCATGTTCTCTACCAATCCTGAAAAGGATTTCAACTCGTCTTTATTTATGAGAGGGGGTGCCTCCCTCACCACTTTCTCCAAATCCAATTTAGGCTTAATTCCAAGTTTTGAAATTGAATGACCCAATTAATCTACGGATTCCTCCCCAATCTGACACTTGTCTTTCCTGATGGTTAACCCTGCTTCCTTCAGTGCCTGTAGAACCTTTCATTAGTGATATTGTGGTGAGTAACTGAGGCTGCATAGATCAAAAAGTTGTTCTAGTAGCACAGCACATCTTTTATGCCCTCCAAAATCTTTTGCATAACCCTTTGAAAAACTGCTGCTGAAGCAAGGCCAAACGACAGTCTACAGTACCTGAATGCCCCAAATAGTGTTATGAACGATGTTAGAGATTTGGAGTATGGGTGCAACTCAATCTGGCGGTACGCTGAGGAAAGATCAATAATGCTGAAACACTCTGCTTCCCCAGTTAAACTGATCATTTTGTTTATTCTGTGGATGGGAGATATATCCACCCAAATATTCATTTTGTTTATTCTGTAGATGGGAGATATATCCACCAAAATATTAGCATTGAGGTCACTCAAGTCCACACAGAGGTGTAAACCCCTCCTCCTTGATTTTTGGGTGACAACAATTGGGGCAAGCCATAAAGAACCTTCAATGGTTCCAATGATGCTCTGAGCAACTAACTTGTTTAGCTCTTCTTTGAGGGTTTTCTGTATGATATATGGAATGGACCTTGATTTATGTATCACTGGTACTGCATTGACTTTTACTTAAATGTTATGTTGGAAATTCCTTAAGTGGTCTAATTTCTCAGAGAAAGGTTAAGGAAACTCATCGCACACCTCTTTACACACACTTCCATCATTAATCGCTAAAACAGGTTCTTCACTGTTGGGGTCGAGTTTAATCCCCAATTATTTTTGATGTGCCCATTTCCAAATAGTTAAATACAACATATAGCTTTCTAAATTGGAGCAGGGTCGAGAAGAAAGGAGTATGGACATGGAGGAGAAGAAACTAACCTATGAGCTCAACCTCAAAGAACTGAACATTAGAGCCCTACAAGTGAGGTCTAGCAACAGCAATGGTGGCAGCATACCTGAAGTGTCTTCTACAGAAAGAAGAGCAAGAATCGCAAATGATTTGGTGCCCAGCTATGTGGTGGGGGATGACATAGATAAGTGGTTTGCAGCCTATGAAGCGGCTCTAAGACTGCACAAGGTCGCAAAGGAATGTTGAAGTGGTAGTCTTTGAAGATGCATGGCCACAGTGGCGAGGGATACACTTCTCAGACTAGAGCCAGAGGAGCAGACATGCTACACTGCAATGAAAGACATCTTGGTTTGTAAGTATGGGTTGACACCTGAGAAATACCAACAGGTTCATGGCCAGTCACAAGATTATGTCACAGAGCTGGGTGGCCTGTTCAGATTATGCTAGCAAGGCAGTGAAGGGCTGAAATATTACGCTTTCTGACTCCAGGAAGCTTGCTGAGGAGGTGGACATCTGGGTCAGCACCGGAGTGTCCAAGAAAGCATCTGGGGTTGGGTGGCTCACAAAGGGGTAGTCGGGGCTTCCGCCAAAACAAGGAGGGGGAGATAAAAAGACAGAGTTCTCTAAAGGCCCCCAAAACCACTCACATGGAAAAGGGTCATGTTCTCATTCCCAATCTAGCCACCAGAAGAAAAACTACTCTGACAAAGTTCAGCAGCCCAAGCCCATTAAGTGCCATGAGTGCTAAAAGTGTGGACACTACAAGGGGGATACCAAGTGTACATAAAGAGCACCACGTCAAACTGGGTCAAACTGGAGGAAAGATTCCAGTGGTGGTTAGTACAGTGCTGAGGGAGGAGTCTGTCCCAGTTAATGGAGGCAAGTTTAGTGGGGGTGGCCCTTGTGTCCCTGGGTAAAAGTGGGATGGTTCCTAAGATCCATGTACCCTGAAATACTACAAAGTATAGGCAATGGGTCAATGTCAATGGGCAAGTTGTGGAGGCTCTGAGGAATACAGGAGTTACTATCACTATTGTAAAGAGTCAGCTGGTTTGACCAAAGCAGGTAATTACCAATGCATTCCACCAGGTTTTGGTGGCTGACAACAGAGAGGGTCACTAACAAGTGGCCTTTGTTCCATTTGAGTGGGGGGAGGGGTGGCTCTGGTCTTTTAAAAGTTGCTATGAGCCCTGCCATGCCTGTGGAATGTTTGTTGGGTAATGACATAGAACTCAATACCTTGAAGGAAGTCGAGCTCAAGGCTCATCTGGAGATGTTAGGGTTACCTGATTGGAACTGTGGTCCATGGCTGCCCAGGATGGGAGTCAAAAAGGCCTAGAGACTGGAATATTGGCTCAGCCAGCTGCTAACAAGGGGAAAGGCAGGGTACGTGGGAAACCAGCCCTTGAATGTACTCCCAGTGAGGTGGATGGGGCACCTGCGGCGGACACTCACGGAGCCCACTGAGGAGGCCATTGCTCCACTTGATGACCTGCCTGTCATTTCTGGATGTCATGTATCAGGAGGACCCACCAAGGAGGAGTTCTGTGGGGCACAGGAAAAGTGTCCAACCCTTCAGGGCATGAGGCAACAGGCTGAAACCCATGCAGCAGGTGATGCCTCTGGTAGTCACCACATTTATTGAGATGGCAGCTCCTTTACAGTGAGCCTAAGGTTCCTGTGCATGTGACAACAAGGGTGCTGATTGTCCCCCAAAGCCACAGGGCCTTTCTACTGGAGTTGGCCCATGAACGTTCCCTGGCAGGACACTTGGGCCAAGACAAGACCTTTGCAAGGATGTTATAGCACTTCTACTGGCCCAGGATTAAAACTTATTCAGATAAGTTCTGTAGGACTTGTGTGACCTGCCAGGCTAGTGGCAAGACAGGGCAGAGTCTTAAAGTCCCCCTTAACCCACTGCCTGTCATTAGCACACCCTTTGAGAGGGTGGGCATCGACTTTGTATGGCCTATGAATACCCAGACTGCAACAGGTTCATCCTGGTTGTGGTGGATCATGCCACTAGGTATCCAGAGGCAATCTCTCTGAGAACCATGACTGCACCTCCAGTGGTAAATGCCCTGATGGGGATTTTTACCGAGTGAGTTTTTCCAAGCAAGTTGTGTCTGACAGGGGCACAAACTTCATGTCTGCATACATGCATGCACTCAATGTGGAAGGAGCGTGGGGTAACCTACATGTTCACCACCCCTTACCATACACAAACCAATGGTCTTTGTTGAAAGGTTGAACTAGACCCCGAAGGGCATGATTAGAGGCCTACCTGAGGCCTTGAGGAATAAGTGGGACACCCTCTTACTATGCCAGTTGTTTGCTTACAGGAAGGTATCACAGAAGGGAGTGGGCTTCAACACCCTTTGAGCTTCTGTTTGGGCACCTTGTTGGAGGACCTCTGAGTTTGGTCAAGTAACGGTGGGGGAAGCGCCCAGGAAAATTCCTTAGGATGTAGTGAGCTACATGCTGGACTTTAGGAGCCAAAGGGCTAAGCTGTGGAAGCAAGCCTCCAGTAACCCAGAAGTCAGCCAGGCTATCATGAAAGAGTGGTATGACAGAAAGTCTACCACTGTGGATTTTCAGCCTGGTCAGAAAGTGTGGGTGATGTAGTCTGTGGAGCCATGGTCCCTCCTGGACCGCTGAACAGCTCCCTATAATGTGACTGAGAAAAAGGGTGAGACCATCTACCTTGTGGATCTCAAGACCCCTAGGCAACCCCACAGTGTGCTGCAAGTCAATCGCCTCAAACCCCACTTTGAAAGGTCTGAGGTCACCATATTGCTGGTGACAGATAGCGAGGAGGAAGAGGAGATTGAACCTCTCCATGACCTCTCTGCTTACAAGGAGAAAGATGGGTCTGTGGAGAGAGAGGCTGCTACCAAGTTTTGGGACAATACTCCTCTCTGTTATACCTTTTCCCTGGGACTAACCATTGTGTGTACCGATGTGTGGACCCAAGGGAGAGCCTAAGAATAAGTCTTACAGGGTGTCAAATAAGGTGAGGTCCAGCATTAAGGAAAAGTTTCCAAAATGCTGGAGTTGTGGGTGATAAACCCCTCCAGTAGCCCCTAGTCCAGTCCTGTGGTTCTGGTACCAAAAGCTGCCCCAGCAGGCACCACATCTGAACTGAGGTTCTATGTGGAGTATAAAGGGCTAAATTCTGTGACATAAACAGATGTCCACCTCGTACCTCTGGCTGATGAGCTAATCAACAGGTTAGGGGCTGCCCAGTACTTAAGTACCTTTGATCTTACATTAGGATACTGGCAGATCACCCTAACAGTGGGAACAAAGGAGAGGTCAGATTTCTCCACTCCAGAAACCACTATCAGTTTAGGGTGATGCCCTTTGGATTAAAGAATGCCCCTGCCACCTTCCAGAGGTTGGTGAACCAAGTCCTTGGTGGTATGGAGGCCTTTTGTGCTGCCTATCTGGATGACATAACTGTCTTCATTAGTAGGTGGAAGGACCACCCTTTTCACCTCCAGGAAGTGCTTTAAGCTCTGCAACAGGCAGATATGGCTATCAAGGCCAGTAAGTGGCAGATAGGGCAGGGGTCAATGGTGTACTTGAAACATCTGGTGGGCAGGGGAAGGTGCAGCCCATTCAGACCGAGATATGGCTGCCCCCCATAACCCAGACTGAAATCAGGGCATTCATGGACCTCAGTTGGTACTATAGGAGGTTTGTCAATGGCTATGGCTCCATTGTTGTCCCCTTGACTGAGCTGACTACCAAGAAGCAGCCCAGAAATGTGATTTGGACAGAGGCATGCCAAACTGCATGTGCCTCTCTTAAGCAGGCTATGTTCACAGCTCCCGTGCACAGGGCTCCTGACATATCCAATGAGTTTATCATTCAGACAGATGCCTCAGAGCATAGCATAGGGGCACTATTACCTCAACTTAATGAGGAGCGACTAGACCAACCTGTAGCCTTCGTCTCCAGGAGGTTACTCCCCGGGGAACGAATGTGGAGTGCTATAGAAAGAAAAGCCTTTGCTGTGGTTTAGGCACTGCAGAAGCTGTGCCATACGTGTTTGGCACTCACTACCTGATTCATACTGACCACAGACCCCTCTGATGGCTCATGCAAATGAGGGATGAGAATTCAAAACTGTTGAGGTGGTCCATTTCTCTACAGGGTATGGACTTCGGGGAGAAACACAGACCAGGGGTAGACAACTCCAGTGCTGATGGTCTATCCAGGTTGTTCTGCCTTAGTGAAGAGAACTTCCTGGAGACTGGGTAGAGCTACCTACTTTCAGCTGGGGGAACACATGTTAGACCTTTCATCCTTAGGGTGGTCTACCACCATATTTTTTGCCTCCACGTTTTGCTGAATCTTTTTGTTGGCCTTAGGACTCTGAGCACTTTAACACTGCTGACCAGTGCTAAAGTGCATGTGCTTCTTCCCTAAACATGTGTGGAATTGGTGTATACATGATGGGCATATTTAATTTACCTGTAAGTCCCTTGTAAAGTGGTATACCATATACCCAGGGCCTGTAAGTTAAATGCTACTATTGGAATTGCTGTTTTGGAAGACAATGGTTGCTATGTGGCCAAAATGGTCCAAGCTTAGACACACGGGTTGTGTAAGAAATGAGAACACTAGATCTGTGTTAAGGATAGGCAAATAGTGCCAGAAGGAGCAATGAACTGTGTAGCCATTTATTTTCATCAATATGCAAAAGATATAGGGGCATATGTATCAACATCACCATTTGCGATTCTCAAATAGCGATTTTTAAAGAATCGCTATTTGAGAAATGCAAAACGGGATGTATTTAAAAAATTGCAAACTTTTTGCGATTTCTTAAAATTCCTTAATTGCGATTAGCAAATTGCGAAATTGCAATTAAGGAATACCTGCCCATTCATTTCTATGGGCCAGGAGACCCATAGGAATGAATGGGAAGTAATTCTCAAATAGCGAATCGCAATTTGCTAATCGCAATTTGGGAATAATGTCAAAGGTGCAAGGGTGTCATGATGACACCCTGATGCACCCCTGAAATTAGCATGTGTGTGCATATGGCGCACATACATGCCCTAAGGGCATGTATGAGCGCCACGTGGCACTTTGTAAAATTAAAAAAAGTGCATTTTGAAAGGAAATCGCAAATTACCACCAACTGGAAGTTGGTGGTAATTTGCGATTTCTTAAGGATAATACGCACAACTTGGGTGCTTTTTACATCTCATTTAAGAAATCGCAATTTGCGATTTCTTAAATGCTTCCGCAAAATTAAGAAATCGCTAAATTAGCAATTCCTTAATTATGCGATGGGATTTGTCTCATACATCCCGATTACCGATTTTTTAATCGCAAACGCTGTTATTTTGCGAATTGCAGCGTTTGCGATTACAAAATCGTTTGATACATATGCCCCATAGTTCTGGTCCTCACATTAAGAAAGTGACAACAAGCATGATGTTATAAGTGAGGGTGTCTTTAAAATATATACATCGCATTGACAACAACCGAGAGAGCTCCTCATGAACATATTGTACAAAATGCATGGAGTTCTTGCTGTAGGGGGTCGACGGCGTTTCGATCTCAGTGACTTGAGATCATCTTCAGGACATAGCATATGAGAGTAAGCTGAATTCTGAGACCGGATGAAGCCAGTGAGAATAGAGAAGGATAGTATAGTCAGGACGCAATTAAGGCATTCAGGCGGTGACCGGTAGGTGAACGTTAAGTGATGAGCGCAGGGACTGGTGTCTAGCCATAGGTTGCTAGAGCCCAGGTGAAAGGTGGTAATCAGAGAGAGTAGTGAGATACAGGGCCTATTGTGAAGGCAGGGTGAGGAGCGCGCAAATTGGCTCCTGCTGGTCAAGTATCAAGATGCAGTATGCTTATTTTGCTGGGAATTCAGTCGGTTGTTTAACACAGTGATATTGAACAACGGAGGACAGTTAATTTCCTTCCATGGTAATATGCATTTTAAGCAACAGACCGCGGGAGTCAGTACGTGTACGAGGACTGGGCTGCTTCTCCGGTTTCCTAAAAGGGGTGCTGAATGTAGAATTGCAGCACTGATTGTGCCACCCACAGAAGTAGCCTTTCAAACTTGTCTCAGGCCTGACACTGCAATGCCTGTGTGCAGCTTACTGCCACTCCAACGTGGCATTTAAAACTACTTGCCAAGCTTTAAACCCCTTTTATTACTCATAAGCCACCCCTTAGGTAGGCCTTGGGTATCCCTAAGGGTAGGGTGCTGTGTGAGTAAAAGATAGGACACCTACTTTTATTTTTTGTATGTTGTGGTAGTGACAAACATCTAAATTTGTTTTTCACTACTGTGAGGCCTACTCTTCTCATAGGTCGACATTGGGAATGCCTAAATTCACTTTTAATCTCAATTACTGATCAGAGAGGAGCAGCAAGTACATGTTTTATATCTTAGGAATAGTAATGATAAATCTTCCTTACTGGTGAAGATAGATTCAACATTTCTGTTTTAGAAATTCCACTTTTAGAAAGTGCAAAAAGAACAATTGATGGATGGACTGCTGAGCAATGTCAAACACTCACCCCAGTACAGAGATTTGGGCCTAAATCCATAAACTGTTGCTCACGTCGCCTCCCTAGTTTGGACCCAGCCACATGTAAATCAGATTTGACCCTGCTCCCCAGGGAACAGTCCAGTCCCGAACTGCCAGACCAGGTCTTCCCTGGACCAGAAACAAGCATCCTAGGACTTGTTTAAGGGTACCACCCCTCATCAGTCACATAGCCTGAATCCAGTAACATGGCAAGCATAGGACCCCCATTTAGGCATCCCCGTCCCACTTGGGTGACAAATGCGGAAAGAGCAATTGACGGACAGACTGCTGAACAATGTCAAACACTCACCCCAGTACAGTACAGTATGTTTTTCCAACATTGTATTTATGCTGCACTGTCGGACGCATAAACCAAAATGGGCAAAGTTTTAAAGTTAGTGTAATCCTAGGCAATTGTATTGTATCGAGTAAGCAAGGCAGGATCAAATGGGGCAGAGAGAAACTGCGCCATATGTTTGTAGATATGGCACTGTCCTGCTTTTTTCCTCTCCCACAACAGAGCACGTTATGTGACATTTGTAAATCTGCTCATTTGTGTGAAACCATTCTCGAAAAAGACTCAGGACCAAATTCATAAAAGGCCTCTGCACTCATGGCTGAGGCCCCGCAGTCGTAGGGGAGTCTGAGGCCCCGCATTCGTGAGGGAGTCTCTGTACTCAGAGCAGAAACTCCACAGTCTCATTGTGGAGACTCTGCCCTGAGGGTGGAGATTACCCCACTACTGCGGGGCCTTCTCCACCAGTGTGGAGACCCTTTGTAAATCAGGTCCACTGGGTTCATCTTGAAATTCGATTACAATTTTGCTTCCACTTTAAAAATAAGTTAGAGCACTTTTTGGTGTTGCAAATGTTTCCACTGGCTTCAATTCTTGGCTACTCATCAGTATGAGTAGAAAGCCAGCCTTTTATATCTGCTATGTGCCTCTCCAGTATTTACTAAAACAGGTATTTTCTCTATTTTATTACATTTTGGAGGACGGGCGAAGTGCAAGGAGATGGTGTCACACAGTGATGTGGCAAGGGTGAGCTCGGTACTCATGCTCACCAAGAGGTAAAAACAAACTCATGATCCGGACCTGGCTGCTTCCTAATATATTTTTGCACATTCCAAACATCAATAAAGCAAAATATTTTCTCATGAAAATGGGACCTTCCTGCTAGATCGATCTATGAACGAATGTTCCATTAGAGTGAAAAATATCCCCACTTGTGTCATGTGATGTAATCCCCAGGGATCTCACCTGTCCCTACTATTCTTAAAATTGCATTTTCCATCTTTGCAAAAAAAATTAAAATCGAGTAGTGTGTATTCTCACCACTAGGGATACAATTTATTTTCCTGTGTACAAGAAACTATTCACAGGATTCTCAGACTATTCTAGGCCACTACCTTGCAATAAAAAACACGAGGACCGATGAAAGCACTTAAAGCAAGACTGACGTGATGCTGAACAGGGTTCAAAAGACGTTGAGAAGGCTTCTCCACAACATGCTTTCTTCGGATGGAACATTGCAAGAGCATCAGTCTTAAGAAAGTATATGTTGGGAGTATATTTCATCTTATAAGTGACGATAGAATAGCAAATAATACTCTAAGCAATTGCAATAACTATCTGTAGCTCTTTCTGGAACTGTAGCTGATTATGAATGCACATCATAGAATAATTTTGTCGAGAGAGACAATATAATTCCAATGCCCTATTAAGAGGTCGATCACGCAAAAATCTATAGGTCTCATAAAGATTTAGGAAGCCACACAAAGCAACCCTACGTGGCTTTGAGTGGCCTCATAAATCATGAGTAAGGCAACGCAGCACAAATCACTGCGTTACCTTACTGTGCGTACAAGAGCCATTCCATGGTCATTGCGGTGGGGTTTCCCACGCAACACCCAGGGAACTTGATGCTGCCCCAGATTTACAAAAGTATGTAAACCTGGTGAACCGCCAAATCTGGACAGTTCCGGAGGTGAGGTGTAACGAGGAGAAATAGCCTATTTTCTCCTCGTTTTTACCGCTTTCCATGTACATGGAAAGAGGAAAACACCTCTTAGGATTATTTTTGTGCAGGATGATGCCCTTCCTGCACAAAAACAATCCTGCCTGCACCGGAGGCACCCATGCACCATGGTGCAAGAGAGCCTACATTGGGGCTAGGCTGCCAAAACAGCAGCAGTGCAGGCAGAATGGACAGGAATGCACAGTATTGCTTAAATACGGTGCATTGCTGCCCTTTCACTTTGGCGTAGGGCAGTGCACCAAGGTGCCTTGCTGTGCTGCCCTACGCAGAATGCCATAAATGAGGCCCACATTTCAATGAGGTTAAGTGCTGTTAGGCAAACATTGCTTTAGCACTCGTAGTCTTCTCAACTCCACATCAACTAACTTGGATTGTACGGTGGGAATCAATATTATGGAGTTGATAGAACTTTAGATTGTTCCAAGCCTCAAGATTCCACTGATGGAATTTATTGTACACTGTTATCCTGCTCTGATTGCCTAAAATTCCCTTGTGGATTCTTTGCACTTATTTTAATATCTTGTTTGTGATTGTATTAAAATCCACATGACTCCACGATCATACTGATTAACATTGTAACTCTCATGTTTTATGTCACGTGCTATATCCTTACAAAAAATGACTTTAATTACCTGTATATATTTCTAGATGCGTTTTTTATTTCAGCCCAGAATCTAAGCTGTAGCAAAACCAGCTGTTATACTGGCACCACCACTCTTCCTCCTCACCTTTTAATATTGTGTCTTTGTGGAGCTCTCTGGCACCCTTTTGGGTGTTGCTTTTGCCATAAGAACTTGCAGATAAATAAGTTGGAGATAACCAGTAGCAGGCACCCCCGGAAGAAGGATGTGGTGGATTCTTCTTCAGCCTGTACCAAGAGAAAGAGCACAGGATAGGCTGTTTCAAACTCTTCTTAGCATGTGGCTGAATATAGACTGCAAGAGTCACTTTGCTTTTTTCTGGTCCTAAGTTGGGAGATCATCTGTAAAGGTTGGGAGTAAAAAAAAGGGTGGCTAAAGAGACTAGTGATGTACCTTGTCACACCGTGATTGTGTTGCTGCTAAAACACTGACACTGAAATGCAGATTACAAAAATATAATTTTCAATGTTTTAGTTTTACCACGTACTCTTGACAAAAAATAGCACGCTTGAGAAGTAGAAACGCAAGTATATGCTACTTAACAAATTTAAGGAGGAATGGAGCCAAGAGCAAATGTGTAAACAGTGAAAGAGTTAAACTGAAAACCAGTTTCATTATTGGGGAAATTAGAAGGGTGAGTGGAGAACACAGGTGTTAAAGAGAGTGCACTACGAGTGAAACATAAAAGTGTGGATACTAAACTTAGGAGCATCATATTACTGCCAAGTCATAGTTTCTAAACTTCCCATAGATAGTGACAAATGGCAGTGTGGTTGATTTGCATTGTTAAAAGCTCATACAAACATGAAACCTTAGGAAATGAGAAGCCATAGGTTCTTCAATTTGTTCAATATATTCTTTCCACTTTTTTTACCTTTTTTTTATTACCAAAAAACACTAGTAAATTACTGCCCAGTTGCCTATGTCAACTGAGGAAACATGCTATGTTCGAGCCAAGTCAGTCACGGACAATTTGGGTTAGATTATTCTTTGACCTCTGTGTAGAATGTTAGCTACTTGGGTGTTCCCTTTGATTCCTCCAATTCTTGTTAATATCAGGTTAAATAAGAGCACTTGAAACTAAGAAGGCTTGCTGGGTCCCTATTCTATCTTGTCCGGAGGGAGGTCAGGGGCCTTATTTACCCTTACATTAAGGTTTATAACTTGCAGTGCGTTCCCATAGCTACATATGGAGCGGGGGTTTAGGGGTACCGTAATGTTTCCTCCATTCAGGTGCAAGAAAGCAGAACTTATAGGCGACTTTTGAATTTTCCGCCAATCAGCTCCCACTTTATTTTACACTCTGAGGTTAACCTGGTACATGCTTTAGATCAGCCGCGGCTGCTGCAGGTAAGAGCGGTGGACCTTGACCAATTATTAATACATGTGAGCCAAATACTTCACTTAGTTAAATAATTTTATGATCCTGAGCTCAAAAACCAAAACTCTTTTTAAAGGAAGGAGCTCACAATATTCAATATGCAATTCGATCCAACGAAGAACAACATCCAACCTTTTATAAATTATTATACATACGTTTATTATTTTGTCATTTGGAAAAAATTTTAATAAGGCAGTACGAGGTTGCTCCAAAGGGAACGTGCGTCAAAGAAGAGTGATTAAAGGGTGAATGAGTGAAACAAGGAATGGAAACATAGTAATAGAGACATTCATTTGGTTTACAACAATAAGGATCGGTTATAATTCACCGTCCAATAGACCTGGTCACATTTATCAATCGCAGAAACATATTCTTATATTTCAAAAAAGGCCCAACAGGTGGTCTAGCACGAAGGACTGTATGTGTGTCCCAGGTAGTGAGGAGTAAGCGTCGACGTTTCGACCCGTCTTGAAGGCCTTAGGAGATCTAAACCTTGGCTGTGCGGATCTTCATCAGGACCAGAGGGGGGCAACCTGACTGGGTGATGATATTGATCAACCACCTGATCGGATTAAAGAATTCAATTCAAAAGAGGTCACCAGACTTCCAATGGATGGAGGACTGCGTATCACAGGGTAGTTATTCCAAGCTGATGGGGGGTTTATTCCATGCGCATCAGACGCTAATGTATAGTTCGGATCTGTCACTAATTAGATGGTGGCATCGAGACGTATTGTTCCCTCGAGGCAGGAGGCACAGTGTATGTGCTAGCTCACGGAGCGTCCGTCTCCGTCGAAGCTCCCGCTCAGTGTGAGATCGACCGCGTCTACGTGTATTGCTCACATGTATTAATAATTGGTCAAGGACCATTGTTTTTGGTATCAAGATTATACCCAGGTCCCCTAACCATGGGTTACCCCATTTTTGTAATGGCTGGTAAGAGCGGTGGGGCCTGGTGAAGGGGGATTTCGAGAGACCAGTACGAGGGAGAATTAAATAAATAATTAATCTTCCCTCGTGGTCGTTTCTCGAAATCCCCCCTCACTTGGCCCCACCGCTCTTACCTGCAGCGGCCACGGCTGCTCCAGATAGAGGTAAGTTGGCCCCGCTCCTGCTTGGAGTGAGCATGTCATCTAATACTGAAACAAGAAGTTTTAACAGAAAAGTTCATTTTGACTGCTTTAGTTAAGGCAAGGGTCTCTCAATCTCCTGGATGAAATATGTCAGCAAGTCTTTCACTGATACTGGCCTCCCCGAAATGTTACCTCCTCGGCCACTATAAGTAAATATGATAAGAGGCTGCCAAAGTCCTGACAAGAGTTCAGTCTCTCCCAAAAATTGGAGGGGGTTTTTAGTAAGCATGCCTTTCATAACTATTTTATTTCATCAACAGCAGGACAGCTGGCATTTTATTTATCTGTGGAACTCTCACGGTAGGACAGGTCTCTTCTCTTTAGAGTTAGGGTGGACACTGTGTGGCACTAACGTGCTTTCTGATGGGGCAAAGACTTGAGGCAGTAGCATACTGGCATGTCCTTGTGATGTGTCGGCTGAGCAATTCTTGCTGCATTTTATGTTTTTTTGCACATTTTACTGTTGTTCTTTTCAATTCTGTCTTAAGCATATTCTGAAACCACTTGCCTTCAAGAAATGTAGGTATGCCTCAACGTATCTTCAGATGTGAGTCAGTCCTGCCTTCAAGAAATGTAGGTATGCCTCAACGTATCTTCAGATGTGAGTCAGTCCTGCCTTCAAGAAATGTAGGTATGCCTCAACGTATCTTCAGATGTGAGGCAGCCCTGTTACAGCGTTTGCTGTTTCCGTGAAATGTCTGTAAGCGGTAGGAAATCGATGGAGGGATAAAGGCAGTGGTGGCAGTTCATCGCTAAGTTAACACACTTTATTGCAGCAAGCCTTATTATATGGAGCTATGTTTTTAATGCATTGCGTATCAAAGTTTTAAAGTTTTATTGTGGGTTTTAATGTATTTTTTAACAATGAATTGCATTGTGCTCTTTTATCATTTTTATTCAAAAATTGAATAAAGTTATTTTGGTTGGTTTGAATTTGGGTTAGTCTGTTCATACAAGTCCAGGTGTGAGATTCACGAGTTTTAATTAAGTGAAACTATTTGATGCTTTCAATCACATTAAGTGACCATTAGTAGACCAAAGTTCTCAGTTAGTGCTTCAAAAGCTGTGCGTGCATCTCTCACTTCTATTATCTATCACTTCCAAGGTGACCAATCAAAATGCAGATCTCATGATTTGCTATCTCCAGAGCCAATTACCAGAGTACTTACTTTTTCATGAGAGGTAGCATGTGGAAAATAGGATAACATGAAACAAGAAACAACTACCCAAATATGGACTTAACCCACTATCAAACTCTTGGCTGGAAACATGCAAGGACAGGAGTTTGAATAGCAAACTAACCAGTGGAATTTAGACTTTTATACATTTTTAAACATTAGAAGGGACATATTTAGGTAGTTTGAATTGTTAGATGTTTTTGCAGTCTGGGTTTTTGTGATCTATGTTTTTCCTATCAGTTTTTTATATGGAACCTACAAAACATCTGACAGCAGTAACTATATTCTGGACTGAGCTGATGTGAACATTCATTTGTGCTACACGGTTGACATCACATCATGGCTGAGCCCCACTGTAGGGAAATGAGAGTGCAGTCAAGAAGGTAGGACTATGCTTTGGCAGGAACTCTTGCCACAAGAGAATGCTCCTCAGTATATCTTCTGAATAAAATGTACTTCATTTTAAAACATCGATTTTTATTTGATATAATTATACTGTATTTTGTTAGCAATTTATCATTTTTCAGTGTCCATTAAAAAGCATTGTTTATAAATCTGATTAGTAGGTCAGGCAACGAATTACATTTGAGCTATACCAACTGGCTAAGACTGGTAGAGAGTGGGGGACACAATATCATGGTCTAAACAACAACCTGCAACGATGGTGATTTCACAAAGTCAGCTATCAGTATACTGTCAATGTAAGTAGATGTGGAGGTAAGAATAGTAACTATATACTTCAATATCAATAAGTCCCTTGA
This sequence comes from Triturus cristatus, assembly GCF_964204655.1. Taxonomy (NCBI): domain Eukaryota; kingdom Metazoa; phylum Chordata; class Amphibia; order Caudata; family Salamandridae; genus Triturus; species Triturus cristatus. The sequence goes on from NC_140586.1 coordinate 260,550,211, forward strand.
ATATATAGAGGTAGTTGTATTTTTGCAGGTACATTTTCAGGTTGGATTATGGTAGTGCAACCTTCTGCAGTCTACCTCGCTACAAGCTGGCTCCTCTAAGGGACTCTCTTAACTCGGCTGCAAGGCTCATCACAGGATCCAAAAGAAACAACCACATCTCTCCTTATTTGAAATCCCTAAACTGGCTTCCATTTGAGGCCAGCATTCAATTAAAAATTGCTTGCATGACCTACAACGCCCCACATTTCAACACCCCTCTGTACCTCGTGCAAAAACTGGAACTTTCTGGTGGTTGCAGATCCTCCAGGAGCTCCAGCACATTAATGCCGTAACCACAAAAATTTCATAGAAAAAAAACTTATAGCTATGGTTTCTCGGGTATTGCCCTGAGAATTTGGTACTCCCTGCCTCCTGAAACTAGACTGAATCCCCCAACTTTGTCTTTCAAAATGAAGGTAATACTGATGAATACTTTTCTGAACTAGAAATTCACAAACTCCACCCTTTGGCCTATGTTATGATGCATACTCTTCACACATGTTTTTTACTACCTATCTACGCCCTTGTATATCGACTTGTCGGCCTTGCTCTGTATTTGTCTTCCTCCCCCAGCCTGTATCGTTCCTGAACATATTGTTGTATTCCTCACCCATGTTTTTGTATTCCTATCTATGCTCTTGTATATAGACTTGTCAGCTTTGCTATGTATCGGTCCTCCGCCATCAGCTCGGCATTGTGGCTCCCTGTATCTCTCATGAACATCTTGCTGTTTTGCCCAACTTGTTTCCTCTCATTTGTTCCTGATCATTTGTAAAGCACTCTGATACCCTCTTGGGTCATGTTCGCGCTATATAAAACGCTATAAATAACTATTTCAACCACAATATAGTATCACACATTCCTATCTTAGAACCAGGGTTCCAGAAAGGGTGACTCAGCTATGCAGATCAAATTAGGGGCCATTCACTTACCAAAACCGGTATTTTGTGCACTTCTACTCAATGCAATTCTCATTTCTGGAAAGATACTTTCTATCTATTTGCCTATTTCACTGTGTCACCCATCCCAGTAAACCTGGAAACTCTTGTCATTAAGGCATTTGAGCTCAGCGTGTCCATTTACTTTTATCTAGTGCGTTATTATCCTTCTAAGTTATTTAATGTAATTTTGGCTACTGTACTTACACATTATTGCTTTCCATGTACCAATACAAAACAAATCCAATAAATGTATTTCCTCAGAATATGCATTACTGGAAACAATTATATTAATACATCTGCATATTCCAGTGTAAATGTCATTTACATGCTATCACTAGAGTCCAGCCTTGAACAATCAGTGCTTTCTGATTCACGTATTTCAAGTTACTATGAGTTTTTCGGGGGGAATAACGAACCCAATACTCTCATTGCCTGATTAATTCAATTAGAGCTCACTGCAGGGTTGTAACCACTGATGTCCTGGTTAAATACCTTTTTATTTATGACCTTTGTATATGACAAATACAGCATGGCCTTAAACCGATTTTTCGAAAGGGTCTCGGTTATTAAAAAAAAAAAAAAAATCACTATGAATGTTGCAACTTTCTCTCATAACTACTGAGTAGATATACCAGACTCTTTGATACAAAAGTAATCGTTTTATGCTATTTTGATTGCTGCTTCTGAGGGTGTCCTCATCACCTCTCTGTACAGCTGGAGAACTACCACTAAAACTTTCATTACACTGAAAGTCAGCCCTCGCTAACTGTAATTTCTCCAAAGTGAGCGAAATGAGCCAAGCTCAGTCATCTGAAACTCCCATCAAGGCAGACTCAAACCCCCCTTCCAGCTGCAGCGTAATTACAATTTGCAGGATGGCTGGTAGTCTCGGAGTGGGGTGGCACGCGCTTGGATTTAGCCGACACTGCAATTGTCTCCCATCACATTAAGGGGTTGCGTGCACAGAGAGGGAGGCCTGGAACTGGAGCTGTTTTCCTTCCAGTGCATTTCGGAAGTCGCTTCCCCTCCACAGTTGGCGTTCCCGACTTCAGATCGTCGGACCCTCTAATGTACAGCGCCCAAATGCTCCTGCAAAGTATGTGCTATTTATATGCAAACACACACAGGGCTTTAAGTGGGATGAAAAAACTGGAGGGTCTCTCCAAGGGGCGTGGACGATGTAATTAAGGGCGTGGTTTAAAAATACCTAAGGTAGAAATACCTCAGTGACAAGGATGTCACTGTGATGCGAGACAGAACACCTTATACTAAAAACATGTTAAAAGCATATTATACTCCATGCTGACCCCCAAAAGTGCGAGAAAAATAATAATATGGTTAGTGGAAATAAAACGTCGACCAAGTGCCACCCAATCAATGCAAGATACTCATCTGAGTACATTTAAAGTGCGGATGTCATTGCTCTATTATAGAGCACATTAGACATCAAGAGATAGGTAATAATGTGAATCAGAAGGAACCATCTCCAAAAAAATGAACAATAAGAAGGGATAAGACGGAAAGTTTACCTTCTGACGTGTAGCACCTTAAGGCAACTAATTTATAATTTGTAGCTCAAGTGATACTAATGTAGAAGAACCTGTGAGAGAAAAGGTTTGACAATGAGCGAGAAAGAAAAAATCTGAAATGTTAATTGCGTGTTGTCACAGCTCATTTGCAGCTCTTGGCAGCAGGGCTGCAGTCTGTGGTAGCACTGGGTAATAATGCCTTCTTCACTGACCAACTTTGTAGGAAGGTATCTGTGTGGATGGTATTTTCCCACTGCTGCCGCCTTTTGCAATACTATTTGTCACCTGTCTATGCCTGTTGGCCTATCCTTCTGTCTCTCTACTTACCCATCCATCAATCCACTTACCTACCTCCTTACCTATCTACCTGTCTGTCTTCCCAGATTTCAACATGTTAATCTACCTAATAGACTGTCTTTGTGGCTATCAGCAGTCTCTAATTTCTTCATAATCGGCGACGTGTGACGCACCCAGTCGCATATGATAACTAACAGATGTCATAACTTGACTATTATAAGTTACTACAGTCCAGTTCTGACATCACAATGCCTGCTGCTAGAGCCAGCAGCTGAGGTGAAAGTCAGGTCAGGTCATGGAGCATGATTGAAGCAGTTGTTCAAAACAGCTGGAAAATTGCTTTTCTTTCTTCTGCTTTATATTAATAGCTTATAATCACAAGCAGAGAGAATATGTTTATTGTTTGCACTTCGTAGAGCACGCTGGAATTTTGCTGTAGGTTTCTACACATTTGGAGCTACTGCAGATTTTTTGTTTTTAAAACTTTGCTTCTATTGAACTACTTCTAATACTTGTTTGCAACAAATATCTAATAGGTTTTTGATGTGTTTAATTTGCACTAGAGGTTTTATTTGTATTCTTTACGTTTGCAAAATCAATCACTCTTTCATATAAAAGTGCCATGCACCAAGATGTAAAGTGGCTTGTGGGAAAGGTGATGGTGTGACCATGTATTATTTGGGATAAAGCACTCCCTCAGAATTCCAAAAACATACAGAGATACTTGGCCTACCGCCTCGTTCCTCTATATGGTTATAAAACTCCTTGATTACTTGAAATAACCTTATATTGTACGTCCGGGGGTACTTTGTACCTTCAATCAATCAATCAATCAATCAAGGAATTTGTAAAGCGCACTACTTACCCGTGAGGGTCTCAAGGCGCTGAAGGGAGGGGGGAACCGCTACTGCTTGAGGAGCCATGTCTTGAGATGTCTTCAAAAGGTGAGCAGGTCCTGGGTCTGCCGTAGGTGGGTGGGGAGGGTGTTCCAGGTCTTGGCGGCGAGGTAGGAGAATGATCTGCCGCCGGTGGTCTTTCGTTGGATGCGGGGGACAGCCGCGAGGGCGAGGTTTTCTGAGCGGAGCTGGCGGGTGGGGGTGTAGAAGTTGAGTCTATCGTTCAGGTAGGCTGGTCCGGTGTTGTGGAGTGCTTTGTGTGCGTGGGTGAGGAGTTTGAAGGTGATCCTCTTGTTGACGGGGAGCCAGTGCAGGTCTTTCAGGTGGGGGGTGATGTGGCTGCGTCGGGGTACGTCGAGGATCAGACGTGTGGAGGCGTTTTGGATGCGTTGTAGTCGATGCAGGTGTTTGGCTGGGATTCCTGCGTAGAGTGCGTTGCCGTAGTCCAGCCTGCTGCTGACGAGGGCCTGTGTAACAGTTCTCCTTGTTTCGGACGGGATCCACTTGTAGATCCTGCGGAGCATGCGGAGCGTGTTGTAGCAGGAGGAGGAGACAGCGTTGATCTGCTTTGACATGGAGAGGGAGGAGTCGAGGACGAATCCGAGGTTGCGAGCGTGGTCGGTAGATGTGGGTGCCGTTCCCAGCGTTGTAGGCCACCACGAGTCGTCCCAGGCCGAGGGGGTGGATCCGAGGATGAGGACCTCCGTCTTGTCCGAGTTCAGTTTCAGACGGCTGCTCTGCATCCATTCGCCGACGGCCTTCATTCCCTCGTGGAGGTTCGTTTTGGCGGTGTGCGGGTCCTTGGTGAGGGAGAGGATGAGCTGGGTGTCGTCGGCGTAGGAGATGATGTTGAGGTTGTGCTGACGGGCTACTTGTGCGAGGGGGGTCATGTAGATGTTGAACAGGGTCGGGCTGAGCGATGATCCCTGGGGTATGCCGCAGATGATGTCGGTGGCTTCGGATAGGAAGGGTGGGAGTCGGACTCTCTGGGTTCTGCCGGAGAGGAAGGATGTGATCCAGCTGAGGGCTTTCTCATGGATCCCGGCTTCTTGATGGCGTGTTTTTAGGGTGCGATGGCAGACCGTGTCGAAGGCGGCCGAAAGGTCCAGGAGGATGAGGGCTGAGGTTTCGCAGTTGTCGAGTTGTCGCCTGATGTCATCTGTGGTGGCGATGAGGGCTGTTTCAGTGCTGTGGTTTCGTCTGAACCCGGACTGGGACGGGTTCAGGATGTTGTTGTCTTCGAGGTGGCGGGTTAGTTGCGCGTTGATGATTTTCTCGATGACCTTCGTCGGGAACGGGAGGAGGGAGATGGGTCGGAAGTTCTTGAGGTCCTTGGGGTCCGCCTTGGGCTTCTTGAGGAGGGTGTTGATTTCGGCGTGCTTCCAGCTGTCCGGGAATGTGGCTGTTTAGAAGGAGGCGTTGATGACCTTCCTTAGTTGGGGTGCGATGGTTGCGTCGGCTTTGTTGAACACGTGGTGAGGGCAAGGGTCTGACGGTGATCCAGAGTGGATGGAGTTCATGACCTTGCGTGTTTCTTCGTCGTTGACGTTGGTCCAGGTGGTGTTCGCGGGGGAGGAGTCTGGCGCGGTCAGGTTGACCGGAATGTTGAAGCTGTTGCGGATGTCTGCTATCTTCTGGTGGAAGAAAGTTGCCAGAGCTTTGCACAGTTCTTGTGAAGGTGGGACGTCGTTGGCGTTGGGGTTGGAGAGTTCCTTCATGATGCTGAAGAGCTCTTTGCTGTCGTGTGCATTGTTGTCCAGTCTGTTTTTGAAGGAGGATCTTTTGGACATTCTGATGAGGTGGTGGTGTCTACGAGTGGCGTCCTTGTGGGCTGCGTGACTGTCAGGTGTGCGATCGTGGAGCCATTTCTTCTCCAGTTTCCGGCAGGCGCGTTTGGAGGTCTGTAGCTCGTCGGTGAACCAGGTGGTTTTCTTGCTGGCGTGGTTGATGGGGGGTTTCCTGAGTGGTGCGAGGGTGTTGGTGCAGTCTTCAATCCACTGTCTGAGATTGCGGGCTGCTGTGTCTGGGTCAGTGGAGGCCGCAGGTGGGTTCTGGGCGAGGGTGGAGGTCAGTTGGTCTTCGGTGACTTTGCTCCAGCAGCGACGTGGGAGTTGTTGGGTGCGGTGGTGCATGGTTGGCTTCTTGAAGGTGGAGTGGATGCAGGGGTGGTCGGTCCAGTGGAGTTCGGTGGTGTGGTTGAAGGTGACGTGGGTGCCTGTGGAGAAGATGGGGTCCAGCGTTTGGCCGGCGGCGTGGGTGGGTGTGGTGACGAGCTGTCTGAGGCCGAGGTTTGCCAGGTTGTTGATCAGGGTGGCAGAGTTGGCATCGTTGTTGTTCTCGAGGTGGAAGTTCAGGTCCCCGAGGAGGATGTAGTTCGTGGAGGCGAGTGCGTGGGGGCTGGCGAGGTCGGTGATGGAGTCGCTGAACGGCGCCCTGGGTCCCGGGGGTCTGTAGATGAGCGTTCCTCTGAGGGTGGTGATGGGGTCGGTGTGGATTTGGAAGTGCAGGTGTTCGGCGGCTGTGAGGGGGTCCTATGCGTGGGTGGAGACCTTGAGTGTGGACTTGTGGATGATGGCTATTCCTCCTCCGATTCCGTTGGTGCGGTCTCTGCGGGTGAACTTGTAGCCGTCAGGGATGGCTATGGCGATGTCGGGCGCCGAGGAGTCGTTCCACCAGGTCTCGGTCAGGAAGGTCAGGTCAGGGGTGGCGGTGTCGAGCAGGTCCCAGAGTTCGACGGCGTGTCTGCGTGCAGAGCGGGTGTTGAGGAGTATGCAGCGGAGGTGGTTGGGTCTGGTCTTTGGAGGTTTGCTGGCTCTGTCGCAGGTGAAGCTGCAGCTGCGGCAGGAGAAAGGTCCGTGGGTGCGCTTCGGGGTGGCCTGGAAGCAGTTGTGGTTTTGGCCGGTATTGAGTGCGTGGAGGGTGGCGGAGTCGTAGCGGTGTCTGGCGTAGTGGCGTTTGTGGGGTCCAGGGGTTCTGGCGCTGGGCGCGGGCCAGGCGCGGACAGGCGCAGACGGGCTCGCCTCTGGCGCTCCTCTGGCGTGCCAGCGGAGCGGCCGCGCAGCGGCCTGCATTATGAGGGGGAATGAGGGAGGGAGGAGCAGCTGGGAGGGGGAGCGGGACGAATCGGGACACAGGGGGGGCGGGCTGCAGGGGAGGCAGCGGCGGGAAACGCGGGGCGGCGGGAGGGGGGGTCAGGGAAAAACAAGCAGAAAGGGCACAGGCAAACACGGAGAATGGGGGCACAGGGGGCAACAGTACAAAATAACCAGAATAAACAGGCTAAACAGGCGAAACAGAAAACAGAATAAAAACAAGCATTGGCATAGCCAATAGGTCTCGCTTTTGGGACCTTATAAGTGTTTAGCCATGCAACAGTTGCATAACTAAATACTTATAAGGTCCCAAAAGCGAGACCTATTGGCTATGCAAAGCGGCCCTGAAAGTGAAAGCGATCGCGATCATGATCAAACATCAAAGCGTCCGTGCGGCCGTGAAACCAAAAGTAATCGCGGTAAAGTGCGGCGCGCGCGCCCGCGCACATGCACTGTGGCTCTAGGCTGGCCTGGTAGCACTTTTTGGAGCCCTCTCAATAAATCTCGCCAGACCAGCGCATGCGCTGGGTCAGGCAAGACCTAACGAGACCAAGTGACGAAACGTAAAAACGCACACAGCGCAGTCAGACAAGCAATCAGAAACTTACAAGCCCACCACTGGGCCACCAGGGATGAGGCGCAGGCGGGAGCCTGTGGGTGGAGGAGGGCCTCGAACACTCGGCAGTAGCGGGGCTGATGGACATTATATCAACCATCTATATAGCTAACTATTTACCTGCTTGCCACTTGTATAATTCATGATAGAGGAAGAAATATGAACCAGTGCTATGGAGTGCAATGTGTTCAATGAACCTTTCCCTAAAGTTTTACTGTATTTGTTACTTGGATACATAGTCAGATGCCTATGCAGAAAGGGTGACTGATATCTTGCGAGATTTGTATTGCTTATGAAAATTGTCACTACATTTATAATATCAGAGAGACTGCTGCAATGCAGGCACATAGAGAAAATCTGCAGTAATTTCCAAAACTTGCAACATTTATATATCATTTCCAAGGTCAGCATTGCTTCTGAAGTCTTTGCATAAAAACCTGTGCCATAGACTTTGGCCGTCCATCTGTAGACGGCATTGCATTTGCGCGCCATGTGCATTCTTGTATAAAACCTATAATTTTACAACGTGGCTAGAAAATTGATCTGCAGGGTTTAGGACTATTTCAATTTCATCCCAATCTGAGTGGCCTCAGAAAGAGTGTAGGGAATATAGAATTGGCATCAAGTGAAGGTATTCTTCATATAACATCGAAAAGGAAAATAAATAACCTTCAACTTCAGAAATTATTTTCCACACAATTCGTGATAGTGTTACAAAAATACTGTGATCAAATTCCATCCATTCAAGATGACGGATACATTTTTTCACTATAACCAAGTGAAAATAAAGGCAGATTTTGGAGTTGCATATCTCCTACCTTAGTGGAATACCTCAATTTCATCTAACCCTAAAACAGGCAGTTTTCAACTAGAATGAAGTGTGGGTTATAGGTTCACAATTACATCGGCCGTGGACTATTCCCCTATAAAAAACCGTTTGTCAAAATGAGAAAGTACACGTCCGCTCAGGCTGGACTTTAGGACATGTTGCTGTGTTTTCCCACTTGCTGAATGACTGCCCAGACCAATTATGGTTGTATTTAGGGCTATCATGTAGTTCCTACCAATCCGTAGGATCTGCACATTGTTAGGGTAACATAAACTAAGGGCTTGGTGTCTGGACTGATTTCGGACACCCCAGCAGGATATGTGGGCCTAGACACCAGCTAGCTCACAGTGCCACAGTAAGCCCCCCTAACCTATCAGGTAGCAAATGGTTTTGTGGCAGCCACTGAACATGACAATCCTGTTCCCTCAATGATCGTGGAAACAGTAGAGAACCTTTAACTCAGTCACTCATTATCATTTATTCGCAGAGAAATATACAGAGAATACACAGTGGGATATTTTCAATAATATTTATTGAACCAAGTTATTCTTGCATAAAATACGTGTGCTGCTTTGATTAGTATACAGAAGCAGATAAAAGTTATTACAAGCACCAAAAACGTGAATAGTAGATATAGTTCTACCATGGTGCTGGATACAATGTATTCATGCAGGCATATAAAACAAGGCAGTAATCTAGTGTACTCCCACGATGCAAACCCTACTCTAAGTGTACCTAGAGTGTGTGTAGGTGTAAAGCCAATAATCCCCCAAGGGATGAACCAGCCCCATTACCTGATGGGATAGAGTGAAGGAGCCCGTCTTGGTCATGAACTGGACACCCCTCATGAGATATCAGACCAATGCGTGGGATTTCTTAGCATGCAAGGACCTCATTTTCAGTGGAAGTGCCTCCTCTTCCAATCTATCAGAGATGCTCAACTTTTAGAATAGAAAGCAGCCTTGTGATATCCGTATAGATTAGCAATGTTATGGATATGTAGATAGTCCTGCCGCCCCGTGGATGAAGATAGTGATGACATTTGTACCTAATATGAAACGAGACCTTGTACATGATATTCAGGACTATGTGATAATGTTGTGCGAAGCTAGATGTGAAAACAAGTTAGTTTCAGGGTAACTAATCCAACATTGTCATGCATGCAAATATGTGCAAAAGGTCACAGCCTAAAATTTTATTTGTGAGGACAATGTCAGAAGTAAGCTGTGCCGCTAAATGGGCCTAAATTGGGAACGTAACAGGGCCGGACAGGCCTTTTATTCTTCCAGGCATTTCCCTGGTGGGCTGGAGCCTCTGGAGGCCTGTAAAAACCCCAAGGCCACTCCTGGTTCCTCTGTCAATGTCCTCATCTCCCCGGGACTAACTACAGCACGCACAGGGAGGGTTCAAAAGACAGAGAAAGAGAGGGAGGGAGAGGGAAGTAGAGAGAACGTAAGAGTGAGGAGGGAGAGGAGAAGGGAGAGAGAGAATGGATGGATGGATGGAAAGACAAAGATTGCACAAGCATAGTTGTATGATGGAACCCTGAAGGCATTTACCTGGCACGCCTTTACAGCATGGTCAGTACCACATGTTAATTTAGCATGCATGTCATTACAATGACTTTCATTAGGGGGTGCTGGACTAGAATAGTATAAATTTGTTAGACCTGTCAGCACTTTGGCAGTTCCCTCCTCATTTTATTATTTTTGTCCCTTGTCCCCTTCTCATTTTTTCTGTCTACCAAATTTTTTTTAGGTGCTGATGTAGAGGTTCTGGGCGCCTTTTCCTCGTCACTTGAGGGAAAGGCGCAAGGTGCTCCTCTGAGGAAAATAGATGTGGTAGGTAGGATTCACAAAATGGTGGCTCCAACTGTCACCTCAGCGCCAGGGCCATGACTGCCATGGGAGGTTCCAGAACCTTCTGGACCCTTCTGGCAAGACCAGCCCAAGGTGATAAATAGAGGTGACAGGGGGCGGCCATTTTAGAATCAAGTCGGGCTGTGGAGTCAGTCAGGAGTAAGTCATCTGAGTGGAGAGGTGGTTGCGCTGAACTGGGAGTGGACAGATCCTAGGGTCTGCGTGAGTCCCCTACTTAGCTGACACCACCCTCTGCCATTTGACCGGTCCCTGAGCTCAGCTGACGACCCTGGAAGGCATTGTTCCTTTTCTAGTCAGGAGTCCCTAGCGTAAACTGAAAGCCTGAAGAGGAATCACGGGGAGGGCTTGCCGTTGGGACTGCCTTGACTCTTTGGTGGACAATCGGGAATCTGACCCCCCCTCTGTGGCAAAACAACGGAACTCCATCGTGGGCTTAGGGCAAGGAGCAGTGCCAGATACTCCCCGGGCTAGTGGATCTGCTCACCTGGGTTACTGTGAGCCACACCCCTTTGTTCCCCGCCTACCTGCACTAGCCCCTATCTAAGAACCTCACCTCCAGCTATTCCGAAGCGAGGAGCTGATTGCGGGTCCCCGGTGGAGGCCTGAGAGAGAGCAGTGGGGTTTGGTGAGAGGCTCGGGGCTCTCCGGTGTTGTCGGCATCCATCGCGCGTGTCAGCTGTGAGGAGAGCTGACAACGCGCCGATAAGCTGACTGAGGAGGCCGCGGCCGGGAAGCTGAGTCGGGGCTGGCCTGGAAACTGACGCCGGGTCACGTGAGCCGGGCCCTCGAGGAAGCACCGCCCCTCCCTGCAGCCGGGAGACGAGGCCGCACCCCTCACGAGTCGCGCTGCATTAGGAGCGGCGGAAGTGACTGACGGAGCCAGGGCTGCGCTCCCGCAAGTCACGCTGCGGTCGGCAGCGACGGGAGCGCCTGGCAGAGCGAGAGAAGCCGGGAAGTGCCCCAGGAGAATTTTTCCGGTGAAGCTCACCTCACGGGAAGTCCCTTGAGGGTGGGGGTAGTTGAGAGGTGTTACTCCCTTAGCCCCAGTCAAGACGCCCCCTTGCTGAGGAGTTCGACGAGTCCCGCTGCCGGAGGAGGACCTCAAGCCTATAAAGTAAGCTGGGCCTTGGAGGGGCGGGGAGACTGGCTTCTGACAAAGGGGAAGAGAGCACTGGAGTAGCTTTGTGCGAGACTGAGCTAAGGAGAGTACGGATCTCCAGTGCAAAGGACAACCGTCTCCATTCTGGTACATACCGGGACTTAAGGATTCGGCTAGGTCGTGGTGATTTCGCCCCTATGTCACACCTAGCTTTCATGTGAACTATTTGGAGGGTCCCCTTTGGTCGCCAGCAGAAAGCAACCACCAGCTGAATATCTCATAGGCAGAGATTAGATCAGGTGGGCAGGATAGGAGCCTGGAGGTATCGCTTTTGGGAAATGTTCAGGAGAGTCTAAATGCGCTTTTGGGTAATGTTCAGAAATGCGCTTTTGGGAAATGTTCAGAAGAGTCTAAATGCGCTTTTGGGAAATGTTCAGAAGAGTCTAAATGCGCTTTTGGGAAATGTTCAGAAGAGTCTAAATGCGCTTTTGGGAAATGTTCAGGAGAGTCTAAATGTGCTTTTGGAAATGTGGGTTGAAACTTACCATGCAGAAATGTAACTAGGCCCTCTAGTTTTAAGGTGGAAGGAGAAACTCAAAGGGTGTTTTAGAGACTACTCTATGAACTGTAATGTTGGAACATTAATGTTATTCTAAATACAGATGAAATGTCGTGCTCTGTGATGCGGAACTGAGAATTCCTGTAACGTAAGAAAGGTGGAAGAATTCTAGTAAACGTTAAAAAGAAAATATCCAGCGTAGTGTCCTTTTTGAGTGGTGTCATACTGGATTGCGGACTGAGGAGGATGCAAGTACGAAGCGCCATGTTGATAAGGATGCCTGTTAACGTAGGCCAATGCTACCCCTAGGACGTAGGTCCAACAAGTTGGTGCTCAGCGGTGGGATTACTTATTCAGTGCTTGCATCCGCTTAGTGGCAGTTTAGTGTGCATCACCACCTAAACTGGATTGTTTTGATTGGAGTTTTCTCCAGCTTGTTTTCCTAATTGGGGGTTTTTAAAATTGTCCTGTGTATATTTCCCTTCTTGGGAAAGTCTTCCAGAGTAACGTTCTTGTTGACTGTGTTGGGGTCCTATCTGGTAGGATGGAATTCGAATTGGGTAGGCTGGAGGAGTATACAGTGGCCCAATTGAAGGAATTCTGCCAGGAACGGGGGGTATTCTTTAAGCAGGGGGCGAAGAAGACAGAGCTCCAGGCAAGCTTAAGAGCCTGGGTTATGGCCCACCCTAGCGGGAAACGGGAGGAAGAACCCGGACTAGACCCCCCGGAAGAACCCGGACTAGACCCCCTGGAAGAACCGGAAGTCCTTTTTCCCCCTGGGAGCGGTAATAGGGACGTTGGGTCCAGAGACCCATCATGAGTGGGTAGTAGCGCCTCAGGGGGGAGCCTGTCCTCTGCGGATCTAGTGGACCAGAGGGAGGAGAGGCAGTTTAGAATGGATCTGGCCCGGTTGGAAAAAGAGAGGGAGGAGAGGAGGTTCCTCCATGAGCTCCATTTAAAGGAGTTAGAGCTCAAAGCCCTTCAATTTGGAACCCCCAGCAGTCCTAATGGTGGCAGCATACCGAGAGGGATCCCGAGAGAGTCCAGGCCCTACCTGCCCAAGGATGTAGTCGCCAGCTATGGTGTCGGGGATGACATTGTAAAATGGCTGGCTGCCTATGAGGTCTCTCTAAGAGCCCATGGGGTCCCCGAAGCCCAGTGGGGGGGTGGCCTATATAGGTATATGCCTCCGGTGGGGAGGGATGCCTTGCTAGCCTTGGAGCAGCCAGACCAGACCAAGTACCCCGTCATGAAGGTCGCCCTAGTGAGAAAATTTGGACTGACCCCTGAAAAATTCAGGCAGAGGTTTCGGGGCAGTCAGAAGGTGGCCACCCAGAATTGGGTGGACTTCTTGGACTATGCCAAGAAGGCCTTAGAGGGCTGGGTGCAGGGCAGTGAAGTCAAGCACTATGAGGGACTGTACAATTTAATTTTAAAGGAGCACCTCCTCGAGAAAAGTTTTCCGGAGCTGCGTCAGCACCTGGTAGACAGCAAGCTAACTAATCCCAGGAAGCTTGCAGAGGAGGCGGATATCTGGGCAAGTACCCGGGTATCTTCAAAAGGGACTGGAGAGAGTTTCCAAGGGGCTGGACAGGGCGCCCCCCAGAAGAAAGAGGGGGGAGATAAAAAGAGGGAGTTCTCTAAAGGCCCCCAAAAGAGTTCACCAGGGAAGGGAGTAGGATTCCCTCCTAAGGTTGGCCCCCACAAACCCCCTTATCCTGACCGTGGTCAGCAGCCTAGGGTTGTCCGATGTTATGAGTGTGGTGAAGTTGGGCACTATAAGGGGGATGCCAAGTGTCCCAAAAGACCACACCCTCCCATTGGAGGAAAGACCCCTGGGGTGGTGAGTGTAGTGCTCGGGGAGGAGTTGCCCCTAGATAAGGGAGGTGAGTGCGCAGGGCTAACCCTAGTGTCCTTAGGGGATTGTGAGATGGTTCCTAAGACCCAGATGCCCTCGAATACTACGAAGTACAGGCAATGGGTCACCATCAATGCCCAGAGGGTGGAGGCTCTGAGGGACACCGGAGCCAGCATGACTATGGTAAGGAGTCAGCTGGTGTCCCCGGAGCAGGTGGTTCCCAATGTAGTCCACCCGGTTGTGATGGCTGACAACCGAGAGGGTCACTATCCGGTGGCCCAGGTTCCCTTTGAGTGGGGAGGGGTTGCGGGTCCTCTACGAGTTGCGATCAGCCCTGCCATGCCGGTCGACTGCCTGTTGGGAAACGACCTTGAACACCCGGCATGGAAGGAGGTTGAGTTCAGGGCCCACATGGAAATGTTGGGGACCCCTGAGTGGACGTGTGCCCACACTCGGTCCGTGACTACCCGAAGAGGGGATTCACAGAGGTTAGAGCCTGGGACAAAGGCCCAACCAGCTGCCGGAAAGGGTAGACGGGGACGGGGGAAGCCTGCCCCGGCATCTGACCCTCCAAAGGTGGATGGGGCAACTGAAGTGGTCCCGGAGTCTACGGAGGGGGATGTAACATCCCTGGAGGGCTTACCTACCCCTGCAGACTGGCAGGTGGAGGGAGGACCTACTAGGGAAGAGTTTTGTCGGGCCCAGAAGGAGTGCCCTACCCTTGAGGGTTTACGGCGGCAGGCCGAAGCCCAGGCAGCGGGTAACGATTCAGGGAACTTCCACATATACTGGGAAGATGGACTCCTGTATAGCGAACCCAAGGCTCCGGTGCATGGTTCATCCCGGGCCTTGGTAGTTCCCCAGCGTTACCGAGCATTCCTATTAGGACTGGCTCACGAAATACCCTTGGCAGGACACTTGGGACAAGACAAGACCTTTGCTCGACTTGTCCCTCATTTTTACTGGCCTCAGATGAGGATTACGTCCGATACTTTTTGTAGGACGTGTGTAACCTGCCAAGCTAGTGGGAAGACAGGGGTGAAGCTGAAGGCTCCCCTGGAACCACTGCCTGTCGTTGGTACCCCCTTTGAAAGGGTGGGCATCGACATTGTCGGGCCATTGGATCCACCAACGTCTGCCGGTCACAGGTTTATCCTGGTTCTGGTGGATCATGCCACACGGTACCCAGAGGCTATCCCTCAGAGGACCATTACTGCACCTGCGGTGGCACGGGCCCTTATGGGAATTTTTACCCGGATGGGATTCCCCAAAGAAGTGGTGTCGGACAGAGGTACCAACTTCATGTCGGCATACATGCGGGCTATGTGGAAGGAGTGTGGAGTCACTTACCGGTTCTCCACCCCTTATCACCCCCAGACCAATGGTCTGGTGGAAAGGTTTAACAAGACCTTAAAGGGCATGATCCGGAGTCTGCCCGAGAGCCTGCGGAGGAAATGGGACGTCCTCCTACCTTGTTTGCTGTTTTCTTACAGGGAGGTACCACAGAAGGGATTGGGCTTCAGCCCTTTCGAGCTGTTGTACGGGCACCCTGTTCGTGGACCACTTAGCCTGGTGAAGGATGGATGGGAAAAGACTCCCAGAAAACTTCCCCCAGATGTGGTGAGCTACATGCTGGCTTTTCGTAGCCAAATGGCTAGGTTGTGGAAGCAAGCTTCTGAAAACCTAGAAGCCAGCCAAACGGTCAAGAAGGAATGGTATGAAAGAAACGCTCACCCGGTGGAGCTGGAGACTGGCCAGAAGGAGTGGGTGATGGAACCGGGAGAGCTTAGCGCTCTCCAGGATCGCTGGTCAGGCCCCTTTGAGGTGGTTGAGAAAAAGGGCAAGGTTACCTACGTGGTAGATCTTAAGACCCCCAGGCAGCCTCATCGGGTGCTCCATGTCAACCGCCTCAAGCCTCACCAAGAGAGACCCGAGGTCACGTTAATGATGGTGACTGATGGGTCAGAGGAAGAGGAAAGTGAGCCTCTTCCCGATCTGTTCGCGTCCCAAGAGAAGGATGGATCGGTGGAGGGAGTGATCCTTTCACCGTCACTAACTCCTGAACAACGGAAGGACTGTCGCCAGGTACTGGAGCAGTTTGCTTCCTTGTTCTCCCTTATCCCTGGAAGGACTCATCTGTGTACTCATGACGTGGACACAGGGGACAGCCCACCTGTGAAGTCCAAGTCCTACCGACTGTTGGATAAGGTGAAGGCTAGCATCCATGGGGAAGTTACCAAGATGCTAGAGCTAGGAGTAATTGAGCCTTCAAGTAGTCCCTGGTCCAGTCCGGTGGTACTGGTACCCAAAGCTGCCCCACCAGGCACTACCCCAGAACTCCGGTTCTGTGTGGATTACAGGGGACTGAATTTGGTGACTAAGACAGATGCTCATCCTATCCCGAGGGCGGATGAGCTCATTGACTGGTTGGGAGCTGCCCAATATCTCAGTACCTTTGACCTTACCTCCGGGTACTGGCAGATTTCCCTGACGGATGGAGCCAAGGAAAGGTCAGCCTTCTCCACACCTGAGGGTCTCTACCAGTTCTGTGTGATGCCCTTTGGGCTCAAGAACGCCCCTGCTACGTTCCAGCGATTGGTGAACCAGGTCCTCTCTGGTATGGAAGCCTTTTCAGTTGCGTACCTGGATGACATTGCTGTCTTCAGCCGTAGCTGGGAGGACCATTGTTGTCACCTTCAGGCTGTTCTTCAGGCTTTGCAGCAGGCAGGTCTGACGATCAAAGCCAGTAAGTGCCAGATCGGGCAGGGGTCGGTAGTGTACCTCGGTCACTTGGTGGGTCGGGGCAAGGTGCAACCCCTCCAGGCCAAGATCGAAACCATCATGGCCTGGGAACCCCCCAAGACTCAGACAGAGGTTCGGGCCTTCTTGGGCCTCACTGGTTACTACCGACGCTTTGTCAAGGGATACGGTACCATCGTGGCCCCCTTGACTGAGCTCACTTCCAAAAAGCACCCTCGACGGGTAATCTGGACCGAGGGATGTCAACACGCTTTTGACACCTTGAAAAAGGCCATGTGTGCGGCACCTGTTCTCAAGGCCCCTGACTTTGCCAAGGAGTTCATTGTCCAGACAGACGCGTCGGAGCACGGTATTGGGGCAGTGCTGTCGCAACTCAATGACGAGGGTCTAGACCAACCGGTGGTTTTCCTATCTAGGAGACTACTCCCCCGGGAACAGAGGTGGAGTGCAATTGAGAGGGAGGCTTTTGCGGTGGTGTGGGTCCTGAAGAAGCTGCGGCCATACCTGTTTGGCTCGCACTTCCTGGTTCAGACCGACCACCGGCCCCTCAGGTGGCTGATGCAAATGAGGGGGAGAATCCCAAGCTGTTGAGGTGGTCCAGGGGATGGACTTTAGGGTGGGTCATCGCCCAGGAGTGGACCACGCCAATGCTGACGGTCTCTCCAGGTATTTCCGCCTTAGTGAAGAGGACTCCCAAGGGGTTGGGTAGCTCTCCCCACTTTCAGCTGGGGGGGACGCGTGTTAGACCTGTCAGCCCTTTGGCAGTTCCCTCCTCATTTTATTATTTTTGTCCCTTGTCCCCTTCTCATTTTTTCTGTCTACCAAATTTTTTTTAGGTGCTGATGTAGAGGTTCTGGGCGCCTTTTCCTCGTCACTTGAGGGAAAGGCGCAAGGTGCTCATCTGAGGAAAATAGATGTGGTAGGTAGGATTCACAAAATGGTGGCTCCAACTGTCACCTCAGCGCCCGGGCCATGACTGCCATGGGAGGTTCCAGAACCTTCTGGACCCTTCTGGCAAGACCAGCCCAAGGTGATAAATAGAGATGACAGGGGGCGGCCATTTTAGAATCAAGTCGGGCTGTGGAGTCAGTCAGGAGTAAGTCATCTGAGTGGAGAGGTGGTTGCGCTGAACTGGGAGTGGACAGATCCTAGGGTCTGCGTGAGTCCCCTACTTAGCTGACACCACCCTCTGCCATTTGACCGGTCCCTGAGCTCAGCTGACGACCCTGGAAGGCATTGTTCCTTTTCTAGTCAGGAGTCCCTAGCGTAAACTGAAAGCCTGAAGAGGAATCACGGGGAGGGCATGCCGTTGGGACTGCCTTGACTCTTTGGTGGACAATCGGGAATCTGACCCCCCCTCTGTGGCAAAACAACGGAACTCCATCGTGGGCTTAGGGCAAGGAGCAGTGCCAGATACTCCCCGGGCTAGTGGATCTGCTCACCTGGGTTACTGTGAGCCACACCCCCTTGTTCCCCGCCTACCGGCACTAGCCCCTATCTAAGAACCTCACCTCCAGCTATTCCGAAGCGAGGAGCTGATTGCGGGTCCCCGGTGGAGGCCTGAGAGAGAGCCGTGGGGTTTGGTGAGAGGCTCGGGGCTCTCCGGTGTTGTCGGCATCCATCGCGCGTGTCAGCTGTGAGGAGAGCTGACAACGTGCCGATCAGCTGACTGAGGAGGCCGCGGCCGGGAAGCTGAGTCGGGGCTGGCCTGGAAACTGACGCCGGGTCACGTGAGCCGGGCCCTCGAGGAAGCACCGCCCCTCCCTGCAGCCGGGAGACGAGGCCGCACCCCTCACGAGTCACGCTGCATTAGGAGCGGCGGAAGTGACTGACGGAGCCAGGGCTGCGCTCCCGCAAGTCACGCTGCGGTCGGCAGCGATGGGAGCGCCTGGCAGAGCGAGAGAAGCCGGGAAGTGCCCCAGGAGAATTTTTCCGGTGAAGCTCACCTCACGGGAAGTCCCTTGAGGGTGGGGGTAGTTGAGAGGTGTTACTCCCTTAGCCCCAGTCAAGACGCCCCCTTGCTGGGAGACTGGCTTCTGACAAAGGGGAAGAGAGCGCTGGAGTAGCTTTGCGCGAGACTGAGCTAAGGAGAGTACGGATCTCCAGTGCAAAGGACAACCGTCTCCAGTCTGGTACATACCGGGACTTAAGAATTCGGCTAGGTCGTGGTGATTTCGCCCCTATGTCACACCTAGCTTTCATGTGAACTATTTGGAGGGTCCCCTTTGGTCGCCAGCAGAAAGCAACCGCCAGCTGAATATCTCATAGGCAGAGATTAGATCAGGTGGGCAGGATAGGAGCCTGGAGGTATCGCTTTTGGGAAATGTTCAGGAGAGTCTAAATGCGCTTTTGGGTAATGTTCAGAAGAGTCTAAATGCGCATTTGGGAAATGTTCAGAAGAGTCTAAATGCGCTTTTGGGAAATGTTCAGAAGAGTCTAAATGCGCTTTTGGGAAATGTTCAGAAGAGTCTAAATGCGCTTTTGGGAAATGTTCAGGAGAGTCTAAATGTGCTTTTGGAAATGTGGGTTGAAACTTACCATGCAGAAATGTAACTAGGCCCTCTAGTTTTAAGGTGGAAGGAGAAACTCAAAGGGTGTTTTAGAGACTACTCTATGAACTGTAATGTTGGAACATTAATGTTATTCTAAATACAGATGAAATGTCGTGCTCTGTGATGCGGAACTGAGAATTCCTGTAACGTAAGAAAGGTGGAAGAATTCTAGTAAACGTTAAAAAGAAAATATCCAGCGTAGTGTCCTTTTTGAGTGGTGTCATACTGGATTGCGGACTGAGGAGGATGCAAGTACGAAGCGCCATGTTGATAAGGATGCCTGTTAACGTAGGCCAATGCTACCCCTAGGACGTAGGTCCAACAAGTTGGTGCTCAGCGGTGGGATTACTTATTCAGTGCTTGCATCCGCTTAGTGGCAGTTTAGTGTGCATCACCACCTACACTGGATTGTTTTGATTGGAGTTTTCTCCAGCTTGTTTTCCTAATTGGGGGTTTTTAAAATTGTCCTGTGTATATTTCCCTACTTGGGAAAGTCTTCCAGAGTAACGTTCTTGTTGACTGTGTTGGGGTCCTATCTGGTAGGATGGAATTCGAATTGGGTAGGCTGGAGGAGTATACAGTGGCCCAATTGAAGGAATTCTGCCAGGAACGGGGGGTATTCTTTAAGCAGGGGGCGAAGAAGACAGAGCTCCAGGCAGGCTTAAGAGCCTGGGTTATGGCCCACCCTAGCGGGAAACGGGAGGAAGAACCCGGACTAGACCCCCCGGAAGAACCCGGACTAGACCCCCTGGAAGAACCGGAAGTCCTTTTCCCCTTGGGAGCGGTAATAGGGACGTTGGGTCCAGAGCCCCATCAAGAGTGGGTAGGAGCGCCTCAGGGGGGAGCCTGTCCTCTGCGGATCTAGTGGACCGGAGGGAGGAGAGGCAGTTTAGAATGGATCTGGCCCGGTTGGAAAAAGAGAGGGAGGAGAGGAGGTTCCTCCATGAGCTCCATTTAAAGGAGTTAGAGCTCAAAGTCCTTCAATTTGGAACCCCCAGCAGTCCTAATGGTGGCAGCATACCGAGAGGAATCCAGAGAGAGTCCAGGCCCTACCTGCCCAAGGATGTAGTCGCCAGCTATGGTGTCGGGGATGACATTGTAAAATGGCTGGCTGCCTATGAGGTCTCTCTAAGAGCCCATGGGGTCCCCGAAGCCCAGTGGGGGGGTGGCCTATATAGGTATATGCCTCCGGTGGGGAGGGATGCCTTGCTAGCCTTGGAGCAGCCAGACCAGACCAAGTACCCCGTCTTGAAGGTCGCCCTAGTGAGAAAATTTGGACTGGTCCCTGAAAAATTCAGGCAGAGGTTTCGGGGCAGTCAGAAGTTGGCCACCCAGAATTGGGTGGACTTCTTGGACTATGCCAAGAAGGCCTTAGAGGGCTGGGTGCAGGGCAGTGAAGTCAAGGACTATGAGGGACTGTACTATTTAATTATAAAGGAGCACCTCCTCGAGAAAAGTTTTCTGGAGCTGCGTCAGCACCTGGTAGACAGCAAGCTAACTAATCCCAGGAAGCTTGCAGAGGAGGCGGATATCTGGGCAAGTACCCAGGTATCTTCAAAAGGGACTGGAGGGAGTTTCCAAGGGGCTGGACAGGGCGCCCCCCAGAAGAAAGAGGGGGGAGATAAAAAGAGGGAGTTCTCTAAAGGCCCCCAAAAGAGTTCACCAGGGAAGGGAGTAGGATTCCCTCCTAAGGTTGGCCCCCACAAACCCCCTTATCCTGACCGTGGTCAGCAGCCTAGGGTTGTCCGATGTTATGAGTGTGGTGAAGTTGGGCACTATAAGGGGGATGCCAAGTGTCCCAAAAGACCACACCCTCCCATTGGAGGAAAGACCCCTGGGGTGGTGAGTGTAGTGCTCGGGGAGGAGTTGCCCCTAGATAAGGGAGGTGAGTGGGCAGGGCTAACCCTAGTGTCCTTAGGGATTGTGAGATGGTTCCTAAGACCCAGATGCCCTCGAATACTACGAAGTACAGGCAATGGGTCACCATCAATGCCCAGAGGGTGGAGGCTCTGAGGGACACAGGAGCCAGCATGACTATGGTAAGGAGTCAGCTGGTGTCCCCGGAGCAGGTGGTTCCCAATGTAGTCCACCCGGTTGTGATGGCTGACAACCGAGAGGGTCACTATCCGGTGGCCCAGGTTCCCTTTGAGTGGGGAGGGGTTGCGGGTCCTCTACGAGTTGCGATCAGCCCTGCCATGCCGGTCGACTGCCTGTTGGGAAACGACCTTGAACACTCGGCATGGAAGGAGGTTGAGTTCAGGGCCCACATGGAAATGTTGGGGACCCTTGAGTGGACGTGTGCCCACACTCGGTCCGTGACTACCAGAAGAGGGGATTCACAGAGGTTAGAGCCTGGGACAAAGGCCCAACCAGCTGCCGGAAAGGGTAGACGGGGACGGGGGAAGCCTGCCCCGGCATCTGACCCTCCAAAGGTGGATGGGGCAACTGAAGTGGTCCCGGAGTCTACGGAGGGGGATGTAACGTCCCTGGAGGGCTTACCTACCCCTGCAGACTGGCAGGTGGAGGGAGGACCTACTAGGGAAGAGTTTTGTCGGGCCCAGAAGGAGTGCCCTACCCTTGAGGGTTTACGGCGGCAGGCCGAAGCCCAGGCAGCGGGTAACGATTTGGGGAACTTCCACATATACTGGGAAGATGGACTCCTGTATAGCGAACCCAAGGCTCCGGTGCATGGTTCATCCCGGGCCTTGGTAGTTCCCCAGCGTTACCGAGCCTTCCTATTAGGACTGGCTCACGAAATACCCTTGGCAGGACACTTGGGACAAGACAAGACCTTTGCTCGACTTGTCCCTCATTTTTACTGGCCTCAGATGAGGATTACGTCCGATACTTTTTGTAGGACGTGTGTAACCTGCCAAGCTAGTGGGAAGACAGGGGTGAAGCTGAAGGCTCCCCTGGAACCACTGCCTGTCGTTGGTACCCCCTTTGAAAGGGTGGGCATCGACATTGTCGGGCCATTGGATCCACCAATGTCTGCCGGTCACAGGTTTATCCTGGTTCTGGTGGATCATGCCACACGGTACCCAGAGGCTATCCCTCTGAGGACCATTACTGCACCTGCGGTGGCACGGGCCCTTATGGGAATTTTTACCCGGATGGGATTCCCCAAAGAAGTGGTGTCAGACAGAGGTACCAACTTCATGTCGGCATACATGCGGGCTATGTGGAAGGAGTGTGGAGTCACTTACTGGTTCTCCACCCCTTATCACCCCCAGACCAATGGTCTGGTGGAAAGATTTAACAAGACCTTAAAGGGCATGATCCGGAGTCTGCCCGAGAGCCTGCGGAGGAAATGGGACGTCCTCCTACCTTGTTTGCTGTTTTCTTACAGGGAGGTACCACAGAAGGGAGTGGGCTTCAGCCCTTTCGAGCTGTTGTACGGGCACCCTGTGCGTGGACCACTTAGCCTGGTGAAGGATGGATGGGAAAAGACTCCCAGAAAACTTCCCCCAGATGTGGTGAGCTACATGCTGGCTTTTCGTAGCCAAATGGCTAGGTTGTGGATGCAAGCTTCTGAAAACCTAGAAGCCAGCCAAACGGTCATGAAGGAATGGTATGACCGAAACGCTCACCCGGTGGAGCTGGAGCCTGGCCAGAAGGTGTGGGTGATGGAACCGGGAGAGCTTAGCGCTCTCCAGGATCGCTGGTCAGGCCCCTTTGAGGTGGTTGAGAAAAAGGGCAAGGTTACCTACGTGGTAGGTCTTAAGACCCCCAGGCAGCCTCATCGGGTGCTCCATGTCAACCGCCTCAAGCCTCACCAAGAGAGACCCGAGGTCACTTTAATGATGGTGACTGATGGGTCAGAGGAAGAGGAAAGTGAGCCTCTTCCCGATCTGTTCGCGTCCCAAGAGAAGGATGGATCGGTGGAGGGAGTGATCCTTTCACCGTCACTAACTCCTGAACAACGGAAGGACTGTCGCCAGGTACTGGAGCAGTTTGCTTCCTTGTTCTCCCTTATCCCGGGAAGGACTCATCTGTGTACCCATGACGTGGACACAGGGGACCGCCCACCTGTGAAGTCCAAGTCCTACCGACTGTCGGATAAGGTGAAGGCTAGCATCCATGGGGAAGTTACCAAGATGCTAGAGCTAGGAGTAATTGAGCCTTCAAGTAGTCCCTGGTCCAGTCCGGTGGTACTGGTACCCAAAGCTGCCCCACCAGGCACTACCCCAGAACTCCGGTTCTGTGTGGATTACAGGGGACTGAATTCGGTGATTAAGACAGATGCTCATCCTATCCCGAGGGCGGATGAGCTCATTGACCGGTTGGGAGCTGCCCAATATCTCAGTACCTTTGACCTTACCTCCGGGTACTGGCAGATTTCCCTGACGGATGGAGCCAAGGAAAGGTCAGCCTTCTCCACACCTGAGGGTCACTACCAGTTCTGTGTGATGCCCTTTGGGCTCAAGAACGCCCCTGCTACGTTCCAGCGATTGGTGAACCAGGTCCTCTCTGGTATGGAAGCCTTTTCAGTTGCGTACCTGGATGACATTGCTGTCTTCAGCCGTAGCTGGGAGGACCATTTGTGTCACCTTCAGGCTGTTCTTCAGGCTTTGCAGCAGGCAGGTCTGACGATCAAAGCCAGTAAGTGCCAGATCGGGCAGGGGCCGGTAGTGTACCTCGGTCACTTGGTGGGTCGGGGCAAGGTGCAACCCCTCCAGGCCAAGATCGAAACCATCATGGCCTGGGAACCCCCCAAGACTCAGACAGAGGTTCGGGCCTTCTTGGGCCTCACTGGTTACTACCGACGCTTTGTCAAGGGATACGGTACCATCGTGGCCCCCTTGACTGAGCTCACTTCCAAAAAGCACCCTCGACGGGTAATCTGGACCGAGGGATGTCAACACGCTTTTGACACCTTGAAAAAGGCCATGTGTGCGGCACCTGTTCTCAAGGCCCCTGACTTTGCCAAGGAGTTCATTGTCCAGACAGACGCGTCGGAGCACGGTATTGGGGCAGTGCTGTCGCAACTCAATGACGAGGGTCTAGACCAACCGGTGGTTTTCCTATCTAGGAGACTACTCCCCCGGGAACAGAGGTGGAGTGCAATTGAGAGGGAGGCTTTTGCGGTGGTGTGGGCCCTGAAGAAGCTGCGGCCATACCTGTTTGGCTCGCACTTCCTGGTTCAGACCGACCACCGGCCCCTCAGGTGGCTGATGCAAATGAGGGGCGAGAATCCCAAGCTGTTGAGGTGGTCCATTTCCCTACAGGGGATGGACTTTAGGGTGGAACATCGCCCAGGAGTGGACCACGCCAATGCTGACGGTCTCTCCAGGTATTTCCGCCTTAGTGAAGAGGACTCCCAAGGGGTTGGGTAGCTCTCCCCACTTTCAGCTGGGGGGGACGCGTGTTAGACCTGTCAGCCCTTTGGCAGTTACCTCCTCATTTTATTATTTTTGTCCCTTGTCCCCTTCTCATTTTTTCTGTCTACCAATTTTTTTTTAGGTGCTGATGTAGAGGTTCTGGGCGCCTTTTCCTCGTCACTTGAGGGAAAGGCGCAAGGTGCTCCTCTGAGGAAAATAGATGTGGTAGGTAGGATTCACAAAATGGTGGCTCCAACTGTCACCTCAGCGCCCGGGCCATGACTGCCATGGGAGGTTCCAGAACCTTCTGGACCCTTCTGGCAAGACCAGCCCAAGGTGATAAATAGAGGTGACAGGGGGGCGGCCATTTTAGAATCAAGTCGGGCTGTGGAGTCAGTCAGGAGTAAGGCATCTGAGTGGAGAGGTGGTTGCGCTGAACTGGGAGTGGACAGATCCTA
The DNA here is from genome assembly GCF_964204655.1 of Triturus cristatus. Classification (NCBI taxonomy): domain Eukaryota; kingdom Metazoa; phylum Chordata; class Amphibia; order Caudata; family Salamandridae; genus Triturus; species Triturus cristatus. The sequence continues at coordinate 260,574,937 of NC_140586.1, forward strand.
GGGTCTGCGTGAGTCCCCTACTTAGCTGACACCACCCTCTGCCATTTGACCGGTCCCTGAGCTCAGCTGATGACCCTGGAAGGCATTGTTCCTTTTCTAGTCAGGAGTCCCTAGCGTAAACTGAAAGCCTGAAGAGGAATCACGGGGAGGGCTTGCCGTTGGGACTGCCTTGACTCTTTGGTGGACAATCGGGAATCTGACCCCCCCTCTGTGGCAAAACAACGGAACTCCATCGTGGGCTTAGGGCAAGGAGCAGTGCCAGATACTCCCCGGGCTAGTGGATCTGCTCACCTGGGTTACTGTGAGCCACACCCCCTTGTTCCCCGCCTACCGGCACTAGCCCCTATCTAAGAACCTCACCTCCAGCTATTCCGAAGCGAGGAGCTGATTGCGGGTCCCCGGTGGAGGCCTGAGAGAGAGCCGTGGGGTTTGGTGAGAGGCTCGGGGCTCTCCGGTGTTGTCGGCATCCATCGCGCGTGTCAGCTGTGAGGAGAGCTGACAACGCGCCGATCAGCTGACTGAGGAGGCCGCGGCCGGGAAGCTGAGTCGGGGCTGGCCTGGAAACTGACGCCGGGTCACGTGAGCCGGGCCCTCGAGGAAGCACCGCCCCTCCCTGCAGCCGGGAGACGAGGCCGCACCCCTCACGAGTCGCGCTGCATTAGGAGCGGTGGAAGTGACTGACGGAGCCAGGGCTGCGCTCCCGCAAGTCACGCTGCGGTCGGCAGCGACGGGAGCGCCTGGCAGAGCGAGAGAAGCCGGGAAGTGCCCCAGGAGAATTTTTCTGGTGAAGCTCACCTCACGGGAAGTCCCTTGAGGGTGGGGGTAGTTGAGAGGTGTTACTCCCTTAGCCCCAGTCAAGACGCCCCCTTGCTGAGGAGTTCGACGAGTCCCGCTGCCGGAGGAGGACCTCAAGCCTATAAAGTAAGCTGGGCCTTGGAGGGGCGGGGAGACTGGCTTCTGACAAAGGGGAAGAGAGCGCTGGAGTAGCTTTGCGCGAGACTGAGCTAAGGAGAGTACGGATCTCCAGTGCAAAGGACAACCGTCTCCAGTCTGGTACATACCGGGACTTAAGGATTCGGCTAGGTCGTGGTGATTTCGCCCCTATGTCACACCTAGCTTTCATGTGAACTATTTGGAGGGTCCCCTTTGGTCGCCAGCAGAAAGCAACCGCCAGCTGAATATCTCATAGGCAGAGATTAGATCAGGTGGGCAGGATAGGAGCCTGGAGGTATCGCTTTTGGGAAATGTTCAGGAGAGTCTAAATGCGCTTTTGGGAAATGTTCAGAAGAGTCTAAATGCGCTTTTGGGAAATGTTCAGAAGAGTCTAAATGCGCTTTTGGGAAATGTTCAGAAGAGTCTAAATGCGCTTTTGGGAAATGTTCAGAAGAGTCTAAATGCGCTTTTGGGAAATGTTCAGGAGAGTCTAAATGTGCTTTTGGAAATGTGGGTTGAAACTTACCATGCAGAAATGTAACTAGGCCCTCTAGTTTTAAGGTGGAAGGAGAAACTCAAAGGGTGTTTTAGAGACTACTCTATGAACTGTAATGTTGGAACATTAATGTTATTCTAAATACAGATGAAATGTCGTGCTCTGTGATGCGGAACTGAGAATTCCTGTAACGTAAGAAAGGTGGAAGAATTCTAGTAAACGTTAAAAAGAAAATATCCAGCGTAGTGTCCTTTTTGAGTGGTGTCATACTGGATTGCGGACTGAGGAGGATGCAAGTACGAAGCGCCATGTTGATAAGGATGCCTGTTAACGTAGGCCAATGCTACCCCTAGGACGTAGGTCCAACAAGTTGGTGCTCAGCGGTGGCATTACTTATTCAGTGCTTGCATCCGCTTAGTGGCAGTTTAGTGTGCATCACCACCTACACTTGATTGTTTTGATTGGAGTTTTCTCCAGCTTGTTTTCCTAATTGGGGGTTTTTAAAATTGTCCTGTGTATATTTCCCTTCTTGGGAAAGTCTTCCAGAGTAACGTTCTTGTTGACTGTGTTGGGGTCCTATCTGGTAGGATGGAATTCGAATTGGGTAGGCTGGAGGAGTATACAGTGGCCCAATTGAAGGAATTCTGCCAGGAACAGGGGGTATTCTTTAAGCAGGGGGCGAGGAAGACAGAGCTCCAGGCAAGCTTAAGAGCCTGGGTTATGGCCCACCCTAGCGGGAAACGGGAGGAAGAACCCGGACTAGACCCCCCGGAAGAACCCGGACTAGACCCCCTGGAAGAACCGGAAGTCCTTTTTCCCCCTGGGAGCGGTAATAGGGACGTTGGGTCCAGAGCCCCATCAAGAGTGGGTAGTAGCGCCTCAGGGGGGAGCCTGTCCTCTGCGGATCTAGTGGACCGGAGGGAGGAGAGGCAGTTTAGAATGGATCTGGCCCGGTTGGAAAAAGAGAGGGAGGAGAGGAGGTTCCTCCATGAGCTCCATTTAAAGGAGTTAGAGCTCAAAGCCCTTCAATTTGGAACCCCCAGCAGTCCTAATGGTGGCAGCATACCGAGAGGAATCCCGAGAGAGTCCAGGCCCTACCTGCCCAAGGATGTAGTCGCCAGCTATGGTGTCGGGGATGACATTGTAAAATGGCTGGCTGCCTATGAGGTCTCTCTAAGAGCCCATGGGGTCCCCGAAGCCCAGTGGGGGGGTGGCCTATATAGGTATATGCCTCCGGTGGGGAGGGATGCCTTGCTAGCCTTGGAGCAGCCAGACCAGACCAAGTACCCCGTCATGAAGGTCGCCCTAGTGAGAAAATTTGGACTGACCCCTGAAAAATTCAGGCAGAGGTTTCGGGCAGTCAGAAGTTGGCCACCCAGAATTGGGTGGACTTCTTGGACTATGCCAAGAAGGCCTTAGAGGGCTGGGTGCAGGGCAGTGAAGTCAAGGACTATGAGGGACTGTACAATTTAATTTTAAAGGAGCACCTCCTCGAGAAAAGTTTTCCGGAGCTGCGTCAGCACCTGGTAGACAGCAAGCTAACTAATCCCAGGAAGCTTGCAGAGGAGGCGGATATCTGGGCAAGTACCCGGGTATCTTCAAAAGGGACTGGAGGGAGTTTCCAAGGGGCTGGACAGGGTGCCCCCCAGAAGAAAGAGGGGGGAGATAAAAAGAGGGAGTTCTCTAAAGGCCCCCAAAAGAGTTCACCAGGGAAGGGAGTAGGATTCCCTCCTAAGGTTGGCCCCCACAAACCCCCTTATCCTGACCGTGGTCAGCAGCCTAGGGTTGTCCGATGTTATGAGTGTGGTGAAGTTGGACTCCTGTATAGCGAACCCAAGGCTCCGGTGCATGGTTCATCCCGGGCCTTGGTAGTTCCCCAGCGTTACCGAGCCTTCCTATTAGGACTGGCTCACGAAATACCCTTGGCAGGACACTTGGGACAAGACTCGACCTTTGCTCGACTTGTCCCTCATTTTTACTGGCCTCAGATGAGGATTACGTCCGATACTTTTTGTAGGACGTGTGTAACCTGCCAAGCTAGTGGGAAGACAGGGGTGAAGCTGAAGGCTCCCCTGGAACCACTGCTTGTCGTTGGTACCCCCTTTGAAAGGTTGGGCATCGACATTGTCGGGCCATTGGATCCACCAACGTCTGCCGGTCACAGGTTTATCCTGGTTCTGGTGGATCATGCCACACGGTACCCAGAGGCTATCCCTCTGAGGACCATTACTGCACCTGCGGTGGCACGGGCCCTTATGGGAATTTTTACCCGGATGGGATTCCCCAAAGAAGTGGTGTCGGACAGAGGTACCAAATTCATGTCGGCATACATGCGGGCTATGTGGAAGGAGTGTGGAGACACTTACCGGTTCTCCACCCCTTATCACCCCCAGACCAATGGTCTGGTGGAAAGGTTTAACAAGACCTTAAAGGGCATGATCCGGAGTCTGCCCGAGAGCCTGCGGAGGAAATGGGACGTCCTCCTACCTTGTTTGCTGTTTTCTTACAGGGAGGTACCACAGAAGGGAGTGGGCTTCAGCCCTTTCGAGCTGTTGTACGGGCACCCTGTGCGTGGACCACTTAGCCTGGTGAAGGATGGATAGGAAAAGACTCCCAGAAAACTTCCCCCAGATGTGGTGAGCTACATGCTGGCTTTTCGTAGCCAAATGGCTAGATTGTGGAAGCAAGCTTCTGAAAACCTAGAAGCCAGCCAAATGGTCATGAAGGAATGGTATGACCGAAACGCTCACCCGGTGGAGCTGGAGCCTGGCCAGAAGGTGTGGGTGATGGAACCGGGAGAGCTTAGCGCTCTCCAGGATCGCTGGTCAGGCCCCTTTGAGGTGGTTGAGAAAAAGGGCAAGGTTACCTACATGGTAGATCTTAAGACCCCCAGGCAGCCTCATCGGGTGCTCCATGTCAACCGCCTCAAGCCTCACCAAGAGAGACCCGAGGTCACGTTAATGATGGTGACTGATGGGTCAGAGGAAGAGGAAAGTGAGCCTCTTCCCGATCTGTTCGCGTCCCAAGAGAAGGATGGATCGGTGGAGGGAGTGATCCTTTCACCGTCACTAACTCCTGAACAACGGAAGGACTGTCGCCAGGTACTGGAGCAGTTTGCTTCCTTGTTCTCCCTTATCCCGGGAAGGACTCATCTGTGTACCCATGACGTGGACACAGGGGACAGCCCACCTGTGAAGTCCAAGTCCTACCGACTGTCGGATAAGGTGAAGGCTAGCATCCATGGGGAAGTTACCAAGATGCTAGAGCTAGGAGTCATTGAGCCTTCAAGTAGTCCTTGGTCCAGTCCGGTGGTACTGGTACCCAAAGCTGCCCCACCAGGCACTACCCCAGAACTCCGGTTCTGTGTGGATTACAGGGGACTGAATTCGGTGACTAAGACAGATGCTCATCCTATCCCGAGGGCGGATGAGCTCATTGACCGGTTGGGAGCTGCCCAATATCTCAGTACCTTTGACCTTACCTCCGGGTACTGGCAGATTTCCCTGACGGATGGAGCCAAGGAAAGGTCAGCCTTCTCCACACCTGAGGGTCACTACCAGTTCTGTGTGATGCCCTTTGGGCTCAAGAACGCCCCTGCTACGTTCCAGCGATTGGTGAACCAGGTCCTCTCTGGTATGGAAGCCTTTTCAGTTGCGTACCTGGATGACATTGCTGTGTTCAGCCGTAGCTGGGAGGACCATTTGTGTCACCTTCAGGCTGTTCTTCAGGCTTTGCAGCAGGCAGGTCTGACGATCAAAGCCAGTAAGTGCCAGATCGGGCAGGGGTCGGTAGTGTACCTCGGTCACTTGGTGGGTCGGGGCAAGGTGCAACCCCTCCAGGCCAAGATCGAAACCATCATGGCCTGGGAACCCCCCAAGACTCAGACAGAGGTTCGGGCCTTCTTGGGCCTCACTGGTTACTACCGACGCTTTGTCAAGGGATACGGTACCATCGTGGCCCCCTTGACTGAGCTCACTTCCAAAAAGCACCCTCGACGGGTAATCTGGACCGAGGGATGTCAACACGCTTTTGACACCTTGAAAAAGGCCATGTGTGCGGCACCTGTTCTCAAGGCCCCTGACTTTGCCAAGGAGTTCATTGTCCAGACAGACGCGTCGGAGCACGGTATTGGGGCAGTGCTGTCGCAACTCAATGACGAGGGTCTAGACCAACCGGTGGTTTTCCTATCTAGGAGACTACTCCCCCGGGAACAGAGGTGGAGTGCAATTGAGAGGGAGGCTTTTGCGGTGGTGTGGGCCCTGAAGAAGCTGCGGCCATACCTGTTTGGCTCGCACTTCCTGGTTCAGACCGACCACCGGCCCCTCAGGTGGCTGATGCAAATGAGGGGCGAGAATCCCAAGCTGTTGAGGTGGTCCATTTCCCTACAGGGGATGGACTTTAGGGTGGAACATCGCCCAGGAGTGGACCACGCCAATGCCGACGGTCTCTCCAGGTATTTCCGCCTTAGTGAAGAGGACTCCCAAGGGGTTGGGTAGCTCTCCCCACTTTCAGCTGGGGGGGACGCGTGTTAGACCTGTCAGCCCTTTGGCAGTTCCCTCCTCATTTTATTATTTTTGTCCCTTGTCCCCTTCTCATTTTTTCTGTCTACCAAATTTTTTTTAGGTGCTGATGTAGAGGTTCTGGGCGCCTTTTCCTCGTCACTTGAGGGAAAGGCGCAAGGTGCTCCTCTGAGGAAAATAGATGTGGTAGGTAGGATTCACAAAATGGTGGCTCCAACTGTCACCTCAGCGCCCGGGCCATGACTGCCATGGGAGGTTCCAGAACCTTCTGGACCCTTCTGGCAAGACCAGCCCAAGGTGATAAATAGAGGTGACAGGGGGGCGGCCATTTTAGAATCAAGTCGGGCTGTGGAGTCAGTCAGGAGTAAGGCATCTGAGTGGAGAGGTGGTTGCGCTGAACTGGGAGTGGACAGATCCTAGGGTCTGCGTGAGTCCCCTACTTAGCTGACACCACCCTCTGCCATTTGACCGGTCCCTGAGCTCAGCTGATGACCCTGGAAGGCATTGTTCCTTTTCTAGTCAGGAGTCCCTAGCGTAAACTGAAAGCCTGAAGAGGAATCACGGGGAGGGCTTGCCGTTGGGACTGCCTTGACTCTTTGGTGGACAATCGGGAATCTGACCCCCCCTCTGTGGCAAAACAACGGAACTCCATCGTGGGCTTAGGGCAAGGAGCAGTGCCAGATACTCCCCGGGCTAGTGGATCTGCTCACCTGGGTTACTGTGAGCCACACCCCCTTGTTCCCCGCCTACAGGCACTAGCCCCTATCTAAGAACCTCACCTCCAGCTATTCCGAAGCGAGGAGCTGATTGCGGGTCCCCGGTGGAGGCCTGAGAGAGAGCCGTGGGGTTTGGTGAGAGGCTCGGGGCTCTCCGGTGTTGTCGGCATCCATCGGGCGTGTCAGCTGTGAGGAGAGCTGACAACGCGCCGATCAGCTGACTGAGGAGGCCGCGGCCGGGAAGCTGAGTCGGGGCTGGCCTGGAAACTGACGCCGGGTCACGTGAGCCGGGCCCTCGAGGAAGCACCGCCCCTCCCTGCAGCCGGGAGACGAGGCCGCACCCCTCACGAGTCGCGCTGCATTAGGAGCGGCGGAAGTGACTGACGGAGCCAGGGCTGCGCTCCCGCAAGTCACGCTGCGGTCGGCAGCGACGGGAGCGCCTGGCAGAGCGAGAGAAGCCGGGAAGTGCCCCAGGAGAATTTTTCCGGTGAAGCTCACCTCACGGGAAGTCCCTTGAGGGTGGGGGTAGTTGAGAGGTGTTACTCCCTTAGCCCCAGTCAAGACGCCCCCTTGCTGAGGAGTTCGACGAGTCCCGCTGCCGGAGGAGGACCTCAAGCCTATAAAGTAAGCTGGGCCTTGGAGGGGCGGGGAGACTGGCTTCTGACAAAGGGGAAGAGAGCGCTGGAGTAGCTTTGCGCGAGACTGAGCTAAGGAGAGTACGGATCTCCAGTGCAAAGGACAACCGTCTCCAGTCTGGTACATACCGGGACTTAAGGATTCGGCTAGGTTGTGGTGATTTCGCCCCTATGTCACACCTAGCTTTCATGTGAACTATTTGGAGGGTCCCCTTTGGTCGCCAGCAGAAAGCAACCGCCAGCTGAATATCTCATAGGCAGAGATTAGATCAGGTGGGCAGGATAGGAGCCTGGAGGTATCGCTTTTGGGAAATGTTCAGGAGAGTCTAAATGCGCTTTTGGGAAATGTTCAGAAGAGTCTAAATGCGCTTTTGGGAAATGTTCAGAAGAGTCTAAATGCGCTTTTGGGAAATGTTCAGGAGAGTCTAAATGTGCTTTTGGAAATGTGGGTTGAAACTTACCATGCAGAAATGTAACTAGGCCCTCTAGTTTTAAGGTGGAAGGAGAAACTCAAAGGGTGTTTTAGAGACTACTCTATGAACTGTAATGTTGGAACATTAATGTTATTCTAAATACAGATGAAATGTCGTGCTCTGTGATGCGGAACTGAGAATTCCTGTAACGTAAGAAAGGTGGAAGAATTCTAGTAAACGTTAAAAAGAAAATATCCAGCGTAGTGTCCTTTTTGAGTGGTGTCATACTGGATTGCGGACTGAGGAGGATGCAAGTACGAAGCGCCATGTTGATAAGGATGCCTGTTAACGTAGGCCAATGCTACCCCTAGGACGTAGGTCCAACAAAATTATTACTCCAACTTCAGTCTAAGTAACAGTATGGAAGGTGGTGGACTTAAAAATCCAACACCAGTCCAACAAAGTGCCCCACACAATAAGTCATTGTAATGACTTGTGTGGTAAAGTAGCGTGTGGTAAGGTCGCATGCGGGGTACTGACTTATTTGCAAAGGCTAGTCATTGTAAAGACTGCGGGGTAAAGGATGTTTCCCCACAAGGAGATGAATGTATAGGTTGCTTTAACCATTTTTCAGGGCTATATTTAGTTCTCCCGTCTGTTTTTGGTTGTATTTATAACCCTCATACCCAGATGCCAACACAACACCTGAAATGACTTACGTTATATCCAGCATTTGTGATTTCAACAAGTTGCAAAGGTTTTTGGCCTATTTGATCATTACATACATTTAGATACTCGTACCATGATGCTACACACAATCTGTTCTGCTATGTGTCCTATTTAGTAAATGGGCAGTCATACTAGAGCAATATACAATGGTATTGCATTGTGAATTGTTATGATATATGCTTCATGTAGAAGGATAGTGAATTAGGATCAATATAAGAAAAATGAATTCACAGTTCCTGGCTCAATGAAATTACTTCTCTGAATGCACCCTTTTCATCACAGGACCTCAGTCACCATTACCAAGTTGGCTATTTAGGAAGTATATGGACAGATGATGTTCTGTAGGGTTGTCTTTCTAACACATAAGCAGCCATTAAAGGAGCAAGAGTGGAGTGGAGGATGATTCATTTCTTAACTCTCAACATCTTTTTTATGTTTTCCCACCTGTCACTTTTAGAACTCTGCCTAATAAAAGTCACCCTCTATTGCAAGAAAACTTAGCGAGTAACCCTCAGCTTCTCAAAAGTGACCTCAACAAAATCACAAAATTAAGGATTGAAACTCACCTTTTATGTAATCTCATCATGACTTTATTCTGTTATTACAAACCATTGAACTGCGCAAAATTTGAAAAAAGAGTATAATGTACAATTCATTCAAAACAGGTATAGAAAACAAACAACAAGTCTTAAATGGACCACTCAACAAAGGGAGAAGGGCAAACTATAGTCCAATCAAGTGCGAAGGGCATCAAAAACCTTCTCCAGGATGTCTTCCAATGTGAGAAGTCCTTCTTGACTAAAAGACCCAGTTTTAAAATATGTCAAAGGTAAAGCTAAAACATTATAAAATCAGAAATAACGAAACAGCATGATATTCAGATACCACCTAAGACTGACAGCTGTGCAAAAATATATGAGAGCTAAACAGGGCTGGACTGGGAGCCCCAGGCAACCCTGAAAAATGTTGTCAGACAGCCCCCATACAGTGCATAGCTAGCAAGCGCAGCGAGTGAGCCTGCCCACTACAAGAGGGTTTGGGGGGTTCTCCCCCAAGAAAATGTGGGGGAAATGGTGCATTCTACAACTCATTTTTCATTATATATTCAATTGTATTAATTTTTAAACCATAGTAAATGGTGGCCTTGAAGTGCATCAGTATACAGCAATCTATATTGAGGCTCTTCAATAACTGCTGCACTATCACTCTCCAGCAGTGCCTCTCATTTCTCCATAGCCTCTCTCTCATATGTATTTGATTGGTTTTATAGTGCCTCTTATACCAGTGCAGGGTGTCGGAGCACTTTACATCACACACATGTACAGAGATAATCTTGCTAGGGTAAATCAGTGTATAAGAAATGTTACATAAGACAAAGGGGACTGCAAGGTGTAGGATTCACATGTTATCCATACTGGTAGGCGTTTTGTAAGACTTCTTGGTCTGGGGAAGCACAAACTCAGGATTCGGAATGTAACACAATGAGTTGACTTTACTAAATAGATTTTCTTATTTCTATCCAAACAAGCCTCTTTTAGCAATATTAGGATTATGAAAGACTGTGAAAAAAATGTAACTTTCTAACCAAGATTAAGATTGTAATTTATGAACTGCAAAGTGACAAGAGGATCTCTGTGACAAAAGCAGTAACCCACTGAGCTATGCACATAAAATCCTGTTCTGCGATCTGCATAGTGCCCCCTAATTGCAGCAGCTACCTTAGATGAGTCAAAATTCACTAGAAAAAATTCTGATCTCTCTCTAGCAGGCACATTATTCACCAGAGTTATCTTGACACTTTTATTATTGCCTGAAAACTGTGCGCTATACAAGGAACTCTTCAGTGGTTTAAAAACTGCTGCACAGCTACAAAAGAGGCCCATGGTAACCAAAGCAGTCCGCCACCCTTCTAGGCTCCCAGGGAAACACCCAATGTCCAGTCCGGCCAGTCATGCCTTAGAGCTAAAGTGCAAATGCATATGCAAATGAGCAGAAAAGTGCAACCATGATGAATTTAAAAGTTCTATTAAGAGACTTGTCCACTTATATAATGCACACTGCAAGTGCGTCACTACAGAATACACAGCAAGTTGGTTTTGTTCTTTCTTAAAAGCCAACAGAGCAGATGTCCGATCGAGTAGACCCAACGTGCGACATGCTGGGATTATCCATTTTGAGCGTCTTTCTGAATATGCTTGGCAAAAGAAAAAATTGTTCCTTGGTCTCGTTGTAATAGGAACAGTTGCAGCACGCTGTAGAACTCTCGGCATCAGCTGGTTCAAGTGCTTGAAAATGCTACAAGGGGAAGAATGCCGAAGCAACATTTCAAATAAATAGATATCACAGAGGCAGGGTGTTAGAAATCGGGTTTCTGGTTGGCAGAGGTATGCACCCTGTCTCAGCTGGAACCACAATCCTAATCAGGGTAAGTCAGTAACACACTTTAAATTAAAATATGCTCACCCTCTGGTAGCTTGGCACAGGGCGGTCAGGCTTAACTGCAGAGGCAATGTATAAAATATTTGTCCAACCCTTCAAACTAACACAGTAAAAAAACACCACAAAAAGACTCCACACCAATTTAGAAAATAAAGAATATTTTTATAGATAAAACAAGACCAAAACAACAAAAATCCAATCAGTAGAAGTCGAGATATTAACTTTAAAAGATTAACTGCAAAGCTAGGGCTTAGAAGCATTAAGCACTTAAAAAGTTAATAGGTCATGCTGGACCAGGACAAAGTCAAGTGTTCAGGCCGAATGCTATAAAGTGCAAGTTAGAAACAGGGCCCGCTGATCAAAGGTGCCTTGATCCTAGTAGCAAGCAACAAGATGCATCGGTCAGTGGCATAATGAAACTTGAGGGGGCCATCCTGCAAAGTACATGCAGTGGGCTCCCAATGCTCCAGACCCAGTCCGGAGCTCTCAGGCCAGGGACCTGCCAGTGTCAGAGGTGGCCACTGGAGTTCGGGCCCCCTTCACCACCAGGGCTGCAGGGGGTTTTGTTATGCCACTGGCGTTGGTAATCCCCATATAATTGAGGTGATACACTGGATTTCTCCACACAAGGGCGATGATGCGTCGGTTCTGTGAGCGATGCACCCGTTCCAAAGTGTGGAGGTTCTGAATGAAATGTGCTGGGTTTCCCCACGTTGTAGAGGTGATGCATCGATCTTCTCCAACCGGTCACGGCAATGCCTCTGTTCTGATGCAGCAATTCCAGAGGTGATACAGTGGTTCCAAGTGCGATGTGTTGATCTGGTTCCCGCAATGGTAGGGGTGCATTGGTTCTAATCAGCACAATGATGTTGATAAATTCCAGAAGTGTTCTGAGTTGGTGGAGTCAGAGGTCCAGTACTTATACTAAGTTGGGCCTTTGGAGTGGGGAGACTTCAAAGAGATGCCTTTGAAGCACACAAGTCCCTTTCTTTCCTGCCCTAGCTACAGATTCACTACAGTGGGGTCTGAAACCCTTTGTATGGGGACAGGACACTGATGGAGCTCCTTTAACTCACTAACCAGTTACTAAATCATGTTTTGTGAATAACTAATGTGCACCATACAAATACGCGGGTTAGTGAAGCTTGCCTGTGTGTTTGCTAACGATAATAACATGAATGAAGGACTAATATGGCTCTAAACAGGGAAATCTTTACTGCGCATGCGTCAACTGCATCCACGCAGTATGACGAGCTAATGCTTGGAGGGAAGTTCTTGGGCATTAGCAGAATGCACTAAAATGGAGTCTTGAAGACTCGCGTGCATGACACCTGCTTAGCTGAAGCGAAAACAAGCTACTTTACTAATGCTAATGCAGGGAAAGTATTAATAAATAAAGAGTAATAGAGTAGAGATGGGTGGTATACAGTGAAACCATCTATTTTTAAAAGTAACATCTGTCTTTCTGACTTTATTACTACTGTGCATTTGGGCCTCTCATGTATCAGTGAAGGGAGCTGAGTCATGTGAGGAGGGCGCATGACAACTGAAAGTCAACCCGGAGTGACGACACCGAGGTTGGAAGAAGGACAAGGTCGCAGAGTGTCCCAGCCAGAGAACGGACGGTGAAAAGTTCAACCGAATGGACCTACATGTTAGATTTTAAACAAATGTTGCAGATAAAATGGGAATGCGGGTGGGAAATAAAAATCATGAATAAAAATTAAGGAGATGGGTTTGCGAACACAAGTCTAACTGAATTAGATGACATGAAAGCATGGTGTGATGATCTTACCCCCTTGCCTGACTAATTAGATTTAGTATTTTTACGATATTGAAACTTTTGTGGGTGGTACATGAAGAACAAAAGGTATAATTGAGGTAGTTTTTAGTAAGTTAGCGCGCACAAGGGAAGATATTTGCTGAATGCTGCAGAGCTCGGGATGCTGTCGGTGTAATGGGTGATGCTGATGCTAGGAGAGATGCTGTGAGATGCTGATGAAGAATCGAATGCGGAACCTTCTAACCTAATTTAATTGGGTTAGACAGAAGATCGTGGAAGAATCTCGAGGTGGAAGAGAGTGTCAGAGAGGGGAGTGACGCTCTCGTGGGTATTTAGAGAGGTCAACTATCCTGTCCTGAAGTCTTTGTCACCTGAACTGTGCCCGGGGACCCTTACCAACCCTTTGGCCAGGGGGTTGGTCTTCAGACCATTCTCGGTAAATATATTTTTCACTTTATCTGCAGATGTTTTTTTCACTCTGTCCTCTCCTTTCAGATCATTGATCGTTGCGTGAGTCCAAAGTATGTGTTTGATGATTACTTAATTGAATTTTCTCTCCTAAGAATTATGGGGACTGCGCTGTGTATTTGAGATGGTTCACATGCGTTTGAAATTTAGATAAAGATTTAAAATTTTCCAGAGTCTGTGGTTATTTCGCTTTCAATAAAGGACAAGTTAGCTAATGTCTTTTCACCATCAACTAGTACAACTAATGGTCCATCGACCAGAGGAAAGAACTTTTTTGATCAGTGAAAGGTTAGTTGAGAATAAGAAATAACTAATCCTAAATTGTGTAAATCAGAAACTTTGTCTCCAGCGGTTTAGTCGATTGCGTGTGTTTATGGGCCCAGGTGAGTATATAGTATTGGAGTATCTGTTGTTGGTACGCCGCTGGATCAGTTTCCTGGTAGCAGAGTTATGGTTATTATTGACTAGTTTGGTGCTAGATATTGATTATTGATTTATGTTTAACAAAAGAGTTAGCGTCCTGTTTTATGTTGTCTGGAAAATCCAGGGGACATGAGTAGCGGGTGGTGACAGAAGCCATACTGCAGTGAGGTTACTCGTCTGTTGGAATAGCACTGAGAAGCTACTCAGGGCTGGCAGTGTTAAATTAGGGACTATTTTCATATAAAAGTTGAGAGTGAGTGATAGTAGAAAGTTCGCTGGTGAAACTTTGGTCTTATATTTCCTAGTAAGGGTAACACTGAAGGAGTAACAGGTTCTCTCGAGCTTGAGTGAATAGTAAACAGAGGTTTTACCCGCAGTAGAAGAGGAGCAATTCTGAGACTCCAGGATAAGTCAGAAACCTATCCTTTGTTTAGTGGAACAGGCAGAGTAGCAAATGTTTTTATTTTTTTACTAACAGACTTCATTTAAAGGGAAGAAAAGTAAAGAAAGAAGTTTTTCGTATAACCTTTTGAAGGGAGGGTCAGTCGCCGGAGTTGCACTGACATCACAGAGAGCCGCGCTGGGATTGGTTGAAACAGCGGGCGTGAGACAGAAGCAGATTGTAATGAGGAGTCAGTAGTAAGGAGCAAAACTGATGTCACAAAAGGCATTGGTCAGACCACAAGTGTGAGCCCAAGTTTGATTGGTTGACTGATAAAAGCTGCATTAGGATTGGTCGACGAAAATGTGTATGTTGGATTCTGATTTGAGTGCTGGTGTGAGTCGCACTGATAGAAGAGTTCAAGGGTTTGCGGAATATTCTTTCATATATCGTACATCTAGAATGTATGGAGAAAAGAGAAACATGTTGTTAATAAAGAAAATTAAGGATTTCTTTAAGAAAGATAAATCTGTATTGACTAGAGAGGAAATTCCTAATACGCCACCAAAAATGCCTGCTTCATTTATGATGATGGAAAGAGGATATCATACTTGTGTATGGTTGGAAAATTGGATAGAATATAAGAAAGGTGATGGAGTTCTAGCTTTTCCAGAAAATGGTACATTCAATGGGAGAATTCTTCAGAATCTGAAGAAGAGAATGAATGATTTGGAACCAAGACCTAGGTTAACCCAGTATGAGGGTTTTGAAGAATGGGAGACTGAATCATATGAACGAGAGAAATGCAGAGGTGGGAGTTATAAAGGATTTCCCCGATATTTGCGTGAGTCACGTGAAGGTCAGATGAAGCAATGGAGAAGAGCTATGGTATCAGAAGGTTTATACCCAGTGTTAATGGCTGAGGAACAGTTGGGAAGCAAGTGTAAGGAAAAGACAAAATACAGGAATGTGACAGAATATGGTGAATCAGATGATAAATTGTTGGAGGACATTTTAACCAAAAATCCTCCTCCGTATCAAGAAGGTCCCCGTAGAGTCACCCCAAGTGCACCGGTAATGGGAACACCCTTAATCCCTCAAATTTTACATGATACATCAGTTAATAGGGTGCGTCAAGACGAAGAAAGAGAAACATTAATTAGAACTAGAGAGGAAGTCATACAGAAAATAAGTCAATTGAATTTAAATACTGAAGTTTTCACAGTACCAGTGACTATAGGTCCCGTTATCCCATTATATGGAGATAAAATGAATTGCTCAAAACCTCAAGAAGTAACAATTCCTTTGAGTAATCCCAGAAAAGGGATAATAATATCTGATGATCAAGCCAGTGAGTGCGATTCAGTCATTTCATTAATAGACCTTCCAATTAGAGAACCCATAATTGAAACTCCAAAAAGAGCCACACCCTGTAGTTCGAAAGAAAAAGGGTCTATGGTACCTATAGGAAACAGAAGCACAACAGCGGTCACTCCAGGAGATTTAGAAAGGTGGGCACAGGGAATAGAAAAACAAAGCTCAACTCCAAAGATCTTCGATATTTACAGACTGAAAGTGGAATTGGAAGAGATGATAGCTGGAAACGTGGGAATAGAAAGATTGAACTTTTACAAAGATGAAGAGTTATTGTTTATTTGTAGGAGTATAACCAGGAATGCAAAATTGTTTCATGAGAGATTGACAGAGCTTGCTTCGGAGATTGGAGTAGACATAGGGAGATCAAAATTGTTACAAAAACCATATTGAGTGGAGTTTACTGATAAGAATTTGAAGAATATGAATGCATCTGTCAAGAAGTTACAGGTAAAAGAGTTGATGAATATTTTGCAAAAGTGGGGAGACATTGACAAGTGGAGAACTAGGTGGACAAGAAAGAAGGAGGAAGCACAAGCAAAGGAGACATCATCTGCATTCTTATTAGAAGAATCAGAAAAGATAGAAAGATTGTGTCCCATGAGAGAGGTTCCTGGAGGTGGATATGTTCGTGTACCATAGAACAGACAGGATATTTTGTCATTTACAAACGATTTCCCTAGGTTAAGAGAGAAACCCATTGAATGGTACTAATAGGTTGAAAGATTTGTGAAGGTTTCAAAGGTTCTGTTGAAGGATTTGGATGGGTTATTTGATAGTGTGGTACCACCTGACTTATGGACAGAGTATAAGATTACAGTTGATGGGCCAAGTGAGGAGTATCCTCGAGACTCGAAAACAGGAGCACCATCAGAGGAGGTGATGAAGAAATATCACCAAGTAATTACCTTTTTGAAAGGGAAAATCCCTCCTAAAGAAACAGATTGGATAAAGATAGATAGAACAACTCAGGAGCTGAATGAGTCAGTGCATGCATATCATGAGCGGTTCTCACAAGTGTTTAAGCAGTATAGTGGTTTTGAGAATATTGGTGATAAGGATATGGGACATTTTGTGTATCGGTTTGTGTATGGTCTGAAACCGGAGATTAGTCAGATGTTTCAACAGCACATGTTGTGCTGGCAGGGTAAGTCGATCGACGACATTTTGAAATATGCCAAATATTGCGGAGATGACATTGAGGCGAGGCGTAGAAAGTTAAAAGAGAAAATGATGTGGGCACAAGTGAAATTGACAGAGCAGCAGGAAAACAAGTTGAATACCCAGACTGAGGATGAATGAATAGAGATGAATTAAAAAAGAAGTTTCCTTCTCATGCGTGCGGAAAGCTTGGACATTGGAAGAATGAGTGTAAGAGTATTCAGGATAATATTTGGCCAAATCAAAATTTAAATCCCCAGACGCAGAATGGGTTGATTATGAATCAGCTGCAGCAGGAAGTTACTCCTCAGTATCAGATGCCACCAACTCCTATGCCAAACTTTGTGAACCCTCAGAAATACAGTGTGGATGCTGGATTTCACAGAGGAAGTGGTAAGAAAGATTCTGTGATTTCACAATATTTTTTACAGAATAATAATGACGAAATGGATTATGCGGAATGACGGTGCCTGAGGGGGGAGGAAGAGGAGTGCGTGCTTGGTGCATCCTTGCCGGTAGATCAGTCAGCTCCATTTATTGATGGGAAAGTGGAAGGTAGTGATATTACCTTTCTATTAGATACTGATGCTACCAGGTCTACTGTGAGAACAGCAGACATCCCAAACCTACCCCTCTCTGGAGACTCAATCCAAGTTGTAGGAGTGTCGAATCAACAGATTAAAACCCCTCTCACAAAGCCAGTGGAAGTGCATACTGGGAATTTTAAAGACACGCATAGGTTTGTAGTTTGCAATTCCAGTCCAGGAAGGGACCTGTTGTGCAAAATGAATTGCACAATCTACTGTACACCTGATGGTGTTGCTTTCCAAAACCCCTGATTAAGATTTATATATAAAATGATGCTTACTAAGCAAGGTACTGAAGTAGATGAGATGTATTCATTGATGACTGAAAATGAATTGCCAGAAGAATTAAGAGCAACAGTGAATCGAGAAGCGTGGGATTTTACAGGAAAAAAGATTGGATTGATGGCAAATGTAGATCCAGTAAAAGTGACAGTGAAAGAAGGTGCAGTTTATCCAAACACCCAACAGTATAAAATGAGTCCAGAAGTGAAAGCAGGAGTTGCTCCAGAACTTGATCGAATGATCAAACAAGGCATTCTAAAAGAAATAATTCGCCAATAATGGGACTTAAAACGCCTAGCGGAAAATATAGGATAGTGCAGGATTTGAGAAAGATCAACAACATTGTAGTGCCTTGTTGTCCAGTAGTGCCAAATCCAGCAGTGATTCTTTATCAGATACCCAGGAATGCAGGCTGGTTTACAGTAATTGACTTATGCCAAGTCTTTTTCTCAATTCCTTTGCACCCAAACAGCCAGTATTTGTTCGCCTTTAGGTTCCTGAAAAAGTGTTTAGAAACATTGGTCATGCCCAGAGATTCAGTCCTAGTCCAGTACATTGAAGAATTACTAGTGGCATCAAAATCACGAGAAGATTGTGTCACTGACACAATTGCACTACTGAATCATTTCGCTTATGGAGGACACAAGGTGTCTCCAGAAAAATTACAGTTTTGTCAACAAGAAGTTAAATACTTAGGCCACAAAATAGAAAGAGGAGTTAGGAAAGTGACCCCAGAGAGAATAAAAATAATCAAGCAAATGAAATTATCCCAGACGCAAAAGGAGATGAGAATGTTTCTCGGAGTAGTTGGGTACTGTAGGCAGTGGATTATTGGGTTCTCCCTACTGGCAAAACCCTTGATTCAACTGACCCGGAAAAGAGCAATGGATCTGATTGTCTGGAATGATGAGTGCGTGGAAGCGTATGTGAAACTGAGAAATTGTCTTTGTGAGGCCCCAGCCTTAGGCATGCCTGATTATATGAAATCATTTGCATTGTTCTGTTGTGAGAGAGAAGGTTGTGCACTTTCATTTCTGACTCAAAGGCATGGATTAAGTCAGCACCCAGTAGCATATTTTTCTGCTACTCTGGATCCTGTGGCTTCAGCTTTACCCGGCTGCCTAAAAGCAATAGCTGCTACTTGTATGAGTCTGGAGCAAAGTGAGTCGATTGTGATGGGATATCCAGTAAAGGTTTACGTCCCACATTCAGTTGAGATTCTCTTGACAAGAACTCGAACACAGCACCCTACCCCTAGTCAGATGACTAAGTATGAAACAATGATTCTGAGAGCAGAAAATGTGACAGTAATATGATGTACAATGATGAATCCTGCCACATTATTGCCAGACCCATGTTGTGAAGAAGTGAAAGATGAAGTGAATCATGATTGTTTGGATGTGACTGAGATGTGTACCAAGCCCCGACCCGATATAAAGGAAGAGCCTCTGAAAGAGCCAGATCATGAACTATTTGTAGATGGCTCTTGCATGAGAACAGAAGAAGGAGGACTTGGTGCAGCCTATGCTGTATGTAAAATTTCGAAGGTCATTGAAGCATCCTGTTTACCGGGAGTCAAGTCTGCACAAGTAGCCAAATTGGTGGCCTTAACAAAGGCATGCAAAATTGGGAAAAATTGGAGAATAACCATATTTACGGATAGTCAATATGGTTTCGGGGTTATGCACGACTTCGGCCAACTCTGGATGCAGAGGGGATTTCTGACTTCTTCAGGATCTCCTATTAGAAATGGTAAAAATGTAAAAGAATTACTAGAAGCAATACAATTGGCAAAAGAAATAGCAGTGGTCAGGTGTGCTGCTCACCAGTCAGGAAATTACTATGTAGCGGCAGGTAACCGATACGCTGACCAAATTGCTCAATACTGTGCAAGAAATAACATGGCGCTTAACCGAAAAATTGAAACAAGTGAAATCAGCAGACAACTGTTTTTTTCAGCTCTAGAAACATCGGATGAGGTGAGACAGTTGCAGGATGAAGTTGAGGCAAGTGAAAAGGAAATCTGGATAAAGATAGGTTGTGAAAGAAGGACAGAAGATGATGTATGGGTATACACTGATGGCAGACCAGTCATGCCAGACTGCTTACTTTCTCAAATGGCAAGAATGTATCATGGAGACACACATGTCGGTAGGGACGCCATGATTAGACTATTCAGACAGAATTGGTACAATCCAAAGTTCAGGGTAGTCGCACAAAGTCGTTGCCAGAGATGCTTAATTTGTCAGCAGCAAAATCCAGGCAGGAAAACAGTGGTCAGTTGGGGAAAATTTGGGAAGGCAGATGGACCATTCACAAGACTACAACTTGACTTTAAAGAGTTGCCTCCAAGCAACAGAATGAAGTATGTCCTTGTCATAGTGTTTTTCACGATGGGTGGAGGCATACCCTACTAGGAGAAATTACAGTCTTACAGTTGCTAAGTTACTGTTGAGGGAGTTGATTCCTCATTTCGGTTTCCCAGTCACTTTGGAATCAGATAGAGGACCTAATTTTAATAATGAAATAATTTGATTAATCTGTGAAGCATTCAATATTGAACAAAAACTGCACTGTGCATACCCCCCAGAGGCTTCTGGAGTGGTTGAGCAACTAAATGGCATAATAAAGGTTAGGGAAAGTATGTGCATCAACACGACTGAAATGGCCAGATTCATTGCCTCTTGTATTGATGGGACTCCGAAGGTTTCCTGACAGAAAAATAGGATTGAGTCCCCATGAAATACTTATGGGAAGGGCAATGAGACAAGCATTTATTCCTGGACATAAATTGATGAGCATAACTGATGATCTGGTATTGGACTATTGTAAAGGATTGGCTGACCTAGTGCGTTCTGTCTCTCACCAGGTTGGAGAAGATGCAGTTGCCAGGCAGCCAGCACAGGCGCATGATTTGAATCATGGAGACTGGGTGGTAGTGAAGAAACACGCCAGAAAGCCGTGCCTAGCACCCAGGTGGAATAAAATACGTCAAGTCATACTGGTCACTACAACAGCAGTGAAGTGTGCAGGTTTACCCAATTGGATTCACGCGAGTCATAACAAAAAGGTACCAGACCCTACTGAAGAAGAACAACTGAGAGAACGAGTTGAAACATCTGAAGGCTATGAAGTCGAAGAGTCTAGAGTAATAGATTCTGAAGCAATAGACGAGGAACAACTGAGCACGAGTCAAGAGGATTGGATACCAGTGATTGACATACCTGAGGTTGTTATTCAAACAAGATGCAGAACCAGATTAGAGAGACAGGAAATTGGTGAGGACCAGATAGGCGTAGAAGAACACGCTCAGGAAAAAGTGAAGAAAACTACTTGTGACCCTGAGCAGGACCAGGTAGGGAAAGAAGAACATACTCAGGCAAAGGGGAAAATACCTACCCAAAGACCTGAGCAGCGACAGACTGGAAAAGAAGAACGCGTTCAGGCAGCAGAAGAGCAAATTGCAGTAAGACCTGAACAGGACCAGTTAGGAGAAGAAGAACAAGTTCAGGCAGAAGAAGAAGACCAACTTGAAATAAGATCTGAACAGGACCAGATAGAAGAAGAACAACAGCAGGAACCGGTAGAGAGTGATTCAGAAGAACAAGAACAGATTGTGCCTAGACATACTGAAAATAAAAGAACTCTAGAGAAAGACAAAGAAGGTGAAAGTGCAGTTCAAGTTCAAAGGGTCAGAAAAGGTGATAACTGGCCAGGTGGAGTGAAAAGGCTGAGATACTATCTGAGAAAAACAAAAGAAAGACCAGAAGAAGTGAATGAGGTTACTAGTCAAACTCAGTCTAAACAGTCAATTGTGAGAAACACACGAAGAAGCCCAAGGCTGAGAATTTTGAACAACAAATACAAGGCCCCTGACTGGACCTATATAATATTAGAAGAATTTGTGAATTTAGATTTAAGTAAGGAATCAGAAGAAGTAGATGATGCACAGATGGATGAAAGAAAATTGAGACCACCTTAAAACAAGAGCTTAAAATTCCAAATTGAAAAAGAAAGAGGAGAAAATATTTTCTCAGATTAAAATGGCGAAAAATGAAGTCACTGAGCGACCGAAAAGAAGTTTAACACGAAAATGTTGTAGGGCCTGCATATGTAACATTCTATTAGTAATCTCAGAATGGTTATTTGTAACAGAAGCGGTACCTTTATTGATGATAACAGATAAAAAGAATGATGCACTTACTAATGAAAAGACAGCTACAATGAAAAGAGATAGGGTAGAATTAGAAGCAGCAGATGCGACAGACTTTCATCACACAGTATCAGACAATGACACGTTTTTAAATGTTTTCACAAAATTGTTATTTCAATATGTAGATACTATGGAGATTAGTGATTGTTATGTTTGTATGAAATTACCAGCGTCAGTACCAGAGGGAGTCACATATCACCATTTACCTTTAATATATGGTATATCACGGGAAAACTTCAGTATTACTATTCAAACTTAGATGTAGTATTTCCATGACTTCCTATTCAAAAGAATATGAATCCGGTGCATAGTAGTCAAGATGCACAGTTCATGGGTGAATTTTTCTTAACGATGAGATCAATAGATATAGTCAAGGCACACAAGAATAATTTAACAGGTATATTACGAGAATAAGTGTTTTTGAATTTAGTTGAGGAAAGAAGACAGGATTTCCAAAAGAAAGCTGCTGAACAGAAAACTCATGTACCACCATGGGCTGAGCAAGAGGGAATTTATGCAACTGGCAAAGCTCATGCTGCAATGTCCTTGGATTTTGTGAAGAAAGGGAAAACTTGCCTCCATAGATTAAAGACAGATTATAATAACGTATGTATTGGTTGCAGTGACTGTGAACATAACTTCCTAATTTTGGGAGGTTGGGGACTAAAAGGAGGAATTGATCCAGTGTTTCATGGGGTTTACTATGTGTGTGGGAATAATGCTTACTATAAGTTGCCTGCACGGTGGTACGGAAACTACTATTTTGGAATTGTATTTCCAAAAAATGTACCTCGTAAAAAGAATCACTGGAAACAATGAAAACACTAATGGACTAACACGAAGAAAGAGAGCTAGTTTTTCAGAAATAGAAGGTGACATATTTAGTGCATTGATACCTTCAGTGGGAGTCATTCTGAATTCACATAGAAGTCGTTAATTGTCAACAGTAGTTGATCGTCTTTGGACTGATACTGCTGGGGGTTTCTTAATGATAAATACAGAGATGATTGCAATCAGGTCTATGGTTTTACGAAATAGACTTGCATTTGATATTTTATTAGAAAAGAGGGTGGAGTCTGTGTAATGCTGAAAGTTCAACATTGTTGCACTTACATTCCTGATAAGAGTAAGGAAATCAGGGGATATATTAAGAATATTATGAAACTTCATGAAAATGTTATATCACTGGAGGTTGACAGTGTATGAGAAAGACTAACAAAGAGTATTTCTTCAATAGGGACTTGGTTTACTGATTTAGGGAAAAGTATTTTAGGTCAAATAATTCTTCCAGTAGTTGGTATAGCGATAATAGTTCTAGCAATAAGGATTTGGTGCAAATGTTGCAGAACCAGAGGGAAAGGAAGAAAATATGAAGTGAATGGGAAAGGAAAGAAAAGAAAAAGGGAATATGAGGAGATACAAATGGAGGAAATGAAAGGAAGGATATACAAAAGGATAAAAGATTTAGAAAACAAAGATGAAAATAAGAACGAAGAAAAGGAGAACAAAAATGAGAAATGCTAAAAGTTGGCATCTGGTTGGGATGAGTAATTTTGTGATTGCTCAAAATGCCATCAGAGAGGGGATTGATGGAGCAAGGACTCGGAGAAAAGAGACTTTCTCAGAAGCAATCCGCTCCTTTAACTCACTAACCAGTTACTAAATCATGTTTTGTGAATAACTAATGTGCACCACACAAATACGCGGGTTACTGAAGCTTGCCTATGTGTTTGCTAATGATAATAACTCGAACGAAGGACTAATATGGCTCTAAACGGGGAAATCTTTACAGCGCATGCATCAACTGCATTCACGCAGTATTGCGAGCTAATGCTTGGAGGGAAATTCTTGAGCATGAGCAGAAGGAACTAAAATGGTGTCTTGAAGACTAGTGTGCATGGCACATGCTTAGCTAGATGATGATAGAGATGGGTGGTATACAGTGAAACCATCTATTTTTTAAAGTAACATCTGTCTTTCTGGCTTTATTACTAGTTTGCATTTGGGCCTCTCATGTATAATCAAAGGGAGCTGAGTCATATGATGATGGCGCATGACAACTGAAAGTCAACCAGGAGTGATGACACAGAGGTTGGAAGAAGGACAAGGTCGCAGAGTGTCCGAGCCTGAGAACGAATGGACCTACATGTTAGATTTTAAACAAATGTTGCAGATACAATGTGAATGCGGGTGGGAAATAAAACTCAAGAATACAAATTAAGGGGATGGGTTTGCAAACAATAGTCTGACTGAATTAGATGACATGAAATCATGGTGTGATGATCTTCCCATTTTGCCTGACCAATTAGATTTAGATTTTTACTATATTGAAACTTTAGTGCGTGGTACATGAAGAACGAAAGGTATAATTGAGGTAGTTTGTAGTTAGTTAGCGCGCATAAGGGAAGAGATTTTCTGAATGCTGCAGAGCTCGGGATGCTGTCGGTGTAACGGGTGATGCTGATGCTAGAAGAGATGCTGTGAGATGCTGATGAAGAGTCAAATGCGGAACCTTCTAACTTAATTTATTTGGGTTAGACAGAAGATCGTGGAAGAATCTCAAGGAGAGAGTGTCAGAGAGAGGTGCAACGCTCTCGTCGGTATTTAGAGAGGCCAACTATCCTGTCCTGAATCCTGTCCTGAAGTCTTTGTCACCTGAACTATGCCAGGGGACCCTTACTACAGGGGGTTGGTCTTCACACCATTCTTGGTAAATATATTTTTCGCGTTATTTGCAGATGCTCTTTTCTCTCTGTCCTCTCCTTTCTGAGCATAGATCGTTGCGTGAGTCCAAAGTATGTGTTTGATGATTAATTAATTGAATTTTCTCTCCTAAGAATGATGGTGACTGCACTGTGTATTTGAGATGGTTCACATGCGTTTGCAATTTAGATAAAGATTTTAAACTTTCCCAAGTCTGTGGTTATTTCACTTTCAATAAAGGACAAATTAGCTAATATCTTTTCACCATCAACTAGTACAACTAATGGTCCATCGACCAGAGGAAAGAACTTTTTTGTTCAGTGAAATGTTAGTTAGGAATAAGAAATAACTAATCCTAAATTGTGTTAAACATAAACTTTGACTCCAGCGGTTTACTTGATTGCGTGTGTTTATGGGCCCAGGTGAGTATATGGTATTGGAGTATCTGTTGTTGGTACGCCGCTGGATCAGTTCACAACCCTTTCAGATGTAACTGCAAGCTCCTTCTTCCCATCCTGCACTGGATGGCCCATCAATGAATATGTGCCTGCATGCAATGATTCTGTGTTGGTCAGGAGCGTTTCTCAAGACAAATAGCCACTGTGTACATTTGCATCCTCAGTCAGAGTGAATGTTACTATTATTCACCAATAATAGGGCACCTAGTCAATGCGGCCCTCTGATAGTCAGCCATGAAGATGTAGAAAAGGAGAAATCAAATCTTTTTCAAAATGTACTGGAAATTTCACACACCAATTAAAGCTAGCATTCTTAAATATTTTATGGTATTATTCAGAGAGATACTCCAAATGTATAAACATTTTTACTACTGTCCTCTGCATTGTAACTTTTTTACTTGTCATACTTGTAAGAAATTGGATTATTATTTGTATTTGATGTGGGTGCCTACCCACCTCAAGGAACAATCACAACCCCTGTCAGAGTGAGCACTTAACGTCACTAAATTAACCTGAGTATGGCCCCCTGGTAACTATAGCAGAGAGCAGACAGGCTTAACTTAGGGCAGTGTGTAAATTATTTATACAGTACCAATACAATAATAAAGTCAAAATACATAACAATAATAATCCCAAACCAAATTAGAAATATAGAGTATAATTTACAAAATGACAAAAATAAAGGAAACTGGAAATAAGAATTTTTAAAGTTTTAAGTAGGAATAGCACCAAGAAGCACAAAAATCCAATGATAGTCAATGGTCGCTGTAGGAAGGGACCTAGATGCAATTTATTGCTGACCGCAATGGAGCGCAGTTCTGATACACCAACCAGGTTCGTCCTGGTCAAAGATTTAATCTTCTGACTTTAGTCCTTTAAGTCCCAATCCACCTCAGGAGTACACTTCTAAAGACCCTCAGGATCTCTGGAGAGGCTCTTAGAGATTCATGTGGTGTCAAGGCAGAAGCCATCAGCAGGGTCCAGTCCAGGTCCAGTTGCCACTAACTGACTCAGAAAAAGGCATCTATAGCTTGTGTTCCTGTAACTTTAACAGGAGTTCATGGGTGTCAATTTATTTATCCTGAGCACAGGAGAGAGAGGAGGTCCAGTCGTCTAGATTATTGTCAGGTCTCAGACAGCAGGATCAATCCTCTTCTGATCTTCCTCAGGTCCAGGAGTGTTCAGAAGTGGGTGCCTGGAGATGCCACATTTATGCCTGGTATGAGATAGTAGGTGGGAATGACTCTCTGCACGTCCTAACCAATGGAGTAAAAGTTCTTGGGAACAACCCTACTTACTTAGGGTATACTTAACTCTACAATCCGGTTTGGGGATGTCACTTTACTCCTAGAGACAGAAGTTATGTAGAATAATGCAGAGTTTTCCAGAAACCAGACAGTGGGTACACATGTATTGTTTTAGTATCCTGTTTTTGTCCTTCGGCATTTGCCACAAGTCTTATATGTAAAGCCCAGCAGGCTAGTCAAGCAGGATTTTACACCATAATGTCAACAATAGGCCCATTGTGATTAGAGCTTGCTTGGTTGGCGGGGACAAAGAAAGGGCCCTAACCCATGTGTCAGCTAATAATTGGCTGTGACGGGATATCTCTGTGAAGTGGGGCCCAAGTGTTATATGTAAAACCTCAGCAGACCACTCAAGCAGAAATTATCATTCAAGCAGGATTTGGCACTATAAGTGTCAAAAAGAATTCTCACAGTCATAACCATGCATATTCTGTCAGGTTAAGAGGGGTAACCTTTGCCCATTTATGTCAGCCTATGTTTTGCTTATGGGAGGCATTTCCACACATTCACACCTATTCAAATGCTAACTATTGGCTGGCAGAATAGAGAGAGGAACTACAAATGGGCCTCCAAAGGTGTTAGGTGGGGAAATTATAGTTTTTTAAAACTACCTTTTCCTTAATGTTTATCAAAAATCTGACTTTGTCATTGAATTGGATTTTTAATAACTATCAAAAATAGTTGTTTAATTATTTTCCTAGCTATTTCCTCACTGGAATTAGCATTATTAAATGTAATAAAGTAACCAAGTGTTTTCCTAAGGAACTGGCAGCCTTCCTTTATTAAGAAGGTTTTTCTGCATTTTCACTGCAAGGAAATGTTTAAAATAAAATTTCTCAGAACAAAAACAAAGGGGGGAGGGGGCTGATAAAGGTCCAGTACCCAGGCTCTGAAAGCAATCATTTTGTCAACCAAGAAGGTACTGTTCCTATCAAGGTGTAGAAGGGAATCAAAGAGAAGGAAGGACAATTCTAAAGAATGAAAGAGCAAAAAAGGAAATCCTACTGATTATTTCTTGTTGCCCTCACACACCCCTAAGGATGTCATGCTTCATCACTGGGCATTGCTCCTAGTCGGGCTGGCGCTGGAATGACCTACGTACCCCACAAAGGGTCACTTTGGCAGAGATCTTTTGTTGTTTATGCCATATGATGGAGGGTTTAAGCGCAAGGGTGTAATGAAAGTGTAGGGTGGAAATATATAGGGGAGTGAGAAATTAAACTGCCTAGGAGCTACTAAGTAAATATTTTAATGTGAATCCATACAAACAGAGGAGCGTAGGCCCCAGGTCCTCCACACATGGGAGCCCATTAGCAGCAGTGTGCTGACTTCTGTCTCAACCAGTTGGGATGATGTTGATTGTTTCATAGGGTGGAAGATCATAATTTCTCTCCATATACACCATGTATATTATCACTGTGGAATACCTACATGATATGTCACAACATAGGTGTAGAGTAGGCGGACCACCCACCTTATATTGGTTCTGCAGAACGACGTTGATCCGCGCGGGACCATCAGGCGTGAAACATGTTGACCTGATTACACTATTTTTTGATTTATCCACAGCTACTTGGGCACATTACGCCCCAATAGTAGCCTTAACCAGTTTTGCTCTTTTTAATCTGCCGGGAGAAACTCCACATAGAAATATCTTTCCTTGTCTTTGATACCCTCCTATACCTTGATAGGAGCAGTACCTTCTTGGTTGACATCAAAGTAAATTCCTACATGTCTGACTTTTATATATAATGCACCCTGCCTTAAAACAATAAGATCTATATAGAGGTGACATAAATATTTACAGGGAATGCGTTAACATGTCAACAGAATTAATTTGACAGATAGAATTCGCAGTTTAACCCTATCGGTGCTCATGACGGAACCACGCCGTCATGAGCCACGGTTGCCGTGTGCTCATGGCGGAGCGGTTCCGTCATGCTGTGGCCGTTGGCGGCCGCGCCGCCCACGTGGCGCTAATTCCCCACCTGTGCGGGCGATTAGCGGCGTGGGCAGAGTCATGACGGAACCACTCCGTCATGAGCACAGCCCAACCGTGGCTCATGACGGAGCGGCTCCGTCATGAGCACGGCACCACCGCTGTGCCCCCCAGCCCCTCCCAGCGCCGCGGCGGAATTTCCGCCGCGGCGAAAGGGTTAACATGGCAACAGCCAGACTACAAATGGTAAGCCTGTTGTCATCTTTGTGCTGTTACTGTAATGAATTGTGCAATGAGTGCTGCAGTCCACCAGTAACATTTAAATTATAGACCCTGAGCACCCTTTGTACCATATCCTAGATATTTACAGGTAAGATAAACGTTGCGGTATGCCAATTTCACCATGTTGAAAGGGGACGTGCAGACACTTTATCACTGATTAGCAGGGATATATTGCACAGAGTGCTACAGCCAGCAAAAATATTGAGTCCGGCAAAATACAAAAATGTGGGGTGACATTGCAAAAAGAGCACATTTTCCATAATGTTGTTTCCCATTCTTTCAATATTTTGAAGTACTGTGAATCACTCTTCTTTTTTATAACTACACATGTTATAAACTATCAATTGTAACCGTTTTGTATCAAATATATATAGTCAATGACCGTTCTCTTACTGCATTAGGTTATTAAAATCTTTCCATACTTTTGTGGTATAAGTTGTTGCCATCAGCTTACTGTCCTGCCTTGACTCGCTAAGCTATACTTGGTATATATATTTACTTTGTGGTTTTAGTTCACATGGAAGAGACAAAAGAAGTGTACCTGAAAGTGTTAGAGCTATACACAGGTGTAGGAGGCATTAAGTGCAAAACTATACATTCAAAAATTAGAAATAACAACAATGAATAAGTGTTATACCTGTCCTCCTTAGGGTGATCTTTCCCCAGACATTTTGCCTTTTGCCTCCACATTGTGCTGATTCTTTTTGTTGGCCTTAGGACTCTGAGCACTCTACCACTGCTAACCAGTGCTAAAGTGTACATTCTACTCCCCTAAACCTGATGACATTGGTGTATACCTGATTGACATATTTGAAGTACTGGTAGGTCCCTTGTAAAGTGATACATTATATACCCAGGGCCTCTATTTCAAATGCTACTAGTGGCCCTGCAGCACTAATTATGCCACCCACATAAGTACCCTTTCAAACCTTTCTCAGGCCTGCCACTGCTGTGCCTGTGTGTGCAGTTTACTGGCACTTCGGCTTGGCATTTAATTATTTTTCTTTTTAGAAATGTTTTTATTTGTCAACATGAGGGGAAAAAAAAACCACAATGCATAAGAACAACAGTATCAAAACATATCTGTTTCGAAAAAAATTGATTAACAAAAAAAATGGATTACCTGAAAATAATAGTAGAGCAAGTAGCCAGCTTGATTTTGCGATAACATTCCTTAGTTTTTGGAACAACGATCCCCAAATTTTCCTAAATTTACATAATGAGCGGGTCCCCCTCAGTTTAGCCAGTGCTAGTTCCATTTCGTACGTCTCTCTAACCAACCCCCACCATTCCATAGCTGACGGAGGAACCTGTGAGATCCGGACCCGAGCATCTGTCAATCTTGCACATACTAATAAAATAGTTAATAGGTCTTCCTGTCTAGATCTCATATTCTGTCCACCCATCATTACATCTGTTATTGGGAACGATATTCCCCTCCCCAGTTTCTGGGACAGTACTTGAGCAACCTTCCGTCAGAATTCTACTAGCTCGGAGCTTGTAAAGAACATATGTTTTATGTCGGCTGCGTATAGATCACATTTTGGGCATTTTGTCCGGTCGCTGGCGAGTTATTAGATGACCATTTCACTATTCTTTCCGGTGTGTAATATAATAAACATATTGTTCGGTGCTGCTGCAGCCTCAGATTGGACGAGTGTACAGATCAACTGGTACTGCTGAAGGCTTGTGATATAGTGTTAGCTGAGATCGATGTCCCCATAATTCTACTCCAGCGATCAGCTAATCTAGCACAGTCATCCACTCTGTAAGTGCTCAGACTTTTATATTCTCTACTAATCAATGACTTATCATTAGTAGCATACAAGCAATTCCATATATCAGAATCAAGTACATTTATCAGATTCAAACACCGTATAAGATAATCGCGAATCTGGTAATATTTAAACTGCATATTATCTGGGAGTTTATATAATATCTGCAGTCCTTCAAATGAGATAAACCCACTGTAGTCATATAAGTCTCCTAAATACTTAATCCTGTAGCTAGCCCATTGTTTTCCTGCCACATCATGGAAAATTTCTGGCAGACCTGGGTTGTAGAACAGGGGGAGTATAGCATGAAAAAACAATGTATTACATTAAAGCATAATTGCACGCCAGATGACTACACTATCACATGCAGTCTTAAATGTAACCCTCTTGTAGTAGTTTGGGTCATTAGTTCTAAAAAGAAACATATTATACTCTTCACCTAACATAAATTTATGAGAAAAAATGTTACTCTTAGGATTAATTAAGCTACGGAGTCGGCCAATAAAAGCTGACCAAAAGTATATTTTAAAATCGGGAAAGTCGAGACCCCCCTGATCAAAGGGGAGCTTGAGTAGATCAATTGCGCGACGCGCTTTCTTGTAGCCCCATATGAAGCTGCTTAGAATTCCATCCAACCGTTTGAAAAAAGAGTTATTCACCTGCAGGGGAATGGACCGAAACAGGTAAAGAAATTTGGGAAAGATCTTCATTTTTATTATATTTATTCTCCCAACAATGCCTATAGGCAATTTATGCCACTTTTTAAGTGACTTAACTGTTTCTTTCAATAATGTTTCATAGTTTAGAAAGATTATCCTGTCTATCCTCGGAGTCACTCTAGCCCCCAGATAAGTAGCAGCACTGCAAACTACCTGTATTGGAGCCGGGGATTTATGATTCAGTAAAACTTGAGTTTTATTGGTGTTTATTCTATATCCTGAAATTGCCCCAAACCTTCTTTCCTCCTCGGCTATCCCCTTCAATGCTTCTTCCTCATCCGTTAAAAATACTGCAATGTCGTCTGCGTATGCGATGACTTTAAGGGAGTTAACTCCCAGTATAAAAGGCCTAATTCGTGACTGATTTTGCAGAGCCAAAATAAATGGCTCTATAGAGAGAGCAAATAATAATGGCGATAAGGGGCATCCCTGGCGGGTGCCACGAGAGATTGGAAAGATGAGAGATTGTAGTCCAGCATATATTATTTTAGCACTAGGTTGATTGTACAAAGCTTGGACCCATTGCATAAACTGGCCTTTGATGCCAAATGCTAAAAGTGTGGCCCATAAAGAGTCCCACCCCACTCGGTCAAAAGCTTTTTCAGCATCTAATAAAATCAACCGTTTCTCTGCAATGTCTGTGGCTTTTCATTAAATTCCAAGGGTACTGAAAATCCCTGTCAGAGAAAAAATGTTATTGATCCCATAACATATAACATGATAAGCATAAACTGCCGGTCACTCCCCAAACATAGAGCTAATATGTTTGACCTCCTTTTTAATGAAAAACCGGATGCAGTGTTCCTTACTGAAACGTGGCTCCAGGAAAGTTCAGGACCAAACATAGCAATAGCCCTACCCTCGAACTATGCCATAGTAAGAGTAGATCGTACCAATAAGATTGGGGGGGGAATTGCAGTAATTTTTAAAAAAATCTATAGCTGCACTCTCGATGAACTTCCCATTACAACAGGTGAAGCTGCCCTTTTTAAACTTACCCTATCTGCCTACTTTACTTTCTCTGGGATACTTATATACAGACCACCCGACTTGATGACTAATTGGATTTCTGTATTAATGGAACAAATTTCTTTCCAGATAACAAATAAGGCCAATTTTACCATGCTAGGAGATTTAAATCTCCATCTAGAAAATCTTGCCTGTAGAAATAGTATAAGACTTATCGCGGACATGGCCTCTCAAAATCTTAAATTGGTAAATGAAGGGCCTACTCACAGAGCAGGACATTTCTTAGATCCCGTTTTCACCAATTTAGATACAATTACCTGCTCCCCAGCATTACCTACAATCTGGTCTGACCACTATCTAATAAAATTCTCCTTGATATTACACTACAATACAAACAGAGCAAATGACATAACTCGCATAGAGAATCCGTCAAGAAACTGGAAGAGGTTAGACGTAGAGAAAATGAATAGATGTCTAGAGGCACATATACCATCGATGAAGCAACAAATAGACCCATTAGCAAATTATATCCAATGCTGGCTCACTAAAGCTGTGGACCTATGTCTTCCTATTTCTAAACAAAATAAAATCACTCATCATCCCCCAGCACCATGGTATACTGATTCCTTGAAAATATCAAAATCTAGCTGTAAAACTCTTGAAAGACACTGGAGGAAAAACTATAACCCCATAGATAAAGTAGCTTATAAAGCCGCCTTAAGTGAGTATCATAAGGAATGTAAGCTTGCACGTGCCACCTTCGTGAATCAAACCATCAATAAGGTCTCAAATTGTGCAAAAACACTTTTTAACACTGTGAAAACATTGGCTGGCTCAGATGCAATAGCCAAACCACCTACTTTATCACTATCCAAATGTGAAGAACTAGCGAACTTCTTCATAAATAAAGTAGAAGGTATCTATCAAGATATCATCTCACAGGATACGGAAGCTCCAAGGCTAAAGGTTATTGCATCAGAGGGTATACAGTTTTCCAATCGAAGAGAGATCGAGCATGAACTAAAAGATTGGCCCCTATTAACTACGAATACTGTTCAAGATCTATTAAATTCCATCAAATCGGGGTCACCAAGAGATCTTATTCCAGCTAACATCCTTAAGCAGTTAAATCTATCTGTGATACCTACTATAACGCAGGTACTCAACATGTCAATTAAAGAGGCCAAAGTTCCTCCCCTTTGGAAGCATGCTATGATCCACCCTCTGCTGAAAAAACCAAATGCTGATGTAACGGATACGAAAAACTACCGTCCCATCTCCTTACTCCCAATCCTATCTAAAATTTTGGAAAAACACATCCACCTTCAGTTGACACAATATGTGAACACTCACCAACTTCTTCACCAGTCACAGTCTGGATTTAGGGCAGGTTTTTCAACTGAAACTACGCTGCTGGGTGTCACTGAGACAATCCGCCAGAAATTGGATAAAGAAGAAACAGTAGCACTCATCCTTTTGGATTTGAGCGCTGCTTTCGATACCATTTCTCACAAGGTGCTCTTAAACACTCTGAGTAACGTAGGAATCAGTGGGGATGCTCTGAAATGGATCCAGGACTTTCTCTCAAACAGGACATTTCAAGTTTTCTCTCAAAATACATGTTCCAAAATCCATTCTTTCAGTCATGGTGTACCACAGGGATCCATCCTGAGTCCACTTCTCTTCAACATTTATGTTAAGCCTTTAGCTGAGTTAGTTGAGGAGTCGGGACTCATGATCTATTCATATGCAGATGATTCACAAATTATTTTTTCATTGGCGGCCCAAAACGTAAATGACATCTCTACGCTTAAAACTGGACTGAACAACATCGCAACCTGGATGAAGGAAAATTTCCTAAAACTAAACGGTGAAAAAACAGAGGTGATCATTCTAGGAAAAGAGAAACATCTATGGAGCCATCAACATTGGCCAGAGAAAATGGGCAACCTCCCAAACCCAGTTTCGCAAGTACGTAATCTGGGTGTACTCCTGGATGATACTCTGAGCTTGCATGCACAATCAGTTAGAGTAGCAGCCACCTGTTTCTCCATCTTACGATGGCTGAGGAAAATCTGCTGGATGCTCCCTGAGTCAACCAGGAAAACGGTGGTGAACGCCTTAATACCATCCCGTTTAGATTATGGAAATGTCCTCTATTTAGGATCAAATAAGGCTAACCTCCATCGTCTACAAATGGCTCAAAATGCGGCAGTCAGATTACTATGCAATGTACCTAAAAGGGAATCAGTCTCTGCATTTCGATGCAAACTTCACTGGCTTAATATTGAAAATCGAGTGAAAGTTAAAGCTCTCACCTACATGTATAAAATAAAAGCCAACACAGCCCCGAAGTACCTTTGCTCACTGGTAAATACATATATTCCATCCAGGAACCTCAGATCAGCCACCTAGGGCTGTTTCAGGATTCCTAAATTTAAACGCACTCGCATAGGAGGTAAATCCTTTGCTTACTTAGGCCCGTCTCACTGGAACTCTCTCCCCATTTCATTGAGAAATGAGCCTAACTATTTCAGTTTCCGAAAGTTGTTAAAAACCTGGTTATTCGATAAATAAAAAACTTTTTCTCTCCACCTGCAACAGCTAAAATGCGCCGGGAAACCCTTTTGGGTAGCCGATGCGCAGTACAAATGCAAATAAATAAAATAAAAAATAAATACCGAGTGGGGTTGACTTTACATTTGCCACATCAAATGCTGTCACAGCCATGTTTACGTGAGCCATAGTATCTCTCCCTAGAATAAACCCATGTTGGTGAGGGGATACCAAACTAGGCATTAGTGGAGCGAGGCGGGTCGCCAAGATCTTAGCAAATATTTTTGCATCAGTGATTATAAGCGAAATTGGTCGATATGACCCACATTCTTCCGCTGGCTTGTTTTTTTTTTTAGAAAGAAGGCAATTTGTGTAATATTCCCCTATCCCGGGACCTTTCCTCCTGTTCCGATAAACCTTATTACTTGGCTAAAGAGTAACAATAAATCATCCATACAGATGTTATATAATTCCAAAGGTACAGAGTCCTCTCCTGAAGCCTTGCCCGAAGGCAGTTTAATTTCTTCTATCGTAATATCCCTTACCAGTAACTCAGATGTTTCATCCCCCATACTTTCAATGAGCTATTCTGTAAATACCTAAATATATCCTCCTGCTTGGGTTGAATCTCTGGAGTGTACAGCTCTTGATAATAATCCGCGAACTGCTCAAGTATCTGGTGTGGGCTTTCATACAATATATTATTAGGCCCCTTAATGGCCTTTATAAGAGTCTTTGCCCTATCATCTGCCACCTTATATGCAAGAATCTTCCCTATTTTTTCCCCACTCTATCATACTGAGCTAGCCGATATTTGTTACATTTTGCTATACTTTTTTCCCTAAATGTCTTTTTCAATGCCGACTTCAAATCAATTAGTGTATATCCCAGTTCCTCTATATTTATAAGACCTCTCGCTACTGCCTCTGCATGTTGATTCTATATCGTACGGATGTTTGTAATAATCACTTCGGTTTCCTTTTTACGCTCATTATTTTGTTTCCATATAAATTGCTGGGTAAATCCCCTGATGCTTGCCTTACATGCATCCCATACTACGATAGGCGAAGCTGACCCGATATTTATTTTGAGAAATTCCTTCAGATGTCCCCTAATCTGAGCCACAAAGTCCTCATCTGATAACAGATATCTAGGAAAAGAAAAATATTTGGGTCTCTTTCTCTCTCTTGAGATCTTGAATGAGAGGATAGGGTTGTGGTCAGAAGTGACCCTTGGGCAAATCTCCGTAATGCTTGATCCTAAGATTTTGTCTGTCGCCCAAGCCATGTCAATTCGAGAACAAAGCTTATGTGCGGCAGAATAATATGTGTAGCCTGCTACATTTAGGTATAATGCCGCCATACATCCTTCATAGCATGCAATTGACAAAGTTCCCCAATTGCAGCCCGAGTCTTCCGCATCCTTTGAAAAGCCCCTCGCCTTGTGGAGTCTATCCCATAATTCATAATACAATTAAAATCTCCCATTACCACCTGTTCCCCCTCCCAATTCAGCAGCTCTATATTTACATTGTCTATTATGGAAGGATCGTCTATATTAGGACCATACAGTGCGCAGAAGACGTATTTTCCCCCTTTTATCTCAATCTGTGCTATAACCCCATATGCCCACTTTATCAGCCATTACTTTACCCACATCAGCTCTAAATCGTTTGTGTTTTAAGATGGCAACTCCGCGTACAGAGACTCTTTTTACAGAGTTGATTACCACATCATATCCTAGGTGCTTTAATAAGCCTCGGTCTTTATATGATATATGTGTTTCTGATAGCAAGACTATCTGGGGATTATACATCTTTAGTTCTTCAGTAACTAGCCATCTCTTATTCCTGCTGTTCAAGCCTGCTTGGCATTTAAAACTACTTGCCAAGCCTCACGCTCCCCTTTTATTACATATAAGTCAACCCTAAAGTAGGCCCTATGTAACCCTAAGGGCAGGGTGCTATGTAAGTAAAAGGTAGGTCATGTACCTTTATGTTTTATATGTCCTGGTAGTGACAAACAGCCGATTTCAGTTTTCACTACTGTGAGGCCTACTCCTCTCATAGGCTAACATTTGGAATTTCTTAATACACTTTTAAGCTGTAATTCCTATTCCGAGAGGAGTAGCTTTTTCATTTTTCATATTTTTGAAATGGTAATGATAAATCCTCCTTACTGGTGAAGTTGGATTTAACATTACTGTTTTAGGAATGCCAACTTTTGAAAGTGGACATTTCTCTGCATTTATTGCTCTGTATGCCTGATAGCCTATCTCCAATACATGTCTGGGGTGGTTGACAACTACACTTTGTGCATTCCCTCTAGCCAGCCACAGTACAGGAAGGATAGGTGTGTCTAAGTACCCATCTACATACATCTGCATTCGGATCGCCATGCCTGGCTAGAATGAAAGGGAGGCCCTAACACTCCACTTGAATGGGCAGTGTCCTGGCCCCACACAAGGAACTGATTACCCCCCACAGACAGCCTGGAAGACAGGACTGAGTTGAACTGGAAACTTGTGCACTTCAGAGAGCAGCTTTGAAGTCACCCACCAATCAAAAGCACTTTTGGGTTTTATTACTGAGTCTCTGACCCCCTAAAATAAGACACAACTGGACTAGTAACTGAAGCTCTGCTGGAAAACCTGCTTTTCTGTTTGTTGCCCTACTGCTTGCTGCTCAATGCTTAAGGAGAGCCGGACTGCATTCCTTCAAAGTGATCTCAGAGGGCTTGTATCAGTCTCCAACCATGCTCCTGTGCTTAGTTCACTGGAAAGGGACCCAGATACTTGCAACATGGATGTTGACACAGCTCCTGTCTGCTTGTAGCAGAACCAGCACATAGACCTGGTTGCGAAGGTAAAATCGGCACACATCTTCCTGAGCCAACGCAGCTCCTCAAGAGCCCGATGCATCTAAACTGTGCATCACCCTCGCTGCAGCTGGGATAGATCGGCACATTCTTCAACTGTGTGGAGAAACCCAGCTCATCATTCTACGGAACCAATGTATCTCGGCCCTACGTCTTACTTTTGGAACCGACACATCCCATCACTGTGATGAGAAGAATCAACGCATCCTCTACCTACGGGATCGACATTGATGCAACTCCTGAAGCACCTCGCAGTTGTGACCAAGAAAGGTATTTTGTTTACCAGGGCCTGCATGGGTCCTGGGGTTATCAGGCACTCCATTGCAGTTAGCCTGAACTTTGACCTTGACCCGGTCCTGCGTAACCTTTTTAGTGCTACTTGCTTCTAAGTGCTTTCCTGCATTTACTCCTTTAAAATTCAATATCTCAACTGCTATACATTTGATGTTTGTCATTTTGGTCTTGTTTTGTTCAGACCATAATAATCTAGTTTTGTAAACCTGTGTGGAGTCTTTTTGTGGTGTAAATATTGTGTTACTGTGTGGTGTGTTGCACACATACTTTACACATTGCCTTTTAGATAAGCCTGACTGTTCTCTATCCAGCTTCAAAAGGGTGAGCACAGGTTATGTTTTAGTGTGTATCTAACTTACCCTGACTAGAGTGGTTGTTACTGCTTGCCCTAGGTACATACCTCAGCCAACCAGGAATCCCATTTCTAACAAAAGGAAGTCAGTTTGACTTCAATACGGTGTAGGTTAAGAAATGGATGTGTACAAATGCATTACATTTTCCATGAATCAGGAACTGTGTCACATACATTATAGCAAGTTAGCTAAATTATTAAAAACCTGCAAAGATTTAGCACCAAAATCATGCCTGTAGGTAAATGTGACAACGCCTTTGAAATAGAAGAATTTTAGGGGCAGATGCACGACTCATTTTACCGGTCCGTTTGCGATTGGTAAAATGTATTTTTCTATGTAAAAAAACTATTTTGCAGGTCGATAACCTACTACTGACTCGCAAAAGAGTCGCTATTAGGAAGGGGCATGCAAAGGGTGTCCTTTCCTAATAGCAAATCACAGGGGGATGGGTGATTGTTTTGCAACTGGAATGTGGTCGCAAAACAATTGCATTTTACCACCCACTTCAAGTAGGTGGTGAGTCAGTCGCAAACGAAAAGTGGTCCCCATGGTCCCTTTGCCCATAGTGAATAGAAGCAAAAACATTTTTTAGAGCAGGCAGTGGTCCCATGGACCACTGTCTACCCTTAAAAAATGAAACAGAAGTGTTTCATTTTTCTCATTGAAACGCATCCTGTTTTCCTTTAAGGAAAAGGGCTGCATTTAAAAAAAAAAAGTTGCTTTATTTAAAAGCAAACACAGACATGGTGTTCTTCAGTCCGCTGCAGCCCACCATCCCTGTGTTGTTGCTCATTCTCAACGGGTCTCAAATTGCGACCTGCCTAATGAAAATTGATAAGGCAGGTCAATTGAGACCCCATTGGGAATCGTTAATGTGTCTGGGACACATTAGTACATTTCATTATGCAAGTCTCTAATTGCGAGTGGCAAAAAATCACAATTAGAGACTCCCAAAATGAAATGGTTGTACATCTGGACCTTAGCTTCTTGCTTAGAGGCATACGTTTTGTTTCTGGGGGGGCCAGGTGAATAATTACGCGTTCCATACCTGTGTGAGCATGAGCAATAAAGGAAAAAGGGGTATAGCATGATCATTAAAAATTACACAATGTGAAATATCCTAAGAGTAAATAATACTTTAAAATAAGTCTAAAGTGTTAGTATATTGTTGAAAAGATAAACCATTCAAGACAGGTTACAATGGTCCCACCCACACTCTAATCTTAATAACCTGCGCATTTAGCTTGAGTCTAACTCCTGGCTGCCTGACCTGAAAATAAAGAGTGTATCTCAGGCTGAACTTTGCTCAGCCTTGGAGACACTCTTTATATCCAAAAGGTGCAGGAACGTGGCACCTCCCCACTTAAGGATGGGCCACTGCTGTCAGAATGTGAGCTATGTAATAGGCTCTACAGAGGCTTAAAAGAATGTCATTTGTTGACATTCAACCTTGTTATTTAAGCCACCTGAATCCATCTTTATTTGTTGAGTTGCGAAATTCCAAGTCATGTTCTTGTCAGTAAGTCGACATCTCTCTACGATAGTCCATTTCAGGATATCAACATCATGATTTATCTCTATGAAATGAACCACCATTCATGTAGGGAAGCAACCACATATAAAAGGACTTTGACTTTCCTAGTTGTTAACAAATGATTTATTGCATGGACATGTGACCATGTAGATTACTTTGTCTGTATTACAAATAGTGTGGTAATGTTGTTGCCAAAGGAGTACACAGACCCAGATAAAATATCACATGCCCAGCACTAAGCCTGAAAGTTTGTCAATAGAATATTCCTCAATCCTTGGGCCAAACTTTGTGCTTACTTGCCTGTTTTTCAGATTGAGTCTCTGTCTATTGCGAATAATGGTGCTTTCATCTAAGTGTCCTCAATATTTAGAATCCTGCACTGTTTCTTAATTGTCTTCTTAATCGAATATAACTCTTACGTGCCTTGTTGTCCTTATTTGGTGTTTTTTACAGATACCTACAACTGGCTAGTTTATCATAATATGTGGTCACTTGAATATCATAGGAAGTCACTTCTGAGAAGTTTCTCCTCATGTAAAGAAACAGCAAGAAATAGCAAGTTATCAAACTAAATTTTAGAATGACATGTTGCATGCTACAATCACAAGTTTATTTTTGTTGTTATGGTAAATATCATGGTTTCTAGATGACTGTGTTTGACACGTTTGTGTTCGTTCACTGTGGTGTACTCAATCTTGTTTCTTTCCAGGTGCAGAAACATTATGCTAATGCACACATGAATATTGTTTATGCTTGTGCGTGCAATAAGCATAATTTCCAAAGACAGATATGTACTAGATGTGCATGCATTGATCATTAAATACATGAGCAAGGCCAAGTGTGTTTAAAATATGCCATGTGATGCTCTGACTACTAAAAGCAACCACTAGCAAGACTCTTTTGTTGTTTGTATGAGCCACATGCCATGATAGTGACTTTGAGACAGCTAACAGCACAAGATATGCTGGGAATTGTTCATCTAACATAATACCCAAACTAGAAGTCTCAGCATGGGTAGAGCTGCTGGTTAAAAACCCAGGACAGGATGAAAGTCATGCTTCTTTGGCAACTGCTTTGGGCCAACCCTCTTACCATTTGTCTTCCGATGGACCTTTCTTTTCCTGACTGAGAGGTGATGGGAGTTAACATTACATCAATCAACTTCAATTGACAGTGAAACCCATTTGGCTACACAATAACTACCAGCAATCCGTAACTATGGTTAAGAAGGTTTATGAAAAATTAGCAATCAAGTTAAGGTACACAAATCTTAGCACGATGACATAATAATACCGAATAGCAATTGGGAAATCCAACCTCCTAAAGAAGTTTAGGCTTACCAGTATACGACAAACAAAAGTTTAGTCACAGCAATACAAAAGATCAATAAGATTTAGTGATCAGAGAAGAGTTTCATGTCCTCTCTTCTAGACATTAGTAAGATCGGGAATCATCTAAGTTAAAGTCCAAATTTAAAGGATATTTCAGTGGTCTAAGGAATCTCAAAATTCAGGGAACTGCAGAAATATAGAAAAATACGGGACAGTTCAGGAAGTGAGGGAAGTAAAAGAAGATGTCAGCATTGCAAAAGCTTGGTCAAGCGTTTTCTGGGGTCACGAGAATTTGAGTGTTAGCTTAAACCACGTTTAGCAAAGAATCAAAGGGAATAAGCATAGAGGTCTAAACCTCTCAAAGTCCAAGAAAAAGTGTCTCTCGCATCAGACAGTGTGGACTTCAGTTATTCACACTATCATCTGTCAGATACAACCCCTATGCTTGCATCATCTGGGGTTCCATTGTCCTTTTCCATTCTCACATTGTAAGCTGCAACATGCATGAAATGTCCCACACTGAACATGGGAACGGCATTGTCCTTGCTTAACCAGGCGATGTTGCAACAATGATGAATAGGACTCTTTTGTTAAAGCTCTGGCTCTCCATGTTCCTTTGTCAAGGTCTTCTTCCCAGGCTCTCTCTCTATTGATAGTACAGTGCTGTATCAATTTGCAAACTAACGATGTTTGTGAACGCACCTGCAAGGGAAAAGTCATGTAAGCAGAAATGGAAAACAATATTTTATGTAGAATGGAAAAGAGGCCTACATGTGGAAACATTAGAATTTTAAATCAATGGTGCACCTTTAATATGTGTGTGCACTTTCAAACACAAATTAATATTAACCTGTCAGTAAATTAGTTTCATATTACATGTGGCATACAGTAAAATCTTGAATACACATGTGTAAGTATGGCTAATAACTACTTTTATATAAAATATATGTGAAACATTAGTGCACCGATTACATAAATAATTATCATTTCTAAAGTAAACACATTCTAAATATGTAAGGATGGTTTAGTCATCAAATCTCCAAAGAATGTCTAATTTAATACTTTAAAGCACACAGTCGTATGTATACATTCTTTAATTCTACTGTGAATATACTTCAGTAATGATGCCAAGTACAACACCATTTGTTAATGTCTTCAGGCCACACATGAAACATGTGCTAAATGCACATTTATATCATGTATCTGTGATGTGTAAAGGTGGAGCTAAAAGCATGCTGGTCCACTTGCAACATGGCGACAGTTGCCAACTATTAGAATAATTATCAGGTTTATTGCTAAGAGAAAAAGCATGCCTGGCCCTCCATCATTCCCATGCTCCTCTTTACAATTTAACTGATAATAAGATCATTTATGCACCAGTGATCTTGTTGTTCTCCAAAGGCCCTCATGTGCTGCCCATGTTCTGTACCATGCTTTCGCCTGATATCTGGTCAGCCAACTTCAAAAAATATTTTACTATGTGAGGAGGCAGTTGATAGACGCGGGGTGGGGCTTCACACCAAGAAATGCCTGAGAAGCACTTCTGCCCCATGACCTCACAAACCTCCCAACGCTCCCAAAAAAATAAAAGCTTGCTGCAGCTGCTACCATTACTCTAGGATATTTCCACAACCCTTAATGGACATTGGCAGCCTAGAGCATCCAAAGATGAGCTTGAGACCTACTCACTGCAGGTGTTTCCAGCTCGCTTTCCCTGCCACCGTGAGGTATTGGCTCTTCACCCGGTGAGCATGTGTGACTTGGCAGGTCTGCAATATATGCCATAAAGTACCCACTTCTCCAATACCAGCATTCAAGTCTGACTTCAGTAGGATGTCTCGCATCTGGCGCTATGAAATCCTGAAACCTCCCCTCTCTATTTCTCTGACTGCAAACTAAACATGGAAATAGATCATCAAGATTTGGCAGAAGCTGTTGAACCAAGACCTACCTCTCAAGTGATTCACGCTCAATGCAGTGATAAAATTCCATTGTTCTTCAATATAATGAAAACAAGATGGCCGCTTGTTTAAACTTGGGCTCTCAAAATATACTGCAGGATTTACTCCTTGGTTGTCCCTCCCTTTTCTAACTGAAGTTCTCAAGTGGCTGAATGCAACCCAGCTCTGCCAGTGACCAAACCCTGCTTGCAGACAATTAAATGATAGCCCACATAAGTATGTTTAATTGCTTGTATATAAAGAAGGAATGATGTAACCAAAATACAGATTAAGATGAATCAGCCTCAACACATTCGCATGCTTTATGAAGAGACACGTGATGTCGTGATTCCTTGATATCTGCTCTGTACAACTCCAAATGAGAAAAAAGTTTATAATCAGCAACAAACGTCATGATACATGTGTTTTCGGTTAAATCTTAGCTGTAGCATCTTTCAATTGACTACTTTGTGATTGCGCATTAAAGAGTTTTTAATAAAAGGAAAATGCTGATGGAGAATGTCTACTTTTATTGCTAGGGCCCCATAAATCTGATTTTGGCTGGCCAGAAATATACAATGCCTGTGCAAGTTTAAAGGTTACACATGTGTGCAATAAGCATGATTTACCAAGGCAGATATGTTGAAGATGTGAATGAACTGGTACGAAGTACAGGAGCGGCCTGTGCAGGTAAGAGTGGTGGGCGGTGGGGATTTGACAGACGACGAGGGAAAATTAAATGAAAAATTTGTTTTCCCTCGTCGTCTGTCGATTTCCCCCCCTGCATCACCGCTGTTACCTGCATGGGCCGCTCCTGCACGAGCATGGTCATGCGTGTTGAAGGTGTGCCATGACTGCGTAATGCATGTTTGTAGGCTGCGTAAGCTAAACTAGGCACATTGCGTAGATAAAAAGGAAATTTTCAAGAAGACCTACAAACAATGTCTTGTGGTATGACGTAGTGAGCAAACACTCACTGATGAGATAGGCTGTGACTT
Source organism: Triturus cristatus (assembly GCF_964204655.1). Taxonomy (NCBI): domain Eukaryota; kingdom Metazoa; phylum Chordata; class Amphibia; order Caudata; family Salamandridae; genus Triturus; species Triturus cristatus. The sequence continues at coordinate 260,618,525 of NC_140586.1, forward strand.
AAAGGTCATGAGTTCAATCCTACTTGTGGGCGGCCCTAGGGAATCAAGGAGTCCCAGAGGATCTTTTATTACAGATAATTAGACTACATCAAGATAATTATGCAAAGGTCCGCTGGGGCCCTCAGTTGAGCTTACTGATCCCAGACCCACTGACAAGTGAGTGAGACAGGGTTGTGTGCTCGCACCCACCCTTTTCTCTCTAATTTAATGATGTTAATGGCTGTCTAAAAGAGTGTAGACACGATTCACCAAAGCTCAATGTGGGTTTTTACCCTGCACTAGTTTTTGCAGATGGCATGCTCTTGTTGTCAATAAATGCAAAACCTATTGCGATAGCAAGGGCCGTGAAATAAATACAACCAAAACAAAATATATGGCAATCAATCCACATATGACTTTACAGGAAAGATTGGACTTCACCAACAAAAGCTTGAATGTGTACCTAGAATTGATTACTTGTGCATAACGCTTGACTCTAAACTCTCTTGGGCACCACATCTTAGCAAAAGTGTAGCTTCCCTAGCACATAGCTCCGTTGGAATGCAGAACAAACACAAAGCCACTACATCAAGGGCAAATTCTCTGGCAATTAAAGTTTATGGGAGAAAGACCCAAGCAGCTGCTCTGTATGGAGCTGAGTTATGGGGATTGCATAAGGTGGATAAGCTTATTCAGGGTGAAAACAAGTTTATATGATTTTTACCGTGTCTTCCTATTAGCCTTCACTGAGAAACGGCCTTTGCAATGTAGGCTGAGCCAGGTGTGCTGTTTCCCCACAAATGTAACCACACTTGCCTGAACCATGCATCTGCCTTAACCGTACATATGTGTGGTTAAAGGCAGATAGCGATTGAGTGTTCAGATGGGCAGGGAGAAGAAAACAAATCAAAAGTAATAAAAAAATCCCCATGCCTCTTTTTGCATTTAAACGGGGCCAGAATCTCCGAGACAAATTGGTCAACACCCGCCCAAGAGAACGAGAAGTACCCACACAAGGTACTCTGTGGAACCTACCAGCCATCCAAGGTCACTATCCTTGTGGGGGGTGCGCTGTGTGTCCCCAAACCAGACACTCCAAATCTATTGATATAGGTACGAACAGACCTTGGTTACAGAAATCATTTACTAACTGTAACAGTGACCACCTCATTTACCTTCTGAAGTGCCCATGTCAATACCAGTATGTAGGCATGACAACTCGCAAAGTTAAAATACGAATGCAGGAACACAAAAGTACATTCAGATGTATCAAGACCAACACGAAGTTGACTCGACATTTTGTTGAAAAAAACCACAAAGCAGAAGACTTTGTTTGGACGGTTTTAGAAAAACCATTCATACCATCACACATCACGAACAAAACCCAATTTTTGTTCAACAAAGAACAGCGTTGGGTTTTTAAATTGCATAGTGACCAGACCGGACTCAACGATGCGATACCATGGACCACTTTATCATAGTCCATTGGGGAACAGCCAGTACAATAATGTTGTATGATTTTAGAGTTTATTCCTCTCTAGTACTTGTACTAGTTATTTTAAAGGGAGGACTATAACATTAATCAGAACAACTCACAACAGCGTGTCTCGTTGTTAACATTCTATATCCTATATACCAATGTCTAACTGGTCAGGACTTTGAGATGTTATGTCTATATCCTATTGAGAGGTCCTGGTGCATAGTTACAAGGGCCACATGTTTTATGTTTCATATTTAGACTCACGCAGTCGAGGAATCACTGGATTGTTGGTTAACTTTAACTTTAACTTTATCATTCACAGTAATTCCAATACTAACCTTGTTCGAACTACCACTTCCTGCATAGATGAGGTCATCATGTAGTTCTTACAGACTTTTTTGACAATGCGCAGTTTATAACGCACACACGTAGGTACACCAACTATACGGCACCATTAGAATGCAATACCAACATTATGCGCTGTTATAATATGAATAGTTTTGTTACATCTCACTCATGCTGACACTCATGCAGTCGAGGAATCACTGAAGGTCTGGTTAACTTTATTGTTCACAACGAACACCGTCAAAACTACTACTTCCTATGTTGATGAGGTCATCTTGTAGTCTTTACAGTTTGCTCTGATTGACAACGCGTTGCACGTCACGCGCAAACGTAAATACACCACCTGATCGGAACCTCGGCGCCTCCCACAAACACAGGGGAGCCCGAGGCACCGACGGACAGGTGAGCTTTGTTCGAGCCTTTTTCGAACTTTATCGTCTTTTTGAAAATGTCCAATGTGTATGAAATAGCCGCCTTTCAGCATCAACGTTAGCAACATTAGCGTTGCCCCGCTTTCAGGGTAGCAAAACACTCGTCACCCGTTTTCTTTTCTTTCATACCCAGTTTGTGAGCGACAACAATAGTTGTCATATTAACGTTAGATACACTTTCATCAGATAGCGTTTGTTCTTAATACCCTTCGTAGTACTTACAAAGGACACTACAAACGACACGCCCCACTACCCTCGATAGACCGGGCGTCCGCGTATACTTGTATCTGTTGCCCTAGTTGTAACATTCACCGACAGATACTGCTGCATCTGCAGTCGCTCGGGTTTAATACCTAGCGAGCATGATATCTAGGTGACTACATACAAGTAGGTTATAACCTCAATGGTGAGGGTAAACAGTTCTTTTCTTCTTCCCCCCCCCCCCCTCCCCCCTGTGTCTACACGGTTTTGGTAGATAAAATGTTGATAAACGGACTACACTAGGTTTTTAATACATGTTAGAAGGAATAATGAGTATCTTCCAAACTAACATTGATCTACTCTCTTATAATTATAGAGCGGGGTCTCCCTATCCCTGAGTTAGTGACCAGGTGAGGTGAGGTCTGTATCTAGAAAGGTACAGGTGAGTGCACATGGTCAATGATTTATTCATTTTTTGAGTGCACTAATTGTTGTTTTTTGGCTTGTATAAATGAGCACCGCACCACTTTAAGTGTTACTGAGATTTGTAAATGATGTATTGATTCCCTTATATGTAAGACAATCCTGATTTCTCTATTTTATTGTTCCAGGAGTGAAGATCACCCTGTCCTTTTTTGAGATCTCATCATATAAGGTTGTACTTTTTGACAATTTTTGGATTTTAAATCACAAATTCACTGGTGCAGTAGCACACCTTGCTATATAGGTCCTGAAGAAAGCCGGACACTGTTCCATCTAGGCTGAAACTAGTTGACCCACTGTGAAGCAACTTATTTGTTCCATGTTGCTTTAGCACGTTTTTAAGAGGAGTGGTATAGAGATAGTGATTAAAGGCTGTTTCTCTCTTCTCCAACTCCTTTTTATTGTTCACTATTTTTGCACTGCACGATTATCATCTCCACCAAATAAGAGAATACATATTATATCTCAACATTACAATCAACAGTTACCTCTGGTTTCTTTCCTTCTGTGACTATACTTTGTTGGATCAGTTGCAATCTGGTAGCCACATGATTCCCCTCAAGGCTTTGAGGAAAAGTGGCCATGATTGAAGGATGACCAGATGATGACACTGGCCTCTCTTTGGCAGTTGATGGAAATCCTGACAACTCTCGGCATTGTTTGGTAATGTTTATTTGGAGATGTATAGTTTCTTTTCTCTTTATACACTAGAGGTGGTGTAGTTTCTTACAAGCCTTTTTCCTTTAGACCATCAGTTCCTACATGTTTGTTTATTAGAAGAAAACAAAGGACAGGTGAGTGGGGATCGGTTTGGGGGTAGTTTTTAGGGGTGGGATTGGTTTTAGGGTTCAGGGCAGGGATCGCGGTAGTTTTTGGAAGGGGGCAGGGTTTTAGGGCTAAAGGTGGGGGAGGGGTAGTTTTAAGGGCTGGGGCTTAGTTTAGGGGAAGTTTTAAGGGGTGGGGGTCAGTTTTAGGGTTTAGGGCAGTAGAGGTTCAGGTTAGCTTATTTAATTGGGGCAGGGTTTTAGGCCTCAGGGAAATGGAAGGGGCAGGGGTAGTTTTAAGGACAGTGCAGGGGTATGTTTTAGTGTTCAGAGAAGGGGAGCTGTGGTTGGGGTAGTTTTTGGTAGGGGCTGCGTTTTAGGCCTCAGGGCAGGGGGAAGGTAAGAGGTAGGTTTAAGGGCAAAGCATGGTAAGCTTTAGGCCTCAGGGTGGGAAGGGGTGAGGTGGGGGATGGGATTTTAGGGATTAGGGCAGGGAGTGGAGGGCAGGGTAGTGGTAATATTTACCATGCATATCCCATTACCACAAAATGTGTGGTAAAGGCATGCGTGGTAAAGGTATGCATGGTAAAGGAATGCGCGATTTAGACATATTCGTGGTTAGGACTGCATTGTAGAGGTACACAACCTCAATTGGCCAAATCACTTTATTTCAAATTCCTCTATCACACTCTCCAAACAAGAGAATATACATTGAGGTGGATAACCGACAATAGAGACTCGTGGACACAAACTGTAATTTGTACAATTTAAACACCAATGAAAATCTAGCACACATATTATTCGTTTGCCCAACCTATGCAAACCCTAGAAGGAAATGGATCTATCCCATATGTCATAACTTGGGATTTAGGAAATACCAAGATGCACTAAGGATTTCAGTGTAAGCCGTTATTTGTTTGCAGTTGGGTTTGCTTGAAAAAAGAAACACATGAACCTTTAAGGCATATCAAATTCACATTGACTAGTGGATAAAGGTGCTTAAGCCACTACAGATCTAGATCTAGTAGAATCACCATGAATCTCAGTGGTATTAAAGGTATCTTAAAGTCTATATGGGAAGCCGCAGACATGCCCAATTTAGCACACCAACACTGTCCCGTGATCAGCAGGAAGTGTTACCCGAAATGCGTTGAGCGTCTTGGCTGCAGCTAATTAAATCACATGCAACATCTACACAGGCTCGGGTGTTTTGTGGCCTGTGTGATTGGAATGCAATGTTTGGTTGAAAGAAATATTTATGTATATCTGTTTTTGTGTTAAAATGTTAAATTAAATTAAATGCAAAATATGTTATAAATTTAAAAAATCATAATTAATTTATTTCTAGAAATATCTAAAAGTAACTTTTAAACTTATAATAAACAGTCTAAATTGTTTACAATTAATACAAAGCAAATTATTTGTAATTACATTTACTAAATATTAGTTAATTTTAAATGCTTGTGTAGCTAGGTCTCTTAATCTGGTGTAAAAAATAATAGTTACAAATTAAATTAATATATTTAAATTATGTACTTTATTTATTAGGCAGATGATTTGATGAGTTAATGTGCTGAAACAACCATCCTGTGTGAATTCTGACCTAAATGCCTCCTCCAACTGATTTCATGGAGTGGAGACATATAAACCTGCAATTAGGTGTAAATCAGCACTTGCAAATGATGAATATTAATAAGTTGTAGACTTACAATTAGGTACAAGAATACATTTACCCATGAGTAAATTTACATGTGTATATTTACCCTTCTGAATCGGTCCTGTTCTGTCTGGGGAAGTAGGTCCCATAAATGAACATTTTGTCCAGATCACTGGCCCTCAGGTCACCTCCTACAATTGCCAACAATGAGATATGAGCGCAACTGAGGATAGCCCTTGACACCCTCCAGAGAAACCAGTATAATGGAGGGATCTCCTTACCAGATGTTGAGGCATATTATTGGGCTGAGCACCTGGCGCCGATAAATGAATGGCTCCATGCATCAGTTGATCACCCTACGTACAGATTGGAAAGGGACACCATGGCGCGCCGCACCAGTTTGCACTATTTGTATGGGGGCACTGGAAGGAGACGATTACTCCCGGCCACACAGATAACCATAGAGGTTTGGGATAGGGCGGCCAAGACGATGGGGTGGACACATAAACCAACAAAGCAGATGCCGATATGGACCTGTTCCTGGCTGAAGGAGCTCCACAAACTCAGGGGTTTTGGAGGATGGGATGATATCGGAATCTCTACATTGGGGGACCTGGTGGCAAAGGGGGATCTTAAACCCTACGGGACCCTGGCGACTGAGTATGGGCTACGCCCCACTCAGTTCCTTAAATATGCGCAACTGCGTCATGCATGGAGGGCTGAGGTGGCGCTCTCCTCTCCCTTGCCAGAATATGCCCCGTTGGAGGGTTGTCTTCTGGAAAAACAGATACCCAATAAGTTAGTATCCCTGACTTATAAGACCCTGAATAATAACATGCCAGATAGACTGGGGAAACTGAGAGCAACTTGGGAACAGGACCTGGGCGAGATGGACACAATAGATTGGGAAGCAGCCCTGATGCACCACAGAGAAGTCGCGATTAAATCCCGCCTTCGACTCATTCAATATAAGATACTACATAGGGTATATTATGATAGGGTTAGGCTACACCGTATGGGTCGAGCCAGTGACTCCTGTTTTCTTCGATGTGGACACCCGCAGGGGGACTTCTATCATATTATTTGGGACTGCCCCACTATCCACACCTATTGGACACAAATACTGGGAGAGTTGAGTAAGGTGTTAGAGGCAACGCTCCCTGTGGAACCAAAATTAGTTTTACTGGGGATAACTAATGATGCAGACCTGAGCCGCCCGCACCTGATCTTTGCAATGCTGGCCCTGGTGGTGGCGAAAAGTGACGTGGCACGGGCATGGGGAGCATTGTCACCCCCCCAATTAGGGGAATGGAGGACGGGAATGGACATGTATATGGCGGCGGAAAGGGTCACCTACAAAGCGGGAGGCCGTCCCAGGAAATTCCGCAGAGTATGGGGAAAATGGAGAAGGTACCATGGTCTTGATGGGGGTCTGGGACCAGATTGACACACTGGGAGTCCTACTTGATAAGGTTTTGTTCCAAGTTGGAGGGGGGCGGGCCAGGGGCCCTAGACCTGAGGGGAGTCGTTGGGAGAATAAAAGCGTACCACAGAATTATGTCTTTTAGGTTGAAGCCGGATCTTGTTGCATTGATGATCACAATGTTGTCACTATGGGTGGTGGGTGGGGGGACGGGGGGGTGCCTGGGTGTGTGGATAATTACTTGTGACTTGCCAGCTGTGTTTGTGTTGCTCAAAAATGCAAATAAAAATATTTTTTTAAAAAAAAAACAATGAGATGTGAGCGTTAATTCAAGGTGCCATAGAGTGCGCACGACAGGGACTACCGAGCCATTTGCTCCATTTGTGCAGTCAGTGCAGGGCCGGACTGGGAACCAAAACCGGCCCTGGCAAAGTGCTCAGCCGCCCCCCGGGGCTTGGGGGTGCCGCCCAGCTCTTTGCGAGGGCCAGTTTTCGAACGATTTTGTTACAGGGCCGATTTTGCAGCTAGGCTGCAAAAACGGCCCTGTAACAAAAACGGCCCCCAGGGGCCCAAAACCGGCCCCCACCCGTGCGGCGCACCGGGGGATTCCCCGGTGCCCGCTACGGCCAGTCCGGGCCTGAGTCAGTGTCTTCTTTGTATGTATGACCTTCTGCAAGTAACCTTGCCTCTGCTGTGCATGCTATTACCCACCCTACAGATGACTCCTACTTCCCCACAGTCCCACAAAATATCCCTAAATGTCGTCCATCACTCATGTCAATCCATGGGAACCAGCTGTAGCGAACAACAAAGAAATCAGTATTAATGAATAAAATGGTCTGGTTGGAAAAGTATGTTTGTCTATGTAAGCCTTAATAATTGAGAACCACAGCAGGAGATGCAATATTTGTCTCACCTGCTAAAATCAGACACTCAGGGTTTCAGAATTTACCAGGTACGTTCTGCTAAAACGAAAGTGCTTTCTGTGTAGATTTTGTTATTTCCACATTAAAATCTGCATGTTCCAGTGTTTATCAGGCCTTTATCCCCATGTAAATTTTGACAGGGCTGACTATCAATCAACAATCTTTATTCGGTTTCTTTCACAAAAAACATAAAAGCACATGTATAAAATACAAATAAAAACATCCTCAGTGAAGAACATGCCAATTAAACTGATGTCCAAAACTGTGTATAAAAAGATTAATTTAACATCATGATACAAAAGGCACATTTCTCTTGTGGACAGCATCAGCAAATAAAAAATGACTATACAAAAAACAGCTAATCTCTTCCTGTAAGAAAAAGAGCCAAACAAACTTGTACAAGATGCTCATATTAAGGCGTTATCTTGTGCAAAAATAAAAGTTTATTTTTATGGAGAGTACAGAACAGGATAAAGTGCATCATGCCCTAAACTAACTCCATGTTACAGCTACATTAACAAAGGGTCAAACCAAAAGAAACTGCCATAAGAAACTGCAGATAGATTATATGTTAGGTTCAAGCTAATTATTTAATCACAGCTGGATCTAAACCTGACTGCAGACTTTAAAAAACTAAGAACATGAAAAACTGTATTGCCTGGAAGCATTAGTAAAAAAATAAAAGTGGGCGAACTTGCCTAAAATTTGCTTTATTCAAAATCGGGATAATGAAGGTCTTCCTCTGTAAATCATAAAAAACTACAAAACATAAAAAATGAAGAATGTCCTGTGGAGACTTACCGTCGCAACCACAGGGCAACAGACTCTGCCCTTACTCCCCCGCCTTGAGCGATCATAAGAGTTCACAAGCCCTAATAAGTAAGGTTCAGTCAGCTGCGTAGTTCTTAGCAAAATAATACAATGCACGCTGGGCTTCATAAACTTCTTGTCTTCCCTGGCTGCTGACCGCTGTCTAAAAAAGGCCTCCTTAATCCAACCCAGATCCTTCTTGCTACTCGATTCCGGGTTAGAAAAAAGGTCTGCTCTACCTGAGCTGAGGAGGCACTCCCTAATGTATTTGAGCCACGGGATATAGGAGGCATGATCAAGGGCCATACAATCCTTTAAAATCAATTTAGGGGTGACCAGACAATATATATCTGGGGTGAGTGATTTATCCCACCTGGGAATTACCAGGTGTGGTAAACTCTGCACCACTTGTTATTAGGGTCCCTGTGCAAACTGGTCTTTGTGCGGGGATTGTTAGAATAAGGCTGTAAAGTTGTGAATAGCAAATAATAAGAAAAAGGTATGGATTGCTTTCAAAGATTGCTTATAGATGTATGTCATCTTTACTTTTTCAATTACAATGAATTGTGAGCGTTGCATGTTTTACACTGTAGTAGCTAATCTGACGATAAAAGAGTGATTACAAAACAACAGATCAACAACTCTCTAATTCTACTTTACTGAGAAAGAAATGGATGTCTACACAACAACGAAGACAGACCTGTACCGATATCTACACTTAACACTCTATGATGACGGTCTCTTGTCCAGGGATTCGCTCTGCTCCTCTTTGACTATCTTTCCAAGCAGATGGGTTATATACCTGAAAGTCAGTGGCGACCAGGCGCGCAACGCCCATTGGACTCAAAGGGCTACAGCCCCCCCCCCCCCGTCGTGTGTGGCAGCCCGTGATGAGACAGCTTCCCGGGCACACACACAGCCGCACCCGAGTACTTCACAGGTCTTTAAAAGACCTTTGGCTTGTTAATGAGGCTTTGATGGTTTTCACCCCTGCTTAGAGCCCCTGCAGCTCCACTCTGCGTTTTGCTTGAATAATCAGACCCCCCCGAAATTTTTTCCTAACCCCCCCCCCCCCCGAAATTTGACTCTAGTTGCGCCTCTGGTGGCGACATAGTGCAAAAATAAAATTGATATGTAAAACACCAAGGGGGCGTTGAAGGAGGCAGAGGTAAAGCCAATAGTGAACTACCTCCCTAAACAACTTGTTCATGCACATTAGAGAGATGCTAGTGGCTGAGAAATAACCCCTCTTTTCCAGCGCACACATAGGGGCAGGTTTACTAAGATTTCGCTTCTGGGTTGCATCACTTTTGGGGCGCAGCCTCAACACAAAATTTTTTGGGTTATTTGCTAAGCCTTGTAGACCCACTTTGTGTGGCTTTGAGTGACTTAGTAAACACAAAGTAAAGCACTGCCTTATGTTAGCTTGTGTTGGGAAGGCTTTGCATGGATGGTGCATGTGTGTTTTCATGCATCCATCCAGTGATTTTGGCATATTCCCAGATTTACAAAGACTTGTAAACCTGGTAATGTATCAAAATGCTAGCTGTTTCCCACTGAAATATATGTATTTCTCCTGCTGTTATGGTTGCTTTTGTGCAAGAAGTTGATCCATCCTGCACAAAAACAATCCTGCCGATAACACAGGCAACTTCGCACTATGGTGCAAGGATGCCTGCATTGGCACTAGGCAGCATAGAGTGCACCAGCACAAGGAAAGAGCAGAAATGCTCAATATTTTTGGAAATATTTCAAATTTCCGCACCGTCCCTTTCACACAATGCATTGTAGTAATTTGCCTTGATCCTTTACATTGGTGAAAGACTGGTAGCTCTGCCCCATAGTGTATGTTTTTTACAGGCTATTACAGACTATGTTTCCACAGTGCACGCATTCTCACTGAAAGATATATACAGATTTACACTCGGAGATGACAAACCTCTTTTTCCCACATGGTAATGCCGCTCAATGGCATGTAGTAATTGAGCTCTGTGAAAACAGTGCAACTCTGGTTCAATTTTTATCCCAGATTAACAAACATTTTGCACTGGATTTGCTTCACAAAAGGGGCACAAACATGTGTAAAGTGCTTTTTTATTTACTATCCTATGTAAAACTTGTTTTGTGCAGGAAACTGCCCTCAAACTTAACTTAGAGCTGCTTTGCATTACTCTGTGGCAGGGGGTGTTCTATAGGCAGAACATGCGCATTCCTCTGCAACAACCGATGGTTTATGACACAAAACCCTATCTATAACAATAGTCTACAGAGTTTTGTGCCAAAAATATCACCACTTTGAGCAGGTTTTAGAAAGGAAACACACTTATTTCTTGTAACTTTTTCCACTTGGCAAGTGTGTTGCACTGTACAGTACATAGTCGAAGTGGGAAACATTTTAAAGTTAGTCCAAGCATAGTATTTTGTGCTATGGTCCAAAGGTGTGTGCATGGCGCTCGGCTTACTGATTGTAGGCCAGCACTAAAGAGAGAGCAGGTTAGTGATCCAGCGGGTTAACAGCTTGAGTTACTCACATACCATAAACTCACCTGGGCCCATAACATTCATACAATAAGCTACTAGTACCGCTGGAGTCAATTTTGATTTGCCTGCGAGATTGTATTTACCTTTACCAAATTCTTACCAACTAGATCTCCTTGATAATAATTTTCCTCTGGTCAATAAATCTAGTTGCTAAGTTATATTAAGTAGAAATAACATTAAAGTTACATTTTCCAAATAACCACAGACACAAAGAGTTTTAAGCGTTTTATCTAATCAATAATTTTGTGAGTCAAAGATCAAATACAGGTTACACCATCTTCCTTCAGGAAGAATTTAAGTCAAGTTCAATATGTCTCAAATTAAAATATCATGATGACAGTACCTGAAGAGGGAGAAACAGAGAGCAGTACAAGGACATACTACACAGAATTATATTTACCTAGGATAGTGTGAGGACCAAACCCCTGGCCTAGGAACCAGGTGAAGTTCTCCGGAACAGGTCGGGATATGAAGGATCAGGACAGGTTCAGGACCGGGATGGTGACCTCTTCAAAGTGCAACGCCTGCATTGCACCCCTCTCTGACACTACTCGCCTCAATTTTTCTTCCGCGAATCCCCTACTAGATGATTGGCTTCTTCGATCAGTATCTCGGTCTCTTGAGCAGGGTCTCTGGCATCTGCAGTCGGCATAGGGTCTGTGGCTGGTCTGTGTGTGACATCTCACTAACTAAACTACCTTCGTTATACTATTCTATGAGTATGTACCACCCCCAAATGTTTCAATATTGTGAAACCCCTACTTCTGATTGGGCAATGCAAGAGGAAGAGGTCATCACACCATGCTAAATATAATAATTTACTTTAGGTTCATTGTTCAATGTTCCACCCCATAATTCACTTTCCCAAGCTTTATTCCCACCCGCATTTCACATTATGATATTTTGATGTAAAAATACTCTCTATCTATGCATTGTCAAGCTTATGCTTTTTTAACTTCATTCTGAAACAATTTGAGAAATAAATTGATATATTTTTATAAAATTACTGTTTTTGATTCACCAGTAAAGGGCTTGGGGCGTGGAATTATACTGCTTCCTCCATGTATGCGAATAGGTTGAATGTATGTGAGTGTGTTGTATAACTAGCCATACATTTAATAGTACTAGAATAGCAATTTTTCCAAAGGAAACACGTTATTTTGACATGACTGTTTAGCACCCTATTCCTTTGGCATAAGGGGCCCTCTCTATCTCTCCCAAGAGATTTTTGCCAGTGCGACCTTGGCTGAGTTTCAACTTTGTCATCATGGTTCCGGGCAGGTTTGAATGCGCTTGCGCATAGATCAGGTGGGATAGGGATTTCAGTCACCCTCCGAGGCCCAAATATGAACTAATAATAAAGTCAGAAAAAGACATGTTAGAATACGAAAATAAATGAATTCACTGTATAACACTTATCTCTACTCTATCCCCATTTACTTATATAAATCTTTCGCATTAGCATTTAGTAGAACGTATAAGGTTTGTTTAGGCAATGTGCATTAACATGTGAGTTTCAAGCGGGCATTTTAGAAGCTATTGCGCAGCTGCAAAGTTTTCCCTCCAAGCATAGAAAACGTCATACTACGTAGATTCAGTAGACGCATGCACAGTAAAATCCCATGTTTTTGCGGACATTTTAGGACACTCGGGTTACTTGCTAGTAATGCACATAGAAAAGCTTCCCTTAGATACAGTATAATGTGTGCAATGCAATATTAGTATTTACAAACAGGCTCATTATAGTGTTACATGTTATTTGAGATGATTACGTCCAAGCAAGTCTCTTTTATTACGAAACCTTGCTCCATCAATAGTGCCATATCTCTGTAGTAAGTAATGGTGCTTTCCTGCCCTCTTCTGATCTTATAACGCACCACAGCAACTTTGGTTTCTGCACTGCATTGAGTGACACTTTTGATAATCTGGACTGAAGTGTTTTGTTTCTTCTACATCTAGGCCCGAATTTATTAACATTTGACGTAAGCAGTGTAGCAATGGAAATTGCTGCGTTTTGTGAAAGGGAGAAATCATAACTACATTATGTTGCAAACAGATGGCGCACTTCTGCACTCTCCTAGTTTGCTAATGCACTTGTGGCTGCCTAGCGCCACTTCAGGCACCCTTGTGTCATGTTGCATAGGTGTAGGCCCGTAGCCAGAGGTATATATTTAGGGGGGCATGGTCCTTAGCTATGATCAAACATTAAAGCTGTGCTCTGTAGGTGCATCTTTCCCAAATACTAGTACTGCTAAATAATAAACCCTAAACCCCAAAATATTGTCGTAGAAATTTATTGAGGACACAATATTGTAAGGTAAGTGCATATATAAAAGTATAGATTTACTATCCCCAACTCCCTATCTACATACCTTAAAGATGTATTCATTTCGTAGGAGCATATATGTGAAGTAAGAGATTGAAAAACTATGCTTACCTGTCAATATTTTGGATTCGGTATTCTGTCCTTGATATTCAGTGCCATCGATATTATAGTTTTGATATTCATGGTGCACACAGTTTTATTCTATGTGAAGGAGTATGTGGGTTTTTTAAGGTACATATTAAAGCATACTTAATCGACTTTCCACAATCCAACTTTAACCCCTATAAATTGGATGGGATTCACAGTAGAAGTTGTAAAGTAGGCGGACTTGCACCTTTTTGTATTTTCTAAACTGTCCAAGCATTGTGCAATGCAAAGCTTATGGAGTTATTTCAAATAAGCTGGTCTCATCTCAGAATCCTCCCACACTTATTACCTGAGGTGTGGATGTTCAGTAGCCACACTCAAATTTTGTTTGCTGGGTGATGTCCTCCCTAGAACATTCTGCTGTCAGGGATCACTCACGGCGTTCACTGACAGGCTCTGTGTGAAGGATTTGGTGCTGGCAAAGTGAAGAACTCCATTTCCCAGATGCAGAGAGCATCTGACGTCAGACGCACCGTCATGCACGACGTCCCGCAAACCCGGAAAAGGAGGAGAACCAGCAGGAGAAGCTGGCAATTATCCTGGAGGATTCCTGATGGTTGGTGGCCGGGCTTCTCAGTGGTCATCCTGTTTTCCTGGTTGGGTAAGGGTGCCTTGGGCACCGCTTTCCTTTCTGTACATTATTAGCTCGTGGAGCTAACGTTACAAGCTCTCGCTACAATTCCTTTAGTTTTTTGCTCATGCCTGTATTTTCACTGTGTTGACAGGTCCTTTGGCTATAGGGACTCTTGCGAGGGAAAATAACAGGACATTCTAATCTGCCTTAACATTTGATCATTAATTATGAGGTCTATAACCTTTTGGGGCAATCATTGATACTTTCCTGTCGGCAAGTCCAGTGCAGAGACTCTTGCAGGGGAGTTATTCTTGCCTCCTTTAACTTACCAAGTTGTTGCTAACAGAGAGTGAATTCAACTCTCTGTACTATTAATTTCATTGTCGCTTGTTGTGGTATAACTTTACATCGATAATTGAAGAACCGGATTAAGCCACATTGCCTTGTTTCTCTTGATGACACATCTTTTTCCACAGTGTAAGGGAGTTACCGTTAACATTTCCATGATGGCAAAAAAAACGTTATTGCTTGCTTCATGATGATATAAACACTTCTACCACATACTTTAATGTGCTATTTGGTTACGCTTGGTGTTTTCCTTTCAACAGGGGTGGTCAGCAGTAGGTGGTCCATCAGTAGGCGTCTCCTGGCATCTTTCACTGCTCAGAGGGTAGGTGTAGAGAATTAGAAATATCTACAGCTCATTCGTATAGGTGTATTTAGCTCATCTAGAGATCTGTGCGTTTATGTAGTCTTATGTTTTGTTCTTACAGTATGCAGTGCAAAGAGCTGAGATCACCTGCTCACCTCCTCTTTTCGTGAGGGTGCATTTTCTTTCTTAGAGGTAGTTATATTGCTAGAGGGAGTTATTATAGTTGCCTCACCATTCTGGAAGAGTATTACTATATTCTCTTTTGTATCCACAGGTCTCCTCCCCCGCTGTCCCCATTACTCCCTTCCTCCGCTTGACCATCCTAAAGTCTGCGTATTTCTGAAACCAGACCCCTTTGACCATCGGTTCGATCTTGAGGATACGATTGGTCTGGGACAGAATAATCGGCCCACGAATAGACTTATCCTCCCGGTCGAACTCATTCCAGAATGACCACCTTAGATGATGTGTTGGCAGCATTAGGAACGGTACAGGTAGAGCTTACATCTCACACAGAAACAGCGGCTTTACAGGCAAGGGTTGAAAGGATGCAGAGAAATCCCTTTGATTTTGGTAATCCCTCTCAGCCCACAACTAGCTCAATAGTTGTAGAATTCCCTATCCCTTTACAACTCGCCGCTCCAGAAATTTTTCCTGGGACATACATAAGGTACAGGTTTTCCTTACTCAGATTCTTCTGCGTTTTAACAGTAAACCCTAAAACCTTTTCCACTAATCATTCACAGGTGGCATTTCTTATTTCATATCTGGCAGGAGATGCAAATCAGTGGGCAGTCCCTATATTTAGGCGAGACGATCCCATGCTATATGACTGGGACACCTTTAAAGAAGATTCCGAAAAGACTTTCTATCGTAGGGCTGACACTTTCTCAGCAGACTGAGAGTTACTTGAACTCAAACAATGCAACAAAAACTTGATCGGATTTCTTAACACGTTTAGGAGATTAGTGGTGGAAACCGATTGGCCCGAAAGTAAACAGGCAGCCATGTTTTACCAAGGACTCCGGGGAGAGCTGAAGGATGTTATAACTCAGGTTGATCCATAGCCATGAACCTGCTCCGATGTTATAGAATCAACGGTGCATTTGGATCATCGGTTAAGAGAACGCAAAAGAGATACTAGAAGGAAAGAAAGATGCTCCCCACGCCTTGAACGTCCTAAGCCACCTGAACAAGAAACAGTATCCAATGAGCCACTGGAAATAGGGACGGTTCGTGCCTCACTATCTCCCGACGAAAGAGAATTCCGTCAAAAGAACGGATGATGTCTATATTGTGGCAAAAAGGGACATTTCTTGAGCGAGTGTGCGGTTAAACCCAAGTACAGCCACCCTCGGATGGGACCAGCGGCAGTCAGTGCAACAAGATCATCGACGAAAAACTAAAAAGCTCAAGACCCAATGGAGGGGAGTCTTTGAGCATAGTGTACATCCCTTCAGTAAAGAAAGAACCCTTAGTCGGTCAAAAACATTTCTTTATTTCACTGGTCTTATACATCAATCAAGAACCTTCCTGCACTCAAGCAATGGTAGATTCTGGAGCCACGGGGTGTTTTATGGATAAAGAGGAAGCTCAAAGGTTGGGCATCAAACTTATACCGAAGTCCTCGCCAGAAGTTGTTTGCAGTTGATGGGAAGCGGTTGGAATCCGGACCCATTTGTCCAGCCACCGCAGAATACATAGTCGAGAACAATGGAAATCATCACAAAGTACTATTCTTCAATATCATCCAAGTGCCTCTATATGGGATCATCCTGGGTCTGCCTTGGTTACAGACACATAACCACACCATTGATTGGTCAAAGAAACTTTTGTTAATGGAATCTGCCTACTGCAAGCAACATTGTTTAATGAAGTTTAACATTCTATCCAGTGCATTGGCCTTCCACCATCATATTGCTACTGCTGCAGAGAAGGAGATTGTACTACCTCCGTGTTATCAACAGTATCAGGATGTTTTTAGTGATCAAATGGCTGAAGTACTCCCTCCTCACAGACCGTACAACTGTAGGATTGATCTTATGCCCAGCACTGTGGTTACTTGTGGCAGGATCTACGCCCTAACAAAACCCAAAAAGGAACTTCTGCGTCAGTAAATCGACAAATAACTCCCTTTGGGTTTTATTCGTCATTCTAGTTCGCCTGCAGCCTCTCCTTTGTTTTTTATCCCGAAAGCAAATGGAGAGCTCAGGACATGTATTGACTTTCGTGCCTTGAATGCCATCACAGTAAAGAATCAATACCCACTCCCATTGATATCGGTATTACTGGGACAGGTCAAGGGAGCAGTGATATACACTAAACTGGACGTCAGAGGAGCTTACCATCTGGTTAGGATGCGCAAGGGAGACAAATGGAAGACAGCCTTCAAGACTCGCTACAGCTTGTACGAGTATCAGGTTATGCCATTTGGGTTATGTAACGCCCCTGCGGCATCTCAGTTCTTTCTGAACGATGTCCTGCGAGAATACCTGGATCGTATTATAGTCGTGTATATAGATGACATCTTAATCTTTTCCTCAAAGGAAGGGGAACACACAAAACACATGGGATTAATCCTCCAAGCTCTGAAGAATAACCATCTCTTTTGCAAGATCAGCAAATGTGAGTTCCATGTCACCGCCGTGGAATTCTTGGCGGTTATTCTCACACCAACTGGACCAGAAATGGGTGAAAGGAAAGTAAGAGCATCACAGAACGGCCTTGTACCAAGAACACAAGGGCCATCCAGTGTTTCTTGGGCTTTGCCAATTCTTATAGGTATTTTATTGCACAGTTTTCAAACACGGCAGCTCTCATAACAGCATTTTTGAAGAAAAACTCAAACTTTAATTGGACCGAAGAGGCTCAAACAGCATTTGGCACCTTAAAGGAGGCATTCATCGCAGCTCCTATCTTGACCCATGCCAATCCGGCATTGCCTTTCATAGTGGAAGCAGATGCATCTGAGGTGGCAATTGGAGCCGTGCTTTCCCAAAGGCACGTCAATAGAGGTCAACTACACCCTATTGCCTTCATGTTTAAGAAATTGAACAGCGCCGAACGAAATTGCACTATTGCAGAAGAGGAGCTATTGGCCATTCATGGAATGGAGGCATTGATTGATGGGAGCCAGACATACAGTTATGGTATATGTGGGCCATTGCAACCTTCAATTTTTAAAATCTGCCCATCAGCTTACACCTCGTCTTTTGTGATGGATGATGTTTTTTGCAGAGTATTCATTCATAGTAACGTTTAAACCAGGTAGTGAGAACAAGAAATCGGATGCACTATCACGACAAGAGTCCACGGTGGAATCACTGACTAGCCCAGGAAGAATGATCATTAAACCTCAGGTAGTCATCTGAGTGGTCCACACCAACAGTTTTTAAGAAAAGCGGCTAGGGGAATACGAACGTTCCAGTGGAAAGATTGGGTAAAAGGGAATCCAGAATTGAAGAAGCGACAGGTTATACCCATAAAGGGAAACCAAATTCATGTTCCCACTCAAGAATTAGGAAAGATGGTCTTTCAATGGTGTCATGTTCAGCCCTGTGCAGGACATAATGGGAGTGAAAAAGACAAGTGAGAAAATTAACCCTGGGCGTAGTACTATGGTTTGCTCATGGAGCATGCGTAGTTTGCACTACTACACAAGCACGTAGCACAGTGCAAAAACTATGCTTAAACACGTAGCGTATCAGCAAAATCACCAACACCCACAAATGCTTTGATAAAGCAATTTTACATGCTAAGAAGCATATAACCAATTCACAAAAGTGAACTGTGAAAGAAAATATTAGGCAATGAGAGAGGTGATGATTTTGGGGTCCCCCCTAACCTAGGGGGAGGACCATGCAGATGCCTTGAACACAAAGAGCATATCATGATGGTGAACGATTCAGTGGTGGTCCCTTCTTCCGAGGACCACCCCAAGCACAGTTATGGGCAAAAATACAATCCCAACCAAAGGCCCTGCAAAGCATTATGGGACGAGATTAGCAGTGGGCAATGAATATTATAGTGTCCAATATCAAAATATTTCTACAAAGAGCTGCAGTTCAACTAGTCGTTACTAGATGTCCCTCACGAGTCAAATGCAAAAGCATTGAAATTATTATTACATCAAGCTACAGTTCCACTAGTCGTTACTAGATGTCCCTCACGAGTCAAATGCAAAAGCATTGAAACCCTTTCATGAAGCTTTTGCATTTCAGATTCACTTTAACAATGTAAAACAGATTGCCTTCTATACAATGAAAACCCTATGTTACATCGTCCCATACCTTGAATAACTACAGAAACTACAAGCCATCCTCCCACTTGTAATCTCCAAGCTTGACTATGCCAACAGTTTATACCTTGGTGCAGCATTCAGAATATTCAAAATACAACTTATCCAAAATAAGGCTACAAGATATCCTCTCTGCATTTACCAAAGAGAACACATCAGGTTCATTTATAGAATATCGACCCCCAAAATATCCCCATACATAAATATCGAGTTATAAATATCGATGTCAAAAATATCAACAGCCTATATTTATAATGGTAAGTATAAAAATATCCCCAAAAATATTGACGTAAAAAATATAGTTGTACAAAATATCGATTTTAATACATATATAAAAAATAATATTAATTATATTAAATAACAAAATGAACTTAAAAAAATAATCTAGATTTAATATGCATTTTAGCAACTATAACAAACTAATTTAATTAAAAAAATGTAAACAAACATATATGAAATGTAATATATATGTATTTACATTAAAACAATTAATAAACTATTCATTTTAATTTATTTTATAATTTTATAAATATATAAAAATGTATAAATATATATATATATATACAATACACATATATATGCATACACTTATAACATAAAATTACTATTCCCACTCCAGTCAGTGCAACTGTAGGTAAAGTGTTGGATAGTGGAGGGGTAAACATTACTATTCCCACTCCAGTGAGTGCAACAGTAGGGAAAGTGTTGGATAGCGGAGGGGAATAATTTACTATTCCCACTCCTGTGAGTGAAACAGTAGGAAAAGTGTTGGATAGCGGGTGGGTAAAAATTACTATTCCCACTCCAGCAAGTGCAACAGTGGGGAAATTGCTGGATAGCAGATTAGTAAAAATTGCTATTCCCACTCCAGTTAGTGCAACTGTAGGGAAAGTGTTCGATAGCGGAGGGGTAAAAATTACTATTCCCACTCCAGTGAGTACAACAGTGGAGAAAGTGTTGGATAGCGGAGGGGAATAATTTACTATTCCCACTCCAGTGAGTGCAACAGTAGGGAAAGTGTTGGATAGCGGGTGGGTAAAAATTACTATTCCCTCTCCAGCGAGTGCAACAGTAGGGAAAGTGTTGGATAGTGGGTGGGTAAAAAGTACTATTCCCACTCCAATGAGTGTAACAGTAGGGAAAGTGTTGGATAGCGGGTATGTAAAAACTACTATTCCCACTCCAGTGAGTGCAACAGTAGAGAAAGTGTTGGATAGTGGTTGGGTAAAAATTACTATTCCCACTCCAGCGAGTGCAACAGTAGGGAAAGTGTTGGATAGCGGGTAGGTAAAAATTACTATACCCATGCCAGTGAGTGCAACTGCAGGGAACGTGTTGGATAGCGGGTGGGTAAAAATCACTATTCCAACTCCAGCGAGTGCAATAGTAGGAAAGATGTTGGATAGCGGGTATATAAAAATTACTATTCCCACTCCAGTGAGTGCAACAGTAAGGAAAGTGTTGGATAGCGGGTGGGTAAAAATTACTATTCCCACCCCATCGAGTGCAACAGTAGGGAAAGTGTTGGATAGCGGGTGGAAATAATTTACTATTCCCACTCCACCAAGTGTAACAGTAGGGAAAGTGTTGGATAGCGGAGGGGAATAATTTAGTATTCCCACTCCTGCAAAATAATTAACATTAATTAAATAATAATTAATTTTTCTAAAATATATTTACCTCCCACTATATTCCCCTATCAACGTCACCTCCAATATTGTAAAATATGACACAATTATCATAATTATTTAACAATTAAATAATTAAGCAATAACAATTAGCAACCAAATTGAAAATAAATTAGTTCACACAATTAACACTTTAAAATTACTTTAAATAAATATTGTATATAAAAAATAATAAACATTTGATTAAAATTAAATTACTTCCCACACTACTCCCCTATAAACCCACAACCAACTCATAAAACAATTACACAATTAACATATTTACCAATTATTATTAATAATTGATATCAAATTAATAACTAATAATATTTTTTTGCCACAATTAACAATACAGAATATTAATTACGTAAATATTAATACAATTATTAATAATTAATTATGAATAGATTACTGCCCACCCTACTCCCCTATAAAACCACAACCTGCTCTTCAAAAAATTACACATTTAACATATTACCAATTAATTATTAATTATTAATAACCAATTAATAACAAATTAATTAACACGCTTAACAACATAAATTATTCAATACAAAAATATTAATAATACAATTATTAATTCATTAATTACAATTCATTTACTTCCTACCCTATTCCCCTATAAACCCACAACCCACTAGGGAAATAAAATGCAATATTTATGTTTTAAAAAAATGCAATAACTTCTAAAAAATTATTATTAAATATATTATAATTAAATTACTTCTCACCCTATTCCCCTATAAACCCACAACCCGCTATGGAACTAAAATACGCAAAAATTAATTAACATAAAATTCATTACTTGTAATAAATTCCAATATACATTACAAAAATAAGCTATATTTTTAACACATATACTAACATATAAAACACAAAAAAATAGATTTTATTAACAATGATATGTTTACTAATGATATTCCAAACATCGATATTAATTAAAACAATATTTTTTTACCTGCATTTCGATATTCTGGTCGACAATATTCTTGATGGTCGATATTCTGTCATATCGATATTTAAACATCGATATAATGGTGTATCGATATTTAAACTTTGATATTATGTCTGCATACCCAGATGCACACCTATAGGTGTGAATGAATATAGAAAAGCACATGCCTTTGTTTGAGAGCTTAATCCTTTGCATGGCTTGTAATAGAAGGCTGCCAATTGACAACATCTTGTCCAAACAGTACATCTGTGCCACACTACTTGAGCAATGGCACAAAACAAATCTGCCCATGTTCATTCCTTTTGTCTAAAAGGGATGTTTCAAAATACAAGAGGTGGATTATTGAGCAAGTCGGAGACATGGAACAAGAACGGCTGGCACTTAGAGTCCCCCTCCACAGTTCTGGGGTGCTGCCTTGAACTTCCAGAGAGGGCAGTCTTGTCTCACAGCAGCCAACAACACCTTCAACCAGAACATCAGCAACAACAGCAACGGAAGGACGAGACCCAACCTCTGCATTGTATTGGTTTCAATTGGCAGGACTTAAGTTCAGTGCAGAGGCGATTGCAAAAGAGGTTGAGCAAGTGGCTGCACCTATGATCATCCACATGATGTTCCAGGAGTATCTGTATGATCCAAAAGAGGTGTATCTGGATCAAAACCCATTGATGTATTGGTATGGGAAGATATGCCAGTGGCCATAGCTGGCTTGCCCTGCTGCCAGCATGTCAGCTGAGCATGTGTTCAGTGCAGCTGAAGCATTGTGACAGTGAGGATAAGTCTCCTGCCTCTAAACATGGAGAGATTGACTATGATCAAAATGAACCAACATTTCATACCACACAATTACACCATTCCTGAAATAACAGAGGAGAAAGAGGAGGATTGGTCAGATTCAAGTCTGTTAGATTACCAATTTCTGGGTGAGCCTCTTGAGTTTGAGGATGAACTCTACTTCCCGGACTGAGTATGCCAGTGCCGCCATAAAACCTTTTAATTATTTCTCATTGCAACTTAATGTTTTCAACAGCAAAAAAGTAGCTAGTGGAACATTATTATTTTTGTGCCAGATTTATGCTGCCCCACAATATTTTAGTCACAATAATTACCGGATTGCAGTTGCACCAGTGTGCATTGAAGAAGCTTCCACAATTCCTCCATGTCATTGGAGACAATGTCTGACTCCCTCGCATGCCTATCCTTTCTTGTATTAGCAGGGCTGCCCCAGAAGATCATGGGTTTACAAAACCAAATTCCAATGTGTTGCCTACGTTTAAAATATTAGTTGTGTACCTACTACCTAACCTACTTGTGCTTTCATTGGAAGAGGTAACTACAATTATTGTAATATGTGATTGTGAGTAATGATTGATGATTAATGGGGTGGCAGACAGTGAGGGAGGGTGTTGAACTGTAATTTTGGAACTTGTTTCAGATGATTTGCAATGTTTGGGGCCTTGACTGATGGGCAATAATTTGTTTCTTGGAGGTGATTTGCCTTTAAAAATGTACTTTGCGAAATGTAACCTGTACAATCCAGTTCTATGATCCTTCTGTTTTTTCATCGCTTAAGAGAGCTGCCCCAGACAATCATTTGATTTACAAGACTGCCAAATTCCAATCTGTTGGTTGCATCAAAGGGGAGATAGCATACCTGACACAGTGCTTGGAGTGAAACAGGTAACCATTGCATCAACAAGTGATTATTGAGTGATGATTGTGAGTGATGATTGATGATTCCTGTCGTGGCAGACAGTGAGGGAGGGTGTAGAACTGTATTTTGGGAACTTGCTTGAGATGATTTTCAATGTTTGAGGCCTGAATGATGGGTGATCCTTTTTTTCCTGGAGGTAATTGGCCATTTCACACTTAGCTGGATTTACTTGTAGGGTTCTTTCCTTTTTTCCAGTACTTCAGAGACATGAACAGTCACTTTAGTTAACAAACAAAATTCTATACTAAATACTGCAATTCTGTTTCTCTACTTGTTCTTCAATAGCAGTGTACTAAATGTCTATCTTGCTCAGGTCATGACTGGGACGGAGTTACTTAGAGTCAGGAGGAGGATGGAAGAAGTCAGATTGGAACTACTTTCTCAACTACTAGAAGCAAGAAGTTATCGTCTTCAAAGGGAAACCTTGCATCTGAGGCCTAGTACTGAGCTATGTGGAATGGGGGGATGTACCTTGATTTGTAAAATGCTGCTGTGTGTGTGTGTGTTGTACTGGTGGCAAAAGTGAAACTGTGAGCCCCCCACTTGTTTTTTTTTGCTCTGCCACTGAGCCTTCTTGATACACTCCTCATGAAGCTTACCTTCCTTCTATCCTTCTCCTTGACTATAAAAATCAGTTTCTGTTTTACAATCCCAGGACTTCTAGTCTCCTGCAAGGTGAAAGGGGAACTCAGCACTCCTGCTTACTTACTGGACCAGTCCAGATAGGCACCCTAGAGTGATGGACATTCCAGAGGAGAATGCAGATGCACCACCTAATTTTCCACCTAATTTTGCAATACAGTATCATTTTCTAAACTCTTAGACAGAACATTTAGATATCTGATAACTTGTGACTAGGGGGCAGAAGGACTCGTTGCAATGCACTTAACTGTACTGTGTCATACTCATTGCTTCGTTTCCTTCCAGAACAGATTGGTGACGATGATGTGCTGCTTATTGCCCAGATGAATGTTGTCCTTGTGTAGTGTTTGTCTTTGTCAAATATTACCCCAAATTCCCTTTCCAATCCATTCATTAAACCCCTAACCTTCTTCTCCCAGGCTGTGTGATTTCTTGAGGTGTGGCTTAATGGATCAATGGATCAATGGATCACAATGGATCACACACTTGGTGGGGTGGATGTGGTGAAAGCAACACCAATTTACTGCAGGATCTTTTAATCAATAGCCCACACTGGTGCAATGTACTTACCCATGCATAAAAGTTATCCATATTTTTGATATAGAATGAAGAACATCAGTTGTCAGCATCATCATTCAGGCCTAACCAAAAATGCCTAACCTAAGCTTGTCCACTCCAGACTTTGAGTCCATTTTTTATGACTCAAGGATTTCGTAACTTTAGTTTTAATTAAATAGTAGCTCTCTATTGCTCAAGTTACTACTATTGCTATTTTGTGTTATTTTATCACTATCAGGAATTCTTTGTAGTTTCATCATGTAGTATATCCCTTCCAATTAATCCTAACGTTGGAGCTCACCTGGGTGGGAGTGGGACATCCCTTATGAAGCTGTGATGCCTTCCCTGTTATTGGTTCATCTATATTCAGTTACAAGAACTACGGAGTGACGTGCACTAGTTAAGTTAGGAAGTAACAAACTAACTGTTACTGCAAGTAATCATGTATCTAGGTTGTTGTAGACAATATAGGTCATGGCAGCATCCCCTCTAATGGTCAAGATAGTTTGAGAGGTAAATTAATAACTGTTAGAACTGAGGGTCTCTAGTTGGCTGAGGTAGGTACCTTAGTCCAAATAGGGACCCTTGCTTCTAAGTCAGGGAAAGAAAGGAAACCTTCTCAGCTTGGCACGAGCTGCCAGGCTTATCTCAAAGGCAAATGTGTAAAGTATTTGCAACCACGTTCTCAGTAACACAGTGATAACACCACAAATGGTCTCTACACGAGTTTCATAAAAGCGTTTATATGTTTATATAAAAAAGATATACGATGAGATCACATGATAACAATCCAGCATGTGCGTATTTGTAATATTTCACCTTGCCAGTTATTAGGCCAGCAAGCACTGGTAGGTTCTTGCAGTATTAATGAGCAATTCTCAATGATCTAATGCACTCCTAATGCAATGCTATGCAGTTCGTAATGCAAGAATCAGGCAGTTCGTAATGCAAAAATAATGCAACAATCAGGCAGTTCGTAATGCAAAAATAATGCAATTCGTAATGCAACAATCCGTCAGTTTGTAATGCAAAAATAATGTACTTCAGCACCGATCGCGGTGCTCTGGACGGTCTCTATGCCACTCTTACTGACCCGCGGTCAGCAACTGCCAAATATGCCCCCAACACTGTTATGATGGAAAACAAAGTATCGCTCCACACTCCGGCCCCGGTACTGCCACTCCTCTGCAAGTATGGGCCTGAGCGGAGGCTCGCACTGCAAAGATGGGAAAGGCAGAGAGCGTTTTGCTCATAGCCTGCACCCCACCCCAGACGGCGCCTCGCACGCTCGCTGAGCGCTACCTGGGGGTGCGATCTCACTCTACTCTCCTCTCCTCGCGGCTTGGGCTTCCGGTGCGACTTCGTTGATCTTGGGCAGTGGAACTCAGACCTCCAACGGTGATGGTTCGAGGTCTCTCCTTGGCAAAGGCAGGGTCGGGGCGGGAGCAGTGAATTCCCACAGCTCCTCTGGGGATGCCAGTCCAGACCGATGGCAAAGACGATTGCAGCACTTCTGGTCACGCTGTTGATAGAAGCAGAGACCAAGACTGCTCCAGGACACACAGTCACGGGCAATTTCTCACGAAGGTCTCAGGCTGCAACAGGGCACATGCACACAGTGTCGCTGAATCTCACTTAAGCTCCGGGTGCACATGATCACAGGGCAATCCTCACGAAGGTCTCAGGCTGCACTAAGCACACGCACACAGCGTCGCTGAGACTCACTTGGACTCTGGGTGCACACGATCACGGGGGCAGTTCTTACGAAGGTCTCAGGCTACACGAAGCACACGCACACAGTGACGCTGAGACACACTAGGAAACTTTTATGTTCCTGAGTTTCCACAACAGGGTGCCAGCTCTCCTTGGGCCCTTGGAGACATGTCACTTTGGGAAACAGCACACAGCAAAGTCTGGAAGACATCGCCATCCATATTACGATGCAGGCTGAGATCAGCCTTTCCATGCCTGCATTGCCGCCATGGAAAGGCTGGCGGTTCCTGCTGTTGGGGGCCCATTGCGGGCCCCCAGGGTGTTGGGAGGGTGGGGGGCGCACATTGGTGGTACCTATGGTACCCCCCTGCATTTGCATGTACAATGTGTCAGGCACCACGCGGTGCCTTTCACGTTGTGCATGTAAAAGCACAACATGTATATTTTACAGTGCGGCGGGTGCTGCTTGCTGCACCGCCCGCCACAATGTAAAATATACGGGATGTGCCCGCCAGTGTGGCGGGGGCATCACAATTCGTATTGCAGGACCGCTGCACCTATGGCAGGCGGTCCCTTTTGCAGCTGCGATGGCGAACGGACTTTGTCCGCTCGCCATCGTAATCGGCCCCCTTGTGTTCAGGGGGCAATGACCCCTGTCCAAACCAGTTCTGGGTGTCTCCCTTCCAGGGACACCTTCTTCCTTTGATAGTGGGGGTCTGGGTCCTCAATCATTCAGCAGGAGTTGGAACCATTGTTTTATGGCAGCAGCCCAGGCCTCGTCACCTCCAGGGGCTACTCCTCCCCCCTACACTACAGATGCAGGTCAGCCGTGGCTGTCTCACCTACTCTTCCCCTGGGTCAAGACATTCCCCAGATCCTATCACATTCAAATCCAGACAGTCAATCCACAACCAGGCCGAGACACACAGAATTGTTAGAACAAAAAAACCAGCCACTTCTAAAAGCGTGGTTTCTAAACACACAATTCAAAAACCACCTTCACAAAAAGATGTGTTATTAAATTGTGAGTTCAGGAACACTAAACTTCCCCTCTCCATCTTAAACCTAAGGAATGATAGGCTGGAAACATATTACACAGCCTCCCCCATTCTGTCCTATGGGCAACATGGCCTTGCAACAGTGAAAAATGAACTGGAGAGTATTTCACTGTCAGGACATTGTACACACCTAAGCACATGTCCTACCTTTCACATACACTGCACCCTGCCCAGGGGGGTACCATAGGGTTGTCTGATGTGCATGGAAAGGGAAGAGTAAGGCCTGGAAAGTGGGTGCACTTGTCAGGACAACATGGCAGTTAGCAAACTGTGCGCAGGCACGGCAGTGGCAGGCCTGAGTTCTCTTTTGAGGGCTACTTATGTGGGTGGCACAATTAGTGCTGCAGGCCCACAAGGAGCATTTGTATTACTAGCCCTGGCACACATAGTGCACTTTACTAGTAAAACAAATATACCAATCATGGACAAACAATTACCATAACACGTTACACACAGAGCATATGCACTTTAGCACTGATCAGCAGTAGTAAAGTGCCCAGAGTCCTAAAAACAACCAAAACAGGACAGAAACAACACAGGATGAAGGCAAAAAGTTCAGGGATGACCCTGCAAAAAGGGCAAAGTCCAACACAACCCCCTTCCAGCCAAAACACAGGGTAGACCAATCACTACCTTGCTGAGCTTCCTTGCTTTGGATGATAGAACACGGCCCCCAACTGCAGGGACATATTCCAGTTCTACGCCAATCTGAACCCAGTTGGATCCCTCTGTACATACTCTCAGGGCTCCCTAAGCTAACCCAGGGGGGACCCATCTCCTCACCTGGGGAGCCCTTCTGTGCAGCGCCTGACTTACTTTGCTCACAGTTGCGTCCACACTGGCAGACAGTACCCACATGGCCAATACAGTGGTGTGGCCCAATCCACCCTCGATATGTGACTCCAGCCCCCCTCCCAGGGGCAACTCTGTCCACCAGGACAACCAGCCACAGTTGCCACTGACAGCTGTCAGTGATGAGAGCCAGGCCTCATGCCTTTCAGGCCTCTCTAACCTCTGTGGCATCAGAAAGCGGGGGCAGTAGCCCCAGGTGCCTGGCACCTTTTCTCCACTCTCCCTTCTACCAAGTCAGGTATGGTATCCTGACACGGGCCGCCAGCCCAGGGTCTGTACCCTCCGGCTGGACAAGAGACTGGGATGGGCTCTCCCACATCCTGCCTTCTTCCCTGGACCCATGCACCCTCCCCACTGGAGCGGTGCTACCAGACACCAGATCTGGTGGGAGGCTGGTTACAGCAGTCCCTCTCAGTTCACCTGACACTTTGGGATCCTCCTCAGGAAGTGGCCTTCCGGTACAGACTAGGCTCCCCTCCTGGTGTTTCCTTATGGAACCAACCAGGTCCTGGGACTGGGTTTCGCGCACCTTGGGACACAGCCTTCTCCCACTCCTTCTCCTCTGAGATAGGACGTGGGACCATACACCCCTCCCACTACATTGGGACCTATCTGGGCTACCACAAACCTCCCCTACCTCGCTTGGTTGGGGAAAACCTGAACCACCCCCTTCTGGGTCACTCCCAAAAGCTTCCTTAGACCCTCGGGAATCCACCCAAAGGTCTGCATCCTGCGCAAGCTCCCTGGAATCAGAGAACTCGCACCCCACTGGGTATTAGCATAGCTCTGGAAAACAGGGGCTTAAAATATGCTCCCCAACAAATGAATCACACAGCCCCCCTGTTGTTAACCAAGCTACCCTTGGCCTCACCCTCCAGTGCCTCACCCAAGTACCCCACCCCACTCTCCTGAGATTGGCAAGACAGAGTCTGACTGTCTCCGTCACTCAACCTACACTCTTCTGGGTGGTCTCCACACTCACATACCAAGGTTTCTACCATGGGGGAACCCCTCTCCCGGCATTTCTCATCTAGGGTCAGTAGAGTGTCCCTCCCACCACTAGGAATGTGTTCCCCAATCTAATTCAGGGACACTGAACACCACTGGATCTACCTCATAAGCCTGAACCCCCTGGTGTATGTTAACACCCTCCCTCAAGTTAGGCGCTACATCTCTGGGCACTAGACACTACATTTCTGCTGCCACCATCTGAGCTGGACTCCACCTCCAACCCAGCAGAACTCACTTCCTGAGCTACACACATCTCTTTTGGCTTTGCTGAGACACTCATGGCCTTGAGCCTTTCGAGCTCCAAATCAAGCTCCATCATTCTTAACTTATGTGCCAAAAGCAATCTCTTTTCCTCAAAAGCGAGAGCGTTCTTGCTCTCCTCTGCCCACCTTGCTCTCCATGAGCAACTTCTTCTCATCAGCCTGAGCCTTTAGTTTCAAAACCTCCAACTCACGCTCTCTGACCCTTTGGTTTTCCTCCAGCTCCTCTGGGGAAAAGCTCCTCCCTGAATGGTTACTACCAGCCCTTGAGGCTGGTCCTTCAACCAGCAAATCCTGTGGACCAAATCTATTCCCTGGGTCATCCTCATCCACCTCAACATGATCTGTCTCCTGAACCTCTTTGGCTTCCCACCAGGCCCTCAAGGCCGTTTGCAGCTCCTCCTTCTCTGCGCTACTTTTCATGGGACATCCCAAAGCTCTACAGAATTGCCTCAATTGATCAACTTTGTAGGTAAGCAATGCCTCAATGTCGAATTCCAATTTTGCAGCCTCACTGGCTTCTTGACTCCTTTGAGACATGATGTGTGGCTTAAAGGTCGCTCAAAAATAGAACCAAAAATCAAAACACAATATGTGGTTGCGTCGTGGTTTGCGCTAAACTAGTGATGTACAGCGGAGGCTCACACTGCAAAGAAGGGAAAGGCCGAGAGCGTTTCTCTCGTAGCCCGCACCCTGCCCCAGGCGGCGACACACGCACACTTGCTGAGCGTTACCTAGGGGTGCAACCTCACTCTCCTCTCCTCGCGGCTTGGGCCTCCTGTGCGACTTTGTTGATCTTGGGCAGTGAAGCTCAGTCCTCCAATGGTGATGGTTCGAGGTCTCTCCTTGGCAAAGGCAGGCTCGGGCCATCGGCGGTGAATTCCCACAGCTCCTCTGGGATACTGGTCCAGGTCAATGGCAATGACGATTGAAGCACTTCTGGTCACACTGTCGATCGAAGCAGAGAACAAGACTGCTCCAGGACACACAGTCACGGGGCAATATCTCACGAAGGTCTCAGGCTGCAACAGGGCACACGCACACAGCGTCGCTGAGACTCACTTGAGCTCCGGGAGCACACAAACACAGGGCAATCCGCACAAAGGTCTCAGGCTGCACGAAGCACACGCACACAGCGTCGCTGAGACTCACTTGGACTCCGGGTGGACGCGATGACGGGGCAGTTCTTACGAAGGTCTCAGGCTGCACGAAGCACACGCACACAGCGTTGCTGAGACTCACTTGGACTCCGTGTGCACACGATCAGGGGGTAGTTCTTACTAAGGTCTCAGGCTGCACGAAGCACACGCACACAGCGTCGATGAGTCTCACTTGGACTCCGGGTGCACGCGATCACGGGGCAGTTCTTACGAAGGTCTCAGGCTGCATGAAGCACACGCACACAGCGTCGCTGAGACTCACTTGGACTCTGGGTGCACACGATCATGGGGCAGTTCTTACGAAGGTCTCAGGCTGCACGAAGTACATGCACACAGTCTCTCTGAGACTCCCTTGGACTCCTGGTGCACACAATCCCAGGGCAGTTCTTACGAAGTTATCAGGCTGCAAAAAGCACACACACACAGCACCGCTGAGACACACTTGGAAACTTTTATGTTCCTGAGTTTCCACAACAGGGAGCCTGCTCTCCTCGGGCCCTTGGAGACACGTTACTTTGACACACAGCAAAGTCCTTTCAAGCAGGGGGACACAGCACACAGCAAAGTCCCTTTAGACTCTCCTTGGTTAAGGCAGCAAACTGCAGGCCAGCCCCAGAACACACAGCAAGGGTCAGTCCTTCTCTTCAGTCTCTTCAGCTGTTCTTCCTTGGCAGAGGTTCCTCTTGACCACGAAGTAGTTTCAGCTCTCATAGGTATACCCCTAAATGTTTTTGAAGTCTTTGTGTTCAGGGTGCACTGACCCCTGTCCAAACCAGTTCTGGGTGTCTCCCTGCCAGTGACAACTTCTTCCTTTGATAGTGGGGGTCTGGGTCCTCAATCACTCAGCAGGAGATGGAGCCATTGTTTTATGGCAGCAGCCCAGGCCTCTTTACCTCCAAGGGCTACTCCTCCCCCCTACGCTCCAGATGCAGGTCAACCGTGGCTGTCTGACCTACTTCTCCCCGGGGTCAAGACAGTCCCCAGATCCTATCACATTCAAATCCAGACAGTCAATCCACAACCAGGCAGAGACACACAGATTTGTTAGAACACAAAAAACAGCCACTTCTAAAAGCGTGGTTTCTAAACACACAATTCAAAAACCACCTTCACAAAAAGATGTGTTATTACATTGTGAGTCAAGGCACACTCAACTTCACTTCTCCATCTTAAACCTATGGGAGGATAGGCTGGAAACATATTACACAGCCTCCCCCATTCTGTCCTATGGGCAAGATGGCCTTGCAACAGTGAAAAACTAAATGGAGAGTATTTCACTGTCAGGACATGGTACACACCTTAGTACATGTCCTACCTTTCACATATACTGCACCCTGCCCAGGGGGGTACCTTGGGTCTACCATAGGGTTGTCTGATGTGCATAGAAAGGGATGGGTAAGGCCTGGCGAGTGGGTGCACTTGTCAGAACAAAATGGCAGTTAGCAAGCTGCACGCAGGCACTGCAGTGGCAGGTCTGAGTTCTCTTTTGAGGGCTACTTATGTGGGTGGCACAATTAGTGCTGCAGGCCCACAAGTAGCATTTGTATTACTAGCCCTGGCACACATAGTGCACTTTACTAGTAAAACAAATATACCAACCATAACATGTTACACAGAGAGCATATGCACTTTAGCACTGATCAGCAGTAGTAAAGTGCCCAGAGTCCTAAAACCAACAAAAACAGGTCAGAAACAATACAGGAGGAAGGCAAAAAGTTCAGGGATGACCCTGCAAAAAGGGCCAAGTCCATCAATAACTCTATAACTGAGGGCATAATACAATCTTAGAAGCAGATAAACAGGGTGCGTAAAAACTAAAGGCAGCATTACAAAGTAAAAAGTGAAACACCAAAAAGTTACTTCAGGCATAAAGTTGGATGAAATATACAATTTGCCCTTTATTTATTTTACAAGCAAACTCACCGTCTCCACCCAAAACAGACCCAGCCTTCTCCCCAAACAAATTGACCCAACTACACTGTACAAAAATGTGAAATGTCCAATGAATAAAAAAAAAAGTTCTAACTCCCTTCCCACCCTGAGGCTGAGGGGGAACAGCTGCACTGGGGCCCAGCTAAGACTTAGAGGCAGCTATTTCTGCCTGTTCTTCTTCCAGGACCATCACCTGCCAGTATTCCTGCTGGATATGGTTCATCCTCTGCTGACGCAGACTGGACGATATCTCCTGCCTGTTGGGTGCTACGGGTGGACCAGCAGGAGAAGCTATATTAAAGAAAAATAAAAAGAAGAAAGAAAAATTGTGAATAATGTGCTGTGTAAACAATTCATTGAAATTAGTGGGTGGCACAGTAGCAATGCATCGCTGGTCCCTTAGGGCCATTGGAATCTGATGTGATTATGATTAGGAGAGTCACAAATCCAATTTTATGTTTTACCCACTCATGCCTCGCATTGAAAGCACTGGCTGTTTGGCAGAAAAGTATTAAGGCAGAATAAGAATAACACCGAATTACAAAAAATGGTGATTTGATTTTTTTTCTAAAGGCTTTTCAAGCAACTAAACAGACACTTTGAGTGGAAAAATAAATTACCTTTCATTAATGAGTAAGGCATTATGCACTATGGAATATAAGTTGTGTCTTGTGCTAAATTAATGGAACCATGCTCATTGAATGCCAGCATATCGGGTATTTTGCTACTGTCTGCAGCTGGGGCAGCTGTAGCTGACAATTATCTATTTTTAATTCCAAAGGCCCTGCTTTTCTCCAAATGCCTTTCCCTTTCTTCCCTGACTCCAAAGAGGCAGACGATTAATAAATAAGGCACTATGTTACACTATGTTACACCTCTCACATATGAAATGTGGATATTATCCTGTCTGCCATAAGTAGACATTGGGGCAAATGATGCACTGCACTACAGGGAAAGAAACGGGCCATATAGATTGTATTTGGCATGTTCGTTACAACATATCCAATACACCAAATGTGCCATCAAATCATGCACTTACTCCCACTTTACTCACTGGACTCACCCAACACCACATATTATTTCCAATAAATTAATTTGCTGGGCAGTAAGGAAAGGATACTTGACTTACTCTACTACAGGGTAGGGTAGATGGATTAGGCGAGTAGGGTAGAGCTTTTGATATAGAATAGAGGGTTCACTGTCATTACAGATCTCATCAATTCGTCATCTTTGGCTCATTCCGTCACTGTACTAGTCGATGGAAGTTGAAAGGGAAAATTCTGAACAAGGGTAAAATACATCTGTTATGGGAAACCATGAAATATATTTTGGAATCACTTCACATGGTTATAAAATCAAATGTGGCTCATGGCAATAATAGATTTTTCAATTTTTTGGCAGGCTGGGATAGAAAAACGTAGGAAAAAAGGAGTGAAGTAGTAAGAGGTGACTAAATGCGCAAAGAGTACACACCTTGTGTGTTTAGTTTGTAATGCATTGAAAGATTTGTAAATGCCACATTAACTGAAGAAGACAAAGATTGCACAGCCAACACTGCAGTCACAAATTGAACCATACTACACTTCATTCTGTCATGGGTGGCAAAATGCCATGTGTGGGTAAGGGGTGATGGATGATGATGGGTGGAATACATCTGTCTCACTTAACAAATACAGTGAGTCAAGGGAGTAGAACAAAAAAAAAATGCCCCCCACTTTTGACAATAGCTTTGATGATTACTCTACAGAAACATAGTAAGTGAAGTAGGTGAGCAGCATGCCTCTCTCTCAATGAGAAGAGCTGCCTTGCTTATTCACTCAAGCAATCCAAATATTAATTCATGCTTTAATTCTAATTAACACATAGCCACCATGATTTAAGCTGTACTGTCTCTCATCCAGTCTTACACCAAACTTTCCAATCCATCTATTCACTACCAACCCTTTCTTCCAACCATCCTTTTACCCACGCACCCTTTCACCCACCCTTTCACTCATATACCATTTTCCTTTCATTTAACCTTCCAGTTTTTTAAATTTCCCTCAAGCCATTAATGCTCATTATGTGAGCTTTTGCTGAGGTGCAGATAGAAGATGCCATGATAACTCAACCACCACTGCAGTTGGTAAAGCTGGGGGGTTCACGGAAACTAGTTGATGATGCCCTGGTGCTAGCTAGTGCGTATAATACTAATTGTCTAATAGGCAAGCAATTAATGCAATTATATGGCTTACCAGTGCCCGTCCCTGCCTCCGCTTCTCCCCTTCCAGCTGACTCTCTCCTCCTGCAGGGGCACTTGAGCCGGCGTCACTGGTGGTCTGTGCGGCTAGAATAAAACATTATACATATTTTAATGCCAGATATGCCATCCCTACATTTTTTCAATACAAAAAATATAACCACAATACATGACTACAGTTCAGTTAGCACTGCAGTATCTTCTAACAAAAATATCACTCTGGGCATTTGGTTGGTTCACAATGTTACACACGCCAGGTAGTGAAGCCAACCAAACACTTTTCATAATAGAGGGACAGAGCTATAACCTATGCTGATCATGATGAGTCAATGAAGCACAATGAATTGGTTGAATAATGGTCAATGA
Source organism: Triturus cristatus (assembly GCF_964204655.1). Taxonomy (NCBI): domain Eukaryota; kingdom Metazoa; phylum Chordata; class Amphibia; order Caudata; family Salamandridae; genus Triturus; species Triturus cristatus. Next base: position 260,653,688 of record NC_140586.1, read on the forward strand.
AAGACATATGGTGTTGGGTGGTAAATGCAATGGAACGTCATACTTTTTTCCAGCCATGCTGTACTGTCATGGAGGCTGCTGGTATACTGCGTAAATGAACGACCCAGCACACAATATTGGGAGGGGGGGTCCATGACCATGGGCACTCTCTTGTTAACTCAACTGGTAGAGCATGAGCAGGAAAAAGAAAGACTTCTCAAAAAACATTCATGGTGAATATTATTTATATTGCTAGCTTACTTGAACCTGCAATCTTCATAGTAAACAGTAGAATACCAAAAATGTGTTCCTAGTATTTCAGTACCACATGATATATAGGAGAGAGGGAAAATGATTTCAAACAAAGCAGAAGATAAGTGAACTAGAGACTAGTGCAGACCAGAAAAAGTCAGCTACCTAAAAAACCATGTTATAAGGAAACAAAAGATAATGCAGGGATAACAGGAATGAAACAAAAATTGAATAGGGAAGTTGGAAAAAAAGGAGACAGTATGAAAAAATGAACAAGGCAAAATTTAAAAATAGCATAGTGGGCAGAGGAAAAAGAGCTAGTCAATAGTGCTTTGCATGAGTGGGTTCGTGTCCCATTCTTGTCGCCACATGAAAGGAAGACACCAGGTAAGGGTGTCAGAACAGCTTTATTTCTCGCCAGCAACCCGGCCTCCAGGCAGCAACTCCCGCCCTAGAACCTAGCACAAACATTTCAATACCCCAAAATTCTACCCTAAGTCCACAATAATCATAAAGCCCAACATTAGGTAAATGATCAAAATAAATGATAGGACTTACTGAGGTTAGCAGAACCCTCAGCAGTGGTGCTGGTGATCAGTGCCTCCTTCTGACCAACTACTCCAGGGCCCTCTGCAATGTCCATCTTCTTGCCCTTGGGTGCTGATGTAAGAAATGAAGAAGATAAAAAAATAGATTAGTATAACCGTTAATTTCCATAAATGTATTATGACAGGCAAACGCAGACACATAATGCTACTTCTCAAAACTAGATTGCCTATAGTACTACTTTCAAGTCTATCGACTATCGAATTGTCCATACTAATCCTAAAATCCCTATTCCACATTTCCCTAAAAAAACTAAATTTGGAACAAATGCATTGCAGGGAATGATCTTTGATTCTATTCTCATTTCTCAACCACTTGATGGACCAATTGAGTCTCCCTTTTTTGAAATGCATGAATGCATACTACATATCGCTGTGAAAAAGCTTGGAACTGTACGAGCTACATAAACAAAGTCACAGAGAATGCTGCCTCACTTATATCACTGATTCACTATGGTGACAGGAGGACAGAAGAGTCTGTAATGGCTTCTTAATTAATCAGCCAAAGCGAGCACGAATGATGAGTATGATTAGGTAGCGCTGAGCACCTGCCTAGAAGAAACTGGATCACATAATAATAATAATAATATTCTTGACGTAAACTAAACGTAACTTACCTGAGTGTGAGCTGCTAGTTGGAAAACATTTTAGCATTGTAGAAACACAACAAATAATGAATACTTACCAAGCCCCAGACTCTCGACACCAAGCAGGCCCCGAGCAGGTCCTGTTCCAGGTCAAGAATATCTGCCCAGTGGTGCGTCAGCTGCTGGTTGGTGAGCCAAACATGGCTGGTGCGCTGCACTCATCCTTGCACCCTCCCCCAGTGCAGCCGACGCTCCAGCAGGGAGTTGCCGCCTGCTGCCAAAAAGAAACTAGAGCTGCCACCCCCTTTTTGCAGAAGATCGCCCTGGGCTGCACACCTGAGCGCCGGCGCTGCCCACAAGGAAGCCTACCCTGCACTGACATGGTGCTGGGTGGGGTAAAGACAACAAATAAAAGGAAAGGAAAGAAAAACTAAAGGAAGTAAGGGGAAAAATAAACAAAATACAAAATGTTTTAAAAAACGTGAAATACACAGACTAAAAAACACACACTAATACAATAAATAAAAATGAGGGATAGATTAATTAAGAGGGTGGAGGATTAAAAAGATAACAGATGGATTGAAAATTAAGCCCAGCACCAGAAACAGAGTAGAAAACAAGATGGGCATGCCCATGCGAACCGCAAGGTGCCATTTGTGTACGATTCGGAATATGAAGATGTACTCCGCATAGTGTAGTGGAGTTTTTTAGCCACTCTGTGGAGTTCCGCGTAGTGCTACTCCGCAAACTCCGCCCGGGCTCCTGCAACGAGGGCGATGCTCACTACCAACATTTCTACCAGTTTGCTGTTTATTTCCTTGTACGGCACTCTTGTGCCCCTGGGAGGTGCCTGGCTCTTGCAACGAGGGCTATACTTACTACCGGCATTCCTACCAATTTTTCTTTTAGCTTTTTTCTTTCGTTTTACTTTTAAACATGGTGTTTAATTTTTAATTAGCACGCGATTTCATGGAGTGCGTAGTAGCATTTCTTCTTTCCTCACCTGATTGGATTTTAGGGTCTGGACTGGTGACACACCCCCTCCCAATGAGAGACTACAAATTTAATGCAGACGCTCCAAAGGCAAGCCCATCTGTGACCGTTCGCGCTTGGCCTGCGCTCAGCGCCAGCCATGCTGCCCGTTTTGGGTCAACCTCCCAAAAGCAGTTTCATTACACAAGGAAGGAACGGCTGAAGTTAAATCCTAGAGGTAAGCTAGCAAAGACATGTTCAATAATGGGTTGGGAGAAGGGAGAACAATGCTGCTCATGTCAGGTATGCAAGTCTACCTTACCTATACTCCTTAGACAAGGTGCAACACAGATAGAGATATCCAAAGTTAAGGTAGCCAAAAACAGGAGAGTTTAGTAACTTACACTGTGCACTATTTAATGCTAGATCTCTAGTTAATCATAGTTGTGAATGTGCTGTATTTATTGAAATTTAGGGATGTGACTTAATTTTCATCACTGAGACATGGACTGACGTAACTTCTGGTCCTAGCTTGGTAGAAGTAACACCGCCAGGAGATGGAATTTATACACTGGATAGGAAGGATAGGAAAGGCGGAGGATTAGCCATTCTTTATAAGGAGTTGCTGGTTGGCTCCTTTTCCTCCTCTACTTTGTCGATCTGTGAAATGCTATCTTTTAGCTTCCAGTTAAGCACCCAACAAAAGTTTAAAGGTATTTTAATTTACCGACCGCCAGGACTGAGAAGTCCTTTTATAGACAACCTTCACATTCTTTTAGAAGATGTGTTGGCAGCCCCCAATTTAACAGGGATTTTAACTTTTATCTGGAAGTCATCACAGAGTCAGATACAGCAAATCTCCTTGATCTTATGGAGAGTTTTGGGCTCTCTCAATTTGTGGAGGCGCTCACCCATAGAGTGGGCCATACGCTAGATGGGACTTTTTCTAATAATACCCATATTTCAGTAAAGGATATCTTACCGCTCAACTGGTCAGACTAATCATCTATTCTATTTACCATTGGGTTAATAGAAACTGTCCCGCAAATTGGGGGAGGAGGGGGGGAGGTCAGCAAGAAGCAGGTAAGTTGGAGCTTGGAATTGAATGGACCAACTGAAATTTCAAGTAAATTTAACTATCTCACAGCCAGAGTGCGGGGAAGATACAGATAATATGAATGGCTGGATACAAATGCTTCCTCCTTAGTGCCCTTGGCTTTTTAACGCTTACAGCGCAATCATACTACAGCCCCTTGGTACTCGCAAAAATTGAAAGAAGGTAAACTAAACTTTAAAAAACAGGAACGCATTCGGAGATCAGCTTGTGATCCCGTAGAGAGATATAAATGCAAATAAACTTTGAGTAAATATAAGGAACTGATAAGGAGCGAGAAAACTTTGTACTTTTCTCAAAAAATAGAAAGTGCCAAGAACTCCTCTAAGGAAGTGTTTAGAACAGTACTGTCCCTTACCTCTCCACACACTCATGAGATTGTACCAACTCAATCTCTGTGCGAGAAGATCGCCATGCACTTTGTGCATAAAGTAGAGAGTACCTTTAACAAAGTAGGCATTCTTAGATCTAAGGTGAAATCACTTACTCCCGACACAGAGTTTGTAGCGGTTCGACCTGGCGGTGTGCCAAGTTTTGGAAAGTTCACTGATCTGGACAAAACACAAATAATAGACTTAATGGCAAAAACGAAATCAGGATATCCTACCGATCCATGCCCAGTGACTGTGGTGAAAATGGCCCAAGAGGTAGTAGCAGATAACTTGTTAAAAAATTTTTAACTTGATCTTTAAGGCAGGAGTATTTCCAAAGATGTGCAAAACAGCCTCAATTTGGCCCATTGTTTAAAAAACTAATTGAGATCCAGAGGACGTTAATAATGACAGTCCTATATCAAGACTACCTTTTCCTGCCAAGCTCATAGAGAGAGCTATGAATACACAGCTTGTGGAATATATTGATGCACATATGTGGCTAGATGAATCATAATGCGGCTTTAGAGCTAGATATAGCACCGAGTCGGTCGAGGAAATCAGGGAAGCATTGGATAATGGTGGAAAGGCGGCCCTCATTCTATTAGTCGCGAACTTTGACACTGTCCACCACACCATTATAGTGGAGAGGTTAGCAGCAATGGGAGTGCAGGGAGTAGCTCTGCGTCTGCTTGAATCTTTCCTGGAAGATAGGACATAATTTGTAGCTGTGGGTTCGTACAAGTCCACTTTTTTCCAGCTTCCATGTGGTGTACCGCAGGGCTCTTCGATGAACCCCACTCTTTTTAATATATATATTGCAGCCCTGGCTCCAGTTGTAAGATCCTTTGGGTTCGCATTAACTTCTTCTGGTGACAGCACACAAATTGTTGTAGCAGTCACAGATCAATCTCATACCATTAGTAAGCAATTTAGTGACTAAATGTCAGCAGTAAACTCTCAGATGAGTTTTAACTGTTTAAAGTTAAATAGTAATAAAACAGAGGTAGTGCTGTTTGGTCATTACCCCTCTTTTGGGTCCCCTATGATGGAGCAAGGTTTCTTAGAAAAGAAACTTTCTCGGATGCAATCCACTTGTTTAACTTACTAATAAAGTTATTAATCATGTTTCGTGAATAACTAATATGCACCACATGAACATGCGGGTTAGTGAAACTTGCGTATGTGTGTACTAATGCGGATATCAAAGAAGACAGATTAATACCGCTTTAAACGGGGAACTTTTGTGTGCATGCGTCAACTGCATCTACGCAGTATGACGAACTAACGCTTGGAGGGAAATTCTTGCGCATTCGCAGAAGACACTAAAATTGAGTCTTGAAGACTCCCTTGCATGGCATCTGTTTGCTTGAAATGAAAACAAGCTATTTTACTAATGCTAATGTGGTACAAGTATTAATAAGTAAAGGGTAATAGAATAGAGGTGGGTGGTATACAGTGCGACCACTTTATTTGTGAAATTAATATTTGTCTTTCTGACTTTATCACTAGTGTGAATTTGGGCCTCTCTCGTATAACTGGATTAAGCTGAGTGACGCGAAGTCCGCCCATGCCCACTGAGTGAAGCCATGAAGGCCATGACTGCGCATTTGAAAGGGAGCCAAGCTTGAGTGTTACATCATGGGAACGAATGGTGAAGAGTTCAATGATGAAGACTCCTATTCAAAATGTTATTATATTGTTTCAAAGTGAAATGTGAAAGCGAGTGAAAATCAAATTTATGAATAAAAATTAAGGGGATGGGTTTTTGAACAATAGTTGTACTGATGTTAACGACATGTAAGCATGGTGTGAGGGAGCTTCCCCCTTGCCTGACCAATTATATTTCGTATTTTTACGATAGTAAAACTTTAATGGGTGGAACATGAAGAACGAAAGGTATAATTAAGATAGCTTTAGTTAGTTAGTTAGAAAAGAAGAGAGCAGATGCTGAACAGAGGCTGTTGAGAAGTGGGAGCTATGCTGTGCTGGAAGAGATGCTGATGAAGAGCCGAATGTAGAACCTGAAGCTGAACTTTCTATCCTAATTTAATTGGGTTAGATCTGAAGATCACGGAAGAATCTCGAGGATGAAGAGAGTGTCAGAGAGGGGTGCGGCGCAATCGTCGGTATTCTAGAGAGGTTAACTATCCTGTCCTAAATCCTGTCCTGATGTCTTTGTCTCCTGACCTTTCCCAGGAGACCCTTACCAGCCCTTTGGCCAGGGGGTTGGTCTTTTACACTATTCTTGGTAAATATAATTTCTCGTTATTTGCTGATGTTCTCTTCTCTCTGTCCTCTCCCTTTCTAAACACTGATTATTGTATGAGTTTGAAGTATATGATTGGTGTTTAATGAATTGAATTTTCTCTCCTACGAATGATGGTGACTGCACTGCATTTTGAAATGGTTCACATGTATTTATTTTAGATAAAGATTTAAACTTTCCTGAGTCTGTGGTTATTTATTTGAATAAAAGAACAGTTAGTTTTATGTATTTCTCACCATCAACTAGTTCAACTTCTTGATCAGTGAAAGGTTAGTTAGGAGTATGAAATAACTAGTCCTAAACATTTAGAAAAACTACAAACTTGACCCTAGTGGTTTTACGCACTGTAAGTTTATGGGCCCAGGTGAGTATATGATAGCGGAGTATCTGTTGTTGTTGAACCACTGGAATACCTAGCTGGTGCCCAGTGAACCTAGGTAAAGTACCTGAGCCAGTTGAAAAAGCCAAACATCTTGGGATGAATATAGACAACAAGCTTTTCTTTGGGAATCAAATTAATGCCTTCACATCATCCATTTCATTCTAAGAACAATTAGGAAGATTCTAGTATATATCCCAGAAAACACCCAAAATCTGGTAATATCAGCTTTGGCACTGGCAAGACTAGATTATTGTAATGGTCCTTATCACAATCTTAGGGCCAAACAGCTAGGAAACTACAGGTACTGCAAAATACTGCAGCCAGAGTTTTAAATTGTACTCCTGAACATGTTTCGGTTAGGAAAACCATCAAGCAGCTGCACTGGTTGCCAGTGAAGGAGAGGATCGAGTTCAAGGCTTTGTGTTTTGCCTACAAAGTCTTGCATAAACAAGGACCACAATACCTAAGCCAGGAATTTAGACGGTACATACCGAATAGGATACTTATGTCAGCTAATATGAACCTTATGGTGGTACCAACATTTAATGGCAAAAATTGGGGTGGTAGAAGTTTCTACCTAGGAACCACAACAATCTGAAATTTACTTCCATTACCCATTCGATCTAACACCTCCCTTCTTAAATTTAGACAGGAGTTGAAAATGTGGCTTTTTAGTGTATCAGATTTCTGATAAAGATACGTGGTTATATATCCGATCACTGGTTAGCGCCAGGACACCATTTGGTAACAGTGCACTTTACAAATCTCAGTAACATTAAAATTAACAATATTTTAAACAACGATATTATTAACAATGATATTAACAACTGTTCGAAAGATTCAACCATATATCATCGATTTTGAGAACTCCCTTGGCTTTCTTTTGAGGTGCAAATCAAGTTCAAGTTAGGCTACATCACCTTCAAAACCTTTCACTACAACATATTGTTATAATGAAGAAAAGACCACACACGAGTTTATTCCAGTCATCCGCTCTCCACAATGAATCAGAACCTTCGTTTGTCAACATTCTATAGTGAGCTCCCACTGCCCAGCCGTACCAACAGGGCCAGCAGGGAGGGGGCATGGGCTATACCATTATACAACATGATGGAGATTACAACACATCTCCTTATGTGGGGAAACGAAGGAAACAGCTTTACGGTTGGGGTGAGACCACAACTCTGTCTTTGCTCCAAGTCTGTCCATTCTCCAGGCGAACTACATTGCGACCAAACTTTTCCACACATTGATGTGTATGGTACTTGCTACAACCTGGCTGAACATGAGTGGGCTTCTTAACCTGCACTGTGGTGCCAACCTTGTACTCCTGAGCTTTGACACCATGCATCTGGTCGTACCACCCCTTGTACTTCCGTTGGTGTTGGGAAATCTTCACTCTGCTCTTCACCTGATCAGGGACTACCCTTTTTCTACCTCCCAGCCAACCAGGGTTCATTTTTGTACAGGGTTCCCTCCCTCTCAAACACACAAAGGGAGACACCCCTGTGATAAGATTGGGCGTGGTATGGTAAGACCAGATGCACTTTCTTAAAGAATCTTCAACATCAAACCCACTGGTGATGGCCAATTGGATGTGTTCTTTAATTAACCGATTAGCCCTTTCTACCAACCCATTTGCTCTGGGGCAATAGAGAGCAGTTTTTTCATGCTTTAAGAATGACTTCATTGTCTCTGAGGTAAACTGCACCCCATTGTCTGTCACCAGTATGGCTGGGATACCCTCATACACAAAAACACTCTTTAAAAATGAGATGAGGTTGCCCGTTGTGGTGGATGACGTAAATTTAAAATTCACCCAATGAGAGGTATAATCTACAAGAACGAACATGAACCTCCTTTGTGTACCTAGGACATCCATAGGACCAATAATGTCTACAGCTAATTTTGTCCAAGGAAGCTCCGGAACCTCAACAGGGGATAAGGGAGCATTGCGTGTGATTTTGCTTTTGTCACTATTTGCACAGCTAATGCATTCCTTTACTTTGAGTTCAATCATGGAGTCCATTCTTGGGAACCAGAAGCAGCTCCTAACTAGGGGTGGGCGGAATTCGCGGAAGCGACTTCCGAAAATTATCGCGAAGATGTTTAAAATCTCCGCAAACACGCGGAAATATCGCGAAGATGCGGAAGTTTTTTTCCCGCCCGTTCGCGGTATTTTCTGCGTGTTCGCGGCTCGCCAACTTACCCATGCGGTTGCTTGCGGGCGCGGCCATCTTGTTTTCACTCTTCTTGCGGTGCATGATCGCGAGAAGAAAGACGTGATCGCGCGACGCATGACGTCACTGCGGGCACGAACTGTCGCGAGACAGCGCAAATGGCTAAAACAATACAACATCTCATGGAGAACGCGACCGGATCGGGAAAACTTGTCGGCGAACGCGGGGATTCAGGTAAGGCGATCGCACGCGCGCGAGAATGTATTATTTTACAGCGCGAGCAAGTACCAAATTAGCGCAAAGCTGCGGAATGCGGAAATTTTGACATTTCCGTGCTCTCCGCGGAACGCGGAAATGCCAAATTATCGCAAATTCCGTGAACGGAACGGAAATTTTGCTCAGGCCTACTCCTAACTTTGTTCTTCGTGAGGCTCCTGCCCAAGTGACCCTCATGGGCCAGGTCGATAATTTTGTTCCTCATACTCTTGGGGGGAAAAGCTCTGTTCCCTCGATGTATCCCATCCTCGTCGCCAGTGTTATAATGAAGAAAAGACCACACACGAGGTGAGTGTGACTCTGTTTATTCCAGTCATCCGCTCTCCACAATGAATCAGAACCTTCGTTTGTCAACATTCTATAGTGAGCTCCCACTGCCCAGCTGTACCAACAGGGCCAGCAGGGAGGGGGCATGGGCTATACCATTATACAACATGATGGAGATTACAACACATACCTACATACTTGACCCAAGATGCAGCCACAACATCCTATCTTTCAGGAAAGGCCTCAAGACTTCTTCAAATCTAATCTCTGTAATTATTAAACGTGCTTCCTGGCGGCCCACACAGAACACCTCCTTCAATGTTGCCATCATTTATTTTGCTACTATCTTACCTGAAGAGACTACACAACTTATATTCAGCGGTTTAATGTTGTTGATCTCAACTTATTATATTCTACTGTCCCTTTCCCCCTCACTTCACTCCTCTTGTTTCTTGGTGTTCCTTGATGTACTTATGAAAACTGTTTGGATCAATGTAAAGCGCCTTAACACCTGTCCGTTGACAATGCACTATATACAAGCTTCAATGAATAAATAAATACAAACTATATTTTTAAAAAACCTTTAAAAACAACAGTCTTTCCTACAATATTAAAGCTGACAAAACCAGTGGGTCTTGCTTGTAACTGAAAATGCAAGCCAGATATTGCCTGTGGCAATTCTTATTCATACTGCATTCTCAATACCAGAGCTACTGTTTCCATTCTTTGCACCTGCCAAAGAGACAAGGGGAAAGGTTTATTAAGAATTCACGCAAAGCAGTTCAGCAAGGAAAGTTGTTGTAGTGCGTTGTGTGAATGGGAGAGTGCTGAAAAGCACTGTCGCACAAGGGTGCTTGCACTGGGGCAGGGATTGTTAATGTGCAGGAAGAAATACCTTCCTGCACAAAAACAAACTTTCAAGGCATAGTCCTCTTTCTACGAGTGGTACAGAATGCAGCACACATGGTAAGATAGTTCTCCTTGTTACGCCTCTCTCGGGTAGGCGCAACATTTTGGTGCAAACTCAGGTTTACATGTCCTTGTATATCTGGGTGTGCAACAAATTCATGGGTGGATGCATTGGGGGTTCAGTGACATAACATGGATCACATATTGTGACACATGAATATGGTTACAAAAATATTGATCAGCGAAATATCGTTTCCCTATACTTATAGAAGGAAGTACAAAAATATTGGAAACAAAATATCGTTTAACACTTATCTCATTAAAACATATGGCAATATTGATATTTTATAAAAATATATAGTTTAAAACAGTAAATTTAAAATATTTTAAATATAAAACATTACTATAATGTAAACCAAATACATTTAAATAGCATCTAGTGCTATATATAAACATATACTTACATAAACATACACACATACACATACATGTGTGTGCATGTTTATATATACATATATATAACATAACACTATTATTTAAAAAAACATTTACATTATAATACATTTTTTTAAATTGACTTCTCTAAAATGGACATATATATACATGACAACACCTAAGTCCCCCTCTGTAAAGGGGCCATGAGCCCCGAAAAGCATTGGTGAGGCAGCATTGCCAATTAAATATTGCAAGCATCTCGGATGTGCCCTGATGCTTCCTTACAGAGGGGGGGCTTTTTTTGAGCAGCTTTATATAGCGCAAACTCGAATCAAAGCTATTGGAGCACTTTACATGAGCACCAGTTAACGTTAGACAAACCCACATTAAATTATTTTTGGGTGGAAGGCATGGTGAGATTAAGTGATCTGCCCAAAATCACAGGATATTGAGCCGACACCAAGATTCAAACCTGGTTTTCCAGTTCCAAAGTGGGAAACCCAGGCCATTGGGCCACATCCTCTTGCCTTGATTATAGGGCTCCTGAAGCCGGACCAGGACCGCTGTCTCTGCAGCCCAGGGAATCCGTATTTTGTTGTTGTGTCAAAACACGTTTTTTTAAAAGACACTTACTAAAAATATTAATTACAATTTATTAATTATACACATATATATATATTCACTGAAAAAACCACAGGTTTCAGGGACGTTATAGTTAGGCTGCCATTTCACTCCTACAAAACCAGAGAAATTAAGCTTTTATAGTTAGCTGAGCAATCTTTAACTCGCCCCCCACAATGCACTGCTGATGACATCACATATGTAATATCACTCAAACATGTTCAGTGACAGCACTGATGACATCTCAAATTACATCACTGATAACATCATCCAGTGACTGAGTGTTTCTAAAGAGTGTAAGAATGGTATATATATACGCCAAGGTGTATTGACGAATGATTGGGTGTATGAATGTCAGAATGGATGATCTAGTGGGTGCGTGACTGACTGTATAAGTAAATGATTAAACGTGTCTTAGTGAATGCAAAGGTGAATGACTAATCTGTGTGAAAGTCTGTATCAGTCAGTCAGTTGGTGTGTAAGTGGCTGCATGGGTTGTTGAGTAGCGACATGAGTATCTATATGGATTAATGATTGGTTGTCTGAGTACCTGTATGTGCCTGAGTGTCTGTGTGGTGGGTGGGGGGTGTGTGACTCCCTGCATGGATGTATGAGTAAGTGAGTCGCTGGGTGTATGGGTTCATGAGTGTGCCTGCGAGGGGCTGTGTGGGTGAGCGAGTGTGCATATGGCTGTGTTGGTGCGTGAAAGGATGTCTCAGTGGTATATGTGTGAGTAACTTCATATGTGAAAGGCAGTATGTGTGAGTGTTGGAGTAAATAAGTGACTATATGTGAGAGTGAGTGATTGTGAGAGTGTCTGTAGAGATGAGTGTGTGCTTATGTCAGTGATTGTATGAGAGCGTATGTATGTGTTAGTATCTGTATGAATAAGTGAGGTGGTGTGTGTATAACTGTATAGGTGAGTAAATGGCAGTGTGATTGATTCTTTGGGTGGCTGACTAGGTGTGTGATTAACTCTATGGGTGAGTAGCATTATGTGAGTGTATGTATAGGTGCATGAGTGCATATATCGGTGGCTGTATTGAAGAGTGACGGCATGTATGAGTGACTGTATGGGTGAGTGAGTGGATGTGTGTAGACCTATGAATAAGTGTGTGGGTGTATACTAACGGGTATTGGTGTGTCTATGGTTTCGAGAATGGTAGTCTGTAATTTAGAGTGGGTGTTTGAAAGGTTATATTAGGGTGTGAGGAGGTGCATCACATATTAAGTGGATGATGTCATCAGTGATGTCATCAATGATGTCATTTAAGATGTTATCAGTGATATCACTGACCATGTCATAAGTGATGTAATATGTGACGACTCAGCAGTGTATTGCGGGGGCGCAAGTTATTGTTAGCTCAGCTAACTATAACAGCTGAATTTCTCTGGTTTTGTGCGAGTGAAATTTCAGCCTAACTATAATGTCCCTGAAACCTATGTTTTTCAGTTAATATCTAAGGTTTTCTAAATGCTAATTCCTAACTATAACGTCCTTGAAACCTGTGTTTTTTCAGTGAATTTCTATGGTTTTTTAAATGCTAATTACTAACTATAATGTCCCTAGAACCTCTGTTTTTTTCAAAGAATTTCTAAGGTTTTTTCAATGCTATTTTCTAACAATTCCTACATAGGTAGGATTTTTGCAGAAAGAGGAAGAAAGGTGCAGAAAGAAGCAAGAGAAGTGCAGAAAGAGGCCAGAGAGGTGCAGAAAGAAGCAGAACTGAGAATATTTGAACACCTATAGGAGAAGATACCCGCTTTTTAAGCTACCATCTTCAGATGTATAACACGTGAAAATACATGTACAAGTTGACATATACCTCAGTCACAAGAGCATGCAGACCTTTAAACTTGACAGCTTGCACTTCCCATTTGAGTACAGAAAGAGGCAAGAGAAGTCCAGAAAGAAGCAGCAGAGTTGCAGAAAGAGGCAGGAGAAGTGCAGAAAGAGGCAAGAGAGGTACAGAAAGAGGCAAGAGGGGTACAGAAAGAAGAAAGAGAAGTGCTGTAAGAAGCAACAGAAGTACAGAAAGACACAAGAGAAGTGCAGAAAGAGGCAAGAGAAGTGCAGAAAGAGGCAAGAGAGGTGCAAAAAGAGACAGGAGAGGTGCAGAAAGAGGGAAGAAGGGTGCAGAAAGAGGCAAGAGGTGTGCCGAAAGAAGAGAGTGAGGTGCGGAAAGAGGCAAGAGAAGTGCAGAAAGAGGCAAGCCAGGTGCAGAAAGAGGCAAGAGAGGTACAAAAAGAAGCAAGTGAGGTGCGGAAAGAGGCAAGAGAAGTGCATAAAGAGGCAAGAGAGGTACAGAAACAGTCAAGAGATGTGCAGAAAGAGGTAAAAGCAGTACAGAAAGAGGCAAGAGGGGTCCAGTAAGAAGCAAGAGTGGTACAGAAAGAAGCACGAGAAGTGCAGAAAGAGGCAAAAGAGATGCAAAAATGGGCAAGAGAGGTGCCGAAAGATGGAAGAGGGGTGCAGAAAGAGGCAAGAAGGAACAGAAAGAAGCAAGAGAGGTGCAGAAAGAAGCAAGAGAGGAGAGGAAAGTGGAAGAGATGTGCAGAAAGAGGCAAGTGAAGTACAGACAGAGAAAGAAAGATGCAGAAAGAAGCAAGGGAAATGCAGAAAGGGGCAAGAGAGGCACAGAAACAAACAAGAGAGGTTTGCACACCATTAGTACCAATTCAACACCCACATTTAGCAAAAAGTAACACGTGACCATTCCAGCTTTGCAAAGGGCCTTCCACCACGCTGTAACATGTGTCGCTGCATTTTTGGTAACATTTGAGCCGTTTCAGCCAAAAACATGTTTTTTTTGTTCAAATCTGCAGATTATGTGGCAGATGATGGATTATGTGACAAATGCAGAAAATGTATAATTATGTGAAAATTCGGCATGGCTGAACAGTCACATAATTCCAGTGGCCCTCCTCATACCTCTGTCTAGGTCCACAAGCGCTCCTCTGTGGTTGCTTTTTGTGTGTCTTTTTGAATTTACAGTTTAGCTTCTATGGAAATGAGGAAGACTAAACCTGAGGTTACCACTCCACAACACAAACTACCATACCACATAATTACTCTCCAGAACACATAATCCCACTCCACACAATTCCTATACACCAAATACCACATACTCTCTACCCACATAATTTCACTGCACAGCATTTCACATAATTCCACTACACACAACATACATCCACTCCACTACAAAAAACATTTTTAAGAAACATTTACAACACTAAAAGCTCTAACTCTCGCACTCTCGCATACGAGACCTATTGCATTGCTAATTCTTGTTTAACTAGTAGTGGTGTTTGCAGAGTGGTGGAGAAAGAAGGGCATGGTCTCCAAAGACTTCTTCGCAATCCAGCTGTGTGGAACTCACAGGAGGTAATAGGAGGGCATCCTTGGAGGCCAACTACACCTCCTATTACCTCCAGTAAGTCCCACACAGCAGGATTGCAAAGTTCTCATAGCAGGCCATGCCCCCTTTGCCCACCACTCTGCAAACACGCTCCCTGATGTGCTCTTGGATGGGGATTGATGTCCCCTTTGCTGCTGGGGGTGCTTAGGGGCCAACTAGCTTACCTGTTACCTCCAGTAGGCACCACACAGTGGGGCCTGGGAGGTGGACACAGGCAACACCCTCTTTCTCCACCACTCTGAAAATGCACCTCCTGGCATGTTGTTAGTTGGGGGATGAAGTCCCCTTGCCTCTTGGGGGTCCCTGGGGGCCAACTAGCCCTCCTGTTACCTCCAGTAAGCCCCACACAGCAGGATTGCTGAGAGGAGCTCAGAGGCCATGCCCCCTTTCTACACCACTCTGCAAACACGCCTCCTGGCGCACTTCAGGGATGAAGTCCACTTTAGTCCTGAGGTCCTCAGGATAGAAGGGGACCTCATCGCCCCACTAGCAGAGCACCAAGAGGCTTGTTTGCTGAGTGGTGTTAAAAGGGGTGTGGCCTCCTACCACCTCTTAGCAATCCCACTGTGTCAGGCTTACTGACCCTCCGCAACTCCCGCAGATATATTTTTAAAAAAATGCTTTCTGTTGTCGCCAGGTCCCTACAGGACCCCCTGCGCAGTGCAAGGGGTCAGAGTGTTTCTACCCTGCCCCCTTTTCTTATTTTTTAGTGTTTTTTTTTACCTTTTTCCTTGTGATTTGGTTCAACCAAGTCACAAGAGGGCTGCCAACACTTCCTGGTTGGAATTGTTGCCAGCCAATCACATTGCAAGGCTCAAGATCGGGAGGGTTCGCGGATCCTTCGCTTCGATACATAGATATCTCTAAATATTTAATTTTCTCAAAAACTACTGACTGCATTTACACCATTTAACAAAAAGAGTGCACTCTGGACCAAGAGCTACCTTTCTGCTAAATTTGGTGTCATTCCATTCAGCAGTTCGGGCTGTAGATGCGTCAACAGTTTCCTATGGAAATGAACATGAAGAAAATGTGTTTTGGGACCCCCCATTTTCTCGTCCCCCGCTTGATAAATCACCCAGAAACTTTCAAGACAGCAGCTGACCTGAGCGCCCCATTAGTTTTGCAAATTTCGAGAAAATTTGACAAACTGCGATGTTGGCAAAAGAAAAAACGCTTTTTGAATAGAAGCAAGGCCCTAACTATAACTACCTACTGGCGACTGCTATAAATAGATGTATAGATTTAAAACTAAACGAATAATAATAATATAATATGTAAACAAATATTTAAAAAGTAGTAAAGTCTGTGAAAATAGGTGTTCTGTTTCTACTTCAATGTGTACAACAGTAGGGAAAGCGTTGAACTCCGGTGGGGTAAAATTTACTATTCCCACTCCAGCCAGGGCAACAGTAGGGAAAGTGTTGGACGCCAGAGGGGTAAAATGTACTATTCCCACTCCGGTCTGTGCAACAGTAGGGAAAGTGTTTAACTCCAGAGAGGTAAAATGTACTATTCCCACTCCAGTCTGTGCAACGTTAGAGAAAGTGTTGGACTTTGGAGGGAGGAAATTAATTATTCTCACTCCAGTCTGTTCAACAGTAGGAAAGCGTTAGACTCCGGAGGGGTAAAATATACAATTCCCATTCCACTCTGTGCAGCACTAGAGAAAGTAGCTCACTTCAATCACATAACATATTTTAATAATGATCAAAAATATAAAACTCTTAATATAAAAATGATATATATATAAAGGTAAAAACCAATTAGTCAAGTTACATAATTATTACAGTTTTTGAATAGTTTTTATAAATTAAAACATATCTTATTAAATTAATTAAATTCACACACTTTACCCCCAGAAACCTGGCAGCCAACAATTAAAATATAATCAAAGTAAAATAAGTATAACACAATTAACAAATTAAGTAATCAATAAAATAATTATTAATACATTAATAATTGTTAATTTATTATTACTTAAATAACTCCCCACCCTATTCCCTTACAAGCACAACAACCTGCACCGCAAATACAACATTAAAGATATAATTCTTAAGCAATTTTATAAATCAATTACATTTTTTAATATCAACTAACCGTTAATTGGTAATTCTGCCATACAAGTCAAACAAGCATTTAATTTACGGGATTTGTATGACATTTAAGGTTTTGCTAACGATGTTGTATCGTAATCTGCAGGAGCTGTACAGTGCACAACCCAGTATTTGAGTGAGAAAGGTTGCCAGTGGCAGTCCACAGGGTACACAAGAGACATTTTACAGAATTGTAGAGCTTTTTCACAGCAGAGCAGAAACACTGCGTGATCCTTTTACAGGGAATGAGATATTCCTTCCATGAACTCACCTTCTGGTCCACCCAGACCATCCTGAGTCCTGCACTGTCCATAGACATGGTGCAGTTCCTGTGCTGCGCCTCTCTTCAGGTGAAGAGAACCCTGCACAGCCACATGGGTCACGCTAAACTTACACCAAGCTCCCCCAAGAGGCCACAGTCCCTAAGTACGGAAAAGGGCGTGAGGTGGGGCACACGCACATCATACAACTACTGCGACCAGAGAAAAAGAAGAGGGACGGGCTACAGCCTGGCTGCCAGAGATGCTACTCACATAACTCAGGCATAAAAATAAAAGAGAGACAACCCTCACAGGATAGGTATTTAAGTTAGGGGTAGCGGCACTGGTGAACTCCGCTACGTGACGGATTACGGAGTTTTTTTTGCCAAACTTTGTGCTTCAAATGGAGCACTGAGTAGCAAAAGTCTGTGAACTCTGCCAGCAAAATGGAGTTCACCACTCACCCCTACTACAAACCCAACCACATACACCTTAAATACAACTTTACAAATGTAATACTTATACAATTTACATAATTAATTATCATTTAAATAACTAATAATAATGAAAAGTTAATTAGTAGTTAATTATACCTAATTAACTTTCCACCCTGTATTCCTGCAAACCTCAATACCCACATCAACACAATGAATTACTTTTAACAATTCAGTTAAAATTATGAATAATTTAAAATTATAACCTATATAAAAAAAATAACAAATATTATATAAACAACATATAAAATACATGCAAATAAAATCTAATATAAAATACATAAAGATAAATAAAAAACAACATTTTTTACAACATTGGCCCTAATTGCAATGTCGGTCAGACGAGCAATTAATTAATTTAAAACATTCTTTGAACTTTATTTTTATTCTTTCCTTAGGAGTTGCATGATTGGGCCTGGGCTCGCACCCCCAATCACGCATCTTCTATTAGAAAGGTGGGCTATCTCTGCCCACTTGTGCAGGTACAATAGGGGCATGGCGAAGGGGACAAATCCTTTTGTTGGCACTAGATTTGTGTACGTCCTGCTGCGTGGATTTTTCATTCTTTTCAGCGCTGGTGAAGAGGAGTTTGTTTATGCCGATTCATTTTCCTGACCCCTTGAGCTGTTTATCAGATCGGGTTGTGACAGAGTTCGTAAAGAGCAGATAGGAGAATGTGTGGCTATTGTTGCGTTTTTTTAATCTGTGAGCAAGACACATACTTTGGTGCCGATTAGGATCCTGGAAAAACCGGGTACGAACCGTCAGTCGGAGCGTTTTCTCCGTCCGACTCGTACCCGGGACAAAAACAGTACAAACATGGAAGTACGATTCGCACGGAAACACCATTTCCGTACGAGTCGTACAAAACACCGACCGACGAAAATATACATACGAATGTGATCCGGGAATGCTCCGACGTGACGTCGGGACGCTTTCAGGCAGCGTTTCATGACCCAGGAAGTACGAATCGAACCGACAGCAGTCCGGACGGCAATATTTTTACGGCACCCAAAAAGTGCCGGAAAAGCGAAGTATGCCGCGAAACAACCAGATTAGGGGACCCGGTACGCGCCGTACCCCCCCCCAGCCCCCGTGAGTACACGCCGAACCCCCCGTGTATGTACACCCGTGTACGTATGAGTCGTACCCCCACCCGTGTATGTACACCCCCCGTGTATGTACACCCGTGTACGTACGAGTCGTACCCCCACCCATGTATGTACACCCCCCCGTGTATGTACACCCATGTACGTATGAGTCGTACCCCCACCCGTGTATGTACGGTGCATACCCCCCAGCGCTACGCGCTGGGGGTACGCACCGTACATACACGGGTGGGGGTACGACTCGTACGCACACGGGTGTACATACACAGGGGGGGTGTACATACACGGGTGGGGGTACGACTCGTACGTACACGGGTGTACATACACGGGGGTGTTCGACGCGTACTCACGGGGGCTGGAGGGGGGTACGGCGCGTACGCACGGGGGCTGGGGGGGTGGTTGGGCACATATATATGGGGGCTGGGGGGGTGTTGGGCGCGTATGCGGGCACATGTTACCATGGTTGCTATGGGAGTTCGGTGCGGACGTTTTTTTTGTTCCATCCGGTCGTAACATCGGACGCACGGGATGGATCGTACTTGCGCAGTCGGACTTCACTTTTCACATTTGTACGGTAAATCGTCCGGGGACGTGTCGTACACATTTTCCGACCCGAGGTCGTGTGGGGAATTATTCCCAATGCGATTAGTATGGACTTTTTCCCATGCGAATCGTACTTGGCAGTTTGTACGGCACTTGTACGATTCGTACGGTAAAAAGACCGGATACGAGTCGTACGGGAAATTTTTTTCCAGGTTCCTAATCGGCACCTTTGTGTGCCGTGTATATTTCAGTTAAATCGTTTGTATCATTCTCATGACTGGTTCTGCCAAGGATGCACGACAACTAAATGTCCAGATAACTCTGGGAATTAATGATCCTGCAGGAGAGCAGTCTTTTGTCTGTTTGTAGTTTTTAAATGCAGATAAACTGTAGTTAACGTGGATAGCCCAGTAGGTTACTGCCTTTGTCACAGAGATCCTTTGATTACTTGCAGTTCAGAAGTTACAATCTTAACATAGGACAGTGACCTATGGACTGTCATCAAAGACCTGCATACAAACCAGAATGGTATAATTATATATATATATTTTTTTTTTTGTATTGCTGGTTGTTAGAAGGTGGTTCTGACACTATGGGCCGCCCGGATTTTTCGCTTTTTGAGCACCTAATTGTTGAGCTTTTACTGTGGGGGAGCCTCATAAGTGAGACTCACCCACAGTGAACTCAGGATGTAAGAGACTGCATGGGGATTTTACTGGTGTCCCCCTGGCTTGACCAGGCCACTGCGCAGCAGCTGGAGTAAGGGACACCGGGCTGGTTACATGCAGGCACATGTGTACATGCGTGTGTACGGGCTCAGTAGGGGAGATTCCTAGCGTGCGCAGTCCAGGGGCAGCTAGAAACTGAATGGTGTGGCAGGACTAATGCAGTATTGGGTGGTAACATGGAATAGGCTTTATACACTGGAAAGAAACATACCAGGGAAAGTCAGTGTGTCCTACTGTTTTTTACTTCATTATTCCCCTATGGGAATGTGGAGCCCATGGGCTAGATTAACTTCCATTAGGCCTACAGATTCCAGACACGCACTTAAGTCCACTGTAGCGGATGTGAAAAGAAGTATTCTGCAGAGTCCAAAGTCATATTTTTACTGCTTTTGGGTCATCCAGAACTGTCATGTTTCTCTGAGCCAGCCATGACCAGACCCAGGCTGAGGGCTGACCTCAGCTGGATGGATTGATAACCTTTCTTCCACAAGCTAGGGCCTCCTCTCCATGAAGAGAAGATGGGTGGGGTTACAGGCTCATCCATTAGCAGCTGTCACTGGGTGCTAGGCACCAGGCTGCACCAAGGAGGGAAGGCAGCGTGGGGGGAAGGGGCTTCAGAGACATGTGGCCAGAGACCCTGGACGACGCCATTTTGAACAAGCCCAGAGTCTGGACAAGAAGGAGGGAGCAGGAAAGTGATGTGTCACTGTTTGAGAGGACCAACAGAGACTTCCTGCCAGCCCCCTACTCAACTTTTAAAAAGTGCTTTCACAGGAAGAGAAGCTCTCTCTGTGGTGTGGTCTGCTGAGGCTGAAGGTGCTGGAGCCTGGCGCAATGGGCAGTTGGAAGGAGAGACCCCCTGACTGCCCCCAGGACCCTATCAGCACCAGAAGAAGAGCCCAGGACCGCTGCGCAGAAGCAGTGGCCTCTGCGCAGGGAGAAGAGAGGCCAAGGAGAAGAGCCAGGAGAAAGGCTGGCGCAGGGAGCCAGTGAAGAAATCCACCCTCATGGAGACCCGGAGGGCGAGGGAGAGTGCTCCCAGTGGTGCCACCAGGAGCAAGCAGATGCGAAAATGGGGCAGATCGGACCCCCAGGGGCTGAGAGATAGCCCCTGGAAGGTAGGCAACCTTTGACCCCTCAGAAGACCGACGACGAAGGGCGTGGGGCTCCTCCACCGGTCTCAGAGATGCTCCCGTGGTGGATCAGGTCCCAGGGGCTGCCCCCAAGGCAGATGAAGGCGGGGGAGCGCCGTCGCGCCCCCCCCCCGCGAAGAAGGAAGCCAGGGAGCACCATCGCGCTTTCCATGAAGGTGCCCCGTGGGGTGCCAGGAGCCCACCCTGGCCCCCACCGAAGATCAAGTCGGAGCGCGATGTGCGGGGAGGGGATCCGGGACCCCATTCCCGGGCCCCGAAGACCAAGAAGAGGCTCACGCGGGGTGCCAGGAGCCCACACTGGCCCCTGCAGAAGAGGTGAGTCGGGGAGCGCCGGAGCGCTCCCCGTGAAGCTACCCAGAAGGCCCGGGACCCCAGAACCC
Source organism: Triturus cristatus (assembly GCF_964204655.1). Classification (NCBI taxonomy): domain Eukaryota; kingdom Metazoa; phylum Chordata; class Amphibia; order Caudata; family Salamandridae; genus Triturus; species Triturus cristatus. The sequence goes on from NC_140586.1 coordinate 260,675,090, forward strand.
GGCGAAGAGGCGGAAGAGGGGGGAGTGCCGTCGCACCCGACCCGCAGCCAGTGAGGCCACCTCCGTGTCTGCCCGCTCCGGCGGCATAGAATCCCCGGCTCCCACGGACGCACCAGAGGGTGCGGGCCATGCGGGGAGTCGGTGGGGGCAGCCAGGGGTGGGCTGCCCGAGCTGTCCTCCACCAGGAAGGCATGCGGGGGTCCCGGGTGGGACCAGGACCCCGAAGGAAGAGGAAAGGGTGCCGGGTGGGACCGGGCCCCTGAAAATGGGCAAGGCGGCCGGGGGTGGGCTCCCCGAGCTGTAGAACTTACCTGGGGGTCCGGGTGGGACCGGGCCCCCCACCGAGGGCTGAAAATGCGGCGAAGCCGCAGGCAGCACACCGGGAGAGCCGCTCATCAAATATTCATAAAGCGGAGCACGAAGTGCCCCATAATGCTTTGCCAGGCTTTTGGAAATCTGCCGTTTTGGTGCTTTGTGGCCCCCAGAGAAGGGGGGTCACCCTCAAGTTTGAAAAGGTGCTGGAGTAGCTGCTGGAGAAGCGCAGTCCGCCCCCCAGCAAGAAGAAAGTTTCTCCCTAAGTCTCATGGGGACTTGGAAAGAATTACCCCTCAAGGGCTCAGCCAGCATTTAACACCTTCTAGGCTGGAACTTTTGTTCTACAGCTAAAGGTGAATGAGGAAGTGCATCAAGGAGTGAAGGGCTGGGTTAGGGATGCCTGGAGAAGGGCATCCCCTGGAGGTGGAGAGGTGTAATTGCACTGAAATGCATTTACTAATGGATATTTCTTTTAGAGGGACTGAAGATCACCTGTTCAATTTGAACTACTGGTGTAAGGTGATGTCATAAGCAAAGTGGGGTTATGTGGCCCTACTTGCCTGCTAGGGTGTCTGGCTGTACATATAATCCTGTGATTTCATCTGTGATGCCTTTAGGGCTATAATTGCAATACATTCTAATGATCCACAAATGTGCTGAGTACCGTCATTCTAAAGTGTGCTTAAACATGTATTCTTGCTGCTGCACTTAGGTGAAGACCCCAGACTGCTAGCCCTTAAGATATAGAGGTGCATACTTTATGCTCAGTAGGAGATGCTCAGTCAGGGTCCATTTTCACCAAGGCAGGTGCACCCATTTTAATGCTTGTTGAGGTAATGGGGTGGGTCGCCACTGGGATGGTGCCAGTGCCAGGCCCACGCCCCAGGTTATGTTCAACTAATGGCATTGGGGGCAAGATGATGTGCATACATGGGAGTGGTGGTCCTAGACCCCACACCCCACGGGAGAGGTGGAGATGTTATGCAATGTCACAAAGTAATTCCAACAGCTTATGTATATTTGTAAATTGGTGCATAGTATTGAGTAGTGTGTGTGTTTAATAATTGTACTCTTGCTTTTATAAAGCAAAGTGCAGACTGGACAATCAATTATTGAGTGTTATTCGTGCGAACCTGCAAATGGCGATTACTAGCCTACACCACCTCCCTTGAGTAAGCCTCAGACTGCTCTGCAACGCTACCCTCTGAGAGTCAGGCGCTACAATTGGGTGTTTCATTCCCAGTGAAGGACAAATGTAGTCATGTTATTTGTGCAGGGCTCACAGATGCTGTCTCGTTTTCCAACACTGGTTATTTCGAATTTTCCCAGTTTTTCATTATTCTAATGTTGCAATAAAGAGTTTGGGCATATATACATTGTAATCAGTAAAGCCAACCACTGGGGTATGCTTTAAATCCTGTGTTTGTGCTTCTCCACACCCAACCCTCTTAAAATATATTGCCCTGCAGCATGGATGACATGTGATTCCTACAGCTGGTAATCCTCATTAGTTTATGTGACATTCCCTATAGGCTGATTTACATACTGTTGGAGGGTGGCAATGAGGGAATCCGACGGGGACATCATGGGGGACAGGCTATGGAGCGATGAGGGGCACTGGTGGAGGGTGGCAGTGAGGAAATCCGAGGAGGAGGGGTTTTGGAGTGATGAGGTGCACTGGTGGAGGGTGGTACAGAGGGTGTCTGAGGAGGAGGTCATTAGGGGAAGAGGGTACGAAGAGATGAAGGGCAGTGTTGGAGGATGGCAATGAGGGAATCCGAGGAGGAGGTCATAAGAGGGTGGTCATGGGGGAGGAGCTACGGAGAGATGAGGGGCACTGGTGGAGGGTGGTAGGGAGGGAGTCTGAGGAGGAGGTCATGTGGAGGGGCTACGAAGAGATGAGGGGCACTGGTGGAGGGTGGTAGTGGGGGAGTCTGGGAGTCTGGGAGGAGGGTGGCAATGAGGGAATCCGATGTGGAGGTCATGAGGGGGAGGTGCTTTGGAGCGATGAGGGGCACTGGTGGAGGGTGGCAGTGAGGGAATCAGAGGAGGAGGTCAATGGGGAGGGGCTATGGAGCGATGAGGGGCACTGGTGGAGGGTATTTGTGAGGAAGTCTGAGGAGGAGGTCTTGGGGAAGGGCTTTGGAGTGATGAGGGGCACTGGTGGAGGGTGGTAGGGAGGGAGTCTGAGGAGAAGGTCATGACTGGAAGGGGCTACAGAGAGATGAAGTGCACTGTTGGAGGGTGGTAGTAAAGGTGTCTACTGAGAAAGAGGTCAGTGGTGGGACGCCAATAAATACTTTCGTACCAGCGCTAAAATAGACCCTGTAATGGCCTTTATGTTTTTGCTTATTTAATTAGCAATTGGGTCATTAGGGACACTGTGTAACATATTTTAAAGTGTGTGCTAATTATATTTACTGTTATATTCAGGGTTTTGAGTTTGAAGGTGATTTTACTAATGTTTTTTAGTGGGAATAAGAAAAATGAAGCCGGGTGGTGGCTGATATGGGGCTGGGGACCAAGGTTAGCTGTGAGATAAGGTGCACGGTAGAGGGATGGTAGAAAATGGATAATCAGGCATGGAAGGGAGTGTGCTGCAGAGTCCGGGGTCAGGTGGAGGTATTAATGAAGAGAGATTCTCTCTGAGGGCTGGCAACGAGGGAGGCTGAGTAGTGTTACTTGCCTGATACTCCCACCTCAGAAACCTCCTCTTCCCATCAAAGGGACCTTACATGGGAAACAAAACACTTTTTGAGAGTGTTAACGATTAGAAAGAGATTTGGAAAATAATGCGTTTTACTAGGCCTCGTAAGAGTAAAGAGAGATAAAGGAGGGCCCTGAAGTAGGCCTTGCTAGATATATGGGCCCATCTCTAGGGGTGGGTGGGACAACAAATTACCAGGAAGCGCCGAGGCAGTTGAGCCATCTGTTTGGCTTGGTTCAAAGACCCTGGTAACAAGCCAAGAACTTTCTCAGAAGCAAGGGCTCAGGCAGCCTCTCTTGAACATTCTGGACAGAGCAATAGCTGAAATGACGACCAGATTCTCCCAAAAGAACATTGAACTTATCGAAGCCATTTCTATCTTGGTTCCCTCATATCCTCATTTTCTTAATATGAACAAGTGTGAACCCCTCCCTGTCCTCAGTAATGTAATCAAAGCTACTCTTGCAGCAGAACTAACTGTTGCAAAAGCATTGTTACAAAAAAAAGTCCCAGATGGTGCAGCTGCTTCCACCATTTGTGAACTGGTACGTGATTATGCAGAAGCTTTCCCAGCACTTCATGAAATGTATGATGTATGCATCTGCGCTGGTTATAGGGGTTTCAACCGCTGCCTGTGAGAGCTCCTTTTCATCCCTACCCCGCGTCCTCACACCTTTCCGAATCATGATCGGAAACAGAATTTGACTATTTTAGCACATGAGAAAGAGCTCACGGCAAACCTATGTGTGGATGAGTTTGCAAGGGAGTTTTCAAAGAACAATAGAAGGTTACCTCTATGACTGGAACTGCTAGTTTTGAAATGGTCGGTGTGAAAACTGCTGCCAGTTTTCAAAAATACTCCTTTCTCTTTTTTCAAATGTGTTACTGTTTTTCAAGAATTTTTATCTATGAAAGTACTTTGCAAAAAAATGACAAGAAAATAAAATGTATAAAGTTACATGTGTGCAGAGAAATAAGTGTTGTGCAAATTGCAACGTGTAAATAGCCAGCCTTTCTAGTGCAATGGTGTCAAAGCTTTCGTGTAGTAATAGGGACTTCCTTAATCTTGAATGCTTTATAATATGCTTAGCATTCAGTACTTGTGTTGAAGCTGGGGAGCTGGAATTCGAGGGTTTGCAGCTAGGTCCAGACATTGCTCTCACTGCCTGGCCAGCTGGAATTCGAGGGTTTGCAGCTAGGTCCAGACATTGGTCTTACTTTCAAATAACTCTCCACATGCTCTGTGTACACACAGAATCAATCCGTTGTATCATGCTGCCTGTTTGCAAGTACTTATGATGTAATCTAGGGCTTGTAGGCTACCTCCAGAAGCGACAAATTGGGCCCGCAGTGGCCCACCCGAATGCGCCCTTGGCCCACCCAAATAAAAATTCCTGGAGCCGGGCCTGGTAGGAACATATTATGCGTTACCTGTTCTGTATTTCTATTTTGTATGTTTTTTTAAAACAGGGAACGTTTATCGAAGTGAAATACTGAAATATACTGTTTGATATACTTCTGGCCAAAGAGCGCATTGCCATACATTGGGGACAAGGTGCACCTAACGTAAACAGGTGAATACAGGACATCTGTTACTGCCAGGAGATGTTGGTGGCATATTGGGAACTAATGCCCACGGCGTCTAGACCCACAGATATCTGGGCCCGTTTGTCTCATGGGCAACTGCATGCAACACGCCACCGACCCCTACAATTCACGAGCCTGACCTCACAAACCCTAACGACACCACACCACCTCTAAAAGGGCCCTAGCCTAGCTTCTCTAACCCACTGGGCCCCTCGATGCACCCCCGCCCGCATCGCCGCAGAAACACGTACTGTAGCTACACATACTATGGATATACAGTGGGGGAGGGAACCCATCTCCTGTACTCTCACCAGTTCACTTCCCGCAGGCCCATACCAAGATGAGGTTTTGATGTCCTGTTCTACGCACCTCAATACTAAATTTGCATATATATAATGTACCTGTACTGTCATCATTAATTGTCGGTACATATGCTTGACTAATATTGCTTGAGGTCTCCGTGTTGCCGTGATGTACTTTCTTATAAGATATGTATTGGATGCAAATATATAAATAAAGTTTTTTTTTTTTAAAGGTTGAAAAAAGAGAAAACTATACTGTTTGATTGTCTAGAGGAAAACACCAAATGAGTATTTCGTTATGTAGTTAAGAACACGGGCATTTTGAAAAATCTCACTGGTAAGCTGCTAACAGCGAGGTAGACCTAACAGTGGGTCATGATTGCCATTAAAATATTTATCTTTCATGAAAAGACTGCAGATTAATCAACAGTCAATAGTTAAACCTATATATTTGCAAAGCCACTCCTGCAATGCTCAGCTAACATTGGGCCTTGATTGAAACTGGAATTCCCAGGATGCTTAGCTTTCACGAAGAGGTTGTTAATTAAACAATTGGCATTGGTCAAGCTTTGAAGATGGTTCGACTGTCATTATCTAAATGCATTGTCATAATTGGAAACTGATAAGCAGGAGGGAGGAAAATGAGACTAAATCTGGGCCTCCCACGAGATGAAAGCAATATTTCACATAAATAGGTGCAATATCCGGTACCTCTAAAATATTAGTTTTTATACCACTGCATTTTGTGCAACCAAACATAAAACCAGACAAACACTCACACATATATATTATATAGTTCTGAATATATTTTTTTTTTGTGCGTGCTACTATTTGCACCACTAAATGATTGTGTAATATTGATCTTACCTCGTGTGTTACTGAATCTCCAGTGCATGTATTACAATTATTTACTCCTATACGGTTCTCTGTGACTTTGGTTCATGGGCCGAAAGTATAAAACCCTGATATTATGTATTTGACTTATTTTATTGAAAGACCAACATTATTAATTTCTAAACAAAAAATAACAACATTCTGGATGATCCAAAGAGCACTTCTTAATAATAAGTGAATTTTAATCCCTGCAAAAAGCGTTGGTTGAACATAGAGGCATCCAGCTTAGAGGAGTTGGCAGGGCGCGTATTTGCTCGCATGTGTGAGCTACTGTGTCTCCTTTACTGCGCGTCACATAAAAGATAGCGCGGTATTTATTTCCCCCACAATAATAGAATGGATTGTTTTAAGGTTGCCCAGCATGGCTGATAAAGAAAAGAAGGGACCTTACAAAAATGATAAATATTTTCATTAAAAAACTTTAAAACTCAAAAGTTCACAGATGTGGTCTCTTCTCTTACATCTTGTCAAAACATGACTTAGGACCCAAAACTAATCTACTTTCAATTTAGTTCCATATTTCAGTGCTGTCGCGGTTCTCAGCTGAGAGTATTGGAATACGATCATTTTTTATTTTGTTGATGTTACAGACAGCTTTATTTCGCAAAGCAATCTTATACTATGTCTACCAGGGCAGGTTGCAAAGGTCAAATATTCCATCCTTACAGGTACAGAGCTTATTAAATGGCATGTCTATTAAATCCAATGGACAGCATGAAGGAAACAGTTCAGCAAAATACTTCAGACAGAGTTCCACAAAAATCCGTCTCTACAAGGCAGTAAATAACTGAAATTGATACCAATAAGGAATAGGTGGTGGTTTTTATAGGCAGCTATTGCATTGTGTTTCAAACACAATATTTTAAATAACAATAAATGTAGAATCTTAAAAAGGTTCACTAAAGCCACGTGTCTAAGGGCACCAAAAGATACTTATAAAACATGCAGCATATTGTAACAAGCATTGGAAAAGCCAATAGGTCTGGTATTTCTTGCCAGCCATTTGACTTTGTTAATGCTTTATTTATTTTGTTACAACTTTATTATTGGGGGAGTTGCTGGGCCCTCAAAGAAATAAAAAATAAATTAACTAAAAGCTAGAATATTTTTTGGTCTCAAAAAGCACATTGCTATTGTATAGGAAACTACTTTGTGTGCGGATGTGTTCATGGTAAAAACACGGAATGCTGTCACTCACAGTGAAGTTGGCCAATGGTTGATGAGGACTAAACCACCAACCCATTCTCTATGCTGTTGTGGGAAGAAACAAATGAGAATGTGAAGGGGTTGGCGAAAAGTCACTATGAGCTTTTGTATTATAAATACAATATTTGTAAAATGAAAACATCTTGACTAATACCAGACCCAAAACTATCGTGTATATAGACCAAAGTAATAAGATGGGGTGATTACTGCTCGTGCTATACCAGGCGCGCAACACCCATTGGGCTCACCGGGCTTCAGCCCCCCCCCGTCATGTTTGTCAGCCCGGCCGAGACAGCCTCGCGGGCTGGCGTCCGTCTAATTGCAGCCGCACCCGAGTACTTAATAGGTCTTTAAAAGACCATTTACTCGTTAATGAGGCTTTTGTTGTGTTTTCACCCCTTCTTACAGCCATTCTGCCTATGGCTGGAAGACTTAGCCCCCCCCCGAAATCTTTTTCAGCCCCCCCCCCGAAATTTGGCTCTAGTTGCCCGCCTGTGCTATACTGTCTGTGAGGACAAAGCCTGGTGTCTTCACTTACAAAAAGTGTTGTCTTGGAAAAATAATGTCTCCTTTAGTTTGCTTCCTTGACTATGAATCGTGAATGTTCACAGCGATTGTCTTCACTTTCTAAGGCATTGGCTCTTAACCAGTGGTTCATGGAATCCTGAGGGTTCACAGAGCCTATTCAAGGGGCCTGCAGACCCAGATAACATCTACCCATTGTTTTCTGTCAATAATTATAAGTATTTTGTGCTAAATAATTGTATAAAGAAGGTTCCTGCTAAGAGAATATTAGTTTCATGAAGTAACAATAATCATTACTTGACGCCTACTGTATTTACTCCCTAATGCATTGAATACATTTATTAATAAAATCAATAAAGGCATGGTAATAATCATAAGCCTTTTAAAAATGTTTTTAGTCAGAATTTAATTGCTAGTTCAGGACGACTCATGTTTAAAAGTACGCTCTGAACTGGAGTAGGAATCAGTATCTGAGTAATAACAATTTTGAATTGCTTATGATTTCCAATAAGATCATATTCATCTGCACACTTATACACCCATTGTTCTTATAAGCACCCAGTGATCTTTACAGGTATGCACTGAAACCAAGCTATGTCTGGGTGATGAGCTCTAACTAGGGTATAATCGGTCTTGGATTGCTTGTGTTCGGCTCAGGGAGGGAGGGGTCTAGCAGTTCAGGCTGGATTGTTCCTGTTGCAGCAGGGTCAAGACTGATTTACATATGACTGGGTTCAAACTGAAGTGGCATGGAGTGCAAAGTAACATTGGATTGAGATGCACCCCTGAGTAATGATCTTTGGCTGAGATTTATTCAACCATTTCATCCATCACTTTTTTGTGAACTTTATTAAAAATATTGTAGTCAGCATATTGACTACTAGCATATTGGTTATAGGCAAGATATGTATTTACATTAAAGGCAGATTCATGTAGAGTTCGGAATCGTACATTTATACACACCTATATATGCTTACATTTACAATATTTTGGTAGCTCCCATTCTGGCTATGATGTTTTTGTAGCACAATATGCAACATTCAATATCCTTATAGCATACTATTTTAGTATTTCAGTAATTTAAAAGCAAGAGAGCACACGCGCCCACTACCATACCTTACTTAGAGGCAGAAAGGAAAAGCAGAATTTTCCACAGAAGTCTTAGCAAACATCTTAACTGTAAGAAGCACATATACCACCATTTTTGCAAAGTATAAATCTTGGTAAAACAAATACCTGGGGTCATCACCTCAGAAAGAAGAATACGCAGAGGATCTAGGAGATAAGACCAAAGGCTGGTTGACCAGCAAGAAATGTTCTCACTGGCATACAGTGTCTCAGTCTTCACTCTTTTTAATGTAGCTTTTAGCTATCCATCTCTGCATTACCATGAGGAATTTCTTTTGCCCTATGGAAGGATTTGGATCAAGCCATCCTAGGGTCAGTCAGTTTTGCACAGCCAAGGCAGCTGATCAGAACAGCGTGAGCAGCCATTTTGAATGCTTTTCTGCGGAACGATCTAGAGGCTGCAACTCACCTGCTTGCTCAGCCAAAAACTTGTATTAATTTGCCTTATATTCTTTTATAAAGCTTCAGACATGTGGTCACTTGAGGGCACTTTGCACAGAAATAAAGAAATCAGTTTAGTGAGCAGGGAAAGGTAAGTTAATCATTAAAGTTGACCGATGCTTGACACACAGGAATTATTTGACTCTCCCAATTGGTATTGGAGCTCATAACATTGTCTCTCTGCCAGTATATCCATACAAGGATATCTAATGATTCCATAAAACATTAACCTTTTCAGAAGTATCCAACATGTCTTAGGGTGAGTCCAAACTTTTGTCATCTGTTTCCTATATAGCTCATTGTCATTTTCCCTAAGTTAACCTAACTATGAACGTTGTAGGCCACTTTAGCTGTGCACATGTTACTAAATATCTCACTTGTTTTTCTGCCACATTGTATTTTCACATATAATCAGCACATGTTTTTTGTAATTTATCCTATTCCTGGGATTTAGACTGTACAACTTAGGCAAGGTCAAACGACACTGCTCCTTGTTACTCTCTGTGGTCGGACACTAGCACCTAGCCATTATAGGGACACCGAGCTGCTGTTTTGTCATATAAACCTGGGATTTGTCATTCTAAACACACTGAGCAGAGATTTGCAGACAGAGCAAAGGTCCTGAGATGAAAGAACTGTGCCAGCTGGGATGTAGAGCAACTATCTATGTATGCTAAGGTATGGGGTCCACCACTAAGCCCAGAGATCTATAATCATTTAACTTTTGTATTGAGGGTGGTTTTAGGCAAATCTGCCAGATAATAAGACAGCGCTTTTTATTGTATATGGTCTCCTAATCACAATAATGACATTACTGACCTATATTTGTTTTCTCATAGTGGCGCAGTTATTGAATATTAGAGCATGATAGTTTAAATAAATATTGTAAACTTTCTTCATGTCTCTTTTCTGTTTATTGTGGACAAGTACAAGTGAGAGAACAAAATGAGAGTCTTGTGTTCTGGGGTGCAAAATCACTTGTCTCTCTGGGAAGGTCAGGAGGGCAAGTGAGGCACTATAAGCAAGCCGGATTCGGGCCCATAGATACTGATGGGGTATGGTGGCTCAGTCTCTACATGCTCATGTTCTAAGGTCTCAAGCATAGTTCTGTTCTAGAGCAGAATCCCTGAAACACTTTAACAAGGGGGAAAGGAAAAGAGATGAAGCCTAAAACATTAATTAAGAGGACTCAGTTAAGGCACTATTCATTCAGACAACTTGAAACCCCTTCTATGTAGCATCAAAAGACTATACTAGAATAAACAAAACACATTACCTAGCCACAGAATAATGTATTGGTATGTAAATATGGCCTAATGATTCCTTAAACTTTGGCAAACAGTGATCTTCAACTTCTTCAAAAAAACATGATGGTGGGGAGGATTTGAAGTGAACTTCCAGAGGCTTCCTTTTTTTCAAAAGGGGGGGGCTGAAATTGAATCGATACTGCTTAAGGCCCCATACTCCAACCCATCTGTGGCACCTGCATGCCATATGTTGCACTGATGTCACAGACAGAAAATTCTTCCTGATCAGTGCCAGAGGGCATAACTCTGTTTCCCCTAACTGATGAGTGTGGGACAGACAGAGTTGGAAAGTGGAGAATGTCCTCCTAGTACACCCCTGATTAAACTATGCCCCCACATCAAAGGGGTGGCTGATTGGGGGTGTTTGCCTCCAATCTAGCCCCTGGTGGGTAGGAGACAACTAGACACTAGAGATTTTATGGGTATATTTTTTAGATGATTGGGGGGCACCCTGGCGTAAGGCAATGCCTCCAAAATAAAGGGGGCAATACAGTTTTATGCCCTCTCTGGTAGGCAGGTTGGGGAGTTGGAGAGATTACCCCCAATCTGCCCCACCCCCTTCCCCTGGGAGGCGGAAAGGTAACTAGGCACCAGGAACTTTATGAACAACTTTTTGGTAAGTGGTGGTGGCAGTACACTCTGACATAGGGCCATGCCCCACCAAAATTGGCAATGCGTTCTTTCTTCTCCTTGGGAGTTAGGATGGGTGTTTGCCCCAACCTGCCCCCAGGGTTAGGAATCCTAATGGACACCAGGAATGTTATGGGTAGGTTTCTAGTAAGGGCTACGGCTGGCTCAATCGGGCATAGCCACTACCCCAAAGAGGGCAATGTGTTCTATCTTCTCCCTTGGATTTAGTATGGGAGTTTACCTCCAATCTGCCTCCTCGAGGAGCAGAGCTAGACAGCCCAATAAACACAAGGGAATTATTTTCTAAAACCAAAACAATGCAGAGGTGGCGGCCCACCCGGACCTAGGGCCATACCTTCACCCAAAAGGAGGTACTACAGTCTCTATGCCCTCCCAGGAGGCAGGTTGGGGAGCTTAGGGCCATGTGCCCACCCCAAAGGGGGGGCAATGAAGCCTCACTACCTCCACTGGGAAGCCCACTAGACACCGGTGATTTTGTTCTAAAAAAAAAAGAATGGTGTGGGATGGCCCACCCTGGCCTACCCTGGCCCACCCTTGCCTAACTTGGCCCATGCCATGCCCTCACCCCAAAGGGGCCGCACAATGTTTCTGTCCCCATGGGTGTTAAATTGGGAGTTTGCCTGCAATCAGCCCCCCTAGGCCTAGAAAGTCTACTAGACACCAAAGATTGTGCTTGAAAAAAGAACGGGATGGGAACTGTCCCCCGAGGCATATGGCTATTCCCCACCTCAATAATGGCAACACAGACTATCTGCCCCCTCCAAAGTCCAGATGGAGTTTGCCTCACAGGTGGGGGGTCAGAAAGCCCACTAGACACCAGGGATTTTGAAATGGCACCAAGAAAAGATGGGGAAGTACCACCCTGCCATTGGGACACACATCCACCCCAGAAGGGGATATAGAGTCTCTCTGCTCACTGTGGAAAAGTGTTGGTTCACCCATAATCTACCCCTAAGGGGGTAGAAAGCCCACTAGACACTAGGGATCTTAGAGGAGGGCAAAAAAGGGATATTTAATAAGTGTACTCCTATTATAGATTGGGGCTTAAAGAACTAAAGCTATAGGTTATATCTTTGCTCTGGATTAACCTGATTGATATATCTGACCCTTGCCGCGTCGTGGTCAGCATCAAATTGAGCCTAGGTCCTGCTCACCATGACTAGTGACTGTCATTGGCACTTTGTGCTACTTGTCGATATTTCTGCTTAAAAATTTAGAAATTCTTATCCCTGATTCCCCTTATTGGATTTTTGTTTAATTTTGGTGTCATTTCATTTTAAATTGTTCTCTATTATCCTAATACATTTTGGGATTTTTATTGTTTTGCATTTTGACTTTATTACTGTTTTAGCGCTGCATAAATACTTTACACATTCCCTCCGTGTTTCGTTGTTCTGCTCTGTGCAATAGCTACCAGGGAATGGATTCCAGGTAAATTTAGTGACTTAATGAGTCACCCTAACAAGGAATGTGGTTATTAGCTGAGATGGTACCTATCCCACTCAACTAAAATCCAATATTCTTACACATAGATTTCTTTCATACCCATTATTCATTCACTAGATTTTGCCCTAAAAATTCCCAAATGCGGTTACTCAATGAAAAGTCATTATAAGCTGCAGCTCAGTTGTTGGCTTCTGTTTTTTGAAAATCTGAAAACCCTAAATATCCAGCAACCGGATGGGTCTGACAGATGTAACATTACATTTCTTTTGTAGATAGGCAATAGTGACAAAAAATTTGAGATAAAAACATCATCACCAATTGCTGCTTTTAGTTTACTTTCATGTTTTGTTTTTATTTAAATGATTCCTTTCTTTGGCAAGACATTGAGAGATCTTCACAAATTACTCCTTGCTGAATTGAGAGATGTGTATACTTTGCAGCAATCTATATCTTTCCTGGATTCCCCATGAGTTTCATAAATATTTCCACCACAAACTGCTGGTGGGTGAAAGCACAAAAATTTGGAAACATATACTACCTCTTAGCAAAAACTGTGGTGCTTTTTTATACAACTCTGCTTGTACCTAAAATCTGGTAAGGTAGTTATTCTAGCACAGTAACCTTCTCATTGATGCTATTTTCAGGAAAATAAAATGCTTTCTTGTTCAATATTTATTTCCTATTTTTTCCAAAAACCAAACACTTGGCTAGTTTGGGCTTTATTCCCAGCCCCCTCCAAGGGAATGCACACATTTTGGGTACCTTTACAATTCCCTGAATGTTGGGAAATATGGACGTAAATTTGGTGCAAACATGTTAGGTGGGAAAAAAAGGTACGCAAGCGTAAGCATGAAGTTTTCCAAATATAAAAAAGGGCTCACCTCTGGGGGCAGAAAACCCTCGGCAGTTATGTTAAGGTATCTTAACACTGGGAACATGCTCACCTAATGCATTAATTAATCAGACGAGAGAGAGCGACATACACCCAAAAATCTTCCTAATTTGCGTTGCTTGTATTTAGGATTTATAGTAACTGAATATAACAGAGAAAATGAAAACTCATACCATATTGATTGTTGCACCTATCTCTTTTAGAATTGCTTAATGTGCTGTGTCAACTGTATGTCAAATTGATGCTCATGTCTAGTTCTACAACTGACAGGGAATTTCTTTATAGTCTAGCCTTTATTTCCCCATAAAAGGAGAAGACTACACAATTGCTGCTCCTTGCTCTGTTCTCCAAACCCTTCAGAAATTTAAGAATGTTTTCATCACCTTTTCCATGTAATAATTCCAGGCCATGTAATTTGTGTCATTGACAATATCTTTGCTATCATATTTTTATTCAATGAATTCAGGTTTACCTTACCATCAGTGGCACTGATAGATTTGAGAGAAAATTCCATTCCATCATGTCATTTAGGATACCATTGACAGAATGATCAGACTTTGAAAAACGGGGGCCAATTTAGAGTTTGATCTAGAGGGCTCTCTGTTGCAAATCCCTATCTTGAACGGAAACCTAAGTCTGGCCTGAACTCTAATGTCAGAATACCTTTTAGAGAGCCATAGGGCATGCAGGGACTACTGTGACCAAACGCAGTTTTTTAGGCCTTTTACTCCTGAAGTTGTGACCAACTACGGATCCTGCTCATTGGGGGCCAAGTACCCTTTCTGCGCATGACTAGTAGTTGTGGCCACAGTAGTCAAGGCTCCCTCGTGGGGGGTGGGTGTGTAGATACTGGTCAGTGAACACGATTCATAACTCAAAATGCAGGGAGTACAAATAATAAATGGATTTCCAGACAAATACTTAGTTTACAAGAAAAGTAGAGCAAAGAGATGCAACATTCTAATGCAATAATACAATCCTCCTTGAGGCCGAGGCTCTAGTCATTGTTAAGCAAATCCCTGTCCCACCCTCCTTAGTGTTATGTGTTCAGGTTTATTCACCATTCACTGGTAGCTGCATCGGTGAATGCAAACTATTAGGCCACACTCAAGAGTTCTTCCCTCTAACCTTTTAGGACTTTAGTCAAGTGTCTATGGTGGCACAGCACCTTTAGCAGCAATTCCCTGGGGCCCCAAAGGCCGGGTTTCAATCTTACCCACTCCTGCAGTATGGCAGCGTTCAGTTGTGCAGCGAGTCACCTCTCTTTGGGTGCTCCTAGCCCAGATCCTGTATGGCAAAGACAGCTGCTTGTGATGGATATGGCAGCACCTGGCAGCGTAGGATCTTTTCATCGAGCAGCCGTGCGGGTTGGTTTCCTTGATCAGAGCTGCTTCCGCTCTGCAGCCACAAAAGGTAAGTTGCTCTTCCCCCCACTAGCAGGGGGTGGAGGGTGCTTGTGTGTTGCCCTCCAGCTCCTGACTGGAGGCACAATGAAGGTGCAATGTTCTTAGTGAACCTCAAAAGCAAAACGAAAAAAGAACAGATGATGGACGGAATGCTGAACAATGCAAACATTCACCCCAGTCACAGATCTGGGTTTAATCCATCATTTTTGTGCTCACCAAGCCACCCGTTTGGACCTAGCCATATGCAAATCAGTCTTGATCTTGCTCCTCAAGGGAACAGTCTAGCCCAAACTGCCTGGCCAGGTCCTCACTCGAACGGAAACAAGCATCCTGGGACCTGTTTCGGGGTAACAGCCGGGTTAGCTTGAATCCAATGGCACAGTGAGCACGCGATCCACATCTGCGCATACCCTTCCAACTTAGGGAGACTGAAGCAAAAACAACAGATGGGGGATGGAATGCTGACAATGCAAATATTCACCCCCAGTCACAGATCTGGGTTAAATCCATCACTTCTTGTTCACCACATCACCCCAGTTTAGACCCAGGCATATGCAAATCAGTCTTGACCCTGCCGCTCATTGGAAGCCAGGTCCTCCCTGGACTGGAAACAGGCATCCTGGGACCGGTTTCGGAGTTTCAGTGAACTCATATCTCGCACACCAGGCCCAAACTCAGTTCATCAGTGACCCCTTCTGGCATATGAGGTCACAGTGGCAGGGTAGTACTGCTTTATGATCACATCCTAGCTCTTCTGATGTCGCTCAGAACCACATGGCCCTCTCCTGGCATACAAGTGCTGCAGAGCTGATACTGCACACAGTCAACGGCCCGATCAGAGCATAGCCTCACACCTTGCTCTGGAAATCCTCATGCAAGGCTTCCCACTGGACCCTGCTCCCTCCAATGCTCTTCTCTCCCTCACAGGGGACACTAGTCTTGGCAATAGGCAGACGATGGTGCTTCAGGCTCCGGGCCAGGTGATCTTAGTGTCCTGGACAAAGTCCTCTCACCCAGTAGAGAGACTTGGAGGCATTTCCACCAGTCCTGGTCCCAGACACAAGTCTTGTAGAGCTTCCCCTTCTCACACAGCCCATCTGGCTGCTTGGTAGTTGACACATTTTTGAGGACTCAACCTCCCCTTCCCATAGCCTTTTCCACACACCAAATGTAATTTAGAGTCTGAGTCTTTGAAGTTTTATGCTCGGGTTCTGCTTCTTTTGAAATGGGCACTTCTCCTTTTCATATTTCTTCTCAAAAGTGGTCTGTCACAGAAGGCACGACTCCGAAGCTGATTGTCCATGACTAATTTATGGGAGTGACCTGAGTATATACCTGGAGATCAGCCACAGAGATATGAGTATCAAAGAGTTAATCTCAGTCTCCCAGTCCTAATCTTTATAATCCTTTTATCAGCCCCATCCCTTTTACTGACATATGTCCAGACCTCTTCCTTGGGTTCTATCACTGAATCAAACAGCAGTCTTTTGAAATATAGAGGGAGTCTCTTGCTTCCCTTCAGTGTGTCCCCAAGCAGCTCACAGAAATGCAGCAATTTACAAATCTGTCTGGAGAGTTTCCTCTTCTCCTCGTGTCCTCACCAGGTAGGCCTGGGCTTCCGAAAAAGGAACCTAGGGTCCTTTATACAATGTACCATTGTGGGCACACTCCCTCAATGTACTTTCTCAGTACACTCTGGTACAGTACTATTACCTCTACGCATTGCGTCCTTACATGTACACATGCACTCACTACAAGCACTGAAACTGAATGCACAGTTCAGCATGAAGCTTTCCTATATTTAACTGCGGTGTGCTCTTTACAAACACACATTCTGCCAGACCACATACTCACTATGTGCGTGCTGCACAACACTTCACCCTTCTTGCATTGTACTTTATGCAAGGACACATACACCCAGCACATGCAGGCCCTGCGCACGTATTGCACAGTACTACATCTCTGATGTAATGTATTCCTCTCAGGCATACATTCACCCTGCACACGTACTAACATAATCAAACATATACTGCACAGAACTACACGATCCTTGTATTGTTCCCTCCCCAGGCACATATACAACCAGCGCAGAGCCACCACTCCTACTCCATTCAGCACTACTCAGCTACCTGATGTAGGCCAAGGATGAGTTAAGCACACAGCAGCAGAACTTTTAAAAAGGAGAATGAGCCTGTAGATCTCACTCCAGTGACTCAGGGTAAAAAAGGTTCTCTTCACTACTACTGATCACTACACGGATTGCTGCCACCACCCCTCTCACGCTGCTTAATTCCTGGTGAAGGCGGTAGCCTTCCACCACTATGAGGGTAGTGCTTTGGGCTCCCTTACTGATCCAACAAGATTGCTCTCCATGAGACAGGCCTATGTCATGGCGCGCAAGCATTAGCCATGTTTGGCTATGACACAAAATTAGCATTAGGGATCCAGGCAACAGTATAGTTTGGCACTCAAGGCAGGGGTACTCGTCTCTTGCCATGCAGACGACTTTTCTGTCCCAACACCTAACAATTAGGGAAGCTGTCAGTTCTGTGGTAAAACTCTTGAGCCTTAATTTTAGATATGCACAAATACCAGAATCAAAAAATTGACGTGCAAGAGTTTTAATACTTATGCATCTACCAAAATATTAGGAATGTATCATTCTAAACAAACAACAATTGTCCTTGGTCTGCAACTCCAGGTGTACATGAAATAACCCTGGAAAATCAAGGACCCCCTCCACTCTAGCCCCCACTCGTCGGAGTATGAGCAAAGCTTAGTTGAACAGTTCAGCTCTAGCAGGCATCACCCTCCTGTCACTAACACTGTACTGCTCCTATTGGTTGGTTTCTATGCTAAACATCTGTCAAAGACAATTATCTCCTAATGCTGTCTTGTATCATTCAAAAAATACCACGAAAAGGTGACCTTACATTTAGCTGTGGGCCATTTTATCACATCGCACGTCTCCGCGTATGAGCGGGCGCACATCATTAGGTGTTTGTTCGCCTCGGTGCATGCAGTTTTTTGTACGCTGTTGATTCAACCCTTGTTCTTTTCCTAGAGCAAATAATTGCACTCTAAACACCCACGCTAGTTTAGTCATGCAAATATTTACCCAGGTATCAGATGAAAAAGGTTATCACTATGTAAAATAATATCGTCTAACAGATGTTGCAAATACACACACACACCACTGAGTCATTAATTATACCAACGCATAGAAATACAAATTATTTGGGATTACAGCTCCTCTGGGTAGGAGCTTCACTCTAAATTCTACTACGCTTGCTCTCACGCGTGGTAAATCATCCACCGCGATGGTATTTGCGTCCAGTCATTTTTTAAAGCCACAATCTTTGTCGTGTCAACTTGTCAGGGGTCAAAGGGAAGAGCGGGCAAGACTCCCAAAATCAATCTGCTTCTAGGAGACTTGTCTCATTTCATTTCAAATTACCAGCTGTGGCTGAAGCCCGCGATGGACAAACCGCCTCCCGCCATAAACCATGACAAGAACAGGTCGAACGTGCGTGATCGCTCATGAGGGCACGCCACGCTGGCCGTGGCCGCCATTAACTACCTGTAAGCCGCTCTGCAGGCCTAAGCGATCCCGCGAGCCAACAGGGAATATAAATACGAAAAGGACAGTTTAACGTCCACAGGCAGCTCCCCTGGGATTAAAACCCTATCATCCAAAGGCACCGATGTGCCTATATAAGGGTTCCTCTGGGCATTAATGTCTCGCATAATAGGTTGTTTTACATTTGCCAATGCGAATGTAAAATATTTTATTTATTTATTCGTTGTTCTGTTTTTTAAAATAGTGCCAGGAGCATGTGTACATTGAGCCAATTGAGTATACCGCACGAAGAGGGAGAAGTAAGAAAAAATGCTGCAATGTAGAGCAGAACACAGGCATGACAAGGAAGTAAAAAAATAGTGAACACACTACTGCTTTAAATGAGCAAGTACTCTAAAGTACTCAAGGCCTCATTAATGAAAAGTGATGCATCGCTGGGTGAAAACAGCAATGCGTCCCTTTTCATTGCGCCCTCCTTGCGACATGCTGGATGCGTCATATTTGCAGTATGACGCATCATGTCGCAAGGAGTTACAGATACGTCAGTATTTCTGACGTATCTGTGGGAGCAAAAATGACGCATTGCTGGAGTGCGTCACAAAAGTGACGCAACTCCAGCAATGGGTCATTTCACATGGGCAAGTCCCATTTCAAATGTACCTGCGTCAGTCTTAAGCCTGCTTTGAGGTAGGCGTGAGATATTGACCCATTTGCATGCTAGAAGTGGCGCAGTGAAATCTCATAAATTTCACTGCGTCACTTCTATGAGGCTTACTTGCGTAAGAAGGACCACCCTGCATACATTATACCTGGCGGAGGTATAATGTGGCGCATGGGTTGACAAAGTGACGCATCTACCTAGATGCGTCACTTTGTAAATATGACGCAACATAGTGCATTTTTTACGCCGCTGGTGCATCACAAAAAGTGACACACCGGCGGCGCAAAAGTGACACAAGGGCTCATAAATAAGCCCCAAGTATCTGCACTTTATTTTGGAAGGGCTAGTGCTGGCACTTTCAGCTCTGCTCCAATCCTTTTAATGGAATAGTACTGGCACTTCTCAGTAGTAAACAGGTCCTCCGGACCAGGTGTACCAGCACTTTTATATTTCTATAACAAGCATTAGAGCACAAAAAGAACAGTAATTTCAAAGACTCAATAAGGATGTAATGTAAAGTCTAAACGAGATAATTGTAATAATATTATTTGTGTATATACATATATATATATATATATATATATACATCCACCAAACGATTCCTCCATAAAGAAACCCAAGGGACACAGCGGGGAACTTTCGGGAGTTCTTTAATAACTTTGCTGCAAGGCACAATGCATTTCAGTGCAATGCCTTCATCAGATGCCGCCAGCCAAGATGAGGTCCCTTCTCCACCCTCTTTTGTACTCCTTAGGCCCTCCCAGTTGTGGGAGGTCAGCAGGCTCCACTTAAATTGATGACTGCTGCAGTCCGATGTCCAGGACTACAGCCCCCAGCATCCCGTGTTGCGGTGAGTACTGAGTGGGACAAATGTTCCTTTGCTCAATATATATCATATATATATATCACCTACTGGCGGTCGCCAGTAGGTAGTTATAGTTAGGATCTTGTTTCTATTCAAATAGTGTTTTGTCTTTTCCCTATATCTTTTGTGTCATTTGATGAATCTTCGCAACATTTTTAAAACTAATGGCCCGCTCTGGTCAGCTCCTATCTTGGAAGTTTCGGGGTGATTCGTCAAGAGGGGGCCAAGAAAAAAGGGGTGTCCCAAAACTCGTTTCCCCCATGTTAATTTCCATAGGAAAAATTGGAACAGGCTACAGCCCGAACTGCTGAACGGAATTACACCAAATTTGGCAAAAAGGTAGCCCTTGGTTATAAAGAGCCCTTTTTTTAAATGGTGTAAATCCGTTCAGTAGTTCCTGAGAAATGTAAAAAATAAAAATATCAATATCTGAGCACCGAGGAGGGTCCGCGAATCCCATCGAGCACGTGCTCAATTTTAATTGGCTGTCAACACTCCAAACCAGGAACTGTTGGCAACCATCAAGAACAAAGTCACAAGAAGACAGTGAAAAAGTGGTTGAAAAACAAGACAAGGGGGCAGGGTAGAAACACCCTTACCCCCTAGGCAGGCTCAGGGGGTCCCACAAAGACACCCAGGACCAAAAAAAGCATTTTTTAAAAACAACAACAGAAGAATTTGCGCTGGGGTTGCAAAGCCGGCCGAGAAAATAAAAAAATAAAAGAAACACGGCCTCCCACGCTTTGTTTTTGAAAGCCCCCGCGTGGGCCAGGTCCACTTCCCCGGGGCTTTAGAAAATAAGAATGAGGGGGGCCTTGCGGGACCTCTCAAGCCCCGGGGACGTCCACCACCCCGGGGCTATATAAATCAAATGAGGGGCCGCGTGGCCCCCCTCGTAGAGCTGTTGGTGGCCCTGGAGACCATAAACCCCCAGGGCCGGCTCGGGTAATGTCCGGGGGTGCCCACCTCCGGGATATTAATGTTTGCAATGACAGGGTGGCTCTCGCCCTGTCATTGCAAACACTGCTTTGCTTTTTGGGAGCGAGAACAGGAAACCTGCTTTCGCTTCCAAGAAGCAAAGCAGTATTGGTTTTGGGCAAGGGGAGCTGCATATTAGCAGCTCCCCTTGTCCAAAAGCAATGCTGGCTCCCGAATGAGGCAGGGAGCCAGCTGGGACCGTGGGGGCTTTGGGGCTCCCCCACGGTCCCAAAGGGTATGCCTCAGGGGATGGGGTCCCCGAGGCAGAATTAAACAATTAAGAATACGGGGCATTGGGGGCGTGGCCAACCGGGCAACGAAATGGCCGCTCTGTGAGCGAGCTCCGCCGGCTGCACTTTTAAATCCTGAATTAATCCTACCCAAACACGCGAAAAGTCCCGTATTTTGAACCGGAGGGTGTCGCACACCGAGAAGCGCTGCTGTCGATCGTCCGAGGACAGCTGGTGGCCGCGGAGCCGAGCTGTGCCCCTGTCTTCCCCGCCCGCGTGGATCCTCTGGTGAGCGCCCGCCGCTGAGTGAGCTGGGGACGGCTGGCTGCGGCTGCGCGAGGCCGGTGCTGTGCGGGCCTGGGGTGAAGCGGCCGGCTTCTCCCACGGACCGGGAGAGAGTAGAAGAGAGGGGTCCGTCGCCGCGGGAGCGACACCATCTGGGGTCCCGGCCGCTGTGCCCCGTCTGCCGCGCTGTGTGGAGCGCTGCCGGGCCGGCCTGCACCCGGCCTTGGAGGGAGACTGCCCGGGCGGCGCGGGCGCCATCTTGTAGACATCGGTGGAGGCAGCCGAGAGACTGACCTGTACGGCGCCTGGTGATCACTAGCCGACAGCTTGGCCCGCGCCCCTACACACCTGCTGAGGGGGTGGCCTGTACCTACTGCACAGTTCCTGTACTGGGCCTGGAGACTGGCGACTTGCAGACGCGGCCTGATCGCGCTGAGGGCGGCTGGGCCGTGGCGATCGAGCTCCGGTGGACACCTGCGGAAAACGGAGGGGAAGGCAGAGTGACCATATGCGGCGCCACGGGTGAGCGTCAGTTGGACTGCACGGGGCCCATCACACCACACCCGCGCTGCACTGCGAAGAGGAGGCAGACGAGACCTGGCTGGCGGGCGTGCTTGCTCGCTGTGCTCCAACCGAACTGAGGCCAGAGGGGTGCAGAGGAGACGGGGAGGCTGCACCCCGAAGGTGGACCCCGGCACGAGAGGCGCTGGCCGGGAAACGCTGCCATACCGGACTGCCCCAGCGGTCAACTCCTTGCAGGGGACGGTGACAGGCCAGTCGCCATGGGAGGGAAAAACGAGGCGAAACAGTCCCGGCTCACATTTGAGCACAAAAGCCAGGCCAAGCAGCAGGCGGCGGACCTAGAGGCGGCGGAATCTTCATCGCAGGGGTCGGGGCCTGAAGGTGAATACCGCGCGCTGATGCTCGAGGTGAGGTCTAGCCTGAAGAGTATTGATGCGAAATTGGACGCCATGGCCTCACAGCTGGAATCAGTCAAGCAACAGGTGGACTCGCATGAATCACGGCTTGACAGCCTGGACAACGAACGCACTGAATGCTGTGAGTTTAGACAGGAGACCAAGCAACACCTCTCGTTTGTGGATAAGGAACTGGCGTTCCTCAGGGCCAAGACTGATGATTTAGAGGCCAGCATCCAACATCCGCATCACTGGCATCCCGGAGACGACGAGCATGGGCAAGATGGAGCTCTATGTGTCGGAGCTGCTCCACGAACTCTTTGATCCGGCGCTCTCCCCGATGTTCGCGGTCGAGAGGGCACACCGGTCGCTGGGGAAGAAGCCGCCAGTGGGGGGCGGCGCCGCGCCCGATCCTGGCTAAGATCCTGAACTTTCAAGACAGAGACCTTATCCTACGCCTTGCACGTGAAAAAGGGAAAATCGAACATAAAGGCAACCACATCTCCTTTTACCCGGATTTCACCCCTCTGGTGCAGGCTGCCCGGAAGGAATTTCTGCCTGCCAAAAAGTTGCTCCTACAGGCTACCATCCCATATGCACTGTTATATCCAGCTAAGCTGAAGGTGACATATGAAGGCACAACTCACTACTTCACCGAGGCAAAGGAGGCGTTGAAGTTCGCTAAGCGGCTCGGTGGAGCTGCGGCTAGACGCACGTCGCCACGTGCGGAGCTGGTAGAAGATCGCCTGAGTGACAATGATTGACCGGGACGTGAGTAGGTGGCCAGGGCCAGCCATGCTGTTCAATGTGGGTTTTGCGAGGTGGGTTGTTCGCTTCCCGCCGGTGATCGTTCCGGTGGGCTAGATTCGGGGTTCCGGGGAGCCGAGTGAGGCCTACCCCTGGTATGTGCGATTTAACTCCAGAACTGTGACTCCTCGACAGGTCAAGGGACTCGGATGTGTTCTGGGTTGCTTATGTTGCAGCCACCCTGTGAAAGCGGGGGAGTACGTTTGGTGCACCACGCCCCGTGGGGTATCTCCCATTGTTTGCGGGTAACATGTGTACATGTGTTTTGCGTGTACATGTTGGGGATCGTTCACAACCTGTTTGGGGGGTTGGTGAGGGTGGAGGGCGGCGGGGGAAGTTGGGTTCGTTGCAGTTCAACATGTTAAGGCACGATGGATACGATTTTTGGCATTTTCACACACTGAGGACACACACGGGGCACGGACTATACACTGGGCTGGCGGCACGGTGCAGAGGCGAGGGCGTAGAAACACCACATGACTGATAGGGCGACGACCGTTAGGTTATTGACGTGGAACGTTAGAGGGCTTGGGGACTACAAAAAAGCTCGACTGATGCAGGGGTATCTCGCCCGACACAAGATAGATATCTGCTTTCTGCAGGAGACGCACCTTTCCTCCTCTCCCTCACACAGGTTGAAACACTCACGGTGGGCAGGGGTGTACTCCGCTGTTTATTCAAATTATGCAAGAGGGGTGGCAATACTCATACGGGCCGGGCTGGATTGGAAGGAACATCACACTGTATTGGACAAGGAAGGCCGCTATGCTATCACACACGGGGTGCTGCAGGGGAGGGAGATTGTACTGGCTGCAGTGTACGGACCTAACATTGATGATCCCGGTTTCTTCAGGGAATTGTGGGCTCAGGTTGTGTTACGGGATTGTTCCACTATCATTCTAGGCGGGGATTTTAATGTGGCACTGGTGGACGCAATGGACCGTCGGGGGGCGGGTGGACCGACCCACATCAGAGCGCGACAAGTCATTTCAGATATCATGGCCGAGGGACTGCTGTCGGATATATGGAGAGATAGGCACCCCGCTGATGCTGTGGGAACTTGCATAACGAGCCAGCATGCGGCATGGTCCCGGCTGGATTACTGGCTGGTCTCGCCGGAGGTGGCAACCTGGGGTGTTGAGGTGGACATTCAAGCACGGTCACTATCGGATCACGCCCCCTGCTTGCTGGAGATCCGCGTACCTGATGCCCCTACCCGCGCGTTCTCCTGGCGACTACCCCAGCACGCGCTCACAGACTCTGCTTTCACAGAAGAAATTAGGGAGGACATTGTGAAGTATTTTGAAACCAACAAGGGGTCAGTGGCTACCGAGGCGTCCCTTTGGGACGCCTTTAAGGTGGTGATTAGAGGTCAGTGCATTTCCAGGCAGGCCGGGGTTCTCAAGGCCATCCGCGGGATCCTGAGCAGATTGGAGAGGGAGCTACGGGACTTAGAGGTACGATTCTGTGCTGACCCGTCGCCTCTACTGGCGACCCAAATGAAGGCCAAACTCCTAGAGTTCGAAACCGAGGCGCAGCGTGAGGTAAAATTCCTGGGTAAGCAGGCGGAGGCCCGTCGGTACGGGGAGTGAGATAGGCCTAGCAGGACCCTGGCGCGGCTGATTTCCCCGCGCGCGCAGTCCCACTTCATCGCCTCCATACAAGACATGGGGGGTGAGCTCCGGCTCGGGCACGACGCAGTCTTGTCTGCTTTTGCCCAGTTCTACTCCTCCCTGTACACTTCTAAACAGACCACGGTTCCTGGGTCCCTAGACGCCTTCCTCGACTCGATCGCCCTTGTGTGGTTTAGCGACCACCACCGCCGCTACATGGATGTCCCGTTCACCGCCCGTGATGTGGCGCAAGTGATAAAGAGCATGCCCGCGCATAAAGCCCCTGGCCCGGACGGCCTGACCTCCACCTTCTATAAAACATACGCTGACGAACTTGCCCCCAAGCTCCTTTCGGTATTTGCGGAGGCCCAGGAGACTGGCTCCCTGCCGGACTCGATGCGAGAGGCACTCATAATCACGCTGCTGAAACCAGACAAGGATAGCCAGCTGCTGGACTCGTACCGTCCGCTCTCCCTTATTAACGTGGACGTCAAAATCTATGCTAAACTGATAGCAGACAGGCTGCAACCCCTGTTGCCGATGGTGGCGCTGCCCGACCAATCGGGGTTTATCCCCGGCCGCGCCACGTCACACAATTTGAGAACGATATTCTCTGTCCTGCATCACCTACACCCCTCTGTACAGGCGGCGGTCGTTTTCCTAGATGCAACGAAAGCGTTTGACTCGCTAGAGTGGCCCTACCTTTTTAGGATTCTTGGGAGAATGGGATTTAGTCCCCTCTTCATCAACCTGATACGGCCCCTGTATGCCGCTCCAAGAGCACGGGTGCGGGTGAATGGACTGATCTCACAGCCTTTTGGCATATCACGCGGGACCAGGCAGGGGTGCCCGTTGTCCCCTCTACTGTTTGCCATTGCCATGGAGCCTCTAGCGGCTCGGGTCCGCCAACATCATACCGCCCGGGGTAAAGGCTTTAGCTCCCGCAGCCTGCTGATCTCCCTGTACGCGGACGATGTGACGTTATATGTCACCAATCCAGCCGAGAACCTGAGCCCGCTTCTGAGGGAGTTTGTGAGGTTCGAGGGACTGGCCGGTGTGGCGATCAACTGGTCCAAGTCGGTCGCGTTCCCCCTGACGGATGCCACACTGGAGGTAACTTCAGATTATCCCCTGCGCTGGGAGACTGACTCGGTCAAATACTTGGGGGTCTGGATTAGCCGTAGCCTGAACGACTTGTGGTTGCTGAATTTCGGCAGGGCAGTGGACTGGCTGGAAGGGAAAGTTGAACTCTGGAATAAGCTCCCCCTGTCTCTGGTCGCGCGGATTGCCCTCGTAAAAATGGTGGTCCTCCCTAAGTTTTTATACCTATTCGTGAATGTACCCTTGCCTCTGACGACGCATTTTCACACACGGGTGCGTTCACTTCTGTTGTCGCTGGTTTGGGCTGGGGGCCAGGCTCGATCCTCCTGGGCGCTGCTCACTCTCCCGTTGCGACAAGGCGGACTGGGGGCCCCGGACATGGCATTATATGCGCTCTGCGCGCAGGCGCAGTTTCTACACTTCTGGGTGTTCCCCACACCTTACCAACCGCATATCGCAGTAGAGACGGCGGCCGCTGCTCCCTTACCCCTGAGTGTGGCAGTATACGGAAAGCCATCCCGCCCCACCGGAGATGTGGACACGGTAGCCCTGCTCCGCTGGTCATGGCGGGAGCTGAGACGGCGGGCGCGACTCCCCCTCCTGTATGCACCGGCCGCCCCCCTGAGGGGCAACCCTTTGCTTCCCTGCCTGCTTGATAGAGGGGGGCCTGTGGTGGTCAGAGGAAAGACGCTGCGCACTTTTGCTGATATTTACCCGGAGGGCACCTTCGGAGTTCCGACGGTGGGAGAGCCGGACTCGCAGGAGACCTTTAGTGATCTCTTTACCCTACACCAGCTACGAGAATCCTGCAAAACGCTGTGGCCGCAATTCCCGGAGGAACCCCCACAACTTCAGGCATTACAAAACTTACTCTCGAGAGCTTCCCCCAAAAAACTGGTGTCCCGGCTCTACAACTGTATGCAGGAGCAGGCCCCAGTGGTTGTACCTACCTCGCTCACTGTGTGGAACGAGGAACTAGAGACCCCTTTGTCTGAAGAGCAATGGGCCTTCTGTTGTGGGCAGCTGAAGGAACTATCCCCTAACTACAGGCTGCGCCTGGTTCATTTCAAGTTCTTGCACAGGTATTATCGCACGCCGCGCTCGCTGCACCGTATGGGCCTGAGGGAGGATGACAACTGCTGGAAGTGTGGGGCCGAGCGGGCCTCTTTCCTGCATGTGGCATGGAGCTGCCCGCGCCTGGAGGAATACTGGGTGCAGGTCTTCACGGCCATAAATCAAATCCTTCACAGAACTGACGCGCCGTCGCCACTTCTGGGGCTGTTGGGTTGTGTCCAGGCTACCCCACCAAAGACCAGGAAACTACACGCGCTACTGCTCCTCTATGCTAAAAGACAAGTGGCGGTGCGCTGGGGCCGTAAATCCGTGCCCAAGTTTACGGAATGGGTGAGAGATGTTACATACGGCAATGCGCAGCTAGCATACTACTGGGAGATGATGCCGACCGCTTCCCGTCCGAGGGATATCTGGGAGCCCTTTCTGCAGTGGTCCCGGGAGGGGGCGGGTTCCCCCGATTCTCCACGTTCCCTGGCGGGGGCAGTTTCAGACGACATGGGTTGAGGGGGCTGGGGGATGGGCGGGGTTGGCCTGGTACACTGGGCTCTAGCCTACTTGACAGCTGCCGGTGGTGGACTAGGTGTGCATGCTCTGAGACGGGGGGGTGGGAGGGGCGGGGTGCTTCGTCCTGCCGGGCCGGACAATGGGCCGGTAGGGGATATGGCTGGGA
This sequence comes from Triturus cristatus, assembly GCF_964204655.1. Lineage (NCBI taxonomy): Eukaryota > Metazoa > Chordata > Amphibia > Caudata > Salamandridae > Triturus > Triturus cristatus. The sequence continues at coordinate 260,702,678 of NC_140586.1, forward strand.
CCGCGTGGGTCGCGTCACACCTGGGTCCGATGCCCACTAAGGTTCGTCACTGCTGTGTGCCGCCTGCTATATAGTGCCCCCTTTGTAGACATCACTTCTGTATTGCCACGTGTGTACTGTTTGTGCGCTGCTGATTTCCATCTGTACCAAAGTTCGTGTTAGTTTTGGTTCTGTAAAAAAATGTATTTGGGTGTTATATGAAAACTGAATATTGCATTCACGTTGATTTACAGTGCTTGATATATTCGGACATAGCCCGCAACAGTGGGCACTTGCAGCACCTTTAACTGTATTGTCATTTACTTGCTGACCTGAATAAACAAATTAAAAAAAAAAAAGAATACGGGGCATTCTTTTTTTTTATTTTGCGCGCTTGGAGTCACCACTCCATCGCATCCAGCGCGGTCCCCAGTGTAAACGCATTGGGTTCGTGACTCCAAACGAGAAATAAAAAATAAAAAATAAACAGGGTGCTACGTTTTCTATAAGCCCCCGGGTGGGCCACTTCCCAGGGGTAATCAGTTTTATAATTTGCATGGGCCCGCTCGGGGCCCCGGCAGCCCTGCGTGGGCTTGCTGCATCCTCCCTCACAAAGACCCGGGGATCTCCGCCTCCCCGGGGATTTATTAAATAATGAGGGGGGCCTCGCAGGCCCAAACAAGTCCGGGGAACCACCACCTCCCTGGGCTATATAAATAAAGTGAGGGGGTCGCGTGGCCCCCCTGGTAGAGATGTTGGTGGCCCTGGTGACCGCAACCCCCCAGGGCCAGCTCCTGTAATGTCTCAGGGTGCCCACCCCCGGGACATTAATGTTTGCAATGACAGGGTGGCTTTCGTCCTATCATTGTAAACACTGCTTTGCTTTTTGGGAGCAAGAGCAGGAAACCTGCTCTTGCTTCCAAGAAGCAAAGCAGTATTGGTTTTGGGCAAGGAGAGCTGCATATTAGCAGCTCCTCTTGTCCAAAAGCAATGCCAGCTCCCGCAGGAGGCGGGGAACTGGCTGGCACCGTGGGGGCTTTGGGGCTCCCCCACGGACCCAATGGGTATGCTTCGGGGGATGGGGTCCCCGAGGCAGAATTAAACAATTTAGAATAGGGGGCATTTATTTATGTTATTTCGCTCGCTTGGAGTCGCGACTCTATCGCATCCAGTGCAGCCCCCCAGTGTAAACGCGTTGGGTTCGCGATTCCATGCAAAATTGAAGCAAAAAGAAAATGTATGTTTTTAATAGGTAAGATTAACTTTTGAGGTATAGGGTGGCTCTAAAAAGAGCTCTTGTGTTTATTATGAGTTTCTTGTAACTACATGTAAGTGCGGATGCAGAGCTTTAGGTTGTTGAGAAAGACTCTGTTTCCGACATCTGTAAAGTATACTCCGTCACTCCTGTAGATGCCCTCCATATAAAAACGTAGATTGTTGGTCTATATGGATCCCATTCTATGGTCTCTAAGATAAGCAGAAACAGATTTAATGAAATTTTTTCTAGCTTTCTTAATCTGTGGACAAAATTGGTTTGACCTGTTCCATTTTTGTCTTTGGCATATGTTAGAATAGCCAAAGACAGTTTGAGGTAAAAGCAACATCATTTGTGCAAAGGTGTCCTTATTAGCATTTCCAGACCTACCCCAGTCAATGTGCCTATGTCATTGCCACCACAGTGAAGAATTATGATGTCAGGGGGATGGCGATGCAAAGAGGTTTTAACCAAAGGCATCAATTGGTGCCACTTTAATCCTCTCTGTGCAATCAATTTAATGTCCACATTTTGCAAAGCTGGGTCTTTGTCAATACCTCTGCATTCAGCATACCTTTTGCACAAGAAAACATAGCTGTGCCCAACAATCCACACTGTAAGCATCTTGAAGTGATGTCTGGAAGTAATGGAAAGATGTCTGTAGTTGAGGTAGTCACTTGGTAGAATGAGAGGTATCTAAAATGGTGGACAAGATGCAGTTTAAAAAAAAGAAGAGAAATGATTGGCTGTTTAAGAACAGTGTACATTCAAAGTAGGGTGCATTTAACTTTTTTGATAACAGCATACTTCTTATTGGTTAGTAAAAAATGTTGGCAAGGTACAGTTGAAAGGATAAGCTGAAATTTTGGTAATGTCACCCACACCTGCTGTTTGCATTTGCAACATTGTGTGGTGTACTTGAAAATACGGTGAACTTGTGACCTGTCAGTTCAGTTGAGTGTTCCATGATCTGTTACTATGGAAACTGGGATCAAGCAGAATGGGGATGGGGTTAAAAGTTAATGGTGGCATGAAAGTGTGATTTTGTAATTTAAATAAAAGTAATATGTTATTACAGTGACATTTCCCAAGTTCCAGGTGCGTCAGGCCGCGTCTCGGGCAGCACTGTGAAGGGACTTCTGCAGCAGGCAGCAGTCTGGAGCTCTCATAACATCTCCGCCAGGTCACTGAAGCATACCCTTCGGAGCAGGTTACCCAAAAGTCGGAGGCCAGGGGTGCGCAGGTGATGCAACAACAGTGCCTTGCTTTCCGTGCTGATTCTCTTGGCGTGTAAGTGGGTGAACACTGTTGCATGGAGAGAGCGGAGGGCCCTCTGTCCCGTGAGTAGGGAGAGGTGTCACCCCACTGAAGCAATCATGGCATGGGGGAGGAAGTTCCATGCGCGGAGAAGGGGACTGCCTTGAAACTTTTCGCAGACCGTAAAGAGGCGGGCTGTGCGCTCACCAACAAAGACCAGGACACACATGTGAAACCGACACCGACAGAGCCTAGGAGCCCTACCCTTCAAACAGAGTAAGGTCGCTAGATGACTCCACGTCACCAGGAACACAGCTCTAGGCCCTTTTTGTTAACAACGTGGTGCATTGTGGGAGCTGTAGTCTTGGGAGCCCGTTAGTGTGACCGCTGTTGGATCCACCTGGAATCTTGGCAATCTGCACTTTTGCGACGCCGAAGGGGGTCCGCTGCTCATTCCTCCATTGCTACCACTTCAACCATGAGCCTGTGAGTCAGGGGGTCTGGAACTACATCCCCCAACAGGCTTTGCTGCGCGCACGCCGTGCACCGCGTCATATGCGCCAGGAGGTGCTTGCTCCCATGCATGTCACCCGTCCGTGCCTGTCAGAGCCCAGAGGAGGCCGGACTGGGCATCCCATCTAACATCTGGACTAGGGCATAAGGAGCCCCAACTTCAAGGTACAGGGTGTGTTTATTGTGCCTATTGTAAGCCCCCTCAGACCTACGGAAGCTTCTGATTACGGGGACTATGGGCAAAAGAAAAGAACTATGTGCACCCCCGGGTGGAGGAATTGCGGGGACTCTAGACGCCTTCCTTACCAGGGCTGAGTCTGTCCTGATGAAAGAAATCCAGGCAACAGAAAGGCACCTTTCGTTGGACACTATTGCTATTCAGAAACGTTTCTCGCTAGGAGGAATAAGTAGTGCCAAATCACCTGTGTCCGCCCAGATGGAGCCCCAGCATGCCGAAATTATAAGTGCGATGGGGGGCGGAGAAGGGGGCCCAAGCAATCATATGGCTGAACAAAGTGGCCCAGGTGCCACAATTTCGGAGAAAACGATAGATATATGGACCCTGTTTTGAGGGGATGTGATGCCTTGCCATTATTACCACCGGAAGCATCTTCAGTACAATCAGTCGGCTCTGTGATAATCCAAGAAAATGTAGTAACCCCCACACCGTTGGTAATGGGCGATTCTGCGGGTAGCGAGATTACCACAAGATCTAAAAAATCTCAGAGAGATGGTTCCTCAAGGCTGCCCACTGCTATTAGTAATGAGCCACCAGCCAAACGGAGTAGGGGAGGTACTATACAAAAACACAAAGCCAGGCTGAAGCAGTCAACCACTAAATCCGTGACTACCGGTCTCACGGTTTTAGAAAAAGATCGAGGTTTGCTTCCCGCAATAAAGCTTAATGGTAACCCAAGCAACATAGTGGGCTCTGACAGTGACACTGACCAATGGAAAAGGCTAGAGACTTTGGTTACAGTTTTGCTGAATCCTCTCCTAAGTAAGTTATCAATAATTGAGGAGCGGCTGTCTTTGATAAAAAGCCAAGGGGTTTGCCATTGTAAATGTAACTGCAAAAATCTTGACCCCAGCCCTGCAGCGGTCTTGGTGAGTTCTGTGCCTCTAGCAGCTCAGCCCAGCTCAGCGCAGCTCAGCTCAGCCCTCCACAGGGCTTGGTCGCCCCACTCACTGCTGCCGCTCCTGCCTGCCTCTGCCGCCTCCTGGCTGCAGATTCCTTCGCTCGCTGCCCGCTGCTCTTGGGAATTTCCCGCTGCTCCTGGGAATTTCTGGCTGCCCGCTGCTTCTTGGAATTTCCCGCCGCTGCCTCCCTGCGGCCCCGCCCCCCTGTGATTCCATTCGCCGCCCCGCTCCCGCCACCCAGCTGCTCCTCCCTCCCGGCTCCTTACTTAAGGGGACCGTAGGGGACTACAGAGTGTGACCGCTCAGCCCTCCACAGGGCTTGGTCACCCCACTCACTGCTGCCGCTCCTGCCTGCCTCTGCCGCCTCCTGCCTGCAGATTCCTTCGCTCGCTGCCCGCTGCTCCTGGGAATTTCCCGCTGCTCCTGGGAATTTCCCGCTGCCCGCTGCTTCTTGGAATTTCCCGCCGCTGCCTCCCTGCGGCCCCGCCCCCCTGTGATTCCATTCGCCGCCCCGCTCCCGCCACCCAGCTGCTCCTCCCTCCCGGCTCCTTACTTATGACGCCTTCAGAGCGACCGCGCAGCGGACGCGCGCAGCAGGAGCGCCGATTGAGCGCCGAAGGTGCGCCAAAGGTAAGCCCGTCTGCACCCGTCCGCACCTGGACCGCGCCCAGCGCCAGACCCCCTGGTCCTCGCCAGCACACCCTGCACATCTACGACGCCAAAACCCTCCACGCACTCAACGCCGGCCGAAACACCGCCTGCTACCGAGCCACCCCGAGACGCACCCACGGACCCTTCACCTGCCTGACCTGCCGCTTCACCGGCCTCCGACCCAACACCGCACCTGCTAAACCGAGCCCCAGCAACAAACACCTGATGAGCCTCCTGCTCAACACCCGCTCCGTTCACAGGCATGCCGTCGAACTCTGGAACCTCCTTGACTCGACAGCACCAGACATCGCCTTCCTGACGGAAACCTGGATGAACGCCTCCTCAGCGCCCGACGTCGCCATCGCCGTCCCGGAAGGCTACAAAACCACCAGGAAGGACCGCGTCAACCAGACAGGAGGAGGCATCGCCATCATCCACAAGAACACCATCCGCATCACGACTAACTCCGATGACACCTTCACCTCCGCCGAACACCTCCACTTCCAGATACACACCGACCCCAAGACCACGCTCAGAGGCACCCTCGTCTACAGACCACCGGGACCACGCACACAGTTCATCGAAGACATCACAGACTTCGTCAGCCCGCACGCCATCAATTCCACCGACTACATCCTCCTGGGGGACCTCAACTTCCACCTGGAGGACAACAAGGACCGCAACACCACTGCTCTGCTGGACAACCTGGCCAACCTCGGACTCAAGCAACTGGTAACCACCCCCACCCACTACGCCGGCCACACGCTTGACCCAGTCTTCTCATCCAGCAAATACGTCACCTTCAGCCACTCCACCAATCTCCAGTGGACTGACCACAGCTGCGCCCACTTCAGCTTCAGTAAAACGAAGACCCACCACCACCCTCAACAAGCCCCCCGCAGGAGCTGGAACAAGATCACCGGCGACCAGCTCACCACCTTCCTCAGCCAGAACCCCCCCACCAGCTCAACGGACCCCAACGAAGCCGCCAACAACCTCACACAGTGGATCACCAACTGCGCAGACGCCCTCGCATCACTGAAGAAGAACCCCCCCAGCAGACGCGGCAGCAAGAAAGCCTCCTGGTTCACCGATGAGCTCATCACCTCCAAGAAGAACTGCCGCTCCCTGGAGAACACCTGGCGCACCAACCAGACCACAGACAACATGACGGCCCTCAAACACGCCACCCGCAAACACCACCAACTGATCCGCGCCACAAAGAAGACAGCCTTCAAGGAACGACTGGACAACAACACCCACAACAGCAAGGAACTCTTCAGCATCGTCAAAGAGCTCTCCAACCCCGACGCCGGAAACAATGACATCACTCCCTCGCAAGACCTCTGCGACTCCCTCGCAGCCTTCTTCCACGACAAGATCGCCAACATTCACAACAGCTTCGGCCCACCAACCACGAACCCCACCACCGAACCGATGCCCCCCACCGCCACCCTCCGCACCTGGACCCCAGTCAGCACCGAAGACACAACACGCACAATGAACACCATCCACTCCGGATCCCCTACGGACCCCTGCCCACACCACATCTTCAACACGGCCGACCACATCATCGCACCCCACCTCCGCGACATCATCAACGCCTCCTTCAACACCGCCACCTTCCCGGAGTGCTGGAAACACGCCGAGATCAGTGCCCTGCTGAAGAAACCAACTGCAGACCCCTCCGACCTCAAGAACTACCGCCCCATCTCGCTCCTCCCGTTTCCTGCCAAAGTCATCGAGAAGACCATCAACAGACAGCTAGCCGCCTTCCTCGAGACCAACGGATCCCTCGACCACTCGCAATCCGGCTTCCGAGCCAACCACAACACGGAGACCGCCCTCATCGCAGCCACAGACGACATCAGATCCCTAATGGACAACGGGGAAACTGCGGCCCTCATCCTCTTGGACCTCTCCGCAGCATTCGACACTGTCTGCCACCGCACCCTGGTACAGCACCTGAACAACACCGGCATCCAGGAGAAGGCCCTGGAGTGGATCACCTCATTCCTCGCCGGAAGAACCCAGAGAGTCCGCCTCCCCCCGTTCCGGTCAGCGGCCATCAAAGTCATCTGCGGCGTTCCACAAGGGTCATCGCTCAGCCCCACCCTCTTCAACGTCTACATGAGCCCCCTCGCAACCATCGCACGTCAACACAACCTCAAGATCATCACCTACGCCGACGACACCCAGCTGATCCTTTCCCTCACCAGCGACCCGGACGCCGCCAGAGCCAGCCTACACGAAGGGATGAAAGACGTCGCCGAATGGATGAAGAACAACCGCCTGAAACTGAACTCAGACAAGACGGAGGTCCTCATCCTGGGATCATCACCCTCCGCCTGGGACGACTCCTGGTGGCCCCCCGCCCTGGGAGCCACCCCCAAGCCAACGGACCACGCACGCAACCTAGGCTTCATCCTGGACTCCTCCCTCTCGATGACCAGACAAGTCAACGCCGTCTCGTCTTCATGCTTCAACACCCTGCGCATGCTTCGAAAGATCTTCCGATGGATCCCCACCGAGACCAGGAAGACGGTCACCCAGGCCCTCATCACCAGTCGGCTGGACTACGGGAACGCCCTCTACGCCGGCACCGCCGCCAAACTCCAACGGATCCAGAACGCCTCAGCACGACTCATCCTGGACATCCCCCGACACAGCCACATCTCCGGACACCTGAGAGACCTGCACTGGCTCCCCGTCAACAAAAGAATCACGTTCCGACTCCTCACCCACGCACACAAGGCCCTCCACGACCTGGGCCCCAAGTTCCTTAACAGCCGCCTGACCTTCCACAAGCCCACCCGCCAGCTCCGCTCCGCCAGCCTCGCTCTTGCCACCGTCCCCCGCATCCGCAGAGCCACTGCCGGAGAAAGATCCTTCTCCTACCTGGCAGCCAAGACATGGAACTCCCTCCCCATCCACCTCCGGACAACGCAAAACCATCTCGCCTTCAGGAAGCAACTCAAGACCTGGCTGTTCGAGCAGTAGCGTTCCCCCCCCCCCCAGCGCCTTGAGACCCTCCGGGTGAGCAGTGCGCTATACAAATGCCTATGATTGATTGATGATTGATAGCAGCTAAGGGACCCCAGTTAGTAGTACAACTTCCGAGGGTTGCCTCAGGTGCTTCAGGTGCATCATCAACCCCTGGGAACAAGGGAGGTAATAATAATATTAGAAGTCATAAACCAAACCCCGGGACGGAGCTCCCAGTCATCGCTGCAGCAGGTCTGGTTACGGACATTAGTCATTCTACCAAGAAGACGGGTACAGAGCCGGGAGTCCCTGGGCAAGGTGTTGGTCGACAGCAACCCTATCCCGTGGGCTGGTCGTTACATCTACTGGAGGCTTCCACCCCACTTGTATTGATCTTGGGAAATGTTCCACCCTTGAGGGAGGGGCAATTGGAGTCTACCACACAGCTAATGAGCAAATCCCTACACTGGCTAACACATCAAGTAAATCTAAGAGGGATTCGGGGGGACACATTGAGCCACCAAATTATAATGGCTAGAAGAGTGGAATGGTTAGGACCAGCTCAAAAATCATTACGGGGAGATTGTGTGATCCTAAATTTCAATAATCGGGCTGCGCCAAATTTTCTTATTGATCAATTGAGTTGGATTCCACATGATAATTTTGAAATTTGAGTATTGCCGTATGCATTTTTGTTTAAGCCACCGCACAGTCAGAGCAGTGGTAATGGTGTGTTAGGTGTGCCCATGGGGTGGAATGGTCACAAATCTGGTGCTCTAGAAAACTTGGGTGGTATGGGAGTAACTTAAGGACAGGAAATAGGTTTGCTCCCTTGAGTGGGTTGGATTGCTGTGACTGACTAAGGTCAGAACTTCACGTCAACGTTCGAAAGAACAATGACTTAGCAGGGCACCAAACCTCATACCCAGATAAGGGGTGCACGACTGATCCAGTATATAACCAATCTAGGAACTTGGAATTGTCATTATCATCATGTCCCACAGTACTATCCTACATTTACTCGAATATTGCGGGCCTGCAGTCTAAGGTGTAGTCACAAGACTGGCAGGACTTAATAGAGCAGTATGATATCTGCATATTCCAGGAGACGTGGTCAACTAAACCATTACATCGGTTGGGATTCTTACGTTTTTTTAAACCAGCTCTCCAGGGGCTGAAGGGTAGACCAGCGGGGGGTCTAATTATTTGGGTAAAACAGAATCTGGGTTTTTACCACAAGTATAGTCCCTGTTGATAGTCCTGACATCTTGGCTGTACGTTTACAGGCCAACTCAACCTTGGAAATATTGATTGTAAATATCTATGCAAGGGCTCTTACTGGGGGACGACAATCAAGTACAGTTGGCTACCTAGAAGATTTTTTCGGTGGACTGGCAGGCAACCCCTATATAGTTATAGCTGGGGACTTCAATGCCACCTTCGAACCCCTTGGTAGCGAGGATTCTAAATTGACCGAAGAAGAGGATGCATTATGGAGTATACCTAGTTTAGAGATACCTCCCATTAATAGATGGTCATAAGCAGCCCTCCAACTTAAGGCATTGTGTTTGGAGGGGGGGCTTAGAGCAGTTAATGGCCGCTCATTCTCCGATAAACATGGAGCCGCCACATTTGATAATGGTGTGAGTACTAGTAAAATTGATGATTTACTATTAAGCCTAGATTATTTGTCAGACCTTTGTGATATGGAGGTCTTGGAGAGAGTGGAAAGTGACCATAATCCACTATCACTAAAAATGGAACTTAAGGTTATCCTACAATCACCAAACTCACTGTCGCTACCTTCTACTAGTTAGGTCCAGCTCTGTAATAACATGAGGAGGGTAAAATGGGATAAGGTAGTTTCTAGTGAAACAATACTAATTGATATAAGGATTGCAGTCTCTGAGACTCTTGATGATATACGAGTAAATACAACACAGCCTGAGATAAATGAGAGAATAACTATGCTCCATGAGGGTAGTTTAGTAAAATAAGCACCTTCTTCTTAAAACCGGCTAACAGTTCAACCAACCGGAAAAGTAAAGGCATTAGTTGGTATAATAAGGATTGTAGGGCAGCCTATAAGTCACTGGCGGCAGCTATTAAACTGAAGGATTACACTGCAGTTAAGCGTCTTCGCATTGAATATAAATCAGCATTAAATAAAGCCAAAAAAGATTGGGATGAACAGAGGTGGGCAGACCTCTACCAGGCTAGTAAAGAAAGTAATTCCCAGTCTTTTTGGCTTCAGGTAAAATGGGGAAGAGGGGGATAGGCTCCCACCGCCAATAATTACCTAGACCCGGAGAAGTGGGTTTCCCACTTTGCTACGCAATTTGCCTTGGAGACAGGAGATGAACTCAAGGCTGCTTATACCATCTCGTTTTCTGGTGCAGCTTTAGAATTTGATATAGGGCAAGTCGAATTAGCTTTGAGTTCAGTTGCTAATGGTAGAGCACCCGACCCCGATGGTGTACCGGCAGATCTGTTAAAAAAAGATAAGGCAATCTGGCAACAATATATTCTCCTGTTAGTGAATGCTATAGCGAGTGGGGAAGCTATCCCATATTCATGGAGGGGTGCAGAGATCCTGCCAATATACAACAAGCATTTGCAATGCAATAGGTCTCGCATTTACGCAAGTTTGAGCTATTGGCACTGTAAATGGCAACGCCTTTTATTTATGTTTTGGTTTTCAAAACATAAATAAAAGGCATTGTCATTTACAATGTCAGTAGCTTAAACTTCGTAAATGCGAGACCTATTGCATTGCAAATGCTTATTAATGTATGTTGTACTTTTTTGGTGCCTTTGAATGACAGACTAAAGATTTTATGAGGACTGTAAATTTTGCCAAAACATGGGCTGGTAAGACCTCTCCTGCTGTGTGCTACAGCACGGCGTGGTAGAGTGCGTTCTCTGATGTTTGGTAAACAGATAATTCTATGTACAGAGGCCTCGGTTTCTTCTAACCTCCCACTCTGTAAAAAACAAACAGCAAGTACAGGTAGTATCCGATTCCTCCTGGTAAGTGTATGGCCAGTGCATGCCCATGCTTTCATACTCTGAGAGAAACTGCAAGGCTCAGTGTCTTTTGCGATCAGTTAAAGTTTTTGTGAAGCTAATATGTCCCACAGGATGCTACTGGGATATGGCACATAGATGGGTCAGTCACTGTGCACAGCCATTAGCTTGGGTTCTATACTGGCAGGGAAGGAGTAGAACGTATTCAATTTGTAAGCTAAGCCAATGAGCAATGTGCTGTAGAGCCAAAAGGGATCAAACTCAGATAGTGATAGATCAGTCAGACCTCCAAACCTTACCAACTAGAGGTACTGATAAAGAAATCTGAGACAGGAAACTGGAAACAGTGTGCCAGCTGGGCTTGTAACTTCATATCATCAATCTAGAAACAGCCTATCTATTTAACAGGAAATAGAAGTGTCAAGTAAATTACTGGATTATTAGCTGGATTTATTTGCATGCAGCAGACAAGAAGTCAGCACCGAACACCACAGTAAACAAGCTTTTCAAATTTCCGATCATCAGTAATTTGTACTATTATGCAAATATAGGATTCTGGCGACGTGAAGCACGGGTCAGAAAAACTTTACAAACTGAACAGAGCTCCATACATTCAACAGAGACAAAAATGTTTGTCATTGAGCAATGTGTTTTTAAATACCTCTGTGGTGCAGGGTAGCAAACATTCCCATTCGTAATTTATTTTAAATACAATTTTCTAGTGTCCATTGCTCGTGTGTTTACGAGGTATGGGGTCATTCCCTCGTGTATTTCCATATGTGAATCAGAACTCATCCTTGTAGTCACCGAGACAGGACCCAAGCAAACAAACAACAAAATAATGCAGCAAATGCTTTTTGAAAGGTAAGGCGTAGAATGTTAGAAAAGAGGAACAGAGTGGGTGTATCGAATTTGCTCGAGACCATCAAGTGACCGAATTATGTAAGAGAGTCTTCCATTTTCATAACCATCTTTCACTTTCAAAAAACCCTTTCCCAGGCAGATTGGGGTGCCGCTATAAATGCAGAGCCCCAGCATACAAGATGAAGCTCCTGTGCATTCGTTCACTGGATACAGCTGGCAGCAAACGAGTCAATGAAGGGTGAGAGGACAATTCACCAGTCTTCCCCTCAGTCCGATCTATAACCGGGCACACCTGACCTCTCCGTAACTAAACTAACTGTATCGAGCACCTATGTGTGCCTTCATTGTAGGATGAACAGAATACCTCCCAACACAAAAAAAAAACAAAAAATGTTTTTTTAAAGTCTTCATCATCACTAAGCCCCAGCTGGATGCCTTCCTTTGACGCTGATTCCCCGACCCAGCCTCCTCCTGGGGGTTACCCAGATATTAGTTTTAACTCCTTCAATCCCCGCTCCTTTAGACAACCGCTTTGTATTTTTCAGTAGTCGTCTGAGCTGCCAAAGTGCATGGTTTCTGCCTTGAAAGTATTGACAGTGCCAAAATTAACCTCTCAAGAGTTAGGGCAGATTCGAATTGAGGTATTTAACTGAGATACGAGGCCATTCGCGACCATTAGGAGTTGACTCTCAATTGTAAATAAGCCCCCAGAGACAATAATGTGCAAACTCGCCGGTTGAAGTTTGACAGATCCTGTAACAAAGTTGAGTTGCTAAATGTAAAACGCGTTATTTGCAACAGCCATGCCATATTTTGGGGAGTCTGGCAGTCAGGATGCATGGAATAAGACAAAGATCAAGAAGAACCCGCATCCTGAAAACGTGAGTTATTTGAAAACTCACTGCAAGCCACTGACACCATGCGCGCAGCTGTGATAAAAAGCATGCAGCGGTTACCTAAGCATACTGGAGAAAGTGGGAACACTGTGCGCTTTGCGCCACAGACACTCACCCACTTCTCAGACAAGGAGGGGAAAAAACGAACTTGATGGACCTTAAACATTTTACGTAAACCCTATTTACCCCACGAGCAGAGCTCCAAAATATTACATTTAAAAATACGGCGGGCCCCTTCGCCTGTGGGCACGGCACATGGGTGACTGCCCTGTGAAAAAGTCCGGGGATGGGGCACGGTCAGACGCGTGGCTGAGACACCCGATTCTACCCCAGTTCTCCCCTCCTTCTCACAGCCAAACGCCTCTCCGGCTATCTCTCCTAGTTCCCGTCCACGCCAGGCCAGCTTCCCGCTGGCGATCTGCACATATACCTGGCTGAGTGGCTGGCAGCCGTACAGTGCTAGATTTTTTCGGAATAGCATTTAAAACGGCTTCCATACAGCGCTACACACAACACATAATTGCGCGAATCCCATTGACATCTGCTTCATTACAGTTCGGCTCAGCAGCTTATTTGTATTAACAAACACCACAAGACGCGCGTTGCACTGCCACCCTCGAGCGCGGAGAGATCACCTGTTGCACGGGTCCTGTCGCTGGCGCGAGCTTGGCCGGAGCCTGCAAAAAAGCACTTCCTATCCTTCCCTTTAACTTTCGCCCTTGCGTGCGTAAACAGATAAAACGTGGCAGTCGCCGGGGCCTCTTCACTGCCAAAAAAAACAAGCAAAACAGAAAGCAGCTCCGGGCTGGGGAGGAGACCTGGGAGGCGAGGGCTGCCCGCGCATGCGCAGTACCTGTTACTTTCGCGTGCAGCCGGTGTGGGAGCTGAAGTCCCGGGTCCCAGGAGGGGGCCCGGGTGAAGAGCGGCAGATAGCAGTGCGGGGCTCCCATGCATAAGGAGAGAGCCCCGCGTTGTGCTGGCAGTAGTGGAGCTGGAGTGCTCCGGAAGCCGCCGTTCAGAAGGATTCCCCCCGCAGACCGGGTGAGTGGGATTCTCCATATGTAGAAAGTGAAACTAAATGCTGGCTTGCGAGGGAAGAGGGACAGGAGATGTGCACGCCGCCGCGTGGCTGTAGGCGCGTACACCAACTCAAATCCGCCAAAAGCCTGCGCGTGCACATCTCCTGTCCCCCTTCGGAGGCAAGTCAGCAACAATAGATCTCGCCGAAAGCAGCGCTCCGCGCTGCGTTCGCAGGCGTGACCTAAAAAAGGAGATCGCTTGTGCCCAGGAAATTACAGACCTATCAGTCTCATAAATGCCATTCAAAAGATTAAGGGCAGAATGGTACTAAACAGAATGCTAGACTGGATCGATGATAAAAAGATATTAATCCCATTACAGGCAGGATTTCGCTCCAGTCTTTCGGTTTGTTTTGATTTATTGGCGTGTCGTTGTGTTGGCTGGTGGTACCATTTATGCAGCCTTTGTGGACTTAAAATCCGCCTTTGATCTGGTTTCGCGGAGTAAACTTTGGAGGGCATGCAAAAATTTGGGCATGCCGGCAGAAATGTTATTTGCTGTACAGCAATTGCATACAGGAAATGTTGCCCAAGTACGCTGGAGCACCCAGGGCAACAAAACTGGTCCATTCCCAGTACTGAAAGGAGTGTGTCAAGGGTGCGTTCTGGCACCGATCCTATTTTCATTGTCTCTCAATGGTGTTGTAGATTATTTTTCTGCATTTTCAACTGATGCTCCATCCCTTGCAGGTGTCAAAATCCCTATACTTATGTTTGCAGACGACACCCTGATTATTTCTAAAACCCAGAGTGGTCTGCAGAGGGCCTTACTAAGATTCGAAGAGTTCTGTAAAGATCGAGGGTTGGTGATCAATGCAGAGAAAACTAAGTTTATGGTCCTGCATAAGCATAGAATAATTAAGGGCAGGGTGCTTCTTAATGGAGAACTGCTGGAGCAGACTGATGTTTTTAATTATCTGGGGATCACGCTGGGGAATAGACTTAATTGAAACTACCAGACAAACACCCTGGCCTTAAAGCATAGTCAATTAGCTGGTGCTTTGCTGAAGGAATTTAAGACCTCTCATACTCAACCCATGCATCCCCTACTTAAGATATATAACACCAAAGTATTAGCCGCTGTCACCTATGGTGCGGAATTATGGGGTTTTAGTGATATAAAGCCATTAGTCTTAGCACAGAACAAATTCGTGAGAAGTGTTAATGGGCTGCCCGGAGCACACCTTTAAAACCAATCTTCCACGGCCTGGGTTGTGGTAGACTGGAAGAGGTTGCTAAGTTTCGTCCAATGGCGTACTGGCGGAGACTATGGATAACCCCTGAGCTGTCGCAATATGCAGCTGCTTTCAAAGATGTATGGGCCATAGAAACCTCATGGAAGATCAAGTGGCAGCAAACCTTGAAAACTAAACTGGTCAGTATGGGTATGCGACACCTGTGGGATGAGCCAGAGACCCATCAATTTCCCACCAAAAGAGAGATGAAAAGACTATATTGGTCTATGGTGATAAATAATAACATCACTACCTCAGAGTCCACACCATTGACGGGCAAATATTTAGAGTTTAAGCCCCGCTCACAATATGAGCAGTATTGGGATGTCATCACCAAACCCAGGGATAGACGTTAATATTTTCAATTCCGGGTAGGCACACTACCCCTAAATGTATTCACATGTAAGTGGCACAGTGATAATGATAGTTTGTGTAAGATGTGTCTGGAACATGACGAAAATTATTCACACATTCTATGTGTCTGTCCGGCATATCAGGCTCCACACAACAAATGGTTGCGTCCACTATGCAAAAACTTGGGCATGAGGAGCAGTGCCATTGCGATGAGAATATTGCAGACTAACACTGGTGCCCAGTGTGTAGTAGCTGTTGCAAAATTTTTAAGTTGGGCATGGTCAATACGGGAAAGAAAAATGGCAGAAACCAGTTTGAATACCCCAGTTTACCTAAATCAGAGTTTGTAAAGAAAAAAAAAGAAACCAAAAGGAAAAAATGAGGTATCAATGGTTACGTGGGAATTGCACCAGACAAGTGGTCGTTACCATGATACTAGGTGGCATTCCCGGTTGTACTGCAGCAACATCTTCCTTATTGTGATAAACATTATAGCCTTTCTTTAGTATATCTACTACTAATACTTCACAAAGTTATGAGCCCCAAAACAGTACTTCCCTTGCTTCAAAATGCCAATTGTATTATAGACTCATTTATGTCCTTTTAACATAATTATGAACTTCAGACCAATTTGTTTTATTAATCGCAATTCTTAATGTATGGATTTTAATGTATGGATTTTTTTTAACATGATTGATATCACTTTTTATAAGCGCACATTGTATTTAGATTGTAGCATTTTATGGAAGGTCAATTGCTTTTTTTTACTGTACATTGTCCTTTATGATCTTAATTGATCGAAATAAAGATTGACTGACTGGCTATCTTTAAAAGTAGTGTATTATTAAAAGATAGTGGTAAATTTATGTGTGGTATATGTTTGAACTTCCGTATAGATTCGCGGTCCCATCGCTTTGCTGCACGGTTGAGTCGCGACTCCTAAAAAAATACAGAGGCAGTTTAGTTTAGTTTTAGAAGTCATTTGGTAAGGGTTGACATGTCTAACCAACAGAAATGTGTTTTAGAATTTGAAATAATATGGGAAGCAATATGATTTGTTACGTACATGTATTTGTGTGGAAAAAGATAGGAAAACGTTGCCATTTCTGGTTTTGCCTTGCTGAGAGCAGTGCGTTACATTGATTGTGAGCATAAGAAAATCTATTCTGAGTTGCTGATATTTCATATTCTACAAATCATTTTAGAAGGTAAGTTATACATTTGTAAGGTGTATTATATGTCACCTTTATTTTTAAAGGAAAAAAAATATTCATGAACTTTAATGTTTAAAATATATTATTGAATGTAGAGATGTTTCTTATAGTTTGTTGAAATGCAGTTAACTGTTGTTTGAAATACATTTTGTATAGTATTATGTGTATATTTGAATATGGATTACTGATTATGGTGGTTTGTTTTAATGTGTGGATATGTATATATGTTCTATACCACATAATTAGCTGGTCCTTTAAGTTTGGAGATGGATTCTGACAAATATTAAGGAGTGCATGGAGTTTTGTCTCATGTATGTTTGTAGTTGTATATGTATTTTCATATGTCTTATACATTATATGGTGCATGATGTATAAGAAAGAGCTGTTGTTGCTTTTTTTGTGGTAGGGTCTAGCGTGTGAATACTAGTAGAATGGTGTAGATGCAGCACAAAACTGTGCTTTGAAGGATGTAAACATAAGGTATTAATAATTAGGTTTCGTTTTTGTAGTTTGTACAAAGGTATGGTTGAATGATGCCGCATAATTTTAGATAGAATGGCGAAGATGCTGCACAAATGCGTGTTTTGAAAGATGCATATATAAGGTGTTATTAATTAGGCTTCCTTATTCTAGTCTGTAGAAAGGTATAGTTGAATGATACCACATAATTTTAGATAGATTTGTGAAGATGGAGCACAAATGTGTGCTTTCAAAGATGATTGTATAAGGTGTTATTAATTAGGCTTCTTTTTTTATTCTGTACAAAAGTATGGTTGAATGATGCTGCATAGTTTTAGATAGAAAGGTGAAGATGCAGTATAAAAGTGTGGTTTCATAGAAGCTCATATAAAGTGTTATTTGTACAGTTATCTATGCACTGAATGTGTATGTTTGCACTCATGAAATTAGCCAGTCACTTTTTATCTTGTCCTGTACTTACCCAGTGACTTACAGTTGACTTATGTAATATTGTGCTGCTTTGTATTGGGCTAGGCCCATGTGAGAAGTTGGCCTGGTATATGATGTTCACTAGTTAAAGTGACCACCCTGTACCATGCCAAGCAACCCTTATGGTGTGGTTGTAAGTCAACCTTTTCGGACTAGCTGCCCCAGTGGTAGCGTAGGCTACGCAGTCTTTGAGGCTAAACTCGTGAAACGTGTTAAGCCAGCTGTTTTACCAAATGCAACCCCCTTTTATACCAATGAAAGGACACCACACAGATATATATTCAAAATATATATGTATTTATTTCTCAAAGTAACCCCTAGTCTCTTTATGAGCACAGGAGCACAAATCGTCAAACAAGATTACAGTAGAATACACAGAAGTTGCACTTTATATGGATAGGCCCTGGTGGCCACTCGAACCATATACTAAAATAGTGGTATAAGTACCATGAACAGAAAAGGGAAAAGGCCTAGGGCCTCTAGAATCGCTGGGCCTACAAGGAGCTAACTTCAGTTAGTGACCAGGAGGTCCACGGGTTGCGGGTGCAGAGCAAATAGTCACACGCGAGCTCCCATAGGTTTCAATGGGTGCGTAAAAAGTACAAAGTTACTGCAAAAGGAATCTTCCGGATGACCTAGGAACTTAAGATTGGAAACACAGACACTAGAGATGATTCTCTACACTTGGGCACCGGAGTGCCAGCTTTACCTCACCCACAGGAAGCGGGTGCATAGGCGTCGAAGTGCGTCGGGTTTCTTCTATCTGTTCAATGGAGCCTGTAGATAAAGATGCTGCAGGCGGTCGGTCTGGAAGAGATGCGGTGGATCCAAGAGTGGATCGGAGATGTTGAAGACCTGTAAGCAGAGGGGACAGTGTTCACAGTCACTAGCCAGTGACCGGCGTGGCACCAGGTGGGTACCAGGCGATGTCGGGTGCAAACAGGAAGAAAGGTGTAGCTTGTCTCTGCAGCCACGTGGTCCCTGAAGGTCGACGACGTCCAGGAGTCGAGTCACGAGCTGTCCCACGAAGGCTCTCGCTGTCGGCGGTGTCGGCGACTTGATCGAAGCAAACCAGCCTTGGCAAAAGCAATTGTTGTAGGAAAGGAAATAAGCTGATGGTTCTGACCAGCCAGGTCAGAGGGACTGCTCCTTTGGAGGGGAGCAAGGGCCAGTCTGGAGCAACCAGACCAGCGGTGTATTTTGTGAAGTTCGTCGCCAAGATGGCCACTAGCCAGCGGGCCAGCAACCGGTTAGGCGCGTCAAGTGGCAAAATGCAGAAGGGCCCCACGCAGATCGTGGAGATGCTGGAGGGCTCACCTTTGGTGCAAATGCTGCTCGGAAGTTGGGCTTCTCAGATCCCAAAGCACAACTTGGAGGGAGCCTCGGTTGTTGCACTTGTCAGCTTGTCGCGGTCGTTCCAAGATGGCTGGCTCCACGTGTCTCGGTGCCTCCACGGGTCTCCTCTTTTCAGGGACTGTGGATCGGGCGGTGAGAGGTCTGGAGGTCCAGGTCTTGTCAGTCTCTGGGCTCGGGCTCCGGCGGGAGGCGGCGGTAAAGCAGACGTTGATTCGCTGGATGGTGCTTGCGTTAGCAAGGTGGTCACTCCCTGACCACAGGGGAGATTGGCTTCAGTCCTCTGTGCGGCAGAGCGTCGAAGTTCCCGTCTTCTTCTTAGTTTCAAGTTGATTCCAGGATGTCTGAAGTCTTAGGACACAGCTCCTACCTTTAAGCGGATTCTAGGGGCCGGACTACCTGCTAGGTCCCTCCCTATGGGTGGGACCAGGAAGGGGGGTGGTTACACCCCCAATCCTTTGTCCAGCTCGCCCCAGGCCCGGGACTGGTGTGCCCCAGGACCGGTTTGAACTGGCATATGCACCGAGGCTCCTTGTGAGCCACAGGCATGTCTGGTTTCTTTCAAGCCCTACCTGACCAATACACAAAATCCTGTCTGGGGTGGTGCACGCACCTCCCCTGGCAGGAAACCCTTTGTCCACACCTCCCAAGCTGGAAGGACTCCCAGCAGCAGGAGGGCAGACTTGTGTCTGTGGTGGCAGCATCCATTTTGTGGAGCTGAGGCTATGTCTGATTTTACCCGCGTTTCAGGTACTGTACATGTCGTGTCCCTCTAGAGGGGTGGAATGCTAACCCCGTCGCCAGAATTGGCGAGGGGTTAGTATTCCAATTCGTATGACACCTTACTCGACATGTTTTGATAAAGTCAAACCAAAGATAGCATTTAACCGCGAGGTTCATAATGCACTTAAGAGTATATGGTATGACGATATCTGGAAACAGTAGAAGGAAGTTGTTCCGACCACTGCAGACAGGCTCAGCTCATGCCAGAGCACCATCTCACATGGAACCAAGCACTCTGCCTTCAGGATTGTTAAGGCCTGCCATAGGAGTGACTTATAGGTTACCAGGTGTCCCATTTAAGGTTAGGTATAGGTATACTACACCTAAGTAAGAGGTGATTACACCAACTTACCCCAGCTGAGTGATCAGCCAATTGTGTCAAATTGTTAGGCCAAGCCTGGGGTGGCATAATACATGCTTCAGCCCTTGGCAGGCCTTGGGTACACCAATGCCCTGGGTACCTAGTGTACACTGGTACAGGGGCTGACGGGGTGATCCACTTCCAATTGGTTATGCACCTAGGGTGCATAGTTTTAATTTAGTAGAGAGAACAGCAGGCTGGGGGTCTGATTGGCAGGCCCACAGCCTCAATATGTCAAAAACCAGTGAAGCAAAAAGCAAAAATTTGGGGTGACCATAGGATAGCAGACCCTACTCTCCTACACAACCCCCCCCCAAACGCTGGGACATTAAACTAGCCTTGACCAGTCTCGTCTTCATGTCCTAAGTGGAAGTACCTGGAGAGACCATCTGCATTCCCATGGTCAGTACCTGGCCGGTGCTCCACTGTAAAGTCCATCCCCTGTAGGGAAATGGACCACCTAAGCAGTTTGGGGTTTTCACCCTTCATCTGATTTAGCCACAAGAGGGGCTTATGGTCGGTCTGAATCTTGAAGTGAGTGCCAAACAAGTATGGCCTCAGCTTCTTCAGGGCCCACACCACAGCAAAGGCCTCCCTCTCAATAGCTGACCAATTCTTCTCTCTGGGGGTCAACCTTCTGCTAATAAAAGCAATGGGTTGGTCTTGACCATCTACATTAAGTTGTGACAGCACAGCTCCCACACCCAACTCAGAAGCGTCTGTTTGGACAATAAACTCTTTGGAGTAGTCAGGACTTTTCAGGATAGGTGCAGAGCACATGGCCTCCTTCAGGTCATCAAATGCCTTTTGACAGCTTACTGTCCACTGAACCTTTTTGGGCATCTTCTTGGATGTCAGATCATTAAGAGGAGTCACAATGGACCCATAGTTCTTAACAAACTTCCTGTAGTACCCAGTCAAGCCCAAGAAAGCTCGAACTTGAGTCTGGGTGGTTGGAGGGGACCAGTCCTTGATGGATTGTATCTTACTCTCCAGTGGTTGAACTTGGCCTCCACCTACAAGGTGGCCCAAATATACAACCTTACTCTGCCCTATCTGGCACTTAGTAGCCTTGATAGTGAGGCCTGCCCTTTGCAGAGCCTCAAGAGCCTTCTTCAGGTGGATCAGGTGATCCTACCAGGTGGAGATAAAGACAGCAATGTCATCAAGATATGCTGCGCAAAAGTCATCCAACCCAGTAAGGACTTGGTTCACCAGCCTTTGGAAGGTGGCAGGTGCATTCTTCAGACCAAAGGGCATCACCACAAACTGGTAGTGCCCACCTGGGGTTGAGAATGCTGTTTTGGCCTTAGACTCCTCAGCTAATCTGATTTGCCAATAGCCAGCTGTTAAGTCAAATGTGCTCAAAAACTTTGCAGAAGCTAGTTTGTCTATGAGCTCATCTGCCCTTGGAATAGGGTGGGCATCTGTCCTGGTGACAGCATTGAGACCCCTGTAGTCCACACAGAACCTCATCTCTCTCTTGCCATCTTTGGTGTGAGGTTTGGGGACCAGAACCACTGGGCTAGCCTAGGGGCTCTCTGAGGGTTCAATGACACCTAATTCCAGCATTTTATGTACCTCAGCCTTTATACAGTCCCTGACGTGGTCAGGTTGTCTGTAAAGCTTGTTCTTTACAGGCAGACTGTCACCAGTGTCCACCACATGGGTACACCAGTCAGTTTGACTAGGTATCAAGGAAAACATATGTGAAAATGATTGTAGAACCTGTCTACATTCAGTTTGCTGATGGGCAGTGAGGTTGCCTCCAAGGGTCACTCCTTCAACTGAGCCATCTTCAGGGTTCTGAGACAACAGGTCTGGGAGAGGGTCACTCTCTTCCTCCTGTCCCTCATCTGTAGCCATGAGCAAGCCCATGTCTGCCCTGTCAACATATGCTTTAAGCCTGTTAACATGGAGTACCCTGTGGGGACTCCTGGGAGTTCCTAGGTCGACCAAGTAGGTGACCTCTCCCTTCTTTTCCAGGATTGTATGGGGTCCAGACCATTTGTCTTGGAGTGCTGCTGGGGCCACTGGCTCCAACACCCATACCTTCTGTCCTGGCTGAAACTCAACCAAGACAGCCTTTTGGTCATGCCAAGCTTTCTGTAAGGCCTGGCTTGCCTCAAGGTTTTTGGATGCCTTCTCCATGTACTCAGCCATCCTGGAGCGGAGACCAAGTACATAGTCCACTATGTCTAGCTTAGGCTTTTTGAGAGGTAACTCCCATCCTTCCTTCACCAAACACAGGGGGCCTCTCACAGGGTGCCCAAACAACAATTCAAAGGGGCTGTAGCCAACTCCTTTTTGTGGGACCTCTCTGTAAGCAAACAGAAGGCAGGGTAGAAGGATGTCCCATCTTCGCCTGAGCTTTTCAGGTAATCCTTTGATCATACCCTTTAGGGTCTTGTTGAATCTCTCAACAAGCCCATTGCATTGTGGGTGATAAGGGGTGGTGAACTTGTAGTTGACACCACATTCCTTCCACATAGCTGTCAAGTATCCTGACATAAAGTTGGTACCTCTGTCAGATACTACCTCCTTAGGAAACCCCACTCTGGAGAATACTCCCAGCAGGGCCCTGGCCACAACAGGAGCTGTAGTGGTCCTAAGGGGAATTGCCTCTGGATACCTGGTGGCATGATCCACTACCACCAGTATAAATCTGTGCCCAGATGCAGTGGGAGGATCCATGGGACCCACTATGTCTATTCCCACTCTTTCAAAGGGGACCCCCACCACAGGTAGTGGTATTAGGGGGGCCTTTGTTGTGCCACCTGATTTGCCACTGGCTTGGCAGGTCACACAGGAGCGACAAAACTCCTTTGTATCTTCATTCATATGAGGCCAGTGAAAGTGAGGGACAAGCCTGTCCCAAGTCTTGTTCTGGCCTAAGTGTCCTGCTAAAGGAATATCATGGGCCAAGGTAAGAAGGAAGCCCCTAAATTGCAGAGGTATGACCAACCTCCTGGTGGCACCAGGCTTGGGGTCTCTAGCCTCTGAATAAAGGAGCCCTTCATCCCAATACACTTTATGGGTACCTTGAGCATTCCCAGCAGCCTCAGCAGCAGCCAGCTGTCTGAGGGGTTCAAGAGAGGGACAGGATAACTGAGCCTGCCTCAAGTCAGCCCTTGAAGGTCCCCCTGTCCCCAGAAACTCAACCTGATCAGGTTCAAGCTCTTCAGGGACAGTTCCTTCAGGGTCCTCTAGATCAGCTTCCTGGGAAGGCTGATCATCACTCTGAGGCAGGGGGGAAGGCACAGCCTTGACCCTCCTGTTCTTCTTCTTGGTAGGTGCTTGGTCCATTGTTCCAGGATCCAAGACCTGAGGTTCAGTGAGGCACTTTTTGGCCTGTGACCTGGTCACAGCAAGGACATGTGATGATATACCTAACATCTCTGCATGAGTCCTGTACTCCACTTCTGACCATAGAGAACTCTCTAGGTCATTGCCCAACAAACATTCTACTGGGAGGTCTGCACTAACCACAACCCTTTTGAGGCCAGTTACCCCTCCCCATGAGAAGTTAACAACTGCCACACTATGTGAAGTAGTGGCATTGCTGGCATTGGTCACCAGGTAGTTCTCACCTGGTATGTACTGTCCAGGGTCCACAAAGCCTGGTGTCACCATAGTGACACTGGCACATGTGTCCCTGTAGGCTTGAGCCACTTTTTCATTTATTAAAGGAGTCTGTCTGTACTTGCCCAGGTTAATGGGGCTCACAGTCAGGGACAAATCAATGTCCCCATCACAGATCAAGACTGCCTGTGTCAGGGTTCTGTCTAAGTCAGAATCTCCTTCAGTTCCCATAGTGATTCCCACTACACCCTTTGTCTGGGGACCAACACTGCTAACAGTAGTACTGGGAGCAGGTGCCTTAGGGGCAACAGTGTTGGGGGCTCCACCCTTTTTGCAATCACTAGTCCAGTGAGTTGTATTTTTGCAATGATTGCACCAGGGTTTCTTTTGACCTTCTTTCTTCTTTTTGGACTGTTGTTGGGACCCACCCTCCTTAGCAGTAGTTTGGGGCCCTGTTGAAGACTTCTGGTCTTTAGATTTCTGATCTCCACCCTTTTGGTCTGTTTTCTTCTGATCACCCCCTTGGCCCTGGTTCTGGTTCTTTTGCTTAACCCTGGTTCTGACCCATTTGTCTGCCTTCTTTCCCAATTCTTGGGGAGAGGTCAGATCAGAGTCAACCAAGTGTTGATGCAGTTGCTGGTTTTGACAGTTATTTAAAATCTGTTCTCTCATCATCAAATTATACAATCCTGTAAAATCAGATACCTTACTTCCCAGCAACCAACCCTCCAAAGCCTTAGTGGCACATTCAACATATTCAGACCAGTCCTGAGTCTGTGTCTTTTGGGTGTCTCTGAACATTAACCTGTACTGTTCAGTGGTTAAGCCTAACCCATCTACCAGAACACTCTTCAGGACTCTGTAGTTTCTGACATCCTCTTCTCTAACAGTGAGGAGTCTGTCTCTGCCTCTTCCTTCAAAGGAGAGCCAGAGGATTGCTGCCCACTGGTCTTCAGGAACCTGCTGTACTTTGCAGGCTCTCTCAAGAGCAGTTATCCATTTGTGGATGTCATCCCCACTTTTGTAGGGGGGCACAACCTTAGACAGGTTCCTATTATCAAAGACCCTATCTTTGTCCTTAGGGACAATGCTGCCACCAGTGGGTATAGACCCACTCTCTCTAGGTTGCCTAGCCTTGTTCAGTTTTTCTTCCATCAGGGCTACTTCTAGCTCCTGCTTCCTGATCCTCAGCTGGGCTTCCTGCATTCTGGCCTCATGCTCCCTCCTCTGAGGGGTGGTCAGTCTCCTTCTGGAGTGACCTTGAGAGCCTCTAGAGCCATGGGAAGCATTGGAGTCACCTGAGCGATTCCTTTGCCTTCCAAGCCCTGTGTTAAGTCCACTGGGGAGATCCAATGGGGTGAACCCACTGTCAGTCCCCAATAGCCTTAGTTTAGCTGGGCCAAGTATAACACTTGGCACTGGGCTAGTTCTCCCTTCATCCCCACTCACATCTGTATCCCCATCACTTTCTTCCTCTGTGGTAGGCATCCCATCTAAGGGGTGACTATTGGAAGGGGGTACCTCTGTGGCATCTTCAGAAGGGGGGCCTCCTGTTCCTGTCCCTAAGGGGGCTAACTGGGAAGCTTTCTCGAGTTCTCTCTGATTTTCATCATTCTGTAAGAGTTCTCTGAGCTCAGCAGAGGTAGGGTTCTTGGGCTGTTTAAGGCCTCTAAGAGTTGCCAAATGCCTGAGCTCATTCTGATTTAGGGTAGCAAAGATGGATGGTGCCCTCTGGGGGTCACTCTCAACAGAGATGGCTACCTTGGACCCCTCTGCCCCAGCCATTGCTCTTAAGTGTGGGTGGATGTGTTGCAATCTACCTACACTTGGGTTTTCCTACTAAACCTATCTAGTAGTTGTAGTCAGGGTGTGCTACTCCCTTTGCTCTACAACAACTAAGTTCAGTAGAACTTAAGTATATCTAATCTTGTTTTATATGTACCTACAGGTACCTATGTGATCTTTCAATTGGTAACCAAGAGATTACAATGGTAAAACACAGCAAGCTCAAATCCAACCGCTGCTCACCAATGTGAGAAGTTGGCCTGGTATATGATGTTCACTAGTTAAAGTGACCACCCTGTACCATGCCAAGCAACCCTTATGGTGTGGTTGTAAGTCAACCTTTTCGGACTAGCTGCCCTAGTGGTAGCGTAGGCTAAGCAGTCTTTGAGGCTAAACTCGTGAAACGTGTTAAGCCAGCTGTTTTACCAAATGCAACCCCCTTTTATACCAATGAAAGGACACCACACAGATATATATTCAAAATATATATGTATTTATTTCTCAAAGTAACCCCTAGTCTCTTTATGAGCACAGGAGCACAAATCGTCAAACAAGATTACAGTAGAATACACAGAAGTTGCACTTTATATGGATAGGCCCTGGTGGCCACTCGAACCATATACTAAAATAGTGGTATAAGTACCACGAACAGAAAAGGGAAAAGGCCTAGGGCCTCTAGAATCGCTGGGCCTACAAGGAGCTAACTTCAGTTAGTGACCAGGAGGTCCACGGGTTGCGGGTGCAGAGCAAATAGTCACACGCGAGCTCCCATAGGTTTCAATGGGTGCGTAAAAAGTACAAAGTTACTGCAAAAGGAATCTTCCGGATGACCTAGGAACTTAAGATTGGAAACACAGACACTAGAGATGATTCTCTACACTTGGGCACCGGAGTGCCAGCTTTACCTCACCCACAGGAAGCGGGTGCATAGGCGTCGAAGTGCGTCGGGTTTCTTCTATCTGTTCAATGGAGCCTGTAGATAAAGATGCTGCAGGCGGTCGGTCTGGAAGAGATGCGGTGGATCCAAGAGTGGATCGGAGATGTTGAAGACCTGTAAGCAGAGGGGACAGTGTTCACAGTCACTAGCCAGTGACCGGCGTGGCACCAGGTGGGTACCAGGCGATGTCGGGTGCAAACAGGAAGAAAGGTGTAGCTTGTCTCTGCAGCCACGTGGTCCCTGAAGGTTGACGACGTCCAGGAGTCGAGTCACGAGCTGTCCCACGCAGGCTCTCGCTGTCGGCGGTGTTGGCGACTTGATCGAAGCAAACCAGCCTTGGCAAAAGCAATTGTTGTAGGAAAGGAAATAAGCTGATGGTTCTGACCAGCCAGGTCAGAGGGACTGCTCCTTTGGAGGGGAGCAAGGGCCAGTCTGGAGCAACCAGACCAGCGGTGTATTTCGTGAAGTTCGTCGCCAAGATGGCCACTAGCCAGCGGGCCAGTAACCGGTTAGGCGCGTCGAGTGGCAAAATGCAGAAGGGCCCCACGCAGATCGTGGAGATGCTGGAGGGCTCACCTTTGGTGCAAATGCTGCTCGGATGTTGGGCTTCTCAGATCCCAAAGCACAACTTGGAGGGAGCCTCGGTTGTTGCACTTGTCAGCTTGTCGCGGTCGTTTCAAGATGGCTGGCTCCACGTGTCTCGGTGCCTCCACGGGTCTCCTCTTTTCAGGGACTGTGGATCGGGCGGTGAGAGGTCTGGAGGTCCAGGTCTTGTCAGTCTCTGGGCTCGGGCTCCGGCGGGAGGCGGCGGTAAAGCAGTCGTTGATTCGCTGGATGGTGCTTGCGTTAGCAAGGTGGTCACTCCCTGACCACAGGGGAGATTGGCTTCAGTCCTCTGTGCGGCAGAGCGTCGAAGTTCCCGTCTTCTTCTTAGTTTCAAGTTGATTCCAGGATGTCTGAAGTCTTAGGACACAGCTCCTACCTTTAAGCGGATTCTAGGGGCCGGACTACCTGCTAGGTCCCTCCCTATGGGTGGGACCAGGAAGGGGGGTGGTTACACCCCCAATCCTTTGTCCAGCTCGCCCCAGGCCCGGGACTGGTGTGCCCCAGGACCGGTTTGAACTGGCATATGCACCGAGGCTCCTTGTGAGCCACAGGCATGTCTGGTTTCTTTCAAGCCCTACCTGACCAATACACAAAATCCTGTCTGGGGTGGTGCACGCACCTCCCCTGGCAGGAAACCCTTTGTCCACACCTCCCAAGCTGGAAGGACTCCCAGCGGCAGGAGGGCAGACTTGTGTCTGTGGTGGCAGCATCCATTTTGTGGAGCTGAGGCTATGTCTGATTTTACCCGGGTTTCAGGTACTGTACATGTCGTGTCCCTCTAGAGGGGTGGAATGCTAACCCCGTCGCCAGAATTGGCGAGGGGTTAGTATTCCAATTCGTATGACACCTTACTCGACATGTTTTGATAAAGTCAAACCAAAGATAGCATTTAACCGCGAGGTTCATAATGCACTTAAGAGTATATGGTATGACGATATCTGGAAACAGTAGAAGGAAGTTGTTCCGACCACTGCAGACAGGCTCAGCTCATGCCAGAGCACCATCTCACATGGAACCAAGCACTCTGCCTTCAGGATTGTTAAGGCCTGCCATAGGAGTGACTTATAGGTTAC
Source organism: Triturus cristatus (assembly GCF_964204655.1). Lineage (NCBI taxonomy): Eukaryota > Metazoa > Chordata > Amphibia > Caudata > Salamandridae > Triturus > Triturus cristatus. The sequence goes on from NC_140586.1 coordinate 260,730,555, forward strand.
CAGGTGTCCCATTTAAGGTTAGGTATAGGTATACTACACCTAAGTAAGAGGTGATTACACCAACTTACCCCAGCTGAGTGATCAGCCAGTTGTGTCAAATTGTTAGGCCAAGCCTGGGGTGGCATAATACATGCTTCAGCCCTTGGCAGGCCTTGGGTACACCAATGCCCTGGGTACCTAGTGTACACTGGTACAGGGGCTGACGGGGTGATCCACTTCCAATTGGTTATGCACCTAGGGTGCATAGTTTTAATTTAGTAGAGAGAACAGCAGGCTGGGGGTCTGATTGGCAGGCCCACAGCCTCAATATGTCAAAAACCAGTGAAGCAAAAAGCAAAAATTTGGGGTGACCATAGGATAGCAGACCCTACTCTCCTACAGCCCAATTGTCATGTACTTATAAAAACACCTAAAATACTCTCCATGCAGTCTTACAATGATGCAGGCGCTACATATACAGTGCTGTAATCACTCAGGCATTACTTCAGCACTGATGCAATCACTTAGGCACTATCTGTGCACTTATGAAATCACCCGCTCACTTGTTATCTACTTCAGTAATCCCCCATATATTACCCTTGCAGGCTAGGAATCACTCAGGGGTCTACTTGCTTGGTACCCCCTACAGTTATGCAATGATGCAGGCTGTTGCTGTGTAGCCATCTCATTACCTACACACTACCCTAGCAGTCTTCAAATCACACATGCATTTCTGCTGCATTCAGATATTCACCTAGGCGGTACTCAATGACTGATGAATCCCTTCAACTGCTACTTATACAGTTATCCATGCACTGGATGTGTATGTTTGCACTCATGAAATTAGCCAGTCACTTTGCATCTTGTCCTGTACTTACCCAGTGATTTACAGTTGACTTATGTAATAGTGTGCTGCTTTGTATTGAGCTCGGCCCAACTGTTATGCACTTATAAAAACACCCAAATACTCAACATGCAGTCTTACAATGATGCAGGTGCTACATATGCGGTGCTGTACTCACTCAGGCATTACTTCAGCACTGATGCAATCATTTACACAGTATTTTTCTGCACCTCTCTTCTCTCACTGTACCCACCTGTTCCTCCTTTATGTATGTCATTTGCCTGCTTCTGCAACTATCTTCCCTCTTTCTGCACCTCTGTTGGTTCTTTCTGCACTGATCTGTCTTCTTCCTGCACCTCTGTTTCAAATGTATCTCTCTTGACTTTTATTGCACCCCTCTTCCTTCTTTCTGCACCTCTCTTGCCTTACAGTGCTCACCTGTTTACTCTTTGTGTACCTTATATGCCTCTTTTTGCACCTCTGTTGATTCTTATGCACTACTGTTGTTTTTTTCTATGACTTTTCTTGCAAATTTCTGCATCCCTCTCATATAGTTATAAAGACACCAAAGTACTCGCATGCAGTTTTACAATAATACATGCACTACATAAGGAATGCTGTAATCATTCACATATTACTGTTGTAAGTTTTTTTCAGTAGCTCTTTTCACTTATTGTGCAGCTCAGGTGTAATTGTTACCGTATTCAGAAAACCATAAAAGCATTTCTTTGTAGCTTTTAAAATAGAAAGTGTTTATTTAGTAGCAGATAAGTATATATACATATCATTATTTTAATAATCTTAATTTATTTGTAAAATTCTTTTTTACAGATTTTCTGCATTATTATTAACAAAGAACAACCAAGACAAGAAAAGCAGAAAGGAAGAAACAACAAAGAAAAAGTACTATTTGAAGGAGAAAGAAACGCACAAATTAGATGAAATACAACATGTGGCAAAAGAGAATAAGTTTTGTGGTAAGAGAACAAAGGAATTTATTTTAAAAAATTCAAGGGGAGGAAATGATTTTGGAAATGATGAAAATAGAAAGAATACCTGTACAATGAAAAAGAATTAAATGAAAAAAAGACAAATTAATAGAAATTCAGGAAATAAGAAAAAAACAATGTTGAAAGAAGAAAGAAACAATTTAATGAAATTAGGAAACGCATGTATAAAAGTAGAGTACTACAAAATTTGTTGAAACATAGCAAGAAATATAAAAGAAGATCTGCATTTTATAAAAAGAAAAAAAAGATTGAAAGTATGGTTGAAAAGGCTTTTGAATTGAAAAGAAGATTGTTCATTTTAGTTTTAAAGAGAATGCGAACATTAGATAAACCAATGCATTCTATGAACAACAAAACTAAAAGGAAAAGGCTAATCAACAGAACTAACTTTTGTAAAAAAAATGTGGGTGAATGGAAGCATAGTTCTAGTTCAGAACCTTTTTTTAATGAAGAGATTTAATTTAAAAACTACATTAGTTTACGCAGTTGATACCAGTGGTTGTGCTTATGAAGTGAGGAACGGTTATGCAATTGACAAAGAAAAGATGGTTTCTAGAAATATGGAAGAAGCGATAGCTGAAGAAGTTCAAGGGAGAAGTACACAAGCTCCAGTGTATACATGGGATTGTAGTAGTATTTGTAGTATACGACAGGAGTCTATTGATATTGTACAACATTTCTTACGAAATTATACTAAAAAAAGTAATAAACAAAAGATTAAGATATTGCAAGGACTAGATCCTTGCAAAGTGAGAAAAAATACTGGCTTGCAAGGTCATTCTCTGGCTAGTCTTTCTAGAAAAGTGTGTCAAAGGTTTTTTTATCATTTGAGAATGTTAGCAGTACATCACTCAGCAATGCGGAAGTTAGTAAGAAGATTGTACTATGTAAAAAGTCTGGCAATAATTTTAAGTGACTTAAACACTGCTCTATTGCATGGGTCAGTATCAGATGTCAAAAAAGTTTGTGATGAAATAGAGTTTCGTTACTTTGGTCCTGAACAGGAGTGTAAAGAAAGTGAGAGTTTGATAAGTGTAGGTGTTGAAGAAGAGGTGGAAGATAGTAGTAATGAGAAGTTTGAAGATGAAATTACGAAGTTTAAGGTAATTTGTTGTGAAAGACCAAACTATGGAGCCTATTAGGATGGCGGACAGACTTTAGTCCGCCCGCCACCCTAGCAGTGCAGGGACCGGCCGCCAGTGGTGTGGTGGTCCCGCACCGGAAATTAGGATGCCACCGTGGTGGTGGCATCCTCTATTCCCAGCACTGTGGCGGGCGGTGCTCACAGCACGGCCCGCCACAATCCTGGGAATGCACGTTGTGCATTGTCATGCACAAGGTGACAGGCACCGCGCGGTGCCTGTCACCTTGTCTGTGACAATTTAGGGGGGTACTATAGGTACCCCCCATGTGCACCCCCAACCCCCAATACCCTGGGGGCCCGCAACGGGCCCCCGTAAGCAAGCTCCGCATGGCTTTCCATGGCGGAGACTCCGCCATGGAAAGCCCTGCACTACTGCCCATGCTAATATGGATGGCGGTGTCTTCCAGACACCGCCACCATATCCAGCCCCTTTTCCGCCCAGTCGACTGGTCGACCGGCGGAAAACTGGCAGACGGTCTTTCCGTCCGCCGGGGTCCCCCCTGCCATACTAATATGGTGGGGGGAAATGGGTGGCAGGCGGGGTATGATGTAGGGCAGATCGCCATCGCCATGCAGGTGGTGGCAATCCGCCCTACATCATAATAGACCCCTATGTGTATATTTGTTGTCAACGTACTCACTATAGAAAACAAACTAGGAATGTTGATCTGTATTTAAAAAGTGAAAAAGAAAACAATGATAAGTGGAAGGAATTTGGTGCTTATTTGTTGGTGGAAGATTGTTCTGAGTTGGGTAGTGATCAACGTATTTGTATATATTGTCATACCAAATCAGAGGAGAACATAATGCCAGCTAGAGCTGTACATAATAACCTAGAGTTGGTAGCTATACCTCCAGAACTGGTAGATTTAAACACGTATGAGTCAATTCTGATTCAATCTGTGCACCCGTTTCAAGCTATTGTTCGTATGGAGCCTAAAACAGGTAAGCGGCTTCCATCAGATTTACAAAGAGGCTTAAAAGGAAGAGTGGTGTATTTACCTTTAGATTTAAACATAAATCTCAAAACTATTGGTGTAGAGAAAGAGGAAACTGAACCTGTAGTTATTCTAGTTAATGGTGTTCCCATGAAGAGTCGGAAAATATGACAAGAATTAGTAGATGTCAGCAAAGTGCAAAAGGCTACGTTATATCTCACAAAAAACAATGATTACTACAAAAATGTGTATGTGGAAGAAGAAGAAATCGACTTAGTTGATGATAGCGAAATTTCAAGTGGCCAAATTGAAAAAGTGGATATCTCCAAAAGTGAAGAAATTTATGAACATTATAGTGTACATCCTTTACATTCAAAGGAAGTTATTGTAAATACTATTGAATTATTCCAAATGAAAAAATCAAAGGGAACTCCCATGAGTGTTTGGGAAAGAAGTTTGGAAGCTCGTTGTTTTCCACAGCTCTTCCCACTGGAAAAGGTGGACGATATGACAAAGGACCAGTATAGATTCCAGCATCAGAATATCGTACAACAAGATTGTACTCAGAAGATCCAATATTTTGACAATGTATTCCATACATATTTCATCTTTTGTTTGAAAGTGACTTGTCTGGACTTTCATATGCAGTGAACCACATATTAAAAACAGGAGTTCATCTTCAACATGTTTCTGCAAAGGAATTTATGGACGAAGTAGAACAGAGAAACGAGCATTTAGAATCTCAATTCATTAATTTGATGGCGTGTCAACGTGGTACTAATGAGTATTGGTATCGTCGTCATGCAGAACTTAAATGTATGTTAAGGAACTTAGGAACCCCTACATGGTTTGTCACGCTAAGCTGTTCTGAATACACATGGGATGATTTACTTCTTCGAGAAGCAAATTCAAATATTAAAAACGCTGAATTCAAAACAGCTGGAGAGCTGTGTTCCTTGGATCCAGTAAATGTGTGCAGATATTTTAATCATAGGTTTCAAGCTATGATGTATTTTATCTGCAATAAAAACAACCCACCATTTGGAGAAGTTATTGATTTCTTTTGGAGAAAGGAGTACCAAGCTAGAGGTGCTCCTCATATATATATGCTTTTATGGATCAAAGATGCACCAAAGTTTGGAACTGACTCGGATGACACTGATTTATCTTTTATTGAAGACTATGTCACATGTGCTATACCAAAAACAAGAGAAGAAAATACATTAAGACAACAAGTTTTACGGTTTCAAACTCATCGATGTGGCAAATACTGTTGATGGAAATAAAAGTCGAAGGAAAAGTTTTATACCAAATGTCGTTTTGGATTTCCACGTCCAGAAATATCTAAAGGAAGAGTCAACAGTTTCATGTCAGCAGTGAGACATACTATCATTAGAAAATCTCCCAAAAATACTTACAATTTAAAAAGAAGTGAACAATCAAAGTATATTAATGATTATATTCGTGTAATTTTGTCAATGTGGAATGCAAATATGGATATCCAGTATGTTGCAGATAATTCCATTGCTGTTGCTCTGTATGTGATGTCATACATAACAAAATCTGAAAAGACGGAGTTGAAAGAAATGTGGGAAGAAATTTCCCAAGAGAAGACTCTTAGTAAGAAATTGTACAGCTTTAGTTTGAAGATGCTGTCCCATCGAGAGATTGGATCCTACGAATGTTCGGACTGGTTGACCTCTGCAAGTTTATATTCAAAGTCAAGAGGAATCATTTGGGTTAGTCTAGGTCTTGCTGCAACACGAAATCGAGTACTTAAATCTATACAAGAAATCAAATATTTAGCATTAAATGAACCGGAAAGCACAGATATTGTTAAAACCAACATGTTGGATACTTACTATCCTAAAAGAAGTCCCTATCTTGAAAACATATGTTTCTATGAAGTCCTGCAATACTACAGCTTTAAAAGAAATATTACAGATAACATAAATGAAGAGAAATACGCAGTGATTGGTTCTGATGGATGTTTGGTGAGACACTGTAAAGGAAATCTTATTAATCACAGGAAACTGAGTTGCGATACTCCAGATTAAAGGAAATTCTACTATTTAGCCCTTCTGCAACTCTTCAAGCCTTGGCGTACTGAAATGGAATTATTTGGAGATTTTCAGTCTTATGAAGATTCTTTTAATGCATGTAAAGATAGCATTGAATGCACATTTTCTCAAAATTATTTACAAATGTTGAATGAAGAGATTCAACAAGACGCTGCAATTGCAGCTGAGATTGCTAGAGACAGTACTCAAGACAGTCAAAGTTCTGCTCTATTGAGTCAAGATCCACTAGCAGAACCAATTCTTGAAACTGAAGCTGCAATTGCTATGACTGAAGTAGAAACGGCAATGCATCAAGCTCAACAGGATATTATGGAGTTGGAAAACTTGGAAGAGGAACTAAATATTGAACCCAACAGATCAACCATGGTTTACTTTATGAAAATAAAGAATGCAACTGCACATCATTTAAACCTATCCGAATGTATATCAGTGGTCAAGCTGGTACAGGAAAAGGTTTCTTAATTAAAGTTTTGACCAGTTATTTACAGAAAACCACTGAATCACATTTATCTTGTGCTGTAACTGCTTCAACTGGGTTAGCAGCACACAACATTAAAGGGATTACATTACATCGTTTACTAATGCTACCTGTTGAACATGAAAACAAGTTGGAATATCACAAGCTTACTGGAGAAGCTTGTTATGAAGTTTCAAGAGTACTAAAGAAAATGAAACTTCTGATAATTCATGAGGTGAGCAAGGTCTCAAACTTAATGCATGCCTTTGTACATTTAGGCATGCAGCAAATTTTAAAAACAGATTATGATGTGTTATTTGGAGGAAAACGTGATTGTTTTTGGCGATCTACTGCAACTTACTCCTGTAAAAGGGGAACCAGTTTTTAAAACACTTCTGCATGAAGACACCAGGAAATCTTTGGGAAGTATTGGAAATGTCAACATTTGGTCATATTTTGAATACAAAGAACTTATTAAAAATATGCGACAGGAAAGTGATGAAGTTTATGGAAGCATCCTTAAAGACATAAGAATTGGTGTTTTGACAGAACATGGAAAAGAAGCTATGCAAAGTCGGCTACTTACAAACTTGTTTCCAAATGAAAATGTTGCTCCGGAAATAATATACAAAAAAATTGGGTAAACGAAATCTATTATCTGCTTAATGCCAACACTGTGAAAGTGTTGGAAGGCCGAACGAAGAAAGGCTAACTAACTTCACATACCCTCTCTGGTTCCTTCGGCCCCGAGCACCGACTTACTTGTTAGGGTGCTGAGAGAAATCCCGCTTCCCAACTGAAACTCAGCTTTTCAAATCTTTTAGTATTTATTTATTTTAAACGTCATGGTTTGCGATTCACTCCGAATCGGACAGTGCCGTCGGCTGGAAGTAGAGAAGACCGGACCTGGCTTGGTGTTTATTCTTCTCGCTCACTTGAGCACAGGGCTCTTTTCGATGGCCTCTGCGCAAGCACCCAGGAGCTCTGCGGAATCGAAGTTTTGAAGCTGTCTGCCCCTGGTGCCATGCTGTGAAATTTCTGCCAATTGAAGCGAGACAAAGCGTCGGCTATACAATTGTTGATGCCAGGAATGTGCCTAGCTCTGAAAACAATATTCAACTGCCGCTGGTGAGACCGTAGTTGGTGCAAACGGACTCTTGAATCCGAGGACTGCGAGGCCCAGCAGCCCTCCACCTTCCCGCTGCCGCCTCTTCCTCAGGACCACGCCCCCTGTCCATCCTCATAATCTCGCGCACGCATTTCCGCAGCGCGGGCGACGCCCGGGACAAGGGCGGGCCCGTCTGAGCCCGTCAGAGACCGACAGAGGCCGGGACGGGCTATACATCTTGGTTCTTCAGGTGAGCTGTGTCCAACTGAGTATGTGTTGATGGTGCGATGTTGTAATCTCCGAGTTGTTGCGCCTGGACGCCTACTTGACACTTTCTTGTCACGGTGATCTGCACCTCACCAATTTACACAAAACCCAATGGCCCCTGTTGGTACGAAGAAGGGTCGGAAGTCCCTTAGTGGAGCTGGAGTAGCCGGTACTTTGGATAATTTTATATTGAGAGCTGCGTCAGTCCTACAGAAGGAAATTTAACTCACTGAGAAAAGACTCTCTCTCGACTTAGCGCACAATAAACGTTCCTCTTTGGGCAACATTGCCTTAGCAAAGTCGCCAGCAGCCATGAACTTGTCTACTCCAGCCTCTTACATTAGTGTACCGCCACTGAGTGAACATGAAAATGCTGCAATGGCAACTAGCAATGTCTGCTTTGTGCCCGAACAAAGCGCTTCCCAAGGCTCTGATGCTCCTATTTCTATGACCCATGAAGGAACAACTAGACCTGGCCAACCCATTCGCTCTGATGCTACTCTCGCCAAGCAGTCAGAAAAAGCGGCGAAACGTAAACGGGGTGACACAGTGCTGCCCAATAAAAGATCAAAAATTCACAATCGGCAAAAGATCGGAACCCTTGAAGCTGCGCTTAATATAGATTCGCCGGCTGGAGGTCCAGAGGTTCCGAAGGACTTTGCACTAAACAATGACTATTGGCTCAGGATGGAACAGCTACTAACTGCGACCTGTCGCCCTATCTGTAACAGACTTGATTCCTTGGAAAATAGACTCTCTAATTTGGAATCAATGTTTTCTATATTGAATAGGTCCAAGGGGCCAGAAGTTAGAGGGGGAACTAATGAAAGTGCTGTTGAGTCCGTTTGGCTCGCTCCTGCTCCCGCCCCCAATCCGTTTAATGCACTGACAGATATAATAGAACATCCCACCTCGCTGAGTAAAGACCTGGTTATGGCCAATGAGTCCCGTATTGTCCCATGCCCTCTCCCTCCATCTCCGGTCACAGGGAATTTAAGGAGTGGGAAGCCCCCCGCTACCGGCAATTCGTTAAACGAGTTAAGTGGTCCTGAATATGCCTTATGTAACTTGACAAGGCCATTTTCTGTCTCGAATTCACCCTCCTTGAACCTCCCCCCTGAATCTGTCCCGTATGCGGTGGTCCTTGCCGGGGTCCCTCCCCTGAGCCATGGATCAAGGGAGTCTTTCCTCGATTTAAAGAACAAATGTATGCACTCGCTAAATTGCAATAAACCTCTTCCGTACCAGTGCACAAGCGAGCTATTATTTGGAAGGAGGATAAATTGGGTAGGTCGTAGACCCAAGGATATCCCAGGCGACTGTGTAGTAATTAATTTTAGGAATCCAAACATTGCTAGGTACATCTGCACATCTCAGCCGGGATCCCACTTTACCCCCCACTCAACAATCAAAGCCCTCCCAGTCACCTATTTCTACCCGGGACCCCAGAATTCTGGCACCGATGCTCATTATAGGGGAAGGGTAGATAGTGTGAGAATTGGTAGGGTTGGACCACCCCCCCCTTGCCCTATTAATGGAATTCATATCCTTGACCAATTCAAACCACCTCCGCTTGAACTTTTTCAGCATACTAATAGATATAGTATCCTTGACCAGGTGGATTGACGCCCAAATTGCAGTGTCCTGAAACCTCCCATAGACTCGGGGGGCGGATAGAATGGGAAGAATCGCTAGATGGGCCTGGGCAGGAATCTCTGAATAGGACAACTATCCCACCCTCTAATACCACCCCTGTTGTTGACCTGACTCCAGTTATAACCAAAATAAAGTCGAGTTTTTGCTTGCTTTCTTGGAATGTGGCAGGTCTCAAGAATAAATTGTTGTGTGAAGATTGGGGCACTTTTATTGACAATTTTGATATTTGCTTAATGCAAGAGACGTGGGCCCTTGAAAACTTCCAAAGGGTAGGCTTCGCATCTTTTAATACACTAGCAGTAACCAGTGGTAAGGGTAGACCTTCTGGGGGCCTCACTATTTGGGTGGGCCTCCACCTGGGCGCCACAGCAAGACAACTTAATACCTACTTAGATGACATCCAATGTGTTCTGCTTGAGTTCCCCAATAACAACTATTTGGCTCTCCTGAATGTCTATTCCAGACCTTCTCAGGGCGGCCGGAAATCTTCGGTCATCGAACAGCTAAACACATTTATTCTGTCCTTGGATCCCGGATACTCTGTAATAGTGGGAGGTGACCTTAATTGCCAATACGAACCACTTAGTGTGTCGGCTCTAGATGACCCAACTGCTGAAAATGAAAACTGGAATATTCCCGGTCCCATGATTCCCAAGGTCAAAGTATGGACCCCCCTGGTTCTTCAGATCTTGGCTCTTGTGCTCTCATTATCTCTGAGGGCATGTAATGGGAGATTTGATTCCGACAGACCTGGAAATGTCTGAGGTTGGCTTAAATCGAACCACCATAGAACAGGTGACCGAACCTACAGGCATTCATCTACAGTTAGTAGAAAAACTGTCGAATGTGTTTTGTCCGCCAGGGAATGTTAGGTCCTATCCGCCCAAAAGGCAATTATGGTATTCCGCAGAGTGCAGGAAATCGAAGAGCGATTTGCTTACTGCCAAAATGCGAATGGGTTTGTAGGTCTGGACAAGACTCTTTAGATATTTTGGGGCCGAGCCCTGCTTAATCTTAAAAAGGTAACATAGGGCCTTGAATTTTATGCGGCTTGGGACTCTCAACCAATGCAAATCGCGAAGAGCCTGAGAAGCCGAGGATCTCCGAGGTAAATTACAGAGAAGTCGTGCCGCCGAGTTTTGCACCACCTGAAGTTTGTTCAAGGTGACGGTGTCGGCACCAAGATAAAGAACGTTTCCGTAATCAAGGCGGGACATAACTAACGCCTGTACTACGGTTCTCTGAGTAGAGTGGGGGAGCATCCACAGAATTTTCTGAAGCCATCTTAGGATGGCAAAACTAATAGAGGCAACCTTGATGGCTTGCTGCCTCATAGATAACTTATCGTCTATGAGAAAGCCAAGGTTACGAACTACAGAGACCGGTTGTGGAAGGGGTCCCATATCACTTGGACAATGCTGAGGACCCCACAACTCTTTATTCTTCCCCAAGATGACGACCTCAGTCTTATCGCCATTCAGCTTGAGTAGATGCATTTGCATCCACTCAGCAACACGCGATAGTCCGGTCTTCAAGACAGAAACACTGTTGCCTTCACTGCTGGAGAGAGAAAAAACAATCTGAGTGTCATCGGCGTATGAAAAAATTGTCAACCCAGCGTCCTCTACGATGGTAGCCAGGGGTCTAACATAGATATTAAACAGCAAAGGGCTAAGTATAGACCCCTGGGGAACGCCGTACGCCGATGAACAAGTGGCCGAGACGGCTTTCGCCTAAAAGACCTGGAAAGTGCGCTCACTCAGAAATGAGGCAATCCAGGCAAGCGCAGGGCCATCTACTCCCAGGGACCGGAGAGAATTTAAAAGGATGGAATGAGACACGGTATCGAAAGCAGCACTCAAATCCAATAGAATGAGTGCAGATGTTTCCCCTCGATCAATACCGTGCCGCAACCTCTCCGTAACCCCAAGGAGAGCGGTCTCGGTAGAATAATGCGCTCGAAAGCCGGATTGGGAAGGGTGTAAAAATTCCGACCTTTCCACTAGTTGATTTAACTGAGAGTTAACATGTCTTTCCAGCACCTTTGAAAAGAAAGGCAACAAGGATATAGGTCTAAAATTAGCCAGATTGGAAGTGTCCGCACCTGCCTTCTTTAGGAGAGGGACAACCATTGCGTGCTTCCATTCTTGTAACACATGAGACTCAATCAAAGAAGCATTGAGAAGTCTCATGAGAACCCACCGGGGTTCAAGGTCCAGTAACTTTAGAACTTTCACTGGTATTGGGTCACGAGGAGATCCAGATCTAACGCTGTTCAGACAAGAGAGGAAGGAGGTGTCATCAAACAGTTGCCAGTTGGTAACCTTCACCAAAGGGGAAGGTGGTTCAGGCACAGCCGATTGCCCCAAATGAGAGTCAGTTGCTGTCAAGGGAAAGCTCATAGAATCATATATGCGTTCGACTTTGGCAATAAAAAACTCGGCAATAGCTTTGCATTGGTCTTCCTCCAAAGCGGGAGGGATCGGGACAGTGTCTGCTCCTGTTAGCTTTTTAACGACAGAAAAGAGGGTGCGTGGGCAATTCTGTGCCTGCGTCACTGTATTCACAGTGTAAGCGGCCCTGGCTATTTTACATTGGGTATGATACCCCTTCAAGGCTTCTTTGTATACTGCTTTTCGAGTAGCGGAGTAGGAGTACCTCCATTTCCTTTCAAGCACCTTGCACTTGGCTCTTAAAATCTTCAGGTCATCCGAGAACCAAGGTGCAAGGGGATGATGTGATCTGGGACGTTGATGGAGGCAGTAAAGTAGTTATAGCACTAGTAAACCAGTGAGATACTGCCATGTTCAGCTCTGAAACAGGAACATTAGTATCGGGACAAGTATTGGAAAGGTACTGATTAAACTTTACAATATCAAGTTTTCCCCATTGATGAATAAGTTCATCCTTTCCACTGCAACCCTTAACTGGGCTCTTAATAAAGGACAGGGAAAAATGAACTGCGAAGTGGTCAGACCAGTCCAACGGACGAGCACTTTGAGAGCAATCAAAGTGTAAATTAGAAAGAACAGGGTCCAACAGGTGACCAGCAAGATGAGTGGGCCCAGAGTTCTGTAGTGAGAGATTCAGAACTTCAAGATCATTTAGGAAATGCATACTAACAGTACACCGAGGGTCTTCAAGATGCAAATTAAGGTCACCTAATATGGTGAAGTTTGCCGCTCTAAGAAGCAAAGGAGCTATGGATTCGGCGAAGGACAACGTCCATGTACTCGCTTTACCAGGGGGACGATAGACCAAAAGACCCGAAAGAGTAAATTGGGGGTTAGTTGCCAATTTAAATAAAGCAGCCTCGCAACCAGGTAGGAGAAAGGCTTCAAGCTTACACACGTAGCTAGATTTAAAAATTATAGCAATGCCCCCTCCTGTTCCGGAGACTCTGTACTGCCTTACTATAACATAGTCGTCAAGCACATCGACAGCAACATCCGGGCCAGAACTTTCCTGGAACCACGTTTCAGTAAGAAATATTGCATCCGGCCTCTCATCAATAATAAAATCATAAATATGATATTTATGTTTCGGAAGAGACCTACAATTAATATTCCAAAATTGGAGTGGAGAACAAGTGAGTGGAGTTTTAACAGTTCGCCGGCTCCCACGAGTTCGAATGTGAGTCAAAGCTTTACATCTAGTCATTTTGCGTGTGTAAAAATTACAACCAGGACATTTAAAATTATGAGTCGGTAAGACGCAGGAAATACAGTTAGCATAAGAGGAAGGTCGCAAGTTTTTTAGGACCTCACCTGTATATGTGCGGGTTCCTGCGGATGCATGGCAAACTGCCATGTTTAATGTAAGGAGAATGGCCCCTGGACCCGTCCAGACGCGGACGGGCGCAGACGGGCTAAACTCTGGCGTGAACTCCGGCTGAAATCCGGCGTCCCGCTGCACGTATCCGCTGCGCGTTGGTGTGGCTTCCTTATGTAGTGGTCTAGTGACCGTGCGACCCTAGACCGCTGTAAGCACACTACAGCCACCGGACATGATTCCCTCACCTAAGATGGCCGCCAGTCTCGAGTCAGGGCAAAGGACCCGCGAAACGCGGTGGTTTAACAATTTTACAGTGCAGGTAAGCTGAAATGAGTGCAAGTCTGCGGGCAGCACTTTTAAAAACAAGGAAGATTCAAAATTAAATAAGAAATAAAATATCTAACAGGAATTTTTAAAAAGTAGCACAGAATACGCAAGATGCTCAACTAGCATATGTAGTCCGAGCGCTGCTAAAAAGATTTGCTGGCAGTAAGGCACAAATGCGTCTTCATGTATCAAGGCCGATTGCCTGATTTGCCTGCCTTATGTAGTGGTCTAGTGACCTTGCGACCCTAGACCGCTGTAAGCACACTACAGCCACCGGACATGATTCCCTCACCTAAGATGGCCGCCAGTCTCGAGTCAGGGCAAAGGACCCGCGAAACGCGGTGGTTTAACAATTTTACAGTGCAGGTAAGCTGAAATGAGTGCAAGTCTGCGGGCAGCACTTTTAAAAACAAGGAAGATTCAAAATTAAATAAGAAATAAAATATCTAACAGGAATTTTTAAAAAGTAGCACAGAATACGCAAGATGCTCAACTAGCATATGTAGTCCGAGCGCTGCTAAAAAGATTTGCTGGCAGTAAGGCACAAATGCGTCTTCATGTATCAAGGCCGATTGCCTGATTTGCCTGCCTTATGTAGTGGTCTAGTGACCTTGCGACCCTAGACCGCTGTAAGCACACTACAGCCACCGGACATGATTCCCTCACCTAAGATGGCCGCCAGTCTCGAGTCAGGGCAAAGGACCCGCGAAACGTGGTGGTTTAACAATTTTACAGTGCAGGTAAGCTGAAATGAGTGCAAGTCTGCGGGCAGCACTTTTAAAAACAAGGAAGATTCAAAATTAAATAAGAAATAAAATATCTAACAGGAATTTTTAAAAAGTAGCACAGAATACGCAAGATGCTCAACTAGCATATGTAGTCCGAGCGCTGCTAAAAAGATTTGCTGGCAGTAAGGCACAAATGCGTCTTCATGTAATCCAGCCATCACCCTGTCACTACCCATGCACTCCTCCAATCACCCAGACAGTACCATGTACTTAAACAATCAGTCCGCCAATACCTAAGCACTTGTAAATTCACCATGCACTCTCCTTGCAGTACTCAAATCATTCAGTCAGTACCCATGTACTCATGCAATGACCCAGGCACTAACATATGCACTTCTACAATCCCATGTGCACTACCCATGCAGTCCTCTAAGCACCTAGGCACTGCTCATTCACTCCTTCAATTACCCAGGTACTACCCATGCAGTCTAGCCATCGCCCGTCACTCCGCATGCACTCCTCCAATCACCCAGCCAGTACCATGCTCTTAAACAATCAATCCGCCAATACCTAAGCACTTGTAAATTCACCATGCACTCTCCTTGCATGACTCTAATCATTCAGTCGGTACCCATGTACTCATGCAATGACCCAGGCACTAACACATGCACTGCTACAATTCCCTGTGCACTACCCATGCAGTCCTCTAAGCACCTAGACACCACTCATCCACTGCTTCAATTACCCAGGTAGCACCCATGCAGTCCAGCCTTCGTCCTGTCACTACCCATGCACTCCTCCAATCACCCAGCCAGTACCATGTACTTTTGCAATCACTCCTCCAATACCCAAGCACTTGTAAATTCACCATGCACTCTCCTTGCAGTACTCAAATCATTCAGTCAGTACCCATGTACTCATGCAATGACCCAGGCACTAACACATGCACTGCTACAATCCCCTGTGCACTACCCATGCAGTCCTCTAACCCCATATACACTACTCATTCACTCCTTCAATTACCCAGTTAGTACCCATGTACACATGAAATCACGCAGGCACTACTTATACACTACTCTGTTCACCCATGCACTACTGATACACTCCTGGAATTATCCAGACACTACCTATACACTATGCTTTTACTCCTTCCATCATCTAGGCACTACCCATACAGTCCTTCGATCGCCCTGGTACTATCCTTGCAGTTATACAAACACCCACACATTAATAAAGCACTTACAAAATCACTCAGATTCTATCCATGTACTCCTTCAAACAGTCACGCATCAATTCATACAACACTCAGAATATTTTTTAAACCAAATAGGCGGTTCTAAAAATAACAATTTTTTTCTTCTTTTGTTGTTTTCTTCTTTTTATGTATTTTTTTTAACGATTTTTCACATTTTTTTGGTGTTTATCTTATTCAAAAACTGGAGAAAAAAACAGAGCCAACCACAAAAACATGGCAAAAATATGCAATTTAACAGCATTGCATAAAAGAAAAGAAAAACATTTAACAATGGTGATTCTGGATTGCAATGAGGATTGCATCCATCGACTGCTACCCAACACAAAGAGACTTTCTGCATTTAATGTAGACCTGCTCTACACGAGCTAAATCACGATGAATGGTGGCAGGTGTTGTGCCACTCGAAGAAGTACTGGGCCCATCATGTCCTTCTTTCTCCTGTTGCCGCCTTAGTTGATCTCGGGCAAGTCGTCTTGGATGTATAGTTTGAAGATGTTTTAACATTGATGATGTGCCACATGAATACTTTTTTTCTGATTCACGTGAAAGCACTTGCTCACAAATTGAGCAAGTGACTTTCCTTACATTAACCTTCTTTACTCCTGGCGGTATAGTAAAACATGCCCATACCACACTCTCACATTTCTTTTCGCAAGGTTCTTCCAAATCGTCTTCTTCCTCTGGTGGAAGTTGCTGAGATGATGTCATCAGTGATGTCATTTGAGATGTCATCAGTGATGTCATGAGTGATGTCACTGACCATGTCATGAGTGATGTAATATGTGATGTCATCAGCAGTGCATTGCGGGGGCGTGAGTTATAGTTAGCTGAACTAACTATAACAGGGGAATTTCTAGGGTTTTGTACGAGGGAAATGTCCAGCTAACTATAACGCCCCTGAAACCTATGTTTTTTTTAGTGAATTTCTAAGGTTTTTTAAATGCCAATTCCTAACTATAACGCTCCTGAAACCTTTGGTTTTTTCAGTGAATTTCAAAGGTTTTTTAAATGCCAATTCCTAACTATAACGTGCATGAAACCTATGGTTTTTTCAGTGAATTTCAAAGGTTTTTTAATTGCTAACTTATCTCTAAAGATATCATGTTTAATGATTTTCATTGGATTTCTATATTTTTCAAATTCAGTGTGTCAATTTCATTAATTATGTTTTTTGGAAATTCTTTTTTATCACCATTTTTAAAATTTATTTATTTAATTAATTCTTTTAAAAATTAAAAAATAATATTTGTTTTTATTGGGTTTTTCAAACATATTTTTTTATATTTTTAAAAATATTTCTTTAACTATATGTTCAAAACTTTATTTTATATATATTTTTTCAATGTTTTTGGATCCACGCACCCTATGCACACCGTTCTCGATCCCTACGCGTTAGCATCCGCGCATGGTATGCGTTGGGTACGTGTTTAGTGCGTGATCGCAATGCGACCGGTATGCGACTCCCAGCCTATACGCGACACGTTCGATGTACGTAACGCGACTATTACGCGCTACCGCGATGCGTCATCTGCGTCTATGACACGGTAGGTGCGCAGATTCCGCGAAATATTTAACATTTAAAAAAACATATATATATGTATTTCATCTGAATATTAATTGAAGACAAACTCTAAACTAGTCTTAAAACTAATATATTTTTACATCTAATCCTATAATTTTTTTTAATTCAATTTCGCGGATGCGCGCTGGGTGTGTGCTGTCTATGCGCAGGGTGCGCGGATCTCATGTGACCTGCAAAAAAAGAGATTTGATTGGTTCATTACACTTCCTCTTCTAACTATTGAAAGACCCTACCCAATTCAATCATTCTTCTTTGACCTTCTTTGGAGGAGCATCTCTTTGCAGAGAAGAAGATTTTTTTAGACTAAATTTACACTTAGCTCTAACGTTTTTCAACTAAAAATGGCTTCAGGGCAGCAGGCATCACCTGCATCTCCTCAAACATCTGAGGATGAATTTTTGGAGGAGGCACCACGCAAAGAACGTTTTTCTTCAGTGGGGTGGAAATTTTTTACTTTTCCCGAGGGGCAGAATAAGACCAATGCCACCTTGGTCACATGCAAGATTTGCAAAAGAGTGCTGTCGCGAGGGGATCCTAACAAGAAATACTCGTGCGACACGGCTAGTATGATGAAGCACCTAAGGACCCTTCATCCAAACAATCTTGCACGAGAAGAATGCCGACGGATGAGAGACACTCCTGCTCCTGCGCCTTCCACCTCATCACAGCCGAGCACTTTAAGAGTGCATCCATCAGCCCAAAATTTGGACATCCGTCCTCAATATCAATATTTAAAAGTGCTCTGCACTAAGTGCAATGCGACTTTGTGCTACGGTGAGCAGTCAATCAATCTGATCTGCTGCTGGCAAGAAAGTCACATTTGCTAGTTTTTTTATTGTTCCCTGAAGTTCATTGTTTGGTTCCTCCTGTTTTGTTTTTTGTTTTTTTTTTTGCAGAAAAACCAAAAAAAATTACAAATTGTTCAGAAAACCCAAAAAAATATATAAAAGATGAAAGAAGAAAAAAAAGTTCTTGTAAGAGCTAACTTTCCTGGTTTAAAAAAAGAGCTACATTTCTTTGTTAGTGTGTGAAAGTTTAGATGAATGTATGTGTAGTACGTAATTGACTGAATGAATGCATTAGTAGCGTATGGTGAATGTATAAGTGCAGAACTATGAGGAAGTGCTGCAGCATCACACAGTAACCTCTTTAACTACAGTGTGCTGTAGTACTTCCGAAGCACAGAGATGCAACATATGTACATAAATATGTTGCAAATCTATGCTTCTCTCTGCACGGCTGCTTATACAGCAGCCATGTGATGACACAGGCACCCTTGCACCATAGTGCAAGGATATTTGTGTCATGTGCTGTTTGTATTTGTGCAGGAAGACACACCTTCCTGCACACAAACAATCAGTAAAGGCATTTTTCTCCTTCAATGTATGCTGAGCATTGTAGCATGCATTGAAGATAAAAAATGTGGAGAAATGAAAACAATTCTCCTTGTTGTGCTTTCCTACACCAATTTTAGAATGGTGCAGCATTCACACACATATCGAGATTTATGATTTCTGACAAATCTAGACATGTGTCTTGGTCTATGAGTATTCAGTGCAATCATGCACAACAACACTTATAGAACACCCTTTCAACGCAAACTGGTGTGCATAATGAGGTTGTATTTACATGGAGTATAAAAAGTGCACAGAGTGCCTTTTCCTCTCTTTGTAAACATGAAAGAGTGTCTTGTGCAATAACTATGTTACAAAAAGTGACATATTTCCAGTTTTAAAATTCCTTGCGAATGATAGAAGGTAAGCACAGAGTTTTGTCTGCAAAGATGTTCAAAGAAGAATGATTGAAATGATTGCGGTCCTTCAATAGCTACAATGGGAGATATTATGAACCTCTCAAATCTCTTTTTTTGCAGGTCACATGATATCTGATTATGGTCAGATTTCAAAACTACATAGGTATAAACAGAGTGTTTTTAGAAACGTGTTTCAACTTTGTAGCTTCTTGCAGACCTCCTCATTCTGCATATTGAGACTTAGTTAAACTTACCTTCACAGTAATAGCAATAAAAAATGGTATACATTATTTTCAGATTTGCATTGCAATCTAAATTCATATAAATTGCTTATTTTTAAATTTGGATCTGTGAATGAAAAGGAAAAAAAATTTATAACATGTAATAATACATTTTTTACAACACAGCATAATTTCCACAAAGTAATTTGTTTGCCTTTTTTGCTGTTCTCAGAATATATTGAATTTCACAAAAAATAGTGATTTCAATCGTACTCATCACTTAACAGCGGGCAAAAAAAAACAATCATAAAGATTGTTAAAAGAAAACCAACACGCTTTTCTCAGCAAAATACCACAACATACAAATCACAGATATATAAAATGCTTACGGCTAACAAAATTTCATAACTTTAAATTACAAAAACTGTAAATGTTGTCGCTTTAAAATATTCACCGAATCTAAGGATGAATTTTTGGAGGAGGCACCACGCCCACAACGTTTTTCTTCAGTGGTGTGGACATTTTTTACTTTTCCCGAGGGGCAAACAAAGATCAATGCCACCTTGGTCACGTGCAAGATTTGCAAAAGAGTTCTGTTGCGAGGGGATCCAAACAAGAAATACTCGTACGGCACGGCAAGTATGATGAAACACCTAAGGACCCGTCATCCAAACAATCTTGCATGAGAAGAGTGCAAACGGATGAGAAACACTCCTGTTCTGTATCTGTAAAAAAGAATCACAAATAAATGTATATTAATAACTTTCAAATTTATACTATTCCATTACTGTACAAACACATTTTATATAAAAACTGACTAAGAAACTATAGCCCTGAACCACAAGTGTGACGATGGTTAAAACACTACATGCATAGTGCATACTAACTGACTAAATGATTACAGTACTATAAGGAGACACACTGGGTGAGTAACAGGGTATTTGCTAGAAGTGTATGAATACTGACTGGGGAATTGAAGGTGTGATAGACACAGTGTAGGTGGTTAGAGGCCTGCATGCATAATGAATAGGCATTTGAAGCAGTCTATGTGCTAAGGCCTGGCTCACTGCATGAGTACTTGGGAACTGACGGAATGATTAGAGTACAGCAAAGAGAGTGCCTGGGTGAATTTATAAGTGGTTGGCTTTTGACACAGTGAATGGATTAGTGCTTGGTACTGAATGGGTCACTAGAGGAGTGCCAAGGGAGTGACAGGATGTTTGCTGGACTGTATGGATACTGACTAGGGAATTGAAGATGTGAAAGACAAGTGTATAGTATGTTAGAAGACTGCATGCATACTGCATAGACATTTGAAGCAGTCTATGTGGTAATGTATGTATGGTTCACAACATGAGTACTTGGAAACTGACTAAATCATCAGACTACTGCTAGGACAGTGCCTGGGTAAAACCTTTAAATTTTCAGTTCTGGCACAGTGAAGAGAATAGTACATGGTACTGCACTTTAGTGTCAAACCCTGACTCATTTTATCAATGCATAAGCAAAGAATAGCTTCTAAAGCTACTAAAACTTGACAACATGACCAGGTTTAAAACAGTTATCTGTCAGCAAATACACGATGTTACCAAATGCTTCTATCACAATCCTTACCCAAATGTACACAGACTCACAGTGTGATTTTAGACAAGCAACACTATCCTAGGAGTTTACCAAAACTCATTCACTAGTCTAGAAGAGATAAGGGTACTGCACACAATCTACATATTTAAGTACAGCACATTAGTGTCAAAGCATGACTCATTTTATTAATGCATAAGCAAAGACTGGCTTCTAAAGCTACTAAAACCTGACAACATGACCGGTTTTAAAACAGTTATCTGTCAGCAAATACACGATGTTACCAAATGCTTCTATCACAATCCTTACCCAAATGCACACAGACTCACAGTGTGATTTTAGACAAGCAACACTATCCTAGGAGTTTACCAAAACTCATTCACTAGTCTAGAAGAGGTAAGGGTACTGCACACAATCTACATATTTAAGTACAGCACATTAGTGTCAAAGCATGACTCATTTTATCAACGCATACGCAAAGACTGGCTTCTAATGCTACTAAAACTTGACAACATGACAGGTTTTAAAAGAGTTATCTGCTAGAAAATAAACGATGTTACCCAATGCTTCTCTCACAGTGGTTCCCATATGCACACAGACTCACAGTGTGATTCTAGACAACAACCACTATACCTAGGAGTTTACCAAAAATCATTCACTACTGTGGAAGTGATAAGGGAACTGCACACAATCTACATATTTCAGGACTGCACTTTTGTGTCAAAGCCTGACTCATTTAATCAAAGCATAAGCAAAAACTGACTTCCAATGCTACTAAAACTTGACAACAAGACAGGTTTTAAAACAGTTATCTGTCAGCAAATACACGATGTTACCAAATACTTCTCTCACAGTGGTTCCCAAATGCACACAGACTCACAATGTGATTCTAGACAAGCAACACTATCCCTAGCAGCTTACAAAAACTCATTCACTACTGTGCAAGGGGTAAGGAGGCTACACACAATCTACATATTAAAGTACAGCACATTAGTGTCAAAGCATGACTCATTTTATCAATGCATAAGTAAAGACTGGCTTCTAATGCTACTAAAACTTGACAACATGGCAGGTTTTAAAACAGTTATCTGTCAGCAAATACACAATGTTACCAAATGCTGCTCTCACAGTGGTTCCCAAATGCACACATACTCACTGTGTGATTCTAGACAAACAACACTATCCCTTGCACTATACCAAAACACATTTCTTCATCTAGAAGGAGTACTATATTTTAGTATAGAAACATAACTCATTTCACAAATTCATAAACAATGACTGGTTTCTAATTCTACCAAAATATAAAAACAGCACAGTTATCTGTCTGCAAACACATGAAAAACACAAATGCTTATCACAGAATGGTTTCAACATGCACACACACTGTCAATAATATTGTAGAGAGAAAAAGTACTCCCTGCACTTTAGCAGGAGAAATACATTAGTCTGATTAAAATCAAAATAGTCTACATACATCCCCTCACAATTAAATAACTCACCTTTCAAGTTGTTTTGTAGATTAAGAAGTATATCAGTCACACACCAGATATCAGTCACACACCAGATTTTCTTTTACAGCATCTCTGCACTGTCCACCTCTCAGCAAAAACAAAGAATGGAAAAGTTTCCCTTTCATTTTCCACACATATACATGTAAACATCAAATCACAGTCCTTCACACATAAATTCAAAAGCAAACACACATTTCTATTGGTTAAACATTTCAACCCTTTCCAAATGAAATACATTTCAACCCTTCCCCAATCTGCCTTCTGCCTGTTATCATAGAAATAGGTCATGGAACACTGCACTGAGCACACAGGACACAAGTTCAGCACACAATGTTGCTAAGCAAGACAGCAAGTGTGCTTGACTTTTCAACATATCAGCTTATCATATATAATGTTCCTAACAATCAGTTTTTGTTAACCAATAAGAATCATGCCTTTAAAAAACAGAAATATACACCCCACCTTTCAGTGTAGAAAGTTGTCATACAACCAATGATTTCTTGTCTTTTTTCAATTTTTTTTCCCTTGGATCCGCGCACCCAACGCGGGAGGATCCGTGCACCAAACGCGTTAGGATGCGCGCACCCTGCGCGCATTTCACTGTTTTTTTTTAAAAAAAGGGGGGCCCCAGGGGGTCCTTCTGGGACCCCCTAAGCACCTCTAGAGGATCAGAGTATTTTCACTCTGCCCCCATTATATGTTTTACACACTTATTCCCCTTGCTTCATCAGCCTCGCTTCTACCGAGGCAGAAAATGGCCACCAACAGTTCCTAGTTTCGAATGTAGACAGACACTCGACAGCCAATTAGCATTCAGCGCGCGATCGGGAGGGTGTGCGCTCGAATCGGGGAGGGTGCGCATAGGGTGCGGGTAGGGTCCGCGGATCCTCCCCGGCCATAGATATCACTAACTTTTTTACCCTAATTTTCTCAGGAACTAATGAACAGATTCACACCATTTATGCAAAAGGCACGAGTCTGAACTGAGGCCTACCTCTTTGCCAAATTTGATGTCATTCCGTTCAGCGGTTCGGGCTGTAGCTGCGACAACAGATCCTATGGGGAATTGCATGGGGAAAACGCGTTTTGGGACCCCCCGTTTTTCTCGGCCCCCGCTTTACGAATCACCACGAAACTTTCAGGGTAGGAGCGGAGCGGAGCTGGCCAAAAGTTTGGAAAATTTCGCGAGGATTCATCAACCAGCACCAGACTTATTGGCAATAGAATGTTGCGGATTTCCTATGGAAAATAGGTCCTAACTATACCTATCTACTGGCGACCGCCAGTAGATAATATATATATATATATATATGATAAAGTTCGCCCTGCCTTATATTTCAAGGATATTGCAAGTCACCGAGGAGTTCCATAACCATATAGAGGAATGTGGCTGAAGGCCGAGTTCCTTTTTAAGGTTATTGAACTCCAAGGAGATTTGCAATATCTTTATCATGTATGCCAGGGGGTACTCTATCCCATATAATACATGGTCGCACCATCACCCTTGCCTCAAACCATATAAAACCTTGGTGTATAGCACTTTCACATGAAAGAGCGAGCATGCTTGCAAGCATGAAGAAAAAAAATAATACCTGTACTTCAAAATTAAACACATCAACACCTGTTACATATTTGTTCCAAACAGATATTAGAAAAGGTTCAATTCATCACGTTTTTTTTTAAAACTGCAGTAACTCAGAATGTGTCAAAACATGCAGAAAGATTCTAGCTTTTCCCTATCTAAGGACTTCAAAACATAAGCATGTTCTTTCTGCTTGTCATTGTAAGCTAAAAAATAGAGCAGGAAAAAAATAAAATCAAGTTTCTGTTTTTCTTTGCATTAAACAACTCCTTCAGTTATGCTCAGTGACCAGACCTGCCTTTCCCCTAGACTCCTGGCTCGGGCGGAAGGTGTTGTGACATCAGAACTCGACTTACTAACTTATAATTGTCGAGTTCTGACATCTTTTTTTTATAATTGGTGAGTGGGTGAGTCACAAGTCGCTGATTATAAAGAAATTAGAGACAGGCATATTATATAAGGATTACAGAATCCCATGTATTATAATAAGATAATTAAGATAACAATTATTGTAATATCATTAATACATTTAGGCCCTTATTACAAGCTAGTTAAATTCCAATCAAATTGCACACAGAATCATAATCCTGTGCTGTGTGATAATTGTTGCACCAGGTTCTTTTCCCCTGATGGATTTCAGCAAGTCAAACCTGGAAAGAAGGCAAAAGATACAAAATCCTATATGGTAAAAAGAATTCTGCATGTTATGCCTCATTTCCAAGTCCAGAACTTCGAATAGGAGGTACTTCAGGGGCATAACACAGGCCCCTGCAGCCCCTGTGGTGCAGAGAGACCCCCAACCCTTTAGGGCCCCACAAATCCTTCAGAGGTGTCCTTTTCCGCCCAAGGACCTATTTTTGAGAACTGGGAGACTAATGTGCCTGTTTTACATTCTGCAGGGAGGGGCATCATTTTACAACACTGCGGCACTTATCACACAAAGCAATTTTATTTTCAGGTGTGATAAATCCTCAACCTAGTGCAGTCAGTATTTAGACACAATATTGAGTTTGTAATATCAACTGACACAATTATCGAGTTGTAAATATCGTGACACAGATGTAATGTAATGTAATTAAGTTATTTATAAAGCGTTGACTGCCACTCCGAAAGGAGCATCCTGGCGCTGGTTAGAGATGAGAGGTGGTTCTCAGGGCAACTGGATGAGGGAAAAATATAAATCCTTTTTTTAGAGCTGAATATCCATGTTTTCAACAATTTCCTGAATTGGCGTTCATTTTTTTGCAGTCTCAGATGGATAGGCAACTGGTTCCATGACTTAGTTCCCAGAACGGCCACTATCTTTCCTCCTTTAGCTTTGCATCTAAAGGTAGGAGGTTTAAGGAGGCTGGCTGATGAGAACCTGAGGGTTCTTGATGTAATATAGGGAGTGAATCTCTCTGAGAGGTACTTTGGTCCTAATTTGAGCGAGGCTTAAGAGGATTTTAAAAAGTATTCTTTTGTGGAGTGGGAGCCAATGATGGGCATTCAAAGCTGTCGATGCCAAGGACCTCCGAGGCAGCTTTAGCACTAATCGTGCTGCCGCATGTTGAACCACTTGTAGTCTTTTCAAGGTTGATTTGTTTTGCTCCTGCTAGGAGGCTGTTGCAATTATCCAAACGCAAAAGGAAAAAAGACCACTGCCACTGATTCCCTAGTGGAGAGTGGTATTAAATCAAATAATTTTTTCAAAGATTAAGTCATTAATATTGTTTGCAAAAATCTAGGGCCTCATTACGATGTTGGTCGGAAAGCATTTACACCGACTCCGTGACGGAATCTGTTCCGACCGACTTGGGTTCGGCGAGTCCGACCGACTGATTTCAATGTTTCCGAACAGCGTTCGGTCGGACTCCCATTGACTTCAATGGGAGCTTGTGTTCTGACCGACAACACAGGCTTCCATTGAAAAAAGGGGTGGTTGCAGAAACCTTGCACCCTGTTGCAGGCACCCCATGTTGCCTGCCACACTGTGCATGTTTGGAAAGTGGGGTCCAATGGGTACCCCCACAGGTGCAAACTGGAGATGTAATACGTCGGTCGGAAATGCAGTCCATAGACCTATATAATTTGGCTTTAACCGACTCGGAGTCTCCGAATGCCGGTCAGAAACGAATCGAAAAGACTGAACGGGTAGCTTCTATCGTAATCGGTCGGTCATAAATGTTTATGAGTCTGTCGGAAACATGGGTTACTACACAGGTTAGGAAAATCCGAATGCCGTTCGGAACCTTTCCGACCGACATCGTAATGAGACCCATAGTTGTTTAAAATATCGATTTTTTCATTAGTGTTATGTATTTTAGTATATATTCAAATGTATGTGATGTATTTCTTGTCTAAGTATTGTTTATGTTTTTTAATACGTGTTCAATTGTTAGTAGATATCAATTTTATTTTATTTAAATTTAGTGTTATTTAGTTCCGTAGCGGGTTGTGGGTTTATAGGGGAATTAAGAGGCAAGTAATTTAATTATATTAAATAAATGATTAGCTGTGAATTCATATCAATTAATTTATTGATAATCAATTATGGTAATTGTGTAAATTATTTTTAGGTGCGGGTTGTGTGTTTTATAGGCATAATGGGGGAAGTAATATTATTTTAAATTAATTAATAATTAGTTAATAATTGATAATGAATTTAGTTAATTGTTTATTTAAAAAATGTGGGGTGTGAGTTTTGGGTTTATAGGAGTAAAAGGAGGGAAGTCATTTATTTTTAATTAATAATTAGTTGTTCTTTAATATTATTTAATTGATAAATTAAATATGGAAACTGTATAATGTATTTTAGGTGTGGGGTGTGGGGTTTATAGGGGTAAAGGGTTGGAAGTCATTTATTTTAATTATTTAATAATTAGTTAATAATTTAGATTAATTCATTAATAATTAATCATGGGAATTGTTGAATTACATTTTTTTAGGTATATAGGGGTTAAAGGTGGGAAAGTAATTTATTTTCAATTATTTAATAAATACTTATAAATTAATATTAATTAATTGATAGTTAATCATGTTAATTGTTTAATTACCTTTTTTGTGGGTTCTTGAGGGTTTATAGGGGTAGAGGGTGAGAAGTCTTCAATGATTCTAACACCACATAAAGGTTTTCAGTGGATTGACACCAACACAAGGTTTACAATGTATTAACATTACTGTATGGATTACGGGTAATTAACACCATATTACGGTTTATAATAGTTTAATGTTACAGCAGGACTTCAGCTATGCTATCAGCACAGTAGGGTTTACAGAATAGTGGGGGGCTTACAATGATTGTACACCAAAGTTTGAGCTAACACCAATTATTTAAATTCCTGTTTATATACCGCCTAAACTTTACTGTATTATCCACAAACAGAAAGGGTTTTAGGTTTTTCTTGAATTGCTTCATGTCTGTGATCATCCTTAAAGATAGAAGGAATGATAATATTTGCCCTCAACCACACGGGCTGCACAATTTTGAATTGTCTGCAGGTTGTTTATGGCTTGAGTTGATGCACTCAAACGGGCTTCTTCTACACTGAATGTATGTTCCAATAATAGCGTAGTGACTATAATGTCTTGTTAATCAAATTTTTCCCTTATTACCCCATCAGGTACTTGACTTAAGTGGCTTAGTTATATGTTATGGTCAATGGCATTGAACAGCCCTAATTCATCTAAAAGCACCAGTTGGGTTTCACATCCTTCTTCTTCCAACTGCAATAGTTGTTCCCAAGTGTCCAACAATGCCAATTTAGTGTCACAGCTGGGAAAAAAACATATTGCTCATGACCCAACAAATTGTATGCTTCTAGGTGATTGACGAGGTGAGATTATACTACGTTTTTTATAGAATTTTTGCTTTAAAAAAATAGAATCGCCCGCAAAAGGGAGATAGCTGCCTGGCTCATGGCCACGAAAAAGTGTTTTCAATAGGAGTAATCCAAGCTCTCTTAGGTAGTCGGGCATGATATCAAGATTTACCAAGGATTTCTGGTATTACCAAGCACATACGCTCTATGGTATCTTTCTTCACCTGTGATAGACATTGGTCTCCCAGTTTGGTTGTGGCATTAATGTCCCTAAAAATCTTGCCAACTCCACCAATGTTTTTTTCTCAGAGTAAGGTTAAGGAAACCTTTTTTAGCACACCTATAATTATGTGTGACAGGCTATTTACATATGTTGTGGAGGACTGATAAGGTTATTGGAGGTCTGCTCTTAAAACTGCTCCTGAATGATTCAGGAGTTTAATACTGTAGCTCTAATAGTAGTTATTTTTTCAGTATAATAATTTTGTGTGTTAGTGGGTTATACAAGGAGCTACTCTAGCCTCTTTCTAGGACGTGCAATCTCACTAACTTCATTTAAGGTTTTACATATTTATCTGTTCTTTTTTGACGCATGTTTCAATCTTTCCATTTAATACCTCCTTTTTTCCCACATTTTGGTGGTTCTATTTCTTGTCTTGTAATATTTGCATCAAATCTACCTTTGGTTGATAGCATCTTATGCCAGTTCACATTGCAACAGATAGCTTAGTTTTTGAATTGTGCAATTCTTCTGAATACCCTTCTTGTGGGGTTGTTTGTCTCCCCTTGCCTGAGTGGGGTTAATGAGGGTCAAAGAATTAAGCTTATTACAGAGTGAAGTATTATATATACCCATCAAAAAGTCAGGGCTTCTGCCAGGTGAGTAAACAAGTTTATCCATGTAAAGCATCACCCTCTCCACAGTGAGATTCTTAAATATTGTGCTCCTTAAGAGATTGATCCAACATATAATTTTATGGTCTATCCATGGTAGTCAGAGAAGATTTAAACCATTCAGTCGGCGGTTGTCCTAAGTTCAGATCCAATCTAGTTTGTGACCTTAGTGGGGAGCGTATTTTGCCCACTGTTTAAATCTCAATGCCAGGAGGTGATCTAGTAAAGAGGTTAAAAGGGTAAAGATTAAAGCTCATCTTCTGCTTCGGTCAAGATATTAAAATCCTCCAAAATAATTCAATGGTCATTGTGATGATATACTTGGTAAACCAAATAAGTTACTTCATATTAAAAATTATTGTCACTTTCCAGGGGCCAGTGAACACCTCCATATCCAGATGGCTAATTTGGTTTAATATATAGGCCAAAGCGTGGAAAGATTGATAACTTATGATTTCAGCATGGAATAAAACTCACAGCTGGTGATACTAAAGCAAATCTTAATAAGGAACATTACCAAAAGCTAGTTTACAATGAACTAATGAACTATCACTGCCATGTTTACAGTGAATTGACATCACAGCTGTGTACATAATTGGGGCAGGTGAAATTGTCCAGATTTGCCCAAGTCTTCTTCATGAACATTTTAAAAATTGTACAAACTTTACTGACTTCTTGATATTGGTAAAGTTGTAAAAAATACTGATGAATTAGCAGAGTCAGAGGTAATTTATTTAGCATAGCTATATGAAATATTTATGCAAATATATAAATATTAAATTAATATATTTTGATGTGTATACTTTTATATGTATTTTGTACTGTCCTAAAAATATCATTACATATGTTTGAAGTAAAAACATGAAAGTGAAAAACTCCACAAAAGCAGGTTTATGTAATACAAAATAATAAGTGAAACATATTGCTAAAGGGAGAATCTCCTGCAAAAGACGTTTTTGTACAAGATGATTTAGAGGAAAAATTCCTCACAAAACGTTTTTTTTTTTCAAAGCAACTTCACCTGCAAAGTGAAGTTTTGAGAAGGCCCAAACCTTGTCACTTGGTGTCCACTGGGATAATTATAATCTTGGAGGAGGAGTTAACATGAACCAATCTCAGCAGGTTTTACAACATATGAATACCAGAACATGGATTACCAAACACTAGTACCGCAGCAGGATTTACAATGAACTAATAACTTCGACAGAAGGACTGCAATGGAATAATATCACTGCAGAGTTTACAATAAATTAACACAACATTGTTCTCAATAGAGAAACCCAACAGAATGTTTCACAATATCAGTAGAGACTCACACTAGTGAGAGCAGTGGGGTGGGGCGAGGCGGAGTGGGGTGTGGTAGAAGTCGACAATGTGATGCGATAAGCAATATTAAATAGATAAAACCAGTTACTTTGCCCTCGCCGAATCGCCGACACGATGATGCGGCGAGTGCAAAGTAAGTGTTTTTTTATTTATTTAATAGTACTGATCACATCGTCTGTTGACTTCCACCACCCTTCACCCCGCCCTGCCTCTGCCCCGGTCACCGCTCTTACCTGTGTGAGCCGCTACTGCACAATATACTAACTCCGAGCAGAGTTTACAATGGACTAACACACCATTAAGGATTACAATGAATACACACCACAGAAGGGTGCCCAATAGTTTCAGATGGATTGACACCATCCACAGGATTAAGAAGTTAATATCACAGTAAGTTTACAATGGAATAACAGCATAGCAGGATTTACAATATCGAAAACGTATTGTGAGTATGTCTACAAAAAGCAAAAAAACAACAGCATGATTTACAACGGACTAACACATCTGCAGAACACATAACACTATCGATATTAGGACTAACACAGCTGAAACATTTACAGTGGTGGGGTTTACAGCTGGGAACCACCAGAACATGCTTCATAATGGATGAACATAACAGACAAAAGAACCAGGGACTAATACTTGATTAGGGTTTCCAATTAACAAGCAGCACAGTAGAGTTTTCAATTGCAATATACTAAAACCACAACAGTGTTTACACAGTGGAGCAGTATCATAGCACAATTTGCATTAACTAGCATCACAGTTAAAATGAATGAAACCCAGACCAGAAATGGCAAAGTATTAAGACCACAGCAGGGTAGATTGTACAGTAACACCCAAGCAGGCATTTGCAATGACGTGACAATATCTTGTAAAATAGGTTATCAACACAGCAGGGCTTACCTTCGGTTATTGCCACAGCATGGCTTAAGGTGGGGTAACACAATCAAATGTTTTTACTATTTACTAATAACACAGTAAGAATTTCAATTGAGTAACACCATCAATAAGGTTTGCAACAGATTACAAGTCTGCAGGGATTGCAGTTCTCCAACACCACATCAGAGATTGCAAAGGACTAACATGAATAGTGAGTTTAAATGTATTAAAACCACTGCAAGGGTTGCAATGATCCAGCATCATAATTGAGTTACAAATGATTTGCCCAATAGAAGGGCTGGCAATGGACATGAATCACAGGTTTCCATAGACTAACACCACAAAAATGGTTTACAACATTGCAAACCACAGCTGGGTTTACAACTATCAGAATCCCTTTCAGAGGGCCACGGGGCATGCAGTGGTTACTGGGCCCAACCTTGGGGGTTGCAGTCTTTTACTCCTGATGTCCTGGGGCCCAACCGAATATGGATGGGTCTAAGTATCCCAGCTACACTTAACTTTCAGTAGTAGCCTTGAGCGAGCAGTCTACAACTTGCTGGGGGTTGGAAGGGAACTCGGAGCAGATTAGTGAACACAGCTCATAATTCAAAGAACACTCAGGAGTAGCAATAAATCAATGTCCAGTCAAATACATATTTTGAATAAAAAGAAGTATTTTTATTGTAACTCCACTCATGCAAAGGAAGGTTACGACATTGATAGACAGCAACACATTTTCCCCTTGAGGTATGGGCTCTAGTGTTTCAACGGCAAATCCTTTTACCACCCGCCCCTTGCAATGTGGTCAGGGTTATTCCCCATTCATTGGTGGTCATATCCAGGGAATGCTCACCAGTGGCCTTAACTCAAGAGTCCAGTCCAACTCTTAGCAAATAGTGTCTTGCCACAGCAGCAAGTACCCTGGGGCCTGAGAGGTCCAAACTTAGTCCAACCCGTACGGCAGAGAGGAAGCTTGCAGAGTCTTAATGGGTGCCCTGTCCGGGCACTCTCACAGCGCTAGTCCTGCTCTGGGAGTTGGTTGCATGCAAAGGGCACAGCAGTACTCGGCAGGTGCAGGCTCTCATCTGAGGCTATGTGATCCTTCGGCAGCAATAAGAGGTGTTTCCGTGCTCCTCCTGTAAGGTAACATTCCGTGCTCCCCAGAAGGGCGAGTAGGGCAATTTTGATGCTCATGCCTACTGATGAGGCGATGCATTCATGATGTCCTCACTTGATTCACAGTGCCGGGTGAATTGCAGACCTCATAGCTCCTCATGACCCACAGTTCACCATGGCGCACAGTCTACGGGCTATGGCCCGATCTGCAAGGCACAATTGTTTCCAGCAGCACTTCCTGGCATACAGGTTTGCCCCACCAATGCCACCCAATGCACGGGCCCTCACTGCATTGCAGTCTGCACCACAGTGATCACTGTGGCATACGGGGTCATTGCTAAAGTCCTGTACAGGCTTCAACCTTCTTCAAAAGGCAGTATCGTTCATGGCGGCCCCTCCTGGCATACGGGGTCACCGCAGTTGTGCTGCACAGGCTTTGTTCTTACTGAACAGCACTCATACCCCGTCTATCTTCACAGCGTCTTTCTCCTGGCATATGGGGGTAGCCGACTTAAATCTGCACATAGGCAACAACCTGATTGATGAAGCAGCTGTCTCCTCACGCCTTGCACCGAATGGCCACTTGTCAGGGCTGGACCTTGCTCCCTCCTCTTCCTCCCAGGGAACACTGGTCTTGGCAAGCAAGCAAGCGCATGTGCTCCAGGTTCCAGAGCAGGTGGTCTTCATTTCCCTGGGTGATATCCCATCATCCAGCAGGGAGCATGGCAGGCCTGGTCTCCCAGTCCTTGTCTCGGGCAGAAGTCTCGCAGAGCCTCCCCTCCACACAAAGCCCATCTGGCAGCTTGGTAGATGAACATTTTTGGTGTCTCAACCTTATAGTCCATTTCCAGGCACCAAATGTGATTTAGGGTCTGGATCTTTGAAGTTTTATGTTGGTGGTTCTGCTTCTTTTTCGTTTGAAGTGCATACTTTTCATCTACCTCTTCCTCTTGAAAGGCTGTCTCTCACAGCAGGAGAGACTCTGTAGCTGATAGTCCCATAACCCAGCTCATGGGAGTGACTAGAGTTCACACCTGGATGTCAGCCACAGTGATATGTGCATTAGAAGGTTAATCTCTGGCTCACAGCCCTACTCTGTATGATTCCCTTATCCGCCCCCATCTTCTTCCTGAGATGTGTTGAGGCGCCTTCCTTGTGATCTCTCACTGAATCAAAGAGCACCCTTTGAAGTATACAGGTGGAGTTTCTCTCTCCCTTCTCCTGTGGCCCACCCTGCTCACAGGAATGCAACAATACAGAAGTCTGCCTGGGGGGGATTCCTCCAACTCCTTATGTCTTCACCAGGCAGCCCTGTGCTTCCCAAAATGGAACCCAGGTTCCTCCACATAATGTAGCTTTAGAGGCACATGTGCACATAGTATTTGCACACAGTATGTACACTGTCCAGCACTATTACCTCCATATATTGTACCACCCCAGGCACATACATTCACTCTGCACTCACTGTTCAGTAATGTAGCCTTTATGTATTTTGCCACTTGCAGGCACAAATGCAGCTAGCACACACATTCAGCTTGCACGTGCTGATCAACATTACACCCCTCATGTACTGTACTCCTTGTAGGTACACATATACTCAGTATATACACTCACCATGCATGCCCCACATAGCGCCACATTTCTCATGTACTTCACTCCGCGGGGTTACACATACATCCAGTACATGCAATAATCTTGCACGCACTGCACAGCACTGCTCTGACCACTGACTGTATCCTTCCCAAGCACATATACAGCCAGTGCAGTCATCACTCCTGCACTGTGCAGCACTTCAAATCTAACCAATGTAGGCCAAGGGGCGAGTTAATTATACATCAGCGGAACTTTAAAAACTGAGTGAGGCATAGACCTCACTCAAGTGACACAGGTTAAAAACAACCTCTTTACTCCTACTGATCAATACACGGTACGCTGCCACCTCCGCACTCGTGCTGCTTAATTTCTGGAAAAGGCAGTAACCTTCCACCACTATAGGGTAGAGCGTTGGGTGCCCCTCCCAGTACCAAAAGCCTGAAATCCATGAGACTTGCCTATGTCCTGGCGTACATGCATGATCTGTGTTTGTCTATGACAATAAATATTATAATTTGGGATCCAGACAATTTGGGCATTCTAGGAAAGGGTAAATATCCATCCCCATAAAGAGCACTTTTCTGTCCCAACAACAACAAACTGATGCAGCAGTAAGGTTTAATTGGTCTGAACACCACAGTAATGTTTACAATGGCTGAACCCCTCAGGAGTGTTTACAATGAAATGGCACAATGGTGAGATTTACAATATAGGAACACTACAGAAGGGTTAGGAAAGAACTAACACCACTGAAGAAATTTCCAATGGAGGCCAGCACAGCAAAATCTACAATGTATCAATACAAGAGTATGATGGCATATGACTAAACCAACAGCAGGGTTTACAATGGACTGTTTTCTTGGAATTCTTGGAACCCATTGCCAATAGAGAAAACATACCTACTACCAGTTATCTCTTCTAAAGAAAGTGAAACTGTTTCTTTCAAAAAGTGACTGGAGAACTGCTGATTAAGCCCTCCTACCCTTGCTTCTGGATGGCAGTAACAGCCAGCACCATGGCTTCCCCTCTCTTCACTGCCCTTAAGGACATTCTACACGCTGTAGCATATCACACCCTGTGCTTTGAAAAATATAAATGCATCAACCCCATTCAGATGAAACCCCATTGGCTCCCCTTACTTGACTGCAACATCTTCAAAACCAGCTACATCAATACAAAGCCATCACAACCTGCACTCCCGCTAATCTTGCAGACAAGATCACCATCACGGATGGCTCTTGGCTCATTCACAGCCGAGATATCGTAAGACTGAAGACTAAGAAGTTTAAAGAAAAACACAAGACAGCAGGCCTTTTCATCTATGCACCCAGGATCTGGAGCAACATACTCACATCCGTCAGGATCCCTCTAATGATGCTCTTAACTTAGGGAAAAAGTTGAAGACACACTGCTTTAAAGAACACTACATTACAATGCCATAACCAGAGACTTCTGTTCCCAGAACCTATGTTATTTTTTTGTAAAGCGTTTGATTACCTGAAAGGTGTCTTGGAGCTAACTGAGTTTACAGCGGAAGAAGAAAGCCTCATAGTGTGAAGATTATTGTGCTGAAAAAAGTTTTCAAGGCCTTCTGAAAAGCCAACAGATTAGGCATGTCTTTAATCTCTGATCTCAGCATATTCCAGACTTTTGCTGCTCCCAGCACAAAGTTTCTGCCTCCCCGAGATAAGCGATTAAATCTGGGCACTGCTACTAAGTTATCAGATGCTGATCGAGGGGAACTGCCTTGTGTGTACCAATTGAAGACTTTTCGAAGAAAGTCTGGACCTTGGCCATGCAGTGCTTTGAATGTGATACAAAGCACTTTCAAGGCGATCATGTGTCTGACTGGCAACCAGTGTACTTTCTTAACAAACTTGGAGATGGAATGATATTTAGGAATTTTGAACAAGAGCAGAGCAGCTGCATTTTGCAGTATTTGCACTTTGTTCATGACATGATGATGAGCGTTAAGATATAGCCCATTCCAATAGTCAATCTTTGCTGTCACCAAAGAAGTAAGAGCTAATTTTTGCAAAGTGGCAGTAATAAATGGCAGTATCTTCTTCAGCAGCCTGAGTGTATAAAACGCAGCTGAAGTAACTGTATTGGCTTGATCAGAAAATGTAAGTGTGTCATTGAACTTAACTCCAAAGTTCTTTGCTGTCTTAACAGGGATCGGAGGTGTGCCCAGTTTGTAAGGCCACCAAGATGGGAAACAAAAAGAAGGTTTGGCCACGAAGATCAGAACCTCAGTCTTCACTGAGTTAAATCAAAGGCAGTTTCTGGCCATCCACTGACTAACTGCCTTCATAGAGTTGTTGAATCTCGAATAACTTCCTGAGTTCCCTGCGCTTAGATACACAACAATTTCTGTGTCATCTGCATATGAGGTTAAGGAAAAACCAAATGATCTTATAGGCTCAGCAAAAAACGTAACATATATGTTAAAAAGAGTCAGGCTGAGTGACGAGCCCTGCGTATCCCCACAAGGAAGAGAATTTGCAAGGGATGTATAATCACCCAAGTTGACTGATTGTTCTTGGTCAGTAAGGAAGGAGTTTAATAATTTACAAGCTGTTCCTGACACTCCTTTCCTGCTCAGTCAATCCATCAGCAGCCCATGAATAGCTTATCAAAGGCTACTGATAGATTGAGCAGGACAAGGGTGACCCTTCCTCAATTCAATATATTTTATTAAGAATTTGGATCTCCAAAGAGGTCCACATAAAATATACACACAATTATTACATAATAAACATACAATAAAATAGAAACTCAGTTCATTTCCACCATAAATTCCAGTAAAGTTGCTTCAAAAGTTCCCTACATGTATAACCATATAACTACAACAGTTTTAAATTCAAGTTAGTCCATCAAGACCCTTCATAGCCAGATCTGAATTCTCTCTCTTTTGTAGCACGAAAAACGTCCATAAGCAGATGAATGCAAACTATCTATGACCCTGAAAGAGCAAAAGTAAATGAAAATATTCATCATTAAGACAGACAAATAAATTACAATACCATATTTGAGTCTTTACCGCAACGAGAGGATCAGGTTTGAATACATATTCAAATTGTAAATATTGAAATACTGTGCGATAACAGCTTCTTGATGGATCCAATTTTAAATAAGGTGCATCACGTAGCAGCAACGGGATAAAAGCAGAAGAAGATTTTTTTAAAAATATATTTTTATTGATGAGCAGATTTTTTGATGATTTCATTTCAATAATTCATGTTATAATATAAAAGATTATCATCATTCCCCCCCCCCCCAGAGTTTGCACTAAGCCTGGGCAAAGCACTACGCTACGCTCGCGTAGTTTGCTAAGTTTGCGCTACTTCGCACTACGCGAATTGCACATAGTACAGTGCAAACATGCGTAGCGTAGCGTTGCGTAGTGCAGCGGTCATTTTTTGCTTGCTCGCGGTCCTCAACATCAAGTTGGCGACCGCGAGCAAGCAAAATGACATCCCGGCGAGACTTTTTCCTTGTTCGCGATCAACAACATCAAGTTGCCGATCGCGAGCATGGAAAATAAATATCCCGGCGAGATTATCAACGTGAGAAGGTCAGGTTTCTCCTTGTGAGTGGTCGCGTACGCTCGCGACCGCTCGCGATGAGAAACTACCAGTTCGCGTTGAGAAAGCTGCCGCTCGAGTAAAAATCTACTCGAGCGGCAGAAAACTACAGCTCGCACTGTGCAAGATGCTGTTTTCAATGATTGCACAGTGCCGGATGCTTGTCCGCTCTGTGCAATCATTGAAAACGGCATCTTGCACAGTGCGAACAGGGTACTACGCAGTTCACGAAGTGCTACGCGTAGCTCGCGTAGTGCGAAGTGCACTTTGCGTAGCTTCGCGTAGTGGTACTTTGCGAACTACGCCCAGGGTTAGTTTGCATCCCGTCCCCCAAGCCCCGATGCTACACATTTACAAACAAACATTTCATAACAGTAGTACAGATCACATTACTGACTTGATAACCCACTATACATAAATGGAGAATAAGAGCTTGGAGCCAATAAATAGGTTAAAGAAACAGAGCCACATGTTACAAAGTGTGCTGTGCATGACTATCTCAGTTCCTAGATTCTAACCAATCGATTAGCGGCCTCCACCTCTTGAGGCCCTTCCTCTTACTGCGCAACCCATTTCTAGAAAAGA
The DNA here is from genome assembly GCF_964204655.1 of Triturus cristatus. NCBI lineage: Eukaryota > Metazoa > Chordata > Amphibia > Caudata > Salamandridae > Triturus > Triturus cristatus. Next base: position 260,768,139 of record NC_140586.1, read on the forward strand.
TTGCAAGTTTCTAGCAGCCGGGTTAACCATTGTTGAAAACTAGCGGTTTCTTATCTAGCCACGCCGAAGTAATGAATAATCGAAAAATAGTCATGGCGATAAAAATCAGTTCCCTTCCTCTTGACAATCATTCTCCAGTTGTAACTCCCATAAGTATCATGGTGGGTGTCAGAGATACTTAAATATTTAATTTATCAATAAAACATTCAGTGATTTGGCTTATGATATAAACGCTAATAACAAGCAAGTAGAGAAAATATGTACAATGTCGGCTCTCCTTAGTTGACACCTGGGGCATCATGTGCCTTTGCCGTCCTCCCCACTTAATAATCCTGATAGGTGCGTAATAAAGATTAAAGCAAGTTTTATAATACTATATAAACAATTTTGAGGATAACAGCGATGTTTGAGCCAGAGAAAAGGATTCACGAAAACTGGATTCAGGGATAATCAGTTGTTCTTGTCACTTTAGAGAGTGCTTATCTATATCATCCTTCATTCGCTTCCTAACAGGGAGTAAATAAAACCGATGGTAGCTTTATGCCCAACTACTAGTGCGTCAGCACCTTTGAAAACCAATCGGGCCCCCTCCCTTGTGGTATAGGAAGTCCCTGACCTGGAGGTGTTTAAAGAAATCTTTCTGGGTGATATCAAATTCGTTCCTGATCTCTTGGAATGATCTTACACACATAGGGGGAAATAAGGCTCAGTTTATTTAGGGATACAAAAGAGAGTGGTGATGGACGGAGCATCAGAACCAATCAAACACTCACACCCAGTCAACAGATCTGGGTTTGATCCATCACCGTTCTTTAGCCCACTCTGCCACCCCAGTTCAGATATGGCCATATGCAAATCAGTCTGACCCTGTGCCTCATGGGAACAGTCCAGCCCGAACTGCCAAGCCATGCCTTCCCTGGACCGGAAACAAGCTTCCTAGGACCGGTTTCTGGCATTTCAGCCGTCTTCAGCCAGGCTTGCTTGAATCCAGTGGCAAAGTGAGCAAGGGACTCACGTCTGAGCATACCCTGCCAACTTATGGCGAACAAAGCAAAAACCAAAGGAAATGATGGGCGGAGTGTTGAACATTGCAAGCACTCACCCCCAGTCAACTGATCTGGGTTTAATCCATCACCGTTCTTTAGCCCACTCTGCCACCCCAGTTCAGACATGGCCATATGCAAATTAGTCTGACCCTGTGCCTCATGGGAACAGTCCAGCCCGAACTGCCAAGCCATGTCTTCCCTGGACCGGAAACAAGCTTCCTAGGACCGGTTTCTGGCATTTCAGCCGTCTTCAGCCAGGCTTGCTCGAATCCAGTGGCAAGGTGAGCAAGGGACTCATGTCTGAGCATACCCTGCCAACTTATGGCGAATAAAGCAAAAACCAAAGGAAATGATGGACGGAGTGTTGAACATTGCAAGCACTCACCCCCAGTCAACTGATCTGGGTTTAATCCATCACCGTTCTTTAGCCCACTCTGCCACCTTATTTCAGACACGGCCATATGCAAATCAGTCTGACCCTGTGCCTCATGGGAACAGTCCAGCCCGAACTGCCAAGCCATGTCTTCCCTGGACCGGAAACAAGCTTCCTAGGACCGGTTTCTGGCATTTCAGTCGTCTTCAGCCAGGCTTGCTTGAATCCAGTGGCAAAGTGAGCAAGGGACTCACGTCTGAGCATACCCTGCCAACTTATGGCGAACAAAGCAAAAACCAAAGGAAATGATGGACAGAGTGTTGAACATTGCAAGCACTCACCCCCAGTCAACTGATCTGGGTTTAATCCATAACCGTTCTTTAGCCCACTCTGCCACCCCAGTTCAGACATGGCCATATGCAAATCAGTCTGACCCTGTGCCTCATGGGAACAGTCCAGCCACTTTGCCACTGGATTCAAGCAAGCCTGGCTGAAGACGGCTGAAATGCCAGAAACCGGTCCTAGGAAGCTTGTTTCCGGTCCAGGGAAGACATGGCTTGGCAGTTCGGGCTGGACTGTTCCCATGAGGCACAGGGTCAGACTGATTTGCACATGACTGAACTGGGGTGGGCCATGACTGAACTGGGGTGGCAGAGTGGGCTAAAGAACGGTGATGGATTAAACCCAGATCAGTTGACTGGGGGTGAGTGCTTGCAATGTTCAACACTCCGTCCATCATTTCCTTTGGTTTTTGCTTTGTCCGCCAGTTTATTTAGGCCCACATTAACCCATCGCAAGGTATATTGATGCCTGAAGATTTCTGGAAGATACTTATTGTTACTTAACGGGGTACACAAATGTAATCTCCCCAAGCCCATTAGTTTTCGAGCCGATAACTATACCCTAAAGGAATTCAGTAGAGTCTTAAAGCGGACTCTCTTAAAGTAACTGAAATCGATTAGCATCCATAAGTTTCCCCACACCCTTCACCTATTAATGGCTCAAACGGGGAGGGGAAGTGCTCACCACTTGATTGCGTGGATGGTTTCTCTTGGAGCAGAGGTCCTAAATTCTGTAGAATAGTGGCCCAATAATATAGCTTTAAATTTGGCAAACCCAGACCACCTCTATTTTTAGGGAGGGTGAGTGATTGTTAGGCTCTCCTTGGTTTTTCGTATGCCCAAACAAATCGGGAGATCAAATCATCGAGCTTTTTGAACCAAAGAATTTCCTATCTCTAATGGGATGGCCCAAAACAAATAAAGAATTTTAGGAAAAAAATAATTTTAATAACATTACATCGGCCAACTAAAGACAAATACAGGTTTATTAAACCTATATAATTATTTTTGAGACTTTTCTATAAAAGGATCAAGGTTTTCTTTAATGATCCCGTCCATGTCTGGGGTGATAGAAATTCCTAGATATACTGCCCTTGTAGCTACTCAGGATTCCACAAAGGAGATCTTATTATTGATCAATTACAGTTTTTTCCCTATTTAGCGCATAGCCTGAGATATGCTCAAACTCGGCTGCTTCCTTTTCTATCTCAAGTAGAGCTGTCAAAGGATTGGGCGTAACTAGGGCTATATCATCAGCGTAAGCTAGCGTTTTTGTTGCCCAGCCACTATACACCATGGGAGGAATCCTGACATTAAGCTCGAGCCTATGAATAACGGGGTCAATATAAAGGGTGAATAGAAGTGGAGAGCATGGACACCCCTGTCTTGTCCTCCTTGTGGTCTCAAATGGTTCTGACAACTCCCCTGCCAGCAACACTCTTGTTTCTGGCTTAAAGTTAAGGGCTTTAACGCTTAACTGAAACTCAAGCCCTATGTTTACCCTCTCTAGTACAGGCTACTTATAGTGCCAGGAGACCCTATCGAAAGCTTTCTCCGCCTCCAGCAGGATCAAAGCCATAGGATCTCCTGTCACCTGGGCTGCATCGAATAGAGTGATTACCCATCTGATGTGATCTGTGGTGCTTCTCCCGGGTATAAATCCATGTTGCTATCTGGATACCACATTACTGATAACAGGGGACAGTGGAGAAGCAAAAATCGTTGAGTATATTTTAGAATCCCCATTAAGCAGGGTAATTGGTCTATAGGACCAGAGTTCAGTAGCCAGTTTTATTTTTTAGAAAGACCACAAACTTAGCTTGTGACCATGAAGGTGGAGGATTGTTACCTTAAAAATATGAGTGAAAAGTCTGATTAGATAGTCTTTTAATTCTGGCGTGATTATCCTGTGGTATTATGGGGGAATACCATCGACCCCTGCAGCCATCCCAGCAGAGAGCGAGGAGATAGCAGTTAAAATCTCTTCCCAGACGGGATTCCCCTCTAGACCCTGCTGTTCTTCTTCACTGAATTTTGAAAGTTGAGTTAGTTCCCAAAAATTACTTATATCCATGTACTCCGCCTTTCTGGTGTCAAAATATAATGCCTCATAAACGTTTTTTTAAATGCCAGCCTTATTCCTGCCGGATCAGAAATAATACCTTGTACTGGGTCCCGTATTTCTCTAACTTCATTTTGCTGTAGCAAGTGCACAGCCTACTTGCTCGCTAGACTCGTAGGCTTGCTCCCTCCAGACTGTAAATTTATCTGCAATTTTTGCTAACATTAATGGCCGCCTTTGCTATCATGACCCTCATCTGAGCCTCTTGAGTATTCTTTCCCTGTTGGGTAGCACTTATTAAATTATTCTCTTCGAGTGCTAGCATGGTATATAACTCTTGCGCACTGTTTTTCCTTCTTCGCTCGTGTTAAGGTAAACTGGAGAGTTCCCCCCCGATCCCCTCTTTCAATGTGTCCCACACAAAATCCAGAGACGTGCTACCAAGATTTTCCTTCAGGAATAGTGGTATATAGTTCCTCATGTGGCATAAGTAATCTTTATTAACTAGCAAAGCTCGCTCAAAACTCCAATTATTGCCTTTTTTAGGGAGCCCGCACTTTTGGATTATCAATACAAGAGGGTTATGGTCAGACATGACCCGCGGATGGATCTCAATAGTGCAATCTTGGATTATAGAGTGTGATGTAAAGAAGAAATCTAATTGGGTGTGTGACTGGTCAGAATTAGAAAAAAAAGTATAACCCAGTTTGGTCGATCTCTTGACTTGCCATACATCCATTAGGGTGTGATCCTTACAGAGGTTTCTTAAGGACTGAAAAACTTTGGATTTCCTTCCACAATATTTATACCATTCCTCACAAGACAAGCTGGTTGGTAAATTAATATTTTAGTCCCCACAAACAACTATAGGAGCTGGCCAAGATATCAGCTCATTAGTCAGCCAGTCATATAGCCCCAGATCATCTAAGACAGGTCCATATATTGAGCACAGGGTGAATCTAGTAGTGGGAGAACAAAATTCGGTGACGACCCATCTTCCAAATCTATCTCTATGCGTCTATGTGAAAAACTGACGAAGATGCCTTTTAGCTAAGACTGCCACCCCACAGGTCCATGTACCTTGAAGAGTGCATCCAACCAATTTAAATCTCACTGTATCTAATAAGGACAGTTGAGTTCCCTCTATATGTGTCTCCTGGAGACAGATAATATCAGTCTCTAATACTTGTAAATCTAGAGCAACCTTAGCCCTATTTCTTTTGTCGTTGAGCCCCCAAATATTCACTGAGGTGATTCTTAACTTACTCATCCCCTCCCTTCTTTAAATTCCTTTTGAAAGGTTTCTTCCCACTATATTGACACTGGCAACCCAGAAGAGCCAGCCCTTCCTTAATTCCACAACCCTCTCCCATAGATCTGTACCATTTACCCTCTTGTGTAGCATCCACCAAAACCCGCAACCCGTGCCCCCCTTTCTCACTTGCCCTCCACCCCCACACCCCCCACCAAATATGCAATCAGGCAGCAAGCCTGTATGATGACGCGGTAAGGGCAAGCATCCCCTTGTCGCTCCCATACCATGACTCCCCCAAAAAGCAAAATCAGAAAGCAGCCTCAACATCCCAGACAGTGATAGTTCCTACATTCAGAGAAAGAGAACCACAGAGAGAGAAAAATACTTTCAGCTAACTTAACAGCAAGTTTCCTAGTTTGATGACCCTCAAAAGAGACCAGTTACAATCACACATTAATTGTTTACGGTTTTGCTGCTGGACCCCAGCTAATTTCTTTTAGGTATTCCTGGGCCCCAATCTCCGATGTAAAACTACGGGTACGCCCTTTATATATAACCTTCAGATGGGCAGGATACTGCAGATAGACTTTGGCCACAATTTTCTGGAAAGGATTAAACAATTGACGCAGGCGCCATCGTCTCTCTACCATGGCGTGTGCAAAATCAGGCCTAAACAAAAAGGTAACGCCATCAAACTCCTTTCTCGCATTAGGTCAGGCTTGTTCGAATATTTCTTGGTGCAGCAATAAATTCCCGAAATAAATCAGAATGGCCCTTTCAACTTAATTGAGCCACGTTTTCTTTAGCATTAAGGGGAATCTATGGGCCCTGGTGTCTGAGCCTTCAACCCCTCAGGAACTCCCAGAACTCTAAGATTGTTACGTCTCTGTCTGTTCTCCTGATCTTTGAGCTTCCAGAGGACATCGGCCAGAGGACAGAGGCATGGCTGCTTCATGCGAGGATTCCTGCAGTTTCAGTGCATTCACTTCGGTTTCCAAGCTTTCAGTTCATTCCTTGACCATTGCAATCCTGCCGGCGATATCTGAACAAGTTTTGTTAATCTTTTTATAGTTCCATGTAGTTTTTTTGTGGCTTGTCTAGCCCGTCGGCTTGTGTTTCTAGCTTCTTCCCGTACCTGTTTAATTGTTTGGAGAATTACTGCCAACGATCCCTCAATGGTGAAAGATTGAAGAGGAATAGCCGCACTTGCGTCATTATGATCTTTTGGAGAATCTCCGGAGAATGCTAGCTGTGTTGCCGAATTGTCCCAATGTAGGTTTTCCATGGAGGTCTCTTTTCTACTAGTGTTAGACTCTTCACCTCTAGCTCCCTTTCTATTCTTCTTCTTTTTCCTCCTCCGCTCGCCCTTCATCGAGATTATAAGTGGGGTTAAACAGGTGGTGTTATCCTCACTAGAGGATGAGAGTGAAGCTAGCTTGTCCAACAGGGAAGATGATGACTCCTCCATATTGGACAGATCTGAAACATCCGTAAGTGAGAAGGACTTCTCCCTGATGTCAGGAGATTTAGGTATAGCGGCGATAGGGAGCTTCTCTGTAGTGGATCTACCCGGGCCTGGAGTGGTTTCGGGTTCCCCTGCTGTGGCGTAGTTAGTTGGTATATCTTCATGCGCGATTATCTCCGATTGGGCAGCTGCCAAAAATTCTTGACATTGAACATTTAGCTGAACCTGTGACTGCTCCCCCAATTTGAGCCTCTGCCCTTATCTCGAGGACTGTCTCCCATGTCTTCGCCCCCTTGTCACCTTACCAGAGTCCAGTGAAGGAAGAGGGAGTCCACTCATCGTGCCGGCCGCCACTGCCGTGTTCCTGGTTTTGCGGCGTGGCATTCTGTATTTCAAGTTCTTCACCGCGATAAACCAGACCCGCGGCAGGATGCGATAAATCCACCAAATTAGCCACAGAGTACTTCCAATAGAGCCTGCCGCAGCTTGAAGTAGCCGATGGATCCGCGACTCGGCTCTGTAGGCAGCCCGTAAACAATGAACTTGGAGATAGAGGCCATACTGCACCTCGGGAGGGGTCACAACAGGGAGCAACGCGAGCCTGCATCCTACTCTGGCGCCATCTTGCTTTTGAAATATTTTTAACACAAATTCCCGTAAAAGCAGAAGAAGATTGTAAAGAAAAAACTAACATATTTGTAACTGACATTTCATTTTCCTTCAACAACAATGAATAAAAGCAAAATATATTCTGAATTTGAGCAAAGAGCATTTAAATAGCAGCAATCATGTGTGCAAATATTCAAATACTATGCAATAGAAGCTTCGTAAGAGGATCAATTTTAGATAAAATGCATCATGTAGCAGCAGAAGATTAAACACCCAGAGAAATTTAAAGGAAGAGACTAACACAGTTATAACTAACAATTCACTTTCCCTTAGCAGCAATGGTTAGAAGCAAAATTTATGTCAGTTTTGTGCAAAAAGCAGTTGAATAGCAGCCATAACAAGTGCAAAGATACAATCCAAAAAGTCCTAAAGCCCCATTAATCTTATGAAATACAAAGGCCTGGATCTTAGAAACATAAATGTGAAAAGGGCCATGTATCTTAGAAGGTAACCTACTTAAATGGACTATAGTAAAGATTAAAATATATTCATAAACTCCTTAAGAAAATTAAACAATTTTGTACACACTATTTCACGGGCTGATGTCACATTTTTAATGCAGTTTTGTATAAACATTGGTCACATCCATCGATGATGAAACAAAACCAAGGCTGGGCAGACAAACAAAATATGGTCAAGATTCTGAGTGCCCAGGTTACATAGGTACAATTTTTTCTGATTTTCATAGCTGGGGACCAATTTGCTGTTAGATCCTTTAATGGCAAAGGATTCATGCGGCATAAAGTAAGCCAACATTGAATACCATGATCTAAGTTCCAAGATTGATATCTCAGGGGAACTCTCGGTGTATTTGACATGGCTATTAACTTAAGCCTTTCTTTTGATCTACAAAACTTCATATCTCTCTGGTAACTAACCATTCCACTTGTGGTTTTTAAAAAGGATTTAAATTCTAAAAGCGGGAGAGAAATCACTGACTCCTCTTGTGCGTTAAAGTAGTGCAGTGCCAAGGAGAAGTCACTGGAAAAGGAGTATTTGTCTATGGTTCCTCCAAAAATGTCTTGACGCATGAGACCCCTTAGTGAGTATGACTTACTATTCTTTAGCTGGTATCCCCAATGTAATATAATGGATAAACCTTGAGTTAATGAACTTATCAAGCCAAATTCTAATCTAATAGCAGATGTTGGGACCAGAGTTTTAAAATTACATAATTTGTGTACAATCTGGCCTTCAATCTAATTTAGGAAACTCCAGTCTTTTACTGGGATCGATTCAATGGAGTATAGCAAAGCAGGAGGTATTTTTGCTTTAAAAACTATAGGCAAATGTAAATAGTGTCTTCAATTGCGTTATAAAATATGCACAAGCCATTTGCATGTGCTATCGCTTTACAAGAACTATGTTAAAAATGTGGCTTATTCTTTGTATTGCCCTTTATTACTTTCCCTAAGTAGAGAAAAAAATCTACTATCTCAAGCTTAAGACAATGTTCTTCTTCTGCTACATTTCATAAGCAGTGCTTTACTTTTAAAAACATTGATCTTCAAGAACTGTGCCATCATGTAATTCTGTAGTGATGTCAACTTTTTATTCTGCCCATTGGGGTTAAGTTCATAATTGCGATATTATCTGCGTACATAAGGCATGCAGAAGGACGTTCGCCTATCTTCGGAGCATCTCCATATAAGGGAAAGTCTGCTACATACAAAGAAAAGAGTAACGGGGATAATAAACAGCCTTGCTTCAGGCCATTTAATGTGGTTATTACTGTTGAAAAGCCTTGATTTCCTCCTATTAGCACTTGACACCATGTTCGTGAGTGCAAGGCAATAATTAATGATAACAGGGGGTATGGCACTCCCATTTTATACATTTTGTCCACAGTAAGGGCCGGTCTACCTCATCGAAGGCTATTGAGAAATCTATAAAGGCCACATATACATTAGACCTACGAAAAATCTTGTACTTTTCCTCTATTAATTTCAGCATGCTGATATTGTCCATGGTGGAGTGATTTTCCCTAAAACCTGCTTGCTCTATGGGGAGAATTTTCGCCTCCACCACCCAAACAGTAAGATGGTCAAGAATACTGCAAGCAAATATTTTCCCCACTGCGTCTAGTACGTCTAATTACCGGTAATTATCCAGGTGATATCTATGGCCCTTTTTGTAGAATGGAATTAGAATACTACCGTACTATGATGGGGGCATCTTCTTCTGCAAATATCAATATTCGAACAGCAGTGTGAGGTACGTAGCCCACAGCAGTGGCTCTTTTTTAATAACTGAGATAGGGATTTTGTCATGACCCTTTGTTCCAGAAGCTCTCATTTTTGTAATAGGTCCTACAACTTCAGTCTTTGTAGGCACATAACTGGATTCAAGGATTTTAGGGGGATAGGATAAAGTGAAGGCAGAACTAGAGGAAATAGGATTAGTTGAGTAAAGTTCTACCAAATGTAATTTCCATTCTTCTTCTTTTATAGGAATCGGAAGAGATTTTACTCTTGTGCAGCAACAATCCACGTATATTTCCCAGTACCTTTTAGAGTTATTTTTTTAAGCCGCCTCTTTTAACTGTACCCGTTAATGGTCTACCTTTTTTTCTCTTAGACAGCGTCATTTCCTCTTTAATAGATTTATTAATTTACTTCATTCAAGGGAAAAGTTCTGAAACTGAGCTGTCCCTGATTTATTTATTTCCCTATTTATGAGAAGCAATGGGTTTAAAGGCGGTCTCCGTTTAGCTGGTAAATTTATCGATTTACATGACAAGACCAAGGTTCTTATATTGCAACCAAAGGCTTCGAACAAATCAATTTGAGAAGAATGAAGATCTCCCACTACTGTATGCTGTTTATCTCCTATTAAAACTGTTAAGTTCTCTTTAGGCTTTGAAACATCTAAAGTATTCCAATGAATTCTGCCATTTGATTTATTAAAACCTACAGAGTTATCCTTAAAATTCCAAGAACCTACCTTGGCACAAGTCAACTCAAATTTAGAGAGGATCACCATGTGTTCCCTTAGCGAATTTTCCAAGACTTAAATACTTGATGGTTTACTAAACAAATCTGCTGAAATAATTAGGTAATCGATAATAGATCCCCCAGTAGGCGCCTTATGAGTATTGTTTGCTGATAAATCATTTCCTAACCTCCCATTAACAATTAATAGGTCTAAGCTTCTCAGGCCTTCATGTAATAGTGCTCTTTAGTCAGTCTGACTTTTACTCGGAAACTGAGCAGGAGGAATGTTTAAAGGTTAATTTTTTGAGGCATTAGCAAATACCCTTATACTTTGGGTAGAACCTTTGGTGTTCAGATCACCAACCAATATTAGATGCCTACAATCTTCACTTTTCATCATAGAAGAGAAAAAAAAAACAGATCTTTTAATAAATGAGTGTTAGATGCATCAGGGGATATATACGCATTTACAATCAGCAAGGAATCTAAGTTATCATGTTCTTCCTTGAGATCTAACTTTATAGCCTGAATTAAGCTAGAGGCATGGGGAATTGCTTTATATATCCATTTAAAACTTGATCTGAGCAATATAACAATGCCTCCTTTCGCGTGTCCTCTGTTCACTGGGAATGCAGGAAGGCTCAGCAGAATATATTCTTCAATGCACCAGTTCTTTATGATCCAGGACTCTTGTATGGAGATTATGTCAGCCTTTTGTTCTTTCAAGAATAACAATTTGTTGTTAATCATGCTTAAGCCGGCTGTGTTCCTAGAGATCAATTTAAGACCCTTGCTAGGAAAAATTCCTGTGTCTTAGACCTAAAGATCTATTTGTCTTAGGAGCCCCTGCTACCCAACTCCAATTCTTATCTTCCTCATCTAAAGACAGTGCTTGATTATTCTTTTTCTCTGCAAGGAGGAAAACTCTCCTTCCTCCCTTGCCGAGGGAGACCTGCAATATACTATCTCTCTCCAGATGAGACAAGTCCCATGGATAGAGATCTGAATGGGTGGTAGTCTGCTACTTAACAAACGCTTTTTTTGAGGCTATCTCCTCTTTGGGTACAAGAATATCGATACCACAGCATCTTAATTTATCACTATTTGACATTATTAAAAAGGGAATCACCTTAGAACCAAACGTCACTCTAGCTCTTCCATAATTGATCTGTTTTTTTCCTTGCACCAGGGCAAGATCACTACTCTGGATTATTTGGAGGTTAGGAATTTCTGCAAACAGCTCAATAGAAAAGATCTGTTCATATACAGCTCATGATCGAAAATAAAATAAAAATCTAGAGGAAAAGGTCCAGAAGGTAAGTGACTGACTTGGCAGGCTACCTCAGACACAGTTCCAATCGGACTGTAGATAACATTACTGCCTAAAGAAGAGGCGAATAGTGCAGTATTAGGGTTCAGGTTACAATGTGCCACCAATTTAGAACTTAAATCTGGTATACTAACTTCTTATGAAGTCAAGATTGGGGCACTGGAATTCAATAATGGTGATCGTGGTTCCCTTGAGATCGTTTCAACTTGTCCTTCTTCCCTTTTTGTATCATTCAGGTCAGGATTCAGAGGCAAGTTTAGAATTAAATTAGGGTCAAAGCATAGTTGTTTTGCTCTTTTTTTTTTTAAATTATCCTTCAACAGTTTCCCATTTTTCCTTCTTCTTCCTGCAAGACACATTTACTTTTAAGAATTGATTTCCTTTTCCTCTGATGTAAAATGTTCAGCTTTTGATTCTTCCATTGTAGAATGTTCCGTTTTTTTAGCCTCTCTTTTTAAGAAAATGGGGAAGAGTTTTTGTTCTATATTCGTTTTTATCTTCTTTGAGTGCAGAAAGGACAAAGGTGCAAGTGTAGGAACAGGATCTTCAAATTCAAAAAGGGGGTTATATTTCCTCAAATATGTCTGCATTTTCTTTGCCTTTATGTTTTCTACTGCTAAAAGGCATGCCACCTTGAGTGCCAAAGTGCCAAACAGAACATGTTTGGGTAGGTAGATTTGGACTGATTAGAGTTATGCTTCAAAAGAGATCCATAAGAAATCCCCTTAATGAGGTTGGACTTTTGAGAGGGGGATAGGCTGGCTTTACCAAGTGGAGGTCTGCAGTCGGAAATTATACATTTGCTCAAAGACAGAAGTGAATCCAAGATATAATCAGAATTACTTACAGATTTCTCCATTAGGGCTAAAATAAACAACAAAACTCTTTTCAGACAAAGCAGAGATTCAGACATCACAATTTTTTCCTCTGGATCATTATTTGATGGATGAAAACTCGAGGAAATGTCATGAGTGACAGACGCCACTGAGTTTAGTATGCATGTTCCACTGGATGTGCTACTGAAGAGCTGCATCTTAATAGAAGGACCCAGGGGAATGTCCTGTGAGTTTAGGAGAGGTCAAATATCAGAAGTGTGAGGCTTAGGGACTGAGGGGCCTCTGCAACAGGATTAAAATTAATGGTAATGTGTGGGAGAGTAAAATCTTCCATCTGAGGGCCTCCCAATTCAGGTTCGGGGCAAATTCCAGCTTCGGGCTGAGTGACTCTATTTCCAAGAGAGTGGACGGTATGATTTGCCAGCGAAGAATCTTCCAATCTAAGTTCAGAACTTGATTAATCCCTGGACCGTGTCGCTCTGATTTCCGGTCAAAGGTTGATAAATGTTGCTAAAGGCGGCTTTTCAGGATCCGCTTCAGTCTCTCCAGGAAGAGATTCAGGCTCAAACTCCATCATAACTGCTTTATTTAGGTTTGTCTCTTTTTTGGGAAAGAAGGAAGAAATGGTGTTAAATCCTTTTAGGGTATTTATCTGTACACAATTATTTCTTAAAGGATTAGCTTTGGTTTTTTTGCAAGCTCTTTTGTAAATTAATTTTCCTGAGCGCAGTTGTTTTGCGGTTATAACTTCATCTTGATATTTCTCCCTATCTTACCTCCGACCTCCTGTGGCCTAGCAATGCTTGTCCTGAACCATGGAACCCAAGTCCTGGGTCTTGGCACCCTAGACTCACTGACCTGGGCCTCCCAGGTGTACACTTGGCCCCCTTACATGAATCATCAGGCCAGGTGACAGACCAGAGCTATGGGGAAGATTGCCTCTGCTCCCCTCCTAGCACCAGGCTCCTGGCCTGGTCAAGCTTCAACAGACTTTGAGGGGGGTCTCCTGGTACCTATAGAGGGTTTACAGATGAAGAGATTTGTGAGAATGGCTAAACTTAACAGGAACAGCAAAGACCGGCAGATGACCATAACCGTGACAACAACAATGTTCGAGGTTGAAGGACTCTCCTGGCACCAGTAGAGGGTTAATGAATGAAGAGATTGGTGAGGATGATTAAATCCAGCAAATACAGCAAAGACTGGCAGATAACAGTGTTCGGGGTCAGTGTGAGTAAGGCTTTACAGGCGGGCGCAGGCCGCACCCAGAGCTATCTGGGATGCCTCCGCGCCTGACTGAGGCAGGCTGAGAGCGGCCGCACTCACTGGGCGGTTTGCCCTAGATTGCCCTGGATTACCCCACCAATAGGCCAAGTTAGCAACAGGGGCAATCCCCCATGGTCATCCACCTGCCTGCAGTCGAGACACTGGGCCTGCACCGGGACCACCCAATGCTTGTTACTCACAGGTGCTGTGGAGAGATGCAGGGATACAAAAACCCTCCTCCTTGCAGCCTCCTTGAGGCTTCTTGCAGCTATGCTTGGCTCACCAGCCCCTCCAGACTGTGCTACTCAGCTCTTCGGCACCCGGCACCTGCCACTAGCCCGCAGCCTCCAAGGCCAGTGCAGGCAGACCGGAGACCAGGCCCTCGACTCTCCAGCCGGATCAGCAGGGACGTCCCAAACCTGCAGACCAGCAAAAGCAAGAAGCAATGCTCCCCCAGGCAGAGTATAATGTCAGAAATTGAACAATCTGAGTTAGATCCAGTTGATTCCTGCAAATGACCTGATAGGCTGATGGGAGAGATGGCTGCTGCGGGTTACAAGTTGCTCCGCTTGCTAGATTTTGTGGATAAGTGGGGTACAGGGCGCCCCCGCATGCTGCACCCGAAACTAGTTGGGATGCCTTCGTGGGTCTGCCTGCAGCTCGCACCCAGCGGCTGCCAACGATTGGTGGCCGCACTTGTCATCTCTTCCGCTCTTACCCCCGCACCTGCATTTACACCACTGACGTGATTATTATTGCAGTGATGCGGTGTTGCGGGAGTGCGGGATTATAACAGACCAATTTGGCCCAGTCCTGGTTGTACCCAGTTGGACTGGGGAAGATTAATAGGTCATGGAGAGGGGGAAACGGACAGAGGAACTGAGTGGTCCCAGCTCAGCTCACTCGCTCGCACAGGCTCCCCACCTCACGTGAAGTCATGGTGCAAGTTCCCCCTAGTTGACTCTGCCTCCTTGGGCCAGAGTAGTCCTGATCTCCTCAGAGGCTTTAATAAGAGCTGTCTCCTTCCTGTGCTCATCACGGAAGCTGAACTGAGAGAGTTTTCCAAAAGTTATTGGCCTGAATTTGTTTGACCAATTGCTTATTCATCACTTTTTCAATTAGTTTAACTGGAAAGGGGCGGCAGGAGCTACCTCTCTTATTTCTCATTGACTATATGCTTGACATTGAACCTGTACAAAGTCGTCTGTCATTTGGCTAGGTTTGTACTATAAAAATACCATATGACCATACATATAACATAACAAAAGAGTTTACAAAGAATGATCAAAATTGCATTGTTTTTAATTACTATCACAACAGCAAGCATCAGTTTCAATTGTACAACACCACACTAAGCGACTACCACCACAGCAGTATTTACAATGAAGCAAAATCCGGGTCAGCAGTGGTTTATGATATGGTTCATGCTGGGGTTGCGAATCTGGTCACTACTCTAGTTCCCGCTGCTATTGTGTTAACTGTGGTTTATTCAGTAGTCAGTGCCCTGGATGCAGTTGTAGTCATTACTGTAGTTGCTGTTGTTGTCCCTCCTGTGTTTGAACCCGTCACCTCTGTGGTGATTTGCTCTGGTGGCAGCTGTGATTACTGCTGTTAATCCTAATGTGATGCTTGCTGTCCCTGCATTTGTTGCTGCTAAAGATGAGGCCACTGTTGTTGCTGCTTTAGTGTTGGCTGCTTTGCAACATTTGTGGTTTTGCTGGTGGCAGATTTTGTTCCTGGTGTGATCCGTGTTTGGGTGGCATTTGTTGTTGTTGCTACTACTGTGGCAGCTGTTGTTTTCCCTGCTGCAGTTACAACTGAAGTCACATCTATTGTCCGGGCCTTGCTGGTTACCGTGGTTGAAGTTATTTCCTTTGTCATGGTGGCAGCTGTGGTTATTGCTGTCATCCATGCCATAGTCACTGCTGTTGCAGCAGCTGTTACAATTGCTGTCATATTAGCTCTTGTTGCTTCTGTTGTCCCTCCATTGGTAGCAGATGTGGTTGCTGCTGTAGTCTCTGCTGTTGTTTCAGCTATGGTCCCTGCTGTGTTTAATTTGCTATATCTACTATGGTCCCTATTCTAGAGGCAGCTGGTGTTGCTACTGTGACCACTGTGGTGGTTATACAATCCTACGGTCTCCTTTGACTCAGGGATCAGCAACTTGACGTGCAAGCTCACGCCAAAGATTTAGGAGAGTGATTGGGGTGCAACAATATCCTTATCAAATGGCATGCCCACTGGGGCCAAGGGAATTGATATACCATGGTTCGTCACAGAGCTCTTCAGTTCTATCCTGTAGGTTTCATCAGAGATGGACATCAAGCTTAATAAAACACATAGAGTCGGCCCTAAGAGATCGGACTATGCGCCACCAGCGGACATATTTACATGTGTCCATGATTTTCCACTAAAAGAACTTATCCTTACTGCAGCTAGAAACACACAACCAACACAGGCATATCATACTTGTGGGGGCACGCCTTCTGTCTCGTCTTTTGACTGGATGGCAAACTAGATCAACTTCGATCACTTGAGGAGGTCTCTCAACTGCTGGGCATCAATGATTTCTCATCTGCTTCATCTCAGAACAACCAGCACGAGCAGGGGACCTGCAGACGTTGATGATGGAGGTGTGATGCAGTGTGGAATTTCAAATCCTCCCTTCGTCACAGACCAAATATCACATTAACGCATTCATTGGTGGGGCCCATAACACCAACACTCACACTTGATTGGTCTGCTCTTCCAAGAAAAATAAGTGTTCCAAACGCTGACGTGAAAAGATTACCTTATAACCTAAAAGAAATGTATTTACATAAACATACACAAAATATCCTTAATCCAGCACATCCTAATCCTGAACCTCAAGATATTCCTTCCACTTTGCCGATGGATCAAATTAGCTGAGTTGGAAATAATGATTTTAATCCTCCTTTATTTATATTCATATCTTATTCTATTTCATCTCAATAAATAACCCAACACATTTGATTGTTAATCAATAATATTGTTTATCTAATTAATGCAACTTTTAATAAAACGTCAATCAAATCACAGAACACCATATTTACCTAATCTGGCTATTAGTCGTCCTCTAAATCAATCAAGTCGTCATGCGGCACGCTACAGTCCCAAAGATTGGGTCTGGACCATAAGCGTGTACGCATCAATCAATGCCCATCAGTCTAAGAGTCCTCAGTTCATCAGGAAAATGGGCAGCAATTTAGTTTTTCAAAGATTCAGGGAAACAGCTGTCCTGCAGTGTCACCGTCCTCTCCGTCAGCATAACGTCAGGAAACAGGAAAAGATCCGCTACTACTAACTCACTTAGTCTTCCAACTTTTATAATAAAATTAATGACAAAATGTAACAAAAAGTCAGTTTAGGCACTTCTGATTGGATGGTTAAGATCGTCCGTTTCAGTTTCCCAAAGTCTATGATGTCACACTGTCAGACATGATCCATCCGGTTTGTCAAACTTGTCCATTGTTAAAGTTCTTGGCCGTAGTCCAGTCACGACCTTGTCTGGGAACATGCTGTGTAGGTCATCTTGAGGCCAATTTTTCAGGAGCCTGGAGCATGCGCACTTGGTCTGAAACCTCGTGGAATGGTAGCTGTCTCGTCATGTCCGTAAGGCGGCCATTTTGACATATGCCCAATCGGTTAACTTGAGCAAAACAAACACAAAAAGTAATTAAAACATGGAAATAACGTATAAAATGTTTAACCCTCACTAATTCCCCTATATGTGTGTAATTATCTAGCAAAATTGGGACATTTAAAGCGTTTATATTCACCCAATGATGTAATCTGGTGCAATTTACAATTACGTCGCAATAGCAACATATATCATGCAACATTCTATTTTTCTAGTATTAGTATGCGTACGTATATTAGTTTACAAGTTATTTTTGCCATGCAAATGCAAATCCCACATGTAATTCATACATTAGTAAAGTTGATTGGGTACCACTTAAAACACATTAATATTGTTACAATTAATAGATTATTCCAAATAGTTTGAACATGCAGAAATGGGGGAGGTATACAAAATGTTGTACTACCCGCTCTATCAAGCCCCCCTTTGGTGATTATATCACCACACCATCACAATTTTGTATTTCTTTTATGGAGTTTCAAAGTGATTTCTTATTTTTATTCATAATTCAGTTTCCCCTGTCTCTTCTCTTTTCGCTGACTTATACATACTCTCCTTAACTTCTTCTGATTCTATTTCTTCAAATTCTCTCTCTTGTTTCTTACCTTTTCTCTTTAAATTTTCTCCTTTTATGACTTTTATTCCCTTTACGACAGATACACCCTAATCTTATTATTAATACAATGAAAATCACACAGGTTAATGGAAATAAGACTTTACCTACAAAAGTACTACCTAAATCCACTAAGAAATCTTTAATAGCTAATATTTTCTTTCCAATCTTTTCCCAACTACCTTCAACCTCCAGTGGTGCAATTTCGTCATGCAGTTCAGTTATATTTTTAATGTAAATTTTCAAATCTTTACTTTCGTCTGGAATGTAAGTACAACAATGTTGAACTTTCAGCATTCCACAGACTCCACCCTCTTTTGCCAATAATATATCAAGGGCAAGTCGATTTTTCATTACCATGGCACGCATCGCAACCATTTCAGTGTTCACCAATAAAAATCCTCCAGCGGTGCTTGTTGACAAACGATCCACTACTGTTGAAAGTTTTCTAATTTTGTTTGCATTCAGAGATATTCTCACTACTGGTATCAATGCTCCAAAGATGTCTCCCACAATTTCTGTCCAAGATTCTGTCTTACTTCGTGCTAAATAACTACTTAAACTATGTACACCATCTTCTCCTCTATCCATATGAAAAATCTTTGGGAAAACCAGGCCTACATAACATGTGCCATACCAATGGTCTGGAAAACGATAATATGCCTTGCTCCCACAAATGAAATATAATCCAGGAAAAACTGGATCTTTTCCACCTTTAAATCGCCATCCACCCATGATTCGGTATGTATCATGGCACTCACTATTACCTACAAAATGATTATCATATGCAGTTTGATTCCTTCTAATACACAATTTCCCTTTCTGAGGCCAATCTAAAGCCATAGTTGGACTATCTTCACCTTTCAAGTATTTTTCCATTTCTTCATCCCAGACTGTCTTCTCCACTTTTCCTTCAGATGCCTTTCTTTGCATTTTCAGTCTCCTTTCTTCAACCATATCTAAAAATGTATTTTCCTCTTTCTTTAAACTGCAATTCAAATTGGTTTTAATTATATATTTAGTCTCTAAGAAAAATTCACCTAATACCTTTGCAGGTCTTACCTTGTTTAGCTTGTTAATTGATGATACTTGTGAAAATATATTATCTACATTTGAGAACTAATACTCTAATTTCCCTGTTTGATAAAATAAACTAGCTATTACACTACATGTTATTCCATAAGTTACTGGAAGGTGGTGATAAGTCACTCCCTCCGATACAGAGGCAGGTAACTGCATATAAACGTAGCAGTCCTTTACGTTCATTGTCTTTACATATTCATACAATAATTTCGAAAGCACATTATTAGAAAAATCGGTTATAGACCTGTCTTTGTGTAAATAGTTTTTATCTATTCTAGTCGGAACTGCCCTTTGAATCTTTTCTATATTAGTTTTGTTTTCACTATATCCTTCTATTGTACCTATATTAACCTTAAATGAGATCTAGAGAGCAAGTATGCTCCACAGAAGCAATAGTAATCATGTACAACAACAACACATTTTACACCATCTTTGCAAAAATATACATCTATCTTTTCTACTATCTGTGTTTGCCATTTTTGTTAAAATGAACAGTGTCTTTTGACTTGGCCTCTTATACTTCACAACTAGTTTGTCTAACCCAAGGCTCTAGGCACCAACTTGGTTCTACCAGTTTTTTGTCTTTTTCCGTATTTTGTTATCTTTCCATTAGCAGCTTTCTGATCTCATTCAGTTTGGCATCTCCTCATCTTTCGCCTTTCCTTCATGATCTGAATACAGAATATCCTGAACATCCACTTCTTCTCCAATATCGGACAAGATAACTCTCAGGATTTCTGATTCTTCGTCCTCCTCAACCACTTCTGGCACAATCACCTCTGGATTTCCTTGGCTATCCACCTCTTCTTTCCCTTCAGGCAGGGCCACATACGTCCATTTTGGTGACTTATACTTCTGGTTGGGTTTTCTTGTTCTCTTGCTTTCTTTGATTACAATGGTTTCTTTGTCTTTTAATTTCTCCTGACTTGTCACTTCATTCACTTGTTCAGCCCTTGGTGAATTTACTCGTGTCAGTCGATATCTCAGTCTTTTTACTTTATTCGGCCAAACGTCATCTTTTACTGTTCTTTTCAATTTTCTTCCTTTATCATTCCTTTCAGTTCTCCAAGCTCTCTTTCTTAGAACTCGACCTTCAGGTACTTCATCTTCGCTTTCCTCTGACTCTGTTTCAACTTGCTTTTTACTTTCAACAGTTACTTTTTCCACCACTTCTTTTGTTTTTCCTACTTATGTCCCTCCTCGTATCTCCGGCACGCAATCTTCCTGCTGACTATTGTCCCTATTTCTAACTGAATGTTGGAGTTCCCTACACCTCCTCGGGGTTCTTCCGCAGTAATCTTTCCCTCTCTCTCTGTATCTTTCACCTGTCCATCTAATGATGTTATTTCAGATGGAATCTCTCTCAATCTTTCATCTAGAACTTCTCTTTCAGTAATTTCTTTTATTGTTTCTTCACTGTCTTTTTCATTGTCTTTTCCTTGTCTTTTCTTAGAACATTGAGTTCCTTGTTCAGTCTCTGAGTCTGAGCTGGTAGCAGAAATCTGTAACCTTTTTCTCAAGGAAATACTTCTGGGGACAAATGTTAGACTTGTTTCTGATTCCCCCCTTTCAGGGTTTTCTTTTGTTTTTGTCTCTACGTCATCAGATTCAGTACTTGATTCCGACTCATCAAAATACTCCTTTTCTGTGCTATCCACTGGATTTGGAATTCTCAATGTATGACTTGCATGAATCCAGTTTTTCAGTCCAGTACACTTCACAGCTGTTGTTGTGTTCAAGATGACTTGTCGTGGTTTTCCCCTCCTTGGAACCAAACAGTTTCTTCTTCTGTGTACTTTTATTCTCACCCAGTCTCCTGGGCTCAGATCATGGGCTTGCTTCTTTTCAAGGGTGGTGGCATCCGCTCCAACCTGATGAAACACATAATGAACTGTGTCAGCCAGGCTTTTACAGTAATCCAACACCATGTCATCAGTTATAGGCAACAGCTTGTTGACTGGTATGAACACATGTCGCATTGCCCGTCCCATGATAATTTCATGGGGGCTCAATGCTGTGGTTCTGTCTGGAATTGATCTAATAGTCATGAGTACCAGAGGCAAGACATCAGGCCATTTCATACCAGTGACTAAACACATTTTCCCTATTCTGTTTTTGATAGTACCATTCATCTGTTCCACCACACCAGAAGCATCTGGGCGATAGGCACAATGTAGTTTTTGCTGTACATTCAATGCTTCACAAATCAATTTTATGATCTCATTATGGAAATGTCCTCCTCGGTCTGATTCAATTGTTACTGGGAATCCAAATCTAGGGATAAATTCCCTCAAAAGTAATTTTGCCACTGCCATTCCATAATTTCTTCTTGTTGGGAATGCTTCCAACCATCTAGAAAACAGACAGATCATAACTAGAACATACCTCAACCTGTTACAGGGAGGTATCTCAATGAAATCCACTTGCATTCTAGTAAAAGGCCCTCATTCTCGACCTATTGTTCCTAGGCTCATTAATGTCTTTCTTCCAGGATTATATTGCCGACATATTAGGCATCTCTGAGAAAGACTTTCTGCTACAAGTCTGAATTTTGCATTGTACCAGGTCTGCTTAAATGACCTGATCATAGCATCTCTCCCTATGTGTCCCTGACCATGATACATCCGTGCCATTGCAGACATCATGCTATCAGGGCATAACTGGTCTTCCATCCCGATAGACCCACACATGGTCCTTCTCTCTTGGTGTACATCCTGCTTTTACCCACTGCTTCATCTCCTCATCTCCTGCTTCTTCCTGTAAATGTCTCACTTCTTCCCAGGTACCCACAATGTTAGTAAACATCAAAGAATAGGAAATCACCTCTTTCTCCTTGGCCCTGTTAATGGAATTCTGATTTCGTGCACAATATTGTGCCATGTAATTGGCATATTTATTGCCAGTGGCGATGTAATCACCACTTTTGACTTTGGGCAGCACACTTCACAACAGCCAATTGCCTAGGCAGCTGTATCGCCTCAAGCAATTTTCCAACCACTTCAGCATTCTCAATAGGAGTTGCACTTGATGTCAAAAACCCTCTCTGCAGCCATGTTTGACCGAAGTCATGTACGACTCCGAAGCCATACTGGCTGTCAGTTATCACAGTCACTCTCACACTTTTCCCAATCTTGCATGCTCTAGTCAAAGCAACAAGTTCAGTCACTTGGGCCGATTTCACTCCTTTCAAGTAGGATGCTTCCATTACTGTTGCAACTGTGCATACCGCATATGCTGCACTCAACACTCCATCATCTGTTCTCAAACAAGACCCATCCACAAACATGACAAAATCACTTTCTGATAATGGCTCATCTTTTATGTCAGGTCGTGGTTTTGTACCGAAATCTAGTACGTCCAGACAGTCGTGATCTGCTTAATCTCTGACTTCTACATTCTCAGCATCAGGCAGCAATGTTGAAGGATTCACATTCAAGCATCTCACTAAACTTACGTTTGTTGCACCTAATATGACTTTCTCATACTTAGTCAGCCGACTATGTGTCATATACTGAGTGTGACTCCTTGTCAAAAGGATTGCCACATCATGTGGTACAAACATTTTCACAGGATATCCCATTACAATTCCTTCACTCTGTTCCAAACTCCGGCAGGTAGCAACCACTGCTTTCAAACACCCAGGCAGGGCTACTGCTACTGGGTCCAGCATTGATGAGAAATATGCAATTGGTCTCCTCAGTTTTCCATGCTTCTGAATTAGAACAGAGAGTGCACATCCATTCCTCTCACTGCAGTATAACTCAAACACTTTCTCATAATCAGGCATACCTAATGCAGGTGCTTCACACAACCCATCTCTCAATTGTTTAAAAGCTGCCAATTCTTCTTTGTTCAAATCAATGGGATCCCTCACATCACTTCTTGTCAATCGTACCAAAGGTTTTGCAATCAACGAAAAATTGCTGATCCATTGACGACAGTATCCAACCATTCCAAGAAACATTCTCACCTCTCTTTGGGTCATGGGTGCTCTCATTCCTTTTATGATCCTGATTCTGTCTATTGTTGTCTTTCTCAGTCCCTTTTCGATGTTGTGGCCTAAATATTGTACTTCTTTCTTGCAAAATTGTAATTTTGATGGTGACACTTTAAGTCCTCCATCTGCCAGATGATTCAGCAATGCTATTGTGTCTATCACACAAGCTTTACGGGTTTTCGACGCCACAAGAAGGTCGTCGATATATTGAACTAACACTGAATGTTCTGGCATTTCTAGACTTTCCAGAGACCTCTTCAATAGTTGATTAAATATTGAGGGGCTTTCTGTATACCCCTGTGGAATTCAGCACCAAGCCAAAATACGCTTGCCGAAACGAAACGAAAAAATTTGATGGCTGTCATGGTGCAATGGGATGGAGAAGAAAGCATGGCATAAATTAATCCCACATCTTCTCCAGTGAAATACCAAACCTCTGCTTTTACAGACTGTTTCAATTCTTTAGGTAATTCATCAGGGTTAAATACAACATAGGTTTCAGTAACCTCATTTTCCCTGTTTGCCATTGTCATTTTATACAACACATCTTCATCCGGGGTCTCAAAGGCTATCCCATCAGGGGTACAGAATATAGTGCAATTCATATTACACAACAAATCCCTACCTAATAAATTCACAGGACTGGTATCGCACACGACAAAGCGGTGCATTTCGGAAAATTTCGCCATGCTAACTTTCACTGTTCTTCATTGTAGAATCCTGTTTCATTACTATATTTCTGGGAGTTTTTGCTCTGTGGAAAAGGCGGCTTTGGCACCTGATTCTGTTGGGTTACAACCTGCTGCTGTCGCTGCGGTTGACCACTCACCTCATTCTGCACCTGTGGATTCAATGATGTATTTTCATTGTTAGTACAAGGGGGAAATTTACACTCGGATTTCCAGTGCCCTATTCTACCGCAATTATGACATGGGAATTTCATTTTAGCTTCTTCTATATTAAAATTTCCCTTACCTTTCCCAGGTATGAACTTTTGTCTCAGGCCTGTATTATTCACTTGTTCCGCTAATTGAGCTTCCTGTCTCTCTGCTACCTTTACTTGTGCCCACATAGCCTTTTCTTTTAATTTTCGCTGTTTTGCTTCAATCTCATCACTGGAATATTTTGCATGCCTCAATACTTCGTCTATTTCTTATTTTGCCAGTCTACAGTATGTCGTTTTATCATTTCACTAATTTCTGGACATAGACCATATACAAATCTGTATACAAAATGACTTAAATCCTTTTCACTCAGATTTTCATCACCACTAAACTGTTTGAAAGCCAAAATCAGCCTTTCATAACATGCATGTACTGACTGTGCTTTCCTGATGTGTTCTGTCCATGTTTACCCAATCTGTCTCTTTAGGAGGTACTTTGTTTTTTAGAAAGGCAATAACCTGTTCATATTTCTTCATTAACTCTGGGCCTTTGGATCCCTAGGGTACTCTTGTGTAGACCAATTTATCATTAATTTTCACTCTGTCCATAAATCTGCTGGTACTATTATGTCAAATAGACTATTCAGATCAATCCATAGTACTTTGGACAACTTTACAAATCTGTCTACTTGCCTATACCACTCGACAGGCTTTTCACGTAGTCGAGGGAAATCATTTGTAAAAGACAAAATATCCTGTCTTGTCCATGGAACATGTACATATCCTCCTCCTGGAATTTCTCTCATGAGGCATACTGTTACTACCTTTTCTTTTTCTCTTACAGGGAAAGCTGCAAACGTTTTGTCTGGGGCATCATCTCGTTTTCGGTACCACCTGCGTCTCCATTTATCCACATCTCCCCATTTTCTCAGCAAGATAATTATTTCCTTAATCTGACTTATCCATCCTGTGGTGCTCAAATTTTCAATATCTTTTTCAGTGAAATCTATTCGATATGGTTTTTGTAAGGCCTTTACCTTTTTAATATCTATACCCATTTCCTTTGCTTCTTCTTCTAGCCTTTCGTGCAGATTTTTCGCTCTCCATGTTACAGTTTTGCACAAAAATAGTAATTCCTCATCTTGATAAGTTTTTAATTTTTCTGTGGGGATAGTTCCTACTATTAACTCTTCCAGTGCCATTCGTAGTTTGGCCACATCTATTGATTGGGATTCTTTGTCTTTTCTCTGCAAGCTTCTCAACCATTCACTTAATTCTTCCGTAGATGGACCTACTGGTTTTTCTACATTTCCTTGTTCTGAATCCTTCTTCATTGCTAATATTGATTTTCACCACTCATTTTATCCTCGGATTTTCTCTCTGTCTCTCTGATGACATTATTTTTCTCTAATTCTTGGGGAACTGGTTCAGTCTTAATGATTCGCAAAGTTTCTCTCATTGGGGCACTTGGTGTTAACATTTCTGATTCCGGTTGATACGGAAGTGGATTTTTATAAAACATGTCATCAAGAACATCATCCTCCGACTCATTCACTCCATACCCTCTTGATTCAACATTATGTCTTATTTCTGTACATTTTCTACCTCCAATTTCTTCAGCAGTTCTTACAGGAAATAGACCTTCAGTCATACTCGCATTCCGCCACCTTCTCATTCTCTCATCATGAGTGTCATGCCCATATCTACCAAACATATACTTATATCTTCCGCCACACCTCTGTCTCTCTCTGTCATGCATTTCATCTTCCCATTCGGTCAATGCTTCAAACTGTGTCGGTCTTGGTCTCCATTCTAGAGTCATCATTCTTTCTCTCAAATTTCTCAAAACTACTAAATTAAACGAACCATGCTCTGGAAATGCTAAAACTCCGTCAAATACAAGTATGATATCCATTTTTCGCAACCATAAAGGATGCAGGGGTGTTCGGTGGAGGAAGTAATTGTCCTTCCCTAGTCACAATCGGTTTGTCCTTTTTAAACCACTTCTTAATTTTCCCAAACCAAGACTTTTTCACCTCTTCTGGTGGATCATAATACATCTTTTCTGTCTTCCGTGTATCGCTAGTCTCTCCTTTACGACTGTTCTGTTATTTTAGCCAATCATAGCGCGACTCACACTATCACACCAATCTGGAGCGTCTACGTCATCCTGTAATTCTCCACTCCTAGAGCGGCGTACACTAATGCACCAATCAGGAGCGTCTACATTTCTAGCTGACTAGCCGATCCCAGCGTGGTCTTTCTGACGTCAGCAACTGCTGCTGCAGCTCCTGCTCCTGTTGACCCCTCCTTTGCAAAAAATTTCTCGGTAAGCCTTTTTCGTTCTTCAAATTCACAAATCTATTAGTAACGACATAGAAATGCCACCATTGTCCGCTTCGCTAACCAAAAATAGTTAAAGACCTTTTTCACAAGAATTCCGTCTTTCCCGAGAGCAGCGCTTACCTCTGCCCTACTACGGAATCGTTACTTCTGTTGATAAAGTAGCACATCCATCTACCTTACCCTTCTAACAAGCATTAGCAAACCGTATCTCCAGAATTAAGACACCTAGTTGGAGACCCAATGCTGCTGAGAAATAAAACCAGAGTTTCACAATTAACCTGAATGCCTTTTCATTCACGCACTCACACAGAAAATGTAGTACATTCACACAGAATTCTGTCTTTCCCGAGAACAGCGAACAGTCTGTTCTACTACAGAATTATGACATTCATTAATAAAGTAGCTCTTCCCTCTACTTTATCCTTCTAACAAGCTTCGGGAACACCTATTACCTTTCCAGTGATAAGCGTAATCAGAGTACCTTTTGGACTCCAGGTACCTAAGACCAAAATTTCACAGGTGACCTTCGCTACCATACACTTCTCTCATACAGGAAATGTCTCTAATGGCAACACACGACGATTTTACCGAATCAAACCCAGAAAATGGGTCGTGCAACTCCAATCGTCACACGTTTTCCCCGTGTACCTACAGGGCAACAACAATTCCGTCTTTCCCAAGAGCAGCGCTTACCTCTGCCCTACTATGGAACTGTTACAAACTTCCGACTTCCTACATCCCAGAAGCCGTGCAAACAACATACAACCTGACGCGACTCAACATAGTGTGTTAATACATAAACCAATACCAATTAATAATCAATATCAATAAGCTATGTACAAGCAATAATCATCAAACCAAATCAGTAAAAACCATCATTCTGCTACCAGAAAAACTGATGCACCGTGGAATTTCAAATCCTCCCTTCGTCACAGACCAAATATCACACTAACGCGTTCCCTCATTACATTCATTGGTGGGGCCCATAACACCAACACTCACACTTCATTGGTCTGCTCTTACGGGAGAAATAAGTGTTCCAAACACTGACGTGAAAAGAATACCTTATAACCTAAAATAAATTTATTTACATAAACATACACAAAATATCCTTAATCCAGCACATCTTAATCCTGAACCTCGAGATATTCCTTCCACTTTGCCGATGGATCAAATTAGCTGAGTTGGAAATAATGATTTTAATCCTCCTTCATTTATATTCACATCTTATTCTATTTCATCTCAATAAATAACCCAACACATTTGATTGTTAATCAATCATATTGTTTATCTAATTAATGCAAGTTTTAATAAAACGTTAATCAAATCACAGAACACCATATTTACCTAATCTGGCTATTAGTCGTCCTCTAAGTCAATCAAGTCGTCATGCGGCACGCTACAGTCCCAAAGATTGGGTCTGGACCATAAGCGTGTGCGCATCAATCAATGCCCATCAGTCTAAGAGTCCTCAGTTCATCAGGAAAATGGGCAGCAATTTAGTTTTTCAAAGATTCAGGGAAACAGCTGTCCTGCAGTGTCACCGTCCTCTCCGTCAGCATAACGTCAGGAAACAGGAAAAGATCCGCTACTACTAACTCACTTAGTCTTCCAACTTTTATAATGAAATTAATGACAAAATGTAACAAAAAGTCAGTTTAGGCACTTCTGATTGGATGGTTAAGATTGTCCGTTTCGGTTTCCCAAAGTCTATGATGTCACACTGTCAGACATGATCCATCCGGTTTGTCAAACGTGTCCATTGTTAAAGTTGTTGGCCGTAGTCCAGTAACGACCTTGTCTGGGAACATGCTGTGTAGGTCATCTTGAGGCCAATTGTTCAGGAGCCTGGAGCATGCGCACTTGGTCTGAAACCTCGTGGAATGGTAGCTGTCTCGTCGTGTCCGTAAGGCGGCCATTTTGACATAGGCCCAATCGGTCAACTTAAGCGAAACAAACACAAAAAGTAATTAATACATGGAAATAACGTATTAAATGTTTAACCCTCACTAATTCCCCTATGTGTGTGTAATTATCTAGCATAATGGCAACATTTAAAGCGTTTATATTCACCCAATGATGTCATCTGGTGCAACTTACAATTACATCACAAAAGCAACATATATCATGCAACATTCTAGTTTTCTAGTATTAGTATGCGTACGTATATTAGTTTACAAGTTATTTTTGCCATGCAAATGCAAATCCCACGTGTAATTCATACATTAGTAAGGTTGATTAGGTACCACTTAAAACACATTAATATTATTACAATTAATAGATAATTCTAATTAGTATGAACATGCAGATATGGGGGAGGTATACAAAATGTTGTACTACCCGCTTCATCAGTGTACCAGAGCACCATCCATGGGACTCCATCCAGACTATGGCTAGAGAATGGCAAGTGATTCTAAAGACGCTCATTCAATACTCTGCTGGAGCAGATGTTCTATTTCTCCCCAATACTAAAATCTCTCTAGATGGCTGGGATCGAGTGGCCAAGCAATATGGCTTGACTTTGTTTCCTTCCCCGTTGACTCCAATTGTTGGTAATGCGGATTTCACCCCATGACTAGCTTCAATGGCATTCCAGCACTGGCAATGAGCTGGATGCCTGTCAATAGGTCTCTTATTTGACTTCTGTTAATTCCAGGCAAGAGTACACTGACTAAGTTGCCACATCAAGACATGTGAGACCACAATATCCACTATACTCTTTAGCACTGCTATTCCTAGGGGGAGGGGGGAGTTTGGAAATTGTCATGTTTACTCATAACTGAATCACAGATGGCAAGCGATACACGCTCACTGTAACACTTTATTTTCTCTGTTCTGAAAACAAATAAAGAGATTTGAACTATAACTCCTGTGGTCCAAGCTGTTGTTGCTGCTCTTATCCTTTTCATAGTGGCAACTGTGCTCTTTCGTATGGTTGCAACTGTGGTCACTGCTGTTGCCCCTGCCCACCTGGCAACTATTCTTGCCATTATTGCCCCTTGCTGGTGTTGCTCCTGCTACAATTAGAGCTGCCATCTCTGCTTTTGTCCCTGCCATGGCAGCAGCTGTGTTTGCCACTGTGGCCGCAGCTGTGCTTGCAGCTTTTGTTAAGGCAGTCAGGATGAAAAAGGCTGTCCCCAAGCCCCTCTCACCATATTTATGTCATCTTATGACATGAGCACTTGTAGACAGCTAAAGCTTACTCTAGTAGGACTTACGAATCCTGCTTCATCTTTAAACTAAAAAACTGGACAACTTTGCCAAATACCATTGAAATACCACCTTCTCTCAAAACAATATCTTTATGTTATTCAATCACGCTTAGACCCTCATTCCACATAGAGTAAATCACCTAAAGTGGTATATACACATCTACAATTACTGATACCTGGAGTTTCAGTTATTTCAGGACACAAAGGTACCTCAGGATTATGAGGTTTCCCCTAGGAAATTAAAAATAATGAAAAATAACTGGAATAAAAAGTGTTACTGTGACAATTTCCATAGATAAATCCCAAATTCCCATCCATTTTTCTGGGTGGCCTATCTCTACAAGTTATTCCTGGCGAATATATCCTTGGAAGACCTTGAGCTATTACTTCATCACAAATAGTCCAATTCGCACAGTAAATAAATTGGGATTGGGACTCAGACTGGGAGCCCAAGACTCGGCATAAAGTGATGACAGTGCAACTAGAACAATATTCAACAAGGCCAGTGTCATCCTTACTTATGTTGCCTCGCTAACTGCGACTGAAAATCCACTGCATCAATCAACTATAGTATGCAGGGAGCTGTCACTTATTAAGGAGATCTCACTAAAATGCAAAATGAACCCACAGATACAAATTACACAATTCCTCAACAAGCAAATCATCAACCAAGCTTTGCTATCAATGCTGCTTGAACTATCCTTAGAGATCCACAGGGATTGCCTCACACTTAGTGACCCCCATCAATTCTCAACCACTGCACTTCATGGACCCTCCTTCCTTACCTGGATCCTTTTCATCATGTATTTGTCTCCCCTAAATAACCTACAGAATCAGAACTCCTTTTTGTACCTATCAGACCTTACACCAGGGAATGGTTGTAGCACATATGATTCCTCATCCATCAAGGCCTTCCTACTAGACAAGAGTAACTACTCTCTGATTACAATGTTTCCTTAATAACAACCTCTTTCCCCTCTGCTCTTCAGGGTATTCCAATTTAGTTACACTTTCTTGCACCCTTGTCTCTACTGATAAACAATCTCCAACTTTTGTCCCTTTGCCTCATGGGCTCTTCCCAAATATTAAACAATTTTCTATTTTTTCTAACCCGGCCTTCGCACTGAGTTCTCTTACCATCTCATCTCTCCTAAAATCTACTAGTGTCTTTGACAATTCTTCCACAATTTGGCTGCCGAATTCTGATTGTGATGTCAGTGAAGTTCTCCTCATTCATGTTCTTATTGTGATCAGCCTCTATCCTTCTTATCACCTTCAATTAATGTCAAGTGAAACTGAAAAAGATGCCTTCTACCAAGAACAGTGGAAAAAGGTGCCTGTTGTCTGGTCGAAAGGCAATGGCACTGGTATGCAAGGAAGGTAGGAGCAGTGGCTGAGCTGTAGCCTGGGCAATACCGGAGCTGGGTCTCTTGTTATCTGCTGGAGGGTGGGGCTTGAGCTGTTGCAGGATTACCGTGCAGGTATAGAGAGTGTGGCCAGCTGTTGAAGAGGGGCTTCATTAGGGAGAGCATGTTAGGTGAGTGGCTGGACTGCCAAAGCTGGTACATGTAGGTGATGGGAGAACACCCAAAGAAAACTATGTCCTAACCCTTAGAGCAGTGGTCTTCAAACTTTTTAATGCCTTGCCCCCCGAGGGCAAAAAAAATCATCGGCCCCCGTCAGACTTTTTCACAATTATTATATTAAATTGGCAATGTTTAAATATGTCCATACATATTGAAACATTGCAGTTACGTTATGTTACTGTTTTAAAATGCAATCAAATCCATGCTTGCCAAACACACTATTCTGGTCAGGCAGGCCTTACTAACACATACAAGTATCCACAGTGTGACTATTAGAAGTGAGGGTGGGGGTTTTAAAGAATATTTGGAGTCCCTTCTCTTTTGACACCTTCTCCCAGGTAGGATATAAATAGCAAAACATGTTAGTGATGGCACATTACAGAGCGGCTTTCTGCTGCTCCTTTTTCATCTCAAAACAAAGCACTGTTATCAGCACAATGTTTCTTTTGGCCAGAGACTGGTGCCCCCCCTGAGATCACTTGAGGCACCCCTAGGGGGCCTGACACCCAATCTGAAGAATCCAGCCTTAGAGGGTCTCAGGGTCTTCTGGTATCAATTCACATGAAACCGTTATCAAAGCATGTCCTGTGAGAGTGAGCAAGGAAGGCAAGACACTAACACAATACACACGCTACTCAAAGCGCCAATTACCAAGGCAGCCATATCCGAAAACCATCTGTTGTATTCTATCTTATATTCATTTATGGTCTTTCTTTCCATTTAATTGTGTCTCCCTATATTGTACTTTGTCCAAGAATATTCTTTTATGTAATTGGTACCTCCGCCCTCTTTCCCCCTCTCCCTCAACCATAGTTTCGCCCAGATAGAATGTTCTGTGTATTATTCTGTTGTGCACAGTTATGACAGTTGTTCCAAGTGGCAGTTACTTTGTGTCTATAATTCTGAGGAGATTGTACAAGAGTGCTGTTGGCAATAAAGACGTATTACTATACCAGGATTGTTCTTCTTTACAAAACCATCATCCTCACTTGCATTGCACAAGCCAAAGCATGTGGCGTGTCAACGGCTTTTACAATAAAAAATAATAAAAATAATGATGATAATAATGTTATGAAGAAACAAATTGTAATATGTATAACAATAATAACTACCCCATCCCTAGCAACAGGAATAATAATACAAAATAATAAAAGCACCAACAACACCAAAAATAAGTGTTATCATCATCATCGTTATTGTTGTTGTTATTGTTATTATGACAATACAAATAATAATATAGTCAAGTCAAAAAAACTTTATTCGGTGCAAAGACCATAAAGGTTTGGCCAAAAGACATTACAAGTTAAAATTTTCATATCATTTTTGTAAAATCACATAGATAAGACTATTAAGATTAAAAAAAATTGTCAATCATAACATTTCATGGAGATTAAAAATGCACAGTAAAAAGTACAAAATTCTTATTTATTTGCTATTGCTCATAACGCTTTCTAATGGCCATTGCATCATTGATATAATTAGAGACCGTAATACAGATAACAGAAGTAGCCAATGATTGCAAGTAATAAAAGCCTTCACTGTAGGTATAAGGTCGGATATCCTTTAAGGGTGGTGCTAAAAATGTTCCCCTTGTCTCTTTGTAAACGGGACAAAATAGCATAAAGTGCAGCGTGCTCTGAGTTGCCATATTATCACATGCGCAGGGGGTAAGTTTGTTGGCCCACCCAGGTTGTCTTGGAAATGCCATTAAAAAGTGCAGAGTGCCTAGACAAAATCTGGTTACTAGAAATCGTGTCTGTGCATTAATAGTGAAGGTTAGATAAAATTGCTGTTGGGCAACAAACGAGCAAGAGGGACCTGTCACCTCCGATTGTGTGTAGCGCATGATTGCCCAAGAATAATGCGCCTCTTTTATAATGGCCTTAGCGTTTGTGTGAATACTCGCCGGTTATCAAAGTAACCTCTCAGGCCTATCTCAAAGAGCCTGTCCCTCAGAAATCGGAACCAAGGGATCAACAGT
Organism: Triturus cristatus; assembly: GCF_964204655.1. Lineage (NCBI taxonomy): Eukaryota > Metazoa > Chordata > Amphibia > Caudata > Salamandridae > Triturus > Triturus cristatus. Next base: position 260,801,077 of record NC_140586.1, read on the forward strand.
GCACTATCCAAGTTAATACAATCTTCAATCACCTCCCTTGATAACAGTAATTCCTCCGACAGCCAGATTTTTGCCCATAGGAGCAAAGGGGCAATGTCAATGTGGTCCTCTACATATTCCAGCCCCAACTCTCTCTGACAAAAGACTGTGGGGGCACTATTTGGGGTCATCAGTATCCTTTTTATAAACTTGTTTTCCATGACTTGTAGAAGGCAGCTTTTATGGTAACCCCTGATCCCTGCCCCACAAGAAGCAACAGACAGACATTTTGCTTTGCACAAAGTAACTAGTTCAGTCACCGGCTTGTGGCCTAGCTTACAGGCAAAGAGGAAAAGCCCCTCCACAACCTTGCTTGTCTGCTGAACTCTTGCAATGGCGAGTGGTTCCCACTTCATCTGATTGTTAAACATGTTCCCTAAATAATTGAAGTTATTCAGCTTCTCAGTGCTCTTGCCCCTTACAGCAAAATTTCTAGTTTTAGTCCTTTTATTGATTTTTAGGTCAAGTGGCGACATAAAATCTGTGAAAGCGTTGAGTGATTTTTGAAGGATGTTTGCTGTCAGAGCCATTAGCACGGTGTCATCCGCATACAATAGTAGAGGGACAGGTTTTCCCCCAACAGGGGGGAAATCAATTTTCTTGTCTAATAAAAGTGCCTCTAAGCCATTAGTATAAATCAAAAAAAGAAAAGGAGCTCAAATGCACCCCTGTCGGACACCTTCTGTGGAGACAATGGGCTTGGTCTTTTCCCCCAGTGGGCCGTATCTTACGGCAACGGTGGTGTTAGAATGGAGCCTTCTCAGGAGGGAGATCAGTGCTTCCTCTATGCCCGTTTCCCTCATTAGCACCCACAGGGGTATATTCTCAAGAACGTGTGATAAGCATCGCAAAAGTTACTTAACACAACCTACAACATCGCAGCCCATCACTGCAATTTTACACCGTGTTAACCAGGTATACACAACACAGTGGTACCATGCGATTGTCACCAGATAACGTGTCAACTGACCGCGTAAAAATCACCGCCACGCTGCAAAAATGCGAACGCATAAAAAGCTGCGATGAGGCCAATCGCGATACAAAAATCAGCGAAAACTAGCTACAGGCCTGCAATTCACACGCGTCAGGTGGGAACAATCACCATAAAAGTAGAAAAAAAACTGACAAACAACAGCCAAGCACAATGGATGTTGCCGGAGCAAGTACGGAAGAGAACCAAAACCCCACAAGCCCCCCGGAGGACCTGCCTGGGACCTCGGGTCAGGGAAGGGCAAGGACAAGAAGAGTAGGAAGAAGCGCTTCAGTCCCCTGGAAAACAGGATCCTGATAACGGAGGTGGTCGAATACCATCAACTACTGTTCATGACCTCCACTGTGTAATTGGCAACAATAAATGGACTACGGCAGTCCATCGTGGACAAGGTGAATGCAGTCGGAGTGCTGAAGAGGACAATGGAAGAGGTCAAGAGGTGCTGGAATGACATCAAGCGCAAAACCAAGCTGAAACTCGTCAACAACCGGAAGGCAGCAATGCAGACTGGAGGTGGGAGTCCTGCACCACAGGAGGAGCTGGACGACATGGAGGAAATGGTGTCCACAGTCATCAGTGGGGAGACGGTGGCTGGAGTCGGGGGACCTGAAATTGCTCAACAGGACCGAACACAACAGTACCAGGGTGAGTGACGACCAGGGACTGGGGGACCAGGGGAGATGAGCACAATGGCACACATGCACAAGTAAGCACAGCACATCTGCGGACAAACCATGCCCCAGACCCCAACTCCCACCAAGAGAACAATGTACCCAAGTATGCTACATGTCAGCACTGTACAAGCACAGAAGTCAAAGGCACACCGCATGAAAGGGATAAGGGGCAGCAAAACAGAGCAGCTGGGGCCACTCCCCCAATGCAGCACACACACATAACATGCAGAGCACATCAACACTGACAACAAAGTGGCACAAACCCCAACACGTCCACACCAGAACACAGGACACAACTGGTGCCGACTGGGTGTAGACACTGGCCAATCACAAGTGGCATTGCAGAGAACTCTGAGTTGATAAGTACAAACACACATCCGCAATGTTGTCGACATGCCCCCTGTCCCACAGCAAATGTGCAGCCCCTCCGAAACAGCCACAATGTACACAGTCATGCAGTCTGTATGTAAACATGTACAATGCGACAACACACATGTGAACACATTGTTAAACTGCATCTCCCCTTCATATTGCAGAGGGACAATCAACACCTGCTGCAGAGCAGCCCGAACCTCTCTTCTCTGATGATGAAAAGGACCACCACAGCTTCGACTCCGACGCCCACCAAGAGTTCTTTAACAGTCTCCGCACCCCACTTCCCGGAGTAGGGCAGCCCAGCTGCAACCGGTACACCCCACCCTCTGCACAGACCACACAGCAGGCAGCACCCACCACCACGGCTGACTCCCAGGACCCCCACGAAGAACACATAGCCTTCCAACGCCGTGTGATGGGATGCCAGGAGCAGCTGGCTGAACAGGTGAGGGTGGTCTTCGACCGCATGGCAGACAAACTAGATGCCATATGTGGGTGTCTAAGTCCCATCAGGGACCACTCACACTCCCTAACAGACACCGTCAGTCCGCTGAATGCCCTCCAACGAACCATGGTTGACATGGCCAGAGTCCTGACTGTGCGACAAGAATGACTGTCTAGTCAGGGGGGCTCCAGCGAGCTCACCCGGGAGGTGGGACTCATGCTGTGGCTCATGGAGATCATGGAGCTGGCCAATGCGGAAAGAGCAGCTGCCACAGCTGCATACCAGTGAGAGGTAGCTGGGTTCCACAATGACCTCAAAACCATCCTCATGGCATTGCTGCCACAAGGCCTGGAGCAGATGCATTCTGCTGCTACCACGACATCCACATCTCCGCCCCCTGAAGTGTCAGTGCCACACAATGCGGCAAACATTCCACCTCCGGCCCCTGAGGTGTCACTGCCACACAGTGCTGGAGAAAGGCCAGCACCACCCACACATGAGGTACATGAACCAGCAGAGGACGAAGAAGTGGATGAAACCGCCTTACTGGTACGGAGAAAACTGTAGCATTCATCTTGGTCCTGCCCTCTGCATCATCACCTTCCACTATCCCCCGATACACTCTGCGACACTCACCTTGGACCTCTCAATGGACTGCCATATTCTGTTTGATCCCCAATGACACACCTAACAGACTGCGGACTGAAATCTTCCACTTCCTTGGGACTTGTCATTCTCTATGGTCTTTCAAGTGTGGTAGTATGGATGAATGTGGGGTCAGTGAATTCCTCTTACGCCCATGTGGCTCATGTCGTTGGACTTGGGTCGCAGGGTGACACATTGCCGATTGTCGTCCGGGTGGCGCAGATGCAACAACAGCGACACACGCATTTGTTACTTCCTTGTCCAGCCCCGTACAGAACCACGCCCAGTGCCCCGGGGTCATTGTTCAAACCGTTACGCTGGATTGGCATAGGCCAGGCCAGCCCACTACGCTTACGCTCTAGGGGGGGACAACAGCACCACATGTGCCAGGGCTCCCCTGCAGTGATCTGCTGCTCACAGGTCTAGTTGTCAGCATACCACGGCCAATACCTCACGGCTGGTTTACACCCACACCACACGACACCCATCCAGCACACGCATCACAGCACATGGACCGCAGTGTAGGCCTGAGCCAGCGGGCAGCGCAGGCCTACCACCACGTGGGGTCACCTCCTGGATCACAGAGTTAGTGGCACCTATGAGGCTGAGCGGGTGTGCAGCCTGCGTTGATGCTGGGTGCACTGGTATGTCCTCTGCCATGGAGTAATCAAGACCCAGCACCAAATGTGAGACCTGGTGGCTTGCGGAGCGGGGCTGCATGATGTGGTGGGTGTCTTGCCTCCGGGCCCCAGGCTTGTGGCTTGCAGTGGCACGTGGTGGGCCCTCTTTTCTACACGCCAGTGGCGGAAGGTGATCAGTGAAGCCTGCGTGCGCAGGGACAGGCTTGCACCTCTAGGCGGCGGGAGGCGCTGGGGTGTAGCTGCCTTGGTGCGCAGGGACAGGCATGCAACGCTGGGCAGCAGGAGGGGCTGGGGTGCAGCTGCCTGGGTGCGCAGGGCAGGCATGAACCGCTGGGCAGCGGGAAGGGATGAGGTGCAGCTGCCTGGGTGGGCAGGGGCAGACAGGCGATGATGTGGCAAGCAATTGTATGTAATTTGCCATTCAGGTATCTGAACTCTGTTTAAGATGATGGGTCTGTCTCAGATGTGGGACCTGGTGAACTGCACTACATACCAGCACGTGGTTGGAGACACACCGGTGGCAGCAGGTGAGCAGTGTGGCCTGGGTGCCCAGTGTCGGCAATCTCTCTCCCTGGCCCTCTCTTCTTTTCTCTATCTCTCTCTCCCCCTCTCTGTCCGTCTATCTCTCTCTCTCCCTCTCTGTCCGTCTGTCTCTCTCTCCCCCTCTCTGTCCGTCTATCTCTCTCTTTCTCTCTCTCTCCTTCACTCTCTCTCTGTCCCTTGATGTGCACAGGACACACCCTCTCATCTTGATTTTTGTCTTACAGGCTGTGACCTACGGATTGTCCCGAGGGGAGCCGCCCTGTGTCTTCATTTCTGTTCTGTGTTTATTTTAATAAATTATCATTTGTTGCTTCGAAGGTGAATGTGTGATGCTCATTTTTGTGACGACACATGCATATCACCAGATGTGATTGTGCGACATCATGCAGGTTATTTGGTACATGTTTCTGTGTAGTTGATGTGGCATGTCTTTGGCCGGGGGGGGTGCCAAAGAGGGGGAGGTCCTAGGGGGTGGTGGCAGTGGGTGTTGTGGCACTCTTGGGTGTCCGGCACGCATGTTCAGTGACTCCATGGCATCTGTTGTTCTTCAGGTGTAGCTCTGGGCTGGGCTCTCTTTTCTGGTGCAGGTTGTAGTCCGACTTTGCACCAGGTCGGAGCAGGTGTTAGTTTCCTGGTGCTAACGCGCCTTATCACCTGTTTTGTGATCTTATCGCAGATCAGGCTGGTAGTTGAGAATGTTGGGGTGCAGTGTTGTCGTGGCTTTTTGCACGGGATCACCTACTCTGCATCTCATTAGCGATAGTTGCCGGGGTCATCTGTGGCGATGTTTTTTGCGGCTGCTATCGCCGGGAAACTGGTGATATGGGCTGCTAGCACCAGCTTGTGAACGGGGCGGTAAATTTCTGGCGACTTTGGCTGCGTTAAAGTGCCATCAACTCGGCGATAGCTCCTTGAGAATATGGCCCACAATGTTTCCCTATTAATGGTATTGAAAGCACTGAACAAGTCCATGAAGGCCAGGTGAATGCGATCCCTTCCTGGCCTTCATGTACTTGCCCATGATCAGGGACAAATTGAGGCACTGCTCTGTGGTACCCAACCCCCGAAGCCATTTTGGGTTTTTGACATGACCCCCGTGGTGCTTGCCCAGGCCTCAAGTTGGGCAAGGACGACCCTCCCCAATACCTATGCTGTTGCATCGATAAGGGAAATTGGCCTGTAACAGGCAGGGTCATTCCTTTTGCCCTTTTTAAACAAAGGAATCACAATGGCCTCCTTCCAGGTTGCTGGGATGGGGACAATCACAACTGATTTAAAAACATTAGTCAACAGGGGTGCCCAAAGGTAAGGATTCCTTTTAAACAAATCTAATGGGACCCCATCAGGTCTTGGAGTTCTCATACAAATTCCCTTTACTAAGGCCTCATCAATCTCGACCACTGAGAGAGAGGCACTGAATTGCGGAGCAAGGGTTATATCCAAGGGCAAGTCCTCACTATTCTCCAATGACTGCAAGCAGTTTGGATTAAATATAGCCGAAAAGTGGGATTCAAAGGTGTCCCCCAAAATCAGACAATCCATCTGCTTCGCCTCCTCTGTAAATAAAGGATGGTTAATAATATCCCATAAACTTTTGCTGTCTTTAATAGGAACACACTCTCTCCAAGTCTTTCCAAGGTAATCTCCTCAATTCCTCTTTCCTTAAGCAAACGGTGGTTTTATACAATTGTCTAGCGCATTTAATTTGAGTTCTATTGCAAGGGCTGGCAAGAAGGGTCATTTTTAAGATTATTTTGGGCTCTAAAGCATTCAGCATTAATCCACCATACCACTTGGCGCTCCTTTCTCCAGGCGAGTCGGGTTAGTCTCTTAGCTACGTCTGCACAAATCCTTTCGAAATCCCAAACGATCTCATCTGAGGGAGAGTCTTGTTGAAAGCACCTCACAATCAGGATGTAATTTTCTCTAACTGTTGTGGTCTCAAATTGGGTAGGATTTATTTTACCCCAATTTAGTCTTACCCCATTATTAGGGTTATAATGAATCAGGCGACCATCACCTTTCCCAGCCTGAGCTGTTATGCCAAGAGAAACGGTGAGGGGATTGTGATGACTAGTGGTGTTGGGTACCACCTCGAAGTCACTAACAAGGGATGCGAGCTTTAGAACTAAACATAAAGTCAATAAAACTTTCCCTGCCACCACCAACACAAGTGGGACACTGGGATGAGGGACTACTTATCAAGCTGTTGATGGGGTCTAGGTCATTCTCAATAATAATAGAATGTAAAGCCTCGCCCTGCAGTGTATGGATAAAATGCGCCTGAGGCTGACCCTCTATATCTAGCGGGCCACAGACTCGTTTAGTGCTATACACACTAGTGGTACAATTAAAATCCCCCATCCAAATGACAAGTAGTGGCTGCCACTTCCCAGAAACATTGTTAATTTCTGCCTGTAGGGAATCAATAACATGACAGCTGTGTTTATCAAAAATATTATAGTACCAGTTTACCACTAATAACCTGACCTGCGTCAGGTTAGAAATCATTATTACTTCATACCAGGGGGACGAGCTTACGCCCAGGGCTTTTTTAAGGACCCATATTTTACTGTGATTAGCATCACCAACCTTCCTTTCGCCATCCCAGCTGGGGAAGGTGTTACATGGACAGTGAAAGAATGATAGCCGTAAAACACAATCTCCTCTTTAAACTACGTTTCCTGGAGGCAAATAATGTCGAAACCCATGATGTACTCCAACCAGACCTCATTGGACTATTTAGGGCGAATGCCTGCAATATTCCAGGAGATGATTTTAAATGAAGGAGCAGGGTGACCCTGATTCATCAAGCCCACTGATATAGTTATAGTGGCGGACATGTTAACAGGAGCTAAATGACCAGACCCCTCCCCTCCGTGCTTACCCTTGGCGACTGAGCTTGAGGGCTGGAAACAGTTTGCGGTTTTGTCCTTGTCCTCATTAACAGTAATAGAGTTATACAGATTAGTGCCAGATAATTCTAAAAGCTCTATGTTACCGGGTTCGTCTTCATGTGAAGCTTTACCTGGATGGATACGTTGAAAACCCCTGCTTCGCTTATCGGCTGGCTGTGCGGGTAGTATGGCCAGGCAGTCGATCTCAGTCAAACCTGAAAGGGCATCAAAGTGGTTGGGGTAGGAAAAATGAAAAAGACTGTGAGGGGGGTATGGGGGTATATATTCTGACCTGGTTGTTAGGGCCTCTGTCTTAAGGTAGTCACCTGGTTAGGAGGATAGAATAAACCAATGGGTGAGCCTTTATCAGTTCGCCAGATGAATCTCTAAGTGCTTTAAAGCAAAATGCACACACCTAGCATCACTAAAATTCAGCACAACACACTTCCCTTGTGTGTTTTTAGCCATAAAACCCACCCAACTCACCCGCCTTGCCATGATGATGTATTCAAAACAGTATAAATGAGAGCAACTTTTCCTGGAACACCAATGAGCTGATTTATTGATGAGGCTTTGACAGCTTTCCTGTTGACCAGGGGACAATAGAGGAATCCCGTCCGTATCAAGGTGTAAGGTGTTCATTCAGGGGGTAATTTTACTATGTACTTGGACCCCCCACCCACTCGGTGAACCATGTGGTAGATAATTTATATATCTAGGTCAATACGGAGGTCTGCCCCCACCCACCGGATCAGATCTTGTTTGATTTCAAACCACGTGTCCCAAGTTTCGACTATTCCCAAGTGCATTTCCCTGAGGCGCAAGTTCCCATGGTGTCAAAACCAAGAGGTTATTATTTGCAATATTGTGGGGAGGGATCTTGAGAGGAAACCCCATTATTTGGAGTAGTTGTAGCTTTTATAGGGGCCACTCCGAACCGAAGGGGCGCCAGAAAGAGCAACATCCAGGCCTCCAACTGTGCCACTTGATTGGGTTGCCCTGTCAGTCTGTTTCTTCGGTGATGAAATTTCCTTTAAATTCTGCAAAACTCGGGCAAGCTGCTCCTCTATGCTCACCAATCGAGATAGGATAGGTGTCAAGGCCTCCTGTACTAATTTGCTAAATGTATCGATGGAGGTATCAAGCCCATCCTGTACAGTACTTCTCCCTCCGTGTCCACGGGATTTACATGCATTTCCTATTATATGAGATTGCTTGGTTCTCCTTGGTGAGTGGCCCTTTAGCTTGTGGTCGACCCCTGCCAGCTCAGTTTGTTTCCTCTTACCCCCTGATACTGTCTGTGATCCAGTCTGCTATGCACTTGAGCAGGAGGTAGGCTCAGCTTCATCCCATAAAATACGTGGGTCACCCTGGCTCAAAACTATAACAGTGGGCAAAAGTGGAGCTTGATGCCTCTGTTCATTGACTATTTCAGGCATGTCAGACTGAAGGTGGTATTAACAGAAACAGAAACAGGGGGATCAGGGATTGGAGCTAATGATACTCTTCGCTCAGCTAGTTCAATATTTTTACTAATGGCCCCTACCGCCTTAAGGAGGAAACCATCCAGAGTATTGTTCGTAGTTTTTGGGGCAGGCATAGGTTTCCGTTTCCCCATGGCACAATTTACCTTATGTGTCCACAACTAGGGGAAGATAATAATGTTACCATTTGCCGTCACGTAGCTTCGCAAAGCTGAGTGTCACCACCACAAGCCCGGAAACAAGAGTAAAAATAACAGGACCAAGAGGATAGGCCCAGCACAGCCTCCTCAGGGCTCTGACGCGCACAGACGGACCCGACCTTGGCCCAGGCTTGGCCTAGGCACTGCCCGGGCATGCCCGCGCTCGTCCCGCACCGCAGGAGCCAGGAGCAGCCCTCAAGTGTCTCCTGGCGCGAAGAAATGCTGATGGCGGCGCCTGCTGCAGTGACTGGTGGGGGCTGTGGTCCCCGGTAGGTGCTGGTTGCAGATGAGGGCTCCCGCACCGCGGGAGCCCGGAGAAACCCTTAAAAGCCACCTGGTGCGAGGAAATGCCGATGGCGGTGCCTGTCGCAGTTACTGGTGGGGGCTGTGGTCCCAGTAGGTGCCGGTTGCAGAGAAGGGCTCCCATGCCGCGGGAGCCCGTAGCAGCCCTTAAGCGCCTCCTGGCTTCAGGAAATGCCGATGGGGCGCCTGCCGCAGTGACTGATGGGGGCTGTGGTCCCCGGTAGGTGCTGGTTGCAGAGAAGGGCTCCTGCCCCCAGGAGCCTTGGGCAGCCTTTAAGCGCCTCCCGGAGCGAGAAAATGGCGGTGCCTGCCGCAGCAACTGGTAGGGGGCTGTGGTCCCCTGTAGGTGCTGGTTGCAGAGAAGGGCTCCTGCCCCCAGGAGCCTTGGGCAGCCTTTAAGCGCCCCCCTGAGCGAGAAAATGGCGGTGCCTGCCGCAGCAACTGGTGGGGGCTGTGGTCCCCGGTAGGTGCTGGTTGCAGAGAAGGGCTCTTATTGTTATTGTTACTATGACAATACAAATAATAATATAGTCAATAATAACGGTAAGAAGAAGGATACTTCCTGCCACAGCACCTCCCTCCCAATGCATACACGCTGTTGTGTTTAAATACAACAAATTCAACTTCCAAAGATAAATACTGCAGTTGCAAAGAAATTTGAATCCTCGTTAGAATATTCATTTTTAGAGCCCCGAGTTCTGTCTTTTAAAAGAATATTTGGGGAATGGATTTTTCCAATACCTTCACAATTAAGAACACTGGGGGCACGTACATTATCTCAGGCCACTCCCTAACATGGCACATAGGAAATCTATGGTCATAAATGCGCATTACAGCAGTTTCCTATAAGAAGAACTCCTTCTTTTATTTTATGTTTACGTTTCGATTAAAAAAAAACCTCAAATCGGAGAAGTTTAGAATAGAGCTGTCAAGTATACCCAAAGTTATGCCAAAATGCTGGCCCTTTGGGAAGCGTCTTTTCACGTCCTTTGCATTTCGACATTATGTATGGTGAGCAAATGATTGCCTCTGTTTGTGTTTCGATGTCGGCACGAGTCCTCTTGCCCTGGAATTGCTTCGGTATGTTGAACAGGAAAAAGCCCTAAGGGGCGAATGTCTTGCAGAATTGTTCATCCATAACATATGCACTGAGTAAAAGACTCAAATGGAGCCTCCTCCTGAACTATCAATTAGAACTGTGTGCAGACAGTGAGGTCCGCCGAGGGCGGGCTAAGTTAACATTTCCACAGGAGCTGTCATGTCTTCACACAACCAACACCTAACGCGCGCGCGGCGCAAGTTCGCGCGGACCCTGCGGACGCCGCCGACTTTGCATAGAATCCGAGCCGTGAATTACAATGGCGCGCGCGCGCAAGGATATTGAAATTTTCATATTGATCCGGGTCTAAGTCTGTGTTTGAAGACGTGAAGTGAATAAAGCACGGCCCACAACTGAACACCTGCAGCCGCTGGCTCATCACAGAGCAGGGTAAGTGCCTTTATCTTCAATGCTTTTGTCAGGGACCGAAGATATGCAGGTTCCTTGATAGATATACGTTATTTTCTTTTTAGAATTTTTCAGACGACACTTAGCACGGATATCACGGGCTACTGATAAGTATTATAACCCGTCAGTGCCGTAGTAAAGTCAATGAATTTAAAGAAGCATATGCCAAAAAATTTCCTGGAGAAGTAGGTTTCAGTTGCACAAAGATTACATCAGAAAATTAGGGGATGAAGAAGTCACTAAGGGCCATATGTATCAAGCCTTTTTCCCCGTTTGCAAAAGGGCAGATTCTCAGAATTGGCCCGTTTGCGAATTGGAAAAAGCCTTTTGGGATGTAAGATCTCAAAAGGCCATCGCAAAATAGAGATTTGCAAAATTTGCAATTCTCTTTTTTGCTAATGCAATTAAGGCATTGCAAATTGCAATTCCTTGAATGCAATTCTCGAAGCACCAGAAGTTTGCTATTTGGCCTTAAGGAATTGCAAATTACCACCAACTTCAAGTTGGTGGTTATTTGCGATTTCTTTAAAAAAAGCACTTTTTTGATTTTTTTAAAGTGCCATATGTCGCACATACATGCCCTTAGGTCATGTATGTGCGCAAAATGTACACACATACATATTTCAGGGGTGCAACAGGGTGTCCTTTCGGCACCCTTGCAACCCTGAAATTGAATTCTCAATTTGCGATTCTCTAATTGGTAATCGCAAATTGAGAATGTCTTCACATTCATTACTATGGGCCTCATAGCCCATAGGAATGAATGGGAAGGTATTCCTTATTTGCGAATCTCAATTTGCGATTCGCAAATAAGGAATATGTAGGATTCGCGATTTTTTTTGCAAATCCTACATACATTGCATTTTGCGATTCTCTAATTGCCATTCACAAAAAATCGCAATTTGAGAATCGCAAAACTCTTTTTTGGCCCTAAGTGATACTTGAATCGTACATAGGGAAAAAAAGAACACACCAGACGGTGGACTTTCCTTCCTGCACCTCTGTACCAGTTTTCTATTTAATTAAAATCCCACGCTACAAACCCAGACACCAACCACCCTGTGGTGCCACTGTTACCCAGATCCTAAAGCTTTATTTTAAACGGTGTGCGTAGGAATAAAAAATATCTGTGGATTTGCTCTGAAAATATCCAATGTTTCTTTATTGTTCAAAATTCAACAGTTCATAAACAACAGGGAATTTCAGCCTGAAATTCCCTGTTGTTTATGAACTGTTGAATTTTGAACAATAAAGAAACATTGGATATTTTCAGAGCAAATCCCTGGATATTTTGTATCCCTACGCACATCGTTTAAAATGATGCTTGAATCATACATCATGACTAATCATCAGCGCTTGGTGACTAATGTGACAAGCAGAGTGCTAGTGGGAAAGCAATTACACCAAGACAGGAGTAAACTGTGGGCCGTGCAAAACGGCCTTTGGGGTTGGAAGGGGGTACCTTGCACTTTAGGGGAGCGGCTTAGTCCCCCTCACCCATTGCAACAGCCTGTCTGCCTGGATAGCTCCCTGGGTGGGTAGTATTTCTTCATGTGGCTGTGGTCTAGAAAATGCCTGGATTCAGTGTAGGCCTCACTATGGTGTGTCTGGATCCAGGTCAGGGTAAGGCAGGGTCTTGTGCATCACAAAGACTTTCCTTTGACGTTTGTTACTTAAAAGGCAGAAATGGTTATAAGTATTGGACTTCTGACACTCCAAAATCAGAACACTTCTGGACTGAGGGCATTCTGTTCAGAAGCAGACCTGGATGATGTAGGAGGGACTGCCACTCTGCCTGTTGCTTTGTTGTTCTGCTTGCTGCTTCTGTCCTGGGAGTGAAAGAACTGGGCTTTGCTCTCTACATCCTGCTTCCAAGGTTCTCCAAGGGCTGTGCATGATTGCCTCCTGTTAAGAAGTCTCAGGGCCATCAAAGAGTTCACCTACCAGTACCTGGGCTCTTCCACTGAGAGTTCTGACTTGACTCGCAAAGTGGTGCACAATCCAGTTCCTGTGCACTTGGAAGTGTAACCTTGTTATCTTAAGGAAAAAATCCACGCACCGACTCCCAGCGCCTGTTTTCCCGACGCACTGCTGCAAAAGATTGACGCATCACCGCTGCCTGCCCCGAAGCATGGTTTCTCCTTGAAGCATCGACCTCAGCTTTCACCACAGGCCCCAGCTGCCATCACAGTGTATTAGGAGAATTGCCACAGCGTGAGTCTCAAGCCTAGTGTCGCCGATGTCCATGGCGCCCGCTCTGACTCCAACAATGCATCTGCTTTGCGGCTGTGAAATCTATGCAGCGCCTGATTTGCGGCTGTGAAATCAATGCGGCGCCTGCAGTGCTGCTGTGGCATCGATGCAGCACGTCTGGATTTTCAACACATCATCCCTTAATGCCGATTCTTCATTGACACTGAGGCCACCTTGCCTCCCCTGCACCATGTACCATCTTTGGTTTTTGATGTATCTAAGGTACATTATGGTAAACCAAAAACATACATTGATTTCCGGGGACTAAACTTGCTTAATCTTTTAAAAATAATACTTTTATTTGTGTATGTTGTATTTTTGTAATTTTGGCCTGGGTTTTTTCAGATAAATATTGGCTATTTTTCTGGACTGGTGTGGACTCCTTTTGTAGTGTTTTCACTGTATTACTGTGTGTGTACAAATACTTTTCAAATTGCCACTGGGATAAGCCTGACTACTTGTGCCAAGCTACCAAGGGGGCGACCAGGGGTTATCTTAACTGTGTGACTCCCTTACCCTGACTAGAGTGAGGGTTCCTACTTGGACAGGGTGCAAACCGCTGCCAACTAGAGCCCCCAAATCAAACAGATGGTGTGATAGCATACATAGCTATTATTCATTTGTTTGCCCTAACCTATGTTTCAATAGGTGCAAGGGACAAATGGGTATCCATATTTTATGGTTATTACTATAGGAGCGCAAAGTTGTGAAGTCTCTCAGTCACATCCCTGCGTAATATATTTTTTCATCTGTGGGACCTACACAAAGTCTGTAACTCCAATAGCTTTAAAACAAGTGTTGACAAAGCAAGCAGGTCACAAGTTGGTGTAATGTTTCTTTTACATTTTAATGTAAGTGTATGTCACAAAAGGAAAAAGAAAACACTGCGAATAAATGTGACAGCCACATGCTCGCTATAAACAAATTAATTTCAATTATTAAAAAATAACCACTGAATATTAGATTAGTCAACAGTAATTGTGCTTTCCAGATGTCTGGTGTACTTAGAAAAAGTATAGAAGACCTTTTTTTTTTAATGCACTGCAAAAGAAAATATGATTCTTTTGGACACAAAAATAAGGTACTATTATCTTTAAATAACTGTAAGCTGAAGACATAGCTTAAATATACAGGATGACTAAAATACAATTTAAACAAATAAGCAATGTGAAAAAAGGCTTTATGTGAATGTGAACATTCTGGGATGGGTGGAAGCAAAATGAGTAACAGGTGAATAGACCAATGTATGACGAGGGCTCACCTTAAGTCCATCTATGTATGTAAACACACATGCATTGTTATTTATGATTTTCATTAAATGAGGCTAGTGAGACAGTTACAGATGTTTCTAGCCCAGACCTAAAAAACATGAGGGGCAGCCTAGGGCAACAGTGGACCAGTTACCACTACATGCCTGGCTTTTAAGCCCTGGCTCACATCACCCAAAAAAAAATCCAGGCACCCAAACTAATTACCAGTACCCATCCACTCCAATCTACAGTCCCACACCTCATGCTGCTATTCCGTCTTACTCTTTAATGAGAACAGACTCTTTAGGCCCCATTCCCCTGCGTCTATTGGCAGCGTCCTGTATGAGGGTGCAGCTGTAGTCTTCTTTCATGGTTTAATTTTAAGAGATATCCCAAATAGATACTTCCTCCTCCATGGAAGTAAAACAAGGATGTGGATGGTGAATGACCCCCTCCTCAACCATCATTTCCTGCATTGAGATTCCAGGGAAGCACATAAATTAAATAAAAGCACAGACTAGAATCCATCTGCACCATCCATCATACATTATCACCTTGCTAGGAATCTGTGTTCCGATGGGAAAAAGGAAGATGGCGGACTAGCTCCGATTTTGGAGGACGCCTACCTTCGCTCTCTCTGTGGAGCCTTGGTGAACCGCTGCTGAACAGCCCGTTCCACCTCGCAGGTGCGGGAGGCATCTGCATGATGCACTGAAGCTGTCGCGGATGGAGGAACACAACGACGTGGCTGGAATCTACTGGTCGGATGTGCCGGATCACGCAAGCGAGTACAGCAGTGTACGGCGGTTGAGCGGTGCGGTGGCTTTGATCTTGGCTACCGCTACCGCTATTGTTTCCGCTATCACCGACCTTGCTTAGCGGGGGACAGGTTAGAAGAGAGGCAGCAGGCGAGGAAGCTGTCGAGTACTGAATGTACGGCTGGGGGCTGATTTGGAAAAGAAAATGGCTCCACCGCGAACGACACGGCGGGGTTGAGTCGATGCGCAGATTGAAGCTGGGACTGCGGTGGAGGCGCTAGATGGCGGGGGAGGCATCAGAGACATCAGAGACTCAGCTTCAGCAGGAGAGGCGGCGGTATGTGATGTAGTACTGGAGGGTCCTTTTAATTCTGGCTCTAGTACTGCTGTTGGCCCCCAGCTATGGAAACCAATTTTGAAATGATTGTCCTCTGGGAGAGCAACAGAGCTGCTCCGGTCCTGTGGCCCAGAGACTGCCATCCCGGGTTTTCAAATGAGCGAGTTGTTAAATGCTGCAGTACAGGAGGGCTGGGGGTGAGGAAGGACTAGTTAATCAACCAGCTTCATCCTCAATATCCCCTCAATCAGTCAGTCAAGATCATACTGAGTTGCTGGAGAAAATGGTGGAAGCTTCTGCAAGCAATGCTGTGTGTGACTCTGTTGCTGGCACTGGCTCGGCTTCTTTAAAAAATAACCTAACTCAGACTTTGGAGATTAACGTGTGGACCTTGGAGGATTCATTAGAAAATCAGATGCAGCCAAGTACTAACTTATTGTTGATCTCACTGATAACAGAAATATTGGTGAAATAAATTTAGATCAGCCCGAACGACCACAACAGGCACTAGAAGCGGCAGGGCCTAAATCTGTGGTGGTTCAGGGGGAAGATAATTTGACTGGCTCTTATAGTGAAACAGGGGCACTTAATAGCCCAAAAATAACACCCCGGGGGGGGGGGAAGGTGTAAAAGGAAAAGGTCCTAGAAACATCAGGGCAGGTAAAGGAGGTAAAGGTCGGGGCGGAGGAGTGACTGACACAATGGGCCGTCTTAAGGAAGCAGCAGTAAATACTGCAAAGGTTGGTCCCGGGGTAAGCCCTCTGCGGAAATGGCTGTCTTCAAAGGGTGAGGTTAAGGCCATTGTTTATAGGCTGTCTAGCCCTGGCAGCATGGCAACTGCTTCAACAGATGACGAACGATCAGCATCAGTATCATTATCAGCAGCTGTAACTATTGATGAGAGTGTATTCACGACAAGCGAAGGCCCGAGGGTATGGATGGCCATGGCAGAATGTTAGATGAGCCTGATAGTGGATGTCAAGGCCTTTCCCTGGTAACATCAGTCACACCTGTAGTTCAAATTGAGGAGACTATGTCTACCATTTCTATAGTATCTCCTGCTTTTCCACCTAGCACAGTAGATACCGTGTTGCCTGCATTAGAAAAGGGGAGTACTGATGAGGCTCAACTAGTTGCTGGTGATGGTAATGGCGAGGAACCTTCACTCTTTAGAATTATGCAAGCATTAGGTATCCAGAGAGCTGAAGCACAAGATTATTATCAGCAGGCCAAGGCAGACAGTAGAGAGATCAAGCAAGCTTGGTCAGACGTTACCTCCAAGGTCACTCATCTCTCTTCGGAGGTCATTGATCTTCAACAACGAGTTGCAACTGTAGAAGAGGTTAACACTCATACTGTGAACTTGGTAAAAGCGCAGGACTCTCAAATGATGCTTATGCAAGCTAAGATTGAAGACCTCGAGAATCGGCAGCGACGCCAGAACCTAAGGATTTTTGGCATTCTGGAAGGAAGGGAAGGTTCAGATCCACGTGTCTTCATTGTTACTCTTTTTCAGAAAGCCTTTACCAACCTTGCAGACTGGGATATGGACTCACAGATCCAGCGGGTGCACAGACTACCCCTGTTTCTCCCCCAAGGCAATCAAGTTAGATCTAACTTTGCACAGCCTATCCTGGTGTTTTTGGGCACCTTTTTGTTACAGCAAGCAATTTACTTAAAGGCACGACCATCGGTCCCTGTTAAACTGGACGGTATGTCCATATTTGCTCGTTCTGACTTGTGCAAATCGACAATGGACAAGCGGTGGTGGCTGCGGCAATTAATGGACCCTCTGAAATCTGTATGTTTACAGGTGGTTTTGCAAGAGCCGGCCTGCCTAAATATTATTAAGGATGGTCGCACACATTTTTTTTTCAATGAGCAGGAGGCCAAACAAGCCCTCTCTAAGTGGCAGTCCACTGCTAAAGATCAAACAGATGTATAAAATTGATGCTTGTGTGACAGTAGACTTTAGTTTAACTTGTGAATGCTTCGGATATATTTTTCTTAAATTACTGATATGAATTAATGTTTTGTTTAGCTTTGACAATATGCATACTTGGGGTGGAATGGTTGGGGTGTGGGGGGTTCACGGGGTTCCTGGAAGGGAGCAGAGGTGGCATCCCCTGTGAGCTGTCATTCTGAGACAGCAAGGAAGGGGGGTGATTCCTTTTCACAGGAACGGTGGGAGTCTAGGAAGGGTGGGTGTGGGTCAGAGAATGGTAGCAGGCAGAGAATTGTAGTTAGTTGCTGCTGGTCGATCGGGTGGAGCGACCGGAAGGGTGGGGGGGCTAAAAAGACACACTGTTGTATATTTAGCTAGAAAATCATTGGTCGAGCAAAAGGGAAAGGACTATGAAACAAGGGGGGAAGCGTTCAATTTGAGTTTACAATTATTTTCTAATGTTTGACTTTAAATACATTTGTTGGAATGTAGCAGGGCTCAATCAGGCCAGAAAATGACAGTTAGTAATGGAGGAGCTTTGTGCATTTAAACCCCATGTAGTGGATCTCAAAGAAACACATTTAGCTTTCAGGGACAGGTTGCAGCTAAAGCAGCTTGGTTATGATTTATTAGTTTGCACGTCACAGATAGTTTCTATTCGAGTGGTAGCTATACTAAAGTCGAAAAATTGTAGAGCAACAGTAATACGTACATTGGCTGACTCTAAAGGTAGATGGGCAATTGTTCAATTACTGATTTGGGGGCGTAAATCCACGATATGCGTAGTGTACGGTCCAAACACGGACTGTCCCGAAACTATTACATTCATAACTTCTGAATTGTTGGACTGGGCTGGCGATTTGATAGTAATGGGGAATTTTAACTGTATAATTGATGAGAAGATCGACACTACAAATATAGCTCAATGGGCCAGAATGGGCAGGACTAGGGCCGCAATTTTGGAACTTCTCCATCTGCATCAGCTGGAGGATGTTTGGAGGAGACTAAATCGAACTGTTCCTGGGTTTACATTTTATTCATCCCCGCATAAACACTATTCTAGAATAGATATGATTTTTGTTAAAAGAACTATGTTGGATAAATTGACTATTGAAGTTTGTCCTAAGATTACATCGGACCATAATCCGGTGATGTTAACTGTACAGACTCAACGAGGCGATAAGGAGCCACTTAGGGAATTTACATTTCCTAGACATCTTTAAGTAATCCGGATTATGGGTAATTTATGCAGGATACTTTATGGGAATATTTAGAGAATAACAGGGGCTCTGCGGCCACCGCAGTGGTATGGAATTGCCTGAAGGCGTATGTTAGGGGGGCCACATTGCAGTTTATTTTAAGGCAGAACCAACAGGCTAGTAGGGAGAGGGAGCAGGAACATAAGCTGTTATTAGAGTTAGAGCAACAGCATGCAAAAGCTATTGTACAAAAAGACGTGGCAGAGCAGCAAATATATTATCGCCTGGTAGAAGTTAGAGCTAAACCCAATCGAGGGTTAGTGGATAAAATAGCTAACAAATACCATAAATATAAGTCTAAGCAATATGAATATGGAGAAAGAATAGGGCATCTGTTAGGTACCCAGATTGCTGATCAAAGGGCCAGATCCTATATTAAAACAATAAAAGGGAGAGATGGTCTATTCTATAATAGATCAGAAGATATAGTAGAACAATTTAGACTTTTTTTATGCAGACCTTTACGACGAGTCAGGACCCCCTAGTATACAATTAATTTTGGAGTATATACAGGAGTCTGAGCTACCGGTTTTGAATCCAATGGATTGTGAAGGTCTGCAAAAAGATGTTGAACTTGGGGAGGTTGAGTTAGCGCTGAGTTCTTTACCAACTGGTAAGGTGGTTGGTGAAGATACTATCCCATTGGAATTTTATAAAAACTTTAAGGATATTTTGGCACCAGTTTTTACTATATTGTTCAATAATACCATGAAAGGGGAGGATGTTCCTTCCACTTAGAAAATTACTAATATTATAGTATTCCCTAAAAAGGGGAAACTGGTAGAGGAAAGGGGCTCATATCACCCCATATCTTTGATTAACGCTGACGCTAAAATCTTTTCCAAAATATTAGCTTCTCGGCTGGCCCCGACTATACATCAGCTAGTATCAGAACAACAACATGGTTTTGTCCCCGGCAGAGACACAGCAGTACATATTAATACAGTAATTGCTGCATTTGACGTTTCTGGTCAATTAAATCAGCAAATGGGGATGTTAATGTTGGATGCAGAGAAGGCCTTTGACTGAGTTGCCTGGGAGCACTATGGCCAATTATGTCACCATTCGATCTTGGTCAAAGGTTCATCTCTGCAATTCATAATTGTATAGCAATCCGATAGCAGCTCTGAAGCTGAATGGTCTTACATCTGTTCATTTCCCTATTAAAAGGGGCACGCGGCAGGGATGTCCGCTATCCCCATTACTGTTAGCGTTATATATTGAGCCTTTTATAAGACATTTGTTGCGAAATACAAGGATTAAACCTGTTTTGCATAGCGGTACGGAACTTAAAATAACTGCGTACGCGGACGACATTGCTATCTTTTCCTCTAGTCCAGAAGAGGCTACAGTTGACATCACTCAAGAAGCACAGCGTTTTGGCTCGTTTTCAGGTTACAAACTAAATGTGAACAAAACCCAGACTATCTTAAATTATCAGCCTGCAATGGTTACGCAATTGCCAGGAATCACAACAACAGCAGTATATTTGGGAGTATGTTTAAGTAGCCGAGTAGACGAAGTGGTCTCTTTGAAGTATGAATCACTGCTTAAAACTATTACGGCTAAATAACGTAGTTGGCATCGGCTCCCACTCAGTATATATGGGAGGTGTAATTTGGTTAAAATGAAAATTCTACCGAATGTTTTTTATTTTTTTGGGACAATTCCTGCAAGGGTTCTGTGTTCATTTTTTAAACGGTTAGATAGTGTAGTAGGTAGCTTTATTTGGGGCTACAGACGTGCAAGAAGAGCTCTTAGGTACAGTAACCTACCATACAAACAAGGGGGGTTTAAGCTTCCAGATTTGAAACTTTATTTTTGGGCTGCATTTGCTGGCCGAATTCGAAGTTTACTTGATGGCCTTGATACAAATTTTGTTTGGCTTTCATATCAATTGGCTTGTGGGCCTAATACTGGATTTCTTCTTTATAAAAAGACAGACCTGAACTACTACAAACGGGTTAGGTTCTAGATAATAAGGGATATCACTAGGATATGGCTGGATATCTGCAAGGAATACTCTGTCCCAGTAATGCACTCATATATGAAATTATGGGGTAATCCCACTCTGCCCGACATATTTCATGGCTCTATTGGTAAAAGCTGGCAGCAAAAGGGTGTCTTGCAATTGGGGCAACTTTTTGATGGACAGGGGTTTCGGTCTTTTGAAGCTTTGAAAGAGGAGTTTGGATTACAACAGAATATTTTCTTTAAGTATTTGCAAGTAAGGGACTATTTTGTATGGGGTCAGAGGTTTTTAGAGTTGACAAAAACCCCAGAAGTATTATCAACACTATTAATGACTGTTGATCGAGGAACAATTGGCAAAGTTTATCAGAAATGGTTAGCAGCTGCTAGCGATGATGGACCATTGGTTTCAGAGAAACTTAGTCGGATTTTTCATATTGAGATAACTCAGGAGGAACTACAGGACTCGCTGGAGTGTATAGACACAGCCATTACAACAGTTAATTTAAAACTCCAACAGCATTGGATAATATTTATGTTATACTATACTCCTGAACGTAGATCTAAATGGGCCACTACCCAATCTTCAGATAAATCAAAATGTCAACTGTACGCTGCAGACTTAAAGCATATGTTTGTGACATGTCCTAGGTAGAATTCATTTTAGGCAGAGGTAACTTCTGTACTTATAACGATGATTGGGCATGATGTTCAGATTGCCGAGAAGGAAGTAGTTTTAGGGGTTATAAGTGATATGGGCTGCTATATGAGACTTTTCATTTCAATTTTCATAGCTTGTGCTCGCTTATGCATTGCCAGGGTGTGGATTCAAAAATACAAGTCCAAGTATTAATGAATTTTGGGTTTTACTTCGACAATTATATGAAATTGAATTAGCAGTAGCCAAAGCTAGAGGTCCGCGAGCTTGACTCAAATTTAAAAATGTGTGGTCCAGTCTGAATTGGGATTGAATATTGTATTTGATGTTTATTTTCTTCCTGGTATGTTTGCACAATTTATATATTGTTCTGATTGATGATATTGTTTTTTCATCTTACATATATATTGGTCCCATCTTGGATTACGTATTTTCAATATTTGACATGAGATGTTTCCCTTTTTTTGTGTATCTTATGTTGTTATGTCGTTATTTTGAAGCAAACTTATGACTAAATAAAATTAAGAAAAAAAAAAGGAATCTTGGTTCCAGTGAGAAAGAGCTACTTTCAGTCCCTCGAACTGTGGAGGAAGGTCTTTTTCTTAATTGGCCCCCACCGTCTGGAACAAACTGCTATTTTCTGCCAGAACCTGTCCGGACTATAACACATTTAGTA
Source organism: Triturus cristatus (assembly GCF_964204655.1). Taxonomy (NCBI): domain Eukaryota; kingdom Metazoa; phylum Chordata; class Amphibia; order Caudata; family Salamandridae; genus Triturus; species Triturus cristatus. The sequence goes on from NC_140586.1 coordinate 260,822,928, forward strand.
AAGCACTAAACAGAGATACCCCAGTTGTGGTGATTTGTTTACATTACCAAATTAAATCATTTATTCATTCATTCTTTCATCCCATTGGACACCACTGGTAGCTGCCAGAGAAGGCAGCAGCTGTGACAGTGGGCTTCTTTCAACTACACATAGGGAAGTCCACTCCCCCTTCTACCCATTGGCTGGGATTTCCTAATTTCTCTAATGTATAGATGCAAAATTAAATGTTTGCACATAGGTATATGTTTGTGCTTTTGATATGTGCTAAGATTTAATATATTGCCAATAGTTCTCCCATTTCTCCCCTTGTAGGTGTCATGACAGGTGACTACTGCACCCACTTGCTCCACCAATGTTCTGATCCCTGATATGAAGCAACCCTCCTCAGACAAATCACATCCAAATTAGTGTGAGGAAGCCTGCACAAGTTCCCCTGGAGAAATTTGTCACCAGTACCAACTCTTCCTATCCCCTGGTTCAGTTAATCTGATCATTAATGGGTCAGTCCAGCAAGGACCAAAAGCATGACCTCAGGATACCTATCTCTGTTTCTTCCAGTCATTGAAAATGTCCCTAGACCTTGTAATGGAGACACCCATGTGGTTGGAGAAAAGGACCACTGCAGCAAGGAGTTAGTTAGAAAAATAGATGATTAGCGGCAGAAGGGCATGCATTTCAAAAGCCCAACAGACGCAGCACTATGTCTAAATGAAGCCTAAGGAGATCTAACCAACCACCGGAAGTACTTGTCCAGCAGTGTCACAATGGTACGTCATCCTCCCCAGTCATTCTGTATTTTGCCAAGTTGGCTACTTTCTAGGGGGCGAAGGATCTTATTCATGAGTGGAAACAGTAGGGGTTCCTAATCACCAGCCACAAAAGCTACTGATGATGAGAACTGAAGCCTGGACAGATGGCAAGGTATACAACATAAATCCTATCACTGCTTTAGGTCCGAAAGATGTTTCCTGCAAGACAGATTACAGTACTCAGTTATGTTTCTGGCAAGACAGTAACAGAGAGCAAAGAGCAGCAACTCATTGCTTGAAGACACTTGCAGAGCAGCTATGATGTTATCCCAGGGAAGAGATATGTGTGTTGTCTTTGTGAAGAGGTGTCAAGTCTGCATAGGAAGCAGGTCTCAGAAAATTCTTCACCTTGCCAGTTTTCAATGTCATGAACCATCTGATTGGATTGTAGACAAAACCATGCTTACTCAGAAGACCATGCCAAACAAAGTAGTCCATCTATGCTTGAGGAGTGCTGAAGTTCAACCCAAGGCTGCTGAACTTTGATTAATCTGCAATGCCAGTTTCTGCTAATGAGAGCTTGCAATAAAAGCTGGTCCAGCATGCCAACCTGTGTATGTGAGAAGCTCAATGGGTTGAACACAACATCCTGAAAAATTACATCACCTTGACAGAAAAGTACACACACCATGAATTTGGAGTATGTACTGAGAAATATATGTTGCCATGATCTTGAGGAGCCTCACAGTTGCTTCACCACACTGAGTTTGACTACAAGAACAAAGAAGAGGGAATAGGAAAAGTCTATTGCATTGTGAGTAATAGAACCATTGCAAACGTATACACAATACCTCGAGTGATAATGCCCTTGACATCTTTGCTGAATGCCACAAGTTTTTATTACACACCAGATTCTCAGTTGATAGGAAACCAAGAGAATGCACCTTTCAGCTGCTCACTGGGTAATTATGAATTCAAATAGGGGTGCAGAGGCTTCTAAGAAGCACCAGGTAGATGACAATGGCTTATAGAGAGGACAATGAGAGATGTGAGTTTTCTTAACTTCAAGGCATGCCTTGTTGCCGTGATTGTCTATAGAAAAGTACTTGAGGAACACGAGCAATGGCTGTTGATGCACCTCTAATGACTGTAAATGCAAAGCTTCAAGCTGTTTGTAGAACCGTAGCATTTCAGTGATATTGGTTTACAAAAACACCGGTAAGTCAGTGACGCCCAGCAATCAAATCCTTCATCATGACTGGAACTAACTGTGCTGGGAGAAATGCTGTGCCTGAAGCCCAGAAACATTGTTTCCGTCTTCCACATGTTCCAGTGGTTGATGCAACCACAGGAGTTTGTAGTGCTGGTGTTAGAGTCCCCCCCCCCAACCTGCATGGTGTCAATGGGCACTCAAAATTTGACAAGAGTTCCGATGAGGCCAGAAAGTTTTTATACTACCCATTTCTAGCTAGGAATGTTGTGAAGTATTGCAATTGTGGTACATACTCAATTGTCAGAAAGACCCAACCCAAGGGAGCAGCAGAGACTCAATACCTGCAAAGCAAGGGGACTGTCAGTGTGCATGTATGCACCTCCTGACATGTGACAACCAAGGAAGTGAGAACATTCTCATGATATCAGAAAACTTTGCATACACAATCGAATCCCTACAAATATCAGAAGGCATCCACCATAGCCATGTTCCTCCGAGGTTTGTATGTCAGTATATCATAAGCAAAAATATTGTCTGACATAAATATTGTGCCTTAATAATATTTGCAAACTATCATTCACTAAGGTGATATTTGTGTAAAGAAAGATTGAGGAAACACTATTCCCATCATACTACATTTTGGTTCTGATATTCTGCTACACTTCCCCTCTGGGAGACATTTGTTCACTACAGATGTTGAGTCAGAATGCACTCTGACCAGGGTTGAGATTGAAAGAGCAGGTTGATTGGGTTCATGATACATCTGATCCCGTTTAAGAACACCAAGCTGCCCCTGAATACCTTGAGAGATATTTGAACTGAGAGCTTTAAAAGGATGCTGCGTAAAATGTTGGCCTACATTCAGCCCAACCAGAACTTCAAGTGGAGTTAGTCTGTGGCCACAATTATGTATGTATAGAATTGTAAATGGAGTGATTACACAGGGTTCTCCCTCTACTACCTTATGTAGCAAGGGGAGAGTCATGATGTGGGAGCAATGTCAGATTACACATGGACATCTGTTGCAGTCATTATTAATAACAGCAGACTGTTGATATTCCTCTGGATTCAAGAAAGAGCTGAAAAATGTCCATGCCCTGGAATAAATGGTGTAGCCACTAGAAACACTGAATAGTAGAAGCGTGTCAGGGAAGGGGAACTATTATCTTGAGAGATGTCATGCTCCATAGCTTATGCTTCAAGAAAGTAACAAGATTGGCAACAGATGGAATTCTACTTCCTACAATATAGCAAGCAAGTCCCAAGCAATATTGATTTCTAAATTTCTCCAAGAAACCTCCTCTTCTATGTGGGATAACTAACTGAATCTCACAAAGCAGAATCCCAGCTGCAAGTCCTATGGCTAGTTCATGCCTGAGCCAAGAACTTCCACTAGAGTCTACAGAAGCACAAGATGTCCTTAAAACCCAACCTGGAACTTCAGAATCAGAGTTAGATGAGAAGTCTAGCTTATGTTTTTTGATGAAGAGCCAATTCCACCTGCAAATCCACTTGCACATACTGGGCTGAAGGTGCAAAATCAAGATACGGAGAAGACTGCTGTAGCTCCATCAAAGGCTGGCCCACAACTGTCATCATTGAGCCACATGACCCTCCTCAGAACCTACTTCTCCTCCACAGATGCCTGGGCCTGATTCAACGGAGGCAGAATCTGCTTCTCTGAAAAGCTTCTAACAAGAATCCAATCCACACATTGTGTTCTCTTATTGTATTGTAATTTTATAGTAATTGCATTTATATAGCGCTTACTACCCCTGACGAGGCGGCAAAGCGCTATTTCGGCGAGTAGCACGCTACTCCGGGACCCATAAAGGATTAGTGTTGAATTAGTATAGTGAAATGTGAAAGTAATTAAAGTGGTGGATAGGTTAGTCAGTTATTTGAATTCGGAAGGATAGCGGAAGGATAGAAGAGGAAAAAAGTTTGTATTTATATAGCGCTTGTTACCCCTGATGGGGTGTTGAAGGGCCTTTTTTTGGGTGGGGGCGGGCAGTAGCACGCTACTCCGGAAACCCATAAAGGATTAGTGGTGAATTAGTATGGTGAAATATGAAAGTAATTTGAGTGGTGGATATTAGTCAGTTATTTGGAGTGAGAAGGATAGCGGAGGGATAGAAGGGGGAGAAAGGTTTGCATTCATATAGGGCTTGTTACCCCTGAAGGTGTGTCGAAAAGCTTTTTTGGCGAGTAGCACGCTACTCCGGAACCCATAAAATGATTAGTGTTGAAAATTAGTATAGTGAAATATGAAGTAATTTGAGTGGTGGATATGTTATTCAGTTATTTGGATAAAGAAGGGTAGCGGCAGGATAGAAGAGGGAAAGAGGTTTGTATTTATATAACGCATGCTACCCCTGATTGGGTTGGAAGTGCTTTTTTGGGGGAGTAGCCCGCTACTCTGGAACCCAAAAGTATTAGTGTTGAATTAGTATAGTGAAATATGAAAGTAATTTGAGTGGTGGATATGTTAGTCAGTTATTTGGATTGAGAAGGGTTGAGGAGGGGCAGAAAAGGGGAAAGGTTTGCATTTATATGTGGCTTGTAACCCTGATGGGGTGTTGAAGCGCGTTATTGGCGAGTAGCACGCTACTCCGGAACCCATAAAGGATTAGTGTTGAAAATTAGTATAGTGAAATATGAAAGTAGTTTGAGTGGTGGATGTGTTATTCAGTTGGATAGAGAAAGGTAGCGGAGGGATAGAAGAGGGAAAAAGGCTCGCATTTATATAATGCTTGCTTACCTCTGATGAGGTGTTGAAGCGCTTTTTTGGCGAGTAGCACGCTACTCTGGGTCCCATAAAGGAATATTGTTGAATTAGTATAGCGGAATATGAAATTTGAGAAGTGAACATGTTAGTCTATTATTTTGATTGAAAAGGATAGTGGAGGGATATAATAGTGAAGGATTTTGATTTTATTTTTTTGGGAGGTCATAGAAGTAGGGGGAGGCTTTTGGATGAGTAAAAAGGGGTTGTGGAGGGGAAGAGTTTAGAAAGGTTTATTTTGGGGATCGGTACAGTAAAAGAGGTGTCAGATGATTCAAGCAGGGGTAGAGTAAGGGAGAGTCTAGAAAGGGTTATTTTGGGGATCATAGTAGTGGTAAAGGGTTTGGGATAAAGGAGAGAGTGGGTGTAGAGGATATATTGATAGATGTATAGGGTGAGAAATAGGGTAGTGCTTTGGATAGAGTAGTAGAAAGAAGTTTGAGATGAGTCAGAAGTTGGGTTAGAAGATATATTGAGAGGTGTATAGGGTGAGAAATAGGGTAGTGCATTGGATATGCTGAATTAGAAGAAAGTGATAAATCTATAGATCCATAAGTACATTGAAAGTATATAGATGCATAAAGGAGGTAGGTATATGTAGATTAAAGATATTGATACAGGAAGAGAAATAGGGTACTGCATTGGATATGTTTTTCAGGAGGAAAGTAACAAACACACAGATCCAAGTACATGGAAGGTACATAGATGTACAATGAAAGAAGTACATGTAGACCAAAGATGCCCCAGATAAACTCCGGTTTTCAAGTGTTATTGTACTTTATATTTTTTTCATTTTTTTTTAACATGACTATTTTAAATGGTTATACAAAGCAATACACAAAGATAGGTACATATCTATAGTGAAAAGAAATGATTATATACAGAGGGATATGCTGTAAATTTCTGTTTACGTATGGTGCTAATGTGGGGAAGATTCAATTCTTGAGCAGATTTCTGAAGATAAGGTGGCTGTCCATTGATCGTATGTTGGGGGTAAAGAGTTCCATAGTTGAGCATCTTGAACAGAGAAGGATGTGCCACCCATGTTTTCTTTCTTTTATCTTGGGATTTTGAGGTGAGGTGCCATTTTAGAGCAGAGGTTCCTTTGTTGAATGTGTTTGGTGATTTTATTCCTGATGAAGAGCGGTCCCATTCCATGTATTGCTTTGTGGGTGATACGAAGCAGCTTGAACGTGGATCTTCTGGCAACTGGTAACCAATGCAGGGCTTTCAAGGCAGGTGAAATGTGGTCTCGCGGTTTGATATGCAAGAGTAGTCTGGCAGCCGAGTTCTGAATCCCTTGTAGTCTTTTCATGGTCGTTAATGGTGATCCATGGTAGAGGCTATTGGCGTAATCGAGTTTTGACAGAACAAGGGAGATGGTAGCTTGGACCTTGTGTGGAAATCCCAAATGAGGGAAAATTAGCTGCAGTGTTTTTCTGGTGACAAAGCTTGATCTTGCTAGTTTGTCCACTTGGGCATTCATCAACAACTTGGAGTCCATAGTCATTCCGAGGTTTCTTACTTCCTTCGATGCTTTTGGTGGTGATCCCAGTTTATCAGGCCAGGCGGCAAGCGGGTCATAATGTTTCCAACTGCCACATGTGAGTATTTCCATTTTGGAAGCATTCAATTTGAGGTGGCTCCAAGTCATCCACTGAAAATTGGGGAGTGTCCAATGTCTTTGGGGCATTCCAGTTGAAGGAGAATTTGTGTGTCCTCTGCATAGTTATAGCACGTGAGGTGAAATTGATTGATCAGTACCGGTAAAGACTTCATGTAGATGTTGAAGCGCATAGGTGAGATGATAGAGCCTTGAGGGACCCCTGCTTTTGTAGATTATGGTTTGGATGAGAAAGGTGGGGTATGGATGACATTAGTTCTGTTTCAAAGGTAGGACACCATCCAGTCTAAAGCAGTTCCCTCTATGCCGGCTTCATAGAGTCTTTGTTTCAGAGTGTCATGGTCAACCGTGTCAAAGGCAGCTGAGAGGTCCAAGAGGAGAAGCGCAGCAACCCCGTTGTGGTCTACTGTGTTCTTCAGGTCATCCCAGATGGCAAGGAGGGCAGATTCTGTGCCTCTTCCCGGATGGAAACCTGTTTGGAAGTCTTAAAGTATGTCATTCTTTTCAATGAATTGTGACATCTGGGCGAACGCTGCTCTTTCTATCAGTTTGTCCAGGAAAGGTCCATTTGTAATGCGTCTGTAGTTGTCACGGTTCAGCGGGTCCAAGTCTTTTTTCTTCAGTAAAGGGCGTATGTATGACTTTTTGAGTTCTTCTGGAAATATTCCGGTAGTTAAGGAATCGTTAATGATTCTTCCTACTGGAGTGGCAGCAGAGGTTGTTAAAAGAATTGTCTTGAAAGTTTGTGGTGGACACGGGACAGAAGGGCTGCCGGCAGGCCAGTTTGCTTTGACCAGGTCCATAAATTCATCACGTGAGATGTGTTGGAAGGAACGGAGAGGCTGCATTAGAGTATTCTTGGATAGTTGTTTTGTCAAAGGGTTAGTGCTGGTGCTTTGTTTCTGTTTTAAATATGAGTCCAACATGTCTGCTTTGTCAGTGTTATGATTTGCCAGTTTGTCTGAGAAATCTTGAGTAACAGCATGAGTGCATTCTAGGCAATTTGGTTTGCGAAATTCATTGAGTATTTTATAGAATTCTTTATTTGCACATTTAGCATTTTTAATTCTGTCTGAATAGTACCTTTTCTTAGCTTTTTTTATAGTAGACTTGTATAATCTGTTAATTGTTTCTAGGTGAACTTTGTCTTGTTTGGTGTTTGTTTTGAGCCAGGTACATTGTAGCTTTCTCATTAGTTTTTTTATGTCTTCTATGTTTCTCCAAGGTGCATTTTTTCTTTTGTTCTGTTGTGTGGTTTTGAGTGGTATCAGGATGTCACAAGATTTCTGTAGCCACTCATATAGTTTTTAACAGAATTTATTGTTTCCAGATTTGTACTGGATGTTAGTTGTGTTTCTAAGTGTTCCAAATTGAGTTTGTTCCACTGTCGATAGGTGGATGGATGCAAGGTAGTTTTAGGTGAGTCACTTAGTGTTGTTTTATGTTGGAAAGCAAGCAAGTGTTGGTCTGACCATGTGACTGGAGGTATAGTTTGAAAGGTAACTAGTTTTTTTTTTGTTTTTTTTTGTCCTCATTTTGGAATTCTGGGTTTGGAGATTTCTCAGGGATCTTTATAACAGTTACGTAGTTTCCTTTCGCTACCCCTTTTGCGAATTACCAGTATGGGGAGCTTCCCTTTGTCTGTCAAGATCTCTACATCTCTTTAACCCTTGTAGAGTGGGTGGAGCTAGCCTTCCAGGCTACTCTAGAAGACATTACTTCTATTGTATTGCCATTGCTTAATCATTGGACCATTTTAATTAGTTTAGCATATTCTGTTGTTCCCAAACATCCCAATATTTATATCTTTTACTGGTCTTCCCTTTTCTATCTAATCTGGAAATCCTATGTATATAGTTAATCCAAGCCGTAAATGAGGGGGGGTTAGATTTTATCCAGTTAACACATATTTCCCTTCTTGCGAGTAATATTAAAGTAAAGAGCAAGTTCTCTTGATCTTTTGTTAATTTAATAAGATTTGCCCCCTCCTCTCTAGTCCCAAAGATGACCAAATGTATACTTACATTGACTGGGTAATTAAATATCCTCTCTAAGGTCTTACCAACTTCACTCCAAAAGTCGTTGATCTGGGGGCACTGCCTAAACATGTGCAAGTCGTCTGCTTCCTCTTCTCCACACTTCGGGCATTTTTTCCGGTCAATGGTGTTAAATTTTTGGTGTCCAGTACGCTCTATGAAGGGTAAACAGATGGTTTCTCCTTAGGGCAGCAGATTTTATAATACCCCAGCATTTTCCCATAGATACTTGCCAAGAATTCTCGATGTCTGCTGTAGGCAGTGCCCTCCTCCAGATCTTTTCTGTTATCTTGGTGATATCTTCTCCTGACTCGATAAGGGCCCAATACCAAAGAGAAATTTCTTTCTTTTGAGTTCCAGTAGTTAGCATTTTGGATTCCAGATCTTTGTCTCCTCCGTGTATTTCCAGCTCTGCTTTTACCCAGCTAGATAGTTGGTAATATTTAAATTTAGATAGGGAGCCTCCCACGAGATTGTCCAGAAGTGACCAAGTAATAATTTTATCTTGTTTTATGAGTTGCCCCATCTAGTAATTCCAGCTAAGATTAAAGGAACTGAGAGACTGTCTTGGAGGCATTCCGGAGTGCCTGGTGAGTCCCAGATCGGTGCCCAGTCGCTATAGTAGGGGATTTTGGTTATTCTTCTTATCTGAGTCCAGAGTTTAACTGCAGAAAAGAGAACTTTTAGTTTGATTTTTTTGAAGAATTTTGAGTGTCCGAATTTATACAGAAAATTTCCCACTGGTCCTACTAGGGCTTTGAGATGGGATGGATATAACTCATATTCTTTTAGTAAGACTCTTGCATATTTGAACTGGAAAGCTCTACAATACTGAATCAAGTCCGGGCTTGCTATACCCCCCTGTTCTTTCTTCATTTTAAGCTTGTTCCATGCGATTCGGGGGCTTTTTGCAGCCCAGATAAAAGAGTTTAGTTCCCCCTGTAGTTTTTTTATTGCTGTTTGATCAAACTCTAGGGGGATTGTGCTAAATATATAGGTACATTTAGGCAGAATCCTCATTTTTATGATGTTAGATCTCCCCATAAAGGTTAGAGGTATTCCACTCCACGTTTTTAGGAGTTTCCTAGTTTCTTTTAGTAACCTTTTAAAGTTGATTTCGGCAATTTTATGTATATCCTTAATTATGTCGAGACCCAGATATCGTATTCTCTTTTTTTTGAAGGGGATGATTACTGGAATAGTTCCACTCCATAATTTCAGACTTAGACTGATTAACCATATAACCGGATATTGCACCAAATTGGTTTATTGTGTCTTTGATATCGTAATAACAATTAAAAAAATTATCAGTGAAGATCATCAGATCATCCGCAAAGAGAGCTACTTTTTTCGTCCAGCCATTGTATGTAAATGGCGAAATTTTTGGATTAGTCATAAGCTTAGTTGCTAGAGGCTCGATATAAAGATTAAACAAAAGTGGAGACAGGGGACATCCCTGTCTAGTGCCTCTCGTGATCTGTAGCTTCTCTGAAAGATTGTTATTAACTAAAACTCTTGCTGTTGGATGTCTATAGATTGATTTGATCGAGTCCTGGAAGTTATCTCCTAGTTCATATCTGTTTAGTACGGCATTCAAGTATAGCCAATTAACCCTATCGAACGCCTTTGCTGCATCCATGGTAATAATGGCTAAGGGTATTTTTTCCTGAGTTGCTACATCGATTGCTGAGATGAGTTCTTGGGTTAGTTCTTGGATCTGTCGTCCCTTCATGAAGCCCTTCTGGTTGATGTTAATTAGGTGATTAACTACTTTAGTCAGTCTTTTGGTTAGAATTTGCGTGTTGATCTTATAATCACAATTTAGGAGGGATATGGGTCTGTAAGATTCGCAATGGTCTGGATGTTTACCAGGTTTCAATATAATACTGATGACTGCTTCATTCCATGAAGCAGGGAGGTCTATTTTGTTAATGAAAATTTCATTCATTAGTTCTGTTAAGTGTGGAATTAAGACTCTTTTTAGTGACTGATAAAGTTTGTTTGGTAGAGCATCTGGTCCTGGTGCTTTCCCTCTCTTAAGGCTTTTGATAGCCGTTTCGACTTCTTCTTGTTCTATTGGTTTGTTGAGCTCTATTCTCTCTTCGTTGGTTATAGAGGGCAGATCTATGGTTTCCAGATAGTTTTGGAGTTGAGTTTCGTTCGGGAAGCTTTCTTCTTTATATAGTTCACTGAAGAAATTTTGAAATTCATTTCTCACTTCTGAGTCCTCCGACGTCAGTATATTCGAGTGGGCTTTACATATTCTAGATATCTTGTTCCTGGTTTGTTCGGTCTTAGTTTTCCATGCCAGTATCTTCCCACATCCTTCGCCATACTCATGGTGGGAGAGTTGACTCGTCTCCCATTTCTCTCTAAGTCTCTACTCTAGATGATCAGCTAAATTCTCCTTTTTTAGATTTCTTTCAGCTGTTAGTTGCACTCTGGTAAGGTCTGGTAGTTCTTCTTCGAGCTTACTATCAAGAGTTGCTATCTCTTCCATGTGACTGGAGGTATAGTTTGAAAGGTAACTAGTTTGGTTTTAGCAAAAAATGACATCTAGGATATGTCCAGCAATGTGTGTGGTTTTGTGGACAATCAGATGCAGTTTTACTACGTCTAGGCCAGTGATTATTGTTTTTGGATGGGTCATATTGGGTTTGTCAAACCAAATGTTGAGGTCACCAAGAACACATAGGTTGGAGTGTATTGTTATCAGGTTTGAAACTGTGTCTAGAAGTGCGTCTGGGAATGTCGTCTTCCTAGGTGGAAGTCTGTAAAGGAGAAGGAAGTTACAGGAGGGAGACGGTGTAGGATTGCATCTGGTGAGAATAGCCTCACAATTCTTTATGGTGATGTCGTCAACTTTAGTGCTATTGTTTGTGAGAAGTAGTGAAAAGAGGTGCTGGTGTATTTGTTTCATGCAATGGATTTGTATAGTATTGTTTGTGAGAAGAGGTTGTAAGGTAGAGGGGGTGGTGATGTGTTTATGAGTAGAGTGTATGTTTTGTGTAGGGAGAATGAAGTAGAGTTAAGAGTTTTGTCTTAGACTGTTTTTTTGCAAGAGTTAAAAAGTATGGTGTTGTGCAGTGTATGTGTTGTGCGTTTGTGTTATTATGGTAGAAGGAAGAGGAGGGTGTTGGTTGGACAAATGATGGATGGCTAATTTTATGTTTGTTAGTGATGAGAAGTGGTCTGTTATAAGTCATTAGAGCAGGGAGTGTGTGTCTGGATGGGATGTAGTTAAGTATGATGTGGAATGGGGTTGTGTTAGTGATGAGTGGATTGGTTTGTGGTATAGGATAGAGTTGTGTATTGTTTGTAGGTGATGGCGGAAATCTGTGGTAGCTGGGATAGAAGGGTGTATAGGTGTGGTTTGTGTGGTTTTGTAGTGGGTGCTGAGACATGGATTTGTGCATAGTGTTGGTTTGAAGTAAGTGTGTGGTGTACATTTGGTGTGGTGAGTGTGTTGCTCTGTTTTTGGATGAGGATGTGTGAGCTGGGTATTACTGAATGGGAAAATGGGTAGCATTTCTGGCCCTAGTTCCGACCAGTCTTGAACAGGCTCAAACAGGCAATTGCCCTTGTCCTCTCTGCCCTTAGCCTCGATGCCCGGGCTGTGACGCCCTAAGCCTTGGCCTTTTATAGCCCTATTAATCAGGTGACCCATTCAGCCAATGGGAACCCTAGCCCTAACACTATCTAATTACAACACTAGCCCTAAAATCTAGAACCAATAGGAGACCAGGACCTTACAGCCAATCTTAGCCCTTGTCCAAACACCCAATCAGTTTAAAAAACCATGATCTCTACGTCCAATAGAGGCCTTAGCCCTAGCAGTAGTCCCAACTCAAGTCCAAGCAACCAATGACACAGGAAGCCCTAGTCCCTACTTCCAATAGAAAACCTAACCCTACTGTTAGTCCCACACCTAGTCCAGCAACCAATCACACCAGAAGCCCTAATCGCTACTTCCAATTAAAGGCCTAGCCCTAGTCCCAACTCTAGTCCCAACAACCAATCACACAGGAAACCCTAGTCCCTACTTCCAATAGAAATCCTAACCCTAGCCCTAGTCCCAACCCTACATTGATTGAGTCACAGACCCAGAAACTAACCAGAACCCTCAAATACCCAACCAACGAGGACGCTAACCCTAATCCAATAGAAACAGCAGATACAACCACCAATCAGTGTACACATGTACCAACTAATAGCAGACTATATAAAGTCCCAGCGACCTCTGACATGGTTTGCTTGCCAAGGAGTTAGAAGCTGCTCCTCTATTCGGAAATCTCCTAGGAGACAGACAGGCTCACTTGGACTTCTGCAGGTAAGGGCCTAACAAACCTGTCCTCTAAAAATACTGTTTGTATAAACTTTACTCCCTCTCCTGGCCAAAAAAAGAAGTGCACAGCACCTATTAAACACAGCTTAAACAGCAGGTTACTGCTGTCTAAGAGCACCCTCTGTTCACTCTCTGATGTAGAAATATCCCTGTTGGTAGGGGGGAAGGGGGGGGCTGGTTTCAATCACTTGCTAACACTAAGTGGGAGCTGGGAGTGGACTGCTCAACATACCGGTCTTAACACAGAGCAAGGGAGAACAAGCATTGGCACAGCCAATAGGTCTCGCCTTTGGGACCTTATAAGTGTTTAGCCATGCAACAGTTGCATAACTAAACACTTACAAGGTCCCAAAAGCGTGACCTATTGGCTATGCCAATGCTTGTTTTAACTGCTGCATTCTATTGAACCCTCACGGAGAACATCAAAGCGGCCGTGCGGCTGCGAAAGTGATCGCGATCAAAAATCAAAGCGGCCACGAAAGTGAAAGTAATCGCGGTAAAGCGAGACGCGCGCACCCGAGCACATGCACTGTGGCTCTAGGCTGGCCTGGTAGCACTTTTTGGAGCCCTCACAAAATGTCTCGCCAAACCAGCGCAGGACTGCAAATCCCAGAATTCAACAGGTTAAATGGAGACAGTCACAGGCAGGGAAGAACCACAAGTTTAAACACAAAATAGGTGATAAAGTATGCTACAATTTTAAACTGTAACAAACACAGGAAAAGACAGTTAAAGAAAATAAAATAAAAAATAAAAAAATGATGCAATCACAGGTAGGGAAAATCGTTTTTTAAAAATGTTAGGAAAGAGACAGCACTAGTCTGCCTCCCCACCACTTCCTGGACTCTGCTGCTTCACTGGTTGCGTCGAAAACACACAACACACTTCAAGGCTCTCAGTGACTTTTGTTAAAGCAGGACCCCCGCTCCACCATCACAGACGCATCAAACCAACAGCCTAGTCAATGTGGTCAATGACTGGGGCCACCGGTCCACAGAAGGGTCAAACACAAACATCAGCCTAGTCAATGGCTGGGCCAATCGGTCCACCATCACAGAAGGGTCAAACACAAGCATCAGCCTAGTCAATGGCTCGGCCAACCGGTCCACCATCACAGAAGCATCAAACCCAAGCATCAGCCTAGTCAATGACTGGACCTAGCGGTCCACCATCACAGAAACATCAAATAAGCATCAGCCTAGTCAATGCTGTCAATGGCTGGGCCCACAGCAGGACCTCCGGTCCACCATCGGCAAAGCGTTCGACATACAACACATGCTTTTCAAGGTTGTCAAAGCCTCCTCCTGTATCAGGACCCTGTGGTCCACAATCGCAGAGGTATCAAGCACTTCAGGCCTATATGAAGACCCTCCAGTCCACCATCATGGAAACACTCCTCTTCAAGCTTGTAAGAGACAGTGCCTTTAGCAGGACACTCCAGCCTTCCACCATGGAGGACCACCACATGCAAGACCCTTGTAAAAGCTACCAGAGACTGCACCTTTAGCAAGCCTCCCTGGTCCACCATCTCAAAGACATCAAACTCTCTTTAAGGATCTCAAAGACTGGGCCTACCGCAAGAACCTCTGCAACACCCTCTTGGAATAATCCAGCACACGCAACACTCTCTCCAACACATGCAACACTCTCTCCAACACATGCAACACTCTCTCCAACACACGTAACACTCTCTCCAACACACGCAACACATGTCCATATTGGGCCAGAGAGGTCTGATACGAGCTCATGCCCTACCTACTGTCACTCACATATCCTCACTTCTGGAACTAGAACCCAGACTCTACCCATGACGCACCCAAACTCCTACAGCAACCTTCATTTATCAAGAACCCAGACTCTACTCATGGCTCAAACTTCTACAGAACCCTTCATTTATCAAGAACCCAGACTCTACTCAGGGCTCAGCCAAACTCCTACAGAACCCTTCATTTATCAAGAACCCAGACTCTCTCCACGGCTCCTGCAGGCCTGGACCAAATGAGAACTGACACCCCCAATGCCCTGGAAGCGATGTATGCTCCTAGCCACCAACACTTCCCAGCCCGCAGGCCATATCTGGGCATAGAGAGATACGGCAGGCAGTCCGAAGTCTACGGCTCTGAATGTCAGCTAGAGAAAATGCTTGAAGCAGCCAGCTCATTGTCTGGGAGCTTTTGTCTGTTACTCAGTAATCTGTGTGACTGACTCAATGAGTGACCTGTTACATCAGGACAAGCGGTGCATACAAACCAGGTAGTGTGAACAAGCTGGGGAGGGCTCCAGCCGAGGCACAGCCCCTCTGGTCAAGGAGGGCGGTGTGTATATCCCAGCCTTGGCGGGCTGTGTTCCTGCTTTAGGGGGCAATAGACCAAATCGAAATCAGAGCGCTTTCTAAATATAGGGATGACAGACCACCAGCGAGGACACTGGTTCTATAGGTCAGCAAGCAGGGCACATACTGTGGGGTAAATATGCTGGTGAGAGACCCTGATGTTGGGGTGCACAGGGAGAGGGGACAACCAGCAGACAGCAGAGAGACACCATCTGATCTATCTGGTCTCTTCCTGGAGGGCGCACCTGGCTGTTCCTGTCCTATTCTGGAGGCTACAAATTAACCAGTGACCCATCTCAGGAGGTCACTAGAGGTAGGCAGAGTTTTACTCTGCAGCGCTACCTACAATTTCTGTGAGATTCCAGGGAGTTGTGCGAGTAGGCGGAATTTGGCATGTCGTGCTGAGTTGTAGCACCAGGAGCTTGTTCCAGGCTATAAGATCAGCACAAACTGCACCACACGGCGAGCCAGTGAGAACTGCTACTTTCTACTCAAGTGACCGCTTTCTCAATCTGAAAGGTCACGACCTGCCACGAGAGCTTGCATTGAGAAATCTCGCTAGCTAAATCACACTTGGGGGTGCAAATTCTTATGACAGAACTGCCCCTTCCCCATATATCCCTGTGGTATTAGTACAGATGTACGCCCTTCATGACCTGGTGAATCACTATACCTGATTGGCTGCACTGGGAAATGTAAGACTAGAGCAAGAATGGATTAATCACTACCTAGAACTACTTGGCTGCTAATTAAAGGACATGGTGGCTTATTCAGCAGCAGCTCCTCCACTAAGGTGGAGGAGCATCGCCCCACTGCTCTGGGAACTGTTTAAAAAGGAAAACTAATATTATAATAACCAATTTTATTATCATTTTAGTTTTCCATTCCCGCTTAGGTGCAGGGTATGGCTAGGCTGGCCAGAGCAGGGTTCAGGGGGAGGACTGTGAGCACACTCTAAATTGCGCATTATGGTTTGGCCCGCCTGTTGGGCTGGCGAAACCGTCATGCGCACTTTGCCCTTTTTCTCCGTTGGCGGTAATGCACAGACTGGTTGGAGAACATACACAGCCTCCCAGTCCCTCTCTGACTGCCGAACCACGGCTCTCAGACCAATCACAATGCTGCTGTAAGGCAGCATCGTGATTGGCTAGGGGAGTCTGGGAGCCTTTGTGCTTTCTGGTTTCTGCATCCTGTTGCTGGCCAACAAGCTGAAGAGGACCAAGATGTGGCGGACGACCTGCAGGTAAATGTTTTGTGTCTTTTCACATTTTATTTACCCCCGTCCTCCCCACCTCACCACCTCCGTTAAGTAGCAGCCGCCACTGGGCTTATTCATATTTAATGTTAATGCATTGGTAAAAATCCTGTATTGTTCTATGAAGAGCAATAGTTTTCCAAAAAGGAGACAATGTAAGGGTGCGCCAATTACTCCATGACATTGGAGGACTATAGGGGACCCTAGTGGACTGACTACCTTACCCTTCAAGGGGGTGTGTCTTGATGCCCCTTCTCCTGCACCATGTTTCTGCACTTATCTCAGCAGCCTTGGTTGTTGTCCAAAAGGAAGCAACCTATGGGACAAGGGCCAGATGTGCAACCATTTTTAGCAGTTGCAAACGGGAAATCATCCCATTGCACTAGCTAAAAAGGTTTGTAGCATGTACCAAACCTATTTTTCAAGTTAGAAAGGGGCGTGCCAAGGGCGTCCCTTCCTAATAGGGATCGCATGGGGATGTAAGATTGTTTTGCAAACACAAATGCAGTTGCAAAACAATCACATTTACCATCAATTTCAAATCGGGGTTAAGCCAGTCACAAACGCGAAGAGGTCCCCAGGGAACACCTGCCCCTTTGTGAGTCGCATCGAAAATGTTTTTTTAGGAGCAGGCAGTGGTCCTATGAATCACTGCCTGCTTTTAAAAAATGAATCAGAAACATTATATTTTTATTTTTTAAATGCATCCCGTTTTCCTTCAAGGCATTAAAAAAACTGCTTTATTGAAAAAGAAGTCACAGACATGGTGGTCTGCTGATCCCATCAGGTCACCATTTATGTGAGTGCCGGCCATTCCCGATGAGTCGCACAATGCAACCTGCCTCATGAATATTAACGAGGCAAGTCCTTTGCGACCCATTTGGAAATTGCAAACAGTGTCTCAGACACTGTTGTACACCAGGGTTTGTGACTCGCAATGTGGAAGTCGCAAAAATTGCAAATTGTGACTTGCAAACACTGAGGGTCGTACATCTGGCCCCAAATGTAAAAACATTAGGAATGCCAATTTCATAATTGCGATTCTGTCCGAATTGCAGTTAGGAAATCGGTATTTCAAGTGTATGAAACTCATTGAGTTTCATTTAGGGATTCCTTGTGGGTTGCAAATCAACCTACCTCATGAATATTAATGAGGTAGGTCACAGTTTGCGACCCATTAGGAATCACAGCCATCCCAGGGATGGTGGCCTGCTGAGGTCAGCAGACCACCATGTCTGTGATTGCTTTCTAACAAAGCAATCATTTTTTTGAATGCAGCCCATTTTCCTTAAAGGCTGCATTTAAAAAGAAAATATTTAAGCCTTGAAGTTTTATTTTTTAGAGTAGGTAGTGGTCCATGGGAATACTGTCTGCTCTTAAAAAATATTATTATTTACATTCCCAAAGGGGAATGGGTCCCTCGGGGACCCCTTCCCATTTGCAAAGGGGTTACAATCAGATTTTAACTGGTGGTAAAGTATTGCTGTTTTGTGACCAGCATTCGGTTGCAAAACAGTAATACATATCATATAGATTCGGTATTTGGAAGGGACATCCTACATATGCCCGTTCCAAATACCAAATCGCAAATGCAATTCGGTAACATTTTTCTGGTCGCAAATGGCCTGATTTTGTGAGTCGGACCGTTTGCGACAGACAAAATGCCTTGTGCATCTGGCCCCTTGGATTAGATATACAAAAATAAAACTAGCATTGACCTACTTGCAATATTTTGCGAATCACAATGAGGAAAATGCTGTTCTTAATGCATGAAACTCTTTGAGTTACATTAGCGATTCGTAGTGAGTCGCAAATAGACATTCCTCATGAATATTAATGAGGCGGGGTCGCATTTTATGACCCACTTCAATTCGCTGCCATCTCAGGGATGGGGGCCTTTTGGAGTCAGCAGACTGCCATGTCTGTTTGCTTTTAAATATAACAAAAAAAAAGAATATTTTTAAACACAGCATGTTTTCCTTAAAGGAAAATTGGATGTGCATACAAAAAAAAATAACATTGGAGTTTCATTATTTAGGAGTAGGCAGTGGAAGGGCGTGGCTTGAAGTGTCAAGATGGCGGTCACACTCTAAGAGTGCTCCGGACCCCTCCGTCATACGCTTCACAATCTGCCACCATCAGCTGCCATTCAGCTACCCATCTCGTCCCCAACACTTCGACACAGCCCGTGCAGTTTATTGGGGCCAAGGAGAACCGTAACTGTAGTGCCGGCTCTGTGCCTGAGTTACCCCGAAACCGGTCATAGGATGCTTGTTTCCAGTCCAGGGAGGACCTGGCTTGGCAGTTCAGGCTGGACTGTTCCCATGAGGCACAGGGTCAAGACTGATTTGCATATGACTCGGTTCAAACTGGAACGCCATGGTGAGCAAAAAAACGATGGATTTAGGCCCAGATCTCTGTTCTGGGGGGAATGTATGAAATTTTTCTGCATTCTGTCCATCAACTGTTGTTTTTGCATTTGTCACCCCTAGTGGTAAGGGTATGCCCAGACGTGGGTCCCATGCTCTCCATGCCAGTGGAATCAAGCTATCCTGGCTGAAGAGGGGTCAAACCCCGAAACCGGTCCTAGGAAGCTTGTTTCCAGTCCAGGGAGGACCTGGCTTGGCAGTTCAGGCTGGATTGTTCCCATAAGGCACAGGGTCAAGACTGATTTGCATATGGCTGGGTTCAAACTGGAACGGCATGGTGAGCAAAAAAACGATGGATTTAGACACAGATCTCTGTACTGGGGTGAATGTATGACATTGTTCAGCATTCTGTCCATCAACTGTTGTTTTTGAATTTGTCACCCCTAGTGGTAAGGGTATGCCCAGACGTGGGTCCCGTGCTCTCCATGCCAGTGGAATCAAGCTATCCTGGCTAAAGAGGGGTGAAACCCCGAACCCGGTCCTAGGATGCTTGTTTCCAGTCCAGGGAGGACCTGGCTTGGCAGTTCGGGCTGGACTGTTCCCATGAGGCACAGGGTCAAGACTGATTTGCATATGGCTGGGTTCAAACTGGAACGGCATGGTGAGCACAAAAACGATGGATTTAGGCCCAGATCTCTGTACTGGGGTGAATGTATGACATTGTTCTGCATTCTGTCCATCAACTGTTGTTTTTGCATTTGTCACCCCTAGTGGTAAGGGTATGCCCAGACATGGGTCCCATGCTCTCCATGCCAGTGGAATCAAGCTATCCTGGCTGAAGAGGGGTGAAACCCCGAAACCGGTCCTAGGATGCTTGTTTCCAGTCCAGGGAGGACCTGGCTTAGCAGTTCGGGCTGGACTGTTCCCATGAGGCACAGGGTCAAGACTGATTTGCATATGGCTGGGTTCAAACTGGAACGGCATGGTGAGCAAAAAACGATGGATTTAGGCCCAGATCTCTGTACTGGGGTGAATGTATGACATTGTTCTCCATTCTGTCCATCAACTGTTGTTTTTGCATGAGTCTCCGAGACACGCAGACTCCAAGATGGCGGGGCCCGCCGGCCGGGCCCCGGGGCTGTAGCCTGTGCCAGACGGCGAACGCACTTTTGCAGCGGACCGGGCCCCCCCTGCGCTGCGGCTCCCTGGCCGAGTGCCGAGCGAGCCGCCAGACGGAGAAGAGGGGCGAAGTGATGTGGTCTTGAAACCACCCTGCTTTCGGGCGGCCTAGTGGGAGGTGTCCTGTCGTGTGGCCTGAGGAGAGACCTACCCTTCCCCCGGCTGGGCGTCTGGGGCCGCTGCGGGGGCCCGAGATGCAGCGTTAGCTCCTGATAGGCGAGCGAGATGGGCGTTTGAGGACCGACCGACTGTCACTTCGAACAGCGACAGACCCGTAGTCTGAGTCCCTTCCTCCGCACAGACGCTGCGATCTACGGGTGCAGAGCAACCTGGATGCTGACCGGATCCGACAGGGCCTGGGTGAGGAGATGCCTCCTGCGGATGCCCTCTAGACCGGTGAGAGCGCTTCTTGGGGACCTGCCAGCGCTTCCGTGAGAGGGGAGGATTGCAGCGCTAGGGGTGAAGACGTCTGGCCATAGACATCCCCTAAGGCCTGATTCGGGTCGCGGCCTCGGAGATCCGCATTGACAGGTGTCAGTGGGGGGATTGATCGGCTGCCTGGGTCACGCAGCGGAGGCTTCAAAAGGGGCCCCCTTTCCCTCCTTCCCCACCATTTTCAGCCACAACTTGTCCCGTGCCTGACTCCCGGGGCGTGCCTGACCCGGCAGTACCGCAGCCCCGGGCCCCTTGGATGCCCAGAGTGCTCCATGTCTGTGGGCTTCCCCCGCCCTCTTGCTTCTGCCGGGGTGACACCGTCCTGACATACGGCCTGGATCCAGGGCCCAGCACCCCCTACTGAGGTAACCAGCCATCTGAGCGGGGGTGCATAGGAGTGGCGGCGGGAGGCAACATCAACTGTGAAATCCCTCTGCCTAGCCAGATCCAGCAGGTGCGTGGGGCCCCCGTGACCCTAGGTGGAGGCCCGGCACGCGACGCAAGAGAAGCGCACTGAGCCCTGAGTTACCCCCTGAGAGTAGGCCTCCTGACACCTTAACTGAGGAGGGGCTGTGCGGTTCCGGAAGGCCAACCGGGCTGAGGTTAGACCCCCCCGGTGGCCGCTACGATCCCAATGGAGGAGAGGCATCCGGTGCTCTTGGGTGGTGAAATCGGCTGTGATGTCGCGCAGCGGCGGACTCCTGGGTGGTACACCCACCCTACCTACTCAGGCCCATTAACTCTACAATTACATGACCTCATAGGGAATAGAGAAGCACTCGCTCTCAGACGGATCAAAGAGCTACCCAACTGAGACCAGCACGTGGGTGACCCATAACGGCTAGGTCCCCAAGTTGGCTCCTGGCGCACCACTGCGCCCACATCATCTGCTGGAAGAGGCGTAGACTTTCCCCAGTCTCAAGATATGAGTGTAACCTATTAAAGGATCAGGTATCCCGCCTGCAAACAAATACTCAGGAGTTGCACAGGCGGCTGAGGATGCCAAAAATCGATCGCGCTGCAACGTCTGGTGGGGTTCCCAGAAGGGATCGAGCAAGGTCAAACAGCGGCCTTTGTAGAAACCTGGCTGTACTCTTGGATGCCAAAAGATGCTCTATCAAAATGGTTTGCTATTGAGCATGCCCACCGCTCTCTTGCCCCTAAACCACCTCCTGGTGCCCCACACCGCAATATCATTGCCAGGATTTTGAACTTTAAAGATAGGGACGCTATCCTGAATGCAGCTCAGATCAAGGGCACTTTGAAATTCCAGAACCACAACATAATGCTCTTTCCGGACTACACCAGGGAGGTCCAGACTCAATGTCACTCATATCTAGAGGTTAAGCAGAAACTCCGCAATCTAGGCCTCCAATACAGGCTCCTCTTCCCGGCCCGTCTCTGAGTCGTTTTCCAAAACAAAACGCTCTTCTTTGAAACCCCACAATCAGCCTGGACCTGGCTAACTGAGGAACGACCTCTCAGAGTCCGCTCTACATCCTACACTGAGCTGCCCAGATCACAAAAGCACGGCCCACGCTCTCCTAGGTGGCAAAGGAAGAGAATGCAGTCACTCAGGGGCCGTGGGATGAGCAGAGAGACATCTGAATGACCTGGCTCGGTTGCTCATGGATCCAAAGCCACGGTGAGCCCTCTGGCCTCCCGGGACCGAAGTCGTGAGAGCTCTGCGGATTAAATGCACCTTATCCCGGGCCCCTCCAGTGCTCCATACCTGGCAGCCAGACGCAGACCTCTCCAGAAGCCCGACACTCTAAGGAACTAACCAGATATATAGAAGCACGGATTCGAGAGATCCTATTGGGGCGAGAGATGGGAGATATATTCCTCGGAAACACAGAACTCAGAGGCATGCCCATGACAATACTGAATCCGACATCATGGAGGGGCCCACCACCACCACTCAGTTCCCAGCTAAGCGTTTAAGTTTAGCCTGTTGTTGTTGTCATGTTTCTTTCTTTTTCAGGGCGACAGATGCTTCAGTTCCGGAAGTATAGGGAGGGAGGAGGGGAAGGGGGAGGACTGTTGTCCTCTGTATAGTTTTAGGCTTGAATTTGCCATGGTTTCCTTTCACTATCACCTACAGCTCCTTGACACTTGGTCAACACACTAGCACCGCAATATCGCACGCCACAAGGCATGACCCACCACTGTATACCCACGCTGAAGTGCACCAACTCCTTCAGGGTCCAGCACCCCTTGACCTATTTACTACACACACCAACCATGACACAGGTGACCATCAAGGGTAAATCCCTTCATGTTCTATCCTGGAATGTGAATGGTCTACTAGACCGCATCAAGCGAGCAGCGGCCCTAAAATACGCCCAGCGCCACGCGCCCGATATACTCCTGCTCCAGTTGACACATCTCTATAAAAACCCAGTGCCCCTTCCTGGCGAGGTACGGTTTCCATAGGGAGTGGCACTCTGGCTTTGAACGAGGCTCACAAGGGGTTGCAATCCTGCTGTGGCAAGGCCTCCACTTCATTCCCAACCACATCACTATGGACCCCCAGGGCCGGTTTGTGACCGTGTCCGGGAGGCTAGAAGGGAACACCCTCAATGTGGTGTCCATATTCGTCCCACCCGCTACGCTCACCTCCACCCTACAGCACCTCACTGGCACAATTTCCTCCTTACCCCTGGGACAGACGGTGATAGGGGGCGACTTTAATGCAGTAATGCAACCAACGTGTGACGCGACTGGCACACCCTCACCAGTGAGGGTAGCACATGCAAAGAAACTGGCCAACTGGACGGACGCCCTCTGCCTTTGCAATGTCTGAAGGGTCTGGAACCCCGAGGCTCCCAGTACACCCACACCTCAGCAGCCCACCATGCACACTCCTAAATTGACCTGCTCCTCCTGCCTGCCCCCAAATGTTAAAGAGTATCGACCGTTGCCATCCTCCCTCGGGAATCTTGGATCACTCAGCCCTATCTCTACACTTGGGAGGAACCTCTGACATGCCCCGGGTGGTATGGAGGCTGAACGCAAGGTTCCTGCAAGACGAGGCGATCAAGGAGGCGATAGAGGAGGAACTACGCCAATACTACAATACAAACCAAGGATCGGTCCCCTCCCCAGGCATCCTTTGGGAGGCGAGTAAAGCCACTATCCAGGGAGTAGCCGCGGGCCAGGTACATGCAAAGAGGCTGGCGCACGCCGGCCACCTGACCCTGCTTGAGGCAAAAGCAACAAAACTGGAAGCAGCCCTATCCGAGACCCCAGACGCTGCACGAGACAGGCAACTCGCGGTCATTCGTGAAGAGATCAAGCAGATATCCTTGGAATCGGCCAAGATGCTATGGTGCTCCTCCATGGCCCGAATGTACGGATGGGGTGATAAGAATGGAAGGCTGCTGCACAGCCCGGTCTCCTATCATTTGGCCAACAGAATAATTCCCGAGGTCCAAGATGCAGCAGGAACCCCCATCACACAACACCCACAATCGCACAGGCGTTTGCTGACTACTATGCCCAGTTGTACTCTGCTCACGAAGCGGAGGGTGTCCTCTCTGAAATATTGAGCCATTCACGGACCCGGCTCCCCCACCTTACTAGGGAAAAGGTGACAGGCTTAGACCTCCCCTTTACCCCGGAGGAGATACATGCCGCAATCTCCTTGCTGAAGGCTGGGAAAACACCAGGGCCCGATGGTTTCCCGCAGGAATACTACGTGGTGTACTGGAATTTGTTGGTCCCTGTTGGACTTGGCCCTTTTTGCATGGTCATCCCTGAACTTTTTGCCTTCCTCCTGTATTGTTTATAACCTGTTTTTGTTGGTTTTAGGCCTCTGGGCATTTTACTACTGCTGATCAGTGCTAAAGTGCATATGCTCCCTGTGTAAGGTGTAATCGTAATTGGTTGTCCATAATTGGCATGTTTGTGTTACTAGTAAAGTCTCTAGTAAAGTGCACTATGTGTGCCAGGGCTGGTAATTCAAATGCTACTAGTGGGCCTGCAGCACTAATTGTGCCACCCACATAAGTAACCCTGAAAAGAGATCTCAGGCCTGCCACTGCAGTGCCTGCGCACAGTTTTTTAAACTGCCTTGTTGTCCTGACAAGTGCACCCACTTGCCAGGCCTTACCCTTCCCTTTTTATGCACATCAGACACCCCTATGGTAGGCCCAAGGTACCCCCCTGGGCAGGTTGCAGTGTATGTGAAATGTAGGGCATGTACTGAGATGTGTACCATATCGTAGCAGTGAAATACTCTCCATTTCGTTTTTCACTGTTGCAAGGCCATCTTGCCCATAGGACAAAATGGGGGAGGCTGTAATATGTTTGCAGCCTATCTTACCATAGGTTTAAAATGGAGAGGTGAGGGTTAGTGTGCCTGAACTCACAATTTAATACATCTTTTTGTGAAGGTGGTTTTTGAATTGTGTGTTCAGAAACCACCCTTTTAGAAGTGGCCGTTTTATTTGTTCTAATAATTCTGTGTGTCTCTGCCTGGTTGTGGATTGACTGTCTGGATTTAAATGTGATAGGATTTGGGGAATGTCTTGACCCAGGGCAGGAGTAGGTGAGACAGCCACGGCTGACCTGTATCTGGAGTGTAGGGGGGAGGAGTAGCCTATGGAGGTGAAGAGGACTGGGCTGCTGCCATAAAACAATGGCGCCATCTCCTGCTGAGTGATTGAAGATCGAAACCCCCACTATCAAAGGAATAAGGGGTCACTGGCAGGGAGACACTCAGAACTGGTTTGGACAGGGGTCAGTGCCCCTGAACACAAAGACTTCAAAGACATTTAGGGGTATAACTATGAGAGCTGAAACCCCTGGACTTTGGACTGATGAAGAATGAAAATGATTGAAACTACTTCACGATCAAGAGGAACCTCTACCAAGGAAGAACAGCTGAAGAAACTGAAGTAAAGGACTGACCCTTGCTGTGTGTTCTGGGGCTGGCCTGCAGTTTGCTGATTTAACTAAGAAGAGGCTAAGGGACTTTGCTGGGTGCTGGGTCCCCCTGCTTAAAAGGACTTTGCTGTGCGCTGTGTCCTGAAGTAACTTGTCCCCAAGGGCCTGAGGAGAGCTGGCCCCCTGTTGTGGAAACTCAGGAACATAAAGGTTTCCAAGTGTGTCTCAGCGACGCTCTGTGCGTGTGCTTCGTGCAGCCTGAGACCTTCGTAAGAACTGCCCCGTGATCATGTGCACCCGGAGTCCAAGTGAGTCTCAGCGACGCTGTGTGCGTGTGCTTCGTGCAGCCTGAGACCCTTGTTGAGGATTGCCCTGTGATCGTGTGCACCCGGAGCCCAAGTGAGTCTCAGCGATGCTGTGTGAGTATGCTTCGTGCAGCCTGAGACCTTTGGGAGGATTGCCCTGTGATTGTGTGCACCCGGAGTCCAAGTCAGTCTCAGTGACGCTGTGTGTGTGTGCTTCATGCAGCCTGAAACATTTGGGAGGATTGCCCTGAGATTGTGTGCACCCGGATCTCAAGTGAGTCTCAGCGACGCTGGGTGCGTGTGCCCTGTTGCAGCCTGAGACCTTTGTGGGAAATTGCCTCGTGACTGTGTGTCCCGGAGCAGTCTTGTTCTCTGTTTCAATCGACAGTGTGACCAGAAGTGCTGCGATCGTCATTGCCATCGGCCCGGACAGGCATCCCCAGAGAAGCTGTGGGAATTCACTACCGCCGGCCCGAGCCTGCCTTTGCCAAGGAGAGACCTCCAACCATCACCATCAGAGGTCCGAGTTTCACTACCCAGGATAAACGAAGTCGCACTGGAGGCCCAAGCCGCAAGGAGAGGAGAGTGAGATCGCACCCGCCAGGTAACGCTCAGCGAGCGTGCGTGTGTCTCTGCCTGGGGCAGGTGCGGGCTACGAGAGAAACGCTCTCGGCCTTCCCATCTTTGCAGCACGAGCCTCCGCTCAGGCCCGTACTTGCTGAGGAGTGGCAGTACTGGGCCGTGTGGAGCGGCACTTTGTTTTCCATCATAACAGTGTTGGGGGCATATTTGGCAGTAGCTGACCGCGGGTCAGTAAGAGTGGCATAGGGACCGTCCAGAGCACCGCGATCGGTGCCGAAGTACATTATTTTTGCATTACGAACTGCCTGATTGTTGCATTACGAAGTGCCTTATTTTTGCATTACGAACTACCTGATTGTTGCATTACGAAGTGCATTATTTTTGTATTACAAACTGGCTGATTGTTGCATTACGAATTGCCTTATTTTTGCATTACGGACTGCCTGATTGTTGCATTATGAATTGCATTATTTTTGCATTACGAACTGCCTGATTCTTGCATTACGAACTGCATAGCATTGCATTAGGACTGCATTCGATCATCATGAATTGCTCATTAATACTGCAAGAACCTACCAGTGCTTGCTGGCCTAATAACCGGCAAGCTGAAATATTACAAATACGCATATGTTGGATTTTTATCATGTGGTCTCATCGTATATCTTTTTTATATAAACATATAATTGTTTTTATGAAACTCGTGTGGAGTCCATTTCTGCTGTTATCACTGTGTTACTGAGAGCGTGGTTGCAAATACTTTACACATTTGCCTTGGAGATAAGCCTGGCTGCTCATGCCAAGCTACCGAGGGGGTGAGCTGTGGCCATCTGAGAAGATGTCCTTCCTTTCCCTGACTTAGAAGCAAGGGTCCCTATTTGA
Organism: Triturus cristatus; assembly: GCF_964204655.1. NCBI lineage: Eukaryota > Metazoa > Chordata > Amphibia > Caudata > Salamandridae > Triturus > Triturus cristatus. The sequence goes on from NC_140586.1 coordinate 260,849,906, forward strand.
ACTAAGGTACCTACCTCAGCCAACTAGAGACCCCCAGTTCTAACAGTCCCCTACCTCACAGACCTCTACTAGCATGCTGTGGAAAGTGGTTCCTTTCCCCCTGAGACGGACGTGGTGACAGTTATAGTTATTCCCAAGATTTAGCCGCCCTCCCCATCATGCGCGGACTACTGTCCAATTTCATTAATTAATACTGAGATAAAAATATATGCCACGATTTTAGCCCAGCAGCTCTGTCCCCTCCTACATAAGCTGGTTCACCCAGACCAATGCGGCTTCATGCCAGCGCGGAGCACTAGACACTGCATTAGGTGCCTTCACCTGGCCCTTGCTCACCGCCAGCTCCTCACACCCTACCTAGCACTCCTCCTCGTCGATTTTGAAAAAGCTTCAAACATGGTAGGCTGGCGCTACCTGGAGGACGTCCTGACGAGGATGGGCCTAGGGCAACAATTCCGATGCTTTGTTCGAGTTCTCTATTCAAACACCAGAGCCAGGGTATTTACCAACGGTGCCCTTTCAAAGGCGTTCATGATTCAGAGACGCACAAGGCATGGCTGTCCCCTCTCACCCCTCCTATTTGCATTTGCAATGAAACCCCTGGCATGCCTTATTTGAGCAGATTACCTGATCCAGGGCTGGGCCTGAGGAGGCCACCACACCGACAAAATCGCTCTGTACGCGGATGATGTCCTGCTTTACTTGACAGACCCGGCCAGCCCTGGTCCTAGGTGCCTCAACGCGCTCCAGGCGTTCAGGAGAGTCTCGGGCCTCCGGCTTAATCCGGCAAAATCAACTTTAGTGCCCCTCCATCTTTCCAAGGAATGCTTTGACTGGGAATCAACCATCCCCATCAGTAGACAGTAATTCAAATACTTGGGGATATGGGTTGCCCTGCTCCCCGATTTGGAATGGGTGTTGAACATTACCCCACTGCTCTAAAAAGCCAAAGACGATCTCAAACGCTGGCAAACCTTGCCATTCAACACACTCGGGAGGGTGACGTGGTTTGAAATGATGATCCTTTCACGCTTCTTGTACGTCATCCAGAACACCACTTTTTATTTCCCGTGCAGCTGGTTTAAGGAGATAGACAATATGACCACATGGTTTCTGTGGGGAGGGGCGAGACCACGCATCACCCTTACCCGATGTAGGATCCCACCCTTTGACGGAGGCATGGGCATGACCGATGTCAACCTATACTACCTAGCCACTCGGCTTGTTGTAATTCATGACTTGTTCACCAGGAGCTGGTCAGACCCGGCATACAAGACAGAGCTCAAGGATATGGAGTTCTCTCAAATACAAGCACATTTATACAGAAGCCCAATACCTAGAGCGATACCGCCGATAACCAGAGCGGTCCTGACGGCTTGGCGTACAACCCTAAGGCACACACGATGGGACAAACACCTGAGCCAACACATGCCTCTCTTGCAAGGCATGTGGTTAAGAGAGGTGGTGACAGTCCGGGTTCAAACAATGGGACTGCATAGGCATATCATTGCTAGGCGACAAATGGGTGGGTCACTACATCATGGCGTTACACCCTCCACAACTCGTAATTTTACAAGTACCTGCAGCTCCGCCACTCCCTCAGCGCACACATCATAACAGGCATGTCGATCCCCGTGTTCAGCCCACTGGAGGCCCAGGTTATGACGGGAAACCTGGGGAGGGGGAAGTGTCCCGGATATACCGTACCCTGGTCCATAATGGCCCGACAACACTTGATCCACTTAGGACCCAATGGGAGGGATGGCTGGGCCACCTGGAGGAAGAGGACTGGTGTGATGCCCTTATGGCTCCCAAAACCATTACGACCTCAGCCAGACTTTGCCTAATTTGATGATACTATTTTCACGCTGCCTACCTGACCCCAGATTGCCTGCACAGGGCGGGGCTGCGCTCTTCCCCAAACTGCACGCGCTGCTGTCAAGCACCGGCCGATTTCTATCACATGATTTGGTCATGCCCTACCCTTGCCCCATACTGGTCAGCAATGGAGTCCAAACTCACACAGATCTTAGGCTGGCAGGTTCCCCATGATCCCATACGTCTCAACCTGGGGGTAATGGACAGCCTGGACGGTTCTCGACCTGATAGGCTATTCCTTGGGACAGCCATTGCAGTAGCCAAGCGCGATATTGCCACCACTTGAGCACAAGCTAAACCCCCGAGTATAGACAGATGGCCCCGGGGGGGTGGATTAGTGTGCCACACAGGAAAAACCCTATTTGAGGCCTGGGGCTGTCCAGCTAAATACAACAAGGTCTGGGGCAAGTGGACAAACCTACTGGACTAACCAACTCAAGGTCAGCTTATGTACACCAATGTACGGTTTATATGTGGCGGGTGCGGTCAAAATCATTCGATTGTATGTAATCAAAGCTACCACAAATAGTAGAATCTTGTATCACTGGGTAAATGTCTTGAGCTGTAAACTGTTTGACCTTATAAATCAATAAAGATGATAGTAACAAAAAAAAGAGTAGGCAGTGGTCCCTTGGACCACTACCTGCTCTTAAATTATTTTTTCAACCGTTCTCAAGGGGACAGGATACTAAGGGGACCACTTACCATTTGCAAATGGGTTACCAACAACTTTCAATTGGCTGTAAATTGCTAAATTTTTGCGACCACATTTCGGTCGTAAAGCATTTGTACACACTATTCTAATTTGGTACAAGTTCCCGAATAGCAAATTGGGCTTTATACATCACAAAAAGCATTTTTGCGGTCGCAAACATGGCGATTCGTTGAATAGGGCTGCTTGCAAACATAAAAATGCTTCATACCTCAGGCCCCTAGTTCTTTATCACTGCAGCTCCCTTGACACGCAGGACCGCTACCATATCCATGACTCAAGCACAAGCAAAGGACTCAAGACAACCAGTTGTGGATGACATGGCTTCTGTCAGTTGGTCCTTGAACATCAGGATAATTCAGAAATATGCAGTCAGATAAAGGATGCTCTATGACATGTGCTATGAGATGAGGACGGATTTATCTATATGACCAGACTTTAACAGAGATTTGTCAATGCCTGGTACACTTAATTCACACTCCAATACCAGGGTGGGAGTCCTGCACAAACTCCACTGGCATAATTTCTTGACACCTCAGTTTTCTTCTACCTTTGAATCAGTAACGCTAGTGTTACTAAACTGTTTTTCTTCCAATCCACTAAAACCCTGCTAACACCCAACAAAAATGTTATTGTAAGCCAGGAGAAAGAGAGGTGAACAGTATGAGAGCAGCCACTCCCCATAATGAATACTGCACTCAAGCAAATAATTATTACACTCTGGTCACAATACACTCTCTCGGAGCAATAGATACTCTCAAATGTTAACTGTGATTACTAAGAGACGCAAGGATAATGTGAGACAAGATTTATGTACAAAATGTGATAGATTTTCGTAAAATAAAGGGAAGGGATAAACAACGCTAATGTGTGCAGGAGGAAAAGTAACCACACATGCTATTCACAGATCACCTACTACAACCCTGCACACAGTAATGCACACTTGTCATTCACGGAAAGTGAAGTCACATGCATGCCATGTAAAAGAATGACCACCTCAGCTCTAATAATACACATTGAAAAAGAAAATTGCATTCTTGGGGACTTGTATAGACCAAGGGGCACATGTAAGATGGATTTTAGCGGTCGCAATTGGAGAGTCGGTCCATTTGCGACTGCTAAAACGGCTTGTGCAATGTACCAACCCTATTTTGCGAGTCCATAACCTATTACTGACTCGTAAAATAGGTTTTGCGAGTCACTATTTGGAAGGAGCATGCCAAGGGCATCCCTTCCTAATAGTGAGTCGCAAGGGCATGTACGATTGTCTTGCAACCGGAATTGCGACCTACCTCATGAATAGTGATGAGGCTGATCCATTGCGACTCCATTCAGAATCGCTAATTTTTCTCAGACACATTAGTACATTTAATTTTGCGATACTCTAATTGCGAGCACCAATAAATTGCAATGGTCATACATGGTCCTACGATCATATGAACGTATGCAAAAAGGATATATGGGCCAGATGTACGACCATTTGATTTTCGAAGTTTCTAATTGCAATTCTTTTTGACTCGCAATTAGAGACTCACAAAATCAAATGTACTAATGTGTCTGGGACGCATTTAGTGATTCACAAATGGACCTGCCTCATCAATATACATGAGGCAAGTCATAATTTGCGACCCATTGGCAATGGTGACACTCACAGGGATGGTGGCCTGCTGGGTTCAGCAGATCACCATGTCTGTAATTGTTTTTTATATAAAGGAACATTTTTTTTTTGTAATGCAGCTCGTTTCCTTAACCCCTTCGGTGCTCATGACGGAATGGTTCCGTCATGACCCACGGTTGAGCTGTGCTCATGACGGAACCATTCCGTCATGACCACGCCCGCGCAAGATTCCGTCAGCACAGCGGCGGAATCTGCGCAGCATCGAAGGGGTTAAAGGAAAACAGGCTGCATTATGAACATAAAAATGAAAAGTGTTCCTTTAATTTTTTAAGAATAGGCAGTGGTCCGTGGGACCACTGCCTGCTCGTAAAACCTTTTTTCACCCACATTCACATAGGGAAATTGGTCCCTTGGTGACCTCTTCTCATTTGCGGATGGGTTACTGCCTCCTCTACGGAGTCGGTAAATTATAAATATTTTGTGACTGCATTCTGGTCGCAAAACATACCAGTGCTATTCGATATCAGGCATGGATGCGCAAAACACGCCCCTTCCTAGTACTGTATAGCAAATGCAAAATGCAATTCGGTAACAGGTTACTAAGTCGCATTTTGCCTTTTGTACATGGCAAAATCCATTTTATCGGTCACAAATGGCCCAATGGGTCATTTGCGACCTGTGAAATGCTTTGTGCATCTGGCCCTAGATGTCAAACACTTTCATATAAGTGGAACAAGTCAAAGCACAAGGGATTGTCAGGACAGTCATTCTTCACAGCTAAATTAATTCTGCTTTAAGAAGAACATAATCAAATAATCATTATATGGCACATTCTCAATGGTGTTGCTAGAGCAAGGAAATTTAATGGAGCAGCCTCCTCAGTACCCTGCACTACTCCCATGCTGTCTCCATTCAAAGTGTCATGAGACTCTATGCAATACCAAGTCTTCCATCTACCAATCACTCTAAATGTAGGAAAGCTTCAAATGTTGACAAACTGAGAAGAGACTGCTAGAAATCAGATTTTGGAAACACACACCGACAATGCAGCTGCTGATGTTATCTTTTAGCTACTACTTGCTATGCCATCACCTTATTGTGGGGCACACTCTGCCATCGTTTATACTGCAACATTGTCTTGAAGCACCTACATGTCACTGAGCACACACTTTCCCACTTGTGGCTTGGCTTGACTATTCGCACATCGTTTTTGTGTCTGGATCCCAACTAGGGATGCTGGGTTCTTTCTCAGAGGATGGGATTGTGGGTATTGCTCCAAGGATGGAAGTCAGCACTACATAGCATAGGTTTCACTTGGAACGACACCGCAGGTCACAGGATAGGATGACTGCTGACATGCATGGGTAAAAATATTCCCACCATGGTTCTTCTACACTTCTCATGTGCTAATGATCATAGACCTGAGCACTGGGTTTTCTCACTTAAGCACTGCTAATGCTATTTAACCTTGCCTTTTCATTGTTTATTCAACTGAGCTGTTCAAAGGCTTACACCTGTAGTGAAGACAGGGTTTTACCTGCACACATTGCTATGTTAGCATAAGCATTTTAGATGTTAACGCCATCTTGCCACATTGCTGCTTTTGCACACAACACTACAGGTAGCTGTTATTATAAGTAAAACTGTTTGCTTGCTTTTTCTTCACATGAGAACGGTCCTGGTTTCCTGTGCATGGGCAGAATTGCCGCAACATGGCTCACCTAAAGTTTTGGTCTTATGCTTGAGACGCCTTAGTAGTGCTTATATTTGTCCACAACACCCTCACTCTTGTTTCCGGTTGACGGGAGTGACGGTTTAAACCTACCTATATAGTTGAAGTATAGGTTCGATCAAGCTTGACAATTACAAAAGGTTTCATTTTGAATTACTGACCCTTTTTGTGCCACGGTTTAATATAGATTGTTTTTCTTCTCTGCATCATTATGGCTAAAGTTGCTATTGCAGCGCTTAGTCGTGCACCTCTCCGGCGTCATCTGACGCAGTTCGGGGTGCAGGACGATGGAATGTCAATTATCATTGTAGTGAGTGCTGATGCATCGTTCCCCCATGAGGTGTTTTACTCTTGGGTTACTTTTCCAGAGGTGAATGCGGATGATGAGACGTTCCACTCATACACTCCTACGGCAGTTCCAGCAAATTACACGCCGTATAGGACGCAGGAAATTCCAATTTCTGCTTGGCAGCATCGTATTTGGTTCAATGGCACCCTCCCCCACACCGTGACTCCGGTTCGGTTAGGTCCCTTGTCCATTCCTGGGGCCACTTGGCCAGTCTTGGCCAGGTTCACACCTCAGCCACGATATTTGCAAGCCCCGATTGATGACTTACGTCAACTACATACCGCCTTGATTGGGGTGCATAGGGCTTTGGTGCAATATGTCTCTCGCAATGTCCAGGTGGTGGCACCTGGGGTTGCGACGCGGGAGTACTATTAGTCCCGTCATGGTTAATTCGGTAATGGGCAAGCGCCCCCAGAATAAGGACGATATGCCTTATTGGCTTGTTGGGAAATTTGACCAGCTGGAAGCAATATTTCCTAATTCTACTCCTGTTGAAAAAAACAGGATTCTTACAATGAGTTTGCAGAAAGACTTAGTCCCTAAGGTGACAGATTGTGAGAACTGGGGTAAAGTATTTGTAGCGGTCTACGCGAAGTGCTTCGGCACACCGTCTATGACGGTGCTGCCCTCCGTGATTAAGCGTGTTCAGGATGAGCACGGTCCGGGGGCGGCTGTCGAATTGGGATGAGGCTTGTCGGCGTGTTCGACGTAGTTGTTGATCTCATCCTTGCTAATGTCAAGAAAGATGCGGTTAACTTTCAAGTGTCGAATGAGCTGCGCCTTGTCGCCGACGTCGATAAACCCCGGCAGTTACCAAGAAGCGGAGGCTTATAATACCATTGGCCGCAATAGTTTGGGAGTTAAGCCTTTTGCTAAAACAACAGCGCAACCGTAAACTCAGACGGTTAAGTCTATAAAAGACGACAGTCCTGCTTTTCCTAAACAAAATTGGAAAGGTAAAAAACAGGGGAAGCAGCAACAGAAACAGGGGTCTCGTCCCACATCACCAATACCAGCGACTGCTGAACGCACATATGAATTGCACGATCGCACAAGAATTAGGTCTCCTGATAGATTTCAGGTTCCTGAACAACGTTCTCCTCGTTCTTCACAGGAAACATCAGTCTCGCAAGCCGGTGGAGGTGAACGCGGCAGAGGTTGGGGTGCCCCTCAAGGACGCGAGCAGCCCCGCCCGGCTGATGGTAAAGGCAAGCAGGATGAATTTGCACGTCAACGACCTCTGTTTCAGAAAAAGAAAGTTGCTGCACTAACAGCGAGGTATGCCACAGATAGTGAGAACACAGCTTCGGAACCTGATATGGGCACTAACGCTGCTAGACAGCGCAGCGGAGGTTACAAAGGTGTGGCAAGCACTGCATCCATATCTGAAGGCTCCCCCAACAGACTATATGACATAGTCCTTTTAATTGAAGGTGACATACAACGTACCATAAAAGGGATTTTTTGGGAAAATCTGACCTCTACATATGACATTTTGCTAGCAGAGGCGGACTGACCCCCAGCTTTTGCTTTGGCCGATCCTAGAGGGGAGGAGGAAATCCTCCCATCTTTCGCGCACACAGTGCCAAATGAGCAAGCTCAGAACTTTGCTGAGGAGTGGGCACAAGTGCTTGCTCCAGCTTTGTACCGTACTCAGGTTGGGTGGGATAAATTTTCACTAAGCCATGAGATTCCATTGCGGTCTATGCCACAGCCACAACCCCAATATCCCATGTGCCGAGAAGCTGGATCTCACGTCGCAGAAATCCTTGAACAATTGGAATATCAAGGTGTAATGGAAACATGTGTGTCACCCATGACTAATCCTCTTTTCAATGTGACCAAACCTGATGGGTCGTACCGCCTAGTTTTGCATTATCGGCATTTGAACTCTCACTGTCGAACGTGCGTGGTACAAAACTCCCACAGTTCTGCCCTCGTTGATAGTCTTGTGAGAAAAAGGTTTAAGACCACACTTGACATCTCCAATGGCTTTTATAGCCATAACCTGTCCTCTATTGGTAGTTAATGGACAGCCTTTACTTCTGGTGGCAAACAAATACAGTTTAGAAGATTAGCCATGGGCTACAAAAACAGTCCAGGAGTCTTTGCCGCACGTGTAGTCTTTCTGTTAGAGAGCATTGACCTTGATGCGTATTCGTATGTTGATGATATTTATCTCACAGACGACAAATTATGGCTGCATCTGTGTCGCATTGACTGCATCATTGTCATGTTTGCGGACTTTGGTTACAAATTTAACTTTGCATAATCACACATTGCAGAGTATACAGTGTTGTTTTTGGGCTATGAGCTCAATAACGAAGGACGAGGTTTAGCACCTCACTTCCTGGAGAAATGCGCATGTTTGCACGCTCCTACAGCTCTGAAAAAACTACACTTTTTGCTGGGTTTTTTAAATTTCGGGCGTACTTACATTCCCGATTATGCCCAGCGTATCAAGCTGGTATATGCCTTGGTACAACCTACTTTTACCAAATCGAGCTGGCTGCCAGAACATTCAGCTATACTGCACTCTTTGCAGGCTGATCTTCTTGCTTCTAAATACTTATTGGCACGTGACAACCACTCAAACCTCGCAATCAGAATTGTGCCTGGCGCAGTGGGTTTCACGTACTTGACATTTAATGAAGGGGACACGGTCCCTATTGCTTACAAGTCATACTTATACACTTCTGCTGAAATGCGCTTTTCTACCGTCGAGAAGTTATTGACTGCAGTACAGATGGCGATTCTGAAAGAGAGAGTGCTATCGCAAGGGAAACGCATGTTGGTTGTCACACCGTATCCTGCCCTTGAGGTAGTGACGAAGGCCAGTGTACCGAATTCTAAAGCTTTGCATCCCCGTTGGATACAATGGGCCACTTCTTTGACGTCTCCGGATGTCACTTTCATCTTTGATGCCTCATTGCAGACTCAGGAGTATTTGCAGTATGAATTTGTTCATCCAGCTCCTCTGTCCTTGCGCCCGCTTGAGGATTACCATTGTATCATTTACACTGACGGTTCGGCGCAACCGGCAACGGAATCTAAGCATGCTTATTCAGCGGCCTGCGCAATAGTGGCTGGTACTTTCGTGAATGGAGAATTCAAGTCTGATGTCGTGCATACGCAGACATTGGGTGATTGTACCGCCCAGTTGGCAGAGCTACGAGTTCTGGTGCTTGCACTGGAGTTTGCTGATCCTCGAATGACTACTCTTATTGTGAGTGACTCAGACTATTGTGTACAGTCTTTTAACGACAATTTATTCTTTTGGTCTCAGAATGAATATCGTGATTCCAAAGGTAGCACGATCAAACATAAAATGCTCTGGGTTCGAGTCGCAGAACTTAAACAATGTCTGCCGCTCGTGAATGTAATTCATACTCTTGGTCACCAGCGCGTTGGGGTACACGCTGTTGGCAACAGTTTAGCTGATGAGGCAGTGAAAACAGCAGTGGCAACATATCTGGTAGCAGCAGTTACAAGATCCAAAAGTAAGATTGATGATGACATCTTGGCAGCCATTGCTGCAACAGAGAAGGGTGATAATTACCCTTGGGGTTTCCCTTCTAAATACTCTTATCATTTAAGTCCTGATAAAGTTCCCTATGTGAGAATTAACGACGTTGGTGACAGGTTGATTCCCAAAGCGGACCTCAGACTTTCCTTGATAACAGCCGCTCACGAAGGTATGGCCTCAGCCCATACAGGCGTCTCAGCGACTGTCACTCTCTTACAACAACGTTACTGGTGGCGCGGATTGTATAAACAGACTCGTGATTATGTCTTTACTTGTGACATTTGCCAGCAGATTAAACCTTCGACTGCTGCGCGTCCACCTCAGACACAGTTGTACATATCTAATAAACCACTTGGGTGTGTTTATTAGGATCTCTGCGGTCCTTTCTCCTCTGATACTGCGTATAAATACATCTTAGTTGCAGTGGATTCGTGCACACGTTTTCTATGGGTCTGGCCGCAAAGGAGTGCCGATGCTCGAAATGTCATCAGGGATTTGCGTGTCTTTGTGGGAATTTTTGCATGTGGTACCCTCCATTCGGACCAGGGTCCAGCGTTCGCCTCTAAGGCGTACAAGAATGCCATGAGATCTTTGGGGGTCCAGGTCAAATTTTCGTCTCCATATAGGCCTGAGGGCAATTCTGTTGTGGAGCGAATGAACCATGACTGAAACCAATCCTTGACAGCTAGGGTTTTGGGTACTGGCAGGAACTGGTTGGCCCATTTCTATAGCGTTCAACGTGCACTTAATAATCTCCCTAGAAGGTCTCTGGGTGGGCGGACCCCATACGAAATGCTCTTTAGCATAAAAATGTTTGTCCCGGACATTGATGGTCTAGACATTTGACATAGATGATCATTCTGTTGTGTTACAGAATCTACAAGAGGCTCGAGACAGTCTTGCAAAGGAACACTTGCCCTCCACAACTGATGCTGCACTTCAGATTCTGGTAGTTGGCTGGCTACCTCGAGTCGGTGACCTGGTCCGTGAGAAGGTGAAGAACAAGAAGGAGTTCGGCCCCTCTTGTCGTGCACCTGTTCCAGTGCTTGGCGTGCAGGGTACAAGAACAGTCATTTTACATCCACTTCCTGGTCACAAGGATAACAGGTACATCTCCATTGACAATGTCAAACAACAACAAGTGTCTGATTCTTCTTAGTATGACTCCAGCGGTCTCTTTTTCAGCAATGCTGAGAAATTCTGTTTTGGCTCCGGCAAATACGAACAGGCCTGACATTGCCATCAAGATGCATACAGTTACTAATCCTTTATTGACTCCACCGGCTGGTGGTCCCCATGAAGATATAGAGTATACCTATCCCACAGATGTGTCGTTGCCTGGTGTGCAATCAAGTGCAGTTGACCAGTCACGTTTTTCATTTGACACTAACTCTACAACATCGAGTGCCCCAACGAAAATTTCAATTTTTGCTGTTTGGTTTAAAAGACATTTTTTAATTCCCCCTTGGACTTACATTTGGCTGGTGCTCTTATCCATTTTTTTGTTCATGTCGATTGGATTTGTGGTTGTCTTTTTTCGTCTAGTGAATGGACATTATCTTACCGAAAGATCTGCAATTAGATTAATTGATGGAACTTTGGCACCCCACTCCTCATCACACATCATGAAGAGGGACCAGACTTTTCTTAATATTACTGCCTTGCCTGTGTTAGATGGGATTGTATGGGATGCTATACAATTTCAAATTCATGGCCCTACAGAGGTAATTAATGTCCCCAATGTACTTTGTGTTTCTATGGGGGATGTTGTGAAACAAAACATACGCTCTGATGATTGGGACGTCCAGGCCGTTGAGGCTCTTTTTTCTGATTTGAAATATTATGCTGCTTTTGATGCTGAAGATTTGTATATAGACTCAGCGAATTATGGAGAGCTATTTTGCTACTAACACTATGGCAATTATTTCCTGCATAAAGCAAATACATTTAGAAATGTCGTTAATTATACACAGTGGGAAAATTGTCCAGCTCCCATTGAAGGCAGTTCCAAAACTCTAGTGAAAAATTTACATATTTTACCGATTTCAGTGTATCTAAACCTGAAGCCTTTTATGTTAAAATTTCTGCTTAGTCAGCTTCCAAAGTTAGACTGACACACACTAAATTACTGTATTCAAAGTCCTTTATGGATGAATTAGCTATAGGCGGCTATGAGCTGTGGAAAGATACCATTGATCTTAAATATATTTGGGGTTCTAAAACCTGGCAGGTGCAAGGTTCTGAGACTTTGCATCGTGCGTGCCTTATCCCAAACCATATGTTATTTTTGAATTCTACTATTTTTCAGACCACCTGCTTTGGATTGGCTACTGCTAAAAAGATGAATGCCCCTACCGTTCCTGATCTGTGTGCTTATCCTTCCTGGGACAATCACACAGATCTCTCCATTGATGAATTACAGTCACTATTTACTAATATATCCTTCAATATTTCCAGCTTAGATCCCCAAGGATGGTTGATATGGCAAAACACTTCAAACTCATGCCAACATTGATTTTTGGGACTGCGATCAGGCTACACACTGGTTAGGGTTGACCCCCTGTTTGAAACTTCCCATTCTGTTACTACCTATTCAGTAGGAAAATTATGTCAAAACTGGCTTAAACATTCCACCTTGGCATTGGTTAAACTTCATTTGTCCAAATTAACAGACGATGTAGATTTGAATGATTTTGTTGAAGGTCCTGTGGGTGGCAGGTCCAAAAGATGGGTATATGCTATTTACAACGAAGTTTGGAAATTATCTCAAATTGAAGCTGCTTCTAGATTGAGAGCTATTGATCAAGCAAATTTGGAAAAAGTGCTTGCTGTCATTGATAATAGCATTAACACTCTTTCTTCCAGAATTTACACATTAGATAATATTGTTTCATCTGTTGTGGACATTGTACAGGATGACATTACTGTCCTATACAATGGTGAAAATCATGTGCGTACTATAATGCAGTTTGCATGGCTTTTACCAACATTGAAGACTTGGAAAGTTCCCTGTGACTACATGAATACATCATCTTTATTCCTGCCATTTAATCTAACTGGTAAACAACAGTTCATGTCCATGAAGGATGCAACATATTCACTATTACATATTGAAAAGTTGGAACCTTTACCATTCTCTGTGGCCGAATCGAACTCAGCTGTGTGGCTTATTCATGGGTTGATCACACTACCTTTTCCATTGTTTAAGTTCAGTTCATGTATGAAACACTATGCCCTAGGTAGATATGAACCACTAGGTACCGCTTTCCTACATGAAGTTTGGTCACTCCCATTTACATACAGGTGAATGAGAGAGGGTAAAGAGGTTCATTTAAAAGGAGAGGAGTGCACTTCCACACCTGCTCACTCAGTAGTTTGTAGGACCATCCAATTGCATGTCGCTTGCAACGTTCACACCCCGAATTTAGCTTGCATTTGGAAGGGGAATCTTGTGCCAGCAATTACGCCAACTTTCACATTATTGGCTAACGGTAGCTATTTGCTTTTAAATAATGACCCATGTTGCGGGATGCTAGCAGGGATTCCGTACATTGTAACTGTCTCCCAACGAGTAGTCTGTTGTAAGAATGTGCTTTTCCCACCCCCGCATGGGAGACTCGATGTATCCATCTGGCCTTCCATACCAACCTTGAAAGCAGAGTTCAACAAGATGAGCAGAATAAGGGTTTTATTGTCTGAAAAAGAAGTCGCCTTAACTTCCTCTCGTGAAACATTTGTCCTTCACATGGCTAATACCAGCACCGGGGTGCATGCTCTTTTAAATACTGATCTCCCCCTTCATTTCGGTGCTTTGATTCACACTATATTCAATGCCTCATCAACAACTGGCTTGGCGCATTTTTTCAAAGTTGTGGGCTCCGGCCTTGGGACCTCGTTCCAAACAATCTTTGGTGTGATACCGGCATTTTTTCATTCTATTTTTTCCAGCCTCTTCGGCGGGCTTCCATTAATCCTCGCCTTGACTGCTGGTGTGCTGCTGTTGGTTAGTTTGCTCCGCAATGGCTGCACGATCTGTGTCACACGACAGCCTGCCCCGGCTGCTCCAACTGCGCAACCGGATGCTTGAATACTATGGAACACTACCACTGGTCACTTTGAGAGTAGCCTATGGATTGTCCTTCCGGTTCTCATACTTTACTTGAGTGCAACCTGTTTTCCATTGCCTAGAATGTTCATTTGAATGGGCTCTGGATCTGTGCCTGTCGAACACAGTGTCTCCTGCCCCGGATTATGATCTACTAATGCGTCCCTTAGTGGCTCATGAGTTGGACTGTTCTGGTATCGGGATTATGGCCTGTGCAGCTGCACACGGAATCCTAGGAAATTGGGATATATATGCATCAGCCCATGACTTCCTGGCATGAAGTTATCTTGCAGAACACGCAAGTAGTCCTCTGATGGTGCTAGAGGCTCCGGTAATCGAAGAACATATATGTTCGTTTACTTAATTAGATTGGATGGCTGAATCATTTACTGAAGATTACAATGACTTCCTTTTGGAGGCTGTTGCAAGATACTGTGTCTACATGTTGATGAATTGAACTGGCAGCTGTCCATCTTCCGAACGTACAAACTCGAATGTTTTTACTATTTAGTTTTTGCTCCAGAATGGGCTGTATACCGCCCCTGATTGATTTTTTGTTTTTTAATTTTTACCAACAAACATTTTGAACTTGTCACTACCAATTATACGGATTGGCAATATATGAACTTGGTTCTGTCTCACTCGAACTTGAACTCTGCGTTCCTACATTACTTCCCAATTTTTTTCGTGGTCCGATCAAGGGAGGGTGTAGTGAAGACAGGGTTTTGCCTGCACACATTGCTATGTTAGCATAAGCGTTTTAGATGTTAACGCCATCTTGCCACTTTGCTGCTTTTGCACACAACACTACAGGTAGCTGTTATTATAAGTAAAACTGCTTGCTTGCTTTTTCTTCACATGAGAACGGTCTGTTTTTCACATCCCTAGACGTGCACCGCAACCTTAGTCTGAACACTGTGTGCAGAAACCGTCAAGGTCAAATAACAATGTATGCTGTTAAATTCAAGTTGATCGGCCCACACTCTAGACACAAGCACACAGCTGCAAATATCTGAAACTCAGGTGCCTTTAATATTGCATTGCATGCATGATGCTGCCACTCTTGGAGAAAACCTTTCCAGACACAGAGAGCAGTGCCGATCCTGTGATGTGATTCACCAAAGCTTATCTTGGAGGTATGGGGTTCCCCATTCAAACCTAGAGACCTTCTATTATTATTATAAAACTAGCTTATTAGCCAGGGGAGGGTGGTACACAAGGTATTAAAGGGCCTGTTTCCACTATCATTATAATATGATTTCTCCGTTTGCTTTCTATGGAATTGTAACAATGCTGATGGTATTATTTCTAATAATTTGTTTGCTTATGTTAGCCAAAATACTGCATCTTAGAGCATGTAGTTAAAAATAAACATTTTAAACCTTTCCATGTCTCTGTTTACTCACGTTGTGGACTGATATGAGAATAACAACGAAAAGGTGAACTTGATTCCCACCATTCCTGAGAGTATTCTAAGTCGCTTGTTCTGGGTTGTCTAATCATTGGTAGCTTCGATATAGTACGGAGAACGAATGAGACACTGATGCTAGTCAGATAGGGGTTCTAGGTACTGAGGTGAGTTTTTTGGTACACCACAATTCACTGAGGTCCTGGTTTCCTGTGCATAGTTCTGTGCATGAGCAGAATCCCCGCAACACACCTTCCTGTTCTTCCAGCGCTTCTTTTGAACGTTCTGCCTTTCACAGCACTTGCATTGCACTCAGGGGTGGCTCCTCCACTAGGGCAGAGGAGCGTCCCCCCACTGCTTTCTCGAAGTGTGAGAAAGCCAAAACAGAAAATGGTAATAATTTTTGGCTATTATCATTTTATGTTTTTTTGAGCATTGCGGGTGGGCTGAGCTGCCCTGGCAGGGCAGGAGTGGTTTGCCCACTCCTGTATGCGCAAAGACAGTTTGGTTGGCCCTCTCGGGCAGGCTGAGCGGCGTCCTGACCAATCACAACGCTCCACTGGAGTTTTGTGATTGGCTTAGGGGAGGGAAGGGAGGGGAGGCAGCCTGCTTCATGTTCCTGTCAAAGGCAGGAGAACAGGAGCAGTGAAGACGCAGGCCCCGGGCTGGCAGAAAGGTAGGTTTAATATATATTTTTTAAATTATTGACCTCCCCTCCCATCATTATCCCGCCCCCCTACCACAAGCCATGCCGGCCGCTACTAATTGCACTTGCACAGTGTGCCAGAAGAGTGGATCTGGTGTCTCATGACTCTCTGGGTATATTTTGTTGTTGTCATCCATTGCAACTTGTTTCTCCATCTCTGCTACTCCAATCCTATTGCTTTTTGCTTAATTTGTCCAGGCTTGTCACCTTATTGCTGATGGTTCATTACACACGGAAGCTTTGAAAAAGATGTTGTTTTTACAAAATATGGCCCAGATTTATTTAGCTTTTGTGTTGCCCTTGCACCATGCAAGGAGGTGAATGGCAATACAAAAACTAGAATGAGATTTACCAAGCCACGCAAGGCCACCTTGTGTGACCCTGAGTAGCTTGGTAAATCTGGAGTACCGCAAGCCAGCGCAAACGGCTGCCTTGTATTACTCTGCGTGGTGGGGACATTACATAGGTGGAGTGTGGGTGATTTAATTATGAATCACAATTTACCATCAATCTAAAGTTGATGTTACACACACACACATGCCCTTGAGGCATGTGTGTGCGCAATTGAGGATAAATTGTAATTTCAGGATTTCCTTTTGGAACCCTTGCACCCTTGAAATTGCATGGGCAATTTGCAAGTACCTATTGGGTACTCGCAAATTGCGCATGCAATTCCCATTCATTCCTATGGGCCTCTGGGTCCATAGGAATGAATGGGATCAATTCCTTAATTGCGACTTGCAATTTGCCAGTCGTAATTAAGGACTTTGTAGGAATCGCAATTTTTTTTGCAATTACTACATGCATAGGCAATAGCGATCCTTTAATTGTAATTCCTTAATAATCGCAATTAAAGAATCACTATTGTCTGTGTTGATGCATGTGCACCTAAGCAAATAAGACTTGACTGTGAGGATTTGAGCGGTGATTGAAACAGCTCGTACAAATCAGGAACTTTCCAAAGCGGATTCAAGAAACCTTTAGCAAAAGCATTGCTTGCCCTAACAGACAACTCTACAAACAAGATAATAGAGATGATCTGTGAATATCCAAGGCTCCTCAGAAACAAAGGTTGAATACCTAATTTAGGCCGCGTGGAGCTTCATCCTCTCTTTCATCCCCAACCCCCTTTCCCTTCATATCAATGTCTGCCTAGGCAACAGCCATTGAGAGTTGTTCAGAGAGGAGTGGATAAACTTTCCTCGCTCCTGTAGAAGACCTGTGGTCAGGAGAGGCTCGTACTGGGGAAAAGAGGCGGGGTCAGGGAGGAGGCCTGGGGGAGGAGGAACAGGGGACAATAGAGACAGAAAATATTGACAATAGAGGCGGGGGAACGGGGGACAACGAAGACAAAAAAAACAATTATTCAACTTACCTGTTGCCCTCCAATTTATTCTTTTGGTCTCAGAATGAATATCGTGATTCCAAAGGTAGCACGATCAAACATAAAATGCTCTGGGTTCGAGTCGCAGAACTTAAACAATGTCTGCCGCTCGTGAATGTAATTCATACTCTTGGTCACCAGCGCGTTGGGGTACACGCTGTTGGCAACAGTTTAGCTGATGAGGCAGTGAAAACAGCAGTGGCAACATATCTGGTAGCAGCAGTTACAAGATCCAAAAGTAAGATTGATGATGACATCTTGGCAGCCATTGCTGCAACAGAGAAGGGTGATAATTACCCTTGGGGTTTCCCTTCTAAATACTCTCATCATTTAAGTCCTGATAAAGTTCCCTATGTGAGAATTAACGACGTTGGTGACAGGTTGATTCCCAAAGCGGACCTCAGACTTTCCTTGATAACAGCCGCTCACGAAGGTATGGCCTCAGCCCATACAGGCGTCTCAGCGACTGTCACTCTCTTACAACAACGTTACTGGTGGCGCGGATTGTATAAACAGACTCGTGATTATGTCTTTACTTGTGACATTTGCCAGCAGATTAAACCTTCGACTGCTGCGCGTCCACCTCAGACACAGTTGTACATATCTAATAAACCACTTGGGTGTGTTTATTAGGATCTCTGCGGTCCTTTCTCCTCTGATACTGCGTATAAATACATCTTAGTTGCAGTGGATTCGTGCACACGTTTTCTATGGGTCTGGCCGCAAAGGAGTGCCGATGCTCGAAATGTCATCAGGGATTTGCGTGTCTTTGTGGGAATTTTTGCATGTGGTACCCTCCATTCGGACCAGGGTCCAGCGTTCGCCTCTAAGGCGTACAAGAATGCCATGAGATCTTTGGGGGTCCAGGTCAAATTTTCGTCTCCATATAGGCCTGAGGGCAATTCTGTTGTGGAGCGAATGAACCATGACTGAAACCAATCCTTGACAGCTAGGGTTTTGGGTACTGGCAGGAACTGGTTGGCCCATTTCTATAGCGTTCAACGTGCACTTAATAATCTCCCTAGAAGGTCTCTGGGTGGGCGGACCCCATACGAAATGCTCTTTAGCATAAAAATGTTTGTCCCGGACATTGATGGTCTAGACATTTGACATAGATGATCATTCTGTTGTGTTACAGAATCTACAAGAGGCTCGAGACAGTCTTGCAAAGGAACACTTGCCCTCCACAACTGATGCTGCACTTCAGATTCTGGTAGTTGGCTGGCTACCTCGAGTCGGTGACCTGGTCCGTGAGAAGGTGAAGAACAAGAAGGAGTTCGGCCCCTCTTGTCGTGCACCTGTTCCAGTGCTTGGCGTGCAGGGTACAAGAACAGTCATTTTACATCCACTTCCTGGTCACAAGGATAACAGGTACATCTCCATTGACAATGTCAAACAACAACAAGTGTCTGATTCTTCTTAGTATGACTCCAGCGGTCTCTTTTTCAGCAATGCTGAGAAATTCTGTTTTGGCTCCGGCAAATACGAACAGGCCTGACATTGCCATCAAGATGCATACAGTTACTAATCCTTTATTGACTCCACCGGCTGGTGGTCCCCATGAAGATATAGAGTATACCTATCCCACAGATGTGTCGTTGCCTGGTGTGCAATCAAGTGCAGTTGACCAGTCACGTTTTTCATTTGACACTAACTCTACAACATCGAGTGCCCCAACGAAAATTTCAATTTTTGCTGTTTGGTTTAAAAGACATTTTTTAATTCCCCCTTGGACTTACATTTGGCTGGTGCTCTTATCCATTTTTTTGTTCATGTCGATTGGATTTGTGGTTGTCTTTTTTCGTCTAGTGAATGGACATTATCTTACCGAAAGATCTGCAATTAGATTAATTGATGGAACTTTGGCACCCCACTCCTCATCACACATCATGAAGAGGGACCAGACTTTTCTTAATATTACTGCCTTGCCTGTGTTAGATGGGATTGTATGGGATGCTATACAATTTCAAATTCATGGCCCTACAGAGGTAATTAATGTCCCCAATGTACTTTGTGTTTCTATGGGGGATGTTGTGAAACAAAACATACGCTCTGATGATTGGGACGTCCAGGCCGTTGAGGCTCTTTTTTCTGATTTGAAATATTATGCTGCTTTTGATGCTGAAGATTTATATATAGACTCAGCGAATTATGGAGAGCTATTTTGCTACTAACACTATGGCAATTATTTCCTGCATAAAGCAAATACATTTAGAAATGTCGTTAATTATACACAGTGGGAAAATTGTCCAGCTCCCATTGAAGGCAGTTCCAAAACTCTAGTGAAAAATTTACATATTTTACCGATTTCAGTGTATCTAAACCTGAAGCCTTTTATGTTAAAATTTCTGCTTAGTCAGCTTCCAAAGTTAGACTGACACACACTAAATTACTGTATTCAAAGTCCTTTATGGATGAATTAGCTATAGGCGGCTATGAGCTGTGGAAAGATACCATTGATCTTAAATATATTTGGGGTTCTAAAACCTGGCAGGTGCAAGGTTCTGAGACTTTGCATCGTGCGTGCCTTATCCCAAACCATATGTTATTTTTGAATTCTACTATTTTTCAGACCACCTGCTTTGGATTGGCTACTGCTAAAAAGATGAATGCCCCTACCGTTCCTGATCTGTGTGCTTATCCTTCCTGGGACAATCACACAGATCTCTCCATTGATGAATTACAGTCACTATTTACTAATATATCCTTCAATATTTCCAGCTTAGATCCCCAAGGATGGTTGATATGGCAAAACACTTCAAACTCATGCCAACATTGATTTTTGGGACTGCGATCAGGCTACACACTGGTTAGGGTTGACCCCCTGTTTGAAACTTCCCATTCTGTTACTACCTATTCAGTAGGAAAATTATGTCAAAACTGGCTTAAACATTCCACCTTGGCATTGGTTAAACTTCATTTGTCCAAATTAACAGACGATGTAGATTTGAATGATTTTGTTGAAGGTCCTGTGGGTGGCAGGTCCAAAAGATGGGTATATGCTATTTACAACGAAGTTTGGAAATTATCTCAAATTGAAGCTGCTTCTAGATTGAGAGCTATTGATCAAGCAAATTTGGAAAAAGTGCTTGCTGTCATTGATAATAGCATTAACACTCTTTCTTCCAGAATTTACACATTAGATAATATTGTTTCATCTGTTGTGGACATTGTACAGGATGACATTACTGTCCTATACAATGGTGAAAATCATGTGCGTACTATAATGCAGTTTGCATGGCTTTTACCAACATTGAAGACTGGGAAAGTTCCCTGTGACTACATGAATACATCATCTTTATTCCTGCCATTTAATCTAACTGGTAAACAACAGTTCATGTCCATGAAGGATGCAACATATTCACTATTACATATTGAAAAGTTGGAACCTTTACCATTCTCTGTGGCCGAATCGAACTCAGCTGTGTGGCTTATTCATGGGTTGATCACACTACCTTTTCCATTGTTTAAGTTCAGTTCATGTATGAAACACTATGCCCTAGGTAGATATGAACCACTAGGTACCGCTTTCCTACATGAAGTTTGGTCACTCCCATTTACATACAGGTGAATGAGAGAGGGTAAAGAGGTTCATTTAAAAGGAGAGGAGTGCACTTCCACACCTGCTCACTCAGTAGTTTGTAGGACCATCCAATTGCATGGCGCTTGCAACGTTCACACCCCGAATTTAGCTTGCATTTGGAAGGGGAATCTTGTGCCAGCAATTACGCCAACTTTCACATTATTGGCTAACGGTAGCTATTTGCTTTTAAATAATGACCCATGTTGCGGGATGCTAGCAGGGATTCCGTACATTGTAACTGTCTCCCAACGAGTAGTCTGTTGTAAGAATGTGCTTTTCCCACCCCCGCATGGGAGACTCGATGTATCCATCTGGCCTTCCATACCAACCTTGAAAGCAGAGTTCAACAAGATGAGCAGAATAAGGGTTTTATTGTCTGAAAAAGAAGTCGCCTTAACTTCCTCTCGTGAAACATTTGTCCTTCACATGGCTAATACCAGCACCGGGGTGCATGCTCTTTTAAATACTGATCTCCCCCTTCATTTCGGTGCTTTGATTCACACTATATTCAATGCCTCATCAACAACTGGCTTGGCGCATTTTTTCAAAGTTGTGGGCTCCGGCCTTGGGACCTCGTTCCAAACAATCTTTGGTGTGATACCGGCATTTTTTCATTCTATTTTTTCCAGCCTCTTCGGCGGGCTTCCATTAATCCTCGCCTTGACTGCTGGTGTGCTGCTGTTGGTTAGTTTGCTCCGCAATGGCTGCACGATCTGTGTCACACGACAGCCTGCCCCGGCTGCTCCAACTGCGCAACCGGATGCTTGAATACTATGGAACACTACCACTGGTCACTTTGAGAGTAGCCTATGGATTGTCCTTCCGGTTCTCATACTTTACTTGAGTGCAACCTGTTTTCCATTGCCTAGAATGTTCATTTGAATGGGCTCTGGATCTGTGCCTGTCGAACACAGTGTCTCCTGCCCCGGATTATGATCTACTAATGCGTCCCTTAGTGGCTCATGAGTTGGACTGTTCTGGTATCGGGATTATGGCCTGTGCAGCTGCACACGGAATCCTAGGAAATTGGGATATATATGCATCAGCCCATGACTTCCTGGCATGAAGTTATCTTGCAGAACACGCAAGTAGTCCTCTGATGGTGCTAGAGGCTCCGGTAATCGAAGAACATATATGTTCGTTTACTTAATTAGATTGGATGGCTGAATCATTTACTGAAGATTACAATGACTTCCTTTTGGAGGCTGTTGCAAGATACTGTGTCTACATGTTGATGAATTGAACTGGCAGCTGTCCATCTTCCGAACGTACAAACTCGAATGTTTTTACTATTTAGTTTTTGCTCCAGAATGGGCTGTATACCGCCCCTGATTGATTTTTTGTTTTTTAATTTTTACCAACAAACATTTTGAACTTGTCACTACCAATTATACGGATTGGCAATATATGAACTTGGTTCTGTCTCACTCGAACTTGAACTCTGCGTTCCTACATTACTTCCCAATTTTTTTCGTGGTCCGATCAAGGGAGGGTGTAGTGAAGACAGGGTTTTGCCTGCACACATTGCTATGTTAGCATAAGCGTTTTAGATGTTAACGCCATCTTGCCACTTTGCTGCTTTTGCACACAACACTACAGGTAGCTGTTATTATAAGTAAAACTGCTTGCTTGCTTTTTCTTCACATGAGAACGGTCTGTTTTTCACATCCCTAGACGTGCACCGCAACCTTAGTCTGAACACTGTGTGCAGAAACCGTCAAGGTCAAATAACAATGTATGCTGTTAAATTCAAGTTGATCGGCCCACACTCTAGACACAAGCACACAGCTGCAAATATCTGAAACTCAGGTGCCTTTAATATTGCATTGTATGCATGATGCTGCCACTCTTGGAGAAAACCTTTCCAGACACAGAGAGCAGTGCCGATCCTGTGATGTGATTCACCAAAGCTTATCTTGGAGGTATGGGGTTCCCCATTCAAACCTAGAGACCTTCTATTATTATTATAAAACTAGCTTATTAGCCAGGGGAGGGTGGTACACAAGGTATTAAAGGGCCTGTTTCCACTATCATTATAATATGATTTCTCCGTTTGCTTTCTATGGAATTGTAACAATGCTGATGGTATTATTTCTAATAATTTGTTTGCTTATGTTAGCCAAAATACTGCATCTTAGAGCATGTAGTTAAAAATAAACATTTTAAACCTTTCCATGTCTCTGTTTACTCACGTTGTGGACTGATATGAGAATAACAACGAAAAGGTGAACTTGATTCCCACCATTCCTGAGAGTATTCTAAGTCGCTTGTTCTGGGTTGTCTAATCATTGGTAGCTTCGATATAGTACGGAGAACGAATGAGACACTGATGCTAGTCAGATAGGGGTTCTAGGTACTGAGGTGAGTTTTTTGGTACACCACAATTCACTGAGGTCCTGGTTTCCTGTGCATAGTTCTGTGCATGAGCAGAATCCCCGCAACACACCTTCCTGTTCTTCCAGCGCTTCTTTTGAACGTTCTGCCTTTCACAGCACTTGCATTGCACTCAGGGGTGGCTCCTCCACTAGGGCAGAGGAGCGTCCCCCCACTGCTTTCTCGAAGTGTGAGAAAGCCAAAACAGAAAATGGTAATAATTTTTGGCTATTATCATTTTATGTTTTTTTGAGCATTGCGGGTGGGCTGAGCTGCCCTGGCAGGGCAGGAGTGGTTTGCCCACTCCTGTATGCGCAAAGACAGTTTGGTTGGCCCTCTCGGGCAGGCTGAGCGGCGTCCTGACCAATCACAACGCTCCACTGGAGTTTTGTGATTGGCTTAGGGGAGGGAAGGGAGGGGAGGCAGCCTGCTTCATGTTCCTGTCAAAGGCAGGAGAACAGGAGCAGTGAAGACGCAGGCTCCGGGCTGGCAGAAAGGTAGGTTTAATATATATTTTTTAAATTATTGACCTCCCCTCCCATCATTATCCCGCCCCCCTACCACAAGCCATGCCGGCCGCTACTAATTGCACTTGCACAGTGTGCCAGAAGAGTGGATCTGGTGTCTCATGACTCTCTGGGTATATTTTGTTGTTGTCATCCATTGCCACATCTAATTTCTTCTTCGGTCTAACACACTCTGTGAGGTCAGCAGCATGATCATTCCTCGTTCTTGGTCAAGAAAGGTTTCCATTCTTCCATCGATAGTGGTGTTCTACAGTGCACAACAGCTCCCTGCGTATGGGCATTACTCCATCCACAGAAAAGACAGTGCTGTAGCTCCCCCTCCCTGACTCTCTCCAGTCCCCACTTCTACCTGTAAGAGCCTATTTATTTCTTCGAAAACACAGGCTAAACCTGCAACTTGTTTCTCCATCTCTGCTACTCCAATCCTATTGCTTTTTGCTTAATTTGTCCAGGCTTGTCACCTTATTGCTGATGGTTCATTACACACGGAAGCTTTGAAAAAGATGTTGTTTTTACAAAATATGGCCCAGATTTATTTAGCTTTTGTGTTGCCCTTGCACCATGCAAGGAGGTGAATGGCAATACAAAAACTAGAATGAGATTTACCAAGCCACGCAAGGCCACCTTGTGTGACCCTGAGTAGCTTGGTAAATCTGGAGTACCGCAAGCCAGCGCAAACGGCTGCCTTGTATTACTCTGCGTGGTGGGGACATTACATAGGTGGAGTGTGGGTGATTTAATTATGAATCACAATTTACCATCAATCTAAAGTTGATGTTACACACACACACATGCCCTTGAGGCATGTGTGTGCGCAATTGAGGATAAATTGTAATTTCAGGATTTCCTTTTGGAACCCTTGCACCCTTGAAATTGCATGGGCAATTTGCAAGTACCTATTGGGTACTCGCAAATTGCGCATGCAATTCCCATTCATTCCTATGGGCCTCTGGGTCCATAGGAATGAATGGGATCAATTCCTTAATTGCGACTTGCAATTTGCCAGTCGTAATTAAGGACTTTGTAGGAATCGCAATTTTTTTTGCAATTACTACATGCATAGGCAATAGCGATCCTTTAATTGTAATTCCTTAATAATCGCAATTAAAGAATCACTATTGTCTGTGTTGATGCATGTGCACCTAAGCAAATAAGACTTGACTGTGAGGATTTGAGCGGTGATTGAAACAGCTCGTACAAATCAGGAACTTTCCAAAGCGGATTCAAGAATCCTTTAGCAAAAGCATTGCTTGCCCTAACAGACAACTCTACAAACAAGATAATAGAGATGATCTGTGAATATCCAAGGCTCCTCAGAAACAAAGGTTGAATACCTAATTTAGGCCGCGTGGAGCTTCATCCTCTCTTTCATCCCCAACCCCCTTTCCCTTCATATCAATGTCTGCCTAGGCAACAGCCATTGAGAGTTGTTCAGAGAGGAGTGGATAAACTTTCCTCGCTCCTGTAGAAGACCTGTGGTCAGGAGAGGCTCGTACTGTGGAAAAGAGGCGGGGTCAGGGAGGAGGCCTGGGGGAGGAGGAACAGGGGACAATAGAGACAGAAAATATTGACAATAGAGGCGGGGGAACGGGGGACAACGAAGACAAAAAAAACAATTATTCAACTTACCTGTTGCCCTCCAGCATGGCGTTGTGCTCTTCTGCTCCTCTCCGCCGCTGATGGCAGGCACAGCCTTCCAGCCTGCCCTGCGGCCAATCCTGAAGCTGCTCGCACATGAGAGCAGCTTCAGGATTGGCCTGAGTGCCGAGGATGTGCGCTCCAGGACAGACTTGGAGTCTGTGCCAGCCCCAGCAATGCAGCTGCAGTTGGAGATGGGTCACTGTGAATGTGGTTTTTGACCTGAGACGGCCGGCCAAAAACCACATGCTCAGTGTAGGTAGAGCCCACCACTCTAGCCTACCATAACCCTGGCCCTGCCCCAAGCCCCCACACAAGCTAAATAAAACAGTAATAAAAACGGGTTTTAAACCTGTTTTTTTATTGTTTTATTTTTACATTTTTTAAAGTGCTGGCAGGGGGGGCAACACTCCTCCGCCATAGCGGGGTATGACGCTCCTCTGCCATAGCAGAGGAGCCACCGCTGCCTCTGGTTTACAAGTGAGTGGTAAACATAGCACATGTGTGATTCATAGTTCTGAGATTTTTGTTGACTGGAGTCAAAGAGGTGTATTGAAGTTGTATTTTGTTGTGGTTCCTATTGTTTAAATTAGAGGCATATTTGATAGTGGCCAACAATGTTGAAGTAGACTAATGGTTTGCTGGGTGATTTAATATATTGGATAGTGCCTGACTGTATTTGGTTATGGATTAGTATAGGGCATTCATGCATGGCTGTGAGTAACATTATAGTTTGATATGTTCTTCAATTGTATGCAAATAATGATATTTTTTAATTCAATGTTTTGTAAAAAAAAATTGTCATGTATTGAGGTAACTCTAACAGTGCCATCTCCCATATTGTGTTAGGGCCAACATTTAAATGAACAAGAAGTCAGAGCAAAAAGCTTTGGACTGCAATGGAAGATGGGTGATCATATTGCTTCAAATTAACTTTAAACAAATCAATTGCATGGAAAAAGACTGCTGCAACCAATCATGAAAATAACCTGTTTGGAAAACAAGGATTATAGTTTTGGGAGTATATGATGATGCACTGCGATGAAATGGACGTATCTTTATTTGATTCTAAACAATCTCAGGGAACATGAGGCACAGGTGAAATTCAGTCATCTCTAGTTGTATAAAATGGACACTATGCAGAGAGAGTAACAGTTGGGGGTGTTAACCTTTCGCTCTGTACAAGTGCCATGTCAGCATCAAGTATTATGTTATGTTACGTTACGTTGCGTTGCATTGTGTTGCATTACGTTACGTTACATTATATTATGTTTAATTATATTTGTAAAGTGCAGTTGTGACCTAGAAGGTCTCCTGCCACTGAGGAAATAGCCAGATTGCAACATAATGAGCCACGGTTTCAGGGTTTTCCAAAAGAGAGCATATCTTGAATAAAGAGAGGGGCATTGAATTCCACAGAAAACCTGCTCTAACTGAGTGATCTACCCTTAGTATCACCCTCTGAAAATTGAATGCAACTACTATGGCTTCAGAAAAGCATAAAATATATGACAGCTTGCAAAGTATGCCTTTTACTTGACGATAACAAGGTTCTCTACTATTGACAGCCATTATGGACCATACAAAGGGACTTGAAGATAATCCTCTAAGAAACAGGCAGCCAATTGAAAGTGGTCAGTGCTTTTGAAGCAAATGTTCCGTGGGGTTTTTGCAGTGCCAATCTGGCCACCACATTCTGAAACCACTGTACTCATTTTAGAAGCCTGGCAAGGGTACCAAGCAATAAAGAGCTGCAGTAGGTCCAAGCAGCCTAAAATAGTGGCCTGCACTACAAAAGTACGTACCAAACCATGAAGGAAAGGTATGTTTTTGCACAGAACACACAAAAGAAGCAAGCAAGTAGTACACAAATGTTTGGTCTGATTGGTCAGAGATAACTAGTTGTCAAAATAGACACCAAAATTATGCATGGTAATGGCAGGATAGGGTGTAGAGTCAAGTGACTCTGGATAAAACTCCTTGGAAGTGACTGTAGTGGGGGAGTCAATGCACTAAAGTAAGAGTTAAAATTTTTCAGCAATAAATCTCAGCGAATTAAGTGTTAGCCTGAAAGCCACAGCTACCAAGCAGTCCTGAAAGGCTTCATAGGGATGGAGAAATGTCTCATCAATTGAAATCCACAACTTGGTATCGCCAAGATAGTTCATGAAATTGATTCCTTCCAAGCGACTGAGCCAAAGTAGGTAAATACAAATTAAAGAGGGTAGGACTCATTGAGAAGCCTTGTGGGATGTCCTGTTGTAGAGATTTATAAACCTTAAGCAGTATAGGGTCTAGTGTAGTGGCTGTGGTCTATTTTCTAAATAGGTCCTAATCCACTGAAGGGCTGAATCGCAAATACCCAGCTTTGCCAATCTTAGGAGCAACTTGTCATTGGATACTGTATTAAAGGCAACAGATATGCCACCAGCACCAATGTTGACGGGTGACCCCTATCTCCTGACAGATGTAGGTCATCCGAGATAGAGACGGGAGACGATTCTGCCACATGGGCAGTTCACAAACCCGATGATACTGGTTCCAATATACTATTCTGCTCTCCTAGATTAGACAGCTGCCTAATAATGGGTTTCTCCAAGACTTTGATTGAGAAAGGCAGGAAAGGTACAGGGTGAAAGATGCTTAGAATTCCCGGGTCTGCATTGGTATTTTTCAGCAGAGGTACAGCCAGGGCTTTCCACTCATCCAGCACAAGAGCTTGAATGATAGGTTTACTACAAAGGTCAAAAGAGGTGTTTCAAGAGAAGGTGTTGCTAGCTTCCAACCTGATGGAAGAGTGGAATCTAAAGGAAAATCCAAAAGTGATAGAATAGGCTTGGTGCAAAAACTCCTCAGAAGTCAGTATATCAAATTTAGACAGCCGCTGTCTCTAAACTTGAGCTGGACATTGCATCAGTCGCTGTCACTCTGGAAATACTATTGGAGCTGTTAAGGGTGCTATCGTACTCTTACAGATCTTTATGGTGTTTTTTCCTCAAAAAAGTTAGACAATTTATCACACAGCTTCTGTGAATTCCCAACTGGTTGACAGGAACAGGAGAGATTAAACACAGAACAAAGCACTGAAATAACCTCTTCAGATGTCATATTGTTTTCTAAAATCTTATTAACAAAGAAATTGCCCTTAGCTGTTTGTAAGATTGTAAAATGTTAGTATAATTTTGAGCTCAGATCTGGCTTCCATGGCAGAGTTAACACATCATACCCTTTCTTATTTTTTACAGACGATTTTGGGTGGTCAAAAGAAGAGACTTTATACCATGGGGCAGACGGACGAGAGAGGTTGGTGTAGGGGTGTGGCTAGGGGAAGCATCGCATCTAAGGCTGAAGTAACTCACTCAGTATATTAAGAGTAATCAGTATACACTATTCCATCACCTTTACCCTAGCTCATCCTATTTAATGTACTCATAAAATGCTCTGCAGATAGTTTAGCCTATGGACGGACCCCTATAGGCTCACTAGTATCTAATGAGGAATCAGGGTCCTCCCTGGAGATTTGATGGTAAAGTGGATCAAGAAATGATGTCAATACCTAGGACATAATATCACTACAAGCAACAAAGATCAAATCAAGCTTATGGCCTCCATGTTGTGTCCGAGCCTGTACTTTCTGCATCAAGCTAAATGTAGAGAATGTATTATTAAGATTCGCTGACATCAAATTTTTAGGAAGTTCAACCTAAACCTTAAAATCTCCCAATAAACAAAAAGTACAGTGAGTAATCATTAGCAGTGCCAAGATATCTGCATATGCATCCACAAAATTAGGGCATGCCCCAGGAGGATGATAACATAGTATACCTCGAATGAAGACTGTAGTGGAGAGTAAGATTGAGAAAAACTTGTCATAGCTCTGTCAAGGAGCAAGGACCAAGTTTAAAGGTTTAACTTTCTTGAAATCCGGAAACACTACAGCTAACCTGCCACCTCTTGGTCTTGGAAGATGAAAACATTTATAGAGTGTAGGGCAAGCAGCAGACAAATGTGGAGCCGAATTCTCTGATGTCCAGACTCTGTAATCAGGCATATTTAAATTATTAACTATAATCAGTTCTGCTGGGTTCTGAACATGGAGCTTACTGCATGGGGCCACCATGACAACAATGACGGGGGAGAGAATGAAGAAAGTTGGGGGCATATCAACAACAACCGGCGATAATTATCTCTAAGCGCACTTAGCGCTAGGATAATTATCGCCGGCTAGCGTGAATTTTTAGCGCTGAGATAGCGTGCTATTAGCAACGCTTATCTCAATAGCGATAAAAAATCCTCACGCTAACAGGCTAACGTGAGATTATCGCTGGAAACCCAGCGATAATCTCACGTTACCTTGTTGATAGGGACAGGCAAACTTAGCCATGATATCCTCCTTCCATAGGATATCATGGCTAAGTCAGAAAAATACCAGATGTAAAAAAGCAGCGTTAACCGCGGTTAGCGCTGCTTTTTTTGTCTCTAACTGGGTTAGCGGCATTCTTGATAATAGGAGAAATGTCGCTTAGCAACATTTCTCCTATTATTTTACTCTGGAACGCCCCCTTTGCATCTCATTAGAGATGCAAGGGGAAGCGTAGAGTAAAAGGGTGCTAACATGCAAATTTGCATGTTAGCACCCTGTTGTTGATAGGGCGCTAGTTTTATCTCTCCTTTTTTGGCTTTTAAAGCCAAAAAAGCAGAGATAAAGCCCTTGTTGATATGCCCCAGAGTTTTCAAAGGGAACGAAGGGGCATATTATCAAGAAACGGCGTTACAATTATCGCCGCTTTAGCGGCAGAAAACTGCCGCTAACGCGGCGATAATGGGCTTGATAATATGCCCTTGAGAATTCCAACAGAAGCCCATGTTCTGGTGTCAACCTGGGCTTCTATTGGAATTCTCACCGACATATTATCAAGCTCATTATCGCTGCTTTAGCGACAGTTTTCTGCCACTAAAGCGGCGATAATTTTAACGCCGTGCTTGATAATATGCCCCCCAGTTGCTGACTGCTGTCCTCTCTGCCGGTTCAGTTACTTCCAACTCCAATACACCTTTGACGCTTACATAAGGCATGTCTTCCTTTGGGAACTTTTCAGTGGCTACAAATGGATTTCGAGCCCCACGACGGACAGGGCAGGCATTTTGACCAAGGTGTACAAGTCGAGCTAATTCCTGTGAGAGGACATCGTGGTTCCTACCTCCGCCTTTTCCCTGCCGTCGCTGTTTCTTTGCTGTTTCTGGGCACCTGCAATAACTGTCACCAGAGGCAAATTGGTGCAGATTTTGCCTAGTTTTCGGGTTTTCGGCAGGCAGTTACGTCCGCGACCTTGACACTCGCCCCGCATGATCTCCGGTTTGTGATCCGTGCTTTCAGTTCGTGACCCGCACCTTATGATGACTGTTCCTGAACAACCGTAACGAGAAACAGAGAGACTGCGGCTAACGCAACAGCATTGCAACTGTATCCAGTGTAGCATGCCAGGCAAGGGTCTGCCCTGGTGGCACGTGTTGGGGCCTACTCCCTGGTTTCCAGGAACACAAGACACCCACACACTGTATTATTG
Source organism: Triturus cristatus (assembly GCF_964204655.1). NCBI lineage: Eukaryota > Metazoa > Chordata > Amphibia > Caudata > Salamandridae > Triturus > Triturus cristatus. Next base: position 260,881,012 of record NC_140586.1, read on the forward strand.
TATGGGCCAAGACACAAGCGGTCGTGCGCCCCTTTTTTTTTTCATCTCCAACGGGTGTGCCCTTCCTCCGGAGTGATGCAGGGTGCAACAAAGTATTGTGAGGGCCGGGTGGCTCACTCACTATATCCCTCCTCTTCTTTAGCTGCTTGTTCTCTCTGCTCTGTGATTACTCTCGAGGCATGCTGCACACAAAGTCTTGGAGTCTTTGGCTGGGGGCAGGGTTCGGCTGGAGACCATACATCTAGCTCTGGAACTGAGACTCGGAGCTGAGACTCGGTCCTGCCCTGGTGGGGCACTTTGAGAAAGATGTACTTCCACGGGCTGAGTATGGTGAGGCCTCAGTCGAGATTACCTCTTCCATCCTTGCTGTCATCGGCTGTTCTACGCCAGCCCCGGGGGAAGGCGTGGGCTCTGCGACATCGTTTTCTTCCATGTCATGATCTGCGTCCCTTCTCCACTCTGATGGGGGTCTGCCCACTTTCTTGAACCAGGATACGTATCTGGTTAGCACACGCAGGGCCCTCCGGACAGAGACCATGGTGCCCTGCACGTCAATGACTTTCAACACTTCTGGTTCGTAGAGCCTTCATAACCTCCACCCTGGATGTCTGTCCTTAATGAGATCGTGGTCGCCCACGCACAATGAGGATGATCGGGCCCTCCAAGCGAGGCTCGCCTTTTGATTGTTGGTTTTCCTCCTTGCTTGAGTGGCTTCGCTGTCCAGTTTAGCAGGGTGCCAGGCGAGATCTGATGGTTTGCTCGCGGGGTGAGTCGGAACAGCAAATGCAATGGAGCACAGCCAGTGGTGCTGTGTGGGGTCTGGCAGCATGCATTCAGAAATTGGTGGAGGCACTCCTCCGGGTCCTCCCCTTTTTCCACTCCAATCAGCAGAGCCCGATTGAGGGTCCTTATGAATCGCCCCACTTCATTGGCCTGAGACCACTGCAGAGTGATTTTCTGGTGTCAGACGGCACGAGCCACCAGGTAGTCCTGGAATTCCCACCACTGGAACGGGAGCCCATTATCAGATCCTATCTCATTGGGGAGGCCCATCATCATGAAGGTCCTATAGAGGACTGGCCTTCATCTTGGCTATCCCTTGGTGCCCCATGAGAGCAAGGCAGATGATTTGATGCTGTAGCCTGCGTGGAACCACGATGACTTGATCAGGTAACACCACCATGTGAATGCCTTGCTGAGTTTGCTGCAAACTCTCCTTAGCTGTTGTCTTGTTGTTTGGCCTTCCATGTTCAGAAAGTGGGTGCTGTCTATGAAATGTTGCCACCTCCGGTGAGCCAGCACTTCCTTGACATTTGCCAGATTCTCATTTGGGCTGTTGCTGCACCTATCTCTTCCAGCATCATTAGTGCATGCCTCCTGGGTGATCATTTTCACAAGTTCCTTTGTGTGCTCTTCATCAGTTGGAGGTTTCAGCAATTCCGACGTGATGGGGTGGTGTGATATGAAGTCAGCCGGCTTGTTGGCCCACTGGACGAAATACCACCTTGAAGCGATATGCCTGGAGTTGTACGGCCCACTTTTCAATCCTGGGACGCGCCAGCCGTGTTGTTCCTGAAAAAAGGGGGATCAATGGCTTGTGATCGGTCACCACTCGGAAATCGTGTTCAAAGAGATAGAGCGTATCTCGTCTGTGTCTCCGAAAGCGTTCTCCTGGCGTACGCCACTGGGGCCCAGTCCTTGTTGAAGTTCTCTTGGAGAAGGACAGCGCCTAGCCCAACCAGCCTTGCATCCACGACCACTTCGGTGTGGCGCCCTGGGTGAAAATACGCCATGATGGTCTTGTCCATCAGCGCTTTTTTGACGGCCTGGAAGGATACGTTGGCCTCCGCGGTCCAGTTTCAGGGTGCCCCGTTCTTAGTGAGGGCTCGCTGGGGTTCTGACAGGGAGGCGAGGTTTGGTATGAAGGGGCCACAGTATGTGGCCATCCCCAGAAAGCTGCAGACCTCTGTCGGAGAGGTGGGAACTTGCACCGAGCGGATGGTGACGGCCTTCGTCGGGTTGACTTGGAGCCCCTCGCTGGAGAAGATGTAACTGAAGAATACGACCGACTCTCGGTAAAATGAGCACTTTCCTTTGTTGAGAGGGAGGCCACTGTCGGCAAGGCATTGGAGCGCATTCCTCAGGTGATTATGATGTTCCTTCAGGGTCCCCGAGAAGATTAGTATGTCGTCGCTGAAGTTTATGACTCCCTGCCGGCCCGACAATGTCGCTTGGAATCACGTTCTGGAAAACCTCTGTGGCCGTCGACACCTGAAGCTCAGCCATTTGTATCTCCTCAGACCTACGTGCATGAAGGTGATGATGTTCCTGCTCTCCGAAGCGAGTTCGAGCTGATGGTATCCGGCTTTTAGGTCGAGTTTGGAGAACCAATTAGCTTCATTGAGGTCCGCCACAATGTTATCCATGGTGGGTCTCAGATGGCGCTACCTCTTTACTGCCTCATTGGGAAGGCGCATGTTGATGCACAGCCTGATGGCTCCTGGCTGCTTGAGTTTTGGGGTGACAACCAGGGGTGACACCCACAGGGTCGGGCCGGGGACCTTTTCAATGAGCTCCAGTTCCTCCAATTTATTCAACTCTTCCTCAACTTGCGGGCGCAGGTGGAAGGGCACTCTTCTGTGTCTCAGTGCTGTCAGACAGATCGAGGAGTTGATGTGCAGCTTGATCTGTTTGCCTTTGAGTCATCTGAAGCCCTCAAACGGCTTTCGGAACTTGTGCAGGATGGCGTCCTCATGAGAGTCATGGACTTGATTGGCGAAAAAGAGTCTTCCGCCGTGTGACAGCTGAGGAGGGTGTCTTTACTCCCATCTGTCACATGGAACTTCGCTGGAATGCGGTGGCTCTCACTGACCACTTCTACCTCAATCGTATCTCGCAGGGGGAGTGGCTCAGTCATGCTGTATGTGTAGATCTTTGCATTGGTGAGTGAGAGGGAAGGGCGAGGTGAAAGACGCTCGTACTGTTTGAGATCCATGACATTCACGGATGCTCCCGTGTCAATGAGTGCCTCCACCGTGGAGCCTGCCACGAGGATTGCACATGGGAGGCAGTCGATGGCATTGGTCAATGTGGCTGACAAAGGATACCACGAATACGTCATATTTCTCTGCTTCCATGACGAAACCCGGTCCGGGAGGGCTTACGTCTTGCCGGCCCCAGTGGGTTGTCGAGGGATAGCTGTTCCGTGCAGCCTGTTAATAGTGGCTCAAGATCTTCCACTCCTGCAGACCTTTGCAAAGTGATTTTGAGTGCTGCACCAAGAGCATGTTTTTCCTTTTGTGTAGGAGGGGCCGGTTGGTGGGTGCTCAGTGCTGCAGTTTCCGCAGGGCCCACCAGCAGGCATCTTTTGGCCAGCACAAGTTGTATTTAAGCACCTCTGGATGACATCAGCCCTCTCTTCTTTTATTGCTATAGGTTGGGGTGACCCGGCGAGGCGAGGTGTCTGTTTAGGACCACTTCCATCTCGTCTGCACGTGCGTTCGATAGTTCGTGAATCCTCCCCAGTATGAGTATGACATTGAACGACATCTCCGGCTGTCGAAGGATCAGCCAGTGCAGCAGCACAGACTGGCACCCCTGGATGAGCCGTGCTTGTATCTTTTTTCGCTGATAGTGGAATGTGCAGGTGCTTGCAAGCTTTCTTAGGTGGGAGTAGAAGACGTCGACCGACTCAGTTTCAGACAGCTTGGCTTTATGTAACTTGAAGCTCTAGAAATCAGGATTGATTTGAGGGTCGAAATGTTGATTTAGTGCCGCCACCGCTGCGTCGTAGTCATCATTGTCCCCAGTGTTTGGGAGTGTTTCGAACAGATTATACAATTCCTCTCCACCATAGCACATGAGTAGCGAACTCTTGACCATTCCGTCCGTTTCTCTCGTGCCTTTGAAGTAGTTGTTCAGACGAACAATCCACGATCTCCAGTGAGGGGCCGCCGTCACGGGGTCAGTGAGCTCCCTAAATGGTGGGAGGGGTGACTCAACAGCGTGGCCATGATGCTGGGCTTGGGCTGGTGTGTTCATGACCGTATTCAGATAGAATATCAAGTTGGAAATGTCAATTTGCACAAATCTTGAGTGGTATATATTGTGACACAGAAATATAGACAGCAAGAATATCGTGGTCAAGAATGTTGAATTTAAGATAAGAAAGATTGTTTTCAAAAACATAGAAGTCATTAATATTGTTTGCAAAAATATAATTGTTTAAAATATCAATTTTTTAATTAGTGTTATGTATTTTAGTTTATATTTTAAATGTATATGATGTTTATGTTTTTAATATATGTGTTAAATTTTTTGTAGTTATCAATTTATTTTAATTAAATTTCGAGTTTTTTAGTTCTGTAGCAGGTTGTGCATTTATACGGGAATAGGAGGATAAGTAATTTAATTATAATGAACTAATGATTATTTTTTATTTATTAATATTTATTTAATTGAGATGTTATAGTGTTAATTGTGGGAAGTAATTTATTTGTAATTAGTTGTTAATTGGTTGTTAATTAATATTAATTATTAATGGTTTCTTAATTATGGTAATTGTGTAATTTTGTTAGGTGCGGGTTGTGCGGTTTATAGGAGTAAAGGTTGGGAAGTAATTTACTTGTAATTAATTAATGAAACGTTGTTAATTAATATTAATTGATTAATTGAATATTACATATGGAAATTGTGGAATTCATTTCAGATGTAGGTTGTGGGGTCTATAGGGGTAAAGGGTGGTAAGTAATTTTTTTGATTGATTAATGAATAATCAGTTCTTAATTTATATTAATTAATCAATTGAAAATAAACTATGGAAATTGTGAAATTAATTTTAGGTGTGGGTTGTGGGGTTTATAGGGGTAAAGGGTGGAAAGTAGTTTATGTTTAATTAATTATTAATTAGTTGTTAATTAATATAAATTAATTGAAAATTACATATTGAAATTTTTTAATTACTTTTTAGTGTGGGCTGTGGGGTTTATAGGGGTACAGAGTGGGAAGTAATTTATGAATAATTAATTAATAATTAGTAGATCATTAATATTAATTAATTAATTGATATTGACCCTGAAAATTAATTCTAACCGTACTTACCAGTAACTTGTATTTCTTTCCATAGGAATCCATTGTCTGGTTTTCAGCAGAAAAGTTTCTAAGTGTCTATTTTCACAAACTAAACATATTCCTTAAAAATCGCCTGTATGACTTAAGCGCATTCTTTCAACTGTTTACAGGAGATGCACCAGTACTGAATCCAGGATCCACCACTGAGTAAGAAAAAGTGACGATAACACCACTTACCTGCTAAGTGAATTTCCTGGCTTAGGATAACATTGGTGATTCTATGTGAAAACATTTCTAAGTGTCAACTTTTAAAATACAATAATATTCCTTAAAAATCACTACTGTAACCAAAACCCTTTTACTCAACTGTTTACAGGAGATGTCCAAGGACTGAATCTAGGATCCAGTCCTGTGGTTAGAAAAGTAATCCATAAAGTAACTAATTTCATTTAACTAGAAATTCACATTGAGCTCAATGGTGCATTGTGTTTGAAATTTTGTTGCCCATTGCAACAACTGTAACTACTGTACTTAAACGTCTATTGCCAAAGTATTTAAACTAAAGTAATTAATTCTGAGAAAGTATATTTTGTAATGTAATGTATAATGTAATTATAATGCAATTTAAAAAATAAAATATCTAAAAATAAATATTTAAAAAAATGTAGTTAATCAGTATAAACTGAATAAAACATAGGTTTGAGACATGTTATAGTTAGGAATTAGCATTTAAAAAACCTTTGAAATTCACTGAACAAACCATAGGTTTCAGGCCTGATATAGTTAGGAATTAGCATTTAAAAAACCTTAGAAATTCACAGAAAAAAACATAGGTTTTAGGGGTGTTATAGTTAGCTGGACATTTCACTCGTACAAAACCATTGAAATTCCTCCGATATAGTTAGTTGTACTAACTACATCTTGCGCGCCCGCAATCCACTGCTGATGATGTCACATATTACATCATTCATGACAAGGTCAGTGACATCACTGATGACATCTCAAATGACATCACTGATGACATCACTGATTACATCATCCGCGTGACAATCAGATACACCTCATCATACACTAGTATAACCTTTCGTCACTCACTGTAAAATACAGAGTGCCATATTTGAATCCATTGACACACCAATTCAAGTTTCGAAACACCCACTCAGTGATTCTTAGATCTATGCACACATCTAATTACTTACCTATAGATTCACTCATACATGCTGTCAAAGATCAATAGAACACTATCAAATATACTTATACACCTATATCGACATTACACCCCAGCACACATCCTAATCACTTATGAAGTCATCCTACTCATTTATGCAAACAATGGATCATACTTACATTTACTTAGCTACACACTTATACAAACACCACTTCATCAATTCATATAGATAGTAACTCATACTTAGTGTGTTATAAAATCACTATTACAAGTATACAGTTATCCATACAGTCGCTCATACAATCTCTGAGTCTTATGTATACTTATTTATATACAAAAACTGACACATACACTGGCTTTTATTTTTCTAGTTTGTTGGACATGTACCATTGAGACATATATTTGCTCATCACCACACCCATAAAGATATTCACTCACCCAAACAACTGTTATAACATGTAATTTTAACTTCAGATACCTACTGAATCAACTATTCACACATCTTTGGGCAGTCACACACCCCCCATCGAACCACACACACATTCACTCTCCCATACAAATACTCAGTTAACTAATCAATAACTAATATAGACTTTCACATAGCTAGTTAACCAACTGGAGAAGCAGTTTACACAACAACTGACAAAGTGATACAGATATTCACACAGTTTAGTCACTATCCAATATATTTAGTGAGACACTATAAATTAGTCAAGTAAACAGTCAATCACCCTGCTACTAAATCCTCCATCCAGATATTTATATTTATATATCCACTCATCCTTCAATGCAAATTGCTATGTATATAATACATATTTAAATAACGAACCACACCACATTCACTGGATGATGTCATCAGTTTTGTCATCAGTGATGTCATTTGAGATGTCATCAGTGATGACACTGACCATGTCATGAATGATGTAAAATGTGACATCATCAGCAGTGGATTGCAGGCGCGCGAGATGTAGTTAGTACAACTAACTATATCGGAGGAATTTCATTGGTGTTGTACGAGTGAAATGTCCAGCTAACTATAACACCCCTAAAACCTATGTTTTTTTCTGTGAATTTCTAAGGTTTTTTAAATGCTAATTCCTAACTATATCAGGCATGAAACCTATGGTGTTTTCAGTGAATTTCAAAGGTTTTTTAAATGCTAATTCATAACTATATCAGGCCTGAAACCTATGTTTTTTTCAGTGCATTATCTACTGGCGGTCGCCAGTAGATAGTTATAGTTAGGACCGTGTTTCCATAGGAAATCTGAAAATTCTATTTTGAATAACTTTGGCGCCGGTTGACGAATCTTCGCGAAATTTACAAAACTAATGGGGCGCTCCGCTCAGCTCCTACCCTCGGGGGGATTCGTCAAGCGGGGGCCGAGAAAAAAGAGGGGTCCCAAAACGCGTTTTCCCCATGCATTTTCCCATAGGACCTTTAGTCGAAGGTACAGCCCGAACGGCTGAACAGAATTACTTGAAATTTGGCAAAGAGGTAGTCCTCAGGTCAGGGAAGTGCCTTTTGCATATATGGAGTCAATCTGTTCAGTAGTTCCTGAAAAAATTGCAGTTAAAAGCACATACATGTCGATAACCACACACGGTGCGTAATTCTGATTGGTGGTTAAATGTCAGCCAACGTTCGAATCGGTCGAAATCAGGAAGTGTCGGCCGCCATTTTGTTTGTTTTCAGTGCGAGAGTGAAAAAGGAAGGTGGCGAACATGAAAAGGGGGCAGGGTAGAGAGTTCCTGACCCCCTAGCCTTTGTCAGGGGGTCCCTGAAGGACCACGAAGGGTGAAAAAAACATTTTTTTTTTCAAAAAATCAAGGGGTGCGCGCACGGTGCGCGAAAGGTGCGCGCACCGTGAAAAACCCTAAAAATATATATATATATTTAATACGTAGTTTATTGTAAAATAAATATATCAAAAATATAATAATACATACATAACTTAGCATTTAAAAAACCGTACAAATTCACAGAAAAAACCATAGGTTTCACACACGTTATAGTTAGGAATTAGCATTTAAAAAACCTTGCAAATTCTCTTAAAAAACCATAGGTTTCACACATGTTATAGTTAGCTGGAGATTTCACTCGTAAAAAACCTATGAAATTTCCCCGTTATAGTTAGCTCAGATAACTATAACTCGCGCGACCGCCACTCTATCCAAAGGATGATGTCAACAGTGATGTCATGAGTGATGCCACTGACCATGTCAGGAGTGATGTAATGAGTGACGTCATCAGCAGTGCATTGCGGTCGCGCGAGTTATAGTTATTTGAGCTAACTATAAGGGGGGAATTTCATAGGTTTTTTACGAGTGAAATCTCCAGCTAACTATAACATGTGTGAAACCTATGGTTTTTTAAGTGAATATATATATATATAAAACCATAGGTTTCAGGGGTGTTATAGTTAGCTGGACATTTCCCTCGTACAAAACCCTAGAAATTCCCCTGTTATAGTTAGTTCAGCTAACTATAACTCGCGCCCCCGCAATGCACTGCTGATGACGTCACATATTACATCACTCATGACATGGTCAGTGACATCACTGATGACATCACTGATGACATCTCAAATGACATCACTGATGACATCACTGATGACGTCATCCATTGAGTATGTGTTTCTGAACAGTTTTATTATGTTTAATATATATAGGGAAAGGCCTGTTGAAAAATAAGTGGGTGTACAAGTGTGTGAATGGATGATTTTCTAGGTGCATAACTGAATCTATAAGTGAGTCATTAAATGTATCTTACTGCAGACTAGTGACTAAACTGTGTGAATGTCTGCATGTGTCTGTGTGTTGGTGTATAAGTGGCTGCATGGTTTTGTGAATAGCTATATGAGTGTCTATATGGGTTATTGATTGGATGTCCAGCTAACTATAACAGCCCTGTAACCTATGGTTTTTTCAGTGAATTTCTAAGGTTTTTTAAATGCCAATTCCTAACTATAACGCCCCTAAAACCTTTGTTTTTTTCAGTGAATTTCAAAGGTTTTTTTAAATGCCAATTCCTAACTATAACGTGCATGAAACCTATGGTTATCTCTGAAGATATCATTAAAAGCATTCTTTTTTACAAGTAGGGTGCACATTAGTTTTGTGGAAAAGCATCTTTGTGATTGGTTAAGAAAAAGCAGTTTCAACGTGGAGTACATATCATAGGATAACATTTGCTCAGCTCAACCACACCTGCTACTTGCATTTGGAAGGCACTGTTCGAACTTAAAACAATCGTCAACTTTTAACCTGCACGTGTCGTTAAATGTTCAAGAAAATGTTACAAAAAAATATCGTAAAGTTTAAAAAAATTGATGAACTTTTAACCTGCACGTATTGTAGAATGTTCTAGAAAGTGTGTTGATAGAATACGTTGCACTTCTGACTTCTATGTGTTGTTGAATATTAAAAAAAACTGTTCATATGGAAAATTAAAAAGAAACCAATAGAGAAGTTTTGAAACCTAAAAGAATCAAGGAACTATTCTAATTTATTCTTTACATGTATTTATGTGTGCAGCAACAAAATTATAGACACAACAGCACTAGGAAGAGGAAGAAGCAGGGAGTGGGGGGAGGGGGGAGATGGGCAGAATGGCACACATGCACAATTAAGTACAACACACATATAGACTAACAATGGCCAAAATGAAACACAACAACAAGGAGCACAAGTCACACAACCTGCCAACATCACATCACTGAACGAGCATAGAAGTGAAAACCACACTGCATTCATACAGGATGTGTACAAAGGCCAGTCGTTGGTGTTGTGGGATGTCTGCGACCGCGGTCATCATGGATGAGATGCCCAGCATGTGGCACATGGTCGAGTTCACTGTGTGTTATGTAGCCAAACGGCTGCTCCTCCCTCCCACGAGCCCCCACACTTTTGTACGGTGAGCTGTTGTATCTCGTGCACTCGTACGGCACGCCATTGTAATGCCTATTTGCGCATCTCCTGCTACATTCCAACTACAACATCACAATGCCGTTTGGAGGTGGTGCATGCCACTTTACAATATCGACTGCTGCAGCTCTTGTAACAGGCCACACCAGAACACAGAGACACACTTACCGCACTTCCTGTACACAGACATGTCCGAGACACCCTGTTCCCCTTGCCGGATAGGCACACCCATGCACTGACCTGTGAACGACAGACCAGCACACGCCAGTTGTGCATGCAGGAGGATGCGTATGTAGCTACACATCCAGGCTCACTGCCAACGCTGAGGTGACAGCACACTGTGATTTTGCAGGGCTCGTGCCTATCATGCTAAGACAATGACCACAGGGACACACTTACTAAGATGTGGGTTTGGGGGGCATTGGCGGTCCTGGAGTTGTTGAGATGAGTCTTCTGGACCTCATGGGTATCCCTGTATCATGCTCATTGACTCTATGGCACCTGTGGGTGTTCTGGTGTGGCTCTTGGGTGTGTTCCCTTTCATGGTGCAGGTAGTTGTCCTGCTTAACACCAGCAGAAAGCAGGTGTAAAATCCCTGGTGCTAACGTGTCTTATCGCCGGAATTTGTTTCGCATTGCAATTGGTGTGAAAGTTGTGATGTGATTTTTTTCGTGTGCACAATATACGAACTGAGCAGTGTATCTCGTCAAGATCCAGCACCTGATGCACTATTCTCAATCAATATAAATACAATGAGATTTCTTAATAGATTTTGTGTGTACACTGTAAGTGCAGCCAATACCTCAGTGCAATACAATACAGGATTTTACTATTTAGAATAAATCGCAAAGGTGCACCTCGTGTCTTTTTGCACGGGAACGGCTACTCTCCATTTCATTATCAGCACTTTAACGGAAGTAAAGTTGAGATAAATCTAACACACTATTCAGGAGTTGGTGCAAACTGCAGATATCACCAGTATTCCAGCGATAAGTGCCCCAAAATGTAACACCATGGTGGACTCCATCAAATAACAGTAATAAGAACAAGAAAGAGTCACACAGCAGTTAAGAGAACAACCAAAAACATTATTATTTTTTTTCAAACTTAATTTTTTATAATAATAAATATATAAACGATAAACTATTTTCAAACTTTATTTTTTTATTAACATAAATACCAACAATAAACTAATAAACAAAATATAACAACAATAATACAAAACAACAAGGCGGAACACTCCTGTGGGAACCACAGATGTCGACGACAGACCTGGAAAATCAGAAAGATTGTTAAAAAAAAAACAACATGGTATTCTCAACACAATACCACAAGAAACAAATCACAGATATATAAAATGTATACAGCTAACAAAATTTTATAAGTTTAACTTACAAAAACTGTAAATGTTGCCGCTTTAAAATATTTACCGAATCTGAGGAAATTTTTTGCAGAAGGCATCACGCCCACAATGTTTTTCTTCGGTGGTGAAGACATTTTTAACTTTTTCCAAGGGGCAAACAAAGACCAATGCCACCTTCTTCATTCGCAAGATTTGCCAAAGAGTTCTGTTACGAGGGGATCCTAACAAAAAATACTCGTGCGGCACAGCAAGTATGATGAAACACATAAGGACCCTTCATCCAAACAATCTTGCACGAGAAGAGTGCAAACAGATGAGAAACACTCCTGTTCTGTATCTGTAAAAAAGAATCACAAATAAATGTATATTAATAACTTTCAAATTTATACTATTCCATTACTGTACAAACACATTTTATATAAAAACTGACTAAGAAACTATAGCCCTGAACCACAAGTGTGACGATCGTTAAAACACTACATGCATAGTGCATACTACTTTAAAGCAGTTCATGCCCTAAAGCCTACCTCACTAAAAGACTACATGCTAACTGACTAAATGATTACAGTACTATAAGGAGACACACTTGGTGAGTGACAGGGTGTTTGCTAGAAGAGTATGAATACTAACTAGGGAATTGAAGGTGTGAAACACAACTGTGTAGGTGATTAGAGGACTGCATCCATACTGCATAGGCATTTAAAGCAGTCCATGTGCTAAGGCCTGGCTCACTGCATGACTACTTGGGTACTGACTGAATGATTAGAGTACAGCAAGGAGAGTGCCTAGGTGAATCTATAAGTGCTAGGCTTTTCGCACAGGGAATCGATTAGTACTTGGTACTGAATGGGTCACTAGAGGAGTGCAAAGGCAGTCACAAGTGCTGGACTGTATGGATACTGACTAGGAAATTGAAAGTGTGAAAGACAAGTGTCTAGGTGGTTAGAAGACTGCATGCATAGTGCATAGGGGTTTGAAGCAGTCCATGTGCTAAGGCCTGGCTCAGTGTATGAATACTTAGGCACTGACTGAATGATTAGAGTACTGCAAAGATAGTATCTTGGTGAATTTATAAGTGTTTGGGTTTTAGCACAGTGAATGGATTAGTACATGGTGCTGAATGGGTCACTAGAGGACTGCAAAGGGAGTGACAGGGTATTTCCTGGAAGTGTATGGATACTGACTAGGGAATTGAAGGTGAGAAAGACAATTGTGTAAGTGGTTAGAGGACTGCATGCATAGTGGATGAGGGTTTGAAGCAGTCCATATACTAAGGCCTGGGTCACTGGATGAGTACTTGGGTACTGACTGAATGATTACAGTACTGCTAGGAGAGTGCCTGGGTGAATTTATCAGGGTTTGGCGCAGTGCATGGATTAGTACATGATGCTGAATGGGTCACTAGAGGAGTGCAAATGGAGTGACAGGGTGTTTGCTGGAAGTGAACGTATACTGACTGGGGAATTGAAGGTGTGAAAGACAAGTGTGTAGGTGCTTAGAGGACTGCATGCATAGTGGATAGGGGTTTGAAGAAGTCCATGTGCTAAGACCTGGCTCAGTGCATGAATACTTAGGCAGTGACTGAATCATTAGAGTACTGGAAAGAGAGTGTCATGGTGAATTTATAAGTGTTTGTGTTTTGGCACAGTGAATGGATTAGTACATGCTGTTGAATGGGTCTCTAGAGGACTGCAAATGAAGTGACAGGATGTTTCCTGGAAGTGTATGGATACTGACTAGGGAATTGAAGGGGTAAAAGACAAGTGTATAGTATGTTAGAACACTACATGCATACTGCATAGACATTTGAAGCAGTCTATTTAGTACTTAGAAACTGACTAAATAATCAGACTACTTCTAGGACAGTGCTTAGGTAAAACTTTTAAATTTTCAGTTCTGCCACAGTGAACAGAATAGCACATGGCACTGCACCTTTGTGTCAAACCCTGTCTCATTTTATCAATGCATAAGCAAAGACTAGCTTCTAATGCTACTAAAACTTGACAACATGAGAGGTTTTAAATTAGTTATCTGTTAGCAAATACACGATGTTACCAAATGCTTCTCTCACAGTGGTTCTCAAATGCACACAGACTCACAGTGTAATTCTACACAACAACCACTATACCTAGGAGTTTATCAAAAATCATTCACTACTGTGGAAGTGGTAAGCGAACTGCACACAATCTTCATATTTCAGGACTGCACTTTTATGTCAAAGCCTGACTCATACAATCAAAGCATAAGCAAAGACTGGCTTCTAATGCTACTAAAACTTCACAACATGACCGGTTTTAAAACAGGTATATGTCAGCAAATACACGATGTTACCAAATGCTTCTCTCACAATCCTTACCCAAATGCACACAGACTCACAGTGTGATTTTAGACAAGCAACACTATCCTAGGAGTTTACCAAAACTCATTCACTACTCTGGAAGAGTTATTGGTACTGCACACAATCTACATATTTAGGTACACCACATCAGTGTCAAAGCATGACTCATTTAATCAACGCATAAGCAAAGACTGGATTCTAATCCTACTAAAACTTCACAACATATATATATATATAATGAAAGCATAAGCCATAACTGTCTTCTAATGCTACTAAAACTTGACAACATGACATGTTTTACAACATTTATCTGTCAGCAAATACACGATGTTACCAAACACTTCTCTCACAGTGGTTCCCAAATGCACACAGACTCACTGTGTGATTCTAGATAAACAACACTATCCCTAGGAGTTTACCAAAACTCATTCACTACAGTGGAAGTGGTAAAGGAACTGCACACAATCTACATATTTCACGACTACACTTTAATGTCAATGCCTGACTAATTTAATCAACGCATAAGCAAAGACTGGCTTCTAATGCTACTAAAACTTCACAACATGACCGGTTTTAAAACAGGCATATGTCAGCAAATACACGATGTTACCAAATGCTTCTCTCACAATCCTTACCCAAATGCACACAGACTCACAGTGTGATTTTAGACAATCAACACTATCCTAGGACTTTAACAAAACTCATTCACTACTGTGGAAGGGGTAAGGGGACTGCACACAATCTACATATTTAAGTTCAGCACATCAGTGTCAAAGCATGACTCATTTAATCAACATATAAGCAGAGATTGGATTCTAATGCTACTAAAACTTCACAACATGACAGATTTTAAAACAGTTATCTGTCAGCAAATACATGATGTTACCAAATGATTCTCTCACACTGATCCCAAATACACACTAACTCACAGTGTGATTCTAGACAAGCACCACTATCCCTAGGAGTTTACCAAAACTCATTCCCTACAGTGCAAGTGGTAAGGGAACTGCACACAATCTACATATTTCAGGACTGCACTTTTCTGTCAAAGCCTGACTCATTTAATCAAAGCATAAGCCATAACTGTCTTCTAATGCTACTAAAACTTGACAACCTGACTGGCTTTAAAACAGTTCTCTGTCAGCAAATACACAATGTTACCAAATGCTTCTCTCACAATCCTTAGCCAAATGCACACAGGCTCACAGTGTGATTTTAGACAATCAACATTATCCTAGGAGTTTACCAAAACTCATTCACTAGTCTGGAAGAGTTAATGGTACTGAACACAATCTACATATTTAAGTATAGCACATCAGTGTCAAAGCATGACTCAATTTCAATTTTGAAAAGCTTTTACTCGGTCAAATAAATCAACCATATAAGCAATACATTCATAAAACAGTCTAATTAAAAACAAAATGGAATGTAAAAACAGTGGGATTGAAAATATAAAAGTATCAAAGTTCATAAACATGACGAGTCAAGTACAAAAGTGCAAATGCATAGGTCACAAAGAGCCCCTAACATTTTACTTGGACATGAACAGTCCTGATTCATTTAATCAACGCATAAGCAAAGACTGGATTCTAATGCCACTAAAACTTCACAACAGGACAGGTTTTAAAACAGTTATCTGTAAGCAAATACATGATATCACCAAATGCTTCTCTCACACTGATCCCAAATACACACTAACTCACACTGTGATTCTAGAAATGCACCACTATCCCTAGGAGTTTACCAAAACTCATTCACTACAGTGCAACTGGTAAGGGAACTGCACACAATCTACATATTTCAGGACTGCACTTTTCTGTCAAAGCCTGACTCATTTAATCAAATCATAAGCCATAACTGTCTTCTAATGCTACTAAAACTTCACAACATGACAAGTTAAAACAGTTATCTTTCAGCAAATACACGATGTTACCAAATGCTTCTCTCACAGTGGTTCCCAAATGCACACAGACTCACTGTGTGATTCTAGACAAACAACAATTTCCCTTGCACTATATCAAAACACATTTCTTCATCTAGAAGTAGTACTACATTTTAGTATAGAAACATAACATAACTCATTTCACAAATTCATAAACAATGCCTGGTTTCTAATTCTACCAAAATATAACAACTGCACAGTTATCTGTTTACAAACACATGAAAAACACAAATGCTTATCACAGAATGGTTTCTACATGCACACAGATTGTAGAGAAAAAAAGTACTCCCTACACTTTAGCAGGAAAAATACATTAGTCTGATTAAAATCAAAATAGTCTACATACATCCCCTCGCAATTAAATAACTCATCTTTCAAGTTCTTTTGTAGATTAAGGAGTATATCAATCACTCACCATATTTTCTTTTACAGAATCTCTGCACTGTGCACCTCTCAGCAAAAGCAAAGAATGAAAAAGTTTCTCTTTCATTTTCCACACATATCCATGTAAACATCAAATCACAATCCTTCGCACATAAACTCAAAAGTAAACACACATTTCTATTGGTTAAACATTTCAACCCTTTCCAACTGAAGTACATTTCAACCCTTCCCCCAATCTGCCTTTTGCCTGTTACCATAGAAACAGGTCATGGAACACTGAACTCACAGGTCACAAGTTCAGCACACAATGTTCCTACACAAGACAGGAAGTTTGCTTGACTTTTCAACATATCAGCTTATCATATATAATGTTCCTTACAATCTGTTGTTGTTAACCAATAACAATCATACCTTTAAAAAACAAAAATATACACCATACCTTTCAGTGTAGAAAGTTGTCATACAACCAAAGATTTCTTGTCATTTTTCAAAAAACGTTGCCGTGGATCCGCGCACCCACCGCGAGAGAATCCGTGCATCCAACGCGATAGGATGCGCGCACCGTGCGCGCATTTCGCCGTGTTTTTTTTTTTGAAACGGGGCCCCAGGGGGTCCTTCTGGGACCCCCTAAGCACCTCTAGAGGGTCAGAGTATTTCCACTCTGCCCCCTTTATGTGTTTTACACACTTATTCCCCTTGCTTCTTCAGCCTCGCTTCTACAGAGGCAGAAAATGGCCGCCAACAGTTCCTGGTTTAGAATGTAGAGAGACACTCGATCGGGAGGGTGCGTGCTTGGTTCGGGGATGGTGCGCTTGCGGTGAGGGTACGGTCCGCGGATCCTCCACGGCCATAGATATCACTAACTTTTTTACCCTAATTTTCTCAGGAACTACTGAACAGATTCACACCATATATGCAAAAGGCACGAGTCCGAACTGAGAACTACCTCTTTGCCAAATTTGGTGTCATTCCGTTCAGCGGTTCGGGCTGCAGCTGCAACAACAGATCCTATGGGAAATTGCATGGGGAAAACGTGTTTTGGGACCCCCTTTTTTCTCGGCCCCTGCTTGACGGATCACCGCAAAACTTTCATGGTAGGAGCGGAGCGGAGCTGGCCAAAAGTTTGAAAAATTGCGCAAGGATTCGTCAACCGGCGCCAACGTTATTCCAAATAGAATGTTGCGGATATATATTATCTACTGACGACCGCCAGTAGATAATATTATCTACTGGCGGTCGCCAGTAGATAGTTATAGTTGGGACCGAGTTTCCATAGGAAATCAGAAAATTCTATTTTGAATAACTTTGGCGCCGGTTGACGAATCCTCGCAAAATTTTCAAAATTAATGGGGCGCTCCGCTCAATTCCTACCCTGAAAGTCTCGGGGTGATTCGTCAAGCGGGGGCTGAGAAAAAAGGGGGTCCCAAAACACGTTTTCCCCATGCATTTTCCCATAGGACCTTTAGTCGAAGGTACAGCCCGAACGGCTGAACAGAATTACTTGAAATTTGGCAAAGAGGTAGTCCTCAGGTCAGGAATGTGCCTATTACATATATGGTGTCAATCTGTTCAGTAGTTCCTGAGAAAATTGCAGTTAAAAGTACATAAATATCTATAAGCGCGCACCGTGCGCGCACCGTGCGCGCACCGTGCGCGCACCATAACGTGCGCGAGCGTAATTCTGATTGGTGGTTACATGTCAGTCAACATTTGAATCGGTTGAAATCAGGAAGTGTCGGCCGCCATTTTGTGTGTTTTGTGTGTGACAGTGAAAAAGAAAGGTGGAGAACTTAAAAAGGGGGCAGGGTAGAGAGTTCCTGACCTCCTAGCCTTTGTCAGGGGGTCCCTGAAGGACCCTGAAGGGTGAAAAAAACATTTTATTTTTTTCTTCAAAAAATCGCGGGGAGCGCGCACGGTGCGCGCACCATGCTCGCAAGGTGAAAAACCTTAAAAAAAAATAAAAATGTATTTTAAACGAGCCATTCCATATTACAGGATACAGTCAATCTATAACTATATACGTAGGTAGCTTATTGTAAAATAAATATATAAAAAATATAATAAAACATACATAACTTAGCATTTAAAAAACCTTACAAATTCACTTAAAAAACCTTAGGTTTCACACACGTTATAGTTAGGAATTAGCATTTAAAAAACCTTGCAAATTCACTTAAAAAACCATAGGTTTCACACATGTTATAGTTAGCTGGACATTTCACTCGTAAAAAACCATTGAAATTCCCCCGTTATAGTTAGTTCAGATAACTATAACTTGCGCGACCGCCACTCTATCACAAGGATGATGTCATCAGTGATGTCATGAGTGATGCCACTGACCATGTCATGAGTGATGTAATATGTGACATCATGAGCAGTGGATTGCGGGCGTGCGAGTTATAGTTATCTGAACTAACTATAACAGGGGAATTTCAATGGTTTTTTACGAGTGAAATGTCCAGCTAACTATAACATGTGTGAAACCTATGGTTTTTTAAGTGAATTTGCAAGGTTTATTAAATGCTAATTCCTAACTATAACGTGTGTGAAACCTATGGTTTTTTAAGTGAATATATAAATATATATATATATATATGCAAGAACTTCGTCACACCATCCGAAACTCAGAAAGGACGAAGCGCACCAGGTAGATTCAGTGCAAAAAGTTATTTAATCCAAGAGTGTGTTGTGCACTGCCATAGATATATATATATGCAAAATAAACTAAATATATATATACTAATTATTATGTATGTGTGCTTAACTTTTTTTAATTAAGTTTACTTGTTATATTTGTTAAAATGTATATTAAATCTACTTTATTTTTTAAAAATTATTTATATTATTTAATATATTTAATTTTTTTATCATACATATATATATATATATAATCGATATTGTTTACTACTATATTTTTGACATCGATATGTTTTTTTCTCTAAGTTTTTGTACTTACCTGTTTAAGTATAGGGAGTCGATATTTTAACATTCTATATTTTTACCTCGATATTTTTTACATCTATATTTTTTATGTCAATTTTCTGTCAGTGAACCCTCATGACTCTAGGTGATACCTTGATCCACTGTATGGTGGTGTTGCAGTCTTTTGGGTGTGGGGGTTATGCTCTTTCCTGCCCCACGCTATTTGCTGCTCCTGTTATAACTTATGTGGGAGACGGGCACTTCGTGAGTCTTCTGCTTGCCCCCACCTGCTTGCTAAAAGTCCGTGCCTGGGGAATGTGTTACATTGAGGGCTTTGTTGTGTTGTACTTTATGTCTCTTTTTTTCTTAGCCTTCTGTGCTTATTTATTTTTTTCAGCTGAGGTTCACTGAATCCCTGCTGCCATGCAGTTATTCAGTGACACGTGGCTTCTAGAGTTGTTTGCCTTGCGCTGTGCTTGATAATACCACCAATGCGAGCACGTGGTAGAGCCACTGCAGTGTGTGTGTGACTCCTACCGTCTCTGACCAGCCTCGTGAACAGCAGGGGAGTCCACACATCTCCTGCCGGTGCACGGCTACACGGGCTGGGCGACAGAGTCTTCCAACATCACACAGGAACTCTGCTGCCTGGAGCGGTGCGCACCCACCCGGGAGATGCGCCAGAGATCGGCATTGACAGGTGTTTCCTACTCAGACACCACAGTGGGGAGAGGAGCGGCAGGGTCACTGCACCAGAGCGCATCAAGCGGCCACACCACGGCGAGGTCAGAAGACGCAGAGAAGGGTCAAGCGGGTGGAGATGCTCGCTGAGGCCACTGGACTGGTCCGATAACTGCTGCTGAACGAGGCGCGGGTGAGTACCGCCTCCTCGCCAATGTAGCGTGCCAGGTGAGGGTCTGGCTTGGTGGCACACATTGGGCCCTACTCCCCAGTTCCCAGAAACACAAGACACCCACAACTGTATTATGGTATGGGCCAAGACCACAAGCGGTCATGCGCCCCTTTATTTGTCTCTGTTGGGCGTGCCTTCTCTTCGGAGTACTGCAGGGTGCAACAAAGTATTGTGAGGGCCGGGTGGCTCACTCACTATATCCAGGAACAGAAGGGCTCATTAGGGTACCACCCGCCATCCTAGTGGTAACGGGACCGTACGCCGGCATGCGGTGGTCCCGCACCCCTGATAATGATGCGACCGCCACCGTGGTGGTCGCATCTGGCAATTTAACACTGCGGCGGGTGCTGCTGGGTGCAGCACCCGCCGCAATGTCAAATGGCCATGTTGTGCATTTCCATGCACAACATGGCAGGCACTGCGCGGTGCCTGCCACCTTGTACATGGAAACGGAGAGGGGTACCCCCAGTGCACCCCCACCACCCGCCCCACCAGGGGGGCCCGCAACAAGCCCCCAAAGCCAATCACCACCAGCCTTTCCATGGTGGCATCCCTGCCATGGAAAGGCACCTACAACACCCACATCCTAATATGGTGGAAAGTGCCTGCTAGGCACCGCCACCATATTAGTACCCCTGCTCCGCCCGGCAGGCAATCGTGACGATTGCCACCGGCGGAAAAGCGTCAGACGGACTTTCCGTCCGCCACGATACCCACCACCATCATAATATGGCAGGGGTAACTCTCATGACAATGGCAGAATGATGGCCACCGCCGGCCCAGCGGTGGCGATCGTTCTGCCATCGTGATGAACCCCAGAGAGACAAGATCAGACATATCTGTAGCCAACGCAACAGCATAGCGTCCATGGGAGAGACGTCTGTTGCCTAGTAAGTGGATGATAACGTCAGTGATCGCAAAACTGAGCCTTTCTTTGCATATCGCATTAGTCGGTGATACCATACGCACGCCTGATGTCCAGTGAGTGCTGTTTGCAGTTACAGAAGTATTTGTTTAATGGAGACTTTCCACTGCGTACTGCACTCTCTATGATATGCACACCCAAGGTAGAGTAGTAAGTGGCTGAAAATCGTGACTTAACATTTACTTTAAGACCGCTTAAACTTTCAACTGCATGTAATGTCAGTGTTGTCCCACTTTCCTGAACACTGGAAATTATGCAATGGCATTTGGGTGTGCCTACAGTCACGGGTGATGCTCAGGCCTTATTTTAACACCTTTAAATAAGTATAAACTAGTATTTCATTGGTGACATGCACACCTTTGTGCATCCACGATCTGTAATGCATACACTGTGCAGTTAAACTCACAAGTTTTCATTATTTGCTTCTGCGGTGGTACACACACTGTACTCATTCTCACTCATAGATGCCTGGATATATATAACTATTTGTATAACTGTGATTTGCATTTAAGTTGATATTGTATTTGCTAAGTTATTACTCATGTATTAACTCATAACAATATACAACAAGCAGTACTACACCCAAAACCCTTCTTGTCAGCACCGGGAAATCCCCCGGTGGATTGGGAACTGTGGTTAGAAGGGTTTTGTCAAAATAAAAGAAAAAATCATCATAAAAAATATGAAATTATATCAGCATGTGTTAAATTCACCCTATAAAATAAAAAATTAAAGACACAAAGTCTGATATATCAAATGTAGCATTATAAAGGCAAAACATGCAATACATGGCTAAGTAAAATCCAAACTGCAGAGCCCAATTAGAACTGAGAATAAAAGTGAGCATGAATGGTGAAGGAAACGGTAATTAATTAAAACGAGCCATTTTTCTCAATTCTGCCACTACAATGATCAACATGTAAAGCCCTGGTCAACTGGTACAAATAAACTAGCATGTATTTCTTAAAAGATTATATCTTACAAGAAAAGGCTGAAGTCCTGAACCAACACAAAGTGAACCTAGGGTAGACATATGGCAGAAATAACTTGGACTGTAATTGACCATAATGAAGTAAAGGTCAAGTCACGTGATCAACTTGCAGAAAGCAAGGATGGTCAAAAAGATACGGCATATTTTTAACTGTGTTTCATTTGCCACATTTAAATGTACAGTCACATATTATTCTGCTCTTTAAGACTATGAATTGTTTGATTTTTTTGGTTGACTACATATTGCATGAAGGAGCACTGTAAAAAGTCTACAATTACCAGAAAAAGGAAGTAGTCACATTTTTTAAAAAGATTAAGAAAATTTAAAACGGATATAAATATAGTAATAGGACTGTAAAACTCATACAGTGAGCAAGGTCCAGGGGGACAAAAACGTGTTTGGGCATTTCCATTGCCATTATACTATCTTCATCAAATAAATGGAAATGTGTTACTCAGTTTTGCTTGAAGCAGTAACGTGTTCAATGTGTAAGTGGCTGCTTGGACTGGTGAGTAGCTACATGAATGTCTATATGGATTTTTGATTGGTTGTCTGAGTAGCTGAATGGGTGCCTGAGTGTCTGTGTGGGTGGGTGGGATGTGTGTAACTCCCTGCATGGATGTGTGAGTGGGAGATTAACTGGATGTATAGGTTCAAGAGTGTGTCTGGGAAGGGCTGTATGGGTGGGTGAGTGTGTGTATGGCTGTGTTAGTGAGTGAATGGATGTCTCAGTGGTACATGTGTGAATAACTACATGTGTGAAACACAGTATATGTGAGTGTTGGAGTATATAAATGATGTTATGTGAGAGTGAATGATTGTGAGAGTGGCTGTATGGATGAGTGTGTGTTGGTGTCAGTGCTTGTATAAGACAGTTAGTATGTGTTTGTATGTGTTAGTATCAGTATAAATATGTGGGGTGGTTTGTGTATAACTGTGTAGGTGAGTAAATGGGAGTGTGATTAATTCTTTCCATGACTAACTAGCTGTGTGAGTAACTCTATGGTTGAGTGGGGGTATGTGAGTGTCTGTTTAGGTGTATGAGTGCATATGATAGTGGCTGTATTGATGAGTGACTGCATGTATGAGTGACTATGGATGAGGGAGTGGATGTGTGTATAGACCTAGGAACCAGTGAGTGGGTATGTAGTAACTGTTATTGGTGTGTCTATGGTTTCGAGAATGGCAGTCTGTCTTTTAGAGTGGGTGTATCAAAGGTTATATTAGGCTGTGAGGAGGTGCATCAGATTATCATGTGGATGATGTCATCAGTGATGTCATTTGAGATGCCATCAGTGATGTCATCAGTGATGTCACTGACCATGTCATGAGTGATGTAATATTCGATGTCATCAGCAGTGCATTGCGGGGGCATGAGTTATAGTTAGCTCAACTAACTATTACGGTCAAATTTCTCGGGTTTTGTATGAGAGAAATGTCCAACTAACTATAAAATCCCTGAAACCTGTGTTTTTTTCAGTGAATTTCTATGGTTTTTTAAATGCTCATTTCAGTGAATTTTTAAAATGATAGTTTCTAACTATAACGTCCCTGAAACCTATGGTTTTTTTCAGGGAATTTCTAAGGTTTTTAAATGCTACTTTATAACTATAATGTAGTAGTTGCGTTTGTAGAGTGGTCCAGAAAGGGGGCTGGGACTCTGACCAGCGTTCAGAAATTCCGCTGTATGGGACTTACAGGAGGTACCAGGAGGGCTTCTTGGCCCCCAAAGTCCCTCAGGAGTAAAACGGACTTCATCCCCCAACCCATAGTGTGCCAGGAGGTGCATTTGCAGAGTGGTGGAGAAAGGGGGGCATGGCCTCAAAGACCTCTTAGCAATCCCACTGTGTGGGACTTATTGGAGGTAACCAGGAGAGGTAGTTGGCCCCCAAGGACATCTTTGGGTTCCAACTACCCCTCCTATTATCTCCAGTAAGTACCACACAACAGGATTGCTAAGTTCTCATAGCAGGCCATGCCCTCTTTGCCCACCACTCTGCAAACGCACCTCCTGGCACGCTCTTGGTTGGGGGATGAAGTCCTCTTCGCTTGTGGGGGTCCTTAGGGGCCAACTAGCCCACCTGTTACCTCCAATAAACCTCACACAATGGGATTGCTGAGAAGTGGACACAGGCCATGCCCCCTTTCACCACCACTCTCCATGCGCGCCTCCTGGTGTGCTCTTGGTTAGGAGATTAAGTCTCCTTGCCTCCTGAGGTTCGCAGAGGGCCAACTAGCCCTCTTTTTAAAATTATTATTATTAAAGAGGGGGCTCCGCGGCCCCCCTCGTAAGGTCACTATTGGCCTCGGAGACACCATCCCCTGGGGCCAGCCCTCACGTTGGGGACAGAGGGGGGAACCCCAATGCCCCAGCAGTCCCAGCCGGCTCCCCTCCTCCTGCGGGAGCCGGCATTGCTTTTGGGCAAGGGGAGCTTCTGACATACATCTCCCTTTGCCCAAAAACAATTCTGCTTTGTTTCTTGGAAGCGAGAGCAGGTTTCCTACTGGCAGAAAAAAATATCCTACATGTTACACAGAATTTATAGGTTGAGACATTTAATAGCAGAGCTATCCTTAAGATCACAGTGGCTTTAAATGCTCAGGCTTTAGACAACAAATATCCCTCAGTTTATGCTTACAGATATATTCCAGGTTATGGCTGTTTATAAAACAGTTATTACACAAGGTCACACCAGATGACAAAGCTATTCCTCAGGTCACTGCTATCTCACATGCTAAGTTATCAGGCATGAGAATTATACAGCGATTTAAATACACCTCAGAATGTATTTCTCAGGCCCCACTGCACAGATCACCCCAAACTTTCCAGGACACACACTTTTTACATTTCATACAGATTAGTCAAACAACGCCAAAGTTATAGGCAAGTCAAAAAATGCTTTTCCTATGGAAACTAGGTCCTAAATAAAACTACCTACTGACGACCGCCAATAGGTAATAGATATATATATATATATTATATATATATATATTACCTACTGGCAGTCACCAGTAGGTAGTTATAGTTAGGACCTAGTTTCCATAGGAATCTCGTTTTTTGTTTTCCCAATAACTTTGGCGCCGGTTGACGAATCTTCACAAAATGTCCAAAACGTATGACCCATTACGGTCAGCTCATATCCTGAAAATTTCAGGATGATTCGCCAAGCGGGGGCCGAGAAAAAAGCGGGGTCCCAAAACGTGTTTTCTCCATGTTAATTCCCGTAGGAAACTTTAGACGCGGCTACAGCCCGAACTGCTGAACGGAATTACACCATATTTGGCAAAAAGGAAGTGCTTGGTTCACAAAGCGGCCTTTTTTTTAAATAGTGTAAATCCATTCAGTAGTTGCGGAAAAACTAAAAAAATAGAGGTCAAAAAATCAATTTACCATAGAAAATTTTAGACACGGTAACAGCCAAAACTGCTGAACGGAATTACACCAAATTTGGCAAAGAGGTGTAAATCCATTCAGTAGTTGATGAGGAAATCCAAAAATAAAAGTTTCGATATCTATGGCCGCTGTGGATCCGCACACCCTCCTGATCACGAGCTGCATTCTAATTGGCTGTCAACACTTCAAACCAGGAAGTGTTGGCAGCCATCTTGTGCCTCGGTAGAACCGAGGCACAAAAAAACAGTAAAACAAATGCACAAAACAAGAAAAGGGGGCAGGGTAGAAACACCCTAAACCCCCAGGGTCTGCTTAGGGGGTCCCACAAGGACACGAAGGGCCAAAAAAGCATTTTAAAAAAAAAAGAAATTGCGAGATGCGCGGAGGATCCGCGGATACAGCCGTGAAAATAAATAAAACAAAGTGTGGGCTCCTGCGCTTTGTTATTAATTAGCCCCCGGGTGGGCCAAGTCCCGGGGGCATGTCAAAATGTATTTTCGGGGGCCCAGGGGGATCCCCGCAGCCCCGGGGATCAACACCCCCCAGGGTTTTCTATAAATATTTGGGGGGGGGGCACACAGCCTCCCTGCAGCCCCGGAGACCGCCACCCCCGGGGCTACTTTTTTTAATGTATGGGGGCCTTGGAGGCCCCCCAATCCCTGGGGACGGCCACCCCCGCTGCTTTTATTTAATATTTGTGGGGGTCTCATGGCCCCCCTGCAGCCCCGGGGACTGCCACCCCCCGGGGCTTTGCTTTTTTAAACTGTGGGGGGGCTTTGGAGGCCCCCCAAGCTCCAGGGACCACCACCCCCGGGGCTTTTATTAATTATTTAGCAGGGGCACATGTCCCCCCCACTGCCCCAGGGACTGCCATCCCCTGGGGCTTTTTAAAATAAAATATTAGACCTATTTGGGGGGCTCGAGCCCCCCCACATGTCCCAGGGACTGCCACCTCCCAGGGGCACTAATTTTTTAATGCAACGGTCCGTAATGGACCCCTAGCCCCGGGGATCACCACCTCCCCGGGGCTGTACAATTGTTGGGAGGGGAACCCCTCCTGGAGCCCTTCATGGCCCTGGGGACCACCACCTCCCAGGGCCAGCTCCTGCAGTGTGCTGGGGTGCCCACCCCAGGACACTGCTGTTTGCAATGACAGGACAGGAGCCTCGCGGCTCCCGTCCTGTCATTGCAAACTTTGCTTTGCTTCATTGAAGCAAGAGCAGAGAAACCTGCTCTTGCTTCAATGAAGCAAAGCAGAATTGCTTTTCCATAAGGGGAGCTGCATGTCAGCTGCTCCCCTTGTGGAAAAGCAATGCCGGCTCCTGCAGGACGCGGGGAGCCAGCGGGAGGTCCCCAACGAGAGGCCAGGACCCCGGGGCCATGAGTGGCCCAAGAGGGGGGCCCCCCTCCCCATAATATTATTATTTTTTTTTAAACACACAAAGGCCGGCCCCGGGGGATGGGGTCCATGGGGCTGAAAATGGCCTCAGAAGGGGGAGCAACATGGCACCCTTCCGTTTTTTAAAAAATGTTACAAAATAGGGGGCAGGCCCTGGGGGATGGGGTCCCCAGGGCCCAAAAATAGGAAAGGAAGGGGGGCCACACAGCCCCCCTTCTAAAAAAAGAAATAAATAAAAAAGACCGGCATCGTGCCGGAGGCTCCGCCCTCTCCCTGCTCCCTGCAGCACTCTGCAAATGCACCCCCTGGCGCGTTCTAAGATGGGGAACTAATTCCCCTTGAATACTGGGGGTCCCTGGGGGCCATCTAGCCTACCAGGAATCTCCAGTATGCGCCAGGGAGCTGCGTTGCAGAGAGGTGTTCAGAGGCCACGCCCCTTTTTACACCTTTCTGCAATGTAGCTCTGTGGTGCTTACTGGAGGTACCTAGTAGGCTAGTTGGCTCCCAGGGGCCCTCAGGATTGAAGGGGACTTAATCCCCCAACTTAAAATGCGCCACGGGGCGTGTTTGCACACATGGCACCTGAAGCCCCACCTCCTTCCTTCACCACTGTGCAAACGCACCCCGTGGCACTCTGTAAGTTGGGGAATTAATTCCCATTGAATACTGAGGGTCCCTGGGGGCCAACTAGTCCACCAGGTACCTCCAGTATGCACCAGGGAACTGTGTTGCGTTGCAGAGAGGTGTTCAGAGGCTACGCCCCTTTTTACACCGCTCTGCAACGTGCTGTGGTGCTTACTGGAGGTAGCTTGTGGGCTAGTTGGACCCTCAGGATTCAAGGGGACTTAATCTCCCAACTTAAAACGCACCACGGGGCGCTTTTTCACAGTGGTAAAGGGAGGGGGCGGGGCCTGAGGTGACATGTGCAGAGAGGTGGTCTAGGCCGTGCCACTTTTTACATCTCTCTGCAACGCAGCTCTGTGGCGCTTACTGGACGTACCTAGTGGTCTAGTTGGACCCTAGGGACCCTCAGGATTCAAGGGGACTTAATCTCCCAACTTAAAACAGCCACAGGGCGTGTTTACACAGTGGGGAAGTGAGGGGACGGGGCCTGAGGTGACGTGTGCAAACACGCCCTGTGGCGCGTTTTAAGAGGTAGTTTTAATCCCCTGCCCTATTATATACTAGGGGCTTACAGAGGAGGTCATGCTGATCACAGGGGGACCCCAACGCATAGTGTTCCCTAGTGTATGTAGGTGTTTTCACTGTATTCTGAGTGTCTTTTAACATAGCACTGGCTCTAGGACTGGTTAGTCAGACTCAGTTACCACCAGTATCCGTCTGAAAAAGTTGAGGGTACAGGATGATTTTGCAACAAGGCTTCTTTCTGCTCTTCTGTTTGTTCTTTCTGCACGTTATCCTTCTTCCTGCACTTTTCTTCGTCTTTGAGGACTTCTGTTGCTTCTTTCTGAATTTCTTTTTTTTCTTTCTGTGCGTTTTTTCTTTCTTCACATGTCCTATCTCTGTAGGCATAGTTAGAAATTAGCATTTAAAAAACCTTAGAAATTCACTGAAAAAACCATAGGTTTCAGGGGCGTTATAGTTAGCTGGACTTTTCACATCAGTGATGTCATGAGTGATGTCACTGACCATGTCATGAGTGATGTAATATGTGACGTCATCAGCAGTGCATTGCGGGCGCGCGAGTTATAGTTAGCTGAACTAACTATAACAGGGGAATTTCAATGGTTTTGTACGAGTGAAAGTCCAGCTAACTATAACGCCCCTGAAACCTATGGTTTTTTCAGTGAATATATATATATATATATATGCCAAGGTGTATTGAAGAATGAGTGGGTGTATAAGTGTCTGAATAAATGATTTAGTAGATATGTGACTGACTGTATAAGTGAGTGATTAAATGTATTTTACTGAATGCATGGGTTATTGACTAAACTGTGTGAATGTCTGCATTAGTCTGTCAGTTGGTGTGTAAGGAGTTGCATGGGTTAGTAAGTAGCTACCTGGATCACGTTTTAGAGGGAGCCAGTAAAGATATTCCGCGCGTGAGGGAGCGACTGATTCCGGCACTCCTATACGCGGATGATGCTGCCCTTTTAGTGAGAACTGCGGTTGGCTTACAATGTCTTTTAACCTCCTTTGCTGCTTTTATGAAATCCTTGGATTTAAGTGTTAACTTCTCAAAATCTCATACAATGATAATTGGTTCCAAGCCTAAAAGGGTTAAAACTCTCCACTGTGAGGGTAATGTGATTACCAGGGTTACTACTTTCCCTTACCTAGGTGTTTTTGACGATTGAAGTATGTGGATCCTGCAATTACATGCAAAGAGAAATGTATTGGCTAGATCCACATCTGCACTAGGCTTTGCATGAAGGTTAGGGGCCAAACCAATGCAAGCTTTGTTAAAAATATATGGAGCAAAATGTACCTCCATCGCAATTTATGGTGCGGATATATGGGGTTTTAGAGAAGCAAGGGAAATTCAAGTAGTTGAGACATTTTTTTAAAGAAATTTGCTATTGGTGCCTCAATCCACGCTAACGTATATAGTTTATCAAGAGACTGGGACAGGCTTTGTGGAGGACTTAATTGTAATAGCACCTCTCTTAAAATGGATTTCAACTTGGTTTAACCCCGAACTAGAATTGAATCGTGTAGTCATGAGAGATTGTTTGGCTCTAGATCGAGTGAGTAGTGTCCTCTGGCTGTGTCATGTCAAAAGGCTGGCAGTGAAACTGGGGCGGCCAGAATTAATTAATTCCCCAGACAAACTAGTAAAGGGTGATATGCAGTGGGTGAAGAAATCTTATTTATATATGGCTTTTATGGAAAGAGAAGAAAGGGAGTTGGCAAAACCAATGATACGTGCACACCAATTGCTAAAAACGTCTTGGACAATTGAACCTTATTTGAATGTGGTAACCAATTCTAACCACTGCTTTCTTCTGGTAAGATTCTGGTTGAACCAGCTACATTTTCTCCTTGCCGATCCTCCGGGATGGAGAAGGGTGGAGGATTTGGGAGTATGTTCATGTGATAACTTCTCCACCCAGGACACATTGCACTTTGTTTTCTTTTGCGAGCATTTTTTGCACATTCGGAAGCATTTTATCCTCCTAATTCTAAAGGACAAAGGATTTCCACAAGTAAAACCAGCACTTATGTATTTACAGATGCTGTCCAATGTCTGGGAGATTTTTAGCATAGCGTGTTTCCTTACTGCAGCAGTTAGAAACAGGAGGAAGAAAGTGAGAGTGATTTCTATGACCTAGTTTGCATTAATTAATTTTAACAAATCAGGGTTTTTTAATGTTGTATTTTAGACTGTTTGTCTTTGATTATTCTATGTTTATAATTAGTGTAATATCTTTGCTGCTAACAAATGGTATATCAATTTAAATTCTGTGTATAGAAGGCTTTTATGGTTTTAATTAACCGAATAAAGTACTTTTTGACTCACTGACTGACTGTGTAGCTACATGAGTGTCTATATGGGTTATTGATTGGTTGTCTGAGTATCTGCATGGGTGCCTGAGTGTCTGTGTGGGTGGGTAGGGGTATGGGACTCTGTGCATAGAGGGGTGGAGAGCGAGGCAAGAGGGGTGCAGAATTAGGTAGGAGGGGTGCACAAAGAGGGAAGAGAGGTGCAGGAAGAGGTAGGAGAGGTCTACAAAGAGGCAAGAGAGGTACAGAAATAGGCAGGAAGGGTGCAGAAAGAAGGAAGAGAAGTGTAGAAAGAGAGAAGAGGGGTGGAGAGAGAGGCAAGAGGGGTGCAGGAATAGGTAGGAGAGGTCCACAAAGAGGCAAGAGAGGTACAGAAAGAGGCAGGAGGGGTGCAGAAACAAGGAAGAGAAGTGCAGAAAGAGGCAAGAGAATTGCTGAAAGAAGCAACAGAGGTGCGGAAAGAATCAAGAGCAGTGCAGAAAGAACCAACAGAGGTGCAGAAAGAGGGAAGAGGGGTGGAGAGAGAGGCTGGAGGAGTGCAGAATTAGGTAGGAGGGGTGCACAAAGAGGCAAGAGAGGTGCAGAAACAGGCAGGAAAGGTACAGAAAGAGGGAACGGGATTACAGATAGAGGCAAGGGAGGTGCAGAAAGAGAAAAGGGGGTGCAGAAAGGGGCAAGAGATCTGCAGAAAAAAGCAACAGAGGTGCTGAAAGAGGCTATTGAGGTGCGGAAAGAAGCAAGAAAGGTACAGAAAGAGACAACAGGGTTGCAGAAAGAAGCAAGACAGATGCAGTAAGAAGCATACAAAGTGCAGAATGAAGCAACAGGGGTGCAATAAGAGGCAACAAAAGTGCAAAAAGAAGCAACAGAGGTGCAGAAAGAGGCAAGAGAACAGCAGAAAAAGACAAGAAGAGTGCAGAAAGAGACAAAAGAGTTACATAAAGAGACAACAGGGGTGCAGAAAGAAGCAAGACAGGTGCAGAAAGAAGCATGGAATGTTCAGAATGAAGCAACATGGGTGCAGAAAGAGACAAGAGAAGTGTAGAAAGGAGCAAGCGAGGTGAAGAAAGAGCCAAGAGAGGTGCAAAAAGAGGCAAGAGAGGTGCAGAAACATACAAGAGAAGTGCAGAAAGAGGCAAGAGAATTGCTGAAAGAAGTAACAGATGTGTAGAAAGAAGCAAGAGAAGTGCAGAAAGAGGCAAGTGAGTTGCAGAAACAGGCAAGAAAGGTACAGAAAGATGGAAGACAAGTGCAGAAAGAGACAGCAGGGGTACAGAAAGGAGCAAGACAGGTGCAGAAAGAAACATGGAAAGGGCAGAATGAAATGAAGCAAGTCAGGGTGCAGAAAGAGGCAAGTGAAGTGCAGAAATAAGCAACAGAGGTGCAGAAGGAAGTAAGAGAACTGCAGAAAGAGGCAAGAGTGTTGCAGAAACAGGCAAAGGAGGTACAGAAAGAAGGAACAGAGGTGCAGACAGAGACAAGAGAGGTGCAGAAACAGGAAAAGGGGGTGCAGAAAGAGGCAAGAGGGGTGCAGAAATCTGCAAGAGAGGTGCAGAAAGAAGCAAGAGCAGTGCAAAAGAATTAACAGAGGTGCAAAAAGAGGCAAGTGAGGAGCAGAAGGAGGCAAGAGAGTTACAGGAACAGGCAAAAGAGGTACAGAAAGAGGGAACAGGTGGGCAGACTGAGGCAAGAGAGGTGCAGAAAGAAAGAAGAGGGATGCAGAAAAAGGCAAGAGTGCTGCAGAAATTTGGAACAGAAGTACAGGAAGAAGCTAGAGCAGTGCAGAAAGACCATCAGAAGTACAGAAAGAGGCAGGAGGGGTACAGAAATAGGCAAGTGAAGTGCATAATGAAGCAAAAGAGGTACGGAGAGAACAACAGAGGTTGGAAAGGAGGCAAGAAGGGTGCAGAAAGGGGTAGGAGATGTGCACAAAGAGGCAAGAGGGGTACAGAAAGAGGCAGGAGGGGTGCAGAAAGAGGAAGAGAACAGAAGAAAGAAGCAACAGAGGTGCTGAAAGAGGCAAGAAGGGTGCAGAAAGAGACAAGACAGGTGAAGAAAGAAGGAACAGAGGTCCAGAAAGAGGCAAGAGTGGTGCAGAAAGACGGAAGAAATGTATAGAAAGAGGCAAGAGAGTTGCATAAAAAGGGAAGAGGGGTGCAGAAACAGGCAAAAGGAGTGCAGAAAGAAGCAAGTGAGGTACAGAATGAGGCAATAGAGATGCACAAAGAGGAGGGAGAGTTACAGAAAGAGGCAAGTGAAGTGCAGAAGGAGGCGAGAGAACTGCAGAAAGAGGCAATACAGGTGCAGAAAGAGGCAAGTGAGGTGCAGAAAGAAGCAAGATAAGCGCAGAAAGAAGCAACGGAAGTGCTGTAAGAGGGAAGAGAGATGCAAGAGGGGTGCAGAAAGAACCAAGCCATGTGCAGAAAAAACCAAGACATGTGCAGAAAGAAACAAAAGAAGTACAGAAAGAAGGAACAGAGGTGCAGAAAGAGGCAAAAAGGGTGCAGATAGACGTAAGCGGGGTACAGAAAGAAGCAAATGAGGTGCAGAAACAGGCAACAGATGTGCAGAAAGAGGGAAGAGAGGTGAAGAAAGTACAAGAGATTTGCAGACAGAGGCAAGAGAAGTACAGAGAAAGAAAGAAACGTGCAGAAAGAAGCAACAGAAATGCAGAAAGAGGCAAGAGTGGCGCAGAAGGAAGCAAGAGTGGCTTGCACACCATTAGCACCAATTTAACACCCACATTTAGCAATAAGTAACAGGTGACCATTCTAGGTTTGCAAAGGGCCTTCCACCACACACGTGTCTCTGCATTTTTGGTAACTTTTGAGCCGTTTGAGCTAGAAACAAGGCTTTGTTTGTACAAATCTGCAGATTAGGGAGCAGATGATGAATTATGTGGCTAATGCAGAAAATGTATAATTGTGCGAAAGTCAGTGCAGCCAGTCACATAATTCCAGTGGCCCTGCTCATACCTCTGACTAGGTCCACAAGTGCTCCTCAGTGATTCCTTCTTTTTTTGTCTCACTGAGTTCATAGTTGAGCTTCAATGGAAATGAGGAAGACTAAATCTGAGGTTACCACTCCACAACACAGACTACCATACCACATAATTACTCTCCATAACACATAATCCCACTCTACATAATTCCTATACACTAAATGCCACATACTTTCTATCCACATGATTTCCCTGCACAACATACCACATAACTCCACTACACACAAAGTACATCCACTCCACTCCAAAAAACATTAGTAAAAAACGTTTGCATTTACAATGCCAATAGCTATAATTCTCGCAAAATTACAAACACTTCTTTAACTAGTAGTCGCGTTTGCAGAGTGGTGGTGAAAGGCTGCTGGGCCTCCGACCAGCGGTCAGGAATTCCTCTGCATAGGGCTTACAGGAGGTACAAGGAGGGATTCCTGGCCCGCAAAGTCCCTCAGGAGTAAAGTGGACTTCATCCCCTATCCCGTAGTCTGCCAGGAGGCGCGTTTGCAGAGTGGTGGAGTAAGGGGGGCATGGCCTCCAAACACATTTTAGCAATCCCCCTGTGTGGGACTTACTGGAGGTAACAAGAGGGGTAATTGGCCCCCATGGACATCCTTGGGGGCCAACTACCCCTCCTATTACCTTCAGTAATTGGATGGGGATTGAAGTTCCCTTTGCTGCTGGGGGTCCTTTAGAGGACAACTAGCCTACATCTTGCCGCCAGTAAGCCCCACACAGTGAGATTGCTGAGAGGTGGACAAAGGCCACGCCCCTTTCCCCATCGCGACTCCTCGGTGCTCAGATATCAATATATTTCTTTTTTTTATTTCTCAGGAACGACTGAATGGATTTACACCATTTAAACAAAAGGTCTCTTTCTGGACCAAGACCTACCTTTTTGCCAAATGTTGTGCAATTCCGTTCAGCAGTTCAGGCTGTGCCCGTTCCAATTTTTACTATGGAAATTAACATGGGGAAAGCGCGTTTTGGGACCCCCCTTTTTTTCTCGGTCCCGCTTGACGAATCTTGAGCTGACCGGAGTGCCCCATTAGTTTTGAAAATTTTGCGAAGATTCATCAAATGGCACCAAAGATATTGGCAAAAGAAAAAATCTTTTTGAATAGAAACACCTATAAATACCTACCAGTGACCGCCAGTAGGTAACATATTTATATATATATACACACACACACACACAAACACATATATTTTAAAACACTTCTCACCCACCCTAAAAACCCAAGACTCACAAAAATAATGAAATAATACTAGAAAACAATTAATAGATTACAATAATTACAAATGTATAAAATGTATTATTATATAACAATATCATAACTTAATACAATTAAGGAATATTAAAGTGATTTAAAACAATTAATTAATTTGTATATGCAATGGATAATCAAATTAAAAGTCAAAACAATTATCATTTTATTATTGTATATTAAATAATCCAGGGAGCAATTTACATAATTAATATTCAAATTAACAAATTAAAATGTATAAAATAAATTAACTAATTACAGGTGCTTATGAAATATGTATCAAAAAATGTCCCACCCTACTCCCCTACAAACCCAACAAAGTGTAAATAAATACATTATTACAGAATACATAAAAAAACTACTAAATACTTTGCCAGAGCAAAAATTAAATAAACTATACTAAAAAATAACCATGCATTATTGGCATTAAAATGATAACTTTGAACACAAAATTAAAAATGTATGATTCAGGCCTCGTTTTTATGGCATTTATCTATTTGACCTTATTTCTATTTATTTATTTGTATCTTATTTATTGTGCTGTTAGCCCTTTTTAAAACAGTTTCCATACATAGTGTGCAACCATCCATCCAATTCTTTATATTGGTTATTATACAAGTCATTCCACATTGCCTGACATTTTAGCCCTTAATTGAGCAGCCGGGCTTTATGGACAGGTTTTCCCTATAACCATTATTATAGGATTCTGAGAGGATGTGGTGCATATTCCTCCCCTATGAGTGTTCCATCCCCCCAAACCTGTTCCCATTTCTTTGGGCAGCCTCTGCTTACGTAAACTGCATTTTCAGCTACCATGGCCCCATCCATGTTGTTGTACCATTCCGAGAGGGTTGGGGAAACCTGTGCCCCCCAGTGTTTGGCAATGTTTTGCTTAGCGATCATCATACCCAGTGTTGCCCAGAATTGCTTTTTCTGATTTAGATTTGGCACCTCCCATATATTAAGGAGGCATCGTTTTGGCTCAGGTTGCAATCAGACTCCGCTAACTTGTGTGATTATGTGCATAATTGTTTCCCAATAGGTTGTAATCTTGGGGCATGCCCATAAAATGTGAAAGAATGTGCCTGCGTGTCCACATGGGCGCATACATATTGGGGAGTCAATTCTTCCTGTTTTAACTTATGTGTCTCTGGCTATGTAGATTCTGTGTAGTACTTTACGTTGTATTAGTCTCAGCTTTGAAGATATTGCCACTTCCCGAGGGGACTCTAGGGCTTCCTGCCAATCAGTATCCTCAAGTTCCCCAATATCCCTCTGCCATCGCCCACGTAGGCGTTGCATTGGATCTGTCGAGTTGTTTATTAATTTTTGATAGGTCATTGAGATCGCCCAGCGATCCATATTGTCAGTGAGTAGCCTATCCTCTAGTTGGGAGTTTTCAGGGAGGGTACAGAGTGCTGGTATAACTGTCATTAAGGCGTGTCTGATCTGTAGATACCGGAAGGTTTCATTCTCTGCAAGGTTATATTGCTGTTGTAGTTCTGCGAACAGGATGACCCTTCCCATGGCCCACAGGTTACCTACTCTAGAGATGTATATGAGATCCCATTTGTTGAATCCAGGGCAATTAATCTGTCAGCCTAATTTCTCTGTTTCCCAAAGTGGAGTAGCTTGCATTATAGTGTTGTGTCAACCCAACCTCTTATGTGCCTGGTTCCAGAGTTGCACTGTTTGTGCTGTGGGTCCTGTATATGCATTCTTTCCCGGTTGTGCATATAGCACCTGTAAGAATCTCCCCTCCCCAAGAATGAATATGTCCATTTGGTATGCTTGATCATTGCGCTGTCTATGCATCCAATGGTTTATAGCCATCAATTGCGGTGCACAGTAATATGTCTGTATGTGTGGTAGTGCAATAACTCCATCATACCATCTGCTTACCAGTTTTTGCAACTCAATACAGGGTGGTTTCCCGTCCCAGAACAGGGTACGGACCTCTGCATCGATAGCTTGAAAATAAATTTGTTGTATCAGGAAAGGCATATTTTGGAGGACATAGAGAAATCGGGGTAGTGCCATCATTTTGAAGAGTGCGGCACACCCCAACACTGTCAGGGGCAGGCAACGCCAGTACCATAGTCAGTGGTTCTTGGAGGTTTTTTTCATTGAATTGATCTGGGTCTGATGTTACGAAGATGCCTAGATACCAGAAACCATCATCTACCACTGTGACTCCACATTCCTTCGGCAATGCAACTGATTTGGACCATTTTATAGTGTACCCCGAGTACTTCAAAAAATGTGAAAATATGTTCATTATTCTAGTTAGGGAGCGACTTGGTGATACAGCGTAAAGTAGTATGTCATCTGCATAAAGTGATATGCGGTCCTCCCATTCCTCATTCTATCGGAGTCCCCATATCAGAGGGTCTCCCCTAACCCATGCCGCAAGGGGCTTGAGTACTAGTGCAAATAAGAGTGGCGATAAGGCAGATGAGCGCCGCGCATTGACCACCCCCTGCGCCAGGGGTTTCCCATATAGGAGACAGATCCAAGTCCTGAATATGGGGCAAAACCGCATGCATTCCAGGACCATGAATAAGTAAGGCCACTTAATGGTGTTGAAGGCCATACGTACATCAAGGGAGAGGACTATTGCTTCTTCTCGAATGGTGTCTTTCCTCCCAAACACTCCATGCAGACGACACAGATTGAGTGCAGTATTTCTCCCGGGCAAAAAGCCAGACTGGTCGAGGTGTACCAGTTTCCTGATGTGCTGTGAGAGTCTGCCTGCTAGAACTTTAGCGAGTATTTTAGTTTCTGCATTAAGCAGGGAGATGGGGCGGTACGAAGCGGTCTTCTACTGGTTTACCTGGTTTACGTATAGTGACTATGGTTGCTAATCCCTGGTCCCTTGGGAGCACCCCCACATCTTCACTTGAAAGTTACATGTTGAGGAGGTATGATGCTATTCGTGAGGCCGTCATTTTGTATCGTTCAATTGGGATGCCAGTGGGGCCCATCGCTTTCCCTGATTGTATACTACCGATAGCTGAAACTATTTCCTCAACTGTGAGATCACTTTCAAATTATGTTGATTTTTCTGAGGTGAGTGTTGCGAGGCTAATATCTTTTAGAAATCCTGCATAATCTGCAGCTGTTATCACAGCCGCCGGTGTACAAAACTGGGTGTAATATTTCGCGAATGTTACCGCAATGCATTGTGGGTTTCTCAGTGGATCTCCTTTTTCTGAGTGTAGCAAAGTGATCCATCTATCTGCGCACCCATGTCTGTCCTAAAAGGCAAGCAGTTTACATGCCTTATTTCCCATCTTGTATATTCTATGGTGTGTCGCGGATTTACTCTAGCCACTTCCAATGTTTGTTCCTTATAATCTTGTTTTTCGATATTGAACCTGTGTGCGATAGTCAGTGGGGGAATCTGATTGTATGTTTTCTAGGTCTAATATCTCTTTCTCAAGTGTTTCTTTCACTTTCCTTCTGTCTTTTTAATAGCCGACTATAAGCGAGAGTCATGGTTCCCTGATCACCATTTCGAAGGCTTCTCATAAGTTTGATGGTGATATTACTGAGTTTTCATTCTCCCTGAAGTAGTAGTCAGTAGTTTTGGTAAGCCCTGTCCTTATTTGGAGAATATTAAGATATCCTGGTTGGATGGAGATAGCCCATCACTCACTCTCCATCTCAGCTGTGTAACTGGCCCAAATGGGGGAGAAATCGAAGATGCCCCTTGCTAAGTGATGTATGTTGTCAAATCGAGAGACCCTGTCTGCACTAATAAGGATAAAATCAATGTGGGATAGACTATTATGTGCTCCCAAGTAAAATGTATATTGTCGTATTTACGGATTATGGGCACGCCACACCTCTACGAGCCTGAGGGCTCCCAAGAAGTCAGCAAGCTGCGAAGAATTCTGGAGAGCCCACCTGGAAGGAAGTGATCAATCTGATCACATGGTGTCATGTTAAAATCTCCTCCGATTATTAATTCCCCTTCCGGCATGTTGAGTAGCAATGTGCTCAACGCAGACAGGGTTATAGTGTGAAGTGCTGGTGGTATATAGACTGAGACAATATATATTTTTTTAAGACAAACTTTATTGGCATTTCTCAAACACAGTTTATTTATGACATTGTTACAGATAACGTATGATGTGTAAGCAGTCCTGCCCAGTGGGCTTGCTTCGCATTTTGGCCAGGCCTTTAACGTAATGGGAGGACAACTATTATTGTCATGCAAACATTTTCTGCATTTGCGAGCAAAGGAGAAACTATAATTGTTACATTATGCAGTTTTGTCCAGTATCTGCAATGTACAGTTGTGTTTTAGGGAAATGCCAACAACGCCTAGACTTCCCTAGATTCCGTCCCACCAACTCCCAAATCCACTGGTGGCCCCACACTTTCCCACAGTGTATAAGGACTTGTCATTGACTGGGTTTTCATCCTATGGATATGGAGCGGATCTGCCTCATTTCTTGTTTTATTATAACCATTGCGAATGGCAGGGGCTGAGATCCCTGTTGATTAATATGGGATGCATGTCGGAAATAAAGTGAATCCATGTTCTGTTGCCTCGGCGCATATTTTTATGTGTATGTGGCTATCATCGCTATCGGGTGCCGGGCCGGCTGTGTTGCTGTGTGAGTTTGTGAGGACGAGAGTGGTCTCTCTCAAGGAACTGGGAGGTTCACATTTGTAAACACTTCCGTTAGAGTATCCCATTCTAGCGCTAGTGGCTTCTTGCGGAGGCCTTTGTATTCCTCTCTACGGAGTGCAGCACTTTCTGTGCTACCCCATTGTATGAACTGGGGTGGCGGAGTATGCCCAGACGTGGTTCCCTTGCTCACTTTGCCACTGGATTCAAGATAGCCTGGCTAATGAGGATTATGAACCCGAAACCGGTCCCAGGATACTTGTTTCCGGTCCAGGGAAGACACGGCTTGGAAGTTCGGGCTGGACTGTTCCCATGAGGCACAGGGTCAGACTGATTTGCATATGGCCATGTCTGAACTGGAGTGGCGGAGTGAGCTAAAGAATGATGATGGATTAAACCCAGATCAGTTGACTGGGGGTGAGTGCTTGCAATGTTCAACACTCCGTCCATCATCCCCTTTGGTTTTGCTTTATTTGCCCTAAGTTTGCAGGGTATGCCCAGACGTGGGTCCCTT
Source organism: Triturus cristatus (assembly GCF_964204655.1). Lineage (NCBI taxonomy): Eukaryota > Metazoa > Chordata > Amphibia > Caudata > Salamandridae > Triturus > Triturus cristatus. Next base: position 260,920,631 of record NC_140586.1, read on the forward strand.
GCTCACTGCCACTGGATTCAAGATAGCCTGGCTAATGAGGATTATGAACCCGAAACCGGTCCCAGGATGCTTGTTTCCGGTCCAGGGAAGACACGGCTTGGAAGTTCGGGCTGGACTGTTCCCATGAGGCACAGGGTCAGACTGATTGGCATATGGCCATGTCTGAACTGGAGTGGCGGAGTGAGCTATTAAACCCAGATCAGTTGACTGGGGGTGAGTGCTTGCAATGTTCAACACTCCATCCATCATCCCCTTTGGTTTTGCTTTGTTTGCCTTAAGTTGGCAGGGTATGCCCAGACGTAGGTCCCTTGCTCACTTTGCCACTGGATTCAAGATAGCCTGGCTGATGAGGGTTATGAACCCGAAACCGGTCGCAGGATGCTTGTTTCCGGTCCAGGGAAGACATGGCTTGGCAGTTCGGGCTGGACTGTTCCCATGAGGCACAGGGCCAGATTGATTTGCAAATGGCCATGTCTGAACTGGGGTGGCGGAGTGAGCTAAAGAATGATGATGGATTAAACCCAGATCAGTTGACTGGGGGTGAGTGCTTGCAATGTTCAACACTCCGTCCATCATCCCCTTTGGTTTTGCTACCCCATTGTTTGACCTCTACTCGCCAAGTTGTGATATTCGGGGGAGTGTGAACTTAAATTGCCTTGTTATTTGACGTTTCGCCAGTAGAAGAACCAGGTCTGCTAGTCTAGCCTGTGCCGTGGGGTGTTTGGGACGGGTGTATAGTCCCAACAGGCATCTTTCTACAGGATATTGGGTGGGGCTTTCCATTGTCTCCCGTAGGATTGTTATGATTTGTCCCCAATAAGATGACAGTGTGGGGCATGAGACGATATTAATGGGTTTATGCTCCCAGAACCCTGATATTGCTGTAAATCTGTCTTGATCATCCTTCCAGGTGTGTTCCATAATGAGGGGAAATTGCTTTCTTAATAGGATGCCTACCCCCCTCGATCCGGTGGTGAAACCGGAGTGTGCTACCAGCTTATACCCCCATCTGTCAAGGGCTCTAGAGAAGTTACCTACTAGGTGTGTTTCCTGGAGGAGGACCGCATCAGATAAGTGTTGCTTGGTGTATTGTAATACAAGCCCTCTCTTTAGTTTATATCTCATGCCACTGACGTCCCACGCGTGGACTCACAGTTTTAGGCTATGTAATGAGTCATGCATTGTGAGTATCTAGCAAGTGTCTCTCCCTCCCCAACCCCAGCCCAGGTCGGCCTCTCAAGGACATTGTGTAAACAACAGAGGAGTGATGGCCTTTGCAATACTGTATATCTTGTCTTGCTGCAGCTCGAGTCTGAACAAAATAACAACTAACATTACTATTGTGTCCCTCAACAGCTCGTCCCCCCCCCAAGCGTCCCTGCACAATGGACTTAGGACTATCCAGCTCCCCAACAATGCAGGGTGCCTGTCCTTCCCTCCCCTTGACGTCTTAGCAGATGGCATCTCAGCTGTCCCCCTCGTTTCCTTCCCCCCAATAACCGAATGTAGCATATTTGGCACCATGCGGTGCTAATTACGTCCTTTCAAAATCGTCAATTATGTAGTTTCTGCGTAGTGTATTACTTGTCCATTGGACTCGCTTCATCTCAGTTCTGATGTCTGTGAGGGAGAAACTATTATCTTTTCTCAATGAATTCCAACTGTGTCTCTTGGAGTGTTGCCGCCTTTCTATATTGTCCGAAAGTCATCAGGAACTGATATGCGTCTTTAATATGTTGTTGAAGTGATTGTCGCCATTGCTCTCTAGATTGTTCTTGATCGATTATGTATGTTTCTGTGTCCTCGGAAGCCGATTGTGAACTCTCCTTCATCTGCCATAGTTTGTGACTTGTCGCCATCCATCGAGCCATTCCCATGCTTCTTCTGATGTTGAGAAGAACCATACTTTCCATTCCGCTTCTACTCGTAACTTTGCAGAGAACAGCATAGAGTATTTAATTTCTGTCAGAGCTTTTTTCACTTCCATGAAGCTGCGTCTTTATTTTTGTACTTTAAGCATAAAATCCGGGAAGAAAGTGATAGTGCTTTGTTCGTATCTCAGTGGAGGGGCAATGCGGGCTGTCTGGATAATGACATCACAATCACGAAAGTTGAGATCTAGCCAGGAGAGGTCTTGGAGGGGCTCCTGGCGTGGGCCTTCCTTCTGTTACACAGTGTGCTTGCTCCACTGAGAAATAATTTGATAATCCTCGTGGCTGTAGGTGTTTTACTACTAGTTATTCAGCAGATAGGTCTGCTGCCGGACCTACTGCTTTTTCCGGGATGCTGATAATTCATATGTTATTGCGCCTCGAGCGCCCCTCATAGTCATCTAGCTTGGCTTTAAGTGTTTTGCTAACATCTTGGAGCTCTTGAACTTGGAGTTTGAGATTATCTGTCTCTGTATTGAGGGTAGAGGTTTTTTTCTCCATCTCTGTGACTCTCGTGTTCATGTTTCTGAGGTCTGCTCTGACGAGTGAGATTTCTGTGGAACTGAAAGTCATGCAGGTTTTTTAACGAGGTGCATACTTTATTGAGAGCCAACATGATATCCTGGAGCGTTAATTCATTTTTCACAGGTGGCATATGGATATCTGTCTGGGATGCTGCTTGGGCCATTGGTTCGTCTTTGCTTTTAGACCATGTGAATTTGTCCAATTTGGTTTGATGGACATTGCGCTCCCCTTTTCCTCCTGTCATTATTGGCAGGTGTGAATAATCGTGTGTGGGCGATGATTTCTGGGTGTAAGGGCGGGACTCACCGCTGCCTGCCTGTGGGTGAGTGGTACTCCCTGCGGCCTTTTGGTTTTCCTCCACTTTTCCTTTCCCTTTATGTGTTACCAGGAGTCGCCTTTGTAGATGTTGGTTATTGATTCAACGTCATGAGGTTTCTTCATGGGTTACTAAGTACCTCACACCGCTGGGTATCCGCCGACTCTGCCAGCATTGTGGTGATTTACTGTCTCCAGGTTTTATTGCAGGGTAGTGTCGGCATCCATGGAGTACAGCTCATATTCATTTTCAGGATCGTATCGAAGTCTGCAGGAGTTTTGTGGCGTAGAGGCTCTTCCAAGCCTCCTCTGCGGTATGTCCCGTCCCCTGTATCTTCTGTATATACACTGGGAGCTTGCCCTATGTTGTTCCTGCTACGCACCTTGATTGGTACTGTTGAGTCGTGTTGTTCATTGCAAACCCTCGCCACCTCCAGCATATGTCTGCCTTCCCTGCCTGGTCCACCCTGGGGTGCCGCTACAGGCGCACTCACCTCCATCCGTATTGGATAGCCGCAGTTTGTTCATCTGTCCTCTTCTCGCCTGTATGCTGTACGGAGTAGGCGGACCCAGGGGTACAGTATGCTGGGCTTTTCCTTTGCATCTTCTTTACCTGCTACCGCTCTCCCATGTGCTGTCGCTCTGGCTAGTCTCTCCCCACTTTTCCGCCTGGTCTGATCTTCTGTCTTCGGGCCACGCTGGTCGAGGTCTTGATGGAGCTTAGGCGGCCACTCCACTACGAGGCTCGATCTCTGCCTGGCAGCGTGTTTCAGATTGAGGACTCCGGGACTTCCGTGCCGCTCTTGGTGGTGTTTTGGCTACCAGTGCGCCCCGTACTTGAGGTCCTGGCTTCTCCTCGTAAATAGACATCGTTCTTGTCGCTGGCATGTAGTTTACCTTTCAGGCTTTTCAGTTGCACGGCACAGCTCCCAGCGATGTCTGATCTTGATATCGTCGTTTGTTACGGTCCTATGGCTGGATTATTGTATGGAATTTTGGGGGAAAGGCTTTGGGTTTGTAGGAGCTGTGCTAGTCAGCTGCCATCACGTTCGGCAGCCAGCCACGCCCCTCCATCCTTTTTTCTTTTTTGATGACTTTAATGGTATTTATCCATATTAATTTTGCCTTAAGTGAAAAAAATGTAGCTGCAATGTGTATATTCCCACATTTATTTAGAAAAAATGGGTGCTCATGTTTGAATGTCCAATAGATTTTTGCCAAACACAGTACAATACAGTCATTTGAAACCATCTGCATTTTAAAACAGCATAAACAGCTGTACTGCTGCAGTTAATTAAGCTTTATTTTGGACATTTTTTTCATTTTTGACTTCCTTACCTGTCAGTCTGAACAGCTATTGACTTAGCATTCATTATTGACAGTAGTGAGCATTGTCTAAAAGAAAACCTTGTTTCTGTATTCATCTGTATTTAAAAATAAATGCAGACAGAAAAATAGATGGTTTTCTGTCTGTATTTATCTGTAAAAAAAAGTAAAATCGGAATATTGAAAGCCTTATTTATAAATATAAAACTATATTGGAACTATATTAAACACTTAAAAAAGGATATTCTCGCCTGTGATATTCTGTCCCATGATATTATTGACATCACAATAATTTTGACACATTATTTGCTTCCACTGATAACAATATTAATGTTGTGCAACCATAGATAGTTAAGGGACCAACAGAGGCGGGATAAAAAGGAAGTTTCCAATCATTTTAGTGCATACCTTTGTTAAAACCTATTTCTTTCTCTGTCCATTTGTGCAGTCTTCTTCAAGGCAAAGAATCATATTAGAGTGCTCAAAAAAGTGATGTATGTTTTAATAATGCCTCCAATTTGAATTGTTGATGGGTTGAATCCACATATATCATTTTATTAAACACGTGATTACCAAACTGTATCGTTTCACAGTAACCACAATCACAATGCAAACATTGACACTGATAATCGAAGCTCTTTCATGTGTAGTTGTGTATTATCCCTATTTTAATTGAGAAGCACACCTGAAAATCATGTCTAGTTCGCAAAGAATTTCCAGTGAGTAGGTGTGTCCTACTCCAAGCTTAAGTGCGGCTAATTTGGGAATTTTCAGGAGTTAACACATGCTTATTCATAGAAAAAAGGTTTTGTGATCTTACTATCTTACTACAGATTTCACAGACAGTATAACTGCCCCCATGTTACTGAACTCTCATAGGGGCATATTATCAAGACAGGCGATAAAATTATCGGCGCTTTAGCGGCAGAAAACTGCCGCTGAAACGGCGATAATGGGCTTGATAATATGCTCTATGGAATTCCAATTGAAGTCCATAGGGCATATTTACAACGAGGCGATAAAAAATTATCGCCGCTTTGGCGGCCGTTTTCGGCTGAAAAGCGGCGATAATTTTATCGCTATATTAGCAAGGCCGAGCTAACGCGTGAAACCTTGCTTTAGCGTGGGGATGTCTAACGCCCAGCTTTGCATCTCTCATGAGATGCAAAGTGGGCGTCCCTGACCTGACATGATAGGAGAAATTTTCTCCTATCATCAAGCCCCACGCTATGAAGCATAGCGTCAGGAAAAGTAGCGATAACACCTGTTATCGCTACTTTCCTAACACCTGCTTCAGGACTGACTTAGCCATGATATCTTATGGAAGGTGGATATCATGGCTAAGTTTGTGAGTCCCTATCAACTAGCTAACGTGAGATTATCGCTGGGTTTCCAGCGATAATCTCACGTTAGCCAGTTAGCGCTAGGATTTTTATCGCTGATGAGATAAGCGTTGCTAATAGCACGCTATCTCAGCGATAAAAATCGGCGCTAGCCGGCGATAATTATCCGAGCGCTAAGTGCGCTCAGCGATAATTATCGCCGGTTGTTGTTGATATGCCCCCATGTTAGATGTGAAGGACGTCTAACATGGGCTTCAATTGGAATTCCATAGAGCATATTATCAAGCCCATTATCGCCGCTTTAGCGGCAGTTTTCTGCCGATAAAGCGGCGATAATTTTATCGCCTGTCTTGATAATATGCCCCATAGTTTCTGACCTCAAATCAAGGTGACTCTGTAAAACTTTGCGTATCTTACATGATCTGAAAGCTATCGCTAAGTTAACCCTGGTATTACAGACTCAGACCTGTGACAGAAGAACTATCGTTCTGACTGCAGTGATCCTATAGACTCTGACAAGAGCCTACACCTCTTACACAGAACGTATAGGCTCGTGGCTACGGCAGCACAGTTACTAAAGATTCAACATGACCAGGCCTCTGGAAGTAGAGACATTCCTCAACTCACACACATCCTACTTTCGAATGCAAATTACAGCAAAACCAGCTTTCAAGTTACACAGATCCTATCCACTGGCAGAAGAAAATATCCTCCAGGTTACACCGAATTTATAGGTTCAGTCATCTAACAGCAGAGCTATCCATAAGATTACAGTGACTTTACATGCTCAGGCTTTAGACAATAAATAACTTTCAATTTAAGCTTACAGAGATATTCCAGGTTCAGACTGTTTATAAAGCAGTTATTACACAAGCTCACACTTCAGATGACAAACTTATTCCTCAGGTCACTGTTATTTTACATGCTAAATTATCAGGCATAAGAATTATACAGCGGATTAAATACACCTCAAAGTGTCAGACTTCAGCAAGCAAAGCTGGCCTTAGATTTCACATGCGGTACTAACAAGGGCATCTTGCCGCAGAGGTGTCCCTCAGATTGCATAGGTTTTACAGGTTGAGGTACCTGTCAGCAAAAATATCCCTATGATTACATAGAATTATTTCGGCTTTGCAGAGTTATCCCAAAAGGAAACAATACTGTACACACCCAGGCTAAGGACTCAAACTGTGACAGAACTACTCGTCTGGTTATTCATAACATAGAGGTCTTGGTCAGTAAAGCAGTTCAATGAACCTTACAGTCTCAAAAATCTGAAAACTAAGCTATCTCTCAAAGGTTCTGAGATGATAACAATATACATTTTTATAAGGCAAAATGATATGAATTTCCTACTCTCTGTCCATACAAGGGCATCCCAGCTCTCTCCTTTTCTTAATATGCATTGGATCCTTTCATCTTGAGGATGAAAGCCTTTGACAATAAAGTTAGACCTCCTGTTACAGAGAATGTGCATGTTCAGACGCGAGGCAGCAGATCTATCCCTCATATCACAAAGATCTTTCAGGCTTCAGACATATGCCACTTTCTTATGTTAGGAAAGGCTGAAATAAGTAACTAAATAGTATTATATGAACAGTGCATATATGTGTCCTACAACTTTGTTCTATTATTCTATAATGCTTTGACATTTAGAATACATGTTCTGACGGGCTGTTTAACTGAACCCCCCTACTCACACCTTGGGGTGGCCGTGTGCCTACTGGGGTTCTCCCATTCCGTTCCATCTGCTTGTGCATGCAGTAAACAGGAGAAGGTTTTTTTGCCTTCCCACAGAAATGGGAATGAGCTGCCTTTGTGCTGTCCGCGGCCTCAGAGCTTTATTGTGACTGAATACCGTCCAACCCTTTAGGGGTTATGCATTTAGTTATGGGGCCAACCTGTAGGCTCGAATCCTCATTTTACCTAAGTTAATTTAATGTGAAAGTTCCTCAACTTCACCCTCTTCTACGCGTAAGCCAGAAACCTACAGTCATTCCTGCTACACTTGTCTCATAGTATAACCAGCTGATTGGTACACACATAAAACAATGGTGTGCACTATTCAATTGTGGAAGGAAACAGGGCTCTTGGCAGATGCCTTCCACTTTTTGGCCCCATTTGGACTACGAAATGCTGGTTTTCAACTCTGACAGTGCACTGGAGCCTGCTAACCAGGCCCTGTGCCTGTGCTCTCCGCAAAACTGTCATGTATGAATCCGTAACTCCAGTTGGCAGAGACTAAATCTCCTTATAATTCTCTGTTATATGCTACCAGGGGTACCCAGACCATGGGTAGTAAAGGTGTCCCCAGGCCTCCAACACAGTTTTGTGCCACCCTGGGTGACCCAAGCAAACTACTGACAGCAGGCCTGCCCTTGCCGCCTGCAGGAGCACTGCAAACTGTTAGAACTCGACTATGCCCGCACCATGTGTGGCACAATCAAATCCACTACCTATAATATATGTCAGCCACCCCTAAGGTAGGCCTCCTTAGCCCAGGAGGCAGAGTGCATTATATTAAATGTGTGGGCATATAATCCTCTATGCCACTATAGTGACGTTCCCCATGGGAAACTCCTATAAGTGTTAGAGGTCCATAAGATAACAAGGGCTGCCAACCAGGCACTCTTGAGATTGGCAGCTCAATTATGGTGCCACTAAAATTTGTCATGGTTGGTATCAAACAACATCCCTTCTCACCCCTGACATGAATCTCGTGCCCTGAGTGACGTGGCATGCAACCAGGTGGTTACCTAACAGGTTGCCCACCTGGTTGATCCCAGCTTCACTGAGTTCTGTCGGACCAGCCCACGCTTTCCCATGCCTGATGCCACCAAGACAAGAATCTTACCTCCTGCCATGCATGTGATCACTCCCAGGAATCAAGAGCAAAGGCTTGTGTAGAAAAGAAATCACACCTCCCTCCTCCCAAGCAGGCTAGTGAATTGACGCATCAAGGTGATGAGCTTCAAAGGCTGCACCGCCTCTGATATGAATCTGGGCTTGCCCCAGGTACACTTGCACCGGGGCAAGGTGGAAATTAGGTATGCAGAATGTATGCAGGAGGTGTACACTTCCAGGAAGGCAGGCCACACCTCCAGGGTGGGCAGACTGATCTGTACACCTAAAATAGAATTCTGCCTTCTTTCAGAGGACAGAAATAGAGGTTTCTGGGAAGAGAAGGTGACCTACACCCCCGGATGTGGTCACCTAAGGGGCGGATTAGCTGCCGGGTCTAGCTGCCCATTGGCTTCTAGCTCCCACACCCCTAACTCCCCATAATCCAGGATTTAAGGGACCCACCCTGCTCCCAATCCTCAGATTCAAACAACTTAATTCAATGGATGACCAGGAGGAGACCTGTGCCGCTGACAACAGGACTTTGCCCACAGCACCAAAGCAAAAGAGGGATACCCTGTCCCTGTGGCAACAGACTGGGAACTGTGTGAACGACCCTCGTCCTTGGCTAAAACTCAGCACTCCCAAAGAGAGTGGCTCCTGTGGAAGCCAGAAGCACTCTCAGTTTCCCCTGGAATAGTGGCACTAGTCCTTTGCAAACTGCAGGGTAAACAAATTCGCTGGATCCAAAGAATCACTGCCCATTGGGCCCGTCATGGGATCGCTCAAATCCAGGTGGTCAAGTGCATTGTGGGAGTTGTAGTCTTGCCTGCCCTGAAGTTTGAGGCGGCTATATCCCTCCCCCGGACCCATCAAGTTTCAGTACTTTTTTGCTGTGCTTACCACTGCCAAGGCTTGTTGGTCACCAGTCCGGTAACCGACCCCCACATTCGATGCTGCATCTACAGAGAACACCATGCAACCATTATTCAACGTCAACAGCTGTGTATCTGTTTCTTGCAGCACTGTGTAAGCGGTAAAATCAGCATCAGCGCAGCTCCCGTTCCTCGCCAAGGACAGCCAGGACAACTCTAAGCCTGACTACACGGGCTAGGTAAAATTAATCTGACTGTTCTGGCCTGGTCCTGGAGCCCACATGACCTTAACCCTTTATGTGTTCCATGTAATTCTACCTGTAAGTTACCGATTGTCACCAGTGGTTTTTGCCATTGCCTGCTATGCTATCTTCTCTATGTATTTTACTGCACTGATATAATATTGCTTATAAAATCTATGACTGCGGTTATATGTATGCTAATCCATTCATTTTGGTGTCTAAACTAAAAAATGCACGCTACTTTTATAAATTGGTGTCGAATTTCTCTCGAGTCGTGTCAGTTACTTATCGTCCATGTTGGTTCTCTGAAATGCTTTACACATGTTCCTCTAGTAACACCTAACAGCTCTTTGCCACTGTACCAGGACTGAGTTAAGGATTTATTAGTGTGAATCCAAGGACCATCTTTAGGGTATTGTGTTAATATTACATGGTAAGGCTACCCAGCCATACCATATAATATTCTACTTTCCTACACATGAATGATTGAACTATATTGAATGAAATTGCGTCCACAGGTCTCTCAAACTTACCTGTGAATTATGCTTGGCCAGCCTCAGACTCCAACCTCATGTGTCCTGACATTCCCGAGACGGTTGTTGTTCTAAGTCCCTAGGCATGTTGCTACTCTGTGCATGGAATGTTCGTATCCTGTTGAAACAGTTTCTTTCTCTTCATGTTCCCTAAGCACACAGTTGCCCGCTGGCAGGGTCTCTCTGGCATTGGGTCTGCTCCGAAAGGTCTCTAATTTAAAGTGCACGTCTGTCCCTGTGAGGCCTGTTGACCCCAGGGCCGGACTAGAAACAGCAACCAGCCCTGGCAGATTGCTTGCCAACCGCCCTGGGAGAGGGGTGGGGGGGATGCTAGCAAGAAGCAACTCTTCCCGCTTTTTAGGTCTCGCCTGAGACAGCGCTTTAGCGCTGCTCTGGCGAGACTTATAGTAAGCACTTTTGGAAGTGCAAACGAGTGCTTTCAGGCCGCCAACTACTGTGCATGTGTGCCGGGCGCGCGCACCATTTGGCAGCCTGAAAGCACTCGTTGTCTTTCACTTTCGCCTGTCACACAGCCGCGCTTTGAAGTGTGATCGCGATTGCGATCACTTACATTTCGCGGGCGCTTTGATGTTTTCAGTGAGCCGCGCGGCCACTGAGGACATCAAAGCGCCCGTGAACACCATTTGCCACCCCCACCTCTTCAGCCAACTTACTCGCCATGTCTGCTCTGGATTCTTGTGCCTCTTTTTGAAACTCAGGAGCAGTAACATTGTCGTGGTGTCACTAGGGCTTCAAGTGGATGCTTTTTCAATATTATATACAAGCCACAGTTACTGCTAATTTATCTGCTACTGTTATCAATTGTTTAAATTAGATACCAAGTGGAATGTGCCTCCGCCCAGTAGAGCAATACTCTTGCCCCTAACATTGTTTGGTGTATCATTCTGCTTCCTGTGGGGTGTCCGCATTGCCATGTATGCTGTACTTTTTATATCTCAAAAGTACATTTATTTGTCACACACTACATTATTTATATTCTAGATGCATTTTATACATAATGCAATAGTTTTCAATGTTTCTTTGTTCACTGTTGTAGGCTTTTTAAAAAATGGTTAAATCAGGATTTAAAGTACAAGCCAGCCCTATTGTCTTGGCCAGTGCTTGTTTCCATCCCAGCATGATTACTCCACCGTTTCTAGCAGACCTCTGAGTTACATTTCTTTTCGGAAGGCAACGGCACTTCTATTTCCTACGAAGTCTACATTACTTTATTAATCTGACTGGCCAACTGGAAAATTGAGTTTCTTTTTTCTTTTTACATTTTCTTCTTACTACTTACAACAAAGTTTATATCTTTCCAGCCTTGTAACTACCAAACAAAAATATTTTCCAGTTGTGTGGAGCGTGTAAGTGAATGGTTAATAGAACATCTGTCTTTCCAAATTTCTAAGAATTAAGTTCTCAAATAGTGACTAGTGGGTGTGCCCTGTAATTTATGGGCTGACAAGGAGCAGATGTAGTTCTGTTGGTTAAAACGTAGGCTTTGGAATTAAGGCAACCCGAGTTCTTCTAATCCCATCTCCCCCACTTAAACGAAGCTGTGTGACCCTGGGCAAATTGCGTTATCTCTCTGGCCTCATTTCCCTTATCAGACAAAACTGCATTGCACCAGTGTAATGTTAGGTAATCTTGACATATTCGCAGGGCCACTAGAATTATGGTTATAGATTTGCCTACATAATCCATCATCTGCCGCACAATCTGCAGGTTTTAACAAAAAAATATTTTGCTTCTAGCTCAAACGGTTCAAAAGTTAGTAAAAATGCAGCAACGTGTTACTGTGCAGTGAAAAGGTTGACTGGTCACCTTTCTGTAACTTATTGCTATATGTGGGTGTTAAACTGTTTCTAATAAGGTACAAACAATGCCCAGACAGTGTTGAAAAGCTTAAAAATGGCAAAATAAATCACAAATTGTGCAGCGTAATGTTGCATAATTTGCCTTTTCTTGCCACACAATTTACTCAACCTTGACGCATAATTTGACCCTCCCCTGCCGTATAATTCCAGTGGCCCTGCCTATTGGGAAATAAAAGAAAATGAAACACGTCATTCAGTTCAGTTCTTTATAGTTTATACGATTTACTTTATAGAAAACACAGTGAAAAAACAGAATGCATTTTTTCACGTCATCTTTTGTCGGATGTAATTTTAAAGTCTAGTACAGAGGTAGATTGTATATATATATATAGTTCCAGCAACAATGTGCTTTCGCCATCAACAGTACTAGTGAAGTGTTCGCATATAGAAGATGCCTAAATGAAATGATTACTGTAACCGATTAAAGGGGCAGAAACTATTCCAACGTATTTCAGCATAAATTATAACCATTAAACTGCCCTTCGCAGCACTAGGAGACCGGGGCATACACTGGTGAAACAAGCATTTGCAATGCAATAGGTCTCGCATTTACGGGAGTTTGAGCTATTGGCATTGTAATTGACAATGCGTTTTATTTATGTTTTACAAACAAAAACATAAATAAGAGGCATTGTCATTTACAATGCCAATGGCTCAAACTTGCGTAATTGCGAGACCTATTGCACTGCAAATGCTTGTGTTAAAGGGGACCGATTTTGCACCATTGCTGCAAAACCGGCCCGCGGTCACAAAACTGGCCCCCACCTCTCTGACCCACCGGGGAAATGCCCGGTGCCGGCTACGGCCCGTTCGGCCCTGGTTGACCCAAAGAGCACTCACCCTATTAACTTTTCTTTGCTTCTCACTTCATCATCGCGGCACTTTTAACCGAATACAATGTTTGCACTGTTACAGAATACATCTACTTGTTTTGTGGGGTCTGTGGCCTCAATACTCGGTGTGGGCCCGACTGCCTTTACTGAGCCTATATAGCAGGGTAGGTATCTGCTTGCGCGACTGCATCTATTTTCACACTATTCCTGAACGCCTCATGCTTCTGTGCAGGAATGTTCATCACCCATGCTTAGAGCACGTCTTCCCATCTCCCCGCCGGCATAGCTATCGTTTGTGCAGCAGGTGCAGTGGCATTGGGGCTCAGAGCCATGAAGGGTAAATTGCTAGTTTTTACTCCCCCGATAATAGTCAAAGACATTTCCTTGCTTGCACCAGGGCCCGTGGCATTCTTACCACGCTACTGAATCTCGCAGGCCCTACCTAGCACCTCCCACATTGGCATAACTATAAACAACCCCTTTGCACTATGCAACTCCGAGAGGGCACCCAGGACCATATGCACTGGAGCGCCTCACAATCCGACCAGGGCTATGAAGCGCTAAACAAATTGTACAATTCAACACGAGGCACTTAACCATAGCTGCGGCTCTTAACGTACATACAGCAGAGATAATATACTTTAATGGATATTAATTTTCAAAAACTATACGTAACAATACTCACCACTCATAAAATATATAAATAAATTATTGACTTGCATGTGCATGTATACAGCAGACGCCAAGCTAAAAAGCCTTAGTGGGCTATGCAAAGTAGGGCAGGAAACCACAGGTGGCCTCAGGCACATCTTATGTGTGTTAGTTTACCCTAAATCCAATTACTAGCTTTAAATATGCCATGGGTGACCTATATATTAGGATCACGAAGAGAAGGGTTCATCCAATAAAAAGCTGTCAGGTAGAGCGATTGATTGCCCATCCAAGGTCTGATTGGAAGGTTTGCATTTCAAATCATGAATAATAGCTGTAGATAGTGTTTTATGGCGCCCATGACAGGTCACCTTCTTAGAAATGGGTTTCCAACAGGCTGAGCCCTGGTGCAACTGAAAAGTTCAGATTGTTGAACGTAAAATAAATAGCCGAGCTGCCCATCACAAAGTCAAGCAGCCATACCCATAGTGGATGCTAGAGGCCCCGTAAGAAAAGGCTCCATATGTGATTTGGAAATTAAAGAAAAACACTTTGGGCAACCCAGTGTTTGGTGGCTTCCACTATGGAACGATCTTCCTTTCAGAGGCACAGCGACACTTAGCTTTTGAAATTATTGAACTTGAATGCACAACAGCACACAGTGACACAAAGCGTTGCAAAGCAACAAATGTAATTTATTGACAAGCACAAAAGATGTTTTTCACTCGAAAGATTCCTCTTACTGGGGGAAAAATGTTTTGGGCTGTGTTGCATCCTTTTGCGTCCAGGGTTCGTTTCTGGGGGGGTCAGAGCAAATACCCATAGGTTTTGACACAAAACGCAAACTAGAAAGATAACCAAACAGGGCGCCGTGTCTTAAGTTAACGCCTACTTTAAACAGACAAAAACAAGGGCAAATGTGTTTATTTCTCAGAAAATTGACGCATTGCATGCGTTCTATGCAGTATTCATCTAATCAGACCCCCCAGGATTTTGAGCCTTTGAGTGGCAAATTTCACTACAAAAAAAAGAAATTGCGCCTCAAAATTCGCAGTATTTTTGCAGTGGGCAAAGAATGTGCCATCCACAAAAATACCGAAGGCTTGGGCTCTCTCACTGCTAAAGACTGTGCTATGTCACAGTCTGTAACTTTGCAGAGTCTCGAGCAGCGCAGAGCCTGGAACCGGAGGGTGTCTGATACCAAAGAGAGCAGACTATAACATGAAACCTGCTTTTGTTGGCATCAGATCATTTATGCGTGCAGGGCAGCAGGGGTTAAGGGCTCGGAGGGGCGGCCGCAGAGAAGGTTGAGGGTAGGTAAAAACCCAATAGGAGACGTCAGGGCCGGCTTTAGGGTGGTGCGACCGGTGCCACCGCACTGGGTGCTGGCTTCCTGGGGGTGCCGTGTTTGCAAGTTTATTATGTTTTTGAAGCACCTGCTGCAGCGTTCCTTTCCTCCGGCAATTATCAAGCTTCACAAAAATGTCAAGATAACTCCTGTGATTATCGTCCTTGAGAGAGATCAGCATTTTGTATAGTTGAGGTTTTGACTTAGGTGAAGTTAGTGCAGAGGGTCAATATGCCTGCTGCAAAGAACGTGCACCAAGTAGATTACAGTGTGCAGATGATGTGAGCAGAACAGGAGGTTACTGCTTTTAAAAGAGACATCCTTTTGTTACTTGCAATTTATAACTTAAAGTCCTAATATAGAACAGTGAGCTATTAACTCACATCATAGAACTGCATACACACTGCAAAGTATACATTATTAGAACATTGATTAATATTGCAAAAGGGTTAATTTGGCTAGAAATCGATTCTTATTATTAAAGAAAACTCCCAACTATGCTGTTTCTTTTTGGACTCTAAGGGGCATATCAACAAGGGCTTTATCTCTGCTTTTTTGGCTTTAAAAGCCAAAAAAGGAGAGATAAAACTAGCGCCCTATCAACAACAGGTTGCTAACATGCAAATTCGCATGTTAGCACCCTTTTACTCTACGCTTCCCCTTGCATCTCTAATGAGATGCAAAGGGGGCGTTCCAGAGTAAAATAATAGGAGAAATGTCGCTAAGCCACATTTCTCATATTATCAAGAATATCGCTAACCCTGTTAGAGACAAAAAGCAGCGCTAACCGCGGTTAACGCTGCTTTTTTACGTCTGGTATTTTTCTGACTTAGCCATGATATCCTATGGAAGGAGGATATCATGGCTAAGTTTGCCTGTCCCTATCAACAAGCTAACATGATATTATCGCTGGGTTTCCAGCGATAATCTCACGTTAGCCACTTAGCGTGAGGATTTTTATCGCTATTGAGATAAGCGTTGCTAATAGCACGCTATCTCAGCGATAAAAATCAACGCTAGCCGGCGATAATTATCCTAGCGCTAAGTGCGCTTAGCGATAATTATCGCCGGTTGTTGTTGATATACCCCCAAGTTTGTGCTTCTCCACACCAAGCACTCTTAAACTATACTGCCTACCAGTATGGATGACATGTGACTCCTACACTTTTAGTCCTTTGGCTTATGTAACATTTCCTATACACTGATTAGCACACGTATGATTGTCTCTGTATAATGTGTGTGTGATGCAAAGTGCTCTGACACCCTACAAGTGGTAATGGAGACTTGGTCACTGTTAAAGGGTGGTAGTGAGAGAATCCGTGGTGGAGGTGGTCATTGAGGGGGCGCCAACAAACATTGTCGCACAGGGCACCACCAGTGCTAAAGCCAGCCCTGGGAGACGTGGTAGGTTAGGGGTTGGTCCGCAGGGGCGCACAAACGTGAGAGGCGGCAGGCTAATTGCTCAGGAAGGGGCTAGCTGCATTTCAGAGGCAGGCAGCAGAGGAATTTAACACCTCTGCTGGCCTGTTACTCACCATATCTTTACTGGCTCAGTGGCAGCACAGAGTCAGTAAAGAGAGGGTGAACGGCATATTTTGCGGGCACTTTTGTAAAAATCGCGGCATTTTTACAAAAGTGCAGATTTTGCACTTTTTTTTGTAAATCGTGAAATCCGGGGGGGCCTATCTAATGAGTGAACTTAATTTGAGTTTATCTACACATAAGAATTTGCACTGTAAGGGTATGGTTCAATACAAATCTTATGACAGACAATGCACACTTACCTCTGCACCATGGTGCAAAGCAGTGTGTTGCACACAAGGCATGCTTAGTTAAGTTACAGTGCAAGGGACGGCAGCAGCAGGCCAATCCTGGAAGATGTGGCACTGTGCTGTGTTTTCCCCCTTGTACACAGGGTCAGACTGGCCGTAGCGGGCTCTGGGCGTTTTCCCAGTGGGCTGGAAGGGTAGGCGGGGGCCGGTTTTGTAGCTGGGGGCCGGTTTGGCAGCAGTGCTGCAATATTCGCCCCCTGTAACAAAAGCGGCAGTGCTTGACACTAGCACCAAAGCCAGTGCTTCTCAGTAGAACCCCCCACCCTCAGGGCTGGTTGAGCAGAATTGCCAGGGCCGGTTTCGGCTCCCAGTCCGGCTTGCACAACACTTTGCAGCAAATTTAGATGCTGCACTGCATTGCATGAAAAATGAGGAAATCTAGACCTACATGAACCAGAAACCCAAGTAGCACATGAAATTAGGAAGAGGCCATACCTGGCTCTTCTCACTGGAGCATACACTGCCACACAATTGTTTGTACGTGTGTGTGTGTGTTTGTGAGCAATATGCTGCAGAGGTCACTGGGTAGGCAGTGAAGAAGTGATGATGCATGAATCCACAGTACATTACAAAGGAAGTTAAATGACAGGCACCAATTCTGGATTGTTTGATACAATTCTCTATTGATTGTTTTTTTTAATGTTTGAGTCACAGGTTGGAAAGCCCGAAATTCTCATCCAGCAACAACTACGTCCCTGAGTCCCCTGCAAATCCTTTAAGCTGGATCTTCTCAAGGTGAGACAACCATATTCAGGTATGATGCCTCTCTACCATGGCGGAGGATTTCTACCACCAGTATGTCGAGGAAGTGCACCCAGCTAAGGTATGACTAACTGCTCCAGACCAGATTTTGCCTTTCCATTCAGGAACTAGGGGGCATATGTATCAAGCACTTTTCCCGTTCGCAAACAGGCCGATTCTCAGAATCGGCCCGTTTGCGAATGGCAAAAGGCCTTTTGGGATGTATCATCCCAAAAGGGCATCGCAAATTAGAGAATCGCAAATTTGCGATTCTCTATTTTGCGATTGCATTTAAGGAATTGCAAATTGCGATTCCTTAAATGCGATGTAACAAGCACCCAAGTTGTGCGATTTCTCTTTAAGAAATCGCAAATTACCACCAACTTCAAATTGGTGGTAAATTGCGATTTCTTTGAAAGATGCACTTTTTGGCATTTTTCAAAGTGCCATGTGGCGCACATACATGCCCTTAGGGCATGTGTGTGCGCCACCTGCGCACACATGCTCATTTTAGGTGTGCATCAGGGTGTCCTTATGACACCCTTGCACCCTTGAAATTATTCTCAATTTGCGATTCTCTAATTGCGAATCGCTAATTGAGAATATCTTCCCGTTCATTCCTATGGGCCTCCTGGCCCATAGGAATGAATGGGAAAGTATTCCTTAATTGCGATTCGCAATTTGCTAATCGCAATTAAGGAATGGCAAGGAATCGCTAACAATTTGCAAATTTTTACTTACATCTCGTTTGCGATTCCCAAATAGCGATTCTCAAAAAAACGCTATTTGAGAATCGCAAATAGAGAATTTGATACATATGCCCCTTGTAGTCTTGTTTATCCCATTACAAAACCAGGACTAAACAAGCCTGAAAAATGCATAAACCATAGACTAGCTGGTCCCCAATGGAGCTGAAAAACGTGGCAGCTGTGTGCATCTGCACATCAAAGACCAAAAATTAAACTTGCAAAAGTCTGAATCTGCCCCTTAATTTGATGTCGGGTGCAGCCATTTCAATGTGCAGTTTTTGCTGAAAGGCTTCTCAATACGTGCTTATGACGTCATACTTGATAAGCACACATGCACATTTTAAACATTATTGGGTAATGAGGTTCATGAGCGAGGTGACGAAGAATCGACTTTTTAACACGTCATTATTGCGTAACAAGTCCATGAGCAAGTTAACATCATCATCATCTAGCAGTGCGATGTATGAGGGTATTTTAACATAACCCTTTAATGTGTAATTTAGCAAGTAAGCAATGTAATGTCTCCATCTTGCTGTAACACTGAGGGGCAGCCTTCGAACAGAACTCATTAATGTGTAATTATGGTCATGATGTGAGTGAGTAAAAGTCTTTACCCAGTATCACCACAGAGGCAGAACTAGTTAATCACATTGTCCCATTTCTAGCCCTTCTTATGCACACAAGCTCAGCTTAGATGTGTCACAAAAGCTATCCTTAGGTAACAAATACACAGCCCCTGATTCGTAAATACAATCTTGGCCAGAATTTACGCATGTAGAGACTTAAATAATAAATATGTACTGTCTTTCGTTTTTAACATTAAATTATGTTTAATTGAATGTTTAAGTAACTTAAATACTTTAATTGTATTTATTAATATTTACTATGGGGTATAATTTTCATTCCTTACATTCATTACTTTCGATGGGAGGGTCTTACAGTACCAGTGAATGGCCAGGTTCGGTGCTCAACTTACTACTGTTTATTTTTTTTCAGTAGTAGCATGCACTTCAATTTTGTGAATAAGCAAAAAAGTAGTAAAGTTGCTAACAAAGTGTACATTATTCAAAAGCGTAAGTTGTGAATCAGGGCCACCAAGTTGTACATGACAATGCACATCTCCCCAGCACTTACTTGACTGGAAACACACAGTGACTAAGAACCATTCTAAACGCAGGAACTTATCACTTGTCTTCAAAACACTGGATCTTGCTCCTTTCCTTATTCAATACATATAAGGAACCAAGGGGCATATTTATAAGCCCCTTGCACCTGTAGCATCACTTTTTGTGCGCAAACTCCAAAATCAAATTTATGAGGTCATGCAAAGCCACTTTGCGTGCTTATGCATGGCCTCTTAGATATGGATTAAGGCAAGGCAGCGCAACTCATTGCGTTGTCTTACTCTGCGCTAGGGAGGCATTCCATGGGCATTGCGTGGGTGTTGTCATGCAACACCCATGGATTTTGACGCTTCCCCAGATTTAACAAACCATGTAAACCTGGGGATGTACCAAAAACTTACGCCTCCTCAGGGGAGACGCAACGAGGAGAAATTACTTTATTTCTCCTTGTCACTTCCTCTTTCTATATGTGCTGCGTTCTACAGCACACATAGTAAGAGGAATAAGCCTCCCAGGATTGTTCTTGTGCATGAAGGTGCCCCTCCCTGCACAAAGCCAATCCTGCCGACAACACTGGCACACTTGCACCATGGTGCAAGTGTGCCTGCGTTGGCGCTAGACTGCCAAATTGGCATCAGTGCAGGGGAAAAGGACAGGAATGCACGATATTGGATAAACACGGTGCATTCCTGCCCTTTCACTTTGACATTGGGCAGCCCAGTAAGGTGACTTGCTGCCCTGCCCTACACTAAATCCCTATAAATGAGGCCCTAAGTCTGGGATACCCTGGATATCATCCACACATCAGAGCTCTCTAAAAGACATGCACATGTCAACATTGAATATCCCACACCATGAGTCTGTGTCAAAATAGCAACCTCTCAAGTACAACCAACAGGGGCTGCACAGGCATCTGCCCAAGAACCAAGCCTCATATTAAGAGCCTCCTCACTTGGGTGGAAATATTTATATGAAGCCCATGCCCCAATTAATATACCCACCAACTGCGGCAACTAGTCCATAACCTATTGGAAGCACAAATGGTGTAGAGGGGGAGAGGTGGAAAGATGAATTTTTTAGATCACAGCAAGAATCAGAAGAGCAACTGCAACCGATCAAGACCACTAACTTTACTAGTCATATGAGGGAAGACACGTTTGACAAAACCAGCCTAACAGGAGAAAGCAGAGTAGACCCTGAGCCTTCACGCCTACCCTAGCAGTACAGCTGCAGATGTCCAGGTGCAGAACAAAACCATCTTAGGCTGGCGTAAGTTGAAAAGGAATGCTGACTGCCAAGACTTATTTAATATGGGGAGCTTTGCATTGTGTGTGTGGCTATCATGTCAAAAAGAGGGGAGAGATAAAATAATAGAACACAGGTGAACTAATGTTTTGGGCATTGGATCTGGCTAGACATGGTTCACATCACACTTATCTGAGGATAGATATGGAACATGCATGCATTACTTATCCATCATATTCAGGCTGAAAGATAACAGGGCCAGCATATCTTCATTTTCTCAGGGTGCACTGACCAAAAAAGGGAATGTGTAACAGTCTCAAGGACAAGACAGTGCACCTCTGTAGGTCATGATGACAGAACAATCACTCCTCTTCCTTCTTTGTGTACAACAACCTAGAATGGGCTTTCTGTGATGCTGGCCACTGGGGCATTTAGGATTTCACCAAGCCTTCCACCAGTACAGGGAGCAGCACCAACGAAGGACAAAGGGCATATTTACAAGCCCCCATCGCCACAAGAACTTCACTTTTTCCGACTTTCCTGCTCGATATGGGTTTTGCCATATTTACAAGGCAGTGTTAAGCCACTTAACGTGACTTAACTCTGCCTTGTAAATAAGGCCCATTTCACGCTAAACTTAGCGAGAAAGGGGTGGGCAAAGGGTGGTGCAGAGGGCATTCCATTGCAAAACCCATTGATTTTGACACAGCCCCATATTTACTAGTGTGTTGTAAATATGGGACAGCACCAAAATGAAGACAAAAAAAAACCTGGTCTTAACATGGCGAAAAGAGGAGAAATGATTTATTTCTCCTCGTTTCTGCTGTTTCTATATGTGCAGCATTGTGCAGCACATTTGGAAACAGCAAACTGCCATGCATGATTGTTTATGTGCAGGAAGTGTCCCTTCCTGAACATAAACAATCATTTTAAAAATGGCAAGTTGCAACTTCTATGTGTGCTGCGGAAAGCAGCACACATAGAATTTACAAATCGCCATTTAAGATTGCTTATGCGCAGGAAGGGACACCTTTCTGCACATAAACAATCTCTCCCTGCACATAAACAAACTTTTCCACAATGCAGGCACCCTTTCACTATGGTGCAAGGGTGCCTGCGTTGGTGCTAGGCAGCTCTATTTAGCGGCAACGCATGGAGAAATGCAGGGCTGCACCGTATTTCCAAACACGATACAGGGTGACGCACCTCACTCTCTCACTGCTGTCTTGTAAAACATAGTGGTTGTGCACAATACTCCAGCACCTGTCACCCTTTGGTGCCACTGGCTACAGATTCATTCACAAATTTAACAGAAGGAGGTGCACCAAACAAAGCACATTTTAGTCTATCTGTATTTTCTTTATTTTCCCCCTTTATTTCGACATCAACATATGGTCATAAAAACAGCCAACAGCCAATGCGTTTTGTTCCTCTAAAGCAAAAGATTTTGTAACTCCATCAGGGCTTTAAGGGCAGAATGCAAAAATATCGCTTGAATCCTTGATTGAAAAGACCGGTAATCTTTGGTGATGGAATAGCGTTCCAAATAATCCAAAATCTCCAACCTTATAGCAGGAGTGATCAGCTGAATTGTCTGGATTTAAATCAGAAGAGGATGTAATCCTGGTAGTAGAGAAGTGCTCCAAGTAGCTAGGTATACGGACGTGATAAGCAGCCCAAGACCTTCAAATTCGTCCTCCCCGGAAAAGATCAAGGATTCAAACGATAAATCTGCACGGTATTGTTGTAAATACGGTGCAGCCCTGCATTTCCAAAGTGGCTGAGCAAGCGTAGCATTAAACCAAGAAGGCTAACGCCGCACTCCTTCACTTTTCTAGTAAATATGCCCCAAAGTCCCTTGCGTTGATGCATAACCCACCCACAGGGTAGTGGCTCCAATGGAAGCCTCTATTTCTCACCACTTTCTTCCCTTCATGCAGGTCCTGGATCATTCCTGTCTATGAATTGGTAAAATGTACCAGGTCACTCCAAACTGGACCAATATAATACCTGTCCATCATTTACATTATTTTCAACTGAGTTATGAGAGTGTGCCCTACAGGCTCATGCACTTTTTAAAGTTCCGCTTTTGTGTGCTTAAATCGCTCCTTGGCCTACATTGGTTGGATGTTATCTGCGCTGGATGTATGCGTGCCTGGAAAGGTTACAATACGGGGATAGGGCAGCGCTGTGAAGTGTGTACATGATGAGTGCATGCACTGAGTGTATCTGTACCAGCATGGAGTACAGTACAGGAAGTATGCTATGCTTGGCAGTGCGTGCATGATAAATGCATGTACTGAGTGTATGTGTACCTGCGAGGAGTACATTACATGAAGGATACAATGCTTGGCAGTGCGTGCATGGTAAGTACATGTACCGAGTGTATTGGGTACCTGCGACAATTGCAGTCCATGAAGGATGTAGTTTTGTGCAGCATGAGCACGGCGAATGAATGTGCTGGGTGTATGTTCACCTGCAAGTGGCACAATACAGAAATGCTACAGTCCTGAGCAGGGCACGCAAAGGGATTGAGTGTGCTGAGTGTATGTGTGCCTGTGGTGGCACCATAAATGAAGACAACATAGCATGACATGACAAAACATAGAAGTTCTTCAATTCGTTTTGTGCTCTTTTTATCACCTTCCTCCATTAATAATACACAACTGGTATCAATACTGCTTTTTAACAAAATGGATTTCATTCATGAAGAATTGTGGGTGAATTTAAGTGTTATAATAGAAAAAAAACATACAGACAGTTTTTTCTAAAGAGTTTTAGAAAGCAGTTGAATGTACCGAACATGTGGGAGCGGGCATAATATGTCCAAGTTATATGAAAAGCTAAGCAGAAAGAAAACAAATTTCAGATATTAGCCAATGACCAGAGAAATGCTCATAATTAAACATTGCTGGGTGTGCATCGCTGCCATGGTTGAGTTAAAACATTTTTGAGGCTAAGGGTTTCTATTTTAATTTCTGTTTTGAAATTTTCTTTTTAGGAACCTTTGGACACATGTATTCTAACTTTTGTGCCTCTATACACTGCAGTGGAGGCATTAGTGGCTCATTTTCTGCATTTCAGCCCTTTAAGTGTTGCTTAGCGAAAGCAGTGGTTATTAGTAGGGCTGGAAAAAATTCTGGAGGGACTATTGATGAATACATTTCGTGTATGTAATGTCATTTTTGTTTTTCTTAAGCTTAAGATTTTCGTGTAACTGTTTGCTCCTGAGGAACTTCATTGAGAAGAAACTATTTTGGGGGAACAGAGTTATTGCAAATGTGCATCAGAACAATTCGCACAAGCAATATTCACAGACTGAATACAGAAACTGTACGGTAAACACATGAGGCGGGTATTCTGCGTGACGTTTTTCAATTAGACGACCAGCTAAGCGAAATTTGAGTAATACGCATATTTTTATTAAAAAAAAATATATATATATATATATATTCACTTAAAAAACCATAGGTTTCACACATGTTATAGTTAGCTGGACATTTCCCTCGTAAAAAACCATTGAAATTCCCCCGTTATAGTTAGCGCAGGCAACTATAACTCACGAGACCGCAATCCTCTGCTGATGACGTCAGATATTACATCACTGTATTTAGACACCTATTTACCCATGTCTTCTTCCATTAATCTTTAGCTATACATATATTACAAATATTTATTTTTCATAAAGACACATATGTTATCAGTGATGTAATATCTGACGTCATCAGCAGAGGATTGCGGTCGCGTGAGTTATAATTGCCTGCGCTAACTATAACGGGGGAATTTCAATGGTTTTTTACGAGGGAAATGGCCAGCTAACTATAACATGTGTGAAACCTATGGTTTTTAAGTGAATTTGCAAGGTTTTTTAAATGCTAATTCCTAACTATAACGTGTGTGAAACCTATGGTTTTTTAAGTGAATTTGTACGTTTTTTTAAATGCTAAGTTATGTATTTATTCATATTTGTTTTTTTCAGGTTTTTCACCGTGCGCGCACCGTACGCGCACGGTGCGCTTTGCGCACCGTGCACACGCTGTGGGCGCTTGGTGCGCTTCGCGCACCAAGCACCCACGATGCGTTGTTCGTGCCGTGCGCGTACGATGCGCGCACCCGGCGATTTTTCACAAAAAAAAATATTGTTTTTTTTTCCCTTGGGGGTCCTTTAGTGACCCCCTGACAAAGGCTAGGGGGTCAGGAACTGTCCATCCTGCCCCCTTTTCACGTTTTCCACCTTTTTTTTTCACTGCCTCAGACTGCGCGAGACAAAATGGCGGCCGACACTTCCTGATTTCGACCGATTCGAATGTTTACTGGCATCTAACAGCCAATCAGAATTGCGCTCGCGCACGGCAGCGTGCGCCTACAGTATGCTTACCGTACGCGCACGGTGCGCGCTTATAGATATATATGTACTTTTAACTGCAATTTTCTCAGGAACTACTGAACAGTTTTACACCAGACCTGCAAAAGGCACATCCCTGACCTGAGGACTACCTCTCTGCCAAATTTCAAGTAATTCTGTTCAGCCGTTTGAGCTGTACCTTGGACTAAAGGTCCCTATGGAAAATTGCATGGGAAAAACGCGTTTTGGGACCCCCCTTTTTTCTCAGCCCCCGCTTGACGAATCCCCCCGAGACTTTCAGGGTATTAGCGGAGCGGAGCGCCCCAACTATTTTGAAAATTTCACGAGGATTCATCAATCGGCGCAAAAGTTATTCCAAATAGAATGTTGCGGATTTCCTATGGAAACACGATCCTAACTATAACTATCTACTGGCGACCGCCAGTAGATAATATATATATATATATGCCTTTTACTTCTGGGGGAAATTACGTAATTTCCTCCACCATTGGCTGTTGCTTGTTTAAATAAATAAGGGCATTAATATTTAGGGACTGGCTATTCGAGTGGGGGACAAACAAGATTTGAATTTGTAATTCTTTGGTATGTCTCAGGAAACATCTACACTTGGCACAATAAAAGGCGAGAACCCCCTGCATGTACCTTGAAGAAAACTTGTTTTATTTGGAGGCCTTCAAAGAGGGAGATTTAAGTTTACCTGGTTTTCATTTAAACAATTTAAATTACAGTTCCTAGATCTTGGTCGATTAGTTCTATTTGATTGTATGATATCTTTATAGTTCAACATGCCTTTTATGAACCATTTCGGGTCCTCTTTAAATTGTTAACATGTTGTGAGGAAATCGGTTTATTATATGGTGTGGTTGTGCGTCCCCACAAACCCATCCTGGATACAGTCAAGTACACCTGCAAGATGCCAGGGCTCTGGGTAGGTGTGGCTTTAAGCAGTCACGCTTTGTCAAAGGAATAAGAGCAAAGCATTTAGAAGTACCTGCATAAGAAAGAAGCATGACACCAATCTATAACAAATATTTATTTTATTCTTTTTTTTACACCAAGATTAACAAAATTCACTCAAGGGTTTCAGAGATATAAATTGTTAAGCAAATAATATATTATTGCTTTTTATTCAAATTGCAAACAAGTATTGGCAGTTACCGTGGTTAGCAGTTGCTTGGAAAACTTTGGAAAACTTTTGTTTAAATTGTGTTTGGTTATCCCCAACCTGCTTTGGGTTATCAATTCCAGCAGGAAACAAGTCACTGGGGCCAATGAGGCTTGACAGGAGAGTTACCTTGCAGTCAAAGCAGTCAGCAAACTGACCCTTGGAGTCACTTCTTCTGTCTGGGGCTCTTGGGCAACTTTTCCTTGAGCAGGGAACCATAGGTACGGTCCTCTCCTTGCTAGCCCAAGGATCTGCAGGTGCAGCTCAGTTTTTTGTTGTAGCCTCTCTTTGCCGGGGGTTAGGGAACAGCAGGGCAGGAGATGTGATCCCAAGACTGGGTGCCAGAGCAACACTTTTATGCCTAGAACTTGCCCTTAACAGATGTGGATACTACTAGCCAATAGGCTACCAGGTCCCCTCTAGCCAGGGACAACTTACTTCAAAGTATGGTGGCTAGGATATGATATTCTTCCCACTCCTAAGATGGCAGAACTCCTCTCTCGGTGTGTGGAACTTCATTGCCCACCCTAGAGGTGTGGCTACCTGAGGGACACACGCCATCAGGAAACAGTTTTCCTCTCTCTCTGGCACATGCATCAACGTAGGCTTTTGCGATTCCTTAATTGCGATTATTAAGGAATCGCAATTAAGGAATTGCAAAAGCCTATGCATTTAGGAATCGCTATAAAAATAGCGATTCCTACACATTCCTTAATCGCGACTCGCAAATTGCGAGTCGCAATTAAGGAATGCCGTCCCATTCATTCCTATGGGCCTCCAGGCGAGTACCAGTAGGTACTCGCAAATTGCTCATGCAATTTCAAGGGTGCAAGGGTGTCAAAATGACACCCTTTTGCACCCCTGAAATTGATCTGTGCACATATGTTGCACACACACATGCCCTAAGGGCATGTGTGTGCCACAACATGAAACTTTGAAAAATGCACAAAAGTGCATTTTCAAAGTTTTTGCAAATTACCATGAAGTTCAACTTCACGGTAATTTGCTCCCCCTATTAGCGAATTCGCTAATTTTTAAAATTTCATGCATTGCATTTAAGGAATCTCAATTTGGGATTCCTTAAATGCAATCGCAATTTAAGTAATCGCAATTTAGAGATTCCTTAAATTGCGATTTTTGCATTAGGGATGATGCATCCCAAATGCAAAAATACCGGTCGCAAAGGGACAGATTCTGAGACAGACAGGCACATGCATCCTTTGATGCATGTGCCTGTCTGTCCCTTACACCAACCTGTCTACCAGAACAAAAAAGTAGCCCCATTCATTGGAGTCCACCATTTGCCCGTCGAAAACAATTTTCCCTTGAAGGGGTCACAACTTCTTTAGCCTTTTTGCCAGGGTAAGGTAACACCTCTTCCAACCACAGGCCCTTTGTGGCTCTTTCTGAGAATTGTTCACACCTGCCCCCAGAAAGGCAGAAGGCTGTCTCATGTCCAGCAATCGTAAACGGTCACTGAAAAACTTGGGCCACAGAGTTGAAACTTTCTAAAGTTGCCATTTACGTATAAGTAACATTACATTTGACTTGGGCATCAAGCCAGGTTTATCGTAATGATTTTTTTGATAACTTAAGTACCAACTTCAGTAGTCCCATTTAAAAGGTAGCATGGCTGAGTTGTCAGGATGGAGCCCTGAACTTGCCAATGGGGCTATTAGCCTTTCTACAACAAAAACTTCAATTTTGAATGTTTTCCTGTTAGGACACATAAAGACACATCTCCTACTTCTTAACATACAGCCCCGATAAGTCTGTGTAACAGGTGACATATATATGAAAATAAAAGTTCTGGACTTTGTCATTAGTTTAAATGGCAAATACAAGTTAGGAGTTTGAAAACTGCTTCTGCCTTCCAGCAATGGCAGACTGGGAGTCTTGCATGCTCCTGGTGGCACAATAAGTGCTGCAGTCCATGAGAGACACTTTAACTTACAGGCCCTGGGTACCCCTAGTGCCATGAACTGGGGACTTATAAGTAAGCTAATTATATCAATTGTGGGTGAACCAATCAGATGTATACCTTTTAAGGGTCAGAGCACTGGCACTGATGCCTATTTGACAGGGCTCAGTGCACTCTCAGAGTCAAAAAAACAGCAGCGTCAGTCCAAAACTTTGGGAATGATCATGCAAAAAGAGGCATGTCCTTACATTCATCAATTTCCCTCTTTCTTAAAATTATTCTGCATATGATAGGCTTGAGTAAATCCAAAGTAAACTTCCGACACCCTGTGCATAACATGCACACAGTTCATGAATGAGTCTGGGGATTTTATGGGTTTTCTGTGCTTATGTAGTGTCATCCCCAGTTTTACAATTGCTCCCAAACTACTCAAATGTCCAACTGAAACATATAAGTGGTGTTATTTCACCAAATTCCTGGTGGTAACGGATGTGCCAATCTATACTGTTTAACACTAATGACAATAAAGGAAATATCACAGCACTTTAAAAAAAATACGATGGGGCTCATAAAGAGTTTGGCGGACAGGACACTCCATCCAGACATGCTAGATCTCCCTGTCTGCCAGGCTCTTGGTCTATCTGCCTCATTTAGTGACAGACATATGGTAAAGTTTCTGTCGATCGAGAGCTCATTGGTTCTGTCAGCTGAAAGCTCACTCCAACAGCCCTACAGAGTAGGGGCCTTTAGAATAAAGCCATGACACTGCATGCTGTATTTACAATGTCATGGTCTTTTTTCTGTCCACCACCACCAGGAAAACCTGGCGGTAAAAGAACAGAAAAAAACAATAATGTCCCCCACATCCTGTGAGAGAACTTTCGTAGTGTGGTGGTCATAAGTTTTTTGTTTTTCCGTAACAAACCCCCGCATTGGGAGTTTGCTTCTGAAAAAAGAAGAAAGTTGAGATGTTATTGAGTGGTCATCAAAACCGATGGCGGACGTCCACCAAATATTTTGTATCTTGAAGGGCACCTCTGTGACAGTGGTTCCTTTCAAAGCAAGAGGTGATCTTTGGGTCATCTTTAAATTTGACAGACAGAGTATCGTCAGGATAGCGGTGGCAATGTCCACCCCCACCTTGACAGCCTTTACTCTGTCCATCAGCTCCTAAATCAGCCCCAATATTTTTTTAAACCCGATGATGCAGCCTGCTGATAAACATCGATTGATAACAAACACAAAATGAAAGCACTGCTGCAAAAACTGGAAGCATTCTTATTTAAATTCTTATGCCTGCTTTTTAATGTAATAAGCATGGAATGTAGTAATAAAGACACACGTTAAATGTAAAAGAAAGCATCAAGAATAACTATAAAAATGAATATGCTGCTTTAAAGTTTAACTGTTTAAACATAGGTAAATCCTTACTTTCAAAAAGGGTATGCATTAAACATGTGTACATCATCAGGGGTCGAAAAGTAGGCCACAGGATGGCAAGTAGCGACATGGGTGTTGCCATAGAGACCCTTGGCATCTCAGAATGATGCCCCTGAACATGTTAGTCAGTGAGAAGGTGCAACCCTGATGATTGTACACAAACTTGAATAGTTTCTCTTATCCCTCCTCGTACAGAACTCCTGCCTACCCCCCTATTGATGAGTCAAAGACAGTATTTAAATACAGACACATATTTACACTTGCAAATGGGTTGCATCTCCCCCCTTAATCAAGCGACAGCACAAACATCCAGAACATATCTGGTGTTAATGTGAATCATTATTGAACAGTCTAGTACAACCTCTCATTTTCATCTGTTTAAAGAAACGCATTTTATTATGTTTACAAATTCTGTGTACAAAGTGTACTTCCTAGGTGGCTCAAAAATTGTAAAGACCTTGGGTCAAGGAGAACTTAGATTAGCTCTCAACAGAAAATATGTTCCCCCACACTAAAAGAGCTACTTAAGCAAGAATGTGGAAATGATTTATCTGGCAGCGTTTAATGTCGAATCCTCAGCTCCGCTATGTCATGACTGCGCAATCAGTCAGGGAGCGGTTCTTACACTTCCGCTTAGCAAAGACCGCTAAAGGCCAGGCCGGAGCTCCTTACAAGTAAAATTGCATTAAAAAATATATTGAAAGCTGTTTTCAGGTGGAAGGTTCAGAACCCCTGCCCCTACACCACCCCCACACAAGTGCCCTCCACCCCGACTTCTGCTGCACAGAAGAAAGCAAAAACAATAAAGCTTTTATGCACAGTTAGCAAATATATCATCTCATATTTAATAAAAAAGGTGTCTACTAAAACTGATATTGAAAATAAAGGATGGTGTCATAGCCCAGAGTGGAAGCCTCTGGCCGACCGGGCCGGGGACTGGAGCGTTCTGGTTCAGAAGCCATGATTTTGAGAAATGGCGTCCACGCCGGCAGGGAAGGCGCCAGGTTTGCTCGAGATTGATGGCGCTGCGTTTTAAAGGGGTGGCGAGGGGAGGTGATAGTGGAAGTGGAAATTACTACTGCAAGAGAAGATGAGTTCTGGGAACAAAAGCTTGAAAGTAGGCTTGGCGCCAAGACTGTGTACTAGGCATAAATGGAAATGTGTTGATTTCCAAACAGCTGGTGGGCGTGGTTTACTAACTCAAGGGATGCTGATTTAGTGCCTTTTCGGAGGGTGAAGAACTGACCATTTACCTACACTGAAAGGGTCTGAAAAACCAGCACCTCATTTCAGGATAACTATTGATTGGTGACTAATGGTCATAGGCCTTCTGATAGAGGAGTACAATGTTACAGGAACAAAGTAGATGATCCACCTGAGAGTATCCACTTCCTCCTAGTTACAGCCTCCCTACTTCCGGCATTTGTAACACACAGGAAACCACATGCAATAGGTGTCCCACCAATGTATGGCATGCATTATATTGCATGGCAATACTATTGCATTCACTACTTCAACCTAACCACTAGGAAACTGCTACTAGCACCGGGACGCCCCTTCGTTGGGGCAGCTGCGTGCTTTATAAGTGATTTTAACATAACATAACATCATATGGCAAGTATAGATGGCTATGTTAGATAAATACAATACTAAATAAGCTTAGGTGGGCAATGTAAAAGTAAAAATAACAACAATATACTTTCAAAGTAGATAGGCAAAATCTTTACACAAGACACACTTTTAAGCAGGCACAGAGTACACAGTCTCTCGACAATCGAGTTTGTAGCCACTTCACGTGAAGAAAACTCAAAGTACACATTCCTTGTAATAGATATCAACTGCAGCTCAAGGGGGAAGTAAACTGGACAGACAGTATGTTCTCGGCGCCATTTTACCACCTGTTGGATTTGGCCCTTTTTGCAGGTTTATCCTTGAACTTTTTGCTTTCCTCCTAGTCTTTTTTCTGACATGGTGTTGGTGACTTTAGGACTCTGGGCAGTCCAATATAAAGTGCTTGTGCTCTCTATGGTAAACAAGGTAAGATTGGTCTACGCCTGATTTGCATATTTAATTTATCTATCAGTCCCCAGTAAAGTGGTATCATATACCCGGGGTCAGTAAATTAAATGCTACTGGTGGGCTTGCAGCGCTGATTGCGCCACCCACCAAAGTAGCCTTTCAAACCTGTCTCAGGCATCTGCCATTGCAGGGCCTGCGCGCACAGTTTACTGTTGCTGTGACGTGGCACGCAAAGTGGTTGCCAAGTCTGTGATTCCCCTTTTACTACATGTCAGTCACCCCTCAGGTGAGCCCTAGCTAGACCTATGGGCAGGGTCCGCTGTAGGTAAAAAGTAGGACATGCACCTTAACTGTGTGACATGTCCTGGTAGTGACAAACAGCCATTTTAGTTTCTCACTACTGGGAGGCTGCCCTCTCATAAAAAGGCATTGGGGATTCTCTGATAAGTGTTTCAGTGGTAATTCCTGATATGAGAGGGGAAGCGTTTTCAAGTTTGGTATGTTTGCAATAGTAATAATAAATGCTGCGTAATGGTGTGCGCAGATTTATTATCACTATTTTAGAAATGCCACTTTTAGAAGTGGGAATTTCTGTGTGCTATGTGTCTTAGTGCCTGCCTGATGTGTATTGCATGTCTGGCTTTGGAGTGACAGGGGCTGGTGAGGTGTGTGGCTCCAGAGGGGCTGGGTGAGTCATCACTAGGCTGAATGGGCAGATCTGCATTTGGAGTAGTGGGAGGAGTAGTCCCTGACCCTGAATAGGTCTGTGCCTGCTTTGTACAATGCTGGCTCTGACTCCTGTGGTGTGTCTGGGGCCAGGACCTACTCTAACAATGAGGGTGTTTGTGCCCTGTAAAGGAAGGTTGGAGTGCCCCTCAGAACTGGTTTGGACCAGGTCTAGGCCTGTGCCAGGGGTAGAGAACAAAGACATATGTGGTTTAAATACTGGGGCTGTGCCTCCATGAGGGGGGCTTACTTGTGTTTATTTGGAGCTGTGAGGCCGAAGGACTGCTGGGCAAGGAGGAACTGCCGTGGGACCCAGCTGCAGCTTCCTGGGGATCCCTATGTGCTGGCCTGCCTGTGCCCAGCTCTGCCCCTCTGAATTTTGGACTTAGCCCCTTCTGAGCGCTACATCTTTATGGCCTTCCAACTTTGCCTGGGTGTCAGGAGCGCGTGGTGGGCATTACTTGATTTATTCTCCTGAGCCCCAGAAAACGACAGAGACGCTGCTGTGTGAAGCAATGAAGCCAGGCAAGCCTTTTGCCTGGTAGTGGGTGGGGCCGTCGCTGTAAGCAGCAAATCAGGTGGAGCAGTCCCGGACAGGCCGCAGAAGTCAGGGGGATGTTGCCTGGTTGGGGGCGGGGCTCTCGTGGTGGTGGTGAGGAGAGGGCTCCCACTGTGCCCATGTGAACATGTGGCAGATACTTGAGCCTACCCCGCATATGTGCCAAATCAGAGAGAAGCACAGAAGAGCCCTGCGGAGTTGGCCAAGTGGATACGGAGCCTCAAAGGCTCGCCAGACGAGACGGAGAAAGCTGAGCCCCACAGCCTCCCATCAGCTGGGGGCCGCTGGAGGTCTGTAGAGCGCTCAGTCGACAGAGACTCCTCTCCAAGGGATACTGGCCGTCGTTCCCCCTTGGAGGTTCAATCTACTGTGGCAGCCGAGTTGGGGCACCAGCCACAGGAGGACTGTGCATTGCAGTAAGGAGGCGTCGGCTCGGCTGTTTCAGGTACGAACCGGCTGCCCCGATGCACTGATGAGCACGAGTGCACCAAAGCGGTTTAGGCGGGCTGGTCTGACCAGGAGGAACCGTTGCTTGTGGCAGCGCCATATCCCCACGTGGGCTTGAGGGGAACGCTGTTCTTGGTTTAGTAGCCACGCTGCACGATCGCGGGTGATTGCCTGTTCAGGTATTCTTGGTGGGAGTTAGACCGGGTGAGCCCTCGACAGAGGCCCCCGGTGGTGGGACCTGCCACTCCCAAACCTCTATGAGGGACAGACGGCCTGCCTGTCACAAGTCAGCTCAGAAGTGCCTGTGAGTACAGGAGGACTCCTGGTTCATCGTAGTTACTGTATTGGCACATGCTGCTGGCCTTGCCGTAGGAGAGCAGGGCCGTTCTCATTGTTGTCCTGATGTAATAAGGTTGTTAGTACATTACCAGCTGAGGATCTTATGTATCTACAGTTATAGGTTTGATGTACTTATGAGATGGGCAGTCTGATAAATAGTCCCTATGGGGCAGTTATGATGTTTACGACGCAAGGCCTAATGCCTGACGTGGTTGCAATATGTGCACCTTATTAGTGTTACTGTGGTGCACTGGTGATTTAGGATGTATGCCTAAGAGGATGATACATAATGTGTTTATACCCAGTAATTATGCCTAATATGATTTATGCAAAGTGTCCGCACCAGTAGTCTCTGGTGGTTTACTACTTACCTTTTCTGATGGTTCTGACAGTGCCCCGATTGGCTCTGTCCTGTATATAATCCCCTGCAAAGTAATACCTAAGGGCCAGTTGGCACAGTGTATATTTGTGATTATGCTCTAGCGTGTTTATGGATAATACAAAGGCTATTTTTATATAACCTTGTGTGGAGTTTCTTTTGTGGTGTGCCTAGTGTGTCACTACTGTCTGTGTGTGTTGCGCAAACGCTTTACACATTGCCTCTGGGATAAGCCTGACTGCTCATGCCAAGCTACCAAGGGGTTGAGCAGGGGTTATCTTCAGCGTGTAACTCCCTTGCCCTGATTAGAGGGGTGGTTTCTGCCTGGCTTAGGCGCATGTCCTAGCCAACCAGAAATCCCATTTCTAACACCACCTAATAAATATTGCCTTCATTCTCCACAGGGAGAAGAGTTTGACTCATAACCCACTGTCTACTTGCTCCATGGTGATGCTGGAATGGGGTAACTGTCTCAAGGGTGTGTACCTGCATATGGGGGCATGTACGTGTGTTGTTCTATGCCTGCCAGGTGGCATTTTTAGAGATTCTTTATCCTGTGATGTATTTGTATCTAGAGGGCTGCTGCTGTCTGTTTTACTTTGTAGTTTGGTGGTGTGTTATGTCCTGGCTGGTGTCTCAAGTCTTGTTTCAGTGACATGTGATGTAGCGCAGGGATGCACCGAATGTGGTGTGAATTATGTTTTTGCTTGCCCCCACACACTGGCATCTCTTGTTGGTACAGGCATGCACCTTTCTATTCTTACCCACAATCAAAAATAAATACATACTCCTTTGTTTATCTATCTAGAAGTCTTCTTTGTTAACCACGGTCATATAAATATGCCAAAAGAATGATAAATAGTGGTTTATTTGGGCTCTTGGGGGAAGGAGAGTATTTTGTCATCTTGAGCAACCCTGTACAGTTTAGCCTGGAGCTGTCATAGTATCTAAAGTTACCTCGTCCAATATTTTGTGTTTTTTGATTTATTATAAGCGGATTTGGAGCATTTTATTCAAAATAGAATTACTAAAATAAGTGATAATGCTATTTTGATAATTTCCCTAATTTGCAAAAGAGCACAAATCAGTTTCTGTCTCACTGTCATCCTCAGCAATGTCAAAATTGCATTGCATGTTCAAGGTTTGTGAAAAGTCGAACTTGTGAGTCAATCAGAAACAGTCTAACGAAAATGATCACGGTAATCAGATAATGTGGGTTCACAATAGTGACCATCCTAGGGCCTGATTCACAAAGGTAACTTACACTTTTGAGTAATTTACATTTTAAGTAACTTTACTACTTTTGGCAATTCAAAAATCTCTTACTACCAAACAAATGGTAGTGAGTCCAGCACCATATGTGCCAACCACTGATATTGCATAAAAAATAATGGTAGTAGGGACTTAAAATAAAATTCCATAGGAAATAATGTTAAATTACATTAAATTATTTAAAATAGTTGAGAAATGTACGTAAACATAATTTAATTTTAGCAATATATGTAAGGAAATGCCTCTTTGCGATTGGTCACCCTCAAGTTTCTGGACTGATGCTGCTGGGTTTGTGACTCTGAGAGTGCACCGCGATCTGCTACCCAGACCTCAGTGCCTGTGCTCTTACCCTTAAACTGGTATGTCAAATTGGCTTTTACCCAATTGACTTGGCTAACTTAACTGTAAGTGCAAAAACAACAGTTGATGGACAGAATGCAGAACAATGTCATACATCAACCCAGTACAGAGATCTGGGCCTAAAGCCATCGTTTTTTTGCTCACCGTGCCGCTCCAGTTTGAAACCAGCCATATGCAAATCAGTCTTGACCCTGTGCCTCATGGGAACAGTCCAGCCAGAAATGCCAAGCCAGGTCCTTCCTGGACTGGAAACAAGCATCCTAGGACAGGTTTCGGGGTTTCACCCCTCTTCAGCCAGGATAGCTTGATTGCAGTGGCATGGAGAGCACGGGACTCATGCCTGAGAATACTCGTCCCACTCGGGGTGACAAATGCACACTACGCCACTGGAGTCAAGCTATCCTGGCTGAAGAGGGGTGAAACCCCAAAACTGGTCCTAGGATGCTTGATTCCAGTCCAGGGAAGACGTGGCTTGGCAGTTCCGGCTGGACTGTTTCCATGAGGCACAGGGTCAAGACTGATTTGCATATGGCTATGTCTGAACTGGGGTGGCGTGGTGAGCAAAATAACAATGGATTAAACCCAGATCTGTGACTGGGGGTGAATGTTTTGCCAATGTGCAACATTCCGTCCATCATCTTGTATGTTTTGCTGTTCACCCAATGTGGAAAGGGTATGCTCAGACATGGGTCCCATGCTCACTACGCCACTGGAGTCAAGCTATCCTGGCGAAGAGGGGTGAAACCCCGAAACCGGTCCTAGGATGCTTGATTCCGGTCCAGGGAAGACATGGCTTGGCAGTTCGGGCTGGACTGTTCCCATGCGGCACAGGGTCAAGACTGATTTGCATATGGCCATGTCTGAACTGGGGTGGCGTGGTGAGAAAAATAACGATGGATTAAACCCTGATCTGTGACTGTGGGTGAATGTTTTGCCAATGTGCAACATTCCGTCCATCAGCTTGTGTGTTTTGCTGTTCGCCCTATGTGGGAAGGGTATGCCCAGACGTGTGTCCCGTGCTCACTACGCCACTGGAGTCAAGCTATCCTGGCTGAAGAGGGGCGAAACCCCGAAACCGGTCCTAGGATGCTTGATTCCGGTCCAGGGACGACATGGCTTGGCAGTTCGGGCTGGACTGTTCCCATGAGGCACAGGGTCAAGACTGATTTGCATATGGCCATGTCTGAACTGGGGTGGCGTGGTGAGCAAAATAACGATGGATTAAACCCAGATCTGTGACTGGGGCTGAATGTTTTGCCAATGTGCAACATTCCGTCCATCATCTTGTGTATTTTGCTGTTCGCCCTATGTGGGAAGGGTATGCCCAGACGTGGGTCCCGTGCTCACTACGCCACTGGAGTCAAGCTATCCTGGCTGAAGAGGGGTGAAACCCCGAAACTGGTCCTAGGATGCTTAATTCCGGTCCAGGGAAGACATGGCTTGGCAGTTCGGGCTGGACTGTTCCCATGACGTACAGCGTCAAGACTGATTTGCATATGGCCATGTCTGAACTGGGGTGGCGTGGTGAGCAAAATAACGATGGATTAAACCCAGATCTGTGACAGGGGGTGAATGTTTTGCCAATGTGCAACATTCCGTCCATCATCTTGTGTGTTTTGCTGTTCGCCCTATGTGGGAAGGGTATGCCCACACGTGGGTCCAGCGCTCACTACGCCACTGAAGTCAAGCTATCCTGGCTGAAGAGGGGTGAAACCCCGAAACCGGTCCTAGGATGCTTGATTCCGGTCCCGTGAAGAAATGGCTTGGCAGTTCGGGCTGGACTGTTCCCATGAGGCACAGGGTCAAGACTGATTTGCAGATGGCCATGTCTGAACTGGGGTGGCGTGGTGAGCAAAATGACGATGGATTAAACCCAGATCTGTGACTGGGGATGAATGTTTTGCCAATGTGCAACTTTCCATCCATCATCTTGTGTGTTTAACTTAACTGTAAGTCCCTAGTAAATGGTACCCAGGGCATGTAAGTTGGAGGGTTCTCCCCAGAGATTGCATCACTGGTCATACCACGCTGGGTGGGACACGAGGAAAAAAAGACTTCCAGCCACCATCTGCAGGTTGAAAGAGCAGTGTTAACTGCTGGTCAGACTTTGCCATTTAAAGCAATAGCAAAGCCAAACCGTCCCCTGGTATATGTGTGAGTCACCCCTATGGCAAGCCTATCAAGTCCTAAGGCAGGGTGCAACATATTCCATTGGCAGAACATGCAATTTTACATGTTATGATAGTAAAAACATGAAACTGTTGTTTATACTTTGGAAAACCTTGGTCACCCTATTGGCAAGTGCATTAACTCTGGAACGGTGCAACCAAAGTTCATCCAAGGTATCAAATTAATCATTGCCTTCCGCCCAACTTGATTCTCAGGTCAGAATTAATGTAACAAGTTGCAGAGGGCAACTTTAGCAAAGTTGCCACTTTATTGCCTATGGTCCTCTTTGTCCATACTGGTTGCACACAAGGCCCTGTTGCAGAGACAACTTTTCGCCCTACTGGGGAGATGCTCTAGTGGCTCCCAGGAAAGGATATAAAAGAGGCCTGCTGTGGAAGGAGGTGTCTCCTTCCTCCTGCTGGAGGCCGACCAGGTGTTGGTCCACAAGGCGAGCTTCAAAGGGGAAGGCACCTGTGAAGGGCAAATGGGTAACATAACTGTTCACGAGGACCACTGGAGGTGGTCGCCTCAAGTGACTCCAAGTGACCGCATTACACCTAGACCAACCTTTTAGAGTAAAAAGTTTCTAAGTGTCAAATTTGTTGTATATGCCAATGCTTGTTTGTGGTGAAGTGCAATATCCTGATTTACTATACCTTGTACATTCTATATCTCCAGAACCCTGTGGTGGATCTTTTTTGTTGTGGTGTCTAAAAATACATGAATATACAGACTGTTTTAATAAATTGGTGTCAGATTTCTTTTGTGTCTTGTCAATTTCTTATTCGGTTTTTTTGGTTCTGTCTAGATGCTTCACACTTGTTCTTTGTGTAAACCTTGCTGTTCAGATCCACAGCTGCCCAGGATTGAGCAGAAGGTTTGCCAATGAAACCTAAGGGTTCCAAAAGGGTTGGTTAGTGTATTACACCGTGAGGTTGAACAATCACTCCATATAATACACCCCATTTCCTCACAATATGTTATGCAAATAATGCATATTTAATATTCAATTATAAAACAATAAATATCCTATTTTATTTAAAATTTAAAAATGAATGTAACAATAATAATAACGAAGGGACTCATTATCATAGCGGGAGGACCGCCACCACCCCCCGGCGGTGGCGATCCTCCCGCCATCAGAATGAGATTTACCCACCACCAAATTAGGATGGCGGTGGGAATCACAATGGTAACCCGAAACCAGGGCAACATTGCGGGGGTGCTGTGCAGGCACCGCCATAGTGATTATGATATGCCCTTCCGCCTGTCTTTTTGTGGCGGATATCCTGCCTGCAAAAAGACAGGCAGAGACTGGGTTTGGGGGCCCATTGCTGGTCCCTTCTGTGGGGGGCTTTGTGGGGTGCACTGGAGGTACCCCCCTGCAGTTCCATGCGCCACCTGGTGCAGGGAAATGCTGAGCATGCTCTTTTAACATTGCAGACGGTGCTGCAATGTGAAAAGGCCAGGATGTATGATGTATGGCTGGCATATCCTAATTGCACTGGTGGGACCGCCAGGCGGTCGGTCCCATCATCGTTGATGCCCGCCCGCCATCATAATGAGCCCCTAAGTTAGTTTTAATTAATTCTATATATCCCTTTTAATAATTATTTATGTATAATAACAAATAGGTGAGAGTTACATTTTTATTCTAAACTTCAGAAAAATAAATGTCATTTATTTTAATATATTTCCATTTGTTAAAGATTTATTTCAAAATTAAGGGGATCATTACGATGGAAGGCAGACCGCCACCTATAGGTTGTCTGTGACAGTATGTGCAACATCCTGGGCGTTGGTCCGACCGCAGAATTACAATACCAACGATCAGAGCGCAGAGGTTGGGGGGGTAGGACCGCCACCTCCAACAGGATCCAAGATCCCGTCAGGACAGCGGTCGGACTCGTATCCTTTTAATGGAAGCGGTGCGTGTGCAGGCACCACCATAGGGATTAGGATGTCCCTTTCCAACTGCAGATGGAAAGTGACTTTGGGGACCCCAAGCAGGGCCCCCTTCCCCCGCAGGCCACTGTTCAGTGGCCATGGGGGCACATCCAAATAATTAATTACTGTCTGCCGTACTTGCAGTATGTTTTAGTTTATATATCGATCAGAGGCCCCCATCAATATGATCAAGAAGAAGAGCCCCTTCAGCATTTGAGAGTAATGAAACACCAGATAGCTAAAGCGAATTAAAAACATTCTCTATAAATAATGAAAAGAACATGGGGGAACTAGAATTGGCATACACTGAATATAATATCAGAAAATCCTGAATTCAGTGATTATTTACTTTGAATCATAAAACAATGGATACTCTGAACATTTTAGGAATAATTCCTGAGAGTAGCTGTTTTGTATGATTGAGTTAAAGGATCTCTTTGGGGAGAATTACATGG
Source organism: Triturus cristatus (assembly GCF_964204655.1). Classification (NCBI taxonomy): domain Eukaryota; kingdom Metazoa; phylum Chordata; class Amphibia; order Caudata; family Salamandridae; genus Triturus; species Triturus cristatus. The sequence goes on from NC_140586.1 coordinate 260,960,529, forward strand.
ATACCCATCAAAGTAAACATATATACAAATAGTTTTTTAATTACTGAAATATTTGTTGGAGACATTGGTTATTATCAATTTGTTGTTTTCATTATTTTTAGATTGTCTCTGTATACTATGTACTAAAGGTCAAAATAATTTATTGTCCTCAAGAAGGTGGACAGAATAAGATTATCCCACTGAAATGTGTAAATAATCTAGATTTGCCTGCACTGAGCAATTTTACATGAAAAAGTGTTTCATGAATACTACAGCGATGCATTATGGGAGATGTGATTGTTTGTGAAAACTGATGATTTCTTCTTTATTTTAAACCTTTCTGTGGTTATGTTTTACTTTGTTTAGCACATGCATGTTTTTTATTAAAGAATTATACATAACAAAGAAAACATATATACATTTATTAAAGCATAATTTCTATATGTCTGGTATCCAAGTTACTTTTTTACACTGGGCTCAGTTTGATATTTGAAAGAGTTTATGATATTTTCCTATTCCTGCAATACCTAGTGTGGCTTTGTTGTTGTTTCTGGTTTATGAACCCTGCCCCTTGGTTTGAGGGTTGCTCTCTTTTGGCTATTTTACCTGAGAAGACGACACAAGAAGAAAATGGCTCTTCTGAAGGAAAAAAGATTGAACAACTCCTGCTGGCACCCACATACTAGAACTGCTCTCCATGTGTCAGGTGGCTAACCTGCTGTTTCCCTGCCTCAGGGAAACAAAAATGTCAAGGAGGGGGACAAGGGGACCCTACTCACTAAGGAACCAGGGTAGTTAAATTATTATCAGAAACAATGGTTCTTGTGGAATAATAGGACTGTATATTGACACTAGGATACGCAATCGCAATGGCAAGGGTTAAAATAGGGACACAAAAAGCAGAAGAAATCCCAACTCCAACAAAGCCCAGCAGACCATTGAGGCCTGGACCTATCAGATCCCTGGTTGGTGAGAGACCTGATCCCTAAAATCGCACCTTGAGGACTGGGGGTTGCAAGAGCGACTAGGAGGATTTTTCTCTGGAGTGGAAAAAAAGTGAGACTAAGTAATATTTTCACCTCTAGAGGACTTGTACAAGATGCTGAAGCTTACCCAGAGATGTCACACCCTAGGCGAGGAACAAAACCTAGAACTTTTTGCCATGCTAAAAATGGGTTCAGAGGGACCTCGTGCAAAAGGTATCCAGACTCATGGATTCTTCTCTCGCTACATCCTCTAGCCTTTATTTATTTATTTAGGGGAATCTTGTATAGCGCACAGATACCCCAACGGGGTGTCCCGGCGCTTCTGTGAGAGCTGATGCTGTGTCTGACTCAATTGGTATCAACAGAAGAGAAAGGTTTTTAGAGCTCTCCGGAAGGGGAGTTCCTCCTGGATGGTCCGGATGGACAAGGGTAGCTTGTTCCAGTGGGAGGAAGCACAGACTTGGAATGTTTTTCCCCCAGAACGAACTTTTTGGGGCTGGAAAGGAGATGTTTAGAGCTCGAGCGGAGAAGTCTGGTATTGCTGTATGGACGAAGGCAGGAGGATAAGTATGCGAAACCCTTTCCCTTGATAGCCCGATGAGCTAGGGTAAGTGCCTTGAATTCCGCCCTTTTATGAACCGGGAGCCAGTGCAGCCTATGTCGATGGGGAGTGATGCGTTCACGAAGGGGGAGACCACAGATCAGGCGAACAGCAGCATTCTGGACTGTCTGGAGGCGACGCTGGAGGCCCAAGGAGAGACCAAGGTACAGTCCATTGGCGTAATCCAGATGGGAGGTGATTAGAGCCTGCACGATAGTTTTCCTAGTCTGGCTGGGGAGGGAATTGATGAACTTTTTCATCATCCTCATCTTAGAGAAACAGGCCGCGGATACCGTCTGGATTTGTTTTTGGAAAGAGAGATTGGTATCCCAGATTACCCCGAGATTTTTAACTGAGTCTTTAGGTGAAGGGGGTGTACTCAGTTCAAGGGGCCACCACAGGTTGGGGTCCAGATGCGAGGGCTGATGGAAAAATATAACCTCGGTTTTGCCAGCGTTAAGCCGGAGGGAATTGTTATCCATCCAGCTTGCGATGTTGCGGAGGCAGTTTTTCAACGGGTCAAAAGTAGATTGGGAAGGGGAGTCGAATGAAAACAGTAGCTGTATATCATCAGCGTAAGAAGTGGCCTTGATTCCGGATTGAGCGATGATCTCGGCCAGAGGGGAAAAATAAACATTGAACAGGAGGGGGCTCAGTGAGGAGCCCTGAGGGACTCCCCACCTGAGAGGGCGACAGTCCGAGGTAAATTGGAGTGTGAATACTGCCTGTGTCCGATTGGACAGAAAGGAGGCAAACCATTCCAAGGCCTTGCCTTGTATGCCTTTTGCCTGCAGACGGTCAAGGAGGACGGGGTGGGAGACGGTGTCGAATGCTGACGACAAGTCGAGCAACACCAACACCGCTCCAGATCCCTCGTCCAACTTCCATCTGATGGCGTCAGCCATCTCAATGAGGGCGGACTCGGTGCTATATCCGGGCCTAAATCCATGCTGTGAGTTGTGGAAGGCACCATTGGTTTCCAAGAAGCTAGCCAGTTGCCGCTGTACGAGTTTCTCAAGCACTTTAGCTGGTGCAGGGAGCAGGGAGATGGGACGGTAGTTAGCAGGTTCGGTGGGGTCTGCATTTGCTTTTTTGAGTATGGGAACCAATCTGGTGTGCTTCCAGGAGTCGGGATAGATTCCTGTCTGGAGGGAGTCGTTCCAAATTTCATTTAAGATGGGATTGAGCAGGGGGGCTAAGGATTTATACTGTTTTGCCGGCCAGGGGTCCAGGGGGGAAGATTTTGGGAACCAAAAAGCATCAAAGTGCAAAGGCAAAATCTTTCACTGGCACAAGGCAGCAAATCTATTCCAGCAAAAAAGCGACCTTGGCTGATATAAAACAGCTTTGCCCCGCTCAGAGCTTGTAGTACCAAAATCAATGGCTTCAGCAGAAGCTTGATGGCGACATATTCACCTTCAAGGGATTATGGGGAAGAGGAGTTGGCCTAAAGGCTAGGGCGGTCAACCTAGAATCCAGGGAACCAGGTTTGAGTCTGGTCAATGACGCTGAACATCCTATGATTCTGGGCAATTCACTTAATCTCCCCGTGCCAAAACAAAAATGAATGTGTCCTCATGTATCGCAACTGGTGCTATGTAAAGCGCTCTGATACCCGATACCTTCGGGTCAAGTTCGCGCTATATAAAACTCCGTAAAATAAAACATAAAATAAAAATCCTTGCTGATTCCACCTTTAGACCTTGTCCTGCTGGAGGATTCCAGAAAAAGACAAAGTCGGAAGGTCAACATTTTGACACAGATGGCTCACTGGTGTATCTGAACTCCATGGCAATAGGTCGGAAATTCCGCCTAGGTCTTGGTCAACCATGAACTATTTTCTTTCCAATTCATTTGACTCCTTCTAGGTGATACTTACATAAAAACCTCAAAAGTTCATACCTTCGGTTTCTCTTATCTAATTTTAAATGTTTTAGTGTGTTCTTTCTCATATTTTAGTCTCTAGTTCTACATTAGTTTGCATATGTTACTGCATTGTTTTCATGACTTTAAAATTGTTGATACTGCTTGAACTTAACAGACAAATCCTTGGGGTGCTGCGTGTGCCATAGCTACCAATGTTGGAGCAGAAATACTCTAAGAACTATGGGGGTCATTATGATGGCGGAAGGACCGCCACTGCCGGGCCGACGGTGGTGATCCTTCCGCCATCACCAAGCTCATTACCCACCGCCAAACTAGGATGGCGGTGGGTATCGCGGCGGACCCAAAGTCCGTCCACCGCTTTTCTGCCAAAGGCAATCACACTGATTGCCTGGCAGACGGTGCAGGCCCCCTGAAATGGTGGCGGAGCCTAGCAGGCACCGAACACCTGATCAGGATGTGGGTTTAGGAAGGCCTATCCTTGGTGGCGATGCTGCCATGGAAAGGCTGGCGGGGATTGGGTTTGGGGGCCCATTGCGGGTCCTCCTTGTGGGGGGTGTGTCGCTGCACTGAGGGGTACCCATGGTACCCCCCTCATTTCCATGCACCAAGTGGCAGGCACCGCATGGTGCCTGGCACGTAGTACAGGGAAAGGCTGTGCACACATTTTTCACATTGCGTGTGGTGCTGCAGCCAGCAGCACCACCCGCAATGTGAAAAGCACGTGATGCGCCTGCCAGTATGGCAGGCGCATCCTAATCGCAGTGGTGGGACCACCGCATGTCTGTCGAGCGGTCTCAAACACTGCTACGATTGCGGGCGGATCGTAATCAGCCCCTATATTTGCCCTAATTTGATAGTGTTTAATAATTTGGTAGAAGGTCACCTCCTCCTAAATTATTAGCCCCATTTCTGACAGGGTACCTTTGGGACCATGTAAAAGCCTCATATTTCTTTCAAATTTGGTAGCCATCCCTCTATTGTGAGAATATTGGTGAGAGTTGGTGCTAGATGAGATAAGTCTCCTGTTGCTAGACATATTCTACAGAAAATTGACACAAAGGCACTAAATGAAACAAATAGACCGTAAAGTAAAGACAAACTTGAAAGGTGAAAGAAATACATTAACTCAATTACACAGTGAGTTAAGAGAGTTTCGTAGACTCAAGGGACGCATACGTGGTTTACAAGGAAAAATGCCAACATTCACAGAGCACCTACCTCAATAAAGGTGACACTGAAAGCTTGATAATTTCCATGAGTGAAAGTACCAAAGGCAGAAGAGTCTGATTAACCCAAAGGCGGACGGACTGGAAATCTAAATCAGCCTTGGCAAAAATGTTAATCTGCTCTACATTGGAGCAGGCTACAACTTGAATGGAGCATTTGGACGTAGTTGCATCATAACAGGCCACCCTGCTCTAAAAGCAGCTTCCTAACCTGCAGCCCACCAGACCAACATAGCGGTTACATGAAATTGATATGAAAAGTCAGTGCTCATTACAGAGTGTAGAATAGGCCACGTTATAACGCATGCTTTTAGAACGCATGCCAAACAACATGGTCATTACAACGAACGCGTTGTTACATCGCATACTATCACAACGCAAGTCATTACAAAGACTTGCTGTAGGGGGTCGCTGGATGTTGAAATAGTATAATTTACTATTCCAACTCCTGTCTGTGCAACAGTAGGGAAGGTGTTGGATTTAAAGTCCAACACCTTCTGCCCCCTACAGCAAGTCGTTGTATTGGCTTGTGTTGTAATGGCAGACTATGTAACAACTCAGTCTTTGTAATGCCCACGCTGTAATGGCATGCATTGTTTTGCATGCGGGATAAATTCTGTTTCCCCAGAGTGTACTAGTACATATTAACAGCATACTAATACAAGAGAGTCAATATGTTTCAGCGTAAAAAAGTGAATAATCTGGGCTCAAACACCTTCTTCAGGATACCATAGGTAGAAATATTCCGAAACATATTGTACATTATCTCCATATTATATAATTTAAGACCGTACAGAAAATGAAATACTTTACAAGCATCACAAAATAAGTAATGGGAATTATGTTGGGATTACAAGGTGTACGGTTAAGCCCCTTTTAAGTCTACATACTGAGTTAAAAATGCAGTGGATGCAGGTAACATTAGGAATGGAAGGAATGGAGATTACAGGTGAAATCATGTGGTTCACCTGAAAAAAGAGGAATTAACAGCGGGATCAGTAATTGCGTGTGGAATTTCCAAGGTAATTTATCGTTTTACACAGGAGGTTTTAGCTGAAATTTCCAGGTAAAACATTAAAGATCCATTGTGTTCTTGCAGATCTGAAAAGTCCAATGGGGCCTGTAACTTGCTATTATCGACCTAATCACCCTTCTGTGTCACTTGCACACTGAGCCACAGCAACAAAAGTCCAATGTAACACAATCAGAGAAAAACACTGCCCCTTTCACAACACATAGATTATTGGACACATTCTTCCCAAGCACCTTCCAACTGCACATGCCAGTATGGCATGCAACTAATTGGACAAGGGAACAGTAACATGAGGCCAGACCATTACATACCTATGCTGTGTACCATAAAAGAGTAGTTCCATACTCAGTCATTATATTGTTAATTATATTCAGGAGGGAAAGCAAGGGAACAAATGTCAAGATGACGGTGAAGGTAGGGGAAGGTGAGGAAAATGGTGTTAAAAGAAAAAGCCAGTCATGATAGAGAAGGAAGGGTTGAAAACAGGAAAAAACAAATGGGAACATAGATTGAAGAAGAGAGACACTTGTGGAAATTAATCTAAGGTGGGAGTAAAAAGCCGGACTGGGGCAATGAAGATGGGTAGAGAGAAGAATGGGATAGGAGCAGGAGGGATGAAGGAAGTGAGGTGTATGTTATAAGAAAGACGAGAAGGGTGAAAGTGAATGAGAGAAGATGCACGAATGAAGAGGGGGACGGGACAGACAGATTAGGACACAATTTTATAATGTGGGTACCATCGACCCTGGTGCAAGCAAGGGAAATGATATTTGGTCATTCCAGTACTAAAAATACAATTATAATTGGGATTCAGTGGGTCTCTCAGGCCGATAAGACCGTACTGCCACTTCACCTGCTGCAGGATTGATAGCTATGTCCTTGATTAAGAAGGAAAGGGGGTGGTGATGTAAGATGATATAGAGGAACAAGAGAGCCATATTACTTGTATTATTTCTAGTCAGTTGTGCTGAAAGGTCATTGTAGCTCTCGGTGGCTGAGTTCATCAATGCATCCTCGACACAAGCTTCAGCTAGTTGGGCCTTGCTTTTTGTCTTTCTGGTAAGTGGCCTGTGCCACTCCCCACAGTGGGCAGTTCACCTTACTCTTCCTCCAGGGGCTGTGCACAATAGGAGAGATTTTTTCTGAGTCTAGGTCTGATCCTTCCTTTCAGGGAGAACAGCTGCCACCTGGGAACTCTATCTGATGAATATCATCTCTGGTCTGGTCAAGTCTTCATGAAGCCCAGATGAATTACAAGTCACTGTCTTGAGTCGGGAGGTACGTATACTACTCAGAGGCACTGACCAGTTGCCAGAGCCAACCAAAGTACAAGCTTTGTTTACAGTCAAGCCTTCCACTAGGAAGAAGTGCTTTTTCTATCGCATTTGCAGGGTTTTTGTTGTAAAGGCAGAGGAAGGGCTTTTGATAATTTGTCAAGAGCAAACATGGCTTATGCCCAGGCACTGTAGAACAAAAGAGGGAGGAGACAGGGAGTTTGGAAGGGAAGAATATGTTTCTTCCTCAGATATTGAGACAGCTACATCTTTGGGGGAAGAGCCCATGGAACAAAGGACCTGCAGCTTGTCATGACTGTAGGGGGACAAAAGCAGCATCAGGAAAACAACAAGGCTGTGTAGATCCATGCACACTGTGCCCTCAATGGTCACAATTCACCCCCACACAATGCCCTGGCCCTGCACCCATATAAAATGTAACACTGCAATCGAAACAGCAGAGCACATAGGTTTGCTGTTCAGGAGTTGTGCCTTTACTTTACCACACTATTGACCCATTGGATGAGTCTATAGAAAGTGGTGGTTATAGATTTGTGTGCAGAAATACAGGCTTTGTTGAATGTACTTCTGGAGTGGAGTGAAGTGGATGGCACTGAAATATTGTTTTCCACCAATCACGTGTGGGTTGTATTGTGAAAGGTATGTCACTTTTTTCATTTCATTTGGCTGTGAATGGCAAAGCCTTTATTTATTGTGGTCTAATAAATGCAACAGTGTATAATCAGAAATTATTTAAAAAAAAGCATCAGATATATTGTGTCGTATGAAACAAAAAATTCGATATACGTGTACTTCTTTTTTATCATTAGACCCCCTTTTGATTTGATTGTCTGACTGGAGATTTCATATTTCTACTTTTCCACTGTTGGTCCTGATGAAGGTTGAAGAAGACTCGGTATGGTCCACCTAAACGTATGTCGATGCTTTTAGTTTGCCTACTGTTGTTGGTCATTGAAGGAGGAAAGATTATAGATCTCCTACACAGTCTTGGGACTCTGATGCACAACAGGGTCCTCTTTTTAATGTGTGGACTCACAGGTTATTAATTATGTTTGTGCTGCTGAGGGGAGTGTATAATGAATGAGTTATTAATTGAAATATTAATTGATTTCTTTTTCATTAACTTTTTGGTTACAAATTAAGGATTTGAAATTTCTGAATTGATTTAAGAATATTTATTAAAAAACAAAAGAATTATTTGCTATCAGTTTAATTTTTTTTATTTAATTAAATGAAGTTGTGGGGTTGGAAGAGTTGTTTGTTATGGTGGATAGCCTTGGTGGATACTTTTAGGCCCTAAACATTCCCCACACTCTTTTGTCAAGTGTCTCACAAGCTACACAGGCCATGTGGGTTTTTTCTATTCACCCAATGCTTTTGAATTGTATACAGTTGACTGTGTCCATTTCTCCTGATTCCTGTACCAATATAATTATTTTTTCAGACCATTATGTGTCTGTTGATATTATTACTCGAAGTTCAAGTGAAACCCTAATCCTGAATCCCACTTCTCCAGTCCCAAATGGGAGAGCTCCCCAGCTAGGAGGCTTACCGTGAGCATGCACCTTTACACCACACTTAAAGATAGTTTTGTTGCCAGAACCAACTCACATGCCTGCTGAACAATTACATTGCAGAAAAAACACAGTAGAAATTTGTTTTGTTACATTCACTTCCTCTATTTCAAGGATTGCTATTTTGACTTAGACCCAATATTATCTTTCACATGTGGGCAGTTGTGTAACAACAAGCATGCCAAGTCTGTGGTGGTTCATAGCTGCCTTGTTGGTACCTCAGTTTTCTTACTGAATAAATATGTGCAAATCACAGGCAAGTCCACCTTCTTCATCACATTTATGAAACTGCTGTATTAGCATTTTGAGTTTTTCTCATCAGGGGAGGTAATTTGTATCCTTGAATTACTCCTAGATGGATCTACCAGAACAGCTAAGCTGCTGGACATGGCAAAATGATAAAGATAACTATAAATGTTCTGAAGAAGAGGGGAGGAGCCTAGCGCGCAACCAAGATGGCCGCGTAGGTGCGAGGCTCCCGAGGACCTCCGCAACCTCCTACGTTTATCGTGTCTTCATCCTGCCTCGGTTGAGGGGACTGTGTCGGAGAGCCTGAGCCGAGGTGGTACCCGTTCCCCGTTCTCGAATCGGACTTCGGGTGCCGGAGTGAGCACCGATTGAAGTTTGCGGCCTACTTCTCGCCGGACCCCAGATTCGCGCTGGGGGGTGACCCAGTGGCAAAGTGAACAACAACGGCGGGCTGGGCCTGGCGAGTCGCGTACCCCGCACTTTCGCTTTCACTTTCGCACCCCCTTGCCGTCTTTGCAAGTGAGATCACGGAGCTCTTTGTGTTGGGGTGGCCTCACTGGGAGACCCTGCCTGCCTGCCTGCTGTGACCCACCCCGCCGACTTGGGGTGGCCCCCCGGAGCTCGTGGCCTTGATTGCCTGCCCTCAACGGCGTAGCTGGTGCGGGTGTGAGACCCGCGGCGATGGCCACGAAACAAGATGGAGATCAGTCGAAGACCAAGTCGACCCGGCGTGGCGCCGTACATCAGGCCAACATTATGGACCGCTATACCCTCCAGAAGGGATCTCCCGGCGGACCGCACAAGTCCTCTGAGTGCCCCCCTGATGCCCCGGATTTGCCCACGGATCTGACTCTGCAAGACGTCACGGGCGCCATTGCTGAGATGAAGGCCTCGGTGGGCCAGCGGTTCGACACCTTGGCGCATAAGATCGACGCGGTCCTCGTGGATGTCAGCCTGGTGAGGGCTGATCTCTCCAAGACCAACGACCGGGTCGATTCTTTGGCCCAAACCGCGTCGGGCCTCACGACTGAGGTGGCGGCCCTCCAAACGGAGGTGCACCGACTTCGTCAGGCGAGTGCGCTTATGGATCGGCGCCCGGAGGATTCCGAGAGTCGGGCCCGGAGGAATAACATTCGCATCATCGGAGTGCCCGAGGGACGGGAGGAGGCGGCGGCGGATCTCTTTGTAGAGGACCTGATCGCTACCCATCTCCAGCCTCGGGGACTGAGTAAATTCTTTGCCGTGGACAGGGCCCACAGAGTTCCCGGGGGAAGGCCGAAGGTCGGAGCCCCTCCGCGGCCTCTCATTGCCCGGATTTTTAACTTTCGGGACAGGGACGCGATCCTGCAAGCCTCCAGACTACAAGGGCCGATTAAGCTGGAAAATATGGAGGTGAACTTTTATCCTGACTTTACCCAAGCGGTCCAGAAGCAGAGACTGAGTTTCCTGGGCGTCAAGCGCCGGCTTCGGGACATGAACTTAAAATTCGCCATGCTCTTCCCGGCCAGGCTGCGGGTAGAGGTGGATGGTCGCACACACTTTTTTGATCGTCCCGAAGCGGCCGGGGACTGGCTGGACACTCTGTCTGGGGGTCGTGATCGAGATGGCGGGGGGGCGGCGGGAGGAGACGGCCCACTGGATCGGGACTGAGGGGTTGATATTGGGCCTCACTCTGGACGACTATGATGCCACTTTCGACCAAGCTTCTGTCTTTGTTTTTTCCCCTCCCTTGGAGGTTGTGTGGGGTCTAGAAGGGGTACTCTTTCCTCCTCTAGGGGGTCTAGCTAGTTTCATTATATAGGGGCGACAGGCACACTGCAAGTTGGGGGGGCTGTCTGGGCTCATGCAGGGGTGCAGGGAGGGGGGAGTTTTGTTGGGGCGGGTGGGTTGGGTTGGGGTGTTGTTCGTTTATACCACAAGGCAAAAGTATCGTTGTGCTATTTCTAAAGTGCTCTCTGGGGGACGAGTGATTGCTTCTGTTTATGATGGGGGGTAAGGGACTGAGTCTGTTGTCCTGGAATGTTAATGGATTGGGGGACAGGATAAAACGAGGTGTGGTCCTGCAGTTCTTGAAACGAATTTCACCCGATATAGTTTTTCTGCAGGAGACACACCTCATTGGCAACTCCTTTTGTGCTATGAATCGACGGGGCTACCGCCTTGTGGCCCATTCGGGCTTCACGTCTGGTTCAAGGGGTGTGGGCATTATGGTTAAGAACTCGCTCCCGTTGGAAATTGATGAGGTGCTCCATGACGACAGGGTACGTTACACGGTTCTGGTGGGTAGAATGGAGGGCAGAGTGGTCGTTTTTGTGTCTGTCTATGTCCCGCCGGGGCTGCAGACGACCACCTTTGCGGATCTGGGGCGCCTCCTCCTTGGCCTTCCGGAGGGGATTTTAGTGGTGGGGGGGGATTTTAACGCTGTGGTTTCCGGAACTGTGGATTGTCACCCCCCTAGGGATTTCCCCCGTGCCAAAGCGTGGTTGTCTGGCCTCTTGGATACCTTGGGGCTGGTGGATTGTTGGCGTTTGAAACATCCCACGCAGCTACAGTACACCTTCCATTCAGGGGCTCATGGTAGTCTCTCAAGGCTAGATTATGTCCTGGTTCCGGCGGCGCATGTGGGGAGGATAGGGGAGGTGCGCCATTTGGCACGGGGTATTTCGGACCACTCTCCGCTCTTGTTGCACTTTGATATTCTTCCGAGGGGAGAGGGTAGGGTGGTCCCGATTAATCCCTGGTACCTGCGTGAACCCACCATTCGCGCAGAGCTGGTTAAATCCCTTAAGCGATACTTTGACGAGAATGTGGGGTCTGTGTCATCGGCGGTCTCTCTGTGGGAGGCGTTCAAGACGGTACTCTGGGGAGAGGCCCTGTCCCTTATTTCCCATTCCCGGAGGCGTGAGCGGGAGGAGGTGACCCGTGTTGAAGCTGAGATAACCGAGTTGGAGGGTGATCTAGAATGTGGGGTGATGGATGACAAATTACATGTTCTCCGACTCAAGCAAGCGGCCTATAAGGCCCTCGTCACGGAGGCGGCCAGGGGCCTCAGTAGAGAGCAACAGGGGAGACTGTATGATGTGGGTGATAAGGCTGGTAAATTGATTGCGTGGCTGGACAAAAAGGAGAGAGCGAGTCGAGTTGTCCCGTCGATTGAGAAACAGAATGGTGTGTGTGTCACTGAACCGGAAGAAATTGTCTCCTGCTTTGCGGACTATTTCCGTGGGGTGTATTCCCCGGTGTCCTCCCGCTCTGAAGAGGATTCCCATGCCCTGCTCAGAGATATCGCGCTGCCTTCCCTTTCGGAGGAGGACAGAGTGTCGTTGGACGCCGCTCCAACATCCGAGGAAATTGCCCTCGCCATACGTTCGGTCGCTTCCGGCAAGGCCATGGGTCCTAATGGTCTTCCCATCGAGTTGTACAAACTGCGACCGGATACGCTGGCGCCGCATCTCCGTGCTATGTTCCTCGCGGCCCACTCGGCGGGTTCCCTCCCGCTAGACCAGCGTCTGGCTACTATCGTGGTTATTCATAAGGAGGGGAGGCCGCGGGACCGGGTCACATCCTATCGGCCTATTTCGCTGTTGAATGCGGAGCCCAAAATTCTCGCCAAGGTGTTGGCCAATCGGCTGGTCGGCGTAGTGTGCGACTTGATTCACCAGGATCAGTCCGGCTTTATCCCTCATCGCAACACAGCGCTTAACCTGCGGCGTTTGCATGGGGTGCTCGCACGTGTCCCGTTCATACGGGAGCCGGCCATTTTGGCGTCCTTGGACGCCACTATGGCGTTTGACACACTGGAGTGGCCATATATTTGGGCGACGCTCGCGAAGTTTGGGTTTGGCCCAGGATTCATCGGTTGGGTAAAATTGTTGTACTCTGGACCGCTGGCCCAGGTGGTTGTGAACGGTAGAGTGTCAGCTCCGTTCGAGCTGGGCAGGGGCACGCGGCAGGGCTGCCCGTTATCGCCGCTCCTTTTCGCGCTCGCCTTGGAGCCCCTGGCGGAGTGGCTGCGGTGGCATCCTTCTATCCGTGGTCTCCGTTGGACCCCCGAGTATGAGGACCGCGTATCTCTATACGCTGATGATATTCTCCTGTACCTGGCTTCCCCACGTAAATCACTGATAGTACTGGTTGATGTATTGCACTCATTTGGCCTTAACTCCGGCCTTGTCATCAACTGGGCTAAATCGTGTGTGTATGTTCTCTCTGGGGAGGATCCTATCCTTCCGCGGGGTTGTCCTATCCAGATCGCCCCGCGGGGATTTAGGTACCTGGGTGTCTTCATTACCCTGGACGCGGAGGCCCGATATAGTCAGAACTTGCTTCCCCCCCTCCAGCGCCTGAAGGAGGATGTCGCGCGTTGGAGGCGCTTGCCGCTCTCGCCGCTCGGCCGGGCGGCATTGTTTAAGATGATGTCGCTGCCGCGTTTCCTGTACGCTCTGCAGAACACAATGGACGTCGTCCCGGCGCGCTACTTTCGCGAGGTGGAGAGTTTGCAGCGCCGACTGTTCTGGGAGGGTAGACCGCGTATCGCCCTGGCGAAGCTGACGCTCCCGTGGTATGACGGGGGGATTGCCCTCCCGGATATCAAACGGTATTATTGGGCCTCCCAGCTGGCTGTGATCAATCACGGCCTGTACGGGCCCGCTCTAAACCCGGCCTTTGAAATGGATAAGATGTTACTGCCGGGTGGTGATTATAATCGAGCGCTTTACTCCAGCTCGCTCGACGCACGTCTGATGGGCCCCACGCGTGTCATGGTACGAGTGTGGCACGCGGCTAATGTGGCGATGGGGTGGAAAGATCGTTTGACCCGGGCGTCGCCACTATACGCATCTGAGCAGTTGGGCTCCCTGTGGACCTCGAAGGGCTTTGAGAAGTGGGACATGATAGGCATCAGCAGGGTGGGTGATCTCTGGACGAGGGGGGGATTCAAAACGTTCGAGGTGCTGCAGACAGAATTCCAGTTGCAGGACAGGGAGTACTTCCGATATATGCAGATCCGTCATGCGTTATGCTCCGTATTCCCGGACGTTGCCTCCATCCCGGAGTATTCCCCTCTGGAGGATAGAGTGCTAGATGGGCATGTACCGGACAGCACGATTTCATTAATTTATAAAAAACTTATCAATGACCGTTCGGGACTGCTGACTGACCTTCGTGAGGCATGGGTTGCCGATGGATTGGAGCTGGATGACGAGGACTGGGTATCTGCGGTGGCCTCCCCGAAAGAGGTGGCCATACCGGCCCGCCTTCGCTTCGTCCAGCTCAAGATACTCCATAGGGTCTATGTTACGGGGCCAAGGCTACTGGGTATGGGCTATGCTGTGGACGGGTTGTGTAAGCGTGGGTGTGGTTCTTTGGGGACCTTTCTCCATATTTTGTGGGAGTGCCCGGAGGTGGAGCGATTCTGGCGTGGTGTGCATGAGATCCTGCGGGTGGTTACGCATGTGTCGCTGCTGCCCGAAGCGAGGGGATGTCTTCTGAATGTGTGGGAGCCAACCGACTGCTCGGTGCCGCAAACGTGGTGGGCGACTCTGGGGTATATGGTGGCCAAACGCGACATTGCTCAACTGTGGGGTTCCCAGAGGTCGCCGACTGTCTCGGCATGGAAGGATAACATGGATTGGTGCATGTTTCGGGAAAAGGTGGCGTATGTTGCGAGAGGTAAGCCTGGGACATGGGTGAAAGTATGGGGCCCCTGGAACGCCTACCGCGGGGGAATCTGTACCCCGCCGTTATTACCCGATCCGTCACCGGCCCCGTCCCCTTAGCCAGTTTATCTCCCCGGTTCCGGGCACTGAGTCCACTTAGTCCCCGTCCTGACCTTTTCCCCCCCTTGATACTCCTATGGATTGGTGGGGTCCCCCTGCTAGGGGAGCACATGCTGCTGTTTCCGATTTTGGGTTGCCTTGTGGATTTGTTTTTTGTTGTTATTTATATTAAAATGAAACCGTTATGTGGGGTCCGGATGGTGTGGCTACCAACGCTTTTAACTCCTGTGCATTTCCCTCTGCCGCAGCATGCGCACTATTGTCTGTATCACATGCTCCTCTTGCTTGCTAGCGGCCGGCCTGAAGGTTGTAGGCCCATCTTTGTATATTTTTGGGATTTTGTAATAAACGGTTTCAAAAAAAAAAAAAAAAAAAATGTTCTGAAGAAGACAACCACATAAATGAGTGAGGGTAGTTACATGCTGGTCACATATGCATTATTTTTTCCCTATATTAATATATTCTAATCCTACATATGTGATTTATATTATTTGAATGAAGGAGAATATCCAGATCACAGAGTGCCAGATTACACCCCCTTGTTAACTCTGATGCATATTGGGATGGTAAGACAAACAGATAGTGGAGGCTCATCAGATATAACATTTGCATGGAGATTTCTTTTTAAAGAACCAAAGCGCTTCATAGACAGTATAAACATTATAGGTTTAAGAAAATGAAGCACAGCAAGGAAGGCTTTTAAAGTTATGATCAAAATTCACATTGTATCAAATTGTTTGACCCCTGAAGACCACATTGCTGTGATGGCAGCAAATCAAAGTGTGTCGCAATTTGCGACCAACCTCATTAATATTCATGAGATAGGTATTTGTACATATACCTATTCTCAAAATACCACTGGTAGCAAAATAACTGGTTGCAAATTGCGGTAAGTATTTATCGACCAGTGTTTAGTACATCTGGCCCTAGATCACAATACTAGCCACCTAGTTGGGACAAAAGATCATTGGATTTACATGATGACTAAGCAACATTTTATTGCAATACAATTGTTAAATGTGTTTTATCGGATTGTATGATAACCGATTCTCCCTTTTTCCAGACCAGACTTTGAGGTCCATTCGGTTGACTCCAAGCTTGGGAACAAGGTACTACCCTATTCTTTGCAAACATGGGAAGAAATAATCAGGTCAATAAGACAATGTCACAATTGGAGACTTTTCTAGCGAGAGAAGGACAATGCTATTAGGTTAAATGTCATATGTGAGCTGTAGTGTACATAAAATATGATTGGGAAAATATGACTCCGTTGCGGCAAGACTGACTGCTGCCCAAGATGGTTGTATGTATTTTTAAAGAAATGCATGCTTAAAGAAAGTGGTTCTGATGATTTTCTCACCAACCCTTTTCCCCTTTTTTGACAAATTTTCTTTAACAACAGTTTTTACCTGTTTGGATAGTTTTTGTTTTATGTAAAAAGGGGGGTTGTCCCCGCCGTAATCCCCATCCTTTATTCTAAGGGTTTTGCCTTTACCTCCTTCCCCTTTCCCCCTTTTACTCTTTCATATTCTTTTACCCCTTCCCTTTTTTAATTGCCACAGGTCTTGAACCTTCCTGCAATACCCCTATTTTAGGGCTGATTTTAGCCAAGACCTTTTGATTTTACTAAAATATGTATCATATACTTACATATAGAGGCTTTCAGCTACCTCTCTTCATCCTTTGGTCTCTTGTGTCATTCACATTTTGCTTCTACCAACTACAGCATACAGCATGGGGCAGTGGGTCAGCCTAGTTAAGCCACTGGTTAACACCACTTTGAGTGATTGTATTTAGCCCTTTCACAATGAGAACATCCGCATACAAGTTAGTTCCCTTCAATGCCAGTGTTTCTGTTTTTACCTCATTATTACTTTAGTGTTGGCCTTTGTGTTTATAGCCTAATGTGATGGCAGGATGTTTCTGATGCACATTTTATCTTTATCAGATTCCATCTCCTGCTGATGCTGTTGTAAATTCCTTTTGGAGTGATTTACTTTTCTGACTGCTTCTATTTCACAATTTACTGATGCAAAGCCCCTAAGGCCTGACTCCATTTTATGTAGGCCCTGACTCCATCTTAGATGACCGAAGTCGCCATCTTCTCCATCTTAGACAATGGAAGTCGCAATCTTTCCTGATTATGTAGAATCATTGGCATGTCTGCAATTTGACGCAGATGTTGTCCTGACCATAACTTTCTAAGAACTGTGAAAGTGTCAAATCATTCAACTAATGACATAGATATAACATCAGTCCTGGATAAGTGTCTACTTTTCACCATATCAAGGTTAAATAGTAACGTAAGACAGTCAAATAGTCAAAATAATGTAGTCTGAGTTGAGTTCCTTTTATCTTATATGTTCATAAGGAAATGTCTGGGGTGCACACCTTGATGCATACAATCTATGTCAGACACTCCTAAACTTATGTTAGAAATTCCAATTTCCTTCACCCAGATTATAGTACGAAATTCTGCCAGAGATGGCCTCACCTACTGCCAGCACACTTTGCACTTCACAGATGCTACTGTACTTCAATAAAACATTGAGTAGTGTACAGCGGGGCCACAATAATCTGTCTTAAACATTCAGAGTTGGTGCATTGAATAAAGTTCACCAGTGCGACCGATTGGTGGAAAAGTGAACCTTGTAAAGCTATGCCAGAGTCGTAGTTTATTGAATCAATGTATGATCATAATATACAATCAATCAATCAATCAGGGGAATTGTAAGTGCACTACTCACCCGTGAGGGTCTCAAGGCACTGAAGGGTGGTCTGCAGATCTGTTAGCCAAAGAGCTAGGTCTTGAGGGTCTTTCTGAAGGTGTTAAGGGAAGGGGCGTGTCTGATGTCCGTCGGTAGCTCGTTCGAGGTCTTGGCTGCAATGTGAGAGAAGGATCTTCCAATTGCTCTGGCTCTGTGGATGCAAGGGATTTCGGCCAGTGCGAGGATGGAAGATTGGAGGTTTCTTTTGGGTGCGTGGAAGTTTATTCTGTCGTTGAGGTATTTGGGTCCGTTGTTGTGGAGGCATTTGTAGGAGTGGGTGAGGATCTTGAAGGTGCCTCTTTTCTCCACGGGGAGCTAGTGGAGTCTTCATAGGTGTTGGCTGATATGTTCATGCCAGGGGATGCCAAGGATGAGTCTGGCGGCGGTGTTCTCTATTGTCTGGAGTTTGCGGAGTAGGCACTTGTTGATGCCGGCATAGAGTGCATTTCCATAGTCCAGTCTGCTGGTAATGAGTGCGTGGGTGGCTGTCTTCCTTGACTCAGGGGGGATCCTTTTGAAGGTCTTGCGAAGGATGTGGAGGGTGTTGAAGCAGCTGGATGTGACGGCGTTGACCTGTCGGTTCATGATGATCAGGGATGAGTCGAGTACGATGCCGATGTTTTTGGCATGGTCCGAGGGGGTAGGTAGGCTTCCGCAGGTGGTCGGTCACCAGGTGTTTTCCCGTGCTGTAGGGGTTGTTCCAAGGATGAGGACTTCTGTCTTCTTTGCATTGAGCTTCAAGCAGCTGTTGGTTATCCAGATTGCGATGTCTTGCATTCCTTTCTGGAAGTTGAGTCTGGCAGTGGCAGGGTCTTTGGTGAGGGAGAGGATGTTGAGGCTGTGTTGTCGAAAGATGGCAGCGAGGGGGCCATGTAGATGTTGAAGAGGGTGGGGCTCAGCGATGACCCCTGTGGAACTCCGCAGCTGATTTTCGTGGGATCGGAGATAAAGGGTGGCAGTCTGATCCTTTGGCTACTACAGGTGTGGAGTGATCGAATCCAGTCTAGGGCTGTTCCTTGTATGCCGGCGTCATGTAGTCTGGTGACTAGTGTGCGGTGGGAGACGCTGTCGAAGGCCGCTGATAGGTCCAGTAGGATAAGGGCTGCGGAGTGTCCTTGGTCCAAGAGGGTGCGGATGTCGTCTGTGGCAGCGAGTATGGTGGTCTTGGTGCTGTTGTTGCTTCGGAATCTGGACTGGGACGGGTCGAGTAAGGCGTTGTCTTCGATGAATCGTATCAGTTCCCTGTTTACTGTTTTCTCTGCTACTTTGGCCATGAAGGGGAGGAGCGAGATGGGCCGGTAGTTCCTGAGGTCGGTGGGGTCCGCTGTGGGCTTCTTGAGCAGGGACCTGACTACTGCACGCTTCCAGTCATCTGGGAAGGTGCCTGTTATGAAGGTGGTGTTGATGGTGCGCTGTAGTTCAGGTGCGATGATGGCTGCAACTCTGTGGTAGATGTGAGGAGGGCAGGGGTCAGTGGGGGCCCCCGAGTGGATGCCTTTCATGATCGACTCGGTGTCTTCGGCCATGACCGGCGTCCAGGTGGAGATGGTGGGCTGGCTGGTATGTCGTGTGGGCGGGGGGGCGGCTAAGGCATCTGGTGGATGGTCGACGAAGTTGTCGTAGAGGTGTTTGATCTTGAGGTGGATGTAGGTTCCAAGATTATCGCATATCGAATATATAATTTCACAAAAAATAAGAACAAATACAATACATAAAAATACATCATCATAAAAAATGTAAAAGACATCATCATTGAAATAATTGCAAGAGTTATTTTCCTTCAAGAGATATAAGGATGATAACACTTATCTAGGTTTCGATATACAATAAATATCTGTGGGTGTAGTCATTAAGACATAATTTGTACATCTGAACAATTTATAAAACATTTAAGAGCTTATCCATCAGTAAAATTCAGGAGGGTCTCATTTATGATGTTTTGCAATTGGGCTGCGCCACAGACCTTCCTTCTGCACTGCCCTACGGCAAAAGGAAAGGGCAGGATTGCGCCGTATCTATCAGATGCTGCGCAATCTTGTTCTTTTCCTTTGGGCCGGCAAACAATGGGCTGCCATGCCTTCCTGCACAAAAACAATCACAAGAGGCGTATTCCTCTTTCTAAGGAAAAACGAGGCGAAATAAAGCTATTTCTCGTAGTTGTGCCTCTCTTAAGCTGCCCCTGAGGCGTAAGGTTTTGGTGCTGGCTAAGACTTACAGTTTTTTTTGTAAGTCTTGGGCAGTGTCAAAAAGACAAAAAAAAGGGTCTTAGTGGTACCTCATAGATATGGAGCAGGCTCTTGCGACACAGAAGGTCACAAAAAGTGACGTTCATAAATAAGGCCTAGGAGTCTTTAAAAACAATCTTGGTCCAGCTGTAACCATCCGGCATAAAAAGTGCATATATCTAAAATCGGCCTGTATCGTAAAGATGTTAAATTGTGTCTAATATTTTACATGTGATGCTCCGAGCATACAAAAGATACCTTGAAACTAAGACCACAACCCACTCAGTACTTTCAGAACTCAGAATGCGTATAGCATCTGTGAGCCATGTGATAGAGAGTAGTCGACAAACTGGGACTATCCATCTCCTCCTAGTTTTCACATAGGCAAGGCAGAAGAGCATAAAGTAGTCCACAGGTTCAGTGCTAGATTTGTAGGCTTGGCATAATAGTGTAGTAGAGCTCAGCTTCCACTTGCTTTTAGCTAAATTTACAGGTAAAATCCCATTTCTACATTTTAGAAATACAGACCTTGCTAGTAGTGGTTTTATCCAATCCATAAATAATTTAAAGGCCAAAGTACATTTAATATCAATAAAACAGCCAGTTAAAGTTCCAAGTACGGATGGAAACAACCAGTTACCCAGAATATTATCCCAGTATCTGGACTTCAATTTTGCTACCATTCCTTTGGTCAAGTTCTCCGAGTTATCCCAGATTTCACCTAAGCCTATTTTGTGCAGCCACATCTTGACATTCTTAAGCCAGGAAATTAAACTTGCTTTGTCCAATGTTTTGACCTCCATAACTGCCTGTTTGATGGGAATCTGAGTCTTACCCTTCCAAAACTTAACCCAATAAAGTAGGGGTTTAAGGGCTGCAAGATATATTATATTCTTAATTTCTAGGTCTAGGCCAACGGGACAAGAGAGGTACTCTGTGGCATGATCAGTAGTGATCTAATTAACTAGTTTTCTATTTTTTTCTAGGCCTTTTGTCTGATCAAAACTCCACAGCTCTTCCCCATAGAGGTCTGCACCAAGGCCCCAAGCACAATATATTTCTAAGGCAGGAGAAATTGGATGGAAATTGGATCTATTCAGTTTTTTTAACAATTGCCGACTGAACATGTTGCAGGGCCATCTGACTTTCCAATATCTTGGCAGACCATGATAAATTGCTGGCCGGCTGTACACCCAAGTAGTCAAAGTCTTTCACACAAACATGAACTATTATTACGTCCTTACGGAGATGTCCATAGTAATTACGGTTTCCTACTACTGGCGGTAAGGGAGCTCCTATTTCCGTAGGTTTGTCAAGCTTTATTCATTAAAGGGTATTTTCCATTCTGTGAGTTTCTAATTCTTTGATTCCAATTTTCAACTGAATCTGTTCATCAAGGCCACACCTATTGTGATAAGGGCCAATTACAGTTACTCAGAATCTCAAAGCTCGAGGTGTCTCTGCTGAGGGATGGGGGCAGTTACTTTTGTAATAGCTGTGCATGTGACGTATGCCTTTGAGACAGTTTACTTTGATTTTGAGCATATTGATGGTGTCTCAGGACAGTTTCATGACTACACAGCGGTAGACCCTCCAGCACACTATAGGGCTTACCAAGATTTGGAAATCTCTTTAACATGCCAGGGACAAAAGAAATGGTTTTCCGGTCAATTGCCACGTGCACAGAAATGTCCTTTGGGGCCTCTGAGCAATGAGTGGGCTACATGGCCAGTCTTGGCTGGCTATACTCCTATTCTTCGTGCTGACAACTTAATACATGCAGAGGTATGTAGGTGTGCTAAATTATACAGTTGCCATATACTGGAGACTTGTACAGTTTGTACAATGCACCTTGAGCTCAAGACCTGTTGTCGCAGCAGGACCTTGCGCTCCTGTGCAAGTAAAAGCTATTAATTAGTCCGCAGAATATTAACTCTATCATGGGAAAAGCACCCTCAAAGCATGATGATATGTCTTTCTGGATTGCTTGTAAGACCTATCGGTTAGAAGCAATGTATCAGTACACTAACCGCCAAGTCAAACCTAGAATACTGACCATGTGTGTATCTCCCTCTTGGAATGGTGCCCCACGTAGAGGAGTGCAACACTTGGGGAAGCATCTTTGCATGAATTTACACTAGTACTCCTTCATTGTGTCAGTTCTCCCTGATGTACTTATACAGGTATAGAATGAGTATAGAGGTGCACCAGCTCTGGACTTAGGAATTAAGTTAATGGGGAACTTCATTACAGAGTCCTCTATCATCCTATCCAATGTTAAGGGAGAAGCTTCAATTCTGGTTATACGTCAGAGACTGGAAGCAGTTCCGATTCAAGATCATGAACAGGAACTACAAATAATAATCATGGAATTTTATACTTCTCTAGGTAGGGATACCTTTGGTATTCAACCCGCAAAGCCACACTTAAAACCAAAAAAGGACACTGAGGGTCCCTTTAAAGAGAAATCTGCAATGGAAGGGAAGGAAAAACAGAAAGACAAAGACAAGAGACGGACTGGATCAACCACATCTTGGGAATCCGGCAGGGATGGTTATAACTTAAGACGCTGCAAAAAGAATTTAAAAACCTGAGCCGTATCAGTATTCTTATAGCCACTCTAGGTGTTCTTTTCACGACTGAAAAAGAACAGGAAGTAAGCGCCAATCCAAGTGCTGAAGAAAAGAGGAGTAAGGTAGGAAAAGTGAAGCAGGAGGCAAGTCTGACTTCAGGTAAAGATGAAAGAGAAAGGATTGGACCTAAAAACCCCAGCAAAGAAGAAGAAAGTCACATGACTTTCTAAGAAACATGTTGCTACAGCTACAAGTTCTCCTGCAAGACAGGACTTGGGTGGGAGTGCTTCTTGACAGCACAGCAGAAGTCACAATAGTGCATCAGTTGCTTCAGAGGTTTCTGTATGTGAATGCAACTGATGCATTTACACAGATCGAGACTCTAGATAAACCTTTAAATCTTCCTGACAGAGTTTACAATATAAACATGTAAATTGAAGGGGACATACAAATTATTATTGAAGCACTCGTTTTGTCACAATTGTCTGATGAGTATGATTTCATCCTAGCGTAAGAACACTGACCTCCAGTCTTTATAGGGAAGTACACTCGGCGGGGGGGGGGGAGGAAGTCATAAGGGTAGCCTTCCCTCCCATGGTACCTGAGGACATCAGGGAAATCTGTACCAGTGACTGAGCTGTGAGCTAGGCTCCAGCCTTATATAGAAATCAAGCAGGGTGGGACAAACACTGTAGTCCACATGTCATTCCTTTATGTAGTGGACCTCAACCACAAGCACAATACCCTTCAAAACTAGAAGCAAAAGGTGGTATAAAAGCAATATTAAATCAGTTGCAGTACCAGGGAATATTTTTGCCTTGTCTTTCAAAAATGAACATGCTCCTTTTTCCTATCTCCAAAACAGACAGGTCCTATAGAATAGTTTTAGACTACAGGAATTAAAATGTGTGCATGTGCACATAAGCCTGTTACTGAGGGCGAACTTAGGTCTAGCCTAATGAATATACTTTTTTGGAATGTGGCAGGTTTAACTACTAAATTGTCTAACCCTGACTGGCTTAAATTCATTTATGATTTCGATATATTATGCCTCCAGGAAACCTGGCTAGATGATATTCAACATATCAACAGGTTCAAAACATTTTTTACCCCGGCTGTTCCCTCCAGTCGCGGAAGAAAAAAGGGTGGCCTATGTACTTTCATATCTCACAGGTTGAATGCAAGAAGGGTGGCCCTTGTGGAGTCTAATACCCATTATCAGGTTTTAGAAATGCATACTGATAAATCCCATTGCACTGTTCTCTTAAATTTTACAATAATATTCCTGCCATGAAAATGAGGGAAGTCTTAAGGCAGCTACAGGAGAATCTGGATACTATCTATGGGAACACAACCAAAGACCTTTGCATAATTTGGGGAGGGGACTTCAACACAGGCCTCTGTACTCATGCAGAAGGAGGATATTGTGGTTTATTATCTGATGATGAGATAGATATCTCTCATTTTTCGCATTGCCCCTTTGGGGAAATGTTAAACCTGATAAAATATACCATGGGCCTGGGTTTTGCCAACGATCTTTGCTCACCACCCATACCGTTTAGTAGTACTTTTAAGGGTCGCGGTCATGCTCAATCATAGATTTTCTTTTAATATCAAATAGATACCCCGATAGAACGTATCATTTTAAAACTCATACTGTCGCTCAGTGATCACTTTCCTATTAGCGTTACCTTAGATCTGCCGACCAAGCCGTTATCCATTAGACATATCCTCTACAAGATATTGTTATTAACAGATCCAACGGATACCCGATTAGATGGGCGGGAGTAGATACCTTACAATTAACTAAGCCACTTTTAATTAACTATAAAACAGACTTCTGGGTTTGTCTTGATGAGATGGCCACGGATTCCAATATTTTTAACTCGCTGTGCAAAATCTCACAGGCCATCCAAAATTATTTAATAACAGAATCCAAAAAATCCTCCAATAGTAAGCCAGGGTGGTTTGATTCTCAGTGTAGTAAATGGCATGCAGCTCTGAAATCTGCTCTACACAAGCCAGGGAAAGATCAGGAAGCAATAAAAAGGGCCAGAGCGGCGTATAAAACGTCCCTCAAAGAACTAAAAGAGGCTATTAGATCCAAACTGTGGTAGGCCCTTAGTCAAGCATCTGCCACAAAGGACATGAAAGGCTTTTGGAAGGCTGTGAATGCCCCGTTCTTGGCCTCTAAAAACTCATCAAGCTTTTAAAACACGTCGGGGAGGATCAATGGGTGACCCACTTTTCGACCTTACAGTGTAACAATGCATATTCCAACATTAGCGAGGATCTTAGATCAGGCTCCGTAAGCTACCTCCTAATCTGCATCAATTTTAATGTGGATGAGGTGATTCTGGTCATCTACGCAAACATAAGTGGAAAAGTTCCGGAACCAGACAGCATACCAGTAGATCTATATAAATCCTGCCCCTTGCTCTGGGGCCCACTTTTAACTCTGGTCTTAAGGGCCTGTTGTACACAAGGTTTCACTGCGACTTGGACGGAGTCCATACTTGTCCCTATTTTTAAGAAAGGCGACTGCAATACCCGGCCTGTTATAGACCCATTTCACTGCTGGACTCCCTTGTGAAAGTGGTCGGGCGCGTTTTTTTAAACAGACTGCAGTCATGGGCAGAGGACACAGGTGTCATCTCAGAATTTCAGTGCAGATTCCGTCAAGGTTTAGGTACTGTGGCACAGTGCTTGAACATGAGCCTCATACTGGGAAAATATACTCAGGCAAAAAAGGGAGCCTTTTTATGTGGTTCATTGACCTGACATCGGCGTTTGACTGCGTCGATCAGCAGAAGCTGTGGCGCATCTTAGAGGACATGGGGGTGGAAAAGCAACTAATTCTTTTTTCAAAACAGTCTTACCTTGATGCCCGGGCCAGGGTCTGCTATGGTAGAACTGGTAAATTTGGTCACAGCTTCTCTGTCAGGAAGGTGGTAAGGCAGGGGTGTGTTTTACCCCCACTCCTTGTTACCCTCTACATAAATAGTCTGGGCGATACTTTATCGAGGGAATGCCAAGATCTACCTAGCTTAGGCAAAAGGACAATTTGTGCACTGTTATATGCCGACAACGCGGTCTTGTTAGCCCGCACTCCGATCGGCTTTCAGAAAATTGTGTTGAGCTTTGCATCTTATATGTCAAGCCTAGACCTTAATGTTAATATTACCAAAACTT
Source organism: Triturus cristatus (assembly GCF_964204655.1). Taxonomy (NCBI): domain Eukaryota; kingdom Metazoa; phylum Chordata; class Amphibia; order Caudata; family Salamandridae; genus Triturus; species Triturus cristatus. The sequence goes on from NC_140586.1 coordinate 260,985,894, forward strand.
TCATCATGAAATGTAGCAAGCCCAGCGTCGAGTGTCGTGACATTTTTATAAACATCAAAAACTTGAATTTGCTAACCACTTCTCATACTTGGGAATTGTCTCATGGGAAAAAGCCATCAATTGTAGAAAATTGCTTTTTGCCAAAGCCATAGGTGCTTTGATTAACTTTGCTAGGAAGTTAGGAAAGTGTCCTATTAACGACCTGTTGACTATATACAAAGCCAAATGTACTTCAGTTGTTCAGTTGTTCAGTTGTTCTGTATTGAGCTGCTATTTGGGGTTATATAAATGTAGAGTCTCTCAAGCAAGTTGAGAATAGATTTTTAAGATATCTTCTAGCTGTCTCGAATAGCACGGCAACGTATATTTGTCATGCAGAACTGGGACTGGCATACCTGTCCGACCTAATTAAAATCCAGCCAATTTTATTATGGCACAAGGTTTGGACAGGCGTTACCACTGGTCTCAACCGGGACGTGATAAAAGACTGTTTGAACTTGCAACAGGTACAAAGTATTCTTTGGCTTGCATATGTAAAAAAATGTATGCATGACTTAGACAGCTCTGAGTACTTTGTTAACCCTGATAGCCTTTCTCTTATCATGAGGAAGGAATTAAAGGCTTTATGTATCAATCGCTTGGAGACAATTAGATTGTCCTCTAATATTATGAAAACATCAGTCAGAGCTAACCAATTGCTCTTGACCCAAACGGGGATACAACCTTCTCTACTATTCACCCCAAGAAATTATGACAGGTTGTTATTGACGCGCCTACGCCTAGGCAACTTTCATAACTTGGTTACATTCCCTCAAAGAAAATGATTGGTTACACTCTCTTTGCCCATGCCCCCGCGATGAAATATCTGCACAGTTAACAATCCACATTTTATTATTCTGCAAGTTTTATATTTTAATAAGGAAAACATTGATTCTGCCTCATCTGAAAATGCAAGGACTGAGACAGTGTCAACCTGCTTTTATTAAGCTACAATTCCTAGATGATGAAACTTTTACCAACCACATTGTAAAATACCTGAAAGGGGTGGTCAAAACTAGGAAAACTAGGCAAGGTCCTTCCTTCCATTAAATGATCATGGTTTTTATCTATGTCATGGCTGTGCATGGAAACTAGCTCACAGTTCTTCTTTTTGTAATTTTTAACAGATGCTATTTTTAACATATACTTGTCAAATGTTCTGAATTGATATATTCTCGTTTATTGTAATGTATTGTGCTTTTATGATTTGACATTTTAAATCAAATAAAGCATATCTTGACTTGACTTGACATATGCAGTACAAAATGTGCATAGCACAGATTTAATGACCGACCTGGTGTGGACAAAATACAAAACTACCCTGTATATTTCCAATGGGTTTTTTAGTCAAAACATATAGCCTGTGAGTGAGAATCTACCTGCTTTCAGTTTCAATAGAGTGCAATTACCTTCCGACATTTGCCCATGGGCTATAAAAGAGTCCCGGCTTATTTTCAGCATGAATCATGGAGATCTTACAGCCAGCTCCCAAGGTATAGTCATACATTGATGATATTTATCATACTGATAATGACTTAGATTTACAAATCCATGTTGCGTTTTGGACCTTTTCCTGTCGCAGGCACTAGGTCTACCCACAGAAGTGAGGTATCATTTTTTATCGGAAGACTTAGGGGAATGCTGAGTGGAAGGAAGCTTGTGGTTTCCCACAGATTCCAGAACTTTCCATCACATAAATTTGAGAAAAAATTGTTTTTAGTCAAAGTTTGATGTTTGCCAGGCATTCTTGGTAAAAACAACCTTGCAAGTCCTCCATCCTGTATTTCACTAGTTATATAGTTTTTGAAAATGTTCAGGCATGCTAGTTTTCCCTAGGTGCCGGCTGAGTTAGGGCCCAAAATCCATCAGTTACCCACTTTTCAAAAATGGGTCAGTTTTGAGTGGAAAATTTTGATTTATCCATGTTGCGATCTGTCGCCGGCACTATACCTTTTCACACACATGAGGTACAATTTTTGTCAAAAGATTTAGGGGAATGCTGGGTGGAAGGAAGTTTGTGGCTCCCCACAGATGTCAGAACTTTCCATCACATAAATGTGAGTAAAATGTGTTGTTCTAGTCAAAGTTTGAAGTTTACAAAGGATTCTGGGTAAAACAACCTGGTGAGAGCTACATGAGCCTCCCCATCCTGGATTCCCCTTGGTGTCTAGTTTTCAAAAATGTATAGGTTTGCCAGGTTTCGTCAGGTACCAGATAAGCTACAGCCAAAACTCCACAGCTAACCAATTTGCAAAATACAGGTCACTTTTGATTTGAAAAATGTGATGTATCCATGTTGCATTTTGGGGAATTTCCTGTCACAGGCACTAGGCCTATATATACAAGTGAGGTATCATTTTTATCAGAAGATATGTGTGAGCATAGAATAGCAGAACAATTGTTATTACCAATTGGATGTCATTGCATCTGTGTCTTCCAAATGAAAGTCAAAGTGTAAAAAAAAGACATTTTGAAAAATATCCTTTAAATCAATTGCTAGTAAGGGCACACACAAATTCAGAAATGTACAAATAACCACTGCCCTTAAACTCCTTACCTTGTGTCCATTTCAGAAATACATAGGTTTCTTTGATACCCATTTCTCACTTCACACATTTCACCAGATTAGTTGGTCTATACATGGTACACAAAGTAAATCCAATGTGTGGTGCAGCTCAGTTGCTTGCTCTAGGCAACTGGGTATATATCCCCACAACCAGAATGGTCTAGCTGACATAATGGAATATTGCTTTTGTAAACCAACCATTGTGACAAAAAGTTACAGATGAAAACATTATCACAAATGGAGTTTTTGTCCTACTCAGTTTTAATAAATCTTTATTTCAACAGTTAGTTTCTTTGTGAAAACCTTGAGGGATCTCCACATATGATTATGTGCTGAATTCAGAATGATGTATACTCTTTAGAAATCTATAGCTCTGCTGGATCACCCATAGGTTTTACACTGGTTTTTACCACAAACTGGAAGTAGGTTGAGAGCACAATAAATAGGAAAAATGGAATACCTCTATCAAAAATACAAAAAAAGTTGTAAAAAATTGTTTTTTTTATTCAGCTCTGCGTGATCCCGAAAGCTGAGAAGATGGTGACTTTAGCACAGCAAACCATTTGTTAATGCCATTTTTAGGGAAATAAAACAGACACTTTAATCCAGAGCACTTTTTTTCCTATTTTTCTCCAAAAACTCAATGTTTAACTATATTGTGCCTATTATCTCTGTTCCGTACAGGTGAAGCCACAAACTTTAGGTACTTTTAGAATCCCCGGGATGTTGGAAAAAAAGGTAATGCAATCATTCAATCAATGAATCTTTATTCGATCTTAAAAAGATCATAAAAGCGCAAATTAGAACAGTACATTAATTATCATAAAATACCAATCTAAGTGCAATACAATAGATAAAACCATTAAAAATACAGCTACTCAACAAATACAATACAGGACCAACAGCAGCTAAAGAGCCCTATAGCCCTCCCCTCCATTGATTATTTACTCCTGAAAAAAATAAAATGTAACATGGATTGTTCCACCTTGCCGTTACAAGGAGGAGGGGGTTGTTCCTTGCCCCATACATCTTCTGTATGATAAAAGCATGCTAAATGCCAAACCATCCCTGACCTGAATCTAAATAGGCGACACCTCACCCATCGTGTTAGTTCTAACCTAAGGTACAGGGAGATATGACCTATTGCAAACAATGAATAATAGTGGTGAACAGGCGCGGCCGGCACATGTAAAAGCGGTGGAACAGGCGGGGAGGTGCGTAGTCCACAGATGACGGGATAGGTAAAATTAAATAAAAAAATAAATAAAACCACCTACCTTGTGCAGCGATGCGACGAGTGCAAGGTAAGTGGTTTTATTATTTTTTACATTTCATTTTAGCTATCCTGTTGTCTGTTGACTTCCCCTCCACCCCACCCCACTGTTCATACCTGTGCTGGCTGCGCCTGGTGGAGAATGATGTTCTTATTAGCTGCCTCCTGGATCCACAGAGAAATAATATGATCAACGAATCTCTACTTAACCACCATTTTAGTAGTCTTATTAATCAAACAGGGGCACTTTGCAAATCAGAAAGGCCAATATCGTCCAACAAGTTACGAACATATTTCAACTATGGTATAGTAGGACCCCATCCAATTTCAGACAGTCAATAATAACAGTCCTGTTAAAACGTGTCTCCCTCTTACTCCACATTCTAACCCAGAGCAGCAGGGGGACACATATTTGGGTGATTACCTTATGTGAAAATAAAAGTTACGGATCCCCAAGTGGGAACTAGCCCAAATAGCCAACAAAGGGTCAGCACTGGGAGGGAAAGCCCCAGCAGTTAAGGGGTGAACCTTTGATGATTAATTAAAGTCTCTTCTACCTATGAAACAATAGGACTACCACTGACAGCAGAAGTGATGGAGAGTATTAAGAACTGGTGCTTATCAGGGTATTGGCCACTTGGGCGAGGGCAGGAAAAGGGGGCAAAACAGAAGGGACAGGTTGATGCCTGACGTTTGATATGACTATGCTAAGATGAGGCCTAGGTCCCAGATCCCTTTCTTCATGGAAGCCTTCTCAGACTTTTTTTCTGGTTCCATGAGAGGAGAAACATGTTCCCAGTTCAGAAAGAGGGTGTGATTCCTCGTTTCCATGTGGCTGGACCTGTGAGTGGACAAGGAGCTCTAAAGGTGGTAGCTTGACTCATGATAGCTGGAAAAAAGCTTTTGGGACAGTTTGCAGAGAAGCAAGCCAGAAAGTACTAGATCATTGAAATAGCTGTTGATGGGCATTCTGCAGGGATTGAAACATAAATATTGCCAATCAATGGCTAATACAATAGCTGAAGATGGCACCTCACCACTATCTCATAAGAATGCTCATAGATTTAGCTGACTCATCAGAAGAAAGAAGAAGCCTCCCCGCTCTGCCTGTGAAGTAAACTGAAGAACCTTCTGCACGCCACTTGAACACAATGACTGGATGTGTGTTCCAAGGCAAAAGATGGGCTCCATACTTTGTGGGTAAACTATCTACCCAGTTGGTAGTGAACTGCATTGAACCAGTTGAGAGCCCTGGTTCGAAAAAGACCTGGATCTTAGGAGACTTTACAAGAAACTTGAGAGGTGTTGGGAAAAAATAGGAGTCCTCAACAACTTCAGAAAGTTGTAGTTTTTCATTTTTGTGGCATCTAGTGGGCTGCTAAAAGACAGCACAACTTCCAGAGAAAGGTGTGACCTCACAAGCTAAGGATTGCTGCTTTGGCCCATTCACAACTTTTTTCAAACGAAATTTGAGGCTAAAGCATGTAAATCAAAAAGAAGTTTGTAACCACATCAAGCCTTTGTTTGCATTAGCGACCTGCTTTTCACCGCTGTAGAAAAGTGGAAAATTACTTTGCTGGTTGTTTAAAGTTTCAGGTAATGCAGATATTTGCGAAATAATGAGGGCTGTCCCATAAATCAATTAATATTGTATACATATGCCCTATTTAAATGTATAAACTGGTTCACACTGTATATAAGGCACTTGAGACTTCCACCAACCTTTGACAGGTGATCTGCATCTCTCAGCTTTGAATGTGGGACTTGGGTCAAAGTGAGTGTACAACTTCATCTCAGCAGTGAAGAGATATATGCGACACAAAATCCAGTTTTTTTCCTACTTAGTGCTTTTGCCCTGAAAACTGAAGGCTTCAGCAGGAGTCTAGATTCAGTACATATGACTTTGAGGGACCTTCAACAGCTTCACAAACTTACCTTGCCACGCTTCAGGAATTTGAAAAAAAAACTAAGTCCCAGGTTAAAACCTTTGACAAGCTTGACCCCAAGTCTTGCCACACTCTTCACAGTTAAATTCAAATTGCACCTAGGCCCTCTCTACATGAATATTGCCATTGATTGACTCTTTTTAGTCTTTTGACTCTTTGGGGCATATTTACAAGCCCCTATCGCCACAGGAACGTCACTTTTACTGACGTTCCTATGGAGATATGTACTTTGCCTTATTTACAAGGCAGCCTTAATCCACTTAACGAGGCTTAACGCTGCCCTGTAATTAAGGCACCCTTTTGCGCTGTACTTACCATGAAAGGGGAGGGCATTGGGTGTTGCGGTGGGCCTTCCACCACAACTCCCATTGATTTTGACGCTGCCCCTTAATTCTAAGGGCAGCGTAAATAAGATGCAGCGCCAGAAGTAAGACCAGGGAAAACCTGGTCTTCAACAGTCGAAATGAGGAGAAATGCTTTATTTGTTCTTGTTTTTGCTGTTTCGATGTGTGCTGTGTTGTGCACACACGGACGGATTGCTTGGAGGTGACCCTTCCTGCACATAAAAAATCTTTTTTTTTAAATGACATTTTGAAACTTCTGTGTGTGCTGCATTAATCAGCACACATAGAAGTGACAAAACGGCATTTAAAGATTGTTTATGTGCAGGAAGGGACACCTTCCTGTCCATAAACAATCTTCACCTCAACGCAGACACCCTTGCACTATGGTGTAAGGGTGCCTGCGTTGGCGCTAGGCTGCTAAATTTAGCGCCAGTTCCGGGGGATACAACGGGCTGCACCATATTGTTGTACATATGGTGCAGCCCAGCATTTCAGAATTGGAGGAGCGTGGCGTTAAGCCAAGAAGGATAACGCCAAGCTCTGCCAATTTGTTGTAAATATGCCCCTTTTTGTCTTAAAACATACAAAAAATGTATCTCCAGTTCTCGTTGTCATATTTTAATCATTTTGTGTAATTTTGGCTATTTGTTTTAATTGGTTTGTTAATTTTATCATGTTATGATAGTAACTTTAATTTCAATTAATGAATGCCCTGAGCACTCAAAGAGTCCCACAGATTTAAAAGATATTTGGGATTCTTTATGTTCCATCCAGAAGTTCGCCAATTGTAAGCACAAAGATAAGCACTCCAATGTGACATCATAAAAACAGCCAACACGTGTTTCATCGTATGGCTGATAAGCCTTTGACTTTCTCAGAGCCGTAACAAAAATCGAAATAACACTAAATTAAACCTACCAATTTATGGGTATAGTACACCATTCCCCACCAGAAGGGTGCTGGAAATATAGACAAAGTATTATAAAAAATATATAGTGCCCAACAAAATGTAGTCCTCACCATAGCAGCGATCATGTGCACAACTCATGATAAGATTCTCAAGCAGTAATTATACCTTCACTCATCCACAAATCAAAGTACCCCAAGATTGCGTGAAACACCTCCAGTGTGAAATGGGAAAAAGTAATTGAAATAGGAAAAGAAGACACCATAAGTAGAGAAAGAATTAAGGCAAGTACATACTAGTCAGTACGCACAAATACAATACCTAATGAGTTTCCTTCAGATGTAGATATAACACTATCTGTATCAGGTCAGATCGTTAATGAAGTGTACCCGATCTTATCTCCTTCCTAAATAAGGAAGCAGGAAATCTCAGTAACAAAACCAACCACACATTACCGTAATAAATGACAACAATAACAGGCAGCGCCTCTCAATAGTACGGCAATTCTTGTACCTCCCGGCCCCATCACTCCAATTCAAAATTCCTTGCAGATAGAATACTCTTCAATTAAGGCATCACTACTGGGGCAATCTCACCTCAATTATACACACACCGCTCAATAAGGTCAAAAGAATAGTAAGCAACAATCTTCACCTGCACCATTCAGTCACATCTTTACTGAAGGCAGGCAGTATATGTAGACTCATTATAATGGTGTCTAATCTGTCCCAGATGTGCTACAACAACAAATATCAAGGTTCAGGGTCGCATAATACACTCCCCCGATCTACTCAACAGACATCCAATACCAAAATAACCCACAACTGCCTGATTCACCTTTCTCCCCACACCTTGATAATCTCAATTCATATAAAAATGTCACAAACCAAAAAGTCTTGTATTACGAAAGGACGAAATGCAAACATCTAAAAGCAATTCAAAACGTATAATTATTATTCTCCATTACCCTAAAAAAGCAGCCTGTTTGCAAAACAAAGCTCTTGAACAATATTCTTAAGAAATCAAACTTCAAGGTATGAAGCTCATCCAGGTATCCAAATCAATCATGCAGAGAGTACTCCACACGACAGATTTTGTCGTTCATTGTGGAAGCCATCTTTCTAGTCATCTAAATACTAACCTTCCCAAGTCACATGTCTTCCAAGGTTACGTGGCGGCCTTCTTATAGTGTAGTTACGGTATAGGCAAAGTCTTTCATTAATGTGTAAAACGGTCATATATTCATGTAGCACAAAACAACTCACTTGATCAAATCATGATACACTTCCTCAACAGTACCAACATTAATATTAGGCATATCACCAGACTGTATCGTCAATCGGCAACCCGAGGTGAATAACGTACACCTTCTGAATAAAATGATCCTGTAATATAGAGTATGCACAAGACGATCCTGTAATGTGGAGTACGCACAAAATGCTAATAATTCTCAAACTAAGGTGGGGAGAATCAATAAAATAAACTTGCACCACCCTCAATCTAAGTTAAGGAAATAAGTAAGAAGGAAGAAGGAATAAAAAGTTGGTAAAAATGGTAAAAGAATGAAATGAAATGAAATGAAATGAAAACAATATTTAATAAAGCGCACTGCTGCCAAGCGGCTTCCTGGCGCTGGGGGACCTGGGTCAGAAATCACAGAGGGAGACACAGGGGACCTAAGAGGGGAAAGCCAAAGAGAAAAGAAAAGAAAAGAATCTCAATTATAGAAACTAAAAAACTTATTCCAGACCCCAAAAAGGGGAGTAAATTTACCACCACCAATACATAATTATTGGTGTTGCGACAAGTCAAAATGCATCATTACAACTCCATAAGGAGTTCAAACTATATCTTATTTACATAAGTTAAATTCATAATCAAAACAATGAAAGGATGAAATTCAGACATCTCGCTATGTTAAACAGCAACCATTGGTGTGAACATGTTAAGTCTCGGTATTTACCCCATAACACTTCAACAATACATATGGTATGATACAGGTTGAAATATACAGGTTGAAATATACAGTTACAATCCCCAAATGATTACATACATGAGGTGTCCTGACTAGAACACAACTGTTCATTCAAATAACTTCAATAAAAATGTATTCATAACATTTCATTTCTATCACAGGTTTGTATATCTTCATTTTCTTACAGGCATAAATTCCCAATCATCCAATCACTCAGAAAATACTATAACTCGTAATCAATATTGAGACCTAATTCCACTGCTTTTAATTTCATAATACAGGTGGCCTCACATCTCCTGAGTCTAAGTTCTTGTTTCCTATCCCTCGGGTCCATTCTAACATGATCAATCCCATGAAATCTAAAACTATGAGAATGTCCGGAAGTCTCAAACTTCATTTTATGTAGGGCTGTAGGATATTTTGTGTCATTCTTTTTAATGGCACGAACATGTCCCAACATACGTTCCCGTAGAGGTCGGATCGTACTTCCCACATCATCGGCCGGGTATAGCCTGGATACCTTTTCTTCCTGTCGCTGCATATTAACTTTAATGTTGTTTGGTACTGTTTGAACATATCACACAATATCACACAATACTCAGGTTTGCTGCATGCTGCTTGTGCCAAAACTACCAGGGGTTGAGCAGAGGTTTCTCAGAGTAATGTGTTTTAATGTAGAAAGATACCTATTAATTGGGTGGGGTCGCACTCTCCCAAATTAACAACTCACTTTCTAACACTGTCCACATACTACTGGGGAATACTCTCCATACACATATAGAATATTAGGAGTGTAACACGATTAATAAAACGTTATTCATCATGAAGAAATCTGTGCAGAGTCAGCAAAAACATTAAATTAAGATATGAAATCTCAGTATCCTCTGTTGACTGTATGTTGTAAACCATTATCAAGAGTGTCTCAGCTGGTTCAATTTGTGTTGAATTGGTTCTTCTAAATTGCTGCACCATCATTAGTTTTCTAATATGTACTACCATTAGTATTAATGCAGCACAATGATGACACTGTATTTGTACATTTGTGAAACTTGCCGACAGGGCTGTAAGCAAAAGTGTAAAACTTGAATAAAGATGGTTTAAAAAAATCACGATTTTCTCTGAATGTTTACATGTAGCATAGTGTTTGTAGGATGAAAATACTTTGATGTTGTGTGAATGAAGGTGTGAATATAGGTCTTCATATGTTTTAAGTGTAAAGGGCTGATCTTGTTTTGCAAATCATGTTTCTGGTATCCATTTAATTAGTATTCCAGATTGGTTTACTGTGAAAGTAAGCAGACTGGGAACACCAAGCAATGAGTTTATGAAAAATGGGACTCAGTACATGTACAATAATAAGAAAAAAATATTGAATATATTTTACGTTTACAGTTAATAATCATACACATGCTGCAAAGATACAACATAAATACACATAAATAAAATCAGAGGTAGTAGTGTACGTGTAAACATGTAAGAAATTAAACACAACAACTAGGGAAGCCCAGGTTCAAACAGTATATAAAATGAATAGCAGGCAGCAAAGCATAAATATCAAAGGCAATTGTCATTTCAACTGACCAGGGCCCAGATAATGGTCAGTTGGAGCAATGCACTAAAACATGCAAATCTTGTTCAAGAATGTACACATTTTTGACTTATACAGATCAATGGGGTAGGCTCACGTTACAACAATGAATTGGTTGCAGCAGAAACGTATCTAACATGCAGGTGTCTGGAAGTTTTCCTTCAAGCATGTACTTGAACAGCCTTGAAAGGCAGACAGCAGTCATATCCACAAATACTGGCTCTATTCTTCTCACAATGTTTGAAAACAAGGTTATGCTTGCAATGTACATCACAACACATCATGGCTCCTAACCCTGCGATTGCCTGACAAAGTTGCCAATGATTACAATACAAAGTAAACCTAGAAATCAGAATGAAACAATTGCCTTCCACTGCACGCAGGACATACAGGGGGAGTAATGTAATGTTTTACCGCACTTCATTTATTAACATAATGAATATAGTCATTTTTCTTCACGCATATAGTAGAGAAATGAGGGAGGAAGTGGGATTTGAGTACCAACAACTTAACAGTGGTACAAGGTATAAGCTTGACATTGTAAGGAGACTTTACGAATTTGAGACAACTTCTCTTTTTGCAGCAACTCATCCGTATTTGCACTGGGGGCAAGAAGGTGAACCCAGAATGGTATTGGAAATCTTTGCCCACCATTCTCCTGAAGTGGCAAATTGGCATCTCCTGTACTCACTGTATCTGTAGAATGCCTCACATAAAAAGAAATCAGTCTAGGTCAATGCCACCATAAAGGGATTAGTCACCTGATAACTGCATACCACCCTACTGCCCTTTGAATTTTATGTACAGTATTGTGTAGTGAGTCTTTTGGAAGTAAAGTATTTTTCAAGTAAAGTTAATGTTTGGAAAAGGATTTATGTGACTGTCATTATATTATCCATTGAGTTCTGAGTTAAAATCCCACACCACCTTGCTGAGTAAGCACTGAGATGCTCAATTTGTATTCCTGAGTGTCAAAATCTAAAAAGGCATATTTGGTCCTCACTCAGTTTTGTGTCTAATAGTGCAGTTAAGCACCAGGACCCGAGTGGTTAAGGGCTCTCATTGTTACAGTATGAGCTCAGAAGCCCGTGATTTATCTGGGACTCGCGAAAAAGTTGCCACACTTGTGCCTTTCCTCATCAGCATCTACATAATTGAGTTAGCTCAGGTTGCCAGAAGTGGCTTGTCTAGCTCGGCATAGAGATTGCAACAAAGCTCCCTTAAAGTGTTCTACGCCAAACATATGTAGTGACCCTGTATATTCCATCTTCCTTCGATTGTTAGACTTCCCACACCCTCCAAAGTGTCTCACCTCTGTGAAGTCAGCACCCAACCAACAACCGGTGATAAGTGTTAGGCTTAGCTTTACTAGAGGTTGCGTGGGCATTTGTGTAGCACTACACAATTGCGTAGCTTTGCTTTGCTTTGTTTTGCTTTGTTAGTAGATAAGGGCCAGATGTACGAAGCATTTTACCGATTGCATACAGCCCATCGGACTATTAGCGACGGGTTAAATGCATTTTGCTATATATAGAAGGCAAAATGAGACTCGGTAACTTGTCACGGAATTGCATTTTGCTTTTGCGAATGGTTATTAGGAAGGGGCGTGTTTAGGGGGTCTCTTCCTTATACCGAATAGCACTGGTATGTATGAATGTTTGGCAACCGGGAATCTGGTCGCAAAACATCCGCAGGTAACCTAATCGCAAACAGGAAGGGGTCCTCAAGGATCCCTTACCCTTTGTAAGTGTGGGCACCAACATTTTTTAAAAGCAATCAGTGGTCCCACAGACCACTGCCTACTCTTAAAAAATACAAACTTAGCTTTTCATTTTTATTTTGAAATACATAACGTTTTCCTTTAAGGAAAACGTGCCACATTTCTCAAACAAATATTACTTTATTTAAAACAGAATCTATGACATGGTGGTCTGTTGACCCCAGCAGGCCCCCACCCCTGTGATTGTAGCCGCTCACAATGAGTCGCAAATTGGAAACTGCCTCATGAATATTGATGTGGCAGGCTAATTTGCGAGCCACTGCGAATTGCTAACAGTGTCAAACACACTGTTATACATCGCAGTTGCGATTTCCTAATAGCGAATCGCTAAAATTTGTTATTAGGGAATCACAAATACGCGATTTCATACATCTGACCCTAAGCCCCCTCCACCTTTGTTTACCTCATTTTTTAACATATTCGTCCATGGGTGTCCTCAATCTTAAAGTTAGCTTTATACAACAATAATAGATGTAGATCACGGTGTAAGAAAGTGCTTATAAAAAATATGCGAGTCAATGATCATTTTCTTTATTGAATTAAAGCATGGACAAAGGCTAGAAAAGTTAGTCCAAATGCCATGGAGGAAGTGGACGGCGAAGACCTCCCCTGCATGGCCGCTAACCTTATATTGACAGCCCACTGTAGTTTGAAACACTAACATGTGTTTTTCTTAAGAGGTAATGTATCCTGTCGGTCCAAATGCCTGGTAAGTCATAGATACAGTGCAAAAATTACACTTTAGTGTGATGAATTGCTTTTATTTCCTACAGAGACCTGCCACTAAACATCCACTTTCCAGAGCTTTAAAACCAAATTTCACCTGTAAAGATGATTAAGTTACTCCCAGAAATCCTGTCTTTCTCACTCTAACTATGACAGAGAGACTCAAACCTCACAGAGCCCAAACCGCCGAAAAACAATTCAACAACTGCAAAATGGCTTTCAATTCCTTCCAAGAAATTAACAGGATAATGCTGCAATAAACACGCCTGCCAGTAAAAGTCGTCGATACCGGGCCAACACAGCTCCAACTTCGAAACCCGTCAAGGATAGTTAATTGGGGGAAAAAAAGGCAGAGTGGAGGTTCGGAATCTTTAAAAACAGCAGTAAAATATTACTGAGTGCCTGTGAGAAATGAGTCTGTCCCCTGTTCAGGGTGCCTGTGTTTAATGGTAAACTGGGATGCATATAAGCCCTTCCAAGCATGAAGGGCAGCGGGACACTCGCGCGGAAAGCCAACTTTGCACCTCGGTTATCAAGATGAGAAACCTGTCACGGCTCTCATTCACACTGTCAGCCTTGAGATACTCCGAGCAGACTTACCCACGGGCCGTACTCCCATATATCAGGAAGATGGAGAGACCCTGTAAAATAAAATGGAGGGAAAAAAGCTGTTAACTCTAATCATTTCAGCCAGTGGAAATACCTGAAATAAACTTTCCGGCGCTCTGACAAAAGAAGAAGCCGTTCATCAAGGTCGATTTGTCTTTCGATTTTTCAGCATTAACCGCTGTACTCTCGGCGTTTATTCGTCACCCTCCGCGCGGGCCTTGTGTGTGTGTTTTTTTCCCTGTACCGGACTCTTTGATTAGAAGAGGCTGATAGTGGCCCTAGGTACGTAGATAAACTGTTGGATTCATCCTAATATTCTGACGTAGAATGCAAAATAAGAATATGATCATTTCCTTCCGGTCGGGGTCACAGAGGAGTAAGCACCTCTCCTTTACCAAACACAGAAAGATGAATTAAAGTTTTCGTGAATTAAAAACATGGGAGCTTGCACTGCCGCCGCATCACTTTTTGTGACGCATTAGCGGCGCCCTCCTTTTTTCCATATATACACAGTGACGCATTAGGCCCAATAAGTCACTTTTCTCAGTCCTGCGTCAGCTGCGTTAGGTTACGCTAATCATGTGCAAGGTTCCCCCAAAAGATTTAATGCAGAACTGGCGTATCCATATTTACAAGTATTTGGGAAAGTGACGCAAAGTTAACAAATGATGCTCAGATTAGAAAATGCGTCTAAATCTCTGTGCATCGGCAAACCTAGGCGAAAAATGGCACATCGGCATCGGCACATAGGCAGAGCATACCCAGAGCACTTTGGCAAGCTCAAATACACAATGGAGCTACTCATTCTGCAGGTCGAAGCAGGAAGAAGAGGACGACGACCTCCACCACCACCATCGCCACTATCACCATGGAGGCAGCGCAGTAGAAGGGGGCGGACATACCGACAGAGGATTGCCCTCATTCTCAGGGAAAAGGGGCTCATCACCCAAGACAGGCTCAGGAAGGAGTCCATTGTCCACCTGCTGCACCAGATTGCACGAAGGCTGCAGACAACATCCCAGAGGTGCACTAACATCCCTCTGCAGGCCACGCTGATGGAAGTACTACACACGCTGGCGTCTGGATCATTCCAACCTACTAGAGTCAGAGTGGCTGAAATATCCCAGCCATTCTTTTCGGCATTCCTACCCTCTGCCTTAGATGCCATTATAAGCTTCACATTCCAGTACCTCATGTATCCCAACACACAGCAGAAACAACTGGAAAACAATCAATGCTTCTATGCCATTGCTGGATTCCACGTGTTGGGGTCAATGGACTGCACACATGTGCAACTTGTGCCTGCTGTGGCTACATCCCACTTGTACCGCAATAGGAAACACACTTATTCCATCAATGTACAGGGAATAGTGGACCATCTGGGGATGTTCATGGTTGTGCTGGCAAAGTACCCTGGAAATGCTCATGATGCACACATCTTCAGACATTCCATAATAAAGTAGTGCTTCAAGAATGGGACATATGGCAATGGCCTACTGATTTGTACGTGCATCTCAAGAACATAACTGACCTTGTCACTTAAAATTATGTGGGATAAATTAGCCAAACGTTTGGTGGGTGAATAAGACAGTGCATATGTAGCAGGTGTGGGCCTCATATCTGCACCATACTACATGGCACATGAGAGATGCAGCCCTCCAAATCATACATGTTAAGACCTGTTAAGCCACTGTAGGCCTCATGTATAAGAAACCTGTGTTGCTGGAGCGTAAATTTACATGATGGTCTGGTGGAGCAGTTCTCTCAATCATATCGATGAGGCAACACATAGTCAACATGTGTGCCCTTGTGTTAAATCTTGCATCCTTGCCGTGACTTCTCCTGTCTTTTTGCCTCTACCTCCTATATTTTTGATGTTATGTTGGACTTTGGTTTTGCTGGTTTAGGTACCCTGGGCACTTTTACCACTGCTGATCAGTGCTGAAGTGCAACTGCTCCTTATATAAATTGTGATCCTCATTGGTTCTCCATGATTGCCATATTTGATTTACTGGTAAGTACCTTGTAAAGTGCATGTGCTGTGCCCAGGGCCTGTAAATCAAATGTCGCGGGTGGGCCTGCAGCACTGGTTGTGCCACCCACACGAGTAGCCCTGTAAACTTGTCTCAGGCCTGCCATTGCAGTGTCTGTGAGTGCAGTTTTAAACTGCCACGTTGACCTGGCAAGTGCACCCAATTCCCTTTTACTACATGTAAGGCACCCCTAAGGTAAGCCCAAGGTTCCACCATGGGCAGGGTGTAGAGAATGTGAAAGGTAGGACATGTACTGGTGTGCTTTACTTGTTCTGATAGTTAAATACTGCCAATTTCACTTTTTCCTATTGCAAGTAATAGCTCTCCCATAGTCTATCATTGGATCTGCCTTGTAATATTTTACAAGTGTAACTTTCAATTAGGAACAGCTAGGGATTGGGAGTCGGAGTATCTGAGCTCAAAATTTAAAACCACATCTTTTAGTAAAGATTGTTTTTAAATTGTGTGTTTGAAAAGGTCCCTTTTAGAAAGTGGGCATTTTCTTGCCCATCCTGTGCCTCTGCCTGCCTGTGGAATTAACGCCTGGTTTAGACTGGCAGTTGGGTTGTTTGTGCATGCACTCTAGAGAGTCCCATAAAGGGAGTTGAGGTGAACCCTGCATATCCTGAGTGCCCATCACAAGGTTGATGGGTCTTCCTGAGCTAGAGTGGTGGGAGGATTTGTCACATTCACCTGAATAGGGCTGCGCCCGGTGTCTCACAATGCTGTCTCCACCCCCTTGATGTGTGTCTGGAGCCAAACCAGGCAGGACAAGAACCTGTGCAGTACAAAGACAATCCTTTGAAGAATGCCTACTTCAAAAGCCAAAAGGGGTATAAGTATTGGACCTAAAACCCCACACTTTTAGAATACTTCTGGATCAAGAGGAGTCTCTGCCAAGGAGAAGAGCTAGCTTAAGAGCTGTAAGGAGGAGTACTGCCCCTTTGCTGTGTGTTGCTTTGCTGGGTTGGCTTACAGTTGCTGCTGCTGCTTTGGTGAGTAAAAGGACTGGGCAATGCTGTGTATCAAGCTTGTGAAGTTTCTTCAAGGGCTTGTGTGCACTTGCTTTCTGTGAAGAAGTCTCAGGGTCATCAAAGACTTCATCTGCAGGTTCCCTGAACTCCATTGCTGGGAGATCTGACCTGTCAAGTGGTGCCAATTCCAGTTCTGGACCCATGGAGGTGTTTCTTGCTACACAAAGCTGCAAAACCCTGCAAAATCAATGCTTTGTCCTTCCAGTGCTTGTTTTTCTGATGCAGCACTGCGGTGCGTGAGAAATTTCCACACGCCGCTGCCGTGCGGCCGAAGAAATCGAT
The DNA here is from genome assembly GCF_964204655.1 of Triturus cristatus. NCBI lineage: Eukaryota > Metazoa > Chordata > Amphibia > Caudata > Salamandridae > Triturus > Triturus cristatus. The sequence continues at coordinate 261,002,996 of NC_140586.1, forward strand.
GCAGCACTGGCCCGCAGCCTGAAGGATCGCCGTAGCCCAAGTTCAGCGCACCAGTTTCCGAAGTCCAAGACCACCACAATGACTCAGACGCAGGCCCTGCCGAGCGGCTGACAAGATCGACGCATCATTGGACCGTGGCTGAAGAAACTGACGCAGCACCTGGGTCTCTGCATCAATTCCAGCGCGTCTGGATTTCCCCACATCGCACCTGTACTCCAAGTCCACATCAACGCTGTGCTTCAGTAAGGAACCAAGGCCGTGTGTCCATAGAATCAATGCATCACCTCCCCACGTAGTAAAAAATCAACGCATCACCTCCTTTCCAGTAAGGAACCGATGCATCACCTCCCCTGAGTAGCAATAAAGAACCGACGCATCACCTCCAGTGGAGCAAAAAATCGACACATCACATTCCATGTGAGTAAGGAACAGACTCATCACCTTCCCTGCTTGTAAGGAACTGACGCATCGATGTGCTTTCCGGCGCCTTCCCTCCTCTGCGCCTATTTTCGTCTGGTGATTTTGATGCATCCCATGTACTTTGCACAAAAAGTGATGCATCCATAGTTTTATATTGACTGAACTGCTCTAACTCTTTCAAAAGTGATATTTTGACTTATGTATGTTGGATTTTTGTTGTTTTGGTCCTGTTTGGTTTAGATAAAGATACTTTATTTTTCCTAGCTGGTGTGATGTTCATTTGTAGTGTTTTCACTGTGTTACTGTGTGTGTGATGTACAACATTGCCTCTGAGATATGCCTGACTGCTCATGCCAAGCTACCAAGAGGTTGAGCGGGGTTATCGTAAGTGTGCAATCCACTTATCCTGACTAGAAGCAAGGGTCCCCACTTGGGTTGGGTGCAAGCCACTGCCAACTAGAGACCCCCATTTCTAACACCTTGCATGGCCTCATAAATATGGACTAAAGCAAGGCAGTGCAAATTGCCTTGTTGCCTTACTGTATGTCAAGGATATGTTCCATGGGTCTTATAGTGAGTTTACCTATGCAACACCAATGTGTTTTGCACATTCTCAGAATTACAAGGGCCTGGGAAACTGGAAATGTGTCAGAAATGTGCTCCTCCCCAGGGGTTGTGTAGCTTAATTTATCCTTGTTGTTTACTCCTTCTATGTGTGCCACATTCTGAAGCACACACACAAAGAGGGAAGAAGGCTCAATTGTTTGTTTTTGTGCAGGAAAGTGTCCCTTACTGCATAAAACCAATTGAGCCCTCAATGAAGGCACACCTGCACCATGGTGCAAGGGTGCATGTGTAGACTCTAGTCACCAATCTGTGATCTTGAGCATGCAGAAGGAACACCAATGCGCCGTATGTCAATAATAGGGTGCATTACTGCCCTTTTCCTTTGATGTAGGGCAGCGCAACTAAGTGACTCCCTATGCTGGCCTGTGTCAACAGCCTGTAAATGAGGCCCTGTGTGGGTTTCTAAATGGTGGAAAGATCCTAAGAGATGAAACACTATGTAAAACACTGCGTAACAATACCGTTTTAAAGGAAGGTCCTCCATTTCTGTTGCCTGAGTGTCCATAGGTAACTCCTATGGTCATGAGGCATGTCATGTATCCAATACCTGGGGAAATGAAAACTTTTGCAAACATTTGGCCCCCCAGGTCATGTGTACCATGGAAAATTACAATTATCATCATATGCACATACCTGCGATACAATGTGTGCTCCATTTTGTGCGACACAAACCTACTCTATCAGTCCTCCGAGGATACTGACTGTGCAGCAAGTTAGACTCTCCTGCACAAAGTACAGTTCACACGACACGCAGCCACACATCTATCATACATATAATGGGCCTGCCTTGTTGCAATGATGCCCATTGCTGCCAGTGCGGTCTGCAAACACAGAACACTGCATCATGTTGAAAAATATTAGCCCTGAGCGTGGTTCGCGGAGTTTCACACTGCGGAATTCCGTGGAGTTACCAAAAAACTCAGCAAGATTCCACAACCTGGAGGAGTACCTTGAACCAACTAACAACCATCGTTCACTATTACCAGGAGAAGAAACAATAATAATGCCTATGTGCAGAGCTACCATTTGACCCCAGCGACCTTCCAAAGAGGTCTCCGTCAGCATTTTGCTATCAAAATAAATGTGCAGTAATAACTGGCAGGCAGAAGGTTTCACCAATTGTTCTCCAAATTACCAGATAAGCATCTAAATGTGGAGCAATGGCTATTACCACAGCAACAATTGGCTCCATATTTATCTGCTCATGTCCTAAACCGAGGCTACCCGTTTCACTGGTCTCTTTGTCAATGAGAAGAGATCAAGATAATTACAGTCTTGTGCAACAATTGTAACTGTCATTATGTTTGGTTGTTTCTCTTATTCCCACTTCCTGCCTAATTTGGCGTGCTGCATACAAGTGCAGCATGCACCAGCTGCTTGTGTGCAAATAGTGCGCTCACAAGAACAACCCCCCACATTAATGCATTAAATTCCCAATCCCAGCAGGACAGTTACCTTACCTTCACATGGTGGTCATCCACGGTGGCGCCAGACTCTTTCTTAGCCTCCTCTGCCATTCTGCTGTACGCTGAGAAGAAGCTTCCACTGTCTGCTCCTGCTCGGATTCCCTCTGGAAGTACAGCTAATGGCAAGGACTGCAAGAACTGCGCATGTCAAACTGCACTAAGGAAGAGCTTGTCCCAAGGTGATCCCATGATAGGGTCAGGCAAAATGCAGGATGGCGCCGGTAAACTCCGCTCCGCAGTGGGTGCTGGAGGTTTTGCAAAACTTTGCCCTCCAAGCAGAGAGCGAAGTGGTAAAAACTCTGCAAACTCCACTAGTAGAGCAGAGTTAACCACCCACCCCTAAAAATGATGTCTTACACTGTCCTCAATCAGTGAGGCGGTGCAGTACTGAGAGTTTACCAGTTGCATTGCACAAGGCAAGACTCCCACATATCTCTCCCCTTGTGTACTGTTAGCACATCAAACACAGTGCACTGCTAAGTGTAGAACATCATGTCTCACATTGACAGACACTCACTCATCTCTCCATGGCCATAACCAATGAACAACAGTGACTACTACTGTCACATCTAAATGTGTGTGAATGAATGAGACATTATCTGCCCTGTCTAAATTTGGTAAAGTCTAAGATATATTACTTCAGAAATGCCAATAGTAGTCCCAAACAAACATAATACAGTAGTGTGAGATAAGTGTCTCCTCAATGGCTAACTGGCTCTCCATACTAGGAAAGATTCACCACGTTCATGGCATTGGTAAGCCCAAGGATTAGATCTGGTGAGTGTATCACACAGGCCAGTATACTTGTATGTGTAGTACAGTGTCTGTCATACCAAAAATGAAAGTGTGTATGTCAAACAGTGTCAGGACATGTCCTATACTGTTTGCAAAGTGTTTGAGTCATTCAGGACACACCAGAATGTATATTAATGTGGGCACATCAACCATCATGATCATTGACTGATTGTTCCCTTCCTGTCTTTCCAGCTGACCAAGGACATGGCTGCAGTCATGGGCCATGACCCCACATGCACATCCACAGACGGAGGCCCAGTGGAGGTACAACTAGGCACTTAGCAGGACCCAGTCCATATTGGAGCGGACTTTTGTAGTCCTTAAGTCACTCTTTCGCTGTCTCGACATGTCCGGGGGGAGAATGTTATACTCTCCCCTTATGGAATGTAAAATCATACTGGTATGCTGCCCATGGGGTGAGGGAAATGAGAACATGAAGGCCCTGAGGATGATGACAAGAAAGATGAGGGCCAAGAGCAACATGTACCTTTACTTGCCGGGACACGGCGGGGGAGACCAAATTGTGCAGCATTTCTTTGCAGATGCATGAGCCACATCAAGGGATAGCAAATCTATGGGCTACATGAAAAGGTGTGATGAAAAGACAAATAATCTATAAACACACTAATATTGTGTAACCAATCTTAACTCATAGTTACTGTAAACATCAAAACACTCACATCACGCATGCTAGTAATTGGCACACAACAAAGGTATGTATCAATGTGTAACAAACAGCACTGGACAACATCTTATAAATAAAAAATTGTGTGCATGCCAACAACCTGTGCTAAATGCTGATCCATTGGGAAGACAGTCACCAAACAAAGATAGCAGTTTGGGACCATTTGGACAGGTTATGATAATGTGTTCTGTTGCAGTGTAATGACTGTCAGACATCCAACCCCAATTAAAATGGTGTGCTTAAGTTAATGGTGTACAATAACTATGTGTGTGTCATAGTCTGGTGACTTAGAAGTGAGGCACATAGCATGTGCATGCGAAAATAGTACAGCCCCTACAGTCAACATATGCTACCTCAATTTCTACAGGCAGATATTATATTCATTAGGACCTCACACATCATAAATATAATGCTAAAAACTAAACTGTGCCAGTGGAAGAGCGCCTACATAGTACCAATGTGCCCACACTTGCCCCACTAGGCAGAAATGTCATTGGAACAAGCAGGGATGTATCCTACTATGTTGCTGTGTCACACTCAAATATAAACAGTGGGTACACTCCTACGAGTACAGTTTTAGTGTGATTGTAAAAACACAACATAAGGAGTCAGTATATGAAGCATTTGGCCAGAAACAGTTACAAAATGCAAGGTTCATCCAGCCAAGGTACAAAGCAGTGATGCATTCCAAGCCTTAGTGGCAGATTGTGTCAATAAATGCCCAGGTGACCATCGTGTGTGAATACATAGCCTAAGTTCAAGTAACCCCTCAATATAGAAACATACTGTGATGCATGACAATAGTAAACATAGTCCTCCTGGGAATAAATCAGACTTGTTTTGGCTACACCATGTGGCCTCGTGATCACCAGAATATAGACAAAGCTTTGAGGCAAAGACAATGGGCATTGGCACTATGCGCATGCCACACATATCCTTCAAGACCGAAGAACAAACAACATATGTTTGTGTAACACAACATGATATGGTGGTTGTTGGTAATGACTCTCTGATAACTGTTGGTATGCAAATATCAACATGTGTCATATATGCCTAGACACAGCCATAGCAAATCTAGGCAGTCAATTTGTCTCCTGCATTCCACATACACTTCAGAGTGGATGAGCAAGCCCCTGTATGTCACTCCCTGACTGGGATTCTAGGATAGCTATGTATACAGATATGGGCCTCGGTTCCACAGACTGGTGCCACTGGTGTCCCTCTACTCTTGGACCTCTAGTGGCACAAGCCTCTCAACAATATCCACATGGCCATGCTAAGTCACCCTGTGTAGCCATCCTGGTCTCATAGCTCCGGAGTACATGAAGGCACCCCAAGAGGCTGGCTTGCTTTACTCTATGCCATGGGTTCCTTGCAGGGTTTTTGCCAGCCAACACTCATGGCTATTCAGGATGACTCATGTAAATGTATGCATGTAAACCTGGGGCTGTACAAAAGGCCTATACCTTTACCCAATCTGATGTCAAGTTGCATTATAATTCTCTCCACACCTTCCTGCACATAAACCATTCATGGAAGTGCTTATCATGTTCAATGTGTGCTGCAGAATGCAGGACACAAGGAAACAGAAAAGCCAAGGTAAATCCTACAAATTCCTCCTTGTGGTGCCACTTCTGGAGATGTGTAACTCTTTTTGGACTGTATCAGGTTTACATGAGTCTGATAGCATGGTTCAGTGTCAAACTCCATGGGTGTTGCATAGACACATGCAACACCTCCTTGATACAGAGTATAGTAATGAGATGGTTTAGGCTTCCATGCCTTACTCAACATTTATCACGTCACGCCAAGGCATGCATGGTGGCTTTGCAGTGCACCATCAGCATAAGTTAGGTTCCTGAGCCCCCCAAAATGAGAAAAAAGCGACTCTCTTGTGGGGTAGGAACGTTGTATATGAACGCCCTGTTGTGAACCACTCCAGAACACTCATAGCTATATTTCATACCATTTTGAGTCATGTTTGCATCACTTTTGTTGCTCATCAGTGACTCAAAATTACAACAGAGAATTCAAAAGCCAGCCAAGGGCCTATCTGCATTGCCTTGTGTGGGCTAGAAAAGAAGGTATTGAAAGTCAGTGGCTTGTGCTACATTGTGTAACATTTCATACTGGAAGCCTGTTCCCATGCATCTAACCATGGATTGCATGCATTCCCGTATTTCTCCAGGTTTGTAGCCCAGAGATATAGGTTATGGGTGATTTCACCACCCATCACTGAGGATGGCGTAACAATGAGAAAAATATTTTTGTGATCTTGTCATTTCCTTAAGCTATGTGTGCTGCAATCCACATTTAAACACCACTCCCTTTTCTAACATCTTTGTCATTGTATATGATCAAAAAGTGCTCCCACGTAGTTCATAGGTCGCAGCACGCCCGATCCACAGCAGAACGTGATGGTCCAGATGAATGAAGCATGCCACCATGGGATAACCCTGGTGGGTGAGAGTTTTACAAGAAAACATTGATTTTCTTCAGTGGAGAGTTGTTTTGCATGAAATAACTGGGTTTCTTTTTGGAATGAAAAACTTGTTGAGGAGGACGAACCCAGTATATTCTCTTACTCTCCCCTCTTTCTGAAACACAATCTACAGCACACATGCTGAAGAAACTCCCCCACAGAGACACCAGTAAGAGGGCCAGCTGGTTCACCCCAAAACTCCTACCCTCCAAGCGAGCCTGCCGGAAACTAGAGAAGAAATGGCACAGCGAACAAACTCCAGACAGCCACGCAGCCCACAAGGACGCTACCCGCAACCACCATCACCTCATCAGGACATCCAAGAGGACCTCCTTCAAAGACCGCCTCGACAACAATGCACACAATAGCAAGGAGCTCTTCAACATCCCGCCGTTGCAAGCCCTGTGCGACTCCCTCGCCACCTTCTTCCACCGCAAGATAGCAGACATCCACAACAGCTTCAACACCCAGACAGCCCCATAAGACAGCAACACAACAGACTCTCCGCACACTATCGACCACGACCCCCTGATAGCCTGGACCAGCGTGAGCATCGATGACACCATCTAGACCATGAGCACAATCCACTCCGGCTCCCCGTCAGACCCATTTCCGCACCACATCTTCAACAAAGGCAGCAGCTCCATCGCACCCCACCGTTGCAACGCCATCAATCTCTCCCTCGAGACCGCGACCTTCCCAGAGATCTGGAAACACGCCGAGATCAACACCCTACTAAAAAAAACAAGGCAGACCCTAGAGACCTCAAGAACTTCCGGCCCATCTCACTGCTCCAGGCGAAGGTCATCGAGAAGATCGCCAACAAACAGCTAACCCGATACCTCAAAGAAAACAGAATCCTGGACCACTCCCAGTCAGGGTTCTGCAGCAATCACAGCACCGAAACTGCCCTCATCTCCACCACAGACAACATCAGGACACTGCTGGACAACAGCGAGACCGCGGCACTCATCCTCCTGGACCTCTCTGCCACCTTCGACATCGTATGCCATCGCACACTACGCGCACGCCTCCACGCCATAGGGATCCGAGACAAAGCCCTGGAATGGACCACCTCCTTCCTCTCCGGCAGAACCCAGAGCATTCGCCTCCCCCATTCCGATCCGAAGCCTCCGAGATCATCTGCGGTGTACCCTAGGGTTCCTCCCTCAGCCCGACACTGTTCAACATTTGCATGGCCCCGCTCGCACACGTCACCCGACAGCACGACGTCAACATAATCTCCTACACCGATGACACTCAACTGATCCTCTCCCTCACCAAGGACCCCATCACCGCCAAAGCCAAGCTCTACGAAGGAATGAAGGCCGTCGCCGACTGGATGAAGACTAGCCGACTGAAGCTGAACATGGACAAAACGGAGGTCCTTATCCTCGGCTCCAACCCTTCAGCCTGGGACGACTCCTGGTGGCCGATGGCACTGGGGGCAGCCCCGACACCCACCGACCACGCACGCAACCTGGGAATCATCCTCAACTCAACGCTCTCCATGACCAAGCAAGTCAACGCCGTCTCCTCCTCCTGCTTCAACACCCTCTGCATGCTCCGCAAGATCTACAGGTGGATCCCGACAGATGCAAGAAGAACAGTCACCCAGGCCCTCGTCAGCAGCAGACTCGACTACGGAAACCCCTTCTACGCGGGAGCCCCGACCAAGTTCATCAAACGACTGCAACGCATCCAAAATGCCTCGGCATGACTGATCCTCGACGTACCACGCCACGGCCACATCACCCACACCTGAGAAACCTGCACTGGCTGCCCACCAACAAGAGGATATCCTTCAAGCTCCTCAACCACGCACACAATGCACTCCACAAGACCGGCCCAGCCTACCTCAACATACGGCTTTCCTTCTACATCCCCAACTGCCAGCTCCGCTCCGCCGACCTCGCACTCACCACTGTCCCGTGCATCTGAAGAACAACCACCGGCGGGATGTCCTTCTCCCACCTCGCCGCCAAGACCTGGAACACCCTCCCACTGAGCCTACGACAGACCCAAGACCTGCTGACCTTCAGGAGGCTACTCAAGACCTGGCTGTTTGATCAGAAGCACCCCCCCCAGCGCCTTGAGACCCTAACGGGTGTTTAGTGCGCTCTACAAATGTTTGATTGATTGATTGATTGACATAGAAGGAGGGGAATTCCTCAAGAGCTTGCTTATATGCAGGAATGTATCTCTTCCTGCACAGAAACAATCCCCCTTGCTATGCCATCACCCAGCCACCATGGTGCAAGAGTGCCTGTGTTGGTGCTAGGCTGCCTGAACTGCATCAGTGCCAGTGAGTGAAGAAATTAAGGGTGGGCGGAGCTGGCTTAGTGCCTTTACGCGTAGTTCCATGGAGTTCGGAAAAAACTCTGTGGAACTACGCTCCCTCCCCCTCCCAATTTCATAAAAAATTTAAAAAGAAGGTACTTATCTGCATGGCTGCCTCCTCCTCTGCCTGGCCGCTCTCCTTCCTGCTCCTTGTCATCCTTCTTCTATGAAAAAAACCCTACGTTGTACGTCTTGCGTGTATGCGCACACGCAAGATGCACAACGTAGGGTTTTTCATAGAAGAAGGATGGCGAGGAGCAGGAAGGAGAGCGGTCAGGCAGAGGAGGAGGCAGCCACGCAGGTAAGTGCCTTCTTTTTTAAATTTTTATGAATTTGGGAGGGGGGAGGGGCTGGCTAACTCCACTCTGCCACAGAGGGACGTTTTGCCTAAACTCCGCGTTCCTAATGGAGCACGGAGTAGGTAAAAATCCACAAACTCTGCTAGCTGAGCTGAGTTACCCGCCCGGGGTTAGGAGAAATGCTCCACATCTTCATATATATGGGCCATTTCTGTCCTCTCCATTTCACGCAACGAAGAACATCAACTTGCCTTGCTGCCCTGCGTTGCCTCAATGATTACTCAATAGGCCCCTTCACATGTTAGCCAATGGGAAAATGACACTTTGTGTGCTCCCTTATTCACACCAGGAGCTGTATTACAGAAAGGCTGCGGGGGTGCAATGGGCATTTGAACACACATTGGGCACTTTGGAATGCCAGAAGGGGCTGCATATGCTTGTGCGGTGCCTTTTAAAAAAGCTTTACCACTCGGCCACTTATAGCACCTGCGCCATCGCCAGAGTGTGTGCCCTCTTGTGCGGGTTTGCATGGCCCCATGCAAGTGAGGAAATCCCTTTGCCTCAGCATTTACGCCATATTAAAACGTGGGCCCGGAGGCAAAGAAGATGTCAGGAGGCGCACTGAGAGTGCACCCCTGGTGGCAGCCCTCTGGAGCGGGTAAAGGGGGTCCCATGGGCCCACCAGGACATCTCCTTGCAGGTGGGTGCACCCTCTCAATGCACTTGCCTGCAAGGGAACCTGTAATCCCCCAAAAATGTGCAGACAGCCTGCAGCCTGAACTGTGCAACACAGCACAGATTTCCAAGAGGCCGCACTGTTTTATACTTGAATGCACTGACCCCAGGGCAGTGCAAGTTAGCGGCAGCCCTGCGGGAAGCGCAGTCAATGGAATAGGGTGCACTTTCTCAGTTTTCGCATGGCGCACCTCTTGTAAAGTGTGCCATTGCACAATCAGAGGGATTGGGCCCTATGCGTAATAGGGCCCCAGTAATGCAAGAAGTCACACATATGTGCACTTTCAACATACACATGCAATACATTCAAAGATAAAAAGCAGGTCACATCAACTATTCACAGGTAATACAGTGATCCCTGTAATTGTTAACATGCATTGCACAACACATTACACTGTAAAACACACATTTGTCCCATTGTGTCACTTAAAAAAGGTACATTTGCGTAATGCGTGAGTTTTTGCAGCCGTCGCATCAGCCAGATGTTACTCATCCAAGCGGATGCATCTAAAATACAGCATCTTGTATTGCCATGCGTTGTTTGAAAATCCTGCATTGTCTATTTTTACATGGAAGCGTAAAAAAGCGACTCATTTGGTGAAAACATGATGCATCTCCCTAGGAAAGTATGCAATTACTCTGCCATGTTGCTAACCAGGAGTTACTTTGACTTTCTCTTACACTCTTTTTGTCTGTCCTGAGTGCTGGAGGTGTTTTGTGGTTTTTGAGGGGTTTGAGGTGTTTCTTGGTGTCTGTACTGTCCCTGTTGTGTCCTAAATTCTGTTTAGTGTTTTGTTATTGTTAATTGTATTGTGTTGTCAAGTGTATTGTGGGGTGCCTGTCTTTTTGGGGTTCCTGCTTGCTAGGGGTAGTTGGGGGATGCTAGATAGTTTTTTTTTTAACTTGGGTGTATTTTTTTTATTTGGTGAGGGACATGCCTGGAAGGGCAGAGCCTGCAACATGTCAGCGCAAGAGTTTGGGGGCTTCTTGTGGCTTATCACCCACTACCTCCCCAACATGATTGCCAGTGGGGGTCGTGTGCACCTCGACTACACCACCCAGGACCAGAGGAAATGATGGGAGAAGGTGTGGCTGCACCTAATTTGCATATTCAAGGTGGAGCGAAGTATGCACCAGCTGAAGCATCGCTGGGCAGATGTGGTCCACTGGAAGGCTGACCTGCTAGATTATTTTGGGATTGACGTTAGGGTATCTGTTGGTAAGTACACATATTCTGTTATTTATTAGCAAAGTCTACTTTGCAAATATCATCTTTTTCTCTACTGACTGAAAGTTTCATATGTTTCATGGTCAGAATGCCATGTCTCCGCCTGACTATATTAATATGGGGAAGCAGGCTACAGAAACATTTAAACATGGGCCTGCTATTAGCCCAGACAGACCACGCAGTGCATGCCAGCCCCATAGGTGCTTCCTGCCCCATCAGCACTGAGCAGGTTGTGTTATCACCAGACATTCCAGGTCAATAGTGACCAGGGGCGGCTTCTCCGTTAAGGCGGAGGAGCGTCGCCTCACCAACCAAATTTCCCCCAGATATGAAAAAATAAAATAGTAATAAACTTCACTTATTACCATTTTATTTTTCCAAACCTTATACTGAGCCGAGCGTCAGGATGTTGGGGTGGGGAGGGGCTTTCTGGTTTCTGCTGCTGTCAGTCAGGCAGCAGCAGAAAGCAGTGATAGGCAGGTCATGTATGTTTAAACTTTGCATGCCTTTTTGGCCGGCCGTCTTGTGACAGCCAGCCAGACATGCGTAGTTTAAACCTCTCTAACCCAGCTGCCTTAAGAAAGCTGGGTTAGAGACCGCAAAGGGCTCCAGTGCCCTCAGGAGCGACAAGAGTAGGTGCTCCTTCCAATCCTGGAGCTGCTTTCATGCGGCATGAAAGCAGCGCGAGGATTGGTTACTGCAACTTTCTGGTCCCCCAATCGAGGAGGGCGTCGCACCAGGATCGAAGGTAAGTGGGACTTTTTACATTTGTTAATAATGTATTTTGCTTCCCTCCCACCCCACTACCCTCCTTGCATGCCAGTCGCTACTGTTAGTGACTCACATATGTGTGTGCCATACTCAAAGGGCCTCATTTAATTGTGTGGTGCAGGGCAGTTCCACAAGCCATCAGGCTGTGCTGACCTCCATCAAAAATAAAGTGCAGAAACAGGCAATATTAAAGATGTACAGGCCATTCCTGTCATTTTTACCTGTGCAGGAGAAAGAATTGATGGATTTTGCCAACGCTGCACCATTTTGCAAGTAGATATGTATTTGTACTTGTTCAGCATTCTGTGCACCTGGTTCCTGATTTGGCACCTCATATCTGTGCGACCTTTAATCTGCCTTACCTATGTGTGTCATTAAGCTATGTCAACTGTGCCATATGCTTCATGCTCCACCTGCAGACTCACATAGACATTTGCTAAGTCAATGTAGTGTGCTTCTTATGTCCACAGTGTATGTGTTCTGCATTCACAGTGCAATGTACCATGTTATATCTCGGAGGTGGTACAGACCCATACACCAGGGCTGAGGTGGATGGCTTCAAGATCCATATGCGATCAGTGAGTGTCACCTAACTGTTTACTATGCTGTGAAAAGATAGCGTGTGGTGTTTGCAATGACCCGTTCAATGGACATCCCAATTCCAATGGAAAGATTTGTTGCAGACATGATACATCTGAAATGACATATTTCGAAGTTGCCTGTGCATCATATATTGACTAGTGTCAAGGTGGAATTGTAGACAATATATACAGGCCCACATGATTGATGGAGTGACAGATGAACAATGTCCTAAATTCCATAGTCTGTTAGATTATGTGTGAGCGGATTATTAGGTGAGTATGGATTGGGTTGGACATTGCTACTGTAGGCGTCTACATTGCCTTCTAAGTCCATTTGGTATGGCATGTCCAGCCATTATGTTAGGATTCACTTCTCAGTGAAGACATGCTAGGTAAGGCTAGCTGCCCCAGATGTCAGTATTCCACACATGGTACTGCAGTTTAAGGCCTCACTCATGCTATATATTTGCCCACATACCATAATGGTTACACAGTCATGTATTAGCACCGTCTTCCTACCAGAGAAGCCAAGGTGTGTTTGAACAAAGGTATGGCTGCACGGCATTGTCACCCGACGTTCCATGCCACCATCCAACTTTTCGTGGTGTTACCCAGTATGGCCTACAAGATAAAATTGATCCAGGAGTGCACTTTGGCTACCACTTGCTAGTTACTTCCCAAGATACTTGTGCATATGAGATGAACAGCATGCATGCACATATCCATCACTTGGACATGCAATGCAGAGTTTTGATGTGCAGTAAGGTGAACGTAATAGCTGACAATTTGGGTACAGACTCTAGGCTATGTATAGAGACACATGTCATTATTTAAATTGCACGTGCAGACCCATGGATTGCTCCTCCCATGATTTAGAATTGTGCATGTAGGAGATGTATCCAACATCTCTATGTTAGTTAGCTAGCCAGCCTCCATTCATGTTTCAGATACCTGCGACATAGTAAGTCAATGTGGCAATGTATTGGGATTTGCGTTCTCGCCATATCAGGTACACATTCTAGAGTCACAATACATTCATTTGCCAGACATTTACCTAGTTCAATGGTCATGGAGTCAAGCTGGTGGCAGGCTGTAGAAGGAACACAAATCAACAATTACTAGGGACATGTTGACCATACAATGTGTGCACTACAGCATTGCTCCAAAGCATGCTCTGTATTGAAATGATTAGACCTGTATTTGGCCAGGCAACAGTGGCGCCTGGTGAGATGGGAAAGAGGAGGGGAGTGAAAGTTGGGAAGGAGTGTGCGCCGCGAATGATCGAACAGTGTGCTTCTGGGCAGAGAGTGTATTTACTATACCACAATAGTAAAGATTAATGTGGCCCATCTTAACATGTTAATTAGACTACTAATGTTTTCACATTTGCACATTTAGCACCAGAGTGCAAAGGTGAGATTTCATCATGTTACCAGAGTTCTGTCTGGCGACTTTGAGAAGTCACTGCTTACTGCCTCGCAGAATTCTTATTACAATTGTTTTGCAGAAGAATATGTGGACCCAAAATCACAAGGCTTTCTTATAATTGATTTTTATCCCTGTGCATGACTGAACCCATTGACTGGTTCAGAGGGCGATGGGAGGGAGGCAGAAAGGGACAAACTAACGGGCTGAAAACTAACGGACATTTGAGGAAATTTGAGGCAGAATAATCTAACGCGGCATGGCTGAAGGAGTAAATATGCTGAACTCGCTGTGTTGTGTGTACACAGAAAAAAATATATGGTGAGGTTTTCTTCTGTTTTTTATGGGTGTCGCTAATGGAGAAGCTTTTGCTGACCTGCAATAGATCATTTTCTTCTTTCCACACCTGTTAGGAGAAGTCATTTCCTGTACGGGTGGCAAAGTGCGATGCAAAAGGCCACAGGCGTGCCAGGGCAGCAATCCGGGCATCTTTCTAATAATGATGGCTCTAGCCATTACTCCGTTTAGAATATGTGGTTCCTTTGAATATCATGCAGCCACGTGCTTTCAAATTGCCCCACTTATCATCCACAGAGGTCTAGGGCCACGTCACGTAAAGTGAGCAGCAGAAATGCCAGTTTAATACAGGTCTCTGCCAGGGGCAGCCCATAATGTGCACGAAAACAGAACATGGCATGGTCGTGTTTATAACAGGTGGTTTTATTTCCAATGCCGAATAAGGGTGAGGCACGTATAATTATACTTGCCTCTCTAATCGGGGCACGGGCACGGGCACCGCAAAGAAGGTGTTTACACAAACTGATGTAATCCTGGGCAGTACTCCTTATCACACAAATCTGTCAGTGCATGATTGTGATTCACACGTGTATGCTCGTTCCTTAATAGTTACTATATAATGAGTCTAGTAACATATTCTAGTAACTGCCATTTTCTAGCACATTAAATAAACAAAAAATCTTACTAGCGTCTCCAGATAACCATTTTCCTGTTTGGCAGTGCTTGATAACGCACTCTAATTTTTACACTGTGTGTGGCCTAGCTAGCATCTCTGACTCAGAGTGCTGTCATTCCCATGTCTTGTCTCCAAAGTCGTGCACATTGCCGTTAGAGTTACTGCGCAGGAAGAGGGAAGAGAGAAAGAGACAGAAATGGCCAATCACTGCATGGCTTCCTAAGAAAGCCATGCAGTGATTGGCCAAGTTCCTACCACTGGAGTAGAGGCCTAGTGGTGTTTCCTGAGCCAATCCAGAGACACTGCTCCATTGCTTTTATGTTACAGCTTGAGAGCAGTGCCAGGATTGGCGTGGGCAGGTGAACCTAACGCCTATTAGGAGTCTGGGAGGCTGCAGCTGTAATGCCCCCTGCTCACTAATTGAGTTAGGGAGACGCATTTCGTGCACATGTCGGGCTGGTCCCCGAAAGGCAGCCGTACAACCCAACATGCACACTTTGAAATTGAGCTGCCCTGCTGTGCTGGTAATCTTTTCTTAGCCCGCCCACCCGCACGCCCTGCCCTTCTCACTGATCATGATGCAGGAAGCTGAGGAACCCAGCCCACGGCTGAAAGAAAGCACAGCAGAGGCAGTAAAAAAGTAATTCTATTTGTATCTAGGTTTAATACTGGGGCTTGGCTGAGCAGCATAAATAGGGGAGCAATGGCCCTGATCACTAATAGAGGGGCTGTCCCTGCCAGACAATGCCATTGCAATCGCCTACTTTGTCATCACTGATGTACTATGGCCCTATCAAAATTTGAGAAGTTAATGAATTTTCCCATGGATGGTCACTTTTTACTTCAAGACTGTTGGAAAACGAGGCAGCATCTGTGAGGCCTGCACAAATAACATGACTACATTTGTCCTTCACTGGGAACCAAACACCCAATTGTAGCGCCTGACTCTCAGAGGGTAGCATTGCAGAGCAGTCTGAGGCTTACTCAAGGGAGGTGGTGTGGGCTAGTAATCGCCATTTGCAGGTGCACAAAAATAACACTCAAGAATTGATTGTCCAGTCTGTACTTTGCTTTATAAAAGTAAGAGTACATTTATTAAACACACACACCACTCAATACTATGCACCAATTTACAAATATACATAAGCTGTTGGAATTACTTTGTGACATTGCATAACATCTCCACCCCTCCCGCAGGGGGGGTGGGGTCTAGTACCACCACTCCCATGTATGCACATCAACTTGCCCTCAATGCAGTTAGTTGAACATAACCTGGAGCGAGGGCCCTGCGCACTGGCACCATCCCAGTGGCGACGCACCCCATTACCTCAACAAGCATTAAAAAGGGGTAAACCTGCCTTGGTGACACATGGCCCTGACTGAGCATCTCCTACTGACCATAAAGTATGCACCTCTATATCTTAAGGGCTAGCAGTCTGGGGTCTTCACCTATGCGCAGCAGCAAGAATCCATGTTTACGCACACTTTAGAATGACAGTACTCATCACCTTGGTTGATCATTTGAATGCATTGCAATTACAGCCCCTAAGGGCATCACAGATGAAATCACAGGATTGCGCATATACAGCCAGACACCCTAGCAGGACTGTCTGACAACATAGCCCCACTTGGCTTATGACATCTCCTTACACATGTGACTTACAGTCCCTTCAAAAGAAGTACTCCGGGCAACTACACTTCTCCTGCAGTGCGCCTCTTCACTTTAAAAGGAATCACAGGTAAAAGCATGGGATTACGTAAATACAGCCAGACCCCCAGCAGGAAGGTCCAGCAACATAACTCCATTTAGCTTAACATCACCTTACACAGGTACTTCACTTTACACATGTGACTTTCAGTCCACCTAAAAAGAAATTACCAATAGTAAATGCATTTCGGTGCAATGACACCACTTCACCTCCAGGGGATGCCCTTCTCCAGACATCCCCAACTCAGCCCTTCACTCCATGATGCACTTCATAGTACACCCTCAGCTGTAGAACATAAGTTCCAGCCTAGAAGGTGTTAAAGGCTGTCTGAGCCCTTGAGGGGTTATTCTTTCAGATGCCCTATGAAACTTAGGGGTGGACTGTTATTGTTTATTCTGGGGGAGACTGTGGTGCTCCTGCAGCCCCCCTGCACCCCTTTTCACACATGAGGGTGACCCCCTCCTCTGGGGGCCACAAGACACCAAAACGGCAGATTTCCAAATGCCTGGCGAGGCATTATGGGGCGCTTCATGCTCCTCTTTACCAGCCCCAGCCACTGGGAACACTCTCCTCTTCCCTCTGGGTCTCTGAGAGGGTAGATTCAGCAGTGTGCTGTCTTCACTGGCTCCCTGCGCCAGCCTTTTGTTAGGCTCTCCTTCTGGGCCTCTCTCCCTGCGCAGAGGCCCCTGCTTCTGTGCACCAGTCCTGGGCTCTTCTTCTGGTGCCGATAGGGTCCTGGGGGTCTCTCCTTCCAACTGCCCATTGCGCCAGGCTCCAGCACCTTCACCCTCAGCAGACCACACCCCAGAGAGACCTTCTCTTCCTGTGCAAGCACTTTTTAAAAGTTGAGTAGGGGGCTGGCAGGAAGTCTCTGTTGGTCCTATCAAACAGCGACACATCACGTCCCTGCCCCTGCTCCCTCCTTCTTGTCCAGCCTCTGAGCTTGTTCAAAAATGGCGTCGTCCAGGGTTTCTGCCACATGTCTCGGAAGCACCTTCCCCCCAAGCTGCCTTCCCTCCTTGGTGCAGTCTGGTGCCTGGCACCCAGCGACAGCGGTTGATGGATTGGCCTATAGCCCCACCCATCTTCTCTTCGTGGAGAGGAGGCCCTCGCTTGTGGAAGAAAGGTTATCAATCCATCCAGCTGAGGTCAACCCTCAGCCTGGGTCTGGTCATGGCTGGCTCAGAGAAATATGACAGTTCTG
The DNA here is from genome assembly GCF_964204655.1 of Triturus cristatus. Classification (NCBI taxonomy): domain Eukaryota; kingdom Metazoa; phylum Chordata; class Amphibia; order Caudata; family Salamandridae; genus Triturus; species Triturus cristatus. The sequence goes on from NC_140586.1 coordinate 261,020,736, forward strand.
GATGACCCAAAAGCAGTACAAATATGACTTTGGACTCTGCAGAATACTTATTTTCACATTCGCTACATTGGACTTAAGTGCGTGTCTGGAATCTGTAGGCCTAACGGAAGTTAATCTAGCCATGGGCCCCACATTCCCTTAGGGGAATAATGAAGTGAAAACACAGTAAAACACACTGACTTTCCCTGGCATGTTTCTTTCCAGCCTATAAAGCCTATTCCATGTACACACGTGTCTGCACGTAACCAGCCTGGTGTCCCTTACTCCAGCTGCTGCGCAGTGGCCTGGTCAAGCCAGGGGAACACCAGTAAAATCCCCATGCAGTCTCTTACATCCTGAGTTCACTGTGGGTGGGTCCCAACTTATGAGGCTCCCCCACAGTAAAAGCTCCACATTTAGGTGCTCAAAAAGCGAAAAATCCGGGCGGCCCATAGTGTCAGAACCACCTTCTAACAAAGACGATTAATGGGATTTTGAGATGGCACATGTAATGTTTGAATTTATGAGTTCCACTTTGTATGATACTTTTTCTTCCCCTCCAACAGCCAACAGGACCCCAGAGGAGCAGAGCAGAGGGCAGAGGAAGAACCACCTCATCTGTCTCGAGTGGCACCTCTGTGGACAGGGCATTCTGCCGGATAGCAACACAATTTGTGGAGGAAAGGGTTGCCAGAACATGCCACATTTCACAATGGGGCAAGCCACACATGCCCAACAAGGACCAAGCTATGCTGGCACCGGTGACCAGGGAGGTGCCAAACAAATCCACCAGCCAGTCCACAGGCCCAGCAGTGCCTCTGTCCCAAGCCACTAGACATAATTCAACTTTCGAACTTTTGATGATGGAGGACATGTCGACATGAAGCTCCGGGTGGCTGCACTGGAACACAAGGTGGACACAGCAATCCAGTAATTGCAGACTCTCAAGCAGGCTGTTGACATGATTGGGGAGAAAATTTAGGCCACAGGGAGCCTTTCTGTACTACCCCATATTTTTAGTACTGTTTTAATAGCATAGTTTAGGGATAGTTAGTGTAGGCATAGGTTAGGTTATGTATAGTAGTTTTAATAGTTTATCTGAGGTAGGTGAAATATTTGGGTATAGGGGTGTGTAGATTATTTAGTGGGTGGGGGTTGATGTTTAAGATATGTGTTTAATAAAAAAAAAGAATCCAAAAAATATAGCATTGTTTAGGTTTATATGTTTAGGTAGTTTGTGTATAGGGGTTATTTATGTTGTTTTTGTATGAATATGTGTAGTAAGAGGGGTGGGGTTGATATGTAGCATGTCATGTTATATGTGTAGAGTAAGGAAGGTGAGGCTAAGGTAGTTTTAGCTGTTAGGATAAGGTAGTGTGGAATAGGTTAGATAAGCTAGTCGAGTTTGGGTAATTTTATGTAGGTAATGTGTTAGCATTACATTTAATATAATTATTTTCTACATACAAATCTACATCATGATTTACTGTGTAGGAGTTAGCATATCTGCTTGGGTTATCTTAAGTACATGCTGCTGGCTATATAGCAGTGTTTCTAGACGTGTGACTAGGTGAATGACCTATGGAGAGAGACCGGTCAGGTTAGGCATGGAATCATATGAGGGATCTACAAACATTGTTGTGCACTGTAAGTGGCAATCTTGATGTGAATGGATAGACAGTCCGAAAAAGGTATTCACATACTATTGCTTTGTGTGTGTGAGTCAAGTGACATGCATTTGAGGGATGGCAATGTAAAACCATTGTCACTAATCAATGAGAGTTGGGCTCACACACTGATGCCATTCCCTTTCCCACTCACCCTTGCATCATTTGCTCTTCACAGCAGTGTTGTTTGCTGGCTAGTATACATGGGTAAACTACCTGCCAGTGCTGCAAATTAATTCACCATTTACATTGACTGTATGATACTTGCTGCTCTTTATTCTTGTGACATTGAGTAATTACTTGCTAATCTACATACACATAGGAGGCCCAAATATATTTTCCTCTGGCTGAGCATGGCTCCATTACACACATGTACCTTTGGGGAGAAGTTGGTGTCTTTGCCTCACACAATGCACCATGTTCTACTTAGTCCAGACTTCAACAGACATATAACACAGACATACAAAACACAGGTTGATATAGTGCATTTATTTATATGTGTAAAAATTAATCGGGGCACAGGTCATACAGCAACAACCCCAAATGTTTTTTGAGCCATTGGATGTATAGACATAGTCCATGGGGGATACACTGCATGGGACATGTGGTGGAGAGGAGTGTTTCAGTGCGGAAGAGAATAGACTAATTTCCAGAAGTAAGAGAGACATTGACAGTCCACGCATGGGTGAGATCAACAGCTGGGATAGCAAATTGAGGATAGTCCCAGATGTGTAAAATACTGCAATGGTCATCAGCACTCGGCAAAGGAGAAACTGACCATTTGGCACAGAGAATTGCTACCGGGCAGTTCTTCTCTGGAAAGAGATGTCCACATCCTCGTCCTCTGATGTCTGTGGTGCTTCCCCTGAGGATGGTGCTGTTTGCATAGGAGGCGACAGAGGCCCACATGCATCAGGGCCTGAAAATGTGGATCCTCTGTCTGCAGGAACATGTCTATGTGCCAACAAAGGAGACAGTACTGCACTGAGAAGAGTCTCTTGGTTTGGCAGCACAGCACCAACGTCGCAGTGGGAAGCACCAATCGTGGCGATGTATGTGTCCTGCTTCCACTCCATAGACTCCAAAATGGTTTGGATTACCCCCAGCTCTCTTGCAACCTCACTGGTGCCACTTTGAAAGGACAGTTGTTTGTGCTTCTGCCTCATGACACCAGCGATGTCAGCCAGTGACTGTTCAATTCCACAGAGTGGAAGACAGGTGCCTCGTATAGCGTCTAAGGTGTCCTTATTGGGATGAGCCACCTACCGACTGCCTCTAGGGTGCCCACCATGGTCTCCATCCCCACACACAACACATCTACCATCTCTTGCTGGACTCCTACTGCAGGACTTTGGAATTTAACTTGGGGTCCTCGGAGTCCAAGCCTGGGGGTGGGCTGGCAGGTGGTTATTGTTGGCTGATTGGTGGATCCTCTGGGGACCCCGCAACGCTGTTGGCCCTTCCAGCAACCGGAGATGGTATTCCAAAGGAGTCCAGGATTTGATGGAAGGTCTCTTGGTCAAGGTTTGGCAGGCTGTCCTCCTCATCCAGATCATCATCCCAGACAGGTAGCTGGTCATGAGGTGTAGGTACATCCTCTGCAATGAGACAGAGAAATGTTATTGATGTTGGATATGAGATGTTTACAGTGATCTGACTGACAATCTGACTTGCTAATATTTAACTTACTATACAAGATTGATGCTTTGTATGTGTGTTGCATGGAGTTATAGAGTCCAAGTTGCACTGTAATTGCTTTTTAGATGGCAATATCTCAGCATACTTCATACAACCACTGTGTGACAAGGCTGACATTTTGCCTCATGACACATTTTGCAACAAAGTTTCACTGGTCACTGGGCCTACTATTCCTGAATATAGAGGTAGAGGGCAGGTCCACATCTGCCTAGGTGATTTGAACTCTTTTTCATGATACCCATGCTAATTGTGTTTTGACATATTGACACCACTACTGGTCACATTCCACCTGATCTCCCGGGTGCCTGCATTCCCTGTGGCCAGTATTCAGCCCACTGCTCCTCTGCAGGTGATGTTGGATCTGTCATGAATTCATGATGATCCAGTCATCTGACTTTCTAACTGTACACTTTGGCACTCTTCCTTGTTGTGCTGTCTTGCATGCACCTTGAGCATTCTTGTGGCCAAGCGTTGATTTTGTAACACATTGCCTGCATACCTCTACACACCGAACAACCTTGCTATGCTGCAAGTATGTGTGAGGGCATGTACTTACCATGTATTTCCTTTTTGTGGCTACTCATTTGCTTTGATTACATACACATTTGGCTTAATCTTTGTGGACAGTGGGCGCTGTGTACTAAATCTGAGGGGATGGGCCCTGTCACACTAGGTAGGTGGCTGGCACGGACACTGACTACAGTTCATAATTGTCAGAGTTGGGTATCTGCAAGTATAACATATCTTTTGACTCAGGCCCTCTCACTTGTACATGCCTCCTCTGCCACTCATCATTTTGTTCATCAAATAGAGAATGGATCACTTTTCCTGTTTTTACCAGGGTCTAGGGTCCTAACCGTCTACAAATTCTTCATTCATGTGATAGTCGTAGGAGCGGTATATCTTGGTTGTCCCCTTCAATAGTTTGGTGAAAAGCATCATCATAGGGTCTTAATCATGCTTTCCTCCACATGGAGGGAGACCAACTGGTTTTCACAGTAGTGATCGGTAATGGTGAGGGTGAAAGAGAAGTGAGTTTAAAATTACCTACATCCCTCTAGTTAGAATCTATTCTGTTGGGGATGGGACAAGGTTAAAAACAAAGGTGGTGCGTAAATAGAAGGGCTACTATTTTATAGCACCTGTTTGCGAAACGTGAGTGGTCCAAGTGTTTCAGCCCCTTCAGGGCCCAGTCGGGTCTGAGGGCTTTCTTCAGGACCAAAAGGTGGCACGTACCTATTGTTAACGTGAGAGGGGAAGTGGTGCACTTACCCTTCTTCTCAGTGCATCTATTAGTATACTGGCTGGTTATGGGTCAATGGTACCTATAACTTGAATTGAAGGCCTAGCAGGCTCCGTTGGGGGATGAGGGAGATGACTTACTAGTACTCTGAGAAGTCTTCCCTGCAGCTTGTGCTCGCTCCATCTGCCGTGCCCCGGGGGAGACTACTAGGCCTTCAATTCAAGTTATAGGAACCATTGACCCATAACCAGCCAGTGTACTAATAGATGCACTGAACAGAAGGGTAAGTGCACCACTTCCCCTCTCACGTTACACAATAGGTATGTGCCACCTTTTGGTCCTGAAGAAAGCCCTCCGACCCAACTGGGCACCGAAGGGGCTGAAACATTTTGACCACTCACGTTTCTCAAACAGGTGCTATAGAATAGTAGCCCTTCTATTTACGCACCACCTTCGTTTTTAACCTTGCCCCATCCCAACAGAAACAAATCTAACTAGAGGGAGGGAGGTAATCTTAAACTCACTTCACTTTCACCCTCACCAATTCTGATCACTACTGTGAAAACCAGTTGGTCTCCCGCCAGGTGGAGGAAAGCATGATTAAGACCATAGGACGATGCTTTTCACGTAACTATCGAAGCGGATAACCAAGACAACTATCATGTGAATGAGGGGTTTTTAGACGGTTTGAACCCTAAACCCTGGTAAAAGCAGGACAAGTGATCCATTCTCCTTTGATGAATTGTCTATCGTTTGGAAGCTGAATGGATCTCAGCTTCTCTCTCCCCTGATTGATTAAAAGACTCATCATTTTGTGCCAGTGACTCAACTTAATGCCACACAGTGAAGTAATCCAGATCATACATTGAGTCTCATGTGCCTACAGTTAGAAATTGCTCACGAGGTGCCTTCTCCTTTTCCTGACTGCAATCACTTTTTAAGTATTTTTATTAAGAATCGCCATATTTTATTTTATATATTGGATGCAATTTTTATCTGTTTTACTTCTTAATTGGGGGACATTAACATTATGGGGCTAGTACTGTTTTCTGGATCTTTTACTTACTGCTGTTGTGGTCGGGTATTGCAATGGTCAGTCCCTCACCCCCCAGGTCAACTGCATAGTTGCTTGCGCCGTTTGAGTGGAGGGGGGCTTGACAGTCGACTCCCTTCTGGGCTCTCAGTCTAAGAGGCCATGGTGTGTCAAAGACAAACCCGACTGTACCCGTCCGTGCCCGGACCAGGCATGGTGGCTCAGGATAGGAACAGCAGAGGACATACTCTTGAGAAACTTTACTAAATCCTAATTCAAATAATAATACTCCCGCCTGTCCCGGATTCAGTCCTATGGACCTTCTACAAGCAGCAGCGATGGACTGTCCTGCTTGTAACAAAATCATTCATAAGGTGAGATTACCTGGGGAGGGCATTGCTGGTAGGGCCCCTACCACTCATATCAACTTACCCATCAAGGGCTCTACCTGGCGTGGCGCCCTCGTTAATTCGAGATCCTTAGTTAAACATCATCTTGAGATCTCAGAACTAATCATAAATCAGCGCTTAGACCTGCTCTTCGTAACAGAAACCTGGGCAGATGACTGGGCAGGCCCGAATCCATCACGGCCACTCCCGTGGGATATAGAGTATTGCATCTCAACAGACCTGTTAGGAGGGGTGGAGGGCTTGCTATTCTCTTTCGGGAACAGCTGCAGACTACTGCCATTTCAGTTAAGTTGGATGGTACAGAGGCAACTATGTTCATTACCAAAGTATCTAGAACTCAATCATTTAACGGCTTGCTAATTTATCGGCCGCCAGTATTGAAAGCGCAATTTGTTTAAACAATCAGCACAGCTCTAGAATCCTATCTATTAAAACATGATTTCACTGTTCCGAGACTTCAACTACCACCTGGAAAATCAACTAGACACCGATACAGAACTCCTTACAGGCACGCTGTCAGGATTAGTGCTAGCCCAAATTGTTGAAGGACCAACACACATAGCCGGCCATCTACTGGATGGAATCTTTATCAATAATCCCAACATTAGTTTTCTAGGTACTCTACCACTTACCTGGACTGATCATTTTGCGGTCGCATGGGATCTCAGATACTCCTCCCCTTTAGGACACCAAAACCCTACCTTAAATCTCGGGCGTCAAATAAAATCCATGCGTCTGATCTTGACTCCCTACTGACACACTCTTTCAACATTCAGGAACTTAGTGCCTATCAGATGGCAGAGGATTATTAAATTGGCTTCTCTCTGCCTTAAACATTGTTGCTCCAGTTAGAAGCTCGATAGTAAATTTTAGAAAGCTTTTTCAGCCTTGGTTTACTGACTCACTCAAAGTCATTAAGCAGCAATGCCGGAGACCGGAACGCAAATTGCAATCTAAATATTGCAGTGAGGATAAAGCAAAATATAAATCCTATCATACTAGCTACAAAGAATCAGTTCTGAAAGCTAAAACTGATTATTATACACCACAAATAAGCCAGCCACTAATGCTTCTAAATCCTTTTTTCAAACAATAAAAAAACTAAGTGTCCCGAAGGGAGCTGATATAGGCACCACCAATCCTGAATTCTGTAACTCCCTAGCCGTGAGTTTTCAGGCAAAAGTCTTGGAGATTTATGACACCTTCAACAATAGTGGCACACTATTGTTTTCTACTTACTCAATTGCCAAGCCTCTGAGCTTTGGGCAATTTGTTGCTCCTTCTCCAGCACAGATTGCTGGGCTCATACCCTCGATTAAGTTGGGTTATCCCAAAGACCCTTGTCCCCCAGTGTGATTCCCCTGGCTCCTGAAGCTATATCACGGTACCTTTCAGCCATCTTTTCCACCATGTTCAAAATGGGAGTCTTTCGAACCACCCTTGACCCACTGGATCCCAACAATTACCGACCTATCGCATGGCTTCCCTTTGCGGCTAAGTTAGCACAGAGAATTTTGAACACCCAACTCTCCTGCTATCTGGAGGTCAATCCTTTCCTAGAAGACCCGCAGTTCAGCTTCAGAGAAACCATAGCAACAAATCTGCATTGCTTACGGCTACAGAGGAAATCGGATCATCCCTAGACAAGGGAGGTAATGCAGTGCTAATTTTGCTTGATCTCCCTGCGGCCTTTGATACTGTCAATCATGAGGTACTTATTGACCGTTTGCAAAACTTGGGCCTTCATGAATCAACTTTGATGTTGATTAAATCATATCTGTTAGGATGCCAACAAGTGCTGTCAAGCGGGTCTTCCAATTCAGGAATCTTCTGTCTGCCTTGTGGGGTACCTTAGGGTTCCTCCCTCTCCCCAACCCTATTTGATCTTTATGTCACCCCATTGGCCGTTCTGATTGGATCTTTTGGATTTTCCCTATAATCCTATGCCGAAGATACTCAAATTATTGTATCAGTGGCAAAGGGTGAAAGCGGGGTTGGGGATACATTCTGCGAGTGTATGAGTGCAGTGAAAAACTGGATGACCAGCAACTGTCTAAAGTTGAACTCTACGAAAACTGCAGTCATTCAATTTGGTAACAATCCAGCAATCTGGTCCCCCCCTCCACTGGTGGCCATCAGATCTAGGTTAGGTACCCATGCCAATCTCCAAAGTTAAAACTTGGGGTTTCGTTGGATAGTGATTTGAACTTTAAAAATCAAGTTAATCTAACTATCTCCTCATCTTTCCACTGGCTCAGAACGATCAAGAAAATTGAGAAATGTGTGCGAGCTGATCTACTGGAAACAGTAGTCATAGCCTTAGTGCTCTCGCAACTAGACTACTGCAATGGTCTGTACACTAGCCTCTCTAATGGCTCACTTAGAAAACTTCAGACCATCTAAAATGCTGCTGCCCGGTTTCTTCTCAAAATTCCAAAATTTTAATCAGCTACAGCCGCGATTAGACAACTGCACTGGCTTCCGGTCCACCGCCGCATTTCCTTCAAGGCTCTTTGCATAGCATAAAAGTCAACCTATGGAAATGCACATGCATACTTGAAGGTAAATCTGACACGGCACACTCCCAGCAGAAGTCTTCGGTCAAGTACAGCAAACTTATTGAAGGTTGCTTCCTTCAGGCAGGTCACCTGGGGAGGCATAAGCTTCTTTAGAACCACAACTCTATTGTGGAATCATCTGCCTCCAGAACTCAAAGTTGCACCCACACTCCTGACGTTTAGGAAGAACCTTAAAACCTGGTTGTTCAACCAGTGATCCCTTGGGACTTGACCCTCGTCTGCTTTTTCTGAACTACTCACCGCCCAGATGCCTCCGGGTATTCGTGCACTTTATAAGATTTTTCATTCATTCATTCATTCACAACACCAGCAATATGTGTGACCATATCCAATAGACTGACGCGGCTGGCTGTTATTGAGGTCTATCAGTCAAGATACACCTCACATGGTGGTGGAAGTGCTGCAATTGGTGACATGTATCAACCTAGGTTTGCAACATAGCTGGGCACATCCACCTCAGTGTCCAACAATCGCTAACTCCTGCCCTCCTACTGAGAAATATGGCACATGGTGAGACAATTTCCCTTCAGAATTCCCCTGGCACATTCTACATCTTCACCCAGAACCACATCATGTGTAGCAGTGCATGTGAATTAATTAGGCTACCTCGCCAAGTAAAATATCTTTTCTGACCTCCTTGCTATGCAATGTCTCCCCATTCAAACACAATGGCAGTTCAAGCAACTTAGCCAGCACTTACAATGCACTGCACAACCAGGGGCCCACTAGGGCCACACATCATCTTTGGCTTCTACACACATGCTCCTCTGGTGTCCATCACTTGCATTAAAACTGATCTAATCAGATTTAGTACATGGTGGGAGTTCTGTTGGCCCTACCATGGCAACTGACACCTGTGTGGTCCGCATCAACCATCACGTTGTGTATGGTTCAAGGGGCTTATTTACAAGTCCATTGCACTGCCCCTGCTTCACTTTTTTTGATGCACCAGCAGAGCACAGTGCAGACCGGTATCTATCAGGCCATGCAAAGCCACTTAGAGTAGCTTTTCATGGCCTTGTCGATATGGAGTAAGGCAAGGCTGCACAAGTCCCTGCACTGCCTTACTCTATGTCAGGGCGGGTTACCATAGGCAGCGTGGTTGGTTTTCCCATGCAACACTCATGGGTTTTGATGCAGTTCCATATTCACAAGGATATGTACACCAGCGAATGTGTTAAAAGCATCTGCCTCCCTAGGGGTGGGGTAACGGTTGTTTTTGTGACAGAGGTACCCCTTCCTGCACAAATGCCACCTGATTTCAACACAGGCACCCTTGCACCATGGTGGAAGGGTGCCTGCATTGGCGCTAGGCAGCCATTTGTGCACCAGCACAGTGAAAGAGAAAAGAAATGAGCCATAGCTCATTGATATGGTGCATTGCTGCCCTTTTCTTTTGACACAGGGCAGCGCCGAAAATTGACATGCAGCGCTGTCCTGGATCAAATTGTTGCATGTAAGCCCCTCTTTTGTGCAATCAATTAGACGTGCCACTATACAAAGGTGGACCGGCAATGGTGCTGTACTTCACACATGGAATGTGGAAACATGACAGAGCTGTGCAACATGTAAATGGGCAGTGTGAATGAAATTGCTGAGCCTTTTAGCAGGACATGATCCAGATTCCTCCCCTTTACACTGCACACAACACAACGCAGCACTGGAACCTAGCTGGGTGCACTGCAGAACATGACATTTTTGCCCACATTGCCTCTTGTTAATATTTACCCTGCAGTTGTGGTTGTTTCTCGTGTGCTGCACTGTCATATCCTGGCTGCACCGTCTATTGTTATTAGGTGCGGAGGGGAATTTAAGAGAACTCTCTTGGTAAGAGCAGTATCCTTTCATAAAGGATTGCTGCATCCATCTTCAAAAGCTCTTGCGATGCGTTTTATTATTGCGCAGATAAGTGGATACTTTAGTCAGTCCTTGCCAGAGAGTGCACTGATTGTGACTCAAGAAATAAAATCTGTACAGGGGACAGCGGCCTCCCTGCTCCAACGGGTATCCAGGAAGCATACAATATGCGCAATAATAAAACGCATTGCAAGAGCTTTTGAAGATAGATACAGCCATCCTTTATGAAAGGATACCGCTCTTACCAAGAGAGTTCTCTTAAATTCCCCTCCGCACCTAATAACAATAGAACGTGGCTCTAACAGGTACAAGAAAAGGAAATATATCATAAGAGTTAAAGGCCCTATCAAAGAGGCAGTAACAGTGGTGAAATATTTAGATACCAAAGATTATGTAATTGATTAAACATAATCCACCAAAACGAAAACATTTTATGAAAATTTCCATCCTGATGAAGGTCAAAATATAGAATAAACACCGAAACGCCACATCAACTTTTTAAAATTGCTTCTTAAAGTTTTTATCCGTACAATTAGATTGTAACCCAAATGGGAGGAAGGTGATTAATGACTTATGTACTAATACGTAATGTGATTTTTATTTAATAAATGTAACTTTTATATACTTGCAACTTGATAGAAGTATTCTTTAGAAACTGTAAGCTGCACTGTGATAATAGATATTGTGGCAAGATATATGTGTTTCAGAAACAAATACTGTTAGGGCAATTGACGTTACAACAAGAAAGAATACGATAATAGTTCAGGTGTTTAGAGAGGGATTTGCCCTTCTTGACACTACGCCACAGGGTTTGAGTCTTTTTAGTTTTACTAGCCTGTGAATGTGCCTTCCAGCCAGTAGGCCAGTACTTGCCATGCATGCATGAAACAACTGTTTTTGTGGTGTCTGTTGAATTGAAACAACATTTAGGCCATGGATGGCATTCAATTAATATACAAAATGTGTTTTTTGTGGTATTGTATGTTTTTGTTTTCCTGCAAACAGTGTATAGGTGGGGTAATTTTTTTGGAGGATGTGTGTTTTCATTTTTAGCCCTGTTAATTAGAATTTTTGGCATTACTGAATTAGTGCCTTGTTCTCTATGTTACCATGCCTCCATTGTCTGGCCAGTGTGTGAGTGTGTTTGACATAGGTCACAATGTGTCTTTGTTCCCCATGCCATGTGGACAGGGGCCATTTTGATAAGTCAGTATCCATAGTCCTGCATGTGTTCCTTGTTTTCCAGGCCTCCTGCTTGCTGTTGTGACCGTGTGGTTGGTGGACATTTTGTGTAGCCAGTGTGCTTTTGCCATTGGCCTGCATGTCTTTTTTGTTGTGGCCATGCCTTCTTGCTGGTTCTTGTTGTCTCTATGTGACTGGCGGCTATGTTCTGTAGCCAGACTTTGTGCTTTTGCATGCCTTCTTGCTGGTTGTTGTTCTTGTGCCCATGTGGCTGGTGGCCATTTTGTGTAGGCAGCCTGTGTGCTTTTGCCAATAGGCCTGCATGTGTTCTTTGTTGTGGCCATGCCTCCTTGCTTGTTGTTTGATCATGTGGTCGGTGCCTATTTTGCGTAGGCAGCCAGTGTGCTTGTGCCATAGGCCTGCATGTGTTCCTTGTTTTCCAGGTCTCTTGAATGTTGTTGTGACCATGTGGCTGGTGGCCATTTTGCGTAAGCAGTAGTGTGCTTTTGCCACAGACTTGCATGTGTTCTTTGTTTTCCAGGCCTCCTGCTTGTTGTTGTGACCATGTAGCTGTTGGCCATTTTGCGTAAGCAGCCAGTATGCTTTTGCCACAGGCTTGCATGTGTTCTTTGTTTGTGGCCATGGCTCCTTACTGATTGTTTTTGTTGTTGTTTTGCATGTAATTTTTCTTATTTTGCAAAAGAAAAATGTTGCACAGTTTAGTACATTTTCTCCATGTTTTGTAATATATTTGCAATATTCTTTTAATTCACTATGTGGCTTTCCAGCCAGTAGGCCCAATACCAGTCATGGGTGCATGAAACAACTGTTTCTGTAGTGTCTGTAGAACTGAAACATCATGTAGGCCATGGAGGGCATTGGATTAAAATACAAAATGGGTATTTTGTGGCATTTCACATTTTGTTTTTTGCAAGCGGTTTATAGGTGGGGTGATGCCTTTGGAAGATGTGTGCTGTTGAAAATATTTTTAGCCCTGTTAATTTACGTTTTTGGTATTGCTGAATTAATGCTTTGTTCTCTGTGTTACCATGCCTCCTTTGTCTGGCCAGTGTGTGAGTGTGTTTGACATAGGTCACAAGGTATCTTTGTTGCCCATCCAATGTGGCCAGAGGCCATGTTGATAAGTCGGTGTACATAGTCCTGCATGTGTTCCTTGTTTTTCAGGCCTCCTGCTTGTTGCTGTGACCATGTGGCTGACAGCAATTTTGTGAAGTCATCGAGTGTGCTTTTGCCACAGGCTTGCATGTCTTCTTTGTTTTGGTCATGCCTTCTTGCTGGTTGTTCTTGTTGAGACCATGTGGCTGGTGTTCATTTTCTGAAGGCAGCCAGTTTGCTTTTGCCATAGGCCTGCATGTGTTATTTGTTATGGCCATGCCTTCTTGCTTGCTGTTTGACCATGAGGTTGATGGTCATTTTGCGTAGGCAGCCTGTGTGCTTTTGCCATAGGCCTGCATGTGTTCCTTGTTGTGGCCATGCCTCCTTGCTTGCTGTTTGATCATGTAGCTGGTGGCCATTTTGTGTAGCCAGCCAGTGTGCTTTTGCCTTAGGCCTGCATGTCTTCTTTGTTCCCCATGCCTTCTTGCTTGCTTGTTGTTGTGATCATGTGGATTGCGGCCATTTTGTGTAGGCAGCCAGTGTGCTTTTCCAGAGGCCTACATGTCTTCTCTTTGTTTCCAATGCCTTCTTGCTTAGTTTTGTTATTGTTGACCATGTGGTACTGGCTGGCAGCCGCCATTTTTTGCATCCAGCCAGTGTGCCGCTTTGCCAGAGGCTTGCATGGATAGTTGAGATATATCAGGACTGCCAGGTGAGGTCCTTCATGTGCGGCAGAAGGCAGTGCACGTTCCAATTTAAACCGTGTTCCTCAGCAGGAAGCTGCTTGCTGTTCTAGTTTTTTCCGCACACATCTTCCTGCAGCTACGTCACATTTCTTCTCTTCCGTGTTCACTCCTAGCATCCCTCAGCGTCTTGTCGGCAGTTCCCTTATCGGGTTCCTCACGTCTTGGACTACGCCTGGTGCATTGGAGGATGTGTGTTCCTGCAGCCTCTACACTCGGTCTTGTCAGGAATTATAAGGACCAAGCCTCATTCAGTCCGGTCACGAGCTGGAAGCGCGTTTTACTTGTTTTTTAGATATATGATGGTGGGATCATAATGGAGTGTTCTGGACTGCCCCATTGCTTGCTTGCATGAGCACTACTAGGAGAGATACAAAGCCTCTATTTTTGTTTATCTGGTGAACTGCTTGGGTTACAGCATATGTTTAACCCGAAGTGCTTCTTAAGGCTGTTAATTAATTTTTATTTTTTGTTTACGTAGTGTGGCCTTTGACAAGGGGGATGAAGCAATGCATATAAGCTATACATTTTTCCGTTGTTCTTTTGCAGTACCTCCGTACCAGCCAATATACCACATCATTGTACTGAGTATCTAGGTATGCTGTGCAGCATACATTATACTAACAATAAGGGTGTTGTGATAATCACAAAGTGTTTCAGATATCTAACATTGTCCAGTTGAATCACACACTCTATCTTAACAGAAGGGAGAGGGGTTTAATACAGGTATCATATTATAAATGTTAACATGAGGAATATAAAGCCCAAGAATACATTCCGGATAGAGCACTAATGGTCTGTTATTGTCATTTCACACAGACAAACCTTCATTGACAGGCTACGCCTCTTGACTGAGCAGCCAACTTGGACCAGGTTCTCTTCCCTTGTTTTCCCCTCTTTCCCCCTGTCTTGTTTTGGCTTTGATTTATTTGGTCTTTCAAGGCAGTAGGAAGGTTGGGACCTTGCATCTTGTTCACTTTTCGCTCCCTTGGAAAGTACAGGTGAGGTCTTGACAAGATAGAAGTTTAATAACTTATATGCTTGAGGATAATTTCACTTATTTATACTATTTTTTAATTTTAGTCTTTTATTTTAAAATTTTAATTTAAAGTAATTTTTTATGTAATTTTTTTAAGTAACATTTTTTAATGATCTTTTTTTAATTTAAAATTTCAAATGTTAATTTTTTCTACTTTTTTCCTATTTTCATAATATCCGGCATCAACCCCATGTCTGCTATAGGCACACAACAGCATCCATTGGCTAAGGACTATTCCATTATGACCTGCACCATCTCGAGTGCCACATCCCAACTTAATGCAAATAAAGCAAACAGTTACATCTGCATGTTGTTGTTGCTCTTTCTTATCCTTCCTGAGTGTACACCATGAAAGTTTGTGTTGGTGTGGTTTTATGAATGGATACACTGCATTGTTAATTATTTATAATAACTTAATTAACCACACTAAATTATATAGTTTGCTTGTATTACTAATTGAACTTCAACAATGCCATGATTCACTGATGTTCTTCTTGCTTTTAGGTGCACAAGAGACAACATCACCCACAATACTGCCAGACAGAAGGACTGTGCATGACATGTCGCGTGACCACACAACACGGACATCTCTTTAGCTTGTGAAGCTAAGTGTCACTACCAACTGACAGCTTCAAGATGGCCCCAAAGAAAGGTGCATCCAAGAAAGTGGCCAGTGGGGAGTAGAAGAAGCCGATATCCACCACTGGCATGCTGACCAGGACCTTCTTGACAAACGTGTGTCAGCTGCACCAGCTTCTGGGTAGCAAGTTGTGAGCAGCACCCCCACATCAGTGGATCCACCCCAACCTAGCCGCAAGCCCATGTCTGGCACAGATGCAGCCAATCTAATCAAGGCAACGCTGACGAGCAGTGACATTGAAATGGACGTATCTCTTTCCTAAAGTAATACCCAATTGTTGCAGGAAACTCAGATAAGTGGACAACAACAACTGCAGCCAGCAATAGTAGTTCTTCTCGAAGTAGGACCAGTCCAGGAGATTGAGCTTCATGCTGAGAAAGTAGAAGAAGTCACTCTTTCAGAAGATCTATTATGTTCCAGATCTCCAGCAAGAAAGAGAGGGTTACTCCACCATCTTCTCAAAGCCACACTTCTGATGATCTAAATACCACTTGGATTCTGCTTAAGTGTGAGAGTGAAACACACCAGGAGAGGCTAGGAAAAAGGAAGGTTCCTGAAAGCCTTAGAGTTGTGGATGTAGAATAGGAGGATGACAACGAGCCAGTCATCATGGATGTTAGCCCAGCCCCAGTAGTGACCGACATTACCCCATCTCAACCTGCTCTGAGGGATGTGGCACAGATAACACCAGCTGCCATACTTGCAAGGCCCCGGCAGCCACCTACATTCACAACCACCTCAGTAGAAGTAGGCACTGCAGAGAGGCAAACGTCTAAAGGTCCACCTACTGTCAGTTCATCCGACATTGGCAGTGGCACCAGCGTCAGAAAATAGACCTCCCCAGTTTGGGACTTCTTAAAGGTTAGCAGGAAGGAGCCGAACAGTGCCATATGCTCCATTTGCAGAGCAATTGTTGGTCGGGATAAGCTTGGTACAAACTATGGGTACCAGAGGCCAAACATTCCATTTGAGAAAACACCAAACAATCCAGTGGGAGGAGCACCTTAGTGGGCAAAAAAATGGTGTTGGTGAAGGGGTGAAAGGCTGAGCAGGGATTCCGATCGGATCATGGTGGAAGATGCAGAAGAAGAAGATGTTTTCATTATGCAAATGAGCCCTGTCCACAGCAGTACAGTAGTATCACCCACTTCAGTGACATCACAATGGCACAAGGCTCGGGTAGAGACACTAAGGCAAGATCATACAGTGACTGTCCCGCTGAGATGCACATTGAGCCTACCACTGTATGCTCTCATGAAGTCACGTGCATCAGTGGCACCAGAAAAGAAAAAAATCCAGGCTGCTATTCCTGGCATGTTTAGGCAGGAGGGGCAGTATGAGCACAACCACCTAACGGGATGTTTGCACGATGCAAAGCTGGCTAAAATGTTAGCTCTGGAACTGCCCCCTTTTTCTTTTGTGGAAATAGTGGGTTTTGTAGAATTTGTGGCAGGCATCTGCCTGTAATGGAAGGTTCCCAGCCAGTCCTATTTTGACAGAGTTGCTATTGTAGCGCTATATCACAATGTGCTGGACAAGCTTTGCAGCAGAGTGCTGTTCACACTATCCACCTGATGACAGACATATGGATCACTTGCCAAGCCATTGATTACATGCGCATCACTGCACACTAGAACTATTTTGTGGGGGTTAGAGAAATGATATCTGCAGGTGTTGACACTGCTGAGATTTGTAATGGCTCTCGGAAGCATGCAACAGTAGCCATGTTCGTCATGGAGAAATCACGTACTGCTGCAAACATCTTGGAAGACTTTAACAGCAAGGCCTTTGAATGGCTGCGACTAAGGAGGCTTAACATTGGATTAGTTGCCACGGACAATGGCAATAATGTAGTTGAGGCCAAGGCAGATTGTGGATATTTCAGGGTCCTGTGTTTGGTGCACTGCTTCTACATCATTGAACAGGACTTTCTCAAAAGAGAAGACTGAGTCAGCAACTTACTGTCCACCTGCAAAAAAATCTGCACACATTTAGCCATTCTTTTCCAGCCTGGAAGCCTCTGAGGGTCATTCAACATTATAATAGAATGCCAGTTACAGCACTCATACAGGAGGCGCCAACATGTTGGATCTCAACGTATTACATGTTGCAACATCTGTTTGAGTAGTACAGACCGATCAAAGAATATGTCATGCAAAATGGGGATGCAACTGTGAAAGGCATGATCATTGAGATAGACAAATAGGACCTAGTCAAATACCTGACAGAGATGCTGATTACTTATGAGGTTTTCACATGGGTCAGCAAGGAGGGCAGTACCATGAGTCAAGCTATCCGCTGTTGCATATGCTACAAGAACAGCATCTGAAATTTACGCAGGTGTGGACAAAAAAAGAAAGATGCACATGACTGGGTGGGGAGCTTAATCCTTCACTTATGTTGTTAATACAAGTGTGCAAAGAGACTTTGTGTCATCCTAACATTACATCTGTGCCACAATTCTTAATCCACAGTTCAAAGAATTACTGGCCACTTTCATTCCTTTTCAAATGGGGATGTTTCAAACTACAGGATGTGGATTGCTGAACAAGCCAGTGACCTAAAAAAAACAACAGCTGGGAATTAGAGGCCCACTCCTCCAGGGCACAAGTTCTGCTGTGCAGCCTTAGACATCAGAGCCCGAGGACAGTGCTGTTGTCCCACAGCAGCCAAATCCAACAACAAGAACACCAGCAACAACAGAAACAGGAGCATCAGCCCCAAAATCTGCCTATGAATGGTTTCTAAATGCAGGTCTTAATTCCAGTGCAGAGGTAAAAGCAAAAGAAGTTGAGCAAGGTGAAGCACCAATGACTACTGAGATGATGGTCCAGGCATATTTTGATGACCCAACAGAGGTTTATCTTGATCAAAACCCATTGGTGTATTAGTGTGGGAAGAGGCGCCAATGGGCAGTGCTTCGCAGGCTGGCAATAAACTGTTTGTCTTCCCGGTAGCCAGTGTGTCTGCTGAGCATGTGTTCAGTGCAGCTGGTGCAGATGTCACAGTGAGAAGGACCAGTCTCTCACCCAAAAACATGGGGAGATTAACCATGATCAGAATGAATTAGCACTTTAAAACACCAAATGATACCATACCTTAAGTACAACAGGAGGAGGATGAGGGTGATTGGTCAGACTCAGGTCATGGTATTAGTGTGTTAGTTGGCCTACTTCTGAGCGAACCAACTGAGTTTGAGAATGAACTATACTTCCCTGACTATTAGACCTGGCCACCAACCATACAACTTTCTGATTCTATCTGCTTAGACGGCGACCACACACACACACACACACACAAACACATATATATATATATTATCTACTGGCGGTCGCCAGTAGATAGTTATAGTTCGGACCGAGTTCCCATAGGAAATCTGAAAATTCTATTTTGAATAACTTTGGCGCCGGTTGACTTATCTTCATGAAATTTTCAAAACTAATGGGGCGCTCCGCTCAGCTCCTAACCTGAAAGTCTCGGGGTGATTCGTCAAGTGGGGCTGAGAAAAAAGGGGGTCCAAAACGCGTTTTCCCCATGCATTTTCCCATAGGACCTTTAGTCGAAGGTACAGCCCGAACGGCTGAACAGAATTACTTGAAATTTGGCAAAGAGGTAGTCCTCAAGTCAGGCATGTGCCTTTTGCATATATGGTGTCAATCTATTCAGTAGTTCCTGAGAAAATTGCAGTTAAAAGTACATAAATATCTATATGCGCGCACCGTGCGCGCACCATAATGTCCGCGAGCGTAATTCTGATTGGTGGTTAGATGTCAGTCAACATTCAAATCGGTCGAAATCAGGAAGTAGTGGATGCCATTTTGTGTATGACAGTGAAAAAGAAAGGTGGAGAACATGAAAAGGAGGCAGGGTAGAGAGTTCCTGACCCCCTAGCCTTTGTCAGGGGGTCCCTGAAGGACCCCGAAGGGTGAAAAAAACCATTTGATTTTTTTCAAAAAATCGCGGGGTGCGCGCACCGTGCGAGAACCGTGCGCACACGGTGCGCGCACCAAATGTCCGCGAGCGTAATTCTGATTGGTGGTTAGATGTCAGTCAACATTCGAATCGGTCGAAATCAGGAAGTGTCGGACGCCATTTTGTGTGTGACAGTGAAAAAGAAAGGTGGAGAACGTGAAAAGGGGGCAGGGTAGAGAGTTCCTGACCCCCTAGCCTTTGTCAGGGGGTCCCTGAAAGACTCCGAAGGGTGAAAAAAACATTATTTTTTTCAAAAAATCGCGGGGTGCGCGAAAAACCCTTGAAAAAAAAAAACATTTTAAACTGTTTATAAGTTTATAGAAGATATTAACTATGCTGTTCACCTTTATCCAAATAAAAAAAAAAAGAGCTGAGCCATTCCATATTACAGGATACAGTCAATCTATAACTATATACATAGGTAGTTTATTGTAAAATAAATACATAAAAAATATAATAATACATACATAAATTAGCATTTAAAAAACCTTACAAATTCACTAAAAAAACATAGGTTTCACACACATTATAGTTATAAATTAGCATTTAAAAAACCTTGCAAATTCACTTAAAAAACCATAGGTTTCACACACGTTATAGTTAGGAATTAGCATTAAAAAAACCTTGCAAATTCACTGAAAAAACCATAGTTTTCACACATGTTATAGTTAGCTGTACATTTCACTCATAAAAAACCATTGAAATTCCCCCGTTATAGTTAGTTCAGCTAACTATAACTCGCGCAACCGCAATCCACTGCTGATGACGTCACATATTACATCACTCATGACATGGTCAGTGACATCACTCATGACATCACTGATGACATCTCAAATGACATCACTCATGACATCACTGATCACATCATCCTTGTGATAGAGTGGCGGTCGCGCAAGTTATAGTTAGCTGAACTAACTATAATGTGGGAATTTCAATGGTTTTTTACGAGTGAAATGTCCAGCTAACTATAACATGTGTGAAACCTATGGTTTTTTCAGTGAATTTGCAAGGTTTTTTAAATGCTAATTCCTAACTATAACTTGTGTGAAACCTATGGTTTTTTAAGTGAATATATATATATACATATATATATATATATATCCAAAACCAATCCTTCATCAATACACAGGAAGAACGAAGCCAAGCCCAGTTCCTTAGTAGCATGTAATATTTAATAACACATGGATCACAGACTGTTTGTAACAATCATTAACATATAGTGCACACAAAAATAGAAGTAGGACTACATATCCCAATGCATGTATAGAATAAGGAAAAGTGGCATCCATTTTGAAGTGGTGACCTCTTGTAAATGGGCAAATTTGAGCCACAACATAAACTCGTACTGAAGATTTTTAGAACAAATTACACGTGATATCAGTGATAAAGATATACACATAGACAAAATTCCAGATCAGCAATTCAACTTTTCATGATCTGCAAGAAAAGGAAAATTATAGTTCCGCCCAAGTGGGTTAATGAAAATCGAGCACAATTATATCAATAATGATTCCCTTAATACTATCAGTATAAAAAATATGTGATACGTATACACTTCAAGTGGGCTTGCCCAAATTTCATATCAATATCCGATCTTGTCCCACACACTGTAAACACAATTCCACCGTAGTGGGCTTAAACATATCACTGAAGCTCTTACTAAAACAAGTTTTCAGTATCAAACTGTGACTAATTCGATATTGTAGCTCTTTTGTATTCTTCAACATTGCATGCTGATATCTTCGTCTCCTATTAAAAATATAAAAACAGTGCAATCAATGAATATAATACAACAGATACAACAAACAAATAAGACATATGATGAACATCAACGAAATACTTGCTGGAAGATTGGACAGGACCTACACAGGTACAGACATTAGCCTAAATGAACAGACAGTTCTTCATCTTTATTTAAACCCATTGCATGTACTGTACCAAATGTAATAATCATTTTAGACACTAAACCTCTAAGTTCTCTCACTCTGTTGCCTCCTCTTTCTGAAAGAGGGATTCTATCAAGAGCACAACATCTCAGAAGACTGCTGTTCTTATTGTGAAACTCTTTAAAGTGCCTGGCAACAGGATATTGCTTGTCTTCATTGGCAATTGCCCTCATGTGCTCCAAGATACGTTTTGTGACCTGATGTATTGTACTCCCAATGAATATCAGTGAGCAGGGACAGATCAGTGCATACACACAGAAATCAGATCTGCATGTAAGATGTTCTTTAATAAATAATTTTTTTTGAACTAGGCATAACTTAATCTGTTTACAATTCACGCTTTTTTTTACAAGCTTTGCAAGAGCCACGTACAAAGAATCCCTGAATTTGATTGGAATCCTTTTCTGTTTTCAAAGTACTGCTACATAGAATGTCGTTTAAAGCAGTATATTTCCTAAAAGTAATTCTGGGGTGCTCACCTACGTATTTCTTCAATGTCTCATTAGTACCTAATCCATGCCAATATTTCCTGAGACATTTCCTAACCTCCTGATTGCTATAAGCAGTTATAAATCGGATAGGGCCTTCTTTCGTCAATTCTTTGTTTTTCACTTGTAATAAATCTGCTCTTTTCACTGTCATGACTTTTTCACATGCTTGCCTGATTACTTTATTAGAATAACCTCTCTCAGTAAATCTTGTCTTCATGTTCAACATTTCATCCTGGAATGCCTGTTTAGAGCTACAGTTTCTTCGAGCTCTTAAGAGCTCACCGTACGGTTTACTATTTATCAGATTTTATGGGTGGCAACTGTTTGCATGCAGCAAACTGTTCCCTGCAGTTAGTTTATGAAAACATTTGCTTTCCAGTCTGTTGTCCTGTACTTTTACTTCTACGTCAAGGAATTCAATTGTCTTCATGTGTACAGTACTCATGAATTTTAAATTGCACTGATTGTCATTCAAAGTTTCTACAAACTGTGCAGCATCACATTCGGTCCCCTTCCAGATACAGAACACATCATCTATATACCTGGCCCAGAGGACGACATGTTGATAAATGTTCTGATGTTGCTTGCCACCTGCTCCTCACACCAGCCTAGGTACAAACCCGCCTAGCAGGGGGCGAAGCAGGTCCCCATTGCCGTTCCCTGGGTTTGGCGATAGATTACATGATCAAACAAGAAGTCGTTATTAGATAAACATGTGTACATCATGATTAAAAGCAATTCAGTGTGCATGAAATAAGATAAGTCATATGTTTTGAGAAAATGACGACGAGCATCCATACCCATGTTATGGGGTATGCAGGTGTATTAGCTGTTCACGTCAAGTGTCATCAACAGCATGCCTTTCTCCCATGTAACCTTTTCTATCAATCTGAGAAAATCCCCAGTGTCCTGTACATATGATGGAAGGGCTTGTACATATGGACGCAAAAAATAATCAATTTATTTATATGTATTTTCATACATACTTCCTATAGATGACACAATCGGTCGGCCTTGTGGATTCTGGCTATTCTTGTGTATTTTGGGCAACAAGTACATTGTCGCAAGTTTCAGAGATTCACAGTTAAGATATTTGTATTCCTCCTCAGTTATCAATTTCTCATTCTTCCATTTGACCAGATTTGCCCTGTATTTCTCATTGCTACTATAAGAGCGTGCTCTGTTAATAAGTGTGTAACTTTCGGCTTCATTCAATTGCCTCCTACCCTCCTCCAGGTACATCTGTTTAGGCCAAATGACAACATTCCCACCCTAATCAGATTTTTTGATTATTATACTTCTATTTTCTTGCAATTTTTTAACTGCTTTCTGTTGTTTAAGGGTGAGATTGCTGTATTTGTTTAGTTTGGATTTGTCGAGTTTTATAAATTCAATTTTTACCCTTTTCTCAAAAACCTCAATGGCCTCATTGTGTATCTGGGGCAAAAACTTAGATTTAGGTCTAAACCCACTTGCACTTGTTCGATCTAAAACTAACATTTCATCAACCAGATTCTCAATGGGATTATTGATATCTCCACCACTCTCCAATTCTTTGATTGTTTGCAAAATGTCAATGTCCTCTATAGTTAGATTAGTGTTAGATTTAATCACGGGTGACACCTCATTTTTCTTATGTTCAAGTCATTTTTTGAGTTTTAATTTTCTTGTGAATTGAAATAATTCAATTCTTCCCTCAGTGTAATTAAATCTGTTTGTGGGTCAGAAAGTGAGGCCTAATGACAAAACGTCAGTTTGGTCAAATGGGAATAAAACATCTGACAAATTTACCACTATGAATTTGTCCTTCATTTTGCAGCCGATTTGCCTCTTGTCATCATTCCCATGAAGCCGTCTAAAATCCCTTGCTTCTTTGTGCCTCGCTTGCTTCCTTCTCTGGCACCTCGACCTCAACTTGTGTTTTCTGGGGGTCCCAGGCTTCCTGACCCGTGTCGGCCTCGAGCCATTAGGTCAAATTATTTTAAAAAAAATTGATTTTACTCCTGTCTTGTCTCGTTGCACAGAGGTTGCGCTCTCAGCTCCTTCTATTTCCATATTAGTACTCAGGATTGAAGTCTCCACATTTACGCCTTCTACTGTGTCCACTGTATCCATACATTTAGGTAACTCCTTATTTTCCACTCTATTCAGATTAGTTTTCCTCAAGTGGTCAATTTTTTTTCCAAATGTAAATATTTGGCCCAGTTCGTAATCTATTTGATCCCTGTGGAATTTCTGTTGTTTCTTTAGTTTAATTTCTTCTTCGGCTTTTTCTAATCGGAGGATTAGTTTCTTCATTTCTGACTCAAATTCACTTTCAGAATATTTGCTTTTTAATTGAGTGGACAGTTCTGTCAATTACTGTTGCCAGTCTTTGTGTGCATATTTCGTTAGCAGCTTCAACAGTACCGTTGAACATTGGTGATTGTTCATTGCCCATTCTTCGATTAACTCAGAATTGGGATCATTAAATGTGGGGGTTATGAAAATACGTAGACTTCTTGGCTCACGTTCACAGTCCACATATTTTTGAAGTGTAGTGGCTTCCCACCACTTCGCTTGTTCCATCTTGGCGCTTTTCCACAGTTTATCCCAAAGTTCCTTTTTACTGAGTGAGTCCTTGGCTGTACTGTTACCAGATCTGTCCATATCCGTGGTTTTCCTATTGATGGGTAAAAACAGCAAATCTGCTGCTTCTCTTCTCGTAGCCTCTCGATTTGCCGAATTCATGTTACTGATTCTGGGAACAAGACTCAACTAAATTCTCTGGCTAGTCAATGCTTAGCCTGTTCACACTGTTCATCAGCAGCAACAGAGCTGCGTTCCACCATGCTGGTTCCGCAAGCCCACTTGGGATGTATACGTATTACTAATTTTTATACTGCTAGTATTAAGGGAATCAGTAGTGATATCATTGGGCCCGATTTTCATTGGCCCACTTGGCTGGAACTATAATTTTCCTTTTCTTGCAGATCGTGAAAAGTTGAATTGCCGATCTGGAGTTTGTCTATGTGTATATCTTTATCACTGATATCACGTGTAATTTGTTTTAAAAATCGAGTTGTGGCTCGAATTTGCCCATTTACAAGAGGTCACCACTTCAAAATGGATGCTACTTTTCCTTATTCTATGCATGCATTGGGATATGTAGTCCTACTTCTAATTTTTTGTGTGCACTATATGTTAATGATTGTTACAAACAGTCTGTGACCCGTGACCAAGGTACGGCTGCACCAAAACGCGTCAGGCATTTGTCTGCAACATGTGTCATTAAATATTACACGCTACTAAGGAACTGGGCTCGGCTTCATTCTTCCTGTGTATTGACGAAGGATTGGTTTTTGGAGATGGAGGCTGGCAACCTCGCTCGAGCCCGCCGCCCTAAGAAAACTTGCGAACTGTATTGGTATATATATATATATATATATATATATTACCTATTATTTGTAGTGTGGAATGGTTCATTAGATGAGGCTTATGGTTTTATTGAAATTTTAAATGTGAACAATCTTGACCTCCACTTCACTGCTACATGTAGCCAAACCAGTGTCACCTTCCTTGATACGGAAATCTACACACAAGCAGGTAAACTAGAAACCAGGTTATACCGCAAACCCACTGCAGGCAACACTACCCTACACGCCACTAGTGCGCACCCACCCCATCTTATTAATAGCATACCATATGGGGAGATGTTGCGGTTGAAGAGAATATGTAGCAACGATACGGATCTCAAAGCAGCACAAAGGCTGGGATCAGAGCTCTGAATTCTGGGATATGTAGTTTCATTGACCATTCCGTCAACTACATACAGGAGGAGTCACGTTCCAGGAGGGCGGAGCCTTTCTTTAGACCAATAAAGGCGGCAGGACTACTCACCTGGTAACGATGGAGGCCACCTGGAATCTTGGGCGCTGAGGAAGGCAGCATTATGCCGAAATGCATTCGCCTTGTCATCTTGGTTCCATTAAATGCTTCTACGATCTTCCCCTGTTGCGGTCTCTGCTCATTTTTAGTGATGGGACTCTTGTAATTTGTGCTGCGTCGGCCAGAGACGCATTTCAGAGACACCTGCTTCGTTTTGGGCCGGACCCTTCTGGCGCTGCTACAGCTGTTCGGAGACATTTCACGGTAGTGAAAAGGTTCATGCCCGCCCTGGGAACTGTGAGCTTTAAAGCAGTGTGGAGTCATTTGGCCCCATTTGGGCGGCGTGTATTCACACAGCTGCCCCTGCGACATTGCTCCTGGAACTCGGGGCTGAAGCAGTATGGGGACTCGCTGAGGCATTGTGGTAACCGCAAGCAGGACATTTTGGCTGAAACTCGCACCAGGAACCTGCATTCCGCCCGTCAATTTGGTGACTTTCTCTCCACATACCACTTACCTGGGATCAGAGCTCTGAATTCTGGGATATGTAGTTTCATTGACCATTCCGTCAACTACATACAGGAGGAGTCACGTTCCAGGAGGGCAGAGCCTTTCTTTAGACCAATATATATATATATATATATATATATTCCGCAAAGAAAAGCCCCGAGCTTTGAAGTAGCACTCCACGAGGGTAAAGTTCACAGAACCTTTTATTCCAAAAACCAAACGTGCATCCAATAAGTCTCTTTCCCTGACGCGTTTCGATGCTAACAAGCAACTTAATCATAGGGCGGCGCTTCAGTAAACCATGGAATGGACCTCCACCTGTAGTACCCACATGGCACTCGCTTTCCAGTAAGCGGTATGCCGGGAGTAGAAGTCCCGATTCTTTCATTCAGGTATGACCACATGTTTACCAATTGTTTTCACTGCCGATTATATTTCATTTCTTTCTCAGCCCTCCGGTGGGCCTCAGATCCACACATCCGTTTTCCAATTTGGATACCCTCGTGCTGTAAAGGGGCTGCAGTTATCTAACCGGCCCCACAGGCAAAGTCCAGTTGCAAGGAGCGGTGCTACTTCCACGGCCGGAGATGCCGTGTGATTAATTCCGCAAAGAAAAGCCCCGAGCTTTGAAGTAGCACTCCACGAGGGTAAAGTTCACAGAACCTTTTATTCCAAAAACCAAACGTGCATCCAATAAGTCTCTTTCCCTGACGCGTTTCGATGCTAACAAGCAACTTAATCATAGGGCGGCGCTTCAGTAAACCATGGAATGGACCTCCACCTGTAGTACCCACATGGCACTCGCTTTCCAGTAAGCGGTATGCCGGGAGTAGAAGTCCCGATTCTTTCATTCAGGTATGACCACATGTTTACCAATTGTTTTCACTGCCGATTATATTTCATTTCTTTCTCAGCCCTCCGGTGGGCCTCAGATCCACACATCCGTTTTCCAATTTGGATACCCTCGTGCTGTAAAGGGGCTGCAGTTATCTAACCGGCCCCACAGGCAAAGTCCAGTTGCAAGGAGCGGTGCTACTTCCACGGCCGGAGATGCCGTGTGATTAATTCCGCAAAGAAAAGCCCCGAGCTTTGAAGTAGCACTCCACGAGGGTAAAGTTCACAGAACCTTTTATTCCAAAAACCAAACGTGCATCCAATAAGTCTCTTTCCCTGACGCGTTTCGATGCTAACAAGCAACTTAATCATAGGGCGGCGCTTCAGTAAACCATGGAATGGACCTCCACCTGTAGTACCCACATGGCACTCGCTTTCCAGTAAGCGGTATGCCGGGAGTAGAAGTCCCGATTCTTTCATTCAGGTATGACCACATGTTTACCAATTGTTTTCACTGCCGATTATATTTCATTTCTTTCTCAGCCCTCCGGTGGGCCTCAGATCCACACATCCGTTTTCCAATTTGGATACCCTCGTGCTGTAAAGGGGCTGCAGTTATCTAACCGGCCCCACAGGCAAAGTCCAGTTGCAAGGAGCGGTGCTACTTCCACGGCCGGAGATGCCGTGTGATTAATTCCGCAAAGAAAAGCCCCGAGCTTTGAAGTAGCACTCCACGAGGGTAAAGTTCACAGAACCTTTTATTCCAAAAACCAAACGTGCATCCAATAAGTCTCTTTCCCTGACGCGTTTCGATGCTAACAAGCAACTTAATCATAGGGCGGCGCTTCAGTAAACCATGGAATGGACCTCCACCTGTAGTACCCACATGGCACTCGCTTTCCAGTAAGCGGTATGCCGGGAGTAGAAGTCCCGATTCTTTCATTCAGGTATGACCACATGTTTACCAATTGTTTTCACTGCCGATTATATTTCATTTCTTTCTCAGCCCTCCGGTGGGCCTCAGATCCACACATCCGTTTTCCAATTTGGATACCCTCGTGCTGTAAAGGGGCTGCAGTTATCTAACCGGCCCCACAGGCAAAGTCCAGTTGCAAGGAGCGGTGCTACTTCCACGGCCGGAGATGCCGTGTGATTAATTCCGCAAAGAAAAGCCCCGAGCTTTGAAGTAGCACTCCACGAGGGTAAAGTTCACAGAACCTCTTATTCCAAAAACCAAACGTGCATCCAATAAGTCTCTTTCCCTGACGCGTTTCGATGCTAACAAGCAACTTAATCATAGGGCGGCGCTTCAGTAAACCATGGAATGGACCTCCACCTGTAGTACCCACATGGCACTCGCTTTCCAGTAAGCGGTATGCCGGGAGTAGAAGTCCCGATTCTTTCATTCAGGTATGACCACATGTTTACCAATTGTTTTCACTGCCGATTATATTTCATTTCTTTCTCAGCCCTCCGGTGGGCCTCAGATCCACACATCCGTTTTCCAATTTGGATACCCTCGTGCTGTAAAGGGGCTGCAGTTATCTAACCGGCCCCACAGGCAAAGTCCAGTTGCAAGGAGCGGTGCTACTTCCACGGCCGGAGATGCCGTGTGATTAATTCCGCAAAGAAAAGCCCCGAGCTTTGAAGTAGCACTCCACGAGGGTAAAGTTCACAGAACCTTTTATTCCAAAAACCAAACGTGCATCCAATAAGTCTCTTTCCCTGACGCGTTTCGATGCTAACAAGCAACTTAATCATAGGGCGGCGCTTCAGTAAACCATGGAATGGACCTCCACCTGTAGTACCCACATGGCACTCGCTTTCCAGTAAGCGGTATGCCGGGAGTAGAAGTCCCGATTCTTTCATTCAGGTATGACCACATGTTTACCAATTGTTTTCACTGCCGATTATATTTCATTTCTTTCTCAGCCCTCCGGTGGGCCTCAGATCCACACATCCGTTTTCCAATTTGGATACCCTCGTGCTGTAAAGGGGCTGCAGTTATCTAACCGGCCCCACAGGCAAAGTCCAGTTGCAAGGAGCGGTGCTACTTCCACGGCCGGAGATGCCGTGTGATTAATTCCGCAAAGAAAAGCCCCGAGCTTTGAAGTAGCACTCCACGAGGGTAAAGTTCACAGAACCTTTTATTCCAAAAACCAAACGTGCATCCAATAAGTCTCTTTCCCTGACGCGTTTCGATGCTAACAAGCAACTTAATCATAGGGCGGCGCTTCAGTAAACCATGGAATGGACCTCCACCTGTAGTACCCACATGGCACTCGCTTTCCAGTAAGCGGTATGCCGGGAGTAGAAGTCCCGATTCTTTCATTCAGGTATGACCACATGTTTACCAATTGTTTTCACTGCCGATTATATTTCATTTCTTTCTCAGCCCTCCGGTGGGCCTCAGATCCACACATCCGTTTTCCAATTTGGATACCCTCGTGCTGTAAAGGGGCTGCAGTTATCTAACCGGCCCCACAGGCAAAGTCCAGTTGCAAGGAGCGGTGCTACTTCCACGGCCGGAGATGCCGTGTGATTAATTCCGCAAAGAAAAGCCCCGAGCTTTGAAGTAGCACTCCACGAGGGTAAAGTTCACAGAACCTTTTATTCCAAAAACCAAACGTGCATCCAATAAGTCTCTTTCCCTGACGCGTTTCGATGCTAACAAGCAACTTAATCATAGGGCGGCGCTTCAGTAAACCATGGAATGGACCTCCACCTGTAGTACCCACATGGCACTCGCTTTCCAGTAAGCGGTATGCCGGGAGTAGAAGTCCCGATTCTTTCATTCAGGTATGACCACATGTTTACCAATTGTTTTCACTGCCGATTATATTTCATTTCTTTCTGGAAAGCGAGTGCCATGTGGGTACTACAGGTGGAGGTCCATTCCATGGTTTACTGAAGCGCCGCCCTATGATTAAGTTGCTTGTTAGCATCGAAACGCGTCAGGGAAAGAGACTTATTGGATGCACGTTTGGTTTTTGGAATAAAAGGTTCTGTGAACTTTACCCTCGTGGAGTGCTACTTCAAAGCTCGGGGCTTTTCTTTGCGGAATATATATATATATATATATATATATATATATATATATATATATATATATATATATATATATATATATATATATATATATTACCTATTATTTGTAGTGTGGAATGGTTCATTAGATGAGGCTTATGGTTTTATTGAGATTTTAAATGTGAACAATCTTAACCTCCACTTCACTGCTACATGTAGCCAAACCAGTGTCACTTTCCTTGATACGGAAATCTACACACAAGCAGGTAAACTAGAAACCAGGTTATACCGCAAACCCACTGCAGGCAACACTACCCTACACGCCACTAGTGCGCACCCACCCCATCTTATTAATAGCATACCATATGGGGAGATGTTGCGGTTGAAGAGAATATGTAGCAACGATACGGATCTCAAAGCAGCACAAAGGCTGAGCAAACAGAGATTTAGGGCGAGAGGTTACTCTGAGGGTATTATTGAAAGTGCTATAGTTAGATCCAATGCACCTAATCGCGATGACCTGTTAAAACCCATTACTGGAGCTACCAGTACCACTACTTTGCCAAGCATCCAAGAGGAGACTAATAAGAACTCACCCAATGCTTTCAGAATTATCATGGGTTATAGTAAACAGCAGGCCGACTTACGCAGAATTATCAACAGGAATTGGCCCATTGTGCGGAGTGACCCTGTCATTGGTCCTCTGCTCCCACAGCAAGTTATTATCACTCACAGCAGGGCCCCTACTATGAGACAAGCATTGGTTAATACCAATCCAGAAACCATTGACAAAACGTCTTGGCTACAACTCAACAGTGGTTTTTACAAGTGCAAAACTTGCAAGGCCTGCACCCATGGTGTTAATACCAAAACATTTATTGATCCATTTAGTAACAGGCAGCATAAGATCAATAAATTATTGACATGTAAGACCGAATTTGCAATCTATGTCCTTACTTGTCCGTGTAACCTTAAGTACGTGGGTAGCACGAAACTAGCAGTACACAAACGTATATTGCAACACCTGCGTGCTATTTCCAATCAAGACAACACCTACCCCGTCGCTCGACACTTTAGAGAAACACACAGTGGTGATAATAAGGGTTTAAACTACTTTGTGATTGATTCTATTGAACCCAGTAGGAGGGATGGGGACCGCAAGTCCAGTCTCCGCAAATTGGAAACACGGTACATTTTGCAACTTAACATTAAGATACCTTCGGGACTGAACATGACGGAGGACTTGCATACTTGCTTGGGTTGATTAAACATCAATACACCTTACTGTCAATCAATCAATTTTTTATCTCAAATGTATCCTGGAAAATTTATTTAAGTGACAACTTTGTTAGTCCTTCCCCCTTTTTCTACGATTTTACCTTTTGGTTGATTTTATTCGGAAATATTACCATTGAAATCATTATCTGATGTGTTCATGGCAATATTTTAACATTTTAAGTCATTTGTCTTAATCCTATGAAATTTGTAATTTTATGGTTATTTATTTAGTATTTGACTATTTATTATTGACAAATTGTACTTTTATATGTGAAATTTGCGTATTTGCACATCCTAATTCAATCATTCATTTCTGTGGTTCAACTGCCGAGGTTTAACATTACTATGTTCTTTATTTATGAACCTACCACACTACCATCTTATTATGATCAATATTATCGTATTGACGGGTCCCGCCGTACTCTTACTCTGAGGGTGCTTCTCTTGGAAGAATATAATATTTCCTTCGGATCTATTTATTCCTTGACAACACCTATGATGTCCATTTTTATCTTGGTTTGAATTTCAAAAAAATAACATTATTCTTTTGGGATATATCAGGGTTAAGTCCATTTCCACGTATGTATTTTTAGGAAACGTATATTTCTAGTATTCAAGCACAGGCACTTTGTTTATATTTTTATTTTTATTCTATTAACTGCACTATTCACTTTTCTGGTTGCAGTGGTCTGTGGGGTGACCCGATTTTTTAACAAAATATTTATATTTTTATATAAAGATTGTTGTTTTATACTTTGAGGTCTGGCTGGAAATTAATTGATTCTGATATTGGCAACTATGTTGTTCATGAGCAATTGGTTATTTAGGAGTTGACATATGCTTACAATGTATTTTACAGGCTGTATGGGCATTCATGCCGGCATTGCTAAATACGACTTATAAGAATGTATGTTTTCATGATTTTAATGAATAGCATGCAACCTTGTTACTCAATATCTTGAATTTATTGCCAGTTGTGGTTTATATCTTCCTCTATGTCTATGATCGTGTACCCATGTGATTCCCCCATGTGACCAGCAATAGCACTTTAAATTTGTGACATCACGAGCTAAACGCTGTCATGTGAACAAGGCTCCACGGAGCCGAAACGTTATGGCCGTCGCTCTGGGCAATAAATGAAATTGGCACTATTCCCTGGCTCGTGCACTTATTTCTCAAGCAGTTGAAGGATCTTCAAGGCTGGTGGGAGTAGTTCTTGGATATATATATATACATATATATATATATATATATATATATATATATATATATATATATATATATATATATATATATATATATATATATATATATATATATATATATATATATATATATATATATATATATATATATATATTATCTACTGGCGGTCGCCAGTAGATAGTTATAGTTAGGACCACGTTTCCATAGGAAATCCACAACATTCTATTTGGAATAACTTTGGCGCCGGTCGACGAATCCTCGCGAAATTTTCAAAATAGGTGGGGCGCTACGCTCCGCTCCTACCCTGAAAGTCTCGGGGGGATTCGTCAAGCGGGGGCTGAGAAAAAAGGGGGGTCCCAAAACACGTTTTTCCCATGCATTTTTCCATAGGACCTTTAGACACAGCTACAGCCCGAACGGCTGCACAGAGTTACTTGAAATTTGGCAGAGAGGTAGTCCTCAAGTCAAGGAAGTGCCTTTTGTAGGTCTGGTGTAAATCTGTTCAGTAGTTCCTGAGAAAATAGCATTTAAATCAATATATATATCTGAGCCAGCTTACGGTGCGCTTACCGTGCGCTTATCTAATGACAATCTGTAGATAACCATTAACAACGTTGTGCCTATTACGGCCTCCGTGTGCGGACGGTGCGCGAAGCGCATCGTGCGTACATGGCCCATTTAGCGTAACGTGGGCACGCGGTGCGCGTAGCGCACCGCGTGCCCACCGTGCGTGCACGGCACTAACTGCGTAAAGTGGGCGCGTGGTGCGCGAAGCTCACTGTGCACGCACGGAACGAACTGCGTAAAGTGGGCGCGCACGCCACGAACGGCGTAAAGTAACTTAGCATTTAAAAAACCGTACAAATTCACTGAAAAAACCATATGTTTCACACACGTTATAGTTAGGAATTAGCATTTAAAAAACCTTGCAAATTCACTGAAAAAACCATAGGTTTCACACAAGTTATAGTTAGCGGACATTTTACTGATAAAAAACTATTGAAATTCCCCCGTTATAGTTAGTGCAGGCAACTATAAGTCACGCGACCGCAATCCTCTGCTGATGACATATGTGTCTTTATGAAAAAAAAATATTTGTAATATATGTATAGCTAAAAATTTATGGAAGAAGACATGGGTAAATAAGTGTCTAAATACAGTATTAGCATCAGCAGAGGATTGCGGTCGCGTGAGTTATAGTTGCCTGCACTAACTATAACGGGGGAATTTCAATGGTTTTTTATCAGTAAAATGTCCACTAACTATAACTTGTGTGAAACCTATGGTTTTTTCAGTGAATATATATATATATAGTCGCCAGTAGGTAGTTATAGTTAGGACCAAGTTTCCATAGGAAGAGCATTTTTTGTTTTGCTTATAACTTTAGCGTCGTTTGATGAATCTTCATGAAATTTTCCAAATTAATTATTTGTTCATATCAGCTCCTATGTGGGAAGTTTGGGGGTGATTCGTTAAGGGGGGGGCAAGGAAAAAGGGGGGTCCCAAAACGTGCTTTCTCCATGTTAATTTCCACAGGAAACTCTAGACAAGGCTGCAGGTCGAACGGGTGAACGGAATTACCCCAAATTTGGCAGGGAGAAGGGTCTTGGTCTAGAAAGCACGCTTTTGTTTATTTGGTGTAAATCCGTTCAGTACTTTTTGAGAAATATCGAAATTTACAGATATCAATATTTGGGATCTGATTGGCTGAGGCGTTACGAGCACGAGCTTGCTGCTTATTGCTTGGGAGCGCTGTGAGCGGTTGCAACTAGGAAGTGTTGGCCGCCATTTTGTGATTCCGTCAAAGCGAGTAAGGGGGAAAAAGGGCAAAAAGAGTAGGAAAGAGGACGGTAGGACGGTAGGAGCACTGTAACCTTTGTGGGGGTGTTTAGGGTGTGCTATAGAGGGGGTGCAAAGCGAACTACTCATAGCTACCGGTCTGAAAGTGATGGGTACGGAAATTAAGTGAGGTATTGCGTAGAGTCTGATGCTGCTAAGGTGAGCTGGTGCGGGAGTCGGGGATGAAAGCGTGAGTCTAAACTGTGTGACTTATGGTGTGAAGTCATGTGCCGTGGCCGCTGTGCCACACCTGTCTAAGTAGTGTCAGTAATATTTTATACGTAGTAGGAGGAAGTTTTGTTTGGAACACGGTAATTTGTATATGGTGCTTAGGTGGTGTTATACAGGGAGTGCAAAGGTAAATCAATACTGTATTTGTAAAGTGCAAACTACACAGAAAACGATAATTGATTGGAAGATAAGAAGCATTGGGTACTAAAAGCTAGGGTGTATATTAGTTGCGTGAAAAAGCATGTTTGTCATTGGTTAATAAAGAGCAGTCTTAACGTGGAGTACATTCGATAGAAGTAAAAAATGTCACGTTTAAAAAATTCATGAACTTTTAACCTGCAGGTGTCGTAGAATGTTCCAGAAAGTGTGGTGATAAAATAGGTTGAACTTCTGACCGGTATGTGGCGTGGAATATTAAGTAGCTTTTCAGATGGAAAATGAAAAAAAAACCAATGGAGATACATTTTGGAATGTCGATGAAGGAATGAAGTATTCTGATTTGTTCTTTAAATGTATTTATATGTGTAGCGACAGAGAAATTGTGCCATTACTGGTTCCGTTCTTGATGAAAGCGGTGCATTACATGTACTATGTGACAAAGAAAGAATTGCTTGCGTGTGTGACATTTGAAATCTGCATACCAACTACAAAAGTAAGGTAGACATGAACAAGGTGTGTTATGTGTTCTGTAGTAGTGATTAAGTATTTGAGGTGATATTTTTTTATTTCAAAATAATATCCTGTTAGTAAAGTGTGGTTTTTCATATTGGTTATAAAATATGCATAAAGTTTGACCTGTTGTTATATAAGTACTTTATATATGTTTAGGAATTTTTCACAAAGAAGAAATGTAGTTTGTCATCTTTAAAGGACTGTATGGTTTTTAAAATGAGGTACAGCGTTAATTTGGGTTTGTTAATGTATTCAGGCGAGATAAACAAAATGTCCCACGTTGCAAATTATACTTTTTGTGGAAGTAGTGGGGAAGGGGGTGGGGTAGGAGATGTATGTATTATTAAGTTAAAAGCAATAAAACCAAAGCCAGAAATGTTATGTGGACAGGTTGTGGTCTCATTTTTGACAGTGAGAGGTAGATTTGAGTATAAGTCTAGGTAGGTCGTTGTACTGTGAGGCCGTCTAAAGCGGTGATAATGGGCTTGATAATATGCCCTTGTCAATTCCCATAGCCAGCCAGGTTGTGGTGTGAAGCTGGGCTTCTATGGGAATTCACAAGCACATATTATCATGCTCATTTTCACCACTTTAAGGGCAGTTTTCTGCTGCTAAAGCGGCGATAATTTCAACGTGGTTCTTGATAATATGCCCCTAAGTGAGCCAGGCAAAGCGTGTGTTTTTGTAGCTCTACAACAACACCCTGTAAAAGGTGAGAGCAGGGTTGTGTTGGAGTTGCGTGTGGTCATCTCCAAAGGCGCAACCAGAGCAAAATTTTGGGGGAGGCTAGTTCTTTCAGCAATAGGCAGAGTGGGGATGTACGGGCTCTAAAAAGGGGTGGAAAAAAACAGAGCTTCATTTACAAGCAAATGGTCTTTTGAAGACCTATGAAGTACTTGGGTGTGGCTCTGTGTGTGCTATTCGGAAGCTGTCTCAGGGAGTCCGGGGCAATGGGCATTGTGCGCCTGGTGGTCTCTCTGCTAATCCCGCCACGATGATGTTGCTCCTACGCTGCAAAAAGAGAAGGGAAATCATGAGAGAAAATGGCTCTCTTTAAAGGATTTCTTTTCTCCTACAACGCGACTCACCTGGCATGATGTCTCCACTTTTTAGTAGTGTGCAATGTGCATGGTCTCACTACAGTCCAATAAAAAAAAAAACAACAGACTACCTTTGCGAGGCCCGAAAATAGAGCCCCATAGAGATCCATTTGAGGCCCCCAAAAATAAACTGCCAGTGCTCAGACTTCCTCCCCTCCAATTAAAGCTTTGGGTGCAGTGTTATGTTTGCGAAGTTGTAGATAAAATTATTAGGCTGATAATGGTAATTTTTCTGTGTGCCGTTTGGTTGGTAATATCATCCCCAAGTATATAGATTATAATTTAAAAAAATATTATCTATAAAGTTGTCTGCGGTGGGTTGCAGAGGGAGTGTGTGGGGTGGTGAAAAGTACGAGGTAGTGTAGTTACATGTAAATTGTAAAGGTGTATGTAAATAATTAAATAAATACTTGCTGTATGTTCTATGGCACTGCCCGTCATCCTACTGCTCCCCTGCCGTGCTCCAGCATGTTGCAGCACTGCCTCTGGAAGCCGTCAGTAGAATTTATGTAATTGTATGTTATTATTGTAATATATTGAACTGATGTGAAAAATAATTTAATCTATTTTTTACGTTTTTTCAGAAAATTATTTTGTATGGATAAACATTTGAAAATGCCTAGAAGAACTGAGAAAAAAAGACAAGAAAAGAAGCATTTATATTTGCAGAAAAGAAAAGATTTTGAATTACAAAAAAATTAGAGCACTACACAAACAGTTTCTTCTGGTAAAAACACTAGACAATTTCTGAAGAAAATATTATGAACATTTAATGAAAATAACATCGCACAAAGAAAAAAGAAGAATTTCTTAAGTAAGGAGAAGGAGACTTCAATTTCAACTACAAGGAAAAGAAAACATGATAAAGAAACAGTATCTGTTACGCGGAGACAAAAACAATTTCAAGAAATTCATCAGAGACTTTTTCGAACTAGAGTGATTCAGAATTTTATGAGAACCTGCTGCAAAATCTAAAAAGAAAGTGCTGCAATTCAAACAGAAGCAGTGTATTGAAAGTATAGTGGATACGGCTTTTACTTTAAAACAGAAGTTATTAATTGTGATTTTGAAGAGGATCAAAGTATTAGATAGAGTAATCAAAGTGTTGAAAGAGAAAAGTAGAAGAAAAAGACTTGTGAACAGAACCAACTTTTGCAAAATCTTTAGTGGACATTGGAAACATACTTCTAGTAGTGAGCCTTTTTTTAATGAGGAAAGTTACTTCCAGGAAAATAATTTACCATTTGCAGTTGACACTGGAGGTCATTGCTACAAAGTTCGGGATGGTTGTCTCCTTCCAAAAGAGGAATTGGTTGGTAAAAGTGCAGAAGATTTAATAGTTGAAGAAGTGCAAGGGAATTGTACACAAGCTCCTGTGTATAAGTGGGGCTGTAGCAGTATTTGTAGTATTCAACAGGAATCTATTGATATAATGCGAAATTTGCTACGAGAATATACACAGAAAAGTATTAAACAGAAGATTAAGTTGTTGCAAGGACTAGATCCATGTAATGTAAGAAAATATACTGAGAAACATGGGCATTCTCTGGCTTGTCTTTCAAGAAAAGTGTGTAAAAGTGTTTTTCATCACTTGAGGATGTTAGCAGTACACCATTCAGAAATGCAGACGTTTGTAAGGAAACTGTACTATGTAAAAAATCCTGCATTATGTTTAAGTGAACTGAATACAGCTCTTTTATATGGTTCTTTATCAGATGTTCAAAAAAAGTGTGATGATATTGAAATGCGATATTTTGGTTCAGAAGAGCAGTCAATAGAAAGTGAAAGTTTGACAATTACAGATGTTGAAGGAGATGGGAAAGTGATTAGCACTGATCAGTTTGAAGAAGTAATTGGAAGGTTTAATGTAGTGTGCTCTGAAATACCAAACTATGTTTGTGTTTGTTGTCGACGTACTCATTATAAAAGTCAAACTAGGAATGTTGATTTGTATTTGAAAAGTGAAAAGGATAACAATAGTAAGTGGGAAGAATTTGCAACTTACTTGTTGGTGGAAGGTCGATTTGAGTTAGGTAGTGATCAACGTATATGTAAATATTGTTACAACAAATTAGAAGAGAACAAAATGCCTGCTAGAGCAGTACATAATAACTTAGAATTAGTAGCTATTCCGGAGGAACTGGCAGAATTGAATACATATGAGTCGTTTTTAATTCAATCTGTTCATCCTTTTCAACCTATAATTCGGATGGAGCCTAAAACAGGTAAACTGCCACCCACAGACTGGCAAAGAGGGCTGAAAGGAAGAGTGGTGTACCTACCTTTGCCTTTTAAGAAAAATATTGAAACTATTGCTGAAGAGAAAGAGGAAAACGAGGCAGTAGTCATTCTAGTAAATGGTGTACCAACAAAGAGTCGGAAAATATGGCAAGAATTTGTGGATGTTAATAAAGTTGAAAAGGCTACCTTATAGCTGATAGAGAACAATATTTATTACAAAACTGTAAATGTGGATGAACAGGTAATACGTTTAGAAGATGAATGTGAAATTTCAAGTGTTCAAATAGAGAAAGTGTACAAGTCAAGGACGGAAGAGATTTATGAACATTACCCAATGTGTCCTCTGTTTTCAAAAGAAGTAATAGGAAGCAGCATTGAGTTATTTCAAATGAAAAAAGCACAGGGAACTCCAATGAGTATATGGGAGAAGAGCTTGGAAGCTCGTTGTTTTCCACAGCTGTTTCCTACTGGAGAAGGTGGACGATATGATGACCAACCAGTATGTATTCCAACAAGATTATATTCTGAAGATCCTAGATTTCGACAGTGCATTCCATACATATTTCACCTTTTGTTTGAAAGTGATTTATCTTCTCTGTCGTATTTAGTGAACCACATACTTAAAACTGGAGTTCATCAATCACTTCTTTCTGCGAAAGAATTTGTGGAGAAAGTTGAAAAAACTGATGAAAATTTAGAAGCACAGTTAATCAATTTGATGGCATGTCAAGGTGGAACAAATGAGTATTGGTATCGTCGTCATGGAGAACTCAAGTGTATGTTACGGAACTTAGGTACACCAACATGGTTTGTCACACTTAGCTGTACAGAGTATGCATGGGAAGATTTGCTTGAGTTTCTAAGAGAAGTGAATTCCAATATTAAAAATGTTGAAATAAAGACTCCTGGTGAACTGTGTTCATTGGATCCTGTAAATGTGTGCAGATATTTTAATCATAGGTTTCCAGCTATGATGTCTTTTATCCGCAATAAAAAGAATCCACCTCTTGGAGAAGTTACCGATTTCTTTTGGAGAAAGGAGTACCAAGCAAGGATGCACCTAAATTTGGAACTGATTCTGATGAAACAGTATTGTCTTTGATTGAACAGTATGTGACATGTGAGATTCCGAGAGAAGAAGGAGGTAGAAGCTTGAGACAGCAAGTTTTACGTTTCCAAAGTACCGCAGAAGAAAATACAAGTCTAAAGGAAAATTTTACACCAAATGTCGGTTTGGTTTTCCACGTCCAGTCATTTGTGAAGGAGGAGTAAATTCTTTTGTTTCTTCTGTAAGGCACACAATAACTCGGAAATCTCCAAAGAATACCTACAACTTAAAAAGAACAGAAGTGTCAAAGTATATCAATGACTACAATCCAGTCATTTTAAAAATGTGGAATGCAAACATGGACATCCAGTGTGTTGCAGATAACTCAATTGCTGTTGCCCGTTATGTTACATCATACATAACAAAATAAGAAAAAACAGAGATGCAACAAATGTGGGAAGAAATTGCCCAAGAGAAAAGCGTTAGCAAAAAATTGTACAGCTTTACTTTGAAAATGCTTTCCCATCGAGAAATTGGATCCTATGAATGTTCAGACCGCTTGTGCTCTTCAAGTTTATATTCAAAGTCTCGAGGAATCATTTGGGTAAGTTTAGGTCTTGCCTGCTCACGGAATAGAGTGTTGAAATCATTAGAAGAAATTGAATACTTAGCAGCAAATTAACCAGACAGTACAGACATTCTTAAAACTAATATGTTGGACACATACTATCCGAAAAGGAGTCGACATCTGGAACAGCTATGTCTGTATGAAGTACTTCAACATTACAGCTTCAAAAGAAATGTTAAACAGAATTTAAAAGAAGGAAAGTATGCAGTAGTTGGATGTCATGGTTGTTTAGTAAAACATGCAAAGGGTAATCTTATAAACCACAAGAAACTCAGTTGTGAAACTCCAGATAACCGAGAATTTTACTATTTAGCACTTCTCCAACTCTTTAAACCATGGCGTAGCGAAAGTGAATTACTTGGAGACTTTGACTGCTACAAAGATTTTTTTAATGCATGTAAAGATAGCATTGCATGTACAATTTTCCCTACATATTTAAAAATGTTGAATGATGAAGTTGAACAGGAAAAGACTATTACAGCTGAAATAGCTAATGAAAGTTCTCAGGATAGTCAAAGTAGTGGTCAATGTAGTCAAGATCCTCTTGGACAACCAATACTGGAAAATAAAGCAGTGATTGCTATGCATGAAGTCGAAATTGCAACGCAACAAGAACATAAGGAGAATATTACATTGGAAAAGTTAGAAGAACAACTAAATGTTGAACAGAAATAAATATATGTACAAGTGAGAGAATAAATGGTTTGTTGCATAAAAAAAGAATGTGTGTGTTCATCTTGTAAACCTCTTCTGATGTACATCAGTGGTCGAGCTGGGACAGGTAAAAGTTTTTTAATTAAAGTTTTGACCAGTTATCTTAAAAAAACTACTGGTTCACATTTATGTTCTGTGGTAACAGCTCCAACTGGATTAACTGCACACAATGTTAAAGGAGTTACTGAAGTTAGATGTTACCAGTTGAGCATGATAGTAAATTACAATATCAGAAGTTGTCTGGAGAAGCTTCTCATGAAGTGTCAAGAGTGCTGAAGAAAATGAAACTATTCCTTTTTGATGAGGTGAGCATGGCCTCAAACTTAATGCTTGCTTTTGTACACTTAATATTGCAGCAGGTATTAAAAACAGATTATGACGTTCTCTTTGGAGGAAAACATTTAATTGTATATGGAGATCTGCCACAACTAACAACTGTAAAAGGAGAACCAGTGTTTAAAACTCTTCTACATGAAGACACAAAGAAATCTCTGGGAAGTATTGGAAATGTGAATCTGTGGTTACATTATTGAATATAAAGAACTCACTCAGAATATGCGACAAGCAAGAGATGAAGATTATGGAAATATTCTAAAAGGTGTAAGAATTGGTGTTCTGAGCAAAAATGGAAAAGAAGCATTTAAAAGTCGTCTACTAAAGAACTTGTTTACAAATGAAAACACACCAGCAGTAGTAATGTACAAGAAAATGAAAGAAAAAAAGTCTATAGTTTGCTTAATGCCTACAGTGGAAGAGTGTTATACATTTAATAGAAAGCTTATGAAATTGGAAAATGAAGAAATTGAAGCTATTGATAAAATCGGGCATCAAGGAATAACAATTCTTCTTTCAGAAAAACTACAGAATAAATTGGATTCTTTGGAAAAGTCTGTTTCAAAAACTGCTGGCTTAGAAAATAATGTAGATGTATGTTTAAACTGTCAGGTAATTTTGAGGTGTAATCTGAATGTAGAAGAAGGTTTAGTGAATGGAGCAATGGGGAAAGTTGTTTATTTTGTGAAATATCAAAATAGAAATGGAATTGAATTCTTGAAAGTTAAATTTGATCAGATTACAGAGGTAAAACAGATCGCGCGTTATGCTGTATGGTTTTTGCTTGTAAAAGACTTGTATGTTCGTAGAAAACAGTTTCCCTTCTGTTTAGCATATGCAATAACTATTCATAAATCTCAAGGTTTAAGTGTAGATAATGCTTTGATAAATGTAGGAAGAACTGTGTTTAAAGAGGGAATGGTATATGTTGCATTATCTCGAATTAGAACGTTGTCTGGTTTGTATTTAATTGAATTTGATGAGAACAAGGTTAGTGCTGATGTTAATTGTGTAAGAGAATATAATCGTTTGAGAAGGATTTATGCTCCAAGTTTAGGTGAATATCCTATTTATGAGAAACGTGTTGTGTGTTCAAAATGCAAACATGGTGAAGAATCAACTATGGTTGGAAAGCAGAAACAAAATCAAATGAAAAGATGTAAAGAAGCAGAAAATACAAACAAGTGATGATGTTGTCGGATTCCAATTAGAAAATGCTTCTGGTGTCAACTGCTATGGTAATGTTATTCTAAACGTTATATTTTTTCTTGAAGATGTTTATGGTGAAATTATGGCAAGTCAGGAAAAAAGATTATGTTCGGCACTTTATACTTTATTTCAAGAATTGAGAACTGATAGAAGTAAGATCCATTCTGCTTCTGGTATTCGCCAACTGTTGGATACATGTACTGGATCTTTAACGTTCAGTGCTAATATACAACAAGATGCACAAGAATTTCTGATGGTTATGCTTTGAGTACTAGAAGATGAAGGAATTCAGATTGAGAGTTTATTTGGACTCAGTTACAAATGGGAACATAAATGTGAACAGTGTTCGTTAACTTCAAGCACTATAGTTGACAGAGAACGATTTCTATATTTGACCTGACTGCAAATCTGTACCATTTTCCAAATTACTAAATGAAGCAGATCACGAGATGATCTGTTCTCGTTGTAAATCAACAATGCTATCTACATTATGCCTACAAAGATATGAAAAATATTTGATTATAATGCTACAACGCTGTAGACCAAATGGAAGAAAAGTGGAAACCAAAATTAAAAATGTTGTTGCTAGTCAAGTATCTATTTCTGGAAGAACTTTTGCAACAGTTGCTATTGTTTTCCATGCTGGAAGTACCACCGCAAGTTGACATTATACAGTTTATTTAAAGTGTAATAATGGTTGGAGTCACTGCAACGATACACACTTGGAAATGAAACCGAGATTGCCTTATGAATTACCCAACTCTTACTTGATATTTCTGAAACAAAGATTTTAGATACACCATTCAGCTTTGTGGGAAGGTGTAAAGATACTTTAAGGAATTCATACTGGATGCTTTCAATGCGAAATGTTTGATACATTATGTGGTGTATTGGGAAAATGTTCACAGAAACTATGAAGTAAAGG
Organism: Triturus cristatus; assembly: GCF_964204655.1. Lineage (NCBI taxonomy): Eukaryota > Metazoa > Chordata > Amphibia > Caudata > Salamandridae > Triturus > Triturus cristatus. The sequence goes on from NC_140586.1 coordinate 261,063,993, forward strand.
TAAAGTTTGAAGATTGGAAATGGTATTGGATGTGTTATTTGTGTTGATTTTGTTTTATATTTGTGAGAATTAGGGATTTGGGTTAACAATCTAGTTGATTGGGTTTTTTTCCCTGCTGTTTATGATGAAACTACTCTGACATCACTGTGAATAGTGAGGTTAAGTAGTAGCTGATGACAGCAAAAAAAGAGAGAAAAATTGTTTTCTGAATGTTAAATTATTTTGTATTATTTAAAAACTCACTGTAATTTGTGAAATATATTACATTACATAGTAGTTTTGCAGTTTATTTTATGTAGGTGAAAAGTTAGAAAAAACAGTAGTAATGACAAATAGCACAATAGTAGTTCGATAGTTAAAAAACCTTTGAAATTCACTGAAATAACCATAGGTTTTACAGACGTTATAGTTAGAAATTTGCATTTAAAAAACCTTAGAAATTCACTGAAAAAACCATAGGTTTCAGGGACGTTATAGTTAGAAATTAGCATTTAAAAAACCTTAGAAATTCACAGAAAAAAAACATAGGTTTCAGAGACATTATAGTTAGTTGGACATTTGACTCATATAAAACCAGGGAAATTCACCTGTTATAGTTAGTTGAGCTAACTATAACTCGCGCGCTCGCAATGCACTGCTGATGACGTCACATATTACATCACTCATGACATGGTCAGTGACATCACTCATGACATCACTGATGACATCTCAAATGACATCACTGATGACATCACTGATTACATCATCCACATGATAGTCTGACACACCTCTTCACGCTCTAATATAACCTTTAATACACCCACTCTAAAATACAGACTATCATTTTCGAAACCATAGGCACACCAATACCAGATACTAGATACCCATCCACTGATTCCTATCTATATATTGTGAGCCGGATATACACTGATACAGTCACTCACACATGCTGTCACTCATCATTACATCAGTATAATATCCACTCATACGCCTATACATACATTCACACAGTGCTACTGATCATAGAGTTACTCACACATCTACTCAGTCATGCCAAAAATCAATCACACACCCATATACTCACCTATGCAGATATATACACACCACCCAACTTATTTATACACACACTACTTCCCTTATTTATCACATACTTACTCTCTTATACAATCACTAATACAAGTACACATTTGTGTATGTAGACACTCTTGCAATCACTCTCTCTAACATATAGGCAATTATACACCCCAACACTCACATATACTGTCTAAAAACATATATAGTTACTCACATGTATACAACTGAGACATCAATTCACTAATCAACACACCTGTACACACAGTTAGCTACCCATACAGCCCTTCCGAGATGCAGTTTTGAATGTATAGAACCAGTGAAAGAGCTATTCAGACATGTATGCACAGAGTCAGACACCCCCCACCCACCCAGATAGACACTCAGATACCCATACAGATACTCATACAATCAATAACCTATAGACGCTGATGTAGCTACTCACCAACCCATGCACCTGCTTACACACCAACTGAGAGACTAATAGACATTCACACAGTTTAGACACTAATCCATGCATTCAGTAACATATATTCAATCAGTGACTTATAGAGTCAGTCATGCATTTACTAAATAATCCATTCAGGCACTTATACATTGGCTCATTCTTCAATAGACCTTGGCATAGATATATAAGAAAAATATTTACAGTTTACAGAAAAGCACATTCACTGGATGATGTCATCAATGATGTCATTTGAGATGTCATGAGTGATGTCATGAGTGATGTCACTGACCATGTCATGAGTGATGTAATATGTGAAGTCATCAGCAGTGTACTGCGAGCGCGCGAGTTATAGTTAGCTCAACTAACTATAACAGGCGAATTTCTCTGGTTTTATATATGTCAAATGTCCAACTAACTATAACGTCTCTGAAACCTATGTTTTTTTCAGTGAATTTCTAAGGTTTTTAAATGCTAATTTCTAACTATAACGTCCCTGAAACCTATGTTTTTTTCGGTGAATATATGTGTATATATATATATATATATATATTCAATGAAAAAACCATAGGTTTCACACATGTTATAGTTAGCTGGAAATTTTACTGATAAAAACCAATGAAATTCCCCCGTTATAGTTACTGTAGGCAACTATAACTCACGCGACCGTAATCCTCTGCTGATGCTAATACTGTATTTAGACACTTATTTGCCCATGTCTTCTTCCATTAAATTCTAGCTATACATATTTTACAAATTTTTTTTTTCATAAAGACACATATGTCATCAGCAGAGGATTACGGTCGCGTGAGTTATAGTTGCCTACAGTAACTATAACGGGGGAATTTCATTGGTTTTTTATCAGTAAAATTTCCAGCTAACTATAACATGTGTGAAACCTATGGTTTTTTCATTGAATTAGCAAGGTTTTTTAAATGCTAATTCCTAACTATAACGTGTGTGAAACCTATGGTTTTTTCAGTGAATTTGTACGGTTTTTTAAATGCTAAGTTACTTTACGCCATTCGTGGCGTGCATGCCCACTTAACGCAGTTCGTTCCGTGCGCGCACGGTGCGCTTTGCGCACCGCGCGCCCACTTTACGCAGTTAGTGCCATACACGCAAGGTGGGCACGCAGTGCGCTACGCGCACCGCGTGCCCACGTTACGCACAGTGCGCACATGGAGGACATATTATGCGCTTCCTTGTGATAGGTAATCTGTTAAATTTAATTTGTAAGTGATGACAATAATATGCCATGCAGAGAGAGTGTTTTTTTTTTTTATTAAAATTTTTAGCGTAAGCGCACCGTACGCGTACGGTACGCGTAATCGGCGAAATTTTCAAAAAATAAAAATTTACCGTTTTTGGCCTTGGGGGATCTTTGAGGACTCAACTAACATGGCTATGTGCATGGGCGCTGTCTAAACAGCCCCTTTATATGTTTTTTGCCTTTGTTTACAGCCCCCACCTCAGAGTGCGAGAGAGAAAATGGCGGCCGCCGCTTCCTGGTTTCGACCGATTCGAATGTTTACTTAGATGTAACACCCAATCAGAATCGCGCTCGCGCACGCCACCGTACGCGTACGGTAAGCGTACCGTAAGCGCACCGTAAGCTGGCTCAGATATATATATTGATTTAAAGGCTATTTTCTCAGAATCTACTGAACAGATTTACACCAAACCTACAAAAGGCACTTCCTTGACCTGAGGACTACCTCTCTGTCAAATTTCTAGTAATTCTGTTCAGCCGTTCGGGCTGTAGCCCTGTCTAAAGGTCCTATGGAGAAATGCATGGGAAAAACGCGTTTTGGGACCCCCCTTTTATCTCAGCCCCCGCTTGACGAATCACCCCGAGACTTTCAGGGTAGGAGCGGAGCGTAGCGCCCCACCTATTTTGAAAAATTCGCGAGGATTCGTCGACCGGCGCCAAAGTTATTCAAAATAGAATGTTGCGGATTTCCTATGGAAACGTAGTCCTAACTATAACTACCTACTGGCGACCGCCAGTAGGTAATATATATATATATATATATATATATATATTATATATTATCTACTGGCGGTCGCCAGTAGATAGTTATAGTTAGGACCGAGTTCCCATAGGAAATCTGAAAAATCTATTTTGAATAACTTTGGCGCCGGTTGACTTATCTTCGTGAAATTTTAAAAACGAATGGGGCGCTCCGCTCAGCTCCTACCCTGAAAGTCTCGGGGTGATTCGTCAAGCGGGGGCTGAGAAAAAAGGGGGGTCCCAAAACGCGTTTTCCCCATGCATTTTCCCATAGGACCTTTAGTCGAAGGTACTGCCCGAACGGCTGAACAGAATTACTTGAAATTTGGCAAAGAGGTAGTCCTCAGGTCAGGCATGTGCCTTTTGCCTATATGGTGTAAATCCGTTCAGTAGTTCCTGAGAAAATCAAAAGTAAAATCACATATATATCTGGGCGGAGCCTAACCACACATCTCATTGTGAGATCTGATTGGCTGTCAGCACTTCATCCAAGAAGTGTTGGCAGCCATCTTGGGACCAATATACATGATAGCACCTCATTAAAAAGCATTGCAGTTAATAGAAGGTTTTAAGACTTTAGTTACATTATAAATCATTTGTTGATGGTACCATGAGAGGGTTCATTTTGCCATAGAATGTATGATTAGTGCTGCAGAAAGAAAAATTAGGGCACATTTTGAGTGACTTCTCAAATCCTCTTCTATTTCATTAAAGAATTCTGACATGCAGACTGAAACATGCACTTTCAATACCAGCAGCAGACTTCCCTGGTGAGCAGTAGCTTTACTACAGTGATCTAATGAGCAACTAGAGTGCTAACATTCTGAATTTATGGCAAATGTGTGACACATCTGAATGCCTTCTTCATTGAATCAAAGTAAAAAACTGACAGTATGCCTACTGAGGAGACTGCAGTAAATGATGAAATTAGGAAACTTCATAACAAGTCTCCCAAGATGACCACCAGAGACAAAAGAGCCCAAATGTAGCACAAATATCACCGAGATGTAGCCCTAGTATAGCCCAATGACAGAAATCCCAGAGTGTTTTAAAGAACAAATAGAGCGCTAACAGTCTTACTTATGACAAAGGTATGGCACACCTGAAGCCATCTTGATTGGAATAAAGTGGTAACATTTAAAACATTTAATTTGCAAAGGAACAAAATGAGGGGGTTCATTTTCCCATAGAAATTATAATTAATGCTGCAGAAAGAAAACTTAGTGCACATTTTGACTTCTCAAATCCTCTTCTATTTCATTAAAAAGTTCTGACATGCAGACTGAAACATGCACTTTGAATACCAGCAGCAGACTTCCCTGGTGAGCAGTAGCTTTACTACAGTGATCTAATGAGGAACTAGAGTGCTACCATTCAGAATTTATGGCAAATGTGTCACATCTGAATGCCTTCTTGATGGAACCAAAGTAAACAAGCATTGAAAATGCAATAGGTCTCGCCCTCGTTTAAGTTAAAGCAATTCTGTTTGTAAGTAGGTGGCTTTTTAGCTTTGCTTGTATTAGAGTTTTTCAAACTTTCATGTACATACCATGCATATGTATGCATATATGTATATGTATATGTTTGCATGAATTTATATTTATATAGATATGCAGATTATATTTATATGTTTATATATGTATATATATATATATACACATACATATTACCTACTGGCGGTCGCCAGTAGGTAGTTATAGTTAGGACCACGTTTCCATAGGAAATCCGCAACATTCTATTTTGAATAACTTTGGCGCCGGTCGACGAATCCTCGCGAATTTTTCAAAATAGGTGGGGCGCTACGCTCCGCTCCTACCCTGAAAATCTCGGGGGGATTCGTCAAGCGGGGGCTGAGATAAAAGGGGGGTCCCAAAATGCATTTTTCCCATGCATTTTTCCATAGGACCTTTAGACAGGGCTACAGCCCGAACGGCTGAACAGAATTACTAGAAATTTGGCAGAGAGGTAGTCCTCAGGTCAAGGAAGTGCCTTTTGTAGGTTTGGTGTAAATCTGTTCAGTAGATTCTGAGAAAATAGCCTTTAAATCAATATATATATCTGAGCCAGCTTACGGTGTGCTTACGGTACGCTTACCGTACGCCTACGGTGGCGTGCGCGAGCGCGATTCTGATTGGCTCTTAGATCTTAGTAAACATTCGAATCGGCCGAAACCAGGAAGCGGCGGCCGCCATTTTCTCTCTCGCACCGAGAGTTAGGTTTTAAAATAAAGCCAAAAAACATGTAAAGGGGCTGTTTAGACAGCTCCCACACACATAGCCATGTTGAGGGAGTCCCCAAAGATCCCCCAAGGCCAAAAATGTAATTTTTATTTTTTCGCTAATTTTGCGGATTACGCTTACCGTACGCGTACGGTAAAAAAGTATAAAAAAAAAAAAAACTATCCACACTCTCCCCACCCCGTGTGCAATTGGTGGCCGAAGGCCACCAATTGTGCATGGCTAATTAGCGTTGTGATAAACTCTAATATTTTAAAAAAAAATAATAAAAGAACAAATTATCCACACTCTCTCCACCCCGTGTGCAAATGGTGCCCGAAGGGCACCATTTGTGCATGGCTTATAAAAATTACGAAAAATTAAAATATTACCTTTCAAAATGAAGTGCATCATATGTCCTCCATGTGCGCACGGTGCGCGAAGCGCATCGTGCGTACATGGCCCACCGTGCGTGCACGGCACTAACTGCGTAAAGTGGGCGCGCACGCCACAAATGGCGTAAAGTAACTTAGCATTTAAAAAACCGTACAAATTCACTGAAAAAACCATAGGTTTCACACACGTTATAGTTAGGAATTAGCATTTAAAAAACCTTGCAAATTCACTGAAAAAACCATAGGTTTCACACATGTTATAGTTAGCTGGACATTTTACTGATAAAAAACCAATGAAATTCCCCCGTTATAGTTACTGTAGGCAACTATAACTCACGCGACCGTAATCCTCTGCTGATGACATATGTGTCTTTATGAAAAAAAAATATTTGTAATATATGTATAGCTAAAATTTAATGGAAGAATACATGGGCAAATAAGTGTCTAAATACAGTATTAGCATCAGCAGAGGATTGCGGTCGCGTGAGTTATAGTTGCCTACAGTAACTATAACGGGGGAATTTCATTGGTTTTTTATCAGTAAAATGTCCAGCTAACTATAACATGTGTGAAACCTATGGTTTTTTCAGTGAATTATATATATATATATATATGTATATGTATATATCTCACACCACAATGAAATTCAGCTACTGCCCAAGCCTCTTCCAAGGCGGGCAACAGGGAAGGTAGCCAACCCTCAAATTATCCACAAAGTGAAATACTCCATTTGAATAAGAAAAAACACCAGTGCCGTGGCATCTATACAAAAACGTGTTTATTTGCAACACAAAGTACCGACGCGTTTCGGAGTTGCGTTACTCCTTTCTCACGGGCAAGGCTTAGTGCTTCCTTTCTTTGTTTTAAAGAAACAAGTGTTTATTAATGTGCATTATAATAAAAATAAAAGACATACTTCAACTGATCATCATAAGTGGTACCATTAAAGTTTTTCGTTATTCAACAATGTGGTAAATGCATCTTCTTCACAATATGAGCCTTTCCAAATTAACGAAAGTGTGCAAAATAAATTATAAAGCAGCAAAATTAAAACCTGAAATAATCTTGCTCAAGTGAGCTAATATAATCGCATGAGGGGCATCAATGGATTGTGATGTTAGCCATTGACTCCACCGTTTTTTACAACTTATGGTTGATCATGTAAATAACTATAACAAAATAAATGCTTTAGTCCATGTGACAATCGTTCAAGATGTAAAACAATATTCTAGATGTATTCATGCTCAGGTGTCTATTCACCATCACTTCAATGCAATTCAGCCACAGTGGGCAAATTATAAAATCATGTGTTCAACATGCACCAATGAAACAACCTGGTTGTAATGAGTCATTAACATGAGGGGGGCAGTCCTGCTCCAGTGAGCAAAGATTGTCCAGCACTGCTTAAAGAAATTCATGTTCATCAGTAAATGTGTTGGTAGATATTAAAGCTCATCTGCATCCCACATTGGTATCTGTAACAGAACAGTCAAAACAATTATATTAAAATCATTCGTCAAAGTGCACAAAATCACCAAATAAAATAAAAGATCAAAAACCTTTAAAACATCTAGATCTATTACGAGTTACAGCTGTAATCATGGTTATTATTCTAAGTGAACGGACATTTCTTCATCCAGATTCAAGGTGTTATATTTGATAATCATTTTAGACTCCAGTTTTCTTAATTCTAAAGTCCTGTTGCCTCCTCTTTCTCTTATCGGTATGCATTCAAGGACAGAGAATTTGAGTAGATTCGCATTCTGGTTGTGACATGTGCTGAAATGACGAGCAACAGGATATTGCTTGTCATTTCCTTTAATATCACGAAGATGTTCCAATACCCTCTTCTTAGCCTTGTGGATCGTGCTCCCTATGTAACATCTATCACAGGGACATTTCAATGCATAAACAACTAACGGTGTTGCAGGTCAGATGTTTAATGATTTTGTGTGGTGGTTTTTCAGTACAGATTTTAATCGATTTACAGCTATTGCTAAATTTGCAGGCTTTACATTGATTACAGGTGAAGAAACACTGGACGTCAGTGTGTTTTTTACCTGATTAACCAGACTCCAACTTAAAGAATCAAGTAATGATTTGGCTTTTCTGAATGTCAGGGAAGGATATTCTCCTATATGTTCCCTTAAATCATCATCTGTGTTTAATACTTCCCAAAACATTTTAAGACCTCTCCTTACCTCCCAAGCTTGGCTTTGGTAGTTGTTGTTGAATCTAATGGGTTATTTTTCGTTTCCCTTTTTGGTTTTGGGAATAAGCAGATCATTGCGTTTAAGTTTCTCCACTTTGGAAATGGCCTGATTAATAATGGCGTGGCTGTACCCTTGTACTAAGAATCTCTAAGTCATAGTGTTTTTTTCTTTAATGTAGCTTTCTTCTGTGCTGCAATTTCTTTTGGCCCTTAATAACTCACCAAAAGGGATACTATGGATAAGGTTTTTAGGATGACAGCTGTTTGCGTGTAACAGGCTGTTGCCTGCCGTTGTTTTCCTGAACAGTTTGCTTGGTTTTTTATTTTCATTGATCTCAAGTTTGAGATCAAGGAATTCAATGGTGTTAGTGCTTGTTTCACTGGTAAGCTGCAAATTCAGAGAGTTACCATTCGGAAAGATCACAAACTCCTGCGCCTGGACCTCAGTTCCTCGCCAGATGCAGAAGATGTCATCAATGTACCTGACCCAGAGGACGACATGGTCATTGAACTGTCTGATGTTATTGCCAACGTGCTCCTCCCACCAGCCGAGGTAAAGTCCTGCAAAACTGGGGGCGACAGAGGTTGTTTTTGAGACAGATATGGATCATCTTCAAGAGCATTTCAGTATGTAGGAGAAAGGATAGTGATCCCCCCTCAAAAAGTGTCTGCAAGCATCAATGCCCTGAGGGCAGAAAGGAGTGACGCAACTCCAAAACGCATCGGTACTTTGTGTTGCAAATAAACACGTTTTTGTATAGAGGCCACAGCACCGGTGTTTTTTCTTATTTGAACTGAGTATTTCACTGGACATTTGTGGATTATTTGAGAATTGGTTACCCTGCCGTGTTGCCCGCCGTGGAAGAGGCTTCGGCGGTAGCTGAATTTCATTATGGTTTGATATATATATATATACATATATTCACTGAAAAAAACATAGGTTTCAGGGGCGTTATAGTTAGCTGGACTTTTCACTCGTACAAAACCATTGAAATTCCCCCGTTATAGTTAGTTCAGCTAACTATAACTCGCGCGCCCGCAATGCACTGCTGATGACGTCACATATTACATCACTCATGACATTGTCAGTGACATCACTCATGACATCACTGATGACATTTCAAATGACATCACTGATGACATCATCCAGTGAATGTGTAAATTTCAGTGATGTCATTTGAGATGTCATCAGTGATGTCATGAGTGATGTCACTGACCATGTCATGAGTGATGTAATATGTGACGTCATCAGCAGTGCATTGCGGGCGCGCGAGTTATAGTTGGCTGAACTAACTATAACGGGGGAATTTCAATGGTTTTGTACGAGTGAAAAGTCCAGCTAACTATAACGCCCCTGAAACCTATGGTTTTTTCAGTGAATTTCTAAGGTTTTTTAAATGCTAATTCCTAACTATAACGTGCCTGAAACCTATGGTTTTTTCAGTGAATTTCAAAGGGTTATTTAATGCTAATTTCTAACTGAGAGCAGAAAGAAGCCTTGTTGCAAAATCATCCTGTACCCTAAACTTTTTCAGATGGATACTGGTGGTAACTGAGTCAGACTAACCAGTCCTAGAGCCAGTGCTATGTTAAAAGACACTCAGAATACAGTGAAAACACCTACATACACTAGGGAACACTATGCGTTGGGGTCCCCCTGTGATTAGCAAGACCTACTCTGTAAGCCCCTAGTTTATAATAGGACAGAGGATTAAAACTACCTCTTAAAACGTGCCACAGGGCGTGTTTGCACATGTCACCTCAGGCCCGTCCCCTCCCTTCCCCACTGTGTAAACACGCCCTGTGGCCGTTTTAAGTTGGGAGATTAAGTCCCCTTGAATCCTGAGGGTTCCTAGGGTCCAACTAGACCACTAGGTACCTCCAGTAAGCGCCACGGAGCTGCGTTGCAGAGAGATGTAAAAAGGGGCACGGCCTATACCACCTCTCTGCAACGCAGCGCAGTGGCGCTTACTGGAAGCACCTGGTGGGCTAGTTGGCCCCCAGGGTCCCTCAGGATTGAAGGGGAATTATTTCCCCAACTTAAAACACGCCACAGGGCGTGTTTGCACACGTTAACTCAGGCCCCGTCCCCTCCCTTCACCACTGTGTAAACACGCCCTGTGGCCATTTTTAGTTGGGAGATTAAGTTCATTTGAATCCTGAGGGTCCCTAGGGTCCAACTAGCCCACTAGGTACCTCCAGCAAGCGCCACAGAGCTGCGTTGCAGAGAGGTGTAAAAAGTGGCATGGCCTGGACTACCTCTCTGCAACGCAGCTCAGTGGGGCTTACTTGAAGCACCTGGTGGGCTAGTTAGCCCCCTGGGGACCTCAGGATTGAAGGAGAATTATTTCCCCAACTTAAAACGCGCCATAGGGCATGTTTGCACACGTCACCTCAGGCCCCGTCCCCTCCCTTCCCCATTGTGTAAACACGCCCTGTGGCCATTTTAAGTTGGGAGATTAAGTCCCCTTGAATCCTGAGGGTCCCTAGGGGCAGAATAGCCCACTAGGTACGTCCAGTAAGCGCCATTGCAGAGAGGTGTAAAAAGGGGCACGGCCTGCACCACCTCTCTGCAACGCAGAGCAGTGGCACTTACTGGAAGCACCTGGTGGGCTAGTTGGCCCCCAGGGTCCCTCAGGATTGAAAGGGAATTATTTCCCCGACTTAAGACGCACCACAGGGTGTGTTTGCACACGTCACCTTAGGCCCCGTCCCCTCCCTTCACCACTGTGTAAACGCGCCCTGTGGCCGTTCTAAGTTGAGAGATTAAGTCCCCTTGAATCCTAAGGGTCCCTATGGTCAAACTAGCCCACTAGGTGCCTCCAGTAAGCGCCACAGAGCTGCGTTGCAGAGAGGTGTATAAAGGGGCGAGGCCTCAGAACACCTGTCTGCAACGCAGCTCCCTGGTGCATACTGGAGATACCTGTTGGCCCTCAGGGACCCTCAGTATGGAAGGGTAATTAATTCCCCAACTTACAACTGGCCAGGGGGAGCATTTACAGAGTACTGCAAGGAGGGGGCGTGGCCTCCGGCGCAATGCCGGTCTTTTCGTTATTTTATCTTTTTAAGAAGGAGGGCTGTGTGGCCCCCCTTCTTTTTCTAATTTATTGGCCCTGGGGACTCCATACCCCAGGGCTTGCACCCTAATTTTGTTTGTTATAAATAAAATAAGCTTGGAAGGGGGCCGCGTGGCCCCCCTACCAAGGCCTTATTCGGCCTCGGGGACCCCAACCCCCGAGTCATGGCCTTATTTTTATTTTTTTAAATTCTTTAGGAGGGGGGCTGCGTTGCCCCCCTCCTCAGGCCACTTATTGCCCCGGGGACATTAAAAGGCGACTAAGCATACAATGAATCCATGTGGAATGTATTTACACCGCTAGTGAAGCTCTGACGTGTCTGACGCCCCACCGTGCCTAATCCCGGCGCCCCCGCCGGCGGGTACTCTCCAAGTAGACACCCTTGTCGTTTATTTATACAAACATGGGTAGCTATTGACGGACACATTTAATACACACGCACACCAAGCCATTCAAAGGGGATTCGACAAAAATTAGACCAAACTATGCAAGAAACCCCCCTCACGGTTAATAAAACACACATCCACCGCCGGATGTGTAATACTTTTTATTTTACTCTCTGGAAAGGAGACTAACCTCACTTGAGAGTCACAGCGTGCTCCTGGCTGAGCCCAATGCTGTGTTACACCCACCAGTGCCCGCCGAGTGCCACACACCTCTGTGTTGTATTCCACCAGCTAGTGCGTATGCTATGACACTCTCTAGCCCATGTGCAATGTAACACCACCCCGGGTTTTATTGCCCCATCTAACGTGCCTTCCTCGATGCCTATGTTATAACGCACAGCGCTATGCCATACATATTACAATCTGGGATCCATATCTTTGTCACAGTCCTTATGCAACGTTACACACCCCAGCACATATTTTATATTACAACTTTAGAGACTAGTTAGGTTACACAACACTGCCCTGTGCATATTACACTCCAAGGCGCATATCGCATAGCACGCGCTAGTGCCTGTGCTATCTCGCGCTCTCCAATGAATCTGTCATCGCGCACAATGTATTGCATATTATATTTCACGCCCTGGTTCATCTTATATCACACTTTTTGGTGCAAAGTTTATACCATATACTATATCTAGTTTTCATTTTCAATCGTGCTCTCAGGACTATGTTCTATATAACACTGCGTCCCACCTACCCTTTTTACGGGCATTACATTTTGCGATGGGGGGTGGAGGGTCAGGGGGTGTTTCTGCCAAGTGAGCCCGGAGTCACAAACGTCCTCTTCTTCCTGAATAAAAGTGAGATTATGCTGCATACTTGTTCATATTTTAAGTAGTTCACACAGACACATATTTTTAAAACAATAAAGTTCCTAATACCCACCTTCTCTGAACAGTTAGCTTGCTGCCCCATCCACCTCCTCCCTATCCTCTGTTGTCTGAATCCATGGACTAGCCTCCTCCCTCCTGCCATGCATGGTCTGATGTGCTGCCACTGCCCTCCATTTAGCATGATGTACCAGTCCACTCCTCCTGCCCTCCATTGCCCAATTCTATGGCCCATCATTGACCTCCTGCTTAGCCTCTGTGCTTAGCTTGCTGCCCCTATTCTCCTTCCCCCTACCCTCCGATGTCTTTGTGCATGCCCCTGCTCCATCCTTTTTGCCCACCATGTTCCATGGACCTGCCATTCCTATCTACTCTGAGTGTTCTGTTGAGCTGCCACTCCCCTCCCACCTGCCTAGCATTGTCAGATGACTGTAACCTGTCCCTGCCACCTCCACCCTGCTTGTCCACATGCCATGCCCCTATCCCCTTGCTCCTGTCCTCCATGGTCCATTTTACTGCCACACCCTTCTGCCCTCCCTGGTCTGTTGTGCTGCAACTGCTCCTCCTGCCTGCCCCACGTGGTCTGTTGTGAGGCCCCTTCCCCTGAACTCTCCTGTCTGTGCCCAGGCCCTGACCCTCCCTTCTATCCCTTCTATCCTCCATGGTCCTTTGTGCATGCCCCTGCACCCTCCTTCTTGCCCATCATAGCCATTGTGCTGCCACTAACCCTCCCGCTTGCCATGCATGGTCTTCTGTGCTGCCATGGCCCCTCCCACCTTCCCTGTGTGGTCAGCTAGCTGCCCCTGACCCCCTCCCACATTCCCTCCATGGTCTGTGTGTATGCCATCATAGTCTCACTGTTGCTCTCCATGGTGTGTCTTGTTTCTAGTGCCCATCCTGCCTGACCTCCATGGTCATCTTGCTGCTCCTGCCCTGCCCTATTGCCCCAGCCCTCTGTTTCCATGTGCAGACCCCTATTCTGGTCAAATCACTTAATCTCACCATGTCTACAACCAAAATGAATTTGATCTTGTGTGATGTAACCAATGCTCATGTAAAGCACTCCAATACCTGACAAGTCTGCACTATATAAAACTGCAAATACACAAAAAATAAGTGTTTTGCACACTTCTGTCATTGGGCTACATGTGGGCTACATCAGGGTGATATTTGTGCTGCATTTGGGCTCTTTTGTCTCTGGTGGCCATTTTAGGAGATTTATTTGTTATGAAGTTTCCTAATTTCCTCATTTACTGCAGTCTCCTCAGTAGGAAATACTTTCAGTTTTTTACTTTGGTTGCATCAAGAAGGCATTCAGATGTGTCACACATTTGCCATAAATTCTGAATGTTAGCACTTTAGTTGCTGATTAGATCACTGTAGTAAAGCTACTGCTCACCAGGGAAGTCTGCTGCTGGTATTCAAAGTGCATGTTTCAGTCTGCATGTCAGAATTTTTTTATGAAATAGAAGAGGATTTGAGAAGTCAAAATGTGCCCTAATTTTTCTTTCTGCAGCACTAATCATAATTTCTACGGCAAAATGAACCCCCTCATTTTGTTCCTTTGTAAATTAAATGTTTTAAGTGTTACCACTTTATTCCAATCAAGATGGCTTCAGGTATGCCATACTTTTGTCATAAGTTAGACTGTTAGCACTCTAGTTGTTTGTTAGAACACTCTGGGACATTCTGTCATTGGGATATACTTGCGCTACATCTGGGTGATAATTGGGCTACATTTGGGCTCTTTTGTCTCTGGTAGCCATTTCGGGAGACTTATTTGTTATGAAGTTTCCTAATTTCCTCATTTACTACAGTCTCCTCAGTAGGAAATACTTTCAGTTTTTTACTTTGATTCCATCAAGAAGGCATTCAGATGTGTCACACATTTGCCATAAATTCAGAATGTTAGCACTCTAGTTGCTTATTAGATCACTGTAGTAAAGCTACTGCTCACCAGGGAAGTCTGCTGCTGGTATTGAAATGCATGTTTCAGTCTGCATGTCAGAATTATTTTATGAAATAGAAGAGGATTTGAGAAGTCACTCAAAATGTGCCCTAATTTTTCTTTCTGCAGCACTAATCATACTTTCTACGGCAAAATGAACCCCCTCATTGTGTTCCTTTTTAAATTAAATGTTTTAAGAGTTACCACTTTATTCCAATCAAGATGGCTTCAGGTGTGCAAAACGTTTGTCATAAGTAGGACTGTTAGCGCTCTAGTTGTTCTTCAGAACACTCTGGGAAGCTGCAGTAGAACACAAAGGAATCAACTGACAGTCTCTGCCCTTGTTGGATGTACATGTTTTACTGAGAATGTTAGACTTCATTCTCACATGACTGAGAAAGATAATGTGAATTTACAGAAAATATGCTCTCAGTTTAGCTTATAGATCACCTTCCAAACCTCTGTGGGAAAAGCATCAGAAAATAGTTTTCTCTCAAGCATGATTCATGATATCCCAGCAGAAGGCTTATTCACATGGTAAAATCACCTTAGAACACACCACAATTCCTAAAATGAGTATGATTTATAATGTAACTAAAGTCTTTAAACCTTCTATGAACTTCAATGCTTTTTAATGAGGTGCTATCATGTATATTGGTCCCAAGATGGCTGCCAACACTTCTTGGATGAACTACTGACAGCCAATCAGATCTCACAATGAGATGTCTGGTTAGGCTCCGCCCAGATATAGCTATCTTTTTAACTCTAATTTTCTCAGGAACTACTCAACGGATTTACACCATTTCAGCAAAAGGCACGAGTCTGAACTGAGGACTACCTCTTTGCCAAATTTGGTGTAAATCCGTTCAGCAGTTCGGGCTGTAGCTGCGTCAACAGGTCCTATGGGAAAATGCATGGGGAAAATGCGTTTTGGGACCCCCCTTTTTTCTCGACCCCCGCTTGACGAATCACCGTGAAAGTTTTAGGATAGGAGCGGACCGGAGCTGGCCAAAAGTTTGGAAAACTTCATGAAGATTCGTCAATCGGCGCCAACGTTATTCCAAATAGAATGTTGCGGATTTCCTATGGAAAATTGGTCCTAACTATAACTACCTACTGGCGACTGCCAGTAGGTAATATATATATATATATTCACTGAAAAAACCATAGGTTTCACACAAGTTATAGTTAGCTGTACATTTCACTCGTAAAAAACCAATGAAATTCCACGTTATAGTTAGTGCAGGCAACTATAACTCACGCGACCGCAATCCTCTGCTGATGCTAATACTGTATTTAGACACTTATTTGCCCATGTCTTCTTCCATTAAATTTTAGCTATACATATATTACAAATATTTTTTTTTCATAAAGACACATATGTCATTAGCAGAGGATTGCGGTCGCGTGAGTTATAGTTGCCTGCAATAACTATAACGTGGAATTTAATTGGTTTTTTACGAGTGAAATGTACAGCTAACTATAACTTGTGTGAAACCTATGGTTTTTTCAGTGAATTTGCAAGGTTTTTTAAATGCTAATTCCTAACTATAACGTGTGTGAAACCTATGGTTTTTTCAGTGAATATATAAATGCATATGCATATATATGCATATATATATGTGCATATGTGTGCATGTACAGAGAGGTAGAGAGGTAGAGGTGTATAGGAAGAGGTGTAGAGGTAGAGAGGTAGAGGTAGAGAGGTAGAGAGTAGTAGAGAGAGAGGTAGAGAGTAGAGAGCGAGTAATAGAGAGTAGATAGTGAGTAGTAGAGAGTAGTAGAGAGTAGTAGAGAAAGTATCAGAGAGTGATTAGTAGAGAGTAGTAGAGTGAGTAGTAGAGAGTGAGTAGTATAGAGTGAGAATTAGAGAGTGAGTAGTAGAGAGTAGTAGAGAGTGAGTAGTAGAGTGAGTAGTAGAAAGTAGTAGAGAGTAGTAGAGAGTGAGCAGTAGAGAGTAGTAGAGAGTGAGTAGTAGAGAGTGAGTAGTAGAGAGTAGTAGAGAGTGAGTAGCAGAGTGAGTAGTAGAGAGTAGTAGAGAGAGAGTAGTAGAGAGTGAGTAGTAGAGAGTAGTAGAGAGTGAGTAGTAGAGAGTGGTAGAGAGAGTAGTAGAGAGTGAGTAGTAGAGAGTAGTAGAGAGTGAGTAGTAGAGAGTGAGTAGTAGAGAGTAGTAGAGAGTGAGTAGTAGAGAGTGAGTAGTAGAGAGAGAGTAGTAGAGAGTAGTAGAGTAGTAGAGTAGTAGAGCGTGAGTAGTAGAGAGTGAGTAGTAGAGAGTAGTGGAGTAGTAGAGAGTGAGCAGTAGAGAGTAGTAGAGAGTGAGTATTTGAGTGAGTACTAGAGAGTAGTAGAGAGCGAGTAGCAGAGAGCAAGTAGTAGAGAGTGTGTAGTAGAGAGAGAGTAGTAGAGAGTGAGAAGTGGAGAGAGTAGTAGAGTAGTAGAGAGTGAGTAGTAGAGTGAGTAGTAGAGAGTAGTTGAGAGCGAGTAGTAGAGAATCAGTAGTGGAGAGTGAGCAGTAGAGAGTAGTAGAGAGTGAGTAGTAGAGAGTGAGTAGTACAGAGTGAGTAGTAGAGAGTAATACAGAGTGAGTAGTAGAGAGTAGTAGAGTGAGTAGTAGAGAGTGAGTAGTAGAGAGAGAGTAGTAGAGAGTGAGTAGTAGAGTAGTAGAGAGTGAGTGGTAGAGAGTAGTAGAGAGTAGTAGAGTGAGTAGTAGAGAATAGTAGAGAGTGAGTAGTAGAGCGAGTAGTAGAGAGTAGTAGAGTAGTAGAGAGTGAGTAGTAGAGAGTGAGCAGCAGAGAGAGTAGTAGAGAGTAAGTAGTAGAGAGTGAGTAGTAGAGAGTGAGTAGTAGAGAGTAGTAGAGAACGAGTAGTAGAGAGTGAGTAGTGGAGAGTGTGTAGTAGAGAGCGAGTAGTAGAGAGTGAGTAGTAGAGAGTGAGTAGTAGAGAGTGAGTAGTAGAGAGAGAGTAGAGAGAGAGTAATAGAGAGTGAGTAGTAGAGAGAGAGTAGTAGAGTAGTAGAGAGTGAGTGCTAGAGAGCAGCAGAGAGTAGTAGAGTGAGCAGTAGAGAGTAGTAGAGAGTGAGAAGTAGAGAGTGAATAGTAGAGAGTAGTAGTAGAGAGTAGTAGAGAGAGAGTAGTAGTAGAGAGTGAATAGTAGAGAGTAGTAGTAGAGAGTAGTAGAGAGAGAGAGTAGTAGAGAGTGTAGTAGACAGTGAGTAGTAGAGAGTAGTAGCGAGTGAGTAGTAGAGAGTAGTAGAGAGTGAGTAGTAGAGTAGTAGAGAGTGAGTGGTAGAGAGTAGTAGAAAGTAGTAGAGTGAGTAGTAGAGAGTGAGTAGTAGAGAGTGAATAGCAGAGAGTAGTAGAGAGTGAGTAGTAGAGAGTAGTAGAGCGTGAGTAGTAGAGAGTGAGTAGTAGAGAGTGAATAGCAGAGAGTAGTAGAGAGTGAGTAGTAGAGAGTAGTAGAGCGTGAGTAGTAGAGAGTGAGTAGTAGAGAGTAGTAGCGAGTGAGTAGTAGAGAGTGAGTAGTAGAGTAGTAGAGAGTGAGTAGTTGAGAGTGAGTAGTAGAGAGTGAGTAGTAGAGAGTAGTAGAGTAGTAGAGAGTGAGTAGTAGAGAGTAGTAGAGAGTGAGTAGTAGAGAGTGAGTAGTAGAGAGTGAGTAGTAGAGAAAGAGTAGTAGAGAGTAGTAGAGAGTCAGTAGTAGAGTAGTAGAGAGTAGTCAGTCAGTGTCAGTCAGTGTCTGTCAATGTCAGTCAGTCAGTGTCAGTCAGTCTGTCAGTGTCAGTCAATCAGTGTCAGTCAGTGTCAGTCAATCAGTGTCAGTCAGTCAGTGTCAGTCAATCAGTGTCAGTCAGTCAGTGTCAGTCAATCAGTGTCAGTCAGTGTCAATCAGTGTCAGTCAGTGTCAGTCAGTCAGTGTCAGTCAGTCAGTCAGTGTCAGCTAGAGCAGCTCTGCTGACCTGGTTCTCTGGCTCTAAAGCAGCTCTGCTGACCTGGTTCTCTCTCTCTAAAGCAGCTCTGCTGACCTGGTTTCTCTGGCTCTACAGCAGGTCTGCTGACCTGGTTCTCTGGCTCTAGAGCAGCTCTGCTGACCAAGTTCTTATGCTACAGAGCAGCTCTGCTGATCTAGTTCTCTGGCTCTACAACAGCTGTGCAGACCTGGTTCTCTGGCTCTAAAGCAGCCCCGTTGACCCAGTTCTATGGCTCTGAAGCAGTTCTGCTGACATGGTTCTCTGGCTCTATAGAAGCTCTGCTGACCTGGTTCTCTTCCTCTAAAGCAGCTCTACTGACCTGGTTTCTCTGGCTCTGCAGCAGCTCTGCTGACCTGGTTCTCTGGCTCTAGAGCAGCTCTGTTGACCTGGTTCTTAGGCTCTAGAGCAGCTCTACTGACCTGGTTCTCTGGCTCTAAAGCAGCTCTGCTGACCTGGTTCTATGGCTCTAAAGCAGCTCTGCTGACTTGGTTCTCTGGCTCTAGAGTAGCTCTGCTGACCTGGTTCTCTGGCTCTATACAGCTCTGCTAACCTGGTTCTCTGGCTCTAAAGCAGCTCTGCTGGCCTGGTTCTCTGGCTCTAAAGCAGCTCTGCTGACCTGGTTCTCTCCCTCTAAAGCAGCTCTGCTGACCTGGTTTCTCTGGCTCTACAGCAGCTCTGCTGACCTGGTTCTCTGACTCTAGAGCAGCTCTGCTGACCTAGTTCTTAGGCTCTAGAGCAGCTCTGCTGACCTGGTTCTCTGGCTCTACAGCAGCTCTGCTGACCTGGTTTTCTGCACTCACGACGCACGCACCCGACTTCGCGAAAATATATTTAAAAATAATATAAGTTTCTTATAAGTACAAATATATTATTTTGATTAACCCTGGGCGGGACACTACGCTTCGCCCACGTAGTGTACGTAACGCTGACTGCTTCGCAGTTTTCGAAGTAGGCGAAGCAGGCTAGCGCTACGCACACGCCAGGGCGAAGCGTAGCTGCCTGCCGCCGCCACCCGCCTCCCGCCCGCCCTCCTTTTAAATCAAACCCCGCATGTAAAATAAATAAAAAGTAAAGAAACTTACCTGAAGCGCGGCGTCTCCGGGGCTCCCTCTTCCTCATTTCCAACTTCTTCTGAAAAATGCGCATGTGCGGACACCCGCGCATGCGCATTGCTTGCGAGATATGGGCATGCGCGGGCGTCCGCGCATGCGCATTTGTCAGAAGAAGTTGGAAATGGAAGAGGGAGTCCTGGAGACGCCGCGCTTCAGGTAAGTTTCTTTACTTCTTATTTATTTTACATGCGGGGTTTGATTTAAAAGGAGGGCGGGTGGGAGGTGGGTGGCGCGTAGTGGGGCTACACGTAGCACGCGAGTGTGCGTAGATTTGGGCACACTACGCCCACTACGCCCACCCTTAATTTTGAGGAATATCTTACATAATCTCTTGCCTTAATATGTATATTAAAGACACATACATATCATTTTGGAACATAATTTTTTTTTGCGGGAGTCGCTCACCCAGCGCGCCCCAGCACGTATATGATGTCACACG
This sequence comes from Triturus cristatus, assembly GCF_964204655.1. Lineage (NCBI taxonomy): Eukaryota > Metazoa > Chordata > Amphibia > Caudata > Salamandridae > Triturus > Triturus cristatus. The sequence continues at coordinate 261,084,144 of NC_140586.1, forward strand.
GGACCCGCAAGCGCGCAAACATCTCGTACCGTAATGCGCATGTGTCGCGAATGCGCGGGAGCAGGAGTCGCAAACTGGTCGCATACCAATCGCGCATATCACGTGATATTAAATGTATATGATGTAACTGAAAAACACGCAGCCGTCGCACACCATACGCGGATCCTTCATGACTTTTCTAAAATGGCGGCTAGAATGCGCGCACCCGCCGTGATGTGTACACTTTGAGTGCGCGACTGCGAAAAAAATTGGATTTTTTTTTTTAAAGAAAATGATATAAATATATTCAAATAAAAAATGAAAACAAGAAAATTAACCAATATTTCAGTTTTAATTAAAAAGTGGTTTTTTTGCAATTTTCAGAAAAATATATAATGTTATTTAATGAATAAAATATTTATAAATAAACAGTTAAAAAACTATAGAAAATCAATACAAAAAAATAGATATAACTACTAACACACTTAAAAGTTAGCATTTAAAAAACCTTTGAAATTCACTGAAAAAACCATAGGTTTCAGGGGTGTTATAGTTAGCTGCCCATTTCACTCGTACAAAACCATAGAAATTCATCCGTTATAGTTAGTTCTGCTAACTATAACTCACGCGCCCGCAATGCACTGCTGATGATGTCACATATTGCATCATTCATGACATGGTCAGTGACATCACTGATGACATCACTGATGACATCTCAAATGACAATTCCCAAGATATAATGTGACCAATTAATTAATCCACAGTTTTGAGAAAACCATTCTGGTTTACACATCTTATTTAAGCGATTCATCCCAAATGTACAGCTAGTCCGTCATCATGATTGAGACCTGCGGTATTTAATGTGTTGTATCTAATGATAATTTTGGATTGCAAACATCTAAGTTCCTGTACTCTATCTCCACCCCTTTCTCTGATGGAGATCCTGTCCAGCACACAAAAGAATAGGAATTCTGATCGTGTTGGAATCCAAAGTGTCTTGTAATTGGGTACTGCTTATCATCATTTTTATTTGCCCGCAGATGCTCTAGGGCACGCTTTCTTGCTTTGTGAATGGTACTCCCAATGTATTGTTTGTTACATGGACATGTTAGTGCATACACAACATGATCGGACTTGCATGTTAAATGTTGTACTATCTTGAAAGGGGGTTTGTCATTAGATAGCTTGATCATCTTACAGTTGTGGCTGTATTTACAAGCTTTATACATTCCACATGTATAGGTCGAGGAGTCATTGTTGGGTTTATTTGGAAAATTTATGGGATGGACTAGGTGTTCTGACAGGTTATGCCCTCTGTGATAGGAGAATAGAGGGGGATCCTGGAATGTTTTGAGGGTCCTTAGGATGTGCCAATGTTTTCTGATAATTATGCAGACGTTGTACTCGATGGGAAAAAGGTGGAGACAAAAGGTGTACGAGTATTACTGCATTTTTCCCTTGGTGTGAATAGGGTTTCCCTATGGTTATACCAGGCCGTGTGCGTGCTCTGGTAACCAGTTCCTTTGGGTAGCCACGTTGGATGAGTTTACCCGTGAGAATGGCAGCCTCCCAGTAGTAATCCTTTCTCCATTTGCAGTTACGGCAGATCCGAAGAAATTGCCCGAAAGGCAAGCCATCCCGTAGGCCTTGTGAATGGAAACTCTTGTAGAGTAGGAGAGTGTTGCGTTCCGTAGGTTTCCTGTAGAGAGTGGTTCCTATTTTCTCATCTTCGACCTGAAGAGTAAGGTCCAGGAAGGGGAGGTTATTTTCTTTAGGATATGCCGTAAATTTAAGATGTGGTTGGCATGAGTGGAGCCAGTCAATGAAATGTTGGAGTGTTTCTTTGTTGCCTTTCCAAATAAGCAAGATATTGTTGTTATAGTGAAGCCAAAATGTAATGTGTTCCTGAAAAGGGTTGTATGGTGTGAGAATCTTGGTGTGAACATATAAGATTGCAAAATTTGGAGCGAAGCATGCACCTATGGAGACTCCCTTAATTTGAAGTCTTCAAGTCTTCACAGAGTAATTCATGGTGCCTTCTCTGTGATTGCCCAGGAGATGTACATAATTGTTTTAATTGTACAGGCATCACAGATAACTCCATTGTATATATAATCCTGTTTGCGCCTCCTTTTTATCGCTGCATATATTCCTTCACGTGTCACTATCGCCGTTCACCTTTCATGAGAACTTGTACTCAGTATCACAGGTTACATGACATTTAATGTAACACAGTGCATTATGATTATGGGTTCATTTATTTTTGTGTTGACCATATAATTTGATTACATATAAGTGGAAAGCATTTGAAAACATTTAAAAAATCATTTCACTCCACGTTCTTTTGTTTCCCTATGCCCTTCCACAGCAATGTATTGCGCTCTTTAACTACCCCCCCACCAAATTATACCCCTCGAGACATAGCCTGCATATCTCAGTCATATGTGTATCTGTAGAGAACAGTGTGCCAATCTCATTGTAGTAAAACCTTTCCAGCTCCAGTTGGCCTCACTGCATGGATACATTGTCATCATGAATGTGGCCAGCAGGACAAACAAAGTAAAATTCCCAAGGATTGGCATGTCAATGCGAGCCTCATGGCCAGTATATCCCATTTGTGGAATTTCTGTCATTCATACAGTGCGCGGTGGCAAGCCAACATGCTACAATGTGAAAAAGTGAAAATGCAAAAATTCACAGTGATACCATGATACAGCACATAACTGGTTTCCTACTGGTGGGATACTTTTGCCTGCCAAGCACCAATTCATGTGTCAATAGAGGTTAAGAAAGATTAAGGGGTATATTCTCAAGAGCGTGCGATAATCATCACCAAAATAGGTTAACGCAATTTCACATATTGCCGTCTATCGCAGGAAAATAACTCTGTGTCAACGTCACATTCTCAACACGGCGATAACATGCGATAGTTTCCCCATAACGTGACAAATGTCCACAATAACATTACCGGGACGGCGATCCAAATACAAATCCGAACGCGAAAAAAAGTTGCATTGGGCCCACCTCCGATAAAAAAGTCAGCGATAAGCAGCACCAGGCCTGCAAGTCCCACAAGTCAGGCTGCAAAAATCAGTATATAAGCGGCAACAAAAAACACAAACAGAACACAAACAACTGCGAAGCACCATGGAGGTAGCCAGAGCAAGTACAGAGGACAACCAGAATCCCACAGGCCCCACAGAGGACCCGACACATGTGAGACCTCTCTGGGGCAGTGTAACATACTTCAGCTATTTTGGCCCGTTTTGCCTTACTCAACACTTAGTATACACAGGGCAGTCTTGGTTACTGTTATTTATGTTATTGGCTTGCCTTTGTGCATCCTTGTGTGGCACAAGTACAGTGCTAATACATGAGGACTTGGGGATGGGTATCTGGCTAGTATTGTTACAACCATCCAGAGGCATGCATCGTTAATTTTCTTTTGTGTGAGCAGCGATGTTTTCACATTTGGGAATGATGTTGTTATCCAGGGGTGGCTGGTGACATTTGATTTGAAAGTGGTGAGGCGCAAAATGATTGGTATACTGCACCGTTGCGAGCGAGCATAGCGAGCCCGAACCACCATAAGGGGCGGTTCGTTGTGATTCTCTTCCCGTGAAAATTTTGAAAAAAGAGAAGAAAAATTGTGCATTTTCAAGCAAATTTAATAAAGCAATTGTGAAAGTGCCTCTGTGAACTGTCACTTTTCTCTTTACCTATCTCTCTCCCAGAATTCACCACCTTCACCTGTAAGTGGCTGCAAGCTGCTCTATGGGCGTCACTCTCTTCCAGTGACGCTCTCACTTTCCCATCATCTAAGTATCCCTTCCTACCTTATCTCTTTCGCTATCTCAGCATCTCCCCTCCTCTGTCACTTGCTGGGTGCTGCTGACACTGCCCGGTGACTGTCTCTTGCTGCCCCTTCCATTGTCTCGCAACCCCCATGCTCTCCTCTCTCCCTATCTTGCTTCCTCTTTCGATCTTGCTATCTCTTCCTATCTTGTTGCTGTCACATTCATCCTGCTTGCTATCCCTCCCTACATCTCCGTATCCCTTCCTCCCTCATCTCGTTCGCTGTCTCCACACCTCCATTCCCCCGTCATAGCAAATGACAAGTAGTTACGACAGAGCACATCTCACACAAGAATCGGATGAACTATCTCTAGACTCTACTATAGCGCCTAATATGTTCCGGTGATTGCAGGTGGTGGGCACTTAGCGCTGCCACTCTTTTAAGGTCCGGCGTCCGGTCCGGGCGTATTTCTCATCATCGGCCTTCAACCCCCGAGCAAGAGAGAAAAGCCAGTTAACCGGGGAATAAAAAGAGAAGGAAACAGTGACATAAGGGAACGAGGGTGCAGAAAGGAACGTGTGAGAGTAACGGAGCTGACTTAATGCCCATTGCTTTTATCATTACAAAACAAAAGCAGAATGGTTTAAAAAGACCACGTTTGTGAATACAGAGCCGCAGTATGCATTTTGTTTTCCAATGCATGCACCCAACAAGCAGGTATTTCAGTACCTCCAGGAATAGTGTGCTTTCCCACCCAGGGAAAACATGGTTGTTCAAAGAGCTAGGAGGCAACAAAAGTAGGGCTTCACTGGCAAACACTGTAAAGTGGCGCTAATGTGTTTAGGTGTGAATAAATCAATATGGCCACCTTGCTTTAGTTAGTTAGTTATTTTATATATTTTGAATGTTTTATTTCTCTCTACCCTGAGGCTGCACTTAGAAATTGAAAACTGTCAGCAAAAGACTACGTTTCCAGCAAGTGTTTTCTTTTTTGGATCCATTTCACAAGGAAGCAAATAAACGAAAGGAGGAAAGAGAAGGTAAGATCTGTTTCTTGAAGTCTCCGACCGGTTTTTACCACATGAGAGGGAGCGAGACAGAGAGGGAAGAGGGGGAACAAAGGAGGGGGGAGGCAGCTGCCAGCAGAGGGAGAACTGGACTCAAGCAGTGACTTACGACAGAGCCCATCTCACAATCGGTTGAACATCATGAACTATCTATCTATAGCGCCCAGTGAGACCTAATGCCCATTGCTTATATCATTAAAAAACGAAAGCAGGATGTTTGAAAAAGACCACATTTGTGAATACAGAGCCCCACGCACAATATGCATTTTATATTCCAATGCACGCAAAAACATTCTTCAAAGAGTGAGGAGGGGGGGTGGGCGAGGGGGGGGGTCACGCGGAGGGTCGCATGGGAGAATACAATTAAAATTAAGACAAAAACTTACCTGACCGCCTCTGCTCCTGGTCCGCGTTGGCGCCTCTGCCCTCTTCAAACAGGACCAGCTTACTGTTCGCCCGCCGCCTGCCCATGAGGAGACCGAGGGGCTCCTAATGGGCATGCGCATGACTGGGCACGGGCTAAAAATTAGCTCACCTTGCCCACTCATGCGCACTTGTGCTGCAGTGCTGCCTGTACCTGGCTGGTCTGACAATGCATGTCAGTCAACATGACGCCAGACCGCCCACGGTCCGACTTCATGCTGACATGCATTGTCAGCTCTCTATCGGCGTCTTTGAATTTAAGTAAACTAAGTTCAGAGATGCCGAGGGAGCTGCGGGCGGGGTTGGGGGGGCAACGCCCCAATGCCACCAATGGACGCACCGCCACTGTGGTTATCTTTACATTGCGACTTTTATGTTGATACTGGTTACTGTGTTTTGTCCTCACATGCCTCACACATCCCATTTACAGATAGTAAGTTTATGTGTACTTTGCAAGAACCTCGTCACTGTGTGTCTTTCAAGAAAATGCATCTTGTTGATACTCTGAAATAACATCCATAAGATACACATTGCTCATCATGACATTGCAATAGATGTAATTGGTGTAGGTGCGCATACAAAGACAGCATGTTCAATTAAGCTAATCTCACTCAACTTCAGCTTAAAAAAAGTGACGTTGGGTGTTAAAGTTACATTATGTTTGTAGATTTTTGAGGAACAACCATACAAATCTCCTGGGGACATATCTACAACGCGGCGATAGAAAATTAGCGCCGCTTTTGCGGCCGTTTTCGGACGAAAAGCGGCGATAATTTTATTGCCTAATTAGCAAGCTCACGCAAACGCGTGAAACCTTGCGTTAGCGCAGGAATTGCTAATGCCCAGCTTTGCATCTCAAATGAGATGCAAAGTGGGCGTTCCTGACCTGACATGACAGGAGAAATGTCGCTAAGCAACATTTCTCCTATCATCAAGCCCCACACCATGAAGCATAGCGGCAAGAAAAGTAGCGATAACCCCAGTTATCGCTACTTTCCTTACGCCTGCTTCAGGACTGACTTAGCCATGATATCCTATGGAAGGTGGATATCATGGCTAAGTTTGTGCGGCCCTATCAACAAGCTAACGCCACATTTCGTGAGATTATCGCTGGGTTTCCAGTGATAATCTCACGTTAGGCAGTTAGCGCCAGGATTTTTATCGCTTTTGAGATAAGCGTTGCTAATAGCACGCTATCTCAGCGATAAAAATCCACGCTAGCCGGCGATAATTATCCTAGCGCTAAGTGCGCTTAGCGATAATTATCGCCGGTTGTTGCTGATATGCCTCCTGATGCTTTCTGAAATCATATATATTTTCTTCCAGAGGTTACTATTCTCACTTCACAACATGTGAGTAGGTTTATCCTTAGAAAGATTTTCTAGCACATATGTCAAATCATATAGGTATTGTGTGTAAAAATACATTAGTTTACAAATGTTAGAGTACATTTACAAGTGGGTAGTGGGAACAATGAGGAGGAAAGTATTGCCATTATCGAGTGTTGCATAGTATTTAGAGGCACAAGTGGACAAAATACAGTACTGAAAAAACAAGAGTACAGTCCTGGGTTACAAATCGGTTGGCATGATGCCCTACACAGGACAGTTGGGAAAACTGGCTAGGGGGGATTCACAAATATTTATTGGGACATTCTTCAGCAGAAACTGAGGAACTCTACATCTTCCTCCTCTGATGCATGTACTGCCTCCCATGAAAATTGTAGTGCCTGGATGAGAGGCAGCTGAGAGATGTTACTAGCTTCAGGCAAACACATCAGAGGCAGAAAATGGTAACTTCCATGCCCCCAACAGAATTTATGAGTGCCAATAAGGCAGCATGGTACTTCCAGGCAAGGGTTTGCCTGTTAGCCAACAAACCAACAACATTGCTATTGTGGCCACTCATTCATGCTATGAAGGAGTCAAACTTGGCCTACAGTGACTGGATGGATGCATTAGTGGTTCCCAGCTGCCTAGCAACTTCTCTGCTGTCAGATGTAGAAGGCTGGTTTTGTTGTTCCTTTAGCATCATGAAAACAGTGATGTTAGCTAGGGACTCATCAATCCCATGGAGCCAAGAATAGGTGTCTGTGATAGCCTTTGCCAATCCCTTATTAGGGCCAATACACCTATGGACTCCTTCAAGAGTGCCCTCTATGGTCTCCATCCCCAACTTGACCTCTTCAGCCATTCGCTGCTGTACTCCTATCACTTGCTATTGAAAAGCAACTTGGGGGTCCTCAGAGTCCTCAGCTGTGATGTCAAAGATTGATGGTCGGTGTCCAGTGTGGGCTGGTTCGTCTGGAGACCCAACAACGTGTTCAGGAGCTTTTGGAAGGTGTCTTCATCTATCTATCCTCAACAGCTTGGCCATCATGGACAAGATGATCTCCAGAAGGTGTGGCTTATACCTCTGGAAAGAAACAGATATAACTTACGAAGGTTCCATAATTGAATATGACATAAGTGATTTTTGTGACATTTGGAAAGTATTTTTCTTCACTTTCAAGTGCACAGGGATATGTGGAACGTGTGTTTCTACAGGTGATTATGGCCATGTTGTACTATTGTTGCTTTTCACATGGCAATGCATGTACTTTGTTCATACAACCGCATTATTCACTAGGGGGGTCTATCTGTGTAAATGTCACACAATGCAACCCAGCTAGGCATCTTGCTTCCCTGCCTGAAAGTGTGAGTGTATGAATGGGGTATATTGTACCTGTTACAGTACATTTCTTCTATCTGTCTGCACCGATGCAAATTTTGCTTCTTAGCACCACTGCAGAGACCATTGCATCATGTAGCAAGGGTGTCTCCCTTTGCTCTAGACATTGGTTTTCACCGCACACCAAGCTGCCTTGCTGTACTGTTTGGCATGCACTTTGTGCATTATTGGGCCCTAGGGTTCATATGTAAATGTAAATGTAAATGTGCAGGAATTTATATAGCGCAAATCACCAAGCGGTCTCTAAGCGCTTGCTTAGGGAACCCGTCCTGGTATTCCCCTGTGAGATAACCCAGCAGGGCATCCGCAAGGTGAAAGCCAGGCATCCCGCCGCGAGGGGCCCATGTGGAGATTAAGCAAGCTATTGCCCAGAGTTGCAGAGTGTGAACCCATGAGTCGAGTATGCACTGGAGCGAGAATTATCGAGTCCATGGACATTTATGGACTCAAGACCCAGCCAAGCCGGGAATTGAACCCTGGTCCCGGGCTGACCTCTGCTTCCAGGTCTGCCTCCTCTAACCAGTGAGCCACACTTCTCCATCTAACAAACATCCACACAACACTACATGGCAAGCAATCTTGCTGCACTGTGTGTAAGGGGAAGGGCCTGCACATGCCATAGTCTCAATTTGTTGGGAGAATTCTATGGTTTTTGTGCACATACACACAGTCAACTCCAGACTCCACAATACTAAAAACTAAAGATCATCTCTGCAGTGGATAGCCTCCTTCATAGTTGGTAGCATGTAACAGCTCATACTCATTTCATTCCCTCTGAACCAAAGAAGCTCATCTTCAGAGTCCGGCAAAATCTCTTACCTCTGCCACACTCTCTTGAACATGTTGTTATGCTATGTTATAGAAAACCTGTAGAGCGCACATTAACCATAAGGTCTCTTAGCGCTAAGGTAGCAAAAGAACAGCGACTAGCATACGGATTAGACACAAGAGACATGTTTTTTAAAGTTTTGTAAAACTCACATAGTTGGATGATGATCTAATGTCAGGAGGAAGAGTGCTTCGATGTAGAGAGCCAATATGGAGAATATAACCCTTCCTAGACTTTTTCTTTTATTTCTTGAGACATTGTGGTGGGCAAATCTAAGATGGTGATTGGCGGTGCAGCGTTGAATTCTGGAGGGCACAATAGCTGGACTTTTACTATGGAGAGCTTTAAAAATAATGTGGGCTGTTTTGGAAATGGTCCTCTGAGCTACAGGGAGCCAGTGAAGCTTTTTAATCAATGGCTTAATGTGACAGTGTAGTGGCTGACAAAACACCAGCTGGGCTGCCTGATTTTAAACTAGTTTCAGTCTGTTGTTTAGAGCAGTAGGGAGTCCCAAATAGAGCGCATTGGCATAATCAATCTGAGTTATCAGTAGGGCAATGAGAATTTGGATGACAGCATCCATCGTGAAGTATCTCCTAATTTTCCTTATTCTCCAAAGTTGGAGGAAGCATGAGGAAGACACAGCTCCCATCTGATGATTCAGGGATAGATCCTCATCAATGAGAACCTCACGGCTTTTAACAGCTTTCTTGAGCGTGGTAGGAGAACCCAAATCTGGGGGGGCCAGAAAGAGGGATTCAATTGAGACAGTTTGTTCTTAGTGACCACAACTTTGGTTTTGTAGGAGTTTAACTTCAACTAGTGATTATGCATCCAGTCCTAAATTTAGAGCATGGTATTTTGGAAAAATGTCTTGGATTCCATTGTATTGTCAATGGTGAAAATCAACTGAATGTCCTCAGCATAGTTGTATATTTCACCCTTTGCTCCTGAAGGGAATGTATTAGCGGATGGATATAAAGATTAAACAGATGGGGCGATAAGGAGGATTATGTACATGACTCCTCTGGAAATCATCATTCAGACCCAGGGACTGAACATCATCTCTTACACTGATGACACCCAGATCATACAATAACTCTCAGGAGACACCATCAACAGTAGTTACATTATGCCATTGACCAACATGGCTATCTATATGTGAGATAAGTTGCTCATACTCAACCTGACAAGAAAGAAATGATGACATTCTGCAACATGCACTCACCCTGGTTGCCCACCTGACTAGGCCCGAAACTGTCATCCTCCAACCACCACAGACACCTGCCCATCATCCTGGACACTTACCTCACCATAAGACTTCAAAATGCCGCAATCACCTCCACCTGCTTTCACTTTATGTGCATGGTCAAACATTTCTTCATATGGCTGCCTCCTGACACCTGCACGGCCATGACCCAGGCCATTATTACATGTTGACTATAGTGCACCAATGACCTCTACTGCAGCATCTGTGCACACCTGATAAACAAGAGGCAAACTATCCAACACATCACTGCCAGACAATCACTCAGCTTACCTTGCGGCATTCACATCACACATCACCTCGGAAAATTACATTGACACATTATTCAGACTCACTGGCAGTTCCAGATGCTCAGCCACACCTACAAGGCACTAAAATACCAGGGACCCATCTAGCTCACGCACCATCTACGCTTCCATTAATCAACCATGAACCTCCGCTCTGCATCACTTGCACTCACCCGCTACCCCAATATCCATATGAGCTGCTCCAACCCAAGTTGTATTCTGTAACTTGTAGTCCTGTTTTGTGAAGGAATAAATAAGACTACAAGTCCCAGTATTGAGAGGTAATACATTGACTCGGGCAGCACATCACACATGGGTCTGGAAAACTTGGCAGGGCTGGACTGGGCTGGTAAAATTGGTACTGCCCAAGGAAAGGACAGTTATGTGAAGAATGAGTTGAGATGTGGGGCATTCCTGCCCTTTCCCTTTCACGCAGCACAGTAAAGTGTTTTGCTGCATTGCCCTGCATGACAGTAGGCTAATATAGGATCCCTTGTTTTAACTTGCCTTGTAGTTCTTGCTGGTCCTCTACTTAAGCACTGTCCTGACCTTCCACTCCAGCTACCAACTCTATTGGAGTGAGGGATGGCACCTGCTCTTCCAATGGAGCAGAGGAGGACATCAGGTCCTCCTCCGCTCCTCATAGATGCTTTAATGTTCCTGGAGAGTTTTTCTTTGTTCCTAAAGAGTTATTCTTTGGTCATGAACTTGTTGTCGTACCACCTCTTCTTGCACTCCATGATATTTTTGTGTTTGTGCTGCACAATTAATTGTATCCACTATGGATTGGCACATGGCATCCTTCCTCCCTATTGGCAATTTTGAAGTGACAAATAACCAATTTCTTTTAATTAGCAGCACTCTGAAGATTATTGGCAGGGCCGTTTTCTCTCACATTAAACTTTCATCTAAACAAAATAAAATCTTAATCCCAGTCAAAACGGTTTGGGGTCAGGGCTGAGCACAGTGGAGCAGTGTTTGAACCTGCATCTCATCCTAGGCAAGTACAATATCGTCAGGCGCTGCCCACTGTACCTAGCCTTTGAGGACTTGCCCACAGCTTTTTGTTGTGTTAACCGTACCTACCTGTGGTTGCTTTTATTGGATCTGGGGGTAGAGGTATAGTTGCCAATTTTCTCCATACCCTTTATGTTAATTTAGCTGCCAGTCTCTGCAATGGTCCTTCGTAGGGGAACTGACTGAATCTTTTGACCTCTTCCGTACAGTCCTCCAAGGGTGCATCCTTGCCCCATTATTATTCATTCTCTATATTAACAATCTTATCCCCTGTTTTACCAATGCCCCTAATGATAATCCGGTGGTGGAGATGAAGCTTGTCCCAGATTCGTTATATGCGGAAGACGCAGTACTCATGGCCTGTACACCTAACACTCTCTGCAAGCTAGTTGGTTCCTTCATATCTTTTAACGCGGAATTGGACTTATTAACCAATGTTAGCAGTTAGCATATCCTTTGTCCTGTGGCCCAGGTAAACCCATCTCAAATTTATCCTTGGGCATTACCATCTTGACCAGGGTTAACCGCTTTAATTAGAAGTTTTTTGACTCCTCGTGTGCTTGGCACTTCCAGATTAAAAACGCTTGCCATAAATTGGCCAATTCTCCAAGAGCCATATTTAATCTACAACAGCCTCAAGGCCACACAACAGTGCTTCCATTACTTACAGTCTCCAAAGCCCAGTGCGGTCCGGCTGCTTTTAAGGGGCGGGTGTCTGAACTTATTCTATCTCATCACTGCTCCAGTCCGAGGAAAACTACTCATGTCGACGACCTCTTTCAGTTCCACTATCCAGTTCATATTATGCTATGTACACAAAGTTGTTACTGAAGAATTGATCAGCTCTAGTACACCTGGCCCCTTTGACACTCTGAGCATCACTATGGAATTCTCAGGAAGCCAGCCTGTGTAGGGAGATTATTAAGGATTGCTTATCCTGTGAGTATGGGCTGAGAATGTCTTGGCTTGCTTACCTGAAGTACTCATGTAATATGATTAGCTTCCTTTAATTTTTTGACACGCTTGAGTCCCTATCCAAGGATGATAAATGAGTGGTGAAGCTTCTTTTTTTGGAGCTCAATAAGTTGGATAGGCTCAGTGGGAAAGCGCTTAAGAGCTCTGTTAAGGACTGCATTCACTTCAGGGGAATGAGAGATGGACATATTTTGATCTCTCTTTCACACAATGTGTCAAATTACTTTCAAATTTCACTAAACTAATTCAACACTAATCCTTTAATGGGTTCAAAAAAGCGCTTCAACACCCCATCGAGGGTCACAAGCACTATATAAATGCAAACCTTTTTCCCTCTTCTATCCCTCTGCTATCCTTCTCAATCCAAATAACTGATTAATATCCACCCCTCAAATCACTTTCATATTTCACTATAACAATTCACCACTGATCCTTTTGGGTTCCGGAGTAGCGTGCTACTCACCGAAAAAAGTGCTTCAACACCCAATCAGGGGTAACAAGCGCTATATAAATGGAAACCTTTTTCCCTCTTGTATCCCTCTGCTATCCTTCTGAATCCAAATAACTGACTAACCTATCCACTACTCAAATTACTTTCATATTTCACTGTACTCATTCAACACTAATCCTTTATGGGTTCCAGAGTAGTGTGCTACTCGCCGAAAAAGCGCTTTGACGCCTCATCAGAAGTAGTAAGCGCTATCTAAATGCAATTACAATACAATACAATAGAATGTGAAAGGTCCCTCCTATCCTGTTTTTTGGTGCCTATTATGCCCTCCTCTTAGGTCTGGTGTGCACAATAAGTACTCTGCCGGCCTGTCTGTGTGATGGCACCCACTACCAGTCTTTATTATATATTTTTCTATAAATATTTTAAGTTGTTTTTTGATTTACATATAAAACCTTTTTTAAAGCATTAAGCGTCTAGGCAGTACATAATTGTGTTACTTTGTTTGCAGTTTCTAAATAATTCTAATGTGTGTTTTAGAGTGTGCGCCTCCCTCAAAGCAGCAGTAAGAGCACAAAAATCTATGGGAGGATAACTTGATTATAGCATTTTCCATTTTTGCATTTTAATTAGGATATTCCTGCATCTTAAGGACTAATGTTCATTCCTTTAAAAAAATGTCCCACATTGGCCCTCTATAAACTCTGCTACATGGAGGACCCACAAAGGTTTTTGTAAAAATAATTGTTGTGCAGCAGGCATTTTGCAAGTGTACTTTTATAATTTTCTTTTAAATCGAAAAAAGTTTTTTATTTTCTTTTAAATCGAAAAAAGTTTTTCCTGAACTGAATTGATTGCGGTGTAGCTAGTGTGATTGTGTTAGAGAGTGGATGAATGTCTAACATGGCCTATTTCTGAGAAAGTGGACTGGAAAGCTTGCAGCGGGTTCTGCAGTTTTGTGTGTGACATTAAAGTTCTTGACAGGATTGACTGATTTGTGCATAGACGGAGCTGTTGGGGTTGAATATAGTGGTAGTGATTTAGGTGGCATGGTTTTGAGATTAACCTCTTGACGCAGGAAATAGAGCTGATACCAGGATGTTGGCAACTGTGAGATGCCCAAAGTTGCTGTGTGCTTGTTGAAGTTATTGTCATGCTGGTGGTAGGAGTAGTTCGGTTAAAATGTGTTAAATAGCAGGGTAACATTTTGAAAGAGATATGTGGTTGTGTTTTTTGGTTTGTGTATTCATGTCGAGGCCTTGGTTTTTGGAAGGTCCAGATATGTGTGTATTAGTGGTGTTGTGTTTTGGACACATGGCACAATGTTGGTATAATTAAGCTTTGCATAACTAATATCCCAGATTGTGTTCTTTGTGGAAGGATGGGTGTAGTGTCGTATTTTTAGTGGTGTATGTGGTGTGGTATTTTGGGCGGTGTGGTGTTGCTTCCTTGGTGGCATCTGTTCCTTGTATGTTTATCATGTCTCGATGGGTCAATTTTTTACGTTGTGAATTGTGATGTTGGATTTGGGTGTAATCAGTTCTGGCGTAAACAGTAGTCCTCTGGAGGTTTCATTTGCAGTATGTGCTTTTGTTATACCATGGGGTACCTGATGTGTTATATCACTGGAGAAATGGTATGATGTATGCCATTTATCAATTGGCTTTCTTCGCTTTGGCAGTGCTATCGTGGACATAACGTTGATTAAAATGGAGGCGTCAGTGCAGAGTAATGTCATCCGTTTTTCTCAGGGGTGTAACTTTAATTGGTGCAGCAGGTGCAGTGGCACTGGGACCCTGGGGCCCAGAGACATGACGGGCCCACTGAACACTGATTACTGCTGTAATTTATAAGTCAAACGGCAGTCGGGGGCTCAGTTCCTTCCTTGAACTAGGACCCATGACACCCTGGATAAGCTACGGGTTCATATAAGACGTCATGAACTGCTTTCTCAATGTTAATGCAGAATAACTGATAAGACTTGCCTTCGGCGGCAAAGATAGGCAATGGTTAATCTTCAAAATGAATTACTTGGCTGTCTTTCACTTTGGAAGTGGAATATTTGATATCTATGACTGCACTTAGATAATTTTCGTGCATTTAAAATATTTTCTAAATCCTCCATTGAGCGTTGAAGCTAATTCTGCTCTATTAAAGTACCTGCAATAATACATAAACACAGTAAATAAAAACAAAATGTGAGAGGTTTATTTGGAAATGTGAAAATATATTTCTTGCACAGAGAAAAAAGCACATATGGATGAATGAAAAAGAAAAATACTCTTTTTCCTGCATGAGGTGAATTTGGAAGCAAACCAAAATCTGCAAGCGACAAAGAGCATAAATAAAGCAATACAGTGACCCACAGTGCGGTTTTGCGCCCCGTTATCACTCCCAAGAAAACAGAGCCCATCCCCTTCGTCTAAAGTGGGAAGTTGACACCATGACCCTGGCCTTGATTTCAAGTGATCTTTAAAAGGGGCCATTCCTGCTCTGCGACAAGGCTGGGGAAGTCCATGGAATGAGATCACACAGCCACCAATCACCAACGGCAGCAGCGGAAAAAGAGCTCGTCTTTGATTAATACTGACGTCCCCAGAGATAGCTTAATTGTAATTGGAGTGCGATTACGAGACATTGAGAAATGAAATCTGTGTGCAGCCTACGAAGGGAGTGGGGCGGGTGCCACCTAGGTCAAAAGTGCAGGCCTGGCGGGATCGCCGCCCCCTGTGGTGTGCCGCCACTGAGAGGGTGTATGAGCTGAGGTCATGCCTCAGACAGGTCAGGTCAATGGTTGTCAAATGGGGTGAAAGTGTCACCACAGACTGAAATAGAGTCAGGTGCAGAATGACAAACGTAGCAACTTCATTGGCCGGTTCACCCGGATGGATTTGTAACAGTAAATGTCCGATGCTTTCATTTGGGGTCTTTTACATCCTTTAGACCGCTGTAAGCACTTTCGCCAGAGATAGATTTTGCTTAGGTCGCAGAATTTCATCTGGCTCCCAGAGTGCATCTATCTTCTGTGGGCCTTATTGTGAGGTACCCTTTAATTCGGATCAGGCTGGTTGCATGAGAAACTGTCCCCATCGGAATTACGGGCACTGCAGTAACTCAGGGGATCTGCCGTGTTTTATCTGGATACGCCACCTGGTGTAGGCTGAGAGCAGCTGTAATCCGGCGAAAGGAAGAGGAACAAGCATTGGTAAATGCGTTAGGTTTCGCCTAATTGATTAATAATAAGCTGTTTTTCGTTGTAAGTTGCAGCTCGGGGAGCAGTTGTGCAATATAAGTTACTGAAGCCCCTTTTAAGATTGATATTAAATACAATAGATTTTACAAGCACAGCGTAAGCGCTTTTCAGGCGAAATCTCATAAACACAGAGCAAGCACTGTGCAGGTAAAACCTAAAAAAGGAAAAAAAAGAGACCAAGTATTTCACTGTTGGAAACTTGCAAAGCAGACACTATGCTGTGAGGCATTCCGTGCCAGAGAGATCTATGCCCAGCCTCATATGGGGGCATATTTACAAGCCAGGGGATAAAATTATCGCCGCTTTAGCGGCAGAAAACTGCCGATAAAACGGCGATAATGGGCTTGATAATATGCTCTATGGAATTCCAATTGAAGCCCATGTTAGATGTCCTTCACATCTAACATGGGTTTCAATTGGAATTCCATAGAGCATATTATCAAGCCCATTATCGCCGTTTTAGCTGCAGTTTTCTGCCGCTAAAGCGGCGATAATTTTATCGCCTGGCTTGTAAATATGCCCCCTATTTACTTACAGCACAGCCAACACACAGTGAAAGTGAGGCTGTGCGAGTCCCTCAAATGAAACCTATTCAAGGGGACTTATCCTATACAATGTTTAAAAACAAAAACACAATTTTCAACAAAGAGATGCTTTGCATTCAGAATCATTAATTTTAGGACACCTTTTGATACCTCTGATGTGCCCCAAAAATAAGGAGCCTTTTAATATAGTTATGTTTGTTAAAGCATTCCATGTGGGTGATGAAGCAGAAATCTAATTTTATTCGTAGGGGTGCATCATAATCACGTGAAGAACGCATCCACATATAATCATGCTATTATTGTTAACATGAGGTGGTAGAATTGTAAAACGTATTCACTCCATTATATGACATGTTTTAGTTTACAGATAAATGTCATGGAGAATTAACGTAGGAAATAGATGTAACTAGCAGAAAACGTTAACATGTAAATCTTCAGCTGTGAAACTGACATTTTTCACTTATTAATTATGCGTGACAAAAAATGTTTCTAATTATTAAGTAAATATATTAATGGAAATGCTAATAATGAATATACAAATTGTATTGTTGGAAGAGACATGTCTTGTGTTAGCGGAAGTCCTAGGCCTGAAATGCAAGTCCCTGGAAACTCTTGCTTTAAAATTAATAGTTGAATTTCATGTGCATCGCAGATTCTGTTCTTTTTCATGTTTCCATTGCAGGTGGAGAATACATTCTTTAGGAAAAGTAATTTATTTGTTTCAGTAAGTTAGGCAAGGAGGGAATAAGTTAAAAACGTGTGGCTTGATCCGATAAAGGTGGTCGTTGTGCGTCATACAGGAGAAGGCCTGGGAACCAAGGTCAAATTGTAGCAAGGAAAGTATATCGTCTGCATCATGGAAAAATACATTCAGGATTGTACCCAGGATGGATGGTGTAACCCAAACTGCATCATGGGAATGTTACCTATGGATAACTGGCTGTTGGGAGTAGTGATAGTGTGCCACTTTTTTCATGCTTTCATAGAGAGAGCATCTTAGAACAAGCTCTATCTTTTGTAGCTTCATGCTACCAGACTCGTTGATCGTGGGGAAACTTCTCAGGAAGACTCTACGTGCTGACAACTTTTATCCTTCCTCCTGAAAATGCTTATTTAAGGATGTCACCTTAGTATTAGTGTAGGGATAGATTTAATGCTTACCACCCACCAACCCTCGATGCAGGGAAATTTGGACTCATGCTGCCTGATTTGCTGTATTTTACTTCTTGAATCAATTGTGTGGCTCATACAACACTTAAAACTGGATGCGCAGATTTGGCTTCATGCTGATCCCTGTGTATTTCTATATACTCGTGTTGAGGTGTCTCTATGCTCAGTTATATTTGGCTATGTAATAAATTAACTAACCTCAGATAGTTCTACGTGGGTTGTTATGTGTCCGAAGGAATCATTGGCTAATCAAACTGTCTTCCTAATGACTTTTCTCCCCTTCACACTTTCATGGTGTGACGAAGAACCATCACAGTGTGACTCTAGAACAGTCTATAACTTGTGGGCCTGGCCCTTTCAGTTGGTAGCAGTGTAGGATGGTTTCCACATGATGTAAGGGGAGAATCTGGAAGTAGTCTAGAATAGGTGGAACCTAGAATCCTAAAACCCTGACCTAGAGCCCAATGATTGAGAACAGAAGGCATCAGAATTTGGTGAAGATCGATGGAGTTTGCAGCAGCAGGAAGAGAAGTGAAAATTAACAGGGTGTATGTAGTATGTTAGACTCTTGGAATGGTTTGATTGTGTGATGTCTTGTGGAATTGGGAATGAGAGTCGAATGAATGAGGTTTCAGGCATGGCGTAGCTTAAGGATTGAGATTTGAGTTGCAGGTCCTGAAGGGGCCTAAGATCCCGGGATGCATTAAAAAGTGTAGAAGACACCAAGATTGTGATTGTCTGACTGGAGAATTGAGGGATTGTCGTGAGACATCATCAGCAGTTCCAACTAAGACAGGGACCTCTGTGCGAATGAGACGTATGGGAATCGTCTGGTGGACTTTGTGTACAGGGGTTAACTATACTGATTTGAGTGACCCATGCTGGTCGAGGGTTACTGTGTGTGAATGTTCTTGAGTGGTTACATTTTATCGATCCTTTTAGATGACAGGTGTTGGAAATGGGGGTCTCTAGTTGGCAAGGGTTTGCACCTTTGTCCAAGTTGGGACCCTCCCTTCTAGTCAGGATCAGGGAGATACACTCCTAAAATAACCCCTGCTCACTCCCTTGGTAGCTTGGCATGAGCAGTCAGGCTTATCTTAGAGGCAGTGTGTAAGCATTTGCACATAACCAACAGTAATACAGTGAAGACACTACAAAAGGACACCACACCAGTTTAGAAAAATATCCAATATATTTAAAACAAGAGCAAAAACGATATTAATCCACCATACAGTTCTCAGAAATCTTGAATAATCAAAAATAGACTTGAAATACAGTTTTTTAAAGTTGATAGCTCCGTCTGGGGCTAACATGGCGTTGTGAACAATAAATCCAAATAGTTCTGTCTGACTGTGGCATCGCGGGCCCGCTACGGTGTTAAGAAGACCCTCAAAACAGTACCTTTAAAAATGCAGGGCGTCGACAACCTTTCTTTGAGCCCCGAAGAGCTGGCGTCTGCAGGTGTCAGTTCCAGAGGTCGGTGCAGGAGTCGTAATGCCCTAGGAGTCACATGCGTTGCAGATCGAACTCCTCGCTGATGAAGTTAGGAGCGCCGTTATCGGGTGCTGCACTGCAAAGTGCAGCGGTGCGGCGCGCGGTGCCCTCAGGTCAAGGTGCAGGCAGTAGCTCGGTGGCGGTCATTCAACGGCGTCAGTGAGACCAGGCTGTAGTGTGAAGTGATGCAGTGCACGTCGCGGAGCTGACAGGTCACGGTGCAAGCAGAGGCGTCATCGTTGCTGAAGCGCTGTTGTCGGCTAACGAACTGGAGTCGATGGCGCCCGCGTCGGTAGGCCAAGGCTGCAGTGCTGGATGAGGATGGTGCATCGTGTAACTGACGAGTGGTGCCCTCAAACCACGGTGCAAGCAGCGGTGTCCATGTCGGCATGGAGCGGGGGTGTCGGGGATACCAGGGCAACGGCGTGAAGCGAGGCGTTATGGAGTGGGGTGCTCACAGGTCACGGTGCAAGGAGCGTCTTGATGGCGGTGTCAGGTGGTGTCCTCGAGGAGACAAGGGTTGTGGTGTGAAATGTGGCTGTGCTCTCTGAGGTGCCTACAGGACCCAGATTCAGCAGCGGCGTCGTAGACAGCATCGGGTTGCTTTTTATGCTGTTGCAGCACAAAACAGACAGTCCCCAGTGCTGATGGAAGAAGAACTTGAAGTCTTTGCTGTTCCTGAGACTTCTAGAACAGGGGGCAAGCTCTACCACAAGCCCTTGGAGAAACTCAATAAAGAAGTTGCAGAAGGTTCAGTCCAGTCCTTTCACTGGCCAAGACAGAAGCAGCCACTGCAGGTCAACACAGCAAGGCACTCAGCAAAGTGGTAGTTCCTCCTCACAGTTCCTCCAGCTCTTCTTCTTGGCAGTCTTCTTGGTTCAAAAGAGTTCTAAAGTTCTGGGGTCTGGGCCCCAATATTTATACGCCATATTCCTTTGTCCTATCAGGCAGAGAGTGTCTGTGCTTAGTCCAAACCAGTTCTGTCCTCTCTGACCCAGCTTCTGGGCAGGGGGTGGAGACAGCATTGTGGAAGGCAGACCAGACCCATTCGGATGCAAGGAAATCTCCTCCCACTACTCTAAATGCAGCCTGGGTCTATTCAGCCCAGCACTGACCCATCAGACTCTCTGGAGCCACTGCACATCCCCAGCCCCTGTCACTCCGAAGCCAGACAGTCAATACGCATCCTAGGAGAGGCACACAGGATGGCTAAGCAAGAAAACACCTACTTTCTAAAAGTGGTATTTTCAAACACAGAATGTAAAAATCCCCTTTACTAAAAGATGCATCTTTAGATTCTGAGTTCAGGCATACTAGACTTTATTTTCCTATCTGGTCCCAAAGGGAAGTTATATTTATGAGATGTTATAAATTAACTCCCATGCCTTCCTATGGGCCAGATAGCCTTTCAACAGCGAAATACGAAATTAACAGTATTTCACTCTCAGGACATGCCACACACATCAGGGCATGTCCTACCTTTCACATACACTGCACCCTGCCCACAGGGGTACCTTGGGCCTACCATAGGTGTGACTCACATGTAAGAAAAGTGAAGGTTAGGCCGTCGGAAATGGGTGCACTTGCCAAGTCAACATGGCAGTACTAGACTGCACACAGGCACTGCAGTGGCAGGTCTGAGTTACCTTTGAAGGGCTGCTTGTGTGGGTGGCATAACCAGTGCTGCAAGACCACTAGAAGCATTTGATTTACAGGCCCTGTGCACACACAGTGCACTGTACTAGGGACTGACTAGTAAATCAAATAACCAATCATGGAATCAACAATCCATAACAACAATTTACAACAGGTGCACTTGCACTTGAACACTGAAAAGCAGTGATAAAGTGCGCAGAGACACTAAACAAGCAAAAACAGAGTCAAAACCAGGAGGTCAGGAAAGCAAAAATAGACAGAGGAAACACACCAAAAGATGCCAATTCTAACACATGTTCCATCCAGCTTAAAGTAGGGAGAACTACCCAACCTCCCGGGAGTTCTCTTCACTAAGGCGGAAGAACCTGGACAGGCCATCAGCGTTGGCGTGTTCTGTGCCAGTGCGGTGTTCCATTTCTATGGCACTCCACCTCTGTTCCTTAGGGAGTAGTCTCCTGCTAAGGAATACTATAGGCTGGTCTAGGCACTCATCGTTCAGGTGTGAGAGCACCACTCCCACACCATGCTCTGAAGTGTCAGTCTGCACGACAAATTCCTTGCGAAGTCGGGTGCCTTGAGCACGGGCACTGTGCACATGGCTGTATTCAGGGCATCGAAAGCTTTCTGGCAGGACTCAGTCCAGATCACCTTCTTCGGCTGCTTCCTGGAAGGGAGCAATAATGGTGCCATAGCCCTTAACAAATCTCCTGTAGTAACTGGTGAGACTTAAAATGGCTATCAGCTCTGTCTGGTTCTTGGGAGGCTCCCAAGCCAGAATGGTGTCAATCTTGGGCTGTAGGGGCGCCACTTGGCCACTTTCTACCTGGTGTCCCAAGTACACCACAGATCCCTGCCTGATCTGGCACTTACTGGCCTTGACCGTGAGGTCTGCCCTCTGCAGAGTCTTAAACACTTCCCAGAGGTGCTGCAAGTGTTCTTCCCAGCTAGAACTGAAGACTGCAATGTCGTCTAGGTAGGCAGCACTGAAATCCTCCAATCCAGCTAACCCCTGTGGTAAATAATTTAATTACCGGGACTTAATTTGATACAGAACATAATAAAGATAGCTCAATAAATAAGAGGCAGAATCCGTGGTATTAGAGGTTCAGAATGGGCTTTATTCCAATGGACGATTCGAATCGTGGCCTCCAAGTTCCATCACCACGAAGGTTCAGGAAGTGAAGTACATACATTATTGATAATTAATCACTTTTATACAATAGGCATTACAGTGAAGCAAATGCAAGAGGCGTAACAATTGATAACAAAGATAACATTTCACATGCGTAGCTGAAGGAGGCGTAAGTGGGAGTAACAAGGAAACGTCATTGGTTGTGATGTCACATATGGGTGGACCTATGAAATAATTTCGCAATGTCAGCAGAAATACTTGGCAGAGATGCGCGCGCAGCAGCATGACGTATGATTGACGTGCAACTAGGGGGTGAAGGGGACTTGACATTTAACTCTACATGTGGCGACAGAAGTCTGGAGGGTCAAGTCAACCTAATCCCAAATCATATCTAACATCCTATGTTTAAAGAACTATGTTATCCAAAAGAGAGGTCTCTTAGAGTAGAATCTTATTCTATACTGACTATACTGACTGTTAGTGCGTGTACAAGCGTCTAAGTGTCTACACTAGATGCGAGGGCAGGAATCTTCCATAGTAACAGGGCTATGAATTACTTGCATAAAGACAGAGAAACCGGGCCTTTGCTCGGTAGCTGGAAGAATGTTTACTTAAACTACTAGACAGGAATGCATTGGGCAGGGAGCGGAGCAGATAATTTCGAAGGTGAAATACAGTTTCTTGGCAGGCAACAGGCTGATGTCAGGCTTCGTGAGCCGCGCAGGGAATGAGACAAAGTTCATGGTCACAGATGCAGGCTCAAACTGGAGCTTCAGAGGCAGAAAGCAAGAAAAGCTTGATGACAGAATCAGGGCCTACTTGCCTGGACTGTAAAATGGCATAAGTGAACCATATAAAGCCGGTGGCCTTTCATACTTAGGAATGGAATATCCGGCCTATTCATGGCGGATCTGAAAGAGGACATGTTGACGGTGGACGCACATGTGTTTGCGTCTTCATAACTGGAACTGGAGGGAACATACATGTACTTGTGATTCATACATGAAACCGTTGGGGTCCAAGATAGGGGACATAACTGATCAGAAAAATCCATATTTCCACATTCCCTCCTTGTCCCCTACTTGCCCGTCAAGAGATATCAATCTTCATCAATCCATTGATCTGTTCATATAGCATCATTTGTTCTTCTTTTTTCTTCTGGGACGAATGAAATCTTGGTGATGGAACACACGATGTGGCACACAGACCACAAATCGCTGGTCCACATTGTAGGCATAGACAGCAACTGAATAGTATGAGGAAGCCAATACCTAGGAAGGATAGGACCTTCCATCCAAAGGTAGATAATACATTCCAAAACCA
This sequence comes from Triturus cristatus, assembly GCF_964204655.1. NCBI lineage: Eukaryota > Metazoa > Chordata > Amphibia > Caudata > Salamandridae > Triturus > Triturus cristatus. The sequence continues at coordinate 261,107,538 of NC_140586.1, forward strand.
ACCGGACCAAGTCCAGGTGCCTGGATTCTGGTGTATCTGGCTTACAATCTTATGAAGGCGAGTTATGGCTTTATATACAGACGGCGAATTTTCTGGTATGAAAATGCAACAACTTGATCCGATGACCCTACAAGCTCCGCCCCTATCGGCCAGGATGACGTCAAGGACAAGACGATTTTGAAGCACAACAATCCGCATAGCAGACTGTTCTTCTGTTAAATTGCCTAAGGCGGAAATAGTTTCGTTCACTACTGCTTCAAGGGTTCTAGTTAATCTACGTATCAGCTTACTATTAGTAACGGTACCTATATAGGGAAAGAGACCTTTATTGAAATCTGTGTATTTTTCCCATGCTGTTTCAGTGTAATCGACAATTGGGAGATCTCTCCTTTCTCTATTGTGTACTAAATGAGTATTTCTGTGATAATCGGGAGGAGCTAGGAAAACAGGTGGCAAAAGAAATCCAATGTAGCAGGTACCATCCCAATCTAGAGGCAAACGTACATATGCCGTCTGACCACATATAAAATAGGAATGGCGGGAAGCTCTAAATGTCACCTTGCCTTGATCACTGAATTCTATTACAGTGGTGCATCTACTATGGCCCATATGTATGGACCCATTCTTTCTTACACATAATTCACCTTTTACTGGAAATACTGACATGGCGGGCAAAATTGGAGTAGCTTCGGATTCGACATTTAGGATCATAAGATTAAGCGTAAAATTACCTAATCCATATACTTCATTTTCTAGATCAGTTCCTGTTCTCTTGGGAAGTCCCTCCTTGTTAGGGTAGCAGACTTTAAGTAAAACTAAGTTTAAATTTCCCCATACCCAGTTGTCTTGATAAACTGCAGAATTTGAATCTAGGGAATTAATTAAACTAAACCATGCTCCACAGGAGCCGTTGTGTGTGAATGGGTATGGAAAAAGAGGTAGAATTCCTTTATAATTCTGATAGGGAGGGAGTCGGCCACATATCCAACAATTTGTAGCATTGCTAACCTGATGGGAATGATGTAACATACTAATAAACGTGTTATTGCGCAGCGCAAATCTATAAGACAACTCATGCGGGGGTAATTCACTAAAAGAATGTTCAGCAGTAACATTATAAACATGTCTAGAAATAGGATAATATATGTGCAACAACATACTTGCAGTAATTATTAAAAGACTTAGGAAAAACAAAATTAATAACGTCACTGTGCAATGACTACGCAGTGATTTACAGTATGCATGTCGTTTCAACATTTTTCGGGTGTTTTCTCTATTCAGATCTAAGGGATACATGTCAGGGACAAATTCAACCGCTTCACCTTGGAGAGGACTTAAACAATCAAATTTCCCGACCGGTTAGATCTGAGTTTTAGTTTATATTGTTCGTGACTACTGGTTTCAACAAAAGGAAGTTTTGAGTCAATGGGTGAAGACACACGAGGTGTGGTGTTTACGTCCGATGGTAGTCCATGAAATTTCTTGATATGACTTGAATGTATCCAGCCTTTTCTGCCCTCGATCTTCACGGCTGTCCTTGTGGTGAGCAGGACCAATTGCGGCGACTTCCACCTAGGATCCAGCTGAGTCTTTCGATCAAAGTTCCTCACTAAAACGAGATCCCCTGGAATTACGTCATGGGGTTTCACCTCAGTGTTGTCACGAAAGGCTGCAGCTACCTGTGAACGACAAGATTGTAGTGCAGACATCAAGGAAGCCAGGTAATCTGTCAGCATATTACAGTCAATATCAGTTATTTTACGTGGTATAGGCGTCCCCCACATATTTGGTGGTCTGCCAAAGATCACCTCATACGGGGATAGCCCTGTTCGAGAGTGTGCTACCATTCTCATGTAAAAGAGTGCAACTGGTAAGGCTACTACCCAGTCGACACCCTTCTCTCTGCATATCTTGGACAATCTGATTTTCAGAATCTGATTATGTCTTTCTACGAGACCTGCTGCCTCGGGGTGTCGGACACAGTGGAATTTCCACTGATAGCCTAACAAAAGTGAAACGTGTTTCATTAGTTCGGATGAGAACGGCTGGCCGTTATCTGAGTAGACAGCACGTGGTAAACCGTATCGTGGGAAGAATTCTCGAACTAACTGTTTGGCAGTAGTCGGGGCAGTGTAATCTGAAACCGGGTATGCCTATGTCCAACGGGAAAGAGCACAGACAACGTCGAGAACATATTTGAATCCTCGACATCGTTCCATCTGGATATAATCCATCTGGAGCACTTCAAAAGGGTGATCAGGAGACTGAAATCCACCCTGTTCTACGGGAACGCTTTTTCCTGGGTTGAACTGACAACAGATCATACAGGTACGAACTTTTTGCTTGGCTGCTGCTCGTAAATGTTTATTGAACCAAATGTGTTGGATGCTGTCTAGCATAGCTTTTTCTCCTAGATGCGCTGGACTATGTATAGTGTTAATAATAACTTGGACCATTGAATCAGGAAGGAACCACACAGATTTTTCCTTCGTCATCCATCCTTGGTCCGTTTGAATCCCTCCTAATTCAGTCCATTTCTTTATTTCGTCTGGTGTAGCATGCGTCTGTATGTCAATTACATCAAGAGCGGGATCTTTAATCGTCATACAATGTGTTGGCGTCGGGACTATTGTCTTTGTCATGTCGGATGTTTGAGTTTGAGCAGTCTGTTTAGCTGTTCTGTCAGCTAGATCATTGCCTTGAGAAATGATATCAGTAACTTTCGTATGAGCTTTGCATTTCATAATCGATATTGCAGTGGGTAAATGTATTGCATCTAACAGAGCATGAATGAGGGATCCGTGCTGAATGTGGGCACCGTGAGAAGTTAAATAACCTCTCTCTCGCCACAGCACGCCGAAGTCATGTACAACTCCGAATGCATAACGTGAATCAGTGTATATGTTGACTTTTTTATTTGTGGCTTGAATACAGGCTTGTGTCAGAGCGACGAGCTCTGCTGCTTGAGCGGACAAGGTATTTATGCAATTTGTTTCAATGATTTCAGTGTCTGTTGTGACTGCGTAAGCGGCCACTAACTCTCCTGTACTTGTTCTCATACATGAACCATCTACATACAACGTCAGGTCTGGGTCTGACAATGGGACATCTGTCAAGTCTTGTCTGGGTTTCGTCGTGATTGTAATAACGTCAATACAGTCATGCGCTAGTGGGTCTGTTCCAATTACGGGTAAAAGTGTGGCAGGATTCAATGTGTTACAACGTCTGATTTCTATATGTGGTTGGAACAATGTTAATTCATACCCTGTAAGTCGCGCTATAGTTAAATGTTGTGTTTGCGTTCGATTCAAAAGAACCTCTACTGCATGTGGTACTTGAACTGTCAATGGATGTCCTAACACTATGGCATCGCTTTGTCTTATTGCTAAAGCTGTTGCTGCCACCGATTTTAGGCATGCAGGCAAAGCCTGAGCTACGGGATCTAAGGTACTAGAAAAATAAGCACATGGTTTGTGGGATCCTGCCTGTTCCTGTGTGAGTACTGACAAGGCAGTACCTTCGCGTTCTGTAACAAAGAGTGTAAACTGTTTATTGTAACATGGTGTTGCTAAAATCGGTGCTTGACATAAAGCTTTCTTTAAGCTTTCAAAAGCTTGTGTATGTTCCTGAGTCCAAGGGAGAACAGTCGATGTGGCTGCCTCCTGTGTTGTCAACTGAATGAGTGGTTTTGCTAGAAATGCATACTGAGGGATCCACTGCCTACAATATGAAGTGAGGCCTATAAAAGCCCGCACCTCCTTTTGTGTCTTGGGTATTGGCATGTTAGCTATTAACTGAATGCGGTCGGGTGTAAGCTGCCTTCCCTCCTTGGACAGCGAGTGTCCAAGATAAACAACTCGCTGGACACAGAATTGCAGCTTAGAAGGGGACACCTTGTGCCCCTTTTCGGCTAGAAATTGTAAAACTGTCAGTGATGCTTTTTCACATTCAGGTTCGCTTCTAGCGGTGATCAGCAGATCATCGACATATTGAAGCAGGGCAGTGTTTACTGGCATGTGGATACTGTCGAGTTCTCGTTTCAGTGCTTGGCTATAGATGCTGGGGCTTTCTGTAAATCCTTGAGGTGCGCGTGAGAATTTAAAGCTACGTCCATTTAAACTAAATCCGAACAAGTATTGGCTTTCCGGATCTATAGGGACGCTGAAAAAGGCATTTTTGAGATCAATTACAGTAAAGAATGTTGCTTCGGAATCAATAGCTGTCAGTAATGACGAGATATCTGGGACCACAGGAAATTGTGGCACAATGCATTTGTTCAATTCGCGCATATCAATAACCAATCGATATACTGGCGGGGCCTTCGGATCTGTTCGTTTAAGAATCGGAATTATCGGTGAATTACATACATTGGAGTCTGTTTCCACAACCACTCCTTGGGCAATGAGCTCGTCAATGATTTGTAGTAAAGCCACTACAGCATCTGGTGGTAACTTGTATTGTCGCATTCGTGGTAGTACCACTCCTGCCTTTAGTGTAACTCGATATGGTGTAATATTCATGCAACCAACATCAGTAGGGCCTTGTGCCCATAGATGTGTAGGTAAAGTCTGCAGTCGGGGATCCATGTCTCGAGACACATAGTGACCTTTGAAATCACGTAAAAACAATCTTACTCCTTCCGGAGAACAACATATTATAGCTCCTAGAGCTTTCAGTGTTTTTATACCTAACAAGTTTTCTGGACATGATTTAGTAAGCAATAAATCTGTAGTTCTGGTCAAGGGTCCTATCGTAAGTGGAAGAGGCTGTGATACTTCATTAACAATAGGTTTTCCTGAAAAACCAAGGGAAATATTCTGTGAGCCTGAGAGGGGTGCCCCTGGAACTTCACTACGTTTTATGGTTGTTCGACTTGCCCCTGTATCGAGTAAAAATTTTCTATCTTGGCCTAATAATTCACTATGTACATAAGGTCCTTCTTGGTCTACAGGGACCTCGATAAGGGGTAAGTCAACTTCCCTCTCTAGGCAGTTTCATGCATATCGTTGATAATCAGGATAGTCATACTGTGCGGTCTGGTACAGCTGTCGTGTTGTGGTTTGTGTGGCAGCAACAGGCAGCGCTGGTGCAGCTGGCACAAACTGTATAGACTGTTGTGGAGCTGGCATGGACTGTGCATGCTGCGGGGCTCCTTGTTCATTCTGATCCTGTCTAAGTGGCCGTGGTCTTTCTTTTGTAATACCTGTGGCGATATTACGCTTCAGGACTGGGCAATCGTGTATATAATGACCTGGTTGTTTACAGTAGTTGCATGTCCCTTTTACAGGTCCTGCTGAATCACCGGAATGTGTCGTACCCTTTTTATGTCCTTCAGCTGGAACTGTCTGGGAGACTAGCATTTTCATTTTCGTGTCTTTCATGCGTCTTTGTTCATGATCTTGTTCCTCTCTAATTCTATTGTGATGATACTGTAACATTTGTAACATTTGTGATGGGGTATTACCTTGCCAGGTACTCTCGAATTTTAATACTCTATTCTTCACTTGGGGCAAGGAATTTTCAACTAATTTTGTCACAAACAGATGTGGGTATGATTCGCTACTTGCTTTTATACCACTATTTATACCAAAACATTTTTCAAATCGTGCATAGAAATCACTAGTGTCTTCATCTTGCTTTTGTTTACAGGCTGAAATTGCACCCCAGTCTTCCTTTTTCGTAGTTAATAAACGTGGCAGTACCTGTACTAGTAAACCTGGTAGTGCTTTAGTTTTGTCCCCAAGTCCCGAACCTGGACCTCGGGCCTTTTCTTCATTTTCTAATGCTGTCCAGTCTATCTTTTGGTCTCCCACCTCCCACTCTTTTTCCTTGAGTTTTTCATAAATGCCAGCAGGCATCAATACCTTTAATATTGTCATAATGTCGGGATAGGTATACTCTCCCATGAGTAACATGTCTTTAATTTCTCAGTGGAAACCCGCTGGGTCTTTGTCATGACTGGGTACCACTTTCTTAATTTCTAACAATTCTATTTTCGATATGGGCGTTTATACAAATACACGTTTAAACTGATTGTCCTCGCCCTTTATTGGGTGTACTTCTCGTAAGGGATTCTGTCTATCCATGTAATACGTCGTTCTTTCCTTGATGGGCAGTGAGTCATGCTCTGGGCATACAAAAAGAATGTACTGCTTTCTTGATTCTAGTATTTCTTTAATTAGCTTAGTACCTGAACCTCTCCATCTATTCGTGAGTAATTCAGTCAATATATCAGGTAAGGGACCAGGATCTGAATGTTGGCTTTTATATAGTATAAGAAGTTGTTGAATCATATAAATCCCAGCTAAACGCTGTTCATCTGGGGTGAGATTCAAAAATGTGTGTGCTACTGTATCATCATCATACTTTCCGGGACTGTCAACCCAATGAACGGCTGACCTGGCTAATTCTTGTTCATCCATAGAATCGAGAAAATGATAACCCCTTCGTTCTCGCAGTAATTTGTCAGCGGCTTGGAACGAATGCTCGGGGGACCTTATATTTATTATAGGTGTTTGGAAATTCCTGTTATTTTCTAGACATATCGGACGTATCGGGTCAGTAAGACATCTAGTACTATTACAAGATCTTCCTCTACCTACATAGGCTATGGTGTCTGACTGTCCTGTGGGCAGTCCTGATCCTTCCTCCTCGCTTTGTTCGAACTGGTCTACCGCTAATCTCTCTTCGTGTAGGCGTTCTATTTCTTTACGGATCTTTCGGCACATGGCTATTATACAGTTTTGCTTATCATGTCTCCCTTCTGATATATTCTGGCTCCATCTGGTAAGAATTTGCATTGCTTCCGGGTCTACCCCCGGTCGGTCTTGATTTCTGATCACACAATTTATGAGGAAACGTAACAGTTCCCCTTGTATCTCCACTTTCTGGTATTCCATAGCTCTGTTAATACATTCAGAATCTCGCCCTGCTTGGACAAAATGGTATATATTATCTAGATGCATAGTCATTCCTGGTAACTTCCCTAAATACACCGCGGCTCGTCGGATACGTAATGATGCCATGATCATTTCGTCCTCTTTTCCGGGCACAGGGTCATATCTACAATCTATAAGAAGTTCCTTAAGCGTGCGGGCATTTATGAGTTTGGGGGTACGTGGATGTGCTGACTCTTGAAAAGTAAGTTTATTTATTCTGGGTGGCGTAGAAAAAATATTGGTAGCACCTCCGGTAGCCCCGTCTGGGGTATCGGGCGTGAAAGGATTCGTTGAACGCGATACAGCAACTATAGGTGTGGGCACAGCTATAGAAGTAGCTGTAGGAACAGATGTGGAAACAGATGTGCTTGCCGGAACTTGTGTCAGGATTTGTTGTTGTAAAGATACAGATACAGGATCTTGGCGTTGAACCTCCCCGGCCGACGGTCTATGTGGGGCGGGGTTAGCATACTCGGGAGCTGCGTCATCTAAATATGAGGAAAGAAAAACATCTTCTGCGGTTCTAGGATGCCCTTTAGGATGTACCTTTATTGGAAACAATGGGGGTGGCAAGTCTTTTGGTATCCCCGCAGTAGCCTTAGGTAATCCCTCGGCCAGAAGGGGATACATACCCTTCATAAGGGCATTTCTTTGTCTGTCTACTTGTTCTGATTTCACTCGTGTACCTTCTTCAATTAATAGATTTTCTCGGACTTCATTTGAATTCTCTTTACTCTTCTCTTCCTGTCTACGTGCTTTTTCTGTACGTCTATACGATTCTTTACGCCATAATTCAATGGCGTCTTTCTGTGATTGTCTAGCTTTCTTTTTCCATAATTCTTCCTCTACTTTCACGATGCACTCTGCATCCCAGGTCCCAGCTGCGGGCCACCTCTGACTTTCTGGTAATTCCTTAGTGTAGTCTACCCATAGATCAAGAAATAATATAGCGTCTAAGCCGTGTTTATGATACATGAAGTACCCTGGAGTGTCCCTAGGAGGAATAGGAACAGCTTCTTCGAGTACCCCTTTTCTAGTTGTGATCTGTCTTAATTTCGAAAAGAGCGGCATTTTGAGAACTGATCTGATACTTGATCTTGAACAAACTTAATACAATAAACACGATAATGAACAGTCATTCATACCACAATATGCAGAACGTATTAACACATTTAACATTTAACATTTAAATGAGCAAACAATGATGATAACGATCTGAGGAAACTTAATCACTTAACATTATACTCGGCATTAACTGAATTATTCTGAATTTATATACTTGATATACTAGATATACTGCTAAACAGTACAGATACACTGCTAAAACAGTGCAGACCGGATTTGTGTACCCAAACCCGTCTGGACCGGCACAACTTATGTGCACGCCAGAACGCCTCCCCAGTAATGGTACTCACCGGGTAGCTCGGAACGGAAGGCCTCGGAACGGAACTGAACTGAACTGGACTGGACTGGACTCGACTCGACAACTTCGGACACTTCTGAGCTTCGGAAACCTGGTGGGCCTCTGTATACCTCGGATCTTGCTCTCTCAGCTAGGCTCTGGTCGGGATACTTCGCACTTCTCACCGCCTCGTCTGGGTGTTGATCGCAGCCTCAGTCGCCCCCGCTTGACCGGAGGGAGATACAGGAAATCCTGCTGGTACGCGTTGTTGTCCGTCCAGCTGTGGCAGGAGACCGGGCCTGCAACGCACCGCCGGCGCGTGAGATGAGAAAGTGTCCCTATTCGGGCGCCATTCTTGTGGTAAATAATTTAATTACCGGGACTTAATTTGATACAGAACATAATAAAGATAGCTCAATAAATAAGAGGCAGAATCCGTGGTATTAGAGGTTCAGAATGGGCTTTATTCCAATGTACGATTCGAATCGTGGCCTCCAAGTTCCATCACCACGAAGGTTCAGGAAGTGAAGTACATACATTATTAATAATTAATCACTTTTATACAATAGGCATTACAGTGAAGCAAATGCAAGAGGCGTAACAATTGATAACAAAGATAACATTTCACATGCGTAGCTGAAGGAGGCGTAAGTGGGAGTAACAAGGAAACGTCATTGGTTGTGATGTCACATATGGGTGGACCTATGAAATAATTTCGCAATGTCAGCAGAAATACTTGGCAGAGATGCGCGCGCAGCAGCATGACGTATGATTGACGTGCAACTAGGGGGTGAAGGGGACTTGACATTTAACTCTACATGTGGCGACAGAAGTCTGGAGGGTCAAGTCAACCTAATCCCAAATCATATCTAACATCCTATGTTTAAAGAACTATGTTATCCAAAAGAGAGGTCTCTTAGAGTAGAATCTTATTCTATACTGACTATACTGACTGTTAGTGCGTGTACAAGCGTCTAAGTGTCTACACTAGATGCGAGGGCAGGAATCTTCCATAGTAACAGGGCTATGAATTACTTGCATAAAGACAGAGAAACCGGGCCTTTGCTCGGTAGCTGGAAGAATGTTTACTTAAACTACTAGACAGGAATGCATTGGGCAGGGAGCGGAGCAGATAATTTCGAAGGTGAAATACAGTTTCTTGGCAGGCAACAGGCTGATGTCAGGCTTCGTGAGCCGCGCAGGGAATGAGACAAAGTTCATGGTCACAGATGCAGGCTCAAACTGGAGCTTCAGAGGCAGAAAGCAAGAAAAGCTTGATGACAGAATCAGGGCCTACTTGCCTGGACTGTAAAATGGCATAAGTGAACCATATAAAGCCGGTGGCCTTTCATACTTAGGAATGGAATATCCGGCCTATTCATGGCGGATCTGAAAGAGGACATGTTGACGGTGGACGCACATGTGTTTGCGTCTTCATAACTGGAACTGGAGGGAACATACATGTACTTGTGATTCATACATGAAACCGTTGGGGTCCAAGATAGGGGACATAACTGATCAGAAAAATCCATATTTCCACAGGTTGACCAACCTTTGAAAGGTGGCAGGGGCATTCTTCAATTCAAAGGGCATCACCCGGAATTCGTAATGCCCCTCAGGGGTTGAGAATGCTGACCTCTACTTGGCCCCATTGGTTAAAGCAATCTGCCAGTACCCAGACATCAAATCAAACGTGCTGAGGAACTTGGCAACTCCCAACCGATCAATGAGTTCACCAGCTGTGGGGATGGGGTGCGCGACAGTCTTAGTGGTGGCATTGAGCCCATGCTAGTCCACACAGAACTGCAGTTCAGGAGTGGCACCGGATACAGCAGCCTTTGGCACCAAGCCCACTGGGCTGGCCAAAGGACTGTTGGAAAGCTCTATCTCCACTGACGCCAATATCTTAGAGACCTCCTGTTCGATGCTGGCCCTTTAAATCTTGTGTTTTACAGGAGAGCTGTCACCATGTTCACGTCATGGGTACACCAGTGAGTAACACCTGGGGACATAGGGAACAGCGTGGCAAACCGTCCCAACAACTGTTGAAAGTCACCCTGCTGCTCTGGGGTCGTGCTCCTTGGTGGACAGGAGGTCAGGGAGAGGTTCATTCTCCTCTTCCATCCCATCATCTGTCGCCAATAGCATGTTTACTTCGGACCACTCAAAGTGCGGCTTGAGGCGCTTCACGTGGAGGACCCTCAAAGGGTTCCTGGGAGTCTGCAAATTTACCATGTAGGTGACATCACTTTTCCACTTCACCATCTCAAAAGGCCCAGTCCACTTGTCCTGCAAAGCACAAGGTTCCACTGATGCCATGACCCACACTTTTTGGCCAGGCTGAAACTGTACCAGAGTGGCATTTTGGTTCTACCAGCTTTTTATCTCCTCCTGGCGTGCTTCCAGGTTCACCTGAGTGAGCTTCCTGAAGCGTGCAGTTTGATTCCTGAAGGCCAACATGTAGCTAAATACATCCTGGGGAGTTTTTTTCCTGGGAGCTGCCTCCCAGCCTTCCTTGACCAAATTAAGAGGCCCTCTCACAGGGGGCCCATACAGAAGCTCAAAGGGTTTGAACCCTAGAAACATCTGTTGTACCTCCCTGTATGCAAAGAGAAGGCATGCCTAGAGGACATCCCACGTACGCCTCATGGGTTCTGTTAGACCCTTAATCATGCCCTTCAAGGTTTGGTTGAATCTTTCCACCTAACCGTTACCTTGGGGGTGGTAAAGAGAAGTGAACTTGTAGGTTACATCACACTCCTTCCACATGGATGTCGTATACTTAGATATGAAATTGGTACCATGGTCAGAAACCACCTCTCTGGAGAAACCCACGCCGGAAAAGATCTCCATTAACGCATGGCCCATCACTGGGGCCTTCGTTGTCCTGAGAGGGATTGCCTTCGGGTACCAGATGGCATGGTCCACCAAGACCAGGATGTACCTATTGCCCATGGCTGTCCTGGGAGCCAGTAGCCAGGCAATGTTCATCCCAACCCTTTCAAAAGGGGTTCCAATGACTGGAAAAGTTTGGAGAAGAGTCTTACACTTCCTCCCACTCTTACAACTTGACTGGCAAGTTTGACAAGACCTGCAATGTCCATCTGACGGCCTTTGCATTTGGGGCCAAAAGAAGTGGATGACAAGTCTGCAACCTTTCTCGACAGATTAAGTTCAAGAGTTTTGTTAACATTTGAATGCCTAGCATGACAAGATACATAGAACACACAGTACCCCATAATGCTGCTTTTTTTCCATATAAACGTTTCCTCAAAATGGGCACAGATTTATAACCATCATCTGCTAACATACCTGAGAATAAACAAATGCAAATGTGCTTCTGCCATGATGGAAATTGTGACTCTAGGTATAACAAGAAGGAGAGTAACAAGTAAGTAAACGGAAAGAGTTGTGCATGCTCACTCATCACATCTTTGAATCATTTTTGCTGCTCATAGCCTTGAAAGGAGTTGCACAGCGCTGCATTAGAACTCCTAACCTGTTGCTAGGCATTGCACAGAAACCACCCAAAAAAAATCAAACAAGCCTCTGTTTTTTTCTTAAAATAGTATATTACTTACATCTGGCATTCAGAGACTCCAGTAGAGGAAGGCATTTTAAAGACAGAGCCAACAACATTTTGCTACCAACATCCATTCGTCTACAGTGATGGCTAAAGATCAGCATTGAATGCTGAACACACAAGATAAAATACTAGTCTTGTTGTCAAGAAAGGCTAATTGTGTGCCTTACTTTCTCTTTAAAGTTCCCTGCCTCGCATTTATTCATACTCTCTGCAAACTTTATCAACAGACTAAGTTCAAGCATGGTGTTCACATTCGAATGCCAAGCATGACAAGGTACATAGAACACACAGTACCCTGCGTTGCTGCTTTCTCATACTTTTGAGCGTTACCCAAAAACACATATGCATTTATAATCTTCATCTGTGAACACACCTGAGAAGCAACAAGTGCAAATGTGCTTCTGCCATGATCGAAATCTTGACTCTATATATAACAAGGACAGTGACCAGTTGAAAAAAGAAGAGTGAAAAGCAATAGTGTGAACAAGAAATGCTCTCAATTCAATTACCCGTAAACTGTCCCTGTGTCCACCTATGGCGTGTCCATTGAGGAAAGCGGCATCTGTGAAGGAAATCACAATTTTTAAGCCTGGGCATAAAAGAAGGATGTACAAAGCGAGCACCGGTCTTGACAGGAATTGTAGTTCAGTTCATTCCAATGCCATCTTTCAAATATCATACACTGTAAGTGCCGGGAAGAATAATCCTAGTCACGATTTTGGGCACAACAATCGAAATTCGAAATCTGCTATGACCCATGAAAATATGTGGATGCAATAGAATTGTGTAGGCAGGAAAAAGGAATGCATCGGCAGGGGAAAGACATAAACTAAAATACAAGGGAAGGGGCAGAACAGGATGTGGTATAACAGCCAGAACTGCTGACCTTGGAGATGAGGAGCTGGGTTTGAGTTTCAGCATCAGCTCAACGTCCTATACAAGCAAGCTTGAAATATCAAATCAAAGACATTGCCTGCAGATGACAAGCACACTTTAAATGCTTGCAGACAGCGGGAGATTAATGTGGTGCAGACAAAACTAAATAAAAGAAGTTCTACCCACTAAAGTGGATGAAAAGGAGTACTTGGGCCATAGGACACTGATAAGAGTAACATACAAGGAACAACAGGGAACAGGATGCTACAACCAATAGGAACAGAGAAAAAGGAAGTGGCAAGCACACGAACCAATGAAAAGTGAGAGTGGGATGTAAGTCCTTTTTAAGATTTATATTAAATACAACAGATTTCATAAACACAGCGCAAGCGCCATGCAGGCAAAACCTAAAAAGGAGAAATCACTTTGTAATTGGGACCAGAATTACAGATTCACTTGGTAGTGCTTCATTTGTAAGGCGGCTCATGATCCCCGTTGTAATCCCCAATATTTCTTCTTCCCAGAGTTATAGTTGCCCGGTGCTTAATTTGTAAAATAATGAGAGCTAAAAGCTCTGCTCAGAGGCCCACTGCTGGTGCTAATAAATGTTGGCACACCAAATAAAAAGGCTGCGTATTCTTGAAATCACCTTATGCCTCATACTCCATTACCAGACACTCCCTGTCCCTTTATCTCACTCTTGTAGGTCCACATCGCAGCGTTAGCAAGACCCTAGACATCAACGGAAAACCACGTTTCATCTCGTGAGAACCCGGCTGGGTACTCGCGTGAGTTCATTTCCTCTCCTTTTTCACTTTTCACAAGGCACCACAACGTCACTAAGATTAATTTCATAACTCAGATGTCCCTGTATTGACAGTCCTGAAGAGACCCTACATTTGCAGAAGGGTCGAAACGCCGTCGACCAGTGTATAGGACGGACCATTACCCAGTCTGCATCATTATATATGTGGACTGTCGTTAAATTGCACCCAATTGGCCGTTCTACATAATTTTATGGAAACCTTGTATCAAGAAATTTGTTTCACAATGTACAGTCACTTTTTGGTTCCATGTTTCACTTGGGGACACTACGCACAAGTTTTGCGTTTTTGATTTAATGAAGTGTATATACTGATTGCTGTCTTTCATAAACAATTATTTGAATGTACTGTGTAAAGAATTTATTTTGCCCCCTGACATTATAGTCCTTACAGTGTGATTGCGATTGTGCAGTATTATCATTTATACTAATTCCTTATTATCCACTGGAACCTTTGTCAGCAAACAGGGGGCGGCACCACAAGATTGTGGTAAATATAACTATTCAGTCCCTACATACAATCGTTTTGATATTTTTGCCTCTTTAGATTACATCGATTGACTTGGGTCTGATGTTGATCTATTGCTCGTAGGCTTATATGATTTCAGGGGCACTCGTAAGAACGGTTCAGAGCCTACTTTTCTGTCCTCAATATAACTAACTCCAAATAGGAATTTCAAACAGGTAGGGGTAGGACACAAGGTAGGCGTCTACAATTTTACAATTTGGGGGATAATGGACAAGGTGGGGTAAACATGAGTAGTGTAGTGATGGAGGACCATCTCTCCGCACCCCCCATCGTAGGGCTCCCCATATCCAATAATGGATCTAGGCAGGTAGAAACGGATAACGTCATCGCTCCTGACACCCTGGTTATTCCCAAAAATCCTTTCCAAGGGTCTAATAAACCAAACCTATCACTAGTCTGCTGGAACATTGCCTGTCTTTCCTCTAAATCTCCTCACTTGAATGGTCTGCATCCATCGATAATCACGACATTTGGGCATTTCAGGAAACCTGGGCATTAGAACAAATTTAGCACCCAGGGTTCCTACATTTTTACAAACCGGCCTTGGGAGGACAGAGGGGTAGACCCATAGGGGGACTTGATATATGGGTCAGACAGCAAGCAGGCTACATAGTGGAGGAAGTCTAGATCGACAGCAGGGATATTTTAGTCATCAGACTCCGGTTGGGAAATGTTCCGGATATACTGGTCATTAATGTCTATGCTAGAGGGACCCCAGGGGGCAGAGGTTCTAGTACAGTTGTGCTTTTAGATGGGTTCTTAAACCAGAACAGGGGATGCAGTAATTTGATAATTGCAGGGGATTTCAACTGCACCTTCGAGCCCCTTGACCATGAGGATGGCAAACTCAGCATTGAGGAGGGCGCACAATGGGACATTCCGTCCTTGGACCTCCTGCCTATTAAAAGATGGACTGAGTCTGCATTACAGCTGAAAGGGTTATGCCTGGAACGGGGAGTAAGGGCAGTGAACGGGAGGTCCAAGTCAGACAGACGGGGCTCTCACACTTTTAATAATGGGTGAGAAGCAGCCGTATTGATTATATCTTCCTTAATATGGAATTCTGGTCCTCTTTACAGGACATGGTAGTACAGGATCGGCTCGAAAGTGAGCACAACCCTCTAGTACTCTCACTGCAGGTTTCTGGGCTTCCTATTGATGATTGCCAGGAAACAGTGAAGGCCATTGTAGAAGTTGAGCTTACCAATGACTCCAGGAGAGTCAAATGGGCTAAGGTTATTGTCAACGAAGGGTACTTAGAACAGATGAAGGTGCTGGTTGAGCGTTCGATAGCTACCCTCCAAAACTGTGATACTCAGGAGGATATAAATTTAATAATTTTTCAGGTCCATAATGAGCTGTTCTCAAAACTGAAAACCTTTTTCACTAAAAAGTAAAAAAAATTAAGGAAAGAATCTTCTCCAAAGGCAGCCTCGTGGTACAATAAATCATGAATAGAGGCCTATAGGACATTATCAAGAGCTATTAGATTAAAGAACATGGATGACATTAAAAAGGCAAGGGCTGGGTACAAGCAAACCCTATTACGAGCCAAAAGGGTCTGGGACGAAAACCATTGGCAAGATTTGCTTAGAGCCAGTAAGGAAACAAATATGGCTAACTTTTGGCATCTCGCTAAATGGGGTAGTGGCGTAATAAACCCAGCCCCTACTTACCATGCTGCACCCGAGCTGTGGACCTCCCATTTTGAGGCCCAGTTTGCTGTCAGTGATGCCAGCTTAGATCAATTTAACAAGCCCAACCCTACCACCACCCTGCACTTTTCTAGGCAAGAGGTCCAAAATGCCATCAAATTAATTCCGAAAAGTAGGGCTCCCAGCCTAGATTGCATACCAGCGAATGTGTTTAGGCATGATGGGGATAATTGGGTGATTTATATCCAGCTACTTGCCAATGCCATAGCTTGTGGCGCTTCCATCTCGGAAAGGTGGTCTGGAGCAGAGATCATCCCGATCTTTAAAAAGGGGAATCGAGCTAAACCTGGCAACTAAAGGCCAATAAGTCTCATTGACTGTATTAAAAAAATCACTGCCAGGCTGGTATTATGTAGAATCGAGACATTGATGGATGAAACAGATATTTTGTCACCATTGCAGGCTGGGTTCCAGCCACATACTGGCACTATAGACCAGGTTTTTAGGTTTGTGATTATCTACTGGCGGGAGGTTATTATAGGAGAGGGCACACTATACACAGCCTTTATTGATCTTAAATAGGCTTTTGATCTGGTGCCCCACACAAAAATGTGGAGAGCTTTCATGGATATGGGGATGCCACTTGACATATTGGCTATTTTAGTCACCTTACACGATTCCAATTTTGCCCAGGTTTGCTGGGGTATGCACGGGGAAGTTACGAACAAGTTCCCCATTTCCAAGGGGGTTCGCCAGAGGTGTGTCCTCGCACCGACCCTGTTTTCCCTATGCATTAACAAAGTTGTGCAGTACTACTCTAACTACCCCACAGATGCCCCCACCCTAGCAGGTATGAAGATACCCCTGTTAATGTTCGCGGACGACACTCTGATAATATCTAAGACCCAAAAGGGGCTGCAGTTAGCCCTTACCAGGTTCGAGGTGTTCTGCCGCGACCATGACCTTGTGGTTAATGTGGAGAAGACCAAGTTTATGGTTCTCCACGACCGTAAGGTCATCAAAGGGAGTGTTTTTATGAATAAAGTCCAACTTGAACAGACTGATGTTTTTACGTATCTGGGAATTACTTTAGGAAGGAAACTAAATTGGAAACTCCAGATTGATATTCTGACTCTTAAACATGCCCAACTGACAGGAGTCCTTATGAAGGAACAGAGACTTTCCCATACTAAGCCAGTGGCACCTGTTATAAAGATATATAAAACTAAAATTAGTACATCGGTATTATATGTGGCGGAGCTGTGGGACTTTGAAGATCTAGCACCCCTGATTGCAGCCCAAAATAAATTTATGAGAGCCTTATTAGGCCTCCCACAATCAACACCATTGATGCCTCTTTATTTAGATTTAGGCTGCAATAAAATCGAGGATATAGCTCACATCAGACCCGTGGCATACTGGAGAAGGCTCTGGGTGACTCCTGAACTGTCTCTGTACACCCAAGCACTCCTTGAAACCAGGTGGGCTGATAGCTCATGTAAGATCTCCTGGTTAAGAAGGATAAAAGATACCCTGAGTGATATGGGGATGAGTAGCTTATGGGAGATGTAGGAGAGTAGGGTCTGCTATCCTATGGTCACCCCAAATGTTTGCTTTTGCTTCACTCGTTTTATGACTTAGTGTGGCTGTGGGCCTGCTAATCAGACCCACAGCCCTGCTGCTCTCTCCCTAAATTAATGCCAATGCACACTAGGTGCATTACCAATTGGAACTGGTTCACCTTATTGGACCCTGTAACAGTGTACCCCAGGTACCCAGGGCATTGGTGTATCCAAGGCCTACCAGGGGCTGCAGCATGTATTATGCCACCCCTGGCCTGGCCTCACTATTTGACACAACTGGCTGATCACTCAGCTGGGGTAAGTTGGTGTAACCACCTCTTACTTAGATATAGTATATCTATATCTAACATATATGGACACATGGTAACCTATCAGTCACTCCTATGGCAGGCCTTAACAATCCTGGAGGCAGAGTGCTTGGTTTCATGTGAGATGGTGCTCTGGCATGAGCTGAGCCTGTCTGCAGCTTTCGGAACAACGTCCTTTAGCTGTTTCATGATATTGCCATACCATATACTCTTAAGTGCATTATGTACCTCGCGGTCAAATGCTAACTCTGGTTTGGCTTTATCAAAACATGTCGAGTAAGGTGTCATACTATTTGGAATACTATCCCCTCGCCAATTCTGGCGACGGGGGTAGCATTCCACCCTTCTAGAGGGACACGACATGTACCTAACCTGAAACCCGGGTAAAGTTAGAGAGAGCCTCAGCATCACAAAATGGATACTGCCACCACAGACACAAGTCTGCCCTCCTGCTGCTGGGAGTCCTTCCAGCTTGGGAGGTGTGGACAAAGGGTTTCCTGTCAGGGGAGGTGCTTGCACCACCCCAGACAGGATTTTGTGTAGTGGGTTAGGGAGGGATGAATAGATTGAGACATGCCTGGGGCACACAAGGTGTCCCTGTGCATATGCCAGTTCAAACCGGAGCTGGGGCTCTCCAGCCCCAGTCCTGGCGCGAAACTGGACAAAGGAAAGGGGGTGTAACCGCCCCCTTCCTGGTCCCACCCAGAGGAGGGACCTAGCAGGTAATTCGGCCCCTAGATTTGGAATAAGAGTAGGAGCTGTGTCCCAAGACTTCAGATCATCCTGAAACTCGACTTTAATAAGAAGAACTACTGGACTTCAACGTTCTGCTGCACAGAAGACAGAAGAGAATCTCCCTTGTGGCCAAGGAGTGACCACCCTGTGAATACAGGCACCATCCAGCAACTCAATGACTGCTTTGCCGCCGCCTCCAGCCGGAGACCGAGCCCAGAGCCTGACAAGACCCAGACTCCCAGACATCTCTGAGCCAGATCCACAGTCCCTGCAAAGAAGAGACCCGTGGAGGCACCGAGAGACGTGGGACTGGCCATCTTGGAACGTCCACGACAAGCTGACTGCGCAGCACCTGAGGCATCCTCAATGCTGTGCTTTGGGCCCTGAGAAGCCCCAACACCGAGCAGCATTTGCACCAAAGACCAGCCCTCCAGCATCCACAAGATCTGCGTGGGGCCCTTTTGCTTTTTTCCACTTGGCGCGTCATCCCGGTTACTGGCCTGTTGGCTAGTGGCCATCTTGGCGACGAAAACTACAACTAACACTGCTGGTCTGGTTGCTCCAGACTGGCCCTTGCTCCTGTGAAAAGGAGCAGCCCCTCTGACCTTACTGGCCAGAGCACCAAGCTTTCCTCGATTCCTGCGTGGCTTGCATTAGCCAAGGCCTGTTTGCTCCGATCAAGAAGCCGACACCGCCATCAGCTAGAGCGTTTGTGAGACAGCTCGTGAGTGACTCCTGGACATCGTCGACCTCTTCACTTTCAGGTGGCTGCAGAGACAAGCTTCCTTTCTTCACCTGTTGGCACCCAACATCGCCTGGTTCCTTCCTGGTGCCACGCCGGTCACTGGCTAGTGACTGTGAACATTGTCCCCTCTGCTTGCAGGTCGTCTACTCTTCAGATCCATCCTTGGATCCACCGGAACTCTTCCTGCCTGGCCGCCTGCAGCATCTTCATCCTCAGGCTCCATAGACCTGCACGACGAAACCCGACGCACTTTGACCCCTATGCACCCGCTTCCTGTGGGTGAGGTAACACTGGCACTCCGGTGCTCCTGGGTAGAGAAACATCCCTAGTGTCTAGGTTTCAAGTTGTTAGGTTCTGGTCCATCCGGAAGACTCCTTTTTCATTAACTTTGTGACTTTTACGCACCGATTGCAATCAATAGGTGCACGTGTGTAACTTTTAACACTGCACACGCATCCTGTGGGCCTCCTGGTCACTAACTACAGTTAGCTCCTTGTCGTCCCAGCGATTCCCAAGGCCCTAGGCCTTCGTTCCTTTCTATTTGTGGTTCTTATACCACTATTTTAGTATATGGTTTAGCTGGCCACCTGGCCTATCCATAATTGTGCAACTTTTGTATATTTAAACACTGCCTTGTTTTAAACAAATGTGCTTCTGTGCTCATAAAGAGTATAGGGGATACTTTTAGTAAATAAATACATATATATTTTGAATATATATCTGTGTGGTGTCCTTTCATTTGGTATTCAAGGAGGTTACATATGGTAAAACAGCTGGCTTCACATGCCCTCAAGAGTTTAGCCTGCAGACTGCACTGTCCACGCTACCACTAGGATAGCTGGTCTATCAAGGTTGACTTCAACCACCACCATAAGGGTTGTTTGGCATGGTACAAGGTGATCACTAGAATTAGTGAGCAGCATATACCAGGCCAACTTCTCACATTGGTGAGCAGCGGTGGGGATTTGAGCTTGCTGTGTTTTACCAATTGTAATCTTTGAAAATATCACTTGAAAGATCATACAGGTACCTTTAGGTACATATAAAAACAAGACTAGTATACATGAGTTCTAGGGAACTTAGTTGTTGTAGAGCAAAGGGAGTAGCACACCCTGACTACAACTAACTAGAAAAGGTCCAGTAGGAAAACACCAGTGTAGGTAGATTGCAACACATCCACCTCACTAAGAGAATGGCTGGAGCAGCAGGAGCCACTGGGCTCCCAGCTGTTGAGAGTGACCCTCAAAAGGCACCATCCAAATATTCTCTGTTAAACTATCAGGAGTTAAGACAGCTGTGTAATACCAGAGGTCTTAAGCAGGGTCAAAACCCTACTATAGCCCAACTCCTAGAGCTATTAGATTACTCTGATACTCTAAGTGCCCCTGACTCAGTCCCTACAGGGTCTGGAGATGGAGGTCACCCATCTGAAGATGATAATACTAATGCCCCTATCACTCCAGAGGGAGATGATGTAGATGAGGAGGAGGCAGATTCCGATGATGATAGAAATAGCCACCTGCCAGTCAGGAGACTTAGCCAGGCTAACTTAAGCTTACATGGGACTGGAAATGGGATACCTCCCTACAGACCCCCAAGCAGGCTTAACCAGAGACAGAAAGATAGAAGATCCAGTTCGAGTGGATCTGACCATTCCACTGGCTCTAAAGGCCCCAATGCCCCTGCTCAGAGGAGGATGACTTCCCCTCAGAGAAGAGAGCATGAAGCCAAGATAAGAGAGGTTGAACTTAGGATTCAAAGGCAAGAACTAGAAGTTGCCTTAGCTAAGGAGAAACTTGCTAGAGCAAGACAGTCTAGATAGAGTGGATTAGATTCCACTGGTGGCAGCAATATCCCTAAGGATAAAGACAGGTTCTATGACAATAGAAACCTGAGTAAGATTGTGCCCCCCTACAAAACTGGGGATGACATCCACAAGTGGATAACTGCCCTTGAGAGGGCCTGCAGAGTACAGCAGGTCCCTCAGGAGCAGTGGGCAGCAATCTTGTGGCTCTCCTTTGAAGGTAGAGGCAGAGACAAGCTCCTCACAGTTAGTGATGAGGATGCTAGAAACTACCTGGTCCTGAAGAGTGTTCTGATTGATGGGTTAGGCTTAACCACTGAACAGTACAGGTTAATGTTCAGAGACACCCAGAAGACACAGACTCAGGACTGGTCTGAATTTGTTGAGTGTGCCACTAAGGCTCTGGAGGGCTGGCTGCTGGGAAGTAAGGTTGCAGATTACACAGGGTTGTATAATCTAATTATGAGAGAGCAAATCTTAAATAATTGTCAGAACCAGCAGTTGCATCAACACCTGATTGACTCAGATCTGACCTCTCACCAAGAATTGGGAAAGAAGGCAGACAAATGGGTTAGAACCAGGGTTAAGCAAAAGAACCAGAACCAGGGTGGTGACCAGAAGAAGGCAGACCAAAAGGGTGGGGAACAGAAACCCAAGAACCAGAAGTCTTCACCAGGCCCCCAACAGAATAATGAGGGTGGGTCACAAACTTCCAAGAAGAAGAAGAAAGAAGGTCAGAAAAAGCCATGCTGTAATGTTTGTAAAAACACCTATCACTGGACTAGTGATTGTAAGAAAACTGGAGCCCCCATCACTGCAGCCCCTGAGGCACCTGCACCCCCTAGTACAGTTGACAGTGTTGGTCCTCAGGCTAAGGGAGTAGTGGGGTTAACCTTGGGTACTGAAGGAGATTCTGGCCTAGTCAGAACTCCTACACAGGCTGTTCTGATTTGTGAGGTGGACATGGATTTGTCCACTACTGCGAGTCCTAGTAATCTAGGCAAGTACAGACAGACACCTCTAATAAACAATAAAGTAGCTCAAGCATACAGGGACACTTGTGCCAGTGTCACCATGGTGACACCTGGCTTTGTGGACCCTGGACAGATAATACTAGGTGATAATTACCTAGTGACCAACGTCAGCAATGTCTCTACTACACATAGTGTGGCAATTGTTAATTTCTCCTGGGGAGGGGTAACTGGCCTCAAAAAGGTTGTGGTAAGTGCAGACCTCCCAGTTGAATGTCTGTTGGTCAATGACCTAGAATCCTCTCTATGGTCAGAAGTGGAGTACAGGACTCATGCAGAGATTTTAGGGATTTCATCACATGTCCTTGCTGCGACCAGGTCACAGGCCAAAACGTGCCTCACTGAACCTCAGGTCTTGGAGCCTGGAACAATGGACCAAGCACCTACCAAGAAGAAGAACAGAAGGGTAAAGGCTGTGCCTTCCCTCCTGCCTGAAAGTGAAGATCAGTCTTCTCAGGAAACTGATTTTGAGGCCCCTGAAGGAACTGTCCCTGAAGAGCTTGAACCTGACCAGGTTGAGTTTCTGGGGGCAGAGGGACCTTCTAGGGCTGACTTACGGCAGGCTCAGTTAGACTGTTCTTCCCTTGAACCCCTCAGACAGCAGGCTGCTGCTGAGGCTGCTGGGAATGCTCAAGGTACCCATAAAGTATATTGGGATGATGGGCTCCTTTATTCAGAGGCTAGAGACCCAAAACCTGGTGCCACCAGGAGGTTGGTTATACCTCTGCAATTTAGGGGCTTCCTTCTTACCTTGGCCCATGATATTCCTTTAGCAGGACACTTAGGCCAGAACAAGACTTGGGACAGGCTTGTCCCTCACTTTCACTGGCCTCACATGAATGAAGATACCAAGGAGTTTTGTCGCTCCTGTGTAACCTGCCAAGCCAGTGGCAAATCAGGTGGCACAACAAAGGCCCCCCTAATACCACTACCTGTGGTGGGGGTTCCCTTTGAAAGAGTGGGGATTGATATTGTGGGTCCCATGGATCCCCCCACTGCATCTGGGCACAGATTTATACTGGTGGTAGTGGATCATGCCACCAGGTATCCAGAGGCAATTCCCCTTAGGACCACAACAGCTCTTGTTGTGGCCAGGGCCTTACTGGGAGTTTTCTCCAGAGTGGGGTTTCCTAAGGAGGTAGTATCTGACAGAGGTGCCAACTTCATGTCAGGATACTTGACAGCTATGTGGAAGGAATGTGGTGTCAACTACAAGTTCACCACTCCTTACCATCCACAATGCAATGGGCTTGTTGAGAGATTCAACAAGACCCTAAAGGGTGTGATCACAGGATTACCTGAAAAGCTCAGGCGAAGATGGGACATCCTTCTACCCTACCTTCTGTTTGCTTACAGAGAGGTCCCACAAAAAGGAGTTGGCTACAGCCCCTTTGAATTGTTATTTGGGCACCCTGTAAGAGGACCCCTATGTCTGGTGAGGGAAGGATGGGAGTTACCTCTCAAAAAGCCTAAGAAAGACATAGTGGACTAAGTACTTGGTCTCCGCTCCCGGATGGCTGAGTACATGGAGAAGGCATCTAAAAACCTGGAGGCAAGTCAAGAATTACAGAAAGCTTGGCATGACCAAAAGGCTGTTTTGACTGAGTACCAGCCAGGACAGAAGGTATGGGTGTTGGAGCCAGTGGCCCCAGCAGCACTCCAAGACAAATGGTCTGGACCCCATACAATTGTTGAAAAGAAGGGAGAGGTTACCTACTTGGTGGACCTAGGAACTCCCAGGAGCCCCCACCGGGTGCTCCATGTCAACAGACTCAAGGCATATGTTGACAGGGCAGACATGGGCTTGCTCATGGCTACAGATGAGGGACAGGAGGAAGAGAGTGACCCTCTCCCAGACCTGTTGTCTCAGAACCCTGAAGATGACTCAGTTGATGGTGTGGCCTTAGGTGGCAGCCTCACTGAACATCAGCAAAATGACTGCAGACAAGTTTTGCAGTCATATAGACATATGTTCTCCTTGACACCCAGTCAGACTAACTGGTGTACCCATGTGGTGGACACTGGTGGCAGTCTTCCTGTGAAAAGCAAGATTTACAGGCAACCTGACCATGTCATAAAGACTGAGGTGCAGAAAATGCTGGAGTTAGGTGTCATTGAGCCTTCAGAGAGCCCCCTTGGGCTAGCCCAGTGGTTCTGGTCCCCAAACCTCACACACAAGATGGAAAGAGAGAAATGAGGTTCTGTGTGGATTACAGAGGACTCAATGCTGTCATCAGGACAGATGCACACCCAATTCCAAGGGCAGATGAGCTCATAGGTAGACTGGCTTCTGCCAAGTTTTTGAGCACATTTGATTTGACAGCTGGCTATTGGCAAATCAGGTTAGCTGAGGAGTCTAAGGCCAAAACAGCATTCTCAACCCCAGGAGGTCATTACCAATTTGTGGTAATGCCCTTTGGTCTGAAGAATGCACCTGCCACTTTTCAAAGGTTGGTGAACCAAGTCCTCACTGGGTAGGATGACTTCTGTGCAGCATATCTAGATGATATTGCCGTCTTTAGCTCCACCTGGGAGGATCACCTGATCCACCTGACAAAAGTACTAGAGGCCCTGCAAAAGGCAGGCCTCACTAGCAAGGCTACTAAGTGCCAGATAGGGCAGAGTAAAGTTGTATACTTGGGCCACCTTGTAGGTGGAGGCCAGGTTCAACCACTGGAGAGTAAGATCCAGACCATCAAGGACTGGTCCCCTCCAACTACCCAGACTCAGGTCAGAGCTTTCTTGGGCCTGACTGGGTACTACAGGAAGTTTGTTAAGAACTATGGGTCCATAGTGACTCCTCTTAATGATCTGACATCCAAGAAGATGCCCAAAAAGGTTCAGTGGACAGTAAACTGTCAAAAGGCATTTGATGACCTGAAGAAGGCCATGTGCTCTGCACCTATCATGAAGAGTCCTGACTACTCCAAAGAGTTTATTGTCCAAACAGATGTTTCTGAGTTGGGGGTGGGAGCTGTGCTTTCACAACTTAATGTAGATGGTCAAGACCAGCCCATTGCTTTTATTAGCAGAAGGCTGACCCCTAGAGAGAAACGTTGGTCAGCTATTGAGAGGGAGGCCTTTGCTGTGGTGTGGGCCCTGAAGAAGTTGAGACCATACTTGTTTGGAATTCACTTCAAGATTCAGACCGACCATAAGCCCCTCTTATGGCTAAATCAGATGAAGGGTGAAAACCCCAAACTACTCAGGTGGTCCATTTCCCTACAGGGGATGGACTTTACAGTGGAGCACCGCCCAGAGACTGACCATGGTAATGCAGATGGTCTCTCCTGGTACTTCCACTTAGAACATGAAGACACAACTGGACAAGGTTAGTCTAATGTCCCTGCGTTTGGGGGGGGGGTTGTGTAGGAGAGTAGGGTCTGCTATCCTATGGTCACCCCAAATTTTTGCTTTTGCTTCACTGGTTTTATGACGTAATGTGGCTGTGGGCCTGCTAATCAGACCCACAGCCCTGCTGCTCTCTCCCTAAATTAATGCCAATGCACGCTAGGTGCATTACCAATTGGAACTGGTTCACCTTATTTGACCCTGTAACAGTGTACCCCAGGTACCCAGGGCATAGGTGTATCCAAGGCCTACCAGGGGCTGCAGCATGTATTATGCCACCCCTGGCCTGGCCTCACTATTTGACACAACTGGCTGATCACTCAGCTGGGGTAAGTTGGTGTAACCACCTCTTACTTAGATATAGTGGGCCCGATTCACAGAACTAACTTAAGACAAAATCCTAAACTTACTACCATTTTGGTATTCACAGAAGGCACTTACTCATTTTGGTATTCACAGAAGGCACTTACTCAGTTCGGTATTCACAGAAGTTAGGACTCCTAACTTTAGGACTCCTAAATGCCTTCTGTGAATACCGAAAGTCTTAAAATTAGGATTTTTCTCAGTTTAGGAGCAGTAAAGTTAGGACTCCTAACTTTACTACTCCTAAACTGAGAAAAATCCTAATTTTAAGACTTTCGGTATTCACAGAAGGCATTTAGGGGTCCTAAAGTTAGGAGTCCTAACTTTACTACTCCTAACCTGAGAAAAATCCTAATTTTAAGACTTTCGGTATTCACAGAAGGCATTTAGGAGTCCTAAAGTTAGGAGTCCTAACATCTGTGAACACCGAAATGAGTAAGTGCCTTCTGTGAATACCAAAATGAGTAAGTGCCTTCTGTGAATACCAAAATGGTAGTAAGTTTAGGATTTTGTCTTAAGTTAGTTCTGTGAATCGGGCCCCGTATATCTATATCTAACATATATGGACACATGGTAACCTATCAGTCACTCCTATGGCAGGCCTTAACAATCCTGGAGGCAGAGTGCGTGGTTTCATGTGAGATGGTGCTCTGGCATGAGCTGAGCCTGTCTGCAGCTTTCGGAACAACGTCCTTTAGCTGTTTCATGATATTGCCATACCATACACTCTTAAGTGCATTATGTACTTCGCGGTCAAATGCTAACTCTGGTTTGGCTTTATCTAAACATGTCGAGTAAGGTGTCATACGATTTGGAATACTACCCCCTCGCCAATTCTGGCGACGGGGGTAGCATTCCACCCTTCTAGAGGGACACGACATGTACCTAACCTGAAACCCGGGTAAAGTTAGACAGAGCCTCAGCATCACAAAATGGATGTTGCCACCACAGACACAAGTCTGCCCTCCTGCTGCTGGAAGTCCTTCCAGCTTGGGAGGTGTGGACAAAGGGTTTCCTGTCAGGGGAGGTCCTTGCACCACCCCAGACAGGATTTTGTGTAGCGGGTTAGGGAGGGCTGAATAGATTGAGACATGCCTGGGGCACACAAGGTGTCCCTGTGCATATGCCAGTTCAAACCGGAGCTGGGGCTCTCCAGCCCCAGTCCTAGCGCGAAACTGGACAAAGGAAAGGGGGTGTAACCGCCCCCCTTCCTGGTCCCACCCAGAGGAGGGACCTAGCAGGTAATCCGGCCCCTAGATTTGGAATAAGAGTAGGAGCTGTGTCCCAAGACTTCAGATCATCCTGAAACTCGACTTTAATAAGAAGAACTACTGGACTTCAACGTTCTGCTGCACAGAAGACTGAAGAGAATCTCCCTTGTGGCCAAGGAGTGACCACCCTGTGAATACAGGCACCATCCAGCAACTCAACGACTGCTTTGCCGCCGCCTCCCGCCGGAGACCGAGCCCAGAGCCCGACAAGACCCAGACTCCCAGACATCTCTGAGCCAGATCCACAGTCCCTGCAAAGAAGAGACCCGTGGAGGCACCAAGAGACGTGGGACCGGCCATCTTGGAACGTCCATGACAAGCTGACTGCGCAGCACCTGAGGCATCCTCAACTCTGTGCTTTGGGCCCTGAGAAGCCTCAACACCGAGCAGCATTTGCACCAAAGACCAGCCCTCAAGCAGCCACGAGATCTGCGTGGGGCCCTTTTGCTTTTTGCCACTCGACGCGTCATCCCGGTTTCTGGCCCGTTGGCTAGTGGCCATCTTTGCGACGAAAACTACAACTAACACTGCTGGTCTGGTTGCTCCAGACTGGCTCTTGCTCCTGTGAAAAGGAGCAGCCCCTCTGACCTTGCTGGCCAGAGCACCAAGCTTTCCTCGATTCCTGCGTGGCTTGCATTAGCCAAGGCCTGTTTGCTCTGATCAAGAAGCCGACACCGCCATCAGCTAGAGCCTTTGTGGGACAGCTCGTGAGTGACTCCTGGACATCGTCGACCTCTTCACTTTTACGTGGCTGCAGAGACAAGCTTCCTTTCTTCACCTGTTGGCACCCGACATCGCCTGGTTCCTTCCTGGTGCCACGCCGGTCACTGGCTAGTGACTGTGAACATTGTCCCCTCTGCTTGCAGGTCGTCTACTCTTCAGATCCATCCTTGGATCCACCGGAACTCTTCCTGCCTGGCCGCCTGCAGCATCTTCATCCTCAGGCTCCATAGACCTGCACGACGAAACCCAACGCACTTTGACCCCTATGCACCCGCTTCCTGTGGGTGAGGTAACGCTGCCGACGCACTTTGACCCCTATGCACCTGCTTCCTGTGGGTGAGGTAACGCTGGCACTCCGGTGCTCCTGGGTAGAGAAACATCCCTAGTGTCTAGGTTACAAGTTGTTAGGTTCTGGTCCATCCGGAAGACTCCTTTTTCTTTAACTTTGTGACTTTTACGCACCCATTGAAATCAATAGGTGCACGCGTGTAACTTTTAACACTGCACACGCATCCTGTGGGCCTCCTGGTCACTAACTACAGTTAGCTCCTTGTCGTCCCAGCGATTCCCAAGGCCCTAGGCCTTCGTTCCTTTCTATTTGTGGTTCTTATACCACTATTTTAGTATATGGTTTAGCTGGCCACCTGGCCCATCCATAATTGTGCAACTTTTGTATATTTAAACACTGCCTTGTTTTAAACGAATGTGCTTCTGTGCTCATAAAGAGTATAGGGGATACTTTTAGTAAATAAATACATATATATTTTGAATATATATCTGTGTGGTATCCTCTCATTTGGTATTCAAGGAGGTTACATATGGTAAAACAGCTGGCTTCACATGCCCTCAAGAGTTTAGCCTGCAGACTGCACTGTCCACGCTACCACTAGGATAGCTGGTCTATCAAGGTTGACTTCAACCACCACCATAAGGGTTGTTTGGCATGGTACAAGATGATCACTAGAATTAGTGAGCAGCATATACCAGGCCAACTTCTCACAAGAGAATCCTGCAGGTAACCCTTTTCCCTCACAGAAAGAGTTCAAGGTAGCTTACTGGAACATGATTATGATGAAGCGATTTTCATCTCTGACGAGGCCTACCTTGACGAGGGATTTTCTGGAGCTCAAACAAGAGTACAAGTATGAATGTTATTGGGATTTTATTACTGCACCTAATGATAGGAAACTGTACCATCAGTTTAGAGTGGGTTCCCTTCCAATTAAAACCTTCACATGTAAATGGCACCCTCCGAACAAAGACAAATGCTCCACATGTCCATCACTGAAGGAAACAATAGCACATGTTCTGTTTGTTTGCCCTGCTTACAAGCCTCCCAGAAACAGATGGCTTAAACCAGTCTGTTCAAATCTTGGCACAAGGTCGGGCGCAGAGGCATTAAGGATCCTAAAGTCGGATACAAGCGAGCCCATAGTGATTGCTGTTGCTAAATTTCTGGGATGGATGTGGGTCGTTCGAGCAAAAATGACAAGGATACTATAGCTGTGACAATTTTTCCTCACAATTCTTGCATTCATGAGTTTATAATTGCTTAATCTTCTTTGTTTATGTACATGAATTCCCTCTCCACTGTAAAGCTAGTTTTGCTTCGGCAAATTGTGAAAGCCCCCTTGTGTGGTATACCAGTGGTTCTATGTAAATTGATATTATCCTGTTTCTATTATCTTAATGTCAAGTGTTTTTTCTGCGATCTATTTTTCTACAAGTTTTATTATATGGTTGTATCAAGTGGTTTATATTATGAATTTTTTTATTTTTAATGATTGATGTATGATGTCTTTAATGATTTGGTAATCGAAATAAAGACCAATTGACTGACTGACCGACTGAAATATAGATACTTACAATTGCACAGCGACATGAAGGTTGAGAGTATAAAAGATGAGAGAGAGGTTTTATATCAGCAGATTGGTGAAAATGGATGGTGTGCCATTCGAATGGTCTTAACAAAGTCTCACTTTACTGGTCTTCACAAGCACATTCACAACAGATCTACAATTCCCATGAGAAATCCAGTTTGAAAAGAACAAGCACCAGCAAGTCTTTAACTTGTACCATTTCAAGTTCATGCTTTTGATATAATCAATACTTACCATCATATTACAGCAGTTCCCAGTGAAGTTAGGAATCTCAGTTGTTACTCCACATGCTGTTTTCCTCCTTCAAGCCTCTGCCTGTCAATCTACCCTTCAGGCTTCAAATCCGACATGTTCCTACCCCTTCACACTCCAAGTCCGCCTCCATCTTTAATCGTTAACCTTCCAGCAGATCCGCTTGTTGATCAAACGAGATCAGGAAGACCGCTTCACTTTGAGAAACATAGAGTGACTTTGCTTTATTTAGTGTTTACCCCCTAGTATCATTGCCCTAGATAGTGATGTCTACGAATTGCAGCATTAAGCTAATGCATCCTTGTTCGTCCTCAAGCTTTAGATCTACTTGCCTGACCCTGTCATTGAGCCTTTATATTGCTAACACTGTTTTTCTGCTAACACATGCTTCTGTTCAGAACTTGCTAAAATATCTTGTCATGCTTGGCAAAGTGGGTTTTCCTTACATGTTTTTGATTCAGGAAGAGGCCAGCTGTTGTGCCTCATTGGTACACATTGTATGTGGAGTAGTTATGCACTTATTTCTCTATTGGTGCATGTGTGATCCTTGAAATGGACAGTGTCTTTGGGCAAACCACCTATACCTGTGAAGCTTATTCTTTCACATAATCCAGCATGGCACCCAAACATGCACTATAAACACTACTGAATGTCTGAACTGCCTGACCACTTTTAGTCAAACTTTAAACCAAATCATGGACACATGGTAGGCTCCATCGTCCTTGCTCTATGCAATGGCCTAACTGTGGAGTAATACTTTGGTGGTTCTGGTCCAATTCCTATTTATATGTCTTAGTCGACACAGTAAGAGCGCATTTCTGGTACTTACACCTCAAGAGGCGGGAATTATATCCTCTTGCAGTGTGTATTCATCATTTTGTTTTGCATCAGTGTGCAGGCCGTGAATGCTCAAGATGTCATGGAGCACCAGGATCCTACAGGTGACTGCACTGATCCATTCCATTTTATAGGAATATGTGGGCTTACTGGACCATGAGTGATATGGGGTGTATTTCCATGGTACATATTTGTAGATCTTTATGTTTCTTTCATGACTACTAAGTAAATAATACCTTAACAATGTAATTACTCAGTGTTACAGTTGAATTCCTCACAGGTATTCCACATTTGGAGCAGAGGAACGAAGATAGTCAACTGAACATTCACACCCAGATGAAACTCCTCTCCGCCACAATTGACAGCTCCTGTAAAGCGTTGTACCAACGAGCAGGAGCTGGTGCCACTGCCACATCGGGCACATCTGCTTGGCCTGGGCTTGACCGACCCTACTCTCACTCTTTCCAGGCTTAGTATCATTAGGAAAACTATTTTTTCATGATGAAGTTTAATAGAAAAATTGCAAATGACAAATTCAGTGGCAGTTGGGAATAACAAGAAATATCTTAAAGATATGTCTTTTGTTACATTGTGGTTTAAATAGGTTACCCATGACTTCCTTCGAGTGGATACCATCACGCTGCAGAATAAGGTAACTGACTAGAGTATCTTCAACATGTTATATTATGTTAATTGTTTTTATAAATTGCTCGAATACCCTACGGTGTCTTGGCACTTCCTTGTTTACGAAACCATAGAAACTGTGATTTTGCTTAATAAAGAACCTAACATAGCTAAACACAATCAATTTACTGATTAAAAGGCCTTGTTTTAAGTGCTTTCCTGAATTGTAAAAGATTGGTCATTTCTTTGAGTTTGAGAGGGAGAGAGTTCCACTATTTAATAGGCAAACAACATGTTAACAACAAAGCTTTTGCCTTTATCATTATATCTGATCCTATTTGGATAGACCAAGATCATGCTGCTTGCTTCACAGTTTTTAAACAGGGCTGTACTTTCATTTTCTGTAGCTAAGGTTATGTGTGAATCACAACAGCAAACTACAGAGTCCACCTTCTGGTTTCAAGTACAGACACATCTAGCAATATAGTCATTAAAATAAGTTACGCGGTGCTCCATTTTAATTGCAAATAAGGGTCAACCTGTCCCTCTCTTTTAAAAATATTAACAAAAGATACCTAGAAGACTTGAATAGAATCATGTTAGTGTAAGTGTGCCCACCTTGGGTACATTCACATAATAATTAGGAGCAGTATGTGTTTCAACACATCAGGACTTGCATTTCGCTTTTTAACTAGAGATTACAGTCACCAGTGCTCCATGGTCACCACTTTCTTATAGCATCTTTTGAGAGTCTCCTATATTCCCCTTTTCTGTGTTTATTGAGCCAGCTTTTCACACCCTAATGGAAACATTGATTGGAATGAAGAGTGATTTGGGACAGAATCCTTGTGCAGAATAATTAATGTAAATCAAGCTGTTGCACTGTCTAAATGAGCAAGAATGTTTAAAAGCACTACTGCTTTAGACCATCACTACGTTGAAAGATAGTCCCAGAAATAACATTTCACTATGTCCCTGGCTTCATCGAGGATAGCCACTTGGTAATATGATAAGAATTGCTTTGTTTGATATGCTGCGTTAAAAAAAACATGGTCCAAGCCACTTTTTAAGAAGAAAAACCACAGGTTCCTGGAAAACCCGTCCACATGTCCTTTGACTTTCACCCACTGCTTGTCCGTAAGATCGGACCTCAGTAACGTTGTCCACTTGGCCCATGCTGGCAGCTGCATCCCGCAATGCTGGGTGTGCAACGTGCCGTAGTTCATCGTGACTGCCCCGCAGACATGCCCGTGCACGATCAGGACCTGTAGCAGGAGCAGGTTCAGGTTCCGATTCCCCCTCTCCCACAGTGCGTCTACCGCCCATCGAATGGCACTGTATTCCAGGAAGCATCCCACCACTATTCCATAGTCATTGCACATAGCCTGGAAGAACCATGGGCCATATTATCAAGGAACGGCGATAACATTATCGCCCGAAGGCAACATGCATCTGGAATGAGGCAGAGGTGCTGCAAGCAGAGGATGTTACTGTGAGGGGCGGATATGGGGCCATATTATCAAGGAACGGCGATAACATTATCGCCGCTTTAGCGGCAGGAAACTGCAGCTAAAGCGGCGATAATGGGCTTGATAATATGCGCTTCTGAATTCCCATAGAAGCCCATGTTCTGGGCTTCTATTGGAATTCTCAAGGGCATATTATCAAGCCCATTATCGCTGCTTTGGCGGCAGTTTCCTGCCGCTAAAGCGGCGATAATGTTATGGCCGTTCCTTGATAATATGGCCCCATATCCGCCCCTCACAGTAACATCCTCTGCTTGCAGCACCTCTGCCTCATTCCAGATGCATGTTGCCTTCGGGCAAGACTAATCCACTAAAAATGGCAGTTTCCAGATTGGCATCTGGGGTGCGTATGGTTGGTATTCTCCCCAGCATGCACGTGCCACTGGCATCATTCAGCTTTCAGGCCAGCCCAGGTGTCACGTCACAGCCAAGTCAGTATCGGCTCTCCCTGCAGCGTGCACCACACGGTGTCTCTCTCCGCAGAAGATGCGGTCCCCAGACAACACATCGGCCACTGCAGCTGGGCTGCCGAGTAGTACAGCTTGTAATCTGGGGCTCCCAGGCCACCCTCTTCCATGGGTTGCTAGGTCAGCCAACAGAGCCATTCTCTTCCTTAACCATCCCCAAATCAGGTCTGATAACAACCCATTCAGTCCCCTAAAGATGTATCTCGGCACTAACAGTAGAAGTGCAGAAAACAGATATTGTAGCTTGGGCAAAACATGCATTTTTGCGATCGCCACTTGACCCATTGGAGCCAGGGGAAGCGATAACCAAAAAGGGAGGGGACCGCGTGTCACTATCCTATCTAAATTCCCGCGAATTAAATCTGCATCCGTATAGTATACATTCACCCCCAAATATCTGATAGTTTTGAATAGCCATTACGAACGCATGGGCAGCACATTTTCACATGAGCTGTTGTCCAAGTACCTAAGAGAGGACAAATAGGATTTGTCCCAGTTTATACATAGGCCCGACACATCTATGAATCTGTCCAGCATGGAAATCAGTGGTCCCAATGAAATTAAGGCATTGTCCCCATACAGGGACATGATGTGCCATTCATCAGCCGGTCGCCCTCCCCAGGCCTCCGCCTAGGTGTGGAGTCAAGCCACCAGGGGCTCTATAGCAAGTGCAAAAATGAGTGACAACAGCAGGCATCCCTGTCTTGTTCCCTGATGTATTTTGAAGCTGTCTGATATGTAAGTGCCGGTCTTGACACGTGCTGTTGGTTTACAGTGTATGGAACGCACCCATTTCAAAAAGACCTAGACAGTCCTCAGGTGCTCCAGCACCCCAAATAGATAACTCCAGTCGAGAGTGTGGTCCAGTCGAGAGTGTGGAACGCCTTCTCTACATCAGGGGACACTACCCAGCTCTCTGCAATACCAGCCTCCTGTTCCCCCATCAGGTTTAGTAATCGGCTGATATTCATAAAGGTATTATGGAACAATATAAACCCATTTTGATCTGGGTGTACCAGTTTGTCTGCCATGGGCATCAGTCGGTTTGCCAGGATATTCCCTGGTACCTTGTAATCAAGATTCAATAGGGAAAACAATCAGAAGGATCGTACATCCTGTGGGTATTTCCCAGGTTTGGGAAGTACAACAATTAGAGCCTCCCTTAGGGTGGTTGGTAGAGTCTCCATCTCTTAAGCATCTAAGTACATCTTCAGTAGGTGCGGGGTGAGCAAAGTGAACAACACATAGTATTCTAGTGAGAAACCATTGGTCTCCGGCATTTCATTGTGCGCCATTTGTGAGATGGCCTCACTGTTTTTTCTGCTTGTAGGGGTGCCTCCAATTCCACTCGCTGGAGCGGGTCTAGACTGAGCAGGGGAATCCCCTTAAGAAACCCTTAATCTGTTCTGAAGAAGCTGCATTTTGCACTGCGTACAAGGCACAATAATAGGTCACAAAGGACGCATTTATGTTATGGTATGTTAATGTTATGTTATGTTAAACCTTTATTTCTATAGCGCACGGCTACTCCGAGGAGTGTCCCGGCGCTTTATCGAGGCAGCTCAGTAAAACAAAAAATCATAAAACAGGCAGCAGAAAAAAAAAAGAAAGAAACACCCCAGAGGTTAAAAAGCCAAGTCTTAAGGCTCTTCCTAAACAGAAGGAGAGTAGAGGAGGACCGTAGGTCCAAAGGCAAGGAGTTCCACAACTGAGGGGCCCTCAAACTGAAAGAGCGACCCCCAGTGCGGGCCTTCCTCACTCGGGGAACCACAGCGAGAAACAAAGATTCCGACCGCAGAGATCTAGCTGGGCGATAAAAAGACAGTCTCCATTGTAGATACTTTGCTCCGGCGCCAAATAGCGCTTTATGCGCCAAGGTCAGTGCTTTAAACATAATCCGCTTCCGGATGGGCAACCAATGAAGCGATCGCACCAGACCCGAAGCTCTCGCTCGCCTATGGAGACCAAAAATAGCACGGGCCGCGGAGTTCTGCACAACCTGCAGCCGCTGAACCAGATATTCCGGAAGACCTACATAAAGGACGTTCGCGTAGTCCAATCTGGAGCCTATTAAGGCTTGCACAGTGATCTTTCTATGCTCTTCTGTAAGTAGAGGCAGGAACTTCCGGAGCATCTTAAGAATGCCGAAGCAGGTACCCACCAGGCCAAGAATATGTGATCTCAGTGACAGATTATTATCAACCTTCACTCCCAGATTTTTGCCACAAGCGATGCCTGGGCGGGGGGACACATACCTAATGGCCACCAGGCCTGCCAGTCAGGGTCCAGAGAGCAGCCGAAAAACAGCACCTCCGATTTATTGGAGTTTGCCTTAAGGCTGTTCCGCTGGAACCAGCTAAAGACCATCTCCAAGCAACCCCGGATGTTCTCTCCATCAAAAGCCTGATCTTTCCCACACGTGAAGAGCAGTTGAGTGTCATCAGCGTAGGATACGATCTGGGCCCCAGAGGACTCCACCAGTGCCGCCAAAGGTGTCATGAAGATGTTGAACAGAGTCGGGCTCAACACAGAACCCTGCGGAACACCGACTCCCAGTGGCGGCATCTCGGCGGAGCTCGGGGAGGCCCAGACCGTTTGTCGGCGGCTCTCGAGAAAAGATGTAAACCAATTGAACACCGTCCCCCTCAGACCGATGTCGTAAAGTCTGGAGAGGAGCACCTCATGGGGGACGGTGTCAAAGGCCGCCGACAGATCCAGCATGACGAGCATGGCCCTTCCTCCAGAATCCAGTGTCTCCCTGATGATCTCAGACACTTCCAGAAGTGCCGTCTCCGTACTTAAATTAGGACGGAAACCGGACTGCGATGGATGGAACAAATCATTGGATTCGAGAAAGCTGGAGAGAACGCCATGTACATGCTTCTCCGTAATCTTAGCCAAGGCCGGCAGAAGGGAAATCGGCGTATAATTGGCCAAAACCTCAGAGTCCAACCCAGGCTTTTTGAGGAGGGGGATCACCATAGCCCTTTTCTAGGGCAGCGGAACCCTCCCCTCCCTCAAGGACAGATTCACCAAAGGGTTGACCAGTGGGTTAACCACAGCCGCCATCTTGGCCAAAAATTTGGCAGGACAAGAATCTAATGGCGAGCCCGATTTAAGATTGGCCAGAAGAGCTAAGGAAACATCGGCAGAGACAGGAGGAAACTCAACAAGAACCGCACCCTGCGTGGACGGGGAGGGTAATCCGGCCATCGGACTGGAACACACTTCCACAGACCTCACTGGGAAAGAGTCCTGGATAGACTTTATCTTATCCGTGAAAAATTTGGCCAGATCACAGACCCAGAGCTCCGATGGAACACTGTGGGACACGTTGGATCTGGGCGCCGTAAACTCCCTCACCACAGTAAAGATCTCTTTACAGGAGTTGGAAGCAGTCTCAATCCTCCTGGCCAGATAATCCTTTTTCTCCCGGAGAATATCCTGATGATAGGATTTAATCATTGTCCTGTAAGCCAATCTGGCTTCCGGATCATAGCGGAGGCGCCATGCCCTCTCGGCCACCTTACACTGGGCGCGAGTGGCACACAATGCCTTAGTGAACCACGGGGCTGAAACCCTCTTAGCCATATCCCGAGGGGCCATTGCGGGGGCCAGATCATTCAGCCTCTCCAACAGCCATCCCTGCAAGGACTCCACATCCTGCTCTAAATCCCCTGAAAGAGGGCAAGGATGGTCCATAGCAGCCTGAGCCAGCAACTCAGGTGTGACTCTGTGCAGAGCCCTTCGAACAGTGCCATGCTGTCTAGGGGCGCTGTTGGGTGATTATGTCAGCCTGGGAGTGGTGCAGCACACCTCCATCAGATCCAATGGTCTCAATGGGGGAACAAGGTGCCTCTCCTCGTAACAACCATGCAGCATCCTGCCTGCTCTGTCACCCTCACCATGTAAGAGCATGATATATTCCTTGTAGTCAAGTTTTGCCAGTCAGGCCCAAAGATCTTGGTGACACTGACGTAGGTCTTTGAGGGGCTGCACCCTGTCTAAGCGCTGCTGTGTTTCACCACTTGAGGTCCAAGAGTTCCTGTTCCAGGGACAACAGTTCTTTATGCAGGGTTTCCTTTCACCCCTACACTATGGCAATGCATTGATCCCATAGGTCCACTTTGTGTGCCTCCCACTCTGAGGCGCTGAATGTTGTGGTGCCCTCATACTGCTCAAAGTATTGGGTAATACTAGTTGAAAGCGTGTCCTGAAAAGGGGGTTCAACAAAACTTCCTCCCTCCGGTGTGATCTGGAGATCACCAACAGTTCTCGGCCCCCATGCAAATTAAGCAGCAGTGGGCAGTGCTCCAGGTATGCAGGAGTCACCACCCACGCAGCAAAGCACTGCAGAGGAAAAGGTCCAGATGTGTGTGTACGTCATGTACCGGGGAGTAGATCGAGTATTCTGCAGACGCTGGGTGCTGTAGCCGTCATTCGTCATGCAGTCGCATATTTTCCAACCACTCACAAAAGTGGCGTGTCCCTTGTCTATTCAAAGCCCCTTACACAGGTCTCACCAATCACTCAAGCTTCATATTTAGGACACAGTTGTAGTCTCCTACCCAGATGCAGGGCACCAAGGGATTCATCAACAGGGACAGAGATACCTCAGCCAGAAAGTCAGCATGTTGGGTATTGGGGGTGTATAGCATCACATTGGAGAGGGGGTCTCCATCTAATAATCCCTCTAGGACCACATATCGGCCATCCTGCTCCACCTGGTTAGAATGCACCACATAAGACACCCCAGGGGCAATCCAGATCAACACCCCCATGAGAAGGCTGAGTAGGTGTGTTATAGGCGGTCCCTCTCCAACATGTCTGTACTCTCTTAAGGTTCTCTGCCACTAGATGGGTCTCCGGTACTAGCGCTATGTGTATGTGGTGTAGTGTGATGTAAGAGTGAACTGCCCATATCTTGCGGGGTGTGGCCATGCCCCTGGCATTTCAGGCCATAAGGTGATAGGTGGAGGCCGATATTCTGTTGCCATCACCCATCAGTTTGAATATATGTGTCCAGTCCTCTACTTTCAGTCTTCCTCACTCAGCAACCCCCTGGATCCCTTTGAGTCCTGTTTGCCATTGTGTTATTTGTCTGGTACTTGTTGATCTCCTCCAAAGTAACATCCCCTCCAAAACTAACCCCTCCCCCGTCAAGGTTGAACACTGACAGTATCAACTGTTTGCAACATCTAAACAACAGCGCCCCAACAGATAGGCATCTATAGGTATTTTGAACATGTCCAAGTTGGAAAGAAGTGGTAGCAAGGCAGCTAGTGTATTGCAGTACGGCCCAGTCTGCCTCTGTCACATAATTGGGTCCCCAGAGTCCCCGGTATCCTGCTCCAATAGTGCAATTTCATTCCGCTTGTGAGAAAAAGTGAGAGCCTAGAGGTTTTCAAACACAGAATACAGAAAGCTCAGCAACACCCCCTCACATACACACAATTCACCCATCCCCCGCACAGCAATATTTACTTTGTCCCTCAGGTGATGTTAGTTGTCAATCAAGGAGTCAGGTAGCTAGTAGAACCGGAGTCAGCATCCGAGTGTCACCCAGGCATCAGGGTAGCACATGAGTTCTGGATGTGTATCAAAACTTCAGCCACCACATGCGCCCTTTCGGATGCCACCTGCTCTGTGGTGGAACGATGTCTGGGGCTATGGTTGTGTGTTCTCCCGTGTCCCTGGATCAACCAGTGTTTGACCAGCTGTGACCCTTCAGGTAAGTCCTGTCCCTCCTTCTCGAGGATCCCAGATCTTACCTCCTCAGGAGTTTGGAAAAGTGGGCAACAACATCTGTCACTATCTGGAGGTGGAGCAACAAAGCGTACTTTAAGTTCATCTGATGGAGCTGCTGATTTACCTCCACATAGGAACTGTGGCTGCGCTGAACTTCCTCTGTATAAACCGGGTATGCCGTCACAACCGCTCACTCACAGTGCCATGGGTCCTTGGATCGAGCAACAACAGTTGTAGAAAAGGAGGATGGGGAGGGCAGGGAGTATGGCCAATGTCTCTTGACCCCTTACTGTTGTCCGCTATGTCAGGCCCTGTCGTTCAGTGTGTTGGAGGTGGTCCTTCCTTTCCCTCGCACAAGTCAGGGTCCAGTATCTCCTTCCTAGTGCCTGGTACTCACAAAGTCTGTCAGCTACATCCACCCTTGTGTGAGTGAGTTTGCCACGGTCCTTCATCACAACTGAGAATCCTTGTTATTGGTAAGGAATCTGTTTGCTTCATGAAAGCTGTGTCTTTACCCCCACCCTATGAAGAGGATCCAGGGAGTGAGGAGCAGCAATCGCTGGGGGAGGCAAGGAGGTGGGCTCGGAGCCCATTACTTATAGTGGGCACCACCCTATCAGAGCCCTTAATCTCCGCTTGATGGCATCTCTTTCATTCAAAAATTCGTGTGTGTTCTGCAGCGCCCTGGTGAGTGGTGTGTCAGGCATCATACAATCAGCATGGATAGAAATTTCCTGTCTCTTCAGTCCTTATGGTGCTAGGTTAAACATGGTCTCCCTCCTTCGGGCAGCTGGGGCAGTCCCCTGCACTCCCGGATTGTTACATTCCTTGTCACAAGGGGAGGGGACACTAGTGTGTCCCGTTTCAGTAGGCCACGACTCACAGAGCAGGACCCGGATGTGCCTTGAGCTCCAGCGCCGCCCTTGTGCCAGCTCGCAGTTGAGTCCTTCATCTCTCTGTGCTGTGCAGCAGGGGGTTGCATGGCTTCTCTGTCGTCCTCATCTAGTGGGATCTTCATACCCTGCTGGGCCCGTGTTGGAGGGCTCCCACACAACGGCCGCTCACCCCACTCCAGACCGATACACGCAGCCGATCACCCCAGCTCTTGATTGACACCTTGAATGCTCGTCTCAATCACCGCAGCCAGCTCAGTGTTGAGGAATGCTCCACAGCCTGTGATGTCGGCGCCGGGGAACTTCATATGGCCAGGTGGAGCAGGATTATTTAGGATCCGGTGTGGATCATCATCGTGTTGGTTTCCCTCTGAAGTCGATAACTTCCTTTTTCTGGCTGTTGAGGTAGTCCCCCCTGAGTGTTTCCATCCTTCTCCTGACTCCGAGTAACCAATCAGTCCAACTCCATCTCAA
The DNA here is from genome assembly GCF_964204655.1 of Triturus cristatus. NCBI lineage: Eukaryota > Metazoa > Chordata > Amphibia > Caudata > Salamandridae > Triturus > Triturus cristatus. The sequence continues at coordinate 261,147,962 of NC_140586.1, forward strand.
CCCGAGTGAGATAGAAAAGAAAAGAGAATTTTAGTATTTTGTGTATATATAAGTTTGTTAACTAAAGTGACTGGTCTGGTCTCTGAAGAACCAGAAAAGGAGTGAAACGGGACAATCACCTTCAGGAAAAATGATCACCTATCAGGCCCCAAACATTACAGATCATGAAATGATGTTTACAAACTTGTTGAATACCCTTCCTCTCTGTCTGCACTGCCACCACATGAGTCATCAATCATCACTCACCTCACTCAATAATATAGCACTGTTGGAAATGGCCCTTTTTTGCAGGGTTATCCCAAAACGTTTTGCTTTTTCCCCCTTTATTTTTCCTGACCTGTGGTTGTTGGCTATAGGACTCTGGGCATCTTACCACTGCTGATCAGTGCTAAAGTGCATATGCTCTCTGTTAAATTGATTGGGATTGGTTATCCATGATTGGCATATTTGTTTTACCAGTAGGTCCCTAGTAAAGTGCACTGAGTGTGTCAGGGCTGGTAATTCAAATGCTACTAGTGGGCCTGCAGCACTGATTGTGCCACCCACCTGAGTAGCCCTAAAAGGTGTCTCATGCCAGCCACCGCAGTGCCTGTGTGCAGTCTGTGAACTGCCATGTTGTCCTGACCAGTGCACACACTAGCCAGACCTGACCCTTCCCTTTTCTTACACATTGGACACCCCTATGGTAGGCCCAAGCTACTGAGGAACTTCAACTTTCGATCGTGATCGAATCGACCCGCCATTTTGTGCTCTGCCGCCATTTTGTGTTGCCATCACTCAGGCAGCACGGCGAACAAAGTCTATTCTGCTTTTTCTGCAGCTTTGTGTCGAAATAACCCTTCTGCCTCTATTTGCAAAGCTGGTGTTAGGACTGGCTGAGTACACTAATCCCTGTCTGGTTTTCTAATCCCCGTCTCAACTATCTGTTGGTTCACACTATTCTCTTCTGACTTTATCTTATCGTCTGGACTTCACTGTCCTCTGCTAGCATTCTCTTGTTTCACAACTGTCCTCCAACACACACAAACGTATCTCGCCACCTGCAAGCTAGTTACGAATCCGTTAATGAATTAGTTTGAGGGAGGGGTGACAAACATAGTTGGAGGAGAGGTTTCTTCGAGTCATCTGACACTTTGTTTTCAAACCTTTCCTATTCGTTCTGTCCTGATTTTCAACTTTTCTTATTGGCTCTTTCTTATATGTTCTGGGTGTGTATTTGGTTAATGTATATGTTACCTATATGGTATAAAAGATTGTGCGCCACGGAGTGAAGTGGCAGTCTCCTAAGAACCTACCTTGTGTACTTCTGGGATAACTGTACTAGCTGCAGCTAATAAATCTGATCTTCTAACGCCTAACAGAGTGTCCCGTGTCTCTGTGTAGCTGAGCAGGAGAACCCAGGAGATTAAGGCGTACCCTGCGCCGCCAGACCCAAAAGGTTCTGGTTCTTCAACTGGCACCCAACGTGGGGCGGCTTCAGTGGTACCGGTTCTGCCTGAAGGTCGTGAGGAACCCCGCAAGAAAATTCCAGAGGATTCGCGAGCCACGTCAAGCGACCCCTGTATGTCGAAAGTGGTCCGAAGGTCTTTTGCAGCGGGGTTACTCCTTCCTGACGGCTACTGACGACCGCTGCCCTGACTGCCGCCCTGCCTTGGCCCTTCCTTTGGTGATGTATGGTAAGGCGAGACGATAGACGGGCCTCTGTTGGCGTGAGAAGATGTCCTTAGTTAAGTATTTGGTGGGTCGCTCCCACAATTTTGTTTCTTAGTTGTTTTCTCTTGGTTCTTAGATTCGACTATTGCAATAGCCGAAGCCGAGGGGTAAGTGCATTTGTGCTGCTTAAACTGAGTTTCACCCCCTTGAAGTTTGTGAACAGTCCGGTGATATCCCGAGATGCCTGGTCTGACTAAGTTTGGAAAATTTTGTTGCTTTGGATGTAATAGGGATTCCCGGCTTGAGGACTCTTGTCCAATTCCTTCGGTTGGAACTCCCACATTTGAGCTCTATTCAAAACATGGTATTGGCCCCATTGCCTTTAACGAGGCATGGACCCGATACGCAAAGAAAGATGGTGTTCTAAAATGGCCAGAAAATGGTAGCTTTGAGCCTGATGTGCTAGATAATTTAGAAGCAGTTCTTTTCAAAAGAAAAGCCCGGCAGGCAATGTTTGACTCTTTCCGACTTTGGCGTAAGGAAGCCAAACAGAAAGAAATTAAGCAAGCAAAACGAGATAGAAAAGCACAGGGTATGACAATTATACAGGCTGCCCAACAATTTAAGGATGATGAAATTGATAATGCGACTGAAATTTCAGAGAGACAGCATCGTATGGCGATAGATAAATGCTATCTGGTGTTGCCTGTTTCCCCTTCCGAAAACAAGAAAGATATAGAAGAAGATCCCCTAATGTCTCACCTATTGAGATTGCCTCCGCCCTATGCACAAAGTGCCAATGCACCCCAATTGTTACAGCCTGTTCAGCCGCCAGCGGTACCTCCGCCTGTTCCGGCTCTTCTGCATTTGCCTCCTCCAGCATTACCGCCTCTGCCAGTTTTACCATTAACTTCGACTTCTTTACACTCATCTCCTGATCTTCGATCCCCTTTGCCTTCTGCACCTCCTGCAATTATCTGTTCTCCTCCTGTCAGTTCGCCTAATACCTTGTCTCCAATTCTCATGTCCAATTCTCCGTCCATGCATAAGCGACTTACGGACACTGTCACTGGTATTCTATCTCCCTTCTTTGAAGCTTTAAATGTGTCTCCGGCTTTTGCTCGAAGACAGTCTCGTAGTCAGTTCCCAGATTCGGAAGAACAAGAGAGGTTGGAATCTCTTGCACATAGATGGATCAAAAAGGGTCCCCAATACAGTGTACTTGATATCATGCCTACCTTCTCACAATGGAATGCACCCACACAAAGATATGTTTTCGATATAATGTGTGATACTCTCATTAAAGAATGGGAGGATGTGAATTTAAATTTGGTTCCTCAGGGTCTGTTAGATGTTCAGGCTGACTTTGATAAAGGACTTATAGTGGGTCCTAAAGTTGAAAATGCTGTAAGAACACTTATTTCCTTTAGAAACTTATTAACCTCTCAGACTTTCCTTGATTCTGATCCGTCGGTTAAACTGACACTGAAAAATTATCCCATGAGAGAGGTTCCTCCAGTATGGAAGGAAGAGGTTGCAGCAGTAGGTAATACTCCAGCTATACCGGCTCATTTTCAGCGTATATGGCTACATGTCCCCTGGAAGAGATCTGAAGTTTTGGCCCTCAAACAGACTCTACCGTATCCTCGTAAAAACCCTGCGGATTATTATAAAGAATTATCACAGACAGTTGACGCTTGCATCATGAATTTAGCTGATATCGACATGTTGATGGGAAATGTAGTCCCACAGACAATATGGGCTAAGATTCGTAAGGAGAATCACGCACAGGAATTAGGTGCTAATTGGGATGTTATAACTGCTACAGATAGAGACCAAGTGGGTGGTGCAAAGCCTGATGCTTTAATTTCAGAACTCCCTGGTAGGATTATTACATTAATGAAAACGATGATGCTTGCATTGAGGGTTAATTGGGATAAACTAGCGGCATGCAAACAAAAGAAAGATGAAAGTGTCTCTGATTTCTTTACTCGTTTCGAGGAGACATTTATTGATCACAGTGGTCAAGATATGTCTACAGAGGGTGGACAGCGATTATTTGTGGACAAATTCGTATTTAATTTGCTTCCCGAGCTGTCACACAAATTGAAAGATTCTGAAAGTTCATGGGCTGTCTCTTCTTCTGCCCAGATATTGGCTACTGCACAATATTATGAAAACAGAGATAAAGAAGAAAAAGAAAAGCAAGAGAAAAAGACGAAAGAATTAAAAACGAAGGTTCTCTTGCAACAAGCTTATCCTCCTCGTCATGCTCAGCCTCAATTTCAACAGCCTCCGCAGTTTCAGAGGTTGTATCAAAAACCTGAGCCATACATTCCGCGACCTTTGTTGGGACCTAATCAATGTGCCTATTGTAGAGAAGAGGGTCATTTTAAGAATAGTTGTCCGGTTTTATTGCAGCGCAATGGAGCATTATCTGCTCCACGAGGTCGTGGTGGCCTCCAGTCAGCAAACAGGGGTAGAGGTCGAGGTGTGACTCAAGAACAGCGTGCCCTTCTTTCTCCCAATTCCATGAATTACTTTGATCAGCAAAATGTTAGGTCTACACAGTATTACAATGAAGATCATTATGTTGAAGGCGAGAATGAAAGTCTTCATGCCAACTAGGACAGCCATGGACAAAGTAAGGGAGTTGTGTCGGTTCCAGTAGAGCAGAGTGGACCTTATGTTAACGTTACTACAATGGGTGTTTTAGAGCCATTTCTTCTAGATACTGGGGCGATGAGAAGTTCTATCATTCATTCTAAACTCGCTGGGGCACCTTTGTCTGGCTTAACGAATGTTTCTGTAGGATTTTCTGGCGCCCGTGTTCGTAATCCGGTTTCTTGCCCTTTGCCTATTTCAATTGGCCCTTATGATTTGGAAGCTCCACTTCTTTTGACGAATGGTTGCGGTGAGAATCTGTTGGGTTTGGACCTATTGAAAAGAATGCATGCTACGATATATTGTTCTCCTTCTGGTGTACATCTTACTTTAGGACAGAAACTGATTTCTCTATGTATTTGTCCAAAGATCAGTTTCCACCTGAATTGCTTTCTCTTCCGGCAACGCTTTGAGCCACGGGTCCGAATGATGTGGGCTGTCTCGAAATTCCACCTTATGTTGTCACTCTCAAGTCTAATGTTGAATTGCCGCGTATTCCGCAGTATAGAATTTCCACTGAAGGTGAAAAAGCGCTTTTGGAAATCATTCATGATTTGATTCAGAAGGGTGTGGTTGAGGAAACAAGAGGTAACACATGCAATAGTCCCATTCTTCGTGTTCTTAAACGTACTGATCCTTCTCAGCCACCTGTATATCGTTTCGTAATTGATCTTTGGGAGGTAAACAAAATTGTTGTACCACAATTTCCTGTTGTTCCAGATATCACTGCTCTGTTGACAATGATACCTTCCACCGCGACTTGGTTCTCTGTTATCGATCTAAAGAATGCTTTCTTTAGTATTCCTATTGCAGAAGAGAGTAGGGACATTTTTGGCTTCTCTCTTGGACGCCGAAGCTTCCGGTTTAAGCGCGCACCTCAGGGCTATTGTGAAAGTCCCTCCATTTACAGCCAAGCTTTAAAATGTCATCTTGATACTTTTTATTTGCCTTCTGGTGCTGCTCTTATTCAGTACATGGATGACTTGTTGATCGCTGCTGATTCAGAAGATATTTGCAAAAATGTCACAGTTGCATTGTTACACCATTTGTTTAATCTGAATCATAAGGTTTCACCTTCCAAACTACAATATGTCCGTCGAGAGGTTACCTACTTGGGTCATCTCCTATCAAATGAGGGACGACGATTAACACCAGAACGAATTCAGGCGATTACGCAAATGTCTGTGCCATCCACACAAAGGGAGGTACGTGCCTTTCTGGGTATTACTTCCTATTGTAGGCAGTGGATCCCTAACTTCTCTCTGTTGGCCAAGCCTCTGTTGGCACTCACTTTGAAAGATACGCCTCAGCCCCTTCCTTGGACTGACGAGTGCCAAAGGAGTTTTACTGACTTACGTACTGCTCTGTGTTCTGCTCCTGTATTGGGTACTCCTGATTACAGTAAGCCTTTTACGCTCTATGTTCATGAGAGAGAGGGTTGTGCGTTGTCAGTTTTAACACAGCAATTTGGAGACAAACAGCGGCCATGTGCCTATTTTTCGGCTACGTTAGACCCAGTTGCTAAAGCACTGCCTAGTTGTCTCAAAGCAACAGCAGCAGCAGCAATTTCTATTCGACAGTCCGCTGGAGTGGTGTTGGATAACACTCTCATTGTCATGGTACCACATGCAGTGGATACTTTACTAAACAGAACGAAAACGCAGCATCTTACGAGTGCTCGTCTAACTGGATACGAGCTGACGCTTTTGTCTAGTCACGTACACATCAAACGATGTAATACCCTAAATCCAACTACTCTGTTGCCCCTTCCAGATGAGAAAAGTGTTGAGGAGCAACATGATTGTTTCTTTCGTACTGAGGAAGAGACAAAAGGAAGAATTGACTTGAAAGACACACCGCTAGAGAATCCGTATGGAACTCTATGGGTAGATGGTTCTTACTTTAAAATGCCTAATGGAGATACAGTTTCAGCCTATGCTGTAACTACTTTACATACAGTTGTGGAAACAGCACGTATCAGACACAATTCAGCTCAAGCAGCAGAACTGATAGCTTTAACGAGAGCATGTATATTGTCAAAAGGTTAAAGAGTGAACGTGTACACCGACAGTCAATATGCCTTTGGTGTAGCGTTCAACTTTGGGCGTCTTTGGAAGGAAAGGGGATTCCTCACTTCACATGGCACTAAAACACTAAAATACAACATGGTCAGTTAGTGACTGATCTTCTTGAATCACTTGCCTTACCCACCCAAATAGGGATTGTGAAGTGTAGTGCACACAAAAAGATTACAGATGATGTTGGCCAAGGAAATGCATTTGCAGATGAAGTAGCGAAAAAGACAGCGAGAGATGTTACAAGTCGAATGTATGTGGCAAGTCCTGCAAATTTGGTCAGAGAGAGAGGAATGTATGAGAATACAGTAGAAAGTGTAAAATCGATTCAGAAAGAGGCTACAGAGAAGGAATTAAGTCGGTGGAAAGAACGTACGGGAATGTTAGATGAGATGGGTTGTTGGGTAGAATTATCTGAACACCAACGTTGGTTGTTACCAGATGCCTATGTTATCCCACTGGTTACTATGGCGCATGGTCCAGCCCACTTAAATGCAAAAGGTATATGCAAACTTCAGGCTCCAGCGTGGCAAAATGAAGGAATCCCAAAGTGTGCAGACAATGTGGTGAAACATTGTATTATTTGTTTAATGTACAATCCAGGAAAGGGAACCCCAACTCCAGCGGGTCACTTTGCTCCTCCGACATATCCATTTGAGGTGTTTCAGATCGATTACATACACATGGAACGATGCAACAATCTCAAATACGTTCTGGTGGTTGTATGCGCCTTTTCAAGATGGATAGAAGCATACCCTCTAAAAGACAACACAGCCTTATCCACAGCTAAAGCTTTACTAAAAGAATTTTTCCCCAGGTTTGGTTTGCTGCGCATTGTCTGGAGTGACAATGGGGGCGAATTTGTGGGCCAAGTCATGCAAAAAGTCTGTGCGGGTCTTGGTATCAAGCAAAAGTTCCATGCGGCAAATCATCCACAGTCAGCGGGTTTAGTAGAGTGCTACAACTGTACACTAAAGTTAAAACTAGCGAAAATTCAGGCTAGTACAGGACTCAATTGGCCCGATGCTTTACCATTGGCTCTTCTGTCCACCAGAACTGCAGTTCACTCTCGTTTGGGACTTAGCCCTTACGAAGTGGTTTTTGGACGCCCGGCTAATGTATGGGGAGTCCCTCGCCCTAAGAAATACTCAGACTTGCCATATCCAATTTTGATTGACTACTTGCATGATCTTACGACTAAATTGCGTGTTCTCCATCAACAGGTTCAAAGTGCTTTACCGGAGGTTTCCACAGATCCAGGTCATTCCATCCGACCAGGTGACTGCCCAAGAATTTCCAAAGGACGAGAAATTTGGAGCCCAGGTGGAGGGAGCCTCGTTTGGTGCTTTTGACAACGAGAACCGTTACAACAAACAAATGATGGACGGAATGCTGACAATGCAGACATTCTCCCCCAGTCAAGAGATCTGGTTTAAATCCATCGTTCTTTTGCCCACTACGCCACCCCAGTTTAGACATGGCCATATGCAAATCAGTCTTGACCCTGTGCCTCATGGGAACAGTCCAGCCCGAACTGCCAAGCCATGTCTTCCCTGGACCGGAATCAAGCATCCTAGGACCGGTTTCTGGCTTTCAGCCGTCATCAGCCAGGATAGCTTGACTCCAGTGGCGTAGTGAGCACGGGTCCCACATCTGGGAATACCCATCCCACTTAGGGCGAAAAGCGTTACAACAAACAAATGATGGACGGAATGCTGACAATGCAGACATTCTCCCCCAGTCAAGAGATCTGGGTTAAATCCATCGTTCTTTTGCCCACTACGCCACCCCAGTTTAGACATGGCCATATGCAAATCAGTCTTGACCCTGTGCCTCATGGGAACAGTCCAGCCCGAACTGCCAAGCCATGTCTTCCCTGGACCGGAATCAAGCATCCTAGGACCGGTTTCTGGCTTTCAGCCGTCATCAGCCAGGATAGCTTGACTCCAGTGGCGTAGTGAGCACGGGTCCCACGTCTGGGAATACCCATCCCACTTAGGGCGAAAAGCGTTACAACAAACAAATGATGGACGGAATGCTGACAATGCAGACATTCTCCCCCAGCAAAGAGATCTGGGTTAAATCCATCGTTCTTTTGCCCACTACGCCACCCCAGTTTAGACATGGCCATATGCAAATCAGTCTTGACCCTGTGCCTCATGGGAACAGTCCAGCCCGAACTGCCAAGCCATGTCTTCCCTTGGGTCAAGGCTGATTTGCATATGGCTGGGTTCAAACTGGAATGGCATGGTGAGCAAAAAAACGATGGATTTAGGCCCAGATCTCTGTACTGGGGTGAATGTATGACATTGATCTGCATTCTGTCCATCAATTGTTGTTTTTGCATTTGTCACCCCGAGTGGGAAGGCTATGCTCAGACGTGAGTCCCTTGCTCTCCATGCCACTGGAATCAAGCTATCCTGGCTGACGAGGGCTGAAAGCCCGAAACCGGTCCTAGGATGCTTGTTTCCAGTCCAGGGAGGACCTGGCTTGGCAGTTCGGGCTGGACTGTTCCCATGGGGCACAGGGTCAAGACTGATTTGCATATGGCTGGGTTCAAACTGGAATGGCATGGTGAGCAAAAAAACGATGGATTTAGGCCCAGATCTCTGTACTGGGGTGAATGTATGACATTGTTCTGCATTCTGTCCATCAATTGTTGTTTTTGCATTTGTCACCCCGAGTGGGAAGGGTATGCTCAGACGTGAGTCCCTTGCTCTCCATGCCACTGGAATCAAGCTATCCTGGCTGACGAGGGCTGAAAGCCCGAAACCGGTCCTAGGATGCTTGTTTCCAGTCCAGGGAGGACCTGGCTTGGCAGTTCGGGCTGGACTGTTCCCATGGGGCACAGGGTCAAGACTGATTTGCATATGGCTGGGTTCAAACTGGAATGGCATGGTGAGCAAAAAAACGATGGATTTAGGCCCAGATCTCTGTACTGGGGTGAATGTATGACATTGTTCTGCATTCTGTCCATCAATTGTTGTTTTTGCATTTGACAACGAGAACAGCAGTCAAAGTCGAAGGAAAGAAAAATTGGATTTACGGCGTGCATTCTAAGAAAGTGCATTTGCCTTTACCTTACGATCAATGGGTGCGTAGGGGCATTGGTGACTCTAAAAGTGAGAAGGTTCCACGATTCGTGCCCTTTAGTGATGCACGCCTGAATGGGACACTGTCTGAGAAAGAGGACGACGACATTCTGCAGGAAGCGATAACACCATATCGTCGCTTGGATACAACAAATCCACGAACATTGTTCCGAGACCAGACTGTACCAAATAAAGAATATTATAATTTGAGACCTAGACCAAAGAACACTTAAGATTTTTTCCTCTCTTGTGTAGTATTCTGTCCCGGTTGCAGGGTCACGGTAGGAGTCTTGATTGTGACCTGAGTAGGGGCAATAGGCCTGCAGGACTTGCAGTGTCATAGGACGGCAGATAATCATAATCGAGTGATCGAGGAAGATTGCCGTGAGCATCCATTAGAAAGATGGAAACTACACTAGGCAAAAGAGAGAGAAAGGATGAAATGAAGAAAGAATCCTGTAAATTAATGTACAGTCGTTTTAATATAACCTTATGTGTTATTATATTATTGTGTATTGTTTTGGCGTTTATAGGTTGGATTATTTACGCTCTGCAGCAAAAAGTTGTCTCTCCTTCTTCCTCTTCCTCTTCGTTTCCTTCTACTGTCTCTCCACATCTATTTCATACCCTTCCTCAACATGAACTCATTAGAAGAACTGAATATTATAACAATTCCTTTGTCCAATTATTACATCAACACCAGTTAGTGGTCAATACAACTGACTGTTGGGTGTGTGGACTTATGTCACATACCACAGAGAAAGGAATGCCATATTTAGTACTCCAGTGTTCTTATGAGGGTTCTGCTTGGGCTTATTTTGTCATTTTCTCCAATGCCTACCAAAGCAAGTTCAAATGATCCGTTAATTCATATATTGGTGGTCCGGATTTTAGTCATAGCTCCTTAATTAAGTGAATGGTAGCTATGGCTAAAATCATGGAAAATAGTAAAATTTCCATTGATGAAAAGAAAGCGTATACAAACTGGAACGTCACCCATTATGTCACTAGCCAAAGTGATAAGGTCAAACAAAGAAAATCTCCACCAATTTGGACTATTCCTCATCAGGGAAATATCTGTCTGCAAATAAATGATCGGTCTTCTGACACCATACAAAGAAATAACTGTTCCCACACATACGTTTATTCCTCTCAGAACTCGCCTCCTCTAGTGCCATCTCAAGGCACGTATTTTATCTGCCACAATAGGGCTTACATGTGGTTACCAACGGGTTTTTCTGGTACCTGCTATATAGCTTTCCTTCTTCCCCCTACATACACCGCTTCTGCAAACTATCATCGGAACAGATATGGCAGAGGGATTATTGATTCGAAAGGCACAGCAGGACAAGAGGGAGGAGATTTCCTCAATGGATTTCTTCCTTTTTGTGGTCCAATGGCCAACAGCAGAAATATAAGGCAACTGGTCCGTGTCGTAGAGACCACAATAGACATCACTGTAGGAGCCTTAAGTAATATCACGGCAGAAATACAGGCGGACCGTCTTATGACCTTACAAAATCGAGTTGCCTTAGATTTTGTTCTTGCAGATCGTGGTGGAGTGTGCAAATTGATCGGGTCAAGTTGCTGTATTTTCATACCTAATGACGCTCCGACAGTATACCAAGCTATCTCCAAGTTGCATATAATCTCTGAGTCGATTCATCAGGACGAAGGAGATTGGTCCTTTTCGGAGTGGTTTTGGGGACTACTGTCCAAATGGGGTTGAAAGCATTGACATTCCTTGGAATAGTTTTGACCATTATTTTCTCTTGTTGCCTTTGTATGCACTGTGGTCCCGCCATCTGTGACCTTTGTGCTACTATGTGCATCCCTAAACCCAAATCACCAAGAACAGAGAACATAAGAATGATGTTACAGCAACAGCTCGATGACCTCATGGCCATCGACGTTGACTCAGATTAACATGAGTCTATCTTGCCTGAGTTCTGGCAAAAGGAGGGTCTGAGGAACTTCGACTTTCGATCGTGATCGAATCGACCCGCCATTTTGTGCTCCGCCGCCATTTTGTGTTGCCATCACTCAGGCAGCATGACGAACAAAGTCTATTCTGCTTTTTCTGCAGCTTCGTGTCGAAATAACCCTTCTGCCTCTATTTGCAAAGCTGGTGTTAGGACTGGCTGAGTACACTAATCCCTGTCTGGTTTTTCTAATCCCCGTCTCAACTATCTGTTGGCTCACACTATTCTTTTCTGACTTTATCTTATCGTCTGGCCTTCACTGTCCTCTGCTAGCATTCTCTCGTTTCACAACTGTCCTTCAACACACACAAACGTATCTCGCCACCTGCAAGTTAGTTACGAATCCGTTAATGAATTAGTTTGAGGGAGGGGTGACAAACATAGTTGGAGGAGAGGTTTCTTCGAGTCATCTGACACTTTGTTTTCAAACCTTTCCTATTGGTTCTGTCCTGTTTTCTAACTTTTCTTATTGTTTCTTTCTTATATTTTCTGGGTGTGTATTTGGTTAATGTATATGTTACCTATATGGTATAAAAGATTGTGCGCCACGGAGTGAAGTGGCAGTCTCCTAAGAACCTACCTTGTGTACTTCTGGGATAACTGTACTAGCTGCAGCTAATAAATCTGATCTTCTAACGCCTAACAGAGTGTCCCGTGTCTCTGTGTAGCTGAGCAGGAGAACCCAGGAGATTAAGGCGTACCCTGCGCTGCCAGACCCAAAAGGTTCTGGTTCTTCAGTACCCCCCTGGGCGGGGTGCAGTGTATGTGAAAGGTAGAACATGTACTAGTGTGGGTAACATGTTCTGTTAGTGAAATACTGCTAATTTCATTTTTCACTATTGTAAGGCTATCTTGCCCATAGGACAGAATGGGGGATGCTGTGTCCCATGTGTACCCACATATCTTCCCATAGGAGCAAGATAGAAAATTGAAATCTGGTATCCCTGAACTCAGAATTTAATAACACATATTTAAGGGAGGATGGTTTTTAAATTCTGTGTTTGAAAATAGCACTTTTAGAAAGTGGATATTTTCTTTTTCAACCTTTCTGTGTGCCTCTGCCTGTTTGGGTATTGGCTGTCTGGTTTGTGAGTGACAGGGGCTGGAGGTGGCTACAGGAGGCCGGGTGAGTCAGCACTAGGCTGAATAGACCTGTTTGCATTTGGAGTGGTGGAAGGAGTTGCACGTGGGTCTGAATAGGGCTGTGCCTGCCTTCCACAATGCTCGCTCCACCTCCTGCAGTGCATCTGATGGTCCTGGCCCACACTCACAAAGGAAGAAGACATGCCCTGGCAGAGGGCACCTAGAACTGGTTCCTGGACCCCTCACACATGTAAGAACAAAGACTTTTGGGGTATAAAAGTAAGACCTGAAACCCCTGTAAATTACACTACTTTGGAACCAAGGAGGAACCTCTGCCCAAGAAGATCACCTGAAGGAACTGAGGAGAAGTGCTGCCCTTGCTGTGTGTTATGGGGCGGGCCTGCAGTTTACTGATTCTGCTGAGGGTGAGGCTAAAGGACTTTGCTGTGTTTCTCCCTTACCCTGACTAGAGTGATGGTTTCGTCCTGGCTTTGGCGCAAGCCTCAGCCAACCAGAAATCCAATTTCTAACAAGCACTCATTGGTGCAATAGTTACCTGTTCCAATTCAAGCACAGTAGCACACAATTGAATCTCCTCTTTGATGCAAGCAAGCAACGCATTGAAATTTGGCAGTCTTGAAAATCAAATGATCTTCACTGGGGCAGCCATGATAGGGGATGAATAAAATGAAGGATAGGCATAGACAGAGGCAGGCATTGCCTCCAATGTCCTGAAGGGACTGGGGAGGCTTCTTCACTGTACAATGGTCCAACTCCAGTCCGACCATACATGTACCTAAAAATGGTGGGCTGCATAAGTCATACACAAACAAAATATCGAATGTTCCTCTGCTTATAGCCATTTTTTTTTTTTTAGCAAAGCACTAAGTAGATCTAAGTAGATCTATAAGTTCTATGGTGGCCTACACAGTCAGGGAAATAGAGGTCATCCTCAAACTCAGTGGCTCACCCAATAGTTGATAACTTATCACACTAGAGTCTGACCAATCACCCTTATCCTTCTTCTACACCGATGGTATTTCTGGAACAGTGTAATTGTGCAGTATGGAGTGTTGGTTCATTTTGATCCAGTTGAATCTCTCATCATTTTGAGCTGAGAAACCGGTCCTTCTCACTGTGACAATTGCATCAGCTGCACTGAACACATGCTCAGCAGACGCCCTGGGTACCGGACAAGCCAAATACTTTATTGCACGCCTGCTGAGCTCCGACTATTAGCGCATCTTCCCATACCGATAGACCAATGGGTTTTGATCCACATAGACCTCTTTTGGGTCATCCAGATAGTCCTAGAACATCCTCTGAATGGTCATTGGTGCTGCCACTTGCTCGACCTATTTTGCATTTCACCTCTGCACTTGACTTAAGCCCTGCCACTTGAAACCAAGTCAATTCACAGGTTGAGTCAAATTCTTCTGTTTCTGTAGTTTTTGTTGCCAACGTTCTTGTTGCTGGTGTTGGCTGCTCTGAGACAACATCCCTGCCTGGAAGTTGAAGGCTGCACCCCAGAACTTCTGCCCAGGACTTTAATTTCCAGCCATTCTTCTTCAAGGCCTTTCACTTGATCAACAATGCACATCTTGTATAGTGAAACATCTATATCAGAAAAAGGAATGAAAATGGGCAGGTTTTTTTTGTACCATGGATCAAGTATTGTGCCACAGATGTACTCTTTGGATGACACAATGTCTCTTTTCAGCCATGGATTAACAGCCAAGTGAAGGATTAGGCTCTCAAATAAAGTCATGCGCTTCTCCGCTGCTGTCCACACCTGCTAACCATTGTGATAACCTTTTTTTTTTTTAAACCTCATTCGCATCAGACCACAGTAGACAAAATAAGCCGTCCATACCGTTACTCAATATTAAAGAGACGTAGGCTACTGGATGGGGACCAAGAAGGAGCGCCCCGCCTACCGGTACACAACAGGCTTAAAATGACACTGGCCCCGGGATAGAAAGGGTTGGTCGCTCTCACCCCCAGTTCAGGTAGACACGGTGACTGTTAATGTTGGCCTATAGAGAGGAAGACTGAAAGGCCCAACACAGTCAAAGTAGTTGCAAAGAGGCATAATCATAGGGTCCAGATTTCTTTAAAGGTAAATACTTAAATCATTAATAACACTAAATTATAAATATCCCAAAACTAAGCATTGGACCATTTTAGTAAGAAATCCGAAAGTGCTTTCTTTTTTCTACTCTGCGTTCTACACAAATCTATCCTGGATGTTGTGAATAAAGAGGCCGGCCACTCAGAATGTAGAGGAGGTGCAACTTCTACCCATCTTTTACAAATGTCCCTCCTAACCAGCAGTATTGCATAGAAAAGAAACAATCTGCTAGGGCCTGTAATTTCACTAGATATTCTAAAAATTATCAGGGCGAAATTGATTTGGATTGGAAGTGCCAAAATATTGTCAATGGTTGCTCCTACTCTTTCCCAAAAGTCTGCTATAGCCGGGCATTAAACATATGTCCGTCAGAGGGTCTCTCTAAATCAAATTTTTTACAGCTGACTGGAGGCCCCTTCAACATTTTGGTCAGTCTTAGCAGAGATAAATAAGCCCTATGAACCATAAACAAGTGGTTCCTCCTCAGCTAAGCTGGTTTCACAGTGGCAAACAAGATGTTAAAGGATGTTTGCCACAAATGTTCCCACTGTTTGTTTGGCAAGGAAACACCCCACAGTTCTTCAGCCAATATAAAAATCTCCATCGACAGCCTCCTCAATGGTCCAATAAAAGAAAGAAACCTCCTTCCTCCCCGACGGTCTTACACTAACTGTTCCTCAAGGGTGCTTCCTATGCCTATAGGTTTTTTTAGATTTTGGGACCAACTCTGCAACTGGATGTATTTGAACTTAATCATATACAAAAGACTGGGTCTATGAAGGTATAGTCACCATGTGACACAATAAGCTGTGGTCCAAATCCCTGTGTCTTTCAGTATTTTGAACTCCCCTCTTTTCTTGGTTTGAGGTAGTCACCAACAGCCTTTCACCTTCAGTTTTTAAAAAAAACTTACAGAAAGTTTTACTTATGGCAATCCCCACTGATAATCCTCTCAGTAAAAATACAAAAAGAGAATATCAAGTCCCAAATCAATTACACCAGGTGTTCTTAGGTTCTTGAAATCAAATATATTTGAAAAAAAGCTTTGAAAAAATGTGAGAAGACAAGATGACACCTCACGTGCGCAACACCAATTGAGCTTGCTGATTGGTACTCACCAGCTGTGCCCACATCTTGCTAAAAAAATATAAATAAAGTGTCCACAAAATTAAACCCAAATTGTGAAGGTAAGTAGTGAAACAATCACATACCAAGATGCGACTGAAATGTGAAAATAAAAAATGTAAAAGATGCACTTTCTATAGAACCAATTTTATTCCTCCTTATATGTGCACCTAATTCAAAGCTTTAAAAAGGTTGCTTAATATGCATACCATTGTATTATGCCAACATGTTTCATCGCCATAAAAACTTTTTGCGATTTCTTCAGGGCGAACACAGTCGCTTGGCACCAGTCGGGGACACCTCTTAACCTTTCATTCGGGGACTGCCAAAAGTAAAAGACACAAACAGACATTGCAACATGTAATAGGTTGGGTTCCAACGTGTTGGTACCTCTTGTATGAGGGCTTTAACTGGTATGCTATCAGCACGCTAAATGGTCCTCAACTGCTTCCGGCCTTTCAAAGAATGGCTGAAATGAGTGAAGAGTCTACTGCAGGTGGTCAGTATGTTGCTGGTTATGTCTTCTTTTTCAGAAAGTCCTGCACAATCAGGTTGATACAATGCGCCAAACACAGGAGCCTGAAATGGCCACCATCTGCCATGGTCTTAACTATATCACTGGCATTGTCCATGGCAACCAATCCAATTCTAAGACCTCTGAGTCGCAGTCATTCGAACAACTTGCTGTTAAGGTTTTCCAAGATGTTTGCATTTGTATGGGATTTCGCCATATCAAAGATGGCTACTGTTGCATGCTGAAGAACGCCTAACCCTCACAAAGAAGATCCAGTGTGCAGTGATACACATGTAAACAGTGGCTTGACAACTGTTCCACAGGTCTATATTAACTAATTTTAGCACATCATGACAGAGCACTGAAACAGCAACTCCGGCAAAATGGGTCCGGCTGGGAACCTTACATTTCAGGCAGATGGGCGCTACAAATTCTAAAAATCCCACTCCTCCCACAAAGAAAAATGAAGGCAGTCCAGCACTAACATTTTAGACAGCTTCCCATTGTACAAGCATGTCTTTGGATAGTGGCGTCCGTAGGGACCCTCCTGCCTAAACATGCCCGTAATAGTATACAAACTTTAGGGTATAAGGGATCTGCCCAATGCTAATTCCCAACCAGTGTAAGTGAAACGTAATATATAAACAAGAATTATCTGAGAATTAATTCCATTACAAGTGCTTGTTCCAAGTACATCTTATTTATTCTTCGAA
Organism: Triturus cristatus; assembly: GCF_964204655.1. Lineage (NCBI taxonomy): Eukaryota > Metazoa > Chordata > Amphibia > Caudata > Salamandridae > Triturus > Triturus cristatus. The sequence continues at coordinate 261,164,994 of NC_140586.1, forward strand.
GTATGATATCACAGCAAAATAGCCAAATGGTCACAACAGTCTCTTCTTCAGGGCTATGCTTTTGGGAAATCCTTCTCAGTTTGAGTGTTACAATTCAGCCAGATCAATGTTCTCTTCCCTGCTAAACTCCCCTAGTCTGATATGAAATGACTTCTTCTCTTATTGCTCTGGCAAGTTTCAGTGGAGTTATGTGTTGTGCACAGTGATAGATCATAAACATGCAGCTGGGGTGCAAGGAGGTCAATAAAGGATGGAGTATCCACAAACAATAGTATTGATCCTACGGAAAACGCATATTCCCCATGATACAGGAATCTTAAGGGAGACAAGATGTAAATGAACCATCACAAGTTCTGCTGAGCACTGTTAAGAGAAGCAGTCATTTCTACTTCATGTCCTTAATTGACTTGGCCTTTTGCTGTTATTTACTGCGTATCAGACTACTAAAGTTCAGCATGGGAGAGAACAATGATTTGGCTACACTGTACCACTCAAACTAGAGCGGATTATCCCAAAAGTGCAGCCCTGAAGAAGAGATTGTGTCTTGAAACACATCTTGGCTGTATGCCCATAATAGTAGCCTGGATTTTTTCCTTTTGTGGTGCAACTGACGCAGGTGACTTCCGGAGTGAACTAGGAAGGGAAAGACTCAATGCCCGTCTTGGGGTAGTCACTGTAAGCGGTGATGTCTTCATCTGACTCTTGTGCCATTTTGAGGTAGCTAAGGACGGTGATACTGGCACACTGCTGCGAACAGGGCTGCTTTGCGTAAAGCTGTCAGCTTCTTCTTCCTCATCACTTCCCCCCTCACTGTGATTGGAGCTGATCCCCTCTCTCATCATCATCACCACCACCACCACCTGCAGGATTTTGTTTAAGGGACCCTCCCACTGGATTTCATGATGTTTTCTCATATGTGTCGTTTGGCCTCCAGTACCATAGCATGAACCAGGCTTATCTCAACAAACACTCACGTGGCAAATGGAGCATATTGCAATGTTATCCTCCTGCTTGCTAATCGTAAAGAAGTCCCAAACTGGGGAGGAGAATTTTCTTAGTGTGCCACTGCCAATTCCTGAAGAAAAACTGGAGGTAAGTGAGTGTGTTGTTGATTTCCTCTCTGCAGTGCCTTTTTCAACTGAGGTAGTGGTGGATGCAGGTCTCAGGGTGAGCCTTGCAAATATGGAAGCTGGTGGTATCTGTGCCAAAACCCTCTGAGCAGGTTGAATAGGAGGGGTAATGTCGATGTCCTCTGAGCCAGCTTTCATGACAATCAATGGCAAGTCATCCTCCTCTCCTTCCATAATTGTAAGGCTTTCAGGAACGTTCCCTTTGCCATGTCACTCCTGGGGTACATCTTTTAGTGCAGTTGGTTTTAACATTCTGTGTTTGAAAATACCACTTTTAGAAAGTAGGTATTTTCTTGTCTAAACCATCCAAACCTGCCTCTGCTAGGTTGTGTATTCCTTGTCTGGAGTTTGAGTGACAGGGGCTGGGGGATTCCAGGAGACAGGGTGAGTCAGCACAGGGCTGAATAGGAAGATATGCATCTAGATGGGTGGCAGGAGTTGCACCTGGGACCTGAATAGGGCTGTGCCTTCCCTCCACAATGCTGGCTCCACCTCCTGTGGTGCGTCTGATGTCTCTGTCCTGCACTCTGAAAGGAAAGAAGGAGTCTTGTCAACCAAGTGCTCCAGGACTGACCAGAACTGGTTTGGACTAGGCAAAGGCCTCTCTGCCTTCAGAGAACAAAGAGAAACTGGGTATAAATATTGGGACCCAAACCCAAGAAATGTAGTTCACTTTGGGAAACAAGAAGAAACCTTTGCTGAGGAGAGGAACCAGAGAGACTGAGGAGAGACTATCTGCTGAAGTGCTGCTTGGGGGATTGGCCTGCAGTGGTTGCCTGACTGCCAAAGGGAGGAGAAAAGGAACTTTGTATACTTTATTCAACTTGTGAAGGATCTCCAAGGGCTTGAGAAAAGGGCTTGAGAAAAGAGCTTGCCTCCTGCTGAAGTCTCAGGGACAACAGACTTCAATCACCAGCTCCCCAAGAGTTCTTTAGAAGTGCTTGCAGCTGTATAGGGGCCTTCTGAGGGACTTTGTGTCACAAAGAGCTGTAAGCGCGACTCATGAAGAAGATGCGTGTCGCCGCCGCTGCATCTTTGAACAAGGGTGTCGCCGCTGTAGCTGTGGCATCGCATCGTAAGAAACGTCTCGCAACATCGAAGAAGCATGTCGACGCCGCTGCCGCCGCATCTCTGAACAAGGGTGTCGCCGCTGCAGCTGTCGCATCGAGCCAAAACGTCTCGCAACACCAGAGAAGCGTGCCGCCGCCGCTGTCATCGCATCACTGAACAAGGGTGTCGCCGCTGCCGCATCGAATTGAAGCTTCCCGCATCACCGGAGAAGCGTGCCGCCGCCGCAGCAGCTGTCATCGCATCTCTGAACAAGGGTGTCGCTGCTGCAGCTGTCGCAACGAGCCGAAGCGTCTCGCATCATCGAGGAAGAGTGTCGCCGCCATAGCCACTGCCGTTGCATCACTGATCAAGGGTGTCGCCGATGCCGCTGTCGCATTGAGTCGAGACGTCTCGCATCATCGGAGAAGTGTGTTGCAGGGCCTGTCGCGGCTCAGAAGAATCATTGAGTCTTCGCACGATCGTAGGGCATGCACGCATCGTGTCGCAACAAGAAGACGCCATCTTTGTTTCATTGCCCCGGATCTTCATCGCATTATGGCGTTGCGGGCTGCATCGCCACGGAAGCGCAGTAAGGAACTAACGCATCACCTTCCCTGCAACACTTTCGTTGTATAGCGTTACGCATCCAAAGGTACATTGACTCAAAGTGTCGCATTTTAACATCTAAAGAGAACTAAGCTAATTCTACCATTTTAAGTACAGTATTGTGGATTTTTGTTGTTTGTGGTCTTGTGTTAAATCTATATAAAGAATACTTATTTTTTATATAAAACGTGTGTGGTGTCCATCTGTAGTGTTGTCACTTGATTACTGTATATGTTCACAAATGCTTTACACACTGCCTCTGAGATAAGCCTGTCTGCTCGTGCCAAGCTACCAAAGGGGGTGAGCCGGGGTTATTTTAGTAGTGTACCCCTTACCCTGACTAGACGCAAGGGTCCTTATTTTTCAAATGTACCTACCTCTGCCAACTAGAGACCCCCAAATCTAACAGGGTCCAACCCAGATCATCAGAAGGGGTGCTTGGAGAACATGGTGGAGTACCCTTCCTTTTTATCGCTGGAAATCTAGAAGCCGGGTACATCTTGCTCAGCAGGAAGCTCAACCTCCTGTTCTGCTGCTTCTTCAGGAAGATCTACGATTGCTGGCTGCAACTCCTGTTGTCCACTTTGCTCAGTTGCTTGCAACAATTGGGTACTAGTTAGCGGCTGAGACAAATCCAATTCAGATTCACTGTTTAACACCATGATTGCAGTGGCTGCTGCACTGAGAGACAAGGGCTCTGGCTTAGGTTGGGGGTGGTGCCATCAATGATGCAGGAGTGCTGCTACCAGCTTTCTGCCCATAGGACGGACAGTGTGGCAGGCAGGCATACAAAGTTTCCTGAAAAAGAGGAGGGCAGCATGCCAGTGGTGGCAATTTGCTTCTTCTTCTCCTCCTCACTAGCCACTTTCTTGGCAGCAACTTACTTTGGGGCCATATTGAAGCTGCCAGTTGGAAGTGGCACTTAGCTGCAAAAGCGGAAGAGACTGGAGGACTCACATCATGTGATGTGGTCATGCCACTTTGTAAAAGCCGGTCTGGCATAAGGGTACGAGAATGTCTCTTGTGTACCTAGAAGCAACCAAGCAAGGAAAACATTTAGTGAAATATGGCATTTTGCAGTTTGAATTATTCATAGTACAGACAATATAAGTTAGTGTAGTTACTTATTATCCTAAATAATTAGCAAAAATACTTTTTCCATTCCAAAGTTAAACCACACCACCATAACATTTAATTTTCAATCAGGATAGCAACATACAGATGTAACTGTTTGCTTTATGTGCATCTAAGGGAGACAACTGTGGCAGTCAGGGAGGTACAGGGAAAAATAGAATAATCCTTAAACAATGAATGGTCGTCATGGTCAGACAGCAAAGAAGGATGCCTAGACAGCAAAAAACACATGCAGGCCTTTTAACACTGCCTATTCAAAATGACTCCCGGAAGCATGGAATGGAGAACAAAGACAAATGGTGGCCTATGGCAAACACAAACACACACTGGCAAGAAAAAGGAGGCATGGTAACTCTGAAGAAAACACTACCGTTAATTCAGCGATGCCAAAAATGACAATTAAGGGAGCTATAAAAATTTTACAACAACACACATCCTCCCAAGATATCAAATATTACCCCCCCCCCCCCCAAATAAAAAAAAATCAGAAAACAACTTGAAATACAAAACAAGCCACATTTTTTATTTAATCAAAGGACATCCCTGACTCAAATGATGTTTTAAAACAACATGTACCCATGACTAGTACTGGGCCTACTGGCTGAATGGGCCGTGGGCAGACTAGGCAACATAGTAAAATAAATGAATAGTACAAATTTAACACACATGAAGTAAAGGTACTGAACTGTGCAATATTTTTCCATTGCAAAAGATACAAAATAAAATGCAAAACAAATTACTGGGCCCCTACTGAATCTGCAGGCCACTGACCACAATAAAATTTAAAAATCTAATTACAGTACAAATAAATACTGGTGTATGCCCTCTATCAAAAAAACAACACCCTTACACAGACTTACTTGTGATATCTCAAAACAAAGCCCTTAAATTTAATGGTATATATGCAGCAGACAAAGAGAGTGATCCTTCCACCTTGAAATCTAAACAAAAAGTGATCAGGAGCTGGAAAAGCACTAGGAGGAGCCTGCTCAACGAGAACAGGAAGTTGGGGTCTCTGGAGCACTTCCTTCTTGTTAAAAAAAAAGTGAATGGTCCGTGGGAATAGAATATTAACTCTCCAGAATGCTCCATGGTGACAGCGAATCTCGCATGCTTTCGCTAGTGGGCCGACAAATCGCTTTGTGCTCGCCAGCACATGCCAAAACAAGGCTTGTGTGCAGCAATGGAAAAGTAATTCTGCCACACAGCACATGGCAGAATTTTGTGGAAACTCTGGGTTATATGCATAGCGCGGAGATCCCGAAATCCGCCAATTCCACAAGCAGAATTATGTGTCCACCCAAGCATACAGAATACCAATTCCTCAAAAAAGATGGGCCGTCATTCTGACGTTTTATTTATTGCACAAGATGCACAAGAATAGAGACAAACCACCAGGGAGGCCGATTGTATCGAAGGAGGAACGTGTCTTAGAAATGACCTCAGTATATATAAATCACTTCCTATTCCCATTTGTCGAAACACTGCATCCTACATTCACAATAGTACAGATTTTTTTTAAAAGATTAACCATATCCCATTGGAACCAACCTATATTCTGGTAACTTTGGATGTACACTGTACACAAGTATCAAACACAAAGATGAGCTAGCGACAGCGGAGTACTTTCGCAGAGACAGACCTTTAACTTTATTTGAACGCAGCAGAATGATCATAGAGATGATTACATTTTGTTTAGAAGAAAACATATTTTTGTTCAACAATATCGTGTATAAACAGACACAAGGAACAGCCATGGACACCTGCTTTGCCCCCAACTACGCTAATATGGCGAAGGGCTGGTAGGAGGAACAGGCCATGGACCCCAGCATGGAGCAATATCTAAATATGGTTGTAATGTGGCTTCATTATATTGATGACGTTTTTATGATCTGGGATGGCAGGAGGGAAAAAGCAAATGATTTCTGAATGAAAAAAACATAAATGTAATATTTACCATGGTGGCAAGTCATAATGAAATAGATATTGATATTCATATAGAAGCAGCAGATTCAAGATAAGTGACATCCCTTTTCAGAAAAGAAAGAGCAGCAAACACTATAGTGCATGCATTAAGTAGCCATCCACTCCACATGAAATGGATCATCCCATATGGTGAACTAGTGAGGCTAAAGAGAAATTGCAGCAAGGAGTAGAAATGTATAGAGGCCCAGAACAGAATGATTGAAAGATTCAGTTCTAGATACTATCCAGAAAGAATCCAGAAAGAATCCTCCAGTAAACAGTGGTTAGGATTGCCACAGTAGACAGAAAGAGGTTATTATATGGAACCAGGGAACAAATCAAGGGACCCTCAGCAAAACACAAAGAAAAAGAGAATGCCAGCAAAATCATTACAACATATAACAATGAATCTCAAAAGGTGGTTTACTAACCAAAAGTTTTAAGAAATTAAAAAACCATTGCGAATCATATAGGGAACAAACCTAGTATTCCATTCCCTAGGAGTGAAAACATCAAGATATGTTAGTTCAAAGCCACCTGCAAACTGAGACACAACAGACCTGGTTAAGGGGAGAACGCAAGGGTTTCTCCCCATGTATCCGATGTAAAAACTGTAAACACAGTCCCAGTAGAAATACATACCCTCTCCCTTTTCGTGATAAACCCTATGAAATCAGAAAACACATAACATGCAAACAGATCATGCAGTATACTGTTTAGATTGTCCCTAACAAAAAAGAAACATCAGCAGTTCTATTTTCCAAGAAAAGAAATGTTTCTTGGAACACACTAAGGGTAATCACCAACAATAACCCCAAAATATCTGGTGGCACGACATTTCCAACATAAACGCAAAGGGAACTGGACGTTAATGACATTTTTTGGTCTAGACAAAGTAAGAAAACATCAGCAAGAGGGAGATCAATACCTCAGAGTATGTAGGTTAGAATCAGAATACAGCATCTGTCTGGAAACAATTGAATAGGGAGGTTTGAATAGTAGTGAGTAATTAGCCATACATCTAGAAGTGTAATACATAACTTCACCGTTAATCTTCTACCTGATGAGTTGCCCAGTCCTTGTGTTTAGTATATTTTAAGTGTTGCTTCAAAACACTGACACCTACACATTGTCATTTTCTATTTTTTTTTCTTTTCACTCGTACCATATATTTTACTTACATCATTACATATGTTGAACCATTTAAATACAATCTTATTTGCAAACATTGGAGGTTTAGTGCTTCCTTTGCTTCAGGGATGAACTATTGTGCCCACTAGGACTTTAATCTGTGAAGGTTATGATGGAAAGTTGGGCTCCATGTAGTATGCAAGAATAATGTGCAATGAATTTCCAACTTTAAACATATTCGGCCGGAAAATGGGGCATCAATCAGTGAATCATTATGTTTCTATATGACCCATTTGAAGGAGTGTGGAATATGATGTGGTGATACTGGGTAGGCTTCACCATACAATACTATCACAAACCCCAAAGATGGTCCTTGGATTCACACTAATAAATCCTTAGCTCAGTCCTGGTAGTGTGGCAAAGAGCAGCTAGGCTTTACTAGATTAACATGGGTTAAGCATTTCAGGGTACCAACATGGATAATAAGTAATTGACACGACTCAATAGAAATCTGACACTAATTTATAAAACCAAAGTGCATTTGTATCTTAATTTAGACACACAATTAACAGAATAGCATACATATAACCAGAGTTATAGATTTTAGAAGCAATATTAAATCAGTGCAAAATAATACAGTGAGACTTTGTCATTGTGGTCAATAGGAAAAACTACCAGTGTCAATTAGTCACTATTCACAATTCATTAGTCACTATTCACACTTGTCACAATTAGTCAGAATAGCTGCTCAAGCGGTACTTGCGGGATACCAGAGGTCGCGCTGCTGCCACACGCGCTATAACTTGCAAAGCCACATTTTAGCTGATCGTGAGCATGATTACTTATTACTAATATCATTGACCGACTGCATGTGATTTTAACATTATAATCCTTGAGATTGTTTTAACGTTTTAATCCTTGAGATTGTTTTAAAGTTTTAATCCCTGAGATTGCTTTAAAGATTGTTTTTTAAAAATCGCCTCCCTACCTTTCACATCGCCGCTTTTCCCTGTTCCATCACAGCTTGTGCTGATTGAGTGGAGGGAAGTTAACGTGACCTGCTTTTCATACTTCCGGCAAAACATCAGCGGTGGCCATTTTGATCAAGAGACTGTCTAGTCTCTTCACAGGCCTGCTGCCAATAAGTAATAAATACCCGGGATGGCGCTGACGCTCAGTGGAGGCGCGCAGCGGCAAGCCCATCTGCGCCCGTCCGCGCCCGACCGGGCCCAGGGGCCAGAAACCCTGCTAGTCGGAGGTCTCAAAATAGGATTAAGTACTCGGCAGACTAGTTACTTGATCTAGCACAGCCTATCATTGAACTCTGTAGACACAATATGAATGTAAATAATAAAATATTAAAATGTGGGCACTGTGATTAGACTTTAACAATCACAACCCAGACATGAATCAGGGGGGCAAGTTGAGACTGGCTCTATTAAACTGTAGGTCATTGACTAAACACAAATACGAGATTTATGACTTACTGAGGTAAAAAACACTTGATGCGCTATTCCTGACTGAGACCTGGCTTAGCGAGAGCTCCTCCCCAGATGTCCTGGATGCGCTCCCAGATGACCACATGATAGCAAGGCAAGATCGAGAGGGTCAAAGAGGCGGCGGAATTGCAATAATTTATAAATCCGCAATGAAGTGCAACATTAAGGAAGCAAACCTGGAAACTGTGAGGCGTGCCTATTTACACTGTCAGCTGTGGAAGATAGCACCATAGCGGGTTTTCTAATCTACCGCCCACCAGGCCCAGTAGCCCAATTTATGGCCAGTCTGGAGGAGAAAGTAGCTCACCCAGCCCTCCGGTATAAAAATGTTCTTATCTTAGGTGACTTGAACATACACTTTGATAATAGGCAGAACCGGGAAGCGCAAGCCATAAGTAACGACATGATGACACTGAACCTAGCGCAAAAAGTAGGAATGTCAACACACCAATGGGGACATATCTTAGATCGGATCTTCTCCAATTCAACGGAGACAGAGGTGGGAACACCATGGCCAATACCCTGGTCAGACCACTACTTAGTCCCTTTCACTGGACTTTCTCACAGACAGAGGGCTGAGAAACCGGCACAGAAAGTCACGAACAGGAAATTGAATAAATTGAATCACAATATATTCACCCAGGCATTGTTAAAAAACAATCTTACACTAGACAATGATGTAAACTTAGCCAATAGCCAATTCGAGGCATGGATAACGAAGGCTTTAGACGAGACGGCACCTTGGAGCACTAGGATCTCCAAGAGACATAAAGCATCGGCACCATGGTTTAGTGAGGCACTGATGAGAGCCAAAAAAGAGTGCAAACAGCTCGAATGTGCATGGCGTAAAGTCTGTTGTAGTAAGGCCAAAGAGAACTATAACAAGGAATTAAAAAAATATCATGCCTTAATTCAGAAAATAAAATGTGACTTTTACACGGAAATGATTGAAAGGGCCAGTAATTCCTCCAAAGAAATGTTCTCCATACTGAAGTCCATCAAAGCACGCAAAAATATAAATAATGAGGCAGTCGCTTCTGTGGAGAGCTGCAATAAAGTAGCAGAATTCTTCGCAAACAAAGTGACAAAAATTGATGACACTTTCCCAGTGGAAGCGCGGCAAGGGATAAGCACAACATGCAGACATCATATCACATTTTCAGGTGAGACCCTTGACGAATTTAAGATTCAGGAAGTAGAAGAACTTAAAGTCACAGCAAAAGGGATTAAATCAGGCTCCCCACTAGACCCTGCCCGTCCGCAGATACTAATGCAGGGAGCGAACCTCATTATGCCATATATCCCTGAACTCATTACATGTTCATTTCAGACAGGAGAGGTTCCCATTAAATGGAAACAACCTATAGTTCGGCCACTCAAAAAGAAACCATCTATAGATCAAGCAGTTTTGGAGAATCTACGTCCCATTTCACTGTTACCATTTACGGCTAAGATCGCTGAAAAAGTAACGAATAAACAATTAGTAGACAATATTAACAAGAATGACCTACTGCACCCTTCCAAATCTGGTTTTAGAGCTGCACACTCTACGGAGTCAGCACTACTCCTGGCAACAGAAACAATGAGAAAATACATTGATGAAGGGCAGATGGTTGCGCTGATCCTACTGGACCTCACCATGGCGTTTGACACCGTTTCCCATAAGCTGCTCCTCCAGAGGTTAGAGGCATGTGGTGTTAGGGGAAATGCACTGTGCTGGATGACATCCTTTCTATCTGCGCGGAGCTTCCAAGTCGCACAACAGTCTTACCTATCTAAGAGCATCCCCCTGCCCCAGGGTGTCCCACAGGGATCGACGCTGAGCCCAACTCTATTTAATTTATCTGTGGGACCACTGGCTGAGCGACTGGCAGAGCATAAGGTGTCCACTGTGTCATACGCTGACGACACGCAGCTAATTGTGATGCTGTCTCAAGACAGGGAACAGGCAGCAATCCGATTCTCCAAGTGTCTGGGAGAGGTGGCAGTATGGATGTCTGACCACTGCCTTAAGCTCAATGGGAATAAAACCGAGGTGATGATTGTGGGCAAGGCCCCAACCATTTGGTCATCAGCCTGGTGGCCTAAGACACTGGGCTAATTACCTACACTGAAATCAGAAGGACAAAATCTCGGAGTATGGTTTGACTCCGAACTGGCATTCGACAACTAGATTCGGAAAGTAGCGGGCAAATGCTATGGGACCATGAAAATCCTGAGAATGATTCTTGATCTCCTGCCACCTAATGCTAGGAAAACCATAGTACATGCCGTGGTAACCTCCCAATTGGACTATGGCAATGTGCTATACCTAGGTGCCACAAAAAAAGGGCTATCCAAATTACAGACGGTGCAAAATGTGGCGACTCGCTTGGTACTAAGCCTCCTGAGAAGAGCCTCCGCAAAGAATGCCCTGGTAGAATTGCACTGGCTACCAGTGGAGAAGAGAATTGTGTTCAAGGCAATGTGCCACTGTCACCGTATTCTATCAAAAAAGGCCCACGGTACCTACAACCACTATTAACACAGAACACACCATGCCGAAACGTAAGATCTAAGGGTAGTGCATTGCTAACTGTACCAAGAATATCTAAAGCCAGAAAAGGGGCACGCTCCTTCAGATACCTCGGAGTAAAAACGTGGAACACTCTACCAATGGCCCTAAGAACAGAACCATGCGAAACTAAATTTCGCAAATAACTGAAGACATGGTTATTCCTAATAGCATACTAAATTTAGCATGCTGACCAGAGTAAGTGACCAGCTGTGATATGCAAATAATGTTGTTCCGTACCTGTTCAGAGTGCCTGTTCCAGCGAGGGGACACACCGGTGGTGTAACCATGCGATCTATAAATGGCTAAACTAAACTAAACTTGCAGACCGAGTTGCGTGGAACTTTTGCAGGGTAAAGGTGATGCGGTCCCCCGGACCAGGCCCAAAAAGTCAGTTGAATTTTACCTGATCCATGGAGCCAGGGTGCAGAGTTGTCCTGGCCATCCCTGGTGCTGACCGGGAGCTGCGGGAGACCTGATTTTACTACTTACATGGTGCTGCGGGGAACAAATAACAAAAGCACAACAAAGGGGTGGTTGCTGATGTTGATCAAAGGTCAGATGGAGTTCGGTCTAGGTGTAGCTTCAAGTACAGGGGTTGGTTGCCGGACTGGAGACTAACAAGCTTTGGCAGCGGTACTCCTTGGAAAAAGGTACCACAACGTCCCATGGTCCTGGGGAGCACGATAGCTGCCTGTAACTTTTTGGAAAGCAGGAATAAAGTTACTACAATGTACTAGATCATCTGGATGTGAACGATCCCTCAGAGGGCCCATTGGCCAGTGATTCTTCAAATCCAGAATATTGTTTTGCCTGCAGTTTGCAGGGGCTAGAGCCACTACTCCAGTGGAGTCTAAGGGTGCTTCAGGCTCTCTCAGGGGTCCCTCTTTCTGAGGGTACCAAGAGTTAGCCTAGGATGAGTCTCAATCAGGCAGTTCCAGGAGCGTTGCCACAGGGACAGAGTATCCCTTTTTTGCTTTGTGCAAGTCCTGTTTTCACCAACACGGGTCTCTTCCTTGTCTGCTTCGATGCAGGTTGTTTGAAACTGAGGTTCTGGTGTCAGGGGTAGTCCTTAAATCCTATATTTAGGGGTGATAGGGGTGTTGGTGAAAATGGCCAATGGGCTGCTTGCCCCTGCAGCTAATCCACCACTGAGGTAACCACATCCTGGAGTGTAGGTCACCATTTCTACTCAGAACTCACCATTTATACCACTTTTAAAAATGACAGCAGTCTTCCTTAGGTGTAGAGACCAGGCAGTCCATCCTAGAGGTGTAGCTAGCCTTCTGGGGATGTACACATCTTGTATACTTAACTTCCCGTCTGCCCAGGTGCAAATGTTCATGGGGTAGGGCTGTTTCCTCCAGTAGGCGTCAGTCCTGATGCTTATCAGAGGCAGTGCAACCTTTGAAGCTCACTGCCTTTAGGTGCCTCTTCACTAGCCTCCCTGTGAGGGAGGACATGTGACCTCTTTCCTGCCCAGACCTTTGTTCCTGACTCCTGGGAGATTTCACACTGCCTGACAAGAGGTCAGAATCCTGTCTTGGTGGCAACAAGCGTGGGTTGCCAGTAAGAGCACAGAGAAGCTGGGGGGACAAAGGTGGGCAACCTCTAAGGTAGCTACCTGGGTGCATGCCAAATCGACCCCCAGCACTAGATTCATGTCAGGGGTGAAAGGCACATTGTTTGATGCCAAACATGACATATTTAGTCAGTACAATGATGGAGCTGCCAACCTCAGGTTTGCAACCTCAGCTTTGCCTGGTTGCCAGCTCATGTTATTCTATGGACCCCTTATCACTTATAGTGTACTTTAATGGTAAAGGCCACTATAGGGACATATAAGCTGGCACTGACGTGCCTACACCATTAATATAAGGCACCCTGCCTCGTGGGCTCAGGAGGCCTTCGTTAGGGGTGACGGACATATATTAAAAGGGGTGCATTCATATTGTCACACATAGTGAGGGCAAAGTCTAAATAGAGCAGTTTACACTGTTCTTGAAGTTTGCAATGGCAGTGCTGCTGTCAGTAGTTTACTTGGGTCACTCAGAAGGGCACAAGCTGTACTGAAAGCCCTGGGGACCATTTACCACCTATGCCCTGGGTAACACTAGTACCATATACTAGGGACTTATAAGGCAGGAAACATCCTTGTCAATTTGGAATGCCAATTTTCACATAACAGTTTTAGAGAGAGTGCACTGACACTGGGGCCATAACCATAAGCATTGGAGCAAAAATTGGGGGTGGTCATCCAAAAAGGACACTTTCCTACCCATTTGTATTATGTGTTGAGTTGACTGCAAATCATTTCCAATTTCCTAATTCTCCAATTTTCAAATGGTTGATCTTTCAAGTGGTCTACTTTTAAAATAATGAGAAATTAATGAACTAAGTGAAAAAATTAATAGTATTTTTTTCTATGTTTGTTAACACTGTGAGCACAGGTGTGCTTTCCCTTTAAAAAATGGTTGTAAAGAAACCACGCCCATCTGTGAGCTAGGCTCAAGATTATGAACTCAGACATGTTGGGTCCTTGTTTACCACTAAAATAAACCATATTTCACCGAAATTCCAGTTGTGGCCAACAGCAGTCATCCTTTATGCAAGAGAAGCGAGTGTCTGCTGACACATATCTATTTTTTAGTGAATATACACATACATTACTTACAGGCGGGCACCAGTAAGTAGTTATAGTTAGGACCTAGTTTCCATAGGAAAAGCATTCTTTTTTTTTATAATAACTTTGGTGGAGTTTTACGATTTTTTATGAAATTTTCAAAACTAATGTGCCAGTCACTTCAGCTGTTGTCTAGAAAGTTCCGGGCTGAGAAAAATGGCTTCCAAGCATGTTCTCCCCATGCAATTTTTCCCATATGGATTTTAGACATGACTACGGCCTGAACCGCAGAACGGAATTGAACCAAATTTGGCAGAAAGGTAGATCTTCATCCAGAAAGAGTGCGTTTTGTAATTTGGTGTAAATCTGTTCAGTAGTTTTGGAATTATTAAAGAAAATATTGATGTGTATCTAGCAATGTAGATCCACTGTGGATCCACGCACCAACAGCAAAGACATGATAGGCTGGCCATTACCTGAGAGCAAAGTTGCCGCTGCCATTCTATGAATCGGAACACGGTTCCCAGGGGGCGGGAATAATGTTTAACAAGCATTGAAAATGCAATAGGTCTCGCCCTCATTTAAGTTAAAGCAATTCTGTTTGTAATTAGGTGGCTTTTTAGCTTTGCTTTTATTAGTGTCTTTCAAACTTTCATGTACATAACATGCATATGAATGCATATATGTATATGTATATGTATGCATGCATTTATATTTGTATTTTTATAGATATGCAGATGTATATATATGTTCATATATGTATGTATGTATATATATACACATACATATAAATGCATATGCATATATATACATATATATATGTGCATATGTGTGCGCTTAGAGAGGCAGAGAGGTTGAGAGGTAGAGGTAGAGAGTAGAGAGTAGTAGAGAGAGAAGCAGAGAGAGAGGTAGAGCGAGAGGTAGAGAGAGGTAAGAGGTAGAGAGGTAGATAGTAGAGAGTGCGTAGTAGAGAGTAGAGAGTGAGTAGTAGAGAGTAGAGAGTGAGTAGTAGAGAGTAGCGAGTAGTAGAGAGTGAGTAGTAGAGAGTGAGTAGTAGATAGTAGAGTGAGTAGTAGAGAGTAGTAGAGAGTGAGAGTAGATAGTGAGTAGTAGAGAGTAGTAGAGAGTAGAGTGAGTAGTAGAGAGTAGTAGAGAGTGAGTAGAGAGTGAGTAGTAGAGAGTGAGTAGTAGAGAGTGAGTAGTAGAGAGTAGTGGAGAGTAGTAGAGAGTGAGTAGTAGAGAGTAGTAGAGAGTGAGTAGTAGAGAGTGAGTAGAGTAGAAGAGAGTAGTAGAGAGTGAGTAGTAGAGAGTGAGTGGAGAGTAGTAGAGTAGTAGAGAGTAGTAGAGAGAGTGAGTAGTAGAGAGTAGTAGAGAGTGAGTAGTAGAGAGTGAATAGTAGAGTGAGTAGTAGAGAGTGAGTAGAGTAGTAGAGAGTGAGTAGTAGAGAGTAGTAGAGAGTGAGTAGTAGAGAGTGAGTAGTAGAGAGTGAGTAGTAGAGAGCAGAGTGAGTAGTAGAGAGTAGTAGAGAGTGAGTAGAAGAGAGTGAGTAGTAGAGATTGAGTAGTAGAGAGTAGTAGAGAGTGAGGAGAGAGTAGTAGAGAATGAGTAGTAGAGAGCAGTAGAGAGTGAGTAGTAGAGTGTGATTAGTAGAGAGTAGAGAGTAGTAGAGAGTGAGTAGTAGAGAGTGAGAAGTAGAGAGTGAGTAGAGTAGTAGAGAGTGAGTAGAGAGTGAGTAGTAGAGAGTGAGAAGTAGAGAGTGAGTAGAGTAGTAGAGAGTGAGTAGAGAGTAGTAGAGAGTGAGTAGTAGAGAGTGATTAGTAGAGAGTGAGTAGAGAGTAAAGAGTAGTAGAGAGTAGTAGAGAGTGAGTAGAACAGAGTAGAGTGAGTAGTAGAGAGCAGAGTGAGTAGTAGAGAGTAGTAGAGAGTGAGTAGTAGAGTGAGTAGAGAGTAGTAGAGAGTGAGTAGTAGAGAGTGAGTAGTAGAGAGTAGTAGAGAGTGAGTGGTAGAGAGTAGTAGAGTGAGTAGTAGAGAGTGAGTAGTAGAGAGTGAGTAGTAGAGAGTAGTAGTGAATGAACAATAGAGAGTAGTAGAGAATGAGTAGAGAGTAGAGTAGTAGAGAGTAGTAGAGAGTGAGTAGTAGAGATTGAGTAGTAGAGAGTAGTAGAGAGTGAGGAGAGAGTAGTAGGGAGTGAGTAGTAGAGAGCAGTAGAGAGTGAGTAGTAGAGTGTGATTAGTAGAGAGTAGAGAGTAGTAGAGAGTGAGTAGTAGAGAGCGAGAAGTAGAGATTGAGTAGAGTAGTAGAGAGTGAGTAGAGCGTAGTAGAGAGTGAGTAGTAGAGAGTGAGTAGTAGAGAGTGAGTAGAGAGTAGAGA
Organism: Triturus cristatus; assembly: GCF_964204655.1. NCBI lineage: Eukaryota > Metazoa > Chordata > Amphibia > Caudata > Salamandridae > Triturus > Triturus cristatus. The sequence goes on from NC_140586.1 coordinate 261,181,057, forward strand.
GTAGTTGAGAGTAGTAGAGAGTGAGTAGAAGAGAGTAGAGTGAGTAGTAGAGAGTAGAGTGAGTAGTAGAGAGTAGTAGAGAGTGAGTAGTAGAGTGAGTAGAGTAGTAGAGAGTGAGTAGTAGAGAGTGAGTAGTAGAGAGTGAGTAGTAGAGAGTAGTAGAGGGTGAGTAGTAGAGAGTGAGTAGTAGAGAGTGAGTAGTAGAGAGCAGAGTGAGTAGTAGAGAGTAGTAGAGAGTGAGTAGAAGAGAGTGAGTAGTAGAGATTGAGTAGTAGAGAGTAGTAGAGAGTGAGGAGAGAGTAGTAGAGAATGAGTAGTAGAGAGCAGTAGAGAGTGAGTAGTAGAGTGTGATTAGTAGAGAGTAGAGAGTAGTAGAGAGTGAGTAGTAGAGAGTGAGAAGTAGAGAGTGAGTAGAGTAGTAGAGAGTGAGTAGAGAGTGAGTAGTAGAGAGTGAGAAGTAGAGAGTGAGTAGAGTAGTAGAGAGTGAGTAGAGAGTAGTAGAGAGTGAGTAGTAGAGAGTGAGTAGTAGAGAGTGAGTAGAGAGTAGAGAGTAGTAGAGAGTAGTAGAGAGTGAGTAGAACAGAGTAGAGTGAGTAGTAGAGAGTAGAGTGAGTAGTAGAGAGTAGTAGAGAGTGAGTAGTAGAGTGAGTAGAGAGTAGTAGAGAGTGAGTAGTAGAGAGTGAGTAGTAGAGAGTAGTAGAGAGTGAGTGGTAGAGAGTAGTAGAGTGAGTAGTAGAGAGTGAGTAGTAGAGAGTGAGTAGTAGAGAGTAGTAGTGAATGAGTAATAGAGAGTAGTAGAGAATGAGTAGAGAGTAGAGTAGTAGAGAGAAGGAGAGAGTGAGTAGTAGAGATTGAGTAGTAGAGAGTAGTAGAGAGTGAGGAGAGAGTAGTAGGGAGTGAGTAGTAGAGAGCAGTAGAGAGTGAGTAGTAGAGTGTGATTAGTAGAGAGTAGAGCGTAGTAGAGAGTGAGTAGTAGAGAGTGAGTAGTAGAGAGTGAGTAGAGAGTAGAGAGTAGTAGAGAGTAGTAGAGAGTGAGTAGAGGAGAGTAGAGTGAGTAGTAGAGAGTAGAGTGAGTAGTAGAAAGTAGTAGAGAGTGAGTAGTAGAGTGAGTAGAGAGTAGTAGAGAGTGAGTAGTAGAGAGTGAGTAGTAGAGAGTGAGTAGTAGAGAGTAGTAGAGAGTGAGTGGTAGAGAGTAGTAGAGTGAGTAGTAGAGAGTGAGTAGTAGAGAGTGAGTAGTAGAGAGTAGTAGTGAATGAGTAATAGAGAGTAGTAGAGAATGAGTAGAGAGTAGAGTAGTAGAGAGTAGTAGAGAGTGAGTAGTAGAGAGTGAGTTGTAGAGAGTAGTAGAGAGTGAGTAGAGAGTAGTAGAGAGTGAGTAGTAGAGAGTGAGTAGAAGAGAGAAAGAAGTTGAGAGTAGCAGGGAGTGAGTAGTAGAGAGTAGTAGAGAGTGAGTAGTAGAGAATGAGCGCTTAGAATGAAAACCCGACAGAATTTCCATACAGTTTAGAGTTCGAATATGTAGCCGTGGCCCCGCTGGGCAGCGGGAATGTGCACAGTAAACTAAAGAGGTTCCCAGTAGTACCAGCTGTGACAGGCAGCAAAAGAGAGAACTTTGGGGTTTAAATCCTGGCATCGTCACTGTGACCGAATGTGTGATTCTGTGTATATAACGCAACATCCCCCGTCTGCCTTCTCTAAAAGAGCCTGGCCATAGAACCATGATTGCCCGTCATTTTTGTGCGCTACGCAAATGCGATAAGCCAAGAGAATTTATACTACTCTGATTTTTTCTGGAAAACTTGCTCAGTGTATGTAAATTAATTATTTTGTGTGCTAGTGTAAACAATTTTCTGTAAAAGTGCTAGATTGTCACGGTGTATGTAGACTTCTAATTTCACCGTTTGTTAAGTAAATTATTGATCATATAAAGCAGCTCTATTCGTCCTGGGGGGAAGGGGGCGGGAGGTTGAATAAAAACTCATTTTTGAAGCAAATAGTTTCGGTCTGAAATATGGCTGCAGCAGGATATCACTCCCGACTGAATACCCCGAGAACAAATGCACCCAGAGAAGAAGGCCCGGTGGGTTGAGTCTTGAGGGGCAACATCTCGAGACCGGGGTCAGAGCACTAAATCCTCCCACGAAGAGTGACATCAGTGATCTGGAGTTATTTACAGCACGCGGTACAAAGGCGCGCGACAGACCGCTGCGTTATATATAACGTTATAAATAGAGCAGTTTACACTGTTCTTGAAGTTTGCAATGGCAGTGCTGCTGTCAGTAGTTTACTTGGGTCACTCAGAAGGGCACAAACTGTACTGAAAGCCCTGGGGACCATTTACCACCTATGCCCTGGGTAACACTAGTACCATATACTAGGGACTTATAAGGCAGGAAACATCCTTGTCAATTTGGAATGCCAATTTTCACATAACAGTTTTAGAGAGAGTGCACTGACACTGGGGCCATAACCATCAGCATTGGAGCAAAAATTGGGGGTGGTCATCCAAAAAGGACACTTTCCTACCCATTTGTATTATGTGTTGAGTTGACTGCAAATCATTTCCAATTTCCTAATTCTCCAATTTTCAAATGGTTGATCTTTCAAGTGGTCTACTTTTAAAATAATGAGAAATTAATGAACTAAGTGGAAAAATTAATAGTATTTTTTTCTATGTTTGTTAACACTGTGAGCACAGGTGTGCTTTGCCTTTAAAAAATGGTTGTAAAGAAACCACGCCCATCTGTGAGCTAGGCTCAAGATTATGAACTCAGACATGTTGGGTCCTTGTTTACCACTAAAATAAACCATATTTCACCGAAATTCCAGTTGTGGCCAACAGCAGTCATCCTTTATGCAAGAGAAGCGAGTGTCTGCTGACACATATCTATTTTTTAGTGAATATACACATACATTACTTACAGGCGGGCACCAGTAAGTAGTTATAGTTAGGACCTAGTTTCCATAGGAAAAGCATTCTTTTTTTTTATAATAACTTTGGTGGAGTTTTACGATTTTTTATGAAATTTTCAAAACTAATGTGCCAGTCACTTCAGCTGTTGTCTAGAAAGTTCCGGGCTGAGAAAAATGGCTTCCAAGCATGTTCTCCCCATGCAATTTTTCCCATATGGATTTTAGACATGACTACGGCCTGAACCGCAGAACGGAATTGAACCAAATTTGGCAGAAAGGTAGATCTTCATCCAGAAAGAGTGCGTTTTGTAATTTGGTGTAAATCTGTTCAGTAGTTTTGGAATTATTAAAGAAAATATTGATGTGTATCTAGCAATGTAGATCCACGCACCAACAGCAAAGACATGATAGGCTGGCCATTACCTGAGAGCAAAGTTGCCGCTGCCATTCTATGAATCGGAACACGGTTCCCAGGGGGCGGGAATAATGTTTAACAAGCATTGAAAATGCAATAGGTCTCGCCCTCATTTAAGTTAAAGCAATTCTGTTTGTAATTAGGTGGCTTTTTAGCTTTGCTTTTATTAGTGTCTTTCAAACTTTCATGTACATAACATGCATATGAATGCATATATGTATATGTATGCATGCATTTATATTTGTATTTTTATAGATATGCAGATGTATATATATGTTCATATATGTATGTATGTATATATATACACATACATATAAATGCATATGCATATATATACATATATATATGTGCATATGTGTGCGCTTAGAGAGGCAGAGAGGTTGAGAGGTAGAGGTAGAGAGTAGAGAGTAGTAGAGAGAGAAGCAGAGAGAGAGGTAGAGCGAGAGGTAGAGAGAGGTAAGAGGTAGAGAGGTAGAGAGTAGAGAGTGCGTAGTAGAGAGTAGAGAGTGAGTAGTAGAGAGTAGAGAGTGAGTAGTAGAGAGTAGCGAGTAGTAGAGAGTGAGTAGTAGAGAGTGAGTAGTAGATAGTAGAGTGAGTAGTAGAGAGTAGTAGAGAGTGAGAGTAGATAGTGAGTAGTAGAGAGTAGTAGAGAGTAGAGTGAGTAGTAGAGAGTAGTAGAGAGTGAGTAGAGAGTGAGTAGTAGAGAGTGAGTAGTAGAGAGTGAGTAGTAGAGAGTAGTGGAGAGTAGTAGAGAGTGGGTAGTAGAGAGTAGTAGAGAGTGAGTAGTAGAGAGTGAGTAGAGTAGAAGAGAGTAGTAGAGAGTGAGTAGTAGAGAGTGAGTGGAGAGTAGTAGAGTAGTAGAGAGTAGTAGAGAGAGTGAGTAGTAGAGAGTAGTAGAGAGTGAGTAGTAGAGAGTGAATAGTAGAGTGAGTAGTAGAGAGTGAGTAGAGTAGTAGAGAGTAGTAGAGAGTAGTAGAGAGTGAGTAGTAGAGAGTAGTAGAGAGTGAGTAGTAGAGAATGAGTAGTAGAGACTGAGTAGTAGAGAGCAGAGTGAGTAGTAGAGAGTAGTAGAGAGTGAGTAGAAGAGAGTGAGTAGTAGAGATTGAGTAGTAGAGAGTAGTAGAGAGTGAGGAGAGAGTAGTAGAGAATGAGTAGTAGAGAGCAGTAGAGAGTGAGTAGTAGGGTGTGATTAGTAGAGAGTAGAGAGTAGTAGAGAGTGAGTAGTAGAGAGTGAGAAGTAGAGAGTGAGTAGAGTAGTAGAGAGTGAGTAGTAGAGAGTGAGAAGTAGAGAGTGAGTAGAGTAGTAGAGAGTGAGTAGAGAGTAGTAGAGAGTGAGTAGTAGAGAGTGATTAGTAGAGAGTGAGTAGAGAGTAGAGAGTAGTAGAGAGTAGTAGAGAGTGAGTAGAACAGAGTAGAGTGAGTAGTAGAGAGCAGAGTGAGTAGTAGAGAGTAGTAGAGAGTGAGTAGTAGAGTGAGTAGAGAGTAGTAGAGAGTGAGTAGTAGAGAGAGAGTAGTAGAGAGTAGTAGAGAGTGAGTGGTAGAGAGTAGTAGAGTGAGTAGTAGAGAGTGAGTAGTAGAGAGTGAGTAGTAGAGAGTAGTAGTGAATGAGTAATAGAGAGTAGTAGAGAATGAGTAGAGAGTAGAGTAGTAGAGAGTAGTAGAGAGTGAGTAGTAGAGATTGAGTAGTAGAGAGTAGTAGAGAGTGAGGAGAGAGTAGTAGGGAGTGAGTAGTAGAGAGCAGTAGAGAGTGAGTAGTAGAGTGTGATTAGTAGAGAGTAGAGAGTAGTGGAGAGTGAGTAGTAGAGAGCGAGAAGTAGAGATTGAGTAGAGTAGTAGAGAGTGAGTAGAGCGTAGTAGAGAGTGAGTAGTAGAGAGTGAGTAGTAGAGAGTGAGTAGAGAGTAGAGAGTAGTAGAGAGTAGTAGAGAGTGAGTAGAAGAGAGTAGAGTGAGTAGTAGAGAGTAGAGTGAGTAGTAGAGAGTAGTAGAGAGTGAGTAGTAGAGTGAGTAGAGAGTAGTAGAGAGTGAGTAGTAGAGAGTGAGTAGTAGAGAGTGAGTAGTAGAGAGTAGTAGAGAGTGAGTAGTAGAGAGTGAGTAGTAGAGAGTGAGTAGTAGAGAGCAGAGTGAGTAGTAGAGAGTAGTAGAGAGTGAGTAGAAGAGAGTGAGTAGTAGAGATTGAGTAGTAGAGAGTAGTAGAGAGTGAGGAGAGAGTAATAGAGAATGAGTAGTAGAGAGCAGTAGAGAGTGAGTAGTAGAGTGTGATTAGTAGAGAGTAGAGAGTAGTAGAGAGTGAGTAGTAGAGAGTGAGAAGTAGAGAGTGAGTAGAGTAGTAGAGAGTGAGTAGAGAGTGAGTAGTAGAGAGTGAGAAGTAGAGAGTGAGTAGAGTAGTAGAGAGTGAGTAGAGAGTAGTAGAGAGTGAGTAGTAGAGAGTGAGTAGTAGAGAGTGAGTAGAGAGTAGAGAGTAGTAGAGAGTAGTAGAGAGTGAGTAGAACAGAGTAGAGTGAGTAGTAGAGAGTAGAGTGAGTAGTAGAGAGTAGTAGAGAGTGAGTAGTAGAGTGAGTAGAGAGTAGTAGAGAGTGAGTAGTAGAGAGTGAGTAGTAGAGAGTGAGTGGTAGAGAGTAGTAGAGTGAGTAGTAGAGAGTGAGTAGTAGAGAGTGAGTAGTAGAGAGTAGTAGTGAATGAGTAATAGAGAGTAGTAGACAATGAGTAGAGAGTAGAGTAGTAGAGAGTAGTAGAGAGTGAGAAGTAGAGATTGAGTAGTAGAGAGTAGTAGAGAGTGAGGAGAGAGTAGTAGGGAATGAGTAGTAGAGAGCAGTAGAGAGTGAGTAGTAGAGTGTGATTAGTAGAGAGTAGAGAGTAGTAGAGAGTGAGTAGTAGAGAGCGAGAAGTAGAGATTGAGTAGAGTAGTAGAGAGTGAGTAGAGCGTAGTAGAGAGTGAGTAGTAGAGAGTGAGTAGTAGAGAGTGAGTAGAGAGTAGAGAGTAGTAGAGAGTAGTAGAGAGTGAGTAGAAGAGAGTAGAGTGAGTAGTAGAGAGTAGAGTGAGTAGTAGAGAGTAGTAGAGAGTGAGTAGTAGACTGAGTAGAGAGTAGTAGAGAGTGAGTAGTAGAGAGTGAGTAGTAGATAGTGAGTAGTAGAGAGTAGTAGAGAGTGAGTGGTAGAGAGTAGTAGAGTGAGTAGTAGAGAGTGAGTAGTAGAGAGTGAGTAGTAGAGAGTAGTAGTGAATGAGTAATAGAGAGTAGTAGAGAATGAGTAGAGAGTAGAGTAGAGTGAGTAGTAGAGAGTAGTAGAGAGTGAGTAGAGAGTGAGTAGTAGAGAGTGAGTAGTAGAGAGTGAGTAGTAGAGAGTAGTGGAGAGTAGTAGAGAGTGAGTAGTAGAGAGTAGTAGAGAGTGAGTAGTAGAGAGTGAGTAGAGTAGAAGAGAGTAGTAGAGAGTGAGTAGTAGAGAGTGAGTGGAGAGTAGTAGAGTAGTAGAGAGTAGTAGAGAGAGTGAGTAGTAGAGAGTAGTAGAGAGTGAGTAGTAGAGAGTGAATAGTAGAGTGAGTAGTAGAGAGTGAGTAGAGTAGTAGAGAGTAGTAGAGAGTAGTAGAGAGTGAGTAGTAGAGAGTAGTAGAGAGTGAGTAGTAGAGAATGAGTAGTAGAGACTGAGTAGTAGAGAGCAGAGTGAGTAGTAGAGAGTAGTAGAGAGTGAGTAGAAGAGAGTGAGTAGTAGAGATTGAGTAGTAGAGAGTAGTAGAGAGTGAGGAGAGAGTAGTAGAGAATGAGTAGTAGAGAGCAGTAGAGAGTGAGTAGTAGGGTGTGATTAGTAGAGAGTAGAGAGTAGTAGAGAGTGAGTAGTAGAGAGTGAGAAGTAGAGAGTGAGTAGAGTAGTAGAGAGTGAGTAGTAGAGAGTGAGAAGTAGAGAGTGAGTAGAGTAGTAGAGAGTGAGTAGAGAGTAGTAGAGAGTGAGTAGTAGAGAGTGATTAGTAGAGAGTGAGTAGAGAGTAGAGAGTAGTAGAGAGTAGTAGAGAGTGAGTAGAACAGAGTAGAGTGAGTAGTAGAGAGCAGAGTGAGTAGTAGAGAGTAGTAGAGAGTGAGTAGTAGAGTGAGTAGAGAGTAGTAGAGAGTGAGTAGTAGAGAGAGAGTAGTAGAGAGTAGTAGAGAGTGAGTGGTAGAGAGTAGTAGAGTGAGTAGTAGAGAGTGAGTAGTAGAGAGTGAGTAGTAGAGAGTAGTAGTGAATGAGTAATAGAGAGTAGTAGAGAATGAGTAGAGAGTAGAGTAGTAGAGAGTAGTAGAGAGTGAGTAGTAGAGATTGAGTAGTAGAGAGTAGTAGAGAGTGAGGAGAGAGTAGTAGGGAGTGAGTAGTAGAGAGCAGTAGAGAGAGAGTAGTAGAGTGTGATTAGTAGAGAGTAGAGAGTAGTGGAGAGTGAGTAGTAGAGAGCGAGAAGTAGAGATTGAGTAGAGTAGTAGAGAGTGAGTAGAGCGTAGTAGAGAGTGAGTAGTAGAGAGTGAGTAGTAGAGAGTGAGTAGAGAGTAGAGAGTAGTAGAGAGTAGTAGAGAGTGAGTAGAAGAGAGTAGAGTGAGTAGTAGAGAGTAGAGTGAGTAGTAGAGAGTAGTAGAGAGTGAGTAGTAGAGTGAGTAGAGAGTAGTAGAGAGTGAGTAGTAGAGAGTGAGTAGTAGAGAGTGAGTAGTAGAGAGTAGTAGAGAGTGAGTAGTAGAGAGTGAGTAGTAGAGAGTGAGTAGTAGAGAGCAGAGTGAGTAGTAGAGAGTAGTAGAGAGTGAGTAGAAGAGAGTGAGTAGTAGAGATTGAGTAGTAGAGAGTAGTAGAGAGTGAGGAGAGAGTAGTAGAGAATGAGTAGTAGAGAGCAGTAGAGAGTGAGTAGTAGAGTGTGATTAGTAGAGAGTAGAGAGTAGTAGAGAGTGAGTAGTAGAGAGTGAGAAGTAGAGAGTGAATAGAGTAGTAGAGAGTGAGTAGAGAGTGAGTAGTAGAGAGTGAGAAGTAGAGAGTGAGTAGAGTAGTAGAGAGTGAGTAGAGAGTAGTAGAGAGTGAGTAGTAGAGAGTGAGTAGTAGAGAGTGAGTAGAGAGTAGAGAGTAGTAGAGAGTAGTAGAGAGTGAGTAGAACAGAGTAGAGTGAGTAGTAGAGAGTAGAGTGAGTAGTAGAGAGTAGTAGAGAGTGAGTAGTAGAGTGAGTAGAGAGTAGTAGAGAGTGAGTAGTAGAGAGTGAGTAGTAGAGAGTGAGTGGTAGAGAGTAGTAGAGTGAGTAGTAGAGAGTGAGTAGTAGAGAGTGAGTAGTAGAGAGTAGTAGTGAATGAGTAATAGAGAGTAGTAGACAATGAGTAGAGAGTAGAGTAGTAGAGAGTAGTAGAGAGTGAGAAGTAGAGATTGAGTAGTAGAGAGTAGTAGAGAGTGAGGAGAGAGTAGTAGGGAATGAGTAGTAGAGAGCAGTAGAGAGTGAGTAGTAGAGTGTGATTAGTAGAGAGTAGAGAGTAGTAGAGAGTGAGTAGTAGAGAGCGAGAAGTAGAGATTGAGTAGAGTAGTAGAGAGTGAGTAGAGCGTAGTAGAGAGTGAGTAGTAGAGAGTGAGTAGTAGAGAGTGAGTAGAGAGTAGAGAGTAGTAGAGAGTAGTAGAGAGTGAGTAGAAGAGAGTAGAGTGAGTAGTAGAGAGTAGAGTGAGTAGTAGAGAGTAGTAGAGAGTGAGTAGTAGACTGAGTAGAGAGTAGTAGAGAGTGAGTAGTAGAGAGTGAGTAGTAGAGAGTGAGTAGTAGAGAGTAGTAGAGAGTGAGTGGTAGAGAGTAGTAGAGTGAGTAGTAGAGAGTGAGTAGTAGAGAGTGAGTAGTAGAGAGTAGTAGTGAATGAGTAATAGAGAGTAGTAGAGAATGAGTAGAGAGTAGAGTAGTAGAGAGTAGTAGAGAGTGAGTAGAGAGTGAGTTGTAGAGAGTAGTAGAGAGTAGTAGAGAGTGAGTAGTAGAGAGTGAGTAGAAGAGAGAAAGAAGTTGAGAGTAGCAGGGAGTGAGTAGTAGAGAGTAGTAGAGAGTGAGTAGTAGAGAATGAGCACTTAGAATGAAAACCCGACAGAATTTCCATACAGTTTAGAGTTCGAATATGTAGCCGTGGCCCCGCTGGGCAGCGGGAATGTGCACAGTAAACTAAAGAGGTTCCCAGTAGTACCAGCTGTGACAGGCAGCAAAAGAGAGAACTTTGGGGTTTAAATCCTGGCATCGTCACTGTGACCGAATGTGTGATTCTGTGTATATAACGCAATATCCCCCGTCTGCCTTCTCTAAAAGAGCCTGGCCATAGAACCATGATTGCCCGTCATTTGTGTGCGCTACGCAAATGCGATAAGCCAAGAGAATTTATACTACTCTGATTTTTTCTGGAAAACTTGCTCAGTGTATGTAAATTAATTATTTTGTGTGCTAGTGTAAACAATTTTCTGTAAAAGTGCTAGATTGTCAAGGTGTATGTAGACTTCTAATTTCACCGTTTGTTAAGTAAATTATTGATCATATAAAGCAGCTCTATTCGTCCTGGGGGGAAGGGGGCGGGAGGTTGAATAAAAACTCATTTTTGAAGCAAATAGTTTCGGTCTGAAATATGGCTGCAGCAGGATATCCCTCCCGACTGAATACCCCGAGAACAAATGCACCCAGAGAAGATGGCCCGGTGGGTTGAGTCTTGAGGGGCAACATCTCGAGACCGGGGTCAGAGCACTAAATCCTCCCACGAAGAGTGACATCAGTGATCTGGAGTTATTTACAGCACGCGGTACAAAGGCGCGCGACAGACCGCTGCGTTATATATAACGTTATAAATAGAGCAGTTTACACTGTTCTTGAAGTTTGCAATGGCAGTGTTGCTGTCAGTAGTTTACTTGGGTCACTCAGAAGGGCACAAACTGTACTGAAAGCCCTGGGGACCATTTACCACCTATGCCCTGGGTAACACTAGTACCATATACTAGGGACTTATAAGGCAGGAAACATCCTTGTCAATTTGGAATGCCAATTTTCACATAACAGTTTTAGAGAGAGTGCACTGACAATGGGGCCATAACCATCAGCATTGGAGCAAAAATTGGGGGTGGTCATCCAAAAAGGACACTTTCCTACCCATTTGTATTATGTGTTGAGTTGACTGCAAATCATTTCCAATTTCCTAATTCTCCAATTTTCAAATGGTTGATCTTTCAAGTGGTCTACTTTTAAAATAATGAGAAATTAATGAACTAAGTGAAAAAATTAATAGTATTTTTTTCTATGTTTGTTAACACTGTGAGCACAGGTGTGCTTTCCCTTTAAAAAATGGTTGTAAAGAAACCACGCCCATCTGTGAGCTAGGCTCAGGATTATAAACTCAGACATGTTGGGTCCTTGTTTACCACTAAAATAAACCATATTTCACCGAAATTCCAGTTGTGGCCAATTGCAGTCATCCTTTATGCAAGAGAAGCGAGTGTATGCTGACACATATCTATTTTTTAGTGAATATACACATACATTACTTACAGGCGGGCACCAGTAAGTAGTTATAGTTAGGACCTAGTTTCCATAGGAAAAGCATTCTTTTTTTTTATAATAACTTTGGTGGAGTTTTACGGTTTTTTATGAAATTTTCAAAACTAAGGTGCCAGTCACTTCAGCTGTTGTCTAGAAAGTTCCGGGCTGAGAAAAATGGCTTCCAAGCATGTTCTCCCCATGCAATTTTTCCCATATGGATTTTAGACATGACTACGGCCTGAACCGCAGAACGGAATTGAACCAAATTTGGCAGAAAGGTAGATCTTCATCCAGAAAGAGTGCGTTTTGTAATTTGGTGTAAATCTGTTCAGTAATTTTGGAATTATTATAGAAAATATTGATGTGTATCTAGCAATGTAGATCCACTGTGGATCCACGCACCAACAGCAAAGACATGATAGGCTGGCCATTACCTGAGAGCAAAGTTGCCGCTGCCATTCTATGAATCGGAACACGGTTCCCAGGGGGCGGGAATAATGTTTAACAAGCATTGAAAATGCAATAGGTCTCGCCCTCATTTAAGTTAAAGCAATTCTGTTTGTAATTAGGTGGCTTTTTAGCTTTGCTTTTATTAGTGTCTTTCAAACTTTCATGTACATAACATGCATATGAATGCATATATGTATATGTATATGTATGCATGCATTTATATTTGTATTTTTATAGATATGCAGATGTATATATATGTTCATATATGTACGTATGTATGTATATATATACACATATATATAAATGCATATGCATATATATACATATATATATGTGCATATGTGTGCGCTTAGAGAGGCAGAGAGGTTGAGAGGTAGAGGTAGAGAGTAGAGAGTAGTAGAGAGAGAAGCAGAGAGAGAGGTAGAGCGAGAGGTAGAGAGAGGTAAGAGGTAGAGAGGTAGAGAGTAGAGAGTGCGTAGTAGAGAGTAGAGAGTGAGTAGTAGAGAGTAGAGAGTGAGTAGTAGAGAGTAGTGAGTAGTAGAGAGTGAGTAGTAGAGAGTGAGTAGTAGATAGTAGAGTGAGTAGTAGAGAGTAGTAGAGAGTGAGAGTAGATAGTGAGTAGTAGAGAGTAGTAGAGAGTGAGTAGTAGAGAGTAGAGTGAGTAGTAGAGAGTAGTAGAGAGTGAGTAGAGAGTGAGTAGTAGAGAGTGAGTAGTAGAGAGTGAGTAGTAGAGAGTAGTGGAGAGTAGTAGAGAGTGAGTAGTAGAGAGTAGTAGAGAGTGAGTAGTAGAGAGTGAGTAGAGTAGTAGAGAGTAGTAGAGAGTGAGTAGTAGAGAGTGAGTGGAGAGTAGTAGAGAGTAGTAGAGAGAGTGAGTAGTAGAGAGTAGTAGAGAGTGAGTAGTAGAGAGTGAATAGTAGAGTGAGTAGTAGAGAGTGAGTAGAGTAGTAGAGAGTAGTAGAAAGTGAGTAGTAGTGAGTAGTAGAGAGTAGTAGAGAGTGAGTAGTAGAGAGTGAGTAGTAGAGAGTGAGTAGTAGAGAGCAGAGTGAGTAGTAGAGAGTAGTAGAGAGTGAGTAGAAGAGAGTGAGTAGTAGAGATTGAGTAGTAGAGAGAAGAAGAGAGTGAGAAGAGAGTAGTAGAGAGTGAGTAGTAGAGAGCAGTAGAGAGTGAGTAGTAGAGTGTGATTAGTAGAGAGTAGAGAGTAGTAGAGAGTGAGTAGTAGAGAGTGAGAAGTAGAGAGTGAGTAGAGTAGTAGAGAGTGAGTAGAGAGTGAGTAGTAGAGAGTGAGAAGTAGAGAGTGGGTAGAGTAGTAGAGAGTGAGTAGAGAGTAGTAGAGAGTGAGTAGTAGAGAGTGAGTAGTAGAGAGTGAGTAGAGAGTAGAGAGTAGTAGAGAGTAGTAGAGAGTGAGTAGAAGAGAGTAGAGTGAGTAGTAGAGAGTAGAGTGAGTAGTAGAGAGTAGTAGAGAGTGAGTAGTAGAGTGAGTAGAGAGTAGTAGAGAGTGAGTAGTAGAGAGTGAGTAGTAGAGAGTAGTAGAGAGTGAGTGGTAGAGAGTAGTAGAGTGAGTAGTAGAGAGTGAGTAGTAGAGAGTGAGTAGTAGAGAGTAGTAGTGAATGAGTAATAGAGAGTAGTAGAGAATGAGTAGAGAGTAGAGTAGTAGAGAGTAGTAGAGAGTGAGTAGTAGAGAGTGAGTTGTAGAGAGTAGTAGAGAGTGAGTAGAGAGTAGTAGAGAGTGAGTAGTAGAGAGTGAGTAGAAGAGAGAAAGAAGTTGAGAGTAGCAGGGAGTGAGTAGTAGAGAGTAGTAGAGAGTGAGTAGTAGAGAATGAGCGCTTAGAATGAAAACCTGACAGAATTTCCATACAGTTTAGAGTTCGAATATGTAGCCGTGGCCCCGCTGGGCAGCAGGAATGTGCACAGTAAACTAAAGAGGTTCCCAGTAGTACCAGCTGTGGCAGGCAGCAAAAGAGAGAACTTTGGGGTTTAAATCCTGGCATCGTCACTGTGACCGAATGTGTGATTCTGTGTATATAACGCAATAACCCCCGTCTGCCTTCTCTAAAAGAGCCTGGCCATAGAACCATGATTGCCCGTCATTTTTGTGCGCTACCCAAATGCGATAAGCCAAGAGAATTTATACTACTCTGATTTTTTCTGGAACACTTGCTCAGTGTATGTAAATTAATTATTTTGTGTGCTAGTGTAAACAATTTTCTGTAAAAGTGCTAGATTGTCAAGGTGTATGTAGACTTCTAATTTCACCGTTTGTTAAGTAAATTATTGATCATATAAAGCAGCTCTATTCATCCTGGGGGGAAGGGGGCGGAAGGTTGAATAAAAACTCATTTTTGAAGCAAATAGTTTCGGTCTGAAATATGGCTGCAGCAGGATATCACTCCCGACTGAATACCCCGAGAACAAATGCACCCAGAGAAGATGGCCCGGTGGGTTGAGTCTTGAGGGGCAACATCTCGAGACCGGGGTCAGAGCACTAAATCCTCCCACGAAGAGTGACATCAGTGATCTGGACTTATTGACAGCACGCGGTACAAAGGCGCTACAGACCGCTGCGTTATATATAACGTTATAAATAGAGCAGTTTACACTGTTCTTGAAGTTTGCAATGGCAGTGCTGCTGTCAGTAGTTTACTTGGGTCACTCAGAAGGGCACAAACTGTACTGAAAGCCCTGGGGACCATTTACCACCTATGCCCTGGGTAACACTAGTACCATATACTAGGGACTTATAAGGCAGGAAACATCCTTGTCAATTTGGAATGCCAATTTTCACATAACAGTTTTAGAGAGAGTGCACTGACACTGGGGCCATAACCATCAGCATTGGAGCAAAAATTGGGGGTGGTCATCCAAAAAGGACACTTTCCTACCCATTTGTATTATGTGTTGAGTTGACTGCAAATCATTTCCAATTTCCTAATTCTCCAATTTTCAAATGGTTGATCTTTCAAGTGGTCTACTTTTAAAATAATGAGAAATTAATGAACTAAGTGAAAAAATTAATAGTATTTTTTTCTATGTTTGTTAACACTGTGAGCACAGGTGTGCTTTCCCTTTAAAAAATGGTTGTAAAGAAACCATGCCCATCTGTGAGCTAGGCTCAGGATTATGAACTCAGACATGTTGGGTCCTTGTTTACCACTAAAATAAACCATATTTCACCGAAATTCCAGTTGTGGCCAACAGCAGTCATCCTTTATGCAAGAGAAGCGAGTGTATGCTGACACATATCTATTTTTAGTGAATATACACATACATTACTTACAGGCGGGCACCAGTAAGTAGTTATAGTTAGGACCTAGTTTCCATAGGAAAAGCATTCTTTTTTTTTATAATAACTTTGGTGGAGTTTTACGATTTTTTATGAAATTTTCAAAACTAATGTGCCAGTCACTTCAGCTGTTGTCTAGAAAGTTCCGGGCTGAGAAAAATGGCTTCCAAGCATGTTCTCCCCATGCAATTTTTCCCATATGGATTTTAGACATGACTACGGCCTGAACCGCAGAACGGAATTGAACCAAATTTGGCAGAAGGTAGATCTTCATCCAGAAAGAGTGCGTTTTGTAATTTGGTGTAAATCTGTTCAGTAGTTTTGGAATTATTAAAGAAAATATTGATGTGTATCTAGCAATGTAGATCCACTGTGGATCCACGCACCAACAGCAAAGACATGATAGGCTGGCCATTACCTGAGAGCAAAGTTGCCGCTGCCATTCTGTGAATCGGAACACGGTTCCCAGGGGGCGGGAATAATGTTTAACAAGCATTGAAAATGCAATAGGTCTCGCCCTCATTTAAGTTAAAGCAATTCTGTTTGTAATTAGGTGGCTTTTTAGCTTTGCTTTTATTAGTGTCTTTCAAACTTTCATGTACATAACATGCATATGAATGCATATATGTATATGTATATGTATGCATGCATTTATATTTGTATTTTTATAGATATGCAGATGTATATATATGTTCATATATGTATGTATGTATGTATATATATACACATACATATAAATGCATATATATACATATATATATGTGCATATGTGTGCGCTTAGAGAGGCAGAGAGGTTGAGAGGTAGAGGTAGAGAGTAGAGAGTAGTAGAGAGAGAAGCAGAGAGAGAGGTAGAGCGAGAGGTAGAGAGAGGTAAGAGGTAGAGAGGTGGAGAGTGCGTAGTAGAGAGTAGAGAGTGAGTAGTAGAGAGTAGAGATTGAGTAGTAGAGAGTAGTGAGTAGTAGAGAGTAGTAGAGAGTGAGTAGTAGAGAGTAGAGTGAGTAGTAGAGAGTAGTAGAGAGTGAGTAGAGAGTGAGTAGTAGAGAGTGAGTAGTAGAGAGTGAGTAGTAGAGAGTAGTGGAGAGTAGTAGAGAGTGAGTAGTAGAGAGTGAGTAGAGAGTGAGTAGTAGAGAGTGAGTAGAGTAGTAGAGAGTAGTAGAGAGTGAGTAGTAGAGAGTGAGTGGAGAGTAGTAGAGTAGTAGAGAGTAGTAGAGAGTGAGTAGTAGAGAGTAGTAGAGAGTGAGTAGTAGAGAGTAGTAGAGAGTGAGTAGTAGAGAGTTAGTAGCAGAGAGAGTGAGTAGTAGAGAGCAGAGTGAGTAGTAGAGAGTAGTAGAGAGTGAGTAGTAGAGAGTGAGTAGCAGAGAGAGTGAGTAGTAGAGAGCAGAGTGAGTAGTAGAGAGTAGTAGAGAGTGAGTAGAAGAGAGTGAGTAGTAGAGATTGAGTAGTAGAGAGTAGTAGAGAGTGAGGAGAGAGTAGTAGAGAGTGAGTAGTAGAGAGCAGTAGAGAGTGAGTAGTAGAGTGTGATTAGTAGAGAGTAGAGAGTAGTAGAGAGTGAGTAGTAGAGAGTGAGAAGTAGAGAGTGAGTATAGTAGTAGAGAGTGAGTAGAGAGTAGTAGAGAGTGAGTAGTAGATAGTGAGTAGTAGAGAGTGAGTAGAGAGTAGAGAGTAGTAGAGAGTAGTAGAGAGTGAGTAGAAGAGAGTAGAGTGAGTAGTAGAGAGTAGAGTGAGTAGTAGAGAGTAGTAGAGAGTGAGTAGTAGAGTGAGTAGAGAGTAGTAGAGAGTGAGTAGTAGAGAGTGAGTAGTAGAGAGTAGTAGAGAGTGAGTGGTAGAGAGTAGTAGAGTGAGTAGTAGAGAGTGAGTAGTAGAGAGTGAGTAGTAGAGAGTAGTAGTGAATGAGTAATAGAGAGTAGTAGAGAATGAGTAGAGAGTAGAGTAGTAGAGAGTAGTAGAGAGTGAGTAGTAGAGATTGAGTAGTAGAGAGTAGTAGAGAGTGAGGAGAGAGTAGTAGAGAGTGAGGAGAGAGCAGTAGAGAGTGAGTAGTAGAGTGTGATTATTAGAGAGTAGAGAGTAGTAGAGAGTGAGTAGTAGAGAGTGAGAAGTAGAGAGTGAGTAGAGTAGTAGAGAGTGAGTGGAGAGTAGTAGAGAGTGAGTAGTAGAGAGTGAGTAGTAGAGAGTGAGGAGAGAGTAGAGAGTAGTAGAGAGTAGTAGAGAGTGAGTAGAAGAGAGTAGAGTGAGTAGTAGAGAGTAGAGTGAGTAGTAGAGAGTAGTAGAGAGTGAGTAGTAGAGTGAGTAGAGAGTAGTAGAGAGTGAGTAGTAGAGAGTGAGTAGTAGAGAGTAGTAGAGAGTGAGTGGTAGAGAGTAGTAGAGTGAGTAGTATCGAGTGAGTAGTAGAGAGTGAGTAGTAGAGAGTAGTTGTGAATGAGTAATAGAGAGTAGTAGAGAATGAGTAGAGAGTAGAGTAGTAGAGAGTAGTAGAGAGTGAGTAGTAGAGAGTGAGTTGTAGAGAGTAGTAGAGAGTGAGTAGAGAGTAGTAGAGAGTGAGTAGTAGAGAGTGAGTAGAAGAGAGAAAGAAGTTGAGAGTAGCAGAGAGTGAGTAGTAGAGAGTAGTAGAGAGTGAGTAGTAGAGAATGAGCGCTTAGAATGAAAACCCGACAGAATTTCCATACAGTTTAGAGTTCGAATATGTAGCCGTGGCCCCGCTGGGCAGCGGGAATGTGCACAGTAAACTAAAGAGGTTCCCAGTAGTACCAGCTGTGACAGGCAGCAAAAGAGAGAACTTTGGGGTTTAAATCCTGGCATCGTCACTGTGACCGAATGTGTGATTCTGTGTATATAACGCAATATCCCCGTCTGCCTTCTCTAAAAGAGCCTGGCCATAGAACCATGATTGCCCGTCATTTTTGTGCGCTACGCAAATGCGATAAGCCAAGAGAATTTATACTACTCTGATTTTTTCTGGAAAACTTGCTCAGTGTATGTAAATTAATTATTTTGTGTGCTAGTGTAAACAATTTTCTGTAAAAGTGCTAGATTGTCAAGGTGTATGTAGACTTCTAATTTCACCGTTTGTTAAGCAAATTATTGATCATATAAAGCAGCTCTATTCGTCCTGGGGGGAAGGGGGCGGGAGGTTGAATAAAAACTCATTTTTGAAGCAAATAGTTTCGGTCTGAAATATGGCTGCAGCAGGATATCTCTCCCGACTGAATACCCCGAGAACAAATGCACCCAGAGAAGATGGCCCGGTGGGTTGAGTCTTGAGGGGCAACATCTCGAGACCGGGGTCAGAGCACTAAATACTCCCACGAAGAGTGACATCAGTGATCTGGAGTTATTTACAGCACGCGGTACAAAGGCGCGCGACAGACCGCTGCGTTAATACTCATCATTACTAGTAGTAACAATGGCTAATAATTATGATTATAGTATAAAATATCAAATAAGGAATAATAACATGCGTAATATAATATAAATAAAAATTAAAACAGTAAACCGAATATTAATCTAAAATAACAACGCCGATATTAATAATAAATATAATAATATTAATAATAATAATAATAATAATAATAATAATTACAACACAAGAGAGGTAATAAAAAATAAAATCAAAAACAACACTTGTAACGGTATTGGAGGGACATGTTTTCTTGCGCTCCAGAGGAAGGTTCACTATCTGGTATACCTGGTGTGCCTCACATGTACCTCACAACATAGCGCCTTGTGCCTGGGCGGGAGGAAGGAGCGCCCAGAGGCACAGCAGGCCCCAGTACATGTTACAGAGGGGCAGACCCCGGCAGGGCCGGTTGCGTAATGTATATTGCACCTGTCAGAAGTGCCTTCCGTGGTGTATGCAAAAACCCACATGTGAGTTGGGATCAGAGCCTCAAAGCGCCTCAGGGGTGAATACGGGCTTTACAAATAAAGCATCAAATACCCATGCATAAAACACATCATGGCACGCACGACACCCGCATTGCACATGGCCATAACAGAAAGCAACATGCCAAACGGCGGCAACATGTTATGTATTACGCAGCGCTAAAATACAAGCGCCATTAACAAACCGTGATGTAACGACCTGGAATATAACACACCATACCAGACCATAACAGTGCATAGCATCAGGTACACATAATTAGATAATGGGCCAAGCCAGGCTATAACATCCCAGTGCCAAGCGATATCAGAACCACCATACCATAATACTCCATAATATACCACCTTATGTTTATTATTCCGTCGCCTTTGGCAAGGCTCGCGCTACAGAAATGACACGCGCGCCTCTACAGTGTTAAGTACCTTTGTGTAACACACAACGTGCCCTGTCATTTTCGTCATATCGCGCTAAGTGTACCATTCCATCCGCAACGCCCATACCATAACCTTGCTTTCTGTACTATACGACGTCACACTTACTGTATATAGATTTCTCTAGCACACCATGGGGCATATTATCAAGAAATGGCGTTAAAATTATCGCCGCTTTAGCGGCAGAAAACTGCCGCTAAAGCGGCGATAATGGGCTTGATAATATGCCCTTGAGAATTCCCATAGAAGCCCATGTTCTGGTGTCAACATGGGCTTCTATTGGAATTCTCTGCGGCATATTATCAAGCCCATTATCGCCGTGCTTGATAATATGCCCCCATGTCATTACCTGTTGTACAATATCAGAATATTCTACTGTATGTTACACCCTTTGTTAACAAACCCTCCATGAGAATACACGATATAGGAAGGCTTATCGCGAAATGTCATACTCTACCAAGCCACATTATCACCGTCCATAAAAGCCTGGTCATTTCTTAAAGTGCTATACCATAAGAGTCCATAGCATACCGTGCCATGCTGCAAGGTCTGTATGTCGCGACATGCATTGGACGCCTGGCACTGGTGCCGCTGGGCTGTTACCCCGGTTTATTTCTCGGCCACACGCCCTCGCGGGTCAGTATTTATAAAGAGAGCAGAGTTTTGTTGTTGAGGGGGGTCCCCGCGCAGCCTTGCTTCTCTGTCGCGACTAAACGATCAGTAGGACTTCACACGAGGGGCTTCTGGGAGCAGCAATCACATCTTCGTGTACCCACATTTTGTTCTAGGAAACGCTTGCAGTTTCTTTTTTATCAATAAAAATCGTATCTCATTTACGATATTTCTGTGTCTGATTTCCAGTGTTTCCAGCAAGTTATGTCGAGGCGCTGCATGAGGCACGTGAGTCAGATAAATGAGGGAGCAGATTACACTATCATAGAGCGCCAACTCTGGAATATATCGATTCTAGGTACAAGGAGTTTTAGTGCCTGTCAAAGGTGGGTCCTACAGATTGTGTAGCATCACAGGTGCGGTGGGGGTGGGGGTATAGAGAGCGCTATATAGGCATCATAGTCCATTCATCTACCCATCCATCCAGCGCTTCTCCCAACGCACCCATGCATCCCACCCTCCCATTGATGCAGCCACCCATTAATTAATCTATCCACGATCCATTCATACATCCATCCATCATCCATTAAAACACTCATCCATGCCCATCCAATTGCATCCATGCATCATCCTGATCCACTCACACATACCTATTCACCCACCCATCTACCCGTCCACCCATCCACCCATCCATCCTCTTGCTGCTCACTGCTCACCCATTTACAGGTACCACGCACATTGATGCATCAAATGCATGTTTGATGAATGCTTGTTTCTATATTTTAGTCTGTGGTTTCATGTTTCAAATCATCTGAAATACTTAGGCCAAGTCCCCGCCTTCCACTAATAACTCATTGGGGGACCCCGGATCCCAATAATAATTTAGTGGGGGTCTCCAGGTTCCCATAATGATTAAGTGGGAATCCACAGAAGACAAAAGGTTAACAACCGCTGTGAGTTTACCCAAGCCACTTATTTGTAAACCATCTATTCATTCATCCAACTCACCCGCTGGTGTACACGCACCCATCCATCCATTCATGCTTACATCGTTCACACATTCACTCAGACCGCCTACCTTCCCTGATCCACCCATTCAGGGAAGTTATCATCCCCTTTCACCCTTTCACATCCACCCATTCATCCACTCTCCATCCATCCACTCACACATATACTTCCTCATCCTCCCGTTTACATTAATGCACCCAAATACTAATCCACCCAGTCCTTCCACTCACCCACCACTGTCCCCAACTACCCACCTATTCATCCATGCATTAATTCATCCCTCCGCCCATCCTATACCTGTGAAGCGCTGGCAAAAGGAACAAGCATCCAAAATGACCAACGAATGATAAAAGCAGCGCCGCTTTATAATTTGTAAATACGTTTCAGGAAAGTTAGAATGGAGATATGCGAAACAAACCACGCCCCTCTGCCAGAGCGTGTGGCGAAACCTACAGTAGAATGCTGAAATGCTGAGATGGTCACCCTCGGAAGAGCACGGCGGCCCTTTAAATGCTCCATTGCCTTAGGCCAACACCTGCTCTAAGGGAATTCGACAATCGCTCATTTTTTTCTTTTAAAACGAGATATTGAGGCCCCTCGTTGGGGTGGCAGCACCTCAGCCTCCCCCAGGGGGGAGTACTAGGCGCTGCACGTGCTTCTAAAATGAGTGCCTATTTACACACGTCAAGGGTGCTAAAACCGCACTTCAAGGCGCCCTCACAAGGATGAAGAGAACGCCACCCTCGGTCTTTGAGGATTCTCTGGGGGTGAGTGAAAGGTGGGGTACACTGGTCGCACCAGCAGAAAGGGACAGAGATGTTGAAAACGGACACATTTTACTTCAAAGTATGTTTATGAAGAGTTTCGCATCAGGTAAGGAATTCTACCAGTTATTTTACAATGATCCACACGCACCGCTCTGTTCAAGCAAGGTGAACTGGTGCAAGTGTTAGTGAAAGCCACCATGGTCCCAAGGAGCGTACACGTGCGCATATCAACGCATGTGCTTCCTGTGCGTCCCTGGAAAACCCTCTTCTGTACTGATTACATTATCCGTGTGGATTAGGGGACTTAAAACGACACGTAAATATGTGTAATAAAACACATACAAGTATGACACAGTTTGAGGATTGGAGGGAGGGTCAGTCATTTTCAACCGAAGCGCACTAAATTTGGCAACATTTTTAGGGACCCGCCCATCTCCGTCCTTGAAATATTTGAAGAAATCGGTGTAAGGTGGGTTATAAAGTTGAAAGGGGTCCTCGGGGGCGCCACCCCGCGTATTTTGTACAACCTAGCGTAGCGCCTTCATTTAAATACCACCAAACGGCTTCTAGGTGTGCAGATGAACACTGACTCGTTGACCCTCTGTGACCTCAGGGGTCACCAGGCCGAGGTAACCTTCCGGTAACACAGACAGAACCCGCCCACACTGTGCAGTCCGGGCCTGCGGTCCCAACGTGCCCGAAGTATCCTAACTTTATTTTGAAAAAAATACACACACGCGCACACACCCAGAAACTGCCTTTATAGTGTGGCTGCTAGTAATCGGATAAGCACTAACACAATACATGCGAAGCCAGGGAGCCCAGGTGCTGCCTCACCGCACTGCTGCATAGCTTGGGTGGAGACCAGCATCGGACCCAGAGTCCCCCACAGTCCAGAGTGAGCAGCCTCGGGCAGCACTCCCACAGACCCCACTCACACTGGACGTGTGATTGCTCTGTGACCACAACACTGCACACTGGGGGTCAGGTCACGCACCCTTCACTTACACAATGAGTGATTTAACCAGCAGCGGCTGACGACAGACCGTCTACATACAACACGCTTTCAAAACGTTCTCCCTTTTAATAGTTTTCGAAGAACAACGACTTACGCAGAGTACTTCCTGTACCAGGCCGGAGTGTCGAGCACAAACCTGTTTTTAGTAACCAGGACAATGATGGTCGTTTTGGGGTCCCAACCGGAATGCTGCTGCCCCTCCTTTCCTGGAAACAGGGACATGTTTTATGACTCCTCACAGGCAAAGGCAGCCCTGGTAAAAACAAGCGCTCACCAGGCAGCTGACGTAGACTTTTCTCTTTTTCTGCCATCCCACTTGGACGGCCTCGCCTGTTTTCCTTCTGAAGTAAAAGGTTTCTTATCTTTATGGGGCCATGTGTTTGGCCCCAGAAAGATAAGAAACCTTTTACTTCAGAAGGAAAGCAGGCGAGCCCATCCAAGTGGGACGGGCGAAAAAGCCAAAAGTAAACGTCACAACAAGCTCTTTTCCAATGGCTGGCCACCATTTAGCATACACGGTGACGCCAGCCAATGTAAAAGAGAGGCAGGGCTTAAAGCCCTTTACCAAAACTACTCCAAAACGTTAAATCTCGCCAGTGAGACTGCGCATGTGCGCAGCCCACGCCAGCCAAGACCTAAAAAGGATATAAGGGTCAGGATAGAGGTATCCCGACCCAATGGGACAGGTGGAGGGGTCTGTGAGGGACCCCTTCTGCGCAAGAAAGAGTCCAAAAATGTTTTCTTTTTGGCATCTGTGGATCCACCACGGTGCTTAACGTGGCCCCTTGTTTGAAACTGTAGCAGATCTGTGGATCCAGATCCCACATACACTCACTCACAGACCCACTCACATACTCTCTCACAAACCCACACAACCACTCAAACACCCACTCACAAATCCATACACCCACTCATACCCCCATACAGTTACTCACACATCCACTCAGCGACCCAGAGAACCACTCACACACCCACTCACAGACCTACACAGGCACTCACATACCCACTCACACAGCCATGTACACACCCATACAGCCACTTTCACACACCCTCACTGACCCACACAGCCACTTATACACCCACTCACACACCCACACAGCAAAACCTCTCACATTCCCACTCATGCACCCATACAGCCACTCACACACCACTCAGAGTCCCACACAGCCACTTACACACCCACTCATACACCTATCCACCACACACTCACATGCCCACTTACACAACCACACAACCACTCACATATCCACTTATACTGCCCATACAGCCATTCACACACCCAGTCACACATCCATACAGCCACTCACAAACCCATTCACAGGCTCATACAGCTAGTGACACATCCATTCACAGACCCACACAGCCTCATACACACCCAGAAGCCCGCGGGCTGGCTGCCATTGGGGGGTTTGCCACAGGGCCTGACCACTGGCCAGGCCTTGTGGACAACCCCCGCTGTGTACGACCAAAGGCTGTGTACAGCATGGGGTTGGCTCCATGCTGGGGGTTGGTCACAGAGCGCCGCCAGCCAGGCCCTGCTGTACACCCCCTGCTGAGCACGGCCGAAGGTCGTGTGTGGCAGCGGTTGGATTAATAAGTGGTAATTAAATATTACTTAACATTTTTTTTTAAACCTTAAATGTTACAGGGACAATATAGTTATGTTCAGATTTTACACACATAAAACCAAAGAAATTCAGCAGTTATAGCTATCTCAAGAAACTATGGGACATATTTATAAGGGGATTGTGCCACCGGAACATCACTTTTCCAGACGTTCTGCTGGCGCAATGTCCTGCACCACTTTCCAACGCGGCGTTAAGCCACTTTGCGTGGCTTAACGCTGCTTTGTAAAAATGGTATCTGTTCACGCAGTTTTCTGCGTGAAAGGGGCATGAAATGGATGTTGCTGTGGGCATTCCACCGCAACACCCATTGCTTTTTGAGGCTGCCCCAGATTTTCAAGGATCTATAAATCTGAGGCAGCGCCAAAAACTAACGCCACTGATTAGCAGGAATTAGATTGCTGCAACAAGGTGAGATACTTTTATTTCTCCTCGTTTTGGTCTCGCTATGTGTGCTGCATTCTGCAGCACACTTAGAAAGTGCAATCACATTTAAAGATTGTGTATGTGCAGGAATGTGTTCCTTCCTGCACATAAACCATCATGCCTGCAACACAGACCCCCTTGCACTATGGTGCAAGGGAGTCTGTGTTGACGCTAGGCAGCTTGTTTTAGCGCCAGTGCTAGGGAAAACACAGCGGTTCACTGTATTCTCGTAAATACAGCACATCCCTGTGCTTTAGAAATGATGCAGTGCGGTGCTGCTAAATTGTGTGCAGCACCACACTTTGCCAGTTCCTTGTACATATCCCCCAATAACTCGTGCCCTAAGTTAACTATAACTTGTGCCCTCACCATTGCACTGCTGACTACCCCAAATTTACATCAGTCATGACATTTTCTATGACACCATTGATAATATCACTGCAACATCTGCAATAAAATTATTGATGAGAAAACTGTGTATGGCGGGGACACGAGTTATGAGTGTAAAATCAGAACCAAACTATAACGACCCTGTAACCTTTTTGTTATTTAGTGTGAAAATATATATATATATATAATGGGAGCTGCAGTCTTTTCATGTGACTGCAGCTGCAAGCAATTGGGCTGGGTCAGCTGATTTCCCGATTAGGAGAGGACCGTAGCAGTACAAAGCAGGGGGCTGGTGAAATCCTGGTTTTGCTAAGGGCGTCTGATAAAGGCAAACTAACGCCGAAATGCATTATGCCCTGCATTTGTTATTAAAGAATCTTCCAAAGGTTTCCCCGCTGTGTCCACTGATCTCTGCCAAGGAAGGGGTCTCTGGTTGATGTTTTCATGCATTTGCCAGTAACGCATGTAAGAGGACCCATTCTACTAGAGTGCTGCGGTTTACTGGCAAGAGTGGCAACACTATCATTTTCAGAGATATTGGATACCGCAGGACTGCCTCAAGACCAGGCTGGGCAAGTGCCCACTGCCAGGAGCAGCTCGTGACTTCACGTGAAAGCGGGATCACTATATCCACGCTTTATGGCCCGGCTTGATTCTGGACACTGGGGCAGAACGTTGGGGACCCGAGGAAGATCTGGACTTTCATATTTACAGGTTTTACCGAGGTCATGGAGCCCCCCTTCGCCAGGTTTTACAGCGCTTATTTGAGCAAGAACTCCGCTATTGGTATTCACCACGACATTGCATGATGGGAGCTGCAGTCTTTTCATCTGACTGCAGTTGCCCTGCATTTGTTATTAAAGAATCTTCCTAAGGTTTCCCCGCTGTGTCAAGGAAGCGGTCTCTGGTTGATTGATATATGTGTATATATATATATATATATATATATATATATATATATATATATATATATATATATATATATATATATATATATATATATTATCTACTGGCGGTCGCCAGTAGATAGTTATAGTGAGGACCGAGTTTCCATAGGAAATCTGAAAATTCTATTTTGAATAACTTTGGCGCCGGTTGACGAATCCCCGCGAAATTTTCAAAACTAATGGGGCGCTCCGCTCAGCTCCTACCCTGAAAGTCTCCGGGTGATTCGTCAAGCGGGGGCCGAGAAAAAAGGGGGGTCCCAAAACACATTTTCCCTATGCATTTTTCCATAGGACCTTTAGTCGAAGGTACAGCCCGAACGACTGAACAGAATTACTTGAAATTTGGCAAAGAGGTAGTCCTCAGGTCAGGCATGTGCCTTTTGCATGTATGGTGTCAATCTGTTCAGTAGTTCCTGATAAAATTGCAGTTAAAAGCACATAAATATCTATAAGCGCGCACCGTGCGCGCACGGTGCCGTGCGCGAGCGTAATTCTCATTGGTGGATTCATGTCAGTCAACATTCGAATTGGTCGAAATCAGGAAGTGTCGGCCGCCATTTTGTGTGTGACAGTGAAACAGAAAAGTGGAGAACGTGAAAAGGGGGCAGGGTAGAGAGTTCCTGACCCCCTAGCCTTTGTCAGGGGGTCCCTGAAGGACCCCGATGGGTGAAAAAAACATTATTATTTTTTTTTAAATCATGCCTTATCATGGAGTAAATACTAAAGGAGTATTTTTTTTAGGGTCTCCTCTAGATAAGACCACTCCACAAACAGTGCAGGTGACTTTAGAAGCATTCACCTTCTTCTGACCCTCTGGAAAAGTAAAAAATTGGCAAATAAATGAGTCCTTTTGTTTCCTCTGACTTGGGGGCACAAAGGTCTCCTCCTCACTCCCTGAAGAAGTCTCCTGTTCTGCCATTTTCAGGTGCAGGAAAAGCTGTTCAGCTCCTTCTCCCAGGAAATAAGAAGTATTAATGAGGGGAGTGGGTGTGGTTTTGGAAGATTCTGGAACTGAAACTACTTTGAACCAATGAAAAGTGTTGTTTCGTAATCACATGACTTGCCGTGCGCGCACCGTGCGCGCACGGAGCACGCGTGCATTCGTGCATGGAGCACGCGTGCATGCGCGTACGGAGCATGCGTGCACGGAGCACGCACGCATGCGCACACGGAGCACGTACGCATGCGCACACGGAGCACGCACGCATGCGCACATGGAGAAAAACTTTTTAAAACATTTTTAAAAATGTTTATAAGTTTATGGAAGATATAGGTTTCACACTTAGGAATTAGCATTTTCAAAACCTTGCAAATTCACTGAAAAAACCATAGGTTTCACACACTTTATAGTTAGGAATTAGCATTAAAAAAACCTTGCAAATTCACTGAAAAAACCATACGTTTCACACATGTTATAGTTAACTGGACATTTCACTCGTAAAAAGCCATTGAAATTCCCCCGTTATAGTTAGTTCAGCTAACTATAACTCGCGCGACCGCAATCCACTGCTGATGACGTCACATAGTTAGAAATTAGCATTTAAAAAACCTTTGAAATTCACAGAAAAAACCATAGGTTTCAGGGGCGTTTTAGTTAGCTGGACTTTTCACTCGTACAAAACCATTGAAATTCCCCCGTTATAGTTATAGTCATTCGAGATGTCATCAGTGATGTCATGAGTGATGTCACTGAGCATGTCATGAGTGATGTAATATGTGACGTCATCAGCAGTGGATTGCGGGCGCGCGAGTTATAGTTAGCTGAACTAACTATAACGGGGGAATTTCAATGGTTTTTAACGAGTGAAATGTCCAGCTAACTATAACATGTGTGAAACCTATGGTTTTTTCAGTGAATATATATATAGTTAGGACCAAGTTTCCATAGGAAGAGCATTTTTTGTAGTGTTTATAACTTTGGCGTTGTTTGATAAATCTTCATGAAATTTTTATATATATGTGTGTGTGTGTGTACATGCGGGAGTGCGTGCGTAAGTATGTATGTATGTGTATATATATATATTCACTGAAAAAGCCATAGGTTTCAGGCCTGATATAGTTAGGATGTCACTGACCATGTCATGAATGATGTAATATGTGACATCATCAGCAGTGGATTGCGGGCATGCGAGATGTAGTTAGTACAACTAACTATATCGGAGGAATTTCAATGGTTTTGTTCGAGTGAAATGTCCAGTGAACTATAACACCCCTAAAACCTATTGTTTTTTCAGTGAATTTCTAAGGTTTTTTAAATGCTAATTCCTAACTATATCAGGCCTTAAACCTATGTTTTTTTCAGTGAATTTCAAAGGTTTTTTAAATGCTAATTCCTAACTATATCATGCCTGAAACCTATGTTTTTTTCAGTGAATTTCAAAGGTTTTTGAAATGCTAATTCCTAACTATATCAGGCCTGAAACCTATGGTTTTTTCAGTGAATTTCAAAGGTTTTGTAAATGACAATTTTTAATGTATTAATTGTTATACTGATTTTTTTTATAATGATTTACTACATTTTTCTAACTGTTTATTTTTAGATAATTAATTTTTTTAATTTTATTATACATTACAATACAGAATATACGTTCACAGAATGAATTACTTTAGTTTAAATACTTTGCAAAGAGGCAATAGACTTTTAAGTACAGTAGTTACAGCTGTGGCAATGGGCAACACAATTTCAAACACAAAGCAAAATTGAGCTCAATGTGAATTTCTAGTCAAATGCAATTAGTTACTTTATGGATTACTTTTCTAACCACAGGACTGGATCCTAGATTCAGTCCTTGGATATCTCCTGTAAACAGTTGAGTAAAAGCGTTTTGGTTACAGTAGTGATTTTTAAGGATTATTATTGTATTTTAAAAGTTGACACTTTTTTTCACATAGAATCACCAATGTTATCCTATGGCAGAAAATTCACTTAGCAGGTAAGTAGTGTTATCGTTACTTTTTCTTACTCAGTGGTGGATCCTGGATCCGGCACAGGTGAATCTCCTGTAAACAGTTGAAAGAATGTGTTTAAGTCATACAGACGGTTTTTTAGGAATATTTTTAGTTTGTGAAAATAGACAGAAACTTTTCTGCTTAAAAGCACACAATGGATTCCTATGGAAGGAAATACAAGTTACTGGTAAGTACGCTTAGAATTACTTTTCAGGGTCAGTGCTGGTCTAAAAGATGCAGCCCTGGATGGGAATATTTGTACGTTTCAAAAATGGACACAGAGAAACTTTTCTGGTGAAAACCACACAATTGATTTTAATGGAAAGAAATACAAGTTACTGGTAAGTACGCTTAGAATTACTTTTCAGGGTCAGTGCTGGTCTAAAAGATGCAGCCCTGGATGGGAATATTTGTACGTTTCAAAAATGGACACAGAGAAACTTTTCTGGTGAAAACCACACAATTGATTTTAATGGAAAGAAATACAAGTTACTGGTAAGTACGCTTAGAATTACTTTTCAGGGTCAGTGCTGGTCTAAAAGATGCAGCACTGGGTTCTCTCCTGATAACAGGTGAGTAAATCGGAATTCGTAGTTCGGCTGATTTTAGAGGAATATTTGTACGTTTCAAAAATGGACACTTCGAAACTTTTCTGGTGAAAACCACACAATGGATTCCTATGGAAGGAAATACAAGTTACTGGTAAGTACGCTTGGAATTACTTTTCAGGGTCAGTGCTGGGCTAAAAGATGCAGCCCTGGGTTTTCTCCTGATAACAGGTGAGTAAATCGGAATTCGTAGTTCGGCGGATTTAAGATGAATATTTGTACAATGGTGAAGGAAGGGGCGGGCCTGAGGTGACGTGTGCAAACACGCCCTGTGGCGCGTTTTAAGTTGGGGAATTCATTCCTCTTCAATCCTGCGGTTCCATGGGGGCCAACTAGCCCACCAGGTACCTCCAGTGTGTGCCAGGAAGCTGCGTTGCAGAGAGGTGTTCAGAGGCCACGCCCCTTTTTACAACACTCTGCAACACAGCTCCGTGGCGCTTACTGGAGGTACCTGGTGGGCTAGTTGGCCCCTATGGGACCTCTGGATTGAAGAGGAATGAATTCCCCAACTTACAACGCGCCACAGGGCGTGTTTGCACAGTATCACCTCAGGCCCCACCCCCTACCTTTACCACTGTGCAAATGCGCCCCGTGGCGCATTTTAAGTTGGGGGATTAAGTCCCCTTGAATCCTGAGGTCCCCTGGCGGCCAACTAGGCCACCAGGTACCTCCAGTAAGCGCCACGGAGCTGCGTTGCAGAGAGGTGTAAAAAGGGGCGTGGCCTCATTGCACTTCTCTCAACGCAGCCCCCTGGCGCATACTGGAGGTTCCTGGTGGGCTAGTTGGCCCCCAGGGACCCCCAGTATTCAAGGGGAATTAGTTCCCCCTCTGCAAACGTGCCAGGGGGTGTGTTTGCAGAGTGGTGTAAGGAGGGGGCGTGGCCTCAGGCCCAATCCCGGTTTTTTTTCTTCTTTTTTTTAGAAGGGGGGCTGTGTAGCCCCCCTTCTTTTTCTATTTTTTTGGCCCTGGGGACCCCATCCCCCAGGGCCTGCCCCCAATTTGTATGTATTAAAAAAAAAAATCGGGACGGGGTCCGCGTGGCCCCCCTCCCGAGGCCATAATTTGCCCCGGGGACCCCATCCCCAGGGGCATGGCCCTTTTGTTTAAAAAAAATCATTTTTATGGAGGGGGGCTGCGCAGCCCCCCTCTTGTGGCCACTTAAGGCCCCGGGGACACCATCCCCCGGGGCCGGCCATTGATTAAAAAAAAAAAGATTTCTTTGTAATGGGGGAAGGAGGCCACGTGGCCCCCCTCCCGGGCCACTTCTGGCCCCGGGGACCCCATCCCCCGGGGTCTGGCCTCTCGTTGGAGACCGTGGGGGGCCCCCAATTGCTTTTCCACATGGGGAGCAGCTAACATGCTGCTGCTCCCTATGTGGAAAAGCAATCTGCTTTGCTTCATTGAAGCGAGAGCAGGTTTCCATGCTCTCGCTTCAATGAAGCAAAGCAGTTTGCAATGGCAAGGCGGGAGCTGCGTGGCTCCCGCCCTGCCATTGCAAACAGCAGTGCCCCAGGGGTGGGCACCCCGGGACACTGCAGGAGCCGGCCCTGAGGTGTGGTGCTCCCCAGGGCCTATACAAGGCTCCTGGAGGGGGTATGCGTGGCCCCCCTCCCACATGTACAAGTTGCCCCCCCACATCAAATTGTTTTAAGCCCCGGGGGGTGGTGGTCCCCGGGGCTGGGGGGGCTGCGAGCCCCCCCACCCATGTTAACGAAGCCCCAGGGGGTGGCGGTCCCCAGGGCTACGGGGGGGCCATGAGCCCACCGCATATACAATCTTCGAGCCCCGGGGGTTGGCGGTCCCCGGGGCAGTGTAGGGGATTGGGACCCCCCCACACTTTTTTTTACTCTGCCCACGGGATTTGCGTCCCCCGGGGGCAAATTGCCATATTCAGCGCGGGAGCCCACGCTGATTTTTTTTTCTATCGGGAGGATCCACGCATCCAGCGCGCATCCTCCCGTGGGACCCCCTGAGCAGGCCTTGGGGGCCAGGGTGTTTCTACCCTGCCCCCTTGTCACGTTTTGTGCCTTTTTTTTTGTGGTTTTCTTGTGCCTTGGTTCTACCGAGGCACAAGATGGCTGCCAACACTTCCTGATTCAGAGTGTTGGCAGCCAATTACAATACAGCTTGTGCTTGGTAGGGTGCGGGGAGGGTGCACGGATCCTCCGAGGCCATAGATATATATATACTTCCACTTCTAATTTTCTCAGGAACTACTTAACGGATTTACACCATTTAAGCAAAAGGCATGAGTCTGAACTGAGGACTATATCTTTGCCAAATTTGGTGTAATTCCGTTCAGCAGTTCGGGCTGTAGCTGCATCAAAATGTCCTATGGGAAAATGCATGGGGAAAACGCGTTTTGGGACCCCCCTTTTTTCTCGGCCCCTGCTTGACGAATCACCGTGAAATTTTCAGGATAAGAGTGGACCGGAGCTGGCCAAAAGTTTGGAAAATTTCGCGGAGATTCGTCAATCGGCGCCAACGTTATTTCAAATAGAATGTTGCGGATTTCTTATGGAAAATAGGTCCTAACTATATCTACCTACTGGCGACCGCCAGTAGGTAATACATATAGTAGGATAGATAGATAGATAGATAGATAGATAGATAGATAGATAGATAGATAGATAGATAGATAGATAGATAGATAGATAGATAGATAGATAGATAGATAGATAGATAGATAGATAGATAGATAGATAGATAGATAGATAGATAGATAGATAGATAGATAGATAGATAGATAGATAGACAGACATACATATTTGGGATTGTGGGAGGTACCCACACTGACGACTTGAATTTCAGAAAAGGTCATTTAGCTGCGAACTCCTTGAGTGTTTGCATAGCCACGGCGGCCCCCTACACAATTGCCAGCACTTTCTTTATACTGCCGCCGTGGTAGACTTTGTCAGCCACTAATAAATGCTAAATAAAAAAGTTACCTGCGACATTAAAGCCGCACGCTGTCATTAAATTACTACACCGCCAGCGATAAACCTTTGTGAAGCCCTCTGGCGCGTGCAGTAATTCCACTAACCACACGATAATGCACCGCACAAATATTTCTCTGTAAGTCCAGAGCAATACATCAGGGAAGCATTTACTGATAAAAACCAGATTGAGAGCAAATGCATCTTGGGGTGCGATGAATAAAAAGCTCTCGCTTTTCATTACTTCATGACAAGACACAGAAATTCACTTTACTTTTCATTTAAGCTTTTCTGCCCCAGTTTATAGATGTATGCCTTCACGCTCTCAGCCCTTCCTCGCTTCAGCCCGTCCGTAATAAATGAGTATAAATCTTCACATCTGACCACCTCTCAGCTGGCCACATGCTTAATGCGCAAAGTTAGGAAGCTGCAGGTGGAAATTTCGCAAAACAGTCTTATTTATGATGTTGTCCTTGGCAACGGAAATTTCAATGTACTGAAATGAAAAGTATGATTAAGGGGACACGACAGCTTGACAAGGATAGGAGAGGGCAGGCTTCCATTTCCCGCCGAAAATATATAATACCGTTTTGACATCAATTTCATACACAGCAGACATGGGCCAGTCATGAGAGGAGAAAAAAGACAGCAACATGCCTCAGACTTCAGATTTCATGGGGACTTCTTCAATTAAACGTCCCTAAGAAGAGATACGACACGTCTCCGGGGTTTAATGATTCTCGTACATGAAATAACTGAGATTTGATCCGGACATAACTACGGGTATGTGTGGGGCTGCGTTAAATCCCACCGCGCGCCTCTCTATAAACCTAAAATATGGGGATCAATGAGGCGAAATGGGAAAAAAAATTAAAAAATGGCGTAACAATACGGAATTTGAGTAAACTCTGACGATTTTACAGTCTACCCAAATTTTCTAACGTTAAATTCTATGTAAAACGTTGTCATATTTAATAGCAGTTAATAGTATAGAAAGACAGAGGAGCCTGCAAAAAGTATAATTAACCTGGAATTAATACAACATTATTAAAGGAAAACCTCCAAAGGGTCACGTAGGAGATGCAGGGGTCTCAACTGCCTCTCCCTGAATTCATTTACACCCTTTACATTTATCCATTCCAAATAACAAACTGGTAAAAGTTAAACTATGCATTTTTTATTTTATTCTAGAATAAGATGCTGGCTGTTCCTAACGGACATTAATCAACGTCTTTTGGAACCCTGTTGAGAGGGGTACAATTGGTTCAACCGACCAGATATCTGAAAATTCTGGCATTGCATCATAAACTCAGTAAAAGTGACATGAAATAAGGAAAGACAGTTGGGTTGTTTGTTTGCTTGTAGGGTGCAAGTTTATGGAAATTGGTGCGAGCTGACTTATTGTCCATGTGTTAACAAAAATTAATTGTCAGTCCCCTAATTCTTTTATTCTTGCCTTCCACTCTGGTCCAAAACTGACTGTGTGGCGTGCAATTAAAAGCAGTGAATATAGAATAAGATACTTTACTCCGCATTATTTACCCCGCATGCCATTACCCCGCATTTTTTACTCCGCAATAACTTTTACAACGCAGTGCTTTACAACGTAATCCATTACAATGCATTCCCCATTCCAACGCAATTACTATTCCAACTCCAGGCGGGCGTTACTTTGGGGAATGCGTTGCAACAGTTTTGCGACGTAAAGACCTGCGTTGTAAAATTTAATAAAGAGAAAAAAATGCGGGAAATTGCATGAAGAGTAAAGCATGCAGAGTAATAGATGTTTCCCGTTAATATACTTAACTGAGTGTTTTAACAGCTGCTATCTCCTGCAGCAGGAGGCAATAACACTTATTAGAACATTGGAATGCTGGGAGCTCCATTGAAGACAATGGAGTGCTCCAATCAATCAATCAATCAAAGAATTTGTAAAGCGCGCTACTTACCCGTGAGGGTCTCAAGGCGCTGAGGGGGGTGGGGGTGCCGCTACTGCTCGAAGAGCCAGGTCTTGAGGAGTCTTCTGAAGGTGAGTAGGTCTTGGGTCTGCTGCGGTGGCTCCATGCTTTTACGGCCGGTAAAGGCCCACAAAGCAACATTCCAATGTTGTTTTCAAAGGCCTTTTGGAGCCCAAGGGAATTTAAACACCTCGAACTCCGAGAGGCCTTTGTTTAATATGTTGGAACATTCTGCCCTCTAGTGGCAGAATGTTCTAATAGCCTTATAGCCCTTCGTAGCTGGGCTATAGAAGCTATTAAAGTTCCTCTACCTTGTTAAAGGCTCTCGCCTTCGGCTCGGGCCTTTAAGGCTGGAACAGGCCTTTAATAGCCGGTATAGTACATTACTGAGGGCTATAAGGCTATATTCAACATGCTGTTGCTTCAATTTATAATAAAGGGTGTCTACAGAAAATCTTACACTGGCAAGTTACCGGAGGTTACATTTTGTGTGTTGTCACTCCATTTGATGTTATTGGGGTCCAAGGGTGTGTGATATGACTTCGACCACCAGTATGCTTTTGATAAAGCAGTGCCACTGAAGAAGTGTGTTTATTTTAAGAAGTAATTCCAATGCAGGGATGCCTAGATACTAGGTAAGATGCATTGACATCACATTAACTGAAGTTTTCAAAAAGTCCTGAAAATGTATCTGCTATCACTAGGACCTGATTTAGGGCTTGGTGGACAGGGTACTCCATCGCTATGGTGACTGAGTACTCTGCATACCAAACTCTAAGTCCTCCAACCGATTGGAGGGCCCAAAGGCATACACTAATAGAGTAGATTCCCAGTCTTTCTCTTCCGCATCTTACCCCCTTTCTGTATTTCTCTCTCTTGTTTAAGATCAAGGTTTGATGATGAAACATATGTCCTGGTGCCACAAAAAATGAGTGCTGGTGGGCCCCACCTGCAACCAACAGCCCAAATTAAACACTGCCCGTTGCCCATTAACAGCATCTGTCGTCAGAATTTAGGTTGGTGATATCACAGTCCTCAGCGTCTGAGTCTGTGTGCTCAGCAAACTCCAGAAATTCTCAAATCAGGAAGTTGAAGGTGCTGATGCAAGCCATCATTACTTCTTCCGACCCCTCTCCTCCATAGTAATTGCCTCTAATTTACAGGTTCAATGCTAGATCCTTCACTAATCTTATATGTGCAAACTAATTAAAAAAAATAGAGACGTTTATATGCAACTCCCAAAATAAAGACATCTAAACGAGACCGAGGTTAAGAAAAAAAGAATAAGCACAGTCGCTTCTATGGACATCGAGCCAGAGTCTCCTGAGGGTACATCCATCCAGCCTGTAAATTCATTTCGAGTTGCTCAAGGCTTCTGAAGACGTTACTGCATGAAAAAAGGGACCACCTCTAAAAAGTATACTTTGAGACCAGGGAGAAGAGGGCAAAGAAAACCAATACTAAGAAAACTCCCTCATGGCCTACCTATTCAATTGATTCAGAGACTCAATCTCTACTGGGCCATATACAACAGTGACACTCAACCATATAATTCTCATTGCTTTTTATTTTTCATTTCTCAATGTATCTCATAAAAATGTCATATTATTATTTCATATTTTCATTCAATTTTATTCCCTTTTTTCCTGTTTTTGTTATATACACACAATAGTTTTCTTGTCCATCTTCAAAAAACAAAATCAATTATATGATAACAATAAATATATATAATATACATACAAAGTATACATACAAAGTGTACATTTGCAAAGAACAATAACCCCTGGACAATCCCATAAACACTTCCAAATCACCAAACCATTCAAACACATCCACACTCACACAATCTTCATTCAACTATATCTGAACAAGGGCGGTTGTAGGTATCAGAGAACCTTCACGACTAGATTGAATTTTCTGCTCAAAGCACAAGGCTGAACATGAGGTCTACGCAAAGTTTTGGTGGTGTATATAAGATAATTAGACCACCTTCATCAGGACCTATCCAGATATCCATATAAAGATCACATCGCCCAGGGGACGAGGGTACTGAAATTCATGGTTCAAAATGGCATCTATAAATTCCACTTGATAAACAAAAGTGCCTTTCTGTTTTCTACTAAAATACTGGCGCTTTTATCCGAAGTAATGTAACTTTATTCGGGATGCTATATTCCACTTTACGGTATTTATTCATAAGGACCCAAGCATAGTACAGACCGGATGGTGCATAAGAATGTTTTTGAAACAAATCCAAGATTTTTCTCATAATTCCATTTAGACCATCAAGCCAGGTACTAATTCTATCATCTATTATCAACTGGCATCAGTGCGGTGCATCACAAACGTGATAGCCGTTACCATGAGTTCCCACGGGAACTCATGGTAACGGCTATCACGTTTGTGATGCACCGCACTGATGCCAGTTGATAATAGATGGTAGAATTAGTACCTGCCGATATATATATATGTACACACACACACACATATATATATATAGTAGTTATAATTAGGACCTATTTTCCATAGGAAATCTGCAATATTCTATTTGGAATAACTTTGGCGCCCATTGACTAATCGTCGCAAAATTTTCAAAACTTTTGGCCAGCTCCGGTCCGCTCCTATCCTGAAAGTCTCAGGACAATTCGTGTAGCGGGGACTGAGAAAAAAGGGGGGTCCCAAAACTTGTTTTCCCCATGCAATTTCCCATAGGACCTTTAGCCGCAGCTACAGCCCGAACTGCTGAACGGAATTACACCAAATTTGGCAGAAAGGTAGACCTTGGTTCAGAGTCGTGGCTTTTGCTTAAATGGTGTAAATCCGTTCAGTAGTTCCTGAGAAAATCAAAATCAAATTCACATATATAT
Source organism: Triturus cristatus (assembly GCF_964204655.1). NCBI lineage: Eukaryota > Metazoa > Chordata > Amphibia > Caudata > Salamandridae > Triturus > Triturus cristatus. The sequence goes on from NC_140586.1 coordinate 261,218,005, forward strand.
CTGGGCGGAGCCTAACCACACATCTAATCATGAGATCTGATTGGCTGTCAGTACTTTATCCAAGAAGTGTTGGCAGCCATATTGGGACCAATATACATGATAGCACCTCATGAAAAAGCATTGCAGTTAATAGAAGGTTTTAAGACTTTAGTTACATTATAAATCATTTGTTGATGGTACCATACTGATTTTAGGAATTGTGGTGTGTTCTAAGGTGATTTTTCCATGTGAAAAAGCCTTCTGCTGTGATATCATGAATCATGTTTGAGAGAAAACTATTTTCTCATGCTTTTCCCACAGAGGTTTGGAAGGTGATCTATAAGCTAAACTGAGAGCATATTTTCTGTAAATTCACATTATCCTTCTCAGTCATGTGAGAATGAAGTCTGACATTCTCAGTAAAACATGTACATCCAACCAGGGCAGAGACTGTCAGTTGATTCCTTTGTGTTCTACTGCAGCTTCCCAGAGTGTTCCAAAGAACAACTAGAGCGCTAACAGTCCTACTTATGACAAACGTATTGCACACCTGAAGCCATCTTGATTGGAATAAAGTGGTAACTCTTAAAACATTTAATTTAAAAAGGAACAAAATGAGGGGGTTCATTTTGCCATAGAAAGTATGATTAGTGCTGCAGAAAGAAAAATTAGGGCACATTTTGAGTGACTTCTCAAATCCTCTTCTATTTCATTAAACAATTCTGACGTACAGACTGAAACATGCACTTTCAATACCAGCAGCAGACTTCCCTGGTGAGCAGTAGCTTTACTACAGTGATCTAATGAGCAACTAGAGTGCTAACATTCTGAAATTATGGCAAATGTGTGACACATCTGAATGCCTTCTTGATGGAACCAAAGTAAAAAACTGAAGACTGCAGTAAATTAGGAAATTAGGAAACTTCATAACAAATAAGTCTCCCAAGATGGCCACCAGAGACAAAAGAGCCCAAATGCAGCACAAATATCACCCAGATGTAACCCACATGTAGCCCAATGACAGAAGCGTGCAAAACACTTATTTTTTGTGTGACTTGTCAGGTATTGGAGTGCTTTACATGAGCATTAGTTACATCACACAAGATCAAATTCATTTTGGTTGTAGACATGGGGAGATTAAGTGATTTGACCAGAATCACTGAATGTTGAGCTGAAGCAGAAACTCCAACCTGGTTCCCCAGTTGCAAAGTCTGCAGCTCTGGAAGTAACACCACATCCTCTCCCCTAAGTGCAACATTTAATCCAGTGGTTAACTGGATAAAAAAACATAAGGATAACAAATAATTTAAAAGTGCTTTGTCGCTATTTGAAAACTCAGAAAATATGTCTTCATTTTAGTTTTTTAGAGCACTAACCATAATTTTGATGCAAATAGGACCCTCTCATAAATGTAATTTCTAAAGGAAATGTTCTAGGTATTACAGTTTTGATTACATCAAGATGACGTCAGGCATTCCACACTTTTGTAATAAATATATAGTGTGAAGGACTGGGCTATTCTAAGGCCCAGCGGTGCCAGGGGACAACACCTGAAACCTTTGTGGGTTACCTGTTCCGGCGTACAAAACACAGAGACACGGGACACTTCCTGCGGCGTCAAAGATCAGCATTTATTTACTGCAGGGATACAGAAATCGCAAGAAGTACACAACGTGTAGGTTCTGAGAGACTGCTTCAAATTGCAAAAGTGGATCGCTCCTTTTATACACATTTTCGTCATTGAACAATATGGCAAACAAAAGGTTACAACTCAGTTCCCACAGTAAACTTCAAAGGGGTCGCACTCATGTTTTCAGAAGCCCGGAACATAATTACAGCAGCATTGCCGGTTCCCAACTGTAAAAGCACATTATCCCCACATTAAGCACATTCCATTCTGACTGTAAACGAATTAGGAGAAGGGACAGAAACAAGTGCAAAGGAAAAACAAGGATGCACAACAGTTTGGAAAAGAGTGTAGAGAGCAATATCGGAAACTTGATTGCAGGATTAAAGGACTCGTGCCTAATGCATGCACGACTGAAACAATAAACTAGCACGGCAAGATGAGCCTCGAGCGGAGCCATCTGCCCTTGCCGTGTCATCCCCCTTATCATAAAAACACCTTCAAAGGAACATGTGTCCCCCGCGAAAGCTTGGGAATCCCAGGGTCACGAAGCGGACAGTGTCCGTTCGCTGACTACTTGAGGGCAAGAGACAAAATGGATGCCGTATCTAAAATGGAACCCGAGGGTTCAGATGGACATACCCAGGAATGAGACGAACCGTACATAGTAGTGTAGCGAAAACGCGTACACCCACTAAACTCGTCACTTGCGGTTCGTAGATACCAAACTCGTCCATATTCGAACAACCTAAAAATGTCATTACGATTCTCACGGAACCTCAGACGCTCCTTTTGCCCTCATGTAGGCAAGCACTAGTCGAGATCAGAATCGATTTCGATATTCATCAACTCGTTCAGTTGTTGCTGGAACATAATTCTATCCATCAATGTCTCCTTGGTAACTGATGGCCGTCTTATACACGTTGTAGCACAGAGACCACATAAGGCAGGACCACACTGCACACAAAGACAACACGTGGACAGAAACGTTACAACAACCCCTATGATCATCAGAATCTTCCAACCCCAAGTTGATATCAGGCCCCAAAACCCTCCTAGAAGTGTCCAATTACCTTCGTCCACGTGTATGGACTCGGAGATCTTATGTAACTTCGAGATGGCTTGGTAAACAGTTGGAGCGTTGTCAGGGATAAAAATGCAACAACTCGAATGGATCACTTTGCACACACCACCTCTATCTGCAAGAACAACATCTAGAACCATACGGTTCTGCAACGTCATGAGTCTATCCGCCTGAAGTTCTGCTGTTAAATTACCAAGAGCACTCGCAGTTATGTTAGCAGTCAATTCTACCACACGGGTCAACTGTCTCAGGTTCCTACTATTAACCATAGGTCCCCAAAACGGCAAGAAACCCTTAAAGAAATCTCCTGCTTCTTGACCGGCAGTGTCCTCTTCGCTAATAACGCCTCTCACAACTCTAGGCTTGTGATAGTCTGAGGCAACCGTAAAAGTCGGTGGCAAAAGATTAGCAATATAACAGGTACCCGAGAAGTCACGGGGCAACCATGTATATGCACGTTCATAACATACGAAATAGGTACCCTTGGCAGTCAAGAAAACAGGGGAAGAGAGCATCGGTAGAACATACGTATCAGTACAAGCACTCTTCCCAAGTTGGGCTCTCGGATTTCGACCAAGACCTTTCAAGCAGAAATTACCGAGGTGAGGTACGATCCATATTGGAGACGAGCTCTTAAGCTGTCTATCACCCACTGACATACTATACTCAGCCTCACTCAGATCTTTATATGCTTGCACCTCTTCATCTGGAATAAGCGATGCATCAAAACTATCTCTATCTAAATCAGCAATCGCTATCGCCAAAGGCTTGTGGTACGGACCAGGACCGAAGTTTGCAGAACGTGGCTCTCGACTGGGGTAGGAATCTAGTGCACTACGGAACATAGTTTGAAATGCTCGAGCTGAGCCCTGGGAGCTGTAAGGAAGAACCAAATACGGAATACCCCTATCCATGGTATGTGGCATTAACCCACACACCCAACAGTTGGTAGTATTCATCACCAACTGATGCTGATGTAGGAGTTGAACGAAAGAGTTATTCATGAATAACCTGTTCATGTTGGGGCAAAGGATGAAAGGAATGTGGAGAAACAGTGGTAATAGAACTTAGTTTAGGAGAAAAAGTAGGTGAAATGGAAGGCAATAACGACTGTATTCCGAAATACACTCCACCCACCAATAGCATAGAAACAGTCAGAAACAGCAGGAATACCTGAAACAAAAAGCATTTTATTCGTACAAGCTTATGCAATTTTGATCTTTGCACCGACATCCTTTCTACTTCCAACAGCTTAGAGAACGCCATCCTCTAAAAACCGTCCGTGACGTCCTTGACGCACTTCGTTCTGAGTAGCGATTATCAATTCCCAGGAGTTCCCAGGAATCGACAAAAAGTAACCAACCTAGTGTCAGGAACCTGCTAAACAGAAGGAAGCACCCGCACGGTCCTACGGTCAACCCGGATGATAGGTTTTCTTAAACAAACACCCAATTTAATAAAAAAATCTCTTAGCTGTAAAAAGTACACATGAAAAGGAACTCGAAAATCAGTAAAGGATGAAATTGTTCTTAATGTTCGTGGCAACAGTAAAGGAAAATATAAGAACAATTTTATTAGTCTTTGTCATGTGAACGAAGAAAATATCGACTTCTTCCAGGTCGAGTCTGCTCTTCAAATAATTGTTCAGCTGGTGAAACAGTGTTCAGTCGATCAGATGACAATTCAGACCTTGAGTTCTCCAGAACTGACGACTCAACAGATGTGTCTGGCTGCAATGAATTGTCTCCTACAGGTTGAGCATCACTAAACGGCACAAAACATAGAGGGGTCTCGGTTTCCGTAGCCGCAATACCAGTTCTCACCCAATTGTCTGCTGGTGAGGGGATCGGAACCTTTTTGGTATGGGTGGCATGCACCCAGTTCTTTCTGCCTCCCAACCGAACTGCAGTCCTTGTAGCCAGCAATACTTGGAAGGGACCCACAAATCTCGGCTCCAAGTTGCGTTTTCTGCCAAAATTGCGGGTAACAACCCAGTCACCCGGTTGGAGCCGATGTCCAGGACCCTCTGTCTGTGCCGGTAAAGCTTCAAAGACCTGTTGATGAATTAACCTCAGTTTAGCAGTCAGATCATGAAGATAATCAATTAACATTGGATACTCAAGACTATCAAAGGCCTTAGGCCTCGGGACTCCCCAAATGTTTGCAGGGCGGCCGAACACAATCTCATATGGGCCGAGCCCTACTCGAGAGTGCACAGTCGCCCTGGTCGATAAGAGAGCCAGAGGCAAGGCATCAGGCCATGACAAACCAGTCGTAGCTTGTATCTTCGCAAGTTTCAGCTTCAGAGTACCATTGTACCCTTCAACCAAACCCGCTGCCTGGGGATGATTGGCGCTATGGAATTTCTGTCGAATTCCAAGGCCCTTACACACACTCTGCATCACGCTTCCCACAAACTCACTTCCGTTATCTGACCACACAATCCGTGGCATTCCATACAGAGGAAAGTATTCCTTCAGTAGGACTTTCGCTGTGGACAGGGCAGTATTATCCTTAAGAGGATAGGCCTCGATCCATCTGGAGAACGCACAAACTACAACTAAAACGTACTTCAAATTATTGCATCTCTCCATATGGATGAAGTCCAGTTGGATAACCTCAAAGGGACAGGCAGGAGGAGCAAAATGGCCTGGTGGAGTGGGGGTGCCCTTGCCAGGATTATGCATCAAACACACCATACAATTCTTAACCACTCTCTCAGCACATTTAGCAATACCATCATTCTTCCATACAGGGGACAACAACTTACATATACCTTTCGCGCTAATGTGTGACAAGCCATGGGCCATAGTCACAACGGCTAGCACATATGCATCCGGTAACATCCACCTCTGACATTCCGACAAGTCAACCCAACATCCATGCGTGTCTAACTTTCCCGTGCTTTCTTTCCACTTGGTCTTTTCAGTTTCAGTAGCCTCATTCTGAATTGCTTTCACGCTCTCAACAGTGTCTTCACACATACCAGTCTCCGTCGGCCACCTCACTGAACTCGTAACATGCATTCGGGTTGCAAGATTCTTAGCCGTTTCCTTAGCAATCTCATCCGCAAATGCATTACCACGACCACCATCATCCGTAACCTTTCGATGCGCACTACATTTAATGATCGCCACCTGTTTAGGCAATGTAAGTGCATCCAAAAGATCGTTCACGAGCTGTCCGTGTTGGATCTTCGTACCATGCGATGTCATAAATCCTCTTTCTCTCCATAATCGACCAAAACTATGTGCAACACCAAACGCATATTGACTATCAGTAAACACATTCACTCGCTTTCCCTTAGACAAAACACACGCTCTTGTCAACGCAATCAACTCTGCCGCTTGCGCTGAATTCTGACTCAATCTCGCAGTTTCCACAACCGTACTCAACGTCACTACAGCATACGCAGTCGTCACATCACCATTCGGCAACTTAAAACATGAACCATCAACATACAAAGTGCCATCGGGGTCTATCAATGGAGTGTTTTTCAGGTCAACACGACCCTTTGTTTCTTCCTCAGTTCGTAAATAGCAATCATGTGGTGGTACATCATTTGATTCCATATTAGTCGGCAACAATGTCGCCGGATTCAGCACATTACAACGCTTGATCTGTATATGACTTGCCAAAAGTGTCAACTCATAACCGGACAACCTTGCACTCGTCAGATGTTGAGTTTTTGTACGATTCAGGAGAGTGTCAACTGCATGCGGAACCATCACTGTGAGCATATTATCCATGACCAGACCTGCGGATTGTCGAATAGACACCGCAGCTGCCGCTGTCGCTCTCAAGCAACTTGGCAACACTCTAGCTACCGGGTCTAAGGTCGAGGAAAAATATGCACATGGACGCTGCTTACCACCAAATTGTTGCGTCAAAACACTCAACGCACAACCTTCTCTCTCGTGAACGTATAGTGTAAATGGTTTACTGTAATCAGGAGTACCTAACACAGGAGCCGAACACAGCGCATCACGCAGTTCAGAAAAACTTTTCTGACATTCTTCCGTCCATGGCAAAGGAGTCGAAACATCCTTGCACGTGAGAGCTGTCAATGGTTTCGCTAACAGTGAAAAGTTCGGAATCCACTGTCTGCAGTATGACGTGATACCTAGAAAGGCACGCACATCTCTCTGAGTTGTTGGCACAGTCATTTGAGCGATCGCTGCAATTCTTTCTGGGGTCAACCTTCTTCCCTCCTTTGATAATAAGTGACCTAGATAGGTTACTTCTTGACAACAATATTGTAATTTAGAAGGTGACACTTTGTGATGTAAGTCATATAAATGCTGTAACAGTGATACTGTAGCAGTTCTGCAAATCTGTTCAGTGTCAGCAGCTACCAACAGATCATCAACGTACTGAATCAAGGCCGCACCAGCCGGTAACACAAACGCATCAAGTTGACTCTTAAGAGCTTGGCTGTAGATAGATGGACTCTCACAGTAGCCCTGAGGTGCGCGTTTAAACCTGAAGCTGCGACCACCTAATGAGAAACCGAATAGATCTCTGCTTTCCTCAGCAATCGGAATGCTAAAGAAAGCATTCTTCAGATCGATTACCGAAAACCATGACGCAGAAGCTGGAATCAGAGTCAGCAAAGCTGTAATATCAGGCACCACGGGAAACTGTGGAATAACAATTTTATTTACCTCCCTTAAATCAATAACAAAACGATACACAGGAGGCTTGGATGGATCAGTTTGTTTCAAAATAGGTAACACAGGACTATTACACACGTTACCCCGAGTTTCCTCAATGACATCTTTATTGATCAAATCGTAAATGATCGCTAATAGTGCTCGTTCTCCATCAAGAGAGATACGATACTGGGGAATGCGTGGCAGTCGCACGTTGGATTTCAATTGAACAACATAAGGTGGTATATCCAGCAGGCCCACGTCGTTGGGACCTGTCGCCCACAAAGACTCAGGAAGAGAATTCAATTCTGGTGGGAGTTTATCAGTCGACAAATACATAGGAGAGATCACTCTCTGACCTAACGTAAGCTCCACTCCCGCAGGAGAACAGTACAAAGTCGCATATAACCGCTTCAACAAATCCAGGCCCAAAAGATTCTCACCACAACCAGTAGTCAAAATCAAAGGAGCTTCTAACTCACGAGACCCAATTGTAAGGGGCAAAGGGCTAGAAACTGGATTGCTAACGGGGGCGCCAGAGAATCCAACGGAAACATTCGTTAAGCCAGACAAAGGCGCGCCAGGGAGTTTCGAATGCATGATGGAACTTTTCGCTGCACCAGTGTCCAACAGAAAAGGCTCAACTACGCCCAATGTGGCAACTGCGACATAAGGCCCTCTCGGATCGACCGGAACTGATACTACTCCCTTTCTTTGTCTATGGCTGTCCTAGTAATTACCGTCAACATCAACATAATGCTCGACATAATAGTCGTCCACATGATACTGTGCAGATCTACCAGACGATGAATCGCGCCGATCAAAGCAATTTTGCGAGTCTGATGAAGTGGCAAAACGCTCATTCTGATTCTGAGTAACACCGCGACCTCTACCACGTGACGCTTGTTGAGGACCACTACGACCTCCTCGAGCCGAAACACCATTGTTTCGGTCACGCAAAACTGGACAATTAAACTTCAGATGGCCCTCACCCCTACAATATGCGCATTGATTATACCCCAGCATAGATCGAGGTGTAGAGGAGTCAGTACGCGACTGTGATCTAGAAAACTGTGATTGTAATCGATTTGGCTGTTGCGAGTCATTTTGATTCGAGCGCGGAGGATACGCTTGCTGCAATAAGACCTTAGTTTTAAGATCCTTCGTTTTCTTATCTGCGCGTTCGCTTTCTTCTTTCTCTCTATTTTCGTAGTATTGGGCCGTGGCTAATATTTGAGCAGTGGTAGAAACGGCCCACGAACTTTCAGAATTCTTCAATTTGTTGCTTAGTTCAGGCAACAAATTCGATACAAATTTATCAACAAACAATCGCTGACCTCCCTCAGAGCTCATATCCTGACCACTGTGATCGATGAATGCCTCCTCAAATCTCGTAAAGAAATCGGAGACACTCTCGCCCTTCTTTTGTTTGCACGCAGACAATTTGTCCTAATTAACTCTTATTGCTGGCATAAGTGTCTTCATAAGTGTAATTATCCTCTGGGGAAGATTCTCAATGATCTGTTCAGGTTTAGCCCCACCAACTTGCCGTCCGTCAGCCGCCGCAAGAGCAGCCCAATCACCGCCTAACTCAGCTGCGTGATTCTCTTGACGGATTTTCGCCCAAATCGGTTGGGGTACTACGTTACCAAACAACATGTCGATATCGGCAAGGTTCATAACAGTAGCATCCACTAATTGGGATAACTCCTTATAATAACCTGCAGGATTTTTGCGGGGGTTAGGCAAAGTTTGCTTTACCTGCAAAACTTCCGATCGCTTCCACGGGAGGTGTATCCAAACTCTCTGAAAGTGTGGTAGAACAATAGGATTAGCAGCAGGATCACCTGGCATCCATACTGGGGGAACTTCCCGCATAGGATACTGACCAGGTTGTGCCGTCCGCTCCTCAGTTTCGTCCTTAAACAATGCTCGAGGTTGTACTGTAGATCGAAAAGATAACAGACGCTCTAAAGCACGTCGAACATTACCACCCACAATCATACCATTCGAAAACTGATTCTGAAGTTCAGTCATCTCGGGCGGTACATTGTCTACCTCATCATTATCCCACTCTTCTCTCAAGGATTTACACATTTCCTCATACACAAATCTTTGTGTGGGCTCATTAAACTGAGAAAACGTCTCGAAAACTATACGCGAAGTATACTTAGCAGGATGCCTAATCCATTTACGCGCCATTTTCACTAACGACTCACGTTCTCTACCATCAGGAATTTGACTGCGCCTCTGAGAAACATCAGAAAGATCGGACCCGAGTATCGGTCCAAAAAGTGGAGAATAGAGATTAGCGACAGCATTAAATATACGACTACGAACAGAAGGGGAAGAAGAAGGAAGTACAGGAGCAACAACATTAGGAGTAAACGTAGAAATAGTAGCAGTAGTCGGGATAACAGGAGTAATAGTAACATTAGGCTGATGAGATACTGGCAAAGGAGCAGTAGGAAGAAGAGCGGGTAGAGGAGGATGGACAATTTGCGGCACAAGGGGATTCGGGAGAACAGGAGGAACAACAGGCTGACCAGCAGCCGCCAGGACAACAGGTTGAGGAACAGGAGGAATCACAGGACCCACAGTATCTGGTGCATAGGGAGGTGGTGATTTCAATAGATAAGACAATAATGGATCCTCTACCGCTTCTTCTCCCGTCTTATCAGGACTAGACGGTAAAACCGGATAACATTTATCCACCGCCATATGATGCAGTCTAGCAAAAACGTCCTGCTCCTTCTCGTCTTTGTCTCGCTGATACTGTTCTGCATTTCGCATTACCGTAATAACACCTTCTCTCTTATTTTTCTTAATCTGTTTGATTTCTTTCTGCTTGGCCTCTTTACGCCATAACCGATAGGAATCAAACATGGCCGGCCTAGCCTTCTTTTTAAACAATTTAGTTTCAAGATTATCTAATATTGCGATTTCGAAACTACCATGTGATGGCCAACTAAGAACACCATCATTTTTAGTGTAACGAATCCAATTTTCATTATATACGATAGGACCTACTCCGTGGCGACTATAGAGCTCATAAATTGGAGTTCCAACCGGAGGTATCGGACATGAATCCTCCAGTCGGGAATCCGTGCTGCAACATTTAAGGAAACCAAACAAAGTACTACGGCCAGGCATCGTGCACACTAACCGAGTTTACAAACTTCAAGGGCTATCGAATTACGATGTCCTCGCAAAAAAAAAAAAAAATGCAAGACCCTAGGTTTTTGGCAATTGCAATTGTCAAATAAAACCCAACAACTAAGAACCAACAACTAAGAACCACAAATGCAATGGAACCATGCAAACAACCAGATTTAGCGACCCACAAATACTTAACTGAAAGAGCAATGGCGTCACCAGGAAGGCCCGTCTATCGTCTCGCCGTACAAAGGACTACGCCAAGCGCCAAAACAGGTCGACAGTCAGGGCATCAGTCCGTCGCAGCCGTCAGGAGGCGGGAATCTTCGCGGGAAAAGTCTTCGGACCACTTATTTCGACAACTGGATCGATGAAGCGGGGTGCACCTTCCCTCGGAGATTTCACACGAAGTTCCTCACGATCGTCGGGCTTTTGGACCGGTACCGCTGATGTCGCCCCACTGTGGGCGCCAACTGAAGGACTGGGCTATTCTAAGGCCCAGCGGTGCCAGGGGACAACACCTGAAACCTTCGTGGGTTACCTGTTCCGGCGTACAAAACACAGAGACACGGGACACTTCCTGCGGCGTCAAAGATCAGCATTTATTTACTGCAGGGATACAGAAATCGCAAGAAGTACACAACGTGTAGGTTCTGAGAGACTGCTTCAAATTGCAAAAGTGGATCGCTCCTTTTATACACATTTTCGTCATTGAACAATATGGCAAACAAAAGGTTACAACTCAGTTCCCACAGTAAACTTCAAAGGGGTCGCACTCATGTTCTCAGAAGCCCGGAACATAATTACAGCAGCATTGCCGGTTCCCAACTGTAAAAGCACATTATCCCCACATTAAGCACATTCCATTCTGACTGTAAACGAATTAGGAGAAGGGACAGAAACAAGTGCAAAGGAAAAACAAGGATGCACAACAGTTTGGAAAAGAGTCTAGAGAGCAATATCGGAAACTTGATTGCAGGATCAAAGGACTCGTGCCTAATGCATGCACGACTGAAACAATAAACTAGCACGGCAAGATGAGCCTCGAGCGGAGCCATCTGCCCTTACCGTGTCATCCCCCTTATCATAAAAACACCTTCAAAGGAACATGTGTCCTCCGCGAAAGCTTGGGAATCCCAGGGTCACGAAGCGGACAGTGTCCGTTCGCTGATTACTTGAGGGCAAGAGACAAAATGGATGCCGTATCTAAAATGGAACCCGAGGGTTCAGATGGACATACCCAGGAATGAGACGAACCGTACATAGTAGTGTAGCGAAAACGCGTACACCCACTAAACTCGTCACTTGCGGTTCGTAGATACCAAACTTGTCCATATTCGAACAACCTAAAAATGTCATTACGATTCTCACGGAACCTCAAGTGTTAGCAATCTAGTTGTTCATTAGGATACTGTTGAGAGGCAGAGGCCAGGGCCACGGACTCTGAAAATTGAAGGCAGGTAGGAGGGTGCAGAGGCAACACTTTGACCACACTGGGCAGGCAGGAAGGGCAGTGGCAGCACAACAGACTATGGAGGGCAGTGGAAAGGGGGGCAGGGGCAACAGACCAACAATACAGGACTGGCAAGAGAGGCTGTGGCAATATAATAGACCATTGTGGGCAGAAGGAAGAGGCAGTGGTAGTACAACCATACATGCCAACAGACCCGATTCAGCCAGGAAACGTCCAATGTTTTTAAGCTCAAATGGGCTTTATTTGATCTGTCTCCTGTCTACTATCTCCTCTTTTTCAAGGTAACTCAAAGGGGAAAATCAATACCTCAGTTTTTTTTCAAAATCTCCCCCTTACCAAGTTCAAAATGTTCGCAAGTATGGTACATTGGATCATGGAAGGCAGGAGGAATTGGGGTAGGGACATGGACTCGGATAACAGAGGACAGGAGGGACATGGAGAGGTGCACCAAACTGACCCTACAGGGCAGGCATCAGGGTTTGCAGCAGCACAATACACCACACAGGGCATGCGGGACGGGAGTGCAGCACAACAATCCATAGAAAGCAATAGGGAGGGGACAGGACCATGCACATGGACAACAGAGAACAGAGGGGAAAGAGGCAATGGTAGCTAGCTGACCATAATGGACAGACAGGAGAGAAAGTTGCAGCATAACAGACCATAAAGGGCAGGAGGGATGGATCAGGGGCATTACAATCCAGGAGGGGGGGAATAGGAGTCTGCACATGGAATTAGAGGGCTGGGGGCAAGGGGGCAGGGCAGGAGCAGCAAGATGACCATGGAGGTCAGGCAGGATGGGCACTAGAAACAAGACACACCATGGAGAGCAACAGTGAGACTATGATGGCATACACACAGACCATGGAAGGAAGGTGGGAGGGGGTCAGGGGCAGCTGGCTGACCACACAGGGAAGGTGGGAGGGGCTGTGGCAGCACAGAAGACCATGCATGGCAAGCTGGAGGGTTAATGGCAGCACAATGGCTATGATGGGCAAGAAGGAGGGTGCAGGGGCATGCACAAAGGACCATGGAGGATAGAAGGGAGGGTCAGGACCTGGTCACAGACAAGAGAGTTCAGGGGAAGGGGCCTCACACCAGACCATGCGGGGCAGGCAGGAAGAGCAGTTGCAGCACAACAGACCAGGGAGGGCAGAAGGGTGTGGCAGTAAAATGGACCATGGAGGATAGGAGGAAGGGGATAGGGGCAGGCATGTGGACAGGCAGGGTGGAGGTGGCAGGGACAGGTTACAGTCATCTAACAACGCTAGGCGGGTGGGAGGGGAGTGGCAGCTCAACAGAACACTCAGAGTAGATAGGAGTGGCAGGTCCATGGAACATGGTGGGCTAAAAGGATCGAGCAGGGGCATGCACAAAGACATCAGAGGGCAGGGGGAGGAGAAAAGGGGCAGCAAGCTAAGCACAGAGGCTAAGCAGGAAATCACTGATGGGGCATAGAATTGGGCAATGGAGGGCAGGAGGAGTGGACTGGTACATCATGCTAAATGGAGGGCAGTGGCAGCACATCAGACCATGCATGTCAGGAGGGAGGAGGCTAGTCCATGGATTCAGACAACAGAGGATAGGGAGGAGGTGGATGGAGCAGCAAGCTAACTGTTCAGAGGAGGTGGGTATTAGGAACTTTATTGTTTTCAAAATGTGTGTATGTGCGAACTACTTAAAATATGAACAAGTATGCAGCATAATCTCACTTTTATTCAGGAAGAAGAGGACGTTTGTGACTGTGACTCCGGGCTCACTTGGCAGAAACTCCCCCTGACCCTCCACCCCCCATCGCAAAATGTAATGTCCGTGAAAAGGGTAGGTAAACGCAGTATTATATAGAACATAGTCCTGAGAGCATGATTGAAAATGAAAACTAGATATAGTGTATGGTATAAACTATGCACCAAAAAGTGTGATATAAGATGAACCGGGGCGTCAAATATAATATGCAATACATTGTGCGCAATGACAGATTCATTGGAGAGCGCGAGATAGCACAGGCACTAGCGCGTGCTATGCGATATGTGCCTTGGAGTATAATATGCACAGGGCAGTGTTGTGTAACCTAACTAGTCTCTAAAGTTGTAATATAAAATATGTGCTGGGGAGTGTAACGTTGCATATGCACTGTGACAAAGATATGGATCCCAGATTGTAATATGTTTAGCATAGCGCTGTGCGTTATAACATAGGCATCGAGGAAGGCACGTTAGATGGGGCAATATAACCCGTGCGAAGGCAAGTGTGGCCTGACATATTCATGGGGTGGTGTTACAGTGCACATGGGCTAGAGAGTGTCATAGCATACGCACTACCTGGTGGAATACAACACAGAGGTGTGTGGCACTCGGCGGGCACTGGTGGGTGTAACACAGCATTGGGCTCAGCCAGGAGCACACTGTGACTCTCAAGTGAGGTTTGTCTCCTTTCCAGAGAGTAAAATAAAAAGTATTACATCTGGCGGTGGATGTGTGTTTTATTAACCGTGAGGGGTTTTTTTTGCATAGTTTTGGTCAAATTATTGTCGAATCCCCTTTGAATGGCTTGGTGTGCGTGTGTATTAAATGTGCCCGTCAATAGCTACCCATGTTTGTATAAATAAACGACAAGGGTGTCTACTTGGAGAGTACCAACCGGCGGGGGCGCCGGGATTAGGCACGGTAGGGCGTCAGACACGTCAGAGCTTCACTAGCGGTGTAAATACATTCCACGTGGATTCATTGTATGCATAGTCGCCTTTTAATGAATATCACGCAAATCGTCATGGTGATAGGTACATTCGGTTTGTCCAGCATGTCCTAGGTGTTTCTATAATTTTTTTTTTTTTTTTAACTAATAAAAAACAAAGGCCGGCCCCGGGGGATGGGGTCCCCGGGGCAGAAGTGGCCTGAGGAGGGGGCAACGCAGCCCCCCACCTAAAGATTTTTTTTAAAGAAAGGCCTTGGGAGGGGAACCACACGGCCCCCTTCCAAAATGTTTTTTTTTTTCAACAAAAAAAATTAGTGGGCAGGCCCTGGGGGATGGGGTCCCCAGGGCCAATAAATTAGAAAAAGAAGGGGGGCCAAACAGCCCTCCTTCTTAAAAAAATAAAAGACCGGCATCGCGCCGGAGGCCACGCCCCCTCCTTGCAGCACTCTGCAAACGCGCCCCCTGGCCAGTTGTAAGTTGGGGAAATAATCCTTCAATACTGAGGGTCCCTGAGGGCCAACTAGCCCAACAGGTATCTCCAGTATGCGCCTGGGAGCTGCGTTGCAGACAGGTGTTCTGAGGCCACGCCCCTTTTTACACCTCTCTGCAACGCAGCTCTGTGGCGCTTACTGAAGGTACCTAGTGAGCTAGTTTGACCCTAGGGACCCTTAGGATTCAAGGGGACTTAATCTCTCAACTTAGAACGGCCACAGGGCGTGTTTACACAGTGGTGAAGGGAGGGGACGAGGTCTGAGGTGACGTGTGCAAACACGCCCTGTGGCACATTTTAAGTTGGGGAAATAATTCCCTTTCAATCCTGAGGGACCCTGGGGGCCAGCTAGCCCACCAGGTGCTTCCAGTAAGCGCCACTGCTCTGCGTTGCAGAGAGGTGGTGCAGGCCGTGACCCTTTTTACACCTCTCTGCAATGGCGCTTACTGGATGTACCTAGTGGGCTATTTTGCCCCTAGGGACCCTCAGGATTCAAGGGGACTTAATCTCCCAACTTAAAACGGCCACAAGACGTGTTTACACTGTGGGGAAGGGAGGGGACGGGGCCTGAGGTAACGTGTGCAAAGACGCCCTATGGCGCGTTTTAAGTTGGGGAAATAATTCCCCTTCAATCCTGAGGGCCCCTGGGGGCTAACTAGCCCACCAGGTGCTTCCAGTAAGCGCCACTGAGCTGCGTTGCAGAGAGGTGGTCCAGCCCATGCCACTTTTTACACCTCTCTGCAATGCAGCTCTGTGGCGCTTACTGAAGGTACCTAGTGGGCTAGTTGGACCCTAGGGACCCTCAGGATTCAAATGAACTTAATCTCCCAACTAAAAACGGCCACAGGGCGTGTTTACACAGTGGTGAAGGGAGGAGACGGGCCTGAGTTAACGTGTGTAAACACGCCCTGTGGCGCGTTTTAAGTTGCGGAAATAATTCACCTTCAATCCTAAGGGACCCTGGGGACCAACTAGCCCACCAGGTGCTTCCGGTAAGCGCCACTGCGCTGCGTTGCAGAGAGGTGGTCTAGGCCGTGCCCCTTTTTACATCTCTCTGCAACGCAGCTCTGTGGCGCTTACTCGAGGTACCTTGTGGTCTAGTTGGACCCTAGGGGCCCCCAGGATTCAAGGGGACTTAATCTCCCAACTTAAATTGGCCACAGGGTGTGTTTACACAGTGGGGAAGGGAGGGGACGGGGCCTGAGGTGACGTGTGCAAACACGCCCTGTGGCACGTTTTAAGAGGTAGTTTTAATCCCCCTGCCCTATTATATACTAGGGGCTTACAGAGGAGGTCATGCTAATCACATGGGGAGCCCAACGCATAGTGTTCCCTAGTGTATGTAGGTGTTTTCACTGTATTCTGAGTGTCTTTTAACATAGCACTGGCTCTAGGACTGGTTAGTCAGACTCAGTTACCACCAGTATCCGTCTGAAAAAGTTGAGGGTACAGGATGATTTTGCAACAAGGCTTCTTTCTGCTCTTCTGTTTGTTCTTTCTGCACGTTATCCTTCTTCCTGCACTTTTCTTCGTCTTTGAGGACTTCTGTTGCTTCTTTCTGCATTTCTTTTTTTCTTTCTGTGTGTTTTTTCTTCTTTCTTCACATGTCCTATCTCTGTAGGCATAGTTAGAAATTAGCATTTAAAAAACCTTTGAAATTCACTGAATAAAACATAGGTTTCAGGCACGTTATAGTTAGGAATTAGCATTTAAAAAACCTTAGAAATTCACTGAAAAAACCATAGGTTTCAGGGGCGTTATAGTTAGCTGGACTTTTCACTCATACAAAACCATTGAAATTCCCCTGTTATAGTTAGTTCAGCTAACTATAACTTGCGCGCCCGCAATGCACTGTTGATGACGTCACATATTACATCACTCATGACATGGTCAGTGACATCACTCATGACATCACTGATGACATCTCAAATGACATCACTGATGACATCACTGATTACATCATCCTTGTGATAGAGTGGCAGACCTCCTCTCACCCTAATATAACCTTTGATACACACATTCAAAAATAGAAACTAAAATTTTCAAAACAATGGAAATACCAATACCAGTTACAACAACCTATTCAGTAATTCTATGATCCACATACACATCCACTCATTCACCAACAGTCCTATACAGTCACTCGTGCATGTACTCACTCATCATATGTACTCATACACCTATACATCCTGTTACACAACTCCACTCATCCATAGAGTTACTCACACACATAATCACTCATGCTAATAAAGAATCAAACATCCATTTACTTGCATATACACTTATACACACACCACCACACTTACTTCTACAGAAACTTACACATACTTTTAAACAATCACTTTTAGAAACACATACTTATTCATACAGGAACTCTTCCAATCTCTCACTCTCACATATACTCACCTATATACACCAATAGTCACATATACTAGTTTAAAACATATGTAGTTACTCATAAAGACATTATTGAGACAGTCATTCACTCACTAACACACCCATGCACACACTCATCCACCCATACAGTCCAGCACACATGCTGTCTTCAACACATACAAACAGTGAGTCACTCATTCATGCACCTATGCACTACGTTATACCCCCCACCGAACCATACAGACACTCAGACACTCATACTGATACTCAGAACAACAACTAATAACCTATATAGACACTCATGTAGCTACTCACCAACCCATGCAGCCACTTATACACAAAGTGAGAGACTGATACAGATATTTACATATTTTAACATTACTCACTAAGCCATGTATTCACTAAGATACACTTAATCAGTCAGTTATACAATCAATTTTTCAAAAACAAATCATCCATTTAGACACTTATATACCCATTTATTCTTCCATCGACCTTGAGATATACATATATAAAACATATTTAATTTTCAGAAAAACACACATTCACTGGATGATGTCATCAGTGATGTCATCAGTGATGTAATTTGAGATGTCATCAGTGATGTCATCAGTGATGTCACTGATCATGTCATGAGTGATGTAATATGTGATGTCATCAGCAGTGCATTGCGGGCGCGCGAGTTATAGTTAGCTGAACTAGCTATAACGGGGGAATTTCAATGGTTTTGTACAAGTGAACTATAACACCCCTGAAACCTATGGTTTTTTCTCTGAATATATATATATATACAAGTCTGCAAAAAGGCCCTTGTTTAAAATTACTTAGATCATAAATGTATTTGAGTTATATGCAACAGAACTATTTGCACAAAAACATTTTTATGCAATTCATCAAGCTGCAGTGAAAGCTGTATTCATATTTATGTAAAAGTATTTATGAAGACAAAGTGATAATTTAATGTACAATTCTAACTCTGGTGTAAAATTATTTTGGCCATTATTTATCATTTAGTATATTTTTTTTTTTGGGGGGGGGGTTCCTGTCTCCCACTCGCTTCATGTTAATAGCACTAGTGTATCATAAGCAATTACATTGCGCAAAATTCAACACCAAGGAGGCATCTTGGTGCTATTGCCAGATAAGAGAGGTTTATTGTTACTCAAATAAATGGTACTCATTTTCTCCGCCTCAGAAGGATGAAAGGCGGGTCTGCAAGGATTCAAATTAGGATCTTGGGTTCAATACATATCCCTGGAGAGGATGCATCAAACCACTGAGCAACCAGGCCCAGCAAAGAAGATGCATTATGTTCATGATAACAATGTGTCGATTGTAGGTGCCTTTGGTCCCTATTGCATATGTTTAGCAATATGAACACAGCACTCACTCTACTCATGCTTGTCAGATCTGAGCAGGGAGGACTGTGAAATAGCAGAGCTGCAGTAGTTTGCTAGATTGAAAAGAACACACAGTTCATCCCTATACATTGATAACTACTTCATGGCAGAATCTATGCTCGGGTTTAAATGTGAATATCATTTTCTGAGTGGCACACCTGGACAACAAGTCCCAGAATTCATCAGAACAATAAAGGAAAGCACAGATCTAGAACAATGTACCCATATGCAACATACCACAGCATATGCCACTGTTTCTAAATTACTGAAATGTGTCCATACATTTTCTATAGCTAACCCCACATATATGCACATTGGTGATAGGCCCACCCTTAACATATATATATATATAAATGCATTGGCCGAAACACATCATGATCGACTGCACCTATATAACTAAAAATAAACGCTACATTGGCAAAATCAGCACATGAAGTTGTCCGTTTCTATTGCCGCGCGTGAGTGCACAAAGGAGTGGTAATTGGATATATATATATAATAATTATTATTATTTTCAAGGTACATACGTGTGGAGTTAAGATTATTAAATCCTTAGCTCCCTCATTGCACTTCCCTTTCGATACTTTTTACTCTATTTTGTTGTGAGGATATCATGTCCCGTGTGTTTTCGACCCTCGATCTACCGTACTACAATTCTTCGTGATGGCTTCCCAATTGGGTTAGGTCTGTGATACATAAATATCCTTAATACAATAAATAACTACAACATCGTATGTACCTCCTTCAATTGTACTCACCATGTATTGATGCCAAGCTAAGTACCCCACAATTCATTTTTTTCCCCTGAAAGATTCTTAGAATTCTTAAACAGAAAATTGTGTCCTGGTCTTTCACGGTCCTCACTTCGTTTTTTTCGGATTCTCTTCTGTCAGTAGTAAGAGTTACTTTCGGTTGTGCTGTCGTCAGGAAAATGTTGAAAGGAAATTATTTTACTTAGATTCTAGTTCTTTTTAACATGTTTTATCGATTCTCCCATCTGCCATGCCATATACTTCTTGGTTCTATCTGTTTTGTGGGTGGTTATATTTAAACGCCAATGTGCAAAACACTAGCACTTGGTTGCCTCCACTTGTGTTTATGATATGAACATTAAAAATACCATGTACAGTCAGTGTTTCATTGAGCAATAGGCGACTTTAGTTGTAAGCTATTTTTGGACCACTCTTGGGTATCATTCTGTAGATCTGCTGTGGCAATTTCTTCTGTAGGGACAACCGGTTCTTGTATCCAGGTTATATAGAACCTCCTTGCTCAAGACATTGCTGGAAGTAAAACTGAAATCAAAACATAAATTGCAACACATCGCAGATTGCGAAGGTAAATCATGGGTTCCTTCGCTGTATTTCTTTTAAATGTCGATGCTAATTATTGTGGAGAGATTAAAGTTAACATTTCAGCAAATTTGATGAAAATTACGGTTTTCACAAAAATAGGACAATGAAAGAAAAAAAATAAACCTGCAAACATATTCTGCAGATTACAGTTTTGTTAAAAGAAAAATCAATAGATGTGCTTTTTACGGGAGACTTTTCAAGCAAACTCAGGAGACTGTCCTCATGGGCAAAATTCGACAAAGAATTCGTTTTGTAATGTCAGAAAGTGCAATATAATAAGTTACGGTCAATTCCGCTAGCAGAATATAATTTTCAACAACTCTGGCTTTATATAGGAAGGAATTTATAACAAATGCAAACTGTGGGTTCCCTTCCAGCATGGACTCCGAAACTTGTCATCGATTTCCCAGTCTAAAATGGAAACTTTAATTGGTGAGAATTTCCTCCTAATTGTTTCAGTTAATGAGTAAAACATTTGTTGCAGCATTTTTGTGTATTTATTTCTCCAAGTTACCGTAAGTATTTTGCTGATGGCAATGGGGAAAGGAGTTACACAGAGCTGTGATATGGTTTTATCTTATTACAGTGCTGCAAGTCCCCACTACCAAGAAAGATCTCACAGCAAATCTGGAAAAAGTGCAAAAAAAGTAAAAAATGTGTAGTAATCAGATCAATGCATAGTTTTCCTATTTTATCACGGGTTTAATGAATACCATTGTAGTAACTAACTAAGGGCCAGATGTACGAAGAATTTTTGCAGTTGCAAACAGCACGATTCACAGAATCGGGACGTTTAGAATTGCAAAAATGCCTTTTTTTATTGTGCAAACCACAAAGCTTTCAACCGGATTCGGTATTTGTAAGGTGCTTGTTTAGGGCTTCCCTTCAAAAACAGAATGGATTGGTATGTATTAATGTTTAGCAACAGAATTTCAGTCGCAAACCCATAATCTTTTACCATCTCCCCTAAGGGGGTGGAAGGCCACTTACAAAAGGGAAAGGGTCCCCAAGGGACCACTTCCTCTTTGTGAATTTGTCAAAAACGTTTCTTAAGAGTAGACAGTGGGGCCATGAACCATTACCCACTCTTAAAAGTTAAACATAAACTTTCTTTTTACACATCCTGTTTTAGGAAAAATGGACTACATTTTTTTAAAAAATTACTTTATTTAAAAGCAATCACAGACATGGTGGTCTGTTGACCTCAGCAGGCCACCACCACTCTGATAAACGCAAACAGAACACCCCTGTGATGGCTGTGATTCCTAGTGGGTAGCAATTTGCGACCTACCTTATTAATATATTTAGGAGGTAGGTTGAATAACAACACACTACTAATCAGTAATTTACGAACGGCTTATTAGTACATAGGTTGGTTAGCAAATTACCACACTAGGCAGAAGAATACTGGTCATAAATTGCGACTAGTATTTTGGTACCAGTTCTTAGTCCATCTGGCCCTCAGACCCAGCTCGTAGATGTTATGTTTATGCAGTGTATTTCGAGCATGTGTAAAGTCCCATAGCGTTTTGGGAGCTTTGGCGTTCCTTGCTGTTTAGGAATGTTCATTGACCAGAGCTATGGTGCCTTACGGGCCTGCCATGTTTGAAAAACATCTCTTCGGTCCTTTGCACAACACCTTTGACATTAGGCAGACAGAGGGCAAATATAACAGCAGTGAACTCCTCAGTCGATGGCTCGCTCACTTCCCAGTGAGATGCTG
Organism: Triturus cristatus; assembly: GCF_964204655.1. Taxonomy (NCBI): domain Eukaryota; kingdom Metazoa; phylum Chordata; class Amphibia; order Caudata; family Salamandridae; genus Triturus; species Triturus cristatus. The sequence continues at coordinate 261,240,015 of NC_140586.1, forward strand.
CCTCTTTCACTGAAAGGAGGGGTGTAGAGAAACCAGGAGAGTCGAGAGTGACACCACGGCTCTATTCTGGAAGGCCTCAGACCGTCGTCATCGTTTTGTGGATACAGCATGTGCAATGTAAGTGACGTGGTGGCAAGTACAACAAACGCGCTGTCAGGGTCAATTTGCTAGGAGGCCTCGTCGCCATAGACATATTCCATCTCACCCCATTTATAAACACATCACACTGCAAACTGTGGAACCCAAAACAGAATTACTCACCAATTACCCCTGAACGTCCTCTTCAATTTAGCTCAGTCTGTGCTGGTGCTTAAAGTCACTTCTCGCGGTTTTATGCCACACCGCTCGGCCGCTACCTAGTGTGGTCTTTTAATTATTCTTTCTATAATTGCTGCTAGCCTAATGCCAGCAATCGGCATTTCTGGGCGCTCTGCTCAGTGTCCTGAGCAGCACTCTGGGAGTGCTGTGGGTATTGCGGCCCGTGGTTTGACAAGCAGGCCGAACAGCAAACATGTGGCGCCAATTATGAAAACGAAAGGTTAAACGCACTGCGACACGGCTCACACCATCTTGAAACTTGTTAACGTCTCTGACTCCCTCGTGCAAAACTCTCTAATCAGCGTTCTATGGATTTTAACCCTCAGGGTACCATGAACACTTGGTTTTCTATTATCCATATCAGATAGGCTGCAGGACCTGGGTACCTCATCAGGTCGGCGCTGAAAAAGTTATCAGCCGTTCACTGGAAGTTTGAGCATATTACCTCTTTTTCAGTAGCTCATTAGCAAGGTTGGCGTATTTACTGAAGCTTTTTGTGCAAGCCAGTAGGGGCATGTTCACAACAGAATGGCAGAGAGCGGTGTTATGCCACAATTGGCAATGCCCCACTCCTACACTCTGAAAATGCAGCAATGTGCTGTATTTAACAATAATAAACCCCTTATTCCCCCTATCGCTTGCGCTAAATTTGCCTGCCAAGCGCCAACGCAGGCTCCCTTGCACTGTTGCAGGGAATGATTGTTTATGTGCAGGAAGGTGTTCCTTCCTGCACATGAACAATCACTAATAGCGAATTGTAACTTCTATGGGGCATATTATCAAGGCAGGCGATAAAATTATCACCGCTTTAGCGGCAGAAAACTGTGAAGGACATCTAACCTGAGCTTCAATTGGAATTCCATAGAGCATATTATCAAGCCCATTATCGCCGTTTTAGCGGCATAGTTCTTTTTTAATTTGATATGAATCTATTGGAAAGTGAAGTGAAGTGAAGCGATGTTGCTTAGTTGTTAATAGTATAATACACTATTCAAGATGGCCCTCTATGTGAGTTGCAGAATGAAGTACACATAGAAACAGCAAAAACGATGAGAAATGAATCATTTCTCCTCGTTAAGCCAGTTTAAGACCAGGCTTTCCCTGGTCTTATTTTTGGCCCTGCCCCATATTTACGACAACCTTGTAAATAAAGGGCTGTGTCAAAAAGCAATGCAAGTGCTGCATGAATAGGGGCATTATTTACAAGGCTATTTTAAGCCACGGCTTGTACATAAGGGGAAGGGGTTATCACCACCAGAACATTAAAAAAAGTGATGTTCTGGTGGCAATAAACCTTGTAAATATGCCCCTGGGGCCCAGGTATTAAAACACAGGGCACTCTGCAAAAATGGCTGTCTAAATCAAATAGACCAGGCTGTCTTGATAGTCACACGTGAGTAGCTCTTCCAACCATGTTGTTTCATTTCATTCTGGTCTACATATAGTGCACGAGTATCAATAAAGGAATGATTGGGTGGAGGTTCACTTGCACATGAAATGTGCCACGTTGTCACAGGAAGTTACATCATAGAAGTGACATCATAGCCCAAGCACAGCCCTACCTTTAATGGGGAAGGATCTATTTCTGAGTTTTCGGCAAAAACAATTCCCGCTGACCAGGCGAGGAATTCTAAATAGTTTAAGCCAGCTGTCATTAGGTGACTGCCCACTGAGACCTAAAGAGGGTCTGTGTTTTCACTTATAGAAAGTTCTGTCGAGTCATCTAGATAGGAACCTACTCTTACAAATCAAACTGTTATTTAGATTGCATCTATGATTTGTTAGAGCTTGTGAATTTATCCTGCATAATAAAGATCACTGGGTTATGTACACAACTGAGAGCTGTAGGTGAACAATTGGTCCCATGTTCATATCACAACATGGGCAAATCAACCTTTCATCCTTCCAATGCCAATGAAAGGAGTACTAGGTGAGTTATGGTCACACTAAGTTGCAACTAAAATTCAATGTACAGCTCTAACTGAGAGACACTTGTGTGAATACCAGATTTTAAATCTAGTTATTGATTGTTTTGAAGTAGCAAAAGTGGGAAATAGAAGTTGTTTTCCCACAGTGCTATGTCATAAAGGAATTCCAGGCTGCTCTGCAAAGCCTGCAATGATGGTGTTCTCTGCTTTGATGGAGGGCTTAAAGCACAGTTTCTAATGCAGAGGGAGAGGGAAGCATATGTGTTGTGGGTGGTAGAGGCAATGTATTATTTTTTATAAGTTTAGGCAGGGGTGGGATAGATTGAATAGAGGGTTGAGTGGGTAATTGGAAGGATAACAGGTTTTCTTTTCCAGTTTGAGTAGTAACAGGGTGATAAATGCAGAGGGTGATGTATGTGTGGGCACAGGTGAGGGGGATTCAAGAGATGGTGCTGCTGGTGTCATGACACCAGGGGCTGTATCATACATGCAGTGCATTTTTCCTGTTTGCGTTGGGCGCTCCCAGGTCAGCTGCGAACTTGCGCTGCCCCCAGGGCAGCGCATTCATGTGAAAAACAGAGCGGCTTCTGCGTTTCACAGTGCAGGCTGCAACCCACTCGCGCTTTTAAGGGGGATTTGAGATCTCCTTGCAGGCGAGTCTAGTAGGTGACTGCACCTGCCTGCAAGGGGATATCTGGGGGGTTCATGGGACCTCCTTTCCCCACTCCAGAGGGCTGCCATCAGGGGGCGCACTGACAGTGCACCACCTTTCAGGTGGCGCACTGTTAGTGCGCCTCCTGGCAGCTTCTTCCCCTCTGCTCCCCCGCATCTTTAATATGGTGTGGGCTCAGTGGTAAAGGGATTCCCTCATTTGCATGGGGCCACGCCCCATGCAAATGAGGGAATGCCCTCTGATGATAGCACCAGCACTCTTAGTATCACAGAAGGGGATGCATAAGCGTCTGCGGCTACTTCTGTAATTTCAAAGTCCCCAGAGCACGCAAACCGGGCGAAAATGCCTGTTGCACCCCCGGGGCACTTCTGTAATATGGCCCCAGGTTTTCTTTTTTAAAATTTTGTTGATGGGAGGTGAATGCAGAGGGTGTGGAGAGTGGGTGTAAGACCTCAAGCACATTTTTAAAAAAATATTGAGAAGTAAAGATGAGTGTGGTGTGGTAAAGGTGACAGGTATTCTTTTTTAGTGCTGGGTGGGAGGCATTGGTGGGCAGATGGTGGTCATGAGTGAGTGACAGGACAGGAGACGTAACAAAGCAGAAGGCTGAGGCTTGTTAGGTCATTTTGTGTATGTCTGTCACTTGACTCTTCTACTGCTACATAGCAGTTGAAAGCATGGGCAGATGATTTGGGTGGGTCATCCATAACATAACATTGCAGGTGGGAACAATGAATAACAGATTGTTTTCACCTCTATGTTTTGAGAGATATCATAGACAACTCAAGATTTGCTCTTGTTGTCTATTTGATGTCACTCAGAACCCCTTGGTGAAAATCGTCCTCGTCATTTGCTGTTACCCAGTTATAATTCTATATGTTCTTTGGAATGTAGGAAATCATAAGTCTCAAGGGAACCTCCTTCTGGATCCTTCATACAGCCCCTGCCCTCAAATTGGCCTCAGCAACTCAAACCAGTCAGTATGTCCTGTTAAAGGAGAGGTGATGAGGTAGCTGGGAATCATAGGTGCTGGAAGTAGAGGTGTGGGGGGAAGGATGCTGCAGCAGCCTCAAAATAACCATACTAATATGCCTTTAAACTTAGTTTTTTTTATTTTGTCACATCTACAGTGCATTCAAAGACATAGGTCAAATGAAAGACAATTTAGTCTGACAAATTGCTGCTCTTTCTTTTAACGTGGAAATTGTTTTTTACTTTTATTTCTCAGACTGCACAGTGTGTGAGGATTTTGTAAAGGCAATTATGTCACAATTTGGCTGGAGTACAGAGAGTGTTAAAGAAAAGGCTGTAGGATTTCATTTCTTTATTAACACATAACCAGATTTAAAAACCTGTAAATAAACTGCACACATATTTCAAATATATCAGTGGTTAGGAAAGCACATATGAAGCACATTTGCAATTTTGAAGTGTGACAGAAACAAAGATTTTAATAGGATGAAAACAAATCAAAACACTTGGTAATGCATGAAGGCTAAATATTCTCTAAAACCTGTTTTTCTTACATTGTTGTTTGAGATTCTATCTAGTTTTAACAGTAAAACTGTAAGTCTGTGCAAATTTAGTGGCCATCTCAATTGAAAATATACTGTCTGCAATTAACTACCACATCCAGCTTTCGGCTTTAGTAATATATTTCTGAAAGCGCACTCTGAAATGCACTAACAGGAACATACTACACTCTCACCACTCTCCTGCTGAAAGGGTGAGACTTACTTACTACACTTGGTCTTTGTGTGATGCTTGGAGTTTTCACAATCCCTATGACTTCAGTGATGTAACATTGATGGCAGCACCCCCACTCTGAAAGTTGTTCCAGAACGCACTGCTGGAATCCTGGCTGGACAGACTGGCTATGTGGCTGTGACCACAGCCAGCACCTAGTTCAAACCTTTGAACACATGCGGTGAGATGTAGCACACACATGTAGCAAGGGGGAATACATGTATAGATGTGAGTGGATCTCTTCAAATCAAACCAAGTGAAAAGAAGTGGGCTTTTCCTGTGTTATGTTTTGCATGTGTTTTTGCTTTACTTTATTTACATAAATTGTCATGAACAAAGACATTGTCACAGCAAAATGCTTCAAAAGTGCACGAACATTGACTGTTTATTTTGGGGGGAATTCAATGTGACCAGTTAGAAAGTGTTTCTATTCAATCCAGTTGTTAGCTATAGGCTTCTGAGCTTCCATTAAACTGCCATTGAGAATGTTTAAATGTATCCCAGTGGCCCTTTGTGACTGCTATTGATGTCAACAAGTGTAATTGGTTTCAGTTGTTGAAGTTTTTATTTGGTTATTAAAAGTTATCTTTGTTGTTCTACCTGGTATAGTCTAAACAAGCATTTACAATGCAAGAGGTCTCTCAATGACATTGTTTTGAGCTATTGGCATTGAAAATGTTATTGTTTTTTTTCCCTTTGTGAAGCATTAATCAAGTAATGGCTTTGTAAATGACAATGTCTTTTACCCTCTGTTGACCCCTGCCCACAGACATACATAGAAACCGCACTACAAACGGGCACACATGCATGCACACGCTGAGAAACATACGCACCCCGTGAAACAGACACACTAATACATAGAGGCACATGGGTGCACCGAAGCACGTGATCACACACGCAGGCACACTGAGTCACAGGCACACTGAAGCTTTGGTTCTGGCAGACTAGCAGACACACCACACACTATCACACTGATTAGAGGCGCACACATACTGAGAGGGATGTTTTAATTATCAAGCTCAAGGTGCTCACTGTAAAAGTCAAGAGGAGTGGAAGACTGACGTAACGTTATGTAAACAAAAAATATTATGCAGTGAACCAAAGGATACAATTATATACTTTTTTAAACCTTATAGTGTTTGCTCACACACCATAACTACAATGCACACACTAGTAGATCGCCGAATAAATTTGAACCATTGAAGTCATTTGCACCGTGTAAGAACGAGAACAGCAAAGAAATACTGAAACGGTGGTGTGCCAAGATCCGAGCAGCTCTATGGAAAGCACTATAAACGGTCAACATTGTTAATGACATGGTCGCAATAAACTGATTTTGCACGTCTGCTGGCTGTTTGTCATGTTTATACAAGTGGGACTACGAGGTACATATCTAAACAGAAACTATCATGTAAATACAATACAGACATGAAATCGCTGTGCAATCTAGACAGATCTGAATGTTGTAAGGTGCCAGCAAACCATTATCCAACGAATGCCCCACTTTTAAGTTTTTAGGTGCTGTAACCTCTCAGTTTTCTAGGCGCGGCCTAGAGGTTTGATGGTAGCCCTAGTCTGATTGGGGAGTGCTGTCTGGTGCTTGTGTAGGCCAAAGATGCCGCTTGCGGCAGTGTTTTGGGGTTCAGTATAATCTTTTAAGGTGTGACAATCACTGTTAAGCTAAGCTTGTTGGTCGGCCAGGCATCTGTTTACTCTTGTGCCAAGAACCGCGGATTGCTGTTTTTCTGGGATAAAGGGGTTAAACATTTGAAGAACATCTGGTCTCATTTTTTTCTTTGCCTACTCTCCCAAAACCCACCCACGACCCCTCCCCCACATGCATACATATTGGGTGCTGAGATGGAGACCAGTGTACATTGTTGTTGGTGGTACAGCGCTTTTGAGGAGGACATTCCATGCTTGGCGCTTTGCTTTTGGCGAGCATCATTTCTTCTGCAGCAGCATCAAGAGCTGCTGTACATCAAGGGCTACACCTAGGCGCATTGGACTTCTGATGGACATAGATGAGGTTTATGTTTGCTTACCCTGAGTTCTGAAAGAGAGAGGGACGCCATAGAAGCAGCTGCCCACGAGCACACAAGAAGGCAGTAATGCATACATGACTAGCTCATGGTTGTGAATCACTTCATCTCACCCATCGCACAGCCGCGCAAATTAGGCGGCGCACTCATACATATGGCGATTGGAAAGTTGCCTTTCATTGGATTCCAAAGTTCCAATCAAAGACCTAGGTGTTAATAAGATAGCTCAGTGGGTTGAACTACCTTCAGGCCACCAGCTTCCTCCCTAGCATGTCCCACTCAGCCCCTTGTCCTTCTGATGTCAACATGGCAGCCACATTTCCCAGGTCAATGCATGACTAGTGACACGAGGCCCATTTTTTTCTTAGTATTCTGGGATTTGTAGTCTTTTTTTATTAACCCAGCATAAAGCCATAAACACATGTTCCGGAATTCTAAGACAAAACACTGGACTGGGCTAAGTAGTCACCCAGGGACCTGGGAAACTTGGCAGCTATGTAATGATTTGCGTGCAGCCTGAGTGAGAAATATTCTTTTGGGCAAACATTACATCCGAAAATCGGTGCATTGTGGTAGTTGTAGTCTTACTCGTCAGTTGGTGCTAGCTTCACTTCACACAAAGCAGGTGCCCTTACAACACATTGCTGTTCTGTCAATAGAAGCTAATTTCTGGAACAATACGGTTGCATTGAGGGGCACAGACCCCTCACCCCCCATGCCCCAACCGGCGGCTCTTTGTCTCTCCAACAACAATGAACTGACTTTCCTGTAAAACACTGAAATACTCTATTAGCGGCATCAAAGGCAGTCTGGCAGCCATGTCTCTTGAGGTGGCCAGTGTTTTGTTTTTGTGAGTGAAAGGCTGCGAGTTAAAGGCCCTGCGGGGAAGGGGCGGGGCATTTATTAGAAAACCATTGGTACTGACCATTCAGATAGGATGCTAGAAGTGTCCAGACAAAGGGAGTTCTGCCCTGAGATCTGATCGCCATACTGCACAGGGTGTACCAGGGAGGGGTCGCATAACCATTAACCCTGTCTCCTCTCTGTGCCAGAGCACGCTGATGAGGTGCTGACAGGCAGGGCCGTGGCCTACGTCTGAGAGAGGGGGGGCAGAGGACAGCAGGGGGCGCTGAGGTGCTTAGTGGCCAGGAGAGAATTAATCAGTGTTGCCAGATTGGCAATTCCAGGCCCTTTTGTGCAATTACTGAAGGGAAGCCCTATGAGAGCCCTATGAGAGCCCGAGCGACTGCCTTCCCACAATGGCGAGCGCTTGTTAATGCTCAGTGTGAAGGGCCTGTTCGCCAGACACTGGCTTCTCATTCCCCTGCGCTCCGCCATCTCGGCTGCACTATGGACAGACCTTGAAGCTAAAAGACGCAGGGGTTTGGGATATGTCACCGGCTGCTGCCAGGACCCTATAGCCCGCAAGCGTGATGACGGAAACCGATGTAGATATACATTTCAGAAGGGGGGGCAGGAGGACCAAAACGAAGTTCAGAAAGAGCACTTTATTTCTTGTTTGTACTACAGACTTACAGGGGAGTAAGGGTTGAAAGGACGGGCTCTTCTGTGACGTTCATCAGTGTTTTCCCATTGTGTCATCGTGCAGGCCGGCAAGCACCATAGCGCACAATGAGATGCTGGTAAGGTGACACTGTTTTACTGCATCGTGACACTGGATAATAGTAGCTGGTCGCTGTTTACGAGCAGACAAAGCTGCAGTGCTGCTCCCAATGCATAGAAGCACTTTGACTGGCACGCAGCCTTCTAATCCGTGCTTAATTTCAGCTGGTGGGTAGACAGGCACATTTTCCTCACAGATACTTACTGAGTGCAAGAGAATCAGGGTTGGTATTCGGCGCGCCAACGTTTAATTAAATTGGCTGCGGGCATCTGAGCAGAACTTTGGACACCTCACAAATTAAGCACTACTTCTAACCACTGTCTGCATCTCAGCACTCAATAAAGATGGCGCCAAGAGTTTTTGGTAACTTCTTCCTGTTTGTCCATGCAAACGATATGGAACACAATCAACACATACACCACAGCGGCCTCAGCCTGCAGTGCTCCAGCCGCGGCCCTAGCTCTTGTGTGTGTCTTGATTTGGGGGTGAAGCGCAGCTACCAAGGGTTTTCATGTTAAGTGTAACACCTTCCGTCCGTGCTGGCGTTTTACCCAACAGCTGCTTGCATTCTAGGACTTGGAGTTTGCATTTTAGAATTGCAATGAGATGCCCAACAATGTCAGCCATACAAAGTGCTGTTGAGTGAAAGACCAGAAGTGCCTGAAGTTAAAAGCACGAGTCGAGGTAGAGAGAAGCTCCGTTTCCGGTTCTTTCTCCTGGTCCTTGGTTCCAGGCCTGCCCTCCTCGTGACCTCAGTATGGTGTAAGTAAAGGCACCGAGTGGATAACCATGAGCCCGCTGGCCTGTTTCTGTGGCAGCTGCGTAGCACAGTGTGATCTTCGACCAACGGCCTGCACCGCTCACAGCAGGGAACAGCTGCCAAGGCCTGGCAGAGGGTGCGATATGGAGATTCGTTTCTTCTCTCCCGGTTCTTTTCTTCAGCCCCAGCAGGACTGGTTGTTTTTTTACTTTCCATTTCCCACTGGCCCTTCCCTGGACATTGGAACCATCCCAGGCCCATTGCTCTGCTTTTCATCAGTGTCCATACTTGGTAAACAAGTCTGATGGCGCGTGGCCCTGGTACCCTTCAGCGGCCTTCAGGTGGGCAGCAAAGGGAAGGACGGAGAGGGAGAAATGGAGGGGAAGAAACAAGGGGAGAAAAGGAGAAAGGGAGAGTCAATGGCAAGCCGGAAGAGAGTAAAATGGGGGCGAACTGGGTTGAAATACGAAAAAAAATAAAAAGGAATGGCACGAAGCGAAGAGAGGGAAAAAGAAACAGCAACGCCGCAGGAAATGTGCAAGTTGCATATGAAAGAGAGGAAGATAAACAAGCGCTCGCCATGACGTTATCGTTTGCCCTTTTCTGCCGTCCCACTTGGACGGCCTCGCCTGCTAATTATCCAAGTAGGACGGCAGAAAAAGCCGAGCGAAAACATCACCAACAGCTCTTTCCCAATGGCTGGCCGCCGTTTAGCATAAACGATGATGCCGGCTAATGGGAAAGAGGGGAGGGGCTTAAAGTCCTTTACTGAAATTCCCCAAAACGTTAAATATCGCCAGCGAGACTGCGCATGTGCGCAGCCTATGCTACGAAGACCTAAAAAAAACATACTCTGCAAATGGACCCGGTAGAAACTGTTTCAGCCCAGTCAACTGGAATGTTTCCAGGGCGGACCTGTGTTAAGTGATGGAATGTGCTTAGTTGAAGTGAATCCAACACTCAGCCCTTAACACCCCAGTACAGTATTAGTTGAGGTCACCCCTTGCTGCACAGATACAGTGCTACTTAGACATACCCCATATCTATGTACATAGAAGTTCATCATCTAACTTCCTTATATTTCACAGGTATGTGATACAATTTCAGTACCACTGCAAAACACTGCAAGAATGCAGAATGCCTCCACATCAGAAAGACAATGGCATAATGTGGAATGTCTCATTGCGCCTCACAAATACACACTACCGTTTTACTGAACTTGTATTTCAATACTTTTCAGTAAGGTTCAGTACAGTCTGTACTGAACTTTACTGAAAATTATTGAAATACAAGTTCAGTTGCACAAACCTCTGCTAAACAGCAGTGTACTACAACTTTGCTGGTGCAGAACTACAATGAAAGGTACAGTGATATAAATTCAGGTCCTGCTGAAATATATTGAAATGTACTATAATACCACTTCCGCTTTACTGGACTGGGCTGTCATTTTTTGTATCACAATTTCAGTTGTAAGGTTATGCAAGTAGGTATTGTAATACAATTTCAGAATACTCAACTGTACTGAATCTTCTATAATGGATTTGACGCTGTACGAAAACGTGATTACAGATACTGTGAAACAACCTAAGCTGTAATAAACTACTGGTAGGTAGTGCAATACAGCTTTAGCTGCACTGAACAGGAATTACAGAGACTGTAATACAGCTCCAGATGTACCAACTGCACCAATCTCTACTGAAAGTTACTGTACCATAAAACTTATTCAGCTGAACGTAACTTTTCTGACAGGTGCTGTAATACAACTTTAGCTTCTCTGAACTGTAATGAAGCTTCTGCAATACAATTGTAGCTGAACACAACGATACTGTAATATAATGTAGTGTGTAATAAACTATTGGAAAGGGCTGCATGCAACTTCAGCTGTATGGAACTGTGCTCCGAGGTACTGTAATACAACTTGGGATGTATAAAAAATATTAAAAGTTGCAACATCAACCTTCCCACTCTGACCTGAAAGTTATTGTAACATTCCTAAGTTAAACTAAACTAATCTGATAGGTAGTGTATTACAACTTTAACTGCACTTAAGTGTACTGAATAGTATTGTAACACAAAATCAGCAGCACTGAACTGTGTGAAAGATACTGCAATACAGTAACAGCAGCTGTACGTCACTTTGATGGAATTTCAGTTGAACTTAGCTGTATAGAAAACTGCTGTAATACAATGTCAGCTGTACTGAATTATATTGGAAGTTACTGTAACACTACTTCAGCTGAACTGTTCCGATAAATCCTGTAAAACAAATTCACATGTACTTAAATGTACTGAAACATCGTGTAATATAGCTTCAACTGTACTGAACTGTACTGAAAGCCACTCTAATGTACCTTCCTCTCCAGTGAATTGCACTGATAAGAACTGTAAAACAGTGTTAACCATTTTGAACTGTACTGAAAGTTCTTGCACACCAGCTTCATCTATACAGAATCATACTGCAGACATACACACTGCAACAAAAGAATAGAAAAATATTGTTGCATAGACAAAGTTTCAACAGGTTAATGTAATCTGTAAGGTTTAGAAAGTTTTCAACGGTCCCTAAAGGTGCCTCGGTGTTACATGACTGCCAGTTGGCCTCAAATACACATTCAAAAAATGTAAATGTTTTGCAGCAACGCCTGTAAATACTGGTACCAGCTACAGGAATTTACAGGGTATATTAGATATTCACTGATAATTACAGGCCAGCAGCATTATTTATATATTTATTTATTTATTTATTTATTTATTTATTTATTTATTTATTTATTTGATTTATTATTTTAGAGAACAAGAACTCCACCTGTCATGGTTTTCACAGTGCTGTATTTAAGAAGTAAATAGCATGCATTAGTTCATACACTGAATGCTGGAATATATTAAGCAGAGCGTTCTCATTGTACCAGGTGGTAAAAAATTATGTATTTTCAATGCAGAAGAGGTAATAGTGTGTGAGGAGAGGAAGAGATTATCCACCGCATGAGATAGGATTAAGAAGGTACAATTACCTTCAAGAAGTCATTGAGTATTTGAAACAGAATGTTCACTACAGAAGCAATCGGCAAACAGCCTTTCAAAGGAATTCTGTCCATAGATTTTAACTAAGGAGATCCTGAGTTGCAGACGGTCTGAGGATCATCAGCTAAGAACCCCATCTATTTTCATACATTCAATGTTAAGAGAAATTTAATTTGCTTTGCCTTGCAAACGTCTGAAGGTGCCTGAAGAAAATCAGTGGCGACAGAAAGGTTGAGGTGTAGAGTTAGGAGAGGGAAGAGAGAAGTTGTAAATATCTCAGGTAGGTTAAAGTAGAGTGTTCGCTACCAACAGAAATAGGTTTTGAAATAGTCCTTGAGTACAAATCTAATGGCCTGATTTTAAAGATGGGAGGCAATGGGAAATGCTGTGGATTGTAGTGAAATTCAGTACTGAGCAGTGTGCTGGACGAGGGGTTGGCGGAGGAGGGTTAGGGGGGCATATAGGTCGCTACGGGGAAATAAAAAAAGCAATTTAAAAAAATTGTCGCCCGCGTTGCACTCTTTTGTTCCTTTTCTCCAGGCGGCTCAGACTCCCAGAATACCCTGTGGCCAATCCTGAAACTTCTCTCACGCATGGGAACCGCTTCAGGATTGGCCTGAGCGCCCTCGATTTGCACTCCAGGACAGACTGGAAGTCTGGAAGTCTGGTATCGATTTGCTTTCTCAAACACAGCTGCGTTGCTGGGTTGGAGAGAGTTTTCACTGTGAATGACGGTTTGTCCGGCCTGAGACGGCCAGCCAAACCATCATGCGCAGTGATGGGAGAACACCTACCACTACCCTCAGTGCCTGTCACCCCACAGGCCCCACCCCCAAGACTCAGCAGGAAAGGATAAATAAAACAAATGTTTATTATCATGTTATTTTTCCTTTCCTGACGGTTTAAGGGGGGGACACTCCTCCACCATAGCAGAGGAGCTGCTACTTGTGAAATTCATACATACGATGGAAAACTACCTATAAAATGTAATTCCCCACAAGGCTAGAATAACAAAAATGTCAAAAGTACAGCTGTTGGATCAATTATCCAATCGGATTAGCGTTTCCTCATCAAATCAGCCCATTTTTCAATATTAGCTAACTCTAAATCGAGCTCTTGGGACCTCATTGCAAAGCTGGCGGGAATACCAATGCAATATTCCCACCTCTTGAATTACCAGTACTGCAATATTTCAGTATGCAGGACACCTCTAGTATTTTGAAAGGCACCTTGAAAGTGCCATCACACAAGGAGAATTACAGCGGGAATTACAGTTACAACTCCGGATTCCGATGGAAATATCAATTTGTTTGGCCATTTCCTATCTGAAACTAACCAACTTTTAGGTGGCCAAATGTCTTGGTTGGTGTAGGAATAAGGAGCGAGGTATCCCTGCATCTCCTGTAATTCACAATTTAATCAGAATTTCTATTTGCATCCGAATCTGCAATTACATACAATTTGTAACAGAAATCTTAGACAGTTTGGTATAATATTACATGAGAGGACTTTTATTACCTTAGAAGAGAACCTCTGAACAACCAAGTTCATTGAGGTCGTTTGAAGTGCTTAGAGAGACATGTAGAGAGAACGATAATGACGTGTAGAGAGAAATAGATCCTGGATGAAATTGTTCAAGACAGCTGTTGGTGCTGGCCCTTTTTACAGGGTCATCCCAGAACCTTTTGCCTTCCTCCTGTATTTTTTCTGACCTTTTGTTGGTGGTTTTATGACTCTGGGCACTTTAACACTGCTGATCAGTGCTAAAGTGCATATGCTCTCTGTTAGACCTGGCATCATTGGCATGAGTCTCTCCTCCATTTTTTTCCTGTTTGCCTCCTCTGTTTACGATGTTTTTGCTGGATTATTGCTTTGGGCACTGTGCCACTGCTGATCAGTGCCACAGTGCAAGTGCTCCCTATGTTAAATTGTTACATTGAATGGTGTTACCATGATTGGCTTGGTTGACTTACTGTTCAGACCCTAGTCTAGTGCACTGCGTGTGCCAAGGGCGTGTAAGTTAACTGCTGCTGGTGGGCTTGCAGCACTGGTTGTGCCACCCACAGAAGCAGCGTGCAAAATGTGTCTCAGGCCTGCCACCGCGGCGCCTGCGTGCAGTCCCTGACTGCCATGTCGACTTGGTAAGGAAACCTACTTACCAGTCTCTAAACCTTCACTTTGCCACATTTCAGACACCTCTATGGTAGGCCCTAGGGCAGGGTGCATTGTTGGTAAAAGGTAGGTCATGCCCTGACATGTGTGGCATGACCTAATAGTGAATTACAGCCATTTTCGTTTTTCACTATTGAAGGGCTACCTGCCTCCAATAGGCCAGACTGGGCAGACTGATTATTAACTCCATTATAATCTATCTGACTCAGGGAGCATGGTAGCAAGTCGAGTTTAGTATCCCTGAACTCAGAATTTAATAACACACCCTTTAGGATGGATGGTTTTTAAATTCTATGTTTGAAAATAGCACTTTTAGAAAGTGGCTATTTTCTTGTCCAACTATCTACCGGTCTCTGCTGGTTTGGTGTGTGTGTCAGGGGCTGGGTGGCTCCAGAGGTCTGAGTGAGTCAGTGTGGGGTGAATGGGGCGTTTACACGTAGAGTGAGGGAAGAGTAGCCTGCCCTGCCTGACACAATACTGGCTCCGCCTCCTGCTGGGCGACTGATAGCCCTGCTCCTGCCAGTGACAATACTGGCTCCGCCTCCTGCTGGGCGGCTGAGGACTCTGCCCTGCTCAGTGAATAGGCCAGGTGCCTCTGCCTGGCAACACCCACAACAAACCTGAGATGGTGGGAATCGCCCTGCTTGGACAAAGGGAACAAAGGGAAAAAGGGGTATAAGAGAAGGACCCCTGAACCAAGAACTCAGATCACTTCTGACAAGGAAACCTGTACCAAGGACAAGAAGCCTGCTGATCTAAGGACTTGCCTCCCCTTTCTGCCAGAGTGCTGTTTTGCTGTGGAGGAACCTGAAAGCTGCTTCTTTATTTTTGCCAAGGAACAAGGAGAGAGGAACTTGGTGTGTACTCTCTGAACACTTGCTAGGAAATCTCCAAGGACTGGAAGAGTGCCAGTCTCCTGCTGAAGTCACAGGGCCAAAGGACTTCACCATTTGCTGAATTGCTGGAAAGTGTTGTTTCCAGTACACAAGGGGAAATCTGCAGTCTCGACGCCGCCGACGCCGCCGAATCCAGCTCGACACCGTGAGTAACGGCTCCAGTGTCCCGAGCCTTCGACGCCGGCCGCCGGGCCCGATCGACGCCAGCAGCAACGCCAGTGAGCAGTGGGTATCGGCCCCGGCTCCAAGTGACCCCGTCTCGACGCCGGTATCGACGCCAGTGAGGAGTGAGTATCGGCTCTACCTCCAAGCGACCCCGTCCCGACGCCGCTGCTGATCGCATCGACTCGACGCCCTTCTCGACGCCGTGAGCGCTGCTCCGGCCCGACATCCCTCGACGCCGCTGCGGATTGACCCGACTCCGAGGCACGACCTCGACGCCGATCTCGACGCCGTGGATCATCGTTTTCTTCGCTTCTCAAGGTACTGTACTTGTGGGGTCTGTTGCGACTCCAGGCTCGACGTAG
Source organism: Triturus cristatus (assembly GCF_964204655.1). Lineage (NCBI taxonomy): Eukaryota > Metazoa > Chordata > Amphibia > Caudata > Salamandridae > Triturus > Triturus cristatus. The sequence goes on from NC_140586.1 coordinate 261,255,722, forward strand.
CGCTCCTCGCGGTCGACGCCGAACCTTGGGAATCTTGTAGACTCGACGTCGTGTGACTCCTGTGGGGGTTACATTGTTGCCAAAGAACTGTGCTCAGAAGAATACTTTGCTAAAGAACTATTTGCCAAGAAGAAACCTTACTTGAACTATTATTTTTCCTGCCAAAGAGTATTTATTAAGACTGTGGTATATTTTTGTCGTTATTTGGTCTTGTGCTAAGCCTTATATAAAAATACTATTTTTATAATAACTTCTGTGTCGTGTCCATCTGTAGTGTATTCACTTTATTACTGTATGTGGTCATAAATGCTTAACACACTGCCTCTGAGATAAGCCTGTCTGCTCTGCCAAGCTACCAAGGGGGTAGCAGGGGTTATCTGAGTGTGTAATCCCCTTTCCCTGACTAGAGTTGGTTGGTCCCTATTTGTCAGAAGTGTATACCTCTGCCAACTAGAGACCGCCGGTTCTAACATTGGTGGTCAGCGGTGAGGATTTGAACTTTGCATTTATGACTCATGTGCAGTGATTAGTGTACGCTACATAGTGAAAGCAGACCATAACGCAGCCACAGTCTGTTTGGTAGGATTGCCTATTTTTGTTCTCCGCTTTCCTGGAGCTTATTTTCTTAAACACTGCCAGTTTTGACCATGGAGAATGCCGGAGCTGCTACACCTGTGGAGAATGTTGTGGGGGAATTTGATAAGGAGAAGATAGATTCCTACACGCTAAAAGATCTAAAAGGATTTTGCAAGCAGTTTAAAGTTCCTACCACAGGTGTCTCAAAGAAAGAGGGCTTCCTCAAAGCGCTGAAGGCCTGGTTAGAGGCCAGAAATCCCTCTGATCCGGTGGTGGTACCGGAAGAGGAAGAAGAAGAGGAAGAGGAAGAGCCCACAGGTGGGCCAGTGTCATCTCCAGGCAGTAGTGCGTCCTCTAGGAGCCTTTCCCCCGAAGAATTAGAAGACAGGGAGAAGGAGAGGGGGTACAAGTTAGAAATGGCAAAACTTAAATTAGGAGGGCAGTTGGAATTAGAGAATGCGAGAAGCAAGAGAGAAGCTGAAATGGAGAGCAAAAGATTAGATTTTGAGAGAGAGAAATTAGCGTTTGAACGTGAGAAGATGGTGAGGGAGATGGAGCTTAAAACTAAGAGTTTAGAGTTGAATCCCTCTGGTGGCAGCACTCCATCTGTGCCTGCAGAAAGTAGGTTTTATTTTCCTAAAGATGTGATCAAGGATTACAGTAAGAATGAAGATATTAGCCAATGGTTTAAAGCGTATGAGTTAGCATTGTTGGCCCACCGGGTCCCTGAGAAGGATTGGGGAACGGGGTTGTGGAGCCGCTTTACAAACGAGGGGAGAGATACCTTGTTGAGCCTTCCTGCTGAGGATAGGATGTCTTATACTCATATGAAAGACGCTTTAATGCTGAGATATGGCTTAACCCCAGAAAAGTACAGACAAACCTTTAGAGAATGTAAGAAGTTGCCTGGTACTACGTGGGTTGAATATGTGTCTTTTTTCTGCAGAACCATGGATGGTTGGATAAAGGGTAGCAAGGTTGATAGTTATGATGCTCTTTATGATTTGTTTGCTTGGGAGCACTTGTCTAATAACTGTTTTCCAGAGCTACGCCAGCACCTTGTTGACAGCAAGCTATCTAACCCTAGAAAACTTGCTGAGGAGGCGGACCGCTGGGTCAGTACCAGGGTCCACAAGGGTCCAGTGGGAGACTCAGCCAAAGGTGGGCAGGGTCCCCAGCAGAAGAGTGGGGGGGACAGGGGTAAACAGAGGGAGTTTCAGAAAGGGCCCCAAAGTAGTCCCCAAGGGAACCAAGGGAAGGGTTCCCAGCCTCCCCCTGTAAAGAAGCCAGAGGCCCCGACAGGTAAACCTGTTCACAGGGGCCCCATGACCTGCTATGCCTGTAAGCAGGTGGGACACCGTTATTATGATCCCCAGTGTCCCATGAAGGATTCGAATGCACCGCCGCGTGCACCCCCTCGTCAGGTAGCGAGTGTAGCCCTGGGAGGGGAGGAGATGGGTGCCCCCGGTGGGTGGGGTCCCGCAGAAATGTCCCTGGTCTCTTTAGGAGACGTGGAAATGGTCCCTCCAACCCCTCTGCCTAGTAACACTAAGAAATATAGGCAGTGGGTGACCATTAATGGCCATAGGGTGGAAGCTCTCAGAGACACCGGAGCGAGTGTGACAGCTGTCAAGTGTCACTTGGTGTCCAGAGAGCAGGTGGTCCCTCATGCATTCTACCCCGTTGTAGCTGCTGACAACTCACAGAGTCAGTGTGAGGTAGCTCAAGTTCCCTTTGAGTGGGGAGGGGTCTCGGGTACTCTTCAGGTTGCTGTGAGGCCCGCCATGCCTGTTGATTGTCTCTTGGGCAATGATTTGGAGGACTCCCCTTGGGCTAAGGTGGAGAGAAAAGCGCATCTGGAAATGTTGGGTCTGCCTGAGTGGGTGTGTGCGACCACCCGGTCCATGTCAGTCAGTAAGGGTGTTGATGGGGGCCCGGAGCCTGAAAGTATGGCCCAGGTCCCAACCGTGAAGAGAAGAGGCAGGGGGCGCGGGAAACCGTCCCCCATCGTTCCCGCGGTCCAGGAGGGAGCAGACCCTGAGGGGGATGCCCTGGAACCGACAGGAGAACAAGTGGCCGAACTGGGAGACCTGCCCGAGCTGACCCATTGGCAGCAGGATGGTGGTCCCTCCAGGGAGGAATTTTGTGCTGAACAGAAAGTGTGCCCTTCTCTTGTGGGTATGAGGCAGCAGGCCTCAGCCCAAACGACAGGTGATCAGTCAGGATCACATTGGGTCTACTGGGAGAACGACCTCCTGTATAGCGAGCCTAAGGCTGCTGAACCTGGGTCAGCCCGTGTGCTGGTGGTACCCCAGCGCTTCAGAGCCTTCCTACTGGGGTTGGCTCATGACGTTCCGTTAGCTGGACATCTGGGGCAGGACAAGACCTATGACAGGCTTGTCACCCATTTTTATTGGCCCCAGATGAGAAGGGATTCAGATATCCATTGTAGGACCTGTCAAACTTGCCAGGCAAGTGGGAAAAGTGGGCGGAAGCAGAAGGCTCCCCTCCAACCTTTTCCCGTCGTCAGTACCCCCTTTGAGCGAGTGGGAATTGACATTGTGGGGCCACTGGACCCCAAGACAGCCATGGGCAACAGGTTTATCCTGGTCTTGGTGGACCATGCCACCCGGTACCCGGAAGCCATCCCTCTCCGAACAGTGACGGCCCCCGTGGTGGGACGGGCACTGATGGGTGTTTTCTCCCGCATGGGGTTCCCCAGAGAGGTGGTGTCAGACCGGGGCACCAACTTCATTTCGAATTATATGAAGTCTCTGTGGAAGGAGTGTGGGGTAACCTACAAGTTTACCACTCCTTACCACCCTCAAGGTAATGGGCTGGTTGAGAGATTCAACCGGACCCTAAAAGGCATGATCATGGGTCTTGAAGAACCAATGAGGCGTAAATGGGACGTCCTCTTGCCATGCCTGCTGTTTGCTTACCGTGAGGTGCCACAGAAGTCTCTAGGGTTCAGCCCCTTTGAGCTTTTGTATGGTCACCCGGTAAGAGGACCTTTGAGTCTGGTCAAAGAAGGCTGGGAGCAATCTCCCAGGAAACCTCCCCAGGATGTATATAGTTACATGCTGGCCTTTAGGAACCAGACTCGGCGCTTCAGAGATCTTGCTCAGGCAAATCTGGAGGCCAGCCAGGAAGAGATGAAGCGGTGGTACGATCAGAATGCCACTCTGGTTGAGCTTCAACCTGGTCAGAAAGTTTGGGTCATGGCCCCTGTGGAACCTTGTGCGCTCAAGGACAGGTGGACTGGACCGTTTGAGGTTGTGGAGAAGAAGAGCGATGTCACCTACTTGGTGGACTTGAAATCTCCCAGGAACCCCTTAAGGGTCCTGCATGTCAACCGGTTAAAGCCCCACTTAGAAAGGTCCGAAGTGGGCATGCTCCTTGCCACAGATGCTGGGATGGAGGAGGAGAGTGAGCCTCTTCCTGACCTCCTGTGTGCAAAAGAAAAAGATGGGTCAGTGGATGGGGTTGTCCTCTCTGACACACTGACCCCTGAGCAGCAGCAAGATTGTCGCCATCTGTTGGTACAATTCCCTGATCTGTTCTCCTTAATCCCTGGTGTCACTCAGTGGTGTGTCCATGATGTGGACACCGGGGACAGCACTCCTGTGAGGCACAAGGCCTACAGGGTGACTGACAAGGTCAGAGCATACATCAAGGAGGAGGTCTCCGAGATGTTTGCCTTAGGGGTGGTTGAGTCCTCTAGCAGTCCTTGGGCCAGCCCAGTGGTCTTGGTCCCAAAGGCTGCAGCGCCTGGTGCTTCACCAGAACTTCGGTTCTGTGTGGATTACCGAGGACTCAATTCGGTCACCAAGACTGACGCGCACCCCATCCCCAGAGCTGATGAGCTCATCGATCGGTTGGGGGCTGCCCGGTACCTTAGTACGTTTGATCTAACGTCTGGGTACTGGCAGATCGCCTTGACTGATGGGGCAAAAGAGAGGTCTGCATTCTCCACACCAGATGGGCACTACCAGTTCCGGGTGATGCCCTTTGGGATGAAGAATGCCCCTGCCACATTCCAGAGGTTGGTTAACCAGGTATTGGCCGGGCTGGAAGGTTTCAGCGCCGCCTACCTGGACGATATAGCAGTGTTCAGCGCCAGCTGGGAGGAACACTTGCGCCACCTCCAGGAAGTGTTGTTGGCCCTGCGCAGAGCAGGCCTCACAATCAAGGCTAGTAAGTGCCAGATTGGGCAGGGTTCAGTGGTGTACTTGGGGCACCAAGTAGGGAGCGGCAAGGTGGCCCCCCTGCAACCCAAGATAGATACCATCCTGGCTTGGGAACCGCCCAAAACCCAGACTCAGGTGAGAGCCTTCTTGGGTCTCACGGGTTACTACAGGAGGTTTGTCAAGGGGTATGGCAACATTGTGCACCCCCTGACCTCGCTGACTTCCAGGAAGCAGCCGAGACTTGTGATCTGGACTGACGCCTGTCAGAAAGCCTTTGACACCCTGAAAACTGCAATGTGTACAGCACCGGTCCTCCAGGCACCCGACTTTTCAAAAGAATTCATTGTCCAGACGGACGCTTCAGAGCATGGTGTGGGGGCTGTTCTAGCACAGATGAATGAGGAGGGCCGAGACTTACCTGTAGCCTTCATCAGCCGGAGGTTACTTCCCAGGGAACAAAGGTGGACTGCGATAGAGCGTGAGGCATTTGCTGTGGTCTGGGCGCTGAAGAAGCTAAGACCCTACCTGTTTGGGACTCACTTCCGGGTTCAGACAGACCACAGGCCCCTCAGATGGTTAATGCAGATGAGGGGTGAGAACCCAAAGCTGTTGAGGTGGTCCATTTCCCTACAGGGGATGGACTTTACGGTGGAACACCGCCCTGGTACAGATCACGCCAATACTGATGGTCTGTCCAGATTTTTCCGCCTTAGTGATGAGGACTCCCTGGGTGAAGGGTAGTTCTCCCCACATTTCAGCTGGAGGGGACACGTGTTAGACCTGGCATCATTGGCATGAGTCTCTCCTCCATTTTTTTCCTGTTTGCCTCCTCTGTTTACGATGTTTTTGCTGGATTATTGCTTTGGGCACTGTGCCACTGCTGATCAGTGCCACAGTGCAAGTGCTCCCTATGTTAAATTGTTACATTGAATGGTGTTACCATGATTGGCTTGGTTGACTTACTGTTCAGACCCTAGTCTAGTGCACTGCGTGTGCCAAGGGCGTGTAAGTTAACTGCTGCTGGTGGGCTTGCAGCACTGGTTGTGCCACCCACAGAAGCAGCGTGCAAAATGTGTCTCAGGCCTGCCACCGCGGCGCCTGCGTGCAGTCCCTGACTGCCATGTCGACTTGGTAAGGAAACCTACTTACCAGTCTCTAAACCTTCACTTTGCCACATTTCAGACACCTCTATGGTAGGCCCTAGGGCAGGGTGCATTGTTGGTAAAAGGTAGGTCATGCCCTGACATGTGTGGCATGACCTAATAGTGAATTACAGCCATTTTCGTTTTTCACTATTGAAGGGCTACCTGCCTCCAATAGGCCAGACTGGGCAGACTGATTATTAACTCCATTATAATCTATCTGACTCAGGGAGCATGGTAGCAAGTCGAGTTTAGTATCCCTGAACTCAGAATTTAATAACACACCCTTTAGGATGGATGGTTTTTAAATTCTATGTTTGAAAATAGCACTTTTAGAAAGTGGCTATTTTCTTGTCCAACTATCTACCGGTCTCTGCTGGTTTGGTGTGTGTGTCAGGGGCTGGGTGGCTCCAGAGGTCTGAGTGAGTCAGTGTGGGGTGAATGGGGCGTTTACACGTAGAGTGAGGGAAGAGTAGCCTGCCCTGCCTGACACAATACTGGCTCCGCCTCCTGCTGGGCGACTGATAGCCCTGCTCCTGCCAGTGACAATACTGGCTCCGCCTCCTGCTGGGCGGCTGAGGACTCTGCCCTGCTCAGTGAATAGGCCAGGTGCCTCTGCCTGGCAACACCCACAACAAACCTGAGATGGTGGGAATCGCCCTGCTTGGACAAAGGGAACAAAGGGAAAAAGGGGTATAAGAGAAGGACCCCTGAACCAAGAACTCAGATCACTTCTGACAAGGAAACCTGTACCAAGGACAAGAAGCCTGCTGATCTAAGGACTTGCCTCCCCTTTCTGCCAGAGTGCTGTTTTGCTGTGGAGGAACCTGAAAGCTGCTTCTTTATTTTTGCCAAGGAACAAGGAGAGAGGAACTTGGTGTGTACTCTCTGAACACTTGCTAGGAAATCTCCAAGGACTGGAAGAGTGCCAGTCTCCTGCTGAAGTCACAGGGCCAAAGGACTTCACCATTTGCTGAATTGCTGGAAAGTGTTGTTTCCAGTACACAAGGGGAAATCTGCAGTCTCGACGCCGCCGACGCCGCCGAATCCAGCTCGACACCGTGAGTAACGGCTCCAGTGTCCCGAGCCTTCGACGCCGGCCGCCGGGCCCGATCGACGCCAGCAGCAACGCCAGTGAGCAGTGGGTATCGGCCCCGGCTCCAAGTGACCCCGTCTCGACGCCGGTATCGACGCCAGTGAGGAGTGAGTATCGGCTCTACCTCCAAGCGACCCCGTCCCGACGCCGCTGCTGATCGCATCGACTCGACGCCCTTCTCGACGCCGTGAGCGCTGCTCCGGCCCGACATCCCTCGACGCCGCTGCGGATTGACCCGACTCCGAGGCACGACCTCGACGCCGATCTCGACGCCGTGGATCATCGTTTTCTTCGCTTCTCAAGGTACTGTACTTGTGGGGTCTGTTGCGACTCCAGGCTCGACGTAGCGCTCCTCGCGGTCGACGCCGAACCTTGGGAATCTTGTAGACTCGACGTCGTGTGACTCCTGTGGGGGTTACATTGTTGCCAAAGAACTGTGCTCAGAAGAATACTTTGCTAAAGAACTATTTGCCAAGAAGAAACCTTACTTGAACTATTATTTTTCCTGCCAAAGAGTATTTATTAAGACTGTGGTATATTTTTGTCGTTATTTGGTCTTGTGCTAAGCCTTATATAAAAATACTATTTTTATAATAACTTCTGTGTCGTGTCCATCTGTAGTGTATTCACTTTATTACTGTATGTGGTCATAAATGCTTAACACACTGCCTCTGAGATAAGCCTGTCTGCTCTGCCAAGCTACCAAGGGGGTAGCAGGGGTTATCTGAGTGTGTAATCCCCTTTCCCTGACTAGAGTTGGTTGGTCCCTATTTGTCAGAAGTGTATACCTCTGCCAACTAGAGACCGCCGGTTCTAACACTCTCCCTGTAAATTTGTGTTATGGATTGGTGATTCCATGATTGGCATATTTGATTTACTAGTCAGTCCCTAGTACAATACACTGTGTGTGCCCAGGGCCTGTAAATCAAATGCTGCTAGTGAGCTGCAGCACTGATGGTGCCACCCACATAAGCAGCCTGTAAAGGTAACTCAGGCCTGCCATTACATGGCCTGTATGCAGTCTAGTACTGCCTTGTCGACTTGTCAAGTGCACCCACTTGCCAGGCCTTAACCTTACCTTTTCTTACATGTTAGTCACTCCTAAGGTAGGCCCCAGGTACCCCTGTGGGTCGGGTGCAGTGTATGTGAAAGGTAAGACATGCCCTGGTGTGTGTGGCATGTCCCGATAGTGAAATACTGCACTATTGCAAGGCTACCTGTTCCCATAGGATTGAATGGGGAGTTTCCTTTTAACATCTTAAATTCATAACTACCCCTGGGAACAAGGTAGGAAAATAAAGGGGGATATGTACAATGAAGTGGCAGAGCATGGCGTTAGCCTCCTTGACTTAACGCCGCTCTATGACCCATCTGAAAAGCTAGGCTGCACCATATTTACAAGATTGTGGTGCAGCCTTGCATTTCCCCCTGCGATTGCGCTAATTTTAGGAACTTATTGCCAATGCAGGCACCCTTGCACCATAGTTCAAGGGTGTCTGCGTGCAGGGGAGGATTGTCTATGTGTGTGTAGGAAGGGGTCCCTTCCGGCACATAAACAATCCTAAAATGCCATTCTGTCACTTTCATGTGTGCTGCATGAAGTGAGAAAATGGTATTTAAAAAAATATATTGTTTATGTACAAGAAGGGACACCTTCCTGTACATAAATAAACCATGGCATTTTGCTTTTTCCATGTGTTCTGCACAAGGCAGCACACATAGAAAAAGCATAAACGAGAAGAAATAATGCATTTCTCCTCGTTTCGCCAACTTAAGACCAGGATTTACCTGGTCTTAATCTTGGCACTGCCTCCTATGTATGCCACCCTTGTACATATGGGGCATCGTCAAAATGAATTGGTGTTGCGGTGGTACACGCACCGCACCACCCACTGCCCACCCCTTTCACGGTAAGCATAGCGTGAAAGGGGGCTTTATGTACAAGGCAGCATTAAGCCACAGTAGGTAGCTTAACGATGCCTTGTACATAAGGCGCAGCCCCTATCGCCACCACAACTTCGGTAAAAGTGACGTTGTGGTGGCGATAGCAGCTTGTACATATGCCCCAAAGTTTAGTATGCTTGAACTCAGAATGTTAAAATGTATCTTATAGTGTGGGTGATTTTTACATTCTGTGTTTGAAAAAGACCACTTTTAGAAAGTAGGTATTTTATTTCTTAGCCATCCAGTGTGCCTCTGCTAGAGTGTGTATTGACTGTTTTGTTTTGGAGTGACAGGGGCTGGGGAGGTGCAGTGGCTCTAGAGAGTCTATTTGGCTCAGGGCTGGGCTGAATAGACCTGGGCTGCATTTAGAGTAGGGGGAGGAGATTTCCTTTCACCTGAATGAGCCTGGTCTGGCTTCCACAATGCTGTCTCCACCTTCTGCCTGGAAGCTGCACCAGAGAGGACAGAACTAGTTTTGACTGAGCACAGGGCTTCTCTGCCACCAGAGAACAAATGATTTTGCTGTATAAATTGAGGGGCCCAGACCCCAGACTTTTAGATCACTTCTGGGAATCAAAACGAACCTTCGCCAAGGAGAATAGCCGGAGAAGCTGAGGAGGAATACTGCCCCTGTGCTTTTTGCTGTCTGGGGTTGGCCTGAAGTGGCTACTTGCTGCCAAGGAAAGGAGAAAGGACTTTGCCGTTTGCTGTGTCCCCTGCTTGAGGAAGATCTCCAAGGGCTTGAAACTGAGCTTGCCTCCTGTTCTAAAGTCTCAGGGACACAAAGACTTCACCACCAGCTCTCCCTGAACTTCCTTGCTGGGAGTTCCCACCTGCTGAGAGGTGCCTGCTGTGGTCTTGGACCTCTGGAGGCAGTTCGCCGCTGGGAGCTGGAAAAGTAATGCAACTTCGAAATGTGCAACACATCCGCACCTGTTTCTGACTCATCGCCGGAGAAATCTTCACAATGCCTGTCCGGGCTCGAGAAATCACTGCACATCCCATCGAGTGCCTCGATCCCCGAAGTCCAAGATCACCGCACCGATTCCGACGCAAGGCCTGCTGTGCGACTGCAAGAACCCACGCATCGTCATGGATCTTCACATTGCATCGAGGCACCAAGTCTGTTGCATCGTTGGGGGACGCAGTAAGAAACTGACGCATCACCTCCCTACGTAGAAAGAAGCCTACGCATCACCTCCTCTCCGGTAATGAACCGCCACAACACCTCCCATGCGCAGCAGTGAGGAACCGACGCATCACCTTCCCTGGAGCAAGGAACCGACGCATCACCTTCCCTGAGTGTAAGGAGCCCTTCTTGTTTGTGTGCACGATGCATCCAAGGTACTTTGTGCCAAAAGTGTTTCATCTGCAATTTGCTTTGAAATGAATTATTTCTACCATTTGAAAGTCATAGTTTCATTACTATACTGTGGATTTTTGTTGTTTTGGTCTTTTTTGGTTAAGATAAAGATTACTTATTTTTCTAAACTGGTGTGGTGTCCATTTGTAGTGTTTTCACTGTATTACAGTATGTGTTCACAAATGCTTTACACACAGCCTCCGAGATAAGCCTGTCTGCGCATGCCAAGCTACCAAGGGGTTGAGGAGGGGTTATTTTAGAAGTGTATCCCCCTTGCCCTGACTAGGAAGAAGGTTCCCTACTTGGACAAATGTACCTACATCTGCCAACTAGAGACCCCCATTTCTAACAACAGCAATAGTGATAATAGTTGTGAGGAATAAAAGACAACAAATAAGAGTGCAGGCCTGGTGAGTCCAACTGTAAAATTATATTCTGTACTGATGACTCCTTGTGTATGCCACTGCCTATTTTGTATCTCTGTGAACTTATGCCGTGTTGTCGAAGTTCTTATAATAAAAAGAGTTTAAAAAAAAAAAAAAAAAGAGTGCAGGCCTGGGAGGATGATGGTATGGCAGAGAGCATTGATGTGAGTCACTTGTTGTAAGTGGGAATTTACAGCAACACATGATAAAAAAACTGTTGGCTAAACCTATGAACCATCAGCATAATAATCTTTCAAGGAAGTAAATTGCAGACAACTCAATCTATGCTAGGAAATCTGCACCAGAGGGCCAAAGGATGAAATGTGGCTTTCAGAGGTCCTGCAGCCACACCGCCAAACCTAGCTAGATGAACAGCATCAAAGCATGGTTGTGTCTCCGAAGATCACTCAGACCCAGGTAGTGGCAGCATCAGTGGTGCCAAGTTGTCTAGTGATATTGCTGATTATACTATTGGAGACCGTATCAGAGCAGGCCTACTTTGCACCTTGAAAGTCTACAAGACAGGATCCATCAGAACTTTGAAGTGGACCCTGGGTATAAAAAGAGGCTACATACCTGAGGTATAAAGTTTTACCACAGGACTTATAGTGATGGATGAGATAGTGAAGGAGAAGGTGGGGGTGACTGAGATTGACCCAGCAAAAAAGGATATTGATGAAACTTCACACTGGGCAGCGTTGATGATACTATACAACAGAGAAAGGTTTAGCACCAGGCTGTAGCACAGGAGCGGCAAAATAATGTGAGGAGAGGTTCCCTTAGCGGAGAGGCAATCATGCTGTAGTCTTCATGGCACCCATGCCACTTCTACCTCTCGAACAAGCCCGCCATTTTATCATATGCGGCACAGCCGACTAGAAATCACAGAGTGGGCAACCCATGGAGATATGGATATGACTATATACCTAGTAGACCAAGGATCTATGGATATATTTCTCCATTGCATTAGCAGTGTCAGATGACGTCACCACCTAGAAGAAAGCTGTAAGTAACTCACTGAGTGGTGGCCCAACAAATAGGACAACCTACAGTCATACACATATACATTTACATTTACATTTAGCACATTTACATACCAATGCGCAACCTCCAATATGCATTTACTCCACATTCTCTATCATTCTGGAGGCTGATTGGTTACATGTGATTGTAGAAAAACATGCTTATCAAAACCTGCTCTGAAGATACTTTTTCCACAAATCTGCATCCTCAGACTCCTTCAATTAAATGGATGGCACCATGAATATGTTGAGTCCATGCTATTTAATGTTGTGCATGCCGAACATATTTCCTGCGCTCCTTTTTTTCGAAGTCCACATACATCTCTAGTTTACCTCTTAGGGGGGGACTCCTGCACCCCACTTCTTTATACCGCCTCTTTCCTCGATCTATCTTGTATGTGGGGAAAGCCCTCAAACGTATCCCCTTGTTTCTTTCCCCTCTCCCATCCCTTTTCCTACACCTGGTTTGCTTCCTTCCCCCTTCTCATTGAATTGTTTTTTACCCTGTTCAATCAACTCTATCCCTACCTCTCATAGTACTTCTTCCCCTGCCTATAACATTCGATCTCTAAACCTGCCCACGCACTATTACCTCTAACTATAAAGCAGTACTTGTAAACCTAACTAGTTCTGCACCCACCGACAGCCTAAGGCTTCTATCCCTACCTACTACAATACGTCTTCCTCCTCAACTCGTCTTATTTTTTTCTCCTTGCCTGTTTTCTTCTGTTTGTTTATCTCCAATGTCTCCTCTTTATGGTTTGTTTTCGAGGGAGAGTAGTTCACTCATTTTGAAAATTCACTAAAAGAAGTTTCACCAGAATGTAGTTGTCATACCGATGTTCTCCATTTTGTTGTTTTTCTCTGAAATGAGGTAGAGCCCAAGGGTCCACGAACCCCTTAAACGTAGACTAACAACACTCCCAGGTCTCTCCTCAGATAGAAATGTTGAGAGGAATCAACATATTTACATTGATGGAATGGTATGGCACTCATATGACACTCACTCCACCACCCAAGAACCAGTGCTGATCTGAAAGTTTACCATATGTGGCCTTCCTCGCGGCCACAGGGCACTGATATCTATAACTAAAGGTGAAATGTGTACATTATTTATTTGTTATCTGAAATCATGCTAAGCACCCAAAGGGCTATGGGTTAAAGCCTCAGAGAAGCCTCACATAAATACACTAGTCATGTTGGTGTAGGCAGGAATTAACAAGTTGTGCTATAACTGGGAGTTCATATATGATTTTTTGCAGCCATTTTTTGTCAGGTATATTTCACTTTCGATGCCAATGAACTCCTGCATAGTTGGTGTCCAAAATGTGTTTCCATTATATTATGTTGAAGTGAAGCAAAAAGCAAACAAGACAAAAAGTGTAAACCAAAACCAACAAAAATGGTGCATTGTAATTTCTTGTCGCCACCCTAGAAAATGTGCACCCTTCACAACTCCCTTACCTGAATGTCTGCAAGGGAAGAAGGGCATTTGCATATATATCTGACCCTGTCGACAGGGTCATACCGTAATTCTTTGCATTAAATCAGAATCGTAGTCTGCCTATGCCTATATTTGCGAGTACTATAGCTTAGTGGCAAACAGTGTTTGCTGAAGAGTTTAGTGCGCAGACTGCATGTCAGAGACCCCAGAAAGTTAATGCAGTCTCTCTTCCTTTCAAGGTCAATTACTGGAATATAATAAAGTCAAGAAAATACCTACCTGTAATTTACAGAGCTAGGAAATGTTATGTCTATGTCATCAGATGCCAAGGTTATTCTATGTTATGTTACAGATTTGTATAGTGCTTTATTGCCTCACCAAACTGTGGGAGTTCGGTACCTTTACGAAGACTACATTCTTATCTTGTTCATGTGGATTCTGCCATGGACCGGAATTTGTTTGTTTTCTGATCGATTTGTATGGTGTGATTGTTTTTTGTGCACAGCAACATGTAAGTTCTGGTGTAAGCTGTATGGCTCTGCCCCTCATCCATGATATTCTGGATAAATATGACACCAAATTATAATCTTACCATTATTACGTCTGGGCAGTGAACTCCGCTCCGCTCGCGGAGTTTGTGGAGTTTTCCAGACTCCGAGAAACTCAGAAACTCCGTTTTGCTTTGCGGAGCAGAGTATTTTTCCTTGCTCGCGTTCGTCAATGTCAATCCTCCTCCCGGTGAGATTTTTCCTCATTCGCGATCGTCAACATCAACTTGGTGAGCGCGAGCATGGAAAATCAACCTCCCGGCGAGATTTCTCAACGCAGGCGGTCAGATTTCTCATTGTGAGTGGTCACGTATGCCCGTGACCGCTCGCGTTGAGAAACCATCTGTTCGCGTTGAGAAAGCTGCTGCTCGAGTAAAAATCTACTCGAGCAACAGAAAGGAAGCAGCGCCAGCTTGTGCTGTGCATGGTGCTGTTTGTGGTGATTGCACAGTGCCGACAAGCACTTGGCACTGAAAATCACAGCAAACAGCATTTATCTAAAGCATTCCGCTGCTTGTGGAGCTCCGCGTAACGTGGCGGAACTCTTTCTGCACTTCGCAGAGTTCCACGTAACGCTGCGATCTCCGCCCAAGCTTAACCATTATATCATGGATACCATACCTATAAAAATATAGATAGTATGTACATGGTTATGTTTTACTTTCTTACAATAATATACAAAGTTTAAAATATTCGTTACTATAATATCTTTTTTTATATTATGGTTTTGTTTTGGATTATGCTTCTATTTCATTATCAATGTTTGAAAATTATCTTGAAAAAATATTATAGTAATACCTAAATTTTGTTGGGTTGTTCAATTTATTTGTAGTTGTTTTCTAAAACAGATATTAATTAATGTTAATTGACTAATACTCATTTATTTTGTTTGAATTGTTATTTGTTTGCCTATATGTTTAAAAAATGTTTTCATTGTGTCAGTTTCAGTTTTGGTGCTTTATGGGAGTTTGGGTGGTTACTGCTTTGTACGATATATATATATATATATATATAGCGCAACCCCAATCTTCACTCGTTCGACGTCGGGAATGAAAACCAGGAGCACAGACCACAATTCTGTGCAGGTTTATATTTTATTTTGTTCCAACAAACACTGCAGCATGACGTGTTTCGACCCAGAAGGGTCTTGATCACAGATATATATATATAAATATATGAAGTCCAGTACCCCGTTACACTCAGAAAGGGTCCGACACAGCAAGGGTGATTTCAAGTGGTTTTATTCTCACCAGACTGGAAGCGCAAAAGTCCATAAAGATGTGAAATGTCTAGTGGCAGACGTGTTTCAGCTATAGTCAGCTTTCCTCAGTGCCGGTTTCACAATAGGTTGTTCTCATCTGAGGTCCATTAGTACGTTCCAGCCGCCACTCCTACTTCAGTGATGACTTGGCCCCACCTCCATCTTAAGGGTGCACTGTCCCGTTTTTGCATTTCTATCTGGTGCATTACTTCTCCCCGCTGCAGTGTCTTGCCGGATCCGACGTGAAGGCAGATTAAGTAATCAGCCATTTAAACAATATATATATATATATATATATATATATATATATATATATATATATATATATATATATATATATATATTCACTGACAAAACCATAGGTTTCACACACGTTATAGTTACGAATTAGCATTTAAAAAACCTTGCAAATTCACTTAAAAAACCATAGGTTTCACACATGTTATAGTTAGCTGTACATTTCACTCGTAAAAAACCAATGAAATTCCCCCGTTATAGTTACTGCAGGCAACTATAACTCACGCGACCGCAATCCTCTGCTGATGACGTCAGATATTACATCACTGTATTTAGACACTTATTTACCCATGTCTTCTTCCATTAATCTTTAGCTATACATATATTACAAATATTTATTTTTCATAAAGACACATATGTCATCAGTGATGTAATATCTGACGTTATCAGCAGAGGATTGCGGTCGACCAAGGCTAGGAGGTCAGGAACTGTCCACTCTGCCCCCTTTTCACATTCTCCACCTTTTTTTTTCACCCCCTCAGACTGCGAGAGACAAAATGGTGGCCGACACTTCCTGGTTTCGACCGATTCGAATGTTTACCGACATCTAACAACCAATCAGAATTGCGCTCGCGCACGGCAGGGTGCGCGCACAGTGCGCGCACGGTGCGCGCGTATAGATATTGATATGCTTTTAAATGCTATTTTCTCAGGAAATACTGAACAGATTTACACCAGACCTGCAAAAGGCACTTCCTTGACCTTATGGCTACCTCTCTGCCAAATTTCAAGTAATTCTGTTCAGCCGTTCGGGCTGTAGCTGTGTCTAAAGGTCCTATGGAAAAATACATGGGGAAAACGCGTTTTGGGACCCCTCTTTTTCCTCGGCCCCCGCTTGACGAATCACCCCGAGACTTTCAGGGTAGGAGCTGAGCGGAGCGCCCCATTAGTTTTGAAAATTTCGCGAGGATTCGTCAACCGGCGCCAAAGTTATTCAAAATAGAATTTTGAGGTTTCCTATGGAAACTAGGTTGTAACTATAACTATCTACTGGCGACCGCCAGTAGATAATATATATATATATATATATATATATATATATATATATATAGATATATATATATATATAGTATTAATTTCTACCTGCATTAAGTATACATATTTTGTAATTAGTTTTGTTGATAAAACTATTCATTTACATTTTTTTAACTTACTGTATTAATTTGGCATAGTTTGCTGGGTGTATCGAGGTTTGGATAGGACGTGTTGTTGTTGTTAAAGGGCATATTAATTATTGTTAATTGTTTAATATGTTTAACATGTAATGTTTCACATTGGTATTTATTTTTTGAAGGTTGTATAGTTTTAACATTATTTATTTACTTTTATTTTTTGTACATTTGGTTTATTGGAGAGGGTAGATCACTATTGGTACTATGGTTTCTTCACCCTAAATTAATAAGAAAAATGGAGTGGCTATTCTTTTTTCAATAAATTAAATTTTCAAATATTTAGTAAATTTTCAGATACAGAAGGTTGGTACATTATTGTTAAAATTAAGTTGGATATCACACCTATTTACTTAATGAACACGCTCCAAAACCACCCGGACCAAGTCCAAGTGCCTGGATTCTGGTGTATCTGGCTCACAATCTTATGAAGGCGCGTTATAGCTTTATATACAGATGGCGAATTTTCTGGTATGAATACGCAACAACTTGATCCGATGACCCTACAAGCTCCGCCCCTATCGGCCAGGATGACGTCAAGGACAAGACGATTTTGAAGTACAACAATCCGCATAGCAGACTGCTCTTCTGTTAAATTGCCTAAGGCGGAAATAGTTTCGTTCACTACTGCTTCAAGGGTTCTAGTTAATCTACGTATCAGCTTACTATTAGTAACGGTACCTATATAGGGAAAGAGACCTTTATTGAAATCTGTGTATTTTTCCCATGCTGTTTCAGTGTAATCGACTATTGGGAGATCTCTCCTTTCTCTATTGTGTACTAAATGAGTATTTCTGTGATAATCAGGAGGAGCTAGAAAAACAGGTGGCAAAAGGAATCCAATGTAGCAGGTACCATCCCAGTCTAGAGGCAAACGTACATATGCCGTCTGACCACATATAAAATAGGAATGGCGGGAAGCTCTAAATGTCGACTTGCCTTGATCACTGAATTCTATTACAATGGTGCATCTACTATGGCCCATATGTGTGGAACCATTCTTTCTTACACATAATTCACCTTTTACTGGAAATACTGACATGGCGGGCAAACTTGGATTAGCTTCGGATTCGACATTCAAGATCAGGAGATTAAGCGTAAAATTACCTAATCCATATACTTCATTTTCTAGATCAGTTCCTGTTCTTTTGGGAAGTCCCTCCTTGTTGGGGTGGCAGACTTTAAGTAAAACTAAGTTCAGATTTCCCCATACCCCGTTGTCTTGATAAACTGCGGAGTTCGAATCTTGGGAATTAAGTAAACTAAACCATGCTCCACAGGAGCCGTTGTGTGTGAACGGGTATGGAAAAAGAGGTAGAATTCCTTTATAGTTCTGATAGGGAGGGAGTCGGCCACATATCCAACAATTTGTAGCATTGCTAACCTGATGGGAATGATGTAACATACTAATAAAAGTGTTATTGCGCAGCGCAAATCTGTATGACAATTCATGCGGAGGTAATTCACTAAAAGAATGTTCAGCAGTAACATTATAAACATGTCTAAAAATAGGATAACATATGTGCAACAATATACTTGCAGTAATTATTAAAAGACTTAGGAAAAGCAAAATCAATAACGTCACTGTGCAATGACTACGCAGTGATTTACAGTATGCATGTCGTTTCAACATTTTTCGGGCTCTTTCTCTATTCAGATCTAAGGGATACATGTCAGAGACAAATTCAACCGCTTCACCTTGGAGAGGACTTAAACAATCAAATTGCCCGACTGGTTAGATCTGAGTTTTAATTTATATTGTTCGTGACTACTTGATTCAACCAAAGGAAGTTTTGAGTCAATGGGTGAAGACACGCGAGGTGTGGTTTTTACATCCGATGGTAGTCCATAAAATTTCATGATATGACTTGAATGTACCCAGCCTTTCCTGCCTTCGATCTTCACGGCTGTCCTTGTGGTGAGCAAGACCAGTTGCGGCGACCTCCACCTAGGATCCAGCTGAGTCTTTCGATCAAAGTTCCTCACCAAGACCAGGTCCCCCGGAACTACGTCATGGGGTTTCACCTCAGTGTTGTCAGGAAAAGCTGCAGCTACCTGTGAACGACAAGATTGTAGTGCAGACATCAAGGAAGCCAAATAATCTGTCAGCATATTACAGTCAATATCAGTTATTTTACGTGGTATAGGCGTCCCCCACATATTTGGTGGTCTGCCAAAGATCACCTCATACGGGGATAGCCCTGTTCGAGAGTGTGCTACCATTCTCATGTAAAAGAGTGCAACTGGTAATGCTACTACCCAGTCGACACCTTTCTCCCTGCATATTTTGGACAATCTAATTTTCAGGGTCTGATTATGTCTTTCCACGAGACCTGCTGCCTCGGGGTGTCGGACACAGTGGAATTTCCACTGATAGCCTAACAAAAGTGAAACGTGTTTCATTAGTTCGGATGAGAACGGCTGGCCGTTATCTGAGTAGACAGCACGTGGTAAACCGTATCGTGGGAAGAATTCTCGAACCAACTGTTTGGCAGTAGTCGGGGCAGTGTAATCTGAAACCGGGTATGCCTCTGTCCAACGGGAAAGAGCACAAACAACTACGAGAACATATTTGAATCCTCAACATCGTTCCATCTGGATATAATCCATCTGGAGAATTTCAAAAGGGTGATCAGGAGGCTGAAATCCACCCTGCTCTACGGGAATGCTTTTTCCTGGGTTGAACTGACAACAGATCATACAGGTACGAACTTTTTGTTTGGCTGCTGCTCGTAAATGTTTGTTGAACCAAATGTGTTGAATGCTGTCTAGCATAGCTTTTTCTCCTAGATGTGCTGGACTATGGACAGTGTTAATAATGACTTGGACCATTGAATCAGGAAGGAACCACACAGATTTTTCCTTCGTCATCCATCCTTGATCCGTTTGGATCCCTCCTAATTCAGTCCATTTCCCTATTTCGTCTGGAGTAGCATGTGTCTGTATGTCCATTACATCAAGAGCGGGATCCTTAACCATCATGCAATGTGTTGGTGTCTGGACTATTGTCTTTGTCACGTCGGATGTTTGAGTTTGAGCAGTCTGTTTAGCTGTTCTGTCAGCTAGATCATTGCCTTGGGAAATGATATCAATAACTTTCGTATGAGCTTTGCATTTCATAATCGATATTGCAGTGGGTAAATGTATTGCATCTAATAAGGCATGAATAAGGGGTCCGTGCTGAATGTGGGCACCGTGAGAAGTTAAATAACCTCTCTCTCGCCACAGCACGCCGAAGTCATGTACAACTCCGAATGCATAACGTGAATCAGTGTATATGTTGACTCTTTTATTTGTGGCTTGAATACAGGCTTGTGTCAGAGCGATGAGCTCTGCTGCTTGAGCGGACAAGGTATTTATACACTTTGTTTCAATAATTTCAGTGTCTGTTGTGACTGCATAAGCGGCCACTAACTCTCCTGTACCTGTTCTCATACATGAACCATCTACATACAACGTCAGGTCTGGATCTGACAATGGGACATCTGTCAAGTCTTGTCTGGGTTTCGTCGTTATTGTAATAACTTCAATACAGTCATGAGCTAGTGGGTCTGTTCCGTTTACAGGTAAAAGTGTGGCAGGATTCAATGTGTTACATCGTCTGATTTCTATATGTGGCTGAAACAATGTTAATTCGTAACCTGTAAGTCGCGCTATAGTCAAATGTTGTGTTTGCGTTCGATTCACAAGAACCTCTACTGCATGTGGTACTTGGACTGTCAATAGATGTCCTAACACTATGGCATCGCTTTGTCTGATTGCTAAAGCTGTCGCTGCCACTGATTTCAGGCACGCAGGCAGAGCCTGAGCTACGGGATCTAATGTACTAGAAAAATAAGCACACGGTTTGTGTGATCCTGCTTGTTCCTGTGTGAGTACTGACAAGGCAGTACCTTCTCGTTCTGTAACAAAGAGTGTAAAATGTTTTCTGTAACATGGTGTTGCTAAAACAGGTGCTTGGCATAGAGCTTTCTTTAAGCTTTCAAAAGCTAGTGTGTGTTCCTGAGTCCAAGGGAGGACAGTCGATGTGGCTGCCTCCTGTGTTGTTAATTGAATGAGTGGTTTTGCTAGAAATGCATACTGAGGGATCCACTGCCTACAATACGAAGTGAGGCCTATGAAAGCCCGCACCTCCTTTTGTGTCTTGGGTATTGGCATATTTGCAATTAGCTGGATGCGATCTGGTGTAAGCTGCCTTCCCTCCTTGGACAGCGAGTGACCAAGGTAAATAACTCGCTGGACACAGAATTGCAGCTTAGAAGGGGACACCTTGTGTCCCTTTGCGGCTAGAACTTGTAAAACCGTCAGTGATGCTTTTTCACATTCAGGTTCGCTTCGGGCGGTGATCAGCAGATATGGAAATATGGATTTTTCTGGTCAGTTATGTCCCCTATCTTGGACCCCAACGGTTTCATGTATAAATAACAAGTACATGTATGTTCCCTCCAGTTCCAGTTATGAAGACGCAAATACATGTGCGTCCACCGTTAACATGTCCTCTTTCAGATCTGCCATGAATGGGCCGGATATTCCATTCCTAAGTACGAAAGGCCACCGCCTTTATATGGTTCACTTATGCCATTTTACAGTCCAGGCAAGTAGGCCCTGATTCTGTCATCAAGCTTTTCTGCCTTCTGCCTCTGAAAGCTCCAGTCTGAGCCTGCATCTGTGACCATGAACTTTGTCTCATCCTCTGCGCGGCTCACAGTGCCTGACATCAGCTTGCTGCCTGCCAAGAACTGTATTTCACCTTCGAAATTATCTGCTCCGTTCCCTGCCCAATGCATTCCTGTCTAGTAGTTTAAGTAAACATTCTGCCAGCTACCGAGCAGAGGCCCGGCTTCTCTGTCTTTATACAAGTAATTCATAGCCCTATTACCATGGAAGACTTCTGCCCTCGCATCTAGTGTAGACACTTAGACGCTTGTACACGCACTAACAGTCAGTATAGTCAGTATAGAATAAGATTCTACTCTAAAAGACCTCTCTTTTGGATAACATAGTTCTTTAAACATAGGATGTTAGATATGATTTGGGATTAGGTTGACTTGACCCTCCAGACATCTGTCGCCACATGTAGAGCTAAATGTCAAGTCCCCTTCACCCCCTAGTCGCACGTCAATCACACGTCATGCTGCTGTGCGCGCATTTCTGCCAAGTATTTCTGCTGACATTGCGAAATTCTTTCATGGAACCACCCTATTATGACATCACATCTGATGGCGTTCTTTAGTCACACCCAGTTACACCTACTTTTGCTACGTATGTATGTTTTATCCACACTATCAATTGTTACGCCTCTCGCATTTGCTTCACTGTAATGCCTATTGTATAAAAGTAATTACTTATCAATAAATTATGTACTTCACTTCCTGAGCCTCCGTGGTGATGGAACCTGGAGTCCACGATTTCGAAATCGTCCATTGGAATAAAGCCCGTTCCTAACCTCTAATACCACGGATTCTGCCTCTTATTTATTGAGCTATTTTTATTATGTTCTGTATCAAATTAAGTCCCGGTAATTAAATTATTTACCACATGAATGGCGCCCGAACAGGGACACTTTCTCATCTCACGCCCCGGCGGTGCGTTGCAGGCCCGGTCTCCTGCCACAGCTGGACGGACAACAACGCGTACCAGCAGGATTTCCTGTATCTCCCTCCGGTCAAGCGGGGGCGACTGAGGCTGCGATCAACACCCAGACGAGGCGGTGAGAAGTGCGAAGTATCCCGACCAGAGCCTAGCTGTGAGAGCAAGATCCGAGGTATACAGAGGCCCACCAGGTTTCCGACGTCCCGAAGTGTCCGAAGTTTTCGAGTCGAGTCCAGTCCGGTCCAGTTCAGTTCAGTTCCGTTCCGAGGCCTTCCGTTCCGAGCTACCCGGTGAGTACCATTACTGGGGAGGCGTTCTGGCGTGCACATAAGTTGTGCCGATCCAGACGGGTTTGGGTACACAAATCCGGTCTGCACTGTTTTAGCAGTGTATCTGTACTGTTTAGCAGTATATCTAGTATATCAAGTATATAAATTCAGAATAATTCCGTTAATGCCGAGAATTATGTTTTGTGATTAAGTTTTCTTAGATCGTCATCTTCTTTGTTGCTCATTTAAAAATGTTAAATGTTAAATGTATTAATACGTCCTGCATATTGTGGTGTGAATGACTGTTCATTATTGTGGTTTATTGTATTAAGTTTGTTCAAGACCAAGTATCAGACCAGTTCTCAATATGCCGCTTTTTTCGAAACTAAGACAGATCACAACTAGAAAAGGGGTACTCGAAGAAGCTGTTCCCATCCCTCCTAGGGACACTCCAGGGTACTTCATGTATCATAAACATGGCTTAGACGCTATATTATTTCTTGACCTATGGGTAGACTACACTAAGGAATTACCAGAAAGTCAGAGGTGGCCCGCAGCTGGGACCTGGGATGCAGATTGCATCGTGAAAGTAGAGGAAGAATTATGGAAAAGGAAAGCCAGACAGTCACAGAAAGACGCCATTGAATTATGGCGTAAAGAATCGTATAGACGGACAGAAAAAGCACGTAGACAGGAAGAGAAGAGTAAAGAGAATTCAAATAAAGTCTGAGAAAATCTATTAATTGAAGAAGGTACACGAGTGAAATCAGAACAAGTAGACAGACAAAGAAATGCCCTTATGAAGGGTATGTATCCCCTTCTGGCCGAGGGATTACCTAAGGCTACTCCGGGGATACCAAAAGACTTGCCACCCCCATTATTTCCAATAAAAGTACATCCTAAGGGGCATCCTAGAACCGCAGAAGATGTTTTTCTTTTCTCATGTTTAGATGACGCAGCTCCCGAGTATGCTAACCCCGCCCCACATAGACCGTCGGCCGGGGAGGTTCAACGCCAAGATCCGGTATCTGTATCTCTACAACAACAAAACCTGACACAAAATCCGGCAAGCACGTCCGTTTCCACATCTGTTCCTACAGCTACTTCTATAGCTGTGACCACACCTATAGTTGCTGTATCGCGTTCTACGAATCCTTTCACGCCCGATACTCCAGACGGGGCTACTGGAGGTGCTACCAACATTTTTTCTACGCCACCCAGAGTAAATAAACTTACCTTTCTAGAGTCAGCACATCCACGTACCCCCAAACTCATAAATGCCCGCGCGCTTAAGGAACTTCTAGTAGATTGTAGATATGACCCTGTGCCCGGCAAAGAGGACGAAATGATCATGGCATCATTACGTATCAGACGAGCCGCGGTGTATTTAGGGAAGTTACCAGGAATGACTGTGCATCTAGATAATATATATCATTTTGTCCAAACAGGGCGAGATTCTGAAAGTATTAACAGAGCTATGGAATATCAGAAAGTGGAGGTACAGGGGGAACTGTTACGTTTCCTCATAAATTGCGTAATCAGAAATCAAGACCGACCGGGGGTAGATCCGGAAATAATGCAAACCCTTACCAGATGGAGCCAGAATATATCAGAAGGGAGACATGATAGGCAAAAATGTATAATAGCCATGTGCAGAAAGATCCGTAAAGAAATAGAACGCCTACACGAAGAAAGATTAGCGGTAGACCAGTTTGAACAAAACGAGGAGGAGGAAGGATCAGGACCGTCCATAGGACAGTCAGAAACCATAGCCTATGTAGGTAGAGGAAGATCTTGTAATAGTACTAGATGTTTTACTGACCCGATACGTCCGATATGTCCAGATAATAACAGGAATTTCCAAACACCTATAATAAATATGAGGTCCCCGAGCATTCGTTCCAAGCCGCTGACAAATTACTGCGAGAACGAAGGGGTTATCATTTACTCGATTCTATGGATGAACAAGAATTAGCCAGGTCAGCCGTTCATTGGGTTGACAGTCCCGGAAAATATGGTGATGATACAGTAGCACACACATTTTTGAACCTCACCCCAGATGAACAGCGTTTAGCTGGGATTTATATGATTCAACAACTTCTTATACTATATAAAAGCCAACATTCAGATCCTGGTCCCTTACCTGATATATTGACTGAATTACTCACGAATAGATGGAGAGGTTCAGGTACTAAGTTAATTAAGGAAATACTAGAATCCAGAAAGCAGTACATTCTTTTTGTATGTCCAGAACATGTTTCACTGCCCATCAAGGAAAGACCGATGTATTACATGGACAGACAGAATCCCTTACGAGAAGTGCACCCAATAAAGGGCGAGGACAATCAGTTTAAACGTGTATATGTATATACGCCCATATCGAAAATAGAATTGTTAGAAATGAAGAAAGTGGTACCCAGTCATGACAAAGACCCAGCGGGTTTCCACCGAGAAATTAAAGACATGTTACTCATGGGAGAGTATACCTATCCCGACATTATGACAATATTAAAGGTATTAATGCCTGCTGGCATTTATGAAAAACTTAAGGAAAAAGAGTGGGAGGTAGGAGACCAAAAGATAGATTGGACAGCATTAGAAAATGAAGAAAAGGCCCGAGGTCCAGGTTCGGGGCTTGGGGACAAAACTAAAGCACTACCAGGTTTACTAGTACAGGTACTGCCACGTTTATTAACTACGAAAAAGGAAGACTGGGGTGCAATCTCAGCCTGTAAACAAAAGCAAGATGAAGACACTAGTGATTTCTATGCCCGATTCGAAAAATGTTTTGGTATAAATAGTGGTATAAAAGCAAGTAGCGAGTCATACCCACATCTGTTTGTGACAAAATTAGTTGAAAATTCCTTGCCCCAAGTGAAGAATAGAGTATTAAAATTCGAGAGTACCTGGCAAGGTAATACCCCATCACAAATGTTACAAATGTTACAGTATCATTACAATAGAATTAGAGAAGAACAAGAACATGAACAAAGACGCATGAAAGACACAAAAATGAAAATGCTAGTCTCCCAGACAGTTCCAGCTGAAGGTCATAAAAAGGGTACGACACAGTCCGGTGATTCAGCAGGACCTGTAAAAGGGACATGCAACTATTGTAAACAACCAGGTCATTACATACACGATTGCCCAGTCTTGAAGCGTAATATCGCCACAGGTAAAACACAAGAAAGACCACGGCCACCTAGACAGGATCAGAATGAACAAGGAGCACCGCAGCATGCACAGTCCATGCCAGCTCCACAACAGTCTATACAGTTTGTGCCAGCTGCACCAGCGCTGCCGGCTGCTGCCACACAAACCACGACACGACAGCTGTACCAGACCGCACAGTATGACTATCCTGATTATCAACGATACGCATGAACCAGCCTAGAGAGGGAAGTTGACTTACCCCTTATCGAGGTCCCTGTAGACCAAGAAGGACCTTATGTACATAGTGAATTATTAGGCCAAGATAGAAAATTTTTACTTGATACAGGGGCAAGTCGAACAACTATAAAACGTAGTGAAGTTCCAGGGGCACCCCTCTCAGGCTCACAGAATATTTCCCTTGGTTTTTCAGGAAAACCTATTATTAATGAAGTATCACAGCCCCTTCCACTTACGATAGGACCCTTGACCAGAACTACAGATTTATTGCTTACTAAATCATGTCCAGAAAACTTGTTAGGTATAAAAACACTGAAAGCTCTAGGAGCTATAATATGTTGTTCTCCGGAAGGAGTAAGATTGTTTTTACGTGATTTCAAAGGTCACTATGTGTCTCGAGATATGGATTCCCGACTGCAGACTTTACCCACACATTTATGGGCACAAGGCCCTACAGATGTTGGTTGCATGAACATTACACCATATCGAGTCACACTGAAGGCAGGAGTGGTACTACCACGAATGCGACAATATAAGTTACCCCCAGATGCTGTAATGGCTTTACTGCAAATCATTGACGAGCTTATTGGCCAAGGAGTGGTTGTGGAGACCGACTCCAATATATGTAATTCACCGATAATTCCGATTCTTAAACGAACTGATCCAAAGGCTCCCCCAGTATATCGATTGGTTATTGATCTGCGCGAATTAAATAAATGTATTGTACCACAATACCCCGTAGTTCCAGACATCTCTTCATTACTGACAGCTATTGATTCCGAAGCAACATTCTTTACTGTAATTGATCTCAAGAATGCCTTTTTCAGCGTCCCAATAGATCCAGAAAGTCAATACTTGTTCGGATTCAGTTTAAATGGACGTAGCTTTAAATTCACACGCGCACCTCAAGGATTTACAGAAAGCCCCAGCATCTATAGCCAAGCACTGAAACGAGAACTTGACAGTATACACATGCCAGTCAACACTGCTCTGCTTCAATATGTCGATGATCTGCTGATCACCGCCCGAAGCGAACCTGAATGTGAAAAAGCATCACTGACGGTTTTACAAGTTCTAGCCGCAAAGGGACACAAGGTGTCCCCTTCTAAGCTGCAATTATGTGTCCAGCGAGTTATTTACCTTGGTCACTCGCTGTCCAAGGAGGGAAGGCAGCTTACACCAGATTGCATCCAGCTAATTGCAAATATGCCAATACCCAAGACACAAAAGGAGGTGCGGGCTTTCATAGGCCTCACTTCGTATTGTAGGCAGTGGATCCCTCAGTATGCATTTCTAGCAAAACCACTCATTCAATTAACAACACAGGAGGCAGCCACATCGACTGTCCTCCCTTGGACTCAGGAACACACACTAGCTTTTGAAAGCTTAAAGAAAGCTCTATGCCAAGCACCTGTTTTAGCAACACCATGTTACAGAAAACATTTTACACTCTTTGTTACAGAACGAGAAGGTACTGCCTTGTCAGTACTCACACAGGAACAAGCAGGATCACACAAACCGTGTGCTTATTTTTCTAGTACATTAGATCCCGTAGCTCAGGCTCTGCCTGCGTGCCTGAAATCAGTGGCAGCGACAGCTTTAGCAATCAGACAAAGCGATGCCATAGTGTTAGGACATCTATTGACAGTCCAAGTACCACATGCAGTAGAGGTTCTTGTGAATCGAACGCAAACACAACATTTGACTATAGCGCGACTTACAGGTTACGAATTAACATTGTTTCAGCCACATATAGAAATCAGACGTTGTAACACATTGAATCCTGCCACACTTTTACCTGTAAACGGAACAGACCCACTAGCTCATGACTGTATTGAAGTTATTACAATAACGACGAAACCCAGACAAGACTTGACAGATGTCCCATTGTCAGATCCAGACCTGACGTTGTATGTAGATGGTTCATGTATGAGAACAGGTACAGGAGAGTTAGTGGCCGCTTATGCAGTCACAACAGACACTGAAATTATTGAAACAAAGTGTATAAATACCTTGTCCGCTCAAGCAGCAGAGCTCATCGCTCTGACACAAGCCTGTATTCAAGCCACAAATAAAAGAGTCAACATATACACTGATTCACGTTATGCATTCGGAGTTGTACATGACTTCGGCGTGCTGTGGCGAGAGAGAGGTTATTTAACTTCTCACGGTGCCCACATTCAGCACGGACCCCTTATTCATGCCTTATTAGATGCAATACATTTACCCACTGCAATATCGATTATGAAATGCAAAGCTCATACGAAAGTTATTGATATCATTTCCCAAGGCAATGATCTAGCTGACAGAACAGCTAAACAGACTGCTCAAACTCAAACATCCGACGTGACAAAGACAATAGTCCAGACACCAACACATTGCATGATGGTTAAGGATCCCGCTCTTGATGTAATGGACATACAGACACATGCTACTCCAGACGAAATAGGGAAATGGACTGAATTAGGAGGGATCCAAACGGATCAAGGATGGATGACGAAGGAAAAATCTGTGTGGTTCCTTCCTGATTCAATGGTCCAAGTCATTATTAACACTGTCCATAGTCCAGCACATCTAGGAGAAAAAGCTATGCTAGACAGCATTCAACACATTTGGTTCAACAAACATTTACGAGCAGCAGCCAAACAAAAAGTTCGTACCTGTATGATCTGTTGTCAGTTCAACCCAGGAAAAAGCATTCCCGTAGAGCAGGGTGGATTTCAGCCTCCTGATCACCCTTTTGAAATTCTCCAGATGGATTATATCCAGATGGAACGATGTTGAGGATTCAAATATGTTCTCGTAGTTGTTTGTGCTCTTTCCCGTTGGACAGAGGCATACCCGGTTTCAGATTACACTGCCCCGACTACTGCCAAACAGTTGGTTCGAGAATTCTTCCCACGATACGGTTTACCACGTGCTGTCTACTCAGATAACGGCCAGCCGTTCTCATCCGAACTAATGAAACACGTTTCACTTTTGTTAGGCTATCAGTGGAAATTCCACTGTGTCCGACACCCCGAGGCAGCAGGTCTCGTGGAAAGACATAATCAGACCCTGAAAATTAGATTGTCCAAAATATGCAGGGAGAAAGGTGTCGACTGGGTAGTAGCATTACCAGTTGCACTCTTTTACATGAGAATGGTAGCACACTCTCGAACAGGGCTATCCCCGTATGAGGTGATCTTTGGCAGACCACCAAATATGTGGGGGACGCCTATACCACGTAAAATAACTGATATTGACTGTAATATGCTGACAGATTATTTGGCTTCCTTGATGTCTGCACTACAATCTTGTCGTTCACAGGTAGCTGCAGCTTTTCCTGACAACACTGAGGTGAAACCCCATGACGTAGTTCCGGGGGACCTGGTCTTGGTGAGGAACTTTGATCGAAAGACTCAGCTGGATCCTAGGTGGAGGTCGCCGCAACTGGTCTTGCTCACCACAAGGACAGCCGTGAAGATCGAAGGCAGGAAAGGCTGGGTACATTCAAGTCATATCAAGAAATTTTATGGACTACCATCGGATGTAAAAACCACACCTCGCGTGTCTTCACCCATTGACTCAAAACTTCCTTTGGTTGAATCAAGTAGTCACGAACAATATAAATTAAAACTCAGATCTAACCAGTCGGGCAATTTGATTGTTTAAGTCCTCTCCAAGGTGAAGCGGTTGAATTTGTCTCTGACATGTATCCCTTAGATCTGAATAGAGAAAGAACCCGAAAAATGTTGAAACGACATGCATACTGTAAATCACTGCGTAGTCATTGCACAGTGACGTTATTGATTTTGCTTTTCCTAAGTCTTTTAATAATTACTGCAAGTATATTGTTGCACATATGTTATCCTATTTTTAGACATGTTTATAATGTTACTGCTGAACATTCTTTTAGTGAATTACCTCCGCATGAATTGTCATACAGATTTGCGCTGCGCAATAACACTTTTATTAGTATGTTACATCATTCCCATCAGGTTAGCAATGCTACAAATTGTTGGATATGTGGCCGACTCCCTCCCTATCAGAACTATAAAGGAATTCTACCTCTTTTTCCATACCCGTTCACACACAACGGCTCCTGTGGAGCATGGTTTAGTTTACTTAATTCCCAAGATTCGAACTCCGCAGTTTATCAAGACAACGGGGTATGGGGAAATCTGAACTTAGTTTTACTTAAAGTCTGCCACCCCAACAAGGAGGGACTTCCCAAAAGAACAGGAACTGATCTAGAAAATGAAGTATATGGATTAGGTAATTTTACGCTTAATCTCCTGATCTTGAATGTCGAATCCGAAGCTAATCCAAGTTTGCCCGCCATGTCAGTATTTCCAGTAAAAGGTGAATTATGTGTAAGAAAGAATGGTTCCACACATATGGGCCATAGTAGATGCACCATTGTAATAGAATTCAGTGATCAAGGCAAGTCGACATTTAGAGCTTCCCGCCATTCCTATTTTATATGTGGTCAGACGGCATATGTACGTTTGCCTCTAGACTGGGATGGTACCTGCTACATTGGATTCCTTTTGCCACCTGTTTTTCTAGCTCCTCCTGATTATCACAGAAATACTCATTTAGTACACAATAGAGAAAGGAGAGATCTCCCAATAGTCGATTACACTGAAACAGCATGGGAAAAATACACAGATTTCAATAAAGGTCTCTTTCCCTATATAGGTACCGTTACTAATAGTAAGCTGATACGTAGATTAACTAGAACCCTTGAAGCAGTAGTGAACGAAACTATTTCCGCCTTAGGCAATTTAACAGAAGAGCAGTCTGCTATGCGGATTGTTGTACTTCAAAATCGTCTTGTCCTTGACGTCATCCTGGCCGATAGGGGCGGAGCTTGTAGGGTCATCGGATCAAGTTGTTGCGTATTCATACCAGAAAATTCGCCATCTGTATATAAAGCTATAACGCGCCTTCATAAGATTGTGAGCCAGATACACCAGAATCCAGGCACTTGGACTTGGTCCGGGTGGTTTTGGAGCGTGTTATCAGCCTGGGGATGGAGAGTTCTATCCTTCCTAGGTATTGGCCTTCTCATACTATTCAGTTGCTGCTTATGCCTGCAATGTGGACCAGCGCTTTGTGGTCTGTGTGCCACATCGTGTATTCCACATCAAGATTTTCGTTCAAGATCCCGGAAGAAGAAAGAAGAACAAATGATGCTATATGAACAGATCAATGGATTGATGAAGATTGATATCTCTTGACGGGCAAGTAGGGGACAAGGAGGGAATGTGGAAATATGGATTTTTCTGGTCAGTTATGTCCCCTATCTTGGACCCCAACGGTTTCATGTATAAATAACAAGTACATGTATGTTCCCTCCAGTTCCAGTTATGAAGACGCAAATACATGTGCGTCCACCGTTAACATGTCCTCTTTCAGATCTGCCATGAATGGGCCGGATATTCCATTCCTAAGTACGAAAGGCCACCGCCTTTATATGGTTCACTTATGCCATTTTACAGTCCAGGCAAGTAGGCCCTGATTCTGTCATCAAGCTTTTCTGCCTTCTGCCTCTGAAAGCTCCAGTCTGAGCCTGCATCTGTGACCATGAACTTTGTCTCATCCTCTGCGCGGCTCACAGTGCCTGACATCAGCTTGCTGCCTGCCAAGAACTGTATTTCACCTTCGAAATTATCTGCTCCGTTCCCTGCCCAATGCATTCCTGTCTAGTAGTTTAAGTAAACATTCTGCCAGCTACCGAGCAGAGGCCCGGCTTCTCTGTCTTTATACAAGTAATTCATAGCCCTATTACCATGGAAGACTTCTGCCCTCGCATCTAGTGTAGACACTTAGACGCTTGTACACGCACTAACAGTCAGTATAGTCAGTATAGAATAAGATTCTACTCTAAAAGACCTCTCTTTTGGATAACATAGTTCTTTAAACATAGGATGTTAGATATGATTTGGGATTAGGTTGACTTGACCCTCCAGACATCTGTCGCCACATGTAGAGCTAAATGTCAAGTCCCCTTCACCCCCTAGTCGCACGTCAATCACACGTCATGCTGCTGTGCGCGCATTTCTGCCAAGTATTTCTGCTGACATTGCGAAATTCTTTCATGGAACCACCCTATTATGACATCACATCTGATGGCGTTCTTTAGTCACACCCAGTTACACCTACTTTTGCTACGTATGTATGTTTTATCCACACTATCAATTGTTACGCCTCTCGCATTTGCTTCACTGTAATGCCTATTGTATAAAAGTAATTACTTATCAATAAATTATGTACTTCACTTCCTGAGCCTCCGTGGTGATGGAACCTGGAGTCCACGATTTCGAAATCGTCCATTGGAATAAAGCCCGTTCCTAACCTCTAATACCACGGATTCTGCCTCTTATTTATTGAGCTATTTTTATTATGTTCTGTATCAAATTAAGTCCCGGTAATTAAATTATTTACCACAAGCCGTTCGGGCTGTAGCTGTGTCTAAAGGTCCTATGGAAAAATACATGGGGAAAACGCGTTTTGGGACCCCTCTTTTTCCTCGGCCCCCGCTTGACGAATCACCCCGAGACTTTCAGGGTAGGAGCTGAGCGGAGCGCCCCATTAGTTTTGAAAATTTCGCGAGGATTCGTCAACCGGCGCCAAAGTTATTCAAAATAGAATTTTGAGATTTCCTATGGAAACTAGGTTGTAACTATAACTATCTACTGGCGACCGCCAGTAGATAATATATATATATATATATATATATATATATATATATATATATATAGATATATATATATATATAGTATTAATTTCTACCTGCATTAAGTATACATATTTTGTAATTAGTTTTGTTGATAAAACTATTCATTTACATTTTTTTAACTTACTGTATTAATTTGGCATAGTTTGCTGGGTGTATCGAGGTTTGGATAGGACGTGTTGTTGTTGTTAAAGGGCATATTAATTATTGTTAATTGTTTAATATGTTTAACATGTAATGTTTCACATTGGTATTTATTTTTTGAAGGTTGTATAGTTTTAACATTATTTATTTACTTTTATTTTTTGTACATTTGGTTTATTGGAGAGGGTAGATCACTATTGGTACTATGGTTTCTTCACCCTAAATTAATAAGAAAAATGGAGTGGCTATTCTTTTTTCAATAAATTAAATTTTCAAATATTTAGTAAATTTTCAGATACAGAAGGTTGGTACATTATTGTTAAAATTAAGTTGGATATCACACCTATTTACTTAATGAATGTTTACGGGCAAACAAGTGATGATCACAAATTTTAGTCCTTATTTACCACAAAGGTACTCAAACTGGGTAATGTTCCACTCATTATAGGAGTGGACTTTAATTTAATATGTGCTCCTTTGTTAGATAGATCTTCACAATCTAAATATCGCCCATCTAAATCTTTTTTACTTTAAAATCTTTTTTAAAACGACTTAATTAGTTGATATATGGCAATTACACTATCCAACTGAAAAATGCTTTACTTTTTTCTTAAATCCTCACAATTCTTATTCACGACTGTATTATTTATTAGTTTCCTAACAGTTAATTCAGTGAATTTCTACTCCATCAATACATAATATAGATATTTCTGACCATACTCTTATTTCAGCTGTTTTTCAATTCACCCCTCCTACTCTTTCTACTCAATTCAAGATGGTGTATGAATACTCACACTGCTCTCAATGAAAAGAACACACCAAAACTTTTGTCTGCACTTCAGGATTATTGTTTATATGTATTTTTTTTGTTTATGGAGTTTTGGCTTGTCATCATGGCATACAACATCTGCATTAATTACACAAACTCACTGTAACATGTGCAATTGAAGAACAACTTACATTACATAACGCTAACACGTATTACAGTACATCTAGTACAGATTGACTCTTGTCGGCTACCCAGCTGAGGCCCTACAACCATCCTGCCCAATACAAGTATATCCGGTGCCTCCCCTCCCAACCCACACATATAGTCCTAACAATCCATTTATTTCAACACATCAGGGTGCTCTACAAGATATAGTGTTACAGGGCTCCAGATGTCTTTCGGCCTGGAGGAGACCAGGAGGTCCTCAGCATACATACTCAGCTGTTCTCTGCAATATACCGCATCCTTAAACCAAGAGGCCACTGTAGGAACAGCTTTCCCGCCCCAGTTCTTGACTACTACCCTTTTGGTCAACAGCAATGCAATAGCCACCAATTTAAGATTACATTGCTTGATTGTCTTAAGCAATCCCAGTAAGAATACCAAAAAAAGGGTTTTATGAACAGGAAAACAATGGCGCACAAACCAGATATACTCAATAGTATCACCAATGCAAAAATAGGTAAATAGTACGGTGCTAGCAGGGAGGGGAAGGCCCTAAAACCCCTCAATCAGTGTGGGAGAAACCCACACTTGAACGCATAAGAACAGTCCCGTGCACTCATACAATCATCAATTACACAAGGTATGTGTGTCTTCGGTATGACATGAAGATACTGCAGCGTGGCAATCTTTATGTTTCCTTTAATAGGTCATCAGGCAAGAACACAAACAGCCAGCCGACACGTGTTTCGTCAGAGAAAATGTCAAACTCTGACTCTTCAGGGCTAAAGAACAGGAAGTCATCCAAAACAGGAAAGATATACTAATGGTACGTCAAATCAAGATACGAATAATTACACAATCAGCCTTGTAAGAATAAAGACTGGGCATATGGCTATAAACAAAGTCCTCAGAAAAAAGGGGATGTTAATCCAGGTAAGTAACGCCAGTACAAAACACGAATAACACGGATCCTTCCAATAGTTATCAATACATGTTCCAAAACCACAGGGTTCTTTGCATCACTTGGAGACACGTGTGTGTGTCACCCAAGACATCGTTCCGACACGGGTACGCGTCCTGGCGCCTCTGACTCCAACCGGTAGTGTAAAAGAATATCTGTGGGGTACAATCTACCTTTTTCATAATCATTTGTGTGAGGTGCTGCAATACCCTGGCCCAGTACATCAACACAGGTCTGCAGTCCCATGCAAGCTGCTTGAAATCAGCACCCTCCATATCACACCTTAAACACTGCGAATCCACCCGCAGCCCATATCGGTGCAGACTCTTAGGCGTATAGTACATTCGATGAATAAATTTGAAATGTATGATCCCGAGATTACAATAATCCGTGAGGCATCCAGTCAGCAGGTAACATGTCATCCAATCCTCCCACAGCAGTGGTGAATGCAGTAGCGCTTCCCATTTTTTATACGCCATAGATGTAACCATCTGATTCTCTCAAGTGAAGTGCTATATAGCCTTGTTATCAGACCCTTTCTATCCTCCCTGGATTGAAGCACCTGCAAAGCATTTAGAACCTGCAGCTCTTTTAGGTACTCCGGGTATTCAGCCCTAATGACTGCTCGTAATCTCGCATATACAAACCACAGCATAGCAGTATGAGTTTTTTTGGCAGTGAGTGCTTCTAGGGTTATAAATGTACAGTTTGGATAAAGATCCCCTAGTCTGGTGACCCCAGCTTCTCTCAATGTATCTATTGCCCCCTGTTCCTGAGTGACTGAGATGCCGAGATGAGCATCTAACAGCAAGGTTGGTACATACAGACGTTCCCTACTCGCTCTGACCCGCAGTTCCCCCCACGCGAGAGTATTGCAGTTCACCGTGTTTATGTGCACTCTGGGATTTAGAGGCCGAATATAATGTATCATTACCATAAGTGGGACTAGATGAGCATCATCTGCCTCCACAGCTATGTGTGGTAAATATCGTTGCGGAAATTGCCAAAAGTGCGCAAACTGCACCAGCGCACACAGATAATACAATCTCATGTCCGGCGCCTCGAAGCCACCCCTCTCATATGGTTGTACCATAATGTCCCACCTGCAGTGCGGCTGTTTACCTGCCCACGTCAGGGTCAGCAGGCATGACTGTAGGGATTTAAAGAACGATTTGTTTAGCACTATGGGAATATTAACAAACAAATACAGAAATTTAGGCAATATCGTCATTTTTTTCCCTGCAATATGATGCGCTAGAGAGAGTGGAAGGCGTTTCCTTCCAGACACCCTTTCAGATAATGCCGTAATTGCTAGCCCATAGTTCATTTGCACCACTACCTCGGGTTCCCTATGTATCCATACCCCAAGGTATTTAACGGGATCTTGGGCCCAAGTCAAGGGGTATTCTAGTTCGAATGACGCAGTGCACTGTGTAAGAGGTAGTTTCACCCACTTATCCCAATTTATCTGAAGCCCGAATGCCCTCCAAATTTGACATACTCCCTGAGTAAGGGCTCAAGATTCGCCTCCAGCTCCCGAACATACAAAAACATATCATCCGCATATAGGGATATGGCTATCGGCCACTGTCGGATCCCCAGCACTACCTGTTTATGTTGCTGTCTAATCTTGCATGCTAACGGCTCCAGCACAAGAGAGAACAGTATTGGTGATAGTGGGCATCCCTGCCTAGTTCCCCAGCCAATTTGGATCGGGTCCGACACCCACCTGTTTACCCTAACCCTCACTGTCGGTGCAGAATAAAGCAGGCGTATCCATTGCACAAACGCAGGAGGGAGCCCCATCCGACTCAGCACTGTGAACATATATCCCCACTGCATGGAGTCAAATGCCTTAGGAGCATTAAGTAACACTGCTACTGCCTTAAACTTAGGATTCAATTGATGCAGTATTGCAAAAAAGTTATTAAATTATGTGTTGTAGACCGCTCCTGCACAAATCCAGATTGCTCGGTTGACACCGGAGATGGCACTAGGGGCTTTAGTTTCTTCGCTAATATCCAATCAATCAATCAATCAATCAGTCAGGGGTTTCTAAAGCATGCTACTCACCCGTGAGGGTCTCAAGGCGCTCAGGGGGTTGCAATATTTTAGCCAAGATTTTTACATCAACATTCATTGATGATAGTGGCCGATACGATTTGCACTTTTTGGGGTCCTTGTCGAGCTTTAATAACATAACTATCATGACCTCACGCAATGTGGGGGGGAGTATCCCACTCTCGTACGCCTCCACATACACTTCTACCAACTTTGGAGCCAATTGGTCCATGTAAGTTTCATAAAACACACTGGGCAGACCATTAGCGCCTGCTGCACTTCCAGTGAGTAGTTTTTGTATAGCCTCCTTCACATTATCCACAGTTAGCGGCTGGAGTAAAAATTCCCTCTGACCCGATGACAGCCAGCCCAGCGCAAAATCGTCCATGTAGCCAGCTATCTCGACAACCGCAGCCTATGGTCATTTGGCTTATAACTCAGCATAGAAATTAGTGATTACCAGTAGGATCTCCAATGTCGTATATTGCGGTACCAAGTTTTGTCCAATATTTCCACTATATGACCCTGTTCTTCGTGCACGGATAATCTTGCAGCTAGTGTACGTCCAGCTTTTCCCCTCCCCATGTGCACTTGCTATCCAACACCGGAACCTAAATTGCACCTCCTGCTCTAAAATTTCAGCATGTTCGGAGTTTAGTTCCCTCATTCCTGCTAAATTTTCAGTCGCCGGCCGCAACTCGGATTGCCTCTCTAAGTTCTGCAATTTACTTTGAATAATCTGTTACAGAATGACCTCAGGACCCCAGCTTGCACCCTCATTCATTCTCCTCTTATAGTGACTTTAAAAGTCTCCCACAGTGTTCCTGCTTCCTTAACTGACCCTTCATTGTCACCGAAGAAGTTGCCAATGGCTGCCCTTATTGTGGTGTGGAAGACCTGATCCAGCAGCGCCTCAGGCTGTAATCGCCACTAAAAAGGGGGTCTGATGTGCGTCGGTATGGCCAACTCCAGCAATACTGGAGCATGATCCGATAGTGTTCTAGCTAGGTGCACCACTCTCTCTGCCCATGAGAATACCTCTTTAGAGAGCAGGCAATAGTCCAACTTGGAACATGAATTATGCACGGATGATATAAAACTACCTTCTTTTTTGCCTGGATTTCGCACTCTCCAGGCATCTATCAATCCCTCTGCAGTCATAATCTCCCTGACAGTATTTCCAGCTTGTTTACCATGCCAATCTGTAGTGGCAGACCTCTCCATCACCGGGTCTAGATATATATTCAGGTCCCCTCCCCAGATTATCTGAGATGGGCTACGTAACCTCAAACGGCTACAGATTTCACTATAGAAGGCAGGATCATCTACGTTTGGCCCCTAACTATTCACCAGAACAACCATTGATCCCACCAAGGAGCCCTGAACCAGTAAAAACCTGCCTTGATTATCAGTTTCAGCTTGAAGAATTGTGAATGGGGTCCCTTTTTTGATTAGTACTATGACACCTCTAGAGTATGCGGAATATGACGAGACCACTTTTACAGCTGTCCACATTTTCCCTATATTCTGTTCCGTGTGTTTGGTCAAGTGGGTTTCCTGGAGCATAGCGATTTTAACATCATGCCTGTCTAAATATGCAAATAACTGCCTGATCTTTTTAGGGTTGTTGAGACTCTGTACATTCCACGTCATCAATTTAATTAGTTCTCCCTACGTCATCATTCATGGGAATAGGTCTCATATCTAAGCATGATATCACTCTCTCCCAACCGGTCAGACCACTGAAAACATGCATCTGTTGCATGTACTGTAACCAAAACATAATCAAACCCCAACTTACCACCCCCCACCTACTTCAGCCTCCCCAACTTTCCAAAGCCATTCCCTAACAGCAGAACCCAAGTTTTCGGATGGGTTACACCAATTTGGGGGGGTCGCAGGCACCTGAAATTCCTCCCGTTGGCATGGGAGGTGACCGAGTGACTCACATAGATCTGCATGTTTCACGCACTTGATCCTATGCTGTTCTGTTTGTTCCACACCCCAATGACTTATCATTTGTTTGTGAAGTCTGTTTTATGTCTACACTCCTGGGTCTCTTATCAGCTCTGTCCCGATCTACCATCAATATTCCTGGTAACATATGCAACCCAAACAGAGGGGGCCTTTGGCTATGCAGATTGCCGTGTAGGCCCTTTACCAAACCCCTAACGTTGACTGCATCCTCCCTCCAACCTTACCAACCCAAATGTCATGTGGTGGCTCATTCATCATCCGCCATTGGATCTGCGCGGGATTTCAGATTCTTCGGCAGTGTTTTTACAAAGTACATTGCACTGTTGGGGGATACAAAAATCTTCTGCTTGCCCTCCACCTCTATTCTCAGCCTAGCAGGGTACAGCATTTCATAAGGGACCTTCTCAGTCTGCAGTTTCATTTTTACCTGGAAAAATTCACACCTTGCCGCCTGTACGATAGCAGTGAAGTCAGGATAGAATTCGATCGCATTACCATCATACACAATTATTTGTTTCTCCCTCGCTAAGCAAAGTACTGTGTCCCTGTCTTGATAATTTAGTAGCTGGCAATCACAAGATGCAGCGGAGCACCTGACACCGGGCGCGCCACCAGTGAGGGGTGGGCCCGTTCCACTAGCATCACCATAGAGAGGTTCTCTGGCCCAAACACCTCCTTGAGCATCAATTCTATGTGTACTTCCATTCGGCCTGTGTTGGTGGATTCTGGTAGCACAAGAATGCGGAGATTATTGCAGCGGGGCCGTGCCTCCAAGTCCTCATTCTTGGCTTGTATCACCTCCAACACCTTCTCTATATCTAAGTTCTTGGATGTGACTGTTTGGAGATTGTCCTCCCTGGTGGAGATTCGCTGTTCTGCTTTTCTTAAGCGGGCTCCTTGCTTATGTAATCTGGTGGCAAAGTGATCCATTTACATATTTAATGCATGAATTCTACCATCTATTGATTGCAAGCTGTTCTGCATTGCTAAAAATGTCGCCTCCAGGGCAAAGGGGCTTCTCTCTGGCAGATACTGTTCAGAGTCTGATAGAGCGTGTTGTTGGGACCTAGAGGGCTTTCAGGCCTCGAACGTGAGGCACGCATGTTGTTTGTCTGTTTTCCTCCTGGTGAGGGCAAGTGTTATTTCCCCACTTCTGCCACGCTATGAGATTCGCAGGATGTATTCAGGCGTAGAGCCGTAATGTAGCCTTGGCCACCCCTTAGTACAGAGACCCACTGATTCAGTACTCACAGCTTGCGCTTCTTCTAGCTTTAATGGTGCACTCTCACCTTAGCAATTCACTATAGGGACCCAGTTTATTCTGCGACAATCCTGGCTGTGTTATCTCTCCCTACAAGTCAGCTTGTCCAGTCTCATGCGGCCACCGGGCACCCATGCCCATTCACAACGATGTAGGCCACAACCACTGGCCTCGATTAGGCGGGCCTGCCGATACAGGCCTCTCACCTTAGCCTTAGTGCCCGCGCAGCAAGCCAGCCGTTCTTCTGCCAGGTCCACCCGGTACCAGGCGTGCCCCAGACATACACAATGCCCGCCTAGAGTCAATGGGCCCGATTCACAGAACTAACTTAAGACAAAATCCTAAAC
Source organism: Triturus cristatus (assembly GCF_964204655.1). Taxonomy (NCBI): domain Eukaryota; kingdom Metazoa; phylum Chordata; class Amphibia; order Caudata; family Salamandridae; genus Triturus; species Triturus cristatus. Next base: position 261,295,859 of record NC_140586.1, read on the forward strand.
TTACTACCATTTTCGTATTCACAGAAGGCACTTACTCATTTTGGTATTCACAAAAGACACTTACTCACTTCGGTATTCACAGAAGTTAGGAGTCCTAACTTTAGGACTCCTAAATGCCTTCTGTGAATACCGAAAGTCTTAAAATTTTGATTTTTCTCAGTTTTGGAGTCCTAAAGTTAGGACTCCTAACTTTACTACTACTAAACTGAGAAAAGTCCTAATTGTAAGACTTTCGTTATTCACAGAAGGCATTTAGGAGTCCTAAAGTTAGGAGTCCCAACTATACAACTACTAAACTGAGAAAAAATCCTAATTTTAAGGCTTTCGGTATTCGCAGAAGGCATTTAGGAGTCCTAAAGTTAGGAGTCCTAACTTTACTACTACTAAATTGAGAAAAATCCTAATTTTAAGACTTTCGGTATTCACAGAAGGCATTTAGGAGTCCTAAAGTTAGGAGTCCTAACTATACTACTACTAAACTGAGAAAAATCATAATTTTAAGACTTTCGGTATTCACAGAAGGCATTTAGGAGTCCTAAAGTTAGGACTCCTAACTTCTGTGAATACCGAAATGAGTAAGTGCCTTCTGTGAATACCAAAATGAGTAAGTGCCTTCTGTGAATACCAAAATGGTAGTAAGTTTAGGATTTTGTCTTAAGTTAGTTCTGTGAATCGGGCCCCCAGTCTCCACTGTACGTGATCTGCAGGGGACTTGACAAGGCCGCATCCCTCCATGCGAATGCGTCGCCTGCCCGCGATGTCCGACCCACCCAGCCAAGCAGGGTTCGCTCCTCTCCTTACCCTCGCTAGCCCCTGCGAAGCTCAATGCCTGCTCATGTCCGCACAGCAGCCTGGGCCTTCACATGCGAGATAAAAGCCTATATTCCTCCTGCCGTCAAGTGCAGCAGGCTCCATCTCAGTCTTCCGGCAGCTCCGACATCACTGCATCGCACTGACTACTGCGTATTTCCCGGCCACCAACTTCTAACGTCAAATATCGACTCTGCGATGTCTGTGGTGGGTGTCTCTGGGTTCCAGAGTGACCACGCCGCATTCCTTGTCCGAAATCCGCAGCTGACAGCAACCCATGTGTAGAGTTTGCTACGATCTTGGGTGGATGATAGCACTCGACTGGCATAGCTGCTCTAGAAAGCAGTCATCTTGCCGACAGCTCACTAACATAACATAACATATGATAGGTGTCACCATTTCCATTATGGCTCATGAAAACAAATCTTTTCATGCTAAAATTAAAGAATAAGACAAACAAATTACAAAATTGGAAAGAATATTTATTTCATAGAATGATCTTAAATACAAACTACAACTACAAAAACTCCACTATGAATTCGACTCCATTTTAAGTAGACGTACCGGTATACAACTTTCCAATAATAAGGCCAGATTTTCTTTTAATGCTAATCAGGTAAATTTTTGGCAAATTATTTACGTATAAAAAAACTAAAAGACTCATATCACTGCGATTCATGGTGTTGATGGTAAGGTGGCCTTATCCCGTAAGGATATTGTTAATAAAGTTTTAACTTAGTACGAATCTTTATATAATAAACCTCCTTCTGTTGACTCTTTTTTGATTGACACTTTTTTGCACAATTGTGGTTTACAGAAAATATTACAATCGGTCAAAGATAAGCTAGACTCCCCAATTACTTTAGAAGAAATTGAACCGGCTATTAAATTCCTTAAAATTAATAATTCACCTGGACCAGATGGAATTCCAGCTGAAATTTATAAGGTATTTGCTCCACACCTCCTACCGTACCTGTTCCAGCTATTCACTTCTTTTAGCACATTAGGAACAACTTCATCAACGTTACTTGATAAATCTGTTATTTTAAAATCCACTAAACTGATCTTCCAGGATTTAGATTAGTTATTTAATCTCCTGTCTCCCGCACCTCGAAAATATCATTATGGTATAATTCACAACTAAAACTTTCTAGAACCATACCATTTGGGAAGGCTTGGATAGATAATAGTATTTTCTTCCTTAAAGACATATATCATGATAATGCTTTTCTGTCATTTAAAGAATTGGAACAAAAGTTTGGTTTACATTCTTCAAATTGTTCCAAATATGAGCTTTTATGTAATTCTATTTTAGATTCATTTTTTGGTAATATTCCCTCAAATAATACTTCTGACTTAGAAGTATATATTCAAAGAGTAACTACCTCACCCCATACTGTATCCTTACTCTATAAGAAGATGTATTATCTTTCAGGGGAGTAATATTGGAATGATTTATAACTTCTGGAATAAAGAATTATCACTATCATTATCACAAGATATTTGTAGAAAATCTGTTTCAATGAAGTTTCAGGATGGCTTATATTCTCTTTAATGGTTTATGGACTCATTTAAAGTTATTTCAAGCTAAGCTTTTACCTTCTTCTATTTGCTGGCATTGTAAATTACATACAGGTTCATTAAAACATATGCTTTATGAATGTAATATAATATTTCAATTTTGGATGGAGGTTTGGGATGTTATCAAACGTATATTCAAATTTTCTGAAACAATTTCATATACCATTTTGATTTGTAAATCTGCTGTTTTTCCTATGAATATGTCAGTTCCAGAATCTACACTTTTTGATAATCTAATTTTAGGAGGCTTTAAATCTATTACAGCTAATTGGAAAGATTCTTCCTCACTATCAGTATATGCATGGTGGTCATGGATAGTGTTTACTAGAAGAGGTGTTAGTCTATCTTTATCTGCTGTTACTCATATTAATTCTGTGTATCAAAGAGTTTGTAATGATCATTATATATCTAGCTATTTTTAATTCATTCCTTTGTTACTGCTTTGTTTATTTCCATATTTCTAAGTTTTATTATTGTTATTAATAGTATCTCTATTCTTAATCTTTGAATGTATGATAATGTATCTCCCTGTTTCTTTTCATTTTGTGTTATAATTCCCATTCACTATATATCACAGATGTTTTCAATCCTTGTTTATAGTAACCCTGGGCGCGACACTACGCTTCGCCCACGTAGTGTACGTAGCGCTGCCTGCTTCGCAGTTTTCGAAGTAGGCGAAGCAGGCAGCGCCTACGCACACGCGAGGGCGAAGCGTAGCTGCCTGCCGCCCACCACCCGCCTCCCGCCCGCCCTACTTTTAAAAAGCTAAAATAAATTTGTAATAAAGCAAATTAAAGGCACTTACCTGACGCGCGGCGTCTCCCGGGGCTCCCTCTTCCTGGTTTTCAATTTTCCTGACAAATGCGCATGCGCGGACGCCCGCGCATGCGCATTTCTCGCAAGAAATGCACATGCGCATAGCTTGACACTAAACTTACCATGGCTAACTGCTTTCAGCGAATCTCTTCAGTTTAATGTAGTGCATGCAGTTTTTTGATTAAACAATTCATGAACTTGTCCTGGCTTGACAAAGGGAACACCTCAAGGAAATTTAATGCAAAGATTAGTCATCATGGGTACTATAATTCCAGGTCTGGAGATGTGGGAGAGGTGAGTTAGATCACTGTGGTGGTGGCCAGCCGTCATACACTCTTTCGGGACAGGTTAATGAGAGGGTAAATACAAATTAGGCCATTTGTTTGAGCCCACCACAGAGGTCTTTAATACATTAACATAGGTATGCCCAAGAACATCAAGCTGTTCAGCAGTGTGGTAGAGAGTTTCCTTGGAAAGCTTCTGTCTGCAGAAATTGACACTGGCACACCTTCATTAAACACTGGGTTAGGATGAAACAGTGATAGGTCTCCTAGAAGACAAAATCTAGACAGAAGAGTGCAGGGTACCCTTTTCTTAATTCAACAGTTCCTCCCCGGGCCTCCTGTTACTCATCGAAACATGGATGACAACAGGATCAACACCAGGCATCACCACAGCAATCCCCACCGGCTACAAGATTACCAGGCAGCAACACTGACTCAAATCCAGAGAAGCCATCATCAATATCCGCTGCAGCACCAACTCAGAAACCAGCCTCGACCATATGGAACACTTCAATTTTAATCTACAAGTCACAGCCAATTTCAAATTAAGCGGCACTCTGATCTACTGACCAGCCGCGGCCCGTTGAGGGAGTTCCGTGGGGCAGAAAGGCGGGGCAGGGTGGGGGGTAATAAACACCGGAATATGGATAATTGGAGGTAAGTAAACAAATAAATAATTAAAACGAATTTCGGAGCGCGCTGCATCGCATTTTGCGAAGCAGGGTGTGCAACGAAATTAGTTTTATTTATTTAATTGTTTACTTACCTCCAAATATCCATATTCCGGTGTTTAGTACCCCCCGCCCCCCCTTTCCGCCCCACGGAACTCCCTCCACGGGCCGCGGCTGCTACTGACCCCCAGAATCACGATCCAACATCACCAACAATATCTCAGACTTCAGTTTAGTTCAGTTTAATAACTTTGTGCCCGATTCACAAAAGTAATCAGAGACAAAATCCTAACTTTACGACTTTCGTATTCACAAAATGCATTTTGGAGTAGTAAAGTTAGGAATCCTAACTTTACTACATCTAAATGCATTTTGTGAATCGGCCCCATTATTCGGAAGTATAAAAACATCCATAAAAGCAACATTTAAAACAAACAGCATTATACAATCCTTGTCATATATTAATAGACATCAACTATTGATTTAAATACAGACTAAAATTGTTAGATCTTTAAGTAATCAATTATCAGCAGATATTTATACTTATATGAATATCCTAATAGGATATAACAAACAGCCCACTTTGCAGGAGCACTTTCGGTATCAAACATTCCCAGAGACAATTTTAAAGTGCCTACATTAACATTAGTTGTTATACACATTTCATCATATCTCTGGAAAAAATAAGGGACGGTATTTTACCATTCTCCATCGTTCCATAATCCTGTAATTGGACCTATGCCTGAACGCGACCCATATAAAAAGGGGGGGAGAAAATAACCTAAAACCTGGACCACCTAACCCTCCATCTAATATGGTCCACACGTGCGCTAAACTAATCAAAGATAAAAATACATAAATATGATCCACACACGTGCTAAACTAATCAGAGATAAAAATGCCCCTCAGAAACTAGAAATTATATAAAAACCATCTACTCAGCAAAGGAATTGTTCAAAATTGGTAACTATACTAAGAATTCCCTTACCTATTCACACTGCCACACACAAAGTCTAATAACCACCCTTGAAGGTCCTTTCTCATGTCGCGAATGCCATTTTCAAAGTCACAAGCTGATTAACATTGAATCTCTTTCTGTGCTCACCAAGAACTTTCCAGTTCTCGAGTTTAACCCTACTCACAAAGGCCTCTCCATCTTTAATGTTGCATCTACAAATTAATGGAAATGCCTTCTTTGCAATGTTATATCATTGCCTAAACGCGAAATTTAAATCTGGGACATGTTTGAGTCTACATCACCAGCTCTGGGGTTTCTTACAGAGAATTGGCTCAAACCTCACTCCACCCCCGCTATTGCTATGGCCTTACTTTCTAACTACAACATCTATGGATTAGATAGGTTAGGTAAAATGGGTGGAGGATTAGCAAATATTTTAAATAATTCACTTAAAGTCACACTTACCGAATCTGTCTCGGGTGCATGGGCTGAGATATGTGTCTTTAAAATTGACTTCTCTCCCCAGAATAGCTGGAAAGGAGCTCTTGTCTACCGTCCCCCTGACCCCTTGGGACCATTTAGTCATAAACTTATGGAGCTCATTGAGATACAGGCACTGTCCTCTAATGCCTTTATTCTACACAGTGACTTTAACGTCCACCTGGACGATCCTTCTAACTCAGAAGCACTCCCTAGGTCTCAAACAATGTGTTATGGGTTCCACTCATACTGCTGGCTACACACTGGACTTGATTTTTACCAATTCCCCTTCGTGATCCTGTGAAACCCCTTGTCCTCTTGCCTGGATGGATCACGCTCTAATACATTTTCATATTTCAGAGTCTCACATGGTCGCATCCTTCAACAATCCCTCTAAGCCAATCTATAGTAGACAATGGCATTGTCAAGTTTCTCCAGATGCTTTTACGGAAGCATATACTACCCCTAACACAGAGAATGTAATAGATATTCAGGAAACCTTCAAATTATTCCATACATCTCTCAATACTGCCATTGATATTCTAGTGCCTGTAAAACTTCGCTCTTCATCAAGATTAATGCCACATGTGTCCTGGTATACGCCGGATCGACGCAAAGAGAAAACCCAATGTAAAAAAGGCGGAAAGACAATGGCGAACTACTCCCATACCAAACAATCGGGAAGCTTTTAAAAAATCCTTAGAGCATTATCACAGCAATATTAGGAAAGCACGGAAAAGTTTTATCGGTCAGCAACTTGAGAGACCTGCCAGTTCCTCCAAGGACTCTTTAAAACCCTTAATTCCTTCATCAATCCTTAGGCCTGTAATAACAACACTCCCCCTTCGCAAATACTTTGCGATCAGATTGCTGATCACTTGGAGGACAAAGTAAATTTTATTTATAATAATCTCGCAAATTTGACACACCTTTTGAACTTGGAGCCCATGTATGTCGGTAGTAAGCGAACTTGCTCTTGCACTTTCGAGAAGATTGCTCCTTTCAGTGTAGAGTCCATTCAACTTGCTATGAAAGCTGCTAAATCAGGTTCTCCTTAAGATCCTATTCCAGAGAAGAGAGCACCCATGCTATCTCAGCAATTGGCTCTGCCCATTAGCTCCTTGTTGAATCTTTCCTTGAGCACGGGCGCAATTCCAGCAGAGTGGAAAGCTGCTCAGGTTATTCTAATCCCAAAAAAAACCCAACCTTCCTACTACAGACGTTTCCAACTATCGTCCTATATCACTCCTTCCCTGGGCTAGCAAAATAATAGAAAGTAATATCAATAAACAACTGATGGACTATCTTGAGTCTAATAGGATCCTAGATTCATCTCAGTCAGGCTTCAGACCAATGCACAGCACCGAAACTGCACTCTTAGCTGTCACAGACCATATCAAAAGCTGCCAAGACAAAAATCTTCCATCTATGCTTCTGCTGTTAGACTTGTCTGCAGCCTTCGATACCATATCTCATCCTAGACTGATATGGAGACTGGAGGAGATAGGTATCCAGGGCTGGTGCTACAATGATTTAGAAACTATCTGTCTGACCGAACTCAGACCATTCATCTGGGACCTTTTTGGTCATGCACCATGATAATAAACAAAGGAGTGCCCCAGGGCTCCTGTTTGAGCCCCACACTGTTCAACATATATGTCACTCTTCTTGCAAACATCATAAGAGCCCATTGTTTTACGCCTATCTCATATGCGGATGATACCCAACTTCTGTTAGCCTTTGATAAAGATCCGTCCGAGACGAGAGAGCATTTCACTGAAGGCATGAAAGCTATTACAGCATAGATGGCTCCTAACTTTCTTCAACTAAATTGTGGCAAAACTGAAATCATGCTTTTCGGTGCTGCTCAACTGTTATGGTCTCCTGAGTGGTGGCCGCCTGAATTAGGACCACCACCTACTGCAAAATCTTCTGTGAAGAATCTGGTTATAAATCTTGATCAGAAGTTAACCATGAAAGACCAAGTGACTTCCACTGCTGGCTCCTGTTTCCATGTTATGAGGCTATTAGGAAGAGTCTTTCCAATGCTCCCATTGGCAGTACATAAGACCCTAGTCCAGGCACTGGTTATTACCGCCTGAACTATGGAAATGCTCTTCTGGCTGTGGTCAACAAATCTCTCCTGGACAAGCTCCAGGTAGTTCAAAATACAGCCACTTATCTAATTCACAATCTGCCAGCGAGATCTGCCTCTGTCCCTTCATTACATGCACTACACTGGCTACCAGTGCAGAAGCGTATCACCTTTAACCCCTTCAGCGCGGCGCGGATTACCGCGCTGTGCTGAAGGTTCTATTGCGCGGGCGGGGCCATGACGGAGCGGTTCCATCATACGCACAGCGCAACCGAGGCGCATGACGGAACCGCTCCGTCACTCGCATCGTTGTGGTTAAAACCTGTTTCCTAGTGCACAAAGCACTTAATGGTAAGGGACCTAGCCACTTGAAGGAAAAACATATCCCCGATCGACCTATAAGATCTTTGAGATCTGATAATAAGTCTCTTCTTAGTGTGCCACGCATTAAGAAAACACGTTTAAGTGGCCGTGCTTTCTCTTTCCTAACCCCCCATCTTTGGAACAAGCTTCCCCTACACCTACGAGAATGCACCGCTCACTACAATTTTAGGAAATTATTAAAAACTGAATTATTTTAAAGTTTTAGGCTCTTCACCTTGCATTTTTGATCCCGCTGCACCGAGGTATCCCTCTGGGGATGATTCATGCGCATTACAAATAAATAAATAAATAAATACAGAATATTGCACATGTTCAGTCAAATTAAAATTCATAAATATAGTGCATTACCCAATATGAATTGGGACCTGAATTCCATCAGTTGCGAGTAAAAAAGTCCCCAGGTACATGGAAAAGTTGAAACATATAACCTGATCTAATCATGGAGTTGGTAAAATATTCCTTCTAGTATTAAAAAACGCCTCTAAAAATGATTACATTCTGCAACAAATCTCTAAGGTGGGCGGAGATTGCAAATATAGGCGTGCCGGGTGACATTGTGTGAGGCAAAGTGGTTTAATAATTGGTAAGATATATCTTTTCCTTAAATGACTATAAAACTTGCAAAAAAAGACCATGTGCATTGTATCCTGGGTCATCATGTTGTCGCAGGGACAGCTGTTCAAGTTTGTTGACCAGTCGTTCGTTTTTGGAAAACTGACTAGTCTTTGAAATGTATCTAGTCTTAGACGGGTCAAAACAAATCTGTAAAATATCACAGAGGCAACTGCTGGTAACTATATCCCCAATTTTACTTCAATAGGAATTTGGAGTCAATTGTAGAAACAATGTATTGACCCGAGTCGCCCTATGTAACAGATGTTATCTTTGGACATAACCGTAGAAAGTGATGGGGTATCCACAGATATTGGAGAAGACGCCTCACTCACTAATAGTGACATGCTTCATCATCGGCGTCTTTCCACACCCAGGTAAGATGGTACTACCTGGGCGGACTCAACCAATAGATGTGATGGGAGTTCTTATATAAATTTTCTCTGGTTATGCAGGGAACCAGTTCAGTGGTAGATTCTAAAAATACCTCCGGGTATATCCCTGATGCGAAGCTTTATTCTTGGGGTACCTGGGGTACCAAATAAAAAGCGTATGCTGTGATGGGGTTATTTTGAAATTTTTGTTTCAAATGTACACACTTTTTATGCCAACATGTTTCGGCCCATGCACAGAGCCCACAAGGGTCTGGGGCCATCTTCAGGGCTGTCTTTTCTAGTAGTTGGTTTCCCTGACTCTAGTTTGACCATGTACTACATGCAAACCCAGGTACAAATTGAGGCCGATTGCACTCACCTATAGTTTGTAATCCAGTAGATTTTCTGGAAGGAGAAAATAATGTCAAAACCTTATTAGAACTATATGTTGGACTGACACCCGTTGTGACATCTGTGACTATAATCTGTGTGGCTATATCACTCCACCCGTGATTAGTGCGGTATCACCTACTACGTGGTGTTTATTTGTATCATATGCCACACATCTAACTTGAGTGTGACTTATTTGTTAAAAAACTCTCTTCCCCCAACCAGATGGATCTCATCTCTCAAACTAGATCTCCAAATAACCTTCGTGGCAATATGATTGTTGTTGCCTGTGCACCCCGTGATTAATTGTAAAAAAGGGGGGCGAACCGGGGAGTGTTTACTCGGTGCAAGGTATGTGAAAAAGATATCCTCTCCAAACCTACACCTTCCTGTCAGGTGATAACACTATGTTCGTCAGATATCAGGTCTCACCTACTGCAGCGGAATTGATCGTGTGTCGGCCTAAATGAAGAGCGTGCATGTGGTGTGACTAAATACGAATGTACAATGATATGCGGTTTGAATGAGAATGCGCACAATTCGATAAATTACCACCTTTATTATTTTTATGCTACTATTAGTGGCCTGAGCAACTGAGTAACGATGGGGGGTTTTGTCATTTTGACATGGCCCGTCAGTCAACAGATCTTAGCACAAACAACCAGATCTCACCCCAGATACGGTTTCGTGAGAATAACGTAAACTATTGTACTCGAGAACACGAGAAATGCTATCACATTTATGGCAGCGTTCAGTATTAACTGTTATATCACGGGTGATGCAGCAAGCATATTTTCAACATTCTAATAAAACTTATGGATGCACGAGATTTTTTGGATGTGTAATTACATTATTACCACAGTTCTACACCATTAGCAAACTTTAAAGTTTTCTTTATGTTTTATACCCCTAGCGTGTGACTACAAGACGGCACCTCAAGTCACGTGACCCGTATGGTGCAATCTAGCACCAATCAGTAGGTGAGACCTGATATCTGACGAACATAGTGTTATCACCTGACAGGAAGGTGTAGGTTTGGAGAGGATATCTTTTTCACATACCTTGTACCGAGTAAACACTCCCCGGTTCGCCCCCCTTTTTTACAATTAATCACGGGGTGCACAGGCAACAACAATCATATTGCCACGAAGGTTATTTGGAGATCTAGTTTGAGAGATGAGATCCGTCTGGTTGGGGGAAGAGAGTTTTTTAACAAATAAGTCACACTCAAGTTAGATGTGTGGAATATGATACAAATAAACACCACGTAGTAGGTGATACCGCACTAATCACGGGTGGAGTGATATAGCCACACAGATTATAGTCACAGATGTCAGTCCAACATATAGTTCTAATAAGGTTTTGACATTATTTTCTCTTTCCAGAAAATCTACTGGATTACAAACTATAGGTGAGTGCAATCGGCCTCAATTTGTACCTGGGTTTGCATGTACTACATGGTCAAAATAGAGTCAGGGAAACCAACTACTAGAAATGACAGCCCTGAAGAAGGCCCCAGACCCTTGTGGGCTCTGTGCGTGGGCCGAAACATGTTGGCATAAAAAGTGGGTACATTTGAAACAAAAATTTCAAAATAACCCCATCACAGCATACGCTTTTTATTTGGTACCCCAGGTACCCCAAGAATAAAGCTTCGCATCAGGGGTATACCCGGAGGTGTTTTTAGAATCTACCACTGAACTGGTTCCCTGCATAACCAGAGAAAATTGATATAAGAACTCCCATCACATCTTTTGGTTGAGTCCGCCCAGGTAGTACCATCTTACCTGGGTGTGGAAAGACGCCGATGATGAAGCATGTCACTATTAGTGAGTGAGGCGTCTTCTCCAATATCTGTGGATACCCCATCACTTTCTACGGTTATGTCCAAAGATAACATCTGTTACCTAGGGCGACTCGGGTCAATACATTGTTTCTACAATTGACTCCAAATTCCTATTGAACTAAAATTGGGGATATAGTTACCAGCAGTTGCCTCTGTGATATTATACGTTCGGGAGATTGCAACTGCTTTGCTTTTCTCTCACTCTCTCTAGTGTTACAAAACAAATCTGTGCCTGCCATTCAATACTGCTCAAAGGTAGGGTTGCATTTTAAAAGTGTTTAAAATCAGTTGATTTTAAATACACTTGGCCTAATAGATGTTGTATGGAGGGAGAAAAAAAAGCTATTTCAGTAAAAATACAGAAACGTGTCACTTAGAACAAATCACAAGTAATACTTCTTGGCTATTTATATGCTAAAAGTTAGCAGGTGTTACCATGTGTAGTACCCGCCCCATAAATTATGATCCCAAGTGTCACTCCCCCTTCCCAATAATTTAAAACCAAAAAGAAAAAGGCGAAAGTAAATATACCAATGCAATAACACGATTATCAAAAAGGTTCTATTGGTAAATGCTTTGGAGTCCACAATCCAGTATTCTGATGAGGGGGGCCAATTAGGGCAGACAAATCCTCGCTTTAAAGCCTCAAAATAACGTAAAAATTAAACAAAGAGAGAAAGAAACCACAAGTGGAGGGAGCTAATTGAGTGGAATAACTCAGGACAGTACTTTATCTTGTATAGTCCGGCGTTTGTCTGTTCAAGACTATTATCAATAGGCTACACCCTCTGGTCCGGTTTTGAATGTTTACTTCGAGCGAAACTGGCAGCTCCTTGCACGGCAACAGGGCCATGACGAAGCTGGTTTATATCTCCTTAACCGATGTTGTTTTCTGCTTTTTTGCTTCTATCCAAGCTCACGTCTTCGGTGTTTACCCGTTTTCCACACTCAAGGTTGATGGCCCCGCCGCCTCCTGTCGCCGATGGGCGCAGGACGGGTCCGCCCTTGGCCTGGCGTTCGCCCGGGTGTAGCCCACGGGCAACCCCGCTGTGGGGTCGAGGATGCACTTTATAGCGCGTTGGTCACCGAGTCCCACCAGGGCATTCTCAGTCACAAATCCTCTAGTGGCAACACCAGAGTACTAAAGTGCAGAAGAGCATCCCATGCCGCGGGGGTCGAGGCTGCGCTTTATAGCGGGCTGGTCATGCCTCCCCCCTCTGCAGCTGTTCAGAATGGCAGCATTGCTCCCTGGGACACCGAGTCCCAGCAGGGCGTTCTCAGTCAGAAATCCTCTAGCGGCAACAACCGAGTACTAAAGTGCAGAAGTGCATCTCAGACTTTATTGCCCCACTAGCTATCGACTCCAGCACCTACATCCTCAATTGTCACCTAAAAGATTTCACCAACACCAACTCAGCCAGACTCCTTGTTAGTCTTGGCAATCTCAGGTTCACCCACAAACATATCTGTCCATGCCCACACAGTGGGACACATCCTGGACCCTGTCTTCACCTCATTCAATGGTATCATAATCAACACACCCAATCCTACCACCTGGATTTACCATGCCATTGACAGCTTTTCAATCAACACTCCTCACCACAAAAGGACCACCACGTGTGGCCCTGACCACTGACACTGGAATAGTCTATCTGAGGTGGACTGGGCATCCACCCTCCACAAAACACAACCAGAGAACATAAGCCACCTACCAGATGTCATCAATAACTTAAAGAATTGGATCGTTGCCTGCACCAATACCCTGGCCCCCTGGAGAAGAAGTCAAACAGCAAGAATGTGAAGGCAGGAAGACCGGTCCCTGGAAGAACTTAGAGCGATCAAAAACCACTGCAAAGAACTGGAATGGAGATGAAAAGCAAGCCAGGAGGACTCAGGCAATGAAGTTTTCAAATCTGCTCAGAGGTGTTACCACCAGTAAATACAGGAAACTGGAAGGAAGGCCCCTGTCGAATGCATCAACAACAGCTCCAACAACAGCAAATACATCTTTGCTTCAGCATACCAGCTGCAACCACCTCAACCCAAGAACTGTGCAACAACCTCCCAGACTTCTTTTGCAACACAATGACAGCTACCTGTACCATTTCGACCCCTAACTGGACTCCATCAACCGTGCAGCAAGCCTTCCGACATCAGACAAAAAGCGACACCCTTACAACTAGGAGCCCTATCACCTTAGAGGAAACCACAGTAAACATGAAGATCATCCACTCCAGGACCCTGTCAAACCTTTGTACTCACCACGTCTTCGACAAACATTCAACCTCCATCAGGAAGACTCTTAACCCCTATTCTCAACGCCTCCATTGAGACAGTAAAATTTCCCAAAGTCTGGAAGCTTGCAGACATCAATGGCCTCCTGAAGAAGTCTTTGCAGACCCAACCAAACTCACTGACTACCAACCAATTCCCTTCCTTCCTAATCTGGCCATGGTCCTAGACAAAGCCATCTACACACCCCCCATTGACCACCTCAACAAAAACCAGCTCCTTGACACCACACTTCAGACATAACCACAGCACAGAGACAACCCTTATCGCAGCAACAGATGACATCCAGATGATCCTCAACAGAGGAGATACTGAATCCCTCATCGACTCGACCTCTCTGCAGTCTTCGATGCAGTCTCCCATCCCATCATGATCAGACGACTTCACTTGGCTGGCATCCAAGAACCCACCATCTAATGGCTAAGCACTTTTTTTACCGAAAAAACATAACTTCTCAGAAGCCCAGAAGCTCATGTGCGATTCCCGCAAGATTCATCGCTCAGTCCAACCCTTTTCAACATCTACCTGAGGCCACTGGCAGATCCAGGCACACACCATTAACACATTCACATTACTGATGACAAACAGCTGATTTGGTCACGCTCGGATAAAACAGCCAACACCAGGAATAACGTCAACACATGCATGACCAAAGTGGTCACCTAGATAAAGTCCAACTGCCTAAACCTGGACAAGACTTAAGTGATAATCTTGAAAAAGGATACCCTGCCCTGCAACTCCACCTGATGGCCTACAAACCTAGGATCCTCCCCTCCCTCAGCACACAAGCAAGAAACCTCAGGGTCATCATTGACAGCAAGCTTGATATGTCTGCCCAAGTCAACGCTGTCACCATGGCCTGTTTCCACACCCTGAGGATGGTGAAAAAGAAATTCAAGTTGCTACCTAACAATACCAAGGAAATTGTCACCCAGGCCCTCATCACCTGCAAACTAGACTATGGTAACACTCTGAATACAGGAATCATCAACCAACTCTCAACAAGACATCAGGCCATCCAAAATGAAGCATCCCGACTGGTCCTCAACCTTCCACTACAACTACATCAGCTCCCTTTTCACCAATATGCACAATTCAAGATTCTCACCCATGCATTCAAAGCACTAAACAACACAGGCCCAGCCTACATGAACAGCCATCTGCAGTTCCACCAACCCTCTAGCACCTGAGTCTGCTGGACTCTCGCTGGCATGAATACATGAAAGCAGGTCAGGAGGTCACGCCTTCTTGCACATCACCCTAAAATATGGAATTACCTCCCACTCCATATTAGGGCCTCCTCTTTGCTTCCTGAATCCTGAAAGAAGCTGAAGGCTTGGCTCTTCAAGTATGCCACTGAGGCAAGTCTCACAGACCTGCAAAGTCTCAGGATACCCTCACTGGTGACATGAAGCTATAAAATACACATTACATAACAAGTTCAGCCCCTACAATTACCACAGTCATATGCAGCCCAGAAACAGGTGGCCCACTTTTCGCCTACAGACCACTGGCCAAAAGAAGAAGAGCCGTTAGGATTTGCTGACTTGTCTTTTGCTTTCCCGTGGTGTTTAGGATCATAGGAGTTATACAACCTCTACGTCACATTGTGAAGACTAGCTAGTGGCAGGAGTATTGGTATAGATGCTCCCCTAAACTGACCTGGAATTGTGAATTAATTAGTTTGATCACAGCCAGTTAGACCTGTTTGCTACCTGTTAAATCATCTGGTTACCCCCAACGTCACTCATCAGTGTTTACAGCCCATTAGTTATACCACAAAGCCAAGATTTAATTATAGTCGACACAAGGCTGCCCTGTGGTGCGTCAAGGCATAGAGAGAAAAATACATCTTATATATTTCTGGCGCAAATTTAGCTTCTCTCTGCCCACTCATACACCTGACACCATAGCGTTCTCTAAAGCATTGTGATGGAAGGGGACCCTTCTAGTACATAAACTATCCTTTAAGACGTTTCCCACATTGTATGCATGTTATACAATGCAGCACACATGCAAAGTGAGAATAAGAAGAGATGAAAACTTTTCTCCTCATTGCGTCTCCCTCAAAGAGGATTAAGGTTTTGGAGCAAATCCCTGTCTACTAATATTAGTAGATAGGTATTTGCATCTAAACCCATGGGTGGTTGCAAGTAAACGCCACGTACCACCCATGGAACACCACTTTCATGCGACGTAGCACATAGTGACATTTTGCCTTACTTAGGATACTTTCCAATTCAAATCCTGGTTTGCTTTGGATAGTAAATCACACTCCAAAACTTTTCACCAAGTTTCCATCACAAAAGTGATCTAAACCTGGTGCTAAGTATTGGTAAAACTCAGGTCCAGTTTCATAGGAGCAGAGATTCTTATGCCTAAATTAGCAGCATACAGCAGTGTAGTCATGACAGGGAGCGAGGGGTGTTTGAACTCCAGCTCAATCCAGTAAAGGAGTTTGGACCTATGCCACAACCAAATGGAGGGGGAAGCTTTCTGGGTTGCAATAAAAAAAATCAATGGCAGATGTTCTGTATCTAATAAGCACTTTCACCTCTCTATATAGCCAGCTGACCTTAAGCATACCCCCCTTGGTTCCTAGTAAATGCCACTAGGTTTTTATTTATCGCAAACTAGGTTGTGGCGCCTTATTGACTCTTGGAAAGAATTACTGTGAGTTTACAGTTATTGTGCACCAATGATATTTCTGGATGTGCCACCACACATAGTGTGGGGAGTGTTAGTGGCGGATTGGCTTGATCAGTGGCTCTGCTTTTTCCTTCATCACTTTTTATAGCATCAGGATGATCGGTAAAACACAGCAGGGGATATTCTCAAGAACGTGCGATAATCATCGCCAAAATAGGTTAACGCAATTTCACATATCGCCGTCTAGCGCGGGAAAATAACTCTGTGTTAACGTCGTATTCTCAACATGGCAGTAATGTGCGATAGTATCCCGATAATGCGTCAAATGTCTGCAATAAAAGTCCCAGGACGGCGATAAAAATCTAAATCCAAAAGCAAAAAATGTGGCGATGTACCCAACCATGATGACAGAATCAGCGATAAGCTGTGCCAGGCCTGCAATTCACACACGTCAGGCGGGAAAAATCACTAAAAAAGCAGAAACAAAAACAAAACAACTGCGAAGCACAATGGAGGTAGCCGGAGCAGGAACAGAGGATGACCAGAACCCCACAAACCCCCCGGAGGACCAGGCCGGGACCTCGGGGTCAGGGAAGGGCAAGGACAAGAAGAAGAGGAAGACGCGGTGCAGTCCGCAGGAAAACAGTATCCTGATAATGGAGGCGATAAAATACAATCAACAACTGTTTGTCACCCCCAATGTGTCATTGGCGACAAAAAATTGAATATGGCAGTCCATCGTGGCCAAGGTGAATGCAATCGGAGTGCTCAGGAGGACAATGGAAGAGGTCAAGAGGCGCTGGAATGATGTGAAGTGCAAAACCAAGCAGACTGGAGGTGGGAGTCCAGCACCACAGGAGGAGCTGTACGAGATGGAGGAAATGGTGTCCACAATCATCACTGTGGAGACGGTGGCAGGAGTTGGGGAACCGGACACTGCTCGACAGGAGCCGACACAGCAGGAGGGTGAGTAACGACCAGGGACTGGGGGACTGGGGTGATGGGCACAATGGCACATTTAAGCATAGCACAGTGCACACCCACAATGACTCTGGAGCATGTCCCTGATCCCCTTGGCACATTGCAGCACACCTAGAAACTGCAAGTAGGCCCCCGTCGACTATGTGTCCAGAGGGAGCCCTCCCCACACACCACTAATCTCACAACAAATCCATGCACATGTGCTGAACCCAGCAAAGCTGCGGGTACGTGACCCACACTTGACAATGCAAGTGACACTGCATGACGATTAGCATGGCTGCAGTTCTATTATCCAATTATCATGACATGGTGCACGCCACAACACTGAGGTGGCTGAGTGTGGACCAGATCCGTAAAGGAGCAGGTCACACTCTGACACGTGCACAAACAACCCCTGACGTCAACAAGACATCTGCGGACAAACCAGGCCCAAGAGTCCCAACTCCCACCAAGAGCCCAATTTACCCAAGTATGCAACATCTCAGCACTTTATAAGCATAGAATTGAAAAGCACACCGCCTGAAAGAAATAAGGGCCAGCAAAATCAGAGCTGCATGGGCGACTCTCCCACAATGCAGCACACACACATAAGAAGCAGAGCACATCAACATTGCCAACAATGTGGTACAAACTGCAAAACGCTCACAACAGAACAGAGGACACAACTGCTGCCACTTGTGTGTAGAAACTGGCCAATCACATTTGGCATAGCAGGGAAATGTGAGATGATGATATACAAGTACAAACACACATGTGTGATGTTGTCAAAATGTCCACTGTCCCGCATCAAATACGCAGCTCCTCCCAAACAGTCACAATGTATATTGTCATGCAGTCTGTATGTAAACTTGTACAATGCGTTACCATACATGTGAACACAATGTTAAACTGAAGAAAAGGGTACCCAAGCACACGTTAAATCAAGGTGAAATACGGTTAGTATAAACATAAACAAATAACACAAATGGATCTTTGTTTCTTTCTTTTGGGTTTCTTCGGTTTATTGTTCTTTTCTCAAAGTATATTTCATACTCTTCAAAACGTTCCCAAGCCAACACGTGTTTCGTCGCCTTTAGTAGATTTTTACATGCGACTTGTTCACGGCTAGGTACAAATTGATACGGTAATTACATTAGTTAGTATGTTCTTACAAGATGCAAACATTTGTTAACAGCGTAAACAAATGTGCTCCCAGGGTAAGTGCGAAACTATGGGTAGAATTATCCATAGATAGTATCATCAGGCTATAGTGTACTATCAAACACCGTGAGGTGTGGTGAGCACTAGCCATATCATATCAGTTGGTGATTGCCAAATTTCCTATATACTAACGTGTGGGTGGAATATGTGAGATAATCCTGTGTGTGCCGGAACTTTAATCCAGTCCGAATTTAATCCAAAATTGCATGCGGTATGAACAGTCTAGTAAGGTAGAAAATGCAGAGTCTGTGAAGTATAATAAATGCAAAGAGAAGTGTCAAAATGGTGACTATATATATATCGATCCTTAGGAGATTAGGAACTTATAGTTTCCTTGGCTATTGATAGTATACGCAGACGAGACGTATTCAGACCTTATATACCTATACATAGCTGATTTCGACATTGCCGCAATAATGCAATTTCGGTTAAACGGACCATGTATGCTAGGCTATGCCCTATAATTAGATTCTTTACCTTTCTGTTACAGACGTGGTGCTCAGATCTGGGGCACATGCGGAAATGTGATAATCATTTCATTTGGATATAATTGACCAATTAAAACCCCCCCTCGTCGTCGGATTGTATGACCTGGAATTATCGTCATACTAGACGTATGTATATGATTTGGAACTTAATACTTCTCCATTTCCAGATACGTTTGACAAAGTGTCTATATAGTCACCATTTTGACACTTCTCTTTGCATTTATTATACTTCACAGACTCTGCATTTTAAACCGTAAACAGGTCAGTTGTCTCATTTGCATCACCCCCCCTTTTTCCATTCGGCACACCTTTATTTTTACTCATATAGAAGAAGTCTTTACATTAAGAGTTATTTTACTGAAACTCATTTTCTACCTTACTAGACTGTTCATACCGCATGCAATTTTGGATTAAATTCGGACTGGATTAAAGTTCCGGCACACACAGGATTATCTCACATATACCACCCACACGTTAGTATATAGGAAATTTGGCAATCACCAACTGATATGATATGGCTAGTGCTCACCACACCTCACGGTGTTTGATAGTACACTATAGCCTGATGATACTATCTATGGATAATTCTACCCATAGTTTCGCACTTACCCTGGGAGCACATTTGTTTACGCTGTTAACAAATGTTTGCATCTTGTAAGAACATACTAACTAATGTAATTACCGTATCAATTTGTACCTAGCCGTGAACAAGTCGCATGTAAAAATCTACTAAAGGCGACGAAACACGTGTTGGCTTGGGAACGTTTTGAAGAGTATGAAATATACTTTGAGAAAAGAACAATAAACCGAAGAAACCCAAAAGAAAGAAACAAAGATCCATTTGTGTTATTTGTTTATGTTTATAGTAACCGTATTTCACCTTGATTTAACGTGTGCTTGGGTACCCTTTTCTTGATTATATGTGGTTTGACCGCAGTTTTTAGGGAGGCTGGTGGTTCTCCCCTACCCTTGAGCACCGTCACTGATTTACTAAGCTCATAGATACTAGGTGTACTCACCATAAGCGCCCAACTTCTATTATAAATACCACTGTGCGAAACGTTAACTACTTAACAGAATAGAAGGCTGCTGTGGTGCACCATGAATACTTTTGAAAACATGAGAAGCAGTAGAGACAAAGAAGCGGATGATCTCTTTAACAATAGGGATGATAACACATCATCTTTTCCGTCCAACCCAGGGGCTACATCTAGACCGAATGAGGGCCTCAAGAGTAAATTCCAACGTCTTGAGAAACTACGGAAGAATGAGGCTTCCAAATGGTGGGATGGGGCCACCCTAAAACAATACATTAAGATCAAGCAAATACCTAGGGGACTCCGTTCCCAAATTCTGCCTACCTACGATGACCTAGACCCAGACTTACTAAAAGCATGGGAACAGGAACTTACAGAGAATTCTAATAAACTTATGGAGATACTGATTGAGAATTGCGATAGAAAAACAGCTAAATTACAAACAGAGATAGAAACCCTAGAGGCAGAAATTAAATCTCTAAATCTTCCAGAACCAACTGAAAAAAACTATAACATCTTGAATGACATCTTGAAATATCACATCTCAGAAATTAAAGCACGGAAAACCCAAAAACTTAAGAGAGATGAGGCTGACTACCGTAATGGGAGAATCTTTACCTTCGCAGCTAAATATGATCACCTTGTATTCAAGGATGACTCCGTAAAATCAAAACAGGCAACTCCCGTAAGCTCAAGTAACACCTCACTGGATACACCAATAACTAGCGAATCAGAACAGGGAGATACCCGGACAGACCCATCAGAGTTAGGGAATCGTTTTTTACAAGAGGTGTTACGCATCAAGAAAGGGAACAGGGAACAGAACAAACGCCCTATTATAAGCCCAAAACAAGGAGAGGGAAGAGAGGAGGCAGGAAGAGAGGAAAAGGCAGGAATGAAGACGAGATCTTGGAACAAGAGAAAGTAAATACTGTGAATATAGTTAACTTGTCAACCAGAACTCTTACAAACGATGATGAAACACTTTTGAAAAAAGGCCTTAGCTTCTGTCCCAAAAGTCATGGTAATGTGGTGGATGTGAAAATTGATTTGTTTAAATTTGTTAGGAAAATGAAAATCAAGAAACACTTTATGTTCACAAATGAAATGAATAAAAAAGATACTATTGATCAGCAACCACATCCTCTGAGTGCGGTTACTATTCAAGAAATTATTGATACTAGGCTACTGTTATCACTAACAGATTGTGAAGATGAAATTACCACTGCAGATATTGTCATGCGTGATTTGAATGTGATAAGTGATGTACGAATAGAAAGTGGCCTAAAAGAGAAATCCAAATGGGTACCAACGCTACAGAGTGGGAACAGTATAGACATCTTTCACAAACTTGTTAGCAGTGATTTAGACAGATTTGATCTAAAGAAACACACACCACGATTACTGAATGATAACTTAACATATGGGGAAAGACAAGCACTACACAAGTTAAGAACGGATGACGATATTATTATAAAGGAAGCAGACAAAGGGGGCAACATTGTCATCATGTCCAACCTTGCATATGAAAGAGAAATTCTCTCTCAATTAGGAGATTTGGAGTGCTATGAACACCTTCCCAGCAATCCAATTTGGAAATTGACAGAACACATTAATAGACATCTAAAACAATGGTATGGCATGGGTATTTTAGACCATGATGAGTACAGCTATTTGCAGGTTAATAAACCAAGATACCCTTGCCTGTACACACTGCCCAAAATACACAAAAACCTTCCTTTCCCTCCGGGTAGACCCATCATCTCAGGGATAGAGGGCCCAACAGAAAGGCTGTCAGAATATGTCGACATTTTCCTAAAACCATTGGTTTGCAACCTCCCATCATATATACGGGACACAAAACACATCTTGGGACTCCTATCGGACATTACATGGGGACCAGAGATGATACTAGTTACACTAGACGTCACGGCCCTCTACACCAGCATCAATAGAGAATGTGGATTGAAAGCTATCAAAAAAATCCTTAGCACCAGATCAGCAAGTACATGGGAACACACAGAAATGCTAATTACCATGATAGAACTCATCCTTGACAATAATGTATTTCTATTTAAGGATAAGTGGTACCGTCAGAAACAGGGAGTTGCCATGGGCTCCAGATTCTCTCCTTCATATGCCAATCTGTTTATGGGATGGCTTGAGGAGGAGTGGATCTGGGGCCAGCATGGTTCAGAATGGATAGAGTTTATTCTGTTTTGGGGCAGGTATATCGACGACTGCCTAATGATCTGGACAGGAGATGTAGAAACACTCATGAAATTTGTTGAACACCTCAACAGTAACACATGGAATATCAGATTCACACACGAATATAGCAAAATGAAAGTTACATTCCTTGACATAGAACTGTATGTAGAGAACAATCAGATCAACAGTAGATTGTATCGCAAAGAAACAGCGTGCAATGCAGTATTGCATGCCACCAGCGCGCACCCTAGACATCAGATCAATGCAATACCCTATGGAGAATTTGTCAGAGCCAGACGCAACTGCAGTCTGGACTCTGAATTTACAAAATGCACTGAGGAAATGACCGAACGTTTCAAATCCAGGGGTTACAATACCAACATCCTAAAAAAAGCTAAAACTAGGATCATGAAGATCAAAAGGGAAACGACCCTCAGGGACAATACTAACAAGAAGACAGAGGATGACAAAGTGAGATTTATCACAAACTACAATGACATTTCGGGTGTGCTAGTTAAAAGTCTTAACAGACACTGGCATATCCTCAAAAAAGACGACACCATGACAGGGATTATTGGCAACAAACCAGAAATCACCTATAGAAAAGGAAACTCCCTCAGAGGTCTCCTTAGCCCCAGCTATCCAATAGCCACCACCGGAAAAAACTGGTTGGCTACACATATGGAGGGTTTCCACAGATGTGGACACTGCTCAGCATGCAAATGGGCTTACAATAAAAAATCGGAATTCATGGGTCCAAACGAGAAAATTTACAAGATTAAGACAAACATCAATTGTAATACAAATTTTGTTGTATACATCATCGAGTGTAGGTGTAACAAAAAATATGTGGGCAGCACGATACGCCCCTTACGTGTCAGGATAGGGGAACACATGAGGGCAGTAAAACAGGGTGATGAAAGATACCCAATTGCAACACACATCCTGGAATGCCACTCGCAGGTTACACACAGGGACTTTAAATTCTATGGTATAGAACAAACCATGAGGAACCCCAGAGGGGGTAACAGAGAACTAATGCTTCGTAGGAACGAAGCCTCCTGGATATTGAAATTACGCACGACAGAGCTAGGGATTAATGTTGATGATGAAATGCATTATTTTCTAGGTAAATGAAACCAGACAATGTACATGACCATATTATTGTATCATCTCCTGAGTGTATTGGATAATGCACAAACCTGGGCTTTTCTTTTTTCCTTGGAAAACCTTTTGATTGTGATATAGATATGGCTTTATTGAGGAGGATATGGGAATTTCTGCAGAGTATATGTTTCATGATGTCACTCACCCATTCACCATAATTCACTCTGGATTGTATATGGTAAGCCACCATCAACTTTACATACATCACGGTATGTCCAGTCTTTGAGTTTAGAAACATTTCAGACACCACACGAATGAAATATTTTTTTCTCACTACAGGCACGCGCTATTTTCCATAAATCTGAGAAATTATATGGATTTTGACTTGTCCATATAATTATGCATGAATATTATGTATTCAACGACTATCTAAAGTGGAGTCGTGGTCTCTGGGCATTTTGAGATTTATAAAGTTTTTTTGTTTTCAATACTTTTGGCGTGTCCTGACCTAAGATGGCTGCCAGACTTAGAAACTTTATATACACGCTAATGTTTTCTGAATCAGTGTTATCCTCACAATTGGATACGCCGAGCTATGGTCCTTTTGTCTAAACAACGCAAATTAATTTTATATTACGTTAATATTTTCCCGAATCGGTTAGGATTACAGCAATGTCGTTCACACTAATATGAATTTGGAAATACTGGTATACTGATATACTGGTTTAAAGTATTCCACATTTACTGAGAGAATGGATTCAGGGAAACATAGACCCATTCTTAATGTCGCAACCCTCTCGAATATGGCGCTTATGTTCGAAAGCGGTTTGACATCCGCATCAGTCCGACTTCCGGTCACATGACTTCACAACCACGTATATACTTGACAGCTATACGCATACCGGCAACTCTGATTCGGAGCCAGACGCGGATGGGGGAGATACAAATACACAGACCGAGAGGTAAGAGGATATCGATTAACATGATACACCTTGTAATTATGCCTTGAGGAGAACGAATCACGGAGCACGCCGTGTCACCTTAGCCTAGTCCTTAACTCCTTTCCTAAATAGACAAACGGATAGATTATGAGCCAGACGGTGGGAGGACCAGGATCTCTACTTGGGCTCCAACGAGGTTGACTTTTTTGAATTAACGTAATAACCATGCGTTAGAAGTCTACTTATACCATTGCGAAGAACTTATGTAATTGGGTACATAGAGACCGTTTTCGTACATACTGAAACCGAAGTCATGTATCGATCCTTAGGAGATTAGGAACTTATAGTTTCCTTGGCTATTGATAGTATACGCAGACGAGACGTATTCAGACCTTATATACCTATACATAGCTGATTTCGACATTGCCGCAATAATGCAATTTCGGTTAAACGGACCATGTATGCTAGGCTATGCCCTATAATTAGATTCTTTACCTTTCTGTTACAGACGTGGTGCTCAGATCTGGGGCACATGCGGAAATGTGATAATCATTTCATTTGGATATAATTGACCAATTAAAACCCCCCCTCGTCGTCGGATTGTATGACCTGGAATTATCGTCATACTAGACGTATGTATATGATTTGGAACTTAATACTTCTCCATTTCCAGATACGTTTGACAAAGTGTCTATATAGTCACCATTTTGACACTTCTCTTTGCATTTATTATACTTCACAGACTCTGCATTTTAAACCGTAAACAGGTCAGTTGTCTCATTTGCATCACCCCCCCTTTTTCCATTCGGCACACCTTTATTTTTACTCATATAGAAGAAGTCTTTACATTAAGAGTTATTTTACTGAAACTCATTTTCTACCTTACTAGACTGTTCATACCGCATGCAATTTTGGATTAAATTCGGACTGGATTAAAGTTCCGGCACACACAGGATTATCTCACATATACCACCCACACGTTAGTATATAGGAAATTTGGCAATCACCAACTGATATGATATGGCTAGTGCTCACCACACCTCACGGTGTTTGATAGTACACTATAGCCTGATGATACTATCTATGGATAATTCTACCCATAGTTTCGCACTTACCCTGGGAGCACATTTGTTTACGCTGTTAACAAATGTTTGCATCTTGTAAGAACATACTAACTAATGTAATTACCGTATCAATTTGTACCTAGCCGTGAACAAGTCGCATGTAAAAATCTACTAAAGGCGACGAAACACGTGTTGGCTTGGGAACGTTTTGAAGAGTATGAAATATACTTTGAGAAAAGAACAATAAACCGAAGAAACCCAAAAGAAAGAAACAAAGATCCATTTGTGTTATTTGTTTATGTTTATACTAACCGTATTTCACCTTGATTTAACGTGTGCTTGGGTACCCTTTTCTTGATTATATGTGGTTTGACCGCAGTTTTTAGGGAGGCTGGTGGTTCTCCCCTACCCTTGAGCACCGTCACTGATTTACTAAGCTCATAGATACTAGGTGTACTCACCATAAGCGCCCAACTTCTATTATAAATACCACTGTGCGAAACGTTAACTACAATGTTAAACTGCATCTCCCCTTCACATTGCAGAGGGAGAATCAAAACCTCCTGCAGAGCAGACCCAACAACTCTTCACTGATGACGAAGAGGACCTCCCCAACTTCAACACCAACGCCCTCCAACAGCTCATGGACAGCTTTGGCACCTCACCTCCGGGAGCGGGGCAGCCCAGCTGCTTCCAGGAGACCTCACCCCCTGCACAGACCACACAGCAGGAAGCACCAACCACCACGGCTGTCTCCCAGGACTGACACGAACAACACATGGTCTTCCAACGACGTGTGTTAGGGTGCCAGGAGAAGATAGCTGATCAGGTGCGGGTGGGGTTCGACCTCATGGCAGCCAAACTAGATGCCATATGTGGGTGTCTAAGTCCCATCAGGAACCACTTACAGTCCCTAACAGACACCCACAGTCCGCTCCATGCTCTCCAACGATTCATGGATGACATCGCTGGAGTCCTGACTCAGAGACAAGGACAACTGTCTAGTCAGAGTGGCTCCAGCGGTGTCATCCGGGAGTTGGGACACATGCGGAGGACCATGGAGAACATGGAGCGGTGCAGGTGGAAAGAACGCCTGCCATGGCTGCACACCATTCTGATGCAGCTGGGATCTACCATGCCCTGCAGATCCTCGTAATGGCATTGCTGCCAAAAGGCCTGGCGCAGATGAATGCTGCTGCTGCTTCGACATCCACATCTCCGCCCCCTGATGTGTCAGTGTCAGACAGTGCTGGAGACAGAACACCACCACCCACATGTGAGGCACATGAAACATCAGAGGACGAAGATGCGGATGATGTTGCCTTACTGGTAAGAAGGAAGCAGTAGCATTCATCTCCGCCATATGGCCTGTTTCTGCTTGGTTCTGCCCTCTGCATCGTCACCTTCCACTGTCCCCCGATGCACTCTACGACACTTACCTTGGACCTCGACATGGACTGCCATATTCTGTTTGGTCACCAATGTTATGTTATGTTATGTTAGCCGGATTTATATAGCGCACAGCTGCCCCAGCAAAGGGGCGTCCCGGCGCTCCTTGAACAGGAAACCGGCACACAAGCAAACCAATGGACAAGCCATAACAGTGCTAGGCATCCAGGGGAAAAAGGAAGGTTTTAACGGCCTTCCTAAAAATCTGAAGTTCATCAATAGCGCGAATATGGGCAGGAAGTGAATTCCAGAGCTTGGCAGAAAGCACACTGAAAGAGCGGCCACCGACCCTACCCCTCTTGAAGCGAGGAACTGTGGCCAGATGAAGCCCTGAAGATCTTAAGGACCGCGATGGTACATATGGCGAAATAAGATGTTCCAAAATCTGAGGGGAAGAGTGCTTGAGAATTTTAAACGAAAGGCAGAGAGACTTAAACTTAATCCTCTGAGAAACAGGGAGCCAGTGAAGTCCGTAGATGGTTTTTTTGGCCGAGCAAAATCTCGGCAGGCCCACCAGAGCCCTGGCGGCAGCGTTTTGAACGCGTTGGAGAATAGAAAGTTCGGCCTGATTAGCTCCGAGCAAAAGGGAACTCGCATAGTCCAACCGAGACAAGATAGTAGCTTGTACAATAAGCTGTCTGGTTGGGGCATCAAAGAATTTGAAAATAGGTCTAAGCCTACGAAGAATCCCAAAGCACATGGCAGCGATTTTCTTAGTATGAGAGACAAAGCTAAGTTTGGAGTCTAGCCAAATCCCTAGGTTTTTCACCTCGGTGGCAGGAAGAGGGGTAGGGCCAAGCTCAGGTGGCCACCAATGATCACCCCACAAATGGCTCTGCTTGCCAACAATAAGCACCTCGTTTTTTTTTGTATTCAGTTGCAAGCAGTTATCTGTCATCCAACAGGCCACTGACCTGATTCCCTCACGGAACTTGGTGGCCTCTAGGTCAGACGCCCACTTATTGCAACCGCCAGCTGCGTGTCGTCAGCATAAGACACCATAGTCAGATTACAGCACTTGGCGACAGCAGCCAGCGGCTGCACATAGATATTGAAAAGTGTGGGGCTGAGAGCCGACCCCTGTGGAACACCCTGTGTGATAGAATAGGGTTTGGACTGGAAGGGAGGGGTGACAACCCTAAATGTACGGCCAGATAGGAACGATCGAAACCATTCGAGTGCCACGTGATCGACACCAGCCTCACCCAAGCGCTGTAGTAAAATTGCGTGTGAGACGGTGTCGAACGCGGCACTGAGATCTAGAAGCACTAAAGCCGCCGTTTGACCAGAGTCCACCAAAGTTCGTAGGTACTCAACCATAGAAAGAAGCGCGGTCTCAGTGCTATGGCCAGGTCGAAAACCATTCTGAGAAGGATCTAAGATATTGGCAGAGTGGAGATGGTTACATAGAATGGTATTAACATGGGCCTCGGTCAGTTTTGCCACCCAAGGAAGGAGGGAGATGGGGCGATAGTTTTCAAATCTTAAAGGATCCAAAGCAGGTTTTTTTAAGATAGGCATCACCTGCGCTTGTTTCCACCTGTCAGGAACAGAGCCTGACATCAGAGATAAATTGACAAGATCGCATAAAGGAGGAAAGCAAAGTGTCGCAGATTCTCTGAATTGACACAGCTATCAGACTGCGGACTGAACTCTTCCTCTTCCGATGTACTTGCCATTCCCTGAAGGACTCTGGCTGGCCCTCCACGGGCCAACAATGTAAAGTGGGGTTTGCATGGCCCTGTACTGCTCCAGCTACAACACTCCACTGAATGTGCATTAAACATTCAAATTCACACAGATGTGTCATGTCTATGATTATTCAAGTATGAAAGTATGGATGAATGTAGGGTCAGTGATTTCCCCTTACGTCCATGTTGCTCATGTTGTGAGACATGAGTCACAGGTTGCAACATTACCGATTGCGGTTTGGGTGGTGCTGACACTACAACAAAGACACACGCATTAGTTACTTTCTTGTCCAGCCCAGAACGGAACCACGCCCAGAGCCCCGGGGTCATTGTTCATACCCCTATGCTGGACTGGCATACGCTGGGCCAGCCCACTCCGCTTACACTTACAGGGACGGATGACAGCGTTACATGTCCCAGGTCTTCCCTGTAGTGATCTGCTGATCACAGGTCTAGTTGTCCGCATGCCACAGCCACTTCCTGAGGGCTGGTTTACACCCTCACCACACCCATTCAACACACGCGACACAGGAATTATGAACTAGCCAATAAAAGGGGCCGGGCGCACGTGCTCGGGCCATTTCCACTATCTATCTGAGGGTGTCTGTGTGGTCATTATTTATGCATGAAGGCCTAGGGCCTCCCACATCACATTCCCCACTGCTGGAGGTGAAATGATGGCGTCCGCACCACAAGACTCAATCATAAAGGGCCCATGACTTGCGGTGCACAGAGTTGGTGGCAGCCGAGGCACTTTGGCCGGCACAAGCTTACCGCCACGAGACGGTGACTTGTGGTGCACAGAGTTGGTGGCAACCGAGGCACTTTGGCCGGCACGTGGCGATGACTTGCGGTGCACTGAGTTAGTAGCACCAGAGCTGAGCGGGTATGCAGCCTGCGATGATGCGTAGGCCTCGATATGCAGTCCTGCCAATCAAGATTTGATTTGAATTGTGAGCCCAGCTGGACCGCAGTGTACAGCAAAGGCAGCAGGCTACACAGACATGACTCCACGGTGCAGTG
This sequence comes from Triturus cristatus, assembly GCF_964204655.1. Lineage (NCBI taxonomy): Eukaryota > Metazoa > Chordata > Amphibia > Caudata > Salamandridae > Triturus > Triturus cristatus. The sequence continues at coordinate 261,325,293 of NC_140586.1, forward strand.
CAGCAGGGTGCGCTGGGGGCCTGTGGCACGAAATCTAGCGATCAGCTGAGGAGGTTGCACCGGCACGTGGTGGGCCCTCTTGGAGACACGTCGTTGGTGGCAGGTGAGCATTGAGGCCTGGGTGCGCAGGGGCGGGCAGTCATCACTGGGCGGCGGACCGGTCTGGGGACCACGGCTGTGGTGCAGCAGGCGCACAGGATCGCATAGGCACCACCGGTCACGGCAGACCCCTCGTGGCTGGGTGGAGGGAGTGAAGGTGCATGAGTATCAAGCTGATACAAACCGTGATGCTTACAAGTATGAGGAATCCTGCATCATGAGACCGTAACAGAAGTTTGCGTGACCTTAACCTTCCTTTTCTTTCCTACGAAGGTTATGACCACATGTACTTCTGTTACGGTCTTTTTGTGCAGGATTTGTCTTTCCTGTAAGCATTCCGGTTTGTCCAAGTGCTATAAACTGTGCCAGATTCGTTTTGTGACTATACGGACGCGTGACCATTGTCACCATTTGTCCAACCGGTTTCTGAATACGGATTTCCGGAGTATGGGATTGTATTGGGGAGTTCCCGCAGCATATGCAGTTACCTGAATCCACACATTGCCCTGATGAAGTTCCCCGTTGGACGTTGGCTGTGCTTTCTGTATTGTTTATTTGTGTATTTGTAATAAAGGACTATTTTTGCACTACTGTTGACTACTGGACTTCATGACCGTGCGCACCTCCATTTCAGTTACTGCAATCTTGGATCTGGGGTACAGAGGCATCTGGCAACGGCTGGCATTGGGGCTGGTTGCGCAGTAAAACTACGAATTGGAACTGTTGTGTGGTGAGGATACAGGGGCCCACCGTTGCTATTGTGGACATGCATCCAAGATGTGTGAGGAAGTTTGATAAGGCTGGCCGTGAGACTCCTCCGACTCTGACAGTTGAGGTTGGGAGGTACCAGGTGCCAACAGGTGCAGCACAGCCAGCAGCTTTGTCTGCGGATGGATGTTGGTTGTCCGCTGTGTTGGTATCGTCAGCCTGTGGGCAATGTGGGTCAGGATGTGGAGGATGGTTGTCATTTTATGCCTGTAGTGGGAAATGACTTCCTCTGGCGTTGAGTCTCTGAGGCTGCTGCATGTTAGGAGCGTCCGCTGTCCTGTTCTACGCTGCCTCTGTGGTAGTCCGGGGGGTTCCGGGGGGGCATGGGGGTGGTGGCAGTGGGTGTTGTGGACCTCTTGGGTCTCCGAGCTGCATGATCAATGTCTCCATGACATGTGTTGGTTTTCAGATGTGGCTCTGGGCTGGGCTCCCTTTCATACTGCAGGTAGTCGTCCTGCTTTACACCAGTAAAAGGCACATGTTAAATCCATGCTGCTAACGCGCCTTATCGCCTGTTTTTGGATCGCATCGCAGGTCTGGCTGGTGGCTAAGAATATCGCAAAGTGGTGTTTTGTGTGTTTTTGCATGGGAACGCCTACTCTGCATATCATTAGCGTTAATTGTCGCTCTCCTCCGTGGCGATGTTTTTTGCGGAAGCTTTCGCTTGACAACTGGCGATATCGCCAGTTTGCACCAGCTTGAGAATGGGGCGATAATTCTTTCGCCACTTTTGCTGCGCTAAAGAGCCGATAACTCGGCGATAAGTCCTTGAGAATATGCCCCAGCAACTACAAGCTTTTGGATCTTTTTTTCTCTCCACTACTGTTTCTAAGGTCTGCCATGCAGTTGTCTTCCTGTTCTTCTAGCCAGGGCCGGTCTGGCCATACTGGGCTTGGGTGTTACCCAGGGAGGCTGGAAGGGTGGGTGCCGTTTCGTGACTGGGGGACGGTTTTGCAGCAGTACCTACAGTATCAGCCCTAGTAACAAAAGCAGCAAGCAAGCGTTTCCAGCCCCCAAGGGGCCTGGCAGTGCATCTCCAGGGTCTTCTCCGATAAAATTGCCAGGGCTGCTTTAGGTTCCCAGTCCGGCCCTGCTTCTAGCACATCCATGTTGGAGATGAGCTGCACATTCTCCTTATTTAACATCTATGTGCCCCATTTTGCGTGTTGCAGTGTGCATTTGATCGTCTCAGGATGTGATAGAAGAAGTCATTGCTTAATGCACACATCGATTCATTGAAACACATGCGGTAGTGGAAGTGACATCATACACTTTTTTACCCTCATTGATAGCACAGGGGTGCACTTTTGTCCCATCTATAGCCCACCAAAGATATACTGCTGTTACGGGACTCAGTGAAGAGTAAGGGGCAGAATTTACAGGTCCATGATCCTCTAAGGCCCACATTTCCAAAGGTGTCATATTATGCAGCACAGCAGCCAACGTTGCTGCGCTGTGTTGCATGGGAGAGAGAGAGTAGAATACTATTTACTAAGACATGGCACTATCCTGTGCTCTCCTAGAGTTGGTGCACAATCAGGCTGCCTAGTGGACACACACACCTTTGCGCCATAGGGCAAAGGCATCTGAGTCATGTCTAACATAGGTTTTGTTCTGGAAGGGTGCCCATCCAATACAAAATAACATGCTTAGACTAATGTCAAAACATTTCCTATTTCAGTTGTGTGCTTCAAAGTGGAACAAATTAGGCAAAATAAAAGCATTTTGCCTTCTTATGCCCGCTTCAAAGAGAAGGTATTTTTGGTGCAAAAGCAGGACTATTATTGTTAGAAGATATGGTTTTACACCAAAAAACAGCAGTGGTTACATGGGAATGCCCATATACCACCCATGGAACTCCCTCTTGGGGAAACACCCATTACAACGACTCTGTTTTCACGCGCTGCCATCACAACGCGACTTTCACATCGCAAGAGGCTTGACATTGCATGCTTTTACAACGCATGCTCGTAGTGCGCATAGACATTTACATCGCTAGCATTTACATCGGACAACGCATAAAAATTAGAAATGTGACAATGCTGCTCAAATATAAAACAAGAATGACAAACAAATAAACGAGTTTCCCTTGATGTACCAAGCACATTGCAAAGGGCGCCGAATTTAACATAATTAGGTTTGTTCATTGCAGAGATTGCTTTTTACAGTTCCACCATGAAAAGAAATGTTTTGTCAGAAAGAAGCCTGCATTTTACAGATGGCATGGGGTGAAATCTACGAGAATTGCAGACCTTTACTAAAAGACAAGTCACACACAATGAGAATTGTTGGAGGACTGTACGAGATGTGCTGGCGAATGTCTCTGGCGCTGGGCAACACTTCGTTCTTGCGGATTTACATTTTAGTGAGATAAAGAACTTTTTATTGGGGCAACGTGTCAAGAATCTTAAAAACTATGCGCAGTAGCCAATAAGCCAAAGTGGGCCTCTTTAACCAAAAAAATAGCTATCAGGAAGACTTATTGAGATGCAAGCACACAATTTGGAGTTCGGCACACCTGTAACCTCATCAACTGAAAATAATTCTTCCGGACCTACAGTAAATGTGTGGCTTTCGCATCGCATCAATGCAGATACCAGACGAAGGCATCTATAATTCACAGCTGACAAGTGTGCGGCGCTGCAAATGTAATTATCAAAACCATCAAATATTGACTCCTTTAGTAATTATACAGTTACTGTGAACCAGTCTTTTTTAGTGGTGAACTGTATAATAATGGCATTCATTATGAATACAAGTTATATTCCAGGGACATCGCTTCTCATATGATAGCAGCGATTATTATTGTCCGCTGAATATTTATCAAAACAACAGTTTGTAGCTGCGCCAGTGGCAGGTGAGTGTGACGTTATAGTAACTCGAGTGCAGACACACAGAAGATAATAAAAACACACCTTATAACCTTTAAATAACCATTACACATTTTCGGCAATGCCAAATGTGGAGGCGCTCGTAATGGTAACAATAATGCTTTCTCAGCTTTATTATAGTTTGATGATGATGTGCTGCGATGACAGTTTGATGACAGATGCGGTGACAACGAGTGCTGCGATGACATGACAGATGTGGTGCAAGATGACATGCGTGCACAAGTTTACGGGTGTGAACATTAGTTTGTAAGTAATGCGCTGAACTGTTTCTTAAATGCAATGAAATGCGTAACAGTTGGTTTCGGTAAAGCAAACCAGCATTTGGAATGTATGAAATTAAATTACAGTAATAATGATGGACCTTGCTTTCATTACTCATTCATTTGGCCACGGAGCCGCGGAAGATGCCATGGACAGCTCCGTTAAGGTACCACATTTTGGATTTAGAATTTTGAAATATTTACATAATTATATGACATTCATACTGATTGACAGCTGCGTGATTTGCGTCATTCATTAGGTCGTCGTGAGTCACGGAAGATGGCATGGACAGAGAGCAGGTGGAAGGCAGAGCTCCCTAAAAGGTAGGTGACTTTAACTTTTATATATACTTTTTTAATTATGGCATGGACAGCTCCGTTAAGGTACCACGGTAACAGTTTTGTTTTTACAGTTAGCGCCGACGCGCACGTTCATGCGGAAATGTCGTCATTCATGGGGTGGTCGCGAGACACAGAACATGCAAGGGACGGCTCCAGTAAGCTAACACACTTTTATATTACTTGTAAACACACTCTATTTCAAATGTTTAGTTGCTGTTTAAAAAATGCGTTGTAATGCTACGCGATGTTTTTGTATGCTTCGTCATGCCTTGTTGCATAAGGGAACGTACATTGACGTTGCAACGGCACGCGATGTGAAAACTTGCGAAGTAACAGTCTTTGCGATGGAAATTCTGCGTGGTTACAGTATGCGATGTAACGGTTGGCGATGTAGCATCATACATCCCCCTCTTGATGCAGAGAAACACAAACCAGCATTTTACACTGCTTTGCGTTACTTTGAGGCAACTTTCCAGTGCAAAACAAGTTTTACGCTGATAGGTAAATGAAAAAAAAATGTTTTGTGCATGTTTGCGTCACCTTTGTGATGCAAACCCTGCGCAAAATGTTTTGAAATCTGGACCCAAGTGTAGAACAGCTTCATCATGTCAAAGGGCAAAGCAGGGGTATCTCTGGATAACCATACTTGACATATATTACGATATTGCTTAATTTGTGTCAGTGGTTGCAGGTGGTCAGCATCGCTATCCATTTTCGGGACCAGGTCTTAGTTTCATCATCAGATTTTGACCGAGATCAAAAGAGACGTAGAAAAGGGAGAAAGAAGGTAAAATAGACAGATAGGAAAACAGTCACAGAGGGAGAAAGAATAAAAACAAAGAACTTGCAAGAGTGAAATAAACAGACTGGAAGGTTAGAGTGGTGGAGGAAAGAAGCATACAGTGAAATCAAGACTAGGCTGCCTTGGCATTCGGTTCCTAAGAAAACATTTAGACCCGACACTTTACAAATTAAGCAGTGCCTACTATTGTGTGTGTTGATAGCATACTGAAAGTCAGAGAGGCTGTGGGCAGCAGAGCCCAGGATTTGTCCTTTCCTGCCCATTTCCCCTTGGACTCTCTTAAAACTAATGTTTGTGTTGAAGATTCTGCACAGTAAGGGCAGTCCGCGCGCGCCGTATGGACACAGGAGTGATTTGTATGATCGGGGATTGGTAGCTGCCCAACGAACCATGTAAAAAGACTTCATTAAAATGCTTATGTGCTTGGATGGGTAATGCACAGGAAGCTTTATTGAATACATATAAAATCCCAGGAACTCCAATTTGAAATCAAATCAATGTGTTCACAGTAATTCAGAAGCCGCAGGAAAAAAAACACAAAGTAAAGCCGCTGTCCTTCGAATAAGGAGAACCAGCCACTCTTCTTGGTGTCCAGGGACCTGTCTTTAAGGTGAACTAAGCTGAATTTTTTGTTGCGTCAGCATTTATGTTAATTGCGTTACTCAGACTCGAAACCCCGGCCCTCTTGGCACGGGAGGCCATTTTAAAAATGCCGCAAACTTCATTGAATGACGTCTGATAGCGCTGCACTTGCTCGGCATCTGTTGCAACTTCAACGGTTTTTCTATATTTGCAAAATCATAACAAAGCTGTGAATGGCATATGGTCCGCCAACCCACACTGGTGTCAGCCATCTTACAAGTGCCGTCAAATCTTAAAACGGATTTGTTCGGTCAGGTCCTGATTTCTGTTTGGCAATTGTTGCATCTTGTATCACCAGTCATTTGAGGAGAAGTGTCAGACATGCCAGCTCCCGCGGTGCCAGGGTGGGTCACTTCACCCAGTCTCCCGGTGAAGGGACAATATCACGTTTTTGAGAGATAGAAGTGCAGTTTATTGCTTTCAGTAAACTGGCTGCTTTGAGCAGGTCTGAAGGTGCCTTTCTGGTATTCCGTATAATCACAGTGTGCATAGCTGGATAATGCACTTTGTTGCTCAACCAGAAATTTAGTTCATAGTTTTGGTCCTGGGCTGGCGTAGTTGGAGAGAGAAAAGGATGCATTTATCTCACGTACATTGCCTCTTAGGTGACTGGACAGTAGACAGTTGTGATGGGAAGCCTTGTGATGTCATTTTTGCACAGGAGCAGATTGTGAAAATGTGGGTCTCACGATGAACAAAAACGGCCCTGATTATGAGGGGGGCTTCCTCCCCCTATAATATGTTTAAAAGCAGTAAGAACCCGGGCCGGGTTGGCGAAGCCGGACCCAATAGGGGCCCGGGCAAAACGCCGTCCGGGGGCGGCGCCCCTCCCCCGGCCACCCCCTTCAGGCATTTACATAAGGGCTAGGCCGACGGGGGCCAGGATTGGCCCCCGAGGGCGCGAGCGAGCCCCCCCCCCCAATCAGGGGACGAGCTCAGGGGCCAAGGGGGGGAATAAAAGGGGGTCACCGGGTCCAGTGACCACAAATCCCCCCCCCCCGGGCCAAGGGCCCCTACTGTAGCGTCTTCTTTGAACGGGTCCTTAGATACTAAAACACTTATCTCTTTTGCTAAATGTCCAACTAACCTCCTGCTACACAGCCTGCTTTCTCGTGCTGTTAAGAAGCAGCGACATAATGCAAAATGATGGGTGTCACCCTGCAGAATGTGAAAAGAGGAATATCCCATTTCTCACAGTCATTCATTGGCCTTGGACTGAATGGCCTCCTCCCTCAATGGTTGGGAACCCCCTAAAGGCCCCCCACAGGCCGCATGGGTTGGAGGGACCTGTGTTATACCCCTGTGGAGCCACTGATGCCTCTGTTTAAACTGTCCTTATCTAGTGTGCAAAGAAGAAACAGTGCTGTTTATAAACATTTTGGGGCAGATTTACAAGCCCCTTGCGCCACCAGTGCGTCACTTTTCATGACGCACCGGCGGCGCATTTCACTGCCCCATATTTACAAGGACAGGAAAAGCCAACCTGCATGGCTTTTCCTGTCCTTGTAAATAAGGCCCCTTTACATGCAACACGTTCCATGGGTGTTGCTGTGGGTGTTCCCACGCAACACCCATGGAACCAGACACATTTACAGATTTACAAGGAATCATAAACCTGGAAATGCGTTAGAATGCTATGCCACCCTAGGGGTGGCGTAGCGAGGCGCCATGAGGAGAAATGTTTTCATTTCTCCTTTTTTTTTCCTCTTTCAATGCGTGCTGCATTTTCCAGCACGCATTGAAAGGGGAAAATGCCTGTAGTGGTTGTTTTCGTGCAGGACGGTGCCACTTCCTGCACAAACACAATCTCCCCATGACGCAGGCATCCTTGCACCATGGTGCAAGGGTGCCTGCACCGGCGCATGGCAGCTGTTTGTGCACTAGTACAGGGGAGAGCACAGGAATGTGACATATTATTGTAAACATGCCGCATTCCTGTGCTTTGAAAGTGCCGCAGCGTGGCGCAGCCAAAGGGCTTGCGGTGCCGCTCTGTAGCACTTTCTTGTAGATCTGACCCTTGGAATTCACAAAAAAGGTCAAAATTCACGTATTTCACACTTTACTAACGAACGTATTCCAATGCATAGCTCTACGATGTAAAATTACTTTTTACACATTTGTGTTATGTAAAATTTTGCTCATAGATTCATGGAAAGAAAATACATAAAAAACAGTGTCCGAAAACCTGATGCAGTCATCGTTTCATGCACTTTTCTTTTTTGACTGACACATTTGTTATTGCAAAAGAAGCCTCAAGCCCACTGGGTTGGGGGAAGTTTTAGTCATTGCCTAAAAAACAAGCTTTGGTAAAGCCGCTTGGGCTGGCATTGGCTTCCAGATTTTTGGCTTTTTTGGTAATTGTTATGTTTTGTTTTTTTCTAAACCTTCATTATTATTTGTGTGTGGTGGAGCTGTCCAGACCTCGTCAATCTGAAAAGGAAAGCATTGGCTAAAAACAAAATTATTTGTTTGGTCGCAAAAGGTATAGCTTGCCATAATAGCTCCAGATCTTTAAGGGAACTGTTTTGTATGTTGGTGTGGCGTGCTCCTTGTGAAAGAGCAGAATGCCTTCACTCAAGGCAAAGTTACAAATGACTGAAGAGGCCTGACCCACTGCAGGGCTGTATGCTGTGGTGGGTGGAAGAAAAAGGTGAATGATACAATAACAGACCAATGGATGAAGAGGGATGGCTGGAAGCCTCTATTCCTAAGTATATAATAAAGTTATTTTTAGTAAAACCAAAAGATCTTAGCTAATGCTAAAAATCAGCCCGTCCATACCATATTGCTTTCTATATGCGAACGGTGTGTGCCCCGTGCCCCTACAGGAAACGTATATTTCAAACCCTGGGGATTACGAATGTAATGTGAATAGGCAGAGGAAAAAATGCCATGGTTTTTAAATAACCTGTCACATTCCAATTTATATCAGAGAGGCACTCACACAGGATTACCTTAATGCTTACAAATTGTCACGTCTCCATTGAAACTTTATAAGGTTTTAGTTCTAAAACAAATTCACATTATTCAAAATACAATAAAAGAATATTAGAAAATTGAAAAAAATATGTAAGGTAGGTATAAATAAATCGAAAAACAACAGGGAAAAAGAAGAGAGGAAGTAAGAGCCAAAATGAAAGAAAAGAAAAATAGCAAAAACAACCAAAAAGAGACAGGGAATGGAACGAGAAAGAAAATGGGGGATAGAGGGAAGAGAAGCAAGCTTTGACAAAGCCAATAAGTACCACCTTTATAATATGAGTGCCAAGCTATTTGTTTTGCCAATACTTGCTCGTAACACATTGTTAAAAAAAGAAAGTCAATGGAAAAGAAAGAGTAGTTCTGTAAATGTAAGCAGAGGAAGGATACAAGTCAGATTATCAGAAGGATTGTAAAGAGGGTGTGTTCCAGGGCAAGGAAAACACTAGAAGAGGAAGACAAACCATTGAATAAGAAGCAATAAAATTAGAATGGCATTAAATTCAAGCAGTGGTAAGCAGAGGGTTGGCTCACAGCTGGCGTACGTTTTTGGTATGATCCACATGAGGCTTTCATCTGCAGACAGCTAAAAGCTGTCTGGAAGGCTAGTATGTAAGTATGTATGTATGTAAGTATAAATGTATGTAGCCAGTATATCTACAGAGCGAACCTAGCCAAAACGCAGCAGAGCGTTTTACAGGGCCAAAGATAAGTGTAATGTCAACAACTGATAGGAGAGGTAGCTAGTTTGTGGAGAGTAAGTGAATTGTAATGTAGTGTTCTGTAAGGAGATGCATTTTCACCACTTCAACACCAACTTTAGACCTAAAAATATGGAATTTAAACAAAGACAAAATAAAAAGTAGTGAATGAAGAAGGGAAACAGAGGAGTACAATTTGAGGTGATAAAAAGTAGTAAAGACAAAAAAAGTTTTAAAACCATTGAGAAGTAAGAAGTTTAAATAATTAGGTAAATTCAATGACACAGAGTTAACTAATCCCTTCCAGTTGCTTGCTGGAAACCTAAAACAACCATGCCATTGTGAATGACATGAATAGGTTACAAAAGGCACAACTACTGTGATCAGTACAGAGAAGTTGCCACTTTATTTGTGATGGACTGACATGACCGGTGTGTGTGCAATGAGGCAAACCGCAGTCAACAAACCCAGCTCGAGGGGCAGTCTGTGAATGCAGGCTCACTGCAGAATAGAAGTTGTAGTGAAGCGGGGGCGTGATCCTTCCATATGGGAGTGAATATTCAGTGAATACGCTTGGAGCCTGTAGGGTAGTCAGCATCAAAGTGAGGCTGGATAGATTCACCTAAGACACAAGATCAGAGGTAATGCTGAGTGATGTCACCAATAGATTCATATTGTTCATACTTTTAAGCCAGTGTCTTGCTTTAGGGTGGTGTGAAGCATGAGACCCCGTGGCACGCTTTACTAAACACTCCCATATTTCTCTTTTTCATCTTTAGCATTCAAACTTGCTATTATTTTAACCTAAGATCAATGTTGTATATATCCGCGTCTGCTCATAGAGGAAGTGCAGGTTGTCCAAGGAAGATGCTGTGCCACAAGGTCACCTTATGGGAGCATCTGTCCTACTGCTCACTCAGAGTTTGTCGAGTTTGTCCTGCTGGAATGAAGAGAAAGTGGATTAGTGTTTTATGGAAAGTCAAGAAATATTCAACAGTGTAGGGAAAGGAGTGATGTTCTTTTTACCCGTTCAAGAAAAGAGTGATCAATGCCGCTTGAGTACAAGAAGATGTAGGGGACGGAGAAGAGGCTGGGTACAAAATAGATCTGAGATATACGTACTCTTCAGGTGCAATCAATTCAGGTCGATTGAGGAAGGGGTTTCTGCAAGGAAATTATTAGTAGAGAGGCAGTGATTGATGATGGCAAATACTAACATGATAATCAAATTGGGAACAAGGGGCAAAGTATGGCATTTGAGAGAGCTGAGGAGAATTATGAAAGTGACTCCATTAGAAGGGAACTAATTGTATTAGCTGGCTTTAAAGGCACAAGGCCCCTAAACAACCACCTGAGTCAAATACAAGGTATTACCTAAGACCCCAAATTGCCAGTCAAAAGAGAGAACGTCTATCTGCTCCTTCACTTCCGCAAAGATAAGAAAAGTTCATTATGAAGCATGCCTATTGTAGGTGTGGTACATGCCACTTGGGTTACTAGTTGAGTGTCTCATTTGCTGATAACCATTGACAATGTGGGATGGGGTGTGCCTCATCGATGGAGGGGCGGATCTTTGTCAGTGGGATACCAGATCGTGGCTTATTCTCAGAAAAATGCACAGATGACGCATGCATACAAGATGTAACTGTTCACTATTGTTGTCTGATGCTCAATAAAGATATTTAAAAAAAAATAAAAAATGAAGCATGCCTATTTGGGCAGTGCTCCATAATTTCAAACTATCTCCCAAGAAATATAAACATACGTGCTAACCCACATTTACATTGCTCAAGACTAGCCTAACAAATCACTTGGTTACTACCTGCTAACATTAGGTTCCTGCTGAAATACATTTATGTAAAATCCAGCATAGGAAACTGTTCCTGGCTAAACTTTAATTATTCTTCATTTTTTATTTATTTCTAACTCTCCAATTGCCGCTTTCTTCCCTTCAATTCGCCTTCTATTGCCAACTATCCTTTCTCTTTTCTTTTTTTCTTGTCTTTTGAATCTTTCCCACTCTTCCTCCCTTCTTGTTTTCCTCTCTGCCGTCTCCTACACTGACTCTCTCTGTATTTTTCCCTTGCGCCACATTATATTCCTGCCTCTCCAGTCCACACCCTGTCCCGGGCCTTCCTCTGGCGCTCTCACTTGCATTTATTGTCACATTTGCTGAGCTATGGCCCCATTCTCTAAGCAATGCTATACGATTGTATTCTATTTGTAATATATCTTATGCACATAACTTGCTTTTACTTTTTTAAGCCTAACAGGTGACATGTCCTTTGATGGATAATCAGTCAGAATGGCTGTGCAGGCATTTCAGAGTGAGTCCTTGGAGGTAACTGATCACCAGCCGCTTGATTCATGGTAATACAGCTCTGACTGAACATCTTCTATTTCCTACCCAAAAACAAAAGAATTACATGCAAAGTGAGATCATATTGATGACACGCTCAGCATCTTTTTCCTTTTTCCATAACCGGCCAAGCCATAATTTTTAGGATGCAGAAAGTGAAGAAAGGTTGCACGGTGGCATTGAGAATATGTAGGCCCCTTCCATCTGTCTTGAAAGATTCGAGCAGTTGCTTTGAAGAACCAAAATGCCCCCGAATCCCATCAAAAGAATATCTTTTAATGTTTCACCACATCTGGGCGCTTTTTCACCAGGGACACTTGAATCCCATCGAAAGAATATCTTTTAATGTTTCACCACATCTGGGCGCTTTTTCACCAGGGACACTTGAATCCCATTGAAAGAATATCTTTTAATGTTTCACCACATCTAGGCGCTTTTTCACCAGGGACACTTGAATCCCATCGAAAGAATATCTTTTAATGTTTCACCACATCTGGGCGCTTTTTAACCAGGGACACTTGAATCCCATCGAAAGAATATCTTTTAATGCTTCACCACATCTGGGCGCTTTTTCACCAGGGACACTTGAATCCCATCGAAAGAATATCTTTTAATGCTTCACCACATCTGGGCGCTTTTTCACCAGGGACACTTGAATCCCATCGAAAGAATATCTTTTAATGTTTCACCACATATGGGCGCTTTTTAACCAGGGACACTTGAATCCCATCGAAAGAATATCTTTTAATGTTTCACCACATATGGGCGCTTTTTAACCAGGGACACTTGAATCCCATCGAAAGAATATCTTTTAATGCTTCACCACATCTGGGCGCTTTTTCACCAGGGACACTTCTCCAGGTGGATGTCTAGTGTGCCCCGAGCCGCAGGGCACCAGAGCGCCCCTCACAATGAGGCTCTTTTCCTGGCAATCTTGGGGGCATATTATCAAGACAGGCAATAAAATTATCGCCGCTTTAGCGGCAGAAAACTGCAGCTAAAACGTCGATAATGGGCTTGATAATATGCTCTATGGAATTCCAATTGAAGCCCATGTTAGATGTGAAGGACATCTAACATGGGCTTCAATTGGAATGCCATAGAGCATATTATCAACCCATTATCGCCGTTTGAGTGGCAGTTTTCTGCCGCTAACGCGGCGATAATTTTATCGCCTGTCTTGATAATATGCCCCTAAGTGGTGCCTCCTTTGTTTGGGGTATTCTAGGGTGGAAATGTCACAGAAACGTGTTGAACACCCACAAACGTACACATTTGTGGATATTTACAAGCTACTTTCTGAGCAGTTTCCACCAGAGTCAAACTGGCCTATTGGGCAATCAAGCAGTGATGAAGGGCTGATCTGACAGGTCAGTGTGCAGGCTGAGTTTTTAATGTTCCGGGGGCTGGTTTGTGGACTGCGGGGTCGGTTTATACTGTTGATTTCCCGGATATTCGCTCAAACGTTGCATGCAGCAAGCACAAATACATGCAGTCGCCCATACCTTGCCAAACACTTGCACTTCGTGTCTTTATAATTGCAAAACTGCCCCTATTTGCATATGCAGGCCACTTTTCTAGCTGTCTGATTTGCAAATGGAGTCCACTTTTATTTTCGTGCCCGGGCCTATTTTCTGTCCCTGTCAGGTGAAGAAAAATGTTCAAAACTTACTTCTGGCAAGAGCAGGAATAAATCACTTTAAATATATATATATATTTGCTCATGCACGACTTCCCCCACATATATTACAACATTTTAATAAACAACAAATATCTGTATTCTTCTAGAGTTCAATTAGGAGTGTTGAAATTGCCACCTCTAATGCACTTCTGAAAGCATATTTATAACTGTGAATAATAGAATTAGAGGGCTATTTCTTTAAAAGTGTAATATTGCAGCATCAGTCTGTGGTACAGACAGGCAGACATTCTCAAAGGCCCCCAAGAGGGAAACTGGCTTTTCCAAAAGTTGGAAACAAAATGAGGCTGGCACAGAGGCAAGCTACAAAACTGTAATTCGTCTGGGATAGCAAAATTCCATATTTGTGCCCTGCTCTCGTATTATCTGTCATTTAGGGGCAGATCACAAGTGCCTTGCTAGACCTGATGGTACAAGTAATAGGAGTTTCTGGCTCCATAGGATAACAAAATTAGGCCAGGACGGAGTTCGTGTAGTTCGTGGAGTTTTACTCTGTGAAACTCTGTGAAGTGCCGGAAAAACTCTGCCGAACTGCACGGAGTTCCGCCAGCAGCAGAGTCTGTTAAGTCACGCTGCTTGTCCTGATTTTTAGCATCAGGAGTTTGCCCCATGCTGTAAAATCAGTGTGAATGGCACTACGCATCGTGCCAGAAAGCGCTGCTGCTTTCTGTCGCTCGAGTAGACATTCACATTGAAGTCACTTGTGCACTGCGTTGTTGTTTGTTAGATCCTAGTGTGTGCCGTGCTCCTGGGTATCACTCCCTGCTAGGAGTGTCAAAAATATCGAAAATATCTTTCTGTCGCTCGAGTAGACATTCTCAACGCGAGTGGCAGATTTCTCAACAAGAGCATTCGCAACCTGCCGCGACCACCCACATTGAGAAATTATGCAGGGAGTAGGTCTAGATCACGTTTTTTTCTCGCAAGTGCTCGCCAACCTAAAGTTAAAGAGTGTCTCGAGAGAAAAACTCTGCTCTGCGTCATTTTGTAGAGTTTTTCAGAACTCTGTGCGGAGTGAGCAAAACTCCGCAAATTCAGCCGGGGAAGCAGAATTCTTCACCCACCCCTGAACAAAATCCACCATAAGTGTATGGATCCTATGCATTTTATCCAGATATTTCAGCTGCTGATGCAGACAAAATCTCATGGTGAAATACTAAGAAGTAATGAAGAATAACCGGGGGGAATAAGACCGGAACTTCTAATACCTCAGGTTATTACACATCATTAAGGAGGCCATTGGGGTCCCATTTATTACCCCTATTAATTTGCCCCCTCAATGTTACACTGCCCAGGAAGGGGGGGGGGGGATTAACAGAACATTGGTTTACTAGTAGTAAGGCCTTCAACCCTGCGAGTCGTAAAACGCCATCCAGGGTAATATCGCCGGGTGGAATTCCACCACCCACAATTCCAATAGGCATTGGGCCTGGCATTATTACCAGGTCCACAAACTCTGGACCCAATCATGATTTGCACAGAGACACAGGATTCTGTTACAAACAGTAGTGGCAGGAGCTGTGGGCAGGGGCGCAGCGTAGCCCACGCCACACCTCTGCAGCAGCCCTGGGGGATAGACACTGCTGCCCACAGAGAGGCTGAAACTTGTCCTAGCTCCAGTCTGTCAAGGAAACCCGGAACTGTTTAGAAAGGCATCCCAGTTCTACTGAAAAGTGCTGCGATGCCACAGCAGTTCCAGATTGTGAGCTATACAAATGGTAAACGGCATTTACTTAGCATGCGTTACTTCGCATGCCATTACTACGCGGACGTTAGTATGCACGCGTTGTTACTTAGAAAACCTTTACTACGCAAGTCGGAACAGCGACTTGCGTTAGAGGGGGGAAAGGTGTAGGATTTAAAATCCAACACCTTCCCTAGTGTCCGCATGGACTGGAGTTGGAATAGTAAATTATACTATTCCAACATCCAGCACCCCCTACTGCAATTCGTTGTTCCGAATTGCGTAGGAAAGGAATGCGAACTAAAAACGCGGTCGTACTAACGACCGCGTAGTAATGGCATGCGTACTAAACGCATGCGAAGTAACGTCGTATATTCATACAAATGCACCTGATGTTAAAAAGTACAACAAAACACGTAGGGGCATATCAGCAACAACCGGCGATAATTATCGCTAAGCGCACTTAGAGCTAGGATAATTATCGCCGGCTAGCGTGGATTTTTATCGCTGAGATAGCGTGCTATTAGCAACGCTTATCTCAAAAGCGATAAAAATCCTAGCGCTAACTGCCTAACGTGAGATTATCGCTGGAAACCTAGCGATAATCTCACAAAATGTGGCGTTAGCTTGATGATAGTGACTCACAAACTTAGCCATAATATCCACCTTCCATAGGATATCATGGCTAAGTCAGTCCTGAAGCAGGCGTAAGGAAAGTAGCGATAACAGGGGTTATCACTACTTTTCTTGCCGCTATGTTTCGTAGCGTGGGGCTTGATGATAGGAGAAATGTCGCTTAGCGACATTTCTCCTGTCATGTTAGGTCAGGAACGCCCACTTTGCATCTCATTAGAGATGCAAACCTGGGCATTAGGATTTCGTGCACTAAAGCAAGGTTTCACGCGTTAGCGTGGCCTTGCTAATTAGGCGATAAAATTATCGCCGCTTTTCGTCCGAAAACGGCCGCAAAAGCGGCGATAATTTTGTATCGCCGGCTTGTTGCTATGCCCCCTAATCTGCACAGCCTAAATGTTCCTGGATATAAGTTGCCTTTTCTGGTTTCTGTGAGATGGAGCTGGAAGGCAGTCAGGGCACAGAGCTGGTGCTAAAAACATTATATGCCCCAGAATTAAGGGGCATATCATCAAGCCGAATACCGCTGCTTTAGCGGCCCTTTTCGGCCGAAAGCGGCGATTTTGTTAACGCTTAATCATCAAGGGCACGCTATCGCGTGTTACCTTGAGTAAGCAACCCTTCAAACGTCACTTTGCATGTCAGCGATGAATATCGCTAATGACATGCAAAGTAGGCGTTCCCTTACATTTCTCTGAGGAAATCGGCGTGGACACAGCAGTGCAATATTATCAAGCCACGAGGAAACCCACGTTAAAATCAAATAAACGGCGCTGACCGCGGTTATCGCGGATTTGCTACGCCTGCTTTGTAACTGACTTAGCCATACTTATTAAGGCAGGTGGATTGTGCAACTGACGTTTTAGGAGCATATCATCTAGGAAACGCAATAAATATCGCATTTCCCGCTTTCCGCGATTCTGTTTCAAGCTGCTGTCGCAGGATTTAATCGCTGTGGTGATATGCCTTGGTAATAGCGCGATATCTCGGCGATTAAATCCAGCAATATGCGGCGTTAAACAGAATCGCAGAAAGCGGGAAATGCAATATTTATTGCGTTTCCTAGATGATATGCCCCTTATTCTCTTAAAGCTCTTAAACACCCGAGAACACTAGAACTATGGATCAGACTTCTTTTCGTGACAGGAGACAGGCTGCTGTAATGTCCCTTTCTTACTCTACTCTACAATAGGAATGGAATATGCACACGGGTTTGATCTTTCAGGATACCACGCCTTTATTCGCAGGGGTTGCTGCCATTCATTTCAAGCAAGTGTTCAATAGTATTGAATATAGGCAGGGCCACTGTAATTATGCGGCAGGGAAAGGCTTAAATATGCGGAAGGGTTGCCTAAATTATCCATCAAGAAAAGGCAAATTATGCAGTGTAATGCTGCACACTCGTTAGTAGTATCGCTTCATTATTTTCAAATGTTTACATTTGTTAACACTGTCACAGTTTGCACCTCATTAGTACCGGTTTAACACCCATATATAGCAACAAGCAGTAGAAAGATGACCAATCAACCTTTGTAATGGGCCTAGTAACTTTTGAACTGTTTGAGCTAGAAACAATTTTGGTTGTTAAAATCTGCAGATTATGCAGCAGATAATGGATTGTGTGGCAAATCTATAATTATGCGAAAAATGCAGCAGGTACTATAATTCGATCAGTAAGTGGCTGTGGCAGCTGTCGACCACTACGGGCTGTCTTGTTCAGGGATATTCTTAAGTATTTGGGGTCAAGTGTACTAACAAGTTGCGCACAGCAGCACACCAAGCAAAGTTGCTGCGCTGCATTGCGTCACCTAGAGAGAGCAGAACTGCGTCATATCTTCAAAGCAATGGCCCAGTTCTGCTTTCTTCTAGCGCTGATGCATTTTGTGCCACGTAGTGGCAGTGCAGGCACCCTTGTGCTATAGTGTTGCATTGTGGTCAGGATAGTTTTTGTGTAGCAAGGGGTACCTTCCTACGCAATTTTTTTTTTTTTTTAATTATTTTATTTTACGGAGTTTTATATAGTGCGAACTTGACCCGCAGGTATCGGGTATCAGAGCACTTTACATAGCTCCAGTTGCGTTACATGAGGACACATTCATTTTTGTTAGGCACGGGGAGATTACGTGATTTGCTCAGAATCACAGGATGTTCAGCGTCATTGCCGAGACTCAAACCCAGTTCCCCAGATTCGAGGTCGACCGCCCTAGCAGTCAGGCCAATTTCCTCTTTGTACGTGTGCTGCAGAATGCAGCAAACATGCAAAGGGGATAATTTTAACGCCGTTTCTTGATAATATGCCCCTATATTTCTCTTTGTTACACCGGCCTCAGACAGGTGCACCTTTGTGGTGCAAATCAATTACTACAAGTCTTCGTAAATATGGGTTTGGTCAAAATGCATGGATGGATGCATGGGAACGTCCAAGCACCACCCATGGAAAGCCTCCTTGATGCAAAGTAATACAAGGCAGTGCAAAGCACTGCATAGTGCTACTTTATTTTAAAAAAGCAACACACATAATCCTGAGTGTTACGTTGAAATTTCCAAAAAAGGACTTTATGTCAAGCCTGCTTTAAAAAAGTAACTCAAGGGGGTGTGGCCAACCAACATAGCCGATCGGACGTGAATCCGATCGGCTCCTTCCAAGGCCCTGCTGAAACTCACGAGACAAGGCGTCTTACCAACCTCCGAAACGCTGCCCGGCGATGCCCAGGAGGCGCTGATAACGGAGAGGCGGCCCGCCGGGTGCAGAATTCCGGAGAGTGGGCAGGAGAGACTCCGCTGCGAGGAATGTGGTGAGGCGGGTGCAGGATCGAAAATGGCGGCTGCCCGGGTGCCGGCGTATGAGGCGCGACGGCTCTGGGTCCTGGCATCCCCCGTGTCATTGGGGCCCCAGAGTCCTTGGTGAGCAGTCTAGCTGGGGACCACATCAGATTGTTGCGGCCCCACTAATGGCGTCGGCGTGAGACGGAGCCGTCCTAGTTCGGACGCTCGCCAAGCAAAATGGCGGGATGACGGAGTGTGGGGGCCGCGATCCACAAGAGAAGGGGGCCTTGATCCGGACGGCCTGCCTCCATCGATGACCACCACGTCTCCTGCTTGGAGCTTTTCACCGGCCTGGTCGGGGGAAGACAGGTCGATAGCTGCCGTGGGCCTCCCTTCGCCGGCTCTGCCACCAGAGAATGACCGAAGGCTCCGTGGGTACTTCTCGTTGGAAGCATCCCTGACTCAGCCACAATACCGTGCAGTGCCAGCGAACCGGGGGGTGGCGGAGGGGTCAGAGGCCCACGTGTTTGGGCCTTGCTGCACACTGTCTGACCCTAACATGGCCGCCGTGACACTCCATTCTGGCCTGCAGACACGAAAGCACTAGACTGAGGCCTTTGTCCGAGGAGTCTCATGGGCCCTTCACTTTGCATCTTTTGACACGCTCTTGCTCGGAGGGTTCTCTGACTGATCCCGCTGCCCCTTTGAAATGGTCATGCCCACCCTTCGTCCCCACCCCCCCGAAGAGCACGTCAGGCCGAAGACTTGGAGAGAGGGATGGGGCGGAGGACTTGCATCTGCAATATTGGGAGGGGGCTAGGGGTTTAAGGCGCTCCTGGTTGCTTTGCTCTCGGGGTGAGGCACGAACATCACAAGAGATTCCGGTTCCTGTGGCGACAAGGCAGGGGGTCAGTCTCATCCATAAGGTGGTAGGAGGTCTCAGGGTGGGGGTGGTTGGAGACCAAGACCTTGCAAGCTTCTCATCGTTTGAGTTATGGTTGCGGATCTTTCATTAAGGTTGTCATAGACAGCAGTCAAGTTTCCATTGTTCCTTATAACTCAATTGGGGGAGAAAACAGTTTTCTATGTAACACTTGCCTTGTTCTTTGCTTTGATAAGGTCTGGGGAAATGGAAATGGTGATGCTCCCTGAGTGTTTTTTGGTATTGGGATTTCCCTCTAGGGGGGGGGATCCTACACACTCATCTTCAGTATTTGTTTGAGGTTGTCACTTTCGTTAGATGTCATGGTGCTTTCATTTTTTCTTTGGTTGGTGGGAGGGGTGGTAGGGGGGGAAACATGGGAGAGTTGTCAGCGGAACACATCGCCAACAAGGCGACAACCCCTTATAGAACCGAATGGCGGTTAGAACGCTGACATGGAACGCCCGGGGACTAAATTCTCCTAACAAGCGCCAGCGCTTCTGGAAATACATGCTAGGTCACAATGTCCAACTAGTGGCTCAACAGGAGACGCACCTCAAAAAATCTGACGAACACAGGCTCCATCACAAAGCATATCCCCTCATATTCCGATCATCACACTCCTCGAAACATAATGGGGTGGCACTGTTGTTCCACTCAGGGGTCCCCTTTCAGGCTCACGGCACCAAAACAGACAAAAGTGGGAGGTTCCTGATGGTTAAGGGAGAACTACGTGTCCGCCAGTGTATGCTCGCTGTTCTCTATGCCCCTACCTCAGATCAACAAGACTTTGTTCTTTCTTTCCTTATGAATTTGGAGAACTTTGCTCAGGGAGACATAATTCTCATGGGGGACTACAATCTAGTCTGGGATCCTGACATGGACACGACACACTCACACAGGGCTCCAGGAGGGGCGTTTGGAAAAGAGCTGCGTTCACAGCTCCAACTGATGGGGCTGGTAGATGTCTGGAGGGATACCAATCCCACGACGTGAGATTACTTGTTCTTCGCTCATTCCCACAGGACGTATTCCCGTATCGATCATGTTTTTAGAGCCAAACCTTGCTCCCTTCTATACTGCAAGCCCAATTTTACCCAATCTGCCTGTCGGACCATGCCCCACTGGAGGTGTCGATTACCTGGCCCGATCCGCGTCTGAAACAAGCTCAATGGTATTTCCCTAACTTCCTCTGCAGGGATAGACTCATCCGCGATGACCTAAGAATGGCCATTAGAGACTTTCTCGAGCTCAACGTCCCTGAGGCTACTTCCCATGCAACTACCTGGGAATGCTTTTAAGGCAGTGCATTGAGCTGGCTACTACTTTACGAGCTCAGCAATGTGCAGAGCGCCTCCAACTGGAGCGAGAACTAACAGTGGCAGAGCAGACCCCTAAGGCTAACCCTTCGATCCCGGCCCTGCGGAAGGTTACAGCCCTAAAGGGAAAGCAACAGGCTATCTATACTAATAGAGCGGAGAAAACCATCTTATGCTTACAATTCCGGGGTTATGAGGGTGGAAATAAAGTGGGATCCTTGTTGGCACACCAGTTAAGGACCAAGCAGGAGAAAGAGAATGTTAAACTAATAGTCGACGAGAGGGGCGTCTCTCAGACATCAGAGGAAGGGAAGGTGGGGGCCTTTGAGAATTTCTATAGAACGCTTTACACCTCAGAGCTTCCAGAGACGCCTGATCCATCGGCGTATTTGGATATCCTAGACCTCCCTCAGGTAGGGGCTAGCTCCAATGACGAATTGGCGAAACCCATAACAACTGAAGAAGTTCAGAAGGCTATCAAACTCCAGAAAGCTCCAGGGCCGATGGCTTCTCAGCCCACTTCTATCGTACTTTTGCACCGGAGCTCGTTCCCTTCTTAACTACTTTATTTAATATCATTGCCACCACGCAACAGGTCACTCCTTCCATGGGGGAAGCCATAGTGGCAGTGATTCCCAAACGGGGTAAGGATCCCTCAGCCTGCTCGTCTTACCGCCTGATTGCTCTTCTCAACCTCGATGCAAAAATGTACTCCAAATTCCTGGCCACTCGTCTCGAAACAATTCTCCCGGGTCTCATAGACCCAGATCAGTCCGGCTTTATTAAGGGACGTCAAACCCATGATAATTTGCGGCATATCATCCATATTATTGAAAAAGCACACAAGAAAAATATCCCAGCAGCGCTTCTCTCGCTAGATGCTGAGAAAGCTTTTGACCGCATAGAATGGTCTTTTCTCTTTAAAGTGCTCCAGCGCTTTGGCTTCAACAAAACGTTTATTGGGATGGTGCTCGCTAATTATCATTCTCCCAGTTCTCGAGTCCTTGTCAATGGGGTGGCTTCTGCCTCCTTACGACTGGCTCGCGGGACGAGACAAGGCTGCCCCTTATCCCCCCTCCTTTTTGCCTTGAGCATAGAACCTTTGGTCCACAGGATCAGAAAAAATAAAGAGACCCAAGGAATACGGTTTGGCAGAGACGATCATAAGATTTCGTTATTTGCTGACGACGTGCTTCTGCCAATGACAGACACTAATGTCTCTTTCCGACTGTACAGGGGTAGCTGGAGGCGTTTGAACGGGTGGCGGGATTCAAGGTCAACCTGACCAAGTCCTTCCTTATGAATCTCACAATTTCACAAGACGAGTGGCGCAGGATAGAAGAGGGGTCACCGTTTCGCTGTACTAGCAAGGAGATCACTTACTTAGGGGTGAAGCTTACTCCTCGAATACGAGACCTATGCAAAGCTAACTTCCCACCTTTTCTGTGACAACTAAAGTCGAACTTGGGGAAATGGAGTGTGGCCTATATCACCTGGTTGGGCAGGATCAATGCCATTAAGATGAATGTTCTCCCTCGCTTACTTTATCTTTTCCAGGGGCTGCCTATTCCGGTGGAGGGAGGGCTGTTTAAGGCGCTGCGGCATATGCTCACCAAATTTATTTGGCAGGGGACACGGGCACGGCTTCCTTATAATTTGCTTATTAGACCTCGCAAGGACGGGGGCTTGGCCTTATCGGACTATCAGTCCTACTATCGGGCGGCACAAATGCGTGTAATCACGGAATGGTCGCTGCGGGCCTCGGTGAAGCATTGGCTTCATATAGACAGACAGATTACAGGGCGCACCATTTGGGATCTTCTCTGGAAGCCGAAGCAAGACAGACCTCTCAACGCCTACATTAGCACTCCCACGTCCACCACACGTCCACCAATTGCATCTCACGACCTTCCCCTCACCTCACACGCCTATACATTTTAATGCCGCTTTCCCCCCCCGCACTATCAGATGGTCCCTTTGAGGCTTGGAGGGAGGGCGGTTGTCACATGATCTCTCATTTATTTGACAAAGGAGAATTCCTCACATTTCAGGAATGCAAGAAGCAATTTACATTAACCGCCAAAGAAGAATACCACTACTTGCAGTTGAAACATTGGGCGCTGCAGCCCTTGGTGCGGCTGGCCGCCACCAGGGAGTTTGCTCCCTATAGAGAAATTTGCTCAGTCTGGCTCTTTTTCCAAAGGATGTATCTCCTATCTATATGCTTTAATCCAATCGTTGAGTCCTAGAGCGATGCAGAGCTACAAACGCTTTTGGGACGCTCTTATAGGGGCTATTCTGGAAGATAAGCAATTGGAACATTTAGGGAAAGATATTGTGAAATTCAACCGCTCAATGTATCTCAGGGAGGCACACTATAAACTCATGTATGATTGGTACCTGTACCCTGAGAAACTTCATAAGATGTTCCCCGGTTCGTCGGATAGGTGCTGGAGGGGGTGTGGGATGTTAGGCAATTTCAGGCATATATGGTGGGACTGTCCTGCCATTAAACCTTTCTGGAAGGAAATCTTGTCCCAAATTAACCTTATCTTAGTCTATCCCATCCCCAGCTCCATGGAACAAGTTCTACTTGGGATCCGAGATCCCAAGTTGAAACGACAGGCGCAGGGAGACAAATCAGTGATGTGGCTTTGTTTGGGGGGCTGCCAAAATGGCAGTCGCTGCGGCCTGGAAGAAACATGAGGCCCCATCCTTAACCCAATGGCATGCGAGACTATGGATGCTTTTAGCTCTGGAGCGCATGACTGATATAATTGAAGACACCAGGAAAGGTTTTGACTACATTTGGTCCCCGCTGGTCACCTATTTATCGGAGGGGCTGCCTTTAAGAGTTTGCAACCCGAGGCTCAGGGCCCTCCACCTTTAACTTATCTAATTGCTCCAATCAGATGGGTCCTCCGATTGGCGCGACAATCACCTGAGTAGAGGCCAGGTGGCTCCTTCCAGCGCTCACCTTCTCCCTTCTCTTTTATGTCTTTTCGTTTCAACATAGCACCATGACATCTCAGTTCGGGTTTTGTTTTTGTTTTTGCTTAGGCACAATTAAGTTTCCTTTTTTTTGTTCCTCTCCAGGGAGGGTAGATTGTATCGCAGATGCAGGGGTATGAAAGCAACATGCCACAATGATGCTGTGTTATATTTCAACGTTAATTCGCCACGGATCTTTTGTGAAAGCTGTATCCTTCAATAGCCATCTGTATAACTGGGCTATATGTATTTACGACGAATGTTGCTTATGTAATGCTTTTCTTGCACTCCCTGAGAAAAATGTCAATAAAACAGATTTTGAAACAAAAAAGTAACTCAAACCCGATGCCAAAGATCTGTAAATTTGTGCCTGGGTTCTTCCTCAAAAAATGTAATGGCTTTAAAATCTAATTGCAGAAACAGAATGTATACCTTATTGTTGCTTTATTATTTTCTATTGGAACTGTACGATATAAATCTATCAACGCATGAAAAGCGTGGTGTTATAATTTTATGAGTTGAATTGTTTATAGTACTTTTGATCTTCTAGATATGGTTCATGAAAGGGAACGGGGGTTCCCAGTATGTCTCCAGTGCTTGATACTTGGCTCAAGGACAATACTACTTCCAACTGGGACCTTTGTGCTGGCATAGAGGAAAACTAACAGTCAAACTTCAAGGTATAACAATAAACAAGTTATTATTATGAATATTATTATTAGTAGTAGTAATATAGGTACCAGTGAAATTACTGGTAGTAGGAGTAGTGGTATTAGTAGTGCTAGCGGGAGTAGTAGTAGGGGGAGTATGAGTTGTAAGAGGAGTACTAGTGGTAGTGGAAGTAATAGTGGTGGTTCTAGGAGAGCTAGTGGTAGTAGCAGTTGTTGTAGAGGTAATGGTAGTAGTAATGATATCTTTTTTTTTAATTTAAAAAAAATAAAAATATTTTGCAGTTTGAATACATCAGTACAAAAAGAATAAAAAAAATTACAAAAACATGCATAGTCAGCACAAATACGGATATTTAAGATCAGAAGCCTAGGCCATAAGACCTTGTCGAGCCAGTACACAAAATAATACATAGGAAGAAAGAAAAACATTACAAATCAATGCAGATTTACAATATATAACGCTAGCACGACAGACTACTGTCCATCTCCCTCCAGTTTGAGATCGGGGCCCACAAGCTATTTCCAAAATCCCGCATCTTTTTACCCTTCTGCTCGTACAGACATCTCTCAATATTATGTATACTCAACAGCCTAGAAAGCCACATTTGAAACAAGGGGGCCATAGTATCCTTCCAACCTAATGAGATTAAAATCCGAAGCACAGCCACAGAAATAAAGACCAAAGCTTCTTCAGACTTTACCAGTTTTAACTTATGATCACAGCCCAATAGCATTAGGGTAGGGGATAGGTCGATCTTGTGGCCTAGCAGCCCCTCCCAAAACTTTCCCAATTCCCTCTGGATTGGAATCAATGAGCTGCAATAAAAAAACATATGCAAAAGATCAGCTTGCCCTGCGTTACACCTAGGACATCTATCATCTGCCCTGAACCCCTAGGCGAATAATTTAGCGGGAGAATGATAAAGGTTAAATATAGTTTTATAATGCTGGGCCCTCAAATTTGTAGATCTAAATTTTTTTTTATTTAAGGTGAGGGCCAAGTCGAGATCAATATCAGAGTCTCCCAATTTAATAGCCAGAGAGGACTCAGTTTTTTCCATATCATCTTGAAGTCCTGCCATGAGAAGCTTATAGACCAATCTGATCTTCTTACACCCCTTTATTAACATTTCGATCACGGGTGCACCCTCCGATAATGAAGGCTTTGGTCTCAATGCCTTTAATGACCATGCTACTTGACCATACAAAAACCATTGATTGACCGGGATATCAAACCTCTGTTGGAGGGCGTCAAACCCAAGCGGTTCAAGTCCTCCCCAGATATCCCCAAGAGTCTTGATGCCAAGATTCCTCCAAACCTGCAAGTTCCTATCAGCACCCACATAAGGGAGCAGGCTGGAATTATACAGATGAAGATATCAGTTTACCTTTGGAATTTTACATAGTCTTGACGTGGGCCTCCAAACCCCCCATGCCCCTTCCAAGATCTTCAGGCGGGGCCTCTTATAGTACCTACGATTGACTTCGCGCAACAGCAGTCCAATGGCCTTTCTCCCTATTAATGACTCAAAGATAGATGGTGGGACCTGGGCGACTGGATTAGTGACACCACTATTTACCTCACACTGGAACAGAGTACCCATTTGGGACAGAAGACAGACCAATTATATAATCTTAGGTTTGGTAGGGCCAGCCCTCCCCTTTCCCTAAGGAGTGACATAAGGTGTGACGAGCGCCTGACCTTGCCATACCGCCAAATGAATCTTATAAAAATAGAGTCCAGATTTTTAATCAGTTTTTCCTCTAATAAGAGGGGTATGGCTCGGAACAAATATAAAATCTTTGGAAACATTGTCATTTTTAAAACATTTACCCGCCCAATCAAAGAAAGATGTAACACGTCTATTCTCTTTAGCTCTGCTTCGATAGATTTCATGAGTGGGGGATAATTCTCCGCTACTATTTTCTCTACTAGGGCATTGATCTTAATCCCTAAATAGATCGCCGAATCCACATATCTCATATCGCTTTTGACTATACTTCCAGTGCAGATTATTTGTGTTTTGGACTCGTTTAAGAGATAACCGGAACGACTACTGAAATCCTCTGCTATTTCGACCAGGGCCGTAAGCGCCTGCTGAGGGTTGGTTGTGATGATTGCCAGGTCATCAGCATAGGCCAAGATTTTACTGATATGACCATTACAAACCACCGGACTGATCCTGGAAGACCCTAGTATCTTCTGTATAAGTGGGTCGATATACAGAGCGAAAAGGATCGGGGAGCAGGGACACCCTTGGCGTGTGCCTCTCTTTATGACTATCTTCTCCGAGCTCTCACCCATGACCACCACCCTTGCTGCAGGATCTACATACATAGCTTTAAGAGCTCTGATGGCTTTCTCCCCAAATCCTCTCCCCGCCAGCACTCCCCATAAAAAATCCCAGACCACATGGTCAAAGGCCTTTTCTGCGTCGAGCAGGATCATGGCCATCTCCCCTCCCCCGGCAACCTGGGCGTCAAAGAGCGCTATTGCTCTTCTAATATGATCAGTAGTACTGCGCCCCGGTATGAACCCATGTTGCCAGGGGGAGACGAGACCGGCAATGATCCTGCCCATCCTTTTTGCCCAGATCTTCAAATAAATCTCAGTATCCGCGTTAATTAGCGAAATTGGGCGGTAAGAGCCCAATTTCTCCCGGGGTTTACTCTTCTTATGGAAGACTACAATGTTAGTTTCCCGCCAAGAATCTGGGACCACTCCTGTACACAATATGCCGTTAAATAGATCCATTAATAAAGGAATGATCTCTGATTCAATACATTTGTAGACCTCCAAAGGGATCCCGTCCGGGCCTGCTGCCTTGCCCGAGGCGAGCTCTCGCAAAGCCTCCATTATCTCACTCCCACTAATATCCCTCTCCAGTTCATCCTTCTCGAGGGCGTTAAGTCAAGGACCATTATCCACCACCTCCTCCCACTGATAACCATGCCGGGTTTCCTCATCATACAGGCGTTGGTAGAAGTTCTTAAAAGCCTGTATTATCTCGTTAGCCTGCATAAATTCCTCCCCATTTTCTTCGATCAAGGAAATTATATTCCTTGCTTTCCCCTGTCTTATTTGCAATGCTAACACTCCACCTGCCTGTTCTCCCGTTTCATAGTGATTGGCCCTTGATATTTGATAGTCTTCCGTAGCCTTCTGGGTGATCAAATTCTGTAGTTCTGCTCTAATTTTCAGCATCTCTCTCTGACTCTCACTACTATCCCCTCCATTAATTATATCCTTCATATTCTGTTCTTCAGCATCCGACAAATTCCCCAATAACCTTTCTACCTCCCTCCTGTCCTCCTTTCTTATCCTGGCCCCAAAGCTAATAGATTCGCCCCTTAGAGCGGCTTTAAATGCCTCCCAAACGCCATTTCTGGAAGTACTATACCTATTAGCCGCAAAGAATTCAGCTACCCATTTCAAAATATGTTCAGTGAATCTTCTATCTGTCAATAATCATCTTTCGAATGTCCAGCTAGTCCTGACCCTATCGAATCCAGATATTTCGTAAGACAATATCAAAGGGTTATGATCCGACAATAATTTCGGGAATTTAATTATTCCTACTCTATTTATTTCAGTTGAGGATATAAAAAAATAATCCAGCTTTGTAAACTTCTGGTAGGGGTTAGAAAAATATGTATAGCCAGGCTTTGATGGTTCTTTTTCCCCCCACACATCCTTTAGCCCATGGGAATTAATAAGGGCTTTTACTGCCCTATGGACTCTTGGTTTCCGACCCTGATACAGAGCAGTATCGCCCCAATCTGCAGATATATTTATATCACCACACAATATTATAGGAGATGGCCAGCAAGCGAGCTCTAGTTCTAGGGAGTCGAAGATCGCAGGATCATCTTCATTTGACCCATACACTACACAGAGTGTCAGGCCCCTTTCCAATTCCGCTAAAACCCATCTACCGTGACTGTCCAACTTTGTCCTTTTGACCCCTCCCAAGAATGTTTTTATTAGGATCGCGACTCCCCTATTTGTTGACAATTGGGTCGAGCAAGCTGCCAACTCAAAACCACTAAGGGCCATACGGTTTCTTTTAGACCAGGGAAGGTGGGTCTCCTGAAGATATAAAATATCAATCCTATTATTTTTAACAAAATGAGCCTATCTTAGACGTTTCCGCCAATCGTTTAACCCACCTATATTAACAGAGCATACCCTAATGCTTGCCATCTTGACAGACTATTTGAACATCGTAATGCACCTGTGGTTTAGACTGCTTCGGCATCTCTAAGGCCATAGGCTGACTAAAAAAATAAACAAAATAATACATGCTGCAATTTTTTCCCCAGTTTTTCCCCCACTTAACCCCCGAACCCCTGCCACCCCTCCTACTACCCCTACCGCCCTCCCCGCCACTGCAAACCCCACACAGCTCGCCGGCCCTCACCCAAACCCTCCTTAGTGAAGCGCTCAGATCTAATCTGTGCATATAATGGAGCTGCAGCAAACGCAATGAGGACAAGCACCATAGTACCGAAATATATGATCCTCTTTTAAAGCCCCTTAGCCCATTTTAGATATTACTTGAATCAAAAAAACTGCTAGAACCCCCCCGCACCCATCTTCCAACTCATGTCTGACCATTCCCAAGAAGAGTCAGACTATTTGCCCAGAGAGTCCAAATACTCCTTCGCTTTGATTTCAGATGTGAAAAATAAAGTCCTCCCT
Organism: Triturus cristatus; assembly: GCF_964204655.1. Classification (NCBI taxonomy): domain Eukaryota; kingdom Metazoa; phylum Chordata; class Amphibia; order Caudata; family Salamandridae; genus Triturus; species Triturus cristatus. The sequence goes on from NC_140586.1 coordinate 261,354,523, forward strand.
TCATTGATGACTTTTAGCTGGGCCGGGTTTATAAGATAAGCTTGCATCCTCTTCTCCTGAAATGACTTAATCATTTCCCTCAGTCGCCATCTTCACTCTACCGTCGTATTACAAAAGTCTGGGAAGAAAGAACGAAGAAAGAAAACCCATCGCCGCTCCTCCTAGCATCTGGTCTGGCCTTTTCCGCGATGGACTGTCTCAGTATGAAGTTGCCCAAGAATAGCAATACTGCTCTGGGTTTATCCCCTTCTTTAGCATTGCTACGGATCTTAAAGGGGATATGGTGGGCTCGTTGTACTTCGACGGACCAATTCCAGCTAGAGAGTTCTGGAAATGCTTGCTCAAAAAGCTTGATGATAAATGCCCTTATGTCGGAACCTTCGACCCCCTCCGGGATCCCCAAAACCCTCAGGTTATTCCGGCAGAACCTGTTCTCCATCTCCTCCATTTTCCACTGTAGGTCCACAACCTGGGAGCATTGGGCACTGACTTTACTACTGGCTACAGCAACCTCTGCCTCCGTGGATACCACCCTCTCTTCCAGATTAGATACTCTGTCCTCCGTATTCGTGCAAGCTTTAGAGAGCTTCCTGACCACTCCCTGCATTTTCCTCATAGCAGCCTGCGCCTTACGATTATCCTGGTGAGTCTCTTCTCTGTGAGCCAATATCTCCTGGTGTATAGTCTCCAAAAGTGAGCGATGAGTAACATCCGCGGTGCCTCCCTGCAGGGCTATGTCGGGAGAGTGATCCCCACTTAATTCTCTGTGAGAGTGGCCTAATTTTAAAGACTGACTCTTTGCTCCAGGGGGCCGCACTGTGGTTGCAGGGAGGTCATGCTCAGGGTCAGATCCAGAGCCCAAATAGGAGCTGCGTTCATCCTCCTCAGACCACTCCGCACCATCAGAGACGGAAAAGAAATATTCACTCTGCACTTTCTCCCTCTCGATGATAATTCCTCCTGGCAACAGATCAACATTCTGAGGGTCAACATTTAATAATGCTCCTGGTTTTAGCTGGACTCCAGTACCACCACCCCCGCTAATCTCCCCCAAAGTGCCACCAACTCCCTTGCACATCTCCAAAGGGGCCGGGGTCGGGGTGATCTCCGCTGGGAGCGTCTCCTTTGAAACGACTTCCACCTCAGCAAGAGCGCCAGCCAAACTTGTGGTAGTAACTGAGAGTATATCAGATAAAAGAGTCGAGTCAGTACATTCCTCGGTGCTCAAGGGGGGATTAACGGCGAGACTTTCCACCATCGTATTTACAGTGCCCTCTGCTTCCTTAGACCCCTTCTCCTTCTCCTTACCAACTTTAGAGAAGATGTCCGCTATTGATGCAGCCGCTTGTCGGGTCCTGCCTGCTACCTGTTGCCCTTTTTTTTTTGTTCCAGTAATGTTTGGGTTCCTCGCACGACCTCGTTTTCCTCTGCCACGACTACCTCTCTCTGCTGTTTTTTTTAATGGAATAACAGTTTACAACCCGCAGCTGCTTTAGGGGCCATAATTTCCTTCTGAATCCTCGACCTGGGCGAGCTCCAGCCGAGACAACCACCGCCAGCAGTCCTCGGCCGTGTTCTGGACGCTGCTTCCCTTCGCCGCCTCAGAGCCAGACTCCGCCCTTTCTCGCTCCCGCGGAGCTCGCGAAATCCGCGAGCGGAGGGGAGAGCTGCAATCGCGGCCAACACCCAGCGGACAGACTGCCTCAAGAGCCCGCAGCAGGTTAGTACCATTGTCATTACCGTTCCGTTGCTCAGCGCTTGCCGGATCTTGACTATGCGCTTAACGCTAACGTTCCATGGGGCTTAGTTCCTTGCCCTCACTGCCTTGCTGCATCGGCCACAACTACGCGGCCGCCATCATGCTTCCCCGTAGTAACGATAATATCAATAATAAAAAATATAACACAAATAATTATTCTACATTTATAAATAAATAATATCGACAATGCTCTTTAATTAGAACATTTCATTGCCTATTTCGTAGTCCATTTCTGCACTTCTGGTGCAGTCCTTTGAAGTTGGATTTGTCTCATTCTTATTTGTTCTTGCTAACTTCAAAAAGATTCAAAAGATTTTTATTTAACTTGGTTTAGACCTCTGCTGAGGTCAAGAATAGATAAAAATAAATTTTCCTTTTCCTTTATAAACTCTCAGTTATAATGTATCTTATTGAAAATATTTTTAAGAAACTCTTTAAAAATGTAAACAAATTTTGGCAGACATATTCATTAGGTGGCGATTTAAAAAACATTAATAAGCCTTGTACAGTGGATATATTGTATCTGAAACAGATGGGTTTTACATAACGACGTCTGGCCTCTACCAAGGTTATGTTTGAGCAAACAAACAATACATATGGTATATCTTGCACACCTCCATTACACTGATTGCATAAACCTGTAGTGTTGCCAGAATTGTTCAAGTTCTTCGTAAAAGCTTTTTAATGGTAAAATCCCCAGCTGCGATAAAATAATACAGTGTTGTACCCTGTGAACTAACGTGAATCGTAGATATCCTTGCTGAGTTAAATATTCTACGGTATCTGCGTACAGTGCGCACAGTGCGTACTGTTTTAATTGGGAACAATGCTTGACATCGAGATCATGGCTGATTCTTAGGGTTGAGTTTTTTTAAAAATAACTTCAGGTGTGCGGGGGGCAAAGATTTTAAAAGTGCTATCATGTAGTGTGAAAGATTTAATGCTGTGCTAAGATTCTTCTTAAATGTATATTGCAAAGACTCATTTTTAAAAGTCTCCAGTTTTAGTATGTTCCTTAAAAATCCTGACTCAGCGTGTAATAAATTGTACGCCCATTTTAAAATATATGCAACGGCTCTAGCAAAGGAGCTAACTAAAGACAGCTTGAGACGTAATGCTTGGACTGGAACCGCTTGATTAACTTTTATCATTTTGAGTAGCAGGTACCCTTCTCTTGTATTTGTTGCTTGCCATTTATTAATTGGGATATATTCTTGCTAACTTCTTTCTGCCCTCGTAGATTTTCCATCCTACTCTACAAGAATACTTGTGGCCATTATACTGTGAAAGTACCGCTGGTTCTTTCAACCATCCAGCTTTCACTTTATGTACACTACTTTTTACCCCAGTATGGAACCTGAGGGTATTCGAAGGCTCATAGATTCTTTCTCCTTTTTGTCTTTCTCTCTCCCTGATTATCCTGGTGAAGTTCCCTGTTGTTGATGCAGCACTGGATGAAAAATGTATCTTCCAAAACGTTCACCCTGGCAGCATCCTTCTCAATTTGCTGGCTGATGCATTCAACCATACCTTAAACATCATGCCCCTTCACAAAACTGCAAGAGACCTGACTCAGTACATAGGCATCAAAGTGCTGAAAGACACATGTCAAGATTAAGTACACATATTGCCAGTGCCTATGACCAGTGAGGCAACTGTGTAAAAAGTTAAAAAAGTATTGTGAGTCTTAAAAAAGAACCCAGGGTATTCAGTGTAAGTGTAGCTTGAGGAGTCGGTGGAACATGCTCTCTAATGTTTTTATAATTGTTTTTCCTGGATTTGGCAGAGTGTCTGACTGTTAAAGGCATCTTGAAGAAACTTTTTTTTGGCTCTCCACTCCTTTTGCCACAAGGGCATCCAATCATCAATTAGCAGCACTGTTACTTCTGGCATCTGCACTGAGTATGGTATTGAAAAGTCAAGAAATGGATGATTTGGTACAACTGTTTGATAATTCCTGTTCAATCTATTGTATCATTCCAGTGTGTTGGGCCCAAGGTCGACTATTTGTCGGGGCAATAAGGGCCCTCGTCTTCATTTTGTTTGAGATAGGTTGCATCTGTAACCTGATATGTGTGCCTCATTAGCAAGGATGCACTCCTGGTGAAAAAGACATTGATTTCAATGTCTTAACAACTTGTGAGTTAAGGTCTTCCTGGCCAAGGAGTAATTTATTGTGTTGTGTAGCTCACAATAACTGGCCAATTTCAGAGATTATTTTGATTATAATTTGTAACATTAATTATACTTTGACTGTAGTTTTAACCACTTTCAAGACACATTTCAGGGTTTTTAAAACATACATTATTCTGTTATGGTCAGAAGAAACCATTGTCTACACAAACTTTTTTGAATTAATATTTTCTTTGGGGTTTTGCTGATAAACAACATCCACTGTTCATAGAACCATTCCCGTTGTCCTAGAACTTTGCTCAAGTGCTGCAGGAGTTGGCCTTAGTCTTGAAATTTTGGCCAACCCTAGTGCCCACACAAACAAGGGTGACACACCATCGAAGTGCACAGCCTTTGGCCATGTACAGTATGAATTAGCTGGAACATCTGTCTTCAGCCAGGAACTGAACCCTGCCCATCAGGTGGCAAGACCCACAGCACATGGATAAAGACAGTTCTGGGCCTTCACCAGGTGACTGCCTTTGACCATATGATTCCAGGATTGGCTATCCAGTGCCCAACACACAGACGGCCAGGCCTTATAAAGATCTCTGCATGAGCAATCAACCCTTCGTGGACACACCCTTGAGACATGTGTAGCTGATGATGGACATGAGGACCCAAAGCAGCACAGCTTGGCCCATGTACCTTCATGGGGTTTTGAGATAATGCTTAGTTTGTAAATCCAAGGACCACATTTGATGATGACTCAAGGGTTTGGAATGGACCTGAGAACTCTGGGGATGTCCTCTGGTCAATAAACCTGGTACCAGTTTCTTGAACTCCAGGATAAAAGTGGCAGTTGTTTTTTAAATTTTTGTGAGCAAATGGGTCCTTTTGAGAACTCTTACAGATAAGCATGGAGCAAGGCTATGCTTTCCTGACCACCCATGACCCTTTTCACATTCTTTTTAAATGATACAGACACAGAGCACTGCTTCATCAAATGGCAGCCGCAGCAGAAACTTTGCTGTTGCTACCAGCCAAACAGAGTACTCAAGTGTGATTACTCGGTTTTAAATCCATGAACCGGCATTGGACAAAGGAACAAAATGCTCCATTGGATTTATTTAGTATTTAAAATGTGGATCCACTGATAGTCTGTGAACCTGCGTAGGTGAAATGTGTGTAAATTAATGATCAAAAGATTGCTATATTTATTCCTTAGAATCCCACCCAAGACCTTTTTGTATTGCAAATTTCTCAAGAACTACTGAACAGATATACACCAAATGAAGCAGAGGCACTCCGCTCGGTAAAGCTCTAATGTCATGCGATGTTTGGTGTAATTCCGTTCATAGGTTTTGGCTGCAGATCAGCCTTTGGAATCAAAATACAAAATGTAATTTTTTGGACTCAACTTGGTGGAGCTGCACAAAATTTAACATGCAGAACCTTAGGAGTTAATTTAGATCTTGGCTGATGGCATACTCTGGCACAAACATAATGGATATCCTGTCTGCTGTATTACATGTGCATTATATCCTATCCATTGCGGATGGGATATCCATCACGTTTGTGACAGAGTTTCCCATCTGCCAAGCTTTAAGTTAGGTCCTTGTTCATTTACACTGCTTGATTTGAAAGTTTTGTGCAGGTTTGGTAATCAACATCAAAGTTATAAGCAAACCAAACACACATTGCTAATTATTTTCATTTGAAACCAAGAGGATCATTTAGAGTTTGGCAGAGTGGGATCACCTCTATAAATTGGCTGTGCTCCCATCCCACCAAACTAGTTGTTCACCCACTCTATTAGGATTCAGGCTTACACATGCTCTACCAGCAACAATATTTGGCACAGGGCCGTCGGGTCAAAATGACACTCATTTTCCCTACATGGGTTGCTATGGGAGACATGGCAGTTCCAAGTAGGAAAACCACAAATTAGACCCTAGGTAAAAGGAGAAATCTCCCTACATGTTTAAGTCATTGTTTTTTCTTTTTAAGAAATAAGCTCCCAATTTGGAAATATGGTACTTGAAAACAAAAAGTAATTGTCCAGCAAGCACAGGAATTAACTTGCTTGGCAAGGTTCAGTACCTTCGATGGAATCATCGAACAAAAATCCCTTGTGTCTTCCCTGGAGTCGCTAGTGCAGTGGCTTCATTGAAGGTGCTGAACTTCACCTGGCTGTGATGTTTAAATTTGACAGCAGTTTTGTATTTTAATCTTGAAAGTTACAAAATAAATGATCCAACCAAGAGGTTGATGTGATTTTGAAAAATAAAAAGTATGTTTCTGAACTTTTTATCATTTAAGTAATTCAGGACTTGTTGAGAGCCAACTTTAACTCTTCCGCCTCTCATAAGTAATCTTGAAAGTGTTCACGCAAAAGCAACGTACCAGAGTTTTGGGTGTAGTTTTGTCAACTATGCATTTGAAACCATGCTTCAATGCAACATGCTCTTATAAAGGGCTTTTCACAAAGGTAACTTACACTTGTGAGTACTTTACACATGTAATTTACTGTTACACTTTTGAGTAACTTTAGTACTTTGGGCTACTCACAAACGCTGAGGGTAAAGTCACTCAAAAGGGTTGGCTTGCATGTCTCCACCTCCTGAAAAAGGGGATGGAGCCAAACTTACAAGTGTAGGTAACTACTGAAAATAAAGAGAGCAGTAAGCCCAGCACCACACATGACAAACCACTGGTACTGCAACACTCTCCCATGCAATGTTATTATGCATTTAAAACGATTAAAAGTAATTTAATTATATTTTATAAACATTTAAAATTACATTAATTTTTAAATTAAAAAGGAGTGCTAAATTACGTGTGCGGAGACCCCACACTCAGGAAAGATATCTCTGTACAGAAAATATAGGTGAGGTACAAGCTGAAACTTCGCACATAGGTTGGTGAATAACCTTTGTAGAACATTTGTAGCATTCTGGTAGTACACCAAAAACATACTACAAAATGAAGTTTGTGAATAGGCACCGTTGTATTGAAGTTCAATGGATAGAGGGTGTTTACTAAAATAAAGTTATTCGACTTTGGTCAAATATTTTAGGATTACATTGATAAAAGCAAACATTTAATTTTGTTATTTGTCAATTTACATAAAAAATAACACTCAACTTGAAAAAAGTGGGATTATACTAACTGAATTAGAGCTGTTTCCGGCTAGATACCTTTTTACCTGTAGTAGTTTAAAGACATAGAGTGGGCTGGTAATTGTAAGAAGCATAGCAGCAAAAACATCTGAGAGGTTTTTAATAATTATATAAAGATGGTTGGTCATGTGTGGAATTTTTGTAATGAAAACCCAACTATCAGCTCCAAATTAATATTTGACCAACTCTTTATAATTCTGTAAAGTTGGAGTTAGGGTTGTATTCCAAAATCCTGTTACACACAGTCAGTATATATGGAATTCTGACCCCACATCCCACTTGCAACTGCAAAGATTTGGCAGTTATGGTGAATTTTTTGCTGCTGTAAGTGTGGGCTTAGAACTGTGAACAGGGTTTTTTTTCTGGGAGGGAAGCTTTGGGAATGTGGTCAACACACACAAAGCCACAACTTTGTCGATATACACAAACATTCCCAATGGCTTTTCACGCCTAATTTGTGCATAAAATTTGAGGGGGAAAGTATGCCAGTTAGATGTGAAAGTGGTCTAATATCCAGTGCCAGAAGTGTTGAAAATGGTTGAAGGTTGTTTAGTATAGCTCTCTCTAGTCTCAGCCAAGCTGGTGTGTACTCCTGGTCGGGTAGAATCCAGTAGCTACCCTGTTTTGCCAAAAAGGCCGTTTGGAAAGTTTTAAAATCCACCAGGTTTAATCCCCCCAGTTTTTTCCCCAATCTTAATTTTTTGAGTAAACCCAATACTCAAAAATACCAGAAAGCGCCCTACTGAAGGTAGACCAGAAGATGCAACACAGCATAAAAAACTCGAGATGGGAATCACTATGGGCAAACAATAAGATAAAATATAAAGGCAAAACGCTCTCTATGGATACGTGGAGGAGAACAGGGATCTCCCACCCTATTCAACTCGAAGAGGGAGGGAATCCCACCACTTTCAGGTTTCACACATTTATAGACTCCTACGGCCCAGCACATCTAAACTTAACGAAAAGACACGTAAATATTGGGAGTCGCAGCTAGGAGATACACTGAGCGAGAAAGAAATTCAGGCACTATGGTCCTCCCCCACACAAAGCAAGATAACCCCGGTACTAGCTCAGACAAAGTTCTGGGCGCTACACAAACTACACTGGACTCCAGCGCACCTGGCGAACCTAGGTTTGAACACCAATGACCAGTGCTGAAATTGTAATAGTGGAAGGGGGGATCTGGCCCACCTCATATATCAGTGTCCCAAAGTCAATTCATACTGGGAGAAGATCTTTGCCTTTTTAAATAACATGTTAGGATGTTCCCTTAAAACGGAGTTTGCCACCCTGGTAACAGCCTCTGTTAGGACAGAGGCAGTCCCACAACAAGACAGCGACTTACTTGATCACCTACTAACAGCAGGTGTAAATATGGTTCTAAATAAATGGAAAGACACCTCCAAGGCATCGTTTAAGGGATGGCTTAATTGGGTGACGTACCTTAGAGGAGCAGATATGGTGGCCCTATGAGATTTACTGTGGAGACAGCCCGCCAGGAAAATGTGGCCATTCCTGGACAAATACTTAGACCCCTATGACCCACCTTGAAGGTGTCTAGGTTAACGACCCGGATACCAACCCTTTTTAGTACTTTTTGTACTTCCTGTGACCTTTACGAGAACAGAGGGTGGGGGGCAGCCAAAAAAGGAAACAAAAAACTGTACCTCAACTAGCCCAACCTTCGTGAACTGTCCTGTAACATCATGCGATACAAAGTGCATGTTTTATGTTTTATGTTATTTGTATTTGTTTTTATGGTTTTTGTATATGACAAAATATCAATAAAATTCTATTTAAATTTTTTTTTTAAAAGAAGTGTTGAAAAAGGTACTTCACCAACTTGGCAAAATAGTTTCATTGTGACAAAAAAAATGTGCCTAACCAAAAATGCTGGATTTTCCTCTACTGGAAAAATAGCAGTTTCTGGTTAACGTTAGGATGGATGGATAGATAGATAGATAGATAGATAGATAGATAGATAGATAGATAGATAGATAGATAGATAGATAGATAGATAGATAGATAGATAGATAGATAGATAGATAGATAGATAGATAGATAGATAGATAGATAGATAGATAGATAGATAGATAGATAGATAGATAGATAGATAGAGTGAGTGAGTGAGTGAGTGAGTGAGTGAGTGAGTGAGTGAGTGAGTGAGTGAGTGAGTGAGTGAGTGAGTGAGTGTGTGAGTGAGTGTGAATGTGAATGTGTGAGTGAGCAGGTGAGTGAGTGAATGAGTACTAGTAATTCCCTTTGAAAGTGGTATACTAAATACCCTAGGCCTGTACTTCAAATGCTACTAGTGTGCTGCAACACTGATTGTGCCACCCACAGAAGTAGTCTTTCAAACTTGTCTCAGGCCTGCCACTACAGTGCTTGTGTGTTCAGTTTACTGCCACTTCGACTTGGCCTTTAAGACTACTTGTCAAGCCTTAAAGCTCCCCTTTTATTACATATAAGTCATCCCTAACGTAGGCCCTAAGTAACCCTAAGTGCTTGGTGCTATTTTTGCATTTAATCTTTAAAAATTCATATCTCAACTTCTATACATTGGATTTTTGTCATTTTGGCCTTGTTTTGTTTATAATATAATAATTTATTTTATAAACCTGTGTGGAGTTATTGTTGTGGTGCATTCATTGTGTTACTGTGTGTGTGTTGCACAAATACTTTACACAGTGCCTCTTTAGATATGCCGAACTGGCCTGTGCCAAGCTACCAGAGGGTGAACACAAGTCTTCTTTTAGTGTGCATCTAACTTACTCTGACTATAGTGGTTGTTCCTACTTGGACAGTATGCGTACCTCTGCCAACAAGAAACCTAATTTCTAACAGTGAGTGATTGAGTGAGTGAGTGAGTGAGTGAGTGAGTGAGTGAGTGAGTGAGTGAGTGAGTGAGTGAGTGAGTGAGTGAGTGAGTGAGTGAGTGAGTGAGTGAGTGAGTGACAGGAAGACCCAACGGACATACAAATAATGGTTCGACAGATATAGTGAGTTTTAGATTTTCTTAGCTAAACATAATATTTTTGGAGTTCTGTTAGCTTGACAGAGTAGAACACATTTTAAGCAAACACGTGTTATAACGACAGGCTCACTTAAATAGCGACTCATCCATCTATTCTGTAATACAGATGTTCCATTCACAAATAGGGGAAGCCTGACATACTTGTCACCATACATAACCAGTTTACTACACATAGGGGGTGTTTGTAGTCTTGCTGACCTTTACTCTTTTTTCATACGTTATTTATTTCTGAGTTTTTCATGGCACGAACATGCCCACTTTCAATTGTACTGTGCATGCAAAGTGTAATACATTGTGACCGGCATACATTGGTTACAATGTGCTACAGGTACTTAGCCCCTGTAGGTGCCCTACTACGATTGACGTTAAGTCCCTGATTACTATTAGTGCAGAGTGCAATTACAGTGTGGACTTGTGCTCTGCACTCAGACCAGTGACTGGTGTCCTAGCATCTGGTTCTCTCAGTTGTGGAAATACAAGACCTGATTTTACCCACCAGAAAATTCAAACTGTAAAATCACTTTGTGAAATGACTGCCTTGCAGCCCAGCCACATTTTCCAGCCCCTCTGGATCTCAGCCAAGGCATGGAGGGAGCATGTAATGCTCCACACTTGCAGGCAATGTTTTTTCCTGGCCTCTCCACCCTGCCCCACTCAAAAGATAAATGTCGGCAATAAAATCCTTGAAATCTGGAATACTGTGTGGAATTATGCTTTGGCATTGGTAGTCGCCGGGGCAACAATCGTTTTGGGCGCTGTTAGAAATGGGGTTTCTGGTTGGCAGAGGTATGCACCCTATCCAAGCAGGAAGCACAATACTAGTCAGGGTAAGTCAGAAACACACTTTAAATTAATCTGTTCTCACCCTCTGGTAGCTTGGCACAGAACCGTCAAGCTTAACTTAATAGGCAATGTGTAAATTGCTTGTGCGATACTTCAAACAGTAACACAGTGAAAACACCACAAAAATACTCCACAGCAGTTTAGAAATAGATTATGATTTTATAACTACAAGACCAAAACAACAATAATCCAATAAGTAGAAGTCAAGATATAATGTTTAAAGAATAAAAGTGTCAATAGTGCTTAGAAGCAATAAGCGCCTATTGGGGGTTATCTGGTCTTGCTGGACTGGGGCAAAGTCAAGAGTTCAGGCCAACCGCGATGAAGCACAGGTCGGATACAGGAGCCATGCAAGGCCCTCTGAAAAAAAGTACCTTGATCCTGGTCGCAACAGTGCAATGCGGAATGCAGCCGGGCGCTGTGTCGGTGTCAATCCCACATTCAAGGTGATGCGTTGATTTTCTCCACGCAACAGAGGCAATGCGCCAGTTCTGTAGATGAAGCGCTGAGATGCAATGGTAACAAAGCCAATGCGCCGGATTTCTCCAAGCAGTCGAGGGGATGCGTCGATCATCTCTCACTACAGCGGCAGCAATGCGGCGGTTCCGATGTGTGGGTTCTGGAGCCGATGCGCTAATTCCAAGTGCAATGCGTTGATTCAGTTCCCGCAAAATCAGCAATGTATCTATCCTGCTTCACACAGCACAGGATACATCGGTTCCACTGGGGAACGCACCTGGATCCACTTACAATGGACCAGGCACAGGAGCAGGAGGTGAGACTTTGATACCTCTGAGTCTCAAAACAGTAGGCAAGCCAGCATGCCCTTGGCTATCACTCTGGTTTCAAGCAAGAGTCCAGTTCTTCCGCAGCAGGGCAGAGGGCATCAGGTAGCAGGGCAGCACAGCAGAAAAGCAGTTCTTCCAGAACAGCAGTCCAGACGAGTCGCAGTATTTGTAGAAGTACAGTAGTACTCCATCCTGGCAGAGTTTTTTTACAGCTCCAGCAGTGTCTGATTCGGTGGGGTCAGAGACTCAGTACTTATACCCAGTTGTCCCTTGGAAGTGGAGATGACTTCTAAGAGGGGCTTTGAAGTGCACAGAGGTTCTCCCTTCCCAGCCCTGGCTCCAAACTCACTACAGGGGGTATGCAAACCTTTTTGTGTGGGAACAGGATACTGCTCATTCAGGTTTAACTGACCGCTCCTCCAATCAGGGTGCAAATGATCATTCAGTCACATCTAACCTTTCCTTGTGTGTGGTTGCCTAGAGTGAATGCACAAAGTTCAGCTGTCACCCACCTCACACGTGTATTGGAGACAGGCTGCAGGCACACAGAGATTTAAGAGCAGAGAAATGCCATCTTGTTAAAAGTAAAAAGAACAATTGATGGACAGAATGCTGATTAATGTCAAACATTCACCCCCAGTCACAATTATCTGGGTTTAATCCAAAGTTCTTTAGCTCACCACGCCACCCCAGTTTGGACCCAGCCATATGCACATCAGTTTTTTGTTCCCCATGAGAAAAGTCCAGCCCAAACTGCCAGGCCAGGTCTTCCCTGAACCAGAAAGAAGCATCCTGAGACTGGTTTTGGGGCATCACCCCTCATTAGCTTGACTCCAGTGGAATGGAGACCATGGAACCCACGTCTGGACGTACCCATCCCACTCCGGGTGACGGGTATAACCTATACTATGCAGTTTGGATACAGGTCTTTGATGTCAGTTCATAGTTCACTGTGATATATAATGATTTTAACTTATGAACTGCAAGTAACTAAATGATCTTGTGACAAAAGCAGTATCACACTGAGCTATTCACATAAAATACAATTCTGTGATCTGCATGGTATGCTTTCTTTTTTACAGAGGGACATGAACACTCTGCGCTAATTAATGAAGAGTCAAAACTGCCTTTAAACAAAACACAATCTCTCTCCAACAGGTATATTAATCACAAGTTATATTGACATTTTTTGTGGCTGCATGAAAACTGCTGTACAAACAAGGAACTCTGCTGCAGGTGTTTTTAAGCCCATAAGTTATACAGGAGCATAAAGCTCACGGCCAGGTGCAGCTGCACCAGTCGCACCACCCTAAAGCCGGCCCTGCTACGGGTAATTCCAGGTCTGCACAATTATTATGCCTTCTAAGGGATCTAACTTGTAATTTAAAGAATTCTATGTGGTTATTGTGGCCAGAGACGTTTTATGGCATGGGCAAAGTGAGCAATTGCCCAGGGCCCCCACCTTCCAAGGTGCCCCCTGGGAAAGTCAACTTTCTCTTTATCTCACATCTGTCTATTTCTCCATCTCATCCTTTAATGTGCTATTCAATATCGTTTGGAATCATAAGGCTTGCATTAGCAGAAAATATGTAATAAAATGTAATGCTGTTACAGACAGGGGCCCTAAAATATGTCTTGCCCGTGGTTGTGAGTTGGTTATTTTACTGCTATGCACACAAGTGTTGGGAAGAGCCCCTCCAGTAAGGGGAGTTAACTAGTTAGCTGGTACTGGCAATGTTTAGTGCTACATTGGAGTATCATGCTTTTGGCCGCCACTTTGGTCAGTATGCTAGTCATTGAACTGCACGCCCGGTTACAAAATAAGCACCGGGGCACTGACGCGCAGATAGATACAGGTACACGCTGCTGTTCATCTGCCTATATTGTGCTGATTTAAATTTTTTAACACAGGTATGACTTTGTTGGTTGCACACTCGGAAACCTACCTTTAACTTAAACTTTTGTGCTTTGAATCAATTTTAATATTCACTGCACCGTTTCTATAACTCACCACCCAAAGCTGTACTCCAAAGTAATACTAAGGGCTTTAAAGAACTGGATAGAAGGAACACGCTGCTGTTCATCTGCCTATATTGTGCTGATTTAAATTTTTTAACACAGGTATGACTTTGTTGGTTGCACACTCGGAAACCTACCTTTAACTTAAACTTTTGTGCTTTGAATCAATTTTAATATTCACTGCACCGTTTCTATAACTCACCACCCAAAGCTGTACTCCAAAGTAATACTAAGGGCTTTAAAGAACTGGATAGAAGGAAATAGTATTATCTCAATGGAGCAGGGAGGCTTTAAAGCCTGGCACTCCACAATACATCACTGCTTCTGTTTATGGGCTTTGGGGAAGAAGGCAAAAGAAACAACAGGGAATCTATTTTGTTGCTCTGTTGATTTTAGCTCAGTGTTCGATTTGGTCGATCGTAGATTACTTTGGGGAAAATTAATATGACTGGGTATTCCTTATCCATCAACAGAAATTCTGAAGGAATTGCATACTGGGAACTTGGCCCAAGAAGAGCTTGACTTAGACAGGGCCCTCTCTCATAAAATACCCTTTGGAAATGGATTAAGACAGGGCTGAGTCCTGCCTCCCACATTGTTCGCCCTATTTTTAACTTGGGAGAGTTGGCAGCGACACATTTGTTCTCCCCGAAAATGGGAGGAAGACATGTGTCGTGCCTACTCTATGCAGATGATTTGGCAATTCTGGATGTGAAGCAAGTAGGCCTGCTAAGGGACCTTAAAAAGTTTAATCACTATTGCGAGGCTAACAAATAGAAGATAAACATGGGAAAAACAAAGATAATTATGTTTGGGAAAAAAAGTCAACCGTATAAATGGTAGCTAGGCAATAGTAGAATAGAGGTTGTGTCCTCCTATAAGTATCTGGGCATGACATTTACCAGTCAGCTGTTTTGGACCTTACATAAAGAATTAGTGGAGGCAAGGGCATTAGCTACGACAGGGGGACTTGTCCACTTCAAAAAGATTTATGGCGGCCCCTCCTGGTCTCCCCTCTTAACCGCTTATAGCGCAATGGTCTCCACGCAATGCCTCTATGGGGCCGAGCTGTTAGCCATCAGTACGGAGGGAAATTGGGACAGGTGCGAAAACAAATGTCTAAAAAAACTTTTGGCCCTGCCCAAAGGTGCAATGTCCCAGGCAATAAGATTAGAAGCTAATTTGCAAGCCTGGAACTTCCTGATTTGTAAGTCAACTCTGCATTTTTGGGATAAATTATAGGCTCCAAATACTCAGAAGATATCAGTCTGCTGTGCCACTGAAATAGAAAGAGGCGAATTACAGTGGGCAAGGAAGGTAAAGAAAAGATTGGAAGACATTGCAGAAATCTTAAAACTAGAAATAAAAATAGCTGAAGCCCCAATCTCTAAAGCAGAATTAAAATCAGAATCTAGGCTGCCGGACTTGAAATATGTAAGGAGCAAACCCTCTGCAAAGTACATGTTAGATTCATGGGAAAATATGAATATATTCCCGTATTTATCGGCATTACCAGATACTCAGTTATGATCATTACTCTTAAAGTTCTGGGCAGGATTAAATGTGCGTTTTGTAAAAGCTGAGAAATTTGAAGCCCTTTTAGATCAAGAGAATAACTGCACATGTGGCCTGCCATCATAATCTCAATGTTCATGTTTTAATTTATGTTTGCCATTTTTATAGGCCACGTTGCTTGATTTTAAAACCTCTTTTAAAAAAATATAATATCAATTGTCGAGATGATGCACTAGAACTTCTCTTAAGGATGGGATTTTTTTATGTGACTTGTGCACTGCCTAAATTCCTTAAATATTGTTTGGATTAGTGTTTTATAGTGGAAATAGTAGGGATTTGGAGCTTTCAGTGTATTATGATGAATTGGTATTTATATGGTATAATTATATAAAATATGTTATTGTTTTTAAAGGCTGTATGTTTTAGAGACGGTGTCTAAACATTAATAAAGAATAAAGAAATAAGGGGCATATCAGCAACAACTGGCGATAATTATCGCTAAGCGCACTTAGCGCTAGGATAATTATCGCCGGCTAGCGTGGATTTTTATCGCTGACATAGCGTGCTATTAGCAACGCTTATCTCAAAAGCGATAAAAAGCCTCACGCTAACTGCCTAACGTGAGATTATCGCTGGAAACCCAGCGATAATCTCACGTAATGTGGCGTTAGCTTGTTGATAGGCCCCAATTTAAAATTCTATAAGTTACCGCACTGTTTCTATTTCAACTGCAGCAACTACCCATTGTTCCGGTTGAAAGTTGGCTCTTTCACTGCTACGCGCACAGGCATTGGAAAGAACCCCTCCAGTAAGGAGAGTTAACTAGCTAACTAGTGCTGGCTGTGTTTATCACCACATCGGAGTATCACGCTTTTGGGCATCGTTTTAGTAAGCACGCTATTTGTTGAACTGCCCTCCCAGCTACAAAATGTGCACTGGAACGCATGCAGCGGACATGCCACAGGCAATCCCGTCTGGACTCTGCCGTGCCCGCCCGAGACCAGGGGCCAGGACCCCTGTCCATTTGGGTGAAGGAAGGGTCAGTTATTCAGCGGAAGAACTGCACTCACTCAACCTCACTGAAGGTAGGGCATGTAAGCACACTATTGATCTCAGCAACGAGGGCCAGACCTGTGAAAACTGTAAAATTACTATAGCCAACTTCAGTTGTATTACAGACAACCACAGGCCAGAGAAAGAAGGCGGAAATAGCCAACAGGGGCAGCTGTACCTGCTCAATTGCGGATCAATGCACAAACACTACATTGAGATGGTTACTGACTTAGAAGTTACTAAACCTCTAGCTATGTTCCTCACTGAAATATGGCTTCCAGAAGGCTCTATGCCAGATAGTTCAATGGCCCTGCCCCAGGGCAATGCAATTGCTCAATGTTATTGGGAAGGAAACAAAAGGGGAGGGGGTGTAGCCATTATCTACAAAGAGGAGCTAAAAACTAAACTTGAACCCTTGTCGCTACCAGGTTGAGAACGTTTGTTGTTTGCGTTAGAACTGTTCCCAACCTATACCTTCTTGGATTAATTAATCTACTGCCCTCGAGCCTGGCCAGGCAGTTCACACTGACCCTTCCTGATATTGTCTAGCATTGGCCAACTTCACAATTCTAGGTATTGTAAATTTGCACCTAGACAACGCCAACTGTGAAGTATCCAATAACTTTATAATGGACTTAGTGGCAGCCCAATTAACACTACGGGTCAAAGCCCCTACCCATAAGCACAGCCTCCTACTAAGCCCAATATTGTCCAACACATGTGAGCTGGCCACAGGGAACCCAACAGAGATCCTTTGGCCAGAGCCATAAACTAATCCTCTTCGAGCTGGGCAACACACCTACTACATGCACTGCACCTCATCAGTCTAAACCTAGATGCAACTGGTCAAAAATGGACATAGGGGCATGGGAGAATATGCTCACCACTTCCTTCCCCGAAATGGCAGGAGACATGGCAAACAGATACAGCAAGTTTAAAACATGAATGGTGAATGCCTTAGAAAAACGTGCTTCTCTTAGACAACAGAAGGCAATATGCCCTGAAGATAGGGCACCTTGGTTCTCACCTGAACTCCTAAAACTGAAAAAGGACCTAAAAAAATTAGAAAGGGTCTGGAGAAAAAGCGATGTTATTTCTAGCAAACACAACTACAAGAAGGGAGTAAAAACGTATCATTATGCCATTAGAGAGGCTAGAGTCAACCAATTTGCCTTTAAGATTGACAATGCCGCAAACTCCTCCAAACAATTGTTCCACCTGGTGAGCAGTGTGATGAAACTTTAAAAAAGTAAGTCCGGTCCCGCTCCCTAATAATCAAGATGCAACATGCTAGCCGACTTCTTCTTGGATAAGGTTCATAAAATCCTTCTCACTCTTTGAGGGGAGTATGACACAGCTAAGTCTCTCCAACTGTGCAACCAACAATTGAGCACTTTCCCAGATATCACCTAGGAAGAGACTCTGGGGATTCTCAAATCCCTAAAATCAGGCTCCCCATTGGACCCTGCTCCTCCAGACATTATGCTCAAAGGTGGGAAAATAGTAACAACTATACTAACAGATATATTCAACTTCTCACTCCAATCGGGATGGTTCCTTCATGCTGGAAACATGGTATTGGCAAACCACTTCTAAAGAAGCCTTCGGCTGACCCCTTAAAGTATGAAAACTATCGTCCAATCTTCCTCCTTCTAGGACCTAGTAAAACTCTAGAAACATATGTCAATAGTAACCTTTCTCGGCATCTAGGGACAAATTACATCTTACATCCGTCTCAGACAGGCTTTAGACCAGGTAGCAGAACTGAGACAGCACTGCTTGCTGCCACAGAAGAGCTGAGACATGGGTGTCAAATTGGAGGTAGTCAGGGGTCGCAGCTGTGACCTCTAGCTTGCTCCCTGCTTCTCCAGGCACTTCTGAGGTGACCCCTGGCATCAAAGGCGTTGCCCCCTCTGAGGCCAGGGTCACAAAGAAAGTGGAAGGAGTAACAGGGAGCAAGCTAGAGGTCACAGATGCGGCCCCTGACTACCTTCAAATGACGTCCATGAGCTCAGAGCTATCCTGGGTGAAGGTGGGATGGTGGCCCTGATCCTGCTGGATTTGAGTGCAGCTTTTGACACCCACCCACCCATTTTTAGTAAATAGGTTGGAAGAGGAAGGTATAGCTGTAATAGCACTTAAGTGTCTTACCTTCTTCCTCCAAAATAGAACCAACCACATTTGTAAGGATACGACACTTTCAGAAGTTCACTTCCTAAAATGTGGGGTGCCACAAGGGCCCTCATTGAGCCCTACACTGTTCAACCTGTTTGTCCTTCCACAGGCAGAAATCACAAAGGCCCATGTTCTCTCATCAATATCATATGCTGAATGACACTCAGATCATCATCTCCCTCTCCCGTCAAACGGATACAACATCCACCCAGGTCAACAACTGCCTTAAAATGTGGTAAGCAGTCTCAAACTGACTGGGGAGAAAACAGGGCTCATGGAAGTCAGAAACAATGCAGCCAAGTGAGGGAAGCTAAAATTGGCCAAACTTTTTGGGCGAGCAACCCACACCCAAAACAGAGGTCAAAAGTCTAGGCGTCTGGCTAGACAACAAGCTTACAATGACAACATTGGCTAACAAACTAGCAGCAACAAGTGGTTACATGTTGCTGCTAGTAAACTCTCTTTACCTAGGAAGGCCCAAGTCAGTCAAGGCTTCATGTCACTCAGAATGCAGTAGCCTGCATATTACTTAAGATTCCCATACACCAGTCTGCAACTGTAATAGGTCAGCGGTCCAGTTGATCTGTACATCCGTGGGTCATGCATGGCCTGCAGGGATTAAATAAAAGCGGAGTGGACCACACGGGGTTCATTTCCGGAACGGTATTGCACGTGTGTGGTCTCAGGTTATTGCACCACGATTAGTATTAGGCCGCCATTTTAGGCTTACCGTTCAACAGCAACCATGGCTCTGGCAAACCTGCACTAACTACCAGTAATTTAGAGAATCCATTTTAAAACCTTATGCATTGCTCACCGAGCAATGTCTAAAAAGGGGTCGAAGCTGATCCAAAGATTTCTAACATCTTACGACCCAATTAGAAGATGCGCTCTATCAACCAGCACCTATTCGTTACACCAAGGATTAAAAGAACAAGAAGTGGAGGTCGCACCTTTGCATTTCTGGCCCCTAAGCTCTGGAATGACCTCCCACAGCAAATAAGGAAAACAGAGTCACAACTAAAATTTAGAAAACTGTTAAAAAACCTCTCTACCGCTCAATGGGTTGGACTGATATGCCACTTGTAATCTATTTTAGCGCTGGGAAGCCCTGTTAGGTAGCAACGCGCTCTCCAAATCCCTAAGAATAGAATTGAATTGAAATCTGTCTGGTATCGATAATTCTGCACACAGAATTCTTCCTAACTCATAATGGGGATCTAAGAGTAGACTGATCTATATGCTACAGAGAAGGCTTATCTACGAGGCTATGAGAGGCTACCCAATTGAGGCTTAAAAGCTATACCAAGATAAAACAGATCACATTTCCGTTTACCGAACATAAACAAACAATGACGGCAATGCAACCGCACACAGGGGGAAGAAGACCAGCAATTTAGATTGAAAAAGATAGTGTTCAAAATCATAATGAGGAGGATTCGATTGCCAATGGTCAATAGCTAAGTTTCTGAAAGCATCAAAGCGCCTAGTATTTCAGCGCGTAACCCTAGAAATGAGGGAAACGCACAACAAGTGCACCCAGGGGAGCAGACAAAGGAGCGCACCCACCCCCGGGTGAAGAGATGGGTCCTTCCGCGATGAGGAGCCTGGCTGGACCACTGTGATCAGTCAGGGAGGCAGAGAGTTATTAGCTCAGCCATGAACCTCCTACTTAACGTGGGGCCGTCGGTGATAGTTAACAGAGCCTGGCTGCGGTGACAGGCCTGAGGGAGGGAGGGAGAGAGGGAGGGATCCAATTGAGGCGCAGCCGAGGGGAACAACGAGCTGCAAACAGATGTCCCCGCCAGCGGGAGGCGCAGACGTCTAAGCGGAATTGGCGCGTAAATATTAGCTTCGAACTGCAGCAATTTTAGCCATCCTTGAGGAGTGGAAATCGGCAATAAGTGATCACTGAAGAAAAGTGATTTTACTCAAAACCAGTGGACAGGCTGATTTAAAAACGAGGAAAGACAGATATGGAGGTGGACACAAATAGAGGCAGGCAGATCTAGAAGAGAGCGGATGAGGACAAAAAGCTGCCAGACAGATACACAAAAATTATGGAGCAGCCAGACAGGCGCACAGGCACACACGACGGAGGCAGGCAGACATACAAGGCAGCTAGTTATGCACAGAGACAGTTATGCAGAATAGAAGCAGACACTCACAACAACTAACTGACAGAGGAAACTATACACTATATATACAGGGAATATACAACCAGACGGACAACATACATATATGCAGTGACCCAGGCATACTGAAATATAACAATCGAACAGATGTACAGAGAGGATGTAGACAGACGCACAGATGTATAAATACGGGAGGCAGACATGATATGTAGGGAGCAGGGTAAATAGCCAGATATAGACACTGGGGACTGACAGCTGACTTACAGATGCAGGACGATATGAAAGCACACATATAGGCAGCATACAGCCCGACAGCCAGCCAACCTGCAACTATGCAGAGACACAGGTATACTGATATGCAAACAGTCAGACAGACACGAACACAGAGAGCAGACTGACAAACGCATAGATGTATCTTGGAGGCAAGCAGGCAGATATGCAGGCAGCAGTATAAACAGACAGAAATAGGCAATGGAGGTAGACAGGCTGGCATACAGATGCAGGGTGATATGCACAGGGAGTATACAGAGAGATGAGCAGTGGACACATATGCAGAAACACTGGCAGACTGATAGGCAGTCAGGCACAGTCACACAAATATACACATACAGACAGTGGCAGGCGGAGGGAGCGTTAGTGTAAATGGGCAGATACACGATGAGAGAGAGGGACAGATAAACAGGCAGATAGACACACAGGAAGTTGATTGGGATCTAAAGAAGTGGTCGCTAAAACCTCGAAAAACCTTTTAAAATGTCCCATCATAGCTTACTATTAAAGGAGCCAGGTTACACATTCTAGATTTACTCTGGAACCCTCGGCCGATGTCTCTTTTTGTCTGCATGAAAGTGTGGAGTGGAGGGGAGGAGAATCGCAAGCCAATCCAACATTGCCGTGCCAACAAACTGGGACTCCGAATAATCACCGACTCCCGATTCAAAGTTTAGTTAGTTTATTACAAAGCCAAGAACAATTGGACATACAAGCACCTAAAGACGAGGGTGTAGAAATACACTCAAACTAATACAAAGCCAAACCAAACCTACAAGTGAAATTGAATCGGTGCAGCATACACAGAATAACCAGCTCCAGACGAAGGATACAGAATATGATAGCCCCCCTGTCCAGATTACCCTTCATTGGGGGTTTGTAGGTGAAAAGCATTAGTTTTTCCCTACAGTTTTTCCCTACACTACTGCTATTGTAACATCCCTATTTATCAATTCCCAGGCAAGTTCCGTAAAGGG
The DNA here is from genome assembly GCF_964204655.1 of Triturus cristatus. NCBI lineage: Eukaryota > Metazoa > Chordata > Amphibia > Caudata > Salamandridae > Triturus > Triturus cristatus. The sequence continues at coordinate 261,376,388 of NC_140586.1, forward strand.
GTCAGCACATTAATGCTTCCTAAGGAGTCCGTTCACGTTGAATGGGTCAGGTAGCATAAAGCTACAGAGCTTGTTCTAAGATGCCCTCTTCTCTCAAGGAAAGGCAGAAGTCACCTTACTCTGTCCCTAACTTCTACAAAAGAACCTCAGATGTCTCAGAATACCCCGCTGCATCACCCCATCGATGCTCCCAGACCTGGGCTCGATGACCTTGAGTCCCAGGCTCCCTCCGATGAGAAAGAACACTCTCCCTCATTATCAGCATCCTGTTAATGGATCTTCTCCTCCCTAAGCCTAACTCCTAAAACAAAGACATTATTCTAACTAACAAGGATACATTTCTCCACCTGCAATAGAAACATGAGTAATAACAAATTCCACATACACATGAAATTCACTAGCGATTCTAATAGAGAGCTTACAGGGAGAAATAGAAATCTGGCCTACAGAAATCGGCCAATATATGAAAGTGTCACGTAATTTCATAAATCACATGTATAGGTGAACATCATTACTGAGCACATTTGACTCAATGCATTACATAAGTACACTAATCATAGAAATTTTCTTAGCCACATGTACAATATCATGTATGAAGACATAAGCAATGCAAGGAGGTCAGTTACAGGTGCGTATTTTCCCATTGCTAATGAACTTCGATAATAATTTTGTTTAAAATCATAACCATAACTTCAGTTTAAAAGTACATTTTTCAGTGAATTTCTGAGGTATACTGATGACTCAGAGTAAATATATGCACAACTTTTATTTAACATGGGTTTTTATCAGTGTATTTTTAGGTTGTGTTTTAATTATACACAGCTTCCAAATTCCAGAGCTCACCTTCTGTGACCTCTCTAGCTGCAGAAGTGTGCTCATTCAGAGCTGAGGGAAGTATGGCCTGGCACAGAGCTCAGCACCCATGTGGTCGTTATCTGTGACACACAACATTCAGCCTCTGGCCAGGCACTGATCCTAGCTCCCTTGCGCCCAGCCCCATGGCATACCGCCTCTTGCCAAATCCTGTGGCCAGTCGCAGCCCTCCCTAATGGGCTGAGGGGCCACGCCCCTCACCTTTTGGCCACTATAAAGAATGTCTGTCAGGCTGCAGAAAGGTCAGCCTGACAGACACTCTTCATTTTCAGGTCAGGCAGCCAGGAGCTAGACATGCGCTAAATGCGCAGGCTCCCAGCTGCTCGAGTTGAACTTTGCCGGGCTGAAGAAGTCACAGCTCCTGTGTGTATGGCATCTTCAGCCTGGCAAATAACCTCAAGGCCCTCCCTCTTGTGATGAGGAGAAGTGTCATTGATTTCCTCGTTCCTGGGCACTTTAGTTCTAAGCTCTGAATTGCCCAGGGCAGAGTGTCAATCACTGACATCTCGTCACAGAGTGGGGTGCGGTCCGCAGTCTCACTGACCCCATCCTACTCTGTGACGAGAAGGGACTGTCAATGTTAATGTCAATGTAAGTTAATTGTTTAGTTGATAAAAACCATACAATTTATGTACAAAACAATGTAAATAGTCACACCCATCCAGATACAACTGTTAAAAGAGAGTAGATTTTCAATCTGCCATTAAAATTGTTTTTAAAAACTCAAAGTACGCTCTGTGATGAATGATTTAGATAAAATCATTTGAGTTGCTAAAAGTGAAACGAGAGAAGGATAAAAGTAAGGTGCTGAGTGGTTACAGTATGTAGTGTAAGGTGTTCGATTAGTTTACGGAGAAAGGATACCAAGATGGATCTGGGTGCCTGAGGGTAATGACAGTGCTCCCCCATGCCCCTGCCAAAAGGTGCCACGTGAGTAAAGTACTTAGTTCAGCTCAGGGCAAGAGGGAAGTGCATCAATTGGTAAGAATGCTGGCTTCACCCCGGGCTTACTCGTGAAGGCAACAACCAAGGACCACAGACTTAAAAGAAAACCAACAATCATACTCCCGATTGTCGTCACCCCCCTGCTGATGAGGTGGTCTACTTTGTGAAGTTCGTGAACGAAGAGCCCCTTTCCAATCCAGGGTTCCGGTTTGAGTTTCAGTATAGTTTTTTAGAGAGATAAGGAGAGTCAACGAGTGCTTGGAGCAGTGAGTGAACCATGAGCCACTAGCCGTGCTGATTTCCAGTTTTACGGTTTCTGAGTGCTGTAGTCCATTATAAGCTTTTGAGTAACGAAGGGAGTCAATGGTGCTGTGTTGGTTTTGAGCATTGAGTTCTTTAACATATTTACCGCCCCTCAATAGAGTTCTTACATCAGATCTGGAAAAGTACAAAGAAGAAGTCTCCTGGCAAGTGCGAGCTCCCTTCATCAGATAGATTGGTTTCTGCGGGGACCTCCTGATGGTGCCAAGAGTGAGGCAGCAGCACAGGAGTTGCAACCAGAATTCGTGCCTGAAGTTGCATAGTCTACACGTCCCCACTTTTCCTGGGTTGGCTCATGCTGAGTTGAAGTTGGCTAATGGCAGAACAAGCAAACGTATATACAAGATGTCTCTACACACTCGTCTGTTGATGGCCTCTGAGATATATAGTTCAGGTTTCCCTACCAGATAGGAGGTGTTCAGGGGAAGCAGAATGCCTGAGGACTTTAGGGAAAGAGTGTTCTACTGAAATGAAGCTAATCGCAGCAGCCTGTTGGTTACTTTTTTCCAAGTCAGAAAGGAGATGGTGTTGAGTTTAAATGCTGGTGCTTTAATCTGGAAACATGTATTTGCTTTCTGTAGTTGCTGAAACCACAGATTCCCTGGGCTCTTAAATACGGCTTTCAAGCAGATCTTTTGCAAGTTGCTTGGTGCTTTCTGAGTGTATATGTAGTCATTTAAGGTGTCAGACTCGCAGGTAAGCATTTGACTTGAGAACCCAAGTTCCAGGCGTAGTGTAGACCTGCGAAGATATCTGGGCAGTTGGAATACTTTCTTATACCCTGAACACTGTGCATGCACTAAACTGGGGGCACAGGCCCCGGGAAAAGCCTGGTACTTGTAGTGTAGTGCTGGGAGGAGGGAAGCCTTCAAAACCTTGAGAATTGGACTGGCGGACGAGATTTTTAATTTCTTGTTGAGGCAGGTGACACCAAATGTGATGGCTGCAGCTTTCAGCGAGGCTATGTGAGCCATGGGTTTCGAGGTCTCTGTGAACCAAACCTGCAGGTAGTTGTACTTTAGTGCTGTTTTAATGATCATGGTCCCCATGTGCCATGTTAGAAATTTCTTGTTCTTGTGATGGCCGAAACTCAGGACTTTTTCCTTATCTTGGTTGACCGTTAGGTAGTTTCTCTCGTTGTATGCGTGGAGACTACTCAATGCCTGCTGTATACTCACTTTGGTGCGGTCCATTATTACAATGTCCTCTGCATATTTCAGGATGTGTAGGTTCAAATGGCCTAGTCGTGGGGGAGCCAAACAGCTCCTCTCCAGGGCTTTCCCCAAATCCGCTGTACATAAGTTGAAGATAAGGGGCGCAAGGACACAACCCTGCTTCAGGTCGCCCTGTGTGGTGATTTTGGAGGTGACGGTATGTGGCCCAGTTCACACTCAGACCCATGTATGAGAGTACAAAGAGATAATAGCCCCTAATAGTTTTGAGGGAACGCCCCATGTGTTTAGTAGGGACTGCTGCCTTCGCTCATTGGCTGACCTAAGATCACCCAATAAGGAAAGGCAGCAGTCCCAACCATCCTGGGATCTCCGAGGCTGATCTGCTCAGGTAAGTATGATTTCATTTTTAATATTTGGTGTGTGCATGAATATTTGGGAGTGAGTGTTGTGAATGGATGTGTGAGTGTACATGCATGAGTGTGAGTGAGTGTGTATGTGTGCATGTGTGTCCCCCGACTCCCCTCCCTGGTAAAAGTACAGGCCGCCACTGCCTGTAACAGGTCTCTACTGTGCAAGGTCTCCAGCAATGTGCAGCTAAAGGTGGAATGTATGACGTTACAATGATTACATTTACAACACATGCCTTTACCACGCAGTCTTTACATCGCAACATCCTTTACAACGCATACATTTAACATCGCATGCCACTACAATTTTTTTAAAACTACATTTACAACGCATTCCATTACATTGCATTATACCTTTACAATGTATACCATTACAACGCATACCATTACATTACATTTAGGTGCCGATTCCGAGCCGTTAAAAAAAATTCCCGTACGACTCGTATCCGTAGTGTTTTACGTACGAATCGTACAAGTCCTGTATAAACGGCCAAGTATGATTCGTATCCGTATTTTGTTACGTATGAATCGTACAAGTCCCGTACAAACGGCCAAGTACGATACGTACCGTAAAAATACATACGAATGACCTCGAGAAAAGTCTACGACACGTCCCCGGACAGTTTTACATACAAATCGTAAAACTGAAGTCCGAGCACACATGTACTATCCGTACCGGCGTTCTGAAGACACATTCGTATGTAAATTGTCCCGTACGGAGCGAACTGTGTACCACCCCTACCCCGGGTACACCTGGGCGAGGGGTACGAGTCGTACGGCTGCCCCCAGCCTCCCACCCCTCCCGCGTATGTCTGCACCGTACCCCCAGCCCCCCCCGCATGTACGCACTGTACCCCCCACTGCATGTAAGCACCGTACCCCAGCACCGCATGTACGCACCGTACCCCAGCACCGCATGTACACACCGTATCCCCCACCGCATTTACGCACCGTACCCCCAGCGTAGCGCTGGGGGTACGGTGCGTACATGCGGTGCTGGGTTTCGGTGCGTAAATGCGGTGGGGTGGTACGGTGCGTACATGCGGTGCTGGGGTACGGTGCGTACATGCGGTGGGGGGTACGGTGCATACATGCGGTGGGGGGTACGGTGCGTACATACGGTGGGGAGGTACGGTGCGTACATGCGGTGCTGGGGTACGGTGCGTACATGCGGTGGGGGGGTACGGTGTGTACATGCGGTGCTGGGGTACGGTGCGTACATGCGGTGGGGGGGCTGGGGGTACGGTGCGTACATGTAGCGCTGGGGTACGCTGCGTACCGGGCCCCCTTTTCCTCACGCATCGCGACGTACTTAGCTTTTCCGGCACTTTTTGGCTCCCGTAAAAATATTGCCGTGCGGAGTGCTGTGGGTACGATTCGTACTTGCTGGTCCGCAAAACGCTGCCTGACTCCATGCGAATGTCGCGTACGCGCTGTCCCGGATCGGACTTCTATGTATTTTTTAGTCGCACGGTGTTTTTTACGATTCGTACGGAAATGGTATTTCTGTACGAATCGTACTTGCTGGTTTGTACGGTGGTGTTCCCGGGTACGAGTCGTACGGGGAAAACGCTCTGTACGACGATTCGTACCTGGGTTTTACCGGATCGGAATCAACACCTTAATGTAAGTATTGGATAGTGTAGGGGTAAAAATTACTATTCTAACTCCAGGGGGTGCAACAGTAGGGTTAGTGTTGGATAGTGTAGGGGTACAAATTACTATTCTAATTTCAGGGGATGCAACAGTAGGGTAAGTGTTGGATAGTGTATGGGTAAAAATTACTATTCTAACTCCAGGGGGTGCAACAGTAGGGTAAGTGTGGGATAGTGTAGGGGTACTATGCGTTGTAATGGTATGCGTTGTAATGAAATGCGTTGTAATGCCTGCTTTGCAGTGACATGCGTTGTAGTGTCATGCGTTGTAGTAACATGCAATGTAATGACTGCGTTGTAGTGACATGTGTTGTAAAGGATGTTGCGATGTAATGACTGCGTTGTAAATGTAGTGCGATGTAATGACTGCGTTGTAAAGGTTGTTTCCCCTAAAGGTGGCCACAGGGTTTGGCTTTCACTCATTACACAAGGCCTTCATTAAAAGTCCACTTTTCTATTATCATAAATTTTTAGACAATAGACAGTGTTGCTTCTAAAAGTGAGGAAATACAAAAAAAGAAAACATTAAGAAATAGCTCTTTCTTTGATAGACAATTCTCCACAGAACATTTTTTTGTGTTTGTGATTTATTTATTTTGTGCTGACTTTGTGTGTTTTTTGTATTTCTGTTTTTCTTTTGCCTAAACAACTTTAGTTTACATTGAAAAATAAAAATCAAAAAAAATCGTGCTTGTGCACTAGATGAAAAGTAGAGTGGAGCTTCTCAATATATTTTTATATCAATTAGGAGACAAAGACACAGTTTTGCTTGCCACTCTAGAGAGTTTTTCTTGCTGTGCAAGAAACAATTGCAAAAAAGTTCTATATAGGAATCATTTTTTCTTCCTATTCTCAAAATTGTTCTTGTAGGGACTTCTGTTCTTTCCCTTCCTGGTCATCTTCGTCCACTGTATTGTATGCATTCAGAATCGGAATTGCCTTCAGATGTCTTGTCAAGACGAATGCCCCAAATGGATGCTGACTTGCATAGCCATAACTCAAAACCTTGTATACTTTGCAAATCACTTTTCTTGCATTACATTTTTTTTCAACAGATGAATGTGAAAAGAACACCATGAGGAGCATTTAAAACTATTCAAAATGTTTGGTTATCCCCAGAACAGCAACAGAATGATACGAAAGAAACAGAATCCCATTTTTGACAGACTATCATATAGCAGCATATAAAAAACTGCAAACACATTTCTCATATTGGCAACCTCTGACAAAACTTCAAGAGGTGTTTCAAAAACATCCTGTTGTCGTGTGTTCCCAATATAGCCCATTGTCGTTTTCCCTATGTTAGCCTAACTATGAACATTGTAGGTCGCATTTGCTTTGCACACATTACCAAATATATGCTTGTTTTTGGGCCACATTGTATTTTCACATATAGTCAGCACGTGTTTTTGTATTCTGTTCTTTTCCTGGGATTTAGTCAGAACAGCCCATGCAAGATCTAACAACTTTGCTACTTGTTATTCTCTGTGTTCGAACACTAGCACCTAGACATAGTAAAGAAACCCAGCTGCTCTTTTTGAGCACACATGTTTTGTCATATAACCAAGAACATGTCATATTAAATCACACAGAGCGGAGACTTGAAGGCAGAGTAAAGGTCCTGTGATGAAAGTGCTGCGTCAGCTGAGATGTAGAACAGCCATCTATGCATGCCAAGGTATGGGGTTCGCCATTACTCCCAGAGATCTATAATATGACACTTTGCTTCAATAGTGGGGGGTGGGTTAAGGCAAATCTGTCAGTTAATATGACAGGGCTTTTCATTGTATATGGTCTTTTCATCATGCTAATTGTAGGAGAGTGGAATCTGACTAATGGTTGCCCCCAACCTTTTGCCTGGTATTTAAGTGGTTTTTGACTAGTCAGGCTGGGATCCTGCTATCCAGGACCCCAGCCTATCTGCTTTCTCCCTAAAACTGTTGTGAGTACTCTAGGTACAAACATAATTGGATGCTGGGCATGCCCTACCAGTCCCTTGTAGATGGTACCCTAGGTACCCAGGGCATGGGTCCCCCAGTAGGCCTACCAGGGCTGCAGCACTTATTGTGCCACCCTGGGACAGCCACCCAAACTGACACCACCAGGCCACTACTGTAGCCTGGGTAAGGTGGTGCTAGCACCCCTTACAGGGATGTAGGTACCCTATGTCCCATACCATTACAACACATATACTCTCATAGGTCACCCCTATGGCAGGCCCTGGTAATCCTACAGGGCTGGGTGCTGAGGTATGTGTGAGGGTGGACCCCTACGTGAGTAGGACCTCTCTGCAACCTTCGTAAAACCGTTACTGGGTTGTTTGTAGTGTAGCCATACCATATACTCTAAACCGCATTATAAGTGAATCGCGTCATTGCGATAACTTGAGAATGGCTACACAGAACCATATCGTGTTTGGTGTCAAACATGAAGGAATCATACCCCCAGTCCAGCCATGGGCATGGGGGCACGATTCCCCCTTGCTAGGAGGGTGATATGGGAAAAGCGGTAGAATTTAGACACCAATTTAAAAGTGCACATGTACCACAAAATGGCTACTGTCCGCCACCTACACGACTCTGGCTGGCTGTTGCTGGGGAAAACCCCAGCCTCGCCAGCTGGACAATAGGGCTCCTGTGGCAGGGAGGTGCCAGCACCTCCCCAGACAGGATAATGTGGATTGGAACAGGGTGGGTGCACCAAATGTCCTTTCAGAGTTGCACGTAGGCAGCTGCAGAGCCCCAATTCTGCATACACCGCCTGGAACCGGTTCAGGGGCATCCTGCCCCTCGCCCAGGCGGGAAACACACAAAGGGGAGTGGGTGTAGCCACCCTTTCCCGCCTCTACTCTGATTGGTAGGCTCTATTTTGGACCATCCCCTAATCTTGGGGATATATGGGAATAACTTTGCCCTAGAGCCTCAGATTCGTGCAGAACTTCACAGAACTGACCTTCGACGAGCTGCTGCCCAGCTGACTGAAGAAATCTCCCTTGGGATAAAGGAGTTATCCCCCTGCTTGGCAGGCACCTAAAAGACTACAAGATACCCGGTTGGAACTTCGTGGCTCTCCTGACCTTCCACGCCTTCCAGCAACCTCGAGGTGGGTCTCCAGTGCATCCCAGCGTCCTGTGAGTGTGCCCAGCAAGTCTGAGCACCCTGGACCACGTGGGTGTCGAGATCCCCGCATACCCCGAGACACCGGCCACCTCTTGTCCAGCACACGACCCCGACCAGTGGGGAAGTTGTGCTTTGGCCCATTTCTGAGCCAACCATCCAGCAGCAATTGTGCCAACTCTCAGCTCCCTGGCCCGCTCCGGTGGCCCGTGGGAGCCCTTTTACGCACTCCATTTTGCTGCCTTCTGCGGTCCCTTGTCTCTCGACTTGTGGGCCCTGACGGAGGACAACCTTCTTTTCCAAGAGTTCCCCTGGTTGCTCCAGGCCTACTCTACGCTCCCTGCAAAGGAGAGCACCCTCAGACCTCGTGGGTCGGCACCAGCAGCTGCTTTGTTCATCTTGCGTGGGTTGCGGTTGCCAATGCTTAGTGGACCCAATCGGGACACTAACACCGCAGCAACCCTCAGCCGACGTGGGACAGTCGCCCTCCAGAAGCTGGCCTTCCTTGAAGCCTCCCGGAGCCCGTGACTGCAGAGCCCAGCTGTACCTCCTACACCTGAAGCACCCGACTTCCACGAGCTCCTTGCTGTGAGCTCCCTGGTCACTTGCTGTGACCCAGACTCTGTCCCCTCTGCTTTCAGGTTCATCTTTATCTTCTCTTCAACTCTAATCTTCACGACTTCAACGACACTCTCAGCTAGCAGCAGTTTGGACTACTTTTCCATAGAAAATCCGCCCGCGACCCGACACCAGAATCGACCTATGCACCCGGCTTCCCTGGGGCAGGTAACAGTGGTACTTCGGTACTCCAGTGGTGGTGGGCTCTCCAAAGCCTTAAGTCTCAAGCCTTAACTTTGTACTGTTGCTAGAAGTGTCCTTAAGCTTTAAATATTCAACCGCGACATTCTCCATAGGCCTACATAGCGATCCCGATAGCAGCTCTTTGCACTGCACGCGTCTCCCGTGGGTCCCCTTCCTCTTAACTGTGGGTGGATTCTGAAGGGGCAAGCGATCCTAAATGCCCTAGGCATTGCCTGTAGAATTGTCGTGGTTCTTATACCACTATTTTAGTATATGGTTTGGTCCCCCCCTGGGGCCCATTGATTTCTGTGCTATTTATTGTGTTTATAAATGCTTGTTTGAATTGTAACTTTGCCACTAGCCACATAAAGTGACTGTGGGATTCTGTCTAGAATAAATACATATATTTTATATATATACCTGTGTGGGCTACTCTTTCATTTGGTCATTCAAGAGGTTATTATGGTAAAACAATAAGCTTAACACTCCTTCAAGACTTAGCCTGAAGGCTGCTCTCCACAGCTACCACTAGGATAGCTTTCTTTAAAGGTTGTCTTAAACCTATCATCAATAGGAGTCGAATTGGACTGGTGCAAGGTGTTCCTATAACTAGGAACAGCATATGCCAGGCCAACTTCTCACACTAATGACATTGTTGATCTGCATACTAGCTGTCGCGTAGTTATTCCTTATTAGAACACGATAGTTTCAATAAATATTGTAAGCTTCTTTCATGTCTCTTTTCCATTTATTGCGGACAAGTGAAATAACGATAGGAGATGGCCTGCTACTGCGATCCCTGAGAGCATCAAGAGTGTTGTGTTCTGGGGTGGCAAATCACTTGTCTCTCTGGGAAGGGTAGGAGGGCAAGTGAGGCACTATAAGATCTTTGGAGTCGGGACCATAGGTTCTAAAGTGGTATGGAGACTCATTCCCTACGTATTAATGTTCTATGGTCCCAAGCAGAGTTATGTTCATGAGCAGAATCCCTGCAACATGGCACTGCCAATGAATGATCTGCTACCTATTTGCGGGTCTCCTGAGTAGTGCTTGTGCATGTCCACAATACCCATGCACCTTTTACGGGAGACGTCCGTGTTGATGGTGATAAATTCTCCTGAGTATTTAGGGAGCACTTAACTCTGTTGGTTTTTCAAGCTTGGAAATTTAAAAGGATATAACCCGATTATGTGTTGCACTTTGTATTCCATATTGTTTAGGTTATGGCAGTGCTGCAAGCATTTGCAATTCCAGCTAACTGCAGACCAGCAGTTTATGCACATTTAGCGCAACATGGACTTCCTAATGCAGGTGGTCCTCTTATCTTTTTAGAAGAAGTGGATGCAGCATATCGCTTTGAAGTTTTTTATTCTTGAGTCATATTTCCAGCTGTGGATGGGAATACTAACACATTCCATTCATATACTGTACCAGCAGCGTCTAATCTATATAGACATTATGCGCTTATAGAAATTCCTCTCACCAACTGGGAACACCAAAATTGGTTCCTTGGTGCTCTTGCACACGTAGCTGTACCTGTACTCTTCTGTCCCCTTAGTAATGAGAGAGCAACCTGGCCAGCATTACCTGAGTATACCCCATAACCTGATATGGCTAATCAAAATCTTGTAGTGTCACAAGCTTTATACACTGGTCTAGTGACCTTCTATCAATGTTTAAGTCAATTTGTTAAGCACACCTTGTTGTCAAGGCCTGCAAAGATTGGCCTGCAAGGACAAGCCCAGTTGCCTGCAGCACTTACCATAAGTCCTGTAATTGTTCATTTAGTTATGGCAAGAGAACCACTAACCGTGAGGAAATTCCAATCTGGATCGCCCAAAATAATCAACCAAATTGAAGCTGTGTTTCCCCTTACGGGACCACAAGACAAGCACAGAATTTTGACTATGTCCTTACCCAATGGGATGGTTCCCGGTAACGGAGACTGTAACACCTGGGGGATAGTTTTTGCCACTGTCTATACTATCTGCCACAGCACTCTCTCATTTTCTGTCTTACCAGACATACTCAAACGGATACAGAATGAACATGCGGCAGCTGTTGCCCTAGATTTGGGGATGAAACTGATGGGGAACTTGCCCATCGTATATGCAATGATTCTGTTGAATGTCAAAGGTGAAGCATCTTCTCTGGCTATACGCCAGCGGCTGGCAGTGGTTGCACAGGTCAACCATGAACGTGAGTTGCCTATAATTGTTGCTGATGTCTATATATCCTTAGGACACGTTAATTTACGATTCAGACCAACCAAACCCCCTCTTGTCAGACCTAGTACAGACAAGGAAGCCAAGCTGGCCAATGAGTTTGTTAAAAAACCATGGGCTAAGTCTAAAAAACACCTGAAAGGTAAACCTCGTTGACGGTTGCCACCACTAGAATACCTTGAGAGGCGGTACGATTTTCAAGACCGCAATAAAATCAGGACTCCAGACAGGTATCAGGTTCCTCATACATGTTCTCCTCATTCTTTTCAGGAATCGTCTGACCAGCAGTGTGACAAAGAAGGCAGATCTGAATGCAGACAAGAAGAGTACGTGAAACTAAAAAGGCGGACACAATGCTCATCTGACGTGAAGATAAAGAAGGAGGCAGCACCGCCTCAACATAAAGCCCCTTTTCTGAAAAATAAAATTGTTTCTTAACCGCTAAATATACCACAGACAATGGGAATCCTCCTCTTGAACAGGAGTTGGGCAGTGACTCTCCTCGAAAGTGAAGCAGAAGTCACCATTGTGCGCCAGAATCTTCATCATTTTTTGGGTTTGGTAGCGAGAGCAAGTGATACCTTTGTTACAGTTGAGACCACTGATAGACGCATAGCCCCTCCAGATAGATTATATCATTTATATATTCAAATAAAAGGTGGCGTACAACGCACTGTTAAAGCAATATTCATGGAAAATGTTACTTTGTCCTATGACATCCTGTTGGCGGAGGCCGATTGACCCCCACAGTTTATACTAACATCCCCCTCAAGGAGAGGATGTTATACTTTCTTCTTTTTCTGCACTTGTCCCTGAACAAGTCAAAGAAGCTTAGACAGCGGATTGGGCTCTTCTCTTGCACTAGCCTCTACGCTCTATCGCAATCATGTAGGCTGGGATAAGCATTCTCCTTATCACGTTTTACCCTTAAGGTCCAGCCCGCAAGTGCAGCCACAATGCCCAATTAAATGGAATGTGAAAGCACCTGTTAGAGAAATACTCTCTCACTTAGAGAATCAGGGATTAATTGAACCCTGTGTCTGTGATAAATAAACCTCTTTTTCTTATTTCGAAACTGGATCATTCCTATTGCATTGTCGTAGGCTACAGACATTGAAACAGTCATACACGCACATTTGCAGTGCAAAACACATATAGTACGGCACTATTTAACAATGTAGTCCATAAAAAATACAAAACCACATTTGACCTTTCCAATTTTTTTTTAGCCACAAACTAGCGCCTGAAAGCTGAGATTGGACTGCCTTTAGCGCTCTTGGGGGCATATTATCAAGCACTGCGTTAAAATTATCGCCGCTTTAGCGGCAGAAAACTGCCGCTAAAGCAGCGATAATGGGCTTGATAATATGCCGCAGAGAATTCCCATAGAAGCCCATGTTGACACCAGAACATGGGCTTCTATGGGAATTCTCTGCGGCATATTATCAAGCCCATTATCGCCGCTTTAGCTGCAGTTTTCTGCCGCTAAAGCGGCGATAATTTCAACGCAGTTTCTGAATAATATGCCCCTTGGTTTTCAAATGTGATACGAACGTCTCCCAATGGGCTATAGAAATAGCTCAGGTCTTTTTGCTGCATGCATAATGTCAATTCTACATGATATTGACACCGACACACTGTCCTACGTAGATGATATCTACCTCATGGACGATAAATTAAAACCACACCTGGCCAGAGTAGATCACATAATATTGAGATTTTCTGCACTTGGCTATAAGTTCAACTTCAAAAAATCTAATATAGCTTTTCTGCTGCATGCAATCATTTCTTCGGCAACGTGTCAGAAATAGGTGCAGATGCGTTGCGCTCCTCGATGTTGCATTATTTTTCCCAGCTCCCAGCGGCAAACCGCCTCCTGAGCCCCAAAACAACAGCATGCACCTCTTAGCAGGGCAGAACTGCCCAAGAACCCTACCGTGGAAAACGCTAGCAGAGATGAGAGTCCCAGCTTATTTGTGTGGTATAATTGAGCGATTACACCAAAATATTTACATACAAGTTTGGTGAAGTAACAGAACCCTTTCCTGTAAAACAGGGCATAGGACATTGCTGTGTGCTGGCCCCCACCCTATTTACCTTATTTTTAAATTATTTAGTTACCTTCCTTCATAGCTGTGATAATGATGCCCCCCTAGATTAGCTGAAAGGAGGTTTTCGCCCCTCATGTTTGTAGATGATACTCTTCTTTTAGCAAAATCACTGATTGAATTATAGAAAATGCTAGCCCCTTTTAGCAGATTTTGCACATTGAGGGGCCTGGAAATAGATATGAACAAAACCAAATATATGTTTTTTAACCCTTGTCATACCGCACGCTCAAATCCCACCATAGAGGAGATTGCCTTAAACAGGTTTACCTATTTGACTATTTGGGCAAAACAGATCCCAGGATGCTTGTTTCTGGTCAAAGGAAGACCTGGCTTGGGAGTTCGAGCTGGACTGTTCTCATGAGGAACAGGGTCAAGACTAATTTGCATATGGCTGGGTCTAAACTGGGATGGCAAATTGAGTTAAAGAATGATGATAGATTAAACCCAGATCTGTGACTGAGGATGGGTGTCTGAAACGTTTCAGCGTTCCGTCCATCATCTCCTTCTGTTTGCTTTGTTTGCCCTAAGTTGGCAGGGTATGCCCAGACGTGAGTCCCTTGCTCACTTTGCCACTGGATTCAAGCTAGCCCGGCTGATATGTGGGGTTACCCCGAAACCGGTCCCAGGATGCTTGTTTCTGGTCCAGGGAAGAACTGGCTTGGCACTTCGGGCTGGTTGATCCCATGAGGAATGGGGTCAAGACTGATTTGCATATGGCTGGGTCAGAACTGTCGTGGGAAAGTGAGCTAAAGAACGATGATGAATTATACCCAGATCTGTGATTGGAGATGAGTGTCTGAAAAATTTCAGCAATCCATCCATCATCTCCTTCTGTTTGCTTTGTTCAACCTAAGTTGGCAGGGTATTCCCAGATGTGGGTACTTTTTTAACTTTGCCTCTGGATTCAAGCTACTTACCCCGAAACCGGTTCCAGGCTGCTTGTTTCTGGTCCTGGGAAGATCTGGCTTGGCAGTTCGGGCTGGACTGTTCTCATGAGATACAGGGTCAAGACTGATTTGCAAATGACTGGGTCTGAACTGGGGTGGCGTAGTGAGCTAAAGAACGATGATGGATTAAACCTAGATCTGTGACTGGAGGTGAATGTCTGAAAAGTTTCAGCGCTCCGTCCATCCTCTCCTTGTGTTTGCTAAGATCCTTTTCCAACCACACCCCAGCACCCTTATGTGGTGCAGCACATTGTCAACACCAGGCCCACCCCAGCAATTCTCATAATTCAATTCCACACAGTTGTAGGGTGCACCCCGGGTCATATCAATATCAGAAATATGTACATACAACAAATTATAACAGTTTTTAGCAGCACCGCGGGCTGAGGCAATGCGGGTAAAACCAATATCAAACGTATTGTTCTGGCAAGAAATTAACATGTAATGTGACGCCATCGGCCAGTGTCATGAATCTCAGGCCGTCCGCAGACTATCACTCCCACACACACACTCACTCCGCACGATACACGGTGCAACGGATATCAGGCAGGTTCGTATGGAACACGCTAAGTACCGTAATGCAGTGCAACTGATACCAAGCAGGCCAATGGATAGCACATTGCAGACCCCGTGGCCCAAGCCTCCCTCCTCCCTTCAGCTCACCGTGACTTTCCTACACCCACAGATGGAAGATAACCAGCCCTCCCCTAGATACTATGCCACACGCAGCTAAAGTCACACTTAGTCAGGGTCGCAGGGGTGCAGGTGGGGGTAGGTCGCAGGACTAATTAGGAGACAGTCATCAAATGGGGGTTTGGTAGCCACTCGGGAAGTTCACCCACAGGATGCATAGCAGAAGCGGGCTGAGGGCAATATTCGGTTACTCAAAAGGGTTCCAAAAGGGCCTTCCTGCACCAGTCCAGTTCTTCGAATCACAGAGGGGTCACACGATCCCTTGACTCACTTCCGATCGCTCTCAGAATCGTTCCTTCAACCCAGTCAGTCACTCTCACTACCCAAGTCCGAATCGGGCAATACTACCTGGTATCACAATGTCGTCCGGCCGGGTGAGGTCAGAGCAGTTCGTCATCAGTGCTGAGGGCCAAAAAGGTAACAACCAATGAATGGACAATAAAGCAGGGGGGCCTCTTGAAAGAAGGAGGCTCCCTGGCAGGTACACGTAGATCAGAGTTGCACCCAGGCCATCTAGGCTAAACGTCTGGTCACATTGATATGGGTCACACTAAACCGTTCTGGTCACACACAACAAACAGTTTCAAATTACGTACCTCACTGGAAATAAGGCACAGCGTCCATTGCACGTTGATATAGGCTGCACCAGACAATTCCAGTCACACACAGCGAAGAGTTGCAAATTCTTTACCTCCCTGGAAACAAGGCACAATGCTGGTGCACGTTGATGGGTCCCGTGCTCACTGTGCCACTGGATTCGAGCTAGCCTGGCTGATGAGATGTGATGCCCTGAAACCGGTCCCAGGCTGCTTGTTTCTGGTACAGGGAGGACTTTTCTTGGCAGTTTGGGCTGGCCTGTTCCCATGAGGAACACGGTCAAGACTGATTTGCATATGGCTGGGTACAGACTGGGGTGGCGTGGTGAGCAAAAGAACAATGGATTAAAACCAGATCTTTGTGACTGGGGATGAATGTTTGCATTGTTCCGCATTCCGTCCATCAATTGTTCCTTTCACTTTCAGGGAGAGGCATTTCTAAGCTAGTAATTGCAAAACCACCTTTACCACCGGAAAGGGTTTGTCATTGTGAATCCAAAGATAGGAAACACAATAATAGCTGGCCACTCACCTACCCTGAGCTTCACACCTCAGGACTAACCCTAGGGCTGCTCTGGTGGTAACAAAAAGCCCCCTCTGGGTTGACTATTGAGTGAGAAAGGCTAAACCTGAGCACGACACATGTTTGACAGGCGATTCCAGTGGGTAGCACAATCAGTGCTGCATCCCACTACTAGCCAGTGCAGTACTCGCCCTGGGTATGTGGTGTACCTTTTTACAGAGTACTCAGAGGTATGGCACCTAAACCAATCACCCTTTCCTGGCATGTGTACGAAGGGCGTATGCACTTTCCTGCTGCAGTACAGTGGGAAAGTGTCCAGAATCCTAAGGTCATGAAAATAGAGTCAGCAAAAACCAGGATGGCAAAATGTTTTAGGGAAACCCCCCTACGAAAGGCCATGTCCAACAATGTTGTAATAACAATCTGTTTCCCCCCACGCAAGTAGTTGTCAATAGCCCGACTTTGAAGGCAGTCTTTAACAAGCTATGCAGACTCAAAGATCTATTGTTTAAAAAATAAGTAGCTCTTACATCTGCCTGAAAAGTTTTAGAATTACAGGTTGCAAAGACATCCAGTGAAATACAGTCCTTATTGCACACAAATCTCCCACTACATTTTGACGAATTAGTTCATCGTATTTTTAATTCATCTAGCACAGTCGGTCTTACGCATTTCTTTAAGATTATAGGTTCTGGCCTTGTCAGTTCATTCTAAAGTATCTTGAGAGTGATACCATTTTTTATTCATTCCTTTTTTGATAGTGTGTTCAGAGGCGTTCCGCTGCTGTTATTCCTCACTTGTGGCATTATGATCCTATTTTTGCTTCTCCATAATGGAAGTTCCATTTGCAAGCCCCCTGGAACTACCAACGCTCCAGCAGTGTTGTGAGCGTATGCTTCAATACTTTGAGATCTTGTTGCTTCAACTAGACCTTGATTGGTCACTAACATTCCGACCTGCCTGGTTTACCTGCATGCAACCCGTGTTTCACTGCGTCTCATACCCCTTCAAATGGGCACTCGGTATTTGCATGGCTTTGCAGGCGCATGCTCCCATAGACAGGGAACTGCTGATGAGTTGTTTCGCGACCCATTTTAAGAGTTGTCCCTTGGGTGTGTGGCTTTTCCACAATGCACGGTATGAACCACTCCTTCCAGAGGAGATGTATGCATCCTCATATGGATCACTAAATGCTGGCTGTACTAACATTGATGCAGGTTACCAGGTGGCTATCTCAGCATCCACTGATATCAAGGATTGTTTGTTCTCTAGAAATGGTGACCTAGGCTGTCGATCAATCATCTTCTGCTGGAACTGACTCCTTTTTGGAGTTCGTGGCCTTTGAATTTGTGAGTGATATCATGGATTCCTTTGACGCACTATAATTTGATAAGTTTTTCTAAATTGACATGTCAGTTTTCTACATAATTATATTCTTTTTTATAACATGCTCAGTAGACATGCTTTGAGTTTGCTTACCTTATGATCACTTTCATATTATTTAGTTACTTGTTCTACTATTGCCCTGAACAAAGGGAGGGTGTCGTGTGTTCCTTATATAGCTCATTGTCATTTTCCCTACGCTAGCTTAACTATGAACATTGTAGGCCACATTTGCTTTGCATACATTACCAAATATCATGCTTGTTTTTTTGCCACATTGTATTTTCACACATAGTCAGCACATGTTTTTGTATTTGATTCTTTTCCTGGGATTTAGCCAGAACAGCCGATGCAAGGTAAAACAACATTGCTCTATGTTGTTCTCTATGGTTGGACACTAGCACCTAGACATAATAGAAAAACACAGCTGCTGTTTTTGAGCACACATTTTTGTCATCTAACCCATGACGTGGTGTATTCAAACACATAGAGCGGATACTTCAAGGTAGAGCAAAGGTCCTGAGACAAAAGTGCTACATCAGCTGAGATGTAGAACAGGTATCTATATCTGCCAATGTATGGGGTTTGCCACTACTCCCAGAGATCTGTATTATAACAGTTTGCTGCAATAGTGGGTTTAGGCAAATCTGTCAGTTAGTGACAGGGCTTTTCATTGTATATAGTCATTTAATCATACTAATGACATTGTCGACCTGCATATGTTTTCTAGTTGTGGCACAGTTATTGCATATTAGAGCACAATAGTTTTAATAAATACTGTAAGCTTCCTTCATGTCTCTTTTCCATTTATTATGGACAAGTAATGTTGTGAATGTAAAAGAATGAAAGGAGATGAGCTGCTATCACACTCCCTGAGAGGGTCAAGAGTGTTGTGTTGTGGGGGGCAAAATCACTTGTCTCTCTGGGAAGGGTAGGAGGCCAATTGAGGCACTATAAGCTAGTCGGATTCGGGCCCATATGTGCTGGCGTGGTATGGTGACTCAGTCCCTAAGTACTAATGTTCTATGGTCCCAAGCAAAGTTCTGTTCCTGAGCAGAATCCCTGCCACACTGTTATTGCATATTTCTGAACTTCCAGCACGCTGAGGTCAAGGGCCGGAGGAAGCTGCTCTATAGCCCTGTTTCTGTTGTGAACATAACACATGAGAAACAGACGTAAGACTACTACCACTTGGGTCAGTCTTATGTTTGCAATTGTATACCTGGGACAGGGGCAGGAGGAGGTCTTTGCTTCATTTAACCCTCCCTCACTTTACGCACGAATGGAGGGGTGTATCTTATAAACCTATTTGAATGCATTTGGCATGAATGTACTGATATGTAAGGCACACATGTTTAGGTGAGAAATAGTAAATAATGTGACACTTAATTCTAGTAGGAAACATAAACCAGAGAAGAAGACTGAAGCATTTGTGCATCAATGCTGATTTTTGAACAATGATCAGTTAAACAAACATCAATCAGACAGGTTCTCCACTCCATGATTCCCATACTCAGTTCCTCCGTGTTGGAAAATGACCATCTCTGAAGGGTCACCCCAAACATTTTGCCTGTCTTCCCTTGGTTTTCTGATCTTATTTCTTTTAGCTTTTAGGACTTTGAGCACTTTACCAGTGCTTGTGCTCTCTCCTCTAAACAGGCTAACATTGGTTCATACCCAATTGGCACATTTAATTTACTTATAAGTCCCTAGTAAAGTACACTACATGTGCCCAGGGTCTGTAAATTAAATGCTAATATTGGGCCTGTAGCACTGATTGTGTCACCCACTCAAGTAGCCATTTAAACACGTCTTAGGTCTCCACTGCAGGGCCTGTGTGTGCAGTTTACACGGCCACGTTGACTTGGCATTCAAAACCCCTTGCCAAGCCTTAAACATCCCTTTCATTACATATACGTCACCCCCTAAGGGAAGCCCTAAGTAGCCCATATAGAAGGGTGCTGTGTAATCAAATGGTAGGACATGTACTTTTAGGTTTTTCATGTCTGGTATGGAAAAACACTCAAAATAGGTTTTTTTACTACTGTCAGGCCTACCCCTCTCATAGCATAACATTGGGGATTCCTTATTACACTTAATAAGCTGTGATTCCTGATAGAGAGGAAGTAGATCTGTCATGTTTTATACCTGTGGATTTGTTGAATTTATCATTACAACTTTGAAAATGAATCATTTAGAATGTTATCATTTTCCTGCTCTTAGTCCTTTTTTTGCTTGCAGCTTGTCTCTGATCAGTCTGGGGTGGTTGACAACAGGACTTTGTGTATTCCCTCTAGACAGCCACACACAAAGGGAATTTAGGTGGAAGGAGGATGGGAAGGAGGAGCTGAACACAGCGTCACACTTACACATGAATAGGCTGTGTCCTGTCCACACACAAAGGACTGTATATCCCCCTGTAGTGACTCCGGAGCCAGGGCAGGAAGGGAGGACCTCTGTGCACTTCAAAGACCCTTCTTTGGAGTAACTCCCACTTCAAAGGCACACCTGGGTATATGTACTGGGTTTCTGACCCCACCAAGACAGTACACTGCTGTGCTAAAAGACTGCCACTCTGCTGGACTGCTGCTCTGGAAGACTGCTGCCTTGCTGCTTGCTACTTTCTCTGAGAGGGTAAAGACTGGACCTACATTATTTGAAGCCTGAGTGACTCCAAGGACTAACTGACTAGTCTCCTGATCCGATTTCCCAGGGACATAACAGACTTCAACTCACCCGGATGTTACACCTAGGCCCATTGTTCTGCTACAGCACCGCCACATCCTCTGATGTGAGAGCAGAATCAACGTATCGCCGCTGTTGTGGGAGCAGGATCGGTGCATCACACTCAGAACCAGTGCATCACTATCAGAATTGCGGCATAGGAACCACTGCACCGCCACCACTGCAGAGAGACCATCAACTCATCCCCCTATTATATGGACAAATCTGGCGCATAGGCTTCAGAACTGGCACATCGGCATCGGAACCGGCACATCGTTGAGTGGAGAAAATCGATGCATCACCTCGACTGCAGGATCGACACCGACGCATCGCTGGGCTGTACCCAGCATCTTCGCTGTTGCAACAAGGTGCTTTTGTTCAGTGGGCCTTGCAGGGTCCCTTTATCTGGCCTGTACTCCATTGCTGTTGGTCTGAACTTTTGACTTTGTCCCAGTCTAGTGCAACCAGATGTCCCAGATAGGCGTTTATTGCTTCTAAGCGTTATTTTCACATTTAATCTTTAAAACTTCGTACCTCGCCTTCTGCTTATTGGATTTTTGTTGTTTTGTTCTTATTTGATTTATAAAATTTAGTTCTAATTTGCTGATCTGGTGTTGAGTCTTTTTGTGGTGTTTTCACTGTGTTACTGTTTGAAGTGTTTCACACATATGTTACACATTGCCTCTTAAGTTAGGCTTGACTGCTCTGTGCCAAGCTACCAGAGGGTGAGCACAGGTTAATTTAGAGTGTGTTGTGACTTACCCTGATGAGGATTGTGATTCCTGCTTGGACAGGGTGCATACCTCTGCCAACTAGAAACACAGTGTCATATCAGCAACAACCGGCGATAATTATCGCTAAGCGCACTTAGCGCTAGGATAATTATCGCCGGCTAACGTGGATTTTTATCGCTGCGATAGCGTGCTATTAGCAACGCTTATCTCAAAAGCGATCAAAATCCTAGCGCTAACTGCCAAACGTGAGATTATCGCTGGAAACCCGGCGATAATCTCACGAAGTTTGGCGTTAGCTTGATGATAGGGCCTCAAATACGTAACCATGATATCCACCTTCCATAAAATATCATGGCTAAGTCAGTCCTGAAGCAGGCATAAGGAAAGTAGCGATAACAGGGGTTATCACTACTTTTCTTGCCGCTATGCTTCATAGCGTGGGGCTTGATGATAGGAGAAATGTCGCTTAGCGACATTTCTCCAGTCATGTCAGGTCAGGAACGCCCACTTTGCATCTCATTAGAGATGCAAAGCTGGGCGTTAAGAATCCGGGCGCTAATGCAAGGTGTCACGCGATAGCGTGGCCTTGCTAATTAGGCGATAAAATTATCGCCGCTTTTCGCCCGAAAACAGACGCAAAAGCGGCGATAATTTTATATCGCCTCATTGCTGATATGCCCCATAATTTCTAACATTCCTTCTCCCCACCTTTATATCACTCAAACACTCTCAAGCTCCTCTACCACTAACTCCTCCCATGAGCCCAACCACACTGTAAGGAATTCCATCACACCTGAGCACACATTCTCTCCAGCTACTCATAGGCCTCAATCTGATCGTATGGACTTGGCAGCACTTAGCCTCAGTCGAAGCAGTACATCGACCACCAGGATCCATCAGGACCTCTCATCACTCAGCCCACTTTCTTTCATCCCTAACGATAACCCATAAGAGAAAAGTTTCAAACCTCTTCCCTAAAAGCTAGAGGCACTGGTCCCTCAACTTAAGTCTTCCTCTAAATCTATCCACCTCATGGACACATTTTTATGTGCCCTAGATAACAGCCTCACGTCTCTCCCCCACTCTTGACTCCATGTTAACAGGAATCTGCTCAAAACCTTTGTTCTCATCAACAAACTTGATCTCCCACAAAAGATCCTAACGAGAGCCATCTGAGGAGGACATCAATAATCTACTTCTATTCTGTAATCCCAAAGTCTCTCTGGACATTGTTGTGGCTTTACCTAAGGTAACAATTTTCAATAATAACAGAAGACAAATTAAGCCTAGGAACAAAAGCCAACTACTCCCAAAATATCTTCATGTCCCTATTGTCATTCACTTAATTACACAAGGCAAACCTCTCTTATTCAATTGCATGCTACACAATTGCAGATCCTGTGACCTTACACCATCTTGAACCAGCTGAAGTTATTTAAGATCATGGCTAGAATTTCTATTTCTAAAGAAACCCTACCTAACTGACTCCTTTCAACCTATTCTCATCTCTCTCTTACCTCTGGGCAGCTCGAGCCTTGCCAAGACGGGGAGGCAAAAAATAGGGATAAGGAGTTGCAGTTATATTTAGAACCCATCTGTTCAATGCCTAGCAATCAAGATTAAAGCCTCTTAACAAAGGCTCATTCTAATCCACATCATCTACCACACTCCCGCTCATAAGCCATTATTCATTGAACACTTGACGGAAACCAGTAAGGGAAAGAACAATGTGCACGTTAAATAAAATCTTTCTAGGAAACTTCAAACTGCAATGTGGGATATGCAAAAGACACAGTAGTGGCACAACGTTCCCTCCTCTTACAAAGCAACAACCTTGTACAGCGCTGTGCCTTCCCCGTGCATGGGTTCCATCTTAGACCTCTTATCTCTAAGAAAGACATCAGTAAAAGCCAAGCCCCCATCCCTGTAAACTGGTCCAACTATGTTTTGGGTTCTAATGTCCCGCCTTTATTTAAAATCATCATCGTGTAAAGCAAATAACCTAAGGTTTGATCAGAGACTTTAAAAGTGCTAACCCAACCACTTTGGAAATTATGATCTCCTCTAGGTTTTTGACTATGACAATTGATAGGTATTCAACAACAAGAAGCCCACCCAGTAGTGCTCCAAAGAACAACAATATGAATGGATAACAGTTCGAGCCATTGCACATTTATGGTGCCTAAACCCCTCTTTACAAAACCTTGTATCTCTATGTACCAAATGCACATAGTTCAATAAACAACACTTCGAGGTTAAAGTCCCCTTCCTTGGACAAGAGATCAAATCATTCAAAAACCAGCACAGGACACCCTTTTAAACCAACCCCTCAACAACATCTGAAATAACTGTGAAACAAATCTCCCATAATTTTGAAGACAAAATACAAAAGATCAAACTTTCCCTCCAGATCTCTGACCCTTACTTCAGGCACTAAACCCCAAAACATGAGTCTCTTGGTCGTCCTTCAATAAGATAGATCTGGACATCAATAAGATTGATCTGGACATCATGCTTAACAACCTTAAACCATCTTCACACTTTGCTGACCCGGGTCTATAGAAAATCATAAATTATCTTCTTCCCCTTCAAAACTAGGGTAATTAGCGCCTAATGGCAAAATTGCGCCCATGCAAAAAAGTATTGTAAGATCTCAATAACCCCAATTCAAACCTCCTTCCCCACGAAAATTAATGAAAGCTGTATCCCTAAACAACTGACTATGGGGCATATTATCAAGGTCCAGCGATAAATATCGCAAAGCGCGCTTAGCGCTTGCATATTTATCGCCGGCTATCTCTGGACTTTATCGCCCGGTTAGCGCATTATCAACAACGCGCATCGCCGAGGCGATAAAAATTCCAGAGATAGTGGGGATATCGAAGTTTTCCATGGTGGAAAACGGCGATATCCTAGATGATAGGGCCTGTGGTCTTAGCCACACAATCCACCCCCCCCATGTTAGGTATGCCTTTGTCAGGAATTTAACAGCCATTAAATTCCTGCGTTAAGGCATACTTAACGTGATTTTAAATATCGCTAACCCTCCTTGTCAATATGACGAAGCTGGGTTAGCGATATTTTCCCAAGGGAGTCTTGTCAGACACGCCTCCTTTGCATCTCATTAGCGATGCGATGAGAGGCGTGCTGACAAGGGGCGCTATTGCCAGTAAACTGTCGCTAACAGTTGTTAGCGACAGCTTGCTGATAGGGCGATAAAAATATTGCCGCTTTAGCGGCAAAAAGTGCCGCTAAAGCGGCGATAGTGCCCTTGATGATATGCCCCCAAGTATGATACAAAAGCCATCTTGATGTCTTTTAATCCAGCTTTAGACCTCACCACAGAACAGAGGAAGTGATGCTTTTAACACTAAGCAAATTTGACTCCACCTCACTCCTGGCAGCTATGCACCCCTTCTAAATTTTCTGGATTTGAAACACTGGAATAGTCCTTCAATGGTTCAAGTCTTAGTAAGATAATCACTCTCCCTCACCCCTCCAAAAAGAGGTCCCTTGAGTATCAATTCTCCCCCGATGGTCTTCAGTCCATTTATGGGGCCCCTCTGTTCCCTCCAGAGATATTCAAAAGGATTTTTTTTGTCTGTCTGCTGATATCACCCAACTTTATTTGAAAGTCATATTTCCATAGGAATTTACTGATCTGGTGAAAACCATGAAGATCATAAAATCCCTGATCTCACTTCCCCATCTTAAAATGAATCCTCAGAAAACTGGATTCATCTACTTTCTCCACCACACAGCAGCATCCCTGCCCATGGCTAGCTAGATGCCTCCAATTCATTCAAAGGTACACCCACCCTCATTGAGAATATCAAATCCAAGGTCTTTAATCTGGATTAAAATCTAAATCTGACTTTTACATCAACTCCATTCCCAAAGGAGCTCACTACCAAATCAGACTCCTCAGATGTTATACTTCTGATCCTGAAGACATGAGGGCTGTAAACATTGGTTAGATGAGTGAAAACTCGGTTATGAGGCCTCCCTACTGTTGGGCATTCCCTAAATCCACTTGGTGCTTCTAAAAACAAGCCCTCGGCGCCCCAGCTGATTAGTACCACGTGTGAGTAGATGGTATAATATCTCCCCCAATCTTGACCACTCTAAACTGATACCCTATAGAAGCCAGAAACTTTCAAGCTGGCCTGCATCGTTCACAAAACTCTCCACAATAAAATATCAAACTGCCTGTCTCCCAAATCTTCTTAAGTACCGCTTATCAGTGGTTCATAGGCCCCCTCCTGGGAGAGATCCTTCTCTTTCTAAAACAAGACCTCTGATCCAAGCTTTCTCAGGTAGTGCCCCCAGATTCCGAAACTTGATGTCCTACCAGCTATCAGAATGAATCCCTCGCATGTGAGCCTCAAACATGAACTTAAAGTTCTACACTTCCAGCATCTACACTAAGCCTAACCCGGACCGGAGAACTGTTATGGCACATCAGCTCTGGTCCTACTGGGCCATGGGCTGATTGACTATTATCACCACTTTTGCACAGTCGTCATCACTGTTTGTGCTTCTTATCACCCCCTTCGTACAACCTGCAGTTTTCCTTATTACATAATATCTGGTATGACTGTGTTTCATTTACTATCTCCTTGTACTCCTTAACTGTATTTAATGCATACCACCTTCCCGTTGTTATTTATTTTTCCTTACCCCTTGTAGACTTGTTACCCTATGTGAAGCACACTGATGCCCCTTTGGTCTAGTGTGTGCTACATAAGTCTATAAAATAAAGCAATATATACATATGAGTGGAGGGTTTAACATAACATGAGCTTGCTGCATATTTGACCAAGCATCCAAACAAGACAGTAAGTAAATAGTGAACTGTATCAAAGAAGGCAGAAATATCCCTTCCAGATGATGTAGCAAAGTGAAATGGATGGTTCTGCAATTATCCTATTCGTGTACACTTCATGAAATGTCCCTTTGTTGGTACATTCCTTTTCCCCTTCTTCCCACCTTAGATGTGGTACATTCCATCTTCCTCTATGAAGTGACAGTCGGTTGACAGTTGGAGGAGAGACGACTTGCAATGCGATGTGTGTTTCCTCGAAGAGGAATACAACTGTTCAGCTATTCCTCTGCTCTTTATTCATTTCTTAACTTATAACTGGTAGAGACCATAAGACATTTAAAAATGCCCTAATTAAACATATCAAGTAAACTGTATCTTAAAAACAGGGAAACTCAAATAAAAGTCTTTAGAACTGACCCGCAGGCTGCTGCTAGTGTGAGCTCCTCCCCCCACGCACCTTCCCTCGGGCTCACTCCAATATTTCTCAGCAGGCAGCAAGTCAATACCTTCTCTAAATTGTTCATATATTACGTTCCTTCCACCAGACAAAGGTGTAATTCACTACTTTTATTCGTTCCGATGTTTCATATCGTAAAAATGAAAAGTCTTGCTATGCATAGCAGGAAATGTGGAAACAGGGAGAGTGCCATTTATGCTGTATCCTAGTCTTTAAAAATTGTTTAAAAAAAGCCCTTTTAATTGAACATGCTACAAAAATATTAGGAATTATACTCCAATGCAATTTAAATTGTTATGGTCAGATAGTTCACTTATTTGATGTGTTTTTTTAAGGTTTTTCACACATGCAATTGTTTTGGAAGATATGAAACCAATGCATAGGGACGATATTGTGATTTTCCTGAAGATCACAAGCTGAAGGCAGTGTTTGGCAGCCGAGATTAAAATGCAGGTTTTCTCATCACAAAGTCAACTCATCATTTAGCCATAGAACGCATCTTCTGGTTGCAAAGCCAAATTAATGTATTCTCTCTAAAAAAAATAAAAAAGAAACGAGAGTCAGAATGTTTACATTAGGCACTCTCCAGCTTACTTAACGTGTATGAATTCAAAATATGTTAGTAGCCGAAGCCACGTATTAATGCACAACCCAGCACAACGCATTTTTGAAATAGGTTTTTATCTCATTGTTCTGATCTTCATGTGTGGCTTAGAGACAATTTTAGCTTTCTTGCCAGCCTCAAGTAAGCAAAAAAAAAAATCCAAAAATAAAATTGCATAGATACATACATACATAGAGGGGCTACAACTGTCATTCACATTCTGCTTCCACTCACCACAGCATACAGTGTGGAGCAATGAATCAGCCCCTTCAGCCTTTGGCTCTCTTGAACGCTGAGTCATAGTATTCGACCTAATCATATGTGCTCATCCGCTTAACTACACTCAGTGCCAGGGCTAATGGCTAATATTTTTTGCCTATATTTTATTCTTTCTATTCTAAGGGGGAGATTTACAAAAACTCCATTCACGCAGCGCAGCCCCCTGTGTGGCTGTGCTGGGTTACACAACAGGGAGGGAGCAGGAGAGCGCCTAATAGCGCTCTAATATGTCGCAGAGAACTCCTATAGAAGCCCATGTTCTGGTGTCAACATGGCTTCTATTGGAATTCTCTGCGGCATATTATCAAGCCTGTTATCGCCGCTTTAGGGGCAGTTTTCTGCCGCTAACGCGGCGATAATTTTAACGCCGTGCTTGATAATGTGGCCCCAAGTTCTCTACTCCCCTATCCCTTCCACTGGCGCTGATTGCAGTTGCCGTGAGTCACGCACACACCTTAGCGCCATAGCGCTAGGGTGTGTGTGTGAGGATAGGATAGGTTTTGTACAGGAAGGGTATCCTTCCTGTACAAAATACCATGCCAGGACAAGATGCAAAGCTTATCCCACTTGCAAAGTTGGAAAAAGATAGAAGGAGAAATGAAAACAGTTTTCTCACGCTAAACGCAATCTACTTTATTGGGTTTAGCGTGAGAAACCTTGTGTGGTTGCATGGGAATGCCCATGCTCCACACTTGGTACACCCCCATGGCGCTAAGTAATTTAAAGCAGCGCCATGCGCTGCTTTGCATTACTTTTCCGTTATTTCCAGCGCTAAACATGTTTAGAGCTGGAAAGTAAATTGGGAAAAAAATATTTTGCACTGATTTGCGTCACTTTTGTGACGCAAACACAGCGCAAAATCTTCATAAATCTCCCCCTAAGTCTTTTGAGTCACCCTTTTGCGCTCAAAATATGTGTTTAGATTACAGTAATTCAAAGTCAATTGTACCTTTTCTTTGTACCAATGTGAATCATAATTTGCTGCAATATGGATTAAATTAAATAGAGTTTTTACAGCTTTTCTAAATAGACTTACCAGCTCGGGAGCACCCGTATGCGCCAGGGGACTGCGTTGCAGAGAGGTGTAATGAGGCCACGCCCCGTTTTACACCTCTCTGCAACGCAACTCTGTGGTGCTTACTGGAGGTACCTGGTGGCCTAGTTGGCCGCTAGGGGACCTCAGGATTCAAGGGGACTTAATCCCCCAATTTAAAACGCGCCACGGGGTGCGTTTTGCACAGTGGTGAAGGTAGGGGGTGGGGCCTGCGGTGATACTGTGCAAACACGCCCTGTGGCACGTTTTAAGTTGGGAAATTCATTCCTCTTCAATCGAGAGGTCCCCTAGGGGCCAACTAGCCTACCAGGTACCTCCAGTAAGCGCCACGGAGCTGTGTTGCAGAGTGTTGTAAAAAGGGGCGTGGCCTCTGAACTCCTCTCTGCAACTCAGCTCCCTGGCGCATACTGGAGGTACCTGGTGGCCGCCAGGGGACCTCAGGATTCAAGGGGACTTAATCCCCCAACTTAAAACGCGCCACAGGGCGTGTTTGCACACGTCACCTCAGGCCCCGCCCCCTTCCTTTACCATTGTACAAATATTCCTCTAAAATCAGCCAAACTGCGAATTCTGATTTACTCACCTGTTATCAGGAGAAAACCCGGGGCTGCATCTTTTAGACAAGCACTGACCCTGAAAAGTAATTCTAAGCGTACTTACCATTAACTTGTATTTCTTTCCATGGAATCCATTGTGTGGTTTTCAACAGAAAAGTTTCTAAGTGTCCATTTTTGGAACTTACAAATATTCCTCTAAAATCAGCCGAACTACGAATTCCAATTTACTCACCTGTT
Organism: Triturus cristatus; assembly: GCF_964204655.1. Lineage (NCBI taxonomy): Eukaryota > Metazoa > Chordata > Amphibia > Caudata > Salamandridae > Triturus > Triturus cristatus. The sequence continues at coordinate 261,405,630 of NC_140586.1, forward strand.
ATCAGGAGAGAACCCAGGGCTGCATCTTTTAGCCCAGCACTGACCCTGAAAAATAATTCTAAGCGTACTTACCAGTAACTTGTATTTCCTTCCATAAGAATCCATTGTGTGGTTTTCAACAGAAAAGTTTCAAAGTGTCCATTTTCGAAACGTACAAATATTCATCTAAAATCAGCCAAACTATGAATTCCCATTTACTCACCTGTTCTCAGGAGAGAACCCAGTGCTGCATCTTTTAGACCAACACTGACCCTGAAAAGTAATTCTAAGTGTACTTACCAGTAACTTGTATTTCTTTCCATAGGAATCCGATGTGTGGTTTTCAGCAGAAAAGTTTCTAAGTGTCCATTTTTGAAACGTACAAATATTCATCTAAAATCAGCCGAACTACAAATTACGATTTACTCACCTGTTATCAGGAGAGAACCCAGGGCTGCATCTTTTAGACCAGCACTGACCCTGAAAAGTAATTCTAAGTGTACTTACCAGTAACTTGTATTTCTTTCCATAGGAATTCATTGTGTGCTTTTCAACAGAAAAGTTTCAGTGTCCATTTTTGAAAAGTACAAATATTCATCTAAAATCAGCTGAACTACAAATTACGATTTACTCACCTGTTCTCAGGAGAGAACCCAGTGCTGCATCTTTTACTCTAGCACTGACCCTGAAAAGTAATTCTAAGTGTACTTACCAGTAACTTGTATTTATTTCAATAGGAATCCATTGTGTGGTTTTCAGCAGAAAAGTTTCTAGGTGTCCATTTTTGAAACGTACAAATATTCCTCTAAAATCAGCCGAAGTACGAATTACGATTTACTCACCTGTTATCAGGAGAGAACCCAGGGCTGCATCTTTTAGCCCAGCACTGACCCTGAAAAGTAATTGTAAGCATACTTAACAGTAACTTGTACTTCCTTCCATAGGAATCCATTGCGTGCTTTTAAGTAGAAAAGTTTCAAAGTGTCTATTTTCACAAACTAAAAATATTCCTAAAAAATCGTCTGTATGACTTAAACACATTCTTTCAACTGTTTACAGGAGATTCGCCTTTCAGGATTCAGGATCCACCACTGAGTAAGAAAAATTTACGATAACACTACTTACCTGCTAAGTGAATTTTCTGCCATAGGTTAACATTGGTGATTCTATGTGAAAAAGTTTCTAAGTGTCAACTTTTAAAATACAATAATAATCCTTAAAAATCACTACTGTAACCAAAACGCTTTTACTCAACTGTTTACAGGAGATGTCCAAGGACTGAATCTAGCATCCAGTCCTGTGGTTAGAAAAATAATCCATAAAGTAACTAATTGCATTTGACTACAAATTCACATTGAGCTCAATGTTGCTTTGTGTTTGAAATTGTGTTGCCCATTGCAACAACTGTAACTACTGTACTTAAAAGTCTATTACCTATTTGCAAAGTATTTAAACTAAAGTAATTCATTCTGAGAAAGTATATTTTGTATTGTAATGTATAATGTAATTAAAAAAATAAAATATCTCAAAATAAACAGTTTAAACAATGTAGCAAATCAGTATAAAAAAATCAGTATAACAATTAATACATTAAAAATTGTCATTTACAAAACCTTTGAAATTCACTGAAAAAACCATAGGTTTCAGGCCTGATATAGTTAGCAATTAGCATTTAAAAAACCTTTGAAATTCACTGAAAAAACCATAGGTTTCAGGCCTGATATAGTTAGGAATTAGCATTTAAAAAACCTTAGAAATTCACTGAAAAAACAATAGGTTTTAGGGGTGTTATAGTTAGCTGGACATTTCACTCGAACAAAACCATTGAAATTCCTCTGATATAGTTAGTTGTACTAACTACATATCGCGCGCCCGCAATCCACTGCTGATGGTGTCACATATTACATCATTCATGACATGGTCAGTGACATCACTGATGACATCTCAAATGACATCACTGATGACATCACTGATGACATCATCCGCATGATAATCAGATACACCTCATCATACACTAGTATAACCTTTCATCACTCACTGTAAAATAGAGAGTGCCAGATTTAAAACCATTGACACACCAATACAAGTTTCTAAACACCCACTCAATGATTCCTAGATCTATACACACATCTAATCACTTACCTATAGATTCACTCATGCAGGCTGTCAATGATCAATAGAACACTATCAAATAAACTTATACACCTTTATCAACATTACACAACAGCACACATGCTAATCACTTATGAAGTCATCCTACTCACTTATGCAAACAATGGATCATACTTACTTTTACTTAGCTATACACTTATAAAAAACGACTTCATCTATTCATATAGATAATAGCTCATACTTAGTGTGTTTTAAAATCACTATTACAACTATACAATTATCCATACAGTCACTCATACAATCACTGAGTGTTATGTATACTTATTTATATACAACAACTGACACATACACTGGCTTTTATTTTTCTAGTTTGTCTAGTGCAGCAGTTTACACAACAACTGACAAACTGATACAGATATTCACACAGTTTAGTCACTATCCAATATATTTAGTGAGACACTATAATTTAGTCAAGTAAACAGTCAATCATATGCTACTAAATCCTCCAACCAGATATTTATATTTATATATCCACTCATTCTTCAATGTAAATTGCTATATATATAATACATATTTAAAAAACAAACCAAACCACATTCTCTGGATGATGTCATCAGTGATGTCATCAGTGATGTCATTTGAGATGTCATCAGTGATGTCACTGGCCATGTCATGAATGATGTAATATGTGACATCATCAGCAGTGGATTGCGGGCGTTCGAGATGTAGTTAGTACAACTAAAGATATCGGAGGAATTTCAATGGTTTTGTTCGAGTGAAATGTCCAGCTAACTATAACACCCCTAAAACCTATTGTTTTTTCAGTGAATTTCTAAGGTTTTTTAAATGCTAATTCCTAACTATGTCAGGCCTGAAACCTATGGTTTTTTCAGTGAATTTCAAAGGTTTATTTAAATGCTAATTTCTAACTATATCAGGCCTGAAACCTATGGTTTTTTCAGTGAATATATATATATATATTGATATACTCACCCCTTGAGAATGGCAATATGCTCACTTTATATATGTTGATGTTGCAACTCTTTGACAAAGTCAGTAAGTCAATCAATCAATGTAACTTTTTTTGATCTCAAGAAACAAGATCATAAAAGTACAGTGCATCATAAAATACATATTCGCTCATACATCACAATTTCAATAAGTTTAAAAGACAGCACAGGTAAAAACCGGATAAAAAACGTATTTTTAAGCAAAACTAAGAAACCCTCTGTTGCATGGTATTAGATTCATCCAAGAACAGTATAATGTGCAAAATGTGCAAAAGGCACCCAAAACCATTTAAATAAGAACACAATTAAAAGACAAACGATCTCCTATTTGATAGGGCCATACATAAATAAAAGGCAAGAGAAAAACATACAGAAGAGTCAGGGAGCATTTGTAAGAAGGTCAAAGCTGGGCGACATTGTTCAAAATTATATTTCCGCAGGAGGGGAATGATGTACTTTTGCCGTTCATATGTGTAAAATTTACAGAAAAATATAAAATGTATATTTGACTGTGCGGAAATAGCATCACATGGACAAAGAGGCAATTCGCTAGTTGTGTACATACCTGCAGATAGCCCAACATAAACGGGATTCAATTCAGCCTAAAATGCACCAATACATATAGGTGCCGCATATTAGTTACAAAAGACACATTTGAATTTGTCCCATTCGGAATTGTGGGTAGCCCCAAATAAATGGCTACAATGGGTTTGATCCTGTTTGGAGCATGTCTTTTATCACCCATATGTAGTTTATTTCGAAATTTAATTTCAACTTTGTTAATTGATTGACACGTGAGTGGCTCAGTGAAGGGGAAATCATAGCCTAATATCGACAAGGTTTCTTTAACATTTTCCAGCCATGATATGTTATGGGCATGTTCGAGGGTCAGACAGTCCCTGATAATATCTTGGGTTGAACCAACTGTCTCCCTTTGCCAAACCCAGTGCCAGAGTAATACGGGTGCTAGGGATATCACATCAGAGATATATCAAACATTCAATTCTTGATGTATGTTAAAATTTGAGCGCCTTTTTGGAAGAGATAAAACCTTCTTGTAAAAACCATCTTCTAATCTTTGAAGGACGTCGGCCTTTGTTGCTCCCCAGATCCCTGCCCCATCGGTAGCTGATGCTACTGCTTTAGCAATATAAATCTTTAAGTCTGCCTGAGTGTGGCCAGAACCTGCTAAACCAGTGACACGCTGCTCATGCCAGAATGCTGTGCATGGCATGTGGTTGGCTGCTCGCAATGGTATTGATCTAGGCCCTGGCTACAGGTCAGGCCCTGCAACCAACCCCATGCCACTCACAGCCAAAGGCCATGCACGGACAGGAGTTGGCTTTACATATGGTAATAAAATATTACTTTACGTTAAAAAAATCTAGAAATTCACTAAAAAATTAGGTTAAAATGAAGTTCTAGTTAAGTAAAACTAGCAGTGACAACATTGTGTTTTAAACTAAAAAAACGCTTAAATTCACCTATTATAGTTATCCTAAGTAACTATAACTTGTGCCATAAAGTAACTATAACTCGCACCCTTGCCATTCACAGCTAATCACCCCACATATTACAGCACTCATTACATGTTCTATGACATCATTGATAATATCATTGCCGCATTTGATATGACATCATTGATGACAAACTGTACATGGCAAAAATGCTAGTTATAGTTACTTGAGATAATTATAATTGGTGAATTTCAGTGTTTTGTTTAGTTTAAAACATTAAAACACACAGAAATTCAGCATTTCTAGTTAGCAGCACTAACTAACTTGCTCCCCCACCATGCACTGCTTATGACTTCACATATGACATCACTCATAACATGTTCTATGACATCATCTATGACATTACTCATAACATGTTCTATGACATCATTTATGACATCACTGATGAGATCTCAAATGACATCATTGAAGCTTTGCTTCCCCTCGTATTGCCGTATAAATTACTATTGCAGTAGCGGTCAGACAGTAAGTATAAAAAATTGCTCAGGAGAAGAGCAGCCATTATTACTACCAACACAGAAACAACTACTTTAGGTGTCAAAAACAAGCATGATGTGCCTCATTGACCCTATATTGTACACTTTACAGGTAGCATTGTTCACATTAAAAATCAACTACTGATATATGGGAAATCCTCATTGAGTATGCTGTTCAATCTGTTTACAACTGTTCGAAGAAAGCCAAAATAGTGAATGCCAATTCCCAAACAAATGCCTTACTACAGGCAGCTTTTATCTGTCTGAAACTCCTGACATACACAGAACCTTCATTTAGAAATTAAGGTGATATTAGTAGAGAACTACGTACTGTAAACTGTGTTTACTCTATGGAGAGAGTGAATTCTATACCACAGAATATTCAAAAGAATCTATTAGTAACAGAGTACATTCTATACAATAGTTGACAAAAAAGTCAAAAAAGACACTATTTGCTAAAAAAATAACCAAGATCTAAAGGTGGTAAAGATCAGACTATCTACACCCTTCATACGGTGGAGTAAAATTTACAGATATCCCATCTTATGAATTAAAATAAGCCAGGTTACATAGGTTTGTAACTGGTGCACATACTCTTCTATGTTAAGTATACAGCATCATGATAACAGGATTCATACTAATTATTACTCAAGGCTGCTTACAGAAGTTAGTATCTACTACATAGAATCTTTCTCCTGTTGGAAAATCTTTCTGCAGAACCAAAATGTTGTGTGGAGAATAATGAATACAAGTCAACTATCACCTGCCCAGAGAGTTACTCTTCAATGCAATGATTTATAACATGTTCAATGCCTCTACACAGATATGGTACATTATGAACACATGCGTTTTGTAAACACAGCCATTAGCTGGACACAGGCCGTACAAAATTAGATTGGAAAGTAATATGGTAGTTACCCACCACTATGTAAACTATAAAACAAACTAAAACACTAATCCTATGATGTCATCGGTGATGTCATCAATGATGTGACTTGAGATGCCATAAATGGTGAAATAAATGATATCATAGAACATGTCATGAGTACTCCTAACTGTAACTGCTAAATTTCTGTGTTGTTTTAGTTTAAAACATCAACGTTGTCACTGATAAATTCACCTTACTATAATGTTACTTGAACCTTTGTTATTTTCAGTAAATGTCTAGTTTTTTTTAAAGTTCATTAGTTATTTTAGTTAGTGTATGTATGGCAGAATCAATTTTTTAATATATGTTGTGTTCAGACATCATTTTACTAAAACAATGTTTTTTTTTTATTTCAACAAAATAGGATATGGTTCACAGTTTGCAAAATCTTAGTAAAATATGTGTGAGTATTAAACAGATAAATATTCAATAGAAATTGTTTATTTGCTCATCAATTGTAACTCTGATATAAAGACATGTCACCAGCAATCTTTTTTTGAGGTTTCATCACTCTTGTGAGAAGATTGCAAGTCGCTCACGGGACACTTGCGAGATTGTAAAGTTCTAAATTTCATTATCACCTATTGTATATGGTCCTTTTTCATGTTTTCAGTTATTATATAATGCTAATCTTTAATAGAGTAGTGAATAAAATATGATTAGATGTACCATAATCCCCTTTAATGGTCTTTCTAAATCTTTTATTTTAGCCTAATTATTAACATTCACAAACTCTGCTTTATTTGTGAAGCTTTATGGTTGTTTTAACCAGTTAATAGCACTTGTACAGTAGTAATACACACTCTTTTCTCTCCCTGTGTAATTGAGCTTGTGAGATCGAGCAAAGACCCCATGGCAGGGTACCTCAGTAAATTTCCATTGAATCTCACGAGAGTCTTGCAGAATCACATGAGGCCCCACATCAAGCTTCCCGTGCAGAAGCTTGACAAGGACTCTCACAAGATTCTGGCGGGATCATACGAAAAAATTAAAATCAGCTGATAGAAAAGATCCTACTGTTTATTAAGTAACTGTACATCATACAAACAGCAGCTGGTCACAACCTAGCCTACTTTTGTAACTACTAAAAATATACCAATTACATTCATAATTTTGTCACCCTCTATTTTTTCTCTCCTCATATAACTCCACATTGCTCCTGAAGCTTACTCATTCTGCAGAACACTCCTCTAGTAACTGAGATCTCGATACTGCCCCATGGTTCGCCTCGGGTTTTGGGACATAGCTTCATCCACAGTGCTAGAGAATATTCCAATTATTATGGTATTGATAAGAATCTTCGATTTCCAAACTTGGACATAACTTGGATTGGTCATAGAGGTATGAAGTGGCATCAATTGTTACCAATGGTTGAGAGCCCTTTGGATTATGAGCATCCTGACCTGATGATAGTGCACTGTGGTGGACATGACCTAGGCACAGTAACAGGTGTTGCACTTGAAATCCAAGTGAAGTAGACCTTTTCAAAACTGATGCCTCTCCTTCCCCACACTGCCTTGGTGTATTCTAATGTATGTGTTAGATATGGCATCTTTGGCGTGGTTTCCCCTGACTTTTTGCCTCTAGCTCCTGTATTTGTGATGCAGTGCTGGATTTAATTTTTGCTGGCTTAGATGCTTTGGGCACTTTGACACTGCTGATCAGTGTCAAAGTGCAAGTGCTCCGTACTTTGAATTTATTGCTGGAACCACATCGCAATAGCCCCACGTGGAGCTATTTGTTTTCTACAAGCTTCATTTTTGCAATAAATGTTCTAAAGTCATATCTTATTACCTGTATGTTGGATTTTTGTTGTTTTGGTCTTGTTGAGTTTAAATAAAGATACTTTATTTTTCCTAAACTTGTGTGGAGACCATTTGTGGTGTTACCAATGTATTACTGTGTGTTTTGAGTACAAATACTTTACACATTGCCTTTGGGATAAGCCTGTGTGCTCATGCCAAGCTACCCAGGGGGTGAGCAGGGGTTATCTAGAGTGTGTATTCCCCTTACCCTGACTAGAATCAAGGGTACCTTCTTGGACAAAGGTACCTACCTCTGCCAACTAGAGACCCCCATTTCTATCACTGGTGGCAGTGGTGGAATTCCAACCCACACCTCCGAAGAGACTGGAGCCTCAATCCAGTGGCTCAGGTGCCTTCTAAAAAGAGAAGGGTCAGGGGGCGTGGGAAACCCACCTCCAAAGTTTCCACGGTCCAGGAGGAGGCAGACCCTGAGGGAGATGCCCTAGAACCTACAGAGGAGCAAGTGGCTGAACTGGGAGATCCATCTGAGCTGACCCATTGGCAGCAGAAAGGAAGTCCCTCCAGGGAGAAGTTCTGCAAGGCGCAAATGGAGTGCCCCACTCTTCTTGGTTTGCGGCAGCAGGCTGCAGACCAGGCACTAGGTGGTCCGTCTGGATCACATTTGATTTATTGGGAGAATGGTCTCCTCTCTAGTGAGCCTAAGGTTGCTGAGCCCAGTGTAGCCTGTGTGCTGGTGGTACCCGCGTGCTACAGGGCCTTCCTACTGGGCCTGGCTCATGATGTTTCTTTGGCAGGACATTTGGGCTGCGACAAGACCTATCACAGGCTTGTTGCCAACTTTTCTTGGCCCCCAAATGCATAGGTACGTTGACACACATTGATTTTTTTTTTTAATTCTTTTTATTCGTTTCTTGTTATTATTGAAATCGCCTCTTTTTTCCAGGAGAAGATCCTTAATATTGTAAATAATTTACAGGTTCACATCCAACAGCATGGCTCTGAGGAAGCAACCAGCCTGAATAACGGAGATCCTAAAACGACCGCCTTCTTAGACAGCTTCCAACTTTTCTCTCAGGAAACTTTTGATAACCTGACAGAAAGCGTGTCGTCGGGCTCACCTCTAGATCCTATACCCCACAAGATCTGGAAGCTGTACGGACATCATACCTTCCCTTGGCTAAGGATGATCTGTAATCAATCTTTAACAGATGGATCCGTTCCAGACTGCTGGAAACTAGCAGTGGTAACTCCACTGATAAAGAAGCCGAATCTGGACCCTTTGGTGCCAGCCAATTTCAGGCCTATTTCTCTTCTACCTTATCCGGTGAAATTATTGGAGAAATCCGTAAGCAAGATCTTATCTCAGTTTCTGGAAGAGAACCTTCTGTTGGATAGGGACCAATTCGGTTTCCGTCCCGGCCACGGAACCGAAACAGCTTTAACCACCATGCTGGATCACCTTCGAATGCAGGCGGACAAAGGGAATGCCATGATTTTGGTGCTCCTTGATATGTCAGCAGCTTTTGACACGGTTAGCCACCCTGTCCTGCTGGAGAGGCTGAGGCAGATAGGTGTAAAGGGTAGAGCGCTGCAATGGCTTCAATCCTATCTAGAAGACAGGCAGCAGGTAGTTACCTTGGCACCGTTCTCTTCTAGCAGGTCTCCAGTTGCGTATGGGGTGCCGCAGGGATCCGCAATTAGTCCAATCCTCTTTAATATTTACCTGCGGCCCTTATTCCCGTTAATAAAATCTTTCGGAGTCAGCTTGGTGAACTATGCTGACGATACGCAGCTGGCCTTCTCTCTTGAGGGGGAAGACGCTCTGTCTATGGATCATTTCCATCAATGCATGAACCAGACTAAGGACTGGCTGAGAAAGAACTCGCTCCAATTTAATAGCGGCAAAACAGAGGTGGTCTTCTGTTCACCATTTAGGATCCCTAAACATCTCCCCTCCGAATTCTGTCTTACACCGGAGGAAGGACCCCTCACACTAGTTAGGAAGGTCCGTAATCTTGGGGTGATCATTGACGACGACCTTCAGATGGTATCCCAGGCAAGCAAGAGTGCTAATGTCTGCTTTGCCTTGCTGCGGCTGCTTCGTAGTATTCTACCTCTGCTCCCTAGGGAGTCGCGAGCCACAGTGGTGCGCAGCACGGTATTAAGCAGACTCGATTACTGCAACTCCCTTTACTTGGGGGCTCCGCAGTACATTCTTCAAGGATTGCAGAGGATACAGTCTGCCGCAGCTAAATTGGTACTTGAGAGGCGACGCTGTGCCTCGTCCACCAAAGCACTAAAGGATCTACACTGGCTTCCTGTAAGGGAAAGGGTCCTTTTTAAGTCCATGTGCATCTCCTTTCGAGCAGTGCATGGACTGGGCCCAGCCCCCCTACAGGATAAGTTCGCCCACTACCTACCAAGTAGGCAATTGCGCTCCTCTACTGCTGGCCTATTGGTGGTTCCGAGGTACAAGCGTGTTAGGGTGGGTGGAAGAGCCTTCAGCACAGTAGCCTCCGGCATGTGGAACAAGCTTCCGGTGAACTTGCGGCAGTGCAATTCCCTTCTTGAATTCTGTAAGGGACTCAAGACCTGGTTATATCCCAAAGCTTAAACCAGGCTAGCGGTCATGACTCCTTTTTGTTATCTCTGTTGTCGTTCCTCAGTCTAAGCGCCAGGATGCCCGTAGGGCGATAGTTGCGCTATATAAGTTCCCCATCAATCAACAATGTTGCCTCAGAAGGCAGTGTAACACATAGCAACAATAGAAGAGTAACATTATGAGAATCTTCTGTGATCAGTGTTATAGTACATACAATATATAGGTCCTTCAACAGTGACACAATGGACACAGTTATAATATGTGATAAAGCAGTTACATCAATAGGCTATCAAGTCATCCACTGTCATCGTGGGTTTGAAGTGCTAAGAAGTGTCTAAGCGGCTCCCAAATATCTTTAGGCAAAGATGTTCTGGGCACGTCTTCAGCAGATAATTCCAAATTTTCTCGCCAATACACCAGGTCTTTTATCCACCCTGAGACTTTCGGGGCAAGTGTACTTTCCCATGTGAGCATTAAAAATGTTTAGTCAGCTTGATCAGAATATTACAGAAAAGATAGAAAAAGCGGGGGAGAATGGCCATTTTTATTACTGCAATGCTGTCCGCTAAAGAGAGCGGAAGGTGCGACCATCTATCTACCTGTTGCATTAAAGTGCTATATGCTTAACCATTGTTTTTTCTCACTACGATGTCTGGATCCCAGTGCATCCAGACTCCGAGATATTTAACCGTCGTCCACAGTAATGGGTATTGCAAGTGGGGCTGAGACGTGCCTGCCATTAGTGGTATAATAACCGATTTCTCCCAATTAGTTGTGAGTCTGGAAAAGAGGCCAAATCAAATGTATTCGCGGAGGACAGGGGATAGATATTGTTGAGGATTGCGAATAAAGAGGACCATGTCGTCCTCATTCATTGAAATGCCGACCGTCCGGTGATTTAAATTGAGTGCAGATGTCCTATAACATTGGCGTATTTTACAAGCAAGTGGCTCCAGGACCAGAGTGAATAGGAGGGGGGATAGGGGACAGCCCTGCCTGGTACCACGTGCAATACTGAAAGGTTCTGAAGTCAGGCCACCCACACGCACTCTGGCTGACGTGTCCGTGTATAAGATCTGAATTCTCCCTGTCGCAATGCTTGGGAACCCCATTCTGTGTAATATGTGAAGCATATAGCGCCATTCAATGGAGTCGAACGCTTTAGCTGCGTCGAGCATTATGGCTGCCGCTGGGGGATACGGATTAAGAATATGGAACATGGCAAAGATGGTGCACAGGTTATGGGAGGTGGATCTCTCTGGCACAAACCCTGATTGGTCAGAGAGCACAAGTAGAGGCATTAAGGGTTGAATTTTGGTAGCCAGGATCCTTGCTAATATTTTTGCATCTAAATTAATTAGTGATAATGGGCGGTAGGACTCGCAGAGCAATGGGCGCCTTGTCCTTTTTAAGAAGGGTAATGATCAAGACTTGACGCAAAGAGGGGGTATGCACCGGATTCATGAGCCTCAGCGTACATTTCCAAGAGATGGTGAACAGGAAGGTCCACATAGGCTTTGTAGAATTCTGCCCTTAAGCCATCAGGGCCTGGGGCCTTGTTGTTAGGAAGAGCGAGAATAGCCTCTCTGACATCGGTTTCATCTATGGGCAGAGATAGATATTCACAGTGGCTGTCTGACAGCCACGCACATGCTATGTCCGACAGATATTCATCTAAAGCAGCTTCATCCATGCCTCCCCTCGACGTATACAGTGCCCCAAAGCTGTCCCTAAATTGGTCAGTTATTGCTTGAGGAGGGAAGTGTTCCATCCCATGATTGTCAACTATTTTGACAATCTGATGATGGTTTGATCTGAAGCGTAACTTAAAGGCTAAGGGGCATATTAACAAGGAACAGGGAAAATTAACGCTAAGGGTGCCCGCTATCGCTGGATAATATCACCTGGTTATCGTGTTATTAACAACGCTAACCGCCTAGGCGATAAAAAATCCAGCAATAGCGGCATTTTGGGAGGTTATCGCTGGTAATGCAGCGATAAAACTTCAAGGATAGGGATGTCCTTGTTGATAGCCCATGGTAGACTTAGCCATGTCATCCACCTCCCATTGGATCACATGGCTAAGTCTGATAATTAGCACACGTAAAAAAGCAGCATTAACTGTGGTTAGCGCTGCTTTTTTGTCTCTAACAGGGTTAGCGTGAAGCTTGATTATAGGAGAAATGTCGCTTAGCGACATTTCTCCTATTATTTTGCTGTGGAACGCCCACTTTGCATCTCATTAGAGATGCAAAGGGGAGCGTAGTGAAAAAGGGTGCTAACATGCGATTTTGCATGTTAGCACCCTGTTGTTGATAGGGCGATATTTTTATCTCCGCTTCTTTGGCTTTTAAAGCCAAAAAAGCGGAGATAAAGCCCTTGTTAATATGCCCCTAAGTTCCTTCCAGACGGCCACCCTCGCAATGCGCACGAGCTACATGACGACGTGCTCTATATCATGCCTCCGATTCGGCCAGTGTGTCATATTCCGCCAGGAGTTCCTGCATACGAGCTAGTGATTCTGTAAATGGCACAGCCCAGTATTACTTTTCTAATTTTCCCAGAGCTTTTTCCGTTTTAGATAGCTGTCCTCTAATGGATTTTACAGTCCCTGATGTAGTACTAATACATATCCGCCTTAACGTCAATTTAAATGCCTCCCAAAGCGAGGCCTGACTCTCCACCGAGCCCACATTTTCGGCGAAATATTGTGTGATGGCCGTTCTAATGGCAACATTGTAGATAGGGTCGAGTAGGGCCTCATCGCGGAAACGCCAGGTGAAGGGGTGGTGAGGATTGGTGGGCATCCGTAAGTGCAAACAAACTGGATTATGGTCCGAGAGTGTACGCGGTAAGTTGCGTATGTATGTGACCCAGCTATTCGCATCTTCGTTTAGCAACCAATAGTCGAAGCTGGACCAGCTATTGTAGGCAGGTGTGGCATGTGTACCCTCTTGAACATTGACGTTACGCAAGCGCCAAACATCAACCAAACCCATCTCCGCCATAGCCTCACGTACACACTGGGCCACCTTGATCGCACGGGCCCCTGCCGGGTTAGACTTGTCGACCTGTGGGTTTAGGTGTGTGTTAAAATTGCCTCCCCAAATGATAGCAGTTTCGGGCCAGGACTGTAAAACAGTGAGCATTTGTATGAAGGGTTTTGGGTCGTCGTCATATATGTTAATAACCGTAAGAATGGTCATACTCAATTCGCCGTGTACAATAGCCCAACGACCTTCTGAATCAGTATGAGTGTGTATAGGTAAGAATGGTATACCTCTCTTAATTAAGATGAGCACCCCTCGTGCGTAAGTAGAGTATGATGATGCTAGGCGAAAGCCCGCCCACCGGTGTGCTATTTTAGCTTCTGTGAGTTTGCTTAGATGCGATTCTTGCAACAGGGCAATTTGGACAGTATGTCTATCTAGATATGACAGCACTTGACGAACCTTCTTGGGTGTGTTAAGTCCGCGGACATTCCACGTTAGGCACTTATACTCTTCACGCATTATCTATCGTGGGGATTCCCGATGCATACTAATTGCACGACAACTGACATCCACTGCGTACCGTGTCGAGGACTCTATCTGCAGTTAATACTCTGATCATTTTGCGTATAGCTATGTAAAATAATACCCGACCCCCTCCCCCACCCACTTTAGCAACCCCAAGTTGCCAAAGACAAATCCCATTACCATAACTAGAACTAAAAAAAAGAATTTCAGGAAACCTTAGTGAGGGGTACACCCACTGGGGGACGTAGTGGGTGGCACAGACCACTCCCCGATGAAGACGGGAGGGTGCCGACTCATGGGTTGCAGCGCTCCTAACTTCTAGCCCTTGAAACAGAATTAAACAGGAGAGACATGTCAAGTAGCACAATACACTGGAACTTGAGGAAACCATGCATGAATATGAATGAGGCAGAGTCCGTAGCATAACATAAAAACCTCTTTCAATGGAGACAGGCAATCATACCGATACATATAACAGAACCAAATGAGAACAGATGAGTACGCGCATAAGACGCGCTATAAGGATATACAAGGGCTCTTCTTGACCCCAATCATTTTAGCAAGCAATGTAGAACACATGTAATCGAAAGTCACTATTGCTGTGTTATCGACTACCACAAAGGATATGGAATGTCAGAGTGGGTCTGGCGATCAGTCATCAACGTCAGAGGTAGGAGATGGAGAGAGTTGTTGACGTTGTAGTGATTTGGCGTAATCCATAGCCAGCTTCGGCTTTACAAAGATCTTTGCATTGCCCTCGGTGCCTATACCTAGGTGAGCAGGATACAGCATGGCATATTTAACTTGCTCCTTCATGAGGAGCTATTTGACCCCTTGGAACTCCTTCCTTGCAGCTTGAACTGTGGCTGTGAAATCAGGGAAGAAGGACAAAACATTGCCTTGATAGTTTATAGTACCTTTTTGCCGAGTAACACGCAGCACTGCATCTCGGTCTCGAAAGTTCAGTAACCGTGTTATGATGGGCCTGGGAGGAGCGCCGTGAGGCCGCGCCGCCAGAGACCTATGGGCATGCTCGATGGCAAACATGTTGGAGAGGTTCTCGACCCCGCAGATATCTCAGAGCATAGTCTCGACATAGTCCTCTAGGCGCCCCACAATTGTGGACTCCGGCAGGCCTAAAATGCGTACATTGTTGCGCCTAGAGCACGCTTCGATGTCCTCATTTTTAGCTTGTATTGCCGCCAGTAGCTTCGTAATGTATGTGGTCTTAGCGGCAACCTGTTGCAAGCCATCTTCCGTGTCTGAGATACGTTGCTCAGCCTCTCTAATCTGTACCGCCTGTTTATCCAGCTTTGATGAGATATGGTCCATACGGCCATTGAGAGCTTCGATTTTGCCGTCGATGGATTGCAAAGTGGCCTGGATTGCGGATAGGGTTTTCTCTAGGGCAGTAGGGGCCTGGGCGCCGGAGTCCAGTTCAGAGTCCGAGGCAGCATTTTGTGTGGATTTGCCTCCCTTGCGCAATTCAAAAGTGAGTCTCGGCTGGTTCTTCTCCGGTTTGCCCATGATATCGGAGGGAGAGCGACACTGAGCCACAAACCGGGTAATGTCCACAGCCTTGGTCTGTGCTGGATCCGACACCCACACTGGGCCACTGGGTGTCGTCGAATTATGTACATGATGGCCCTCTTGTGTCCTTGAATGAGAAGAAAGCCAGGCGAATGTGTCTGGTGTCTAGGAAATAGAGGACAGTCCTCTTAGCCCCTGCCAGCATCTTCTGCCACTACAGCGCACACGATATAGTAGGCCTTACAGTCCGGACGTCCCTAAAATGCAGCAGCAGACCACAGGGCATCACATTGGGACAAGGAGAAGGCTGCACATCGTATTGGTGTCACCAGACCTCTGACATGTAAAAAGAAATATCAGCGATGCAGGGTGGCAAGAGTTGTGATGGTAACGCCCCTTGCAGTATCAGGATACTATCCAAATAGTTAACACTGCAGCTGCCCCCACTGAGAACACTGCGGAAGGGAAGGTACACTAATGGAGGCAGTAGAGTAATCCGCAGCACAGTTATAGTTCGTAACTTCCCCACAAGTCACAGCATCCCCTCCTGCACCAGCCGGTGTCAAGGACTCAGTAGAGTTCGGGGTCTAGATCTGTAGAATATCCACCTTTTGTCCCAGCGCTGTAGAGCATTGATCGGGGGAGCGGTACTCGGAACCCCGTGCAGGCTTACCTCTGAACACAGAGCCGGGCGCTCACGCAGTTCTCTCTCAGCATGCCTCACGACCCCACCGAGCGCACACCCCTGGGGCCGCCGGCTCTCACGTGAGAGAATATAAAACCTCACCGGGAGGGTAGCGCGCAGCCCTCTTCGTCGGCAGTGTCGTCTTCAGTCCGCGGCTCGGCACAGGGGGGCACAGCATACACCGCCTCACAAGACTATCCCTGAGCCGGATGGTTCAGCGGAGATCACCCGGCCGCCATCGCAGCCACAAGAAAAATATCCGGCGCTCGTTGTCCAGGCACAGCTGCCACTTTTCCTACCATCGAACTCAGCAACCGGCAGTTTCAAACATCAGCAATCGCCACCATCCAGAGATCGGCATCGATGGGCATATTAGGAGCAGGATAGTTAAAGGATTATCAAGGCAGCCGGCAGAGCTACACTACAGTGTGGCCATCTTGCCGCGAGCCTAGCCACGCCCCAGCACACATTGTAGATCTTGTCAGACTTGCCAGGCAAGTGACAAGAGAGAAGTGTAAGGCTCTTCTCCAACCCTTTCCTGTGATGATCACCCCTTTTGAGCAGGTGGGCATCGACATTGTGGAGCCACGGGAACCCAAGTCAGCCTTAGGCAACAAATTTACCTTGGTCTTGGTGGACCATGCTACCCAGTACCCGGAATTTGGCCCTCTCAGGACAATCAAGGCCCCTGTGGTGAGCCATGCATTGATGGGGATCTTTTCCCATGTGGGGTTCCCCAGAGAGGTGGTCTTTAACTGTGGCACCTACTTCATTCTAGGTACAGGAAGTTAATGGGAGAGGAGTGTGGTGTAATGTACAAATTCACCACTCCTTACCATCCCCAAGGAAATGGGTTGGTTGAGACATTCAACCGAACCCTGAAAGGCATGATAAAAGGATCTTGCAGAACCCATGAGTCATAAGTGGGACGTTTTCCTACAATGCCTGTTGTTTTCCCACTGGGAGGTATCACAGACATCCTTAGGGATCAGTCCCTTCGAATTACTGTATGGGCACCCTGTGAGACGATCTCTGAGTCTGGTGAAGGAGGGCTGGGAGTAAACTCCTGGTAAGACCCCCCCCAAGATGTGTTCAGCTACATGCTGGCCTTCAGGAACCAGACTCCGCGCTTCAGGAAAATCAGTTAGGCAAACCTGGAATCCAGCCAGGAGGAGGTGAAACAATGGTACAACCAGAATACTACTCTGGTTGAGGTTCAGACTGGCCAAAAAGTGTGGGTGATGGCACCAGTGGAGCCTTGTGTGCTCCAAGACAAGTGGACTGGTCCATTTGAGGTGGTGGAGTGAAAGAGTGAAGTGACCTACTTGCTCAACTTGCAGACTCCCAGGAACCCTTTGAGGGTCCTGCACGTGAACCTCCTCAAGCCTCACTTTGACAGGTCTGAAGTGACAATGCTCCTGTTGACAGATGATGGAACGGAGGAGGAGAGTGAGCCTCTTCCTGACTTCCTGTCTGCCAAGGAGCATGATGGGTCAGTGGATGGAGTAAACCTCTCTCCCACCCTGACCCCAGAGCAGCAGAGGGACTTTCGTCAGGTGCTGGGACAGTTTGCCTCCCTGTTCTCCCTGACTCCAGGAATCACCAATTGGTGTGTTCATGATGTGGACACTGGGGACAGTCTACCTGTAAAACATAAAATGTATAGAGTAACTGACAAAGTCAGAGCCAGCATCAAGGAAGAGGTTTCCAAGATGTTGGCGTTAGGGGTGATAGAGCCCTCCAGCAGCCCCTGGGCTAGCCCAGTGGTTTTGGTTCCGAAAGCTGCTGCACCTGGTGCCACTCCTGCACTCCGGTTCTGCAAAAACTACAGTAGTCTCAAAGCCATCATAAGGACTTATGCGCACCCCATCCCCAGAGCTGATGTGCTCATTGATCGGCTGGGAGCTGCCTGGTACCTTAGTACGCTTGATCTAAAATCTGGGTACTAGCAGACTGCCTTGACTGATGGGGCAAGAGAAAGGTCTGCATTTTCAATTCCAGAGACTGGTCAACCAGGTACTGTCCGGCCTTGAGGAAATCAGCACCACCTACCAGGATGACATTGCTGTGTTCAGCTCCAGCTGGGAGGAACACTTGCAACACCTCTGTGAAGTGTTGAAGGCTCTGCAGAAGGCAGGCCTCACTATCAAGGCCAGTAAGTGCCAGATAGGGCAGGGATATGTGGTGTACTTAGGGCACCAGGTAGGAAGCAGCCAGGTGGCGCCCCTACAGCCTAAGATAAGCACCATAGGATAGAATGGGAGATACTTTGTAACATCTTACAAGTATAACTTCCCATTGGGACAAGATAGAGAAATAAAGTTTAGGCTCTCTGAACTCAGAATATATTAAGACATCTTTTAGTAAAGATGGTTTTTAAATTGTGTGTTTGAAAATGTCACTTTTCGAAAGTAGGCATTTTTTTGTTTAACCATTCTGTGTTGCACTGCCTGTTCGTGGATTGACTGTCTGGTTTTGGAGTGACAGGGGCTGGGGATAAGCATTCACTGGAGGCAGCCACGGGGCTTAAGGTGTGCCTGACCCTTCCTGGATGACTCAGAGCTGAGCTGAATGGGGCTTAGCTTCATTTAGAGTGGTGGGAGGAGAATGGCTTGCATCTGAAGAGGGCCTGTCTCCCTTGCACAAAGTTGTCTCCACGACCTGTGGTCATACTGCACTAGTGAGGACAGAACTGGTTTGGACTGGGCTCAGAGACCCTTGTACAAAGAGAACAAAGACAAAATGGGGAATACGTAGTTGACCTTAAGCCCCAGACCGGCCAGGAGGTGCCTATTCCAGTTTTGGGCCTCTGAAGGTTGTTCCTGCTGTTGGGAGATGGAAGATACCAAAGAGAAGTAAAATAAACTGTCTCCGATGCCGTCCGCAATGCTGCTGTGATACCACGGCCTGCACCGAGGCCAGGAGCACCGCTCGTGAAGTGAACAATGCACCGCCCGGCCTGTACCGCAGCTCAGACGCCCTTTGATGCCTGCAGTTATCGACATTCCCCAACGCCAGTGCTCGCACCCACTCCATTATCACCAGCATCTGTATCCTGTTATCACGGCGCTGATAACCGCCGAGGGTGACTACACAAACTTGTCAATTTTGCATCATCACTGGAATCGATGCCTCGCTGCCAACACAACCGTCTTCCCCTGTACTGGACTCGACACGCCACCTCCTCATGGACACAATGCCTCGCCTCCCCCATGACAGCCAGGGGGCCGGCCTCGACCTTGGCACCGACGCTTCACCTCCACAATGCCATGCATCATCATAGAATTTGTCTCCAAGGTACTGTTAGTTTTGGGGTCTGTGTGACTCTGTGCCCGACCCCACGCTCCTCGCAGTCAGTGCCATACTTTGGATTTATTGCTGTTCCGATGTCACAATAGCCACAGGTGGGGCTATTTGTTTTCTACAAGCTTCATTTTTGCATAAACTGCTCCAAGTCATATCTTAGTACCTGTCTGTTGGATTTTTGTCATTTTGGTACTTTACACATTGCCTTTGGGATAGGCCGATTTGCTCGTGTCAAGCTACCCAGAGGGTGATCAGGGGTTATCTAGAGTGTGTATCCCCCTTAGCCTGTCTAGAAGCAAGGTTCCCTACTTGGACAAAGGTACCTACCTCTGCCAAATGGAGACCCTCATTTCTAACAATATGTCAAAAGCAGAAATAGCAGTGGTCAAAAGAGTTTTGTTCTAAGATTTAGAAATCCCAGAACCATGTCAATAAAACAGTTTCTGCATTACTCCGTGTCCATGGCATGGACTCTATATATCATACCAACATCCGGTTTGATATGCCAGGTGTCTATAGGCGAGGTGGAGTGCAATTCACTGCAGAAAGTAACAGGATCTTCCCTAAATACATCAAGGAATGTATCCAGTTCTATGTGTAACTTAACATTACAGACTATAAACACAAAGGCTCTTGTCAGAGCCACCCTAGTGTAACATTATGTGATTATTTCATAGGATAAATTCCTATTTTTTTGGAATACTGACACCCTTGTGAGTCTCACAGGAGAACACAAATGCCTGATCTCACTCGTATATTTGTGTTGCTCTTGCAAGAGTCTTGCAAGCTCAGACATTCAAACCATATTTAATGCATACCAGCTCTGTATCGTAGGGTGTCAGTATTAGACTGTACAAACACACAAGCCTCTGTACTGAGGCTTACCTTTCTGGTCACAGCTCTCCAAGAAGACAGATGTACAAGTAAGGTGTGAGGATGAAATGACCTCAATGCTGAGAAATCTGTCTTGCATACATGTGTAGAGACTATAATATGGAAACCTATTGTCCTGTCAGCTGAGACATCTTTCCAGAGTAACACATGTACAAAGGAGGCCGTGGGTAGAGACTGGTCTCTCTACGCATTCCTCTCCTTACAGTGATCAATGTCCATGGTAGAGTATAAAATGGAGTATCCTCTCTGTTGAGAACTGCCAGTTTTAGTCAATATTGCAATACTATAATGGAATTGAAATGTATGTGTTGCACAATAATCCTGCTTGTGTTAACAAAACTCTTTTTTGCTGCATATGTAATTAGATAATTATTCCTGCAGAGGCAAGTTTCCATTTCCCTCCCAAAAAAAGACATCACTGATTATGGCGATGATGATGAAAACCTACCAGCCATCCACCACAAGACCCTCCAAGAGCCCCTATATGCCATTTGAACATCATCTCTAGACTTTGGGAGGGCCAGCAGCATCGTGGCATCTCCACATACCCGGCCAAACAACCAACAGCCACACCCCTGGACTCAGAGGACCCACAGAGCACCTCCCAATGGACTGTGGTAGGAGTCTAGCGGGAGTTGGCAGATTCAGGTGCGGGCAGGGATGGAGTCCCTGGTAGTCACAGTAGAGGGGGTCCGTGGGTGGAATATGTGATGTTACAATGCCACATATTACATCGCGGTAGGTAACAACGCGGTTGTTACAATGACTGCGTTGTTACCACACGTGCCTTTACAACGCAAGTTGTTTCTACCACTTGCACTAGATGGCACGCTGGATTTAGGAATAGTATAAATTACTATTCCTACTCCAGTTAGCGCAACAGCAGGGAATGTGTTGTATTTAAAATCCAACACATTCCCTGATGTTGCACGCCACCTAGCGCAAGTCATTGAAATGACTTGCATTGTAAAGGCATGCGTGGTAACAACGCGGTGTAAAAACAGTGACAACCCAGTTTTCCCCGTGGGTGCCTCAGTCCCGATAGGGACGACTTTGCTGCCATCAGAGTCCCTGGCTGACATTGCTGGTATCATGAGGCAGAGGCATCAACTACCCTGCCAAAGTGGCACCAGCAACATAGTCAAAGGGCTGGGGGCAATCCGAAATATCTTGGAGACCACAGAGCAGAAGCATAACTCCCACATGGCTACCGAGGCTGCCTACCACCACGACATTGCTGCTGGGTTTCAAAAACAGCAGATCCTCCTCACTGCAGTGATGTCTCATGTGTTGGCCCAGAGGAACTCAGTTGCAGGAACAGCATCCACATCTTCCACCCCTGATGTGTCTGTGCCTCCCTCACATGCCACAACTACAAAAACAATGTCATGGGAGACACCACACACATCGGAGGAGGACGGTACATCTTTTCAAAGAAAAAGTATGCAGTAGCATTCATCTGTGTCAAATGTCCAGTTTCTGCTTAGAACTGTGCTTAACCACATGCCTGGGAACATCTGCTATCACTGTCCTCATCTTGACTTTGCCCTTTTCACCTTGGACGTTTGTGGACTGCCAATGTGGCCTATCGTCATAGTGACACTGTGGTCATCCTCCGGACTGATAATTTCTAAATCCTCAAAATGTCCCATGTCATGTTTCGTACAAGGATTCTGTTTGGACATCTACTGGCTTGGGGTTGGGGTTGTTATCCTGAGAACTGTCCCTGTGTGACCAAATGAGATTTACACATGTAAATAAATGCAGATTTGTGTTGTCTGTCACCATGACTCAGGGGAAGGGTGACCAATAGATAATATGTGTAGCCACTACATCAAATACTGAGAAACAATATATCATTGTGTCTGCAGACTCTGGAACAATGATAGGCAGTGAGAGTTCAAATAATGTTTGAAGCATCTATTGTGTGATTTGCATTGAGTGCAAAATCAAGGTGGCTACAATAATGTGGAACTGGTAACATGCAGTCAATGTGAAGAGTGAAATTATTCAATCTACAAGTGTCCTGACCATCCATGTTAACCGGTGAAACATACTTCATTGGGGTATCAAGTGCATGCAGCAAGTGGAAGAGGAAATGAGGCACTAATCAGTGTCTCGGTCAACATACCAACTATATGTGCAGAAGTCATAGGGCACATCAGTCCTCCAAGACATATTGCATTAGAATCACACATTAAACTCATGTTGGACAACATATTTAACAGTCTTTCATCATCAAATGAGAACAGACACATATCCTGGACAACATTCAATGCAAGTAAGATCATGTGAATCAATGGGTAGTATGACAGAACCCTGTCCATATATCAGGAAACCACTTCCACATGTTATGCAACACTAAAAGCTAAGATATCCTAAAATATCCAGCAGCAGCTGAGCTCAATAGATCACTGATACACATTAACCAATACTTAAACCACAGTGTACAGAAGTAGTATTTTATTAAAAGAATGAAAACAGAAATCTATGCCTATCTAACCTTTGCTAAAGAACTGTCCTAACCTATTCTACACTACCTTATCCTATTTAACCTTAACACTAACCTAACTTGGCTTATCTTAACCTACACACTCACCACGATATTTTAAACATCAACTCCCCCCACCTTCTTTAAGGCACATCTGAAGTGAGGCCAAATATAACTTTACCTAAACATATACTACCTAAACATTTAACATAAACAAATATTATTTTTTGTATTAAAATTGTTTTAAAGATTTTTATGTTTTTTTCTATTTTTTTGTACATGAAATACACATCAAACCAACACTACCCCAACAACCAAAAGTAATCTCATGTCACAAGTTTTTAAAGACCACCCTTATGAAACCCCCTATGTACACTAACTTAACTCTAAACTAAACCTACACTAACCTAATCTATCCTAACCACTACATTAACAACAAAGGTGCCTCTTCAGCAGCATGAAATGAGTGTATGGGACATGGTGTCCCTAGCGGTTGTCCGCCCAACTGCTTTTTTTATGTCCTGTAGCAGGGACAGGGACTGGTCCACTTTATTCTCCACCACTACCAGCCTTAATTTACTGTTTGATAGCTCCCTTCTCATGTCCTGTTCAAAATTGCCCTTCCCTTGTGTGGGCTGTTGTGTGGGTGGCACTGTCACTGATGGTCCACTCCATGATGTTCCAGGAGTTGGTGCCTGGGATGGTCCTGCTGTGACATGTCTTTGGCTGGTCACACTTGCTCAGCTGGTTGTTGGAACTCCCCTGCGTAACACAGGCCACTGCCCCTTTATGCCCCTGTATGACCTGGTAACCCTTGGTAAGTGCTGATAGAACACCGTCGTCTTGTGAAAATTCTACATTTCCTCTGGTGTAATGTTGTCTGTGGAAAAAGTTAACATCAAATCTCAGTCACAGGCTGACTCTGTATACAAAACAACATAAGACATTTATACAATAACAATTACAGCTCTGTCAGTTGCCCCAACATCCGACAAACATCGTGCAGCTTTGATTGACAACACACATACCTACATCTAGCATATCAGATGTATATGGGTCTATTAGCAAAGGTAACATTGTATAGACTGTCCTATACCAACACCATAGGCAGAAGTTATGATGGCCATCTCCATACAGGGTATGTATTGGGACATATTTGTGTCTGTACACAAGTTTACCATGTCTGTAAATTGGTATACCTTGGTCATCCTGCAATGGCCGTCATGCCACAGGCTTATTACACTATCAGATGTGCCATGTCTTGACAGCACATTACTTGTGTCACAATATTTTGGAATAGATGGGGCAAAAAGCCATTTCAGGATACATTTCGTCCTATACAGATAACCTTGTAAGCATGAAATGTAATAATGGATGCAGGAAATGTATACCACATTACACAGTGGCATGTAAACCACTCAATTTTTGACATGACGGCACTCTACGGTTGACCATACTAACCTTGAATACATTGAGACAAGTTTTCAACATGTGCACATGACATACATACTGTAGCAATCACAACCTATTCAGGATGACTTGTTCTACAATTACCACATACATTGGCATTGTCAAACAGTTCGAAAAATACACACCTCACACACAACTTTTATCCTGTTATTTCAAGGTAGTCAACTTTTAATCATCAATACTAGTTAGAAGGTGATACATGTGCAACACTTAGCCACATCTATCCATTACCTATTCCACCTCTTTTGGTGAGTAGGGTGCACAATGATTCAGGCAATTCCAAACACATCTGACATGATGCTCACTCCTTGCAACACATTAATTACACAGATAAAGACACTCACCGGTAAAGTTGGGGTTGCTGAAGTTTGCCATCTCAGCATCGGTATAATGAGGGGTCCATCCACAAGACATAACTTGTACAGGACATCATCAAACATTTTTACACATACATAGAATGCAAGCATACCACAGTACATATGCTACACTATTGGTCATGTGGCCCATCGGGTTGTAAGTGGTGAGATAATAAGTTTACATACCTGGATGAGACGCATTTGTAAGGATGGCTCAGATATTACATACATGTGAAACTCTTAAACATGCACCTGCTGGCCATTTAGCACACTCTTGAGCAGATAGGCATTTCAACTGACCTACACACATGTAGCTGACTTGGATGATGCCCTGCACCTACAGAATTCACATACATACGGCGCTAATGATTTACTGAGGCCCTCTGTACAGAAACACCATTAGATAATTAGCCAACATATATTTGTAATCATACGTACTGGTCCACATATCAACTTGTGTAGCCTACCAGTCAGTGCTGCTGAGGTTATGTCATCGTACAAAATAATTTCCACACATTTCTAAGGCTTGTACTACCAGGGATTGCCAAAACAGAGTAAGCCATGGCAGACATTAAGATGATAGCCAAATAAGAGGTGGTATGCCAAAGATCAGCAAAGGCACTTCACTAAGTTACCCGCTCACAAGACACTCACTCAGCCACAGGATACCTTGGCACGTTGTAAGGTGGTAAATGACAGCTGTGCAAGAGCCTTGCATGACACTCCTTTTATGGAAGGAATTGGTACTGTAATGCACATTTCAAACTGGAAATGAAACATGCCTGTAGCAGGACTACCTCCTTTGGAGTGTATGTGCAGTGTCAGCCATTCAATCACATGAAGGAACATAATTAAGAGAGAGTGACAGAGCGTGCTTTAACGCCTTAATTGTTAAAGCTGTGCTCCTACAGTTTAAAAATGCAGGAATGCGCCTTATGTACTAGAATGTTGCACACCCCTGCGTTACCCCTAGAGCAGGCCCAAATAAGCAGCATAGGGCCAGAGCAGGCACTACAGTGCTATTTTGCTAGGATGCCTGCGTTGTAGGGGCAATTGTTTATCTGAAGGAAGAGACACCTTCCTGCACATAATCAATATGTGCAAGGGATTTGCTACATATATGAGTGCAGCAGAAAGCAGCACACGTGGAAATATCAAAATACGAGGGGAAATATTAAATGTATCTTGTTATTGCCTGCTTCAGACAAGGTATTTTCTGGTGGCCTTTTGGGCACAGCATCATACCATGCATGGATGGGGCATCATCATATAGCTATGGTGGTTGTGGTGGAACACCCACTGCAACACACATTACACTCTGAATTTAAGCAAAGTGCTGTGTGAGTAAGAGCCTTATTTGCAAGCTGGCATTAAGCCACGTTAAGTGGCGTAACGCCCCCTTGTAAATAAGATGTAGGACTGAACTCCACCGGAACATCTGAAAAAGTTCTGTACTGATGATGTTAACTCCTTGTAAAATTGCCCCTAAGTTTCAGTACATGCATGGCAATGTATGTTAACTCCATGCTTACCAGGAACACATTTCACTCACCTATGGTAATGGTGACAATAGTGAAGGTCACACTGTTACACAGAAATGACTGGTTCCTAATTATATTACTGCACTATAGCCATGGTATGTCTCAATAATTTCTTTTGCACAAGACAAGTTAGTACAAAACATCATTGTGACCCTTACTTCGTGGTCCCTGCTAGAAATGGGGGTCTCTAGTTGGCAGAGGTAGGTCGAAATAGGGACCCTTGCTTCTAGTCAGGGTAAGGGGGATACTCTTTTAAAATATCCCCTGCTCACACCCTTGGTAGCTTGGCAAGTGCAGACAGGTTTATATCAGAGGCAGTGTGTAAAGCATTTGTGAACACATACAGTAATGCAGTGAAAACACTACAAATGGACACCACACCAGTTTAGAAAAATAAGTAATCTTTATCTAAACCAAACAAGACAAAAACAACAAAAATCCACAGTGCAGTAATAAAAAAATGAGTTTCAAATGGTAGAAATAGTTCAGTTCAAAGCCAATTGCAGATGTGTCACACAAAGTACCTTGGGTCTGTCACGCACAAAGCAAAAAGGGCAGCAGGGAAGGTGATGCATCAGTTCTTTACACTCAGGGAAAGTGATGCATCAGTTCCTTGCTCTGTGGGAGGTGATGCTTCGGTTCCTTACTGCTGCGCAGGGGAGGTGATGCGTCGGTTCCTTACCGGAGTGGAGGTGATGCGTCGGTTTCTTACTGCGTGGGGAGGTGAAGCGTTGGTTTCATACTGCAGCTCCCAACGATGCACCAGACTTGGCACCTCGATGTGATGCGATGATCCGAAACAATG
Source organism: Triturus cristatus (assembly GCF_964204655.1). Taxonomy (NCBI): domain Eukaryota; kingdom Metazoa; phylum Chordata; class Amphibia; order Caudata; family Salamandridae; genus Triturus; species Triturus cristatus. Next base: position 261,432,616 of record NC_140586.1, read on the forward strand.
CATGGGTTCTTGCAGCCACACAGCAGGCCTTGTGGCAGAATCGCTACCATGATCCCGGACTTCGGAGATCAGTGCACCCAATGCGACATTCGCCGATTTCTCGAGCCGTGGGAAGGCGCAGCGACGATTTCATCGGCGATGCGTCGAAAACTGGTACAGGTGCGTCACGCTTCTTGAAGTTGTGTTACTTTTCCCAGCTCCCAGCGGCAAACAGCCTCCAGAGCTCCAAAATATCAGTAGGCACCTCTTAGCAGGTCAGAACTCCCAGCAAGGAAGTTCAGGGGGGGCTGGTGGTGAAGTCTTTGTGTCCCTGAGACTTCAGAATAGGAGGCAAGCTCAATTCAAGCCCTTGGAGATCTTTCTCAAGTAGGGTACACAGCTAACAGCAAAGTCCTTTTCTCCTTTCCTTGGCAGAAGTAGCCACTGCAGGCCAACCCCAGACAGCAAACATCACAGAGCCAGTATTCCTCCTCAGCTTCTCCGACTCGTCTCCTTGGCAAAGGTTCCTCTTGATTCCCAGAAATGATCTGATCTAAAGTTCTGGGATCTGGGCCCCAATATTTATACTACAAAATCCTTTTTTCTCTAGTGGCAGAGAAGCCCTGTGCTCAGTCAAACCCAGTTATGTCCTCTCTGGTGCAGCTTCATGGCAGGAGGTGGAGACAGCATTGTAGAAGGCAGACTAGGCCCATTCAGGTGAAAGAAAATCTCCTCCCCATACTCTAAATGCAGCCCAGTTCTATTCAGCCCAGCCCTGACTCATCAGACTTTCTGGAGCCACTTCTCCTCTCAAGACCCTTCCAAAGCCAGACATCCAATACACAAACCAAGCACACTGGATGGCTAAGCAAGAAAATACCTACTCTATAAAAGTGGTATTTTCAAACACAGAATGTAAAAATCACCCTCAATAAAAGATGTATTTTAACATTCTGAGTTCAGGCATATGAAACTTTATTTTCCTATTTGTTCCCAGGGGTGGTTATGCTTATAAGATGTTATAAGCAAACTCCCCATTCTATCTTATGTAAACAGATAGCCTTGCAACAGTAAAAAACTAAATTGGCAGTATTTCACTACCAGGGCATGTCTTACCTTTCACATACATTGCACCCTGCCCACAGGGGTACCTTGGGCCTACCTTAGGGGTGACTAACATGTAAGAAAAGGTAAGGTTAGGGCCTTGCAAGTGGGTACACTTGCCAAGTCGACATGGCAGTACTAGACTGCACACAGATACTGCAGTGGCAGATCTGAGTTACATTTACAGGCTGCTTATGTGGGTGGCACAATCAGTGCTGCAAGCCCGCTAGAAGCATTTTTTTTTTACAGGCCCTGGTCACACACGGTGCACTGTACTAGGGACTGACTAGTAAATCAAATAGCCAATTATGAAAACACCAAGCCATACCAATAATTTACAAAAGGGAGCACTTGCCCTTTGGCACTGAACAGCAGTGGCAAAGTGCCTAAAGCATCTAGACCAGCAAAACTAAGTCCAACATACAGGAGACAAAGGCAAAAAATGCAGTGGAGATCCACGCCAATGGTGCCAGGTCTAACAGTCCCTAACAGTTAAATCGTAACATGAGACACATCACACTACACTAACAATGATGTACTCGCATGTGGGTCTACCAACTGTACTGCCGACATACTCCAGCAGGTCTGACTCCCTGCCCACAAGATCTTGCCAGTGATGTTTAGGTTTTTGCCTCTCCCAGTCCACACCATGTACCTGCAAGATCTGCTGCTAGATGTTCTCTCCTCTGCTTTTCCGAACCATCATTGAGTACCCCTGGATCTCTTATCCACCAGCTTCCAGCATTTTGGGCAGGTAGTGCACCACCAGCCACAGAAAAGTGTCCAACTCCCTGGAGTTCATGAGCCTAGAGCGCTTTGGGACGGGCATTATCCCACCCACTTATGAGTAATATAATCTAACTAAAAAAGCCTAAAACATCAGACTACCCCAAAAGACAAACACCCAAGTGGCAACAGTACACTTGACAACAAACTACACAACATATACACACAATTGGACAAAATACACAGAGCTGGGATAGCAGACACAACACACCAACTCCACAAACTCCAAATTACACTCTCCTGCTCCACACACACCACCGCCCTGAAGCACAGATGGTAAACTGTGAGTGAAAGTGAAAGTAACTTTGCAGTTCCTAATTTCCTGCTTGCAATATCCACTACATCACTTCCTTTGCACCATTACTGCATTTCCTGTGTGGATGCGGGACGTTTTCAGGCTATGCGTGATTTCTTTTCACACTAGCGCACTTCACCTCTATTGCACTAGAGGGCTTGCTATGTTTTTCACAGTAGATATTTTGTGTATGTGACAGAGCAGCTTGTTTTGGCTGCGGCGGGCATAAAAGTTCCTGCAGATATATCTAGCATGATTATTTTTTAACGCTAGAGAAAAAACTTATAGTAATTGTTTTAGTTTGATGTGCTATTCCTGTTCCTAATGACAGTGTATGTTGAGTTCTAAATGATGTGCATTGTTGTACTGTTGCCCCTGTAAGCTCATGTGTGTAAATAATCATTCACATGTGTGTGATCATCCGTGTCATGGTTCTAATATTGATACATCATCAAACACAACGATAAAATGTTTGTGCACTTTTCCATGGGTGGTATGTGTGGCTGTTATTTCAAGCCTACCTATTACTATGCATATGGTTCCATATGGTCAACCTATGCAATAGCTGCACTGTAATGCATGTACTAAACTCTGTGCAAGGGCAAAATGGGCAATGTAGCACATTGAAGGCCTTAGGCAGTGGTCTGTAGGTGTAAGTGCCCAACTTTTCCTGCACACATGCAAGGGAATGTTTTGAAAGGGCTATGTGAGTGATTGCATGAGTACCATTTGCATCCAAATACCATTTCCCATACAACAGCGACAGTGTGGACATTTGTGGGCACCAAGACCATTATTTATGGCAAATGTGGTATGTTTTATTATCATGTGCGCCTTGGTATGGTCTTGTACTTTTTTATGACAGTATGTCCACTTACATGACTCCATATCTACAGTATGCTACAAGCAGGGTATCTTGTGCATTGCATTGGGAATACAGATTCAACACCATGGCATAGGCAACATTTGATAGTTAGCTTTAGTCTATGTTAATGGAGCTAAATATCTGATTGTGGCATGTCAAGAAATGTTTTTGAATGGCATATCTTGACGGTAGTTCTGTGAGTGTGTTTCCATGCACATCCTAAGTAGAATACTGCAGTGTACTCCTAATAAAAGTAGACTCTACTGGTAAGCATGAGACCAAACACATGGCTAGCATCAGGAGTAGCACACACACAGTTGGTTGACACCATCTATATGAGGGCACCAGAATCATTGTGGCTCCCAATGGTGACCCATCTGCATCTTGTAGTTGGCATGCACTAAATATTTTCTGATACCAGAAGATGTTATAATTTGTATCTTATACTATGCTAGATGACAAGTTTGTGTGACAGACATAAGTTTAACAAATACTTTATGCCAGAAGTGTAGTTTGCATATACGATAAAAATGTGTGCAAGGTGTTAGTGTTGTGAATGTTTATTCAAGGACGGGGTTACATTTCTCACTATACAACATTTTTTGGGATGATTTCTGTTAAATGTTAGTCATAGAAGAAATGGGTGATGATCTTATCCCTCAGCCTTGTTGAAGCTGATGAATTTGCAGGTTACATTGCCTCCTCTTCTCCTTCCTCACCATCATCCGGCATTTCTGTTTCCACATTGTCCTCTGGCAAAGGCACATTTGTCCTGACACATATGTTGTGCAGGATGCAGCATACCAGGATGATCTTACAGACCATGAGTGGAGAGTATAGTAATTGACCCTCAGATGCATCAAGACAGCGGAACCGTGACATGAGGACACCAAAAGTCTGCTCCACAATACACCTGGTGCGGCCGAGAACTTGATCGTATGTAATCTGTGCTTTGGTTTGGAGATTCTTCACTGGTGTCATTAGCAACAGCATCACTGCATACCATTGGTCAGATGAGAGAAAGAAAATAGGTGTTACATTAGTCAACACTCATGATGAGGGTGAGAAGTACATTAGTCACCGATGTGGCCTGTTTACAGCTTTCTACATTCATTCTGGAACATGGTCATGTTCATGCAATGACAATAAGTCACATACCTACCCAAGACAATTGGTAATGGCAAAAACAGAACAACACAGCCAAATGCGGTGTCCTCTGTGATGCCTTCATTTCTTGTCATTCAGCTAAATGACAATGCCTTTTAGGATTGATTATTCACCAATGACAACATTTACTTTGAAATTAATTAGGCAATTGTCTAACAAGCCTTTATTGTGCTGATGTATGCCAAAATGTAAACCCTTATCTTTCCTATTTCATGACCCATGACAGTTGTTGTTGGAGTATCTGGCACACATCTTTTATACATTTTTTATTACATCTACTTTTTTCTATGTGTCAGGCATGGAAATGAAAGTGGATGTATGTGAGCATGTGACATGTTAATCTACACATGCTAATGCACAGAGTCCACTATACAGAAGTTAGTAGATTTGCTGTGAGGTTGAACCGAACAGTTGAACAAGTAGACTGCGTACACTACAATGCAAAACACCTTGGGGACAGTGTAGGCCATAGCTTTGACACTAATTAGTAATCATTGATTGTGTGTCTGTGCAGGCAGAAGTTGTGCAGTGTTTCTTCTTTCTTTAGGACACTCATGATATGCCCTTGGAAACGTTGTTGGTAGCTGTCATAGGGGATATAGTTTGTGCATGAAGGGGCAATTTGCTGCACAGTCTGGGACCTTGGATGAGAGCTGTAGTGATTTTGGCAAAACACTTTTTAACATATTGTGCACATTGGATGGGATGTGTGCATATGATTTGTGATGTGATGCTGCATTGTTGAGGCAAACTGTTGCAGTGTTTATGTATGGCCATGTTTCTCAATCTCATAGAAGTGTGATATAGCTTCTCTGCTCTTGCCCATGGGAATGACTTGCAGTACACAGACTTCACACTGGGAATGCCTTGCTTTCACAATGTCTATTTGTGCCTAATCATTAAGAGGAATTGTTATATGAGTGTCTCAGCAAAAATGTGATGGGTACATAGGTCCTCATGTTATTTTTCAGCCACTGTACATCAATGAGTATGGAAAAGGCTGAGCTAACCTGCATCCAAAGCAAAGTGGTGGTATGTGCATTTCTTTGACATAGAGCAATCCATGGGGTTCTATGTTCAATTCATGACATAATGGTGTGTATTGGAATAACCACCGCCCACCATAGCTCCATTGTGCACGTGTCAGCTTGTTGTTCAAACATAACATTATGATTTGATAACAGATTTCAAAACCATTGTCATGGTATCTGTGCTTCTCCCTCTTACAATGTGTGTCACAGATCACTTGTCAAAATCTTATTGGAAATGGGAATGCACCCTATGCTTATGTATCCTCTTTTGTGGTCCCCTAGGGTTGCACACCACTTGCACACTGTCATATGTTCCCTGTACATTGGATGTGTGTAATAATGGTGTGGTCTAAATTGTTATTGACTGGGAAGGGGTATCACATTCTCCATGGTATACAGTGTTGACATTAGAAAAAATAATGATATACTTTTTATTGGCCTGCCTTACTTCATTCCCATTAGGCCTTGCAATGTTATGCAAACATATTTCCCATTACCATGTTGATATGAAATAGGCATTTGCTCCACCATAGCATCATGATAGATGACAGTCCCTCATCCCATTATACAGGCTAATGTGGCTCACACTGGCTTCGTAAGTGTTAACATGTGCAACCTGTTAACTAAATGTTGTACTTTTGCCATTTTAGATGTGAAAAGTATATAGGGCCACAGTAACAATGTATGCACAAGGCCAATTTGACAATGTATTCCAAAATGATTGAGTGCCTTGTGGTCCGTCATGTGTTTGAGATGTACTTAGCATTAAGTAGGCCATTCCCATAGGTCACATTCTGGAAACGCTGATTGATGACAGATTGCTGGAAGATGTGGGAGTCATGCGCACTGCCAAGGTACTTTGCAAGTAAATTTTTGAATAAGCCCAGATGGTCCACGATTGCCTGTACATTCATTGAATAGGTGTGCTTCCTGTTGCGGATTATGTGTGTGGTTTCCACAGTAGGCACAAGTTGTATATGTGTGCAGTCCATTGCCCCCAACACATGCAAAAATCGAGGGATGGCATAAAAGCCTTGCTTGTTGTCCTGTTGTTCTTGTGAGGTGTTGGGGAAGTAGAGGTACTGTGGCGTGAGGCTTATGATGGCATCCAGGACAGTGGGGAGGAACCTGGAAAAGGATGCCTGGGGTACTCCTGCCACTCTGATGGTGGTGGGGTGGAAAGTTCCTGAAGCCAACATGTGCAGGACAGCGAGTAGCTTAGCCTGCGGAGAGACGTTGGTGTAGCACTGGGAAGTTGGCTGCAGCCTTAGTGCAATCTGGTTCAGGAGGTGGACAATGGACCCCCTCTTCAGCCATTATTGAGCTATGACGTCCTGTTGCCTAAGGTCAATGAGGGTGATCCTCTGACGGTATGTCAGTTCCCTTTTCTAGCGTTGCCCCTGTGGTAGTGATGGTTGTCTCCTTGGTGCTACTAGCTGCAATAGAAGAAGATCCATGGCATAGTTGAGCTTGTCAAGGTGATTTGGATCTGTTCTACTTTTATACAAGTGTGTTAGTGTCATTTTTAAGACCATGTATTTCCTAGCAGAAAAATGCTGCAGCTAATGGGACCTAGTGGCAGTTTTGAATTTTTAGCTGCATTCAAGAAAATCCTTGTATATATGGCATGTGTTTTGCGGGTATTTTACTGTGGGAACGCCTTACTTGCATATCATTTTTGCTAAGTCCCACTAGCCGAACTGTTGTTGTTGAAAATAGGCGATAACTGTGAAAAAGTGACGCTAGAGGGGTCTAGCAACACTTTGTAAATATAATGAAGAAAAGAAACACTGCAAAGTTAAAAACATTACACTCCGACGGCATTAAAGCCTTGTAAATATGCCATGAAATCTCTAAATCTAGGGGGACAGCATGCCTTTCTGTCTGCTTCACCTTATTCCCCTTATATAATTTTTTTTTACAATATTTCCACAACACCTCCAATTTTTGACAGTAAACAGTAATGGCAGCCATTTAATTCCAGACATTCCAACGGCCAGGCAATCAGAGTGCTCGCTCTTGCTGGATTTACAGGAGCCTCTCCCGCCCGCGTGGGTCTCTCAACCAATCACAGTGCTCCATTTTTTATTTTGTGGTCACTGCTTTTTCCGCGAGTCCAACTGCCAAAATATAAAATTATTTTCAGCCTTACTTTCTCAAAAATGAATGAACGGATTTACACTCAATCACAAAAAGCACAATCTGCGGACCAAGATCTAGCTTCCTGCCACATTTGGTGTAATTCTGTTAAACAGTTTTTGCTGTAGCCCTGCCTAGAGAAGTCTATGGGAAATGCATTAAGATTTTAAATTTTGGGACCCCCTTTTTCCTCGAGCTCCCGCTTGACAGATCACCATTTTCAGGAAGGAACTGAGGTGGAAGAATGTCTTTTTTAGGACTTTTTTGTGGACATTCGTCAAACAGGGCCAAAGTTATTAGCAAGCTAAAAAACACTCCTTCTATGGGAAAGCAGACCTAACTGTAACTAACTAGTGCCGACTGATTGTTAAGGCACATCTGATGCCCTGGTTGTGGACTTTCATCCACATATCAATCAATCAATCAAATTTTATTGATCCTCTCATAGATATTCATCAAACAAAAGCAGGCGCATGGAAACTGGTGACAAACTTTTACCAGAACACCGAAGCTTCTGTTAAATGTAAATTGGGTGACTTGTAGGCAAAGTAGGAACTCGACCTAGGGGTGTAATATCAGATCAGGACTAGTTTGTCAATCTGGGTTTCATGACTAAAGTATTGTGAAAGGGAAATGTATGGTCCTTCAACTTAATTTTGTGCAGCTTACTTATTTAATATTGAAGAGACTGCATGGGGGTCTCTCTCACTCCTGTCCTAGGCGTGGGGTTGAAGAGACAATCTTCCTTCATACAATATGGGCATGTCAGCACTGCGGGACTTCTGAAAAGCAACAACACACCAGGCAAAGAAGTCTATAGGAAGAAACACTATGTGCATCCCTATGAGTTGCCTCTTGGGGTTGACACCCCAGGCCAAGACTGAGAAGTCTACCTGCAGTTTACGTTGTTGGACTTTCGACTGGCCAAGCAGCCAATAGCTATGACACAATGACAACCACTGTTTAGGAGATATCGTCATAGCGGCTGTCTTCTCATGTGGGACACAGTTCATTATGCAGATCCATGGGTCATCTTTTCATTTTTTTATAGGTGAGTCCTTTTTACTGCATCTAGCACATTACTTCTTTGCAGGCTTCGAGGTCCTATAGTTCAATTGTTATCTACACAGTTTTCTACTTATATTGACTATGCTTAGAATTAGCTTATTAAAGAAGGTCTAATCATGGAGTTAAGAAGGTGCCCAAGGCACTATGACTATTATCAAAGTGGTATTTGGGTTTTTCACATTTTAGGAACATTTAGCATTTACAAAAAAAAAACTATCTACCATTTCATATGGTTCTTTTGAACTCTTGAGACAGTACTGCGTGTGAGATTACATAGGCACTTTGATGGACTATTGCCTGCTCACACAGTAGCAACTCTATGGAATATAAGAGTAATTCACTCGAGTAACATATATTTCACAATTATTAGTTGATCATTATTAGACCTGTCAGCCTTAGGGTGGTCTTCCTCCCAACGTTTTGCCTTCACTCCTCCAATTTTGCTAAATTCGTTTTTGTTGGCCTTAGGACTTGCACTTCACCACTGATAAAGGGCTTGTGCTCTGTCCTTTAAACATGGTCAAGTTGGTTTCCACCCAATTGACACATTTAATTTACTTGTAAGTCCCTCATAAAGGGGTACTACCTGTGCCTAGGGCCTGTAAATTATACTCTACTAGTGTCCTAGGCGTGGGGTTGAAGAGACAATCTTCCTTCATACAGTATGGGCATGTCAGTACTGCGGGACTTCTGAAAAGCAACAACACACCAGGCAAAGAAGTCTATAGGAAGAAACACTATGTGCATCCCTATGATTTGCCTCTTGGGGTTGACACCCCAGGCCAACACTGAGAAGTCTACCTGCAGTTTACGTTGTTGGACTTTCTACTGGCCAAGCAGCCAATAGCTATGACACAATGACAACCACTGTTTAGGAGATATCGCCATAGCGTCTGTCTTCTCATGTGGGACACAGTTCATTATGCAGATCCATGGGTCATCTTTTCATTTTTTTATAGGTGAGTCCTTTTTACTGCATCTAGCACATTACTTCTTTGCAGGCTTCGAGATCCTATAGTTCAATTGTTATCTACACAGCTTTCTACTTATATTGACTATGCTTAGAATTAGCTTATTAAAGAAGGTCTAATCATGGAGTTAAGAAGGTGCCCAAGGCACTATGACCATTATCAAAGTGGTATTTGGGTTTTTCACATTTTAGGAACATTTAGCATTTACAAAAAAAAACTATCTACCATTTCATATGGTTCTTTTGAACTCTTGAGACAGTACTGCGTGTGAGATTACATAGGCACTTTGATGGACTATTGCCTGCTCACACAGTAGCAACTCTATGGAATAGAAGAGTAATTCACTCGAGTAACATATATTTCACAATTATTAGTTGATCATTATTAGACCTGTCAGCCTTTGGGTGGTCTTCCTCCCAACGTTTTGCCTTCACTCCTCCAATTTTGCTAAATTCGTTTTTGTTGGCCTGAGGACTTGCACTTCACCACTGATAAAGGGCTTGTGCTCTGTCCTTTAAACATGGTCAAGTTGGTTTCCACCCAATTGACACATTTAATTTACTTGTAAGTCCCTCATAAAGGGGTACTACCTGTGCCTAGGGCCTGTAAATTATATGCTACTAGTGGGCCTGCGGCACTCATTGCGACACCCACTTAAGTATCCTTTTTGATCATGTCTTAGGCCTCCCACTGCAGTTGGTGTGAGCAATTTCAAACTGCCATTTCAATCTCGCAAAATAAAACTTTTGCCGGATCTACACCTTCCTTTTTAATACATATAAGTCACCTCTAGTGTAGGCCCTCAATGGCCCATAAGGCAGGGTGCATTGTATTTAAAAAGTAGGACATGGACTTGCATGTTTTACATGACCTGGTAGTTATAAATTCTCAAATTCATTTTTCACTATTGCAAGAACTACCTTCCCAATAGGATATCATTTGGTTACCTGGTTACATTTAATAAGTGACAACTTTTAATTGGGAGAAGTTGGGTAAGTCATGTTTGGTGTCTGAGGGATTGTAATTTAAAGTCCTCCTTACTAGTAAAGTCAGATTATAAGTCACAATTCTGAAACTGTGACTTTTTCAGACACTCACACCCAATCACAGATCTGTCTGAACTGGGGTGGCGAAGTGAGCTAAAGAACGATGACGGATTCAACCCAGATCTATGACTGGGGGTGAGTGTCTGAAAAGTTTCAGCGCTCCGTCCATCATCTCCTTGTGTTTGCTTTGTGCACCCTAATTTGGCAGGGTATGCCCAGATGTGGGTCCCTTGCTCACTTTGCCACTGGATTCAAGCTAGCCTGGATGATGAGGGTTGTTAGCGCCAAAACCAGTCCCAGGATGCTTGTTTCTGGGCCAGGGAAGACATGGCTTGGCAGTTCGAGCTGGAATGTTCCCATGAGGCACAGGGTCAAGACTGATTTGCATATAGCTGTGTCTGAACTGGGGTGGGGAAATGAGCTAAAGAACGATGATGGATTCAACCCGAATCTGTGACTGGGGGTGAGTGTATGAAAAGTTTCAGAGCTCCGTTCATCATCTCTTTGTGTTTGCTTCACTTTTTGAAAGTTGCCATTTTCTTGTCCCAGCCATTTGGTGCCTGCAGCCAGTTCCTGTGCCAGATGACTGAGTGTAGTAGGCAGTTGGCCTTTGTGTATCCACCCCACAGCATTACAATAGAGGGTGGGTATGATGGCAGGATTGGCGATCTCTGGTAGGATGGGGTGAAACTGTCACCTACCACAGTTGCACTTCAAAAGGCCTAGCCCAACGTACACACAAAGGACTTCACACAAGCCTATTGTTCTGCCAAACAGACTGAGACCAGGGTAGGGAGGCAAGAAATTCCAGACATCTCTGTAGGGGGAAACTCCAGAAACTTATCTGACTTCAAAGTGGCCACCAGGTACAAAAAAGGGGAACCTTGGAATTGAACAGGAAGGTGATTTTGGGTAATATGATCATTTTAATTAGATTCACTCTCCCGAATATGTTCAACGGGAGGCCTGACCACCGTAGCAAAAGGTTACATACCTCCTTATGTACTCTACTTAAATTTACTTTCGGTATCTCTATGATATCCTGAGCCAGATGAATGCCAAGATATCTCATACGCAGTTTTACATCTGGAGCTGCCACCCCCTGATTCCATTGCATGATCTCAGTCTTTTCCCTGTTTATCTTATATCCCGAGATCTTCCCAAAAAACTCTGCCTGAGTGAATAACCAGGGAATGGCTTCTGCCGGGTTAGATGTGAGCAATAGGAGATCGTCGGCATATAAGGCCAATTTTAAAGTGAGATCTGCTATCTTAAAAGGTTTAATTACTGGGTCACCTCTCAGCTGGCAGACAAAGGGCTCGATATAAAGATTGAACAATAAGGGAGAGAGAGGACACCCCTGTCTTGTTCCACGCGAAATATGCACCCAGTCCGTGAGTGACCCATTTATCAGTATTTTTGCCCTGGGAGATAGATAAAGTGATCTAACTGCTGTTATATAGTTTTCAGAGATTCCAAACCTGGACAGGGCCAACCATAAGTATGACCAATTAACTTGGTCGAAAGCCTTGGCAGCGTCGATTGCCACAATGGTCAAGGGGAGTTTTTTATCTATAGCGACGTCTATGGCAGCAATGGCCTGAAAGGTTAGTTCATTTAGCTGTCTGCCAGGGATCAAACCTCTCTGATCTCCGTGAACAATGGATTTTATAACTTTAGCCATTCTTGCCGCCAGGACCCCAGCAAAGATCTTATAGTCCACGTTCAATAATGAAATTGGCCTATACGACTCAACCCTTGCTGGGTCCTTATCAGGTTTTAGGATCAACGTGGCTGTTGCCTCTGACCAGGTTTGTGGGATTGCCTCTCCTGATATCAGTATCTTATTGAACAGTATAGTAAGGGTCGGGGCAACCTTATTCAAACCTAAATGGTAGATCTCTGCAGGAAGTCCATCAGGACCAGCTGCTTTCCCTTTTGCCATTTTTTTTATTTGGGTATAAACTTCGCCCTCTTGTATTTCAGAGCTCAGATATCTTCTGTCGGCCTCTGAAAGTTGAGGTACTTCTAGCTGATTTAACCAATGCTCGGCGTCATGTATTGGGGAGACGCTCTCCTCTGTGTAGAGATCCTGCATAATCCGTTTTGCCTCCCCAGAGATTAAATCATTATCATGGGAGATAACCCCCGTGTCGCCTATAATTAAACCCTTAATTAAATTCCTAACCCGGTCTGATCTGGCCTTCCAAGCAAGAAGTCTGCCGCATTTCTCGCCATATGCAAAAGTTTGCAGATTTCTAGCGTCCCATCTATCTTTGACTATTTTGTCAACCCTAGCCAAACATTCCGCTCTCAAGGCGTCAAGTTCTTTCTGTATAGTGGCTAAGTTGAGCTGGTGGTCTAGAGAGGCCTTCTGCAGCTGTTGTTCTTTAAATTTAATTTTTGCGAGGTGATCTTCTTCCTCTCTTCTTCGTATCTTATTTCTCCTAATCATATAGGAAGTTAGATAGCCTCTTAACCACGCCTTAAAGGTTTCCCAAACCATTTGAGCTGTCGCAGTACCACTGTTTACCTTAAAAAACTCAGCGACTTCGGCCGCCAACTCCGTTCTCTTTCCCTCTTTTGAGAGTATTGACCTGTCTAGGGTCCACCTCCTTACTGATCATATTACCCAAAATCACCTTCCTGTTTAATTCCATTCCTTTAATGTTCAATCCATCAGATATAGCCAGACTCCAGGGGAAAATAGGCTCCTTCATCTGGAACACAAAGACTTCGAGAATCTCTTGGAAGAAAATGAGGAGAACCTTGAAAACGGGTGGGTTAGCTTTACCTGATTTACTTATATATTGCCACTCCTTTCATTTTAAAAATTTTAGACTCCTGGCTGATAAGACAGATGCCTCCTCTTTGGGTTTCTTGTATCAGGCACTTCTTCATGGTACTCTACAAGGACAGGAATATTTTTTGTTCAAATTCGGAGATCCTAAATACTACAAAAGGGTGAAACTAAAAATTCTAAGTACGGCATTAAAAAATTGGATGTTTATTAGGAAAAGACTGGGCATCTCTTATTATGCTCCTAATGCCCCGATATGGGATTCACCGGGGACACCGGACTGCCTTAGGGATAAGCTTTCATCCCCACTTAAAATAGCAGGATTAATATATTGGAGGGACATACAGAGAGACTCGGAGCTTCTGGATTGGGAATCTCTCTCGAGTCTGACCGGGGGAACACTCACCAGATTTAAATACTATCAGCTTTCGGGTTGGTGGGCCACCATTTCATGGAATATAAACATCCCAAACCCGAAGTTCGATTTGGTAAATAAAAAGGGCAGATGGCCAAAAGAACTTTCTTACTGGTATTGGGCTCTGATAGAGGCAGAGGGTGTAACCGAGTCAGAACTCCAAAAGTTGAGGGGCAATGTTATAGGTATAGACGTTAATCTGCGAGATTTGTGGGTGGACTCCTTCACAATGCTCCACACGGTGGTTAAGTCTGCCCCCCTAAAAAGAAATCACCTTTTTGTATTGTATAGAGTATACGTTTCACCTAAAAAATTAGTCAAAATAACAAGTTTAGATTATTATTGCCCGAGATGCAAACTGCTAGCCGCAGACGACCTGCACATGTTCGTAGAATCCCCAATGTTAACGAATTATTGGTTTAAAATACAAGGGTTTCTGGCCGAGGTACTTGGCAGACTATTAGTAGTAACTACCAGGATGATCATGTTTGGAGCAATATAGCATGGCGATCAGAATGATCCGGCTTCTAAATTCATTTTTTATGTTATCATCCTGGCACGACGGGAAATATGCAAGGCCTGGAAGAGCGAAAATGCCCCAAATTTTGTAGATTGTCTGAAATACCCTATTTACATAAGTGAAATTGATATGGCCTGCGATAGCACAAGCCAAGATACGATCTGGGCGGCCCTTGTGGCATGGCGGAACAGATGAGCATATTCCAATGATTTTCACCTGGGCACTGTTGGTCCTTTGTCTCCAAAACATCTAAGGGTCCAACGGTTCGAATGGAATGGAGATGAATAAGAAAACAGCTGCTACTAGAGGGGTATTTCCTTCCCATCTCTCCTCAGACCTCAAAACATCGAGATCGGAATAACGCGGGAAGAGGAGAGGGGGCGGGTTTTCTCCATCTTTGCCCACTTTGGTATATGAGGAATAAAAAAAAAAAAAAAAGGGGAACCTTCAGACCCACTCTTCAGTACACTCATGGACCTGTGGCTACTATAGAAGAAGGATGCCCTTATGCTTAAGGCCTGCCCTGCTTGCTGAGAAGGAAGACTAGACATGCACCAACCATCCCAGGCTGAAGTGATTCCAAGGGTCAGCTGACTTACCTCCTATTCTGAGCTACATAGGCATAACAAGCTGCACATGCCTCCCTGCATCCCTGCATCTGCCCAGCTGACCTGCTGCCTGGACCTGCAACTGGAACTTCCTGAACCCTGTTGGCCTCTGCTGGAATGAGTCCCTGATGCAGAAGAGCTGCCCCTCAGATCCTGGATCCTTGGTGTGGCATCCATTGAGCTCCTCCCTGAAGAAAGGAAGAAATCCTGAAGTTTTGGGCTTTTATCAACCATGAACAGGCATGTTCACACCAAGATCTCGCCGCCCGTGCCACTTGACAAAGCGAAGGCCAGGTGAACCTGACTCTTTGCGCTACAGAGATCGCCAGCGGTGACTGGCAACGCGAGACAAATCTCCAGTAACGAATGTCCGTGATGCCCCATAGGACCATCTTGCTACAGCAATGGCTGTTTACAATGCTGTGCCTGCTCTTTGCGATACAGCAATGTCCATCTGCGATGCTTTCCTGCTTCTTGGGGCCTCCTCCACCGTGAATGGAACTCTTCATGCTTGACTTTAAAAGTAACTTTTTCAGAGGAACTAATCTTGTCCCTGTATCTGCTCGCACTCCATTGCGGTTAGCCTGACCTGTAACTATCACCCAGTCTCAGGCGGCCAGATAACCGCGAGTGGCCCATTGTGCTTTTAGGTGCTATACTTACCTTAAATCGTGAAAACTGCATATCTCTAGTACTACTGATTGCGGTTTTGTATTTATGGTGTCAAAGAATTTTTTTAATTTCACTCAGTTTTTCTAAATTGATGAGGGATTTTTCTTTTGTTGTGTTTTCACTTTATAACTCTTTGTGTGCTGCATAAATACTTTACGCATTGCCTCTAAGTTAAGCCTGATTGCTTTTGTGCCAACCTATCCGAGGGTTAAGAACAGGTTAATTTAGTGACTGTTTGGCATTCACCCTGAAAATAATTTTGACCCTGGCTTGAGAAGGGCTCATGCCCCTCGCAACCAACAACCCAATTTCTAACAATCCTTAACATCCATTATCAGAATATTAAGCACTCTCTAAGGAAACAAACCCACACATCTAAGAAAAATAATACAATGTATACCAATCTTTTTTTCAGATGGATGTTGTTTATTGAACTGTCACAGTATAAGCTGCCTTTCTGAAAGTTGCCGTTCCCTGCAGGGACTGATATCTCTTAAGATATGGAAATTCAAGAGAAACTGTGGCAATGTTTTAGGAATTATCAATCTATATACAATAATTGCTCTGCAAGTATGGAATTTTATAGGTTTATACTGCAGATGTCCTCATTTCTTATTTCAAGACACATAGAAATACTTACACCAGTGAACTCGATATTCTGCAGTTTATAGCATGTAGTTCAGCAGCTCTTTCAAGTTGAAATGGGATTACTGGATTTAAGCAAACACAAGGATATGATGGACGGAGTGCTGAAACCTTTCAGACACTCACCCCCAGTCACAGATCTGGGTTGAATCCATCATCGTTCTTTAGCTCACTTCGCCAGCCCAGTTCAGACCCAGCCATATGCAAAGTTGGCAGGGTATGCCCAGACGTGGGTCCCTTGCTCACATTGCCACTGGATTCAAGCTAGCCTGGCTGATGAGGGGTGTTACCCTGAAACTGGTCCCAGGATGCTTGTTTCTGGTCCAGGGAAGACCTGACTTGGAAGGTCAGGCTGGACTGTACCCATGAGGCACAGGGTCAAGACTGATTTGCATATAGCTGTGTCTGAACTGGGGTGGTGAAGTGTGCTAAAGAACGATGATGGATTCAACAAGGATCTGTGACTGGTGGTGAGTGTCTGAAATGTTTCAGTGCTCCGTCTATCATCTCCTTGTGTTTGCATCACTGGATTTAAAACTGCAACTTGTTCAATTTGCTTCTATGAATTACAAGTCTGTTTATACTTCTATTTTGCTATGCTTTAACAAAATGTTTCATGATCACATGCACTTATTTTGTTGCTGGTGTAAAACATTAAATTTAATTTCACTGAAATATAGAACGTATTGTTACCGGTATCAACAGATGTCTTATATAATGATTCTGATTGTTATCTTCTCTTCTTTGTCTTTGTCTTCATCTTTTCATTTGCTATTAGTTTTCAAATTCAATGTTCTTGATTGTGCACTTGTCAATTTCTTCAAGAAAATCACTATTATAGATTTTATATGATGATAGCATTTTAAGCCTGAAAAGGCAAAACTATAACTGTGAGTGTTGCGAAAACTGTATTGGCTTTTTCTACAGTGGCAAGATTCTAGCATGTTCCTTGTTTTATAGAATTTTATTAAAGTCCATATTTAAATATAATGAAATGGGTAAAGAATCAAATAGATCATCCAAACATTTCATAGACCTCTGTCCTGTCTTCGCAAGTCTAATTTGAGTAGTGTTTAGGAAGGGACACTGGCTCTTGAGGTCTTTCTGCTGGTTCATTTCCTTTGAGGCCATCCCCGTCCTCCGCTTTCCTTAATAACTATGGCAATTTCACAACACTGGAAAGGGGTAATAACATGTGAAACGTGGACTGGGGCATACTCTTGCTCTATTTTGCTTCGAAGTCTGATGAGTGCCCACTATATCTGTGTTGAAACATTTAAAGTCATGTACCCCATGGTAGTGGCGTGGTGAAGGTAGCTCTTGATCTAGGTTTCCCTTTATCACCAGATGCCCATGAGGGTTGTGCTCCTCCCCCAGCACCCTGGGGGGCTATGTACCAATGAGCTATTACTGTGCTGCTCTACAGAACTACAACTATATTTGATAGTTTGATTATGTAATAAATGCTGAGTCCTGATGACTCATCCAATGTGTTATTTGCTAGTTCTTTTTGATGGAATGATTGATATGATAAAATTTATAGAAAAGCTACAGACACAAATTTGAAACAATACAAAAGCAAAAGGCAAAAAAACTAAATTAAGAACTAGAAATGTGGTGTAAAACATTCTATCAAAAAATAAGTTTGACAATAAAAACATTACAGTATAAAATACTCTGCAATACAGACAGTCCTTGTTCAAAGCGCTCCTCTACACTGGTGCAACAATGGTGGTATTGTCCTGTGAATACAACGCTACAACGTGCTTACCCCTGCAAGATAAACGGTGTATTGATTTGTATTTCAGATCTTACAACTGGCAACCACTTTATTCTACTTAAGGCACTTGCACAGAGTTCTGAATTTCACAAACCTTCCTTATAACAGTCTAAAAAAACATGTCCCTTCTGAATTCCCAAAGTGGGATGTGATGGCCACTTGCTGCTCCATGGAGGCTGCCATAAGCTTGGCCCTCATTCCAAATAGTGGAGTTCATAGGGAGGGTTTTAAACACTCTGAATCTCATTTACAAATACATTTGAAAATCTACACCTATATGTTTACAACTATGTCTGGAGTATATTTACAATTTATTTTAGAATTATTAGATAATTTTAGAAGTGCTACTGGGAAATTGTGACAGCTGTAGCTTTCTAGGGGAACTCACAGGAATACCAACCAGCTTCCAAATTTTTGGTGCCCACCAAACATTCAAAGCGTTCCCTCCTTGAAACATCCACTCCTCGCCCTTTCTTGCATGTTTTACGCCCCTGAAATATCACACTATGCTGGGTCAATATTTAATTAAAGTAAATCTATGTATTAGTGAAAAATCAGGTTTTGTGAACTGCAAAAAAAAAAATCATGGAGTTTTTGGTCATAAGTTGAACTTAAAAGTACATATGGCTTTGTGGATAAGGTCCCTTGTGGAAACTTGGACGTTTCTTTATTTCCCTGTACCTCCGCACTGGTATGTGTCCTCAATACTGAGAAGGCAATATTGTTCTGCCTTACTATCATAGCTAAACAATCGACGACTAAATTATTGATGGGTAAGTAACTCCACATATATGTACCTCCACAATATATATATATATATTTTCAAAGTATGTAGAGGCAGAGTTAAGAACAGTAAATCTATACTTCCCTATATGGGCCTACCTTCGTTGTTTTTTACCTCAATATTTTGGCGACAATATTAAGGTATATCAATATTTCATTCTTAATATTCTAGACTACATCCCTCGGTTCCCTTAACTCTTAAAACTGGGTGAATTTTGTAAATAATTAGATATGGTCTACTAAGCAGAGCAGCTTTGTAGTTTTCAAAGACTTCCTTGTTTCCCCTACAGATGGATGCTGCAGGATTGAAATGGATCACTGCGCTCAGATACCCACATGCTCACATTGCCTGAAAACAGCCTGCCATCGATACAAAGGGATTGTTCAGACGGATATGCAACATTTTCAGTCACAGCTTTGTGCTTGGTCACCAACATAAAGAAAGGACAAGAATCCTTCTTTCACTCTCCTTTGAATACCCACTATAAACAAGGCTGTTGCCTTTGAAGTGCTGCACACAAAAATTCCCCATCTCCTGCAGACACACCGCCAGTTCAGTCAGTATTGGAGAATTTTATTAAGCAGTTTAAATTTGTAAGCCCAGCGCGTTTACATTTTTCAAAAAGAACCTATTAAACGAGGTTATATTAAATCAAAGACATTAGCACTGTATCCTGAATGTTTGCGTTTGTGCTGGGCAGAGTTGTACACTTGTTTGTACGCAATTTCACTTTCTAAAGCATATACATTTAACTCAGAGTTTTTTGGATTGCACTTTCTAAAGCACGTTCATTTAGTTCAGGATTTTTCTGAAAATGAAAGAGCTGAAGACAGCAAGAGAACTATCATGAACCTGTGCACTTGTGCAGGGCACAGCTATGCACTTGTTTTTACGTGGTATGGAATTTTTAAAGCACATACATTTAACTCTGAGTTGCTGTAAGTTAATATATGTACTGCAGACAGGAGGGGCAGTATTATGAACATGTGTTCTATCTAGTGGAGGGCACAGGTGTGTGCTTGTTTTATTTTGTGATTGCACTGTCTATAGAACATACACTTAACTCTGTGGGGCTTATTTACAAGCCCCTGCGCCACCCGTGCGTCACATTTCCCATGTTAAAAATGACGCAAAAGTGGCGCAAGGGGCTTGTAAATAACCCCTGAGGGGCAGATTTACAAGCCCCTTGAGCCACTCTTGTATCACTTTTAACATGGGAAAGGTGACGCAAAAGTGGCGCAAGGGGCTTGTAAATCTGCCCCAGAGTTTCTAAAATTTAGTATAGGAGATGCAGATAGCACAGCTCAGAAACATAGACAAAAAGGCAGTCACTGCTCATTGTTTACGAGCTGTGCTGCCTTCACCATTGTCTCAGATAAATTCTGAACTAAGGCGTATATTTATGAGCCCCTTACACCGCCAGAAGGTCACTTTTTGTGACAGTCCGGTGGCGAAGACTACAAAATCATATTTATGAGGTCATGCAAAGCCACTTTGCGTGGCTTTGAATGGCCTACTTGATATGGAGTAAGGTGAGGCAGCGCCAATCTAATTGTTGCCTTAATCTTGCTAGGGAGACATGCCATGGGCTTTGCGGTGGGTTTTCCCACGCAACACCCATGGATTTTGATGCTTTCCCAGCTGTACAAGACTATGTAAATCTGTGGATGCGCCAAAACCTTACGCCTCCCAGAGGAGGCGCAATGGTGAGAAATAACTTAATTTCTCCTTGCTTTTACCTCTTTCCATGTATGCTGCATTCTGCATCACACATAAAAAGGTGCCCCTTCCTGCGAAAAAAAACATACTACCGACAACACAGGCACCCTTGCACGATGGTACAAGGGTGCCCGCATTGGCTCTAGGCTGATGAGATGGTGCCAGCACAGGGGGAAAGGCAAGTAATGCAACGTATTGGATAAATATGGTGCATTCATGCCCATTCCTTTCATCGTGGGCAGCGCAGCAACGCCAAAACCACATAAATGAGTCCCGTTATGTATGTTCTTTAGACAGAGCAACTACATAAAACAGGTGCACAGCTAGGCCACGTTCAACTGTACACATTCATGGTTGAGACTAAGAGCTCAGAGAAAGAGAAAGATACTCACTGGGCAGTGGCTGCAATCTGTGCCCCCTGCAGCACATATTAACTCTTAGAAAGTCCAAGGTAAATGTATGCTCTGCAGACAGTGCACTCTCATAAAACCAGAGGCACAGCTGAGCACTGCATGAATGCACACTTTCATGATCTGGCCACAGATGCGGCAAACTGGAAATAATGAAATACCATCTTATTGAATTGAAAAAAGAAGGTCAATTTGCTCTACTAAGGGATCAGCACTGTGCCTCAGGATGCAGTGCCTCTTCCTCAAGCCCTACTCAATTTATGATTTAAAAGGCAGGTTGAGGTCATAAAGATTATGGCTCAATGGTAAATTTTATCACTGTATCTTTTATGGCATGGTAAATCCCAACTCCACTCAGAAATGAAAGTAAAGTTTATGTGCATTGTTTATTGTTTTCTTAACATTTTTGATTGATTTTTGCTATATAACAATTCGCAAGCAACAAGATACACAATAAAGGTGATAACACTAACCTACTGTTCGGTTTACAGCAAAAGCAAATCACGACTTTTGAAAATTATGAACGTGTGTTTTGCTCTAAATTATTATGTAGTCGCTCCTTCAGAGCATTCAGACACAATGCTAGTTTATGTTATGTTTTGTTATGTTATCTCATGTTATATTATGTTATGCTATGCTATGTTATTGTATTGTATTGTAATTGCATTTATATAGCGCTTACTACCCCTGACGAGGCGTCAATGCGCTTTTTCGGCGAGTAGCACGCTACTCCGGGACCCATTGGGGATTAGGGTGGAATTAGTATAGTGAAATATGAAAGTAATTATAAGTGGTGGATAGGTTAGTCAGTTATTTGGATTCAGAAGGATAGCAGAAGGATAGAGGAGGAAAAAAGGTTTGTATTTATATAGTGCTTGTTACCCCTGATGGGGTGTTGAAGAGCTTTTTTTTGGGCGAGTAACACGCTACTCCAGAAACCCATAAAGGATTAGAGGTGAATTAGTATGGTGAAATATGAAAGTAATTGGAGTGGTGGATATTAGTCAGTTATTTGGAGTGAGAAGGATAGCGGAGAGATAGAAGTGGAAGAAAGGTTTGCATTCATCTAGCACCTGTTACCCCTGGTGGGTGTTGAAGCGCTTTTCTGGCGAGTAGCACGCTATTCCAGAACCCATAAAGAATTAGCGTTGAAAATTACTATAGTGAAATATGAAGTAATTTGAGTGGTGGATATGTTATTCAGTTATTTGAATAGCGAAGGGTAGGCGGCGGGATAGAAGAGGGTAAGAAGTTTGTATTTATACAGCGCTTGCTACCCCTTAAGTGAGTTTTGAAGCGCTTTTTTAGCGAGAAGCACACTACTCTGGAGCCCATAAGGATTAATGTTGAATTAGTATGGTGAAACATGAAAGTAATTTGAGTGGTGGATCTGTTAGTCAATTATTTGGATTGAGAAGGGTTGGGGATGGGTAGAAAAGGGAAAAAGATTTGCTTTTATATAGCACTTGTAACCCTGATGGGGTATTGAAATGCTTTATTGGCGAGTAGCACGCTACTCTGAAACCCATAAAGAATTAGTGGTGAAATAGTGTAGTGGAATATGGAATTTGAAAAGTGGACATGTTAGTCTGTTATTTTGATTGAAAAGGATAGTGGAGGGATGAAAGAGTGACGGATTTGGATATTTTTTCTTTTTTGGAGGAGGTTTTTGGGTGAGTAAAAAGGGGTTTTGGAGGGGAAGAGTCAGAGGGAAGAGTTTAGAAAGGTTTGTTTTGGGGGATCAGTATAGTAAAAGATGTCAGATGATGCAAGGAGGGGTAGAGTAGGGGAGAGTCTAGAAAGGGTTATTTTGGGGATCATAGTAGTGGTATGGGGTTTGGGATAAATGAGAGAGTGGATGTAGATGGTATATTGATAGATGTACAGGGTGAGAAATAGGGTAGTGCATTGGAAAGAGTAGTAGAAAGAAGTTTGAGATGAGTCAGAAAGTTGGGCTAGAAGATATTTTGAGAGAAGTATAGGCTGAGAAATAGGGTAGCGCGTTGGAAATGTTAAATTTGAAGAAAGTGATGAATATATAGATCCATAAGTACATTGAAAGTATATAGATTCATAAAGGAGGTAAGTATATGTAGATTAAAGATATTGATACAGGTACAGGATGAGGAATAGGGTGGTGCAATGGATATGCTTTTTCAGGAAAAAAGTAATAAACACACAGATCCAAGTACATGGAAGGCACATAGATGCACAATGGAAGCAAGTACATGTAGACCAAAGATGCACCAGATGAACTCCGGTTTTCCAGTGTTCTTGTACTTAATTCTTTTTTTTAACAACATAATTATTCTACATGTTTACACAAAGCAATGCACTAAGATAGGTATATATCTATGGTGAAAATAAATGCTTATATTACAGAGGGATATGCTGAAGAGATAAAGAAGAGGTTCTCAGCACCAATAATTAAGAAAAAAATTGAGATGCTAAAATTTAAAAGGGCAGCCTTATCAGATAACTTACAGGCAGTAATATTAAAAACAAACATTGCCTGCTTAACCAGCTTGCTCCATCTCTCTTTCCAGAAAGTCCTACTGACAGGGCATTTGCCGGAGAGTTGGAAGGAAACGGTTATTAAATCCATGCATAAAAAAGATGAGTATTCCCTCTCTGGAAACTATCGGCAACTAAACCTGCGAGATGTGAGTTTGAAAATGTTCTCAAAATCCTTTTGGGGGTGTTGAGGGACTGGGCAGATGCAAACTCAATCATTCCACAAGAAAAATCAGGTTTTAAGGGTGGGGGGGGGGGGGGCACTTGACAACTGACCATTGCTTTAGTCTATGGGCCTTAGCCAAGATATCAATAGAGAAATGTGGAGGGTTGTATTGTTGCTTTGCGGACTTTAGCTTCATGTTCGATTCAGTTGATTGAGCCTTATTATGGGATGCCGTAAATAATTATAGAATCCTGGGTGGTCTACTCCTATTCTTACAAGAACTTCACATAGATAACTGGGTCCAGGTGGAACTATATATTGAGGCATTCCTGTCAAAGAGAATTGACATCCAAAATGGTCTAAGACAGGGGTGTGTCCTGGACCCTATCCTATTTCCCTTATTCTTGGCTGATCTACTAAAAATACTCAGCCAATCAAACAGCTTCAGCCCTAAAATGAATGGCGTGCATGTAAGCTCTCTCTTATATGCTGACTATTTAGTCATTTTAGAGGTAACAGGATTCGGCCCTCAGAGAAAACTAGATTTCTTCTCTGACTATTGTAAGAAGAAAAAAACTAATAGTGAATGTGGAACAGTCTAAAGTGCTGCCAGTAGGTTATGTGTATTTATAAAGCACACTATCACCTGCAAGGGTATCCTGGTAGGTGTATATGCCTAGCCCTACCTATGGTAGGTTGGTTAATTGAAAAGCCAGGTCTTCAGCTTCTTGCATAAGTCAAAAAGAGAGGAGGAAGCTCTGATGTGGATAGGGAAGCTGTTCCACACTTTAGGAGTGATGTAAAAGAAAGCTTGTCCTCCTGATCTGGATGTGTGTATGTATGGGATGTTGGGTAGGAGGAGTCCTGTGGAGTGGAGGCATTTGTATGGTCGGTGGAAGGAGATGCGACTGTTCAGGTAGGTGTGTGAGGAGCTTGAATTGAGGGTATTTGTGTATTGGAAGCCAGTGTAGTTGCCTGAAGTTTGGTATAATCTGAGTTCTGCATGGGAAGCTGAGGATGAGTCTGGCTGCAGTGTTCTTGATGGTCTGTAGTCTTCAGGTGAGTTGTTTGGTGATCCGGCGAGAGGGTGTTCCCATCGTCCAACTTGCCGGTGATTAGGGTGAGAGTGACTGTTTTTCTTGCGTTGCTTGGGAGCTATTTGAAGACCTTCCTCAGCATCTTATGGGTGTGAAAACAGGATGCAGTGATGGCCTTGACTTGTGCATTCATGTCCAGTTTGCTGTCGATTAATATTCCAAGGTTCCTGGCATGGGTTCTGGGTGTGGGTCGAGTTCAGCTGGCCACATTTCCCAACTGTGATCACCAATGTGCCTAAACACTGGCAAACTAGTGCACTGGTTAAGAGTGAACCAATTTCTAAGGGGCTTAGTTTACTGCAGTGTTGCACAAGCCTCTCATGTCCTGTCTGAACCTTCCATGCATCCTTTGTCCATTTGGTTTGTTTTATAAACTGTTTTTCATCGGTTTACTCCTAAGATGTGTACAGTGTTAAGTGTTGTCTTCCCATTTCGGTGACTGACAATTTATGTGGCCAGAGCTAGTACATTGCTCTCCTTGGGACCACTAATTTTTGGTAGGGAGGGACACTCACCGCAACTATTCCACACCATAGAGGTGAAACATGCAAAAATCCCTCAGGAGCGCTCATCATTCCTTTCTGAAGGAGTCAGGCGAGTTACACCCACGTTGGCAGGACACTACCCAGAGACATGCACACATCTACCATGGTATAGAAAAAAGGGGCCTCCATAATTAGAATTAAGAAGTATTGGTAAAGCCAAAGTGTTAGACTTGCATTTGGGGTCCTGACTAAACTATTTAAAAAGGCTGCTGTGCAGAAATAATAAAATAAAAAAAGATAGCTTTCTGTGTACAATGTATCTATAAAATAAATAATATATGTGATGATTCAATTCAATTCAAATTCAAAATAAGCTTTATTCGATTGTGAAGAAACAATCATAAAAGCACAATAAAATATAATTACAGCAACAATTCATAGGTAAAAACAAGTTCATAGGAATTCATTTACTCAGAATTCATAGAATTTCCATAAAGATAAAACTTTGTTAAAACTGACAGAACCAATTGATATTTGAGATGTAAAACAGTCCTCATGCCAAGCAATGCAATCTACGGTGGATTGATACACCAAAAAGCTAAAACCAAGGTGCCGATTCCGATTCGGGTCGGAAAGCACTCCAACCGAGCCGGATCCGGAGTGTTTTCCGACTGAGCCGGAGTCCTGCAGTCTGACCGAGCGAGTACGATGCGGCCGTATGCTGCCAGACTCGGTTCGGTCGGACTCCCGTAGAAGTCAATGGGAGCCGGTCGTACGATGCCTACATGAGCTCCCATTGACTGAATGGGTACGTCTCGCGCAAGGGCGCCCCCTACAGTGGGTACGCGTCGGTGCCATCCGCACCGTACATGCCTGTGTTGGGGGGACCCTTGGGTCTCCCCCTGTGTCCGAGTCATAGGGCTGCAGATGACAGGGGGTCCGGCGCGGACTCCCAAAGGCAACCACCCAGACGTTTTGCGAGTCGGACACTCCAGCTCACACATCTACAATATACAAACAACTGGTATCGAGGGATAAATCTCTCTTTTATTTTTGCACACAAGTTTATAAATTACCTTGGCAAACCGCTATTTCTTATAGAAAATTCAATGATTATTTTTCAGGTGCAAATATCCATCAGTGTGCATCAAAATGAATTATACAAAGAACTAGACAAATTCATTACAAATATTCAAAAATCAAATTGAAAGACAATCCATATATACATAACCATATATACAACAACTACATCAATTATATTTTCCCCTTAACTACTTCTTAAAAATGTTCACTTCTCCATCTCAGTGATACATTCAAAGGTAGTCCTCTTGGCATCAGAGGAATCATCCCTCTATCCTAATTTGTTATGCCAAATAACTAATGTTTTAATTAAAACAATAGGCGGACTCCTCCTTCGTCTGTGTGTCGACGCGGTCGCGTTTCAGCCTCCACTTTCTTATTGGCTTCCTGAGGACGGGGGTACACTCTACAACAATGGTTAAACTTATATAAATCATGTGTTCTATCGTACTTCACTCTATCCCTTATTTGCCCATACAGTGCTCGGAAGGAAGGAGACATATCGAGAATAATGTGACTCTAACTCAAAAACTTTAATCTATAAAAATATATATCTCTAAAACAATCACTCTGAAATAACAAAATCAAATGGAACCGCACCACACCAGGGTGCAGCTCCGGGGGGTGGAATACTCAGGTGTGGGTGTAAAAAGATCAGCTACGTCAACACCACGTGCACATACACACAGGTAATGTGACTGTGTGCCAAACCAACCATGTTTTATCAAGCCATATCTGAATTAAAACCAGAAATATACCTGTATGCAGTCCAAATTAATCAACCTTCAGAGCAAAAAGGCATCTACTTTGGCCCCATTCGTCAATCTCGTAATCCTACAATAGTGGACAATTACTTATAGACAGCTCTTATCAATCTCATTCCGTGGATTATGTCATTAGGCATGTGGTACTTAAATCCAAACCTCTAAACACTTACTTTATCTAGAGGGGACCTGGCATTCTTCACGTCATTCGTCGAAACCTCAGGTCACTACAAGGAAAGAAACAAATGTCCCATCTGTAGATAGCAAATCTCTGTCTTTATATACACACTACCTCATCTCTCCCAATCCAATTGAAACTACCTTCCCCGAGGGTCGAAGGGTCCAAACTTACATTAAATTTAGACCAAGTCGCTGCGCAATCGTCCGTCGTTTCCTCCTTTCGCTTCAATTTGCAGGCACTGCTATGACTTGCGGGACGTGTATAAATGATCGCGTCATACGTTCCGGGCTATAGACATAAACAAAGGTCTATTCCCTATGTTATGCTTGGGTTGACAAACTACTAAGTAGTATCAACCCTCGAAAAGATACTCAATGCCCCAAATTCAGTTCGTCTTCAAAAATAATAATTAAATAAAAACCTCCCTTAGACTCCACATCAAAAACATAGCGCCAACAAATATTTTAAAAAAAACTAAAACTAACTAATTCTTTCTCCTATCTTCTCCAAAGTCTCTGATCTGCGGATTCTACAACATTAATCCCGCATTAGATGTAAGATCCAGGGAGCCCCACTTGTACAACATTATGCTGACTTTGGCCATAGCGAGAATGACATGGAGTGGACAGTCTTAGCTGTAATTAAGGCAAGTAACAAAGGAGAATTGGAAATGAGGCTAAATCGCATAGAAGCGCGACTCATTGAAAGATACCATACAGCGACAGAGGGTCTGAATGAGAGAGATGAATTATGGGCCTTGATTTAAAATAAAATAAAATAAAAAGAGGCATCCCTAATTCGTCAGGTATCAGGTATAAAACATCGAACCAGGGAAGCTTTTGAAGCATCCAGACGAATCTGATTTTTTCTGCTCTCCTTGTCAGCAAATATAACTGGGCTAATAAGAGACTAAATATTAGGAAATGAGGCTTTGGCTTCCTGTTAAAAATGTAAGCCCATGTGTTTGAACATATAGTGCATTGGAATTTATGAGACTATTTTTGTAGTGTATAGATGTCAGATATTACAATTTTTGCGCCTTCATGAGTCTTGTGACTGATTATTAAGTGCTGATAAATAGCTTGGAGATTCCATTGTCAAAACTTTCAATTTGCTTGAGATGTGTGACCTACTTCTTGGTCTTGAGAAATTACCTGGAGAGTTCCTCGTTGAGAATTCTCATTGATATATTACATTGTGAAGGATGGATTTTAAGTGTGGGAACGATGAATATTGCCCAACGAATTTAGAACAGTCATAAATAAGGTTTATACTATACAGAATGGCAACGCCTATATGGGGTTTATTATGAAGGATATGCTACACAGAGACACACACGCACTTTTATGGGCAGGGAGAGGAGCCGAGAGACTTTGGAGAAGATAGGAGAAAGAATTAGTTAGTTTTTGTTTTTTTAAAAATATTTGTTGGCACTACGTTTTTGATGTGGAGTCTAAGGGAGGTTTTTATTTAATTATTATTTTTGAAGACGAACTGAATTTGGGGCATTGAGTATCTTTTCGAGGGTTGATACTACTTAGTAGTTTGTCAACCCAAGCATAACATAGGGAATAGACCTTTGTTTATGTCTATAGCCCTCAACGTATGACGCGATCACGCGCATACGTATTTATACACGTCCTGGAAGTCATAGCAGTGCCTGCAGATTGAAGCGAAAGGAGGAAACACCGGACGATTGCGCAGCGACTTGGTCTAAATTTAATGTAAGTTTGGACCCTTCGACCCTCGGGGAAGGTAGTTTCAATTGGATTGGGAGAGATGAGGTAGTGTGTATATAAAGACAGAGATTTGCTATCTACAGATGGGACATTTGTTTCTTTCCTTGTAGTGACCTGAGGTTTCGACGAATGACGTGAAGAATGCCAGGTCCCCTCTAGATGAAGCAAGTGTTTAGAGGTTTGGATTTAAGTACCACATGCCTAATGACATAATCCACGGAATGAGATTGATAAGAGCTGTCTATAAGTAATTGTCCACTGTTGTAGGATTACGAGATTGACGAATGGGGCCAAAGTAGATGCCTTTTTGCTCTGAAGGTTGATTAATTTGGACTGCATACAGGTATATTTCTGGTTTTAATTGAGATATGGCTTGATGAAACATGGTTGGTTTGGCACACAGTCACATTACTGGTGTGTATGTGCACGTGGTGTTGACGTAGCTGATCTTTTTACACCCACACCTGAGTATTCCACCCCCCGGAGCTGCACCCTGGTGTGGTGCGGTTCCATTTGATTTTGTTATTTCAGAGTGATTGTTTTAGAGATATATATTTTTATAGATTATAGTTTTTGAGTTAGAGTCACATTTTTCTCGATATGTCTCCTTCCTACCGAGCACTGTATGGGCAAATAAGGGATAGAGTGAAGTACGATAGAACACATGATTTATATAAGTTTAACCATTGTTGTAGAGTGTACCCCCGTCCTGAGGAAGCCAATAAGAAAGTGGAGGCTGAAACGCGACCGTGTCGACACACAGACGAAGGAGGAGTCCACCTATTGTTTTAATTAAAACATTAGTTAGTTGGCATCACAAATTAGGATAGAGGGATGATACTTCTGATGCCAAGAGGACTACCTTTGAATGTAGCACTGAGATGGAGAAGTGAACATTTTTAAGAAGTAGTTAAGGGGAAAATATAATTGATGTAGTTGTTGTGTATATGATTATGTATATATGGATTGTCTTTCAATTTGATTTTTGAATATTTGTAATGAATTTGTCTAGTTCTTTGTATAATTCATTTTGATGCACACTGATGGATATTTGCACCTGAAAAATAATCATTGAATTTGCTATAAGAAATAGCGGTTTGCCAAGGTAATTTATAAACTTGTGTGCAAAAATAAAAGAGAGATTTATCCCTCTATACCAGTTGTTTGTATATTGTAGATGTTTCTATGCCCAGGTATGGGAGGGTCATTTGGGCATTCCCCGTAGTGTTCTTTTGGACTCCAGCTCACACAGGCTGTCCGACGCGTGCATCGTACTGGCTCGGTCGTAAATTGCATCCATTGCACGCCACGGTTAGCTTCCGACCGAGACGTACGGAGCGGTTTGGACCCAGAAACGACTCGGTCGGTGAATTTCACGTAGCTCGCATCGTACTTGCTCGCTCGTACAGCCGTACGAGTCGGGCGGAAAACACGCGTTCGGCTCGTAGTTTTTCCAGCCAGATCGCGTTCGGTGCCCTTCCGACCCGGATTGGAATCGGCCCCGAAGAGGTGAAAGGTAAATATCACTCTATGTATATGTTAAATAATTAGTTCTAAGTATGTCTTGCAGACAGCTGGACTGTCACGCAGGCCTAAAAAGGTAGGACACTGAAATTGAAGAATATATAAGTACAGCTCACACATAAAATAATGCAAACATTTTAACAATCAAGAGGCTCAACCTTATGTTTTGCATTCTCTCATCTTTCTTATTGCTATTTTGAAAGTTAGATTGCATAAAGCTAATAAGAAAGTTGATAGCGATAGACTTACTACCTTCATGGGTTTTAGTGTCATGCCCCACAAAAGGTATACAAACACCTCAACATTCACCATGAATGACAGCCAGACTATTTAATGTCTCATCCTAGAGATAAAAGTTTGCATCATTTCACTTCCTATAAAGTCGTCAGTGGTTAACGGGCACACGATGTCACTTTCACTTCTTCTAAGACTTTGGTGACTTTATGTTATTTTATAGGTACTGGATGTTTCTGTTTGCTTTTGTTGCCATTGGCACTTCCAAGTTGCAAAAACTGAATTGTAGCCCATGCCCTCCGCCATGTCACCCATGGAAAACCGGACTTTATCATCACACTAAAAGTGCTGAAGCGTCAGCCATCAGAACTGACACAGGAATCTCTCTATACTTTCTGATATATTTCTTCACTGTTTACTGCCTTGGGAATGAAGTTTGCAAGAACTTTTTGGGAGCCAATCAAAACTGCTTGAGCCTGTACTGATTCAGGGCGTCTATGTGTACTATGCAGGAGTTGAAACTATTGAACCTGGCTTTGGAAAAATAAACTGCTTTAAATATTTCTCGTAGCATACCCAGTAAAGCTACCAAAATAATACTGAAAAAGATCCAAGACTTTTACAGGAAGCAAATGCTATCTGATGTCACAATAATCTGTTGACAAAGCAAAAGAATTTTGGAGGTCTAATTATTGTATGAGTAATCTTGATTTTTTTTTCCCAGAGCCAAAACTATGTGGTGCACTTTCTAGATGGGGGGGGGGGGAGTTAGGGTCCACCCTGGTTCAGGGTCGGACTCGCCTATAGGAAAATCTGGCAGTGCTCGAAGGACTGGTCGTCTAGTCAGTGTGTGAGTCGGCTATTTTCATGTTTGTAAACCTATTTTATGCTCCGGTGGCCCGTTTTTCTCTGATAGTACCACAAGCATCGCACTCAGCAAGCACAAATGCATGCAGTCACCCATCTCCTACAAAACAGCTATACTGCTTGTCTTTACAAGTTCAGTTCTCAGTTGAAATACTTTATTTCGGTCAAAGACCATGAAAGCAGCAAAGAAATATACATCACTTATTTGTCGATTTGCAACAATCTCGAGGAACTTAAAAACAAACTTGGGTCCCAGACATTATTCAAAACTTGACACTACATTAACATTTTTTTAAAATTAGGATCACTGACAGAATATCGGAAAGAAAAATACCATGTGGACAGAATATTGTGTCAAAAATACCAAGGGACAAAATATCGGGATGGTAAGTGCACATAGGTAAGTACAGATTTTCTATTCTGAGCTCTACATCTAACTACCTTGAAGCTATATATATCATCAAGGTACATATATGTTGAGTTATATATAGTAAAACTTTGTTCACCGATAGAAACTTACCTTCATAACATTTTTGCCCTCAATATTACGAACACCGAGGCAGATTTACTACTTCTGGTGCATCTCTGCTAATCAGCAGCCACCACTGAAGCGCCGCATTTACAATGTGGCACACCGTGGCGCACGGATGGGCAGATGCGTGTCGCATCCCCCCCGTGGAAAAACGGCGCAGCTCCAGCAAGGCTCGGGGTGCCCCTATCCATAACATGGTGCGTCAATCCTTACGCCTGCTTCAAGGCCCAGGGTTTTGACATGGCATGGCCGTAAAAGTGACTGAGTGAAATCTTGTAGATTTCACTCAGCCACTTTTACGGCCATGCCATGTCAAAACCCAGGCGTAAGGATTGACGCACTTTCCGCGGGGGGATGCGATGCGCCAGAACACCCCCTTCCTGTGCAGGAACGCCCACATGTGGCACAGGGCTTTACAACGTGACGCATCTCCCTTGATGCAGCACATTTTTATTAGCCCGCAGCATGGCGCTGGCTTTGCGCCACCCCTGCGTCACAAAAGTGACGCAATGGCGCCGCAAATCTGGCGTAAGGGGCTTGTAAATTTGCCCCACAATATTTTGTCCCACGATATTGTTGTTTCCAACATTCTGTCTTAACACAATATTTTGTCCAACGATATTGTTGTTTCCAATATTCTGTCTTAATACCACTTTTTTAGCTATCTGATTCGCTAATGGGGCCAAATTTATTTTGGAGCGCGTGCCTATTGGCTATCGCAGTCTGACTCTGCATGAATTGAAAGCTCAGGTTATTGAAGCAAAATCACCCAGCAAATCAGGTGCCTGAATATCTGAACTTAGCTTCAAATGTACTGCACTCTTATTTCGAATTGAGGTGCGCTGTTCTGCTCACTCCCTGCGCTGGCGCACTTTTAGCTGCTATG
Source organism: Triturus cristatus (assembly GCF_964204655.1). Classification (NCBI taxonomy): domain Eukaryota; kingdom Metazoa; phylum Chordata; class Amphibia; order Caudata; family Salamandridae; genus Triturus; species Triturus cristatus. The sequence continues at coordinate 261,465,489 of NC_140586.1, forward strand.
CACCAATGCAGTCACCCTTGCGCCATAATACAAGGGTGTTTGTGTTGTTGTAAGAATATTTTTTATATAGGAAGCGGTCCCTTTCAGTAGAAAATCAATACTTCAAAGTATTTCCCTCCTTGTACATGTGCTGGAAAAAGCAATTGACATGAAAAGAGGGGAAACCGGGGAGAAATGGAAACATTTGTCCTTTTTATGCCTACCTCAGGATTTTAGTGTAATCCCTGTCTACATTACTTTGCAGATAGAGATTGAACCACCTACAACGTCCCTTTTCTAAACCACTTCTATCATCCCATCCAAAACAATACTAAATGCACAAGAAATCAAGATCCTCGTCAGGGGACGTGAGTGCTAAATAAATACAAGTTACAATTTGCATCAAAACAAGTGGGTGGTTGTATGGGAACACCCATGCACCACCTTTGGAACACCCCCTTGACAAGGTAGCACATTGCTCTGTGTCACTTTACTTTGGGTTACAATGCAAATCTTGAGTTCAGTTGGATTGTAAATCCCACCAGTAGCTCTCGGTCTGCGGTAAACAAGGCTTCACGTCTGTCGAATACCTTCTCAAACTCAATCCGAAAGGCCCCCAATCACATAGCAGAGGATCATCTCTACTCACTAGAGGACCTGCCCACTGGGCTGCGTCACTCGCTAAGTAAGAGATTAAAAAGGCGACTCTTGCTTGATTGGTGGGAAAAGCTTTCTGCCTACATGAAAAGTGTAGCATTATCTGTGTGAGAAAACCCTGTACCTTGTCTGCCACTCCATGATACCTCTCTGGCGTGGCTAACGGTATAGGAAGAGGCATCTCCACCACCGTTGGGCTTCATGGTACTAAAGATGGATTCCTTTGCTTGCGATCAACCTTGGCCTTCAGATATGCAGTTTCGTTACGGGACGCAGCTACCTCTGCTTGTACGTTAGCTAAGTCAGCCAACACATCCTCAGGGGTATCCATTCTGTCTCAACCAGATCAGAAGGATAATAATTTGTGGGTCCGAAATTCTGTCAGACTGGAAAATCCTCTGGATCGGTTTGATGCTCAGAATGGTCCACCTCTTGACAGTCCCAAGTCTGAATTTCTGTAATAACACAGATCAGTGAGATTATCAAGTGAGGGGAGGATAGGAAGGGACCTGCGGGGAGGAAGACCTGAAATGACACAAAGAAATTATAAACACGAGTATCCCTTCCTCTCACCTATAAGTAGTATACCGGTGTGCACAGATGGACCAGGTCATGACACTACTTATACCTGTAAAGAAACAAATGTGAAGACAGAGATTTTCCACATGTAGTTTGTGGATCCAGTGTTGCCCACACCAGTAATTCCTTAATCTTCTGCTTTGGTAAGAACAGACAAAAGAACAACCATATAATAACCTGGTACAAACTAAACCAACTCTCCATTCATTTAACCAAAGGCATGTGAATAGTTACGCTTCACCTCATGGAACCTACCCTTGATTGTGTCCACTTAGCATCACAGGGGCATAGCGTAATTTTATGCAGCTTTTGCAATCACCTCTGTTAAGAGCCAAAGAAAACAGAACACGATAAATAAGTTCATGGGTGCTGTGAGTCGTATTTCCCCAAGGGACTTGAGTGATTTACTAATTTAAGGACAAATAAACATGTGTTCCAACCATATAGATACAATTTCTTCCAAGTGTCTTGTACTGAAAAGAGCAATACTATTCCAAGCACTGAGTCAAATGGAAGTCTTCCATCTACTCGTATATTTAGGCATTCATGTTTTCCTCAGCATGAGCTTACTTGAAGCTTGCCAATGGAGGAAAGTCCGCCCGTAGCAGAGTTAGGCAGTGAAATAAGTGGTGCAAACCTATCCTTACCAAATAAGTGGTGCAAACCCATCTTTACCCGACCGAAGGAGTCTTTCAGCTTTGGACGCCGAGTCCTCCCGCATCTGTCCTGAATTCCTGACAGTATTGCGTGGACCGTCCGCCATGATATAGACGGCTCTGCCCCTACACTGCACGTCGGCTCAGCAAAGGTTCTTGGGATGTGTAGCCCCTTTCCCGTGCCGTTACTGCTTCTGGGTTGAAGACCTCCACGCAGCAACGCAGGATTGCGTCCCCGCATGTGAAGGTAGGAAAAGACAAGTGTTTTAATGCATGTTTCATTAATCAAGCGCTCGATAGTTCCGCGCTCATGACACAACCTCAATAAATGTTTTTTTGACAAGGGATTGAGGAGCTATATCAGGGAAATACACCCACCTCAAAATCTGTGTTCTGCACTGCATAGTTTGCGAAATAAAATTATGGCATTGAAGTCTGAATCATAAAATTGGTTTACTGCTGATGGGAGTGTATTATAACAAATCCAACCACCAGTTATACGTATTATTTGCCATTATCAGTTTTCAACAATTTGTTTGCACATCAAAAAATATGTAAAACATAAAAACACCAGAAATCAACTAATTAAAAAGTGTCTTAAGAAAAACCTACTTTAGCAAAAAAACAAAACATCTTTACATTCTCTTCTCACTTCTTTTTTACTTCATATAGACATATCACCATACCTATTGTTCAAGATCATATTATTTTATAAAGTGCACTTTTAATGAAGATCGTGACTTCCATTCCCAAACACTAGATGCTGTGGCAAACTGCTGCCGTGCATGAAAAAAGCCATTCGTAATAAGACTTGGTTGTATGGTGGGATGGGCACAAGGCCCGGCTGTAAACAACAACTTATGTCCAAACCCCAGTTTACATGGGTCAAAGATTATGTAAAGTGGGCAATAGATACATGGGATGTTTGGGACAGGGCCTTGCCACAAGCCAGGCCCTGCCCTCAACTATCACTCCGCATGGAAGAAAAAACTTTGCACAGTGGGAGGGCTAGAATCAGGACCTGCCCTACTACCAGGCACTTTGCCTCACACTGCTGCATACTGTTAAATGCTATGCACAGCAGGTGGATTAGGCTCAGTGGCGTAGCTAGACCTGTTGCCGCCTGTGGCGTTTGGGGCACTTGCAGCCTGTGGCGGCAGCAGGTAAGTGCAGGCGGGGTGTCTACAATCCTTGCGTTTGCTGCCCCGCAACAGCCACAGGTAAGAGCGGGGAGAAACGCTGCCCCCAAAACACTTGCCTCCCGGGGCAGCCTGCCCCGCCTTGCTATGCCACTGATTAGACCCAGAGACTGGCTGCAAGTCAGGCCCTGCATCCAACTCCCACTGCGTGAAGCCGAAGGCCATGTACGGCTCAGTATGACATCCACTTGTAAAGTCGGAGAAAGGGCCAGGAACCCTTGGCTATGCCCTGTAGCCAATCCTTGCTGCACATGACCAAAAGCCCAATGCAGTGAGGGTGAACTTCTGCAAGGGTGCTTGGGTATAGCCAAGCTACGTGGCTGCCAGTCCTTGCGACCAACCCCCACTTCACATAAGCAAAGATTAGATATCTGCTTATGAGGATGGAAAGGTAGGAAGTCAGTTTGTGAGGAAGGGTAAGGGGCCTCACTCCAGGCCAGGTCCCACAGTCAACCCCTGCTGTACTAGTCCTTTGGGTGTGGATGATGCAGGATAGCAACTGATAGAAACTGATAAAGCCGGATTCTTATCTGTCTTACCATCACCAAGAATCCTCTCAGGTCTCCAGGATCTTTTTATCTGCTAAATAGTGTAGAGGGGAGGAACTCTACCCATTATGCATTGACTAAAATACAGTTTCAATTAACTACAACATTGCTCTTCATAAATGACATGGTTACATTTCTAATTGGTTCTAATAAATGCTGTGTTTAATATTGCAATCCTAAATCACCGTTAATATGGATCAGCTAAATATGTGGGTGCAGACTAACAGTGATTATGATTCACCCCTACAATTTCGCGAACAACATGGCGCTCTATCAGTTCCCCCCTTTGATGACTAGTGTCATCACACCATTTCACAATTCCCTTAGAGAAAGAACCGACCTAAACAGTACTTGTTGCCATCCTTCCCCGTCAGAGTCTTTCCATATTCTTAAGGTTCTGATATTGACTCTCCTGCAATCTGACCATTCGCCCCACAAGCAAACCACACAAACCACAACAATGATGAGTGGTTTTAGCACAAAGCCAAGAAACCCTTTTCTAAGGCTGGCAAACCAACTCCCCACTTGACCAAATCCTTTACCAATCTTTTCCCACACCCCCCCTTCAGTCAAATCCTCTATCTCATGGTGGATCGTGGTGATGTTGCTTATATATGTCTCCAGATCCTTGCTGTTGTCTGGAATATACGTACAACATTCCTGAACCTTCAATAATTTAAGGACTCCGCCCTCTTTTGCTAATAATACGTCTAAAGCAAGGCGGTTCTGCAAAACCATCGTCCTTATCGATAACATCTCTCCATCCACAAGTATCAATGACTTCGCCATATTCATTGGCAACTCATCAACCACAGTCGCCAATCGTCTGATCTTCACATCATTCAACACCACACCCAAACTCGGTATCATTGCTCCAAAAATATCTCCACTCACTCCTCCTGCACTCGCAGCTCTCTTCACCCTTGAATGCTGTCCATCCTCCAAAAGCTCCAAATCCTCTGCATGGTAAATCTTCGGGAAAATAATTTCCAAATAACAGATACCATACCAATTCACAGGCAATCTAACATAAGTATTCTTTCCACACACATAATTAACAGTTGGAATCACTTGCACAGAACCTTGCAAAAAGTTCTTAGCAGAATCTTCCATGGTAAAAATATGATCACACGTACTCTGACCCACTGGAACCTTTTCATAGTAGGTCTGATAACATCTAACACACAGCTTTCCTCTCTGCTCCTTGTCCAATGCTATAGGACCATAACTTCCTCTAGCTCTATGAGATCTTTCTCCTTCAGTCCAATCTACTGGACTATCTCCTGTGTCTCGTGTCTATGTTAGTTTTCTATATCTATCTTCTACCTGATCAACAAATTTCTTCTCTACATCTGATAATGAACAGGTTAAGTTATGCCGACGAACAAAAGCCATATCCAGTTCCAAAGACGGTATGAAATACTTCTGAAGTCTGTCCTCTGACTTATAATAGTCATACTTATTCAGGTGCTTATAAGCTGGAACTTCAGGAAGCACTACATCGTAATTGGAAAATAAATATTCAAAATGACCTCTTTCATAAAAAATGCTAAGCAACAAACTACATGAAATTCCATACGTCAGTGGAAGATGGTGATATCTAATACCCTCGTCCACTGAGGCAGGTAAATGCATGCACACGTAACAGTCTTTCGTATCCATCGCATCCACATATTCGTATAGCAGCCTCGCATACGCATTAAGCTTAAAATCACCTTTAGACAAATCTATGAGAAATCTACGACTCTGTTCGATTAGTAAAGTTCTTTCAGCTCCTATGGTGACCTCCTTTTGGCTAGAAGTGGTAGGTGTAGGTGTTCCCTGTACCTCCGCTTCCTGCTCATGCGAAACAATATATGAAGCTACAACTATGATGATTATAGAGACTATCACTCCACCTACAAGTGTACCTACTACTAATTTTGATCTACGATGAGTATTTCCAGCATCCATAATCTCGCAAAGTTTTCAAAAGTTCTTGGTTCAGCAGCAAACAATTAAGAGTCTCTTTTCTCCTCCAAACGTCGCTTGCTAACCAGTTCGAACAATACTCCAAGAAGCAGGAAATTCCCTTGCAATTTCAGTTCCTTATTTACACAGTCCACAAAAAGACTTTCCTAGCCTTCTTTCATCTCCGGAAAGTCCCTGAGTTTATTCTTCTTCCACTCGGGCCTAGGTTATCTTCTTTTATAGACTTTTGTTTACAACAAAGTTCACTTTCAGTCCAAAAGAAGATCAGCTCCCAGATTCCCTACAACATGCTGCAAAAGTTCAAGATGAAGAATTATCCCCTCATGAGTTGGTGCCTCAAATCCAAACGTTGGAAAGACCAATCTTTGCAGTATCAGTTCACGGACTTTACTCAGAAGCGGGGGATTCGGAACAGTCAGGGTCAGCACTCCTTCGATTTCGAGACCTGGGACCACCAATCCCACGTCTATTTTCACATTTGGTGTCTTTCTGACCACAGTCACGAACCTCAACCTCCCCGAACTCAGGACCCCTGGCATCAGTCACAACGTACGTCCTCTCCGGGGTGGTGTATCTCTGACACGGCACTCTTGATCTCCTGGATCTTCTCAGACCTCCTCGAATTTGTTCTTCGTCACTCTGTTCGGAATCAAACATCTCAGAAACTGGGGCAAGATCTCTTTCAGGAGCCAACGTCAGGTTCAGCCGACTCTGACTCCCGGGCCAAACCTCTTCTGTTCTCGTGGCACTTCTGCTCTCCCTCTGGGTACCCTGTGCACTACTTCCTTCTTCGGCTGAATTTGACTCTACCCCACCCACAGCAATACTTTCTCCGCCCAAGTCAAATTCGGGGCTCTGATTGACACAACCCCTTTCAGCTCAATCCAGTGCACAACCAGCTGCATCAGCAACCCTCACAGATTGACTTGCCCTCTCAGATGGCCCTGTCACCTCAGCTGGATTTTCATTCACGAGAGGGTCTGTTTCTTCCAAGGGTGCTGGGACTCTGCGGGTATGGGAGGCATGCACCCAGTTCGGCAACCCTCCGCACTTCACTGCCGTGTTCATGACCAGTATTACCTGGTACAGGCCACGCCACAGAACATCCAGGCAATTCTTCCTCACATGTTTACGAACAAGCACCCAGTCTCCCGGACACAGGTCGTGGCACAGGTCACTTGAGGCTGGTACAGTTGCTGCTTGCACCTGCTGAGACACAGAACGGACCACATCAGCCAGTCCTTTGCAGTATTCGAGAATTAAGTCATCAGTGATGCTAATTAGAGCAGTAGCAGGTATTGCTGGCAGTCGCATTGCCCTCCCCATCAGAATTTCATGTGGTGATAACCCAGTTCTCCTGTATGGGACACTTCGAAGACTCATAAGGACCAGGGGCAATGCAGCAGACCATTTCAGAGATGTCGAGGTGCACACTTTTGCCATCCGTGCTTTTAAAGTTCCATTAACCTGCTCCACAATCCCAGAAGCCTCTGGTCGGTAACTGCAATGTAGTCTCTGATCCACATTCAATGCATCACAGAGTAACTTCATGATCTCACTGTGGAAATGTGTCCCGCTATCTGATTCCAAAGAGGTCGGAAAACCGAACCTCGAAATAAGATCCTCAACAACAGCTTAGCTACATTGAGAGTGTCATATCTACGTGTTGGGTAAGCCTCCACCCATCTTGAGAAAACACACACCACAACTAAAATGTACCTCAACCCATTACACTTTGGCATTTCAATGAAATCCAACTGCATCTAATTGAAAGGCCCTCCTGACCTCCCAATGTGACTCAAAGTGACAGCAGTCTTCGTTCCTGCATTCATCTGTTGACACGTAACACACCTCCGACATACAGCTTCAGCAACCGCACGAAACTTCGGATTATACCAAGTCTGCCTAAACACGCGCACCATCGCATCTCTGCCAAGGTGTACTGCACCATGTATCAACCTTGCCATTGGGCTCAACAAACTTTCCGGCAACACAGCTCGACCATCACTTGAGACCCACACATCCACATCTCCTTTCTCACATCCTGACTTTATCCAGCCATCTCGTTCCTGGTCGGTTACCTCATCCTGCAATCGTTTTAGTTCCTCCCAAGTGTCTGCCATGGCTAACATTACGCTGAGCTCAGTTCTTTCTTGACTCTCTTCAGTGCTACCTCCTGTAAATATGCATCCTTGCTCTGCACAGAAACAGGCAACTTCATCCGCATAGTTATTACCCAACGAAACAAAATCAGTTCCCTTCCCATGAGCAGAACACTTGACAACTGCAATTTCCTTGGGACACTGTAACACTTCCAACAACTGTCTCACATATTCCCCATTTCTGATAGGCAAACCTGAAGATGTCATGAAACCTCTCTGTGACCATAATTGCCCGAAGTCATGAACCACACCAAACCCGTACTGACTGTCAGTGTAGATCATTATCCGAATCTGATCAGCAGCCAAACAGGCACGGGTCAAAGCAATGATTTCAGCTACCTGTGCGGAGTGTACTCCCTCTAAACAAGCAGCTTCAACAACTCCAGTGATGGTACATACAGCAAACGCTGCTCTTAGTCGACCAACATTGTCCCTTAAGCATGAACCATCCACAAAGAAAATTTCATCAGGATCAGGGAGTGGTTCTTCGACAATGTCAGGTCTCGGTTTGGTGCACAGTTCAGTCAAATCAAGACAATCATGGTCCTCACAATCTTCGCCCTCTGCATTTGGAATAGGGATCAATGTCGCAGGATTCAAAACAGAACACCTCTTCAAAGTCACATTTTCTGCTGCAAGTATAACTTGCTCATAGTGTGTTAACCTGTTGTTTGTGAGGTGCTGTGTTTTGGTCCTCATCATTAACAATTCAACAGAGTGTGGCACATAAACTGTAAGTGGATGTCCCATGACAATACTCTCACACCTTTCAATACTGACACCTGTTGCAGCAACGGATTTGAGACATCCGGGCAACGCAGAAGCGACTGGATCTAAAGTAGCTGAAAAGTAGGCAACTGGTCTATGGACACCGCCATGATTCTGAGTCAGAACTGACACTGCACAACCTTCTCTTTCGCAACAGAGCAACGAGAAAGCCTTGCTGTAATCAGGCATTCCCAAAGCAGGAGCGCGACCCATGGCCTCTCTCAACTTCAAGAATGACATCAAACAGTCGTTGTCCCATGGTACCGGATCACTCACATTCTTATGCATCAGCCGCTGTAAAGGCTTCGCCTCAAACGAGAAGTTGGGAATCCATTGGCGACAGTAGCCAACCATCCCCAGGAACATTCTGACCTCTCTCTGTGTGGTAGGCACGGGCATGTTCATAATTGCCTCAATGCAATCTGGCGACACCTTCCTCTTGCCCTTCTCAATTCTGTGACCCAAATACTGCACTTCACTCAGACAGTATTGCAATTTGTTTGGGGACACCTTGTGTCCATTCTCTGTCAAATGATTCAGTAAAGCAATGGTATCAATCCTGCAAGCGTCTTCTGTTTCTGAAGCAATGAGCAAGTCGTCGATTTATTGCACGAGAACTGAGTTCTGCGGCAACACAAGGCTTTCAAGATTCTTCTTCAAGATCTGATTAAAGATCGATGGACTCTCTGCATACCCTTGAGGGATATGGCACCACGTTAACACACGATTTTCCAGCCGGAAAGCAAAAAGAAATTGGCTCTCCTCATGGAGTGGTGTCGAGGAAAATGCTTGACACAGATCAATCATCGTAAACCACTCAGCTTCACACGGAATCTGAAACAGTATCACAGATGGGTTCGGTACCACTGGGCAACATGGAACAACTATTGTGTTGACCTTTCACAGGTCCTGCACGATCCTGAATTTCCCACTCGTTTTCTGTAGTCCCATGATAGGTGAGTTACATGGGCTCCCCATAATCTCTTTCAGAATTCCCTGCTTGATTATGGACTTGATTACAGGTCTGATTCCTGCAATAGTCTTGGGTGACAAATTGTACTGAGGCATCCTAGGAAATTCTACGTTCTGCTTGACCTGAATTTTCACTGGTTCTACACCTTTAATCAACCCAATCTCTTCTCCTGTGAAGTCCCACACCTCGTGTGACACAGAATCTCTCAGATCAAGTGGAAGCTCTTCCACTGTCACAGCTGGATACATTTCTATACACAAGTGCTGTTCAATCAATCATAGCATTTGTAAAGTGCACTACTTACCCATGAGGGTCTCAAGGTGCTGGGGGGTGGGGAATGTTGCTACTGCTTGAAAAGCCAGGTCTTGAGGAGTCTTCTGAAGGTCAGTAGGTCTTGGGTCTGCCGTAGGTGGATGGGCAGGGTTTTCCAGGTCTTGGCGGTGAGGTGGGAGAATGATCTGCCGCCGGAGGTCGCTCTTCAGATGCGGGGGACTGTGGCGAGGTCAACGGAGCAGAGCTGGCGTGTGGGGGTGTAGAAGCTGAGTCATCTGTTGAGGTATGCTGGTACGGTGTTGTGGAGTGCCTTGTGTGAGTTGGTGAAGAGCTTGAAGGTTATCCTCTTGTTGACAGGGAGCCAGTGCAGGTCTCTCAGGCGGGATGTGATTTGGCTGCGGCAAGGAATGTCGAGGATCGCGTGCGGATGCGTTCTGGATTTGTTGAAGCCATTTCAGGAGTTTGGCCGAGGCTCCTGCGTAGAGGGCGTTTCCATAGTCCAACTTGCTGCTGACGAGGGCCTGGGTGACCGTTCTTCTCATTTCGGTGGGGATCCACTTGAAGATCTTGCCGAGCATGTGAAGGGTGTTGAAGTAGGAGGAAGAGATGGCAACCTTAAAGGTCGCATCATCATCTCTGTCTGTACTTCAACTCTCTTAGGTGTACAATAGATGGTACAATTTAACTTGCACAACAGATCTCTACCTAACAGGCAAACTGGACTCGAGTCACACACCACAAACTGGTGTCGATTTCGGAAGGTTCCAATTCTCACAGGAATCGGCTCTGTTAACGGACTAGTCATTTTTTTGTTCGCTACTCCAACAACTTGGATCGATTCTCCCGAGAGGGGTAGGTTAGGGACTACTGCTTATCTTACAGTATAACGGGTAGCTCCAGTGTCAACCAAAAAGGTGGTAGGGTGACCATCAACATCCGCTTCCACAAATGGTCCCCTCTGGTCTTCCTCCAAGACTGCTCCAAGAGTGCAGCCTTCCTCCACTTTCAGGCACCGTCAAGCCAACGGGTCTGGGCCGAACTCATCATACCCTTCGAACAAAGGCATCTGTTGATAAGTCCGAGTTCCCTGCTGAACCTGCTGATCCCTAGGTAGCTGGGGAATCTGCACCTGCGGACTGAACGTCCCCCCTTTCATTGACCTTGGTCTAGTCACCGTAGGAACCGCTTCAGGCACAGGTACCTGAACTATCTCGACTTCCTGCTGCACCTGGTTAATCGGGTTCAAGGGACACTCGCGCTTCCAATATCCAATCTGGTGACAAAGATGACACGCAGTGGTCTTCTTTAATGTCGCCACATCCACGCCTGTCTTGGGATCGACAGACTTTGCTCTTCCCTGACTTTGAACATTCTGACTTCCTCCTTGGTTATTTCCCTGTCTTCTCCCTTACGTCCCTCCGTTAGGCTGAGCTTGGGCTGTTTGCATCTGGACAAGCATCAGTTTATCTTTCATCCTCTTGTGCTTCGAGTCTACCTCATTACTGCAGTATCTGGCATACCGCAAGATTTCATCCAACGGCTTGTTCTGCCAACAGATCAAATGTTGCTGTATCATGAGACTAACCTCTGGCCTCAATCCCAACACAAACTTTGAAACAAACTATCCCATGTCCTTTGAATCTAAGGCATCTAACCCACTGTACTGTTTGAAGGCCTGCAAAAGGCGTTCATAGTACTCATGCACCGTCTCTTTTGGTTCTTGAACTGTCCGATCTATCTTAACCCAATCAATATCCTGAGGTGAGATTTTCAATTTTAACCATGTAATCACCTGCTCAAACTTCTTCATAACTATTGGTGACGGACCATTTGTGACAGGGTCTCTGTCTGGCTCAGAAGTCGGCCATTCAACAGCAACCTTACTTGCGGACCATAAGACCCCTGGAACCACGATGTCAAACAGCGTGTTCAGATCAATCCACAAAACTTTTGAAATCTTAACAAAGCGATCAACCTGCTTGTACCATTCTACAGGCTTCTCCCTCAGCCGAGGAAAATCGTTCATAAATGCAGCCAAATCACCCCTACTCCAAGTCACATGCACATATCCTCCATTCTGTACTTCTCGTAAAGGGAAATTCCCTACGCCTGTCGTCCCTCCACATGGAGGCGGCATCTCTCCTACTGTCCTTTTGGAACTCTTCTTCTTGGACCATCTTTCCTCTAATTTATCAAGCATGATCCATGCACGCATCGCTATAATCAAATCTCTGATGTGTGTTCTCAGTCCTATGACCCTTTTCTCTTCCAATTCTTGGTCGCCATACTGCTTCCCTGCAATAACTTCGTTTTGGACAAATCCACCTTATACTTCTTGGCTAACTCGGTCAGTTTCTCATGTGCAGTTCTTGCCTTGCGAGTCATGTCCTTTGCTACGAAAAGTAACTCATCTTATTCATAGATTTCTACCCTTTCAAGAGGCAAATTTCCATTTATTATCTCATCCACTTTTGCTTTCAACCTCACTACATCTAACATCCGCGCTCTCTTGGCGTCTTTCAATATTTCTCGACAAGCTGCACCATTCCGTTTATCGTACTCGCAGCTTTGATCTCGAGACCTACTCTCTTCTGTTATGTTCCTAGAGACTTGTCGGTTTCCTGAATTATCTTGCTCATCATTCCCTGCGGTTCTCTCACTCTGATTTTTCGCAGGTGGTACCCACATTCTCAGATCTGATCTTGACTCAGCCAGAAGCCTTGGTCTTATCAGTCTCACATCCACCTGTCCTCAAGAGGAGTCTGCGGTGGCTGGCAATGGCGTACTCCACTCTATAGGTCTCGGAGCCTGTTCCATCTCGTTCACTGTCCCATTTCCCTCAGCAACACTTATTGGTCCAGCAGTTGAATGCGCAGGACTACCAACTTTCTCTTGGTCTGGGTTGTAAACTGAAACTATGGTTCCAATAGTAACCGGTACTTTCAATGCATCCGGTAACCTCACACCTCTCGCAGCTTCTGTATTTGCTACAGACTGTAGTCTCATGTCCTCCATTCCTGTCGAGATTTTACCTATTACTGTCACATCTGACTGAGTCTGTGGTCCACTAGTCCCTTCCGCTGGAGCCGACTTTCCTTCATAGGAATCTGGATTGAACGGAGGCGGTCTTTCCGACAACAACCTCTCTACCAAGCTGTCATCCGTATCACTGTCATCCTCTTTTGCACTCCTTGTCTTCGCACTTTCTGTTTTCTCTAGTAGTGGGTACAATCTATCCCCCTCAATCATTTCTACTCTCCACCTCTTCTCTAGTGCATCCCACCTCGCATCTTGGATTGCCCTAATCGACTTCTTCACTCTTTCTTGACTTCTGTCTCTTTTCCTGTCATATGCTGCTCTGATCCATGCATGTAATGCCTCAAACTGGGTCGGTCGAGGCAGAGGTCGCAAGGAAGGCATCACAGATTTCAACTGATACAACACATCCAACCTGAAAGTACCATATCGTGGGAAATTCAATTCTCCCTCTCCATGAGTCATCTTATGCCAATTTTCAAGCCAAATTATAGTATGCAATCCCACATTCTTTGCCATATAATGTGCTGGAGCATCCTCGGGAGGGGCCTCTTCTCCTCCCCGAGTAACCACATGTCTGTCACCTCTACACAATTCTCAGAAAACCTTAAAACATTTCATGATGAACAAAATTTCTGATCGTGCATCGCTTCCTGATGTCAATCCACCAATAGACGTGGGACCCGTGCTCACTACGCCACTGGAGTCAAGCTATCCTGGCTGATGAAGGCTGATAGCCAGAAACCGGTCCTAGGATGCTTGATTCCGGTCCAGGGAAGACATGGCTTGGCAGTTCGGGCTGGACTGTTCCCATGAGGCACAGGGTCAAGACTGATTTGCATATGGCCATGTCTAAACTGGGGTGGCGTAGTGGGCAAAAGAACGATGGATTTAACCCAGATCTCTTGACTGGGGGAGAATGTCTGCATTGTCAGCATTCCGTCCATCATTTGTTTGTTGTAACGCTTTTCGCCCTAAGTGGGATGGGTATTCCCAGACGTGGGACCCGTGCTCACTACGCCACTGGAGTCAAGCTATCCTAGCTGATGAAGGCTGATAGCCAGAAACCGGTCCTAGGATGCTTGATTCCGGTCCAGGGAAGACATGGCTTGGCAGTTCGGGCTGGACTGTTCCCATGAGGCACAGGGTCAAGACTGATTTGCATATGGCCATGTCTAAACTGGGGTGGCGTAGTGGGCAAAAGAACGATGGATTTAACCCAGATCTCTTGACTGGGGGAGAATGTCTGCATTGTCAGCATTCCGTCCATCATTTGTTTGTTGTAACGCTTTTCGCCCTAAGTGGGAGGGGTATTCCCAGACGTGGGACCCGTGCTCACTATGCCACTGGAGTCAAGCTATCCTGGCTGATGAAGGCTGATAGCCAGAAACCGGTCCTAGGATGCTTGATTCCGGTCCAGGGAAGACATGGCTTGGCAGTTCGGGCTGGACTGTTCCCATGAGGCACAGGGTCAAGACTGATTTGCATATGGCCATGTCTAAACTGGGGTGGCGTAGTGGGCAAAAGAACGATGGATTTAACCCAGATCTCTTGACTGGGGGAGAATGTCTGCATTGTCAGCATTCCGTCCATCATTTGTTTGTTGTAACGCTTTTCGCCCTAAGTGGGATGGGTATTCCCAGACGTGGGACCCGTGCTCACTACGCCACTGGAGTCAAGCTATCCTGGCTGATGAAGGCTGATAGCCAGAAACCGGTCCTAGGATGCTTGATTCCGGTCCAGGGAAGACATGGCTTGGCAGTTCGGGCTGGACTGTTCCCATGAGGCACAGGGTCAAGACTGATTTGCATATGGCCATGTCTAAACTGGGGTGGCGTAGTGGGCAAAAGAACGATGGATTTAACCCAGATCTCTTGACTGGGGGAGAATGTCTGCATTGTCAGCATTCCGTCCATCATTTGTTTGTTGTAACGCTTTTCGCCCTAAGTGGGATGGGTATTCCCAGACGTGGGACCCGTGCTCACTACGCCACTGGAGTCAAGCTATCCTGGCTGATGAAGGCTGATAGCCAGAAACTGGTCCTAGGATGCTTGATTCCGGTCCAGGGAAGACATGGCTTGGCAGTTCGGGCTGGACTGTTCCCATGAGGCACAGGGTCAAGACTGATTTGCATATGGCCATGTCTAAACTGGGGTGGCGTAGTGGGCAAAATAACGATGGATTTAACCCAGATCTCTTGACTGTGGGAGAATGTCTGCATTGTCAGCATTCCGTCCATCATTTGTTTGTTGTAACGCTTTTCGCCCTAAGTGGGATGGGTATTCCCAGACGTGGGACCCGCGCTCACTACGCCACTGGAGTCAAGCTATCCTGGCTGATGAAGGCTGATAGCCAGAAACCGGTCCTAGGATGCTTGATTCCGGTCCAGGGAAGACATGGCTTGGCAGTTCGGGCTGGACTGTTCCCATGAGGCACAGGGTCAAGACTGATTTGCATATGGCCATGTCTAAACTGGGGTGGCGTAGTGGGCAAAAGAACGATGGATTTAACCCAGATCTCTTGACTGGGGGAGAATGTCTGCATTGTCAGCATTCCGTCCATCATTTGTTTGTTGTTAATCCACCAATAGCAGCGCGACTCACACCAACCGACCTATCGCAACGCGACACCTTCTGATGTCACACATCCTCCGCTCGCAGCAGTTCCTTCACAATTCGCTTCTCACTCATGCATTTGTCTCATTCACACTCTGAAGTAATTATCTGTCCACGAAACGACCGGACAATCACTTATCTGGCTGCCTTCGACAGTCTCTCAAAATTGTTGACCTCAAACCTGGCAACTGTCTGTCCACGAAACGACCGGACAATTGCCTCAACTGATAGGTTTCAAACGCTCAATGTTCCACATACAACAACCCACGACCAGCGTCGGTTATTCACACACTCACGCATTCGCTCCCCCTTTTTCGGTCTGGGTAATCGATGACGTCTCACGATACCCTGTCAATGGTCAAAAAAATCTACCTTGGTTGTCTTCTACACTACAACTTCTCAGACTACTCGTCGAGCCCAAGAATCCCCGGGCTGCGCACGCTTACAGCCTGATCTCACAATCACTCAACTCCCTTTCGAACTCCGCAAGACATCACACAATCAAATCAAGACCGTAATCTACAAACACATTACCCTATTCATGCTCACTCTGCCACAAACTGCTGCTTTCCGCCGCACCGCTATTCTCCATCAGTCTCCATCAGCTGCCATCGTCTGTCGCTCACCATCTGTTGGGTCACCATCACTCGAATTCTATGGGCTTTCTAGAATCTCTTATCTTGATCTAGATCTCCCCTCACTATCAGAGATAACCATCCTACTCTGCTACCAACTGATAAAGCCGGATCCTTATCTGTCTTAACATCACCAAGAATCCTCTCAGGTCACCAGGGTCTTTTTATCTGCTAAATAGTGTAGAGGGGAGGAACTCCAACATTAACACATATCCAACAAGAAATGGATTTGAACTCCAAAGGGCCACAAACTCCGAATCTCAATATTTAGGGATTTATTACAAAGCCAAACATAACTGCACATATAAACACTTCAGCACGAGGTTAAGGAAATAAATGGGCACTAATACAAAGAAAAGTCTACGCAGGAGTCTCATCCGACTCAGGATAAGTAGAATAGTCAGCTCCAAAATCATTAGACAAACAATAACGGCTCCAATCTCTATATTAGAAGTCATTAACCTAAAAGAAAATCAACTAGTCTATCCCTACTCTGTCTCTAAAGTGACATCCCTACTTAGCGTTTCCCTTCCCCAGGCAAGAGGATAAAAAGGTGTCAGAAGTGAAGACTTCCTTAGAAGTACACTCACTTTGTCAGAGCTCGTTCTGAGATGCTCCTTCTAGCTTCCCATCTAAACCTCAACTGCTCAACCCACAGGACACTATCCTTAATTCAAAATCCCAAAACATAGAACACGCCCTCCAGCACACCTCTTCAGCCAGGTCTTCTCCCAGTACTTTTGCACTGCAACTTGTCTCTCATCCAACAGCGGTTAGCTTGACCTTGGGTCCCAGGCACCTTCTCCACTGAAAGTATCATCCCTGCATTCCATTATGCTCCCATATTGGCTTCTCATGCCATCCTAACTCCTGAAACAAAGGGTTAGTTTCTCTAACGAGCCAGTTGTCCTTGCGCCTGCAACAGAAACATGGGAACGAGAAACTTTCCACTTCTCTGAGATTTTCTAACGTCTCTGAAACCCAAAGCCTTACCAAGGGAAATCATTTTCGGCCTACATCATTTGGCTAACATAAGAAATGAACAGGCATTTCTCTTAAACGTATATGCGATCAGGCCTTTACACAATTTAAACACACTCTTCTAAAATCACACTATAAGCATTGATTTCAATACACTTCATATATGAATAAGCAAACTACGCGTGCAGACTTTAATATGGTGCACGTTTAAACCTAATGCATCACATTACACAAAATCCACCCATTATGCATTGACTAAAATACAGTTTCAATTAACTACAACATTGCTCTTCATAAATGACATGGTTACATTTCTAATTCGTTCTAATAAATGCTGCGTTTAATATTGCAATCCTAAATCACACTTTAATATGGATCGGCTAAATATGTGGGTGCGGACTAACAGTGATTATGATGCACCCCTACAATTTTCAGAACAACATGGCGCTCTATCACAACTAAAGACAATTCACTGGAAAAAAACATTGTTAAGGGAATGTTATGGAAACTTCTGATCTTTAGACATTTATATTCCTACAATTGTTTTCAAGGAATTTAACTTAATCCAGGTTTCACAGCACCTCATTTGTTTTTTAATATGTGCACTTATGCTCCCATCATCCTTGAAATGCAAGTACTCTGTTGGTATGGGCCATACAGTGAAAGTAAAGAAATACCATATAGCCAGTCCATACATAGTTTTAGTTGGTTAGCCTCTAATTGCTCTTTCCAGTCAGGGCTAAGATTTGGCTAGAGGTGACAGCTGAGAAAGAGGTTCTAGGACATAAGCACTTTGAATTCAGGATTTAATGAACCGGGTTCAATGATCGTATAGTCATCCAGATGGTAAAATTGAGTCTAGATACCAGAATTAGAAAATGACATTGTGGGTAACCGAGTTGAAGATGTAATTTTATTATTTTAAGGGGGGCTGAGAATTTCCAAACAAACACCTCATTTCAGTATTAAGCAGCATCATTGCTAAATATGCAGTTATTTACATTCCCCATAATTTGCACAGCTGTTGTTGATGTATAAAACACGCATTTACAAGCGTAAAATCATATTTAAAAGTCCTTTAATCTCTAATTCATGAATTTCTATGGAAAGATAACTAGAAATTTACAGAAGTATTGATTATTTCCCACATGAAGCAAAGGTTGACTTTTTTAGTTGTTACGGTGTGCCCTTACTTGACTGAGGGTGAATGACTATAGATTTTCATTTGATGTGAAGTGTTCCACACAGTAAAAGTAGTTATGCCCGTCCTGGGATACATAGCTCTTGCAATTTTTATTTGTAAAATAATGGGGCAGATTTATGACGACTGGCGCATCCCTGCATATCAGCAGGGATGCGCCAGTTATTATGCGCCACTGCTGCGCCACCATGGATGCGCCGCATTTATAATGCGGCGCACCATGGGGCAAAAATGGCACAGATGCGTGACGCATCTGTGCCGAAAAGTGGCGCATTGCTGGAGTTGCGTCGCAAGCGCGACGCAGCTCCAGCAATGATCTGGGGGGCCCTATCTTTACAATGCTGCGTCAATCCTTACGCCTGCTTCAAGCAGGCGCAGGGTTTTGACGCAGCATGGGCCTAAAAGTGACTGAGTGAAATCTTGTAGATTTCACTCAGCCACTTTTAGGAGGCGTTCCTGCGCCGGAACGCCCCCACCTGCCCTGGAACGCCTACATGTGGCGCAGGGCTTTACAACGTGACGCATCTCCCAGATGCGTCACGTTGTAAATACCCCGCACCATGGCGCAGGATTTGCGCTGCTGATGCGTCACAACAGTGACGCAACGGCGGCGCAAAAGTGGCGCAAGTGCAACATAAATCTGCCCCAATGTATATAATCTGTGGCCCTGGAATCTGACCCTAAATAGAGCATTTTTTATTAGTGCAGTTATTTGTCAGGAAAGCAGTTTACTGACTGATGTAATGCCCCATAGCAATTATATTGAATGTTGTGTTGGTTTCTAATATTTTTCCAGAAATATATATCAAATGATCATGTGTAAATCTTCTCAAGTAAATAGCCAGTTTTTCCACTCACTGGATCAAGGCAACGTTTTTGAATTGCAAAGCACAATTAAATTGAAAGTTCAGTAAATGGAAAACCTGTATATATATTGTAAAATGAGTGTTTACATTCATAGTCCCTTAAGATTCCAATTTATACTGGACTGTATAATAATTTCATTGTGTAGATTTTTATCAATTTTTTTACTATTAATTTTAAAATACTTAAGGTTGTTTGGGATCTAATGCAGTTGCTACATAGATTTTGAAGTGAGTTGTTGAGGTTTTAAAGAATATGTTGTGGCTATATTTGTAAAAAATGTTTTGTTAGTCACTTGCCTGTTATTCAGCACACTTTTTTTGTGTGAAATGTTGAACATTGTAATTACTTTTCCACTGAAAACACCTGGTTTCATGCTCATTAATAACATTCAAACGTAATTCTAGTTCTAGATTAAGCTGAAATTTTCCTTGCAAAAATCTACGAAAGAATCTTTGTAAATTAATTCAGATGTTCACAGCTATGAATAAACATTTTGATGACATTTTGAAAAAAAAAAAATATGTTGAAAAACCGAAGGGATTCACCAAAAAATACACAGGTAAAATCAAGTTAGTTTTAAGAAACAAACCAAAAAATACGATTGAAATTTGCCCTTATTCGCACCCTTACCATGCATTTCTCATACCCGCAGTAATGACATATCAAATTACATCATCAATAACATTTGATGTCATGAGCGGGGCATGGTTTAGGCGTGAGTTATGGTTTGCATAGGTGAATTGTACCCGATGTTTTCAGGATTGATTTGCGCTCAAAAGGGCTTTCGCATGAACGACATAGATTTAAAAATGCTTTGGGAAGGTAATTCGATAAAATACACGTTTGGTAGAAGAAAAAGGGTTGCAGGTTTAATAGCAACACCAGTTCAATAGCTGTCACCACCCAAGGTGTGAAATCGTAGGACAAGGTTCCTATCAACTTATGCAGGGAGCAGGTCATAGTTTTTACGTTCGATCGAGACACATTGTTATAATTATAATAAACGTGGGTTATTTTTCCATACCGTGTAATCCAAAATTCTGCTGGGACCTCAGACTGTGATACTGCCACGAATTCAAGCAAATGTTTAATGCTGAAGATGAAAAAAAATGTATTGGATCTAAAGATGTTTGATTCATGAAATAAACATATCTGTTAATATATTAGAAAAGTTATTCACCACCTTAAGTTTCACCCACTGTAGGTTTTTTCAGGGCCTCCTTGGAGATGAACATGATACATTGTTGTGGTGTACATAAAAGCACGTGCCCAGGCCTTATTTGGACGAGCAGATCACAAGTAAATGCAAAAATAATTAAAAACAACTGAAAACTGGTGTAATACTAGCTGCCAAGAGTATTGTACAAATAAACGAAGAGCATGCGTGGGGCTGAAGAGCAATGCCAAATGGTTTCCATAGGATTGCAGAGAAGGTGCTGAAACTAAGTGCTTTCCACACTCCATATTCCAAGTCTGATGTTCCACTTGACTGGGGTTGTGAATTAAAAAGTCGTTCGCCTTTGAGTCTTCCAAGTACATCCAAGCCTCCTGTAGTCGTTTTGTGTGATGCGGCTGGCGAAAATTGAACAAAAAATTGGAAAAGTGTTTGCCACCCTTCCTTTTCCAAGCAGAATTCATGGAACATGTAGAGAGTCTCTGATGATTTGTAAAAAAAAAAAAAAAACGTGTCACTTTGCTGAAATATCATAGAAAACTGTATCAACTTCGCCAATTGTCATGGTTAGAATGTTCTATGTAGTTAATTTCTAGGATTATGAAGAAATGTTTAAAAATTGTCTTTATTTTTGCAGTTTTATATAGCGCAAACAACCCCAAGGTACTGGAGCGCTTTACATGGCCATCAATTACATGACACAAAGTCAATTTTTTTCTTTTTTAGGTATGAGGAGTTTAAGGGTCACATGCATCAAGCTATTTTGCGTTTGCAAACCGTGCGAATCGCAAGATTCGGCAGTTAGCAAATGCAAAATGGGCATCAGCAATGTATTAAAAAAATGAGCAGAATTTCCATTGTAAATCGCAAATTTTGTGATTCCCTATTTTGCATTGAACAAATAGTGAATCAGTATTAGCGAATTCGCAGTTTAGAATTCGCAAACATATGTATGACCCATTTGCAATTTGCGAGTGAGCCATAATTCGCTATTTTGTATTTGCAAATTAGCACCAATTCCAAACAGGTTTTAACCAGGTGCAAACTATTTAAACAGCCCCAGAAGGCCTCAGAATGTTTCAGAATTACTGCGCTGTAAGCCATGGCGAGGGGTTGAGGATACAAGCATCAGCAACACAGAGCAGAAAGAGGAGACAGGAACGCATTTTTAGAGTGTGCATTAAATTGTTGGGGCCAACAGAGGAAGAGATCTATGATTAATTTAGGTAGGATTCAGACATGATCTATGATCTGATAGCTGAACTAGATACACTATTGCAGTGTCAGACTCGCCGGACACATGCCATTCCTACACATGTGCTGGTTCTATGCCCACTACACCTCCTACCTTCAGGTAGCTTGAAGGGGGTAATAGCTGCAGCAGGAGGTGTCCCCCAAAGTGCACTATCATGCTTTTTCAATTTGTTCCTGGACGCTATGTTGCAGAGGATACATCATCACGTAAGATTTTTTACAACACTACAGGAATTGCAGCAAACTAAATTAGATTTTATCAGCTAGCCCATTTTCCCTATGCAATTGGGTGCATTGATGGGACGCATGTAGCTATATGTCCCTCCTCAGTGAATGAGTACATTTACAGGAACAGGAAATCATATCATTCACTGAATATCCAAGTCATATGCAATGCCAAATATATAATCACAGACATAGTGGCAAGATTTCCGGGTAGTAAGCATGATTCGTACATCTTCAGACACAGTGGCATGCATACACGTCTCCTTGGGGTGAATTTGGCGAAGGATACCTGCTTGGTAAATGCATGTATCACTGTCTCACTGACTCTCTGGTCATGGTGAAACATTGCAGTGAGTAATATACTGCCTTCTACTCTGTGGGTGACAGCGCATACGCTGTGAGCTCATTCATACTGACTCCATACGTGAATCCGACTACACCCAGTGAACAATGATACAATGCAGCTCACATATCAACACGCACCGTGATAGAGAGGAACTTTGTTAAATGAAGAGTAGGTTCCGCTGACAATATAAAAGTGGAGGTGCATTGCAGTACAGGCCAGATACATGTTGCTAAATTTTGGCCACTTGTGCCATGTTGCACAATGGTGCAACTTTAATAGGCATACCCTTGGACCTTACGGATAGTGAACATCAACATTAACAAGCAGCAAATCGTTCAAGAGCAGCAGAAGGAAGACAGAGACGTGCAGAAATAACACAGAATTATTTTTCAGTTCAAAAGCTTTATTTCGACAGTTTGTCATAAAAGCACAACAATACAACACATAACGCACAATAAATAAGACATAATACAATACAGTTACAAGATAAAATAATTATTAAATTCCATATACTGTCGGATATCTAAAAATTATTAAAAAAAGATATTACTGTAACAGCTGTTTCCTTGCAGTTCTTATCCTCCAAGCCCAACCCAAAAATTTAGCTATACAACAGGCAAAGAAGGGACGAGCGTCTGAGCGCAATATGCGTAGAGCTTCCAAGTATGATCTTGTACCTAGGCTCCTACATAAAGGCTTCAACCATCTCGACCTAGGCACAGAATAAGCATAGCACTCAAACAACAAATGAGCTATGGACTCGACCCTTAAATCACAAAAGGGACAGTAAGGAATAGTTTGGTATGGAGGTTTCCAAGTAGACGTAAAAAATCCTAGGGGAAGAACACCCACCCTGAATTTAAAGTATAATGCTCTATCACCTGGGTTGAAGATTGCATCCAAATAAGGTTCTCTGAAAGGGATCTCCTTAACTAACAGAAACTGGGTGACAGATTTGCAATGATTAGGGTTACACAACCTCTCATTATCCACCCAGAGCCAATAGATCTTCTTGAGCATTTGTTTTGAGGGTGCTGTTCTATTGACCCAAGCATCTCCTAAACCCAGGTCATAGAGAAGTCGCTTAACCTCCCTGAGCCAGATTACCTTATACCAGCCGGATAAGGATAAGATTTCGCTGAGGGCATCTGCATAACTACTCAATTCAGGGACATTCCATATCCTGGCCCATAATAAAAGGGGACGTAGCCTAGCTTGCTCGCGGATTGGGCGTGTGCCTGCATCTAGCAGGAGGGGAATTGAAGGGGTACTGTGGGGTAACTTCATAAGATCTTTGTGAAAATTATTTTCGAGGTGTGTCAAAATGTCAACTCTTTGTATACCCCATAGTTCCGCACCATACAATGCTGCACTCACCACCCTTGCCCTATAAATATCAAGTAGTGCCCCAATAGGTTTTAAAACTGAGGCACGTTGTTCCTTGAGCAGGGCCCCTGTGACCCTCTTATGGGTCAAAAACACTTTTTGGTGGTGCGCCTTCCAGGTCATATTGGCACACAGACGGATACCTAGGTAGTCAAATTCGTTGACTCTATCAAGGGGAACAGAGTCCAAGGAAGGAGGAACAGCCGCTTTCCTGGGAGGGTTAAGAACAAGGAATTTGGTCTTGCTTATGTTTATGGACATAAGATGGGTAGTGATGAGACAATACAATACATGGTTTCATTGCTATTGTGATTTATTTAAAACAAAACTCAGGTAGTGTAAATGCACACGTAACAAGTAAAACGTCTGAGGCAGAAGTATTTCTTGAACTGCGCCTTCTGCATTCGGTTAATGGTGCTATGATGCTTCTGAGGCTCGAGACCTCCTCACTATCCACTCCACCCAGTACACTACTACAAACAACTGTAGCAGTTTGCAAATGCTCAACAGCATTGGTGGCCTGTATCAATCCTCTGGCCACATCACCACAGCAATGGGTCATTTCTGCCTGCATGGCGACAGCACGTCGAGACAGGAGAGCTGTTATGTTACTCAGCCGGTTGATGGCCCTAGTGTAGCCATCTAAGAGCCCAAGTAATTGATGGTGCATTTTGTGGTGGGACACATGGTCTTCTTTCATTACATTGCATAGTTCCTTAATGGCTTGAGTCATGTGACTGAAGTTGTCTATTGTTTCCCTCTGTCCTTCCACCACTAATGCAGTGAGCTGTATGATGCTTTCCTTCATATGGACCATATTTTTTTATTGGAAGAAGCTGTGCATGCATTGAGCGCATGTGTTTGCCTTGTAGGCGATGCACCTTCAACATTGCATTCTCCAGCCCACCACAGACAGGTGATCCATCGCCTTCATCAGCCTGCCATTGTGCCCTTGCCCTGCACCTCCTGATGTGGATATTTATGCGCCGCTTGTGGACTTGGGCTCTTGGGGTGTGTGTCTTCTCAGCCTGTGTTGTGGGAATGTCAGGTTGGCTCTCCTCTTCCATTTGAAACTCAGGTAGTGGTGCCACGGTGGTCCTGGGTCTTGTGGGTGCAGGTGCTGGGGGTGATGGGGCCACTGTGTTGTCATCTCCTGACTGTGCCTGAGTCTCCAGAGGGTCATGGGATTCGTTTTTGTCTGACTCCTGTGCAGGTGTATTTGTGATGTTAAACGGTACTAATTCAGTTTGTGATTTTTACATGTAAATCACATAGTGCATTGTTGTTTCTAATAAACCTATTTAGTAACACACCGTGGGGCAGATTTACAAGCCCCTTGCGCCACTTTTGCGTCACATTTAACATGGGAAAAGTGACGCAAAAGTGGCGCAAGGGGCTTGTAAATCGGCCCCATTGTGTATAAATTTCGCTTGCTTGTTAAACTTAAATGTACCTATGCTGTTTTGATATTCCTCCTTGCCTTTCCTACTGGGGTTTCTGACTACTAATCCCATAATGCATTGGTGTGTAGCAAGTAAAATGTGGACTGGAGTAGTATTTGCTCCTCTAAGCCTTATCTCACTAAAGGGGTATTTTTTTTACATTTACCATGCATATGGTCATTTACATGCATCTTACCTTGGGCTGTACTAGGCGGTACAGAGACGTCTATCTGCTTCACTCCAATGACAGATTCAGGCTGAAGGGTAGACTCCACCAGCTCCTCTAAGGGTGTAGACGCAGTTTGTGTGGATGGGCCTCCTCCAGTCTTCTTCGCCTCTGCAAGCCTTGCAGCAATCTTTTCCTTAGCCCTACTCCGCAGACCATAACACCACTTACGTATATCCACAATGGAGCACTGTGTGACCCCCCCCACTGTGCTTTTTTCAGTTTGAATACCCAGCCATAGTTTTATTTATTCACATGCTGGGACATGGAGTGACTGTTTTCCAAACAATTTCTCATGGCGCTTCACCACTTCCTCTTTTAGGACTTCCAACCCTTTCTCGCTAAACTTTAGCTTTCTTTTGCGCAGTGCTGGCTCCTTCTCAGTGTTTTTTGAGCCATGCTGGTTTTCCTGCACAGGTTCTGCTGTCCAAACAGGCTTCCTAGTGATGTGCTCCTGCAGTCTGCCTCCTCCTCTCAATCAGTACACAGTTAACAGTATGGCATGCCTCACTTCCTGGTTGTGAGGACATCATGCTGCACCAAAATGCTAAATTCACTAATAGCCATTAGCAAATAGCGAATTCGTTATTTTGAGATTCACATTTAGGTACTCTGTAATTGCGAATGCGATTTTTACTGATTTGCTAAATTATTTCAAGTTTTTACATACATAGGCTCTTGCGATTATCAAATAGCGATTCATTAAATATCGCTATTTAGTCATCACAATTTTGGATTTTGATACATCTGACCCTAAGTGATTTGCCCAGAGTCACAGAATGTTGAGGCAACGCCAAGACTTGAACCTGGTTGCCCAGTTCCAAAGGCGGCAGCTCTGTCAGTAACACATGTAATAACTATTTTGTCAAATGGGGACAGCACAATACCAAAAATAATTTCCCTGTCGGTTGTATGATGCTGTAAATGTGGGTATACGATTGAAAGGGGGTGATCATATTTGACAATGCAGGGGTCTGTGTATCATTAGTGTATCAGACACCTTGGCAACATGCTTCAATGTGTAAGGGGTTCATTGCATCCTATTTTTGGCTGCCTTTTACTTTTCTTTCAGGTGCCGGAGGACCCTGTTTTAGGCCAAAGGCTACCAAACTGGTTTGCTGCAGACATCTTTGGGACATTTGGAAAGCTTCCCTGGGAATGTATTCGGCCCATTGCTTACCATTGGCTTTGTCGTTTGTAACAAACATTTGCTTGATTTTTATTTATTTGCTTTATTTGTATTAGGCTGTCCAGCTTGGGTTTATTCTCCCATGGAGCATAGCCTATTTACTGTATTCCTCCATGAGTGCTTGCTTTTTATAAACAGGCCTTTACACTGTGTTCTTATCTTGTCACATTTGCTGTACATTCAAAGACAGAGATGCTATGCTTTGTCTTTCAAGGGAGCTTGGTGTTTACTTGTTTTCCTCTGACTTCAAAGTGAGGGGATTTATCTGACAATTTGGGGCTGTGAAAGGGGGCAGCTTTTTTCCCTTTCTCCTCTTAACACCGTTAGGTACTGTGTATGCTCTAAATTTATTTTACTTACTTACTAAAGGCTTTTTTACTAGCACACAGCAACAATTAAATGGCTGTTAATGTGTTGTGCAAATATTTCAGAATATTTCAGATTTAGGAAAGCACAAATGTTGATGCTGATGCGTGCTGAATACAAATATTTGAATGTGATTGAAACAAATGAATAAACGAGGTGATGGCATTTCCACACATTATTGTCTGTCCGCTGTATAGTTTTACAGTAAAACTGCATGTCTGTGCAAATATAGTGTTATTTCAATTGAAAATGAGTTGTAATAGCAGTGTACTACCACACCATGCATACGCCACTCTATGCCTATCCACTATGCCACTCTACACCACTCT
The DNA here is from genome assembly GCF_964204655.1 of Triturus cristatus. NCBI lineage: Eukaryota > Metazoa > Chordata > Amphibia > Caudata > Salamandridae > Triturus > Triturus cristatus. Next base: position 261,492,526 of record NC_140586.1, read on the forward strand.
GCTCTACTCCACTCTACACCATTCTACTCTATGCACTCCACTCCATTGCACTCTATGCCAATCCACTCTATTCCACTCTAAGCCACACTACCCTACTCTACTCTATGACACTCCACTCCACTCTATGACACTTCACTCTAGCCAACTCCGCTATATGTCCACTCCACGACTCTCTACTTCACTCTACGACACTCCACAACACTCTACCACACTCTATGCCCCTCTATGACACTAAATGTTTTGCCACTGCACCCTATGACACTTTACTCCACTCTACGCTATGGCACTCTAGGCCCCTCCAGTCTATGTCCCTCTGTTCTACGCCACCCTACTCTATATCACTCCACTCTATGACACTCTACTCCACTCCACTCCACTCTATGCTACTCTACGCCACTCCATGCCACTTAACTCTAGGCCACTCTACGTCACTTCAGTATACTCCACTCTTAGGCACTCCACTCTATTACTCCACTGTACATCACTCCACTCTACGACACTCCACTTAATGCCACTCTATGCCACTTTACTCCATACCATTCTACGTCACTCTCCAACACTCCACTCTATGTCATTTTACTCCACCATACGCTATGCTACTCTACTCTAAGACACTTACTTCACTGTATGCCCCTCAACTCTACTCCCCTCTACTCTATTATACTAGCCTCTATGACACTCAATTACACTCTACAACACTCTGCGCCCCTCTACAACATTCTATACCCATCCACTCTATGCCACTCTATAACACTCCACACCACAGTACAACACTACACTAAAATCTACTACGCTCAATGACACTCAACACCACTCTGCGACACTCTACACCACTCTAACCCACTCAATGCCACTGTGCGACACTCCACGAAACTCTACACTACTCTGCACCACTCTACTTCACTCTGCGCCACTCTGCTTCACTCTACTCCACTCCACTCTTCTCTATGCCACTCCACTCTAGGGCACTCAACTCTACACCATTCCACTCCTCGATACTCCACTATCCGACACTCTACAACCCTCCACTCTTCAACCCTCCACTCTATGACGCTCAACTCTATGACACTCTATGCCAATCCACTCTACACCACTCTACGGTACTCCACGACACTCTACACCACTCCACTCTATGCCACTCCACTGCCCTCTACACCACTCTACTCTACTCCTCTCTTTGACACTTTAATTCACTCTAAGCTACGATATCTCACTCTACTGCACTCCATGCAACTCTACTCTATGACAGCCCACTCCACTCTACAACACTCCACTTTACGGCACTCAACTCCACTTCATGCCACTCCACTCTATGACACTCTACTCCACTCTATGCCATGACACTTTACACCCCGCCACTCTACATCCCTTCACTCTATGACATTCCACTCTATGGCACTCAACTCTATGACACTCTACTCCACTTAACGTCACCCTACTCTACGTCATTCTACTCCATGACACTTTATGACCCTTCACTCCATGACCCTCCACTCCACTCTACATCATTCTACTCTACGACATCCACTCGTCGACACTCCACTCTACGGCACTCAACTCTACACCAGGATACTCCAATCTGTGCCACAACCAGTGCTTAATTTGTAAAATATTAAGTGCCAGGGCTCTGACCAGGAGGCCACTGCAGCTTGCACCAACCATTGCACTTGTCATCGCTGCCAAAACCACTACTAACCATCTCTCTCGCATGTAAATGCGACATTTCAGATTATTTCAGGTCCCCAAAGCTAAAGGAATGGCTGAGAAGGCAGGTATTAGCAATTTAAATGTATATTGTATTGCTAAACAACTGTTGTTGTGCACATCTCTAAATTAGATGAACAGCGCCACCATGTGGTAGACTGTTCTAAGTATGGTGTTGACAATTAGGTTCCAGTCCCGAGCACTGGAAACCAATTAAGTTCCGGTGCTGAGCACCGGAAAGCACCGGCTCAAATTAAGCACTGGCTACAACACTATAAATGTACGCTACTCTACTCCACTCTACAACACTCTACTTCACTCTATGCCTCCCATGACACTCTTCTCCACTCTATGCCACTCCACTCTATGCACCTCCACTCTACGCCCCTTCCACTCTATGACACTCTATGCCAGTCCACACTACAAAACTCTACGCAACTCTGCTCTGCATGTTCGCCTGGATGCACTGTTGTGTACTCCGGACGTATATGCTGGTGTCCACATTAGCGAATATCTTGCCAGAACGCTGTCGGATCATAATCCAGTGTTGCTCCGAATGCAGTGGTCACGGTCCCAGACTCGGATTTCTACCTGGCGACTACGCCCAGAGGTATTGGAAGACCCAGTGTTTAGGGAAGCGGTGGGCACGACCATCACCCAATATTTGGAAGATAATGAGGGAACTGCCTCCACACTGGCTGTGGAATGGGACGCCTTTAAGGTGGTACTGCGAGGGCAGTGCATAGCAGGGATGGTGGGAGTCCGCAGAGTGCTCCTGGAGGAAGTGAGGGAGGCTGAAACACGACTACAGGAGGTTGAAAAAGCTCGCCCAAGTAGAACGGATAGGCAGCAGGACTTGGAGGAGGCGCCGGAAGCTGTGGCAGGGCAGGTGGAGCCGCTACGATGTTTTGATCACAAGGCGTACATCATGCACTCTCATGTTGATGGAGACAAGTCAGGTGCCCTGCTGGCCTGGTTGGCCAACCCATCGCGCAGGGGCTCGCCGATATTAGAGATTTGCGATGCCCAGGGAGACGCTTGCTTTACTCAGGAAGGTATAAATAGATTGTTTTATGATTATTACAGGGACCTATACAGGAGCAAGACTATCAGGACAGGAGACGATTTAGAGGGGTTCACGCGAGAGCTTCAACTCCCACAACTGGAGGATAGTACAGCTGAGGCACTAGGAGGGGACATTGAGCTACGAGAAGTACAGGCTGCTATCGAACATATGACGTGGAACAAAACACCGGGAATGGACGGACTCCCGATTGAGCTGTATGTCACTTACTCTGAGCAGAAAGAGCCACGATTGGTGAATTTGTACAATGGGGTGAGACACCTGGGTCACCTCCCTGTGTCTACAAGAGAAGCAGTTTTTATTCCGCTCCTGAAACCGGGTAAGTCAGCATGGTACAGGACAGCGTATCGACCACTGTCCATGCTTAATACGGATTATAAGATATTAAGCCGTATCTTGGCCACCCGGCTGCTGCCCTATATGTCGACCCTAATCCATTGCGACCAATCTGGCTTTATTTCTACTAGGAATACAGCCTTCAATATATGGCGCTTACTGCACATACTTGAAGCAGACACTTATCCCAAGGTCGCTGCTGCGGTGTTTACCGTTGATATAGAGAAGGAGTTCGATAGTTTGGAATGGCCTTATCTCTTCCATGTCATGACCTGGTTTGGACTGGGGGAAGATTTCATGGCGTGGACGGCTTTACTTTACAAGTCTTCTACAATGCGGGTCAGGACAGGTGGGGTAGTATCAGATTCTTGCGAGGTCACTCGGGGCACAAGGCAGGGATGTCCGCTGTCCCCTCCATTGTTCGCGTTGGTTATGGAACCTCTAGCGGCAAAGGCTAGAACGGGGAGTTATTTTCGAGGATTGCAGGTGCAGGGTCAAATACATCACATAGCCCTATATGCGGATGATTTGCTAATGTTCCTCGGCGACACAGAGGGGGAATTACTGGGAGCAAAGGTGATATTGTATGAACTTGGGGAGATGTCTGACCTTCGGGTTAACTGGGCTAAATCCTGCTTGTTTCCCACAGACGGCAGAAGGGGAGATCTGCAGGATGTGGTAGGAGTGAGATGGGAATGCAGGTGCCTCCCCTATCTAGACGTCCAGATATATCAATCCAGGGCGGATGTATTGGAGGGTAACATCGTTAGAGCGATTGGTGGCTTGGCGGGCAGTATTGGCTTTTGGGGAACGCTGCTACTATCTTTTGCTGGGCAGGTGTCTCTACTTAAAATGATGGCCCTCCCCCGACTATTGTATTATTTCGGAACCCTACCGATATGGATACCAGCGCAGGTATTTAAACAACTTGCATCCATGTCCACTGGATTTTTATGGGGCACTGGGAGACGAAGGGTTGCCTTGAAGGTGATGATATGCCCACGGTCGGAGGGAGGTTCGGAGGTGCCCGATTTCGAAACCTATTATCTAGCTGCACAATTGCAATGGTTGACACAGAGAGTGGCAATGAGACTATGAGGTATGGAAGAGGAAAGTGGGGTGCCCCGGAATTACAGCAGCTCTCTCAAATAGTATTGGACCTTCTTGTATGGCTGGGGACTTTGTCAGAGGAACTTAAAACAGCAAGACAATGCTGGAAGCGGAGTCTCAGGAGGGCGGGCTTGAAAGTGCGTACGCCCCTGAGCTACCGCTCTCTATGTGCGAGGCACTACCTCACGGAGAATCCTGGCGGGAGTTAAGTGACTGGGACGAGAGGGGATTGTCTGTTATTGTGGATTTATATGAAGATGGGGTTATGCTCCCTTTTGATACTCTACAGGAGAGGTTTGACTTGAGGGGTGGAGACTTTTTGCTCCATGCGGCGCTCACTGTGGCTATCCACGCGCAATGGAAGGAGGGACAAGCGGAGCCTAGGGTTTCGATGGGATGCCAATATGTGGTTACTGCAGCAGGGAAGTTTAAAGCGTTTACATGCCTTTATAAGTGCATGACACTTGAGAAGCTACACCCCTTGGATGGATGCACTCAAGCAAAAATGGGAAGTATATGTGGGAAAAGAGATTCCGGAAAGAGCCTGGGCTGAGATGGTAGAGCGAGCGTGGAAGAGCACCAGGAATGCTCGCTTTCAGTTGCTTCCCTTCTATATTTTGCACCGGGCCTACCTTACACCGGCGAAAATCAAAATATACTTCAACACGGATTCAGATGAATGCCCAAGATGTAGAGGGGAGGGGGCAGACTTCCCACACATGATCTGGGGATGTCGACTACTCGCTAACTATTGTAATGAAGTAATTACATTATTAAAGGAGGTGACTGAAAGAGAGTTGGAACTGGCGCTAGGAACTTGTATATTGCATTGGTTTCCGCATACAGCTAGAACCAAGATTACCAGCAAGTTTATAGACATGGGGTTGGTGTTGGCCAAGAGAGAAATCACGATGCATTGGAAGGCGAGAGGGCCCCCGAGCTTCATTAGATGGAAGAGAGATTTTGTCAAGTGGGCAGAATGTGATGGGATAATATGACTACAGCTTGCGAAGAGAGCGGGGAGTGAGAGAGCACTTGAGGTAGCCAGAGCGTGGGACCACTTGGTGGGACTATTACAGGATCCGGAGGATGGGAGTGGTGATGATATTCAGCCAGGAACCCCGGGCACAGCATAGGCCCTTCGTAGCGCGTAGAAAAATCAGCCCGACCGCATTCGACAGGTATTGGTAGAATGAGACTGGAGAGACAGCCTGTATAACTTGTATTATATGAGAGTTGGAAACAGCTGACAGCACTGTTAGACCTGGCACCATTGGCGTGGGTCTCCCTTCCATTTTTTTCTGTTGTCTCCTCTATTTTTGCTGGCATTAGATGCTCTGGGCGCTGTGCCACTGCCATTCAGTGCCACAGCGCGAATGCTCCCTGTGTAAATATGACATGTGAACTGGTATATCCATGATAGGCTTATTTGGTTTACCTGTTAGTCCCTAGTAGCGTGGCCTGTGTGTGCCCAGGGCTGGTTAACCAAATGCTGCTGGTTGGCCTTCAGCACTGGCTTGAAAAATCCACAGAAGCAGCTTGTAAAGTCTGTCTCAGACCTGCCACTGCAGAGTCTGTGTGCAGTCCAGAACTGCCATCTTTGCTGTGAAGTGCACCCACTTCCCAGCCCCTGAACCTTCCCTTGGCATCATGTAAGCCACCCCTATGGTAGGGTGCATTGTATGTGTAAGGTAGGACATGTCTTGGTGTGTGCAGCATGTCCTGGTAGTGAATTACACCCAATTTCGTTTTTCACTACTGTAAGGCTACCTGTTCTCAATAGGCCAGAATGGGCAGTTTGACTATTACATCCTATAAGCCTAACTGACCCAAGGAACATGGTAGAAAAACGAATTTAGTATGCCTGAGCTCAGAATATTAAAATACATCTTTTAGTGAAGTTTATTTATATATTCTGTGTTTGAAATTACCACTTTTAGAAAGTAGGTATTTTCTTGCCTAAGCCTTCCAGTGTGCTCTGCTGTTATGTGTATTGGCTGTCTGGTTTTGGAGGGACAGGTCAGGCTGAGTCAGACCTGGGTTAAATAGAGAGATCTGCATTGGAGTATGGAGAGGGGTAGCTCCTTGACCAGAATAGGGCTGTGCCTGGCAAGGTGAATGCTGGCTCCACCTCCCACTGTGCGTCTGATGGCAGAACCCCTCTTTCTGAAATGAAGGATGCAGCCTGGTAAACAAAGTGCTCCAGGACTGAGCAGAACTGGTTCTGGCTGGGTTCAGTGACTTGTAGCTTTTGAGAACAAAGACTTTTGGGGTATAAATATCTGTGCTGAAACCCCTACAATTTGTATTGCTCCTGGACAACAAGACAAACCTCTGTCCGTAACTGAAGGAATCTGCAGGAGGTGACTATCCTTGTGCTTGTGTGCTGTTTCTTGGATTGGCCTGCAGTAGTTACCATTGGACTTGGAAGAAGAGGGAACAGAGCTTTGAGAGAACTTTTATTTAACTTGCTACAGCAATCACCCAAGGGCTATGAGAGAGCTAGCCTCCTGTTGAAGTCTCAGGCACATCAGACTTCACCACCAGCCTCCTGTTTCCTCCCAGCAAGGATTTCTATCTGCAGTGAGGCTCCTGTGAGTTCCATGGCCTCTAGTTCTACTACAGAGAAGAGAGTGCTGAAATTGTCGCTAACGCCCGTTTGCGAGCCGCCACAGCTGAAAGCGCACGGAAAATCATCGCGCTGCTGCCGCTGAGTGCTCGCTAGCAAAGATCATCGCATCGCACGTTTGCGAGCTGCCAAGTGCTCGCTAAACCCAAAGATCATCGCATCGCACGTTTGCAGGCTGCCAAGTGCTTGCTAACCCCACAGATCATCGCATCAAGATCATCACATCACGACATCGCAGCGCGGACGCCGGGCATCCACCATTTTCATCGCATCGCATCAGGATCGTCGCTCCCTCGCGGAGCACCATTTCTTCGCATCGCAACACGATCGCACACGCAACAGGATCGTCGCCTCATCTCCTCCCTCGCGGCAAGGAGTCATCGCGTCAACGGCCTAGCGTGCAGAAGTTTGTCGCCTTGTCCCCGCATACATCAGCAGATCGGCGCATCGTCTCCTCCCTCGCGGCAAGGATTCATCGCATGGCCGACCTCGCGTGCAGAAAATCATCGCTACAGTTTCGCTGCGACATTTTGTTGGTTTCGCTACGAAATCCAGGTACTTTGTAAGTAAAAGGGTCGCAGAGACCACTGCTTTGAACTGAACTCCTCTTTGCACACTTTGAACTATTTTTGCAGCATTTCAAGAGTAATCCTATTTTACAGTATTGTGGCTTTTGACCATTATTGGTCTTGTGTTAAGTCTATATATAAAGATACTTATTTTTTATAACTACTTGTGTGGTGTCCCTTTGTAGTGTTCCTCACTGTGTTACTGTGTATGGTCATAAATGCTTCACTCACTGCCTCTGAGATAAGCCTAGCTTCTCGTGCTACGTTACCACAGGGTTGAGCAGGGGTTATCAAAGGGTGTAGCCCTCTTACTCTGACTTAGGAAGAAGGGTCCTTACTTGGACAGTGGCCAGCCATTGCCAACTAGAGACCCCAATTTCTAACAAGCACACTATCATTAGTTATTGCTGAACACAAAGAAATGCTAGATACGACATGCCTGGAGGAAGGGAATAGGTAGTTTAAGGTTTAGATTTATTAGGATAAGCAATTGAGCTATATATGAAACACACTGAATACTGGGAGAGGCACTCCTAGTCTCATGACTGTCGATTCTCAAACATGCAATGGAGATGAACCTTGGGATGATGCCAAAGAATTTATAAGCTAATGTATGGGATTTATATGGGAAGGAGTGAATTAATCTATAATGTATGCAAGTGCTTATCTTGATTTATAAACCTAATAAAGTTTGTTTAAAAAAAAAAGAAATGATTGAATGATCGATAAGGCTGTGGGTAACGGTGGCGATCAGCGGTGGAATGCCGCCCGACTGGCTCAGAGCCAGCAGCTGACAAAAAAATACATTTTATTGTAGTTTTAATTTTCAGCTGCTGGCGGAGTCAGCGTGTGTAGGGAGGGGGGGACTGGGCCATGGGAGGGAGGAGCGACAAATTATTGTGTGCACTTCTAAGTGCGCATGTCTGCTTGACAGGCCGACATAGGCCGGCCAAACAGACATGCGGAGTTAGGTTTCTCCAGCCCAGCTGTATTGCACAGCTGGGTTGGAGAAACAGCACAGACTCCCTGTGCCTGAGCAAGCATCAAACCAGCCTGCTCAGGCCAATCCCTGCGGTGCTCTCATGCTATTAATAATAGCATGAGCGCAGCGCGGGGATTGCACACGGAGTCTCTGATGCTGTCCCAGTGTCTGCTGGGGCCAGGAAGCTGCTGAGCAAACAGTCACGAGGCAGCCAGCAGCTTCAGTTAGGTCATTTTTTAATTATTACCTTCCAGTGCTCCCCCTCCCCTGCTCCCCCCTCCCCCAGCGCCACCGCCACCGCCACCCACCCACCACTATTTGTTTATGTCGACCACCGCTGGTGGCAATGTAAATGTTGAACTGTGATCTAAAAAATGAACAAACCATATTAAGTACCATTTGGAAACCTCTCGCTTATTATTTAGTATGATGATCGCCATTCCTACCCTATTTTAGGACATTATGGCCCCAATTTAGATTTTGACAGATAGGATACTCCGTCATAAATGTGATAGATATCCCGTCTGCAGTATTACAAGTGCATTACAGCCTATGGCTTTGACACTTGTAATACAGCAAAAGGGATATCTTATTTGTGCCAGAGTATGCCATCTGCCAAACTCTAAATCAGGCCCAATGTTCTAAAACAATCTATTGGGATTCTTAATCAAACAGTGGGATTTTGGAGACATGTGAATCGAAGTGTCTGCTTATTATACCTTGCCAAAACATTGAGCAAAACACTTGTGATACAGAAATATTGTAACCAGAATATTTAATTTCAAAACGTCTTAAAGATTTAAGATTCTTAATTCAGTGATTGGGCATGGGTGCTATTTTTTTCCAGGCCTTTGGGTGGAAGGTGGGAAGGAATGTTCAGAAAACAATTAAACTGTACTAAATCAAGGGCTGTAATTTGATATTGTGAGGTTTTTTGGAAGTTCATGTTGTTCTTTAAAGTTTGAAACTAATTACAATCTACTACACTACAAGCCCCAACCTGTCCGTGTGAGCCCTGGAGGAGGCGGGAGGAGCCTAAGAGCACCAGTCGGGTGCTACAAAAAACCCGCTTGTCACTGTGGGACGCGCCTGAGACATGCCCAGGTGAAGCCCGGACCAAGGGTGGGCCCGTCTGCACCCATCCACAGCCGGATGAGGCTGGGCTGGACCAACTTTCTAACCATGCTCTCCTGGGGTGAGTGACATTTTTATTGGCTTACAAGAGGATCCCTTGCCGCATGAGTTGAGTTTTTGGGTTGGGCCTCTTATTGCTAGAAAATCACTGTGCAACTAGGAACTGGGATGCTACAGAGCAGCCCAGACAGTCTTCCCGCTTCCTCTTTGGCCCTGGTCTTCTTTTAAAGGCATTAGATTCCCAGTTCCAAGTCCTTGGTGCATTTTGGACTTACACTTAAAGCATCCTTGGTAAATGGAAAGCAGCAGGAGGGCCCATCATTCTGCCCCTTCTCCAAAAACTACCTAAATAGACAGGATGCTGCAGTGGGCTTAGGGGGTCATCTACACAGAAATCGAACTGATTGAAAGGAGACTGTCCTTGGGCTCGGGAACACTACTAGCTACAACATCTGATGCGAGCTCAGCCTCCATGGTAATGCCTCTAATGCTGTCACCACCATTGCCCCCCCCACGAACTAGACGGGGCAGCGGAAATTTCCTAAGCACGTCTTCTGTTGTATACTCTTCTGGGGTGCTATTGAACCCGGGCTTGGGAACATCAAGCAATTACAGTTCTCAGCTCCTCAGGCCGCTTGATTTGTCCCTAAGGTTGACCTTGGCAATGCACCAAACCAGTCTATTGCACTGCCACATGTGGAAACTGTGTTGTCCAACAGTGGGAAATCGACTAGACACATTACTGATTCAACCACAACACACACTAACTAGTTAAGGGACCCTCACCCTCCAAGTGCCAACTCAAGACTACAGCAGGACTCAAAAAGCCACATGGGTAGTGTGGTACGGAAGTCCTTGCTCTTTTTAAGTGGCCATGCACCATATCAGAGGCATCCTGTGATTAATCTTCCACCCACATCCTGTCCTTGTGTGGCAATTCTTACAGGAGTCCCACGGTTTCAAGAAGGTCAGAGAGATGCACCTGAAGAGGTTACCAACAAGTCCCTGAACTGGCTGGTACGGCATGGTAATTTTTCTCTCTCCTTGGAAAATAACATTCTTTTAATACGCAGTGTGGAGTGGTTAGGTCCATGTCAGGCGGATCACCCAGGGTATGGTGTAGTCGTCAACTCCAAGTCACTTTAGGTGGTGCAGAGCTTGCTCTTTGGGCATCCAAATAAAAACATAGGTGAGTCATGAATTAATCTGTGGCCGTTAGAATATTTTTATAAACTTTGCTATTTCTTTGAGCCCGACTGTAACTCACAAAAGCATCAATCACAGTCATTATCTGTAATGACTCCTACCCTTAATGAGCCAAAAAGCGGGCCAGGTGCATTTAGAGCCAAACCATCACTACCTGGTCATCGCTTGCCCTGACCACCTCAGACATCATGCCTTCCATCCTCTCCGAGGCGCCCACCGACTCCTGCCCCCACCACCTCTTCAACCTTGCAATGAAACCAATCTGCATGCAACTCACCAGCATCCTCAACACCTCCATCTTCACTGCAACCTTCCCGGACAGATGGAAACGCGCAGACGTCAGACCACTCCTAAAGAGAGCCTCCTCTGACCCCAACAATCTAAAAAATTATCATCTGATCTCTCTGCATCCCTACCCAGCCAAACTTCTTGAGAAAGCCATCAACCAGCAGCTCACTAAATTCCTGGAACAAAACCATCTACTAAACTCCTCTCAATCCGGATTCTGTGCCAACCACAGACTGAAACTGCGCTGATTGCCTCTGCAGATGACATCAGAACACTCCTGGACCACGGAGAATTAGATGCCCTGATCCTCCTCGACCTCTGCACGGTGTTTGGTGCAGTCTCCCACAACACCCTCATCAACAGACTCTACAACATAGACATACTGCATGACGCCCTCAAGTGGATCACTTTTTTCCTTATAGGTCGCACAAAGCATCCGACTGCCTCCCTTCACCTCCACACCCAAATACATCATATGCAATGTACCACAAGGATCATCCCTCCACCCCACTCTATTCAAAATCTAAATGAACCCCCTTGCTAATGTCGTCAGATCCCACGGACTCAACATAATCTCCTACACAGACAACACTCAACTGATCCTCTCGCTCACCGAGGACCCCACCAGCACCAAACCCAGCTTCTGCAACGCCATGACCAACATAGCCAAACAGATAAAAAATAACTCAACTTTGGCAAAACTTTAGTACTGATCTTCAGGAAAACACCTCCGCATGGGACCACACCTGGTGGCCTGCAGAACTCAGACCCACACTCACCAACCATGCACACAGCCTCAGCCTCGTTCTCATCCTCGACAGCCAACTGACCATGAAACTACAAGTTAATGCAGTTGCTTCCTCCTGCTTCCACACATTTCGAATGCCCCACATAATCTTAAGATGGATCCCAAACAACACCAGAAAGACCGTCACTCAGGACCTCGTCACCAGCCGCCTCCACTACGGCAACGTCCTCTACGTCGGCATCTCCATCCAGCTCGTCAGAAGACTCCAGACCATACAAAATGCTGCAGCCAGACTCACCCTGGACCTCCCCAAACAATCTTACAGCGGTCCCCATCTGAGAGACTTCCAGTGGCTCCCCATCCAGAAAAGATGCCAGTTCAAGATCCTCACCCAAGCCTACAAAGCCCTCCATGACCTAGGACCTGTCTACCTCAACCATTGACTAAATTTCCAACAACCTGCTAGACACCTACGTTCCTCTTCACTCGCCCTCACACACACCCCGCATTCTCTGCAGCGGAAGCCACTTCTTCCCCTCCATCGCAGCCAAGACTTGGAACGACCTCCCCCTCCAGCTCTGTATTGCCCCCTCATTGGCAGACTTCAGAGAGAGACTCAAGACATGGCTATTCGACAGAGACACAGTACCCAAATACCCCTAGGGGTGACAGAGTTGCACTTTACAAATGCTGATTGATTGAAAATGCTGATTGATAGGCCCCACTTTGACGTTCTCGATTGACTCACACACATCAGGGACATTTCCAATACTGATAGATTTGTAGTATCAATGGAAGGGAGTAGGGAGGGAACAGTCAGGAAGCTGGGCACAGATAGGGCTCAGTATAAAAACATCATATTTCCAATGTGTAGTAACTAGGGAGCACTTATAACAGGGTTACATGCCATTCCAAGGGATAGCAACAGCCTAAAAAGGTTGCAAAGAAGTCCAATAAAGAGCAGCAATTTAATGGAACTGACTGGGTTCGAACATCCTCCACCCCTTAGGGAGTTGAACAACCCTAGCCATACAGTACACATGATGCCAGCACGGTTACGACCTGAACTCAAACTAGATAGCAGTGTGAGGGACACACACATCAGGTTAAATGGTGCTAGTACTTCCCGAATTAATCCATTTGATGAACAGGGTGGGACATCTAGGTCCGAAAACTAAGCTAAGCCAGATGCTAATCAGCCGGCCCCTCCTGTTAAACTGCTATCCTGGAACATAGCCAGGCTACCCTCCAAACTAGAGTGTCCAGAATGGGTCTAGTTTATAGATACACATGAATTCTGCCTCTTCCAGGAAACTTTGTCTACCAAGCCCGTGCACCGTATGGGTTATGCAAATTCCAGCAAGGAACAACAACTATGGGAAAGGGCAGACCCTCGGGGGGATTAACCACTTGAGTTAGCAACGCACTAACTTGCAGGGTAAGTGAAATCACGATAACCTCTCCTGATATTTTGTGTGTCTCACTGATATTCCTGCATCTAATAATTTACATTTATAATGTGTATCTAAGGCCGGGGGGGGAACAATAGCGACTCTGCAACCATTGAGCATCTGACCGCACACATGGCAACTGCCCTGGTGGAAGTAATAACATTTTTGGGTGGGAATTTCAATTTCAATTGTCAATTCGAACCACTGGACAGTAATGCAGAAGTACTTACTCAGGAACAAGAAAGAGTCTGGTGTGTACCCAAATTAGCAATTCCTCCAATTAAAAAATGCACCCCCTCACTCCAAATGAATGCACTAACATTGAATGAGGGCTTGCAAGGAATGGTAGAACAGCCTCCGATAAGGAAGGGAAGCATACTTTTAACTACATTTTATACACTGTGACATAGTGACTATATTTTGGTAGTTGTAAGAGTCTGGCAGCATATAAATGATATGCCTGTGTTCCCCAGGCAGAACAGTGACCACAATGCCCTTGTTCTTATTGTAGACCTCCCTGCCTGTTGCAAGCAAGTTAATTCCACTGAACCTGTTGATCGAAGACTGAGATCAACTAATAATAGGCGTATAGTAAAGTGGTCCACCATAGCTCAATCCCAAGAGCTGGTCGGGGCAGTATACAAATTGGTAGCAAAAAGTATTGAGGGATTTCTCCTTATGGACTGGTCCCTAGACCAACAGGAAATACTGGAAAAGATTGGCACTATTAATAATAAAATGTTTGAGGGACTAAAAAAGCACTTGTGGAAACAAAGAGGGTCGTATGGAGGAAAAGCACCCGACCTGGTACAACCAAACTTGTAAGAAAGCTAGATCAGTCCTCACATCTGCTATCAAACAGCAAGACAGGGGAGGGATAAAAGCCTGGAGTGAGTGTTATAAAATGCCTATTAAGGAAGCAAAAAGGGTCCCGGAATTTGGGAAGTAGGAAGGACAGCTGGATGCGGTCAGAAAAGTAGACCAGAGTGCTTTTTGGAACCTGGTGGTTACAGGGAGCTAAGAAGGATATCACCCAATTTAGACCAATGTTTCCACCATGGAATGAGTGGCTCACTTTTCCAGCCTATATTCTGTGATGGGAGAAGACAGTGCCCCCCTGCCTGCTTTGCAGGATAACAAAATAGTGCAGAGGGGAAATGGGAGTAATAGTGAGGAAATTCCATCCATCACAATTCCAGAAGTAAGATCTGTAATCAATAAAATTGTCCCAAATAAATTCCCTGGGCTTGACAACATTCTGGGAGATCTGTATCTGAGTGGGATTGATGTTTGGAGTCCCTATTTTTCACTATACGTTAACACTATTATGAAAGGGGCACCTATTCCCCCAACATGGGCGGGGCTGAGATTATACCAATTCACAAAAAGGGTCTCCCATCGCAGCCGTCGATTTATCTGCCAATAAGTCTCATTGACTGCTCTGAAAAGCTGTTTATCAGAATACTTTTAGAAAGGTTACACAAATGGCTGGCTGGTAGAGAGATATTAACACCACTACAGGCGGGGTTCTGGGGATGCACCAGCACGGTGGACCAGGTTTTCCGACTTCAATTAATATCCTGGAAAACAGTGATTTGGGGGAGCAGTCGGCTCTATGTTGTGTTCGTAGACCTATGGTCTGCATTTGACTTGGTCCCCAGATTCATGCTCTGGCAGATGCTGGCTGATATGGTAGCTTCCAACTATCTTCTGTTCACTTTAATGAGGCTTCGTGAACATAATTATGCCCAGGTAAGATGCAGATAACTGGGTGAGATGACTAAGCCCTTCACTGTAAATAGAGGAGTCAGACAGGGTTGCGCCCTTGCCCCACCCGTTCACTCTTTACGTCAATGATCGGATAGCTTACTTGAACCAGTGTGAAAGTGATGCCACTTGCTGAGCAAGCATCAAGGTACCCACCTTGATTTATGCCGATGGTACCCTCCTACTATCTATATCACCCATGGCACTAATAAAAATCTTAGATTGTTTTTCCAATTTTTGCAGATAGAGGGGTCTGGAAATGAATGTGTTAAAAACCAAATCCATAGTCCTAAACTTTTGTAACTCCACTAGACCTAACCCCAAGCTCAATGGGTCCTCCCTGGAATGTATGCACACCTTCAACTACCTCGAGCAGACTCTTGCAGAGCAGCTGGATTAGCGGCACCACATTTTAAAGTGCAGGCTCAAACTAGAGCAACATATCGGGGGTTGGTTAAAGTGCAACGAGGTTCCCAATTTCACCCAATAACACTGGCGATCCAAGTATACAATCAGCAGGCCCGGGAGCAGCCTTTTATGGTGTGGCGCTTTGGGGCCACAAGGATATGGCCAAAATGGTAGCTGCAGAAAATCGATTTCTGCGTCAGTTGACATGTTTACCCACTAGTACCCCACGGGAAACAACCTTTACAACGCAGTCATTACATTGCGCTACATTTACAATGCAGTCATTACATCGCATCATCCTTTACAACGCATGTCACTACAACGCAGCCATTACATTGCATGTCACTACAACGCATGACACTACAACGCATGTCACTACAACGCAGGCATTACATCGCATGTCATTACAACGCATACCATTACAACGCATAGTACCCCTACACTATCCAACACTTACCCTACTGTTGCACCCCCTGGAGTTAGAATAGTAATTTTTACCCCTACACTATCCAACACTTACCCTACTGTTGCACCCCCTGGAGTTAGAATAGTAATTTTTACCCCTACACTATCGAACAATTACCCTACTGTTGCACCCACTGGAGTTACAATAGTAATTTGTACCCCTACACTATCCAATACTTACCTTAAATGCAATGTAATGGTATGCGTTGTAATGGTATGCGTTGTAAAGGTATAATGCGATGTAATGGAATGCGTTGTAAATGCATTTTTTAAAAATGTGTTGTAATGGCATGCAATGTAAATGTATGCATTGTAAAGGATGTTGCGATGTAAAAACTGTATTGTAAAGGCATACTTTGTAAATGTATGCGTTGTAACGTCATACATTCGTACCCCACTGCTCTCGCTTAGCCTAGATATGGGGCTGAGGTCTCTCTCAGATGGGATTGGAGTGAGACCAGTTCTTTACTGGAGAAGGATAAGGGCCACTCCTGAGCTCTACTCTGATTAGCAGGGACTGGGGGAAGTTTTAGGTATCCCGGGTTCAGGCAGCATACGTTGGATCAAGTATGTTAGAGAGACCTTGAAAAAGATGGGGGCAGAGAATGTGTGGGAAGATCCGCTGGTAGCTCCCCAATGAATAAATCTACTATAAAGGAAAACTATGGGCAGTAGAAAATGAGCCTATTGCAGGCTCAATCTTCTTTTGGTTCCTTGACGAAGAATGAATTTAAAGTAGAAAATGTTCTTGATGAAATTGGACCTGTAACAGCTAGGAAGGTCTATCTCCAATTCCGGTAGGGCACTCTACTGCTTTCCTCTTTCACCGCCAAATAGGCTCGTACTCCTGAGCCAGTCAGGTGGGCATTCCCTTCTTGTGGGGTCACCAAGGAACGGAGAAACATGTTCTGTTTTACTGCTCAGCCTACCTGAATGGAAGGAGAAAATGGTTAGTTCCAGTCTGGTATATGGAGGGTCAGGCAAAAGATGAGCAACAATTAGCTGGCCCAGACACTATGGAGGCAGCATGCCCCCTTTCACCCTCAACCTCTAGAAGCACTTAGCACTATTATCTGATTGAGGTGGACAGGATACCCTTGTTTTTATTGGTGTGTATTAAACTTTGTTATTATGAATGAAATGGATTTTAGTAACCGTTTGATTATGATGTGCGCTTTTGTTAAAATGTATTTTGTTTTTACTAAATTTATAATGAATGTACATTTTAAACTGTGCTTTTATGGCAATTTTCCGAAATAAAGATTGGATTGAACTGATAAAAAAGTGAAATAACATTTGCAAATGCATTCTTAGGTTTGGGCTAGCGACAGCTTTGCCTGTGTGGCTGGTCTCAAGCGGTCAAAAACAATATAAATAAAAAAGACATACTTATTTCTATTCATAGAGGGACTGTAGGGCACCCTCCTCGTCCTTTGGTGTTTTAATGACCATTTACATTTTGTTTCCACCCACCTTAGCATGCAGCATGGAACAGTGAGTCAGGTGACTTCAGCCATTGGCTCCCCTGCACAGTGAGAGATGGCATTTTGTCTAATCACGTGCAGATCCACCTAAAAAGAAGTGCAAATCAGTGCCAGGACTGGTGGGCGAGTACCTTATTTTGCCAATTCTTTTTTTCCTTTCATGATACTTTTTTAGTCATTATTGTGTGAATAAAATATGTCTTCAGAAAACAGCAAATGAAAGCTTATAGTACCTTTTCTTTCCAACAATAGGCATCATAGTTTCTAAAATGGGTTTCTGTGACTCACTCGTTTAGTGCATTTTAACCTTTCACCCTAGCCATCCTCTTTTCAGGTCATTGATTGACCTATTTTTAAATATAAGGTACCTCTCCCAATTATTTATGTTTGACCATGATTATTCGTTCTGTATAGACCTAGCAGGTATTTCCCTAATACGTTTCCTGTTTCATAGACACCTCAGTCCAGTGCTCATCAAATATTGACTTGTACTTATGAAGCCCCTTTGAGTTTTATTTGGGTCAAAACGCCATGGACACATACAGAAACGAATTGAATGTAGGTAAATCATAATGTACAATATGAACTGTGTGGTCATTACCAATTGAACACACTGCAGTATTTTGCTTCCATAGTCTATCACCGATTTGTCTTCTTTGTCTAGGAACTCTGGTTAAAAGTCACAAAAAAAGTTCTAGCTTCACTCATTTTTAACAAGGACTTTATTTGTTTCATTAATTTCCTTGTGATTTATTGAATACACTACATGTCTGATTATACGATTTTAACGGGATACCTCTTATGGACATTTTTTGTACCTATTTTCATGCCCAGATTCCACTTTGGGTCTACAGGGCTGCTCCTGCGGTTCACAATACTTTTGGAAAAGACTTTCCAGTATCGAAAAAATGGGGTTTCTCTCTTGAAATGTAACAATTTCATTTGAATGCCATTGCTAGCAGCAACCAAGATCAGGGCGAGCGTGCTTCCTTTGACAACTTTCAACTGCACAAATATATTTGTTGAACGACCAATTAAAAATCATGGATAAATGAGGGGATGCTGAAGTTTGCTTTGCTGGACTTTAGGCAAGAGATGAGGGGAAATAGAAAAACTCATTAAAAGCTTTGAAGTTTTTTTCTAATAATATGTGCAATGTTATGCTTAAGGGTCCCAAGTAAACTCAATGATTTATAAGGGCAAAGATAATTTTTGTTATTACTCCTCAAAATTGAAGGCTCGCGTCTACTTCCTTTAACCTAGCAAAACCGGATATTAATGTACAGAGGCAAGAATCACATGAGACACAGCAGCCATTGTGAGACTATCCCAAAATGAGGCAGGTTTACAGCCTGAGATTTCTGTGTATAATAGCATCTCCAGGATACATTCCCTCTTGAAGATTTCATTAACGCACAGCAATTTTTTACTGAAATCTAAGGGCCTTATTCACTTTTGCGCCGCTGCTGCATCACTTTTCGTGATTCAGTGGCGGCGTAAACAATCAATCAATCAATCAATCATGGAATTTATATCGCGCACTACTCACCCGGAAGGGTCTCAAGGTGCTAGGGGGAGGGGGTTTGCTACTGCTCGAACAGCCAGGTCTTGAGCTGTTTCCTGAAGGCGATGTGGTCCTGGGTCAGCCGGAGGTGGATGGGCAGGGAGTTCCATGTCTTAGCCGCCAGGTGGGAGAAGGATCTTCCTCCGGCGGTGGCTCTCTGTATGCGAGGGACGGCGGCGAGGTTCGCGGAGCGTAGCTGGCGGGTGGGCGTGTAGAAGGTCAGGCGGTCGTTGAGGTACCTTGGGCCCAGGTTGTGGAGGGATTTGTGTGCATGGGTGAGGAGTCTGAACGTGATCCTCTTGTTGACAGGGAGCCAGTGCAGGTCTTTCAGGTGGCTCGAGATGTGGCAGCGTCGGGAGACATCCAGGATGAGTCGGGCGGAGGCGTTCTGGATACGCTGAAGTCTTTTCTGGAGCTTGGCTGTTGTCCCGACGTAGAGGGTGTTTCCGTAGTCTAGTCTGCTGGTGACGATGGCCTGGGTGACCGTCTTCCTGGTCTCGGTCGGTATCCAACGGAAGATCTTGCGGAGCATGCGGAGGGTGTGGAAGCAGGATGAGGAGACGGCGTTGACTTGTCTGGTCATTGATAGGGAGGAGTCCAGGATGAAGCCCAAGTTGCGTGAGTGGTCCGTTGGCTTGGGTGCGGTGCCTAGGGCCGGGGGCCACCAGGAGTCGCCCCAAGCGGAGGGCGACGGTCCCAGGATGAGGACTTCTATCTTGTCCGTGTTCAATTTCAGGCGGCTGATGTTCATCCACTCGGCCACGTCTTTCATCCCTTCGTGTAGGCTGGCTTTGGCGGTGTCGGGGTCTCTGGTGAGGGAGAGAATCAGCTGGGTGTCATCGGCGTAGGAAATGATGTTGAGGTTGTGTTGGCGTGCGATGGTGGCGAGGGGCTTCATGTAGATGTTGAAGAGGGTGGGGCTGAGCGACGATCCTTGTGGGACGCCGCAGATGACTTCGGTGGCCTCAGAGCGGAACGGAGGGAGGCGTACTCTCTGTGTTCTGCCGGAGAGGTATGAGCTGATCCATTCCAGAGCCTTCCCTTGGATGCCGGTGTTGTTGAGGCGTTGGACTAGGGTGCGATGGCAGACAGTGTCAAATGCTGCGGAGAGGTCTAGGAGGATGAGTGCCGCTGTGTCGCCGTTGTCGAGCAGGGCTCGGATATCGTCGGTGGCTGCGATGAGGGCGGTCTCGGTGCTGTGGTTGGCTCTGAATCCGGACTGCGATGGGTCGAGGGATCCGTTCGTTTCCAGAAAGGCAATGTCAGTAGCATAATCTCGCATAAAAGCAGTGTGTGGAGTGCAGTAGTGTGCGGCGTGCAGCAGTATGCGGCGTGCAGCAGTGTGCGGCGTGCAGCAGTGTGCGGCGTGCAGCAGTGTGTGGTGTGCAGCAGTGTGTGGTGTGCAGCAGTGTGTGGCGTGCAGCGGCATGCAGCAGTGTGTGGCGTGCAGCAGTGTGTGGCGTGTAGCAGTGTGCACCGTGCAGCAGTGTGCGGCATGCCACAGTGTGCGGCGTGCAGCAGTGTGAGGCGTGCAGCAGTGTGTGGCGTGCAGCAGTGTGAGGCGTGCAGCAGTGTGAGGCATGCAGCAGTGTGTGGCGTGCAGCAGTGTGTGGCGTGCAGCAGTGTGAGGCTTGCAGCAGTGTGAGTCGTGCAGCAGTGTGTGGCATGCAGCAGTGTGAGGCGTGCAGCAGTGTGTGGCATGCAGCTGTGTGTGGCATGCAGCAGTGTGAGGCGTGCAGCAGTGTTTCGTGTTGCAGTGTGCGGCGTGCAGCAGTGTGCGGCGTGCAGCAGTGTGAGGCGTGCAGCAGTGTGAGGCGTGCAGCAGTGTGTGGCGTGCAGCAGTGTGTGGCGTGCAGCAGTGTGAGGTGTGCAGCAGTGTGTGGCGTGCAGCAGTGTGTGGCGTGCAGCAGTGTGTGGCGTGGTTTGTAAACAACAAGAAAAGCGGACATCAAAGGAAGGGTGGGAGGGAACCAGCATATGGGGTGTGAGTTATAACGAAAGTTAAATGTTGTAAGAGGGGATGCAGGAAGTGAGGCCGAGCGTGCGCTGGCGAAAGCAGTCTGCTGCTTTCAAGTCCAATGCCAGATGGCAGCTTCGCGCTTGAATGCCTCACATGCACTGGCCATAAACTGCATTCCTAAGGTCTTGTGCCCCTTACTAAATCTCTCTGAATGCGTGAGGCGGCGCAGGAAGTAGCTGGTGGCAAATGGAATGCGCGTGGTTGTGCGCGTAACCGCCACCCGATCCGCCTGGAAAGCCTTTGGGAGCATTTTCTGAAGCCCCTACATAAGTCTCGCTGGGCGATCGCTTACGCGATAGCCAGGCGAGAACTAAAAAGGGTAGTAGAAGCGTAGCAGTGAAAGCTATGAGATCTCACTGAGACACTTCTAGGACGCCACTGCATCAAGACCTTACTCATTCCTCATGGCAGGCGTAAGGGTGATGCAGTGCCATAGGCACAGGCGTACCCCATGCATTGCTGGAGTTGTGTCATGCTTGTGACACAACTCCAGAAATTAGTTACTTTTGTGCCAACAGCTAAGTCGGGATTCCTGACGCATCTGTCATTCCTTGCGACATGGAGCGCTGTACATTAAATACGGCGCATTCATCGTGTCGCAAGGAGGGTGCAGTGAAAACTGTTGCATCGCTGTTTTGTCGCAGCGATGCAACAGTTTTCATAAATGAGGACCAAAGGGTTTCACATCCAGTGGGCCTGAGTACAGGTAGCATTTGACCATAGGCTGAACCCACTCAGCTTGACTCTCAGCCCAAACTGTTGCCCCAGTCCTGCTTTTCCTTCTGGCATCAGACCCTGAGAAACCTCAGCTATGTAGGCCAAGGAAAGATTAACATTAAATTGTTGAGGAACCAACAAAGTCGTGAAATAGTCTGAAATAGAGAAGAAAGGGAAACAAGGAAAGGAGTAGAGAGGTACCACTCAGCGAGTGGTGGAGGTGGATACTTCCTCCCAGTCAATTGGACATAAACAAAGGGATCCACCCACGAGTATAAGAGATCACCCGATTACTCAATATGTATCCCACGGTCGTGGAGAATACACATTAGTTGTTTAAATACCCCTCACACACCAAAAGGGCCCTTGGTGTCATGCTTCATCATAGGGGTCTTCCTGCCCCTCTACGGGACAGGGCGTGCTACGACCTACGTTTGCGCGGGAGCACTGTTGTTGGTGAGACAGCTATGTGTGATGCGGGGGTGTGAGAGGAAGGGTCAGGAGTGAATAAGGAGTGAATTAAAAAAAAAAAAAGAAAATAGAGAAGGCCTTCACCGTCATAAGAGTCTGACTAGAAGAATACTAGGAGTGGCAAGTGGGTGGCAAATTTTCAATTACCGTGACTAACGCATGACGTCATATGCCATATTGAAGAGGTGGATTTTATGTGTCTTTCTGAAACTGAGAATGCCATTTCCTAGTTTAAGCTGCAGAAGTAGTGTACTCCAAGTCAGCCTTTGGACATTTGCCATGCCCTCTTGGCCTGCCTCTAATGACAAAACAGTTGACACAGTTAAAGAAACGTAGTAAAGCAAAGTTATCAAGACAAATACGAACACAGGAAAACAATCATGTTTGTTACAAATAGAAGAACCAATGTAAATTATAGTAATTTCAGTGTGTATTCTGCGTAGGACAAATGGGTAATACAAGCATTGTGGTGGTGATGTGCACAATGGCTGAATGGTGACAACAAAAACTGATTGTTAACAAAGTAAAATGCATGAGAAAAAAACACATCAGAATGTTTCAGTGTCAAAATGAAATAAATAAGCGATTACAGCTGACATTAGGTACAAGGGTGTCAGTGCTTTTCAGCACTAAAAGGTCAATTTATAGATTGGGATTGCGTGTGAGTCTTTAAAGGCGAGAGCCCTGGGAACAAATACACTATTTCATGTAAACCCAGAGAATGCACATAGGCAAATCCACATGAGACAAGGTTTGAAGTACAAACCATGAAGGTTTATTGAAATTTAAGAATTAATACAGAACGCAAAATTTTATATGGTTTGTCAATCAATTCAAAAATATTAAAAATGCAAATAAATATAATTAAACATTAGCAGTGGAAGCTAAACGCTAGTTAGTCAATAGCCAGAAACAGATAACATAACGTGCATTTGTAAACCACACATTCACCCAGAAGGGCATCTTAGCGGTGAATAACAGATATTTATTGTTACCCAACTCAATGGCATTAGTTTTGTCAACCTCAAAAGGATGAAAGGCTGATGGACCCACCAGGATTGAAACCTGTGACTATGAGGTCAAACACAGGCCCATGCTCTTAAGTGCACCATCAGAGGAGAGATCATAAAAATTAGAACGGCTGTGAATAGGGATTCCAACAGCAGCCTTGAAAAACTAGAACAATAAATTGCCATGCTAGAGGGGAAACATATAATATCAAGGGATACCACAGTCCTAAATGAAATAGGTGAAAAAGAAATATGAATATAATAAGATAGTCAGCGACAGAGCAGGAATATGGTTAAGCAAACAAAAAAGCACCAAATTATGTGAGTCCAACAAGGCAGGGAAGAGCCTTGCTTCATACTTAAAGTTTAAACTGCAGAAAAACATGATTAAGAACATAACAGATCAGACAGGGTTAGCTCACTCTGACCCTGACAAAATTGCAGACATCTTTAAGGAATTTTATAGCACTTTATACAGCAAGAACCAAGACCTTGACGGCACTAAAACGCACGACTGCCTAAACAAATGCACGCTTCCCGCACTATCAGACCTAGATCAAACAGAAATTAACAACCCGATCACAGCTTCAGAAATCGATAAAGCAATTAAGGCCCTTAAAATCGAAAAAGCCCCGGGTCCCCACGGGTTTAATGCAAAGTTCTACAAATGCTTCTCCTCGGTACTAACTCTCCCACTACTAAACTTATACCATGAATTCAGTAACTCTGGCCAAGTTAACGGGACGCCAGCAGAAGCCATCATAGCAGTAATCCCCAAAGAAGGGAAAGACCCAACCCTCCCAAAAAATTACAGACCAATATCTCTAATTAACTTAGACTGTAAAATCTATGCTATGATCCTCGCCAAACGACTTCAAAATATTTTATCCAAACTTATCCACCCCTCACAAGTCGGCTTCTTAAAAAACAGACTTTCTAGTGACAATACACGCATCCTAGCTCATGTCCTGGAGAAAGCCAAACTTTCTGACTCCCCAACACTTGCTATTACTTTAGACGCCAAAAAGGCTTTCGAATAAGTATACTGGACCTATGTGAAAGCAGCATTGGATAAATTCAACTTGGGTGAGAACTTTACGTGTATGGTAATGGCACTTTATTCCAATCCCTCAGCCAGAGTGAGAGCGGGAGGATGCCTCTCATCCTCCTTTAAATTAGAACCAGGAACTAGACAAGGCTGTCCTCTTTCCCCTTCCCTATTTCTACTTGCAATCGAACCCTTCCTCTACCACCTTATGAATAACAAACAGATTACAGGGATATGTTTTGCCAACTGTATGGTCAAAATAACAGCTTAGGCTGATGATGTGCTAGTGGTATCTGAAAATGCTGAAACTGCCATCCCGGCTCTAATGTCTTCAATAGAAGACTTTGCCACAGTTTCTGGTTACAAAGTAAGAGATAAAACTCTTGAACAACCTTGGTGATAAAGAAATTATTGGCGACTCAGGTCTCCTGTGGCAACCTAAATGCTTCAAATACCTGGGTCTGGACTTTGAGAAAGATCTGATCACCACCTTAAAAACCAACGAGAATTCCCTTCACAAGAAAATATCCACACTGCTTGATGGCTGGTCCCCAAAGGTCTTGTCCTGGTGGGGGAGAGCTAAGACATTGAAAATTATGATCACCCCCCTTGTTAACTATCTAGCCAGCATGCTACCAATGATGCTATCAAAGATTTCCTAAAAAGGGTCTATAAACTCTTTAACGCGTTCCTCTGGCAAGGTAAGAAACCGAGAATATCATTGAATAAACTCCAATTATCCAAAGACAAAGGTGGTCTGGGTCTCCCGAACTTTAGGAACTACCAAACGGCGTATCTTTGCAAACAAGGCTCTAACTGGCTAATCCCCCAAACAGACTAAACCCCAGTCTGGTTGGACATAGAAAGGTCAATCATCAACGGTATGCCTCTATCCGCTCTCCTAACTGCGGACGTTTCCTTTTTTCCCCACTCAAAATACATTTTGCTTAACACAAAGAGAGCCCTGCTGCGAATGGAACAGTTTTCCATAATTAAAATCAATAAATCCACTTGACCTCCTTATGGTACAACCCGAGCTTAAAGATGGACGGAGGACACTACACTGGGAACACTGGTCTGAAAACTGAATAAATCTAGTAAAAAATCTCTTTATAGGTACACTACCGCAACCTTTTTCCGACCTCCAGACCCGTCACGGACTTAAATCGTTAGATTTGTATAAATTCTTGAAACTAAAATCTCTCCTCTCGATGCGCTCCATCAAACCCTCTGACCCCTCGATAGTCTCCAAAATGTCACAGCTAGTAAAGTCTGGGCACACCGTCTCTAAGATATATAAACTTCTTTCTCCCAAACCCCGCAAATCGCACAGGAAATGTGAAGCAAAATGGGAATGTGAACTCAACTTCAGTAGCATCCCATTTGATTGGGGGAAAATTCATTTGACACCATTCTCAAATAAAATATCACCCATACTATCACAAACCAAACTAATGTTAATAAATAGGACATACTGGACACCCAAGAACATTTTTTAACTTAAGCTCAGCGACAGACACTCGGTAAGGATACAAGGGAGAATCCTTCGGCTCATCTCTCAAATTGAGAGTTTTTATATGTTTTAGACAGAGAAATTGAATGGTACATTTTCGATGATGTCAAAGATACATCATACTATCCAATAAGAAAACAGAAAACACATCACATGGTAAAATAGCATTGACATTTAGGGGCAGATTTATCATAGTGTTGCATTGCCCTCGCATTATTACATATGGCTCTGCGCTGCTTATTCTTCTTGGGCAGAGCGGCGCAGCAGCTTTGGTTGCTGTGCTGCATTGCACAACAAATTAGTAACTCTGCTATTGAAAGTTTCTGTAGTGTACCATGCCACACCACTACATCTTGAATTCATAGTAAACCAATGATTATGTTTGTGAGAACCTCTTTCAGAGGCCCATGGGGCATGCAGGGGCAACTGGGCCCAATCGTAGCAGTTGAGACCTTTTAGGCCTGATGTCCCAGACCCCGACCTACTATGGATCCTGAACAACTGGGCCAAGTACCCCATGTGCACTTGACTCTCAGAGTAAGCGTGGTCTGAGCAGTTTGAGGCTGTCTCGGGGGAGAGTTTTAGATACATGATAGTGTACACAGGCTCTCAACTCAATATATGAGCAGCAGCAGCCATAAATCCCTGCCCAGCCAAATACTCACTATTATGACTAAAGGGAAGTATTTTATTTGTGCTGCTATCCACACAAAGGAAACATACGACATCCACAAACAATTATACAGCCCTCCCCTCAGGTCAGGGCTCTAATGTTTTAGCGGTTCCCTGTCCCACTCACCCCTCACCTTAACGATCATTCCACATTCCACATTCTCTGTTGGTGATATCCCGGGTAGTGATCCGAGTCTCAAGTTTTCACTACGACTCTAACCTTAAGACAATAGTGTTCCAGGGCTATTGCGCTAAATTAGCAGCAAGTTCCCTTGGGGCCGGCAGGCCCGATACCAATCTTACCCACATCAATAAGTGTGAAGCATGCGAAGTTCCAGAGTGCACCCTGTCTGCAGGCGCTCATAGCGGCTGCAGCCAAGTTCAGGTAAGACAGCCCCCAAGCAACACAAGTGGATGCACTCATCATGTGCACAGTCTCTCATTCGTGCTTCTAAAGTGACTGGAGGCTTTCTGCAGCTGCTTTTGCAGGGTAAGTGTTGGACTTGGCCCTTTTTGCAGGGTCATTCCAGAACTTTTTGCTTTCCTCCTGTATTTTTTCTGACCTGTTGTTGGTGGTTTTTTGACTTTGGGCACTTTATCACTGCTGATCAGTGCTAAAGTGCATTTGCTCTCTATAGTAAACTTGGTTAGATTGGTCTGCACCAGGTTGGCATATTTAATTTACCTACCAGTCCCTTGTACAGTGGTATCTCATATACCCAGGGCCTGTAAAATACATGCTAGTGGTGGGCTTGCAGCACTGCTTGCACCACCCACCTAAGTAGCCTTTCATACTGGTCTAAGGCCTCTGCCACTGCAAGGCCTGCACGCACAGTTTACTGCTGCTGTGATCTGGCACATAAAGTGGTTGCCAAGTCTGTGACTTCCCTTTTACTACATATCAGTCACCCCTAAGGTAGGCCCTAGCTAGCCCTATGGGCAGGGTGCAGTGTAGGTTAAAGGTAGGACATTTTCCTTTACTGTGTGGCATGTCCTGCTATTGACAAACAGCCTCTTTGGTTTCTCACTGCTGTGAGGCTGCCCTCTCATAGGGATGCATTGGGGATCCCTTGATATATGCTTTTGTGGTAATTCCTGACATGAGAGGGGTAGCGTGATCAAGTTTGGTATGTTTGAAATAGTGGTGATAAGTGCTGCATACTGGTGTTCGCAGATTTATTATCACTACTTTAGAAATGCCAAGAGGTAGGCATTTCTGTGTGCTATGTGTCTTTGTGCCTACCTGTAGTGTACTGACTGTGTGCCTGGTGTGTATCTGTGTATGCAGTTGCTCCAGAGAATCTGGATGAGTCAGCGCTAAGCTGATTAGGCCTGGTCTGCATTTGGAGTGGTGGGAGGAGTAGCACCTGCATCTGAATGGGGCTTTGCCTGCCTTCCACAATGATGGCTCCGCCCCCTGAGGTGTCTCTGAGGCCAGGGCCTACACTTCCAAAGGGGAGTGTTGCACACTTGAAAAGATATTTTTAAGTGCCCCCCAGAACTGGTTGGGACTGGGCTCTGCGCCCTGTGCCAGGGGGCAGAACAAAGACTTTGTACAGTATAAATATTGGGACTGTGACCCCAGGTCTTTTGAACTGAGCTGTGCTTACTTGGAACTTGTATCCGGTCGGCTGCTGGACTGCCAGGAGAAACCGCCGCTGGCAACTACCTGCTGCCTGCTAGGTAGCTGAAGCAAAGTGCCCTCTGCAAAAGGGCCCTGTGTGCTGATATTTCTGCTCCTGGGGACCGCTTTGTGCTTGGGAGCACTTCACGTCCCCTCTCTGGGTCTCCCTGCTGGAGACAGGTGGAGCGCTCTGTTCTTATGGCCTGGAGCACATGAGGAGCGCTGAGTTACTTTAAGAAGAGGGAGCAGCCGGTGTGCGTGTCGGCACCCCACTTGACAAGCATGGTGGGCACTCTCCACTTCTGGATGCTGAAAGTTGTGGCAGCGCGGAGCCAAAATCAACTGAGATTTCGCTCCGAAGCCAGGCAGAGGAAGCCTGGTTGTGGGCGGGGTTCCCGTGATGATGAGGAGAGCCCCGGGTGCTGCCTGAGCCTGTTTGTGGGAGGGGCCGGTGACGCGATCGTGACATAGCCACGCGGGCTCCGTGTGCATCCCGGGAGGTAGGAACCGAGTCGGCGGAGCTTCGCTCCGTGTGCTGAGGCCTTCAAGGAGCCAGGGACCAACGTTCCCAGGGCCCGAGCAATCTGACCGCGGGAGCGGTACTGTGGTGGCACTTCACTGGAGTGCGGAGGTGAGGCCGCTCACTCGCACATTTTCCGCAGCCGTCTGCGCGCCCTGGAGGGCTCCAGATGGGCTGCCTCGTTAGTCTTTGGGCCCGTGTTTGTGGGTCAAGGTCCCATTGCTGACCTGTTGGGAGTATTGTTTTTGCTGCATCTGCAGCTAGAGGCTAATTTGGAGGCCTTGTGCAGAATGAGGTCAAGGGGATCACCGCCACCCCTATGGGGCAGTAACTGCATGGCCAGGAGAGATCCTGGTGATGCAGAACTACTGGACATGGCTGGTGGGTACTAGGATGCACTGTGGATTGCGTGCCTGCCAAATGTGTTATGCCCTGATGTGATTGGGCTGTGGATTGCATTCCCAGTGATTGGGGAGTTCCTAGTATGTGCACACTACTAGTGGGTATTAAGGTGCACCGCTGATTATGATGTATGCATAATGTGTGATGCTAGGAACAGTCCCTATCAGTAGTTACTGGTTGCCTTCACTAACTGTGAGTTGTGATGTTATGACAGTGGCCCGATTCACCAAATGATTTATGCAAATAACTGTAAATACATGATAAGTGCCTGGTGGCACAGTGCACATATGTGATATGTTCTAATGTGTGTTATGGATAATACAAAGGCTATTTTTATGTAACCATGTGTGGAGTTTCTTTTGGGGTGTGCCTAGTGTGTCGCTGCTGTTTGAGTGTGTTGGGCAAACCCTTTACACATTGCCTCTGGGATAAGCCTGACTGCTCTGCCAAGCTACCAAGGGGGTGAGCAGGGGTTATCTTCGGTGTGTAACTCCTTTGCCCTGACTAGAGTGGTGTTTTCTGCCTGGCATAGGCGCATGCCCAACCCAACCAGAAATCCCATTTCTAACAGTAAGTATTTGTTTGGTTCCACTTGGAAGGTGGCTACAATGATCCTGTCTTGGGTCCTTCTCTTGGGTGAAGGTGCACATGTGCTCCCACGACATCCTTACTTCTCCTGCAGGGGTCGCCGTCTTTGGTGCTCCCCGTGATCCTCTCTGAGATTTGGGGTCACCCCAATTCACAGGCCCCGGGCTTTGGCTCGATCAGCACGGTGATGTTCCCCACAGTGCCCCCCTGGCATACAGGGTAGCGCCTTGCTAATCCAGAGGGCTACAACCCTTACCACATGGCAGTCTTGCCATGGAGGCCCCTTGTGGCATACAGGGTCGCTGCCACATAAGGCTTGAGCCCATACAGTCCTGCAGTCTATTCCATAGTTGCCCATCCGGGTATACGGGGTCACCACCTCACTAATATGCACGTGTTCCAGCCCAATCGGTGCAGCGCCACACATGGAAAATTCCACAGCGGCCCTCTGCTGGCATACAGGGGTCAGCAACTCTGTCATTCACATGGGCAATGACCCAATTGGTGCAGCAGTCATTTTCTCACACTTTGCACAGGGAGTCCACTCAGCAGGGCTCCCCATTGGACCTCGCTCCTTCCAACACTCTCCTCTTCCTCACAGGGCACATTGGTCTTGTCAAGCAGGCCGGCACTGGTGCTCCAGGGTAGGTGGTCTTGGATTCCCTGAGTCCCCTCACCCAGCAGGGAAACTAGCAGGCCTTGATCCCCAGTCCTGGTCACAGGTAGAAGTCTTGCAGAGCTTCTCCTCCTCACACAGCCCATCTGGCTGCTTGGCAGATGACAATGTTTAGGGTCTCAAACTTCCCATCTTCCATACACCAAATGTGATTTAGGGTCTGAGTCTTTTAATTTTCATGCTAGAGTTCTGTTTCTTTTGAGGTGCCCACTCCTCTGCTCCTTCTTCCTTCTTGTTACAGACAGTAGGAGTGACTACAAAGCTGATAGTCCCACTGCACAGGCCATAGGAGTGATTAGAGTTCACACTTGGATGTCAGCCATAGTGATCTGTGCAACTCAATGTTAGCCCAGGGCCCCCAGTCCTACTCTTCATGATTCTCTTCTCAGCCCCATCTCCTTCATGAGATGAGTCCAGGTCCCTTTCTTGTGACCTCTCACTGAGGAGGTCATCGCCTCCTCAGTGTGTATCCCACCCGGCTTACAGTAATGCAGCAATACACAATCTGCCTGGGGGGGATCTCTCTACCTCCTCTCCATGTTTCACCATGCAGGGCTGGGTCTCCCAAAATGGAACCCAGGACCCTCCATGAATTGTACCATTCAATAACAAAAGACATGGGTTTTTGCATTCAAGATCTACACATCCACAAACACAGTAAGAAACACAACAGCATGTATGTTTTCAATTTCGCATATAGAGGTGCTACCACGGTGTCAACAATACCCACCCATCAGGGTATAAACAACCTTGGGACGAATCCTAAGGCAACATACAAGGTCAAAATACACCTGAGCACACCCAAGGAGAATCACTATAATCCAAAGGTTTGGTCAAAACCTAGGCAACGTGAACAGTAGTCAATTATTAAAATGTCCTTTTTTGCAATCGTATATAAAGAAGTTTCCCAATCAGGTCCTGTTGCAGATTTTTTTAATCATCAAACAACAACGCAGAGCAGCAACAGCCAACGCGCGTTTTGCCCACTGGGCTTTTTCAAGGCTAGCAAATCATAGTTACGTCTCCTAAGTGGATTGGAGTTGAGGATTGTATATCCATCTTTTTCTGGATTAGTTCCCGTTTAATCAGTGTCCACGCTAATCTTCTTGTTAAGCGTTTAAATATCAGCCTGGGGCACGTTGTGATCGAGCAGTATAACGTGTTGTAAGTAAGGTTCCCCTTCGAGTCTAGGAAACGGGTATCAGACCTTGATAAGCCCTGATTTAGGCAACGAAATCCTGTCGGAGACGCGTGGTAACTCGGCGTGTCTGTCAGACACGCCGAGTTGCCACGCGTCTCCGACAGGATTTCGTTGCCTAAATCAGGACACTGATTAAACGGGAACTAATCCAGAAAAAGATGGATATACAATCCTCAACTCCAATCCACTTTGGAGACGTAACTATGATTTGCTAGCCTTAAAAAAGCCCAGTGGGCGAAACGCGCGTCGGCTGTTGCTGCTCTGCGTTGTTGTTTGATGCTTAAAAAAATCTGCAACAGGACCTGATTGGGAAACTTCTTTATATACGATTGCAAAAAAGGACATTTTAATAATTGACTACTGTTCACGTTGCCTAGGTTTTGACCAAACCTTTGGATTATAGTGATTCTCCTTGGGTGTGCTCAGGTGTATTTTGACCTTGTATGAATTGTACCATTCACAGGCTCAAATACACCCAGTGCATGCATCCTCCAAATACTGCATCACGCATAGGCACATGCACATCCAACATATGCATTTAACATGTACACACTACCCAGCACTGTATCGTTTATGTAGCATACCAATCATTGGCACTCAAACATCCAGCACATGCATTTATAATGCATGCACTGCACCCTTCATGTGTTGTACCACTGATAGGTTCACATACACCCAGCACATCCATTTAACCTGCACGCACTCCACAGCACTGCATCCTTCATGTACAGTACCACTCAAAGGTACACATACACCCAACACATGCACTTCACCTGCATTCACTGCACAGCACTGCATTATCCCTGTATTTTACCCTTCCCAGGCACACACACCCAGCACTGATAAACCACTTCTTCGCTACGCAGCACTTCACACCAATCTGATGTAAACCAAGGGTGAGTTAAACACAGAGCAGCAGAACTTTAAAGGTGAGTGAGCCTGTACGCCTCACTTTAGGGACACAGGTTAAAAAGTGATCACCACACGGTATGCTACCACAACCTTCTTGTGCAACTTAACTCCTGGCAAAGGCAGCAGCCTCCCACCACTATGAGGGAGACGCTTTGGACGCCCCCTTCTGGTCCAACAAGACCACAATCCATGAGACAAGCCTATGGCATGACACACACCATTGATCAGTGTTTGCCTGTGACAACAAAAATCAGCATCAGGGAATCAGACATGGGTACAATTGGGTGCCCGGTGCAGGAAGGGGCCTCTATTACCATGTAGAGGAGTCTTTTGGCCTAACAATGCTCATATTTATTTAATTTTTATTCCATGAAGTGTCCATCTCACCTTTGGTCATCTGGGTGTTGAAAGAGATGTCAGAATTAGTAAAGAAATTGCTGCCTTTACATGGGAGTGGTTGGGTGTCAAGGAGATTCATTGTAAAAACAATAGTGATGTGTGGCACACATTTCTTAAATTGGTAAATAAATTGTTACCAAAAACCCACAAAGCATGTGAGATACCTTCATGTAGCCAAGCCTCGTTAACCAAAAAAGTGAATGCTGGGCCTGCTAGTTTTGCATTCCCATTTTACCTATGGACTTAAAACTCTCAAAATACTTAGGGGCAGATTTACAAGAAAGTGCTGCCGCGCTGAACCGCAAGCCCTTTGACTGCGCCACGCTACGGCACTTTCAGAGCACAGGAATGCAACATATTTACAATGATATGTCGCCTTCCCGTGCTGGCACACAAACAGCTGCCATGCGCCGGCGCAGGCACCCTTGCACTGTGGTCCAAGGATGCCTGAGTCATGGGGAGATTGTTTTTGTGCAGGAAGGGGCACCTTCCTGCACGAAAACAATCACTACAGGCATTTTGCTCTTTCAATGCGTGCTGTAGAATGCAGCATGCATTGAAAGAGAAAAAAAAAAGGAGAAATGAAAATATTTCTCCTTGTTGCGCCTCACTACGCCAACCCTAGGGTGGCATAGCATACTGATGCATTTCCAGGTTTCCGACTCCTCGTAAATCTGGAAATGTGTCTGGTTCCACAGCAACACCCATGAAACGCACCTTTCACACAAAGTGCTGCGTGGAAAGGGGACGTATTTACAAGGACAGAAAAAGCCACGTAGGGTGGCTTTTCCTGTCCCTGTAAATATGGGGCAGAGAAATGCGCTGCCAGTGTGTCACAAAAAGTGATGTACTGGCAGTGCAAGAGGCTTGTAAATCTGCCCCAAAGTACTTCCAGGAAAATAGGCAAAGGTGGCTGAAGGACTCAAACCTGACATAAAGCCACGTGACATCTATGGATCCAAGAAACAGGGGGGCATATTATCAAGGGCCGGCGATAAATATCGCAAAGCGCGCTTAGCGCTTGCATATTTATCGCCGGCTATCTCTGGAATTTATCGCCCTGTTAGCACGTTATCAACAACGCGCATCGCCGAGGTGAGAAAAATTCCATGAGATAGTGGGGATATCGCCGTTTTCCATGGTGGAAAACGGCGATATCCTTGATGATAGGGCCTGTGGTCTTAGCCGCACAATCCACGCCCCATGTTAGGTATGCCTTAGTCAGGAATTTAACAGACGTTAAATTCCTGCATTAAGGCATACTTAACGTGATTTTAAATATCGCTAACCCTCCTTGTCAATATGACGAAGCTGGGTTAGTGATATTTTCCCAAGGGAGTCAGGCACGCCTCCTTTGCATCTCATTAGCGATGCGATGGGAGGCGTGCTGACAAGGGGCGCTATTGCAAGGAAACACACGCTAGCGTGTCCTTGTTGATAATGCGATAATATTATCGCCACTTTTCACCCAAAAACGGGCTCTAAAGCGGCGATAATATTATCGCCACCCCTTGTTGATATGCCCCCAGGAGAGATCTGAGAAAGATCACAAGGTGCGATTGTGAAGCCGAGATTACAATACGCTCCTCAAGTCAATGCAACTAAACATTTATCAGAATAATTTCCAGGTTAACCAGGGCTGGCTCTAGGGTGGTGCGACCGGTGCAGTCGCACTGGGTGCTGGCTTCTTGGGGGCGCCGTGTTTGCAACTTTATTATGCTATTAAAACACCTGCTGCCGCTTTCCTTTCCTCCTGCAATTAGGGGCTCTCACAAAAATGTTAAGATAACTCCTGTGATTAATGTTCTTCCTGGCCAGAGATCACAGTTTTGTGTAGTTGAGGTTTTTTTTTTTTTTTTAAAAACCTTTATTTTCAAAAGTCAGGACACAGCTATTCAGCCGACAACCCGGAGGTTCGGCAGCATCGATATATAGAAACAGAGATGCGTCCCCAGTACCATGAAAGGAGAAGTGCAAAGGTTCAATTTTAATTAAACACAAAAACGCACAACAAACCCCAGCAAGGCAAGAACACTGTAAGCCCATGATGAGCCCCCCAGGGAAGGCCGGACCCCACTCATCTAACAGTTACAGTACAAAGTAAAGAGGAAGAAGAGGGACTGTAGAGGCCAAGAAGTCCATAAACCATACTGGGCTGGAAAGAAGGTTAGGAGGAAAGCTGTTCCTCGGGAGGATCCAGATCCGGAGCAAGACATATTCCCCCCCTGTATTGATTCCACCGCCCCCATATGGCGTGCCACTTCCGGGGGCGGCCTCTAGCGCAATAGACCGTCTTTTCCCTTAACATACTCCAGTCCATATTTTCTTTCCACGCGGTCAATGTGGGGGGCCCCGCAGAGCCCCACAATCGCGCGATATCTCTCTTAGCTACCATGTTGCCCAGAGTCACCCATTGGGTCTGCGCCGCATTATGATCAGTGGGCCCCCAGACATTCAGTAGACAACACCGCGCTTCTGGCTGCATAGCAATGCCCGTCACCTCCCCCATCACTGCATGGACTCTCCTCCAAAATTCCGTGATGACACCACATTCCCAAATGATATGCAGGAAAGTACCCACCATACCACAACCCCTCCTGCATAGGCCGTCCTCCGAGAATCCCATGTGAACCAGCCTTGGCCCCGTCACATACACTCGATGCAGTATTTTAAGCTGCACCAGCCTCAGACGCGACGGGATCGCAACCTCCTTAGGGGAGGAAACAGCAGACTGCCAATCCTCGTCATCCAACTCGAGGCCATCCCTAGCCCACTGGTCCCTCAACCCCAGAAGCATATCCGCCCGGACGTTGATCAGTTTCTTATAGATGAGCGAGATCGTGCTCTCGGGCATATGGCCATCAAGGACACGGTCCTCCAAAGGAGAGGACTCAGGCACCTTCTCACCCTCTATGAGGACTGATCGGAGGGCGTGACGCACCTGAATATAGCGGAAAAACTCAGATGGCCCCAGCTCATACTCCTTCTGCAACTCTTCAAAGGACTTCACCCTCCCCTTAATCAGGACATCTCCGACCCTGGAGATGCCGATCAGGTCCCATTTGTCAAAGCCTTTTGTGTGCCAAAGCCTACCCAGTCTCTCAGATTCAAATAGCGGGGTAGCGAGGGTGAGCCTATCCTTCCAGCCCAGCGAGTCAGTTGCCATCTTCCACACTCGCACCGCCACACCAGTGGGCCCCGTGAGGGACGAGTCCAAGGACCGCGAATACAACGCCCTGTAATAGTTACCACCACGCAGCAACCACCTATCCATGGCATACCCAGGGCTGAGGGCAGGGCCATAAAACCCATGGTTAATCGCACTCAGCTGGGTGGCCCAATAGTACCATCGGATGTCTGGGAGCGCAATGCCCCCGTCGTACCATGGAAGCGTCAACTTTGCAATAGCTATTCGCGGCCGCCCATCCCAAAGCAACGTTCGTTGGAGGCCTTCGACCTCCCGAAAGTATTTGGCCGGAACCCAGTCCAAAGTATTCTGCAGTGCGTAGAGGAAGCGGGGAAGCAACATCATTTTGAACAGGGCCGCACGCCCAACGAGGGAGAGCGGCAGCCTCCGCCAGCCTTCAACATCCCGCCTCAGGCGTGCCAGGGGGGGGAGCAGGTTCTTCTCATATCGCACAGCAGAGTCCATGGAGATAAAGATCCCCAAATACACGAAGCCCTGCTGAGCGACCTGTATCGAACATGTTCTAGGGATCGGGAGAACCTCGCCACTAAGAACATACAAATATGATTTACTCCAGTTGATAACAAGACCCGAGTTCCTACCAAAAGATGTGAGTACGTCACAGACCACTATAAGTGATTTCTTGGGTGAGGCAAGATACAGCAGGATATCATCGGCATAGAGCGAAATACGGTCCTCGTGTTCAGGCGACCATCTAAGGCCCCGTATATCCGGGTGCCAACGTATCCACGCAGCCAGCGGCTCAAGGGCGAGGGCGAACAACAAAGGCGACAGGGGACAACCCTGCCGGGTACCCCTCCCAAGCTGAAACGGAGTCGACGCCCGACCATTCACCACCACACTCGCAAGTGGCCCCTCATACAGCAACCTCACCCAACTCACAAAACCGTGGCCAAAGCCGAACTTGGTCAGCACGGCCCACAAATATGCCCATTCCACCGTGTCGAATGCCATCGTGGCGTCAAGAGATGCCACAATAGCTGGTTCACGCAGTGTGTCCGCCCTGGCGATTACACCATGAAGGCGCCGAAGGTTTAACGCTGTGTTTCGGTGCGGAATGAAGCCGGATTGATCCGGGTGGACCAAGTCACCGAGTACCCTAATTAATCGGGTCGCCAGGATTTTAGCCAGAATTTTCGGCTCTGCGTTAAGAAGTGAGATAGGCCTATATGAGGCGCACTTATCTCGGGGTTTGCCCTCTTTGTGGATAACCACGATCGTCGCCAGTCGCTGGTCCAACGGGAGGGTCCCACTCCCCCACGCCTCCATAAACATGGCGCGCAGGTGAGGGGCGACCCTATCCGGAAATAACTTGTACAAATCGACCGGTAAACCGTTCGGTCCCGAGGCCTTACCCGAGTTTAACGCGCGGATAGCCCCCGCCACCTCGTCAACCGTTATGTCACCATCTAGATCTTCCCTATCTATGTCGGAGAGACAGGGCAACTCGATATCACGGAGGAGGTCAGACGAGTCCTCGGGCGGCCTATCCGACACTGAGGCATAAACCCTACAGAAATAGTCCGAGAAACACTGCACAATCCTCTCAGGTTCCACAATCGCCTCTCCCCTCTCTCCCGTCAACTCTGGCACAACTCTATTGACCCGTTCTTTTTTGTCCAGCCAAGCCAGGAGTTTCCCCGCCTTGTCACCAACATCATACAATCGGCCCTGCTGCTCCCTACTGAGGGTCTTAGCGGCGTTCGTCACCAGGTCCTTATACTCAGCTTGCTTCAAGCAAAGCTCATGCAGTGAGGACTCTGTAACCTCCTCCTCCAGCGCTCCCTCCAGAGCCGCGATCTCCTCCTCAACCTGCAGAACCTCGCCATCTCTCCGCCGCTTGGCAGCTACTACTAGGGAGTGGGCTTCCCCTCGGAGCACGGTCTTAAATGCTTCCCACAGCGACACTGCCGAGTCCACGGATCCCTGATTATCCTTGAAAACATTATCTACTTTCTGTACCAGCGCGCTGCGCATCTTGGGGTCTCGGAAATACCACGGGTTGATAGGGGCCACCCTTCCTCCTCCCTCCCGACCCAGATCCAGCCGGATCCAAACTGGCGAGTGGTCAGATATACCACGCGCCATGTGCCTTGCCTCGGAGACCAATGAGGCATGCGCAGCCAGAGTGAGTAGGTAATCAATCCTGGAGAGACTACCATGTGCCCCGGAGTGGAACGTGTATTGGCTCTGTGTTGGGTGCCGGAGCCTCCAGCAGTCTGTCAGGCCAAGCGTGTTTAGGAAGTCTGGGAGCCACCTCTGAGCCCCCCCGTGTCTCTGGGCGGGTATCTATCCAGCAGGCCGGAGCCAACAGCGTTGAAATCACCTCCCACCACAAGCATACCCCCCGGGAGATCCAGCAGGGCCCTACCCAGATCTGTGAACGTGGAGGCCTGCAGGGCCGGCGGGACATAAACCGAAACTAAAACCAAAGTTCTTCCTTCCCACCGCCCCGCCACCGCCACAAACCTCCCCCTATCATCAACAATGGTGGAGTCCACCTCAAATGGTAGCGAGGCTCTGACTAGGATGCCCACACCCCTGGACCCAGAGGAGAATCCCGAATGTGCTATGAGTTTATACCCCTTCCTGTTCAGAGCATAGCACGTATTACCAATAAGGTGCGTCTCCTGCAGCAAGGCAACATCCGGCATTGACCGTTTCAAGAATTGCAAAACAATCCCACGCTTAATGCGATCCCCCAAACCATTAACATTCCAGCTTATAACACTTAAACCCCTACCCCCCATCCTCAAACGTAAAGAGGCCCACCCCACTCCCGAAGAGCCACCATGGAACAGTCCTGGAAAGAATCATCATGCCTTGCAGAAATAAACCCCCCAACAACAAACCCAAAATCCCAAACCCCCCCCCCACCCTGCACCCCTGCGGCAGCTTACAAAGCCCCCCCAACTTGCAGTGTGCCTGTCGCCCTACAAAAACCCCAAAAAACTACAAAAAGTACCCTAAGGGAGGAAAAGAGCACCCCTCGTCCTCCCGCCGCCCTCCGCATTGACTGCACTCTATTCAAGTCTTCAAATATAGCCAAATCGAGTCAGACCGGCTCCGAAAAATCAGCCCTGCCCATCCCGGCCACTGTCCCCATCCTCGGCAATGTCCTCCCCCGTCCGTCGTCGGGGCAAAGCTTCCAGCCATTCATCGGCCATAACAGGAGAGTCAAAGAAAAATGTCCGATCTTCGTGCACCACACGTAGTCTGGCAGGGAAGAGCATGGCATACTTCAGATCCCTCTCCCGAAGCCTCCTTTTCACCCCCAGAAAGCCCTGTCTCTGCCTCTGCACCTGCTGGGTGAAGTCCGGGTAGAAATTCACCGACGCGTTCTGGAAGGGGACCGGGCCCGTCACCCTCGATGCTTGCAGGATAGCGTCCCGATCTCGAAAATGAAAGAGCCGAGCGACGATCGGCCTCGGTGGGGCACCCACCTTGGGCCTCCCACCCGGCACTCTATGGGCCCTTTCAACCGCAAAGAACTTTCCAAGACCCTTGGGCTTCAGATGATTAAGCACCAAGTCCTTGACAAGCAGGTCAACCGAAGCCTCATCCGAGGACTCCGGGACCCCGATGACGCGCACTTTGTTGCGCCTGGCCCGGCTCTCAAAATCCTCCAGCCGGCGGGCGGCGAGATCACTCTCGGTCCTCAGCTTACGAACCTCG
This sequence comes from Triturus cristatus, assembly GCF_964204655.1. Classification (NCBI taxonomy): domain Eukaryota; kingdom Metazoa; phylum Chordata; class Amphibia; order Caudata; family Salamandridae; genus Triturus; species Triturus cristatus. The sequence continues at coordinate 261,532,111 of NC_140586.1, forward strand.
ATCTGCAGTTCCGTGACATCATCGGTGAGGCCCGTGGTCTTGAGGTCCAGGGTCCTAACCCGTTCATTCGTTTTGCCCAAGTCCGCACGGATCAGGTTAACATCCACCAAGATGGCATCCACCTTATGCGCCAGGGCATCAAACTGTCTCCCAATCGAGGTCTGCATCCCTTCGAGCGCGCCCATGACATCCTGTAGTGAGAGCTCCGGGGCCAAAGGCGAGGCCTCCTTCTGGGCATCCGGCAACTGGCTCGACCCACTAGGTGATCCCTTCTGCAGAGCATAGCGGTCCATACTATTGACTTGGGTATAGGCTCCCCGCCTGGTAGACTTAGCCTTCAGCCGATCCACCTCTGCTTTGCCCGACATGATTGATACCAAGCAGGTCGGTTCAGATAAGACGGGTCCCTCTCAATGGAAGGAATCAGGGGTGATCAGTTTTGCAGTGGGCCACCAGAGTAGCCTGCAGAGCGTCCATAGGGTAATAAAGCCACCAAGAGCTCTCCAGGGGCAGGGCTGACAAAGGGAGAGAAAGCGAAGGTGAAAGGACGGGGGCCTCCGTCCGACAGTTCACACCTCGCCTGGCCGTTGTTGTTCAACTAGAAGTCGGGCATCCTGCCAACTCTAGCTCCTGGCATCCCTCGGAGGTAGGCCGCAATCTTCCGCCAGGCATAAGTCCGGTTCCCGGTGGGCGATCCGACCGCGGATAGCATCAATCGCCTCCCTGACAGGTCATCTACACGATGCCATGCATACCGACAGGATTAGAGACAGGATAGTCGACAGAGGGCGCGAGGGTCTCGGGAGCTCAGAGCTCACGCGGCCATCTTGGTCAAGCGCTAGGCTCCTCCCCCCGTAGTTGAGGTTTTTGACTTATGTGAAGGTAGCACAGAGGGTTAATATGCCTACTGCAAAGAACGGGTACCAAGTACATTACAGAGTGCATTTAATGTAAATACATCAGCAGGTTACTGCTTTTAAATGAGCCATCCTTTTGTTACTTGCAATTTATAACTTAAAGCCCTGATATAGAGTAGTGAGGTATTAACTTTCATCATAGAACTGCATATACTCTGCAAACTATAGAACAATGATTAATGTTTCAAAAAGGGTTAATTTGGGTAGGAATGGATTCTTATTATTAAAGAAAACTCCCAACTATGCTGTTTCTTTTTCGACTCTGAGTTTGTGTTTCTCCACACCAAGCACTCCTAAACTATACTGCCTACCAGTATGGATGACATGTGACTCCTACACCTGTTAGTCCTCTGGCTTATGTAACATTTCCTGTACACTGATGCAAAGTGCTCTGACATACTTTACTGTTATGAGTGGCGCTATATAACGAATTCAATGCATCTGAGAGAGAGTGGTTCTGGAGACCTGGGGCATATTATCAAGCATGGCGTTAAAATTATCGCCGCTTGATAGTAAGCCCTTGAGAATTCCAATAGAAAACCATGTTGATACCAGAACATGGGCTTCTATGGGAATTCTCAAGGGCATAATTTTAACGCCGTTTCTTGATAATATGCCCCTACGTCACTGTTAAAGGGTGCTAGTGAGAGAATCCGTGGGGGAGGTGGTCATTGGGGGCGCCAAGTAACATTGTCGCCCTGGGCGCCACCAGCGCTAAAGCCGGCCCTGAGGTTACCCATATTGCTACATCCAAACACTGCCTTGCAAATATGGGGCATATTATCAAGAAACAGCATTAAAATTATCCCCGCTTTAGCGGCAGAAAACTGCAGCTAAAGCGGCGATAAATGGGCTTGATAATATGCCCTTGAGAATTTCCATAGAAGCCCGTTCTGTGTCAACATGGGCTTCTATTGGAATTCTCTGCGCCATATTATCAAGCCCATTATCACCGCTTTTTTTTCATGCCGCTAAAGCGGCGATAATTTTAACGCCGTGCTTGATAATATGCCCCTTCATTCGCTGGAAGGAAAGCTGCTAACATTTTCAGTACAAAAACCCCGGGAAGCTGATGTATGAAAAGAATTTCTGAAGTAAAAATCCATTTTCCCTGCCAATGGCTGGTATGTTTTCAGCCACGCTCTTGATTGACATATGCTTTCACTTAATGATGGTAATTACAAAGAAAAACAACTCCAAACCACATCTGCTCAGTGTAACAATCTCGTGGCGCTGTGGAGATTACATGGGGGGCTGTCAGGAGTGCCAAGTTCACCAGCAATCACAGAAAAAGCACACTTGTGAGACGAGAAACAGATCACTGCGCATCAACACTTTGACGTAAACACTTGCTGGATAAAAGTGGCGAGCGCCGAGGGAGATGGGCCAGCGGCGGGCAGAGTTCACGTGTTCTCTGCCGGCTATTAAAAATGCATACGTGAGCCCACAGGAAGGACAAGAGTGCAAGCCGAAGCCTGGCTCAGCAGACCCCCCTCCGCTCAAGTGCTCTCGAGAGGGGAGTGCGGTGAGCGCAATCAAGTGGTTTGTTCAAACTCACTTCTCCGCCTGAGCAAACAACCATGAGCCACGCTGGATCTGAACTACGGAGAGAGAGCTCTCAAGTTCCCCAGTTCCATGAGCGATCTACTCATCCAGGCCAGGTGTTTTTCTTTGCACGGCATGCTGGGATTTGTAGTTCTAAGTATCCCATTAAAAAAATCAGAACTACAAGTTTCAGAATGTATATAAATAACCTGGACTGGAGTGCATGGACCTGGGAAACTTGAAAGCTCTGTGGAAAAGTCCTTCCTGTTTCGTAGGTCTCGAGGACTGGTAAACAGACCTAATAAATCTAATAGACATAAAGTGCGCTTTGTGTCTGCCTCTGTTTGATAGCGTTTTGGTCTATCTCAGTTCCCTGCTCCTGATTTTGTGAAGTCCCCCCCTTCCCCCTTATTCTTGTGCCTGTCGAGCATTTTGGTCTCACTTTTTAATTTGAAACATTATATAATTTAACTGCTGAGGCCGGGACCTTGCATTGCAGTGCACGAGAGATTAACTTCTTTGTCTGCTCTCCCTTTCATTTCACCCCCCACTTTGTTTATTAAATGTTAGCCTCCAAGCACCTGCTTCCCCCACCACACCTTCTCGTGCTCTCATCGGCACCCGCTCATCTACTAGCGAGTAGCAAGCAATCAATGAAAAGATTTTAAACCATTCCAAGATTGTCATCCATGCAGGTGCAGGGGGGTGTTTTGGGAGAAATTATTGCTAACTTAATAAAAAATCATTCAAACACAGCATCGCCAATATATGTCACAGGTGAGGCCTATTGGCTTTGCCAATGGTTGTTATATATTGCGGTTAAATTAAGAGTTCCATGGCTGTAATCTGGCCACGTTTAATCAGGAGAACCATTATCCAATTCTGCCTTTTCAACCAACTTTGCTGCTAGGCCCTGTATAACCATACATATCATCACCAGAGCCTTTCTTGACAACTGCCTGGGAAGTTAACAGGTGTTAATGCCCAACAGGGGTTACTGCCCAACAGTATATGACGATAAAACAATTTGAATCCGTCATAATCTCACCCAACACATGGAGGCACATACGCGCACGGTCCTTTTGAACTCTATATCCCTCTTCCCCCTCAGGGAATGTTGAGCACAGGCAAAGAACATTTATTTTGCCAACCTTCTAAGCATTCTGATTGGCTGAGCCAATCACGACATTCCTTAGTGAGTACTAATAACTTCTTAAACTACAAGTCCCAGCAGGAAAATTAATGTTGGTCAAAAAGCCAGAACAGTAGGAAATGGCTCTTGAAAACATGGAGACCTTTGTAATTGTTGTGTCAGCCATAGATTTAGAGCTCTCCAATGAGTGTTGTGAGCACTTTCCTCTCATTTGTGTAGTCTGGTCTTTGTAGTTGTGTTGTGATTGTGATTTTCCGTATAATGTGATTTTCCCATTTTAAACTCAGGTGCACTAGTGCAAGATTCACAAGGAAAAAAGACAAGGCTAAATAAGAGACTCGCCCCATTATGGTGTATCTTAAAAGCTATGGTTGTTTCCCTAGCGTGGAAATTCAGTTGACCAGTTACAACAAGCTGGAGCTCAGAGGTTTTTAAACATTGGAATAGTTAAAAAAAACTTCTTCTCAAATAACAAAGCCAAAAGTAAACCAGTCGGCCTAATACCCACTTTCTAGATCTAACTGTAAAATTCTCCATCACAATTTAGTAGGACCTCTGGCAAGTTTGGCCTCATGGTGCACCCTAAAAATCCCCAAAGCAAATACATCTACAAGAATATGATGCTGTTACCAATGACAAATACATCACTGCCAAATTGCAAAAATCAAAGGTTAATGACAAACACCCTTTTTGACTGATTTTTCGTTTTCCTTTATTTTAATAGCAGAGGGAACAGCCCCTTGTACCTCACCGATCGCCTGTGTGGCTCGACCACAAATAGACATTTTTTTTCCTACAATTACATTAATTTCTCCCCTTAATGGAAGTACCAGAGGCCAGAGCTGCCTTTCATCAGGCATAGAAAGTCTACTCTCTCCTCCTTAATGGGTTCCAGAGACCGAAAACCAGGGGGCTGCACTTCAGTGCCCCCACTGTGTAGAGGTGGGTTTACTACACCATTAAAGGATGGGGCAGTGCACACTTAAGGTCCCTGCGGCCTGCCCTACCACATTATGGGAACATGACTTTCTTGTTATTACAGGAAACGTTTTCGTTGTTGAAGTTTTTCCTCACTCACGTTTCCTCTCCACGGTCTTCACCATTGAAAATTACTTGTATGAAAGTGATGTCGTTTAGAAGATTTAATGCAACCACTTTAAAACAGAAACGAATCTGCAGCTGGACCTAATACAAGTAAAAACAATTAATAATTGGGCGTTTTGCCAGGTCTGTGTCATATCAAATCATTGTATGCTGGGAGTTGTAGTCTTGGGTAGGTTTTATTTAACAAGCACGACTGAAAGTAATTGTTTGAAGAAGACAATGCCAAGTAGGCCTGGCCTATGTCTGGACTAAGCGCCAAGAATCCAAGTAATTGGTGACCTTAGCGCTGTACAAATGCCAACTATTCTTACATAATGTGCAGGCGCATTAGTGTAATGAAATTGTTTTTTACTGTAAAGACTTCATTTCTTGATCTCATAATTTGCTAATTATCTAACCTCTAGAATCGAAGAATGCGACAGCAACTTGCAGTGAGAATTGCTTTTAGGTCTGGTGTTAGCCAAGACCTTTTGATTTTACTAAAATTATACATATATAATAAGTTCACTTATATGGGCTTCCTGCCAGTCCTCTTTGGTGATTGACCTGTTGTTGTGTCATTCATATTTTTCTTCCTCTCTACAGTTTATGGCATGGGACACTGGGACAGCCCACTTCACCTATTGCCTGACTTCACTGCGAGTGATGGCATTCATCCTTTCAAAAGGAGCACATTCACGTACAAAGTTGTTTCCTTCTGTAAAGTTTCGTAGTGATCGTCGGTGGGGGGGGGGGGGAGTTGTGGGGGAGGGGTCCAAAACACAATATTCCTGTGCATTTTCCATAGACTTCTTCAGACAAGGCTACAGCAAAATTGCTGATTGGAATTACCCCACTTTTGGCAGGAAGCTAGATCTTGATCCACAGAGTGTGCTTTTTGTGATTTGGTGTAAATCCGTTCAGTAGTTTTTGATATATAAATGGTAAAAAACAATATACATATATGAATGCTTGGGCTCGCAAGAGTCTTGTGGATGTCCAGCGAGAGCACAAATTAAAATATGTTGGCCCATGATTGCTCAAGAAGCCTGTTTTATGTGTAAGCCTTCACACTCTCGCGGGAGCGTAAAGTCTTCCACAAGTCTCGTGAGAGCAAGCACTCTGATTGGCTGGCTATTGGAATTCTAGAAATGAAATAGCCATCATTACTGCTTACTGTGAAAAATTGCAGGTGTTGTGGAAATAAAGTGAAAAAGCTGTATAATGGGGCAGCAGAATGGCATCCTGCCCCCCTAGATTTGGAGAGGAAGTCTATAAGGCATAACTGCTGTGATGGGAATTAATGTATATTGTTTTTTTTTTTAAATTACGATCTCACTGGACTCTTGCAGGATCGTGAATAGTAAACAGGAGTAGGTGAGGTCTCAATACACTGTACTAGTAGAAATGCATTTTATGGTCTTGCTATTGAGAGGAAACGTGAAAGACATAAGTACTGTTAGGAGTAGAAGCTTGTTTCTTATTTTTTCTTAAAATGTTACGATCTCGCAAGACTCTCATGTGATCGTGAAAAGTAGGAACGAGTAGGTGATCTTTGAATACACTCTGGTACGCACACTTGTTACTGTAGGAAGGAGTCTTAGTGGAGATGATGTTTATCAGAGTCTATTATTTACGCCCATTAGCTTGGGAAGAGTTGTGAGTAGAGTTAAGGTTCTTCTCACACCCTACTATGCACAGCCATCAACCAAGAGAGGGGTCTCAATGGAGAGGCCAGTCACTTCGCATGCCCTACTATGCACACTCGTCAACTGAGAGAATGTTCTTAGCAGAGAGGCCAGTCCCTCCCCACACCCTATCAGGCATACCCGTCACCCAAAAGAGAGGCCTCAGTGGAGAGACTAGTCCCTCGCACACACTACTACACACACACATCATTCAAGTGAGAGGACTAAACAGAGAGGCCAGTCCCTTCCTACACCCTACTATGCACACCTGCCATTCAATAGAGTGGTGTCAGCAATGAGACCACTCACTCCACACACCCTACTATGCACACCTGTCATCCAAGAGAGAGGCCTCAGTGGAGAGGCCAGTCCCTTTATATAACCTACTATGCACACTCATCATCCAAGAGAGGCGTCTCAGAGGAGAGGCTACTCTGTCCACACACCCTACTATGCACACCTGTCATCCGGATGAGCGGTCTCATCAGAGAGACCAATCCCTCCCTACACCCTACAATGCATAGCCATTAGCCGAGTCAGAGGTGTCACCAGAGAGGCTAGTCTCTCTCCACACATACTACACACACCCACCATCCAAGAGAGAGGTTTCAGCAGACAGGCCAGTTCCTCCCCACACTCTACTATGCACACCCGGGATTCAAGAGAGGGGTCTTAGGTGAGAGTCCAGTTCTTCTACACACCCTAATATGCACACCCTTCATCTGAGAGAGAGGTCTCAAAGGAGAGGCCAGTCCCTCCCCAATCCCTACTTTGCTGCACAACCGTCATCCAAGTGAGGGGTCTTAGTGGAGAGGCTACTTTCTCCCCTCAATCTACTACACACCAAGCTTCATTTTTCCATATATCGCTCTATAAATTACTATGACATTAGAGGCCTGACAGTAAGTATAAAATAGTTCAGGACATAGCAGCTATCTTTAGTGCGATCACAGATAGAACTCACTTAGGTGTTGAAAACAAGCATTATGTGCAACATTAACCCTATATCACACACTTTACAGGTGGCATAGTTCCTAATAATGTTAGTTATAGCATTTGTTCTGCAATCAAGATCTGCCCCCTAACCATAGCACATTAAAGACATTTAATATCACAGGAAAAATAGAAACAAGGCACATATATATATCCTCCAATCACTGCATACGGATGGCGTGCAGCCTAATCGTCAGGGGTGTTCGTCAGACCCCCGGGCATGCATAAATACAAAGTTCTTCTGTAAAGGTTGAGTCACAAAATGGCACTCCAAGGAGTGTTACGATGTTTATTCAACAAGGCAGATACAAAGTGTACAGTGTCATACGCGTTTCGGCTTCAAAAGCCTTTTTCATAACGCCTGCACGCATTAAGCACTTCCTTTTTACACTGACACCTAGACACTGAAAATGGACAAATAATTATATGAATTTATAGCGGTCATGTTGGAATGTTCCAGTTAATACATATTATGCATAGCTTGCTAATACATTTAGTCTATTCTCAGAAACTGTAATTGTTGCTGATAAATACCCCATTGGGCCAAATACTGATTATCACAAATTCTAATCAGAAGAACAAGTTGCACCTAAAGACATAACGATAAAACTCAAATGAGATACTGAATCAAAAGATAAAGAAAAGAAAGTAATTATGTGCATGAAAACTTCATTGAAATATGCATAATAGTTATTTCAAGACTAGCACACTTTTCCAAAAATCAACACAATTAAAGTCGTACTCAAGTCCTGCCCCATTGGGCATTGATGAATTGAACTCAGAAAATACTGGAAAAGATTATAAAAATAAATAAAAAATAAAAGATATCTTAGCTCTTCTGCATTCCACATGGATCTCGGTCATAACAGGTTATAGTGTCGGATTTGTGCCTGTAAGTGAACACAAGAAAGTTGCAATCAGTATTGGTTTCAAACTTGCAAAAGAAAGCACTCTTAACAAGCATAATTAAAATACAACATTTAAGGACTGAGCCTGAAACTGTACGGTTGCTGTCATAAATATGTGTACATTTCCTCATCGGTGTTCAAACCAATGGGTTTTATAGACCCTATTTTCTGGATGTATCCACAATTTAGTTGTCTAAGTGTTTTCTCACTGTCTTCTCCACATGAAGATTTCTTTACCTGGTCTAGCACACAGTAAGTCAGAGAATTGGGATTGCTTCTATGGAAGTCCCTGAAATGTCTTGCTACTGGGTAAGTATCATCTTTATTACTGCCCGTATGTGCTGCAAAATGTGCTTGTTAACCTGGTGTTTGGTGCTGCCTATATAACTTTCGGGGCAGGGGCATCCAAGTATGTATATTAGGCAGTCAGATCTACAGTCCAATGCTTTCTGGATCTTTATTTTTTCTCTTCAATATCAGTTCTGAATTCTGTGATATTCACCCCATGGGAACAGGCTTTGCATTTACTGCCTTCTTAAAGTTTTCTTAGGTCTCAACCAACTGCCGTCAGTACTGATCTGGTTCCTTACCAAGCTATCTCTAATAGAATGGGGCTTTCTGTAAATGATAGAGGGTTTGGGGCTAATCTCTTGTCCACCTATTGGATCTTGTTAGAGAGTATGCCAGTGTTTTAATAGGGATTGTCTGACTATATTGTGATGCTCATTATCTGTAGTAGCAAATCCACACTCGCTATCAGTCTTTGGCTACTGTGATGGTTTCTTGAGCAGTAATTTGGCTCTTGAATGATTGTTAACTCTGGCCTGCTGTTTTCAGTATAGCATCGCTGTACCCCCTTTCCCTCAATCTTCCAGCCATGTCTCTCTCCAAAAAGTGCTTGGAACTACAAATTCTTTTCGTCCTAAGGAATTTTGCATAGGGTATGGTATTTTTTAGTGCTGTGGGGTGGCAGCACATGGCATGAAAAGTAGTGTTCCAAAATATGTGGAGCAGTATTGTGCTCAATCCACCTGTCGCACAGCCAATTTAAAACATATTCAGCAGACATCGTTGTCAGTTTAATCATCCATTTTTAATCCATTTAAATCCATATATTTATTCCATTTCATCGATTTCCCATTCCTTACTCAGTTCATGTAAAAGGCTGCTTGTTTCCCCATTTGTTTCAAATGCTGCAGATATGCCTATCCGTGGGTATAAACAATTCATCCTGGGCAGCTATGTTCATTGTAACCCAATGTATTTAAAGCTTAAAAGCCCTTCGTCAGTGGTAGCCATAAGTATGAATTAAAACCACTGTTAATCTTTATGACAATTGAACATGCATGATAATCTGTAGTCTATAGACCCATATTTACAAACTGTACTTCATGCACGTTAGGTTTTACAAAAATATGTAAACTCCCACAACTAATCTGACCCAACCATTCTCTCACTGCATAATACAAATAAAAACATTTACAAACAAAACCCTATTGTGAAACTCCCTACTACCCAATGTGTACCAAACTGAACCCCCATTGTGGCATTGTGTTCCCATAAGCCCCACCTATTTACCACCCTCCCTGTGCCAGTTGTACACCAAATAACAGTAATATTCCTCAGTCTTCAGTTCTTCACAGGCTTTTTAGCAGTGCTAAAACACAGACTGGCTTCCTCTCATGAACTGGATATCTACAAACAGCTCTCTATATGATGTTATTTTTATTGCTTTCAACTTTATGAATCCTCTTAATCTTCCTGGGTGCAAACTGTCCAAAGGGGAAAAATAAGTTAATTATCAATATGAGAATGACAGGATGCACACCTGTTGTGTTTAAAATCTGTTTTAACAAAATGCTCCAATGCCGGGGCCTTGTAGAAGGCATTGCAATGGGTAGTGGGATTTGTATTTTTTCCAAGGAGGATCTCAGGATTAAAGTAGACTTCATCCCCCAAGCAGCAGTACACCATGAGTCATGTTTGCAGAGTGGTGCAAAAAGGGGTGTGGCCTCTGACTACCTCTCATAAATCCAGCTGTGTGGGGCATATTGGAGGTCACGGGAGGGCTAGGTGGCCCCCAGGGACCCTCAAGAGTCAAGTGGACTTCATCCCTCAACCAAGAGCATGCCAGTAGGTGCATTTGCAGAGTGGTGGAGAAAGGGGGTGTGGCCTGCAACCACCTCTCAGCAATCCCACTGTGTGGGGCTTACTAGAGGTAACAGATAGGCTAGTTGGCCCCTAAGGACCCCCAGCAATGAAGGAGACTTCATCCCCCAACCAAGAGCATGCCAAGAAGTACGTTTGCAGAGTGGTGGACAAAGGGGGTGTGGCCTGGTATCAGAACTCTGCAATCCTGCTGTGTGGGATTTACTGGAGGCAATAGGGGGGTTGTTGGTTCCCAAGGATGTCCTTGAGGGCCAACTACCACTCCTGTTACCTCCAGTAAGTCCCACAGAGTGGGATTGTTAAGAGGTTTTGGGAGGCCATGCCCGCTTTCTTCACTACTCTGCAAACGCGCCTCATGGCACACTACTGGTTGGGGGATGAAGTCCACTGTTCTCCTGAGGGACCTTGGGGGCCAAGAAGTCCTCCTGGTACATCCTTTAAGTCCTACACAACAAAATTCCTGAGCACTGATTCCAGTGACTGTGAGTGTTTTTTAAAAGCTTATGAGTGTTAAATATATATACCAAGGTGTATTTGTGAATCAGTGGGTTTATGAGTGACTGAATGGATGACTCAGTGTGTGCATGACTGAGTGTGTAAGTGAGTGATTAGGTGTCTCAGTGAATGTATGGGTGAGTGACTATTTGTATGAATGTGTGTGTGTCTGTCAGTTAATGTCTAAGTGGGTGTATGAGTGTGTTAGTGGGTACGTGAATGGCTATATAGGTGGTTGACTGGTTGTTTAACTACGTCTATGGTTGTCTGGGTGTCTGTGTGTGTGGGTCAGGAGGTGTGTGACTGCCTGTACAGATCAGTGAGTGGGTGAGTCAGTGGCTGTATGGGGAACTGTTGCATGTGTGAAAAGTTGTATGAGTAATTGAGTGTCTGTATGGCTGTGTAGGTGATTGAGTGCATGTGTTAATATGGGTGAGTAACTGAGTATGTGAAAGGCATTATACTTGAGTGACAGGGCATATGAGTGACTATGCGTGAGTGAGTGAATGTGAGACTGGCTTTATAGAATGATGAGTGCATTCTTCTGTCAGTGACTGTATAGCTGAGTGAGTATGTATTCCTATTTCGATGAGTAAGTAAGTGGGAGGGTGTGTAACTGTTGGGGCGAGTAAGTGGCTGTATGATTGACTGTATGGGTGAGTGTCTAGCTGTGTGAGTAGTTTTATGGGTGATACACTCAGTGTGTCAGCGCCTGTATGCCTGTATGAGTGGATATGTCAATTGCTATATTAATGAGGGAATGGGTCTATGAGTGGCAGTATGGATGAGCGTGTGGATTAGTGCATAGATCAATGAATCAGTGAGTGGGTGTGTAAGTACTTGTAGGGCTTTGTGAATGGGTTTGTGAATGGCAGTGTGGGAGCGGCAGTGGGTGTATAAAAGATTCTACAGTGGTGTTAGTGGGTGCGTCTTCAGACACATGGTGAGACTTACAACAGTGACATGGGAAGGGTTGCACTTTTATATTTGGCTAGGCCCAACATTCTGAGCAGTCAGTGAATAGTGAAGCTGCCAGAGAAAAGTGAGGTTTGAGACATGTTGGCAGAGGGATTAGGCTACTTCGTATGAGTCTCTGGAAAGGTACACTTGAAGTAGGCTGTATAAATTTAGATGTCTGCTTGCAATGGGAAGTGCACTCTGTCAAGTTTAAAGGTCTGCGTGCTCTCTTGACTCAGGTATGTGTCTACTTGTACATGTATTCTGACACGTGCTGGGCATCTGAAGATCCTAGCTTAAAAAACTGGTAGCTTCTCATACAGGTGCACAAATCTTGTCAGTTCAGCTCATTATTCGGTCGTACAGGGAGCCATGTTTTACCTATGTAGGTGTCACAGAACCCCTCAAATAGACTGTTGAATACCCACGCGCCCTGTATTACGAGCAGAAAAAAATACATACACCTTCTTGTGCAGAAACTTAGAGAGCATGCGGTCTGAAACACAGGTATTCTACTATTTCTAGGTTTCTTTTTATGTATCATGTCACTAGGAAAAGGCATAGACACACGCATTGAAGCTTTTGGAAACATGGTGAGACAGTGACATGGGCAGGGTTGTTGGCTTATATTTGGCTAGGCCCAACATTCTGAGCAGTTGGTGAATAGTGAAGCTGCCAGGGAAAAGGTTCTGCTATTACACTCATCCAATCACTCAGGTACTACTCTTGCACTTAGTCATTTACTTAGGTACTACCTATGCACTCATCCAATCACTCATGCACTATCCTTATACTCAACCATTCACTCAGGCACTATGCATACACTCCTGCATTCTCTCTGGTACTACCCATGCACTTATCCAGTCATCCTGGCACTTCCCATGCACTCATCCAGTTACTCAGTCACTACCCATGCACTCATCCAATCATTCAGGCACTACCCATGCACTCTTCCAATCACCCAGGTACTCTTCTTGCACTCAACCTTTCACTCAGGCACTATGCATACACTCCAGCATTCTCTCATGTACCACCCATGTACTTATCCAATGACGCAGACAATACTCTTGCACTCATCCAGTCCCCCAGACACTACCCATGTATTCATCCAATCATTTAAGCACTATCCCTGCACTAAAACATTCCCTCAGGCACTACGCATGGTCTCATTCTATCACTGTGGCACTACCCATGCACTCATCCATTCTCTCAAGCAATGCCCATGCACTTATCCAGTCACTCAGGCATTACCCATGCTCTCATCCAATCACTAAACCACTACCCATGCACTCATCTAATTACTCAGTCACTACACATAAACTCATGCTTTCTCTCCGGCACTACGTATGCACTCATCCAATCACCACACATGCATTCATCCAGTCACCCAGACACTGGCCTTGCACTCATCTAATCACTGAAGCACTACTCTTTAACTCAAGCATTCACTCAGGCACTAACCATTAACTTATGCATTCTCTCAGGCACTATGCTTGCACTCATGCAATCACCCAGGCACTACGCATGCACTCATAAAATAAATCACACGCTGCCCATGCACTCATACAATCACCCAGCTACTACCCATGCACTCAACCAATGACTCAGGCACTACCCTTGCACTCGACCATTCACTCAGGCACTACCGATGCACTTAGCCACTAACCATGCACTCATCCAATTACGCAGGCACTTCTCTTGCATTCATTCATTCACTTAGGTACTACCTATGCACTCATCCAATCACTCATGCACTATCCTTGCACTCAACCATCCACTCAGGCACTATGCATACACTCCTGCATTCTCTCAGGTACTACGCACGCACTTATCCAGTCATTTTAAACAACCATCAAAAATTCAGACGCCAGATGCGTTTCAGGAGTTCAATTTCCCTTCTTCAGTGGCGTAAGTTTCAAAGGAATGAAAGCACACGCTGTAATTGTAGACACGTCTGGTGTCTGAATTTTTGATGGTTGTCCCTGGTAGAGCGCCTGCTTGCAGGGTGTCAATAAAACTTTAAGAGCTCATTGAATTTCCTGTGGCAGTGTTTCATGTGGGTAACCTGTTTGTTTGGATTTATTATGGCTGTCCCGGCTGTGAAGAGCTGCCAACCGCTTTGTGGGTCCTTGCTTGCACCACGACGGTGCCGGCATTATGGTAGGAAGGAGCTGGCGATATTGCAGGGTGACGCCAGCTCAATGCTCGTGTTGACACCTGGAAAGCGGGGCAGGCTCTCACCAGGATTCAGCATCGACCCACTGAGGAACATTGTTTTTATTCATGGCATGACTGCGTCCCCACTTGGGTAATACTGATTTGCACACTACGGTATCCACAAGGAGTGCGAGTTCATGACCATGCCCACGGAGGCAGGTGTCTACAATTACAGCGTGTGCAACGACAGTGCTTTCATTCCTTTGAAACTTACGCCACTGAAGAAGGGAAATTGAACTCCTGAAACGCGTCTGGCGTCTGAATTTTTGATGGTTGTCCCTGGTAGAGTGCCTGCTTGCAGGGTGTCAATAAAACTTTAAGAGAGCTCACTGAACTTCCTGTGGCAGTGCTTCGTGTGGGTAACCTGTTTTTTTGGATATATATATATATATATATTATCTACTGGCGGTCGCCAGTAGATAGTTATAGTTAGGACCGTGTTTCCATAGGAAATCCGCAACATTCTATTTGGAATAACTTTGGCGCTGGTTGATGAATACTCGCAAAATTTTCAAAATAGGTGGGGTGCTCCGCTCTCTGCTCCTACCCTGAAAGTCTCGGGGTGATTCGTCAAGCGGGGGCCGAGAAAAAAGGGGGGTCCCAAAACGCGTTTTCCCCATGCATTTTTCCATAGGGACCTTTAGTCCAAGGTACAGCCCGAACGGCTGAACAGAATTACTTGAAATTTGGCAGAGAGGTAGTCCTCAGGTCAGGGAAGTGCCTTTTGCAGGTCTGGTGTCAATCTGTTTAGTAGTTCCTGAGAAAATCAAAAGTAAAGTCATATATATGTGTGGGCGGAGCCTAACCACACATCTCATCCTGAGATCTGATTGGCTGTCAGCACTTCATCCAAGAAGTGTTGGCAGCCATCTTGGGACCAATATACATGATAGCACCTCATTAAAAAGCATTGCAGTTAATAGAAGGTTTTAAGACTTTAGTTACATTATAAATCATTTGTTGATGGTACCATACTCATTTTAGGAATTGTGGTATGTTCTAAGGTGATTTCACCATGTGAAAAAGCCTTCTGCTGGGATATCATGATTGAGAGAAAAATATTTTCTCATGCTTTTCCCACAGAGGTTTGGAAGGTGATCTATAAGCTAAACTGAGAGAATATTTTCTGTAAATTCACATTATCTTTCTCAGTCATGTGAGAATGAAGTCTGACATTCTCAGTAAAACATGTACATCCAACAAGGGCAGAGACTGTCAGTTGATTCCTTTGTGTTCTACTGCAGCTTCCCGGAGTGTTCTAAAGCACAACTAGAGCGCTAACAGTCCTACTTATGATAAACGTATGGCACACCTGAAGCCATCTTGCTTGGATTAAAGTGGTAACTCTTAAAACATTTAATTTAAAAAGGAACAAAATGAGGGGGTTCATTTTTCCATAAAAATTATGATTAGTGCTGCAGAAAGAAAAATTAGGGCACATTTTGAGTGACTTCTCAAATCCTCTTCTATTTCATAAAAAAATTCTGACATGCAGACTGAAACATGCACTTTCAATACCAGCAGCAGTTTTCCCTGGTGAGCAGTAGCTTTACTACAGTGATCTAATGAGCAAAAAGAGTGCTAACATTCTGAATTTATGGCAAATGTGTGACACATCTGAATCCCTTCTTGATGGAATCAAAGTAAAAAACTGAAAGTATTTCCTAAAGTCTCCCAAGATGGCCACCAGAGACAAAAGAGCCCAAATGTAGCCCAAATATCACCCAGATGTAGCCCAAGTATAGCCCAATGACAGAATGTCCCAGAGTGTTCTTAAAAACAACTAGAGCGCTTACTGTCTTCATTATGACAAAAGTATGGCACACCTGAAGCCATCTTGATTGGAATAAACTGGTAACACTTAAAACATTTAATTTAAAAAGGAACACAATGAGGGGGTTTATTTTGCCATAGAAATTATGATTAATGCTGAAGAAAGAAAATGAGGGCACATTTTGAGTGACTTCTCAAATCCTCTTCTATTTCATTAAAAAATTCTGACATGCAGACTGAAACATGCACTTTTAATACCAGGAGCAGACTTCCATGGTGAACAGTAGTTTTACTACAGTGATCTAATGAGCAACTAGAGTGCTAACATTCAGAATTTATGGCAAATGTGTGACATATCTGAATACCTTCATGGTGGAATCAAAGTAAAAAACTGAAAGCATTTCCTACTGAGGAGACTGCAGTACATGAGGAAATTAGGAAACTTCATAACAAATGAATCTCCCAAAATGGCCACCGGAGACAAAAGAGCCCAAATGTAGCCCAAAATCACCCAGATGTAGCCCAAATATAGCCCAATGACAGAAGTGTGCAAAACACTTAATATTTTGTGTTTTTGCAGTGTTATATAGTGCAGACTTGTCAGGTATTGGAGTGCTTTACATGAGCATTGGTTACATCACACAAGAACAAATTCATTTTGGTTGTAGACATGGAGAGACTAAGTGATTTGACCAGAATCACAGAATGTCGAGCTGAAGCAGAAACTCCAACCTGGTCCCCAGTTGCAAAGTCTGCAGTTCTGGAAGTAAAACCACATCCTCTCCCCAAAGTGCAACATTTAATCAAGTGGTCAACTGGATAAAAAAACATAAATATAACAAATAATTTAAAAGTGCTTTGTCGCTATTTGAAAACTCAGAAAATATGTCCTTATTTTAGTCTTTTAGAGCACTAACCATAATTTTGATGCCAATAAGACCGTCTCATATATGTAATTTCTAAAGGAAATGCTCTAGGTATTACAGTTTTGATTACATCAAGATGACGTCAGGCGTTCCACACTTTTGTAATAAATATAGAATGTTAGCAATCTAGTTGTTCATTAGGATACTGTTGAGAGGCAGAGGCCAGGGGCACGGACTCTGAAAATTGAAGGCAGTTAGGAGGGTGCAAAGGCAACAATTTAACCACTCTGAGCAGGCAGGAAGGGCCGTGGCAGCACAACAGACTATGGAGGGCAGTGGAAAGGGGGGCAGGAGCAACAAACCAACAATACAGGACTTGCAAGAGAGGCTGTGGCAATGTAATAGACCATTGTGGGCAGAAGGAAGAGGCAATGGTAGTACAACCATACATGCCAACAGACCCGATTCAGCCAGGAAACGTCCAATGTTTTTAAGCTCAAATGGGCTTTATTTGATCTGTCTCCTGTCTACAATCTCCTCTTTTTCAATGTAACTCAAAGTGGAAAATCAATACCCCAGTTTTTTTTCAAAATCTCCCTCTTACCAAGTTCAAAATGTTCGCAAGTATGGTACATTGGATCATGGAAGGAAATGGGGTAGGGACATGGACTTGGATAACAGAGGACAGGAGGGACATGGAGAGGTGCACCAAACTGACCCTGCAGGGCAGGCATCAGGGTTTGCAGCAGCACAATACACCACACAGGGCATGCGGGAAGGGAGTGCAGCACAACAATCCAAAGAAAGCAAGAGGGAGGGGACAGGACCATGCACATGGACAACAGAGAACAGAGGGGCAAGAGGCAATGGTAGCTAGCTGACCATAATAGACAGACAGGAGAGAAAGCTGCAGCATAACAGACCATAAAGGGCAGGAGGGACGGATCAGGGGCATTACAATGGAACAGACAAGCCAGGAGGGAGGGAGTAGGGGTCTGCACATGTAAACAGAGGGCTGGGGGCAAAGGGGCAGGGCAGGAGCAGCAAGATAGCCATGGAGGTCAGGCAGGATGGGCACTAGAAGCAAGACACACCATGAAGAGCAACAGTGAGACTGTGATGGCATACACACAGACCATGGAGGGAAGGTGGAAGGGGGTCAGGGGCAGCTAACTGACCACACAGGGAAAGTGGGAGGGGCCATGGCAGCACAGAAGACAATGCATGGCAAGTGGGAGGGTTAGTGGCAGCACAATGGCTATGATGGGCAAGAAGGAGGGTGCAGGGGCATGCACAAAGGACGATGGAGGATAGAAGGGAGGGTCAGGACCTGTGCACAGACAAGAAAGTTGAGGGGAAGGGGCCTCACAACAGACCACACGGGGCAGGCAGGAGCACAACAGACCAGGGAGGGCAGAAGGGTGTGGCAGTACAATGGACCATGTGGAATGGAGGAAGAGGATAGGGGCATGGCATGTGGACAGGCAGGGTGGAGGTGGAAGGGACAGGTTACAGTCATCTGACAATGCTAGGCAGGTGGGAGGGGAGTGGCAGCTCAACAGAACACTCAGAGTAGATAGGAGTGGCAGGTCCATGGAACATGGTGGGCAAAAAGGATGGAGCAGGGGCATGCACAAAGACATCAGAGGGCAGGGGGAAGGAGAATAGGGGCAGCAAGCTAAGCACAGAGTTTAAGCAGGAGGTCAATGATAGGACATAGAATTGGGCAATGGAGGGCAGGAGGAGTGGACTGGTACATCATACTAAATTGAGGGCAGTGGCAGCACATCAGACCATGCATGGCAGGAGGGAGGAGGCTGGTCCATGGATTCACACAACAGAGGATAGGGAGGAGGGGGATGGGGCAGCAAGCTAACTGTTCAGAGAAGGCGGGTATTAGGAACTTTATTGTTTTTAAAACGTGTGTCTGTGCAAACTACTTAAAATATGAACAAGTATGCAGCATAATCTCACTTTTATTCAGGAAGAAGAGGACGTTTGTGACTGTGACTCCGGGCTCACTTGGCAGAAACACCCCCTGACCCTCCACCCCCTATCGCAAAATGTAATGCCCGTGAAAAGGGTAGGTGAACACAGTGTTATATAGAACATAGTCCTGAGAGCACGATTGAAAATGAAAACTAGATATAGTGTATGGTATAAACTATGCACCAAAAAGTGTGATATAAGATGAACCGGGCGTGAAATATAATATGCAATACATTGTGCGCAATGACAGATTCATTGGAGAGCGCGAGATAGCACAGGCACTAACGCGTGCTATGCGATATGCGCCTTGGAGTGTAATATGCACAGGGCAGTGTTGTGTAACCTAACTAGTCTCTAAAGTTGTAATATAAAATATGTGCTGTGGAGTGTAACGTTGCATATGCACTGTGACAAAGATATGGATCCCAGATTGTAATATGTATGGCATAACACTGTGCGTTATAACATAGGCATCGAGGAAGGCACGTTAGATGGGGCAATATAACCCGTGCGAAGACAAGTGCGGCATGACATATTCACGGGGTGGTGTTACAGTACACAGCCAGGAGGCTCCGTCTGGAGTGACAGTTGCGCTATATAAGCTCACCTTTCATTCATTCATTCACATGGGCTAGACAGTGTCATAGCATATGCACTAGCTAGTGGAATACAACACAGAGGTGTGTGGCACTCAGCAGGCAATGGTGGGTGTAACACAGCATTGGGCTCTGCCAGGAGCGCGCTGTGACTCTCAAGTGATGTTCGTCCCCTTTCCAGAGAGTAAAATAAAAAGTATTACACATCCGGCAGTGGATGTGTGTTTTATTAATCGTGAGGGGGGTTTCTTGCATAGTTTTGGTCGAATTTTTGTTGAATCCCCTTTGAATGGCTTGGTGTGCATGTGTATTAAATGTGCCCATCAATAGCTACCCATGTTTGTATAAATAAACGACAAGGGTGTCTACCGGGATTAGGCACGGTAGGGCATCAGACATGTCAGAGCTTCACTAGTGGTGTAAATACATTCCACGTGGATTCATTGTATGCATAGTCGCCTTTTAATGAATATCACGCAAATCGTCATGGTGATAGGTACGTACGGTTTGTCCAGCATGTCCTAGGTGTGTCTATAAATATATATTTTTTAAAAATAATAAAAAACAGTGGCCGGCCCTGGGGATTGGGGTCAAAAAAATATAATTAGGAGACAGGCCCTGGGGGATGGGGTCATCAGGGCCAATAAATTAGAATAAGAAGGGAAACCACACAGCCCCCCCTTCTTAAAAAATTAAAATAAATAAAAGACTGGCATCGTGCCGGAGGCGACGCCCCCTCCTTGCAGCACTCTGCAAACGCGCCCCCTGGCGAGTTGTAAGTTGAGGAATTAATTCCTCTTCAATACTGAGGGTCCCTGAGGGCCAACTAGCCCAACAGGCATCTCCAGTATGTGCCAGGGAGCTGCGCTGCAAACAGGTGTTCTGAGGCCAAGCCCCTTTTTACACCTCTCTGCAATGCAGCTCTGTGGCGCTTACTGGAGGTACCTAGTGGTCTAGTGACCCTAGGGACCCTTAGGATTCAAGGGGACTTAATCTCTCAACTTAGAACAGCCACAGGGCGCGTTTACACAGTGGTGAAGGGAGGGGACGGGGCCTGAGGTGACGTGTGCAAACACGCACTATGGCACATTTTAAATTGGGGATATAATTTCCCTTCAATACTGAGGGCCCCTGGGGGCTAACTAGCCCACCAAGTGCTTCCAGTAAGCGCCACTGAGCTGCATTGCAGAGAGGTGGTCCAGGCCGTGCCACTTTTTACACCTCTCTGCAACGCAGCTCTGTGGCACTTACTGGAGGTACCTAGTGGGCTAGTTGGACCCTAGGGACCCTCAGGATTCAAATGAACTTAATCTCCCAACTAAAAACGGACACAGGGCGTGTTTACACAGTGGTGAAGGGAGGGGACGGGGCCTGAGTTAACGTGTGCAAAAACGCCCTGTGGCCTGTTTTAAGAGGTAGTTTTAATCCCCCTGCCCTATTATATAATAGGGGCTTACAGAGGAGGTCATGCTAATCACAGGGGGACCCCAACGCATAATGTTCCCTAGTGTATGTAGGTGTTTTCACTGTATTCTAAGTGTCTTTTAACATAGCACTGGCTCTAGGACTGGTTAGTCAGACTCAGTTACCACCAGTATCCGTCTGAAAAAGTTGAGGGTACAGGATGATTTTGCAACAAGGCTTCTTTCTGCTCTTCTTTTTGTTCTTTCTGCACGTTATCCTTCTTCCTGCACTTTTCTTCGTCTTTGAGGACTTCTGTTGCTTCTTTCTGCACTTCTTTTTTTTCTCTCTGTGCATCTTTTCTTCTTTCTTCACATGTCCTATCTCTGTAGGCATAGTTAGAAATTAGCATTTAAAAAACCTTTGAAATTCACAGAAAAAAACATAGGTTTCAGGCACGTTATAGTTAGGAATTAGCATTTAAAAAACCTCAGAAATTCACTGAAAAAACCATAGGTTTCAGGGGTGTTATAGTTAGCTGGACTTTTCACTTGTACAAAACCATTGAAATTCCCCCGTTATAGTTAGTTCAGCTAACTATAACTCCCGCGCCCGCAATGCACTGCTGATGACGTCACATATTACATCACTCATGACATGGTCAGTGACATCACTCATGACATCACTGATGACATCTCAAATGACATCACTGATGACATTACTGATGACATCATCCTTGTGATAGAGTGGCAGACCTCCTCTCAACCTAATATAACCTTTGATACACACATTCAAAAATAGAGACTACAATTTTCAAAACAATGGACATACCAATACCAGTTACAACAACCTCTTCAGTAATTCTAAGATCCACATACACATCCACTCATTCACCAACAGTCCTATATAGTCACTCATACATGTACTCACTCATCATATGTACTCATACACCTATACATCCTGTTACACAATGCCACTCATCCATAGAGTTACTCACACACATAGTCACTCATGCTAATAAAGAATCAAACATACATTTACTTGCATATACAGTTATACACACACCACCACACTTACTTCTACGGAAACTTACACATACTTAGGGCCATATGTAGGAAGCCTAATACCGGTCGGTAACGGCCGATTTTCGGTAAATATCCCGTTACCGACCGGTATTTAGGCTTTTGGTATGTAGGGGGCATATTTCAGGATTCGGTAATTTACCGAATCGGTCAAATTACCGAATCGGTAATTTTACCGATTCGGTAATTTTACCGATTCGGTAAATACCGGATCCTGAAATGAGATGTAGGGGGAGTGTGGGGATTCGGTACTAAAAGTTGGTGGTAAATGACGACTAGCTGTAAAAAAGCATTTTTGTGCACTTTGAAGTGTGCAATGTGGCAGACATACATGCCCTTAGGGCATGTATGTGCGCCACATGTGCACACATGGACGTATCAGGGGTGCAACAGGGTGTCAATGTGACACCCTGCCACCCATGATGATGCCTCCCCCATTACCGATTCGGTATTTACCGATTCGGTAATGGCAACTGGCTTCCCATTCATTCCTATGGGCCTCCAGGCCCATAGGAATGAATGGGAAGCCAGTTGCCATTACCGAATCGGTAAATACCGATTCTAAAATACCGACAGACACCGATTCGGTAAATATTTACCTACATTACATTTACCGATTCATAAATACCGAATCGGTAAAATTCGGTATTTAAGAATCGATAAATGTAATTTACCTACATATGGCCCTGGGTCTTTTAAACAATCACTTATAGAAACACATACTTATTCATACAGGAACTCTTTCAATCTCTCACTCTCACATATACTCACTTATATACACCAATAGTCACATATACTAGTTTAAAACATATGTAGTTACTCATAAAGACACTATTGAGACAGTCATTCACTCACTAACACACCCATACACACACTCATCCACCCATACAGTCCTGCACACATGCTGTCTTCAACACATACAAACAGTGAGTCACTCATTCATGCAACTATGCACTACGTAATACCCCCCACCGAACCATGCAGACACTCAGATCGATACTCAAAAAACCAACTAATAACCTATATAGACACCCATGTAGCTACTCACCAACCCATGCAGCCACTTATACACAAAGTGAGAGACTGATACAGATATTTACATATTTAAACATTACTCACTAAGCCATGTATTCACTATGATACACTTAATCAGTCAGTTACACAATCAATTTTTCAAAAACAAATCATCCATTTAGACACTTATATACCCATTTATTCTTCCATCGACCTTGAGATATACATATATAAAACATATTTAATTTTCAGAAAAACACACATTCACTGGATGATGTCATCAGTGATGTCATCAGTGATGTCATTTGAGATGTCATCAGTGATGTCATCAGTGATGTCACTGACCATGTCATGAGTGATGTAATATGTGACGTCATCAGCAGTGCATTGCGGGCGCGCGAGTTATAGTTAGCTGAACTAACTATAACGAGGGAATTTCAATGGTTTTGTACAAGTGAAAAGTCCAGCTAACTATAACACCCCTGAAACCTATGGTTTTTTCAGTGAATATATATATATATATATATATATATATATATTCACTTAAAAAACTATAGGTTTCACACATGTTATAGTTAGGTGGATATTTCACTCGTAAAAAACCAATGAAATTCCCCCGTTATAGTTAGTTCAGATAACTATAACTCGCGCGCCCGCAATCCACTGCTCATGACGTCACATATTACATCACTCTTGACATGGTCAGTGGCATCACTCATGACATCACTCATGACATCATCCTTGTGATAGAGTGGCGGTCGCGCGAGTTATAGTTATCTGAACTAACTATAACGGGGGAATTTCATTGGTTTTTTACGAGTGAAATATCCACCTAACTATAACATGTGTGAAACCTATGGTTTTTAAGTGAATTTGCAAGGTTTTTTAAATGCTAATTCCTAACTATAACGTGTGTGAAACCTATGGTTTTTTTTTTTGGTTTTTTTTTAATTTTTGGGGGGGGGGGGTTTCACCATGCGCGCACGGTGCGCGCACCCCCGCGATTTAAAAAAAAAAAAAATAATTCTGCCTTCGGGGTCCTTCA
The DNA here is from genome assembly GCF_964204655.1 of Triturus cristatus. Taxonomy (NCBI): domain Eukaryota; kingdom Metazoa; phylum Chordata; class Amphibia; order Caudata; family Salamandridae; genus Triturus; species Triturus cristatus. The sequence continues at coordinate 261,556,002 of NC_140586.1, forward strand.
GGGACCCCCTGACAAAGGCTAGGGGGTCAGGAACTCTCTACCCTGCCCCCTTTTCACGTTCGCCACCTTCCTTTTTCACCCTCGCACTGAAAACAAACAAAATGGCGGCCGACACTTCCTGATTTCGACCGGTTTGAACGTTGACTAACATGTAACCACCAATCAGAATTACGCTCGCGCACGTTAGGGTGCGCGCACCCTGTGCGCGTATAGATATTGATATGCTTTTAAATGCTATTTTCTCAGGAAATACTGAACAGATTTACACCAGACCTGCAAAAGGCACTTCCTTGACCTTATGGCTACCTCTCTGCCAAATTTCAAGTAATTCTGTTCAGCCGTTCGGGCTGTAGCTGTGTCTAAAGGTCCTATGGAAAAATGCATGGGGAAAACGTGTTTTGGGACCCTCCTTTTTTCTCGGCCCCCGCTTGACGAATCACCCCGAGACTTTCAGGGTAGGAGCTGAACGGAGCGCCCCATTAGTTTTGAAAATTTTGCGAGGATTCGTCAACCGGCGCCAAAGTTATTCAAAATAGAATTTTGAGATTTCCTATGGAAACACGGTCCTAACTATAACTATCCACTATATACTATATATATATATAAGTATATGAATTATATAAAACAATTATATAAAACATAAAAATATATTTAAAAATGTGTTTAAAACACCTTAGAAATGCACTGAAAAAAACACAGGTTTCAGGGACGTTAGAGTTAGAAATTAGCATTTAAAATACCTTAGATATTCACTGAAAAAAACACAAGTTACAGGAAAATTATAGTTAGGCTGACATTTCACTCGTACAAAAACTGAGAAATGTAGATGTTATAGTTAGCTGAGCTAACTCTAATTTATGCCCTCGCAATGTACTGCTGCCGATGTCACATATTACATCACTCATGACATGGTCAGTGACATCACTGATAACATCTAAAATGACATCACTGATGACAACATCCACATACTCTCTGATGTACCTACTCACACCCCAATATAACCTTTCATACACCCACTCCAAATTTCAGTCTACCATTCTTGAAATCATTGACACACCAATACCAATACATTCAAACCCACTCATTGATTCATAGGTCTACATACGCATCCACTCATTCACCCATACAGGCACGCATACAGCCAGTCACTCACCAATACAGCCGCTGATATATCCACTCAGACACGCATAGAGACTTCATACACCATCAGTCACCCATAGAGCTACTCACTCACCCAAACACTCAATCACACTGCCACTTACTCACCAATACAGAAACACATACACACTCACTACTAATAGAGATACTAACAAATACTTACTCTCCTATACAGTTGCTGACACAAGCACACACACACCCATGCAGCCACTCTCACAATCACTCACTCACACATACAGTCACTTATATACTCCAACACTCACATTTACTGCCTTTCACACCCATATACCACTGATACATCCATGCAGGGAGTCACACACACCCATCCATAAAGACACTCAGACACCCATACAGGTACTCAGGCGACTAATCAAGAACCCATATAAACACTCATGTACCTACGCACCAACCCATGCAGCCAGTTGCACACCAACTGGCAGACTGATACAGACATTCACACAGATTAATCACTCACCCATACATTCACTGAGACACGTACAATCACTCACTTATATAGTTTGTCACACACCCACTAAATCATCCATGCAGACACTCAGACACCCACTCATTCTTTAATACACCTTGGCACACATATATATATATATATATATATATATATATATATATATATATATATATATATATATATATATATATATATATATATATATATATATATTCACTGAAAAAAAACATAGGTTTCAGGGGTGTTATAGTTAGCTGGACATTTCACTCGTACAAAACCATTGAAATTCCTTCGTCATAGTTAGTTCTGCTAACTATAACTCGCACTCCCGCAATCCACTGCTGATGATGTCACATATTGCATCATTCATGACATGGTCAGCGACTTCACTGATGACATCTCAAATGACATCACTGATGACATCATCTAGTGACAGTGTGTTTATGTAAAGTTTAAATATGTTTTATATATATATATAGATATAGATATATCCACTCCGCTTCTCCCTAGTGCATCGTCGCACCAAACAGGAACACGCTTCACTCTGCTGTTGTCTGCTGTTGCCAGAATATTAATTTAATTTAACATGGTGTATACAAACGGTGCTGCCTCAGACACGTTTCAGACACTAGGCTGTGTCCTTGCTCACTTAACTAACGGGGAGGCTGAAATAATAAGGCACAGTGATGGTGCTGGTACGTGACGTGAATCGTCATTTTCATAAACATAGAAACAATACTTAATCTGTATCGTTTTTTTAACACCACAGTATGGTAACCACCAGTTCATTGATTTATAAGATTTAACCATATTGGTCCATAATATAAGAATGCTTTTACAATAAATGGTTGATGCAAATATGATCTTAATCCCATTGCTAATAAGCATATAAGTCTAATGCATAATGCTCGTCTATTTTTTTAGTAGACCTATATTTTACAGGACACAATGTAAATTTCATCAAGTAAACATAATATGTTCAAAATAGATGATATTGATGATACACGAGCCTAATATGCTAACAATCACTGCTTATGTGCAAAGAAACGCACATGTGCAAAAACGCTAATGATGTGCAAAAACAGCATTGAATAGGATAAAAACTGGTTCAAATACCCAATAACGTACATGATGTTATAATATACATGTGCAAACAACGCTATACTCTAGTGCAGATAATGAAGTGAATGCTAAAATAGAACAGTATACCAGGTACAAATACCCTGTTGTTTTCAGACCTTCATAGTATAGATGTGCAAATACTGCTGTGTTGATTGACTACAACGGGCATTCTATATAACAATGACCCGTGCACATGTACATATAGAATACGTAGCTATATATATAATTATTATCAACAAGCTGTTCCAATAGCGCAATTATATAATGAAATGGCTAGAGGATAATAGTCGAAAAAACCAGAACAGTGCTATTCAAAGTGCAAATGTGCCTATAATACGAACAGTGCTAAAAGTGCTTAGGTGCTCAAACATGAATTTTTTGGGTTAATTCATATCATAATAAAGAGATGTGGCAGCCATAATCATTATTTGCATGATAACCATTACATTACCTAAAAGCCTAAAGTTAAAAAGGGGTAGGAAAAGATTGCTCCTACTACATTCTGGGGCCGATTCCGATCCTGTAAAAAGGACCTACGAATCGTCGTACGGAGCGTTTTCTCCGTACGACTCGTACCCGGTAAACTGTCCGTACAACCTAGGAAGTACGATTCGCACAGAAAGCCTATTTCCGTACGAATGGTACAAAAGACCGTACGGGTAAAAAAAAACTACAAATCTGATCCGGAACAGCCTGTACACGACATCCATACGTATGTAAGCAGCGTTTTACGGCCCAGCAAGTACGATTCGTCCCTACGGCACTCCGTATGGCTGTTTTTTTACGGGAGCCAATAACAGCCGTAAAATCTGAGTCCCCAGGGGTACGAGTCGTACAGGCCCCCCGCGTATGTATGCACCGTACCCCCCACGTATGTACGCACCGTACCCCCGCGTATGTATGCACCATACCCCCAGCGCATACGTGCTGGGGGTACGGTGAGTACATATGCGGGGGGTACGGTGCGTACATACGCGGGGGTATGGTGCATACATACGTGGGGGTACGGTGCGTACATACGTGGGGGGGCCTGTACGACTCATACCCCGGGAACAACTTTTCCCGGGCTACGAGTCATACAAACTTCGCTTCGTAGCGGGTAGAGTCATTCCCCATGTATGGGACATTTTCCGTACGATTCATAAATCGGAAAGCCGGTCCGGATCATACTTGTACGCTCGGACTGTATTTTTACGAATCGTACGGAAAAGTGTCCGGGTACGTCTCGTACAACTTTTCCCGCTACGATTCGTACGGATCAGGCCAATCCGTATGTACTTTTTTCCGTATGAATCGTACTTCACTGGTCGGACGTGAATTGTACGATTCGTACGGAAAAAAATACGGATAAGAGTCGTACGGAAAAGATAAATACAGGATCGGAATCGGCCCCTCTGTATTTAACATGGAGGCTTTAAAAACAAACCTATCCATATATGCGAGTGAAGCATAAATACTCTATCTTTATATTATATCATGTTGAATGGAGTATTAAGAAATAGATGAAAAAGGAGAAAACAAAAATCTTGAAAAGCATCAAAGCTAAGCGAGAAAATTGACTACATAGTGTTGTTTGAAAATCCCCTAATAGGCGGATACTTCCAGGGGTCACAATATTTCATGGTAGTAAAAAAGTTACAAACAAAGACATATGTAATTGCAATTCGGGATTAGGTATCTATGTAGGTGTTCTCATATATATAACAAATTGTTATAAGAAATTATATAGGTCTTCCCCTAAATTCAAGCCTGCCGGGGATTTGCTGTCGAGATTCACTATATAACGTGACTCTAACTGACGTAGTCTTTTTTCTCTATTACCAACCTTTTTGTTTGGTGCCACGGCATCGATAACAAAGTACTGTAAACAGTTGAGATTGTTATTATGTACAGCTTTAAAATGTCTGGCCACTGGGTAGGATTGGTCAGAGTTTACTATAGCCCTGAGATGTTGCAGGATTCGCACATACTCCTGCAGTTTGGTGCTCCCTACGTAGCAGAGATTACAACTGCATTTAAGTACGTAGATGGCAAATTCTGTTCTGCATGTGTAGTGGGCCTTCTAAGCTATAGGAGTGTCAGAAAAAGGTGTCACATAAGTGACAGTGTTGATGCCAAACTTGCATGCTCGACATGAGCTACACCTAAAAAATCCCTTACGGGGAGATGGCCAACTCGTAGTAGTGTCGGTCTCTGGGCTATTCTTCACTAATTCGTTATGCATAGAGTATGCACGCCTGAAGGTTATTGTCGGTGTACTCGGGACAACTTCTTGTGAGATCGGTAAGGATGATCGGCCATTCTTTTTTGATGATATTTTTAATACACTTGGCTTGTCTACTATACCCAGTGACTAGTCTAATTTCCGAAAGTTCACTGTCCCTTTGATCAGTGGAATAACCACCTTCTTCTTGGAGATTCCTATCGGGATCTAAAAGGGCTGTGCGGTTGAGGACATTTGCTTTCCTCATAGCCGTTTCTAGTCTGCCTGGTAAGTAGCCTCTAGCTTCCAATCTTTTTTTAGCTTCCAACTGATGATATTCTCTAATTTCTGGAGTACTGCATGCTCTATGGATACGAATAAACTCGCCATATGAAATGCTGGCTATGGTGTGTGATGGATGGAAACTCCCTGCATGTAATACCATATTTCCCGATGTGGGCTTTCTATACAAACTCGTTTCAATACTGCTATCTAGTATTTGCACCTGAATGTCCAGAAAATTAGTAACAGTACAATCAATATTGGCTGTAAAATGTAAATTCAACTCATTTTCATTGATAGTGTCAACAAACTGTTTGGCTTGTTCTTCTGTGCCATGCCATATAATGAACACATCATTGATCTATCGCCAATATTTGACGATATATTTAGACCATATAGTAGCATGCTGTACCTTGAGGACATGCTCCTCCCACCAGCCAACGTGGAGCCCCGCGTAGCTGGGAGAGAAGCATGCCCCCATAGCTACTCCTCTTAGTTGTTGGAAAACCGCATTATCAAAACTGAAAACATTGTTGTGTAGACACCAATGAATCATTCTAAGCAACATTTGATTATGGCAGTACATTTCTATAGGTCTCTTGCCCAAATAAAATTCCACTGCTCTCATTCCATCCGAATGGGCAATGCTTGTGTATAGGGATGATATGTTCATAGTTAAAAAAAGATATTCTCTAGACCATTCACAGATATTCAATTGGTACAAAAAGTCGGCAGTGTCTTTGATGCATGCAGGTAAGTTTGTAACAAATTCCTGAAGATAATAATCAATATATTTAGAAGTGTTCTCGAAGGTGCTATTTATAGATGACACAATGGGTCTTCCCGGAACAGGTGTTTCCTTTTTATGCACCTTCGGTATGAAATAGATGTTGGGTAAGGAAGGAAAGTCTTTGTTGAGAAACATAAATTCATCCCTAGAGATGAGTCCCTCCCTTCTCCATTCGTTAAGTTCATCCTTATAGTTCTTTTGAATCACTTTGACCAATGCCATATTAATTCTTTTGTAACAAACTTCGTCATTGAGGTGTCGGTATACCTCTTTGATATACTCTTTCGTATCCCAGAGCACAATATTCCCGCCTTTATCGGATTTATTGATGATAATGGTATTATTCTTTTTAAGTTTATTCATCAGCGCGGAATATTGTTTCATTTGCTCATTAGGTGCCCTTTGTTGGGTTGTAGTCTTCTATTTTATTTTTTTCAATTCCTCAATGACACGATCAAGGTAAATGTCTATGGCATCACGGGGCATATTGGGACAAAACGTGGAGATGGGCTTAAAAGGGCTTTGGCCTGATTTAGATATATGAATGTCCTCTGCCTCTGCTAACTCTAGCGTATTATTGATTTGTATGTCTTCGTTGTTAAGTTCATGTAGGGTTCTGACCAAGGACATATCTTTAGCTTGTAACACTAATTGGGTAGTGTTAATCTTGCTTTCAAAGTTCTTTTTCTGTTCCAAATTGTTTTTGATGGTAAAATCTTTCCTTAACTTGATCTTCTTAATAAATTTGAAGACATCAATGCGGGTATTGCAGTATCCGAAATTGCTCTCGGGACAGAAGGACAGGCCTAACGATAATAATTGTTTCTCAGCTTGATCCAAGTAAATGTTGGTAAGATTAACTATGGTTTTATCATCTATTTTTTGTTCTTTTTCCAATATTGCTTTTGCTGCCGCCTTCCCCTTGCTCCTAGAACATTTGCGTCGCTCGCGCCGCCTTGCATTTCGCCTTTGCTTGTTGAGGCGTTTTGTTTGCGCGGGCGTAATGACTGTTTGCGCTCCATCCTGATGCAGTCTAGTTCCTCTGCCAATATTAATTGCCCTAGATCCCCTCGTTTTGCACCAGGGTTGCTGTCATCTGATTCCTCCTCACTTGGAGCTAGACTGGCATCTGAGGACATATTGGAGTCGCTAGTCACCATATCAGGTTTGCTGGAATTTACCACTGCTTTGTTATTGCCATTACTTTTCTGTTTGCGCAGATTGTCAAATTTACGTGCAAATGTAAAAATTTGCCCTGCCTCATAATCCTGCTTGTCGCGGGCAAATTTAAATACCTTCCTAGTCTTAATCACTTCTTCTTGTTTCCTTAGGCGGTCATTCATCTCTTTCATACTTTTATCGTTATAATCCTTACTGTCAAGAAACTCTGGTTTGTTTAACTCATTGTTGATCTTTGCTATTTCTTTCAAGTTTTTATCCCGATCAATCCTGGCATATTTTACCAGCAGACACGCCAGGGGCATGGATACCTCTAATTTGCTCTCAGCCCACTCTTTTAAAAGTAGTGGATTAGGGCTGTCAAAGCTTGGCGCCAACATTATCCTGAGGCCTCTGGGGATTCTTCCCACTTCGTGGTACTTTTCAAGTGATCTTATTTCCCACCATTTGGTGAGCTTGCTACAGCTATATATATATATATTATCTACTGGCGGTCGCCAGTAGATAGTTATAGTTAGGACCTATTTTCCATAGGAAATTCGCAACAGTCTATTCCCAATAACTCTGGCGCCGATTGACGAATCTTCACGAAAATTTCAAAACTCGTGGGGTGCTCCGTTCCGCTCCTATCTTGAAAGTTTCGGGGTCATTCGTCAAGCGGGGGCCGAGAAAAAAGGGGGTCCCAAAACGTGTTTTCCCCATGCAATTTCCCATAGGAAACGTTAGCCGGGGCTACAGCCCGAACTGCTGAACGGAATTACACCAAATTTGGCAAAGAGGTAGTTCTTGGTTCAGAAAGAACCCTTTTTGTTAAATGGTGTAAATCCGTTCATTAGTTGCTGAGAAAATCAAAAGTAAAAACATATATATATATCTATGGCCGCACAGGATCCGCGAACCCTCCCGATCACGAGCTTTATGCTAATTGGCTGTCAACACTCCAAACCAGGAAGTATTGGCAGCCATCTTGTGCCTCAGTAGAACCGAGGCACAAGAAATCAGCAAAACTAAGGCGCAAAACGCAAAAAGGGGGCAACACCCTGACCCCCTAGCCCTGCTTAGGGGGTCCCACAAGAACACCCAGGGCCAAAATATATATATTTTTTTTAAACAGCCTCCCGCGCTTCATTGCTATTTAGCCCCCGGAGGGGCCAAGTCCCGGGGGCAATATTGTTGATTGTAATGGGGGGCCCAGAGAGGCCCCCCAGCCCCGGGGACCGCCACCCCCGGGGCTTTATAAAAATATGTGCGGGGGGCTCACAGTCCCCCCAGCCCCGGGGACTGCCACCCCCAGGGGCTTTGAAAATAACTGGGTGGGGTGGCTCAAAGGCCCACCCAAGCCCCGGGGACTGCCACCCCCGGGGCTAGTGTTTTTCAAATAAAAAAATAAAAAAAACCTGTGTGGGGGGGTCTCGAGCCCCCCCATCTCCCCGGGGCTCTAAATATTATAATTGGGGAGTCTGTGATGGACCCCCCAGCCCCGGGGACCACCATCTCTCCGGGGCTTTCAAAATGTTGGGAGGGGGGCCACGCGTACCCCTCCTGGAGCCCTGTCATGGCCATGGGGACCGCCATACCCCAGGGCCGGCTCCTGCAGTGTCCTGGGGTGCCCACCCCTGGGACACTGTAGTTTGCTATGGCAGGGCGGGAGCGTCGCGGCTCCCGCCCTGCCATAGCAAACTGCTTCGGTATTTGGAAGAGAGAGCAGGACACCTGCTCTCTTTTCCAAATACCAAAGCAAATTGCTTTTCCACAGGGGGAGCTGCATCTTAGCAGCTTCCTGTGTGGAAAAGCAATGCCGGCTCCTGCAGGAGGTGGGGAGCTGGCGGGACTGTGGGGGGAATGGGGACCCCCCGCGGTCCCCAACGGAGAGGGCCAGCCCCGGGGGATGGGGTCCCCGGGGCTATTAGTGGCCCGGGAGGGGGGCCACGTGGCCCCCCTCCTCAAATATTAAAAAATGGGAGAAAAAAAAACCACAAACAAAGGCCGGCCCTGGGGGATGGGGTCCCCGGCGCCAATTATGGCCTCAGGAGGGGGGCCGCGCGGCCCCATTCCCAATTTTTTCATTCACATTAATTTTTTCGGGGGCAGGCCCTGGGGGATGGGGTCCCCACGGCCAATAAATTAGAAAACGAAGGGGGGCTACACAGCCCCCCTTCTTAATAAAAAAAAGAAAAGACCGGCATCGTGCTGGAGGCCACGCCCCTCCTTGCAGCACTCTGCAAACGTGCCCCCTGGCGCATTTGCAGATGGAGAACGAATTGCCCTTGAATACTGGGGGTCCCTGGGGGCAAACTAGCCCACCAGGAACCTACAGTATGCGCCAGGGGGCTGCGTTGCAGAGAGGTGTTCCTAGGCCATGCCCCTTTTTACACCTCTCTGCAACGCAGCTCTGTGGCGCTTATTGGAGGTAGCTGGTGGGCTAGTTGCACCCCAGGGACCCTCAGTATTCAAGGGGAGTTAATCCCCCAACTTAAAATGTGCCACAGGGCGCATTTGCACAGTGGTGAAGGGAGGGGGCAGGGTCTGAGATGACATGTGTGCAAACACGCCCTGTGGCGTGTTTTAAGTTGAGGAATTATTACCTCTTCAAACCTGAGGGTCCCTGGGGGGCAACTAGCCCACCAGGTACCTCCAGTAAGCGCCACGGAGCTGCGCTGCAGAGTGTTGTAAAAGGGGCGTGGCCTCTGAACACCTCTCTGCAACGCAGCTCTCTGGCGCATACTGGAGGTACCTGGTGGGCTAGTTGGCCCCCAGGGACCCTCAGGATTGAGGAGGAATTAATTGTCCAACTTAAAATGCGCCAGAGGGCATGTTTGCAGCCATGTCACCTCAGGCCACGCCCCCTTCGTTCACCATTGTGCAAATGCTCCCCGTGGTGAGTTGTATGTTGGGGAAGTAATTCTCTTAATTAATACTGAGGGTCCCTGAGGGCCAACTAGCCCAACAGGTATCTCCAGTATGCACCAGGGAGCTGCGTTGCAGACAGGTGTTCAGAGGTCATGCCCCTTTTTACACCTCTCTGCAACGCAGCTATGTGGCGCGTACTGAAGGTACCTGGTGGGCTACTTGGATCCTAGGGACCCTCAGGATTCAAGGGGACTTAATCTCCCAACCTAAAACGGCCACAGGGTGTGTTTACACCGTGGTGAAGGGAGGGGACGGGCCTGAGGTGAGGTGTGCAAACACACCCTGTGGTGCGTTTTAAGTTGGGGAAATAATTCCCCTTTAATCCTGAGGGACCCTGGGGGCCAACTAGCCCACCAGGTGCTTCCAGTAAGCACCACTGCGCTGCGTTGCAGAGAGGTGGTCCAGGCTGTGCCCCTTTTTACACCTCTCTGCAAAGGCGCTTACTGGAGGTACCTATGGGGCTAGTTTGACCCTAGGGACCTTCAGGATTCAAGGGGACTTAATCTCCCAACTTAAAACGGACACAGGGCGTGTTTACACAGTGGGGAAGGGAGGGGACGCAGCCTGAGGTGACGTGTGCAAACACGCCCTGTGACGCGTTTTAAGTTGGGGAAATATTTCCCCTTCAATCCAGAGGGCCCCTGGGGGCCAACTATCCCACCAGGTGCTTCCAGTAAGTGCCACTATGCTGCGTTGCAGAGAGGTGGTCCGAGGCCGTGCCCCTTTTTACACCTCTCTGCAACACAGCTCTGTGGCGCTTAGTGGACATACCTGGTGGGTTAGTTGGTCCCCAGGGACCTTCAGGATTCAAGGGGACTTTATCCACCAACTTAAAACACCCACAGGGCGTGTTTGCACACATATCACCTCAGGCCCCCCCGCCCTTCATCAGTGTGAAAACGCACCCCGTGGTGTGTTTTAAGAGGTAGTTTTAATCCCCCTGCCCTATTATATACTAGGGGCTTACAGAGGAGGTCATGCTAATCACAAGGGGTCCGATTCACAGAACTAACGTAAGACAAAATCCTAAACTTACTACCATTTTGGTATTCACAGAAGGCACTTACTCATTTCGGTATTCACAGAAGTTAGGAGTCCTAACTTTAGGAATCCTAAATGCCTTCTCTGAATACCGAAAGTCTTAAAGTTAGGATTTTTCTCATTTTAGGAGTAGTAAAGTTAGGACTCCTAACTTTAGGACTCCTAAATGCCTTCTGTGAATACCGAAACTCTTAAAGTTAGGATTTTTCTCAGTTTAGGAGTAGTAAAGTTAGGACTCCTAAACTGTAAATATCCTAACTTTAAGACTTTCGGTATTCACAGAAGGCATTTAGGAGTCATAAAGTTAGGACTCCTGACTTCTGTGAATACCGAAAGGAGTAACAGGCACATGCATCAAACATTTTTGCGCTCGCAAACGGTGCGAATCGCAAAAATTGGCCGTTTGCGATCGCAAAATACTGTGTAGAAATTCATCAACTGTATATTTTCGAAAACACAACTTTTCGCAAATATAAGGAATCGCAAAAAATTCTGCGATTGAAACAGCGAATCGGTATTAGCGTCTCCCAAATAGCGAGTCGCAAACAAAGAATAGCAAAATGTATGCATGAAAAATCGCAAATAACGATTTCCATGAAAATCGCAATTTTGCGAGAGCTAAATAAGAAGGATCCCAACCAGGTGGTAATCATGAGTGCAAATCAGAGACAGCTGAAAACAAACTGAAATCCATTTAAACACAGCCAGAATGAGCAAGCACCTTCCACAATGGCAGGGATTTACCTGATGGCGAGGAGGATGAGGCTGCAGGCTGCCGGACAGAGACGGAGGCGAATAAATAAGCGCATTTTCAGAGTCCGCATAACTTTGCTAGGACAGCAAGAGGATGAGATATACGATAAGTATAGGCTCAATGCAGCAATGATCCATGACCTAATCAATGAATTGGACCCCATTATGCAACGACAGACACGTAGGACCAATGCTATCCCAACCCATGTGCCGGTCCTATGTTGCCTACACCTCCTGGCGTCAGGCAGTTTTCAGGGGGTCATTGCTGTAGCGGGAGGTGTGTCACAAAGCGCACTTTCCAGAATATTCAAAGCATTCCTTGATGCCATGATGGCCTTGATCGGGTCTCACATCAAGTTCCCTACCACTGCGCTTGACCTTGCAAAAACCAAACAGGAGTTCTACCAGATAGCTCGCTTCCCACATGTTTTGGGTTGTATTGATTGCACCCACGTGGCAATATGTCCCCCTGCAGCACAGGAATATTTATATAGAAATAGGAAATGTTACCATTCCCTCAATATTCAGGTGGTTTGCAATGCCAAAAACATAATCACTGACATTGTTGCGCAATTTCCTGGGAGTGCACATGATTCTTATATCTTCAGGCAAAGTGGCATACACACCCGTCTTGTCAGGGGAGAATTTGGAGAGGGACATCTGCTTGGTAAATATGTGTAATTGTTTATCACTGCAATTGTACGTATGTCAATGTCAACCTGCCACTGACCCTTTGCTTCCTCACATGTAGGTGACAGCGCATACGCATTGCGTAATTACCTCATGACGCCTTACCTCAATCCCACAACTGCCAATCAACAGAGGTACAATGCAGCACATATTTCAACAAGGAACATCATAGAGCGCACATTTGGGCTGCTGAAGAGCCGATTCAGATGTCTACATAAGACCGGTGGAGCACTGCCGTACAACCCTGAACAATGCTGCAAGATAGTAGCAGCATGTGCCATGCTGCACAATATTGCGACAAAGCGAGGAATGGAAATCGAGGTGTCTGACAGCGAATCAGAGGACTGGAACCAGCAAGTGCCACACTACCATGCAGCACAAGGGGCAGGCGCAGCAGAAGGGCGTAGGAGAAGATTGGACATCACCCAAAATTATTTCTGAGGTGAGTAATGATGACACAGACACTTGATATTACAATCAAAGTAATCTTTACTGAAATACAAATGTCATGAGTGTTCAAGCACACTTTTAATCTGACCAGTGTAATGGACATAAGTGATTTGCAACTGTGAATTTACTTGAAAGTCACTAACAATTCAAAATCCAAAAATGGTTACGTCACCATAGTGTAATGTACTTGTACATGCCAGTCTAGCGCTTTCTACCATGAACACCCAGACGCCTGCCAGAGCCAGCATGGTCATCCCTAATGTTGGAAGCGGAGGGGGTACTGCTGCGTGTGTTGCGTCTTCCTGCAGTGCCGACTGGAATTGCCAAACTACTCAGGCTTGAGGCACCCTCACTACCCTCTTCCGGCGTGGAAATGTTTGCCGCTATTGTGGAAGCATTAAGCAATTCAACTGCATTGGTCACCTGGTCCAGTGCTTTAGCCACATCCCTGGTCCAGTGCTTTAGCCACATCCCCGCTCCAATGGCACATTTCAGTTTGCATGGTCACAGACCTACGTGCCAGCAGTGCAGTTGTCGTGGCCAGCCTATTGTTTGATTTGGCAAACATTTTGAGGTGCAGCATTAGTTGACGATGCTGTCTCTTCTGGGATACATTTCCCTCCTGCATCACCTTGCTCAGTTGCTGCACACTTTCAGACAGTACTGCTATGTTGCTTGCCATCTTGCCAATTTGGAATTGCACTGCACGTGTGTTTTTTGTCTGCAGGCGCTGCATACAGAGCATCTGTCCCTCAAGACCACCCCAGACATCAATTGGTTGCTCCTCCTGCTGTGTCCTGAGTGCTCTTCCTCTTCTACGCCGGACTCTGTGATTGGTTCTGGGGACCTGTGGTTGTGGTTGGGGATGGAAGTGGCCTGGCCATGGCTGCCACCTGGTGTTGCATCATCCTCATCATCACACTCCAAGGTGACTAGGGATGGGACAGTTGCCCTGCGTGAGTTTGTGGCACGTGACGGATTTATTTGCACCACAGGTGTGTCCATTTGTTCACCTGCGCTGGTGCCCTGCATGTCTGGGGAATCGCTATCCACAGCTTCTACACATTGAGCATCTGTGAGGTGAAACAGTGCAAAACTGCATTATTTAATGTCTGTGATGAAAATGTCACAGTAATACATTTTTGCTTTTGTCAATGAATTTATAATCTATTAAACTATTTTGGGTTGTTCCTCTGAGATTTGTCATTGTAACTGCTTGACCTGACTACATCTCCCATAATGCACCTTCCCTAATGAATAAAAAACAGAAAGAAATTCCCGAGCAAGAAAGAGGCAATTAAGCCTTTAAACAGCAATTTTCAATGTCAATTATGAAAAGACTGAATTAGAGTCCAGTAAGACAAACAAATTTCTTCTTTTATTTCTTTAATCTTCTTTGTTCCTTCTCAGTTCTTCTATAATGACATATTGGCATCCTTAGAAGCGCCACAAAGAGCTCAGTAGCCAACACGTGTTTCGTCTCGTGTAAATTTGCCCGGCGACTTCCTCAGGGCATAGAAAAGCGTCTCAGATGAAAAATATGTTGTTGTTCATTTCGCCGTACTCATAACAAATCCTAAGTGAAAATCCTTACACTTTATTTCGTGTAGATGTAAAAGATCTTCAGTAAAAGAAAATCCCGATCAAAAGCATCAGATGACGGGCAAAATTGATATATCCGGAGTAGCGAAGACAGAGGGAGAGTACTCCAACGATCACCAGTAACGTTTCATGTGTAACCCTGCCACGGTTTGAAGTCATATTATACCCTAATGAATACATTGTGTACTGGATGTTCAAAGTGTGCACTTGGGCTGTGCTGAGGTCATGTTCTACCTTTCAATTTTGGGGTAATGGTAACATGCATTCATCTTACCTTCAGATGTGTTTGCTGCTCCGGACGTGTCAAGCCGGGTCACACCAACAACAGCTTCTGGCTGGATGGTGGATTCAACCAAGTCCTCCATGGGAGTGTTCCCAGTGTCTGTTGGTGTTCCCCCTCCTGTCTTCTTTGCCTCCTTCAGGCGGTCAGCAATGCGCACCTTAGCCCGACTGCGCAAGTCGTACCATCGTTTTTTGAGTTCTTCTATGGTGCGGTGTGTCACCCCAATGGCATTGACCCTGTTTTGGATCCGGAGCCAGATTTTCCTTTTCTCCTGCTCTGCCACTTTCAATGATGCCTTTCCAAACAGCTTGTCATGGCTGTGGACTACTCCCTCAATGAGGGTGTCAATTTCTTTTTCTGCAAACTTTATTTTGCGCTTCCTGCCTGTTTGGCTCTCCTCTGCTGTTTGTGAGGCTTCCATTTGTTTGAATAAGTTTTTCTACTGTCTCTGTCCCACTCCTGTTCAGCTCCAAGAGCCAGCTCCCTCCTCTCCCTGAGACTGTGCACTGGAAATGAGGCTGGAGCTGCTCACTTCCTGGTTGTGAAGTCATCAGGATGCATCAAAATGCGACTTCGGTAATTGCGATTTCGCAAATTGCGAAATCGCTAATAGCGAGTTTGCAAATGCCGGAATCGCTATTATATTTGCGATTTTTAGCGATTCTTTATTTTCTCGCTATTTTTTTGGTGCATCGCGATTTGCGAGTCTTTATTTGCGATTCCTTAAAAATCGCAAATAAGGACTCGCAATTTTTCTATTTGATGCATGTGCCTGTAAGTGCCTTCTGTGAATACCAAAACGAGTAAGTGCCTTCTGTGAATACCAAAATGGTAGTAAGTTTAGGATTTTGTCTTAAGTTAGTTCTGTGAATCGGGCCCACTGATACCCCAACGCATAGTGTTCCCTAGTGTATGTAGGTGTTATCACTGTATTCTAAGTGTCTTTTAGCATAGCACTGGCTCTAGGACTGGTTAGTTAGAGTCAGTTACCACCAGTACCCGTATGAAAAAGTTGAGGGTATAGGATGATTTTGCAACAAGGCTTCTTTATGCTCCTCTGTTTGTTCTGAATTGAACTTTATAGTGAAGGGGACCACGTGACCATTCTCCCTGAGCCTTAAAAGGCACCAGAGACCCCATCCCCCATGGCTAGTTCAATTTTTCTGCCCTGGAGAGCCCACCCACAGGACAGAGTAGTTTCCTTGCAGCACTAGCGCAGCCAAAGACATATATACATCTAGGTAATATGTTTATATTTCACATGGTTGCATTTTGTCCTGGGGATGGGGTCCCCGGGGCCTAATAAGGCACAAGGAAGGGGGCTGTGTACCCCTCTCCCCTGTCATTAAAATATGCCCCCAGGAAATGGGTTCCCCAGGGACTCTTAAGGCTCATAATTAAAATATGGCACCATGGGAATGGGGTCCCTCTTAAGGCTCAGGGAGTGGGTCACACACTCCCCCCTTTAACTAAAATATGGGCCTAAGGGCTGGGGTCCCCAGGGAGTCTTAAAGGCTCATGGAGGGAAGTCACACGTCCTCCCCTATAATTACAATATGGCCCCATGGGATGGGGTCCTCAGGGCACATTTGGGCCACTTGCCCTTCTCCGCTAATGTAAAGTATTTGGTCCCAGGGGGTTGGGTCTCTGGAACCTCTTAAGGCTCATGGAAGCAGGCCATACACCACCTTCCTCTATAAATGAAGTATGATCCCAGGGATGGGATGTCTGGGGCTCATTTGGACTGAGGGAAAAGGGCCAAATGTCCCCCTCCACTAATGTTAATGTATTATGACCCAAAGCATAGTTTCCTTGGGGCCTCTTAAGGCTCATGGAGGGGGACCACACGTCCGCCTCCCCAAATTATAATGTAGTTTACCCCGAGGGATGAGGCCCTCGGGCCAATAGTGGCTTGGGGAGAGGGGCAGCACTCACTCCCTCCCCTTTTTAAAAACAAAGGGCCCTGTGAAGCCCAGGGCCAATAGTGGTTCGAGGAGGGGTCTGTGTGACCCCATCCTTGGACAGGGGGTTTGCTGCTTACAGAGGGTTGTACGCAAGCATGGTGTGTGGTTGCTTGACTGTAAGGGGTTGACCACAGGGTGACAGCAGGCCATGCTATGCAACTGACCCCCATCACGCACAGCCAAAGCCGTGCACAGTAGGGGTTGGCTTTGCATATGATAATAAAATATTACTTTACGTTTAAAAAAAACTATTAATTCACTGAAAAAGCAAAGGTTAAAGTGGTGTTATAGTTAGGTGTGATAAAAAGATCTGATTTGGTTAAAAAAGAACTTAGAAATTTGCTGAAAAAATAAAGGTTAAAGTGGTGTTTTAAGTTAAGTGGATATGTCAGTGACAACATCATGTTCTGAACTCAGAAAACACATACATTCACCAGTTATAGTAAGCAGAGCTAACTATAACTTGTGCCCCAGGCATGCACTGCTTATGACCTCACATATGACATCACTCATGTCATGTTCTATGACATCATTTATGACAAATTGATTGTTAGACCTGGCATCCTTGGTGTGGTTTTCCCTAACTTTTTTTCCTTTAGACCTCCTGTTTTGCTGGCTTTTGCACACTTTACCACACAGCTAACCAGCACTAAGTGTTTGTGCAATCTCCTTAAACCATGGTAGAATTGGCATATACACAATTGGTATATTAATTCTCTAGTAAAGTGGCACTACCTCTGCCCAGGGCCTGTAAATTAAATGTACAAGTGGGCCTGCAGCACTGGTTGTGCCACCCACTTAAGTAGCACTTTAACCATAGCTCAGGCCTGCCAGTGTAGCCAATATAGTAATTTATACTGAAATGTTGATCTGGCAAAATAAACGTTTTGCCAGGCCCAAACCTTTCTTTTTCATACATATAAGTCACATCTAGGGTAGGACATGGACAGTCCAGAGGTCAGGGTGCAATGCATCTAAAATGTTGGACAGGTACTTTTATGTTTTACATTCTCTGGTAGTGAAAAACTCTTAAATTCGTTTTCACTACTGCAAGACCTACCCCACCCATAGTATAACATTGGGGGTACCTATTACATTTAATAAGGTGTATCTTCCAAAAGAGAACAGGGAACCTATTCATGCTTGGGGCATTTTGAATTAAAAAAGGAAAATCCTAACTTATGTTGAAGTTGTATTTTAAATGAAATGAAAAAATATTTATTGGCACTTTTAGAAAGTTGTAATTTTCCTGCATTAGCCGTTTGGTTCCAACAGCCTGCCTCTGGGTCACATGACTGGGTGTAGTTGACAGTTGAGCCTTGTATATTCTTACTAGATATCCACACACAACAGAGAGGTTAGGTGTGTCTGGGTAACCAATCACTGGCAGAATGTCAGGGAGGAGCTGGGCACAGCCTCACATAAACTTGAATAGGCTGTGATCTGCCTCCACATAAAGGACTGCATACCCTCGATAGTTAGTCTGGAGCTAGGACAATGAAGGCAGATTACCTGTGCACTCCAAAGGCATGCCTCCAGAAGCTTCTCCCACTTCAAAGGCAGAACTGGGTATAAATATTGGATCCCAGACACCAACTCCTCAGTGCACTTCTGGACCTGCAGATACTATGCCAGGACAAACGGCTGCAGTGTTGCTGAAAGTAGTACCACTCTCATGGAGTGCTACTCTGAAGGACTGCTGCCCTGCTGTGCTGAACTGCTGCCGGCTACCCTCTTCCCTGGGTGAGAAGGACTAAACCTGCACCTGTTAAACCAAGTGCTCCAAAGTGACTCCAAGGGCTAGTTGGCTGGCTTCCTGACTTGAGTCTCAGGGACAGAAGGCTCCAATCACTCTGCACCCAGTACCTGGCTGATGCCCTCTGTGACTCTACCCAGTCAAGTGGTGCTGCCCCAGTCTATGAAAGTGGGCCTAAGGTGCTCTGTCAGCCCTGGTGGATCCAGCAGAACCAACACATCTCCTCTGTGGTGCATATTCAACAGGACTGGCGCATCGCCTTTGCTGTGCGACGCATCACCTTCAGAAATAAAGCACTGCCTATGCTGCGAGGGTTCTCACAATGCAAGCACTCCACATGAACACCACAGCCCACATCGGAACCGGAACCTGGGTGAAGCTTTCCTGACGCAGGCCCTCGCGCCACTAATCCATCATCATCCTCCATTGTGTCCAAAGGTTGTTGTTCCTGATCCCAGGGCATATTTGTCTTTACACATATATTTTGGAGTATAGCACAAACTAGGATCATCTTACCTATCATTTCAGGTGAATAGAGCAGCCTGCCCCCGGATAAGTCAAAACACCTAAACCTGCCCTTGAGCAGGCCAAAGCTTCTCTCTAATATGTTGCGTGTACTGCAATGTGCATGATTGTAGGCATTTTGAGAGTCTGTCTGGGGGTGTCCAAATGGGGTCATCACCCACATCTGTAGGCCATATCCTTGATCAGCTGTAAGTGAGAAGTAGGAGAAATGGCAATACTGTTGCTCATGCTTACCAATACATGCCATGATGTGTATGTTATGTATGCTGTGATTTTCTTACATATCATTTCTGTTCTGATTGGATGATGTGGCTGCCATACAGTTGGCCATTTTTTGTGACACGTGTCACTTCCATTGCTGTGTGTCATGTCAAATGCTGGACAGGGGATGATGGTACATTGCTGCCCATGAGTTGCTGACTGCAATGTAGAATGGATCCTAATCAGTGATACTTGGAGCCATATTATGTATGGGTTGCACTTTCCTTGTTTGCCCCTGGCACACCTTGGAATCAGTGTGCAGGCCGCCAACAGGGAAAAAGCTCACTATGACATAGAATGCGATGCCCCCAAGGCATCCGCAAACTTGTGCTGCCCTGAGGGCAGCGCATTTATGTGAAATACAGAGAAGCTGTAAAGCAGCCACTTAGTGTTTCACCATGCATACAGAAACCCATCGGAACTTTTAAAGGGGATTAGAGATCCCCCTGCAGGCGGGTGCAGTGAGTGACTGCAGATGGCTGCAAGGGGATATCTGGGGGATCCATGGGACCCCCTTCCCCCCTCCAGAGGGATGCTCTAAGGGGGCACACTGACAGTGTGCCACCTTCAAGGTGGCATACTGTCAGTGCACCTCCTGAGAGCTTCTTTGGCCCTGCACACATGTCTGTAATACGGCGCTGGTACAGAGTCAAATGTATTTCCTCATTTGCATGGGTGTGTGGCACACCCTCTGAATATATGTGCGCCAGTGCTCTCATTGTGACAGAAGGGGGCACACAAGAGTCTTCTGTAATGACAAAGTGCCCTGGAGGCACAAAAAGGGGGTTCAAACACCCATTGCTCCCCAGGGGGAATTCATGTGATATGGCCCCTGGTGTATGTACCTTTCCACTAAATGTTGTGTGCTTAGAATGGATGTGTGTTTTAACCTTTGGGCTTTCACTTCTTGTGTCAGTAGTTGGGTCTAATGTTGGTTGTTTGAAGTCCAACATGCCTTGCACCGACACATGCATATGTCCATGACTTCACACAGTGGTCAGTGCTAGGTTACATTACATGCATGTGAAAGCATTGGAATGTCCTGTGGGCACATATCAACATGCATGTCACCACTCACTTGCACACAGTGATGCCATAATGCTACTAGTGCCACAATTCACAAATGTGTTCCCTTGAAATGTTCCATGCCAGCCATGGAGGTTTGCATGTCTTGACTTGTGCAACTATGGTGCTTTGTAGACATATATTGAGTTGCATGTATGAAGCATGTGACTCATACTGATGGCACTTTCTGCGGGCATCATCAATAAGGGCTTTATTTATAAGTGTCCTTGAAGCACTTTTGGACCGCAGGTACTTCATTTGTATGCTTTCTGGTGCCATGAAATGCTGTGGCATATTTACAGGTTCACGAAAAGCAAATTAACGTGGCTTTTCATGGCCTTGTGAACATGTGCCCCTTTCACGCGGAACACTGCATCAAAGGTGTGTTTCATGGGTGTTGCAGTGGGTGTTCACACGCAAAACCCATGGAATCAGAAGCATTCAGAGATTTTCTAACAATTGTAAATTTAGTAATGCATCAATTTATGACACCACCCCAGAGGTGGCATTAGGGATGTGCAGCGAGGATAAAAATTTAATTATCCTCATTTTTTACTTTTTAAAAAGCACACATAGAAAGAGGAACTCACCTGAATAAATTGATTTTGTGCAGGAAGGTGTCCCTTCCTGCACAACAATCAATCCGCCATGCATCATAGACACCCTTGCACCATGGTGCAAGGGTGCCTGTGTTTTGTTGCGTAGCAGTACATTGTGTGTTGGCGAAGGGGAAAAGGACAGAGATGTGCCATATTTCATGGATACAATGCTTTCCTGCCCATTGGTTTTGACACAGGGCAGCACAGCAACATTCCTTGCTGCACTGCCCTGCATCAAAACCTCATAAATGAGGTCCAGAGATGTGCCAAATGGTCAGCTATTCTAACAGATCATTGCTTTGTAGTAAATTTAAATGTTGCTTACGTACAAGTAGACCGTTGCCATATTGTCCATTTTGGAAGTGGTCATTGATGATGCAGTGGCGCAATATGTATGCATAATGCACACTACCATGAAATTTAGGTAGGACATTTGTGTGACTTCCCTAATGGTCCACAATGGCCTGGACATTTATTGAGTGGGTTTGCTTCCTCTTACGGTAGATATTGGCAGTTGTAGCAGAAGGGACCAGTTGCACATGTGTGCAGTCCATGGCACCAAGAACATGTGAAAAGTCTGCAAAGACATGAAAACCTTGTTTTATCTCCAGATGCATCTGATGGTTCTTTGGAAAATGGAGGTACTGTGGTGTAAGGTGAATTATGGCATCCAGGACAGATGGAAGGAAGCCAGAAGATGATGCCTGGGAGACACCTGCCAATCATGCTGCTGTGGTCTGGAATGAGCCTGAGGCCAACAAGTGTAAAATTCAAACGCAATTTTAAATCTGAGTTATGCAGCCCGCAAATTTTTCAGCTCGCACAATACTTGTAAATATCCTTGCATCTGTTTTGTAAAAGTTATGTTGGAACGCCTACCTTGCATATATTAATACTTACGTGGCACAGCAGGTTCTGACGCTGATCCATTACGATGCAGGTCTCTCATACGTGTCGCATCTCCTTAGGTGCGTCACTTTGTAACTTTAAAAAAAACTCTTATCTGCACAAAAAATGACGCACCGGAATCGCAAAGGGCTTGTAAATATGCCTTTCAGTATTGTAAGCAGCCTTGAGTTCTTAAACAGAATCGTCTCAGTATGACAATTTCTACAAAACATAGAAGGCTATGTGCATCAGGTACTAACCTATACATATGTGCTTCTGCTTCAGAAGATGTGCTATCTATAAGGTTTTCACCAAACTATAAAGGTTGCAGGTAGTATGGCCTTTAGCATCTTTATACTGTGGGCATTTTTAATGAATAGTGTCTCTTTCGACATTTTTGATATAGAGTCTACATTGTTCTTAGTAAATACCTTCTCATGAGAGTTTCACTGTCTGCAAGCATTGTGGTACACAGTAAACACTCTGCACAGAGTAAACACTGTTTACAGTATCCACTTTTCTACTCATATCCATTTCGTTTCTCACTGTAGGTTTGTTGACTGTGAGGGGTTTGATACAGATAAAAGCTGTCCATAAGTCCGTAGTAGGGCATTCATTTTGAGACAGATGTTGAGTATCTTCATAAACTTGGAGTTCTGTTATGCAGTTGTTATTTATACTAGGTATGCTGCGTGACTCACTCCTGAAGGGGTATCTCGGAGCAATGGCTGTTCAGAAAACTAGTGCACTTTAAAACATCAATGTTTTTAACAACTTCTTGAATTTCATAAATTCAAGTCAGGTACAGATATGAAAAGTAAATTAGTTCCAATAAAAAAGGACCAAATGAGAAAAGGATCTGCCTCCAAATGTAGAGGTGGGTATAGGTGGAACCTGAGGAGGGCTTTATTTGTGGACCTTAGCAGTATGGAGGGCTGATACTGGCGAAGTCTAGAATGAAGATAGGCAGGAAGGGCGTTGTTTAATGCCTTATGTGTCAGGCAGCATAGCTTAAAAATTGCCAGTTTCCTCATAGGAAGCCAATGCAGGGTTTTTAGAATAGGGGCAGAAGAAGACAAGATTCCAAATTAGCTGCCAGCAGAGTGTCATTAGCTGCTACTAACAGTGCATTCCCATAGCCCAAGCGGCTAGTGATAATTGCTGGACTAGGGCTTTCCTGAAAGTGGAAGGGAGCCAAGAAAAACACTTTTTTTTAAAGCTGCATGAACAGTTGTATATACATTGAACATTATGTGCAATTAGGGTTTCCCAAATCTCAGTGTTTGATTGTTAATGCGAACTAGGCGGCCCATACAGTGTATGGAATAGTGTCAATAATGCACATAACGCATGATTGCGACACCTAAGGGAGGTATACCTGAGATGGCATTAATGACCCTTCATATTAATCTGAGCTATTTTGTACTTACTCTCAGAACTCTAATGTCATAGTAGTTTATAGAGTAATGTCTATAAAAGAAGCTTGGAAGTTATCATCAGTGATGTCATCAAAATGATGTCATTTGAGATGTCATTAGTGATGTCCCTTAAACCTTGATCGTTTGATTTTCTATGCTGCTAAGCGTCTTTGCACACAGATTATAGCTCATATCACACAGTTTTCGTACGGCGGTAGCAAGGCACAGCACCGCTTTTTAATTCTGTTTTTAGCCTAATTTTAACAGTTTTAATCTAATTTGAATGCACTGTACCTTTATTTTGCTGCTCTCAGTTTGCGCACTTCATTGCTGCTTGTAGCGCTCGACCCTGGCGGTACCCGGAAGTTAGATGGGTCCGCATTGCACTTTGGGTTGACGCGCTAGTTTCTTGGATTGGGATGCATACAAAAGGTGCGCTGGGGCATCCGCACAGCGGGCGCGCGCAGCGGGCGCGCCAAAGGCAAGCACGTCTGCGCCCTTTGGCGCCAATAGTGCACCCAACGCCAGGACCCCTGCCCCTTTCAAGGTATATACTTATACTAGACAACAGTTGGTGGATCTAGATAGATCTTTATGTAAAACCCACAAGCTGGTCCTATCTTGAAGACACTTGGAGGGGCTGGGCTGCACCAAGTGCGCCTATCAGATCAGACAGGACGGAAAGGGGGGCCCTGATCCAGTTAGTAAACAGAGCATTACGGGGATAGATATCTCTTAAGACAGGGTGGGTGCAACATTCTTAGATGACTCCCCTAGTTACAACTCTCGTGTAGACAGTCAGACGGGCCAGGTTCATGCTCTTCGGTGTATCCTCCTTAATGTTCGATCCGTAAGCAAAAATAAATATCAGATTGTTGACTTGATCGATAACACTCTACCTGATTTAATCTTTCTGATTGAGACTTGGACCAATAGTACTTCCGGTCCTGATTGGAACATAGCTCTGCCTAATGGCTATGTGGTGACTGCACAAGATAGAGGGGGAAAGAGGGGTGGAGGGATTGCAATAATTCATCAAGATCATCTAAAACTACGGGTAGAAACCAATTTAGATTTACCAGCAGAAGCACTCTATTTTACCATCTATTCAGGTGATTCTTTCAAATTTCAGGGTCTTCTGATCTGTCGCCCTCCTGGGCCCAAGACCTCCTTTCCACAAGCCCTTATGAATCACCTAGAATCTCGCATGGATCCCCATCCCTTTATTCTTCTCGGCGATTTTAATTACCATCTGGAGCTTATCAATCGCCCAGATTCTACTAAACTGCTTGACAACTTGGCAGCTTTGGGTTTTAGTCAAGTGGTTAATGGGCCGACCCATCGAGCCGGCCATACGTTGGATGGCATTTTTGCCAACAACATAGAACTGGAGTTGGCCAGCATTACCGCTCTTCCCTGGTCTGATCACAAAGCAATCCATTTTATTATTAAGTCAAGCATGTTAACACCTTTACTCCGTGTAAAACCAGCAAAGGTAAAGACCAGACAATGGTCTAATGTTCATACCGATAGCTTAATCGCTGCACTCGGCCAGTCCCATCAGAGGCGGTTCACGTCTTCAACAAGTGGTTGGCGGCAGCAGTTGACGTGGTAGCTCCTGAAAAGCCGCTAGCGGTCAGAAGCACTAAGCCGTCCGCCCCCTGGTATAGTCTGGAACTTAAAACCCTAAAGAGAGACTGTAGAAAGGCTGAGAGCCTCTGGAGGGTGTACTATAGCTTGGAGAATAAAACCAGGTACAATTGTGCCCTTTTACATTATAGGAATGCAATAATTGCTGCTAAAAGTTCAATCATTTTTTGCAACTAGGATCAGGGAAGCAGGAACCTCGACTAAAGAGGTCTTTAAAACAATTACTGTACTTTCTAAACCATCTCAGGTTAACACATTTCAGCCTGATCAAGTAATGTGTGAAAAATTAGCTTTCTTTTTTCAGGAAAAGGTTCAGCTTATTTATAAAGAACTTCTGAATATTCACCCCAGTCCAGAGAAGCAAGGACAATTATCGACTAACAGAGTTTCAACTCAGCTTAGTTTGAGGAAGTTTCCATCAATAACGAGAGAAGAAACCGTTAAACTCATCACTCTAATTAAATCAGGTTCCCCAAAAGACCCCTGCCCACTGTCGTTCATGCACCTTGCTGCTGATAGAATTGCAGGCGAATTAACTCCTTTAATCAATCAAGTGCTGGAGTCTGGTGACTATCCCTCGACCTGGAAGACAGCTACGATCCGGCCATTACTGAAGAATCCCACTTTATATCCCTATGTACCTAAGAACTACCGCCCTATCGCCGCGCTACCCATGGCAGCTAAAATCTTAGAGAAAGCAGTCAATGGCTCACTGACGGACTACTTAAATTCCCATGATCTGCTAGATTCCACCCAGCATGGTTTTCGCGCACAACACTCAACGGAATCAGCCCTGCTTATGGCAGCAGAGGAGATTCGCTGTATAGTCGATAAAGGGGACAGGGCGATTCTTGTCTTGCTAGATTTATCGGCTGCTTTCGATACTGTTAATCACACAGTGTTGATACAGAGACTGCAAGCGGTTGGAATTGAGGGCCCAGCGCTGTCCCTTCTCTCGTCATTTTTGGAAGGAAGGGAGCAAAGCCTATACTGGGATGGCCTTCAGTCCGACAGTTTCCATCTTCCCTGTGGGGTTCCGCAAGGTTCAGCGCTGTCTCCCACACTGTTCAACATCTACATTACCCCTCTGGCCAGACTCATCAGGAAGCATGGTTTCGCCTTAGTGTCATGTGCGGACGATTCCCAGCTCATAATTTCGATAGCCAAGCAATCTAATGACACAGCCGTTAGATTTCATATGTGTATGTCGGAAATTATGACCTGGATGAATGAAAGTTTTCTGAAGATCAACACAGAAAAAACAGAGATCATTGAGTTTGGCCAGGGGAATGCCTTGTGGAACAGCTCCTGGTGGACCTCGAAGGCCGGTGAGTGCCCCTGCCCTGTGTCTAAGGTGAGAAACTTGGGTGTGCTGTTTGACTGTCAGTTGAATTTCGCAGCCCATGTGAACAGTCTTGCCTCATCCTGTTTTTTCTTGATAAAGACCTTGCGTAAGATCTTTCCCTTTATTACGTTAGAACTACGTAAAACAGTGGTGGTGGCGCTCTTGCTGTCTAAGCTGGATTATTGTAATGCCTTACTGTTAGGGATAAACAAGACCCAGCTGAGTAGGCTGCAGGCTTTGCAGAATGCTGCGGCAAGATTACTCCTGGACACTCCCAGAGACCAATCTGTCTCTGCGGGAATTAGAACTTTACACTGGCTCCCTGTCCAACAGCGTGTGGAATTCAAGGCTCTATGCCTCGTCCACAAAGCGGTCTTTGGGGGTGGAGCCAAGGATATCCAAAAATTACTGACCCCCTATATCCCCAGTCGTACCCTAAGGTCCAGCACCCGGAATCTTATCAAGGGGAGCAGGATTAGGAGAGCTAGATGGGGAGGTAGAACTTTTTCAAACTGTGCTGCTGAACTTTGGAACAAGCTCCCCTGTTCCTTAAAATCCGTAGACAACCATCAACGCTTCAGGAAAGCTTTAAAAACGTGGTTATTTTAGGGAGCGTACGCTTAAGACTGACTCATTCTTCCCCTTACTTACCAGCGCCAAGACGCTACGGCATACGAGCGCTTTATAAACCCTATCCTATCCTATCCTAAGTTATCATCAGTGATGTCATCAATGATGTCATTTGAGATGTCATTCGTTTTTTTGGGTTTTTTTTGTAAAAGATTTTTATTGATTTTCCTCCATCCAATATACCAAAATGTCAAAGTTTCAAGCAATGGCCTCTAGCAAGAGGCGTAATCATCAGAAGACATATCAGGAGAAATCAATCTTCAGCATTTTCTCCCTAACACCCCCACCCCGCCCCCTCTCTACCCCCACCCCCCTTGTCAGTGCGCCCGCATCAATCCCTCCCATACTGGGGCATATAACGCCCCGTGCGTCAAGAAAACCCTAATTCAGAACAATGGTGCGGGCCCTATCCTCGTTCACAAGAGACAGGAGGCTCTACACTGCCACCCATGTGGTCTCCAAGGTCCCATCCTGACCCCTCGACCCTTCGACCCTTCTCAATATATTGGGCAGATGCTGATTCCTCGGTGAAAGTGGTTTGGTGACCTAATCTCGGGCAGTCTCCCCAGCAGCCCCGGGGATTCCCACCGCAATCTCTGCATTCTGGTCCACTCCCACAGGAGCCCTGTCCACCCCATCCTGGTCCTCCGGACAACGAAGCCCCTCTACCAACGCTCCCCATGTCCGGGCAGCATCCAGCGCCTTGTCATTGGAGGCATGCCTGGCCAACTGTAAACGAAGCGTCCCTTCACTCCCTGCCCAGGCCAGGAAGCTCGTCTTCCACCTTCGAAAGCTCGGGCCAGCCCTTGCCTTCCAATGCATGGTGAGCTCCCTCTTCGCCATTATCAACCACAAATCATAAAACTTGCTCGTGATTTTGGTACTGGGGGTATGCGGACACCAAAGCAAAAGGCAAGTTTCCATCTCCACTTCGAACGCACGCTCTGTCACTTGATTCAAACACGTCACCACATCTACCCAATAAGAACGCAATCCCGGGCATGACCAAAACATATGCCCAAAATCAGACCCCTCCGCACTGCACCTAGGGCACGGAGATTGGGACCCTCCAAAGTACCGCAATATCTTTGCCGGAGTTAAATAGACTCTGTGGAGAGTGTAGAATTGTACCAATTGAAACCTAGCGTTGCGCGTGCCCTTCCAGGCTCGCCGTAACAACTGCGACCACGTCGTCTCTGGAATAGGCCTACCAAGATCCCCCTCCCATTTCTCCCGCAAAGCATCCAGTGGAGGAAGCCTCTCCGTGGACAGCCGCCTATAGAGACAGGTGATGGCCTTAAATGTACCCGCCGCCATAGTGACGTATTGACACCCCAGGGATGTTGAGGGTTCCGACAGCCCCATCTTCCAGTGTTTCTGAATCCCTGACACCAAGGCGGTGTGAAGAAGAAAATCCCCCCTCGGCAAATCAAAGGCTCTCTGCAACTCCTGAAATGGCGACAAAGCACCATCCCTGTACAAATCTCCGACCATGTGTACCCCGCACTCTTCCCAGCCCGCCAACGCTGACCAATCCCCACCATGTGGGAGGGCCGTACACATGCCCAAAGGGATTTCCGGGGCATATGGGACCACAAAACCTGCCCGTTTCTGACTGCGAAGCCAGCAGAGCCGGAGTGTGCGCTCCTCGAGGGTGAGCTGGTCCAGCCTGATTTTCTGCTGGAGCACAATGAATGACAACACGTGCCGCGGGATGATTCTGCCCTGTGGGCCCTCTGGGCCTCTAAACTCACGCGCCACAGCCTGTGTAAGCCATTGTAGCTGTGCCGCCAAATAATACCATTCAAAATCTGGGGCCGCCAGTCCTCCCTCCTCCCTTGGTCTCATCAGAGTGCCCAATGCCACCCGCCGCCTGCTAGATCCCCAGATGAACTCTGTCATCAGTGCCCGAAGCGTCTTAAAAAAAGAGACCGGAATCCATATCGGCAGGGTACGGAAAAAGTAAAGCAATCAGGGCAGCGCTACCATCTTCAGCAGTGCTACCCGCCCGGCCACCGACAGTGGGAGAGTGCACCAAAACGCCACACTCCCCCGGAGCTCCCGCAACGCGCTGCCCACATTTCCCTCAAATAGATCGGCAGGAGCATGAAATATGCGAACGCCCAGATACGGTAGGCAGGTAGGTTCCCAACGCAGGTCTTAGCCCAATTCACCTGCAACCCCAATAAGCGGCCAAACTCCCGGAGCAGGGCTCTGGCACCCAGTAAGGAGTGCCGCGCATCAGCTAGATACAGCAGGAGATCATCCGCGTACAGGGATATATGATGGAGCTCCCAACGCAGCTGATCACCCTCATAGGAGCGCCCTGTCCGTGCATGTGCAGCAAGCGGTTCAATTGCCAGCGCGAACAAAAGTGGGGACAGAGAACAACCCTGACGAGTGCCTCTCCCCACCTGGCAAGCCGCTGAGATAGTACGTCCCGTACGGACCCTCGCTGTTGCCGAATTATATAACAATCTGGTCCAGCGCACAAAGTGATCACCCTGGCCAAACCCCTTCAGCACCCTAAACAGATATGGCCACTCCACACTGTCGAATGCCTTTTCGATGTCCACCGACAGCACCACGGCCTCCGATGTGCCCTCCCCTCTCTCCCCCTGGATCCGCACCAACCATCGAATGCACGTTGCTGTATTCCTCTTGGGATTGATCCGGGTGTACCAATGTACTCATGTGGCCCATGAGGCGCGTGGCCAAGATCTTACTAAGGATCTTATAATCCACCGAGAGCATGGAAAGTGGCCGGTACACCATCCTGGAGGTGGGCACCCCATCCTTCTTCAGCAGCGGTACTATGATCGCTTCTCTCATAGTGCTCGGTAGCCTACCCAAGTCCCACGCCTCCTTATACACTGCCTGCAAACTAGAAGCCAAAGTGTCCAAATATGCAGCATAGAACTCCACTGGAAGGCCATCAGCCCCTGGAGTCTTTTTCCTAGCCATGTGTTTAACCGCTGCCCTGATTTCTCCCATAGAGATCTCCGCCCCCAATGCAGATCCCTGGTCCGGGTCCAAGTGTGGCAACCCTGCCTCCTCTAAATAAGCGTCTAGACCGTCAGGCAGGTCCCCCATTCTACTCCGATACAGCAGAGTGTAATAATCCAGGAATTGGTCATTGACCTCCTTTTGCGAATAGACCAGGCCCCCTGCTGGGGTTGATAGAGACACTATCGGGGTTCCCCGAACAACCAGATTAGCCAGCCAGGCCAGCAATGACCCTACTTTGTCCCGTTCAGCGTGTGCTCAAACCATATATTCCCTATAGTCGTAGCAACGAAGCCGCTCCACCTGAGTGGCCACCCCCTCCCGCGCTGCCAACACCTCCTCTCGGACGCCCCCATTTGTGTGGTCATCGAGTTCCACCTGGCGCAGATGAGCCTCAGCTCGATTAATATCCTGTAACAGTACCTTGCGCGTCCCGGCGACAGCCGAAATGCAAATCCCTCTAACCACCGCTTTAAGCGCGTCCCATTCATGGGCTCTGCTCATTGCCATCCCTGCATTGCCTGCAAAGTAGTGCTCTACGCCACCCCCCGAGCTCCGCGTTAAACACAGGGTCCTCCAACGTTAGCGGATTCAGACACCACGTCGGAATCACTTGCCACTGCCGTGACCAGAGTATCGTTATCAGACAGGGATTGTGGTCCGAGAGTGTCTTTGCCAGGTACTCGCTATGGCGCGTGAGTTCCAGGGTCCCCGGAGTACACAAAAAGCCATCAAGCCGAACATGCAGGTCATGCGGGACAGAGTAGAGTGAATAGTCCCTATCAAACAGATGGTGCACCCGCCAAACATCCACCAGGCCCCACGCTTCCTGCCAGTCCCTTCTCACCTTAGCCACCCTGCGTACCGCCGACTGGGCTAGCGGGGGTGAGAACGATCGAGTTCTACATCTGTGACAGAGTTAAAGTCCCCCCCAAGAAACACCGTGCCAACCAAAAACGTCGCCAGCCTCCCAGAAAGCCGTGCAAAGAACGCGGAGCAGTCGGAATTCGGGGCATAGACACTGAAAAATGTCACATCTCTGCCATCTAGCCGACCTGACACCACCACAAACCTCCCCTCCGGGTCCACCAGCGTATTCATAGGCTGGAAAGGAATCCCGGCCCGTATCCAGCAAAGGCAGAAAAGGTAGTGTAAAATAACTGCCCTCTCAATCTCTTCCGCAGTGCCCGCCCCTCAACCTGGTCTTTATGTGTCTCCTACAAAAAGGCTACCTGAATCCCTCTGCGTACTAAATATGCCTGCACTTTGTAACGTTTTCTCATGGAATTCAGCCTTCGCACGGGTCGCCATACGGAAGACTACAACAGAACACAATCCTATACGGCCTAGCGGGCACACTGACAAATCCCCCCCAATATGAACCATCCCCGATAACCCCACAACCCTCCCATCCCCAGAACAGGCTCTAAACCATAGTTACCCATCCAAACACACACCCAACAAAGGAAAATACCCTGGCAACTACCAGAGTCTCACAGTAAGTGTGAGGTAGAGGGGGTGACCCAGCACCAGCACAAGCCGGACAGCGATCTCACCAACCCAACCCGTACCTCACCCTCCATTTTCGAATGCCCCTCCTCCCGGCGGCGCCCCGCCCCCGGCGGACCCCCCCAATTAGGAAGCCCCCCTCCCAGATCGCCCCCCCATTTGAACCAAGAACTGTGCCCCCCACCATCTTCAGCATAACCATACTTGCTCCCCACTGTGTCACAAAACGGCTATTGGCACCCCTCCCTATGCCATACATAGATCCGAAACAGGCATCCTCATTTGTCCAACATGCCATCTGCCGTGCCCGGCGTGACCTCCGGTAAGTGTCCAGCTGCTTCTCCCGAATCCACCGCCCCCTCTGACTCCCCCCCTCCGACCCCCTCCGGGACCCTGAATCCGCCAGCGAGGCCGCAGCCACCGCCCCAGAAATGACAGAGACCGCCTGTAAAGCCGCCTGTCGCTCCAGCTCCATCTGAGAGCGCGATGGCAACTGTCTGCCCGCCACACGCTTCCTGGTTCGGCGGCTCCGGTGAAGTTTTAGCCGAGTCCCAGCCTCCAAGTCCCCTCGCACGGCACCACCGCCACCTGCGCGGTACTGCTCCAGCCAGTGCCATGCGTCGTCCGGTGTATCAAAGAAAGTGGCAGTCCCATCTGTCATCACCTTCAAACGTGCCGGAAACAACAGGGCATACTGGATCCCCTCCACTCGAAGGGCCTTCTTAATTGCCATAAATGAAAAGCGACTTTGTTGGACTTCCTGAGAGTAATCAGGGTAAAGGGAGACTAAGGCATTGTCCACTCTATATAGGCCAGACTTCCGGGCATTCTGCAATATAAGGTCACGGTCCCTGAAATGCAGCAGGCGTGCAACCACCGGCCTCGGGGGACGGCCCGGAGCCGGCTGGCGGGCCGGCACTCGATGAGCCCTCTCAAGGGTATAGAACTGCGATAGACCCTCCGGTGCCACCACCTCTCGCAACCACTTTTCAAGATAGCTGACCATGCTGTCCCCTTCAATTTTTTCGGGCAGGCCCACCACCCTCACGTTGTTGCGCCTGTTCTCCCTTCCGTCTCTACGGCCCTCTTCTCTAGCAGCTGCACCCTGCGCAACAAGCCATCCAATGATGCCTCTGTCACCCTCTGCGCCGGTTCCAGTGTCTCGAGTTTGAGTTCCGTGTTTCTAACGCGGTCAACCAGTTTGCCATGGACAGCACGCAATAGTCCAAGGCCCGTGGACACCTGCGCTATGTCTTGGTGTAGCGCCTCCCTCATATCCGATATGGCCTTAAGGATCTGGTCCATCTGTTGGTGCCGCAGCCCCGCCGCCAGGGCCACAACCGGGTCCTGGTCCTGAGGGCCCGGCGGGTCCTCCACATGATCCGTCTGGGCCGCACCCGGGCCACGCCGCGGCTTCCCCATGAGCCGACAACGAGGGCCGCGCCCCGACTCAGCGAGCAATGGACCTCCCGCGGCGGCCTCCAAAGAAGAAGAACTGCGCTCCAGTCGCCCCACTCAGCAGCCACCACTCTAGCTGCCCTGCATCACCCCAAAGGCTTCCCCTGGGTCTTCAAGCACCGCTCAGGGATGGGAGCATCAACCACCGCCAGTCAAGGGGGCACCACTCCACCTAGCCGCCTTATCAGGTCCACCAGGAGGGGGGACTGTATCCTGTGTCTCAAGCAAGCCGACCACCTCGAGAGCCCCCGTCGCACTCCGGGTACAGTAGTTCGGGGCACCCTCGCAACGCCCCCAGCCTCTATGCCAGGGTTGCCATGACCCGCTCACCAGGGCCACTCGCCGCCTCCAAGCGGAGCCAACCCCTCCGAGGCGTCCAGATCAGCGCGTTCAACAAAGTAGGGACCCAGCAGGGATGTGAGGGAGTGCCCTGTCCCACTTCGCCAACTGCCCTGTAGCTCCGCCGTAACAGGCCCCTCGATACGACCTCCATGCGCCAGTCCCTCCAAGACGCTCAGGCCACAAGGCTTCAGGGCGGCGTACTCACGGGAATGCAGCCATCTTCACCAGTCCTTCCATGGGTAAGCTCTCCCCCATAGCGAAATGTATGGAGCGAGGGGGCAAGGGGGAGGCGCCCCGCACCACGAAGGTTCTGCCGTGTCCAAACAGCACCTCCGGCAACGCTCCCACGGGGGGCCGCAGTCCGACCTCCCGGCCAGTCCCCAGGGCGCCGATGCGAGGCCCAGCCCTGCGTTCGCTGTCGTCAGCGCAGCGGCCGCACCCGTACCTCCTCGGCCGCTGCAGACTTCAGCACCGCCGGCCGTCCACGGTCCTCCGGGTGCCCCCCGGGCCGATAAAGATCAAGCTGCCCGTCCGTAGTCCAAGCGCCGCCGCCGGGTCGCCTCTCTCCTCCGGCGGGCCCCGAATCACGCGAGGTCGGGGACTCCGGTCCACACACAGGCCCCAGGCAGACTGGCTAGGCCTCTCCAGATGGAATCCGCCTCAGGCGTCGAGCACGACAGCCCTCCAGGCCCGGGACGCAGCTCGGTCAGCAGGCAGGCCCAGCACAAGTACGGGGGGCCCGCCTCGGGTCCCGCGGCGCCACCAGGGAAACTTTTAACAGGATAACTCCCGAGGCCGACACGGAGCTCCCAGCTCACGCGTCCATGCTCGGTGGAATCCAAACCACGCCCCCCCATTTGAGATGTCATTAGTGATGTCAAAAATTATGCCACAGAACATATCATGAGTGATGTAATATGTGAGGTCATGAGTAGTGCATGGCGGGGCGCAAGTTATAGTTAGCACTTTTAACTATAACTGGTGAATTTGTGTGGTGTTTGGAGCTCAAAATGTTAATGCTGTCATTGATATATTCACCTAAATATAACGTTACTGTTAGACCTGGCACCCTTGGCATGGTTGCCTCTGTCTTTTTGCCTCTACCGTCTGTATTTTTAACGGTATGCTGGACTTCGTTTTTGCTGGTCTGTGTACTTTGGACACTTTACCACTGCTGATCAGTGCTAAAGTGCAAGTGCTCCCTGTGTGAATTGTGATTATGATTGATTATCCATGATTAGCATTTTTGATTTAGTGGTAAATCCCAAGTAAAGAGCACTGTGTGTGCCCAGGGCCTCTAAATTAAAAGTTAGTAGTGGGCCAGCAAAACTGGTTGTGGCACCCACATGAGTAGCCCTGTAAACTTGTCTCTGACCTGCCATTGCAGTGTCTGTGAGTGCTGTTTTAAACTGCCATGCTGCCCAAAACGTCCCTTTTACTACATGTAAGAAACCCCTAAAATAGGCCCTAGGTAGCCCTGTGGGCAGGGTGCAGTGTATGTGAAAGGTAGGATACGTACTGGTGTGATTTACATGTCCTGATAGTGGAATACTGCCAATTTCGTTTTTCACTATTGCAATGGCTAGCTCGCCCATAGGTTATCATTGAAGCTGCCTTGCAACATCTCACAAGTGTAACTTTCAATTGGGAAGAGCAAGAGATTTGGAGTTGGGCTCCCTAAGCTCAGGATTTAAAAATACATCTTTTAGTAAAGGTGGTTTTAAGCAGTGTATTTAAAAATGCCACTTTTAGAAAGTCGGCAGTTTCTTGCTTTACCATCCTGTGTCTGCCTGTGGAACTAACATCTGCTTTAGACTGACAGCTGGGTTGTTGGTGCATTCACTCTAGACAGTCACACAAAGGGAGCTGAGGTGTGCCCTCCTTGCTCTGATTGCCCAACACCAAGCTGATGGGCCTTCCTGAGTTAGAGTGGGGGAGGAGTTGTCACTAACACCTGAAAAGGGTTGTGCCTGGCATCTCATAATGCTGTCTCCACCCCCTGTAGTGTGTCAGGACAGGGCAAGGCAAGATATTTGAACTACAAAGACTATCTTTTGAAGTATGCCTACTTCAAAGACCAAAATGGGTATCAGCATTGGACCTGTAACCCCAAACATTTGGAACACTTCTGGATCAAGAGGAGACTCTGCCAAGAGGAAGAGGTGGAGACCTGTCAGGAGGAGTTTTGCCCCTTTGCTGTGTTGCTTTGCAGGGTTGGCCTGCAGTTTCTGCTTTTGTCTTGAAGATAGGGTTTAGTTTGTAAAATAATAAGTGCCAGGGACCTGACCAGGAGGCGACTGCAGCTTGCACCACCCATTGCCCTATTATCGCTGCCAATGACAGTACCAAAACAACTGCTAACCATCCCTATCGCCTGCTAGTGGAACAGTTTAGTATTTTTTTATTTATATTCTATTAATAAACAACCATTGTTCTGTTCATCTCTAAATTTGATGCTCAGCGCCACCATGTGGCAGAGTGTTATAAGTGCGGTAATGACAATTAAGTGCCGGTTCTGAACATCGGAAACCAATTATGTGCTGGTGCCGAGAACCGGAAACCACTGGCTCAAATTAAGCACTGCTTGGAGAGGACAATGACTGGACTTTACTTTGTTATCCTGCTTGAGAAGATTCTACAAGGGCTTGTGTGTGCTTTCCTTCTGTTAAGAAGTCTCAGGGCCATCAAAGACTTCATCTACAGCCACCCTGAGCTCCTCTGCTGGGAGTTCTGACCTGCCATGTGGTGCCTATTCCAGTTCTGGGCCCTTGAAGGTGGGTTGGCTGATTTAAAGACTTAAAATCCATGCATCACCCTTGCAGCACTGTTTTTCCAGCCACAAGCTTGCTGTGCGGTTGATACACCAACGCATCACCGCGGTGCAGCTGAAAATTCAAAGCAGCGCCTGTTCACCACCAGAAGGACCGCCACAGCCCGAGTCCAACTGCACCGTGTCTCCGATGTCCAAGACCTCTGCTTCGACTCCAACACAGGCCTCCTGTACGGCTGAAAGAATCAATGCATCCCCTGTCTGTGCCTGGAAGAATAGACACAGCACATGTTTCACTCTGCCGCAGCGACCCAGCACATCTGGATTTTCCATGCATCACACCTGTGCGCTAAAGTTTCCAGCGCATTACCCCGCAGAAAGGAACCGCTTTCGGTTTTCGATGCATTGCTTCTCCCCGCAGTAAGGAATCAGTGCAACAATTCTCCTGTGTGCAACAGAACTGACACCTCCATTTCCCTGGAACTCCAGAATTGATGCAACGCTGTGTTTTGTGATGCATCCGTCCTCTGCAAAAATAACAGTTGATGGACAGAATGCAGAACAATGTCATACATTCACCCCAGTACAGAGATCTGGGCCTAAATCC
Organism: Triturus cristatus; assembly: GCF_964204655.1. Taxonomy (NCBI): domain Eukaryota; kingdom Metazoa; phylum Chordata; class Amphibia; order Caudata; family Salamandridae; genus Triturus; species Triturus cristatus. Next base: position 261,592,724 of record NC_140586.1, read on the forward strand.
ATCGTTATTTTGCTCACCATGCCATTCCAGTTTGAACCCAGCCATATGCAAATCAGTCTTGACCCTGTGCCTCATGGGAACAGTCCAGCCTGAACTGCCAAGCCAGGTCCTCACTGGACTGGAACCAAGCATCCTAGGACCGGTTTCGGGGTTTCACCCCTCTTCAGCCAGGAGGGCTTGATTTCAGTGGCATGGGACTCACGTCTGAGCATACCCATCCCACTTGGGGTGACAAATGCAAAAATAACATTTGATGGACAATTCTTCTCTTTGGATTTTGACGCATCAAAAGTACTTTGTGCTAAAATCAACCAATCAATAGAGCAGAATTGATTAAACATTTAAAAACTGATATCTTGAGTTCTGTATGTTAGACGTTTGCTATTTTGGTCTTATTTGGTTTAGATAAATATTGGTTATTTTTCTAAACTGGTGTGCTATCCACTTGTAGTGTTTTCACTGTGTTACTGTGTGTGTTATGTACAAATACTCCACACATTGCCTCTGACATAAGCCTGACTGCTCGTTCCAAGCTACCAAAGGGGTAAATAGGGGTTATCTTGGGTGTGTAAATCCCTTACCCTGACTAAAAAGAAAGATGGAACTCTACTTGAACAGGGTACAAGCCAATGCCATCTAGAGATCTTCATTTCTAACACTGGTGGTCAGCACTGAGGATAGGACTTGGATTTTTTACTTGCCAAACAGTGTTTGGTATACACTACTGCATAGTGCAGACCATTACATGACCACGTACTGCTTTCTGATTTTTTCTGTTCTTGACAACCCTTGAAGTTTTCTACAAATCAAGTCTCAGCTTGGTGAGCCAGAAGTTGAAGTTGCAGAAGTTTGAGCTAGAGAGGCTGAAGTTCTATACGGTGCCTCAACTTAAACAGATCTGCAAGGATCTCAATTGCCCTGTTAAAAGTTCTGCTAGGACATAGATACTGCAAAAGGCGCTGAGAGCCTTTTGGGCAGCAAGAGAAGTTAGGGAGGCTGGGAATGAGGATGTGGATCTGGAGGTACAGAGCCAGAAAGGGGATTTTGTAACTCAGGATCTGCCTGAAGGGGGAGCATCCTCGTGGGGTGGCAGCAGTATTTCATCCAGGTATCTGTCCCCAGAGTAGTTGGAGGACATGCAACAGGCTAGAGGGCATGAGAGGGAGCTTGAAAAGCTCAAGTGGGACAATAAGAAGTCGTAAATAGAGCAAAGGCAACAAGACAAGGAGAGAACCGTTCTCTGAGTTGAGTATGAAGGAGCTGGACATCAAGGCCAAGCAGGTAGAGTCCAGCACAAATGGTGACAACGTAAGTCCAGTGCAATCTGAGGGGAGGGTATACATTCCCAAAGATTTAATAAAGAATTGCAGGAGGGAGGATAACAAACAACTGTGATTTCAGGGGTATAAGTCAGCTTTCCACATGCACCAGGTCCTTGACATACAATGGACGGGTGGGTCTGTGGAAGTACTTTTGGGTGGAGGGGAGGGACACTTTGACAGCCCTAGGGCCAGCACAGAATCTCGCCAACCCTGCCATAAAATATGCCCTAATCACTAGGTATGGTCTCACCCCAGAGCACTACAAGACCAAGTTCCGGTCCTACAAGCCACTGCCAACTAGAGACCCCCATTTATAACAGTTACTTTAACGTTTAGTTTTCTCTGGGAATTCAAGTTTTTTTTATACAAAAACAGATGTTTTTATCACACTTAATCATATTGTTTCTTTAACCTTAGCTTTTTTCAGTGAATTTCTAGTTTTTTTTTACGTAAAGTATTATTTTATTACCCTTCCTAAAGCCAACCCCCTGCCACACACTGTCTTTTGCCGTATGTGGTGGGTGGTTGGCAATAAGGCCTAGCCGATGGCCAGGCCCTGTGGCCAACCCACCTGGAGGCAGCCTGCCCACCCCCCGCACTGGCAGTCAACCCCTTGTTGCACACGGCCTTTTAGTGTGAGTGGCATGGGGTTGGCTGCAGGGCCTGGCCCAGCCAGGACCTGCTACCAACACCCCGCAGGCAGCCACCCAGTGGCAGACAACCCCACACCGCACACAGACTTTGGTCTTGTGTGGCTTGGGGTTAGTTTCGCAGCAGCCCCTGCTTCCAACTCCTTGTGGGAAGCCTAGTGGCCAAAACCTCAGCAGGCTGTCAACCACACACTGTGCACAGACTTGGTGTGTGCAGCATAGGGTTGGCCTTAGGGCCTCAGGTAGCACATTCCATGGGGCCAAAACATATATGTTAAGGGGCAGGTACATGCAGCCCCGCCCCCTACCCTTAACCTTGGGGACACCAGTCCCTGGGGCCGATTTCAATAAAAAGAGGAGGGGCGCATTGTGGCCCTTCTCCTCAAGCCTTAAATGGCCCCGGGGACCCTATCATCCGAGGCCAAATATAAATAAACAGTGGAGGAGGGGGTGCAGCCCACTCTCTGACCCTAAATTGGCCCCGGGAGCTACATCACCAAGAGCCAAATACAATAAAAAAAGGGGAGGGGGCAGTATAAACCCGGAGGCTTCTTAGGCTCTTGGGACCCCATCCCTCAGAACCTTTTTTGTTTAAAAGTGGAGGCGGGCTGTACAGCCCTCCTCTCCGAGCCTTATCAGGCGCCGGGGACCCCCATCCCCCAGGATGAGTAATTAAGAAATCTCCCAGGGCCAAATTAATTTTTTTTAAAAGAAAGAATTCTGTCCCCTTCCCTAAGTTCCAAGGACCCCATCCCCTGGGACTGAGTAATTAATAAAGGGACAGGGTCGTGCAGCCCCCTCCCTGAGCCTAATTAGGCCCTGGGGACCCCCCCATCCCCGGGACCGAACTTTAAATATAAGGGTGAGGGGCTCCCCTCCCCAAGCCTTTATGGCCTTAAGATCCCCATCCTGCTGAGTCATGCCTTATTTAAAAGGTGTGGGGGGCCATGCCACCCCACCTTCCCAAGGTCATTAGGCACTGCGGACCCCATCGGCTGTCTTTATAATTGGTGGGTACCCCGGCGCCCACCGTGCACACATTGGGGGCTATGGGGCCGCCAGGACCCCCACGGCCCAGCCAGCTTCCGGCATGATGCAGGAGCCAGCAGTTCTCTTGCGGGTTATATCAGCATTTATGCTGCTCCGCCCGGGTGGGAGATGATGTAGGCAGTGCCGGGTCCTTTGCTGGGCAGGCTGACTGAGGCAGGACTCTGTTGGGTGGCCCGCATCCCCTTCACAATCGATATGGCCAGGGTTACCCTACAAAGACATTCTAGGGTATCAGGGTTGTTGTCGCATCTCCACATTTCCCTGACCAACTAGTTACAGCCATTAAACTTGGCTGAGGGAACAGGCGAACCAAAACGCTGGGGTTAGCATGAACCATCTGCCATCAGTCTCTTGGCCTTAGAGGCGGGAATGCGGTCCTGGCCTCAGACCATTTAGTTTTGACTCAGGTGTTATTCGCTCACTTGCGTTATCTGTGGTGACGCTTTTGGGTATAGGTTCGGGATCTGCGTCTCTTTGCTTTGCTCTCTTTCTTTTCTTAGGGCCAGCAACTGAGCTAGCGCCCCACTGGGTATGTAAGGACCGAATCCTCCCACCAGTGGCAATGAATACTATTTTTCCCAGGAGCAGGCAGATGCGGATAGTGCAGCAAGCCATAATTGTTTCCCACAGGGCCCGGCTCTCGACAATAACCCACTTCTGGCAACCAGTTGTCACTATCATCAAATTCCAGTTATCCGAGAGCATTACGCTGTGTCCAGTTCTGAGAACAACTACCTGGTATCACTTACACATCCATGTTTACGTCTAATCACGGTGTAGGGTGGTGGCAAGGGGATTATGGCAGGAAGAGAGGGTGTCTTTTTGGGTTGTTTTGGTCCTTTGAATGTGGTGAAGGCCACGGAGCTGGTGTGGGATGCAATGAAGCCTCCTGTCGTGAAGGCCGGTAGGGCTGAGGCAGAGGCAGTCACATATTCGGGCCCGCTGACTGGACAAGGGAAGACTAAATGATGTATCCCGGTTGTCTCATTATGCATGCAGAAAAGCCAAAATAAGCAGCTAAGGCACTCCCAGGAGTAACTTGAGAAGCATCTGTAAGCAGGAGTTTATTGCACCGTTTACATATTTTAATGTTCCAAGTGGGTCTGGGAGGACAGTCTCCAGTTTGTTCACACTCCTCTACCTAACAAGCCTGGTGGGGTAGGGGCTGGGGTAATGTCTGTGTTTTATTTTAGGGTCCAGGAAATAGGATAGGGTATTTAGGTCTGGCAGGGAATAATATGCTTAGGAGACGGAATGAGGGTCTGCAGACCACCTGGAAATAGAACATCACATAGACAAATTGCATGATTTAGAAATGCCCACGCGGAGTCACCTAGTCTTAAACACGATAACTGGATGTGTCAGGGTATGTTTTTGGTTCAAAAGGTGGCCCAGCCTCTGAAGAGGGGTCCGTGGTGGAGGCGGTGGAGAGGTATGTTAGAAATGGTAGTCTCTAGTTAGCAGGTTGTTACCCTGTCCAAATAGGGATCTTCTTCCTAGTTAAGATAAAGGAGTTACACTCCTGGAATAACCCCTACTCACCCCCTTGGTAGCTTGGCATGAGCAGTCAGATCTATATCAGAGGCAGTGTGTAAAGCATTTGCAGAGAACATACAGTAATACAGTGAAAACACTACACAAGAACACTACACCAGTTTAGAAAAATATCCAATATTTATCTGTGTAAAACAAGACCAAAAGCGATCAAAATCCAACATACAGTTTTTCAAAAATACTAATGAACCAAAAAGAGACTTTAAAAACGGTTCCTTGAAGTGGATAGCTCCATCCGGGGCTACTACGACGGTGTGGCTCAACAAATCCCACGATTCCAGCCAGCCGCAATGGTGCAGCCCAGCTGCGGTATCGGAAGATCCTTTAAACAGTACTTTTTGTTCCGGCTGACCACGGTGGTGTGGGTCAGTGGTGGCGGGCATTGAAATGGAGCGGTGCAGCGTATGCTGCTCTCAGGTCGCGGTGCTGGCAGCGGCTCGGTGGCGGTCGTCCAGCGGTGTCAGTGGGACCAGGGCTGTGGTGTGAAGTGGGGCAGTGCTCATCGCAACGCTGACGGTCACAGGGCAAGCAACGGCATGCTTCGGAGATCGGCGGTAAATGGGGCTGGTGTTGGTGGGCCGAGGCTGCGATGTGGGGCAGGCTGATGCTTCGTGTAGCTTACAAGTGGTGCCCCCAGACAGCTGTGCAGATTGCGGTGGCGATGTTAGCTGGTAGTGGCGCCATCGGTGAGACCAGGGCAGCAGGGTGAAGTGAGGCGGTGCAGAGTGCGGTGCCAGAGGTCACGGTGCAAGCAGCAGCTCAGCGGCAGACGTCATCGTCAGTGGGACAAGGTAAGCGGTGCGAAGTGCTGCGGTGCCTACAGCGCTGCCTTCAGGTCACAGAACCATCGACGGTCTTGGTTACGGCGTCAGGTTGCGGTTTACCTCTGTGGCAACTGAGCCACGTGGTCCCAGAGGTGGTACCCAGAGGAAGATAAAGCCTTTGCTGTTCCTGATACTTCTTGAACAGGGGGCAAGCTCTACGTCAAGCCCTTGTAGATACTTAGAAAGAAGATTTCCGAAAGTTCCGTCCAGTCCTTTCTCTGCCCAGACAGAAGCAGACAGAAGCAGCTACTGCAGGCCAATACAGCAATGCACACAGCAAAGTGGAAGTCTCTTCTTGCAGCTTCTCCAACTCTTCCTCTTGGCAGGTTCCTTGATCCAAAAGAGTTCTAAAGTTCTGGGGTCAGGGCCCCAGTGTTTATACAGCCTTTCCAATTGAAGTTGGCACAAACAAAGTGCCACTGGCATACATGATCCAGGTCTGCCTGGCCAGGCCTGGTTCACTCCACGAGATGGAGACAGCTTTGTAAGAGGCAGCCACAGTACATTCAGGTGCAAGCAACAACTCCTCCTATTACTCACACCTTAAGCCCCCCTTGGGTCTGTCTAGTGTGAAAGCACAAACCTGCCCCTGTCAGTCTAAAGCCCAGACAGCTAATACAACAAGCATTTGCAATGCAATTGGGCTCGCCTTTGGGACCTTATATGTATTTAGCTATGCAGCACATTAGCCTGGGTGCTGAAACATCTACTGTTCTTTAACATGGAGGGAAAGTAAGCATCAAACTGTGTGACACACCAGGTATGGGAACACATGGAGAGAAATATGGCCTTTCAGCTGGATATGGTATAGTCCAAAGCTTTGTTTTTAGAATAAAATCAGGGCCTTCGGTGGTCATATCACTGAAAATGCAAGATTTGAAAAAATAAATAATTGTCTTCGGGTGCTCGTGGAAGACAATTTCTATGGACTGGGATCCAGAGAATGCTAAAGTGATTCTTGTATTTTACTGACCTCTGCTGGTCATTTTCTATCAAGAAAGGTAATTAGAGGCAGTTGCCAGAAATTTTGTAAAAAAAGAAAGTCCCTCTGCAGAAAGCAATTCTGGTATTTTACTGACCTCTACTGGTCGTTTTCTATCAAGACAGTTAAATAGAGGCAGTTGGACAGAAACAAAAGTCCCTAAGCAGAAGCACACAAATCCTAGTGCTGATCTCCAGAGCCCACAAAGTACATACACATATAAGTATATACTAAAGTATATACAAGAGGTCTCGAATGATTGACCTAAAAACCAGGCAGAGGCACATGGATGGTTAGACAAGGAAGTACCCACTTTCTAAAAGCGGTATTTCCAAACACACTATAAAAATCATCTTTACTAAATGATGTATTTTTAAATCCTGAGTCCAGACATACTAAATTCCACTTTTCTATCAGCTCCCCTTGGCCAGATACGTTTGTAAGAGTGTTACAAAGCAGCCCCGATTTTAACCTATGGGAGGGATAGCCTTTCAACTGTGAAAACGAAATGCACCGTATTTCACTACCAGGACATGTACAACACACCAGTACATGTTCCACCTTTCTCATACACTGCACCCTGCCCACAGGGGTACCTTGAGCCCACCTGAGGGATGCCTTCCGTGTAAGAAAAGGGAAGGATGGGGCCAGACAAGTGGGGACACTTGCCAGGTCAACATGGCAGTAAAAACTGCGTGCAGACACTGCAGTGACAGGTCTGAGAACCCTTTGAAAGGCTGCTTGCTTGGGTGGCACAATCAGTGCTGCAGGCTTTGTTCGGCCTAAGTTAGCAGATTATGCCCAGACGTGGGTCCCTTTCTCACTTTGCCACTGGATTCAAGCTAGCCTGGCTGATGAGGGCTGTTAGCCCGAAACCGGTCCCAGGATGCTTCTCTCCGGTTCAGGGAAGACCTGGCTTGGCAGTTCGGGCTGGACTGTTCCCATGAGGCACAGGGTCAAGACTGATTTGCATATAGCTGGGTCTGAACTGAGGTGGCAAAGTGAGCTAAAGAACGATGATGGATTCAACCCAGATCTGTGACTGGGGGTGAGTGTCTGAAAAGTTTCAGAGCTCCGTCCATCATCCCCTTGTGTTTGCTTTGCAGGCCCACTAGCAGCATTCGATTTACAGGCCCTGGGCAACCATGGTGCATTGTACTAGGGACTTAGTAGTAAATCAAAATAAGCCAATCAGGGAAACACCAATCATGACACAATTTACAGTAGGAGCACTTGAACCTTAACACTGAACAGCGGTGAAAAGGTGCGCAGAGACACTAAACCAGCAAAACAAAGTCCAGTATATCACCATAACCAGGAAGTCAGAGAACTAAAAGACAGAGCAAGACCTCTGACCTCCTCGTCTGAGACCTGCTCTCTCCCCAGCAGCTTCACTGTCAGCGCCGTTCACCCCGCTCACCTCGACCTGGTAGGTGTTCAAGGCCGCGGTCCACTCTGTGTTTTTGCCCAGTTCTCCTTCTGTCTTGTCTTGTCTTGCCCATTTTTCTTGTCAGTTCCCTTTTTGTTTTTTAATATTGTCTTATTGTGCCCTGTTTCTATTTTTGGCTTTTTGTGTCCTCAAGCCCGTTCCTTTTCCGCTGCTGCTGCCCCCGCAGCCCTGCCGGTGCCCGCTTCTGCCTCCCAGCTGCGCCTCCCTCCCCCTTCCCTATTTAATGGCGGCCTCTGCGTAGGGAGTGCGAGTAAGACCTATGACCTCCAGGTCTGAGACCTGCTCTCTCCCCAGCAGCTCCACTGTCTGCGCTGCTGACCCTGCTCGACTCCACCTGGTAGATGTTCAAGGCTACTGTCCGCTCTGTTTTTTTGCCCGGTTCTCCTGCTGTCTTGTCTGTGCCTGTTTTTCTTCTGCTGTCTTATCAGTGCACTTTTTGTTTTTATTATTGTCTTATTGCGCCTTTTTTTTATTTTTGGCATTTTGTGTCCCCGAGCCTGTTCCTTTCCCGCTGCTGCTGCCCCTGCGGCCCCTCCACCTGCCGGTGCCCGCTCCCGCTTCCCAGCTGCGCCTCCCTCTCCCCTCCCCTATTTATTGGTGACCGATGTGCGGCCGTGCCATTGGTGCGCCAAAGACAAGCCTGTCTGCGCCTGTCCACGACCAGCTCCAGGGACCCTGGATCTTTGACCATCCTCCGCTACGACTCAACTGCGCTCCTCGCTCTCAACCCCAGAAGGAACAACTGCCAGCTGTCCACACCAAACACCACCCACGGCCAGCTATCCTGCCACCACTGCCGCTGAACCTTCCCCACCCTCCGCACCCCATTGGCCACCACCCCCACAACGTACGCCAACACCACCAAAGCCCTGAAGTGCATCCTCTTCAATGTGCACTCCCTGCACAGACATGCTGTAGAGATCTTGGAACTCCTTGACACCCTTTCACCAGACGTCACCTTCTTCACGGAAACCTGAACCAACGCCTCCTCTGCCCCTGCCATCACCACTGCCAATCCCGACGGCCACAAGATCCATAGGAAGGTCCACCCCAACCGCCCAAGAGGAGAACTTGCCATCACACACAAGAGCTCCCTCTGACTCTCCACTTCCTCTACGAGCGACTCCACCACCACCAAACACCTTCACTTCCAGATCCAGACCAGCCCCAGAACCACCCTACGTGGTACCCTCACCTACAGGCCCCCGGACCTCAAACAGCATTCACCACTACCATTGTTGACTTCATCGCACCCCACGCCATCACCTCCATGGACTACATACTCATCGGTGACCTCAATTTCCACCTCGACAACCTCAATGACTCCAACTCCTCCACCCTCCTGGACAACCTCACCAGCCTCACACTACAACAGCTCATCACTACCCCCACCCATAAGGCAGGCCACACCCTCGATCCCATCTTCACAGGAGGGAACAACATCCACTTCAGCCACACCACAGGAACCCCTCTGGACAGACTACCACTGCGTTCACTTCCACGTCGACAAACCCACCACCCCCAAACCTACCTTCCACTCACCCTGAAGGAACTGGAGCAAGGTCACCGAGGGGCACCTCAACTCCACTCTCAACCACGATGCCCCCTCCACCTCGACCGACGCCAACCTCGCCGCCAAAGAATTACGCAGATGGATCATCATCTGCACAGACGAACTCGCACCCCTCCGCAACCCCAACAGACAGCACCCCAGAAAGGCCACTAGGTTCACCAATGACCTCCAAAAATCCAGACGCACCTGCAGAAGTCTCGAGAAGAAGTGGCGAAACAGCAACACTTTGCAAGACCGCACTGCATGCAAGAATGCCATGATAGAACACCACAATCTCATCAGATCAACCAGAAAGACCTTCATTCTGAACAAGATCACCGCCAACTCCAGCAACTCGAAGGAGCTCTTCAACATCATCCAAGAATTCACTAAACCCCCCAGAACCCCTTCCCAGGACCTCTGCAAGAAGCTCAGCACCTACTTCCACCTGAAATTCAAATCCCTCTACAACTTAAACGAACTGACACTGGATGATGAAACCACTCACCCCTCCAGCAATGCCAGCCAACCCACCATTTCCGCCTGGACCCCAGCCACCACCAAAGGCACTGAATCGACTATGAAAGGCATCCACTCAGGAGCACCCACTGACCCCTGCCCTCCGCACATCTTCCACAGAGCTGCCGCTGCCATCGCACCAGAACTACGACACACCATCAACACCTCCTTCAAATCAGGCATTTTTCCCAATGACTGGAAATGCACAGAAGTCAAACCCCTTCTCAAGAAGCCCTCGGCAGATCCTTTGGACCTCAACTACCGACCCATCTCCCTCCTCCCCTTCGCGGCCAAAGTCACAGAAAAGACCGTCAACACCCAACTAACGATATTCATCCAAGACAACTTCATCCTCAACCCCTCCCAATCCAGATTCTGCAGAAACCACAGTACCGAGACCGTCCTACTCGCCGCCACAGATGACATCCGCACCCTCCTTGACCACGGCCACACTGCGATCCTGCTCCTACTCGACCTCTCAGGAGCCTTTGACATCGTCTCCCACCGCACACTCGCTGCCAGACTCCACAATGCTGGCATACAGGGTACCGCCCTTACATCACTCTGCTCCTTCCTCACCGGCAGAACCCAAAGGATCAGACTGCTACCCTTTCTCTCCAAACACACAGAGATCAACTGTGGAGTACCTCAATGGTCATCACTCAGCTCGACGCTCTTCAACATCTACATGGCCCCCCTCGCCTCCATGGTCAGACAGCACAGACTCAACATAGTCTCCTACTCCGATGACACCCAGCTCATCCTCTCCCTCACAAAGGACCCCGTCACCACCAGACTCAGCTTCCAGGAAGGAATGAAGGACGTTGCATCCTGGATGAGCATCAGCTGCCTAAAGCTCAACTCGGAGAAGACAGAGGTCCTCGTTCTCGGACCCTCTCCCACCTCATGGGACAACACCTGGTGGCCCACCGCCCTCAGCAATCTTCCCACCCCAACGGACCACGCCCGGAACCTCGGCATCATACTCAACTCCGCCCTCTCCATTACTCGATAGGTCAATGCCGTCGCGTCCACCTGCTTCAACACCCTCCCCATCCTTCGCAGGACCTTCAAATGGATCCCCCTGAATCAAGAAAAATTGTCACCCACGTACTCATAACCAGCAGACTGGACTATGGAAATGCCCTCTATGCCGGAATCAACAAGTCTCTACTCTGCAAACTCCAGACCATACAGAACACCATAGCCAGACTCGTCCTTGGCATCCCTTGACAAGAACACATCTCACCCAACACCTGTGAGACCTTCACTGGCTCCCCGTCCAGAAGAGAATAACCTTCAAGGTACTCACCCACACCTACAAATGCCTCCACAACTCCGGACCTCAATACCTCAATGAAAGAATCTCCTTCCACGTCCCCAAGAGGAACCTTTGATCCGCCGGCCTCGCCCTCGCCAAAACCACATGCATCTGCAGAGCCAGAACGGGTGGAAGAGCCTTCTCCCACATCACTGCCATGACCTGGTACGAGCTCCCGGTCAACATCAGATGCGCCCCCTCTCTGCACATCTTCAGGAAGACCCTCAAGACCTGGCTCTACGACTGACCAGAGCTGCCTACCCCCCTCCTCCGCTAGCGCCTTGAGACCCTCATGGGTGAGTAGTGCGCTTAAAAAATCCCTGATTGATTGATTGATTGATTGATTGATTGATTGATTGATTGATTCCAACAGATGCGAGGTCTAACAAGGTACAATTTACAGGCTTCACGTCTAATGCTGGATATTTTATGCAACCTGTATTACATTATCATGGGAGAGCCAGACATTTTATAACCTAGAGGGACCTCTAATCATGAATCTTACCTGCAAAAGGACAGAGCGTCACATCCCAGATAAACAGTAGCCTCTGTCAAGTTGCGAGACTTGCTATTTTCCGTAAACACAGCGAGTAATGAACTTTTCAAAGCCAGAGAAGATGTTCCATCAGCTCCAGGTGTAATTATTATTCCTGTTCTGACTCTTTTTAAGGGGTAGACTGCAACACAGGGCAAGTCACTCAGGTTGGATAATGGGTGCATCAGCAGTTGCACTATCTTAGGGGCTATTACTGAAGCCCTCTGTCAGTGTCTGGGGTGAGGGTGAGATCGCCAGTGACCTCTTCGCCCTGTGGTAGAATTTTTTGATGCAGTAAAAAGGGGGCTACCCAAAATTTGGACTGATTTACTAAACCTACACCTTGGATCGGTGTTGTTTTGTCTAGGCACTGGGCAAGCAGGTGGGGGACTAGCCTGCTGGTGGTCCTGGACCTTTTTTGCTTATCCTGGGAGGCCTGGGTTTGAAAATTTGGAGGGGTTTTGCCTGTTGACTGGTACCCCAGCAGGGATGGAGCACTGTGCAGTACCCTGGTGTATGTGGAACTGTGAGTATTGCCCATCCCTCTGTGTGATGGAGGGGAAGATGCCACTACGTTGTAGCCCGAATGCCCTTGGTTGAGGGTGTGGGCTATGGATATGGAAAAGGGGACTGCCGGCACTTTTGCATTCTGAAGTGTTGCCAACTGTTTTATTGCTTCCACAATCTTTGAGCTGTTTTGCTGATCTTTCGTACTGTATTCTCAGAACCATAATAATTGGACTGATCTTGCAAGTGCATTCTGAAGTGTTGCACTTAATGGATAGAGACAATAGTTTTATTGCTTGTAAAATCTTTGAGCTGTTTGACGATCTTACGTCCTGTATTCAAATAATAATGTATGCCTAGCAATTAATGGAGAGAGATAACAGTTTTATTGCTTGTAAAATCTTTGAGCTGTTTGACGATCTTACGTCCTGTATTCGCATAATAATATATGCCTAGCAATGGTTATCATTCTTCACTGATGCGATGTGACTATGTGAAAAAAAGGCTACACCCTTATTCAACCTACACTGATTGCAGTTGTCTATCTCCTGGTGAGTCGTTTCAGTGGGGGGTCAGCGAGTTGCACATTGAAGCGCTCTACAATACACAATTTCCGGCATTAGCAGCTCCTCCACTCTTGTTTTATTTCTCTCTTCCTGGCAATTAGTGTGTGTATCCCCTGTTGTTAGAAATGGGGGTCTCCAATTGGCAGTGGTTTGACCCTGTCCAAGTAGGGACCCTTCTAGTCAGGGTAAGCAGATTACACAGCTCACATAACGCTTGCCCACCACCTTGGTATCTTAGTATGAGCAGTCAGGCTTATATCAGAGGCAATGTGTAAAGTATTTTCTCATAAACACAAAGTAACAGAGTAAAAACACTACAAATGAACACCATACCAGTTTAGAAAAATAACCAGTTTTTATCTAAACCAAACAAGACCAAAACAACAAAATCCAACATACATAACTCAAAATATCACTTTCAAAAGGTTTAAGCAGTTCTGCTCATAGAACTCTATGGATGCTTTGATTCTAGCACAAAGTACCTTTGATGTGTCAAAATCCAAGACAAAAAACAGCTGCAAATGAGGCAAGCATAAGAAAACACAGCGATACATCGGTGCTTGAGTCCCAGAGGAATGAAGCCATCCGTTCTGCTGCATCCAGGAGAAGTGCTGCGTAAATACCTTACTGCGAGGAGAATTGATGCATCAATTTCCAGAGGTGACGCCTTTTGACAAGGCGATGCATTGGAAACTTGGCGCACAAGTGTGATGTGTGAGAAAATCCAGGCACTGCGGGTCGATGCTGTGGCGAAACAGGTGCTGCGTCAATTTCCACTCCTGCAGACAGGTGATGCGTCGATTCCTTCAGCCACACAGCAGGGCCTACATCGAAGTCAGAGTGGGATGATCTGCACAGAAGGCCTGCTGTCTCTGCACACTGTCACCATTGCCGCACAATTAAAAAGCACCTTGAACACAATACAGTGAAATACTAGGCCAAACTTAAACTAATTATAAAAGAAAATAACAGACAATAACGAACAAAAAAGAGAAAGAAACAAAACAGAACGGAAGACGATGGGGAGTGAAATTGAGGCAGTAAACAGTTACAATAAAGTCAGGAAATACTGCACCAATGCCACTCACCAGCTTACGTTCACAGGCAGCACATGCCAGACGACACCACGATGGCAAATCATGATGTCATTAACAGAGCACCCCCACCATGGGTGTCTCAAGACCACCCTGCCCCGCAACATGGCCTCGTCAGTGCACTGCCACCCTTCAGGAAGCTAGTTGATCGAGGCACAGCATCCCCATGCTGGAGAACGTGGATAGGGAGGCTAGAGAACTACTTCAAAGTGGCCTGTAATTCTGATGGAGCCATAAAATGATCCCTCCTACTCCATTATGCTGATGAAGATATCTATAGATTGTTAGAGCACCTCCAAAATACAGGAGCTGTGACCGACTATGACGCTGCAGTCAAGGCACTCAATGTGCATTTCGACCCGCAGTTCAACCTCCATTTTGAATGCTTTAAGCTTCACCCGGACCACCAAAGAGACCGTGAGTCAATAGACGTTTTCTATGCATAACTGCGTGAACTGGCCAGTACATGCACACCTGGCGATCAGCCCAAGGAAGTAATTCCTCAACTCATCAAGGGGTGTAGGAACAAGGGGGGCGTGGCCAACCGGGCAGCGAAATGGCCGCTCTGTGAGCGAGCTCCGCCGGCTGCACTAATTAATCCTTCAAGAAATCCTGCACCGCTCGCACTGGGAGTCCCGATTCACACACCGGGAGACGCCGCGATGCTCAGTGGTGCATTGACTGTAGTTTGATGCCTGGCCGAGACTGGGGGGCTGAGCTGTGCCCCTGGGCGTCCCGCGCGTGAAGATCCTGTGGCGCGCGCCCGCTGCTGCGGCTGCCGGAGACGGCTGGGAGCGGCCACTGGAGGCCGAGGCTGCTTGGGCCTGTGGCGAAGAAGGAAGCTGCGGCCTCCACGCTGCAGGTCGCGGACAGAAGTAACAACGTGGCGGGTGGCGCGGATCCGCCCGGGGGCCCGGCCGTCGGTCTTCGGCTGCTGGTCTGGGTGCTCCGTTGCTGATCCCGGCTGCCGCTGGCGGGGGGAGAGCCGACGCGAGAGGCGGGGACGCCATTTTGTGATCGCTGCAGGAGGCGGATGCACGGCAATCTCTGGCTGTGGGCTGCTAGACCCGATCCTTGACGACCCCGTGCCGCCGCACATACGCTGCTGTGGAGCCCAGTGACCGCTTGAGGTGAGCCTGAGGGGGCGGCTGGTGCCGTGAAGTCGAGAAGCGCGCTGCAGCCCGAGGTCGAGGGTGCAGGGGGAGCTGTGCGGGGCTGGCCTGCCTCCTGGTACCGAGGATTGTCCCTGCGCTGCGGAGTGGTCGGGGCTGGACCTGCGGGGAGCCCGGTGGTCGTAACACCCAGGCAGTGACAGTCTTGGCTGGTGAAATTTGACTACGACCCACAGCGGGGGAGCCGCCGGGAGAGCCCCGGGGCGCTGGTGTTTGGCGGGGGGCCTGCCCTGTGCGGTAACCCTACCTGGCCGGAGGTGATGTGGCGGCGATCCTAGCCCGGCCCTGCGAGCGGAACCCTAGGAGAGCGGGTGGCCGGGATCCTGGAGCGGAGTTGAGTGGGCACACCTAAGGTGCGCGCCCGGCCTAACTATAACGGAGAGGCCCCACTAGCGGACTTGTGGTTGACAGCTGCTGGCCGACGGCTGCATGAAGAACTGAGCGCGAGGCGCCCTGCGGTGGGAAATCTAAGGTGGCCCGACTGGCGGCCGTGACTGGTGAGCTGCGGCGCGGCCTTGGGGACCTGCCCTCCTGTCCCGCTCTGATAGTGCCTGTGGCATTGCCCGTGCCCCTGCTGGCCCGAGATCGGTGGAGCGAAAACCTTGAGCGAGGGTGACTGGACTGCCTGGGTCGCGGCCGGGGCCGTTGACGCCACCGTCTGGACTCGGGGCTGCCTTGCTGATCTCGGGTGGCTCTCCTTTTCGGTGTCTGGATCTGCCCCATAGCCATGGGAGGGAAAAACGAGGCGAAGCAGTCCAGGCTCACGTTTGAGCATAAGCGTCAGGCCAAGCAGCAGGCGGCGGACCTGGAGGCGGCGGAGTCCTCCTTGCACGGGACGGAGCCGGAGGTAGACTACCGAGCGCTGATGCTGGAGGTCCGCTCAAGTCTCAAAAGCATCGATACCAAGCTAGACGCCATGGCCACCCAGTTGGACTCCGTCAAACAGCGGGTGGACTCGCACGAAACCAGATTGGATAGCCTGGAGAGTGGGCACGCTGATTGCTGCGAGTTCAGACACGACACCAAGAAACAACTCACGGCCGTGGAAAAAGAACTGGAATTCCTCCGGGCCAAAACGGATGATTTAGAGGCGAGGTCCCGAAGATCCAACATCCGAATCACGGGCATACCAGAGACGACGAACATTGGCAAAATGGAGATGTATGTCTCAGAACTCCTCCATGAGCTCTTTGATCCGGCGCTCTCCCCGGTGTTCACGGTGGAAAGGGCGCACAGATCGCTCGGAAAGAAGCCGCCGGTGGGGGCGGCGCCGCGTCCTATCCTGGCTAAGATCCTGAATTTCCAAGACAGGGACCTCATCTTACGCCTTGCTCGCGAAAAGGGGAAAATTGTACACAAGGGGAACAACATCTCCTTTTATCCGGATTTCACTCCCTTGGTACAGGCAGCCCGGAAGGAATTTTTACCTGCTAAGAAGCTGCTACTCCAGGCTGCCGTCCCGTATGCACTGTTATACCCAGCGAAATTGAGGGTGACACACGAGGGTACCACACACTACTTCACAGAGGCGAAGACAGCGCTGAAGTTCGCCAAGCAGCTTGGGGGGGCTGCGTCGAGACGCAGGCCGCCACAGGCGGAGGTGGACGAAGGGCACTTAAGTGACAATGATTGACCCTGACGGGAGTGGGAGTCATGTATGATCTGTGTGGGGTGTTCTACCTGGCGGGTGGGGTGCCAGCCCCGTTCCGTCCACGGTTGCTCATGGTTTACAGTTTTTAGTTGCTAAGGGGATGAGTGGGGCCTGCATATGTCATGTGTGCTGCACTTGCTGAATTGCTCCTTCAGGACAAGGTCTCCCAATTAGGTATAAGCTTGGATCTGAGTGGGGCGGGCTCAGCTGGTGTGAAGCGGTGTTTGCTATAGTGCAGCCACCCTGTGTAAACGGGGGAGTACGCTTGGTGCACCACGCCCCATGGGGTGCATCCCAATGTTGGTGAGTTCGAGTTGCAATCACGCTTCGCGTGATCCATGGGGGGATTTGTCACAACCTGATTGGGGGGTTGGTGAGGGTGGGGGGCGGGGGGGAAGGAGGGTTGGTTTGAGTTATGTTGGTTCTGGTACGATGGATGTGTGTGTTCGCAGATCACCATGATGCTGCCATATGCATGGCACTGGTTGAGCACTTGGAGGGAGATGCAGTATGTAGATGGGGATGGAGGAGAAGTAACGCAAAATGGCTAGAGTGATAGCAGGCGTTAGAATACTAACGTGGAACATTAGAGGACTCAGGGACTATAAAAAGGCTCGGCTCATGCAGGGGTACCTCTCCCGACACAAGATAGACATCTGCTTCCTGCAAGAGACGCATGTGAAGTCCACCCCCTCACCTAGACTGAAGCACTCACGCTGGGCATGGGTACATTCCACCGCTTATTCTAATTATGCTAGAGGGGTGGCGATCCTCATAAGAGCCGGGCTGGACTGGAAGGAACACCGCACTCACTTGGACACAGAGGGGCGCTACGTTATTACTCATGGTGAATTGCAGGGGAGGGAGATAGTGCTGGCGGCGGTGTACGGACCCAATGTAGATGACCCTGACTTCTTCAGGGATCTATGGGCACGGATTCTGCTAATGGACTGCTCCACGATTTTCCTGGGAGGGGATTTTAATGTAACACTGGTGGATGTGTTGGACCGTAGGGGTGCGGGAGGACCCACACACACCAGAGCGAGGCAGGCAGTCTTTGACATCATGGAAGAAGGGTTGCTGTCAGATATATGGAGAGTCAGACATCCGGCTGATATTGTGGGGACATGTATTACGAGCCAACACGCGGCCTGGTCCCGGCTGGACTACTGGCTGGTCTCGCCGGATGTGGCATCCTGGGCGGAAGAGGTGGATATTCAGGCCCGGTCACTTTCTGATCACGCTCCGTGCCTGTTGGTGGCGAGGATGCCTGATGCCCCTGCTCGCGCGTTCTCCTGGAGGCTGCCCCCGTACGTGTTTACCGACTCTGTCTTTACGGAGGAAATTAGAGAGGATATTGTGCGCTATTTCGATATAAACGCGGGTACAGTGGATACGGAGGCGGCCCTTTGGGACGCATTCAAGGCGGTAATCCGGGGCCAGTGCATCTCTAGGAAAGCGGGGGTCCTCGGGGCAATACGCGGCACACTGAGCAGGCTGGAGGGAGAGTTGCGGGACTTGGATGTGAGTTTCTGTAACGACCCGTCGCCCGCACTGGCGGTTCAGATGAAAGCCAAGCTGCTGGAGTTCGGCGAGGAGGCGCAGCGGGAAGTGAAGTTCCTGGCCCGTCGATATGGTGAAGGCGATAGGCCTAGCAGAACCCTGGCGAGGCTAATCTCCCCGCGTGCGCGGTCTGATTTCATAACGTCCATAAGGGACGGGTCAGGTGAACTCCGGTTAGGACATGATGCAGTTCTGACTGCCTTCGCTCAGTTTCACTCGGCCCTCTATACGTCCAGGCAAACTACAGCCCCGGAATCCCTGGACGCTTTCCTAGACTCCATTGCCATTGTTTGGTTTAATGACCACCACCGTCGATATATGGATGTCCCGTTCACTGTTCGGGATGTCGCGCAGGTGATAAAGAGCATGCCGGCGCACAAAGCTCCCGGCCCCGATGGGTTGACCACTAGTTTTTATAAGACTTATGTTGACGAACTGGCCCCTAGGCTCCTCTCGGTCTTCGCTGAGGCCCAGGAGACGGGCTCCCTGCCGGACTCAATGCGGGAGGCACTGATAATCACATTGCTAAAGCCGGACAAAGATAGCCAGTTGCTCGACTCGTATCGTCCACTATCCCTCATCAACGTAGACGTTAAAATCTACGCTAAACTGATCACAGACAGGCTTAAGCCCCTATTGCCCATGGTGGCACTGCCCGATCAATCGGGATTTGTCCCCGGCCGCGCCACGTCGCACAATCTAAGAACGATATTCTCAGTACTGCACTACCTACACCCCTCCATCCGGGCGGCGGTCATCTTCCTTGACGCTACAAAAGCGTTTGATTCGCTGGAATGGCCCTACCTGTTTCGGATTCTAGGCAGAATGGGATTTAGCCCCCTCTTCATAAACTTAATACGGCCCCTATACGCAGCTCCCAGGGCGAGAGTGCGGGTGAACAGGCTGATCTCCAAGCCATTTGGCATCTCTCGCGGGACCAGGCAGGGGTGCCCCCTGTCCCCGCTGCTATTTGCCATTGCCATGGAGCCCCTAGCGGCTCGGGTCCGCCAGCACCACACTGCCCGGGGTATTGGCTTCAGCTCTCGCAGCCTGCTGATATCCTTGTACGCGGATGATGTAACGTTATATGTTGCTGACCCCGCCGAAAACCTGGACCCACTGCTGAGGGAGTTTGTCAGATTCGAGGGACTGGCAGGAATAGCTATAAATTGGTCCAAGTCTGTTGCGTTCCCTCTGGCGGATGCCACCCCGGAGGTGACTTCGGATTATCCCTTGCGCTGGGAAACGGACTCGGTCAAATACCTGGGGGTCTGGATTAGTCGCAACCTGAGTGATCTGTGGACACTGAACTATGGGAGGGCGGTGGACTGGCTGGAGGGGAAAATCGAGATCTGGAACAAGCTCCCCCTGTCTTTAGTTGCGTGGATAGCCCTAGCGAAGATGGTAGTCCTCCCGAAGTTCCTATACCTCTTTGTAAATCTACCGGTGCCCTTGACTGCGCAGTTCCATGCTCGGGTGCGGTCACTGCTGTTGACGCTGGTCTGGGCCGGAGGCCAGGCGAGATCGTCCTGGGCGCTGCTCACCCTCCCGTTGAGACAGGGTGGACTGGGGGCCCCAGACATGGCGCTGTACGCGCTATGTGCGCAAGCCCAATTTCTGCACTTCTGGGTTTTCCCCACCCCCTACCAGCCGCATGTGGCGGTGGAGAGGGCAGTGGCGGCTCCCTTGCCCCTTAGCGTGGCATTATACGTGAGGGCGCCCCGCCCGTCTGGAGACGTTGACACGGTGGCCTTGCTCCGCTGGTCGTGGCGCGAGCTGCAGAGGAGGGCACGTCTCCCTCTCCTGTATGCGCCGGCTGTGCCCCTGAGGGGCAATCCACTGATTCCCTGCCTGCAGGACAGGGGGGGAGATGTCGTGATTAGAGGAAAAGTTCTACGCACTTTCGTAGACATTTACCCTGATGGCACCTTTGGGGTTCCTGTGGAGGGGGAAACTGAAACTCCGGAGACTTTTGCGGATATGTTCGCGCTCCATAAGCTTAAAGAATCCTGTAAGGCGTTATGGCCTCTATTCCCGGATGAGCCCCCGCATTTCCAGGCGCTGCAAAACTTACTGTCGAGGGCTTCCCCCAAAAAACTTGTGTCCCGGTTATACAACTGTATGCAGGAGCAAGCTCCCATTATGGTGCCGCCCTCGATGCATGCGTGGAATGCGGAATTAGAGTCCCCTCTTTCGGAAGAACAGTGGATCTTTTGTTGTGGGCAATTGAAGGAATTGTCGCCTAACTATAGGTTGCGCCTCGTGCATTTTAAGTTCCTACACAGATACTATCGTACACCTCGGTTGCTGCACCGTATGGGCCTCAGGGAAGACGACACTTGTTGGAAGTGTGGGGCCGAAAATGCTACTTTTCTGCATGTGGCGTGGAGCTGTCCACGCCTGGAGGAATACTGGTCGAGCATTTTTGTTGCTATTAATCAAATCCTCCATAGAACCGACACGCCGTCTCCACACCTGGGGCTACTAGGTTATGTCAAAAATACTCTACCAAAATCTAGGAAACTACATGCGCTGTTGCTTCTTTATGCTAAGCGGCAGGTGGCGGTACGTTGGGGACGCAGATCCTTGCCTAAATTTGTGGACTGGGTGAAAGACGTGACGTATGGCAACACACAACTTGAATGCTATTGGGAAACAATGCCGGTCACTTCCCGACCTAGGGACATCTGGGAGCCCTTTTTGCAATGGGCCCATGAGAGGGCGGACTCCCCACGATCCACAGGTTCACTGTCTGGTGAGATATCTGATGATATGGGTTAAGACTGATCGGGGGTGTGGAGGAGTTCGCATGCGCCGCTGGGCTCTGGACGACATTGTAAGTGGTGGTGGCCGGCCGGGTGAAGGGGAGGTGTGGCTGAGCCTCGCCGTCTGTGGGGTGGGGCGCCAGGGTGGTTGGATCCCCAGGTCTGTATGAGGCAGGGAGGGAGCCCACTTGGGTCCCGTTGAGCTGGGTTGAGTGTCCAAACTTGATTACTATTGTTGTGTGCTTCTCCGAATGTGCTGCTCCCTCTGCAGGAGTCGTTCCTCAATCGATAGTGCGAACTGTGTGGTTATTAATGCCTTCCATCTGTACCATTGTTTGTTTTGGTTATGGTTTATGTGACGGTGAATTTGGGTGTAAAAGAAAACTGATTGTTATATACATGCTACGTTACAGTGGTAGATTGGATCAGAAATTGCCTGCTTTTGCCAAGGCTCTGCATATATTTACCTGTAATGTTCTGAATTTGCTGACCTGAATAAACAAATTTGAAAAAAAAAGGGGTGTAGGAACAAGACATTAAGGGGACTTATCCTAAGGCAACCCATTATCAACCTAAATGACATCTTGATTCTGGCTAGGTCTCTTGATCTGTCCTCTGCAAAAGCTGCTGAATTGGACGTTGCAATCACAATTCAACCAGAGTGCACCCACACTATGAAGGTAGAATGAGCCGACGCAGTGCACGTTGATGGAAAGACAAGGAAGTCCAAGGCATCTATGGCCCCTCTATCAGGCCCAAACTGCAGATACTGTGGCTATGGTGCACACCTTCTGGATGAGGGACCAGCACAAGGTTGAGTATGTTACAAATGCGGCAATTTACACTACTTTGCCACCATCTGCAGAGGATGCTCTAAAGGAAGGGGCACACAGGGAAGGAAAACTCAAACCAGGTCTATGAGACAACTATCCATGGATGACCCTGAATCCATGAGTTCCACCAAGCAACCACCACGCCATCGACACCGGCTGGAAGACTCCTCGCCTGATGATGAGGAGGATGTATTCCTCATCTCATTCGCAAATGACCTTAGATGACACAGACAGCCTCAACCCACCTGCATTGTTGACATTGCAGGATTCAGCGTCAAGGCCCACATTGGCACAGGCGCATCAGTGAATGTAATGTTTTTCCAGCAGTATCAGCACCTTCGACCAAGACCACCCATGGGATCATCAAATACCAGAATATTCACGTATGGGAGTCAATTCCCATTCCTCTTAAAAGGAAAGATGATGGTACAGATAAAATCTGAAGATCGTGAGGTCACGGCAACTGTCCACATCATTCACAAAGAAGCAGATACCCTCATTAGCAGTCACACAGCATAAGCCGTAGGTCTAGAGTTTTTGGTGAGAAACATGAAGGCATTCCAGATGAATGAACTTATAAACAGGTTTCCTAACCTATTCCAAGGGCTTGGATGCCTGAAAGTCCCACCGATCAAGTTACACATTGACAAATCTGTAAAGCCGTAGCCCTCCAGCACAGACGCTTGACTTTCCACATAAGGATGCTGGTAGAACAGGAATTAAACAAACTCGAAAACCTAGGAGTTATTGCCGCCATTCTACCGCGAGCCTTAGGCCACGCCCACTCGCGCAGGCCACGCCCCCTCCGCCAGGATTGTTTTTAAGCGCTGACTACTAGCGCCACCCCCAGATTCACTTTGCTCTCCTGAGGCACAGCCGGGAGTTGCGCGCTTCGCTGCATTTAAATTTTAAAAATTGTATTTTGTGTGCTCCATACCTGTGTGCTGGAACTCCCCCCTGGCATTTCTCTTCCTGCTGGCTCAGACACCCCCGCACAGCGCTGCTTTCGCTGCCTCGGGTGAGGTGTTTGAACCACTCTTGCCGCCATTCTACCGCGAGCCTTAGGCCACGCCCACTCGCGCAGGCCACGCCCCCTCCGCCAGGATTGTTTTTAAGCGCTGACTACTAGCGCCACCCCCAGATTCACTTTGCTCTCCTGAGGCACAGCCGGGAGTTGCGCGCTTCGCTGCATTTAAATTTTAAAAATTGTATTTTGTGTGCTCCATACCTGTGTGCTGGAACTCCCCCCTGGCATTTCTCTTCCTGCTGGCTCAGACACCCCCGCACAGCGCTGCTTTCGCTGCCTCGGGTGAGGTGTTTGAACCACTCTTGCCGCCATTCTACCGCGAGCCTTAGGCCACGCCCACTCGCGCAGGCCACGCCCCCTCCCAAACCCTTCCCTTCACTGGTATATAAATGTGTCACTCCCGGCAGCGCAGCGGACGAGCGCAGCGGGCGCGACGAATGCGCGCCGAAGGCGCGCATAAGGCAAGCCCGTCTGCGCCCGTCCGCGGCCGGCAGGGGCCCGGGGCCTGTCACTCTGCCCCAACTACCTCCTATGCCCCTAGGGACTTGATCGCACTCCACTCACATTTCCCGCTAGACCTCTCCTGCCATTCAAAACTCCCTCAACTGGGGATTCTTAACGCTCGTCGCGTTTTCCCTGAGCTCAGGGCCCTCCCTTCCTCCATCACTCAGCCTGCCCAGTCACCTGCTAACATGGAGCTAGCAGTTCTATATCTCAACACCCGGTCTCTTATCAGCCACCAACACGATATATACCACCTTTTGGACTCAGACCGCCCCGACATCCTGTTTCTAACCGAGACCTGGTTGAAAGAGGACTCCTCTCCTGACATCCTGGCAGCTATTCCTCCTGGCTATTACATTCTTCAAGCCAACCGTCCAGCTGGTAAATCCGGAGGTGGCGTAGCCGCTATTATTAAATTTCCTCTCAGATTCTCTTCCCTCTCTCTACTCACTATCCCCCAGGCCGACTGCCTGGTTACCAGACTCGAATCCTCGGTGTCCCCGCTCACCTGCATTCTGGTATACCGTCCCCCTCAACCCATGCCCAATTTCCTCTCCCTTTTTGGTGACCTTCTATCCCAGCTCACACTCAACAACTCCAAACTCCTGGTTTTAGGAGACTTCAATTACTGGCCGTCTGATCCACTTGAAAGCCCCCACTCCCTGGCTTTCACTGACCTACTAAGTAGCCTCAATGGCTGTCAGCACATCCACACGGCGACCCACTCTAAAGGCCACACCCTAGATCAGGTCTGGACCTACAACCTCGACATTACAGCACTCACAATCCTCCCTTGCCCCTGGTCGGACCATTCCTTAATCTCTTTCCTGCTCTTGGTCCCCCCACCGCCCTCCCGTAGCCGTGGCGCTAGCCTCCTGGCTCGCAATTGGAATAAAGCCAACCTTGACCTTTTCCTTTCCTCCCTAACATCCTCCGTCCCACCCGGCTTAGGCCCTCCAGATTCCCAGGAAGCTGCTCTCGTCGATTGGTTGGAATCTGCCAGTAATATAGTCGCCCCTCTTAAGTCTATCCGAACCAAGCGTCCTCACGACGCTCACCGCTTGTTCTCCGATAGCCTCAAATCCCTTAAACTAGGACTTCGCCAAGCTGAGCGCCGCTGGCGTCGAAACTACGACCCCTTAGATAAAGCCCATTTCCTCAAACTATCTGGAGAATACAAACACGCAATCTCATCCGCAAAATCTATCTACTTTTCCACAAAAATTCTCAACTCTGTGAATAAACCCAAAGACATTTTTGCGATTGTGGAGGAACTCTCACACCCGGACAGAGTAACCATCAAACCCCTCCCTTCTCAGGCACTCTGTGACTCCCTTAACCAATTTTTCATTGACAAAATCAGTAAAATCAAAAACAGTATTTCCTCCAGCCCCCCAGCAATGTCTCTCTCAGAGGCTGCTCCCTTTTTCAACTCTCACTCCTTGCCACAGCTGCCTCCTATATCTGACGAAGTCTTCTTCTCCCTGCTTCATAAAGTCTCATCCGGTTCCCCCACTGATTGCTGCCCCCCAGCAATTCTCCGGACTGCTTTTTTGTCCTGCCCTGGCCCCCCACTGGCCCTCTTGAATAACTCCCTGCTGCTCGGCGTGGTCCCCAGCCAATTCAAGAACGCCGAAGTTATCCCCATATTAAAAAAACCCAATGCCGACCCCACGGTCTTGGGCAACTTCCGCCCTATTTCTCTCCTGCCTTACCTAAGCAAGGTACTCGAGACGCACGTGACCACCGTCCTCAGTTCCTTCATCGAGGACTCCAACTTCTTAGACTCTCAGCAAGCTGGGTTTAGACCTGCCTACTCGACAGAGTCTGTTATCCTCTCTGTTATGGAGGAACTCCGTAGAGGCGCCGACTCCAACACCAGTCAAGCCCTGGTGCTTCTAGACCTGTCAGCAGCCTTCGACACGGTCGATCATTCCATCTTAGTCGACCGTGTCGAAGAGGCAGGCATTAGCGGGACGGCCCTTAATTGGGTTCGCTCCTTCCTTGCAGACCGCCATCAATCGGTCCGTCTCTCTCAGTTCACGGCAAACCAGACGAGAGTCACCTGCGGTGTCCCGCAGGGTTCTTCCCTGTCACCCCTTCTCTTCAACCTCTACCTCACCCCCCTGATCCGCTCCCTCCGCGGTAGGAATGTCACAGCATTTAATTATGCAGATGACATTCAGCTCGTCTTCAATCTCGACTCCTCGGACGAAGCGGCTCTAGATTTCCAGTCCACCCTCTGTCACATCAGTAATTGGATGGGCACACACCATCTCAAACTTAACCCCGACAAGACGGAGCTCGTTCTTGTCGGAGGCCCTTCCAATCCCTGGAATTCCACCTTCTGGCCCTCCTCCCTCGGCCCTTCCCCCCACCCTGCTGACAAAGTGAAAAGCCTTGGGGTTTACATCTCCCAAGACCTCTCAATGCAGCATCAGGTCAGTGCCACCGTGTCCTCTTGCTTCTTCCAGCTCCGGAAGATTCGTAAAATAGCTCATTTTCTGACCACTGAAGCCCTCACCTTGGTACTACTGGCATTAGTCATCTCCCGAATCGACTACGCCAACGCCCTATACGTTGGCATCCCTCAATATCAAATCAACAGACTACAACTCATTCAGAACCAAGCAGCTCGCCTTATTTATCACCAACCGAAACACCACCACGTCCGTCCCCTTCTCAAGGCCCTCCATTGGCTTCCTATTTCGGAGCGCTGCAAGTTTAAACTTGGTTGCCTAGCCCACAAATCTCTGGCAGGCACCGGCCCTTCCTTCATTTCCTCCCTTTTGCACCCCTATACCCCCTCTAGGAATCTCCGCTCCTCTCATCTTGCCCTCCTCCAGACTCCCCGCTTCAAGCGCAAAAAACACGGCGGTCTTAGGTTCTCCTTTCTGGCACCCTCTTTCTGGAACTCTCTACCGCTGGAATTGAGACTCTCCTCCTCTTATCTCCACTTCAGGTCCCTCCTAAAAACCCACCTCTTTCTCGGTACCTATTCATAAATCTCTTTCTCCTTGTTTTTGCTTCTGCCTCTCGTTGATTTAAGTGAATAGCGCCAAGAAACCGTCCGGTGAATGTCGCGCTTTACAAATAATTTTTACATTACATTACATTACATTACATTACAACATGTATCTGGCCTGACTCCATGGGTGTCCCCGATGTTTATCGCTGAGAAGCCAAAGCAGCCTGGCAAATATGACTCTGCATTGATATGCAACTTCCCAACCAGGCCATCAAACAGGAATGGCACCTTACACCGACGATGGATGACATCATTGCTGACTTGAATAGGTTGAAGTGGTTTTCTAAGCTGGGCCTTAACGCAGGATATCACGAGCTACTACTTGCAGAATAAAGGCGCTATAACACCTCCTTCTCAGCGCATCCAGGATTGAGCTGTGTTGGACTTGGCCCTTTTTGGCTAAAGTTCCTTAAACTTTTTGCTTTCCCCCTAGACCTTTTTTCTGACTTGGTGTTGCCAACTTAGATGCTTTGGGTACTGTGCCACTGCTCATTAGTGTCAATTGCAAGTGCTCCCTGTGTAAAGTGTAATGGTAATTGGTTGTCCATGATTGGAATGTTTGCCTTACTAGTAAAGTCCCTAGTAATGTGCACTATGTGTGCCAGAGCTAGTAATGCAAATGTGTTGGAAACAGCCCCACTCCCACTCCGCAGGGTGGTGGTGGACCTTCCCAACACAATGGGGTAGCTTGGCTCGAGTGGTCAGGAAACAGGCGCAGTGCTAAGCATACAATATACCCATACAATAACCATGCGTGCATCCGTTCCAAAAACGACTCTACACCGTAAAAATTATGAAAATATTCTTTCTTTATCTTTTTCTCTTAGTTGCTGATTGGAAAAATAAATAAGTCAATCACAATATACAAATTCTTAAATAGAGCAGGTCAAATAAATATTTGCTGTTCGCTGAAATAAATAGGGGTGATCATAAATAACAGGGCATAAATACAAGTGCAATATATACAGACAATTAAATACTTTGAGGTAATAAATACTGTACCCATAAATATTGTACACCAACAAGTCCTGTGGACCTATAAATATAGTGCAGCAATAAATAGATAAAAATTCAATAAATACAGTATCCCCAATAAATAATTAAAAGTATACAGCACCCCTCATATAATCAGATGACACTTCACTTCTAAAGGGCTGATATGGCCCAGGCACAGCTTGTAGGGTTGTGGAAGGCTTGAGGGGGGAGGCTACTCCCTGGCTGGGACAAGGCTGAGGCCTAAACTGAGGTAGATCAAAGGGGGGAATACCAGTGCCCTGGCTTTCTCTCTCCACACAACCTCTCTAGGTTAGTCCCAGTTCACCCCAGGCACAGTCAGGTTGGTTTCAGCACCTCCCTAGCCCCTTAGAGCAGTCTCTCAGGTCTCCACAGGGCCTTAGGCGCCCTCTACTCCACTTACTGCCCTTTTTCTGATGTTCCGACGCCGCTGGAGTCGTGTCGACGCCGTGAGGCGGTTCCGGTTCGGTCTCGGCGGCCTCGGCACAATGTCAGTTCTTTGACGACGCCGGTAGGCGGTTCCGGTCCGATGTCGGTGGCCTCGGTTCGATCTCGACCTCCGATTCGACGGCGTCGGGCAGTCTCTTCACGATGTCGACTTCGGGCGGCTCCGGTCCGATGGCGCTCTCGGCTCCGACGACGTCGGCCGGCCTGGCCTCGATGTCGACTTCCGGCGACTCCGGGGTGCGATCCTCACCCCCGACCTCCGGTGCTCCTCCACACAAGTTCCGGGCGACTCCGGAGTGCGATCCTCACTCCCGACCTCCGGTGCTCCTCTACCTCGGTCTCCGACGACTCCGGAGGGCGGACTTCACTCCTCCGATGACGCCGCTCGCTCGACCTCGGTTCACTTCCTCCTCGACCTCTGGTATTCCTCACGACCTCCGTCGGCGCCCTCTCACGACCTCAGGCGGCTCCGGGTACGACGTCTGCTACTTCAGTCAGCGCCGCTTCTCCACCTCGGGCTCCAGGTCTTCAGGCTACTCGACGCCGGACTCCAGGGAAACCAGTTCTCAGGTCAGAATCTTGCTGTTTTCTTGGTTCTAAGGCCTGTTCCTGCTGTCCAGGTCCTTAGGATGGTTTTCTTCTGTCTTCTTCCCACACCGGGCTATAGGCTGGGATCCATCAGTAGGGACAAGTATCAAGGGTGGGTTTATGGACCCCACTCCAGGCACAAGTTTCCACCCCTGCTGCTTCACTCCTTCCTCCTTCACTGTTGTGCTCCTCTCTCTTCACCAGTCAGGTGCCAACTGCCAGCTCCAACTGCCAACTGCCTCTCTTATCCTCCCAACATTCTAAACCGCCTCCAACGGTCACAGAGTTCTGGAATCTCCTGGAATGTTCTGGAAGGTGCTGGTAGGTTCCAGTGGATGCTGGTGATGTCACAGGTGGCCACCATTTTGTGCTCCAGGCCCTCAGACAGAAGTTTCAGGGGTAGCTAAAATGGTTCCCTGAATCTGTAGCAACACGAAAAAGTCTGGTGGTTCCCAAAAAGGAAAAATTCAAACAGGGTTTGAGGCAAAAGTGGGACAAAATAAATAATGATGAGGAGGGACCACCCAAAGGGCTGACAGGTCTAACACGCGTCCCCCCCAGCTGAAAGTGGGGAGAGCTACCCAACCCCTTGGGAGTTCTCATCACTAAGGCGGAAATACCTTGAGAGACCGTCTGCATTGGCGTGGTCCACTCCAGGCCGATGTTCCACCTGAAAGTCCATCCCCTGTAGGGAAATAGACCACCTCAACAACTTGGGATTCTCCCCCTTCATTTGCATCAGCCAACGAAGGGGTCGGTGGTCGGTCTGAACTAGGAAGTGCGAGCCAAACAGGTATGGCCGCAGCTTCTTCAGAGCCCATACCACTGCAAAGGCTTCACGCTCTATTGCACTCCACTTCTGTTCCCTGGGAAGTAGTCTCCGGGATAGGAAGACCACGGGTTGATCCAGACCCTCTTCGTTGAGTTGCGATAACACTGCCCCAATGCCATGTTCTGATGCATCTGTCTGGACAATGAACTTCTTGGAAAAGTCTGGGGCCCTTAAGACCGGGGCCTCGCACATGGCTTTCTTCAATTTCTCAAAGGCTTGCTGACAAGCCTCCGTCCAGACTACCCGTCGAGGTTGTTTCTTGGACGTGAGCTCCGTGAGAGGGGCTACGATGGTACCGTACCCCTTCACGAAGCGGCGGTAATATCCCGTGAGGCCCAAAAATGCTCGGACCTCAGTCTGTGTCTTGGGGGGTTCCCAGGCCATGATGGCCTCGATCTTCGCCTGGAGGGGTTGCACCGTTCCCCTACCCACCAAGTGTCCAAGGTACACTACCGACCCCTGCCCGATCTGGCACTTGCTGGCCTTGATCGTCAATCCAGCTTGTCTCAGGGCCTGGAGAACAGCTTGCAGGTGACGCAAGTGATCCTCCCAGCTGTTACTGAAGACGGCTATGTCATCCAGATAAGCAGCAGAGAAACTCTCCATTCCGGTGAGGATCTGGTTTACCAGGCGCTGAAACGTGGCAGGTGCGTTCTTGAGCCCAAAGGGCATCACACAGAACTGGTAGTGGCCATTGGGCGTGGAGAAGGCTGACCTTTCCCTTGCTCCATCAGTCAAAGAGATCTGCCAGTACCCCGAAGTAAGGTCAAAGGTACTTAGATATTGGGCAGCTCCCAGCCGGTCAATCAATTCATCCGCCCTAGGGATCGGATGAGCATCAGTTTTTGTCACTGAATTCAGTCCCCGGTAGTCCACACAGAACCTCAGTTCTGGTTGGGCACCCGGTGGTGCAGCTTTTGGTACTAACACCACCGGACTGGACCAGGGGCTGCTAGAAGGTTCAATCACTCCTAGCTCCAGCATCTTAGTGACCTCACTATGAATGCTGGCCTTCACCTTGTCTGACATCCGGTAGATCTTGGACTTCACAGGTGGGCTGTCTCCTGTGTCCACGTCATGGACGCACAGGTGAGTCCTACCCGGGACAAGGGAGAACAACGAAGAGTACTGCCCCAGGACCTGGCGACAGTCCTCCTGCTGTTCAGGAGTTAGAGATGGGGAGAGAACCACTCCCTCCACCGACCCATCCTTTTCTTGAGACGCAAACAGATCAGGGAGAGGCTCGCTTTCCACGTCCTCTCCTCCGTCAGTCACCATCATCAAGATGACTTCGGGCCTCTCGTGGTGGGGTTTGAGGCGGTTGGCATGCAGCACCCGCAGGGGCTGACGAGGGGTCTTCAGGTCCACCAAGTAGGTAGCCTTACCCTTCTTCTCCAACACCTCAAAGGGTCCTGACCAGCGATCCTGAAGGGCACTAAGCTCTCCTGGTTCGATCACCCACACCTTCTGGCCAGGCTCCAACTCCACCGGGTGAGCGTTGTGGTCATACCACGCCTTCATCACTGCTTGGCTGGCTTCCAAGTTGTCAGAAGCTTGCTTCCACAACTTAGCCATTTGGCTCCGGAAGGCCAGCATGTAGCTCACCACATCCTGGGGGAGCTTTCTGGGAGTTCTTTCCCATCCGTCTCTCACCAGGTTAAGAGGTCCACGTACAGGGTGCCCATACAGAAGCTCGAAGGGGCTGAAGCCCACTCCCTTCTGTGGCACTTCCCTGTAGGAAAAAAGTAAACAGGGTAGGAGGACGTCCCATTTCCTCCGCAGGCTTTCAGGCAGACTTCTGATCATGCCTTTTAAGGTTTTGTTAAACCTTTCCACTAGACCATTGGTCTGGGGGTGGTAAGGAGTCGTGAACCGGTAGGTCACTCCACACTCCTTCCACATTGCCCGCATATATGCTGACATGAAGTTGGTCCCCCTGTCGGACACAACTTCCTTGGGAAAACCCACTCGGGTAAAGATTCCCATCAGGGCCCTAGCCACAACAGGTGCTGTTATGGTCCTCAGAGGTATTGCCTCTGGGTACCGTGTGGCATGATCCACCAGAACCAGGATAAACCTGTGACCAGCTGTAGTTGGTGGATCTAATGGACCCACAATGTCGATGCCCACCCTTTCAAAGGGGGTGCTAACGACAGGAAGTGGTTCCAGGGGAGCTTTCAGCTTCACCCCTGTTTTCCCACTGGCTTGGCAAGACACACATGTCCGGCAGTAGGTATCGGACGACGATCTGAGGCCAATAAAAGTGTGGGACAAGACGGGCGAAGGTCTTGTCTTGCCCCAGGTGTCCTGCCAATGGTATCTCGTGAGCCAACTCTAAAAGGAAGGCTCGATAACGTTGAGGAACTACCAAGGCTCGTGACGATCCATGTAGGGGTGCCTTGGGTTCACTGTAGAGGAGGCCATCCTCCCAGTAAACACTGTAGTTCCCTTCAACGTTCCCTGCTGCCTGGGCTTCGGCCTGTCGCCTCAGCCCCTCAAGGGTAGGGCACTCCCTCTGGCCCTGGCAGAATTCCTCCCTGGACGGGCCTCCCTCCACGTGCCACTCGGCCGGGATGGGCAGGTCCTCCAGGTTGGTAACGTCCCCCTCCGCAGACTCCTGGTCCACCACCTCCGGTGGCCTATCCGTCCTACGGGGTGGAGACGCCGAGGCAGGCTCCTCCTGTCCTCGGTTCTTCCCTTGACTGGCAGCTGGCTGGGCCTTTGTTCCAGGCTCCAGCCGGAATGAACTCCCTCTTCGGGTAGTCTCGGACCTTGTGCTAACACAGGCCCAGTCAGGTGTACCCAGCATCTCGGTGTGAGTCCGGTATTCCACCTCCTTCCAAGCGTTGTGCTCCATGTCATTGCCCAGCAGACAATCGACTGGCACGGCAGGGCTTACGGCAACTCGAAGTGAACCTGCAACCCCCCCCCATTCAAAGGGAACCTCGGCCACGGGATAGTGGCCTGTTCTGCCGTCAGCCATCGCGGCTGGGTGGAGTACATCGGGAATTACCTGCTCTGGAGACACCAGCTGGCTACGCACCATAGTCATACTGGCTCCTGTGTCTCTCAGAGCCTCCCCTCTTTGGCCGTTGATGGTGATCCACTGCCCATACTTTGCGGTATTTGCGGGCACCTGGATCTTAGGAACCATCTCCCGTTCTCCCAGGGACACTAAAGTGACACCCGCCCACTCCCTTCCCTTAGTTAAGGGCATCTCCTCCCCGAGCACTACACTAGCTACTCCGGGGGGCTTTCCTCCAGTGGGAGGGGGTGATCGTTTCTGACACTTCGGATCTCCTTTATAGTGTCCAACGCCACCGCACTCGTAGCAATGGACAACCCTTGGCTGCTGACTCTGGCCAGGATTAGGGTTTCTGGGTGGGTTAGCCTTAGAGGTGAATCCTGTTCCCTTCCCTTGGAAGTTATTTTGGGGGCCTTTGGAGAACTCCTTTTTCTTTTCCCCTCCTTCTTTCTTCTGGGGGGCGCCCTGTCCGGCCTTTTGAGTATCCCCTCCAGTCCCCCTTGTGGACACCCGGGTACTAGCCCAAATGTCCGCCTCCTCAGCAAGCTTCCGGGGACTGGTCAGCTTGCTATCCACCAGGTGTTGCCGCAGTTCAGGGAAACATTTCTCGAGTAGGTGTTCCTTCAGTACTAGGTCAAACAGCTCCTCGTAGTTCCTTACTTCACTGCCCTGAATCCAACCTTCCAGTGCCTTCTTTGCATAGTCCAGGAAGTCCACCCAATTCTGTGTGCCCAGTTTGTGACTACCCCTGAACTTCTGTCTGTACTTTTCAGGTGTTAGTCCAAACTTTCTGATGAGCGCCAGTTTCATGGTGGGGTAGTGGGTCTGCTCATCCTCTTCGAGGCCCAATAAAGCATCCCTACCAGCTGGAGGCATGTACTTATACAATCCCCCTCCCCAGTACTTCACTGGAACCCCATGGGCCCTCAACGAGACCTCATAGGCTGCTAGCCACTTGGCGATGTCGTCACCCGCCCCATAGCTAGCTACTATGTCCTTTGGCAGGTAAGGTTTGGGCTCCCTGGTGGACTCTTGGATTTGGCTGCCACCATTAGGAACAGTTGGTGCTCCAATTCTTAGGATCTGAAGCTCTATCTCTTTCAGTCTTATCTCATGAGCCATCCTCTCTTTCTCCGTCTCATGAGCCAACCTCTGTTCCTCCTTCTCCTTCTCCAGCTTTGCTAAATCCCATGTGAGCTGTCTTTTCTCTCTCCGATCTGCTAACTCCACGCTGGATAAGCCCCCGCTAGAGACAGTGCTGCCCTTCCTAGAAAGTGTCCTGGGCCCTGCTGACAGGTTCCCCACCTCAGGTTGATACATCTCAGCCCCCTCGGGGTCAGGCTCTCCATCCCTGTCTTCCTCCTCAGCCTTGCTTTCTCGGCGTGCCTCCCCCCAAGCCCTTAAGCTGGTTTGGAGTGCACCCTTCTTTGCTCCTGGGGGACAGTACACCCCCTCCTGCTGGCAAAACTCCCTGAGTTGGGCCACAGTGTACGTTTCTAAATCTTCCAGTACAAACTCCATCTTGCCCACTCAGGTTAGAGGACAGGTTTTGTGCAGTAACAATGTAGGGGGGTACCTTTAATAATACCTCCTCCCACCACCAGAGTAAATTTGGAAAAAACAAAAACCCACAATTAGGAAGGCCGCTTTGAGAAAACTCCCGGTGTAGGCCTATGGACTACCCACAGTTATTGTTGAGTATATGTAGGCACAGCTCTATCCCACCACTGAACACCAATTTATGTTGGAAACAGCCCCACTCCCACTCCGCAGGGTGGTGGTGGACCTTCCCAACACAATGGGGTAGCTTGGCTCGAGTGGTCAGGAAACAGGCGCAGTGCTAAGCATACAATATACCCATACAATAACCATGCGTGCATCCGTTCCAAAAACGACTCTACACCGTAAAAATTATGAAAATATTCTTTCTTTATCTTTTTCTCTTAGTTGCTGATTGGAAAAATAAATAAGTCAATCACAATATACAAATTCTTAAATAGAGCAGGTCAAATAAATATTTGCTGTTCGCTGAAATAAATAGGGGTGATCATAAATAACAGGGCATAAATACAAGTGCAATATATACAGACAATTAAATACTTTGAGGTAATAAATACTGTACCCATAAATATTGTACACCAACAAGTCCTGTGGACCTATAAATATAGTGCAGCAATAAATAGATAAAAATTCAATAAATACAGTATCCCCAATAAATAATTAAAAGTATACAGCACCCCTCATATAATCAGATGACACTTCACTTCTAAAGGGCTGATATGGCCCAGGCACAGCTTGTAGGGTTGTGGAAGGCTTGAGGGGGGAGGCTACTCCCTGGCTGGGACAAGGCTGAGGCCTAAACTGAGGTAGATCAAAGGGGGGAATACCAGTGCCCTGGCTTTCTCTCTCCACACAACCTCTCTAGGTTAGTCCCAGTTCACCCCAGGCACAGTCAGGTTGGTTTCAGCACCTCCCTAGCCCCTTAGAGCAGTCTCTCAGGTCTCCACAGGGCCTTAGGCGCCCTCTACTCCACTTACTGCCCTTTTTCTGATGTTCCGACGCCGCTGGAGTCGTGTCGACGCCGTGAGGCGGTTCCGGTTCGGTCTCGGCGGCCTCGGCACAATGTCAGTTCTTTGACGACGCCGGTAGGCGGTTCCGGTCCGATGTCGGTGGCCTCGGTTCGATCTCGACCTCCGATTCGACGGCGTCGGGCAGTCTCTTCACGATGTCGACTTCGGGCGGCTCCGGTCCGATGGCGCTCTCGGCTCCGACGACGTCGGCCGGCCTGGCCTCGATGTCGACTTCCGGCGACTCCGGGGTGCGATCCTCACCCCCGACCTCCGGTGCTCCTCCACACAAGTTCCGGGCGACTCCGGAGTGCGATCCTCACTCCCGACCTCCGGTGCTCCTCTACCTCGGTCTCCGACGACTCCGGAGGGCGGACTTCACTCCTCCGATGACGCCGCTCGCTCGACCTCGGTTCACTTCCTCCTCGACCTCTGGTATTCCTCACGACCTCCGTCGGCGCCCTCTCACGACCTCAGGCGGCTCCGGGTACGACGTCTGCTACTTCAGTCAGCGCCGCTTCTCCACCTCGGGCTCCAGGTCTTCAGGCTACTCGACGCCGGACTCCAGGGAAACCAGTTCTCAGGTCAGAATCTTGCTGTTTTCTTGGTTCTAAGGCCTGTTCCTGCTGTCCAGGTCCTTAGGATGGTTTTCTTCTGTCTTCTTCCCACACCGGGCTATAGGCTGGGATCCATCAGTAGGGACAAGTATCAAGGGTGGGTTTATGGACCCCACTCCAGGCACAAGTTTCCACCCCTGCTGCTTCACTCCTTCCTCCTTCACTGTTGTGCTCCTCTCTCTTCACCAGTCAGGTGCCAACTGCCAGCTCCAACTGCGAACTGCCTCTCTTATCCTCCCAACATTCTAAACCGCCTCCAACGGTCACAGAGTTCTGGAATCTCCTGGAATGTTCTGGAAGGTGCTGGTAGGTTCCAGTGGATGCTGGTGATGTCACAGGTGGCCACCATTTTGTGCTCCAGGCCCTCAGACAGAAGTTTCAGGGGTAGCTAAAATGGTTCCCTGAATCTGTAGCAACACGAAAAAGTCTGGTGGTTCCCAAAAAGGAAAAATTCAAACAGGGTTTGAGGCAAAAGTGGGACAAAATAAATAATGATGAGGAGGGACCACCCAAAGGGCTGACAGGTCTAACAAAATGCTACTAGTGAGTCTGCAGCACTGATTGTGCCACCCACACAAGTAGCCTTAAAGAGAGAACTCAGGCCTGCCACTGCAGTGCCTGCGCGCAGTTTGTTAAACTGCCATATTGTCCTGACAAGTGCACCCACTTGCCAGGCTTTACCCTTCCCTTTCTATGCACATCAGACACCCCCATGGTAGGTCCAAGGTACCCCCTGGGCGGGGTGCAGTGTATGTGAAAGGTAGGACAGGTACTGAGGTGTGTACCATGTCCTAACAGTGAAATACTTTCCATTTCGTTTTTCAATTTTCACATAGGACAGAAAAGGGGGGGGGCTGTGTAATAGGTTTCAAGCCTATCTTCCCAAAGGCTTAAGATGGAGAGGTGGAGTTTAGTATGTCTGAACTCACAATTCAGTAACACATCTTTTTGTGAAGGTGGTTTTTGCGTTGTGTGTTTAGAAACCACTTTTTTAAAAGTGGCTGGGTTTTTGTGCTCTGACATTTCTGTGTGTCTGCCTGGTTGTGGATTGACTGTCTGGATCTGAAAGTGATAGTATCTGGGGAATGTCTTGACCCAGGGGAGGAGGTGAGACAGCAACAGGCTGACCTGCATTTGGAGTGTAGGGGGGAGGAGTAGCCTCTTGAGGTGAAGAGGCCTGGGCTGCAGCCATAAAACAATGGTTCCATCCCCTGCTGAGTGATTAAGGATCCAGACCCCCACTGTCAAAGAAATAAGGTGTCACTGGCAGGGAGACACCCAGAACTGCTTTAGACAGGGTTCAGTGCCCCCCTGAACACAAAGACTTCAAAGACATTTAGGGATATAACTATGAGAGCTGAAACCCCTGAACGTTGGATTTGATCAAGACTGTAAAGGATTGAAACTACTTTGTGGTCAAGAGGAACCTCTGCCAAGGAAGAAACAGCTGAATAGACTGAAGGAAAGGACTGACCTTTGCTGTGTGTTCTGGGGCTGGCCTGCAGTTTGCTGCTTTAACCAAGAAGAGGCTAAACTGACTTTGCTGTGTGCTGTGTCCCCCTGCTTGAAAGGACTTTGCTGTGCTGTTTCCTGAAGTAACGTAACCCCAAGGGCTTGAGGTGAGCTGGCTCCTTGTTGTGGAAACTTAGGAACACAAAAGTTTCCAGAAGTGTCTCAGCGATGCTGTGTGAATTTGCTTTTTGCTGCCTGAGCCCTTCCTGAGGATTGTCCTGTGATCGTGTGCACCTGGAGTCCAAGTGAATCTCAGTGACGCTGTGTGTGTGTGCTTTTTGCAGCCTGAGACACTCTAAAAAATTGCCCTGTGAACTGGGGGCGCCAGGAGTCCAAGTGAGTCTCAGCGACGTTGTGTGCGTGTGCTTCGTGCAGCCTGAGACCTTCGTGAGGATTGCCTTGTGATCTTGCACACCCGGAGTCCAAGTGAGTCTCAGCGATGCTGTGTGCGTGTGCTTTGTGCAGCCTGAGACCTTTGCGAGGATTGCCTTGTGATCGTGTGCACCCGGAACTCAAGTGAGTCTCCGCGATGCTGTGTACGTGTGCTTCGTGCAGCCTAAGACCTTCGTGGGGGATTGCCCTGTGACTGTGCACCTCCGAGGCTCAAGGGAGTCTCAGCGACGCTGTGTGCATGTGCCCTGTTGCAGCCTGAGATCTTCGTTATCGTCATCGGCCCGAGATCAACCAAGTCGCACTGGAGGCCCAAGTCGCTAGAGGCGGAGAGGAGATCGAGGTCGCACCCCCCAGGTAACATGTG
This sequence comes from Triturus cristatus, assembly GCF_964204655.1. Classification (NCBI taxonomy): domain Eukaryota; kingdom Metazoa; phylum Chordata; class Amphibia; order Caudata; family Salamandridae; genus Triturus; species Triturus cristatus. Next base: position 261,630,552 of record NC_140586.1, read on the forward strand.
TCGGCGCCTGGGGTGGGGTGCGGGCTCGGAGAGGGACGCTCACGGCCTCTCCCCTTCTTGCAGTGCGAGCCTCTGTTCCAGCTCGTATCGCGGCCCGTACGTGCCAAGGAGTGGCAGTACCGGGGCCTGAGCTTGGAGCTGCATTGTGGTTTACACCAAACCCGTGTTGGGGGCATTTGTTGACGGAAACTGACAGCGAGTCAGTACGAGGGGCGGCGAGACCGTCTGAAGCACCGTGATTGGTGCTGGGGAGTATTACGCATTGCATTAATTCTGCATTACAAACTACCCGATTGTTGCATTAACCATTGCATTAGTTTGCAGAATGAACTTCCTGATCGTTGCATTACGTGTTGCATACTTTCTGCATAACGAACTACCTGATTGTTGTATTATGCATTGCATTAGCATGCAGAACGAACAACCTGATTGTTGCATTACGCATTGCATTCTTTCTGCATAACAAACTACCCGATTGTCGTATTATGCATTGCATTAGCATGCAGCACAAACTACCTGATTGTTGCATCACGCATTGCATTCTTTCTGCATAACAAACTGCCTGATTGTTGTACTACGCATTGCATTTGTTTGCATAACGAACTGCATTATTTTTACATTGCAAAGTGCCTGATTCTTGCATTACGAACTGCATAGCATTGCATTAGGACTGCATAGGATCATCTAGAATTGCTAATTAATAACCGGTCAGGAGGTATATTACCAATACGCATATGTTGGATTTTTATCGTGTGGTCTCATCATATATCTTTTTATATAAACTTATACCTGTTTTTATATGAAACTCGTGTGGAGTCCTTTTGTGGTGTCACCATTGGGTCACTGGGAGCGTGGTTGCAAATACTTTACACACTAGCCTTGAAGATAAGCCTGACTGCTCGCGCAAAGCTACTAAGGGGGTGAGCAGGGGTTATCTGAGAAGGTGTCCTTCCTTTCCCTGACATAGAAGCGAGGGTCCCTACTTGGCCTAAGGTACCTACCTCAGCCAGCTAGGGATTCCGGTTCTAACAAGCAGATATAAGCGATTGAACTTCGATAGATCCTCGGCAGCGGAAGTCTTCCAAAATGCCATCAGGGAGATGTCAGGCCTACAAGGAGTCATGAATGGGAGTGATGATATCCTAATCAATTCTGCAACTGCTGAAAAGCACCATAGACACCTACGAGCGGCGCAAAAAAGGCTTGCAGAACACAGCGTCACCCTCCACAGAGCAGTGTTCATTCTTTCAGAACTCTATCAAGTTTGGATTCATCTTCAACCAACAGGGAGTACAAATTAACCCCCACAAGTCATATGCCATATGACATATGAGATTTCCAATAAAAGCCCAGGTTCTGGTGTGAAGGACCACAAACCTGGGCTTCTATGGGAGTTCTCTAGAGCATATTATCAAGCCCCTTATCGCCGCTTTAGCGGCAGTTTCCTGCCGCTAAAGACGCGATAATGTTTGCGCCTTTCTTCATAATATGGCCCACGGTCTTTACCTCACACCACGATACTGTGTGTGCGTGTCTCATTGCTGCAGCAGCACGACAAGGAAAGGCTAGGGTGAGGCTCCAGTACACACCACACTGTTTTCTAAACCAACGCATTATGGGATGAAACATATCATTTCTGTAGTTACAGACAAGTAATTAATACAGCTACTAACATCTCTGCAAATTAATTTGCTTAAGCAATAACTGCGTAGAAATCCGAAATCCAATCAGGTGGGCATACAGAAGCGAAACCCACGAAATCCTCAATTCGCATTTGTTGCCGCGATCATGAGCAGATGTGGTTTCACTTGAGGGATCTGTGTGGAGTAAGTCATGCTGGAGGTGGGAGGGAGTGTTTGGGGGGGAGAGTTGGGGGTCTGCAATCCCAGCCACTCGGTCTTCTGCACTGAAATAAGCCATTGATGCAACGTGACTCGGTTTGCTTTTCTATGACACACAGCATTACCAGAACGAGTTGACACGCAAAGTAATTGCCGAATAAATAAACATCTCGTTAGCAAAAGAACATTTGGGCTGCTGCCCCTCATGCTTTCAGTAACATACCTTTTTGAACGTTCAAATGTGCGAAGTGTGTAATTATTTCTGTTGCCAGAGGAGTCCGTGTTTGAGGGTTGTTTGAATAAAGCCTGCAGACGTTCCACGCACCGTAAAACGGAATCAAAATCAGCTGCTGTTGGAGGGAGGAGAAGCTTTGCCTTTGTGCTTTAAGAGAGAGCGAGGCTTGCACAAGTACTGTGAGGCAGGAGACAGGTCGCCTTGATATTCAAGAGAGAGTTAGGCTTGCACAAGTACTGTGAGGCAGGAGACAGGGTGCCTTGATGTTCAAGAGAGAGTGAGGCTTGCACAAGTACTGTGAGGCAGGAGAGAGGGTGCCTCGATGTTCAAGAGAGAGTGAGGCTGGCACAAGTACTGTGAGGCAGGAGACAGGATGCCTTGATGTTCAAGAGAGAGTGAGGCTTGCCAAGTACTGCGAGGCAGGAGACAGGGTGCCTCGATGTTTAAGAGAGAGTGAGGCTTGCACAAGTACTGTGAGGCAGGAGACAGGGCGCCTTGATATTCAAGAGAGAGTTAGGCTTACACAAGTACTGTGAGGCAGGAGACAGGATGCCTTGATGTTCAAGAGAGAGTGAGGCTTGCCAAGTACTGCGAGGCAGGAGACAGGGTGCCTCGATGTTTAAGAGAGAGTGAGGCTTGCACAAGTACTGTGAGGCAGGAGACAGTGTGCCTTGATGTTCAAGAGAGAGTGAGGCTTGCACAAGCACTCTGCGGCAGGAGACAGGGTGCCTTGATGTTCAAGAGAGAGTGAGGCTTGCACAAGGTCTGTGAGGCAGGAGACAGGGTGACTTTGTGCTTTAGGAGAGAGTGAGGCTTGCACAAGTACTGTGAGGCAGGAGACAGGGTGCCTTGATATTCAAGAGAGAGTTAGGCTTGCACAAGTACCGTGAGGCAAGAGACAGGGTGCCTTGATATTCAAGAGAGAGTTAGGCTTGCACAAGTACTGTGAGGCAGGAGACAGGGTGCCTCGTTGTTTAAGAGAGAGTTAGGCTTGCACAAGTACTGTGAGGCAGGAGACAGGGCGCCTTGATGTTCAAGAGAGAGTGAGGCTTGCCAAGTACTGCGAGGCAGGAGACAGGGTGCCTCGATGTTTAAGAGAGTGTGAGGCTTGCACAAGTACTGTGAGGCAGGAGACAGGGTGCCTTGATGTTCAAGAGAGAGTGAGGCTTGCACAAGTACTCTGAGGCAGGAGACAGGGCGCCTTGATGTTCAAGAGAGAGTGAGGCTTGCACAAGTACTGTGAGGCAGGAGACAGGGTGACTTTGTGCTTTAAGAGAGAGTGAGGCTTGCACAAGTACTGTGAGGCAGGAGACAGGCTGCCTCGATGTTCAAGAGAGAGTGAGGCTTGCACAAGTACTGTGAGGCAGGAGACAGGGTGCCTTGATGTTCAAGAGAGAGTGAGGCTTGCACAAGTACTGTGAGGCAGGAGACAGGGTGCCTTTGTGCTTTAAGAGAGAGTCAGGCTTGCACAACTACTGTGAGGCAGGAGACAGGGTTCCTTGATGTTCAAGAGAGAGTGAGGCTTGCACAAGTACTGTGAGGCAGGAGACAGGGTGCCTTTGTGGTTTAAGAGAGAGTGAGGCTTGCACAAGTAATGTAAGGCAGGAGACAGGGTTTAAGAGGGGCCCCGGCTTCTAAGAGTGAAGTTTACACAGGTGCTGTAAGACGGGATGAGAAGTGAGACTCACCTTGATGCTGTGAGCAGAAGGGAGGCTTGCACAAGTACTGTGAGACAGGAGACAGGGTGCCCTGATGTTTAAGAGAGAGTGAGGCTTGCACAGGTACTTTGAGGCAGGAGACAGGGCGCCTTGATGTTCAAGAGAGAGTGAGGCTTGCCAAGTACTGCGAGGCAGGAGACAGGGTGCCTCGATGTTTAAGAGAGAGTTAGGCTTGCACAAGTACTGTGAGGCAGGACACAGGGTGCCTTGATGTTTAAGAGAGAGTGAGGCTTGCACAAGTACTGTGAGGCAGGAGACAGGGTGCCCTGATGTTTAAGAGAGAGTGAGGCTTGCACAAGTACTGTGAGGCAGGAGACAGGGCGCCTTAATGTTCAAGAGAGAGTGAGGCTTGCCAAGTACTGCGAGGCAGGAGACAGGGTGCCTCGATGTTTAAGAGAGTGTGAGGCTTGCACAAGTACTGTGAGGCAGGAGACAGGGTGCCTTGATGTTCAAGAGAGAGTGAGGCTTGCACAAGTACTCTGAGGCAGGAGACAGGGTGCCTTGATGTTCAAGAGAGAGTGAGGCTTGCACAAGTACTGTGAGGCAGGAGACAGGGTGACTTTGTGCTTTAAGAGAGAGTGAGGCTTGCACAAGTACTGTGAGGCAGGAGACAGGGTGCCTTGATATTCAAGAGAGAGTTAGGCTTGCACAAGTACTGTGAGACATGGTGCCTTGATGTTTAAGAGAGAGTGATGCTTGCACAAGCACTGTGAGGCAGGAGACAGGGCGCCTTGATGTTTAAGAGAGAGTGAGGCCTGCACAAGTGCTGTGAGGCAGGAGACAGGGTGCCTCGATGTTTAAGAGAGAGTGAGGCTTGTACAAGTACTGTGAGGCAGGAGAGAGGGTGCCTCGATGTTCAAGAGAGAGTGAGGCTTGCACAAGTACTGTGAGGCAGGAGACAGGGTGCCTTTGTGCTTTAAGAGAGAGTGAGGCTTGCACAAGTACTGTGAGGCAGGAGACAGGGTGCCTTGATGTTCAAGAGAGAGTAAGGCTTGCACAAGTACTGTGAGGCAGGAGACAGGGTGCCTTTGTGCTTTAGGAGAGAGTGAGGCTTGCACAAGTACTGTGAGGCAGGAGACAGGGTTTAAGAGGGGCCCCGGCTTCTAAGAGTGAAGTTTACACAGATGCTGTAAGACGGAATGAGTAGCGAGACTCACCTTGATGCTGTGAGCAGAAGGGAGGCTTGCGCAAGTACTGTGAGAAAGGAGAAAGGGTGCCCTGATGTTTAAGAGAGAGTGAGGCTTGCACAAGTACTGTGAGGCAGGAGACAGGGCGCCTTGATGTTTAAGAGAAAGTAAGGCTTGCACAAGTACTGTGAGGCAGGAGACAGGGTACCTTGATGTTAAAGAAAGAGTGAGGCTTGCACGAGTACTGTGAGGCAGGAGACAGGGTACCTTGATGTTTAAGAGAAAGTGAGGCTTGCACAAGTACTGTGAGGCAGGAGACAGGGTACCTTGATGTTAAAGAAAGAGTGAGGCTTGCACGAGTACTGTGAGGCAGTAGACAGGGTGCCTTGATGTTCAAGTGAGAGTTAGGCTTGCACAAGTACTGTGACGCAGGACACAGGGTGCCCTGATGTTTAAGAGAGAGTGAGGCTTGCACAAGTACTGTGAGGCAGGAGACAGGGTGCCCTGATGTTTAAGAGAAAGTGAGGCTTGCACAAGTACTGTGAGGCAGGAGACAGGGCGCCTTAATGTTCAAGAGAGAGTGAGGCTTGCCAAGTACTGCGAGGCAGGAAACAGGGTGCCTCGATGTTTAAGAGAGTGTGAGGCTTGCACAAGTACTGTGAGGCAGGAGACAGGGTGCCTTGATGTTCAAGAGAGAGTGAGGCTTGCACAAGTACTCTGAGGCAGGAGACAGGGTGCCTTGATGTTCAAGAGAGAGTGAGGCTTGCACAAGTACTTTGAGGCAGGAGACAGGGTGACTTTGTGCTTTAAGAGAGAGTGAGGCTTGCACAAGTACTGTGAGGCAGGAGACAGGGTGCCTTGATATTCAAGAGAGAGTTAGGCTTGCACAAGTACTGTGAGCCAGGAGACAGGGTGCCTTGATGTTTAAGAGAGAGTGATGCTTGCACAAGTACTGTGAGGCAGGAGACAGGGCGCCTTGATGTTTAAGAGAGAGTGAGGCCTGCACAAGTACTGTGAGGTAGGAGACAGTGTGCCTCGATGTTTAAGAGAGAGTGAGGCTTGTACAAGTACTGTGAGGCAGGAGAGAGGGTGCCTCGATGTTCAAGAGAGAGTGAGGCTTGCACAAGTACTGTGAGGCAGGAGACAGGGTGCCTTTGTGCTTTAAGAGAGAGTGAGGCTTGCACAAGTACTGTGAGGCAGGAGACAGGGTGCCTTGATGTTAAAGAGAGAGTGAGGCTTGCACAAGTACTGTGAGGCAGGAGACAGGGTGCCTTTGTGCTTTAAGAGAGAGTGAGGCTTGCACAAGTACTGTGAGGCAGGAGACAGGGTGCCTTGATGTTCAAGAGAGAGTGAGGCTTGCACAAGTACTGTGAGGCAGGAGACAGGGTGCCTTTGTGCTTTAGGAGAGAGTGAGGCTTGTACAAGTACTGTGAGGCAGGAGAGAGGGTGCCTCGATGTTCAAGAGAGAGTGAGGCTTGCACAAGTACTGTGAGGCAGGAGACAGGATGCCTTGATGTTCAAGAGAGAGTGAGGCTTGCACAAGTACTGTGAGGCAGGAGACAGGGTTCCTTTGTGCTTTAAGAGAGAGTGAGGCTTGCACAAGTACTGTGAGGCAGGAGACAGGGTGCCTCGATGTTTAAGAGAGTGTGAGGCTTGCACAAGTACTGTGAGGCAGGAGACAGGGTGCCTTGATGTTCAAGAGAGAGTGAGGCTTGCACAAGTACTCTGAGGCAGGAGACAGGGTGCCTTGATGTTCAAGAGAGAGTGAGGTTTGCACAAGTACTGTGAGGCAGGAGACAGGGTGACTTTGTGCTTTAAGAGAGAGTGAGGCTTGCACAAGTACTGTGAGGCAGGAGACAGGGTGCCTTGATATTCAAGAGAGAGTTAGGCTTGCACAAGTACTGTGAGCCAGGAGACAGGGTGCCTTGATGTTTAAGAGAGAGTGATGCTTGCACAAGTACTGTGAGGCAGGAGACAGGGCGCCTTGATGTTTAAGAGAGAGTGAGGCCTGCACAAGTACTGTGAGGTAGGAGACAGGGTGCCTCGATGTTTAAGAGAGAGTGAGGCTTGTACAAGTACTGTGAGGCAGGAGAGAGGGTGCCTCGATGTTCAAGAGAGAGTGAGGCTTGCACAAGTACTGTGAGGCAGGAGACAGGGTGCCTTTGTGCTTTAAGAGAGAGTGAGGCTTGCACAAGTACTATGAGGCAGGAGACAGGGTGCCTTGATGTTCAAGAGAGAGTGAGGCTTGCACAAGTACTGTGAGGCAGGAGACAGGGTGCCTTTGTGCTTTAAGAGAGAGTGAGGCTTGCACAAGTACTGTGAGGCAGGAGACAGGGTGCCTTGATGTTCAAGAGAGAGTGAGGCTTGCACAAGTACTGTGAGGCAGGAGACAGGGTGCCTTTGTGCTTTAGGAGAGAGTGAGGCTTGTACAAGTACTGTGAGGCAGGAGAGAGGGTGCCTCGATGTTCAAGAGAGAGTGAGGCTTGCACAAGTACTGTGAGGCAGGAGACAGGGTGCCTTGATGTTCAAGAGAGAGTGAGGCTTGCACAAGTACTGTGAGGCAGGAGACAGGGTTCCTTTGTGCTTTAAGAGAGAGTGAGGCTTGCACAAGTACTGTGAGGCAGGAGACAGGGTGCCTTGATGTTCAAGAGAGAGTGAGGCTTGCACAAGTACTGTGAGGCAGGAGACAGGGTGCCTTTGTGCTTTAGGAGAGAGTGAGGCTTGCACAAGTACTGTGAGGCAGGAGACAGGGTTTAAGAGGGGCCCCGGCTTCTAAGAGTGAAGTTTACACAGATGCTGTAAGACGGGATGAGTAGTGAGACTCACCTTGATGCTGTGAGCAGAAGGGAGGCTTGCGCAAGTACTGTGAGACAGGAGACAGGGTGCCCTGATGTTTAAGAGAGAGTGAGGCTTGCACAAGTACTGTGAGGCAGGAGACAGGGCGCCTTGATGTTTAAGAGAAAGTGAGGCTTGCACAAGTACTGTGAGGCAGGAGACAGGGTACCTTGATGTTAAAGAAAGAGTGAGGCTTGCACGAGTACTGTGAGGCAGGAGACAGGGTACCTTGATGTTTAAGAGAAAGTGAGGCTTGCACAAGTACTGTGAGGCAGGAGACAGGGTACCTTGATGTTAAAGAAAGAGTGAGGCTTGCACGAGTACTGTGAGGCAGTAGACAGGGTGCCTTGATGTTCAAGTGAGAGTTAGGCTTGCACAAGTACTGTGAGGCAGGACACAGGGTGCCTTGATGTTTAAGAGAGGGTGAGGCTTGCACAAGTACTGTGAGGCAGGAGAAAGGGTGCCCTGATGTTTAAGAGAGAGTGAGGCTTGCACAAGTACTGTGAGGCAGGAGACAGGGTTTAAGAGGGGCCCCAGCTTCTAAGAGTGAAGTTTACACAGATGCTGTAAGACGGGATGAGTAGTGAGGCTCACCTTGATGCTGTGAGCAGAAGGGAGGCTTGCACAAGTACTGTGAGGGAGGAGACAGGGCACCTTGATGTTCAAGAGAGAGTGAGGCTTGCACAAGTACTGTGAGGCAGGAGACAGGGTGCCTTGATGTTCAAGAGAGAGTGAGGCTTGCACAAGTACTGTGAGGCTGGAGACAGGGTGCCTTGATGTTCAAGAGAGAGTTAGGCTTGCACAAGTACTGTGAGGCAGGAGACAGGGTACCTTGATGTTTAAGAGAAAGTGAGGCTTGCACAAGTACTGTGAGGCAGGAGACAGGGTACCTTGATGTTAAAGAAAGAGTGAGGCGTGCACGAGTACTGTGAGGCAGTAGACAGGGTGCCTTGATGTTCAAGTGAGAGTTAGGCTTGCACAAGTACTGTGAGGCAGGAGACAGGGTGCCTTGATGTTCAAGAAAGAGTGAGGCTTGCACAAGTACTGTGAGGCAGGAGACAGGGTGCCCTGATATTTAAGAGAGAGTGAGGCTTGCACAAGCACTGTGAGGCAGGAGACAGGGTACCTTGATGTTCAAGAGAGAGTTAGGCTTGCACAAGTACTGTGAGGCAGGAGACAGGGTGCCTTGATGTTTAAGAGAGAGTGAGGCTTGCACAGTACTGTGAGAGAGGAGACAGGGCGCCTTGATGTTCAAGAGAGAGTGAGGCTTGCACAAGTACTGGGAGGCAGGAGACAGGGCGCCTTGATGTTCAAGAGAGAGTGAGGCTTGCACAAGTACTGGGAGGCAGGAGACAGGGAGCCTTGATGTTCAAGAGAGAGTTAGGCTTACACAAGTACTGTGAGGCAGGAGACAGGGTACCTTGATGTTTAAGAGAAAGTGAGGCTTGCACAAGTACTGTGAGGCAGGAGACAGGGTGCCTTGATGTTCAAGAGAGAGTTAGGCTTGCACAAGTACTGTGAGGCAGGAGACAGGGCGCCTTGATGTTCAAGAGAGAGTTAGGCTTGCACAAGTACTGTGAGGCAGGAGACAGGGTGCCTTGTTGTTCAAGAGAGAGTGAGGCTTGCACAAGTACTGTGAGGCAGGAGACAGGGTGCCTTGATGTTCAAGAGAGAGTGAGGCTTACACAAGTACTGTGAGACAGGAGGCAGGGTGCCTTGATGTTTAAGAGAGAGTGAGGCTTGCACAAGTACTGTGAGGCAGGAAACAGGGTGCCTTGATGTTTAAGAGAGAGTGAGGCTTGCACAAGTACTGTGAGGCAGGAGACAGCGTGCCTTGATGTTTAAGAGAGAGCAAGGCTTGCACAAGTATTGTGAGGCAGGAGAAAGGGTGCCTTGATGTTCAAGAGAGAGCGAGGCTTGCACAACTACTGTGAGGCAGGAGGCAGGGTGTCTTGATGTTCAAGAGAGAGTTAGGCTTGCACAAGTACTGTGAGACAGAAGACAGGGTGCCTTGATGTTCAAGAGAGAGTTAGGCTTGTACAAGTACTGGGAGGCAGGAGACGGGGTTTAAGAGGGGCCCCGGCTTCTCTTAGCACTGTAAGCGAGAGTGAAGTTTACACAGGTGCTGTAAGACAGGATGAGTAGTGAGACTTACCTTGATGCTGTGAGCAGGAGTGAAGTTTGCACAAGTGCTTTAAGACAGGATTAGTAGATGTTATAAGTTGGGTAAGTCTTGCTTTAGCTCGGTAAGAAAGAATGAAGTTTGCACGAGTGCTTTCAGACGGGATGAGTAGTGACACTCACCTTGATGCTGTGAGCAGGAGTGAAGTTTGCACAAGTGCTTTAAGATGGGATGAGTTGTGAGACTCACCTTGATGCTGTGAGCAGGAGTGTCGTTTGCACAAGTGCTTTAAGACGGAATGAGTAGTGAGACTCACCTTGATGCTGTGAGCAGGAGTGAAGTTTGCACAAGTGCTTTAAGACAGGATGAGTAGATGTTATGAGTTGGGTAAGTCTTGCTTTAGCGCGGTAAGCAAGAGTGAAATTTGTACAAGTGCTTTAAGACAGGATGAGTAGTGAGACTTACCTTGATTTTGTGAGCAGGAGTGAAGTTTGCACAAGTACTTTGAGGCAGGAGACAGGGTTTAAGAGGGGCCCTGGCTTCTCTTAGCACTGTAAGCAAGAGTAAAGTTTGCTCAAGTGCTTTAAGATAGGATGAAAAGTGAAACTTACCTCGATGCTGTGAGCAGTAGTGAGGTTTGCAAAAGTACTTTGAGGCGGGAGACAGGTTGACTTGATGTTTAAGAGAGACAGAGGCTTCTCTTAGCACTGTAAACGAGAGTGAAGTTTTCACAGGTGATTTAAGACAGTATGAGTAGTGAGACTTACCTTAATGCTGTGAGTAAGAGTACATTTTTCACAAGTGCTTTAAGGCAGGATGAGTCGATGTTATAAGCTGGGTAAGTCTTGATTTAGCGCGGTAAGCAAGAGTGAAATTTGCACAAGTATTTTAAGACAGGATGAGTAGTGAGACTTACCTTAATGCTGTGAGCAGGAGTGAATTTTGCACAAGTGCTTTAAGGCTGGATGAGTAGATGTTATAAATGGGGTCAATCTTGCTGTAGCGCGGTAAGCAAGAGTGAAGTTTGCACAAGTGCTTCTAAGGCAGGATAAATGTGTTTTTTAAGAGGGACTGTGTCTTTCCTTAATGCTGTATGGAAGAGTGAAGTTTGCACAGGGTGCTTTAAGGCACCAAAAGGCCTATCTTAGTGTCTAAAAGGTGCCAAGACTTGACTTTGTGCTGTAAGCGAGAGAGAAATTTGCTCAAGTGCTTTAAGACAGTGTTGTAAGAGAGGGTCTTTGTGCTTTAAGCGACAGTGAGGCTTGTACCAGTTCTTCAAGGCAGCATGAGTCTTATCTCAGTGTTAAAAGGGATTATGAGGCTTGCCTTAGTATTAGAAGGCAGGATAAGGTTTGTATTAGTATTCTAAAAGAGGATGAGGGTGGTATTAGTGCGACAAGGAAGTGTGTAGCTTGTTGTAGTACTGTAAGACAGGAATGTCATTGTCTTAGACTGGTAAAAGAGGATGATGCTTATATTAATTCTGGTAGACAGGATGAGACTGTAAGAAATTGGGTTATTAAACTAGAGAGGTGAGAGCCCCACGCAAGTTCACAATTCTTGTCAGGGAGAACCACAAGATTCACTAAATTAACTTGTGCTTTACCATCTGGTAGCTTGGCAAAAAGCAATCAGGCCTAACTTAGGCACAATGTGTGAAGTATTCATGCAGCATTCCAGAAGTAATAAAGTAAAAACACAAGACATGAATAACCCCAAACCAATTTAGATAAATGGAGAACATTTGAATAAATTAGGTGACCGCAAAACAATAAAAGTCCAATCAGTAGAACCGGAGTTATGTGTTTAAATTATTTTTTAGCAAAATAGCACCAAAATACGTAAAGCACCACTTATGGGAATCTGGTCACACACACTGGGACAAAGTCAAAAGTTAATGCTGACTGCGATGGAGGACCGAACGGGTATGGGACCTGCTGGGAATGGTACTTTTTGTCCTTGGTGCGAGGGCTGCACAGTGCTGTGATGCGAGTCTCTGCATCAGGTCTGCCGAATCGACAATCAGGGGCTGCGAAGTTTCACAATGTGCAGTAACATTTTAAGAATTCTGGGGGCCCTGGGCCAAACTATTTTAGGTGGCTTGTGTTCGGAACAGCTTTGGATTTAAGGCCTAAAGGAAGCTTTTCCATGCTTTCTTTGACCTGGTCACTGACAGTCCACAGGCAAACTGGTCCACATTCTAAACGTGTTTCCATCTAATATTCAAGGATAGTGATATTTGTGCTCAATATTTAACACAGCATTAGCTCACAAATATTATTGCAAATAATCTCTGTGACTTGCTGCCATTTCTCATATGTGAGGTCCTGTTTTGATAAAAAATTTACTTTTTTATGGATGGTGCTGAAAAACCTACACACAGCATTTTTGTGCCAACTGACTGTAATAGACTCCCATACATCACCTGTATTAAGTTAATTAAAGGAAAAGGTATTTAAAAAAAATCTATGCTTAAGAATCATTCAACATCATCAGGGCAGGACTGTTTGGAGAACTGAGTGGAATCAATCTAGGTGCCCCCATGAAAGTGTGGGGCCCTGGGACAAAGCCTACTTTGTTTATGCCTTAAAATGTCTTACAATGTGAGGCCCTGCATCGTCCTTCGCTGTTCTGTGTTGGGCCCAGTGAAGCCAACGATCAAGAGCTGCTTAGTGCTGCGATGAGTGGTCCTACGTCAGTGTGCACTGCGCTGGGTTGGATCCAGTGAAACCACCGACCAGGTGCTGTGAGGTACTGCGATGCAAGGCCCTGCTCAGAATTGTGCCATGCCTTGTCAGATCCGGTGAACTCTTCAGTTGAGAAGGGAGGAGTATACTCTGACTCTAGCCAAGGATCCAGGACTTTGAGGAAAGCACTTGAGGTGTGAGGGAGTCATGGCACACTCCCATAGAGGCAAGTGGAGGGCACCAGTGTGGGTCCAGTTGGGTCTGGTCAGCTGGAAAGCAGAAGCAGCCTCTGGAAGTGTGCTGTGTGCCTGCAGCTCAAACAAGAGCTCAGCAAACTGATCACTGGTTTCAAGGCAAGCAGGTCCAGTCTTCATACTTCAGGCAGGATAGTCCTACTTCTGAATCTTCTCAGATCCAGAAGTGTTCTGATAAAAGTTTTGGGGGGGCACTTCTATACTCACTGCCAGGCTGTGTGTGGAAGTCACCCCCTCTGTCTAACACTAAAGTGGCTTTGGTCAGATCTTCCACTTGCCATGGGCTTCAATCTGTTTAGAGAAAGAAAAGGGAAACAGGCCAAGGTGTGAGCTGCTTTTGCCATTGTCATGGCAGGCATCTCCAGAAGTCAGGAAGGGGCTGTGTACAGCTCTCAGGCTACCCTTGGAAGTTCAGGAAGGGCCAACCTGCTCAGAAGAGGGACACCCTTCCACACATCCAAGGCCCTTTTGTCTCCTACCTGGAAGGAATACCCATCACTCCGCAAGAGAGCCATTAACATTCATGTGACCCTGCACACCAGCAGAAAGGCACATTTCGTTTTGTAAAAGGATTTAAAATTACAATTCAAATGAGAGGAAAAAGCATTTCTCTGTCTGCTCCTAATCTGATGTTATCACTTGTTAAGTGTAATAAGCCAACCCAGTGTTAGTCTGTAGGAGAGCTAGAATTGCTACAGTGAAACCCAGCTTTGGGGGTTTCCACTGCCAGGACCTGTAAACCTTAAATACACATGGCCTACTTGTAATACCATGCACCCTGCCCTATGAATTTTTAGGGCCTACCTTAGGGGTGACTTATACGTATTAAAAAGAAAGGCTCAGGCCTGACAAATGGCTTGTTTTGCCAAGTCAAAATGGCAGTTTTAAACTGCACTAAAGGCTACAGTGCTGTGCCTGAGACATTTTTTACAGTGCTAATTTAGTGGGTGGCACAATGAGTGAGGCAGCCCACTTGTAGCGTTTAATTTACAGGCCCTGGGTACACGTGGTATCCTGTAGAATGGCCTTGTAAGTAAATTAAATGTGCCAATTAAGTGATACCAATGTTACCCTGTTTGAGAGGGAGAACACAAGCACTTTACCACTGGTTAGCAGGAGTAAACCATGCAGAGTCCTTATGCCAACCAAAATGGGTTCAGCAAAAATAGGTTAATGGAGGAAAAAACAGGGGGAATATCACATAAAACACAATCATTTCCAACAGGCTTGCATTAGAGTTCTAAGAGAAAATGACTCTAGCAATAATACTATTAGAGAGATGCGGCTTGCATGAAATATGTACAAGAGGATGAGCTTGCATTAGTGTTATATGAGAGGAAGAGGCTTGCATTAATGCTATAAGAGAAAGAGAAGCTGAGACTTACATTGATGTCATAAGAGAGAATAAGGCTTGCATTGGTGCTATAGAGAGGGTTGTCCTAATGCTGTATGTGTAGATGAAACTTGCATTGATGTGACAAGAGAAGATGAGACTTGGATTAATGCTATAAGTGAGGATGAGGCTTTGCTTTATACTATAGGAGGGGATGAGACATTGATTGGTGCTATAAATGAGTATGAGGATTGCACTAATGCCATAAAATGGAATGAGGCTTTCATTAATGTTATAAGAGAATGCTATCAGAGAGGATACAGCATTCACCAGTGATATAAGAGATGATAAGGTTTGCATTAGATATATCTATATATAAGGGGATGGAGCTTGCATTGGTGTTATGTGAGTGGAAGGAGCTCGCATTGGTATTATGTGAGAGGAAGTTGCTCGCATTTATGCTAAAAGAGAGAATGAGGCTTGCAAAATTGCTATATGAGATTATTATGATGAAAGTGAGGATGGTTAAGTTTTATGAGAGGGCGAGAATTGTCTTAATACTATAAAAGTCAATAAAACTTGCATTAATGCTATGAGAAAGAATAAAGTGTGTATTAGTGTGGTAAGAGAGGATGAGGCTTGAATTACTACTATACGAGAAGAGGTTCGCATTATGGTTATTAGAGGGGTCAGGCCTTCATTCTTGCTCTCAGTGAGGATGAGTATTGCTTTAATGTTGTAAGGACCTGTGAGGCTTGCCTTGGTGTTACAAGAGATGATCTCTTAATGGGACTACAGAACTCCCCTGAGACTTCCTATTTGTGGTTCCAATGGTCGATCGATTTGTCGATCCTGGTAGCAGGATATGAGTTGTCAGCCATGCTGAGGTCCGAACACAGGGGCAAAGTGAACTTCTGCTTGTGCCAGAGTTGAGTCCCAGGTTAATTCCTCCTGCCTGATGTGTGCTACCTCTAGTCTCTACTCTGTTGTGACAGTAAAACCCCCCTGGGCATAGCAGCCCAGACGTCTGTAGATCCAAATTTGCGCAGCCACTTGCACACATGGAAGGCACCCGTTCGTTAGTGATCGGCAGTTTCAATGTGGCTTTGGTGAAAACAGAATACTTACCACCGGAACCACCATGTGCCGAGAAGAGGGGGCATGTAAAAAGTGACACTCAATCAACATTACTAAATGTAAAGCTTAGTTACTAAACATGCGCTTTCCTGGATTCGCCTGCTCTGATATGGCATTTTTTTAACAGAACAAGGGCAACCAAATAATTGTTAGTGGGACTGCTCCTGCTCACTGTAAGCTCTCTCTCGCCAGCATGGATCAAGTAAGGTGAAATGCATTATGGACTTTGTGCCCAATGGGGAGGAAAACATCTACTAAAGACTTAGGGGCAGATTTATGAGCCCCTTGCGCCACTTTTGCGTCACTTTTCCCATGTTAAAAGTGACGCAAAAGTGGCGCAAGGGGCTCATAAATCTGCCCCTTAATATCTTGTTTGACTCTACGTGATTGGTGAAATGTCTATGCTGACAGAGCTTTGCTTGAATTGTCGTAGACAGCATTCTAACCAAAGGGATTGGAAGAAGCCCTACAAAACCGAGTGCTTCAAGTGAATCCACGCTAAGGGCATTGAGAAAGACATATTGTTGTCAAAAGGTGCCTGCCATTTCAGCTGAATAGAATGGATTATTGGGAACCAATTGAGTACTTCTATTTGATGGGGGGGGGGGGGGGGAATATATATATATATATTCACTGAAAAAACCATAGGTTTCACACATGTTATAGTTAGCTGGACATTTTACTGATAAAAAACCAATGAAATTCCCCCGTTATAGTTAGTGCAGGCAACTATAACTCACGCAACCGCAATCCTCTGCTGATGCTAATACTCTATTTATATAACAAGGAGAAAGAAAGGTATCAAGGAAATAATACATCAAACATTAAAGAAGAGAGCACATTTAATTACCCCTTCATGAGTATCAAATATTCGTTTTGAGTGCATCTGACATCATTTTCAAAATATCACAACAACAGGCGCTTATTCAAAGAAAGACACAATGACATAAATCACACAACATCAATTCTGTACAAAACACACAAAATCTACTACACATAACAATTAACCTACATACAGATTTTTTACATCAGTGTCCCCTTCTAAATTGCAGGCGGACCACCATACTCTATTTAGACACTTATTTGCCCATGTCTTATTCCATTAAATTTTAGCTATACATATATTACAAATATTTTTTTTTCATAAAGACACATATGTCATCAGCAGAGGATTGCGGTTGCGTGAGTTATAGTTGCCTGCACTAACTATAACGGGGGAATTTCATTGGTTTTTTATCAGTAAAATGTCCAGCTAACTATAACATGTGTGAAACCTATGGTTTTTTCAGTGAATTTGCAAGGTTTTTTAAACGCTAATTCCTAACTATAACGTGTGTGAAACCTATGGTTTTTTCAGTGAATTTGTACGGATTTTTAAATGCTAAGTTACTTTACGCCATTCGTGGCGTGCGCGCCCACTTAACGCAGTTCGTTCCGTGCGCGCACGGTGCGCTTCGCGCACCGTGCGCGCACAGTGAGCACGCGGAGCGCTTTGCGCACCGCGCGCCCACTTTACGCAGTTAGTGCCGTGCACGCACGGTGGGCACGCGGTGCGCTACGTGCACCGCGTGCCCACGTTACGCTGGATGGGCCATCGTGCGCACATGGAGGACATATTATGCGCTTCGTTGTGAAAGGTAATGTTTGGTTTTTTGGATTGGTTATATATGCCATGCACAAATGGTGCCGTTAGGGCACCATTTGCACACGGGGTGTGGAGAGTGTGAATACTTTTTTTTTTTTTAATAAGCGTAATCGGCGAATTTTCAAAAAAATTTAATATTGAATTTTTTGCCTTGGGGGTTCTTAGGGGACACCTTCATCATGGCTAGGTGGTTGGGAGCAGTGTAAACAGCCCCTTTACATGTTTTTAGCCTTTCCTTTTCCTCCTCCCCCTCAGAGTGTGAGATAGAAAATGGCGGCCGCCGCTTCCTGGTTTCGACCGATTCGAATGTTTACTAAGATCTAACAGCCAATCAGAAACGCGCTCGCGCACGGCACCATACGCGTACGGTAAGCTTACCGTAAGCGCAAGGTAAGCGCACCGTAAGCTGCCACAGATATATATATTGATTTAAAGGCTATTTTCTCAGGATCTACTGAACAGATTTACACCAAACCTACAAAAGGCACTTCCTTGACCTGTAGAGTACCTCTGTGCCAAATTTCAAGTAACTCTGTTCAGCCGTTCGGTCTGTAGCTGTGTCTAAAGGTCCTATCGAAAAATGCATGGGAAAAACGCATTTTGGGACCCCCCTTTTTTCTCAGCCCCCGCTTGACGAATCCCCCCGAGACTTTCAGGGTAGGAGCGGAGCATAGCGCCCCACCTATTTTGAAAATTTCGCGAGGTTTCGTCGACCGGCGCCAAAGTTATTCCAAATAGAATGTTGCGGATTTCCTATGGAAACGTGGTTCTAACTATAACTATCTACTGGCGACCGCCAGTAGATAATATATATATATATATATATATATATATATATATATATATATATATATATATAATGAAAACACAATCCTGACGATATATATATATATGCAAAAAAAATGCAGAGAACTCTGGGTAGTTCTCAAGTTTAGGTGGATAGCAGCTCCTGTTAGAGCACTCTCAGCACCAGCCACACTCTAGATCTGCTCACCTGAAATGTCTGCTTTTCTATCAAAGTCTTTAAGCATAGGATTAGCACCCTGCCATCCACGCTGAGATAGAAAATGACAAAGTCTTTTGCCATTTCTACAATAAAAGTCTTTAAGCATAGACTTTGATAGAAAAGCAGACATTTGAGGTGGGCAGATGTAGAGTGTCGCTGGTGTTGAGAGTGTTCTAACAGGAGCTGCTTTCCACCTAAACTTGAGAACTACCCAGAGTTCTCTGCTTCTTTTTTTGCATAATTAATGCGTCACTCTATGCCTGAAAGGAGATTGTTTTGATATATATATATATATATATATATATATTACCTACTGGCGGTCGCCAGTAGGTAGTTATAGTTAGGACCACGTTTCCATAGGAAATCCGCAACATTCTATTTTGAATAACTTTGGCGCCGGTCGACGAATCCTCGCGAATTTTTCAAAATAGGTGGGGCGCTACGCTACGCTCCTACCCTGAAAGTCTCGGGGGGATTCGTCAAGCGGGGGCTGAGATAAAAGGGGGGTCCCAAAACGCGTTTTTCCCATGCATTTTTCCATAGGACCTTTAGACAGGGCTACAGCCCGAACGGCTGAACAGAATTTAATGAAATTTGGCAGAGAGGTAGTCCCCAGTTCAAGGAAGTGCCTTTTGTAGGTTTGGTGTAAATCTGTTCAGTAGATTCTGAGAAAATAGCCTTTAAATCAATATATATATCTGAGCCAGCTTACGGTGCGCTTACGGTACGCTTACCGTACGCGTACGGTGGCGTGCGCGAGCGCGATTCTGATTGGCTCTTAGATCTTAGTAAACATTCGAATCGGCCGAAACCAGGAAGCTGCGGCCGCCATTTTCTCTCTCGCACTGAGAGTGTGGATTAAAACACAAAGCACAAAAACATGTAAAGGGGCTGTTTGGACAGCTCCAAAACACCTAGCCATGTTGAGGGAGTCCCCAAAGATCCCCCAAGGCCAAAAACGGAATTTTTTTTTTTTCGCTAATTTTGCCGATTACGCTTACCGTACGCGTACGGTAAAAAAACATTAAAAAAAAAAAATTATCCACACTCTCCCCACCCCGTGTGCAAATGGTGCCCGAAAGGCACCATTTGTGCATGGCTTATAACAACAAAGAAAAAGCGAAATATTACCTTTCAAAACGAAGTGCATCATATGTCCTCCATGTGCGCACGGTGCGCGAAGCGCATCGTGCGTACATGGCCCATCTAGCGTAACGTGGGCACGCGGTGCGCGTAGCGTACCGCGTGCCCACCGTGCGTGCATGGCACTAACTGCGTAAAGTGGGCGCGCGGTGCGCGAAGCGCACCGCGTGCTCACTGTGCGCGCACGGAACGAACTGCGTTAAGTGGGCGCGCACGCCACGAATGGCGTAAAGTAACTTAGCATTTAAAAAACCGTACAAATTCACTGAAAAAACCATAGGTTTCACACACGTTATAGTTAGGAATTAGCATTTAAAAAACCTTGCAAATTCACTGAAAAAAACATAGGTTTCACACATGTTATAGTTAGCGGAAATTTTACTGATAAAAAACCAATGAAATTCCCCCGTTATAGTTAGTGCAGGCAACTATAACTCACGCGACCGCAATCTTCTGCTGATGACATATGTGTCTTTATGAAAAAAAAATATTTGTAATATATGTATAGCTAAAAATTTATGGAAGAAGACATGGGCAAATAAGTGTCTAAAAACAGTATTAGCATCAGCAGAGGATTGCGGTCGCGTGAGTTATAGTTGCCTGCACTAACTATAACGGGGGAATTTCATTGGTTTTTTATCAGTAAAATTTCCGCTAACTATAACATGTGTGAAACCTATGTTTTTTTCAGTGAATATATATATATATATACACACACATATATAAATATATATGTAATTAGACTATCTGAATGGGGTATATCATGTTCAAGAAAGTGTTTTTTTTACTGTGTATCTGTTCTGTACTTAAGTGTATTGAATAAGTTATATGTGATTGATGTATTTAAACATTTGTGTTGCCTATTTGACATAATATGAAACAAAATTGAAATGAAAGGTGGGACACTCGGCACTGATTTGTGAGCGTTGGCACTGATTTTTCCTCACCAGAGTTCTACTTAAAGCAAAAGAGAGAAATGCCCAAAATGGACACTAAAGGAGGGAGAGAAAGACAGAAAACAGTGACAAAGAAAGAAAGTAAGGATGAAAAAGAACCTCCAGGAGTAAGAAAAGGGGCACTGAGTGTCTGGTGGTGGCTGAAAGAGGCATGAGGTGTAAACAAGATTACACGGGCTTGGTGTTCATCACCCTGACATTGGAGAGAGTTAGCAATGGGCTTTTAAGAAAAGGTTTGGGTCCTGACACTAGTTCTTTAACAAATTAGGCGCTGAATACCATCTGGATCAAAGAAAACGGACAAGAGTCCAATGTGCCTCTTCCATTGCCTAGCTGGGTAAGCACCCTCTTTGGAAAGGGAGGTAATAGGTCAGTTTCTTGGGCTCTCTTCTCACTCTCCCCAGAGACAGCACACACTGTATGTCTGGGCTAGTACTAATCAATAGAGGCTGTTTATTAGATGCTAAGCAAGCACAGAACATGTGCAGCATTGTGGTAACTCAGCACACATTTTGCATAGAATGTGAATTAAATGAAAAGAGGTAATATGGCAGGGCTTTTAGTGGGCAGGGTCCCTCCGGGTCTCAGACCCAGTAGTAATTAAAAACTGACATTGAAACGGGCCACTTTTAGGCCCTGTACTCATGTCCTTCTTTTACAAACAAAAACACTGATCGATTTCTTAACAAGTGTGAAAAACGTAAAGTTAATCAATGTTGTTCCTAATTATATTTAAGATGTTACACTTAATCTTGCATTCCCTAAGAATGCTAGCTATTTCCACGATGTTGTGTTTTTGTATTTTTGACATGCAACGTAAAACTCTTTTATAGTGCATACTTTGAACTGTGTTGCCTCCAGATGTTTATAACAGGCCATGATTGAGAGCTCTGGAGCTGAGGATAAAGGTGGCTCAAGTTTCTCTCAGTACCTGTCAGTGGGTCAAAAAGGTGTTCAGTTCATGGTCATCCAGTCCTTGACTTCCCTGCAAAGCACACAAAGCAATGCTTACATATGCCAGTTGCAGTTGTGTGGGTAGGGTGACACTCTATGAAAATTTTAGTTTACATGTTTCAACTATGCTCTGAATTCTATAGACCATGTCCCTTTTAGGCCCCCCACATACACTTTTTTCATCCCATATAAAGCACTTTAATTTGGTATTTTAGATAATTCCCATTCCTACTATCTATTGTTCTCAATAGAAATAAATTTGTTGTGATGTGTTCTACCAGCTCTTAGAACACTCGCTTGTAAATAAGGAGGTTGGAATGGGTTGATGTAATGGAAGGGTGGGGACATCTTTAGAGCTGCTAGGCACTCTTTGTCAGCTTCATGTCCGCAATGGACATAGAGCTGATCAGAACAGATGCACAGAGTCACAACGTGGCAGAGCGGCTGCCCATAGACACAACGTGGTGTATTACAAGCTGCGCAGTGGCGGCTCCTCCGTAATGGCGGAGGAGTGTCACCCCACTGGTCAGTCAATCAGCAGTTTAGCAAATGACCGCTGACTACCCGAGCTGATGCCAGTAGGGTAGGGCAGCGCAGGGCCTGGCACAGCTGGGTGGAGTGGTAGGCGCAGTATACATGAGCATGTTAGTTTGGCCGGGCAAACAAACATGCGTACTTAGGTTTCTCCAACCCAGCTGTGATACACAGACGGGTTCGGGAAATGTCACAGGTGCCTAGGAAATGTCTGAGTGGCAACTGGCAAACCACGCTGCTCAGATCAATCCTGGCACTGCTCTCATAGCATGAGAGCAGCGCCATGATTGGATGCGGAGCCTGTGCCCCAGTGCATGCTGCGACTCAAGGAGAGACGGGGAAGAGGACCTAGGTGGCCGCCGCGTGCTTAATTATTATTCCCCAGTCTCGTCCCGCCACTTCAGTACCATTTTTGTTGAACAGTGTATCCGGAGTCAGAACGTTGATGTTCTTATTCTGAAGCACAGTTCTTATGTGAGTCACATTTCCAATTACTAGTAAGTATTGTTATATCGTACCAAGCTTGACTACACATGTGACTGGTGATGTGCATATCCCAATACTGTCTTTCAATGTACAGTTTACATATTCTCTTTAGACTACAGTGGTACGAGCACCTTAAATCTGCTAGCTCGTCTTCAGTGCAATTCACAAAACTAGTTGCAAGCATGTTGCGTTTTGAATAAAGGACAAACAAAACATTTTTTGTGTTGGTTTTTGTGTTTGGTCCTTAGACACTTGAATACTCTTTCATGTGTGGAACCATTATTTCAATATTCATAAAAGGCTTCAAGAAGTCAATGTCTGAATGTATTGAATTTGCTTTTTGTTAGGCCATTTCCCTGATTTACAAGAAATTAATTAATAATATGGTAGACACATGCTCACATACAACCATCTATTCACAAGTACATACACTCATTCATTACACACACCCATCCACAGCATACACATACATTCATACATAAACACATGCACCAAAACATTCAATAACGCACTTCCCGGCTGCGACGGTGAAGACAAGACCAGCGAGTGGCAGGAGGGAGAAGCACGACGACCCAGAAAGGAAATGAAAGGTTCGAGAAGGGAAGGAAAGGAATAAAAGAAAGATCCTACCTTCTCCTTTTATTGGCTAATGTTCTTATGGGTCAGCCAATGAGAGGAAGACCTTCCATAACTCATCACAGAGTGGAATGGGGTCCATGAGACTTGATCATGCTACCCCCACTCTGTGATGAGCTTGGAAAGGGTGATGTGAGGTGTCATTGATTGACAGTTAGCCCTAGGCACTTTAGGACTTAAAACCTGAACCACCCAGGGCTGACTATAACAGTGACAAGCCCACTCACATCAGTGGGAGGATCAAACAGAGCTTTGCTGGCCTGATGAGGTCGTTGCCTGCAACCTGAGCTCAAGCTGGCAGGCACTTGCACATATGGCCAGGTACGGCCTAGACCGCCTCTTCCAAATGACACAACCTCTACTAATATGTCCCCTTTTACCAGTGTCAGGATTACCGCCTCCCTTTCATCCCAAGGCGGCAAGTCATTTTCACACAAGAAATTTTTGGATTAGGGCTCGTCAAACCCCCGGCCGTATTTATTAAAATTACAAAATTAAAGCAATTTTATATACATTATTTACACAATACGCAAGTCCATTGCATTACATTTGATTACATTGATAGGTACATATGTCCTGTTGCTAACCTTAACATTTCTCTAATACATAGCTATTCCTATCCGATCTAGACATTACATAATCAAATATGTTTATCTTTCTGCGTATCCCTATTTGAGCCTACGGCAAGGTCAATGACTGGTGGCAGATCCTGATCAAACTATGTCCGCCCTCCAACCGTAGTGCGCATGTACAGGCGGCCCGTTCCCCGGGAGGTACTTTCCCCCCGAGCACCTCCATACGCCCCGCAGATTAACTCCATAAGTGGCTCTTGCAGTTATGCGCCGTTTACTTGTGCCCTTGTGCGCGTCGGCTAACCAGCCTACTGGAAAGCGGAACTTCCCTCCCCCGCACCCTTCCAGCCAACCGGCTGTAACTGCCCCTGGAGTTCCGTGAGAGACCACTTGTCCCTCCCCCTTGGGCGACCCCATTCAAGAATGGCGTCGCCCCCTAAGGACCTTAAATTTACTGCTCACCAATCATGACCTTACCGCCACAGGCCTGCAGAGTTGCCCGACTAGCAGGCCCCCCAAAAACTCACTGAAAGGTCATGCCCTCTCCCTGTACCCAACTAACCAGTCCAGAAGATTCTCCATGAAGATTTCATTTCCCAATTTGGACAAACAAATGGACGCAGTCTTTTAAGAAGCACGGCTCCCCCCAGATGCACCCATGGGCTATAGTCTGCAGATGTGGAGCCCTGAATAACCTAGCCAATTTGTTATTAATTCTTTTCACCAAGTGGTTCAATGCCCTCACAGACTCACCTCCCCGCCATTGGAATCTCTGAACCATCTGTGACCAAACCAGGGTGGACCCCAGGTATAGACGTGCCAACCAACCCACTTCAGTGATTAGTGTTTCAACCAGCCCCCTTCTACCCAGGTGTACCAAGTCGTTCCCCCCAAAGCTGCTGGGATCTAGCCCTGCCTTCTGCACCGCCATATCCAGGACCCTCTTAAATTGAAACTTCGTGAGTGGGGTACCATCTGCATGAATTAACCATGGCCACCCTGTCTTCCAGGGATTTTGCCTCAAAAAGGCCTCTAGGTTGATGATAGGGCAGCAAATTCTCCACTGCACTCAGCGCTGTACCACCCCCTCCCCACGGACCTCTTGGTCGGTCTAAGACCTCTGAATAGATATGAACAAGGAGTCGCCTTGGATCCTAACATGGCTAAACTGCAAACCACCCTGCTGATCTTGCTCGTTTTTGGACACCAACTCTCCAATTCTGAATACGCTGGGAAATGTGAGTGAGAACACAGCGTGGAACAAAAGGGCTTCCGCCTCACAGTTGCAAATCTGGCTAATGATCCCCAGTATTGATGCCAGGAGATCAACCCCTGTAGGTCGCCTTGGGTCCGGTTGTGACCCCTGGAGACGCTGTCAACTCTTCAGAGCTTTCCTGACTGTGAAACTATTCGCAGGGTCCCCCCTACCCTTTCCTTGTGCGAAGAAGGAGATTGCTGCTACATCCCTCCTTGCTGCTGCCACTGAGCGCCCCTCATGTCTCAACGTCCCCAGGTAAGAGAGCACAGCCTCAGTATCATGCCACCTCTCTCCCCACTCCTTCCCCAAAAAGGTACAGTATGCCCAAAACGCCCCTTCGTAGGCCTTCCTGGTCTTGGGTGCTAGGCTAGCTGCCACGAGGTCCGGTAGTTGGGAGCACCAATCTGCCAAAGTCGTTCTGGCGAGGGTGTCTGCTTCTCTGCCACAGCTGGGAGATGTGCCCTGAATACCTGCATCTTGAAGCGAGAGAGTGCATCAGCAGCATGGTTTAACACTCCTGGGACATGCTTAGCCCTAAATTGCATATTCAATTTCATGCATAACAAGATTATCTCTTTCAACAGTTGGAGGATCATCTTACACCTTGCTGCCTGCTGGTTGATGCAGTCCACTACTGTCATGTTATCTGACCAGAAAACCACTGACTGATTCCGTAATTGCTCTGCCCATACTGATAATGCCACAAAAATAGGAAAAGCTCCAAGAACCCAATGTTGTTCGTCAAACCGTTGTCCACCCACCCTGCTGGCCACCGCTGTGCCACCCATTCGGTGCCCAGTATTGCGCTGATTCTTTCACTACCTGCCGAATCAGTCATTCAACCCAACTCAGCGGAAGAAGTGAGCAGACTGGGCCATATCACTGTTCCATTGAAGTAAAGCAGGAATGCCATCCAAATCCACATATCCTGCTTAACCTTAGCAGACTGCGTGGTGTGGTGGTGTTTCTCCTTGAGACCTGACAAGGCTTGTGAGATGGATCGCAAAAATGGTCGTGCCATTGGGATGATACGCAGCACAAAGTTCAACTGACCCACTGTCTGCTGCAGCTGATGCAGCGTAACTTTCTCCTTGTCCAAGCATTGCTGCAACGCTGCCCTGAACTTAATAACCATATCTGTGGGCAGCAGTAAACATCCCTGGGTTGAGTCTAACTCTATGCCCAAGAACTCAATCTTTGTGGATGGCCCGATCTTCTTTCCTGGTGTTAATGGAACCCCAAAACTCTGCATGAGCGTGCAGAACTCCCGCTGTGCCCTCCGGCACTCCTGAGAGCCTGCTGACCCAAGGAAGAGGAAATCATCCAGGTAGTTCAAAACATGCTGGTGCCCAGTCACCTGCCTAAAAACCCATTCCAAAAATGAACTGAATTTTTCGCAGTATGCGCAGGAGACCGAACAACCCATGGGCATGCACATATCCATGTAGTACTTTCCCTGGAACTGGAAACCCAGTAAGTGAAAATCTAAATGGTGGACTGGCAACAGGCTGAAAGGTGACTCAATGTCTGACTTTGCTAGCAGCGCGCCAGGGCCCAGACCCCTGAGCATTTCAGCAGCTTGATCAAAGGATGCATATCTGACTGTGCACAGCTCCTCGTCATTAGCATCATTCAGGGATTTCCCCCTGGGCGCAGACAGGTTATGGATCAACCTGAACTCTCCAGATTCTTTTTTAGGGACCACCCCCAGGGGTGAACAGACAAAATTCCTCACTGGGATGGCATCAAATGGTCCTGCAACTCTGCCTAGGTGCAGCTCTTTCTCTATTTTAGTTGCAGCCATCCTCGGGTTGGTCCTGACCGATAGCTAATTCCTGCACTCGGGTGACCCTAAATAATCTGGGGCGGGAATCCTAAAACCATACCTGAAACCATCCAGCAACAACCTGACAGATGAAGGGCAAGTGTATCTGTTTAACCATGGGATCAATGCCGTTGTTAGAATGGGAGAACGTGCTTTATACAATGAAACATCCTCACTCCTGCTTCTTTTTCCCCCTATCTTTCGATTTTTTAAAACACTTGGATTCAGGGTGTGATGTATTTGCACAGAAAGAGCATGCATGCTTGAATTTACACGTGCCTGGAGCCCTAGAACATGTGCGCCTGTTGAAGTCCCAACACATCCCTTTTTTACCTCCCCCACTACTGGGGGTAGAGGCGGGAAATGACTGAAAAGACTGAAAGGTCTGGCCCTTTGCACTTCTGAAGCTTTTATCATATTCTTTCCATCCTATGCCCCCATATTTGTTGTGTGCCTCAGTGATCCTGCTCTGGTAGCACGCCATTTCTGCGGCCAAATTTGGTAAATGCTCAGCCATAACAGCCATGTAAATTGAGAAGCCCCTCACCCAGTTAATTAAAGTGTCCTCAATCCTATATTTAAGCAATTTGCTTGCCCATTCCCTAGGGAGCATTCAATCCTTCTTTTTCTTGGCCTCCTAGCTTTCAGTTTCATCAAGCAGGAGGGAGAACATGCTGATATAGCTCCCCTCCCAAATCTTTTCTTTCACTTCTTGTGTGATATGCCTTGCGAGCTGTTCCCTACTGGTGCGTGCTTCCCCCACACCTAACACGGGCAAAGTCTGCCGCTTACCTGCTGTGGCTGCCCCCGCTGGTTCTGTTGGCTTCTCCTTTGATGTGTCCACACCTGAGCTGCTTGCTGGCAATTCTTTGCTGGCCCCACTAGGGGTTACATCGCCCTCTGGCGTGACAGGGGCTGGAGCAGCCATCCTGCTAGGGGTTGCAGCGCCCACTAGTGTGACAGGGGTCGGGGCACCCACCCCTTCCCTGGGCGTAGTGCCCGATGCCCCATCCAACTGAGCTACTAACTGCCTAGCTATGCCAAGTATGTCCTCCCTGCTGCCAGACATCCCAGCTGCCGGGGACCAGTTGCCCACCTTACCCAACCAACGGAGAACCGCTGCTAAACTGATTACCAGATCCTGGGGTACTGGGGAAACCCCCACGGGGCCACCACCCATAGGGGCAACTGGGGCCTGAGGAGTACAGCCTGCTGTTTCCGGTTGTCCTCCCGTGCCTGCTGGAGGAACACCCCCACCGCTACCCGGTGGCTCACTAACCCCAGAGGACCCCGGATCCGCCCCATCCCCGCTGGTCTGTGGAACCGGCATAGGGGCCACTGGTTCCATGGGGCCATTTGCTCTTTCACCCCTACATGTCCCCCCTTTTTTAGCTCTACTCTTTTTAGGTGGGGGTGAATGCTGCCTTGGGAGCCACAATGGACCTTCTGGGCCTGCCTTCAACCCCATACGGCCCATCAACTTTCTCTCTGAGGTCCTCAATGGCCTGTCCCATCTCATCAACTCTTTTTAATCTATCCTCCATAGCAGCCATTTTTTGCATCATTGCCTCCATCAAGCTCTCCATGCGAGAGCACTACTCACCCCACTTAGCCTTTGCGCCCATTGCACCTTCAACAGTAGGGTAGTCCAATTGGAATGTGGAATAAAGCACTCCTAAATTATGCCCAATAACTGATTTTAATCGTGGTTTAACGTGATGAGTGGTGCAGGGTTGGTAACCCTTCTGAACTCAAGGGTGTGTATTGATTAGTAAAGCGGTATTTCCCGTGGGAATAACGTCCCCAACCTTGCACTCGTAAAGTAAATTTCAATCAAGTTCTGCGTGATACTTTTCAATATATTCTTTTCTTTATTTGAACTGTTTTCAAAACAATAATTTCATTCTCAATATTTCCGTTGTTTAAATGATTTCATACTATTAATATCATAGTATCGGTGTGAGCCCAATGCATTTCGGGCATTGCCCTTCTTCAGGGGTCTTTTTCTGAAAGTACAAGGATAACAAAGAATGTCTAAATACCTTTAACATATGGTCAACATGTCAAACATTAATGATGAGACAAGACTTAACAATGCGAGAACAGAAATCTCCCTGTGGTACCAACATCAGTAATGTCTATTTCTGTACGTTACTAGTTGTTAATAAAGTTGATTCTAGGGCGTTTAATTGTGAAAAAAATGTTCGCCTAAAGAAGAACTGTGTTTAAAAAAATAGCACGCGAGTATCGTTCAATATGTTAGAGAAACAGCATGTGATTATTTTCTCAACATCGGAACATCACATTTTCTCAAGAGTGTAACATCACTTTTTTAGACAGTTTATTAGTTCGTTTTGCGCACATTTTTTTAAACACAATTCTTCTTTAGGCGAACATTTTTTTCACAATTAAACGCCCTAGAATCAACTTTATTAACAACTAGTAACGTACAAACATTCATTATCATGTTGTATGTGCACAGAAATAGACATTACTGATGTTGGTACCACAGGGAGATTTCTGTTCTCGCATTGTTAAGTCTTGTCTCATCATTAATGTTTGACATGTTGACCATATCTTAAAGGTATTTAGACATTCTTCCTTATCCTTGTACTTTCAGAAAAGACCCCTGAAGAAGGGCAATGCCCGAAATGCATTGGGCTCACACCGATACTATGATATTAATAGTATGAAATCATTTAAACAACGGAAATATTGAGAATGAAATTATCGTTTTGAAAACAGTTCAAATAAAGAAAAGAATATATTGAAAAGTATCACGCAGAACTTGATTGAAATTTACTTTACGAGTGCAAGGTTGGGGACGTTATTCCCACGGGAAATACCGCTTTACTAACCTTCAACAGTAGGACACCATGAAAAAACTTGTGTGTAAAGTGTAACCCACTACCCCAACGTGAGAGTGCCTACACTGACACACCCCACAGCACACTGCGGCCTGGGACCCTGTCCAGACCCTTACCTTACACCAACGTTGGGGGTACACGACCAGCCACAAGCACCCACGCTACCAGAGCCACGTCCACCAGCTAATCCAGAGGGTCAGATGAGTCTTTGCTCGAACCCGCGTGGCTCCCAGAAGCGCTGGAATGCAGGCCTGTCTGTGTCTCCTTAAAGGTCCGCTTGTGCTGATGCTATCCAAATACGCCGTCCGCAACCCAAGGTGCTGCTCTCTTGAAGGCCTTGACTGTCGCAACTCCTGTGCTCCGCACCTTCCAACTTGTTGTTTGCTTTGCTAAAAAACAGAAAACCGATCAAGTGAAGCCTCTACGCGAGGCTGAGGAGCTGCTGAGAAAATGCACGTTGAGGTCAACCAAACTATTGGCTATTGTTACTTGCTAGCGCAATGTCTAATGCGCACTGCTTACATCCCAAATTATCCTTTTGGATGCGCTGATGTGCTCCTCTACCACTGGCAACCCCCGACTGTTTGTGGTGAAACGACAATGCCAATTGAGGGAATGAAGGGACCCGAACCCTACCGATGCGTGTGTTAATCAGCGCTGCTTAGTGAGCTGTGCTATCGGAGCCCGTCTTCACCGCCGCAGCCCTGCTCCCGCGATCACGTGTAGGCACGCTAAGAAAGTTAATTAACCCGACCTATGCTGCGTAAAATACCTCAAACTCCCCCAATGCGCTTGCAAAAGGCGCGGGTCTCCTCCGCGACGCTCACGGTCACGGGGAATGAAGCCTGGCGAAACGAAGCAGAAAAGAGGGGTTGCAGAGCCTCCCAGCCGACTCTAGATACCGCCACTCGGCAATCCGATCCCAACGGCCCTTCGGCAGCACAACGTTGTGCCAGGATGGCTGCGTGAGGAAACTCCTGCCGCTATACCGTGCTGCTGGCAGACCAAAGCCGCCCCCGGTTCCACGGCGCCGAGCGGAGCAACCTGAAAGACAAAAACAAGAGGGGTTGTAAAGCCTCCAAAAGCGAGGCTGCCCGACTCCCAATGCCGCCGCTCCGTGTTCTAACGACCCGGAACCACCTGCAAAAAAAAAGACAATGAAAATATAATGGAGCCTCCTAGCGAGGCCAGGTAGGATCCCTATGTAGGCTGTGGGAACAGCGTGCAAAGAGGCAGCCATCGCCACTCCCGCCTTTTATTGCCTTACAGCGTCCCGCCTGGAGCCGTTTTAAACTGGCCCCGGCATTTGTGCGACGCATGCCCCAGAAGTGATTAGTATCACTTCCGGGGCACGAACCGGACAACAAATCACTGACTGGGGCGCGCCCGCCACATCACAGCAGCGCGCGAGGGTCCTGCCTCCGCATCGTCATCGGGGACTGGCGCGACTGCCATTCCTGCAGCGTGTCCGATGCCGGCCCATGCCTTACTATTAGCACATGTAAAGGACCTGGTTGCCTGAACTGATGAGTGTCTGTCAGGATTAGCCGTGGCCGGCATGACTCACGGGTGGGGGGGTTGGGGGGGCAAGGGGTTGCGTGGGGACTGGGTCGTGCGGAGGGTTAATTTGAAATTAAAAAAAGAACGTTAACTTACCTTCGCCGGCCCAGTCCTGTGTCGTCTCTGCTCCTCTCCTGCTCTAACAGGCAGCAGGCAGCCTCTCTCCCCTCCCCTAAGCCAATCACAATGCTGCAATGACAGCGTTGTGATTGGTCGGGACGCCGACCAGCCAGGTGCCTATGGGGAGGTCATTTTCTCCATGTACGCTGCATGCCCTGGGGCCGACCAAACAGTCAGCTCCCTCAGCAGTGGGCCACTTCCCCCCCTGCCCTAGAGCAGCCCCGATCACCTGCCCGCCCCCAACCAAACACTTCTGCTTTCTTGCAGTGCGAGAAGCAGAAACATAAAATGGTAGTTTTACCATTTTATGTTTCTGCTTCTTGCACTGCGAGAAAGCAATGAGGTGACGCTCCTCCGCCCTAGTGGAGGAGCCGCCCCTGGTTCAGGATAACCATAGCTCAGCCTGACAGACACTCATCAAGCTTTGGAAAAGGAGAGGTAGCCCCGGCGCCCGTAATGACAAGCCACCACTGCCAACCTGTTAACCTCAGAGCAGTGTAAGAGTCTAGGCATAGCTCACGTCAAGTCTGTGGTCTCTGTCTCTCATATGCTGGTAGACAAATATCCTCCAGAATGCATTTACCAAGATCTCGCGCAAAACCGTTGATAGGTGATGGTTGTCTGGGCTCCCGATCGTCAATGATTTAAAGTCAGCTGAAAGACACAACATGGGAGACAAGCCCACAGACACGATAGTCCAGACTAGCACAAGATGGCCGGGTTTTATGTTTTGTTTTTGTGCACATCCAGAGTTCCATGAAAATAACACACAAGCAAACACTGATGATGTCACTGATACCTATGGCGTTCTATTTGCACTTTACAAGTCAGCTTGGCACATAGTTGAAAAACAATCTGGTACATTAATCCAGTAGAAATACCACCCCGTTGTATGGTCAACAATACCATATTTTAAATCTATGACATGAAAAAAAATCAAGAATATCATATTGCGCGCGTTGTAATACTGCAGGCGCGTTCTTCGGCACGGTGCATTAATTCAGGCATTTCTCTTTGTTTTTACTTCAGTTAACGGTGACGCGCGTGCACCTGTCTTGTCGACCTGTTGCCCAAGATGCCGCGCGTGGCTTACATAGAGGTGCGAGTAGGGTGTTGACAGAGCGCGCTCAGAGATAACATCCCCGAGTGCGACACATACCGTGTGTAAGCTATAACAACTATTTATTCTGGGCGCAGCTGCCTCCGTGGCAGCGCCCAGGCATCTGAGTAAACGGGTCGCAGTACTTCTGAAAGGAACGGGGACACTGATGGATGGCTGGAGGGCGCCTGGGCTGGTTAAAGAGTAAAAGCGGGCAGCTGGCACAGCTGAAAGTAGGGTAGGGTGGCACTGCTCTGTAACCCTCTAACTCATTCATAAATGTCGGTCTCAGTGTGCCCGCCGTTGTCCCCTGGTATGTCTGTGGGCACGGAGGTGCATGGATTGGCATTCGTTATGCGAACGGAACGGAGTATGCAGCGGAACTCTCTTTGATGGTCCAAAACGTACGAATACGCGTGTTACCAGCTCACTGAAAGCGCTTTAGCGCCTCATCAGGGTATGAAGGGTTGTATAAATGCAATTACACACTGCTAGGATCCGTCTCTGCCACACGCTCTAGGGGGCCCTACAATAATTTTACAAATGCCTCATTTGAGCGATTGACAGATTTGAGGAAAAATGCGGCCATTCCTCACAATACGGTATTTCCTTGATTATCACACCCGTTCTTTGGGGGGAAATAATCACTTTTGTGGTTAAACCGAAATACTTTTCATTCAATAACCTACTTGAGCAGCAGAGCAAGACTGGGTATTTCGAGTTGAGGCTCCCCCATGTAAAGTTTCGCATAAAAAGAGATACGAGTGAGGATATTGAACGCGAGAGTACTATTTCCGGGGCCACCTGCCAACACAGCGTGATCCTGGGCAAACGTTGGATCTATCTATCTATCTATCTATCTATCTATCTATCTATCTATCTATCTATCTATCTATCTATCTATCTATCTATCTATCTATCTATCTATCTATCTATCTATCTATCTATCTATCTATCTATCTATCTATCTATCTATCTATCTATCTATCTATCTATCTATCTGCCTGCCTGCCTGCCTGCCTGCCTGCCTGCCTGCCTGCCTGCCTGCCTGCCTGCCTGCCTGCCTGCCTGTCTGTCTGTCTGTCTGTCTGTCTGTCTGTCTATCTATTTTTTTTTTTCATTTTTCACACCATCTCAGAGAAAGTTTACTGACTGAGTAATTGTGAAGCAACCACCGATTTACCTGGGTGCATTACGCTCACTTGTCTCGGATACACGCAAGATATACACTGTCACAAATAACTGTGTCTCCCCTCTTCTTGGGGCAGATTTACAAGCCCCTGGCGCTGCCAGTTCGTCACTTCTTGTGACGCACTGGCAGCGCATTTCTCTGCCCCATATTTACAAGGAAAGGATAAGTCACCCTGTGTGGCTTTTCCTGCCCTTGTAAATACGGCCCCTTTACACGCAGCACTTTGCGTGAAAGGGGCGTTCCATGGGAGTTGCTGTGGGTGCTCCCACACAACACCCATGGAACCAGACACATTTCCAGATTTACGAAGATTCGTAAACCTGGAAATGAGGATTCATGTCCTTTCCTGCACAAAAACAATCTCCCCATGCCGCAGACATCCTTGCACCATGGTGCGAGGGTGCCTGCACCAGCACATGGCAGCTGTTTGTGCACCAGCGCAGGGCAGAGCACAGGAATGTGACATATCATTGTAATATGTTGCATTCCTGTGCTCTGAAAGTGCTGCAGCGTAGCGCAGCCAAAGGGCTTGTGGTGCCACGCAGCAGCACCTTCTTGTAAATTTGCCCCCAAGTGTTTATTGCACAGTAAAATTGGGAAGCCAAAGGTATACACTTACTATATAGTTCTCACCCCTCTTTGGTGTATAATGTAGAATGAGCATCAACATATTTGTGGCAAAGGGCCAGTTGAACTGCAGTATGAATGTGACTAGAGCCAGAAAAACGGACTTTCGTGTGGCAATGTATTCAGGCTCCTATTTAGTCATTTTTCATGCAATGCAGAGCAAGTAACCAAGGGGCATATTATCAACAAACGGCGTTAAAATGATCGCCGCTTTAGCGGCAGAAAGCTGCCGCTAAAGCTGCAATAATGGGCTTGCTAATATGCCCTTGAGAATTCCTATAGAAGCCCATGTTCTGGTGTCAACATAGGCTTCTATTGGAATTCTCTGCTGCATATTATCAAGCCCATTATCGCCGCTTTAGCGGCAGTTTTCTGCCGCCAAAGCGGCGAAAATTTTAACATCGTGCTTGATAATATGCCCCAAAATTTGCTGCGCTGTATGCCCAAGCCTGCCATATAGGATTGTTTTTGAGCAGGAAGGGGCACCTTACTACACAAAAGCAATTCTGAGAGGGTATACTCCTCTTTCCATTTATGCTGCAAAGTGCAGCACATATAGAAAGAGGAAGTAGCAAGGAGAAATTAAACTATTTCTCCTTGTTATGCCTCTCTTTTGGTGCATTCCCAGGTTTACCAGTTCGGGTAAATCTGGGAATGCGTGAAAAACCATGGTAGTTGGGTGGGAACACTCATGCAACACCCATGGAAAACCTCCCTTGCGTAGACTAAGGTAATGAAGTGATTTGTGCTGCATTGGTTTATTGCAGATTTATGGAGCCAGTCAGAGCCACGCAAAGTGGCCTTGCATGGCTTCATAAATGTAACTTAAGATTTGCATTGCGCACGTACTGCGTTGAGTGGTGCAAACATAGCACAAACTGCTCCTAAATACGCCCCTAAGTATGGCCTGCTGCTGCTGTCCTCCCCTGTGCTGGTGCTCTAGCAAGGCAGCCTGGCCCAACGCACAGCCTTGCACCATGGTGTAGAAGTGAGTGCGTAGTCTAGCACAGGATTTATACAGAAAGCATATACTTCCAGTCCAAACTCCTATGCTTCAGCAAACTCAGAAGGGTCCCACACATTGGATGTGTGCTGTGCAGTCCTCCACATATGCAATGCGTTGTTTTTTTTTTTCCTGAAAAGTAAACATTTCCCCTTTTAACGCCTGCTTCAAATTTTTGAATTAAAGCTCGGTCTGGCTGTCTTACAATATCATGCTTTGCATCAAAACCTACGGGTGTTTACGCTGATCTGCCACAGTAACAACCCCTGACGTAAAGCCACACCAAGCAGCGCAAACCATTTTTTGCACCGAGAAAAGGGTTAGTGTCTGGTGCAAAACACGTTGTGCTAAATAGTAAATTCCCTGCGTTTACAAAATATATGTATGATGGATGGTTCAATGAGTCATGGCAATTAAGCAGCAAGAGCAGTCAATGTTTTCAATTATAAATATTACCTTAAGCATAACAGCATAGGTTTGTTAATCAGAACTCTTCATTATTATAACAAAAGGAGGTGAGGGCCTGACTTGGAGTTTTATGGACAAGCTACTCTGTCGACAAACTCTTGGCCCACTTGACCAATTTTGAATCCTGTGATTACTTTTCACACATTATTTACTTTCTGGGGCCAAATCCTCTAAAGAGGTGTCTGACTGCACAATTTAACTATGTCAGCTGTAAAACCTGTTTAAATTTGTTGGGGGTACATTGTTTGCAGCATCTTGACTCATGTAACACATCTTTCAAACTTGTAAGGAGGAATTTAATAAATACCGCCTCATGCAAGAAACTCAAATACGGATACCCCAAAACTGTAAAGGTGCATTAGTCATATTGAAACAATAATAAGAGGTTACAGCTCCCATAATGCTCTGATTTGTTAATTGGAAGCCAAGGTTTGGAACATAGTGCTGTGTCTCCATGAAGCGATCTGCACATCTCACACTGTGCTGTAAACCGAATGGAACAGCTGTGTAGCAGAGCAGTATGGCTTCTCTGCAACGAGAAAGTGAGGGTGGGGGACCTCATCAACGTGAAAAAGCTCTTTCTTGCTAGGTTACCAACAATTCACTAAGACAAAGCGACTCAATCCCTGTGGGTCAAATATGAGGCTTTTCCAAAGAAAAGTGTGAGATAGGTTCAAGTAGCACCACACAATATTAATTTCACGAAACACCACAATAAAATTCCCAAAACAATTTAGTAACATTAAGTAAAAAAGTTTTACGACAAAATATACCAAGAAAGTACAAAGCACCATTCAAAGTCAATGGTTGATGTTGACCAGGAACTGGGTAGAATTTCAGGCAGACCCAGAAGAGCAGAGGTCAGTCAAACTTAGCGAGTCACACCAGTCAAAAGCTTTACCATGGGACTTCCTATCTTTTTTGGAAGTCAAACTCCTCCAGCAGACAGCTGTAACTGGCACATTTTGTTTCTGGCAAAGTTTGCACCCAAGTAATTTCAACAAGGGTGCCGATCACGATCCGGTAAAAAAATTCCCCGTGCGACTCGTATCCGGTCTTTTTACCGTACGAATCGTACAAGTGCCGTACGAACTGGCAATCACGATTCGCATGGGAAAAAGACCATACTAATCGCATTGGGAATAATTCCCCACACGTCCTCGGGTCGGAAAAAGTGTCCGACACGTCCTCGTACGATTTACCGTACAAACGTGAAAAGCGAAGTCCGACCGGGGAATCACGATCCGTCCCGGGCGTCCGAATGTACAACCGTATGATTAAAAGACCGTCCGCACCGAACTCCTATAACAACCATGGAGACGTCCAAACAGGTGCCCGGTACGTGCCGTACCCCCCCAGCCCCCGCATGTACGCGCCGTACCCCCCCCAGCCCCCGCATGTACGCGCCGTACCCCCCCCAGCCCCCGCATGTACGCGCCGTACCCCCCCCAGCCCCCGCATGTACGCGCCGTACCCCCCCCAGCCCCCGCATGTACGCGCCGTACCCCCCCAGCCCCAGCATGTACGCGCCGTACCCCCCCCAGCCCCCGCATGTACGCGCCGTACCCCCCCAGCCCCCGCATGTACGTGTCGAACCCCCGTGTATGTACACCCGAGTACGTGTCGAACCCCCCCGTGTATGTACACCCGAGTACGTTCGAGTCGTACCCCCACCCGTGTATGTACGGTGCGTACCCCCAGCGCTACGCGCTGGGGGTACGCACCGTACATACACGGGTGGGGGTACGACTCGAACGTACTCGGGTGTACATACACGGGGGGGTTCGACACGTACTCGGGTGTACATACACGGGGGGGTTCGACACGTACTCGGGTGTACATACACGGGTGGGGGTACGACTCGAACGTACTCGGGTGTACATACACGGGGGGGTTCGGCACGTACATGCGGGGGCTGGGGGGGGTACTGTGCGTACATGCGGGGGCAGGGGGGGTACGGCACGTACAAGCAGGGGCTGGGGGGGTACGGCGCGTACATGCTGGGGCTGGGGGGGGTACGGCGCGTACATGCGGGGGCTGGGGGGGTACGGCACATACATGCGGGGGCTAGGGGGGTACGGCGCGTACATGCGGGGGCTGGGGGGGTACGGCGCGTACATGCGGGGGCTGGGGGGGTACGGCGCGTACATGCGGGGGCTGGGGGGGGTACGGCGCGTACATGCGGGGGCTGGGGGGGTACGGCGCGTACATGCGGGGGCTGGGGGGGGTACGGCGCTTACCGGGCCACCTACTCTGGTCGTTTCGCGCCGTACTTCGCATTTGCGGCACTTTTTGGGTGCCGTGAAAATATTGCCGTCCGGACTGCTGTCGGTTTGAATCGTAATTCCTGGGTCGTGAAACGCTGCCTAGAAGCGTCCCGACGTCACGTCGCAGCATTCCCAGATCACATTCGTATGCATATTTTCGTCGGTCGGTGTTTTTTACGATTCGTACGGAAATGGTGTTTCCGTGCAAATCGTAATTCCATGTTTGTAATGTTTTACAACCGGGTACGAGTCGGACGGAGAATACGCTCCGACCGACGGTTCGTACCCGGTTTTTACCGGATCGTGATCGGCACCAAGGTGTTTCTTCATTTGCATTTTTCCCCAATTCCGACTTGAGTAGTTCTGTTGATGGGCCGGCTTGTGCCCTGCAAGAGGGGGACTGGCCCTCTTAAAACAGAGAAGGGAATCTAGTACAGACAATCCATTGTTCTGTCACACTAAAAGCAGGTAAGGTGTTTATTTATTTGTGCACACAGCACCACTAACCTCTCAATATAGAGAATCACGTGTATAGCTCTGACGTCGAAATAACTTTGGCAGCCATGTGTTTGGTCATTTCAAATGTCTGCGCTTCTGTCTCACATGTTGATTTTCACTATTTCAGATGCCATGGACAAACGGGTACAAA
This sequence comes from Triturus cristatus, assembly GCF_964204655.1. Taxonomy (NCBI): domain Eukaryota; kingdom Metazoa; phylum Chordata; class Amphibia; order Caudata; family Salamandridae; genus Triturus; species Triturus cristatus. Next base: position 261,668,708 of record NC_140586.1, read on the forward strand.
TCTGAGCGTGCTCTTCAGCTTCCTCATACCTTTCCACACTTACTTAAAAATCCATTTGTAGGGTCACACTGCAGCAGTTAGTACTCGCATAGAACATAGCCATATGATTTTCACAGAATAATTTACTGCCAGCAGCGCATTACTTGTCTGTGTGAGGTTTGGGTATTCAAAACGATTGTGGTTTATGTGGAGTGAAGAAATGAGCAGATAAAAATATTGCTGAATCGTGAGTTCATGAGAGCCAGCCTGTCCGTTGAAGAATGACAATTGCACAGTTTAAAAACAATGTTGTATGTCAAGTAGGAGTTGGTAATCTAATCCAAGCCCTGCAAATCTGAAAGATGAGCTGTGTTGTCCCGTACATGTTTTCTTGCTAACTGCACCCGGTAAAGGGTCATACAAAGGTGCCGATTCCGATCCGTTAAAAATATTCCCCGTACGAATCGTATCCGGATTTTTTTACGTACGAATCGTACAAGTCCCGTACAAACTGGCAAGTACGATTCATATGTTAAAAAATCCATACGAATCGCATTGGGAAAATTCCCCGATACATCCTCGGGTCGGTAAAAGTGTCCGACACGTCCCCGGACAGTTTTACGTACGAATCGGTAAACTGAAGTCCGAGCACGCAAGTACGATCCGTCCCGTCCGTCCGAATGCACAACCGTATGGAAAAAACACCGTACGGAGCGAACTCCCATGGCAACCATGGAGAAGTCCAAACATGTGCCTGCATACGCGCCGAACACCCCCCAGCCCACCCCCCCAAGTACGCGCCGTACCCCCAGCCCCCCCCAAGTACGCGCCATACCCCCAGCCCCCCCAAGTACGCGCCGTACCCCCAGCCCCCCCCAAGTACGTGCCGTACCCCCAGCCCCCCCCAAGTATGCACCGTACCCCCAGCCCCCCCATGTACGCGCCGTACCCCCACCCCACCCCCGTAGGTACGGAGCATACCCCCACCCCACCCCCATAGGTACGGAGAGTACCCACACCTCATAGGTACGGAGCGTACCCCCACCCCACCCCCGTAGGTACAGAGCATACCCACACCCCCGTAGGTACGGAGCGTACCCACACCCCCATAGGTACGGAGCGTACCCACACCCCTGTAGGTACGGAGCGTACCCCCACCCCCGTAGGTACGGAGCGTACCCCCACCCCACCCCGTAGGTACGGAGCATAACCACACCCCGTAGGTACGGAGCGTACTCCCACCCCACCCCCGTAGGTACGGAGCATACCCCCACCCCACCCCCGTAGGTACAGAGCATACCCACACCCCCGTAGGTACAGAGCGTACCCCCTCCCCCATAGGTACGGTGCGGTCCGCACTGTACCTACGGGGGTGGGGGTACGCTCCGTACCTACGGGGGTGTGGGTATGCTCCGTACCTATGGGGGTGGGGGTACGCTCTGTACCTACGGGGGTGGGGTGGGGGTACTCTCCTTACCTACAGGGGTGGGGGTATGCTTCGTACCTATGGGGGAGGGGTGGGGGTACGCTCCGTACCTACGGGGGGCTGGGGGTACGGTGCGTACATGGGAGGGCTGTGGGTACGGTGCGGATGTGTAGGGATGGGGGTACGGTGCGTACCGGGCCCCCTTTTCGTCGTGCATCGCGGCGTACTTAGCTTTTCCGGCACTTTTTGGGTCCCGTAAAAATTTTGCCGTGCGAAGTGCTGTGGGTACGAATCGTACTTGCTGATCCGTAAAACGCTGCCAGACTCCGTGCGAATGTCGCGTACGCGGTGTCCCGGATCCGAATTGTGGGTATCTTTTAGCCGGTCGGTGTTTTTTACGATTCGTACGGAAATGGTGTTTCTGTACGAATCGTACTTGCTGGTTTGTAAGGTGTTTTTCCCGGGTACGAGTCGGACGGAGAAAACGCTCCGTCCGACGGTTCGTACCCGGGTTTTACAGGTTCGGAATCGGCACCAAAGTGTCACACACAATAGACTTAAATCTCACCCGTAAGCACAGTAAAAACAGAAATGTCTCTCATAGGCATTGTGAAAACTTGGCAGCTATTGCTCCAACATTTCAATTTGCAGGCCAAGGGATGCACAAACATTTTGCACTTAGCGTGCTATGTTTCATAATTCATGTTTTGTGGTTGGATGGGTTGCTTTTTGCAATTAACATCCCTGATATTGCTGCGGCCCATCAGAGATCATGGTTGTTGACAAAAAATGTCTACCACTTGACTCCTGTCCTCCGGACCTTAGCTGCGAAGGACGACTGAGCGCACAAGTTTTATAGTACAACCACCAGCCAGCTGGACCCTGTCGACCACTTCTTAGCTCCTCTGCCAGGGGTCTGACTCCAGTGTTGATAACTGGGTTCTTGAAAGAACAAGCATTTGCAATGCAATAGGTCTCGCATTTGCAAAAGTTTGAGCAATTGGCATTGTAAATTACAATGCCTTTTATTTACGTGTTTTGAAAATCCGCAAGCGGGGCGTAAACACACACTTTGTACTTATAGTCGTTGCTTACGAGAAGCAAGCTTGACAGTAACTACGCCTCTTAACTGCCAGTCTTGCTTCTCGTAAGCAAGGACTATAAGAACAAAGTGCCTGTTTATGCACCGATTACAAGTTTTCAAAACACATAAATTAAAGGCATTTTCATTTATAATGCCAATAGCTCAAACTCTTACAGATGCGAGACCTATTGCATTGCAAATGCTTGTTCAATTTGGTTTGTCTGAGGTATGACACCCTCCAGTAGCCATAGTGCTTCCTACTATTGTAAAAGTGTAAGGACCATATTATCAAGATCAGCGTTAAAATTATCGGCGCTTTAGCGGCAGGAAACTGCCGCTAAAGCGACGATAATGGGCTTGTGATAATATGCCCTTGTGAATTCCCATAGAAGCCCATGTTCATACCAGAACATGGGCTTCTATGGAAATTCACAAGGGCATATTATCAAGCCCATAACCAAAGTGAACAAGCATTTGCAATGCAATAGGTCTCGCATCTGTAAGTCTTGTGGCACATTTTGGTGAGAAAAAAATTGAAGTCCCAAGTTTTTGGAGAAGTACCACCAACACCACAATGAAGGGTCCAGGACCTGGGGGTTAGGACTCACTGCAGCAGGGGCCAGGTGCAGAGCTTAAAGCCTCAGGAGCTTGTTAGGTCCCTATAGCTCACACAGGAGGCCAGCCAACTAATCCTTGGAGTCACTTCTGGTGGTCCTGGGTTCCAGTAGATGGCCCAGTTCTCCTCTAACCAGCAAGGCAGGTCTTCAAGCAACATGACAGTCCTCTGGCAGCAGCAGGGCAGTCCTTTGGGGGTCCCAGGCAATAATTCTGATGTCTTCCAGATGTCCAGGAGTGTACCTAAGTGGTATTCTGAGGGCCCAGTATATATATCTGGTGCCAGACTTTGAAGTGGGGGGACATCCTGGGTTACCCTAACATCTGGTTCTGGAAAGTTCTCCCCTTCCCTGTCACAGCTCCAAGAAGTCTGGGGTGACAAAAGACTAGTGTCAGCTTCCTTTGTGTGTGCTGAAGGCAAACCCCATTGAAAAGTAAGCAGGGCAGGGAACACCTCCGCCCCCAGCAATCTTGGCAGGATGATCCTTACTGCCTATACCCAGTCCCCTTTGGCGCACTGTATGGCAGGAATACATAAACCCCAACAGCAGAGCCATTCACAGTCATGTCACCCAGAACACTGGCAGAGGCACAAAAATGTTTAGGGTAGTAAAGTGCCTACTTTCTAAAAGTGGTGTTTTCAGAATTGTGACTTAAACTCCGACTTTACCATTAAAGAGGATTTTAAATTACAATTTAGTTGAGTCTAAACATGATGGGGCAGATTTACAAGCCCCTTGCGTCATTTTTGCTTCGCCATTGCGTCACTTTCTGTGATGCAGCAGCAGCGTAAAAATGCGGCCCATTTACAACGTGACGCATCTAGGGAGATGTGTTATGTTGGGATCACTGACGAAATATCGAGAAGAAGAATATCAAATTGCCAAAATATCGAAGGAAAAATATAGAAAGCCAAAATATCGAAGCCCTATCTCCAAACAGGTAAGTACAAAAATATAGAATCCAAAATATCGTTGTAAAAAATATAGTTAGTCACAATATCGAATTATTTTAAATGTCTTAAAATTAATGTAAAATTAATGAAATAAAACATATAATTAACTGAAACATACTTAAAAATACTTAAATTACTTTAAAATTAATAAATAATTAATGTAAGTAAAAAATAATAATAATACATATATATTAACGTAATATTAATTAAAAAAATGCTATATTTTTTGCGTAGGATAGCGGGCGGGTAAAATTTACTATTACCACTCCAGTAAGTGCAATAGTAGGGAAAACGTTGGATAGCGGGAGGGTAAAAATTACTATTACCACTCCAGAAAGTGCAACAGTAGGGAAAGCGTTGGATAGCGGGAGGGTAAAAATTAGTATTCCCACTCCAGACAGTGCAATAATAGGGAAAGCATTGGATAGCGTAAGGGTAAAAATTAATATTCACACTCCAGAGAGTGCAACAGTAGGGAAAGCGTTGGATAGCGGGAGGGTAACATTTACTAATCCCACTCCAGTGAGTTCAACAGTAGGGAAAGCATTGGATAGCGTAGGGGTAAAAATTACTATTACCACTCCAAAGAGCGTAACAGTAGGGAAAGCGTTGGATAGAGTAGGGCTAAAAATTACTATTCCCACTCCAGAGAGTGCGACAGTAGGGAAAGCGTTGGATAGCGTACGGGTAAAAATTACTATTCCCACTTCAGAGAGTGCAACAGTAGGGAAAGCGTTGGATAGCGGCAGGGCAAAATTTACTATTCCCACTCCAGTGAATGCAACAGTAGGGAACACGTCAGATGGCGTAGGGATAAAAATTACTATTCCCACTCCAAAGAGTGCAACAGTAGGGAAAGCGTTGGATAGCGTAGGGGTAAAAATTACTATTCCCACTCCAGAGAATGCAACAGTAGGGAAAGCGTTGGATAGCGTAGGGGTAAAAATTACTATTCCCACTCCAAAGAGTGCAACAGTAGGGAGAGCATTGGATAGCGTAGGGGTAAAAATTACTATTCCCACTCCAGTGAGTGCAACTGTAGGGTAAGCGTTGAATAGCGTAGGGGTAAAAATTACTATTCCCACTCCAGAGAGTGCAACAGTAGGGAAAGCGTTGGATAGCGGGAGGGTAAAAATTACTATTCCCACTCCAAAGAGTGCAACGGTAGGGAAAGCGTTGGATAGCGTAGGGGTAAAAATTACTATTCCCACTCCAGAGAGTGCAACAGTAGGGAAAGTGTTGGATAGCGAGAGGGTAAAATTTACTATTCCCACTCCAGTGAGTGCAACTCTAGGGTAAGCGTTGGATACCATAGGGGTAAACATTATTATTCCCACTCCAGTGAGTGCAACAGTAGGGAAAGCGTTGGATAGCGTAGGGGTAAAAATTACTATTCCCACTCCAGTGAGTGCAATAGTAGGGAAAATAATAATTTAATATTTTATTAAAAATAGCTAAATTATTAATACCAAATAAAAATATTAAAATTAATTACCAATCACACAATATTTAATAATTAATTTATTATAAATACCAATGTATTTTTATTAATAACCTATTAATAATGAATTAACAACCAATTATTTTCAATACCAAAATTAATAAATAAAATTAATACCAATTAATAATTAATTAAGAATAAATTAATTTGCAATATACAAAAATTATTTCAATAATTAATTATTTACAATTAAATTAATTCCCACCATATTCCCCTATAAACCCACAACCTGCTACAAATAATACATTAATACAATTAACATAATTATCAATTAAACAATTAATACTAATTAATTACCAATTAATTCAAATTATTTACCAATTAATAATTAATCAACAACCAATTAATTTTCAATACCAATTAATAATTACCTAATAACAATTAAATTACTTCCCACCCTATTCCCCTATAAACCCACAATCCGCTACAGAAGTAAAACGCAAAATTAAATTAAAAATAATTAATAATTCCTAAAAATTATTATTTAATGTACTATAATTAAATTACTTCCCACCCTAATCCCCTATAAACCCACAACCCGCTGTGGAATTAAATTACACAAAAATTACATAACATAAAATTAATTACCAATCACACAATATTTAATAATTAATTTATTATAAATACCAATTTTTTTTATTAATAACCTATTAATAATTAATTAACAACCAATTAATTTTCAATACCAAAATTAATAAATAAAATTAATACCAATTAATAATTAATTAAGAATAAATTAATTTGCAATATACAAAAATTATTTCAATAATGAATTATTTACAATGAAATTAATTCCCACCATATTCCCCTATAAACCCACAACCCGCTACAAATAATACATTAATACAATTAACATAATTATCAATTAAACAATTAATACTAATTAATTACCAATTAATACAAATTATTTACCAATTAATAATTAATCAACAACCAATTAATTTTCAATACCAATTAATAATTACCTAATAACAATTAAATTACTTCCCACCCTATTCCCCTATAAACCCACAATCCGCTACAGAAGTAAAACGCAAAATTAAATTAAAAATAATTAATAATTCCTAAAAATTATTATTTAATGTACTATAATTAAATTACTTCCCACCCTAATCCCCTATAAACCCACAACCCGCTATGGAATTAAATTACACAAAAATTAAATAACATAAAATTAATTACCAATCACACAATATTTAATAATTAATTTATTATAAATACCAATGTTTTTTTATTAATAACCTATTAATAATTAATTAACAACCAATTAATTTTCAATACCAAAATTAATAAATAAAATTAATACCAATTAATAATTAATTAAGAATAAATTAATTTGCAATATGCAAAAATTATTTCAATAATTAATTATTTACAATGAAATTAATTCCCACCATATTCCCCTATAAACCCACAACCCGCTACAAATAATAAATTAATACAATTAACATAATTATCAATTAAACAATTAATACTAATTAATTACCAATTAATACAAATTATTTACCAATTAATAATTAATCAACAACCAATTAATTTTCAATACCAATTAATAATTACCTAATAACAATTAAATTACTTCCCACCCTATTCCCCTATAAACCCACAATCCGCTACAGAAGTAAAACGCAAAATTAAATTAAAAATAATTAATAATTCCTAAAAATTATTATTTAATGTACTATAATTAAATTACTTCCCACCCTAATCCCCTATAAACCCACAACCCGCTACGGAATTAAATTACACAAAAATTAAATAACATAAAATTCATTGCTTTAAAAATATTCAAACATACATTCCAAAACGTATACATACTTTTAACATATATACTAACACTTAAAACACTATAAAAAAATTCAATATTTTTAACAACTATATTATGACTGTCGATATTACTTACTTCTATACTATTTAAATCAATATTTTATTTCTTACCTGATTTTCGATATTCTTCACCACTATATTTTGGCAATTCGATATTCTGTCCATTCTATATTAAAAACTCGATATTTTGAATTCGTTATTATGGTGCCAATTCCGATCCTGTAAAAAAATTCCCCGTCCGACTCGTATCCGGATTTTTTCCCGTCCGAATCGTCAAAGTAACGTACAAACTGCCAAGTACGATTCGAACGGAAAAAAGTCCATACGAATCGCATTGGGAAGATTTCCCCACACGTCCTCGGGTCGGGAAAAGTCACCGACACGTCCCCGGTCGAAAAACCCACCGTGCGGAAAAATAAAGTCCGACAGCGCAAGTACGATCCCTCCCGTCCTCCCCATTTCACAACCGTACGCAAAAAAACACCGTCCGAACCGAACTCCCATAGCAACCATGGAGACATGTGCCCGCATACGCGCCGAACACCCCACCACCCCCCCGCCGGCGTATGTACGCCCCGAACCCCCACCCGTGTATGGACGCACCAAACCCCCACCCGTGTATGTACGCCCCCGAACCCCCACCCGTGTATGTACGCACCAAACCCCCACCCGTGTATGAACGGACCGAACCCCCCCCAGCCGTGTATGTACGCACCGAAACCCCCCCAGCCGTGTATGTACGCACCGAACCCCCACCCGTGTATGTACGCACCAAACCCCCACCCGTGTATGAATGGACCGAACCCCCCCCAGCCGTGTATGTACGCACCAAAACCCCCCCAGCCGTGTATGTACGCACCGAACCCCCACCCGTGTATGTACGCACCAAACCCCCACCCGTGTATGTACGCACCAAACCCCCACCCGTGTATGTACGCACCAAACCCCCACCCGTGTATGTACGCCCCCGAACCCCCACCCGTGTATGTACGCCCCCGAACCCCCACCCGTGTATGTACGCACCAAACCCCCACCCGTGTATGTACGCCCCCGAACCCCCACCCGTGTATGTACGCCCCCGAACCCCCACCCGTGTATGTACGCACCGAACCCCCACCCCAGCAGTGTATCTACGCACCGAACACCCACCCCAGCAGTGTATGTACGCACCGAACACCCCCCCAGCCGTGTATGTACGCACCGAACCCCCACCCGTGTATGTACGCACCAAACCCCCACCCGTGTATGTACGCACCAAACCCCCACCCGTGTATGTACGCCCCCGAACCCCCACCCGTGTATGTACGCCCCCGAACCCCCACCCGTGTATGTACGCCCCCGAACCCCCACCCCAGCAGTGTATCTACGCACCGAACCCCCACCCCAGCAGTGTATGTACGCACCGAACACCCCCCCAGCCGTGTATGTACGCACCGAACCCCCACCCGTGTATGTACGCACCAAACCCCCACCCGTGTATGTACGCACCAAACCCCCACCCGTGTATGTACGCCCCCGAACCCCCACCCGTGTATGTACGCCCCCGAACCCCCACCCGTGTATGTACGCACCGAACCCCCACCCCAGCAGTGTATCTACGCACCAAAACCCCCCCAGCCGTGTATGTACGCACCGAACCCCCACCCGTGTATGTACGCACCAAACCCCCACCCGTGTATGAACGGACCGAACCCCCCCCAGCCGTGTATGTACACACCGAAACCCCCCCAGCCGTGTATGTACGCACCAAACCCCCACCCGTGTATGTACGCACCAAACCCCCACCCGTGTATGTACGCACCAAACCCCCACCCGTGTATGTACGCACCAAACCCCCACCCGTGTATGTACGCCCCCGAACCCCCACCCATGTATGTACGCCCCCGAACCCCCACCCGTGTATGTACGCACCAAACCCCCACCCGTGTATGTACGCCCCCGAACCCCCACCCGTGTATGTACGCCCCCGAACCCCCACCCGTGTATGTACGCACCGAACCCCCACCCCAGCAGTGTATCTACGCACCGAACCCCCACCCCAGCAGTGTATGTACGCACCGAACCCCCACCCCAGCAGTGTATGTACGCACCGAACCCCCACCCGTGTATGTACGCACCGAACCCCCACCCGTGTATGTACGCACCAAACCCCCACCCGTGTATGTACGCACCAAACCCCCACCCGTGTATGTACGCACCAAACCCCCACCCGTGTATGAACGGACCGAACCCCCCCCAGCCGTGTATGTACGGCCGTACCCACACCCCACCAGGGAATGTACGGACCGTACCCCCACCAGTGCATGTACGGACCGTACTGACGCCAAAAACACACGTACTGAACCAGGACAAACCATATTTACACAAGGAGAGTCAATTAGAGTTTCCCCACACCACCAAACATGCCCAACAAACCCACAAACATCACATACACTGACCTGCAACTGCCAAACTGCCAAACAGAGGCCCAAAACTCAATCACTCCTCATAACACACCCACACAAATTTCAAACACAGCCACACCCACAAATGGACCAATAAAAATGGACCACACACACAAACCATGAGCCTTTGCAACAGACCCACTGCTGCCAGAGCCCACAGACGACCCACACCACCATACTTGAACCTCACACTTGCATACCTTCACACAACCACCTACACAAACACCCCCTCATCACATTCACACACACACCTCCACTACCACACCCACACACCCACAACCATCCACCCCCACACCCCCACAACCATCCACACCCACACCCCCACAACCATCCACACCCACACCCCACGCCATGTCCACCACCAAGAATCCAAAGTTCACAAAGGAGGAGCTGAAGATCCTTGTCGACGAAATCCTCAGAGTCGAGCCACAGCTCTTTGGGACATTGGTCAGACAGACCAGCATATCCGAAAAAACGGCCATGTGGCAGAGGATTGTCGATTCTGTGAATGCTGTTGGGACCACCAGAAGGACCAGGCACGAGTGCCAATCCAGGTGGTACGATCTGCGGAGGACGGTCAAAAGGAAGATGACTGACAATCACAACCAGGGGAACATCACTGGAGGAGGGCCGCCCCCCAGACCGGTACAATACCATCCCTGGGAGGAGAAGGTGATGTCCACGCTGGCGGTGGAGGGACTACACGGACTGCCTGGACTCCCAGACCCTGGTGAGTACACAAACAACTCACCTCACATGGGGGGGATGCCATACACAATCAATCATGCATGCCACCCCCCCAAGCCACCACCGGACACAACAACACTCCACAAACACACACATGCCACTAGCGCCTCCATGCCCCATGCATCAATCAGGGCCATGCCAAGTCACAGGCCACACAAAACACCAACACAACACAGGATGTGGTCGATGCTGGGAGTGGGGGCATCAAAACTAACATTGAGCAACTCACAAGCACACAACAATGCCCTCAGCCCATATGGCCCAGGGCACAGCCATACAAACTGTGTGTACCCACACAGTACTGTCTTGCCTGCAAATGGTGGCTGCCATGCAGGATGACATGGGTCTGAAGGCACAATTTGCACATTACAGCAGACAATGAAGATGCATCGCTCTGATAGAGTCTCAGCACACACCGCCACAGCAGCAGCCTACACTCAGACACACTGCCCAATGGGTGCCCGGAGAACAGGGACTAACTCACATGAACAAGCCAATGGCCATTCAAAGACCGGCTAACTGTGTGTGCCCAGGAAGCTGGCCTGAGGTGACAGAGAGTGACAAAGAGAGGGAGGGAGAGGGGGAATGAGAGGGAAGGAGACAGAGGGGGACACAGGGAGACAGACAGAGGGAGGGAGTAGGGTGACAGAGGGAGACCGACAGAGGGAGGAGGGTGACAGAGGGAGGGAGGAAGGGAGACACAGGGAGACTAAATCACCCTTGGGTGGTGTGGCCATGTCCACTCGTCAGCCGGTGGACTGTGTGCATGCAGACCAGGTCTGGCAGTGCCTCAAACCCCCCCTTCCGTAGATGAAGACCGGTCCATGTGTCAATCTGTGCACGAGTCCATCCGTGCTGCAGGCACAGACCTAACCACACACCCAGTATACCCACCCACTGTGTCGGTAAGAACCCTGTCACAAATGCTTCAGTCCCCTACCTGCAACATCAAATTGCCTTGGCAAAACACCATTTGGCCACGTACAGTGCAACACGTAAGGCGCCTCTGCATGGCTCGCTACGCCCGCACACCACACTGCTGACTGTGTACCCAAATAGATGCATCAACTAAGATTGTGTCTCACACATGCGTAAAGCCCTGACAGCTGTGGCCAAGGGACATACCCATGCACAAGTGCACTATGAGAGGAATGCAAGACAGATCCAACTACCCAGAGGAAGAGTGCCAAATCAGAAATACATGAAACATGGATGCCACATGTGACACTGTTAACATTGTCTCTCTCACACACAGGTCAACGTCGACGAACACCCCCCAACACTGGGGGGGAAGTCTCACAGGACCAGGCTCCGCGGGATGAGGACCCCACCGCCAGCGATGACTCTCACCACCCCGTGGATGACCCAGACCAACCTGGCCCCTCTGGTGTCCAACCACCTGCAGCACCTGCGTCAGGTACAACTGTGCCAACCACCACCCCCATTCCTGCCACATCCCAGGAGACGTCCAGGAGCCCTGCCCGCACACGACCACCCAGCCAGTCTGCCCAGGAGGGACACGGTCCTCCGGGCACCCAGGAGGAGGCAGGCGGCAACGCAGATGCCATCCCTCAGGGGTCCCGGAGACCCGATGCACCCACAACGGCAGGCCAGGTGCACGTGGGCAGGGGTGGCGGGAGTGGAGGACGGCGGAGGCGCGAACCTGACCAGGCAGCTCAGGACCCGGTAGTGTCCCAGGTCAGCAACATCCTGGATACATACCGGCGTGACACCAGGGGCATGGACCAGATTGCGTCCACCCTCAATGACATCAAGGGGACCCTCCAGGAGATGAAGACCCTGCAGGCCCAGCAACATGCCTGTCAACTGCAACACCAAGGAAGGATGGAGGATAGACAGGCTGAGCTCGTGGTGGTGCAAACCCAAATGACCGGTGTACTCCGTCGGATTGCCGACAACATGGGCAACCCTCCCTGTGGCACCAGGCGAAGGCCATTACCAGACACAGGGAGGGATCAGGAGGAGGAGGATTCATCCGACGGAGCGTCACAGACATCGTCACGGACTGCTTCCGAGGGTCCCCGCAGGAAGGTGGGTCGTCCACGAAAAAGACTGTGAGAGTCAGCAGAACATCACCATCTCCCAGGTCACCTGGCCTGGCACCTGGCCCTCTGGCCCAATAGCAGCACATGACATTCTCTGCCACATGGACTTGCTGGTCACTGTCTGACCTATGTTGACGAAGACTGTGGCATGGACTCTGACATTTTGCTACGGCAAGGATACCAACTCCCCCAGTGAACTTTGGATTCTACACTCCCGCTGTGCACCTCTTGTCATCCCCACAAACCCGTACCCCACCACAAATAAATTAATCACACTTACAAGATGATGCCGTGATTCTGCATTATTACAATACATGTGTGTGTCGTAAAGTCAAAGCATGCCTGATCTCAGAATTAACTCCAACCATCCAAACCGTGGGGTCGCAGTCTTGCCCAGGACACACATGGGTCCCAATGTATCATCTGATACAGACATGGAGTACCATACTCACCTGTGCTGGGCCCAACCAGCTGAGTGGTTCCCGCACAACTGTGGCTACAGACACATTCAGGGGAGCAACAGTCATGCGCAGAGGTCAGGGATCATGTGGAGTGACCTGGCTTGCCGCTCCCAGGTATGTCTAGACATGTGTCCCTACAATGTCCTGCATGCTTGCGTCAGGCGGATGTTGAGAATGGTGGCTAGCCCAAGGTTGGATGCATGGAGATGCCAGAATGGAGTTTTGGATCACAGTGCCACATGGTTGTGTTGGGGTTGTGGGCTGCATCATGAGTGTGGGCGTGGATCGAGAAGGTCATCCTGCAGCTGGCTGTGAAACATTCCCCCCATCCCGTTTGGACGTTGATGTGGCCTGGTTGCCCGATGCAGTAGCAGAGCTGTGCAGATGCACTCCGGATATGGACAAGTATCATGGGAGTCGTAAGGCACATGTCCGTAGACTGCAGGGTAGGATTCGACACGGATGTTGTAGTTGCCCTGGGGGATGGTCTCTCTTGCCTTGAGGTGGATGGAACTGTGCATCTTGTGCATAATACAGTTCCCACTCCCTGACAAACCCCTAGCATCTTGTCACTCTACACATAGACACATATGCACCACCTCTGAAAACTATGCCAGACATGCCGCACGCACAGTGGCAACAGGCCACCATTGACAGGGAAGAGGCACCTTGGAGACAGAGGGACAAATTTATTAGTCATGTGTGTTGGAATGACAATGATACTCTGTCAACACATACACAGGTCATGTGGATGAACATGTGGGAGCAACACTGGCACCCCCATTGCAACACAGATGCTGGTATTCCATTGAACTGGCACACAAGTGACGGATAACAGCTAAACACCCCCTGATGCCACGGAGAGGCCGCTATACACCATTGAGGCCCTGATGGGGCAATCACACACCATGTCAACCCGGTGCAACCTGTATGTTTCCGAGGTCAGTGTTACACACAATGATGGCCTCATCACAATCCCCAATCCCCTGCCACATGACAGTCACCAAGTCTGACCGTGGCTCCAGGTGAAGCCTGCCCCATGTCATGTTCCCCATGTAGGATCCACATGTATGCAAATGGAACACACATGAACCGGAGAAGTGCACACAGACTACAAACAATTCACACACCCAAAACGCCGTGAGGCATCCCTTACCCTAAGGAGATTTCAAAACTTGCCCGTGCATGTGACGCAGAATCAGCACATGTTGCTGTGTTCATGAGGAGTAGCAGGAGCACAACAATGCCACCAGCAGACAGCATGCCCATGGACCTGTGGAAGAGAGACACACAAGGAGTCAGCCCAAAGGAGCACATCCGCAAGCATGTACTCAACACGTATCATGTTGTCAACATGACAGGTGACAATGATGACCCTCAGACAACATCCTTCCATTGCGCCATCACTCGAGTGACACTTCAATACACACCACTGACTCACTTGGCAGACATGCAGATGGACACACACATTGCAACACATGCCACACACGGCCCAATGCGTGCAGACTCAGACACTGGAACTCACCACTAAGCAAAGAAGTTGCGTATGAGCCGACTCCGCATGTCCTCCACAGCCTCCTCCTCCTCCACATCACTTGCCCCGTAACCAAGGCCTTCATCCTCCATGGGTGGATGGTCCTGGTCATCTTGATCCAGTATGAGTGGAACAGCTTCCTCCACTGCCATGTTGTGCAGCATGCAGCAGACGATGATGATCTTGCACACCTTCACCGGGGCATATGGGAGTGCTCCGCCGGTCTTGTGGAGGCACCGGAATCGGCTCTTCAGAAGTCCAAACGTCCTCTCAATGACTCTCCTGGTCCGCCCATGTGCGTTGTTGTAGCGGTGCTCGGCAGCCGTGCTGGGGTTGCGGACAGGCGTCATCAGCCATGGCATGTTGGGATAGCCAGCGTCCCCTACAAGGAAACATCATGGACAGAAGTGTGTCAGCACAGGCAGTGAGATTGGAAGATGACGCCAAACACTGAACTGCCAGAGTCTACCCACCAACAATACATGCTCGCTCGTTCCGCAGCTGCAGCATCATTTCAGGCAGCCTGCTACGCCTCATGATGAAGGCATCGTGTGCTGATCCTGGAAAGCGAACACAGACATGTGAAATCACCATGTTGGACAGACACACCACAAGGGCATTAATGGAGTGATAATGTTTGCGATTCCTATACACCACCTCCTGTGCCTGTGGTGGTACCAACGCAACATGTGTCCCATCTATGGACCCAATGACATGGGGCATCCCTCCCAGGGCATAGAACTCACGCTTGACATCTGTCAACTGCTCACGAATTGGGAATTTAATGTACTCATCCAGGTGAACCAACATGGCCTCTAAGAAATCATGCAGAACACGGCTGAACATCGTCTGGGACTTGCCCCCGACATCAGCAATGGTATGTTGGAACGTACCCGTGGCAAGGAAATGTAGGGCTGCCATCACCTTCAACTTGGGTGTCAGTGCACTGGGATACCTGTGGCGCGGGAGGAGTTGTGCTTCCAGCCGGCCAGTCAACTCATCAATCAACCGTTGGCTGAATCTGTAGCGGCGTATACAGTCCCGTTCATGCAGGGCAGCCATGTCTGGCATACGTCGAGGGAGAGGCGGAGCCCTGCAGTGAAATGGAAGGAACACCGAAGAGTGAGCACTGTACAACGACATTGTCAATGCACTGAGCACATGTTACACAGCCAATACACATATGCCACATTCTGAGTCAGGTCTGTGCCACATTTCCTGGACACGTACGCCAGTCAGGTGACACTCCTACCAAGGGACAGCCACTAACGGAGGGGGGCAAGATCACGATGACATGGCATGAGACTAGCTGTGGGCCAGTGTAAGTGAACATGCACACGCATCACAGGATTCACAGACATCCACACATGTGCAGAAGTAGTATGCGTATGGTACAGACAGGTTGTTGGATGCGATATGCACTGGTCACATGTCATAGGAATAGGACAGGCCACACACATTGCCGTGGAGGAGTACATGTCGAGACAGAACATACATAGAGAGCATGTGGATATGTACTTGTGTTGATACTCCGTGTAGTTGCATACATACACACCTCATGGCAAATCACATATGTGGGCTGGTGTGCGGAACAGTGTGCCATGGCCATCTACACACAGACACATGTTGGCAGCAGCAACTGCTGATGCATTGGACCACACACCTACAGCAAAATCATGGAAACACATGCCACACACATGACATGGTTGCAGCGTGCAACGCAGCCATACACATGTCATGTGTAATATTCCGTGTACCTGGCATCAGGGGACAGGTGCGTGTGTCCGTGACTGGGACATGCAAGTGACTCATGGCTCCACTAGTGTGTACGACATGCACACATGTCAAAGGAGTGCAGGGGATGTGTGGTACAATGCGCACCATCACACACGACATGTGTACACAGCTCATTGTACATGTGCTTTGCCCACACCTCAGGGGTAAAGTGCCACATCACATCCTGACACACCTGTGTCACACACATGTGGTATTGCACAGACAATGCATTGGTGTCCACCCTTGGCAATATCTGACCGCTCCATTCCTGTCTGTGTGCCGCCTGTCACCACTGACAGTTGTGAAACGCACCGTACATATGCTCGGAGTGCGTGTATAGGGTCCCTGGGCCAATATTGCCGCTGGCGTATGCGTACGCCACAGTAGTACGAACTGTACAAGCGCTTGTACGGTCCGGATCACAATATGGGCGCTGGCGTATGCGTATGCCACAGTAGTACGAACTGTACAAGCGCTTGTACGGTCCAGGTCACAATATGGGCGCTGGCGTATGCGTACGCCACAGTAGTACGGACCGTACAAGCGCGTGTACAGTTCGTACTACTGTGGCGTACGCATACGCCAGCGCCCATATTGTGATCCGGACCGTACAAGCGCGTGTACAGTTCGTACTACTGTGGCGTACGCATACGCCAGCGCCCATATTGTGATCCGGACCGTACAAGCGCGTGTACAGTTCGTACTACTGTGGCGTACGCATACGCCAGCGCCCATATTGTGATCCGGACCGTACAAGCGCGTGTACAGTTCGTACTACTGTGGCGTACGCATACGCCAGCGCCCATATTGTGATCCGGACCGTACAAGCGCGTGTACGGTCCGTATCACTGCTTGGGGGGTGCCCTAGGGCGTGGAACGCACCGTACCTGTGTGTATATGTATGAAAACACATAGGGGACACATGAGGGACAAGTATAAGGGCCTAAATGCATGATGGTTGCCATGGAGACTGAGTTAGATTTTTGAATTTGAGCACCAGGTGCCCAGCAGAAGTCAGTTTGAAAGAATCTACATTGTTGCAATGTGGATGATGACTTGACATCATCATCAAAACTGAAACCATGCAAAGGCACACACTGGGGTAGGTTTGAAGGGATTGGATGAAACGTAGGATGCAAATGTGACTGACCAATCAATCTGTACTCCTGTACATGAACAGGCCAGCCAGGCATATATAAGGCAGCCAGGTCCCATGAGAGAGCACTTGCCTGCACATCCATTCATCCATGACCACTGCTGCTGATAGTGATTCCTCTGGCACCATGTCCAGGACTGTGGAGAGGTCACAGCCATTCACCCAGGAGGAGAACCTTGCCCTGATAGATGTGATCCTCCCACAGTTCCAGAGCCTGTATGGTCGACCAGGGGTTCAGGTGAGTGCAGACTCCACTAGCTTAGACTGTGCCCCTTTTGTGTGCCAGTGACTTCTGCCATTGTATCCATGTGTGACAGACATGCACTGTTGTTTGGAGTGGGTCCCAGGGTGTGGAAGGCCTCATGTCACCCATGCAGAGCATGCTGTGTTTCCTGTGTGCACTCCTCACTTGCATAGTGCCTACTGTGACAATGAATGCACGGTGCATGCCACATTCTGCATGCATACTCCTCCTGGGGATGTTGTTTCCACAGTCCTGATGTGATCCTGTGTTCCCCCCAGTGTGACAGGTGTCAGTACCCATGGATGTGTGTTTGTTCAGTGTACCTGTGCTGTGAGTGTCCAAAGGCGGTGTTCGTCCCCTGCACATTGGTGTGTGTGTAAGTCCCCTGTCATGTGGGTGAGTGCATATGGGGAGTGTTGCACACAAGCAGCATGAGGGATGTATGTAGCCTGGCCATCCAATGTGAGCAGGGAGCAGTGCTGTGTGCATGCCGTGCTGAGCCAGCCCCACACCTGTGACACCCCCGTCTACTGGCACATGGGCAGAGTGAGGTGTGTACCCCCAGTTGGCAATGCCATGTGATTGTCCTGTACCTGTGTGTGTCTGTGTACTCTGCTGAGGTAGCATCAGTGTGCTGGGGCAGGTGACTGCTGTGAGGTGCTGTACATAATCCTGGTGTAGCCTGTGAGGCACAGTGTGATCCCTGGTCAGTGAGTGTGTGGTACCCCTCATGCCACCCGTGTACTTTCAATGGCACGTAGTGCATTTGGCCTTCCACAGTGGATAATGTCCCTATGACAAAGGTGCAATTAGTTGCATGCATACCATGGCCTGTTCATAAAGAGGATTGTTCTATATGTGTGTCTCTGTGTCTCTGCTCATGTGGATTAATGTATTCTCACTTTTGCATCCTCACAGGTAGGCGCCATTGCCAAGGGGGAGATCTGGAGTGAAGCCGTCAGTGCCGTGAGGGGTACAGAGGGTCGGAGGCGGAGCCTGTCTCAGGTGAGGAAACGCTGGCAGGACATCCGGTGCTGGACGAGGAGGATTGCACGGGTCCTGCTGGGGGACTCACCTGTGAGCCGTAAGAACCGTGGGCGCCGTCGTCTGACCCACATCCAGAAGCGTGTGCTGGCGGTGGTCTTCCCCGATATGGACAGGCGCCTACAGGAGAAGCAGCAGCAGGAAGGGGGTAGGTACATGTGTGTCAGTTGTGTGTCCCCAGCCAATGTAAGTGTGCAGTTGCATGGATACACTGCCAGGGTTTGATTGTGCAGTGCGTCAACTTCTCAACAAAGTAGCACAGTGCTGTTCTCACTCCCTCCCTTCCCCTCCTTGCCATGTGTTCCCTGGTCTGTCTGTAGCCACTCTTGCACAAGTTTATTTAGGCAGGCAGTTCATGCAGGTGCCCTATGCCATCAGCATCATGTGTGGGGGTGATGTGCCACAGGTATGGGGACCTTGCGTGTGCCATGGCCAATTTCAGTCATTGTGGTGTCCATGTCACTTGGCACTGATTGTGAATCACGACATAGGGGTGTGTCTCCAAACTGTACAGCCTTCCAGCATGCATGTCCAATTGTGTGCCCTCTGACATGATGTGCCTGAGTGGGAGGCCTGCTAAGTGCAGGGACGGTTGCTTAATTTGCAGTCATGTCCATCCTGGACCATGGAGGAGTGTGGGCACTACTGTGCCCTGGGGCACCTCTTCCTAGGTATCATGTGCGTCATCCAACAATATGGCCATTCACTGTGTCTTCGCCATGGGTTGGGTAGGGTGGCATTGTACCCTGGGCTCAACTGTTAGGACCTACAGGTTGCTACATGTGTCCACTGTACAGGGGGACCCATTTTGCTTGTGCATACTCACAGTGGGCATTACCTGTGTGTGTTGTTGAGACAATCTGATGATGTTTGCCTGTCAATGATGTGTGGACATGCCCACCAGGGGCTGTGTGTGTACAGTCATTAATTAGTAGAGGCCATGTGTTTTCATCCCAGAGTAAGAGGTGTACATACTTTCTCCGTCTCAATGAGATTGTCTCAGGTGTGGGTGGTTTGTGCGTACAAGGCCTACATGTCAGGAGCTTCATCCTCCTTGCTGGGTTTAGCCTGTGTGTGATGTTTGACTGGACATACGCTCAAGGTGCAGTGACCCAGTCATGTTTGGCCTGGTTTCATGTATTGCCTTTGCAGCATGCGGCAAGAGTAAATGTATATCATTCATGCTCATCCCTTTTTGACGACGCAGTGTGGTGCAGGTGCTGTGCACATTTGTCCCCAGAGGCTGGCTCCTCTGTAAAATTTCAGGTGCAGTGATTTGATGTTGTGTCATGCTCTCCATTGTGTCTCAGTGGCATGGTGGGTCGAAAAACTGTGTGTTCCATGGCCTACATGTGTACATTGTTTTGTAGGTGTTACTCCTGTTGCTTTTCAGGCTATGCAATGTGACCTATGTATATTTGACTCATGTGACATATGTGTACAGGTGTCTGATTATCTCCTGTCTCTTCACCTTGCCCACAGCATCGCCGGGGGACACGGAAGGAGACACTAGCACGGACCGGGAGGAGGGATTGAGCACCAGTGCCAGCAGTGCTGTCCTGTCTGGCACATGGAGTGGCACGGAGGCCGAATGGAGTGAGGCAGAGGACCTGTCGACTGCCAACACAGACTATGACGCAGACGGGTCCGAGGCTGAGCTCCAAGAGGTGGCGGAGTCTGCCCCCCCAGCTGATGGCAGCCAGCCACATCCCCCCGCCACCTCAGGTTCCATCACCGGCCTCCCACATGCTCGTGGCCCTTCCCTCCGTGCTCGGTCCCCACATGTCTCCTTCCTGCCAGGCACCGCACCCCCTGCCCCTGTCACCACTGCTGCGGTGAGTGCGGAGTCTGTGGACATCCTGAGGCAGTTGCAGGTTGGTCAGACTGCGATGCTAAATGTCCTCCATGCCCACACCCAGGTGCTGACCCAGATGGAGGCATACATGGAGGGCATGTCGGCTGCACAGTCTGACCAACGGCAGTTGCTGAGGTCCATAGACTCCACACTGACTGCAGCACTGGATCTCCTGCAGCGCTGCGTACCCCCCCCTACCCCTGCCCCATCCACAATTCCCACTCCCGTGCCTGTCACACGCACATCCAGACGTCAGCGTGCACGCACCCCAACAGACACAGGCACCACACCACCAGGGAAGTCGAAGCGCACACCTCCTGTCACGCACACACAGGGTGAGGAAGGCACACCCACTGGGTCGGGGGGGAAACGTAGAACACGCAGCCACAGTGGGAGTCCGCATTCCACACAACCCACTCCCTCCAAATCCACTCCCCTTAGCTCTCCTGGCCAACAGTCGGTGACAGCATCATCCACTGCGAGTGTGCCCCCCAGCCCCAGGATGACACCACCCCGCAAGCGGTGGAGGCGGGACCCGGCCAGGGGAGTTGAGTCCCCCACCCTGTCCACACCCTCCCCCAGTGGCGCTGCGACCCATCCCTTTGCCCCCCCCCCCTCCTTGGGGCCTGTGGTTGGATTGGGTGTGGGGGAGTCGCTGGGGGAACTTGCCGACGTGTGCAGCGCCATTCTGTCCTCCACCTTTGGCGCTGGCACCCCCCCTGTGGCAGAATCATCCTTCCCTGCACCCACAACACCTACCCTTTCCCCTCCTGTCCCTGCGGTGCCTGTTTCCACCCTCCCCCCTGATGCCCCCTCTTCTGTGGATGAAATGGACTTGTGAACTGTGCAGGCAAGCTAGGGGACACACGTCCCGATGTGTACCCCCCCCCCGGACTTTGCTGCTGGGCTGGCCCATGGCCCTTGTACATAGTGGACATTTTCTCAGAGATATTTTCCTGCTGAATAAAGCATTTTCTTTTGGTTTTGCACACTGATGCTTTCCTGGACTTGCTGTTGGTGCTGGTGCTCCCTGAGTTGGGGTGGTGATAATGTGTTAGGGGTCTGTGAAATGTTGGAGTGTGCTGCTCATGGGGTGTACCCTGCCATCTGCGTGCCATCACAAAGGTCTCTGCCAATGGTATTTGGTCATGTTTGCTCTCACTGTATGGTGACATTGTCCCAAGGTGTGTTCCATCCTCTGTGGAGCAGGCCATTTTCCCTGCAGGGTGTCTCCCAAATGCTGTGCTGTGCTGTGTCTACATTTCCTGGATGTGTGAGGGTTGCTGTTCAATATAGCCATGCTGGCTCAGCGATGGCTCCGCCTGCATCTGGGGTATCACCCTTGTTGGTCACTGAACTTGTTGATGGGGTATCTTGTACTATGTCTGGGCACTGCTGGGAGGACTCTGCACCAACCCCTCCTGTGTCTGGGCACTGCTGGGAGGACTCTGCACCCACCCCTCCTGTGTCTGGGCACTGCTGGGAGGACTCTGCACCCACCCCTCCTGTGTCTGGGCACTGCTGGGAGGACTCTGCACCCACCCCTCCTGTGTCTGGGCACTGCTGGGAGGACTCTGCACCCACCCCTCCTATGTCTGGGCACTGCTGGGGGTGTTTGGCACACACCATTCTTATTGCAGGTTCGGTGCGTACATACACGGGTGGGGGTTCGGTGCGTAGATACACTGCTGGGGTGGGGGTTCGGTGCGTACATACACGGGTGGGGGTTCGGTGCGTACATACAGTGCTGGGGTGGGGTTTCGGTGCGTACATACACGGGTGGGGGTTCGGGGCGTACATACACGGGTGGGGGTTCGGTGCGTACATACACGGGTGGTGGTTTGGTGCGTACATACAGTGCTGGGGTGGGGGTTCGGTGCGTACATACCAGGGTGGGGTGGGGGTTCGGTGCGTACATACACGGGTGGGGGTTCGGTGCGTACATACACTGCTGGGGTGGGGGTTCGGTGCGTACATACACGGGTGGTGGTTGGGTGCGTACATACACGGGTGGGGGTTCGGGGTGTACATACACTGGTGGGGTTTCGGTGCGTACATACACGGGTGGGGGTTCGGGGCGTACATACACGGGTGGGGGTTCGGTGCGTACATACACGGGTGGGGGTTCGGGGCGTACATACACGGGTGGTGGTTGGGTGCGTACATACACGGGTGGGGGTTCGGTGCGTACATACAGTGCTGGGGTGGGGTTTCGGTGCGTACATACACGGGTGGGGGTTCGGGGCGTACATACACGGGTGGGGGTTCGGTGCGTACATACACGGGTGGTGGTTTGGTGCGTACATACAGTGCTGGGGTGGGGGTTCGGTGCGTACATACCAGGGTGGGGTGGGGGTTCGGTGCGTACATACACGGGTGGTGGTTGGGTGCGTACATACACGGGTGGGGGTTCGGGGCGTACATACACGGGTGGGGGTTCGGTGCGTACATACACGGGTGGGGGTTCGGGGCGTACATACACGGGTGGTGGTTGGGTGCGTACATACACGGGTGGGGGTTCGGTGCATACATACAGTGCTGGGGTGGGGTTTCGGTGCGTACATACACGGGTGGGGGTTCGGGGCGTACATACACGGGTGGGGGTTCGGTGCGTACATACACGGGTGGTGGTTTGGTGCGTACATACAGTGCTGGGGTGGGGGTTCGGTGCGTACATACCAGGGTGGGGTGGGGGTTCGGTGCGTACATACACGGGTGGGGGTTCGGTGCGTACATACACTGCTGGGGTGGGGGTTCGGTGCGTAGATACACTGCTGGGGTGGGGGTTCGGTGCGTACATACACGGGTGGTGGTTGGGTGCGTACATGCACGGGTGGGGGTACGGGCCGTACTTCCACGGGTGGTGGTACGGTCCGTACATACCCCTACCCACGCTCTGCGTGCCTGGGTACGGGCCGTACCCATGCCTTTGGTGGGTGGGTACGGTGCGTCCCCCCATTGTTGCGGTGCCGTGGGGTCCGCACCGTACACAGGCCTTGGGGGCGTGGCTACGGGTCGTACCACGCGTACCCCTACATGACCCCAGCAATGCTGGTACGAGCCGTACCAAGGCATTTCTGACGTGGGTACGGGCCGTACCGCCATTTTTGGAGTGACGTAGGGGGACGCGTGGTACGTTCCGTACCCACGCTCTTGCGGCCTGGGTAGGGTACGTACCGGTTCGCGTGACCATCCACTTCCGTTGTGGCGGACGCTTGCGTTGCTGGCCTCGCCCCCACCCCCTGGAAGTGACCAGGCCCTGATGGTCAGGTATGTCCAGGCCATGTGTGATTTGGTACCATGTGTTGGTGTTGTGTGTCCTGCCCCTGCCCCCCCCTTTGACCCTGGTTGTTGTGCTGACCTTCTGCGGCGTCTGCGTCGGTTCCTGTACGCCAGGTGGACTGCTAGGAGGGCAGGGATGGCACGTAGGTTCGGGTCCATGTCTGTTCGTCGCGTCCAGCTGCTCCTTGCGTGTGTCGTCCTGATTTCCCGGCAGTTTTTGGCAGCCGGTAAATATTTTCCGTGCGGGATGACGTCGGTTCGAATCGTACTTCCTGGTTCGTGAAACGTAGGCTGGATGCGTACCGACGTCAGGTCGGCGCCTTTCAGGATCGGAATTGTGTTTAGTTTCTGTTCGGTCGGTGTTTTGTTCGATTCGTACGGAAATGGTGTTTCCGTATGAATCGTACTTGCATTTTCGGATGGATTTCGCACCGGGTACGAGTCGGACGGAGAAAAGGCTCCGTCCGATGGTTCGTACCCGGTTTTTACCGGATCGGAATTGGCACCTATGTCTGTTTACCGTTATGTTGTAAAGCCCTGCGTCACATTATACCTGCATCAGGTATAATGTATACAGTGTGGGCGTTCCAACGCAAAAAAGCCTCGTAGAAGTGACGCTCACTGCGCCACTTCTAGGATGCCACTGCGTCAAATTCTTATGCCTGCTTGAAGCAGGCATTATTAGTGACGCAGCACAATGAGGATAGGCCTCCCCCTGCATTGCTGGAGCTGCATCGTGCTTGCGACACGACTCCAGCAATGCGTGACTTTTGCGTCAACAGATGTGTCAGAATTTCTGACGCATCTGTCAATCCTTGCGCCATGGTGCGCCACATTGTAAATACGGTGCATCCATACTTGAGCAAGGGTTTCTCAGGGTGGAGCAGGGAAAGTGACGCATCTTTACAGATGCGTCACTTTCTTGTAAATCTGCCCCGATATTTGTACCTGCTCTCAATTAATTGTTAGGTTTGTACTTACTGTATGTAATAAGGAACCCAATTGGTAATCCATGGGAGAGGTAGGCCTTATAATACTGAAAATCAAATTTAGGAGTTTTCTTACTACCAAGACATGTAAAGCTTATACCCAGTTCTCTTACTTCTTAAATACAATGCACCTTGTTCAATGGGCATTCAGGGCCTACCTTAGAGGGGACTAACATGTATTGATATGGAAGGTTTAGGCCTGGCAAAAGGTTTATTTTGTCAGGTTGAAATTAGCAGTGTAAAACTACACCACAAGCTGCAATAGCACGCCTGAGACACGTTTTAAAGTGCTTCTTTAGAGGGTGGCACAATGAGTGCTGCAGGCCCACTAGTAGCATTTAATTCACAGGCCCTATCTACATGAAGTACCACTTTACTTGGGACCTACAAGTTAATTAAATGTGCCAATCAGGTGTAGGCCAATTTACCATATTATAGAGAGAGAGCACTTGCACTTTATCACTGTTTAGGAGTGGTAAATTGTACAGAGTTCGAATACCAACAAAAACAAATTCAGTAAACAGGAGGTGCAAAGTCATAACGTTTGGAGGATACCCTGCAGAGAGGGCAAAGTCCAACAAGGGAGATGAACCCTTCAAAAAATACACTTTGGTGGCGATCACGATCCGGTAAAAAATGTCCCCGTGCGACTCGTATCGGGTCTTTTTACCGTACGAATCGTACAAGTGCCGTACGAACTGGCAATCACGATTCGCATGGTAAAAAGTCCATACGAACCGCACTGGGAATCATTCCCCACACGTCCTCGGGTCGGAAAATGTGTCCGACACGTCCTCGGACGATTTACCTTACAAACGTGAAAAGCCAAGTCCGACCGAGGAATCACGATCCATCCCGTGCGTCCGAGCGTACAATCGTATGGAAAAAACACCGTCCGCACCGAACTCCTATAGCAACCACGGAGACATGTGCCCGCATACGCGCCCAACACTCCCCCCAGCCCCCGTACGTCCGACACGTACCCCCCGTGTATGTATACCCCCACCCGTCTAGGTACACCCCAGTACGTTCAAGTCGTACCCCCACCCCAGTACGTGTCGTACCACCGTCCATGTACACCCCAGTATGTTCGAGCTCCACTCCCACCCCAGTACGTGTCATACCCCCCGTGTACCTACACCCCAGTACGTTCCAGTCGTACCCCCACCCCAGTACGTGTCAAACCACCGTCCATGTACACCCCAGTACGTTCCAGTCGTACCCCCACCCCAGTACGTGTCGTACCACCGTGAACCTACACCCCAGTACGTTCCAGTCGTACCCCCACCACAGTACGTGTCGTACCACCGTGAACCTACACCCCAGTACGTTCGAGCCCCACCCCCACCCCAGTACGTGTCATACCCCCCGTGTACCTACACCCCAGTACGTTCCAGTCGTACCCCCACCCCAGTACGTGTCGTACCACCGTGAACCTACACCCCAGTACGTTCCAGTCGTACCCCCACCCCAGTACGTGTCGTACCACCGTGAACCTACACCCCAGTACGTTCCAGTCGTACCCCCACCCCAGTACGTGTCGTACCACCGTGAACCTACACCCCAGTACGTTCGAGCCCCACCCCCACCCCAGTACGTGTCATACCACCGTGAACCTACACCCCAGTACGTTCCAGTCGTACCCCCACCCCAGTACGTGTCGTACCACCGTGAACCTACACCCCAGTACGTTCCAGTCGTACCCCCACCCCAGTACGTGTCGTACCACCGTGAACCTACACCCCAGTACGTTCCAGTCGTACCCCCACCCCAGTACGTGTCGTACCACCGTGAACCTACACCCCAGTACGTTCGAGCCCCACCCCAGTACGTGTCATACCCCCCGTGAACCTACACCCCAGTACGTTCGAGCCCCACCCCCACCCCAGTACGTGTCATACCCCCCGTGTACCTACACCCCAGTACGTTCGAGCCCCACCCCCACCCCAGTACGGGTCATACCCCCCGTGAACCTACACCCCAGTACGTTCGAGCCCCACCCCCACCCCAGTACGTGTCATACCCCCCGTGTACCTACACCCCAGTACGTTCGAGCCCCACCCCCACCCCAGTACGTGTCATACCCCCGTGTACCTACACCCCAGTATGTTCCAGTCGTACCACCACCCCAGTACGTGTCGTACCACCGTGAACCTACACCCCAGTACGTTCCAGTCGTACCCCCACCCCAGTACGTGTCGTACCACCGTGAACCTACACCCCAGTACGTTCCAGTCGTACCCCCACCCCAGTACGTGTCGTACCACCGTGTACCCAGTACGTTCCAGTCGTACCCCCACCCCAGTACGTGTCGTACCACCGTGAACCTACACCCCAGTACGTTCCAGTCGTACCCCCACCCCAGTACGTGTCGTACCACCGTGAACCTACACCCCAGTACGTTCGAGCCCCACCCCCACCCCAGTACGTGTCATACCACCGTGAACCTACACCCCAGTACGTTCCAGTCGTACCCCCACCCCAGTACGTGTCGTACCACCGTGAACCTACACCCCAGTACGTTCCAGTCGTACCCCCACCCCAGTACGTGTCGTACCACCGTGAACCTACACCCCAGTACGTTCGAGCCCCACCCCCACCCCAGTACGTGTCATACCCCCCGTGAACCTACACCCCAGTACGTTCGAGCCCCACCCCCACCCCAGTACGTGTCATACCCCCCGTGTACCTACACCCCAGTACGTTCGAGCCCCACCCCCACGCCAGTACGTGTCATACCCCCCGTGTACCTACACCCCAGTACGTTCGAGCCCCACCCCCACCCCAGTACGTGTCATACCCCCCGTGTACCTACACCCCAGTACGTTCGAGCCCCACCCCCACCCCAGTACGTGTCATACCCCCGTGTACCTACACCCCAGTACGTTCCAGTCGTACCCCCACCCCAGTACGTGTCGTACCACCGTGAACCTACACCCCAGTACGTTCCAGTCGTACCCCCACCCCAGTACGTGTCGTACCACCGTGAACCTACACCCCAGTACGTTCCAGTCGTACCCCCACCCCAGTACGTGTCGTACCACCGTGAACCTACACCCCAGTACGTTCGAGCCCCACCCCCACCCCAGTACGTGTCATACCCCCGTGTACCTACACCCCAGTACGTTCGAGCCCCACCCCCACCCCAGTACGTGTCATACCCCCCGTGTACCTACACCCCAGTACGTTCCAGTCGTACCCCCACCCCAGTACGTGTCGTACCACCGTGAACCTACACCCCAGTACGTTCCAGTCGTACCCCCACCCCAGTACGTGTCGTACCACCGTGAACCTACACCCCAGTACGTTCCAGTCGTACCCCCACCCCAGTACGTGTCGTACCACCGTGAACCTACACCCCAGTACGTTCGAGCCCCACCCCCACCCCAGTACGTGTCGAACCACCGTGTATGTACATCCCAGTACGTTCGAGTCCTACCCCCAACACAACCTCCTAACTACGGAGCGCACCCCAGGCCCCAACATCACAACCGCATGTACGAGTCGTACCAAGCCACACACAAGGACAGCACCGTACAACCAAATGGCCCATGTACACACCGTACACACGCTCAAAACGCACGGACACAACCAGGACACAACAAAACAACACAACAATACACCATTCGAATGGCACAAAGCCACTAAACATGGCCAAAAAACACCAAAACAACACCTTCACTGACCTGCAACTGCCAAAAACAAACAGAGGCCCAATACACCACCACTCCTTATAACCAACCCACCCACAATTCAAACACAGCCACACCCACCAATGGACCAATAAAAAGGGCCCACACACACAAACCATGAGCCTTTGCAACAGACCCACTGCTGCGAGACCCCACAGACAACCCACAGCACCAGACCTCAACCTTTACTACACCTTACACTTGCACACCTTCAAACAACCACCTTCACAAACACACCCTCATCACATTCACACACACACGCACCTGCACAACCACACCCACACACCCACAACCATCCACACACCACCCCCACCATCCACACCCCCCCCACCATCCACACCCCTCATCATGCCCACTACCAAGAATCCAAAGTTCAGTAACCGAGAGTTGGAGGTTCTTGTTGATCAAATCCTCAGAGTCGAGCCACAGATCTTTGGAACATTGGTCAGAAACACCAGCCAGGCAGCAAAAACAGCCATGTGGCAGACCATCGTCGATGCTGTGAATGCTGTTGCGGACACCAGACGGACCAGGCAGGAATGCCAGAACAGGTGGTACGATCTGCGGAGGAGGGTCCGAGCCAAGAGGCAGGATGAACACGACCAGGCCAACGCCACCGGAGGAGGGCCCTCCCGCAGACCCGTACACTACCATCCCTGGGAGGAGAGGGTGATGGCCATACTGCCGGTGGAGGCAGTAGAAGGATTAGAAGGACTCCGAGACCCGGGTGAGTACACAAACAACGCACCTCACATGGGGGGAACGGCATCCACAACCAACATCACTAACAGGCACGCAACCACCACAAGCCATCGCATGACTCAACCACACTCCATGAGCACGCACATGCCACTGCTGCCACCATGCCCCATGCACCCAGCTGGACAATGTCAAGTCACAGGCCACAGAAGACAACAACACATGACACGGTAACCCGGATGGCGGGAGGCTGGGCCCAAAAAAGCACATAGTGCAACTCAGAAGCAGACAACAATTCACTCTACCCATATGGCCTAGGTCACAGCCAGACAAACAGTGTGTCCCAACACAGGAATGACTTGCCAGCAAATGGCGGACGCCTTGCATCAACACATGGGGGTGAAGGCACTGTTTAGCACATGACAGCAGCTAATGAACAGCCAACATTGTGAAAGAGTGGCAGCACACACCACCACAGCAGCAGCGCACAGACACACATCACACCCAATGGGTGCCTGGAGATCAGAAACAAACTCACATCAACAAGCCAAGGGCCACTCAAAGATCTGCTAACAGTGTGTGCCCAGGAAGCTGGGCCGAGGTGACAGAGGGTGACACATGGAGGGAGGGAGAGGGGGACAGAGAGGGAGGGAGAGGGGGACAGAGGGAGGGAGAGGGGGACAGAGAGGGAGGGAGACGGACAGAGGGAGGAGGCTGACACACGGAGGGAGGGAGAGGGGGACACAGAGGGAGCGAGACACAGGGAGAGCTAATCAGCCGTGTTGCGTGTGTGAATGTCTGCTCGTCAGCAGGTAGACTGCGTGCATGTAGACAAGGGTGGCCAGTGCCAGAACCCCCCCTCTTCACCATGGCAAAACACAGGGCCATGTCACAACCTGTACACGAGCACAAGGAAAGCTACCTGGATCATATAAGTGTGTGGATCCACTCCATGTGCGCATGTACAGTGCTACACGGAAGGCGCCAATGCATGGCTCGCCACACCTGCCCACTCCACTGTTGACTGCAGTCACACTTGACGCAGCAAGTAAGACTGTGCCACACATAGTTAAAGGGGCCAAAGTGGTGGCCAAGGGACACACCCATGCACAAGTGCACTGTGAGTGGAATGCAAGACAGATCCTAATTCCAAGAGGAAATGTGCCAACTTTGAAACGGATGAAACATGGATGTTGCATGGACCAAAATTAACATTGTCTCTCTCACACACAGGTCAACGTCGTGGTGCACCCCCCAACACTGGGGGGGAACACTCACAGGACCCGGATCTGCAGGAGCCCGATCCCACCGGCAGCGACCACTCTCACCACTCTGCGGACGACCCCGACCGACCTGGCCCCTCTGGTGTCCAACCACCTGCAGCACCTGCGTCAGGTACAACTGTGCCAACCACCACCCCCACTCCTGCCACATCCCAGGAGACACCCAGGATCCCTGCCCCAACACCACAATGCAGCCAGGCTCGCCAGGAGGGACACGGTGCCCCGGACACCCAGGAGGAGGCAGGCGACAACGCCAATGCCACCCCTCAGGGGTCCCGGAGACCCCATGTGCCCACAAGTGCAGGCCAGGCGCAAGTGGGCAGGGGTGGTGGGAGTGGAGGACGGTGGAGGCGCGAGCCTGACCAGTTGGCTGGGAATCCGGTATTTTCCCATGTCCGTAACATCCTGGACTCATACCGGCAGGACACCACGGGCATGGCCCAGGTTGTGTCCGTCCTCGAGGGGATCAAGGCCCAGCAGGCCCAGCAACATGCGGAGCTAATTGCCTGTCTACTGGTACACCAACGGAGGATGGAGGACAGACAGGCTGAGCAAGTGACGGCATTCCAGGGGATTCACGCTACACTCCGTCGGATGGCCGACACCATGGCCGACCCTCCCTGTGCCAGAAGGCGGAGAACATCACCACCCACAGGGAGGGATCAGGAGGAGGAGGAGGAAACATCCGACGGAGCATCCCAGACGTCGTCACGGCCAGCTGGTGAGCTTCCCCGCAGGAGGCCGGGTCGTCCACGGAAAGGACCGTGAGGGTGGCTGCTACATCACCATCTCCCAGGACACCTGGCCTGGCACCTGGCCCACTGGAGCAACAGCATCACAGCATCAAGAGACATTCTCTGCCACATGGCCCTGCTGGTCACTGGCTGACCAATGTTGACAAAGACTGTGGCATGGACTCTGAGGATTTCCCATGGCAAGGACACCAACTCCCCTACTGAACTTTGGATTCCCTAATCCCGGAAAGCCCCTCACTTTGTCCCCCCCCCCCAATAATAAATCACACTATGAAGAGTATATGCCTGCTGGTAGCATTATTACCTAACATGTGTCTTGTAAAGTCTAAACATGCCTGAGTCATCTTTTCTCTTCAACCATCCACACCCTGGGGCCTGAGTCTGGCACAGGACACATGGGTCACAGTTCATTAGGCAAGACAGACATGGAGCACCATACACACCCGTGATGGGCACAACCAGCTGAGGGGGTGGCCGAACAACCGTGCTGACACACACATTGAGTACACCAACAGTCATGCGCAGAGGTCAGGGATCCAGTCCAGTGTCCTGGGTGGCACCCAGGTATGTGTAGACAGGTGGCAGAACCATGTCCTGCAAGCTTGAGTCCGGTGGATGCAGAGAATGGGGGCCTGGACAACGTTGGATGCATGGGGATGGCACATGTCACAATACCCACGCAGTCATGGACATCATGCCCAATACACAGTCACAGCCCACACACACAGCTTGCATCTTGCGAATCGACACATTGACACATAGCCACAATCAGGGAATACCATGCCAGACATGCAGGATGCACCGTGCCAACACACCAGCATTGACTGAGAAGAGGCACCTTGGAGGCATAGGGACACCTTTATTATTCATGTATTCGGATTTGCAGAGGCAACTCGAAGTACACATGAACACATCATGTGGAGTGACATGTGGGTCCAACACTGGCACCCCCCTTCTGCAGCACAAATGCGTGATAGCCATGGTACTGGCACACAAGCGTCGGCTAACAGCTAAATACCCACAGCTGCACACGGAGAGCCTGCCATACACCATAGATCCGCTGATGTAGAAGTCCCACACCATGTCAAGCCAATGCTAACCGTATGTGTCCGAGGGCAGTGTCACACACATTGATGCCATCATCACAATCCACTATCCCATCACTGATGACTGTCAACCAGGCAGACCATCTATTCAGGTGTACACAGCTGCATGTCGTGTCCCATGGGGATGCGACATGGCTGCAGAGGAACCAAACCCCGACAGGGGCAGTGTGCACACATCGTGAACAACTGCCACACCCAATACACCCCAGATTCATCCCTTACCCCATGGAGACTTCCAAACGTGTCCGTGCCTGTAACGCTGAGTCAGCCCACGATGTCATGTCCATGAGGAATAGCACTGCCACAACAATTCAACCAGCAAACGGCATGCGCAGGTACCTGGGGAAGAGAGACACACAAGAAGTCAGCCACAAAAAGCACAGCCACTTGCATGTGCATTTACTCGACACATGTATGGATGACAACATGCTAGGTCACAATTATGACTGGGGAAATACTACCATCACTGCCACCATCACTCCAGTGACACACCCACACACACCTCTGACCCACGTGCCATACATGCAGGTGGAGACACACATCACAACGCATGCCACACGGGGACCAATGCGTGCACACTCAGACACTGGTACTCACCACTAAGCAAAGAAGTCGCGTATGAGCCGAGTCCGGATGTCCTCTTGCGGCTCCACATCCTCCACATCACTAGCCCCATTGCCAAGCCCTTCGTCCTCCTCGGGTGGATGGTCCTCGTCATGTTGATTCAGGATGAGTGGCACAGCTCTTTCAACTGCCACGTTGTGCAGCATGCAGCAGACCATGAAGATCTTGCAGACCTTCGCCGGGGCATAAGGGAGTGCACCGCCGGTCTTGTGGAGGCACCGGAATCGGCTCTTCAGCATGCCAAACGTCCTCTCTATCACTCGCCTTGTCCGGCCATGGGCGGTGTTATAGCGGAGCTGTGCCGGCGTGATGGGGTTGCGGAGAGGTGTCAGCAGCCAAGGCATGTTGGTATAGCCAGCGTCCCCTACATGGGAAGCACATGGACATCGTTAGAACTGGTGAAGCGGTCGTGCTGGTCGGCTATACAGAATACAGGACAGACAGACTGTACCCACCAACAACACATGCCCGTTCGTTGCGCAGCTGCATCATCATATCAGGCATCCCGCTACGCCTCATGATGTAGGCATCGTGTGCTGATCCTGGGAAACGAGCACAGACATGTGAAATCACCATATTGGACAGACACACCACAAGGGCATTGATGGAGTGGTAGTGCTTCCGATTGCGGTACGCCACCTCCCATGCGTGTGGTGGTACCAAACCTACATGTGTCCCATCTATGGACCCAATGACATGGGGCATCCCTCCCAGGGCATAGAATCCACGCTTGACCTCAGTCATCTGTTCAGGGGTTGGGAACTTGATGAAGTCATCCAGGTGAATCAACATGGCCTCCAAGAAATCATGCAGCACACCGCTGAACATGCTCTGGGACATGCCACCAACATGAGCTATGGTATTTTGGAAGGTACCCGTGGCAAGAAAATGTAGGGCAGCCATTACCTTCAGCTGGGGTGTCAGTGCCGTAGGATACCTGTGCTGCGGTTGCAGGTGTGGTGCCAGTCTCGCCGTCAGCTCCAGGATCAACGGTTGGGTGAAGCGGTAGAGCCGGATCCTGTCATTCTCCTGCATGGCAGCCAAGTCTGGAATTCTTCGGGCAAGAGGCGGCGCTCTGCAGTAATTTGGAAGTGACAAGGAAGAGTGAGTGCACTACGACAACAACTCATGTCTACTGAGCACATGTAAATCTGGCAATACACACATGCTACATAGGGAGTCATGTATGTGCTACATGCCCAGGACACGTATGGATGCAAGGTGACACTCCTTCCAAGACCCAGCTACACACGGAGATTGAGAACCTCCCCATGCCACGCCATGGGAATAGCTGTGTCCCAGTGCAAGTGAACAGCCCGACGCAAGACAGGAGTGACATACACCCACACATCAGCAGAAGTGGGATGCCGATTGCAGAGACTGGTTGCGGAACACCGGAGCCACAGGTCACATGACATTACACTAGGCCTGCCCACACACCTTGCCATGAAGGTGCACATGTCATGACTCACCACACATTCCTTGTGAGGATGCTGACATGGCCTTGTCACGCTACTCCGTGTCCCATGCATACATGTGCACCTCACATCCGATACCACATGCGGCATGGTGTGCGGAACAGTGTGCAATGACAATCTACACACAGACACATGTTGGTTGCTGCAACGGCTGCAGCTTTTGAGGGTGCTACAACATCAACCAGATGAAAATCCCGGACACATAAATGACATAGTCACATTGTGCACTGTGGGTAGTGACAAGTCATGTGTCATGACCCCTGTACCGGGCATTATGGGACACTTCCGTGTGTTGGTGTCCGTGCCATGCCAGTGACGCTCACCCCAAGTGCGCAGTACGACATGCACACATGTCAAAGGAGTCAAGGGCATGCCTGGCACACATTGCACCGTCACACAGTACACCTATGCACATCTCATCATACATCTGGTGCCTTCTCCACTCAGGAGGCATGTTCCACATCACAGCCTGTCACACCTGTGCCCCACACATGTAGTAATGCACAGACGATGCCTTGATGTCCATTCCTGGACAAGTATGTCCATCCATGGACAAGTATGTCCGCCCTATTCCTACCTGTGTGTCGCCTATCACCACTGTGATGTGTAAAAACCGCCGTACTGCTGCTAAGAGGGCCTGTGTATGTTCCCAAATCACTGTGGGAGTGCTGCCGTATGTGTACCCATCGTGATGGCGAGCGTACAGGCATTTGTACGGTCCGTACCACTACGAGTACGCATACGCGTGCAGACCCATAGTGATAGTGAGCGTAGATGCGTGTGTACGGTCCGTACCACTACGAGTACGCATACGCGTGCAGACCCATAGTGATAGTGAGCGTAGATGCGTGTGTACGGTCCGTACCACTACGAGTACGCATACGCGTGCAGACCCATAGTGATAGTGAGCGTAGATGCGTGTGTACGGTCCGTACCACTACAAGTACGCATACGCGTGCAGACCCATAGTGATAGTGAGCGTAGATGCGTGTGTACGGCCCTATCACTATGGGTCTGCACGCGTATGCGTACCCGTAGTGGTACGGACCGTACACACGCATCTACGCTCACTATCACTATGGGTCTGCACGCGTATGCGTACCCGTAGTGGTACGGACCGTACACACGCATCTACGCTCACTAT
Source organism: Triturus cristatus (assembly GCF_964204655.1). Taxonomy (NCBI): domain Eukaryota; kingdom Metazoa; phylum Chordata; class Amphibia; order Caudata; family Salamandridae; genus Triturus; species Triturus cristatus. Next base: position 261,704,474 of record NC_140586.1, read on the forward strand.
CACTATGGGTCTGCACGCGTATGCATACTCGTAGTGATAGTGAGCGTACATGCGAGTGTACGGCCCGTACCACTACGAGTACGCATACGCGTGCAGACCCATAGTGATAGTGAACGTAGGCATGCATGTACGGGCCGTTGCCATGCATTTGGGGTGCCCTAGGGCCCCGAAACGCACCGTACCTGTGTGTGATGCTCCAAATTACATAGGGGACAAGTATTAAGGCCTACATGCATGCTGGTTGTCATGGAGACCAAGTTCAAATTTCGAAATTGTTCTGGAAGGTGCACAGCAGAAGTCAGTTGGAATTATTCTACTTTGTTGCAATGTGTTTGTGGGGCTGACATCATGCAGGAGAATGAAACCGATAGATAACCCACAGACTGCTAGGTTTGAAGGGATTGGTGGAAACATAGGATGCAAATGTGAGTGACCAATCACTCTGTACTCCTGTGCATGAGACTGGGCAGAAGGGCACATATAAGGCAGCCAGGTCCCATGAGGGAGTACTTGCCTGCACATCTTTGCATTCGTCGACCCAGCTGCTGCTACTGATTCCCTGGAACCATGTCAAGGGCTGTGGAGAGGACACAGCCATTCACCCTGGAGGAGAACATGGCTCTGCTGGATGTGATCCTCCCACAGTACTCCATGCTGTATGGGCGACCAGGGTATCAGGTGAGTGCATAGGCCACTGCCACAGACTGTCCCTATGTTGTGACTGTGACTTCTGCCATTGTGTCCAGGTGTAACACACATGCCATGTACTGTCGGGGGGGTCCCAGGGGGGGGTGCCTGATGTCTCCCAGCAGTGCCCTGAGACAGGAGGGGTGGGGGCCTATCACTCACAGCAGTGCCCTGAGCCAGGAGGGGTGTGTGCAGAGTCCTCCCAGCAGTGCCCTGAGACAGGAGGGGTGGGGGCCTATCACTCACAGCAGTGCCCTGAGACAGGAGGGGTGGGGGCCTATCACTAACAGCAGTGCCCTGAGACAGGAGGGGTGGGGGCCTATCACTCACAGCAGTGCCCTGAGACAGGAGGGGTGGGGGCCTATCACTAACAGCAGTGCCCTGAGACAGGAGGGGTGGGGGCCTATCACTCACAGCAGTGCCCTGAGACAGGAGGGGTGGGTGTGATGCACAGTGTGAGCCTTGATCATTGATTGTGACATTGCCATCATTCCACCTGTGTACCCACTGTGGCACGTACTGCTTTTTCCCTCACCAGGGGATGATGTCCCTATGACAAAGGTGCAATGCGTTGGCTGCATGACATGCCTTGTTGTAACCAGCTAATTTGTACCCATATGTCTCTCTGTGACATGTGGCTGGTGTATTGATGTGGTGTCACTTGTTCCTCCTCACAGGTAGGCGCCACTGCCAAGGAGCAGATCTGGCTGACCGCCGTCAGTGCCGTGAGGGGTGTGGATGGTCGGAGGCGGAGCCTGCCCCAGGTGAGGAAACGCTGGCAGGATATCCGGTGCTGGACGCGGAGGATTGCACGGCTCCTGCTGGGGGACTCACCTGAGAGCCACAAGAACCGCGGCCGCCGCCGTCTGAGCCACCTCCACAGGCGTGTGCTGCCGGTGGTCTTTCCAGACCTGGAGAGGCGCTTACAGGCGATGCAGCAGCCGGAAGGGGGTAGGTACATGTGTGTTTGTTGTGTGTCACCGGCATTTGTAAGGGCACAGTAGCATGAATTCACTGGCATGGTTTAAAGGTGCTGTGCAGATCCTGTTTGCCCCAGTATAGCGCTGCGCCCCTGCCACCCTTCCCCTCCTTGCAATGTGTTCCCTGGTCTGTGTGTAGTCACTCCTTCACAAGGTAATGTAGGCTGGCGCTTTGTCCACGAGAACAATGACTGTAGCATCATGTGTGGAGGTGGTGTGTAACAGGTTGTGGGACCTTGCCTGTGCACTGTCAAGTTCACTGCATGTGGGTTCCATGTCAGTTGGCACTGATGCTGACTCCAGACATGGGAGTTGGTCTCTCATGTGTCATGCCTTACAGCGCGCATGTCCTATGTAGTGGCCTGTGACATGATGTGCATGAGTGTGCGATACACATAGTGCAGGGATGGTGACGTGTGTTGCAGTCATTACCATTCAGTAGCATGTAGTTGCGTGCCCACTACTGTCCCCTGGGGCACCTTTTCCTCAGTGGTGTATGTGTCATCATAAACGTGGACAATCTCAGTGTCTACAGCGTAGGTTGTGCTCTGTGCCATTGTCCCCTGTCACCATGTATATAGACGTGCTATTTTGTACAGGTGTCCACTGTGCAGCCTGACCTGATTGTCCTTCTTCATACTCACAGTTGCCAGTGCCTGTGTGTCTTGTTATACTCATCTGAGGATGGGCACTGGTACCTCATTATTTGTACAGGCGCACCTTGGCTGGTTGGCGTCCAATCTTGCTTTTTGCCTGCCCCTGTGTGTATCACCCAGACTATGAGATGTTGGTGCCACCTGTGTCTCAACAATTTGCCTCGTGTAGGGTCTGGTTGGGGCGGGCAATGCCTATGTGTCAAATCCTGATTTCTACTTGCTGGGTCTGGGCAGTGTGTGATGTGTCTGGACACACACGCAATGTGCAGTGACCGAGTCATGTTGGGCATGTTTTCAGCATTACCTATGCAGCATGTGTCTCAAGTTCATGGATATGGTCCCTGGTCATCGGTATTTTCGCCAACGCTGTGTGGTGCAGATGCAGTGCTGGATTGTCCCCAGGGCCTGGGTGCTATGTCAGACTCCGTTTCCTGTGTTTAGCTATTGTCTCATGCTCTCCATGGTATTTCAGTGGCATGGTGGCTCAACCAACTGTGTGTTTCATGCCCTACATCGGTACCTTGTTTAGTAGATGTTAGGGATCTTCCTTTTCAGGCTATGCAGTGTTACCTATGTCGATTGGACTCATGTGACTGATGTGTACAGCTGTCTGATTAATTTCTGTCTCTCCACCCTGCCCACAGCATCGTCGGGGGACACAGAGGGAGACATGGACACAGGCAAGGCGGAGGGACCGAGCACCAGTGCCAGCCGTGACATCGGGGCTGGCACATCGAGTGGGACAGAGGTGGAGGATAGTGCGGCCGAGGACCTGTCGACTGTCACGTCAGAATACGAAGCTGACAGGTCCGAGGAGGATGTCTCCGAGTGGGCGGTGGCTGCACCAGCAGCTGACAGCGGAACAACACCTCGCACCGCCCCCTCAGTTCCCACCAGCCGCCTCCCACTTGCTCGTGTCCCTTCCCAGCGTGCCCGGTCACAGCATGTCTCCTTCCTGCCAGGCACCGCACCCCCTGCCCCTGTCTCCACTGCTGCCGCCAATGCAGAGTCTGTGGACATCCAGCGGCAACTGCAGGTTGGTCAGGCTGCGATCCTTAATGTCCTCCATGCCCACGACAAAACCCTCACCAACATCGAGGCTTTCTTGGAGGGCATTCATTCATCGCAGGCTGACCAACGCAACTTGCTGAGGTCCATAGACTCCACACTGACTGCAGCAGTGGGTCTCCTGCAGCGCGACCTCCCCCCACCTACCCCTGCCCCATCCACACTTCCCACTCCCATGCCTGTCCCACGTACACCCAGACGTTGGCATGCACCCACATCAACGGACACGGGCACCACACCAGCAGGGAAGGTCCACCGCACTCCTCCTGACACGCACACACAGGGTGAGCTAGGCACACCCACTGGGTCGGGGGGCAAACGTGTGACACGCAGCCATAGTGGGAGTCCGCATTCCACCCAGTCCACTCCCTCCAAATCCCCTCCCCTCAGCTCTCCTGGCCACATCTCCCCCAAGGACTCCTTCATGGCCGCTCTGTCCCTGAGCCCCACAGTTACACCACCACGCAAGCGGGCAAGGAGGTCCCCGGTCAGGGTGGTTGAGTCTCCCCCCCTGTCCCCACCCTCCCCCGGTGGCGCTGTGACCAATCCCTCTGACCCCCCCCCCTCCTTGGGGCCTGAGGTCCCTTCGGGTGCAGGGGACTCCCTGGAGGACCTTGCAAAGGTGTGTAGTGCCATCCTGGCCTCCGCCTTTGGCACTGACCCACCCCCTGTGGTGGAGTCCTCCATCCCTGCACCCACAACGCCGCCCCTTTGCCCTGATGTCCCTGCGGTGCCTGTTGCTTCCCCCCCCCCTGATGCCCTCACCAGTGTGGAAGACGATGCCATTTGACTGTGCAGGCAAGGTAGGGGACACGCATCCCACTGTGTCCCCCATCCAGCTGAGAATCATTGACTGCCCTATGGGCTTTGTGAAGATTGAACTGCCTGCGATCCACGGACATTGTGCTCATGCTGAATAAAGCTTAATTTTGTTTTCATTATCACACTACTGCTATGCTGGTATTGGTGTTGGTGGGGCTGCTACATGGTTTTGGGTGGTGTGTAAGGGTTTGGGTGTGTGGGATATGTAGTAGTGTACTGCTCATTGGTGGGACCCTGGGATCTGTGTGCCATCACAAGGTGTTGGCTAACTTTCTTTGTTCATGTAAGCAGTTACTGCATGGTGCACTTGTCCCAGGGTGTATTCCTTCCTCTGTGTACCCAGCTTTCTTCCCTGCAGGGTGTTCCCAATGTTTAGCGCAGAGCTGTGTCTACATGAGCTGTGTGTGTGACGGAGCCCTTCTACTTTGGCCATGCATGCAGGGCCATGTCTCCACCTGCAACAATCGTGGTGTTAGAAAAGGTAGACGGACCGGGAGGTCCGGCCGGGGTCAGGGGGAGAGGTCTCCGGGGAGAGCCGTCTCCAGTGATCGTACAGACAAGTAACTTCCCCCCCACAGACAGATATCACACACGGATAAGGTTCAGTGTTCTTTATAAGCACTTATTTAAGGTACGGTTGAATGGTACAAGGAGGTCTGGACTCAGGGGTCCCCTCGATTAGAGTCTCGCAAGGTAGGGAAGGGGGTAGCGGGACAGTCTATTTACCAATCAGGTAGTTCGGATGAGAGGATGATGAGCTCACAATCCTCGAGCTTGGTGGTTAGGTGGTACGGTCCGCGGCAGCGCCAGCAGGTCCCGGTGCGGATGGTCGTTACAACGGGCCGCGGCAGCGCCAGCAGGTCCCAGGAAGATGAAGGTTGCAGAAGGCCGCGGCAGCGCCAGCAGGTCCCGGTGAGGATGGTCGTTACAACGGGCCGCGGCAGCGCCAGCAGGTCCCAGGAAGATGAAGGTTGCAGAAGGCCGCGGCAGCGCCAGCAGGTCCCGGTGAGGATGGTCGTTACAACGGGCCGCGGCAGCGCCAGCAGGTCCCAGGAAGATGAATGTTGCAGAAGGCCGCGGCAGCGCCAGCAGGCAGGACGATGGTTCACAAGAGCGGCTACGGCAGCGCCAGTAGACCGTCAAGGTTGAGTTCACTCGGTGTCTCTCGACTCCAGGATACAACTGCCTTCCTGCTCCGGAGCTGCCTCAGTTATAGGGCTGGTGCCCTTTGATGTCCGGACCCTCGCACTTGGAGGTCGGAGGGTCCGGGATGAAGGTGTCCAGACACCCAGCAGGGGGTGGAGCCAGTGCCTGGGGGAGCTGGGGGCGATCGGCACCTGGCGGGGGAGAGCCCTTGGTACTTCTTTCTCCCATTGACCTGCCAAGTGGTCCGCTCACCTCCTGGGTGGATGGTGGTGCCGGGATGTCGGGGCCGGCCAGGCCCGGGGTTAGGGTCGAGGTGAGGCCATGCGGCCGCGTGGTGCAGGGCCCAAGAGGGCGGCTTGACCCGGCCGGGGAAGCCGGTGGGGCTGGACCCCGTGATGAGTAGGGGTCCGAGGGCAGAGGGTCCGTCGGAAGACGGAGTACGGGTGCTTGTCGCGGGGGTATGCCAGGTGGGCCGGAGTTCGGGCCCTGTCGTGCGGGGAGGGAGCAAACCGTCTGTGAGGCCTGTCCAACATGCGTCCCCCCCAGCTGAAGGCGGGGAGAGTCACCCATCTCCTTGGGGACTCTCTTCGTCGAGGCGGAAAAAGCGGGACAGGCCATCCGCGTTGGCGTGGTCTTGGCCTGGTCGGTGCTCCACGGTGAAGTCCATTCCCTGCAGGGAAATGGACCAGCGCAAGAGTTTTGGGTTCTCCCCCCGCATCTGCATCAGCCATTGCAGGGGTCGATGGTCGGTTTGTACCCGGAAGTGGGTACCGAAGAGATAGGGTCGGAGCTTTTTGAGGGCCCACACTACTGCAAATGCCTCCCTCTCGATGGTGCTCCAACGCTGTTCTCGGGCCAGGAGACGTCGACTGATGAAGGCCACTGGCTGGTCATGACCTTCGGGGTTCAACTGAGAGAGGACGGCTCCGATGCCGTGGTCGGAGGCGTCGGTCTGCACCACAAATTCCCGACTGTAATCGGGGGCCTGGAGCACCGGGGCGGTGCACAGGGCGGCCTTCAGCTTCTCGAAGGCCGCTTGACAATCAGGAGTCCAGTTGACCCGCTTCGGTTGGTTCTTGGATGTGAGACCCGTGAGGGGCCCCACGATGCTGCCGTAGTCCTTCACGAACCGCCGGTAGTAGCCGGTGAGCCCCAAGAAGGCTCGGACCTCGGTCTGGGTGACGGGGGGCTGCCAGGACTGGATGGCCGCAATCTTAAGTTGTAGTGGGGCCACTAGCCCGCTTCCCACTTGGTGCCCAAGGTAGGTCACAGACCCTTGGCCAATTTGGCACTTGCCGGCCTTAATGGTGAGGCCGGCCCGCTGGAGGGCTTGTAGGACCTCTTGGAGGTGACGGAGGTGGTCGGACCAGTGGCGGCTGTATACAGCGATATCGTCCAGGTAGGCAGCGCTGAATTCTTCGAGCCCCGCCAAGACCTGGTTCACAAGGCGTTGGAACGTGGCGGGGGCATTCTTCATGCCAAAGGGCATGACCTTAAATTGATAGTGGCCATCGGGGGTGGAGAAGGCTGACCGTTCCTGAGCCCTGGGTGTGAGGCCGATCTGCCAGTAGCCCGCCGTTAGGTCAAAGATACTAAGGTAGCGGGCGGCCCCCAGCCGGTCGATCAGCTCGTCTGCTCGGGGGATGGGATGAGCGTCGGTCCGGGTGACAGCGTTCACGCCCCGGTAGTCGACGCAGAATCTTAGTTCAGGTGCGGTGCCGGGGGCAGCGGCCTTGGGAACTAATACAACCGGACTGGCCCAGGGACTGTCCGAGGGCTCGATGACCCCGATCGTGAGCATCTTGGCCACTTCCGCCTGTATGCAGGCCCGTACCCGATCTGGTACGCGGTAGGCCCGGTGCCGGACAGGGGGACTGTCCCCGGTGTCTACGTCGTGCAAACACCAAGGGGTGACCCCGGGGGTGAGGGAGAACAGGGCAGCGAACTGCAGCAGGAGGTCCCGGCAGTCCTGGCGTTTCTCCGAGGTGAGGGCGTCAGAGAGCCGGACCCCGTCCACGGAGCCGTCCTTCTCCTGAGTCTTCAGGAGATCCGGGAGGGGCTCGGAGTCTTCTTCTGTACCACTGTCTGTAGCCATCAAGAGGCTTAGTTCGGAGCGCACAAAGTGTGGTTTGAGCCGGTTGGTGTGGAGGACCCGAAGGGGGTTCCGGGGGGACCTCATGTCGATGAGGTAAGTGACGGGGCTTTTACGCTCGACCACTTTGAAGGGCCCCGTCCACTTATCTTGCAGGGCACATGGTTCGGTGGGGGACATCACCCATACTTGCTGCCCAGGCTCGAATTCAACGGAGGAGGCATTGTGATCATACCACCTCTTCATGTCCTCCTGGCTGGCCTCGAGGTTCGCCTTGGCCATCTCCCTGAAGCGCCGGGTCTGGTTTCGTAAGGCCAGGATGTATTTGAAGACGTCTGGAGGGGTCGTTAAGGGGGCCATCTCCCAACCTTCCTTGACTAGGCTGAGGGGCCCTCGCACAGGGTGTCCGTACAGGAGTTCGAAGGGGCTAAAACCGAGGGACTTCTGGGGAACTTCCCGGTAGGCGAAGAGGAGGCACGGGAGCAGTACATCCCACTGGCGACAGAGAGGCTCTTCCAATCCCCCAATCATCCCCTTGAGGGTGCGGTTAAAACGCTCCACTAGTCCGTTCCCTTGGGGGTGATAGGGGGTCGTGAATCTGTAGGTGACCCCGCATTGTTGCCAGAGGGACTTCACGTATTTAGATATGAAATTCGTACCTCGGTCGCTGACGACTTCTCGGGGGAAGCCTACCCGGGAGAAGATCCCCATCAGGGCCCGGCCAACCACCGGAGCTGTCACTGTCCGTAGGGGTACCGCCTCGGGGTAGCGGGTGGCATGGTCCACTAGTACCAAGATGAACCTGTGTCCTTGTGCCGTGCGGGGGTCCAAAGGCCCCACAATGTCTATCCCCACCCTCTCGAACGGGGTGGCGACCACCGGGAAGGGTTGCAGAGGGGCCTTCAGCTTCCGACCACTCTTCCCGCTGGCTTGGCATGTGGGGCAAGATCGGCAGTGGTTCAGGACGTCATTCCTCATTTTCGGCCAGAAAAAGTGGGTCACCAGGCGACTGTACGTTTTGTCCTGGCCCAGGTGTCCAGCCAGGGGGACATCGTGGGCTAAGTTGAGCAGAAAGTCTCGGAAGCGGAGCGGTACCACCAGAACTCGACCGGCCCCCAGCTCGGCGATTCTTTGCTCGCTGTAGAGCAGGTCGTTATCCCAGTAGACCCAGTGGGTTCCGGTGGTGTCCCCGGCGTTTTGGGTACTGGCTTGTTGGCGGAGTCCCTCGAGGGAGGGACAGGTCTTTTGTTCCTGGCGGAACTGTTCTTGGGTGGGCCCCCCTTCTTGACGCCACTGAGCTAGATCCGGAAGGTCCTGGTGTTGCGCGTCTTCTTCGGTAGTCGGGTCCGGGAGGTCGGACTCGCCGTTGTCCTCTACGGGGGCAACCGGGGGCGGTGGTGCTGGCCATTCGGTTTCTTCGGATCGGGGGGCGGCACGGGCGGCCATGGATCGGGTGGTTATGCAAGCCCAGTCCGGGAGGCCCAGCATCCCCAGGTGCTCTCTTTTCTCGACGGTGGCCCACGGGGAACTCTCAAGGTCATTCCCCAGGAGGCAGTCCACGGGGGCATCGTCCCGGACCGTCACCTTCAGTAGGCCGGAGACCCCCCCCCATTCAAACGGGACGCAGGCCATCTTACACATACTCTCAGAGTTATCTGCCGAGCGGACGGGGCAGAGAATGTTCGGCAGGATCTGCTCGGGCTTCACCAGATGACAGCGGACGGCCGTTACGCTGGCGCCGGTGTCACGCAAGGCCTCGGCTCTCTGTCCATTAATGGTCACCCACTGACCGTATTTTCTGGTGTTGGCGGGTAGGGGAGCCCGCGGAACCATGTCTCTTCCCCCTAAGCATGCCAGGACCATGGCGGCCGGTTCCCACCCTTGCTGGGCCGGCTCGTACTCTTCGGGTCCCTCCGATGATTGCTCTTCCCCTAGGGCAGCGGCAGCTACCTGGCGGGGCTTGGGTGTTTGGTTTAGCGGGCAGTTCGGGTCGTTGGCGTAGTGGCCTAGTCGCTGGCACCGGTGGCACGTGACGTTGGCTCGGTACCCAGGCCGCAACGGGGGGTTGCCCCGGCCGGCCGGAGGCGGGGTGCTGGCCACGGGTGTTGCTGGTAAGGCGTCTCTCCCTCGCCCCGGGCCCCCTCCTCCTCCCCGAGGACGGTGCTGGCCCTGGTTGCTTCGGTTCTGGTCGTGTGGCCCTCTCCGGCCCACTAGGGTGCTTTCCCACCGGTCAGCTTCGGCGGCGAGCTGCCGGGGGTCAGTCAGCTTACTGTCGAGTAGGTGCTGCCTGAGCTCGACGAAACAGTTGTTTGACAGGTGCTCCCATACCATAAGGTTGAAGAGTTGTTCGTAGGTGGTGACCTGACTTCCCTTGATCCAACCCTCGAAGGCCCGGCTGAAATAGTTCACGTATTCCACCCAAGTTGTACCTGGGATCCGGGTGCAATCTCTGAACCTCTGGCGGTACATCTCGGGCGTGAGGCCGTAGCGGGTGAGGAGGGCAGCCTTCATGTGGTCGTAGGACGACATTTGGTGATCGGGGAGCTGCAGCAGGGCATCGCGACCCTCGTTGATAAATCTCCCCCAAAGTCCGGCTCCCCAATCACTCCGGTCGATCCGGTGGGAGGTCATGGCGATCTCATAGGCTTTAAACCACTGTTGTATGTCGTCTTCTCGGACATATTCGCGGACAACATCCTTGGGGATGTGAACTTTTTTCTCACTTGGCCCCGGGGTGTGTGGTCGCTCAGGCACCCCCAGTTCCTTATTCTGTTTGCGCAGTTCTATTTCCGCTAGTCGGCGCTCGTGCTCGAGCGTTATTTTTTTCTCTTCCAGCTCTCTCTGTCTCTGCTTTTCTTCTCGTTCCTCTCGAAGCCGCATATGCTCGAGGTTGAGTTTCTGTTCAGCTAACTTGAGTTCCCCATCCATCTTGAGTCGTGCCATCTCCAACTCGTGTAATCTGACTCTGTCTCTTTCTCGGATCTCCTCCTGTGGGAGGCCCGTTCCCCGCTCCTCGGGAGCCGTGGCGTTCTCCTCTGGTGTGACGCTGTTTTGGTCGGAGGGTCCTGTGACCCCAGTTTCTGTCCATGACTCAAGAGCGCGCTTTAGATCATCCTTGGTACTCAGGCCGGTGGTAGCAATGCCAAGTTCTATGCAAAATTGTCTCAGTTCGCGGTGGTTGTATTCTTCTAATTTCTCCATTTGGAATTTCTCGGTGGAGCTGCTATCTTTGGTCGACATCGTGCTTATGTCGTGGGGTGAGCTACTCTCTGTACGATTACGCGTTGATTCGGATCGCGCCGCTGGCCACCAATGTTAGAAAAGGTAGACGGACCGGGAGGTCCGGCCGGGGTCAGGGGGAGAGGTCTCCGGGGAGAGCCGTCTCCAGTGATCGTACAGACAAGTAACTTCCCCCCCACAGACAGATATCACACACGGATAAGGTTCAGTGTTCTTTATAAGCACTTATTTAAGGTACGGTTGAATGGTACAAGGAGGTCTGGACTCAGGGGTCCCCTCGATTAGAGTCTCGCAAGGTAGGGAAGGGGGTAGCGGGACAGTCTATTTACCAATCAGGTAGTTCGGATGAGAGGATGATGAGCTCACAATCCTCGAGCTTGGTGGTTAGGTGGTACGGTCCGCGGCAGCGCCAGCAGGTCCCGGTGCGGATGGTCGTTACAACGGGTCGCGGCAGCGCCAGCAGGTCCCAGGAAGATGAAGGTTGCAGAAGGCCGCGGCAGCGCCAGCAGGTCCCGGTGAGGATGGTCGTTACAACGGGCCGCGGCAGCGCCAGCAGGTCCCAGGAAGATGAAGGTTGCAGAAGGCCGCGGCAGCGCCAGCAGGTCCCGGTGAGGATGGTCGTTACAACGGGCCGCGGCAGCGCCAGCAGGTCCCAGGAAGATGAATGTTGCAGAAGGCAGCGCCAGCAGGCAGGACGATGGTTCACAAGAGCGGCTACGGCAGCGCCAGTAGACCGTCAAGGTTGAGTTCACTCGGTGTCTCTCGACTCCAGGATACAACTGCCTTCCTGCTCCGGAGCTGCCTCAGTTATAGGGCTGGTGCCCTTTGATGTCCGGACCCTCGCACTTGGAGGTCGGAGGGTCCGGGATGAAGGTGTCCAGACACCCAGCAGGGGGTGGAGCCAGTGCCTGGGGGAGCTGGGGGCGATCGGCACCTGGCGGGGGAGAGCCCTTGGTACTTCTTTCTCCCATTGACCTGCCAAGTGGTCCGCTCACCTCCTGGGTGGATGGTGGTGCCGGGATGTCGGGGCCGGCCAGGCCCGGGGTTAGGGTCGAGGTGAGGCCATGCGGCCGCGTGGTGCAGGGCCCAAGAGGGCGGCTTGACCCGGCCGGGGAAGCCGGTGGGGCTGGACCCCGTGATGAGTAGGGGTCCGAGGGCAGAGGGTCCGTCGGAAGACGGAGTACGGGTGCTTGTCGCGGGGGTATGCCAGGTGGGCCGGAGTTCGGGCCCTGTCGTGCGGGGAGGGAGCAAACCGTCTGTGAGGCCTGTCCAACACGTGGCATCCTTGGTGATCACTGTACTTGTGTGTGGAGTCTGTTGACATGAGTTCATGGGGACATGTTCCCTTGTAGCCAGTATGCATGTGGATAATTCTGGCCTCACACACATGTGTTACACCCCTCCTGTCTCAGGGCACTGCTGGGAGGACTCCACACCCACCCCTCCTGTCTCAGGGCACTGCTGGGAGGACTCTGCACACACCCCTCCTGTCTCAGGGCACTGCTGGGAGGACTCCACACCCACCCCTCCTGTCTCAGGGCACTGCTGGGAGGACTCCACACCCACCCCTCCTGTCTCAGGGCACTGCTGTTAGTGATAGGCACCCACCCCTCCTGTCTCAGGGCACTGCTGGGAGGACTCTGCACACACCCCTCCTGTCTCAGGGCACTGCTGGGAGGACTCCACACCCACCCCTCCTGTCTCAGGGCACTGCTGGGAGGACTCTGCACACACCCCTCCTGTCTCAGGGCACTGCTGGGAGGACTCCACACCCACCCCTCCTGTCTCAGGGCACTGCTGGGAGTGATAGGCACCCACCCCTCCTGTCTCAGGGCACTGCTGTTAGTGATAGGCACCCACCCCTCCTGTCTCAGGGCACTGCTGTGAGGACTCCACACCCACCCCTCCTGTCTCAGGGCACTGCTGGGTAGACTCTGCACACACACCTCCGATTTCAGGATATGTACGCTTGGAACATACACGGTGGGGGTACGCTCAATGCATTCGAGGTGAGGGTACGAGTCTACTTACACTGGTGTGGTGGGGGTATGCTCCATGCATACGCGGGTGAGGGTACGGGTCGTACTTACACTGTTGGGGTGTGGGGTACGCTCCTTGCATACGCGGGTGAGGGTACGGGTCGTACTTACACTGTTGGGCTGGGGGGTACGCTCCTTGCATACGCGGGTGGGGGTACGGGTCGTACTTACACTGTTGGGGTGGGGGTACGGTCCGTGAGTCCGCGGGTGGGGGTAGGAGTCGTACTTACACTGGTGGGGGTGGGGGTACGGTCCGTACGTCCGCGGGTGAGGGTTCGAGTCGTACTTACACTGTTGGCATGGGGGGTACGCTCCATGCATACGCGGGTGGGGGTACGGGTCGTACTTACACTGTTGGGCTGGGGGGTACGCTCCATGCATACGCGGGTGGGGGTACGGGTCGTACTTACACTGTTGGGCTGGGGGGTACGCTCCATGCATACGCGGGTGGGGGTACGGGTCGTACTTACACTGTTGGGCTGGGGGGTACGCTCCTTGCATACGCGGGTGAGGGTACGGGTCGTACTTACACTGTTGGGCTGGGGGGTACGCTCCATGCATACGCGGGTGGGGGTACGGGTCGTACTTACACTGTTGGGGTGGGGGTACGCTCCTTGCATACGCGGGTGAGGGTACGGGTCGTACTTACACTGTTGGGCTGGGGGGTACGCTCCATGCATACGCGGGTGGGGGTACGGGTCGTACTTACACTGTTGGGGTGGGGGTACGGTCCGTGAGTCCGCGGGTGGGGGTAGGAGTCGTACTTACACTGGTGGGGGTGGGGGTACGGTCCGTACGTCCGCGGGTGAGGGTTCGAGTCGTACTTACACTGTTGGCATGGAGGGTACGCTCCATGCATACGCGGGTGAGGGTTCGAGTCGTACTTACACTGTTGGCATGGGGGGTACGCTCCATGCATACGCGGGTGGGGGTACGGGTTGTACTTACACTGTTGGGCTGGGGGGTACGCTCCATGCATACGCGGGTGAGGGTTCGAGTCGTACTTACACTGTTGGCATGGGGGGTACGCTCCATGCATACGCGGGTGAGGGTACGGGTTGTACTTACACTGTTGGGCTGGGGGGTACGCTCCATGCATACGCGGGTGGGGGTACGGGTCGTACTTACACTGTTGGGGTGGGGGGTACGCTCCTTGCATACGCGGGTGAGGGTACGGGTCGTACTTACACTGTTGGGGTGGGGGGTACGCTCCATGCATATGCGGGTGAGGGTACGGGTCGTACTTACACTGTTGGGGTGGGGGTATGCTCCATGCATACGCGGGTGGGGGTACGGGTCGTACTTTCACTGTTGGGGTGGGGGGTGCGCTCCTTGCATACGGGGTGGGGGTAGGGTCCGTACATATCCGTCCCCACGCTATGTGATGCTTGTGTGGCCCGTACCCAGGCCTTTGCCACGTGGGTGCGATCCGTCCCGCCATTGTTGGGGTGACGTGTGTGGGCGTGGTCCGACTCAGACGTACCTGTCTGGTTGTGTTGCCGGTTCGCGTGGTGACGGACTTCCGTTGTGGCGGTCGCTGGCTTATCAGGACACGCCCCCACCCCCTCGTGGTGACCAGGGCATGGGAGTCAGGTATGTCCAGGCCATGTGTGGTGTGTGACTTATGTGGTTGTTTTGTGGCCTGCCCTGGTCCTGCCACCCCCACCCCACCCCACTTTCCCCCCTCCCTTAGTTATTCTGACCTTCTGCGGCGTCTGCGTCGTAACCTGTAGAGGAGGTGGACTGCTATGAGGGCAGGGATGACTCGTAGGTTCGGGTCCATGTCTGTCCGTCGCGTACTGGTACTCCTTGATCGCGTCGTCCTGTCGCATACGGGTCCTCCTTGATCGCGTCGTCCTGTCGCGTACGGGTCCTCCTTGGTCGCGTGGTCCTGTGTGTCCATCGCGTACTGGTCCTCCTTGTTCGCGTCGTCGTCTGTCCGTCGCGTACTGGTGGTCCTTGTTCGCGTCGTCCTGATTTCCCGGCAGTTTTTGGCTGCCGCAAAATATTCACCGTGCGGGGTGACGTCGGTGCGAATCGTGATTCCTGGGTCGTGAATGGCTGGCTGCGAGTGTCCCGACGTCAGGTCGGCGCTTTTCCGGATCGCATTGGTAGGTTTTTTTTGGTCGGTCGGGCTTTTTTACGATTCGTACGGTACTGGTGTACCCGTGCGAATCGTAATTCTTTGTTTGTAAAAATTGACGACCGTGTACGCGTCGGACGGAGATTATGCTCCGTCCGACGGTTCGTACCCGGTTTTTGCCGGATCGTGATCGGCACCTTTGACTATGTTTTGACACAGTGCAAAAAGCTCCTTGCCACCTTAAATAAAACAAAGAGAGGGACAGGAAATGATATAGCACAGGAAGTGAATCCGCCATATTGTATTGGACAAGGAACCTAAAGTAACTAAAAGACACCAATCATTTAATGGAGAAAAAATGAAACACAAAATCCTGGCTGGAGTGACCGAGGGTATGAAAAAAAATAACCCAAACTCTATTGGCCAACTTCTTGAGATAGTGAGGCTGCCAACATCCCAGATCAGGCATGATGTTACCTATGCGACCTGAGAAAGCCAAGAGAACCACCATGGTCATAGTGCACCACTCCCTGCCGAGAAAGAGTCCATGTTCTGCTACTCCAGACAGAGCGGACAGAGGAGGAGAGCAACACTAGTAGGGGGCCGGAAGGTGAGCACTTGGCACACTCCACAGAACATGTGGTTCCAAAAACATTACAAACCTCCTCCCCTGACCACAAGAGCAATCTTCTGCTACCCCATCAACCTCATGAGACGGCATGATCCTCTCCCGGCCCGAGAGTGTAAAAAGCACACAGTCAGTCATTCCCCCAATGGCTTCCCTTGGGAAGGTGGCATCGGATTTCCGGCACCTCCCCTCCCCCTGCATCTCCCAACAGGGGGGGCAGTCACACACAACAGCCACCTTCTGGGGATCCCTGACCATTCAATAATGTGCTACATTTCCCTCTGCATTGAAAGGAAGAATAGCCAATGTAGGAGCAAGTTCAGAATTGTATTAATATAGCACCCTTTCCCTTTCTGTGAGAGTGAACCCAATTGAGTATGCACTCAGTGGAGATGGGGATTGAGTACCATCCTGCATAATTCAGCCCCCCTCCTAGTTTGGCTTGCTGCTATCCACTAAAATATGCAAAAATGCAAAACAAAAGGTGCAAAATGGAAAAGGGGAGACACAAAAGCGGACAACTAGGGCTTTAACCTCACTTCTGCCCACTGCCACTCTACACAGTGAGGTGCTGAGCATTGTCAAGACACCAAAGGCCAGATTTATGAAGATGTGACACAGTGCAACACAGCATGACAACTTGTTGCACCGAATCACATGGAGATGCCAGTAATGCGATGTAGCTATTAAGATATGGCGCGTTCCTGCTCCCTCTCTGTGCTGGTGCACACAGTGCAAGCTAGCGCTAACGCAGGCGTGCTTGCATCATGGTGCAGGGGTGCCTGCACTGCAGACCCGATTCATTGTCATCATCATCAAATCAATCTTTATTTAGTGATCAAACCATAAAAGGATTCATACATAAAACCATTGCAATACAATGCATCACTACAATTGAATTTTTAAAAACGAATAAATACAGAAATAAAATCATGCTCAAAGGTAAATGTTCAGTATTTGAGTCATCCGGGTGGCCGAGTTCAACAATTAAGATCATGTAGTGAGTTGTGCAGATGTAATCAGAAAAACAGACAAGATACACATGATCTTCGAAGATAGATCACCGTCCAAAAACTTACTTTACCACCAGGTTCCTCATTCTTACAGCTGAAGAAATAAACGCATAAACCATCATACGGATGTGTTCTCTTTGTAGTAGCTGTAGGTAAAGTAAGGCAGGCCTACACCTTCTTATATACATGAACCTCAGCAGTGGAGTTAAAAATCTTTTCCTAGGTACAACATACAATTTGAAAGAAAAGAAAAGGTGGAGCATAGATTGAGCTGAGCATGAGTCACAGGGACAAAGTTCGAGATCAGAATCATGGTATACATTGCTGGGTTGAGAAACCAAGAAATGAACTATATGGAACCTAAATCTTATTAAAAAGAATCCCCGGTGGTGGTAAAACGGAAATAGAAGATAGGGTTTCATAGAGCCCATAGTTACTAATGGAAGGTATAAAGTCACCCTTTTCTATTCCATCACTAGTCTTTCTCTGCGCCGTATATGGATGGTTTAAAAATCTAGCTTTAATTGATTCTTAGAGACGGTGCCGTTCGCAGATAGAGGGAGCCTGGTGTGTGTCAAAACTCTGCTGATAACTCCCTTTAAAGCACACGCCCTGGAGCTGCAATTGGAACTCTATCACTGTGTGCAGATTGCGGGAGGACTTTGCGGACGGGACTGCGAGGACCAGCAGCCCCGTAATTCCGCTCAGCTGTGTCCTCTTCCCGCCCCTGCTTCCTGAGCCTTCTTAACAACTCACGGCCCCCGCTTCGCGGGAGCTGTTCGCAGATAGAGGGAGCCTGGTGTGCGTCAAAACTCTGCTGATAACTCCCTTTAAAGTACACGCCCTGGAGCTGTAATTGGAACTCTATTACTGTGTGCAGATTGCGGGAGGACTTTGCGGACGGGACTGCGAGGACCAGCAGCCCCGTAATTCCGCTCAGCTATGTCCTCTTCCCGTCTTTTCCGCTAGCAGCTGGTATCTAAGCAACTAAGCACCCCGCTACGCGGTCGCGCGCAGTCGCGCGCCGGGAGAAGCCCGGGACAAGGGCGGGACCGTTTGTGGCCGTTAGCGGCCGGGGAGGCCGGGCTGGGCCACCCCCTTGGCACCCATCGAACCTGAGTCCTTGCAGCCAGGGATATTGCTATACACTTCATGCCTTATACCATTGCCAGCAGCACCCAAGGTAACAACTGTATCATAGTTTCTTGAGAGTGACACCATTGCGCCGGTCATTGTATTATCCACAGTGTTGTCCTAGTTGGTGTCTGCTGGATATATAGCACGCTTGTTATCAGTAGCCATATTTCCACGTATATTAGTGAAAATATGGGAAAGCATTGTCATGTATCATCTGTCCCTGCCTCAAAGCTAAAAACGGCTCCTACTCCCCCATTACCTAGCCTAACTGCAATAGATCGCATGTTACAGAAGACAATTGGGGTGGTAGCTAATGCTATCGAAAGCACAGAACGCCGTCTTTCACTTCCCTCTGGCTCCTTACCCCCTTTTCCGTTTGTAAGTGCATCGGAGCTTAATCCAAATTTACAGGATCCGTTGTTAGTGTCATCCTTTGTTGCTCTCCCAGGGGCCCACCAAGGTTTGATTAATCAGGACACAACCTCTATTATGGATAGCACACCTCTTGAGTTTTTTCCCTTACCTACAAGGCTATCAGTAACACCCAATTTTCGCCAAAATGAAGCTACTCCTGATAGTTCTTTTCAGGCTGTAGATCCTATAGCTAATAGGCGCCCAGAGACCCCATTAAGCCCAATTCTGGTTTCTGATTCAAGGCCTAGCTTAAGCCACGTTAGCTCGTGTGTGACTACTAGAGGGCAAAAGGCTAGGCGTAGGACACAGTCCACTAATAAGGAATGCCCAAATCTGACACTTACTAAAGGGAATAAGGGCGGTAATAAATCAAAGAAAGTGACTGCTAAACAGAATTTGTCAAAGGAAATGAACACTGCTAATAGTAAAGTAATTGATATAGTGCCCACTCTAGATAATGGAAGTGGTATATTAGCTGATGCAAGCTTTTGGGAAAGAATGGAGGCCATTGTCAAAATATTTTGTAACGCCCCAGTAAGCAGTAGCCCATCTAGTGTTAATATTGTTCCGCTGCCTAATGACAATTCAAACTCAGAACGTCTTTCAGGTTCCGCTAATGAAATCCTCTCCATTGCCCACATTGAACAATTTATGAAGTCTCTTATATTGCCAGTACTTGAGAGGATTAATGTTTTGACAGAGCGATTAGACCGTTTTGAACAAGGTACCCTTGATAATTTTTTCTCAGTTAAATCTTTAATTAAATTACACTCTAAAAGCGGCCCTGACATTGCTGTACAGCAACGAACTAATGTGGTGGACCACTCACAAACAGATAATCATGTATTAACAAATCAAAAAGATGTATCTGAACCCCGGTGTGGAAGTAATTCTCCTGTCCTGGCCACACAAAATAACAAAGGTAGTAAATCAACAATACAATCATCGCCTAAGGGGAACAAGGGAACTCGTGGGAGTGTACCTATATCCAGTCAGATAGGTGGTCACACTTGTAAGTCTGTATTGAGGCAGGGGGATAACTTATCCAGATCATCTTACAAATCTGCTCTGGATGATAATGTTGATGCCACCCCCTCACATATTAACTTGCCCCCTGCTTGTATGCCCTATGTAGTTGTTCTGACGGGAGTCCTACGGCTAGCACCCGGCAAATTGGAATCTTTTAGTGAGCTTAAAAACAAAACTACATTCTGGCTTAATAACAACAGATCCCTCTCAAGGCAACTGGATGGTCAAATCTTTTTTCTTAGACGAATAGGTTGGGTGGGGAGTAGGACCAAGGATATTCCAGGGGATTGTATTGTTGTCAACTTTAGGGATGCACATGTTGTAAGGTCCATCTGTAACCAACAGAACGCTCATGATGGTACTGGAATTGGTACATTTGGGTTGGGTTATTTCTATCCTCAGCCCTTATACCAACAACCAAGACTAAGCAATGGAATTTTTTTGGGGGGAAGGCTTCCTGAGGATCCCGAGACATATCTATCCGCTGCCCCTCACAGAGGTATAGCTTGTTGCCACAATAGAGATACTGGGTATTGACCCAGTGGCTATACATTTCCCCTTCGTTTGCCTTTTTACAATGATAAGATATACTCCCTATGGACATCCCCTATCTCTTCCTTTCTATCTCCCCCTAGTGTAACAAGACTTGGGGTTGGGTTTGGCTTAGCACCCTTAACTACCGAGTATAACTGTTGGGGCATTGAGTTGGAGGCATCAATTAATAAACCTGAATTTGAGATTGGGCTAATTAACAACAGGGATAAATTTGCCGGTCTTACTCCTATTAGCGTGACCCCAATAGCCCTAACTGCTGCTCAGAGTGCTGTCCCTCCTTTGAATATTCTTTCCTTATTGCCTTCGGCATTAGAATCAGTGGCCGTGTCAACGAATCTATCTACTGCAATGACCAAATGCCCCCAGGAGGCAGTAGTGGCCGACCCAATATTAAAGATAGTTAGCTGGAATATTGCAGGTATCTCCAGGAAGTTAGATCTTCCTGAGTGGAATATCTTGTTGGAGACATTTCAGATTTGTATCTTCCAGGAGACCTGGACCCTAGAAGCTAATCATAGAGTCGGCTATACCACCTTTTTTATACCAGCGGTACCCTCAAACTCCGGGAGGGGTCGCCCTTCGGGTGGACTCCTTATCTGGGTGAGTATCTCATTGGGCTGTATTATTAAACAAAAACAATCCAACTCACCAGATATTCTAAGGATTACACTTAGAGGTCCCAATAGGGGTAAATCCCTTGACATATTTAATATATATGCAAGGGGGAGTAAAGGTGGCTCCCCATCTTTGGCAGTAGCAACGTTAGAAAGCAAACTTAGAAGTTGTTACGTTGACACACAAGTCTTGGTCGCAGGGGACTTTAATTGTACATTTGAGCCCCTTGCTGCAGACGATATTTTAGATCTTAATGTGGATGATGCTAGGAGGGGTATACCCCTATTAACAGTACAACCAATAAAAAGATGGACTCAAAGGGCTATCCAGCTGAATGTATTAACTATGGAGTTTGGGTTACGAGCAGCAAACGGCTGCACCATTTCAGATCCTTCCGGGGCTCATACATATAACAGGTTGAACCACTCGTCGAGGATCGATTATACCCTCCTCGACTTTGAACTTTGGCATAATATGTTGGACATGGCCATATTACCAACCGTAGACAGTGATCATAACCTTCTTTCCCTGAGCCTAAAGCATCTATGGCCGAATGCAACTGGCTCAATAGCACCAACTGAAGTAATGTCCACCTCGAAAGTCACTTTATCTAACTGTGGCAGGCGCCTTAAGTGGTGCAAAGTTGTTTTGGATAAAGGGAAAATCCAATCTATAGGAGCCTTGTTGGCAGCTTCACAAAACGAGCTGGATGTGATCTGTTAAGACCACTATGATCCCTTAAGGATAACGGCTGTATTTCAGAACACCATCAAGATGGTGGGAAATTGTTTTTGGGTACAAACACGAGGTGGGGTTGGGAGTGGCACTAAGAGGCCTATGGGTGAGCAAAGATGGTATACTTCCAAATGCAGGAAAATGAAGACCGCTTTAATTAAACCAGTAAAGGCAAAGTCACAACCTTCGATCCAACAAGCAAGGAAAGTGTATAAGTTGGTGACAGCAAATGCTAAAAGGGAGGACCAGTACTGGCAATCATTAAAGGAGGCCAGTGCAGGGAGGGACTCGGGTCTTTTTTGGAAAACTATCAGAGCTAGGAATAGCCCTGATAGCAATTTCATCACATGTAACATCACCGCCCAGTCATGGGTTGAACACTTTTCCAAATTGTATGTGTCCCAGCAGGGAGCTGCTGGCGACTTAGATGCGTCCAGCTTCTATATACCCCCAGGTGACAACACATCGTGCCCGTTTTCTGTGAAGGAAGTGGAAAATGCGATTAGTCGCATTGTGCCCCAAAAGGCAGCAGGCCCGGACGGCATTCCTGGAGATTTGCTCCGTTTTGATCTGTCCAAATGGGGGAAACTTATTCACACGCTACTTATAGCCATCGATAATGGTGCCCCCATTCCTGAGTCTTGGAAGGGGGCTGAGGTCGTCCCTATTTTTAAAAAGGGGTGTAGAGACGACCCCTCCAACTATTGTCCAATTAGCTTATTGGACTCCTCTCAGAAGGTTATTGGCAAAGTGGTACTCGAGAGAATCCTACAATGGACTGAAGAACATAAGATTCTTTCTGAGTACCAAGCGGGGTTTCGGGCTGGAACTGGGACAATAGAGCAAGCCTTTAGATTATTGTTAATCTATTGGAAAGTCGTTGTTATTGGCAAAGGCAGCCTTTATCTCGCGTTTATAGATTTAAGGACTGCCTTTGACCTTGTACCCCGGGAACGTCTTTGGGGAGTGCTGTCAGATATGGGGATCCCACCAAATATCCTATCAATCTTAGTGAGGCTTCACAAAGGTAATTTTGCACAAGTGAGGTGGGGTACCGAGGGCCAAAAAACTACAAGAATTCCAGTGGAAATAGGGGTCCGCCAGGGATGTGTTCTTGCTCCCACCCTTTTTTCACTTTATGTTAATGGAGTGGTAGAGCATCTGTTGTCAATGCCAGCTGACGCGCCCTCCCGGGCGGGCGAGCGAATTCCTACCCTCTTATTCGCTGATGACACACTCTTCATTTCCAAGACCCCGGTGGGCCTCCAAAGCCTCCTAGATAATTTCCAGGCCTTTTGTATTAAGCGAGGGCTTGTAATAAAGACAGATAAGGCCAAATATTTGGTGTTGAATCCCCCCAAAAAACTTGGGCGCCCTCCAGTACTTAACCACGTATCTCTAGAAAGGGTCACTGTATTTGACTACTTAGGTATACGTTTATCAGATACCATGCAATGGTCCCCGCATCTTGCCAAAATGTTGTTAAGTCATAAGAGGGTTACGGGGGTGCTCCTTAAGGAACAGCGCTCCTCCATAATTAGACCAATTGCCCCTGTTATTGACATCTATAAAGCAAAGGGTGTAAGCTCTGCCCTTTATGGGGCCGAGCTGTGGGGCACGTCTAATATTGATCAGTTGGTAAAGTCGGAAAATACATTTTTAAGGGACCTTATGCTACTCCCTCAGAGCACACAAATGGTACCCTTACTGCTTGATCTAGCTTGTCATTCCATCAAAGACCTAGCAAAACTTCGGCCATTGCTCCTGTGGGCTCATCTTTGGCGTGTCCCGGAACTTGCTTTTTATGCTAAGGGCTTATCAGAGGTTATGTCACTTGTAGGTTGGCATAAAATAAAATGGCTAAAAGATGTTAAATTTTTACTTGGTGAACTGGGTTTAAATGAAGCTTGGTCAAGTAGGTCCTCTCCTCCTAAGGCAACACTTAAAATACTGTACTGGAGGTGTGTTGCGTCAAGAGCTACCTCTGAATCCAATCCTGGCAGGCTAACGGAAGAATTTTTAAAAATAAAGGATGTGGCACTTCGAGAACCTTATCTAGACTTTGGCTGGAAACCCGTCGATAGGGCCTTGTATTTTAAATTTAGGGTGGGGACTCTTCCAGTGTGTGCATTTACTGCCCGCTGGAAACCCCCATCCCAAACATCACCATACGGTCCTATCTGTAAAAACAAAGTAGAAACTGTTGCCCATATCCTGTTTGCCTGTCCGGTATATGCATCTCCGCGGAAAAGTTGGCTGAAACCAATCTGTAGACTGTTGGGTACTAGGCATTATAACGAGGCACTTCGTATTCTAATGTCGGATACACGACCTTTGTTTGTCTGTGGTCTTTCAAAGTTTTTATCATGGTCTTGGTCCATCAGAACAAAAAGGCTAGAACAAAATGTTTAATATGTATCTTAAAATTTATGGTTAACTTGTGACCAAATTTGAGCAAACAATTTAATTTTATATTTGATGTAATAATGGTTCTAAACGTTGTTTTTGTATATATGTGTAATGTAATTCTGTGATGCTTTTAAGATATGTTTATTGTCGAATAAAGCCTTATTGACTTGACTTGACTTAGAGACGGTGGTGATATCCCGGGGACTGAAGAAAACAGTCTGCTCACCCTAGAAAGGCAGACTGTTCTCCTACATATTCCAGCCAAGAAATGCTGTTGGCATTAACAAGATGTAGACAGTCATTAATTGTATCCCTATTTAGAAGGGTTTAATGTTTGGACCAAATTGAATACCACAGCATAAGTAGTACTAGGTTATTACCATCTTCCAGATTCAGTAGGTCTAACTCCACATGGCAAAGAAGTATGGATAGGCTGCTAGGTACAGACAAAAGCCTGCTCAGAAACATGTTCTTGATAACCTGTAGGCGAGAGGTATCACAATATCCTCAAACGCCAGCTCCATATGTCATAGCAGCACAGCAGCGTGCAGTATAAATGTTAATCATGGCACCCAGTGGTTTAGAACCCAGCTTCCCAGCAAACCTGAAAAGAGTCTCTGTGATTTCATCAAACTGGGGCTTTCTGACCTTGGTTAAATGCGACCAGGTGCTTTTACAGACAAAAGGTATTCCCAGATACGTAAAGGTTGGAACACAAAGAAGTTTTTCACCATTAATGAAGTGTGGCCTTGAATTGGTTTGTATGTGCCCAACAACCATGGTGTGTGACTTGGCTATGTTTGTAATTAATCCCAAGTCGCTCATGAATAGTATGAATCTCTTCAACATCTTCTGTAAGCCCACACCAGTTCTTGACATTAAAACACAGTCGTCCGTATATAACAGAGTAGGGAGGTTTCTCGAGACAATCCTAGGTGCGTCTGCTTCCTCTAGGTTTAAAAGGTTTCAAATCATTACTGTATAGGCAAAAAAGAACATGGAGCCAGCATGCACCCTTGTCTCACACCATGCTTTATTTTAATGGGGGCAGTACATTCCCCATTGGCCCATACCTTATACATCTAGTCACGTCTTCATGCATCTGAGCTAGTCAATGAACCGATGCAGCTTCCAAACCCATTTCAAGCATTTTACTCCAGAGTTTCCCTCTGTTCACCCAATTAAAAGCTGAGGTAAGGTCCGTAACTGTTAAATGGAGACAACCCTTCTTCACCTGTATGTACTTGCTGATAGTTAGATGAAGGTTTGGACACTGGTTAAAAGTTCCAAGGCTCTGTCTAAATCTATATTTAACAATAGAAAATCTGCCCTTCTCTACGACCCAGGCCTCCAGATGATCCAATACTTTGCTTGTCGAGCCAATTTAAGAAATAGGGCTATAACCTCGAGGGTCTGCTCAATCGCCCTTCTCAAAAATAGGATTGATGATTGTTTTCGACTGTGATTTGGTTGGGCCATTGGCAACTGCACTCCTCAGGACACTGAAAATAAGTGCAGATCATAGGTCAATCTTATCAATAAAAAGGTTAATTGGCACTCCAGAGCACTCCGTTCAATTGCGGAACTAACCTCCTTTGAAGTAATACGAGGTAGATCCGAACAGCCCCTGCGGGGTTGGTCACTGTAGCATCAAAATGATTATCAAGTTTGGTGTGGCTATCATACTCCCTGGAAAAGTATTCAACCCATTTATATGATGAGATAGTAACTTCAGAAGGGGCATTATGGTTCTCTCTGAAGTAGGGGGCATTAACCATTTTCCAGAAGAGGCCAACATTGTTCTTTAAACTAGCTTGATGCAAATGATCCTAAGCTTCTTGCTTTATCCTGTCCTTCTTGTTTGACATGGCTTGCTTATAGTTCTGTCTGCAGAGGCTCACCACCTCCCCCTCCATGTGTACCTGTTTAAACGCAGATATAAGGTCTCTATGACCCTTCGATCACAATCCGCCAAATCACTTTTGCGGTCTGACCTCCCTGACCTTTTTAACAGATGTTAGGAGCTCAGTGATGGTATGACAGATCCCAGTGAATGTCCACAACATACGTTTGGGATGCAATTCACTGTCCAAACAGACCGCTATCTGCTCCCCATTTCTTGCTACAAGGTCTGCTTGCAGGTACCCTGAGTCCATCCTGACCCACTTGCAAAGAATACCCATATAGCGACTTGCTACTATTGGCATGGTAGTAAGTAAACCCTGCTGCTTCTCACCACCCAGGTCAAAACAACTGGCCAAGGCATTATGATCGCTCATACAGTTCCGCAATATAAAAAAATCAGTGGTCTTGTGATTATATTGTTGCGAAAAGGAATAAAATCAATAAGACTGCCTGGGCTTCTACTAGTGCAAGTGGCGTGTCCTTGTGCAGGGGCGGCGATGAGATCACTCCCGGCACCCTGCACAAAGGGCTTCTGGACAGTGGACACAGCCTGCAATTAAAATTTCTCCCCAAATTACAATAAAATACTTATTAAGGTCATTCAAGACCTTTCTAAAGGTCTCATCAAGGGAAGCTGCTATATCTGTTTACAGAAAATTGAAATTGTTATGATAAAAAACAACATTAAGCATTTCTCTAGTCTTGTGCGGGAGGCAAATGATTTGAAAATGGGGTGAATCAAGATAGGTTTTGGGAATCCTCCTATCTAAGGTGGCGGAGATCAAAGTTAACAATCCACCTCTCTGATGCCCCCCTCTTGAGTAGGCTGCTGGGGTACGGATGGAGATAAACCAGGCCATATGGACTAGTTCACGGGCCCAAGTCACTTGTAAGCAAACAATTTGAAAATACTTAATTAGGTCATTCCAATCAACAGCCCACATTCCAGAGCAGACATTTAAGATTATATTTAAGTTCAGCAGGTTGTAAAACAACATCTGAAGTTAGCCCAGAACATGTAACCCTATTTGTTGCTACAACAGATTTAATATCATATGACAATTGCCGCGTTAGCTACCAGAGAGGCTCGACCCTGGATCTCACAGATTAGAGGATCTGTCTGCTTTCCAGTATGGTCGCAAAAACTTTTAGACCCCATGTCCAAACATGTGTAGAAACATGTCTTCCCAGGTGATAACAGCCCACCAGTATCAGACTTAAAATCCATCCTCAGAATTTGACTGGTCCACAAAATTGAATCTAGTGATTTCATCGAGTCACACAGTACGTCTACCTGTTCAAGAAGAGTGAAGCTGTTGTATGTTGGTATGACAAATGGTCTGCATACAGGGACCTAATAAAGGGGTGGGTGGGGGGGTTGGAGGTCCTATGCTGATTGGTCTATAAAAATAACACAGGGTCACTGCCTTGATACACTTGTGAAATGAGCGAAAAGGGACAACCTGTCCAACAAAGACCCTACAATATGTGCATTCCTAAAACGTATTACAACACAATCCCCCAATTCCTTTTTAGGGGTATATCCTACCCTAAACATCTCGTTGCACATTGATTATATTGCTAAATAAAGCTTTGTAGCTGTACAAGTGATGTAGCCAGCCAGTGTACAATTTTATTTTTTAGTTGAAAGTGATCCTCTGCCTGGTCATTATTTTAGAGCAGGAACATTCTTGAGATCTGTCTCAGGTAGAGTGGCTTCAGGCAGCAACTGATGGACCTTGTTGGTTGCTCTAGTGACCCGGCTCTTGCTCAGGTAGCCATCTATACATGCCCCACTTTGGCCTGTGATGGAAGGATAAAAAATATTTGTCAGATGACAGGCTACAGAAATAGTGCTCGTGGCAGAGGCATCCTTACACAATACATTGGGTTTTGTCAATTTGATGCGCACCTTATCAACGAAGTGGCAAGTCCCTAGTTCAACATTGACCCCAGTGTAAGAGGTCTCAGCGTGCGGGAACCTGAGTTTCTGTGAAGGGCCTGTGGGTCTTAGGCATTTGTCTGCTACCTTGATTACTCTCCGGTCTATTAGAAGTTTCAAAGAAGAGTCTATGTTCTTGAGTATGGCAAGTACTGGGTCAAAAAATCTAGCCATGGCTATCTCAAGAGCATTAATGATCACAGCGTGCAGTGACTCCTCTCTGGGGGTTTCCTCCTCACGGCTGCTCAGAGAGCTCGGGAGCGGCTGTAAGTTTAACAGGTTTTTTTTGCACGTGGGTTGGCCGAAGGACCATTACCTTATACTTTTTTAGGGAGGGGGGAGGGCGGCTCATCTTTTCATTACTATCAGTCCGGGCATTGCTGGTGTCAATTGTGAGATTGCAATTAAAAACACATGGGTTCGGGTCTTCTCGAGTAGCTTTATTATTCACAAACATGGGATGAGTTGGAGGGACCAACTGTGGCACCAGAAACTGGGTTCATTAGGAGTGCTTTTTTTGTAGCCCGGACCTCTCTTCCACACACTCAACTCACTGTTGAGAGTGCCCATAGCATTTGTACAGAATTCATAATTGTAGCAGCTAAAGGGAACTCTTTGGAGAAGCCTACAGATTTCTACTCCACATCAAGCCTTATCATCAGAGACTATATATCCCCAACTGTGCACAAGCTGAAGAATATAGTTGACCAAGGGAGCCAAGGGAGTGGCCCAGCTCAATGACACTCCCAGGCGCGTCCCGCACCATGGGCAGGGAAGGCATGTTAAATATCACCGACCGACGCGATAGCACAGTCCCTCCTCCTCCTCAAACTGGCTTGTGGGCAAGGCAGTCCAGCTCCAGCTGGCTCCCGTGCAGAGCATTGTCGCGCGGGCAGGGAAGCGTGTTAGATAGTACCAACCGACACAAAATTACAGCCAACCAGCACGAAAGTGCAGCTTCTCTTCCTCCTCAAACAGGCTTGTGGGCAAGGTAGTCCAGCTCCTGCCCGCTCCCATGCAGAGCAGTGATTGTTTTTGTGCAGGAAGGGACACTGCTTTTCCAGTCTGCAGTGGCAGACTGGGAACCATGTTTTACCTTGTCCCATTCAGTGTGGCACAACAAGTCCTGCAGTTCCTGAGGAGACATTGTAACTCACAGGCTCTGGGTATCCTAGTACTATATACTAGGGACTCATAAGCATGTTTGTCTATGCTACTTGTGGACAAGTTAATTAAATATACACCATTTTAAGGGTTAGAGCACATGTATTAAGTCCTGTTTGGCAGGGCTCAGGTCATTTCATAGCCATCAGCAGTCAAAATGGGGACGTTAGAAATTGAGGGCCTCTTTTATGGGTTTTCTGCCGTAGGCAGGGCCGGCTTTAGCACTGGTGGCGCACAGTGCGACAATGTTTTTTGGCACCCCCCAATGACCACCTCCGCCACGGATTCCCTCCCTACCACCCTTTAACAGTCTCCATAACCTCTCTCTCAGATGCTTTTCATACATTTTATAGAGTCACTCATAAAAGTGAAGGGTGTCAGAGCACTTTACATAACACACACATTACACAGAGACAATCAATCATAGGTGTGTAAATCAGTGTATAGTAAATGTTACATAAGACAGAGGACAAGGGGTGGATGCACGTCATCCATACAAGTAGGCAGTATAGTTGAAGTGTACTTGGTCTGGGGAAGCACAAACTCTGAATTTAAAATGTAACACAATAGGTTGGGGCTCTCTTTTATAACAAGAACTGATTTGTAACCAAATGAACCGTTTTTGCAACATGGGGAAAAAAATCTATGCGCTCTAATCTATAACTTGAAGTCTGCATGCAGTTCTTTGATAACAGTTAATTGCTCACTGTAAACTGCAACTAACAAAAGGAAGTCTCTGACAAAAGGAGTAACCCACTGACCTGTTTACATTATGTTCCCTTTGTGATCTGCACAGTACCTGTTCTTTGCAGCCGGCACATTAACCCTCTGGGCTAATTTATCACGAGTCAAAACTTCTGCTAGACAAAACTCCTATCTCGCCAGGAAGAACATTAATCACCGGAGTTTTCTTGACATTTTAATTGTTGACTGAAAATTACTGGAGGCCAGGAACATGGCAGCAGGTGCTTTTAAGCACAATATAAACTAGCAAACAGGCACCCCCATGTGAAGTCAGCACCTGGTGCGGTGGAACCGGTCGCACCGCCCTAGAGCCGGTCCTGGCCGTAGGGCAGTGCAGCAGGCCTTGCTGCTGTGCTGTCCTATGACAAAAGAAAATGGCAGGAATGTGCCGTCTATCTATTAGACACAGCGCATTCTTGTCCTTTTACCCTTGCGCCGGCGCACAATGGGCTGCCATGGGCCAACCCGGGCACCTTTGCACCATGGTGCAAGGGTGCCTGCGTTGCGGGAATGATTATTTTTGTGCAGGATGAGAAACCTCCCTGCACAAAAACAATCAGAAGAGGCTTTTTCCTCTTTCTATGTGTACTGCAGAATGCAGCACACAAAGAAAGAGGAAAAATTAGAAGAAATAAAGATATTTCTCCTCGTTGTGTCTCCCTTATGCCTCCCCTGGGGAGGCGTACGTTTTTGGCGCTGCCTCAGACTTGCGAGTTCTCGTAAATCTGGGGCAGTGTCAAAAAGCCAGGGATGTTGCAGGGAACACCCCCAGCAACACTAATGTAATGCCCCTTTTATGCAGTTTTCTGCGTGAAAGGGCCACCTATTTAGAGGGTCATGAAATGCCACGTAACATGGCTTTACGTGGCCTTATAAATATGCCAGTGGCACATTACACCACCGGAACATCAAAAAAGTCACGTTCTAGTGGCACAATAGTGCCTGAAGGGTCTCATGAATGAGGCCCTGAGTTGGCGGTTAACTGGGGTTTGCGCCCTAGTCAAGCAGCAACCACAATACTAGTCAGGGTGTCAGGTAAACCCCAAATGAACCTGTGCTCACCCTCCGGTAGTTTGGCACAGAGCAGTCAGGCTTAACTTAGAGGCAATGTATAAAGTATTTGTGCAACACTTCAAACAGTAAGACAGTGAAAGTACCACACAAAAAGATTCCAGACCAGGTTAGGGAAATAGAACTTCATTTATTAAATCAAACAGGACTAGAATGACAAAAATCCAATAAGTAGAACTTGAGTTATGAATTTTCAAAGAATAAACTGTAAAATAGCACTTTTGAAGCAAGAAGCGCCAACCGGGGATATCTGGTTGCGCCAAAGTCAGAAGTTCAGACCGATAACAAAGCATGCTGAGGCAATGCATCGGTTTCGAAGAGCTCAGTGGCTATGATGCAGAGCTGTAGCACGTCTGCGAGGCTGCTGTCTGCGAGGGATGTGTGGAGCTGACATGGGGGGAAAAATCACACAGTGGCAGTTCTGAAGGTGATGCCCCAATCCCAAGATGCTGGTCTATTGCACCGGTTCTGTTCCACTCAACAGCAGCAATGCATCAGTTCTATTCCATGCTGCAATGGCAATGGGTCGGTTAAGTCCTGCTCAGCAGCGGCGATGCATCGGTTCTGCTCCCACAGCAGAGGATGCCTCGGTTCCGCTGGGGGAAACACCTTAGGCCGACTTCCAAGGGTCCAGGACTTGGGTGGCACCACTTGGCAGGACAGACTCACAGAAGGCAGAATCCAAAGTAGCAGTCCTACATCAGCCATTTTTCCTGGCAGAGTATTTACAGGTCCATAAGTGTACTGAAGTGGTGGTGTCAGAGGTCCAGTACTTATACCCAGTTGGGCCTTTGCAGTGGAGGAGACTTCAACGACAGGCCTTTGAAGTGCATAGAGGTCCTGCCCTTCCTGCCCTGACTCCAGACTCACTACAGGGGATTATGTAGCCCTTTGTGTGTGGACAGGACACATCCTATCCAGTTGTAAGTGAGGCTGAGGCCAGCTCCTCCATCCCATCCTGCAAAGTTGGCCCATCAAGTCACACCTAAGCTCCCATTGTGTTTGGCTATCTAGGGGGAATACACAAAGCCCAGCGATCACCCACCCCCAGACATGTGAACGGAGACAGGCAGCAGGGACCAAATGGCTAGTGTAAGAAAATTCCAACTTTCTAGAAGTGGCACTTTTAGAATTGCAAATTAAAATCCAACCTCACCATCAGGTAGGATTTTAATTTGTGATTCCAGTAACACCAAACCTGAAAGAATTATGTTTTTCCATTTGGAAATTACTGTCATTAATTGTAATAAGGCAACTTAATTGTTATCCTATGGGAGAGATAGGCCTTGAATTTGTGAAAAATGAATGTAAGTTTTTTTTTAACTACCAGGACATGTAAAACTAAAAAGTACATGTCATGTTTTTTAAATATGTTGTACCCTGCCCTCTGGGCTGGCAAGGGTCTAAACTAGGGCTGAGTTATATGTATTAAAAAGCAAGGTTTGGTGACGGCCTCGTATAGCCTTAACAAAGCTCACGCTTGGGTGGTACGACGGTGGAATTGGGCTGCCTGACATTAAAAAATACTATTGGGCGGCTCATCTCACTGCCATTAACCATGACACTTATGGCCCCCCTGATCCCCCTGGCTTCCGTATGGACCGCTGGCTACTCCCCGGCGGGACGTACAACCGAGCACTATACTCCTTACCTGGCAAGATCCCGCTGACGGGGCCCACCAACCACACGGTTAAGATATGGCACGCTGCGACAAAATCACTGGGCTGGGCAAACAAACTAACGCTAGCTACCCCGCTCTGGGACTCACAAAAGTTAGGATACCTGGGCGCCTCAAAAGGTTTTGATAAGTGGGACCTCATCGGTATTTCCACTATCGGAGAACTTTGGACGGCGGAGGGAGTGAAGTCGTTTGGCACGCTCCAGACGCAACACTCAATGGCTGACTCAGAGTTGTTCAGATACCTTCAGGTCCGCCACGCGCTTCAGGCCGCATTGCCAAGGGGCGCCTCCCTACCAGCTAGCTCCCCGCTGGAAGACAGACTCCTTGATGGATACCTCCCGGAGCGTGCCATATCCCTGACGTACAGGAAGATAATTAATAACATGCATGACCCCCTGACCCTACTGCGGGAAAAATGGACAGAGGACGGAATTGAACTAGATGACGAAGGGTGGCAGACGGCGATTTCGTCCCCCAAAACAGTAGCAATCTCGGCCCGGCTCCGCCTGGTGCAACTAAAAATCCTACACAGAACATATATAACGGGGCCCCAATTGGTACACATGGGGGGACACTCGGATGGGTCTTGTAGACGTGGGTGCTCCCAGCCAGGCATTTTCATACACATCCTCTGGCACTGCAGGTTCATTCAGGAGTACTGGCACAAGATCCATGCCATCATGAGTGAAACCCTTGAACTTGACATCCGTCCGGAAGCCCCTAGATGCCTCCTAAATATCTGGGAGCCCACGGACCTCAATGCCTATGCCATACACTGGGTGACACTTGCCTGCATGATTGCTAAGAGGAACATTGCGCAGCACTGGGGGGCTTCACAGGCACCTGCAGTGAAAGACTGGAAAAAGGACCTTGATTGGTGCATGCAACGAGAAAAATCTGTCTACATTGCAAGGGGCTGCCCCCGCAAATGGTCCAAAATTTGGACTCCCTGGAACTTATACCGAGGTGAAATATGTACCCCCCCCAGACTTTACGACGCAGATGTCTCCCCGTCCCCGTAACTCCAACTGTACAAGTATGTTATGCATTGCTGAATCCTTGTGCTTGCAACTACCTATGCGGTGTTCCTATGAAACTATGCCTTGTAGTCGATGTTTCTTTAATAAAAAGAGTTATAAAAAAAAAAAGCAAGGTTTGGGCCTGGTTTAAGGTTTAGTTTGCCAGGTCAAGATGGCAGTTTAAACTGCACACAGGCTCTGCAATGGCAGACCTGAGACATGGTTAGAGGGCTACTGTAGTGTTGGGGCATCAGTCCCTCAGTCCCTCAGTTGTGTCAATTGTCTTTTTCATGACACACGCTTGTGTAAGTAATCAGATGACATGTTTATGTTCAACATGGCCCTGCCGTTCGAGTTCCTTCTCCACGGTGACTAACGTTGGACTCTGGCAGTTCAACTTCCAAACTGCGGAGAAGGATCTCTCGGATGTGGGCTCCTTTATGTACATGAATAAAGAAGAAGTTTTATACAAGATAAAACCTATGTGTTCCTGCCTGATTCAATTCACGTATAAGGAGAGTATTCTTACTACATTTTGGCGACGAACGACAAATTAAAGAATGCCACCACCCACATCGCTCGCTGACCTCCGCACAGCTTCTTAAGTTGGTGGCATACGCAGTGCTGCTGCTAACAGCATTTAATTTACAGGCCTGTGCACATGTAGTGCCACTTTACTAGGGACTTAGAAGTACATGAAATATGCCAATTTGGTATGAGCCAATGTTACCATGTTTAGAGGAGAGAGCACCTGCACTTTCACACTGGTTAGTGGTGGTAAAGTGTTCAGAGTCCTAAGGACATCAAAAATAACTTCAGAAATAGTGGAGGAAGAAGACAAAATGTTTGGGGGTGACCCTGCAACAAGGGCCCTTTCCAACAGGGGACAAAAAGTAAGGGTTGTTTCCTTACAATTAAAATGTTAATTGTTTGATATCTTTTAATTGTTACTTATTTGTGACATGCCTGATAAGTTTTAAAAATATGTATTACATTTTAGTTTCAGTTTGTAGAGTTTAATGGGGATTGTGTGGTTAGCATTTTTGTAAATTATATATTAATTAACTAAATAGTATGTTAATTATTTATAATTGTTATTGTTGGAAATTAACATCTTTTGCGCAGTATTCTCCCATATTTTCACCTTGTGTTGCTGAACACACTTTTGTTGGTCATAGAACTCTATGTCCTTTGACCCTGCCCACCAGTGGTAAAGGGCTTGTGCTCTCCTTTTCAAGCATGGTAAAATTGGTATACACCTGACTGGAACATTTAGTTTGCTTTTAAGTCTCTTGTATGTGGTGCCCCTGTACCCAGGGCCTGCCAATTAAATGAAATTAGTGGGTTGCAGCACTCCTTATGCCCCACGCTACTTTAGCACTGCAAAACATGTCTCTAGGCCTGCTACTGTGTCCTGGATGTGCAGCTTTAAACTGCCATTTCGACCTGACAAAATAAACCTTTTGCTGGGCCTAAACCTTCCTTTTTAATACGTATTGGTCCCCCTAACATAAAACACAACACGTGTATTTGTAAAGCGCATGTTCACCACTACAGGTATCTTGGCACTGAATAACAGATGTTTATTGTTACCCAACTCAATGGTACTCATTTTATCAACTTCAGATGGATGAAAGGCTGAGTGGACCCGCCGGGATTTGAACCTGTGACCATGAGGTTGAACACAGGCCCCTGCAGCAGACGCATTAGTCCACTGAGCCACCAGACCCTGCTTTAAAACATAGGCCTTAAAAGCCCATAGGGCAGAGTGAACAGTGTTAATAAATGTTGGACAGGTATATTTAATGTTTTACATGTCCTAGGAGTGAAAAACTCCAAAGTCGTTTATCACTGTGGCAAAGCTGGCTCCTCATACTTTAAGACTGGTTTACACTATTACCTTTAATAAATGAATTCACTTTGTGGATAGCAAGGAAATGGGTCAAGGACTCATTTTAATAGTAATTTAAAATCCAACTCAATTTTCAAGTCTGATTTTATATTGCTATTTTGGAAAGTACACTTTTAGAATGTAATTTTCTTGTCTAAAACCAAAAGGCTTTCCTGCCAGTGTCCAGCTGTCACCTGACCCCTGACGGCCCCCATGTGGTAAGATGTGTATTGCTCCCAGATGGTGGGTAAAGGGCTTTGGGTGTGGGGAGCGGAACTCCTCCCTTGACAGGAGATCCTGAGGGCTGTGCCTAGCTCCTTCCTGACCTTCAAATGATGCTTACCTTGTCACTGCCAGATGAATCTCACACCTAGTCCTGCCTCCCTTTTATCTCTATAGTTTAGCTAGCACCAAACCCAGTGGAAAGGGATGAACTGTCCAAAACTGATTTAGGGGCGGACAAAGGCTTGCCCACCACTCACAGGCTGGCGCAGAACATACAAGTAGCCACCATAGACCTCTCCTCAGAACACTCCTGGACTTGTGAAGAATCAGAAGAAGGACTGTGCTGCTGTCTAAACAACTTGAAGGAAAAATGTACCTGCTTGCCTTGAACCCAGGATCCCAGAAGTGACTCCAAGGGTCAGTTGTCAATAAGCTTTCAGAGGGCTCTGTGCATACAACGGCCCAGCTGAACAGTTCAACTGGATCTGCCTTGGACTCTGCTAATGGCCTCTGTTTGAGTAAGTCCCAACCCCCCTCCAGTCCCCAAACAGCAAGAAGTGGGACTTGGAAATTGTTTCCCAACTTTCTGACTGGAGAACTGACAGAGACAGGGGTCACAGTTGAATCACCGGTCAACCTTAACTTGCTGGTTTGCCCGGCTGAAGCAGATCCGACTTTCAGAAAGTTTCTAAGTCAGAAAGTAGAGGGCTTCATTGGGACAATGCTGATCAGTGTTGAAACCTTCCTTCCCCATCGTTGAAGCCACATTAGGACCCTGCTCTTCAGCAACTTGCTGTCGTCAAGCTACGCTTCTGGTTAAGCTTGCAGCTTGCCCCGCTGACAACTCATCGACCACCACTTTTTCTCCATAAAAGTTTCTAAGTCTCTAGATAAATTTTTTCACCAGGACGAACCTGGTCACTGTATCCAACTCACACTCTATCGTGGTCAACCTTAACTTTTTACCTTTGCCAAGTCTAGCACGACCCGATAACAGGGGGGCTTTGTGCGCATTGGTGCTATTTTTTAATTCAAATTAAAAAAAAAACATATCTTCTATTCTATATACTTCTTGTTTTGGTGTTGGTTTTTTTATACAATGTTCTCTATATTTCAAAATTGCTTTGGGATCTTTCTTGTGTTGAGTTTTCACTTAATTAGTGTCTGAGTGCTGCACAAATAATTTACACATTGGTGCCGATCACGATCCTGCAAAAACCGGGTACGAACCGTCGGACGGAGCACAATCTCCGCCCGACGCGTACCCGGTCGTCAATTTTCACAAACAAGGAATTACGATTCGCACGGGTACACCATTACCGTACGAATCGTAAAAAAGCCCGACCGAACAAAAAAACACCTACCAATGCGATCCGGGAAAGCGCCGACCTGACGTCGGGACGCTCGCAGCCAGCCATTCACGACCCAGGAATCACGATTCGCACCGACGTCACCCCGCACGGTGAATATTTTGCGGCAGCCAAAAACTGCCGGGAAATCAGGACGACGCGAACAAGGACCACCAGTACGCGACGGACAGACGACGACGCGAACAAGGAGGACCAGTACGTGACGGACACACAGGACGACGCCACCAAGGAGGACCCGTACGCGACAGGACGATGCGATCAAGGAGGACCCGTACGCGACAGGACGACGCGAGCAAGGAGTACCAGTACGCGACGGACAGACATGGACCCGAACCTACGAGTCATCCCTGCCCTCATAGCAGTACACCTCCTCTACAGGTTACGACGCAGACGCCGCAGAAGGTCAGAATAACTAAGGGAGGGGGGAAAGTGGGGTGGGGTGGGGGTGGCACGACCAGGGCAGGCCACAAAACAACCACATAAGTCACACACCACACATGGCCTGGACATACCTGACTCCCATGCCCTGGTCACCACGAGGGGGTGGGGGCGTGTCCTGATAAGCCAGCGACCGCCACAACGGAAGTCCGTCACCACGCGAACCGGCAACACAACCAGACAGGTACGTCCCGTACCCACGCCTGAAGAGCGTGGGTACGAGTCGGACCACGCCCACACACGTCACCCCAACAATGGCGGGACGGATCGCACCCACGTGGCAAAGGCCTGGGTACGGGCCGCACAAACATCACATAGCGTGGGGACGGATATGTACGGACCCTACCCCCACCCCGTATGCAAGGAGCGTACCCCCCAGCCCAACAGTGCAAGTACGACCCGTACCCCCACCCGCGGACGTACGGAGCGTACCCCCACCCCAACAGTGTAAGTTCGACCCGTACCCTCACCCGCGTATGCATGGAGCGTACCCCCCAGCCCAACAGCGTAAGTACGACCCGTACCCCCACCCGCGAATGCAAGGAGCGTACCCCCCAGCCCAACAGCGTAAGTTCGACCCCTACCCTCACCCGCGAATGCAAGGAGCGTACCCCCCAGCCCAACAGTGTAAGTACGACCCGTACCCCCACCCGCGAATGCAAGGAGCGTACCCCCCAGCCCAACAGCGTAAGTTCGACCCCTACCCCCACCCGCGTATGCAAGGAGCGTACCCCCCATGCCAACAGTGTTAGTACGACCCGTACCCCCACCCGCGGACGTACGGAGCGTACCCCCACCCCAACAGTGTAAGTTCGACCCGTACCCTCACCCGCGTATGCATGGAGCGTACCCCCCATGCCAACAGTGCAAGTACGACGCGAACCCTCACCCGCGTATGCAAGGAGCGTACCCCCCAGCCCAACAGTGTAAGTACGACCCGTACCCCCACCCGCGTATGCAAGGAGCGTACCCCCCATGCCAACAGTGTTAGTACGACCCGTACCCCCACCCGCGTATGCAAGGAGCGTACCCCCCATGCCAACAGTGTAAGTACGACTCGAACCCCCACCCGCGGACTCACGGACCGTACCCCCACCCCAACAGTGTAAGTACGACCCGTACCCCCACCCGCAGACGTACGGAGCGTACCCCCACCCCAACAGTGTAAGTTCGACCCGTACCCTCACCCGCGTATGCATGGAGCGTACCCCCCAGCCCAACAGCGTAAGTACGACCCGTACCCCCACCCG
This sequence comes from Triturus cristatus, assembly GCF_964204655.1. Taxonomy (NCBI): domain Eukaryota; kingdom Metazoa; phylum Chordata; class Amphibia; order Caudata; family Salamandridae; genus Triturus; species Triturus cristatus. Next base: position 261,742,522 of record NC_140586.1, read on the forward strand.
CGAATGCAAGGAGCGTACCCCCCAGCCCAACAGTGTAAGTACGACCCATACCCCCACCCGCGAATGCAAGGAGCGTACCCCCCAGCCCAACAGCGTAAGTACGACCCGTACCCCCACCCGCGAATGCAAGGAGCGTACCCCCCAGCCCAACAGTGTAAGTACGACCCGTACCCCCACCCGCGAATGCAAGGAGCGTACCCCCCAGCCCAACAGTGTAAGTACGACCCGTACCCCCACCCGCGTATGCAAGGAGCGTACCCCCCATGCCAACAGTGTAAGTACGACCCGTACCCCCACCCGCGGACGTACGGAGCGTACCCCCACCCCAACAGTGTAAGTTCGACCCGTACCCTCACCCGCGTATGCATGGAGCGTACCCCCACCACACCAGTGTAAGTAGACTCGTACCCTCACCTCGAATGCATTGAGCGTACCCCCACCGTGTATGTGCCAAGCGTACATATCCTGAAATCGGAGGTGTGTGTGCAGAGTCCACCCAGCAGTGCCCTGAGACAGGAGGGGTGTGTGCAGAGTCCTCCCAGCAGTGCCCTGAAACAGGAGGGGTGGGGGCCTATCACTCCCAGCAGTGCCCTGAGACAGGAGGGGTGTGTGCAGAGTCCTCCCAGCAGTGCCCTGAGACAGGAGGGGTGGGTGCCTATCACTCCCAGCAGTGCCCTGAGACAGGAGGGGTGTGTGCAGAGTCCTCCCAGCAGTGCCCTGAGACAGGAGGGGTGGGTGCCTATCACTCCCAGCAGTGCCCTGAGACAGGAGGGGTGTGTGCAGAGTCCTCCCAGCAGTGCCCTGAGACAGGAGGGGTGGGGGCCTATCACTCCCAGCAGTGCCCTGAGACAGGAGGGGTGGGTGTGGAGTCCTCCCACCAGTGCCCTGAGACAGGAGGGGTGTAACACATGTGTGTGAGGCCAGAATTATCCACATGCATACTGGCTACAAGGGAACATGTCCCCATGAACTCATGTCAACAGACTCCACACACAAGTACAGTGATCATCAAGGATGCCACGATTGTTGCAGGTGGAGACATGGCCCTGCATGCATGGCCAAAGTAGAAGGGCTCCGTCACACACAGCTCATGTGGACACAGCTCTGCGCTAAACATTGGGAACACCCTGCAGGGAAGAAAGCTGGGTACACAGAGGAAGGAATACACCCTGGGACAAGTGCACCATGCAGTAACTGCTTACATGAACAAAGAAAGTTAGCCAACACCTTGTGATGGCACACAGATCCCAGGGTCCCACCAATGAGCAGTACACCACTACATATCCCACACACCCAAACCCTTACACACCACCAAAGACCATGTAGCAGCCCCACCAACACCAATACCAGCATAGCAGTAGTGTGATAATGAAAACAAAATTAAGCTTTATTCAGCATGAGCACAATGTCCGTGGATCGCAGGCAGTTCAATCTTCACAAAGCCCATAGGGCAGTCAATGATTCTCAGCTGGATGGGGGACACAGTGGGATGCGTGTCCCCTACCTTGCCTGCACAGTCAAATTGCATCGTCTTCCACACTGGTGAGGGCATCAGGGGGGGGGGAAGCAACAGGCACCGCAGGGACATCAGGGCAAAGGGGCGGCGTTGTGGGTGCAGGGATGGAGGACTCCACCACAGGGGGTGGGTCAGTGCCAAAGGCGGAGGCCAGGATGGCACTACACACCTTTGCAAGGTCCTCCAGGGAGTCCCCTGCACCCGAAGGGACCTCAGGCCCCAAGGAGGGGGGGGGTCAGAGGGATGGGTCGCAGCGCCACCGGGGGAGGGTGGAGACAGGGGGGGAGACTCAACCACCCTGACCGGGGACCTCCTTGACCGCTTGCGTGGTGGTGTAACTGTGGGGCTCAGGGACAGAGCGGCCATGAAGGAGTCCTTGGGGGAGATGTGGCCAGGAGAGCTGAGGGGAGGGGATTTGGAGGGAGTGGACTGGGTGGAATGCGGACTCCCACTATGGCTGCGTGTCACACGTTTGCCCCCCGACCCAGTGGGTGTGCCTACCTCACCCTGTGTGTGCGTGTCAGGAGGAGTGCGGTGGACCTTCCCTGCTGGTGTGGTGCCCGTGTCCGTTGATGTGGGTGCATGCCGACGTCTGGGTGTACGTGGGACAGGCATGGGAGTGGGAAGTGTGGATGGGGCAGGGGTAGGTGGGGGGAGGTCGCGCTGCAGGAGACCCACTGCTGCAGTCAGTGTGGAGTCGATGGACCTCAGCAAGTTGCGTTGGTCAGCCTGCGATGAATGAATGCCCTCCAAGAAAGCCTCGATGTTGGTGAGGGTTTTGCCGTGGGCATGGAGGACATTAAGGATCGCAGCCTGACCAACCTGCAGTTGCCGCTGGATGTCCACAGACTCTGCATTGGCGGCAGCAGTGGAGACAGGGGCAGGGGGTGCGGTGCCTGGCAGGAAGGAGACATGCTGTGACCGGGCACGCTGGGAAGGGACACGAGCAAGTGGGAGGCGGCTGGTGGGAACTGAGGGGGCGGTGCGAGGTGTTGTTCCGCTGTCAGCTGCTGGTGCAGCCACCGCCCACTCGGAGACATCCTCCTCGGACCTGTCAGCTTCGTATTCTGACGTGCCAGTCGACAGGTCCTCGGCCGCACTATCCTCCACCTCTGTCCCACTCGATGTGCCAGCCCCGATGTCACGGCTGGCACTGGTGCTCGGTCCCTCCGCCTTGCCTGTGTCCATGTCTCCCTCTGTGTCCCCCGACGATGCTGTGGGCAGGGTGGAGAGACATAAATTAATCAGACAGCTGTACACATCAGTCACATGAGTACAATCGACATAGGTAACACTGCATAGCCTGAAAAGGAAGATCCCTAACATCTACTAAACAAGGTACCGATGTAGGGCATGAAACACACAGTTGGTTGAGCCACCATGCCACTGAAATACCATGGAGAGCATGAGACAATAGCTAAACACAGGAAACGGAGTCTGACAGAGCACCCAGGCCCTGGGGACAATCCAGCACTGCATCTGAACCACACAGCGTTTGCGAAAATACCGATGACCAGGGACCATATCCATGAACTTGAGACACATGCTGCATAGGTAATGCTGAAAACATGCCCAACATGACTCGGTCACTGCACATTGCGTGTGTGTCCAGACACATCACACACTGCCCAGACCCAGCAAGTAGAAATCAGGATTTGACACATAGGCATTGCCCGCACCAACAAGACCCTACACGAGGCAAATTGTTGAGACACAGGTGGCACCAACATCTCATAGTCTGGCTGATACACACAGGGGCAGGCAAAAAGCAAGAGTGTACGCCAAACAGCCAAGGTGCGCCTGTACAAATAATGAGGTACCAGTGCCCATCCTCAGATGAGTATAACAAGACACACAGGCACTGGCAACTGTGAGTATGAAGAAGGACAATCAGGTCAGGCTGCACAGTGGACACCTGTACAAAATAGCACGTCTATATACATGGTGACAGGGGACAATGGCACAGAGCACAACCTACGCTGTAGACACTGAGATTGTCCACGTTTATGATGACACATACACCACTGAGGAAAAGGTGCCCCAGGGGACAGTAGTGGGCACGCAACTCCATGCTACTGAATGTTAATGACTGCAACACACGTCACCATCCCTGCACTATGTGTATCGCACACTCATGCACATCATGTCACAGGCCACTACTTAGGACATGCGCGCTGTAAGGCATGACACATGAGAGACCAACTCCCATGTCTTGAGTCAGCATCAGTGCCAACTGACATGGAACCCACATGCAGTGAACTTGACAGTGCACAGGCAAGGTCCCACAACCTGTTACACACCACCCCCACACATGATGCTACAGTCATTGTTCTCGTGGACAAAGCGCCAGCCTACATCACCTTGTGAAGGAGTGACTACACACAGACCAGGGAACACATTGCAAGGAGGGGAAGGGTGGCAGGGGCACAGCGCTATACTGGGGCAAACAGGATCTGCACAGCACCTTTAAACCCTGCCAGTGAATTCATGCTACTGTGCCCTTACAAATGCCGGTGACACACAACAAACACACATGTACCTACCCCCTTCCGGCTGCTGTATCGCCTGTAAGCGCCTCTCCAGGTCTGGAAAGACCACCGGCAGCACACGCCTGTGGAGGTGGCTCAGACGGCGGCGGCTGCGGTTCTTGTGGCTCTCAGGTGAGTCCCCCAGCAGGAGCCGTGCAATCCTCCGCGTCCAGCACCGGATATCCTGCCAGCGTTTTCTCACCTGGGGCAGGCTCCGCCTCCGACCATCCACACCCCTCACGGCACTGACGGCGGTCAGCCAGATCTGCTCCTTGGCAGTGGCGCCTACCTGTGAGGAGGAACAAGTGACACCACATCAATACACCAGCCACATGTCACAGAGAGACATATGGGTACAAATTAGCTGGTTACAACAAGGCATGTCATGCAGCCAACGCATTGCACCTTTGTCATAGGGACATCATCCCCTGGTGAGGGAAAAAGCTGTACGTGCCACAGTGGGTACACAGGTGGAATGATGGCAATGTCACAATCAATGATCAAGGCTCACACTGTGCATCACACCCACCCCTCCTGTCTCAGGGCACTGCTGGGAGGACTCTGCACACACCCCTCCTGTCTCAGGGCACTGCTGTGAGTGATAGGCCCCCACCCCTCCTGTCTCGGGGCACTGCTGGGAGACATCAGGCACCCCCCCCCTGGGACCCCCCCGACAGTACATGGCATGTGTGTTACACCTGGACGCAATGGCAGAAGTCACAGTCACAACATAGGGACAGTCTGTGGCAGTGGCCTATGCACTCACCTGATACCCTGGTCGCCCATACAGCATGGAGTACTGTGGGAGGATCACATCCAGCAGAGCCATGTTCTCCTCCAGGGTGAATGGCTGTGTCCTCTCCACAGCCCTTGACATGGTTCCAGGGAATCAGTAGCAGCAGCTGGGTCGACGAATGCAAAGATGTGCAGGCAAGTGCTCCCTCATGGGACCTGGCTGCCTTATATGTGCCCTTCTGCCCAGTCTCATGCACAGGAGTACAGAGTGATTGGTCACTCACATTTGCATCCTATGTTTCCACCAATCCCTTCAAACCTAGCAGTCTGTGGGTTCTCTATCGGTTTCATTCTCCTGCATGATGTCAGCCCCACAAACACATTGCAACAAAGTAGAAGAATTCCAACTGACTTCTGCTGTGCACCTTCCAGAACAATTTCGAATTTTGAACTTGGTCTCCATGACAACCAGCATGCATGTAGGCCTTAATACTTGTCCCCAATGTAATTTGGAGCATCACACACAGGTACGGTGCGTTTCGGGGCCCTAGGGCACCCCAAATGCATGGCAACGGCCCGTACATGCATGCCTACGCTCTCCATCACTATGGGTCTGCACGCGTATGCGTACCCGTAGTGTTACGGACCGTACACACGCATGTACGCTCTCTATCACTATGGGTCTGCACGCGTATGCGTACCCGTAGTGTTACGGACCGTACACACGCATGTACGCTCTCTATCACTATGGGTCTGCACGCGTATGCGTACCCGTAGTGTTACGGACCGTACACACGCATGTCCGCTCTATATCACTATGGGTCTGCACGCGTATGCGTACCCGTAGTGGTACGGACCGTACACACGCATGTACGCTCTCTATCACTATGGGTCTGCACGCGTATGCGTACCCGTAGTGTTACGGACCGTACACACGCATGTACGCTCTATATCACTATGGGTCTGCACGCGTATGCGTACTCGTAGTGATAGTGAGCGTAGATGCGAGTGTACGGTCCGTACCACTACGGGTACGCATACGCGTGCAGACCCATAGTGATAGTGAGCGTACATGCGTGTGTACGGTCCGTAACACTACGGGTACGCATACGCGTGCAGACCCATAGTGATAGTGAGCGTAGATGCGAGTGTACGGTCCGTACCACTACGGGTACGCATACGCGTGCAGACCCATAGTGATAGGGCCGTACACACGCATCTACGGTCACTATCACTATGGGTCTGCACGCGTATGCGTACCCGTAGTGGTACGGAACGTACACACGCATCTACGCTCACTATCACTATGGGTCTGCACGCGTATGCGTACCCGTAGTGGTACGGACCGTACAAATGCCTGTACGCTCGCCATCACGATGGGTACACATACGGCAGCACTCCCACAGTGATTTGGGAACATGCACAGGCCCTCTCAGCAGCAGTACGGCGGTTTTTACACATCACTGTGGTGATAGGCGACACACATGTAGGAATAGGGCGGACATACTTGTCCATGGATGGACATACTTGTCCAGGAATGGACATCAAGGCATCGTCTGTGCATTACTACATGTGTGGGGCACAGGTGTCACAGGCTGTGATGTGGAACATGCCTCCTGAGTGGAGAAGGCACCAGATGTATGATGAGATGTGTACATGTGTACTGTGTGAGGGTGCAATGTGTGCCAGGCATGCCCTTGACTCCTTTGACATGTGTGCATGTGGGACTGCACACTTGGGGTGAGCGTCACTGGCATGGCACGGACACCAACACACGGAAGTGTCCCATGATGCCCGGTACAGGGGTCATGACACATGACTTGTCACTACCCACAGTGCACAATGTGACTATGTCATATATGTGTCCGGGATTTACATCAGGTTGATGTTGTAGCACCCTCAAAAGCTGCAGCCGTTGCAGCAACCAACATGTGGCTGTGTGTAGATTGTCATTGCACACTGTTCCCAACACCATGCCACATGTGTTATCGGATGTGAGGTGCACATGTATGCATGTGACACGGAGTAGCGTGACAAGGCCATGTCAGCAAACTCACAAGGAATGTGTGGTGAGTCATGACATGTGCACCTTCATGGCAAGGTGTGTGGGCTGGACTAGTGTAATGTCATGTGACCTGTGGCTCCAGTGTTCCGCTACCAGTCTCTGCAATCGGCATCACACTTCTGCTGATGTGTGGGTGTATGTCACTCCTGTCTTGCGTCGGGCAGTGCACTTGCACTGGGACACAGCTATTTCCATGGCGTGGCATGGGGAGGTTCTCAATCACCGTGTGTAGCTGGGTCTTGGAAGGAGTGTCACCTTGCATCCATACGTGTCCTGGGCATGTAGCACATGCCTGACTCCCTATGTGGCATGTGTGTATTGCCAGATTTACATGTGCTCAGTAGACATGAGTTGTTCTCGTAGTGCACTCACTCTTCCTTGTCACTTCCAAATTACTGCAGAGCGCCTCCTGTTGCCCGAAGAATTCCAGACTTGGCTACCATGCAGGAGAATGACAGGATCCGGCTCTACCGCTTCACCCAACCGTTGATTCTGGAGCTGACGGCGAGACTGGCACCACACCTGCAACCGCAGCACAGGTATCCTACGGCACTGACACCCCAGCTGAAGGTAATGGCTGCCCTACATTTTCTTGCCACGGGTACCTTCCAAAATACCATAGCTCATGTTGGTGGCATGTCCCAGAGCATGTTCAGCGGTGTGCTGCATGATTTCTTGGAGGCCATGTTGATTCACCTGGATGACTTCATCAAGTTCCCAACCCCTGAACAGATGACTGAAGTCAAGCGTGGATTCTATGCCCTGGGAGGGATGCCCCATGTCATTGGGTCCATAGATGGGACACATGTAGGTTTGGTACCACCACACGCACGGGAGGTGGCGTACCGCAATCGGAAGCACTACCACTCCATCAATGCCCTTGTGGTGTGTCTGTCCAATATGGTGATTTCACATGTCTGTGCTCGTTTCCCAGGATCAGCACACGATGCCTACATCATGAGGCGTAGCGGGATGCCTGATATGATGATGCAGCTGCGCAATGAACGGGCATGTGTTGTTGGTGGGTACAGTCTGTCTGTCCTGTATTCTGCATAGCCGACCAGCACGACCGCTACACCAGTTCTAACGATGTCCATGTGCTTCCCATGTAGGGGACGCTGGCTAGCCCAACATGCCTTGGCTGCTGACACCTCTCCGCAACCCCATCACGCCGGCCCAGCTCCGCTATAACACCGCCCATGGCCGGACAAGGCGAGTGATAGAGAGGACGTTTGGCATGCTGAAGAGCCGATTCCGGTGCCTCCACAAGACCGGCGGTGCACTCCCTTATGCCCCGGCAAAGGTCTGCAAGATCTTCATGGTCTGCTGCATGCTGCACAACATGGCAGTTGAAAGAGCTGTGCCACTCATCCTGAATCAACATGACGAGGACCATCCACCCGTGGAGGACGAAGGGCTTGGCAATGGGGCTAGTGATGTGGAGGATGTGGAGCCGCAAGAGGACATCCGGACTCGGCTCATACGCGACTTCTTTGCTTAGTGGTGAGTACCAGGGTCTGAGTGTGCACGCATTGGTCCCCGTGTGGCATGCGTTGTGATGTGTGTCTCCACCTGCATGTATGGCACGTGGGTCAGAGGTGTGTGTGGGTGTGTCACTGGAGTGATGGTGGCAGTGATGGTAGTATTTCCCCAGTCATAATTGTGACCTAGCATGTTGTCATCCATACATGTGTCGAGTAACTGCACATGCAAGTGGCTGTGCTTTTTGTGGCTGACTTCTTGTGTGTCTCTCTTCCCCAGGTACCTGCGCATGCCGTTTGCTGGTTGCATTGTTGTGGCACTGCTATTCCTCATGGACATGACATCGTGGGCTGACTCAGCGTTACAGGCACGGACACGTTTGGAAGTCTCCATGGGGTAAGGGATGCATCTGGGGTGTATTGGGTGTGGCAGTTGTTCACGATGTGTGCACACTGCCCCGGTCGGGGTTTGGTTCCTCTGCAGACATGTGGCATCCCCATGGGACACGACATGCAGCTGGGTACACCTGAATAGATGGGCTGCCTGGTTGTCAGTCATCAGTGATGGGATAGTGGATTGTGATGATGGCATCAATATGTGTGACACTGCCCTCGGACACATACGGTTAACATTGTCTTGACATGGCGTGGGACTTCCACATCAGCGGATGTATGGTGTATGGCAGGCTCTCCGTGAGCAGCTGTGGGTGTTTAGCTGTTAGCCGACGCTTGTGTGCCAGTTCCATGGCTATCACGCATTTGTGCTGCAGAAGGGGGGTGCCAGTGTTGGAGCCACATGTTACTCCACATGATGTGTTCATGTGTACTTCAAGTTGCCTCTGCAATCCCAAAAACATGACTAATAAAGGTGTCCCTATGCCTCCAAGGTGCCTCTTCTCAGTCAATGCTGGTGTGTTGGCACGGTGCATCCTGCATGTCTGGCATGGTATTCCCTGATTGTGGCTATGTGTCAATGTGTCGAGTGGCAAGATGCAAGCTGTGTGTGTGTGCTGAGACTGTGTATTGGGCATGCTGTCCATGACTGTGTGGGTATTGTGACATGTGCCATCCCCATGCATCCAACGTTGTCCCTGACCCCATTCTCTGCATCCACCGGACTCAAGCTTGCAGGACATGGTTCTGCCACCTGTCTACACATACCTGGGTGCCCCCCAGGACACGGGCCAGGATCCCTGACCTCTGCGCATGACTGTTGCTGTACTCAATGTGTCTGTCAGCACGGTTGTTCGGCCACCCCCTCAGCTGGTTCTGACCATCACGGGTGTGTATGGTGCTCCATGTCTGTCTTGCCTAATAAACTGTGACCCATGTGTCCTGTGCCAGACTCAGGCCCCAGGGTGTGGATGGTTGAAGTGAACAGATGACTCAGGCATGTTTAGACTGTACAAGACACATGTTAGGTAATAATGCTACCAGCAGGCATCTACTCTTAATAGTGTGATTTATTATTGGGGGGGGGGGGACAAAGTGAGGGGCTTTCCGGGATTAGGGAATCCAAAGTTCAGTAGGGGAGTTGGTGTCCTTGCCATTGGAAATCCTCAGAGTCCATGCCACAGTCTTTGTCAACATTGGTCAGCCAGTGACCAGCAGGGCCATGTGGCAGAGAATGTCTCTTGATGCTGTGATGCTGTTGCTCCAGTGGGCCAGGTGCCAGGCCAGGTGTCCTGGGAGATGGTGATGTAGCAGCCACCCTCACGGTCCTTTCCGTGGACGACCCGGCTTCCTGCGGGGAACCTCAGCAGCAGGCCGTGACGACGTCTGGGATGCTCCGTCGGATGTTTCCTCCTCCTCCTCATGATCCCTCCCTGTGGGTGGTGATGTTCTCCGCCTTCTGGCACAGGGAGGGTCGGCCATGGTGTCGGCCATCCGACGGAGTGCAGCGTGAATCCCCTGGGACGCCGTCACTTGCTCAGCCTGTCTGTCCTCCATCCTCCGTTGGTGTACCTGTAGACAGGCTATTAGCTCCGCATGTTGCTGGGCCTGCTGGACCTTGATCCCCTCGAGGACGGACACAACCTGGGCCATGCCCGTGGTGTCCTGCCGGTATGAGTCCAGGATGTTACGGACATGGGAAAATACCGGATCCCCAGCCAACTGGTCAGGCTCGCGCCTCCGCCGTCCTCCACTCCCACCACCCCTGCCCACTTGCGTCTGGCCTGCACTTGTGGGAACATCGGGTCTCCGGGACCCCTGAGGGGTGGCATTGGCGTTGTCGCCTGCCTCCTCCTGGGTGCCCGGGACACCGTGTCCCTCCTGGCGAGCCTGGCTGCATTGTGGTGTTGGGGCAGGGATCCTGGGTGTCTCCTGGGATGTGGCAGGAGTGGGGGTGGTGGTTGGCACGGTTGTACCTGACGCAGGTGCTGCAGGTGGTTGGACACCAGAGGGGCCAGGTCGGTCGGGGTCGTCCGCAGAGTGGTGAGAGTGGTCGCTGCCGGTGGGATCGGTCTCCTGCAGATCCGGGTCCTGTGAGTGTTCCCCCCCAGTGTTGGGGGGTGCAGCACGACGTTGACCTGTGTGTGAGAGAGAAAATGTTAATTTTGATCCATGCAACATCCATGTTTCATCCGTTTCAAAGATGGCACATTTCCTCTTGGAATTAGGATCTGTCTTGCATTCCACTCACAGTGCACTTGTGCATGGGTGTGTCCCTTGGGCACCAATTTGGCCCCTTTAACCATGTGTGGCACAGTCTTACTTGCTGCGTCAAGTGTGACTGCAGTCAGCAGTGGAGTGTGCAGGTGTGGCGAGCCATGCATTTGCGCCTTCCTTGTAGCACTGTACATGTGCACATGGAGTGGATCCACACACTTATATGATGCAGGTGGCTGTCCTTGTGCTCGTGTACAGGTTGTGACATGGCCCTGCGTTTTGCCATGATGAAGAGGGGGGGTTCTGGCACTGGCCACCCTTGTCTACATGCACGCAGTCCACCTGCTGACGAGCAGACATTCCCACACACCAAAGGACTGATTTGCTCTCCCTGTGTCTCCCTCCTTCTCTGTCCCCCTCTCCCTCCCTCTCTGTCCCCCTCTCCCTCCCTCTGTGTGTCAGCCTCCTCCCTCTGTCCATCTTCCTGTGTCTCCCTCCCTCTCTGTCCCCCTCTCCCTCCCTCTCTGTCCCCCTCTCCCTCCCTCTGTGTGTCAGCCTCCTCCCTCTGTCCATCTTCCTGTGTCTCCCTCCCTCTCTGTCCCCCTCTCCCTCCCTCTCTGTCCCCCTCTCCCTCCCTCTGTGTGTCAGCCTCCTCCCTCTGTCCATCTTCCTGTGTCTCCCTCCCTCTCTGTCCCCCTCTCCCTCCCTCTGTGTCCCCCTCTCCCTCCCTCCGTGTGTCACCCTCTGTCACCTTGGCCCAGCTTCCTGGGCACACACTGTTAGCAGATCTTTGAGTGGCCCTTGGCCTGTTGATGTGAGTTTGTTTCTGATCTCCAGGCACCCATTTTGTCTGCTGTGTGTCTGTGCGCTGCTGCTGTGGTGGTGTGTGCTGCCACTCTTTCACAATGTTGGCTGTTCATTAGCTGCTGTCATGTGCAAAACAGTGCCTTCACCCCCATGTGTTGATGCAAGGCGTCGGCCATTTGCTGGCAAGTCATTCCTGTGTTGGGACACAGTGTTTGTCTGGCTGTGACCTAGGCCATATGGGCAGAGGGCATTGTTGTCTGCTTTGGAGTCGCACTATGTGATTTTTGGTGCCCAGCCTCCCGCCATCAGGGTTACCGTGTCATGTGTTGTTGTCTTCTGTGGCCTGTGACTTGACATTGTCCAGCTGGGTGCATGGGGCATGGTGGCAGCAGTGGCATGTGCCTGCTCATGGAGTGTGGTTGAGTCATGGGATGGCTTGTGGTGGTTGCGTGCCTGTTATTAATTTTGGTTGTGGTTGCAGTTCCCCCCATGTGAGGTGCGTTGTTTGTGTACTCACCCGGGTCTCGGAGTCCTTCTACTCCTTCAACTGCCTCCACCGGCAGTATGGCCATCACCCTCTCCTCCCAGGGATGGTACTGTACGGCTCTGCGGGAGGGCCCTCCTCCGGTGGCGTTGGCCTGGTCGTGTTCCTCCTGCCTCTTGGCTCTGACCGTCCTCCGCAGATCGTACCACCTGTTCTGGCAATCCTGCTTGGTCCTCCTGGTGTCCGCAACAGCATTCACAGCATCGACGATGGTCTGCCACATGGCTGTTTTGGCTGCCTGGCTGGTGCTTCTGACCAATGTTCCAAAGATCTGTGGCTCGACTCTGAGGATTTGATCAACAAGGACCTCCAACTCTCGGTGACTGAACTTTGGATTCTTGGTAGTGGGCATGGTGAGGGGTGTGGGTGGGGATGGTGTGGGTGGGGGGGGGGGTGTGGATGTTGGGGGGGGGTGTGGATGGTTGTGTGTGTGTGTGAATGTGATGAGAGGGTGTTTGTGAGGGTGGTCGTGTGAAGGTGTGCAAGTGTAAGATGTGGTGTAGCTTGTAGTCTGGTTCTGTGGTGTCTGGCAGCAGTGAGTCTGTTGCAAAGGCTCATGGTTTGTGTGTGTGGGCCCTTTTCATTGGTCCATGGGTGGGTGTGGCAGTGTTTGAATTTTGGGTGGGTGTGTTATAAGGAGTGGTGGTGTATTGAGCCTCTGTTTGTTTTTGACAGTTGCAGGTCAGTGATTGTGTTATTTTAGTGGTTGTTGGCCATGTTTAGTGGCTGTGTGCCTTTCGAATGGTGTATTCTTGTGTTGTTTTGTTTTGTCCTTGTTGTGTACGTGCGTTTTGAGCGTGTGTACGGTGTGTACATGGGCCATTTGGTTGTACGATTATGTCCTTGTGTGTGGCTTTGTACGACTCGTACATGCGGTTGTGATGTTGGGGCATGGGGTGCGCTCCGTACTTAGGAGGTTGTGTTGGGGGTGCGCCAGGAACGTACTGGGGTGTACATGGACGGTGGTACGACACGTACAGGGGTGGGGGGGTGTACATTGACGGTGGTACGACACGTACTGGGGTGGGGGTGGGGCTCGAACGTACTGGGGTGTAGGTTCACGGTGGTACGACACGTACTGGGGTGGGGGTACGACTGGAACGTACTGGGGTGTACATGGACGGTGGTACGACACGTACTGGGGTGGGGGGGTGTACATTGACGGTGGTACGACACGTACAGGGGTGGGGGGGTGTACATTGACGGTGGTACGACACGTACTGGGGTGGGGGGGTGTACATTGACGGTGGTACGACACGTACTGGGGTGGGGGTACGACTGGAACGTACTGGGGTGTACATGGACGGTGGTACGACACGTACAGGGGTGGGGGGGTGTACATTGACGGTGGTACGACACGTACTGGGGTGGGGGGGTGTACATTGACGGTGGTACGACACGTACTGGGGTGGGGGTACGACTGGAACGTACTGGGGTGTACATGGACGGTGGTACGACACGTACTGGGGTGGGGGTACGACTGGAACGTACTGGGGTGTGGGTAGACGGGGCTATGACACGTACTGGGGTGGGGGTGTGGCTCGAACGTACTGGGGTGTAGGTACACGGGGGTACGACACGTACTGGGGTGGGGGTACGACTGGAACGTACTGGGGTGTACATGGACGGTGGTACGACACGTACTGGGGTGGGGGGGTGTACATTGACGGTGGTACGACACGTACTGGGGTGGGGGTGGGGCTCGAACGTACTGGGGTGTAGGTTCACGGTGGTACGACACGTACTGGGGTGGGGGTACGACTGGAACGTACTGGGGTGTACATGGACGGTGGTACGACACGTACTGGGGTGGGGGGGTGTACATTGACGGTGGTACGACACGTACTGGGGTGGGGGTGGGGCTCGAACGTACTGGGGTGTAGGTTCACGGTGGTACGACACGTACTGGGGTGGGGGTACGACTGGAACGTACTGGGGTGTACATGGACGGTGGTACGACACGTACAGGTGTGGGGGGGTGTACATTGACGGTGGTACGACACGTACAGGGGTGGGGGGTGTACATTGACGGTGGTACGACACGTACTGGGGTGGGGGTGGGGCTCGAACGTACTGGGGTGTAGGTTCACGGTGGTACGACACGTACTGGGGTGGGGGTACGACTGGAACGTACTGGGGTGTACATGGACGGTGGTACGACACGTACTGGGGTGGGGGGGTGTACATTGCCGGTGGTACGACAAGTACAGGGGTGGGGGGGTGTACATTGACGGTGGTACGACACGTACTGGGGTGGGGGTACGACTGGAACGTACTGGGGTGTACATGGACGGTGGTACGACACGTACTGGGGTGGGGGGGTGTACATTGACGGTGGTACGACACGTACTGGGGTGGGGGTGGGGCTCGAACGTACTGGGGTGTAGGTTCACGGTGGTACGACACGTACTGGGGTGGGGGTACGACTGGAACGTACTGGGGTGTACATGGACGGTGGTACGACACGTACTGGGGTGGGGGGGGTGTACATTGACGGTGGTACGACACGTACTGGGGTGGGGGTGGGGCTCGAACGTACTGGGGTGTAGGTTCACGGTGGTACGACACGTACTGGGGTGGGGGTACGACTGGAACGTACTGGGGTGTACATGGACGGTGGTACGACACGTACAGGGATGGGGGGGTGTACATTGACGGTGGTACGACACGTACAGGGGTGGGGGGGTGTACATTGACGGTGGTACGACACGTACTGGGGTGGGGGTGGGGCTCGAACGTACTGGGGTGTAGGTTCACGGTGGTACGACACGTACTGGGGTGGGGGTACGACTGGAACGTACTGGGGTGTACATGGACGGTGGTACGACACGTACTGGGGTGGGGGGTGTACATTGCCGGTGGTACGACACGTACAGGGGTGGGGGGGTGTACATTGACGGTGGTACGACACGTACTGGGGTGGGGGTACGACTGGAACGTACTGAGGTGTGGGTAGACGGGGCTATGACACGTACTGGGGTGGGGGTGTGGCTCGAACTTACTGGGGTGTAGGTACACGGGGGGTACGACACGTACTGGGGTGGGGGTACGACTGGCACGTACTGGGGTGTGGGTAGACGGGGCTATGACACGTACTGGGGTGGGGGTGTGGCTCGAACGTACTAGGGTGTAAGTACACGGGGGGTACGACACGTACTGGGGTGGGGGTACGACTGGAACGTACTGGGGTGTGGGTAGACGGGGCTATGACACGTACTGGGGTGGGGGTGTGGCTCGAACGTACTGGGGTGTAGGTACACGGGGGGTACGACACGTACTGGGGTGGGGGTAGAACTGGAACGTACTGGGGTGTAGGTAGACGGGGCTATGACACGTACTGGGGTGGGGGTTCGACTGGAACGTACTGGGGTGTACCTAGACGGGTGGGGGTATACATATACGGGGGGTACGTGTCGGACGTACGGGGGCTGGGGGGAGTGTTGGGCGTGTATGCGGGCACATGTCTCCATGGTTGCTGTAGGAGTTCGGTGCGGACGGTGTTTTTTCCATACGGTTGTAACCTCGGACGCACGGGATGGATCGTGATTCCTCGGTCGGACTTGGATTTTCACGTTTGTAAGGTAAATCGTCCGAGGACGTGTCGGACACGTTTTCCGACCCGAGGACGTGTGGGGAATGATTCCCGGTGCGGTTCGTATGGACTTTTTACCATGCGAATCGTGATTGCCAGTTCGTACGGCACTTGTACGATTCGTACGGTAAAAAGACCCGATACGAGTCGCACGGGGGAATTTTTTACCGGATCGTGATCGGCACCAATGGTGCCGATCACGATCCTGCAAAAACCGGGTACGAACCGTCGGACGGAGCACAATCTCCGCCCGACGCGTACCCGGTCGTCAATTTTCACAAACAAGGAATTACGATTCGCACGGGTACACCATTACCGTACGAATCGTAAAAAAGCCCGACCGAACAAAAAAACACCTACCAATGCGATCCGGGAAAGCGCCGACCTGACGTCGGGACGCTCGCAGCCAGCCATTCACGACCCAGGAATCACGATTCGCACCGACGTCACCCCGCACGGTGAATATTTTGCGGCAGCCAAAAACTGCTGGGAAATCAGGACGACGCGAACAAGGACCACCAGTACGCGACGGACAGACGACGACGCGAACAAGGAGGACCAGTACGTGACGGACACACAGGACGACGCCACCAAGGAGGACCCGTACGCGACAGGACGACGCGATCAAGGAGGACCCGTACGCGACAGGACGACGCGAGCAAGGAGTACCAGTACGCGACGGACAGACATGGACCCGAACCTATGAGTCATCCCTGCCCTCATAGCAGTACACCTCCTCTACAGGTTACGACGCAGACGCCGCAGAAGGTCAGAATAACTAAGGGAGGGGGGAAAGTGGGGTGGGGTGGGGGTGGCACGACCAGGGCAGGCCACAAAACAACCACATAAGTCACACACCACACATGGCCTGGACATACCTGACTCCCATGCCCTGGTCACCACGAGGGGGTGGGGGCGTGTCCTGATAAGCCAGCGACCGCCACAACGGAAGTCCGTCACCACGCGAACCGGCAACACAACCAGACAGGTACGTCCCGTACCCACGCCTGAAGAGCGTGGGTACGAGTCGGACCACGCCCACACACGTCACCCCAACAATGGCGGGACGGATCGCACCCACGTGGCAAAGGCCTGGGTACGGGCCGCACAAACATCACATAGCGTGGGGACGGATATGTACGGACCCTACCCCCACCCCGTATGCAAGGAGCGTACCCCCCAGCCCAACAGTGCAAGTACGACCCGTACCCCCACCCGCGGACGTACGGAGCGTACCCCCACCCCAACAGTGTAAGTTCGACCCGTACCCTCACCCGCGTATGCATGGAGCGTACCCCCCAGCCCAACAGCGTAAGTACGACCCGTACCCCCACCCGCGAATGCAAGGAGCGTACCCCCCAGCCCAACAGTGTAAGTACGACCCGTACCCCCACCCGCGAATGCAAGGAGCGTACCCCCCAGCCCAACAGCGTAAGTACGACCCGTACCCCCACCCGCGAATGCAAGGAGCGTACCCCCCAGCCCAACAGTGTAAGTACGACCCGTACCCCCACCCGCGAATGCAAGGAGCGTACCCCCCAGCCCAACAGTGTAAGTACGACCCGTACCCCCACCCGCGTATGCAAGGAGCGTACCCCCCATGCCAACAGTGTAAGTATGACCCGTACCCCCACCCGCGGACGTACGGAGCGTACCCCCACCCCAACAGTGTAAGTTCGACCCGTACCCTCACCCGCGTATGCATGGAGCGTACCCCCACCACACCAGTGTAAGTAGACTCGTACCCTCACCTCGAATGCATTGAGCGTACCCCCACCGTGTATGTGCCAAGCGTACATATCCTGAAATCGGAGGTGTGTGTGCAGAGTCCACCCAGCAGTGCCCTGAGACAGGAGGGGTGGGGGCCTATCACTCCCAGCAGTGCCCTGAGACAGGAGGGGTGTGTGCAGAGTCCTCCCAGCAGTGCCCTGAGACAGGAGGGGTGGGTGCCTATCACTCCCAGCAGTGCCCTGAGACAGGAGGGGTGTGTGCAGAGTCCTCCCAGCAGTGCCCTGAGACAGGAGGGGTGGGTGCCTATCACTCCCAGCAGTGCCCTGAGACAGGAGGGGTGTGTGCAGAGTCCTCCCAGCAGTGCCCTGAGACAGGAGGGGTGGGGGCCTATCACTCCCAGCAGTGCCCTGAGACAGGAGGGGTGGGTGTGGAGTCCTCCCACCAGTGCCCTGAGACAGGAGGGGTGTAACACATGTGTGTGAGGCCAGAATTATCCACATGCATACTGGCTACAAGGGAACATGTCCCCATGAACTCATGTCAACAGACTCCACACACAAGTACAGTGATCATCAAGGATGCCACGATTGTTGCAGGTGGGGACATGGCCCTGCATGCATGGCCAAAGTAGAAGGGCTCCGTCACACACAGCTCATGTAGACACAGCTCTGCGCTAAACATTGGGAACACCCTGCAGGGAAGAAAGCTGGGTACACAGAGGAAGGAATACACCCTGGGACAAGTGCACCATGCAGTAACTGCTTACATGAACAAAGAAAGTTAGCCAACACCTTGTGATGGCACACAGATCCCAGGGTCCCACCAATGAGCAGTACACCACTACATATCCCACACACCCAAACCCTTACACACCACCAAAAACCATGTAGCAGCCCCACCAACACCAATACCAGCATAGCAGTAGTGTGATAATGAAAACAAAATTAAGCTTTATTCAGCATGAGCACAATGTCCGTGGATCGCAGGCAGTTCAATCTTCACAAAGCCCATAGGGCAGTCAATGATTCTCAGCTGGATGGGGGACACAGTGGGATGCGTGTCCCCTACCTTGCCTGCACAGTCAAATGGCATCGTCTTCCACACTGGTGAGGGCATCAGGGGGGGGGGAAGCAACAGGCACCGCAGGGACATCAGGGCAAAGGGGCGGCGTTGTGGGTGCAGGGATGGAGGACTCCACCACAGGGGGTGGGTCAGTGCCAAAGGCGGAGGCCAGGATGGCACTACACACCTTTGCAAGGTCCTCCAGGGAGTCCCCTGCACCCGAAGGGACCTCAGGCCCCAAGGAGGGGGGGGGGTCAGAGGGATGGGTCGCAGCGCCACCGGGGGAGGGTGGAGACAGGGGGGGAGACTCAACCACCCTGACCGGGGACCTCCTTGACCGCTTGCGTGGTGGTGTAACTGTGGGGCTCAGGGACAGAGCGGCCATGAAGGAGTCCTTGGGGGAGATGTGGCCAGGAGAGCTGAGGGGAGGGGATTTGGAGGGAGTGGACTGGGTGGAATGCGGACTCCCGCTATGGCTGCGTGTCACACGTTTGCCCCCCGACCCAGTGGGTGTGCCTACCTCACCCTGTGTGTGCGTGTCAGGAGGAGTGCGGTGGACCTTCCCTGCTGGTGTGGTGCCCGTGTCCGTTGATGTGGGTGCATGCCGACGTCTGGGTGTACGTGGGACAGGCATGGGAGTGGGAAGTGTGGATGGGGCAGGGGTAGGTGGGGGGAGGTCGCGCTGCAGGAGACCCACTGCTGCAGTCAGTGTGGAGTCGATGGACCTCAGCAAGTTGCGTTGGTCAGCCTGCGATGAATGAATGCCCTCCAAGAAAGCCTCGATGTTGGTGAGGGTTTTGCCGTGGGCATGGAGGACATTAAGGATCGCAGCCTGACCAACCTGCAGTTGCCGCTGGATGTCCACAGACTCTGCATTGGCGGCAGCAGTGGAGACAGGGGCAGGGGGTGCGGTGCCTGGCAGGAAGGAGACATGCTGTGACCGGGCACGCTGGGAAGGGACACGAGCAAGTGGGAGGCGGCTGGTGGGAACTGAGGGGGCGGTGCGAGGTGTTGTTCCGCTGTCAGCTGCTGGTGCAGCCACCGCCCACTCGGAGACATCCTCCTCGGACCTGTCAGCTTCGTATTCTGACGTGCCAGTCGACAGGTCCTCGGCCGCACTATCCTCCACCTCTGTCCCACTCGATGTGCCAGCCCCGATGTCACGGCTGGCACTGGTGCTCGGTCCCTCCGCCTTGCCTGTGTCCATGTCTCCCTCTGTGTCCCCCGACGATGCTGTGGGCAGGGTGGAGAGACATAAATTAATCAGACAGCTGTACACATCAGTCACATGAGTACAATCGACATAGGTAACACTGCATAGCCTGAAAAGGAAGATCCCTAACATCTACTAAACAAGGTACCGATGTAGGGCATGAAACACACAGTTGGTTGAGCCACCATGCCACTGAAATACCATGGAGAGCATGAGACAATAGCTAAACACAGGAAACGGAGTCTGACAGAGCACCCAGGCCCTGGGGACAATCCAGCACTGCATCTGAACCACACAGCGTTTGCGAAAATACCGATGACCAGGGACCATATCCATGAACTTGAGACACATGCTGCATAGGTAATGCTGAAAACATGCCCAACATGACTCGGTCACTGCACATTGCGTGTGTGTCCAGACACATCACACACTGCCCAGACCCAGCAAGTAGAAATCAGGATTTGACACATAGGCATTGCCCGCACCAACAAGACCCTACACGAGGCAAATTGTTGAGACACAGGTGGCACCAACATCTCATAGTCTGGCTGATACACACAGGGGCAGGCAAAAAGCAAGAGTGTACGCCAAACAGCCAAGGTGCGCCTGTACAAATAATGAGGTACCAGTGCCCATCCTCAGATGAGTATAACAAGACACACAGGCACTGGCAACTGTGAGTATGAAGAAGGACAATCAGGTCAGGCTGCACAGTGGACACCTGTACAAAATAGCACGTCTATATACATGGTGACAGGGGACAATGGCACAGAGCACAACCTACGCTGTAGACACTGAGATTGTCCACGTTTATGATGACACATACACCACTGAGGAAAAGGTGCCCCAGGGGACAGTAGTGGGCACGCAACTACATGCTACTGAATGTTAATGACTGCAACACACGTCACCATCCCTGCACTATGTGTATCGCACACTCATGCACATCATGTCACAGGCCACTACATAGGACATGCGCGCTGTAAGGCATGACACATGAGAGACCAACTCCCATGTCTGGAGTCAGCATCAGTGCCAACTGACATGGAACCCACATGCAGTGAACTTGACAGTGCACAGGCAAGGTCCCACAACCTGTTACACACCACCCCCACACATGATGCTACAGTCATTGTTCTCGTGGACAAAGCGCCAGCCTACATCACCTTGTGAAGGAGTGACTACACACAGACCAGGGAACACATTGCAAGGAGGGGAAGGGTGGCAGGGGCACAGCGCTATACTGGGGCAAACAGGATCTGCACAGCACCTTTAAACCCTGCCAGTGAATTCATGCTACTGTGCCCTTACAAATGCCGGTGACACACAACAAACACACATGTACCTACCCCCTTCCGGCTGCTGCATCGCCTGTAAGCGCCTCTCCAGGTCTGGAAAGACCACCGGCAGCACACGCCTGTGGAGGTGGCTCAGACGGCGGCGGCCGCGGTTCTTGTGGCTCTCAGGTGAGTCCCCCAGCAGGAGCCGTGCAATCCTCCGCGTCCAGCACCGGATATCCTGCCAGCGTTTTCTCACCTGGGGCAGGCTCCGCCTCCGACCATCCACACCCCTCACGGCACTGACGGCGGTCAGCCAGATCTGCTCCTTGGCAGTGGCGCCTACCTGTGAGGAGGAACTAGTGACACCACATCAATACACCAGCCACATGTCACAGAGAGACATATGGGTACAAATTAGCTGGTTACAACAAGGCATGTCATGCAGCCAACGCATTGCACCTTTGTCATAGGGACATCATCCCCTGGTGAGGGAAAAAGCTGTACGTGCCACAGTGGGTACACAGGTGGAATGATGGCAATGTCACAATCAATGATCAAGGCTCACACTGTGCATCACACCCACCCCTCCTGTCTCAGGGCACTGCTGGGAGGACTCTGCACACACCCCTCCTGTCTCAGGGCACTGCTGTGAGTGATAGGCCCCCACCCCTCCTGTCTCAGGGCACTGCTGGGAGACATCAGGCACCCCCCCCTGGGACCCCCCGACAGTACATGGCATGTGTGTTACACCTGGACGCAATGGCAGAAGTCACAGTCACAACATAGGGACAGTCTGTGGCAGTGGCCTATGCACTCACCTGATACCCTGGTCGCCCATACAGCATGGAGTACTGTGGGAGGATCACATCCAGCAGAGCCATGTTCTCCTCCAGGGTGAATGGCTGTGTCCTCTCCACAGCCCTTGACATGGTTCCAGGGAATCAGTAGCAGCAGCTGGGTCGACGAATGCAAAGATGTGCAGGCAAGTGCTCCCTCATGGGACCTGGCTGCCTTATATGTGCCCTTCTGCCCAGTCTCATGCACAGGAGTACAGAGTGATTGGTCACTCACATTTGCATCCTATGTTTCCACCAATCCCTTCAAACCTAGCAGTCTGTGGGTTCTCTATCGGTTTCATTCTCCTGCATGATGTCAGCCCCACAAACACATTGCAACAAAGTAGAAGAATTCCAACTGAGTTCTGCTGTGCACCTTCCAGAACAATTTCGAATTTTGAACTTGGTCTCCATGACAACCAGCATGCATGTAGGCCTTAATACTTGTCCCCAATGTAATTTGGAGCATCACACACAGGTACGGTGCGTTTCGGGGCCCTAGGGCACCCCAAATGCATGGCAACGGCCCGTACATGCATGCCTACGCTCTCCATCACTATGGGTCTGCACGCGTATGCGTACCCGTAGTGTTACGGACCGTACACACGCATGTACGCTCTCTATCACTATGGGTCTGCACGCGTATGCGTACCCGTAGTGTTACGGACCGTACACACGCATGTACGCTCTCTATCACTATGGGTCTGCACGCGTATGCGTACCCGTAGTGTTACGGACCGTACACACGCATGTCCGCTCTATATCACTATGGGTCTGCACGCGTATGCGTACCCGTAGTGGTACGGACCGTACACACGCATGTACGCTCTCTATCACTATGGGTCTGCACGCGTATGCGTACCCGTAGTGTTACGGACCGTACACACGCATGTACGCTCTATATCACTAGGGGTCTGCACGCGTATGCGTACTCGTAGTGATAGTGAGCGTAGATGCGAGTGCACGGTCCGTACCACTACGGGTACGCATACGCGTGCAGACCCATAGTGATAGTGAGCGTACATGCGTGTGTACGGTCCGTAACACTACGGGTACGCATACGCGTGCAGACCCATAGTGATAGTGAGCGTACATGCGTGCGTACGGTCCGTAACACTACGGGTACGCATACGCATGCAGACCCATAGTGATAGTGAGCGTAGATGCGAGTGTACGGTCCGTACCACTACGGGTACGCATACGCGTGCAGACCCATAGTGATAGGGCCGTACACACGCATCTACGCTCACTATTACTATGGGTCTGCACGCGTATGCGTACCCGTAGTGGTACGGAACGTACACACGCATCTACGCTCACTATCACTATGGGTCTGCACGCGTATGCGTACCCGTAGTGGTACGGACCGTACAAATGCCTGTACGCTCGCCATCACGATGGGTACACATACGGCAGCACTCCCACAGTGATTTGGGAACATGCACAGGCCCTCTCAGCAGCAGTACGGCGGTTTTTACACATCACTGTGGTGATAGGCGACACACATGTAGGAATAGGGCGGACATACTTGTCCATGGATGGACATACTTGTCCAGGAATGGACATCAAGGCATCGTCTGTGCATTACTACATGTGTGGGGCACAGGTGTCACAGGCTGTGATGTGGAACATGCCTCCTGAGTGGAGAAGGCACCAGATGTATGATGAGATGTGTACATGTGTACTGTGTGAGGGTGCAATGTGTGCCAGGCATGCCCTTGACTCCTTTGACATGTGTGCATGTGGGACTGCGCACTTGGGGTGAGCGTCACTGGCATGGCACGGACACCAACACACGGAAGTGTCCCATGATGCCCGGTACAGGGGTCATGACACATGACTTGTCACTACCCACAGTGCACAATGTGACTATGTCATATATGTGTCCGGGATTTACATCAGGTTGATGTTGTAGCACCCTCAAAAGCTGCAGCCGTTGCAGCAACCAACATGTGGCTGTGTGTAGATTGTCATTGCACACTGTTCCCAACACCATGCCACATGTGTTATCGGATGTGAGGTGCACATGTATGCATGGGACACGGAGTAGCGTGACAAGGCCATGTCAGCAAACTCACAAGGAATGTGTGGTGAGTCATGACATGTGCACCTTCATGGCAAGGTGTGTGGGCTGGACTAGTGTAATGTCATGTGACCTGTGGCTCCAGTGTTCCGCTACCAGTCTCTGCAATCGGCATCACACTTCTGCTGATGTGTGGGTGTATGTCACTCCTGTCTTGCGTCGGGCAGTGCACTTGCACTGGGACACAGCTATTTCCATGGCGTGGCATGGGGAGGTTCTCAATCACCGTGTGTAGCTGGGTCTTGGAAGGAGTGTCACCTTGCATCCATACGTGTCCTGGGCATGTAGCACATGCCTGACTCCCTATGTGGCATGTGTGTATTGCCAGATTTACATGTGCTCAGTAGACATGAGTTGTTCTCGTAGTGCACTCACTCTTCCTTGTCACTTCCAAATTACTGCAGAGCGCCTCCTGTTGCCCGAAGAATTCCAGACTTGGCTACCATGCAGGAGAATGACAGGATCCGGCTCTACCGCTTCACCCAACCGTTGATTCTGGAGCTGACGGCGAGACTGGCACCACACCTGCAACCGCAGCACAGGTATCCTACGGCACTGACACCCCAGCTGAAGGTAATGGCTGCCCTACATTTTCTTGCCACGGGTACCTTCCAAAATACCATAGCTCATGTTGGTGGCATGTCCCAGAGCATGTTCAGCGGTGTGCTGCATGATTTCTTGGAGGCCATGTTGATTCACCTGGATGACTTCATCAAGTTCCCAACCCCTGAACAGATGACTGAGGTCAAGCGTGGATTCTATGCCCTGGGAGGGATGCCCCATGTCATTGGGTCCATAGATGGGACACATGTAGGTTTGGTACCACCACACGCACGGGAGGTGGCGTACCGCAATCGGAAGCACTACCACTCCATCAATGCCCTTGTGGTGTGTCTGTCCAATATGGTGATTTCACATGTCTGTGCTCGTTTCCCAGGATCAGCACACGATGCCTACATCATGAGGCGTAGCGGGATGCCTGATATGATGATGCAGCTGCGCAACGAACGGGCATGTGTTGTTGGTGGGTACAGTCTGTCTGTCCTGTATTCTGCATAGCCGACCAGCACGACCGCTACACCAGTTCTAACGATGTCCATGTGCTTCCCATGTAGGGGACGCTGGCTATCCCAACATGCCTTGGCTGCTGACACCTCTCCGCAACCCCATCACGCCGGCCCAGCTCCGCTATAACACCGCCCATGGCCGGACAAGGCGAGTGATAGAGAGGACGTTTGGCATGCTGAAGAGCCGATTCCGGTGCCTCCACAAGACCGGTGGTGCACTCCCTTATGCCCCGGCGAAGGTCTGCAAGATCTTCATGGTCTGCTGCATGCTGCACAACATGGCAGTTGAAAGAGCTGTGCCACTCATCCTGAATCAACATGACGAGGACCATCCACCCGTGGAGGACGAAGGGCTTGGCAATGGGGCTAGTGATGTGGAGGATGTGGAGCCGCAAGAGGACATCCGGACTCGGCTCATACGCGACTTCTTTGCTTAGTGGTGAGTACCAGGGTCTGAGTGTGCACGCATTGGTCCCCGTGTGGCATGCGTTGTGATGTGTGTCTCTACCTGCATGTATGGCACGTGGGTCAGAGGTGTGTGTGGGTGTGTCACTGGAGTGATGGTGGCAGTGATGGAAGCATTTCCCCAGTCATAATTGTGACCTAGCATGTTGTCATCCATACATGTGTCGAGTAACTGCACATGCAAGTGGCTGTGCTTTTTGTGGCTGACTTCTTGTGTGTCTCTCTTCCCCAGGTACCTGCGCATGCCGTTTGCTGGTTGCATTGTTGTGGCACTTCTATTCCTCATGGACATGACATCGTGGGCTGACTCAGCGTTACAGGCACGGACACGTTTGGAAGTCTCCATGGGGTAAGGGATGCATCTGGGGTGTATTGGGTGTGGCAGTTGTTCACGATGTGTGCACACTGCCCCGGTCGGGGTTTGGTTCCTCTGCAGACATGTGGCATCCCCATGGGACACGACATGCAGCTGGGTACACCTGAATAGATGGGCTGCCTGGTTGTCAGTCATCAGTGATGGGATAGTGGATTGTGATGATGGCATCAATGTGTGTGACACTGCCCTCGGACACATACGGTTAACATTGTCTTGACATGGCGTGGGACTTCCACATCAGCGGATGTATGGTGTATGGCAGGCTCTCCGTGAGCAGCTGTGGGTGTTTAGCTGTTAGCCGACGCTTGTGTGCCAGTTCCATGGCTATCACGCATTTGTGCTGCAGAAGGGGGGTGCCAGTGTTGGAGCCACATGTTACTCCACATGATGTGTTCATGTGTACTTCAAGTTGCCTCTGCAATCCCAAAAACATGACTAATAAAGGTGTCCCTATGCCTCCAAGGTGCCTCTTCTCAGTCAATGCTGGTGTGTTGGCACGGTGCATCCTGCATGTCTGGCATGGTATTCCCTGATTGTGGCTATGTGTCAATGTGTCGAGTGGCAAGATGCAAGCTGTGTGTGTGTGCTGAGACTGTGTATTGGGCATGCTGTCCATGACTGTGTGGGTATTGTGACATGTGCCATCCCCATGCATCCAACGTTGTCCCTGACCCCATTCTCTGCATCCACCGGACTCAAGCTTGCAGGACATGGTTCTGCCACCTGTCTACACATACCTGGGTGCCCCCCAGGACACGGGCCAGGATCCCTGACCTCTGCGCATGACTGTTGCTGTACTCAATGTGTCTGTCAGCACGGTTGTTCGGCCACCCCCTCAGCTGGTTCTGACCATCACGGGTGTGTATGGTGCTCCATGTCTGTCTTGCCTAATAAACTGTGACCCATGTGTCCTGTGCCAGACTCAGGCCCCAGGGTGTGGATTGTTGAAGTGAACAGATGACTCAGGCATGTTTAGACTGTACAAGACACATGTTAGGTAATAATGCTACCAGCAGGCATCTACTCTTAATAGTGTGATTTATTATTGGGGGGGGGGGGACAAAGTGAGGGGCTTTCCGGGATTAGGGAATCCAAAGTTCAGTAGGGGAGTTGGTGTCCTTGCCATTGGAAATCCTCAGAGTCCATGCCACAGTCTTTGTCAACATTGGTCAGCCAGTGACCAGCAGGGCCATGTGGCAGAGAATGTCTCTTGATGCTGTGATGCTGTTGCTCCAGTGGGCCAGGTGCCAGGCCAGGTGTCCTGGGAGATGGTGATGTAGCAGCCACCCTCACGGTCCTTTCCGTGGACGACCCGGCTTCCTGCGGGGAACCTCAGCAGCAGGCCGTGACGACGTCTGGGATGCTCCGTCGGATGTTTCCTCCTCCTCCTCATGATCCCTCCCTGTGGGTGGTGATGTTCTCCGCCTTCTGGCACAGGGAGGGTCGGCCATGGTGTCGGCCATCCGACGGAGTGCAGCGTGAATCCCCTGGGACGCCGTCACTTGCTCAGCCTGTCTGTCCTCCATCCTCCGTTGGTGTACCTGTAGACAGGCTATTAGCTCCGCATGTTGCTGGGCCTGCTGGACCTTGATCCCCTCGAGGACGGACACAACCTGGGCCATGCCCGTGGTGTCCTGCCGGTATGAGTCCAGGATGTTACGGACATGGGAAAATACCGGATCCCCAGCCAACTGGTCAGGCTCGCGCCTCCGCCGTCCTCCACTCCCACCACCCCTGCCCACTTGCGTCTGGCCTGCACTTGTGGGAACATCGGGTCTCCGGGACCCCTGAGGGGTGGCATTGGCGTTGTCGCCTGCCTCCTCCTGGGTGCCCGGGACACCGTGTCCCTCCTGGCGCGCCTGGCTGCATTGTGGTGTTGGGGCAGGGATCCTGGGTGTCTCCTGGGAAGTGGCAGGAGTGGGGGTGGTGGTTGGCACGGTTGTACCTGACGCAGGTGCTGCAGGTGGTTGGACACCAGAGGGGCCAGGTCGGTCGGGGTCGTCCGCAGAGTGGTGAGAGTGGTCGCTGCCGGTGGGATCGGTCTCCTGCAGATCCGGGTCCTGTGAGTGTTCCCCCCCAGTGTTGGGGGGTGCAGCACGACGTTGACCTGTGTGTGAGAGAGAAAATGTTAATTTTGATCCATGCAACATCCATGTTTCATCCGTTTCAAAGATGGCACATTTCCTCTTGGAATTAGGATCTGTCTTGCATTCCACTCACAGTGCACTTGTGCATGGGTGTGTCCCTTGGGCACCAATTTGGCCCCTTTAACCATGTGTGGCACAGTCTTACTTGCTGCGTCAAGTGTGACTGCAGTCAGCAGTGGAGTGTGCAGGTGTGGCGAGCCATGCATTTGCGCCTTCCTTGTAGCACTGTACATGTGCACATGGAGTGGATCCACACACTTATATGATGCAGGTGGCTGTCCTTGTGCTCGTGTACAGGTTGTGACATGGCCCTGCGTTTTGCCATGATGAAGAGGGGGGGTTCTGGCACTGGCCACCCTTGTCTACATGCACGCAGTCCACCTGCTGACGAGCAGACATTTCCACACACCAAAGGACTGATTTGCTCTCCCTGTGTCTCCCTCCTTCTCTGTCCCCCTCTCCCTCCCTCTCTGTCCCCCTCTCCCTCCCTCTGTGTGTCAGCCTCCTCCCTCTGTCCATCTTCCTGTGTCTCCCTCCCTCTCTGTCCCCCTCTCCCTCCCTCTCTGTCCCCCTCTCCCTCCCTCTGTGTGTCAGCCTCCTCCCTCTGTCCATCTTCCTGTGTCTCCCTCCCTCTCTGTCCCCCTCTCCCTCCCTCTCTGTCCCCCTCTCCCTCCCTCTGTGTGTCAGCCTCCTCCCTCTGTCCATCTTCCTGTGTCTCCCTCCCTCTCTGTCCCCCTCTCCCTCCCTCTGTGTCCCCCTCTCCCTCCCTCCGTGTGTCACCCTCTGTCACCTTGGCCCAGCTTCCTGGGCACACACTGTTAGCAGATCTTTGAGTGGCCCTTGGCCTGTTGATGTGAGTTTGTTTCTGATCTCCAGGCACCCATTTTGTCTGCTGTGTGTCTGTGCGCTGCTGCTGTGGTGGTGTGTGCTGCCACTCTTTCACAATGTTGGCTGTTCATTAGCTGCTGTCATGTGCAAAACAGTGCCTTCACCCCCATGTGTTGATGCAAGGCGTCCGCCATTTGCTGGCAAGTCATTCCTGTGTTGGGACACAGTGTTTGTCTGGCTGTGACCTAGGCCATATGGGCAGAGGGCATTGTTGTCTGCTTTGGAGTCGCACTATGTGATTTTTGGTGCCCAGCCTCCCGCCATCAGGGTTACCGTGTCATGTGTTGTTGTCTTCTGTGGCCTGTGACTTGACATTGTCCAGCTGGGTGCATGGGGCATGGTGGCAGCAGTGGCATGTGCCTGCTCATGGAGTGTGGTTGAGTCATGGGATGGCTTGTGGTGGTTGCGTGCCTGTTATTAATTTTGGTTGTGGTTGCAGTTCCCCCCATGTGAGGTGCGTTGTTTGTGTACTCACCCGGGTCTCGGAGTCCTTCTACTCCTTCAACTGCCTCCACCGGCAGTATGGCCATCACCCTCTCCTCCCAGGGATGGTACTGTACGGCTCTGCGGGAGGGCCCTCCTCCGGTGGCGTTGGCCTGGTCGTGTTCCTCCTGCCTCTTGGCTCTGACCCTCCTCCGCAGATCGTACCACCTGTTCTGGCAATCCTGCTTGGTCCTCCTGGTGTCCGCAACAGCATTCACAGCATCGACGATGGTCTGCCACATGGCTGTTTTGGCTGCCTGGCTGGTGCTTCTGACCAATGTTCCAAAGATCTGTGGCTCGACTCTGAGGATTTGATCAACAAGGACCTCCAACTCTCGGTGACTGAACTTTGGATTCTTGGTAGTGGGCATGGTGAGGGGTGTGGGTGGGGATGGTGTGGGTGGGGGGGGGGTGTGGATGTTGGGGGGGGGGTGTGGATGGTTGTGTGTGTGTGTGAATGTGATGAGAGGGTGTTTGTGAGGGTGGTCGTGTGAAGGTGTGCAAGTGTAAGATGTGGTGTAGCTTGTAGTCTGGTTCTGTGGTGTCTGGCAGCAGTGAGTCTGTTGCAAAGGCTCATGGTTTGTGTGTGTGGGCCCTTTTCATTGGTCCATGGGTGGGTGTGGCAGTGTTTGAATTTTGGGTGGGTGTGTTATAAGGAGTGGTGGTGTATTGGGCCTCTGTTTGTTTTTGACAGTTGCAGGTCAGTGATTGTGTTATTTTAGTGGTTGTTGGCCATGTTTAGTGGCTGTGTGCCTTTCGAATGGTGTATTCTTGTGTTGTTTTGTTTTGTCCTTGTTGTGTACGTGCGTTTTGAGCGTGTGTACGGTGTGTACATGGGCCATTTGGTTGTACGATTATGTCCTTGTGTGTGGCTTTGTACGACTCGTACATGCGGTTGTGATGTTGGGGCATGGGGTGCGCTCCGTACTTAGGAGGTTGTGTTGGGGGTGCGCCAGGAACGTACTGGGGTGTACATGGACGGTGGTACGACACGTACAGGGGTGGGGGGGTGTACATTGATGGTGGTACGACACGTACTGGGGTGGGGGTGGGGCTCGAACGTACTGGGGTGTAGGTTCACGGTGGTACGACACGTACTGGGGTGGGGGTACGACTGGAACGTACTGGGGTGTACATGGACGGTGGTACGACACGTACTGGGGTGGGGGGGTGTACATTGACGGTGGTACGACACGTACAGGGGTGGGGGGGTGTACACTGACGGTGGTACGACACGTACTGGGGTGGGGGGGTGTACATTGACGGTGGTACGACACGTACTGGGGTGGGGGTACGACTGGAACGTACTGGGGTGTACATGGACGGTGGTACGACACGTACAGGGGTGGGGGGGTGTACATTGACGGTGGTACGACACGTACTGGGGTGGGGGGGTGTACATTGACGGTGGTACGACACGTACTGGGGTGGGGGTACGACTGGAACGTACTGGGGTGTACATGGACGGTGGTACGACACGTACTGGGGTGGGGGTACGACTGGAACGTACTGGGGTGTGGGTAGACGGGGCTATGACACGTACTGGGGTGGGGGTGTGGCTCGAACGTACTGGGGTGTAGGTACACGGGGGGTACGACACGTACTGGGGTGGGGGTACGACTGGAACGTACTGGGGTGTACATGGACGGTGGTACGACACGTACTGGGGTGGGGGGGTGTACATTGACGGTGGTACGACACGTACTGGGGTGGGGGTGGGGCTCGAACGTACTGGGGTGTAGGTTCACGGTGGTACGACACGTACTGGGGTGGGGGTACGACTGGAACGTACTGGGGTGTACATGGACGGTGGTACGACACGTACTGGGGTGGGGGGGTGTACATTGACGGTGGTACGACACGTACTGGGGTGGGGGTGGGGCTCGAACGTACTGGGGTGTAGGTTCACGGTGGTACGACACTTACTGGGGTGGGGGTACGACTGGAACGTACTGGGGTGTACATGGACGGTGGTACGACACGTACAGGGGTGGGGGGGTGTACATTGACGGTGGTACGACACGTACAGGGGTGGGGGGGTGTACATTGACGGTGGTACGACACGTACTGGGGTGGGGGTGGGGCTCGAACGTACTGGGGTGTAGGTTCACGGTGGTACGACACGTACTGGGGTGGGGGTATGACTGGAACGTACTGGGGTGTACATGGACGGTGGTACGACACGTACTGGGGTGGGGGGGTGTACATTGCCGGTGGTACGACACGTACAGGGGTGGGGGGGTGTACATTGACGGTGGTACGACACGTACTGGGGTGGGGGTACGACTGGAACGTACTGGGGTGTACATGGACGGTGGTACGACACGTACTGGGATGGGGGGGTGTACATTGACGGTGGTACGACACGTACTGGGGTGGGGGTGGGGCTCGAACGTACTGGGGTGTAGGTTCACGGTGGTACGACACGTACTGGGGTGGGGGTACGACTGGAACGTACTGGGGTGTACATGGACGGTGGTACGACACGTACTGGGGTGGGGGGGTGTACATTGACGGTGGTACGACACGTACTGGGGTGGGGGTGGGGCTCGAACGTACTGGGGTGTAGGTTCACGGTGGTACAACACGTACTGGGGTGGGGGTACGACTGGAACGTACTGGGGTGTACATGGACGGTGGTACGACACGTACAGGGGTGGGGGGGTGTACATTGACGGTGGTACGACACGTACAGGGGTGGGGGGGTGTACATTGACGGTGGTACGACACGTACTGGGGTGGGGGTGGGGCTCGAACGTACTGGGGTGTAGGTTCACGGTGGTATGACACGTACTGGGGTGGGGGTACGACTGGAACGTACTGGGGTGTACATGGACGGTGGTACGACACGTACTGGGGTGGGGGGGTGTACATTGCCGGTGGTACGACACGTACAGGGGTGGGGGGGTGTACATTGACGGTGGTACGACACGTACTGGGGTGGGGGTACGACTGGAACGTACTGGGGTGTGGGTAGACGGGGCTATGACACGTACTGGGGTGGGGGTGTGGCTCGAACGTACTGGGGTGTGGGTAGACGGGGCTATGACACGTACTGGGGTGGGGGTGTGGCTCGAACGTACTGGGGTGTAGGTACACGGGGGTACGACACGTACTGGGGTGGGGGTACGACTGGCACGTACTGGGGTGTGGGTAGACGGGGCTATGACACGTACTGGGGTGGGGGTGTGGCTCGAACGTACTGGGGTGTAGGTACACGGGGGGTACGACACGTACTGGGGTGGGGGTATGACTGGAACGTACTGGGGTGTGGGTAGACGGGGCTATGACACGTACTGGGGTGGGGGTGTGGCTCGAACGTACTGGGGTGTAGGTACACGGGGGGTACGACACGTACTGGGGTGGGGGTAGAACTGGAACGTACTGGGGTGTAGGTAGACGGGGCTATGACACGTACTGGGGTGGGGGTTCGACTGGAACGTACTGGGGTGTACCTAGACGGGTGGGGGTATACATATACGGGGGGTACGTGTCGGACGTACGGGGGCTGGGGGGAGTGTTGGGCGCGTATGCGGGCACATGTCTCCATGGTTGCTGTAGGAGTTCGGTGCGGACGGTGTTTTTTCCATACGGTTGTAGTAACCTCGGACGCACGGGATGGATCGTGATTCCTCGGTCGGACTTGGATTTTCACGTTTGTAAGGTAAATCGTCCGAGGACGTGTCGGACACGTTTTCCGACCCGAGGACGTGTGGGGAATGATTCCCGGTGCGGTTCGTATGGACTTTTTACCATGCGAATCGTGATTGCCAGTTCGTACGGCACTTGTACGATTCGTACGGTAAAAAGACCCGATACGAGTCGCACGGGGGAATTTTTTACCGGATCGTGATCGGCACCATTGCCTTTAAGTTAAACATGGTTACTCAATGCCAAGCTACCACAGGGTTGAGCACGGGTATATTTAGTTACTCTGGTGGTTCACCCTGACAAGGATTGTGATTATTTGAGATGGGTTCTCACCTCCTCACTTAATACTCCAATTTCTTACAACTATTTATTAGCTTACCTGTTCATTTTTTAAATTATGTACTAACTGTTAATGTTTTATTGCTATATGTATATACATTGATATTCATTGATGAATGTAGTAATTATAAATGTTTTTACATTGGATTAATTGTATGTTTAAAAATATTTACCTTTAACGAAAGTGTTTATATTTTTTAAGGACGTTTTGAAATTTGTGGGTGATTTTTGGGGAACGAGTGGTCGTTTTTTTTGATAGTTAATTTATAATTCATTAAAAATGTAAATATGTAAATTTAAAAAATATAATTTTGGGAGTTGAAAATAAGTTTTCAATATTACAGCAGATTTTTGTGCTTTTGTGTCTTCTATTTCTGAGTTTGAGGAATCCTATTTATTTAAAAATGTTTTAATATTTTTATTTATTACCAATTCTATTGCAGTTGTAGACATGTACAAAATATTTTAATGTTTCTGACCTTTAGGATTTTTAAATAATACTTTTCATTTTTTAATTCGATTTCTTAAATAATGTTAATGACTACTTATATTATTTGTGTGCAGGGAATCTGTCCACACCCCCTAATACATGCACTTTCCCCATTGTGTGTTAGGCTCACGTTACAATAGTAAATGTGACCTTCCCACAATGTGTAACATTTGTTCAATGTTTTTAATTGAATTTAGAATAGTTTATTTAGACTCCCCCCACTAATGTATGCACTTTCTGGCAAGGATTGAAAATCCAACCCTCCCCACCTAATATGTACTTTCCCCAATTTTTGTTGGCATGGAGTTTGACTATTGAAACTTACTTTCCCGTAATCTCTTTCTCCAATGTTTGGTAGATTGGCATTAGACTAAATTGGATCATCCCACAGGGGATGCACTTTCTCTACCATTTGTTGTGCTAGGATTAGAATATTACGTCTGACTCCCTTTCCCCATGTGTACATTTTCCCCAGTGTTTCTTAGACTGGAGTTAGAATAGTAAATCTGACCATCCCAATGTATGCACTTTTCTCCATGTTGGGCTGAAGCTTGAAAATAATTATTACGCCCCCTCATCCTAAATTTGTTCATTTTATCTGGTATTTGTTAGTCTGGGGGTAGAATAATAAATTGTACCACCCGCGCCCCGCCTGTGTATGCTCTTTCCCCAGCATTTGTTGGTCTGGTTTCAGAATGGAAATTGGACTCCGCTCCCATATAGACACTTTCCCCAGCACTTATTGGACTGGTATTGGAATATTAATTGCCCTCTCCCTAATCTAAGCACTTTCCTCAGTGTTTTCTACACAGGAGTTACAATAGTAAATTGTACCCACTAACCATATATGCACTTTCTTCAATGTTTGTTAGATTGGAATTTGTGTAGTAAATATGTCCTCCCTCAAATGTATGTACTTTCCTATTGTCTGTTAAATTGGAGTTGTAATAGCAACTATGATCCCTTACCCATGTATGCACTTTCTGCAAGGTTTTTGTAAACTACAAATAGAAGAGTAAATCTGACTGTACCCTATGTATGCACTTCCTGCAATGTTGTTTAGATTGGAGTTACAATAGTGAATCTGCCCTCCCATAATATATGCACTGTCCCCAACATTTGTTGTACAGGAGTTACAATAGTAAGTCTGACCTCCACTGATGTATATACTTTCCCCAACCTTTGTTTAAATAGTAAGTCAGCTCCCCATAAGCTTTAGACTTTCCCCAATCTTTGTTAGACTGAAATTAGAAACCTAATTCTAACCTACTCCAACCCCGATGTATGCAGTTTCCATAACGTCTGTTAGAGTGGAGTTATTAGAATAGTAAATTTGAACACCTCTAATGTATGTCCTTGCCACAACATTTGTTGGACTGAAGTAAGAATAGTATGTCTGATCCACCACCACCACACAATGAATGTATTTTGTCAGTGTTTACAGGATAGTATTTCCATTGGCTTCTACTATCTTCTTTAATGTTTTTGGATTAGAGTTAAGTTACTATTTATTACTTCATAGTCTACTTCATCCTGTATTTTTATCTGATATTTTGAAGACATTTTAAGTATATATTTTTTAATTATGTTGTTCTTTTAATTTTTTATTGTATTTTGCTTTTTAAATTATTCCAATTTTGGTTATGTGTTTTAGTATTAAAAAAATAGTTTTTGTTTCATATTTATGCATTTTATTTATAATATTTTAATAAATATAAAATATACTTCCATTTAAAAGTATTACTAATTGTATATGTTTGCATTGTTATAAGTGTTAATATAAATCAATAATAGTGTATTATTTATGTAAGAAAGTTAATATTGTTTATTTCAAAAAGTTAATAAACAAATGTTTACATTAATTTTCTGTTATATATATTTATAAACGGATTACGTTTAAAAAAACTATTTAATTTTTTTTTTTAAATTGCGATAATAATAATTACATTTAAATTCATATACAGGCTTTCCATGCCGGCCTTTCTGACATGGAAACCATGTCAGAAAGCGTGTTTGGGACTCCCTAGCAGGGCCCCTTGTGTGTGTGACCTCTGGTTGTGGGCAGAGGGGTCACCTATGGTGCCCCCTATTAATCCCTGCACCTTGGGGTGCCTGCCACGGAGTGCAGGGATTAATGCCACCTCCCATTTCCCTATGGGAGCATGTACTACGGCCGGTTTACAGCCGTAATACATGCTCCCATAGGGACATGTCGGAATGCGACCGAACAGTATTTGGTCGCATCCTAATTAGGAGGTCGGGACAGCCGAACAGAGCTCGGTCTGTCCCAGTTCTGAGACATTGTTGGGCGGACGCAAGTCTGCCCAACATTGTAATAGGCCCCATAGTTGTAAATATTTGTACAAAAATATTTTTGTGCCGTAATATTTTTGGGTTGATATTTCATTGTTTAACCCTGAGTAGCAATAGAGCAGTTCTTTAATTGGGCATCCATTCTCAATCACCCAGTACCTTTACTCATTGTGTTTAAAGGGAGAATACCATCACTTCTCGGAAGGGTAGGAAAACTTATAATGAGAGAGTACCATCCTCCTGGACCTATCAGCCGCCATCAACACTGTCTGCAACCGCACCCTACGCACACGCCTCCACAACGCAGGGATCCGAGACAAGGCTCTGGAATGGACCACCTCCTTCCACTCTGGCAGAACCCAGAGTGTCCGCCTCCCCCCTTGCCGTTCCGAAGTCTCCAAGATCACCTGCGGCGTACCCCAAGGATCATCCCTCAGCCCGACATTGTTCAATGTCTACATGGCACCGCTCGCCCAAGTCGCCCGACTACACATCCTCAACATCATCTCCTACGCCGACGACACCCAGCTGATCCTCTCCCTCACCAAGGACCCCCTCACCGCCAAAACCAACCTCCACGAAGGAATGAAAGCCATCGCCGAGTGGATGAAGAACAGCCGTCTGAAGCTGAACTCGGACAAGACTGAGGTCCTCATCCTCGGCTCCACCCCCTCAGCCTGGGACGACTTCTGGTGGCCGTCTGCACTGGGAGCAGCACCGACGCCCACCGACCACGCACGCAACCTGGGGTTTATCCTCGACTTAACACTCTCCATGACCAAGCAAGTCAACGCCATCTCGTCCTCCTGCTTCAACACCCTCCGCATGCTCCGCAAGATCTACAGATGGATCCCCACCGAAACAAGAAGAACGGTCACCCAGGCCCTCGTCAGCAGCAGGCTGGACTACGGAAACGCCCTCTACGCAGGAGCCTCGGCCAAACTCCTGAAACAACTACAACGCATACAGAACGCCTCTGCATGCCTGATCCTCGACATCCCGCACCACAGCCACATCACACCACACCTGAGAGACCTGCACTGGCTTCCCGTCAACAAGAAGATCACCTTCAAGCTCCTCACCCACGCACACAAGACGCTCCACAACACCGGACCGGCATACCTCAACAGACGACTCACCTTCTACACCCCGAACCGACAGCTCCGCTCTGCCGACCTCGCCTTCGCCTCCGTCCCCCGCATCCGAAGAGCAACCACCGGCGGCAGATCGTTCTCCCACCTCGCCGCCAAGACTTGGAACACCCTCCCCATCCTCCTACAGCAAACCCAGGACCTACTAACCTTCAGGAGGCTTCTCAAGACCTGGCTATTCGAGCAGTAGCAGCACCCCTCCCCCCCCCAGCGCCTTGAGATCCTCACGGGTAAGTAGCGCACTTTACAAATGTATTGATTGATTGATTGATTACCAGCAGTTCTGAGTAAACAGCAAGAATTCTGGGATTCGAAGTCCCTGCACTTTTATAATTCAGTTTCAAGCACTGATCCAATAAGGATGAAAAATACCATGGACGTTCATTCACTAAAATGTGAAGTATAGTGGAAGTGACATCATGCACCCATTGAATATCCAATGACATAACAGGCTTGACATACTCTCAACAGCCTCTATTTACTACTGAGATACTAAAGGAAAGACCAAGGTTAACAACTACAGGAAGTAAAATGGATCTTAAAGCGTTGGATGTCCATTCACCAAAATACCAGGGGTAGCAGTCATGAAATAACAGCCCAGGGAATGATATAATATGACCTTTGACCCTAAAGTTTCCCAGCAAGTCATGTCATATGACCTTAAACCTCATTAAATCACAATACGTGGCATCACTGAAATTCCATAATAGCTGCGCAATTAAAATAAGAACACAATGTGGACTAATGCCTATTTTAGATACCGCCTATATTAGGGAGCTGACTTATCTTGTAAAGTGCTCAGGTGTATCACCAGCCCTGAATTGTGGTGAACGAGTCAGCCATACCTCGTCTACGTGGGTTCAGGGGGTTTCTCCCTTTGAGAACATTTTGGTAAAAATGGGTCAAATAATATATCTTAAAGTACAATTCTCACATCAATTTGCTAACAAGCCATAGGCTCCAAAAGAGCACTCATTAAATATTCAAGCCCTTTCAGAGTGTCACAAGACAATGAAACCTGTAGTTCCCCTGCTGTTGACCCCATCATTTATTCAAAATGTGCTGTGTGTACCTTTCTAGGTCAAAAATTACCTCCAATGTGCCAGGGTCAGCATTTTGTCATGGATGCCCCTAAATGCCATTAGTTCCTGAATTTTTTTCTGTTCATGCAATCTATATAACATGGGTGGCTCTCATGTCAAAAATGACCTCTTTGTCAGGGCCATCATTTTGGCATGGTTTCTCTTTTCCTATATGCCAGGGTTGCCCTCCCTCGTGGCAAGAATTACCTTCAATTTGCTAGTGCTAGCATTTTGCCATGTGTACCCATTATCAGTGTTGGACTGGGCTGTAGGACAATCTGGCAGTGACAGAAAAGATGATCTGATAGGTTAGTGTGCGGGCTGGTTGTGTGGCAGCTTTATGGTCTATTGGACCAGTTTTTACTGTTGATTTCCCTGATATTACCATAAGCATTACCGACAGTAAACACAAACGAATACATACTCCCTACACTGCAAAACACATATACAGAGTGGGGCTTATTTACAAGCACATTGCACCACCGGTGCATCACTTGTTTTGACGCACCAGCGGCGCAGTGTGCCTTCCCATATTTAAAAGGCCATGTAAATCCACCCTGTGTGGCTTTTCATGGCCTGGTAAATATGGCACCCTTTCATGCATTACTCTGTGTGAAAGGGGCGTTCCAGGGATGTTGCTGTGGGTGTTCCCAAGCAACATCTATGGAACCTGGCAAATTCGCAGATTTACAAGATTTTGTGAACCTGGGAATGCTTCAGATTCTTACGCCTCCCCAGGTGAGGTGTGAGGGAGGCATAATGAGGAGAAATACCTTTATTTCACCTCGTTTTTCTTTTTTGTATATGTGCTGAAAGAGGAAATCACCTCTCATGATTATTTTTGTGCAGGAAGGTGTCCCTTCCTGCACAAAAACAATCACCCCTAAAACGCAGACAACCTTGCACCATGGCGCATTGGTGTCTGCATTGGCGTATGGCAGCCCATTGTGTGCCAGCACACGGGAAAAGGACAGGAATGTGTTGTATCTTGTAAATATGGTGTACTCCTGCCCTTTTCGTTTATCACACACCAGCACAGCAGGCAAGGCTTGCTGTGCTGCAGTGTGTCAACATATTGTAAATGAGGCCCCAATTTAAAACTGCCCAGTTTTGCAGAATGTGGTCCAGATTTTTGCAATCTGTTTTTCTAATAAGGCCTTTTTTATTTTTGTGCCTGGTCCTATTTTCTGTCCTTGTCCGGCCGTCTCCAGTATACCAGGGATTACCTTCAGTATGCCAATACCAGTATTTTGTCACAGGTATCTTTCATGCTAAGAATTGCTTCCAGTAAGTCAGCACCAGTATTGTACAATGGGTACCTCAGAAAGACAAAAATAACCTTTAATATGCCAGGGCCAACTGCAGACTCGCAAACCTAACACCACATTCTCACTCACTTATGAGATCATGTGTGTATGTACAAGGTATTTCTTAAACCGTGGTATTTTGTGCAGAGCTCTGTGTGACTATCTTAGTAGGTTAGATTTGCATCAGATTCTATGGATGTTTGCACCGGTCCTCCCTAGTAACATCCCTGTGATGCGATGCCATTTTGTGCGCTGAGCAAAGTGCACCTTTAAAGCACAAAATACTTTTTGCTGTCAATAAAAAAAACATGCATTATTTTGTGTCAATTTGCATCAGTGCAAAGCTTTAATAAATCTGAGCCTCAGCGTTTCTTGGCTCGGTATATTTCTATGTCCATGCCATGATGAGAATGAACCTTATTACTAAGCTGCATGGCATTCTTAATTTTTAAGAAAGTTTGGAGCCAGTTTTGCAATTCTGGACTGCCTAGTCCAAGGCTTTTATCTTGAAAACAAATAATGCTTTTTGTAAGCACCCGGCATAAAGTCTGGACTCTGTCACATGTTCTCTTGATATATTCAGTGCTTAATTAGCACTGGTGTCACAGATGGTGAGCACCAGACCTCTTTTTTGCATACCGGGACTTACGGCCTGATTATGAGTTTGGCGGTCCGAATGCTGTATTATGACTTTGGCAGTTGGACAGCCATAGTATCACTTCTACCACCAGGGATCCATGATCCCTGGCCGTCTTGCGGCGGCCTTAGGCCACAGTATGCTGGTGGTGCAGCTGCTGTCGCCCCGCCAAACATATTATGAGATTCCTCACTGCCATGAAAAGGGTGGCGGTGAGGAAACAAAGGGGGCCCTACAGGGTCCTCTGGTGCTTCGGTGCAAGGGGTGCATGCAGGGGGGCACATGGTGTACCCTGCCTTTCTGCATGCACAGTTCCTGTACAGCGTGGACTTTAAAGTCCATGCCATGCTAGAACGTGCTGTGGTGGTCCCACAACACTGCCTTTCTAAGGGCTCTCCTATGAACCTTTGGAATGCAGAGCCGTGGGCCAGCCACCGCAAGACAGCCAGCTTAAATTACAACTTGTAACCCAGTGAGTGGATGGCAGTGTAGTTTGGCAGTGTGGGAGCGGGGTGGTGTGGGAGCGGGGTGGTGGAGTGCTACCTTGTTCCCACAGTGCCAAACTTATAATCAGGCCCTTAGTTTCATAATCAGACTTTGACCCAGAGCAAGCAGGAACTGCTGAAGAAGGGAGAAAGAAGGAAGAAGAGAAAGATAGGAAAACAATGACAGAGGGAGAAAGCAGGGCTGAAAATGAACCTCTAAGCATGAAATGAAGAGCCAGAAACTGTGGGGTGGTGGTAGGAAGTTAAATCAAGACTAAATAGCCTTGGCATTCAGCAACCCCAGCATTTGGCAGTGCAAGCAGAAGGCTCAAAAGAAAAACTTCCCCTGCATGTTTAAAAACCAAGGGGCATATCTATGAGCCCCTTGGGCCACTGTAGCATTACTTTTTGTGGCACTCCAGTGGCGCAAACTACAAAATCATATCTATGAGGTCGCACAAAGCCACTTTGCGTGGCTTTGAATGGCCTCATAGGCATGGAGTAAGGCAAGGCAGCGTAAATCGGTTCTTTGCCTTGCTGTGCACTAGGGAGGCATTCCATGGGCGTTACGGTGGGTGTCCCCATGCAACACCAATGGATTTTACGCTTCCCCAGATTTACAAAACCATTGTTAGAGCGTGATTTTGCTCTGTTGTTTGTAGGGGTGCATTATAATCATAGATAGTTCGCACCCGCATATAATCCTTTATTGTGTTAACATTGGGTCATTAGAACGTGTACTGTAATAACATGTAAAGCGAAGTGATAGGTACATTTCAATGTAAACGTGAAGAAATTAACGTTGCAGTTATATGTGGTTACATGAAAACCTTACTGTGTAGAATTTGTATTTGTAGCTAACGAATGTTTCACAATTAATGTGCTTATGTAACGCGTTGAATTGAGGAATGATCAGTAATAATGTTCATTTATACGTGTGACTGAATTCTGTAGGACCAAATTGTATTTTTCCCCTGGAAGCTCTCGCATTAGACTTTAGTGATTTTAATGTGCATGTGGAATTTGTTCTTTCTCACGTTTCTGTTGCAGGTGGAGAAATTCATCTTTGTTAGTTAGAATAACGTCTTTGTTTTAGGAGCTAGGCTCATCGGAGAGAGTCTGGGAGTCAAGGTCATCTAGTCAAAGCCTGGGAGCATCGCTGCTGCATGGAAAGTTACCTACAAGGAGGTGGCTTGTCTGGATGGGGTGATGCCAAAATGCCTTCCGAGAAGATACCTGCAAGTTCATGTGTTGAAGTTAGGGACAGAGTCTGGTGACTTCTGCCTTGCCTTGAAAGAGATAGCATCTTAGAACGAGCTCTGTAGCTTAATGCTACTTGACTCATTCACCATGAGTGGACTTCTTAGGAAGTCTTCACTTGCTGACACCTTTATAGAACTTGCCTTGGGGAAATGCTAAATAGGGATGTCATGTTAGTGGTAGTGTAGGGACAGACTATGGGGCATATTTACAAGCCCTATCGCTACCACATCGTCACTTTCAGTGACGT
Source organism: Triturus cristatus (assembly GCF_964204655.1). NCBI lineage: Eukaryota > Metazoa > Chordata > Amphibia > Caudata > Salamandridae > Triturus > Triturus cristatus. The sequence goes on from NC_140586.1 coordinate 261,784,996, forward strand.
TGTGGTGGCGATAGGGACCTCGCCTTATTAACAAGGCAGCGTTAAGCCACTTAACATGGCTTAAAGCTGCCTTTTAAATAAGGCCCCCTTACACGCTATACTTAGCTTGAAAAGGGTGGGCAGTGGGTGTTTCGGTGGGCGTTCCACCACAACACCTATTGATTTTTACGCTGCCACCTATCTACAAGGGCATCGTAAATAGGTGGCAGGGCCAAAATTAAGACCAGGAAAAACCTGGTCTTACATTGGCGAAATGAGGAGAAATGCTTTATTTCTCCTCGTTTTTGCATTTTTCATGTGTGCTGCCTTGTGCTGCACACATGGAAAAAGCAAAACTCCTTGGATTGTTTATGTGTAGGAAGGTGACCCTTAACCCTATAAAAAAAGCCATTTTGTAACTTCCATGTGTGTTGCATTAAGCAGCACACATTGAAGTGACAAAAGGGTATTTCAGGATTGTTTATGTGCAGGAAGGGTCACCTTCCTACACATAAACAATCCTCCCATGCACGCAGACATCCTTGCACTATGGTTCATGGGTGCCTGCATTGGTGCTACACTGCTAAGTGTAGCACAAGCGCAGGGGGAAACGCAAGGCTGCACCATATCCTTGTAAATATGGTGCAGCCTTGAGTTTCTGAAGTGGCGGAGTGAGGGGTTAAGCCATGATGGCTAACGCCTCACTCCGCCACTTCATTGTAAATATGCCCCTAGATGTTTTACAATTACAAACATCTAATGAAGGAAAATTTGAAGGTTGGAACCATTATTTTCTGTCATTATTCTGGAACTGGTCTGTCTGTGCATGCTGCATCACCTTAACTTTATCTGTAGATGTGGCTTTGTATTAATTCCAATGTATTTCTACACCCTCATCTTGAGGTGTTTGTATGTCCAATTGTTCTTGGTTTTGTAATAAATTAACTAAACTTAATTAGGAGTCTGTGATTCTTGGAAGTCATATTTCATTGGAACGGTGATGATTGATTGGCTAACAATTTTACTCCCCTCCACACTTTCATGCAGAGAAAAAGAGACATTAGCCTAGGGTTCCAGGGTATATCTAGAACGTGGAACCTGGCTCCTTCACCATGTAAACTTAGGGATGCGCCAAAACCTTACGCCTCCCCAGGGGAGGCGCAACATTGAGAAATAACTTGATTTCTCCTAATGTTGTCTTCTTTCCATGTGTGCTACATTCTGCAGCACACATAGGAAGAGGAAAAAGCCTCCCAGGATTGTTTTTGTTCAGGGAGGTGCTTCTTCTTGCACAAAAACTATCCTGCTGACAACACAGGCACCCTTGCACACTGGTGCAAGGGGTCCCTGCGATGGTACTAGGCAGCTAAAATGGCGTCAACTCAAGGGGAACGACAGGAATGCACCTTATTGGACAAATAGGGTGCATCCTTCCCTTTCACTTTGACGTAGGGCAGCACAGCAAGGTGACTTGCTGCACTGCTCTACACCTAAACCCCATAAATGAGGCCTTAAGTACTGCAGGGCATATTTACTAACGTTGCACACAGCGAAGTGCAGCAAGGTAAGATACTGCACTGCATTGCATGAAAGAGAGCAAGCAAAACTGCATCATATTTACAAAGATATTGTGTAGTTCTACTCTCTCCTAGCCCTGGTGCACCTGAGGCTACCTGGTGCCAATGCAGGCAACCTTGCACCCCAGCACCTTTATTGTGGTCAGAATCATTTTTATGCAGGAAGGTATACATGCAGCATACATGCAAAGAGGAAGTAACAAGGAAAAATAAAGATATTTCTACTTATTAAACCAGCCTCAGTAAGGGTACCATTTTGATGCAAATCCATGTTTGCTGACTTTAGTAAATATGGGTTTTCGTTAAAATGCATGGGTGGAAGCTCCACCCATGTTCAAGCTATGTAATGTATTTCAAACGCAAGGTAATGCAAGACAGTGCTGTGCATGACTTTGTAAATTTAAAAAAATTACTTTGCATTGGTCTGTGCCAAATAAGTGACGTATCCTCGAGGCAAAATGTTCGTAAATCTGGGCCTCGATGTTTTGCATAGCAGCGACAAATCCTAAAAGAATTGGATAGCATTAGCTCTGCTTATTGCAGTGTTTTCAACCAAAAATAAGAAGTCAAGCAAGATGACTTTGCTTCCCATTGGTCATCTGCACAGGAAGCGACATCACTAAATTTCCCATCATCCATCTGCACAGGAAGTGACATCACTGGTTTCCTGCCCACGGTACCCTGTGCTCCTCCCTTCTCCCAGAAATTATTTAATGGTAGCTGTTGTGCAAATGTGCAGCACATATGCGCAGCGGGTGTTCCTCTTGTGCACTGAAGGGGCGCAAAAGTCAAGCCTGTCTGTGCCCGTCCGCACCTGAACCACACCTAGTGCCAGGAATCTGCGGGCCTCTCCCTACCCACTTATACCCTGCTATGTTACTCCATGCTCTTAATGTAGGTTGGGTTGCTGCTCTCTGCACTGCTGCCACACCGCGCCACATAACATGGAAAGAAAGTTTGCATCTGCCTCCTGCAAGTTCTCATGCACTCTCCCACACCCTACACCCACTTCTCCCACACCAACAGCACCCAGCACCCCACTCGCTCACACTCATACAGTCCAAACACCACCCAAACAACACGCCATACTTGCATGCATACTCCTCAACACCCACTCGCTCAACAAACACGTCACAGCGATATGGGTCCTACTGCACAACCACACTCCTGCCCTTCTCTTTCTCACAAAAAAATGGCTCAACCCAACCTCGGCAGTGGACATCGCTACAACCATCCCCACTGGCTACAAGATTGTTACGCAAATCATCAGTACAAGCTTAGAGGTGGAGTCACCATCATATTCAAAGATTATCTCAGCTGCACCACCTACACCCCTACCAGCTACATGGAACAACTCACATTCAACATACGCATCACAGCCAAATTGTCTCTGAGTGGAACCCTTGCATACAACTATCAGACCCTGATCCAATTTTGATAGTGGCACCATGGACTTCAATGCAGCCCTCATCATCAAAGTGTGAGCATTCATCCTCCTCGGCGACCTTAACTTTCACCTAGAACACCGCACCAACCCAAACTCTGTGCCCCTTCTAGAAAACCCTGAAACCTTGGCCTTACCCAGCACATTTCTGAACCCCCCCCCCCTCCCCACAACACCGGACAACTTCTGGACCTGATTTCTCCTCAAGCAGCAACACTGCAGTCAACAAGCCAGCAACAATGACCTGGACAGACCACACCCTCGTCAGGTTCAGCATACCCATCCTGCACCATCAGAGACCTATCACTACCAGAACCACCCGCTGCAGCTGGAAAAGTATCTCAGAAGATGAGTGAACTTCTGCCCTCTCTGAGCATCAGCGTGAGCACACCGGCAACTTGCTGCAAGCCATCAAAAGGCTCAACAGCTGGATCACTGCATGCGCTGCATTGACTTCCACTCGAGCACAACCCAATGGCACGAGCCCAGCCACATGCCAGCTGGTATACAGAGGAACACAAGCTGATGAAACTCCACTGCATGCAACAGGAGCACAAATGGAGAATGTTAGACTTGGCTTTTGAAGAGGGTTTAACCCCAGACTTTTGGCTTTTTGGCCTCCTGTTTTTGACCTTGTTTTTGTTGGTATTGGGACTCTGGGCACTTTACCACTGCTATTTAGTACTAAAGTGCATATGCTTTCCAAGTAAATTGTGTTTATGGATCGGTGTTTGCATGAGTGGCGTATTTGATTTGCTGCTAAGTCCCTAGTACAGTGCAGTGTGTGTATCCAGGGCCTGTAAATCAAAGGATTCTAGTGGGCCTACAGCACTGATTGTGCCACTCACACAGGCAGCCTTTCAAAGGTGTCTCAGACCTGCAACGGCAGTGTCTGTGAACAGTTTTTAGTGCTATTTCAACCTTGCAAGTGCACCCACTTGCCAGGCCTAAACCTTCCCTTTTCTTACATGTAAGACACTCCTCAGGTAGGCCCATGGTACCCCATTGGGCAGGATGCAGTGTATGTGATAGGTAGGGCATGTACTGGTGTGTTATACATGTCCTGATATTGAAAGACTGTATTTCATTTTTCACTATTGCAAGGTTATCTGTCCCATAGGCTGGCATGGGAGATGCTTTAACTTTCCATTGGGACAAGATAGAGAAATGGATTTAAAAATACATCTTTTTGTAAAGATGATTGTGATACTGTGTGTTTGAAAATACCACTTTTAGAAAATTGGTATTTTCTTGTCTAACCAGCTATGTGCCTCTGCCTGTTGTGTATTCGCTGTCTGGGTTTTAGACTGACAGGGGCTGGTTTATGAATTCACACTAGACAGACACCAGGGAGGGGTTGAGTGTCTTGCCTTTCCTGGGTGACTCATAGCCAGGTTGAATAGACCTGGCTACATTTAGAATAGTGGGAGGAGTTGTTGCTTGCACCTGAATGGATTGTGTCTGTCTTCCACAATGCTGTCTCCACCCCCTGGAGTGAGCCTGGCCTGAGCCAGGCAGAACTGGATTATGTATGCCAGTGGAACTTTGTTTCTGCCAACTTCAAAGGGAAACGTGGTATTAATATTAGGGCCCTGACCCTAGAACTTTAGATTACTGCTGGACTAAGGAACCTGCCAGGAAGAAGAGCTGGAACAGCTGGGTAGAGAGACTACCACTTCGCTGCGTACTTTGCTTGGTTGGCCTGCACTTGCTGCTTCTGTCTTGGGCAGGAAAAGGACTGGAATGTTATCGGCACTTTATCGCAGCTAAAGTCGCAATAAATGTATTGCCCCATTCCCAAGCTGGTGCTATCAGCCCATATCACCTATTTACCCGCAATAGCAGCTGCAAAAAACATCGCTACAGATGACCCCGGCAAGTAACGCTAATGAAATGCAGAGTAGGAGTTCCCGTGCAAAAAGCCGTGACAACACTACTTCGAAACATTCTCAACGACCAGCCAGATTGGCGATAAGATCCCAAAACAGGCGATAAGGTGCGTTAGCAGAAGGAAATTAACTCCTGCGCTGACCTGGTGTAAAGTCGGACGACAACCAGAACCAGACAAGGGAGCACAGCCCAGAGCCACACATGAAGAACAACAGATGCCCTGGACAAACTGCACATGCAGTCCGGAGCCCCAATAGGGAAACATGCCACCAACACCACCCCCAGGACCCCACCCCCCATCCCCTTTGGACAAAGATATTGCACATCCACACTACAAAATCATGAACCAAACAATTCGCCTGAATTCACACAAACACAACACCTAACATACATGTGAGGTCAGAAAAAGAAGAATCACACATTCCTCTTAGAATAACCAAATAATTTGTTTATTACAGAATAAACCCATTAACAACAATTCTGAAGAGTCATCTCAGGACATTCTGTAAGTCACAGCCTGCAAGACAAAAACCTAGATAAGAAGGTGTGTCATGCGCTCATCAAAGTACAGGAAGTGAGAGTGAAAGAGAGATAGAGAAAAAGAGAGAAAGAGAGGAGGAGAGAGAGAGAGAGAGAGAGGGAGATAGAGAGAGAAAGAGAGAAAGAGAGAAAGGGAGAGAGGGCGAGAGGGAGAGAGAGAGAACGAGAGATAGGGAGAGAGGGAGAAAGGAAGAGAGGAAGAGAGAGAGAGGGAGAGAGGGAGGGAGGGAGAGAGAGAGAAAGAGAGAGAGGGAGAGAGGGAGAGAGGGAGAGAGAGAAAGAGAGAGAGGGAGAGAGGGAGAGGGAGAGAGAGAAAGAGAGGGATAGAGAGTGCCGACACTGCGGACCCAGGCCTCACTGCTCACCTGCTGCCACCGGTGTGTCTCAAACCACATGCCGGTACACACTGCAGTCCCCCAGGTCCCTTATCTGAAACTGTTTCCAGAGACATGAATGGCAGAGTCCATACAGTTGCACACGCCATCATCGCTTACCCGCCCCTGTGCACACACGCTGCTGCACCCCAGCCCCTCCCGCCACCCAGCGTTGATTGTCCGCCCCTGCAAAACCAAGCCTCACTGCTCACCTTCGCCACCGGCGTGTCTCCAAGATGGCTCACCACGTGCCGGTGGGAGCTCCAAGCCTGGTGCCCACGACCATGGCACCCTCCACATCATGCAGCCCCGCACCGCGGGCCACCAGGTCACACACTTGATTCTGGGTCTTGATTTCGCTATGGCAGAGACCATATCAGTGCACATGGCATCATCGCAGGCTGCACACCCACTCAGCTCTTGAGGTGCCATTAACTCTGTGAACAGCGAGGCGACGCCACGTGGCAGTAGGCCCGCACTGCCCGCTGGCTCAGGCCTACACTGCGTTCCAGCAGGGCTCACACTAATCCTACCAGTCTGGACCGCTAGGACGGCGCATCAATGCAGGCTGCACACCCGCTCAGCACTTTAGGTGCCCCTACTTCAGTGCACCGAAAGACACCGTCTCGTGTCGGTGTGCCTGCCGAAGTGTATCCGGTGCCACCAAGTCTGTGCACCGCAAGCCATGGACCCTTTATGATTGAGTCTCGTGGTGCGGACGCCATCATGTCACCCCCGGCACTGGGCAATGTGAGTTGGCAGGGCCCTAGGCCCTCATGCATAAATGATAGCCACACAGAGACACCCAGTTAGAGAGTGGAAATGGCATGCAGCACGTGACGCCTGTGCTGGATGGGTGTGGTGTGGGTGTAAACAAGCCGTGAGGGAGTGGCTGTGGCATGCTGACAACTAGACCTGTGAGCAGCAGATCCCGACAGGGAAGACCTGGGACATGTAGCGTTGTCGTCCCCCCATGTGAGCGTAAGCGAAGTGGGCTGTCCTGTTGTATGCCAGTCCAGCATAAGGGTGTGAATAAAGACCCCGGGGCTCTGGGCGTGGTCCCGTCCTGGGCTGGACAAGGAAGTAACTAATGCGTGTGTCTCCGTAGTAGTGTCGGCGCCATCCGGACCGCAATCGGCAATGTGTCACCCTGTGACCCAAGTCCGACAACATGAGCAACATGGACATAAGGGGGAATCACTGACCCTACATTCATCCATACTTCTACACTTGAAAGATCACAGATATGACACATCTGTGTGAATATGAATGTTTATTGCACATTCAGTGGAGTGTTGCAGCTGGAGCAGTACAGGGCCGTGCAAACCCCACTTTACAGTGTTGGCCCGTGGATGGCCAGCCAGAGTCCTTCAGGGAATGACAAGTACATCAGAAGAGGAGGAGTTCAGTCCGCAGTCTGATAGCTGTGTCATTGGTGAGCAAACATAATTAGGCAGTCGATGTTGAGGTCCAAGGTGAGTGTCGCAGAGTGCATCAAGGGACAGTGGAAGGTGATGATGCAGAATGCAGAACCAAGCAGAAACAGGCCACATGGCGGAGATGAATGCTACTGCGTCCTTCTGACCACAAAGGCAGATTCATCCGCATCTTCGTCCTCTGCTGTTGCATGTGCCTCACATGTGGGTGGTGGTGTTATGTCTCCAGCACTGTGTGGCAGTGACACCTAAGGGGCTGGAGGTGGAAAGTCTGCAGCACTGTGTGGCACTGACACATCAGGGAACGGAGATGTGGATGGGGTGGTAGCAGCAGCATGCATCAGCGCCAGGACATGTGGCAGCAATGCCATGAGGAGGGTCTTTAGGGCATTGTCTGGACCCAGCTACCTCTCGCTGCTGTGCAGCCGTGGCAGCCACTCTTTCCGCATGCGTCCGCTCCATGTTCTCCATGATCCTCCGCATGTGTCCCAACTCCGGGGCGAGCTCACAGGAGGCACTCTGACTAGACAGTCGTTCTTGTAGCAGAGTCTGGACTCTAGCGATGTCAGCCATGGTTCGGTGGAGAGCATGGAGCGGACTGTGGATGTCCATTAGGGACTGTGAGTGGTCCCTGATGGGACTTAGACACCCACATATGGCATCTAGTTTGGCTGCCATGTGGTCGAACCCCACCTGCACCTGTTCAGCCAGCTTCTCCTGGCACCCCAACACACGGCGTTGGAAGGCCATGTGTTTGTCGTGGGGGTCCTGGGAGACAGCCGTGGTGGTGGGTGCTGCCTGCTGTGTGTTCTGTGCAGGGGGTGGGTTCTCCTCATAGCAGCTGGGCTGCCCTGCTCTAAGAAGAGGGCTGTGGAGGCTCTCCACGAGCTGTTGGAGGGCGTCGGAGTCGAAGGTGTGGTGGTCCTCTTCGTCATCAGAGAAGAGAGGGTCGGCATGCTCTGCAGGACTTGTTGGATTTCCCACTGCAATGTGAAGGGGAAATGCAGTTTAACATTGTGTTCACATGTAGGTTGATGCATTGTATATGTTTACATTCAGACTGCATGACAGTGTACATTGTGACTGTTTGGGGGGAGCTGCCTATTTGATGCAGGACAGTGGACATTCCGACATCACGGATGTGTGTTTGTATTTGTACATTGTCAACTCACATTTCCCTGCAATGCCAAATGTGATTGGCCAGTTTCTACACACAAGCGGTACCAGTTGTGTTGTCTGTTCTGTTGTGGACGTGTTGCGGTTTGTACCACATCGTTATCAATGTTGATGTGCTCTGCATGTAATGTTTGTGTGCCGCATTTTCTGGGAGTCGCCCCTGCAGCTCTTATTTGTCTGCCCCTTATCCCTTACATGTGGTGTGCCTCTGGCTTCTGTGCTTATACAGTGCTGAGATGTTGCATACTTGGGTGCATTAGTCTCTTGGTGGGAGTTGGGAGTCAGGGGCATGGTTTGTCCGCAGATGTGCTCTTTTTAATTGTGCATGTGTGCCATTGTGCCCATCTCCCCCCGTCCCCCCAGTCCCCTGCCACCGTCTCCCCACTAATGACTGTGGACACCATTTCCTCCATCTTGTCTAGCTCCTCCTGTGGCGCGGGACTCCCACCTCCAGTCTGCATTGCTGCCTTCCGCTTGTTTGCGAGTTTCTGCTTGGTTTTGCGCTTCACATCATTCCAGTGCCTCTTGACCTCTTCCATTGACCTCCTCAGCACTCCGACTGCATTCACCTTGTCCATGATGGTCTGCCATATTCCATTTTTAGTTGCCAGTGACACAGTGGAGGTGACGAACAGTAGTTTATGGTGTTCCACCACCTCCGTTATCAGGATCCTGTTTTCCTACGGACTGAACGGCGCCTTCCTCTTCTTCTTGTCCTTGCCCTTCCCTGACCCCGAAGTCCCAGGCTGGTCCTCTGGGGATGATTGTGGGTTTCTGGTTGTCCTCTGCACTTGCTCCGGCTGCCTCCATTGTGCTTCGCTGTTGTTTGGATTATGTTTGGGTGTTTTTTTTCTACTTTTATGGTGCATTTTCACGCATGACGCGTGGGGATTGCAGTCCTGTGGCTGGTTTTTGCAGATTTTTGTATCGCGATTGGCGTCATCGCTACTATTTTTACGTTTGCGTTTCGCGTTTTTGCAGCGTCACATTGACTTTAACGCATTCATTTGACGCGTTATCAAGGGACTATCGCATGGTACCACCGTGTTGGGAATACCACGTTAACATGGCATTGTTTTCCCACGATAGACTGCGATGTGCAAAGTTGCGTTCAGCTAATTTTGCGATGTTTATCACACGTTCACGAATATCCCCCTAAGTATCTCCAAGAGCATGCCTCCTGTTGGAAGTCTCAGAGAAATCAACTCCTGTTGATGCAGCTCCAAGGTTCAATGCCCTGCATCTCCAAAGGTACTGTTTTACGGGTCTACCGACATAGTATCTGGCCTGCGACACCGCAGTCGGCCAGAACTGTTAGATTTCTTTGCTCATGATGCCATGATAGCCCCGGACGGAGCTACCAAATTCAAGGAACTGTAAATAAGGTCTATTTGTGCTTTATTGGTATTTGGATCACTGTATGTCGGATTTTTATCATTTTGGCTTTTGTTTTACACAAATAAATATTAGATATTTTTCTAAAACTGGTGTGGTGTCCTTTTTTTAGTGTTTTCATTGTATTACTGTTTGCTCTGTGCAAATGCTTTACACATTGCCTCTGAGTTAAGCCTGACTGCTCATGCCAAGCTACCAAGGGTGTGAGCAGGGGTTATTTTAGAGGTGTAATCCCCTTATCCTGACTAGAGAGGTGGATTCTGCCTGGCTTAGGTGCATACCCTAGCCAACCAGAAAACCCATTTCTAACAGAGAACAAGTCAAAACACCGCAGATAGAGACATCTTCAAATCAGTCCAAAGACACTACTACCAGCAAACATGGAACACCAAGAGCACAGATCTTGCCGATCACATTGACACCAGCACTAATAGCAGCAAGAAAATCTTCACCAACATCAAAGATTTCACCACGCCTCCTGCTGCCTCCAGCAATATCACCCCCTTCCAAGACCTTTGCAACAAGCTCTTGGAATTCTGCTGTAACAAAATCACCTCAATATACAGCTAATTTATATTGTATTGTATTGTATTTCTAAAGTACGGCTATCACTGCGCGGGAATATCTTGGAGCATCTTCATCAGGAGCGAGCACAAGATTGGCGTCCAAGGACCTGCCTTCCACTGGATCTGCTCCTTCCTAATGAATAGAACACAAGCTGTCAGCCTGGCACCTTAATCCTCAGAAGCCCACAAACTCATGTGCAGAGTGCCTCAAGGTTCCTCTCTCAGCCCCACCCTCTTCAACTCAGACATGATCCCTCTGGCCAATATAATTGACCCACACAACACCAACATCCTGTCCTACACCAACAACATGCGACTTATACTCAACCACTCGGACAAGACCCCCAACACAAGAAACAAGCTTACCTCCTGCATGACTAAAGCCGCTAAATGGGTGAAAGCTAGCTGTATCAAGCTCAACACCAATATGACAAAAGTAGTGTTCTTTGGCAAGAACACCTCACCATTGTACTCCAACTTGTGGCTGGCTGAACTTGGACCCACACCCAGAACCCATGCCAGGGACCTCAGAATAATCATCGAAAGCAAACTGGATATGACCACACAAGTCAGCATCATAACTGCATCCTGCTTCCACACCCTGAAGATGCTGAGGAAGATCTTTAAATAGCCCCCTGAGCAACGCTAAAAAAAACTGTCAATCATGCCCAAGTCACCAGCAAGTTGGACTATGGGAACACCCTGTATGCTGAGATAACCAAGCAATCACCAGAAGGCTCCAAACCATCCAGAACTCAGCAGTCAGACCATCCTCAACTTCCCACAGAGAACTCACATCACATCACACCTCAGGGAACTACACTGGAGCTCGATGCGCAAACACACTCAATTCTAGCTCCTAACACACACATTCAAGGCACCACACAACACAGGCCCTATAACCTACCTAAACAATGACATCTCCTTCCACCAACCATCCAGACACCTACACTCCACAGGACTCCTACTCGCACACTTCTCACATACACAAAACCAGATCAGGAGATAAAGCGTTCTCTTACATCGTTCCTAAAGTGTGGAATAGCTCTCACTCCACATCAGAGCCTCCTCCTCGCTTCTTGAATTCAGCAAGAAGCCGAAGATCTAGCTTATCAGTTAACCAACTTACCATGGGCAGGGCTAGGTATGCACATCGCTCAGCACCAGCATACCCTGGCAGGTGATAGTGCGCTTTACCAAATACACATAATATAGCGTATAAAATACCTTTAAAAACAAACTGGAACAGAATGACCTAAAATATACAATTAGGTTTTCTCTTGTGAATTTGATAAAAAAAAGTACCCTTGACATAACTAATAATGAAATTAGAAAGTCAACTTATAATAACCTAAGTTCTTAACACATGTTCTCTGGGGTCAGAAAAGCCCCTCATGGTTTTTCACAGGCTTATTATGTATGGCTGGGGGTACATTCTATTTAGAATATTTATATATATATTTCATTTCTTAAGGCTCTGACCTCATTACCCTACTAGAACCTCAAAGTACATTAACTATTTACACATGTAATGCATCACCAATTACAAGAGTATGCAACAGGGATGAATGTTGACCATACTGAAGAGGTGGGTGAAAATGTGATACAACTATAATAAGCAATGAATACTAAAAACTAACTCTATTTTTGTACACAATTAAAATAAAATTGCTTGAAGTGCTCCAGTAGAATAATTTATGAGGTTACATCTACAGCTGCACTTAATTCCCCTGCAGTGTATTATAATAGCACCCTGCAAGTGTTTTATGTAGCGCAGCATGTTGCACTTTTGCTGATTCGAAGCGCTGTAAATGACAAGTATTACCAATACTCAACTTAAAGGGACTCAACATAAAAAAATGAATTCGAGGAGATAAAAAGGCCTTATTGGGAATTTAATATCTGAAGCGCAAACATGTGCGGGTGTTTAAGGCTCTCAGGGGGATATGTACAACAGAAGTGGCGGAGTGAGGCGCTAGCCGTCATGACTTAACGCCTCACTCCGCCACTTCAGAAACACAAGGCTGCACCATATTTACAAGGATATGGTGCAGCCTTGCGTTTCCCTGTGCACTGGCGCTACACTTAGCAGTGTAGCGCCAATGCAGGCAAGCTTGCACCATAGTACAAGGGTGTCTGCGTGCAGGGAAGGAATGTTTATGTGTAGGAAGGTTTCCCTCCCTGCACATGAACAATCTTTAAACGCTGTTTTGTCATTTGTATGTATGCTGCTTAATGCAGCACACATGGAAGTTACAAAATGAAATTTTTCTAAAGGATTGTTCATGTGCATGAATGGTCATCTTCCTACACATAAACAATCCAAGGCATTTTGCTCTTTCCAAGTCTGCTGCACAAGACAGCACACAAGGAAAAAGCAAAAATGAGGAGAAATAAAGCATTTCTCCTCAATTCGCCAAGTTAAGACCAGGTTTTCCCTGATCTTAATGTTGGCGCTGCCTACTATTTACGCTGCCCTTGTAAATAGGGGGCAGTATCAAACTCAATGGGTGTTGCAGTGGAACGCCCACCGCAACACCCACTGCCCATTCCTTTCACCCTAAACATAGCGTGAAAGGGGGCCTTATTTACAAGGCATCGTATGCAGCCTTGTAAATAAGGCAAAGCCCCTATCGCCACGGAAACGTCACAAAAAGTGACATTCCCGTGGCTATAGGGGCTTGTACATATGTCCTTCAATTCACGTAGAAAGGTGTCCTGCTTTCACTGGATTCCAGGAGAATTTTAACAAATATTTATTAGGAAAATCATTTTGTTTTGTATATGCTGTCTTTGGTTACAAAATGTGAAATGCAGCAAATTGCAATACATATTCACGTGAGCTTGTTGTTTTTGATGCACAGTTGAGTTCAGTGCCTTTCTTTGCGAGTTGTAAAACTGTGGATTGTAAACTAAGAGGCGAGGCCGACACTTAGGGCATTAAGGCAAGTTAAATGGTAAAAATATCATTTTTGACCCAATTTCCTACACTTTACATATTGTCTGCTTAAAAAAAAAAATCTATGTGTAGGAAAAAAGCAACAAAGTACAAAATAGAATTTTCAGGGAAGTCCCCTTTCATTACCTCCTTGTCAGACCTTCTCCAAAAAAGCACCATTGTTTGTACATTTTTTTCATTGAATTTCCTCAAATGTCTGAAATGCGTGCGTTAGGTTATTCGAAATATTTAACATTTTGCGCAGCAATTGTGGGAGGATCTACAGATGTATTTTTTGAGGGGTGGAGGTCATCGAAATTATTTTATGCACGAAAACTTCGCGGACAGATTTTTTGTTGTAATGACCACTGATCTAAATCTGTTTTGAACCCTTAACTAACAGAAAATGAAAAAAAGAATAGTAAGTACATAGTACATATATTGATATATTTTGTCATTAGAATTTGGAATTCTCCACTTTCAATTTTCTGCAAACTTCATCAAAACCTTTTCGACAAATGAGTCCCTTCAACGCCAGAATGGCACTTTTTTTTTGCAACTTTACCGGTTTGTAAACTTTCAAAGAACAAAGCAGTTCTGAATGAAGGGAGATAGTGATTTCGAAACTATAACGGCGTCCCACCTACTGTTAAACATTTCCATCTGGTGGTGAAAGAAAGAGCTGCAGAAAGAAAGACCGAAATAATTACACTTTGGGTATGTCCAAGCAGCTTTTTCCGTTCATATTCTAGGAGTAAAATTACAAAGCAATATTTTAGTAAAATTCGCGCCCCTCAGTGGCGTACGCCCTGTGAAAGATTTGAAAAAGTCTATGCCAAGCAAGATAAATCACTCCGGCATTGTCACTTGAGTAGATTTTGAATAATTATAATGCAGTTAATATTTCATTACAGGTTGTGCTCGGCTGCCATCCAGTGGCGAGAGAAGGAATAGCAATGTTTAAAATTGTGTGGCAGTATCTGAAAGGGTGGGTAAGGGGTAAGTGAATGTAATGATCTGATAGTTCAACGGCATAAGCTGCCACGTTTTCTGATTGCTTATGTGTGACATTTGTATTCTTCAGTGTGCATATGAGTGACACTTTGAGTGACACTTTCACGTGGGTGAATCAAGGAATGACCATCATTTAGATGCCTCTCTGTTAATTTTGTTATTGCATTTACAGGTATCACGCAACAATGAACACATGCCACATATAATTCAGGACTGTTGGTGTTGCCACTCCTTGTTAACAGTATCAGCCTGTGGTTGCAGCTTCTCCAGAGTCATTGCATTGCTAGCAGACTGTGGATTGTCTCTTGGCCAGTGACTCAAGGCCGCTCTCTCCCTCGGAGGAGTCCTGGGAGGTCAGGCTGGCAGGCTCTGGCGCTTTTAAAGAGTCAGGCTCTCAGCTGAGACTGCTTCATTCAGCGGCTGCCAAGGACGAGACAGAGGACGCTGGCAGTAAACTGTCCTAGCCAGCTGTTCCCGAGGTGTCAGTGCTCAGAGAGGCCAGTAGGGTTGGTACAGGGATCACAATCGTTTTTTTGTGTACGGGAAAGATACAATGTATCCCTGTGTGCCCTGCCACCATGACAGCGATTCCTCCAGGCCCCATGCCGGAAGGCTAAATTCCTTCCCGTGCATAGCGGCAGTGCAGATACTCAGTGCTGCACACAAGATAATTTTAAGAGCGCACGAGGGGGCATATTAGCAAGGGCTGGCGATATAATTATCGCCGCTTTAGCGTCCGATTTTGGGCGAAAAGCGGCGATAGTTATATCGCAATATCATCAAGGACACGCTAGCGTGTGTTTCCTTGATGTAGAGCCCGTTTTTTTCACAGCCTCGCCTTGCATCGCTAATGAGATGCAAAAGAGGCGTGGCTGTGAAAACAACACGTTAATATCGTGAAGGCAGCTTCGCGATATTAACAAGGAGGTGCAGCGATAAAAAAAATTGCGCTACCTCAGCCTTAACTCAGGAATTTAACACCTGTTAAATTCCTGATTAAGGCATACTTTTAATGGGATATGGATTATACTGATAGGACCACAGGGTCCTATCAGCAATGTTATCACTGTTTTCAATTGAACATTGCTGGAAAACCAACGATGTTCCATTGAAAACACCACTATCGCTGAAATATTATCGCCATAGCGCTATGCGTTGTAAATATAGCGTTATCATGGCGATAATATTCAGCAATAGCTGGCGATAATATTTCTATCGCTATGAAGGCCAGCGATAATTATCGCTGGCCGTTGATAATATGCCCCTATGATCCCCAAAGTGTGTCAGGGAGCTATATATGTGTGACCGATGTATTTTAATGCCGTGATGCGGACACCAGCTTTAAAAGGCGTAAGTATGACTTCTGAAGTGTGGTACTTGGCATGGCTGCAACAAATTGATTTATTGATGAAGTACATAGGTTCTGCATTTGAAAAATGTGTATACACATATTAAAATGAGGGATTTCAACACTCTTTAAAATGTTATCCATTTTCATGTACAAATAGCACTTGTTTAAACTTCACAAATGTTCCCCTTTTCTATTCCCCCAGCATACATACCCCCTTACATATCTTCCACATCTTAGTCCTTTTTTTTACATGAGCTGAGTCCTCACCTTTAGACAAATATAAAGAATTATAGATGGGAAGCAGTGAATTACGAGGATGTTTTTCACTGAGGGATTCTGAGTGACGTGAAATAGACGAGAGGAAAGCACAAGTTGTCTATGATGTCACTCAGAACCCGAGGTGAAAAACATCCCCGTAATTCACTGGTACCCATCTATAATTTTATGTTATGTCTGCAACTCGGCCCTTCAAAGCCATCAGCTCCTGATTTTGACTGCTATGCAGGAACAGTGGAGTAATGGGTGAGCCATACACAACATGGAGTCTCTTCACTGTCCCAAATTAAAATAAAAAAAATACCAGACCTCCTGTCAAACACCCTCACCATTTTCTGTGCCTTCCCTTCCCTCTCCTTCAGAAGCTGTGCTCCCTGCATTCCAGCGCGGCTCAGACAGGCTCTCACTGATACCAGCCAAAGCAGTCTGGCATTTCTATATGACGTAGCAACAGTGAGTTACGATATCTGTAACCCGCTGTTGCTACATCATAGCAGTGCATTATCAGATTTAAAATCTGACACTCATGCTAATGGCTCTCTGTGAGAGCCATACATAACAATTCAATGAATGCTATGGTTAGGGACGCTTTCTTCTCTTTTTTGGAAAGCCTCTTTGTACATCAGCCTCACCCCTAGGGTTGTCATCTGACCGGTATTTTACCAGTACCACTGGTAATTGAAAAGTGTGAGCTGGTGCCAGAAATTAAAATCTATGAGCAATAATGCAGTGGGTATTTGTATAACTGCTCCATGTGCATACTATCTTGCAACATTTCTGTTCCTGCTTGGGCTCATAGTTGGCATCATGTTAACAACAAATATCTGAGAAGGTGGAGACCATACAGTATAAAATTAACAAGCTCTTCCATCAGCTCAGTTTGTTATTCACTTCACATTAGACACTGTTGCTTTCAGGAGTCCTGATGAAGGGGTCGTGGCTTGACGCCATTAGAAGATGGCTGCTTGCTGAGTGAGCTCCGCGGTGGCTCGGGTGGAGTGTCGGCTTTTCCTGCGGACCCCGAGCATGTCTCCGCATGCCGACAAAATATTCCATGATGGGAGCAAGTCGAGTAGCATTTTATGTTGTTTTTCTGCTCCGGTAAGCATTTCCTTCATGTTAATTGCGGACGGCGCGTTTCCCCTCGCAAGACTCGTGCCCACCATTTTTTATCTCCAGGCTGCTCCCCATTGTTGTGAGGGGCTAAAGAATGTAATTTTTTGAGGAATATCTCACAACATTTTCTTTTCAACAGCCTGTAATGAATCCTATCTGTCATTTTAGGATGCATTGACAATGAACTATTTTACACAAGGAATTTTTTAGACATCCTAACATATTTTCAATTACAGGCAAGGCTGGAATAAATGCGACATGAGATAATATGTCATAACAAAATGTCTACGATAAACCAGGACTCATAAGCCTTGGTTGTTTAGAGTGCACCAGTTTGCTGAGGACGACACCTTTTTCCCCCACAAGGTTAACACCTGGCCATTAGGGACATTGTGACTTTATGTTGCTCCACAACACTTTTCTATAACTTTTTGTGTCCTCACACGGAAACTACGCCTTTGCATCATATTTCATAATCTACTGTTGTGGTATTTCTACTAGTATTACAATTTATTCTGAATTGTATGGGGAGAACAAAATCCACACAGCGCATTGTTAAATCTCCTTTACCGTTTTCATCTGTGGCGGACCACAACCCTTATTCTGTACTTTCAACAAATATGGCGAACTCTGAAAGTAATATGCCTCCACTGACAACGTCTTCGGGTATCTAACCCTACCTTCACCAATTCTACTCCTAAATTGCCCATTTGTCTATGCTATCTTCTGGTAAACGTATCAAAAAATATCCTCCCTCACCTACTACATTTCCTCCATCAGATGCTATAGATGTACTTCTTGAAGAGATTCAAGCTCTTTGACCCTACATTGAGGAAACAAATAAACAACTTCAATCCTTAGATGACAAGTGGGCTACTATGGAAAATAAGGTTATGCAGATTGAACAGCAAGTGAACTCTATTCAAGTTGTGGTGAACCAAGTTCCTTCGATGAAATTTGAAATTTCTTTTCTCAAAAAGCAAGTGGAAAAACTTGAAAATCGCAATAGGCGTAATAACTTACGTATACATGGCCTGGCCGAAGGCTTGGAGGGCTCAGACCCCATCTCGTTCTTTAAATCATTTCTTCCACAAGTTCTTGATATTTCCAACTCCCCTATCCTGAACATTCAAAGAGTGCATCGTTTGGGACGTAGTCCAACTATGGCGATTTCGTCAGTCAAACCTTGAGGAGTCATCATATATTTCTTGAAATATACAGATTTATTGAAGGTCTTACAAGCAGCTAAACGCAAGGGCCATATCTCGTGGCAAGGTTCTAATCTCTTTTTTGCACAAGATTACGCCAAGGACACAGCTGATCGAAGAAAGAAGTTCTTAGATATGAGACCAGCTCTTCATAATCTCAAAGCCAGATTTGGTCTTTTCCATCCTTGCCTCTTCAAAGTCACATATAAAAACAGAAATACATATTATGAAGATCCTGCCTGCTTCAGAAATTCTTAGATCAATGCAGAGAAGATGATGTGGATGTATCCAGACTAACCAATGTTTAATTTTGTGATGTCAATGGTTTAATATGTTTTGTCTCCTTAAAATTGTTGTTAGTTATCGTTCTGTCTTATGATTCCTTCGGGTTTCCCTATGTGATACTCACCTGTTATATTTTTTCCCCTCTGTTATATGTGGATGTTTTCGAACTTGATTTTTGTTATCTCCGGTATGCTTTGGATGATGTCCTCCCTCCCCGATCCGCCCTGAGTTGCCTGGTGAGTTGTGCCATTTTCCTTTTGTGGCTTCACCACCCTCCGCTTGTTCATGTTTTTTGTAGTATGTTATTATGTTTTATTGCTGTACATGTCTTTCCTTCTTTGTTTTATCTTTTCTATCTTCTTTCAGAAAATTCCTTTCCTCGATATATTTTCCCTTGTCTTTTTCTCTCTTTGTCTCTACTTCTATTTTCCTTTGCTATTTTCTCCCTTTCTATAACTACTTACTTCTATTTCTATGCTATTTATTATAATTACTGGTACTGTTTTATAATCTTCCTCTTAAGTATTATTATTTATATAATGTTATCAATTTCTAATTGTTTTAATTATTGTTATACAAGGTATATTTCACTTTGTCTGTTATAAATGGCTCTAAAAATTGTTTCATGGAATGGTAAGGGGTTGGGTTCCCCTATAAAGCATCAAAGGGCATTAACTCATTTGTCTAATTTAAAGTGTGATATAGCTTTACTACAGGAGACCCATGTTTTAGATAAGGAAATCCCCAAACTTAAACGACAATGGGTAGGCCATGTTTTTGCTTCTCCAGGCTCGGGACATCATATTGGCATAATTATTTTATGTCATAAACGTCTTGATTTACAGATTCTCACGCAAGATACTGTTGATATGGGTAGAGGGGTTTTTGTTTCTATGTTACTTAACAACATCCCCATAACTCTTTTTAATCTCTATGCTCCTACTGCCCCTGATGTCAACTTTTGGCCTACAATACTATCTAAATTGATGTCCTATCAGGATGAATATTTATTAGTTGTTGGAGATTGTAATTTGGTTATGGAGCCCATTATTGACCATAACTCCAAGTCTAAATTCATTCCCTCTCCTATGCACTCCCAATTCACATCCACTATTCACCATTGGTCACTAAGAGATGCTAGGCGATTATGTAACCCCACGCTTCTAGAATATACTTTCTTTTCTCCTGTACATTCCTCCCAATCTTGTATAGACCATCTGTTCACTTAAAAAGCACTTACACAGCATAGCACTCATTCGGACATTGGTTCTATATTAATTTCTGATCATGCCCCAGTTACCCTAAATTTGGACCTTTTTCCACCTACTCAAGGTACAAGAAGATGGAGAGTTAATAATGCCGTCCTTTTAGATTCCAACTTTATCCAGACATTTGAAGTTTTGCCACCACTTGCTTTCTGGAAAATGAAACCCTGTCCATGTCTCCACAGATCGTTTGGGATACCTTTAAAGCAGCCTCTAGAGACTTTATTATTTCCTTTGTATCCCATCAAAGGAAATCTTCTTTGCATAAATTGCAATCGCTTACGGCACATATTAAGCAATTAGAACACTCCTTTTTTCGCACAAATTGTAAATCTTGTCTAGGAGAACCAAGTTTGAATTCAATAAAATATCCAGAGACAATGCTAATTCATTTTTACACAAATCGTCAGACAAATATTATGGAGGTCAAAATAAAGCAGGGAAACTTTTAGCTAATTATCTTAAAGTTAAAAAAGAACGCACCAAGATTAGCTCTATTCTTACTCCCAATAAGCACATGGTTTACAAAAATGAAGATATCTTATTAGAATTTACCCAATGTTTTCAATCTCTTTACACTCCTGAGTCTTCCGTTCTTCAGGAGGACATACTTCAATACTTATCATCTATAAGCCCACCTTCCTCTTCTCATCTGGATTTTTCAGCATTAGATGAAGAAATTTGAGATGTAGATATTATTATTGCTATTCAAAATATTAAACGTGGAAAAGCTCTAGGACCTGATGGTTTCACAATTGAATTTTACTCTTATTTTTCTCGAATTCTTATTCCTAAACTACATCAATTATTTCACTTTTTTATTTCTTCCCAAAAATCCAGTGGCTCTTTTCAAGAGGCTTTGATATGCCTTCTTCCCAAGGATGGTAAAGATCATAATTTATGCAAAAACTATAGACCCATTTCTTTAATTAACTTAGATTACAAGGTTTTTGCAAAGATTCTAGCTCTTCGTTTAGAGATAATACTAGACTCTTCTTTAATGTTCTTACCAAGGCCAAATCTTATAAGGACTCCTTAGCAGCCATATCTTTGGATGCTGAGAAAGCTTTTGATAGAATTGGGTGGCCTTTTATTTTCTCTACCTTGTCCTGGTTTGGTTTTGGTCAGAAAAGTATAAATAATTCCTTTTTATATTCTTCGCCAGTTTCCTCCAGGTTATCTAATGGTCTTATATCATCACCTTTTCCTTTATATCATGGAGTAAGGCAAGGATGTCCCCTTTCTCCGCTTCTTTTTATACTTGCTCTCGAGCCCTTCCTAATTAGAATTCGTTCAAATTCTCAGATTACAGGCTTTACATTTGGAATCAACCAATCAAAACTCTCTGTCTATGCAGATAATATTCTGCTAGTTTTTTTTTTATCACACCCACAAACTTCTTTGCCAGCTTTCTTATCTGAAATATTTTTATTTGCATCGGTGTCTGATTATAAATTAAATGTTGACAAATGTGAAATCCTCCCACTGACCAAGTTGTGTTTTTCAGCAGATTATATTCCTTCTCTTTTTTATTGGACATCAGATAAAATCAAATATTTAGGTCTTTGGTTTAAACCTTCCATCAAAGAGTCTATGTTAACGAATTTTTAGGAATTACAGAGTCTCTTGAGAAACACAACATCCAGATGGAACCTTATGTTTTTATCATGGTGGCCGTTTTGATACAATAAAAATCATGCTGGCTTCTATAATTCTTTTTTATATTTCTAATATTCCTATTAATATTCCTACTTCCCATTTAAAGATAATGTATTTTAATTATCGAAATTTTTGTGGAATAATTAAAAAAACCTTGTTTGTCTTTACATAAGATTAAAAGACCTAAACATTTGGGGGGGCATTAATTTTCCAGATTTTCAATCACATCACACCGCATTCCCTCTAAGGCAATGCCCTCCTTTACTACAAGACACTGATATTTAGGTATTTGGTTTAAATCTTCCATTAAAGAGTCTATGTTAACGAATTTTCAGGAATTACAGAGTGTCTTGAGAAACACAACATCCAGATGGAACCTTATGTTTTTATCATGGTGGCCGTTTTGATACAATAAAAATTATGCTGGTTTCTATAATTCTTTTTTATATTTCTAATATCCCTATTAATATTCCTACTTCCCATTTTAAGATAATTTATTCTATATTATCAAAATTTTTGTGGAATAATTAAAAAAAACGTGTATGTCTTTACATAAGAATAAAAAACCCTAAACATTGGGGGGGCGTTAATTTTCCAGATTTTCAATCATATCACACCGCATACTCTCTAAGGCAATGCTCTCCTTTTCTACAAGACACTAATGATGTTTCATTACTACCGCTATGGACTACTATTGAAAAATCTTTTCTTCAACCTTCCTCCTTTCAAGAACTTTTATCTTCCTATTTTTAATAATACTTGCAAAATACTTCAATCTTACAAATCACCTTTCTCCTAAAGATAAATTTATGCACTCTCCAATATGGTAGAATAAACATCTTAGAATCAATCATAGAATTATCTTTTGGAAAGATTTGTTCGCTAAAGGGCTTCATTGGGTTCCTCAACTCTAGCAAGATAATAATTGGATACCGTTTAGGGCTGCCCAAACACACTTTTCTTTACCTCCCTCCTATGCATCTAATTACACTTCCTTAATTCTACTGATCTAGTCAATTTAAGATCGTTTGGCGCTCATATCTGCTTCTTCACTTTCACCTCCTTCCTCTATCACCGTCCGCATCCCAAATATATAAACATTTAACTTCTTCTCCAATCACTAGAGATAAAATGGAAATGGAACTCTCCTGGGAAATTGATCGTCATCTGCTAATACTACTGAATCTTTATTTTATATTTATAACAGACTTTTGCTTACATAAAATTAACCCTGCTCTTTCCCTTCCTGTTGGTCCTGTAACGCGACCCCAGCAGACTTGAAAAAACATGTGATTTATGTGCCCTCATATTCATACTTTTTATGGAGCTAGGTCTGGAATCAAATCAACAACATTTTCCATTCACAAATCCCCTTTACTTTCATTAATATACTTCTAGGTAGTGTATCTGATGACTGGATTCCACATTCAAACACATTTCATATTGTTGATTTACTTCTTGCAGTTGCTTTCCAACAGATTACGAGGTCTTGGAAAGATGCTACTAACATTTCATACCGAGCTTGTTGGTATGGGGTTTGTTATAACCACAGGTTCAATAGAGCACACATCCATCCCATCTCCCTTGCAGTGAAAAGAGATTTCCAATGGTCACCCATTACGCATTTTCTAGATGCATCTGCTAATGCAACACAAGTTCATAACCCCAAGTTGAAGAAATACCTAAACCACCATGATTTAATTTGATCTATTTATAACTGTTTTCCTATCAATGCTCTTTATTTGTTGTTTCATCTTCCTTTTTCTATGCTAATAATTACGATTTTGTTCAGATAGAAATAGTTATGTTAAACAGAGATATATATGAATGCCATTTTCCTCCTCCTCCCCTCTCTCCCCCCTCTCTCCTCATATTGCCTTAACAGATTATATAGTTAGATTCTATTTTCTACCTATGTATTGTATTGAGATGTGTTCATACTATATTAATAAAATCTCTTTTTCAAACTAAGGAGTCCTGATGAAGCAGCATGCTCACCATAAATTGATTAAGAATTAAGGGTCAGTTTAGATTCAGGGCCTGGGAGGTGCTGCACTAAGTGAGTGGCATTGAAGACCTTGGAGGCATCCAGGTAAATTTTACAGCAGGGCGCCATAAATTAGGTGCCAAACCCAAAGTACATGTGTGGTGTTCAATTTGAGCCAGTGGTTTCCGGTGCTCAGCACCGGCACTTAATTGTCAACACTGGCACTTGTGGAAGCCTGCCACAAGATGGCGCTGTCTGGCTAATTTAGAGATGGCCACAACAACAGTCAATTATTAATTTAGTATACATTAAAAATTATTTACCTGTTTCCAAATTTATAGATTTAGGGATCTGGCATAATCTGCATTGTCACACTTGTAGGAGTGCTGTTACTATCTTTTACAGCATGGCATGGGCAATGTGTGGTGCAAGCTGCAGTGGCCTCCTGATGAGAGCCCAAGGACCTATTTTTTTACCCATTAAGCACTGGTGTGGAAGCGTGGAGTCTACTACTGTGAAAGAAACAGGAAACAACGTGAGAGACAGACATCAGGAAAGATTATGAAGGGGGTGTGGCTTGTCGCCGATGCAGGGAGCGGCAGACCTCGGAGCTCCTCAGTGGCTTCCCTCAACAACAATTAATCCTGAGAAGCTGAGGGGGTCCCTGGCATCATAGCTGGTGGCGGAATACCTGGTGCCCACCTGGGTTCATTTTCGAGGTGCTGGGAAGCCGTGGCACAAAGAAACAGGCGCCGTTCCCCTCTGCTCGCGTTACACCCTGATCGCGATCAAAATGGCAGCCGAGACTCGCTACGGAGACCCTTGCTGGTGAGGGGGCCTGTCGGGCTGGCGGAGACTGGTGACCGGTGGCGAGGCGTGCGGAACCGGTGAAACGGCGAGAGCCCACCCGTGAAGCGGCAGAAGGGCTGACTTTAGAAGCTCAGCCGGGACAGCCTGACCCCAAGATGGCGGAATGGAGGACTCTGAGCGGGATGCAGTAATGGTCGTGACCGTCGCCGCAACAGGCCTGCTCCCCCTGCACCGCTACCCTGCACACTGCGCCTAGGCTCAGACCTACTTTCCTGACGGTGGAGGATTGGTGCCGGTTGAGAGCCCCAACGGCAGAGAACACGGGAGAGCCGGGAGAGCGCGAATCTGCAGCGAATCAGAGAGGGAGGAACCCAGAGGTTGCTGCTACCGTTGAGAGGCCCCGGGAGTGACGCGCAGTATTGGTGCTCTGAAGGGCACAAGAAGCGCATCGGATTACTTGGGGCACAAGTCCTGAAGCGGTGAGCTGGTGATCACAGCATCATTCCTGGGACAGAGGTGCATCTGCGGTAGGTGAGACAGGATCGGTGCCAGGGGAGCTGTGCTGGGGTTGGACCTTGCTGGATGCCCGGTGGCTCGCGGGAGGCTCTGATCAGGAGGACGTCGAGCCACTGCGGAATGGTGCTAGTGAAGCCGGTGGCATCCGAAATCTCCCTGGGACCCTGGTGTAATGCTAAGAGCTTTGCTGCTCCTATTGTTGTTCTGACTACTGCTATGTGCTATCGGGGAGCTGCTAACTGCGGGAACAGCTGCTGAACGAGAGAGGCCAAATCCATAAGGTTCATCACTGCACTTGGGGTGAGGACTGGGAACATTGGTGCTTTGGAGGACATTGGTGAGTGCGTGTAGAGATCCCTGAGGCGTTTTCTTACTGCTGGGCCGCTCAGGACGAACGACATACTGTGTGGTGTTGCGCGCTCTGGCTTTCCTTGAGTGTTGGAGTGGTTGCGGGGCCTGGACAGGGTGCTGACGTTTGGGCTTCATTGTCTTCGCAGTTGGGCACCACTGTCCTGGGCGCGCACTTTTACCTGGTGCCCACCCATCCTAAAGTGACCTGTTCGCAGGGCAAGCCCATTCCGGCGAGTTTTCGGCACTGGAGTTCGAGAATACTCGCTACTGGTGGGACGTTACGTAGTCTTTAGTGGACTGCTGCGATGGGGCGAGTATCCAGGAAAAAGGGATTTACGGCCCTCCAGGTGGAAGGAGCGGGGCAACAGACTGATGACGAAGACGACGCGACGGAGCGCCCGAGTACAGTTGCCCAGGGTGGCCCTACTTTAGCCGACATAATGCAGGCCATCACTTTATCCAGAGAGGCCCTTGAGACGAAAATTGACGCAGTTGGCGTGGACCTTACTTTGCTCAAGGATGACCACAGGAAATTGAAGGAGCGAGTGAAAGTGACTGAGAAAGCACTGGAGGGGGTCCCGGATGCGGTGGCCACCTTGCAGCGCTCCCTGAAACAGGTGGAAGACAGAGTTTGGGTATTGGAAATGAGAGCGGAAGCTAGTGAAGGGCGCTCTCGAAGGAATAACCTCCGCATAGTGGGGGTTCTGGAACGAGTGGAAGGAGATGACGCTGTTCGGTATTTGGAGGGGTGGCTAGACGGAGGTTGCCCCGGAGGGACTTTCTCAGTTCGTTGCCCTTGAGAGAGCCCATAGGGTCCCGGCTAGACCTCCCAAACTGGGCGCGCCTCCGCAGCTGCTGGTGGCGAGGCTATTTATTGCACTATCGGGACAGAGACCATCTTTTGCAGCAGGCTCGGAAGAAACAACAACTACAAATCAAGAATTCCAAAGTGATGATATTTCCGGACTACACTAGAGAGGTTCAGAAGCAGCGGGCCTCCTTCATTGCGCTTAAACGGAAACTGCGCCAACATCACATAACATACGCCATGCTTTTTCCTGCGCGCTTACGAGTGGTGTACAGCGCCAACATGCATTTCTTCACCGCCCCACAGGATGCATGGTGGTGGTTGGAGATGCGCGAGACGAGGTCCAGGCAGAGTTCTGCAGCGAGCGACGTGGAGAGGAGCTCCCCTGCACACATGAGCCCATCGAGGGTACTCTCGTTGCCAGCCCACCGTCTTTAGCGGAAAAGAGCTGTGAAGGCGCTTGCAGAGATCAGTCAGGGTTTGGTCAGCCAGAGTTCTGCTTCCACTGGCCGAGTGGATCTGAGACCTCACTGCCTGGATACACGAATGGTGATTCTGATACTGAGCTGCCGGTGATCACTCCACGAACGGCGGACCTGCTGGTTGAACTGACAATTGACGGCTGGGTGAGATAGACTTGAAATGGTATTCAGATTTGCATGCTGCAGGGCCTATGATCTGTGGAGAGGGAGGGGTGGCACACCTTGCTCAGTACTGATGGGGACCCTCACACTGACACAGAACAGGGGGGGCGGGGGGAGTTTTGGGTCCCAAAGGGTCAGCACACGTTTCATTGCCTCTCTGTGCACTGTTGATGGTTAAACCAGTTTGGATGGGAACTAGTTTCAGGGAACCTGTCCTGGGGAATGGGAGTTGGGGGTTATGGGATGTCTGGGGGGACAGGGTTGTTGGGGCCAAGCATGCCGCTAGGGGAGTTATGGAGGACAGACTGTATATAACCACACCATGGAAACCGCCGTAGAAATTAAGTGTTTGTTCTGGAACATTAGGGGGATGCATACCATGATCCGTCGCCACTAGATCCATGCCTATCTTAGAAGGCGAGGGGTACAGATTGCACTACTGCAGGAGACGCATTCAAGTAAGCAATAGGGCTTAGCCTTGCAGTGCAGGTGTCAAGGACAGGTGTTCTGCACAACATATTTGGCGTTTGAGCGGGGAACACTGATTTGGGTCAGGGCCGGAGTTCCGTTCCAGAGCACTGGGCAGCTGATTGACCCTGAGGGTAGATATGTTGTAGTGATGGGGCGTTTAGATGGCAGAGATATTGTTCTAGGAAGTATATATGCCCCTAATACTGACCAAGACTAATTTTTTGCACACCTTTCAGGGAAATTAGCACTACTGTTGACAGGGTCTGTGCTCTTAGGGGGTGACTTCAACTGTATCACTGACATTGCATTGGACCGCTCCTACCTTCCTCTCCTTGATACCCCGGTACACAGGCTGGCAGCGGTGAGGCAGGCTTGGCAACAATGGGGACTGACTGACACATGGAGGGCACATCACCCGACTGACAGGGATTACTCTTACTTCTCATCACTTCATGATCTGCATGTTCGGTTGGATTCGGTTCTTTGCTCTCTAGACGTCCATGGGGGGATGGTGTATAGTGAACACTTAGCTAGAACCTCGTCTGACCATAACCCACTGTTGGTGATCTTACATTGGTTGCGGGATCGGCCCACCATTCCTACGAGCCGACTCAGACCTGATACCTTGGAAGATCCAGTGTTTCGTGAAGTTATCGGTGCAGCCATTACTGAATATTTCAGGCTTAATGTTAACACAGCATCCTCTCTGCTGGTTGAGTGGGATGCTTTTAAATCAGTGATTAGGGGGCGCTGTATAGGGGAAGTGGTGGGAGTACGCAGAGTGCTGCTCCAGGATGTGCTAAAGGCGGAACAACAGTTGCGTGTTTTGGAGCAGGAGGGACCGGAGCGGCTAGACAAGCATGATGAGCTGCTTGCGGCCCTGGAGGAGCTAGCAGTTCAACTCGAGAGACTGCGCTGTTTTGATTATAAGGCCTATACGGACAGGACGCATGCAGAGCGCGACAAGTCTGGTGCGCTCCTTGCATGGCTGGCCAACCCAGCGCGTAGAGGGACAGCGATCTTAGAACTGAAAGACCTGGGAGGCGAGGTGTGCTACACCCAACGGGGCATTAATGATCAATTCTTACAGTATTACGCCGAGCAGTATCGGAGCAGGTGGAGCCCAGGACTCCCTGATGATGAGGGGTTTTTACCGGGTGCTGACCTCCCTAAAATTGACCATGCGGAGGCTGAAGCCCTTGGTAAGGATATTGAGGTGGGCGAAGTGCGCAGCGCTATAAAGCACATGGCCAGGAATAAAATGCTTAGAACGGACGGGCTGTCAGTGGAATTTTATGCGACCTATGCTGATGATCTGGTTCCCTGCCTGGTGGCACTGTATAATAGAGCATGTCATGAGGGTGTGCTCCCTGCATCTACGCGTGAAGCTATCATAGTCCCCCTTCTCAAGACGGGCAAACCCGCCTGGGATCGATCCTCATACAGACCCCTCACGATGCTTAACCTGGAATATAAAATCTTAAGTCGGATATTGGCCAGTCGGTTGCTGCCCCATATGACGACCCTGGTTCACAGGGATCAGGCCGGATTCATACCATCTTGCAATACCGCAATGAATGTCCGTAGACTCATGCGCATCCTGGAGTCCAACACGTGTGATAAAGAGGAGGCCTGCATTTTTTAGGTCAATATCGAAAAGGCCTTTGATAGCCTAGAGTGGCCCTACCTTTTTAATGTTTTGCGGGAATTTTGTCTGGGAGAGAGGTTTGTGCGGTGGACAACACTGCTGTACAGTGCCTCCACTGCCAGAGTTCGGACGGGGGTTTAATCTCTTCTGCCTACGAGGTCGCTGTCCCCGCTGCTGTTTGCTCTGGCGGTAGAGCCCATGGCTGCACATGCCAGGACGGGGATTCTATCCTGGTCTGCTAGTGGAGGGCAGGTGCAGCTTATGTTCCTGCCGGATTCCGGGGATGCACTTCGGGGGGTGAAGGGCTTGTTAGAGATCTTGGGGAGAATGGTGGGGCTCCGTGTGAATTGGGCCAAGTCGTGTTTGTTCCTTAGCAGGTCGGGCAGCCTGAATCTACGGAATGCAGAAGAAGTCTTATGGGAGTCCAGTTGCTTGCCATACCTAGGGACCCGTGAAGAACCAAGACCTTAGGGGCCTGGCGGCGCAGGGTACACCTTAATCTCCTGAGTTCACCTGCTTTGTCGAACAGAGACACGGGACACTCCGTTAGGCGCAGAAGATAGGGTTTATTAGCTGCAGCTAAGTACAGTTGTCCCAGAAGTACACTCGGTATGTTCTTAGGAGACTGCCACTTTACTTCGTGGCGCACAATCTTTTATAACATACATATTCACAAAGAACACTCCCAATGCATACAGGGTCAACCAATGAGAAGAATGTAAAAACAAGATATTAAGTAACTCACATAAACCCCTCTCCCAACAGTGTTTGTCACCCTTCCCCACAAATTAATCAGTGGTAGTGTTTATAAGTCGACTTGCAGGTGGCAGGACACATTTGTATGGCCTAGAGGACAGTTGTGAAATGAGAGAATACGAGTTAAAGAATAGCGAAGGCCAGAGGATAAGATAAAGTCAGGAAAGAATGGTGCGAACCAACAGATAGTTGAAACAGGGATCAGTCAGACCAGACGAGGATTAGTGGAGTCGGCCGGACCCTGACACCAGCTATAAACAGAGGCAGGAGGTTATTTGACACGTTGCAGTAGGATGAGGAAAAACAACTCTTCGTTCACCGTGCCGCCTGAGTGAGGGCAACACAAAATGGCAGAAAGACACAAAATGGTGGCTAAATACGAACGAGATCGGAAACTGAATTACCTCAGACCTTCCTTTTGCCATTACTCAGGCAAGACACACAGACTCATTTTAATCTGGTCGACGTCAATGGCCATGAGGTCATCAAGCTGTTGCTGTAACATCATTTTAATGCTCTCCGTCTTCCGTGGCACAGGCCTTGGGACACACATAGCGGCACAAAGACCACAGATGGCGGGGCCACACTGTATACAGAGACGACAGGAAAAAATAATGGCCAAAACCACTCCAAGGAGTGTTAATACCTTCCATCCCCATTTGGACAGTAATCCCCAAAACCATTCCACTAAAGACCAATCTCCTTCGTCCTGATGAATCGACTCGGAGATCACATGTAATTTGGAGATGGCTTGGTATACCGTAGGGGCGTCGTCAGGTATATAAATGCAACAGCTAGATCCGATCAATTTACAAACTCCACCACGATCTGCAAGAATAACATCCAAAGTAATCCGGTTCTGCAATGTCATGAGACGATCCGCCTGAAGTTCAGCTGTGAGATTGCTCAAGGCTCCCACAGTGACATCTATGGTAGTCTCAACAACACGAACCAATTGTCTCATGTTTCTACTGTTGGCCATTGGGCCCCACAAAGGAAGAAATCCTTTAAGGAAATCACCTCCCTCTTGTCCTGCCGTGTCTTTAGAATCGATAATCCCTCTGCCATATCTGTTTCTGTGATGTCCCGAAGGAGCAGTGTATGTAGGGGGGAGAAGAAAGGCTATATAGCAAAATCCGTCGGTAGCCACGTGTACGCTCTATCGTGGCAGACAAAATACGTGCCCTGGGATGGCACTAACGGTGGTGAATTCTGAGATGTGTGAATGTACGTATGGGAACAAACACTCCTTCCTTGTCCAGTGTCAGTAGTCTGGCCATTTATTTGTAAACAGAAGTTACCTCGATGAGGCACAGTCCAAATTGGTGGAGATTTTCCCTGTTTACTCCTATCTGTAAGGCTAGTGGCGTAACGAGTCACGTTCCAAGCATCATATGCTCGTTTCAACAGGAATCTTACTATTCTCCACAATTCTAGCCATAGTCACTATTCCTTTTATCAGAGAACTATGACTAAAATCTTGTCCACTACCATATGAACCAGCTGGACGTCTAAATCGGTTCTGATATGCATTTGAAAACATTACAAAATTGGCCCAAGCGGAACCTTCATAGGAAAATGGAAGGCCTAAATATGGCATCCCTTTTTCGGTGGTATGAGGCATAAGTCCACACACCCAACAGTCAATTGTGTTGACTACCAATTGGTGTTGGTGCAATAACTGGACAAATGAATTGTTAAAATATTCTGTTCTCCTGATTAGTTCATGTTGGGGAAGCGTATA
The DNA here is from genome assembly GCF_964204655.1 of Triturus cristatus. NCBI lineage: Eukaryota > Metazoa > Chordata > Amphibia > Caudata > Salamandridae > Triturus > Triturus cristatus. Next base: position 261,816,220 of record NC_140586.1, read on the forward strand.
CAATTGATGTGGGGAGATAGTAGAATGAAAAGGCAAAGAAATAGAAGTAGGAACAGATTTGTGCTGCATAACATGAACAATCCAACCTATACAAGCCAATATGATACTAGAAAACATAAGAACACACAATGTTATGCCACATTGACTGTACACTAATTTACAATATTTCTTTTTCATCTCTTCCTTCTTATTATTCTTTCCCAATTTGACATCCATCCTCTAAAATTGTTGCTCACGGCAATCTTCCTTTTTCACTTGGCTGTGATTATTAGCCGTCCTATGACACTGCAAGTCCTGGGGGCCTAGCCACTATACAGGTCATGAACCAAGACTCCTACCGTGACCCTGCAACTTGGACAGATGATACATGTCATAAAAGAGATGAAAATTTCAGGTGTCCTTGACCAGTCTAGACCTTAAATTATATTGAGTTCTGTTCAGTACAGTTTGGTCCTGAAATAGTGTCTGTGGATCTGTAGTGTTCAATCGAAGATGTGGCGGTACTGCTTCTTGTAAAACGTCGTCATCTTCTTTTTCAGACCGAGCTCCATCTAGGTGTGCGCTACTGAAAGGTACAAACCGAGGGACCCTTTCGCCCTCAAAATCACCTACACCCTTACGGACCCACTGGTCAAAAGGCAAGGGCAAGGGCACCTTTTTGCAGTGCATGCCATGGATCCAGTTATTTTTCCCTTCGACCTTCACTGCTGTACGCGTGACTAGAAGAACCTGTCGAGGTGCCCACCAACGAGGCTCCAAATTCCTTGTCCTCTGAAAATTTTTCACACAGACCCAGTCTCCTGGTTGGATAGAATGACCTGGGTCTTTGGAGGCCTCTGGTAAAGCGTCTCGAACCTGTTGGTGGAGAACACGTAATTTATTGGTGAGGTCATGCAAATAATCAATCAGCATTGGATACTGTATGTCAGAATACTTTTTAGGGCGAGGGACTCCCCAAAAATTAGCCGGGCTCCCAAAAAAAACCTCGTATGGGCTGAGTCCCAAACGAGAATGTACAGCTGGTCTAGTGGATAGGAAAGCCAAAGGTAAAGCATCGGGCCAGGCAAGTCCCGTGTTAGCCTGTACCTTTGCAAGCTTAAGTTTGAGAGTGCCGTTATAGCACTCTACCAAACCCGCTGATTGGGGATGGTTCGCCGCATGGAATTTTTGGACGATACCAAGACCGGCACACACCTTTTTCATAATTTGGCCCACAAATTCACTTCCATTGTCACTCCAGACAATGCACGGCAAACCAAACCTAGGGAAGAACTCTTTCAGAAGAACTTTGGCAGTGGACAAAGCAGTGTTGTCTTTCAGGGGGTAGGCCTCTATCCATCTGGAGAAGGCACAAACCACTACCAAAACATGAAATGAAATGAAATGAAATGAAATGAGGATTTATAGAGCGCGATAGCTACCCTGAGGCGTCCTAGCGCTGGCAGACAGGTGTGTGACGGAAAATTAAAATTTAATCAGTTTTGTTAAAAAGCAGAGTTTTCAACTGTTTACGAAAGGGGAGCAAATTGGGTTCGGATCGGAGATGAAGGGGCAGGGCGTTCCATAGTTTGGCCGAATTGTAGGAGAACAATCGGCCTCCACATCTAACTCTTGTGATCCTGGGGATAGTGGCAAGGAAAGAGGAAGTAGATCTGAGGTGTCTGTTTGGTATATAGGGAGTAGCCAGTGGATGATTTATGGGGGCACCGGCTTTCCAGTAGGCTCGATGAAAGATGCATAGGCTCTTAAATTCAATTCTTTGCTTCACTGGAAGCCAGTGAAGGTCTTTCAATCCGGGTTTAATTGAGAGTCGGCGGGGGGTCTGGAGGAGAGTGCGGGCTGCGCAATTTTGTATGACCTGGAGTTTGTGTAAAGTGGCCTGAGGGGCTCCCAGGTAGAGGGCATTCCCAAAATCGAGGCGAGACAAGATCAGACCTTGGATCATGGTCTGTCTTGCCTGAAAAGGTAGTAGAGGGAGAATTTTCCGAATGAGCCTGAGCAGGCCAAAACACGTAGCTGAGAGTTTGGTTGCTTGGCTGCTGAAGCTAAGAGACTTGTCGAGCCAGATGCCAAGGCTTTTAATGGAGCCCTTGTTTAAGGGGGCGGTCCCAAGGCAAGTGGGCCATAGGTGGTCGATGGTAGGGCTGGGGGGGTTACCCAGGAGCATTAGCTCGGTCTTGTCTCCGTTCAATTTGAGACAAGATGATGTCATCCATAGATGCACTGCTTCCAGACAATCTCTCATATGATTGGGAGAGGAGTGAGGATGGTTGAGGGCTACGACTAGCTGAGTGTCGTCTGCATATGTAATTATTTTTATTCCGAAGGGGCGTACAATCTCAGCTAGGGGGCTCATGTACACGTTAAAAAGTGTAGGGCTCAGAGAAGAGCCCTGTGGCACTCCGCACCCGAGCGGCCTGCTAGGGGAGATGGTTTCACCCTCAAAGACCCTGAATGAACGGCCTGATAAGAAGGAGTTGAGCCAGTCCAGGGCATTCTCGGAGATTCCTAGGTTCGCGAGTCTTTGCAGTAAGATGGTGTGATTTACAGTGTCAAAGGCCGCACTTAGGTCGAGGAGGATGATGGCGGCAGATCCTCCTTGGTCCATGATCTTCCTTGCCTCTTCTGTAACTGCAATGAGGGCGGTCTCGGTCCCATACATGGGGCGGAATCCCGTCTGGGAGGGATCGAGTAAATGGTTGTTTTCCAGGAATTCAACCAGAGTGCTGTTGACGTGTTTGTCAAGGATCTTGCTTAGCCACGGTAGTAAAGAGATTGGCCGATAGTTCGCTGGATTATCTGGGTCCAGGTTGGATTTTTTAAGGAGGGCTTTCACCATAGCCTGCTTCCAGGGGGGTGGAACAGTCCCGGTGGTCAGCGAGGCATTAAGTAGATTGAGAGTGGTTGGTAAAATATGATTGATTACTGTCAGCAAGTTGCATGGGGGTGCTGGGTCGTTGGGGGAGCCGGATTTGACCTGACGCATGATAGTTTCAAGCGAGGTGGAGTCAAGAGGTGGAAGGTTCCTGAGAGTTAGTGAGGTACAGGATTCCGGCTCACCCTGCTTGGCGGGTGGAATGGGGGGGTGAATGGGGGGGAAGGAGGTGTAGATGGTATGTATTTTTTGGAAGAAGAAGTCAGCCAGGTTGTTACAGCGGGTTTGTGAGTTGAGGGGGTTGGGGGGTTTGTCCGGCAGTTTAAGGAGGGTTTTCGCGATTTTGTATAGTTCCTTGGGTTTGGAAGTGGCTGTGTTGATTCTGTTTTCAAAGAACGTTGCCTGAGCGGTGTGGATTTCATTTTTATATGATTTTATTGCGACTCTGTAAGCTGTTTTCGCAGAGGAACAGTAGTCTATTCGCCACTTCCTTTCAAGTTTTTTACAGAGGCGTTTCTTTTCCCGTAGGTCGGGGGAGTACCAGGGGGCCGTTCGGGTGTTACGTTTAGACTCCGTGCGTTTTAAGGGGAGCACGGCATTGAGTGAGTTCGAAATCCATTTGTTATAGTTTTCATTGGCTAGGATGGGGTCAGGTGTGTAGGGTGGTGTGTAGGCCTCGAGACTTGTTACCCAGTCAGATTGGGAGAGTTTTGGCCAGTTGCGTTTCATGCGGGCGACTGTGATGGGGGAGGAGTGGGAGGGAGAGTTTGACCAGGAGAAGGGAATGAGAAAATGATCTGTCCAGGGCAGAGGGAGAGGGGGGCTTACTAAGAGCCCTGTAGAATTGCTGAAGATGGGATCCAGAAGATGCCCTTTGGAGTGGGTAGGTTTTTGCACTAGCTGCTTGAGCTGAAGCGCAGCGAGGCTAGTGGACAGTTCTGAAGCGGTGTGATCGGTAATATCGTCAAAATGGATGTTTAGATCTCCGAGGAGGGTGAAATTGGATGAATTACATGCCATGTTAGCTAAGGTGTGAGGCAGGGAGTAAAGAAATTGACCCACGGGCCCAGGTGGTCGATAGATTAGTGTCCCCGTGAACGTGCTTGTTGGTGAGAAGTCAATGGAGAAGGAGAGGCTTTCGCAGTCAGGTATAGGGTTGGGTAAGCTGCGGCACCCAAAGGAGTCTTTATATATGACTGCTAGGCCACCACCTCTTCCTGAAATACGGTCTTCACGTAGGATTTGGTAACCTTGGGGTAGAGCCTTGATAAGGTCGGGTTCAGAATCGGAGTGAAGCCAGGTCTCAGTTAGGAACAGGATGTCTGGTTGGAGTTCTTCCAGAAGCATAGATGTCTCTAAAGTGTGCTTGGGGAGTGATCTGCAGTTAAGGAGGAACATGTTTCGCCGTAGGATTTTAGTAGGCGGGTCGGGGAGAGGTAGAAATCCACAGTGTGGGCAGACTGTGTATTTGCATGCCGGATTCCAAGTGGAGAGGCAGACAGGGAGTCCCGGTACTCTCAGTTTCAATAAAGTGTTGTGGCTGTAGCTTCTGATGTGAGTGGGTATCCGAGCAGGGGTTAGCGCCCCAGGCCCCGAACGGCCGCGGACGGGCGCAGACGGGCTTGCCTTTGGCGCGCCCTTGGCGCGCCATCGGCGCGCCCGCTGCGCGCGTCCGCTGCGCGTGGTGTATGGCATTCAGCTTTTAAGCAAGTGGGTGTCAGAGAAACCGGATGTGACGTTGCGCTCTCCTCCCCTCTAGCCCGGATGTAATTAAGACCGCGACTCCCTCCACATCAATCGGGATGATTTTCCCGTGGTGGACCGGGGAGAATGCGGGTATCGGGTGTCCGAGGGTGCAGGAGTGCGGGTAAGTGACTGAGTGAAGTTCAGACAATTTTACAGTTCAGTTTCAAATAAAATTATTTCGGCGATTTTAAAACTAGCAACAACATACAGCAAGTGCACAGAGGAAGGTACCGTGAATACTGTTTTGCTAAGATTCAGTCACAGCGCGCGTCCGCTGCGCGTGGTGTATGGCATTCAGCTTTTAAGCAAGTGGGTGTCAGAGAAACCGGCTGTGACGTTGCGCTCTCCTCCCCTCTAGCCCGGATGTAATTAAGACCGCGTCTCCCTCCACATCAATCGGGATGATTTTCCCATGGTGGACCGGGGAGAATGTGGGTATCGGGTGTCCGAGGGTGCAGGAGTGCGGGTAAGTGACTGAGTGAAGTTCAGACAATTTTACAGTTCAGTTTCAAATAAAATTATTTCGGCGATTTTAAAACTAGCAACAACATACAGCAAGTGCACAGAGGAAGGTACCGTGAATACTGTTTTGCTAAGATTCAGTCACAGCGCGCGTCCGCTGCGCGTGGTGTATGGCATTCAGCTTTTAAGCAAGTGGGTGTCAGAGAAACCGGATGTGACGTTGCGCTCTCCTCCCCTCTAGCCCGGATGTAATTAAGACCGCGTCTCCCTCCACATCAATCGGGATGATTTTCCCGTGGTGGACCGGGGAGAACATATTTGAGATTGTTGCATCGTTCCATGTGAATATAATCAATTTGCAACACCTCAAAAGGATATGTTGGGGGAGCAAAATGACCTGCTGGAGTTGGGGTTCCCTTTCCTGGATTATGCATCAAGCAAACGATACAATGCTTCACTAAATTATCTGCACATTTTGGAATCCCTTCGTTCAGCCACACTGGAGCCAGAAGCTTACATATTCCTTTCGCACTGATGTGGGCTGGACCATGTGCCATAGCAACTACAAGCAGTACATAGGCATCTGGTAACAGCCAACGCTGATGTTCTCACAATTCTATCCAACATCCCATTGCGTCTAACATTCCTGTACTCTCTTTCCACTTACTCAACTCTTTCTCTGTAGCCTCTCCTTGAATCGATCTCACACTTTCTATTGTATCCTCACACATTCCTTTTTCCTTGACCCAATTTGCAGGGCCCGCAACATACATGCGACTCATAGCATCTCTGGCTGTTTCTTTCGCTACCTCATCCGCAAAAGCATTCCCACGACCAACATCATCAGTAATCCTCTTATGTGCACTACACTTTATGATTGCTACCTGGGAAGGCAAAGCAAGTGACTCAAGAAGATCGGTTACCAACTGACCATGCTGTCTTTTGGTACCGTGGGAGGTAAATAATCCTCTTTCCTTCCACAAACGTCCAAAGCTATGTGCCACACCAAACGCATACTGGCTGTCGGTATATACATTCACTCTCTTCCCCTTAGATAACACACATGCTCTAGTCAAAGCTATCAGTTCAGCCGCCTGAGCTGAATTATGTCTGATGCGTGCTGTCTCCACAATTGTATGCAAGGTGGTAACAGCGTAAGCTGAAGTTGTTTCACCATTAGGGAGCTTAAAACAAGAGCCATCCACCCATAGGATCCCATCCGGGTCCATTAGTGGTGTACCTTTCAAATCAATCCTACCTTTTGTCTCCTCCTCAGTACGGAGAAAACAATCATGTTGTTCCTGAATACCTTTCTCTTCTGGAAGAGGTAACAATGTGGCTGGATTTAAAGTGTTACATCGTTTGATGTGCACGTGACTAGCCAAGAGCGTCAGTTCATACCCAGACAAGCGAGTGCTTGTAAGATGCTGCGTTTTCGTCCTATTTAGCAAGGTATCCACTGCATGTGGTACCATGACAATAAGAGTGTTATCAAGCACCACTCCAGCAGATTGACGAATAGAAATTGCTGCCGCTGCTGTAGCTTTAGGACAACTAGGCAATGCCTTGGCTACTGCATCTAATGTAGCCGAAAAGTAGGCACATGGCCGCTGCTTGTCTCCAAATCGTTGTGTTAAGACTGACAACGCACAACCCTCTCTTTCATGGACATAGAGCATGAAGGGCTTACTGTAATCCAGAGGACCCAACACAGGAGCAGAGCACAGGGCAGCACGTAAATCAGAAAAACTCTTCTGACATTCATTAGTCCAAGGAAGGGGTTGGGGTGTTTCTTTCAAAGTGAGTGCCAACAAAGGTTTAGCCAACAATGAAAAATTTGGAATCCATTGTCTACAATAAGAGGTAATGCCCAGAAAGGCATGCACTTCTCTTTGTGTGGATGGCACAGACATTTGTGCAATTGCTTGAATACGTTCTGGGGTCAGTCGCCTTCCCTCCTTCGACAAGAGATGACCTAGATAGGCAGACTCTTGGCGGGCATATTGTAATTTAGAAGGTGAAACCTTATGGTGAAGGTCAGACAAGTGACGCAGTAGTGCAATAGTCACGTTTTTGCAAATATCCTCTGAATCAGCAGCAATTAATAAATCATCCACATACTGAATAAGGGTAGCACCTGGCGGCAAATGAAAAGCATCAAGCTGACATTTCAGAGCTTGGCTATAGATGGAGGGACTTTCACAATAGCCTTGGGGTGCGCGCTTGAACCGGAAACTTCGGCCTCCTAAAGAGAAGCCAAAAATATCCTTACTCTCTTCAGCAATGGGGATGCTGAAGAAAGCATTTTTCAGATCGATAACAGAAAACCAAGCTGCCGAAGCAGGTATCATAGTTAACAGGGCAGTGATATCTGGAACAACCGGAAACTGCGGTACAACAATTTTATTAACCTCCCGGAGATCAATAACAAAGCGATAAACAGGAGGCTGAGACGGATCAGTGCGTTTAAGAACCGGAAGAACAGGACTATTGCATACATTTCCCCTTGTCTCCTCGACCGCACCCTTCTGAACCAAATCATAAATAATAGCAAAAAGTGCTCTTTCACCATCATTGGGAATTTTGTATTGAGGGATGCGTGGCAATTTAGCATTGGGCTTGAGGGTAACAACATAGGGTGGGATCTCAAGACAACCAACATCATTTGTACCCGTAGCCCAAAGTGTTGCAGGGAGAGAGAGCAATTCAGGTGGAAATTGATCTTTAGACAAATACATTGGGGAAGTCAGTTTCTGCCCCAAAACGAGATGTACACCAGAAGGAGAACAATATATCGTTACATGCAGTCTTTTCAATAAATCCAAACCCAACAGATTTTCGCCGCAACCAGTCGTTAGAAGAAGCGGAGCTTCCAAATCATAAGAACCAATTGAAATAGGCAGAGGACAAGAGACCGGGCTATGAACTGGGGCGCCAGAAAATCCTACGGATACGTTTGTTAAGCCTGACAAAGGTGCGCCAGGGAGTTTGGAGTGAATAATAGAACTTCTCACCGCACCAGTATCTAAAAGAAATGACTCTGAAACACCCATTGTAGTGACATTAACATAAGACCCATTCTGATCTACTGGAATCGATACAACTCCCTCACTTTGTCTATGGCTGTCCTAGTTAGCGTGAAGACCATCATTCTCATCTTCAACATAGTAATCATCATTGTAATACTGTGTAGACTGAGTATTTTGTTGATCAAAGTAGTTCATAGGATGTGGAGGTGGAGGGGAACCCTGTGTCTGGGGCGACATACCTCGACCTCTACCCCTGGGCGCTAACTGGGAACCACCACGACCTCGTGGAGTAGATAGTCCTCCATTACGCTGTAATAAAACCGGGCAGCTATTCTTAAAATGACCTTCCTCCCTACAATAGGCGCATTGGTTGGGACCTAACAAAGGCCGCGGAATATAGGGCTCAGGTTTTTGAAACACCCTCTGAAACTGGGGAGGCTGTTGAAACTGGCGCGGAGCAGAGCGAGGAGGATAAGCTTGTTGCAGAAGAACCTTCGTTTTTAATTCTTTAGTCTTTTTCTCTTGCTTGTCTTTTTCCTATGTGTCCCTGTTTTCATAATATTGAGCAGTTGCCAATATCTGAGCCGAAGAAGAAACAGCCCATGAACTTTCAGAGTCTTTTAACTTATGTGACAACATGGGGAGCAAATTGAATACGAATTTATCTACAAATAATCGCTGTCCACCCTCCGTAGTCATATCCTGACCACTGTGATCAATAAACGTCTCCTCAAAACGAGTGAAGAAATCGGAGACACTCTCATCTTTCTTCTGTTTACACGCGGCTAATTTATCCCAATTAACTCGTAAAGCGGGCATCATTGTTTTCATTAAAGTAATAATCCTACCAGGGAGTTCTGTGATCAAAACATCAGGCTTAGCACCACCCACTTGTGCTCTATCCGAGGCAGTTATAGCATCCCATGTACCACCCAATTCTTGAACGTGATCCTCTCTACGAATCCGAGCCGATAACGCCTGTGGGACTACATTTCCCATCAGCATGTCAATATCCGCTAAGTTCATAATACAGGTATCAACAGTCTGAGACAATTCTTTATAGTAACCAGCAGGGTTTTTACGGGGATTCGGTAAAGATTGTTTGAGGGCCAAAACATCAGATCTCTTCCAGGGCACATGTACCCATATACGCTGGAAGTGAGCGGGAATAGCTGGATTATTACCTGCTTGCGCAACCTCTTCCCTCCATATCGGAGGAACCTCTCTCAATGGGTAATGTTTCAATGTCTGCCGAACAGCAGGATTAGAATCAAGAAAAGTTTGTGAATAAAATAACGACCTAAAAGTAACAAGTATCCTTACAGCGTCCTCAACCTTAAAACCCACAATGAGTCCTTTATCGAAATTAGCCTGAACATCCAACAAACCCTGGGGAAGTAAACCCAAATCCATATCCTCCCATTCTTTAGCGAGAGTGTCACACATAACATTAAATACATATCTCTGCGTGGGCGCCTCCCACTGATAAAAGGTGGTCATGATATCTTTCACACTATACTGGGGACCCTTCTCGATCCATTTGCGAGCGAGAGAGTCCAATACCACCCGTTCGTCAGAATCTGAAGTTGACTACGAGACTGTCTTCGAGAAAAAGCCGGAGACATGTTCAGAGTCTCAAAGAAAAGGGACAAGAAACCAGATATTCGTTTGCGCACAGTAGGAGAATTAGACATAAGGACAGGGGACAAGGTATTAGGCGATACAGGAGAGGAACTGGCAGTTATAAGGGGAGCCGAAGACAAAGAAGATTGAGGTTCAGGAGATGGAGACAAAGGAATCGGTGGCACGAGAGGTGGGGTTGGCAACACCGGAAGAGGCAATTGTGGAAGAACCGGAACAGGTGGGGGGACAACAGGTAGCTGAACAGGTTGTAACAACGGGGGTGCATTAGCACCTTGTACATAGGGTGGAGGAAATCTCAATAGGTGAGACATCGAAGGGTCTTCCTCCAGATCCTTACTTTTATCAGAAGGGGAATTAGGCAACACCGGATAGCATCTATCTATTGCCATACGATGCTGTCTCTCTAAAATTTCCATTGCATTATCAATCTCACTATCTTTAAACTGCTAGGCAGTCTGTATAATCGTCATATTTTGTGCTTTCTTATCTCGTTTTGCCTGTTTAATTTCTTTCTGTTTGGCTTCCTTACGCCAGAGGCGAAAAGAGTCAAACATTGCCGGCCGGGCTTGTCTTTTGAACAATATCGCTTCCAAATTGTCTAATATGTCAGGCTCAAAACTACCATTTAGTGGCCACTGTAGAACGCCATCGTTCTTCGTGTATCGGATCCATGCCTTATTAAAGGCGATGGGGCCGACACCATGTTTTGAATAAAGCTCATAGGTGGGAGTTCCAACCGGAGGAATCGGACAAGAGTCCTCCAGCCGGGAATCCCTCTTACAACCAAAGCAACAGAACTTCCTAAACTTATTCAGACCAGGCATCGTTATTTCACTGGACTGTTTACAAACATCAAGGGGTTAAATCAAATACTATAGCACAAACGTACTCACCCCTCGGCTTCGGCTTTTGCAATAGCCGAATCAAAGACCCAAATCAAAACGAAAATAGTGGGAGCTACCCACCAAAACTTAACTAAGTGTCTTCTTACGCCAACAGAGGCCCGTCTAATGTCTCGCGATACCAAACATCATCAAAGGGACCAAAGCAGGGCGGCAGTCAGGGCAGCAGTCATCAGCAGCCGTCAGAAAGGAGAAACCGCGCTACAAAAGACCTTCGGACCACTTCGACATACAGGGGTCGCTTGACGTGGTTCGCGATTCCTCTAGAATTTTCCTGCGGGGCTCCTCACGATCCTCGGGCAAGAACTGCTACCTCTGAAGCCGGCCCACGTTCGGGCGCCAATTGAAGAACCAAGACCTTAGGGGCCTGGCGGCGCAGGGTACGCCTTAATCTCCTGAGTTCACCTGCTTTGTCGAACAGAGACACGGGACACTCTGTTAGGCGCAGAAGATAGGGTTTATTAGCTGCAGCTAAGTACAGTTGTCCCAGAAGTACACTCGGTATGTTCTTAGGAGACTGTCACTTTACTTCGTGGCGCACAATCTTTTATAACATACATATTCACAAAGAACACTCCCAATGCATACAGAGTCAACCAATGAGAAGAATGTAAAATCAAGATATTAAGTAACTCAAATAAGCCCCTCTCCCAACAGTGTTTGTCACCCTTCCCCACAAGTTAATCAGTGGTAGTGTTTATAAATCGACTTTTAGGTGGCAGGACACATTTGTATGGCCTAGAGGACAGTTGTGAAATGAGAGAATACGAGTTAAAGAATAGCGAAAGCCAGAGGATAAGATAAAGTCAGGAAAGAATGGTGCGAACCAACAGGTAGTTGAAACAGGGATCAGTCAGACCAGACGAGGATTAGTGGAGTCGGCCGGACCCTGACACCAGCTATAAACAGAGGCAGGAGGTTATTTGAAACGTTGCAGTAGGATGAGGAAAAACAACTCTTCGTTCACCGTGCCGCCTGAGTGAGGGCAACACAAAATGGCAGAAAGACACAAAATGGTGGCTAAATACGAACGAGATCGGAAACTGAATTACCTCACCCGGATTTATCACGACAGTGATGACCTGTTGGAGGGCAATGTGGGGCGAGCGTTGCGCAGCGCCAAAACTTGTTTCGAATTTTGGGGGACTCTTCCACTATCTGTTGCGGGTAGGGTCGCTTTAGTGAAAATGGTCACATTACTGAGGTTCCACTATTATTTTGGGACGCTTCCCGTTTGGATCCCGGGTAAGTTCTTTGCGCAGCTTAATGCTTTAATTACAGGGTTCTTGTGGGGATCTGGGAGACGGAGGGTTGCCCTGACTACTATGCAGAGACCTAGGGCGGAGGGAGGCTTTGTGTTGCCAGACTTTGAGGCTTATTACCACGCTGCGCAACTTCAATGGTTCACGAAATGGATAGCGGGTCGCATCAGGCATCCGGAAGACCTGGGGGATTGGATCCGAGTTGGCGTCTTTTGTCCTGCGTACTGTTACGGGTGCCACTGGGAGGGGAGTCAGTGCCGCCAGATTTGGGGGTGGTACAACAGTGCTGGGTGCGCATGGCCTGGAAGGCGCACATCAGCATCCCATACGCGCCTGAGATTCCATTGACAATGTGCGAGGTGCTGCCCCATGGGGGTGACTGGAGCAAGCTGCAGTCCTGGGAAGAAGTGGGAGTCTTCACATTAGGTGACCTGTACGAGAATGGTAGACTTGGGTGAACCCTTGAAGAGAAACCTTGGGGGGAAGTTGTCGAGAGGGCGTGGAAGAGCTCCCGGAATGCTTGCTTTCAATTAATCCAATTTTATGTTTTACATAGGGCATACTTAACACCTGGTAAAATCAACGACTATTTTAGGGCATCGTCTGCTTGTCCCCGTTGTAATTTGGAGGGGGCGCAGTTTTTACACATGTTCTGGGACTGCCCGCACCTGGGGGACTATTGGCGAGGGGTGGTGTCTGCCTTGGTGACTGTGACAGAAAGGGAGATAGCCCTAACACCAAGGGTTTGCTTGCTGCACGGGTTTTCCCACACGGCTAAGACCAAAATCACCAGCAAGTTCATTGATCTGGGGTTAAGTCCTGGCAAAAAGAGAGCTTACTACCCATTGGATGGCAAGGCAGGGACCTCCTCTTGGGCGCTGGCATTGGGAGGTGAAGTGAAGTGGGCGGAGAGTGAAGGGAACTATAGGGTGTCCATGGCTAGGCAGAATGGGAGCGAGAAATCAATGGAAATGGCTCGGGCGTGGGTGGCACTGGTGGAACTGACTAAGCATCCTCCTGACGATGAAGAAGAGGCTCTTGATGAGTCGGAGGGCGCGCAGGCCACCTGAAGGGGCTGACTTTTGATGAGGGAGGGGCATGGTGCGGCTGATTAAGGCCTGGAAAGGTCTCCCCCCGATGTTCCCGGTCTGTCCTATATTGTGATCGGCGAGGCAAGGATTCTGGTGAGAGGTACAGGAGAGTTGGGAGATTCCCTGGATATTTTTAGAGGCTAGCGGCATGCTTGGGAGAGTGGGCGGGGTCAGGGGTCTTGTTGGGGTGCCTAGGTATAAGGGGTGGGTTGGGTATTGGGAATTTCTTGTTTGAACCTGCATTTTGGACTGTTACAGACATGGAGGCAAACAGACCTATATGTTAGGGTAACTAGGGGGGAATGGCAGGGATCCAGTAGTATGTCCCTGGGGGACTCAGGCAGACTTGTACTTGTAGCCATCTGGAACAGCCGCAGAGATGCTAATGATTATAATTGTACCGCATATAGCCTATCCAACTACTCCGCTATGATGCCCATGAGGCTGTTTGTATCGCTGTTTCAGAAAACCAATAAAAGTCTGTTAAAAAAAAAATCAGGAAAGAATATGAATGCGAGGTGCATCGGGAAAGAGAACAAAGTAACATGAGAGCATAAAAAGAAAAGTGAAATAAACTAAGTGGGTGAAAGATAAGAGAAAGAAGGAGACTGAAACAAAGAAACTATTGAAATAAAATAGGCTGCCAGTTGCTGCACATTCTGACTTAGGTTAGAGTGCTGTCTCCATGGTAGCTGTACCATGGGATGGTGTTTTAGCATGGGCTGCCTTGTGTTCTAGGATGTGGTGTGTCCTTCAGGCTCCAGTCCTGCCTCTGGACCCTTAAGTCTCCCTTTATTCATGTCCATCACTTGTGGGGTAGGGTTGGGCTGCACCGCTCGCTCCAACAGAAGAAGTATTTGAGCCATTTGCTCACCCTGAACCCATGTCTGCTTAAAGGTCTGATCATTCATAGTCAGTAGTTGCCTTTGTTCTTCTCTTACTCCCTCGTTGGCCTTTTTCCTATGGGTTTTAACTTGTGGTGGTTACTTTCTGCAATCTCGATGCCTTCTGCATGTGGTTTCATCCTTCATGTTCTTGTTCTTGGGCTTCCTTTTGCCCTGACTTCCTGAGCTTGTTGAGTCTTGGTCTTCCTCGTGGGCTCAGGACAGTCTGTGTAGACTGTGGGTTAGCCTTCTGTACTGCTGCCTCCAGAGTGACTACCTGCTTCTTGGTTTCAGTTTCATGCTTGGGCCTACCTCTTTGCCACCCCCAAGGACCTGTTATCTAGTCCTAAACTTCCTAGAGTTTGGTTCCATTTTTACTGACTGCCACCACGTGTGTGCCCATTTCCACCACTGGCACCTCCCAAAGCTGGGTGTAAAAGATGACCTGGGTTGCAAGCAGGCCCCATTACCACGCAAGCCTTCACAATGCATCTACCAGTACAACGCATGTCTTTACCATGCATGTCACTACCACGAAAATACATAGAGGTACATTATAAGTACTATTACAATGCATACCATTACATACAACTACAACGGTAACATTTGCAACACATTTTTTTGTATATATAAAGAATATGTATATATTACTAGAAAATTGGAAAACAAGGCAGCACTGTAACTTTTTGTACACATTTATTGAAATAAATAATTATTAAATAACAGAAGTAAACATAGAGCAAACGGCTTAAAAACATTAACATTGTTTACATCCACACAATAGTCCTTCCTTCATTTCAACTGTATATATATATATGTTGCTTGTACCCAACCAAGATGGCTGTCGTAAAATGTGAAGAAGGCCAAAAACTTGCTTTTTACCACAAACAAATTAATTATACATTCAGTCAGAAAGTAAATCACGTTATAAAATACATTCCAAAACATATTTTACTGTGAATAATCAAATACTCAAAAAAAACATATAAAATTAGCTGTCCACCTTTTTGTGTTCAGCGGTACACTGACTTCAATCGTGACCACACACACCATTAAGGGCAGGAGAGAGAGAGCCACAACCCATTCTAAAAACTGCCATCTAGCTAGAGAAGTACTTATAAATTTGACCAATAACGTTCACTAACAATACTAACAATATTCCCGAACCAAATATTTATTCAGAATTGTTTTATATTTGACAGACTTTGTGAACGTTCTCTACCGCCATCATTTTCAGTTGAAATAGGAAAAGTAAAAAAAGCAACTTTATTTTTAAGTAAATGATAAAATGTTTATTTGTCAAAAATAAAAGGTGTCACCTGCTCAGATGTAGTCGTGGACATTGACTGAGAGACAAAATTACTATTTCAACTCTGCCAGATACGTTTTTTTCAGGGAAGGTGCTGGACAAAGATGGGAAGTTGCGGGACAAAGACTGGAGGGCAAAATTACTATTCTAACTCCGCCAAGTACTTACCTCAGTGAAGGTGCTGGACATTGACTGAGGGGCAACATTATCATTCTAACACCGCCAGGTGCTTACCTCAGGGAAGGTGCTGGACAGTGACTGGGGGCGAAACTACTATTCCAACTCTACCAAGTACTTACCTCAGGGAAGGTGCTGGACAATGACTGGGGAGCAAAATAACTATTCTATCTCCACCAGGTACTTACCTCAGGGAAGGTGATGGCCAGTGACTGAGAGCAAAATTACTATTCCAACTTTGCCAAGTACTTACCTCAGGCAAGGTACGGGAAAATGGCAGGGGGTCAAAATTACTATTCTAACTTCACTGGGTACTTACCTCAGGGAAGGTGCTGGACCATGTCTGGTAGGGGGAATTACTATTCTAACTTCATCAAGTACTTACCTCATTTTGTTTTCCACAGATCTTAAAAGCCAAAAAGAAATTGGAAAGTAAAAGAAAAGAAAAGAAAACCAGTGCATAATCAGAGTCCAACTTGTAAGGAAAAAAAAACAACACACTGTTAACATATAAACAACAGAAAATGTAATGAACACAACAAAACAGTAATGTCATCAGTTTTTTCATTCTACATTAAAATAGAAAACCAAGAAACAAGGATCCAGCCATACCAGGAAACCTAACCAAATTTCTATAGACTTTGGTAGACCATAATGGAAAAAGAGAACAACTCACCAGGTGAAATTTCACATAAAAGCTATGAAAAACCAATTCTAACAACTTTCACTCTACAGGGTGCAACCAATAACACTTGAACCTTTCTTAACTTTAACAGGAATAATAACGTTTTTCTTTTCCTCCACCACACTCCCTCAAGTAATCATGCACATCTTTTTTTCCCCTTAGCAGGTAGATGGATTACAAACAAAATAAAGCACACTTTTAAACCATAACATTCACAAAGTTTCCCTTTTAAAAAATATTTCTACACTATGTCCAATCTCGAAGAGGAAGCAGGCTCCTGAAATATGATAGCAATCTTTATTGTAAGGATAGGTTAAATAGGCCCAGGAGTCATTGGAGGTGTGCACAGTACTTTTCATCCCACTGCAAAGCCAGAGCGGTTTCCCTGGGTGACACTGTTGAAAGGACCACAGAACATAACCACTCTGCCTCTGCAAGGGAGATTGAAGTGACAGAGAATAGCCAACAGATAACAATGCTAACATTCACCTCCAATTAACCGTGTGGCTCAGTTTTGATGGAGGCCGCCCAAACCATCCCATTGCATGTTGTTCGGAGAATGCCCACAATACTCAATTGGAGGGAAATGGTTCAGAAGCAAAAACAGGCAAGTAATCCATAAAGAGCAACACCACAATCCTACTCTAAAATTAAAATCCCCCTGAAATAACAGTTTCTTATACTAATGAACCTTTCCTCCTGTATAACAACGAAAACCCTCTCAAAAGAACTCAAGTCTTAACACAACCCATAACTTAGCTACCCTTAAGAACAGTGAAATTAAGATGATTAATGGGACTTTTAAATCAACACCCCATCCATTCACCCAAATGTACAATGTTTAAACATTAATATAAGGGTATTAAAAATAATACCTGAGTATTAATGCACTTCCTCACCCAATACCCCTATATCCCTTGCATCTGGTCTTTAAAGGATTGTGTTACAGTCTTTAAAATAATTTTCAAAAGTATATTGATCCTAAATCTCACATATTATAATGTTTAAACATGAAAGCTCAGGTATTAAAATTAATAATGGAGTATTAATACACTTCCCTACCCAATAACTGTATATCCCTTGCATTCCACACTAAAGGTTTGTGTTGCATCTTTAAAAATATTTTATGTAAATAATATTATTACTAAGTATAATATATTATAATGTTTAAACATTTATAGTCAGGTATCAAAATTAATACTAGAGTATTATTACACTTCCCTATCCAGTATCCCTATATCACTTGCCTCCCTTTTCAAATATGTTACATTATAAAATTATGATTCTATAAATAAATAAACCATATACTTACCTTTATACTTACCTATATACTTACCCAGCAATACATATATCAAAAATGCGTGGTAAAGCCATACGTGGTAAATGTATATAGCTATGATGCATGGTAAATGTATGCATGGTAACGAACTGCATAGGAAAGGTATATGCGTGCTAATGACATGTGGTAAAGACGTCTGTGTGGTAATGACTTTGTTGTACATTTATTGCGTGGTAACAACTGCGATGTAATGGATGTTTTCCTAACAAAAGCAACGTCTAATGACTCAACAAAGAAAACGTAAGTGTTACAGAAAACATCACACAAAGATTAGGCTCGCTCAGAAACAACAGAATATCTGGAAGACCGAGGGAGCATAAACTACTGATCTATGGAGGCTGGGGCTGAGTTAGAGGAGGGCTTTAAGATGAAGAGGAAGATAGAAGCCAATCAGAATAGCAGAATTATGAGGTCAGCACTTCCAGGGAAGCATAAGAAATGTCAATACCTGAGCCATGTTGCCTTGTAACTTTCCTGGATGTATTTTTCCTGCTGGCGTTAGTTCATTCACTGTTTTGGGTCTCACACATTTGCTGTTTTCCCCCTTCCTTCCCTCTTGCTTTTGTTCTTCTCTCTACCCTTGCTGACCATGTACCATCAGCATTGCTACTTGTGTTTTGTCTAACAAATCTCCTCACCAGAGCACCAGGTAAGACTTGACTTTCTCAGAAGGAGATGTAGGCCTTTTTATGAGCATGGACTATATTCAAAGAGCTATCCACATTTCCGGCAGATAGACCTCCCCACAAGTTTGTCATTCTGAAGGACATAGTCTGTAGCTGAAGAATGAGGCATGGGGAAGACAAGCTGAGCTTCCTGTGTTTCTCACTCCTTCCCTGTACCCCATTCCTCATTTTCCCCTGGGAGAGTACATCATCACAGTGTTTCCAGCTCCCTCTGTCTAGTCTCTTTTGTGAGAAAGTTTGGAGGATTTAAGTTTGTGTGCAAGATTTATTCTCTGGATCACACTTCTCTATGCAGGTCCTAAGGCACACGTTCTTAATGGCAGAGTGGTATCTGAACCCTATGGCGTGGTACGCGGGACTAGACGGGTGTCTAATGTCCCCCTTATTATTTGCTATTGCAATGGAGCCTCTGGCCAGTTGTGCCCACACCGGGAATTTTTATCATGGAATGGAGGTCTGTGGGTAAACCCATTTTGTAGCATTATATGCTGCTGATATGCTGCTGTTTCTCCAAGATGTTGGAATGGATTTGCCTAGTTGTATAGACTTATTAAACTGCTTAGGTATAGTACTGGGCTGCATATTAATTGGCAAAAATCTCATTTGGTTCCACTTTGCTGAGATGCCCCGTAGCCCCTGAATTTCCATGGCCTCAATTGGAGCCCGACCTTCATTAAATATTTAGGTGTAAAAATTAGATTTGAATATTGAAGCAGCTGTTAGAACACTTAGAACTAGTATTCGTTTTTTGGATGAGCTTACCATTAGATGTGGCTGGCAGAATAACAGTAGCTAAGATGGTGGCGCTACCAAGATTGCTTTATTTCCTCAAAACATTGTTGTTGGTGGTGCCTCGCCAATTATTTAGGGAATTGGAATCACTACTTCTGAAATTGTTTGGGGAACAGGTAGCAGTAGAGTAGCACTAACAAAACTACATCTCCTTGTAACGGAGGAAGGGTAGGCTGCTCCTGATCTTCAATATTATTATCTGGCGGCTCAATTGCAATGGTTAAATAGGTGGGTTTACTGTCAAATGAACCTTGGGGAGGGTGTTATTGGCTCAATGCCTGATTTGCTGCACTTCTTTAAAGTCTTCTTGCTTCCTCAGCGGAGACTGACAGCAATTTCTCAAGAGCTGCTAGTGATACAGCAGTGCTGGCTACGTTGCCTGCAGCAAACTAGAGTCCAGGTACCCTATTCGCCTGATATGCTATTAAAATGGATGAAAATAGAAGCCCAGGTAGGAGCATTAACAGGGATTGAAAGATGGACCACCTTTGGGGTTAACCGTGTTGGAGACCTCTATCGGGATGGAGTATTGCTTAGGTATGAAGACTTGGCTGAAGACTTTAATATACCTAGAGGACAACTTTTAGCACACAGGGTATTGGTTGCAACAATAAGAAATTATTGGAGAAATGGAGATGCTAAACCTGCCACACATCAGTTGTGTCAATAGCTCTGTACAACAACAGGGTGTGTTAGAGCAGTCTTGAATCTATATCGTGCGATTTGTGCAAATATTCTTTCTCCTTTTGCTGAGTTGAAAATAAAAATGTGAGAGAGACTTAGAGCTCCAAGTTAATGATTTGGACTGGGATAGGATTGTAGCGCATATACCAACTGTTTCTAAAATTGCTAGGTTGTAAATTAATTAATTTATTTATCCTGCACAGAGCTTATTTTACACCTGGCAGGGTTAACAAGTACTATGCGACTGCTGCCAAAAACTGCCCTAGATGTGGGGAGTTGGAGGCAGAAATGTTCCATGTGGTATTGTCCTGCCCTTCTTTAACAGGGTTCTGGGAGGAAGTAATAGAATATATTAATGGAATAGCCTTGAGGGATATCCCTTATACACCCTTGGTCTGCCTCCTAGGGGGATACCCTCATCCTAAAAATAAGAAAACTACTCCTAGATTTACTGACTTAGGTTTGATTTTGGCACAGCGAGAATTGACTATGCACTGGAAATCATTGCATGTTTCTCAAATTACTAGATGGTGGAAAGAAATGGTTAAATGGGCAAATTTGGAGAGTGCTGTGTTATTTCCTGAGATAAAAAGAGGACAATGGAAAATTGAAAGGGTTAAAGTGTGGGGCCACCTGGTGAATAGTTTGTTGGCCCGGGAAGCAGACACAGATTCATTGAATAGCTCCCTGAGTCCTTGCGGGTAAGGGAAGGGAAATTTAGTTTAATACTGATAAATTGGGTGATAATGGGTACTACTATGATATACTTATCCATGTGGAATATTTTGACACTTTATTTATGACTGCTTTTCTTAATTAGGGTTAACTGTGGGTGGGGGGATTGATGTTATAGTTTTATTGTACTAATTTTAGTAGACCTAAGATATGCTTGAAATATACAGTAGTTGGAATATGCTTTAATGCTTCTGGATGCATGTCATATGAGGTATATTGATATACTTTTTTATCTGTAAATTATAGTTATCTGGGTATTTCTCCTTTTTAACCTTTTAAAATGTATATGTAGTGTACATCATTTATGATCTGTATTATATTCCTGTCACAATTGCACCAAGGTCTATTTAATGAAACTAATACAAATTATTTAAACTAGCATCAGAATTTCTGTTATTTCGTAACCAATACTTTTGAGAACAGTGACAGATTGTATAATGGATTCTGGTGTTAATCTTCTTCAACTTATGCCTCAGACAATTGGGAAGAGTCAGGGAGTCCTTGGTATCACTCAACAAGAGTGAACCTTTCTTCTCACAAAGATAAATATGTTTGTGTCTCAACAAGATAAAAAGTATAATGGAAAGTCTTGGCAATTTCAAGCCCTTATGACCCAATGCTGGCATAATTTTATTAATTGATCTCTTGGATTTCCAAACAACTTCTCTGAACTGTTTTTTACACTCTCATACCATACAAAGGAAGCATGACGTTGAGCTACTCCCTTAATTATTAACAGCAGTCACAAGCTAATTAATCTTCAGGAATTCTTAGATATATTCTCCAAGATTTTTGAATGCTAACAAACAAACCAGGAGGAACACATGGATATCTTATGTTTACGGCACAGCAACATGGAGATAACTACATAATGTATTTTCAACAACTTAGAGCTGAAGCTTTTTATAATGGATGGCAGGAAGAATTAAAGTATGCTCTTTGCTTGGTTGTCAATAGACCAGTCAAGTGTGATCCATTAATTTATTTGGTACTACAAATTGACGCTCAACAATAATCTCACATAAGTTAAAAGAAATAGAGTTTTAGATTTAATATCTTGTTGATCCACACTTTCCAAGTCAGAAGGAGGAATTGAGGGACCCGTGCGCCATCAAGAATTTTTTTACTCTAGAGGTGGAAAGAAATAGGAAGGAATGGCTATACTAACATTGTGGAAAAAAGGTGGTATTTTGTTAGAAACTGACCTTCTCTTCACAAATGATAGAAGGCTCACCTGCGAACAGCAACCCCTAGATGAATGTATCTTCGGACAAACCCTTTTACATCTACGATAACTATTATCACCTCTAAAGGGCCATGTACTCGTAGGTCCTCTGGCTGTTAATTGACATCCCATTCTGAAACCAAAAGGAAATTCCCTTTGAGGAAAGGACCATGCCAGAACGGATGAGGCCAATCACGGTACAGAAATCAGCAAAGACCAGCCTTAGGCCTGCAAATCCCACGTGTCTGGCGTAACAATGCACTATAAAAGCAAGAAAAAAAAACATTCAAACTGCGTAGCAACATGGATGCACCCGGACTGAGTGCAGAGGACAAGCCGAACACCACAAGCCCCACGGCGGACCAGCCAGGAACCCCGCGTCCAGGGAAGGGCAAGGACAAGAGGAAGAGGAAGACGTGGTTCAGTCCGCAGGAAGACCGGATCATCGCCACGGAGGTGACCCAACACCATCAACAACTGTTCGGCACCTCCACTGCGGCACTGGCAACCCAAACAGAAATATGGCAGGCCGTCTTCACCAACGTCAATGCAGTCGAAGTGTCGAGGAGGTCACTGGAGGACATCAAGAGGCGCTGGCATGACCTGAAAAGACAGACCAAACATATGCTCGCTGCCAACAGGGAGGCAGCAGGGCGACTGGAGGTGGGCCTCCTGCGACACAGGAGGAGCTGGATGAGCTGGAGCAAATGGTGGCCACAGTCAGCAGTGAGGAGACGGTGGCAGGATTGGGGGCCTGGACACAGCACGATACGACCTGACACAACAGCAACAGGGTGAGCAACGACCAGCGATGGGGGGGATGGGGGAGATGGGCACAATGGCACACATGCACAATCAAGTCTAGCACACTGCACACCCACAATGACCGTGGAACATGTCCCTGATTGGCTTGTCACACTGCAGTACACATAGAAATTCCAAGTAGGCCCCCACCCACAATGTGCACAGAGGCCCCCCCCATCACCAACATCACAACCGACCCATGCACATGTGCTGAATCCAGCAAAGCAGCGGCTCTGTGACCCACACTGACTATGTAAGTAACACTGCATGTCCGATAGCATGGCACAGCCAGAAAAATGACATGGTTCACGAATCGACATGGAGGTAGCCCAGTGTGGATCACATCCGTAAAGGAGCAGGTCACACTCTGACATGTCCACGTGCACCCACAACCCCTTGCCCTGCGAAACACACAGCAGACGAACAATGCACCAGGCCACAAAATCTGTCCGAGAGCACATATGACCCAAGTCAAAAGCAAATCAGGCCCCGATAAGCACACAATTCTAAGGCACTTCGCCTCTAAGGGAGAAGGCCACACAAAATCAGAGCTGCAGGGGCAACTCCCCCACAATCCAGCACACACACATAGCAATCACAGGACATCAGTAACGACGGCAATGTGGTACAATGTGCAACACCAGCACCACAGGACAGAGCTCACAACAGGTTCCGCTCGTACGTAGTAACTGTCCACTCACATCTGGCATTGCCTGACACAGTGTGATGATAATGAACGGGTACTACCACACATCCGTCATGTATTCGGAAAACACACTGACTGCCATCGAATAGCCAGCTCCTCCTATACAGTCACAATGTACATTGGCATGCAGTCTGAATGTAAACATCTGCAAATCAACAACATACATGTGAAACTCTGTTAACCTGCATCTCCCCTTAACATTTTAGAGGAACAATCACCACCTACTGCAGAGCAGAACACAAACCTCATCATTGATGATGTAGAGGACAACCTGCACATATGTCAAGATACCCTCCAACGGATACTGGACAGCCTCTGCACCCCACCCCCAGGAGCAGGGCATGCCAGCTACCTCGAGGTGACCCCACCACCTGCACAGAGCACCCAGCAGGAAACACACACTACCACGGCTGTCTCCCAGGACCCCTACGAACAATACATGGAGCACATACAACGTATGTGGTCTTCCCAGGTGGAGTTGGCTGAACAGCTGCGGGGGGGTTTCGAGCTCATGGCAGCCAAAATCGATGCCATACGTGGGTGTCTGAGTCCCATCAGGGACCACGTACAGTCCCTATCGGACACCCCCTGTCCGCACCATGCTCAGCCACAGATGACTGCAGTAGGAACATCGACAAACACAGCTCTGACCCCTGATGTGTCCGTGGCACACAGTGATGCTGCCCCATCACCTTCGCTGTCTGATGTGCCAGTGGCACACTGTGATGCATCCATCACCCCGCCACACACACCGGACGCACCAGACTCACCGGACACAGAGCCCGTATCAGGAGAGTAAGAAGGGGATGTAAACTACTGTGTGAGGAAGGAGACAGTAGCAGCCATCACCATCGTATGGCCTGTCCCTGCCTGGTTATGACCTATGCATCATGGCCTGGGAAACCCCTCCTAGTGACCCCCGGAACACTCTGCTGCTTTCACCCGGACCCCGACAGGGACTGACATTTCGTCACTGCAGGCCAATTACACAGCTATCCTGCTGCGGACTGCACTCTCCCTCTTCCCAATCACTGCGCAATCCCCAAAGGACTCTGGTTGGCCCACCACTGGACTTCCATGTGATGTGGGCTTGGATGGCCATGTACAGCCCCAGCTCCGTCAATCACCTGAATGTGAATAAAACATTCTTAATCACATAGATGTGTCATCACTATGTTCACTCACGTATGGAGTTGTGGCTGGATGTAGGAACAATGTTTGCACATGAAGGTACACACTGGTAACTGACATCTATGCGCATGTGTATCCCTGAGTTATATAGCCAATTGGCTGACTGTGAAGGTGAGTAATAGCTGTGTCCCCATTGCACATCATCAACAATCTCACAACCCCCAATGTAGGCACATGTCCATGTACTGAATAGGGCTGTATGTAGGACTGACCCAAACGAAAGCAGGCCAGAAGTTCACGTTGCATACCTACTTACACACAGCTGTGTGGACACATTCTGTTGTGATATATAACATTGCTCCACATGGTCAGAGGTTGGACACCATACTCACATTGCTGTAGTCACGTAAGTGCACATGACATCCAGCACCAATCCAATAATACTGTCTGGCTCACAGAGGTGGACCTTGCCAAAGGGACACCCCCCCATTGCACCAGCGTCAGTCAGTTCCTCCCTGTGTAGGGATGAAGCTCATTGTCGCACACAAGTGGACAATCCAAACAAGACACCTCACAGTTAGACACCAGTGGAGTTGCATTGACTTTATTGGCATGTGCGTGTCAGTACGGAAGAGGCAATGGCCACAACAGGCATGGACATGCTTGAGACACTTACACGCAGCATGGGTACATGTCGAGGTTCAGGAAATGTTGGGGCTAAAATGGGCAACATTCATCACGGATGACAAGGCTCTCTGTCCACCTTGCCATGCTGGATGAGTCATGCCTCATGGATCTGTATGGTGCTCTACCTCCGGAGTGCGCCGATTGTCTGCTCTGCTGATAGTGATCAGGTGTGAGGGTCCGACAGGTTCACATGTCGTGCTACCTTGCCATGTGTGTGCTCTACCCCAGCAGTGTGTTCGAATTGGCTACTTTGCCAAACAACGCTGTGTTGCACCGGGCATGGACCTGCATCACCTTGCACAGGTGTGTGTACACAGGCGTTGTACCACGCACATGCATCCAGAGCCCGGACGAAGGCAGACGTTTTCCATGTTGTGGTGGGATATGTGAGCAATCCCCACGATGCAATAAGTTGTTGGAACATGTGCTGTGGGTGACAATCGGATGTGGCTGCAGGAACATAGTTACATGTCCATGAATGCCATTGCAGCTTCATGTGCAATGTGTTCCAATAGTATGTTGTTGTCATGTTCAAAGAACACCAGGGTGAGACAATCCATTAAGTGGTCCGGGCAGGTGTGCTCAGCCCAAGCCGTTTCACTAATCCACATCACAGCCCAATAGGAGAGCGCCTCGATGTGGTCACTGCACACGAGGAATTGTGCAATCTCCCATGCACAACTACCAATACATACGCAGTATGTCAGGGCATCCCATGCACGGCTGTCTCGGTTACACTCCTGTTCGTGATCCAACAGGGGGCGCAGACACAGGTCATAGTCCAATTCATCCACAGTTGTGTTGGATAGGCAGACATCCATGGGACACTTGAATGTGCATGTTCGGCAGTGGAACCAGGGCTGGACACAGGTGGCGTAGGCAATGCGGAAGCTGATCTGGTACCTGATCCGCAGCACTGCCAGGGCACTGCGCCCATTAAATGTAGCATACGTGCACGGTACTGTTCCACGTGACGGGGGTTGTGCATGTGCCCGGCGTGGCCTGCCATTACGTTGGTGCGTCTCGTGGAACCGGCACACTTCTGAACTGCGGCAGTTGTGTGGAGGATATGCCACAGCTCTGGGCAATGATTCGAATGTGTGTGCAATGTTGGGGAGAGTGGCTTTCTGATTCCGTGTGTGTCAAGGGCATCCCATGTGTGGGTACCACAGGCAGGGGCTTCTGTGTGTGGGATGTGGATGAGTCGGATAGTTCATTTGCAGAATGCGTGGTGTGGGAGTCATACCCGTATGCCATGGCATCTCTCTCAGTGTGTTCCAGGCGCGTTCTGGACCAAGGTCAGAGGTGTAGGTGTCCTCCCGCCTTCTGCATTGGAACAATGGAGCTTTCGTCCCTGATGTTTGTCTGATTACTACTTGTGTTTTAGGGATGTGATGTGGCTTTGGCGCTGAGATTGGGAACCGGCCTTGGGCTCATGGTGTATGGATGGTGATACACACACACATGTTGGCATGTGGAGACAGGTGGCCGAGAGGCCTTGTGCTGCTTGTGCAATCTCACTCTGTCTCTCTTCCTCGCTCTCTCCCTCTCTTTCCTTTGGTGGGCGCATGGCACACCTTCTTCTCTTGGATTTGGTCTTCCAGGCTGTGTGCTACAGATTGTCCGGTGAGGAATCTCAAGGACTCACCCTAGGGGTTGTCTCGGCTTTTTTTTGTAAGGTGTTTTGTGTTGGTAATTGCATTGCTGTTTGACTGAGTCCCCATTTTCTGGCCACGCAGGTCTGTTGAATTTCCTGCTTGTGCGACATCAGGCATAATGTTTGTATTGGGATTCGTGGTGTTGGTGTGCAGTTTCTTTGTCCAGGGTTGGGGGTGGTCCCGGGGAGGGTGTTGTGGCCTGGGTGTGGTGTCGGTGGGTGTTGTGGCTCTCTTGGGTGTCCGGGCCACATGATGGGTCGCTCCATGGCATCTGTTGCCCTTCCAATGTGGCCCTGGGCTGGTCTCCCTTTAGTGGTGCTGGCTGCCGTCCGACTTAACACCAGGTTGGAGCAGGTGTAGATTTCCTGGTGCTAACACGCCTTATCGCCGGTTTTGTGTTCTTATCGCCGTTCTGGCTAGTCATTAAAGTTTTTGCTAGTTATTGAGGCGTGGTGTTGTCACGGCTTTGGCACGGGAACGCCTGCATCTCATTAGTGATAGTTGCGGGAATCCTCTGTGGCGATGTTTTTTGCGGCTGCTATCGCGGGTAAACTGGTGCTGTGGGCTGTTAGCACCAGCTTGTGAATGGGGAGGTAAATTTATCACGACTTTGGCTGCGATGAAGTACAGTTAATTCGGCGATAGCTCCTTGTGAATATGGCCCTAAGTCTATTGTGACGGTGGAAGATAATGGGCACAAAGAAAACTTAACGTTTGATGTCATCGCCCCTCCCATGTTCCCCTTGATTTCAGAGACAACCTGGCTCAGAAACATAGGGGCATATGTACAAGGAATTGATGGAGCATGGCTTCAGCCTTCTTGGCTTAACGCCGCACTCCGCCACTTCTGAGATTCAGGGCTGCACCATATTTACAACAATACAGCTCAGCCCTGTGTTTCCCCCTGCGCTGGTGCTAAATTTAGTTGCCCGGTGCCAACGCAGACACCCTTGCACCACAGTGCAAGGGTGCCTAAGTTGTGGGGAATGATTGTTTGTGTGCAGGTAGGTGGTGTTTTAGGTAGCAGAAGGCAAAGGATAGCTTGGGGTATCATCTTGATACCCTTGCAACTGTACCGCAAGGTAATATGTCTTGAAGGATGGTCCCCACAGGCCTCACCTGTCAAGCAGGAGGTGCAGTTGCTAAGTGCCACACAACACCGTCCATTGCCCCAGATAAGAGTACCCAACAGGGTATTGAGTTGTTGGAAAGAAGAAGGAGGGGGGTCACAGGGAGATTAGCAAAATGATAGAGCAGGCAAGGTAAAATAATAATTTTCACCAGGGCAATCTTTCCTATTGGGATAAGAGATAGTGAGCATCAGAATTGCATTTGTGCTTTCATACTATGCAGTGGCACCCGGAGATATACAACAAAGATATCCGATGAGGTATGGTAAAGGCAGATCCCTAAATAATGTGGAGATGTGCACAGCTCCGTAGAGGTATAGAGCCCAGCAAAATGGATCGAGATGGCTGATAAGGGTGCTGGGGGCCTATTACCGATTTGTCCCAGTCCAGTAGAATGTAGAATGTAGAGCCCCGAAGCCTTTGCCTCATGTCACTTCCACATTTAGCAGCAGACATCTCTCATGTTCATATTCCTGGCATACCTATATCTAAACCACCCTCACATTCACCAGTGCAACCTGACAACTCACCCTGGAATCACTACAACCAGAATACCCACACAAAGATTGGACCATAAATTTCACAGTAAGAGGTATCACCTCCATTTCAAAGTTAAGTGTGAGCCACCCAGTATTCAAAGATGAGAAGGAAACAGTGACAAAGGTAACTGCCAAGAAAAGGTACATGCAATTCCAGTCTCAGCTAGCTAGCACTTTCAAGAAAATATTGGCCTTCACAAGGAAAAATTGATTATTTGTATAGAAAAACTACCCAATTGGGCAGATGTAGGAACAGCGAGAGACACCACAAACTATGGCCAGTACTCAGAATCTACACTTGACTGCGCTCACTAATAAGAACTTGGCATATCCTAGACATGCTAGATTACCAAAATAGTGCACTTGAGATGGCCTACTTGACCTACTGTTTACAGTAGCGCTGACCTGTCATCTTGCCTATTCACTGTGCACTCATCCTGCAGGAGCAAGCCTTAAGTAAGCACACATGATCTTTCATTTCATACATACCATAACTCTGAATTACATCAGATTCCAAGACCTAAGAGCATCATAAAACAAAACTACCCTGTGTTGTTGTGTTAAAATACAATACATTGCAAACTTTGCAGCAATGCTGCAGTAGGTAGGTGTGAGAAGGGCAAAAAGTCAAGACCACCCGTTCCACCGCAGGGTAACAACTTGGAAATATTTAACACAGCCATATCCAGTGCTCTCGGATTTCCAGAGCTACAAAAAAGCAACTTGTCTTCCTTTCAAGGAAAATTGCTCATCAACATTTAGTGATTAGAATTGGTAAATAAAGCACATAATTTCAAATGTTTGGAAATCATTTTTTTTTGTGGTGTGATGGATTTATATACTTCTGAATGATCAAGCAGGATTATGCAAGGCATTACGTATTTGAAGTGAAAAATGTTGTTGTGGCATCTGCCTGCCACCCACGCTCCAACCTCATGTGCCAAGAATTAAAGACAACATTCATTACCAACCACAGATAAGAATTTTTTGTGACGCTCAATGGAACCTTTAGTCCTGAGGATGAGCATGTAATTCTACAGTGGTCGAAACGCCGTCGACGCTTTTGTGGCCATAAAACTAACGGAGGACACAATAATTTTGTATATGTTGTTCTTTTATTACAACGTGTATTTTTTCGTTTGCCACCTGTCTGATTTATGATTTGTATTGTTTGTATACCAGCATATTGTCTTGAGCGCTATTGTCTTAACTGTTTTAGAATATGTAATAAATTTGTGATAATTTTTCAGAATTTGTTCTTTTGCATATGGGTATTCTTATTCTTTTTCTTTTCCTTTCTTTTTGCTAAAGTGTTGCTTATTTGTTTTGCCTGTGATCTGGATTTGTGTGTTAATATTGTATCTTTAAGCAAAGAATTAAAGACAAAGCATTAACCTTTGAAATAAAAGATTTCCATTTAATGGATAAAATGAGCAATGTGAAAGCAGAAAACCTGTGATCGATCCCAGCTTCCCAGCTTGACCAAATTATGTGATCCTAGGCAAATCTCTCTCCTGTGTTTGATTTAATAGGCTGTAGTGTTGCACCATTTATAATAGGAATCCAGGCCACATATAGGATGCACTTGACACTTGACTTTCATGTGGCTTCTACTGGCCAGCCACACTCTAACCGCATGCACCAAGGATTTAAGACAAAACAGTAACATTTGATGTGAAATAGGAGAAATAAAAAAATGTGCATTTAGTAGCTAAATTGCACAAAGGGAATGCAGAAATTCTGTGTGATGCCGATGACCTCCATATGTTAGGTGTGGAATGCGATGATGATTGAGGGCTGTCACCCTGGATCATTGCTCTATCGAGAAGAGGGCTGTTGCTCTGTGCAATGCTGTGACCTGAAGGTGCTGTTTCCCTGTGTGCGCTGTTATAAACCCCATATGCCAGGAGGGAGCCATCATGAATTTAGAGGGCTGTCGCCCTGGACCAGCATACAGCTGTGAAGGAAAAGCAAGCAATTACCCAACAATCCAGGAGGACCCAAGACCTGCCACTAGATTCAGTGAGGCTTACTGTGTAGGCGGAAGAGTGGCTCTACCGTAGCATCGAGACTTCTGCTCACCGCTGGGCTGAAGACGTGCCAGTACACTCCAAACCTCTACTCCAGCAAGAACTAATACTGGCCCGCCAGGCTTCAGGGACAACTTGCTCTGACTGACACACTACGGGCTGAGGCATTTTGACTTTATAAGACTTCTTCTTTTTAAGATTTGAACTGACTACCGGGGCCTAGCTAGACTGTCCCCTCACATAAATGGGGAATAACCATAATCCCTTGACATGTTGGTAGGACTCAAGACCTGACCCTGGGAACGAAAGTGTCCCTGCCTTAAGAAGACTGTGTACATTATACATGGGTGGATGTGCAGGAATGCCCATGCACCACCCATGTAATCCTTACCCGACACATGGTAACACAAGGCAGCGCAATGTGCTGCCTTGCATTAGTTTTTTAAGGGGGGCTTGTAGTTTTTTTTTACAATGCCATGCAAAAACTATCCTATTTCCTCTTTGCATGTGTGATGCAGCATACATGCAAAGAGGAAATAATGAGGAGAAATAAAGATAATTCTCCTTGTTATGCCAGCCTCAGGTAGACTCACCAGTTTGGTGGAAACCTATGTTTACAAGTCTTTGTAAATATGGGTTTGCATCAAAATACAAGGGTGGATGCATGGAATGACCAAGTACCAGCCAGATAATGCCTACGTGATGCAAGGTAAGGCAATGCGCTGCCTTGTGTTCATTTACTTTTTTTAAAAATTGGGATTTGTGTGGCACTGTAGAGCCCAAAATAGATTTTGCATCAGGGTTGTGCCAGAAAAGTGGCGCAAGCCCGACGCAAAATCTGGCCTTAACTTATACATTTATTTTTTAAATCTCTGCCATAAAGAAAATGGCAACAAAGTGAAACGTGATAGTAAATACGAGGGAATAGTAAAAATGGTAAGATAACTCTAGAGGTTAACGCATTTGCTTGAAAGATCTGTGTTTATTTTTTGTAAACAACCTTTTTTATTAGGTTTAGTGGATCACTCCAGCATCAATACACAGCTTGCTCGCCTACAACCTCAAGGGCCGGCAGCCGCCACCTTCAAACAACCAAGGGCGAAGGCCCGAAAGATCAAGGATACATGCCATGTCCCCAGTACAAGCACCACTGCAGTTCCACCATGTAAAAGGTCCCCCGCTCCCGCCAGCCAAGTCCCGACAGTGGTAGCAACCCGTACAGCATGGGTAGTTCCCTGTAGAATGTTGAAATCCGGAACTCTCTCGTGGCCTCTAAGCCTCACATGCAATTACCTTAAATGCGCCTAGGCCCCCGTCTCTTAAGCAAAGCCTTGCTCAGGCTGTCCAACCCCGGGCGGGTGCCCCACTATTCCCGCCTCACAACCAGCAGCCCATGCTCACACAGCCGGCTTGCAAGGACAAGAGCGTTGGTCCATGAATGCACAGCATAAGACACCAGGGGCCTATAAGGCATGGAGCGGCTTAACCTCTGACGGGCGAGTCGCGTCTATGTGGAACCGGCAACCAGGCATTTCAGAGGCGGCAGTACTAGGGTGGGGCACTGGGCCCTAGGGGCAGTTCCTGATGCCAAGAGTGTCCACCAGGCGGTCAACTAACTGAGGGGGAAAGTGAAACAACAGTGGGAAAATAGGAAGGGCACTGACTAGGGGGGGGGGGAAAGGGGAGGAAGGACGGATGGTGAGTGAGTCGGTCTCGCTACCACTAGGCTAAACGGCAAGGGCCGCACCATCCCGGTTTTGCAGACTCAGGGTCCCCTCTCTATTGGGGTGGGGGGCGGCAGTCGGCACTGCTATTCCGTCATCTGACAACCCCCAAAGGCCTCCTGGATCTGCAGGGCAGACAGCGTCCTCAAAGAACCTCAAGGCCCGCAGGCGCGGTGGCTGCATTCGAGCATGCTCTAACCGCCGTAGATGATCTACCAGGGGCTTCCAGAGTTTCCTATATTGAGTCTCCCGAAATTGAAGACGGGCTGTGAGCAGCTCCATCGCCACCACCTGCCACAAGCGAGTAAACCAAACGTTTATGGAGGGCGTCTCAGCCTTTTTCCAGTATAGTGCCACCGTCTGCTTGGCGGCGCCCAACATGTGGAGGCTAAGATGTCGATCACGCCCCGTCATGGCTCTCATAGCCACTGGCCGGAAGCCCTGAACTACCACCAGCGGATCCGCAGGTAGGGGGTACCCCAGCACCCGTTTGACATGACTGAGGATCTCTTTCCAAAAGATCGCTAGGAGGGGACAGGTCCACCAAATGTGTATGAAATCACCCGGCGCCTTCGTACAGCGCCAGCACAGAGGAGACGTCTTAGGGAACATCTTCTGGAGCCGAACCGGGATGTAATACCATTGAGTCATCACCTTATAGGCTGACTCCTGCTGAGGGATGCTGCGTAGAATTTTAGGGATGTCCCTCCACAGCCTCGCCCATTGAGAGGGGGTGGCACCTGAGCCAGGAACAGACTGCCACTTCAACTGGTATAGATGAGGAACTGGCCGCTGTGCATGTTGCAATACCCGATAGATACGCGAGATCAACCCCTTATATGTGCCGAACGTACGTGCTAGCTGTTCGAACGGCGTGTAGGGTCGCGTGGCCGCCTGCGTCAGGGAGGAGCCCTGAATCCAGTGCCGAAGCTGAATGTATTGGAACTTGTCGTTCTCCGAGAGCCCAAATTCGTGCTGGCATTGCGCAAAAGACTTAAAACTACTCCCCGTGAAGAGGTTCCCGATCGTCCTACAGCCAGTCTCCGTCCAATTGGCAAAAAAGGGTGGACGACACGCAGGGGGGAACTGCGGGTTGTGCGCAATTGGGGTGTGAGGGGATGGAAAGGAAGTGAGGCCCCTGCGGACCGCCACCTTGTCCCATATCTCCAGGACCGTTCTAGTGGGGACAGCCAGATAAGCGCTACGATGGCGCGCCTCCCTAGATAGCCAGGCATGATCCCACAAAGGGCGGCAGGTGACTGCCCGATCCATGTGGAACCACACCTTTTCACTCTCCCACGCCCCCCATTCCAAGACGTAACGGAGATGCGACGCCCAATAATATTCAAGAAGGTTCTGGCACGTGAGGCCACCCCTGTCTCGGGGGAGCATCAAGATCGTGTTAGAGAAGCGCGGTTTCTTCCCACCCCATATAAACACCACCAGTTCGCGTTGGAGCCCCTGAATCTGGTGTTCTGGGATCGGCGTCGGCAGCGTTTGGAAGAGATACAAGATCTTTGGGAGGATGGACATCTTCACCGTGTTAAGTCTACCAAGCCAAGATAGCGGCAGGGCTCTCCACGTACGCAGGTCCGTCTGAACCGAACATTTATACTCCTGCCAATTGGCCTGCGTCCAAGTAGCCAGGTCCGGGGTCAGGTTCAGGCCTAGGTAGCGCACCGACTGGGTCGCCCATTGATAGGGAACGCAGGTCCGGAGCGCCAAGAGGTCCCCGTCTGGGATCGTGATGTTAAGGGCCCAAGATTTCGCGTGATTGATTTTGAGCCCGGACGCCCGTTCAAACTCCTGAAGCAACAAGTGGACCGCCGGCAGGGAATGCAGCGGGTCCGATAGGGTGAGAAGCAGGTCATCCGCGAAGAGGGCGATCTTATGCTCCATCCCTCGAAGGGAGATACCACGGATATCGGGGACCGGCGTATCATGATGGCCAGGGGCTCCACCACCAGGGCGAACAGTAGGGGGGACAGGGGGCAGCCCTGTCGGGTACCCCTACAGATGGGAAAGGCCTGCGTGAGCTGACCGTTTACTCGTACCCTAGCCACCGGCGAGAGATAGGGGGCCATGATGCGCGCCACCATCTTCGGGCCCAGACCCACCCTCCGCAGAACCTCCCGAAGGAACCGCCAGTCCACCCGGTCAAACGCTTTCTCCGCGTCAAGTGAGAGCAGGCACGCCGGTATCCCCCAATGTTTGGCTTTCCCGACGATGTGCGCTATGCGGCGTACATTGTCGGCCCCCTGACGGTGTTGGATGAACCCCACCTGGTCCGGCTCGATGAGATTGGGCATGTGTACACTGAGCCGTTTAGCCAGCAGTTTAGTGTACAGCTTGAGGTCGGTGTTTAACAATGCAATAGGCCGATAGGAGGAACAGAGAGTATGATCTTTCCCGGGTTTCGGGATAAGCGCGATTTCGGCCATTGCCATATCCGTCGACGGGCCCGTCTTCTCATCGAACGAGTTAAAGAGGCGAAGAAGATACGGTTGTAGTTGTGGCCAGAAGGCGCGATAGAAGGATACCGGCAACCCATCCGGACCTGGCGCTTTACCCAGCGGAAGATCACGCAAGGCGCCAGCCAGTTCTTCCGAGGTGATGGAAGCCTCGAGAAGGCCTGACTGATGCTCACCTAACGAGTCCCAGACACAGGCCCCCATGGTAGAGGCTATCAAATCCGGCGCTGGGGTGTCAGCGGTATATAGAGTCGCGTAAAAGTCGTGGAACATTTGGAGCTTGGCCGACTCCGTGGTGGCCCAGGATCCGTCCTCCCGCTGCAACTTCGCGATGTGGGCCTTGGCCGCCCGCGTACGCAGGCGTCGTGCCAGCACGGCTCCCACCTTGTCCCCGCCCGCATAGTAACGCTGCTTGAGCGCCAATAAGGCGCGTTCCGCCTTATTCGTTCTGTGCGCTCGGAGCTGGCCTCTAAGGATAGCCAGGCGGCGTTTGTGTGCCATCAACGGACGTTCATGATCCATTCTTTCTAGCAGTTTGACCTCCCTTTCGAGCTTGTGCTCGTATAGACGAGCCTCCCGTGCTCTCGCGGCCGCTATAGCGGTGAGAGTGCCCCGTATGGTGACCTTGAAGGCATCCCACAGGAGGGGAAGGGGAGTCTCTGGCAGGTCATTATCCGCAAAGTAAGCTAGGATAGCGGCCTGGACTTCCTCCCTGTCTACTGAGTCCCGGAGTACGTGGTCTGG
Organism: Triturus cristatus; assembly: GCF_964204655.1. Lineage (NCBI taxonomy): Eukaryota > Metazoa > Chordata > Amphibia > Caudata > Salamandridae > Triturus > Triturus cristatus. The sequence continues at coordinate 261,851,371 of NC_140586.1, forward strand.
AAACCTCCACCGACTCGACCGCGGGGGGCCGGTGCAGCGCTCGTGGAGACTCAGTTCCACGTGAGCGTGATCAGAAATAGAGATGCTGGAGTGCGCTGCCGTTATGGTGTCTTTAAGCAGGGAGTGCGAGACCAGCAGCAGGTCTATACGAGAGTAAGAGCGGTGCGCATGCAAGTAGTACGTGTAGTCTCGCAGGCCTGGGGAGTGATAGCGCCAGACATCTACTAAATTGAGGGCACTGAGGGAACTCTTCACTGTCGCAGACATGGCCCCCACCCCATGAAAGGCTCCCCCACAGCGATCCAGCTCTGCATCCCACACCAGATTGAAGTCCCCCCCAACTATGAGATCTGTGTCGACTAAATGGTCCTTGATCAGCCTGCGTAGGAAAGGATCTTGGCCCTGATTGGGAGCATAAAGGTTACATAGGGTGAGTGTGCGATGACCCCTCTTGACCTCAACCTTTAGGAATCTACCCTCAGTGTCCCGGAGCACCTTAGAACCCCCCGGGTTAATTCCCGCCCTGCAGAGAATGGCCACTCCCGCCGTCTTGGTGGCAGCCGAGGCCCAGAACTGTCGGGGATATCGAGGGTGGGCCATACGGGCCACGTCCGCCTTAAGGAGGTGGGTCTCCTGTAGGAAAATTATGTCAGGTTTCTGGAGCAAGAGGTACCGCCACACTTGGCGACGCTTGTTGGGCGAGTTGAGCCCCTTCACATTAAGGGAAAGGACCTTCCAGCACGGTTCAGCAGACATATTCCATATCCCCCAGACCTGCTATGACCCCCCCAAACCCCCACCCGCCCGCACACCCCCCCGCCAAAAGGTCACCCAGGGTAGGGAAAGATAGGGGGAAGGGAAGAACCCAAAAACACAACACATACTCTGAACCGGCCAACATGGCCAACATGACCTATTCCAGTCTAGGGAGTAGCGAGGCCACGAGGCACAGGCTGTCCCAGAGATGTCACTCTCCCATGGATAGGCGTGGGGGTATGTCATCGCCCGACCATGAGACCACAGCACCAAAAGCCCGCTCCGGGCCACCGCCTCTCCTGCGGAGACGATGTGTCGATTAGCAGGCCCAGGCGCGCCACCGCGGCAGAGCGCCGACTACAGGAATGACGGAGCCACCAAAGCGGCCGACGGCCCAGCAGACCAGGAGCACACACAATGTAAGCGCTGACATCCCGGAGAGGTGGCCTCCCCAAGAGGTCTCATTTGTGGGGTGACGCCTGCGAGCCCATCAGCGACGATCCCCCCTCCAGGGATTTGATATGCTGGATAATGTCCTGCTTATCTCGTGATGATCTGCTGCCCTCCGGGGAGGAAGGGTGTCGGGAACGGCGCACCGTAGACCATTGCGGCTTCTGGGGCGCTCTCCGAGCGGCAGGGCGCCGTACCGGACTACCCGACGAGGAGTCCGGGCCGCCTCACGATAGGAGCGTAGCACTCGGCGCTTCGATTCCCACTGGAAGATGAGGGCGAAAGGATGGCTCCACTGATAGCGGATATTGAGGTCTCGCAACTTGTCTGTGACGGGCCTGAAGTCCCTACGGCGACGAAGAGTCGTGGAAGCCAAGTCCTGGAACAGCTGAATAGGCGCGCCTTTATAAAGGAGTTCAGGTTTCTCTCTGGCTGCTTTAAGTATCGCTTCCTTCTCTACGAAGAAGTGGACCCTCGTCAGGATGTCAGGGATGAGCCCAGGTCTCCCAGGCGGCCCCGAGACCCTGTGCGCTCTATCCAGGGTCGGAGGCGAAACATCATCGTCCCCGCGGATCTCCTGGAGCAGGTCCGCCACAAATGTCATGATATCCTCCCCTTCGGCCCCAAGCGGAACACCTCTAATGCGAATGTTGTTCCGGCGCCCTCTATTTTCCAAATCCTCCTGCTTGATCTGGAGCTCGACATGCTGTTCCTCCAGGGTCGCCAGTCGCTGCCATAGGTGTTCCTGATCCTCCGTGCGGGCGTCCAGGGTCTTTTCCATGTCGTCGACGCGGTCCCCCAGGTCACCCACCTCTTTCCGAAGGTCTTTGACGCAAGCCTGGACTTCCGTGCGAAGGGACCCAATCTCCGTCTTGAGCTCCTGCATAAACAGCGCCATGAAGGACTGGGTGACCGGCTCAGCGGAGGCCCCCCCTCCCGATGGGGCAGCGCTCGTCTTTCCCCATAAGTCCACGACAGATGCGTCCTTGGTGGACGCCGGGGGCTCCTTCCTGGCCTTTGTGCGAGTCATGCTGCAAGCCTGTCCGCGCTAGACCCCCTCGAAAAGTAAGCCAGGCCCTCCCGGCTGGCAAACGCAGAGTCGCGCAGGGGATCAGGGGCTCCAACCCAGCAGCTGCGCGTCCACCGGGGCTCCTCCGAGGATCCCGCTCCCCGCTCTCTCTGTAGGAGGGCTCCGCAGCGTGTCAGGGCGAATCCGCCTCGAGGCTCCCCAAGTCTGCGCTGGTGCCCCCGCTCCCCGCCAAATGTCCCACAGCGCCTCGTGCCCTCCGGCCCTCACACTCCTGGACCCGCAGTCCCCGTGTGGGGATCCCCAGCTAGGGCAGGACAATCAACAGTCGAAGGGCCTGGCGGCGGCCCCCGAATCGTCTCACCGCACACGAGCTGGCGTCTTCCTGTGGTTCTGTCGCGAGGCATCAAGCAGGCAGCAAAGGCAGCAGCCGGTCACCCCCCGGGTCCGCCGAGCCGGCCGGCGAAGGTCCCCAGCCAGCGCACAGAAGGCTCCCGGTGGCCTCAGGGGCAGCCCCGTGCCTCACCGCAGTACACCCAGGCCGGAGCCCCAGGACAGGGCCCTCCACCGGCCCACAGTCCGAGGCAGCAGCTCCGAAGGCCTCCAGGCGCCAGCCGCTCCAGGGGCCCCCACACCACCAGGCTCCAGCCGCTTCTCAAGGCTGAGTCAAAGGGCGGATCAGCTGGCACAGTGCTCTCCCCAGCTCCGGTCCCGGCTCTCCACAGTGTCTCGCCCCGGTGCACCGGGCCCCGGGGACGCCGCAGGCAGGACCTCCGGACAGCCCCCACGGCCCCACAAGTCTCAAGGGGCACCAGCGGACCGCCAGTGGGCTCCCACTCACCGGGGTCTCCTCGAGGGCCGACCACGGCCTCCCCCGCCTCAGGAAATGGCGGCCAGGTCCTCCTCCGTGGCTCTCCTCCACTCCGGCTAAGCAGCGTCGGCCGGGGTGCACAGATCCAAGCGCCTCTCGAGTAGCAGGCCCCGCTCCGGCTCCGCTGTCGCCGCTAACGCTGCAGGCCCGGCCTCCACACCCCTGGCCGTCGGCTCCGATGACTAGCGCCGCTAGCTGCCCACCCGGGAGGAACGTCAGCCCGGGGGCAAGATGGCGACCTCAGCTCCGCCAACGGGGGTCTCGGGGGTCAGCACCCCAGGCGGTCCAGGCCGGCATCCGCGGCACCTCAGGGCAGCTCCGTGGCATCACAGGGCAGCTCCGATGCAGTCTTCCCCGGCCTCCGGGCCTCCGGTCACTCCCCCGCCGCAACCGCTGGGCGCCAGTAGCTCCGGGCGAATGGCGGGCAAGATGGCGGACAGTGCGGCAATCTCTGCGCCCTCGCTCCCTCAGGATCCGGCAGTGTCCGGCCACCCTCAAGCCCCTCTCCGGGTGCCCCCCGCATTCAGCTCCACTCAGGTAATGATCTGGGCCCGGGTCGTGCCGCAAAACCGCTGAAAGATGGCAAATGGTCACAGCGGCGGCCCGGAGCAGAAGCGGCACACGTCTCACTCCATGCCTGGCGAGACCACGCCCCCAAGATCTGTGTTTTGTCTTGTTCCAGTTTTTGACTCAAAGTAGCACACAGTATTTATAAGTCTCCTGCAATGCACATCGTACAACATGCAGATAACAGAATTTTATTTTATGTAGATAGGTAAGTAGGTTACTGCTTTTAACACGGAGAGACTTTTGTTACTCGCAGTTTCATTGTAATCCTTCTAATATAGCAGAGTGAGCCATGAAGGATGATTTGTAACTCCTACACTTTGTAACCCTCACTGTCTTATGTAACATATCCTGTACATTGATTTACAACCTTGTATGATTTATTGCATTCGTGGTTGGTGCAGGTAAGAGCGGTGGGGAGGGATGTGGGGTGGAGTCGACATACGACTACGAGGAGAATACATTTTTTTAAAAGGAAACCACTTCCCTTGCGTTCGCCGCTTCGCCCACTCTGCAATACGGCATGCGCAAGATAAATGTTTTTTTTTTTTTTTTTTTTTTTTAAATTGTATTCTCCCTCGTCGTTGTATGTTGACTCCCCCCACCCCGCCCCACCACTCTTACCTGCATTGGCGATAGCTGATTTAGTGTCAATATAATGTGTACGTGTTATGTAAGGCGTTCTGACACCCTGCATTGGGATGAATAGCGCTATAAAAAAATAAGAAAATACTGGTATTTCAAATTGCTATTTTGTACTCCGACAGAGCAACGCATTTGACATTCTTACAGTGCATACATATCTATTATTTATGGGGTCTGAACAAAGTCAAAATCGTGGCCTCTCTTAAGTACCTGTGAAGTGCTAACAAGCTGTGTGCTTTTGTTTCCCTTCCACTGCCTTTACATCTAGGTGTAAGGCTTCAGGCAGCTCCCAGCCTGGATACTCGCACAAAAGTAGGACTGATGGGCGCATAAGTTCGGCCTTGGCTATGGCCCAGCTGGAGTCTGAAATAACAAAGCCTCCTTCCCCTGCACCTTGCTGCTGGGAATGAAAACAGACAGGGACGTTTCTACCATTATACTAGACTAGGCGGCCGCCTAGGGCGGCAAAAGGGGGAAAAAAAAATTAATTTGAAGGCAGCAGCACCTGTATGTGAGTGCAAGTGCACCTGCTTGTACATGCTGCGCCGCGCACCCTAGCATAGTGTTGTGTGGAGCGGGCTGGCGGTTCCAGTGTGTGGGTCCCCAGGGCCATCAATCTTGTAGCGTGGGAAAGCGCTACCAATGACGTCCCTGGGCATCATTTTTGGCCAGACCCTGAGTGGTGCTTTATGCAGCAGCCAGTGATGGTGACTACGTCTCACACATCATACCACTCTCTCTCTCGGCGTGCGGGGGATGGACTGTGTGTGTCGGGTGCTCTGGTGCCTAGGAAATAAAATAACTGTGTCATGTAATTGGTTTATAATTCACGAATTTCATTTGTTGTTAAGCAGTGTAAACAGGTGGTTAATAGCCCGCCACACATAAAAAAATATATGGTGCCAAGAGGCTTATGTTTTCCATCATGTCAATCTGAAATTCGTTTTTTGTTTTTTCATGTGGAATATGAAGGGAAGCAGTAGTTTGTCTCTTAGAAAGACTACCAGCCAATCAGAAGACTTGGAACTGGCTATGTGCATGCCCGGCATCCGCGGCACCTCAGGGCAGCTCCGCGGCATCACAGGGCAGCTCCGATGCAGTCTTCCCCGGCCTCCGGGCCTCCGGTCACTCCCCCGCCGCAACCGCTGGGCGCCAGGAGCTCCGGGCGAATGGCGGGCAAGATGGCGGACAGTGCGGCAATCTCTGCGCCCTCGCTCCCTCAGGATCCGGCAGTGTCCGGTCACCCTCAAGCCCCTCTCCGGGTGCCCCCCGCATTCAGCTCCACTCAGGTAATGATCTGGGCCTGGGTCGTGCCGCAAAACCGCTGAAAGATGGCAAATGGTCACAGCGGCGGCCCGGAGCAGAAGCGGCACACGTCTCACTCCATGCCTGGCGAGACCACGCCCCCAAGATCTGTGTTTTGTCTTGTTCCAGTTTTTGACTCAAAGTAGCACACAGTATTTATAAGTCTCCTGCAATGCACATCGTACAACATGCAGATAACAGAATTTTATTTTATGTAGATAGGTAAGTAGGTTACTGCTTTTAACACGGAGAGACTTTTGTTACTCGCAGTTTCATTGTAATCCTTCTAATATAGCAGAGTGAGCCATGAAGGATGATTTGTAACTCCTACACTTTGTAACCCTCACTGTCTTATGTAACATATCCTGTACATTGATTTAGAACCTTGTATGATTTATTGCATTCGTGGTTGGTGCAGGTAAGAGCGGTGGGGAGGGATGTGGGGTGGAGTCGACATACGACTACGAGGAGAATACATTTTTTTAAAAGGAAACCACTTCCCTTGCGTTCGCCGCTTCGCCCACTCTGCAATACGGCATGCGCAAGATAAATGTTTTTCTTTTTTTTTTTTTTTTTTAAATTGTATTCTCCCTCGTCGTTGTATGTTGACTCCCCCCACCCCGCCCCACCACTCTTACCTGCATTGGCGATAGCTGATTTAGTGTCAATATAATGTGTACGTGTTATGTAAGGCGTTCTGACACCCTGCATTGGGATGAATAGCGCTATAAAAAAATAAGAAAATACTGGTATTTCAAATTGCTATTTTGTACTCCGACAGAGCAACGCATTTGACATTCTTACAGTGCATACATATCTATTATTTATGGGGTCTGAACAAAGTCAAAATCGTGGCCTCTCTTAAGTACCTGTGAAGTGCTAACAAGCTGTGTGCTTTTGTTTCCCTTCCACTGCCTTTACATCTAGGTGTAAGGCTTCAGGCAGCTCCCAGCCTGGATACTCGCACAAAAGTAGGACTGATGGGCGCATAAGTTCGGCCTTGGCTATGGCCCAGCTGGAGTCTGAAATAACAAAGCCTCCTTCCCCTGCACCTTGCTGCTGGGAATGAAAGCAGACAGGGACGTTTCTACCATTATGCTAGACTAGGCGGCCGCCTAGGGCGGCAAAAGGGGGAAAAAAAAATTAATTTGAAGGCAGCAGCACCTGTATGTGAGTGCAAGTGCACCTGCTTGTACATGCTGCGCCGCGCACCCTAGCATAGTGTTGTGTGGAGCAGGCTGGCGGTTCCAGTGTGTGGGTCCCCAGGGCCATCAATCTTGTAGCGTGGGAAAGCGCTACCAATGACGTCCCTGGGCATCATTTTTGGCCAGACCCTGAGTGGTGCTTTATGCAGCAGCCAGTGATGGTGACTACGTCTCACACATCATACCACTCTCTCTCTCGGCGTGCGGGGGATGGACTGTGTGTGTCGAGTGTTCTGGTGCCTAGGAAATAAAATAACTGTGTCATGTAATTGGTTTATAATTCACGAATTTCATTTGTTGTTAAGCAGTGTAAACAGGTGGTTAATAGCCCGCCACACATAAAAAAATATATGGTGCCAAGAGGCTTATGTTTTCCATCATGTCAATCTGAAATTCGTTTTTTGTTTTTTCGCCCCAAAATACAGGTTCCGGTCTTATTATGGTCCGGAAATATTGAAAAAAAAAAGACTAGCCATAATTTATTTTCTAACCTGCAATAAAAACAAGTTCACATTGTGCTCTGCCTCTTGCGCTTTAACTTTTGGGGTTGTTTGTCACGATTTATGCGGAGAGACATATCAGCGGCGGCTAGATATGAAGTGTGTGATGCTTGACCTGTGTGAATAAAATCATATAGCGAGACTCTCCAGTCTACTTGGTTCTAGAGTCAGTTTGGCAGCTCTATATGATTTACCACTCAAATGTACCCAGGCAACTATTGTACCGAGCTGTGATGTTCTACGGCTATGTTTGCGCTCTATACGCCCACTTACAAAACATACATCGCTAATTAATTTGTGCCTTGGGGCTTAGATAATAGGTCAATATTACTCAACACAAAGGCACTCCTTTTTAACTTGGAAAGATAAAAGGCTGAGTAGACTGCAAATATTTCAATTTGTGACCAGCTAACACTGCAGATCTCAGCAGCAAGCGGTTAACCTACTCAGTTGTTTTGCCATGTGCTCTTTGATTGTTGGTGTTATTTATACTCAGGGCCACTTGAAATTAAGCCGCAGGGGGAACCAAATTATGCGGAAAGTTGGCTAAATTATGCATCAAAAAAGGCAAAATATGCAGCATAACGAGGCACATTTTGTGATCTAATGCATTAATTCTTCTAGCCTGGATGACAGGGGAAGAGAGTGATGGTAGTAAAAGGGAGGGGGAGACATATTTTTCAATTCTCGCCCAGGGTCGGCAAGACACCTAGAAACGGCCCTGAAAGCAGACAACGAGCAGACGCTGCTGAATGCGTCCTAGTATTGGAAAAATTACACCAGGACGAATTTAGCATATTATACAGTAGGACCAAACTTCTTGGCATGGTGGACGGCATCCACCCTGTGAAAATAGTGGGTGGACTCCGTTCATCTGCGTATAGCCCCGACTTGTGCCCTGAACCTGCCCTACGGACCCCCGAAACAGTCAAAGTGAGTAGAGTCGCGAGAAATACCACACTTCAGTGCTGCTGCAGCGCGCGCTGCCAGACCACATGTCCGACTGCCTATTGGGTCCTATTCCAGACACAGATCCTTCAAGCCGCCTGTGAGGTGGAAAGAAGGCAGAGGCTGCAATTAAGTTGTTACTCACACGGCGTCTTCGGCTTCAGCCGAGAGGAAACCTCACAGGGGCCAGCAATATCTGCCAAAATCTGCGAGGGTGTTAACCAGCCCAATTGAGATCACTGCGAGCACGCAGTCCAAATATACAAACGCAAGATTGCTTTATATCAAAGTGAGGGCAGAATTTCATTTACAGCTGTGCGTCCGCCGCGCCAAGTCATGCCTTCCACGATCTGTGCCTATGAGCAGGAATAAGTCTGTGACCGCAGGCATTAAACACAATCTAACTTAAGGCTCGCAGATTTCACGTCTGATAGCAGTAAGAGATGTAATCCAAAAATATTTCATTTTGTCTGTGCTCAGAAAGCTGTTGAAATTAGTATAATTCACTCAAACGTTACCTTCAATTTTAGCTCTCTGTCAACATGCTCTTGCAGTCAGAATAATAGTTCAGTTGCATGTTCAAAGGGGCCGATTTTGGACGAGTTACTTTTTGTGTGGAATATGAAGGGAAGCAGTAGTTTGTCTCTTAGAAAGACTACTACGATCTGCCGAATGCTGAGTTTCGCTTAGCCAATCAGAAGACTTGGAACTGGCTATGTGCATGCCTTACAAGTTTATGCCAATTGAGAAGACGGCAGCAGTTGTAGTGTGTGCTTCTGGGTGGCGAGGTTTGGCTGGATTCCACAAATGAAGAGGAGGCCTTTTTCCTTCAATGCAGATGTGTCAGAGATTGGATTGTTGGTTGAGGGGGGTGTGAACCCCCTCCCCCCCAACAAACAACAGATTAATCCTAGTCATGGTGAACCACAAAAGTCATAAAATTAACCTGTGCTTAACTCTATGGTAGCTTGGCACAAAAGTAGTCAGGCTTAACTTGGAGGCAATGCGTAAAGTATTTATGCAGCACACAAACGGTAATAAAGTGAATACACAACACAAGAAAAAACACACACCAATTTAGAAAAATAGAGTCAAAAAGTAATACATTATTTTAAACCAAAACAACAAATATCCAACCACTAGACCCAGAGATATGTAATTTCAAAGATTTAAGGTAAGTATAGCTCCTAAAAGCACAATGCTCCACTCACGGTTATCTGGTCGAGCAAGACCGGATGAAGACCGGATGAAAGTCACAAGTTCAGGCCGACCACGATGGAGCGCAGGCCGGATACAAGGATCAGGTTAGTCCAGCAAATAACATTACTTTCTAAAGTCCAGCAGCAAAAATAATTCTTTATGCAGATGAGGAGGCCGCGAGGACCAATGAGAGCGTCGGTGTTGGTTGCGCTGTAGCGCAAATAGTAGTACATGCATTGGGGAGGATCGTCGCTGTAGTGCGGAGAGTCAGGTTAACTGGAGCTTCATGTTGGTGGTCGTCACAGGCAGCAAGATCTTGGAGCGAACTGGCAAACTGGCCTGTTCGTGGTTACAAAGAGCCCAAAACTACAGGATTTCTCATTTTCAACTGATGCCACACCAAGGGTCCAGGACCTGGAAGACCCCTCTATGCGATCAGGAACTCATTCCAGTGGACTCCAGCAGAGCCAAGGCAGGTCCAGTTTCATGTCCAGGCAGGTCCAGAACAGCAAGTCAGCTGGGCAGTTGAAGGCAGGCCTCTGGAGCTTGTTGTGTCTCTGTAGCTCAGAACAGGAGGACAGTCTGCTGACCCTTGGAGTCACTACAAGCTGGGGTGAAGGTCCAGCCTTCCTCCTTAGACAGCAGGGCAGGCTTCAAGTGGAAGTGCGTCCCTTGGCAGCAGGGTAGCCCTTCTTCTATACTATCCACAGGTCCAGAAGTCTAATGAAAAAGGGGTCTGAGAGTCCTAATTCTATACCCGGTGCCCAATTTGAAATGGAAAAAACATCTGGAGTCTTACCTCACAGAGGTGTCTGGATTTTCCCGACTCTCCCGTCCTGGTCCCTGTCAGTCTGCAGGCACAACAGTCTAGTGTGAAGTCCTTTGTGTGTGAGCTAAGGCAGTGTGAGCTAAGGCAGTGTAAGGCAGTGTCTTTGAAGTGCATGTGTGACAGGTGACAGCTCCATCCCCCCTCCGGTCAAAACTCAGACCCTCTATTGTGTGGCTGTCTGAGAGGAAAACACAAAGGCCAGCTGCTAACTACACCTAGTCCAGTGACCCAGGAACAGGCTGCAAGCACCACATGGTTAGGGCAAGAACATGCAAACTTGCTAAAAGTGGCATTTTTAGAATTGTGACTTAAAACCTGACTTTACCATTGAAAAAGGTTTTAAATTGCAATTCCTGAGACACCAAACATGACATTTCTACCTGCTCCCCAACAAAAGTTATTGCGTATTAATTGTAATAAGGTAACCAAAGGGTATTCTACCGGCAAGGTCGGCCTTGCAGTAGTGAAAAAAGAATTTGAGAGATTTTCCCTACCAGGAGATGTAAACCTTAAACGTGCATGTCCAACTTTTTAAATACAAAACACCCTGCCCTATGGACTGTTAAGGGCCTACCCTAGGGGTGACTTATATATATTAAAAATTAATGTTTAGGCCTGGCAAAAGGTTTGTTTTGCCAAGTCAACATGGCAGTTGACAAAACACACACAGGATGCAGTGGCAGGCCTGAGACATGTTTAAAAAGGTACAATAAGTCCTTCAAGGCCACTAGTAATATTGATTTTACAGGCCCTGAGTACTGATACAACCGCTTTACTAGGAACTTACAAGTAAACTAAATGTGCCAATTGGGTGTGAGCCAATTTGACAATGTTCAGAGGAGAGAGCAGAAGTACTTTAGCACTGGTTAGCAGTGGTAATGTGCACAGAGTCCTAAAAGCCATCAAAAAAAGTTCAGAAACAGGAGCAGTGAAGGGGGAAAGTTTGGGTGATGACACTACAAAGAGGGCCAGCCCCAAAAGAATACACATTTTCAGAAAATAAATCTGTTTGATTGGCACTTACCTAGAAGAGCGGTATGGACATACCTTTGTGAAGAGGCAGACATTTCATGGTCTCAACTACAGAGCACATGCACTGTACTGCGAGATAAATTGTTTACAATTCAATGTGCTTACAAAAAGCCCACAGCATACCATTAGTTGTTTTTGTTGCCACTCTCATTTGCAATCTTTTCATTGATTAGCTCCCATAGCCTTCCTTTCCTTTCTTGTAATAGCTTCTCTCTGGAACATGGACCAAGTACATGTGTTTTTCCCAGTTTTTTTGCAGCGCACAATTTTTTTCATTTTATAAGCATTTTGGTATTTTTCCTGGATGTGCAATGTGTTTTCCTACTTTTAACACTTGTTCATATTTATGTTGCTTTCCCCCTGTCTGCTGTCTTTATTGCTGCTTTAGTAACCTGATAATATCACAACTCCACTACTCTACGGTACTCTTCGTTACTTCGCTCTACGCCACTCCACTCCATTCCACCCCATGCCTCTCTCTCTACGCCACTCTATTGTACTCCAATCTATTCTATGGCATTCCAGTCTACACCACTACACTACACTCAATATCACTTGATTCTATGCCACTTCACGCCATTCCACCTGATGCACTGTACTGTACTCCACTCTACTCTATGCCACATTACACCACTCTATTCTGCACCACCCTACTCTACGCCATTCAACTCCACTCTACCCTATGTGCTGCGCTACACAATTTCACTTAACTGTGTGCCACTTTACTCTACACCACTTCACTCCACGCCACTCTACTTCACATAATGCCACTCTACGGCACTCTACTCTAAGCCACTCCACTCCACTCTAATCACTCTACTCTATGCTACACCACTCTATGCGACACAACTCTACGCCACTGTACTATACTCCATGCCACTCCACTATATTCTACACCACACCACTGTACTCCATGCAACTCTATGCCACTTCACTCCACTGTAAGCCACTCTACTCTACACCACTCCACCCCACACCACCTGACTCTACGCCACTCTACTCTATGCCACTATAAGCCACTCCACTCTATGCCACAAGCCCACACCTCCCATGCCTTGAGGGCCCTATATTGGTTACTGGTTGCCAGAAGATCTGCCTTCAAGCTGCTTTAGATCACCCACTAAGCAATACATGGAGCAGGGCCACTTTTTTTCAGAAATAAAATTACCAAAGATGTACACCAGATTGGTGCCCCGCCTCAAAACCCCAGCATACAAGAAAAGCAATTGGTGGTACATTGTTCTCTGTTCAAGCAGCCACAATATGGAATTCATTAGCCCCCAACATAAGATCCACAAATAATCTTCCTATCTTCACTAAACTACTCAAGAGCTGGCTCCTTACTCCATGACAACCCTACTTAGGCTTTCCTGTTTTCAGATTCTATTTTTGGTAAATTCTGGTGGTGTTTTTTCAGTATTTTTAAGTGATTTCAATACCTTAAAAAAACAGTGGTTACACATTTTCGCATCATTAAAAACAACAGAAACAGTGTTTTTCCAGTGTTTATGGAACTTTTTGCTTTTATTATTGCTTGCTTTCTGCACTGATAGTGCTTGGTATATAGACAATATATGTACAGTGTAAATGAGGTTCAAATAAATGTTTACAATTCAAACTTATCTAGTACACCATACAATACTTCTTCAGTGAGTCTTTGGTCATGCACTCTCACTCTTTCCTTCCCATGTAAACTTTTATCTGTGAAAAGGCCCTCTCAGCATTGGCACTGGAGACAGGCAATGCCAAATTAGCCAGTATACAATTTGCTATCTCTGGCCACTGACAGAGCTTTCCATGCCAATACTGATGCACTTGAAGATTGTGATTCTCTGCAATAGGTTCTGCAACATATGCGTTGAACTGAGCGCATATGCCCTCAGAGTTATTGAAGCGGTCAAAAATGAGGCAGCACTTTTGAAACTCTGGCGAAAATTTCCCTTTACGGAAAAGATCTATAACTTGTGCAGAGTACCACAGTGAGGCTTCACTGACTTCAAATTCCACGGTTGGTGAAGGGCTATTTCTCATACATTGTAAAATAACAGTTTCTGAATTGCTTATCAACATTTCTATGCTTACCTACCTAGTTTCCATGGGAAAAGCATTTTTTGATTTGCTAATAACTTTGGCGTTGTTTGATGAATCTTCACGAACTTCTCCCAAAAAAAAGTCTATCCAGGTCAGCTCCTATCCTGAAAGTTTGGGGGTGATTCCTCAAGCGGGGGCTGTGAAAAAAGAGGGATCCCAAAACGCGTTTTCCCCATGTTCATTTCCATAGGAAATTTTGCAATGAGTTACAGCCTGAACTGCTGAACGGAATTACCCCAAATTTGGCAGAAAGCTAGAGCTTGGTTCAGAAAGCGACCTTTTTTTTAAATGGTGTAAATTTAAGTTTTTAAGAAATTCAAAGAACAAGAGTCATAAAATCAATTTCCCATAGGAAACTTTGTGCAAGGCTGGAGCCGAAACTACTGAACGGAATTACCCCAAATTTGGCAAACAGGTAGTGCCTGGATCAGAAAGTGACTTTTTTTTTAAAACTGTGTAAATCCATTCAGTAGTTGCTGAGAAATTAGAAAAATAAAAGTTTCGATATCTGGGCAGAACCTAAGTCCTGTGCACGAGCTTCACTGTGATTGGCTGTCAATACTCCAAATCAGGAAGTGTTGGGAGCCATCTTGTGACTCGGTAGAAGCGAGTCACAAGATAACAGAGAAACAAAGGTATAAAACAAGAGAAGGGGGCAGGGTAGAAACACCCTGACCCCCTAGGCCTGCTCAGGGGGTCCCAGAAGGACCATCAGGGCCAAAGAAGCCATTTAAAAATATATTTATATATATTGGCAGAATTCGCGCTGGGGTCGCAGGTTCCCGCGCTTTATTTTAATGAAACCCCAGGATGGGCTAGGTCCCGGGGGCATTTCTTAAAAAATAATAGCGGGGGCTCGCTGGGGCTGCGGGGGCCCGCTGGGGTCCCCTCAGACCCGCGGCTTCACTCATGTTGGGAAGGGGGTTGCGCGGCCCCCCTCCTGGAGCCCTCCATGTGCTTATAACTTTGGCATATCTTTACTAAATTTTCCGGAAAGTTTCTCTTTTTTGATCAGCTCGTATTTGGAAAGTTTTGGGGTGTATTGAGGATGTACAAGGTTGGTTGTTGATTAAAAGCAAGTTTATTGTGAGATATTTGCACTCACGACCGGAGCCATCCAGCTCCGAAGACATATTACAGGGTGATTGGTCAAGGGGGGGCTGAGAAAAAAGGGGGGTCCGAAAAAGTGTTTTCTCAATGCATTTTCCATAGAAAACTTTAGACAAGGCTACAGGTCAAACTGCTGAATGGAATTACGCCAAATTTGGTCGGGAGAAAGGTCTTGGTCCAGAAAGCGCGCTTTTGTTGAAATGGTGTAAATCCGTTCAGTAGTTTTTGAGATATTAAAGGAAAAACAGATATATATCTCTGGACGGTGCCTAACTCCCGAGCTTGCCTCTGATTGGCTGCTAACACTTCTAACCAGGAAGTATTAGCAGCCATCTTGTGCCTCGCATCGAGTGAATATATAAAAGAAAGGTCCCGGGGGCAATTTAATATACCAGAGCTCTGTCTGTGCAAGATACCTCTTTCATGCTGCGTCTCCCTACATCAGCAGGTAACGCACCCTTTCCCCCCATCAACAGCATACCTCCAACAACATTCTTGGGCCTGCAAGTCTCCCTCTGAGAACCACTTGTCAGCTCATAGCTCTTTCGGTGCGAGTTCTCTGGCCCGCAGTTGTATCTGTGAAGCCAAGACTGGAAATATACTGCAGGTCTCTCTCTGCGAGATACCCCGTTCATGCTCCCTTTCCCCACATCACTGTTCCTCAGCTATTTCTTTGGAAGCCGACAGCCTGCACCTTTCCCTATACCAGTTGGCCCTCAGGTGTTCCTCTGCGAGCTGGCCGCAGCTCTCCCTCTGCGAAATGACAGGCCGCGGTTCTCTCTCTATGAGCCTGTCAGTCGGCTCGCAGCTCTACATCTACGAGCCAGCCCGCCGGCTCGTAAGTCTCTGAGAACAGATACAATGGAGGCAACGATCATGCAGGTCGGACACCCAACACTGCTCCAACATCCCCTAGCAGGAGCTCCTTGTACGCCATCCCCCCTCACCCCCATCCCCCACAAACAAATGTGACAGTCACGTTAGGTTGGACAAATAAGAATCTTAGTCATGTATGGATTTACATATAAAACATTTTATTAAAACAAAACAACAACAAATAAAACTATGTACAGCCATGCCGTGTCATTGCTGGACCATTTGTGAATCACAGCCTGCAAGACAAAAAGAAAGATAAGATGGTGCGTCATGCGTCCAGCAAAGGAGAAAGAGAAAGAGTGAGGGAGAGAGAGAGAAACAAAGAAAGAGTGAGCAAGACAGGAAGACAAAGAAAGAGAGAAAGAGTGAGAGAGAAAGAGTGAGATACAAGGAAGAGAGAAAGAGAGAAACAGTGTTAGAGAGAGGAAGAGAGGGAGAGAAAGAGTGAGCAAGAGGAAGAGAGAGAGAGAGAAAAAGTGAGAGAGAGGAGAGCAAGAGTGAGAGAGAGGAAGACAGAGAAAGAGTGAGAGAGAGAGGAAGACAGAGAAAGAGTGAGAGAGAGAAAGAAAGAGTAATATACAAGGAAAAGAGAGAGAGAGAAACAGTGTGAGAGAGAGGAAGATAGAGAGAGAAGGAGTGAGAGAGAGGAAGAGAGAGAAAGAAAGAATGAGAGAGAGGAAGAGACAGAGAAAGAGAGAAAGTGTGAGAAAGAGAAAGGAAGAGATGGAGAGGGAGAGTGAGTGTTGACACTGGAGAAAATCTTCACAGCTCACCTTTGTGCCACCGGTGTGTCTCCAACCACGTGCCAGGACATAGTTCACACTCAAGTTAAGTCATCTGAATGATAGTATAGAATTAGTAATTGCAGAGTACCCACAACTGCATACGTCTAATTCTCTATTTCGGCAATGCGCACTCAGGCTGCTGCAGCCCATCCACTCCCACTGCTCAGAGGTGTCTGTGCGCTCTTGTGTGCCCAGGCTGCTGCATACTATCCACTCCCACCACCCAGAGGTGACTGCCCGCTGCTGCGGAAAGAAGCCTCTCTGCTCACCTTCCGCCACCGGCATGTGTGTAAGAGGGTGCACCACGTGTCGAAACAACTTTCTGAGGCGTTGGCAGGATGGCCACGTATCAATGCAGGTTGTAGACACGTTCAGCTGTGGTGGTGTTGAGGTGGGGGCGTTTCGTGAATCACAGCCTGTTAGATAAAAGGCAAGATATGATTGTGCGTCATGCGTCCATTAAAGGAGAGAGAAAGAGAGAGAGAGAAAGAAATAGTGAGATGAAGACAGAGAGAACAAGAAAGAGTGAGAGGAAGACAGAGAGAAAGTGAGAAACAGTGGGACTGAGATGAAGAGAGAGAAAAAGAAAGAAAGAGTGAGAGGAAGACAGACAGAAAGAGTGAGAGAGAGGAAGAGAGAGAGAAAGAGCAAGAGAGAGGAAGAGAGAGAGAGAGAAAGAGCGAGAGAAAGGAAGAGAGAGCGAGAAAAAGTGAGAGTGAGGAAGAGAGAGAGAGAGAGTGAGAGAGAGGAAGACAGAGAAAGAGAAAGTGTGAGATACAAGGAAAAGAGAAAGAGAGAGGAAGAGAGAGAGAAACAGTATGAGAGAGAGGAAGAGAGAGAGAGAAAGAGTGAGAGAGAGGAAGAGAGAGAAAGAAAGAATGAGAGAGAGAGAGAGGAAGAGACAGAGAAAGAGAGAAAGAGCGTGAGAGAGAGAAAGGAAGAGATAGAGAGTGAGAGAGAGAGAAAGAGTGTGAGTGACAGAAAGCAAGAGATGGAGAGGGAGAGTGAGTGTTGACACTGTGGAGAAAATCCTCACAGCTCACCTTTCTGCCCCCGGCATATGTCGAAGAGGGTCAACCACATGACGAAGAAACCTCCTCACCCATTGTCTACACGCGGCGCAGCGGAGCTCACAATTCAGTTTGAGTGTTGATTGCAGGATGGCCACGCATCATCTCAGGCCTGCTAGACAAGAAGCAAGATAAGATTGTGTGTAATGCGTCCATCAAAGGAGAGAGAAAGAGAGATAGAAAGAGAAAGAGAAAGAAAGAGTGAGAGGAAGACAGAGAGAAAAAGAAAGAAAGAGTGAGAGGAATACAGAGAGAAACAGAGAAACAGTGAGAGTAAGAGGAAGAGAGAGAAAAAGAAAGAAAGAGGGAGAGGAAGACAGAGAGAAAGAGAGAAAGAGTGAGAGAGACGAAGAGAGAGAAACAGTGAGAGAGAGGAAGAGAGAAAGAGTGTGATGGAGACAAAGGAAGAGATGAAGAGGGACAGTGAGTTACCAAACTGTGGACAAAACCCTCACAGCTCACCTTTACACCACCGATGTGTGCCAAACCACGTGTCGGGACCTAGTGGAGCCCTCAAGCTCCCACATCTGAAACATAGTACAGAATTACTAATGGCAGAGTATATATGACTGCGTACGTCTAAATCGCTGTGCAGACACTGCGCACCAGGCTGCTGCAACCCATCCACTCCCACCGCCTACAAGTCTTACATTTGGAGCTGCGTCTTGATTTTTCTATGGCAGAATGCATACTAGTGCACCTATCATCATCGCATTTGAGATGTCATCAGTGATGTCATCAGTGATGTCACTGACCATGTCATGAATGATGTAATATGTGATGTCATCAGCAGTGCATTGCAGGGGCGTGATTTATAGTTAGCTCAACTAACTATAACGGCCGAATTTCTATGGTTTTGTACGAGTGAAACGTGTAACTTACTATAACGTCCCTGAAACCTATGTTTTTTTCAGTGAATTATTTATATATATATATATATATATATATATATATATATATATATATATATATATATATATATATGTGCTCAACATGTAGATAGGTCACTGCATAGCTTACATTTAGGTCATTTGATTATATGATTGTGAACAAGGCTCGTTGGAGACGACACTGCATATGAAATAAAAACAGCACTTTACTGGAGGTCCGTGTCCGCCTGTTATTTGGAGCCGTGGTGTTAACCGTCATCTTCATTTTTCTCAAGCGGAACTTGGATATATATATATATATATATTCCATCATAAAAAGATTCCCATTAATGAAGAACCTCACACAGGTAGGTAAATTCTCTCGTTTATTCCAGGAAGCTGAGGAAAGTTGGAAGGGATTCTTCACCAAAGTTCAAGCTGCCTGACGCGTTTCATGCGCAACCGCATTTCTTCAGAGGCAGACGATGAATACACTGCGTGTAGCCCAGGCATTCCAATTATTACAACCACCTGCCTCAGTGGGCGTTGGCTCTCGCTGAGCCTCCTGGTCTGGGTAGTGCCGTTGTTTAACTCGAGTGAGTGGCTTAACACGCAGTGAAAATGTCATAATTTAAAACAACCACAGTGGGTCTGGAAAGAGTCTCAAACACAGCATTCTGCACTGTAATCCTTCCAAAACGACCTTCCTGTCCAAAATGTGCTGCTGGCGTTTGCTGCTGCACTGGTCCATTTCTCTCGTGGCAGGGTTCTTCAAACGACCGGGACCAGCCGTCTATATTCCATCATAAAAAGTTTCCCATTAATGAAGAACCTCACACAGGTAGGTAAATTCTCTCGTTTATTCCAGGAAGCTGCGGAAAGTTGGAAGGGATTCTTCACCAAAGTTCAAGCTGCGTGACGCGTTTCATGCGCAACCGCATTTCTTCAGAGGCAGACGATGATGGAATATAGACGGCTGGTCCCGGTCGTTTATATTCCACTCTATGGCACTCTACGTCACTCCACTTTACGCCACTCTATACCACTCCACTCCATTCTATTCCACTCCTCTCCATGCCATACTACTCTTCTCCACTCCATGCCATTCTACGCCATTTCACTCTATGTAATTCTACTCCACCCCACTCTACCTCACTCCACCCCACTCTTTGCCACCTCTCTCTTTGCCACTGTACGTCACTCTATTCTATGCCACTGTACCCTACGCCATTTCACTCTATGCCACTCTTTGCCATTTTACACTACATCACTTCACCCTATGCCACCCTACTTGATGCCACCCCACTTTACACCACTCCACTCCACACAATGCCATTATAACACACTCTACTCTATATCATTCTTTCTACGCCACTCTAATGTATCATACGCCACTCTACCCTACGTCTCTCCACTCTATGCCACTCCACTCTTTGCCATTCCACTCTATACCACTCCACTCTACTCTATTCCATTCCACTCTACACCATACCACTAACTTTTAGCCATGCTAAACAGCAGCCAAGTTACTGTACAACATGACTAAAAGACATTGGCAGAGCTAATAGTTCTCACATCGGCGAGACCTTTTGGCTTTGCCAATGAATGTTCTTGGACTATCTAAAATGTTGCCAATTCTGTCAAGAGGATCTTGATTTGTGAAATCACATGAAAAGGAAGAAGGAGTGCAATTCTTGCCCAATAAAATCATGCCCAACAATAGCAGTAATCACATTTTATTAAAGGCGACAGGGAGATTAAAATGAACATTTATATCCTGAACTTTACCTCAAGATAACATCTCCTGTCAAGTTCCATTCGTTTTTGAACCTTTTAAAGTTATTATATGCATACTTTTGTCTCAATTAAAGTCTGCCATTTTCTCGTACTGGTTTTGCACATGACATCACAACTACATTACTGCCAGGTGGCCGCATGCCATTGCAAGCACTTCTATCCAGCCCTCACCTTTTAGCACTTTGGGCGTTTCAGCTTATTTTTTTCTAACAAATCCAAAGTGCTATTAGCTAGAACGCTAGGACTGGATAAAGATGCCCAGGTGACACAGGGCTTGTTGTCAGTTTCGTGTAATTGTAAACTACTCTCGTTGTCAGCACTTTTAATCAGTCAAAGCAGGTGGCTGCAACTGGAAGTGGTTGATAATAATGCAGAGAGAAGACAGAAGTGTACAATGTGATAAAAGCAGAAAAAACGATTCTCACACTACAAGGCATAAATCATTGTGGTGGGTGTTCCCACGCAACTCCCATGATTAGTGACACATTCCCAGATTTACAAGGACTTGTAAACCCGAGAATGCGCCAAAAAGATGTACCGCCCCCCTTCCCCCCGAGACATAACGAGGAGAAACATCTTTATTTCTCCGCTTTCTATGTGTGCTGCATTCTACAGCACACATATAAAGAGAAAACGCCTCTCAGGATTTTTTTTGTACAGGAAGGTGTCCCTTCTTGCACATAAACAATCCTGCCTACAACACAGGCAGATTTACCTGCTTCGACGGGGCTGGAAGTCCCCCGCTGTGCGGGAAAATTCCACACGTGCGTGATTTGGACGGCCCCCGGCCGTCCTCCGCACACGCCCACCGTGACGTCGGACAGCCGGGGGCCGTCCGACACATGGGAAAGGTTACACCATGGTGCAAGAGTGTCTGCGTTGGCGCAAAGCTTGCGAAATGGCACAAGCACAGGGGGAGAGGACAGGAATGCTCCGTATTGGATACATACGACTTATTGCTGCCCTTTTCCTGTGACCCAGGCCAGCGCAGCAAGGTGACTTGCTGCCTTGCAACATACATTTCATAACTATTTACTTGAGCTTTAATGTTTTATTTTTGATGCTGTTGGGGCCTTCTTCACCTCTGAAACCAGGCCAGCTGTACTAGCTGCTAACTCACACTGATGCCCTGGCACTCCTATCATAGATAACGTTAATGGCAAACAAAGATTTTCTTGTAGACTGACATTCAATGAACTATCTTGAAGACAAGCCAACAACAAAGAGTGTATGGCCAATACCACCCAGAGTGCTTCAATATACAAATATTCCAAACTTTGTGAAGCAATCTAGGATTTAGATAGGATCCACATAGAACAAAAATTAACTAAACTTTGCTAGTGTGATGTTAGAGAGAGCTCAGTGATTCAACTGAGGCCCAAGTCAAGGGAAGCACAAAAGTGTCTTCTTTCTATCTGTTATTGGCAATAATATTAGTTGATAAGGTAGTTTAGCAATATTAAGAGATCCGTTGTCAATTCTGCAGGTTACTACGTTGAAACTAGTGTTATTTTTAGATATACTTAGACCTGTACGTTATTTTGTAAAATTTTGAGAAAATTTAATGAATTTCCATGAACTGTTAGGAAACACATTACTTTAGATGAACTTTTGGGAAACAAATTATCGTTTATGAAAATTGAATGCAGGGATAATAGCTTGCTTGCAATAGTCATGGAAGTTAATGGCAAGGGGACTAGTTCAAATAGAAAATGTCTCTTGCAAGTCATTTTCCATCTTCCTGCCTCATGCAGAACAAAACCACGTAAAATTCTGCTCATGCCAATTGTACAAAACCTGATAGTCACAAATTTTGCAAGCATTGTATAACATTTTCAAACGGAGGCGCCCAGAGTTAATATGTATGTAAGCTTGAATTTGCATAGCTCTAAACTAACTGGGGATCAATGGAGCGGTGTACATCAAGCGGGGTTCGAGAGATGATTGGACACTGTGTAATCATGTAGGGACTTTTGACACATTTTTGAGGCACCAAATCTCTTATCAAATCTTTGAGTCATCAGTGTGTGTTTTTTAATAATATTTTGTGAATTTAGACTGTCCAGGTCAAGTTTGTAGACGGCAAGAAAAGAGGCCAGGGAATGAACTCTTAGCTTTAGTGATGAAACAAGTCTCACCTATGGGGTTCTACAGTCAGCAGAACAACCAGGCAGCTTGATACGTCATAATATCTGTGGAAACTACACCTGGTAGTGGTGCTTGGTAGTGGCATGCAAAAGTAGGTGATGCGCGATGGCCAAAACATTGTGGGTGACAGTGGTGCATGTTTTTTTCTTCATAACAGATTTTATTGGCAGACATTCAATTGCTGAAATATTTATCATGTCACATCATTATTTTGGGAATGCATACATGTATAGTCAAATCTTATACTTGATACAAACATAACTTTACAACAAAATAACTCCAATGCAACCATATGAGTCAGTTGTATATGTAATAGATATATATAAATCGTTAATACACTTGTTCTCCCTTCAAGGCATCTGTCTTTTCTGTGCTTCATAAGACCTAATTTCAGAGTCTACAGTATCTGTCATCGTTGCCAGCCCTAGCAGGACCAGCCCGCGGTAATCTGCCCATCATTGCCAGATTTTAGGATGTTTCTGTGGGTATCCACGGGCCTGGAAGACCAGAATCTCTTAACCCATACAAAAATCTATTACATTTTTCCAATCTCTAATAGTAGGGGGCTTATCTAGTTTCCATGTTCTGGCGATATCACATTTGGCGATGGTAAGGCCTAGCCAAAGGCGATGACGCTTATATTTATTGCCGCCTATTTTATCTGGTATGTGTGGCAGTGTCAATCTAGGGGATCTAGGTAGTTCCCATCCGAGAACTTCAGTTAGGCATGCCAGCACACCGGTCCAGAACCTATCCAAAGCTGTACTTGTCCAAACTGTATGTATAAAAGACCCTTCATCATTTTGACAGTGTAGGCATATAGGCGATTCAATTAGGCCTGCCCTCCATATTCTATAGCGCGTGTAGTAAGCCCTATGCAGATACTTAAACTGAATAAGTTGTAGTCGGGAGGATATGGCAGCCCCTCGGGGGAGACTCCAGAGCCTCAGTCCAATCATCGGTGTCTACAGGGCCGATATCTATTTGCCAGGACAGCGGTGCCTGTTTGATGGACATAGGATCTTGTAGCGTCACTGGATACACATGGATCAGGAGACTCGTTATAGTTTTGAGAGACCACACTGGCTTTTGTGGCAGGGCCAGTTCTGCTTTTCATTCTGTCTGTCGAACCACTCTCATTTGTGGCTGAAACTGACTGTGCCCAGTACAAGTCAGTGGTCACATACTTTGATGTTACAGAAGGTTCCAACAATGTTGTATACAAAGCTGACCATGGATCATTGCAATTTATTTGATAGGGGTCTGCTTCAAAAACATTCTTGCATCCTCAGTATCATTGAGTTGTGCACAAAATCATCACTGGCAAGGATAGAATCCCACTTTTGACTCACCGGATGCAGAATGGTTGGATTTCGCTCTGGGAAATGGGATTGGCTCACCAGAAAATCCAACTACATGGTGACATTTCTATATGAGCAAATGAAGTGCTGGGGGTGGGTATGTGGGCGTTTCTAGGTTGGTCCATCAGCAAAAGCTGGTAGACAGCCATAAAGTCACATATTTGCTGGTATTTTCACAATAGAAAATTGTCATAAATTTCCTCATGTCAAGGACTGAAGTAAATGTGTTTCCGCGGGCTGGACTCAGAAGAGAACATATCGAAAAGTGGTTGGAGTATCATAGGCAGTTTTTCCTTTGGGAACAAATAGCATTTTCCTATACATCCCCTCACACACAAATGTAGACTTGTTACAAATATGCATGAAGAAATTCCTATGCATGTGAGTAGTCCTAGTAATCTGCAGCAAATATGTATACTTGGGACTACTTAAGGGACTCCCGGAAAATCTTTTAGAGGTGAAAATTCACTCAAAATTGGAGCAAATCTCAGACTTTTTCAAAAACTTTTATGAATTGAGCCCCATCGACATCCCCATTCATCAATACGCCTAAGCTCTTCTATGGCTTCCACAACATGGCCTCTGAAGCACTGCTTGTAGCAAGGTGGAAATATTATGTGCTATGGCTGGGAGACCTTACCATGTATTATTAAAACAATACCCAAAAGTGGACCTCAGATACAAGTTAGATATCCTTAGTAATCCTTAGCAGTCCTTAGCAGTCCTGGTAGAGTGGCAAAGAGAAGTCGGGCTTACTCAGAGGAATTATGTGTTAAGCATTTCAGAGCACCAACATGGATGATAAGTAATGACACTACTCAAAAGAAATCTTACATCAATTTATAAAAATATAGCTTATTTTCATGCAAATTTAGACACCAAAATGAATAACGAATAACTGGAATTATCAGTTAAATCAACACTTTGCAGAGCAATGGTAAAGTTTGACAGCTCAGCTGAGATGGAGAAAATCTCCGGTGACACTCAGTCACTTGCAGGGTGAGTTCTAAGGAACCAACTTGGTGTTAGGGTCTTGCGGTTTTACAGACAAAACCTCGACAGTCAGAACAATTTTACCTTGCCCAGGGAGTCCGGGTTAAGAGGTGACCAGCAGTCCTTGGTGCTGAACGGGGAGCCATGGGAGCTGTCAAAATCACACTTCTGGCACTCAGTCGCTTGCAAGTTGGGTTCAGGGGAACCCCTTGGATGTTAACTTTGGAGAGGCTCCAGAATCAGGAAACACCAGGCAGGACAGCGCTTCCCAGCTCTGCAGAGGTGTACCTGGCTATCCTTGGTGCTGAATGGGAACTGCAGGGGCTGCTTTGCTAGGCATGCCAACACAGACAGGTTTTGGACTAAACTACTCGACAACTGCGCCACAGAAGTATGAGGTTGACAGAGCAGACAATTCCCACATTTTAGAGCGTTGAGTAAAGTAGTCAGTAGTCAGTAAGACCGCCAACAAACCCTGGCCACAGCGAATGCAGCGTTTGGAGCAAATCTTCTTTTGGAGGACGTAGGATCGCTGTATAGAGTTGAGACTCACTGGCGTTCAGGATTACTTGATCTTCGGAGTTGCGATTTGTGCCTGATGACTGCAGGGGACTAGAACCTCTAGTCCTACAGAGTCCTAGTGTAGTCTTTCAGTTGCAGAGGGGTTCACCTTCCTTTTGGAACTGGTCTTTGAGTCATAGTCTGGGGGTTGCAGGGGGCTGCCACAGGTGCAGATCTTCACACCATCTCTTTGTGGAGTCCTGCCTTGTGCAGACACGGGTCTCTTCTTTGTCCTTCTTCTTCAGAGCAGATCTGGAGTTCTGGTGTCAGGGGTGCCCCTTAAATCCTGTATTTAAGGGTGTTTAGGGTTTGATGGCTGGTAGCCAATGGCTACTAGCCCTGTGGCTAATCCGCCCCTAGCATGACTACATCTGGGTGGTGTAGGTCACAAAAACTACCCAGAACCCACTATGTTTGTGAATTTTCAAGATGGTATGAGCCATCCTCAGCTGAACAGAACACTTAGTCCGCCCTAAAGGCGTAGCTAGTTTTTGAGGGTTGTACGCCTCCTGAATACCTAATTTTCCACCTGCTCACAAGCACAAGTGCCTAAGGTCAAGAGGGGGCCTTTGTCTCCTCTGGGAGAGAAGTCACTTGCATATCAGAGGCAGTGTGGCCTTTGAGGCTCACTGCCCTGATGAATCATTCACTAGCCATCCTAGGAGGGTGGAGGTGTGACCTCCTTCCTGCCCAGGCCTTTTTTCTCCATCCTCTGGGAGTGATAGCACTTCCTAGCTGGACGGCAGACTTCTGTCTTGGCAGCAACCTGCTTGGAAAGCCCACCAAAGCACAGGGAGACTGCAGCAACTTGGGGGCAACCTCTAAGGATGCACCCAGGTACATACCAGCTCACACTCGATATAAGGATTGTGTAAGGGGTGAAAAAGCACAGTGTTTGATACAAAAAATGATGAAATTCGGTAGTACCACAATGGAGCCAGCTAACTCTTGGTCGCTCGGTAGCTAGTCCATGAAAACCTATGGACCTCCGTTCACTTACAGTGATCTATAATGGAAATCTCCCTGTAGGGACACGTATGCTTGCATGTACATGCCCACACCAATAATATACTGCACCTCACCTCCTGGGATATAGGAGGCCTCCCATAGGGGTGGCTTACTTATATTAAGGAAGAGAGGTGACCCTGTCACACATAGTGTGTGCAGGGTCGATCTCAGGCAGGAAAGCTGCTCGTGCAGGCTGCAATGGCAGTAGCTGCACACCTTACTTTTACTCAGGGTGGCACAAATAGTGCTGCAACCCTGGTGACCCCTTTAATCGCCCTGCCCTGGGTACCTCTGGTACCATACTAGGGTCATACAAGGGAGGTTAAAGCATCTTACCAATTGGGTGTACCAATTCACATTACCTTTTGAGAGAAAGAGCACTGGCACTAAGGCCTGGTCAGCTGACCAGGCCCCAGTGCCAGAAGAAGTGAATCCCAAAAAGGTAGGGTCTCAGCTTCTTCAAGGACCACACCACAGCAAAGCCTACCCTCTCAATGGCATTCCAACGCTGCTCACTAAGAAGGAGTTGCCTGCTAATATAGGCTACTGGATGATCCTGACCCTCATCATTGGTTTGTGGCAACACTGCCCCAATACCATGTTCAGAAGTGTTTGTTTGAACAATAAACTGTTTACCATAGTATGGTGCTTTAAAGATAGGTGCTTTCAGGGTGTCAAAGGCATTTTGACAACCTGTGGTCCAAATTACCTTTGGCTACTTCTTAGAGGTAAGCTCAGTTAGAGGCACCACAATGGTACCATACAGCTTCACACACATCCTATAGTTTCCAGTCGGCAAGGAATGTCCTGAACTGGGTCTGGGTCTTGGGTGGCTCCCAGTCCAGAATAGTCTGGATCTTGGGTTGTAGAGATTCACTTGGCCTCCACCAACAAGGTGGCCGAAGTAGATAGCAGAACTCTGCCCAATCTGGCATTTTCTGGCCTTGATTGTGAGGCTTGCCTTCTCCAAGGCCTGCCTTCTGCAGGGCCTGCAAAACGTCTCTCAGGTGGACCAGGTGACCCTACTAGGTGAACCTAAAGACAGCAATATCATCCAGATATGCTGAACTAAAGTCATTCACACCTGAGAGAACTCAATTCACCAACCACTGCAAAGTGACAGGTGCGTTCTTTAATCCAAAAGGCTTCACTTTAAATTGAAAGTGTTCCTCTAGGGTGTAGAATGCAGATCTCTCCTTGGCTCCCTGGATCAGACCAATCTGCCAGTACACTGATGTCAAATCAAAGGTGGTGAGAGATTTGGCTGCCCCTAGCTTATCAATAAGCTCATGTGCTCTAGGTATGGGGTGTGCATCAGTCTTTGTCACTGCATTCAACCTTCTGTAATCCAAGCAAAATCTAATCTCATGTTTCCCACCTTTTGAGGGAGGTTTGGGAACCAGTACCACTGGGCTGGCCCAGGGACTGTCAGATGGTTCTATCATCCCTCTAGCATCTTGTTTACTTCAGCTTTATTTATTTATTTTATTTATAAAGTTTTATATAGCGCGAACAAGATCCCGAAGGATATCAGAGCGCTTTACAAAGGATGGAAGGAGGCAACAAATGCAATAACGGCATCAAATAAGAATAACAGATGGAACAATTACAGGACAAAGCGGTCAAAGGAGAATAATACACTAACTGGTACATAGCGGGCTAAGAGGGGAACAAACGAAAGGGTAAAGAAGAGAGGCATCCAATGGAGGTCTTACGGTTGTAAGATCAGTGACTTAGAGCAGATGATCCTAATCACTTTGAGGTAAGAACTTGTTCATAAAGAATCTTTTGGCTTCCAATTTGAAGGAAACCGTGGAGGAGATTCTGCGTACTTCCGGTGGAAGAGAGTTCCAGATCTTCAGGGCAGCGGCGGA
The DNA here is from genome assembly GCF_964204655.1 of Triturus cristatus. NCBI lineage: Eukaryota > Metazoa > Chordata > Amphibia > Caudata > Salamandridae > Triturus > Triturus cristatus. Next base: position 261,879,249 of record NC_140586.1, read on the forward strand.
GAAGGCTCAGTGGCAAATTCTCTTTTTGCTAAAGATCTGTGGTTTCAAGAGGAAAGTGTTAGCACTTCTTGAGGGTCTACCCCCTCCAGATAATTCAAGTTTTTGCGATAGGTAACTGGGGCTTTTGAAATGGAGGGCTTTGTGCGACAGACAAGCAATCTTTAGCTGAATTCGTGCTTTGTAGGACAACCACTTAAGGGATTTTAGAACTGGGGATATGTGCGCATTTCTTTTGGTGCCGGTGACCAATCTGGCGTTCTGTGATGCCCTTAGTGGAGCCAAGGTATATTTGGGGAGGCCACAGAGCGTAGCACTGCCATAGTCTACTCTTGGCAAGACAAGCGCTTGGAGCACCTGCTTGCAATCAGCTTGTAGAAGGAATGGTTTAGTATCCTCATCAAGTGATTAGCTTTCTTACACACGTTGCTGATATGGTTCTTCATGTTCAGATGCTTGTCCAGGGTGATTGAGAGATTTGGCTGAGTCGATAATAAGGGGGGAGCAGTTGAAGGCAGTGAGGTGATTCAACCAGAGGTCCAGCTTGGGGATGTGATTTGGAGGAGAGAGGAGAAGGAATTCTGTTTTGGAGGTGTTGAGCAGGAGGTGGTTCTCATTTCACCAGTTCTGAGTAGGTGTTAGGGTAGTGTTGAGTGAAATGATGTTATCCGGGGAGGAGATTTTCAGATAAAGTTGCTTATCGTCCACATACATATGGAAAAGAATGTTTGTGGAATTTAGTGTATTAGCTAGTGGTTCCAGGAACAGGTTGAAGAGTATAGGAGATAGGGCGGACCCTCGGGGACCCCCATGGAAAATGGAGAGGGCTGGGAGAGAGAGTGGTTCGCCTTGACTCTTTGTGATCTGTGGTGGAGGAAGGGCGAGAACCATTGTAACACCCGACCGGAGAGGCCCATTCTGTTCTTCAAAATGGATAGGAGGTTTCCGTGATTGACAGCGTCGAAGGCAGAGGAAAGGTCCAGGAGGCAGGATTCATTATGGTCAAGCATATTTAAAATGTCATCCATAACATTAGTGAGAGCCAATTCAGTGCTGTGCCCACTCCGGGAGCCAGATTGATGCTGGTCCAGGAGATGGAAAGTCTCTATGTGAGCACAGATTTTTGATTGGACGCATTTTTCTAGGAGGTTGGCTAGGGTGGGGATGTTAGAGATAAGGCAGAAGTTGGTAAGGTCAGCGCTATCTGCATTAGGTTTTTTGTAGTATAGGTGATACCTAAGCTGCTTTTAGGCAATCAGGAATCGTGTCTTTTTTTTTTATTTTGTCCTCATTCATAAATAAGTGAGTTGTCTTAAAGCAGTCCACAGCAATTTCCTGGGTCCAAACAGAGAGGAAACATCACCTTATGAAGCTCTTATCACCTCAATGACTCCTGGAATAGCCGCCACAAGACTCCTGGGGGAAGGACGGGAAGGAGCATGATCTCCTTCCCTGGATGTAACCTCCATCCCTTAAACTCACTTATTTCATAATCATTGGACTTTTATTTTTAAGAAGTTGAAGTATCAAGATTATTAACCCAGTCCTCCCAGGCCCCCCAGAATCTAGATCTTTTCCTTGACAAACAACCCAAATCGAATTCGTGGACTCTTTTAACAGAAGCAACTCACTCTAAAAATAGTGGAGGATTTGAGCATTTTAAACAAATTTCTCTTCTGGCCAGAAGAATTAAGACAAATAGAAGTGAGGCTTGAAGTTTAGAGAGCTTACAACTAATGATCTCCTCAGGCCAGTTCCCAAAGACAACCAAAACCAAGCTTACCTTGTTTTCTTGCCCAAATACTTCTGAGATCGTCTTACCCACATGGTGCCAGAAGCCCTGGATCTGAGGACACTGCTGAAACATGTGCACGTCATTCGCATTCCCCGAAGAACACTTCAAGCAGACCTTTACACCTCCATATCCTAGCTTGGCAAGTTTCTTCGGGGTTCAATACGCACTATGAAGTGTAAACAACTGGTTTCTCCTCAATGGGGTGGCTTTAACAACACTCCATAAAGTGCACATTGATACTTGCCACAGGGATGTAACGTCGCTGGAAGGCAGGTCTCTTCTCCAGGGCTTTCCATAGGCATTAACAGGGGTTCTCCTTTCACTAAAAGCCAGTACCATTTAGATACTTCTTTATGTTGATAAAGTGGGTCTAATAACATTTTCTCAAATTCCTCGTTCCCAGCTCAATCCTTGCCCAAGTTTACAGTCCAGCTCAGTAATTGATAACATTTAAATCAGAACAGACTTTGATTCGTACGATTACTTAGGAAGTCCCATGACAGTAGTTTATTATTTTGCAGTAATTGACCCCCTTTCTCAATTCCTTCTTCCAAAAGTGGGGTTGACAACCTATCCTTAAGGCACTCGGGCATGCCCGGAGAGTTCCAAATAGGAGCACTTGAACAGTAGTAAGGGATTCTGAGCATCTTCCTCAGCAGGTAACATAATTCACAAGCAGAACTCAAAATCTTTAATTTAACTTTTCTAAAGTATTTGGGATGCCCAAATTTGAAAAGGAGCCCATCCCCACCCTGGGGGACATTTTTGGGCATTGCCGAAAGGAAGGGGGGAAAGCAGGAGGTGTCAAAGAAAAGACAGCTCACATTTTTTTTAAATGAGAAGCCCAATAATAAAGATGGAGATCATGGCTAGCTATACCCCCATCCAGCTTTGAACATCTTAGTTTCCTCCACGCAATCCTGACCCCTTTATTGGACCAGAGAAAGCTGTTTATATCACTTTACTATTCAGCCCTAAAACATTAAAAGAAATACAAAGGAATAGCATCAAAAATAAAAAAACTATTGGCAAAATTGACATTTTGACGAGATTGGAATGACCAAAAATTGACAGTGGGAGACTGCCCCATGATCTTAATAAGGTTTCTATCTCTTTCCTTTTTAACTCAAGATTAACCTGGGCCAATGTGTTAATGTCCTGTGTGATTTGTATACCCAGGTATCTAATTTGCTCTTTAACTAATGGGGAGCTGGGTTGCAAATTCCAAGACATAATTTTGTTTTTTTGTGAGTTAATTGAATACCCGGAAATCCTCCCAAAATCCATCAAAAGGTGCTCCAACCTTGGCAGGATGATTGGATTTTCCCTTGTAAAAATCATCAAGTCATCTGCATAAAGGGCTAGTTTTTTCACCCACCCCTCATACTCAAACGTAGCGAAAATTTCACTAGCCCTGATGTTGCAAGCCAGAGGTTCGATATACAGATCGGAAAGTAGTGGAGAAAGAGGACATCCCTGTCTAGTCCCTCGCTCCAGCCAGACTAGATTAGTTAGATTTCCATTAACTACTATCCTTGCTGTGGGAGTTTCATAAATATTACTGATGGCCTTTAGAAAATGATCTCCTAGCCCGAAAGAGTGAGCTATATGATGTAGACAGGGCATACTCACCCTGTCAAAGGCTTTGGCCGCATCAAATGCAAAGATAGTAAGGAGTAGCTTGTTAACTGAAGCGATGTCAATCGCACCCATCAGCTCATGAGTTAAGTCATGGAGCTGACGGCCCCTAATGAACCCCTTCTGATCAGGATGGACCAAATATCCCATCACAGTATTCAATCTCCCTGCTAAGATTTGCGCAAAGATTTTATAATCGCAATTCAGCAGGGAGATGGGCCTATAGGACTCACATTTTATTGGGTCTTTATTAAGCTTCAGAATGCAAAATTTCCTAGCTAACGTGCAGGAAAATTTCAATTCTATTAAGGAGGCGGAGGCGAGGAGTAGGCTTATTCTTTCTCCATTTTTTCACTCCAGCAGCTTTTTCAAAACAAACATCATTCATCATTTGAACTACATTTCCCATGAACACAGGGAAAAAGTGAAAACTGAAAATGTCCCAACAACATTAGCCAATCCCGTGTCAGGGCGACTCATATCCTCCCCTGCGGGCGCTCTATCCTCCTCTTTCTTCCTGCAACTCTTTCATGGTAGTCTTCCACTTATTCCTGCTTGCCAGAATCAGAACCTACGGAAAAAGAAAACTAAGTAAACTCATGGAAGTTACCACCCAAGACAACATTGCACAGTATTTCATCAGGCCACGGTATTGAACCACCAACGTCATCATTATCACAGTCTGTAACAAAATATTCCCATGAAGAGTTTACTCACCATAGCAACGCAGATTTCTGGGAGGGTTCGAATGAAGACCGGGTGGGCTAATCCTCGCCTCCGCCTCCTTAATAGAATTGAAACTTTCCTGCATGTTAGCTAGGAAATTTTGCATTCTATGTCAGGAGCGGAGGCTTCTGATTAGGCTAGTTTAAAGCTTGTCCACTACTAAAGAACCCAGGGATACCACTGGTTTAAAGTAGAATCTTTTGAAGGTGGAGTCCGAGGACCAGTCCGCGGCATTTAAAATATCCTCCAGACGTGCTCCCAGGGTAAAAGCCGTAGATGCCATTGCACCCCTGACAGAATTCGCCCCAAAACGGGAAATATCAATACCAGCGTCCTGCATAACCCAGCGAACCCACCTTGCAATAGTAGGGGACGACACCGCCCCGTGTGGCTTTGTAAGAGCAATAAACAACTGCTTGACACCCTGAGGGCGTATATCTACCGTTGCAACCTCATAGGCTTTGAGAGCTCGAACCACACACAGTTTGGGATCATCTGGAAATGCAGGATAGGACACCGAGCGTGAATTACACTTTGTACATCTGGAAATGTAAAAGGTAACGCCTTCCGGAGTAAAAACCCGACCTGAGAGGTCCAGAGCTCTCACTTCTGAAACCCTTCGACAAGAAATCAAACACAGCTACATTGCTAGCTTGGCTAACATCTGTTTGTGCGATAGATATTTGTTAGAAGGCCACAAACGAAACAGGAGTAAAACCTTGTTCACATCCCATAAGACTGAGTAACGTGGCTCCGGGGGAGTTGACAATCTGATACCCCTCAAAAATCTGCAGACTAAAGCATGTTCCCCCACCGGGAGATTGTCGAATGGAACATGGCCCGCCAAGATCGCTGAGCGAAAAGTGTTAACTGACCAATAAGCCAATCCCTCTCTTGCTAGGGAGGCTAAGAAGTTAAGGATGTGGACAACATCCGCCCCCACCGGATCCACCTGTTGTTGCATACACCAACCACTCCATCGAGACCAGGCTGAACGGTATCTCTTATTGGTGCTGTCAGCCAAGTATTTTACAAGCAACATGGCAGCGTGCTCTGAAAGGCCTGGGACTTTCCAATGTTGCCTGTAACCCACCAGGCCATCAGGCGTAGACTGCCCGTGGTCAGAAGGTGTGAGGATTCACTCGAGGATCTTTGAGGAGATCTGGACTGAGGGGTAGAGGGATTGGAAAATCCCAGGAAAGTGCCATCAGAACCAGAAACCAGGCTTGCGGCCTCCATATCGGGGAAATCACTACTAGGTCCACCTGTTGTCTCCTCACCTGGGTGGATAATCTCATGATCCGGACGCCAACTGTAATACCTCGGCAGTTGTGTGTCCAACCGAGAAGCGAAGAGGTCTATCGAGAACGGACCCCATCGGGTCTGGATTTCTCTGAAAACACTGGGTTGGAGTTGCCATAGGCTGGTATCCTTCCAGTGGCGAGAGCACCAATCTGCCACCTGATTGGACGATCCCGGAAGATGTTCCGCCGACAGGGAAATCTGATTGGCCAGACAATACTCTCAGAGATCGCGGGCTAGGTTGGATAACGCTTTCGATCGAGTCCCCCCGAGATGGTTGATGTAGCGCACCGCTGCCACATTTTCCATCTTGAGAAGAACACAACTTTGGATCTTGTCCTTCATCCAACACTTTACAGCAAACGAACCCGCCATCAACTCCAAACAATTGATGTGCAGGGCTTTCTCTGACGAGGACCAACTTCCGCCTGTAGAAACCTCGCCACAACGAGCGCCCCAACCCGAGCCACTGGCATCGGATTCGATTACAAGATCTGGCTTGGAACCGAAAATCGCTCTGCCGTTCCAAGCATCCATGTGCTCGACCCACCATTGCAACTCCGTTCGTGCCTCCTCCGTGAGAATTACCGCCTAAGAGTAGGTGAGACCCTTGCGTAAGTGGAAGGTTTTGAGACGCTGAAGGGCCCTGTAGTGCTGAGGGCCTGGAAATATCGCCTGAATTGATGATGATAGAAGACTCACCACTCTGGCCAAGTGTCGTAGTAGAATAGTGGGCCTCGCTAGAGTGCGCCTCAGTTCATGTCTGATCTTGGACAGCTTCCGGGAGGGCAGGGACAAGGTGGCCGCCACCGAGTCTATCGTGAATCCCAGAAACTGCATCCTCTGGGAAGGGAGAAGATACGATTTGGCCTCGTTGATGCTGAACCCCAGTGACTCCAAGAGGGACACCACCTGGTGTAAGTGGGTCACCAGCCTTCGCGGACATTGACTCATGATGAGTATGTCATCCAAATAAATTATTAACCGGATGCACTCCGATCGGAGGCGCTCCACCACCGGCTTCATCACCTTGGTGAAACACCATGGAGCGGAAGACAGCCCAAAAGTAAGGGAAGTGAACTCGAAGATCTGTGAGCCCCACTGGAACTGAAGAAACCGTCTGTGAGGCGCAAAAATTGGGATCGTAAGGTACGCATCCTTCAGATCCAGACGGACCATCCAGTCTCCTTCCTGTCAAGATGGAGGGCATCCACCTCCAAATCCCGTAGGAGGTGGATGCCCTCCATCTTGAAATGGCGGTAAGTGAGCCACCCATTGAATTCTTTGAGATTTATCACTGGACGATAGCCCCCATCTCGTTTCTCCACTAAGAAAATGTTGCTGAGAAACCGGGGGTGTAGAGTGGAGGGAACTATCGCACCTTTCCTCAATAGGTCTGATATCTCGTTGTCTATCAACACTCTCTGAGTAAAGGCTATAGGTCTGGGTCGGAGGGGCTGGATGGGGATGTCTGAGTACTCGATTTGAAACCCTTTTACGGTTTGCAAGACCCAAGCGTCGGAGGTAAGTAAAGACCATTTGGGAAGAAAATATTGGAGTCTGCCCCCCAACCTCACACCCTTTGCAGGTTGAACTCTCACCTTTCTGATAGTTGTGACCACCGTCTCCTCTGCCTCTGCCACCTCGGCGACGGGGAAAACTCCTAGTCGGGTAGAAGTTCCCGAATTTTTCAGGATCCTGATACTGCCCTCTGTGGGATTCGCCTTGTCTGAAGGAGGCTCTACAGTAGGGTTGAACAGCCGAGCGCCCCCTGCCACGACCGGCTGCGCCAAAAACACGCGGGGAAAAAATGCGCTTGATTGATGATTGGGCTTTGTCTAAGGAATTAAAAGTATTGACGAACTTGCCAAGTTCCTTGACGAAGGGATCTCCAAAGAGATTACCCTCCGCAACCAGACCTGCCTCAGAAGTGGTTAACTCCCCTAACTTGGGGTAAATTTGAATGAGAATGGACCTGCGGCGCTCCGTAGAGATGGCCACATTCGCATTCCCCAGAAATATGATCGCTTTCTGAGCCCATCCGGAGAGCATGTCCGGGGAAATTAAAGTGCCTGAGGCTTTGGCGTCCTCAGCCTTGTCTAAAATTTTTGCCAAAGGCCCTGCCGTGTCCAAGAGTTTATCTTGGCACGCTCTCCACGAGCGATCAATCCCTTTTTTGGGGTCTTTTTGAAACTTTGACAAATAGGTGGTCATCTTAGCGTCTATTTCAGGAGTAACCACGACCTTACCCTCCAGGGTAGGACGCGGGCACTCTGCACGCAGGCAGCTCCGCACCTCTTGATCTAGGGGTTTACGTAACCTGGCCGCCATGTAGGCCACCACCTTGGGGGCCGGAACCCATTGCGACGAACGAGGATGTAAAAGTTCGTCGAGATTGAGCATGTCTGCACTGAGCTCTGAAGGTGTGGACTGTTCAGGATGCGAGGGGCGCCATGGACGATCCGGTTCCCCCTCCCTATCAGAAGACTGAGGGGAGTCGACCGGATCCAGTGTAGACCCATCATCAGATACCGCAGAGGGTCCAGCCGGACCCTCCTCCGGAGTACTATGGGGTACAGGGGCCTTAGTTTCCAGGAAGACTTTCTTGAGGCGCGAAAAGGCGTCCAAGTCCACCCCCGCAGTCCCAGAACGCTTCCATTTGGGCAGTATTAAATTAGCGGTAGGTTGGCCTGGAGGTAACGGGGCTGAGGACCCTGAGAGATCTTCCCTCTGTGAGAGGGGTTGACATTGTTCCTGAATCATGTGTATCCTCTTCTCCAGTGGCGCAACCACCTGAGACACCGCTTTAAAAATAGATGAGTCCATAACATGGCAAAAATGGTCATCGACCGGTAAGTACATCACTTCCTCCTCCTCCTCATAATACTCATCATACTCCATCATAAAGTGAATGATAGAAATCCAAACAGACACAATCAGGGGATAAATCAAAGTGCAGTACCCTGAAACACTCAGCCCACACGTAATGAGAGCACTGTGTAAATCAGGACCAATCACCCTCTATATTCTGAGGGAAAAAACTTGCAGCCTGCCTGGGCCGGTCCTTTTAGAGATATAAAGATACCTTACACGCAGCGCGTGTGTTCAAATCCTTTTATAAATTAACAGAGATCCTACACGCAGCGCATGTGTTCAGGCTCCAGGCAGGAGCTCTTTGAAGAAAAAACTTCAGCGCTCAGTTGCAACCAAACGTTTCTTCCCCCGCGGCGCGCGAGTCCGTCTGTACCGCCGATGTCACTGGAGCAGAACTAGACGACTCGCGGCTGCCTGGGGGGTAAAGCTCTCAACGGAGCGGGAGTCCTCAGGCGCGCGGTCCCCTAGCGGCGGGAGGCCGCACTGCGCGAAGAGCCTGAGGGGATTGTGGTGTCGCTGGGGGCATATGCAGTCGGCCCCCACTGGATGTGTGCAATGCGTGCGATGGAATAAAGACACGGGACACAGGTGTGGTGTACTCTCCGTCTCCGCAGCCGTGGCGCTTCTGCCTACGTGCCTGCGTGACGTAATATTTATTGGGGCTAAAGTGACGTGCCCTGACGTGCACGCCAACGCGTGTCACGTCAGGGGTGATATCGCGACACTACATTCCTCCCCAACACACAAAACAACAAAATAACATGACCCCAGATTCGTGACGGCACCCTAAGGTATGGACAACAGGTCTCATAGTGTCCCGCACCTCTGCCTTCGGCATCTACAGTCTGAAATTGTAACAAACAAAAACTTAAACAGTCTTACTTGACGTAGTCACGTAGCCGCCTGGAGGGCGCGGGGTGCGGCCGCAGGTCATATCGCACTCCACCACGGTCCACCACAACATCCGGACCTCCACTCCCGGAGTCGCCATCTGCACCGCTCTCTCCGGTCTCAGGCACGCCGGCTGCTTCGGGTGGCAAGTTCTCTGGCTGGTACTGCCTGGTGTCAAGTCCGTGACCTGTGGACTCCGCTCCTCCACTCGCCTGGCTCTCGAGCTCTACTAGTCTCTCATCTCGCGGCATGTCCATCCTAGCCCTGTCCTGGCATCGTTCCTCCACTCCGGAGGGCACTGGGACTTTCTTGAAGTATGAAACATTCCTTGTTATTTTCTCGGCCCCTTTTCGGGCTGTCACGCACGTGCCTCTGACTTTCTCCACAGTCCAGGGCTGAGGCTCAAAATTCAGGCGAAACTTGCCCCCTGGCATCCGATTGCGGATCAGTACATTGTCACCTGGGGCTAGTGGTGAGGACACTGCCCGCCGGCGGGCGTCGGCGTGAGCAAACGCTTCCCGTCGCCGCGCATCAATGGCACTGTCGTTGGGAGTTTCGGGCTTCCATTCTGGGTGATGCGGTATTGAGTCTGTGACAACCCGCCCCATCAGCAGGTGCGCCGGTGCTACTCCCGTAATTGAGTGGGGCGTTTGGCGATAGCTGCGGAGAAATGTGAAAATGGCAAGTTCTACCGACTGGCTCCTTTCATGGGCAATCCGTATCACTTTATTGAGTGTCCTCATGAAGCGCTCAGCTTCTCCGTTCGCTTGAGGCCATCGGGGGGTGATTCGCCGGTGATGGACCCCAAGAGTCTGTAGGTACGCCGCGAAGTCTTGACTCTGAAAGGGTGACCCATTATCAGTTCTGATCTCCTTGACGATGCCGTGTGTTGCCATGATTTTTTCGAGCTTCGGGATTACTTCCTGAGCGCTCAGGACCGTCAATATTTCCACTTCCGGGTACTTGGAGTGATCATCTATGGCCACCAAGGTGTGCCGTCCGTCTGGCAAGCTGCCAAAATCGACGCTGATCTTGGACCAGGGCCTCCTCGGGCGAGGCTCCATCACCACGGGGGCTGGTCGGGGCACCTCTCCGGTTAACTGGCACGCTTGGCATTCTCGAACGGTGGCCTCCACAATTTCGTCCATGAGAGGGAACCACACCTTGGTTCGGAGCCTTGACTTAGTCTTGACCATGCCTTGGTGACCGACGTGAGCCAGATCCACCACTCTCTGGGTGAGGGACGTCGGTATGACCAGCCGGTGGCCTCTCAGCAAACACCCTGTATCGTCTTCCGTCAGTTCTGTTCTCACATGGTACAGGCTCTCCATTATCTGTTTCGCCTGAGGCGTTAAACTCTTCCACTCCTCTCTGACGCGGGCCCAGCTGTTGTCGCGGACCGCCGCTCTTGCTCTTTGTAGGCACTCGTCTTCACTGGTGGCCTGAGACAGGCTAGCCATGGACACAGGCCGGGGACATGACCGCGCCGTGATGCACCGGACATACTCTTCTGTTTCTGCCGCCTCCTTCATTTCTTTTGGAGTGGCTGTGCGGGGGTGGCGAGATAGGTAGTCCGCCGGATTCCGCGCACCCGGCTGATACTCGATCTTGCAGTTATAGTCTTGTAGTTGCAACATCCACTTTTCGATTCGCGGTGGTGGCTTAGTGGAGGTGCCTGCAAACAGGGATATCAATGGCTTGTGATCCGTGGTCACAACAAAGGGTTTGCCATAGACATACAGGTGGAAGTGACGACACCCCCAATGAATTGCGATCGCCTCTTTTTCTATTTGGGAGTATCTCTGCTCCGTCTCAGTGAGGGACCGGCTGGCGAAAGCCACTGGGGCCCATTCCTCGGCACTTGTCTTCCTTTGCAGCAGGACCGCGCCCAGCCCGACTGGGCCGGCATCGACAGCGATCTGTGTCAGCTTGGCCGGGTCGAAGAAGGCCAGCGTCGTGGCTTCCGAGAGTGCCTGTTTGACTTCCTCGAAGGCTCGCCTCTGGTCACTGTTCCATGTCCAGGGGGTTGATTCCTTAGTAAGTTCTCTCAGTGGCGCCGTGAGGTTCGCCAGATCCTTGATGAACCTGCCACAATAGTTCACCATTCCTAGAAAGCTCCTCACCTCCGTGACATTGGCAGGGGCAGCTGCCTCCTTGATGTCCTTGACCTTGTCCGGATCCGGGTTGACACCATCGGCCGAGAAAGTATAGCCGAAGAACTGGATCTTCCGGCACAGGAATTCGCACTTCTCTCGATGTAGCGTGAGGCCTGCGTCTCGTATACGTCGTAGCACCTGCACTAGCCTCTCGTTGTGTTCCGCTACGGTCGTGGCATGGACCATGATGTCATCACTGACGTTGATCGTTCCGGGGATCCCTGCGATCAGTTCCTGTATCACGTTCTGGAATACCTCCGCAGCGCTCGACACCCCGAAGCTCAGCCTCGTGTAACGCCTCAGACCTACATGGGTGGAGAACGTGGTTATGTTCCGGGATGCTTCGTCTAGAACTAACTGGTGATACCCCGATCGTAGGTCCAGCTTTGAGAACCACTTGGCGCCGGCCATTTCCCCAACGATGTCATCGATGGTCGGGGTGATGTGTCGCTCCCTTTTGATGGCAGCGTTGGGGAGCCTCATGTCCACGCATATTCTGACAGCGCCTGGCTGCTTGGGTTTCTTCGCCACGACAATTGGCGACACCCACGGGGTCGGTCCGGATACCTTCTCGATGATCCCCGCTGCCTCTAGCTTCTTCAATTCCGCTTCCACCAGTGGCCTGAGGTGGAACGCTATGCGGCGGTGCCGGAGGGCTACTGGCTGGACAGTGGGATCGATATGCAGGTGGACTTCTTTTCCCCGGAACTTGCCTATCCCTTGAAAGATTTCCTCGAACTCCTCCAGGGTGTGGTGTACTGACTCTTGGTGTACTCCGAACGCGAACGTCACCACTCCCAGATCTTCTGCCGCCCGACAGCCCAGGAGCATGCCTTGTCCGTCTTCGGTGACGTAGACATTCGACGTGATGGACCTCGTCCCATGGGATATCACCGTTCTGAACTTTCCTCGTACCTTTAACGGTTCTTCCTGTCCATAGGCGAACACCGTGATGGTCGAGGGCTGGAGCGTGGGCTGTGGGCGCATGGATTTGTGCATCGCGGCAGCCATGATATTGATGCTGGCCCCTGTGTCTACCACGGTCGTGACTTCTTGTGACCCTACTCGGATGCTGCATTGCGGCAGTCTCCTGGTCCGGCGGGCTGCCGTGCCTATCATGTGTACCCGGTGTGTGACTTTTTCCTCCTCTTCATCGTCGTCCATGTCGCTGGCCCCCGGACCTCCTTCCTCGACCGTGTTCACGGCTTGGCGGGGCTTTCGGAAGCCCTTCGAACAGCACACTTTCTCAAAGTGGTTAAAACGTCCACACCCTCTGCACTTGGTCCCTCACGCTGGGCACTCTGACGGGGTGTGGGGCGAGCCACCGCAGTACCCACAGGACTTTGGTTGTTCTTGAGTAGCCGGGCCTGGCTTTCATCGGGGCCACCTCTGTTTAGGCTTGACTGCCACCGCGTTGACCGGCTCGGTCTTTACTGGCACTTGCAGGGCCGCCTCCATGTGCGCAGCGCGCGCCTTGGACAGTTCCTTCGTTCGGCCCATCGTCAGGATATCAGCTAGGGGCTTACCGGATTCCTCCAAGATCCTCTCCCTCAGCTTGACGGACGCACAGCCCTGTATTATCTGGCCTCTTATCTCCTCCGTCTCGTCTCGAAACCCGCAGGTGGCCGCCAAGTTCTTTAGACGAGCGTAGAATTTGTCGAGGGACTCCTCCGGCAATTGGCGCGCCTGGCGAAATATGAAGCGTTCATAGTCGCGGTTTGCCATTGGCTCGAAGTGTTCGTTGAGCGCCGCTATTAGTGTCGTGTGCATCTTGGGGGTGGCTTCCGCAAGCGTCTTCACTATATTGTGGATCTCCTTCCCACCTAGGTGAATTATCATTGCGCGCTTTTGATCCCTGTGGACTTTCGTGGCTTCGAAGAATATGCGCACTCTGTCCTCCCAGTCTCTCCATCGGGCCGCAACCGTCGATGGGGGCCCCTCGACAGAGAATGGCTCTATTGGTGGAATTGTCGCCATGTTGCACGTGCGCGGCTTGCGTTGAACAGAACCTCCTTCTCACGTGTGTGCTAGCGCTGGGCGAGACCTTCGGGCACGTGCGCTCTAGCGCTGGGCGAGACCTTCCAGCGCTGGGCGAGACCTTCGGGCACGTGCGCTCTAGCGCTGGGCGAGACCTTCTCCACCCCAGGACAATGAGGGCCTCCACGTGGGCTGCGGGACCTTTCCCCCTTACACAGTGTCAGATTCCCCAGGAGGGGGGCTCCAGGACAGCAGGGACCGTGATCACTGGTTCAGACAGGCTCAGGGCACGTGGTCCTACCTTCCAGGCAGCTGCAGGCCCAGGCGGCGCTATTTGTCACCGGAGGCAGGGCACGACAGGCGCTGCGCGCTCTCCAGGCCAGGGGGGGGCAGGACACTTGAGGTCAACGAAGCGCGCTGGGGCGCCGAAGCCAGAGACGGCCCCAGCGCGAATCACCAGTCACCACGGAGCACTCCGGCGCTTCCGCGCACGTTTCAGGCAGACCCGGGAGGCAGGGACAGTAGCACGCTCCGGCGGGGCACGAGCACCGCGAGCGAGGAGCGCTGACGGCCGCCACACCGACCGGACGCGCAGAGCTGGAGCGGGGGCACGCCCACTCTCGTCGCCAGTTTGTGGTGTCGCTGGGGGCATATGCAGTCGGGCCCCCACTGGATGTGTGCAATGCGTGCGATGGAATAAAGACACGGGACACAGGTGTGGTGTACTCTCCGTCTCCGCAGCCGTGGCGCTTCTGCCTACGTGCCTGCGTGACGTAATATTTATTGGGGCTAAAGTGACGTGCCCTGACGTGCACGCCAACGCGTGTCACGTCAGGGGTGATATCGCGACACTACAGGGGATCACCGGCACCGCGAAGGAGCGAGGAGACGCTCCCGCGGTGAAGCACACGCAAATCGGGCAATTTTACCAACAGCAAACATTAAACATATGTCGAGACAAATAAATGCCTATGAGGTCATTAACCAGTAAAATCACAGCAAAACGATTAAAACATGAGAAAATAACGGAACACTCATCTGAATGCTGCTGGAGCAGCGAAGAAAGAGGAGGATAGAGCGCCCGCAGGGGAGGATATGAGGCGCCCTGACACGGGATTGGCTAATGTTGTTGGGACATTTTCAGTTTTCACTTTTTCCCTGTGTTCATGGGAAATGTAGTTCAAATGATGAATGATGTTTGTTTTTAAAAAGCTGCTGGAGTAATAAAATGGAAAAAGAATAAGCCTAATCAGAAGCCTCCACTCCTGACACAGAATTAGAGTAACAACGGCCTCATCCCAAGAATTAGGGATTGGAGTATCATTGGAGAAACTGCTATCAAATAGTTTCCACAGAATAGGAGTAAGTATCTCACTGAGAGCAGTATAGAACTCATTGGGAATAGCGTCCAGACCTGCGGCTCTACCTCTTTTTAGATATTTCATTGTAGACTTGATTTCTTCTAGAGAAATATTTTCATTCAACTGTTGGGCCTGATCACCAGACAAAGAGGGTAGAGTTATTCTCTCCAGAAAATTCTTAATTTGAGAGTCAGAAACCACCTGATCTTCTGTATATAGTGGTTGGAAATGAGACTCAAATGCTTTTTCTATTTTAGTATTATCTGACATGACCTCCCCTGAATCTATATTGAAAATCTCCTTAATTATGTTCCTTGTTTGATCAGTACGAGATTTCCAGGCGAGGAGTTTCCTGCACCCTTCTCCGTATTCATAATTAGCTAGTTTGCTAGCCTCCCATCTCCTCCTAATGATATTATCTAAGTAGTCCACCAGAGCCTGCCTCTTAGCTATAACCTCAATATATTTCTCTCTCTGCTCTGCATTATCTTGATTAAATCTTCATTATTCATCGCTCTGGCAATATCTGCTTCCAGTGACTTTAACATTTCTTTAGTTTCCTTATGTTTTTTTAGGCAATAAACGTATCACTCTGCCTCTGATGTATGCCTTATAGGCATAATATATTACCTGTAAGGGGGCAGAGAGGTCATTAATTTAAAAAAAAGACAGGGTATCGCTCTTTAATTGTTCAATTACTGAGGCAACAGAGAGAACGACTCTATCAAAAGTCCAACTTCCTATTGCTGAATATCCTGTTATTTCCAATTCCATCAGCACCGCTGAATGATCTGAAAGGTGTTCTGGAATATGTGTTACTGACCTAACACTATTTGTCAGCCTGGTATCTATTAAAAACAAATACATTCTGGAGTGGTGACCATGTTTTTTATTATGGAATGTATAGATTAGAGGGCCACTTGCACCCCCATTTTTTATTCTCCAAATATCTAAGAGGCCTAGATCATTTCTCAAGACTCTAATAAAAGAGCCCATTTTAGTGGATACTAATCCATCGCCCTTTGTTATCTAGCTTAAAGGCCCAAGTGTTACTTTAGCTGCTTTTTTAAAAGTAAAGGCAACTCCTTTTGTACAACATGTTTGGGTGGTATGAAGAGAGCCATCAATCCATTTCTGTTGTCTATTCCCTACTCTAAGCCCATTAACATTCCACGTTAAAATTCTAGTTGGAATCAATTCAGGCATTGGGACTATCTAATCCAGCGTCTTTATTCACCAAAAGAGTAACTCGTCACGGCCCAACCCACTCTTATTTACAACTTCCTTTAAAGTAGCAATAATATGAGGACTTTTTTTGGTTTTTCCCTAGTATTCTCCCCACCCAGTGAAATATAAAACATAGTTTGCTTCTCGTGTAACCCCCCCAACCCCAAGGGAACCCTCCCTAATGGTATTTGGGTATGATGGAAAATTTTACCCTTAGGAGCTCACTTCACCCCCCGGAATTGCCGAAAAAGAAAAAGGTTAAAACCAACTAAAAACTGTCCTCCCTGAGCCTTAATTTGCTCAAAAAAAATCCCTACCTCTTCAGGGTCTCTGAAATTAGACATTTTATTTTTCCACATGACCCTAAGTGAGGCTGAGAATCTCAGTAGCACTGTTGCAACCAAAGATCTTAAAATTGGCATAAATTTCCCCAGTTCCCACTGTCGGTCCTGTGTAATTCTCGACAGGTCTGACCTAATCCGAAAGGCCCACTCCCCTTTCGTAAAGCTACCAGCTTTTAAAGCCTTCGTTAATACATGTTCTTTTAATGTATACGTTTTAAAGTTAACCAAGACTCTCCGGGGAGTTTTCCTATTCAGATTTTTTGTGAAGTCGTCTCTGTGGATTCTCTGGATGTCAGCCTCTAACTCCTGGGCGTCGATAGAGGGGATAAACTCTTTTTGTAGTTTGTGGCATTATTTTCTATAGCCTCAATTTTGTCTGATATGGCTTTCTCTCCATTTTTTAACGACTGTATCTCAATGCGATTAGCCTCAACTTCTTTATTCAGAGCTTTAACTGAGGCTTCCATCACACAAATTCTCTCAGTAATTGCCAACATTTTAGCCTCCAAGGTTTCACAAGATACTTGTATTTTGGCCTGGTTCACTTCCGAAATGGCAAACTTATTCCTGATTTCCAAAGACAGTGCTTCCAACATCTCTGCTAGATCCAATTGCTTGGAACGAT
Organism: Triturus cristatus; assembly: GCF_964204655.1. NCBI lineage: Eukaryota > Metazoa > Chordata > Amphibia > Caudata > Salamandridae > Triturus > Triturus cristatus. Next base: position 261,896,162 of record NC_140586.1, read on the forward strand.
TTAGAACTGGTACATCTCCAGGAATCGTTAAGGTAGAAGTTTGGCTCCTCTCAGCAAGTGCGCCCGCAGAGCCGGGTTTGAGGTCACTACTACCGTCATCTAAGACTTGAAATCTGATAGAGGTAGAGATATTTAATTGTATCGCCCCGTCAACTGAGGAAGTATCATTTTGGGGATCCATTTCAGCCTCCAAAGTCTCCAAAGTCTCAATCGACACCCCCTTATTCTTGTTGTTAGAGGGCTCTGCTACCTCAGGGATTGATAAACCAGGTTGTTGAAATTTCGCCTGCACTTTAAAGTAGGATCTGAGAGACGGAGTTATCCTAACTGGCAGCGCTTCCTTCAACTGTCGCTGTTGAGGTAGTTAGAAGATGTTGAGAGGTCAGAGACGGACCCACACCTGATTTCCTACCAGGTTGCTTAAAGGGTGTTTTTCCAGAAATGGGGGCAGAAGAGGGAGTAATATGCCGGCCTGTCAACAGCCCTGAGGTGTAAATAGATTTATTTCGCAGAGTATATCTACTAGGGGCTTCTAAACCCTTCTCACCAGTTGAGCGCTCAGGTTGTGGGTGTAAAATAGCCGTAATCTCAGAGGAAGCAGAGGGGGGAAATGCATCGTGACCGCCTACGTGTTCCTGTGCAACAACTGAAGTAGTAGATTTTGCCTTCCCTCTTCTCTGAGACGACTGCTTTTGGGGAGAAGTAGAGCTAGGATCTCTTCTATCCAGACGCTTAATCCGTCTAGGGCTCATGGACAGGGCAGTAGCAGAAAAAGTAGTCAGGGAGACAAGAAGGGGAGGAGGGTGACTAAGATGGAAAAACAAAGAATGCTCTCGTAACAGCGGAGAGTCACCCAGCCACCCAGCCCTCCTGACTCTGCTGACTGAGTAATAGGCTAAAAGAGGCACCTGGAAGGGGTTAATCCTACCTGGAGTCCCTCGAAGAGAAATCCTGGCTGAGGCACGCCTATCAAGGCAGATGCCGTCAGCAACTTGAAACAGTCGTCCACTGACGTGCAAAGGCGATGCACGTCTCTCAGCCAGGTCAGCCAGCTCCTACATCGAGGACAGTCCACGAGCGGGAAATCTGAGGCAGGGCCGCCGCACTTCTCCCGTCCTCCTCCGCCAGCCGTGACACCACGAGACACCACGGTACGGCAGGAAGCGGCGTTGGGAGTTGGAGGCAGATAACACCACATCCACCGGTAAGCTAGAAACCACGGGACTGCGGAACCGCGAACACACAACTAGGAAGGCTTGAGGCAGGGAAAACCAATTAGAGTGCACCCAAAAAAACAAGCTCTGTTCGGCATCTGGGGGGAGAAGAGCTTAACCCGCCCCCATGTTCCCTTCTCGATGCAGGGATCGTGTCTTGTGACATTGAAGCATTGACAATGGATGACGACATTCTTGATTTCTTTGAAGATGGAAGGGGGCAACGGGTCGCTGAAGTGATTAGATTGGTTGATATTCTGAAGAATCTTGTTGATGTCTCTTTCACTGAAGGGAGTAAAGGTGCCCCATGATGCATTGTTCTTGGTGCTCAGGCTGATAGGTGTGAACTTTTCTAAGAGGGCAGGAAGTGGTGCGGACCCATAGGATGGCAGTAGAGCCTTCTTAGAAACGAGTTCAATGTTGATGAGTCTTGATTTCTCAGTGAAGAAAGCAGCCAATCCGTCGCATGAGGGAGGGCTGACTCCAGAGTCAGAGTGGTTTGGAGCTTCCACCGATTGCTGTTTAACCAGTTCAAAACGTTTCTTGGGGCGGTTAGCATCTTGATCAAGTTGGGATCTGAAGTAGTCTGCCTTCGTGCTTTGATGCACGCTTTGACTTGTTCAGACAGTCAATAAATCTCGTTCTTGACTGATAGGCTGTCCAGGGTGTCCACATCATGGGTACACTAGGTTGTATGTCCAGGGGTCAAAGAGAATGGCTGGAGACTTGCCTGCAGTCAGCCTGCTGCTGAACAGTGGAGAGTGTCAGACATGAGTACGCCCTCCACTGTACCATCTTGTGGTTTGGTTGATAACAGGTCAGGAAGGGGCTCACTTTCCTCCTCTTGTCCTGCATCAGTGATCATCAGCATGGTCATATCAGCCTTATATTGATGTGGCTTTACTCTGTGAGGACTCCTAGGGGTGCCTAAGTCTACCAGATAGGTAAACTCCCCTTTCTTCTCCAAAATGGGCTAGGGCCCAGTCATATTGTCCTGGAGGGCCCTGGGAGCCACTGGCTACAACACCACATCATCAGATCTGGTTGGTACTCAACCCGAGCTGACATTTGGTCAGAGCAGTACTTGACAATATCCTGGCTGGCTTGCAGATTCTTGCTTGCTTTGTTTATGTACTCAGCCATATGTGAATGCAGGCCCAGTACTTAGGGGCATATCATCAACAAACGGCGATAAATATCGCTAAGCGCACTTAGGCTAGGATAATCATCGCCGGCTAGCGCTTGTTTTTATCGCGGAGATAACGCGCTATCAGCAACGCTTATCTCCAGAGCAACAAAAATAACCGAGTTAGCTGCCAAATGTGCAATTATCGCTGGGATTTCAGCGATAATCGCACAACGTTTGGCGCTACGTTGTTGATAGGGCAGGGCATACTTAACCATGATATCCACCTTCCATTGGATACCATGGCTAAGTCAAACTAAAAGCAGGCGTAAGGAAAGTAGCGGTAACCGCGGTTAGCGCTACTTTTTTTATCGCTATGCTTGTTAGCATGCCCATTGATAATTGGAGAAATGTCGGTTAGCGACATTTCTCCAGTTATTTTGGGAAGGAACGCCCACTTTGCATCTCATTAGAGATGCAAAGGGAGGCATAGGGAAAAAGGGTGCTAACATGCGATTATGCATGTTAGCACCCTCTTGTTAATAGGGCGAAAACATTATCTCCGCTTTTCTGGCTTTTAAAGATAAGGCGGAGATAAGGCCCTTGATGATATGCCCCTTAGTCCACCATATCTTGCCTGGGTTATTTGAGAGGCTTCTCCCATCCTCCCCTCACTAAACTTAGAGGACACCTTACAGGGTGGCCAAACAGAAGTTAAAAGAGGCTAATGCCAACCTCCTTCTGATGCACACAACCAAGAGGCATGGGAATAGGACATCCTATCTCCTTTTGAGTTTGTCTGGGAGACCCTTAATCATGCCCTTTTGAATCTCTCCACCAAGCCACTAGTCTGGAGGTGACCAGGGGTGGTGAATTTGTAACTCACACCACATTCATCCTACATAGCTTTTAGGTATGCAAACATGACATTTATCCCTCTATCACAGACCACCTCCTTAGGAAACCCAACAGTGGTGAAGATTCCAAGGAGGGCCTTCATCACTGCAGGAGCAGTTGCAATCCTGAGGGGAATTGCCTCTGGATACCTAGTGGCATGGTACACTACCAATAGAATAAATGTTTCCAGACACACAGTGGAAGGGTCAAGGGCACCAACCATGTAAAAACCTACCCCCTCAAAGGGAGTCCCAACCACTTGCTGTGGGATTAAGGGAGCCTTTTGTTGTGTGCCGGTCTTGTCACTGGCTTGACAGGTCACACAGGAGTAACTAAACTCCTTCACTTTCTCAGACATCTGGAGCCAATAAAATTGGGCAACCAACATGTCTCAGATTTTGGTTTGTTCGAGATGTCAAGCAAGGGCGACGTCATGGGCTAAAGTTAATATGAACTCTCTGTAGACCCTGGGGGACCAGAATTCTCCTGGGTGCCCCTGGTCTGGGGTCCATGACCTCAGTATACAAGAGACCATCATCCCAATAAACCTTGTGAATACCACATAAATTCGTTTTTATCTGCACTGATGACGGATGATATCCAGAAACACATGTCTACAGATTTATAGCACTAACCTGCACCAACTTTGGTGGAATACTCCTGTGAAATTTGAAGAAAGCATGTACTATGAACTGCATTGACCAGAATGCTAATGGGCAAACTGTGCCGGGAGGCGAAGCAGTGTGCTCCCACCCCTTCCTGTTTGAAAAGGCTCCTTTGAGCCATTGAGCTGACGAGCTTGTGGAGATGCACCTCTGCGCCTTTGAGAGGTACTGAGGCCTGAAAAGATTGTGGCAACCTGCTCAGCAACCCCAAATTAAATTTGTTTTTATCTGTACTGACGACAGATGATATCCAGAAACATGTGTCTACAGATTTACAGCACTAACCTGCACCAACTTTGGTGGAACACTCCAGTGAAATTTGAAGTAAACATGTACTATGAACTGCATTGACCAGAATGCTAAGGGGCAAACTGTGCTGGGAGGTGAAGCAGTGTGCTCCCACCCCTTCCTGTTTGAAAAGACTCCCTCGAGCTATTGAGCTGACGAGCTTGTGGAGATGCACCTGTGCGCCTGTGAGAGGTACTGAGACCTGAAAAGATTGTGGCAGCCTGCTCAGCAACCCCAAATTAAATTCATTTTTATCTGTACTGATGATGGATGATATCCAGAAACACGTGTCTACAGATTTACAGCATTAACCTGCAACAACTTTGTTGGAATACTCCAGTCAAATTTGAAGTAAGCATGTACTATGAAGTTCATTGAGCAGAATGCTAAGGGGCGAACTGTGCTGGAAGGTGAAGCAGTGTGTTCCCACTCCTTCCTGTGTGAATACCACTTGTGTCTCCTTCTTCCTGCCTGCCAACTTGCTGCCTTAGGACCTCAAAAGTAGGGCATCTTTTTTTCTCTTAGCACAAGTCCTCTCTGGAGGGCCCCCCTGCATCAAGTAGCTCTGCCAGGTCAGGCCTGAGCTCCTCAGCTGCAGTTCGTTCCTCAGGCATCAGGGCAACTCCTGTGATCTCTTAGAAGCTCTGTTACCAGTCGTCTTGCCCTTCCTCTTGTTTCTAGAGTCCTGAGCCATAGTTTCAGGCTCTTGCCTACTCTGTAGTGCAGCCAATGCCCTAGTTGTCACACACACACTCAGGGAGATCCAGCATCCCTGCATGAGCCCTATTCCCTGCTTCTATCCATGCAGAAGTTTCCAGGTCATTGCCTAACAGACACTGCACTGATATGGGAGGAGACATAACCACCTTCTTTGGGCCAGTAACTCCTTACCGTTCTAAGTCTACCAAAGCCATTGGATGAAGCTTAGTCTCGTTATTAACGTTGGTAATCTGGTGACTAATACCTGTGATCATTTGCTCTGAGGAAACAAGTCTGGCTGTCACCAAGGTGATAAAGGCACCTGTATCCCTCAGAGCTTCTACTTCAGTTCCATTGATTCTTGGTAATTGCCTGTACCTTTCCAAGGTTGGGGATAGAACTGACAAGGCTGCAATGTCCACCCCTCCCAAAACTAAATTAGCCTCTGTTTATTCTCTGGCCTACAGAGTACACTTCCACTCCCATCCCAGCACTAGCTAATCCCTTGGATTGGTCACCATTGAGAGACATCTAGGTGCATACTGCATCACCCTTTGTGTGCCCTGGCTGATTACAGTCAAAGCAAGTCCCAGCCTCCTTGGATTCCCAATTGTTACCTTAATACCCCTTTCCATTGGACTGGGAAGAGTCTCGGGCCCACCATCCTGAGAAGTCTTTTGGAGGCCTTTAGAGTCCTCCTTCTTTTTATCCTTGTCAGTGCTCACCTCCCTCCCCTGTTGGGAAGTCTGGAGACCTTCTTTGGGGTCACCCCCATTGTGGTTCTTCTTCTGGGATACCCTGGATCTGACCCTTTTATCTGCCTTCGTTCCCAGCTCTCTGGGAGAGGACAGTTCAGAATCTATTAGATGATGTAGCTATATCTAGGTGGAACTATTAGTGAGAATGTGCTCTTTCATCAACTGATTGTACAGCCCCCTCATAAGTGTCCACCCTGTTGCCTTTAATCCAGCCCTCTAGTGCCTTGACTGAGGAGTCAACAAAGTCTGCCCAAATTTGTTTTTGGCCTTTTTGGCTCTCTCTAAACTTGACTCTGTACTCATCTGTAGCGAGTCCAAACCTTTCTATAAGGGTTTCCTTCATGTGATGATAGGATTCAGTCACATCCTCATTAAGGGTCAGAAGTGTATCTCTGCCCTTCACTGTGAATAACTCCTACAGTAGAGCCCCAGTCTTGGCCACCTACTGTCCTCATTTTGCAAAACCTTTCAAAAGCTACAAACCCTTTATCAATGGTGTCTCTATCACTATACTTGGGGACAATCCCTTTGGGGATTTTGGGGTCAAAAGACTTCTCTTTTTCCCTATTTGAATTTCTGCCACCATCTTTGGGAACTAGGCCCAACTTAGCCCTCCTTACATTTAGGGCTAATCTCCTCTCTTCCAGTTCAAGCTTTCTCTCCTCCAGGGAGATTTGAGCAATTCTGTCCTCAAGAGTTTCTACCACCCAATCAGTGGGGGGGGACTAGAGTGACCTCTGTCGTTTCCCACTGGAGAAAAGGGTCTGGCGAAGGGTGCAGAGTCACTTTTTTCACTGACTTCCCCATAGTCAGATTGGGCTACAAGCTCCTCTGGATCCTCCTCAGAATTCTCTGTAGAGGTATGCTCTTCCCTATCTTGTTGCTCTTCCTCATAGGAGGTGAGAGCCTGCTCAAGGTCCTCTCTTTTGGCTATGGCTTTAAAGCTAATGCCTCTAATCTTGCACAAAGCTCTCAGATCATTCATCCGGAGAGCTGGGGTGCTGGACAGATCAAGATTTTGACAACCCTCCATTGTGCATTGCCTTTATCTGAAAGTTGGAATCTTGTTAAAAATTACACAGACTTTTAAAACCTGACTTTCTGAGGTACTTTTAATTTTTACTTGTGCTTTCGGAATGAGGATCTATACAGGGCCCTAGCAATTGCAATTAAACTAATTTTAGAAAAAATCTAAACAAATATATTTTATTTTGTCTAAAGATATTTTTGAGAATTTCTTGTGTATTCAAAAATATACTAATGGCCATGTGGTACTGCGAAACACAAGTTCAAGATCCCACCACTGAAACACCAATGTAGAAAGGTGGAAATATGTGGTGTGGCTGTGAGGCCTTACCATGTAATATTAACACAATACCCAAAAGTGGACCTCGGATTCACATTAGTAATCCATAGCTCAGTCCTGGTAGAGTGGCAAAGAGCAGTCAGGCTTATCTAGAGTAAAATGTGTTAAGCATGTAATAACACCAACATGGACGATAAGCAATTGACACGACTCAAAAGAAATCCAACATCAATCGATGAAAATAGAACCTATTTTTATATAAATTTAGACAGCAACATGAATTCAATACAGTTTGTATAACTAGAGTTATCAGTTTTTAAGTGTTCAATAAATCAATACTTTGCAGAGCTGTAAAACATACATATGCAGTCAATGGAGAAACTCTCAGGTAACATGATGTCACTTGCGGGGTGAGGTAAACGGAGCCCACTTGGAGTTAAGGTCTTGCAGGTCCACAGACCAAGCCTAGACAGTCAGAACAATTTTACCTTGCCCAGGGAGTTCGGGTGCAGAGGTGACTTGGCTGTCCTTTGTGCTGAACGGGGAACTGCGCTAGCTGTCAAAAACCCACTTGTGACTTTTGGCCACTTGAGATTGGGTTCAGGAGGGCCCCTTGGAGGTTAAGCTTGGAGGTGCCCCAGGACGAGGTATCACCAGGCAGAGTACCTCTAACCAGCTCTGGTGTCTTGGATGCAGAGGTGTACGGTACTATCTGTGGTGCTGAACAGAAACTGCAAGGGTTGCTTTGCCAGGCATGCCAACACAGACAAGTTTGGGATGCAACGATTAGACAACTACGCCACGAAAGTAGGAGGTTGACGGAGCAGACAATTCTCTCTTCTTGAAACGTCAAGTAAAGTAGTAGGTAGTCAAAAAGACCACCAACAAACCTTGGCATGGCAAATGCAGCGCTTGGAGCAAATATTCTTCCGGAGGTCCTAGGAACACTGTAGTCAGCTAAGACTCTCTGAGCTTTGCTTCAGGACTACCTTTCATAGAAGGCACCTGGCTGGTTATTTTTGGGCTGGTCCTCGACGGGGCCCTGCCGACAGTTCTTCTTGATCTTTGGAGTTGCGGTTTGGGCCTGCTGAATGCAGGGGACTTGTACCTCTAGTCCAAGGGAGTTCTGGTGAAGTCTTTTGGTTGCAGAGGGGCTCACCTTCCTTTTGGACAGGTCTCTGGTCCAGGATTAGTCATAATCCAACAGGTGCAGGGGGGCTACCACAGGTGCAGAGCTTCTCGCCTTCTCTTTCTAGAGTACTGCCTTTGCAGACTCTTCTCTGTCGTTCTTCTTCAGAGCTGATCTGGAGTTCTGGTGTCACGGGTGCCCCCTAAATCCTGGGTTTAGGGGGTGTTTAGGTGTGTGAGGGCTAATAGCCACAGGACTACTAAACCTGTAGCTAATACACTCCTGAGGTAACCACACCCGGGGAGTATATGACCCTTAACCACCCAGAACCCACTATTTTTGTGACTTTTCAAGATGCCACAAGCCATCTTCGACTGTACAGACCAGCTAGCCCACCCTAGAGGTGCAGCTAGCCTTTTGGGGGTGTACACCTCCTGAATACCCAATTTTAAATCTGCTCGCAAGCTCGAGTGCCTGGGAGCAAGGGGGGCTTTGTCTGCAATGGGAGACTGTTCTCTTACATATCAGAGGCGGTGTGGCCCTTGAGGCTCACCGCCCTGATGTGTCATTCACTAGACATCCTGGGAAGGCAGAGGTGTGACATCATTCCTGCACAGGCATTTTGTCTCCATCCTCTGGGAGTGATCGCACTTCCCAACAGGAAGACAGACTTCTGTATTGGCAGGCAACTGGCTTGGAAAGGCCACCAAAGCACAGGGAGACTGCGGCACCTTCGGGCAACACCATTAATATAATGCACCCTGCCTCCTGGGCTAAAGGAGGCCTACCTTAGGGGTGGCTTACTTATATTAAGGCAGTGAGCTGACCTTGTCACACATGGTGTGTGCAGGGTCGATTTCAAGTAGGGAACCTGCTCGTGCAGGATGCGATGGCAAACCTGCAGCGTTACTTTTACTCGGATCACTCAGGGTGGCACAAATAGTACTGCAGCCATGGAAACCCCTTTAATCTCCCTCCCTGCCCGGAGTACCACTGGTACCATACACAAGGGGCTCACAGGGGAGGTTAAAGCATCTTGCCAATGTGGTGTACCAATTCACATTACCTTTTGAGGGAAAGAGCACTGGCACTGGGGCCCAGTTAGCCGGTCCCAGTGCACTTTCAGTTCCATAACTACAGCATGCAGAGCAAAAAGGGGGGGCATCCAAAAAGGACACTTTCCTACATTGTTTGAGTGCCATTGTGGGCTTGATGTATGAACAATATCTGAAGTTCAGCCCATCAAAATTTATCTTTTAGCAGAGACAAAATAAAATTCTATGACACCTTTTAAATCATGCCTTTATAACTAGCTACTAGCAGTTGCTATCACTATGCCAGTGCAATGAAGAAATGCCAGGTTTCGCTCTACCTACCACTTTGGACAACAAAAAACATTGCGGATTTGTCTATCACTCAACATTGGATGGTACTGAATGCTAGTCAACAGGTTCAGACATATACATGACTGTAAGAAAGTGATTATTGTGGTGCATGGCTGCCCACCTCAACAAATAATAACACTGACTTGTGAGGGTAAACATAAAAGTCACTAAATTAACCACAGCACCGTCTCTTGTTAGCTATGGCACAGAGCAGGCAGGCTTCACTTAGGGCAACGTGTAAAGGGTTAAGGCAGTACCAAAACAGTAATAAAGCCAAAGGCCTGAAAGGAGTAAAACCTATGTTGTCCAGACTCATTTTCGAGAGGCTAGCTTAGAAACCAGCTGCCGGCAAGCTAGCCTCAGAAGCAGTTTTGAGTGAACACAGGGGAGGGTGCTGCTCATTTCCCTCACCCCACCTCTGGGTGGACACAGGTGCTCTGTAAAAGGGAGAAAGGGGGTCATCCATATTAGGTTTAAGGAGTAATGTGCTCTATGGGATAGTTTGCGGCATGGCACACATGAATTGCTGAAAAAGTGGATAGGGTACCATTGGGAACTTCTACTTCATTGGTTAGGGAGGGGCCAGTAGTCAACCACACCCACTGGCTAATGCAAACCATAAATATGCCCCCCCAAGGAACCCTCCTCAAAACACTTACTGAACCTGTTGAAGATCAGAGGAGTCCTGGACCCTGCTTTACGTAACCTGAGTGGTGCACTGAAGAACTGGACCTGCTCCCTCTTGAACCCAGGACAAAGAAGTGGACTCCAAGGTCAGTTGGATGACCTGATGTATGGCTATAGGGACACAACAAGCTGCAAGTGGCCTTCTTCCTGAAGTGACCAGTTCCAACTGGACTTTGGCGTTGGTGTTTGTTTTAATTTGTTATTTATTAGTTTTATTAAATAGTGCTTGTACATACAGCACTTTGACAAGGCAGAACATGGCATGATGCTTGGAACTGATAAGATGTCAGGAATATATATACCTAACACAAGGCCAAAAAATGTTTAACAAAGAAATAATACAGGTCCAGCAGAGGTCTCTAAAATATACTAATATCTCAACATACCATCGAACAGCAATACAATGTCACATAGATGCAAACAGGACAATCAGTCCAGTATATCTTGCAGTAGCCGATAAATTGACACCACTGCAGGAGGGATAGAGTCCTAAATCAGGATTCAGCTGTAACAAGTAAGAGCGCAGAAGGTCCCAAAAGACTTGTGGTCGAGGAGTAGACAGTCAAGTTTCAGCATATGTCCCAGACCAGTCCTCACACAAGGACATTTCACTAGCTAGTCCTGAAATTTCGGAGCCTGCCTGCTTCCCCACAACATTGCTACTCTATTTTTCCCAAAAGTAGTCATGTGGCAGTGAATTTTCAGAATTTCTGAGGCACCTTCGTGACAAAGTCATAGGGGGAGTAAGTTGGAAAGCATGGTCTGTCATGTCAAGCAGCGCAGCAAGTGTCTGATTCCAAAACAAGCCCACTATAGGGCAGGACCATGCCAAAGGGAGAAAATCCATCCCCAAACACCATATCGCTTACATTTGGTATCATCAGTGTGATAATAGCAAGCAAGGTCTACAGGGGAAATATACGCCCTATGCAAATATTTATAGTAAATTCACCAAAATCTACCATTGGGGACACCTCCTTAGTTTGTTGACAACAGAATTGCCATTGTTTTTCTGATATGTCCAGACCCAGGTTGCCCTCCCATGCCAAGCGAGCCCTGGAGGACTCCATAAATATGCAGATCATCACTGCAGTGTATAATCTTGCGACGAGTTGAAATGGTTGTGAGTTTGAGAGCAAGACTGCCAATACTGGCCATTTTGGGGCCCCTCCAGGAACTAAACAAAGAGGAAGCGAGCTATATGGGAGACTCCCCATAGGCAAGAATATCCAGCATAGTGGCAGAGGAGTCTCCCAGATACTCTTAATACGTTTTAAACTTTTTTGCTGTGAACAAATCGCCCAATGTTTTAATGTGTTTCTTCCCAAGCGACATCAAGAGTCCCGGGGCACAGTTGAGCTGTAGTAGATAATAATATTTAATGGATATTTACGGAAAGTATGGTACTTGAACATTGCATAAAGAGGCCAGTATGTTACAGGCCCAAACAGTGTACTGGACTGTATGGATTTCTTGTGAGGGTCTGGATAAAGGCACGTATGAGCCACAGGGAGCAGGGTGGGGGAAATCAGGCCTTTCTCGATAACATCATGGGAGCCTGTCTGCTATTGTGAAAGCAGTGGTAGGTGAATTGGACCTGTGCCACGGGATACATTTTGCCTTAGTCTCTTTTTTGCAGCTCAAAATCTTCCGGTGCGACAAACTGAAGCTGTATCTGACAAAGTTCTCTCTTAATCAGACACCTTTGCTGCAAGGTCCCAACTTTTCAGTTTCTGGAGCAGCTCCCCAGGGTCACGTCTAAGGTTCCCAGGACCTCAGAGATAGCACTTAGGGGCCAGGTCTCACTACATCAAACACCTAGTGACTTGGTAGGGTACTGCACCAAGATGGCGGCTTTCTAATTCGGCTCCGCCTGCTGGAGCAAATATCCTCTGGTAAATCCCGCTGTGCCACTTGATATCTGGTGGCACCAGGACATCTATGGTCAACCAACTGCCCTGAATTCAGTGGAGGTGGCCAGTGCCTGCCACAGCACCTGACATGTGAACACTGGAGGAAGATCTCCTGTGCCTGGCTTGGTTTGCCGAGCTGCCGCCTGTGGCTTCAGGCTCCCGTGGTACGGGGCTGCCTATGCCCTCGTTTACAGGGGTGGAGCGATGCATTGTTATCGTTGGGGGCCGCCAGGATTGCTGTCAGGGGTCTCTGTTTATGCTGAGCAGGCTGGGGAGGGCCGGTGACTGTCAGCGCCTATATGGCTTGGAGGCCTAGTCATGGCATATACCCATGATGACTCACCGTCAGTTGTGGATAAGACCCACCAACATCGGAGTGACGGACGCCCGCCTTGATTGGCTCTAGCCTGGGAAGGTGTTCTTCTAGCCGTTCCTCCTCCTCTTCAGCCCAATAAGTGAGGCAGTTTCCGACATTTTTTGCTGTTCCCTACCCAAGTGGCCTAATTATGCCAGTATCTGGGACTGCTCCTTAGGCACTGGCAGTGCGACCCTCTGCATCTATGCTGCTTTATCTCTCCCTATACCTGCACCATGTTTAGCTCTGTGTGGTGAGAAGTGACTTTCTGCGACCAGCTGGGTGTACACTGCTGTAATGTTATCATTGTCACACTCTGCCTTCTGTGTGTTATATGACTGGCTATCAACATCTGACCAATGTTTAAAACAGATGCTAGACAACAGCTCTTCACCTTTGAACCTTGGAGGCTGTCACGGCTGCCTGTGACATCCAACGACCAGTCAATAGTTGGTGAAGGTGATGAGGGGAATGCCTCCTACCCCTTGCTGAAGACATCAAAGCTCTCCTGCTAGAATTGAGAACGAGTTTCTCTGCCATGGATTATAAATTAGACTCATTCACCAGATGCATGGAAGAAATGAAGGCAAACTATGAGACTAACTGGTGCAGAGCAGTGTGTCTCTGATGTGGAGGATGTGCAGAGCGGACACATCGGTCACTAGCCCCTTGATCGTTACCAGAAGCACTCACTTGGCCCAGCATCGTTAAGTTTTTAAACTACAGAGACAGGGGTCGGGTGCTTCACCTGGCTCATGAGGTAAGGGAGGTTCGTCATGAGGGGATGCGCCTTACCCTTTTTCCTTACTTCACGCAGACTGTGGAGGATGCCCGTAGGAAGTTCCTCCCAGTTAAGAAGAAACTACAGGAGCATGGTATAACTTAAGCCATGCTCTTCCCAGTTAAATTGCGCTTCTACTGGAAGGGAAGACCAAAAATCTTCACTGAGTCTGCCACAGCACTGGCCTTTCTACAGAAACACCCTCCATCACAGGAAACATCCCCATCTCAAGACAGCTCTGGTGATAACTCACCTCTTTATGGAGTGGAATGACTGTCTGCATTTGGCATGTGTTCCCATATGCGCTACTTATACTGCATAGTCACTCACCTTAATGCTATCTATATATAAGTACGGGTTTGTTAACATGTCGGCTGTTATACCAGAATTGGTCGATATAGATAAATGTTCATTGAACTAGTTTGTCCTGACTGATATATGCATCCTTCCGCTCAGTGTTACTGTTCATGATATGTGTTTACACAACTATTTGAATCGTGGTCATTTGTTTACCAGTGCTCTGGTCGCCCGCAGCTGTAGGCCTTCTATACTATGGTATATGATTCTTGTTATATTTTGGCTGTATATGTCAGATCGGACTGTTTAACATGTTTGGGGATATCACTAGGAGATTTGGTCCTAGTGTGGGAGGGCTGGGTGGGGTGTGAAAAGGTTGTTCGACTTAACAGCACATTTACACTTATCTTTGGTACAGATTTGCAAGATCTCACACATTATCCTCTCAGTCCTGACTCCTTTATACCTAATGGCACACACACATGACCATTGCCGCTATTCCAGAAAATTTGTCACTCTGAATGTCTGAGGTAGTAATCCTCGGAAATGCCAACAGGTTCTTGCTTATCTTAACTGCCATAAGGTGGATATCATCTTTTTGCAGAAGATGCACTTATTGTCTGTCAAGGAATGGAGGTTGTTTACTGCCTGGGGCCCTTATCAATACTCTGCCTCTTACTCCTCCTACTCTAGAGGGGTTGCCATCATTATTAGAAAGTAGGTACCTTTTCTGTATCTTATGTTCCTTGTTGGCCCTGATGGTAGATATATATTGGTGCAAGATTTAATTGGTTATACACATGTCACTCTGGAGAACACAAATGGCCCTAGCGTGAATGGCCCTGATTGTTTTGACTACATGCTCAAGCACAGCCTTGCAGTTGACATTTGCACAGTTATTTAGGGTGGGGACCACAACCTTGTTCTGGATATTAAATTAGACTGTTCAGCCCCACATAATGTGACGCCTGACCAGGGCTTGTGCAGGCTTCCTGGATGCCAATGCGCAGTTTGACCTCATTGACCTTAGGCGATTGTTACATTGTGTGGCTCAGGAATGCACCTTCCATTCATCTTTCCATCACACCTCATAGCGGCTTGACTTTTTGATGAGTTTGCGTGATGTGGTGGATTGGACGAAGAGTATCCAGCATTTAGGAAGAACTTTATCTGACCACTACCCGGTGCTATTAAACATAGCCTTGCCAAACAAATGGGTACGCATGTCATTAGGGTGACTACAACCCAAAACTTGCTGGACCCTGTATTTCAGGAGGAAATCCGAGCTGCCATTAAAGATTATGTTACACTAAATCAGGGATCTATGGATTCAGTTGCCACCTTCTGGGAAGCCTTGAAGATTGTAATCCAGGATGAATGCATAGCTAAAGGACATGGTATCCTAAAGTCTATAAGAGGTAGACTTGCTAGGCTGGAGTGAGATCTTGGTGCTCTGGAACTTATATGATGAGAGAAAGGATAATAGCCTCTTAATCGCCATGCGCTCCCTTCTATTGGAGTACCAAGACGAGCCTGATAGGGAAGTGAAGTTTGTGAGCAAACACTCTCAGGCTACAAAGTATGGGGAGGGCGATAGGCCAGAACACTCTTACGACATCGCTAAAACCTAAGTGGTCTGCATACCATATTCATAGTGTGGATACACCTGATGGTCAATCTGTGTATGACCCGGTGGACATACTACAAGGATTTCTCACATTCTACTAGTGTTCTTGAGCTGCAAAAGTGAGACTACGGCAAAATTTAAAGGTAGAAATATTGACCAGGTGAATGCGTGAAAAGGAGAAGGCTTTGGCAGCTGCAAACTTTGAAATTTCCCACTTGGAGCTTTTCCTAGCAAAAATGACTTCAGCATGTTCTCGCTGAGTCAATGTTATCCTGGGCACACATACAATTCAAAATGCGTAGATGCAACTTAACCACACCAGTAATATATACAGAGTTCTTTAGTAATGCTGGATATTCTTTATTCGTATGAAAAACGCAACCAGCCGACACATGTTTCATCGGGGAGGAGTGATCCCACGACTCTTCAGGGCTGGGAATGATACAAACATAGGGTGTAAGCACATAGCATGGGGTGACAGTTGCCCAAAACCATGCAACCTCTCTTCTGACCATGAGACGGTCACACCCAACACGTGGAAACCCAAAAAGGACACAACCTATATGGGGGTGTAAACATCTGTCAATACATGTTTGGTGTGTAGGCATCGACGTATTCAACAACTGACTATAGGAATGAGTAGAGTGATAAACAATAAAAAAACAGAATCCTATCTGTGTGTAGCGACCAGTGAGACAGTGGTGGCATCACACAGGCGAGAAAGAAAAAGTACACGAGAACACCAATGACATAAACAGTGCAGTGCTGATGGTGGAGTTACGTCTTAGAGGGTAAAAAAAGAGAAAAGAGCAAAAGGTTCATGCAAGAAGTAAAAAGAGAGTGTATAAAACATCTAGAGGTACCTGAGAGAAGTAGAATGGATGAAGTATAATCCACAGAAATCAAGGAAAAAATGAAAATGTCCCAAAATAAGATAAAATGACAGGCCTTTAAAAACGGGCATTAACCGTAAGTCTACACATTAAAGTATAGTCCAAGCTAATTTTTACCCCGCAACAGGTGATAGTTCCAACCCGGCTGGGTACAAAGTAGCAACGAACAAAAGTGGGGCAGCGGAGTAAGTCTATGAAGGAAAATAGATGAAAAAAGCTAAAACTGAGGCGTTCATGATGCTACTGAGACTAGCGTACTAGATTGGAAGATCAAAAGGGGAGTGGAAATTACCTGTATGGAAACAAGTAGAAGTGGTTTTGCTGTAGAAAAAGAAGGGAGATATAAGGTAGGTGTCAAGGAAAAAGATTAAAAGCAGATGGATTAGGAAAAGGAAAGGTTATACTGAAAAATTCCCTTACTGGCGTACCGGTGATAATTCCAAACTGGCAGTCCGTGCAAGTCAAGGTAGTGAGAACAAATCTGAGTAGAGGACCTGAGGGTAGGAGGAAGAGGTAACGGTCAATGTTATGCTGAACAAAAAGATTGTAAATGAAAGGTTGCACACTCCAAAAAAGAGAAGAAGAGATGCAATGAACCACAATCTCACCTAGGTTAAAACTGTTACTAGTAAAAGCGTGCCGCGAGTATGCGATGACACAATGGTCCAAAGGTAGTGAATCTGAAAGAATGTAGTGAACGCTTAGTTAGGGCCAAGGCGTTGGGGAAAGCTCATAATGAATGGAAAAACACTAATGCATAAACACAATAAATAGTATCACTTACTGGAAGCTTATAGAAGACGTAATCCAACCGAAATGCGGTAAAGAATGAGTTTCAGGGTGGTGATATCCAAAAAGGAGAGAACACGGGTGTTCACAGTGATTCTCTCTGGATAGAGAAACAAAATAAGCGGGACCCAAGTAAGGGAAATGGTCAGAAATAAAAGCCCCTTAATAAAGGCTTTCTTCTAAAAATAAATGAATATGTCGAGAATCGGGTGCGAAGTCTAAGGCGCAACAAGTACTTACTGGAGAGGGAAGACGATCGCGTGTCCTGGCGGCACTTAATCCATTGCGTATGTGATTCAAAAACAACAACCCGGAAATGATTAAATAGTCGCTAGACAGAAAACAACTAGAGCGTATCCAGGGTAGTGGATACAAGAACCGGAAGTCTCCGCAGGAGTCATCAAAAAAAGGGGGTCTTCTAGTGAACAGATCAAGTGTCATGTTAACAAAAAATAAAAGCGGGAGAGTGGCGGGGGGGTACCATGGTATTGAAGAAATGAGAAAAAATCAAAGGTGAATGTCGGTGTAATATGAGAAAAACTGTAACCCTAAGGTAGCAGAGCTCTGTTATAAATAAAGAGTGCCAGATACAGAAAAAAAGAACATGATCAAAATTGCATGTACAGAGAAAAATGAGGAAGGTAAAAGGAATAAATCAAAAAATGTGAAGGGAAATGTGGAGAACCTGTGATAAAAAATTCGAATACACAACCAAAGCGAAGGGAGAGTAGAATCAAAATATTATCTAATAGGGTGCATTGTAACTATAAGCAGGGACATTATATAAGATGTTTTATATGCCATAGTGAGGGAAAGAAATGCCAATTTAATTTTTACCCGTTGTAATGAATTAGCTAAATAGGCAAACATAGGAATACTTTACTAGTGTTGGCATGAGTGAGCTAAAATAATAATTCAAGGACTTAAAAGAATAGTTCCGATAAATTCAACAAGTTGCCAAGTTTACATTTATTATAACTATTAGAGAAAAGAAGTTACAGAACTTGATTTCCAGCAGCCTCTCCTGATTGGCCAGCACTTGACAGGCTGAGACGAGGTGTGAAGTTGCTTGCATAGAGACAAAGTGAAGTACTGGGTATTTTAAGCCCAGCGGTGCAGGGGAACACACCCTATGACTTCGGGGTTCTTCCTGTTTCAGACCTACAGAAACACAGAGTCTTCTGGGTGAAGTCAAAGATCAGTTTATTGGCTGCAGACCAATTACAGGTATCCTAGAAGTACAACAGCGTGTATGTTCTCAGGAGACTGCTAAAAATCACAGAAACGGGCTTCTCCTTAAATACAGAATTTCCTGCCTCAGGCATACATTCTTTAGTTTATGATATGGCCATTACATGTATACATTTCAAGCGAAAAGGCAGAGTCATGATGACCATCCCACATTCCAGTTAAGCCAGCCCGCAATTATTTACACAGCAAAGCTCAGATCCCACATCAGATATCGATAGGCCCCAATAAACATGAGCATCTCCTGTTTTGGGAAACAAGCCATAAAGCAGGAACAGTCAGGTGTGAAAGAGATTAGCTGGAGGCTTGTGTAGGATGAAAAGACTTTATGGTGCGTCAAGCCCTGATGCTAATCACAGGTGGCCAGAGGACGGGGAACTCGTGAGACCAGTTTGACCTGGGGCAGCGGAGCCAAGCTGCCCAGGTCACAGAAAAGTCAAAGAAAGCCACATGTGCTCTGAAAGGCCCGTATTCGCTTCATGCTACATAGCCTATGTGAGGGCAACCATAAGATGGCCACCGATACAAAATGGAACCCACGTAGTGATGTAAAATAGCGTATACACAGTGCATTCATAGCTAAAACGTTACACAAAGCACTTGTACATACCGCATTAACCATTCGCGGTACACTATTACCGAGATAGACAGGGGTAGGGCCCTGCCTCCTACGCGGTCCCAAATTCTAAAGTACGACAGACCCTCCTTTTGCCCTTACATAGGCAATAACTATACTCATTTCAATCCGAGTCTAGGTCAATATTCACGAAGTCATGGAGATGTTGCTGTAGCATCATCCTATTACTCAGCTCGTCCCTCGATACAGGTTTCCTTACACATAATGTAGCACAGAGGCCACATATCGCAGGAGCACACTGTATGCACAGACAGAACAGGAAAAGGATGGCTAAGATCATTCCAATGACCATCAGAACTTTCCAACCCCAGGCAGATATCAGTTCCCAGAACCACCCCACCAGTGACCAATCTCCTTTATCCACGTGTATGGACTCAGATATTTTATGCAGTTTGGAGATGGCTTGATAAACTGTTGGAGCGTTGTCCGGTATGAAAATGCAACAACTGGATTGGATAACCTTACATACCCCACCACGGTCTGCAAGTATGACGTCTAGAACCATGTGGTTCTGCAAAGTCATGAGGCGATCCGCTTGGAGCTCAGCTGTCAAATTACCAAGGGCACCAGCCGTAACATTAACAGTGGATTCAACCACACGAGTCAGCTGTCTCAGGTTCCTACTATTAAGCATAGGTCCCCTAAACGGCAGGAAACCCAAAAAGAAATCTCCCGCTTCCTGACCGGCAGTATCCTCCTTACTAATCACGCCTCTCACAACTCTGGTCTTGTGATAGTCGGAGGCGGCAGTAAATGTTGGCGGTAGCAGATTTGCAATATAACATGTGCCAGAGAAATCAGGGGGCAACCATGTATATGCTCGGTCATTGCAGATAAAATATGTACCCTTGGCAGCCAAAAACGCAGGGGAAAACTGTGACGGAAAAGTGTACGTTTCAGTACAGTCACTTCTTCCCAGTTGAGCTCTAGGATTCTGACCATTACCTTGCAAACAGAACCGACCTATGTGGGGTACGACCCAGATTGGGGATGAGGTTTTCCGCTGTCTTTCACCTAGACTAATACTATACCCCGTTGCGTTCCACCCTACATAAGCTCTCAGCTCTTCTTTGGGAATGGATGAGTATGCATCGATATCTCTGCTCATATCGGCAACTCCTTTCATTAAAGCTTTGTTATTGATGCTAGGTCTGATGGAACGCGGTTGTCGCGGGGAGTATACTTCTAGTGCATAGAAAAACATAGTCTGGAATGCCCATGACGATCCATTGTAACTATACGGCAGCACTAGATAAGGAATACCCTTATTAATGGTATGTGGCATTAAACCACACACCCAACAATTGGTCGTATTCATGACTAGTTGGTGCTGGTGCAGGAGCTGAATAAACGAGTTATTCACAAACTCTGATCGTCTAACTTGTTCATGTTCAGGCAGAGGATGAAAAGAGTGTGAGGAGATATTTGGAGGAGGTATAGGCTGTACAGTGGGCGCAATGGGCTCTTGAGAGGAGAAGAATACAAATCCTACAGTAAACACTATCTTACTACATAATACAAGCAGGCATAAAACACAAAAAGTTTGCTTTTCATTATTTTACATATTCTTGCTTTAAAGTTCATTTCCTCAGCGAGTCTCTCCATCTTACAAAACTCCATCCTCTAACCGTGCCGCTCGCGGCTGGTGAGTTTCTTCTGCTAAGGAGTACGCCTGTCAGTCCAGGGAACGCCCTAGATCAACCAGAACCGTCGACCTAACGTCTTCGGCCTGTACCCCAAAGTCTTGGCACCGCGACCCTGCGGCTGAACCCGGATGGTGGTTCGAAAAACAAAAAATCAAGAAAGTCCTTCAGATTGGAGAGCTCTGGTTATCAAAAAATAGAAAGTTAAAAGGAAAAGAATATTTATTTGTCCATGGGCCTTGGTCTCAGATTGTAGTGGAGACGGCCAGGTACTGTTTGATCTTGAAACAAGAGTTCAGGCTCGGTAGTGTCCAATCGAATTGACGGTGGCACAGCTTCTTGCAAAATATCGTCACTTTCCTGCGCTGAAGTTGTGCCTTTTATGCGTGCATCACTGAACGGCACGAAACGAGGTACAGTGTCTGTTTCAGAGTCTGCGATACCCTCCTGGACCCACTGGTCATACGGCAGAGGCAAAGGGATCCTTTTGATGTGGGCGCCGTGGATCCAGTTTTTCTTCCCCTTCACTCGAACAGCTGATCTTGTAGACAGTAGTACGAGGTGAGGGCCAATCCAGCGGGGCTCATCGTTGACTTTCCGCTGGAAGTTTTTCACAAGGATCCACGTGCCTGGTTCGATAGGGTGTCCAGGAGCTTCAGAAGCTGGGGGAGAGTATCATGCACCTGTTGGTGTAAAACACGCAGTTTAGCTGTCAATTCGTGCAAGTAATCAAACAGTACTGGATGCTCGATTTCACAGAATTTCGTCGGCCTTGGCACACCCCATACATTGGCTGGGCGGCCAAAAACGACCTCGTAGGGACTAAGTCCCACTCGTGAGTGCACGGTCATTCTAGTGGACAGGAGTGCTAGAGGCAGAGCGTCAGGCCATTTAAGACCTGAGCTCGCTTGGATTTTGGCCAGTTTAAGTTTTAGAGCGCCGTTGTAGCGCTCTACTAATCCAGCTGATTGGGGGTGATTTGCAGCGTGAAATTTCTGCCTTATACCTAGTCCCTCACACACATTCTTCATTACTTGGCCCACAAACTCACTACCATTATCACTCCACACCATTCTTGGCATTCCAAACCTAGGGAAAAATTCCTTCACAAGGGCTTTGGCTGTGGACAGAGCAGTGTTATCCTTTAGGGGATAGGCCTCAATCCATTTTGAGAAAGCGCAAACAACCACCAATACATATTTCAGGTTGTTGCACCTTTCCATGTGAATAAAATCTAGCTGCAAAACTTCAAATGGATATGATGGAGGCGCAAAATGACCAGCTGGAGTTGGGGTTCCCCTACCAGGGTTGTACTTCAAGCATACCATACAATTCTTGACCACGTTCTCTGCACACTTAGGAATTCCAGCATTCTGCCATACTGGAGCCAACAACTTACAGATTCCTTTCGTACTGATGTGTGCCATTCCATGTGCCATAGTAACCACTGGAAGCACATATGCATCAGGTAACAACCATCGCCTATGTTCTGACAAATCAATCCAACAACCATTCTCATCCAACTTACCCATACTTTCTCTCCACTTGCTCAATTCTTTCTCTGTGGCTTCAGCTTGAAGGGACTTTACACTTTCTATTGTGTTTTCACACATTCCAACATCACCAACCCATCTGGCAGGGCCTGCAACATACATTCGAGTCTTCACATCTTTTGCTGTTTCTTTCGCGACTTCATCAGCAAACGCATTACCACGACCAACATCATCAGTGATTTTCTTGTGCGCACTGCATTTCATAATCACAACTTGCAACGGTAGGGTCAGTGACTCAAGGAGGTCATTCACCAACTTGCCATTCTGAATCTTAGCTCCATGCGAAGTCAGGAACCCACGTTCTTTCCACAATCGCCCAAAATTATGAGCCACGCCAAAGGCGTACTGGCTGTCTGTATATATGTTCACTTTCATTCCTTCAGACAACACTCATGCTCTCGTAAGGGCAATCAATTCTGCTGCTTGAGCCGAATTCTGTGGCACACGCGCAGTTTCAACAATCGTGTGCAAAGTCGTAATAGCATATGCAGCAGTCGTATCACCATTCGGAAGCTTGAAACACGAACCATCCACCCATAAAGTACCATCACACTCAGTTAGGGGAGTATCTTTAAGATCTACTCTCCCTTTCGTTTCTTCTTCTGTTCTGAACAGACAATCATGTTGCTCAATCTCATCTAGGTCTGCTGGAATTGGTAATAGTGTAGCTGGATTCAATGTGTTGCATCTCTTTATGTGTATATGATTTGCTAACAGTGTCAGCTCATAACCAGATAATCGCGCACTAGTTAAGTGTTGTGTCTTGGTCCTGTTTAACAATGTGTCCACAGCATGTGGAACCATAACAATCAATGTATTATCCATTACTAGGCCAGCAGACTGCCGAATAGACATAGCTGCGGCGGCTGTGGCTCTCAGACAACTTGGCAATGCCCTCGCTACAAGGTCCAAGGTTGACGAAAAATATGCGCATGGACGCGGTCTGTCGCCAAAAGGCTGTGTTAACACTGATAATGCGCAACCATCTTTCTCGTGAACATACAATGTAAAAGGCTTGCTGTAGTCAGGGGTACCCAACACAGGAGCTGAACATAACGCATTACGCAATTCCAAAAAACTCTTCTGACACTCTTCAGACCATGGGATAGGATTCGGTGTGTCTTTGCATGTCAATGCTAACAAAGGTTTTGCCAACAAGAAAAAATTAGGAATCCAATGCCTACAGTATGAAGTAATGCCCAAGAAAGCACGCACTTCTCTCTGTGTTCTTGGCACACTCAACTGTGCAATGGCTTGAATTCTTTCTGGGGTCAGTTTCCTTCCCTCCTTCGATAAGAGATGACCTAAGTAGGTCACTTCTTGTCGACAATATTGCAATTTTGAGAGAGACACTTTGTGATGGAAGGCAGACAAATGACGCAACAATGACAATGTAGCTTCTTTGCAAATCTTTTCATTATCCGCGGCGATCAGTAAATCGTCGACGTACTGAATGAGGATAACGCCACTGGGTAAAACCAGTGCATCAAGCTGCGCTTTTAAAGCCTGACTGTATATTGATGGACTTTCACAGTAGCCCTGAGGAGCGCGTTTAAAGCGGAAGCTTCGACCTCCTAAACTAAAGCCAAAAATGTCTCTGCTCTCTTCTGCAATTGGGATGCTAAAGAAAGCATTCTTTAGATCGATCACTGAGAACCATGCAGCGGAGGCTGGAATCATAGTTAACAAGGCAGTTATATCAGGGACAACTGGAAACTGTGGCACAACAATCTTATTAACCTCTCTAAGATCAATCACAAATCTGTAAACAGGTGGCTGTGAAGGGTCCGTTCGTTTTAAGACAGGTAAAACAGGAATATTGCAAACGTTGCCTCTTGTCTCTTCAATTACACCCTTTTTGATCAGATCGCTGACAATTTCTAACAACGCTTTCTGATCTTCATTGGAGATCTTATACTGGGGAATGCGTGGCAATCTGACATTGGCTTTTAAAGTGACCACATATGGCGGTATTTCCAAAAGACCCACATCATTGGGACCAGTGGCCCAAAGGGCATCCGGAAGGGATGACAATTCAGGTGGCATTGCATTTTTAGACAAATACATTGGGGAAATCACTTTCTTGCCTAATGTAAGTTGTACTCCTGAGGGAGAACAATATAGTGTTGCATGCAATCTTTTTAGCAAATCTAATCCTAGCAAATTTTCACCACAACCTGTCGTTAGAATGAGGGGTGCTTTTAGCTCACAAGGTCCAACAGAAAGTGACATAGGACTAGAAATCGGGTTCCTAACTGGGGCGCCAGAAAAACCTACTGAGACATTTATTTCGCCAGACAAAGGCGCGCCAGGGAGTTTTGAATGCATGATTGAACTCTTTGCAGCACCAGTATCCAGCAGAAAGGGCTCCGTTACATTTGCTGTAGTTACTTTAACATAAGGTCCGCTCTGATCCACTGGCACTGAAACAACTCCCTCTCTCTGTCTACGGCTGTCCTAGTAATCATCATCTTCTACATTGTCGTCTTCTGCATAATAATCATTATTGTAGTACTGAGCTGTATTACCAGTCGCGTTTGCTTGCTGATCAAAGCTATTTATGGTATTTTGAGGCGGAAGAGGACGCGCGTTCTGGGGAATATTTCCACGCCCTCTACCTCTAGGAGCTTGCTGACCACATCTACCTCTTGCGCCATACGCATTACTGTTATATGCATTAATTTAGGGCAACTATATTTAAAATGACCTTCCTCTTTGCAATATGAACATTGGTTGGGACCTACAGGGATTCGTGGTTGATAATACCCATTCATTTGCTGATTATTCTGAAACTGTTGGGGCTGCTGATAGATACCTTGTGTTTGCCTATAATTACTCTGTCCTCCACGTGGTGGATAGGCCTGCTGCAAGAGGACCTTTGTCTTTAGTTCTTTCGTTTTCTTATCTGTTCTATCCTTCTCATCTTTGTCTCTATTTTCATAATACTGTGCAGTAGCCAGTATTTGCGCTGAAGAGGAAACAGCCCAAGAACTTTCTGAGTCTTTTAATTTCTTACACAACTCGGGAAGTAGATTCTGTACAAATTTATCAACGAATAACCGTTGGCCACCTTCAGTGCTCATGTCTTGGCCACTGTGGTCGATAAACGTTTCTTCAAACCTGGTGAAGAAATCAGACACTGTCTCATCTTTCTTCTGCTTACATGCGGATAGTTTGTCCCAATTTACGCGCATCGCAGGCATTATAGTTTTCATGTAGGTAATAATTCGACCAGGGAGTTCTGCCACTAAAGGCTCAGGTTTTGCGCCACCAACTTGTCTAGCGTCTGCAGCAACGATATTAGCCCATGTGTCACCCAATTCTACAGCGTGATCTATATTACGAATGGATCCCCATAAAGGCTGTGGGACCACATTCCCAAACAGCATATCTATGTCGGCCAAATTCATTACACAAGATTCTGCAGTTTGCGACAACTCCTTATAATATCCTGCAGGGTTTTTACGGGGATCAGGCAATGTCTGTTTAAGTGCTAACACTTCAGATCGCTTCCATGGAACATGTACCCAAACACGCTGAAAATGTGCTGGCATAGCAGCAATACCATGAGCGGCATCAGCCGCAACAGCTTCCTTCCATACCGGAGGGACTTCTCTCATAGGGTATTGTCGCGCTTTTCCCTTTCTCCCCACACGGAAATCTTGGTCAAACAATGATTGCTGACAATCGCCATTTCTGAGGGACAGTAAAGTCGCGTCTGCTTTATCTACCTTGGGGCCCACAATTACACCTGTTTCGAAATCAAATCGCACTCGACACAATTCCTGTGGGTTTGGGTTTGCACCCTTATCCTCCAATTCCTCACAGAGGAATTCACACATTTTATCAAAGACATACCTCTGTTTTGGGGCATCCCATTGGTGAAAAACGTTAACAACTGATTCCACATCATAGAGTGAAGGGAAACCAATCCACCTACGCGCCAGATGATCTAACACCTCTTTCTCGTCAGAACCAGGCAGCTGACTGCGCAATTGCTTACGCTGTAAGGCAGGAGTCGCACTAGATGACCCAAAGAGAGGCGACATTAGACTAGTAACTACATTAGCTAATCGTTGTCGTGCTGAAGGAGAAGTTGAGGTGAAAACAGGGGGATAGACAGAGGGAAGAAAAACAGATTCAGATACAGGTACCGGGGTAGTGCAGGAAGGAGCGCCAGAGGAGACCGCTGGCGTACTAGGCAAAGTCGCAGAAAGCGCGGGGGTAACAGGTAGCAAAACTGGCGGTCCTTGAGAGGGCTGCACTGCAGGGATAGGAGCCAGCTGAGGAGGAGCTGGCAGCTGCGGGAAGACTTGCGGCATATTTACTAGAGGCTGCGCATTTACAAGCTGTGGAGGTGCGGTGGCATTTTGCGCATATGGGGGTGGTGAACTTAACAAATGGGACATTAGGGAATCTTTTTCTTTCTCTTTTGTCTCATCTTGCACAAGGGGTGACAAAACAGGGTAACATTTATCAATCCCTAGTTTGCGCTGTCTATGTAACTGTTCCTTCATTTGTTCCTCCTCATTATCTTTAAATTGCACAGCTGCTTGCATCACTGACATACCTATCTCTCTCTTATCTCTTTTCGCTAGCTTAATTTCTTTCTGTTTGGCTTCCTTTCACCATAGGCGGAAAGAATCAAACATCGCCGGCCGGGCTTTCTTTTTAAACAATTTCACTTCCAAATTATCTAAGATATCTGTATCGAAACTACCATTTTGGGGCCAGTTTAGAACACCGTCCTTTCTGGTGTATCGGATCCATATTTCATTATATGCAATGGGGCCCACGCCATGTTTTACATAAAGCTCATAAGTTGGAGTTCCAATTGGAGGAACCGGACATGAATCCTCTAACTGGAAATCCCTTCCACAACCCAAACAAAACAATCTACAAAATACACTAGAACCAGGCATCTTCGCTCACTAGTCTAGTTTCAAACGTCAAAGGATTATCGAATACGATAGTCTCGTGAATACACGAGTCCTCTGGCTTTGGGACTTGCAAGCACCAAATCGAAATGATCCCGAAGGATACCAAATTCAAACTGGGAGACGCTCCACTTATACTTAACTGAATATTGATGATCGATGGCGTCACCAGAAGACTCTCTCGATTGTTTCGCTCTACCAAAATCGTCAAGGGTCCAAAACAGGGCGATTAATCAGGGCAGCAGTCCTTCGTAGCCGTCGGGACGCGGAGAACCTCGCAGAAAAGACTTTCGGACCACGTCGACATGCAGGGGTCGATGAAGTGGCGGCCTTCCTCCAGAATTTCCACACGAAGCTCCTCACGAACCTCTGGCTTGGACCGGTACCGCTGAAATTGCGCCGAGTTGGGCGCCAACTGAAGTACTGGGTATTTTAAGCCCAGCGGTGCAGAGGAACACACCCTATGACTTCGGGGTTCTTCCTGTTTCAGACCTACAGAAACACAGAGTCTTCTGGGTGAAGTCAAAGATCAGTTTATTGGCTGCAGACCAATTACAGGTATCCTAGAAGTACAACAGCGTGTATGTTCTCAGGAGACTGCTAAAAATCACAGAAACTGGCTTCTCCTTAAATACAGAATTTCCTGCCTCAGGCATACATTCTTTAGTTTATGATATGGCCATTACATGTATACATTTCAAACGAAAAGGCAGAGTCATGATGACCATCCCACATTCCAGTTAAGCCAGCCCGCAATTATTTACACAGCAAAGCTCAGATCCCACATCAGATATCGATAGGCCCCAATAAACATGAGCATCTCCTGTTTTGGGAAACAAGCCATAAAGCAGGAACAGTCAGGTGTGAAAGAGATTAGCTGGAGGCTTGTGTAGGATGAAAAGACATTATGGTGCGTCAAGCCCTGATGCTAATCACAGGTGGCCAGGGGACGGGGAACTCGTGAGACCAGTTTGACCTGGGGCAGCGGAGACAAGCTGCCCAGGTCACAGAAAAGTCAAAGAAAGCCACATGTGCTCTGAAAGGCCCGTATTCGCTTCATGCTACATAGCCTATGTGAGGGCAACCATAAGATGGCCACCGATACAAAATGGAACCCACGTAGTGATGTAAAATAGCGTATACACAGTGCATTCATAGCTAAAACGTTACACAAAGCACTTGTACATACCGCATTAACCATTCGCGGTTCACTATTACCGAGATAGACAGGGGTAGGGCCCTGCCTCCTACGCGGTCCCAAATTCTAAAGTACGACAAAAGGACATCTGGTGGAAGGAGCTCTGCAGCTGCAGCCCAAAAGGCAGGATGGGGGTGGAGTAGCCAAAATGGTCTTCAAAGAGGGAATGATAGAATAGGACACAGGCGTGCTCCCACTTTCTGCACCCCCAACCAGACAGGAGCCCCATTAATTGAATTAGCAAAGGGGATGGAAGAGGAGTGTTAGGGAAAGTTAGCTCGGCTAGTGGACTGGCTAAGGCAAATCTTAACCTCCAGGAGAGAGTTAATCCATATTGGGTTTTGTCAAACAGTGCAATCTGGGACAAGAATATGCAAAATGTTGGAGGAAGGTACCATACTTCTGGGTGGCGCCCTGTACCCCAATTGGTCAGGGATGCCCCCCTGTTTGTCAACCAGGAACACTGGATAAATATGGGAGAGTTGCCCAGTAACTCAGATCCCTGCCTGAAACTAAAGAAGAAGAAGGACTGCCCTGCTGAAACCCTGGCCTGCACCAAGAGGACTGCACTCTTAAGGATTGTACCTGCTGCACACTTTGATCCTCAGCCCATGAGGACTTTGCTGTGTTTTAAAAAAAAAAGAAGGAGTGGACTCCCTGAAAGCAACAGGTTAGAAGAGCTCCATCTGCATCATCTCCAGCAAGAAGAACCCAGCTGACCCACCTTCAACTGGACTTTAAAGGATTTGGCCAGGTGCATTGTGGGAGATGTAGTCCAGCATCCCAAGGATCAACTTAGAGCTTCTGGAACCTTGGATTGGTGTTGTGGACATATTGGAACCCCCAAAGGTTTTTGGTAAAAAAAACTCTATATGTAGACAGACCGGCATCGAGAGTCAAGCGCCAACATCGAACCGGCCTTGTTTTCAGGTTTGTCCCGCTGAAAGCTCCAGAGCTCAAGACTTCCAGGATTTCACAGAGGCCTCATGCTGAACCAAGCCACAGTCTTCGACCCAAAACCTGGCCTCATGAGGTGCCTCGCCTGACGTCGAGAGAAAAAGCTCCAGAAAACCAACTACTTACGAAGATGAAAACTTGACCGGGTCATACCGCTCACTGCATCCAATACAGGCCCCATCGCGGTCAGCCTCAAACTTTGACTTTTTACCGGTCAAGCGCGACCAGATGTCCCAAGTTGATGCTTTTAATTTTTAGGTAATGTAAAGATTTTTTTTGTTTAAATAAAGTATATAAAAAAATCATATCTTCAGTTCCCTCCATTGGATTTTTGCTGTTTTCATGTCATTTTAATCATAGCAATATTTGCTATTTGTATAAATTGGTGTTGGGTTTTTACTGTGTGTTGTGTCTTACTTATTTAATGTATTGGTGTCTTTAAATACTTTACACACCTGTCTTGTAAGTTAAGCCTGCCAGTTCACAGCCAGCTACCAAGGGATGAGCAAAGGAATAATATATTGGGACCTTGACTGGGCCTTATACTGTGATTGTGGCCTTATTACTAGTGGTAGGTACCTACTTACTCCTACTAATAAACCACATTCCAACACTGAGTGGTTATGAAATCCTACTGCCCCAACACATAGCCACAATACAAAAGTTAGTATGAGAAACATTTTTAAGTTTCATTAGTAATGTGAACTATTATCTATGGTGTTTTTCCATTCATATTTTCCATTCAACCAAAATAATTAATTGCGCTATTCATTATTGTTATCAGTAGTTAACTCAAGCCAATGGTTGCCGGTGGGCACCACTGATACTTATTTGCAGGAACAGAGCCTCTTTCCTGGTTCATTCACACTCTCCAACTCATAATGATTGAGACTCTGCTGTTGAGGTGGGCTTGTGATGTCTGATGACGTGTGACTCGGCCCACCCATCCATAGGCAGCATGGAACAGGTTGGGACAGTGTGAGTTACGACAGCTGCAACTGTGCTTAGGAGACTAAACTGCACAGTGCTCCTGGGTCAGCAGCACTAGGAGAGTATCCTTCAGCAAGCTGACTCGCATGAGGAGTCCAGAGTAGCAAAGACCAATCATGGCCTCAGAAGTGAGGCTGTGCCCATAGAAGGCTGAGGCTAGGCTCGCATCGCACCAGCAGTAAACTGTGTGACACCAGGGAGCACTGCCCTCCAACAAGTTATAGAGCCTGTTTGTGTACGTTCATGGGAATGTGGGGCTATGGTACCTGGCTCTGAAAGTGGGAAAAGGTTTGCGCACTGGCGCTAACTTATCTACAAATTAAGCACCGATTGCAGTCAATATCATAATGATTATTGTTATCAATCTTAATTACAGTCAATTATAATGATTATTATTGGTAGTAGCAGTATTGGTCTTTTTAGCAGTTTACTACGACTATGTTGTGTTTAAATCCTTTATTTGTCAGAGAGGAATAAAAAATGATGGTTGTCAAATTTTTCAATTTAATCAGATCTGTTTCATGCCTTATACAGTTAGGCAATATATTATGCAAGGGCACTCTAACATGTTCAAGCTTGCAAATACCCACTGTAGTGGATTTAAATTTAGTGTGGCTGATATAATTTTTACCAATTTGTTCAAGTAGGATTATAGAATTTAACTTTAGCTATTAGCTACTTCTCACACATCGAATTAGGATAGAAAGAGATATGTATTTTACCCTGGCCTGCATTGGGCTCTGCCTCCAGTAGACACTTGGTTCCTTTTGCCAGGAGGATTCATATGTTTTGCATCCCCTGAAGAGAACTAACTTACCTCTTTTAATACCCAGATATAGGGTGTTTCTGTAGTTTGGTCAACAATTCACCAAAAATCAGCAAATTAGCAAGGTGTAGAATTTCAGGGGAATAAAAGGATTGCAGTTTCAACCTATGATTTCATAAAAAGGGTCAGCATCCCATGTTTTGTTCATTTTCCTTTACTAAGTTGTGCATATTTAACACGTATTTGATATGTTACATATTTGAACTATTTTCAGGGTCCACATTTTTCCTTCAACTATCATCCAACATTATCATTGAGAACCCAAGTTTTTACAAGTGTGATATTTTGAACATGCAGCTGAGAAATCTGCAGATGTAAATCAAAATTAATTTGAGTGCCAA
This sequence comes from Triturus cristatus, assembly GCF_964204655.1. Taxonomy (NCBI): domain Eukaryota; kingdom Metazoa; phylum Chordata; class Amphibia; order Caudata; family Salamandridae; genus Triturus; species Triturus cristatus. The sequence goes on from NC_140586.1 coordinate 261,927,301, forward strand.
CTAGCAAGAGTTCAACGTTTCCACTATCTAGCTGCATAAATAGACTTTGGCATAGCTCTACCGGGTGTGCTTTCCCACCCACAGTTTAACTTGGTTCAATGCACCAGCAATGAATGTAAAAGATTGGTTATTGTAGCTCCGAAGAGCACTACTCAATGTGTAATTAAAATAGAGTTATTGTTTTTGGGTTACTAACAATCCCTGTAAAGGATCAGGGGCACTGTGGCAACAGTAACAAACCTATTTTGCTATTCACAACAACACACACACTGCACTAAGAATGAATACCTTTAAGTAATAGTATCTATTACTACAGGAACACTATATTTCTCAGTATATCTAAAACAGCTACACAGAATATGATAAAAACAGCAAGAAAGCACGTAATAAATAAAGAGAATAAAAAGAACATTTCTAACTTAGTTAAAACGTCATCTAGAACCTAACACCCTATGTTGGACTTGGCATCTTTGGCGTGGTTTCCCCTGACTTTTTGCCGCTACCTCCTGTATTTGTGATTCTGTGCTGGATTTAGTTTTTGCTGGCTTAGATGCTTTAGGCACTTTGCCGATGCTGATCAGTGTCAAAGTGCAAGTGCTTCCTGTGTAAATTGATCTTACAAGTGGTTCTCCCTGATTGGCATATTTGATTTACTGAAAAGTCCCTAGTAAAGTGCACAGAGTGTGCCAGGGCCTGTAAATCAAATGCTACTAGTGCGCCTGAAGCACTGATTGAGCCACCCACATGAGTAGCCATGAAACGGTATCTCAGACCTGCCACTGAAATATCTGTGCACAGTTTTAAACTGCCATGTCAACCTGGCAAGTGCACCCACTTGCCAGGCCCTAACCTTCCCTTTTCTTACATGTAAGGCACTCCTATGGTAGGCCCAAGGTACCCCCATGGGCAGGGTTCAGTGTATGTAAAAGGCAGGACATGTACTGGTGTGTGTGACATGTCCTGATAGTGAAATACTACCAATTTCGTTTTTCACAATTGAAAGGCTAGCTGTCCCATAGGATAGAATGGGAGATACTTTGTAACATCTTAAAAGTATAACTTCTCATTGGGACAAGATGGAAAAAATAAAGATTAGGCTCTCTGAACTCAGAATTTAATTACCCATCTTTTAGTAAAGATGGTTTTTAAATTAAGCATATGGAAATGCCACATTAGAAAGTAGGCATGTTCTTGTTTAACCATTCCGAGTGCCTCTGCCTGTTTGTGGACCGCCTGTCTAGTTTTGGACTGACACTGGCTGGGGATGTGCATTCACTGTAGACAGCCACTGGGGGGTTGAGGTGTGCCTGGCTCTTCCTAGATGACCCAGACCTGAACTGAATGGGGCTTGGCTGCATTTAAAGTAGTGGGATGAGTTTTCTGTTGCACCTGAACAGGGCCTGTCTCCCTTGCACAATGCTGTCTCCACCCCGGTGGTCATACTGCACCAGTGAGGACAGAACTGGTTTGGACTGGGCTCAGAGACTCTTGCACAATGAGAACAAAGACAAAATGGTATATAAGTAGTGGACCTTAAACCCCAGAACATTAGATCACTTCTGGACTCAAGAGGAACTTTTGCCAAGGAGAAGAGCTGGAGAGCTGTGAGGAGGAGTACTGCCCCTTTGCTATGTATGGATGGCCTGCAGTTGCTATTTCTGCCATGGAAAGGACAAAGACTGGAACTTTGCTGTGAACCTGCTTGAAGAAGAATCTCCATGGGCCTGTGTGTGCTGGCCTCCTGTTCGGAGGTCTCAGGGACACAAAGACTTCACCCCCAGCTCCCGGGAACTCTGCTGCTGAGAGAGCTCATCTGCCAGGAGGTACCTATTTCAGTTCTGAGCCTCTGGAGGTTGTTCCTGCTGTTGGGAGCTGGAAGAAACCTGAAGAACTGAGAAAATCGACACATCGCCCTTCTTGAAGCTGTTTTCCGGATCCAGCACCGCCGTGCGGGAGGATTTTCACACACAGCCGTAGAAATGCAGAGACAACGCAGCAGCTGTCACGTCTGCAAGAACCGGCGCATCATGGGATTGTGGCTGAAGAAACCGTCGCAGCGCTGCTTGCCGGTTCCGCATCGATCGCCAATGCAACCTGGATTTTTAAGCATAGCACAAGTGCAGCATGTTTTCACGACGCATCACCCGTAGACCTGAACCGTCTTGGAGTCGACACATCACTTCCCCCTACAGTCCAGATTTGACGCATCATTTTTCCTGCGTGCAGCAGAACTGTTGCATCACCTCACAATAGACGCAGGAACTGGTGCATCCCTTTGTTTCTCAATGCTTGCTTTCTCTGTGGCTGTTTGGCCTTGTGAATTTTGACACATCTACAGGTACTTTGTGTAGAATCCCGCATCCATAGTTTTCTATGGACCAAGTTGCTTGAAACCTTTTAAAAGTCATATTCTTATTACATGTATGTTGGGTTTTTGTCATTTTGGTCTTGTTGAGTTCAGATAAAGATACTTTATTTTTCTAAACTGGTATGGTGTCCATTTGTGGTGTTTGAACTATGTTACTATGAGTGTTGGTATAAATACTTTACACATTGCCTTTGGGATAAGCCTGTCTGCTCGTGCCAAGCTACCAAGGGGGTGAGCAGGGGTTATCTAGAGTGTCTATCCCCCTTACCCTGACTTGAAGTAAGGGTCCCTACCTCTGCCAACTAGAGACCCCCATTTCTAACACCCTAACACCTACTTCAATGCACTACACTAAGGGAGCATGGTAGGCACAGCAACTTGCATTCTGGAGTTTCTTAAGGAGAATGTTATGTTATGTTATGTTATGTTATGTTATGTTATAACTTTTTTGTATAGCGCACAGATGCCGCAGCAAAGTGGCGTCCTGGCGCTGAGGAGACGGTAAAACATAACAGAGAGAGAATACTAATCAGGATAAGCTGAAGGAACTAGGTCGTGGCAAACAGAAAAGTTTTCAGACATTTCCTGAAAGGAAGAAGATTGGTGATAGAACGAAGCGAAGGGGGGAGGGTGTTCCAAAGTGAGGCAGCCAACACCGAAAAAGAACGTCCACCCATTCTGGCTCTTTTGAAGCGGGGAACAATTGCCAGATTTGATCCTGCAGAGCGAAGCGCTCTGTTTGGGAGATAAGGGGATATAGTCTGAGCAAGGATAGGAGGAGTAGTCAGCTTTAGGATTTTAAAAGTAAGGCAAAGCGCCTTAAATTTGATCCTCTGTTCCACCGGGAGCCAGTGCAAATTTTGGATGGTTTGACGGGCGGAACAGAAGCGAGGCAAGCCGACCAACATCCTGGCCGCCGCGTTTTGGATACGCTGAAGGCGGAGAAGCTCAGCTTTGTTCAATCCCAATAGAAGTGAACTAGCATAGTCCAATCTACTTAGAACCATAGCCTGAACTATGATTTGCCTGGTTGTGGGGTCAAAAAATTTAAAAATAGGTCTGAGACACTGTAAGGTGCCAAAGCAGATCCCGGCCAGTCTTTTGGTGTGGGGAATGTAGGACAACTTATTGTCGAACCACACCCCAAGATTCCTGACTTCCTCAGCGGGCGCCGGGGCAGGGCCAAGCTCCGGAGGCCACCACTGGTTGCCCCAGAGGTCTGTGTTTTTTCCAAAGATTAAGACCTCGGTTTTAGAGGCATTTAGCTGCAACTTGTTGTCAGACATCCATTCCATGATCCCTCGCAAAGCGACCTGAAAGGCAGCAGGGTCCAATGCGGACTCACCATTCAGTGCCACCGCTAACTGGGTGTCATCGGCGTAAGACACCATGGTCAGACCGTATCTCTGGGCAACCTCTGCCAGGGGTTGGACGTATAGATTAAACAGAGTCGGGCTGAGAGCCGACCCCTGAGGGACACCTTGCAGTATGGAACGAGAGGTGGAAACAAAAGGCGGTGTAGACACCTGAAAGGATCGGTCGGTAAGAAACGACCGAAACCAATCAAGTGCAGTCAGGCCAACCCCCGCATCAGAAAGCCGCTGAAGAAGGATGGAATGGGAGACGGTATCAAAGGCAGCGCTGAGATCCAACAGGATCAGCGCTACCGTTTGGTCTCTATCAAGCAGCTTTCTAATTTGTTCCACTACCGCAAGGAGAGCGGTCTCAGTGCTGTGATGTGCTCGAAACCCGTTTTGAGAGGGGTCGAGGATGTTAGCTTCCAGCAAATGGGAAGACAAAACGTGGTTGGCATGAGATTCCGCTAACTTGGAGATCCAGGGGAGGAGGGAAATGGGACGGTAACTCTCAGGAAGAGAGGGGTCCAAGGAAGGTTTTTTCAAAATAGGTACAACGGTTGCTTGTTTCCATTTGACCGGAACACTTCCTGTTTCAAAGGATAGATTAATAAGATCAAGGATCGCCGGGTAACAGCACTCTTCGAGCTCTTGAAATTGTATTGGGCGCAAAGGGTCCGTAGGCGAACCTGACCTAACTTTCCTAGTTAGTTCTTTAAACTCCTCTGAGTTGGGGCCACAAATGGAGAGAAGTTGTGGGATGGTAGGAAGCTTGGTATTTGGCGGACATAGAGCCCGAGAATTTTGGGAAAAAGATCTATAAATTGCCTCAACTTTTTCTATAAAGAAAGTGGCTATTTTTTCACATTGGTTCAATGTAGCTTTGACAGGAGTCACAATCTGTTTACTAGTTAGCTCCTTACAGATTTGAAAAATGATCTTGGTCGGATTTGGGCTATTTTTGATTTCCATCGCGTAGTAGGCGGCTCTAGCTTTACAAATAGCCTGATGGTAATGCCTCGTACAAGATCTGTAGGCTTTTTTGAGCTCAACATCATACCTTTTTCGCCAGGCACGCTCCGCTTTTTTACAGGCGGATTTGAGGATTCTAAGTGAGTCCGTGTACCAGGGGCTCGAGGGACTAGATCTAATTTTAGTCCACCTGGCAGGTATGAAAGAGTCAAGAGCTGACGTAAGCCATTCACAAAAATTATCATAGCTACAGGTAATATCAGTAGAAAAGGGAGCGCGGTGTGTCAAGAGGAACTGCTGAAATTCCTCTGATTGAAGCTTCTTCCAGGGGCGTTTAAAAACGCTTAGAGAAGAAGGTTCGAACACAGGGGACAATAAAGTGATATGACCTTGTACCAAGAAATGGTCTGTCCAGGCCATAGGTGTAGGAGCGCTAAGTAGAACATTCGGAATGTTCGTAAAAAAAGGGTCGAGTATATGCCCTCCGCTGTGGGTCCTTTGGTCGACCAGCTGGGTAATTTTAAGGGCCTCAAGATCAGCTAGTAATGTACTAACTGAACTGGTAAGTGGTTGATCCATATGGAGGTTGAGGTCACCGATAATTGTAAAGTTGGCTGTCTTCAGAGCTAAAGACGCCACTACCTCAGGGAGACTGAGGCGGAAAATTCCATCAGGACCCGGAGGTCTGTAGATAAGTAATCCAGACAGCGTGAAGTGAGGAGATAGGGTAATGCTAAATTGCGCACTCTCACAAGCTGCCACTGAACTTTTCTGCCAGATACACGGGTAACAGGATTTTACGGCGGCTGCTATGCCACCTCCTCTGGAATTTCGGTGTAGGGTATACATCGTGTACCCACTGGGTAAAGCTAAATTAATAGACGCCATAGCCTGGTCATGTAGCCATGTCTCCGTAAGGAAGAAGACGTCTGGTTGTTCGTCCTCTAGCAGAGCAAATACTTCCATACAATGGCAGACAAGCGATCTGACATTTAAATGAAAGACCTTAAGGGATGCACAGCTCGTGCCGTCGGTAACCACTGTTCTCGCCCTAGATGCGTGAACATTACGCGACAGAGAATTTATGGGCTTAGGGATGGGGAGGGCGAATGCACAGCTGGGACAATGATAGGGACCACATAGAGGGTCCACAACATGATGATGATGACATACCACTGACTGTCTCAGCTGGTGTATTTCCCTGATGGTATATCAGTGCGGCAGAATAGGCGCACTGCATACCTTAGTGACAGCAAATGCTATCCTTATAAGCAGAGACATGAAGACAGTGTTCCCTGGGAGGGGCAAACCCTTTCTCCAGGACTTTGCTTTATTGGCTTCAGGCGGTATGTAGCACTCACAAAGTTTGCTGGCAGCAGGTGAGACCATCTCTGGCAGAATCTCGTGTAATCATCTGGGCGAAGGACCTCTCCTGATAAGTGGCAGTCCTTATACAGTTATTCTTCTCAGAAATTGGAATTACCAATACAAATTTAGGAATGTCTGACATAGATTATCTGCATCAAGGTGTGTATCCCAGATGTTTCCTTATAAAGCTATAAGGTAAAGGAACATCAAATCAGACTACATTTTTTTGCTATATGTCTGTATTTGTAGTTATTTAACATTGACATGGTGAAGAGTAGACATTTGATCCAGACGAATGTCACATTGAATGTTGTAGCTCTGTCATTACACAAATTGCTTGATGGTTTCACAATTTTAAAAAGATAAGGTCAGAAGACATCTGCGTCTAATGGCAGGCATGACAATGATTCTGCATAATTCAGGGAATATTGCAACTTCCATTGGCTAGGATAGGGAAAATGCAATCATCATTACCGAAGATGGAATCAGAGCCTACATAAGATGGAGGCAGAGTTTAAGGGCTTTACGTCAAGTTATTTTTCTTATCTGGCTTAACTTTACCTAGATTGATCTAGAATGATTAAATGCTGGTTTTAGCAAACCACATCAGGATCTGAACATCATCTGCATATGGCAGGAATTCCAGTTTTCTTCCTCACAATGGTCATAAGAGATTTCAGATAAATATAAAACAAACCCAGTGAAAAGGGGAAACCCTACAAACGTCACATGCTCGAAAGGAAGCAGAGATGCAATGGGTCAATTTGTATTTTCTATCCTTTTTTGTGAAGAAAGGAAATAACCCATCAGGGGCTTACCAGACATCTCTCTCCACCAGCAGAATGGAATATCCTATTGCTCAGAATTGAAGGCTGTGGAGAAGTCCTGGAGTATCAGAATGGTTAATTCTCCTTGGTTGATGATTTGGAGAAGGTTATCAAGTTCAGCACCAAGGCTGTCTTAGTTGAGTGTGTTGCTATAAACTCTGTTGCCATCAAGGATACCACACCCCTCCATGTGAGACTGTAAATCAATTAATCATAGTATTTATAAAGCGTACTACATACCCGTGAGGGTCTCAAGGTACTGGAGAGGGGGGGATGTTGCTGCTGTTCGAAGAGCCAGGTCTTGAGAAGTCTCCTGAAGGTTAGGAGGTCTTCGGTCTGCCGCAGGCGGATGGGGAGGGAGTTCCATGTGATGGCGGCGAGGTGGGAGAATGATCTGCCGCCGGCGGTCACTCTTCGGATGCAGGGGACGGTGGCGAGGGCACGGTCTGCGGAGCGGAGCTGGCGGGTGGGGGTGTAGAGGCTGAGTCGGCTGTTGAGGAACGCTGGTCCGGTGTTGTGGAGTGCCTTGTGTGCGTGGGTGAGGAGCTTGAAGGTTATCCTCTTGTTGATGGGGAGCCAGTGCAGGTCTCGCAGGTGGGGTGTGATGTGACTGCGGCGAGGGATGTCGAGGATCAGGCGGGCTGAGGCGTTCTGGATGCGTTGGAGGCGTTTCAGGAGTTTGGCCGGGGCTCCTGCGTAGGGTGCAATGTAGACGTTGAACAACATTGGGCTGAGAGATGAGCCTTGGGGTACGCTGCAGATGATCTCAGTGGCTTCGGAGCGGAAGGGGGTGAGGCGGACACTCTGAGTTCTGCCGGAGAGGAAGGAGGTGGTCCAGTCCAAGGCCTTCTCTTGGATTCCGGCGTCGTGGAGGCGTGTTCTTAGGGTGCGGTGGCAGACCGTGTCGAAGGCGGCTGACAGTTCCAGGAGGATGAGGGCCGTGGTTTCTCCGTTGTCAAGCAGGGTCCTGATGTCGTCGATGGCGGCGATGAGGGCAGTTTCGGTGCGGTGGTTGCTGCGGGTCGACGCTCCTCCGCCATAGCGGAGGAGCCGTCCCTGATGTTTATGGCATACTGCTCCAGCCTGTGCGTTTATTGTCTTAATTATTTGTTTTAATTCGAGAATATTGGATTACAACAGCTGCTTTGGTGCGTCTGTTTTCAATATATATTCTGTGAATGTTTGCATAACTAAAAACACGTAGCAGATTGTTGAAAAATGCTTAAATGTTTGAAAGGTCCTTGAAAAATTATCTGAACCACAACATTGACACCAGGTGAATTAGCTTCTCTCCAGGAGCCTCTACAGAGAGATGCACTTGCATACTAAAATCTTTAAATTTAATGGAAGATTGTTCTCCTCCACCCAAATGTGCGGAATAGGTAAAAATGGTCTTGTCTATGGAAAGGGACTACTACCCCGTGGTCGATCAGTAACTCCTAAATACATATTTAGTTGGCATGTCATTTCCTTAACCTATTAATAAGTATTCAATACTTTCCTGGTATTTGATTCTCCTTAGGGCTTGGATCGTTAACCAATCTAATACAATGATGGCGAAACATATCCTCTTCTTGGGGGTTCTGTCTTTCTGATAAATAGCACAGGTGTTTGATAAGAGATGAGCAGGGTCTGCCAAACTGCCGACATGCCATTTATAACAGCAAACTATAAGTTAGCATGAGTTATACACCTTCAAATTTGCAAACGGTGGCCACTAACCCTACTTCGGGGATGTGATTCGTGGCTCTCAATATTAATGTGTATTGCCCATTCAGTGACAGAATCTTTCTCCGCTGTACAGAAAAGATGTCATTATGAATACTATTAGGAAAAACAACCAGTCTTCTCATTTTTTCTTTTGCTAATCGATACCAGGATTTTTTTTCGAAAATGCAAGTTGTTACCGAGCTCCACCTATGTTGAAGACTATGGCCCAGATTTACTACGATTTTACCAAAAGTGATGCAGCGCCGACACGAAATCCTTTTTGGCATTTACTAAGCCACACAAAGCCACTTTGCATGGTTTATCAAATACGAAGTAATGCAGCGCATGGCGCTGTCTTACCTTACCATGAGTTGGGTATGCCTTACATGGTGGAACCCGGGCATTCTCATGCATCCACCCATGTATCTTGACATAAAATAGATTTACAAAGACTTGTAAACAAGGGCATAATGCAGGCCCCTGAGCACAGTGGTGCCCCAATCCTTCAGGGGGCCCATTCTGCCCACGACCAATAAATATCTGTGAGATATGGGAGCCCAGGGGGCCCCATTATTTTTGCGTTACGCCACTAGTTGTAAATCCGGGTTTGCACCAAATTGTGCACCTACCCAATGGAGGCATAACAAGGAGAAATATTTTATTGCTACTTCCTTTTCTGCAGCACACATATAAAGTGGAATGTGCCTCTAAGGATTGCATCTCGTCTTTGTCTGAAGTGCAGAACAATCAGGAAATCTGGTCAACTAAAGAATCCGAGGGGTTTGGGTGATTCTTGTAGATTCTGTATTTATTGTAAACATTGATCTTTCTATGTCACTTTTGTTGTCATGGCTCACTGATAATCACTTTTTCGCTGCGCTATCACTTGGAGCATCTTTTTGGATTTGTTTATAGGCAAGATGATCAGTCTCCTGCATGTATGATTCAAAATACAGAATGAAAATATCTGCATTGTGGTTGTAAGAAATCTTTTTCCTGAAAGTAAGAAAATTGTTTTAGACTACAGGCCAACAGGATATCCATGTAATTTAGGAAAGAAATTATGGGTTGAATTGTCCTCCCGGTAGAGCACTTGTTTGTATAACAATCTGCTATGGCTTGCTTGGCCCTAAACAGGCTGGCTATAGGCACTGCACATATTCACAACCAAAGGGGATGATGGACGGAGTGTTGAACATTGCAAGCACTCACCCCCAGTCAACTGATCTGGGTTTCATCCATCATCATTCTTTAGCTCACTCTGCCACCCCAGTTCAGACATGGTCATTTGCAAATCAGTCTGACCCTGTGCCTCATGGGAACAGTCCAGCCTGAACTGCCAAGCCATGTCTTCCCTAGACCGGAAACAAGCATCCTGGGACCGATTTCTGGCTAATTAGCTGTCATCAGCCAGGGTACCTTGAATCCAGTGGCAAAGTGAGCAAGGGACCCACATCTGGGCATACCCTGCCAAATTAGGGTGAACAAAGCAAAACCAAAGGGGATGATGGACAGAGTGTTGAACATTGCAAGCACTCACCCCCAGTCAACTGATCTGGGTTTAATCCATCATCATTCTTTAGCTCACTCCACCACCCCAGTTTAGACATGGCCATATGCAAATCAGTCTGACCCTGTGCCTCATGGGAGCAGTACAGCTCGAACTGCAAAGCCATGTCATACCTGGACCGGAAACAAGCACCTGGGACCGATTTCTGGCTAACCAGCCATCATCAGCCAGGCTAATTTGAATCCAGTGGCAAAGTGAGCAAGGGACCCACGTCTGGGCATACCCTGCCAACTGAGGGTGAACAAAGCAAACACAAGGAGATGATGGACAGAGCGCTGAAACTTTTCAGAAACTCACCCCCAGTCACAGATCTGGGTTTAAACCATCATCATTATTTAGCTCACTCCGCCACCCCTGTTCAGACATAGCCATTTGCAAATCAGTCTGACCCTGTGCCTCATGGGAACAGTCCAGCCTGAACTGCCAAGCCATGTCTTCCCTGGACCGGAAACAAGCATCCTGGGACCGGTTTCTGGCTAATCAGACATCATCAGCCAGGCTAGCTTGAATACAGTGGTAAAGTGAGCAAGGGACCCACGTCTGGGCATACCCTGCCAACTTAGGGCAAACAAAGCAAAACCAAAGGGGATGATGGATGAGTGTTGAACATTGCAAGCACTCACCCCCAGTCAACCGATCTGGGTTTAATCCATCATCATTCTTTAGCTCATTCCGCCACCCCAGTTCAGACATGGCCATATGCAAATCAATCTGACCCTGTGCCTCATGAGAACAGTCCAGCCCGAACTGCCAAGCCATGTCTTCCCTGGAATCGAAACAAGCATCCTGGACCGGTTTCTGGCTAATCAGCCATCATCAGCCAGGCTAGCTTGAATACAGTGGCAAAGTGAGCAAGGGACCCACGTCTGGGCATACCCTGCCAACTTAGGGCAAACAAAGCAAAACCAAAGGGGATGATGGACGGAGTGTTGAACATTGCAAGCACTCGCCCCCAGTCAACTGATCTGGGTTTAATCCATCATCATTCTTTAGCTCACTCCACCACCCCAGGTCAGACATGGCCATATGCAAATCAGTCTGACCCTGTGCCTCGTGGGAACAGTCCAGCTCGAACTGCCAAGCCATGTCTTCCCTGGACCGGAAACAAGCATCCCTTGGTTTTACTTTGTTCGCCCTAAGTTGGCAGGGTATGCCCAGACGTGGGTCCCTTGCTCACTTTGCCACTGGATTCAAGCTAGCCTGGCTGATGACGGCTGGTTAGCCAGAAACCGGTCCCAGGATGCTTGTTTCCCGTCCAGGGAAGACATGGCTTGGCAGTTCGGGCTGGACTGTTTCCATGAGGCACAAGGTCAGACTGATTTGCATATGGCCATGTCTGAACTGGGTTGGGTAGTGAGCTAAAGAATGATAATGACTTAAACCCAGATCAGTTGAGTGGGGGTGAGTGCTTGCAATGTTCAACACTCCGTCCATCATCCCCTTTGGTTTTGCTTTGTTCGCCCTATGTTGGCAGGATATGCCCAGAAGTGGGTCCCTTGCTCACTTTGCCATTGGATTCAAGCTAGCCTGGCTGATGACGGCTGATTAGCCAGAAACCGGTGCCAGGATGTTAGTTTCTGGTCCAGGGAAGACATGGCTTGGCAGTTCGGGCTGGACTATTCCCATGAGGCACAGGGTCAGACTGATTTGCATATGGCCATATCTGAACTGGGGTGGCGGAGTGAGCTAAAGAATCATGATGGATTAAACCCAGATCAATTGACTGGGGGTGAGTGCTTGCAATGTTCAAAACTCCGTCCATCATCCCCTTTGGTTTTGCACTGCACTTATTCACGCCTTTTCTACAGCCTGTCCCTTTCTAAAGGTTTCAACAACACCTGTATGCAAGCAATTGCTTAAGGCAAATAGAAGCTGTGCTTCCTGTAGTCCCAGGGAAAAAGGTGTAAATACTTGCAGGTAAGGTACTCAATAAAAGTACCTGTTCAGGGCATGTAAGTGAAGTACAGATATCAACAAGAGCTGCTAACAAGAGAGAGCCACAGTGAAAATACAGCTTGTGACTTAAGTGAAACACACTCATTCACACAAAATGAAACAGAATGTTATTGTGTCTGAACCAAGAGATCAATAAGTGCTTAATTTGAGCCAGTGCTTTCCGATGCTCAGCACAGGCACTTAATTGGTTTCTGGTGCTCGACACCGGCACCTAATTGTCAACAACATACTTAGAACAGTCTACCACATGGTGGCGCTGCTCATCTAATTTAGAGGTGAGCAGAACAACGGTTGTTTAGGAATATAATATACATTAAAAAAAATTCCAACACCTACCTCACCCGCCATTCCTTTAGCTTTGGGGACCTGGAATAATCTGAACTGTTGCATTTACATGCGAGAGAGATGGTTAGTAGTTGTTTTGGCAGTGATGACAAGGGCGATGGGTGGTGCAAGCTGCAGTGGGCTCCTGGTCAGAGCCCTGGCACTTCATATTTTACAAATTAAGCACTGGGACCAATGTGAAGCTGTAGTGATGCACACAGTAGTCGCAAAGAAAACTCAAAAGTGATTCACACTCAACGGGACGCAGTAGTGGCAAGGTATTTCCAAGCAGCACATACAACACACATAGACGCTTCCGTTATTGGGCTACTGCTTCCTGCTGGCGTCGCATGACAGTGGTATATGCGTGACGTCATAGGTGGCAGGAAATGTAGGCTTCCCTCTGAGCCCAGATTTCTCCAGGGTTACTCTTTTACTCGAGAACTAATGTCGGAAATTGAAATATATATGTGTAGGTACTACTTGCTTAGGTGCCAACATTTTGACAGTAGAAACAGGGGATTTCATTTTCCTTCCTTGTATTGAAGCAAAAGCAAATTTTAAGCAGGAGGCTACTAAAATAAAGCCATTTTTAGCTTTAAAAATCTGGAGTTTCCTGCCTAAATATGGTCTGTTGGCATGTATGTCCTTGTACCAGAGTACCTGTTTGCTGCTCTGAAAAGCTGGAACTCTCGCATTAAAAGCAGAGGAGCAGTGGAGAGAAGTGCTGGCGCTATCCCTTCCAAATGAAAGAACTTATGGTATGGAGTGCCTGGTCCCATTTAAAACACTGCTCTTAACATATCCAAAATTCTAGCAAAGGTGCTTTCAGTACAATAAAACAACCTCATGAAGTACGGACAATGACGAGCAGTAAGGACTAAGTGGGAATGATATCTTGGGGCATATTTACAAGCCCATAACACCACCGGAGCGTCACTTTTTCGGACGCTCCGGTGGCGTTGCTCGATACCCCATATTTACAAGGTAGCGTTAAGGCACTTAATGTGACTTAACGCCACCTTGTAAATATGCCCCTTTCGCAGCAGTCTGCTGCGACAAAGGGGCGGGCAATGAGTGTTTCTGTGGGCGTTCCACCGCAACACCCATTCCTTTTTGACCCTGCCCCATATTTACAAGGCCGCACCCAAAAACTAAAGCCATGTAAAACATGGCCTTAGGATGGCGATTCGAGGAGAAGTTATTAATTTCTCCTCCTATTTTGTTCTTACTATGTTGCTGCATTCAGCACATTCAAAAACAGCAAATCACCATTCTTGATTGTTTATGTGCAGGAAGGAGAGTCTCTTCTTGCACATAAACAATCACCCCCGCAGAGCAGGCACGTTTGCAACATGGTGCAAGGGTGCTGGCGCTAGGCAGCTTTTTTAGTGCCAGTGCTAGGTGAAACGCAGGAGTGCGCAGTATTTTTGTAAATACGGCGCATCCCTAAGTTTTGAAACTGTCACAGCGCGGCATTGCCAAATTTGTTCTTAGAATGTTGGTCACTTACAGGCGTGTGAAACATATCCATGGCAACGTAGTGGAGGGGTAGTCTCTCCTCACAACGAATTTACCGCGTTTTCTGCGCTATTTAGGAAAATATTGCTAGGCAGTCTCTAATTTACCTTTAGTTGTTTTAAATAGTACGGCAGATTTGACGTTACCCACCCAATTTAAAAAAGGGGAACATTGATTAGCTTTTGATAAACTGGCCACTGACTAATGGCAGATTTTGGTCTGGATTTGATGCAATATTTCATGTTTCCTATGTTCGCAAAAAGACGTGTGTCTCCTTCTCTGTCAGAACAGAGAATATGTGTACTGGACATGTCAGCAGGAACTTTAAAAAAATGCTTTTTACTTCATATGGCTCAAAAAGTTTAGACGAAATATTGTGCGTTTAGAGATTATGTTCTGAGTTTATGACAGCCCAACGATCCGTTGTTTCAGGCATAGATCATCAAACTATTTCGTTGTGAGGATTTGTTATCACTATAGATTGCCGCGGTGGTCCAGGCGTTCAAGATATATCTTGCGCAGACGTCAATTGATGACGTATGGGTGTAATTCACTTGCGCAGTAAACCAAACGGATGGAGCTGAACTGGGCAGTGCATGGGTCAGGAGCACAGTGTACAATTCCTGCTGGATGGATTGATATAGCAAGTGATGAAAGTTTCACCAAAGCCGAAAAAGTTGTTTATTGCGAAGCATGGGTCAGCTTTGGGTGAGGAGTTCATTTTGAACAAAAACGTCCACTTCTAGTCCTACTTTCGTTTCTGGTATCTGGAGCAACTGCTAGAGATGATGTCCTAAAGTTTAGCTATTTACTTAGAATACAACGGACCATACCTATATTTATGTTGTCAACATTTGTGTAGAGTGTTTCTACCATTTTTATTACGTGCTGGTGGAGACTGTTGGAAACTTGGTGCACATTTCACCTGGTTGAAGGGTTTATCATTAACTGCAGTCAAAGCATGAATGGTCTCGAATGTCTCACTTGGGCACCACCTACTGCAGCAAGAATACCGGAGACTGTGCATGAAGTGGATTCTGGGTGGCAAAGTGAGCCTCCCTATGGCACCACGAAGAAGGTCACACCTAGATTTGACGGCTGACTGGATGAAGGGTGGAGAGTGGAAGGGAGGCAATGTGGCCTAAGGTCCAGGGCTACCAACAGTGGAACTGGGAAACCAGGATCGAGCCCCTGAGTTGCCTCAACAGTCTGTGATTCTGCACAAATCAGTTACCATACTTAAAAAAAATATATATATGACCTTGTGTCAGTGGAGTAGCTAGCCCTACGGCCACCCGTGGCGGGCCCTTCTTTTGCCATAGGAGGGAGCGATTGCCACCACCCGAAACAGCAGGTAAGAGCAGGAGGAGACCGCCACCCCCAGAGCTTGTGCTGCCCGGGGCAAACCCCCCCCCCCCTTGCTACGCTACTGCCTTGTGCAATGTAATTTGAAGGTCATGTAAAACGCTCTAATATCCTCAGGACGGGTTTGCGAAATACAGAAACAGCGAAACAAAAACAAGCATTTGGCAATGCCAATAGGTCTCGTGTTTGCGAGAGTTATAGGTATTGGCGTTGTAAATTACAATGTCTTTTACCCATGTGTTTTTGCTTAGAGTGGAGTCGATGTATGTGGTGCGAAGTGGAATTATGTAGGTTGGATTGGAAATGTTAGTTGTGGAACTGTGTGGTGGAATTGTGGGGCATAGTGGACAGATAGGGGTGAGAGCTACACAGAATAGATAGACAGGAAGACAGAGAGGGATAGGTAGTTGTTGCATGAAGTGCTGAATGAACTCCAGACAGAAGGGGAGAGCAGGCAACAGAAGCATAAGGAGGGAGCGCCTGTGTACCCAGAAGACACCCAAGAACAGGAGGAGAGCGTGGGATTAAGGGATGGAAACCTTTAAAAGGCACGGGAAAGAAACTGTGTCTGAAGACCTTAAGTCAACCAAATGAGAGAGGCGGGAAGAGTGTGTGTGAGAGTTAGAGCTATTGGCATAGAAAATGATAATGTCTTTTATCCATGTGTTGTGGAGTGGATGTATGTGGTGCTGAGTGGAATTATGTGGTTTGGATTACAATTGTTAGTTGTGTGGGATGAAATAGTGTGATGTGGGGGGGATTTGTGTAGTGGAATTAAGTGGTATGGTGTGCAGTGAATTATGTGGATAGTAATTATGTGGTATTGAGTATGGAGTGTAATTATGTTTATTGTTATTTTGTGGAGTGGTATGTAGTGGAGTTTAATTATTAGTGTGCTGTTGAATTTTGTGGCATGACGTTGAATTCTGTGGTGTGGATTAGACATATGTGGTGTGTTGTGGAATTGTGTTGTGGAGCTGAATTATGTGTTTTGTTGCTGAATTATGTAGTGTGGAATGGTAATGTGTGGGGTTGAATTGTGTGGCGTGGAACTATGTGGCATTGAGTGAAATTATGTTGACTGGAATTATGTAGTATGGTGTGGAGTGTATTTATGTGGCTTGTTGCTATGTGGCATAGAGTGGTTTTATGTGGGATGTATTTATCTGGTATTGAGTATAGTGTAATTATGCGAGTTGAATCATGTTGCTCTGTGTGGTATTATGTGGAGTGTAATTATGTTGGGTGGTGTTGAATTGTGTGGTATTGAATTGTGTGGTGGTGAATTGTGTGGTGAGGAATTATGTGGTGTGTTATGTTATATTAAACATCCAGGTATGGCACAAGGTACCCAGGCGAGTGGAGCAATTATGTTTATTTTGCATCTTCTTCTGGCTGTTCAGATAAGATTCACATTATTGAAGATTTCCGGATTTGCCCAAGATAACTCAATGTATTCAAGTGAGAAAGTACGGATTAAAATCGAAGTCTACTGGTTCCACAGTCAACAACTTAATTGATTATTCGAATGTATATATATGGCTGATGATGAGTGCCTTTTTGTGCACCTATATTGTTATGCAGTGGCTGCCATTTTGGCATATCATTTGAAAATGTTTATTGCTATTTCCAAGACGGTTGATTGGTACTTAAGAACGAAAAATGTAAAAATAAAAATTTTGCATGTTGCCGCATAAATGTGCTTGTGTAAGATGTCTCAGGAAAGCTTGTGGGCTGGGAAAGAGTGCTTAGCAGAACAATCTGCAGCTGTAACAACGTATAAGTCACCACAGAGGATTCCAGAGCTAAGGAAAACTAGGGCAGAATCAACAGATGCCATATTCCGAGGGCAGACTGCACTTATGGCAATGGGGCACATTAGAAATTGTATGGACAGAGGTCTCAAATTAGTATAATATAATATATCTAGAAGTGTAGTAACCACGCTCACAGGGGTTTGTGGTTTTATCTTCTTTAAGTACAGGTACTTCTTCTTAACTCCACAGTAACCTCCAACTTACTGCCAACCAACAGTTTTTACTAGAACACCCCCACATTACCATTTCATTACATCATTTAGGTCCAGTAACACAGTGTAGATCTACCCCCATCAGAAACAACACAATCCCAATACAAAAATTAACAGCATATAATGAATAACAACAAAATCCCTAAGAATACCCTTATATGGTATATACACTAGAAGTAAGCATATGAGGTAATTTAACTGCAAGTTATTCAGCCATATCTGGGACCTTAACTTTACACAGATTACCCATACTCCATTCTCTCCCATCATCAAGTCTTACCACAGATTTCATTACTTTAACCACGCTACATGGCTGGTAGAACTTGCTTTCTCCCTTCTTTATAAATACCATTCTCTTCGCTGCCACCCAGTCACCACATCTCACTCCAACAACTTTCACTTCTTTTCTTTTTATCATAATTCGCTTTATTACATTCCTGGGACCCTCTCACTCTTGCTGCTATGCA
Organism: Triturus cristatus; assembly: GCF_964204655.1. Lineage (NCBI taxonomy): Eukaryota > Metazoa > Chordata > Amphibia > Caudata > Salamandridae > Triturus > Triturus cristatus. The sequence goes on from NC_140586.1 coordinate 261,945,133, forward strand.
TTCACAATCCAGTCAAACTTGATCTTTCTTTTGCAACCACATGGGAGATTCCTTAGTTGCAGGTTCTCAGCCTTTAAGAGCAGCAAATGGAGAGACTCCAGTAACAGAATGAAGTATTACCCTGTGGGCCCACGCAATTTTGTTCAATTCTTCCTTCCATGCCTATCCATTATCCAAAGATAGCTGAATATTGTCCATAACGATGCTATTGACCCTCTTAACTAATACGTTTGCCTGCGACCTGAACAACCCCACCCTATCATGTCTGATTGCCAACTCTGCAAGAAACTTCACCATGGCAGTGGAAACCAATTGCACCCCATTATCCGTGACTAATATCTTAGGTATCCCTTCTTCCAAGAACACCTCTAAGAATTCAATCACCTTCAAGGACGTGATTTGCTCCATCAACTTGACTATAAATCATTTCCTATGGTAATCCCCCAAAGCAATCAAAAACCTGTTCCCAAAACCCAATCTTTCTATGGGACCCAAAAAACCCATTGCTAACTTCTCCCCTGGTCGATCAGGAACCTTTATGCACCCTAAAGGAGGGTGGCGAACTACCCTGCTATTGTCGGTTACTATAAGCATCACAATCCTTAACAACCTCTTTCACCTCCTTGTCCATTTCAGGCAACCAAAAACACTACCTTAATCTCCTTTTACTCATGCTCCTCCTCAAATGTCCCTCATGCACAATGTTGCTTAGTCTCCCTCTAAGTGCTTTAGGTGGAACTATGCGACTACCTCTCAAAACCTTATCTGCCTGAATGCTCAGCTCATCCTTCACCTTTATGTGCCGTCTCAAACCCTCAATTAAAACAGATGTGTTTTGCCAACCATCGCTTATCAGATTCTTCAATCCTTTGTATTCCTCATCCGTGCATAATTCATCCATCCATTCCTCTTGTCGCAAGGCCAATTCTCCATCAACACAAGCTGTCAACGGTTCCACCTCAGTCATCAAAGAATCTTCCTCTTCTTCTTCCACAGGCATACGTGATAAGCAATCAGCTATCACATTTCTTTTCCCTCTGATTAATTTAATCACAAAATTTAAATCCATCACAGATAGCAACCATCTAGAAATGCGTGGTGTAACATTTCCTTCAAGACCCCTACCGCCTTTGAAGATATGCAGTAAGGGCTTGTGATCTGCCTTAAGCATGAAAGGCAAACCCACAAGAAAAAAAAAAAATGATTCATTCCCCAACAAGCCAACGCTTCCTTCTCAATAGCTGAATACGATCGCTCCGCCCCCAGCAACCAACGCGATGCGAATCCAAACACTCTCGCTTCATCATCGGCTCTCTGGGTTAATACCACACCCAACCCCACATTGCTCGCATTCGTCATCACCGTAGTTTTTTTTTTTTTTAACATCAAAGTGACCCAAGGGGGGTGCACAAAGCAGTGACTGTTTAATATCATTAAACGCAGTCTCACATGCCGTTCTCCAATCAAACGTCACTCCTTTTTTTAACAATGCTCTCATGGGCTCCACTATATCAGAAACATTGGAAACAAAGTTAGAACAGTACTCTGCAAGGCCCAGAAATGATTTCAATTGTTATTTGTCACCAAGATGGGGAGCATCCACAATTGGTTTTCCCAGTGCTCCTCTTTGGCCTTATACCTCTAGCAGATATCTCATGGCCCAGATAGTTTACTTGTTCTCTTCTTAGTTAGCATTTCTCCTTTTTTATGGTTAATCCATGGTCTCCTATTCTTCTCAGTACTTCATTCAATAATTCATCATGATCTTCAAATGACCTACCCACCACCATAATATCGTCCTGGAAACAAAACACAATTTGTATCCCCTGAAAGATATTTTGCATGATCCTCTGAAAAACTGCAGAGGCTGATGCTAAACCAAATGGTATTTGACAATAACGAAAAGCTCCTAAAGGTGTGACAAAGGAGATCAGAGGTCGAGATTCAGGATGCAAATTCAATTGGTGGTATGGTGCGGACATGTCTAAAACGCGCAATATTTTCCCTCCACCCATCACACTTATAATTTCTGCAATATTGGATAACGGTTGACGGTCCACCCATATATTCCTTAAGTCCTGTGCAAAGACGAATCTTTTGCTTTCCTTAGGAGCAACCACTATTGGAGCGAGCCATCCCGAAAATTCGATGGGTTCAATGATCTACCCTCCAATAGCTTACCAAGTTCTTTCTGGAGTGGCTCCCTCATCAACAATGGTATGGACCTTGCTTTATGTATCACCGGAACTACATTTTTCTTTAAAATAATGCAATGAGTGAAATTCTTCAGCATACCTAATTTGTCTGTGAATACATGCGGAAAAGATTACACTAGCTTCTTACCCCATTCCGAATCAATGTCCTGTACAGGCAGCTCACATTCATGCATAGTTTCCATCACCATCACTGGTTCCTTTGCATTTGGATCAAGAATGATGTTTAAGTCCTTTTGGTGATGCCACCCCAAACAATTCGACCCCTCCTCTGCTACATACACTGCCACGTACAATGCTTTTCTTGAAGAATATATCCATCCACACCACGCCTATGATGTTGATCCTCTTGCCACCATAACCTACAGCTTTAACATCTGCCTGCTGTAGTTTATTAACTTCTCCCTTTAGCTCATTTTCATAGATATCTTTCGGGATTAAAGTAAAAAGAATCGACCTGAATCCACTAACATTGACTTGTGTAGTTCCCAAGATAATATTACAATGAAGGCTGTTTCTGAACTCCCCAGCTGCATATCCCTATTTGATTCACCTCCCTCACCTACCTCAGAGGAAAAAAAGAGCAGCAAAGAGGAAAACACAGGGGGAGAGGAGAAATGGTGAGAGGAAGTATGGAAGGAGAAAAACAGAAGATAGAAAGAGGAAAAAGAGAAAGGGCGACAGATATTGCAAAATAGGGAGAAATAAATAGAAAAGGGAAATTAGAGGAAAATTCATGGAAAAAAGGAATAAAAAGCAAAGGAATGAAGGGGAGAAAGTGAACATTTACTGAGAAACAAAAATGCGACCTGATGTTTGTCATAGAAAATAGGATAATGCTTATAAACTAACAGGTTAGGTAATGTTAGAAATAAAAAATAGAAAAAACAAGAGATGGAAGATATGAAAGAGGGAACGTTAAGGGGGGGGCACATGTATATTACCAAAATGAGAGAAATCTATAGAAAGAGTGAGAAGACCGAGGGCAAGAAAGAGAGGGGGAAATTAACTAGAGCATTAGGGAGAGGCAGAAAGAGTGAGAGATGAAGGAATAGGAGGGCAGAGGAAGAAGACAGGAAAAAGAAGAGTGTGTGTGAGTGAAAGGATACGATGGAGAGAAACATACATGGAGCGAGGGATTGAGAAAGACAAGAGAGAAGGAAGATGAAGGAGAGAGATTGGTAGGAAGACAGAAAGAGGGAAGTGTTTAACAATGCAGCACATTATCCAGGGTGCTGTGCCACCCGGGTTTGAAGAGCTATACAGTTACTACACACTGGATTATGCAGTCTGATTCAGGAATACAGGCTTGCCTCAGAAAACATTAAACAACTGAAAAATACTCATTGCTCCAAGTGAGAATATGTGTTTCTAGGTCAGATAAGTCAGGTCTTCTGATCTAATGATTATACTCGTGTTGTTAGGAAATCAGGTAAATGCTTAAAAGCTGCAAGGTACTTAACATACAGAGGGACCCAAATTATTTCCCATGGTAGTTTTCCTTTGTTCTCTGTAAATAGAAAACGCGTGTGGAAAGAGTAAAGTTAAAGGGTTTGTGTAAAGGATCATCTCAGCGGTTCTGTATGACCACCTCACACGAGTGTACGTGCTCTGAAGTGGTGAGATAGGTTCTTGGGAATGTTTACCTGTACGCAAACCCCCAATAAAAAAAAACATAAGCTGAGAAATTGATTTGATGCATTTGTAAGAAGTGGGAGGAGTGCCCTCAACACTATTTACACCACACTTGTGATTCTCAAAGCAGAAGACTGTACCTTGGAGTAAGGTAAGAGATGTTCTTTACCTGGATTGGAAGAGGTTTATATGCTAAAATTCCGGAAATTAAATATTCTGTGCATTACTGGCAAAAAAGTACATGAAGTCATCTTCATAATTGTAATTGTAATTGTAATGGTATTTGTAGAGCGCGATTGCTGCCCATGGGCGTCCAAGCGCTAAGCTGACCAGAAGTGACGGAGGAGGTGCTATGGTACAGTGGGTTTGTCAAACAGCCATGTTTTTAAGTTTTTGCGGAATGATAGAAGATTTGAGTTGGACCGGAGTGGGAGGGGAAGGTCGTTCCAGAGCCTGGCGGTATTCAGCGAGAACATTCTTCCCCCTGCTCTGGCTCGCTTTACTCTGGGAATGACGGCAAGGAAGGCCTCCTTTGATCGTAGGTTCCGGTTGGGATGGTAGGGGTTAACAAGATTTCTGTTGATCGCTGGGCTTGTGTTCCAGAAAGTGCGGTGCGCCAGGCACAGTGCTTTGAAGGCTATCCTCTGCCTCACTGGCAGCCAGTGGAGAATTTTTAGGGCAGGTTTAGCAGACTGAGTGCGCGGGATTTCTAGCAAGGAACGAGCTGCACAGTTCTGGACAACCTGCAGTTTTCGAAGTGTAAACTCAGGTGCCCCCATGTATAGGGCATTGTTCGAGTCAAGGCGAGACTGGATTAGCCCTTGGACCGCAACCTTTTTGGCTTCTAGTGGCAGCAGTGGAAGAACCTTCCTCAAGGTTCTTAGAAGGCCAAAGCATGTGGCAGATAGTTTAGTGGCCTGGGTGGAGAAGGAGAGTTTGCTGTCCAACCATACTCCCAGGCTCTTCACGCTTTCCTTTGGGGTGGGGGGGGGACCCAGTGCATTAGGCCACAGGGAGGTGAATGGAACTGGAGAAGGTGGGCCTAGGAGCATGAGTTCCGTCTTATCTCCATTTAATTTAAGGGAGGAGTTGGTCATCCAACCCTTTATGTCCTCTAGGCAGTGTAGCAGATCGGCAGGGGAGCACTTACTGTTCTCGGTGGCCAGCGAGACCACCAGCTGGGTGTCGTCGGCGTATGACACGATTTTGATGCCATGTGGTTCGACGACACTTGCCAGCGGCCTCATGTAGACGTTGAACAGCACAGGGCTCAGGGAAGAGCCCTGTGGTACTCCGCAGCTCATAATTTGATTTCGTCAAGACATACCGTTCATTGTGTGATGCGCACCCTGTCACTTGTGTGAATTAGTGTTTTGTCATGCGGAAATACCCTTTTCCACTTATTAATTTTTTTATTGCGTAGTTAACTTTACAGTAACTCATATACCTTCAAGTTATATATAAGTTCCACACATTTCATTCATCACATTATTTAAAAGGTTTACAAATCCATACAATAATTTCCATAAGAGGTGACTGTGAAAGTAAACATCAATTTATCCAGTTTGACATATTAGTGTATCTGAAACAGTAGAACACATAAATACTTTTCTCTTAAAGTCACAACTAAGGTCCATTCATAAGGTTGGAAAAATTCCATGAAAACACCATTTCCGCATACAGCAGTTGAAAAAACAAAAAAAAGCCCTTCGATGTCATTCAGCGCCACTATTTCTTATTTAAAACTTACAGATATTGACCGTGAGGAATGAAATGGAGCACAGTGAGTGCTCAGAGGGTGATTCAAGAGATGTGTATTCACAGGAATGTTCTGGATGGTAGCAATTGAATATGTAATAACAGCTGCAGAAGAGAGCATGCAAAAGGCAAATTTTCACGAAGTGAGGAGGAATCTGCCCTGCATCTTCTGTGCTTGACCTGCGTTGTGCATAAGTAGAGGGCACATGTTTATGGAGTTGCTTTCTCTGAGAGGTACCACTAACCGTACATTGATATTATACATTAAAATGTAGATCAAATATTTGAATCAAACATCTGCACGATTTATGTCTTATCTCCTCAGGCAGATCAAATTAAGGCATATATTCCCAGCAAGACATGGTGACAATGGATTGGGAAACACAGTACTTGGGTATCAAATATACAAGCAAAACAGTTCAAATAAATAAAACGCTGAAAGGAGCCTACTCTTTAAAGTAAAGTAAAAAAAAATCCTAATACCAATGCAAACGTATAAATAACACATTGAACAATGGGTGGGGGGACGGCGCTGCACAGATATATTAACTGAATTGCAAGCAGCGACAGGTGAGGACACAAGCAGGAAACGCAGCAACGGGCGGGACGACACCGCGAGCCGGGGCAAAAGAAAAAGTAGTGTGCTGAAACTAACGAAATTGCCAAAAGTTAACTGATCCATGTAGAAGGGTCAGTCTCCAGGACAGGAACAAAAGAGTCAAAAGGCAGGAAAAATGTAATGTATTTACCAAAGAAATCAAAGAAATTTTGAAAGGCAGACCAAGGACCAAATGAAAGTGATGGGCATGGTGAAAGCTCACAGAAGTAGATACAGCAAGTCGAGAGACAGCACTTGTGCGCTGTCTAGGCTTGACCTAAAAAGGGTGAGAGATGATGATTGAATGGTGCTTAAAGTAGTTAGAATATTCATTCCGGCTCTCTTCTTGAGTGATATCAGTGTGACAGGATCTGCAACACTTTATAGAGTGAGAGGAGACAAGCCAGAGTGATTGTGTAAGAGCAGCTCTGACGGGAATCTGTTAAAAAGATGCTGTAAGAATCCTAGCGGTGAAAGACAGTGTAGCCCCCATGTGCTGATGGACTGTTTGTATTGGAACTTGCCAGCAGGAGTCATCATGGCTGTGTGCCTGAATGAGTTAATGCCGGGAGCTGCTAGCTCGGTGGAGTGTCACAGTGTGAGAGAGATTGGGAGTGTTTGGGAGAAGCCTGTTGGGAGTTGAACAGCCAGAGGCGTGTACACATTGGTCAAATGATTTTTAGCATAGCATTGCTACCCCTTGGAGGATGAGGACAATTAAGAAAAGATCATTATAATTCCAAGAATGCGACACAATAAATTAAACTGACAATTCATTTGTGGATAAAATACACTGCAAGTTTATTGATACAAAGGTTGGGTTACTTTATCGGCAATCCACCAATCCGGGGAAAGCTAGAGCTGTCTTGTTGATGGTATCAACACCAATGTGCTTAGACTCCTTACAGCTCATTCACATAAAGTGGGTAACCACCCTCCTCTTTCCTATTGTGTCATGCTCATGACAAGTCACAGCGAGACCCTGGCCAGCCTCCAGAGTTGCTCAGGATTTCAAATGTCGCATGAGGGATTAAGGAGTGCAGTTATGCCATCCCAGGAATTCATTTTTTGCTCCAAGATCCACTATCTGGTGACTCTTGTAGTTGTTTGAAGCTCTATGATCACTTTAACTCCACCTTGTGAGACAGACCATTCACAGGATTAATTCTTCAAATTTTATCTTGCATTTTCCCCAGTGTGGGTTGGTGGGAAATGCCAACCACAAAGAGTTCCAGCCCTGTCTGAAGGCCCCCTTCTCGCCTCACTTCTCCAATCCTTACGCCACTAGGCAATAAATGCAGGGGAAGTCCTCTCAACCTACGGTGGCACTTACTACACAAAGCATGCATCCTATCTAACAGGGGAGCAACACTAGAATGCTGTCCCCTCTACGTCACCCTGCAGATGACATGGCAAGCTGTATTCCCCCTAGTTGAGGGGGGCAAGGGTCTGACAGCCTTATCCCCACACTGGAAATGATGATCTATAACAAGGGCCACCGAAATTCTGTCACAGGGAAGGACTAAATTATGCAGCTGGGTTGACTAAATTAGGCGGCACATTTTGTAACCGAATTGCTCATTATTTTATCTTTTTTACATATTTACACTGCCTGGGAAAATTTTCCACCTCATTAGTAGCAGTTTAATACTCAAATACATTAACAGGTAATTTAAAGGTGACCACTCCGCTTTTGCGAAGAGCCTTCCACTGCTTGGATACACCTTACCACATCTTTTGAATCTTTTTATCAGTTTGAGGTCAAAACAACGTTTTTTAGGGTAAAATCTGCAAATTATGCAGAAAATGATAGATTGTGTTTCAATTCAATAATTTTGCAGAAAATGCTGCAGTCACAGAATCGTATAATTCAAGTGTCCCTTAATATAACACTGCGGAGCTAACACATTTCCCATGTCAAGGTATTTTCTTTGTATTCTGGAGTGCGCAGTCTTGCGTAACCCATTATAACAAGCATTGGCATAGCCAATAGGTCTCGCTTTTGGGACCTTATAAGTATTGAACAAGTTACTTACCTTCGGTAACTATGTATCTGTAAGAAACATTAGTTAGTTACATTCCTCACCTTAGAATATCCCTAGGCGTCAGACTGGATCCGGAAGATTTTTCGTCAGCAATACCCCTTGCGCGTCGCTAGGCGTCGTCTGCGGCTCCGCGTCCGTCATCGGCGTCGTGCCGGAATTACGTTGTCGGAGTACTTAGACGCCGCCCTCGCGCGCTGACGTCAATTCTTGTACATAGCTTTCCGCGCCAGGAACGCAGAGCCATGCAAAGACCAATACTGGTGCCAAAAAATAAAATCTAGGGGCCTGAAAAGGATAACCTTAACTCTAGATGTCAGTTCGCAGAACGGGGAGGATGGGTGGGTCGGTGAGGAATCTAACTAACTAATGTTTCTTACAGATACATCGTTACCGAAGGTAAGTAACTTGTTCATCTGAAAGAAACACGTTAGTTAGATTCCTCACCTTAGAATAGATACCCAAGCAATACCATCCCCGGTGGTGGGTCTGCGAACCAAGATCACACCAGAAAGTCCTGGAGGACAGAACGGCCAAAGAAGCCATCCCTCCGGACTTGGCTGTCAAGGCAATAATGCCTGGCAAACGTGTGTAGCGAAGCCCACGTTGCCGCCTGACAGATGTCCTGCAAAGGGACACCCCGTCCCAAAGCAATAGTAGCCGCTGTGGCCCGAGTAGAATGGGCGCGCAGCCCAACAGGAGGGTCCTTTTTTGCCAAGGAGTAACAAATTTTGATGCACAAAACGACCCACCGAGAGATGGTCCGTTTGTGCACAGCTTTCCCCTTCTTAGCACCCACGTATCCAACGAAAAGTTGGTCGTCCACCCAGAACTGCTTTGTGCGGTCCAAATAAAAGGAGAGCGCACGTTTTGGGTCCAGACGGTGGAGCCTCTCTTCCTCTTTGGAAGGATGCGGAGGCGGAAAGAAGGTGGGCAAGGTGACAGACTGCCCAAGATGAAATGGAGTCACCACTTTCGGAAGAAAGGAGGGACGAGGCCGAAGGACAACCTTGTCCGGATGAACAGAGAGAAAAGGAGGCTTTGAAGATAAAGCCTGGAGCTCACTCACCCGTCTAGCCGAGGTGATGGCTACCAGAAAAGCAGTCTTAAGCATCAGCAGACGAAGAGGACAATTATGAAGAGGCTCAAAGGGAGCACACATTAGAAATGTGAGATCAAGATTCAAGTCCCACTGAGGCATTACAAAAGGACAGGAGGGAACGTGTGAGTAATGCCTTTTAGAAAGCGCGTAACTACAGGGGACTTGAAAAGAGAAGGCTGATCAGAAAGCCGCAAGAAGGCAGAGATGGCAGCAAGATAACCTTTCAGGGTGCCCAGGGCAGAGCCCTGCCGGGCCAAAGAAAGAAGAAACAGTAAAACCTCAGAAAGAGGGGCGGAAAGGGGATCCACAGCCTTTGCTGTGCACCATGCCACAAATTTGTTCCACCGGCAGGCGTATACCGTCTTTGTGGAGGGACGCCTGGCTGCCAGAATGACATCACAGACTTCAGGAGGCAAGTCAAATGGCATCAACTGCCGCCGCTCAATCTCCACGCATGGAGGTGGAGGCTGGACAGGTTCGGGTGGAGGACCGTCCCCTGCTGCTGGGATAGAAGATCCTCCCGAAGGGGCAGACGTATCGGAGGATCGGTCAACATACTGAGTAGCTCGGGATACCAGTACCTTCGTGCCCAATCTGGAGCCACCAAGATGACTTGGGCCCGGTCGTGCCTGATCTTCTTCAGCACTCTGGGCAGAAGTGGTATAGGCGGAAAGGCGTACAACAGACCGCAACTCCACTCGTGACGAAAAGCGTCGCCGAGCGAGTGCCGCCTTGGAAATTCCAACGCGCAGAACTGCTGACATTGCGCGTTCTCTTCGGTGGCGAATAGATCTAACCAAGGCTCTCCCCACTGCTGAAAGAGACCTTGCGCCACTTCGGAGTTCAGACGCCATTCGTGATCCATCATGCACCGGCGGCTGAGTTCGTCTTCTCTGGCGTTCAGAGAGCCCGCCAGATGTTGAACCACTAGGGTGACGCCCTGGTGTTCCAGCCACGTCCAGAGGCGCAGAGCCTCCTGACAAAGGGTCCACGACCCCACCCCGCCCTGTTTGTTGCAATACCACATGGCGGTGGTGTTGTCCGTGAACACCTGCACGACACTTCCCCTGACAGAGGGAAGGAAGGCTTTCAGTGCAAGTCGGATCGCTCTCAACTTCAACAGGTTGATGTGGAGACGAGACTCCGCCGGAGACCAGAGGCCTCTGATCTCCGCCTCTCCCATATGGCCACCCCATCCCAGGAGGGACGCATCCGTCACTACGACATGCTCCGGTTGGGGAAGGGAGAGGCTCTTGCCCTTGACCCAATCGCGGTCCGTGAGCCACCACTGCAACTGCTGTGCAGTGCCCTCCGAGATCAAGACATGGTCGGACAGGTTGCCGTGATGCTGGGCCCACTGAAACTTCAGGTCCAACTGCAGAGCCCGCATGCGCCGCCTGGCGTGATGCACTAGTAGGATGCAGGAGGCCATCAGCCCCAGAAGCCGCAACACTAGCCTGACCGAAACCCAGGATAGAGGCCGAAAGATGGGAATCAGGGCTTGTATATCCCGGACCCGCTGTTCCGGCGGATAGACCCGGAACTGCGGCGAATCGAGAACCGCTCCGATGAAGAGGAGCTTCTGAGAGGGGCTCAGGTGTGACTTCGGCACGTTGATGGAAAATCCCAGCAAATGCAGGAGATCCGCCGTAGTCTGGAGGTGGGAAGACGACTGTCTGGGGCGAGCCCGCCTTCAACAACCAGTCGTTGAGATAGGGGAAGACTGGAACCCCTGATCTGTGCAGATGAGCTGCGACCACCGCCATCACTTTCGTGAACACCCGAGGGGCACTGGTGAGGCCGAAGGGGAGCACGGTAAACTGAAAGTGCTCTTGGCCCACCGTGAACCGCAGGTAACGCCGGTGGGCCGGCAGGACGGGGATGTGGAAATATGCGTCCTGCAAGTCCAACGCTACCATCCAGTCTCCAGGGTCTAGGGCAGCTAGAACCTGAGCCAAAGTTAACATCTTGAACCTTTCCTTCCGGAGGAAGGCATTGACGTTCCGGAGGTCCAAGATAGGGCGTAGGCCCCCTTTGCCCTTCTTGGGAACCAGAAAGTAGTGGGAATAACAACCACGACCTACTTCTGGGCTCGGAACGCGCTCGACGGCCCCCTTGGCCAAGAGGGCCGAAACTTCCTCGTGGAGAAGATTCAAATGATCCCCCGAGATACGGTGGTGCTGCGGTGGCATGGCTGGAGGGGTCGTCTCGAAGGGGAGGGAGTAGCCCCTTCGGACGATTTGCAGCACCCACCTGTCCGATGTGATGGACCGCCAGTGGAGCAGGTGATGGCGAACTCTGCCGCCCACTGGCGTGGAATGGGCCTGAAAGCTCGGACTAGGAAGGCTTTGAGGCGGATGCTGCCGGGGTGGATGTGGACTGACCGCGTCGTCCTCCAGAACCGCCTCGGCGGAAACCACGTCCGCGACCGCGCGCAGGTTGGTTCTGCGGCTGGTGGCTAGGCGTACGTGAGGAGGCACCCCTTCCTTGGCCACGAAAGGGGCGAAAGGCGGAAGTTTGCGACCGCGGGGCCGAGAGGCCCAAGGACTTGGCCGTAGCCCGGGAGTCCTTAAAGCGATTCAGCGCACTGTCCGCTTTCTCTCCAAAAAGGCGAGTGCCATCAAAGGGCATGTCCATGAGAGTGCTCTGGACATCGCCGAAAATGACGTGGACCGCAGCCAGGCGTGACGTCTAAGCGCCACTGTGGTAGAAATTGCCCTACCCAGCGAGTCCGTAGTGTCAAGCCCACATCGGATAGCATGTCGCGCTGCATCCCTCCCATCGGCCAGAGCCTGGGTAAGTCGTGTCCAGACCTCCTCCGGACACAGGGGCAGCACGTCCTCCACCGCATCCCACAGAGAGTGAGAATAACGGTCCAAGAGACAGGCGGTGTTCAAAGACCGCAGGCCCAAACTAAGGGAGGAGAACAGCTTCTTGCCGAACTGTTCCAGTCTCTTGGAATCCCGGTCCGGCGGAGCGGTCGGGAAGGAGGATTGGGAGGTAGAGGCCTGGATAACCAGGCTCTCGGGGGTAGGGTGTTGGGACAGAAAACTGGGGTCGCCCGGAGCAGGGCGGTGGCGCCTGGCGACGTTCCTGTCCACAGGAGGAACTGTGGAGGGCTTGGACCAGGTGCCCTGCAGAACGTCAATGAGGGCCTCATTGAATTGCAGCAGAGGCTCAGTGGAGCTTGCTGCAGACTGAAGCACCTCAGTGAGGACGTTAGTCCTCACAGCCACGGCAGGTAGCTCGAGCCCAAGGGCTGCGGCTGCCTTGCGCAGCACCACAGAGAAAGCAGCGCCCTCCTCCGAAGCCACAGTCGGAGGGGAGACAAATCCAGTGTCCGGAGAGGTATCCAGGCCACTGGCCTCCCCCAGTTCATCTGCCCAGTCCTATGACATTTGAGCCTGAGCGGCCATAGGATCCTCGGATCCCTCCCAGTTGTCCCCATCATCCGATTCCTGGTATACAGGAGGAAGGAGCGGAGCCGGGCGGTAGACAAAATGTGTCTCCAGCGGCGCCGAACGCGGCGTCCATCGACGCCGTATCGGCGCCGGGCCCGGAGCGGGACTGAACTGGGGCTCGACGTCGAGCGGAGTCGGCGTCGGGGGTGGTACTGGTGTCGACGCCGGCGGAGGAGGCGTGACGAGGTCGACCGGCGTCGGCGGGGACTCGGGAACGGGTCCCTCGGGCGCTTGCGGCATCGAGGCCGGAGCCGTCAACGGCGCCGGGGTCGCTGGCAGGCAAGGCAGCCCAGTCGGGTCCGCGGGGCCCGAAGGCGCGCCAGCGGGCGTCAACGGCAGAGCCAGGCTCCTCATGGCCGAGAGGAAGGCACTTACTTCCGCCGGCGTCGCGTCAGTCCCAGGGACCGGTGGGTATGGGGACTTGCGCGGCGCCTGCGGCTCCGCCGGAGCCGCGGGGGTGGAACCACCCTGACCCTCGGCCGAGTCGTGCGACCGGCGAGGGGAGTCCGAAGAGCGGTGTCGCCTCTTGGACTTCTTGGAATGCTTCGACTTACCCGAAGACTTGGATCCCGACGACCGATGGTGACGTCGGCTGCGGCTCCGCGACCGATCCTTGGACCTCCTCCTGGACCGGGATCGAGAGGCTCGCGGAGCCGAGTGGCGAATCTCGAGAAGCTTACGGGACCGCTCCCGTCTAGCCTTCGAGGTCAGGGCCTTGCAGTCCGAACACGACTCTGCGTCGTGGTCGAGGCCCAAGCAGTAAAGGCACCGGCGGTGATGGTCCGTAACCGACATCAAGCGGCTACAGTCAGTACAGGCTTTAAAACCAGGCATCCTACCGGCACCGAAGTCGAGACAAGATCAAAAAGGATCGAAAAAGTTAGTCAAAAAATGACTAAAGGGGTAGCTCTTCCGGATCTGCGCTACTGGCGCGGAAAAAAGAAGAACTGACGTCAGCGCGCGAGGGCGGCGTCTAAGTACTCCGACGACGTCATTCCGGCGCACGACACCGACGACGGACGCGGAGCCGCAGACGACGCCTAGCGACGCGCAAGGGGTATTGCTGACGAAAAATCTTCCGGATCCAGTCTGACGCCTGGGGATATTCTAAGGTGAGGAATCTAACTAACGTGTTTCTTTCAGATCATGATGTATGGAGAGTTGACACAGACAGCCTAAAGGTCACTCACACTCCTCACCAATGTTATGGCGATGAGGAACACTGTATTGAGGTGGGAGAAACGGCAAGGGACAGTTGTGAAGCGGGTCAAATGGAATGCACATTAGAAAGGTGAGGATTAAGCTAAAGTCTGTAAGGAAGACAGGCTTTTTGCAGGTTCACCCACAGTTTTTATCTCCATTTTGACTGCTAGGAACTGGTGTTATGATTTAAGTGCCCGAGCCCTTCAAAACAGGACTTGGTGCATGTGCTCTGACCCTTAAAGTGGTGTATGTTTGATTGGTTTGTCCCCAGTTGACATAGACCAACTTACTTGTAAGTTCTTCTTATATGGTAAGAGGGGTGCCTAGGGCCTGTAAGTTGAGGTGTCTCTCCTGGACAGCAGCACTGGTTGTTCCATCACGAGTACAAGTTAAAACAAGGTTCCCAATCTGCCGCTGCAGACTGGAAGGGCAGTTTTAGACTGCTAACTCGACTTTGCAATTTAAGGTATTGGCAAAGTTCAATTTTCCCATTTTAATATATATAAGTTATCCCCCAAGATAGGCCTAACGAGCGCTAAGGCAGGTTGCTGTATATTAAAAGGTGGAACATGTACTTTTACATGTTCCAGCAGTAGAAACCCTAACTTGTTGTTTTACTGTAGAAAGGCTAGTAGCCCATTGGCAAGTAGAGAGCTACAGGATGGTATCTCAGCCTGCTAACGTCTGAATGAGACTACTAAAGTTGGTACTGCAAGGTATCAAAAGAATCATGCATTAAATCTGATTTAATTAGAAGATTTAATGTAATGTTACTGGTGGAAAAGTTCAACTGAAAAAGTTGTCACTTTATTTGCCCAACATTTACAGAGCCCGTTTGCTGTTGTACACAGGGTCTGTCCTGCAGACAGCTTTCTGCCCTCCTGCAGAGATGTGCTAACGACTCCTAGGAAAGGTGAAAATAGCCACCTGCACTGGGCAGATGTGTTACCTCCCTCCTGCAGCAAAGCACACAGGTGTTGGCCAAAAAGACTAGCTTCAAATGAAAAGCCACCTTTGAAGGGCAAATGGGTAACATTTGGGAGAGGGGCTGCTCCATTGTCTAGGTAGAGAGGCTGCAACTAGAGACAGGGAAGGGGAAACCAGCTGCCAAACTGTTTTTCTAGGGGCGAGTAGCACCCTTCTAACCACATCTCTGGGTTGGGCTAGGGAGCTCTGGACGCCTAGGGAAGGGTTCTGCCTTGTTGGGAGTGAGCAGAATGGTGCATATTGGAATAGCCAGATGCCACAATTCCCGGGGAGTGGTCATCAGGAGGGAGGGGAACCTAGCAGACCATTGGCTACTGACAAGCCTATCCAGAGGGCCCTTTCTGAGCATGATACATCTCCCGTGTGTTTCGGTGCTCTGTGGGCTCAGATAGCCCTACGAGCATCAAAGCACTGAAACTAGCTGATTGGCTCGTTTCAGTTTCAAGGTAATGAAGTTCTTCCCCACCTCCTAAGGCAAAAAAAAACAGCAGAGGGATTTTGTGCTCGTCTGCACATGACGGAATGGTTCCGTCATGAGCACACGAGCACTGTGGCTCATGACGGAACCATTCCATCATGAGCATTGAAGGGGTTAAGCAAAAAATTTGTTGAATTTGCCAATGCTTGTTCTCGGTTGAGTGAAATGCTTTGATTGACTATACCTTGTAAATTCTATATTCATGGAACCCTCAGTATATAGTTTTCATTGTGGTGTCTAAAAATATATACAAAACAGTCTATAATTACAAATTGGTGTCAGATTTCTTGTGTCTTGTCATGTCTCCTTCAATTGATTTGGTGTGGTTTAAATGCTTTACATTTGTTCCTTTGTGTAAGCCTTGTTGCTTAGAGCCACGGCTACTTAGTGTCAAGCTGACAGTTTGACAGACAAAACCTAATGGACCCAAAGGGGTTGGTAAGTGTATTATCCAGTGAGGTCGCACAACCACACCATATAACACACCCTATTTCCTTACAAGGTCCCACTATGATATAGCAAAAGAGGGAAAGAAAACAAATGTTGCTACCTTTTCAAAAATATCATAACGGGGGACTTGGAAAAAAAAGGGCTGATCCAGCAACCGCATAAAAGCCAAAAGAGCAGGAGGGCACCCTTTAATGGTGCCCATGGCAAAGGCTGGCTGGGCTAAGGAAAAGACAAACAGAAACATTTCAGATAATGTGGCCATAAGGGGGTCAAATTGCTGAGAGCTGCGCCAAGCCACAAATTTGTCCCAACAACAGGCATATACAGTTGTAGTCGAGGGCTGCCTGGCTGCCAAGATGACATCAACCAGCTCCAGAGGAAGATAAAAGGTGCTCAGCTGTCGCCCCTTAATCGCCATGCATGCAGGTGGAGATTGTGCGAAGGCCCAGGTACAGACCCCTGCCCTGCTGTTGCGACAGTAGGTCCTCCCAGAGGGGCAGTCTGGTTGAAGAACAGATGCTTAAGCACAGGAGTTCTAGATACCATACTCTCCATGAACAATTCGAAGCAACCAGATGACTTGAGCCCAGTTGGTCCTGATCCTCTTGAGGACTCAGGCAGGAATGGTATCAACGAAAAGGCATACAGGAGTCCCAAATTCCATTTGGTGGAAAGGGTCTCCGAGTGAGTGACGCCTTGGAAACTGCAATGCGCAGAAGTGCTGAAATGTGCACATTCCTGACAGTGGCAAACAGGTTCAGCCAAGGTTCTTCCCATTCACGGATTAGCCCCGCGCCACCTCTGAGTGTAACTGCCACTTGTGATCCACTAGGTGCCGACAGCTGAGCCTGTCTGCTCTGGCAATCAATGATCCTGCCAGGTGGTTCACTACAAGAAAAATCTTTGGTGGCCCAACCCTGCCCTGTTTGTTGCAGTCCAACATAGATGTTCTGCTGTCCCTGGGCACCTGTACCGGTTTCCCTTTTATGAAAGGAAAGAAGGCTTTCCACTTTAAGCAGATGACCCTCAGGTTCCAGTGGTTGATTTGAAACCGGGATGCCACAGGAGACAAGAGGCCTCTGATCTTCACCTCGGTCAGGGGGCTGCCCCAACCAAGAAGTGATACATCGGTCACCACTGTCAGTTCAGGCTGAAGTAGGGAGAGAAGTCTTCTGTTGATCCAATCACAGTCCAGTAACCACAACTGCAGGTCTTTGAAAGTCTCCTTTGAGATCTAGACGTGCTCTGAGAGATCCTTTTTATGTTAAGCCCACTGAGACTTCAGATTGCACTGCAGAATCCACATACCTCAACTGGCGTGTTCGACCAGCAGGAGTAGGTCATCAGTCCCAGAGTCAACCCCACAGAAATACAGGACTGAGGATGAAATATCGGGATCATAGCCTAAATGTCCTGGATTTTCTTTCCCGGGGAAAAGACAAGAAACTGTGTCCAGAATGGCTCCAATGAAGGACACAGTCTGAGGAGGAGTCAGGTGTGACTTTGTAGAAGTACAACATAAGGAACAAAATATAATAGCAGCAGACTGGGTGGAAAATGCAAATCCACCTATCGAACAGCAAAACACAAAATAGTATATATAGTATACCAATACAATTAATTAATTAAGAAAGTAAATTGACATAAGTAGCCAAAATCAATAATACATGGCAACATTATCGCATAAAGCTGGATAAAGCCGTACCAGATTACATACCAATCCACAGCCCACTTTAGTACTCTGGAAACAAAATGATTTTTTCCTTGTGTGTTGCCAGGAAGCAGACCACTACGCCTCTGAGATTATTCTAACTCATCCCTTGATGTTTGAAGAACAATTGCAACATACAACTTCAACTCAGTCATGTTTTCTTGTAAGTGATGTTGTCCTTTTACTATTTCCCCTAATCATGGTCAGTGATTTCAAATTTTCTCCTCTGTTTCCACCGCAAAACCAGAGGTTTTCTCAGCTGACTGTCTCTGCTCTCAGAAAACAAAGCATCTACTTCAAGTCAATAGGAGACGCTGCGACATTTGAGAAAGAAGACAATTATCAGGGTATCATCAAAGGTAGCCTTAGTGGCCCTGCATTCTTCTAACACTTGTGCATCAATAACACATCACCTAAAGTCATGCCAGTGTGTTCACTATGCAACAGGACTCGAACCCCAGGAGCAAAGGCTTACAACACTGGCTATAGGGCCTGGGCAGGAGAGGAGCTTACTAAGTGCTTGTAGGCAACCCAAGGACCTCAAAGTTGAAACACAATTTCAGCAGGCAACTAAGAACAAGTTACTTACCTTCAGTAGTGCCGTTTTGGTAGAGACTCTTATTGCAGATTCCTCAACTCTGAATCCCCCAGACATCAGACTGGACCCAGAACTATGAAGCTGTACCTCTGTGGTACATCATAGATGTTGTCCATGCAACATGTGGTGTGTGCAGGCCTATATAGGCAACACCGAAGCACGTGGAAATCAGTTAGCTTTAGTGACTCCTCTGCGCCCACAGACACGGAGCAAAAATCAAACTGGTCATGACCAGTGTGCGGATTGCTAGATAAGGATCCTTTTGAGAAATAATAAACCAGTTGACAGCACTGGGAGGATCAGTGAGGAATCTGTGATTAGAGTCTCTACCAGGAAAACACGTTACTCTAAGACCTTAAGTGCTAGAGACTATCTAGCCGCAGATTCCTTACCTTAGAATTATCCCCAGGCATCAGACAGGATCTTGGATTTTCTTTTTGAGCAGTACCCCTTCGCACCGGTAGATGGCGTTGTTGAGGTCTACGTGGCATTGGCTGCTGCGTCTGCACCGGAAGTGAAATACGCATGCCCACATAAGCGCCACCCTAGTGCATTGACGTCAGTTACTTTTTGTGGCTTTTCACACAAAAAGAGTGGAGCCACTAAGCACACTGACCATTGGTGAATACTAGGGCCCTGAAAGGGAAAAAGCCCTGACCCTAGAAATCCGTTCAAAGAGCGGGAAAGATGGGTGGGCCGGTAAGGAATCTGAGGCTAGATAGAGTCTCTTCCAGATAAGGCGTTACCAAAGGTAAGTAACATCTGATAGAGATTTCTAGCTTCAGATTCCTTACCTAAGAATAGATACCCAAGTAATATCTCCCCGGAGGTGGGTCTGCTGCGCAATTTCACCACCGGAAGCCCTGCAGAACCAAACGGGCATAATGCCCATACCAACGGACCAGACTTTCTAGACAGTAGTGCTTGGCAAACGTGTAAAGACCACGTTGCTGCCTGGCAGATGTCCTGGACTGGAACTCAGGTAACGCAGAGGTTGAAGCTTCTTTAGCTCCAAAAGAATGAGCAAGCAAACCTTCAGGGGGTTGCTTCTTAGCCAATGCATAGCAGAATTTGATACAGAGCATGATCCATTGTGAAATGGTCCTCTTCTGTACAGCACGTCCTTTGTTCGCTCCGACATACCCCATGAAGAGTAGATCAAACACCTGGAACTCTCATATGCGATCATGGTATAAGAACAATGCTCTTTCTGGGTCCAGGTGGTGGAGTCGCTCCTCTTTCTTGGAGGAATGAGGCAGAGCATAAAAAGTAGGCAGAGCGATGGATTGGCCTACAGGAAAGGGAGTGACCATTTGGTAGAAAGGAAGCTTTCGTACAAAGCACCAGTTTGTCTGGGTAGATTCTCAGGTAAGGAGGCTTGGGTGACAATGCCTGAAGCTTATTGACCATCAGGGTAGATGTTACAGCCATGACAAAGGCCGTTTTGATGGTAAGGAGCCTGAGTGGACATGGGCTCAAAGGGAGTGCGTATAAGGAAAGTGAGGACGAGATTGCGGTTCCACTGGGGCATAATGAAGGGCAACAATTGGGAACAAATGTTGCAAACCTTTTTAGAAACCTATTCACAATAGGGGATTTGAAGAGGGATGGCTGGTCAGGCAACCACAGAAAAGCTGAAATAGCAGAAATATATCCTTGGAGAGTGCCCAAAGCAGAGCCCTACTGGGCAAGAGAGAAAATGAAGAGAACCTGAGCAAGAGGGGCGGAAAGGGAATCAATCTGTCTTTCTGTACATCATGCCACAAATCTTCCTCAACTGCAGGGGTCTACCGTCTAGGTGGAGGGACGCCTGGCTGCAAAGATAGCGTCACAGTCTTTTGACAGAAGGTCGAAAGCTTTCAACTGTCACCGCTCAATCTCCACACAAGATAGCGGAGCTTTGACAGGTTCGGGTGGAGAACCCTCCCCTGCTGCTGTGACAGATGGCCATGCTCAACACCTTGGGATACCAGACTCTCCATTCCCACTCCGGAGCCAGAAGGATGACTTGGGCCCAGTCGTTCTTGATCTTCTTGGGAATTCTGGGCAAGAGTGGTTTGGGCAGAAAGGCATACAGGAGGCCTAAGCTCCAATCAAGACAAAAAGTATCTCCGAGCGAGATTTCCGGATGGAGACGTCATTCATGATCCACTAGGCATTTCCGGCTGGGCTCACCCACTCTGGCATTCAGAGAGCCCACCAGGCGTTGAAGCACCGGGAAATGCCCCAACAATGTCCAGAGATGCAGGGCCTCTTGACAAAGGGTCCACAACTGCACCTGCCCTGTTTGTTGCAGTACCACATGGCTGTGGTGTTGTCTGTGAACAACTGTACTAGCCTTCC
Source organism: Triturus cristatus (assembly GCF_964204655.1). Classification (NCBI taxonomy): domain Eukaryota; kingdom Metazoa; phylum Chordata; class Amphibia; order Caudata; family Salamandridae; genus Triturus; species Triturus cristatus. The sequence continues at coordinate 261,965,712 of NC_140586.1, forward strand.
CTTGTTGGAAAGTAGAAAGGCTTTCAGAGCCAGCCGGATTGCCCAGAGCTCCAACAGGTTGATGTGGAGTCAGGATTCTGCCGGAGACCAGAGGCCCTAGATCTCAATCTTTCCCCGATGGTCGCCCCATCCCAGGAGGGATGCATCTGTCAACTGTTTGATCTGGTTGGAGAGGGGGGAGAGGTCTGTTGCTAACCCAATCACGGTTCGTTAACCACCAATGAAGATCTTTTGCAGTTCTCCCGAAGATCGGGAGCATGTCGGAGAGATTCCCCTGATTCTGCACCCACTGAAACTTTATGTCCCATGCAGAGCCAGCATGTGCCAGCAGGCATGTGTCGCAAGCAGGATGCAGGAGGTCATGAGGTCCATGTTAGAGGCTGAAACATTAGTATCATAGCCTGAATGTAGGAAACTAGCTCTTTACATAGTGGACCAAAACTAGGTACACTGGGTAGAGTCCCGGTAAGCATTATTGGTTTTCAGAGGCAAAAATGATAACACTAAACGCTGTCTTTTGTTGTAGTGTGGGCAAGCAGTTTAGGCTTATCAGAGGGTAGTGCTAAGCATTTGTTGTATTTACAGAGGCAGTAAGTGAGATACACACACAAGAATAAATCCGTGACCAGATTAGGAAAATAAGTTGATTTTTTATATAAATGTTGATACCAAGAACTTCCTTATCAAGCAAGTACTTTTTTATTAATGAATGTTTACAGGTAAGTAAATAGTCCACTTTCATGCGTCTTTACGCAGCCATGCTTTTCTGTGGGAGAAAAGTAATACATTGCATATAGTTATTTATGGTCGGGTTCTGGGGCTCTTCTTCGAGGACTTAGGGTCATAGGGGGCCAGGATCCAAAGTAACACCAGCTGTTACTCCCTACCTGCTCTGGGGCATCTAGTTAAAGAGATGCTGGTTGGGTTGGTAGCTGTGCGCACTACAAAAGTAAAAAGAATGGGGGACCACCTAGAAAAACATGCTTCAGGGGGGACTGGGGCATAAGTCTGTGAGCTCTCAACGGTGGTCTTGGATCACAAGGGTCCAGGGGGCACAGCCGGCTCATCAGTACCTTGACTGGGGCGCAAAGTGGAAAGTTTGGCTGGGCTCTGTGCGTCCTAGGGCTTTGCGGTTGTTGGTGGAAGACTCAGGACTGCTGGGCCACTCTGGAAGTGGGTCTCTGCAGTGCTGATGTCCTTAGATTGCTGCTCAGCGTCAGTGCAGTGGGAGTCCAGATTGGACTCTAATGTGATTGGTTTGTTCCAAGGGGCAGACACCCTGGGTACTGATCCTATGCGGCTCAGGCGAATTCTGGTTTCCTCTCACTTGGTGGTGGGTCAGAACTGACCTTCAGGAACACAGGGTCCTCTTACTGAGAGGATGCGGTCTCAGGCTGGCTGTGGAGCAGCAACTTGGTAAACCGGACTTTGCGATTTTGGTGCCTGCGGACCACAGGGGAGTAACTCCAAGACTCTAGGGAAGATTGCTTGGTGTTCTTGGAAGCTGTTGAGCTATAGGACGAGTCACTGGTCACCATTGTCATGACTGGTGCAGGCAGGTAGGGTTTGTTGTGCTATCCTGTTAGAGATGGGGGTGAACCTGCCGACTATAGCCTTCCTGATGGGTCTCTACTCCAAAGGTAAGGCCAGAGAATGCAGCAGCTACTCAATGGCTTTACCGATTTTATGTCTGATCTTGGTTTATCTCTTAATATAGGGAACACTTGTTATGAAGTGCAGGAGTATAAGCAGAAGTGTTGTGACTTTAGGATAAATAATTCCAAGTTTCATCCTGACCGTCTGGTATCTTGCTACCTTATTCGAAAACTGTGGCGCATGGACTCCAGCCATAGGAAACAGACTGCAGTATTTTAATAAATGTATCTCTGCACTTCTTACATTTGCTAGTAAGCTAGGTAATAAGCTAGTTAGAGAAATGTTAACCATCTATAATTCCAAATGCGTATCCGTAGCTCTTTATGAGGCTGGTATCCGGGGCTTCAAAAATGTCAAGGTCCAGACACTAGAGAATGCATTTTTTAGGAAACTTCTAGCCGTACCTAGCAGTAGGTCTACTTGCGTTTGCCAATCAGACTTACGGGCTTAGTTTTTAACTGACTTGATTAACATAGAGCCTATTTTTTGGTGGCATAAGAAGGAGTAGTTTCTTACCTGTAACTCCAGTTCTGTAGTAGGGGTATCTCTGTTATAGTCATAATCTATGAATAGTCCCGCCCATGTGCGGGGACCCCGGAGCAATCAAAAATATCTCTTAAGCTGTCCTGCGTTTGCATACCTGCAAAGACACTTAAGAGACAGACAAAATAATACAGCCTAATTACAACAAGGCTGCACTGGCCAGCACTTCCTCTGAAGTGAACACAAAAGCCAAAATAAAGTTCAAATGTCATCTTTATTCACATCTGACATCCTCCTTTATTATCACACACTCCCTTCACCAAAATCCCTTTAAACAATAGAGAGGAAGGGGTGGACAGACAAGCCCTATAGGCTGTCATTATGTGTCTGCTAAAGGGATACCGTGCCTTTAAGAAACTCTCCAGAGACCCCCGGTATCCCAGGATGCACAGCCAAGACAAGTTACTTTCAGTTCTTTTTGAAGGTGTATAACAACAGGCCTGATACTATCAGTGTACTCCACCGGGGAGGAGGGCGGGCGCTTATGACTATAACAGAGATACCACTACTACAGAACTGGAGTTACAGGTAAGAAACTACTCCTTCTGTAGTAGGGGATCTCTGTGTATAGTCATAATCTATGAATAGAATGGCAAGCCCATCCCAACCAACAAACGGCGGTGGAGTAGAACCACACACCAACAAATTACTGTGCAAACAAATTCCTCAGCGAAGCCCGTCCAACCTGCGCATCTGCCCTAGCATCAGAATCCAGGCAGTAATGCTTTGTAAACGTATGGACCGACTTCCAGGTGGCAGCCTTACAATGTCAGCGATTGGAACATTCCTAAGCAAAGCCGTAGTCGCTGCTTTGCCCTTAGTCGAATGCGCTGTAGGCTTAACACCTAACGTCGTATTAGCTGTCTGCTAACAGAGCTGAAGACAGGACACAATCCATCTGGAGATGGACCGTGTTGAGGTAGCTAGACCAGTTCTTACCGAACCATAATCCACAAACAGTAGATCCGACCTGCGGATGCGTTTTGCCTTATCGAGATAGAAGTTCAACACCCTACGCACAGCAAGTGAATGGAGAGACCTCTCCGCCGGAGAGAAGGGATGCTGGACAAAAATGTAGGCAAGGTTATCATTTGATTCACATGGAAATCAGATATCACTTTAGGTAAAAACTTAGGAAGAGTACGCATTACCACTTTAGAAGCATGGAATACAGTATACGGCTCTTGACAACACAGAGCCTGAATCCCACTTACTCTCCTGGCTGATGTAATAGCCACGAGGAAAACAGCCTTCCAGGACAAATACTGCAAGGAGGCCTTATGAAAAGGCTCAAAAGGCTCCCTGATTAATCTGGACCACACCACATTCAACTCCCATGGTGGAGAAGGTCGTCTAACAGGGGGGAACACCTTACGCAAACACTCCAAAAAAAAATCTGTAACCACAGGCATTTGGAAAAATGAGGTTTGGGAAAGGCCCTTTCTATACGCAGTCAAAGCTGCGAGACGAACCCCGATAGACTGAAAATTAAGCCCAGATTGAGCCAACTGCAGCAGATAAGGCAGAATAACATCTTCTTTACAGGATGTAGGGTCAACGTCCTTTGCCCTGCACCATAAGCAGAATCTCTTCCACTTATAGGCATAAGAATGTCTCGTAGACGGTCTCTATGCCTCTTTCAGTATATCCATACAGTCCCGAGGCAGGTTCAAGTGTCCATATTGCACCAACTCAGGAGCCAGGCTGCCAAACTCAAGGACGAGAGATTGGGGTGAACCATCTGTCCTCCGAACCACGTGAGAAGGTCCGGCCGACATGGCAGGCGCCTGTGTGGAATAACAGACCGGTGCAGAAGGTCGGTGAACCACCAGTGCCTCGACCCCTCCAGAGCCATCAGGATCATCCTGGCTCTGGATCGCGACAGCTCGATCAGCACCGCCGAAATCAGGGGAAAGGGTGGAAAGGCTTAGAGAAAGCCGTCAGACCAGCTGATCCAGAGAGCTTTCCCCCCAGCGTCCCTGGTTGGTAGTACCTGGACGCGAAGCCGCAGCCTCTGCTGTCTTCTGCCCGAGCGAACAGAGCGACATCCGGAGCGCCCCACTCTGCGAAGACGTCTATCAGCACGTCTCCGTGTAGCACCCACTCGTGATTCTCCTGAACGAGCTAGCTGAGCGCAACGGCTTGGGCATTCTGCACTCCCAGCAGATGGAAAGCCGTGATCGGTAGGTTCCTGGTCACCAGCCAATACCAGATGGCCTGCGCCTCCCGAGACAGCCTGCGTGACCGGGAGCCCCCCTGCTTGTAGATGCAATACATGGTAGTAGGATTGTCCGTCTGAACGAACAGGGAGTCTGCCTTGAAGGAGGGATGGAACGCCTTCAGGGCCAAGGGTACTGCCCTGAGTTTCCCAAAAAATTGATGTGGGAAGTCATCTTCGTCTGCGACCATACCCCCTGTGAAGAGGGCCCGACTGAGGAGATTGTCCCCCGAACACCACCACTGCAGCGACTGAAGAGCATGCAGAGACAGCCGAATCTCGTCGTCACAAGCCCCTCCGATGGAGCGGTCACAAGGGCCTGAGCCTACCGAAGGAGTGACAATCGTCTTTCCTCCGAAGGAGACACGCTTACGAACAGCGTAGCGATGGAGGCCGCCACGTACTATATGCACTGGAACTGCGCCGGGACCGACTTGGACATGGCGACGTGCCACCCCAGCTTGTTCAAGAGAACGCACGTCTGGAGGGAGTGCGCTTGCGCTTCTGAGAAGGAGTGTGCCCTGCCCAACCAATCGTCAGAGACGAGACCGGCCCCACCGTTGGGGGGGGAAGGGGGGGTAATAATACAAGAACTCGAGCCTTCCGAAGGATCGAAGAGCGTCTCCCCTCCGAAGGGCACACAGTCGTTGAGTCACGACAGACCTCGTGAGGTCGGTGCGGAGGCCCAAACGAAGTAAGAGAGAGAGAGAGAGAGAGAGTCCAAGTGAAATGCAGGCGCGCTTCCTGAAAGTAGCTGCCTTGATCAACCAGCCGTTCAGAAACAGATAGACAAAGCCACTGTGACTCTCATATGCGCAGCCACCACGGCCTAGCGTATGGAACATTCCGAGGTGTCGGCTGCAGGCCGAAAGGAGGCCAAAGCAATGATAATGGCCGTTGTCCACTGTGAAAAACAGGAACTCGCGATATTTTCCCCGCTGCATAGCCAGTCACCCTGAGGAGGTTGAGGGGAAACCTAATGCAGAGACCTCCACCGGAATGAACTACTCTTTGATCCCACGAGTCGGCTTGTCGCCCGCCGAACATGGGTCCAAACTCGGTCATGTCTCCCTTGCACACTAGAGGGAACAGTGAGTACCATCCCTTTCCAGTCCGTCCCAGAGGAGCCGAGTCTATCTTCCTTTACTGGAAGATGGCGGTGGCCTCCTTCTACAACTCGCGCACGGAGCGCGATTGAGGTGGAGGGAGCGCTGGAGGGAAACCGGAAGAGTCGCACGGCAGTCAGCCCCAGAATGACTCAATGGCGGCCCGAGACCGCAGAAACAAATCTGGGAGGCATAACGCCGCTGGAGAGGACGGACGGCCTTAAGCCGTTCTCCCTGCCCCTCCCAACCGTCAAAACCTCAGCCTTCATGCGGGCCACCTCGCTATCTGCATGGGAGCACAAGAGTTGCGGCAGAGAAGGAGAGTAGAAACACACTGCCGTGCCGCAGGCTGCAGAGATTCCGTCGAAGACAAGAATGTCGCCGTAGAACAAACCCACGGCAAAGCTCGGGATGCCCCTGAAGCGAAATATCTGCTGCAGAGCCTCAGAATATATAGCCGCAAGCATCATGCCCTGTAGACTATCCCTGCCTCTGGGCAGGAGATCCACACGGCGGTGAAGGAACGCACACAGGGATCACCACAACGGCCCAGCCAGAGGACAGGAGAGCACCTCTCCCTATTCACGTAAGAGGCCCCCTGGCATGCCTGACCCGAGAACTTCCATAACGGTGACGACGGGACCTTATGGAAGACAGCGGATTCAATGGGACCGACGCCCCCACACGAGACCTCGTGCTAGGGACATCAAGATTCCACGGAGGTTGGGGGGTCGCCGGCCGAGGAGCCACAGGCCCCCCGGTGAGTGGGAGATGAGCCGGAGAGAATCCTGCGGCATCCCCGTGGTATCACCCGTGGGGGCGGAGCAGGAGGCGACCAAGATGGTGAGCCGGTACGCAGACACTGCTAAGCGAGGGGACCAAAATCCCTCGCTTCCGAGAGGACCACGTGTAAGTAGCCCCAGACTCCGAAGGGTTCCTCGGCGCCAGCTCAGCGTCGAGAGTCGACGCTGCCGGGAAAACGAAGTCCCCGCCTATGATGATAGGCCCACAACAGAGCGAGGTCCAGAACGGGACCTAGACATCGATCGCCAGTAATGACCCCTCGACGTCACCCATGGCATCACCATTCCTGCGACGTCATCAGCACTGCGACGGCACCACCACAGCGGTGTCGCACCTCCTTCACTGCACCTAGACGTCGAGCATCACCGCGCCTCGACGTCGATCGACGTCAAGCATCACTGCGCCGCGACGACAAGCAGCACCTAGACGCCACGCATCGCCTCGACGCCAAGCAGCGTCTTGACGCCAAGCATCGTCTTGACGTCAAGCAATGCCTCGACGTCCAGCCATGCACAGACGTCAAGCCTCGGACCAACGTCAAGCATCGCACCGACGGCAGGCATCGCACCGACATCGACATCCAGCATCAACGGCAAGCGTCGACATCAAGCGTCGACGTCAAGCCTCAGCGTCGACGTCAAGCCTCAGCGTCGACGTCAAGCCTCAGCGTCGACGTCAAGCCTCAGCGTCGACGTCAAGCATCAGCGTCGACGTCAAGCGTCGACGTCAAGCCTCAGCGTCGACGTCAAGCCTCAGCGTCGACGTCAAGCCTCAGCGTCGACGTCAAGCATCAGCGTCGACGTCAAGCATCGACGCAAGCATCAGCGTCGACGTCATCAAGCATCGACGCAAGCATCAGCGTCGACGTCGTCAAGCATCGACGCCAAGCATCGACGCCAAGCATCGACGCCAAGCATCGACGCCAAGCATCGGCGTCAAGCATCGGCGTCAAGCAGCGGCGTCAAGCAGCGGCGTCAACGTCAAGCCTCGCCTCGACGTCGGAGTCGAGCATCGCATCGTCGTCGACATTGCAAGCCTCGACGTCGACGGCATGGCTCTCGACGTCATGGCTCTCGACGTCATGGCTCTCGACGTCATGGCTCTCGACGTCATGGCTCTCGACGTCATGGCTCTCGACGTCATGACTCTCGCCGTCATGGCTCTCGCCGCCATGGCTCTCGCCGCCATGGCTCTCGCCGCCATGGCTCTCGCCGCCATGGCTCTCGCCGCCATGGCTCTCGACGCCATGGCTCTCGACGTCATGGCTCTCGACGCCATGGCTCTCGACGCCATGGCTCTCGACGCCATGGCTCTCGACGTCATGGCTCTCGACGTCACTCCTTGACGTGGGCCTCTTCTTGGGTCGACGGAGAGCATTGGCGTCATACCTGCTCTCGACGTCGCCGTCCTTGATGCTGACCGGAAAACGCGTCATACTGCAGGCGCGTTCCTACTGGGGAAAGCCCCCCGAGGCCACAGCATGGGAAGTGGCAGAGGACCTACCCTCTCCTTACCCAGGGGCTGAAGAAGAAGCCTAAACAGACAGGTGTCAAAGACATAAGACACCGGCAAGCACAGAAGACAAACTCTGTGAGCTTCAGCTTTGGCCTTTATGTCCTACCGCAGTCAAAGCACTTGCTCCGATTGTATAGAGGCAATCAAACTGCAGAAATTCTGCCAAAAAACCACAGCAGAATGAAGAGAAAGGCCTAAGACGTCGAATGAAACTCCAAATCCAGAAAAAAAATCACTCAAAATGAATAAAAGCTCAAAAAAATGAAGAGCTAATGCTCCAGGGTCCTGCTAGCAGGAGCCGGAAAAAAGAACTGAAAGTAACTTGTCTTGGCTGTGCATCCTGGGATACCGGGGTCTCTGGAGAGTTTCTTAAAGGCACGGTATCCCTTTAGCAGACACATAATGACAGCCTATAGGGCTTGTCTGTCCACCCCTTCCTCTCTATTGTTTAAAGGGATTTTGGTGAAGGGAGTGTGTGATAATAAAGGAGGATGTCAGATGTGAATAAAGATGACATTTGAACTTTATTTTGGCTTTTGTGTTCACTTCAGAGGAAGTGCTGGCCAGTGCAGCCTTGTTGTAATTAGGCTGTATTATTTTGTCTGTCTCTTAAGTGTCTTTGCAGGTCTGCAAACGCAGGACAGCTTAAGAGATATTTTTGATTGCTCTGGGGTCCCCGCACATGGGCGGGACTATTCATAGATTATGACTATACACAGAGATCCCCTACTACAGAATTGGACTAGCGATTTTACTATTTTAAACAGTAAGATTTTAGATAATTGTTTAAACCCAACTCATTTAGGCACATTCTTTTGATTTAAGTTTGTAAAACATTTTGTGTGAACTTGGGGCACATCAAATATTTTGATTCACCAGATGTTTTACTTAATCTGAGCAGAAGAGACCTAAAAAATCATTGCTTGTCCTTCATCAGTGATAAGATTTTCAAAGGAGATGACCAAACTCAGTGTCAATAAAAACGAACTGACAGAGGTTACAGATGTGGTTCAGCCACTTCTCACTGCCATTCACAACCATCAGTTTGTCTTAACATGTTTTAAATTAGATATTTTCTACTGATTAATTGCTTTCTCAGTTGTCAATGACTGGTGAGTGACCTTGATAAACTGCCCGTGACTGCTTTTGACCCAATGCACCTTGAACTTTATGTTCTTCTGTACTTTTTTATGCTGTACCACGTAAACGCTACATCTTACCCATTTTAGGTGATTATAATTTTAATCAATGTCGACCTGCTTTGCTTTTTCTACAATTGAACTCTTTGGCGATCTGTTTTAAGATTTCTAGTTTTTTTTGGTTGTGATACATCAATTTCTTTAAAAGATAATTAAATAAAGATGACTATGAAAACCAATGAAACAGTAACTCAAGGGACAGAACAAAAGAACAGGTTCATCATAAGCACCTCCAAAGCAGACCCTGTCCTGGAAGTAACTTGGGCCATGTGACTAAATCAACCACCACATTTCATGGTAACCTAGGAAGAAAAGAAAACTCAAACACAAAAAAACAAGCAGCTTTTACTCTCTAAACTCAATCTTAAGAAGAACAGACGTAACCAGTCTACCTCTAAGGTGCTACTGTCAGTTGGAATGTAAGTGCCAAATAGGTCAGTCATGGGGAGGTTGATGCTGATAACTACACACCAATACGTTGATGCGACAGAATGCTTTTAGTTTTCTAATACTAACATAATACTATTGCAAAAGCAGCCCTACAATTAATTTAGGAGGTCAACTTTTCTCTTTCACGTCAACTGCAGCCTACACGTCCATCACAAAACATTTCTTCCAACACATTAAACCTGTCAACAGGATCTGTGCCGAGTCTGTAATACTATTAGGGTCAATTGTCAAACACGAAAAGTAACAAAAAATGTTTTAATAAAGATATTATAGTGCTAGCACAGCACATTTCCTTTATGTCTGATGGTGGTCTGATTAGGCTGTATTCAATGAACACGATATCACGACATTTACAATGGAACATATTCTGCATTTTTTATACATCTGAAGAATGTGATAATGGCCATATCATACGTCTTAGATGTACAAATACATACATTTTCTTAACATACATGATTCATAAGTCATAAATATTTGGTAAGTATACTTAATACAGTAAATATGAGCGAACGTATTACTTGTTTTGTGACAATATAAAAATAACAAGAGAGCATTTTACAGGTTGTGCTTAGTTATACAAATGAGCACCACAAATAAACAACTTTCAGTAAAAATCCTGAGGCAAATATTTTACATCTGAATTCTTCATATATTACATTTCATACTGCATTGCTTTAAAATACCCTTTCACAATATTGCATCCATCACAACTATAACAGTTCGGGCAATCAGTTTCCTTTTCTACAATAGAGCATTTGGGTCATACACAACTGCTACTGTTGCCTGTATATTTCACAACAGTCTGTACAAGTGGGTATTACAATATACATTATTGAATCTCCAAGTCAACAGGTAATATTTTATTATTGGAAGAGAAAACATTACTTTTTTTTCTTTTTTAAGAATATTTTATCTATAAAGATACTTTTTCTTTTAAACCCACAAATCCACCTTTACTTACTCTTCTTTTGTAAGTCAAATCTGTGAATTTGAGATAATTACTTTTAAGAGGAAGTTATAGTCTTAGGTACCTCAGTGACATGTGAAGATTGCTCTGCAGCTGGCATGCGAACAAATATGAGCGCTACATTAAATATACTGTGTTCTGTTTGTGACAATTTACACTTCAGCAGTTCACTGACATGCAGATACTACTTACATTATCAGTGTGTAATCTCATTTACATGCCAGGTGGGATTAAATTAAAATCAGTTCAGTTACTTAACTTGGAATTATGAACTAACATGTTTTTCCTAGCCCTTTCTCCAGCTTAGACATGGAAATATAAAATTATCAGAATGCTGAAGGACCCTTCTGACAGAGGAAGAGAAATGTATTTCATCACATACCTTTCCATTGATAGCGCCACCATTTTTTGGTTTCATACAGAGAATCTGAGGAGTCAAAGAACCAGACAGAGTAGAAACATGATGGAGAAACTTATCTCCAACCAATGTGATAAACACAGATACACTGTTGTGTGGTCAAGAAAAACTAATAAAAAATGGCTCACCCCATTACTTCTGTTAAGAGACACATTAGATAAAGTGGACAGCAGACTGGGATAGGTTTGAAACATACATCTTTGTGTAGATACATGCACTGTAAGATTTACAAGAAAAAAGAAAGCCCCAGGGCTTACATGTAACAGACACCATTAAATGAAGCTGTGAAATGCTCTAAATATTAGTAGGTATCAGTGCAAAGATGAGCAGTGGAGACGAAGGCAATGTGGCTGCTACCACCAATGCAATCCTCAAGTAATGAAATCCAGAGATGGATGTTCACTCTGCTCCAACATTTGGTAGTATAGTGAGGTATGCAGAGAAGCCCCTAGAAGGTGGGTAAAGGAAGAGTGAGTGACGTCTGCCAGGAAGAGTAAGTGATGTCTGCCAGGTGGATATCTAAGATACGAATGGCATCCCAGGGACATTCATTAGAGTACAAGTTAATTCCTCTTCTACTTTCACCATTTTCAGTCTCTTATTTACAGTGATTGAAAGCTTGTATACCTAAGAAGTGCCAATATTGCACTGTAACACGACATGCAGCACATCTTCAAAAACAAAAGCTTGGACTATGGAGACCTGTGTGCATTTGAAACCCATTGTATACTGCTTGGTTTCTCGATTGACTATTGAACCCTAAATGAAAATCTCTAAATCCTTGGAAGCAATTGCCCAGGTCTACAACTATTGTACATTAGAATAGTTTTTTGTTTTCAGCTGGTGGTCAGGTATTTACAGCAGACATTTTCACTAACTCAAAGATCGGCCATGTGGAAGACGGGAAAAGCATGCTAGATACACACCACGTAATATACATAAATAAAACCACACACATATAAACAACACACATATATACATTATAAATTTGTGAGCGTTTAAATTCCACTCGAGCCCCATCCTTCCTAAGAAGATCTGTAAATCCACCTCTTCAGAGTCAATAACCCTACAAAATTAACTTGTCCAGAAACACATAGAATATGTGCAATGGTTTAAGATCATGAAATTTCTGTGTGTGTTTTGTCCTGTGCTGAAATCTTTATTGGCGAGGTGGAAGGAAAGAAGAATAAGTTGTTTTAAAAACTCTAGCATATTTCAAAGCCTATAAAGTAATTGTTAGAAAAATAATTCCACCCTGGATTACATTATTACTCAAACCTCTGAGCTTGTGTTAACCAGAACCTATTCCTTCAAACCTAATGTCATAACAATGTGATTCTAGGAAAAATTGTGTATGCTTCTTGACTCTTGTGGTAGCCAGACACAGAGGAGGTAAAGAAGATGTGGCAGCAACTCTGATTTTTTTAATGGCACTCATTTTGGATACTATAGTCACCTTGCAGAGTTAGTGTTTGCAGCTACAGCACAATATTTTTTATAAAATGTTATGCAAGTTCAATCTGCAGTTAGTGCCCAATCTCACATATTCCCTTGACAAAGTTAATGATCAGCCAAAAATACTACTATGGTCGAACATAGGATCAGAAGCTTTTTAAGGGTGCTACTTAGACTACGTGAGTGAGTAAAGGTTCATCTTTATCAGGCAAACATCAAAATAGTTTAACCGTTGAAGTGCACCAAGTAGTAAATTGTTTTTTGGTTTGTAGACGTGAGAACCCCAAGTGACAGTGTAGGAAATCTCAAAAATAATGCTGCAGACCTACTTTCAGAGAAACAAGGATGGAAAGAAAGCCCTGAGGCTAAACATTGAAGGGACTGTGCTGAGGACAATCTTCTAAAAGCAGATTTGCGGCAAGCATTAGAAAACCACAATGTTCCAGATCAGTTATTGTTAATCAATGCATTTTACATCTCCTGTCTGGAAGAGGAAGGAATTAGAGTGGCTGGAATAAGCAGGTCAGATAACACAAGCCCACTCTGGTAAAGTCCCGGTATCCATTTGAAGGGAATGCAGTAGGACATTAGATTTGTCATTTGAAGTTGTATAAGTTGAATATATAAGCAAAGTATGCTAAACTATAGCAGCTCCAAGTTTTTGACTTCTGTGCAATGTTAGCAGTGACGCAACACTGCAAAGAGGTAGTAGCTTCAAAGGTATGCTGACCTTGGAAAACAGGCACTGCCAACTAAAAGTTGCTTACTGACTACAAGTACCACCTTGCTGGAATCAATTTTATCAGAGCAGGGCTTGGATGGAAGCCACAACTCACAAATTGATACACGTGCAGAAAAACATCCTACTGTACTTCAAACCAGCTAAAAACTGCCCACCCGGGGAAATGCTGGTTCTAGTACTGACTCACATACTCTGGACACGTGGCTCTTATGTCACAGACTGACTTGTGGCTCAACACTGCAATTAACAGGGGAGTTAACACAATAAAGGTAAGAGACACCATCATTAAACTAAAGGAGTTAAGAATACATCGCTGCTAAGTGTTAAAAGGGAAGGCGCTACTTCAAAAGACTGCCCTACTTTTTTTTTTTTTAAGTGCAGATCAGGACTTTCTTCGTTGTACTAGTACCCTGCATTAACAATTTGTGATTTTTGCATTGTAAATTTAGGCACAACACAATCAACGTAGAGCCTGAGCAATACATTTGTGGTGCAAAGACTAAGCACAGGTAAGTAAAGCCTTATATCGAGTTTTACTTCCAAGACGATTTGTTGCAGGCAGAAAATCAAGGCACGAGTGAGAAGAAGAAAACTGAATGTTGTCCCAGTAATGGTCCTCTAGCACCCTTGGCACATGGTTGAACCAAAATGTTCAATAATGTATCATGCTGATATAAAATCAGAAGCCAGGTTACCTCAACTTTAGAAATCCCTACAGTATTTATGTGTCTATCAGGCAAGAAATGCTAAGCGCAAATGCAGAGTTGAGGCAAGAAGTAACAAGAAGGACTGCTACCAGGTGACCCTTGAAGTCTATGTAAACAACAGGAAAAGATGATGGGCTAGAAAGGACGCCTTCTTCTAATGTGGTGTCAATGACCAGAGCTGCATAGATAAACGAGCACCTATTATCATCAAAATGAGAAATTACATCTTACTTAATCTTTCAGTTTCAAGATTAAATTTTGTAATTCAAATATGTCACAAGAAGTTGTAAGGCACCGCATGGTGTTGTAATCTGAAATACTTCAAAATACATAATTGGACAGGTATATTTGCACATACACAAGCAAAGCTATCTGTCTAAAGCCATCATAGGACAGTTTTTCTTAATAATCCATTGGGAATTCTTACTTAGGAGGAGCACATTGAATTTGATATCATATCCCCTTCTAAATGACAAGCCACAGCAGTGTCCATTTCTTGTCCACCACAATCTGCAAACATTGGCAGCAGTCGAAAAGCAGGCATGTTTTCTTTCTTTCCCAAAACTGGAATTAGTCTATATTTTTTTGCAGCATGTCGATACATTATTCTTGTGTGCGATTTCAGTGCAGGCAGGAAGTCTCAAATAGGAGCGTGTCACACCCACTGAATCGCACTAGGCGAAAATTCCATAGATGTTACAGTCTGAGGATTCAGTTGAAAAACTATTTTTGGCACTCCTTTCTTCTGATACGTCCTCATTGCTACATCAGTTCCTAATAGCTCTCCTTTGGTTTTCCTTTGAACAGAACTGATCTCAGATCTGAAAACCTTGCTGTCACGTTCAGCATGTACACTTTTTATCATTGACTTGATAAGGTCATTCAATTCTGAGGTATCCCAAAATGAAGTATGGTTTTTGCTCCTAAAGGTGTCTGGTGACAATCTGAACAAACTGAAGTACTTCCTGATAAGCTGCGTGGAACTGGAGATATTATCCAGACAATCAACAAGGCGATAGCCATGACCATCTGTCCCTATGAAACAAAGAAAACAATCATTATTGCATTTGTTTTGGATACAGATTAGAAAGCATTTAAGTATAACAACTATGGTGAAAGTTGGTGGTCACCCAATAAAAAAAAATATCTTTTCGATGGAAGATACTCAGCAAGCTTTCAGATGATAACTTTTATTTCAGTTAATATTTTAGATTTTTAAACATTTCCAAGAACCAGCCCATGGCTAGTTGATCAATATAGATTTTTTTAACATATTGATGGTCATAATTACGTGTTGACAATTACAATATCAAAGATTCACAAACTAATACAAATATGAACAAACTCCTTAAACAACTAACTAGAAGACTTACAACAACTTTCAATTTTTGCAAGCCTGTGTCCTTCCTTGAGCTTACCAGAGAGGGCTTTTAAACCTTGAAAGTAACCAAGCCTTCAAAACTGCAGTCAGCTCAGATGATGCGAAAGAACGAGGGAACAACCATTCTTAGTTAAGTGCCTATGTAGAAAAGCCTCATCCACCACTATTTATTGCTCTCACACAAACTCAAGGGATGACATTTCTTGAGTTAGTATGAGATTCATGGAAAATGTTAATTGAACCATGGCACAAGACTTTCAGAGAAAGTGGGATCACACAGTAAGAGAAATATTCTGCCATCTGAGGAAACTTACTGTACCCCAAAACATCCCACTAAAGCCTCAACTAAGTATGACTAATTAATACAATAAAGCACCAATTAGATATCTTCAGAGCATGTACGTATGCCGAAGGTGCAATGTGTAAATGTATAGTAAATAAGTAACGATGCACACATCTGTTCTGAGCAATTTAACTAGAAAAATAAACCAGTTACTTGCCTTCAGTGATGATCTTTCTAGCTAATACTCTACAGTACAGTAGGTGTTTGTCTCAGCATCGGGTACCACATCAGACTTGACATCACAAGTCATATATTGGCACCTTGTTGTCCGTTGCTCATCCATTTGTTCCAAGCCCATATTGGCAGTGGAAATGCAGTGCTACAATCTAATTTGTGGCAACCTTGGCCATTACTTAGTAAGGGGAAAAGGTGGGTGGAACTGATGAGGAATCTGCCAGTAAACAGAGTATCAATCAGAAAGATGGTTATCAAAGGTAAGTAACCTGATCTTCTGATGGAAAATTCTACCTGCAGATTCCTCAAGTTCAGAATAGATACCACCACAATACCAATACACCACTAAGGTGGTGGATCTGAAGGAATGGTCACAACAGAAAGTACTGGAGCATGGAACAAGCGAAATGGCCATCCTTTTTCACTTCCGAATGGAACCAATATTATTTGGTAAATATGTAAATTGATGCTCATGTCGCCACCGGGCATATGCCTGGAATGAGCATCCCCAAGACAATGCAGAAGATGTCACATTCACTCTTGGATAGTGGGGCCTGACACCTTCTGGAAGACCCTTTTTGGCAAGAGCATAACAGATCTTAACACAAAGCACAATCCACCAGGATAGATTTCTCTTCTAGACTGCTCTGCCTTTCTTTGTGCTCACATAACCACCAAATGTGGATCAGGTCAAAATTCCCTGATGCTGTCGAAATAGCAGCTGACCTCAAAACAAGGGCCCAGCCTCTGCAGCCTCTCCTCCTCCTTGGTGCAGTGTGGCAGAGTGAAAAACGTGGAAAGAGTGATGGACAGATCCGCATAAAACGGAGTAGCGGATTTCGGGTGAAAAGATGCTTGCATCTGGTCTGCAAAACCAGCTTGTCTGTAAAGAAGGAGTTAAAGAGGGGTCGGCGACAGTGCTTGCATCTCAAATGTGTGCAGAGCTGACACAATAGCCATTAAGAATGACTTTTTCAATGTCAAAAGCTACAACTGGCTGCTATGCATCAGCTACGATATCTCCACAAGAAAAGTGAGAATGAAGTTAAGGTACCACAAAAGCATAAAGAACGGGGATGGAGGGAAAATATAAAACAACCCCTTCAAAAACCTCAACACGATCAGGGACTTGGTCATATAAATAAATGAAAGCTGATAAGGCTTCAACTTCCTCCTTATCCATGCCAACAGCACAACCCTGCTGAACCCACAAAAGCACAACGCACCAGAAAAGGGCACTTTAGGGAAATCAATATTCTACCCTGAACACCAGGAAACAAAACTGCTGCACCATCCAGCATAAACAGATTTAGAGGAGGGCCAGCATGCTGCCAGAATGGTGTATACCACCTCTGGTGGAAACAGAAAGAAACTCATATGCCCGGCTCAATCTCAAGTCATGAAGGTGGAAGCTCTGGAGGTTGGTGTGATGAAACTTCCCCTCTGACTGCTACAGGCGATCCCAGAAAAGCAGTACAGAGAGAGAGGTGTAGAAGATCTGCATACCACGCCCTTCGCAACCAGTCAACGGAAACCAGAATCACTTGTGCCTGCTTCTGGAGCAGGTTCCTCAGTACTCGAGTGATCAAGGGTATGGAAGGAAACGTATAGTGCAGGGGAAAGCCCCAGGTCAGTAGAAACACACCTCTCGGAGCGCCTTCAAATGGAAACTGGAGGGCACAAAACAGAGGCAATGCTCATTCTTGAAAATGGTGAAGAGATTTCCTGGAGGGGTGCCCCATAGGGCAAAGATGCGTTGTACAATATCCAAGTGAAGTGGCACTTGTGGTCTGCAATAAGAAGCAGACACAGGTTGTCAGGTTCCACGTTCAAGGAGCCTGCCAGACTTTAGGGGAGCAGCCAGATTCCATTCACCTGAGCCCAGGCCCAGAGCCGCAGCACTTCCTGGGATAGGGGATGAGAACACACTCCGCCTGCTTTCTCAGACACATCACAGTTATGTTGTCGCTAAGAATCTGAACAGACCAATCCTTAAGAGAAGGCTTTTGTCCTTCCACTCTTCAGGTGGAGGGAGGATGCAATATAACATCACCCTGGGTTAATTGGCCCTTGCTGAGGACAGCAGGTGGCAAGGATGCCTTGAAGGACCAGAAGGTATGCTGAGGGGAAGTGGTGGGATTTATTAGGTACCAACCTACTGGTTCTCTAGGGTATACAGATATCCTTTTCCTAAATCCACATGATATAACACTTAGACACTCTCCCATCCCCAACACCAGACAATGGCTACAGACATTTCCCATTAGTCTTTAGAGTGGAGATAAATTTCACTCTCACTTAACAACGTTCATCTCTTTGCTGCTTTATGAGAATACTATTTACTTTCACTTGAGATCTTTCTGGTGGATACTCTACCTGTAGATTTCTCATCTTCCATAACCATTCTACACAATCTGAAGAACACAATGGTCCAAAGTAATGTCCACCAGTTTGCCAGAAAATAGATATGTGACCTATGCACGCCACCACCACTGATCACACATTTCTGTTTGAAATTGGATTAAAGGCAGGTTAATCAGATTAAACAAGAATGATCAGAAAACTTGGTGGGGCATACCCAAGCATAATGCTGAATTGCAACAGAAGAGTCCATGGATATTGCCATGGAGTCAGCCATGTCCACCATAGGGTCCAGGATTTATGTGGTCATATCATGATCTGTCTTCTCGAGATGCGCAAAAGAGGAATGCATTTAGTCCTGGAGACGAATTATCGTCAGGTGGGCCATCTCAGCAAGTGCTAGGAAGAAGCTCCCTAGCAAGCATGTGGCAATGGACTGCAAACATAGAGTAAATGCATTTAGGCTCCTAATCATGGGCAAACCAAAGAAAGGCACTAGATGGCTACTCAGAAGAGATGGCCTGTGCCACAAACTTAAGCCGATACCCCAAAACAGGTCTCAGGATGCTTTTTTCCAGTCCAGGGAGGACACGGCTTGGCAGTTCGGGCTGGACAGTTGACCATGAGGAGCAGGGTCAAGACTGATTTGCACATGGTTGGGTCCAAACTGAGGTGAAAAAGAACGATTTAACCAAGATCTCTTGACTGTGGGTGAATATTTGATTTATTCAGCATTTCGTCCATCACTTGTTGCTGTAGCATTTTTCACCCTAAGTGGGATGGGTATGCCCAGACGTGGGTCCCTTGCCTGCTGTGCCACTGGATTCAAACTAGCCTGGCTGATAAGGGGTGATACCCCAAAACCAGTCCCAGGATGCTTGTTTCTGGTCCAGGGAGGACCCCACATGGCAGTTCGGGCTGGACTGTTTCCATGAGGAGCAGGGTCAAGACTGATTTGCAAATGGTTGGGTCCAGACTAGGGTGGCGTAGTGAGCAAAAGATCGATGGATTTAACCCAGAACTCTTGACTGTGGGTAAATGTTTGATGCGTTCAGCTTTACGTCCATCATTTGTTGCTGCAACATACTTCAGGTAAGGCATGGGCATTAAAGAATTTTAGGTCTCCTACGGTTGGCCTTTATCACAGTGCTCCCTGGCAAATAGCAGCTAGAGCAAAGGAGGGGTCTGTCCCAAGCCACAAGCACTGAGGAAAGCCACATTAAGTGGACAAAACTGTTGTTTTGTCCACATAAGCATTGGACTCCTCAAAAGGAAGAATACTTTTCAGTACTTTGGCTGCCTTTCAGATGAAGGCTATGAAGGGGCTAACCTTCTCTGGAGAAGGACCAGTAGATTTGGGGGATAGGGGGAATACAACACTACTTCAGGCAATTATCTAATCCACTGGCATTCTGTAAATCAATGTAGAGATAATCATCATCATTATAGGAAGGAGAGAAGAGATTATCCACCACAGTTATATTAATCAGTATGCGGAACACTTTGGGGCAACTTAATGAAATCAGAATAAGTATCTATCCTGGTGAAAACGTAAGCACATGGCCGAAGTTTATAAAACCATCATCCTCAAATGAGGCTGCATATTAGAGACAGGAGTCATCAAATCCAGAGTCAGCAGCATTAAGAGCAGTGGCATCTTGACAACAGGAGAGGCCTTGTGGAAAACAAGGCCACCAGCGTCATGCTGAAGCTGTTTTGGGTGACTTCGATAGGATCAACCAACATTGAAGAAGGAGCTGCTGACAGAGGATCAGTCAGTGGACCTGAAGGAAACTTGGGCCCAGTGGGGGCATCAGAGGAAGGTGGAACAAAGGTGTGGACCATGGCCTGAGTAACAGTTGCAACTGGCTGTGGGTTAGCCGAAAGCAACAGAAAAGGCAGGCACAACTCTTCCAAGATCAGAACAGGCTTCAAAGAGTGTGTCGAGCCTGAAGTTGGGAGAAAAACGACCGACATTCAAATATGTCCCTGAACTGGGAGCTAAGTTTAAGGGAGGAAGACTTACACTTACAGCACTTCTTGAGGGATCTTTCCTAGAATTCTCCTGTTGAAATGTAATGGTTTTAGAAGGAGACCTGAGAGTGAACAATCCCAAAGTATTCAGTCCTGAGCAAAAAAAGACATGGCTTTTGCTTTCCCTGATAGCCTTAGAATACCTGACACCTCACTTATCACAGGAGCTCAAGTAATGCTTCATGCCAAAGCTCTCAAACACAAATGATGGGAGGATTTAGAACTGGCAACTGCTTGAAACAAGCATTAAAAATGCAATAGGTCTCGCCTTTGATTAAGTTAAAGCCATTTGCTTTGCTAATGGTATTGTATAGCAAAGCAAATGGCTTTAACTTAATAAAAGGCGAGACCTATTGCAATTTCAATGCTTCTTCTGTTCAGGGGGAATTTGTGGTGAGTCAGAGGTAATTGCAGCTCAGAGCCAGGGAGAGGTAATTAGTCCAGATTACAGACGTTCAACAGGAGATCCTGGACTTGTTTGTGAAAAGATAAAATGCGTTAACACTCAATTAATCCCTCAGAACCCGGGTGATAGGAGGCGAAGGAAAGTTGCAGTTTAAGGCAATTAAACAAACAAGGCTGAGCGGCTGGATTCGAGCTCCCCAAAAGGGGGAGCGGGGGCTTTCGGGTTCTATGCCTGACTTTGAACTGTTTCACCAAAAAGTGTGGTAAAATATCACACTGTCGCCCTAAGCCCCAGTAACTGCACCCTTAGTTCAGTCTGCTTATTTATGAGGGGCGTAGAAAACACCAGCTCCAATACAAACGCTGGCACACCTCGGGCTTCGTATTTTTAGTAAAATAACTGTATTTGAAGTAGGTGAAGTAGCAAAAATCGACTGTTAGGACATAGTACAAAAAAATACTAATGCTTAAAAATTTAATGAAACGCGTTTTACAGTTTTATCTTTTAAAGTGTTAGGGAAGCGTTGTAGTGAAAAATGATAAATACAAAATAATTAGTCCTCCCTTACGCAGATGAACTTGCGTAAACGCTGTTACCATAAAATATGTGCTAAACCTCGTGTATGTTTATTTTCAGAAATCCGTATTGGCGGGAGATGTAGATGGTGAAACGTGCACCAGACAAGTTAAGGGATGGCAGTTTCCAGAAAGGCAATGAAGACACGCATCAGAAACAAAAAATTTAAGGCTCTACATTTTTGGGGAAATGTTTATTCAAAAATAGGAGAGAAGAAAACCTTTGTTTTAATTTTTTTGGTTCACTATCTTGTTTTTTGGTAGCTAAGAAATACGCCCTGTATTCAGTAAAGATATGCATATATCAGGAATAGAAAAAAATATTTTAATGACACCGCTACTATAAGCCACTTGACCTTACAAACTGTTCTAGTTAATCAAGAGATCTCAAAACTGCTCTTAAAAGTATGGTTTAATGTGCATTCGCTATAAAACTAAAGACCGGCTTTGTAGCACAAATGCACATAAATCGGCCAGGAAGTAGGCGGGATGGTGGTGATAATGCGTGCGCAGGGTAAAACCAATCCGGATGTCTTTCAACTTTTCACTGACAAATGGAATTAAATTAAAGCCAATGGTGAGAAGTTTTATTCATAATTTTTATTGCACCGAAAAAAAATGGTATTGAAGAAAAACAGGGTCGAAACAATTTTGGAAAACTCAATTTAGGATTAGAACAAAGGAAATGTCAAGGTTTCGTTTGAAAAGGAAAGAGCGGTGTATTTATATCCATAAGTTCCCACAGCGCGACCATCTAATGTGGCGCAACAACAGGATACAGACTCCGACAGCAAAGATGCAGGTAAGTGTCGCTTATTCAAACATCATAAGTCCAAATGACGTGTTTCGGCCGCCAGACATGCAGATATATCTTCACTGAAAAAACCATAGGTTTCAGGGGCGTTATAGTTAGCTGGATTTTCACTCGTACAAAACCATTGAAATTCCCCCGTTATAGTTAGTTCAGCTAACTATCACTCGTGCGCCCGCAATGCACTGCTGATGACGTCACATATTACATCACTCATGACATGGTCAGTGACATCACTCATGAAATCACTGATGACATCTCAAATGACATCACTGATGACATCATCCAGTGAATGTGTGTTTTTCTGAAAATTACATATGTTTTATATATGTATATCTCAAGGTCGATGGAAGAGTAAATGGGTATATAAGTGTCTAAATGGATGATTTGTTTTTGAAAGATTGTTTGTATAACTGCCTGATTAAGTGTATCTTAGTGAATACATGGCTTAGTGAGTAATGTTTAAATGTGTAAATATCTGTATCAGTCTCTTACTTTGTGTATAAGTGGCTGCATGGGTTGGTGAGTAGCTACATGAGTGTCTATTTAGGTTATTAGTTGGTTTTTTGAGTATCAGTATGAGTGTCTGTATGGTTCGGTGGGGGTTATTACGTAGTGCATAGGTGCATGAATGAGTGACTCACTGTTTGTATGTGTTGAAGACAGCATGTGTGCATGACTGTATGGGTGTGTGCATGGGTGTGTTAGTGAGTGATAGACTGTCTCAATAGTGTCTTTATGAGTAACTACATATGTTTTAAACTAGTATATGTGACTATTGGTGTATATAAGTGAGTATATGTGAGAGTGAGAGATTGAAAGAGTTCCTGTATGAATAAGTATGTGTTTCTATAAGTGATTGTTTAAAAGACTAAGTATGTGTAAGTTTCTGTAGAGGTAAGTGTGGTGGTGTGTGTATAACTGTATATGCAAGTAAATGGATGTTTGATTCTTTATTAGCTTGAGTGACTATGTGTGAATAACTTTATGGATGAGTGGCGTTGTGTAACAGGATGTATAGGTGTGTGAGTACATATGATGAGTGACTGTATAGGACTGTTGGTGAATTAGTGGATGTGTATGTGGATCTTAGAATTACTGAATAGGTTGTTGTAACTGGTATTGGTATGTCCATTGTTTTGAACATTGTAGTTTCTATTTTTGAATGTGTGTATCAAAGGTTATATTAGGGGAAGAGGAGGTCTGCCACTCTATCACAAGGATGATGTCATTAGTGATGTCATTTGAGATGTCATCAGTGATGTCATGAGTGATGTCACTGACCATGTCATGAGTGATGTAATATGTGACGTCATCAGCAGTGCATTGCGGGCGCGCGAGTTATAGTTAGCTGAACTAACTATAACGGGGGAATTTCAATGGTTTTGTACGAGTGAAAATCCAGCTAACTATAACGCCCCTGAAACCTATGTTTTTTTCAGTGAATTTCTAAGGTTTTTTAAATGCTAATTCCTAACTATAACATGCCTGAAACCTATGGTTTTTTCAGTGAATTTCAAAGGTTTTTTAAATGCTAATTTCTAACTATGCCTACAGAGATAGGACATGTGAAGAAAGAAGAAAAAACGCACAGAAAGAAAAGAAAGAAATGCAGAAAGAAGCAACAGAAGTCCTCAAAGACGAAGAAAAGTGCAGGAAGAAGGATAACGTGCAGAAAGAACAAACAGAAGAGCCGAAAGAAGCCTTGTTGCAAAATCATCCTGTACCCTCAATTTTTTCAGACGGATACTGGTGGTAACTGAGTCTGACTAACCAGTCCTAGAGCCAGTGCTATGTTAAGACACTCAGAATACAGTGAAAACACCTACATACACTAGGGAACACTATGCATTGGGGTCCCCCTGTGATCAGCATGACCTCCTCTGTAAGCCCCTGATATATAATAGGGCAGGGGATTAAAACTACCTCTTAAAACGCGCCACAGGGCGTGTTTGCACACGTCCCCTCAGGCCCCGTCCCCTCACTTCCCCACTGTGTAAACACACCCTGTGGCCGTTTTAAGTTGGGAGATTAAGTCCCCTTGAATCCTGAGGGTCCCTAGGGTCCAACTAGACCACTAGGTACCTCCAGTAAGCGCCACAGAGCTGCGTTGCAGAGAGATGTAAAAAGGGGCACGGCCAAGACCCCCTCTCTGCAACGCAGTGGAGTGGTGCTTACTGGAAGCACCTGGTGGGCTAGTTGGCCCCCAGGGTCCCTCAGGATTGAAGGGGAATTATTTCCCCAACTTAAAACGCGCCACAGGGCTTGTTTGCACACGTTAACTCAGGCCCCGTCCCTTCCCTTCACCACTGTGTAAACACGCCCTGTGGGCGTTTTTAGTTGGGAGATTAAGTTCATTTGAATCCTGAGGGTCCCTAGGGTCCAACTAGCCCACTAGGTACCTCCAGTATGCGCCACAGAGCTGCGTTGCAGAGAGGTGTAAAAAGTGGCACGGCCTGGACCACCTCTCTGCAACTCAGCTCAGTGGCGCTTACTGGAAGCACCTGGTGGGCTAGTTAGCCCCCAGGGGCCCTCAGGATTGAAGGGGAATTATTTCCCCAACTTAAAACGCGCCATAGGGCGTGTTTGCACACGTCACCTCAGGACCCGTCCCCTTCCTTCCCCACTGTGTAAACATGCCCTGTGGCCTTTTTATTAAGTTGGGAGATTAAGTCCCCTTGAATCCTGAGGATCCCTAGGGACAAAATAGCCCACTAGGTACGTCCAGTAAGCGCCATTGCAGAGAGGTGTAAAAAGGGGCACGGCCTGCACCACCTGTCTGCAACGCAGAGCAGGGGCACTTACTGGAAGCACCTGGTGGGCTAGTTGGCCCCCAGGGTCCCTCAGGATTGAAAGGGAATTATTTCCCCAACTTAAAACACACCACAGGGCGTGTTTGCACACGTCACCTCAGGCCCCGTCCCCTCCCTTCACCACTGTGTAAATGCGCCCTGTGGCCGTTCTAAGTTGAGAGATTAAGTCCCCTTGAATCCTAAGGGTCCCTAGGGTCAAACTAGCCCACTAGGTACCTCCAGTAAGCGCCACAGAGCTGCGTTGCATAGAGGTGTAAAAAAATGGCGTGGCCTCAGAACACCTGTCTGCAATGCAGCTCCCTGGCGCACACTGGAGATACCTGTTGGGCTAGTTGGCCCTCAGGGACCCTCAGTATTGAAGGGGAATTAATTCCCCAACTTACAACTGGCCAGGGGGCGCGTTTGCAGAGTGCTGCAAGGAGGGGGCGTGGCCTCCAGCGCGATGCCGGTCTTTTATTTATTTTATTTTTTTAAGAAGGAGGGCTGTGTGGCCCCCCTTCTTTTTCTAATTTACTGGCCCTGCGGACCCCATCCCCCAGGGCCCGCACCCTAATTTTTTTTGTTGAAAAAAATAAATTTGGCCCTCCCAAGGCCTTAATCGGCCCCGGGGACCCCAACCCCCGGGTCATGGCCTTTTTTTAATTTAAATTCTTTAGGAGGGGACTGCGTTGCCCCCCTCCTCAGGCCACTTATGGCTCCGGGGACCCCATCCCCCGGGGTCGGCCTTTGTTTTTTATTATTTTAAAAATATATATATTTATAGAAACACCTAGGACATGGTGGACAAACCGTATGTACCTATCACCATGATGATTTGCGTGATATTCATTAAAAGTCGACTATGCATACAATGAATCCACATGGAATGTATTTACAACGCTAGTGAAGCTCTGACGTGTCTGACGCCCTACCGTGCCTAATCACGGCGCCCCCGCCGGTGGGTACTCTCCAAGTAGACACCCTTGTCGTTTATTTATACAAACATGGGTAGCTATTGACGGGCACATTTAATATACACGCACACCAAGCCATTCAAAGGGGATTCGACAAAAATTCGACCAAACTATGCAAGAAACCCCCCTCACGGTTAATAAAAAACACATCCACCGCCGGATGTGTAATACTTTTTATTTTACTCTCTGGAAAGGAGACGAACCTCACTTGAGAGTCACAGCGTGCTCCTGGCTGAGACCAATGCTGTGTTACACCCACCAGTGCCCGCCGATTGCCTCACACCTCTGTGTTGTATTCCACCAGCTAGTGCGTATGCTATGACCCTCTCTAGCCCATGTGCACTGTAACACCACCCCGTGAATATGTCATGCCACACTTGCCTTCGCACGGGTTATATTGCCCCATCTAACGTGCCTTCCTCGATGTGTATGTTATAACGCACAGCGCTATGCCATACATATTATAATCTGGGATCCATATCTTTGTCACAGTGCATATTCAACGTTACACTCCCCAGCACATATTTTATATTACAACTTTAGAGACTAGTTATGTTACACAACACTGCCCTGTGCATATTACACTCCAAGGCGCATATCGCATAGCACGCGCTAGTGCCTGTGCTATCTCGCGCTCTCCAATGAATCTGTCATTGCGCACAATGTATTGCATATTATATTTCACGCCCCGGTTCATCTTATATCACACTTTTTGGTGCATAGTTTATACCATATACTACATCTAGTTTTCATTTTCAATCGTGCTCTCAGGACTATGTTCTATATAACACTGCGTCCACCTACCCTTTTCACGGGCATTACATTTTGCGATGGGGGTGGAGGGTCAGGGGGTGTTTCTGCCAAGTGAGCCCGGAGTCACAGTCACAAACGTCCTCTTCTTCCTGAATAAAAGTGAGATTATGCTGCATACTTGTTCATATTTTAAGTAGTTCGCACAGACACACATTTTAAAAACAATAAAGTTCCTAATACCCACCTTCTCTGAACAGTTAGCTTGCTGCCCCATCCACCTCCGCCCTATCCTCTGTTGTCTGAATCCATGGACTAGCCTCCTCCCTCCTGCCATGCATGGTCTGATGTGCTGCCACTGCCCTCCATTTAGCCTGATGTACCAGTCCACTCCTCCTGCCCTCCATTGCCCAATTCTATGGCCCATCATTGACCTCCTGCTTAGCCTCTGTGCTTAGCTTGCTGCCCCTATTCTCATTCCCCCTGCCCTCCGATGTCTTTGTGCATGCCCCAGCTCCATCCTTTTTGCCCACTATGTTCCATGGACCTGCCACTCCTATCTACTCTGAGTGTTCTGTTGAGCTGCCACTCCCCTCCCATCTGCCTAGCATTGTCAGATGACTGTAACCTGTCCCTGCCACCTCCACCCTGCCTGTCCATATGCCATGCCCCTATCCCCTTCCTCCTGTCCTCCATGGTCCATTTTACTGCCACACCCTTCTGCCCTCCCTGATCTGCTGTGCTGCAACTGCTCCTCCTGCCTGCCCCGCGCGGTCTGTTGTGAGGCCCCTTCCCCTGAACTCTCTTGTCTGTGCCCAGGTCCTGACCCTCCCTTCTATCCTCCATGGTCCTTTGTGCATGCCCCTGCACCCTCCTTCTTGCCCATCATAGCCATTGTGCTGCCACTAACCCTCCCACTTGCCATGCATGGTCTTCTGTGCTGCCATGGCCCCTCCCACCTTCCCTGTGTGGTCAGCTAGCTGCCCCTGACCCCCTCCCACCTTCCCCCCATGGTCTGTGTGTATGCCACTATAGTCTCATTGTTGCTCTCCATGGTGTGTCTTGTTTCTAGTGCCCATCCTGCCTGACCTCCATGGTCATCTTGCTGCTCCTGCCCTGCCACCTTGCCCCCAGCCCTCTGTTTCCATGTGCAGACCCCCTATTCCCTCCCTCCTGGCTTGTCTGTTCCATTGTAATGCCCCTGATACGTCCCTCCTGCCCTTTATGGTCTGTTATGCTGCAGCTTACTCTCCTGTCTGTCCATTAAGGTCAGCTAGCTACCATTGCCTCTTTCCCATCTGTTCTCTATTGTCCATGTGCATGGTCCTGTCCCCTCCCTATTGCTTTCTATGGAATTTTGTGCTGCACTCCCGTCCCGCATGCGCTGTGTGGTGTATTGTGCTGCTGCAGACCCTGATGCCTGCTCTGCAGGGTCAGTTTGGTGCACCTCTCCATGTCCCTCCTGTCCTCTGTTATCCGAGTCCATGTCCCTACCCCAATTCCTCCTGCCTACCATGATTCAATGTACCATACTTGCGAACATTTTGAACTTGGTAAGAGGGAGATTTTGGAAAAAAAAGGGGGTATTGATTTTCCCCTTTGAGTTACATTGAAAAAGAGGAGATTGTAGACAGGAGACAGATCAAATAAAGCCCATTTGAGCTTAAAAACATTGGACGTTTCCTGGCTGAAACGGGTCTGTTGACATGCATGGTTGTACTACCACTGCCTCTTCCTTCTGCCCACAATGGTCTATTATATTGCCACAGCCTCTCTTGCCAGTCCTGTATTGTTGGTTTGTTGCCCCTGCCCCCTTTTCCACTGTCCTCCATAGTCTGTTGTGCTGCCACTGCCCTTCCTGCCTGCCCAGTGTGGTCAAATTGTTGCCTCTTCACTCTCCTACCTGCCTTCAATTTTCAGAGTCCGTGCCCCTGGCCTCTGCCTCTCAACAGTATCCCAATGAACAACTAGATTGCTAACATTCTATATTTATTACAAAAGTGTGGAACGCCTGACGTCATCTTGATGTAATCAAAACTGTAATACCTAGAGTATTTCCTTTAGAAATTACATATATGAGAGGGTCTTATTTGCATCAAAATTATGGTTAGTGCTCTAAAAAACTAAAATGAGGACATATTTTCTGAGTTTTCAAATAGCGACAAAGAACTTTTAAATTATTTGTAATCTTTATGTTTTTTTATCCAGTTGACCACTTGATTAAATGTTGCACCTTGGCGAGAGGATGTGGTGTTACTTCCAGAGTTGCAGACTTTGCAACTGGGGAACCAGGTTGGAGTTTCTGCTTCAGCTCAACATTCTGTGATTGTGGTCAAATCACTTAATCTCCCCATGTCTACAACCAAAATGGATTTGATCTTGTGTGATGTAACCAATGCTCATGTAAAGCATTCCAATACCTGACAAGTCTGCACTATATAAAACTGCAAATACACAAAAAATAAGTGTTTTGCACACTTCTGTCATTGGGCTACATGTGGGCTACATCTGGGTGATATTTGGGCTACATTTGGGCTCTTTTGTTTCTGGTGGCCATTTTGGGAGACTTATTTGTTATGATGTTTCCTAATTTCCTCATTTACTGCAGTCTCCTCAGTAGGAAATACTTTCAGTTTTTTACTTTGATTCCATCAAGAAGGCATTCAGATGTGTCACAAATTTGCCATAAATTCAGAATGTTAGCACTCTAGTTGCTTATTAGATCACTGTAGTAAAGCTACTGCTCACCAGGGAAGTCTGCTGCTGGTATTCAAAGTGCATGTTTCAGTCTGCATGTCAGAATTTTTTTATGACATAGAAGAGGATTTGAGAAGTCAAAATGTGCCCTAATTTTTCTTTCTGCAGCACTAATCATAATTTCTATGGCAAAATGAATCCCCTCATTGTGTTCCTTTGTAAATTAAATGTTTTAAGTGTTACCACTTTATTCCATTCAAGATGGCTTCAGGTGTGCCATACTTTTGTCATAAGTAAGACTGTTAGCGCTCTAGTTGTTCGTCAGAACACTCTGGGACATTCTGTCATTGGGCTATACTTGGGCTACATCTGGGTGATATTTGGGCTACATTTGGGCTCTTTTGTCTCTGGTGGCCATTTTGGGAGACTTATTTGTTATGATGTTTCCTAATTTCCTCATTTACTACAGTCTCCTCAGTAGGAAATACTTTCAGTTTTTTACTTCGATTCCATCAAGAAGGCATTCAGATGTGTCACAAATTTGCCATAAATTCAGAATGTTAGCACTCTAGTTGCTCATTAGATCACTGTAGTAAAGCTACTGCTCACCAGGGAAAACTGCTGCTGGTATTCAAAGTGCATGTTTCAGTCTGCATGTCAGAATTTTTTAATGAAATAGAAGAGGATTTGAGAAGTCACTCAAAATGTGCCCTAATTTTTCTTTCTGCAGCACTAATCATTCTTTCTATGGCAAAATGAACCCCCTCATTTTGTTCCTTTTTAAATTAAATGCTTTAAGAATTACCACTTTATTCCAACCAAGATGGCTTCAGGTGGGCCATACGTTTGTCATAAGTAGGACTGTTAGCGCTCTAGTTGTTCTTTAGAACACTCTGGGAAGCTGCAGTAGAACGCAAAGGAATCAACTGACAGTCTCTGCCCTTGTTGGATGTACATGTTTTACTGAGAATGTCAGACTTCATTCTCACATGACTGAGAAAGATAATGTGAATTTACAGAAAATATGCTCTCAGTTAGCTTATAGATCACCTTCCAAACCTCTGTGGGAAAAGAATGAGAAAATAGTTTTCTCTCAAACATGATTCATGATATCACAGCAGAAGGCTTTTTCACATGGTAAAATCACCTTAGAACACACCACAATTCCTAAAATGAGTATGGTACCATCAACAAATGATTTATAATGTAACTAAAGTCTTAAAACTTTCTATTAACTGCAATGCTTTTTAATGAGGTGCTATCATGTATATTGGTCCCAAGATGGCTGCCAACACTTCTTGGATGAAGTGCTGACAGCCAATCAGATCTCACGATGAGATGTGTGGTTAGGCTCCGCCCAGATATATATGTGATTTTACTTTTGATTTTCTCAGGAACTACTGAACGGATTTACACCATTTAAGAAAAAGGCACATGCCTGACCTGAGGACTACCTCTTTGCCAAATTTCAAGTAATTCTGTTCAGCCGTTCGGGCTGTACCTTCGACTAAAGTTCCTATGGGAAAATGCATGGGGAAAACGCGTTTTGGGACCCCCCTTTTTTCTCAGCCCCCGCTTGACGAATCACCCCGAGACTTTCAGGGTAGGAGCTGAGCGGAGCGCCCCATTAGTTTCGAAAATTTCACGAAGATAAGTCAACCGGCGCCAAAGTTATTCAAAATAGAATTTTCTGATTTCCTATGGGAACTCGGTCCTAACTATAACTCGTCGCCAGTAGATAATATATATATATCTGATAGAGACTACTAGCCGCAGATTCCTTAACGTAGAATTATCCCCAGGCGTGAGACTGGATCCGGAAAATCTTTGCCACAGCACCTCTGAGCGCGGGGGGTGGTACCATGCGACCTCGACCGGACGTCGTCCGCGGACGTGACGTCAGCGAGGTCACATAAGTCCCACCCCGGCGCAGTGACGTCAGTTTCCTTCTTTTCCGCGTACAACGTGGAACCGGAGTGTGCTACTTGGCCTCTTAGCGGCTTGAGTTGGGAACAGTGTACCATGCCTTCGGGCTTCAAGACGTGCACTTCGTGTGCACGTCAGATGTCGGCGACGGACCCTCACACTATTTGCATGTGGTGCTTGGGCGAGCACCATGACTCTACGGACTGCGAGGCTTGCCAGTACCTTAAACCGAAGTCCCGGCAGGAGCGCCAGATGAAGTTGCTGTCGGCCCGCTTGTCCAGGTCGGTGTCGTCGCTGCGTCCATCTCCTACCTCGGACGGGTCCAGGGGCCGCCATTTTCAGATGCGGCATCGTCCTTTGCCGAGGCCCCATGGGCGTCGTTCGCCCGCAGGTAAGTCTTGCAGTTTGCCGCCGAGGCTTTGTCCTCCTTCGGCAGAGGGCGCCGGTCCCTCCCAGGATGTGCACCCGTGCCCGCCGCCGCCTTATCTGCCGTTTCCCGGCGTTGGGGCGACGAGGGCCCAGATGCAAGCTTACGCTACGGCTCTGCAGGCTTCCTTGAGCCCTCCTCCTCTTCCTGCGATGTCCGTAGATTCCTCGCCGTGCGCGGGGCCTTCTGCGGAGTCGCCGGCCGACGCATTCGGCTTCAGGTGTTAGAGGTGTGGTGCAGTCGAGGTGCAGCCCTTCGGGATTCCCCTCTTCGGCCCATGACGCCCCGGCCTCGCCGCAAAGCCCCGCGGGGTTCCCTGCGGTGTTTCAGGAGGTCGCTGGGACTCAGGGCTCGCCCTCCAATCCCCCTCGGTCCTCTGGGCAGGTGGCTGTCTTCCCGGAGGACGAGCCGACGCCTCCCCGGCGTCAACGGCTTTCCTCCCCGGCGGCGCCACGGGTGGAGGTCGGGACTCTGGACGCTTCCCCGGGCCCCTCTCGGCCCTCGGCGCAGGTGGCTGCCTCGTCAGGGGCCGAGCCGGCACCTTTTCGGTGCTGGTCATTGGCCGCTTTGGCTCCAACCCCGCCCCCCTCTCCGAGGCAGCACGTGGTGGTGGAGGTCAACCCGGTGCCGCTGGTGGACACTTCGGCGCTGGTCGAGGCCTCCTTGGTGCCTGTGGTGGACTCTCCAGCGCCGTCCCGATGTCGGATTGTCGACTCTTCTCCGGAGGTCCCTTCCTCTCCGGAGGGTTGTCTGTTCTACGCCATCTTCACGTTCACAGCCCCCGGACCCGCTCTTCCGTTCCCTGCAGTTGTCTGCTCCACAGGCTTCTCTGGCCTCTCCAGAGACCCCTCAGGTCCCCCACTCGTCAGTGGGTTTCCCATCCCTCAGGGGCTGGTCTATTCTCCCTCCAGGAGGGCACGGGGACGAGCATCTCAGTCTGCAGCCTTCGCCCACGGAGGAGTTGCTTTCCCCCCCACGTTGCCTATGGAAGCGAGTGTGGCCTTTGTCCGGGACATTTCCACGGCCACTGGCATTCTGCAGATGGGGAATCCGGTTGTCCCACTCCCTTCGGACCACTTGTTAGAGGTTCTTCACCAGGGCTCTGGTGGAGGGGAGCCACTTCTCCCATTTGAACCGTCGCTCCATAACTCTCTTCAGGGTGCTTGGGGGCGCCCTGCCACGGGGGATCCAGTGCCTCAACCGGTCCTCCACCGCCCTGCTCCGCACAATCCACTTTGTCTTTTTTCCCACCCCTCGGCCCAGGGCCCTGTCCTGCGGGCTGCTTTTCCTTCCTTGCCTTCCGTGCTGCTTCCGCCTTCACGGGAGGCTCAGTGGCTGGACTCCTGGGGGCGTAACATTTTCGCCGTCACTAGCACTGCTCTGCGTGCCCTCAACACTCTTTGTATGTTGGCCAGGGCTACTTCCGATCTGTGAGATTCTGCAGAGTCCCTTGTGTCTCGTGCCTTCCAAGAGGGTGCCCGCGCGGATCTGCGGCATCATGTGCGGGATGGTCGGGAGTTAGCTACTTTCATTCTCCGTTCGGCCTTGGACATCTCCGATTCCCTCGGCCGTGCTATCGCTGTTCTGTGGCCCTCCGCCGCCATGCTTGGCTGCGGGATGGTGTCTTTCCAGAGAATGTTCGGGAGCGTTTTGTGGATTTACCCTTTGATGGATCTTTGTTATTTCACACCCACGCGGACTCGGCTAATCAGAGACTCCTTGCGGGGCTCCGTCCTCCTCCTCCTCCATAAGCTCGGCTCTCCGATGCCTTATGGGAGGCGTTATTCCTCCTTTCTCCTTGGGGCCTTAGTTTTAGTTGGCCCGTTGTGTGCTGTGTGCGGCTTTGAGTGCCTTCAGGGTCTTTCAGTTGGCCCTTTATTCTTTTGACTGCTGGTTCAGCCCTTCAGCTTGTGGTGTGTGTTTTTTGCTGTTACGTACAGCGGTATAGGGCCCTTTGTGTCTTTTTTGGCTGGTTAGTAAGCCGTCTATGGTGTTTTCCACTGGTCTTTTCGGTTCTTGGCCTCTGCTGTGGGTTTTCCTAAGAGGTGTTTCCCTGGTTTTGTTCAGGGACGATTCATACCCTAGGTGGGGTATTTGTTGGCTATTGTATAGCCATGTTTTAAGCTGGGCGAGCGTGGATACCTTTTCAGGTTCCTCGCGTTTCTTGGCGTCCCGGAATACCGCTTGGTGCGGTCTCTATCTCCTTGATGTTTCTATCCTCTTCACCTCTGGGTCATCAGGCCGACCCTTGTCATACTGATTACAGCGTTGTGTCTTGGTGTTTCCACCTCGTTCTCCGCCGTTACGGCTGGGGCCTGTCTGTCTTCGTCTTGCGCTCGCCTTGTTCTGAGCCACTGCTTCTTAATATTTGCCAGCTGTTGCTGTGTGTGCATGGTAGTTTTGGTCCCCCTCCATGGGACTTGCTGGGTCAGCGTGTGATCCTGTCCCTTGTGTGTTGGAGCTTTGCGCGTCTGTGTCTTCTTTCTCAAGTATGCGCTCCTCGGCTGTGGAACCGTTCCGGTTTTGTTCCCTACTTCGGGATGGACACGCATTCAGCTGTGCCCTTTGCTGTGTGTCTGTACTCCTGGGACGGGCTCTGCCTCCGTTCCACCTTTTCTCCTTGAAATTGTGGGTGGTTCTTTTCTTCTTTTGGTACTAGCTTGGTGCCATCTGCCCCTCTGGTTTTTTGGGCGGATGCTCTTTGATCCTCGGGTCGGCTTGTGGTATCCTGGCCTTCCCTTCTCCTTGTTCTTGCTCACTTTTGCTTGGTGGGGGTTGGGCTGTCCTTCCTGTACCTATGCCACATCCCCTGTTGAGGCCCTGTGTCTTCCAAGCTGGTGAGGTTCACTCGCAGACCCTCCTCCCCTCTGGGTATGGCTAGGGTATCTATTCTACATTAAGGAATCTGCGGCTAGTAGTCTCTATCAGATGTACAAGTTACTTACCTTCGGTAACAATGTATCTGGTAGAGACGATTCTAGCCGCAGATTCCTTCACGACCTGCCCTTCCTCCCCGTTCTGCGAGGACCCTCCAGCTGGTCTGCAATCGCCTCCCTCTGGATGGCATTTTCTCCCGTGGGTGCCCTCTTTCTCTTCCTCCCTGGCGGGATGCTTTGTTCGGTTTCTTTTTCCACTCCTTTTGTGGTCATTGGAAGGTAGGTTCAGGTGTCCTTCTGCGTCCCTTCACCCTGATTATTCCAGTGTGGGGCCTACTCATACTCTCTCTCTCTCTCTTATTGTTTGGGTTTTGTTGCCTCCTCCGCAATCCTCTAGGTTGCGGTTTCTTGGCTGTGCCTCTGCCCTTAGCTTCTTACAGGGGATACGACACTCCTTGGTAGTGTTGTCTTGGGGTGCTTTGTCGTGACTCCTCTGTTCCAGACTTGTTGCCTTTCACTGTTATAGATTGTGGTTGCTGCCTTTATGTCGTCTGCCACGTCATTTTTGTCATGTTTTTCTGCCTCCGGGAGGTTATTGCCTTCGCTTTGCAGGGTTGCTTCTCACAGTGGTGCTCTGCTCTTTCCTTTCCATGATTTTCAGTAACGCAGTGCTTCAGCACCATTTGCTTCTTCCCTTTTTGTTTCACTGCTTTTTCGTACACTGTTCCCATACTCTCACAGTTTTATTGGTGATGACTCCGCGTTGTGGCGCCGAAAAATTCTCCAAAGAAAACTGCCATCAGCGCGCCAGGGTGGGACTTGTGACCTCGCTGACGTCACGTCCGCGGACGACGCCAGGGCGGGGTCACGTAGTACCGCTCCCCGCGCACAGAGGTCCTGTGGCAAAGATTTTCCGGATCCAGTCTCATGCCTGGAGATAATTCTACGTTAAGGAATCAGCGGCTAGAATCATCTCTACCAGATACAAATTTTTGGGGAATAAGTAAAAACAAATATGTAATAGAAAGTGTATTCGTTGAAACCGGAAAGAGAAATAGATTTCTATAACCATAGTTGAGTCGGAAAAGTTCTAGACCAATCAACAAACACCAAAAGGCAGCTGATGTTTGGGCGATCTGGTAAAGGAAGTGAATGGCAGAGCCTTTTCTATGGTGATAGTTTTTGGATGCCCCGCCCGCTCGGTTTCCACGGGCTCTCTGCCCCGAACCTGGGTTTGCTGTTTTCCCCTCATCATCAGAAAGCTACTGTTAAATATTTATCGGGTTTGTTTATCTACAAAGGCAATTAGTGTCAGGGATGCTTTGGGAACTCGAGCCCTCATGAAGATGGATGGCGCTGTGGAAGGGGTGGGGCCCTGCCAGCCCTGGAACCCCCGATGAATCCTCCATCTGGGCTGTGGGGGTCACCACTCTATTGTGAAGGGGAGCGGTGGCAGAGCTGTGCGGGCTCTCAATGTCCGAAGCAAGCCTCAGGCAGGAGATTGCCCACAATGTGGGGTGGGTGTGTCGGGCGGGTTGGTGGAGAAAAGACAGGCGGGTGGGTATATATTGAGAATGGATTGACGGCCTTGCGGAAGGGCAGAAAGATGGGTGAACTTTGATGGATGGATTGGGTGGATTGGGGT
Source organism: Triturus cristatus (assembly GCF_964204655.1). NCBI lineage: Eukaryota > Metazoa > Chordata > Amphibia > Caudata > Salamandridae > Triturus > Triturus cristatus. The sequence goes on from NC_140586.1 coordinate 262,001,664, forward strand.
GAAGATGGACGGATGAATGCATGGGATTGGATACAAGTGGGTTGGATGCATAGATTAATGAAATGGTGGGGGAGTAGACTGATGAATGCATGGTTTTGGGTGGATTGGTGAAAGGGTGGCTGTTTAGGCTGGGTCGGATTGGTTAGAGGGTTAGATGGACTGTAGAAGTGGGTACGTAGTGCCATGGGTTGGGGTGCATGAATGGTGGAGGGAGGGGTGGATAGATGGATGAATGACTGGGATTGGATGCAAGGCTGAGAGGATGGGTCAGGTGGGTTGGATGCACAGATGGGTGGAAGGGTGGGGGAGTAAACTGTTGAGTGAATGCATTTGTGTACTAGGTTGAATTGGTTGAATGAGTAGATGGACTGTTGAAGTGAGTAAGTATCGTGGGTTTGAATTAATGGGTGAATCATGGATAGGTGGATTGTGGGGGCTGGGGAGTGGACAGATGGAAGAATGCCCGGTATTGGACGCAGGTCTGAGAGGATAGGTCGGGTGGGTTGGATGCACAGATGGATGGAAGGGTGGGTGAGTAGACTGATGAATGCATGGGTTTTGTGGATTGGGGAAGAAAGGTTTGGTGGACAGGGCCGGATTTGTTGGATGAGTAGATAGACTGTAGAGGTGGTGAGCATTTTTGTAGGTTTGCATGAATGGTTGAATGCGTGGATGGGTAGACTGAGCTGTGTAAGTTGCATAGGCAGATGAATGGATGTGGTGCATGAATATCTGGATAAATTCACATGTTTGGATGTATGCTGGAAGGATGAATGGATGGATGGATGGAAAAGGTGGGGTATGTAGATGGATGGATGAATGAGCTTGGATGGATGAAATGTTTCTCACTTTGTTCGCAAATGTGCGGTGGAGACAAGAAGCCCCCATCACCTTCCTTACCTGTGAGAATGAACATCCTAGGAGGCCCCATTCAGCCGTGTGCACGGCACAGTGTGCCATGTGCTTCTTACTCTAGTCAAAGGTATAACTGGCTTCAGGAATGTGTGCGGATTTGCCTCAGCAATTCACACACACACACCTCTGTCTTTACACCCACACACACATGATATAAAATACATTCCGCTCTACACATACGTGCACACACACATCTACCCCCACACAAATACACGCACACCGCACATCCCCACATATATACAAGAAGTACACGTCTCTTTAAACACAAACGCACATGCGCAGGCACACATGTCTCTAGGACACCACACGCTCGCTCGCGCACGCACACACACACACACATTCACACACACACACACACACACACACACACACGTGTCCCAGCTACCTTCAATGCAGATCGCAAGAGAGCACATTTCATGTTTAAAAGCACCCCCGCCCATTTCTTCTCGGTGTTCATTACGGCAGCAGGCGACCTCGTCTGTCCTCCGGCCGCATCAAAGGCAGGCAACCCCTTTCCTGTTTCTTCCTTCAGTAAAAGCTGTGTACGTGGGGAGGGGGAGTAGGGGCAGGGGTTCTGGTTTCTGTAAATTGCAACAAAGGAACAAAAAAAAGGCTGCAAGCGGTGCCAAGTGTATCACTCCGACAGAGGGTGGGGGCGTCAAAGTAAATGTTTTCCCCCTACACTACAAGTCGTTGAAAGAGGAGGCACTCATGTGGCCAGAGGGGGCACCCTGCCAGTGCATCTGGACCCTTTTAAATTCAAAATATGTTTTCATGCCCCCAATAAACACGCGCAGACTCCAGGCGAAACCATCATCGCCCGGAGCAAAATAAAACAAGACTTTTGAATAGAGGGAAAATAAGCGCTCGCCAGGCAGCCACTGTTTATTTTTGCATCGCGTTTTCACTTCAAAGTGAAAGCGAGATGCAAAAATCCCGTGTCGCCATGTCCCCTTTTTGTCCTGCCCATCCGGTCTGGATCGCACGGCTTGTTTACATAACACGCCTCCTTGCGATAAGAAACTGCTTCACGACAGCCGTGAAGCAGGTGATCCAGTCAGGATGGGCCGGACAAAAAAGCGAAAAGGAAGCACCCCAGAAAGCGTATTTTCAATGGAAGGCCACCGTTTACCATAAACGGTGACGCAAGCCAATGGAAATAAGGGGCGTGGCTTCAAGCCCTTTTCTAAAACTCCTCATTTACAATATATCTTACCGAGCGAGCTGCGCATGTGGGCAGCAACGCTAGGCGAGACCTACAAACCACACACCACTTGAAACCTGACACCTTAGGGGTTGACATGCCCCTAACAGTACACTGCCAGGAAGGAACCGTTGGCTGCAGACCTATTGCAAGATTTTTTGGATCCATTCTGGAGCCTGGGACGATTGACAAGGTGAGGGATTTGTTGGTAGAAGTATCCATCGTAACAGCCCCCGAAAGATTTTTGGTGCTATTTCATTTTTCAACTGGAAGACCAGAACTGCCTGGTACAGCATTTGGGGAGGCTCTAAAAATATTTTGAAAAAAGCTATTGCTCTCTTAGCTGACATTGCAGTGGTTGAACTTGGCACAAATAAGACAGCTACTTGACCCTCACAGCCCTTTTGTTCCGCTGTGCAAACACCTCATCTAATGTTGGTTAAAAAAGAGTGCCACCTATGCCTCTAATGTCAGGCGGATGGTGCACACTGGCATTGCCAAGAGAATGTCTCTTAGCTTAAGAGCTACACAGATTATTTTCTTGAAAACTGCTCCAATATAGATAACAATTCACAACAAGTAACATATTTCAAAAGAGTATTTTCAACTGGGGGTCCCTTGGCTCTATATTGCAGGTGTTCATTGTTACCCTACTGTTGGTCATTTTGATATTTGGAGGACGAAAGGCTGAGTGGATCCGCCAGGATTCATACCTGTGACCATGGTGTCAAACAAAGATACCTGCAGTGGGGGGCTAAGTCCACTGAGCCATCAGATCACACCTACTGTTCTACATGCTTTCAAGCTTTAGAGTGATGGAAGGCTGACTGGCTTCTTGGGATTCAAACGTCTGACATACACATCATATTAGATGTCAGCAGATAGCAAACCTGCTAGCTTATAAAATGTAAAATGTGTCTATGAATTAATCATGCAGACAAGTAAAGGCATCTGTGGTGTAAGTTGAATCTGGAACTGCAGAGTATTCACACCAGTCAGTGAAAAAACTTACCCGTCAAGAGGATGAGAGCGCTCCTCAGGTGCACACATACCCTGTGTACCCTTGATCTACAATAATCTGTTTACAAGGTGCTACATACTCTAGAGGTCACAAAAGAAGACCCTTGGAATGGTGGAAAAAGCAGAATTGTAGAATCATTACAGGCAAAAAAGTTACCATGAAAGGCTTCCTCAACGTGTGTAACCCACTGACGCACAAGAGGATAGGAAAAAGGCCCTCTGTTCATCAGCTAGGATACGGTGGGAGGCAGAGCACAGAAGATCATTGGTTAAGAGATGTTTCAAGGAATCCAAGTAAAGACCCAGGGCTGTTGTACTGCTAATGTCAACTGATCTGAAAAGCCCATAAAATACATAAAGCAGGCTAATAAAATGTGAGCATAGCTAGAAAGTGAGAGGGCAGTACAGGAGTTGCATATTCCAATATACAGAGGGGCAACAGGTTCAAGGATATAGATAGAGATGTGGAAGGAAATGGTCACTTTCCAGTAGGAGTAGTTTTGCAGCCGGAAGAGTTTTCTGGGTTCACATGCTTTGAAGGAAAAGGGAGTTGACCACCACTATTTGGAGATCAGTACATCCCACTGTGAAGTCATGAGGCGCCCCGAAAGTTCCTGTGCGCGGTCGACATCTTCAGATTTTTTTCTTTTGTGTTCTGTTAGGAACTTCCATATTGAAGTGCTACTCACCTCGTCGGTTTGCTCTCATCTCCATCTCCGGAGAAGTGGGTGGGTCGCATGTAATTCCAGAAAACTGTAAAACTACTACTGGTAAATAACCATTTCGATTTGAAGCATGAATCCTTTTTCTGGATGCACATGCTGTGCATCTGATTACATAGCAGTGTTCGTTTCCTTGCGAAGGATGGGTTAAGATATATATGAGTTCACAGACAGGTGGTGAAGTACTCTCTTTCCCACCGGTGCCTCCTTATTTATCTGGATGTGTTCTGGTAATGTGTGTGGGGAACATCAGGTTACAGCCATACAGATGTCACCAATAGGTATATTTGCTAGGAAATCTAGGGTTGTGCCCTTTTTCCAGGTTGAGTGTGCCCCAGGGCGTGTGGGTAAGGCTTTTCCTACCTGTGTATTGCATGTTTGGATAGCCTCCACCACCCACTGAGCAACTGTTTCTTTAGATACTTGCTTGCCCTGGTGAAGTATAAGAATAGTTGGTTCTTCTTGCTAATTTCCTTTGTCTCTTGTAGGTAGTACATGAGTGCTCTTCACACATCCAGAGTGTGCAGAGCTCTTTCGGCCTGTAACTTCAGATCCTGAAAATAGGCTGGCAACTGGATGCTTTGTTTGACGTGGGATTGCAATACCACCTTTGGTAAGAACTGTGGATTTGTTCGTAGGACAACCTTATCCTGGTGGATTTGAAGGTATGGTTCCTGGATTGGGAGCACTTGTAGTTCGCTGACTCTACGGAGCGATGTGATCCTTATTAGAAACGCTGTCATTAAGGTTAAAAATTTCAATCACGCCTAGTGCATTGGCTCAAAAGGCTCTGTCATCAATTGTGTGAGTACAGTGTTCAGGTTTCACACTGGAGCTGTTACTGCCCTAGGGGCACCACTCTCTTTGATCCCTCCAGGAATCTTTTCACTACCAGTAATTTTAAGAGGCTATTTCCCATTGCCCCTATGGCGTATGCTTTTATGGCGGCCAGGTGGACCTTTAGTGTTGTTTAGTTCCTATAAACCTATATAGGATCAGAGAGTTTAGACAACATACACTGTAGGACTGGTGTCCGGACTGACTCTAGACACCCTTACCGAGCATGTTAACCTGTATACCAGCTAGCTCACAGTGCCACTAGAAACCCCTCTTACCAAGGAAAGAATAGTTCTTGCAACTATCAAACATGACAACCCTGTCCCATCAGGGATCGTGGAAACAGTGCGATACTTTTCGCTCAGTCCCTCGTGCTCACTTTGTCTCAGAGAGATACACAGAATAAAAGGTGGGGACGTTTTCCAATAAGCATTTATTGAACCAGGGCCATTCTAGTGTAAAATAGGTGTGGTGAAACAACCATTAGACAGTAACAGATATAAATGATTATAAGCACTAACAGAGTAAAAGGATGGTAGATTTCTACCATGGTGCTAAAACTTTGAATACAGGCAAGCATATAAAATACATGACAATAAAATGCATACTGCTATGATGCGACCCTAACTAGATGCACCTAAGTGTACCTAGCATGTATGTAGGCGTGGAAGCCAAGAAACCCTCTATGATAAAGTCAACCCCATAACCTGAAGTGAGAGACTGTGGGACCCCGTCCTGGTCTCGAGATGGACACCCACAAGGGATGTCAAACCACTGCGAGCTGGAGTGTCTACGTGCAGGAGTCTCAGCGTCTCGCATCAGTGTGTCAGCATGGATGTCCTTTTTCTCCTCTGACTACCTCAGCAAGATATGGTGTATATATACCCTAAGTGGTATCCCCTAGGGATATACCTTGCTGTGTCATGTCGGATTAGGATGACGGAAGGAATGACTCTTATACATAGTTATTATGCAGGAGATGGCAGGCCTGCTGTGATTCCAAGAATCCTCATGCGTAATGAATGAGGCTTAAGCTTTTCGGAGAGAGCCCCATGTCATCTTTAGGCATTACCGTACCTTGGTAAAATGTCAGTACTAAGAACCGTTATGCAGTGTAATATCAGGGGAATGTAGGTGAAAGGTGCATTCATTGCCTGAGCCGATATTGGGGTACCTATATAGAACATAACATTAGTGAAGCGAGGTCAGGCTACTGTGCAGTTGGTGTGTGAGGTACATTGGCACTATGCCGTGCTCTGTCCTTGTCTCTAGTTTGTTGCTCCCTGCACCAATATATTTATCAAGTCCACTTGGCTGTGTAGCACTTCCTAGTGCTTAGTTTTCTGGCTTCCTTCAGGATCTCCCTTTTTCTGGGGGGCAGGCAGGCAATTCTAGTTATTTAGGAGGGACGCTACTAGATTGAGTTAGGCTGGTTCTGAGTGAAACCCCCTCCATTCTGCATGGTTAACAGGGCCCGTGTTTTGATTTGTATTCCGGACATATCTAGTAGGTCCGAGTACCATGCCTGTCTGGTCCACTACAGGCGATGAGTATGAGACAAATACCTGGTAGTCTGGCCTTGTCCAGTACCCTTGGTATCAGAGGAATTGGTGAAAAAGCATAGGCAAATCTCCCTGACCAGTCTGGCAACAGGGCATTCACCATGGACTGGTGATGTCGAAATCTGGATGTGAAGTGTTGGCATTCTTCATTCATCTCTTGTGCTAGTTTTAACAGTGGTAACAACTTTGCTCCTCCTTGCTTGCTGAGATAGAACATAGTTGTTATGTTGTCCGTCTGGATAGCGACTGTATGCTTCTTCCAGAGCTTCAAATGTTTTCAGCAATAGGAAGATCGTCTTTAGTTCGACAGTTATGTGTTTCACAGATTGCGTAGGGTTCCAGAGACCTCGGACCTTCAGGCTGTCCATGTACGCCTCCATTCACTGTGGAATGCGTCTGCTATGGTCACCGTGCGAGCTGGTAACTTGAAAGGTCTCCCTACCCTCACATTTGTCAGGTTTCACCATTCTATCTCTTTCTGAATATTTGATGTGACAACCACTAGATTCTACCTGCTCCCTGTGACTTATGACCATCTGTTGCAGAGGCATTCCTATATTGGTCGCATGTGCAGTTTGGCATGTGATACGAGATGGATGTATGATGCCATCATGCCTATCAAATTTCATGACAGTCCTCACTGTCAGACTGCCCTTCCAGTAGAGGAAAATTTGCTATGCTATTGCCAACGCCCTCTTGGGGACTGGGTATGCTTGTGTTGTCCAAGTCCAGCATAGCCCTCAGGAATACCTTCACCTGTTCCAAGAGTGGTAATGATTTTTCGTAGCTTATGGTAAACCCAAGGCTTTCAAGTGTGTTGATGACTGTTTGCATGTCTTGGTGGCATTTTTGTTTAAAGTTTGCCTTTACTAGCCAGTCGTCCAGATATGGGTAGACGTGTATACCTGGTCTTCCCAGGTATGCTGCCACTGCCGCCAGACATTTTGTTCACACCCTTGGTGCGATTTTTATGCAAAAGGGGAGCACTCCGAACTGGCAGTGTGCTTTGTCCATGATGAATCTGGGGTACTTCTTGTGCCTCTAGTACATTAGTATGTTTAGGTAGGTGTCCTTTAGGTCTAGGGTGGCCATGTAATCTCCCTTCCTTGGTAGTAGAATCACTTCTTGTGAAGTTGACTTTTTGAAGTGTTGCGTTCGAATGAATTTGTTAAGGTACCCGAGGTGTAGAATTAATCTCAATGTCAAGTCTTGTTTTGGTACTAGGAAGTATGTTGAGTAAACGAGCCGCCAGATTCCTTGGGGGAACGCTCTATGGCTCGTGTGTTGATGAGTTTCTATACCTCTTCTCGCAACCGTGTAAGTTCCTGTTCCCTTAAGGTTCTTTTCGATGGGGGAACATGAGGCGATGTCCTGATGAGTTCTATGCAATAACCGCCTCTAAATATGTTTAAGATCCATTTGTCTGAGGTAATTGACCTCCATTCCTAGCGGAATCCTCCATTTCTTCCCCCTACTGGTATTATGTGGTGGGATTATTAGTAGGGAGGGTTGCAGGTTACCCTCTTCTGGGCTTTCCGCAAAATAGCTGTCTCGCCGGGTGTTGCCACTAGTGTTCAGCAGTTTATTGTGCAGCATGCTGGTTGAAGCCCTGCTGTAGGTGTTGCTCTTGGGCAAGTGAGAACCGAGCCCTGCCTGTTGGTCTTTTGAAGGACTCTCTGAACTGAAAGGCCCCCATGGTATTGGGTGTTTAATTGTCCTTATTTATTTGCTGGAGTAATTTGTCCACTGCAGTCCCGAAGAGAGCTTCTCCTGTGAATGGGATGTTTATGACAGATGCCTACAACTTGGACGAGGCAGAAGTTGGCACTGTTCTTCCACTCTTAGATGACCGCCTTTGTTTTCTTCTTGAACACCTCTAGAAGTTTCTGCATGAGTCCTTCCATTGCCTCCTATTATTAGTGAATGTACCTGTTGAGGAGAGCATTTGAGTTTGACATCCTCCATTGTGTTGCCCCTTCCCTTTCCATCTTTACACCCATAAGGTGCAGTCTTTTGCTCTCCTTCTCCGGTGGCGGCCTGTTGATGTAGGGATGTTATTCCTTTTCCAGGCTGTCGCCACTATGATGGAGTCTACTGGGTACGTTGCCCTTGATGTACTGGGTGTTCTAATTGGAGTGTTTATATATTTGTATTACATTTGAGGGGGGACCTTGCAGGCTGTGGCAGGTTTCTTGAAGGCTTCCTTACCCTGATCAAGCATGCTGGGAAGCATGGGGAGGTAAAGATTTGGCCCCTGTGATGGCATCAGAATTTCTAGGAGGAAGCATGATTTCTCCCTTTATTTCTTGAGCTGACTCCATACATGTCTGCCACCCTCTTGAGTAGTACATTGTACATAGATAGGTCATCCGGGGGTAAGGGGTAGCGGTTAACACTCTCCTCGGGTGATTCGGCGTCGAGATCCTGTCATTCGTCATCAAACTGGCCTTGTTTCCCCACCACGTTGGGGTCGACCTCCTCATAGTCGAGAAGATCTTCCTGCTCCTCTTTGTCAAGCTCCGGCATCGAGGGCACCTTGATGTCCGGCACATCGTCGTCCACTTCCCCAGATTCTGAGGACTTTGTGGGGATGCAGAATGCATTCAGGGAGCTGACAAACACGTTCTTGCACTGCAGAAGCACCCCCATTTCGGCCTCAAGCCAGTGCTACTTTTTCTAAACCTTGAGCAAACGTTTGCCGTCGGTCATGGGGGGAAGTATTTATCTTCGGGTCCTCAGGCTCTTTGTCCTTCACCTCCTCCTTTGTGCCTGCTGGTGTCGAGGGTAGGCTCAAAGGTTTGTACCTATCAGTGTCATTTGGTAAGGACCTGAATGGACTCACGGTTTGTGCCCACCTTTAGTCATTGATTGTTTCGATGTTGACACCGAAGTGGGTTTGGGGTCTGTAGTTACCTTCAGCTACTTAGTTCTTTTGACATCCCTCTTCCCCTGCTTTGCTGCTTCTGCCTTTTTTAACACTGACGATTCTCCCTTCGGCTTCTGACTCTCCCCATTTTCCGGCTCTGCAGATCTCCACCATTAATCCCACCCCTTCATTCCCTCAACTACTCCGTCCATCACCCCTCCATACAAACCATACTCCCTCCCTCACAGACCTCTCGAAACGTTGACAAGATGCTCATGTCCCCAACTCATACTGCCTTCTCTATGCGCACAATACGTTGATGACGCCATCTCAAAGGGGCGGACTCTATTCATCCACCAGTCCCTCCATCACTATTAAAGAACTAAGTGACACCTCCACTCGTTCCCCCAAAGACTCCCCTGAATCCAGCTCCCACCGACATACACTCTATATCTCTGGAAAACCCCAGATCATACAACATGAAACAATAAACCAATTTGATAAATCAGACTGGTTATGGCCTTACCCAATACAACATGAAGCAATCATTCCGCACTCCCTCCTCACTAAAGCAAATGCCCATGTTTAAGCTAAATGAGAGACCAACGCACATAGAAAATCAACTAGATAAACTACTACAGAGTCTCAACAATATTGCAAAGAACCTAAATATTTACCCACAAATCACCCATCATCCCCACCTCCACCATTCATGCAACAGCACACAACCTCTAGAACAAGCTATGACACAGCCATACAGCTGGACCACAACTCCTCTCAACAACAAAACTCCGAGATCTAAAAGAACAACCAACACGATGCCTCTGAGCGAAGCTAGCCAAGTCTTACAACATGACACGTAATAGTCACAACCCTCAGCCATAATCCAAGGTACCACGGACAAGGAAGAAACCTCATACCAGCAAGATCGACTTGGCCATCATCTCACCTCATCAAGATCCCCATGACTACCTCCCTCCAAGAGATTAAGAACTGCAATAAGACCAAATGCATGCTCATAAACTGCAGATCTGCAACCAAGCATGCAAAAGAACTAGCAGAAACAATCCCGAACCATGACATTGATATCACATTCAATACAGAAACATGGCTAACTGAATTCTCATAACCAATCATGGACACGCTAGTTCCAACTGGGTTTTCAATCATAAAGAAAGACAGGATGGACCACCATGGTGGAGGCACCTTCTCCTACAATAAATTTGAACATATCAGCGCTACCATGAGAATGAAAGACAAAATAGCAATGAATGGTCACCTGCTCTACCACCCTCCAGGTAACACAATATCCTTTGGCGAACAACTAGCAAACATGATATCACTGTTAACTCTCCCTTACCAAGATCATCATCCTAAGTGACCTCAAACTTCACTGAAATGATAAAAGCAGTATGTTAGACCTGTCAGCCCTTTGGGTGGTCCCTCCTCATTATTATTTATTTTGTCCCACTTTTGCCTCAAACCCTGTTAGTATTTTTTCCTTTTTGGGAACCACCAGACTTTTTAGTATTGATGCAGATTCAGGGAGCCATTTTATCTACCCCTGGAACTTCTGTCTGAGGGCCTGGAGCACAAAATGGAGGCCACCCATTGTCACCTGTGACATCACTGGAACCTACCAGCACCTTCCAGAACATTCCAGAACCCTGTGACAGTGAGAGGCAGGTTTAGAATGTTGGGAAGGCATCTCCAGGTTGGCAGTTGGAGTTGGCAGTTGGCACCTGACTGGTGAAGAGAGAGGAGCACAGAACTGAAGGAGGAAGGAGTGAGGCAGCAGGGGTGGAAACTTGTGCCTGGAGTGGGGTCCAGAAACCCACCCTTGATACTAGTCCCTGCTGACTGAGCCCAGCCTGGAGCCCTGTGTGGGAGAAAGCAAGAAAGACCATCTTAAGGACCTGGACAGCCGGAACAGGCCTTAAAAGTGAAGAACAGCAAGTTCCTGACCTGGTTACTGGTAACTTCCTGAAGTCCGACGTCGAGAAGCCTGGAGACCTGGAGCCCGAGGTGGAGAAGCGGCGCTGACTGGAAAGCAGACGTTGTACCCGGAGCCGCCAGAGGTCGAGAGAGGGCGCCGACGGAGGTCGTGGAGACACCAGAGGTCGAGGAGGAAGTCACCTGAGGTCGAGTGTGCGGCGTCGACGGGGGAGTGAAGTCCGCCCTCCGGAGTCGCCGGAGACCGAGGTGAAGCGTGCCGGAGGTCGGGAGTGGAGATCGCACTCCGGAGTCGCCGGAACCTGAAGAGAATCGTGCCGGAGGTCGGGAGTGGAGGTCGCACTCCGGAGTCGCCGGAACCTGAAGAGAATCGTGCCGGAGGTCGGGAGTGGAGGTCGCACTCCGGAGTCGCCGGAACCTGAGGAAAGGAGCACCGGAGGTCGGGAGTGGAGATCGCACTCCGGAGCCGCCGGAAGTCGACATCGAGCCAAGGCCGCCCGACGTCATCGAACCGGAGCCGCCCGAAGTCGACATCGAGCCAAGACCGCCCGACGTCATCGAACCGAGGCCGCCGACATCGAACCGGAACCGCCTCCCGGCGTCGACAAGAACTGTCATTGAGCCGAGGCCGCCGACATCGAACCGGAACCGCCTCACGGCGTCGACACGACTCCAGCGGCGTCGGAACTTCATAAAAAGGGCAGTAAGTGGAATAGAGGGCGCCTAAGGCCCTGTGGAGCCCTAAGAGACCATCCTAGGGGCTAGAGAGGTGCTGGAACCAGCTTGATAGTGCCAGGGGTGAGCTGAGACTAATACAGAGGGGTTGTGTAGTGGGGGAGAGCCAGATCTCTAGATTCCCCCTTGATCTACCTCAGTTTAGGCCTCAGCCCTGTCCAAGCCAGGTAGTACACCCCGCAGGTCATCCAAAACTCTACAAGCTGGGATTGGGCCAAATCATCCCATAGTACCTCAGGAATGTGAACTGATTTTCAAGTGTCACTGTTGGCTTTTATTATTTATTGAGAGCACTGTATTTATTGTATTCATCCTATTTATTGTCTCACAGTATTTATTGCCTCACAGTATTTATTGTTTCACAGTATTTATTGTCGCACAGTATTTATTGTCTCGCAGTATTTATTGCCTCGTAATATTTAATTGCCTTTTATGTAATGCACTTCTATTTATGCCTTGATTATTTATGATCTACCTTATTTATTGAATCGTTGAAGTATTATTTATTTGACTTACCCTTCCACAGGAAAAGCCTTGTGTACTGTGATTGTATTATTATTTATTTAATCAGCAACTAAGAGAAAAGAAGATAAAGAGATATATTTTCAGTATAATTTTTAAGGTGTAGTGTCGTTTTTGGAACGGATGCACACATGGTTATTGTGTGGGTATGACGTATGCTTAGCACGGTGCCTGATCCCTGACCACTCGAGCCAAGCTACCACAGTGTATGTCTGGGAGAACACCACCACCCTTCCGGTGTGGGAGTGTTTTTCTAACACAGTACACTAATCCAATCATTAAATGACCTCCTACTCAGTAAGAACCTCTCCCAGCACTGCAAAAGTAAAACCCACATTAAAGGCTCAACCCTGGAAGCTATCAAAGCTCATGAAGAAACACTAACGAATAACAGCATCCTCCCTGTTGACAGGTCGGACCATCACATAATTTTGTTTTACATCAACAAAGTGTCATCTCACCCAATCCAGATGCAAAAAACACTCCAATGGTCGCGTAACATAAGACAAGTTCCTCTACAGGACGTTGAATAAAGAATTACGTCACTTCTACCCCCTCCATCAGAGAACCTCACAACAACTGCCCTCACCACCACTACAACTCAACAATGCCCTCCAACCTGGACCAATTTTCCGCATAGAAACTGAAAAAGGTGAGAAACACTCCCGAGAGATCCTGGTTCAAGAAAGCTTTCAACACTGAAAGAAGACAGCTCAGAGCAACCAAAAGACTCTGGCGAACAAATCCATCCATATCCCATCTGGACCAGTTCAGGAGGGAACACAGGAAATCTAAAAAACGCATCACAAATGAAAAAGCCTCCTTCTTCTGCCACACTCTAGATAAGGTCAAAAATCTCCAAAAAGAGCTCTTCAAAATCATCAATAAACAAACCTCCAAGCCAGCCTCAAAAAGCCTTCAGATATCCAAAGCACGGTGTGACAAAGTCACCATCTTATTCAATGATAAAATCACGAAGATCGAGATTTCCATTCATCACAACCAATAATCCAATGGGACCCACCCAACCAGAAATTAAGACAACATCCCCCACTATCACTTCACAGTCTCGCTTGCAGAGACCACTCCACAGGACAACAATGAGTGCAATAGAACCAAAGAATCTCACTTAAAACCGAGAACATGGAAGGATTTCGACCCACTCGCAGAGGCAAACATATCTTCTTTGCTGGCTAAGTCCAAGCCCTCCTCCCATCATGCAGACCCCCTCCCTACCTCTCATGCCCCAACACCTCTCTAGACTCAGATTATAAACAGCTCCCTGAAGACTGGAGTGATAGCAGACTGTCTTAAAATAGGGCAGGTCACGCCACTGATCGAAAAAACGGGAGAACACCGAACAACCCCAATTTCAGACCAGTATCAAATCTCTCCTTCCTAGCCAAAACTCTAGAGAGATGTGTTCTTGCACAACTTACCTTACACATCGAAAACAACAATCTCCTGGATCCTCAGCAATCGGGGTTCAGAAAAGGATGCAGCACAGAAACAGCTATCCTAAATATAGAGGATGACCTACACAAATCTCTGGATACAGACAAATGCTGCCTACTCATACTCCTAAACATATCGGCGGCACTGGACAGAGTCGAATACAAGTTTCTTTTGGATTCCCTCCAAAAAAGAATTGATGGGGTGGTCCTATGCTGGTTCATATCCTTTTTACAAAACCGCACACAACAAATAAAAATAAGCAATCAGACCTTGGATATAATGGCAATAACCCAGGGTGTTCCCCAAGGCTCTGTCCTCTCGTCCACTGTTCAATATTTATATGGAACCCCTCACCGTCATCCTTAACCAAGCAAAAGTCCCATTTAACTTATACACAGACGACACCCAGCTCTACTTCGAAATCTCCTCACTAGAATGCATACACCGATTAAATGCCCCCCTTGAAGAACTCTAACACTGGCTATCTCGCAACCACCTAAAACTCAACCATGACAAGTCAGAAATTCTGCTCATATCAAAGAAGGAGCAGTCCCCTCAGATGCAAGAATGGATAAACTCCATTGACGCCCTTAACTGCACTCTAACACTAGCTGACTCTGTCAAATCTCTAGGTATCACACTGGACTCCGAACTGATTAAGAAAGATCATATTAAGAATAGTGCAAAGAGCACCTTCTACAGCCTGAAAGTTCTGAACAAAATGAAACTCTACTTATCGCAGCAGGATGTCAACTCTGCCACATAAGCACTGGTGCTGTCCAAATTGGACTACAGGAATGCTACCCTCACAAGCACTGCTAAATCACACCTTGCTCCCCTTAAAACCACTCACAATGCAGCAGGGTATTGCAAATTGTAGAAAGAGGGTATACCCTACTCATCGAGCAGTCACTCCCTAAATTAATTATAACTCACCACTGTAGCATGCAGTGTGTGCAGGCAAATCATGTAATTTGACATGCCATAAGTGTTGTTAATAATGCAGTTATAGCAGACAAAGTTTTCCTAACGCACAAGTTACTTATCATCATGAGTGATGTAATATGTGACGTCATCAGCAGTGCATTGCGGGCGCGCGAGTTATAGTTAGCTGAACTAACTATAACGGGGGAATTTCAATGGTTTTGTACGAGTGAAAATCCAGCTAACTATAACGCCCCTGAAACCTATGTTTTTTTCAGTGAATTTTTAAGTTTTTTAAAAGCTAATTTATAACTATGCCTACAGAGATAGGACATGTGAAGAAAGAAGAAAAAACGCACAGAAAGAAAAAAAAGAAATGCAGAAAGAAGCAACAGAAGTCCTCAAAGACGAAGAAAAGTGCAGGGAGAAGGATAACGTGCAGAAAGAACAAACAGAAGAGCAGAAAGAAGCCTTGTTGTAAAATCATCCTGTACCCTCAACTTTTTCAGACGGATACTGGTGGTAACTGAGTCTGACTAACCAGTCCTAGAGCCAGTGCTATGTTAAAAGACACTCAGAATACAGTGAACACCTACATACACAAGGGAACACTATGCGTTGGGGTCCCCCTGTGATTAGCCTGACCTCCTCTGTAAGCCCCTAGTATATAATAGGGCAGGGGATTAAAACTACCTCTTAAAACACGCCTCAGGGCGTGTTTGCACACGTCACCTCAGGCCCCGTCCCCTCCCTTCCCCACTGTGTAAACACGCCCTGCGGCCGTTTTAAGTTGGGAGATGAAGTCCCCTTGAATCCTGAGGGTCCCTAGGGTCCACCTAGCCCACTAGGTAGCTCCAGTAAGCGCCACAGAGAGGTGTAAAAAGTGGCACAGCCTGGACCACCTCTCTGCAACGCAGCTCAATGGCGCTTACTGGAAGCACCTGGTGGGCTAGTTAGTCCCCAGGGGCCCTCAGGATTGAAGGGGAATTATTTCCCCAACTTAAAACGCACCATAGGGCGTGTTTGCACATGTCACCTCAGGCCCCGTCCCCTCCCTTCCCCACTGTGTAAACACACCCTGTGGCCGTTTTAAGTTGGGAGATTAAGTCCCCTTGAATCCGGAGGGTCCCTAGGGGCAAAATAGCCCACTAGGTACGTCCAGTAAGCGCCATTGCAGAGAGGTGTAAAAAGGGGCACGGCCTGCAACGCAGAGCAGTGGCGCTTACTGGAAACACCTGGTGGGCTAGTTGGCCCCCAGGGTCCCTCAGGATTGAAAGGGAATTATTTCCCCAACTTAAAATGCACCACAGGGCGTGTTTGCACACGTCACCTCAGGCCCGACCCCTCCCTTCACCACTGTGTAAACGCGCCCTGTGGCCGTTCTAAGTTGAGAGATTAAGTCCCCTTGAATCCTAAGGGTCCCTAGGGTCAAACTAGCTCACTAGGTACCTCCAGTAAGCGCCACAGAGCTGCGTTGCATAGAGGTGTAAAAAGGGACGTGGCCTCAGAACACCTGTCTGCAACGCAGCTCCCTGGCGCATACTGGAGATACCTGTTGGGCTAGTTGGCCCTCAGGGACCCTCACTATTGAAGGGGAATTAATTCCCCAACTTACAACTGGCCAGGGGGCGCGTTTGCAGAGTGCTGCAAGGAGGGGGCGTGGCCTCCAGCGCAATGCCAGTCTTTTATTTATTTTATTTTTTTAAGAAGGAGGGCTATGCGGCCCCCCCCCTTCTTTTTCTAATTTATTGGCCTTGGGGACCCCATCCCCCAGGGCCTGCACCCTAATTTTTTTTGTTGAAAAAAATAAATTTGGAAGGGGTCCTTAATCGACCCCGGGGACCCCAACCCCCGGGTCATGGCCTTTTTAAAAAAAAAATCTTTAGGAGGGGGGCTGCGTTGCCCCCCTCCCCAGGCCATAATACTTTTCATTTTACTCTCTGGAAAGGAGACGAACCTCACTTGAGAGTCACAGTGTGCTCCTGGCTGAGCCCAATGCTGTGTTACACCCACCATTGCCCGCTGAGTGCCACACACCTCTGTGTTGTATTCCATCAGCTAGTGCGTATGCTATGACACTCTCTAGCCCATGTGCACTGTAACACCACCCCGTGAATATGTCATGCCACACTTGCCTTTGCACTGGTTATATTGCCCCATCTAACGTGCCTTCCTCGATGCCTATGTTATAACGCGCAGCGCTATGCCATACATATTACAATCTAGGATCCATATCTGTGTCACAGTGCATATGCAACGTTACACTCCCCAGCACATATTTTATATTACAACTTTAGAGACTAGTTAGGTTACACAATACTGCCCTGTGCATATTACACTCCAAGGCACATATCGCATGGCACGCGCTAGTGCCTGTGCTATCTCGCGCTCTCCAATGAATTTGTCATTGCGCACAATGTATTGCATATTATATTTCACGCCCCGGTTCATCTTATATTACACTTTTTGGTGCATAGTTTATACCATATACTATATCTAGTTTTCATTTTCAATCGTGCTCTCAGGACTATGTTCTATATAACACTGCGTCCGCATACCCTTTTCACAGGCATTACATTTTGCGATGGGGGTTGGAGGGTCAGGCGGTATTTCTGCCAAGTGAGCCCGGAGTCACAGTCACAAACGTCCTCATCTTCCTGAATAAAAGTGAGATTATGCTGCATACTTGTTCATATTTTAAGTAGTTTGCACAGACACACATTTTAAAAACAATAAAGTTCCTAATACCCACCTTCTCTGAACATTTAGCTTGCTGCCCCATCCACCTCCTCCCTATCCTCTGTTGTCTGAATCCATGGAATAGCCTCCTCCCTCCTGCCATGCATGGTCTGATGTGCTGCCACTGCCCTCCATTTAGCATGATGTACCAGTCCACTCCTCCTGCCCTCCATTGCCCAATTCTATGGCCCATCATTGACCTCCTGCTTAGCCTCTGTGCTTAGCTTGCTTCCCCTATTCTCCTTCACCCTGCCCTCCGATGTCTTTGTGCATGCCCCTGCTCCATCCTTTTTGCCCACCATGTTCCATGGACCCGCCACTCCTATCTACTCTGTGTGTTCTGCTGAGCTGCCACTCCCCTCCCACCTGCCTAGCATTGTCAGATGACTGTAACCTGTCCCTGCCACCTCCACCCTGCCTGTCCACATGCCATGCCCCTATCCCCTTCCTCCTGTCCTCCATGGTCCATTTTACTGCCACACCCTTCTGCCCTCCCTGGTCTGTTGTGCTGCAACTGCTCCTCCTGCCTGCCCCGCGCGGTCTGTTGTGAGGCCCCTTATCCTGAACTCTCTTATCTGTGCCCAGGTCCAGACCCTCCCTTCTATCCTCCATCGTCCTTTGTGCATGCCACTGCACCCTCCTTCTTGCCCATCATAGCCATTGTGCTGCCACTAACACTCCCGCTTGCCATGCATGGTCTTCTGTGCTGCCACGGCCCCTCCCACCTTCCCTGTGTGGTCAGCTAGCTGCCCCTGACCCCCTCCCACCTTCCCTCCATGGTCTGTGTGTATGACATCATAGTCTCACTGTTGCTCTCCATGGAGTGTCTTGTGTCTAGTGCCCATCCTGCCTGACCTCCATGGTCATCTTGCTGCTCCTGCCCTGCCCCCTTGCCCCCAGCCCTCTGTTTCCATGTGCAGACCCCTATTCCCTCCCTCCTGGCTTGTCTGTTCCATTGTAATGCCCCTGATCCGTCCCTCCTGCCCTTTATGGTCTGTTATGCTGCAGCTTTCTCTCCTGTCTGTCCATTATGGTCAGATAGCTACCATTGCCTCTTTCCCCTATGTTCTCTGTTGTCCATGTGCATGGTCCTGTCCCCTCCCTATTGCTTTCTATGGATTGTTGTGCTGCACTCCCGTCCTGCATGCCCTGTGTGGTGTATTGTGCTGCTGAAAACACTGATGCCTGCCCTGTAGGGTCAGTTTGGTGCACCTCTCCATGTCCCTCCTGTCCTCTGTTATCAGAGTCCATGTCCCTACCCCAATTCCTCCTGCCTACCGTGATTCAATGTACCATACTTGCGAACATTTTGAACTTGGTAAGAGGGAGATTTTGAAAAAAAAATGGGGTATTGATTTTCCCCTTTGAGTTACATTGAAAAAGAGGAGATTGTAGACAGGAGACAGATCAAATAAAGCCCATTTGAGCTTAAAAACATTGGACGTTTCCTGGCTGAAACGGGTCTGTTGACATGCATGGTTGTACTACTACTTCTGCCCACAATGGTCTATTATATTGCCACAGCCTCTCTTGCCAGTCCTGTATTGTTGGTTTGTTGCCCCTGCCCCCTTTTCCACTGTCCTCCATAGTCTGTTGTGCTGCCACTGCCCTTCCTGCCTGCCCAGTGTGGTCAAATTGTTGCCTCTTCACTCTCCTACCTGCCTTCAATTTTCAGAGTCCGTGCCCCTGGCCTCTGCCTCTCAACAGTATCCAATTGAACAACTAGATTGCTAACATTCTATATTTACTACAAAAGTGTGGAACGCCTGACGTCATCTTGATGTAATCAAAACTAATACCTAGAGCATTTCCTTTAGAAATTACATATATGAGAGGGTCTAATTTGCATCAAAATTATGGTTAGTGCTCTAAAAAACAAAAATGAGGACATATTTTCTGAGTTTTCAAATAGCGACAAAGAACTTTTAAATTATTTGTAATCTTTACGTTTTTTTATCCAGTTGACCACTTGATTAAATGTTGCACTTAGGGGAGAGGATGTGGTGTTACTTCCAGAGCTGCAGACTTTGCAACTGGGGAACCAGGTTGGAGTTTCTGCTTCAGCTCAACATTCTGTGATTCTGGTCAAATCATTAATCTCCCCATGTCTACAACCAAAATTAATTTGATCTTGTGTGATGTAACCAATGCTCATGTAAAGCACTCCAATACCTGACAAGTCTGCACTATATAAAACTGCAAATACACAAAAAATAAGTGTTTTTCACACTTCTGTCATTGGGCTACATGTGGGCTACATCTGGGTGATATTTGTGCTGCATTTAGGCTCTTTTGTGTCTGGTGGCCATCTTGGGAGATTTATTTGTTATGAAGTTTCCTAATTTCCTCATTTACTGCAGTCTCCTCAGTAGGAAATGCTTTCAGTTTTTTACTTTGACTTCATCAAGAAGGTATTCAGATATGTCACACATTTGCCATAAATTCTGAATGTTAGCACTCTAGTTGCTCATTAGATCACTGTAGTAAAGCTACTGCTCACCACGGACGTCTGCTGCTGGTATTAAAAGTGCATGTTTCAGTCTGCATATCAGAATTTTTTTATGAAATAGAAGAGGATTTGAGAAGTCAAAATGTGCCCTAATTTTTCTTTCTGCAGCACTAATCATAATTTCTATGGAAAAATGAACGCCCTCATGTTGTTCCTTTGTAAATTAAATGTTTTAAGTGTTACCAGTTTATTCCAATCAAGATGGCTTCAGGTGTGCCATACTTTTGTCATAAGTAAGACAGTAAGCGCTCTAGTTGTTCTTAAGAACACTCTGGGACGTTCTGTCATTGGGCTATACTTGGGCTACATCTCGGTGATATTTGGGCTACATTTGGGCTCTTTTGTCTCTGGTGGTCATCTTGGGAGATTTATTTGTTATGAAGTATCCTAATTTCCTCATTTACTGCAGTCTTCTCAGTAGGAAATACTTT
The DNA here is from genome assembly GCF_964204655.1 of Triturus cristatus. Classification (NCBI taxonomy): domain Eukaryota; kingdom Metazoa; phylum Chordata; class Amphibia; order Caudata; family Salamandridae; genus Triturus; species Triturus cristatus. The sequence continues at coordinate 262,022,058 of NC_140586.1, forward strand.
CAGTTTTTTACTTTGGTTCCATCAAGAAGGCATTCAGAGGTGTCACACATTTGCCATAAATTCTGAATGGTAGCACTCTAGTTGCTCATTAGATCACTGTAGTAAAGCTACTGCTCACCAGGGAAGTCTGCTGCTGGTATTCAACGTGCATGTTTCAGTCTGCATGTCAGAATTTTTTTATGAAATAGAAGAGGATTTGAGAAGTCAAAATGTGCCCTAATTTTTCTTTCTGCAGCATTAATAATACTTTCTATGGCAAAATGAACCCCCTCATTTTGTTCCTTTTTAAATAAAATTTTAAGAGTTACCACTTTATTCCAATCAAGATAGCTTCAGGTGTGCAATACGTTTGTCATAAGTAGGACTGTTAGCGCTCTAGTTGTTCTTTAGAACACTCTGGGAAGCTGCAGTAGAACACAAAGGAATCAACTGACAGTCTCTGCCCTTGTTGGATGTACATGTTTTACTGAGAATGTCAGAATTCATTCTCACATGACTGAGAAAGATAATGTGAATTTACAGAAAATATGCTCTCAGTTTAGCTTATAGATCACCTTCCAAACCTCTGTGGGAAAAGCATGAGAAAATAGTTTTCTCTCAAACATGATTCATGATATCACAGCAGAAGGCTTTTTCACATGGTAAAATCACCTTAGAACACACCACAATTCCTAAAATGAGTATGGTACCATCAACAAATGATTTATAATGTAACTAAAGTCTTAAAACCTTCTATTAACTGCAATGCTTTTTAATGAGGTGCTATCATGTATATTGGTCCCAAGATGGCTGCCAACACTTCTTGGATGAAGTACTGACAGCCAATCAGATCTCACGATGAGATGTGTGGATAGGCTCCGCCCAGATATATCTATCTTTTTAACTCTAATTTTCTCAGGAACTACTGAACGGATTTACACCATTTAAGCAAAAGGCACGAGTCTGAACTGAGGACTACCTCTTTGCCAAATTTGGTGTAATTCCGTTCAGCAGTTGGGGCTGTAGCTGCGTCAACACGTCCTATGGGAAAATGCATGGGGAAAACGCGTTTTGGGACCCCCTTTTTTCTCGGCCCACGCTTGACGAATCACCGTGAAATTTTCAGGATAGGAGCGGACCGGAGCTGGCCAAAAGTTTGGGAAATTTCGCGAAGATTCGTCAATCGGCGCCAACGTTATTCCAAATAGAATGTTGCGGATTTCCTATGGAAAATAGGTCCTAACTATAACTACCTACTGGCGACTGCCAGTAGGATATATATATATATACACATTATACAATATACATTATAGGCATTTTAGCTGTTATGTCCAACTGATATTTTGTAGTAAGAGTCCTTGTCAGTTGAAATGACAAAGGTATTTAATTATTTTGCTGTGCTGCCTGCTATTTTGCATCAAACAATATTTGGACTTTAGGCTTTCCATCATGTTGTGTTTTATTTTTCACACCTGGTAGTTTCTGCACATTAAAAAAATAAAAGTCAATAGGTTGCACAAACGTGATTGAACTAGAGGGACTAAAGAGAAAATAACTTGAGACTTATTCTGCTCTCGATGTTGACATTTAATATGCTGAAATATTGCTGAAGCAGGCCTAAAGAACCCAATGGCCATACAGCATTGTTTGTCTGCATTCATAATGTCAGAAAACACCTCAAATGACAGAAACTGGGAAACATACCTTTTACGAAAGAGACACAAATCCGGCAAAACTGATCAACAGTGTGAGTCAGTTTCAAGAGCTCCTCGCCAAGGCTGGCAATCTTCTTCAAGTCATGACAACCGGCATCTTGTTCTTTTAACTGGGCCTCAATATTAACCTGCATCAATGTCGAAATATACAATAAACCTACATTTAAAAGGCAGTGGAAGGAAAGAAGAACATGTTCATACAGACATTTCAGTTTGGATGCATTCCTACAAATCTCACATACCTTTTTGTATTCCTTTAAAGGACTTTGCAGAAATATCAATAGTCGCACAGCAATATTTTTTGTCTCCTTCAGGGCCTGGAAAAATATACATTAAAGAAGTAAATGGAGTACGTTATTCACAAATGTCAAAGTCACGTTAGCACACAACAAATTGACATACTACTCTCCAGATGGTTTTGTTTGAAATAAAGAAGCCATCAGTTTTGTGTGGAAACACATCCATTCAACAATTCCTTGGCCAATATCCAGAAATTCTAAGTTACATCAAACTCTATCATACATCAGTGCCAGAACTATTAAAACAAGCATTTACAGTGAAATTGGTCTCGCAATTGTGAGTTTTAGAGCTATTGGCATTGCAAATGGCAATGCCTTTTACAATATTCCAAGGCATTGTCATTTACAATACCAATAGTTCCAACTTTTGCAAAAGCGATACCTATTGTCGCAATACCCGTTTTAAATGTATCCAATATATGGTGACGCAGAGAGCATACCTGACTCCACATAGGTTACATACCATTTTTCCTACCATCCTGTCCTAGATGTCCTGAACAGGACGCAGATCTGTTACACATGCTATGGACCTGCCCCAAGCTTGGGAAGAAACTGGGGTGGCGTAACTACTATTTTAAAGCACATGATAGGTGACATAGTGTGGCATACAGCAGATGCATGTCTACTGGGCTATATAGAAGACGTAAAGAGGCACAAAGTACAGGCTAAATTTGCAGATCTGGATTTGCTACTTGCCAAGCGAGGTATCACTAGGAGGTGGAAATCCCCTGTAGCTCCAACACTACTTAGCTGGACGTAGAAAAATGGGGACTGGCTGAGAGTGTAGTTATCTGGCGAGAGAAGAGAGGCCTAAGAAAGGAACCAATCGCTATGAATTGGGACCTCTTGTTGGAGACTTTCAGGGCAGCCAGCACCCCCGTTCCATGAAACCTTGTAAGAGTTTCTGCACATTGTCACTACGTTCCTACATTGATGGGGGCATCTACTAAAGTAGTTACACTATACGAATTATCGAGCCTGGGATTTAGTTTGACCCCCCCCCCCTTGTCCTCCTACAATTTAAAACAGACTCATCCATTTATCGGGATAGACACCACACTTACGGCTCTTAGAAGCTAGGCCCGAGCTACAGCCTAACGGATTTCGTTTTTCAAAGCACAGGAGCGGCCGTTAGCAGGGGCGGGGGTTGGGGAGTTTAGCAAAAATGTGTATTACTTAACAAGTCTTGTCTTCAGAAACAAGTACACTTGATATGGTGGCAGGATGTGTAGAGTTATTATATCGGGACATAGGCTGGCTAGCCGGGTCCCAAATATGACCAGCATAATGAGGTGGCATATGGCCAAGTTGTGTAGGAATTGTATTCAATTTATTTTTACCACTCTGTATATAAGTGATATACTGCTACACAGATAGTAATTACTCGAATATTCTACTTGCTTGTACTGTAATCAGAGAAATTGAATTAAATTTGTTTTTTTTAAAAAGCGATACTTATTGTATTGCAGAGCGCGATGTACGTGAAACAGGCACCACACTCACTATTAAAGTTAAGAAACTGAGCGTGGTGTCCCTAAAGCAGGCGCCGCACTCAGCATGCAAGTTAAAGCGGCATAGCGCTCTATAAGAAAAGCGGCCGCCATTGTCCCCATCAGTGACAAACAAAATAGTTTTCACTCTCTTATAATGCAGACCGTGTAACAAGCCAAGTAAAAGGTCGTCATTATGGGAGGTAACAAATGCGGACAAGGCGGTACCAAGGAGGGACTAACAGGCCTATTTACGAATCAGAAGCCTGCATTTAGGAAGGAAAATGGCACAAGCCAATGACAAATATGGCGGAGAGTGGGCGGGGCTTCTAGTGCATACTCCAATACAGCATGCCTCGCAGAGTGAGCAGCTCATGCACGCTGCCGCTAGGCTTGACCTAAAAATAGGAAGAGAGATTATGACATTGGAAGATAAACGGGAGAAAAAGACAAAAAGTAAAAGGGAAGAAATAAAGATTAGTAGATAGAAAGGGAGGGAGATTGTGGGAAGGAAAAGTGGAAGCAAGAGTGCAGGGAGGGACAAAATGTGAAAAGAAATAGAGTTAGGCATTGTGAAAAGAAGGAAGAAAGGGTAAAAAACGACAATGAAAGAATGGTAAAATGTTGGATAGATTAAATTGTGAAAGTAAATGGAGAGGTAACATGATCTATGGCTGAAAGGAAGGAAGGGTAGGTGGATGGCGGACAGTATGGGTAAAAGGAAGGGTTTATGGAAGGCTTAAAGTCTGGTTGGATGGGTGGACGGAACGATAATCAGAAGGGTTTAAGGATGGAAAGAGGAATATATGGATGTATTGTTTGATGAATATTACCTACTGGCGGTCGCCAGTAGGTAGTTATAGTTAGGACCCTGTTTCTATAGGAAATCCACAACATTCTATTTGGAATAACTTTGGCGCCGGTCGACGAATCCTCGCGAAATTTTTAAAACTAATGGGGCGCTACGCTCCGCTCCTACCCTGAAAGTCTCGGGGGGATTCGTCAAGCGGGGGCTGAGAAAAAAGGGGGGTCCCAAAACGCGTTTTCCCCATGCATTTTTCCATAGGACCTTTAGACACAGCTACAGCCCGGACGGCTGAACAGAATTACTTGTAATTTGGCAGAGAGGTAGTCCTCAGGTCAAGGAAGTGCCTTGTGTAGGTCTGGTGTAAATCTGTTCAGTAGTTCCTGAGAAAATAGCATTTAAATCAATATATATATCTGTAAGCGCGCTCCGAGAGCGCACCGTAAGCTTACCGTACGCGTACGGTGCCGTGCGCGAGCGCGATTCTGATTGGCTGTTAGATCTTAGTAAACATTCGAATCGGTCGAAACCAGGAAGTGTCGGCCGCCATTTTCTCTCTCGCACACGGAGGGGTGGAGGAAAAACAAAGTTGGATATCATAAAAAGGGGGCAGGCTAGACAGCTCCTAACCAATTAGCCTTGGTTATGGTTTGCCAGAAGGCCATCCAAGGCCAAAAAATATATATATTTTTTTTTTAAAAAACGTCGATTACGCTTACCGTACACGTACGGTAATAAACTAAATAAAAAAAACCAAAATCCACACTTCCCCCCCCCCCCCCCCGTGTGCAAAAGGTGCCCGCAGTGCACCCTTTGTGCATGGCATATATATTAAAAAATATGAACACTTAATAGAAAACCTTTCTGAACGATGCGCATAATATGTCATCCGTGTGCGGACGGTGCGCGAAGGGCATCGTGCGTACATGGCCCATCCAGCCTAACGTGGGCACGCGGTGCGCGTAGCGCACCGCGTGCCCACCGTGCGTGCAAGGCACTAACTGCGTTAAGTGGGCACGCGGTGCGCGAAGCGCACCGCGTGCTCACTGTGCGCGCACGGCACGAACTGCATGAAGTGGGCGCGCACGGCACAAACGGCGTAAAGTAACTTAGCATTTAAAAAAACGTACAAATTCACTGAAAAAACCATAGGTTTCACACACGTTATAGATAGGAATTAGCATTTAAAAAACCTTGCAAATTCACTGAAAAAACCATAGGTTTCACACAATTTATAGTTAGCTGTACATTTCACTCGTAAAAAACCAATGAAATTCCACGTTATAGTTAGTGCAGGCAACTATAACTCACGCGACCGCAATCCTCTGCTAATGACATATGTGTCTTTATGAAAAAAAAATATTTGTAATATATGTATAGCTAAAATTTAATGGAAGAAGACATGGGCAAATAAGTGTCTAAATACAGTATTAGCATCAGCAGATGATTGCGGTTGCGTGAGTTATAGTTGCCTGCACTAACTATAACGTGGAATTTCATTGGTTTTTTACGAGTGAAATGTACAGCTAACTATAACTTGTGTGAAACCTATGGTTTTTTCAGTGAATATATATATATATATATATATATATGTATTGATGGATGGATGGGTTTATGTATTGGTGCACAAATGGACAGTAGGATGGGAGGAGGATAAAATGAGAGCCTGTAGATGGATGGTTTGATGGGAGGTGAAAATATGGATGGACAGATACATTGAAATAAGAATGGAAAGGTGAAATGAGCTCCTCTAGTGAGGTATGAGAAGCACACTTCACACGCTTGCTGCTATTAAAGGTATAATTCAAATTTGGACGTATTTTAATTTTCTGGGTACTCTCTTGGACTAACAAAACGTAATATTAGCATCTTTTTGTCTTTACAAAAAACAATTGAGCGCATGGCCGATAAACTGAAGCAGATCGCAATGAAGCACTTACAAAGCCAATCGTTTTTTTTATGGGTTCTCGTTCCCAGAGACATTCAACTTGCTTGTAACCTCTTCATGACAAACCTCCCGCATGCTGGATTTTAAAAGTTGACAAATATCACCGCTTGTCATATATTTGCGGTGATAAAAGTGATGCATGAGTTTTGTTTGGTACATTATCATTCAACTTAAATGGGGGGTACCTTGCTTGGAACGCAAACTGCAGAGTGGGTAGGTGGTTTGATACTGCAGGATTGCCGGGCTGGTTCCTTTCACCCCGTCAGGGTTCAGACAGCAGGAACCCCAGTGTCATCTGAGGGGGGGTGGGGTACACTCGGCTGATCCCAGGATGTCTGAAGCATGCCTGCCTTTTGTTCCCCATCAAACGCCTCTAGGCAGTCTGTAATTAGCAGGAAGCCACGCGCAGCCTGTGATTACCAGCCCCAGTGATAGCAGCCAACCCCGGCCAGCCCTGACAGGCTTTATAGCCCTGCATTGTCCTGGGCCAATGCAGTGGGCATTAAAAAGCAGCAATGACCCAAACTCTTATGCCTTCGTTGCCTGTCCTTTCTGCAGCTAATAGCATTCTCAGCACCGACGACAACTGTTCGTTCTGGGCATTACCACCTCGCCTGGGAATGTCCTTCTAACACAATCTCCGTGCTCTGTGGGGGTGTCTCTCCCCTTGAGAACTCCTGCAACCAAGCCAAGCATCTTTACTTTTAAAGCCTAAACTGCCTTTATGGTGGCTGGTGGAATAACCATTTCGCCAGTTGCGAATGGTTTGTATTGGCTCCGACCTCTGGTATACGTTTTTTTAATCATCATATGAAGTGCAATGTATACAGTTAGAGTTGATTCTTGGTTCATTGTGTACTTTAGGGATTGCTTATCAGTTGGTGTTTTTATTTTACATGCAGAATTGAATTTTTTCCTCCAATGGTCATATATAGTCTAATGCACATTCCGCAACTATATTCAGAAAAAACACTAGTAACTGGTCAACTGGAAATTTCTCCATTGCTGGTCTATCTAGTTATCTTGTTCTTTGGTAAATGGACCATCAAAGGAAATGTGTTCAAAACTTACCCCACGCGTCTTCAAACACTGGGCACGCTAGGAACTCCTGGTTACTGATTTTTAAAGAGGCAGGCGTGGATGTAAGGGACTGAAGTTGGCGGCCCCATTAAAGATAAGCTGCCCTCCCATGTTTTACAGCTCCATGTGGCTTTCTACCAGTGACAGAGGTGCGGCCATGCCCTCGCCCCCAGCAACAGTTTCCCAAACAATGTCATTGAAACGCCACGGTCAGCAAGCGCCATAAAGGCATGTTTTAAGTGGTGTGAGTTTGCCTTTCGCAGAATGCACCGATGCCACCTGGGGTGTGAGCGGCGCTGAGGTGTTTGAGGGACTGGTTTCCCACTGTCTACTCTGCTCTCGGGCCGGTCCCTTACCACCTCTGGAGGGAAGCGTCGTCCAGTGCACTCCACGCTTTTACCTAGCACGCCAAGTGGGGTTAGGGGCACGTCGTTCACTGACATGCAGGGTGGAATTGGCCGCACGTTGTTTACATGTGGAGGGCTACCGGAACGTTGTTTATCTGGGGTGCCTGACGGTGTTACCGGCACCTCGCTTACCTATGGTGAGGTTACTTGCAGCGATGCTGAAGTTACTGGTACGCATCACTTCCTGCGATATCACTTTCGCATTACATAATTGCACATTGCCTATGTAAATAATTTATAGGACTTGTGCCCTGACAGAACTTGGTTTTCGACTTTAAACTTTGATACAGCGCAATTTAACCCCTTCGCCGCGGCGCGAATTCCGCCGCGGCGCTGGTGTGCTCATAACGGAAACACGCCGTCATGAGTCACGGGCGAGCTGTGCTCATGACGGAGTGGTTCCGTCACGACTCCTCCCACTGCGCTAATCGCCCGCACAGGCGGGGAATTAGCGCCGCATGGGCGGAGCGGCCGCCAACGGCCGCAGCATGACGGAACCACTCCGTCATGAGCACAGCTCGCCCGTGGCTCATGACGGAGTGGTTCCGTCATGAGCACGGAACAGGTTGAGAGACAAAAGCATGGAAGAGAGAGAAAGGAAGTAAAACAGAAAACATCAAAGCCAAGAATTATGAGTTGAAATCAGAGCTTGTCAGCCTTGTTATTCAGATATACAACATCCTCCACAAACTGTTGCCTCCTCTCCACTCCCTGCATTCTTCGCTCCCTTATTCTGTGCAATAACCTCTGCCTCGCAGGAACGCCGGACCAGAGGCCTGCTTCCTTGTTTCTTATGGGCCTGGCTCAGTCTCCCCACAAAGCCGCCTGCTCTGTACGTGTGCGCGCGGTGCCTGCAGCAGGTGTCACATGCCGTTACTGTGACACATGGTATTTATTAAAGCGTGCAGAGGAAGGTGTCTATGCTTGTTAGTGTGAACATCGGGCATTTGGGGGAGAGGTGAAGACACGGACAATACTGCGTGAATGGAGAAACTTAATAAAGAAAATAGTACACGCCCCATGTAACAACCAAGTAAAGGGGCCAGTAGCCATGGGAGGATACAAATGACGACATGGCTGTACTAAGGAGGGACTAACAAGCCACATAGTCAATCAGAAGCCAGCATTTACAAAGGACAAACACACAAGCCAATGAAAAATAAGAGTGTGGGGGGGGGGGGGGGGGGTGGGGAGGGAGGAGGCGAACCTTCTCTCTGTACTGAACTAAAACTGATCTTCCCAGAGCAGCGCTTGTGTGCTGGCTCACGCTCGACCTAAAATGTAAATAGCAAAATAAAAAGGTCAAGAGAACACAAATAGTCAACCATACTGCCTGTGACCTTGCAGATGTGATGAAGGATTTTACCAAAATGTCCTAATGAACGAGTAAATAATATTTATTTATTTATTTTCTCTCTCTCTCTCTCTCTCTCTCTCTCTCTCTCTATCTCTCTATCTCTATCTCTCTATCTCTATTTCAAAGTGCATTTAATGTGCAAGACTCCTCGCACTGACAGATGCGTTAGGGCACTACGCCTTTATCTATGACAGTTAGTGTTTGTTCACTGAGCCATTCTAATAAAGTGCATGATGTGATAATAATCGAAAGAGAAAACGGACCAAGAACGTCTTACATTTAACCAAATAACAGCAGCCATCTTGTAACATGTTTAAAGCACAAACATGTATTCATTAAAAACACATATAAATCATAAGTGATACAGACTGAATCAGACCTTTGGGAGAAAAGCATGCTCTCATGCAAAGGTGAAAAAATTATTATGAAAATTCATCATTTGTAACAAATTAATTTGCCCTAATCGCATGGCAAGAACCTACTCTGTAATTTCTCCAATCAGCAAAATAAGTCTCCTACGTCCTTGCGCGATCATGCCCTGAATGGGCAACCAAGATGTAGTCACGGAAGGAGAAAGTGAGTGAGTGAATGCATATGGTATTATCCAGTGCTGAGAAGCAATACTGAAACACTCATATAGATCTCCACATCTTTCATTAATTACGCCCTGAATGGCAATCCAAATGTATTGGTAGAGTACATGTTTTCTCGAACAGCTTGCCCAGCCCTGTTACAGCTTCTCATGATCAATAAAATACAGTCCAAATTGAAATACATTAGTGCATAGAATAAGATAAATCTCAGCAGAGGAACCCAAATATGGCCAAATAGCCATATCATCTCTATTTCAGATGTACGCACATTTGTCATTATTAAAACCCAATAGAGCTTTTGTCTGAAGGTCTATAATGTATCTTGATTGTAATGTACGCAGTCTCCTAACTCTGTCTCCCCCTCTTTCATCCTCTGGGACCTGGTCGATACAAAACAATTTGAGTAGATCTCGATTACTCTGATGGGTATTTTTAAAATGGGGCGCCACCGGATAGTTAACATCATGCTTAGTGATGGCCCGCAAATGTTCCAAAATGCATTTGTTGGTGGGGTGAATGGTACTCCCTATATAGCGTTTGGGACAGGGACACCCGGCAATATACTGTAAACTCTGAATTGCAGTTCAGTAACCGATTATGATCCAGAGTTTTTTGGAGCCCTGCTGTGTAACACTGTAATTAGTGACTTTACAGCTGTATTTGCAGGCTTTGCATTTCATGCATGGAAAGAAACCGTTGACACTGTCAATTTAGGGAGGGGTGGGGCGGTAGTGACTGTGTACCAGATGGTCACTGATGGACTCGCATAATAATTTTTCCTAGTATGTTGTCGTTTTGGAGGATGTGTCAGTTTCTTTTGAAAATCTGAACTATCTGGGGTGATTTCTCATTATAGTGTGTAATCATCCTCACTGGTCCCCCTTCATTTTGTTTTTTAGAGGTGCCAGTAGTTTTCGCTTCTAGGAGTTCAGATCTGGTCACTGTTTCTGCCCTTTTCTCTGCCTCATATAGAGTACTGTTAGTATTTCCCTAGCCTTAAATCCTTCTAAGGCCCCAGCTTTTGCTTTCAGATATTCAGGCTGAGTGGCACAGTTTTGATCAAACTTCTAGGATGGTAACTCCTTGCGTGTAGGACTGAGTTCCCTGTTGTGGATTTTCTATATAATCTCGTTAGCAGTTTATCATTCTCCACATAGACTTCCAAATCCAAATAGCATACCTTAGTATTGCTGATACGCCAGTGAATGCCAAATTTAAATCATTGGTATTGAGGGAGGCTATGTACTCTTCAGCAGCTGAACGACTACCTCGCCACACAATTAACAGATCATCTATATATCCTGCCCATAATGCCACCTTTTTGACCCAGTTCTCAAAGACCTCATCCCAGACCATGTGCTTCTCCCACCAGCCCATGAACAAATTCACGTAGCTGGGGGCGAAGCACATGCCCATCGCTGTTCCGCGCTGCTGTCTGTACAGTTGTCCTGAGAACATAAAAATATTGTCCTCTAGACGGAATCTAACCATGTCTAGAAGCATGAGGTTATGTTTTTGATATTTGAGAGATCTTTTGTTTAGGAACCATTTTACTGAGGCAATACCTTGCTCATGGTTAATGCAAGTATATAAGCTAGTTATGTCCAAGGTGATCAATAACTATCATTCTCCCAGGTTATACCCTCAATTAGTCTAAAAACATCATGTGTATCTCATACATAGGAACTTAAGTCCTTAACCAAAGGTGATAAAAAAAATTGTCAATATATATGGAGGTGTTCTGTTCTCCAAGAGACTATTGATGGAGGCAACAATGGGTCTTCCCTGAAGATTCCTTATGTACTTTTGGGAGATGATAAAAAGTTGGAAGGACAGGATGTTCACAATGCAAGAAGGTATATTCGTCTTGATCCAGCATGCCTTCATCACGCCAGTTCTGCAGACAATTTTGGAATGTTCCGATACAATTGACATATTCCGCTCTCTCGATGGGCAGATATCATTGTTCATCGCTTAGTTGTCTCAGGGCCTCTTTGTAATATTGGTCCTTGTTAAACAAGGCAATGTTCCCCCCCTTGTCCGAGGGTTTGATCACTAGAGAATCATCTTTCTTGAGCGCTTGAATAGATTGCCACTGTGTAACGGGAATGTTATAGCACCAGGAATGATTATCTCTCCTTCCCAGATTCTTTAAATCCACGATGATTGCTTTGTTGAACACATCAAGGGCGTCATGTGGGTTCTGAGAGATAGCTTTAGATTTTCTTTTTAGGTCACTCTTTCCACTGGATTGTGTTATCCCAGCTTGTGCTAAACAAATGTTTGTATTGTCCGTGCCCTCAAATCCTCTGGTGTCTGCTGAGGATTCTAGAGATTATAATATCATCAAGGTTTCTAGATCATTTCCAATAAGGCGATCCATGTCATTTGAAATATTGGTTCCACCATCGTACGTTTTCTTCAGATGTAACAATTGGATCTTCTATTTTGGCCAGGGAGATAGGGTACCTGAGGCCCAAGAAGGCTCAGGGAGGGATGGACTCATGCCCCACTGTTTAAATTATTTTTGAACCTGGGCCCTTTTAAGGCTTGTGGAAGGGGGCACATAGCTCCATCCCCATTTTTAAAGGAACTGGCTCCAGAGGATGGGGTTCAATTAAGGCTCGGGGAGGGGGGCTGAATGCCCCCTCCCCTTAATATACATGTTTGGCCCCCTCAATGTGGCCCAGGGGCCCAAACAGCAACCCTATGCTGAGCATAAAAAGCTGTGTGCAGAGTGGGGTTGGCAGCCTGCTTGGGGTTTGGCCACAGGGCCTGGCCCTGTTGCTAATCCCCTGCTGCACACTGCCGAAGAAATGTTAGAAATTCAATGGAAAAAAACAAGATTAAAGGGACGTTATAGTTAGAAGAATATCTTTGTGACAACATTAATGTTCTGAACTCAAAAAAAACACAGAAATTCACCAGTTATAGTTGGCAGGGCTAACCAGAACTGCCGCCCCTGTCATGCACTGCTTATGACCTCACATATTACATCACTCATGACAGGTTCTATGACAACATTTATGACATCAGTGATGACATCTGAAATTACATCTTTGAGTTCACAGCAGCTTCAGTGGACCTTACTGAAATCCAGGACCGAGGCTGAAAGATCGGGATCATAGCCTGAATGTGCTAAACTCTCTTTCTCAGGGTAAAGGCGCAACATTGAACCTTATCCAGAATGGCTCTGATAAAGAGGAGCATCTGAGAAGGGGTTAGGTGTGACTTCGGCATCTTGATAGTTAACCCCAAAAATGACAGGAGGTTCACTTTAGTCTGAAGGTGGTTGACAACTGCCTGGTCGGAGCCCACCGTCAACAGCCTGTTGTCGAGGTAGGGTAAGACTGGCACCCCTGACCTACGAAAATGTGCTGCCACCACCACCATCACTTTTGTGAACACCAGAGGAGTACTTGTGAGACAAAAAGGGAGCACAGTAAACTTAAAATGCTCCTGTCCCACCACGGAACACTGGTGACACAAGTAGGTGGCAGGATGGGTATACGGAAATAGGCTTCCTGCATGTGCAACACTACCATCCAGTCTCCAGGGTCTAGAGCAGATAAGACCTGGGCAATGTGAACATTTTGACTTTCTCCTTCCGGAGGAAGGCACTGAAAGGGCGCAGGTCTAAAATATGCCACAGGCCTCTTGTGCACCAGAAAAGAGCAGAAATACCAGTAGTACTGGCCCACAAGCAGCTGGCGTTAACAGACCTTAAGACCAGATTGGCGGACAAACACACACGCTTGCCAAACATTTCTACCAGTTTAGTTTCCTGATCAGGGGGAGTTGTAGGAAAGGTGTTAGGATTTGAATACCTTGTGGAATCTTGCAACCCTAGGTTGTCGGGCAAAGGGTGCTGTGAAAGAAAAGCAGAGTCGCCTGGAGCAGGCCGATGGCGCCTTACAATTTTTCAATTGACTAGGGGACTAGAGCAAAGTTTGGCCCACACCCCAAATAAGGTATCAGTTACTGCCTCATTAAGTGGAAGAGGTGCTTAGAAGATGTTTCCTGGTTAGAGGACTTCCGTCAAGATGTTGGCCTTACCCTCCATGGTGGAGAACTAGAGGTAAAGAACTTCAGCTGCCCAAAGCACCATCATGGCGTAGGAATCAGATACCTCTGTAGCATGTCCAGTGCTGAGAGGAGACCCATTCAGGGGGCATATCAAGCCCACTAGCATCCTGTAGGTCCTTGTACCAATTAGCTTCCTGGTAGGGTTGAGTCAACTCATCACCCGGGTCATAGTCATTGTCAGAGTCTGTCCTGAAAAGGGAATGGAGTGTGTGCTGTTTTACTTATGTGATTGACAAAAAAAAGAGGGTGCAACTTCGATCTGACTTTAGTTGGAGAGAACAATTGAGACTTCTGACACTAGCATTGATGGAATCGGTGTCAGAGAGCCCAGGGCCAGCATAGGTCATGGTTCCAGAAGCAGGGTCGGAAGTGAAGTCGGAGGCAAGATGGGCTCGGAGGATCAAACTTGTGTCGGGGGCGAACCCACCGGAGGTAATCTAGACAGAAGGCCTCTCAACTCCTAGGGACCTGAAGAAGCGCAAGAGAGAGTCAGTAAGGATCAGAAGAGCCGGAGCATAGCCCTGCGGAACTCGTCAATATGTTGTGGCATGTCTGAAGTCCTCAGATACTCAGGTTGTGTCAGAACCAATTGAGGGGTCGGGAGAATTTGGGAACAAGATCGAGAAGTGTGCCTCCACCCTCACGCCAGCTCAGGCAACGGAGTAACATAAGGGAGCAGAATTCAACTCAGATTTCCTGTGCTGCTTCTTACACATACCTGATTATTTCGACCCAGAGAAAGATTGACCTCTCGAGCAGATTCAACCACTTGGAGTGGGAATGGGACCGAGACTGAACTTTGGATGCAGATCGTGACTTGGAGAGCTTCCATCAATGAGTCTTTATGTGCTTAGTGACCTAGAGCCTTGTCTCGTGACCATTGATGGCCTTCTAGATCATTGATGTGTAGTCGATGCAGATCTTAAAGTTGAGGGATAACCCTAGACACCATAGGAATACCTGAGGGGGATCTGTCACAGACATTTGAGTGCAACAGTCCCTAGAGGGCTTGAAACCTTGTGTTTTTGGGGGTGACATTCCTTGCACACTGGAAAAAATTGTGAAGAAAGTTCTCTGAGAAATATGAAGGAAGCTCAGGACAGGCTTCTTGGGGTGCAGAAAGAAAGGAACTGACATTAGCGCGCAGGGGTGGTGCCCATATGGGCCCTGCACGCAATTTCCAGAGCAGAACGCTGTCAGTGCAGAGATACTACTGAAAGGTTTCCAGATCCAGTCTGACCCCTGGGGAATATTCGAAAGGTGAGGAATCTGTAGCTGTAATTATGCTTCGTCTGCCTTTCAAAATGGCTGCTGGCCCTGGTAGCAGTTCTTACATCATAACTACTGGAACAACTAATTAAAGTTGAACAGCTATCTAATTTTGTTATAACAGGTGACTAGAGTGGTGTAGTAAGGAAATTAGAAACAGGCATTTATACCCAGATTGTAGACTCTCTTGCACAATGAGGTTCTTAGGCCCACTCATGGTTGTATAATTTACAAGGACAGGAAGCAATAGTACTGTTACTTAAATTAGAATCTACAGAAACTGCTAGGATAAGTGTTGGTTTCCCCACACAATCTCCTTTTAGAATTGCCTTGTTTTAAAAGATATAAGAATTTTGTTAATCTGTCTAATGTTCTAAGGTGCTCGTTTGTTCTCAAATATTGTGAAGGGCTGCATATGTATACTTGTTAAATGTTCTGTGTGCCACGTCCCACTCCACAGCACAAGTGTGGGTGGGAATGTATAGGTGGCCTCTTTAACAGCATTATGGAAGATTGAACATGAATCTATGAAATAATGACAATGATGATAAAGAATGGCAGATACAGGTAACTACAGTTTTCTATGCAGAGTTTTTTTTTATAAAAATACAAAAAGACATGCTTGAATTAGACTATCAAACACTAGAATAAGCATTTAGGACTGCAGGATTAAGACTGACTTTACTGAACAGATTTTTGCACACACTGCTATTTACACTCTGGATTTGGCTCCCTATGGATATAAAATCAGCATTGCTTTATAAACCTAAGATGTCTATTGTGAGAGACAACCTGGTTAGACGTTTGTGAAGAAAAAGTTACTTACCTTTGGTAACGCTTTTATGGTAGATACTCTAATTGGTGATTCCTCCCCTTTTTAATTCCCCCAGCACCCCACTGGCTCCAGAAAACTTTTCTACCATATGCTCACGCGCATCAGCTTGTGGTGCCAATGACTCTGTGGCAGCTTCAAGTGAGTATATTAGGTGCCACCCCAGCATGCAGATGCACTATCAGACATGGAGCAACTGAAAAATTGGTGGTTAACGGTTTCATAGCATCTAAATTAGAATCTTCAGACTTAACTAAAGTCCACTCCACATGAGAGATGGCGGTGAGAAATTTATGTTACAGAAGATAAGTAACTTGTTCTTTTGATGGATAATTTTAACTGCGGAATCCTCATCTTCTGTAAAGATACCCAAGCAGTACCCCCACCAAAGGTGATGAGCCTGAGAAAGCCCTGAAGGACTGAGCTGGCAAAATGACCCTCCCTAAGGACCTGACAATCAAAACAGCAGTGGCAGTTAAAAGTGTAGATGGACGCCATTGTAGCAGCCTGGCAGATACCCAACACAAGAATACTCCTAGCTAAAGCTGTAGTGACGACTTTGGCTTTGATGGAATGAGCCCAAATGCCCTCAGAAGGCCTAGTTTTGTCCAAGGAATAGCAAGTCATGACCCATCTCAAAAGGGTCAGTTTGTGAACTGCTCTTCCTTTCTTTTCACTGGTGAATCCAAACAAAGGGATGGTTGCCTGATCGATATAGAAGTCCAGGCTGTAGTGACCTAATTAGTAAAGCCTTTGGTCCTCCTTCGAGGCATGTGGGGGAGAGAAGACAACCACCCCGACATGAAAGGCCTACATCACTTTCGGAAGAAAGTATTCTGGAGTCCAAAGTACCGATTTGTTATGGAAGAACGTCTTATAAGGACGTTGCACTAACAACTTTTGCAATTCGTCGACAAAATGCACAGAACTAATTGTAATGAGGTAAACGGTCTTAAGGTTCAGCAACCATAAAGAACAAGTGTGCATGGTTTCAAAAGGCATGCACATTAAGAAAGAAAGAACCAAAGTTCTCAGTAATCCTAGTGAGAGTTCAGCTCATACACTTTTAGCATCATCACTCAATGTGATGCTGACATGTATGTATAACGCAAAGGTTTATAAACTGGGGCACCACTCAATATCCTCAGTATTGAGAGAGCACCTTCTTCAAATGAGATTTCAAAAACATAATTGATTTTGTTCCATTTAGATCCTTTGTCAATTACTCTCAGTTTTCTTGTAAAAAGCTTCCCACACGAGATGTGTGCAATTTCAAAATGGGTAGATTCTATTGGGTTTATTCAACATATTTCAAAATATCTGAATTCAGTGTTTTAAAGTACACCTTCCAACATATGGTTTGCAAGATATGCTGCTTTTTCAAAGCTAAAGGCAGAAAACAAAATGTAAAAAGTCATATTTATAAAACGACATCAAGTTTTCAGTTTAATAAAGAGGAACTTTCCATTGGGTCAGCTAACCAGATACAGCCCATAGGAAGTCAAGCTAACATAAAAAGGCCTCGGAAAATCAAAGTCCATTATCTGGTTCTTCAAGGTAGCTGCCACTGCAATGCTAAATAAAGCAGAAAAGAATGCAGGAACTCCCACTAAGGGAAATTGGAGAAGTCATTCACCACATTGGCTGCAGTGCACAACGAACAACGAAGTGGATCGACTACAAACACTATACAATAAATATATCTATATTTTCACATTGCTCTGCATAACATATTACTAGGGACTTGCAAACAGACTAGGGGGATTAATTAAAGTATGAAAGTAATTGAAAGATTCAATGCTGGAAAACTTTATATGCAAGTACTGAGCACAGTTTTCAGCATGTTCCCTATTTATAGTCTTTTCTCTTATCAGAAATTCACTTTAACATCCATTGCTACTTGGCACATGCTTTTTTAGCAGCCTGCATATTAATTACATTTACATTATAGTATAAAGGTGCCTCAGTATCATCACAATGGAGGCAAAGACTTGGCTTGGAGAGCAAAAATCGAGCCAGAAGGGTAACTCAAATGTCAACCATAAAAATAAAAAATAATCAAATGTAGTCCAGAATTAAGCTGTGGCTGAGTGCCAACCCTGAAAAACTGGTACTCTTTTAATCTTTAAATAACCCAGGAGCACCCGTGTCACTCCTTCCTTCAGACAAAGGAAACATTTGGGTTACCACTTCAATAAATGGGATCCACACCACTTTTGCAGCAGTAATGGGCAGATACCGCCCCCACAGAGGCGATGATGTTGTCACTCTTCCCACAGCTTAACCCAAAATAAACTGAACCTTGCATATTAGGCATGAATG
Source organism: Triturus cristatus (assembly GCF_964204655.1). Lineage (NCBI taxonomy): Eukaryota > Metazoa > Chordata > Amphibia > Caudata > Salamandridae > Triturus > Triturus cristatus. The sequence goes on from NC_140586.1 coordinate 262,040,240, forward strand.
CCAAACAACGTGGGTCAGACATTGTCGTAAATAGACGGTTTTATACTGTTAAAAAGCTGTGGCATTTGTAAATATATTTATAATACGTAAAATCAAAAAAGAGCTTTTTACACTGAAAAAACTAGTAAACACTTAACAATGAATTATAAATGTGTCTGATTTCTAAAGCACAAACATAGAAATTAATGTAATGTAGAATATATAAATCACGCATCATTTACCTCACTCTGCGGAAAATGACCAAGAAGCTCTTCCTCCATGTCCTTTACTTTCTTTGTAGTAATATCAAGTAGGCTTTGCAATCCCGCGGCTATTCCTTCATAAATGGCATGAATGAAACTTTTCTAAAAGAGGCATTAAAATATGTTTTCGTAAAATACACTTTAGATAAACAGTTATGAATCCAGTTTATAATTAGTTCTATGCCAAACTCATAAGCTTAACTGCTAAATGACCGTTTTCCAAAATAATAATATCATTCTAACCATGCCTTTAAATTGTTTTCAGGACACCCATTTTTCTACTGGATGCTTAGCAGAAGTTCCACAACTGTAGAAAAGATCCTTAGCCGTACATCCTCAAACTGGAGCAGGGTCAGATGAGCCAACGATAATCATCTATCAGCAGCAGGGCACATCCACAAACTGTTTACAAACTGAACATCCATATCCACGCAGTAAGTACCTGAAATTATATTAAACCAAGTCCCTCCTCCCACGATCACAGTAAGAGATCCTTTCCTCTAGTGGAATGAGCCTGCATCTCCATAGATGATTCATTTCCTTCTAGTTTATAGCACAGTTTCACATCAAACACAATCTTTCTGCCATGCCCTTCTTAGCACAGAGAACCCACAGTAATGGCTTCTCACATCTGATCTCAGATGCAAAAGTTGATACTTTTGAGGCTCATGGGATAAATGCACTTCTCGGCCTCAGTATGTTGAGGAATATAGGGCTAATGAAAGAAAACCAGTCACTGAATCAGGCTAAATATAACTTTGAGGTTACCTGTGGTCAAGCTGGAGACTTCCAACCTTTTTTTTGCTACTTATGTTCATTGAAAATCATACTGAGCTACTAATATTATTAGTTTTGTAATAGTGTCCACATTAGACAAGATCAAATTAGTGACCACCCCATGTAAGATTACCAGCAGAGATCAGCTCAAGGCATCCAGCAGAGTTGAACGGAGTAATGTAAACATTTTTTTTAAAAAGGTGTTGAAGAGGCTCTTTATGGGTAAGACATAATAGCCATAGCTGCAATGCCCATGACACCAAGGTAATAAGTTTCCATCATGCCGCAAGAATTATCACTGAAGTATCATCTTTAAATATATCATAACCTAATGTATTTGTAAAGTGCACATTCACCCTGAATGGTATCTATAGCATCCTCCCCAGCGCGATAACAATGTAATTGAATCACGCTGCACACGGAGCTCGATATTACACATCTTTATTCTCTAGAGTGTAACTGCTAAATGAAACGTACTGCATCAATAATTTTATCAACCACACCCAATCACTTACGTCACTATACTACGGAGTCCAATAGGGACCATAGGGGTCCTGTGCGCTATAATACACAAAAACTACAGTATCTTAGTGCTGAAAATACATGCTGTAGGAATGGCTGAATTGGAAATGCAACAATTTTTCTCCAAATTACAGCTTATCATTTCTGAAAATAAACACATTTTCATCTCAAATACACGCTTTTCAATTTTGGTATAAATGTGATAGCTCAACCAAACAAAATCTTTAAATGTGATAAGCTCGGGTACACACAGGAGCGTTATTGACAGGTAGCTGAAGAGCTACCAGTAGCTCATGAGCTACTCACTGGAGACGTTGGGGTTAGACTCTTACGACACGTCCAGCAAAAAGGTTAGGAATGGGGTTTTTGCAAAACACCTAAAGTTGACCCACTCTCTTGCCAGATGTAGCAGCCAAAAAAACAATATTCAGCACAAAAAGTTTCAGATTGCAGTAAGAGTTTTGAAAGGCAAAATTATTAAAAAGGAAAGAATAACTTGAGCTCCCATTGAACATGGAGCTGCACAAAAGAATGCTTGTGTACATGTCTTTGCTTTTTGCCAGGTTTAATATCCAGAAAGAGCAGAGAGCTGTTTCTGGTTGTGTGACATACAGCCAAGATTGTCAACTTCTCACAGTTACAGAATTATTCTTAGGAGAATTAAGGCCTTTACTGTAATGTGCAGAGATTTAAAGTAATGCAGACTTCAATGGAGAGCCAATGAAAGAGGATATGTGATATTTGGTAATGTTTCATCATGCATATGACCAGTCATGCTGCAGAATTTATGATCATGCCTGGGGGTGGCAAGGAAGCATATGGGGAATTTTATGAAGTGGTGTGCAACAATCTTAATGAACTACTGACCAGGCGTATATGGGACACTTTAGTGTGTTGGTACAAAGCTGATTTTGTGACTTTGTTGATGTGGCCTTATACACATAGGTGGGATATGCTCGAGCGAAGGAAAATTCATCTACTGGTGTAGCAATTGAGGCCGAAGTGTGTGGGCAGTTAGCTACAAGCCTACTACCACTTGTATTGCAATATACAGTTAGGAACATATACTGTACTCACCATTAGGACAGAACATGAACAAGTACGACTCTAGTGTATTCTAAATAAACAGACTACTGGGGAAAAACTAAAATGGACTATGATGACAACAATGATTAACAGTTGGAAGAACAGAGCATACACTTGGATGTGCCCTAAGAACTATCATCACGCAACCTAAATTGTTTAGAAAGAGAAACATATTGGCTGACCTGGCATGCTTATTATAAAGTTAATTGAAAGAAAAATAAAGAATCAAGATTGAACATTTTAGTGGCAGTTTTGGTGCATTCTAAATTTGAACCTTCAAGATGATGGTCAGATTTCTGTATCATAAATCTTATGACTTTTCGTTCCTTTCTATTACTTTAACTATTTGGGTTACTGTGCATATCATGTGTTATAAGAATTATTCAGAAAGTGAATGTGTATGATATTGCCAAGAGTGCATTTATTTTATGATATATTTTTGTTCTGTACATATGATAATCAAGGTTATGTGAATATATTTATGGAGCCCAATCATTGGAATTGATAATTTAATGTTTGGATTGTTTTTGTGAAATAGTTTAACTCTTAGGAGGCCACAAATTGGTATTTCATTTTGTTGTCTTTTCAAAACAATACTGTCTAACAGAATGAAAGGGGCTGAAAGGACATGTCTTCACCCGTTGCTGATGCGTTCCTTTGACGGTTTTCAACAAACAACTTGATTCATCTTATAAAAACTGAGTCCAGCTGCCTAACCGATTAGAGGGAATTTTCATGCCAACGATACTAGTGCAGGCCAGACAATTTCAGCATCCACCTTAACCAAAAGCTGCTGTGAAGCGTACCCCATTTACTGGCTGCTTTGCTGGCTGTGTTAATCTTCTGAAATACACAGCTGCCTTTATGACAGGAAAATCACAGGCTTGCTCTTTAGGAGAAACAATAGGCCATGCTTATCTTTTGTCTGGTTACAATTCATATTGCATGCAATAGAATAAGATTTTAAAATAAATAATTTAAAATGCATGTTCTGCTTTCTAGTGCACCTTGAGTGTGTTATTCCTTCATGAAAGAGGATTTGCTGTTCCACTAATTGTCCCTGTGTTGTGTCATAGGATTGATCATTACCAGAAACACATCTTATGCAAACATTGCTCTGTGGATTGTGTAATGGTTGCAGTCCACCTAGTTTTCTGATTAGGGTTGGCACATTGACTTTGTCCTTAGAGCCAGGGGGTCTAGAAAACTGAAATCTGTTTGTATAGAAGGCTCTAGAGAACACATTAGCTGGATCCTTTTTCTCTTATGGCTCATGAATGAAATAAATAGAAACAAAATTTGGGGCTATCTGCTAAGAGTGGTTCCCCGATTGAGATACTCATTGGCCTGTTCAGCATTGCAATACATTAAAGTCTGTTAAGCAGAAACAATATGTCAACTCGGCCTTTTCATAGCCAAAGGGCCAGTAATTACACTATTCTGGCTCAGTTCTGGGGGATTATAAAGCTGGTTTCAAATATCAAAGGAACCCATATGTACAATAATAATCATCATACATGCCAAATGTTGTGCAGGAAGAGGCTGTCTTCACAAGCAAACATTCCATCATTTTTTCTTTCACTTAATATGCAGAGTCCGCAAGCCTGATACAACCTAACTACACAGGCTCATGTGGCTCAATGGGAATGCAGGATTTTTCAGGAGCCCCGGAGCCAACTGTGGGTCAGCGCAGCTGGTGTGATGACACATTCTTGTGTCTAGAGATGAACAGAACTACCTGCACCAATTTTGGTGTAATACTACTAGTAATAGTCAAGTAAGCACTAATTGTGAACTTTATTCACCATAATGCAAAGAGGCGAACCGTGCAGGGATGACAGGCAGTGTGCTCCTATCCCCCTTCTGTTTAAAAAGGCTCACTTAAGCCAGTGAGCTGACAAGCTTCTGGAGATGTACCTGTGCGAGGTACTGAGACCTAAGAGGACTGTGGCAGCGTTCTCGGCAACCCCTTATAAAATCAGTTTTTAATCTCTACTGATGAAGCATAAAATCCAGAAACGTATGTGTCTAGAGATGAACAGCACTACCTGCACCAACTTTGGTTAATTACTACTACTAATAGTCAAGTAAGCACTAATTGTGAACTGCATTCACCATACTGCGAAGGGGCGAACTGTGCTGGGATGTGAAGCAACGTGCTCCTATACCCCTTCTATCTTTGTGGCACTCATCGCATTAATATCACGATCCCTAGGTTGTTTACAAACAGGATCAAAAAAATAACGCTAAATAAGAGAAATGTACAGGAACTTGGGACCTTTCCATAAAAAAAGGTAAATGTTCAACTCCACACAAAAAAACGTTTTTTTTGGTGTTTTTTTTGAGTTCACAAGCATTCCCAGTAGTATGCCTGGAAAGTTGCATCAGCTTTCCAAGCGTACTACTGGGAAAGTCAAAAGACTTGTCCCATGAGCCCCTATTCCTTGCAGGTCAGAATTATATACAGTGTAGAATTCTGCCCAGGAGGAATGGAGCCTCCTGTGCAAATGCACTTTTTTTCCTTCATGAGGAAACATTTTCCCAATGGCGAAAACTCTTAAGCTGAGGCTTAAGGGAATCTGACAATGTCTCGTAATACCAGGGTTCAGTACACAGAACTGGGAGAAGGGATACAAGAACCATTTTCCATGAATGAAGGAATCCAGCACAGTTGTAAATGTATGTCTACAGGAGAAAAAGAAGTATGTTGTCTGGCAATGGGGTATGTTTGCAAAAGAGAAAACCACAATTGTGGTGACCATAGTTACATTCTCTGCTGTACAACATAACTATACTGTCAAGGAAATTTGGTGATGGCACTTGTGATGTTAAAATACAGTCTTTGAACAACCAGTAGAGATAGTGATTAAACTAATCATCCCTCTCCAAAAGTCTCCATCAAGGATCTTGTACACTGCACTGACTACGATTAGAAGAGATCTTTAAATTATCAGGGTGACTACGATAACACAAAATAAGGCAAAATACTAGGCAGATAAAGCAAAATGACTCCAATTCAGGTATGCAAAAGCATCTTTGGCAAAGGTGGCTTGGCAAAACAATTTGTAATGTAATACTTTAAAATGTTGTGTGACCAATTACCCTCAACCTTTTACCAGATGCATTATTAATTGTACCTTGGGACTGGTTATTTCTTCAGTAAGGTGCAGTTCTGTGCCAGTACACGCAGCTATGTGTCCAACTCTTTTTATTGCTTGTTCAATTGTTTGCAGAGCTTGGTCCTGAGCTTCACGAACCATGGAGGAAATATCTGAACAGCAACCCTGCCAAATAGAGAATATGTTGATTAAGAGCTCCAAAAACTAGCAGTAAAACCATATCAAACTAAATGATAACATTTGGGTATTATTATAGGCAAGCACAAAACAGATAGAAAAGTGTGTACTGGACAATAGCCAACAGAACAATCTTGATACAATGTCAAACTATACAAGTATGATTTTGCTGAAGTAAGCAGCTGAAAATCCGAGAACACACAGTTCTATAATTCAGTATTAGAGATTTAATTTTGCACATAAAAGAGACACCATCTATAAGACTAATATTAAAGAAGCCGTCAATTTCAGCAAACCCAAAACACAATCGGGCAGGGTTACGTGGGGATATGAAGCAGTGCAGAGATAATTTAATGTAGGGCATGTATCTATTTAGGGATGGTGGTGTCGACTTAGATGTATGTTTGTCCATGATGACCTGAATAACGCTGAACCTGGTGCGTGACAATAAAATAATAAGAGTGCTCTTGATCACCAATATTAGATGTAATCTTCCGAATACTACATTTACTTATTGTATGGAGATCTCAACGTATTTCACAAACTGATGTAAAAAGCAAATCTTCTGTTAAATGAACCATACCTAAAGACAATAACCAGCATTTACAATGCAATAGGTCTCGCATTTGCTAAAGATTGAGCTATTGGCATTGCAAATGACAATCTTTTTATTTATTTGTTGGTTTTCAAAACCGAGAAATAAAAGACATTGTCATTTACAATGAGAATAGCTTAAACTCTTGCAAATGTGAGACCTATTGCTTTGCAAATGCTGGTTTCCTCTGCAATGTACTTTCCTGCTGCCCAGTGGCGTAGGTTGGTGAGGACTGGAGTCGGGCTATGGTGTACTGCCAGGCCTGGTTGGTAGTGAGACAATCTTAAGACTGCATCATGTTGTGTGCAATCGAAATTCATTATTGTTACATTTGGCAGTGAGTTGTTCCTTTATGCTCCTTTCACGGATGGTCACTTGCATCGCTCTGAAGTGGAGGAGTGAATTGCTGAGTGTGCAATATCTCTCCAATTCAGTAATTCTGGGGAGCTTACTAAGTGCAGACCTATAGCAACGCAAACCTCAAGGAACTGTGGGGCACTTGTATGGTTCAAAGGGGTTCTGAACGCATCCTGTGGCACCATCGACTTCTTATGCACTCAAGCACGTTCAGCACACAGCGATCCCTCTAAGCTCTCTAGAACGGATTTTGAGGGGGCAATCACTGCTAGATGTCAGAATTCTGGAAATTTTATTTTATAAAATGTTTAACCAGTTAAACACACTGGTCTTCGCAGCCAGCATCCTGTACAGCTTTAATTAACATCAGCATGCAGCCTCACAAGTCACATTAAATACTGTGGCAGTCCTTTGTTTTTGGTATTTTAATCGTATTCATCTACTTTGATTGTGTAATGCCATTTACAACACCTAATCTGTTTTATAAGCAACATTTTGTTTTAAAAAACAAATATTGCATAAAAGACTAAATGCTGAACAGTGTCAGTAGTCTAAGTTTTAATTGACGAATGTCTTCCATATATAGAGTGAATGAATTCTCTGAATCTTGATTAATTCTTTTACTGTCTAGATGAAGGCTTTCCTGTGGCGCACCTTCTAATTAAAGCGGCAAGGAAACCTAGCAAATGTGAGCAGATTTAAAAGATTGCAGTAGCTAAAAGACGGTATAAAGCGCGCCATGTGCGCGTTGTGCTCAAACGACGCGAGCTGACATGAGCTGTACACGTGCACATCGCCTGTCAGGGCGCGTGCACATCTCCTGTCCCCCTTCCGCCGAAAAACCGACAATAGTTCTCGCCAAGGCAAGCAGCGCATGCGCTGCGTCGCTATGCGAGACCTAAAATTGGGAAGTAAAGATAGAACAAGTGAGAGAAAGAAAGGGGAGATAATAAAACTGACAGAGACAAGTAAACTGTGTGCAGCCTTGTGAGTGTTTGTGTCATGAAAGTTCTGCAAATATAACCTGTAACAGCAACTGTAAATATCCTCCCAATTTCTTCAAATCATGTTGCAACTCATCAATCTTTGGTGATTCAACAAACTGCTGAAATCGATCTAGCCAATGCTTTGTCAGCATCACCAGCTGCTCAAATGCGGAGGTCATCCTGATGCTGTGGGACTGGGTGTCTCGGTCAGAAGAGAAAACTACACAAAGAAAGTAAATAAGATAAAAAATAGTCAGAGTACTACATATTGCAAAGTTCATAATAGTATATTAACAGTCAGTCCGTCAATACACTTTATTTCGGTCAACTGACATAAAAGAGACATGCACAAACACAACATTAAAAATACAAAGTCAATGTAGCTATGTACAATATACAAAGCAATAAAAATGGCCTACAACCATCACTTAAATACATTAAAAATAGTTAGATAAAACGGTAAAACATTATCCCACATTATATATACACAAAAGTAACATTGCATGTTAAAAAGACACAATGATTTTCGAAGGGCTATAAACTAAATCCATCAACATGATACAAGGCATTCGTGCTCTCAGCATACTAGTAGGTTAGAGAAAAGATATTATTTGGACCATCAACCAAGACAACATTACCCCATGTGAGGTTCCCCTAACGGCCTTGCAGCGCTGCTATCCTTTCAAACTGAACATACAGCTTTCTGGCCAGATTTGGTTCAACTTCATCTAGGAACTCCTCAGTTTTGTAAAAGTCCTTTAGCCTAAAGAATGAGTCTGTTAAGGTATGAAGGGCTAGGCTTGACATAAGCATACCAGTTCTAAAGTTCCTAGAACATCTAGTTGGCTCTGATTTGCTAGTTCGTAGATCAATCCCCACCGGACCTTCCCAGAGTTTAACTCACCCAGGCTTGACAATGTGTCTCTGACATATTTGACCCAGGGGAGATTGCCAGCCCCTGGAAGACTATACATCTCTTATAGGCCCCGGCGATAGTGGAGCAGTTTGGGAGTAGCCCATAGTTTTCTCCAATACATTAATGGTCTGACTGCAATTCTTTCTCAGATTGGCCTGTACGCCAAATATAACCTTAGCAGGACTAGAGTAGTGCTGACCAGAAGGCTGAGCACTTGCCTCAGGAAACTATTCTCGACTATTTCTAGAGGTTTGGTGTCCTTTTGATCAACAGAGCTCGGCACCATAGAGAACCGCGCCTAGGGCTGGGATGGTGCATACTTGGACCAGTATAATGACAGGTTTGAAAAAGGAGCCTGATGAACTTTCAGCAAACCCTCAACATATTGCTCCAATTTGAGCCTTTGTTTCGAAATATATGGCGCCCAATCAAGCTTCTCATTCAGAGGGATGCAGAACGACTCAAGCAGGTGGGCCTGCTCTAACAGGGACCCATTCAAGGTGGGTTTGGCGCGTATTGTATGACAGGGTTTGAAAACCATGTACTTTGTTTTACTGAATTTTTTTTCCAACCCTCTCCTTATACAGAAGCTACTGAATTCATCCAGGATTCTCTGTATGCCCATGGGCGATTTAGATAAGAGTAATGTGATGTCTGCAAACATTAGCACTGGGACCCTCATATTGGCTAATCGAGGGGCATCACTGTCACAGGAATTCTGGCGGGCAACCAAGCCATTGACAAACAGTGTAAACTGTGTTAAAGCAAGAATACAGCCCTGCCTAATACCCCTATTGACTGGAAAGGGTTTGTTACTTTTCCGAGTCGGCCACAGCAGACCTGGGCAAAGTTCGGTTCATGCAGCCTTTCAATGATTCGACATAAGTAACTAGGGACACACATCTCAGCCAGCACTTTCCATAGCATATTTCTGGGAACCAAATTGAATGCAGATCGAAGAGCTACAAATACCATATAAAGTCTGCCCTTTTTAAAAACGATAGATTTCCAGTACATCAGCTGCAGCCTAAAGACTTAATTATTGTTGATGTGTGATTACGGAATCCTATTAGCATGGGGCTTAGAATGTCATTAGACTCTAGTCAATCTTGGCTTCATAAAAATAATTCTGCTAAAGAGTTTCTGCAAATTAACAATTAGGCTAATGGGATTGTAGTTTCTTGGCACCAGGGAGGAGCCCTTTTTAGGTCTCGCCTAGAGTTGCAGCGCATGCACTGTTCGCTCTGCAAGATCTATAGTCGTCGAGTTGATTTCGGAAGTGGAGTGGAAGCTCCGCCCATCCTTTATATTGGCTGGCGTCATCCTTTATGGTAAACGCTGGCCTCCGATAGGAAGTGAGGCTTTTTGCTGACCGCCCTGTTTCCTTTAGGCTCCGCCCACCCGGACTGGATCTTTTACTCGTCTGTTGCTCGTAATGCGCGCTGCGTCTCTTCATTTCTCCCTACTCACAAGGTGGTGGGCGGTTTGGCACTGTAACTCGCCAGGGTTTGCCTGTGACTGACATGGACTGTTTAACACGGAGAGGAAACTATCTGAAACTGGCAGGGAATTGTTTGAAAATTATCAGAAATTGCATAAAGTTGTTTTTTAATAGTGCTATAAAAATGACAAGGGTTTCTCTGAAATGGAGCATTTGTCTTAAAATGGCCTTTATTTGTCCAAAACGTCCCAGGATGTGTCTGAAACTGACAACAGATTTACAGAAACGGACCAAAGTGCGCCTGAAACTGAACCGGGGTTGGCTCAGTCAGGCCGAGGAGCACCATGGCATGTCCATGGCATCTGGCCCTGGACTCGCGCCTCATGAGGCCACTTGTCAGTTATTGGAGACCAGTTGAACTTTTCCGGACATCTCTTATTTTCATTTATTTGTTCATTGACAAGTAGTTTTCTTGTTTTCTGGACACCACACACAGGGAAAACAGAATCAAAAAACGTTTTGGGTGTTCAACTACACCCTCTCTGCCTTGGTGGATTTACACGAGTGGACACTTGTGCCTCTTTTGGCGTGCTTGATGGCTGACTCTGGGATAATGTGGATTTTTTGCCCGATTATTTTGGAATTGTGAATTTGCTCTCGTTTTTTCATGGAATGCTGTTCACGGGTCGTTTGGATTTGCAATTCTGGGAGCGCCAACTCCTCAAATTAGGTAAGTGCCACTTGTATCTGGCAGAGGTTAGACACATGGTTTAAGGAACACACAGGCCCAAGTGTTTCTCACAACCCATTGCAGGTGGAAATTAATCCACATGCAGCTTCTGCCTTTTTAAGGAATAAAAAAAAAAAAAAATAATAAAATAAAAGATCGCCGCTTGCCTCTCATGTGGTGAATGGCTGTATTAAGTGAACATTGCTGTCGTATTAGCCGGCACGACTCGGGCCCTAGCTGCCAGGCCTTGTGTGGGCAGTGTCCTCCGCAGGAAGGTATAAAGTTTCACATTGCAAAGAAAACCACATCCCGGCGCTTCTTGTAAATTCCTGGTAGTGTCAGAACTGATGCACAGGCTTTTTTTCTTTTCAATGGCGAGGAAACGCTCTGTTTGTCAAAAGTGAATTTGTTCACCAGTTGTAGTTAGCACTAATAGAAACAAGCATTTGCAATGCACTAGGTCTCGCATTCGCGAGAGTTTAAGCTATTGGCATTGAAAATGGCAATGCCTTTTATTTATGTTTTAAAAACCAACACGTAAATAAAAGGCATTGTCATTTACAATGCCAACAGCTCAAACTCTCGCAAATGTGAGACCTATTGCATGCAAATGCTTGTTGTATATAGGGATTATTTCTGCTCCCGCCCAGGATCAAGAGATTGGTCGCCCACTCATAATGGCATTAAAAACTATTGTGAGATAGGGACCCCAGACATCGGTCTCAGCTAGACACAGGTTACATTGTATTTTGTCTCGGCACTGGCTTGGCGGCACAATCTTCACTAATAGCCAGGACCACTTCCTTGCATGTAATATTTGGATATTCATGTGTAGCGAGTGGGATCTCGGTAGCTGGGGCCTTCTTACCGGGACTGGAAGTGCACTGTCACCCAGAACTGGAGAATAGAGATTTGAAAAGTGTGTATTCCAGTCACCAGAAGCGATGTAGCTTTCAATAGTAACAATCTTGAGTGTTCCCCGCAGCTACTATATTCCAAAATGCTGCTTGATCTTTTTCCCTAGAGGCAACAAGAAGTGCCTCCCATTCCCTCTTGGCATTATTGACAGCCTTCTTAAAAGCCGCCCTTGTGGCTTGAATTGTGCATCTACCCTGGCACTTAATTGCGGTGATAAGCGTGAGTTTGGCAGACTTGCAATGACTGCTAAACCACGAAGGCTGGTTTCTTCTTGTTCCCACAAGCCTGGCTTCTACAGAAAAGTGTTGTTTTTTTCAACTCTGCAACGAGTTGGTTAGGTACTTCCCCAATCCTTACTAGAGGACTTTCCTGGCCCAGGATAAAATCTATAATACACAGGTCTCCCATACTCTTTGTCACTAGCTTGTAAGAAAAATGGTACTTGCCCAGTATGGAGTAGTTTCTTTTCTGTAACTCCAGTTCTGTAGTAGGGGTATCTCTGTTATAGTCATAATCTAGTGAATAGTCCCGCCCATGTGCGTGGACCCCGGAGCAATAAAAAATAATCTCTAAAAGGTGACAAATCATGCAGACCTGCATACACCTTTAAGAGAGAATTTAATTTAAAGACAGATAATGCAGCCTATACCCACAGGCTACACTGTCCAGTACTTAGACGAGAATTCCACCAACATCCACAAACAGCACTGCCTGTCTAGTTTTATACCACACAGGAAAAAACCCTGCCTCTACCAGCAAAAGCCTCTGGAATGATAGAGAGGAAGAAGTGGACAGACAAGCCCCATAGGCTGCCATTATGTGGCTTAGAACAGGATACTGTGCCTTTAAGAAAACTTTCCAGATTTCCAGAACTTTTCCCAGTATCCCAGAATGCCCAGCAGGTCCCATTTACTTTCAGTTCTTTTTGAAGGCGTAGCACGCCAGACCTGTAGCATTCTTCATATGAATAAGTATCTCTCCACCGGGGAGGAGGGCGGGCGCTTATGACTATAACAGAGATACCCCTACTACAGAACTGGAGTTACAGAAAAGAAACTACTCCTTCTGTAGTAGGGGATCTCTGTGTATAGTCATAATCTAGTGAATAGAATGGCAAGCCCATCCCCACAGAACAGCAGCGGTGGAGAACAAACAAGACAACCCACTACTGTGCGAACAAATTTCGCAGCGAAGCCTGCCCAAACTGAGCATCTGCCCTGGCATCCGAGTCCAGACAGTAATGCGCAGCAAAAGTATGGACCGACTTCCAAGTGGCCGCCTTGCATATTTCCGCAATAGGAACATTACGCAGCAAAGCCGTCGTGGCAGCTTTGCCCCTGGTGGAATGAGCCTTAGGTTTACCCCCTAAGGTCTTATTAGCCTTTTGATAACACAATTGTATGCAGGACACAATCCACCTAGAAATGGACTGCTTAGAGGTCGCAAGACCAGTCCTGACTGATCCATAATTAACAAACAATTGGTCAGACCTACGAATATCCTTGGTCTTATCCAGATAAAATTTCAACACCCTCCGAACATCCAGGGAATGGAGAGACCTTTCCGCTGGCGAAGAGGGATTCTGAAAGAACGTAGGTAAAGTTATGGTCTGGTTGACATGAAAATCAGAGATAACCTTAGGAAGAAATTTAGGGTGAGTACGCATCACAACCTTAGCAGCATGAAAGACAGTATAAGGTGCCTGACAACATAATGCCTGAAGTTCACTCACCCTGCGGGCCGATGTAATGGCCACTAGGAACGCCGCCTTCCAGGATAGGTGCTGCAATGAAGCCTTGTGAATGGGTTCAAAAGGCTCCTTCATCAGTCTGGACAGCACCACATTCAAGTCCCAGGAAGGCGAGGGAAGTCTGACGGGAGGAAACACTTTCTTCAAGCCTTCCAAAAAATCCTTGACCACAGGGATCTGAAAGAAGGAAGTCTGTGAAGGGCATTTCCTGTAAGCAGTCAAAGCAGCCAGATGAACCTTAATGGAATGGAAATTAAGGCCAGACTGCGCCAGATGTAAAAGGTATGGAAGGATGACATCTTCCTTGCATGTCGTCGGATCAAAGTTCTTGGACTTACACCAGATACAGAACCTCTTCCACTTGTAAGCATAGGATGTCCTAGTGGAAGGTCGTTTAGACTCCTTCAGTATGTCCATACAATCGTCTGGTAGATTCAGATGGCCATATTGCACTATTTCAGGAGCCATGCCGCCAAACTCAAAGACGAGAGGTTGGGGTGCACCATCCGCTCCCCGAACTTCGTGAGAAGGTCCGGCCTGCACGGCAACCGCATGTGAGGAAGGAGAGACCGGTGAAGAAGGTCCGTGAACCACCACTGTCTGGGCCACTCCGGGGCGATCAGGATCATCCGCGCCCTGGACTGGGACAGCTTGATGAGAACCGCCGGAATCAGGGGAATGGGTGGAAAAGCGTACAGAAAGCTGTTCGACCAATCGATCCATAGCGCATTCCCCAGCGTCCCCCGCTGGTAGTACCTGGATGCGAAGTCTCGGCATTTGCTGTTTTCGGCGGTGGCGAACAGATCTACGTCTGGAGTCCCCCACCTTGCGAAGATTCTCCTAGTACTTCGTCATTTATGACCCATTCGTGGTTTTCCTGCATCAGCCTGCTCAAGGCGTCCGCCTGAGCATTCTGCACCCCTGGCAGATGCGTGGCCGTAATAGTCAGTCCTCGGGCCAGCAGCCAGCGCCAGATCGCCTGCGCCTCCTGCGACAGAGTGCGCGATCTCGACCCCCCCTGCTTGTTGTGGTAATACATCGTGGTTGTATTGTCCGTCTGTATCAGCAGCGAGTTGGTCTGGAAGGACGGAAGGAAGGCCTTCAGTGCCAGGAAGACAGATCTGAGTTCCAGGAAATTGATGTGGTACGTCGATTCCAAAGGAGACCACTTTCCTTGAATCTGCAAGTCCCCGGAATGCGCTCCCCAGCCCTGGAGAGAAGCATCCGTCACTACATTCGTCGTGGGAATGTCCTTGTGGAAGGGAACCCCCTTGAGGAGGTTTTCCGCCGAACACCACCACTTCAGAGACTGAAGAGCATGCAGCGACAGTCGTATCCTGTCGTCCCAAGAGCCTGTCCTCTGATCCCACTGATCCTCCAAGCACTCCTGCAGTGGTCTCATGTGTAGCCGTGCGTGAGGCGTGAGGAAGATACAGGAGGCCATCGAACCCAGTAGAGAAGACACCTTCCTCACTGTCGTCGATGGGGCGGTCCTGAGCCTTCCGAAGGAGTGATAACCGTCTCTCCTCCGAAGGAGACACGCTTGCTGACCGCGTATCGATGGAGGCCCCCAGGTACTGTATGCACTGAACCGGAGTCGTGACCGATTTGGACATGTTGACGTGTAACCCCAGCTTGTGCAAGAGAGCGCACGTCCATCGGATGTGATCTTGCGCTTCCGAGAAGGATGAAGCCTTGATCAGCCAATCGTCCAGATACGGGTAGACAAACACCTTGTTCCTCCGCAGGTGTGCCGCCACCACCGCCATGCACTTCGAGAAGGTCCTGGGCGCAGACTTTAGCCCGAATGGCAGTACTGTGTATTGATAGTGATTGGCGCCGACTTGGAATCGCAGGAACTTCCTGTGCTTCCGTGCTATGGGCACATGGAAGTACGCATCCTGTAGATCTATGGCACAGAGCCAGTCTCCCCGTTGCAGCTGAGGGTAAATCTGGTGCAACGATAGCATGCGAAACTTCTCTCTGCAAATCCATTTGTTTGCCTGTCGCAAATCCAGAATGGGCCTGAACTCGTTCTTGTCCTTCTTGCGAACGAGGAAGAACCGAGAGTACAGACCTCTTCCCCTTTGAGACAGAGGTACCTCTTCTACTGCCTTTTTTCTCAACAAGATGTCTGCCTCCGCCTGGAGCTCTCTCAGCTGGAATCGAGAGCTGACCGGCGGAATCGCTGGAGGCGGGCTGATAAACCGAAGACTGTATCCATTGCAAACAATATTCAGCACCCACTTGTCCCGAGTAATTTTTCTCCACTCTGCCGGAAAAAATTGAATGCTTCCCCCCACTGGAGTGGGTAACGGTTGAGGGGGAAGTAACCGCTCAGGGCCGAGACCCGGCCGGGCCCTTGGTAGTGGTGGTAGCCTGCTGGCCTCCTCTACCCCTCTGGCGCTTCTGAAAGGGCTTGCGGAACTGCTGCTGTTGTTGCTGCTGCTGTCCCGAACCCTGCCCACGCCCTCTGCCCGAAGACCCGAACCGCCTTTGGAACGGGCGTTTCTTCTTCTCCGCCATCTCCAACCAGACGGCCGTCAGGGTTTCCGCCTCCGCCTTCATGCGGGCCATCTCGTCATCCGCATGTTTCCCGAACAGGGTTTCCCCCGAGAAGGGCAGGTTGGCCACTCTTTGCTGCGCCTCTGGCTTGAGGGAAGTCAGTCGCAGCCACGAATGCCGCCTCTGGTGAACACCATGACAGTATGCATGGGCGGCCAGCAAGGATACATCCGCCGCTGCGCCGATCACCTGGTTAGAAACCAGCATGCCTTCACGCACTGTCTCCAAGAAGTCCTCCTTCTTGTCCCGGGGCAGCAGGTCCGCATACTGCTGCAGGGACTCCCACAGGGCTCGGTCGTAACAGCCCAACAAAGCCCCTGCACTCGCCGCCTTCATGGTGGTGGCGGCGGTCCCACACACCTTCCTGCCCGCAGAGTCCAGCCAGCGGCTCTCCTTGTCCGGGGGGACCGTCGACGAAGGGGCGGTCGCATGTTGCTTCCTCGCCGCCGTCACGATGACCGAATCCGGCTTCGGGTCCACTCTCAAAAAGGTAGGGTCCGACTCCGGGGCCCTATACTTTTTCATGAGCCTGGAAGGGGCGGCCTTCGTCGTTGCGGGAGTGAGGAACAGCTCCAACGCGGGTTCCACCAGTCCTGGTACAAGAGGCAGCAGAGGGCGAGACAGATGTTTCTTATGAAGTGTCTCGAATATCACGGACGTCGTGGGTGTTGGAACCGTCACCGTGATACCCAACTTTGCTGCCCCTCTCAACAGCACCTCCTGGAAAGAGACCAAATCGTCCACCGGAGACACCCTAGTCCCCGGTGAGTCCGACAGCGTCGGGGAAAAGTCTCTGGTCGAGGAGCGCGTGTGCGACCTGGACCTGTGTGGAAATTTAGCTTGTAACTGAACATTATCTGCGCCATCTTGCCTCTCCCCAGCGCCACGCACAGCGAATGCACGGCCGCCATTTTAGGCACCCCACTCTCTCCCCGCTCATTCTCGATCGCCAGCGCTTTCCCCTGGCGCTGCGAGCATCCCCCGCGCGCCGGCCACCCCCGCTCTCTCATACACGGGCCATAAACCCTCTCCTTCTGCGCGACCCTGCCATGGAACCACATCCCACGCCCGACCGACATCCCATACATGGTCATGCATCTCTTTGATAAACCCCTTCCTCTGCGCCCCATTATCCGAACCGGTCCCAGGCCATCACCTAGCCCTGCGGATGCAGTTTATTGCCCCTACTGTAAGGGAAACACCCCACATCAAAGGGATTACAGTGGATCAAAGCCCCTACCCCCTGAGACCCGGCCAGTTGCACACACCCCCGGGAATTGGCGGAATGTCCAGCTGCGTGATAGCCATCTCCTACTGTAGATGGGGTGGGGACTTCCACTGTAGATATGTGTGGGAACGAGTTCGAAGTGGGGATTCCGAAGACGTTCTTTTATACATCAAAGTAATCTCAAGAATGTGCCATGTACAATAAAGTCATAAACCTGTGTATAAGAGGCCAGGCCTAAGAGATGCAGTTAGAGCACCTCGTGACGATACCTTGCTGTCTGATCTGATGTGTTCTGCTCCGACGGAATAAAACTTTGTTTCCTGCCTTCCAGTCTCCGGCGCCTGCCTCTTTCATTGGTAAATTATCGAATGGTATGAGAGGCGATTACCGCCGGGCAATACTTGAAGGGTTATCGACTGAAACTGCCGCTACCATTTAACAATTGGCGTCCCAAGCGTGGGGCCCATCAGAGACACGTGGATCCAGTGGGAGAGGTCCTGACGACAGAGTGAACGACTGCAACGATCGGGAGAGCTCCTGCCCAATAGACCCTCGTCTGGCAGCCGATCATCTGAACTTCACTGGTTCCGAGCAGACCTCTCTCGAGTGATCTACGGTCCTGACTGGGAACCATCAGGAGTGCCGCAGCAATAACGGAGAGTAGAGGACGATCGGGCGCTGGAGGCGGAAGACGAGAAACTGTCCACGCGGTCCGGGTAAGGTCGTGATACACGACAAATTGCGAAATAATTGATCGATTGTTTGAAGTTTTGAAAATACTAGTATTGCTCATTGATTGTTCTCTTTGAGATATTCGCTGTCTACAAACGGGGAGGAGTAGAAATACTCTCTCTCCCTTTGCAGATAGTGAAGGGTAGGTAACGCAGACTTTTGTCCCCGTTGAAACCCGTCGTGCCTATCTTTATCTCCCCACTGATTGATTGTCCGAACATTGATTGTTTTGAAGAATAGTGCTCTTTGAGATATTCTCTGTTTGCAAATAACGTAGAATAGAAATATTCTGTCTAGTCTTTGCAAATAGTGAAGGGTAGGTAACGCAGACTTTTGTCCCCGTTGTAACCCGTCGTGCCTATCTTTATCTCCCCATTGATTGATTGATTGATTGTCCGAACACTAGTTGTTCGATATTGGTTCTTTGGAGGTATTCTCTGCTTACAAATAACGAGGAATAGAGATATTCTGTCTAGTCTTTGCAAGCAGTGAAAAGATAGGTAGTGCTGACTTTTGTCCCCATTGAAACCCGTCATGCCTATCTTCTCCCCACTGATTGGTAGTTGGTTCTGCCCGGACCGCTTATTAGAGGTGGACCATCCGGCTCCACTGGAAGGCACCCCTAATAAGGACATGTTCACTAAATATGGACTAGTCGCCGTAGCTTATAGCAAGCTATGGCATAAATATACCAGGAAGGACCCCGAGAGTCAGTGGCCACTGATGGGATCCTTCGACGACCATAAGATAGAAGTGCTAGAAATGGCTCTGCGTAGCAATAAGAGGACGCCTACTATGCTTGACAGTATCGGCATGTGGCGCAAAGAAGCAACGCAACGGAAAAAGAGGGAAGAAGTAAAGGCAGAAAAGGAATTACGAAAGGCAGCTCACCTTGCCGCTAGAAAGTTAGAAGAAGAAATAAAGGAGAGAAGGGAAACTAAACTAAGACAGGAGCCCGAAACCTCAGGCCAGTACGCTGTTAGGACCCCCTCTATGCTCTACCCTGAGTTGTCCTCTAAGCAACGAACGAATGACGAATTACTATTAGGTCCCCCAATCATTTACATGCCCCCTCCATACGCACCCTCCCAATCGGTAGTGCAACACCCACAACCCCCAAACACGAGCGAAAGCAGTACAGGGGCCTCGGTCCTCACGGCCTCCGCGCCGGCCGAGCCTCTTGTACTGAACACAACGTCGGCAACGACGTTGGATGACCCTGAGATAAGAAAGAAAGATTCCACCAGAATGAATCGACTAACAAAGGATGAACGAGCAGGAATCGACAAGATAGTAGGGACACTGGTGGAGCGAAAGGAAAGTGAGGAGTATATAACAGATGTGTATAACTCGTATGCCGACAGCCGTAGACGACACTTTGTCATACGACTTTGTTACCACGCCCTGAATGCATATGAGGATAGGTACCGCGATAAAGGTCCCGAAGGCTTAGCGGCCCTATATAGGAAGGTAGACATTGGGGAAGAAGGAGAGGGCGATGTGACGAACCTCTTCACTCGTACACTCGAGGTCTATCGACACCTTAAAGAACACAGGCAGACAACCAAAACAGAAACCCCCATAGCGACTAAGCCCCAGGAAGGAAGGACTGATACCATGATGCCCATCAAAGAGGCCGCCCCCTACTGGGTCCCCCCACGAGGTCAGGGAACACATGATGACATCAACCACCAAGATGCGAAGGGGAGGGTTGTATATAATTGGGTCTACCAGCCATGGGACCGACAAGATATTTTGACCTTTAGAAAAACTCTACCCGACTTAAGAAAGAACCCGACTGCCTTCTACACCGAACTAGGTACAGCCTTAGGCTCAACAATAATGACTTTAGCAGATATCGACTTGTTCTTCGGATAATGTCTGCCGGCTGATGTGTGGAAACAAATCCGGAAAGTTGACCACGCTGAGCCGTTCGGATATACCTGGGTACAACTCGATACCATAGATAAACAGCGAGAACCGGGACAGAAACCCCCGAAAGCCATATTAGAGCTCCCAGACAAGATTGTACTTAAGTTGAAGACTCTAATCCCAGAAAGAAAGGTAGATTGGTCAATAGTGACGGCTTGTCGCCAGAAACCCCAGGAGGATGTGTCTGAATACTTCTCTCGGTTCGAGACTGTGTTTTCCGATTATAGTGGCCAGGACATGACCACTGCAACCGGACATCACCTCTTTGTCCAGAATTATGTGAAGGGTCTATCACAAGAAGTTTCTCAGAAGCTGCAGACCAGCGAGAGTAGTTGGGCAGCCTCCAAACCCGCAGCTATCCTCCAGATGGCCCAATACTACGAAAACCAAAAGAATGAGAACGATAGGGCGTCAGAAAGGAAGAAAAAGGAACTAAAGGAGAGGGTAATGATAGCACAGTTGCAAGGGGTGACCATAGGAAGAGAACCCCCGAAAGGGAATTACCAACCAACCGCCCCTAGAAAGCTACCCCCTAGAGACCATACCCCTGCACCCTACAACGGACGGAGAGACTTAGATGGAAATCAATGTGCGTTCTGTAGAGGGTTCGGACACTGGAAATCCCAATGCCCAGTCCTTCTGGAAATGAACAAAAATAGGGACCCCAGAGACACAGCATATGACCCCAGAAATAGAGGACAGGGACGAGGGTACACGAATGACGCCATCAACGACAGGCCAGGCAGACCAAACACCTTTGATCGCCACCGACAAAACCAGTGTCAACAGTCCGACTATGAAAGCACCCATGACTTCCCATAGGACCGCCAGGGGCAAGGGAGGGATCCAGTCGAACTCCGTGTTGACCAGCAAGGTCCTTACGTCACTGCTAAGGTCTTGGGCACAAAATCTCCATTCCTGGTAGACACTGGGGCGACACGTAGTGCGTTATCCAAACGACTGATCCCTAGGGCACCCTTGTCTGGCTCACATGTAACCTCAATAGGCTTCGATGGAACGCCCTCCACTAAACCCTTATCAGCACCAATCTCCTTTGACTTAGAAGATAACACCACTGACACAACCTTTCTGCTCTCCTCCAACACCCCCGATGCTATTATGGGACTTGATTTGCTTAAACATTTTCGAGCTACCATCAGATGCTCCCCAGACGGAGTTCGAGTCATCCTACACGATAACCCAGATCTGTCCAGACCCTGTCACACACGGCGTATGCTCTCTATAACCGATGCTGACATGTCCCTACTCGACACATTACCTTCACATCTATGGGCTAAAACCGACTCAGATGTAGGGCGCATGGTGATCGACCCGGTACACATAACCGTCCGACCGGACGCAGTGCTCCCAAAGCTTCCACAGTATCGGATATCACCCGAAGGCGAGAAGGCATTAGTGGAAATCATCGAGTCCCTAGTCGAGGCAGGAGTGGTAGAAGAAGTAGTCAGTAATGTTTGCAACAGCCCTATCCTACCCATTGTAAAGAAGCAAGGCGAGGGAGATGAGAAAGCCTACCGTTTCATTGTTGATTTGCGAGAGGTTAACAAAGTAGTCATACCCCAGTACCCCGTGGTCTCAGACATCACCACCATCCTCACCCTGATTCCATCCACTGCCACCACCTTTACTGTTATTGATCTCAAGAACGCATTCTTTTCCATCCCCATCCACCCAGACAGCCGCTACCTGTTCGGCTTCACTTTAAAAGCCCGTTCGTACAGATTCTGCAGGGCACCCCAAGGCTACACTGAGAGTACCAGTATTTATAGCCAAGCCCTCAAGAGGCAACTAGATGCAGTCCAACTACCCGATGGAGTGGTGTTGATACAGTACGTCGATGACATTCTTTTGGCGGCCGACACCACTCCACTTGCCGTCACAGCCACCATTCACCTCCTCCGCTTCCTCGCGGAGAACGGTCACAAGGTCTCCAGGAAGAAATTGCAATTCTGCCAACCACAAGTAACATATCTAGGCCACCTACTATCCAAAGACGGGAGAAAACTTACCCCTGACCGAATTCAGACCATCCTAGAAACCCCTGTTCCCAAGACTCAGAAGCAAGTACGGTCCCTAGTAGGCCTCACCTCCTTTTGTCAACAATGGTTGCCAAATTTCAGTCTTATCATAAAACCTCTGCTTTCCCTGCTGGCTAAAGATGTCCCCTTCCCCCTCCCCTGGACACCCGAATGTCAATCCTCCTTCAAAGAATTACGAGACGCCCTCTGCTCGGCCCCAGTCCTAGGAACCCCAGACTACACTAAACCTTTCTCCCTCTACACCCACGAAAGGGAGGGATGTGCGTTGTCTGTCCTAACCCAGTCCATAGGCCCTAAGCAACGCCCTTGTGCCTACTTCTCTGCCACTCTTGACCCTGTAGCCAGAGCTTTGCCCGCCTGCCTTCGAGCAGTAGCCGCCGCGGCTATCTCTATCCGGCAAAGCGAGGGGATCGTGCTCTCAAACCCCCTCACAGTATTGGTACCCCATGCGGTTGACACCCTCCTGAACCAAACCAAGACTCAACACCTGACTAGCGCACGACTGACTGGTTATGAACTGACTCTGCTTGCACCCCACATCACATTGAAATGATGCACCACTCTGAATCCAGCTACTCTACTGCCTCTCCCTGACGCTGACCCCAATGCGTCCCCTATACATGATTGCGTGACCCTCACCGACGAACAAACCAAGAGTAGGGTTGACCTCCGGGATACTGCCTTCCCGGACCCTGACGGAGAACTGTGGGTGGATGGCTCATGCATCAAGCTCCCCGATGGCACCACCTCAGCTGCCTATGCAGTCACCACAGCCCGAACAGTTGTTGAGACAGCCCGCATCACACAGCGATCCGCACAGGCGGCGGAACTAATTGCTCTCACACGAGCCTGCATCCTGGCAGCAGGGACAACCGCAAACATTTACACAGACAGTACGCCTTCGGGGTAGTTCACCACTTTGGGCTCTTATGGAAAGAGAGGGGATTCTTGACTTCTCATGGCACACCCATCCTGCATGGAGATCTAGTCTCTGCCCTGACCGAAGCAGTCCTCCTCCTCACACGGTTAGCTGTGATCAAATGCCAGGCACACAAGAAGGTGACAGACATTATAGGACAGGGAAATGCACTGGCTGACATTACTGCCCGAACCACAGCCGATAATAGGTCCACGACCCGTATGTACGTGACCAGGTCACAAACTGAGAAATGGAAGGATGCTAGGGAAACAATTAGGGATATCCAACTAGCCAGCACACCACACGAATTAACTGAATGGGCCCGGGTGGGATTGAAGGACGATGACGGTTGCTGGCGAACTAAAGACTTGAACAAATGGTTGCTACCAGATTCATACTTGATCCCCATGCTGACCATGGCACACTCCCCCGCACACATAGGGTCTGCCCCCATGATCGAGCTCATCTCCAAAGTCTGGCACAACGACAAAATCCCAGACTCAGCCAAACGTCTGGTCCAACAATGCCTAGTATGCCTCTAACACAACCCTGGGAAAGGAACTGCTGTACCCCGGGGAGGGTTTGGGGTCCCCAATCACCCCTTTGAAGTCCTACAAATGGACTATGTCCAGTTAGAAAGGTGCCAAGGTTTGAAGTACGTACTTGTCGTTGTGTGTGCCTTCAGCAAGTGGGTGGAAGCCGACCCAACCCATGACAACACCGCTATGACTACCGCAAAAGTACTACTGAAGGAATTCTTCCCCCGATACGGCCTTTGTCGAATTTTGTGGAGCGACAACGGCCCCCACTTCGTAGCCGAAGTTATCCAACTCATCTTAAAAGGGTTGGGTGTAAAACAGAAATTCCATGCGGTCTTCCATCCCCAATCTGCAGGCTTGGTTGAGCGACACAACGCCACATTGAAGCTTAAGATAGCAAAAATAGTCGCCACCACAGGACTGAGATGGCCAGACGCTCTCCCGCTAGCATTGCTATCAATGCGTTCCACCCCAACTAAACACCACTTAACCCCCTACGAGGTCGTTTTCGGGCGGCCCATGAACCTTTGGGCTGCTCCAAAGCCAACATCCATCCACGACGTCCCGGACGTCCTCATGTCTGACTATTTGTATAACCTAACTAAAACGTTGTCTGTTATCCATCAGCAGGTGCTGCACGCCATTCCCGATGTTTCCAGGGGCCCCGGACACGACATCCAACCCGGTGACTTCGTCTTAGTGCGTTTCTTCCAGCGCACCAAGAGTCTGGAGCCCCGGTGGACGGGCCCCCTGCAAGTCCTGATCACCACCCGAACAGCTCTTCGAGTGGAGGGGAAACGCAATTGGCTGCATGCACACCACTGCAAGAAGGTATCACCGACCCTGACAACCACGGACAACATCACCGCCCAAGAAGAACTTCTGGACAAAGACCGACCATCCCTGAGCCGCTGCCCAGATACAGAGACACTTGAGTTAGTAAGATATCCTGATCTCACCGTGCCATCCAAGGAAGGGTATAACTTGCGACGAAAGGAGAGAACTTCGGCTAAGCAGACCACAGGCTAAGTGGAAATCTCAGAGCGGTAGCCTAGTCACCTCAAAGGCCACCAGGAGAGAAACTAAACAAAGTCTGTGGTTCTGCCCGCTACCGAGTCTCTTGAAGGTGATGGAAGCGCCCGACATGAAGATGATGGAAGCAACCGGACGTCCGAAGATCCACTACAAAAACCCAAAGACTGACCGAATGCACAGCTTAAAGACTATTGCACTTTTCATTACCCTTCTCTTTTGCCTTCTCCTCGTGGTCACCTTCTGGATCATGGAGGAGAGCACACCCGCTCATAAGACATTGCTGACCACCGTTCAACCTACCACCACGAAAGAACACCAGCTGATCTCACTTTCACCCCAACTCCGAGAAAGGCGTAAGGAGTTCTGGAATAACTCTTTTGTGCAGTTGCTCCACCAACACAATCTTGCCGCCAACGCCACTAATTGCTGGATCTGTGGGTTGCTACCACATGCTACTGGACACTCTATCCCTTTCATCCCTTCACCTTTTTCTGTCCATGGTTCCTGCCTCGCCTGGCTAATCCTCCTGCAAGAAAGCTACAAGGACAATGCCACTTCCGGCAGAACCATGTCACACTTCTACCATGGGTTCTGGCTGAACAAAACTGGAAGAACTTCTGCCCTCTTCTGCCCTCTGAGATCGAACACTTCCTTTCACATGGACATCCCTGCCAAAGAACGAGTTGAAATGCAAGTGTTCAACAACCCAGCCAGACCCACCTTCTCTTACCTCCGGAAACGGACGGCCGCCACCCTAACAGTGGCCCTGTCCGTCATCAACATCACTGGATTTGTGTGCCTCGAAGGCCTGGGGGCGCAGCTGGTGGGCCACAGCTCCTGCCTCATCACCCGAACATTGGACTCAGTTGACCCACCCTCCTTTGTTGCCTCCCCGAATATGTACTTCGTCTGTGGTACTAAGGCCTACACCTGGCTTCCGAAAGGTTGGGGAGGCACCTGCTACATCGCCTTTGTCCTTCCTCCGACATATGTGGCTCCAGCAAACCATCACCGACAGAAACGGGCCAAAGACATTGTGCAAGCCGACTCCGCCGGAGCACAGTTCATGGACGCAGTAAAAGGCCTTGTTCCACTCTGGGGTCCAATGGCAAACAGCCGTGCCATCCGCCACTTAACCCAGGCAGTCGAAACGGCGATGAACATTACGGCTGGCGCCCTCGCCAACAACACCGCCGAGCTCCAGGCCGTCCGCTTAGTGGCCCTTCAGAACTGCCTCGTTCTAGATGTGGTTCTGGCTGATCGTGGAGGAGCATGCCGCATCATTGGGTCCAGCTGTTGTACCTACGTACCGGATAACTCACCCTCAGTCTACAAAGCAATTGAACACCTCCACAGACTATCCGCAGAGGTCCATCAAGAGCAAGAAGAATGGTCACTGGGGAGTTGGTTTTGGGACACTATTAAAAGTTGGGGATGGAGGCTGTTTTCATTTATCCTAATACCGATTGTGATACTATGTGGATGTTGCTTGGGGATTCAGTGTCTGCCACCTTTATGTTCGCTTTTTATGAACTGCATCTGCCCTAAGACTTTGGACTTTGAAACAGAGCGAATGAAAGCTCTGTATGAGGTGGAAATTCGTAGTATTATGGGGATAGATCCGAACTAGACAAGCTGGCGAGATATGTTAAAAGGGAGGACTGTGGAAATTTAGCTTGTAACTGAACATTATCTGCGCCATCTTGCCTCTCCCCAGCGCCACGCACAGCGAATGCACGGCCGCCATTTTAGGCACCCCACTCTCTCCCCGCTCATTCTCGATCGCCAGCGCTTTCCCCTGGCGCTGCGAGCATCCCCCGCGCGCCGGCCACCCCCGCTCTCTCATACACGGGCCATAAACCCTCTCCTTCTGCGCGACCCTGCCATGGAACCACATCCCACGCCCGACCGACATCCCATACATGGTCATGCATCTCTTTGATAACCCCCTTCCTCTGCGCCCCATTATCCGAACCGGTCCCAGGCCATCACCTAGCCCTGCGGATGCAGTTTATTGCCCCTACTGTAAGGGAAACACCCCACATCAAAGGGATTACAGTGGATCAAAGCCCCTACCCCCTGAGACCCGGCCGGTTGCACACACCCCCGGGAATTGGCGGAATGTCCAGCTGCGTGATAGCCATCTCCTACTGTAGATGGGGTGGGGACTTCCACTGTAGATATGTGTGGGAACGAGTTCGAAGTGGGTGTGAGAAGTTGGCCTGATGTATGATGTCACTAGTTGTAGTGTACACCTTATATCAGTCCAAATACCCTTATGGTGATTGGTTGTAAAGTCAACCTTATAGACCAGCTATCCTAGTGGTAGCATGGACAAGAGCAGTCTTAGGCTAAACTCTGAATGGCATGTGAAGCCAACTGTGATACCATATATAATCCCTTGAATACCAAATGAAAGGACACCACAACAGATATATATATAAAATAAAGTGTATTTATTCTAAGCAAACCCTCAGTACTCTTTATGAGTTTAGAGGTAAGTACAACACAGTCTTATTAATGCATACAGTAAGTCACACAGGTAAGTAATACAGTTAGGCCCTAGGGGCCACGCAAACCATATACTAAGTAAGTGGTATAAGAACCACTGTCACGGAAATAGAATAGGCCTAGGCCTAGGGAATCGCTGGGGCTACACTAC
The DNA here is from genome assembly GCF_964204655.1 of Triturus cristatus. Classification (NCBI taxonomy): domain Eukaryota; kingdom Metazoa; phylum Chordata; class Amphibia; order Caudata; family Salamandridae; genus Triturus; species Triturus cristatus. The sequence goes on from NC_140586.1 coordinate 262,067,528, forward strand.
ACTAGCGTTAGTTAGGAAGTGGGAGGCCCACGGGATTCGTGTGCAGAGTGGAAACACTCACGCGTAATGCGTAAAAGTCAATAGCAATGTTACAGTTTAGAAATAGATAGATTTAGGACACTTCCGGAGTAGCTAGGAAGTTGAGACTTGAAAACTAGACACTAGGATAGTCACTATCCTGATGAGCACCGGAGTACCCAAGTTACCTAGCCCACAGGCTGCGGGTGCATAGGGGTGAAGATGCGTCGTTTTCGTCGTCGACTCCTATGGATGCCTGAAGAAAGATGCTGACAGGCAGTCAGGAGAGAGTGTCCGGTGGATCCCAAGCCTGGGATCAAGAAGAGAGGAAACCTGCAAGCAGAGGGGACAGAGTCAAGGTCACTAGCCAGTGACCACGTGGAACCAGGAAGGAACCAGGCGATGTCGTGAAGAGTTGCAGGTGAAGGTGAAGCTTGTCGCTGCAGCCAGGAGGACCAGGAAGCGTCGAGGACGACCAGGACCAGGAGGCGAGCTGTCCCACGAAGGCTCTTGCTGTCGGCGGCGTCGAAGTTGGACTAGGACTCACCAAGCCTTGGCAAGCGGAAGCCACGAAGAACAAGGGACTTGCTTCTGGTGCAGACCAGGAAGGTCTGGGGTGCTTCTTCTTTGCAGAGAAGCGGGAGCCAGTCTGGAGGAGCCAAACCAGCGCAGAAGATTTCAGGGAGCGTCGTCACAAAGGCCACTAGCCAGCGGGCAAGCAACCGGACAGACGCGGCAAGCAGGAAAATGCTGAAGGGCCCCACGCAGGACTCGTGGAGTGTGGGGGGCTGGTCTTCGGTGCAGATGGTGCTTGGGGTTGGGGCTTCTCAATCCCCGGTGCACAACTTCGAGGGTACCTCAGAAGCTGCGCTGTAAGTTACTAGCCACTTTTCCCAGGTAGCCGGTCCCACGTCGCTCGTCGCCTCCACGGATCTCAGCTCTGCTGCAGATGTGGATGAGGGTCGGAGAAGTCTGGAAATCAAGGCTCTGGTCGGGCTCTGCAGTCGGTTCCTCGTCGAACGTTTCACAAAGCAAAGGGTAGTCACTTGATGGTGCCTGTTTGCACAGGGTAGCCACTCCTTGGCTACAAGGGAGATTCTTCAGTCTTCTTCTTTCGTCGAATGTCGAAGGTCCAGAGTTTCTGTTCAGTTTTGCAGGTTCAGGATAATCTAAAGTCTTGAGGCCCAACTCCCACTCTTATACTAATCTGGGGGGCTGGGATACCTGCTAGGTCACGCCTTATGGGTGGGACCTGGGAGGGGGTGGTTACCCCCACTTCCCTTTGTCCAGTTTCGCGCCAGAGCTGGGGCTGGAGTGCCCCAGCGCCGGTTTGAACTGGACTATGCAAGGAACACCTTGTGTGCCCCAGGCATGTCTCATTCCTTTCAGCCCACCCTGCCCCAATACACTAAAGGCTGTCTGGGGAGGTGCTAGCACCTCCCCAAGCAGGAAACCTATTGTCCAGGCCTCCCTGGCTGGGATCACTCCCAGCTGCAGGAGGTCAGACTTGTGTCGTGGCAGCAGCATCCATTTTGTGATGCTGAGGCTTTGGTCAGAGGCTAACAGTTGAAGTATGATTTTAACATGTCTCTCCCTCTAGAAGGGGGGAATAATATTCTCATGTCCAGAAATGGCATGGGGGTATTATTCCCGAGTGTTAGACACCTTACACGACATGTTTTGATAAAGCCAACCCATAGTTACCATAACCGTCTAAGATTATAAGGCACTTTAAGAGTATATGGTAGGCTATATCATAGAACAGCTATAAGGACATGGTTCCGAAAGCTGCAGACAGGCTCAGCTCATGCTAGAGCACCATCTCACATGTTACCAAGCACTCTGCCTCCAGGATTGTCAAGGCCTGCCATAGGAGTGACTGATAGGTACACATGTGTCTAGATGTAAGTTAGGTATAGGAATACTACACCTAAGCAAGGGGTGATTACACGACCTTGCCCCAGCTGAGTGATCAGCCAGTTGTGTCAAAATGGAAGGCCAGGCCAGGGGTGGCACAATACATGCTGCAGCCCCTGGTAGGCCTAGGGTACACCTATGCCCTGGGTACCTAGGGTACACTGTACAGGGCCCAATAAGGTGATCCTATCCAAATGGGTTATGCACCTAAAGTACATAGTATTAATTTAGAGAGAGAACAGCAGGGCTGTGGGTCTGATTAGCAGGCCCACAGCCACATCTAAGTCGTAAACCAGTAAAGCAAAAGCAAAAAGTGGGGGTGAACATAGAAAGCAGACCCTACTCTCCTACAGTGGGGATTCCGAAGACGTTCTTTTATACATCAAAGTAATCTCAAGAATGTGCCATGTACAATAAAGTCATAAACCTGTGTATAAGAGGCCAGGCCTCAGAGATGCAGTTAGAGCACCTCGTGACGATACCTTGCTGTCTGATCTGATGTGTTCTGCTCCGACGGAATAAAACTTTGTTTCCTGCCTTCCAGTCTCCGGCGCCTGCCTCTTTCATTGGTAAATTATCGAATGGTATGAGAGGCGATTACCGCCGGGCAATACTTGAAGGGTTATCGACTGAAACTGCCGCTACCATTTAACACCTGTGCCTCCTACGGCGTCGTCCTGAGTCCGACGATGACCGTCCACGGCTCCATGACCTTCTCCTCCTGTGAGAACGGGAGCGCGACCTCTTCGGCCTCGGCCTGTCCGCCGGTCTAGCCGGTCCCGGCGACCGCGGGCGTCGTGGCTTCGGGGTTCCCTGCGGCGGAGTCGGGTACCTCGGAAGGGAAACCGACCGCGGGGGAACCGGCGGCGGTCCCACTGGAGTGCGTGGCAGCGACCGAGGGGGGGGCGGCGGAGGCAGTGTCCACGGCTGTGGAGGCGGTGGCGGTGGAGGTGGCGGTGGAGGTGGAGGCGGTGGAGTTGGTGGTGTTGGTGGTGGTGGTGGCGGTGGTGGAGGAGTCGGAGGCGGTGGGAGGGGAGGCGGTGACGGAGGCATCCGAGGAGGCGTATACACCACCGAGTACACCGAGTCCGGTGACTCTCTCTTCCTCGACGTCGACCTTCGCCTCGACGGCGACCTTCGCCTCGACGTCGACCTTCGCCTCGACGTCGACCTTCGCCTCGACGTCGACCTTCGCCTCGACGGCGATCTCCTCGACCTCTAGCGTCTCGACGCCGATCTCCTCTTCGGCGGCGACGTCGACGTCTCCTCTTCATCGACGGCGAACGGCGATCTCCCCTCGACGGTGAGCGCCGACGCCGGGTCCGATCTCGACGCCGACCGCTGGACGGCGCCGAGGACGGCGTAGTCGCCGACGATGCCGATGTAGTCGACGGCGGCCTGTTCAGGTCCGCCGATCGTCGACGCCGCTTCTCCCCAGAGCCCTGGGGAGACGGCGAACAGACGGTGGTCATCCTCCTCGACGTCGCCGTCGACGCCCTCGACGGGGAGTGGGAGCGTTTACTGGTCTTCCTGCCCCTGGGGAGCCCCCAGAGGCCTCAGCATGGGCCAAATCAGCCCCTCCAGACCCACCTGGTGCCTTCAGTCTTCTCTCCTCCAGAACTTGAAGCCTGATTTTCATTCTGTCCCTCAGGGTCCTGGCTGAGAACGAGTGGCAGATGGTACAGTCTTCAGGCACGTGGGACTGGGGAAGGCAACCTATACACACCTCGTGTGGATCAGTTTTAGCCTTCTTTCTACCACATTCCGGGCACTTGTCGAACAAGCCAGGCATGTTGACAGTACCAGCTACTAAGCACTTGAAAAAGTGACAAAAATTGACAAAATCTCCAATAAACCCTTGAAAAAGGGAGAGCTCAATGCTCCAGGGTCCTGCTAGCAGGAGCCGGAAAAAAGAACTGAAAGTAAATGGGACCTGCTGGGCATTCTGGGATACTGGGGAAAGTTCTGGAAATCTGGAAAGTTTTCTTAAAGGCACAGTATCCTGTTCTAAGCCACATAATGGCAGCCTATGGGGCTTGTCTGTCCACTTCTTCCTCTCTATCATTCCAGAGGCTTTTGCTGGTAGAGGCAGGGTTTTTTCCTGTGTGGAGAAAAACTAGACAGGCAGTGCTGTTTGTGGATGTTGGTGGAATTCTAGTCGAAGTACTGGACAGTGTAGCCTGTGGGTATAGGCTGCATTATATGTCTTTAAATTAAATTCTCTCTTAAAGGTGTATGCAGGTCTGCATGATTTGTCACCTTTTAGAGATTATTTTTTATTGCTCCGGGGTCCACGCACATGGGCGGGACTATTCACTAGATTATGACTATACACAGAGATCCCCTACTACAGAAGCATCTGTTCTTGGCATGTAGAGCTGTAGAATCTCATGATTTGGGTAAGATCGCCATCTAGTGTTGGGTCCGGATGCTTGCACTTGTTTTTCTGGAAGAAGTTTTCCCTTGTCACGAAGTAGGGGACTCCTCCCTTAGGTGATAGTGCGCATGGTTATCGACTCCATCTTGAGACTGTTTTCCGCAGAGGGTGAGAGAATGGAGTAGTAGTAAAGAATATAGATGTCCATGCGTAAGTATGTTTAGTAAAAGAAGTAAAACAGAGAACTACAGCAGTTACAGGTACCCGGGGAGGTGGGTGGGCGCATGAGATTCTACAGCGCTACATGCCAAGAACAGATGCATACTGGGTAAGTACCATTTTCCGTTCGAGGCATGTGAGCTGTAGATCACATGCTTTGCATAGAGTATACAGGAGTCTCCCCGAAGCGGTAGCTATCCTGTAACTGTTGGGGTTGTCTGAAATAACATTTTAAGTACTGCTTGGCCTACATTAGCTTGTTGTCTTGCTAGCACATCTACACAATAGTGCTTGGTGATATTTTGTGGTGTAGACCATGTTGCAGCTTTGCAGATATCAGTAATAGGGATATTCCCAAAAAAGGCCTTAGTAAGTAGCCCCTAGTTTGCGAGTGGAATGTGCTCTAGGAGGTACTGTAAGAATCATTTTGGCTTTTTGATAACAAATCTGAATACAGTGGACAATCCACCTAGCAATTCCTGATTTGGAAATAGGATTGCCTTTGTGAGGTGGCGCAAAAGCTAGAAAGAGTTGTTTGGTTTTATGAAATGACTTTGTTCTTTCAGTGTAATACAAAAGAGCTCTTCTGACATCTAAGGTATGTAAAGCTTGCTCTGCAACAGAGTCAGGTTGAGGGAAAAATACAGGTAACTCAACCGACTGATGGATGTGAAATTTAGATACAACCTTAGGTAGGAATTTAGGGTTGGTACGAAGAACCACTTTATCTTTATGTAACTGGAAGAAGGGTTCTTCAATGGTTAGTGCCTGTAGTTCACCTACTCTCCTTAATGAAGTAATTGCAATGAGGAAAGCAGTTTTCCAAGTAAGGCATTGTAGTTCACATTTATGCATAGGTTCAAATGGCGGACCCATGAGCCTTGTGAGAATTATTTTCAGATTCCATACTGGGGCAGGTGGAAGTCTTGGTGGTATCACTCTTTTTAGCCCTTCCATAAATGCTTTGATGACGGGCACTCTTAATAGCGATAAATGTTGCCTATTTTGAAGGTAAGCTGCTATAGCCGCAAGATGCAGTCTAATGGATGTATATGTCGATGCTGACTGCTGCAAATGGAACAGGTAGCATAGTATGTTCTGTATAGAAGCTTCAAGAGGGTTGATGTGATTGTTATTGCAATAAATAACAAAGCGCTTCCATTTGGCTGCATAGCAAGCCCTTGTGGTCGGTTTCCTGGCTTATCTAATAATGTTCATACAGTCTGGTGTAAGGTTGAGATAACCAAACTCTATGACTTCAGGAGCCATATCGCAAGGTTCAGTTGTTTGGGATCTGGGTGTTTGATTTCTCCATGGCTCTGTGTGAGGAGACTGGGAGTTAAATGTAATATTTGGTGTGGTACCAGAGAGAGTTCCAACCAGGGTTGACGTGCCCATGTGGGAGCTACTAGGATTAGCGTGAGTGATGTTTGCCTGAGTTTCCGAACCACTAATGGAATGAGTGGGAGAGGCGGAAAAGCGTAGGCAAATATCCTGGACCAGTTCATCCATAGAGCATTGCATTTAGAGAACGGGTGTGGATACCTGGAGGCAAAGCTTAGGCATTTTGTGTTTTCGGAAGTTGCGAATAGGTCTATGTGAGGGACTCCCCAAGCTTGGAAGTATGGGTAGAGAACTTGAGGGTGAAGTTCCCACTCGTGTATTTGATACCTCTGCCTGCTGGGGAGGTCCGCAATCTGATTGTTGACTCCTGGAAGGTGTTCCGCTAGAAGATAAATGTTGTGGTGAATAGCCCACTTCCACATTGGGTCTGGGCTAAGTGGGACAGTTGGAGAGAGTGTGTCCCTCCCTGTTTCTGTATGCAATACATAGTTGTCATGTTGTCTTTTCGAACTAAAACAGCTTTACCAGATAGGTGATCGTGAAAGGCTTTGAGAGCTAGAAAGATTGCCATGAGCTCTAAGTGATTGATGTGGAGCATCTTTTGCTGGTAAGTCCACAACCCTTGCACTATGTGTTGTTGAAGATGTGCTCCCCAGCCAGTCAGGGATGCGTCCGCTGTCTGTGGAATTGAGTCTATGAACGGCCGTCCTTTTGCACTGCAGAGAGCGATGAGTACTGCCGCTTACCAACACTAGATTGGTTAATAGACCTTGAGACGGATTCCACTGACTGGCTAAGCACTCTTGAAGTGGACGCATGTTTAATCTGGCGTGGGAAACAATCAAGATACAAGATGCCATCATTCCCAGCAGCTGCGTGAACACTCGAGCCAGAAGTGACTGAGTGGGTTAAAATTTGAGAACGAGCATCTGAATGTTTGGAATTCTGGCTGCATTGGGATACGCTAGAGCCTTTTGAGCATCTATGGTGGCTCCTGGTAATCTTGAACCTTGTTTGGCTGAAGGTGTGATTTTAACACGTTGACTGAGAACCCTAGCTGCTGAAGCAGCTGAAGTATTACTGAAGTGTGCTTGCAACACTTCTGATATGTGCTGGCTTTGATGAGCCAGTCGTCCAGATAGGGAAAGACGTGTATGCTTTGTCTTCTGAGATACGCAGCTACGACCGCCAGACATTTTGTGAAGACTCTGGGGCAGTGGTCACTCCGAATGGGATCACTTTGAATTGGTAGTGCTGACCTGCTACCACAAACCTGAGAAATTTGTGGTGAGCCGGATGGATGGGGATATGAAAGTAGGCGTCCTTTAAATCTAGAGTAGAAAGAAAATCGCCTTTTTGCAGAAAAGGCAGTATTTGCTGCAGTGTTACCATGTAGAAGTGGTCTGACTGTATATAAAGGTTGAGTTCTCTGAGATCCAATATGGGTCTGAGAGAACCGTCCTTCTTTGGAATCAGAAAATAAAAGGAATACACGCCCGACCCCTGATGTTGAAGTGGTACAGGCTCTATGGCTTGTTTTAGTAGCAAGGATTGTACTTCTTGTCTGAGAAGGTCTAGGTGATCTGGTGGAAGTCTGTGCTACTTTGGAGGAATGTTTGGAGGAGTATTGATGAACTAAAGAAAGTAACCAGAATGTCTAATTTGGAGAACCCATTTGTCTGTTGTTATGGACTGCCACTTTGGTAGAAATTGTGACAGTCTTCACCCCACAGGTGTTAAGTGGTCGGGGGGAACTATGGGCAAGTTGTATTAGATGGCGAGGTACGTGTATTCGAACCTCTACCTCTGCTTCCGCCGTTTTTTCCTCTGTAATTGCTTTGAAAGAAACCCTTGGAACCTGAGGGTTGATTATTGCCCTTGTAGGTGGACGCTGTGTGTGAGGAAGTAGTTTTAGATCCTGCTCGATAAAATGAGCGACAAAAGGAACCACGCCCTTGTGGAGACTGAAGTGCTCCCATGGATTTCAGTATCCTTCTTCATTTTATACAATGAAGTGTCTACTGCGGGCCCAAAAAGGTGTTCCCTGTCAAAGGGTGTGTTTAGTATGAAAGTTTGAACTTCTGGTTTAAACCCTGATAAGCACAGTCAGATGTGTTCTCTTAAAAGAACACTAGAGTTTACCGCTCTGGCAGCTGTATCCGCAGCATTTAATTTGGTTGTTAGAAATTAACTGCCTCTCACAAACCAGGTTTTGTGCCTTTGATTTACGGTACTGAGGGAGATCTAGATGAGTTGTTCCATTTCATCCCAGTGTGCGCGGTCATAGCCTGCTAGCAACGCCTGTGTATTAGAAATACGCCAGAAATTAGCAGCCTGGGAAGCTATTCTTTTCCCTGAAGCATCCAGTAGTTTTGATTCTTTATCTGGTGGCTGTGCATCTCAAGTAGTTTGAGAGTTTGCTCTTATCCTTGCATTGGAAACTACAAGTGAATCTAACAGTAGTTGACCCTTTATGTAGACTAGATCTGATGTGGTAGGTTTGTATTTTTTATCTACCCTCGGGGTAAGGATACGGGCCCTAACAGGATCCTTAAAGATGTCATCTACGTGTCTGATCATGCCTTTTAACATGGGCAACATGTGTGCAGACCTTTGTGTGTTTTGTAGAGTCTTGAAAAGAAAGTCCTCTTCAAGGGATTCTCTGTGTAGTGGGACTCCATGGTAAGTAGCAGCCCTACTTAACAACTCTACAAATCCTATACTGTCATCAGGTGGAGAGGGTTTGGTAGGATATATGTCCGGGTCGTTATCAGTGGGGGAATCAGTGTTATAGTCATCCCACACATCTCTAGGCTGGTCGCCATCATTATTATCTCCATCCCCAGAATCCTGATTATCAGGTGTGTGTGGTGGTGAGTGCTCAGGTGGCACAGGTATAGTCTGGGGTAAAGAAGGTGAAGGAAGAGGATGAGGGGAAGGATTAGTCCCGACAGTTCTCTTCTTCAATGGTATTCCTCCTCTTCTGTAGTAGCACCTCTTTTTAAAGTCACTTTTGTGGTGATAAGACCAGTCTTTGGGTGTATAACCAGGATTTTTTGTTTCGAATCCGGTTTTTAAATCGGATCACCAAAAGCGTGCTTTTTTGGTGACTTCGGCGTCTGTGTGTTTTGGCTCCGAATGCTTCGGCGACGATGATCTCTTGGCTGGGGTTTTCGAATCCGAAGTTTGTTTCCGTGCTGAAGGAGGATGTTCGGTGCTAGACTTTTTCTTCGGATCTGAAGTTATTGGCTCGGTGCCCGATTTGGCATGAAGCTTTTCAGAGCCCAAAGGTTTTTTGCTATGCTTCGGTGCCGAGCCCCAAGGCAGGGCTTCAGAAGCTTGTTCTCGGCGCCCACTGGAGCCCGAGGGCGCAGGTTGGTGCGGAGCCTTCTTCTTCGATGGAAGTGGAAGATGGGGCGAGGAAGGGGCTGTACTCACGGTACGTTGTCCCTGAGTGATGTCTTCATTCTCATCGGAGCTATCTTCGGAAATGAAGACGTCTTTCTGTTCTTCATCGGCTCCGATGGGCTCATCGCCTTCCTCCTCGTCCGATTGAGGTCCAAAGAGGTCCGGAATGAAACCTGCTTATTGTCTCTGCATGTCGCGTCGTCGGACCAGACAATCGCGAAGAGTCTTTTTGGAGAGGAAAGCTCGGCACGCGTCGCAGTGGTCTTCTCTGTGAAAAAACACAATCTGAAGATGGATTCAATGACCATGCGCACTATCACCAAGGGAGGAGTCCCCTACCTCGTGACAAGGGAAAACTTCTTCCAGAAAAACAAGTCCGAACATCCGGACCCAACACTAGATGGCGATCTTATGCAAAGCATGTGATCTCCAGCTCACATGCCTCAAACACAGACTTTACTGACTCCTGTGATCGCACCACTTCACACCTAGGTTATCCTGCATCTGTAAGTTGCTAGTTGATGTCTACCATCAAAGGGTTGTACTTGCGTGGCTGTGAGCTTGGTGAGGGGGAGGTCCAGGTTTAGGGCAAGCACATTATGGTTGCTGTTGTGCTTTGTAATGACTGTCATGTCAGTAATGAATGGCCATAATCCAACATCGACTAAGATACAGTCTATCAGGCCGGTGCACAGCAATCTGTTGAAAGTGTCCCTCCCTTACTTATATGAGCGACTTCTCCCACTGCAGGTGCAAATGCTCTGATTCAGAGTCAAGGCATTAAGTTGGAGGGTCAGCTGTGAACATTTCTTTATGGGGAGAGTTGCTAGATTTGGGATATGCCAAACTTTATCTTCCTCTGTCACTAGCTCGCTGCTGGAGATGACCAGTAGTTTAAACTGGCAATTAAAATCGCTGTCAACTATTTTTAAATGTTCTACCGGGAGGCCTGCCATATGGGATGTGAGCTAACCAACTGTTGGAGATTCCGGTTTGTTACTCATATGTCTGGAATAGATGTTATGAATATAGATTACTTGACCTGATGAGAATGAAAGTGTGACACACAGTATGTTGTCTGAAATCACCTCCACCTTTTCTACTTTGCAACCCAAATGGGTTCCCACCCATGTCAGCAACCCCCAGATGGTCTGCCACTGCCCCTGGTTATAGCTTCTGCACAGTGAGTTACAAAACTAGCTTGCTGTACTTTTGAGGCTGACCAGGTTGCTTGGCAGCGATAAATATCAAACTGCTCGACAAAGAGACTCCAATTTATATGGTCAAGTTTAGAGCTTAAGCCCGCGACATTCCATGACAAGACCCTTAAGGTAGAATTAGGATCGACAGGTCCTAGGGCCTTTTTTTGCCTATTCGCTCCACCATTTCCTTGGGGTCAACTGATATTGAATAGCCAGAGAGAGGGCCGAGGTACTATGTTTGCCTCATCTGCTCGATATTCTGAATATGTCTTGTCCCAAGATGGCCAAGGGGGATATAGTTACCGCTATATTTGCCTCACTGCCCTCCTACAGACCTAGATTAGTGTTTACAGTGGCCACGTGGGAAGGCGTGGGCACACAGGCAAAGGGCTGCCCATAGATGTGGGGTGTTTGTGTCTATTGGCTAGTAAGGGAGGGTCTGATCGACTCTGACCCCCATTTTTGGATAGCCACCATTGTAACTGCCATCTGTGGCATTCTATATTAACATTATTTTCAGCATTGTCCTAGAACATCAGCAGAATAAAAACTTGTTCCAATAATGGAAGATGCTCAATAGTCATTTCTGGTGTCAAGGCCGTGACTCGGCTACATTTAGCTTATCAGTTCACTGTGCATAACAATTCACACAGCACACTTGTGGTGTTGTTTCAAGTCATGGGAGGGATTCTTTTTCTATCACCCCATGTTACAAATGATGTACACTGTTATATCATTGCTACAAGGTAGACAACCAAATCACAGAGTACAGTGCCTTACTAATTAAATAAATTAACTAGCTCTTAGGGTACAGGCTTTCAGGGCCCAATAAGTTATATCTGATTATGTGTATATTGTCATACATGATATTTTTTAATAGATGACAGTTCACGCAACTCAAATTGTGCCTATAATAACATGAGTTATTCACCAACACCTCTTTTACGCAGAGCTCAAGGTCTATCCACCACAATACGCCTCTCAAAAATGGGTTATAAGCAACCAGTCTCAGCAATCCATTACTAAGTGCTCTAACCCAGCAACGGGGGTGAAAACCACCCTATAACATCAACGGGTTACAAAGCATCCTCCCTTATTAACAAGTGCCCATATTATCCTCACCAGGTTACCATAGTATCCAGGCCTGAAAGACAATCTATGTACATCTTAGCTAGCAAGAAGGAGAGCAATGCCTGTCTCCATTCATGATAAATATAATCCATATTTGCTACAGTAGGTTATTGTATATTAATTGCCTATATTCATAATTTTATGTCGAGTGTGTACTGATTTGGGGGCCTCAAACGAGGTAGTTTCCTAATACTCATTGCAAATTGTCTGGCAAGTCTATTTTAAAAAAACGCCATTCCAATGTGTATTGTCCAACAAGAGAGGAGACTGTTCTCCCTAGCTCTGTAGAGAAAAGACAATAGCAAAAAATCCTGAATTCTGATCCTAGAGAGAAAGTATAATGTATTCCGAATTCCAACCGAGAAAGTCAGGAAAAAAACCTCTGCTTTTTTAAATTTCTTGATCTTAATACTGCTCTTAGAAAATTCGTGACAACAAAAAGTGTACTAACATTATGCAAAAGTGGACTACGAGCATGACTGAATCCCAATTCTTTTAAATAAGGTTTAACATACAATCGCCTGGGGTGGGTAAAATATTTACATAAAAATAAAAAATGTAAGATATCCTGTGGAGACCTATTGTCGCAGCCACAGGGGTCTCCATCTTCTACACGTAAAACAAAGCCTGAAGGAGAGGCCCCTAAATTATGAAACATATTTAATCTAAAACGAGTAATTAAAAATCTATCATGGGCACTAGTTAAAATGGCGAGATAAGTCTCAATTCCCTGTACTGATTTGACTAGAGCCATTCCTCCTACCATGATTTCACTAAACTCCCTGCCTTCACGCTCAGCAATAGCTTTTTTTGTCCTGTCGCTTCACTGTGTCATATTTCGTAAAAATGTCTGCTCTTCCCAGGACCTAAAAAGTTTCCTTTACTTATCTTAACCAAGGAATTTTAAAAGTTTGGTCAAGTGAGAGGCAATCCAATATTACAGCTTGATTAAAAGATGCCTCCTCTTTAGACCAGACATTCACCCAGCAGAACAAAGGCTTAACTGCAACTCAATCAGTAATATACTTGGTCCCTAGTTCCTCATGTACAGAGTAAGCAGGATTCCATAGGGGACTTTCAAAATTCGTCTTAAAAAATTCTTTTGCGCAGTCTGTAATTTGTCGGCTGCCATGTACCCCCAAATCTCAGTCCCATACAGGACCTTGGAGATGCAAAAGGACTGATTAACTTTTAAATCACCCCCGGGGATCATGTGCCCAATCTATGTGCATAATTTGCAATAACTCCCAAAGATTTTTTCATATCCCTTAGCTTCTCCTCCTTCAAATTTTTCCAGTTTAGTTTGGCATCGAATAAGACACCGAGGTATATGAAAGCAGGGACCTTGGCGAGACTAAAAGTGCCTGCCTTGTAGGTCTTTGAACTAGTCTCTCGACAACCTAACTCCATCACAAATGATTTGGTAAAATTAGGGGACAGATCCAACCCCTTCATATAGGAGACAAGCCCATCTATTAGGACTTGCAGCGCACTGCTAGTACGCGTTATGAGCACAGCGTCATCCGCTTACAGCAGAACTGGCACTGATCTACTGCCTATTCTAGGAGTAACGGCCTGTAGGAATGCCAGGGCCAATTCTAGTCCATTTATATATAATGTAAATAAAAAAAGCACAAGAGTACACCCTTGACGCACCCCTCTAGAACATTTAAAATTATCAGTGAGTCCCCCTTCTTGGGTAAATTTAACTACTGCAGTTGTATGGGCTTAAAGAGTCATTAAAACATTATTGCTGTCTCAACTCCTAACTCATCTAAAAGCAGCCATAATTTATTATGATTCACTCTATCGAATGCTGCAGTAAGGTCCATAAAACCTAAGAAGAGAGGGCCCGCTTTGGCAATCATATATTTAGATAACAGTGCTATCGATTTACCTGCTCTAAATACTCCTGCCATCTAGAGTTGGGCTTGAAAGTTTGCAAATTGTTTTTCTTCAAAGTAATCGTTTGAGTCACAAAGTATAGTGACACATACCTTAGTGTTGGTAAAGCAAATGGGCATCGGCTCCATTGTTAGATTGTTTTCTGCACAACTGGTGAGCGAAAAACGGAGCAGTAGGAAAGGTAAGTGTGATGACAATGCAAGAAAGTACAAACAAAGAGATTAAGTCAAAGTAAAAATGTACATCTAAAACCACCAAAGGCTTCCGGGGAGTAGGGTGGGCACAAACAAATCTACAGCACTACATGCTATGAACTAATAAAATAACATAACATGTATTTGTAAAGCACACGTTCACCCAGAAGGGCATCTTGGCGCTGAATAACAGATGTTTGTTACCCACCTCAATGGTACTCATTTTATCAACCTCAGAAGGATGAAAGGCTGAGTGGGTCTAAAGGGTTTGGAACCTGTGACCATGAGGTCAAACAGAACCATACAGTGAACACATTACTCTACTGAGCCACCAGACCCGGCTTCGAAGATACGTAACATATTCCATTTGTGCCTATAGATACACATGCTCTGCATAGAAGGCTGTTACAGAGGACTGAAAGAGTTCTGGGGCAGCTTGGCCAACTCTTGCTTGATATCCTGCTAGAACATCCACAAAAGAATGTTTGGTGAATATGTGTGGACTGGACCACGTAGCTGCTTTATATGTTATCTATGGGAATGTTCCCAAGGAAGCCATAGTAGCTCCTTTTTTGTGAGTGGAATGTGGTCTGGGAAGGTTAAAAAAAATTCCTTCAAGCCCTAATGTAGCAGGTGTGGATACATTTGACAACCCATCTAACTATGCCTGCCTCTAAAAGTGCGTGACCTCTGTGTGGCTTGGTGAAAGCAACAAAAAGTTAATGAGGCTGGCGGAAGGGCTTAGTATCAATGCAAAACATGAGGGTACCCTTGACATCAAGAGTGTGAAGGGCCCTCCCTCTCTGCCACAGAGTCTTGTTGGGGGAGAAGACTGGTAGCTCAATGGTTTGATAGTGGTGGAAAGGGGATACTATCTTAGGAAGGAATTTGGGGTTAGTTCCAAGGGCGATTCTGTTATGAACCTGAGAGCCTCGAATTCGATAACACAACTTAAAGATGCAATAGTCACAAGGAAAGCGACCTTCCAGGAAAGGAACTGTAGGGGGAATGAATTCAGAGACTCAAAAGGAGGGCCCATAAGTCTACTAACGATGCTGTTAAGGTTCCAGGCAGGGGTGGGGAGTACCCTGGATAGACTAACCTGCTTGAGTCCTTTCATGAAAGCCTTAATGACAAGGATTCTGAATAAAGAAGGGTTTGCTCTTTTGCAAGTAAGCTGCAACAGTGGATAAGTGAAGGCATATGAAAGTATAGACTGAGCCTGATTTCCAAACGTGAAGGAGATAGCGGACAATATTTTGAACTGCAGGTTTAAGTCAGTCTATGTGCTTAGGAATGCAGTAGTGGACAAATCTCTTGCAGCAAAGTAGGCCCATGTAGTGTGTTTGTATTATTTGAGGATAGACACTAACTCTCGAGGGACAATAAGTTAGCTGAATTCTAGGACCTCAGGTGCCAATTCGCTAGATTGAGTTGGTTAGGGTGCCTGATTGCCCCATGGTTCTGCGTGGGAAGGTCAGTCTCGTTGGGAGCTTCTCGTGGAGAACATGGTTCTCAGGCCCATATGGGAGCTACCAGGATGAAAGTGAGAGACTTTTGCCAAAGCTTCCAGATCATGTACGGAAGGAGTGGGAGAGGAGGAAAAAGCATAGGCAAATATCCCCTAATAAATTCATCCATAGAGCATCGCCCATGGACTGTGGGCATGGGAAGTTGAAGGCAAAGCTTTGGCATTTTGTGTTTTAGGTTGTGGTGAAGAGGCTGATTTCTTGGAACCTCCAACAGCAGTTGTAGGGGGGTAGGACTTGTGGGTTTAGTTCCCACTCGTTTACTTGTTGCTGCATCACGCGGAGATCTGCAAAATCATTGTCCACTCTCAGGATGTACTCCTCCAGCAGCTGCATCCTATGGTGAAGCTTCCAATACTAAATGCTTTTAGCCAAAGAGAGCTGTGGTGAGAGTGTGCTGCCTTGCTTTTCGAGATAATAAATGGTGGTCAGGGTGTTTCTTTTTTTCAACATTTTGTGCTGAAGCTAGGGAAAAATTCCCTTGAGTACCAGCTGGATGGCCAGGAGCTTGAGATAGTGGATGTGGAGGGCCGCTGTTGTGGCGACCACATGCCCTGAATGGTACGTTCCTGTCAATGTGCTTCCCTCCCAGAGAGTGAGCATCTGTGGTTACCCACAGGAGAGGGCCTATGAAGGGCCGGCCCTGCAAAAGACTGTACTCCGCAATCACTGCAGAGAGCGATGAGCGCTGGCACGTATCAGCACTAGATCTTACCAGTAATCCTCCACTTGTGACCTCTGTGTTGAAAGGCATTGTTGGAGTAGAAGCATGTGAAGTCTGATGCAGGGAATGATGCAATGCAAAAGAACATGAATGAATGAAGGGTTTTGTAACACGCACAGCTTCTCGTAGGAGTGTCCCGGCAAGCAGAACAAAATAACCACAGACCGAGACAAACCAAATCACAGCCTAAAGAGCCAGGTCCGGAGAGTTTGTCAGAAAGCAGATTAATGAACAAGTTACTTACCTTCGGTAACAATGTACCTGTAAGAAACATTAGTAGTGATAGATTCCTTACCTAATATCCCCAGGCGTCCGACTGGATCTGGAAAGTTTTTTCGTCAGCAGTACCCCTGCGCGTCGGTAGGTGGCATCGTGCAGCTCCGCGTCCGTCGGCGGCGGATGACGTCGCGGCCAGTACTCAGACGCCGCCCACGCGCGCGGACGTCAGTTCTGTACACGACTTTCCATGCCAGGAACGCAGAGCCATACAAGATACTCACCACTGGTGCCTTGAAACTAGGGCCCTGAAAGGGATGACCTTACCCTAGAAATCAGTTTGCAGAACGGGGAGGATGGGTGGGGCGGTAAGGAATCTATCACTACTAATGTTTCTTACAGATACATCGTTACCGAAGGTAAGTAACTTGTTCATCTGAAAGAAACACGTGATGATAGATTCCTTACCTTAGAATAGATACCCCAGCAATACCAACCCCGGTGGTGGGTCTGCGAACCAAAATCACACCAGAAAGTCCAGGAGAACAGAACGGCCAAAAAAGCCGTCTCTCCAGACTTGGCTGTCCAGGCAATAATGTTTCATAAACGTGTGCAGTGATGCCCACGTGGCTGCCTGACAGATGTCTTGCAGGGGGACATCCCGTCCCAATGCAGTAGTGGCTGCAGTTGCTCGAGTGGAATGAGCATGCAGCCCCACCGGAGGCTCCTTTTTAGCCAAAGAGTAACAGGCTTTGATGCACAAGACAACCCAGCTGGAGATAGTCCTCTTGTGCACCGCCCGACCTTTCTTGGTGCCAACGTAGCCAACAAAGAGTTGGTCATCCACACTGTTGTGTGCGGTGGAGATAAAATGAAAGTGCACGTTTTGGGTCCAGACGGTGGAACCTTTCTTCCTCTCTGGAAGGATGTGGAGGAGGGAAGAAAGTGGGCAAGGTAACAGTCTGCCCAATATGAAAGGCAGTGACAACTTTTGGCAAAAAGGAAGGCCGGGGCCTGAGCACAACCTTGTCCGGATGAATGAAAAGGAAAGGAGGTTTACAAGAAAGAGCCTGGCGCTCACTCACTCGCCTAGCGGAGGTGATAGCAACCAGGAAGGCAGTCTTCAGAGTCAAAAAACGAAGAGGACAGTTGTGAAGAGGCTCGAAAGGAGCGCACATCAGATAGGTCAAAACCAGATTCAAGTCCCACTGTCGCATCACAAACGGAATAGGAGGGAAAAGGTGTGTAATGCCTTTGAGAAATCTATTTACAACAGGGGACTTGGAAAGAGTGGGCTGATCAGATAGCCTGAGAAAGGCCGAAATGGCAGAAAGATAGCCTTTGATAGTGCCCAGAGCAGAGCCCTGCCTGGCCAAAGAAAGAAGGAACAAAAGGACCTCGGAAAGAGGGGCAGAAAGGAGATCCACGGCCTTTTCTGTCCACCATGCCACAAATTTCTTCCACCTGCAGGCGTATACCACTTTAGTGACGGGACGCCTGGCTGCCAGAATCACATCACAGACTTAAGGAGTCAAGTCAAAGGGAATCAACTGTCGCTTCTCAATCTCCACGCAAGGAGGTGGAGACTGGACAGGTTCGGGTGCAGGACCACTCACTGTTGCTGTGACAGAATATCCTCCCGAAGAGGCAGACGATCGGGGGATCCATGTTCATACTGAGTAGCTCGGGATACCAAGCTCTTAGAGCCCAGTCCGGCGCCACAAGAATAACTTGGACCCGGTCGTGCCTGATCTTCTTCAGCACTCTGGGTAGAAGTGATATAGGCAGAAAGGCGTACAATAGACCGCAACTCCACTCACGACAAAAAGTGTCTCCGAGCGAGTGCCGCCTTGGAAATTCCAACAGGCAGAACAGAAGACATTGCGCGTTCTCTTCGGTAGCGAATAGATCCAACCAAGGCTCGCCCCACTGTTGAAAGAGACCTTGCGCCACCTACGAGTGAAGACACCATTCGTGATCCATTATGCACCTGCGGCTGAGCTCGTCCGCCTTGGCGTTCAACAAACCTGCCAGGTGTTGAACCACCAGGGAAATGCCCTGATGTTCCAGCCATGTCCAGAGGCGCAGAGTCTCCTGACATAGGGTCCACGACCCCACCCGCCCTGCTTGTTGCAATACCACATGGCGGTGGAGTTGTCTGTGAACACCTGCACTACTCTCCCCTTGACAGAGGGAAGGAATGCCTTCAGTGCAAGATGGATCGCCCGAAGCTCCAGATGGTTGATGTGTAGCTTGGACTCCACCGGAGACCAGAGGCCTCTGATATCCGTCCCTCCCATGTGGCCACACCATCCTAGGAGGGACGCATCCTTCACTACTGCGTGCTCTGGTTGGGGAAGGGAGAGGGATCTGCCTCTGACCCAATGCTGGATCATGAGCCACCACTGCAACTGCTGTGCAGTGCCCTCTGTACGTGTCCGGACAGGTCCCCCTGATACTGCGCCCACTGGAACTTCAGGTCCCAATGCAGAGCACGCATATGCCATCTGGCATGGTTGATCAGCAGGATGCAGGAGGCCATGGGGCCCAGCAGCCTCGGGGTCATCCTGACCGAAACCCAGGACAAGGGCTGAAAGATCGGAATCATAGCCCGAATGTCCCGGACTCGCTGTTCGGGAGGAGAAACCCAAAACTGCGCCATGTCCAAAACCGCTCCGATGAAAAGGAGCTTCTGAGAGGGTACCAGGTGCAACTTAGGCTGGTTGATGGAGAAACCCAGCAAATGCAGGAGGTCGGCCGTAGTCTAGAGGTGGGAGACGACTGCCTGGGGCGAGCCCGCCTTCAACAGCCAGTCGTCGAGACAGAGGAAGACTGAAACTCCTGATCTGCGCAGATGAGCTGCGACCACCGCCATCACTTTCGTGAACACCCGTGGGGCGCTGGTAAGGCCAAAAGGGAGCACGGTGAACTGAAAGTGCTCGTGGCCAACTGTGAATCGCAGGTAACGCCGGTGGGCCGGCAGAACGGGAATATGAAAGTAGGCGTCTTGCAAGTCTAACGCTACCATCCAGTCTTGCGGGTCTAGGGCAGACAAGGCCTGAGCCAATGTGAGCATCTTGAACTTCTCCTTCCGGAGGAAGCCGTTGACGTTCCGAAGGTCTAAGATGGGACGCAGGCCTTTGTCCTTCTTTGGAACTACCAAGTAGTGGGAATAACAGCCACGACCTACTTCGGGTGTCGGAACGCACTCGATGGCCCCCTTAGCCAAGAGGGCCACAACTTCCTGCTGGAGGAGTGCCAAGTGATCCCCCGACATGCGGTGGTACTGAGGTGGCATGGCTGGAGGAATAGTCTCGAAGGGGAGGGAGTAGCCCCTTCGGACAATTTGCAGCACCCACTGGTCCGATGTGATAGTGTGCCAGTGGGGAAGATGATGGCGAATCCGTCCGCCCACTGGCGTTTGATGGACCTGAAAGGAAGGACTAGGAAGGCTTAGCAGTGGATGCCGCGGGGGTGGAGGTGGACTGACCTGCCCGCTGGCCCCCTTAACCGCCTAGACGGTTCCCACATCCGCGACCGCTCCGAGGTTGTTGCTGTGCCGGGCTGTGGCTCTGCTTCCGCGGCCGCGAAAGGCAGAATGAGGAGGAGGCTGAGTGCCCGACACGCTCAAGGACTTGACCGTAGCCCGTGTGTCTTATTGCCAAAAAGGCGAATGCCATCAAAGGGCATGTCCATCAGGGTATTCTGGACTTCCCCTGAAAAGCCAGTTGTTCTCAGCCAGGTGTGGCGCCTAAGCGCCACCGCCGTGGAAATCGCCCTGCCCAGCGAGTCGGCGGTGTCAAGCCCACAACGAATGGTGAACTTAGCTGCGTCTCTCCCAGCAGCAACAGCTTGGGTGAGTACTGTCTGGACCTCCTCCGGACAGGTAGGCAGCACCTGCGCAACCGTGTCCCACAGAGAGTGGGAATAACGGCCCAAGAGGCATGCGGTGTTCACCGACCGCAGCCCTAAGCTGGCAGATGAAAACAGCTTCTTGTCAAGCTGCTCCAGCTTCTTGGATTCCCCATCCTTAGGTGAGGAAGGGAATGCACTTTGGGACGCAGAGGCCTGGGCAACCAAGCTTTCAGGAGTAGGGTGTTGAGAGAGGAAGAGGGGATCGCCCGGAGCCGGGCAATGGCGTTGGGCCACGTTCCCGTCCACAAGAGCCCCTGTGTTGGGCCTGGACCAGGTGCCCAAAAGAACATCAGAAAGTGCTTCATTAAAGGGCAGCAAGGGCTCCAAAGAGGTTGCCGCCGGTTGGAGCACTTCTGTCAGGATGTTCGTCCTGACGGCCACTGTAGGAAGTTCGAGGTAGAGGGCCTCGGCCGCCCTACGCAACACCAGTGCGTAACCTGCTCTCTCCTCCGTAGCCACGGTAGGAGACAGATGGCCAGGATCCGGCGAGGTGTCAAGACCACTGGCTTCCCCCACATCCTCTGCCCAGATCATAAGCACAGTCCTGTGCGAGAGGATTCTCAGACCCCTCCCAGTCCTCCCCTTCCTCTGAAGTCAGTGGAACAGGCTGAAAATAAGGAGGACGGACATAGAGAACAAATCCCATTGGCGCTGGAATCTGTGTCAATCGACACCGATCCGGCTCAGGGCTGAAATCGGGGACCACGTCGTCCCGAGGAGTGGGCGACGTCGGAAGCGGTGCCGGTGGGGTCGACACAAGGTCAACTGGCGTCGACCGGGGTCCGATCCCAGATCCCATGGGGGCCTGCAGCGCCGGAGCCCGCAGCGATGAAACAACAGGACCCCCAGAGGCGCACCGGCAGGGCCAGACGGCCCAAAGAGACGGGCCACGGCAGCAAGAAACTCTTGCACCTGAGCAGGCATCGCCGCTGGACCCAGGAAGAGCGGGTAGGCAGGCGGCTACGTCACAGGCTCCGCCGCGACGGGAAGTCGAAGAGCGACGACACTTATTCGACTTCCTTTTGGAATGCTTCGACTTACCTGCCCCGAGTGCGAAGTTTTAGATCCAGAAGAATGATGGTGACGACTCCGCGATCGGTCCCTCGAGCTCCCACGGGACCGGGACCTTGAACGGCACGGAGCTGACTGCCGGACTTCCAGCAACTTTCGGGACCGCTACCACAACGGCAGTCGGGGCATGACTTGGAGTCGTAGTCACGCACCAGGCGGTAGAGACACACTTGGTGTTGGTCCGTCACCGACATCATGCAGTGACAGTCTCCACAGTTCTTAAACTGGGCATCCCTACGGCACCAGGAGTCGATCGACTCAAGAAAAATAGGAGACAAATAGCCTAAAAAAACTCAGTAAAAAAATGACTGGGGTACTAGCTCTTCCCGGATCTACGCTTGCTGGCGCGGAAAAAGAAAGAACTGACGTCGTGGGCGGCGTCTAAGTACTGGCCGCGACGTCATGCCGGCGATCACGACGCCGACAACGCCACCTACCGACGCGCAGGGGTACTGCGGACAAAATTTTTTTTCGGATCCAGTCTGATGCCTGGGGATATTCTAAGGTAAGAAATCTATCACTACGGGTTTCTTTCAGATCTCCAAGCTATGCACCTTGAACGGGAGGCAACTTCAGGCTTGTGCCGCCTAATAAGAAAAAGATGCTCGCCCTTTCCATGTCTGTTTAATCTTAGGGTTCACAACAAGTACACTGTGTGAGGAACGAAGGAGTCTTGAAGGTAGATCGTGTATAAATCTCTTTGTGAGCTATTGCAGCCAAGAGCTAGGAAAGGGCCGCTGTGTAAATATCAACGTCTTAAATAAAAAACTTTTGTAAATTTGCAGCCAGTGAGATGCTGAGAAATATGAGGATGGTTGAGAATTTTTAACAGCAAATGCGCTGCTGCACTGCTGCATTCAGTACCATCTATAATCAGCCAATGAGTGATGCAGGCAGGCCTAAGTAGAGTATGTTTGAGTAATCCAATCCTGATTAAATCAGGACATGGACCACTGTTTTCCTGGAATGCAGGGGAAGGAGAAACAAGAATTTCTTTAAGGTCCTAAATATAGCAAAATATGATTCCACCACTACAGTGATCTGAGGCTGGGATGACAACTGACAGTCTAGTTTAACTCCCAGGTTCCTAGTGATCAGTGCCTGGGTGCGGAGGAGGAGACAGTGAAGCTGACCAACATTATTACCACTTCAAAGGTATTGATGCCCCAAAACGCAGAATCTCACTCTTATCGGAGTTACATGTAGATTGCTGGCGCACATCTAAAACAGCATTTAAAATCCTCCAGGGCATACAGGGATTTGTTTTCAATTAAAAGGAGCAGCTGCATATCATCTACATATGAGATCACCTTTAACCAAAAATCTCTCCCTCAAAGTTGCCAAAGGGGTCATACAGATGTTGAACACAGTGGGGCTCAAAGAAGAGCCCTGTGGCACCGCAGGGTTAAGAAACTTGGTGCCAGAGGAAAATGGTGACATCAATACAGCCTGACCTCTATTTCTCAAAAAAGCAAGAATCCATTGGAGCGCCTGGTCTCCCATCACATCCCAATATCGCTCACTCTCTGTAGGAGAATGGGGTGAGTGACCATATCAAATGCAGCAGATCGATCTAGAAGTAGTATCAAGGCTGCATGTTTCCTTTATCTAACAGCTTTATAGAGTCAACCACCTAAAAAAGCGACAATTCGATGCTACGCCTTGGGTGAAAGCCCGACTGATAAGGATGGAACAACCTGAACCTTTCCAAATGTTCTGACAGTTAGGTGTTACTCAGCTTTTCTAGCATTTTAAAGCAGTAGGTAGAAAACAAATAGGACAGAAATTAGCCAACTGGGACTGATCTGCTTAGGGTTTTTTTATTTTTAAAGTGGGATAACATTCACTACCTTCCATCTGGTTAAGAGTTGCGCTGTCCACAAGGAGATGTTGAAGATGTAATTTAATATGGGGTTTAACCAATTTAACTAGAGACTAAGGTCAAAGGTGGACATGTATCATAAGGAGAGTCGGATTTGCAACCTGTGACAGCCTTTTCCCGATTCCTCTAAGGAAATGGCTTCTAACTGAAGAAGCTTCCCTCCCCCGAAAACCGGGGAGGAGATATAGACGTTATCACAGGAGCACCTGTGGGTGCTCGCAGGATGGCCTCAATCTTTGTGATTTTCTCAGTGACAAACTCTGACAACTTGTTGCACAAATCAGAAGATGTAGTCGTAGCCTTTAGCTGTAAGAACTTCTTGACTATTTTAAACATTTTGCATGGGCTTCTTTAATAACTACATGATATTTCCTTAAAGCCTCCTAATACGTAGCCTAATCCGCTGGGAGATATTGTTTCCTCCACACTCTTTCAAGCTTTTGCAAGTTTTTTTTCTCTGCAGCTATAGAGCTGAAGAACCATGGTGCACAGTAGCTGCAATTCTTTGTCACAGTCTTTCTCAAAGGGGCTACCTTCTCCAACACCACCCGAATCCAAGTATCTGTTGTCTCCATATCCCTCTCTATGTCACTACTAAGCTCAGGTAAGGAGTGACTTAGCGCCTCCTCTAGTTCCGGAAGTTTAATTTTACTTCAGGCCTAGGACAGAGATGCAATGGATGAGGGTTCTCTGGCTAACCTACCTATATTGCGCCAGGTGAAATGTATCAAGAAATGATCAGACCATGAAACTGTGTTGAGCATTTCAATACATAGACTTCTAACAGAGATACAAAACACAGACACATAAACCCAGGGCTTCCATACCTTTAAGCGCTAGTACACTAAATGTATCACATTTAAAATTACTTCTAAAAACAATGGCCAACCCGCCACCTTACCCTTTTATCTACTCTATCACCATGAACATAGGCCTAGCTTGCTGGAAAGGCAACTCAAAATTAGGGGTTGTGGAATCATTCATCAAAGGTTCAGTGAGAACAAGCATTTACAATGCAATGGTCTCGGCAACATTATAGGTAGAGCTATTGGTATTGCTCATTTTTGTATTATTTTTGTATCCCTAAATAAATGGCAATGTCATTTCTATTGGCATTAGCTTTTTTTTTGCATATGTGATACCTATTGCATTAGCAGAGAGAGAGTGAGGTAGTGAGATAGAGAGAGAGAGTGAGGTATTGAAATAGAGAGTGAGGTAGTGAGAGAGAGTGAGGTAGATAGAGAGTGAGGTAGTGAGATAGAGAGAGTGAGGTAGTGAGAGAGAGTGAGGTAGATAGAGAGTGAGGTAGTGAGATAGAGAGATAGAGAGTGAGGTAGATAGAGAGTGAGGTAGATAGAGAGTGAGGTAGTGAGAGTGAGGTAGTGAAAGAGTGAGGTAGTGAGGGAGAGGGATGTTGTGAGGTAGTGATATATAAGCATAGAGTGATGTTGTGATGTAGTGAGATAGAGAGAGAGGTAGTGAAAGTGAGTTAGTGAGATAGAAAGAGTGAGGTAGTGAGATAGAGAGTGATTGAGGTAGTAAGTGAGAGAGAGTGAAGTTGTGAGGTTGTGAGCTAGAGAGTGAGGTAGTGATGTTTTGAGAGAGAGAAGTTGTGAGGTAGTGAGATAGAGTGGAGTAGTGAGGTAGAGAGAGTTATGTAGTGAGAAAGAGTGAGGTAGTGAAACAGTGATGTAGTGAGGGAGAGGGATATTGTGAGGAAGTGAGATGGTCGGTGGTTGAGATAAGTAATGACTGGCTGATACTGGCCTTCATTCTTGAGGGGTCCGTTGGTGGCTGGATTGTAGCCCACATAGGGAGCTGTGATGTAACAGGGCTTCAGAGACAGGTTTTGAAAGAAAAAGTAGTGTCACTTCTCGTGAATATATCATGACGTTCATGGGACACAACTGACTCATCTCATAAAATAGTTAACTATGGTAGGATATTGTTAGCATGGTCTTTAAGGCTTCCGTACTTGAATTGGGACAGCTACAGGAACTTCTCTGCACAATGAAGTAGTACTGGCGGTTCTCAAAAGGACTCCTGTGTGTCAGATGAGAGGGACTGGCCTGTATCAGCTGTAATCGAACACTTTCTGTCGGACAGTGTACGCACGCCTATGGATCATTTGAATACTTTTCATTGGACAGCCGCTGCAATTCTCAGCTTTTTTCTAATAGTTTTAAGGGACTGTGCAGATTTTTATCAGCAGGTATCAAATGAACTCTACAGTGGTGGCGCTTCTTTACAGGATTCCTGTTGCGTGATGGCACTGGCACTTATCAAATGAAATCATGGCACATCTCAAAATTATTCTGTTACTTTTAAAGTGACATCACTGCCACACTACTCGGCGCTGGCACTTCTCAGCAAAATCCAAACACTTTTCATGGGACAGCCGTACCACACTGCTAAACATGACACTACTCAGCAAGATTCTAGCACTTATAATGGGACAGTAGTATCATGCTGCTCAGCAGTGACACTTCTTAGCAAGATTCTAACACTTTTAATGGGCCAGCAGTAACACACTGCTCAGCATGGCATTTCTCGGAAAGATTCTAACACATTCGATGGGCCAACAGTACCACACTGCTCAGCACTGGCACTTCTCAGCAAGATTCTAAAACTTTTGACGGGACAGCACTACCACACTGTGTCATTTTCAGTTTTTTTCCCATCTTTTTGCTGAAGAGGAACAGCATTGGCAAAAGCCAATAGGTCTGCTGAATGTGAGACATAACGGCTACGCCAATGCTTGTTCTTTAATGCTAATACATTTATAAGCTTTTCGATAAACAAATGTTCTCGAACAGCAGCATACTGGGAGATGATGATTATAAATTCCTGCATAGTCTGTGCTCGGCAAGGAAAAGAGGATCCAGGACAGAGGATCATGTCTCTTTAGACACACTGCCTCTACTGCACACATCATCTGATGCATAGGCTGCTGATTTTAACGAGAGGAAAAACTGTTGCTCAATCGGATCAAAAGTTACTTTAAGTTGGGTGACATGTTCCAGAATAATGGAGGGTCCTTCACAAAGGTTCACTCGTCATCTTTCAGTTGTTTATTGTTGTATTTGGTAGTGAAACTGGTGCTAATGGGGCCAAATCTTTGCCCAGAAAGTAATACAGTGTGTATACGTGGCAAAATAATGAAGCAATACTCTCAAAAAAGATGCCACATTACATTCTAGAGTTTGTCTTTTCTTGCTTTACAATTTTGTCAACTCTGCCTTCTGATTTGCACCGCCATGCTGCATAATTCCAGTGGCTCTTCCTATGGCCCAAGGAACTCTAATTGTGGTCAGAACTAATGTTTGTTAAGAAGCCCCTTTGTTCCGGGTGAATGTAAATGTGTTGTCATTAGCAAATTAAAGGCCTGTGCCTGCACTTGAAAGGCCGTCTCCGTCATCTCCCCACAACTCTGATTCACCTTAGAATACCTCTAAGTGGTCTCTCCATTTCAACTCTGACAGTTTATTTCACATGGAAAATAAATGTAAAGTGCAGAAGTCCCATGTTAGATTGGACACTTTAATACAGGTCTGGATTTGTGCTATCAGCATGCATTCTGCGACAGACAGATTAAATGCAGAAGTGGCATTTCTCAATAACACAAACACGCACAATGTCTCTTTAATAAGGACAAATCACAGATACCAGAATCCCAGTCTCAGGCAGTGAAGTGTCAGACGTAGGAGTCACGACTCGCGCTCAGACACATGACTCAACACATTTCTCGCCACCATCTATCCAGCCAGATGCTGCGCGCGCATTCTTAAACACAGATCGACCTCGGGCACAGAGAAGGGATTAAAACAAAGCCACTTTTGGTCAATTTCAGCAAGCAACACAACTTTGAAATGCAATGCACGTATTTTCGGAAATGCAAGAAAAGGGGGACACACGTTTCGAAAAGAACTGTGAAGAGTAAACACCACACCTTTGCTTGCCTCGTCCACGCGTGAATCTCTGCTACAATTAGCTCCGGAGGCACAAGGGGGAAAGGCATCCAAAGCACGGTGCGGTTCCCTGCTCGTCGCCACCAGCACAACAACACGGCGCCGGACGGATGGATCTAGCAAAAAAATGGCGGATGGAAGCTTCGAAACATTTTCGGATTCGGGGGCGTGTTCCTGCTGTTCTAAAAGGGCGTGGCTAAAAAGTGGAAAGAACAGCAAGGAACACGCCCCCGAATCTGAAAAAGACGGAGCCTATTTGGAGGGACGGCTCTCTCCTCCAATGGCTGGCCTCCGTTTAGGAAGCCAGCCAATGGAGGAGAAGCTAAAAGAGAGGCGGGCTAAATAGCCACTCTAGAAAACATTAAATCTCCGACTTCCGGTTCTGCCTTCGGCAGACCGGTAGTCCTCGACCTAAAAAGATATGAGGCTGACTCTCCATAAGGCGATGAATCAAGAGGTTGTTTTTGTGAAATGAGAGCACATTATTAGAGCAATTCTAATGTCATGAGAATTATCCCCCCCCCCCCACCTTTTACCTCCTGATTCTTGGCTCAA
Organism: Triturus cristatus; assembly: GCF_964204655.1. NCBI lineage: Eukaryota > Metazoa > Chordata > Amphibia > Caudata > Salamandridae > Triturus > Triturus cristatus. The sequence continues at coordinate 262,095,103 of NC_140586.1, forward strand.
ATTGCATTGTAAACAGTAGTAATCTAGAACACAGCCCACATGATTATAATAACTGAAAATATGCCATTACAACTATGAGGGGTCTCCGCTTTAGCAACACCAAAGAGTATAACCATATACCACGAGGTTATACAGAGGGCGCCTACTTTCCATAAAGTAGATATGCATGTCATTCAAGAGAACAATGACTTTCTGGTTTAAACAGTTTTAGAAACACAACACACCCTGAAATTCCTACCCATGCTCAAAGTGATGCTCAAAACAGCTCCAGAGAATTCAAAGAGCCGGACAAGGCTATAGTAATTACACTGAGGGTCAACAAAAAATACAAACCCTCAACCAATGGCCAACCCCTACATCCGTGGCCCTATTCTACCAGACTCACTGGTGGTCCACACCATGCGGAAACAAGGCAATGCCCATGGTACAAAGAGAGTAAAAAGATTGATGCTTCCAGCAAGAGGGTGCCATTATACCAAGGTGGCGCATGACTGTTCTCTCAGTTGAAGATTTGCCTGGAAAAAAAAGGTAGCAACTGCAGGAATGTCTGCACTCTTGCCTGACTGGGGTAGGCCTTGCCTGTAACTGTATTGAGTACAGCTGCCAGAAAGGGTTGAATCTGAAGGAAACGAAGGTTGGACTTGACCATATTTAGTGTGAATCCAAGAACGAGGAGGAGGGAGATAGTGTTTTTGGTGTTAGCTATACACTGCTGTTGGCATGCTCTCTTGATCAGCCAATCGTCTATGTAAATATGAATTTACAATCTAATATGTAAATGCCTCTCCTCCTGAGTTGGACGGCTACCACGGCAAGGCATTTTGGGAACACTCTGAGGGCAGCTGTGACCCTGAAAGGCAACACTCTGAAATGATATTAATGATGATGAAATGCATATATCCGCGATAAGCAGGATGGATTGGTATGCAATAGTAGGTGTCTTTCAGATCAAGACCTTTAATTAATTAACCTTGCTTGTGTAGATGGATGATGTTTTGCAGAGTGACCATGTGAGAATGTTCTGAGAGGATGTACTTGTTGAGGGATCTCAGGTCCAGTACTGGCCTTAGAGCCTTGCCCCTTTTGGGGATGAGAAAGTAGGAGTACACCGCTTTACCATGATGTAGCAATGGTACTGGTTCTATTACTCCTTTAAGGATAAGCACATGAATCTCTTCCTGACTTAAGAGCTGATGTTTTGAGGGGAGGTTGTGTTAGGGGGTGGGATATTTGGTGGGGTGTCAATGAGCTCTAGGCTGCTGTAGAACAAGTTACTTACCTTTGGTAAAGACATATTTGTAAGAAACATAGGTTAGTTATAGATTCCTTACCTTAGAAGTACCCCTGCGCATCGAAAGGTGGTGTCGGTCGACTCCGCGTTCGTCGTTGGCATCATGGTCGCCAGGATGATGTTGCGGTAGCTAGTTAGACGCCGCCCTCGCGTGCTGACATCAGTTCTGTACACGACTTTCCACGCCAGACGCGCAGAGCCATGCAAGACACTGACCACTGGTGAACAAAACTAGGTCCCTGAAAGGAAGTCCTTAACCCTAGCAGTCAGTTCGCAGAACGGGGAGGATGGGTGGGTGGGTAAGCAATCTATAACCAACCTATGTTTCTTACAGATATCTCGTTACCGAAGGTAAGTAACTTGGTTCATCTGAAAGAAACGGTTAGTTATAGATTCCTTACCTTAGAATAGATACCCCAGCAATACCAACCCCATAGGTGGGTCTGCAAATTAAGTTCACATCAGAAAATCCTGGAGAACAGACCGGCTGAAGAAGCCGTCTCTCTAGACTTGGCAGTAATATTTGGTGAATGTTTGCAGCGATGCCCACGTAGCTGCCTGACAGATGTCATTAAGGGGGACTCCTCGTCCCAAAGCAGTGGTAGCTGCCGTCACCCAGGTGGAATGGGTGCGCAGTCCCACTGGAGGATCCCTCTTTGCCAAAGAATAGCAGACTTTGGTGCACAGAACAACCCACCTGGAGATGGTCCGTGTGTGCACGGCCCGACCTTTCTTAACGCCCATGTAACCAACAAAGAGCTGGTCATCCACCCGGAATTGTTTGGTGCGTTTCAAGTAGAAGCAAAGAGCACGTTTTGGATCCAGGCGGTGGAGCCTCTCTTCCTCTGTAGAAGGAAGCGGAAAGAAGGTGGGCAAAGTGATGGTTTGGCCAATGTGGAAAGAAGTAACCACCTTGGGAAGAAAGGAAGGTCTAGTTCCGAGGACGACCTTGTCCGGATGACCAGCCAGAAAGGGAGGCTTGAAAGAAAGGGCTTGTAGCTCACTCACCCTGCGCGCAGCGGTGATGGCCACCAGAAAGGCAGTTTTCAGAAGTTAGAAGCCTGAGAGGACAGTTATGTAGCAGCTCAAAAGGAGCACACATAAGATATGTAAGAAACAAGTTCAAGTCCCACTGGGGTATTACGAAAGGAACAGGAGGAAAAAGGTTAGTAATGCCTTGAGGAAACGATTTACAACAGGGTACTTGAAAAGAGATGGCTGATCAGGAAGCCTAAGGAAGGCTGAAATGGCAGGGAGATAGCCTTTAAGAGTGCCCAGAGCAGAGCCCTGCTAGGCCAAAGAATGAAGGAACAAGAGTATTTCAGAAGGAGGGGAAGAAAGGGGATCCACAGCCTTTGCTGTGCAGCATGCCACAAATTTGTTCCATCTGCAGGCGTATACCGTCTTAGTGGAGGGACACCTGGCTGCCAAGATAACATCACAGACTTCGGGATGAAGGTCGAAAGCTGTCAACTGTCGCCGCTCAATCTCCACGCAAGGAAGGGAAGGCTGGACAGGTTCGATTGGAGGACCGTCCCTTGCTTCTGCGACAGAAGATCCTCTCAAAGAGGCAGTCGGATCAAGGATCGATGGGCATGTATCAGACTCTTTGTGCCCAATCCGGAGCCACAAGGATGACGCGCCTGATCTTCTTCAGCACTCTGGGCAGAAGTGGTATAGGCGGAAAGGCGTATAGAAGACTAACTCCACACAAGACGAAAAAGGTCCCCTAGCAAGTGCCGCCTTGGAAATTCCAACACGCAGAATTGCTGATATTGCGCCTTCTCTTTGGTGGTTAATAGATCTAACCAAGGATCTAACCAAGGCTCTCCCCACTGCTGAAAGAAACCTTGCGCCACCTTCGAGTGAAGACACCATTCATGATCCATCATGCACCTGCGGCTGAGTTTGTCCGCCCTGGCGTTCAGCGAACCTGCCTGGTTTTGAACGACCAGGGAAATGTCCTGATGTTCCAGCCATGTCCAGAGAGAGAGAGCCTCTTGATATAGGGTACATGATCCCACCCTGCCCTGTTTGTTGCAGTACCACATGGTGATGGTGTTGTCCGTGAACACCTGCACCACTCTTCCCCGGACAGAGGGAAGGAATGCCATTAGTACAAGACGGATCGCCAGAAGCTCCAGAAGGTTGATGTGGAGGACTCTGATCTTTGCCTCTCCCATGTGGCCGCCCCATCCAAGCAGTGATGCAGCTGTCATCGCCATCACCTTCGTGAACACCCGATGGACCTTGGTAAGGCCAAAGGGGAGCACGGTAAACTGAAAGTGCTCGTGACCTACCATGAACCGCATGTAACCACGGTGGGCCGGGGATGTGGAAATAAGCGTCCCGCAAGTCCAACGCTACCATCCAGTCTCCAGAGTCTGGGCAGACAGGACCTGAGCTATCATCAACATTTTGAACTTCTGCTTCCGGAGGAAGCAGTTGACGTTCCTGAGATCCAAGATAGGACACAGGCCTTTGTCCTTCTTGGGCACCAGAAAGTAGTGGGACTAGCAGCCACAACCCATTTCTGGGGCAGGAACTCGCTCAATGGCTCCCTTGGCCAAGAGTGCTGAAACTTCCTGTTGGAGACGGGCCAGCCGATGATCCTCCGACATTCGATGGTACTGAGGTGACATGGCGGGAGGAGTAGTCTCGAAGGGGAGGGAGTAGGCCCCTCGGACTATTTGCAAAACCCACCTGTCCGACGTGATGGTGCACCAGTGGGGGAGGTGATGGCGAATCCTGCCGGCCACTGGCCCTTGGTGGCACTGAAAGGTCGGGCTAGGAAGGTTTGGAGGCTGCTGCCGAGGGGGCTGTGGTAGACTGGCCCGCCCGCTGTCACCAAGAAGCAAGGCTGTGGTTCCCAGTTCCTCTGCTTGCGCCGGCCTGTGGCTCTGGGCGGGACGTGGTGGGGCACCCCTTCCGTAGCCACGAAAGGGGCGAAAGGCAGACTGCGCAGGGCGGGTGGTGGAGAGGCCCAAGGACCTGGCCGAAGCCTGAAAGTCCTTAAAGAGCTCCAGCACGTTGTCTGGCCATCAAATGGCATGCCCGTAAGAGTGGATTAGACATCCCCTGAAAAAACAGTCGGATTCAACCAGGTGCAGCATCTATGGGCTACCGACGTGGACATCGTCCTGCCTAGTGAGTCGGCGGTATCCAGCCCACAGCGGATGATAAACATCACTGCATCTCTCCCTTCACCAACTGCCTAGGAAAGTACGGCCCGGGCCTCCTCCTGGCACTAAGGCAGCACTTGTGCAACCGCATCCCACACGGAGTGGGTGTAACGGCCCAACAGACATTTGGTGTTTACCAACTGCAGTCCCAAGCTGGAGGAAGAAAACGTCTTCCTCCCAAGATGGTCCAGCTTTTTGGATTCCCTATCTTGTGGAGCATTAGAGAATGTGCCTTTTGAGGTGGAGGCTTGGACCACCAAGCTCTCAGGGGTGGGGTGTTGGGAGAAGAAAGTGGGGTTGCCCGGGCCCAGGTCCGGGCAGTGGCGTCGGGCAATCAACCTATCCACAGGAGCCCCCTGTGTTGGGCCTGGACCAGGTGCCCAAAAGGATGTTGTCAGGGCTTCATTAAACGGCAGCAGGGTTTCCAAAGAGCTTGCTGCAGGTTGAAGCACCTCTGTCAGGAGATTAGTCCTGACCGCCACCATAGGTACCTCGAGGCTGAGAACCTCAGCCGCCCTACGCAACACCACTGCGTACGACGCTCCCTCCTCCATAGCGACGGTAGGAGGAGATAACATGTCATGGTTTGGTGAGGTATCCAAACCACTGGCTCCCCCCAGTTCCTTTCTCCAGTCCGGTTTGTGACCTAACTTCTCTGTTAAAGGGTCTCCTGACCTCTCCCAGCCCTCCTCACTCTCCTCTGGCTGCCAATCTGGTCTCAAAGAGCAAGGGTAGAACAGAGGCACAAAAGAACCCGTCGGCGCCGGATTTGGCGTCGGTTGACGCCGGTCCGGCTCCGTGTCTACCTCGAGGTGGAGGCCAGTGTCGACATCGGCTGCGGACACAGCAGATGCTGGTTGCGGACCTCGTGCCCGTGGAATCGGCGCAGGAGGAGGCGTAACAAGGTCGACCGACACCGATCCGGTTTCAGGCCTGGATCCAAGGGGACCCCTGCAGTGCCGGGGTCGGAGCCGCCGGCGGAGTGAGGCTGCCCAAAGATGGCAGGCATCACTTCGTAAAACTGACAAAGCTGGGCAGAGGTCGTTCCGGGTCTCGGGAAAGGAGGGAAGCTCGGAGTTGGCCCGCGCACGGAGCTGAGGGAGGGACACCACCCAAATCCCTCGTCGCGTCGGCCGGGGAGAAGCTGAAGAGCGACGATGCTTCTTCGACTTCTTATTGTGCTTCGACTTACCTGACCCGAGTGCATGAAGAGTGATGATGGCTCCGCAACCGGTCCCTCGACCTCCTACGCGACCGGGATCTCGAACAGCGCAGAGCCGACTGCCGGACCTTGAGAAGCTTTCGGGACCGCTACCGCAGTCTGAGCACGACTTGGGGTCGTGGTCGCGCTCCAGGCAGAAGAGGCACACACAGTGCAGATCCATCACCGACATCCGTCGGCTACAGGAACCGCAAGCCTTGAAGCCGGGCATCCCTCGTGCACCAGGAGTCGATGGACTCAAAGTTGAGAAAAAGTCAGTCAAAAAGTGACTGGAGGTACCACTCTCTCCGGATCTGCGCTTGCTGGCATGGAAAAAGAAAGAACTGACGTCAGTGCGCAAGGGCGGGTGTTTAAGCAGCTGCCACGACGTCATCCCGGCAACCACGACGAACGCGGAGTCAACCGATGCCAACTTTCGACGCGCAGGGGTACTGCTGATGAAAATTCTCCGGATCCAGTCTGATGCCTGGGGGTAATTCTAAGGTAAGAAAACTAACTGTTTCTTTCAGATAATGTGTTTTATGATGGGGAGGAACCCTTGGTTGGAGATGATATCACCCAGTGAGGAAAAAACCCCTGCAGTATTTCCCATATAGTTGGAGTGTGATTAACCTCAGCAAAAGAGAGGAGGGGAAGTCAAGGGAAGTGATTTTACTACCCCCCCATACTATGACTTGCGAAAGGATGCCTGGGGGTAGAAATGTAAATGGCACTCATTGGCTTGGCTGTATCTGCGTCCTTTTTATTTTTTTGATTTTTATACATCTTATCCACCTGTGGTCCACAGAGTTTTTGACTGTCGAATGGCAGGTACAGCAGATGTTGCAGTACTTCTGGCTTAAAGTGTAACACATGGTGGCATTTGAGATACTTTTGCCTTCATTAACCAGCTCTTGCTCATGATGTTTATATTAGTCGGGGAGCTGTTCGAGGAGTTCCTCCATCTCGTCCCAATACGTCCTGTCATATTGGGAGAGTATAACAATGCAGTTAGCAATCCGTCAGAGTGGCTAGTTGTACTGCCAAACCCTCTTGCCCGTGGCATAAATCTTTTTACCCTCCTTATCAGCACCCTTGGCCTTGGCATTGGAAGTGGGCGCTGATTTAGGGCGTGCCATTGGGTGAGCGCTTGTATTTTTTGTGGACCCTTGGTGTTATAACCATAGTCTTGACCAGATCTTTGAAGGTCTGACGTGGTTTCTCAAGCATCACTTAGAGAATCGCTTTGAGCATGGGGAGTAACTTCAGGGTGTGTTGCATTTTTGAAAGTGTTTCAACAACGTGCATTTCTACTTTATGCAAGCTAAGAGCCCTCTTTATAACCACCTGGAAAGACCGGAGTCATCAGGTTGGGAAGATTATGTTCGGTACACATCAAAGTTTGTATCACCCAGGGATATCGACATTCTAGCCATTCCACGAGTCATCATTGGTTTCTGGATCATAGGGGGCATCTTAGGGCTTCCCTAGATACAATGAGCTTCACTTCCCATAAGAAGTGTGCTGTGACCACGTATGGTGGTGGCAGTGAGGGAAGAAGAGGGGAGGGAGAATAGGAGGCGGAGGAGAAAGAGGAGGACAACGAGAATGAAGGGGGCTGTTGCCCATGTCTTGTGCCTTTTGTGCCTTGGTGAAGAAATGGGTTCCAATGCAATCTGCTCCTCAAAGGACAACTTCCTTTTCCTTGGGAGTGTCTCCTGAGGCTTCGGTGGAAGCTTGGTAGAGATTTGCTTCTGGGGAGCATCCAACTCCTGCTCCAAGCACTGGAGAACAGGCTAATCCGAGTCGTCCGATCCAGCCGCCGATGGTGATTCTGGTGCAGAGTGCTCGGTCGGAGCTGACCATAGCCTAAAGGCAATGGTGGAACTGCAGACTGTTTATAAGTCTCTGAACTCAGAGCCAGAACCCACTGGGGCGGTGCTCTGGCTGTCCATGGGGCTGTTGTGTGGCAAGGAGCTTTATAGTTACCATACTCATGGTCAAGGCTTTTGGTTGTTGAGCCTCGGTATCTTATAGCCACTCCCATCTCCTATTCGGAGGGCGAGATAGTCTCCGGAATGGACTGTGCCACCTGGGCCCAGAAGAGCCAGCTTCTTCTTCCATCTTGTCGCATTCTTTGAAAATTTCAGGGTAGTGGACTCATCTCACCTCTGCATACTTCGATCGGCCCATCTCCTCACACAGTATCAAAGTGTCTTCTTCGACCAGAAGGTGAGGCAGGCCTGGCACGTGGTCTCATCGTGCTCAGGGGAGAGGCAGAGATTGTGATCTTAGTGGTGGTCAGTCCAGGGGACCTTGGAGTGACAAAGGGGGCAGTGTTGGAAGGAAGTCCTTTCCATCACTGACCTGGCATTCTCATTGAGAAGGCACTGGAGACAAGGGGTGTAAGGTTCCAGGGGGCCTGAGGCCTGCGAAAGGCATCGAGGTGCGTGCGGGGATTCAAGTTCTTCAAGCGACGACAATGCACAACTCTAGATCTGTGAAGATTGTCCTGAGGAAACAGGAGTCAAATTTTTGAGGAGACCCAACAATAGCGCTATTGGGCCCAGAACATGGAGCCAGACTGGTATACATCTGAACCAGATGATGGACAAAAGAAATCTAACAATGGAGCTGATTGCCCATATTCTTTAACACTTAGGGGAGAAGTCACTATACCTCATCAGTCAAAAGACTTCTTTGAAGAAAAAAGTTCCAAACATCCGATCTCATCACTAGATGGCAGGAGCATGCAGCGCTTGTGCATTTACAGCCACACATGCTACACACCAGTTAAAATTGCCTTCAGGTGATACCTCACCAGAACTATATTAGCGGCTCCACCAGGAAAGATTAAAGAACAAACTTGATGCACTATAAGTATCAATTGTGCTCTGGCATCTAGATGGTCAACATGTTTCATTCAGAGTAAAATTTCTGAATTTCTTCAGGACCTGTAGGATGCCGCTCTGACGTCCTTCATTACAGGGTCCAGCATTCCATGAAAAGTGTGTCTGTGTCATTTTTACCAGGCACACGTTTTTCGTAATCTTTCTTTCTTCTAGGCACATCGGGCCAAGTGAGAGATAAATCCTTATTATGTGCTTGTGGAGCACATCTCCAAATCCACACAAATGTGCTGAGCAAAGGTTGGATGAAAATTAACATGGGGTGCTTTGATTGGGGTTAAGAATATTGATAAATGGATTGTTTTGGTGTAAATGTGCACATATAGTTTTTTTTATTTTTTATTGTGCAGTGACTAACCTCCATGCTAGAAGAATAAGGAAAATTGAGTAATGTGAGCATATTATTTGTTTTCCTCTTTCTACAGATTGAAGCACGCAGGATAATCTCTGAGCATTTAACGGTACACACACTCTGAATTGTGGGAGTGGTAATGAATGAATGCATGCATGGATGGTGTGAATCCAACCAGGGGCAGAGCGGTCCCTGGAGAGCACAGGGAGATTGTGACACTAGATGGGAAAATAAAGAGACATCAATAGCAGGAAATACTTGAGGAAGCATGTAAAGTATAGCCCCAATACACTACAAAAAGGCAACATCAGAATAGAAGACACCCAATATTATTCTGTCCCCAAATCTGTGTGTAACGAGTGTGGAAGAACAAGGATGTCCATTCTAAATGTAAGCGTACCCCATAAATATGCAATATACCTACAACAGCCACAGACATCCAGGGAGGAGGGAGGGTGAATGTGAATCTACAGCACTACATACCATGAAAAGATGCTTACAGTGTAAGTAACAATTTGTTTGATGGCATGTGTGGCTATAGATATACATGCTCTTCATAGACTGTAAATTAGTCTCTCCTTAGAAGCAGTGGCTAGCCTGTGGAAGTTGTAGTAGTTTTAAAAAGGGTATGCAGCACTGCCTGACCTACATTGGCTTGTTCGCCTACTAAAACAACCACACAGTAGTGGTTGGTAAATGTGTATGGGGTAGACCATGTAGCTGCCTTACACTGCCTTACAAATGTCAGCTATGGGAATATTTCCTACAAAGGCCAAACTAGCTCCCTTTTTACGAGTGAAATGTGCTCTGGGAATAACTGGTAAAGGTCTTTTAGCCTTAATAAATCAAGTTTGAATGCATTTGACTATCCATCTGGCTATGCCGGATGTGGATATAGGGTTGCCATTATGAGGTGGAGAAAAGGCTACAAAGTCACTTTGTTTTTCTTAAGGTTTTAGTTCTATCTATGTAGTGCTCTTTTTACATCTACAGTATGAAGAGCTCTTTCTGCCACAGAATCAGGGTTGAGGAACAAAACACTGGGAACTCAATGGATTGATTGAGATGAAACTATGGGACTACGTTAGGTAGGAACTTAGGATTAGTACGAAGAACCAAATTGCCTCTATGTATTTGGAAGAATGGTTCTTCTAAGGTTAAAGCCTGGAGCTCACTAACACACCTAGGCAAAGTAATGGCAACTAAGAATGCCACTTTCCATGAAAGAAATTGAAGGGGGCATGAGTGAAGAGGCTCAAAAGGAGGACCAATGAGTCTGATTAGAGCAATGTTAAGGTTCCAAGATGGTGCTGGAAGAACCCGAATAGGCATGACTGTTTTCAGACCTTCCATGAATGCCTTAAGACTGGGATTTTGAACAGTGAGAGAAGCTGCTTATTTTGGCAGCCATTGCGGCGAGGTGTAACCTAATGGAAGTGTAGGCTAAATTAGCATTTTGCAGATGAAGTAGGTCGCAGATAATATCTTGCACCATGGCTTTCCTTGGATTAATTTGTTTGAGTTGGCAGTAGCAAACAAAACGTTTCCATTTTGCAGCAGAACATGCTCTAGTTGTGGATTTGTGTGCTTGCTGAAGAATGTTCATACATTCTTGTGGTAAATTAGGATAACAAAACTCTATGAACTCAGGAGCCAAACTGCTAAATTGAGAGTTTTGGGGTCTGGGTTGTCCTTGATTCTGAGTGAGGAAGGTCCAGTCTGTTGGGGAGCTTCTCATGTGGAACTACTGAGAGATCTAGTAGTGTTTTGAACCACGGCTAATGCTCCCAAGTGAGAGCTACTAGGATCATGGTGAGAGATGTCTGCCTGAGTTTCCGAACCAGAAACTGAATGAGAGGTGGAAAAGTGTAGGCAAGGGGTGTGGGTACCTGAGTGCGAAGTTTAGGCATTTTGTGTTTTTGGCTGTGAGAAAAAGGTCTATTTGAGGAAAACACCACTTTTGAAAGTAGGGAAGGAGGAATTGTGAGTGGAGTTTCCACTTGTGGGCCTGTTGCTATATCCTGCTGAGCAGGTCGGCAAAATCGTCTGCTCCTGACAGATATTCCGCCAAGCCCAGTTCCATTTGGTCTGAGACAGTTGAGAAGACCATCTCCCTCCCGGTTTTTGTAAGTAAAACATGGCTGTCATATTGTCCGCCCGGACTAGGACAACCTTGTAAGATAGGTGAGGAAGGAAAGCTTTTAGTGATAGGAAGATTACCTGAAGCTCCAAGTAGCTGATGTGTAGGGATTGAGGTTTGGCATCCCATAGACCGTGGGATGTGAAGTCTTGTAGATGGGCACCCCAATGCATCTCCGATGCGTCTGTAGTGAGAGAGAGATGAGGAACAGTGTCCAGAAAAGGCCACCCTAGTAGCAGGTTGTTGCTGATCAAAACTAGAACCTCGAGGTGACCCTGTGATTGAGAACACAGCGAGTTAGACATTGGTGTAGACGACACTTGTGCAACCTCGTGTGGGGGAACTATGGCAATGCAAGAGGCCATCATTCCTAACAGACGCATCATGGTTCGAACTGTGAGTTTTGTTTGGTTGGAACTGTGGTAGAGTTACCTAAAAGTTCTGAACTCAAGCAGGATTAGGATAAGCCAGTCCTAACTGTGTGTTGAGAACTGCGTCTAAGTAAGTTTGAATTGGAGAGGTTAAAGGTGAGACTGGGGGAAATTTATCGTAAACCCTAGTCTGTGAAGTAGATCCACTGTCAACAGAGTGTACTGTTGACACTGTAAGTGGGTCCTGGCTTTGATGAGTCAATCATCCAGGTATGGGAATATGTGAACGTTTTGTCTTCGCAGATGTGCTGCAACTACTGTCACACATTTTGTGAAAACTCAAGGTGCTGTGGTCGCCCTGAATGGTAGAACTTTGAATTGGTAATGACCGATATGACAAATCTGCGGAATTTGCGGTGTGCAGGTTAAGGACTGGGTAGTCATTGCTTTGCAGTGGGTGTTGCTCCTGGTGCGGAGGTGCCTGTGCCTCTTCCCTTATTGATCCACCTCTGAAGGACCCTTCGAAATAGCCCTTACTGTAGGCAGACTGGCCCTGTTTTTGTTGGGAAGTGGAGGCATCTGTGGTTGGTGGATTTATATGCACCCCTATGCGACGAAAGGACCTATGGGAGCTGTCGTCTGTAATGCTCCAATGGCCTTTGCTATGTCATTATCCTTTTTCATTTTGATCAAGGTTAGCATCTACTTGTAGTCCAAAAAGGTGCTCCTTGTCAAAAGACATATTTAGTGCTGCCTGCTGGACCTCTGATTTGAACCCCGAACACCTAAGCCATGCGTTTCATCAAAGAAGCTGTATCCGCCGCGTTTAGAGCGCATCAAATGAAGTTGTTGGAAATGGCCTGACCGTCTGTGACAATTTGTGTTCCTTCGGGAGGTACTGTTCCTTCATCTCATTCCATTGGGGTCTGTCACAGCAGGCCAGAAGGGCTTGGGAATTGGCAATACACTAATGATTAGCTGCCTGTGTTGCAAGTATCTTACTAGCTGGATCTTTTAGCTTGCTCTCCTTTACAGGAGGCGGAGTATCCCCAGTAGCCTGGCTGTTAGCTCTCTTACAAGCTGTAGTGGCAACTTTGAAGTCAGGTGGAACCTGACCCCTATTAAAGAGTGGGTAAGAAGGAGCCGTCTTGAAATTTTTTGTCAACCCCTGGGGTGATAACTTGGGCATGGAGTGGCTCCTTAAAAATGTCTTCGAGGGAGGAGCCTAGCGTCGGACCAAGATGGCCGCCTAGACACCGAGCTCCGTGATCATCATCCCGGGGACCCATTATCCTGCACCTTATCCTGACCTCACTGTCCGTGAGACCACGCCGCAGGGAAAGCGGCGCTCATCCCTGCAAACGCGGTCCCACTAGCCCCCGTACCGGCAGAGTTAGAAACGCCGCTTTTCTGGGCCTGCGGCACGCACTGAGCCAGGAGCTCGAGTGCGGAGGAGGCGGCCCGGAAGTGAGGGCTAGGCGGAGACGCCGACCGGCGGGTGCCGGCCGGAGGAGAGGCTTCCCCTGAATCAGCACTTGGCGGACTGGTGTACTCGTGGCCTTGGCGCCTCCTCTCTGTGGTGTGCGGTTGAAGTGCGGAGTGAGCCCGGGTGTGGCCGGGGCCGCCGTGAGGTGAGCGAGGCACCGGAGGTGGGGGCGCCTCGTGAATACTTCCAGCAGTTGCCCCGGGGGTGCGAGCGGAATTGCTGTGGCCATCCCCCCCTTCACTGGCGCTGAGTCGGCGGGAGTACCCGTGGGGCAGCTCCGGCGGCACGTGGGTTCCGGGTGTGAGACTTGCCGCTGACCGGTGGGAATTGGGCCTGTTGAGCCCGTAAGCGCATCGAGACCTTTTGCTCTGTGGCACCTGGAGTGAACACCGCGGCGGGGTGGCCGCGGGCAGGGGGCATGAGTGGGGTGCTCTTTCCCTTCCCCCCCCCCCGGGGCCTGATTGACTAGGGAGGTGACGCGGGGGTGCTGTAGACGGCGGCCGGCCGTGGAGATCCTCTGCTGGAGCCCGGAAGCCTGATAGCCTGGGGGCGCGGCGCTGTGTTGTGCCTCCGGCACACGTGGGATGCGGTCATCCGTTGCCGAGGTTCGAGAGGTGCCTGCGACCTGCTGGATCTGCGGACTGGAACCCCGGGGACGCGCTGGCTGTTGGGCGCACTGGGGTGCTGAGATCGTAGATTAGCGTAATGGGGAGCAGAGTGGAGGCTGGGAAGTCCCAGCCCCGAATCAATAAAGGCAACAAACAGGCTCAGTCCAACAAGCTGGACCGCTACACGCAGCCCAAAGACCCGTCCATGGATCAGAGACAGGCGTTAAAGGCCGGGAGGGACTTGGTGACCCCCCCTCCGGAGTTGACTCTGCAGGACGTAATGACCACCATAGGAGGGGTCAGGTCCTCCCTGGAGGGCAAGCTGGAATCTCTGGAGCACAAGGTGGATACGGCCTCCATTGAGGTTAACTTAATACGTGCAGATCTCACCAAAGTCAATGAAAAGGTCAAGACTCTGGACATTAAAACGGCCGGCCTGGCGGAAGACGTGTCCGTTCTGCAGCGGGAAGTCCAGGACCTCAAGGGTTTCTGTGCCTTGGCTGAGCGCAAGTTGGATGACTATGAAGGGAGGTCCAGGCGAAATAATGTTCGCATTTTGGGGGTACCCGAGAAATCGGAGGGGCCTGCGCCGGATCTCTTCGTGGAAGACTTGATCCTTAATCATCTCAAACCTAAGGGCCTTGGGAAATTCTTTACCATCGAGCGGGCTCATAGAGTCCCGGGTGGGCGCCCCAGGCCGGGGGTTGCCAGAGTTCTGAACTTCAGAGACAGAGATGCTATCCTGCAGTCGGCACGGGCGTCGGCCCCTCTTCACTTTGAGAATCTCACCCTCTCATTCTTCCCGGACTTCACCCAGATGGTGCAGAAACAACTCAGGGAAAAAGGGGTTAAGTACGCCATGATGTTTCCGGCGCGGCTGCGGGTGGAGAGTGAGGGGAGGGTGTGGTTCTTTGAGTCCCCCGAAGCGGCAGCGGACTGGATCGAGAGCCGACACGATCGGGGTGCTGGAGGACGGCGCAGAACTGAGGAGGACGAGACACCGGAGCTGGCCTGAGGTTGGCCGGCGGCCCGAGGACGCTTTTCTTATGGTCAGGTATGGGGGAGAGGGGCCCCTAAGAGAGACTTGTGCTGTGGGGACGAGGCACCGCGGTATGAACTGCTGAAGGACACTAAGGGACAAATACAGTTCGAAACTGGGGACCCGGGGGTGGTGAGTGGGCTTCCTCCTCAGTACTACATTTAGTGGTTTTCGATATAGGGGATAGGGCGACAGGCACTCTGCCAGTTTGTTATGGGTGGGGAGGTGGGGGAGGAGGGGGACTTGTGTTGTGTTTGAATTTGTTGTTGCACTTTATTATTCGACATTGTCTGATTGTTGGGCGGAGCGAGAGGGGCATCGGTCGCGCTGGCGAAATGGGGACTGAGCGAGATTTGGGGATCAAAGTCCTCAGTTGGAATGTGAAAGGATTGGGGGACAAGCTGAAGCGAGGTATGGTTAGCCAATTTGTCAAGAGACACGCCCCAGATGTGGTCCTCCTTCAGGAAACTCACCTGGTTGGGAATAAATGTTTGGCCTTACACAGAGAGGGGAACAAAATGGTGGCACACTCGGGGTTCACGTCCAGATCCCGAGGCGTGGGTATACTGGTTAAGAACTCCTTCCCTTTCACGATAAAGTCCTCCTGGTCTGATGTCCGTGGTCGCTATGTTGGGGTTTCGGGTCAGTGGGAAGGAAGAACGGCGACGTTTATCTCCGTATATGTCCCCCCAGGTTTGCAGACGGATACATTTAAAGATTTGGGTTCCATCTTCCTGACCTTCCCACTGGGTATCCTGGTTATGGGGGGAGACTTCAACGCGGTGGTAGCCGGCGAGGTAGACAGGCACCCGCCGCGGGACCTGCTGCCCTCTCAGAAATGGTTGTCCAATTATCTTGAAACAACGGGGATGGTGGACGGGTGGCGTACCTTTAACCCCACTGGGACGCAGTATACCCACGTATCGAGCGTGCATCATAGTTTGTCGCGCATTGATTATATTCTGGTTCCGGCAGCGCAGGTCCACTCCATCCAAGAGATCCGTCATCTGGGGCGCGGTATTTCCGATCATTCCCCTGTGTGGCTTCAAATGAGGGTGGGGAGTGCCGCGGCCGGTAGGATTGCTCCAATAAACCCATGGTATCTGTCAGATCCAATTATCCGTAAAACTGCTGTTAAGGCCAGGGACGCCTACTTCCAAGAGAATAAGGGTTCAGTGGGCTCCGCACAGACCTTGTGGGAGGCGTACAAGACAGTCATCAGGGGGGAGATGGTTTCTGCCATAGCGGGGAAGAAGAAAGATGGGCAGGCCGAGCTGGTGCGGGCGGAGGAAGAGGTGCTGAGGTCGGAGGATGAGTTAGCTCAAGGGGTAACCCCGGAGGGCCTTCACCGGCTATGGTTGAGGCAGGCAGACCTGCATCATATTGCTAAAACTAGGGCGCAGGCGCAGTGCAGTAGGATACAGAGCAGAGTATACAAATTGGGGGACAAGGCCGGGAAGTTGATCGCGTGGTTGGACAGGAGGGAGTGGGCCTCGCGGTTGGTGCCCGAGTTGCAAGGTGATGATTCACAGCCTATCACGGAGCCACAGGCCATAGCCGATGCGTTCGCTGATTACTACAGCTCCATATATAGCGCCTCCGGGGTCTACTCTGAAGCAGAGAACAGTGAACTGCTGAGGGACGCGAGGCTCCCCGCACTTTCAGAGGAAAACGGGGCGTATATGGAGTCCCCGTTGTCGGATGAGGAGGTGGCGCAGGCGATCAGGGAGGTGAGGTCCGGGAAGGCCACCGGTCCGAATGGAATCCCGGTGGAATTATACAAGCTGGCGGCGAGTAGGCTAGCTCCCCATGTCCGTGCAGTGTTTGAAGACTGTAGAGCTAAAGAAATGTTACCGTATGACCAAAGGGTCGCCAACATAGTCGTTATACGTAAAGAGGGCAAGCCGGTGGCACAGCGCGCATCTTACAGGCCTATATCACTCCTTAATGCGGAACCTAAAATTCTGGCAAAGTTGTTGGCCACGAGATTGAGGAAGGTCATTCCTACTGTTGTGCACCCTGACCAATCGGGCTTCATGCCCCATCGCAATATGGCACTCAACTTACGCCGCCTACATGGGGTGCTGAGCAGAGCGTCAACGATAAAGGAGTCAGCGGCTCTGGTCTCATTGGATGCCACTATGGCATTTGACATGGTTGAGTGGCCGTATTTGTTCGCAGTGCTGGGTAAGTTCGGGTTTGGCCCGGTATTCTATAGTTGAATCCTTATTCAGATCCGATGGCCTGAGTGGTAGTGAATAACCGGAAGTCCAGGGATTTCCAGCTGAGCAGAGGCATGCGTCAGGGTTGTCCCCTGTCGCCGCTTCTCTTTGCGCTGGCACTCGAGCCGCTTGCGGCTTGGATTCGGCAGGACCACTCTATTCGGGGGCTGCGGTGGACTCCTGAGTGGGAAGACAAGATCTCCCTATACGCAGATTATGTTCTGCTCTACCTTGCTGCTCCCTCTGGGTCGTTGGTCTGCTTACTAGACGTCATAGCTATATTTGGTAGGTATTCCGGTTATACAGTTAATTGGTCCAAGTCTGTCATCTATGTGCTGGCTGGCGCGCCGCCAAGGATACCTCCGGGTTGCCCAATAGTGGTCGCCACTGACAGCTTCCGATACCTCGGGATTTATGTTTCCATGGACCCGAGGCGGCGCTTTGCCGGTACCTTAGACCCGCCCTTGCAGCGCCTTAAAGCGGACGTAGTGCGTTGGAAATCTCTTCCTCTCTCTATGCTGGGGAGGGCGGTCCTCTTTAAGATGATGGCCCTTCCGCGTTTTCTCTACGCACTTCACAACACGATGGATCCGGTACCTGGCTCCTACTTTAAGGAGGTTGAAAGCCTCCAGAGGAAGCTCCTATGGTATGGTAGACCCCGGATCGCATTCTCTAAGCTGACCCTGAATTGGTACGATGGGGGTATCAGCTTCCCCGATATTAGGAAATACTATTGGGCGGCCCAGCTGGCAGCGATTAATCACAGGATATACTGTGGCCCGAGAGATCCCGGTTATGCCATGGACAGGTGGTTGCTTCCCGGGGGAGAGTATACTAGAGCGCTGTATGCCAGGCAGGGTAGATTCCCGCTCACCGTCCCTACGGCGCATGCCGTCCACGTATGGCACGCAGTTAATAAGCATTTGGGGTGGGATGGCAGACTGACGCGGCCAACGCCTCTCTGGAATTCCGAACAGTTAGGGAGCCTCTGGAAATCCAAGGGCTTTGATAAGTGGGATCTTATAGGGATCACTCAGATTAAGGATGTGTGGGGTCAGGGCGGGGTTTTGCTGTTTGCTACCCTTAAGGAGCAGTATGACATGGCGGATGCAGAGTACTTCCGTTATCTGCAGGCCCGACATGCGTTGCGGGCACGGGTCCCTGGGGGGGAATCGCTGCCGGAGGCCTCGCCGCTGGAGGACAGAATATTAGATGGCCATATTCCTGAGAAAACTATTTCTCTCATCTATAAGAAATTGATCAATAATATGGATGATCCGTTGGTGCGCCTTAGGGGCAATTGGAATAGTGAAGGTCTTGAGCTTTATGATGAAGACTGGCAGGACGCGGTTTCTTCCCCTAGGGTGGTGGCGACTCAGGCCAGACTTAGGCTGGTACAGCTTAATATTCTCCACATGACATATGTAACGGGTCCCGGGCTGGTTCGCATGGGACGGGTGGATAGCGAGTTGTGTAGGAGGGGGTGTGGTGACACTGGGACTTTCTTTCATATCCTTTGGGGATGTCGTGGATAGAAGCATATTGGAGAGATGTGCACCGGGTTATGCGGGCCGTGCTGGGCGTAGACATCCACCCAGAGGAGCGAAGGTGCCTGCTAAATGTCTGGGAGCCCAATGACCTCAACACGTACACTCAACAGTGGGCTACGCTAGCGTTTATGGTAGCAAAGAGGAACATCGCTCAGTTGTGGGGCGCGGCGCAGTCACCCGGGCTTGGGAAGTGGAGAGAAGATCTAGATTGGTGCATGTGGAGGGAGAAGTCGGTGTTTGTTGCCAGGGGCTGCCCCAGAAAGTGGATCAAGGTATGGGGAGCTTGGAACCACTATAGAGGTGATATATGTCCCCCACCGAGCAGGCAGATGGTAGATGAGGCTCATGCATCCCCCTGATCGCTATGGTAATTTGCTGATAAAATGTCTTGCAATGTGTAATATGTGGCCATTTGTACCTTGCTCTCGCCTGTCGCTAAACATTTGTGGTATGACTGTCGAATTGGTTTAATAAAAAGAATTACAAAAAAAAAAAAAATGTCTTCAGCATGCCGGGAGGCATGGGTAAATGCAGGGTGTCTCTATATGAAACAGGGGGTGTCAAACAGAAAGTCCTGTTCTAGGGAGTCCTTGTGCAGCTCAACATTGTGGAAAGTAGCTGCCCTAGAAATTACTTGTTGAAAAGAAGTGTCACTTTCTGGAGGGGAAGGACGGGCCGAGATATAGATCCAGATCGTTGGAGGTAAGGGGATCAGTGTCGTATGCATCCAATGGGTCAGGAACTCCTAAAGCCCCATTGTACCCCCACATCATCTGTACCTGGTGACCCTGGAGGTGAAGTATCAAGTGGGTCAGGTGGTGGGGGGGAAGGAGGGGGTGGTGATGGAGGTGGTGGAAGATGGTGTGTTGGACTAGTGGCTTTATCCATCATCTTCCTTTTTTGAGGGACAGGGCCGTCTTGTGCCTCTTGGAAGGACAGCTTCCTCTTTGGTGGCGGAGAAGCAAGTATCCGTCCTGTACCTTCCTGAATCTGAATTTTCCATAGTCGAAAAAAAAGTAAATTTTCTCAAGAATGAGCTCAACCGGAGACATGGAAGCCAATGAAAACGTAGAGGCTTTTGGCTCTGTAATTTTTGGAACCAAGGATATATCGATGTGGAACCGAGATTTTTGCTCAGCCTGAGGTAGATGTGGTCGGAAGCCGGGTCGTTCCCGAAGGTCGGTCTTATAACGAAGAGGTCAATGCCAAAGGCTTGGCCTTGATATAAGTTTTTGGTGCCGGGTCAGATGCAGGGCATCCAAAAGAATCTTTAGGATCCGACCATGGCCAGAAGGCAGTAGTGCTCCGGGGACCTCTGTATGAGAATGTTTTGAGGCCTGCTTGGGTATTGGAGCAGGGTCAGGAGCCATAGCGCTGACCAGATGGTAGGCTACGCATCTCCATATCGATCTCCACGCCGGAGCTTTCATCAGGGGAGAAGACCCCTTGTTCCTCTTCTGAAGATGGCTCCTCCTGAGCGTGCTCCTCGCAGAAAATGTCATGGTTGTCATCTCTGCGAGACAATTCCAATTGACGTGCCCTTCGATCCCAGCTTCACGATGGTCCAGTGAAAAACACAAGTTGCACACAAGATGTTGATCGGTGTGTGGATATTTTGTATGGCAACACGGACAAAATCTGAAGGGTGTTTGTTCCAACAGAGGAGCATCTTTGATGGAAAGGGGTACAAGCAGGAGTAGGCCTGAGACAGATGGCGCCTCGTGGGGCAGTAGGGGCAAGCCCTAACCAACGAAATTCGAGGGTAGCACAGAAGTGAAAATCACAATCGAAACAATACCATTGAAGACAGTAAAAGAACTGAAGAATCATAGCGAATGGAGTCGCAGAGCAGAGGCACACACCTCCGAAACCAACGGCAGACATTAAACAATCTAACAAAGGAATTGATGCCCATGCGCAGCATCACTAAGAGGAGGAGTCACTTGGTCTTGTTACACAAAAGACTTCTTCGAAGAAAAACAACTTACACAACTTCGGACCCAACACTAGATGGCAGGAGTATGCACAGCATGTGTATCTACAGCCACACATGCCAATGAACATCTTATTTCATAAGTACTATTGTATTCTCTGTAATTGGGCCTTCTTAAAATCATTCTCTTTTGCCTTCTAAGAAGACAGAATTCAACAGTGAGGCTTATTTTTTACTTACCTCACTGTACTTCGGTTACGGCTTTCCTGGCTTTGCTCCACTGACTTACTCCAAATAGATTTTGTTTAAATCTTTGTGTGTGTTTCAACAAGCCTACCACAAGAAAGTTCCCAATATATCTTCAAATCAAGATTTAGCTCTAGCTGGCATTGTGCTCCCTCAAATCTTCAGCTTCCAGGATTCTGGTGATTTCACCTCACCTCTTGAAAAAGCCTTCAAGAGAATTCAAATCCTTGCTTTTCAATGTGGTCTTAAGCCCTCAAGACCTGACTTTTCAATGTGGCACTTTGACCCCATCCTTCTAGTCTTAATGGTGACCCTTAGCGTCAAGATACCCTTCTGTGTAGTTGTCTCGCTTTGAGTTTAAATTATTAATTGTTTAACAGATGAGTATCACTTTATAACATAGGGCTAATGTTTGATGTTGCAAAAAGAGTTTGGACCTAATATGCTTGGAATCCTAAAACCAAATATTTAACTAAAAAGGGTACAATTAAACAATTGAAGGTAATACAAGACACACAATTGAAACAAAGTTCATATATCCACTTGTTTTCATGATAAAACCCCATAATGTTTGAATCATTATTTGTATGTTCCCCTGCACGCTAGTACAACACCATTTTAAAGCTACCTTAAAGGCTAGGAGAGGGAATTCAATTTTTTTGTGTGAAACAAATACTGTGTTGAGTAATGTTCAGTATAATTGAAATCCACAGAAATGACTCACAGTTCTCTAGACTTTCATCATCTTGACTTTCATAGGCACTGGAAATAGCTGCCACCCCGGTGTGAACAGTGATCAGGTCCATGATTATACTGTCTGCGACACTCCGCTCGTTGGCATAGGCCCGTCCCAAGAAGTCCAGCGCTGAACTAATTAGGTCCTTGCAAATGCCAGGCAAGAAGGACTCATAAGAACTTGAACAAGTGCTGCTGGATTTACTCAGAAAACTGCTGGATTTGTTCATCATGCCTACATAGATGGAAAATACACAAATCAAGTCAAAGAAACCTTTAACAAAGATCAGAAAATATTCAGGAATAGTGTTGCCAAATGTTTATTACATAAAGTGAAGTAATTCTTTTCACTCTAGTGAATGTTTTCATTCCAGGGGTCCTATTATACATAGGGCACACACTTTCCCTATTTGTGCCACGGCACACCTTAAAACAGGTGCGCCGTGGCGCAAACAGGGAACGTGCGCTACATTAAACTGAATGCGCTGCTCCCAGGGCAGCCGTGAAGTCGTACTGCCCTGGGGGCAGCGCATTCAAGTAAAAATGGAGCGCTTTGAAGCAGCCGCTCTGTGTTTCACTGTGCAGACGGCAACCCGTCTGCACTTGAAGAGGGGAGATAGTTCCTCTTGCAGGCAGGTGCACCTGCTTGAAAAGGGATGTTTTGGGGGTCCAGAAGGACCCTATTTCTCCCACTCCAGAGGGTTTCCATCAGGGGGCGCACTGACAGTGCGCCTCCTGACAGCTTCTTTGCCTCTGCGCCCTCGTCTAGAATATGTCGCAGGGGCAAAGGGATTCCCTCATTTGCATGGGGCCACGCCCCCATGCAAATGAGGGAACACCCTCTGGTGAGCGTTAGCGCTATCTGTATTAATATCAAAGTGTGCAAGGGGTGTGCACGTTCCCGTTGCGCCCCACGGCACTTTCCATAATACAGCCTCAGATGTGCAATCTTTGCCAAAAAAACAATAAAAGTATTATTCCTGCAGAAGAATTCCTAAGGAGGTGGAGAAATGGAAACGTTGCTCTTATTAATAAGTCAAGCCTTTGAATAAAAAAGGCATGCTAATTTCAATATTGCCATGTTTCTCACCACATCTACGGGAAGTATCAAACACAAAATCCACCAGAAAGATCCCAAACGCAATGTTTGACTACTTTTACTGCAGATACTACAAATAATGTGAGTGGAGTGGATGTAGAAAGAAAGAATATTTAAATGAAGCAAAACCTATCTTTAATATCAAGAAGAAACATTAAAGCTTTAAAGTCCTTTGTAACAACAAAACAATTGAAGAAGTTGCAGGCAGT
Organism: Triturus cristatus; assembly: GCF_964204655.1. Lineage (NCBI taxonomy): Eukaryota > Metazoa > Chordata > Amphibia > Caudata > Salamandridae > Triturus > Triturus cristatus. The sequence goes on from NC_140586.1 coordinate 262,117,676, forward strand.
CCTGTTTGAAGTCATGGAACTCAACGATGACAAACAAAGTTGATATGATACAGTTTAAGATTTGTTTATCTTCTATAAAGCAACACATACAAATACACATTCAAAAATAAAAATAGTGAAAAATAAATATACATTTATCATGTCAGGTCGTCTAATCAGGCAGGTAAGTGTGCTGCATTGCATGGGAGTGCTATTTAGGTTGCTTGTATGATAAGCCTACATGCTTGGTTAACTTTGCCCACTAGCACCTTAAGACGGTCATCTAAATAAGCAGAGCACAGTAACTTCATTTAGTTATGTAAAGAATTTGCTCTGTGATGCCAGAGAGAGACTGATATATATTGGCCATGCGCTGATATTAGAAGTAATCAGCACTGACAAATCAACAGGGTTGACTGCAAGCCTCTTAGCTATGTGAATTCTTGTCTTGCAATTGCCAGGCGTACAAACATACACATACTTTGAGAAAGAGCCTCTTTTTACATGGTTAGCCACCAATTTTGCCTGGTTTTGATGTGGTTTCAATTGTAGTACACAGGGACCCTTCTAACCAGGTCCCCTGTGCCAGTTCTTTTTCCCCAAAAACATATCCACAATTGGTACTTCTGCCCCCGTAAGTGCCTAATAAATGATACCTAGGGCCTGGGAGCTGAATAGGACCATGCCACTGCCCTTGCAGCTTGCATGTCCCTGTGAGATAGAAAACAACAAAGTCGACATGGCACTATACAACAGGTGAGGACAGTTTTGCATGAGCAGATATGCCCCTACAATATTAGGGTCCATTCCTTTATATTGTAAGTGGCAGTGAAGCCATAGAGAGTACATGGACTGGAAACTCAACAACTGGAGTTCCACCACCCCATGATGGCTTCACTGAACAAAGGAGTGTTTGGTGCCAAACTACTTCTCTTAATAAACTGATGCCAGTGTGAGATTTATTGAACTATCTACTCAGAGGTGCCCCTGAAAACCCACCAACCCTGGTGAAGTCTGACCGGCTGTAGGCCGCTAGCCACTACAGACCTGTTTCTGTAACCCTGGATGGAGAGCATCTGCTCTCTGGTACCAGAAACAATGTGCATCCTTGGCAGAGGTGTCACACCTCTTCCCCCAGAATGGGCCAGTGCATCCTGGGCAGAGGTGTCACACCTCTTCCCCCAGGATGGGCCAGTGCTCGAAAGTGAAGCTTCAAAGGTCTGCCACCTTTGTAAGGCAATTCTCCAGCCTCTGCTGCTACCAGATGGCAGCCCCCGGGTTTACACCCCCACTTTGGGCTGTAAAACTTAGCAGAATAGGTGGTATGCCCACCTCTGCCAACTACACCCCTCTGGTGGGGAGGCGAGGTGAAGCACCTCTTTCAGTCCCAGTCATCTTGAAGAAGGGGAGAGCACTCTAATCAGGGCTAGACCTATGCTCCCTCCCACAGGACAGTGGCATAATTGAGGGTGTAGTCACCCCAGGTAAGGTGCCCATTGGTCCTACCTGCTACTCCCCTAAAACACCCCGAAATTTAGTATTTAGGTGGCTTCCCCACACCTGAAAAGTAGATCTGCGAAAACCTAAGAAAGAAGACATCCCTGCAGAGAAGACTGAAGACGACGACTGCCTTGGACCAAACCCTACTGGCATGTCCCCTGCATTTGCGAACCTGCGACCTGTCTTTCACTACCTTTGAAAACCCTAGTAGGACTGCTGCCTTCGAAAAAGACTCCAATCTCCCATAGACAGCGGACCTGTCCAGAAGAAAATGGCTCCAAGGGCTCCGGATTCAGCTGGGACCACGATCCCTGCCCATTCTGTACCTGACACCCACGGGCCGAGTCTGAGTGGCCCACCTGCCTAGTGAAGTCTCGCCAGCGATCCTGACCTCTAGTCAAGTGTTGGCAGACAGCTCCTGACCTCCACAACAACGCCAGCAGAATGAATCCAGAGGCACCCCATGACCGCGACTGGCACAAAGACTCAGACGTCGAAAGGCACCCCTGCACCCGAAGCCCCTGAGCCTTGGTGAGATGAACAGACAATGCCCGTGCGACCCCTTACATCTCTACTTACCTCTGCTGTCGTTGGTCTCCCCATTGCAACCTTGGTACGACACCCACAGCCTGCTTGTCAAAAGAAGAAACTCCATTGAAAAGTATTAGGTGCCAGACGCTGAATTTGCACCCTGTACCCAGCTGCCCCTGCGCTGCTGGTGGTGGATGTTTGGCCCCCCCTTGTGCTTGTTCTAAACCCCAAAGTTTGGCCCCTGCGACTGATTAAGATACCTACAAGCTGTGTGGCTCCAGGCACTCCCAGCCCCCATTGAAAAGCACTGGTGCAGTTTTGGTACTCACCAGACCCTTGGTGACCTTTGGGCCTGAAAACTGGATTTGTAAGTGCCTTATTTACCTGTTTAACCATGATATTGTTTTCCCGCTATGGTAGCATTGAACTGTCCTGAAAAGTTTCTAAGCGTCGACGTTTGAAAGTAAAAAAGTATTTTTATTTAAAATTGTACTCACCTTATTGGGAAGATCTTGGTCTTAAAATAAAATGCAAACAAAGAATATTTTTCCAAAATTGGTGTGGATCTCCTTTTTGAGTTGTGTGTCCATTATTGGTCAATGTTGTGCAATAAAAGTCTTATTCTCCTAGGTGTTAGGCCTAAGGCTGCTCGCGCACACAACCACTAATATAACACTTTAGGTTTTACATTGAGCCCTGTACACTTTTAGGGAACCCCTGGACTCTGTGCACGGCATAACCACCTAGTGGGCATACCATATACAGAGCCAGCTTCCTACACAAAACACACACATTGCCTTAGTAGTTCCAGGCACCAAAGGGAACTACTTTGTTTGTGGATGTGCTCCTTTTAAAGGCAAGAATGCAATCACTCACAGAGAAGTTAGCCAATGGCTGAAATTGGCTGGCCCACTGCCCCATGCTGTATACTTTACTGGGTAGAAGAAAAAAGCTAATTACACCGCAATAGACCAATGGATGATGAGGCCTGGCAAAGGATATTATACATCTAACTTTACCAAAAACAAAAGGCTAACGTCAGGATTGAAAATTACACCAAATATTCACTCATGCCTTTCCAAAGCAAAAGAAATCATGAAAGTAGCTTTAGGGCAATAATAAAAGCATGGGGAAATTAAATTGGCCAAGTGCATACATGCAAGATAAACCCATTTTCAGTCCATTCATCAAGTTCATACTTCTACCCTAGCGTTTTAAATCTGTCCCTTCAACAGCTCAAATCTGAGCTAAATCGCCATTTGAAAGCAAAGCTACCTGATGAATGTGACCCTTGAAGACTCTGAATCGGGTGGACTCTGATTTCATATAAACATCCTGATATTCGCCTGTTCTTCATAAGACTTCTGCTCCTGGAACACAGACAGGAAGTAAAGTTTATTAGGCCCATCATACCAATCATCATTTAGCCTGACAACAAAAATTCTCCATCATAACACCTCTTTATTCAACAAAATATTATCTCTTTGAGGCTTACTCCAGCAACACCCAATTTCTTCATGCCAATTTTCAATTCCACTTCCAGCATTCCTGCAGTGCTATATTACGTCCATAACCACAATCTGCCCTTACACTGACTATTATTTTTGTTTCCCAATAACTTTAGCGCCATTTGACGAATCTTCACAAACTTTTTTAAAATGTCTGCTGTTGTAAACGTTTCGGGGTGATCCGTCAAGGTGGTCCCAAAACATGTTTTCCCCATCTTATGTGTATGGGGATTTTTCATTTTTTGAACAGGGATACAGCCCGAACCGCTGAAAGGGATTAACGAAAATTTGGCAGAAATCTAGATGTTGGTCTAGTAAGCGTGCTTTTTTTGATATGGTGCAAAACAATTCAGTAGCTTTAGAGATATTAAAGTTTGAAAAAAAATTATATAATATATATATATATATATATATATATATATATATATATATATATATATATATATATATATATATATATATATATCCAGCTCGACTTTCCGTCTTAATCCCTTCGCTCACGATCGGGTGCTTCCAACGCGGTGACGGACACCGCGTACAGTCCAAGCTCTCGGTACACCAACAGATACCAGCACTCACGGGAACAGTGTTCTGAATTTTTTCTTTCAGAAACTCACAGCAAAACGCGTTTCGGATACCGCCTTTGTCAATTGCAACCGGCGTCGACTTTCAGTGAACATAAATACATGCCTTGTCTCATAAACAACAACAGAGGACTTACTTCAGTCCTACGATGGCATCCATTACTAAACATGCAAATCATTCTTACATTTGAATGCGTACATTGAAAAACAATCACGCCCTGCATGGGCATTCGTAATGGTTAACGAATTTCAACTTGTATATATATATATATATATATATATATATTTTCACACAAAGTGCCCAAAGCATTCAAGGACGCACTCACGATGTATGCCACCATCCGGTTTATTTAAGGAGAGAACCAGCGTCTTCAATCCCTCTTTCACAATTATAAGCCTGACGCGTTTCGAGGCTAAAAGACTCTTATTCATAGGCAGCTTGACAGCGAGTGAGCAGAGAGGCTCCAATTAACTATTTTCAAGCATGATGTCAATTTATGCGCCCCCAGTGGGCTATTGCGGAGTGCAAGTTGAGTTGCGTGCTTGCTGGGATTTGTAGTCCAGTTAAATTGGAGCTTGCATATTTTCCCTAAGTGGGTTCTGTTCTTCCACGCCTGTTTCCAGCACAGTGTATGCGGACTAATAAATATACCGGCGCCTCATCCAAAGACCTACTAAAGGTATGAAACGCTGCTGAAATGAATGCGGGGAAGAACAGAACCCACTTAGGAAAAATATGCAAGCTCCAATTTAACTGGACTACAAATCCCAGCAAGCACGCAACTCAACTTGCACTCCGCAATAGCCCACTGGGGGCGCATAAATTGACATCATGCTTGAAAATAGTTAATTGGAGCCTCTCTGCTCACTCGCTGTCAAGCTGCCTATGAATAAGAGGCTTTTAGCCTCGAAACGCGTCAGGCTTATAATTGTGAAAGAGGGATTGAAGACGCTGGTTCTCTCCTTAAATAAACCGGATGGTGGCATACATCGCGAGTGCGTCCTTGAATGCTTTGGGCACTTTGTGTGAACATTTTCTACACGGCAGCCCTGCCGTGAAGGACTGCACCGCCTCGGGACTACAAAGAGGGGCTGTGTGGCGGGAACTGAATCCACGCCTGTTTCCAGCACAGTGTATGCGGACTAATAAATATACCGGTGCCTCATCCAAAGACCTACTAAAGGTATGAAACGCTGCTGAAATGAATGCGGGGAAGAACAGAACCCACTTAGGAAAAATATGCAAGCTCCAATTTAACTGGACTACAAATCCCAGCAAGCACGCAACTCAACTTGCACTCAGCAATAGCCCACTGGGGGCGCATAAATTGACATCATGCTTGAAAATAGTTAATTGGAGCCTCTCTGCTCACTCGCTGTCAAGCTGCCTATGAATAAGAGGCTTTTAGCCTCGAAACGCGTCAGGCTTATAATTGTGAAAGAGGGATTGAAGACGCTGGTTCTCTCCTTAAATAAACCGGATGGTGGCATACATCGTGAGTGCGTCCTTGAATGCTTTGGGCACCTTGTGTGAACATATATAATATAATATATATATATAATATAATATAATATAATATATATATATATATATATATTCACTGAAAAAACCATAGGTTTCACACATGTTATAGTTAGCTGGACATTTTACTGATAAAAAAACAATGAAATTCCCCCGTTATAGTTACTGTAGGCAACTATAACTCACGCGACCGTAATCCTCTGCTGATGCTAATACTGTATTTAGACACTTATTTGCCCATGTCTTCTTCCATTAAATTTTAGCTATACATATATTACAAATATTTTTTTTTCATAAAGACACATATGTCATCAGCAGAGGATTACGGTCGCGTGAGTTATAGTTGCCTACAGTAACTATAACGGGGGAATTTCATTGGTTTTTTATCAGTAAAATGTCCAGCTAACTATAACATGTGTGAAACCTATGGTTTTTTCAGTGAATTTGCAAGGTTTTTTAAATGCTAATTCCTAACTATAACGTGTGTGAAACCTATGGTTTTTTCAGTGAATTTGTACGGTTTTTTAAATGCTAAGTTACTTTACGCCATTTGTGGCGTGCGCGCCCACTTAACGCAGTTCGTTCCGTGCGCGCACGGTGCGCTTCGCGCACCGTGCGCGCACAGTGAGCACGCGGTGCGCGAAGCGCACCGCGTGCCCACGTTACGCTAGATGGGCCATGAACGCACGATGCGCTTCGCGCACCGTGCGCACATGGAGGTCATATGATGAGCATCGTTGTGACAGGTAAAATATATGTTTTGTTTATCTCTGATGAGCCATGCTCAAAAGGTGCCCTTCGGCCACCTTTTGCACAAGGGGTGGGGAGAATGTGGATATTTTTTTTTTTAATTATTTCTTACCGTACGCGTACGGTAAGCGTAATCGGCGAAATTTTCGAAAAAATTAAAATTGCCTTTTTTCACTTGGGGGATCGTTGGGGACTCCCTCGACATGGCTAGGTGCTTGTGAGCTGTGTAAACAGCCCCTTTACATAATTTGCACTTTGTTTTTCAACCCCCTGTCAGAGTGCGAGAGAGAAAATGGCGGCCGCCGCTTCCTGGTTTCGACCGATTCGAATGTTTACTAAGATCTAAGAGCCAATCAGAATCGCGCTCGCGCACGCCACCGTACGCGTACGGTAAGCGCACCGTAAGCGCACCGTAAGCTGCCATAGATATATATATTGATTTAAAGGCTATTTTCTCGGAATCTACTGAACAGATTTACACCAAACCTACAAAAGGCACTTCCTTGACCTGAGGACTACCTCTCTGCCAAATTTCAAGTAATTCTGTTCAGCCGTTCGGGCTGTAGCTGTGTCTAAAGGTCCTATGGAAAAATGCATGGGAAAAACGCGTTTTGGGACCCCCCTTTTATCTCAGCCCCCGCTTGACAAATCCCCCCGAGACTTTCAGGGTAGGAGCGGAGCGTAGCGCCCCACCTATTTTGAAAAATTCGCGAGGATTCGTCAACCGGCGCCAAAGTTATTCAAAATAGAATGTTGCGGATTTCCTATGGAAACGTGGTCCTAACTATAACTACCTACTGGCGACCGCCAGTAGGTAATATATATATATATATATATATATTCACTTAAAAAAACATAGGTTTCACACATGTTATAGTTAGCTGTACATTTCACTCGTAAAAAAACAATGAAATTCCAGGTTATAGTTAGATCAGGTAACTATAACTTGCGCGCCCACAATAAACTGCTGATGACGTCACATATTACATCACTCATGACATGGTCAGTGACATCACTCATGACATCAATGATGACATCTGAAATTACACATTGTGGATTGGGGTCGCGCAAGTTATAGTTACCTGATCTAACTAGAACGTGGAATTTCATTGGTTTTTTACGAGTGAAATGTACAGCTAACTATAACATGTGTGAAACCTATGGTTTTTTAAGTGAATTTGCAAGGTTTTGTAAATGATAATTCCTAACTATAACGTGTGTGAAACCTATGGTTTTTTCAGTGAATTTGTACGTTTTTTTAAATGCTAAGTTATGTATTTTTTTTTTCTGGTTTTTCACTATGCGCACACCCTTATATATATATATAATTCACTGAAAAAACCATAGGTTTCACACATGTTATAGTTAGCTGTACATTTCACTCGTAAAAAAACAATGAAATTCCCCCGTTATAGTTAGTGCAGGCAACTATAACTCACGCAACCGCAATCCTCTGCTGATGGTAATATTGTATTTAGACAATTATTTGCCCATGTGTTCTTCCATTAAATTTTAGCTATACATATATTACAAATATTTTTTTTTCATAAAGACACATATGTCATCAGCAGAAGATTGCGGTCGCGTGAGTTATAGTTGCCTGCACTAACTATAACGGGGGAATTTCATTGGTTTTTTACGAGTGAAATGTACAGCTAACTATAACATGTGTGAAACCTATGGTTTTTTCAGTGAATTTGCAAGGTTTTTTAAATGCTAATTCCTAACTATAACGTGTGTGAAACCTATGTTTTTTTCAGTGAATTTGTACGTTTTTTTAAATGCTAAGTTACTTTACGCCATTCGTGGCGTGCGCGCCCAGTTAACGCAGTTCGTTCCGTGCGCGCACGGTGCGCTTCGCGCACCGCGCGCCCACTTTACGCAGTTAGTGCCGTGCACGCACGGTGGTCACGCAGTGCGCTGCGCGCACCGCGTGCCCACGTTATGCGGGATGGGCCATGTACGCACGATGCGCTTCGCGCACCGTGCGCACATGGGGGACATATTATGCGCATCTTTGTGAAATTTATTCTTTGTTAATTTCTTATCTCTAATAAGCCATGCACAAATGGTGCCCTTCGGGAACCATTTGCACACGGGGTGGGGAGAGTGTGGATAATTTTTTTTTTAAAAAATTTTTTACCGTACGCGTACGGTAAGCGTAATCGGCGATTTTCCGAAAAAAAAATAATTTTTTTTTTGGGCTTGGGGGTTGTTTGGGGACCCCTATATCAATGCTGGGTGGTTAGGATCTCAAGAAACTGCCTCTTTAGACATTTTTTGGCTTCGTTTTTGCTGCCCAACTCAGAGAGCGAGAGAGAAAATGGCGGCCGCCGCTTCCTGGTTTCGACCGATTCGAATGTTTACTAAGATCTAAGAGCCAATCAAAATCGCGCTCGCGCACGCCACCGTACTCGTACGGTAAGCTTATGGTAAGCGCACCGTAAGCGCACCGTAAGCTGCCACAGATATATATAATCAAAATCGCGCTCGCGCACGCCACCGTACTCGTACGGTAAGCTTATGGTAAGCGCACCGTAAGCGCACCGTAAGCTGCCACAGATATATATATTGATTTAAAGGCTATTTTCTCAGAATCTACTGAACAGATTTACACCAAACCTACAAAAGGCACTACCTTGACCTGAGGACTACCTCTCTGCCAAATTTCAAGTAATTCTGTTCAGCCGTTCGGGCTGTAGCTGTGTCTAAAGGTCCTATGGAAAAATGCATGGGAAAAACGCGTTTTGGGACCCCCCTTTTATCTCAGCCCCCGCTTGACGAATCCCCCCGAGACTTTCAGGGTAGGAGCGTAGCGTAGCGCCCCACCTATTTTGAAAAATTCGCGAGGATTCGTCGACCGGCGCCAAAGTTATTCAAAATAGAATGTTGCGGATTTCCTATGGAAACGTGGTCCTAACTATAACTACCTACTGGCGACCGCCAGTAGGTAATATATATATATATATATATATATATATATATATCTGGGGAAGTGGAATCAGTGAGTGGGTATGTAGTAACTGGTATTGGTGTGTCAATGGTTTCAAATATGGTACTCTGTATTTTACAGTGAGTGATGTAAGGTTAGACTAGTGTATGATGAGGTATCAGATTGTCACGTGGATGATGTCACCAGTGATGTCATTTGAGATGTCAGTGATGTCATCAGTGATGTCACTGACCATGTCATGAATGATGCAATATGTGACATCATCAGCAGTGCATTGCGGGCGCGCAAGTTATAGTTAGTAGAACTAACTATAACGGAGGAATTTCTATGGTTTTGTACGAGTGAAATGGCCAGCTAACTAGAACACCCCTGAAACCTATGTTTTTTTCAGTGAATTTCTAAGGTTTTTTAAATGCTAATTTCTTACTATAACGTCTCTGAAACCTATGTTTTTTTCAGTGAATTTCAAAGGTTTTTTAAATTCAAATTTTTAAGTGTGATAGTAGTTATACCTATTTTTTGTACTGATTTTCTACAGTTTTTTAACTGTTTATTTATATATATTTTATTCATTAAATAACATTTTTCTGAAAATTGCAAAAAAAAATCAAACTGAAATATTGATACATTTTCTTGTTATCACTTTTTTTTCGGAGTGGCGCACTCCAAGTATACCCATCACGGTGGGTGCGCGCATTCTAGCCGCAATTTTAGAAAAGTCGTGAAGGATCCGCTTACGGTGTGCGACGGCTGCGTGTTTTTCAGTTACATCATATACATTTAATATTACGTGATTTGCGCGATTGGTGTGCGACCAGTCCGTGACTCCTGCTCCCGCGCATTCGCGACACATACGCATTACGGTACGAAATGCTTGCGCAGTTGCAGGTTCCTCGTGACGTCATATACGTGCTGGGGTGCGCTGGGTGCGCAACAAAAAAATTATGTTCCAAAATGATATGTATGTGTCTTTAATATACATATTAGGGCAAGAGATCATCTAAGATATTCATAAAAATAATATATTTGTACTTACAATAAACTTATATTATTTTTAAATATATTTTCGCAAAGTCAGTGCATGCATCGTGAGTGCAGAGAACCAGGTCAGCAGAGCTGCTGTAGAGCCAGAGAAACCAGGTCAGCAGAGCCGTTGTAGAGCCAGAGAACCACGTCAGCAGAGCTGCTCTAGAGCCTAAGAAGCAGGTCAGCAGAGCTGCTCTAGAACCAGAGACCCAGGTCAGCAGAGCTGCTCTAGAGCCAGGGACCCAGGTCATCAGAGCTGCTCTAGAGGCCGAGAACCAGGTGAGCTGCTGTAGATCCAGAGAAACCAGGTCAGCAGAGCTGCTTTAGAGGGAGGGAACCAGGTCAGTAGAACTGCTTTAGAGCCAGAGAACCAAGTCCACAAAGCTGCTCTAGAGCCAGAGAACCAGGTCAGCAGAGCTGCTTTAGAGCCATAGAATCAGGTCAGCAGAGCTGCTTTAGAGGCAGAGAACCAGGTCAGCAGAACCGCTTTAGAGGCAGAGAACCAGGTCAGCAGAGCTGCTTTAGAGCCATAGAACCAGGTCAGCAGAGCTGCTTTAGAGGCAGAGAACCAGGTCAGCAGAACCGCTTTAGAGCCAGAGAACCAGGTCAGCAGAGCTGCTTTAGAGCCAGAGAACCAGATCAGCAGAGCTGCTCTAGAGCCAGAGAACCAGGTCAGCAGAGATGCTTTAGAGCCAGAGAACCAAGTCAGCAGAGCTGCGTTACAGCCAGAGAACCAGGTCAACAGAGCTGCTCTAGAGCCAGAGAACCAGGTCAGCAGAGCAGCTGTAGTGCCAGAGAAACCAGGTCAGTAGAGCTGCTTTAGAGCGAGATAACCAGGTCAGCAGAGCTGCTGTAGAGGGAGAGAACCAGGTCAGCAGAGCTGCTTTAGAGCCGAAGAACTAGGTCAGCAGAGCTGCTCTAGAGCCAGAGAACCAGGTCAGCAGAGCTGCTGTAGAGCCAGAGAAACCAGGTCAGCAGAGCTGCTGTAGAGCCAGAGAAACCAGGTCAGCAGAGCTGCTTTAGAGGGTAGGAACCAGGTCAGCAGAGCTGCTTTAGAGCAAGAGAATCAGGCCATCAGAGCTGCCTTAGACCCAGAGAACCAGGTCAGCAGAGCTGCTTTAGACCCAGAGAACCAGGTCAGCAGAGCTGCTTAAGAGGGAGAGAACCAGGTCAGCAGAGCTGCTTTAGAGCCAGAGAACCAGGTCAGCAGAGCTGGTTTAGAGCCAGAGAACCAGGTCAGCAGAGCTGCTCTAGAGCCTAAGAACAAGGTCAGCAGAGCAGCTCTAGAGCCAGAGAACCAGGTCAGCAGAGCTGCTTTAGAGGGAGAGAACCAGGTCAGCAGAGCTGCTTTAGAGCCAGAGAATCAGGCCATCAGAGCTGCCTTAGACCCAGAGAACCAGGTCAGCAGAGCTGCTTTAGACCCAGAGAACCAGGTCAGCAGAGCTGCTTTAGAGGGAGAGAACCAAGTCAGCAGAGCTGCTCTAGAGCCATAGAACCAGGTCAGCAGAGCTGCTTTAGAGCCAGAGAACCAGGTCAGCAGAGCTGCTTTAGAGGGAGAGAACCAGGTCAGCAGAGCTGCTTTAGAGGAGAGAACCAGGTCAGCAGAGCTGCTTTAGAGCCAGAGAATCAGGCCATCAGAGCTGCCTTAGACCCAGAGAACCAGGTCAGCAGAGCTGCTTTAGACCCAGAGAACCAGGTCAGCAGAGCTGCTTTAGAGGGAGAGAACCAAGTCAGCAGAGCTGCTCTAGAGCCATAGAACCAGGTCAGCAGAGCTGCTTTAGAGCCAGAGAACCAGGTCAGCAGAGCTGCTCTAGAGCCTAAGAACAAGGTCAGCAGAGCTGCTCTAGAGCCAGAGAAACCAGGTCAGCAGAGCTGCTCTAGAGCCAGAGAAACCAGGCCAGTAGAGCTGCTTTAGAGGGAGAGAACCAGGTCAGCAGAGCTGCTCTAGCGGGAGAGAATCAGGCCATCAGAGCTGCCTTAGACCCAGAGAACCAGGTCAGCAGAGCTGCTGTAGAGGGAGAGAACCAGGTCAGCAGAGCTGCTTTAGAGCCGAAGAACTAGGTCAGCAGAGCTGCTCTAGAGCCAGAGAACCAGGTCAGCAGAGCTGCTGTAGAGCCAGAGAACCAGGTCAGCAGAGCTGCTGTAGAGCCAGAGAAACCAGGTCAGCAGAGCTGCTTTAGAGGGTAGGAACCAGGTCAGCAGAGCTGTCTCAGAGCAAGAGAATCAGGCCATCAGAGCTGCCTTAGACCCAGAGAACCAGGTCAGCAGAGCTGCTTTAGACCCAGAGAACCAGGTCAGCAGAGCTGCTTTAGAGGGAGAGAACCAGGTCAGCAGAGCTGCTTTAGAGCCAGAGAACCAGGTCAGCAGAGCTGCTCTAGAGCCAGAGAACCAAGTCAGCAGAGCTGCTCTAGAGCCATAGAACCAGGTCAGCAGAGCTGCTTTAGAGCCAGAGAACCAGGTCAGCAGAGCTGCTCTAGAGCCAGAGAAGCCAGGTCAGCAGAGCTGCTCTAGAGCCAGAGAAACCAGGCCAGTAGAGCTGCTTTAGAGGGAGAGAACCAGGTCAGCAGAGCTGCTCTAGCGGGAGAGAACCAGGTCAGCAGAGCTGCTCTAGAGCCAGAGAACCAGGTCAGCAGAGCTTCCAGCGTTAATACACCACTCTACTACTACTCTACCACTCACTCCTCTACTACTCACTCTCTACCACTCCACTCACTCCACCTCCACCCCACCACTCACCTACCACACTCTCCACACTCCCACTCACTCCTACCACTCACTCTCCACCACTCCTCTCCACCACTCCATCTCACACATCACTCCTCCACCACTCACTCTCCACCACTCACTCTCCACCACTCACTCTCCACTACTCACTCTCCACTACTCACTCTCCACTACTCACTCTCCACTACTCACTCTCCACTACTCCACTACTCTCTTACTCTCTCTACTTCTCACTCTACTACTCTCTCTACTACTACTCTCTAGTACTCACTCTACTACTCTCTACTTCTCTCTCTACTTCTCTCGCCTACTACTTTCTCTACTACTTTCTACTACTCACTCTCTAACACACACTCTACTACTCGCTCTCTAGTACTCACTACTACTCACTCTACTGCTACACACACTCTCTACTACTCTCTATTACTCACCCTCTACTACTCTCTACCTCTCCCGCAACACCTCTACCTCTTCACCTCTACCTCTCTCTACAGGCACACATGTGCACATATATATATATATATATATATATATATACATATATTTATATACATACACACACACACACACACACATAAACATATATATAATCTGCATATCTATATAAATACAATCTTTACTACTAACTCTCTACTGCTCTTTACTACTCACTCTCTACTGCTCTTTATACTCACTCCCTACTACTCTCTCTACAACTCTCTACTACTCACTCTCTACTACTCACTCTCTACTACTCACTCTCTACTACTCACTCTACTACTCTTCTACTCTCTCTACTACTCACTCTCTTACTACTCTCCACTACTCACTCTCTACTACTCTCCCACTACTCACTCTCTTACTCTCCTACTACTCTACTACTACTACACTCACCTCCACTACTCCACTTCCTCTACTACTCACTCACTCTCCTCTCTCCTTCTCTACTCACTCTCGACTCGCCTTCTCTACTACTCACTCTACTACTCCTACTACTCCATCTACTACTCTCTACTACCCTCATTCCTACTACCACTCTCTAACCACCCTCTACCACTCACTCTCTACCACTCACTCTCTACCACTCACTCTCTACCACTCACTCTCTACTCTACTACTCACTCTCCACTACTCACTACTACTCACTCTCTACTACTCCACCACTCTCTTACTCTCTCTACTTCTCACTCTACTTCTCACTCTACTACTCACTCTACTACTCACTCTACTACTCACTCTACTACTCACTCTACTACTCACTCTACTACTCACTCTACTACTCACTCTACTACTCACTCTACTACTCACTCTACTTCTCACTCTACTTCTCACTCTACTTCTCACTCTACTTCTCACTCTACTTCTCACTCTACTTCTCACTCTACTTCTCACTCTACTTCTCACTCTACTTCTCACTCTACTTCTCACTCTACTTCTCACTCTACTTCTCACTCTACTTCTCACTCTCTACTTCTCACTCTCTACTTCTCTCTACTACGCTCTCGACTACTACTTTCTCTACTACTTTCTACTACTCACTCTCTAACACACACTCTACTACTCGATCTCTAGTACTCACTACAACTCACTCTACTGCTACACACACTCTGCTACACACACTCTGCTACACATACTCTCTACTACTCTCTATTACTCACCCTCTACCTCTGTCTCTACTACTCTCTACCTCTCCCGCAACACCTCTACCTCTTCACCTCTACCTCTCTCTACAGGCACACACACATATATATATATATACATACATACATACATATATATATTTATATACATACACACACACACAAACATATATATAATCTGCATATCTATATAAATACAAATATAAATGCATGCAACATATATGCATACATATGCATGTTATGTACATGAAAGTTTGAAAAACACTAATACAAGCAAAGCTAAAAAGCCACCTAATTACAAACAGAATTGCTTTAACTTAAACGAAGGCGAGACCTATTGCATTTCCAATGCTTGTTTACTTTGGTTCCATCAAGAAGGCATTCAGATGTGTCACACATTTGCCATACATTTGGAATGTTAGCACTCTAGTTGCTTATTAGATCACTGTAGTAAAGCTACTGCTCACCAGGGAAGTCTGCTGCTGGAATTGAAAGAGCATGTTTCGGTCTGCATGTCAGAATTTTTTAATGAAATAGAAGAGGATTTGAGAAGTCACTCAAAATGTGCCCTAATTTTTCTTTTTCCAGCTTTTTCAACATTTCTATGGCAAAATGAACCCCTCATTTTGTTCCTTTTAAATTAAACTACTCACTCTTCTACTACTCACTCTCCACTACTACTCTCTCTACCTTACTACTCTACCTACTACTCCTTAACCTCTACTACTCACTCTCTACTACTCACTCTCTACTACTCACTCTCTACTACTCACTCTCTACTACTCACTCTCTACTACTCACTCTCTACTACTCACTCTCTACTACTCACTCTCTACTACTCACTCTACTACTCACTCTACTACTCACTCTACTACTCACTCCACTACTCACTCTCTACTACTCACTCTCTACTACTACTCTCTACTACTCACTCTCTACTACTCACTCTCTACTACTCACTCTCTACTACTCACTCTCTACTACTCACTCTCTACTACTCTTCTACTCTCTCTACTACTCACTCTCTACTACTCACTCTCTACTACTCTCCACTACTCACTCTCCACTACTCACTCTCTACTACTCTCCACTACTCACTCTCTACTACTACTCACTCTCCACTACTCTCTACTACTCACTCTACTACTCGCTCTCTACTACTCTCGACTACTCGCTCTCTACTACTCACTCTACTACTCCCTACTACTCCATCTACTACTCTCTACTACTCACTCTCTACTACTACACTACTCTCTACTACTCATTCCCTACTACTCACTCTCTACCACTCACTCTCCACTACTCACTCTCCACTACTCACTCTCCACTACTCACTCTCCACTACTCACTCTCCACTACTCTCTACTAACTCTCTACTGCTCTTTACTACTAACTCTCTACTGCTCTTTACTACTCACTCTCTACTGCTCACTCTCTACTACTCACTCTCTACTACTCTACTACTCACTCTACTACTCACTCTACTACTCACTCTACTACTCTCCACTACTCTCCACTACTCACTCTCTACTACTCTCCACTACTCACTCTCTACTACTACTCACTCTCCACTACTCTCTACTACTCGCTCTCTACTACTCACTCTCTACTACTCTCGACTACTCGCTCTCTACTACTCACTCTACTACTCACTCTACTATTCCCTACTACTCCCTCTACTACTCACTCTCTACTACTACACTACTCTCTACTACTCACTCTCTACTACTCCCTACTACTCTCTCTCTACTACTCCCTACTACTCTCTCTCTACTACTCACTCTCTACTACTCCTCACTCTACTACTCTTCACTCTACTACTCACTCGCTGCTACTCTCTCTGCTACTCTATTACTCATCCTCTACTCTCTACCTCTCTCCCTCTCTACTACTCTCTACCCGCACAGATATGCACATATATATATGCATATATATATGCATTTATATATGAGTATATATATACATACATAAACATATATATAATCTGCATATCTATATAAATACAAATATAAATGCATGCATACATATACATATATGCATGCATATGCATGTTATGTACATGAAAGTTTGAAAAACACTAATAAAAGTAAAGCTAAAAAGCCACCTAATTACAAACAGAATTGCGTTAACTTAGACGAGGGCGAGACCTATTGCATTTTCAATGCTTGTTTACTTTGGTTCCATCAAGAAGGCATTCAGATGTGTCACACATTTGCCATAAATTCTGAATGGTAGCACTCTAGTTGCTCATTAGATCACTGTAGTAAAGCTACTGCTCAACAGGGAAGTCTGCTGCTGGTATTCAAAGTGCATGTTTCAGTCTGCATGTCAGAATTTTTTTAATGAAATAGAAGAGGATTTGAGAAGTCACTCAAAATGTGCTCTAATTTTTCTTTCTGCAGCACTAATCATACTTTCTATGGCAAAATGAACCCCCTCATTTAGTTTCTTTGCAAATTAAATGGTTTAAGTGTTCCCACTTTATTCCAATCAAGATGGCTTCAGGTGTGCCATACTTTTGTAATAAGTAAGACTGTTAGCGCTCTAGTTGTTCTTTAGAACACTCTGGGACATTCTGTCATTGGGCTATACATGGGCTACATCTGGGTGATATTTGTGCTACATTTGGGCTCTTTTGTCTCTGGTGGCCATCTTGGGAGACTTATTTGTTATGAAGTTTCCTAATTTCCTCATTTACTACAGTCTCCTCAGTAGGAATACTTTCAGTTTTTTACTTTATTCCATCAAGAAGGCATTCAGATGTGTCACACATTTGTTATAAATTCAGAATGTTAGCACTCTAGTTGCTCATTAGATCACTGTAGTAAAGCTACTGCTCAACAGGGAAGTCTGCTGCTGGTATTGAAAGTGCATGTTTCAGTCTGCATGTCAGAATTTTTTTTAATGAAATAGAAGAGGATTTGAGAAGTCACTCAAAATGTGCTCTATTTTTTCTTTCTGCAGCACTAATCATACTTTCTATGGCAAAATGAACCCCCTAATTTTTTTTTTTTTTTTAAATTAAATGTTTTAAGAGTTACCACTTTATTCCAATAAAGATGGCTTCAGGTGTGCCATATGTTGATCATAAGTAGGACTGTTAGCGCTCTAGTTGTTCTTTGCAACACTCTGGGAAGCTGCAGTAGAACACAAAGGAATCAACTGACAGTTTCTGCCCTTGTTGGATGTACATGTTTTACTGAGAATGTCAGACTTCATTCTTACATGACTGAGAAAGATAATGTGAATTTACAGAAAATATGCTCTCAGTTTAGCTTATAGATCACCTTCCAAACCTCTGCGGGAAAAGCATGAGAAAATAGTTTTCTCTCAAACATGATTCATGATATCCCAGCAGAAGGCTTTTTCACATAGTAAAATCACCTTAGAACATACCACAATTCCTAAAATGAGTATGGTACCATGAACAAATGATTTATAATGTAACTAAAGTCTTAAAACCTTCTATTAAATGCAATGCTTTTTAATGAGGTGCTATCATGTATATTGGTCCCAAGATGGCTGCCAACACTTCTTGGATGAAGTGCTGACAGCCAATCAGATCTCACTATGAGATGTGTGATCAGGATCCGCCCAGATATATATGTGATTTACACCATTAAAGCAAAAGGCACGACTCTGAACCAAGGTCTACCTTTCTGCCAAATTTGGTGTAATTCCGTTCAGCAGTTCGGGCTGTAGCTGCGACTAAAGGTCCCTATGGAAAATTGCATGGGGAAAACACATTTTGGGACCCCCCTTTTTTCTCGACCCCCGCTTGACGAATCACCCCGAGACTTTCAGGATCGGAGCGGAGCAGGCCACGAGTTTTGAACATCTCGCGAAGATTCGTCAACCGGCGCCAAAGTTATTCTAAATGGAATGTTGCGGATTTCCTATGGATAATAGGTCTTAACTATAACTACCTACGGGGGGGGGATGGATGGATGGATATGGATATATATATATATATATATATATATATATATATATATATATATATATATATATATATATATATATATATATATATATATATATATATATATATATATATATATATATATATATTCACTGAAAAAACCATAGGTTTCACACACGTTATAGTTAGGAATTAGCATTTAAAAGACCTTGCAAATTCACTTAAAAAACCATAGGTTTCACACATGTTATAGTTAGCTGGGCATTTCCCTCGTAAAAAACCAATGAAATTCCCCCGTTATAGTTAGTGCAGGCAACTATAACTCACGCAACCGCAATCCTCTGCTGATGACGTCAGATATTACATCACTGTATTTAGACACTTATTTACCCATGTCTTCTTCCATTCATCTTTAGCTATACATATATTACATTTTTTTTTTTCAGAAAGACACATATGTCATCAGTGATGTAATATCTGACGTCATCAGCAGAGGATTGCGGTCGCGTGAGTTATAGTTGCCTGCACTAACTATAACGGGGGAATTTCATTGGTTTTTTACGAGGGAAATGCCCAGCTAACTATAACACGTGTGAAACCTATGGTTTTTTAAGTGAATTTGCAAGGTTTTTTAAATGCTAATTCCTAACTATAACGTGTGTGAAACCTATGGTTTTTTCAGTGAATTTGTACGTTTTTTTAAATGCTAAGTTATGTATTTATTAATATATTTTTTTAAAGAAAACTTTTTCACGGCGCGTGCGCGGTGCGCTTTCACCCCCTCAGAGTGCGAGAGACAAAATGGCGGCCGACACTTCCTGGTTTCGACCGATTCGAATGTTTACTAAGATCTAACAACCAATCAGAATTGCGCTCGCGCACGGCAATGTGCGCGCACCCAGCGCGCGTACAGATATATATATTGATTTAAATGCTATTTTCTCTGGAAATACTGAACAGATTTACACCAAACCTGCAAAAGGCACTTAATGGACCTTATGGCTACCTCTCTGCCAAATTTCACGTAATTCTGTTCAGCCGTTCGGGCTGTAGCTGCGACTAAAGTCCCTATGGAAAAATCCATGGGGAAAACGCGTTTTGGGACCCCCCCTTTTTCTCGGCCCCCGCTTGACGAATCACCCCGAGACTTTCAGGGTAGGAGCGGAGCGCCCCATTAGTTTTGAAAATTTCGCGAGGATTCGTCAATCCGCGCCAAAGTTATTCAAAATAGAATTTTGAGATTTCCTATGGAAACTCGGTCCTAACTATATACTGGCGACCGCCAGTAGATCGATCACACACACACACACACTCGATCACACACACACACACACACACACACACACACACACACACACACACACACACACACACACACACACACACACACACACACACACACACACACACACACACACACACACACGCACACACACACACACACACACACACACACGTGTTACCATCCTTGTGGGGACTATGTGTGAATACCTGCCTTGTGGGGACTAACCTTTCCCAATGTTTTTAAAATACACGTATAACAGAAAAATGTTAAGAAAAAATTCATGATACAGGATCCTGCTTCAAATTTACAAATATATTGTTATTTAATCGTGCGCACAGCACCATACTTGTGGGGACTTGAACACGTGCTACCATCCTTGTGGGGACCTAGTCCCTAACACTATTTGTGATTGAATACAGTTGAAGGCACATGGCTAAATGTTTATTTCATCAACAATATACACAAACAACATTATACTCTATTCATATATAAATTTCTGCATATATACTAGGGGTATACATTAAAGACACATTATGTTAATGTGCAAGAAAATATCATATCATGCTTAAAGAAAGACCATTAAAGCTGTATTTAACCTATTTAGTAGTACTTAAAATCTTAGGAGGTAAGGGAACTAACACAAAGAAATTAACATATGGAACTAAGGAATATGGTCAAGTGGGACCCAGAGCTTGATTAGCTGCTTGCATTTTTGCCAAAATAGATGTTCAAGTCCCCACAGAGATAGTGGGTGAAGATCATTGTGTTTAAGTATCCATAGAAGTAGTGTGTACATTCAGAGCTTAAATCCAATTATAAAGAGTGTGAAACTAAAGGTGTTCAAGTCCACACAGAGGTTGTGTGTAATTATAGGAATGCTCAAGTCCCCACAGATATGATATGTTACTATAGCGATGTTTATGTCCCCGCAGAGATAGTGTATTATCATAGAGATGTTCAAGTCCCCACAGAGAGGGTGTGTTTTTATAGTGATGTTCAAGTCCCCACAAAGACAGTGTGTTATTACAGTGTTGTTCAAGTCCCCACAAAGATAGTGTGTTATTATAGCAATGTTTAAGTCCCCACAGAGATAGTGTGTTATCATAGAGATGTTCAAGTCCCCATAGAGATGGTGAGTTATTATAGTGATGTTCAAGTCCCCACAAAGATAGTGTGTTATTACAGTGTAGTTTAAGTCCCCACAAAGATAGTGTGTTATTATAGCAATGTTTAAGTCCCCACAGAGATAGTGCATGAAGGTGATTGTGTTTAAGTCCTCATTAAAATAGGGCCCAAGTCACAAAGGTAAACTTAGACCAAAAGTCTAACTTTACTACTTTTCAATATTTACAAAACCCCACACAGAGAATGTGAAGCTGTTGATGTTCAAGTCAAAGCAAACACAAGGAGATGATGGACGGAGTGCTGAAGCCTTTTAGGCACTCAACCCCAGTCACAGATCTGGGGTCAATTCATCATCTTTCTTTAGCTCACTTCACCACACCAGTTCAGACCCAGCTCTATACAAATCAGTCTTGACCCTGTGCATCATGCGAACAATCCAGCCCGAACTGCCAATCCAGGTCTTCCCTGGACCTGAAACAAGCATCCTGGGACAAGTTTCAGGGTAACACCCCCTCATCAGCCAGGCTATCTTGAATCCAGTGGCAAAGTGAGCAAGGAACACACATCTGAGCATACCCTGCCAACTTAGGGTGAACAAAGCAAACACAAGGAGATGCTGGACGGGGTGCTGAAACTTTTCAATCACTCACCCTCAGTCACAGATCTGGGCTGAATCCATCATTGTTCTTTAGTTCCCTTCGCCACCCCAGTTCAGATCCAGCAATATGCAAATCAATCTTGACCCTGTGCCTCATGGCACCCCCTGGTGCTTCAAGTCGAAACAGAGCTTGCGTTTGATTACACGAATGCTTGAGTCCCCACAAAGATGATATGTTTTTATAGTAAGTTCAAGCCCCCACAAAGATAGTGTTTTATTGTAGTTTTTTTCCAGCCCCCACAAAGATAGTGTGTTAATATAGCTATGTTTAAGTACCCACAGAGATAGTGCATGAAGATGATTGTCTTTAAGTCCTCATTAAAATGGGGCCCGATTCACAAAGGTAAACTTTGACCAAAAGTCTAACTTTACTACTTTTCAGTATTCACAAAGCACCATACAGAAAATGCAAAGCTGATGATGCTCAAGCCAAACAGTGCTTACGTGTAATTACAGGAATGCTCAAGTCCCCACAGAGATAGTGTGTGATTATAGTATTATCATGGTCACCAAAGGGAATGTGTGTGATTATAGACATGCCCAGGTCCCCACAGAGATAGTGTGTGATTATAGACATGCCCAGGTCCTCACAGAGATAGTGTGTGATTATAGAGATGTCAAGATCCCTACAGAGATAGTGTGTGATTATACAGATGCCGAGGTCCCCACAGAGATAGTGTATGATTATAGACATGCACAGGTCCCCACAGAGATGGTGTGTGACTATAATATTACAACGGTTGTCAAAGAGAATATGGGTGATCATAGACATGCCCAGGTGTCCTCAAAAACCTACAGCCACTTAAACCCCCAAAATTCACTTGCCACTCAAAAACCCATACCCACCATAAAAAAGCCTCTGTGGCCCAAATACCCATACAAACTCTAAACCTTAAATGATTCATTACCACCTAAAATAACATACCAGCCCCAACCCCTGAATGTTCCCTTGCCACCCAAAAACCATGCCAACTCTAAATCCTAAAAAATCCTTTTCCACCCAAATACCCACACCCACCCTAAACCTTAAAAACCCTTGCGACCCAAAAACCCATAACCACTGTAAAATCTACAATATCACCAAAAATCTCACACCCACCCTGAACACAAAAAATTCCCTTGCCAACCATAAAAACCCATGCCAATCATAAACCCTAATAAATCTCTTACCACTCAAAAACCTACACCCACACTCAATCCTAAAAATTCACTTTCCTCCCAAAACCCATACCCACTCTGAAAAATCCCTAGCCACCCAAAAACCCATACAAAAACTACACCTAAACAATTCATTACCACCCAAAAACACATACCAAGCCTAAACCCTAAAAAATTCCTTATCACCCAAAAACCCATACCCATCCGAAACCATAACATTTCCCATGCCCCCAAAAATCCACATCCACATAAAACATTAAAAATTCCCTTGCCACTTAAAAAAACATACCCACCGTAAACCCTAAAAAATCCCATGCCAATTAGAAACCTATGCCCATTCTAGAAATAAAAATTCCCTTGCCACCCTAAACCTTAAAAAGTCCCTCGCCTCCCAAAAACACACATCCACTCTAATCCCTAGAAAATTACCTTATCATTGAAAAACCCATACCCACCCAAAACCATGAATTTCCCTTACCCCCCAAAATCCACAGCCACTCTAAACCTTAAAGATTCCTTTGCCACTTAAAAACCCAAACCCATCCTAAATGCTGAAAAATCCCTTACCACTCAAACACCTACACCCATAATAAACCCTAAAAATTCACTTGCCTCCCAAAAACCAATACCCTCCCTGAAGAAACCCTTGCCACCCTTAAACCCACACAAATACTACACCTAAACGATTCATTACCACCTGAAAACCCTTACCCAGCCAAAACATTTAAAAATCCCTTACCACCCAAAAATCCATACTAACCATAAACCCATAAAAATTCCCTTATCACCCAAAAACCCATACCGAACCAACACCATAACATTTCCCTTGCCCCCAAAAATCCACACCCACACTAAACCTTAAATGTCCCTTGCCACCCAAAAACCATACATACCCTAAACAATCAATCCCTTACCAATCAAAAACCCATACCCACAAAAAATGTCCTTGCCACCCTAACAAATCCCTTGCCACCCAAAGACCCATACCCACCCTAAGCCCCAAAAATTCCCTTACCACCCTAAAACCCATACCTACCCTACCCTTAAAAAATTCCTTGCCTCCCAAAAGCCCATACCTACCCTAACCCCATAAAAATTCACTGGCCACCCAAAAAACCATACACAACCAAAACCTGAAAAGTACCTTACTACCCAAAAACACACAACCACTGTAATCCTTAAAAAGTCCCTTATCATCCAAAAACCCATACCCACCCAAAACCATGAATTTACCTTGCCCCCAAAAAATCCACACCCACTCTAAACATTAAAAATTAGTTGCCACTTAAAAACCCACACCCAAACCCATACCCATCCTAAATGCTGACAATTGCTAAACCTTAAAAATTCCCTTTCACCTAAATCCCATACCCACCGTAAACCCTAAAATGTCACCATGCCACCCAAAAATCCATACCTACCGTAAACCCTAAAAAATCCCTTTCCACCCAAATACCCACACCCACGCTAAACCTTGAATATTCACTTGCCAATGAAAAAAACCATACCCACCCTAAAGCCTAAAAAGCCTTTATCACATAAAAACCTGTACTCACCCTAAACCCTATAAATTCCCTTGCCACAAAAAAACCCACCCCAACCCTAAACCCCAAAAATCCCCTTGTGACTCAAAAACCCATACACACCATAAATCCTACAAAATCCCTCACCACCAAAAATACCACACCCATCCTAAACGCTAAAAATACAATTGAAACCCATAAAACCAATTTTCCCTAAACCCTAAAAATCCCTTACCACTCAAAAACATGCACCCACCCAAACCCCAAAAATTCACTTGCCACCCAAAAACCCATACCCACCATAAAACATCCCTTGTGACCCAAGTACCCATACAAACACTGAACCTTTAAATGATTCATTCCCACCTAAAAAATGCCTACCAGCCCTAACCCCTAATTGTTCGCTGCTACCCAAATACTGACACCCACCCTAAACCTTAAAAAATCCCTTGCGACCCAAAAACCCATACACACTGTAAAATCCACAATATCCCTTGCCACCAAAAATCTCACACCCACCCTAAACACAACATTTCCCTTGTCACCCATAAAACCCATACCCAACCTAAACCCTAAAAATTCTTACCACTCAAAAACCTATACCCACCCTATACCCTAAACATTCACTTGCCTCCCAAAAACCCATACCCACCCTTAAAAATCCCTTCTCACCCAAAAACCCATACAAACACTACACCTAAATGATTCATTACCACTCAAAAACCCATACCCAGCCTAAACCCTAAAAAATTCCTTATCACCCAAAAACCCATACCCACCCTAAATCCTAAATATTCCCTTATCACCCAAAAACCCATACCCGACCAAAACCATAACATTTCCCTTGCCCCCAAAAATCCACACCCACCCTAAACCTAATAATGTACCTTGCCACCCAAAAAGCCATACCCACCCTAAACGATCCCTTGCCAATCAAAAACCCATATCCACCCTAAAAATAAAAAATTCCCTTGCCACCCTAAACCCTAACAAATCCCTTGCCACCCAAACACCCATAGCCACCCTAAGTGTTCCCCTACCACCCAAAAAAATGATACTCTTACTAAACCCTAAAAATTTCTGGCAACCCTAAACCCAAAAATTCCCTTACCACCCAAAAACACATACCAACCCCACCCTTAAAAAATCCCTCGCCTTCCAAAAACCCATACCCACCCTAACCCCAAAACAATTCACTGGCCACCCATAAAACCATCCCAAACTAAACTGGAAAAGTACCTTACCACCCAAAAACAAACATCCACTCTAACCCCTAAAAATACCCTTATCATCCAAAAACCCATACCCACCCAAAACCATGAATTTAGATTGCCCCCAAAATATCCACACCCACTCTAAACATTGCAAATTCCCTTGCCACTCAAAAACCCACACCCAAACCCACACCCATCCTAAAAAAATGCTAAACCCTAAAAATTCCCTTGCACCTAAAAACTCATACTCACCCTAAACCCTAAATTTTCCCTTGCCACCCAAAAACCCATACCTACCCTAAACCCTAAAAAAAAACCCTTTCCACCCAAATACCCACACCTACCCTAAACCTTAAAAAATCCCTTGCGACCCAAAAACCCATACACATTGTAAAATCTACAATATCCCTTGCCACCAAACATCTCACACACCCTAAACACTAAACATCCCCATGCCACCCATAAAACCCATACCCACCCTAAACCCTATAACTGCCCTTATCACCCAAAACCCCATACCCACCCTAAACCATAACATTTTCCTTGCCCCCCAAATATCCACAACCACCCTAAACCTTAAAAATTCCCTAGCCACCCAAAACAACCATACCCACCCTAAACCCTAAAAAATCCCTTGCCAATCATAAACCCATACCCACCCTTAAAATAAAAATTCCCTTGCCACCCTAAACCTTAACAAATCCCTTGCTACCCAAAAATGCATACCCACCCGAAGCCATAAATATTCCCTTACCACCCAAAAAAAATACTCATGCTAAACCCTAAAAGTTCCTGGCGACCCTAACCCCCAAAAATCCCTTACGACACAAAAACCCATACCTACCCTAACCTTAAAAAATCCCTCGCCTCCCAAAAATCCATACCCACCGTAACCCCATAAAAATTGACTGGCCTCCCAAAAACTATATCCAACTTGGGGGCATATGTATTAAGCCCTTTTCCCGTTCGCAAATGGGCCGCTTCTCAGAATCAGCCCCTTTGCGATAGGGAAAAGGCCTTTTGGGATGTATCATCTAGCAGCAAAATGCATAAACATTATATAGTCAGCATTGTTACAATACCATAGAACACAAACGAGGATATCTTGTTATAAAAAAACAGTGGAAAAGGACTAAACGACCTTACCACCCTCCCCGTGGTAAGAGATAGTTTATTATAAAAAAGAAGACCTCCGGGCTTTGTCAGCAGAACCCCATACCTCAAGGCATAGATGCAATATTCACATCTCAGGACAACCACAGCTCTTCTCTTCGTAAAGGTGTCTCTCCAAGTGCGTTAAAACATGTTGCGCTTGCAATATTAAAGCACACGATTTCCAATAGTGCAGCTGTGTGTAGCATGTTATGTCTAGGTGCGAAGGACTGACCAGAACGGAATAACAAGGGGCATTGTTGTTTAACCTTGAACAATGTGTGCAAACTAAACCTCAGAGCACAGCAGAGAACGTTCAAGGTAGACAGGTCTCATGTGAAAGGAGCACAAACAGGGTCTTGCGAAATATATCCATGCAGTGTTGTGTGCAAAAGCAGCCTCATGGCAGCGAAGCTCATGCTAAATTAGCAAATGTCGACAATGGACCTATAAGCCATACTACATCCCCAAAGAGATAGTGTGTGATTATAGTGATGTTCAAACCCCAAAAATGATTGTTGGTGCTTGAAAATCACTATATTCACACACTGAGATAGTGTGCGAAGAAAATTGTGTTTACATCCTGAATGTAATTGTGGGTAAAGACAGGGTTCAATTTCACACAACGATAGAGTATGAGCATAATGATGTTCATATCAAGAGTTAATGTAATTGTATAGGCATGTTCTAGTCTCCACATGGTGTGTGGTTATAGTGGTTTTCTAGACCCTAGAGAGATAGTGTGTGATTATGGTGACGTTTAAGTCCCCACAGAGATAGTGTGTGATTATAGCGATGTTCATGTCCCCACATAAATATTGAGTAGTTATTGTGATGCTCAAGTCCCCACTGATATAGTGCGTAAAGATAATATTTTTCAAGTCCCCACTGAAATAGTGTATAAAGATAATGTTCAAGTCTCCAAACAGGTAGAATGTGAGGATAAGGATGTTGAAGCCCACACATAAATTGTATGTGATTATAGGAAAGTTCAGGTCCCCACAAAGATTGTATGTGATTGTAGTGATGTTTTAGTCCTCACAAAGATAGTGTGTGGTTATTGTGATTTTTAACTTCCAATGGAGATAGTTTGTGAAACCAAATGTGTTCTCGTCCTCTATGAAATAGTGTGTAAAGACAATTTTCTATCCACATTATGATGTTCATGTCCAAACATAGATAGTGTGTGATTATAGGAATATTCAAGTCCCAACAGAGATAGTGTGTAAAGGCAATCATGATCAAGTTCCCACAGAAACATGCAGCAATTATAGTGATGTTCAATTCCCCACAAAGGTAGTGTGAGATTATAGTGATGTTCAAGTGCCTACAAAGATAATGTGTGAATATAGTGATGTCCAAGATCCGCAGTGATAGTGTGTGATTACAGTGATTTTCAATCCCCCAAAATGATAGTGTGTGATTATAGTGATTTTCAAGCACCCACAGGGATAGTGTGTGACGACAATAGTGTTCACAGCCTCAATTTAATTCTGTGTAAAGACAGGGTTCAATTTCACACACAGATAATGTGTGTGGATAATGAGGTTATTATCAAGAGGTAAAATATAATTATATTGGTATATTCTAGTCTCCACATAGATAGTATGTGATTATAGTGGTTTTCCAGGCCCTAAAGAGATAGTGTGCGATCATGGTGACGTTTAAGTCGCCTCAGAGATAGTCTGTGATTATAGCGATGTTCAAGTCCCCACAGAGATAGTGAGTGGTTATTGTGATATTCAAGTCCCAGCAAAGTTTGTAAAGATAATCTTGTTCAAGATCCCACTGAAATAGTGCGAAGAGACAATGTTCAAGTCTCCTTACAGAAGATAAGGATCTTCATATTCAAACAGAGGTAGTGTGTGATTATAGGAACCTTAAAGTGCATAGGGACAGATGGGGTGTGAAAGTTATCATGTTCAAGTGTGTGACTAATGTAATGCTCAAGTCACCTCAGAGATAGTGTTTGAAGACGATTGTGTTCAAGTACCAATTAAGGTAGGGTCTAAATACAATTTTGTTTGGGTCCAGAGTGAAAAATATTTAAAGACAATGTTCAAGTCTCCACAAAGATAGTGTGTGAATCTAATGATGTTCAAGTTCCCACAGAGATAGTGTGTTATAGCGGTTATGAAGTCTCAACAAAGATAGTGTGTGATTATAGCCATATTCAAGCGTCATAGGGATAAAGTGTAATTACAGGTATGCCCCGGTCTCCTTAGAGATAATGAGTGAATATAGTGATGTACAAGTCCCCACAGAGATAGTGTGTGGATTAAAGGGATTTTCAAGTGCAAAGAGATATAGGGCCTGATTACAATGTCGGGCAGTCACCGTTACGGTCTCGTAACCGATCAACATTCAGTTGGCCGGTCCAGACACCGTGATGGTCGCATACTCCCATTTGTCTATGGGAGCTTGTGCTGCAGCTGTAAACAAGCCAGAGCACAAACTTCCATAGACAAATGGGAGAATCTGTTCATCCCTGGGTCCCATGACAGGAACCTCAGGGATGAGGGTATGGGGTTGTATGAGTCTTAAAGGGTTTTTAAGGGTCAGGGATGGGTAAGGGTATGGAAAGACAGGGTTTTATAGTGTTTAGAGAAGGGTGAAGGTAGAAGGTAGTAAAAGACTTTTAGGATTCATGAATGGTTGAGGCTACTGTGTAGTAAGGTTTATAAATAGTTTTAAGGTTAATGGCTAGGCAGGAGTGTGGGGTAGTAAGGTTTATTTAGTGTTTTAGAATGCGTAAAGATACAGGGTGGCAAGAGTTTTCAGGATTTTTTAGGGACGGGTATATGGTGGTTAGGGCAATTTAGGGATCAGGATGAGTAACAGGAAACTAAAGGGTTTTTAGGGTTCATGGATTGGTTAGTGTTAGACCTGTCAGCCTAAGCAAGGTCTTCCCCGAAACATTTTGCATTACTCCTACATATTTTTCTGATTTCGATTTTTTGTTCTTAGGACTCTGTGCACCTTATCCCTGCTATCCAGTGCTAAAGGGTGTGTGCTAATTCCTTAAAACATGTTAACATTGCCTCATTCCCAATTGGCACATTTTATGTATATATATATATATATATATATACTTAAGTAGCCCTTTCAAACATGTCTCAGGCCTGCCATTCCAGTGTGTTGTGTAGTTTTAAACTGCCATTTCAACCTGGCCAAATAAACCTTTTTCCAGGCCCAAACCTTCCTTTTTAATACATATGCCACCCTTTGGGTAGGCCCTGGACAGCCCAGATGTCCAGGGACAAGTTTTACATGTCCTCGTGATGAAAAGCTCTTAATTTTGTTTTGCACTGCTGCAAGGTCTACCTCTACCATAGGATAACATTGGAGTTACCTTATTACATTTAATAAACTATAACTTCCAAATGGGGAGAGTTAATCAATTCAAATTTTGTGTCTTTGGAATTGAATTTTAATGAAAATGCCCCTTTTAGATAGTTGGCATATTCCTGCCTTCGCCATTCACTGCCTGTAGACTGTCTCTGGTTCACATGACCGGCATTGCAAGCCACGAGTCGATAACTGCCTTGCCTACAACTACGGATTCTGCATCGCAGCCTCACAGCTCCTCGGAATCGATGCACTGCCTCAAGCCTACAGCGCACATGCGCTGTCTGTAAGACCTGGTGTAGTCAATAAAAGGACTGTATTCTCGCCTCCTACTTACCATTGGTGCACTCCAACATCGCTCTTCTTTGTTGACTCCTGTTTTGTTCCTCCAGCCGATAGCTCACTTCCTTTCCATGCTGAGGAGCACTGGCAAAGTACAATGCAAGTACAGTTTTAATTTAATGTTCCTTCCTGCGCACTTTCTTTTGCTTTCCAGGACACCTGTTTCCACGATGCTGCACTTCATGTTTTGAAGAGCACAGATAGGAAATAATGAAAACGAGCAACACCTGCTCCGTTTTCATAGCTATCCACTATTCTGGGATTATACTTAAGTCACGTGTGGGCAAATGGGCAGTCTGCCCACGTGACTTCATAAACATGATTTTGTAGTTTGCGTTGAGCAATCGAGATTCATACTTTAATGATCTACCGCCGACAGTCTTTGTAACCTCTTTGCTGTTTCTCCCTAGATCAAACCACAGCTTCAGGCAGTGGCGGTGTTCTTGGACACTACCAAGCTGTTTAACTCTAGAATGGCCATATCTCATAGCAGTGTTGAGGAAAATGGGTCTATCTACAGCAATGAAAAAATGGATCAATTTACTTTATACCAAACCGACGGCATGAATACAGGTGAATGACTGCCTCTCCGCCCCAATTGCAATACAATGTGGTACCAGGCATGGATGAACCCTGTCTCTGATAATCTTTGTTCTGGCATTAGAGCTTTTAGTGAGTGTGCTCTGAGAAGTGCACAGTCATAGGGGCATTTAGTTCGGGATGCGCAGAGTGTTGGTGTCACTGATGACATCTTACTGCTTGTCAGAGACGCCATCCTAACTGAGATCAATGACTTTGGTCGTTGGTCTGGCCTTACCGTAAATTGGTTCAAATCACTCATGATACCACTCGCGGGCAGCCCAGGTGCACCACAACATGTAAATCCCTTGCAGTGGCAAGTGGTCTCTGTCCACTTTCTGGGATACAAATCCACCAGGATTCAACTGTCATACTACGTGAGAATTATAGTACTCTAATAGACAGAATCAAAATGAATATTGATAAACGGATCAAATTACCGTTAATGATGGAGGGCTGTATCGCCCTCATAAAGATGGTGATAGTTCCACGACTCCTATATGTTTATGTTTATGTTTATGCAATTTTTAAAGCGCACAAATACCCGAGGGTGTCTCGGCGCTCAGGGGAAGGAAATGATGCTACAGCAAGTAAATCAAGGTGAAAAAAGCCAAGTTTTCAGTTTCTTCCTGAAAATCAAAAGGGTAGGGGCAGTTTTGACATCAACCGGCAGTGTGTTCCAGATTTTTGCTGTGGAGACCGTAAAGCGTCTGTCGCCCCAATTAGCCTTCCTGGTTCGTGCCACTTTGAGTAAGTGAGCGGAAGAGGAACGGAGTGTTCTAGTGTGCTCAAGAGGGCGGAAAGCATTTCTGATGAACTGTGGGCCGACGTTATTAACTGCTTTGTACGCGATGCATAATGCCTTGAACTTTATCCGGCTTCTAACTGGGAGCCAGTGTAGATGCCTAATGTGTGGAGTAATAGATTTGAACTTCGGGATTCCCAGTAAAATTCGGGCTGAAGCATTTTGGATTAGCTGCAGTCTGTCCAGGACCTTTTCCTGGGCATTCATCAAGAGGGCATTGCAGTAATCCGTTTTTGAAAAGACCAAAGTACTGATTAAGGTTTTGCTGGCTGAAGGTGGAAGGTATGGCATTAATTTTTTGATCATTTTTAACATGAAGAAGGATGAGGAGACCACAGAATTGACGTGGTGGACAAACGTCAGTTTGTTGTCAAAAAGGACTCCAAGGTTACGTACTTTAGTAACTGGTTGAGGGGGGGCTCCCATCTCAGGTGGCCACCATTGAGGGGACCAGACAGGCTCCAGTTTCCCGAATGTCATCACCTCTGTTTTATCAGAATTTAATTTGAGAGAGTTTGATGACATCCAGGAACTGATGGCCCGCATACCCTCTTGGAAATTTGCAGCAATTACTGGGCCGTCGTTGTGTACCGACAGCACCAGTTGTGTATCATCAGCGTAAGTGGTGAGGGCGATTCCATAGGATTTTATGACCCTCGCTAAGTCCGAAACATAAATGTTAAATAGTGTCGGACTTAGCGATGATCCTTGTGGAACACCACATGGGAGGGTGAAGGATTGGGAGGTGAAAGGGCCCATTTTTACTTTTTGCGAGCGATCGGCAAGGAAAGCTGCAAGAAGTTGTTTAGCTTGATTTTGAATTCCTATGGCTGAGACACGGTCAATCAAAATTGAATGATTGACCGTGTCGAAAGCTGCAGAAAGATCCAGTAGAATTAATACTGCCGCTCCTCCAGTGTCCAGTGTCATCCTAATTTCGTCTGCGGCTTTTAGTAGTGCGGTCTCTGTGCCATGACCCTGTCTAAACCCAAATTGGGTGTCATCCAGTAGATTGTAGTTGTTAATGAATGTTGATAATTGGGTGTTCATGATATTTTCAAAAAATTTTGCTGGGAATGGGAGACATGCAATGGGTCGGTAACTGGCAGGAAGAAGGGGATCAAGGGTGGGCTTTTTGAGTAAAGGTTTGATAATAGCCTTTTTCCAGACTGGCGGATAGATGCCCGTCGTGAACATAGTGTTGCAGATATTTGTCAGGGCGGGTGAAACAGCTTCCGGGATTAGGTTGAGGATAGCAGGGGGGCAGGGGTCTAGGGGTGAGCCTGATTTAGTGGTCAGGACAAGTCGATGGACTTGTTCCTCCGTAACCGCTTCGAAAACCGGGAAGCTAGGTATGTGACTCTTTGAGGGGGAGCTCATGGTGGTTATGGAAGG
This sequence comes from Triturus cristatus, assembly GCF_964204655.1. NCBI lineage: Eukaryota > Metazoa > Chordata > Amphibia > Caudata > Salamandridae > Triturus > Triturus cristatus. The sequence continues at coordinate 262,150,878 of NC_140586.1, forward strand.
AGCGTGAGTGAAGGCTGAGAAGATGGCAGTTACTTTATCTGTGAAGAAATTAGCAAAATGTATGTATATGTTCCAAAATATCCCATTCCCACTGAACCTTAGATTCTCTAACCAGCTAAAATCCTCTTTAATCAAACTCACTTGGGCGGGCAAACACCCACAAATTGCTTGAATGCTATTGCAGAGGCTGTACGAGCAGGATGGCTTTGCTGTTCACGATTTAGAGTGTTATTACTACATTGCACAAACACAATTTGCTGCACACTGGTCTCATAACTTTCAACAGGTACCGCACCGGGACCTGGAACTGGGCATGGCTGTCCCCCCATAAACTAACTAATGTCATCAGGATGACTCCCACAAGACCGAGATTTGAAATAAAAGGTGGTGGACTGAACAATATGAGCATGGGCATGCCTTGCCCAGGTCTCTGATGTAGATGTCATGTACTTTCTACATATAAATTGATGCCCAACCCCAAATTAGCTCTTACTAATGAACCCCTGGTCATTTGTCACTTACAGGACAAACAACTCATCACTCTGAGGAACCAATGTGAGGGGGGAGATTTCTCCCCTAAATGGTTATCTAAAATGAGGAAGGAGTTCCCTACATACCCTCAGGAACCATCAGATTGGAGACTGTTAAGTCTTGCTGCCACTGGCTCATTAAATTCCAAAATCACTACTGAGATATACACCACTACATTAGGAGACATTCCTAGAGTTGACCCCCACTTTAGGAACCGCTGGGAGGTGGACCTAGGCACCAGTTAACGGATACACAATGGAAATATTGCTGTCACCACACTAGGGACGTCTATGAATGGCAGACATAGACTGCTGCACTACAATTTCGTCCATCAAATTTATTACACTCCAGTCAAACAACATGGATATGGGATGAGGGACAGCGATACATGTGAGAGATGTAATGATACAGCAGCAGACTTCATACATCTGGCATGGAACTGTGCGGTAATTGCTAATTACTGGTCCCGTTTGTTCCAAGTACTAAGCAGCATTTTGGGCCTGGCACTCCGGCCAGAGGCCCTGATGGCACTTCTGGACCATGTTAAAAGGATGCCCAAACACTGTAGAAATCTTGTTGGCCTGACCTTGCTGCTTGGAAAAAGACGTGTGGCAATGTAATGGAGAAGTGGATCACCACCTACTGATGATAATTGGCTCACAGTTCTGGCATCATATAATGAAAACTCACAAATGTATTACACATTGCTGTCCAGTGGCTCGTGCCCCAGGGACATTTGGGGTCCGCTGAGACCCTATCTTGCTGGTAGAAGACAGGAGATGAATGATGTACATGAGTTTGCATGAAACTAACAAAACATCATTGATATCTGGGAAGCGAAGGGGAGCTCGACAATAAAGAGAGTTGATTATTTTATTAAGGGGCGCATGGTGCTGTGCTCCAAGGATGCTGTGGGAGCAATGTCTTATTAGAAAATGTACAGGCACGTAGATTTCCTATTTTTCTTTTATGCACATGGTGCATAGTACAAAGGTCATTGTGCTTTTTTTTTTGTTATACCACTCAAAAGTTAAATAAAGCATTAAAAAATGCTTTAATCCAGTCATATTACGTCAATTCTATTTATTTGGCAACTCCAAAAAACTCTGTCATCATTTAAAACTTGTCTAAAATACAGCTATCTGTGTGGTGACAGGGATGACAAGAAGAACACACATCGTCATAGTGCTCCGATCACTTCACTGGTTGACAATTAACTCTTGTGACCTTAAAGCTCTAAGACATTTGCATAAAGCCTTACAAGAAAAACAGCCAGCCTTCTTGACCTACAGGTTCATCATCCACTGATATCCTCTAATCTCTATTTTTTCCTGGCTCGCGGAACAAAAATATCCACCTTTGTGGACTGCTCCTTTTCAGTTGAAGCAGCAAAACTGTTACATTCTTTACTCTTTAGCCTTCAAACCCAATTAACACCACTCTTGGCTTGTAAGCAAATAATCTTCCTGATATACCATGTGTTATGTATTTATCCGGCACCAAGTAATGCTTGCGTATGTGTGCTTAAATATAACATAACATGGGCCATGATAAAAAACACATTCTATACCAGAGATGCTTGAAAGAAGGAGTAGCTTCTTACTTGACCAACCAAAAGCACTTTAGGCATTGTAAGGGGTTAAAAATGTCTGTAGAAATGCCAATATAATACAAAAGGATGAAATATCAAGTAGGCCCTGATGAGATTTTAAACTACTAGACACAAGGTTTTTATTAGATTTCTACATTGGACAGCCCTGATCGAACATTCTCATTGGTTCTGAATAACAAGTACATTAAGTAGGCATCTTAAAAGTCAATTTGCATCCCCCACTACGGCCATATAACCAGGCGCACTGGAAGTAAGCGAACCTGCAGGTTGAGTTTTTCACATAATCATGGAGTTGCTGCATTTGCTACATAATCAATCACCTGCTGCAAAATCTGAACATTTTAACAAAAAGGCATTTTGTTTCTAGCCCGAAGGGATAAAAAGATTTTGTTTTCTTGAACACCAGAATGCTCTTCGCAAATGTTGACTGGTCATGTTTCAGTTGCTTTATTTCAATCAATCAGGGGTTTGTATAGTGCGGTTACTCACCCGAGAGGGTCTTAATGTGCTGGCGAGGGGAGGGCGGCTGCTGATCTGTCTGGGTGTGGAAGTTCTGTCAAAGAGCCAGGTCTTGAGGTCCTTCCTGAGTTGGGTCAAGGATGCAAGGTGTTCCAGGTCTTGGCGGCAAGGTAGGAGAGGGCTCTTCCTCCCGTTCTGGTCTTGTGGATCCGAGGGACGGAGGCCAGGGTGAGTTGGGCGGAGTGGAGTTGTCTGATGGGTATGTGGAATGCGAGGTGGTGGTTCAGATATTCTGGTCCTGCATTGTGGAGAGCTTGGGACGCATGTGTGAGGAGCTTGAAGGTGACTCTCTTGATTGGGAGCCATTGGAATTGTCAGAGGTGGTGTGTTATATGGCTGTGGCGGGGATGTCGAAAATCTTCTTTGGATGGGATATAATTTTCTTCCTTCATGGATGCTATGCAGGAATATTCAGAGCTGCTCTTGCACCTGCTATTAAGCTGCTGGCCTGGATGGGGTCACATGGGCCTTCAGCCAAACCTGTAGTGGTTGCTCGATCCTCGGTACTAGTTGACCCCGCCAGGAGCTGCCCACCAGCTGCAAAGGCAATGAAACTTATGTCCAGCCCTGATGTAGTTCTGAAGGTTTCATCAGTTGTTCCAGTGATGACTCTTGGCACCAAAACCAGTGCAACACTACCCCAGAACCTCAAACAACTCATCTCATGGAAAACAGTCTATCCAAGGCTGAGAAGCATTTGAAGGTACTCTTAAGGATGCTTTTCTTGTTAAGCATCTGCAAGGGTTCACAAATGTGCTAGGCGGGAGGCTCTGTTTGGTTGACTTCTGATGCTATATGTTCGATCATCCCCCATGATAACGATGACAGTAGATTAATAACTTCCTCAATATTATAATGATGATGGCCTTAATGCGGCACTATGAAATTCAAGTAGGCTGGACACTAGACATTGACTATCCCAGTATGGTGCAATAATATTGTGACCTAAGCATAGTTAGTCAAATATATTATGTCTCAAATAGTGTCATAAATATTGTTTACTAAAAGTTCGCCTATTGTAGAATAGAAAATCTATATCCAATAACACGTTTCATCTAGAAATTATATATTGCCTCATTATTTATGTTGTTGATATTCTGAAATACATACTGCTAACCAGGGATTAGACGGCCTCTTTTAAGAACAAAAGGTGAAGGAGGTTGCAGAACTCCTACATCCCAGTGAAGAAACTAAATTTAACTTGCTAACTCAAATTCTTCACCCAGGTTAATTTGCATCACACCCTTCTTTAGCCATTAACACCTTTAAGAAGTGCAAAATGCCCTTTTCATTCCCTGAGGCCAGCCGCCATGTGTCCTTATCCAAGTCCAATTCCAGTGCTCTCACTTTCACTTCAAATCTCCAGACCAGAAGTCAAAGTGCACAGATATGATGAGCAAGAGGTTTTCTCCCCCAGCAGTCTGTGACTATGCACCACCAAGCCATAGGTCTGTTGGTACGCTATATGCATACCCCCTGGGAAATGGTGCATTTCAACATAATCAGGGAAGCAAAAACACACGCGGAGATCCTTCTTTTTGCTCCTTAGAGATAGACAGTATGTTTCAGAACAGATTCAGACACCACTGTCATGACTGTCACATCTATCAGTACTGGTGTGGGGGCTAGCTGCAAAGTGTGGTTAAAAAAAAATTTGAAGTCCCATTGTTGAATGATCCAACAAGACTGTCACTGGTGACTTGAAGGACAGAAAGCTGCTGACTGTTTATTTTTGGTGGACAGACCCTCTGATTTAAAATTGATATCTCCATTTCTGCGACAAACAAGATAATTACAATGGGGGCAAGCACACACCCCTATTTTAAGTCCTTATTACCATATACTGTGTAACCAATTAAGCAGCTTCTTGAGGTAGATAAGCATAAATGTCTACCAGTTTTGACATACGGCTCTGGAATTTGGGGATAGCAAGACGATACTAAAGTCCAGGTGGAGGAGAATAGATTCTGCCGACGTTTGCTTGGCTTCCCTTCCGTCCTCTACACCTCATTTCTTCATTCATGAGGAACTGAGGCTGGGCTTTGTTTCGTACATGATCAAGGCTACCCCCTTAATGCACAGTCATACATCTCTTAACAGGGACATTATGTCATATTGCTTGAACTGTGAAAAGGGTATGTCTATCCCGTATCTAAAGTATGTGCAAATCACTGCCAAATTTCTGGGGTGGAGTGATTTGTTTTCCTCCCCACTCTCCCTTGTAAAATCAGACATCCATTAAGTTAAAATGCTATTTACGGAACTGACAGTGGCATGCAAAGAACAAGAGAAAATTAAAAAAACAATGTTGCAGAACTATGTTGTGGTTCAAACGACATCTTATTTAGAATCTTAACTGACTTGGGTCCCCAGCTTGTGGAAAAGAGCTCTCCTAGCCAAATTTCAGCTAGGAACCATTAGATCATTGCTCTGTTTCCCATTAGAGCAGTATGACAAAGAGACCATTCTGATGTGTCCATGTGATAATTATTTTTTTTTTTTATATAAGCACCTTGCACTTTTATCTAATAAATACCGAAAACCTTTTCTTAAATGTTATGGTTTTAAACAGTACAGGCCTGCCTAGTACTTTTCACGAATGTTGGAAAGCCCTTTCATCTGTTTCCTTGTAGGATGCTGTCTGAAATCCGCTATTTCTTAAATGTAGCACTTTGTCTGAATGATCCTTTTTCATTTCTTAATATGCTATTATGACTTTTTATAATGCATTGTTGGTACCCCTCACTCTTTTGCAGGTGTACTTTAGAAACTGTAGTTCTTTTTAATGCTACTTCTTGATTTTATTCTAGGTGTAATTTGTCTTTTATGACAATTTTTTTATGATCGAAAAAAGTTATATTGATGTATATTGATATCGACATATACTTTTATATACAGGCTGTTATCCCTTCCAAGTTTAACTTGAATCCAGTTATTAGAATAGAAAGCTATGATGGCATTTAACGTATTGGCTGGCATACCCCATTTGTTCAACTTTTGCTATAGCAAATTCCTTTTAATGATCTTGATACCCTCCTTAAAGTTGCTAAAAAATGCATTAAACAGCCTTTGACTTAATATAGCATTGTGGGCTAGTAGGATGTGTGCCACAATGTTGTCGATGGTTCAGCTGTTCATCAGAAATCCAGTTTGGAACTATGGTATCCGATCTTCCTGCTCTACCCACTCATGGACATCTTAGTGAGGCATCGTATTTGAATTTCACTTCATGGAGGGATACCAACCTATACTTCAAAAAATCATGCTGGTTTCCTTTTTTAAGGATTGGACAAATGTAGGACCCTTGCCAGGGTGAAGGTACTGCGGAGAAGGATGAGAATTTTCCTTCTGATTTCCTCTTTGATATTTAAACCTGGCATAAATTGCTGTCTTTCAGAATCAAGATGCAAGGGTATCTGCATTAGAGCCTGGCAGCCAAAAGTGTGTCAACATTAGGGGAAAGAAAAACAGTTCTATATCTTTGTTGAGATAGCGGTATTTTTCTCTTTCCTGTTGATACAGCAACTTAGCTTGATGTGACTTGCACCAAAACTTAGTAAATCTAATCATATGTTAATTTCAGAATATTGAGACAAATTCTTGGTCTTTTGATTTCCCTGCCCAAACCGTTTAGGTTAACTTTATATCCCATTTGCCAAAAGTTGGACCCTGGACCTGATATAGGACCTCTTGGAAAACAGACATCTATTTTATCCATGCTATCCAGTCTATTATGGTCAGCAGCAAGAAAGAGCAGACTTTTGACTTTTGTTGTTACCTCCAGCATTGTCATTATATTCAAGAGAACCATTTTTTCAGTATTTCTGGTCTTTCAGTCACCATTCAAGGCCTACATTTAAAAAGCTGGCCCCCCGATCTGTAACTTGTTACGCCTCTTCTTGGAAGGTGTATATTTTTGGAGTATTCCCAGGTTTACCAGTTCTGGTAAATCTGGGAATGCGTCAAAAACCATGGGAACACCCATCCAATGCCCAAGGAATGCCTCTCTTGTGCAGAGTAAGAGAATGCAGCGATTTCCGCTGCGTGGCATTGCTTTACTCCAGATTTATGGAGCCACTCAGGGTGATGCAAAGAGGCCTTGCGTGGCTTCACAAATAACATTTATGGTTTACGTCGGGCATGCACCATGGAGCATTTGGCGATTCTGATTCCCTGATGGTAGCATCTGAGGTCAGATTTGTGGGTGCTCCTGTAGTTTGCGTCCTGACTGTATCCCCATCTGCCTTCAAGTTGTTTGCAGAGGCATTTGATGAGCCTGAACTCTTCCCTGTTCCAGCTTGCTTGCGGTCTGGTTCTCGTGGCTTTGTTGGCTTTCAGAGGCACCAAGGTATCTGAGCAGGTGGTGATCTAGGCATTGAAGTTGGAGATAGATTGGGGAAGGTTGTTTTTGTGTCAAGGCTGGTGGTGTACGAGTTCGGAGAGTAGGATGTTTGAGATCTTTTGATCAGGGGCTGCTGCTCCATTAGGGCGGAGGAGTGCCGCCCCACTGCTTTCTCGAAGTGCGAGAAGCAGAAACATAAAATGTTATTTTAAATACTATTTTATGTTTCTGCTTCTCGCACTGCGAGAAAGCAGTAGGGTATGACTGGTTGGGGTGGGCGGGTTGAGGAGGAGTGGCTTGCCCAATGCTGTGGACCCTGACTGTTTGGTCTGCCCTCTGGGGCCGACCAACCAGTCATGCGTACTCCGCATTTTCTCACCAGTCACAACGCTGCCATTGCAGCGTTGTGATTGGCTTAATGGAGGGGAGGGAGGCTGCCCTCTTCCTGTTCCTGCCAGAGGTAGGAGAGCAGGAAAGCAGGCACAGCAGTAAAATGCGGAACCCAGCAGGAGTGGAGGCGGCGCGGAACCCGATAAAGTAAGGTTTTTATTTATTTTTAAATCCACTCCCCCCCCCCCCTCCCGGCGAACCTCTGCGCGAACCCCCACCCGAGAGTCATGCCGGCGCGACTGCTTGTGGTGGTGTTTATACTGTGATATGGCATGGCTTTGCTGAAGTTGATGAGGGTGTGGTCAGACCAGGTGATAGGTGCGGGCTTCCCTACTGTGAATTTGCTGAAGCTGGTGAAGAGATGATGTCTGACAGCATGTGTGGGGGTTCCACTCACTGAGAGAGTCCGAGGTTGGACATGTCCTCGAGGATGTTGACCATGTTGAGATCAGTGAGGTCCTCCAGTTGGTAGTTGACATCCCGAGGAGGAAACAGGCACTTGAGTCAAGGATCAGGGAGGTTGAAATGTTTGAGATGGTGCCATTGAAGGTGGCACATGGTGGTAGACAACAGTGACACTCAGGATGTAGTTCACTATGATGAGGAGCTTGAAGGTCAAGTGTTCCATGTTGCTGGAGGGGTTTTCCAAGGTGGTGGAGCACTGGATGGATTCTTTGAAGGTGATAGGGATTCCGCTAGTCTGCTTGTCTTGAGATCTTGTATCCAGGCAGATTAGCGTGGCGATAATGTGAGCAGAGGATGGAGTCGAACAGGTTTCGGTCAGGAAGAGCAGGACTGCTGATCAGTCGTATAGCAAATCCCAAATTTCGGTGGCATGTTTAAAACAACAACATGTGTATTTCTAAAGCATACGTTCACCCAGAAGGGTGATGCTGAATAACAGACATTTATTTGTACACAACTGTATTTTTACGTAAACTGTACTCATTTTATCGACCATAGAAGGGTGAAAGGCTGAGTGGACCTGCCAGGATTTGAAAGTGTGACCATGAGGTCTAACACAGGTTCCTACAGTGGATGCATTATTCCATTAAGCCACCAGACTCAGTGGTTTAGAAACTACATGAAGCCCCATCAACTTCAAGTGACCATGCTCCAACTGGAATCAACACAATTGTGAACAGATAGAGTTGCAGTCCTGAAGGTATTGTATTGTATTGTATTGTAGTCGGTCTTGTATAGCGCATAGTTACCCTTGGGCATCCCAGCGCTTGAACATACTGCCAAAGCAAAGGACTCCCACCTGCCTGAAGGCTGTGACTGTTGAAAACTAGTGACAACTGTTATGCTATTTTGCATCCATCAATAAAGTCCTGCGATGTGAGTTTGCTGCCTCAATCCCATGCCCACTGCCTGAGGCATAGACTGTGCGACTGTGAATGGTGAGCACCACTAACCCCTGTGCTGTGCTGCATCTAAGCGAATAGGTAACAAGAGGCCTAAATCTAGACACAGAGATTGTGTCTGGGACTCTGCTGAACCCCCAATGATGTGTACAGTATATCATTCTGCTGTGAAACGAAAGTGCTTATCTTTTTAATAAGACAAGCCCTGGACTGGATAGTGCATCACTTTCTCATAAATGAGCCCGAAAGTGTTGCGGTTCAAAATCATTAACTTAAATTTTCCTACCAAAATGAAAAATTCACTCTTCACCATCTGTATTTCCAGCTTTGAATGTTTCGTTTTAATGGACTTTTAAAGAAATAGAATTGCAAATGAATTCATTTGTTTTTGTTAAACCGTTAAGTATGCTACCCTTGCAAATGATCTGGTTTGGGTTTATTAAATTCAAATTGCTGCTGTCATCGCCCATCATCAGATCAATAAACATTTTACAACTTTAAGATATTTTTTGTAAAATTTAAATTTTGATAACAGCAGCTTGCAACGTCAGAGCATTTTACATGTGGAAAAAAGAGCGCTAAAGTTTGTCACCAAGCAGAAAAACATCATATAGTGTTGTATACATGGGAACACCTTCCTTCGTCTCCTTGAACATTTACCTCTGAAGTAGACATGGTATTTTCTAATTGTTAAAGATTTGAAAAGATGCAGGTCTGAAAAAGTTTTTTTCACTAAAGAACATGCTGTAAACGTGCATGCCCTACTTAACTCAATTCAAGGTTACCCCAGTCAGTTAAAAGCCGGTATTTTTGTCTGCTAAACTCGTCTCCAGACAGCTTCGTTTGAGAAGCAGCAACCAGCACAACACATCAGCCCCAATGGCGCTCCTCCCCCACTACTACAGCCCCGTGCTGCAGGTGTGCCCCGGAAATGCTCACTCTATTTAGGCGCAGGTGTGAACAGGCCTGAATGGAGCCGAGTGCGTCAAGCGCTCGGCCCTTTGTTATGCTGAACTTGGGTCAGAGCGGATTGGCACCTAACCCTGGGCCATCCCCATGACAACAGAGGGCGAGGAGAGGCTCCCAACTTGCATATGACAGGTGAGCTGGGATGGCTGGTGCAATGAATACCGCGCCTGCATATTTCACTTTAGGACAGTTAGCCGAGAATTAAGAGCGGTAGCATACATTCCTGGGCATTTCAGTAACTAGCACTTTTGGAAACCCAACCAAAACTACTAGAATCTGCATGACAATTTCAAGAATGTAATGAAATTCCCATACAAAAATTAATTACATATCCTGAGTGAAAGAAATATTTTTCATATTCAATTCCCTAAACAGTTCTTTAAAAACAAATCTATTTCTACTCATGCACTAACGCGGTAGTATTTTTTAAATGCACGCAATGTTTAGTTTAAACTTTTTACGTAATTTTAATTTTATAGGTTAAAATGTGTGTGATTTTCCATTTTCGACTGCAGGCATAACTTCTCTGCATTGGCTTAGATTAGCACAGAGGCACATCTGAAATTTATATTATTGTTTTTTCGTTACAAATATAGGCTCACAAGTGCCAGAATGGAGAGAGAGAAAAAACAAGCACTAGCAAAGCCAATAGGTCTAGTCTTTTGGTGATCAGCCTCAGCAAGAAAAAAATGGTTATTGTGCATGCTGAACAGATGTCTAGATACAAAAGAAACGGCAACAGTGGTACAGTAGTCGCACATCTCCATTATTGGAGAAGCGATGGGCATGAATGGTGCTCAAAAAATTACAACACCACTGTTGCCAATGAGTGTATGTCTGGATCACAGAACATTCCTGTCCAGACAAATGAAAAAAGATAATAGTGGAGCACTCATATGGTATATCAGTTATATTAGTGTTAAGGTCCAGATACACTGAATATAATGGCTCAAAATATATGTAATGCCACTTTGGTTGGGTGCTCAAGTGATTTCTCAAAGAATTCCAAATGTTGCAGTAGAAAAAATATTTTTTACTGCATGATAATTCTTGCACATAAGCTACAAGCATGTTATAGCTTTAGCTACAACAATCTTGTGATGATGTCTGGAGAAAAGCAGCACTTAAACCTAGTAATGAGGTTTAGGAAATAGGGCACAATGATTATTTTTATATTTTTCAGAGTTTATATAGCGCAAACTCAACCCGAAGGTATCAGAGCGCTTTACAGGAGCACCATTTGCTTACAGATGGACACATTCATTCATTTTTTACTTTTGTTAGGCACAGTGAGATTAAGTGATTTGCCCAGAATCACAGGATGTCGAGCGTCGTCTCAGAGACTCCAACCTGGTTCCCAAGATTCAAGGTCGACCGCCCTAGCCATTAGGCCACATCCTCTCTTTAAAAAAATGTATATATTTATTAACAGAAAGAAAAGATACACACCCAAATATGATGGAAGAAACCCTAACAGGGAGATTATCCCCACATATAATTACATTAAGGTGAGCACCGATTTATATTCCGTCATCCAACCAGAAGTGTAATAGATGATGCCATATCTAAACCACAAGTAGCTTACCAGTCTCAGCTGCACCTAATAGATAGACCCATACGGAGAGAGAAGGCCCTAAACCGTGTCTGCAAATCTATCCCTAACAGCATCATCAAAAATAATACACTAAGACATTCACTAAAACAAAAGCCCTTTAGTACCTACAGCGGTTCAATCATCTAGTGAAAGTCACTTCTCACCCACTGTTCTTTCCTCATGAGCATTAAGTCATGTCTCCTCATCTCTGATGCTGCACTCATATCAGGTAAGATAAGAACTCTTGAATATCTATAGATAAAACTTCATAAAAGTGATGCGAACCTAGCGTAAAATTTTGTGTTGCCTGTGAGTTACTTTGTACTGCTTTGCGGCAAAAGAGGATTCCATGGCTGTTGCATGGGTGTTCCCATGCAGCCCCTATGGGGAATTTATAAAAATTCCTATCTCCTAACATTGGTACACAGGGTATTGCACCAAAAATGTATTCCTCCTCTAAGCAGGTGCAAGGTTTTAGAAAAACGCTGCAAACCTTGTGTGTGTGCTACACTATACAGCACGCATCCGAAATAGGAAAAGTATGTAAGGATAGTTTTTGTATTGGGAGGGACCTCTTCCAAGACAATAACTATTCTTGACAGAACTCACACATGCTTATACTATGGTGCAAGGATGTGTAAATTGGCGCATAGCAGCCAAAAGTGCGCCAGCACTGGGTAGAGCAAAACAGCACCAAATCTTTTATAGATATTGCACTGTTTTGTCTTTCCTATTGACACAATGCAGTGTAGTAACTTTGGTTGCTTCGCTACATTGCACTAAAGTTAATAAGCCTGCCCCTATGTTCCCAAAAGTCTGAATGAAAAATGAACCTTAATTTAAAAATATGGAGTGTTTTATCTCTCTCCTCTCTTTGTATCAAATGAGTCTCTGCTTACTCCCCTTCCTCTGCTTGCCTCCACTCTGAGTATAGCCTACTCTAAGTTACACATCTGTCTGCTCTATTCAATATAATTGTATTGCCGCAAAGTTGTTCTCACCTATTTTTCATAGATCACAACTTGTCCTTCTTTGAAAGCAGTCTAACAATACTTAATCTCCTCTATTTACTCCGCAAATCATTGACATGGGCTCACATACTTCCCACTATAGTCACACCTGACTGCTATTAATTTAATGTACACCATAGACTGTATTAAATTCCTTTAATGGATCACTAGACTAAGCACTAATCCTCTGTTCCAAAATAGTTTACCATCCACTATAAGGCTCTTCGACACATTGCATGGGGTAGGAAACACTATACAAATGCAAATACAATACAATACAATCCTAGCATGTGATGAGGCAGGAGGACTGACTGATCAGTTCACTGTAACTAATTTGAACTACAAATATGTACTGAGCGAGTACACATATGGCACCAAGCATGCACACATGTATGTATGCAATACATAAGAATGAGTGTTGCTGAGCCAAATGTTTATGCTAGTACTATCAAAACGGATAATCACATTACAATGGCCAGTCTATGGGCCTTATTATGAGTTTGGCATTGTGGGAGTGGGACCGCCCACTCCTGCACCACCAAGCCTGTGGTTGAACCACCATATTAGGAGTATTCTCCTGTCTGGTGGGTGATTGTTTGGCATACCCACGATGGTGCATATGAAATAAGCACTGCAATGGGAACATCAAAATCAGTACCTGCACGGCATGCACGGCGGCAATCCTGGGGTGTATGCACACAGGGGGGCACAACATGTGCCCCACTACATGCACCCCATGGCACTGAGGTAACAGGGGGCCCTGTAGGGCCCCTTTTGCTTCCTCTCCACTATGGTTTTCATTGCGGGCTCACCATAAAAACCATGGCAGAGAGGAAACTTGTAATATGCTTGGCGGGACTGCGGCAGTGCCGCCAAGCATATTGCAGCCTCAAGACTGCTGCACCACCTCCAGGGATCTCTGGTCCCTGCTGTTTGCGGTGGTCCAGGGTGGCCCGACCACACTGCTGTGATAGGGCAGTCAGAAGACCGCTACTGACATGCCCCCACGAGTCTGGTGGTTCTTGGACCGCCAGACTCGTAATGAGGCCCTAAGACTCTTCTTACTCAAATGAAAAGCTTAAAGAGTCCAGAGGACAATTAATGCTGAAGGCAGGGGTGCATCACTTCTGAATTCATTCAGCACAATGTCAAGCTGCTAGGGGCAAGCTGTGTAAAATGCATCTAGCCAGGTTGCATGACATTACAATGTATGCCTTTACCACACATGCCATTACAATGCAGCCTTTACCTCGAATGGTAAGTATATTTAAGGTAAGTAAATCTCACTATATATATATAGCGTGTAAATTTGGCATAAACACTAACCAGTACACCACACCTTTCAGTGACAGTCCCAGATATCTCAAGGGACATTACACCTGTCGCACCGATCATGTGGTGTACGTATTACAATGCACATGCGAACTAAAATATGTGGGTAGTACAAAACTGCAAGCTTACAACAGAATTTTACAGCACCTTAGGGCCATAGTAAACTCGGATCCAACTTACCCGGTAGCGAGACATTTTAAAACTTGCCACAACAACAATTTGAGCTGTTTGAGCTATTTTATTATAGACTCGGTACCCAAAATGAAGAGAGGAGGTAACCGGGAAAAAGCTCTGAGGCAACTGGAATGCAAATATATAGTGGAGTTGGACACACGCATTCCAGGAAGTTTGAACAATGGGGAAGATTTACATCATTTTTTATAGTTACCTGTGATAGCAATAATGTGTGTATTTATCATTTTTTAACACTTATGATAATCAGGTCTCATTTCCACCTCGTCAGCACTTGGATACCTTTGTACATCTTTGAATATCCTCGCCTTATATGAGATTATAGAATACTGGTAAAGAAGTCTCATATTTTCCTTAGTTTTCTAATTTTTCTACATTTCATAGATTTATATATATTTATGGGTGTTTCAGTGATCCAGCTTCTTCTGTGTTTATATTTACATGCAATTTGATTGCTGTATTTAGCCTTTTTCAGTATAAGTCGGATACCCAGTTTGATATTTAGACGTTTTAGACATTAATAGGCTGTATATATATTATGTACATACATTTTAGAATTGTTTTTTATGTGATTTCCGGTCCATTGTTTTATGATGTCATATTGATCTCATTTTAATGTTTTGCAAGTTTTGCACATTACTTTGCAGATTTGCACATTTGGCTGTATTTGCACGGATATTAACAATGATTGCTATATTTGCACATAATTTTGCGGACTTTTGCACATCTTTTCTGTATTTGCACAGATAATGACATATGCATTTATTTTCTGCTATGTTTGCACATGATATGCGTCATTTGCACATAATGTATGTGGAGTGTTTCTCGTTTGATTCCCTTCCACCAATTATCATGGCAATATCCTAACGCAGTGCAGGCATTCTACCCGGATTGCGGCTATATGATTAACAGCAGCGTAATTTGTTTGACAATCCGGGTTTGAATCATGCCAATGGTTTATCTATTTTGGACTGGAAATAATCATCAAGTTATTGTATGCTTTAATTTTCAATTTATTTCTTTGAATTGATTGTGAAATCGTTATGTACAGCCATATATGAGTATTTTGTCTATGTCTACACGTAACTGGGGTCACGGCACCTTTAAATAGCCACGTTCAGTTTATGCTAATCATGTGATCAAGACCGCTGTGTCGGTCGATACGCGTCTGAACCTATACTTTGTTTAAAATAAATCGAGCATGAAAATCTGAACCAGCATTTGAGTGTCCGTGTCTTTTGGGAGTACCGGCTGGTGCTTCGGAAGGAGGATTCGATATATATATATATGCCAACAATTTCTCCTCCGTTTGAAAGAAAAAACAGGGTCGCACTCCAGCGAGTTGTAATAATCCTTGTTATTTTATTCACAAATCCACAGGTTCCGAGATGCACAAAAGAAACCAACGCGTTTCGTCAGCGTCCGCTGACTTGCTCACAGTTAATTCACTCATTTCAAATCAAGTTTTTTTAAACAAAAAAAGACAGGAAATTGACAAACCCTCCTTTCCTGTCATGTGCGGGGTGGTTTAGAGTTCCCCGGATTTCTGGGAAATGTAGTCCCGTTAATTGACTTATGTTTACTTGTGTATTCATCTGGATTTTGAAACGAAAGGCTAAATGTCAAACATAATAATGATTGCAATGCCAGAATAAAACAATTTTCATGGTAAGAAAAAAAAAACCCGTGTTTCAATTTCACAATCACATTGTAAATAAATACCCTCTAGGGGGTCGACATTGCGGTGTGCCCTCTGGTGGGCCTACATATTAAGAACAGAACTGTAAATTTAGACCATCATATTCATAGTGAATTTCAGAAACTATTTACACAAAATAACCATGTGTTCCAATCTATGGCAATGTTGTTGAAAAAGTCAATATATTTATGTTGCTGTCTAAAGATGTATATATAGTTCTTCCGACTGGTTCAGACCAAACGGTGTCATGCTTCTAAAGTTGATGATATGTCGTGATTCTTTTTGCCTCAATGATCTCTCCCGATTTCCTCCTCGTATGTTGACTGGTACAGTTTCAATTCCGAAAAACTTTAAAGACTTCCAATTGCTGTTGTGGTGTGTCCATATGCCTCGCTACCGCGTTGTTTTTGTCCTTGTTTTTGGTAGCCCTCGTGTGTTCCAAAATTCTTTTCTTTAGCTCACAAATGGTGCTTCCCACATATTTTAATTTGCAGGGGCATTCAATGATGTAAACCGTATATTGGCTCTTGCAAGATATTAGTTGTTTAATTTTCCAAGCTTTTTTGTTTGCCATTGTGATCTCACTTATGGGTTTAGCAATTTGGCACACCTTACAATTTTGACATTTAATGAAGCCGATCTTCTTTAACCATGTTGTTTGTGCTTTATTCGATTTAAAATGACTGTGCACCAATCTGTCTTTTAAGTTTGGAGCTCTTCTGTAAGTTATTACAGGATGAGGTCCCATTATTTTGGGCAAGATTTATTGATGGTTTATTGATAATCTGGAATGGAAATGAGAAGGAATTCAGTGAATATTTTGAAATCCTCAATAACAGTGTCGCGAGTTTGAAATTCACATATGAAACCAACAAGAACAAGATCAATTTTTTGGATGCCACAATATATGTGAAAAATGGCTGTTTGGAATCAACATTGTTCCGCAAAAGCACAGCAACAAACGCCACCCTTGAAGCAACGAGCTTCCACCAACCCTCTCTAGTGTCAAGCATACCGTACGGAGAATTTCTCCGACTTCGTAGACTGTGCAGTGAGGAGGAAGAATGGAAGAAACAAAGCGCAGGCACAATCAACAGATTCCTTAAGAGAAAATACAACAAAAACACTGTAAAACAGTGCTGGAACAAAGCTAATCAGAAAACCCGGGAGGAGTGTTTGACACAAACCAAAGACTCAGAGACCAAGGATGAACCAATAAGATTAATCTTGGACTACACTTTGGAATCCAAAGAAATCGTGAATGTCATTCAAAAAAACTGGAAAATACTACAATTGGATGGGACTGTGGGAAAAATAATGGGACCTCATCCTGTAATAACTTACAGAAGAGCTCCAAACTTAAAAGACAGATTGGTGCACAGTCATTTTAAATCGAATAAAGCACAAACAACATGGTTAAAGAAGATTGGCTTCATTAAGTGTCAAAATTGTAAGGTGTGCCAAATTGCTAAACCCATAAGTGAGATCACAATGGCAAACAAAAAAGCTTGGAAAATTAAACAACTAATATCTTGCAAGAGCCAATATACGGTTTACATCATTGAATGCCCCTGCAAATTAAAATATGTGGAAAGCACCATTTGTGAGCTAAAGAAAAGAATTTTGGAACACACGAGGGCTACCAAAAACAAGGACAAAAACAACGCGGTAGCGAGGCATATGGAGACGCACCACAACAGCAATTGGAAGTCTTTAAAGTTTTTCGGAATTGAAACTGTACCAGTCAACATACGAGGAGGAAATCGGGAGAGATCATTGAGGCAAAAAGAATCACGACATATCATCAACTTTAGAAGCATGACACCGTTTGGTCTGAACCAGTCGGAAGAACTATATATACATCTTTAGACAGCAACATAAATATATTGACTTTTTCAACAACATTGCCATAGATTGGAACACATGGTTATTTTGTGTAAATAGTTTCTGAAATTCACTATGAATATGATGGTCTAAATTTACAGTTCTGTTCTTAATATGTAGGCCCACCAGAGGGCACACCGCAATGTCGACCCACTAGAGGGTATTTATTTACAATGTGATTGTGAAATTGAAACACGGGTTTTTTTTTTCTTACCATGAAAATTGTTTTATTCTGGCATTGCAATCATTATTATGTTTGACATTTAGCCTTTCGTTTCAAAATCCAGATGAATACACAAGTAAACATAAGTCAATTAAAGGGACTACATTTCCCAGAAATCCGGGGAACTCTAAACCACCCCGCACATGACAGGAAAGGAGGGTTTGTCAATTTCCTGTCTTTTTTTGTTTAAAAAAACTTGATTTGAAATGAGTGAATTAACCGTGAGCAAGTCAGCGGACGCTGACGAAACGCGTTGGTTTCTTTTGTGCATCTCGGAACCTGTGGATTTGTGAATAAAATAACAAGGATTATTACAACTCGCTGGAGTGCGACCCTGTTTTTTCTTTCAAACGGAGGAGAAATTGTTGGCATAATAGCGGCGGTCCAAGCCGCAAGGGCGCCGCACCTTCAACTTGAGCGCCATTTAATCCGGAACCGTTGGACGCCTTTGGATAATATATATATATATATATATATATATATATATATATATATATATATATGTTAAATTAACTCTTAACCTTCCTTTACTACTACCCACCCCTAAACCCTAAAATTACCCGGAACACCATTTACAACTACGTACCCCAAAAACCTAAAATTACCGTTCCCACCCTTTATCACTACGTACCCTTTAAACCTAAAATTACCCTTATAATCCTTTACCAATACCCACCCCATAACCCTATAATTACTCTTGCCACCCTTTACCAATACACACCACTAAACCCTAAAATTACCCTTACCACCTTTTACTACTACCCACTCAAAACCCTAAAATTACCCTTAACGCCCTTTACCACTACCTACACCCCTAAATCCCCAAATTACCCTTACCACCCTTTGCCACTACCCACCTTTAAACCCTAAAAATACTCTTACCACCCCATATCCTTAAAATTACCCTGCCCACCCTTTACCACTACCCCAAAAAAATCCTAAAATTACAAAGGCAAAATAACAAAGACTCTGAATTCCTGGTACAAGCATTCAAATGTAACAATAAGCATTGATGCCTCTAGTTATGTGCAAAAAATGATAAAACCAATTTATATTGTATCGCAGTGTATTGCAGCATCATTCTTTAATTACTGTTAAGAATTATATGGCAATAGTGAAATATTCTGTGATCCAAAATTGACCAAAATTGCTTTTAGTAATATTTTTAAAACAATAACAATATTCCAGATGCAAACAGTCTAAATTAAATACTTAATGTAAATACATTTTTATTTTAATGAATAGAGAAAAAGTTAATTGCATGAAAAATATTTGGATAAAGACGGTGTTATTTAGATTTTCCACTGAAATGTCTGTCCTTTCTGCTGCCATTGAGTGTTTCTGGTGAGCAAAGTGTGTTTAAATGCAAAGTGTGTTTAAGACTGCAGTACCACCTCCTGTCTACAGGGGCAGAGCTGAGCAGAAATATAAACACACTTGATGAAAAACAGGTCCCCCCAAGGCAATTTTTTTAAAAGTTGTAAAAATTGGCACTGATGTTCCTGAAGCCATATTTTATAATTTAAAAGACAGTGCCTTGTGGGGACCTGGGTTCAGGTCCCCACAGCGTGAGTGTGTTATCACACCCAAGTCCCCACAAGGATAGTAACACACACACACACACACAAAAACACAAAAACACACACACACACAAAAACACACACACACACACACACAAAAACACACACACACACACACACACACACACACACACACACTTCAGTGCAAAGCACTGAAAGCGTCTTCCCCCTTCTACTAATGACGGCGGTACGCGGCGAGGAGACGAACCTCAAATACCACACCGCACGCTGTTCCCTCAAATAAATACAACAGCCGCGGACATTAAAGGTTTTTTTCGCAGTTATTTAAACAGAGAAAGGCAACTCGACGCGTTTCAGGACCACGTTGCCTGCGAAAAAAAAACTTTGACGGCTGCTGTATTTCTTCAAGGTAACAGCTAGTCCTCTCTGGGCCTTAAAAAGCTCAGGCTAAAAGCCTTTGTCATTGCTGTATATGTGCCAGGAAACAAAAGGGCATAGTATGACATTGTTTCCCTCTGGGTTTTCCTGTCTCCCTGTCAGCTGACCTTCCATGTTGAAGCTATGCAAAGAACATATATGGTTTTACTGGAAAAGGAGGAGGAGGAGTTCATCTCCTGGGCGTATGGGCTATCGGAGGGGGTGTCCGTTGCTCTGGAGACCCTACCTGAGCCCCTTGGCAAGAGGAAACAAATTATTTACCTTTATTAACGTTCTTTCTGGTAGAGACTGAAGATGCCTCACAATTTGAATGCTCCCCCAAGCGCCAGACTAGATCTGGAATATCTACAGCAGTACCTATACACGCCAGCTGGTGGCGCCATTGGCTTCACGTCAACGTCATTCTGCCTCAGATGTGACCTGCTCAGACCTATATAGGCACCACCCATGCACGCCAACATTAGTTGCTTTCTTGATATTTCGCACCCACAGAAGCAGAGTCAATGAGATTGGTCGACAAGTGTGCAGATTCCGAAATTGGGATTTTATAGGTGAAGAGACCAGTTCACGGAATGGGAGGATCAGTGAGGAATCTGATAGAATCTCTACCAGAAAGAGCTGGGGCTGTTGGTGATATTGGAATCCCCTACAATTTCCATGAAAGGGCTAAAACTGCTTACACAGCTGGCGCAGTAGAGCAAAAAGGACTAGGGAGCGCCCAGTGGTCCTGCTATCTTTGAAGAGCTCAAGGGCAGAGTCTGCTTTATCCCCAAAACGTTTGGAGCCATCAAACAACATGTCCATAAGTCTGACCTGAAGGTCTAGCGAAAAGACAGTGAACCACATCCAGGAACACCTGCATATGGCCACAGAGGTGTTAAAATCCCTGCCAAGGGAATCAGTGGTATCCAGTGGTAACCATACGTGATATCTTGGAAAATCGAGGGTAGGACTCCAACCGAAAATACTTAGACTCCCATGTTTTGCAGCCATGCTGTCAAAGAACCACAACAAAATCTATATGGTGCTGAGCTAAGAACAAAACTAACCCAATAAGTTACACTGCCAGCACACACTACTAATTGCCTCACCAACTCATTCAGACTAACTCTCCTTACCTCACTTGAGTCAGGTGAGCTTCCCACAGTGTACAAGCAACCAAAACCCTTGCTTCAATATCCACCCATGTTTAAGGAGAAAATGATCCCTCCTGAGATTGTGAGCGAAAAAACGAAATGCAATTCATTCGGATATCGGATTTTCATGAAACCCTTTACTAGCTCCATCTTCGTTCATGACCGCCATCTTAGATGGGTAACAAAGAATTATTCTTCTAATTGTAGGATTTTGGCCACAATTACTGGGTTCATTCACAAAAGAAGGAGTAGTTTCTTTTCTGTAACTCCAGTTCTGTAGTAGGGGTATCTCTGTTATAGTCATAATCTAGTGAATAGTCCCGCCCATGTGCGCGGACCCCAGAGCAATAAAAATAATCTCTTAAGTTGTCAAGTCATGCAGACCTGCATCCACACTTAAGAGAGAATTTCAAAGACAGATAATGCAGCCTATATCCACAGGCTACACTGTCCAGTACTTCAACTAGAAAGAATTCCACCAACAACCACTAACAGCACTGCCTGTCCAGCTTTTCCCATAGAGAAAGAAACCTGCCTCTTCCAGCAAAAGCCTCTGGAATGATAGAGAGGAAGGAATGGACAGACAAGCCCCATAGTCTGCCATTATGTGGCTCAGAACAGGATACTGTGCCTTTAAGAAAACTTTCCAGAACTTTTCCAGTATCCCAGAATGCACAGCAGGTCCCTTTTACTTTCAGTTCTTTTTGAAGGCGTAGCACGCCAGACCTGTAGCATTCCTTATATTAACATTCATCTCTCCACCGGGGAGGAGGGCAGGCGCGTATGACTATAATAGAGATACCCCTACTACAGAACTGGAGTTACAGAAAAGAAACTACTCCTTCTGTAGTAGGGGATCTCTGTGTATAGTCATAATCTAGTGAATAGAATGGCAAGCCCATCCCCACACAAAAACGGCGGTGGAGAAGATTACACAATAATACCACTACTGTGTGAACAAATTTCACAGCGAAGCCTGCCCAACCTGAGCATCTGCCCTGGCATCCGCGTCCAGACAGTAATGCGCAGCAAAGGTATGGACCGACTTCCAAGTGGCCGCCTTGCAGATTTCTGCACTCGGAACATTACGCAGCAAAGGAGTCGTGGCAGCTTTGCCCCTGGTGGAATGAGCCTTAGGTTTACCCCCTAAGGTCTTATTAGCCTTTTGGTAACACAACTGTATACAGGACACAATCCACCGAGAGATGGACTGTTTGGAGGTAGCAAGACCGGTCCTGACTGATCCATAATTGATAAACAATTGGTCTGACCTACGAATATCTTTGGTCTTATCAAGATAAAACTTCAACACCCTCCTCACGTCCAGGGAATGTAGAGACCTTTCCGCTGGAGAAGAAGGATTCTGAAAAAACGTAGGTAAAGTTATGGTCTGGTTGACATGAAAATCAGATATAACCCTAGGAAGAAATTTAGGGTGAGTACGCATAACAACCTTAGCAGCATGAAATACAGTATAAGGTTCTCGGCAACACAACGCCTGAAGTTCCCTCACCTTGCGGGCCGATGTAATGGCCACTAGGAACGCCGCCTTCCAGGACAGGTGCTGCAACGAAGCCTTGTGAATAGGTTCAAAAGGCTCCTTCATCAATCTGGACAGCACCACATTCAATTCCCAGGAAGGCGAGGGAAGTCTGACCGGAGGGAGCACCTTCTTCAAGCCTTCCAAAAAATCCTTGACCACAGGGATCTGAAAGAAGGAAATCTGCGAAAGGCATTTCCTGTAAGCAGTCAAAGCAGCGAGATGAACCTTAATGGAGTGGAAATTAAGGCCAGACTGTGCCAAATGTAAAAGATATGGAAGGATGACAACTTCCTTACATGTTGTCGGGTCAAAGTTCTTGGATTTGCACCAGATGCAGAATCTCTTCCACTTGTAAGCATAGTGGAAGGACGTTTAGCCTCCTTCAGTATGCCCATACAATCTTCTGGTAGATTCAAATGGCCATATTGCACTATCTCAGGAGCCATGCCGCCAAACTCAAAGACGAGAGGTTGGGATGCACCATCCGCCCCCCGAACTTCGTGAGAAGGTCCGGCCTGCACGGCAGCTGCATGTGAGGAAGGAGAGACCGGTGAAGCAGATCCGTGAACCACCACTGCCTGGGCCATTCCGGGGCAATCAGGATCGTCCGCGCCCTGGACTTGGACAGCTTGATGAGCACTGCCGGAATCAGGGGAATGGGTGGAAAAGCATACAGAAAGCTGTTGGACCAGTCGATCCATAGCACATTCCCCAGCGTCCCCTTCTGGTAATACCTGGATGCGAAGTCTCGGCATTTGCTGTTTTCGGCGGTGGCGAACAGATCTACGTCTGGAGTCCCCCACCTTGCGAAGACTTCTCCTAGTACCTCGTCGTTTATGACCCATTCGTGGTTCTCCTGAAGCAGCCTGCTCAGCGCGTCCGCCTGAACATTCTGCACACCTGGCAGATGCGTGGCCGTGATCATCAATCCGCGGGCCAGAAGCCAGTGCCATATCGCCTGCGCCTCCTGCGACAGAGTGCGCGATCGCGACCCCCCTTGCTTGTTGAGGTAATACATCGTGGGTGTATTGTCCGTCTGTATCAGCAACGAGGTGGTCTGGAAGGACGGATGAAAGGCCTTCAACGCCAGGTACACGGCTCTGAGTTCCAGGAAATTGATGTGGTACGTCGACTCCAACGGGGACCACTTTCCTTGTATCTGTAAGTCTCCGGAGTGCGCCCCCCCAACCTTGAAGAGACGCATCCGTCACGATAGTCGTCTCGGGAATGTCCTTGTGGAAGGGAACCCCCCTGAGGAGATTCTCCGCCGCACACCACCATTTCAGAGACTGAAGAGCATGTAGAGACAGACAGATCTTGTCGTCCCAAGAACCTGTTCTCTGATCCCATTGATCCTCCAAGCACTCCTGCAGTGGTCACATGTGCAGCCGTGTGTGCGGCGTGAGGAAGATACAGGAGGCCATCGACCCCAGCAGCGAAGACACCTTCCTCACTGTCGCCGATGGAGCGGCCATGAGGTCCTGAGCCTTCCGAAGGAGCAATAACCGTCTCTCCTCCGAAGGAGACACGCTTGCTGACCGTGTATCGATGGAGGCCCCCAAGTACTGTATGCACTGGACCGGAGTCGGGACAGATTTGGACATGTTGACGTGTAACCCCAGCTTGTTAAAGAGAACGCACGTCCTCCGGAAGAGCGCCTGCGCTTCCGAAAAAGATGAGGCCTTGATCAACCAGTCGTCCAGGTACGGGTAGACAAACACCTTGTTCCTTCGTAGGTGCGCCGCTACCACTGCCATGCACTTCGAGAAGGCCCTTGCGGCAGACTTTAGCCCGAATGGCAGTACTGTGTATTGATAATGATTGGCGCCGACTTGGAACCGCAGGAACTTCCTGTGTTTCCGTGCAATGGGCACATAGAAGTACGCATCTTGTAGGTCTATGGCACGGAGCCAGTCTCCCTGTTGCAGCTGAGGGTAAATCTGATGCAACGACAGCATGCAAAACTTCTCTCTGCGAATCCATTTGTTTGCTTGCAGCAAATCCAGAATGGGCCTGAACTCGTTCTTGTCCTTCTTGCGAACCAGGAAGAAACGAGAGTACAGACCTCTTCCCCTTTGAGACAGAGGTACGTCTTCCACCGCCTTTTTCCTTAACAGGATGTCTGCCTCCGCCTGGAGCTCTCGCAGTTGATACCGCGAGCTTACCGGCGGAATCGCTGGAGGCGGCCTGATGAATCGAAGACTGTATCCATTGCAAACAATATTCAGCACCCACTTGCCCTGAGTAAT
The DNA here is from genome assembly GCF_964204655.1 of Triturus cristatus. Classification (NCBI taxonomy): domain Eukaryota; kingdom Metazoa; phylum Chordata; class Amphibia; order Caudata; family Salamandridae; genus Triturus; species Triturus cristatus. The sequence goes on from NC_140586.1 coordinate 262,175,449, forward strand.
TTTTCTCCACTCTGCCGGAAAAAATTGAATGCTTCCCCCCACTGGAGTGGGTAACGGTTGCAGGGGAAGTAAATGCTCAGGGCCGCGACCCGGCCGGGCCCTTGGTAGCCGGAGCGGACTGCTGGCGCCCTCTACCCTTCTGGCGCTTCTGGAAGGGTTTACGGAACTGCTGCTGCTGGTGCTGCTGCTGTCCCGAGGCCTGCCCACGCCCTCTGCCCGCAGACCCGAACCGTCTTTGGAAGGGGCGTTTCTTCTTTTCTGGCTACTCCAAGCCGGCAGCCGCCAGGGTCTCCGCCTCCGTGCGGGCCATCTCGTCGTCCGCATGCTGCCCGAACAGGGTTTCCCCCGAGAAGGGCAGATTGGCCACTCTCTGCTGAGCCTCCGGCTTGAGCGAGGTAAGGCGAAGCCACGCGTGCCGCCGTTGGTGGACTCCATGACAGTACCCATGCGCCGCCAGCAGGGACACATCCGCCGCCGCACTGATCACCTGGTTGGAGACTAGCATCCCCTCGCGCAAAGTCTCCAAGAAGTCTTCCCTCTTGTCACGAGGCAGCAGCTCCGCATACTGCTGGAGAGACACCCACAGGGCCCAGTTGTAACGCCCCAACAGGGCCCCGGCACTTGCTGCCTTCATGGTGGTGGAAGCCGTACCACAGACCTTCCTGCCCGCCGAATCCAGCCAGCGGCTTTCCTTGTCGGGCGGAACTGTCGATGAGGGGGTGGTAGCATGCTGCTTCCTCGCCGCCGTCACAATGACTGAATCCGGCTTAGGGTCCGTCCTCAAAAAAGTCGGGTCCGAATCCGGAGCCCGATACTTCTTCATAAGCCGGGAGGGGGCGGATTTCGTCACTGCCGGAGTGAGGAACAACTCCATAGCTGGCTCCACCAGTCCCGGCACGAGCGGCAGCAGGGGGGCGAGACAGGTGCTTCTTGTGCAGTGTCTCGAATATCACGGACGTCGTAGGTGTCGGTACCGTCACCGTGATTCCCAACTTGGCTGCACCTCTCAGCAGCACCTCCTGGAAGGAGACCAGATCGTCAACCGGCGACACCCTCGTCCCGGGTGAGTCCGACAACGTCGGCGAGAAGTCCCTGGCCGATGATCAAGTGCGCGATCTGGAGGACGAACGCCCACGGCTCCGCGATCTTCCTCTCCGTCCGGAGCCGAAGCGCGATCTTCTTGGCTTTGGTCTGTCCGCCAGCCTCACCGGGCCCGGCGACCGTGGCTTACCCTGGCGCCGCGGCTGAGGCGTGCCCCGGCGGCGGCGGATACCTGGGCAATGAGACCGATCGCGTCGGAACCGGTGGTGGGTCCGAAGGCCTGCGAGGCGGAATCGCAGGAGGAGGAGGAGGAGGAGGAGGAGGAGGAGGAGTTGGCGGCAGAGGAGGAGGCGGTGTATATACCACTGAGTACCCCGAGCCCAGGGACTCCGTCGAGGGACTCCTGGTGTCCGGGCGCCCCTGCGCCTCCTCGCCGTCGATGAATCCTTCTTCGACGTTGATCGCCTCCTCGACGTCGATCGCCTCCTCGACGTCGATCGCCTCCTCGGCGTCGATCGCCTCCTCGACGTCGATCGCTTCCTCGACGTCGATCGCCTCCGTGACATCGATCGTCTCCTCGACGGCGAACGCCTCCTCTTCGCCGACGGCGAACGCCGACCTCCCCTCGACGGTGAGCGCCGACACCGGGCCTGATCTCGACGTCGAAGCCTCGACGGAGACGTTGACGGCGTCGACGCCGATGATGCCGAGGCCGTCGATGGCGGTTCGATCAGTTCCCTCGACGTCGAACGTCGACGTCGCTTCCCCCCAGAGCCCTGGGGGGACGGAGAACACACCGTGGTCATCCCTCTCGACGCCTTAGTCGACGTCATCGACGCCGGTGGAGAGTGGGGGCGTTTGCCGGTCTTCCTGCCCCTGGGGAGCCCCCCAGAGGCCTCAGCATGGGCAGAATCAGCCCCTCCTGACCCACCTTGTGCCTTCAGCCTTCTGTCCTCCAGGACTTGGAGCCTGATCTTCATTCTTTCTCTCAGGGTCCTGGCTGAGAACGAGAGGCAGATATCACACTCTTCGGGCACATGGGACTGGGGAAGGCAGCCTATACACGCCTCGTGTGGATCTGACTTAGCCTTCTTTCTGTCGCACTCTGGGCACTTGTCGAACAAGCCAGGCATGTTGACAGCACCAGAACACTAAACACTTGAAAAATTGACAAAAAACACCAATAAACCCTTGAAAAGGGAGAGCTCAATGCTCCAGGGTCCTGCTAGCAGGAGCCGGAAAAAAGAACTGAAAGTAAAAGGGACCTGCTGTGCATTCTGGGATACTGGAAAAGTTCTGGAAAGTTTTGTTAAAGGCACAGTATCCTGTTCTGAGACACATAATGGCAGCCTATGGGGCTTGTCTGTCCATTCCTTCCTCTCTATCATTTCAGAGGCTTTTGCTGGAAGAGGCAGGTTTCTTACTCTATGGGAAAAGCTGGACAGGCAGTGCTGTTAGTGGTTGTTGGTGGAATTCTTTCTAGTTGAAGTACTGGACAGAGTAGCCTGTGGATATAGGCTGCATTATCTCTCTTTGAAATTCTCTCTTAAGTGTGGATGCAGGTCTGCATGACTTGACAACTTAAGAGATTATTTTTATTGCTCCGGGGTCCGCGCACATGGGCGGGACTATTCACTAGATTATGACTATACACAGAGATCCCCTACTACAGAACTCAAAGCGCTCATTATGAAATTAATAAGCATCATACCCAAGAGTAAATTCTCCACTCGGAAACCACATTCCACCTGGAATTAATAGTAAATGTGAACAAAATTACAATCAACCAGGATATCAGACAGACTCATCCATTACAATAAGCTCCCTAGCAAGCATGTGGCACAGGAGTGCAAACGTAGGGTTCAAGTGGAAAAACCTTCCTCCCCATAGCGTAAATGCATTTACGCTCCTAATCATGGCCAAACAAAAGAAAGACACTAGAAGTCAACTTAGTAGAGGAGGCCTGTGCCACAAACTTCAGGCGATACCCCAAAACCGGTCTCAGGATGCTCGGTTCGGGTCTAGAGAGGACCCAGCTAGGCATTTCGGGCTGGACGGTTCCCATGAGGAGCAGAGTCAAGATTGATTTGCACAGGTTGGGTCCAAACTGGGATGGCGTAGTGAGAAAAAGAACAATTGATTTAACCAAGATCTCTTGACTGGGGGTGAATGTTTGATTTATTCAGCGTTCCGCCCATCATTTGTTGCTGCAGAATGTTTCACCTTAAGTGGGATCAGTATGCCCAGACAAGGGTCCCTTGCCTGCTTTGCCACTGGATTCAAGCTATCCTGTCTGAAGAGGGGTGAAACCCCAAAACTGGTCCTAGGATGCTTGTTTCTGGTCCAGGAAGGACCTGGCTTGGTAGTTCGGACTGGACTGTTCCCAAGAGGCACAGGGTCAAGACTGATTTGCATATGGCCAGGTCTAAACTGGGGTGGCATGGTGAGCAAAAGAATGATGGGTTTAACCCAGATCTCTTGCCTGGGGGTGAATGTTTTGATTTGTCCTGCATTCCGTCCATCGATTGTGTGTCTTAAGCTTTCTCACCCATTTACGTTCCATATTCATTCCTGGTAGCCATCTTTAGTCGGGTAGCCATATGTAAGAAATTATTTATATACCCAAGGTACTGTAGTACCTTTTCAGTTGGAGTCCGACCCTCAATTTTCTAAGATGTTGTATATGGTTGTAGGATTACATATGAACATCAAACATAAGGGTAAACAACTTAGGAGCATTTTTATGGCTAAAGTGAGTGGTGTTTCAGGAAAGGCGTAGGTGGGGTGGTATTTATAAAGTGAATTGAAAATATTAATTGTAGGTTTTTGTTATATATACGCCATAGGAAAACATTGAGTGCTGTTGTTCTATTCACAAAATAAGGAGAAAATATCAAGTGGTGATTTTTAAAGCCCTCTGACACTTCATATGAGATGACTCTATTCCTACAAAGACTCCAATATGAAGGGTGCAAGACATCAAACATTTGAGAAAATACACCCTTGGAAAAGGATTTATAAATTCAAGTACTGGGGAAATTTGAAGGCAAGGTGAGATGAATTGGAAATATTGACTATTTGCCATTACGGCTATATGATAAGATCTAGAGTCCTTATTTATAGAAGCATTGGCATAATATTTCTCAGCTACAAAAAGTTCCCTGTTGGGGTATCAGGTGAAAATCATGTTTGGTTGTGCGTCTGGTTCAATACACCAGATTGACATTTGGCGAGTCGTAAATAGTAAAGATAGGATCCTCGTGCACTTAGTGAAAATGAGATATTAACCAAACTTGGTTGGTGAGGTGAAGTAGCTGGTGTTTTTTGACATGAAGAGGATTTTTAGTAGATGATTGAAGAAAGGTGTATATGTTGTAGTGTGGGATTGGTTGTTTGATTATATATATGGGTGAGAAATATGCATTCTGTGTGAATTTACACAGAGACTTTGAGGAAATAAGGTGACATTACCTATGCAACTAATTGGTCGATAGGGTAAACATTAGCATTAGAAAGCCATATGCTGCCAGCTGAATATTTATCTTAAGCGATAAAGTTTTTATATTGTTTTATAAATGTATGTTCACATAAAGTTTATACATAGCAATGCTTTGTGTCCACATTTTAGGGATATGTTTTTATGTTAACTTTGTTATCTGATGCACTTGGTAGTTGTTTATTTTCTTGATTGTGACGTATTTATGATTATTGTTTTACTGTTTGCTTTGTAATTGTTGTGTAATGTTTTCTAATTGTAATTGTAAGGAAGATAATCATCTAATTTAGTCCTGAAGATGGACCCTATAAAATCTTCTCCACCAAACGTGACAAAGACATATTGTGACATCTACTAGAACTGGCCATTTTTACATGAGAACTAAGTTTCATAAATGCTCAGTGACATATTAAAAAGACTTGTACATGTTCAAAGACACATTGATTGGTCTGACTCAATTCTTCCTTTTTAGGTCGAGCCTGGACAGCGCATGCGCTGCTGCGAGGCATGAAGTAATGAGTATGGCTTTGATGCCATGCCCACTCTCCACCCATATTTTTAATTGGCTTGTGTCATTGTCCTTCGTAAATGCTGGCTTTTGAGTAATTATTAGGCATGTTAGTCCCTCCTTGGTACCGCCTTGTCTGCATATGTTACCTCCCATAACAACTGGACCTTTTACTTGTCTTGTTACACGGTCTGCTTTATCTTGGTTGTGAGCACTATTGTGTTTAATGATTTGCCCCTATACCACCCACTATGTTGCAGCACGCGGCCCGCTTTTATTTTAATTATAATTTGTAATGGCAGTCTGCTTTAACCCCTTGTGTGCGAGTTTATTTCCCGCGCTGTGCGGGAGAAATAAACGGTGGGCGGGATTACGACGGCTCCCGGCCATCGTGCGCACACGCCCACCGTAATGCACGACGGCCGGGAGCCGTCGTGCGCACTGAAGGGTTAACTATAGCGACCTTGTGTCTTTCTTTCTTTATTTTAGCAGCGCGGTCGCGCTTATATTTTTTGTTTAATAGTGCTCATGCGGCGCTTTCACATTCAGGGGGGGTGCACCTCTTACTTTAGACAAGCCACAATTAAACAAATATGCGCAGCCGCTATTAAAGTGAAAGCGCGGCATGGGCACTTTTACAAAAAAAACATCTGTTTGTCAACTTGGCAAACCAATGCTTATTTTTTGTCAAAGCGCCCCATGCCACAGTTTCACTTTAATGTTGGCCACACCCCTTTCCTTAGATACGGCTTGTCTAAAGAAAGGGGCACGGCCTCCATGAATGTGAAAGCGCCGCATGGGCGCTAGTAATTTGCAATGCAATAGGTCTCACAATTGTGAGAGTTTAAGCTATTGCATTGCCAATAGCTCAAACTCTTGCAAATGCGAGGCCTATTTCGTTCCAAATGCTTGTTGTGTTATGTAATTAGGGCGCCCAGTTTTATGATATTTATTTTTTTAAACATTTTCGTCTGTATTTATCCATATTTATTTTTTGGCCATCTTATTGGTATTTGCCCATATTTATTTTGTGTTGTGAGAATAAATGGAGCTGTAAAATGGTATATTTCCTCATTTATTTAACCCTTGGACGTGCACTCATACATGGATACCTGTCACAATTTAACAAATTAAGCAGTCACGTATAACAAAAGACTACACTCACAGGTACATATTAGCATTACACTACAAATATATGTTAACATATGCCTGTATTTATGGAAAACTCATTCTGTTTTTTTTTTTTAACTCTCAATGCTGTCTATCTTCTAAGCTGTTGCCTGAAATTCATGAAAGACAGTGTCGAGAGTCTCTAACAAGAAGCACCATTTTCAGTATTTAACCGCTTTTAAAAATAAATACAGGCAGGAAACACATTGTTTTCTGTCTGTATTTTTCTGTAAAAATCTGTAAAAACAGAAAATCGAAGGCCTTATATGTAATATATGTTTTTAAATGACTGTACATGCTAAGCGTTACGTATTATTACAAGTATTATATTTTTATCGCATTAAAAGTATACATATTTTCCTAGCGCTTTGACAGTTATATTTGCTATTCTTCTGTTTAGGGGCTTTATTGTGTAAGTCTGAAAGATTAAGTGTAATTGTGATTTTTGATTTGTATCCTACACTGATGGGAGCTGCCCCTGGTCTCGCTCAGCTTAGGAAATGATTAGATAAGGAAGTAAGAGGTCACCTGAAGTCTGAATGGCCCGCCCTACCTTGGACAGCAAGGTGGTGGCCACACCCAAGACTGATGGCCACATTCCTGGCTAAGTTTGTCAAGGACCATAAGAAGGGGATAGACAGATTTAAGTGGTATATCCAGGATAAACCTCTGGACTTAGCAGGGCCTTTCACAAAGATACTGGATATATCAATATATATATATCAATATATTCTTAGTGCAAAAGAAAGACAAAAGGCAGCAGAGAGAGATATCAATTGGAGGGAGTTCAATGAGTTTTTGGTTTTGCGCTATTTGAAGATGGAAGGAATCCATCTTCTGTGGGATCTCCTCCGGTTGGTTGACTGGATGGTCCTGCTAGACCTGAAGGATGCCTATCTAATGGTGCTTATCTTCCACCCTCAGAGCAGGCTCCTGCAGTTCCAAACGAAGCACCTGGTGTACGAACTTAAGACCGTATAAATTTAGATTGTCATCAGCCCTCCGGTGCTTCATGAAGATGGCTCAGACTGGTCATGGAATTTCTTCAAACAAGGAACGGGGGGGGGGGGGGGGGGGGGCTCACCTGTTTCTGAACTTCGGCGATATACTGATCATGGACAACTGCCCTCATTGTCTCAGGCACCATCTAGGAATGGCGGTCATCCTACTCCAGAGTTTGGGGTTTATAATCAACGCAGGGAAAATGGTTCTCATCCGGACTTAGAACATTCTGTTCTTAGGCATCATCACAGATGCCATTTAAGCTACCTTGCGGCAGCTGCTACAATCAAAGATTTCAAACATCAAGAAAGAGCCGAGACAAACACTCCTCTAGCCAATGGGCCATTTGTTGCAGATCGCTCTGGTAATGGGATTGCAGGAGTCCTCCATAAAGGTGATCTTCCAAGGGCCTCTCCATTAATGGGCTCTGCAGTGTATGAAAGCCTTGCACCTCAGTAAAGACTCACTTACTCTGGTAACCCTCACAACCCATGCCAATAAGGAGATGTAATGGTGGCTACAGCCTATGAATGGCATGGCAATCTTCAGTTCAACTGGCAATCGGGTGATACATTTGGATGCCAGCAGGGGGTGGAGTGAGCTGAGACGAAAGAAAGCTGTGTAAGCATCTAGCTCCTCCAGCCCAGCTTCCTGTAAGCAGCTTTTCTGCCACCAATCACTCTCTGCTGCTGCTTGAAAGTGGGGGCTTGAGGTGCACCACCCTTGAGTGCCTTCAGGGCTACTCCACTACCACACCACCACATTTGACGATGGCGGTTGAGTTCTGTGGACTGTGGATCCTCGGGTGGCGGCCTGGACCGGGGCCGGTTGCATGCTAATGCTGTGTAGCCAAGCTGGGGTTGTGTGGCTTGGAGGTGGGTGAGAGTCTTCCTGGTGGGCCTGTACTCCTGACTTCCAAATCGCTGGACCAGCTGCGTACAGAAGCCTGGAGTTCTCCTCCTGGCGATCTGGAGGATGCTCCATGAGGCAGCATTTCTTTCGACAGCCTAGTGGCCTCCCTGTGTCTGGAGGAGTGTGGCCCAGTTGCGGGTTGTCACCGGTGTAGGGCATTCGGCTGAGCATCAGAGCCCCAACAAGGTTCCCCCGGCCTTGGATGAGCCGTGCTTTGCCCGTCCCTGGAGGCTCTACTAAGCCCCCATGCGGCTTTCTTCCTGTGTCCCGATATGCAGTGTGAGAAGTTGGCCTGATGTATGATGTCACTAGTTATAGTGTACACCTTATATCAGTCCAAATACCCTTATGGTGATTGGTTGTAAAGTCAACCTTATAGACCAGCTATCCTAGTGGTAGCATGGACAAGAGCAGTCTTAGGCTAAACTCTGAATGGCATGTGAAGCCAGCTGTGATACCATATATAACCCCTTGAATACCAAATGAAAGGACACCACAACAGATATATATATATAAAATAAAGTGTATTTATTCTAAGCAAACCCTCAGCACTCTTTATGAGTTTAGAGGTAGGTACAACACAGTCTTATTAATGCATACAGTAAGTCACACAGGTAAGTAATACAGTTAGGCCCTAGGGGCCACGCAAACCATATACTAAAGAAGTGGTATAAGAACCACTGTCACGGAAATAGAATAGGCCTAGGCCTAGGGAATCGCTGGGGCTACACTACACTAGCGTTAGTTAGGAAGTGGGAGGCCCACGGGATTCGTGTGCAGAGTGGAAACACTCACGCGTAATGCGTAAAAGTCAATAGCAATATTACAGTTTAGAAATAGATAGATTTAGGACACTTCCGGAGTAGCTAGGACGTTGAGACTTGAAAACTAGACACTAGGATAGTCACTATCCTGATGAGCACCGGAGTACCCAAGTTACCTAGCCCACAGGCTGCGGGTGCATAGGGGTGAAGATGCGTCGTTTTCGTCGTCGACTCCTAGGGATGCCTGAAGAAAGATGCTGACAGGCAGTCAGGAGAGAGTGTCCGGTGGATCCCAAGCCTGGGATCAAGAAGAGAAGAAACCTGCAAGCAGAGGGGACAGAGTCAAGGTCACTAGCCAGTGACCACGTGGAACCAGGAAGGAACCAGGCGATGTCGTGAAGAGTTGCAGGGGAAGGTGAAGCTTGTCGCTGCAGCCAGGAGGACCAGGAAGCGTCGAGGACGACCAGGACCAGGAGGCGAGCTGTCCCACGAAGGCTCTTGCTGTCGGCGGCGTCGAAGTTGGACTAGGACTCACCAAGCCTTGGCAAGCGGAACCCACGAAGAACAAGGGACTTGCTTCTGGTGCAGACCAGGAAGGTCTGGGGTGCTTCTTCTTTGCAGAGAAGCGGGAGCCAGTCTGGAGGAGCCAAACCAGCGCAGAAGATTTCAGGGAGCGTCGTCACAAAGGCCACTAGCCAGCGGGCAAGCAACCGGACAGACGCGGCAAGCAGGAAAATGCTGAAGGGCCCCACGCAGGACTCGTGGAGTGTGGGGGGCTGATCTTCGGTGCAGATGGTGCTTGGGGTTGGGGCTTCTCAATCCCCGGTGCACAACTTCGAGGGTACCTCAGAAGCTGCGCTGTAAGTTACTAGCCACTTTTCCCAGGTAGCCGGTCCCACGTCGCTCGTCGCCTCCACGGATCTCAGCTCTGCTGCAGATGTGGATGAGGGTCGGAGAAGTCTGGAAATCAAGGCTCTGGTCGGGCTCTGCAATCGGTCCCTCGTCGAACGTTTCACAAAGCAAAGGGTAGTCACTTGATGGTGCCTGTTTGCACAGGGTAGCCACTCCTTGGCTACAAGGGAGATTCTTCAGTCTTCTTCTTTCGTCGAATGTCGAAGGTCCAGAGTTTCTGTTCAGTTTTGCAGGTTCAGGATAATCTAAAGTCTTGAGGCCCAACTCCCACTCTTATACTAATCCGGGGGGCTGGGATACCTGCTAGGTCACGCCTTATGGGTGGGACCTGGGAGGGGGTGGTTACACCCACTTCCCTTTGTCCAGTTTCGCGCCAGAGCTGGGGCTGGAGTGCCCCAGCGCCGGTTTGAACTGGACTATGCAAGGAACACCTTGTGTGCCCCAGGCATGTCTCATTCCTTTCAGCCCACCCTGCCCCAATACACTAAAGGCTGTCTGGGGAGGTGCTAGCACCTCCCCAAGCAGGAAACCTATTGTCCAGGCCTCCCTGGCTGGGATCACTCCCAGCAGCAGGAGGTCAGACTTGTGTCGTGGCAGCAGCATCCATTTTGTGATGCTGAGGCTTTGGTCAGAGGCTAACAGTTGAAGTATGATTTTAACATGTCTTTCCCTCTAGAAGGGGGGAATAATATTCTCATGTCCAGAAATGGCATGGGGGTATTATTCCCGAGTGTTAGACACCTTACACGACATGTTTTGATAAAGCCCAACCATAGTTACCATAACCGTCTAAGATTATAAGGCACTTTAAGAGTATATGGTAGGCTATATCATAGAACAGCTATAAGGACAAGGTTCCGAAAGCTGCAGACAGGCTCAGCTCATGCTAGAGCACCATCTCACATGTTACCAAGCACTCTGCCTCCAGGATTGTCAAGGCCTGCCATAGGAGTGACTGATAGGTACACATGTGTCTATATGTAAGTTAGGTATAGGAATACTACACCTAAGCAAGGGGTGATTACACGACCTTGCCCCAGCTGAGTGATCAGCCAGTTGTGTCAAAATGGAAGGCCAGGCCAGGGGTGGCACAATACATGCTGCAGCCCCTGGTAGGCCTAGGGTACACCTATGCCCTGGGTACCTAGGGTACACTGTACAGGGCCCAATAAGGTGATCCTATCCAAATGGGTTATGCACCTAAAGTGCATAGTAGTAATTTAGAGAGAGAACAGCAGGGCTGTGGGTCTGATTAGCAGGCCCACAGCCACATCTAAGTCGAAAACCAGTAAAGCAAAAGCAAAAAGTGGGGGTGAACATAGAAAGCAGACCCTACTCTCCTACACAACCCCCCCCCCAAACTTAGGGACATTAAACTAACCTTGACCAGTTGAGTCTTCATGTTCTAAGTGGAAATATCTGGAGAGTCCATCTGCATTGGCATGGTCAGTCCCAGGTCTATGTTCCACTGTGAAGTCCATCCCCTGTAGGGAAATGGACCACCTAAGAAGTTTGGGATTTTCACCCTTCATCTGATTTAGCCACAAGAGGGGCTTATGGTCTGTCTGAATCTTGAAGTGAGTGCCAAACAAGTATGGCCTCAGCTTCTTCAGGGCCCAAACCACAGCAAAGGCCTCCCTCTCAATAGCTGACCAACGTTTCTCTCTAGGGGTCAGCCTTCTACTTATAAAAGCAATTGGCTGGTCTTGACCATCTACATTCAGTTGTGAAAGAACAGCTCCCACACCTAACTCAGAAGCATCTGTCTGGACAATGAACTCTTTGGAGTAGTCTGGACTTTTCAGAATAGGTGCACTGCACATGGCCTGCTTCAGGTCATCAAATGCTTTTTGACAGCTTGCTGTCCACTGAACTTTCTTTGGCATCTTCTTGGAGGTCAAGTCATTAAGTGGTGTCACTATGGACCCATAGTTCTTAACAAACTTTCTGTAGTACCCAGACAGGCCCAAGAAAGCTCTGACCTGAGTCTGGGTAGTTGGAGGAGCCCAGTCCTTTATGGTCTGGATCTTGCTCTCCAGTGGTTGAACCTGACCCCCACCAACTAGGTGGCCCAGGTATACAACCTTGCTCTGCCCTATCTGGCACTTAGTGGCCTTGATAGTGAGGCCTGCCTTTTGCAGGGCCTCTAAAACATTCCTCAGGTGGACCAGGTGATCCTCCCAGGTGGAGCTAAAGACAGCAATATCATCAAGATAAGCTGCACAATAATCATCCAACCCAGTAAGGACTTGATTCACCAGCCTTTGGAAAGTGGCAGGTGCATTCTTCAAACCAAAGGGCATTACCACAAATTGATAATGTCCTCCTGGGGTCGAGAAAGCAGTTTTGGCCTTTGCACTCTCAGCTAGTCTGATTTGCCAGTAGCCTGCTGTTAGGTCAAATGTGCTCAAAAACTTAGCAGCTGCCAGTCTGTCAATGAGCTCATCTGCCCTAGGTATTGGGTGGGCATCTGTCCTAGTGACAGCATTGAGACCTCTGTAATCCACGCAAAACCTCATCTCTCTCTTACCATCTTGGGTGTGAGGCTTTGGCACAAGGACTACAGGACTAGCCCAAGGGCTCTCTGAAGGTTCAATGACTCCCAGCTCCAACATCTTTTGTACCTCAACTTTTATGCAGTCCCTGACATGGTCAGGTTGCCTGTAGATTTTACTCTTCACAGGCAGGCTGTCACCAGTGTCCACCTCATGGGTGCACCAGTTTGTCTGACTTGGGGTCAGAGAGAACATATGTCTGTAGGCCTGCAAAACTTGTCTGCAGTCCTGTTGCTGATGGACAGTGAGGCTGTCAGAAAAGACCACACCATCAACTGAGCCATCATCAGGGTTCTGAGTCAACAGGTCTGGGAGAGGGTCACTCTCTTCCTCCTGCCCCTCATCTGTAGCCATGAGTAGCCCCATGTCTGCCCTGTCAACATATGCCTTCAATCTGTTGACATGAAGCACCCTGTGGGGGCTTCTGGGAGTCCCAAGGTCCACCAAGTAGGTGACTTCTCCCTTTTTCTCAACAATAGTGTGGGGTCCAGACCATTTGTCTTGGAGTGCTGCTGGGGCCACTGGCTCCAACACCCACACTTTCTGCCCTGGCTGGTAGACAGTCAGTACAGCCTTTTGGTCATGCCAAGCTTTTTGGAGTTCTTGGCTTGCCTCAAGGTTTTTAGAAGCCTTCTTCATATACTCTGCCATCCTGGAGCGGAGACCAAGTACATAATCCACTATGTCTAGTTTGGGTTGTCTGAGAGGTCTCTCCCATCCTTCCTTCACCAAACACAGGGGTCCTCTTACAGGATGCCCAAACAAAAGCTCAAAAGGGCTGTAGCCAACCCCCTTTTGTGGGACCTCTCTGTAAGCAAACAGAAGGCAGGGTAAAAGGATGTCCCATCTTCGCCTAAGCTTGTCTGGTAATCCTTTTATCATTCCCTTTAGGGTCTTGTTGAATCTCTCAACAAGCCCATTGCACTGTGGGTGATAGGGTGTGGTGAACTTATAGTTAACACCACACTCCTTCCACATTGCAGTCAAGTATCCTGACATAAAGTTGGCACCTCTGTCAGAAATGACCTCCTTTGGAAAGCCCACTCTGGAGAATACTCCAAGCAGGGCCCTTGCCACAACAGGAGCTGTTGTGGTCCTCAGGGGAATTGCTTCTGGGTACCTGGTGGCATGGTCCACTATCACCAGTATGAATCTGTGCCCAGATGCTGTTTGTGGGTCCATTGGTCCTACAATATCTATGCCCACTCTTTCAAAGGGGACCCCCACCACAGGTAGTGGTATGAGGGGGGCCTTTGTGGTGCCACCTGATTTGCCACTGGCTTGGCAGGTGACACAGGAGCGACAAAACTCCTTAGTATCTTCTGACATATGGGGCCAGTGAAAGTGAGGGACAAGCCTGTCCCAAGTCTTGTTCTGGCCTAAATGTCCTGCAAGGGGAATATCATGGGCCAAGGTTAGAAGGAAACCTCTGAACTTCAGTGGTATGACCAACCTCCTGGATGCACCAGGCTTGGGGTCTCTAGCCTCTGAGTACAGTAGCCCTTCATCCCAATACACTCTATGGGTACCTTGAGCATTCCCTGCAGCCTCAGCAGCAGCCAGCTGTCTGAGGGGTTCAAGAGAGGGGCAGTCTAATTGAGCCTGCCTCAGATCTGCCCTTGAAGGTCCCCCTGTCCCAAGAAACTCAACCTGATCAGGTTCAAGTTCTTCTAGGACAGTTCCTTCAGGGCTCTCAGAATCATCCTCCTGGGAGGACTGATCCACCACCTGAGGCAGGGGGGAAGGCACAGCCTTAACCCTACTGCTCTTTCTCTTGGATTGTGACTGGTCCATAGTTTCAGGATCCAGCACTTGTTCAGTGTTGCACTTTTTGGCCTGTGACCTGGTCACAGCAAGGACATGTGCATCTATCCCCAGCATTTCTGCATGGGTCCTATACTCCACTTCAGACCAAACTGAAGTTTCAAGATCATTGCCCAGTAAACACTCTACAGGAAGGTCTGAACTAACAACAACTTTCTTGAGGCCAGTTACCCCTCCCCAGGAGAAGTTAACAATAGCCACACTATGGGAGGTAGTGGCATTGCTAGCGTTGGTCACTAGGTAATTCTCACCTAGTATGATCTGTCCAGGGTCCACAAAAGCAGGTGTCACCATTGTGACACTAGCCCCAGTGTCCCTGTAGGCCTGAGCCATTCTTTGGTTGATAAAAGGTGTCTGTCTGTACTTGCCCAGGTTACTGGGGCCTACAGTAGAGGACAAAGCTAAGTCCCCATCACAGATCAGGACAGCCTGAGTAGGTACTCTGACTAGGCCAGAATCCTCCTCAGTTCCCAGGGTTAACCCTACTACACCCTTTTGCTGGGAACCACCACTTACAGCTGAACTAGGGGGTACAGTTGCCTTAGGGGCAATGGTGGCTGGGGGCTTATCCTTTTTGGTGCACTCACTAAACCAATGTGAGGTAGACTTACAATAGTTGCACCATGGTTTCTTTTGGCCTTCTTTCTTCTTATCCTTTTTGGAACCACCCTCCCCCTGAGCCTTTTGGGGGCCTGGTGAAGACTTCTGGTCTTTTTGTTTCTGATCATTACCCTTCTGGTCTGCCTTTTTCTGTTCACCGCCCTGGTTCTGGTTTTTCTGCTTAACTCTAGTCCTGACCCATCTATCTGCCTTCTTTCCCAATTCTTGGGGAGAAGTCAGATCAGAATCAATCAGGTGTTGATGCAATAGCTGGTTTTGACAGTTGTTAAGTATTTGTTCTCTCATGATCAAATTATACAATCCTGTATAGTCCTTAACCTTACTTCCCAATAGCCAGCCTTCCAGAGCCTTAGTGGCACAATCTACAAAGTCAGTCCAGTCCTGAGTCTGTGTCTTCTGGGTATCCCTGAACAACAACCTGTATTGTTCAGTGGTTAGGCCAAACCCATCAATCAGAGCACTCTTCAGGACAGTGTAATTATCTGCATCCTCATCACTAACTGTGAGGAGCTTGTCTCTTCCTTTCTCAGAGAAGGAGAGCCACAAGATAGCTGCCCACTGACTTTGGGGTACCTGCTGTACTTTGCAAGCCCTCTCCAAAGCAGTTATCCATTTGTGGATGTCATCCCCACACTTGTAGGGAGGGACAATCTTGCTCAGGTTTCTATTATCATAGTGCCTGTCTCTATCTCTAGGAATGTTGCTGCCACCAGTGGGTTCTGACCCACTTAACTTTTGCTCTCTAGCCAGAGCAAGCTTCTCCTTGGCAAGGGCAAGTTCTTCCCTCTGAATCCTCAGATTAGCTTCCCTCATTCTGGCTTCATGCTCCTTTCTCTCAGGTGAAGTCATTCCCCTGTGAGAGGAAGCATTAGAGATGCTAGAGACATGGGAGTGGATGGATTCCCTTGAAGGGGATCTGTCCCTCCTGCTTCTCTGTGAAAGCCTACTTGTGGGTCTGTATGGGGGGACCCCATGCAAACTCCCATGTAAACTTAGGTTTGCCTGGCTAAGTCTTCCTACTTGGCCCTGGCTGTCTACCTCTTCCTCTGAAGTCCCATCTGACTCCTCTGTGGTGGGTAGACCCCCTTCTGTACCTAGGGTACCTGCCTGAGAGGCCCTAAGAGTATCATGCTCCTCTAGGAGCTGTCTTAACTGAAGGAGGGTAGGGTTTGCACCCTGTTTTATTCCTCTGGAGGTACACAAATGTCTCATCTCCTGGAATGTGAAGGTATCATACCTAGAGGGGGTCTTTTGCAGACCTGCCCCTCCTGAGAGAGCATCTACTTGATCTCCTCCCAGAGGCATGATCTAGTGAGGGTGTGGTGTGTGCACCTACCTACACTAGTTGTATCTACTAAACCTTTCTAGTAGTTGTAGTCAGGGTGTGTTATTCCCTTCAACCTACAACTACAAAGTCCAGTAGGACTTAAGTATAATAATCTATGTTATATGTACCTAGACAATATCTGTGTGATCTTTCAATTTAGTATCTCAAGATTACAATGGTATTACAACAGCAAGCTCAGATCCCAACCGCTGCTCACCAATGTGAGAAGTTGGCCTGATGTATGATGTCACTAGTTATAGTGTACACCTTATATCAGTCCAAATACCCTTATGGTGATTGGTTGTAAAGTCAACCTTATAGACCAGCTATCCTAGTGGTAGCATGGACAAGAGCAGTCTTAGGCTAAACTCTGAATGGCATGTGAAGCCAGCTGTGATACCATATATAACCCCTTGAATACCAAATGAAAGGACACCACAACAGATATATATATAAAATAAAGTGTATTTATTCTAAGCAAACCCTCAGCACTCTTTATGAGTTTAGAGGTAGGTACAACACAGTCTTATTAATGCATACAGTAAGTCACACAGGTAAGTAATACAGTTAGGCCCTAGGGGCCACGCAAACCATATACTAAAGAAGTGGTATAAGAACCACTGTCACGGAAATAGAATAGGCCTAGGCCTAGGGAATCGCTGGGGCTACACTACACTAGCGTTAGTTAGGAAGTGGGAGGCCCACGGGATTCGTGTGCAGAGTGGAAACACTCACGCGTAATGCGTAAAAGTCAATAGCAATATTACAGTTTAGAAATAGATAGATTTAGGACACTTCCGGAGTAGCTAGGACGTTGAGACTTGAAAACTAGACACTAGGATAGTCACTATCCTGATGAGCACCGGAGTACCCAAGTTACCTAGCCCACAGGCTGCGGGTGCATAGGGGTGAAGATGCGTCGTTTTCGTCGTCGACTCCTAGGGATGCCTGAAGAAAGATGCTGACAGGCAGTCAGGAGAGAGTGTCCGGTGGATCCCAAGCCTGGGATCAAGAAGAGAAGAAACCTGCAAGCAGAGGGGACAGAGTCAAGGTCACTAGCCAGTGACCACGTGGAACCAGGAAGGAACCAGGCGATGTCGTGAAGAGTTGCAGGGGAAGGTGAAGCTTGTCGCTGCAGCCAGGAGGACCAGGAAGCGTCGAGGACGACCAGGACCAGGAGGCGAGCTGTCCCACGAAGGCTCTTGCTGTCGGCGGCGTCGAAGTTGGACTAGGACTCACCAAGCCTTGGCAAGCGGAACCCACGAAGAACAAGGGACTTGCTTCTGGTGCAGACCAGGAAGGTCTGGGGTGCTTCTTCTTTGCAGAGAAGCGGGAGCCAGTCTGGAGGAGCCAAACCAGCGCAGAAGATTTCAGGGAGCGTCGTCACAAAGGCCACTAGCCAGCGGGCAAGCAACCGGACAGACGCGGCAAGCAGGAAAATGCTGAAGGGCCCCACGCAGGACTCGTGGAGTGTGGGGGGCTGATCTTCGGTGCAGATGGTGCTTGGGGTTGGGGCTTCTCAATCCCCGGTGCACAACTTCGAGGGTACCTCAGAAGCTGCGCTGTAAGTTACTAGCCACTTTTCCCAGGTAGCCGGTCCCACGTCGCTCGTCGCCTCCACGGATCTCAGCTCTGCTGCAGATGTGGATGAGGGTCGGAGAAGTCTGGAAATCAAGGCTCTGGTCGGGCTCTGCAATCGGTCCCTCGTCGAACGTTTCACAAAGCAAAGGGTAGTCACTTGATGGTGCCTGTTTGCACAGGGTAGCCACTCCTTGGCTACAAGGGAGATTCTTCAGTCTTCTTCTTTCGTCGAATGTCGAAGGTCCAGAGTTTCTGTTCAGTTTTGCAGGTTCAGGATAATCTAAAGTCTTGAGGCCCAACTCCCACTCTTATACTAATCCGGGGGGCTGGGATACCTGCTAGGTCACGCCTTATGGGTGGGACCTGGGAGGGGGTGGTTACACCCACTTCCCTTTGTCCAGTTTCGCGCCAGAGCTGGGGCTGGAGTGCCCCAGCGCCGGTTTGAACTGGACTATGCAAGGAACACCTTGTGTGCCCCAGGCATGTCTCATTCCTTTCAGCCCACCCTGCCCCAATACACTAAAGGCTGTCTGGGGAGGTGCTAGCACCTCCCCAAGCAGGAAACCTATTGTCCAGGCCTCCCTGGCTGGGATCACTCCCAGCAGCAGGAGGTCAGACTTGTGTCGTGGCAGCAGCATCCATTTTGTGATGCTGAGGCTTTGGTCAGAGGCTAACAGTTGAAGTATGATTTTAACATGTCTTTCCCTCTAGAAGGGGGGAATAATATTCTCATGTCCAGAAATGGCATGGGGGTATTATTCCCGAGTGTTAGACACCTTACACGACATGTTTTGATAAAGCCCAACCATAGTTACCATAACCGTCTAAGATTATAAGGCACTTTAAGAGTATATGGTAGGCTATATCATAGAACAGCTATAAGGACAAGGTTCCGAAAGCTGCAGACAGGCTCAGCTCATGCTAGAGCACCATCTCACATGTTACCAAGCACTCTGCCTCCAGGATTGTCAAGGCCTGCCATAGGAGTGACTGATAGGTACACATGTGTCTATATGTAAGTTAGGTATAGGAATACTACACCTAAGCAAGGGGTGATTACACGACCTTGCCCCAGCTGAGTGATCAGCCAGTTGTGTCAAAATGGAAGGCCAGGCCAGGGGTGGCACAATACATGCTGCAGCCCCTGGTAGGCCTAGGGTACACCTATGCCCTGGGTACCTAGGGTACACTGTACAGGGCCCAATAAGGTGATCCTATCCAAATGGGTTATGCACCTAAAGTGCATAGTAGTAATTTAGAGAGAGAACAGCAGGGCTGTGGGTCTGATTAGCAGGCCCACAGCCACATCTAAGTCGAAAACCAGTAAAGCAAAAGCAAAAAGTGGGGGTGAACATAGAAAGCAGACCCTACTCTCCTACATGCAGCACCTTAAGAAAGTGCTGATCTCCTTTACAAGTTGCTAAAGCTGTACTAGCCATTTTATACGAGGTGCTGTGCTTCCTCAATAAACCAGTCTCTGTCCCAGGACCACCTAGCCGATACATGCTTCATTGCCTGCTATGGGAGTCCTTCTCATCAGACCTGGAGTCTCAATTGTCTGTGTGTGCAGTAAAGGTGAATGAGTTAACCTGATTGACTGTGACTTAATTGCCCAATCTCAGAAGCTCACTATCTGACTTACTCATTGTGTGCACTGCGGATGTGGTGGACCTCCTATTCCATCCATACAGTTGCCTGGCCCTGCTGGCATAACCCAGCTGCAGGAGGAGGGTCAACATTATGGTGAAATCGGACCACAGGCAGACCAAGCTCCCACTTGACAAGGAACAATTTGCTGGGCATACTGATGGATGCCCAGTGGAGGCAGGTGCCATGAATGATAACATTGCGGCCCTTCTGCGCCATATGAAAGAGAAACTGTGGTCTATAGATGGCAAAATAGATATGTTAACAACATGGATGGAGAGCAGACAGGCATGACACTAGACTCATGCAAGCAAAAACAAGGAACTCTGACATCGAGGAATCCAATGGTCAGGCCTCAATTTCTTTCACGGCCCTTAAAAGAGAAGGAGTAGTTTCTTACCTGTAACTCCAGTTCTGTAGTAGGGGTATCTCTGTTATAGTCATAATCTATGAATAATCCCCGCCCATGTGCGGGGACCCCGGAGCAATCAAAAATATCTCTTAAGCTGTCCCGCATTTGCAAACCTGCAAAGACACTTAAGAGACAGACAAAATAATACAGCCTAATCACAACAAGGCTGCACTGGCCAGCACTTCCTCTGAAGTGAACACAAAAGCCACAATAAAGTTGAAATGTCATTTTTATTCACATTTGACATGTTCCTTTATTATCACACACTCCCTTCACCAAAATCCCTTTAAACAATAGAGAGGAAGGGGTGGACAGACAAGCCCTATAGGCTGTCATTATGTGTCTGCTAAAGGGATACCGTGCCTTTAAGAAACTCTCCAGAGACCCCCGGTATCCCAGGATGCACAGCCAAAGCAAGTTACTTTCAGTTCTTTTTGAAGGTGTATAACAACAGGCCTGATACTGTCAGGTTACTCCACCGGGGAGGAGGGAGGGTCGCTTATGACTATAACAGAGATACCCCTACTACAGAACTGGAGTTACAGGTAAGAAACTACTCCTTCTGTAGTAGGGGATCTCTGTGTATAGTCATAATCTATGAATAGAATGGCAAGCCCATCCCAACCAACAAGAAGCGGTGGAGTAAGACCAACCACCAACAAATCACTGTGCAAACAAATTCCTCAGCGAAGCCTGTCCAACCTGCGCATCTGCCCTAGCATCAGAATCCAGGCAGTAATGCTTTGTAAACGTATGGACCGACTTCCAGGTGGCAGCCTTACAAATGTCAGCAATGGGAACATTCCTAAGCAAAGCTGTAGTCGCCGCTTTGCCTCTAGTCGAATGCGCCGTAGGCTTACCCCCCAACGTCTTATTAGCTGTCTGATAACAGAGCTGAATACAGGACACAATCCATCTGGAGAGGGACCGTGTTGAGGTAGCTAGACCAGTTCTTACCGAACCATAATTCACAAACAGTGGATCCGACCAGCGGATGCCTTTTGTCTTATCGAGAAAGAAGGTCAACACCCTACGCACAGCAAGTGAACGCAGAGACCTCTCCGCCGGAGAGGAGGGATGCTGAAAAAACGTAGGCAAAGTTATCATTTGATTCACATGGAAATCAGATATCACTTTAGGTAAAAACTTAGGATGAGTACGCATTACCACTTTAGAAGCATGGAATACAGTATACGGCTCTTGACAACACAGAGCCTGAATCTCACTTACTCTCCTGGCTGATGTAATCGCCACAAGGAAAAACAGCCTTCCAGTACAAATCCTGCAAGGAGGCCTTATGAAAAGGCTCAAAAGGCTCCCTCATTAATCTGGACAACACCACATTCAACTCCCATGGTGGAGAAGGTCGTCTAACAGGGAGGAACACCTTACGCAAACCTTCCAAAAAAACTGTAACCACAGGCATTTTGAAAAATGAGGTTTGGGAAGGGCCCTTTCTATACGTAGTCAAAGCTGCGAGACGAACCCTGATAGACCGAAAATTAAGCCCAGAGTGAGCCAACTGCAGCAGATAAGGCAAAATAACATCTTCTCTACAGGATGTAGGGTCAAAGTCCTTTGCCCTGCACCATAAGCAAAATCTCTTCCACTTATAGGCAGAAGAATTTCTCGTAGACGGTCTCTTTGCCTCTTTCAGTATATCCATACAGTCCCGAGGCAGATGCAAGTGCCCATATTGCACTAACTCAGGAGCCAGGCTGCCAAACTCCAGGACGAGAGATTTGGGGAACCATCTGTCATCCGAACCTCGTGAGAAGGTCCGGCCGACATGGCAGGCGCCTGTGCGGAATAACAGACCGGTGAAGAAGGTCGGTGAACCACCAGTGCCTCGACCCCTCCAGAGCCAACAGGATCATCCTGGCTCTGGATCGCGACAGCTCGGTCAGCACCGCCGATATCAGGGGAAAGGGTGGAAGGGCGTAGAGACAGCCGTTAGACCAGCAGAGCCAGAGAGCTTTCCCCCAGCGTCCCTGGTCGGAAGTACCTGGACGCGAAGTCGCAGCCTCTGCTGTCTTCTGCCCGAGCGAACAGATCGACATCTGGAGCGCCCCACTCTGCGAAGACGTCGATCAGCACGTCGCCGTTTAGCACCCACTCGTGATTCTCCTGAACGAGCCTGCTGAGCGCAACGGCTTGGGCATTCTGCACTCCCAGCAAATGGGTAGCCGTGAACGGTAGGTACCTGGTCACCAGCCAATACCAGATGGCCTGCGCCTCCCGAGACAGCATGCGTGAACGGGAGCACCCCTGCTTGTAGATGCAATACATGGAAGTAGGATTGTCCGTCCGAACGAGCAGGGAGTCTGCCTTGAAGGAGGGAAGGAACGCTTTCAGGGCCAAGGGTACTGCTCTGAGTTTCCCCAAAAAATTGATGTGGTAAGTCATCTCCGTCTGCGACCATACCCCCTGTGAAGATGGCCCGACTGAGGAGATTGTCCCCCGAACACCACCACTGCAGCGACTGAAGAGCATGCAGAGACAGCCGAATCTCGTCGTCACAAGCCCCTCCGAGGGAGCGGTCACAAGGGCCCGAGCCTACCGAAGGAGTGACCATCGTCTTTCCTCCGAAGGAGACACGCTTACTGACAGCGTAGAGATGGAGGCCGCCACGTACTATATGCACTGGAGCGGCGCCGGGACCGACTTGGGCATGGTGACGTGCCACCCCAGCTTGCTCAAGAGAACGCACGTCTGGGGGGAGTGCGCTTGCGCTTCTGAGAAGGAGTGTGCCCTGACCAACCAATCGTCAGAGACGAGACCTGCCCCACCGTCGGGGGGGGGGAGGGTAATAATACAAGAACTCGAGCCCTACGAAGGATCGAAGAGCGTCTCCCCTCCGAAGGGCACACAGCCGTTGAGTCACGACAGACCTCGTGAGGTCGGTGCGGAGGCCCAAACGAAGTACGAGAGAGAGAGCGAGAGCGAGAGAGCGAGAGAATCCAAGTGAAATGCAGGCGCGCTACCTGAAAGTAGCTGCCTTGATCAACCAGCCGTTCAGAAACGGATAGACAAAGCCACTGTGACTCTCATATGCGCAGCCACCACGGCCTAGCGTATGGAATATTCCGAGGTGTCGGCTGCAGGCCGAAAGGAGGCACAAAGCCAGGATAATGGCCGTTGCCCACTGTGAAAAACAGGAACTCGCGATATTTTCCCCGCCGCATAGTCAGTCACCCTGAGGAGGTTGAGGGGAAACCTAATGCGGAGACCTCCACCGGAATGTACTACTCTTTGATCCCACGAGTCGGCTTGTCGCCCGCCGAACATGGGTCCAAACTCGGTCATGTCTCCCTTGCACGCTAGGAGGAACAGCGAGTACCATCCCTTTCCAGCCCGTCCCAGAGGAGCCGAGTCCATCTTCCTTTACTGGAAGATGGAGGTGGCCTCCTTCTAAAACTCGCGCACAGAGCGCGATGGAGGTGGAGGGAGCGCTGGAGGGAAACCGGAAGAGTCGCACGGCAGTGAGCCCCAAAATGACTCAATGGCGGCCCGAGACCGCAGAAACAAAATCTGGGAGGCATAACGCCGCTGGAGAGGACGGACGGCCTTAAGCCGCTCTCCCTGCCCCTCCCAACCGTCAAAGCCTCAGCCTTCGTCGACGACAAGAATGTCGCCGTAGAACAAACCCACGGCAAACCCGGGATGCGCCTGAAGCGAAATATCTGCTGCAGAGCTAAGAAGATATATATATATATCCGCAACCATCATGCCCTGTAGACTATCCCCGTCTCTGGGCAGGAGATCCACACGTCGGTGAAGGAACGCACACAGGGATCACCACAACGGCCCAGCCAGAGGTTCGTAAGAACAGGAGAGCACCTCTCTCTATTCACGTAAGCGGCACCCCTGGCATGCCCGACCCGAGAACTTCCATAACGGTGACGACGGGACCTTATGGAAGACAGCGGATTCCATGGGACCGACGCCCCCACACAAGACCTCGTGCTAGGGACATCAACATTCCACGGAGGGGGGGCGGGGAGGGGGGGGGGGGGATCTCCGGCCGAGGCGCCACAGGCCCCCCGGTGAGTGGGAGATGAGCCGGAGAGAATTCTGCGGCATCCCCGTGGTATCACCCGAGGGGGCGGAGCAGGAGGCGACCAAGATGGTGAGCCGGTACGCAGACACTGCTAAGCGAGGGGACCAAAGTCCCGCGCTTCCGAGCGGACCACGTGTAAGTAGCCCCAGACTCCGAAGGGTCCCTCGGCGCCAGCTCAGCGTCAAGAGTCGACGCTGACGGGAAAAACAAAGTCCCCGCCTATGATGATAGGCCCACAACAGAGCGAGGTCCAGAACGGGACCTAGACCTCGAGCGCCAGTAATGACCCCTCGAAGTCACCCATGACCTCACCATTACTGCGACGTCATCAGCACTGCGACGGCACCACCACAGCGGTGTCGAACCTCCTTCTGCACCTTGACGTCGAGCATCACCGCGCCTCGACGGCGATCGACGTCAAGCATCACTGCGCCGCGACGCCAAGCATCGTCTCGACGTCAAGCAATGCATCGACGTCCAGCCATGCATCGACGTCCAGCCATGCATCGACGTCCAGCCATGCATCGACGTCCAGCCATGCATCGACGTCCAGCCATGCATCGACGTCCAGCCATGCATTGACGTCCAGCCATGCAGCGACGTCCAGCCATGCAGCGACGTCCAGCCATCATCGACGTCAAGCATCGCGCCGACGGCAGGCATCGCGCCAAGCGTCGACGTCAAGCATCGACGTCAAGCACCAGCGTCGACGTCAAGCATCAGCGTCGACGTCAAGCGTCAGCGTCGACGTCAAGCGTCAGCGTCGACGTCAAGCGTCAGCGTCGACGCCAAGCATCAGCGTCGACGCCAAGCGTCAGCGTCGACGCCAAGCGTCAGCGTCGACGCCAAGCGTCAGCGTCGAAGTCAAGCATCAGCGTCCAGCGTCAGCGTCGACGTCAAGCGTCAGCGTCGACGTCAAGCGTCAGCGTCGACGTCAAGCGTCAGCGTCGACGTCAAGCGTCAGCGTCGACGTCAAGCATCAGCGTCGACGTCAAGCATCAGCGTCGCCGTCAAGCATCAGCGTCGACGTCAAGCATCAGCGTCGACGTCATGGCTCTCGACGTCATGGCTCTCGACGTCATGGCTCTCGACGTCATGGCTCTCGACGTCATGGCTCTCGACGACATGGCTCTCGACGACATGGCTCTCGACGACATGGCTCTCGACGTCATGGCTCTCGACGTCATGGCTCTCGACGTCATGGCTCTCGACGTCATGGCTCTCGACGTCATGACTCTCGACGTCATGGCTCTCGACGTCATGGCTCTCGACGTCATGGCTCTCGACGTCATGGCTCTCGACGTCATGGCTCTCGACGTCATGGCTCTCGACGTCATGGCTCTCGCCGTCATGGCTCTCGACGTCATGGCTCTCGACGTCATGGCTCTCGACGTCATGACTTTCGACGTCATGACCCTCGACGTCATGACCCTCGACGTCATGGCTCTCGACGTCATGGCTCTCGACGTCATGGCTCTCGACGTCATGGCTCTCGACGTCATGGCTCTCGACGTCATGGCTCTCGACGTCATGGCTCTCGACGTCATGGCTCTCGACGTCATGGCTCTCGACGTCATGGCTCTCGACGTCATGGCTCTCGACGTCATGGCTCTCGACGTCATGGCTAAACAGCCTCCTTGACGTGGGCCTTTTCTTGGGTCGACGGAGAGCAGTGGCGTCATACCTGCTCTCGACGTCGCCGTCCTCGATGCGGACCGGAAAACGCGCCATACTGCAGGCGCGTTCCTACTGGGGAAAGCCCCCGAGGCCACAGCATGGGACGTGGTAGAGGACCTACCCTCTCCTTACCCAGGGGCTGAAGAAGAAGCCTAAACAGGTGTCAAACATAAGACACAGGCAAGCACAGAAGACAAACTCTGTGAGCTTCAGCTTTGGCCTTTATGTCCCACCGCAGTCAAAGCACTTGCTAAACAGGTGTCAAATCCGATGCTATAGAGGCTTGCAAACTGCAGAAATTCTGCTAAAAAACCACAGCAGAATGTAGAGAAAGGCCAAAGACGTCGAATGAAACTTCAAATCCAGAAAAAAAATCACTCAAAATGAATAAAAGCTCAAAAAATGAAGAGCTAATGCTCCAGGGTCCTTCTAGCAGGAGCCGGAAAAAAGAACTGAAAGTAACTTGCTTTGGCTGTGCATCCTGGGATACCGGGGGTCTCTGGAGAGTTTCTTAAAGGCACGGTATCCCTTTAGCAGACACATAATGACAGCCTATAGGGCTTGTCTGTCCACCCCTTCCTCTCTATTGTTTAAAGGGATTTTGGTGAAGGGAGTGTGTGATAATAAAGGAACATGTCAAATGTGAATAAAAATGACATTTCAACTTTATTGTGGCTTTTGTGTTCACTTCAGAGGAAGTGCTGGCCAGTGCAGCCTTGTTGTGATTAGGCTGTATTATTTTGTCTGTCTCTTAAGTGTCTTTGCAGGTTTGCAAATGCGGGACAGCTTAAGAGATATTTTTGATTGCTCCGGGGTCCCCGCACATGGGCGGGGATTATTCATAGATTATGACTATACACAGAGATCCCCTACTACAGAACTTAGCATCATGAAGGCAAAGAATGAAGATCTGGAAGGACAATTGCATCAAAATAACGGGTGCATTATTGGTGTAGTGAAGTTCTTCAATAACACCAGCATGGACAGTTTTGTAGCGGACATGATGATCTCTCTATTCGACTGGCTAACAACAAAAGAGTGAATAAGGAGGAAAGGGGAAAGAACCGCACAAGTAAAACCTCTTATTTAAAAGAACCCTCACTCACCAACCTAGTTGGTGACATGCTTCATCATTGGGTTCCCACCAGAGAGGCAGAGTGCCTCCCTGGTTTGCTTCAACGCCTGAATTACAGCGGAGCAGGTTTTTGTGAGATGGTGTCAGTGCAATAGTAACAAGCATTTGCAATGCAATAGGTCTCGCATTTATGATAGTTTGACCTATTGGCATTGTAAATGACAATGCCTTTTACTTATGTGTTGTTTAAAAAGGCATTGGCATTTACAATGTCAATAGCTCAAACTCTTGCAAATGTGAGACCTATTGCATTGCAAATGTGTGCTATTAAAAAAATATTACAAGAGTGTGTCCTGCCTGCAACAGCAGGCAGGAGAAAAGCTATTTGGGAAAACAGTGCTTGGAGGATGTAATTAAAGCATATCGAGCAACAATACCATGGTAGGTTACAAAATGAGACAAGGCAGTACTTACGAGGGACTTCTAAGCCTTTTGACCAATGAACAGCCACTGTTTACAGTGGACAATGACACAAGCCAATGAAAAATGTGGGCGGACAGTGGGCAGAGGTCAAGTCCCTGCCTCAATACAGCATAACTCGCAGAGCAGCGGATGCGCTGCCCAGGCTCGACCTAAAAACCTTTGGCCCCTACAATTGTTTTCTTTCCTTTTTTTCTGAAACTAAGCCCTGCACTCATGCTATGTCATTGTAAATCCGATTAGATCTCCCATGAAGCGTTCATGAAGCGAGACCTCCTTGAATGTATACGCCCTCTCTGTTTCTAGGGGACTAATCCACAGATCCCCATCCTCTGTGACCTGCTTTCAGATACAGCACTTCCACTTTCACTTTCGGTCACCCCTAAGGACAGCAGCGTCAACAGCATCGGCAAGAAATGGCGCTATTTAGGGATAATTTAAGGATTCACTGAAGAATTGACTATGAGGTCGAGGCGTAGACCAATGGAAACAACGGGCTGGATCGCAAACGTTTTTGTGCTTAGTCCTCACATCCTTAGTGGTAAGTAAGGCAGCCCTTGATCCAAACACCCTTCACCATGGAATGTGGTCGTAATGTTTGAGTATAACATGTGTACACAATTGTTGTGTGATGTTTTGTTGAGGTGGTGATGTGTTTGCTTTTTTGTGCTGCTGTGTTTTGTGCTGCATTATTGCAATGGGATTATTATTTTTTTTGTACAGCAGTTGTTGCGTTACATTTTATTTTGAGTCTTTTCTGATGTGCCCTGGTATGTTTTGTGTTGTTATGTTGCTTTGTATATACTACCGGTATGTTCTACTACTTACTTTAGATATATGAACCAGTGCTACTATATTTCCAGCCAAAAGCATCACATACCCTGAAAGCTCCTGTGACGAGCAACCATTTGCCACTGTGTAAGGTAGTAAAATAGGGCAGCTCCAGTTTTTGAATAACTTAAGACACCAGTCAGCAAAAACGTTGTTGTATATGTGATGCGATCCATTGATTGTAGAACGTGGTGCAGATAATATTTACCGATAGCAGGTGACTTCACTTGACAGGGACAGGAAAGGAGAGGCATGTTTATTTAGTGAAGAAAGATAATATTTAAAGGCTGGTAGATATCAGCATTGTTTTATTTTCTTTGCTTTGTTCGTTATAGTAAAAGGCCATATAGAATGGTTCCAGAGTATCAGAGGGTGACTGCTTCACCATTTGCCACCCCAAAATAGATGTCTGTTTCTCAAGCAACCATGACACACCATGGCACTGTAGTCAGTGACTAATGACGCTTAATTGGTTAACTTGAAAGAACTCGGCGATTACAGAGAAAGAACTGCACACCAGTTGGCTGTACAAATAGAACACACCACCGAAGCTCTTTCTGCCGTGAATACTTGATGGATAGGCTTGTCGAGCGAATAGATTTACTGTAAATAAAGCCTTTTTGAAAAAGGCCTCCCCATAATAGGTGTAGTCTCTGTCATTGAAAGGCATAATCTGAACAGTGAGCATGGGTAAGCAACAAGACTAAAGTGATGACAGATCATTTGTGGGCAGAGGCCTGAAGTCAAGAGCGAGCACAGCCCGAGGATCCAGTCGTGTGTTCCCTTCACACTAGCGACACCTGCTGCCCCACACGGCGTGTGCGTGTTCCTTGCCTTCCGTGGTTTACAACGTATATATAATATTACCTCATACCAACGGAAGCTGGAGCTGACGTGCAGTGAGACCCAATAGGCATTGGACGGACAGTGGACTTTCGAGGTGATACCCTGATCTCCGCTCCAAGGCCCTTTTCAACTACTAATTGGCCATTATAAGATGTCCTGGTGACTTCCGCCTGATGGCTTGAGGGTCAGCGCTCAACTTTCTTTGTGAAAAGTAAGTTTATGGATTTTGTAACCATATTTTGCTTTATCAGGACTTCATTCCGAGATTCTCGAAAACCCCCTTCTAGTTGGAAATGGAAGTTTTTTTCCTTATTCCGGATTGCGAGACACGAGCTCTACTGCACCCTCGCAATTTTCAGGCAAACAAATTGCAACGGAGAAAAAACATGGCACAGAACGTGAAAAAAGCTGCAGAAATCTGTGCAGTAACCCAGGGATAATTCCCCATTCCGAAGGTGAAATGTCTGAGTAGTGTCATAATATCACACCTGAAACTAATTGAACCGCACTATTGGGGTTTTAATGTGACCTATTATTACGTCAGGAATCCCACAGCTTTCATAGTGAAGCCATAACTCAGTAAAGAAAACAGGCAACAACAAAGTAGTCCCTACACTGAAAGATACTGCCCTGCAGCGTCAGGGAACTGTAGTTGGTCGATGCTGCTTCCTCCGAAAACGGAACAAAACGGAAGTGACGCATCGGCCCACCAGCCAATAATGAGCGAGGTAAAAAGAACAATGCGAGATTTAAACCAATGGCAAGGGACAAAACGAAAAAAACGAACTGGGTGGAGTTTCACCCTTAATACTAATTACTTGATGCCTCGTAGAGGCAGCGCATGCGCTACTCTATACGAGACCTAAAAATGGTGCACATTAAAAGATGTCTGGCTTTATCCCAAAACAATTTTAATGGTGGAAAACCAGATATAATTAAAAACAGGTGAGATTGACGTTGACTGTCTGGTTAAATTGACAAGGCACATCCAAAATAGTCAAAAGTAGTCGACATGTTTCTGCTTATAAGGTGCGTTTTGCTAAGCATTCATCAGGACCAAGACTCCACGGCGGTGTATGCTCTCTAAGGCATACCCTAACCTGTGGAGGTGTGTGTATGGTAAAACTCACGGTTTTACCACGCAGCCTTCTGGAGTTCCAAAAAGCCAACGAACTCTGTAAGAAAAAAACACACATAAAAACACAAACAACAGTTAAGTGAGTTCAGTGGTATTTCTTGCCAGGCTTTCAAGAGGTCCAATTTTATAAGTAGCCTCGTGCTGTGAATTACCAATATATATTTTTGAAGGTAATACCACGCATACCCTTAAATCAGGCAAACGTGTCAGACATACTGCCGCTCCGTGTATATTTGTTATCGGAGGGGTCATCGTTACGGGTAACTACCAGTAAACTTTGCGCATTCAATATTGTGCATGTTTTTTCAGCATTATCAATTATGCATCGACATTTTTAAAGGGCTAGTGACGGGCCCGTTAACAAGGTGCGAATGGTTGGAAAGCGCATTTTTAAATAAGCAATTGAAATGGCAGATTGAGAAACATGGAAAAATCAGGGCTTACGTGAAGAAACAACTGTCTTCACGTCATGGGTCCTGGTGGGGGTAGAGATGCTGGTGGAATCTATGCGGGGGAAAGGAGATGGAGTCAGCGAAAATACCGGTGCTAAGGTGACCGGTCACCACCCCGAAAAGAACTCCCTTACTTCCAAATCAGCACTCTCCCGCATCAGACCTATCTGGACCTGTCCTCGGACCCGAATGTTACTGTGGTGTAGTAGCCGGTGAATGAAATACCGGTTGCCGGTCACATGATCAAGGCACGTACCGCGGGACGTGGCACTTATGGGGAACGTTTTTAAAAACCACTAGACCGTGAAGGACAATGTTAAAAGGAAAAAACTTAATTGTTCCCACATGCTACTGAACCTAACAGCGGAATATGCGTGTTGGAATGGTAAAATTACCGCTAAACTATATGATGTTAAATAATTGCGGCAACTGCTGGCCAGATTGGAACGTGTGTCACATGTGTTGCAACCAAAAAGGCAGATCCCTTGATATTCGTTAGTGTTGTCTAGGAATACTGTACTAGAGCTGGCGCCACAAGATCGGATAGGACTAAGTGGCAAGGTTTAGTAGTAGACAAAGAAGTTCTCATCTATGGTATTTAGTCAGGGTAGTAAGTGGAGTGAGCCTGTTAGTGTTTATTCGAACCAGTCAATTGTCAGACATGTGTTAAGCTGGTTAAGAATAAGTCAGTTACTCGATCCAAAAGCACTGGCTCGGCACGGAGACCCACTATTATGCTTGTGAGATCCCGCTGGGGGTGCTAACTTAAATGTCCACAGAGGTACAACGGGGTGAAAGTTGGCGATGTCAGCATTTCATCACTGAGCTCCAAGGTATATTGTCATTTAACCCCTTCTTATGTGTAGAGAGGCGATAAATCCAGCGCTGTTCCTTCTCGAAAAGCGCTTGTTGTGTGGGAACACCTTGCCTCAGTTGTTCGATAATTGTCCAACTCATATCGTTGGTGGTATGATTCTGCTGTATGAAGTGGTCGGTGAGTTTCGTGGTGTTTTTCCGGCACCGGATGTTGCTGCGGTGTTCACATATCCGCTGTTTGATGTTGTGCGTGATCAAGCCCACGTATCTGGAACCGCAGGGGCACGTAATCAGATATACCACATTTGTGGAGTTACAGTTGGTGTGGGCTCTTTGTGACCATAACTTCCCCTCATCAAGTTCAAGGTGCTTGGTGGGGATGGTCAGATAACAAACGCTGCATGCCCCACACGGATACTGAACCGTCACTGGGGGGCGTCCCCAGGCATTCAGAACCGACTGGTTTTCATCTTTGTCTGATTTCTTCGGACGCGTGTGTACCAGGGTGTCCTTGATGCTCCTGGCTCATTTAAAAGAGAAAAGCGGTTTCTCCCACTTATGGTTGTTACTCTCTAAAATTCTCCAATGCTTCCTTATCGATTTTCTAACAGCATTGGAAGCCACATTGTACGTAGTTACACATGTGAGGGGTATCTCCCCTGGGGTTTGGGGATTTTCTTCTAGAAGGGCTTCCCTATGTTGGTTCCTCGCCCTCTTGCAGCTTCTCTTTAAAATTCCGTCTGGATACCCCCGTTTGTGGAGTTTAGTGGTAAGATCCTCTGCCTGGGAGTGAAGATCCGTCAGTTCGCTGCAATTATATCTGAGACGGAGGTATTGGCCCAATGGGAGATTTTCCCGTAGCGGACGTGGGTGAAAGCTGAAGAAACGCAGAATAATAATTGCAGCGAACTGACTCCATCTCCTTTCCACCACATAGATTCCACCAGCATCTCTACCCCCACTCGGACCCGTGATGTGAAGACAGTTGTTTCTTCATGTAATCCCTGATTTTTCCATGTTTCTCAATCTGCCATTTCAATTGCTTATTTAAAAACGCGCTTAAAAAATGTTGATGCATAATTGATAATGCTGAAAAAACACGAGCAATATTGAATGCGCAAATGTTACTGGTAGTTACCTGTAACGATGACCCCTCCGATAACAAATATACACGGAGTGGTAGTATGTCTGACACGTTTGCCTAATTTAACGGTATATGTAGTATTACCTTCAAAAATATATATTGGTAATTCACAGCACGAGGCTACTTATAAAATTGGACCTCTTGAAAGCCTGGCAAGAAATACCACTAAACTCACTTAACTGTTGTTTGTGTTTTCATGTGTGTTTTTTTCTTACAGAGTTCGTTGGCTTTTTGGAACTCCAGAGGGCCGCGTGGTAAAACCGTGAGTTTTACCATACACACACCTCCACAGGTTAGGGTATGCCTTAGAGAGCATACACCACCGTGGAGTCTTGGTCCTGATGAAAGCTTAGCAGAACGCACCTTAAAAGCAAAAAGATGGCGACCACCACTCACTTTTGAATATTTTGGATGTGCCTGGTCAATTTAACTAGACAGTCAACGTCCATCTCACCTGTTTTTAATGACATCTGGTTTTCCACCATTAAAATTGTTTTGGGATAAAGCCAGACATCTTTTAATTTGCACCATTTTCACTATTGCACTGACACCATCTCACAAAAACCTGCTCCGCTGTAATTCAGGCGTTGAAGCACACCAGGAAGGCATTCGGCCTCTCTGGTGGGAACCCAACGATGAAGCATGTCACCAACTAGGTTGGTGAGTGAGGGTTCTTTTAAATAAGAGGTTTTACTCGTGTGGTTCTTTCCCCTTTCCCCCTTATTTACTTTTTTGTTGTTACCAAGTTTATTCGTCATGGGGAAGAAGAGTGATTATCCCTCTCTCTCCTGTTGATATTATAGATCTATTAGTTCAGGAAGCATTCTCGGCCACATTAATTGTGAACAAGCATATCACTCTAGTGCCAGACCGCGGCCAGGGGCAAGTCCTAGGCCTATCATAGCTTGTTTACTCAACTATAGAGATCGCAACCAGATCTTGCATTTCAACAGAACACAACTGAACCCGCAATATGCTGGGGCTGCCATCGCTTTTTTCCTGGATTTCAGCCCTGCGGTACAGGAGGCTAGGCGATCAATCTCCGTGGTCATGAGAGCTCTGCGAGCAAAAGCAATCTGATATTTCATGCTCTACCTGGCCAAACTTCGTAAGGAGTTTAAAGGCAAGGCTCATTTTTTCACCCACCCAGAGGCTGCACCAGACTTTATTGGGACTTTCATAAGGTACAGGGAGCATGAGAGCTCAGCAGCTAGTAGCCCAGCTTCCACGAGAGGCAGGTTGTTATAAGGAGATACCAAACTCAGTGACAATGATTAAACCCGTTTGATGTTCCAGTTACCTGCACACCTTTTTCTATTTCCTTGAATCCTCCCACTTGTTATCCATTGAAGGTGTGGCCACTGTCCAACCATGGTGTCACGCAATGTACTTCATGGTATTTCCATGCAGTCAACATGTAGGTCTGTTTGTACAGGGTGCTACAGAACAGGATGTACTATTATGCACAATATCAGTTTAGGTTATACCTCCTTTTTTTAATGGGCAAGTGCCTGTTAGTATCAATCTGAGGGGCACAAGGACTTTGGCAGAGGCACAATGATCTCCTAAAGAACAAGTTACTTACCTTCGGTAACGATGTATCTGTAAGAAACATTAGTTAGTTAGATTCCTCACCTTAGAATATCCCCAGGCGTCAGACTGGATCCGGAAGATTTTTCGTCAGCAATACCCCTTGCGCGTCGCTAGGCGTCGTCTGCGGCTCCGCGTCCGTCGTCGGCGTCGTGCGCCGGAATGACGTCGTCGGAGTACTTAGACGCCGCCCTCGCGCGCTGACGTCAGTTCTTGTACATAGCTTTCCGCGCCAGGAACGCAGAGCCATGCAAAGACCGACACTGGTGCCAAAAAGAAAATCTAGGGGCCTGAAAAGGACAACCTTAACCCTAGATGTCAGTTCGCAGAACGGGGAGGATGGGTGGGTCGGTGAGGAATCTAACTAACTAATGTTTCTTACAGATACATCGTTACCGAAGGTAAGTAACTTGTTCATCTGAAAGAAACACGTTAGTTAGATTCCTCACCTTAGAATAGATACCCAAGCAATACCATCCCCGGTGGTGGGTCTGCGAACCAAGATCACACCAGAAAGTCCTGGAGGACAGAACGGCCAAAGAAGCCATCCCTCCGGACTTGGCTGTCAAGGCAATAATGCCTGGCAAACGTGTGTAACGAAGCCTACGTCGCCGCCTGACAGATGTCCTGCAAAGGGACTCCCCGTCCCAAAGCAGTAGTAGCCGCTGTGGCCCGAGTAGAATGGGCGCGCAGCCCAACAGGAGGGTCCTTTTTTGCCAAAGAATAGCAAATTTTGATACACAAAACGACCCACCGAGAGATGGTCCGTTTGTGCACAGCTTTCCCCTTCTTAGCGTCCACGTACCCAACAAAAAGCTGGTCGTCCACCCGGAACTGTTTTGTGCGGTCCAGATAAAAGGAGAGCGCACGTTTTGGGTCCAGACGGTGGAGCCTCTCTTCCTCTTTGGAAGGATGCGGAGGCGGAAAGAAGGTGGGCAAGGTGACAGACTGCCCAAGATGAAATGGAGTCACCACTTTCGGAAGAAAGGAGGGACGAGGCCGAAGGACAACCTTGTCCGGATGAACAGACAGAAAAGGAGGCTTTGAAGATAAAGCCTGGAGCTCACTCACCCGTCTAGCCGAGGTGATGGCTACCAGAAAAGCAGTCTTAAGAGTCAGAAGACGAAGAGGACAATTGTGAAGAGGCTCGAAGGGAGCGCACATCAGGAATGTCAAGACCAGATTCAAGTCCCACTGAGGCATTACAAAAGGGACAGGAGGGAACGTGTGAGTAATGCCTTTTAGAAAGCGTGTAACCACAGGGGACTTGAAAAGAGAAGGCTGATCAGGAAGCCGCAAGAAGGCGGAGATGGCAGCAAGATAACCTTTCAGGGTGCCCAGGGCAGAGCCCTGCCGGGCCAAAGAAAGAAGAAAGAGAAGAACCTCAGAAAGAGGGGCGGAAAGGGGATCCACAGCCTTTGCTGTGCACCATGCCACAAATTTGTTCCACCGGCAGGCGTATACCGTCTTTGTGGAGGGACGCCTGGCTGCCAGAATGATATCACAGACTTCAGGAGGCAAGTCAAATGGCATCAACTGCCGCCGCTCAATCTCCACGCATGGAGGTGGAGGCTGGACAGGTTCGGGTGGAGGACCGTCCCCTGCTGCTGCGACAGAAGATCCTCCCGAAGGGGCAGACGTATCGGGGGATCGGTCAACATACTGAGTATCTCGGGATACCAGTATCTTCGTGCCCAATCCGGAGCCACCAAGATGACTTGGGCCCGGTCGTGCCTGATCTTCTTCAGCACTCTGGGCAGAAGTGGTATAGGCAGAAAGGCGTACAACAGACCGCAACTCCACTCGTGACGAAAAGCGTCGCCGAGCGAGTGCCGCCTTGGAAATTCCAACGCGCAGAACTGCTGACATTGCGCGTTCTCTTCGGTGGCGAATAGATCTAACCAAGGCTCTCCCCACTGCAGAAAGAGACCTTGCGCCACTTCGGAGTTCAGACGCCATTCGTGATCCATCATGCACCGGCGGCTGAGTTCGTCCGCTCTGGCGTTCAGAGAGCCCGCCAGATGTTGAACCACTAGGGTGACGCCCTGGTGTTCCAGCCACGTCCAGAGGCGCAGAGCCTCCTGACAAAGGGTCCACGACCCCACCCCGCCCTGTTTGTTGCAATACCACATGGCGGTGGTGTTGTCCGTGAACACCTGCACGACACTGCCCCTGACAGAGGGAAGGAAGGCTTTCAGTGCAAGTCGGATCGCTCTCAACTCCAACAGGTTGATGTGGAGACGAGACTCCGCCGGAGACCAGAGGCCTCTGATCTCCGCCTCTCCCATATGGCCACCCCAGCCCAGGAGGGACGCATCCGTCACTACGACATGCTCCGGTTGGGAAAGGGAGAGGCTCCTGCCCATGACCCAATCGCGGTCCGTGAGCCACCACTGCAACTGTTGTGCAGTGCCCTCCGAGATCAAGACATGGTCGGACAGGTTGCCGTGATGCTGGGCCCACTGAAACTTCAGGTCCCACTGCAGAGCTCGCATGCGCCGCCTGGCGTGATGCACTAGTAGGATGCAGGAGGCCATCAGCCCCAGAAGCCGCAACACTAGCCTGACCGAAACCCAGGATAGAGGCCGAAAGATGGGAATCAGGGCCTGTATATCCCGGACCCGCTGTTCCGGGGGATAGACCCGGAACTGCGCCGAATCGAGAACTGCTCCGATGATGAGGAGCTTCTGAGAGGGACTCAGGTGTGACTTCGGCACGTTGATGGAAAATCCCAGCAAATGCAGGAGATCCGCCGTAGTCTGGAGGTGGGAGACGACTGCCTGGGGCGAGCCCGCCTTCAACAACCAGTCGTCGAGATAGGGGAAGACTGGAACCCCTGATCTGCGCAGATGAGCTGCGACCACCGCCATCACTTTCGTGAACACCCGAGGGGCACTGGTGAGGCCGAAGGGGAGCACGGTAAACTGAAAATGCTCGTGGCCCACCGTGAACCGCAGGTAACGCTGGTGGGCCGGCAGGACGGGGATATGGAAATATGCGTCCTGCAAGTCCAACGCTACCATCCAGTCTCCGGGGTCTAGGGCAGCTAGAACCTGAGCCAAGGTTAACATCTTGAACCTTTCCTTTCGGAGGAAGGCATTGACGTTCCGGAGGTCCAAGATGGGGCGTAGGCCCCCCTTTGCCCTTCTTGGGAACCAGAAAGTAGTGGGAATAACAACCACGACCTACTTCTGGACTCGGAACGCGCTCGACGGCCCCCTTGGCCAAGAGGGCCGAAACTTCCTCTCGGAGAAGATTCAAATGATCCCCCGAGATACGGTGGTGCTGCGGTGGCATGGCTGGAGGGGTCGTCTCGAAGGGGAGGGAGTAGCCCCTTCGGACGATTTGCAGCACCCACCTGTCCGATGTAATGGACCGCCAGTGGAGCAGGTGATGGCGAACTCTGCCGCCCACTGGCGTGGAATGGGCCTGAAAGCTCGGACTAGGAAGGCTATGAGGCGGATGCTGCCGGGGTGGATGTGGGCTGACCACGTCGTCCTCCAGATCCGCCACGGCGGAAACCACGTCCGCGCGCAGGTTGGTTCTGCGGCTGGTGGGACGTGAGGAGGTGCCCCTTCCTTGGCCACGAAAGGGGCGAAAAGCGGAGGTGTGCGCCCGCGGAGCCGAGAGGCCCAAGGACTTGGCCGTAGCCCGGGAGTCCTTAAAGCGGTTCAGCGCACTGTCCGCCTTCTCACCAAACAGGCGAGTGCCATCAAAGGGCATGTCCATGAGGGTGTTCTGGACATCCCCGGAAAATGACGTGGACCGCATCCAGGCGTGGCGGTGGAGCGCCACCGTGGTGGAAATCGCCCGACCCAGCGAGTCCGTGGTGTCAAGCCCACATCGTATGGCGTGCCGCGCTGCATCCCTCCCATCGGCCAAAGCCTGGGTAAGACGTGTCCGGACCTCCTCCGGACACAGGGGCAGCACGTCCTCCACCGTATCCCACAGAGAATGGGAATAACGGTCCAAGAGACAGGCGGTGTTTAAAGACCGCAGGCCCAAACTAAGGGACGAGAACAGTTTCTTGCCAAACTGCTCGAGTCTCTTGGAATCCCGGTCCGGCGGAGCGGTCGGGAAGGAGGATTGGGAGGTAGAGGCCTGGATAACCAGACTCTCGGGGGTGGGGTGTTGGGACAGGAAACTGGGGTCGCCCGGAGCAGGGCGGTAGCGCCTGGCAACGTTCCTATCCACAGGAGGAACTGTGGAGGGCTTGGACCAGGTGCCCTGCAGAACGTCAGTGAGGGCCTCATTGAACGGCAGCAGAGGCTCAGTGGAGCTTGCTGCGGTTTTGAAGCACCTCAGTGAGGATGTTAGTCCTCACAGCCACGGCAGGCAGCTCGAGCCCAAGGGCTGCGGCCGCCTTGCGCAGCACCACAGAAAATGCTGCACCCTCCTCCGAAGCCACAGTCGGAGGAGAAGTGAATCCAGTGTCTGGCGAGGTATCTAGACCACTGGCCTCCCCCAGTTCATCTGCCCAGTCCTGTGAAAGCTGCGACTGAACAGCCATAGGGTCCTCGAACCCCTCCCAGTCGCCCCCGTCGTCCGATTCCTGATAAACAGGAGGAATGATCGGAGCCGGACTGTAGAGATGATAGGCCTCAAGCGGCGCCGGACGCGGCGTCGGTCGACGCCGTTGCGGCGCCGGGTCCGGAATAGGGCTAAACTGGGGTTGGACGCCGTCCGGAGTCGGCACCAAAGGCGGCGGCGTCGGCGGCACCGGAGGTGTAGGCGTCTGCGCCGGTGGCGCCGGGGACGGCGTCGGTGGTTCATGCGCCGGCGCCGGTGGAGGAGTGGTTAGGTCAACCGGCGTCGACGGGGGCCCAGGCATGGGCCCCGCGGGGACCGGCGGCGTCGAGACCGGAGTCGTCGACGGCGCCGGGGCCGAAGCCGCCGGCAGGCAAGGTCGCCCAGTCGAGTCCGCGGGGCCTGAAGGCGCGCCAGCGGGCGTCGACGGCGGGGCCAGGCTCCTCATGGCCGAGAGGAAGGCACTGACCTCCGCCGGCGTCGCGTTAGTCCCAGGGACCGGAGGGTATGGGGACGGGCGCGGCGCCTGCGGCTCCGCCGGAGCCGCGGGGGTGGAACCACTTGGACCCTCGGCCGAGTCGCGCGACCGGCGAGGGGAGTCCGAAGAGCGATGTCGCCGCTTGGACTTCTTAGAGCGTTTGGACTTACCCGACGACTTGGAGCCCGACGATCGATGGTGGCGTCGGCTAGGGCTCCGCGAGCGATCCTTGGACCTCCTCCTGGACCGGGATCGCGCACGACGCGGAGCCGAGTGGCGAAGCTCGAGAAGCTTGCGGGACCGCTCCCGCCGAGCCTTCGAAGTCAGGGCCTGGCAATCGGAGCACGACTCCGCGTCGTGGTCGGGGCCTAAACAGTAGAGGCACCGGCGGTGGTGGTCGGTCACCGACATCAGTCGATGGCAATCCTCGCAAGCCTTGAACCCAGGCATCCTACCGGCACCAGATGTCGACAGACAAGGATCAAAAGTGATCAAAAAAGATTTAGTCAAAAAAGACTAAAAGGGGTAGCTCTCCCGGATCTGCGCTTACTGGCGCGGAAAAAAGAAGAACTGAAGTCAGCGCGCGAGGGCGGCGTCTAAGTACTCCGACGACGTCATTCCGGCGCACGACGCCGACGACGGACGCGGAGCCGCAGACGACGCCTAGCGACGTGCAAGGGGTATTGCTGACGAAAAATCTTCCGGATCCAGTCTGACGCCTGGGGATATTCTAAGGTGAGGAATCTAACTAACGTGTTTCTTTCAGATCATTATTGTAGCAGTTTACTATCTGTATGGTTTTATGTTAACTGGCAGAACTTCAATAGCTATGCATGCAACTATATGGGCTGGCATGTGCTTCACGGCGCCCCAACGCATTGAGTGCACTTGCAGTGACTAACATGATTGTGATTCGTTTTTTGTTGTTTTCCTTCTTGGGAGGGGGTACAGACTGAAGATTGGGGTTAGGGTGGGATGAGGGTTGTGAATGTGCAAGTACATTGTTTTGATTTGACCGAAAGAATGTTGAAACTAGTTGCAGTGAATGAGCATGATTTGGCAATGCTCAACAGCTCCTTTCGCTGAAAGAGCTGCCACTTCCTGGTGGAGAAGAGAATGGTGGTCCTCCGTCAGCCTGTCATGAGTAGGTGGCATGGAGGGAGTTGTAGTCTTGAAAGGGTGGGAGTAGCCCCTCCGGATAATCTGCAAAACCTACCTGTCCAATGTTGTGGACTGTCAGTGGGCTGGTGATGGGGAATTCTGATGCCCATGATGGTAAAAGGCAGACTAGAAGGGTTTGGAGGCTGCGGCTGCTGGGGGGTTGGTGGACTGATCTGATCATCAGCCACCAGACCCATGGGTCCAGTAAAGACTGTGTCA
This sequence comes from Triturus cristatus, assembly GCF_964204655.1. Lineage (NCBI taxonomy): Eukaryota > Metazoa > Chordata > Amphibia > Caudata > Salamandridae > Triturus > Triturus cristatus. Next base: position 262,215,715 of record NC_140586.1, read on the forward strand.
ATAGCAACGCAATGGCTGGAAAGCTTGCGTGCTGTGGTGGTTGGGCAGGTAAAGACGTAGTTGTACACCCCTTCTGTGGCCACAAAAAGAGCGACAGGCCGATTGATGGTGACAAGGGGGCAACAGAAAGATCCAATGACCTGGCCTCAGCCCTGCTGTCCTTAAAGCACTCCAGCGCTGAATCCACCTTGTCTCCGAAGAGACGGGAGCCATCAAAGGGCATGTTGATCAGGAAGGACTGCACATCCCCAGAAAAAACAAACGTCCTCAACCATGTATGACTTTGCAGAACCACTGCTGACACAACCACTCTGCCTAGTGAGTCCGTGGCGTCTAGGCAACAGCAGGTGGAACTTAGCTGCATCACACCCATCGGCAAGAGCCTGGGACAGCACAGCCCTGGCTGCCTCTGGGACCATTGGCAGCACCTGGGCAATCGTATCCACATGGCGTGGGAATAGCTGCCCAAAAGGCATGTGGTGTTCATAGTCCGCCGTGCCAAGCTTTCAGAAGGAAACATCTTCCAAAGATTTTGCAGACTTTTGAATTCCATGTCCAATGTTGCGGTAGGGAAAGCGCCAGGATTTACATACATAGTTGCGTCTTGGACCACCAAGCTCTCTGGGGTAGGGTGTTGAGTGACGAAATGTGCGTTCCCTGAACCGAGGTGGCGGCAGCGGGCAATCGTCCTGTTCACAGGAGCGTTGGACTCGGACCTAGTCCCAAGCAGGATGTCAGTAAGGCCTCATTGAAAGAGAGAAGTGATTCTGATGATGACACTCCCGGCTGAAGTATTTCAGTCAAAACATTAGTCTTGACTGCCATCAAGAGCAAGCTGAGGTCTAGGACCTCAGCTGCCAAGTGCACCACCATTGCAAAGGAAGCGTCAGGGGCAGATCCTCCATTACGGCAGAGCAGCAACACAGCACTAATTAAAATGCCCCAGGTGAAAAATAAAATGGTAATAAACATTACCATTTTATTTTTCATTAACTCAGCAAACATGAATCCTGAACATCAAGACCGGAACGACGGCCCGCAGCAAGGTAAGTGACTTCATTTCCTTTTTTAATGTATTGCATACGTGTGTATGTATGCCCTAATTCGCCGACATGAATTACATTACAGTTTTATAGTTAATAATGTAAACTTTAAAACGATAATGTAATGCATGTCGGAATGAATTTAGTTAATGTAGTTTTGCCTGTGTATGCACCCGCCAACCATTTGCCTGTCTCACCACTCTGCATAGCTGGCAGCCGCCACTGGGAAGCTCCCTCCTCTGTAGCCACGGTGGGGGAGAAAGTATGCCATTATCTAGGGAAGTATCCTGTCGACTGGCTTCACTCATAACTGGCGTCGATCCATCTGTGAATCCCTGGAGTCTGGCGTGGATCCATTAGGAGTTCCCTCCAAACCCACAAGGTGCAAATGCGCACCGGAGGGAACGGGCTGCCCAAATATAAGGTTTAGCCCTCACAATTTTTTTTCCAATTGGGCCAGGTTGCGCCAGCTCCCGGAAAGTCGGACATGCACAGTGCTGACCCAGTTCCTCGAGTAGCGAAGTTCCCTAGTCTATTCGTCCGACGGATGAGTTGATGTTGAAGGGTGCTTTGACACGCATCGAGCTGCCAAAAGCTTTAGCAATCACTCCCTCGTGACCTTCGGGTGCATGGCATGGTAGTCAGGGCAGGCCTTCGGGTCATGGTCCCGCTCGAGGCACTCTGGTCAAGTTTAAGTCTGGCCAAAAGGTGTGAGTGATGGAACCAGTGGAGCCCGGGGCCCCACAAGATGGCTGGTCTGGGCCTTACGAGGTGAAGGAGAGAAAGGGGGAGGTCACCTACCTGGTGGATCGCAAGACCCCAGCCCCCCAGGAATGCCTTAAGGGTCGTCCAGGTTAACCACCTCAAACCACACTAGGAGAGGTCTGAAGAAATTATGCTCCTGGTGACAGATAATGGGGTGGAAGGGGAGAGTGAACCTCTCTCCGACCTACTTTCTTCTAAGGCGCAGGATGAGTCAGTGGAAAGTGTCCACCTCTCCCCTACCCTGACCTTGGAACACCAGAGGGACTGTCACCACGTGCTGGGGCAGTTTGCCTCTCTATTCTCACTGACACCTAGGTTCATACATCTGTGTAACCATAATATTGACACTGAAGACAGCATGCCTGCAAACAATAACATTTTCAGGCTATCTGACAAGGTGAGAGCCAGTATCGAGATTCTGGAGTTGGGGGAGATTAAGCACTCTAATAGCCCTTGGTTCAGTCCTGTGGTGCTGTTCTGCTTGGGTTTTCGGATCAGATAGAACCCGCTCATCAGAGCCTCACTAACCCAGCCAGAACGTTTCCCCCTCCCCCTCCCTAGGGCCTATTTACAATAGGTAACCACATATATCTACCACCTAAGGACAGGGAATTCCTACTATACATACCAAGACCTCTTATAATCGGCGGCCTCGCGATCCCATACGGATCCAGACCTCTCTGCCCATACGACAGTATCACAAGTGGCGGCCTCGCGATCCCATACGAATCCAGACCTCTCTGCCCATACGACAGTATCACAAGTGGCGGCCTCGCGATCCCATACGAATCCAGACCTCTCTACCCAGACGGCAGTCTCAGCACAAGTGGCGGCCTCGCGATCCCATACGAATCCAGACCTCTCTACCCAGACGGCAGTCTCAGCACAATCGGCGGCCTCGCGATCCCATACGAATCCAGACCTCTCTGCCCATACGACAGTATCACAAGTGGCGGCCTCGCGATCCCATACGAATCCAGACCTCTCTGCCCATACGACAGTATCACAAGTGGCGGCCTCGCGATCCCATACGAATCCAGACCTCTCTACCCAGACGGCAGTCTCAGCACAAGTGGCGGCCTCGCGATCCCATACGAATCCAGACCTCTCTACCCAGACGGCAGTCTCAGCACAATCGGCGGCCTCGCGATCCCATACGAATCCAGACCTCTCTGCCCATACGACAGTATCACAAGTGGCGGCCTCGCGATCCCATACGAATCCAGACCTCTCTGCCCATACGACAGTATCACAAGTGGCGGCCTCGCGATCCCATACGAATCCAGACCTCTCTACCCAGACGGCAGTCTCAGCACAAGTGGCGGCCTCGCGATCCCATACGGATCCAGACCTCTCTACCCAGACGGCAGTCTCATACGACAGTTCATCCTATGATCACCATAACATACAAAAAGGGAATCAGTCTCACTATTCATCAGATCACACAAGGACTGCCAGTTCGAGCATAGCCTGTTCTCCGGTTCGAGGGGCTCCTCTTTCCCTTATTCAGTTACCACTTACCTGATCAGGGTTAACATCTGTTCATGTAGCCGCAGCTGACTAGAAGAATAGGCTACCCTCTCATACAAGAACACGCAGCACATGTTGGTTCACTACAAACTGGGTACTTTATTACTCATTGTGAGAAAGTGGGTTTCTGTTGCAGTAACCCCCCCTTTTTTTTTGCCTAATAGCTGATGCACTTTTCCTTGTTGTGCCCTGGGCTCCCGCCAATCAGGTGCCCAGGGCCTATGTTCCTTCCTTAAAACACACAAACTCCCAATTGGCAAACCCTGGCCACATGTCAGCCCCTGGTAAATGGTACCCTAGGTACCCAGGGCCTTGTGACCAGGGAAGGCCTCCAAGGGCTGCAGCACTCATTGTGCCACCCTTAGAGGCCCTGTACCCTAACACACACACACTGCCCTTGCAGGCTGAGTGTCTGGGTGCAGAACAAAACAGAGAGTCGACATGGCACACATCTCTGTGTGCCATGCCCATCACCTACACTGCCAAGGCATATGTCAGCCACCCCTCTGGCTGGGTGCCTTATGCCTATGGTGTGGGCACAGGAGCAGGAGCCCTGTGCCCCTACAGTACCCAGGTCCATTCCTGGGCACTGTAAGTACAGTGCTGCCTTTTACAAGTACATGGTGCTGAGAGCTCGTCAAACACGAACTCCACAGCACCATAATGGCAACACTGAAGACTGGGAAGTTTGGTATCAAACTTCTCAGCACATTAAACCCACACTGATGCCAGTGTGGGATTTAATGTACTAAGCACCCAGAGGGCATCTTAGAGATGCCCCCTTACAGCTAACCTACAATCCACGTCTGCTCTGAGGCTGCCCAGGCTGCCACACAGCAGACACGTTGCTGGACCCCTGGGTGGGAGAGCCCCTGCTCTCCCGGGCCTGCAACAATGCACATCCTGGGTGAGGTGAGAAATCTCCTCCCCCAGGATGAGCAAAGGGAAGCTTCAAAGGCATGCCGCCAGTTGGAGTTTCCCCAGGCCACTGCAACCCCCCACTCTGGCAGGAAGCTTGGCCGGAAACCCCATACAAGGACAGGGGATGTGCCAGCCTGCCCACCCCACCCCTCAGGTGGGGGAGGCGAGGTGAAGCACATCTCCGGGCTCTCGCCATCTTGAAGATGGGAGGCCCTACCCTAACAGGATTAGGCTACTGCCCCCCTCCCACAGGAGAGAGGCAGGACAGGGGGTGTACCCACCCCAGGACAAGGACCCATTGGTCCCTGGCCTTCACCTACCTGTAACGCCCCTAAATCTAGTATTTAGGGGCCCCCTGAACCTTCCTTCCCCAGATCCCAGATTCGAAACTACAAGAAGAGCAAGAAGAACAAAGACCTGCCCTGCAGCTGCTAAAAAGAGGAAGACACCAACTGCTTTGGCCCCAGCCCTACCGGCCTGTCGACCCTCGAACCTGCTCCTGCTTCAGCGCGGCATCTCTTGTGGCCAGCAACCTCAAAAACCCCGGAGGACCTGGCTACCTTTGAACTCTAAAGCCCCTGGGACTCCCACGAGTAGAGGCTCTACTCAAGAAACCTATTTGCTATCCCTGGCACCAGCCCGGGACCGCGGACCCAACACACTCTGCACCAGCCAAGCCTGGCCAGTGCCGGAGTGGACAAAGACCCAGAGGACGACCCCACGGCGACTGTGACCCAGAGTCCGGCACCCAAGGACCCCCCTCGACATCCCGGAAGAAGCCTGCAGCCTCAGAACCAAGTGCCACCCCAGCCGCGATCAATCAGAGGGTAAGATTCCCGACGTCAAAAGGCACCCCTGCACCCGGCGCCCTGCGACCCCCTGTGCCCAATCCCGGGGCACCCACCTAACCTACAACTACCCAACTTACCTCTCGAAGTGGTGGTGGCACCTGAAACGTCTTCGTCCCCGAGCCTGCAGCCTCTTTCCAAACCGGAACATTCCCATTGATTTCCATTGAGCGCCCTAAGGCTCAAAAGCACCCTGCACCCAGCCGCCCGAGTGGCCCTGGCAGTGCCCTCTCTACACTAACCTACTTCCCCACTTGCCCTGAGTAAGTGACCAGGAGCCCAGCTCCCACAGCCGCGTGGCTTGCCAGACAGCAGCCACCAACCAAGGCCCCCCTATCCCTCATAGGATAACATTGGGCCCAACTCTCTCTGCACCCGGCCGTCCTGAAACCGCTGAGGGTGAACCAACTGTACCTACCTGATACTGGGGGACCCCTGAGTCCATGCCCGGAATTTCAACGCTACCAGTCGAGTACTTACCCTTAAACCGCTAACTTCGTTTTCCTCATAGGGTAACATTGACTGACTTTTTCTTCAAAAATCTTCTAAGTGTGAACTTTTCAAAACTGCAAAAATTCACCAAAAATCAGCCAAGTGACAAAAACGAATTTACTCACCTGCTCCTAGGTGAGCTCCCAGCGCTGGATCTTGGTGCCCAGCCCTGACTCTGAAAAGTGTTCACAACTATACTTACCTCTAACTCATTTTTCTCCCGTAGGAAACCATTGTCTGCTTTTCTGTGAAATTTCTTCTAAGTGTCTACTTTTGCAAATTTGAAATATTCTTTTAAAATCGTACCATTTCTGCAAACGAAATTACTTACCTGCTTTTGATAAGGACCCCAGTCCTGGGTCTAGGCACCCAGTCCTGGATTATTAAAGTAACGATAAAGTACTCTACCTGCAATTTGAATTTCTTGCCATAGAGATCCATTGAATGTTTTCTGTGAAATATTTTCTAAGTGCTAACTTTTGAAATAGCTAAATATTATTTAAAAATCATTACAGTTATTAAGTCGACTTTCATCACTTGATTCTGAATACTGACCCCAGGCTGGTTCTAGGAGCCAGACCTGGAATTCCAAAAGTAATCTGAAAAGTAATTTATTACAAGATAACCTGAATTTACCATTGAGCTCAATGCATTGTTATGTTTAGGAAATAGGATTGTTTATTGCAACCAACTGTGACTGTTTACAAAAATCCATTGCTTATTGCAAAAGTATTTATATTCAATCTCTCATTCTGAGAAAAGTATATTTTTATTCCCTTTGTGGTTCTAAAAATAAAACAAGCATATATTTTATATATATAAACCATTGGCCTAGAGTTCAGTTATTGAGTGTGTGAAACCATTTGCTGACTGAGTGTGTACAATAAATGCTTTACACTGTCCTCAGGTACTGCCTTACTGCTCGACCAAGCTACCACTTTTGAGAGTAAGGTCATACCTAACTTTGACCTCTATCAGCCTCTGGGGGACGGTGGACTCTGTACACCCTGTACCCATTAGGGAACAGTATATACAGAGCCACTTTCTCACATTGGTGGATCAGCGGTGGGATACAAACTTGCATTTGTTGGACTACTTGGTTACCATCTGATCACACGACAGAACTCTTAAAAATTGCCTTTAGAATTCTGATTGGTTTTTCCAAAATTACTAAAAGTCTTGCTAGGGCCTTGGTTAAGTCCCATTAGAATTTTAGAAAAATAAAAGTCACTATAGTCAGGGTAGAGGGTTAGAACTGTCAGGTTAGAATGTCTCAAACAAACCCAGCTATTAGTGATAATAATAACATGGACCTGGTGGAGGAGCTCGACCTCACACCTTACTTACACTTGTCTTTCAAGGAATTGAGGTCCTTATGTAAACTCAAAAATTTACAAATGGGTCTGCATCCAACCAAACAAGGGCTCCAGGAGCTCCTGGCTGAGTATGCTAAAGACCACCCATCTGAACATGGTGATGGCCAGTCAGATGAGGAAAGGGAAACAGAGGAGGTGGACAACAACCTCCCCATACTATTCCCTAGGGAGGAGATGGCACCCATACCCTCCAACATAAGAATTAGCATCTGGGCACCTAGAGACCACACAGGTGGCTCTGGTCCCAGAGACAACACTGGGGGACCCCCCAGTGAAGGGGACAGCCTTGTGAGGCTGGCCAAAAGAATAGATCTAGAGTCCAGGCTCCTGGCTCTAGAAAAGGAAAGAAGAGAGATGGGTTTAGCACCCATCAATGGTGGCAGCAATAATAAAAACAAGGATAGGGAGGAAACTTCTGACCTTAAAATCCCCAAAGGGATTGTCCCTAAATTTGAGGAAGGTGATGATATCACCAAATGGTTCACAGCCTTTGAGAGGGCTTGTGATATCAGAAAAGTAAAGAAACCTCTCTGGGGGGCACTCCTATGGGAACTGTTCTCTGGTAACTGCAGAGACAGGCTTCTGACCCTCTCTGGGCCAGAAGCAGGATCCTATGACCTCATGAAGGAAGCTCTGATTGAGGGATTTGGATTCACCACTGAGGAGTATAGAATTAGATTCAGGGGGGCTCACAAAACCCAGACCCAGTCCTGGATTGATTTTGTAGATTTCTCAGTGAAGACACTGGATGGTTGGTTAGCTGGACATGGTGTGCAGGATTTTACTGGATTGTACAATTTATTCATGAAGGAACATATTTTGAGTAACTGCACAAATGAAAAGTTGCATCAGCATTTGGTAGACCTAGGTCTAAAATCCCCCCAAGAATTGGGAAAAAAGGCAGACCACTGGGTCAAGACTAGGGTGACTAGGACGTCCACTGGGAGGGACCAGAACCAAGGGGTCCCAAAGCCTCCCCAGAAGAAAGAGAGTGAACCCCTTGTGGATAAAAGAAAGGAGTCCCAGGTAGCCCCCCAAAACCCTGACCAGGAGGGTGGGCCCAAAGACACCCCACAAACTAAACCAGGGTACCAAGGTAAGAATTGGGATCCCAACAGAATATGGTGTTTCAACTGTCAGAAGGCTGGACACCACACCCAGGACTCTAGCTGTCCTAAAAATAAGGTTCCTAGTACAGCTCCAGGGGTGACTAGTGTAGCCCCAGGGGTTGCCAGTGTAGCTTGGGAGGGAGGGTCCTCAGATGAGGAAGTCCTCCTAGCTTTCAACTGGGGAATGGGCCCCAGAAGCAAGCTGGAGATCCCAGAAGGAAGTAGACACTTCCACCACCTACTGGTGAATGGAATCCCAGCCACTGCCCTGAGAGATACCTGTGCCAGTCACACTGTGGTACATGACAGGTTGGTATTCCCACACCAATATGTCCCAGGGGAAACAAGAAGGGTAAGAACTGTCCCAGGGGGAGTCACTGTTAGGCCTGTGGCTATAGTGCCCCTAGCCACAGCTGGGTCCCTTAGATGGAGAAAAGTGATAGTCAGTAAAAACCTCCCCCTTGATTGTCTCTTGGGGAACGATCACTTAGATGTGGAACTGAGCCAAAGAGAGGTGCTGGCCCAATGCCAGGCCTCGCCCAAAGAACCTGTGGGGGCTCAACCTGCAGTCAGTGCAGCTGAGTCCCAAAAGAGTGAGAAGAAACAGGGTAGGAAAGGTGGGCAACTGTTAGCCACAGTTCCAGAGAGCCAGGGAGATTCTATCCCAGTAAGGGAAAACTCCCAAAATGGCACTGGTAAAGCCCCCCCTAGCCAACAGCAAGACCTGACTAGTCAGGCAACTGTCCAGCCTGAATTAGTGGCTCCTCAGGTGGCAGAACAAGGGGTAGAGGAGGAGTGTTCCCTACCAAGAGTAGGGACCCCCTATCCTCAAACAGACCAACAGCCAGGACCCAAAGAGAACTATAAAATAGCCCCCTCACTTGCCAGTCAGGAGCTAAAGGTGTGGTTCTGGGCACTGACAGCTGTCAGCAGCCTCTGCTGGGTGTTAGCCTTCATGGCAGCCCTATCCTTGGCATGGTGGCCTAACCCCCTGCCAAATAGCAAGTCAGGCCCCCTGACCTTATTGGTCATGGTGGGGTTGCTCAAGCTGTGGGTAGCCTCTGTGGATAAGCTGGGCCTAGCCCTGGCTAAGTTAGAAACTACCGAGGTATACACCTCTAAACCCAAAATAGAAAGATGGGACCAGGACAGTAAAAGACAAGGAGAGAAGCCTTGGGAGTTAGGTCCTGAAACTAATAAGACAGGCCAGCTCCCCAAAGGGACTGACCTAGGCAGAAGGATGTAAGGCAGAGTAGGCCCTGCAACTTTCAAACCATTTCTCCAACTCTTCCTCGCCTGAAAGACTAGGTAGACTCTCCCAGCTTTGGCAGAAGTCTCCTGGCCTTTGGGCTGGGGGGGGGCTTGTGTGAGAAAGTGGGTTTCTGTTGCAGTAACCCCCCCTTTTTTTTTGCCTAATAGCTGATGCACTTTTTCTTGTTGTGCCCTGGGCTCCCGCCAATCAGGTGCCCAGGGCCTATGTTCCTTCCTTAAAACACACAAACTCCCAATTGGCAAACCCTGGCCACATGTCAGCCCCTGGTAAGTGGTACCCTAGGTACCCAGGGCCTTGTGACCAGGGAAGGCCTCTAAGGGCTGCAGCACTCATTGTGCCACCCTTAGAGGCCCTGTACCCTAACACACACACACTGCCCTTGCAGGCTGAGTGTCTGGGTGCAGAACAAAACAGAGTCGACATGGCACACATCTCTGTGTGCCATGCCCATCACCTACACTGCCAAGGCATATGTCAGCCACCCCTCTGGCTGGGTGCCTTATGCCTATGGTGTGGGCACAGGAGCAGGAGCCCTGTGCCCCTACAGTACCCAGGTCCATTCCTGGGCACTGTAAGTACAGTGCTGCCTTTTACAAGTACATGGTGCTGAGAGCTCGTCAAACACGAACTCCACAGCACCATAATGGCAACACTGAAGACTGGGAAGTTTGGTATCAAACTTCTCAGCACATTAAACCCACACTGATGCCAGTGTGGGATTTAATGTACTAAGCACCCAGAGGGCATCTTAGAGATGCCCCCTTACAGCTAACCTACAATCCACGTCTGCTCTGAGGCTGCCCAGGCTGCCACACAGCAGACACGTTGCTGGACCCCTGGGTGGGAGAGCCCCTGCTCTCCCGGGCCTGCAACAATGCACATCCTGGGTGAGGTGAGAAATCTCCTCCCCCAGGATGAGCAAAGGGAAGCTTCAAAGGCATGCCGCCAGTTGGAGTTTCCCCAGGCCACTGCAACCCCCCACTCTGGCAGGAAGCTTGGCCGGAAACCCCATACAAGGACAGGGGATGTGCCAGCCTGCCCACCCCACCCCTCAGGTGGGGGAGGCGAGGTGAAGCACATCTCCGGGCTCTCGCCATCTTGAAGATGGGAGGCCCTACCCTAACAGGATTAGGCTACTGCCCCCCTCCCACAGGAGAGAGGCAGGACAGGGGGTGGACCCACCCCAGGACAAGGACCCATTGGTCCCTGGCCTTCACCTACCTGTAACGCCCCTAAATCTAGTATTTAGGGGCCCCCTGAACCTTCCTTCCCCAGATCCCAGATTCGAAACTACAAGAAGAGCAAGAAGAACAAAGACCTGCCCTGCAGCTGCTAAAAAGAGGAAGACACCAACTGCTTTGGCCCCAGCCCTACCGGCCTGTCGACCCTCGAACCTGCTCCTGCTTCAGCGCGGCATCTCTTGTGGCCAGCAACCTCAAAAACCCCGGAGGACCTGGCTACCTTTGAACTCTAAAGCCCCTGGGACTCCCACGAGTAGAGGCTCTACTCAAGAAACCTATTTGCTATCCCTGGCACCAGCCCGGGACTGCGGACCCAACACACTCTGCACCAGCCAAGCCTGGCCAGTGCCGGAGTGGACAAAGACCCAGAGGACGACCCCACGGCGACTGTGACCCAGAGTCCGGCACCCAAGGACCCCCCTCGACATCCCGGAAGAAGCCTGCAGCCTCAGAACCAAGTGCCACCCCAGCCGCGATCAACCAGAGGGTAAGATTCCCGACGTCAAAAGGCACCCCTGCACCCGGCGCCCTGCGACCCCCTGTGCCCAATCCCGGGGCACCCACCTAACCTACAACTACCCAACTTACCTCTCGAAGTGGTGGTGGCACCTGAAACGTCCTCGTCCCCGAGCCTGCAGCCTCTTTCCAAACCGGAACATTCCCATTGATTTCCATTGAGCGCCCTAAGGCTCAAAAGCACCCTGCACCCAGCCGCCCGAGTGGCCCTGGCAGTGCCCTCTCTACACTAACCTACTTCCCCACTTGCCCTGAGTAAGTGACCAGGAGCCCAGCTCCCACAGCCGCGTGGCTTGCCAGACAGCAGCCACCAACCAAGGCCCCCCTATCCCTCATAGGATAACATTGGGCCCAACTCTCTCTGCACCCGGCCGTCCTGAAACCGCTGAGGGTGAACCAACTGTACCTACCTGATACTGGGGGACCCCTGAGTCCATGCCCGGAATTTCAACGCTACCAGTCGAGTACTTACCCTTAAACCGCTAACTTCGTTTTCCTCATAGGGTAACATTGACTGACTTTTTCTTCAAAAATCTTCTAAGTGTGAACTTTTCAAAACTGCAAAAATTCACCAAAAATCAGCCAAGTGACAAAAACGAATTTACTCACCTGCTCCTAGGTGAGCTCCCAGTGCTGGATCTTGGTGCCCAGCCCTGACTCTGAAAAGTGTTCACAACTATACTTACCTCTAACTCATTTTTCTCCCATAGGAAACCATTGCCTGCTTTTCTGTGAAATTTCTTTTAAGTGTCTACTTTTGCAAATTTGAAATATTCTTTTAAAATCGTACCATTTCTGCAAACGAAATTACTTACCTGCTTTTGATAAGGACCCCAGTCCTGGGTCTAGGCACCCAGTCCTGGATTATTAAAGTAACGATAAAGTACTCTACCTGCAATTTGAATTTCTTGCCATAGAGATCCATTGAATGTTTTCTGTGAAATATTTTCTAAGTGCTAACTTTTGAAATAGCTAAATATTATTTAAAAATCATTACAGTTATTAAGTCGACTTTCATCACTTGATTCTGAATACTGACCCCAGGCTGGTTCTAGGAGCCAGACCTGGAATTCCAAAAGTAATCTGAAAAGTAATTTATTACAAGATAACCTGAATTTACCATTGAGCTCAATGCATTGTTATGTTTAGGAAATAGGATTGTTTATTGCAACCAACTGTGACTGTTTACAAAAATCCATTGCTTATTGCAAAAGTATTTATATTCAATCTCTCATTCTGAGAAAAGTATATTTTTATTCCCTTTGTGGTTCTAAAAATAAAACAAGCATATATTTTATATATATAAACCATTGGCCTAGAGTTCAGTTATTGAGTGTGTGAAACCATTTGCTGACTGAGTGTGTACAATAAATGCTTTACACTGTCCTCAGGTACTGCCTTACTGCTCGACCAAGCTACCACTTTTGAGAGTAAGGTCATACCTAACTTTGACCTCTATCAGCCTCTGGGGGACTGTGGACTCTGTACACCCTGTACCCATTAGGGAACAGTATATACAGAGCCACTTTCTCACACTCATTACATACGCAATCACATAACATTACAATATAACACATAACCTGCAAAGAAAAGTGAAAGATTAAGTTGTGCACTCTAATAAGAAAGGGTCGACATCACCTTAGTAGTGTGTAGCCTGCACTCAGTGGTCATCTAGGTTCCCTTCTCGTCTGTGCCTCGGCTCGCCTGGAAGTCACACCTCCGCAGTCATCCTTCTCCGAGTCACTGGGACCTCTTCCTTATCGGCTACTCTCTCCTCTCTGGCTATTCTGCTAGGAGAGTATTTGTCTCTCGGTTTTTCTCCGCCTCCAAGATGGCGTCTGTCTTCCCTGGAATAAGTAGTAGCTTTACTGCTAATGGCTAGATGCCGCCTACGGACTGAACATGTAACTGCCTCAGACTTTCACTAATATAGAGGTGCGTTTCCTCATGGAAAATTCCGGCCCGTAACCTGCCGCCCACCAAATTCTTGTACCTCCCCGTACCAAGGACACGTTCCCAGCCGGCCGGCCTGATGTAGTGTCTTCGGTATGAAGAAAAATACAATCCTTCGATAAGGGCCGGCCTGAACCGGTTCTCTCCAAGCGAATAACACCTCATAACTAAAACATTACATTTGACCTAGAAGCATCCCAAGCTGCCGGAGCAGAAAGAAAGATGGAGTCTCTCCCGTTTGAGGCCTACCAGGCCTGAATTCAGCACGGCTCCATGAAATACCCTCACTACAGGACAGGTTATCCCTAATACTAACGAATCTATCCCCTAGGCTATGTGTGCAAGCCCTGATCTATGGGGAAGAGCACAGGATCATGTCGAAGTGCCTAGTAAATAGGCTCCATTCACTACTCTAACCCTTAGACTTGAATGGTAAGAGACTGAAGTCACATTCAATCACCTTTCCTCACAAGAAGGCCGGGAAAATCGAGCAGAACATTTCACCCTTGACTTCAGTCTATTATACATTAATTAAACAGAACTAATATCTGTGGAAGAATAATATGAAACAAAACTAACTGATCTATGTCTAGTACCAGGTGTGCAGAATTGAAGTAGTGAAGGAATACACTGAATAAAGCAACAGATAGAAATCAAAATGCCGATAGTAACCAGAATACCTCCTAATATCTGACGTAACATATGCAAATCAGGTAACCAATTAAAGAGCCAGTCAAACCAGCTCTGGTCAATGTGTTTTCTAACTTCTTCTGTCAAGTCATGTAGTTTATCAATGTGAGCTTGAATGGATTTTGTATGATCAGACAAGTTAAAACAACAAAGACCCTCAAAATCAGAACAATCGTGTCCATGTTTAAGCAAAAGATAATCAATGGCCGCTCGATTTTGCAAGATAGCTCTACGTTCACCCTGGGCGTCTAATAGCATGTCAGACAGGACTGTAGAAGTATGATTAATGGATTTTACCATCCAGCAGGCCATTTTCCCAATAGATTTGGCATTATAAACTGCCAAAGCAGGAACACCAACAATTGAAATAGCCAGGCTAAGGTATTCAGACTTGGAATATAAATGCAAAGATGAGTCACAATCCTCCTGTAACCTCACTGTATCTCGAATCACACGAGAGTTGGCATTCGGATGTGATGAAAACATTAACAAGCTCAGTCTAGTAATGGCACAAGGGCCTCCAAAAATATTTGCGGGGATATATGGCCAGGAAGTATTACCACATGAGAAAAGCCATCCGGCAGGTAGTAACATCGTGCGATAATGACTGGGGGTAACTACCAAACTCTTGCAAGTCATGTTATTCTGAACAGAAGTACATGTTTTCGGTGTCCTTTGAAGGCACAAAGTTCGTTCATGAGCGGTGAATGAAGTGGCACCTTTCAATCTTAAACGCATACATTCAGAAATCGCACTAGGATCACAAGTAAGGAAAAAACACAAATCACCCTGTGTGATATTATAGGTAACTATTTGGGACTGGATGGGGGGTATCGGGTCTGACAGTACTGTACACAAGGGGCAATACTCATAGGTAGCAAAATCGCCCAGAAGAACATTGGGCCGAGCATTCGATATATTAAAAATATGAGTCAATTCCCCTCTTTAGACTCCTGTGGATGGCTGGGGTCCCCCATTCGGGGAGCACGTGCTGTTACTTTCGATTGCGGGTTGCCTTGCGGGTGTGGTTTTTTGTGTTGTTTGTATAAAATGGAACCGTATTGTGGGGTCAGAGTGATGTGGCCCACGACGTTGATACCTCCTGATTTTGCTTCTCTGCAACGCCAAGTGTTTTTGAATGTATGTCATATGCTCCTGTCATTCTAGCGGCCGGCCGGAAGGTTGTAGGCCCATACTTGTATATTCTTGAGATTGCAATAAACGGTTTCAAAAAAAAAAAAAAAAAAAAAAAAATATGAGTCAAAGTCTCCAATGAAGCAGGGACAGCAACTAAACAAGTCGCTAGAATGTCAGTCACCGATCTCATCGGTGTCAAGCAGAAATGAGGGGCTTTAGTCACTCGTTTGGCTAACGTAGTCCAAAAGTTCGACGACGAATCCCACGCAGCGAAGGAACGCGACACTCGGGTTCTCAACTTAGCCCGGGTTGATGGGATCCCTCCTCTCTCGTCGTACCAGCCCAAAAGGAGTCCAACGCCGACACATCCTGCAGCAACAGTCCAAAGAATGATCTGCTAGTGGCTTTCTCTCCAAAGTGTCCTGCTTTCTGGTGGGCCCATTTCGCCAATCCCGCAATATCAGAATCTTCCCTGTCCACCACTGCCTCAGCAATTTTAGATTTCTCATCTGCAATGTTATGAAAGAATTTGTCAAGAGAGTCTATCGGGGTATGAGCATCCACATGGAAGATTGTAACAGTACTCTGTGGGAGCATTTCCCAAATCTCCTGCCATAATTCTTTTCCCCACAGTTCTTTTGAATGGATTTTCCAACTATGGGAATGCCAAGTCGGTAACCAAACTGCCAGTCCATTGGCAGTAGACCAAGAATCGGTGAAAATATGACATGTGCCAGGTAACTCTTGTTTCAGAACTTGATAAACAGCATAGAGTTCAGCAAATTGACTGCTCTTACCCTCACCAGTTGTACTCAGCAATTTTGTGTGATCGGATTATAGGACACCGCCTTCCAATGCCGTTTCGTCCCTATGAACCTTGCTGAACCATCCGTAAACCAGACATGGTTTCTGTCCTCTGCGGACAAATCATCAAAAGGTCTACCCCACTTAACAGGAGACTCCTGTACTAAAGGTACGGAACATTCACTCTCAGTCTCAGTCGATGGCGCCCGCGCCACCTGCTCATGCAAAGATGCAACTCCTTTTTGTCCCACACGTGCCCTGTCTTGTATATACCATTTCCATTTAATCACACTCGCCTCTTGAGCGTGTCCAATTCGGTGAGTTTTCGGCGAACTCATAACCCACTGCATGATAGGAATTTCAGGTCGCAAAACTATATCATGTCCCAAAGTCAATTGCTCGGTATCCACCAGAGCCCAATAACATGCAAGTAACTGTTTCTCAAAAGGTGTATAACGCTCACCAGCATCAGGTAACTTTTTGGTCCAGAAACCTAACGGTACTCTACTCTTGCCTTGTTTCTGCCACAAACTCCAATTCGCATAAAGGCCTTGTACAGACACATTCAAATCCACATCACCATCACATACAGGCCATAAATCCAGAGCATGCTGAATTGCTTCTTTTGCCAGACTGAACGCATCTTGCTGTGGTTTATCCCATTCAAATGCATTCTTTTTACGAGTGACATGGTACAAAGGGGCCAATATTTGACTCAAATGAGGAATATGCTGGCGCCAAAAACCAAACAAACCAATGAAGCTTTGGGCTTCTTTCCTATTCCTCGGAACTGCAAAATCAAGAATTTTCTGTTTAACCTGAGGGATCACTTCTCGGTGCCCCTCATGCCAATTAATACCCAAAAATTTCACAGCCTGGGACAGACCTTGTAATTTATCCGGGTTGATTTCCCAACCTTTCTCACGCAGGCACTCAATGACTCTGTCCAATTGGGTCTGAACTTCCTCTTGTGTTTCGCCTTGGATCAAAATATCATCAATATAGTGACATATCTGAATTTGCGGATGAACCGGTACCTCAGCCAAATGCTCTGCCACCAGCCGGTGACATATCGTAGGACTATGCACATAGCCCTGGGGAAGACTTCTAAACGTCATCTGACGCCCGTTCCACGTAAAACTGAATTGTTCCTGACACTCAGGGGCAATCGGAATCGAAAAGAAAGCATTAGCAATATCAATGGACGCATACCATGTACCTGGATGTTTTTGGATTCTTTCAATTAGGGTAATAATATCCGGTACTGCAACAGTCAAAGAGGGTGTGTGTCTATTCAATTCTCGATAATCAACAGTCATGCGCCAAGAATTATCACTCTTACGTACAGGCCAAACAGGATTATTCCAAGCAGAAGTAACTGGGGTTATAACTCCTGCCTCCACCAACTCCTGAATAGTGGTACTAATCTCTTCATGACCACCTGGAATACGATACTGCTTCTGACAAACCACTTTTGTCGCCTGGGGAACTTTTATGGGGGGCATTCTTAAACGACCAACCCGTACAGGCCTGGACGATATATAATGTTTAGTTCCAAATTGGTAACATCCATCATCTAAGTGCAAAGTAATTCCTTTCAAAATATAAATTCCAATTATGAATTCTAAGAGTGGCACCACTAATACAGAGTATTCTTTTCTAGGAATTCTACCTATTCTCATTTCAAGTAAAGTTTGAACTGCGGGAGTTTCCTTTCCACCCAATCCGGTAATTGTAAAAGGCTGACCTGTAAACTTCTTTGATTTTCCATGAATAAGAGTGGCCTCCGCTCCTGTATCTACCAATGCTCAGGCCCTTTGGACATTACGATGTCTCCAATAAATATCAATATCTACATAGGGTCTATTATCTCTGTGAGCCCATCTGTGTACTGGAGCTTGACCTATTTCCTAGTCATTTTTACTGCGTTCTGTGTACCAGGATAAATCAGGATAAAGACTCTCACGTTTCTCAGGTATCGATACCTCCTGTTCATATCCATCTCTATTACGAAATGGATTCCTGTCCTCTGCATTGTACTGCGGGTTTCGATCGGCCAATCTGTGTCGATCCTCTCTCCTTCTCAACTCAGGGGATTGATCCCTATCATCTCTACGTCTGCTGTTAACATAATCATCTCTCCCCCTTTCTCTTTCCCCCTCTCTCTCTCTGTCTCTCTCACGACGGGGGGACAAATCACGTACATAACGTCGATCATCACGACGATCAGAGCGCCCACGGCGGTCGTCATCACCGCTACCGTCAGAAAAACCACGATCACACTCAGTCGTCCGAACACGCCGGGCACCCTCCTTTCGATCCAAGCCACGTTTGCGAAACATTTCCCACAAACGAGAAGTAGTCTCACCGTCAATGTCCTCCTTCCGCACACCATCGGCCATAAGACCAAAAAACATATCACGTCTAGTAAGTTTATTGTCACCAGGAGTACGAGTGTCAGGCCGGGACTGCCGTTCAGGTTTAAACCACTCACCCAACTCACCGAGTTGGCGTACCGATTCCAGCACCATAGATAATATGTTACCAGTCTGATTAATCAATAAAGTCATCATGACCTGCTTATAAGCAACAGGGGAAGAACAAATAATACGATTCCGCACAGAAGATGTCAACAAACCATCAAGCAACCTGTCAGCAGTATTCAGAAAAATTGCCGTTTTCATCACCTCCTCTTTGAGACGTTGTGCAGCATCGCGCAAAGTATACCACGGTTTGTCATTCACAGGCCAGTCAGACTCAGTAGGATATTTTTGATTACAACCCTCAGTCGCCAATTGAAGCAAAGTAATTTGACCACCACCATTAAAGTTACGAAAATGATCCTGTACAGTAGAATCCGAACTCAAGGAACAAAACTTCAAACAATCGCCAGCATCCAACATAATGCCAGCAGCGCCCAGTTCATAAAGGCGCACCATCCATGTGAGTAAGGTCCCACCAGCTCGCTGCCGAAATCGCTGCAAAATATCACTAATTTCCTGTTGAGTAAAATCCTCCAAAGAGTCTAAAGCAATACCATTCGGAGCACCGGGAGCCTGCTGCAACTTCCGCCGAAAAACTGGATGCACCGAGACCGCGGGACGAGCATCACAAGGAGCTCGATCAGTACACGTCGAGGAACAATCAGTGTAAGAAGCATCGACCCCACTCGAAGGACGAGCGCAATCACGGGGTGCACCATCAGAGGCGCAAGAAGCAGACTTACAATCACGGCCGGAGCGAGAGGACTCGCGCTTGGCAGACTCCTCACCCGAGGAAGGAGAATCACTCGAGTTCCAGATATTACCATCCCATTCATCAGGATTCCAATCCAGTCCAGCTTTCGCCACGACCAGACGCACCTTTCGCGTCGAAACCCGACCACGCCGATTCTTGTATTTATAACGAGCAATTCGCACAGCCGCCCTCTCGGCAATAGTTTGGTACGTCTCAAGTTTGTCAGCAAGCAACTTATTTTGACACCGCAAGAAAGTATGAGCATTCTGAATCTCAACAAAGTTCGCTTCCACATCCTTATGCAATTTCTGTAACTTCAACAACCTCTCATGCAGAATCCTGTACGCAGACAGAACAATCCAACCTCTGCGCCCCAAAACGGGAAGCTCATCACCCTTAGATACCGGCGCCTTCTGTAAACAAGTAATCACATTAGCCGGCTCCGCCAGCTCCAAAAAAGAATTCCAATTCTCACTCAAACCAGTAGAATCAGCCCACTCACGGGCTAAGGCTTCATAAGGCGTTGAATCCCAGCCGGGAATATCAACGGGCAACTTAAAAGTAGATTTCGACTTTCTAGAAAACATCTCGGAAAAGAAAGAAAAAGAGAAAGAAAAAAAAAAAAAAAAAAAACTATACACACAATGATATACAAATAATATACAAACGAAACCACGCACGCGCCGAAAGCAAACACGATACAACCACAACGCACACAGGTTTCGTAAACGGTTCGTGACGCCAAATGTTCTGCTTGGGTTTTCGGATCAGATAGAACCCACTCATCAGAGCCTCACTAACCCAGCCAGAACGTTACCCCCTCCCCCTCCCTAGAGCCTATTTACAATAGGTAACCACATATATCTACCACCTAAGGACAGGGAATTCCTACTATACATACCAAGACCTCTTATAATCGGCGGCCTCGCGATCCCATACGGATCCAGACCTCTCTGCCCATACGACAGTATCACAAGTGGCGGCCTCGCGATCCCATACGAATCCAGACCTCTCTGCCCATACGACAGTATCACAAGTGGCGGCCTCGCGATCCCATACGAATCCAGACCTCTCTACCCAGACGGCAGTCTCAGCACAAGTGGCGGCCTCGCGATCCCATACGAATCCAGACCTCTCTACCCAGACGGCAGTCTCAGCACAATCGGCGGCCTCGCGATCCCATACGAATCCAGACCTCTCTGCCCATACGACAGTATCACAAGTGGCGGCCTCGCGATCCCATACGAATCCAGACCTCTCTGCCCATACGACAGTATCACAAGTGGCGGCCTCGCGATCCCATACGAATCCAGACCTCTCTACCCAGACGGCAGTCTCAGCACAAGTGGCGGCCTCGCGATCCCATACGAATCCAGACCTCTCTACCCAGACGGCAGTCTCAGCACAAGTGGCGGCCTCGCGATCCCATACGGATCCAGACCTCTCTACCCAGATGGCAGTCTCATACGACAGTTCATCCTATGATCACCATAACATACAAAAAGGGAATCAGTCTCACTATTCATCAGATCACACAAGGACTGCCAGTTCGAGCATAGCCTGTTCTCCGGTTCGAGGGGCTCCTCTTTCCCTTATTCAGTTACCACTTACCTGATCAGGGTTAACATCTGTTCATGTAGCCGCAGCTGACTAGAAGAATAGGCTACCCTCTCATACAAGAACACGCAGCACATGTTGGTTCACTACAAACTGGGTACTTTATTACTCATTACATACGCAATCACATAACATTACAATATAACACATAACCTGCAAAGAAAAGTGAAAGATTAAGTTGTGCACTCTAATAAGAAAGGGTCGACATCACCTTAGTAGTGTGTAGCCTGCACTCAGTGGTCATCTAGGTTCCCTTCTCGTCTGTGCCTCGGCTCGCCTGGAAGTCACACCTCCGCAGTCATCCTTCTCCGAGTCACTGGGACCTCTTCCTTATCGGCTACTCTCTCCTCTCTGGCTATTCTGCTAGGAGAGTATTTGTCTCTCGGGTTTTCTCCGCCTCCAAGATGGCGTCTGTCTTCCCTGGAATAAGTAGTAGCTTTACTGCTAATGGCTAGATGCTGCCTACGGACTGAACATGTAACTGCCTCAGACTTTCACTAATATAGAGGTGTGTTTCCTCATGGAAACTTCCGGCCCGTAACCTGCCGCCCACCAAATTCTTGTACCTCCCCGTACCAAGGACACGTTCCCAGCCGGCCGGCCTGATGTAGTGTCTTCGGTATGAAGAAAAATACAATCCTTCGATAAGGGCCGGCCTGAACCGGTTCTCTCCAAGCGAATAACACCTCATAACTAAAACATTACATTTGACCTAGAAGCATCCCAAGCTGCCGGAGCAGAAAGAAAGATGGAGTCTCTCCCGTTTGAGGCCTACCAGGCCTGAATTCAGCACGGCTCCATGAAATACCCTCACTACAGGACAGGTTATCCCTAATACTAACGAATCTATCCCCTAGGCTATGTGTGCAAGCCCTGATCTATGGGGAAGAGCACAGGATCATGTCGAAGTGCCTAGTAAATAGGCTCCATTCACTACTCTAACCCTTAGACTTGAATGGTAAGAGACTGAAGTCACATTCAATCACCTTTCCTCACAAGAAGGCCGGGAAAATCGAGCAGAACAGGTGCTAGCAGCCAAGGTTGCCCCAGCACTCAGGTTGTGTGTGGAATCTAAGGGGCTAAACTCAGTTACAAAAACGGATGCTCACGCCATCCCCGAGCTGATGACATCATTGATAGGTTGGGAGCTGACAAGTTCCTAATGACCTTTTCTTTAATATCAGGGTACTGGCAGATTGCCCTAACGAAGGGGGTTAAGGAGAGGTCTGCATTCTCCACCCCATAGGGCCACTTCCAATGCAAAGTGATGACCTTTGGGTTAAATACTGCCCCAGCCAACTTCCAGAGGCTGAGCAACATGGTCATGGCTAGGATGCAGGCTTTTTAGTGCCGCCAACCTGGATGACATTGCGGTCTTTAGTTCTAGCTGGGAGGATCACCTGTTCCACTTCAAAGAGGTGCTGAATGGCCCTGCAACAGGCAGGCCTCACTATTAAGGCCAGCAAGTGCCAGATAGGAAAGCTGGGACACCTAGTGGGCGGAGGCAAGGTGCAGCCCCTCCAATCCAAAATTAGGACTATCCTAGCTTGGGAACCCGACCCTCCAAGACTCAGACTAAAGTGAGGGCCTTCTTGGGCCACATCCCAAAAAGGTGATCTGGACGGAGGCCTGTCAGAAAGCCATTGATACCCTCAAGGAGGCCATGTTACATCACCAATATTCAAGGCCCCTGACTACTCCAAGGAGTTCATTGTGGAGACAGCTGCTTCAGTGCATGGCATAGAGGCTGTGCTCACAGCAAAATGAAGAGGGCCTAGACCAACCTGTAGCCTTTACCAGTATGAGGTTAGTACCCAGAGGTGGAGTGTTATTGAGAGAGAAGCTTTTGCTGTGGTCTGGGTACTAAAGAAGTTGCAACCATACCTACTTGGGATTCACTTCCGGGTTCCGACACACCACAGGCCCTCAGATGGCTCATGCAGATGAGGGGTTAGAATCCCAAACTTGATGTGGTCAATCTCCCTATGGGAATAGACTTTATGGCGGAATACCGCCCTGGATCTGACCACTCCAATGCTGATGGACTTTCAAGGTTCTTCTACCTTAGTGATGGGAACTCCCATGGCAGTTTTTAGTTCTCCCTACTTTCAGAGGGAGGGGATACATGTTTAACCTGTCCTTCACGGTGTTGTCTTCCACTCACCTTTTTGCCTTCTTCACTCCTATTTTCGAAAATTCATTTTTGTTGGCATTAGGACTCTGAGAACTTCACCACAGCTAACCAGTGTTAACACACTCTAAAGCATAGTCCAATTGGCTTACACTGGATTGGCACATTTAATTTACTTATACGTCCCTAGTATGTGGTCCATGTTCCAAGGGCCTGTAAATTAAATGCCATTTGTGGGCCTGCAGTACTCATTGCGCCACCCACTAAAGTAGCACTTCAAAACATGTCCCAGGTCTGCCATTGCAGCCTGAAGTGCAGTTTTAAAACTGCCACTTTGACCTGGCTGGCAAAATATACTTTTTGCTAGGCAGAAACATTTCTTTTTGATACATATAAGTCACCCCTAAGATTGCATTTCAAAGGTAAGCCTGTTTTTTAAGTTTTACTTGTCCTAGCAGTGAAAAAAAAAAGAGAAATCCAATTTCCTCTCACATAGGATAACATTGGGTTACCTCATTACATCTCCTAACTACTGATTCAGATAGAAATGTCATGTTTAGTCTCAAATGATAGTAATTTAAAATACTCTTTAATGGTAGAGTAAAATTTTAAGTCACAATTCTGAAAATGCCACTTTTAGAAACTTGTCATTTTCTTGTCCCAACCATTTAGCGCCTGTGTCACAGGTCAGGTGACGGTGAATAGCTTGGCAGTTGGCATTTGTGTATTCCTCGCAGACAGAGACAAAGGGAGTTTAGATGTTGGGAGGCAGAGCTGTTCCCTGTCCCACATACATTTCAAAAGGCTGCTTCCAGCACACTCACAAAAGAATTTGACACCAGTCTCGTCACCTCAAACTACTTGTAGCCTTGAAAGGGGAAGCAAGGAACTTTTCAGAACCAGGTGTGGGGGATAGCCTAGTAGGTTTTCCTACTTCAAAGAATTGCACAAAGCATAAATACTGGACCTCTTGAAATACTTTTAAGTACACTTATGGACCTGCAGAGGACACCGGAAGGACTGCCTTGTACTCTATAGGACTGTCCTGATTCTTGAGGCCTGCTTTGTACCTCTGAGGGCTGCCCTGCAGCTATCAGAGGGCTGCCCTGCTGCTTGAAGCCTTCCTTGTACTTCAGAGAACTGCTCTACTGCTTAAGGGCTGCCTTGGTGCTTGAATCCTGGAATAGAGAGAGTGACGCCAAGGGCTAGTTGGCTGGTCTCGTGTGTGAGCTACAGGAGGATAAGTTCCGGAGACCTAGAGCCCTGCGACTGGCCTCTGCTTCAGTGAGTTCTAATACCCCAAGTGGTGCCCAACCTGTCCTGGACCCTTGGTTGTGGTGGTGAAGGTGCTGCTCCAGCCAAACCCTAAAAGTAGGGACTTAGAAACTTTTTCACCAAAAAGCGGCCTGTGAGCCAACAGAAGACCAGGACCTACTTGCCTGCTGTCCCACCCGAGGGGCATCTCCAGTCGGCATGACTTTGCCAAAGCTCCCACTACGTTCTTCTCTGAAGCAGGAAAGCCTGTTTAGCAGGACCTCTGAGTAACAGTATCTGGCCCCGTAGAGCCCTCTTACACTACAGCCTGCAGTGTTGTCCTGCTGGAAATTTCAGGCTTCATAAAAAGAGACTAAGTTATCTGTATTGCTTTTCATTTTTCCTTGATTATGTTTCTTTAAAAGTCAAAGTCATGATGATGTAAGATTCTTAAGCAGAAGTTTCTGGGATACAGAGCTCTGCCTCATATGAGCTATTTGAAAAATAATATCCATTAAAAATAAAAGAGAGACTAAGTCCAAATGCAGAAATCCCTGCAGACGCCTCCTCCAACACAGCCGACTGCCTTGCCTCACTAAACTTTACCTTCTCATGAACTTTTCTTCGAAATTTCTTCTAAGTCCAAAGGTAAGCAGAGACTGGGCCCAATTCATCTTGTGTAGACGAACCACGCTCTATCGCAGTTGGCCTTTACTTTTGACTTTGCCCCAGTATTCCGTGACCAGATACCAGCCGCGGTCCATGCAGGTAACAGCGGTGGGGCCGGGTAAGGGGGGATTGCAAGAGACAATGCAGAGTGAGAATTAATCATGGATTTAATTTTCCCTCAGCATCATCCCTTAAAATCCCCCTCTAACCCGGCCCCACCGCTGTTACCTGCACAGACCATGGCTGCCAGATACCCATGGTTGCCGGTTTGTTACTTTAGAAGTCAGTTTTCACTAAAAACTTTAGAAATTCATAACTGCGGCTCTACTGATTGGATTCTTTAGTTTTCTAGTCATTTTATTTATCTAAATTTTCTCTGCTTTTCTAGTTTGGTTTGGGATTTTTTACTTGTGTTGCTTTTTCACTATATTACTTTATCACTTTATTACTGTTTGTGTACTACATAAGTTAATCCTGAATGCTTTTGTGCCTAGCTACCAGAGGGTTAAGCACAGGTTAATTGTGTGGTTCACCCTGACAAGGATTGTGGTTGTTGCTTGAGAATGGTTTCCTTCCCACTAAACCAACAACCCATTTTTTTTAAATTTTTTACAGAGTTCCTCTCCCGAAAGGGGTTGGGAGGTAAATTGCCTAGGCTTCTCTGCTTGATATTGTTTAAGAGTATCGGATGTCAAGGCTCTGGACATGGCGGGAAGGAAGTTTACTCCACATGGGATATGTTTCCCATAGCTATATATACTAAATGCAATATCAGCATATCATCTTATCCGAAGTTTGGGAGTACTACTAAATTATGTGTGTTATATTTTATTAAGACTTCTAAAGCTATGATGGAAGAGTTCACACCTCCAGGATTATCACAACTGCTTACTGCTATCAGAAAGCCATTCAAGGTGATTTAATTATACTATCACTGCTAGATGGGCGAGATGGATCTTGCAAGAGGCAAGAATAGGCATCTCTAAATTTGGAGCTCATTTGATAAGAGGGGCTATGGCCTCAAACACCTTCTCGGGGGGCCGGCCTAGAGGCATTCAAGCAATTTTATTTCAATTGGTTGGGTGATATGGCGTAGCCTTTGGTCCTAACATAGAATACAAAATTTCCTAAGTAACCCGTTAAAAACGTTCCAGTTCTATTAAGGGTACTGAGGTGAGACTTGTTCCATTCCCGATGTATGTCTCAAGGATCCTATATCGTTGGTTTGGAGACGCAACACATGAAATCTTAAGTAGGTGAACTGACACCAGTTAATAATGTGATGTTTACCTAGTTGCAAGCATAACTCATATTTGTTATTGTTGCAATGTTTTGACTAAGACATAACAAAGCTTACTGCTTTTCCTTATTCAATGGGTACATAACATAAACAGGGGAAAATCTAGTATGGAAGACAGTGGCTGAGTTCGCAGGAAGAAAGAGAGAAGGTCTAGTGAAACAGGATTACATGTAGCATTATTGATTTTCACTCGTTCTTTGTTGTACTACTGTTTTCCAAATGGATCCTGGGAAGTGTAGTTAGTTGCTGGTTGCTGCTTGAATCGAAATAAAGAAATAAGGCATAATCCTCATCTGTGTGTCCTTAATCGAATTGAAAACTTTCCTTCAAGTTAGCTAGGATATTTTATTTTGCCCTTCTGATGCTTGAAAAGGTTTTCCACAAGCGGTGGATGATTTGATCAGCACTGGTGAAAAAAGTCTGCCTAGACACATTGTGCCCCTGAATCCTAGCATCCTAAAAGGCTCGCCTAAATTTGCAAACTACAAGTCTGACATGGAATTGTTTGTTGCTCATAAACAGCTTTTTTTCCTTTTTTTTTTTTTTTAAGAAAAATAGATAAATTGATGTGGCAAACTGGTCTTTTAACTGGCAATACTACAACAAGAAAACATATTTCCAATTGTTATACACAGTACCTAATGGAGAGCGATTTCTTTTTGGTTCTTTTAAAAACACCAACATTTTACACCTGATTAATTGTTAAGGTTAGGAAACACTGTGAAGACTTCTCATTCCATGCCATTTGTTACCTTCGCCTTGAAAATGAAGTCTCTGGTGTTCTTGCCAGATCAGGTTCCCATTCATCGCAAGGATCATAGAAGACATCATCGTCTTTGCTGTTATTACTCTATAGGAATAGAGGTCAGATCTAGTCAGTCATTGAAATTTTTAAAGCATCCATTACCAATACGAAGGTAATTTACAAGGTCAACTCCTTATGTTAATCTTAAACAATAGTTCAGAATACCAAAAGAGAGGGCGGGGGGACCATCACTTCTTTTTCGGATTACCCTCAAAAAGGGCTAATATGTGCCTTTATTCCCGAGGTGTCTCCCATAGCACAGAGCCCTGGCACTCCCGTAAGAAGATATGTTTGCATTGCTTGAATGCATTGATGTCTGTTAAGTACTAATTATGTAATAACCGCAGCCTGGAATTTTTCTTGGGCGGACAATCTTTTTTTTAATTTTTTTATTCTTTTTATTAGTTTCATGCGTAGTTATGCATATATTGGAATCAATTTTTCAGCAAGCAATTAATATATCAGTACATTAACGGGGGAAGAAAGTCACTTTTACATGTTATCTGCGCTCGATCTCTATTACGCCTCATTTCAAGTTCCAACGTTGGGGAGATACAGAGATTACCACGATATACGTTCCATTTGCCCCATTTCCTGTCCCACTTCTTTGGGCATCCCCGAATTGTAAAAACGTCCTTTTCTGCAATCATACATTTATCAACTTCCTGTAACCATGCTTGCGTAGTTGGAGAACTTGCCGCCCCCCACCCCTTAGCTATTTCTCTTTTGACAAGGGTGTATCCAAGTGTAGCTAGTTGTTGTTCCACCTCTGTAAGATCCGTTGCCGCCCATATATTAAACAGGCCCCAACCCCGGTGTAAGAGTCAATGCTTTCCCCAGGGCCGTTTGGATATGAGTCGTGGCCCCCTCCCATATCTGTAGAAGCTGCGGGCATTCCCATACCGTATGATAAAAGGTAGCTGTGTGGCTGCAACCCCTGAGACAGAGTGAATCAGCCCTGGCCCCTATCTTTGCCAATGTCACTCCCGTTAAATATCATCTATGGAGAATTTTGAATTGTATCAATCGGAAGCGGAGGGTGATGGCTGCCTCTCTAGGGGACATCAGGGCAGCCTGCCAGTCTTCATCTTCGACTGATCCCAGGTCTCCCTCCCACTGCTCTCTGAGCTTGTGTAATGTGTCAAGTATGTTATTACACAATTTTTTTATAGGTCAATGAAATGGCTTTGGAATGTAGTTGCCCATCTAGAAGCCGATCTTCCAACTGTGACGACTCTGGTAACTCTTCGGGGTTCAGCAGGGCTGTGGTGAGGGCGTGCCGGATCTGCATGTATCTAAACTGTTCCCCCTGCGCCATCGTGTATTGGTCCTGAAGCTCCTTAAAACTGTGGATCGACCCCTTTTTGATCATGTCTCTGACTACGGAAATCACGATGGTGTCCCACTTGTCAAAGCCGGGTTGATGGCAGAGAGAACCCAACCTTTGGGCATACCATAGTGGCGTTGCTTTTGTGAGGACGTTTGACCACCCTAGTCGGGAGTTGGCCTGATGCCAGATAGCTTCAGTATGAGAGAGTGGCCCAAAATATCGCCCTCGCTTCACTTTAGAGTACAGTGCTCCCAGGTAACCAGATCGCCCAGTCTGATATCTGTCCAGCATGTATGCAGGATCATTAGGAGAGCGGTATATTCACCGGTTTATCACCACTAGGTGCGAGGCCCAGTAGTAGAGTCTGAGGTCTGGGAGGGCTATTCCTCCATCGTACCAGCCTTTCGTTAATTTTTTGGTGGCAATGTGGGGGGCCCTTCCATCCCAGAGCAGGGTTCTAACCTCACTCTCCACCTCTGAGAAATACGTGTCTGGAACTCGATATGGGTAATTCTGGAGAATATATAAGAAGCGGGGGAGTGCCAGCATCTTAAACAGGGCAGCACGACCTATCAGTGACAAGGGCAAGGATCTCCAATGTTTAAGATCTGTTTTGAGCCAGGCCAGTGGGGGGGGCCAGGTTACGATCTTAAAAGAGGGTAGGGTCAGATGTGGCATATATTCCCAAGTACCGAAAGCCCTCCACTGCCACCTCGATTGCGCAATTTGGTGGGAGACGGGGGGCCTGCCCCAGGAACATAAACAGTACAGATTTGCTCCAGTCTATTTGATAACCCGAGTACTTTCCAAAGTTTGTGAAGATATCCAGAACACCGCGAATGGACTTATATGGGGAGGCTAGGTACAGCAAGATATCATCTGCGTACAGGGATATCCGATCTTCCTGACCCTCTGCCCATTTTAGGCCCCTCACCATCACATCTCGACGGATCCAGGCGGCCAGCAGTTCCAGCATCAAGGAAAATATCAATGGGGACAGAGGACAGCCCTGCCGGGTTCCCCTTCGCAGCGTGAATATTCGTGAGGTATAGTTATTAACTCTCACTTGGCCCTGTATATCTGTGTAAAGTATTTTAATCCAGCCTAAAAATTTTGGGCCAAATCCCATCTTGGTCAAGACTTCGAATAAGTACGGCCACTCAATGGAATCAAACGCCATGGAGGCATCTCGTGATAGCACCACAGCATCTTCTTCCAGGAATTCCCTCCACGCCAGCACATTGTTAAGTTGGCGGATGTTCAGTGCTGTATTTCTCTCCGGCATAAACCCAGGCTGGTCAGGATGCACCAACGATGAGATAACCGGAACCAATCTGGTGGCTAGAACTTTAGCTAGGATCTTAGCTTCCGCGTTGATCAATGAAATCAGCCGGTAGGAACCGCACTGGTCACCAGGCTTCCCTGGCTTACGGATTACCACTATAGATGCTACTCGCTGGTCACTGGGCAGCTTCCCATGCTCGTAGCTTTCATTGTACATGGCGCGCAGATGAGGGGCAACGTGTGAGGCAGTTGCTTTTAAGAATTAGATGGGGATCCCATTGGGCCCCATGGCCTTCCCTGAGTGAATTTGGCTTATGCCTTTTGAATCTCTTCTTGGGCGGACAATCTTGACTGCACTTATCTATGAGCGGTTGTTTTTCTTAATAACAAGTAAACTCCTTTTTGTGAAAAAACATATAATTATAAATATGTACACACGCATACACACACACACACACACACCAACAAACGTTCTGGAGCACTAGCCATCCATAACACACCTCTGCTTAATTATTTGAGGCAATACATTGTGAATTGTGAAAATGTGATCCAAGAACCAAATTGCTGTCTGTCAGATAGACCTTTTGTAGAGTGAATCATGTTGCCCGTGACAATATCTCTGCATGCAATTCATAACTTATTTTAATAGTTAACAGAAGCCATCTGGATAGCATACATTTAGTCCCCATTCTGATCCTTCAAAAACTCTGGAGAAGGCACAAAGAGTTGGCCTTCAGTCCATGGCAGATACAAACTATATGCTTCAAGATTAAAGATGTGTTCATCTACCTTCAAAGGATGAGGAAGTAGATAAAAGAAGGTAGTACGATCTTCTGTGCAAGACAGAATTCAGATTCCACCTTTCATGAGAAAACAGACTTTCTTTAGGACAAAAACTGATTAGGATTTCACAGAACTCAGTAGGTTCAACACGCTCCTAGACACAGTAATGAGTGCAAGAAAAACAATCTAACATCAGAATTTGCAATAGGGAAGTAAATGTTCCAAAATGAATCACCATGTAATTGTAAGCACCAAAACCTGGAATAGGGAAACATGGGCATGCACACAGTCATCTGGAAACCTTACAACAGAATTAGATGTACACAATGGCTTGGATGGGGAGTCCCCAATCCCAACTGTTGGATACAAGCTAAGGTTAAAGTTGCTGCTACATAACTATATTAAGCGCAGTCCTGTACAAACTGGAGGACTGTCCAATCTACTAAGAGAATGTTCACATTCCTATGTGCGTATCATTCAGAAAACCTTCATCTGCAAGGGTGACCATATGCCAAAAGCAATTCCATTACTTTATTATGTAAAAAGACTAAACCCCATATAAATGTTCATGCTTAGATGGAACACTGAGTTCCCTTTCTGAGACAGGAGGTTTTCCCTCAGTGGGAGCTTCTAATGAGACTAGACAGAGATCCAGAATATACAGATAAAGCAGTCAGGGTGATCGTTGACTTGTGATGCCTGATCCATAAATGCACTCTGGACATGAAAGGGAATGGCCAGAAAGCAAAATGAAGCACAAACATCCAATGCAGACTGACCCCCACCCACAGCGACTCAATTTTGGGAAACTCCATGGAAAAAGAGGAGTGAGATTTTGTTGCTCAGACTTACAGAAAACCTCTTTGGCACAGACGGAACCCTATAATATATGAAGAGATGTATCAGAACTTCACAAACAAGAAAGCTTCACATTCACATAGAAACCTTCAGAGACAAACCTTTGAAGGTGCTCCAAACTCATCTTGGTAAATCGCACCATGGACGACAAATTATCCAGGGAAGGGAGGGTGTGTATTTGCTGTCTCAAAAAGATGTGCTGCAACAGCAGCAATCACAGTTAAAAAAAAGAAACTCTGGAGGTCTACTTTAACCCAAGTGATAGCACTTCGACTGCTATAAAACTCTATGGACATTTAGGGCACACTTGAAAAGACAAAAAAATACACATCCTGAAGGTCTGCAAAAACTGATAAACCCTGACCCTGAGTCTGTTTCCTGACAAATGTATTCAGTAAATGCAGATCCAGGATAAACCAGAGACCACTGCATTTCTTGGATATTAGAAATTACTAGACGTAAGAACACTGCTCTTTCCAAAGATGGGACACTCTGTAAAGCTATTTTCTTTAACAGAGCCAAAAACCATGTTCCCAAAATATGTGTGGGTGTGTGGTGGGAAAGGTATGTGAAGGAGTGCTGGGTGTTTTTCTATTTAACAGGAGGAAGTGCAACAATGTGTTGAAATAAAGGACTCATAAATCAAAGCAGTCTATGGCCATCTCTTCCAGAATCCCAATATTCGTCCACACGGGTGGTGCAGAGAACATTTGATTTCAGATCACTAAAGAGGCTTAGGTTCGACTAGAAGGAGAGGGTCTCCTCCGCTGCAGTACTCCTGCTGTGGATTGCCACAAGTATTTCTGTGATTTACTTGGCTGGTGGGGCTTGTCGGAGTCAGATTATCTCTAATCACAAAACGTTCATGACTGTTGATGAGATTGTCTTGTTTGTGATGCTGGCTCAAATACATCACCTATGGCCCTGCTTGACCGCAGCCAAGCATGTGTGAGGATAAATATTATCATGGCCATCAATTTGGCTGCCTGTCAACTCAATCTAGACTTATTATTAGTCTTCAGTTGCATATGTTCATTCCTTTTTTAAGTTATTAAAAAAACATACTGAATCCTTTAATAAATATGAAATGGCTAAGAGAGTAGGCTCTCAAAGAGTTTGGGAACATCTTACCATGTGCTGACAAGATTTTGATACATGCACTACTAAACGAGAGGATCAACTACCTTAAGACTCATGTGTAGAGGTGCCTTGGGGAGAATTGATTAGGTCTTAGGTTGGCAGATTCTTTAACAACTACATTCTGCACTAGGATGTGAAAAAAACTATGATCTGAAGATGCTGGGATATGTTTCTGGTTTCTTTTCCAGGTGGCATTTGGGGGTCTATCAAGAACAGATGTTGCAAAGGCACTTTGCAAAGCCATGCAAATGTAAGACAACAAGAACACAAATATGGTACAATTTTTACTAACAGCGAAGTGGATGAGCTGTCAAGATGAATTGTAGATCATTTTTTATTTTTAGAAAAAGAAAAACTTAATCCCCACAACCTTGTGATGACATCCGAGGTGGCAGAGAAACTATTATACCAAAACACAGTACAATTCCTAAACACAAGATAGTTGAAAAAAAAAGCCAAGGAGGCAAGCAAATGGGGTAAAACAAATCTGTAGCAGACTAATGACAAGGTGATGGATTAATGATCAGTTAGGGTGCAAAACACAAAGGAAATACACAGCAGGACCAATAGGAGGTGAAGGGAGGGAAACAAAAAGAAGCGGTAGGAGAATACAAGAAAGAGTAACGGACAGATGGTAATTGAAAGTGTATTGGTGGTATCGGAATTCAAACCTGCCAAAAAATCAACGCATAAAAGAAGACATAAAAACAGGGACCTGTATTGTATTTTTATTACAAGTCGTACATACACAAGCTGCCAATGAAAAAATACAATGACTGTTCTTTGTTAAGACCACTACAAAATTTTAATGCTGACAAATTTTCACAATACTGAGACGCTATGAATCACAAAGAATAATAATGTGGATCTTATGTAGGTATCTGCATCCTGCTCCACTCAAAGTTTAAACCTAGAGGATGGTGTGAAAAATAAAAGGAGAAATTGGGGCGTGCCTAGCTGGGCTGCAAAATGGCTGCTCACTATGGAAGCTCTGCCTGCCTGCTTCTTAAATCCTACGACATCCTTGACACAGGCTCGTCGTAGCCCTCCTGACACAGTGGCAGGAGGCCATCGCTGTATCAGTGCCTGCTGATTTGCAGTTATTTTGGCCTCTGTGGAGTGGTAAATATCCCTGGACTCTGGGCGGGGCCAACAGAGGGGAAGTGTGGCCTCACCATAAGACAGCTACACTACCCAGCATAGGGTGGCGGTGTGGGGATGGCCCAGAGTCTCGACAGCGAACTACGCCACTGCTCCCTGGGCCACCTAGTCCTGTTGGCTTTCTGGGGAGGTCAGATGGTGGGACCAGGCCGGCGACACTGTGTGGAGGGGCTTGGCCCGTGCAGACCCACCTGTGCTCAGCGAGCTCCCAAGGTACACCTGAGGATGATGGCCTACGCCATACTGCTGCCAGCCCCACAACGTATGCAGTGGCAGGGTCCCACACCATTGAAACTGTGAGTACCCGATTATCCCCCAAACTGCAAGGGCCTTGGAGTGCAGCAACACCCGTACTGCTCTGTGCTGCACGCAGCTCCCCAGCTGGAGACCGCCAGAGAAGCGGACATGAAATGCTGGACTCTGCACGGTCATGTTCCAGCTGCTGGTGCTGTGCAGCGGGCAACCCAACTACTAGTGACTCCTCTGTAGGCTTCCTCCGGTGCCCCCACTCACTCTAGGCTGCTGTATCGCCAGTTAGCAGCCTGCGCACTACATCACGGACAACACCCACCCCCTCCCGAGATCCCTGAGCCTGCTCATGCCCCCCGGGCTAGGTTGTGGCGGGGCTCCACCATCAGGTCTGATATAACCTGGACGCCGCCTGGCATTCATCCACCATGCATGTAAAGCTGATGAAAATTGCTGAGAACTATCGCCCATAGGCGTTTGTGGTCTGTACCACTGCTGGGATAACTGTTCGGCGAGTGTCCGACAATCTCTTCAACTTGGCAATGCTAATACCACCCTCCTCCCTGTACAACTGGGAAATATGATTGAGGCAACAGGAATGCAAAATAGAGACACTCTGCGGAGCGCACTTGTTCCCTTGTGCCTCTGCTCCCGTGCTTGTCTGTGCCCGCCACAGGCCCTCTGGGAACT
Source organism: Triturus cristatus (assembly GCF_964204655.1). NCBI lineage: Eukaryota > Metazoa > Chordata > Amphibia > Caudata > Salamandridae > Triturus > Triturus cristatus. Next base: position 262,249,921 of record NC_140586.1, read on the forward strand.
GGGCCTGCTCGTGCCCCCAGTGAAAGGACGCCCTAAGGTGTGGTGGGGCCTGGTTCGGGACAATCAGCCTGCCATGTGTATGATCGCTGGAGGCCCACCTTCCAGGTAGGTAGGACTCGTACTAATACAAATAGAGAAATCGCTGCAGCTGGACGGGGAGGGGGGTGCAGCGAGGTGACCATCCGATGCACTGGCTAATTCTGTGATCATGAGTCCGGCAACAACCATGGGCAAACTTGTCACTCGCTAGTCTAAACTTACTTTCGAAAGTAGGCGTCTCATGCGACAAGCGGAGGGCGGCACCCACTCGGAGTCTTCTCCGGAGTACCTGGCGAGGAGTGCTACTCAAGACCTTAAGGAGATACAGGTAGATGTGAAGACCAGTCTCAAGGCCATTGACGTACAATTTGACATCCTCACCAACCGCCTAGTTCACTTGAAACATAGGGTGGGCAAACATGAAACCAGACTGGATCATCTTGAAAATCTCATCTCTGATACAGAAGATGTCCAAGCTGACACCAAAAAGCACATGTTGCATATGGACAAGGTTTGAGGAAATGATTAAGGCTAAAAATGAGGATCTCCTAAAGAGAGATCGAGGCACAACAATCTCATAAGCACGGGGATACTGGAATGCACTGCGATTACCAAGATGGAAGACTTTGTGAAGCCCTGTCACCAGTGTTAATTGTAAAGAGGGCAGACCGAACCTTGGGCCCGCGTCACCCATGGGCACCCCGGCACATCCCATTGTTGCGCATCTCCTAAATTACAAGGATAGGGACACTGTTCTGTACCTGGCCCGGGAACATCAATCTGTATGTCACGAGGGAAAGGACTTATGTTTCTACCCTGACTTCACCATTTCGGTGCAAATTGCCAGGCGTGAGTTTCTGCCTAAAAACTCACAAAATGAGAAGGACTATAGAACAAACTTAAAACTCTGAGCGTCCCATTTGGATGTTCGGAGATGCTATACTGGTCTTGTAATATTCACTTAGGGAGGAAAACCCAAAAGGTTATAAACACTTCCCTCACCCACTAGATAGTGGTATGCATCATCATTGGGCCGCTAACACACCCTGGTGGAGAGCATAAGTACATAAAACAGCAAGGCCTCCACCTGGCAGACCTATAGTGTCTGGAATAGACTCAGTCCTGGAACCCTTGCCACAATTCTGTGACTTCTTTCTGAGACCCATCGTACAAAAAATGGCAGCATATCTGAAGGACACTAGGGACGTATTAAACCTGATCAGAGATCTGGACGTGGATTCAGAGAATGAACTCCTGATAGGTTTGGATATTGAATCCTTGTATACTAATATCCCCCAGAGGGAGACACAGAGTTATTGAAAATATTCTGTTCTCTGAAAATTGAGATTACCAAACCCCAAGAACATTTAAACTATGCCTTCCAGAATTAGCGCAAACAATAAATTATTTTCAATACAGTGACAGCTTATACTTGCAGACCCATGGGACATCCATGGGCAGCTCTTTCGCTACTAGTTTAGCCTGTCTGAATGTGTCGAACACATATACTCTCCTCAGAATCCCTCAAACTCAATATGAATATGCAGAAGGTATATTGACGATGTGCTCCAAATCTGGCATTGGGACAAAAACCAAGCAGGAGATTTTCTTGCATGGGTTAACAGCAGAAATTCCATCCTATTTTTCACTGCAACCATCACCAGAGAGTCACTACCCATCCTGGATATGAATACAATCCCTAGGAATGGGAAATTCGTGAGTAAGGTATATCACAAGCCCACCAACAGAAACAACCTACTTCCATTCCAGTTTCCATCCTAGGTCACTGAGGGAAAACATGCCATATGGGCAATTCTGACGTATCCTTAGGAACTGCTTTGAGACAAAAGATTTTTTTAAAGTAGCAAAACTATTGAGCACCAAACTGGTGGAACGTAATTACCCTCAACACGTAGTGAAAAAAGCCCCATAACGAGCTAAGAACAACAACAGGGAAGCCCTGTTGGAACCATATGTCAAACAAACAGAAGAAAAACATCTGTGTGACAACATTTAGCACCTCTTCCAAATACATCAGAAACATCATATAAAATAAGTGGTGAATTCTTAACACCAACGGACTGAACCTGAAAAGCCCGGTAGTCTCTATTTTAAAAAAGTGCCAGCATTAGGGACAGCTTGGTACATACTAGACCCTGACATCAAACACCAGGCAAAAGAACTGAACTAAAATGTTGGGGACTCCCACCTGTCACTGGACATTATGCCTGCGGTTTTTGCAAGGTTTGTCCTTTAACAATAAAGACAAAAACACTAGATTTAGGATTACAATACCCCTGGGAACTTAGAAACCACACAGCCTGTAACTCAGAGAACGTCATCTATCGGATTACTTGTCCTTGTGGCTATCAATATGTGGGTATGACCACCAGACACATACAAATTAGGATTTTAGAGCACACGAGCAACATCAGATGCAGAAAGACTATGACCAAATTGACAACACACTTTTTGTAACAAAAAACACAGAAAAAGATATAAGATGGGTGGCGATTGACAAACCTTTCCTCCCGAAAAATATCACTGACGTCAGTAGTTTTTTATTCCAGCGGGAGCAGAGATGGGTACATAGACTCAACAACAGTGAAAGGGGTTTGAATTATGCGATTCCTTGGAACCATGTAAACATCCCCGCTAACTCATATTGACAATTCTATGAATTAAAATCTAGTATCTGATAATTAAACATAAGAAGGGGACTGACATGACAATAATAAAACAATACTAGATCCAAACAATGGGTCAGTATAACAAACCAAACAGACAAATGAGAACAGGTCATAGACAAAGGAACACTCTCTCAAAACCAATATGGCCGCCACATCTATCAGGGAGGACCGACATCGGTCAAGGCTGAAGCGAAATAATAGCAATAATAGAGGGGGCCTTAAACTGATGAATAACACGATACGAAAAACAAAAGCTTGACATTATATTTTTTGTTTCTAACTTCATGGGTCTTGAGGGGGACTCTGTAACAGAGTATATGAACATCAGCCACTCAACTTTATTCTTTTTTTAAAACACATATAACTACACTTGCACAAACTGTATGCGAGGACTCTAATATTTGCAAGTAAGTTGGAATAGCCCCAAGACGAGGGACCTTTTCCATATTCCAATATGGTAGCCGCATTCGCCATGAAGGACCGATACTGGTCCCCACTCTAGCGGCAGAACATAAGTCACTGAGGGAGTCACATGACTGGTGACTTCGAGACAGGCACAGATATAATGGAGATGCAGAGCGGTACCCAGATACAGTCTGAAGGTCGCGAGTTGCATGTACGGAGACGTTACTCCTTGATGAAGTACTCGGGCACTAAATCGGGGGTCTCACTTGATTTTGAACCAGAGTTAAAAGATTTCAGCAATACCGTGGGCAATGTCATATTTCAGATAATGCTCCACGGCAAAGGGTAAACATACCTGAAAGTATTCAATCACTCGAGGAACTGGTATCATATACTAAAGGGGTGTCAGGAGTTTTGGCATACTCTGCATCTTTTTCAAAAAAGAATCTGCAAGAATGGAGATCAAGGCATATACCTTGGGATATCAAAGTATAAAAATTAGAGATCGGGACAACAATACAGTTCTGGGAAATTGAAGTTGATAATTAGCTAAAACACAATCACAGTACATATGTGAGAATATGCAGTTGAGAGGTGTCCTACCAAGTATCAGTTGTTGCTATTACCATTTTTCAATATATGTGTAATTTTATTAAGGGTGTGACTACAGGAGAACGTTCCTACTCAGACCCCGTGTTGAGATAGGCAAAGGTGAAATTCGGGTAAGACTGATACCGTTATCCTGGCAGGCAACTTTGCTATTGCTTTCAATCACACATAAACGCTGTTTTTGTTTTTTCACTGGGTGAGACTCGCAATGTGAAGGTTTTTAATGACACATGGATTCTCTAAGGTTATATGACCAGTTCTGTTTAATTTAGGGAGGTATACCCGTTAAAACGATTGCACTAGATTCTAGAAACATGCTCGTAAACCGTTTCCTTTTCTTTCCATAGTAACAAGCCATGAGTCTGTCCACAAGTAGGCCAAGTACTGCCAGTAATATTTATCCTGAAACATAGGAAATACCTATCAATAGGGATAATATAAATGGAAATAGAGGGATCTGTATCCTGAAGAAGGCCTGAGACCCTTATGGGCAGTGTATAGAGGCTGAAACATGTTGATACTGGCAGTGAGGGAAATGGAGACATAATCTCTCCGATATAGCCTCCTTAACTTTTTTAACCCTGTCAATGGTGGCCCAAGAATAAAATTAGATAGGGTACCCCACTTAGACAGTTTTAAACACTTTCTCTTTGCTTTGCATGTAGGATCCCTTTCCAAGAGAAAAATGCTCTCTCTAAAACAAAAAAATATGCTCTTCACCCTGAGCATTCCTCTACGCCAGGGTGTGTTAGCAGCCAAATAACGAAGCATGCCACTATCTAGTGGGTGAGGACAGTATTTACAAACCTTTGGGTTATCCTCCCTAAGTGATTATTACAAGACCAGAATAGCATCTCCGGACATCCAAATGGTATGCCAAGAGTTTTAAGTTTGTTCTACAGTACTTCTCGTTTTGCGTGTTTTTGTGCATAGATTGAAGAACAAGGGAAGGCTTAATCTCTATTGCTCGTTATTGTGTGTCAGAGAGTTTCTGCCTGTCAGGAAGTTGCTTCAGAAGGCCAAAATCCCGTATGCCCTCATATATTCAGCCAAATTGCATATCTCCTATGAGGGTAAACCACATTTCTTTACTGACGCCAAGTCAGCCCGCAAGATTGCAAAGCACATCACAATGCGGCAGTGCTCTCCTGGTACTTAACTGCATCATACTGGGGGCAACTCTTAACAAGAATGATCAGAGGGGAGAGTCTTCAGAGACATTGCACCAATTCCTTTATTTGCCCAACTCCCCCCCCCCCCCCCCCACTGTTTGGCTCTGTTAGTATGTGCACTACCCCTAGGGCCTTTCCGCAGTGTCCTGCCTACTGCATGTTGGTACTGCGCTCACTGTGTCACGCTATTGGGGATTGATATCCCACTTGGCCACCCAGCCATTGTCTGGCAGAGGTGTATGTTCGGCTCTACTTCGCCTCCGGAGATGTTTCCCAGTTTAGATGTTAAGGTTGTTTAGGGTTGGTCGGGGGGTAATAATGCTCAATAATGTTTGGGGGTTGGTGTGAGAGGCAGGTTGGTTGGGTTAAGGTACACTGCAAGTTTTGTTGTTCTTTGCTTTTGTCCTCTCTGGCCCTTAAGCGATTTACCACCACTCATGTGGCGTGCAGCACTCTGTACACTGAATGACAGACTGCCCTTTTCACCATTCATATTAGCAGCACTTTAATATGACATCGACAAAAGGCCTCACTTGGAATAGCCGCTGTCTTAATGACCACTGAAAAACATGCTTAGTACACATCTTCTTAGTCTGTCATCACATAGACATCTGCTTTCACCAGGAGTTACATCTCACCTCATGCGCTGCTCCAGGGCTGCAAGTCAAATGGTGCGGCGAAACACACACATCCCTGTACTCCAATTATGCTAGAAGGGTCGTCATTTTAATCCGCAGAGGCCTCGTATAGCGCCTCACTGGCTCCCTCGTAGACAAAGAATCCTGCGATCTCATATTAGCAGGAACTCTACACAGACAGCCCATGGTTCTTGTTGCTGTATATAGTCCAAACATAGATGCCCCAGACTTTTTTTCCGAGCTTTGGAGACTAGTGGTCGGTATGGGCCGTGGGGCTATACTCTGGGAAGGGTCTTCAAAATAGCATTAGACGACCAGTTGGACCGCTCCAGGTCCTTACGATGTCCACACCCCAGTGCAGCACAGGCTCTCAACATACTCATACATGACAACCACTTGCAGGATGTAGGGAGACAGTCATATGGGGTGCGTGGGAGGGCACTTGCTTCACATCATACCACAAGGCTTGGTCAAGAATAGATTAGGGGCTCGTATCTAAGGATGCCCCGATGTGGGGCCTAAGAAAAAAGCACTTGGCCCACACTGTCGAATCATGCCCCAGTACTTGCTAGGTAAGAATGAGGGGCGACAACACGTTTACTATATGTGTTCGGGCATGTTGTTTTCACCTGCGTGGCACTCTGTATGGGTGTCGCACTCTGCGCATTTGGCTTTGGTACTCATTACTTTGCCATGTATTATTATTATTATTATTATTTACATTTATTTTGATGTATGTAAACGTTAAGATGGGCGGACTTGCGTGCAAAATCGTTTTGGGGAATATGTTCTTATGACATATGATCATGAATAGCATGCATATCTGGCCACGGTGTTTTCTCTTGCGTGTTATTCAGACAGAGAATACATTATGTGTGTCTTCTTTGCAGTGCTTTCCCCAGTGCGGCACTATTTTGTTTGTCGCATTGAGGTTGGCGAACTGGTGTGCCAAATTATATTTGGGAATATGTCCTTTTAGTTTGTGACTATACATATTGGTGCATTTCACTGTGCTTTCTTTTCGCGTGTGCAATATTAGCGGAATTGAATTTTCTAGTCTATAGTTGACTTTGGTATGGGCCGAGATTTTAGACACGTTTGTTTTTGATAACATTAAATATGAATGGGTACCATTGGTGGATGTCGGTAAAAGTCTATCATCATACTATCAGACCTTCTTTTATTCTCGTATGAGTTTTGTCGTGCCCACTCTTTTGATATGGGTTACAGGGATCGATATTGATACATGACCTCATTATGGTAGGATTCCAACAGGTATTGTGTGTGATGGGCCCGATGTAGATATGGATTTGAGGATTGGAGAGTGATAATCATATCACTATATAACGTGTGAGAATGAAACCAACCTTTGAATGATAACGACAAATTCAATTCACAAGGTAGGCTTATTATTGTATTCTTTGCAACTCATACACAAAATGTATATATGAGCCTGATACTATAAGTTCCACCAAGTTATAACTTGTTCCCCGCTGTGCTTTGTCTAAAATAGATTTAGAAGCACATGACAATAATATTATTCCGGAAAAGGACTATATTGCCTCAAGTATTAAATTTTTCATTCCGTGGAAATTTCAAATGGTATGTTTCTCTTTTTCTCTTTCCTTCCTCGCTTTTGTAGTAACAACTTCCAATGGATTATTCTTAGATTGTGTGTTAACTGTGAGGAGAAAGTCTAGTCAACATTAAACACATAATCTGTTCCCGTATTTGTCTTGGTTACGTTTGTTGATTGTTATTGTTTCCCCTTTTTCTTCTCTTTTTTGTATAAACCCATGTTTTGTGACATCGCCTTTGTTTTGGTATCTTTGATGGATGGTCATACATAGAGTAATTTTAATTGGAAAACATTAAATGGTTGTTTTTATGCATCTATATATGTCTAAATGTTATCTCATAAGTGTTTTTGCTGTCTTTATGCATTTAACCATGTTGCATATGTTATACTCAAATGTGGTATGTAATGTTTGCACTTATTTATGTAATGTCTGTACTTATATATGTTTTTACATGTAGTCTTTTATATATGTTTTAATTTTACAGCCCTTAAGAAAATCTGCTTACAGAACGAAACGCGCTGGCTGTGGTTTATTTAAAAAGAAGAATATAAATAAACAATAAAGAAGGAAATTTAATCATCAGATGGACTTAATATGGACTAATTGATTGCATATAATTGGAAAGTGGTGCAACTTTAATATTATCTATAAACACTATTGACCCTGAGGGAAGGGGTGGTGCCCTTGGACAGAGGGCATCGTTGAAGTTTGCACACAGGAGAACTTTTGTTTTTGATAATATATTGGCATAATTTCAGAGTTTGGTGCCTATCGTAAGCAAACTGGTCCACTGTCCAGTTTATGAGTGTACTTTTAGAACTAACGGGGCCCCAAGCCCGCCCCCACCCCTCTCCCAGAGCCTTCTCTTGGAGTCTCCACCTGGAGGCACTGTATGATGCAGTGTTTTGTGAAGCGTTCCGCACAGAGATAAGCTCATACTTTGTGCACGATGAGGGCTTGGTGAGCACCCCGTCCAAGTTATGGGAGGAATTTTAAGGCAGTGATATACAGTGTATGCATTGCCAAACAGTTGGGCGTCCTGAGGGCTATAAGCCAAAAGCTAGCCTGGTTGGAGAATGATATACGGTGTCTGGAGTCAGATTATCTGAGAAAAAATATCAATATCGGAATATTCTGAACAATGGATATAAATAGTGTAGGACCATATCTGCTCATGCAAATATGCCACACCTGTGATATAGTGCACCCTGCGTTAGGGCTTTAGAGCCTGCTAGTCGGATGACTTACCTATACCTCAGGAAGGGCTAGTTGGCATGGCACACAGGCAGTGTGCCTTGTCGACTTTGTCTGCACCAGGTCATGTATTCTGCAGTAACAGTCTGCATGGCCTAGGTGAGGGGTCCCGGGGGACCTTCTTCCGTTCCAATGTCCTGGGTACCAATTACTAGGGACTAACAGGGGGCCTGAAGGGCCCATTGTGAAACAGGTTTAAGGAAGCAGCATTGGCACAAGGGACCTGGTTGGCAGGGACCCTTTACACTACAATCAAAACCACATAATTTTCCAGGTACAAAGTGGGGGGCTAACCATGTCAAAAGAGGCACTTTCTCATGGATCCTACAGAGGAAATCCACCCCATCTGCAGTACACGAGGCCCTGATCTTTTTAGGATTAGAGAATGCTTACCCCAAATTAACTTACTGTTCAGACCATTCAGGATTGAGGGCAATACCATAAATGAATCCAAACCATGGAGTAGGGTGAGGTGCCTAGAAAGGCTTCAATCAAAGGTGTCAGATCATTAATACAGTGGTCTATGTAGGTGAAGTTGTAAAGGAATCCTGGATCAAATCATTTTTGTACCTACTAAATTATTACAGAAGATCAATGAGGCCCAAATCTTGTCAGTGCACAATGGATGAAAGAGCGGAGGATTATGCTTGGATGGAGTACGTGTTAAACACCAGCAGAATCACCTCTGATATACACAAAGGTGTCTTGGGGCATTTCAGAGTATATCAGAGACTACCCAGTGCTGAATGTGTGTAACTTGGAACGTTGTTCTGTAATCCATGATGGCAACTGGAGGTTCAACTAAAGGAAGTGGCCAAACAACCTTTGTATGCACCAAGGAAAGCTCTAGTTATGCCTCGGCATTTAATGTAAAGGTGAACCAATAGTTCAATATGTTTAGTAAATGAACTGCATTCAAACATGTATCACTACAGTGCAAAGAGAAAATCCTATGTTATCTCAGTACAGATTATCTATCTTGTGAAATCCATGTTTCGGTCTCTTTAGACATAAAATACAGCCAATTTTCACAAGGCCTCTTTAACACACTGGTTAAATAAAATTGTTTATAACTTCAATACATCCCAAGAGAGCATAGTATAAAATATGTACTCTATCAGGAATGTCGAGGGAGGCATCATGAGCTTTTTGCCTTCATTGAATCATCCTCTGTTTCCTATTGGAACAATGGTAATAGATAACGTAAAACACGTAGTGCATACAGTTCTGCAAAGACATATTATAACATCAAAATACAATTTAATTTTCATTTACCTCATAGAGCTCCTTCATCTGAGCCAGCTTGTACTCAAACTTCTCCAGACTCCAGAATGTTGAGATCCCTAGCTTGCTGTTCCGAACTTGTACTTGAACAGGAGGGCCCGCAACATTTTCTTTATCCAATAAATCATGTCTGTTTTTTATTTGCAGTGGAGAGGAGGAAGAGAAGAGGAGAAATAAACATGTTATTGGCTGGACCAACAATTGGCTAGAGCATATGGAGATAATTTCTATAGAGTTTCATAAGGTGAAAGGAGTCTGTTTTCCAGGTAACTTTATAGCAATTTTTAGCATTACTTCATCTTTTCAGGGCCAGTGCTCTTGGAAGTATTATACAGATAGAAGAGGGTGACTTGGATGCCCAGGACTATCACAAAGTTTAAGAAGGACAAGTTACTTACCCTCGGTAACACTTTCTCTGGTAGAGACATGATTCTAGCCGCAGATTCCTTATCTTAGAATCCTCCTCAGGCACAAGACTGGATCCGGAAATGTTTTCAACAGTACCTCTGCATGCGAGTGAGGGAGTCGAGTGAATCCAAAGCGGCGACGTCTCCCGAATGTGATGTCAACGGTGTACATATAAGCCTTCCCCCGATGGCATGATGTCAATTTTTTTTGTGACTATTTTTGCGCAAACAATGCACAGCCACTTAGAGAAACAGACTGCCAAAAAGGGGATAATCTTGTATCAACAAGTACAGATTGAAAGAACTGGAGTAGTATGCAGAGAACAGATCTTGGAGACAACAGGGCCCTCAGTTCGCAAAGCAGGGATGATGGGTAGGTCGATAAGGAATCTGAAGCTAGATCATGTCTCTACCAGATAAGGCGTTACCGAAGGTAAGTAACTTGTCCATCTGATAGAGACATCTAGCTGCAGATTTCTTATCTTAGATTCAGATACCCAAGCAATAACATCCTTGAAGGAGGGGTTGAGAACTGACCGCACCAAAGATCCCCCAAATAGAAGAAGCAGGTCCAAAAGACAGAAAGGTGCCATACTATCCAAAAAAGATAAGTGAAGCAAAGATGCTCAGTGAAAGGACTGATCTCCAAAAAGGACTATAGCAAGCCCATAGGGAGTAGAAAGCTCTAAGACCATGACAAACATGGTATAAAAGCAGTAAAAGAGGCAGCACAAAAAGGGGATACACTCTAAGATCACTGAATGCAAAGGGACCAAGGACCACAGTCCATAGAGTCTAGACTCAAAACCAAATGGAAGGAGTATATACAACGTGCTCAGCCGCAGCAACCACCTATAATGAATAACGAGCCCCCACCGATCATCGAGGAAACTATCCTGAGAAACAGATTTCGAAAAATAGACCTTCAATGAAAGAATAATGGAGAAAAGAGAAAGAGAGAACAATGAATGCTGAAGAGCATCACTAGGAAGACAAGAACAGTAAAAAGAAAATGTTCTTATTCTGAGAACCTTGAATATCTATAAAGCATCCTCAGGAATAATGTAACAGAGATGTTCACTGAATGTCTCTGATATATATATATATATATATATATATATATACACACACACCGGAGTTAAAAGACATCTGCAAGAGAGCCATTCAAGAGATGAGTATATACATGCAGACATCCAAAGAAAAATGTATATAAGGATAAACATACACATAAAAAACATAGCAATTCCCATACACACACAAGTCATACAGGGTACAGCAAAAGTATATCCACCCCTCGAAGGTAACCCACGTCCTCTGCCAGTGAGCGGGAGGATGAGGAGTGGAGGAACGATGGACACGCCAAGAACAGAGGTAACCAAGGAAGGACAGAGATAATACATCCTACCATTTTAAAGGAGAGTTTACGCCAGTATCTGTGATTAAGACAGAAAGACAAGGCTGGGAAACTGCAACACAATGCCACATAAGAGTAAGAAGTGGAATGCATTGCCCACTACAGGAAAAAAAGGGCAACCGTCCACAAATCAATGTCACCGATTGAGAGAGGATGCCGGAAGGTGGAAACAAAGAATGAACAGCATGTGGGAGGTGGAGAAGAAGACCACCAGGGTGAAACAAAGGGCTGGCGGAAAGTAAGGGCAACAGATAGTTGACTATGAAAATCACACACTGTCCAACTTATGGAAGCAGGGGTAACAGGTAAGACAGGAAACTTGAGAAATTATAAAATATGCCCCAAGAAAACACGTGAAATACCCCCACCAAGAAGTGGGTTAAATGGAACATCTCCCATAGAAAAAGGTGCCATGAAGGTGGGAGTGGAGGGAGGAAAGAAAGGGTAACCCAGCCTCTTGTGAAATAAGGATACCATACAAGGATCCAAACAATCAAGGGGACCAGTGTCCCAGGTGAAGAGAACTGAAAAGAACAGTAGACACAACAGCTACCCCGCGGGTGCGATGGCAGATATGTATTAAAAAAACGCAGGAGGCAACAGCAGCCGCCGTAACCCAAGTAGGTAGGTAGAACACTGAAAAGGGTGAAAACACATACAAGAACACCAAACTGCTGAAGATTAACAGCATCGGGAGCACGATAAAGAAGAAAAGGCCCGACACAAGAAAGCAGCGCCCAGACGCAATTCGAAATAAAATATGCCAAAAAGATGCGGATACCAGAAGGGCTTTAGGGAGGCGACATCATGGAACCCAAGCCCGAACCCACAGGAACATAAATATGAGTAGGAGAATATTTATATGTCCCACAGAGTAAAACAGAACACAAAGAAGGTCCACACCGAAGAAGGTTGAAGACCGGAACGAATGTTAATTAGACCCAAAAGTGTGCCTGGCTGTGGTACCAGTATCGTCCATATGGACATAAGGGGCAGAGAAAACATTATGTCAAAGTCCCTATAAAGGATACTAAGTGCATGGATAGCTTATTAAATGCCACTAAGGTATACAAAATAAGTGCCTGGAGAACAAGCCTATAGTGGATCCCCACAACATAAATAGAATACCCGTCACAGAGTAAGTACTCGGGTAGGAAAAATCAAGTGGCAAAAAGAAGCAATAAGAACAGACTCCCACGAGACCGCAAAGCAAGATATTTTGAAGATGGTTGGAAACTAAACCTGTCCCTGACAGCATAAATAAGAAGACAAGTACCTGCAGAAAGCAGGAACACCACACCGGGTGTAACCCTGGAAGGGAGGGAAGTACTCCGCACTATGAATGTGGATAAGAGTCAAAACAAGGGGAAACAAACTGTCCCCGACAACCCTAGTACAACAACAGAGTTAACTGTACTACTATGACTATCTCAGAACCGGCATGAAGCGGAGTTGGCAAACACATCAAAAAAGGAGACGCTATCAAAAGGCATGTCGATTAAAGTAGTTCGCACAGCCTCTAAAAACCTGGATGTACTCAACCATGCACACTGACGTAGAGTTATGGAAGAGGCCATAGTCCGACAAACCAAATCAGTGGTATCCATACCACAGTGGATGCTAAGAGTGGCAGCTTGGGGCCCATCTTGCATTAGGGAACAATAGCATTCTGGGATTCTTCCAGAAGGGAGGGCAAGAGAGGTTCCACTGAACCTCACAATGCGTGGGAGAAGCGGGCGAGGACACAAGAAGTGTACAGAGACAGCAGGGCAGAGCTAGAAGAAGAAAAAATACGCCTACCAGAAGGATCACATTTCCTGGTCTCTCTTTCTAGAGGGAGAAATTCAATCTTCTGCGTGGCTGAAGAAGCCTGAACCACAAAGCTCTCTGTAGAAGGATGTCTAAGAAGACAGGAGAAATCCCCGGGGCTGGGTGAAGCCTGAGAGAAATAGAGCAGTCCATAGGTGTAGGAAACTGGGTTTCTGTTGCAGTAGCCCCCCCAACACTTTTTGCCAGACTACTGATGCACTTTGACTTTATGTGCCCTGGATCCCTGCCAATCAGGTTCCCAGGGCCTGTGTTCCTTCCCAATTGGCTCCTCTCTGGCCACAGGTCAGTTCCTTGTAAAAGGCATCATGGGTACCAAGGGCATTGTGGCCTGGGAAGGCCTCTAAGGGCTGCAGCACTTATTGTGCCCCCCTTTGGGGCCCTGTACCTTTACACACACACACTGCGATTGCTGGCTGCGTGTTTTGGTGCAGAACAAAGTTAAGAGTCGACATGGCACACATCCCTGTGTGCCATGCCTACAACCCACAACCTGGCATAGGACAGCGACCCCTCTAGCTGGGAGCACTATACCAGTGGTGAGGGTACAGGTGCATGAGCCATTGTAAGTGCAGTGTTGACATTAAGAGTATATGGTGCTGGGAGTTGGTCATTACAAACTCCACAGCAACATAATGGCTTTACTGAAAACTGGGAAGTTTGGTATCAAACTTCTCAGCACATTAAACCCACACTGATGCCTGTGTGGGATTTAATGAAAAATACACTCCGATGGCATCTTCGAGATACGGCCTGAAAAACGACCAGCCTCTGGTGGATTCTCTGACTGGTACACACCAGCCTGCCACCACGAGACATGTTTCTGAACCCCTGGGGTGGGAGCCTTCGCTCCCTGAGCCCAGAAACAAAGCCTTTCCTGGGCGGAGGTGGTCACATGCCTCAACTTTGAAAGGAGCGTCAAGCGTCGTCAGCAACACGATGGAAGCCAGCAGTCAAGAGCCTGACCCAGACATTGGAGTAGGCAGACCAAAAGCAGGAGCCAAAGGTGGGAGCCTCGAAAGGCTGTGCACCGGCATGACTAAGGAGTCAGACACAGGACGCCGAACGGAAGCCAGTTGATAACCTCCAAGTGGTGCCATAGCACAACCTCATGCACTTCCATGGGGCCCAAGAATAGAATTAAGAGATTGGGAATATTGTCTCATCAGGGTTAAAGACGCTCGTCTCCACTATAGGTGGGGAGACGAAGGGCAGACTCATGCCCTGACACTTCCACAGAAGAGTAGGCGACGGAGGCAAGAGGCGCGATGACTTTGACCGCCGACGCCTACCTCCGGATATCAAAAGGCAATGGGGCCCGTGGGAATGGCTCCTAGCAAGGACATGAAGTCGGTCTGTGGAGCGCATAGGGGATCGAGGACGACGAGAAGACTTCGATGACTGACATTCTAAACCGCAAGGAGCATCATGCGACGTTCCCTGTGTGCTTTCAGTCGGAGCTGGCGACAAGAGCCACACTCTGAGTCATGGTGCTCACCCAGACACCACATGCAAACCGAGTGAGGGCCCAAGGTGGACATTTGTCGCCCACAGGTCCCACAAGGATTGGACCCCCAGGACAATGAAGAAGGGTAGAAAAAGGCATACTGCTCCGGAGACGAAAAACATCAAGTAGGCTGTAAACGGCCAGAGGAACTGCAGTGCGGATCCGCGTTGCTAGCGTGCAAAAGAAGAAACCAACGTCAGCGTGTTGGGGGAGGGCTTATAATGATTTTGTTGACATCACATTCAGGAGACAAGGTCGCTACAGAGTCACTCGACGCCCTACTGACGCGCAGAGATACTGCTGTAAAAATTGCCGGATTCAGCCTGGATGGCCCCTGGGGAGGATTCTAAGATAAGGAATCTGCGGCTAGATGTCATTATTAGATATGATGTACACACATCATAAAAAAATATTCGATGGCAAACATAAAACATCAAAATAAAATTTAACACATAAAACAATCACATGCATACTAGGAGGCTGTGGCGTGTGAGACTAGTAACACTACATCAAAACACATACATTTAGGGGATGGCAGTCAAATTTAGTTTCAAACATATTAAAAAATCTTCAAATCCATTGTGAACGTAACTTTGTTTGAAAACAAGTAGTTCCCTATGCTTTAGTTCTTCATACTAGTAATTAAAGTTTTTAGGTGACCTTGGGAAGTCTGAAAACTACTATTTTGTCCTGGAATTGCAGCTGCAAATAGAGACCCATCTGCATGCCGCTCCTCTGCAAAGGTCCTTTCAGAGCATGTGAGGACAGGGATCAGATTCTCTGCACTGTACCTCTCATATTTTAAGTATCTTGTTCTTCAGACCACATTCTGGTATTTCATATGAGCACAGCAAGGTATCCAACCACCTAATCCACTACTCCCACTTCCGATCCTCTGAATTATTTTAACAAAGCATTTGGTTAAAATAACTAATTGCAGTTGTTTAACAGAATCACCCTGGCAAGAAATTGATGTTTAGGACTTCTCCCAACACCATGTTTCTATAAATTGAATCCATTATTATGAGTAAATGTATCCTCTCAAAGTGATCCCACAGCAGTGTACTTTTTTAATCTCCATGCATTCTCCAAAGGCCCCATAAGCATAAAATAGCACACATGCACTACAATTATCTTATTTACTTTAGACCTTTTGTAAGTTGTATGAATATTTCAGTTCTAAAACGGGATTTGAAGTCTTATTTAAATATTAATAGTTAAAAACATAGACCGAACTAACTTAGTTCAAACCATTTACTACGATTGGGGCTTGACGTACTAAGCTTTCAAATAACGATTACTTATTTGCGACTGCATCTGATCTGCAAATTGCGAGTCACTATGCCATATGTATTAAAATGAGACCCAAAGTTTTAGCGATTCACTAGGATTCGCAAAATATTGTATTGCAACTAATGACTTGGTATTTTGCAAATCGTGAACATGTCTTTACCAGCGTCCGATTACATCACTACCACAAAGTATATAAGCATATGCTCATTGCAGCCAAGAGGAAAATACAGGGTAGGAGAGATACTTCACAACCAATGAAATCCTTGAAAGTCATAATCAGCCAGAACCCAGCGAGGGAAGAAGGAGCAGGGACGAGGAAGCACAAGTTTAGTGAGAAGGAATTAGAAATCCTTGTGGAACATCGTGTAGCCCATAATAATGAACTTTGTGATAAGTCACCTTTGTCTGTTTCAGGGTCCAAAAGCATGTATGGTTAAATTCAGGAATCTATTGATGAGGTGGTTGTCACGCATCATACTATTGATCAAATCCAAAATTGGTGGTACAACTTATGTTCTCGAAAGAGTGGCGGACTTCCCTGAGCAAAGAGGCAAGGGCCATAGAGATGGTCCTTCGACCCAAGAACTATTCACTTCTATGGATCAATTAATAGAATCAATCCTACAAACAGATGTAGTGTCTGGCATTACAGCTACTAATATGTCCGCTCAGACTCCACCATCTTCTGGTACGATATTACATTTAAATCTTCATTTATTCATATAGACAGACTATTCAGGTTACATGAAATCTATGTAATATTACAATATAAAGCAATTTGGACTTTTTTCAAATCTGCTTTAATAATTTTGCGCATAAATGACATACCGTACTTACAGATTAGAGATCAAGTACTTCGCCTTCGACTAAATAACAGAGGCGTGCTCTGCATTGTAGCACTCAGTAAAACAAAACATTATAACAAATAAGGTATAGTCAGCATCAGATTTCTGTATAATCTAACATCAAAGAGAAGTATTCAAACATTAATGGCTGAGCACTCCATGTGGATAAATGAGAACCCTTGCATTCTCAGAATGGAAATTAAGGTTTGGTAGCTCATTCATTAGTAGTGGCAATGTGGTTTTCTACCATCATGATCACAAAAATAGATAATTGTACAAGACACAGCCAACATCTGTACAATCCTAATGAAGTGCTAATCTGAAGGTCTATGCATACCTGCACTCTTAGTCCATGGCAGTTTCCTGCAGTCTTATGTTTGGTAACATAAGTCGGTGTCTATTATCTGATTAGGGGTTGAGTGTTAAAATCATTGCATCCCACACCATGACATATACTCTCCCCCTCTATGCAATGTGTTGAGGGTGTCACCCTATACTTCAGCCTATTTTATCAGTTCTCATGTGCAGGAGTTCAGAGATGGATCCCAAGATGATTTCTAGGCCATGGCCACCTGTCGCTTAGCAAGCAGCCATGCCAAGTTTCTGAATCTATTTACTAACTTTGCTGTCTTCACTCTTAACCCCTTCAGCGCGGTGCGGATTTCCGCGCCACGCTGAAGGTTCTGAGCGCGGGCGGGGCCATGACGGAGCGGTTCCGTCATGCGCACAGTGCAACCGACGTGCATGACGGAACCGCTCCGTCATGCGCGTCGAAGGGGTTAAATAAGCCCAGTATATTTGCTTCTAGTGAATGAAAATAGGTTCTACAAGTCACTTCCTTTTTTTTGCAATCTTTATTTATTGGAAATGTAACATTCTACAATATCATGCCATGGGTAGGCCCGAGTAGTCCACACTGGGCACACAGTCAGATACAAAGTGATGGGAAAGAAAAGAAAAGGAAATAAATGACGTTACAATAGTAATAGAGTCTGGACTAGCTTAGGGACATGTATGAGGCATGGTGTTAGTGTATAGAGGTCATCTTCCGTCAATCATAATCGAGGTAGGATCACCACCTTTGTACTGGGGAAGATTGGCTGCAGTGCGTATACCCTTACAGTCAGTGAGGGGGGGGGGGGGGGGGGGGGGGTACTTATAGGCAATACCAGTCCTGCGATATTTTAAAGTAGAGAAATTTCAAGCGGTGTTCTCTAAGGGCTCCATCATGATCCATGAGAAGTTCAGCCCAGGCTTCCAGGGAGTACGTCTTTTCCAAGAGAGGTTGCCATAGAAGTCTGGTGGCCGAGTGGGTGGTCTTTAATAAGACCATCATAGAGACTGGAAACTAGTCCTCTATACCAGTCAAAGGCCTATGTACTGTAGTATGGAAGCATGTGATAACTCAGTCTGTGGAGCATCGGATGCTCTGAAGCTATGGAATAGCTGGCGGTGACGCCTTGCTTCCTCCAATCGGAGTCCGAATTCTGTACTTTGTTGATCAAAGAATTTGAGTCTGTCACTGTCAAGGGCATGAGCGAGGTTGTGTATGTCATGGCTTCTCCAGGTTGTCCAATGGAATGGATGCCCTCCTATGTGAAGTACAGAGTTGTGCCAGAGGGGTCCAGCCAGTAGAACGTATAGTTTCTTACCTGTCGGTGTAGTTTTGCAACTTGAAGAATTTTCTGGATTCACTATGCTGTGCATCATTCTGCAATCTAGTGGTTGGGTCCGGAATTGTAGTCTTTCTTCTTTTTTTTGTGTGTGTGGTCGTCGACATACCACCATTTGGTGTCCTTCTATGACGTTGACGTGCTTCCTCCGGAAGCTCCCATCTTTTGTCACCATCTTCGTATTCTTTTTTTTTCATGTTTCCTTTATTTGTTCCTCCTGTTTCATCTTTCTGGCGGAAGGCGGGTGGATTCGCTAGTGAATCCAGAAAATTCTGCAAGCTGCCAAACTACAGCGACAAGTAAGAAACTATATGTTTTGCAGCGTGAATCTTTTCTGGATTCACTATGCTGTGCATAGACTTCGTAGCAGTTTGCTAGTCTTGTGGTGGCTGGGTGGAAGATGAGCATTGGTTTATATGTTGTAAGACATTTTGTCCTACTTGTGCTTTCTTATTCATCTCAATATCCACGCAATAGTGCTTTGTGAACGTGTGCACTGAAGACCGTGTTGCTGCTTGGCAAATGTCTTGAATAGGTGTGTTTGCTAGGAAAGCCACTATTGCTCCCTTCTTCCTTGTCGAGTAAGTGTGCGGTGCTCCTTGTAAGGTTTGACCTGACTGTTTGTGGCACAACTGTATGGCTTGTGCAATCCATCTTGCAATGGTATTCTTTGTGACTGGTCGTCCAAGAAAACTGTTAGCAAATGATACAAAGAACTGTTTTGTTTCCTGCATTCTTTGGTTTTTTCTATGTAGTACATGACTGCCCTTCTGGCGTTCAGGGTGTGCAATGCTCTTTATGCTTGTGTCTTTAGGTTTTGGAAAAAAACTCAGTATTTGTATTGTTTGGTTTACGTGGAACTTTGATACCACCTTTGGCATAAAATGTGGATCAGTTCTCATGACGATTCTGTCATTATGTATTTGAAAGTAGGGCTCTTGTAGTGTTAGTGCCTGTAATTCACTTACTCTACGTTGTGATCTAATTGCCACTAAAAATGCAGTTTTTATGTCTTGCGCTCGTGCAGCGCGAGACCCCTTGTACGGGGTTCTGAAAGCTGACCACACGCTCTTGCTTGTGGTTTAGCTTCTCCCGTCTGCCACTGGCTTTCGCGTGCTTTTAAAAAAAAAAAAGCAGCACGCAATTGGGCAAAGGCGGGCGAATGTCCTGCCTTTGCTCCGCACATTCCCGTCCGTGTCTAGGACACGTGCTGGAGCAGAGTTTTCATTTAGAAAATTCAGGGGCTTTTGAAGCTCTAGTATGTCTATGCGTTTTATTAATTATTAATAAATAACAAATTAGATTATTTGTCTTGTGCAAGTGTGTTTTTATTAATCAATCCGTTTGTCTTAACATAAGAGAAAGTTACACGAGGGTTAGCATGTGTGTGCTGTTTCTGTTTTCTAAAAAATAACGTGCAAGTTTTCATGTTTAAACGTTGCTGTGTGCTGTTTATTTTGAGCACAAAACGCTGTCTGAATTAATGCTTTTCTATGTTGCAAAAGCTAGATAAATACATACACATAAGGGTATTAGTGGGGTTAACACTGTTTAATCACTATGCTGTAGTAACGTTTATTTTGTCTCTTTAATTAAAGATGGTCTATTGTGGCCTATGGAGGCCTGTACTAAGATGGCTGAATTTTGAAGCCTGCTGGTGATTTGTAAAATGAAAGACGTGACGAGGGAGACCCCTGCTGGAAATGGTCTTGAAGTTGACTGACCATGGTCCTTTTATGAAAACTTTCCATGAGGACAGCAGCAGTTTTGGAGGATCTCCAAAAGAAATGGAACATCCTGGGTAGCCTTGGGAAACAAAGGAGTTTTAGAAATGAACAATGAACTGTGGTTCGGCTGCCGAAGGAAGTTGAACAAATTGGATACTTTAATAGTTTCTTGGTTCCTGTTCCGTAGTTTTCGTCTTGTGGCTTTTCCTGAGCGGAGATTTTCAGATGTAGTAATGTTACATTTCTTCCTTCTCGCTCTGCTCAGTGATTCAGTGTTTATTGCAAACTTTATGTGTGTTTCCATTGTAATTTTTACTATAAAAAATGTTAGCTTAGGGAGGGCTTTGCCACTTGCCATTTTGCCTTTGCCGTGTGAATCTGCGTTGCTGAGGATCGATGCTGAGGACTTCGTCTTGAGAGACTTTACCGAGAGACTTGTCCTGACCCGTTCTGACACTTAGTTAGAATAGGTAACTATGAGAAATGATTTATTCTGATTGATTTACTTTGACTAATTTTAGATAAAGCAATATAATTTTAAACATGGTGTTGAATTTTCTTTGTCAATTATTGGGTTTATATTTCTGATCATTATTGTATATGTTGTGTAGATTATGATATTGATTAGGACAGTCACAAAACCAGATCTGATCGACCTGATATCGATGCAGGGTGTTCTTTCCACAGGTTTATTGCTGGTAGAGTATTTGAGTGTGTATTAGTGAAATGGGCCCTGGCGTATGATGAATGTATGTGCGTGCAACTGTGTGATTACTCTATCTGTGGTAGTGGGCATATTTTAGATACCCTGATCTCTATCAATTTCCTGGTAGCAGAGATAGGATGGTTTTGATGGTTGTCTTGATCTGATAAGATTGCTTGTACATTAGCTTATTGATTATTGATTTTATTTTGTCGATATTGGTATATGTACTAATACTATATGTTGAAGTCGTCATGTTGAGTTATATGTAGTGCTTCTGGAACTTGGAAGCAGTGGTAGCAGTTCCGTAGTAGGGCAGAGGAAGGTATATGCTGCTCTCGGGAAAGACGGGATTGTAAGGAATAACGTGTGACAATTGAAGTTGCGCGTTCACATTGTCTGGGTTCGGAATCAGTGACATCGTCGTATGTTACATTAGATATTTCTGGTATATAAGGAGTGTGTATAGTAGTGAAGGTTATCTGTGAAACTCTGGTCTTAAGTCCCAGGGATCCGTAAGGATTTTCGTTAAAGCTTATCGCGGGAGGAGTAATAGGTATTCTCTGAGCTTGTTTGAGGAACTGGGCAAAGTTGCTTAGTTAATGTATGTTATAATTCTGTAGTGGGACAGATTGTGCGCTGTTCTCGGGAAGCAGGATTCTGTATGCATGTACTATATTTTTCTTGCATGAATGTGCGTAAATGTATATACATTTATTGATTGTAAGACTCTTTGGATAAGTCCTAGAGGAAACAGTTATGAGATGTATGAAAGTTTGTTGACTCTTGAAAAATAGACTCTCTTTTACTATTCTGTGGTTAGCGAAGCAGACAATGGAGATGTTTTTATGTTGTAACTAATAGATTTTGTAGAAATCTTGACACGAAGTCTACTGAGAGATTTTGTAAAGGAGGGGTAGACGAGTGACAGAAGACAGGAGACAAGCGACTGCAGCGACTGTTGACGTCAGAAAGTCCGCGCTCTGATTGGATAGTGGATCAGAATAGGGTTCGCGCTAGGATTGGTGCGTTAGTGTGAGTCGCGCAGGGATTGGAAGAGCTGTTTAGTGACGTAGACGCGCTAGGATTGGTGCGTTAGTGTGAGTCGCGCTGCTATTGGTTGAGAAGCTCGTATTGTATATTTATAATACGGTGAGAGTAGAGAGTTTTGGTAAGCGCTAAAATGTATTACCAAGAAGAGAAAAAGAAAAAAACATTCTTTGGGAAAGTTAAAAAGTGGTTTAGCAAGGATAAAGAGGTTAAAACGAGAGAGGGTGAGTTGCTACCTCCAGCGAAAACACCTGCATCCTTCATGGTTGCGAAATATGGATTACATACCTGTATATGGTTGCAGAATTGGGTTAGGTATACTAAAGAAGATGGTGTTCTAGCATTTCCAGAACATGGTTCATTTAATTTGGCCGTGTTGAGAAATTTACGGGAAAAGATGGTATGTCTGGACCCGAAGCCAAGACCTACACAGTTCGAGGCTTTAGTGGAATGGGAAGAGGAAGTTCATGAGCGAGAAAAGCAAAGATCTGGAGGGTATTACAGGAATATGTTTGGGAGGAGACATGATCGTGAAACACATCATGATCGGATGAAAAGATGGCGAGATGTTAATATGTCAGAGGGATTATATCCTATGAGAACAATTGAAGAAGGAGCAGTTGGAGTTAATGAATATGAGGATGAGGTTTTAAATGACATGATTTACAAGAGACCACCTCCATATAGACCAGAACCAGATGAGAGTACACCAGTTGTTTCTCCGATAAGAGATACAGTCTGTATTATTGAGAAAGAAAAAGTGACACCTGAATCAAGAAGTAGTAGTTCTTTCAGGGAGAGAGAGAATCGAAGTAGTGAGGAAAATGCTAGAAAATTAGCAAAAACGACAACAGAACTGACTGAGAAAATTAGGGAATTAACGAAGAATCTGGAAGCTGTTACGGTGCCTGTAACTATAGGTCCAGTTATGCCTGTGTTTGACAAACAGAGAGCAGGTGAGAATGGACTGGTGATTCCATATGTTGGGAATAATCTGACAAATTCAGTTGGTCCTTCAGGAGATTCAGATAAAAGAGCAGAAAGAAGTGACCTGAGACAAACCAGACATGACACATGTAGTGAACTATTGGATGCTAGTGAACCTAGTTGTTCAGGGATGCCAATTTTAGAACCGCAGAAGAGAGTGGTTCCAGTGAGAAAAACTGCTGAAATAACAGTTGATGATTTGAATGATTGGATGAAGGTTCTTCAGAAAAAGGATAAGGATTCACAAGTTATTGATGTGGCTAGGTTACGTATAGAATTAGAAGAGCTTGTGACAGGAACAGTTCCAACAGAAATCCTGAAGAGTCATCATGATGGTGAGCTGATGTTTATGTGTAAGAGTATTACCTGGAGAGCAAGACATACACATGACAGGCTGAGAACAATAGCAAATGAGCTGGGAGTTGACATTGATAAAGTGAAAGCTTTACAGAAAACTTACAGGATGGATTTTACAGAGAAGGATATTGAAAATTTGAATGCTACTGGTAGAACAGGACAGATTAAAGAAATGGTGGCATTATTGCGAAGATGGGGTGATGTGGAAAAGTGGAAGGATAGGTGGTATAAGAAAAGAGAGGAATCTGAAGATAGAACAACTTATTCAGCATTTCCAGTGAGAGAAAAAGAGAAACCAGTGGATAATTATCCTATGAGAGAAATACCTGGAGGAGGATATGTACATGTTCCATGGACCAGACAGGATATTTTATCATTTACGAATGATTTCCCTCGATTGAGAGAAAAGCCCGTCGAGTGGTATAGGCAGGTAGATAGGTTTGTGACTGAGTGTAAAATAGTTGTGAGTTGGCCTACTGAGGAATATCCAAGAGACTCAAGAACAGGGGCACCAGATCCAGAAGTAATGAGAAAATATGATCAGGTGATGGTATACCTGAAGAGTAAAGTTCCTCCAAAAGAGACAGACTGGGTTAAGATAGATCGAACACAACAGGAAGCAAAAGAATCAGTTCATGCTTTTTACGAGAGGCTGATACTGGCATTTAAACAATTCAGTGGAGATGAACACCTGGGTGACAAAGATTTGAGTCATTTTGTATACAGATTTGTATATGGCCTTAGACCTGAAATTGGTGAGAGAATTCGTGAACACACAGTGGATTGGCAGAGTAAAAAAGTAGATGAGATCCTGAGACATGCAAAATACTTCAGTGATGAAATTGAAGCAAAACAAAGAAAGCTGAAAGAGAAAGCAATGTGGGCACAAGTGAAAGTTGCAGAGAGACAGGAAGCACAGTTGGTGGAACAGGCAAATAATCCAGGAAATAATGCAGGAAATAGACCCAGATATGCAGGAAAAGGAAAAGGAAGTCTTGAGGAAGCGAAGAAAAAGTTCCCTTGTCACAACTGTGGCCAACTGGGACATTGGAGATCTGAATGTCCTAATCCACCATTAGTGAGTAATGAGAGTAAACCTTTAAATCAACAGGTGCAGAACCAGAACGAAGGAAATAACCAACAACAGCAACAACAGAAAGTTGTGAGACAGCAGAGTCAAGAGCCAAAACCGCCCTTGCCGCAGAATAGAGGGTTACAAAAGTATAATCAGGATTCAGGATTCTACAATGATGAGCAGGTAAACAAACCAAGACGTTCTAACAAAGTACAGCAGTACTTGTTAAAGAGTGAAGGGAGTGAGTCTGAGGGTGATTATTGACGGTGCCGAAGAGAGGAGGAAGAGTGCATACTTGGTGCAACTCTAGAAATAGACCAGGCAGGACCATTTGTGGATGGGAAAATAAATGAGGAGAGTGTTACTTTTTTGGTAGACACAGGTGCGACAAGATCAACTGTCAGGTCAACAGATGTTAGAAATCTTCCTCTCTCGGATGAAGCAATCCAAGTAGTTGGTGTAGCCAATACACAAATCAGAACACGTCTTACTGAACCAGTAAGAGTACAGATAGGGAAATTTTCAGACATGCACAGATTTATTGTCTGTGACACGAGTCCAGTGAACCTGTTAGGTAGGGACCTATTGTGTAAGATGAACTGCACAATTTTTTGTACACCAGATGGAATAGCTTTTGAGACACCAGATGATGATGTTTTCTACCGAATGACTCTAGAAAATAGAGAAAGTGAGTTAATTGGTGCATTTGCTGTGTTTAATCCGGAAGATTTGCCTCAAGAGCTGAGAGACACAGTAAAAAGAGCAGTTTGGGATTTTACAGGAGAGGATGTGGGATTGATGAATAATGTAGATCCAGTGAAAATTGCAGTGAAAGAGGGAATTACATATCCTAACATTCCTCAGTACAAAATGACACCAGAAATAATTGAAGGGATAACTCCTATAATTGAGAAAATGATTCAGCAAGGAGTTCTAAGAGAACTACTGAGTAGTCCGTGTAATTCACCGATAATGGGACTGAAAAAGCCCAATGGGAAATTTAGGATCGTGCAAGATCTGAGAAAAGTTAATAAAATTGTGGTGGCATGTTGTCCTATTGTGCCAAATCCATCAGTGATCCTGTATCAAATTCCACATGATGCGGAGTGGTATACAGTGATTGATTTGTGTCATGCGTTCTTTTCAATTCCATTGCATCATGACAGCCAGCCGATTTTTGCATTTAGGTTTGGCCAGCGTATTTTAGCATGGTGTCGTATCCCACAGGGGTATACGGAGAGTCCTTCGATATTCAATCAGTTATTGAAAAGATCGTTGGAAAGTCTGATTATGCCTGAGAGTTCAGTGCTAGTACAATATATTGATGACCTATTGGTGGCATCAAAGACACGTGAAGCTTGTGAAGTGGATACCATAGCTTTACTGAATCATCTGGCAGATGGAGGGTTAAAGGTATCTCCAGCCAAATTGCAATTTTGCAAGAAAGAGGTGCATTATCTTGGACATAATATTGAAAAAGGTCTGAGAAAAGTGACTACTGACAGGATCAGAATAATCAGAGAAATGAAAGCTCCAAAGACCCAGAGAGAAGTGAGAATGTTCCTGGGTATGGTGGGTTATTGTCGTCAGTGGATAATTAATTTTTCGCTGATAGCAAAGCCACTGATTAAATTGACAAAAAGTGAAATGACAGATCCATTGGATCTGGATGCAGAACAATTGGCAGCATTTGAAGAGCTTAAAAGTAAAATGTGTGAGGCTCCAGCTTTGGGTATGCCTGACTATGAAAAAGAATTCGAGCTGTACTGCAGTGAGAGAAATGGATGTGCACTTTCAGTGTTAATCCAGAAACATGGACAATTGAGAAGGCCTATTGCGTACTTCTCATCGACACTTGACCCTGTAGCTGTGGGTTTACCAGGTTGTCTAAAATCTGTGGCTGCAACATGCAGAAGCCTGGAACAAAGTGAAGGAATCATAATGGGATATCCTGTAAGGGTATTCGTACCTCACAATGTGGCAATTCTTTTGACAAGAAGCAGAACTCAGTATATGTCACATAGTCGTTTGACCAAATATGAAAAAGTGATTCTGGGAGCATCAAATGTGACTCTCGAGAGATGTGTGAATGTGAATCCAGCGACGCTTTTGCCAGACATTGAAAATGTGGGTGTGAAGATGGAAGATGATCATGATTGTTTGGATGTGCTTGAGTACTGTATAAAACCAAGACCAGACATAAGGGATCTTCCCTTACCTGAGAATGACCATGTGTTGTTTGTGGATGGATCATGCTTGAGGAATGATGATGGTGTGCTATGTGCAGCATATGCGGTGTGCAAAGTTTCAGAGGTCATGGAAGCATCACCATTGAAAGGAGTAAAATCTGCGCAAGTTGCTGAATTGGTGGCATTGACAAAAGCTTGTGAGATTGGGAAAGATTTGAGGACAACTGTGATGACTGATAGTCAGTATGGATTTGGAGTGGTGCATGATTTTGGCCAACTTTGGCTACAAAGAGGTTTCTTGACATCGAGTGGAACTCCAATAAAGAATGCTGAAATGATTGGTAAATTGCTTGAGGCGATACAGCTGCCTAAGGAGTTAGCAGTTGTAAAGTGTACTGCCCATGGTCAGGGGGAGGATTTCATAACGATTGGAAACAGGTACGCCAATGATGTTGCGCAATACTGCGCCAAGACAAATCAGTCCATTAATAGGGACAGAGAAGGGGAAATGTCTTTTCTTTCTGTGATGTTTACTAATGTCCTAGAGACATGGGATGAAGTGAAGCAGTTACAAGATGAGGCAGGAGATGAAGAGAAACAAGATTGGATTAAGGCAGGATGTGCTCCAAGAGAAACAGACCATGTTTGGGTCTACAGAGATGGCAGACCAGTGATGCCGAACTCAATCTTGTCGTCAATGGCAAGGATGTATCATGGCCAGGGACATTTGGGGAGAGACGCGATGGTTAGGTCGTTCAAACAAACCTGGTACAATGCAAAGTTCAGGACAATTGCAGAAAGCATCTGTCAAAGGTGTTTAGTTTGTCAGCAATTTAACACTGGGAAAAAGACAGTGGTGAGTCTGGGAACAATAGGCAGAGAAGGAGGTCCTTTTACAAGAATGCAGATTGATTTCATTGAGATGCCCCAAGTGAACAGACTGAGGTATGTTCTAGTGGTAGTCTGTTTGTTTTCAAGGTGGGTGGAAGCTTACCCGACTAGAAGAAATGATGGATTAACAGTGGCAAAATTACTGTTGAGGGAGTTGATTCCTAGGTACGGGTTTCCAGTTACAGTTGAGTCTGATAGAGGTAGACACTTTCAAAATGAGCTCATGGGTTTGATTTGTGAAGCATTGAAAATACAGCAGAAGCTACATTGTGCATACCGACCAGAGGCTTCTGGTGTGGTTGAGCAGATCAATGGCACAATCAAGAATAGGATTGGAAAGATGTGCTTAGCCACTGGCATGAAATGGCCAGATGTTTTGCCTCTAGTTCTGATGACAATGAGATCTACTCCAGATAGAACTACTGGTTTGAGTCCGCACGAGATAATCATGGGACGTGCTATGCGCCATGCATTCGTGCCTGTCAATAAGTTGGTGACAATAACTGATGACATGATTTTGGATTACTGTAAAGGCCTGGCTGACGCAGTTCATTCTGTGTTTCACCAGGTTGGAGAAGAAGCTACCACACTTGAGAAGAAGCAAGCCCATGATCTGAGTCCAGGAGACTGGGTGAGGATTAAGGTGCACAGAAGAAGAAATTGCTTGATTCCAAGGTGGGGAAGGCCGAGACAAGTTATTCTGACTACGACGACTGCAGTAAAGTGTGCTGGAGTGAAGCACTGGGTACATGCAAGTCATACTCTGAGAGTTCCAAACCCAAAAGAAGGGACTGGTAAAGAGTATTTTGAAGAGTCAGATTCCAGTGATGGTGAAGATACTGAAGATACGGAATCAGTGAGAAAAGAAGCAGAGAGAGCTTCAAGAGAATCACTGCGAGTATCAGAGAGAAGATCAGATTCTGTAAGAGAGCCTGAAGTTTCAAACAGCAGTGAAGGAAAAAGAAAAGAAAAGAGAAATCACACAGAGACTACTCCTGAATCAGAAGAGGAGGAGATTGAAGAACCACTTGAGATTATATTTGAAGAAACAGGGTCAGAAGAAGATAGAGAGGGACAGATTGCGGAAGACCCCCGAGGAGGTGTAGGGAACATTCATGAGGAGCTAGGTGAAGGGACAAGTAGACAGCAAGAAGATTGCGTGTCGGAGACCCGAGGAGGGACAGGAGTAGGGAAGTCTCAAACAGTGGTAAAAAAATCTGTGGAGAAGAAGAAAGCTGCTGGAAAACGGAAACAAGAGGCACTTGAAACAGATGATGAGGATGAACAAACAGAGGGTCGAGTTCTGAGAAAGAGAACTTGGATTGGAGAAAGAAGTAATAAAGAAATAAAGCCGAAGAAGGTGTTAAGAGGAGACCGTTGGCCTAACAACAGAGTTAAGAGGCTGAGATACAGAGTAATAAGAGCAAATTCATCAAAAGCTGAACAAGTGAATGAAGTTTCGAGTCAAAGTTCAAAAGTTGAAGGAGAAGAATCAAAGGAGTCAAACGAACCAGTGGAAATAAAAAGAGTAAGAAGACCCAACCAAAAGTACAGATCACCGGAATGGTCTTATGTGGCACTGTCTGAAGGAGGAAAAGAAGAAACAGTGACTCGAGATAATCCGGAAGTGGTCTTGAGAGAAGTGGTTGAGGAAGATACTGGTGAAATTTTGAAAGTACTCTTGACTGACATTGGAGAAGAGTCGAGTACTGAGGATTTTGATGTTGGAGATCTGATACAATTTGATGTTGAAGAAATTGAAGTGAAAAATGACAAGTATCCAAACTGAGTGAAAGAAGGATTCACTTGAATCAAGTGAACGGAGAAATCATTTGGATAAACTGAAAGCTGAAGAATTGCTGAAGAATTGAAGAAGTTCAAACAGTAGTGGAGTAGTAGAGGCTAAACTAAAATGGCTAACAGAGGATAATAGAAATAGATGTGCCTTCTTTAAGAGATGGTGTAGGATGTGCTGCTGTTGTACTGGATTATTAATGCTTCTATGGGGTGTTTTAGTTTTATTAGTTACTTTTAAAGTAGAGTTTGAGATGCATACAGAGAATGTGACTAATGTAGAAAAGGATTCACAAAAAGTAGTTCCAATTAGAAGTAGTAGTTACATACACAAAGATAGGTCAATTAATAATTTTTCTAGTAATGTTTTTTCGAAACTGTTATATGAATATGTGAAGACAATGGAAATAAGGGATTGCTACGTCTGTATGCAATTACCTGCATCCGTTTCAGAGGGTGTTACTTATCACCATTTACCAGCTACATATGGTATTTCTTGTAGTATTTTAAGTAGTGTTTTTTATTTGTTAGGGAAAGTAGATTATAAGATGTCTAACAGAGATAGTATTTTTGGGCACTTGCCAATGAACAAAGAGCTGAATCCAGCTAAAGAAGCTAACACTTTTGGTGAGATTTTTATTGAAGAAAAAGGATTAACATTAGATTACATTTTTAAGAATAATTTAACTTGCAGTTTGAAAGAAGAGGAGAGAGCTTTCCTGGATATGGTAGAGGAAAGGAGAGTGAACATGCATGAGAAAGCGGGAAAATATGAAGTGAGTGAGACAATTTGGGACATGGAGATGGGAAAAGAGTTGAGAAATGGGGCTAGTCCAACTTTAGCTTTAGATGCACCACAGAAGGGTAAACTTTGTATTACCAGAAGGAAATCCCAATATGATACATATTTTGTGGGGACTAGTGAGTGCCATGATACATACTTTGTTGCGACAGGTTGGGGTTTCAGAGGTGGAGAAGATACAATTTTTCCAGGAGTGTACTATGTTTGTGGAAACAAGGCTTATTACAAGTTGCCTGACCATTGGTATGGCACATGTTATGTGGGCTTGGTTTTTCCTAAGATTTTTCATACAGATAAAATAAGAGATGTAGAAGATATTAACTTATTAACACGTTTTAAGAGAGAAACTTGGTCTGAAATTGTGGGTGATATTTTTGGGGTTTTGATTCCAGCAGTGGGAATTTCTTTAAATGCTTATGGAATTCGGAAACTGTCCACAGTGGTTGATCGATTATCGACAAATACCGCAGGAGGGTTTCTTTTGGTGAATACGGAATTAAGTGCCGTACGTGCCATGTCTATGCAAAATCGACTTGCCCTTGATATTCTATTGGCCAAGGAGGGTGGAGTCTGTGGAATATTGAAAGTTCAACATTGTTGCACTTACATTCCTGACGAAAGTAAAGACCTGAAGGTCTATATCAGAAATATTACTGATTTGCATGAAGAATTAGTACCACTTGAAGCTGGGAATTTGTGGACTAAAATAGCTAATAAAATGATAGCTGTTAAGGATTTTATTGCAAAAATAGGTAGTACTATTATAGGTAGAATATTGTTTCCCTTGTCTTGTATAATTGTGGCTTTATTGATAATAAGATTGGTGTGTGTTGTAAAAACAGGGGAGGGAGAAAGAAATAGAATAAAGAAAAGAAAAATAAGAAGTTGAAAAGAGAACCTCAAGAAATTGAACTAGAAGAATTGAGGGAGAGTGTTTATTTAGAGACAAAGAGAGATGATGAAAGAGTGACTGGTGTGTAATGTTGTGTAAGGGGAAAAGACATTTCTGATTTCTCCTAAAATGGGACTAAATTTTCACTAATTTTTTTTTTTTGGGTTTATTTGGTGATAAAATCACCAAAGGGGGGATTGCTGGAGCAGAGTTTTCATTTAGAAAATTCAGGGGCTTTTGAAGCTCTAGTATGTCTATGCGTTTTATTAATTATTAATAAATAACAAATTAATTATTTGTCTTGTGCAAGTGTGTTTTTATTAATCAATCCGTTTGTCTTAACATAAGAGAAAGTTACACGAGGGTTAGCATGTGTGTGCTGTTTCTGTTTTCTAAAAAATAACGTGCAAGTTTTCATGTTTAAACGTTGCTGTGTGCTGTTTATTTTGAGCACAAAACGCTGTCTGAATTAATGCTTTTCTATGTTGCAAAAGCTAGATAAATACATACACATAAGGGTATTAGTGGGGTTAACACTGTTTAATCACTATGCTGTAGTAACGTTTATTTTGTCTCTTTAATTAAAGATGGTCTATTGTGGCCTATGGAGGCCTGTACTAAGATGGCTGAATTTTGAAGCCTGCTGGTGATTTGTAAAATGAAAGACGTGACGAGGGAGACCCCTGCTGGAAATGGTCTTGAAGTTGACTGACCATGGTCCTTTTATGAAAACTTTCCATGAGGACAGCAGCAGTTTTGGAGGATCTCCAAAAGAAATGGAACATCCTGGGTAGCCTTGGGA
Source organism: Triturus cristatus (assembly GCF_964204655.1). Taxonomy (NCBI): domain Eukaryota; kingdom Metazoa; phylum Chordata; class Amphibia; order Caudata; family Salamandridae; genus Triturus; species Triturus cristatus. The sequence goes on from NC_140586.1 coordinate 262,281,827, forward strand.
AACAAAGGAGTTTTAGAAATGAACAATGAACTGTGGTTCGGCTGCCGAAGGAAGTTGAACAAATTGGATACTTTAATAGTTTCTTGGTTCCTGTTCCGTAGTTTTCGTCTTGTGGCTTTTCCTGAGCGGAGATTTTCAGATGTAGTAATGTTACATTTCTTCCTTCTCGCTCTGCTCAGTGATTCAGTGTTTATTGCAAACTTTGTGTGTTTCCATTGTAATTTTTACTATAAAAAATGTTAGCTTAGGGAGGGCTTTGCCACTTGCCATTTTGCCTTTGCCGCGTGAATCTGCGTTGCTGAGGATCGATGCTGAGGACTTCGTCTTGAGAGACTTTACCGAGAGACTTGTCCTGACCCGTTCTGACACTTAGTTAGAATAGGTAACTATGAGAAATGATTTATTCTGATTGATTTACTTTGACTAATTTTAGATAAAGCAATATAATTTTAAACATGGTGTTGAATTTTCTTTCTTGTCAATTATTGGGTTTATATTTCTGATCATTATTGTATATGTTGTGTAGATTATGATATTGATTAGGACAGTCACAAAACCAGATCTGATCGACCTGATATCGATGCAGGGTGTTCTTTCCACAGGTTTATTGCTGGTAGAGTATTTGAGTGTGTATTAGTGAAATGGGCCCTGGCGTATGATGAATGTATGTGCGTGCAACTGTGTGATTACTCTATCTGTGGTAGTGGGCATATTTTAGATACCCTGATCTCTATCACACGCATCAGCGCGCGGCACAGACAGGCTCCCTCGCTCCCCCCCGCTCCTCTGTGGTGCGCGTGCACCACTGGTTTCGATTCCCGCGTTCGGCGCCTCTGTGGTGCGCGCGCACCACAAGTTTCAATTCCGTGCTTGTTATACTTGGTGCTGTTCAAGTAACAGATTTTTCTCTGCAACTCAACATCCTTTGTGCAGAGACATTTAAAAATATTTCTGCAGATTTTCAATTATTTTACCCTTTCCACTGTTTTTGCGGATTAACTTAATTTGCCCGTAAATATTTTGACATATTTCTGCTGTTTACACATTTTTGGACTGCCTCCAGAAACGGTTCTTCAGGACTATACATGGAAGGCAGGCCCCATTAGGTACTCTTTTAGTAAGTCTGCTGCAGGTTTGTGTACTGACCTGGCTTTTCAAATAATCACATTAGGCCCTAGGCTTGGCTAATTTCATAACTGCTCAACACCAGATGCCCTCCTGGGTGAAAGTGCGGTTTACATATCTACTTCACATAAAACACTGTGATTTGGCTGCCTGGACAGAAGTCCTTCTGCTCAGGCTCCACTATTTAACAGCCACCCAGCAGCACTGTGCGTTCCATCACTAAGCAGTCAGATGATTTTCGTAAACGAGGCCTCGGCCCAATGAGACTCGTTGGGTCAGTGAGACGTCACTCATACCTCCATTGCGATGTCACCGGCAGACAATCACTGTGTGCTCGCAGCCCAGGTTGCTTCATAAGTGCAGGCATTCTGTTCCGAACTCCCACAGTGCATAGCGACAGGGAGCCCGCATCTGAGGTCTCACCCAGAGAGGCGGCCGAGCAGGAACTGTACGTCTCGATCCTGAGTCTGTCTCAGGCAAAGGGACCGGCTTGCAGTTAAACACTGTTGGTAAGTAATTACATTACAAGGGAAAGTGAGAGAGGAAAGGTCCGTATGAGCGGCTACTGGCACAAAGTCCATCCGGGCAAGATGGGCCATCACGCTAGGCATGTTAAGTCTCGAGCCTGTTACGTTTTGATGTCAGTCGCAGATCTAGTCCATGCTGGATGTTTCGTCTATTCAATTAAGATAAATGTTGTACAACAGCCAGAAGATACATATATGTATAAGGCAGAGGCTCAAATATGATAACTTTATGTGCAAGGACTTTAAAAGGTGGCCTAATGGCTAGAGCGGTCGACCTCGAAGCTGGGGAACTGAGGTCGAGCTTAGGCAGGGACGCTCAACATCCTGTGATTCTGGGAAAATAACTTAATCCCCCCCCTGCCTAACAAAATGAATGTGTCGCTCTGTAACATAACTAATGCTCGTGTATAGCGCTTTGATACCTTCGGGACGAGTTTGCGCTGTATAAAAAAAAAAGGAAGAATGTATATATTGGTTATCAATAAAATATAGCATGGGCCTCGCTCTCTAGTTCCTATGCTGAGCATCCTTAGAAAGTTGTATAAGAAGGAGTCAGGATTGGAAAAATCCCCTTCGAATAACGTGTTTGCTGTCTTCATCCTTATTCCAGAGGTGCTTCTGAGGGGGCGGGTCTGCCGGTGGAAAGTGCGCCATCTGTATAGGAAGTGACGTTTATTACAGGTATGTGTTTTTAGAATTACTTAAAGACGCCTATACATTCAAACCTTGAAAATGTAAAAATTGTGAAACGTGCTACGTCTGCAGAGGGCCAGAGAACACCCTTGAGCCTCGTTCTACTCTAGTCCTGAAATCACCGTGACACACTTCATATTTCCCCAGACAAATTCACCACTAATCCTTTTTTGGTTCCGGAGTAGCGTGCTACTCGCCTGGAAGTGCTTCAACACCTCATCAGGAGTAGCAAGTACTATTTAAATGCAAACCTTTTCCCTCTTCCATCCCTCCACTATCCTTCTCAATCCAAATAACAGACTAACATGTCCACCGCTCAAATTAATTTCTTTTTTCACTATACTAATTCACCAGTAATCCTTTATGGGTTCCGGAGTTGCGTGCTACTTGCCAAAAAGCGCTTTCGGCGCCTCATCAAGGGTAGTAAGCGCTATATAAATGCAATTACAGTACAATAAAATACATATGACATCGTGGGTATCTGCAATAGCTACTTTTTAATCTCTTCTTTTGTTCTCACTGCAGTTAGTTTCATCTGTCCATCGCAGCCATTATGACCTACACTGCTGTACAGTGGTCTTTAGGTCAGCCCCTTGCTGAAGACGGGTTGTCTTTCTTGTCTATCGTAGTTCCCTGCTCTTGCCTGAATGGCTTTTCGCCCTATTGTGTTTGTCCCGCCCCTGAACAATTTCTTTTTTAACCTCTCTTTTGATTGGATTAGTTTTATACCTCCACTGCAGTGAACTAGTTTTTCTATTTTTTTTCAACTGACATTTGTGATGTCCATGGGGGGGCATGATGATGTCTTCAATTTTCTGCACTCTCTTTTCTTAATGCTGCTTATCCAAAAAGGCAAAAAGGAGTAAGCCAAGAACATTGTCAACGTGAGGCGGATTGCCATTGCCAATGCTTCTTATAAATTACAAGGCACTACAGAATTTAAAGGGGCAGCCTTCTGGCCTCAGGAATGCCGAGTGGGTTGGGCTGATTCACCCAGGTTTACTAGTATTCCTTTTCCAGTCCTTGGCCTTCCTTTTATAAATCATTTTTTCAGACCTCCTTCTAATCAGGCCAGTTGAAAAGAACCAAGCCGATAACTCCCTCAATGCACTGATTTCTTAACTAACGGCCTGTATGCAGTGTGTCCATGTTATACACAGTTATTAGGTAACTCTATGTTCATCACAAGGGTAAACAAGCATTCAAAATGCAATAGGTCTCGCCTTTGATTAAGTTAAAGCCATTTGCTTTGCTAATGGTATTGTATAGCAAAGCAAATGGCTTTAACTTAATAAAAGGCGAGACCTATTGCATTTTTAATGCTTGTTAGTGTGAGCATTTGTAATGTTGCCTTGTGGACTGGTTCGAATGGTGCCTTCATTATTTGCGCTAGCACCCCATTGAGATTTCATGCGGGTGGTGGCGCCCTCTTTGGAGGTGCTATCCTCTTTGCTCCTTCGAGGAATCTCTTGACCACATGGGATGTGAAGAAACCTTTCCCTGTTTCTCCTCTTGTGTACACTACGATTGCTGTCAAGTGTAACCTTATAGATGCGTAGCTTAGTTTATTTTGTAGTAAATATGTTAAATATTTCAGTACTGTTGATTCTCTTGTGCTCTTCCTTGAAAGCTTTTCTTTACGACACCAATGGGTGAATCTTTTCCATTTTGCTGTATAACACTTCCTTGTTGTAGGCCTTCTCGCCTCTCTGAGTACTGTCATAGTGCACTCTGGTAGTTTGAGGTGAGACAATTCTAAGTCCTCAGGAGCCATGCTGCCAGGTTTAGGCTCTCTGCTTCTAGGTGTAACACCTTTCCGTTTTGCATTGTTAAGAGGTCCTTTGTGTTGGGGAACTTGTGCATTGCCCATTCTGTCATTTTCATTATCTGTGAGAACCAAGTTTGTCTGGCCCACTGTGGTGCTATGAGGACCAATGTCATGTGGCTGATCTTCCACTTGTTGAGTAGAATGTGTAGCAGTGGTATCAGGGGAAAAGCATACGCAAATGTCCCTTACCAGTCTATCCATAGCGCATTCCCTAGGGACTGTGCGCACAGTTGTCTGGATGCTAAGTGTTGGCGTTTTGCTTTTCGGGGTGTTGCAAATAGGTCTATTTGCAGAGTCCCCCATTTTTTGAATATCTTTAGGATTTCTGATTGATTCATCTCCCATTCGTGGGATGCTGATGCTGGTCTGCTCAGCCTGTCGGCTTCTACATTGTCCTTCCCTGGAAAATTTATTGCTAGTAAGTCTACATTCCTTAGAATAGCCCATCTCCATGGGCTAGTGTTGATAGTGTTAATGATTGTGTTCCTCCTTGTTTGTTGATGTAAAACATTGTAGTTGTATTGTCTGTTTGAATCAACACCTTCTTCCCGTAAAGCTCCTTCTGAAAGGCTTTTAAGGCTAGGAACACTATCTTTAACTGTCTTCAACTCCAGGAAGTTGATGTGTTTTATCGCATCCTGTTGCGTCCATATTCCCCTTACTTTGAGGTTGTTCATGTGCGCTCCCCACCCTAGTTGGGAAGCTTCTGTTGTAATGGTCACTGTTGGAGTTGGTTGTGTCAAAAGTCTCCCCCGTGTTATGTTCTTCCTGTTCCACCATATCATCTCTTGATGAACCGTTTGTGTGACAACCACTAGCTCTTCCCAACTCCCTGTTGATTGTGACCATTGTTGCTGAATCCATTCCTGGAATGGTCTCATGTGTAGCCGAATGTTTAGGACTAGATGAATGCATGAAGCCATCATCCCTAGCTGTCTGCTCACTGTCAGAGCTTGTCCTTTGTGTTATAGATGTGTCTCCTTTAATATTGCTATTGTTCTCTTTGTGCTTGTAAACACCTTTCCTAGTGTTGCGTTGATCTCTGCCCCTAAGAATACCTATACTTGTTCTGACCAATGTCTCTACGACTCTTTCTATGTCTTGTGTGCAAAGATTGTATGTGTTTGCTTTTACCAACCAGTCGTCTAGGTATGGATAAACGTGGATCCCCCTGCTTTCTTAGGTGGGCCGCTACTGCTGATAGGCAGTTTGCTGCCGACTTCATTCCAAATGCTAGCACCGTGAATTGGTAGTGCGTTTTCTTGATCACAAATCTGAGTAGGTTCTTGTGCCTGCAATTCATGGGGTTGTGCAAGTACGCGTCCTTTAGGTTTATAGTTGCCATGTAGTCCCCTACCTGTATCTGAGGTATTACTTCTTGTAAGGATGTCATCTTGAATTTGTGAGTCTTTATGAACTTGTTTAGGAACCTTAAGTCTATTATAGGTCTTAATGTTCCATCCCCCTTTTGTATGAGGAAGTACGTAGAATACACACCCTTGTTCCTCTCCCTGTAAGGTACCTTCTCTATGGCCCTTTTGTTTATAAGTTCTTGTGCTTCTTCGAGCAAATGCGACAGCTCTCTTGCTGAATGTTCCTTGGTCTTTTGCATGGAGGTTGTTTTGCCAGTTCTAAGCAGTATTCGTATCGTATTATGTTTAACCCTTTCCATGCGTCGGATGGCACCCGGCCGTCCAACGTCACTGTGGGCGTGTGCGTTGGGAATCGCGTACGCGTGCAATTCGCCAGCACCGCGGGGGGAATTCCACACGCGTTTAAGGGGTTAATATCCATTTGTCGGATGTAATCATCTTCCGCTCCTGGGAGAAGTTTCCTATTCTCCCTCCCACTGATGTTACATGTTGTTTGTTCTTTGGGACATGATCTTTACTATGTTCACTTGTTGTTGCGCCCTCTGAGATCTTGTTAGAGTGTGCGTAAACTTTGCAGTGCAGTTTCTTGGGAGGTGGATTGCTGTCCCCCTCTTTGCTGTTGTCCTCTTCCTCGTGTGCGCCCTCGAAAGGATTGCATTCCGTGTTGATATTGCCAACCTTGTTGTTGTTGACCTTGTTGTTTCTGGCCCTGGTTCCCTCCTTGGTAATCTTGTTGAAAAGTTTTGTGTGAGGCTACTGGTTGGTGGTTACCCCTGCCGGCTGGTCTTTGTGATGGTGTCCCCCTACGCATACCTCTAAATTATAGTGCCCTCGTGGACCTTGCAGTTTCATTTTCCTTTTTTAACTGGTTTAATTTATTGTCTACAGCTGTTCCGAATAGTTGTTCACCACTGAACGGTGTGTTTAAAATGTTGCTCTGTACCTCTGGTTTGAACCCTGATATTCTTAGCCAGGCGTGTCTTCTCTCCGTCACCCCGATCATCATTTGCCCGCTTGATGTCTCAGCAGCATCTAGGGCTGATTTAAAAAAATTATTTGCCATGTTTTGTCCTTGTTCCACCAAGTGGCTTGACCTCCTCTGGAACTGATCTGGCAGATGTTTCAGCAGTCCACCTACTTCCTCCCAGTGCGGATATGCATGTCTATTGATTAATGCATTTGAATTTGCTATGCGCCACTGAATTGCGGCGCTTCGTTCCATCTTTCTTCCCATGAGATCAATTCTCTTGCTCTCTTTGTCTGGCGGTGGTCCCACGTTAGTGGGTACATTAGCTCTTTTCCTGGCTGTGGAAGCTATCATAGAGTCAGCAGGCACTGAACCCCTGATGTACATAGGGTGTTTGGAGGATTTCTTCTCACCCCTTGGTATTACAGCCTTGCATGTAGCAGTTTCTTTAAAGGCTTCCTTTCCCTGGTCCAGCACACTTGGTAGCATGGGAAGGAATTGACTCCTTGTCTGTGTGGGCAGCAAGGTCTCTAAGAGAAAACAGGATTGTGTTTTTTCCTCCTCTAACTGCACTCCATAAGTGTCTGCAGCCTTTTTTATCACCAGATTGTACATCCCAAAGTCATCGGGTGGTGAGGGCCTCGAAGGGTATCAGTCTACCCCATCTTCTGGCGAGTCTGCGTCGAAATCTTGCCACTGAAGGTCTTGTGTCTCCGAGGTCGCCAAACCGCGATAGGTTTGGTCCTCTTCTTCCTCAACGTATCTTTCGGGTTGTGTCGAAGTTGTCGGCAGAATTTCAAATGTCTTCATTGTTTCATCGAAATCCTTCTGGCGTTGCAAGATACTTGCCATTTCGGCTTGGAGCCTCTTCTTTTTCTTTTCTAGCTCTGACGCTTGTGCTTCGGCGTTGAGATTCTCGGGCTTTCTCTTGAAGCTTGTCGAAGTCGAAGCTTGTTTCACCCTTCTTTTTGAGACGTAGAGGAGTCTTTCTCACGAATGGTCTTCGACGACTTTGTATCATCAAGGGTTTTTCGCCGTCTGGGAGTCCTTGTCAATGGAACCAACTGACTGTTTGTCCATGGATGCACTTGCGGTCGTCGAATGTTCGACGCCGAGGCTGTTTGAGGACTTGGGGTCACACTTTTGTGGGTCGGCCGACTGTTTAGGGGTTGCTGTTTCCTTTAGCTCCTTCGGAGTTTTCTTTTCGACGGCAACGACTTGGACGTGCTCATCCTCCTCGCGTTCGGGGCCTTCGGCGATGTTGTCCTCTTCCTCGCTAGGGAGGCCCAGGTCTCGAAGCGATGGTGTTGATCCTTGACACTGCATGTTATAATTCGCTCTTCTCTGCCTCTCCCTCGCCCTTAAAGTCTTCGGGGTGAACGCCGAGCGTGCGTTGCAATCTCCGCTACAGTGGTCGAGCGGCAGGCAAAGGTTACAGACCGGATGCTGATCCTTCTGCATTTACTTGTGGTGGCAATTGTTGAATAACTTGAATGGTGTCTTGTCCATTACAGCGCCCAGGGAGCCCCCTGTATGTGCATTCTCCGTAGGACGTCAAAGCTTTGGTATTTCTCCTTTTCTCTGCGTCCCGGTTCACCGCCTCGAAGGCCGGTGTGTCGATAAAGTTCTTTTCCTGATATTTTTTGTGGATTCCTCGCTCCAAAGTTCTGGAGCTCCTTTCGTCTCGATCCAGACCAACAACAGAAAAAAAGAATCTGAGGATGGCGACCAAAGGTGGGAGCTTCCAGAGGAAGCACATCGACATCACAGAAGGACACCAAATGGTAGTATGTCGACGCCCACCAGGCCACGAAAAAAACAAAAAAAGGAGAAGAAATAATACAATTCCGGACCCAACCACTAAATCGCAGAACAATGCACAGTATAGTGAATCCAGAAAAGATTCACACTTCAAAACTAGGTGTTTCATCCTATGAACTGACTCTCTGTATAGAGCAAGTTCTGGGCAACTGCAGAACATGTGAGAGATACTTGCTCCAGCCTGACAGTATCTAGGGCACTAGCTGACAGTAGAATATATATTCTGTGCAATTTCTGAAGGAATAGGTATGCTCTAAGGAGTATTTTATATTGAAGGATTTGTAGGGGTAATCAATTATCATAGCCCATTCTTTAGGTGTCAATTGCCTGTTGAGTCATGTTCCAACAGATCCCAAAGTTTCATGCGATGGTGGTTCAGCAGTCACTTGCATACAGGTGGATTATATTTCTCTGGTTAACATCACTTGTTTATTGTGTCGTAGTGCATCAAACGTTAGTAATTGATGATTGTCAAACAACTCGCCAAGGGTGGTTATAATGGCCTAGTTCCAGCTCTATCTACTTGATGTCGTCCCTATGATGCATCCAAAAGGGAAGCTTATGTGAGGACTCAGTTTCTGTTTTGGTGCAGTCAAGGAATTTTTCACCAGAAATGTTTGGCCACATGCAGGAATCTAGAAAGTTGCGAGATGAAGGTGTTTCCCTACTCTTCGGGCCTCCCATGTATGCTATCTCTGCCAGTTGTGAGCTCCCCATCTATCCTCTGCAGCTGTGCCACCAGATAGTAATTTTCAGGGGCAGCCGGCCCTCCAGCAATAAGCGACAGATGCAACTTATGCAGTGCCACCTTGTTCCTTCTGTCACCCTGTAAGAAAGTAGGATCTGCTTTCATGGTTACCCTCACTTTTAACTGGTGTTCTTCTGTTTTCTGACTACTCTGACTGGGTTCTTGCTAATCAGGACCCCAGACACTGTGCTTCCTCCCTATATTTGACAGTGGTAAGTACTTTGGTACATGCCCAATTGGCTACTAGTGTACCCAGATAAGTCCCTAGTACATGGCACTATGGTACCCAGGGCATAGGCACACCAGGGGTCTCCATGGGCTCCAGCATGTATTATGCCACCCATGAGAGACCACTCAAACTGTGACAGGCCTGCCATTGCAGCCTGTGTAAGTTGATGCTAGCACCACTTACGACGGCTATACGTTTCCTCATATCTAAGGTCACTGCACTTAAAACATACAAGTCACCCCTAAGACAGGCCTTTTAATCCTGAAGGCAGGGTGTTAGGTTATAAGTGTGAGATATAAGCAGGACACCCCTACAAACTCCGGAGTCGATTCTCCAGGCTTTGTAAGTGCGGTCAGCCATTTAATACATATAGTGGACATCAAGTCAATTACGAGATGTCTAACTATATATTAGCTGCACCGAAACCGGTTATGTTTGGTTTCAAACATGTTGGATCCTAACCCAACACCGATTCCATTGTTGGATGTAGGATTCAATGTACTGGGGGGCTCCCCTAGGGTGCCCCCCTAGATTCCTGGTACCAGCCTTTCAGGGTCTAACAGCAAGCTAGTGCTTCTGCCGACCACAGACATGTTTCTATCCTCCTGCTGCTGAGCTCGAGCGGGGGAAGGTAGAACAATAGGTTTACTGTCACAGGAAGGCGTGAACACCTCCCAGACAGGACTTAGTGTATTGGGCTGGGGTGGGGTGGGGGCCCTTGGCAGTGCCAGACTGCTTTGAAGGGCTCATTTGGTGCCCTCCTTGCATACTCCAGTTTTAGCCAATTTAGAAAGCCCTTGGCTCCCACTCTGGCATGCAACTGTACAAAGGACATGGGAGTATTCTCTCCTCTGTCCAGTCCCTCCCCTGGGAGAGACCCTCGAATCGTTTAGGGGCTTACCTGTGGGTGGATCTTCAGATTCGTCATGGGAGAAGATTCAAATTCAAAACCACTTCAACCGTCTGGGCACCTTGGACTTGGCAGGACTTGAACTGGAACCAAGACTGCACCAAGGAAGAATCCTGCTGATCCTAGTCTCCCTGTTCTTCTCCAGGCCTGTGGGCATCAAGGACATCCAAAGTAATCACCCTGGGAGTGAAGGAGTCACTCCCCTGCAACGAAGCAGACTGGTCTGCTGCTCCTGATGCCTCAGGGACTCCGAAAGGCTCAGCAACACAGGTGGTGGTTCTGCAACTCCCTCTAGGCCTGACCTGTCTTTTCAGCAAGTTAAGGCCAGTATCCCTCGTCCGAACTGCTGGAACAGAACCCCCTGTGAACAGTGTTGACTTGCCGTTGCCAAGGCTTTGTCGTCCAGAGAGCTTTGGGCTACAAGAAGCTCCAACATCCAGCATCTCTTCCTGCCAAGATCCTCATCCTCACCACATCCTCTGCACTGTGGGCCTGCATCTTTGGTGAGCTGCTCAAGGTCCTCTTACGGCTCCTTTGACTTTGGCCTGTGGCTTCTCTTGAGGGTCTTCTTTGGCTTCAGTGGGCTCCTCGCTTGCTCGGGGCCTGCTCTGACACTCCAGCACTTAGTCAGTTCCTTGGACCTTGCTGGTCCCAATGCTGCACCCTTTTCGTTTACCACATCTGTTGCTGCTGCCAAGGCTTGTTGGTGCTACTGCCAGACACCGACCGCCTGGTTATTGACTTACAACGTGGGACAACTCTTGAACGGCTCCTGGTCTTCCACAGAGTTGCCTGGTCCTCACAGCTGCAGTGACAAGGTCATCGTCATCACTCCTGCATCTTCCGTCATTGGACTAGACTCTGTCCCCTCTGCTTGCAGGTATTCCTCTTCAAGAATCCATCTTTAGATTCCACCGGACTCTTTCACCTTCTTTGCCGGTGGCATCTTTTCTGAAGTCCTCCATTGTGGTCTACTGCGGATTACGACGTCACTTCGCACCCATTCACCCTGTCTCCCTGGTGTAGGTATCCTGGTTCCAGGAGTATCTACGGGTGGGGTGACTCTCCAACCTTTTGTCTTTCACTGGGTTTCTTCGGGGTCCACTGGGAAGGGGCCCTCTGTTCGAAAACTGCAAACGCGACTTTCCCATAGACTTGCATTGAGTAAGCTGCTGTGTTTCCACTCTGCACACAGCCTCAGTGGGGTTCCTGGGTACTTACCTCGGGTGGTTCCTTGGGTCCCCAGCACCTCTGAGTCTTCTGGTCCCAGTCCCGACTTGGGTCACAGTTCACATTTCACTTCTTTTGTATATCGTTTGGTCTCCCCCTGGAGACCACTGTGTATTCGTGCTTATTTGCTTGTTTTATATTTGAAATATTGTGTGTATTGTGTTGATATCTCTGGGTAGGAGATATACCAATGTGTTAGCGAGTGTGTATAATAGATTTACTTATTTTTATAACTACTTTGTGTGATTATTTTTCATTTAAACTAAACTATATGATTAGTTCTGGTAAAACAAGCTGCTTAACACTCCTTCTGGGCTAAATCTGAAGGTTGCTTTCCACAGCTACCACTTGAAGAGCTTTCTGTGGTTGTCGAAGACCACTAAAATCACCACAAGGGTTGTCTGGATTAGTGCAAGGTGCTTCAGTTGAATAAGTGTGCACCATATACTAAGCCAGGCTGCTACTTTGGTGTGCAGCAGTTGGGATATAAGCCTGCACTGTTTTACCAGCTAATCTAGGTGTGGATTACAGGTAAAAACATCACTAGCATTAGGCACATACATATAAAATATTTTTGTAACAGTAAGTTCTACTGAAATTTTAGATTGGTTGTCAAGGGCCTAGCACAACCCTTTCTCCAATCTTTTGAAGTTTAGATTTCACTAGGGTAGGTAGGTGCAATACCACACTACAACTAGTCACTATGTCATTAGTTATGGAACCCAATGCGTCCCAACCCACTATATACAGTGGTCATAAGTTCCAGGAACTCTAGTAAACTGAAGACAGGTAGCAACCCTAACACTAAGCAACTCCTAGAGCTGCTTCTGCTGGACGACCTACAGAATCTTGATGGGTAACTGCGTAGCTTGCAGAGAAAATAAATACCACTAGGGCCCGCAAGCAAAAGCACTGCACAGGAGCCTGAAAGACTTGTAGTTTGCAAGAAGGTTTTGAAAAAAGGTTGGTCCAATCAAGGTTAAAATCTTTAGAAATCTATTGATACGTAGAAAATTAATATATTCCAGATACAAATGCGATCATTTTTTATCAAAAGTTCCTCATCAAAGGAAGGTAAATACAATAACCAAGAAGGAAGGTATGAATGGTAACCTCAATTGTAAAATAGTCAGAAAGGCTGTTCTGAGTGGGAGCCTTGGGAATAAAACGGAAAAAAGAAGGGTGAATGAAAACAGTGGTTTTGCAAATATGACCAACACATAAGATAGCTTAATCTTCAAGTAGTAACACATCCAAGTCATGAGCAGAATGGTGTTTGAACCACCTCGCAGTAAAACATAGAAAGTCTGTTAAGACATGCACCAAACTCTGTAGCATGAACAGCAGAAAACAGAGTATTCAGTATAGCGCAATAGAGGTTTCATTTGGTTTTGAAGATACGAATATCATGCAAAAGTAAACATGGAATACACAAGAACAAGACATGTGCAACATCATTATACATCTGAATCTAATAAAATTGTACAGGCATTGTATATGCACGAGAAGCAGGGTGCCCATGAACACGAAAGTCATAACCATGGGAAATAACACAAACTTAAGGAATGAAAATGTCCCCAATAAGAAGACTGTAACATGAGAAATAAAACTCTTCACTCTGATGCCCTTTATCTGATTGCCTAGAGGATAACACTCAGCAGTTTCCTGAAGTTTGACAATTCTGTCTCTGCAAAGAAGTATCCAAGTATCACACAGATTTTAACATGTGAGATCGCTGTAAAAAGTGCTTTAGATTCCTTCCGACATAAAGCTATCTCATATTTCAGAGTCCGTGTTGCAACTATGTTTGTCTGCTAAAGGTACAAGTTACTTACCTTCGGTAACGATGTATCTGGTAGAGACGATTCTAGCCGCAGATTCCTTCACGTAGAATTATCCCCAGGCGCGAGACTGGATCCGGAAAACTTTTTGCCCCGCATCCCTGCGTGCCGGGGGAACGGCATCACGCGACTATGCCCAGGCATCGTCCGCGCACCTGACGTCAGCGAGGTCACATAAGTCCCACCCCAGCGCACCTACATCAGTTTATTTCGGAGAACTTTTCCACGCCACAACGTGGAGCCAGCAGACAAAACTGTGAGAGTATAGGAATAGTGTGCGAAAGAGCAGAAAAAGGAATTGTGAAGAACAACACCACAAAGAGCAGTGCCCGGCACTGCAGTACCCAAAGGCAGGGAAAGAATAAAGAACAGGGCAGCAACCCTGCCAGTACAGAGACAGCCCCCTCCTGGAGACAGGGGACATATGTAGAAATGTCACGATAACATGCAACAGGACTACAACCCCAACCAAAGACAAGGAAGGGGAACCAGTCGGGGACACACAGGGAACGACAAAACTCCAAGACATCCCCATCACAGAGTGTGACAACCCCCATCAGGAAAAAGGGCAGAGGCAGAGCCAAAAGACCCCAACCTCAGGGATCGCAAAGAGCCATAAGTATCAACAAACCTATCCTCCCATGTGCCAACGGGGAGGAAAAAGGGGACAGTCGAACAGAAAGAGGGAAAGAATGTACTCATAGACTACACAGCCACCCACAGGGAAGCGAGTGCAAAAGACCAAATCACAAGCCCTCGCAGAACGGGGAGGAAGGGCGGGCCGTGAAGGAATCTGCGTCTAGAATCATCTCTACCAGATACATCGTTACCGAAGGTAAGTAATTCGTACATGTGATAGAGACTACTAGCCGCAGATTCCTTCACGTAGAATAGATACCCTAGCCATACCCAAGGGGAAGGAGGGTCTACGAGAGGACCCCACCCAACTGGGCAGAACAGAGGACCGCCCGGGGGCCGAGTCCAAAAACAGGACGAGGAGCCCCGTCCCCCAGGCAAAGGGAAACCCCCGCCAGCAGGAGGCCATCAACCCCCAGGAGGGGGGTTGGGAAATGAAGAGAAAAAGAAGATAGCCTGTCCTCACTCAGCAGAGGAAACTAGGCAAGGCGCAAAGAGGCCAAACACCCCACGCTCACGTGAGGCAACAAAACCTCCGCCCAAGGCAAGGAAAGGAGCACCGAAGTAGAAGAGCAACCTAGAGACTCCAAGGAGAAGAGGCAGAGCAAAGGCAATCCTAGACAGGATGGCGCCGGCAATAAGAAGCAGGCAGGAGCCGAAAAGGGGAACTCAAGGTCACCCAGGAAGAATCGTCCAACGCCCCGCAGGGACAAACTGCGCCCGCAAGAGGGTCTAGAAGTCAGGGACCATCCCCCGCCACAGGGAGAAGAGGTAGAACCGAGTGCAAAGCCCACCGGAAACAGTGGAAAAGGCAGGATGACAGTCCCACTAAGCCCCAAGAAGGCACAACGGTGCAGGAAGATCAAGAGGGCGGCACTGGCAAGCTCCGCCAGACGCCAGGGACACCACAGAACGAACATTCACAGCAAAAAGGCGAAGAAGGTTGCATCAGGAACATACCATAATGCCACGAAAGGCAGAAGCCCGCAGGCGACCACAACTCCCCAGCACATACCAGGGTTATGTAACAGCCAACCCTGCCCCACATAGGGCATGTCATAACCCAAAACATGGGAGCCTCTTAGGAGGAAACTTCCGCAGCAGAGGACAACAAAAAAGACCTGCGGCAAAAAAACCCGCAGGAGGCCTATCAAGCAGCCAGAGGGGAAACGCAGAAGGCCCAATCTCAGGCCCAGCATGGTGTGAAAAACCCAAAGGAACAACTCACAGTCAAAAAGGGCTGGCCAGCAGCCAACAGAACCACAGCCCCAGCAAGGAGGACTCGAGTGGCCATGAAGCACAATGAACAGACAACTGGGGCGACCTGCCCCAACAGAAGAACAGCTCCAAGAACCAGATCAACACGCAGGTCACTGAGGAGGAGGAGGAGGAGGAGGAGGGGGAGGAGGAGGGCGAAGCCCCGCCAAGAACCTCTGGATGGCTGAGTCCGCAGGGGCATGGAACAAAAGAGCACCGAAGAGAAGGTCCACCAGCCGTTCTCGAACATTTTCCGGGAACACACTGTCCCGAAGCCAGGCATGGCGACGAAGAACAACCGAAGAAGCCATGGCACGACCCAGCACCTCCGAGATGTCCAGAGCGGAGCGAAGGATAAACGCCGCCAGCTCCCGACCATCCAAGACATGATGTCTCAAATCCACACAGGAACCCTCCTGAGAAGCGGCAGACATAAGAGACACCGCAGAGTCCCACAAGCAAGAAGTGGCCCTAGCCAAAACACACAGTGTGTTAAGGGCCCGCAGAGCCGCACTGGTTGAGGCAAACATATTGCGCCCCCAGGAGTCCAGCCAGCGGGCCTCCCGTGACGGGGGGAGACAACAGCAGCGGCAAAGCAGGAAAGGCAGACTGCAAAAGGGGGCCTCTGGTCGAAGGGTGAAGAGAAAGGTGTCACGTTCCACTGCGACTCCGTTGGTCTTGACCGAAGCACAAAGGGTTCCACCTCCAGACGTCCCCGACTCTGGATTTAAACCAACACAGAGTGCTAGGGCTATCAGGTGAGGGAAAAGGAATTAGGAAGGGAACAGCGGGGAAGAGGATATCTGTAACAAAAGATTACACAAAACATAATAGAATAAACAACATGACTACTCTCTTTAGGTCTCAATAAATACACCTCAATATGTGTGTCTCCGCAAGCACTCCACCTCACAAGCATCGACTTCCTGTAACGATACTTTCCACCTCTAGAAGGACCTCAAGCAGTCATTGAACGTTTATACCACTCCTCCCCGTCCCTGTTCCAAATTATAACCAACTTAGCTGTCTGACAGCACTTTCCCAGGTTTTATAACCCGCTAATTGTCTCGCTCGTAATGATTCGCCTTACTAGCATTAGCTCCAAGCTAGCCCTAAAACCGGCTAAGAGTCCGTAAAGAAACCTTATATAAAGTCCCAGGCCTCCACAACTGTTGCAACCAAACTAAACAAATTCTCGCTATAGAACGGTGTGCAGCCCCAGTCCGCCAGAAATCAAGCTGCCGAGTTAAACCCAGTCCCGTTCTGTGTCGTTCTCCTCCCTTTAGAGCCTGGCGAACTGACAGTGTTTTCACACCAGGGATCAGCGGTTACAGTACCTCTTTCTCTGAGGCATGCGGGGGGAACTCTCCTCCGTTTCGTGTCGGACGCTTCCTCGGAGCTCCGGGAAGATACAGCGTCCGATGGTAATCTCCCTCCTGGCGGGAATTACGAACTGCCGGGTCCAGGATGCACACGAACCCCGTCGGCTCCCCAGCGAAACCTTGGTAGTGTTCCCGGGTTGGTATTGAGGCGCTACCTCAGCGCTCCTCCTCGAAGAAGCGGGAACCTCCAACTCCGGGCGGAATGTCGAACAGTCTCTGGCAACGCGGAGTCCTCCGTCGCTGTCGATATCCAGATGGCAGAATAACGCACGCCTTCCGGCTCGCGTCCTCGCTACTTGACCCTTAGGCCCCGCCTTCCAGTTGCCGGGTGTTGTGGGTCTCGTAGTCCCGGCTCCATCCGCAGTGCGGGTAGGCGCCCAAGCTCAGCGCCTGACAAAAGGCACACCGTATCATGCGTTGCCGGATGGTGGCAGTGCAGAAGGTGCTGGGGCACCGGGTCCCCCGTGGTGGGAGAGCCCCAAGTCCCCAAGAGAGAAGAGTGGAGTGAACCCTCGAAGGGAAGCAACAGTTCCCTACCACCAGAGCCCTTATGGAGAACCTCCAGAAGATGATCTGCGGGGAAATGGGTAGCTGGATCACCCATGCGCAAAATTCCCACAGCCATGGAAACAGTGCGGACGAAAGCCGCTCCCGCCTCTGTAGGGCCCCGCAGAGGGAAAAGCAGCTCCTCGTTAGGTGACGGCTGCAAGCTAAGGCGGCCATCCCCCAAGCCAACCAGAGGAAGCCAGGGCCAAGGCCGGAAGGAAGGAAGAGGGCCCGAGGAGTGGGGGACCTGCGGCTCCTCCGGCGGAGACCGCGGTCGTGGAGACTGCGAGGAGCCGCCTTTAGACGACGTCCGGGAAAAAGCCACGACACGGCGGACCGTCTCCGGCGAGGATGACACCAGCAACCGCCGAACCTCTGGAGAAGAGGAGGCGTCTGAAGACGAGTCAACGAGCTGACGTCGGCCCGGCGCCGAAGAGTCCGCAACCTGA
Source organism: Triturus cristatus (assembly GCF_964204655.1). Taxonomy (NCBI): domain Eukaryota; kingdom Metazoa; phylum Chordata; class Amphibia; order Caudata; family Salamandridae; genus Triturus; species Triturus cristatus. The sequence goes on from NC_140586.1 coordinate 262,299,389, forward strand.
GGCAGGACACCGTCATTGACCGACTGTGAGAAAGTGGCTCTGTATATACTGTTCCCTAATAGGTACAGGGTGCACAGAGTCCACAGTCCCCAGAGGCTGATAGAGGTCAAAGTTAGGAATGACCTTACTCTCAAAAGTGGTAGCTTGGTCGAGCAGTAAGGCAGTACCAGAGGACAGTGTAAAGCATTTATTGTACACACTCAGTCAGCAAATGGTTTCACACACTCAATAACTGAACTCTAGGCCAATGGTTTATATATATAAAATATATGCTTGTTTTATTTTTAGAACCACAAAGGGGGAAAAAATATACTTTCTCAGAATGAGAGGTTGAATATAAATACTTTTGTCTTAAGCAATAAGTTTGTGTAAACAGTCACAGTTGGTTGCAATAAACAATCCTATTTCCTAAACATAACAATGCATTGAGCTCATTGGTAAATTCAGGTTATTTGTAATAAATTACTTTTCAGATTACTTTTGGAATTCCAGGTCTGGCTCCTAGAACCAGCCTTGGGTCAGTATTCAGAATCAAGTGATGAAAGTCGACTTAATAACTGTAATGATTTTTAAATAATATTTAGCTATTTCAAAAGTTAGCACTTAGAAAATATTTCAAAGAAAACATTCAATGGATCTCTATGGCAAGAAATTCACATTGCAGGTAGAGTACTTTATCGTTACTTTAGTAATCCAGGACTGGGTGCCTAGACCCCGGACTGGGGTCCTTATCAAAAGCAGGTAAGTAATTTTGTTTGCAGAAATGGTACGATTTTAAAAGAATATTTCAAATTTGCAAAAATAGACACTTAGAAGAAATTTCACAGAAAAGCAGACAATGGTTTCCTATGCGAGAAAAATGAGTTAGAGGTAAGTATAGTTGTGAACACTTTTCAGGGTCAGGGCTGGGCACCAAGATCCAGCACTGGGAGCTCACCTAGGAGCAGGTGAGTAAATTCGTTTTTGTCACTTGGCTGATTTTTGGTGAAATTTTGCAGTTTTGAAAAGTTCACACTTAGAAGATTTTTGAAGAAAAAGCCAGTCAATGTTACCCTATGAGGAAAATGAAGTTAGCGGTTTTAAGGGTAAGTACTCGACTGGCAGAGTTGAAATTCCGGGCATGGACTCAGGGGTCCCCCAGTGTCAGGTAGGTACAGTTGGTTCACCCTCAGCGGTTTCAGGACGGCCGGGTGCAGAGAGAGTTAGGCCCAATGTTATCCTATGAGGGATAGGGGGGCCTTGGTTGGTGGCTGCTGTCTGGCAAGCCACGCGGCTGTGGGAGCTGGGCTCCTGGTCACTTACTCAGGGCAAGTGGGGAAGTAGGTTAGTGTAGAGAGGGCACTGCCAGGGCCACTCGGGCGGCTGGGTGCAGGGTGCTTTTGAGCCCTCGGGCGCTCAATGGAAATCAATGGGAATGTTCCGGTTTGGAAAAAGGCTGCAGGCTCGGGGACGAGGATGTTTCAGGTGCCACTACCACTTCGAGAGGTAAGTTGGGTAGTTGTAGGTTAGGTGGGTACCCCGGGATTGGGCACAGGGGGCCGCAGGGCGCCGGGTGCAGGGGTGCCTTTTGACGTCGGGAATCTTACCCTCTGGTTGATCGCGGTTGGGGTGGCACTTGGTTCTGAGGCTGCAGGCTTCTTCCGGGATGTCGAGGGGGGTCCTTGGGTGCTGGACTCGGGGTCACAGTCGCCGTGGGGTCGTCCTCAGGGTCTTTGTCCAGTCCGGCACTGGCCAGGCTTGGCTGGTGCAGAGTGTGTTGGGTCCGCGGTCCCGGGCTGCTGCCAGGGGTTGAAAATAGGTTTCTTGAGTAGAGCCTCTACTCATGGGAGTCCCAGGGGCTTAGAGCCAAAAGGTAGCCAGGTCCTCCGGGGTTGGTGAGGTTGCTGGCCACGAGAGATGCCGCGTTGGTGCAGGTTCGAGAGTCGACAGGCCGGTAGGGCTGGGGCCTAAGCAGTTGGTGTCTTCTTCTCTTTTTAGCAGCTGCAGGGCAGGTCTTTGTTCTTCTTGCTCTTCTTGTAATTTTCTATCTGGAATCTAAGGAAGGAAGGTTCAGGGTGCCCCTAAATACTAGATTTAGGGGCGTTACAGGTAGGTGAAGGCCAGGGACCAATGGGTCCTTGTCCTGGGGTGGGTACACCCCCTATCCTGCCTCTCTCCTGTGGGAGGGGGGCAGTAGCCTAATCCTGATAGGGTAGGGCCTCCCATCTTCAAGATGGCGAGAGCCCGGAGATGTGCTTCACCTCGCCTCCCCCACCTGAGGGGTGGGGTGGGCAGGCTGGCACATCCCCTGTCCTTGTATGGGGTTTCCGGCCAAGCTTCCCGCCAGAGTGGGGGTTTGCAGTGGCCTGGGGAAACTCCAAATGGCGGCCTGCCTTTGAAGCTTCCCTTTGCTCATCCTGGGGGAGGAGATTTCTCACCTCATCCAGGATGTGCATTGTTGCAGGCCCGGGAGAGCAGGGGCTCTCCCACCCAGGGGTCCAGCAACGTGTCTGCTGTGTGGCAGCCTGGGCAGCCTCAGAGCAGACGTGGATTGTAAGTTAGCTGTAAGGGGGCATCTCTAAGATGCCCTCTGGGGTGCTTAGTACATTAAATCCTACACTGGCATCAGTGTGGGTTCAATGTGCTGAGAAGTTTGATACCAAACTTCCCAGGCTTCAGTGGTGCCAATATGGTGCTGTGGAGCTCGTGTTTGACAAGCTCTCAGCACCATGTACTCTTAAATGACAGCACTGCACTTACAGTGCCCAGGAATGGACCCGGGTACTGTAGGGGCACAGGGCTCCTGCTCCTGTGCCCACACCATAGGCGTAATGCACCCAGCTAGAGGGGTGGCTGACATATGCCTTGGCAGTGTAGGTGATGGGCATGGTACACAGTGATGTGTGCCATGTCGACTCTTTGTTTTGTCCTGCACCCAGACACTCAGCCTGCAAGGGCAGTGTGTGTGTAAGGGTACAGGGCCTCTGAGGGTGGCACAATGAGTGCTGCAGCCCTTAGAGGCCTTCCCTGGCCACAAGGCCCTGGGTACCTAGGGTACCATTTACTAGGGGCTGACATGTGGCTAGGGTTTGCCAATTTGGAGTTTGTGTGGTTTAAGGAAGGAACATAGGCCCTGGGCACCTGATTGGCAGGAACCCAGGGTACACTCAATCGAAGTACATTCAGCAATTTAGCAAAAAGTGGGGGCATACCATGCAAGAAAGATGGCACTTTCTCACACAACCCCCCCCCCCCCCCCAAACGAAAGGTGATGAGACTAACCTTGTCCTATGGAGTCTTCATTGTCTAAGTGGAAAAACCTGGAAAGTCCATCTGCATTGGCATGGGCAGTCCCTGGTCTGTGTTCCACTTCAAAGTCCATTACCTGTAGGGAGATGGACCACCTCAGTAGTTTTGGATTTTCCCCCTTCATCTGCATTAGCCATCTGAGAGGTCTGTGGTCAGTTTGAACTAGGAAGTGAGTGCCAAACAAGTATGGCCTCAGCTTCTTCAGGGACCAAACCACAGCAAAGGCCTCCCTCTCAATGGCACTCCAACGCTGCTCTCTAGGGAGTAGTCTTCTGCTTATAAAAGCAACAGGTTGGTCTTGGCCTTCATCATTGGTCTGGGATAGGACCGCTCCTATCCCTAGCTCAGAGGCATCAGTCTGCACTATGAACTGCTTGGCATAATCTGGAGCTTTTAGAATTGGTGCTGAGCACATTGCTTCTTTTAGGGTGTCAAAAGCCTTTTGACAACTAACTGTCCAGTTAACTTTCTTGGGCATTTTCTTGGAGGCGAGTTCTGTGAGGGGGGTCACAATGGACCCATACCCCTTCACAAACCTCCTGTAGTACCCAGTCAAGCCAAGGAATGCCCTGACTTGGGTCTGGGTTGTTGGAGCTATCCAGTCCATGATGGCCTGGATTTTGGGTTGTAAGGGCTGTACCTGGCCTCCACCTACAAGGTGGCCCAAGTACACCACAGTGCCCTGCCCTATCTGGCATTTAGACGCCTTGATAGTGAGACCTGCACTCTGCAGAGCCTCTAAAACCTTCCCAAGGTGGATCAGGTGATCCTGCCAGGTGGAGCTAAAGACAGCAATATCATCAAGATAAGCTGCACTAAAGGACTCCAACCCAGCCAGGACATGGTTCACCAACCTCTGGAAGGTGGCAGGGGCATTCTTTAACCCAAAGGGCATCACAGTAAACTGGTAATGCCCATCAGGGGTGGAGAATGCTGTCTTTTCTTTTGCTCCTGTGGCCATGCCAATCTGCCAGTACCCTGCAGTTAAGTCAAAGGTACTGAGAAATTTGGCAGCCCCCAATTTGTCTATCAGTTCATCTGCTCTTGGGATAGGGTGAGCATCTGTCTTGGTGACAGAGTTGAGCCCTCTATAGTCCACACAGAACCTCATCTCTCTCTTTTCACCCTGTTGATGAGGTTTGGGGACCAGAACCACTGGGCTAGCCCAGGGGCTCTCTGAAGGCTCAATGACCCCTAACTCCAGCATCTTGCTGACCTCAGCTTTGATGCTTTCCTTGACTTGATCTGACTGTCGATAGATTTTGTTCTTGACAGGTGCACTGTCACCAGTGTCCACATCATGGGTACACCAGCTTGTCAGACCAGGGGTCAGGGAAAAGAGGCTAGCATATTGTTGCAAGACTTGCTTGCAGTCAGTCTGCTGTTGGGCAGAGAGGGTGTCTGAAAAAATCACACCATCTACTGACCCATCTTTTGGGCTGTAGGATAGGAGGTCAGGGAGTGGCTCACTCTCTGCTTCCTGTTCTTCATCAGTCACCATCAGCATGGTGATGTCAGCCCTATCATTGTAGAGTTTAAGGCGGTTCACATGGATGACCCTTTTGGGTGTCCTGCTAGTGCCCAGGTAAACTAGATAGGTGACCTCACTCTTTCTCTCTAGGATAGGGTAAGGGCCACTCCATTTGTCTTGAAGAGCCCTTGTGCCACTGGCTCCAAAACCCACACCTGTTGCCCTGGTTGAAATTCAACCAGTGCAGCTTTTTGGTCATACCAGTGCTTCTGGAGCTCCTGGCTGGCCTCAAGGTTCTTGGATGCTTTTTCCATATACTCAGCCATTCTGGACCTTAGGCCAAGCACATAGTCCACTATGTCCTGTTTGGGTTCTTGAAGAGGCCTCTCCCAGCCCTCCTTTACAAGACACAGTGGTCCCCTTACAGGATGACCAAACAGAAGTTCAAAGGGTGAGAAACCTACTCCCTTCTGTGGCACTTCCCTGTAAGCGAAAAGCAAGCATGGTAACAGGACATCCCACCTCCTTTTGAGTTTCTCAGGGAGTCCCATGATCATACCTTTCAATGTCTTGTTGAACCTCTCAACAAGGCCATTGGTTTGTGGGTGGTAGGGTGTAGTAAACTTGTACTGCACTCCACATGTGTGTTAGGTAAGCAGACATGAAGTTGGAACCTCTGTCTGAAACCACCTCCTTAGGAAAACCCACCCTGGTGAAGACACCCAGGAGGGCCTTGGCTACTGCAGGAGCTGTAGTAGTCCTAAGTGGAATTGCTTCAGGGTACCTAGTAGCATGATCCACTACTACTAGAATGAATTTGTTCCCTGAGGCTGTGGGAGGTTCAAGTGGACCCACAATGTCCACACCTACCCTTTCAAAGGGGACCCCCACCACTGGTAGTGGGATGAGGGGGGCCTTTGGGTGGCCACCTGTCTTGCCACTGGCCTGACAGGTAACACAGGAGCTGACAAACTCCTTCACCTTTTGGTGCATCTGGGGCCAGTAAAAGTGACTCACTAACCTTTCCCAAGTTTTGGATTGCCCCAGATGTCCAGCTAGGGGGATGTCATGAGCCAAAGTTAGGAGGAACTCCCTGTACTTCTGTGGCACTACCACCCTCCTGGTGGCTCCAGGAGTGGGGTCTCTTGCCTCAGCATACAGTAATCCCTCTTCCCAATAAGCTCTGTGGGTACCACTGACTTCTCCCCTGGCTTCTGAAGCAGCTTGTTGTCTCAGGCTTTCAAGAGTGGGACAGTCTCGCTGACCCTGGCACAGCTCTTCCCTAGAGGGTCCCCCTGGGCCCAAGAGTTCAACCTGGTAAGGGTCAAGCTCCATGGACTCAGTTCCCTCAGGGGTATCTACATCCTCTCCAGGGGGAGAGGGGTTCTGAGTGTTTGGTTGTACAGAAGCTGGTCCCCCAGTCTTCTTGCCCTTCCTCTTGGTTGGTTGGGCCATTATTCCAGGCTCCAAACCTACTTTTTCACCCTTCCTCTTGCTTTGTGCTCTGGTTTGCACACACACCAATTCAGGGATGCCCAGCATGGCTGCACGGGCCTTTAACTCAACCTCAGCCCAGGCTGAGGTTTCCAGATCATTTCCAAGCAGACATGCAGCTGGCAACTTTGGAGAGACCACTACCTGTGTCAGGCCAGTAACCCCCCCCCCCCCAGCCTAATGTTACCATGGCCATGGGATGACTAGTGGTGACACTGTCAGCGTTGGTGACTGGGTAAGACTTCCCAATCAAGTATTGCTCAGGGGAAACCAGTGTGTCTTTCACCATAGTGACACTGGCACCTGTATCCCTCAGAGCTTCTACCCTAGTTCCATTCACCCAGGGGTACTGTAAGTATTTCTTTAAGTTGGGGGGCCACACAGCCACAGTGGCAAACTCCACTTCTCCCAAGGAGACTAAACTTGCTTCAGTGTGTTCCCAGATTTGCTCAGGGTACACCTCTGATCCCATTTGTATACTTGCTGCCCCAGGAGTGGCTGTACTGGGTGCCTTAGGGGCTTTGTTTTGGGGGCAAGATACAGTTAGGTGTCCCTGCTTCTTACAGGTATTACACCAGGCCTTTAAGGGATCAAAGTTCTTCCCCCTATATGGTTGGGGCACATAGGGAGTAGTTTGAGTCCCACCCACCTGAACAGGTTTTTGGGGCCCTTTGGAAGACTCAGACTTTTTATCTTGGGGATTCTCACCACCTTTCCCCTGGGAAGGTTTTGTGACCACCTTCTTTTGGTCACCCCCAGTGGTTGTCTTGGTCACCCTAGTCTTGACCCAGTGGTCTTCCTTCTTTCCCAATTCTTGGGGAGAAATTAGACCTAGGTCTACCAAATGCTGATGCAACTTTTCATTTGTGCAGTTACTCAAAATATGTTCCTTCATGAATAAATTGTACAATCCAGTAAAATCCTGCACACCATGTCCAGCTAACCAACCATCCAGTGTCTTCACTGAGAAATCTACAAAATCAATCCAGGACTGGGTCTGGGTTTTGTGAGCCCCCCTGAATCTAATTCTATACTCCTCAGTGGTGAATCCAAATCCCTCAATCAGAGCTTTCTTCATGAGGTCATAGGATCCTGCTTCTGGCCCAGAGAGAGTCAGAAGCCTGTCCCTGCAGTTACCAGAGAACAGTTCCCACAGGAGTGCCCCCCAGAGAGGTTTCTTTACTTTCCTGATATCACAAGCCCTCTCAAAGGCTGTGAACCATTTGGTGATATCATCACCTTCCTCAAAGTTAGGGACAATCCCTTTGGGGATTTTAGGGTCAGAAGTTTCCTCCCTATCCTTGTTTTTATTATTGCTGCCACCATTGATGGGTGCTAAACCCATCTCTCTCCTTTCCTTTTCTAGGGCCAGGAGTCTGGACTCTAGATCTATTCTTCTGGCCAGCCTCACAAGGCTGTCCTCTTCACTGGGGGGTCCCCCAGTGTCGTCTCTGGGACCAGAGCCACCTGTGTAGTCTCTAGGTGCCCAGATGCTATGTCTTGAGTTGGAGGGTATGGGTGCCATCTCCTCCCTAGGGAATAGTATGGGGAGGTTGCTGTCCACCTCCCCTGTTTCCCTTTCCTCATCTGACTGGCCATCACCATGTTCAGATGGGTGGTCTTTAGCATACTCAGCCAGGAGCTCCTGGAGCCCTTGTTTGGTTGGATGCTGACCCATTTGTAAATTTTTGAGTTTACATAAGGACCTCAATTCCTTGAAAGACAAGTGTAAGTAAGGTGTGAGGTCGAGCTCCTCCACCAGGTCCATGTTATTATTATCACTAATAGCTGGGTTTGTTTGAGACATTCTAACCTGACAGTTCTAACCCTCTACCCTGACTATAGTGACTTATTTTTCTAAAATTCTAATGGGACTTAAGCAAGGCCCTAGCAAGACTTTTAGTAATTTTGGAAAAACCAATCAGAATTCTAAAGGCAATTTTTAAGAGTTCTGTCGTGTGATCAGATGGTAACCAAGTAGTCCAACAAATGCAAGTTTGTATCCCACCGCTGATCCACCAATGTGAGAAAGTGGCTCTGTATATACTGTTCCCTAATAGGTACAGGGTGCACAGAGTCCACAGTCCCCAGAGGCTGATAGAGGTCAAAGTTAGGTATGACCTTACTCTCAAAAGTGGTAGCTTGATCGAGCAGTAAGGCAGTACCAGAGGACAGTGTAAAGCATTTATTGTACACACTCAGTCAGCAAATGGTTTCACACACTCAATAACTGAACTCTAGGCCAATGGTTTATATATATATAAAATATATGCCTGTTTTATTTTTAGAACCGCAAAGGGGGAAAAAATATACTTTCTCAGAATGAGAGGTTGAATATAAATACTTTTGTCTTAAGCAATAAGTTTGTGTAAACAGTCACAGTTGGTTGCAATAAACAATCCTATTTCCTAAACATAACAATGCATTGAGCTCAATGGTAAATTCAGGTTATTTGTAATAAATTACTTTTCAGATTACTTTTGGAATTCCAGGTCTGGCTCCTAGAACCAGCCTTGGGTCAGTATTCAGAATCAAGTGATGAAAGTCGACTTAATAACTGTAATGATTTTTAAATAATATTTAGCTATTTCAAAAGTTAGCACTTAGAAAATATTTCAAAGAAAACATTCAATGGATCTCTATGGCAAGAAATTTACATTGCAGGTAGAGTACTTTATCGTTACTTTAGTAATCCAGGACTGGGTGCCTAGACCCCGGACTGGGGTCCTTATCAAAAGCAGGTAAGTAATTTCGTTTGCAGAAATGGTACGATTTTAAAAGAATATTTCAAATTTGCAAAAATAGACACTTAGAAGAAATTTCACAGAAAAGCAGACAATGGTTTCCTATGGGAGACAAATGAGTTCGAGGTAAGTATAGTTGTGAACACTTTTCAGGGTCAGGGCTGGGCACCAAGATCCAGCACTGGGAGCTCACCTAGGAGCAGGTGAGTAAATTCGTTTTTGTCACTTGGCTGATTTTTGGTGAATTTTTGCAGTTTTGAAAAGTTCACACTTAGAAGATTTTTGAAGAAAAAGCCAGTCAATGTTACCCTATGAGGAAAATGAAGTTAGCGGTTTTAAGGGTAAGTACTCGACTGGCAGAGTTGAAATTCCGGGCATGGACTCAGGGGTCCCCCAGTGTCAGGTAGGTACAGTTGGTTCACCCTCAGCGGTTTCAGGACGGCCGGGTGTAGAGAGAGTTAGGCCCAATGTTATCCTATGAGGGATAGGGGGGCCTTGGTTGGTGGCTGCTGTCTGGCAAGCCACGCGGCTGTGGGAGCTGGGCTCCTGGTCACTTACTCAGGGCAAGTGGGGAAGTAGGTTAGTGTAGAGAGGGCACTGCCAGGGCCACTCGGGCGGCTGGGTGCAGGGTGCTTTTGAGCCCTCGGGCGCTCAATGGAAATCAATGGGAATGTTCCGGTTTGGAAAAAGGCTGCAGGCTCGGGGACGAGGATGTTTCAGGTGCCACCACCACTTCGAGAGGTAAGTTGGGTAGTTGTAGGTTAGGTGGGTACCCCGGGATTGGGCACAGGGGGCCGCAGGGCGCCGGGTGCAGGGGTGCCTTTTGACGTCGGGAATCTTACCCTCTGGTTGATCGCGGTTGGGGTGGCACTTGGTTCTGAGGCTGCAGGCTTCTTCCGGGATGTCGAGGGGGGTCCTTGGGTGCCGGACTCGGGGTCACAGTCGCCGTGGGGTCGTCCTCAGGGTCTTTGTCCACTCCGGCACTGGCCAGGCTTGGCTGGTGCAGAGTGTGTTGGGTCCGCGGTCCCGGGCTGCTGCCAGGGGTTGAAAATAGGTTTCTTGAGTAGAGCCTCTACTCATGGGAGTCCCAGGGGCTTAGAGCCAAAAGGTAGCCAGGTCCTCCGGGGTTGGTGAGGTTGCTGGCCACGAGAGATGCCGCGCTGGTGCAGGTTCGAGAGTCGACAGGCCGGTAGGGCTGGGGCCTAAGCAGTTGGTGTCTTCTTCTCTTTTTAGCAGCTGCAGGGCAGGTCTTTGTTCTTCTTGTAATTTTCTATCTGGAATCTAAGGAAGGAAGGTTCAGGGTGCCCCTAAATACTAGATTTAGGGGCGTTACAGGTAGGTGAAGGCCAGGGACCAATGGGTCCTTGTCCTGGGGTGGGTACACCCCCTATCCTGCCTCTCTCCTGTGGGAGGGGGGCAGTAGCCTAATCCTGATAGGGTAGGGCCTCCCATCTTCAAGATGGCGAGAGCCCGGAGATGTGCTTCACCTCGCCTCCCCCCACCTGAGGGGTGGGGTGGGCAGGCTGGCACATCCCCTGTCCTTGTATGGGGTTTCCGGCCAAGCTTCCCGCCAGAGTGGGGGTTTGCAGTGGCCTGGGGAAACTCCAAATGGCGGCCTGCCTTTGAAGCTTCCCTTTGCTCATCCTGGGGGAGGAGATTTCTCACCTCACCAAGGATGTGCATTGTTGCAGGCCCGGGAGAGCAGGGGCTCTCCCACCCAGGGGTCCAGCAACGTGTCTGCTGTGTGGCAGCCTGGGCAGCCTCAGAGCAGACGTGGATTGTAAGTTAGCTGTAAGGGGGCATCTCTAAGATGCCCTCTGGGGTGCTTAGTACATTAAATCCTACACTGGCATCAGTGTGGGTTCAATGTGCTGAGAAGTTTGATACCAAACTTCCCAGGCTTCAGTGGTGCCAATATGATGCTGTGGAGCTCGTGTTTGACAAGCTCTCAGCACCATGTACTCTTAAATGACAGCACTGCACTTACAGTGCCCAGGAATGGACCCGGGTACTGTAGGGGCACAGGGCTCCTGCTCCTGTGCCCACACCATAGGCGTAATGCACCCAGCTAGAGGGGTGGCTGACCTATGCCTTGGCAGTGTAGGTGATGGGCATGGTACACAGTGATGTGTGCCATGTCGACTCTTTGTTTTGTCCTGCACCCAGACACTCAGCCTGCAAGGGCAGTGTGTGTGTGTAAGGGTACAGGGCCTCTGAGGGTGGCACAATGAGTGCTGCAGCCCTTAGAGGCCTTCCCTGGCCACAAGGCCCTGGGTACCTAGGGTACCATTTACTAGGGGCTGACATGTGGCTAGGGTTTGCCAATTTGGAGTTTGTGTGGTTTAAGGAAGGAACATAGGCCCTAGGCACCTGATTGGCAGGAACCCAGGGTACACTCAATCGAAGTACATTCAGCAATTTAGCAAAAAGTGGGGGCATACCATGCAAGAAAGATGGCACTTTCTCACACCGACGCTGGAGGAGACGCCGGGGCGACCTCCCGACACAGCACACGGCGCAGGGGACCGGAACTGGGCAGGAGCGGCGAAGGGGCAGCGCCAAACTGACCTCCGACGAGGCAGCAGCCTGCGTGGAGGGTTGAGAAGGGCCCGGGGAGGGACGAGGAGTCCCCCGCCAGCTGCGAACCGTGACAGGACGAGATGGACCCTCCGCCGACCCTGTGGCGCCGCCAGGGCCAGCAGCTGCCGGCACCGGAGCGGCGTCACCTCTGCCTCGGACAAGAGCGCCGCCTGTCCCGAGGACCGAGAGGGGCTCGGGTGTGTGACCCAAGCCCCTGCGACCTCCCGTGACACCACAGGGACTCCCGCGGGAGTTTGCGGCAAAGCAGAGGTGCCGTGGTCCGAAGGAGGAACCCCCGAAGGGCAGCACCCCAACGGCACCACATCTGCCGAGCCTGGATCCGAACCAGTCGGGCCCGGAGCCGCCGGAGACGCCGCGGAGGGCCCCGCACACTGCAAGGGATCCCCTGACGTCCCAGGAGGGGAAGGAGGTGGAGGAGAAGCCAGTGAGGCCTGCAAAGCCACTGCATATGTCTCCATCTCGGCTCTGGTCACCTCCACGCCAGGAAACGGTGGATAAGGGGACGGCACGCGGGGCCGCACCACTCACGGAGAGCCCACGCCTCCGACAGGCCGGGATCCGACCCTCGGGGAAAAACCGCGACACTTACCAAGAGGTGAGCGGCGCTCTTGCGACCTGGGAGAAGATCGAAGTCGGCGAGGGAAGCCGTGGGTCCGAGAACTCTCCGCAGGGGCCGGGCGAGATGACGACGCCGACCTGGACACACGAGCCGAAAGAAGTTTCATCCGACGCTCCCGCCGGGATTTCGGATTCATCTGCTGGCACGCCTCACAATCAGTGGAGTCGTGGTGCTCCCCCAAACACCACATACAAATGGGGTGAGGATCCGTCACAGACATGAGGCGGCCACACGATGTGCAGGTTTTAAAGCCCGAAGGCATTCGCACACTGTTCCTACACATGCAGCAATAGCATAAGGGAAAGGCCTAAACAGGCCCAGAGCACAAACCGGATCCGCGTTGCATGCGGAGAAGGAAAAAACTGACGTAGGCGCGCCGGGGTGGGACTTGCTGACGTCACGTGCGCGGACGACTCCTGGGCGGAGTCGCGTGATGCCGTCCCCCCGGCGTGCAGGGATGCTGGGCAAAAGGTTTTCCGGATCCAGTCTCACGCCTGAGAATAATTCTATATGAAGGAATCTGCGGCTAGTAGTTTCTATCAGATATCACTAAACAAGTGCTGGTATTCATTAAGAGAAGCACTGCATGTGGACACACAAGCTCATTTGATGAAAAACTTGAAATGAACAGAAAAGAATGCGTTAACACATCTCACATATATTACATTTGTAGATGTACGCGAAAGAGCACTAACCTGATAAAGACAGTTTGCTTTTTGAATTTGCTACTAATAGCGTTTGCCTCCTGGATCATCATGGATAGCTTCATGGAATTCCAATTAGGCTCAACTAGGAGAAAAAAAAGAAATACAAAAATTGCTGACAAACCAGGAACTATGTTTCAAACCTGACTAAGAATACCAAGTGCAACGCAACCGGAAAGCAATTTGCCTTTTGTATTATATAAGCAGAGAAAGAAAGGAGGTATGCAGGCCAACAGGGCAATCTCAAGATTTAATAATGTTCAAACAATCTCAAGTTAAAAATGATTGGATCAGAGCAACGTGTGTAACTTCTGGTGTGGAGCTTCAAGCACAATCGTAACGCAGCAATGTTTCAGACAAGAAGAACAAGTTACTTACCTTTGGTAATGCTTTATCTGGTAGAGACTCTATCGCAGATTCCTTAACTTATAATATTCCCCATGCGTCGGACTGGATCCAGAAATTGTTTGAGCAATCCCCTTGCGTGCCGTTAGGTATCCTTGTTCGGCTCCGCATGGCGATGCCGGTGTCGTCCACATTGGAAGTAAAGTGGGTGGTGCCTATATAGGAGTCACTCAAGTGTGCTGACCTCAGATCTTGACTGTTTTTCCAAACAATGAAGCACAGAGCCAAACTGAGGTGGAATGACTGAATGCTAAGGTGATGTACTGAAGGATCTCTTGAATGTGAGATGTGAAGTTCGAAGAACGGGGAGGAAGGGAGGGCTGGTAAAGAATATGCAGCTAGATAAAGTCTCTACAAGAGAAAGCGTTACCGAAGGTAAGTAACTTGTTCATCTGATAGAGACTTCTAGCAGCAGATTCTGTACCTTAGAATAGATAGAGGTTGATCATCCACACGGAAACCTTTGGTTGAACTGAAACTGAAAGTGCCCTTTTTAGGTTTAGACGGTGGAATCTCTCCTCTTCCTAGGTAGGATGAGAGGGCGGCGAACAAAGCAGCCTGAGCGATAGTCTGCCAGATGTGAGAGGTGTAACCACCTATTGGTAAAAAGGAGGCACGGGTCCTAAAGACCAGCTTGTCTGGGGAAAAGGTTGTGTACAGGGGTTGAACGAAAAGTGCCTGCAATTCGCAAACCCTCCTGACAGATGTAATAGCCACAACGAAGACTGTTTAGATGGTCAGCAGTCTAAGGCGGCAGCTGTGCATGAGCTCAAATTGTGAACAAATTATAAAAGGTGAGAACTAAAATCAGGTCCCACTGGGGCATGATAAAAGATGTAGCGGTAATATGCTGTAAACCTTTCAGGAAACAAGTCACAACAGGTGATTTGAACAAGAAGGGTTGATCCAGCAACCGCAGGAAGGGTGATATGGTGGAAAGGTACTCTTTAACTGTGCCCAAGACAGGATCCTGCTGGCAACGGATAAGGCAAACAAAATAATTTCAGTCAAAGGGTGAAGACAGAGGATCAATGCGTTTGGCAGTACACCAAGTCATAAATTTGTCCTATATGCAAGCATAAATCATTTCATGGTAGACCCTCTGGCTGCCAGAATGGCACTGCATACTTTGGGAGGGAGATGACACACCCTCAACTGTCACTGCTCAAACTCCAAGCATCTAGATGTAGAATGTGCATGTTCAGGTGCAAGACCCTGCCCTGTTGCTGAGACAGAAGATCCTCCAGAAGGGGCAGCCTGATCGGAGGACAGATGCTCATGCTGAGAAGTGTGTGATACTGGACTCTCCTTGCCCAATCCGGGGCAACTTAGATGACTTCGGTCCGGTCGTGCTTGATCTTATTAAAAACTCTGACCAAGAGTAGTATCAACGGAAAGCTGTACAGGAGTCCTGAGCTCCATTCAAGAATATTTAAGTAACTGACATACCCACGACCATGAGAGAGAGAGAGAAAGTGTGCGAGAGAGAGTGTTGGTGTGTTGGTGTGTGTGCGTGTGTGTGTGTGTGTGTGTGTGTGTGTGTGTGTGTGAGAGATATGTACGCAGTACAAGTTTACTTTGCACTCATTTCAAACCTGCCTAAGATTTAAGAAACGGACATACCCAAGACAGTATCAACGGTGTGGTCAGGGAAAAAAATACACATTTAGATGCCCACTGAAAAACAGTAACGTTTGGACATTAAGAATCATTCATGCATGCAAATATCTCATGACCTAACTGGCACATATATGCTCTGCCCCAAGAGAATGCATAAAGTCAAATAAAAAGCAGTGGTTAGTCCAGAGATGCATGGACTACCTCTTCTTCCTTTCAGCAAAGCCCTCACTGATGTCCTGCTTGGGGTCTGGGCCAAGCCCTGTAAAGGAGCACCTGAACAGAGGACAACTACCTGCATAAAGTTCAATAAAAAGTGGTTAGTCCAGAGATGTATGTGGATACCTCTTCTTCCTTTTTGGCAAAGCACACACTGATGTCCCCTCTGGACATCTCAGAGGTGCTGGGCCGTGCCATGGCTTCTTCGGTTGTTCTTCGTTGCCATGCCTGACCTTTGCACAGGACATTTACCTGCCGCAGTCACCCCGCTTCTGGGCACCCAGCTTTCCACACCTATCTTCCCACCTCAGAGAGTCTGGTTGACCAGGCCTCCACCTTCATGGTCAACCCTGGCGCGCTCCATACCACACAGCAGGATAGAGAATCCAAGAGGCTGGACACCTTTGGCAAGAAGAGGTTCTCTTCTGTCAACATTTTACTGTGATTGGTGAACACCGCGTGCTTAGTACTCGAGCCTCCTTGTAACCATAGGTGGTTACACCTTTTCACGTCGAGCAGACTATCGTAAGGGCTTTCTTCTGCCTCTGAGGGGGCGACATCTGGTTGAAGCACCTCTGTCAAGAAATTAGTCTTGACTGTCACAGAGGGCAGCAGAAGGTCCAGGACCTCAGCTGCCCTTCTCACCACTATAGCAAATTAAGCCCTTTCCTCCATAGCCACACTAGGAGGAGAGACCAGGTCAGTGTCTGGAGGTGTCCAGACCACTGGCATCCACCAGTTACTCATACCAGTTATCTTCGGTCTCATCAAGGGGTTTGGTGTAACCATAAGGTTCCACAGATCCTCCACAATCAGGTCTGTCAGAAAAAGAAGGCATTGCCTACAACTTGGAAGGTCAAGTTCTGGCCGGTGTCTGAGTTGGCATCAGGCAACATCAATCCAGATCTCTATCAGAGTTCATGCTGCTGTGGGACGTCAGCGGCACCGGGAACAGCGAAGCTGGAATGGGCTCCGGATAAGGTTGCAGTCTCGCAATAGGAGTCATTCTGGATCAGGAAATGGATCCAAGGGGTCCGACTTGAGCCCAGGGCAGACCCGCAGGCAGAAATCCAGTGGGGGCACCCACCAAACACATGGGGCTCAAAGGCGCCTCAGGGGTTTGGCCTGCCCACAAATTAGATACATGGCATCATAAAATTATTTGGGTTGGGCAGGGGGCTCAGAGGCAGGCCCCATGTGGGAGTGGGGCCTAGAGTGACATTGTTCCCGCACCTCGGCAGATAAATTGGACCGGTGCAGTCACGTCTAAGAGCGCTTCAATTTCTTTGACTTTTTAGGAGTTTTTGTTGGACTTACCTGACCCCAAGCTTGATGACCAGCACCAGAAACGACTCTGTGAAAGAGCCAGGATCTTCTTCATGACCCGGACCTGGAAAGTCTTGGAAGCGAATGGCATTGGGCAACTAGGAGCGCTCCCTCAGCACCGTGGGGTACATGGTGCGGCAGTCCTCACAGGTCTTGGAGTCATGGTCTGGCTTCAAGCACCAAAGGCAAACCAGATGGGGTACTATCACAGACATCTGTTTGTGACAGGAACCATAAGGATTAAACCTCAAACAATTTTGGGGAGACATCCTACCACACTGGGAGACAAAGTCTCGAAAAAAGGCATGACAAAATGTCAAAAAGAGTAAGTCAAAAATTAACTGCAGGTAGGTCTCTCCAGATCGGTGTGAGTGTGAGAGTGAGTGAGAGAGATCATTTCAAATCTGCATAATATTTAAGAAACTGACACACCCAAGACAGTATCAACGGTGTGGACAGGGAAAAATACAAATTTAGACAGCTGCTCATAAAGCAGTAACCTTTGGGCATTAAGAATAATTTGTGCATGCAAATATCTCATGATCTAACAGTCACCTATATGCTCTGCCCCAAGAAAATGCATAAAGTTAAATAAAAAGCAGTGATTAGCCCAGAGACGTGTGTGTAGGAATATATGTGAATATATACATATATGGGTGAGACAGTGTTGAGGGAGTGGGTTTGTTTAGAGCAATTTATTTACTGCAAGCAAATATTATAAAAAGATAGGCTATGTTCAAAAATCTGTTTCCAGTGTATAGGGTATGTATTCTATGGAAATACATTACTGTATGCATAATTTATGCATGAGTCACAACCTAATGAACAATAATTGCCAAAAAAGTATGATCAAGTAAGTGACACATAGGCACTGCATAGTTTTTCTGTCAACTACATATTGTGTAACTTATTTATTCATGATCAACTATAATAATAAATGTCCATTCAAAATGAATCATTTAGTACAGGGATATAGTTTTAAAAAGAACAATGAAAAACACACTATAACCAAGTTTAGAAACTTACTGGGTGTCTTTTTGCTCTTGCTCTTGCTCTTGTGTTCCTCCTGCAGTGCTTCCACTTCTTTAGCAATCTTCTGTTTCTCAGCTTCTAGGGCGTCAAGAATCTTTGCATGCCGAATTCTATGGTCTTCAAAGGCCTAAGGAGAAAAGGTAAAGATTTGCTTTAGTTTGTTGCTAGCTGTAAAGGCATTTAAAAGCACCATCTGGCATGCAACGGTGGACTGGCGTTCAAAGCTTAATGTAGACTTGAAGCCCGCAGGTGAAAAGGCATATGCGTTCATACCCCCACATGTTTCTAGCCCTCCACCTTGCTAAATCTGAATCTGTGGCAAATACTTGGGGTCTTCTGACAATGAGCCCTCAGTGAGGAGATTATGTTCCATCTGAAACCTACTTATTAATTTCATATTATTTATTGACATTTGTAGCACTCTGCCTGAAAATCACAAAGCTGCTTTAAAATGCAGACCTTCTCATGGATAATGCATCTTTCTACGTTTTTGCTTTTTCTCTTTGAACTTCACAGAATTTAGCTGGTCTCAGAAACCTGCAAGAGCCAAAAGGTTTCTGCAGCAATAAGTATCTGAATGAGCAAAGTTGTGATAGATAAGTACCGCAGGATGAATGTCTTTGGCAAAACGAACTGGCAACTGAAATAAACCCTATGACAAACTCTGAAGTCTCCATTAATGATGCAGCCCTCCGCTAATCTCCTTCACTCCCGAGCCCATTATGCATGTCTTAGGGCATTTCAGATGATACATAATGTCTAGTCTTTGCTAGGGCAAAGCCTTAAATTCCTAATCATTAGGGATGACGTGCTCTAGTCCAAGACATTCTGTGTAGAAATCAGTATTTTGAGTGTCAGTCCAAAAGGTTCAGATGAAATTGACAAAGACAACACTTCCCATCTCTTTTCAGAAGCAAGATCCTGGCCTGGAAAAAATAATTAGCAAAAAGAAGCTGGACCATCGAGACAATTTGTACAGGATGGTACATCTTGCCTAATTGTTAGTCAATGGCAACGTAAGCCTTGACAGCTAGCCTTCTTGTAAGTTCCTTCAATAAGAATAAACTAAACAAGGAAGTACTACAACATGTGTCAATCTACTCTTGAAGAGAACTGGCTGCTAGTGTTCAACCACAAAACACTCAAGGAACCAAAACACTAACAGTGCAAACAAAGGAAATCACTGTTCCCTTTCAACAAAAATCATGAAGATTTATGAAACCAGCTGATGCAGTCTCAAACAATCACAAGAAAACTATTTAAAACCTAGTAGAAATTACCTGTCTGGTGGACTGTGTCTCCATCTCAAGGCGCCGCTTGTTCATTTGAACTTCTTGCTCAAGGCGGTGCTTTGTCATCTGAAGCTCTTGGATTTTGTGTGAAGCCAATTGGTTGTTTGCTTCTTCCATCTCCTTCCTCTGAAATTCTTCTTGCTAAAAAAAGAGACAAAGATGAAGTGCAACCAACAATGAAATTACTTTCTGAAAGCAAAAAAAATCTGGTTACTTATGACTTGCTCCCCCTACCCCTAGATTTGCAACATATATGAAATAAGCCTTGACAACTTCAAAAGATTTAACCATTGCAAAATGCTTTTAACAAAGAGCATGAAGGTGTGTGATGCACACTTGGGAAGAGGTTTGTATGCTTATTATTATAAGAGTATATTTTGGGTGACGGGGAGTTGGGCACACTTTTCTCGATTTAGTAGGTTTGGTCAAAACCGGATACGATTTGTAGACTATGTAGTATAAGAATTGAGTGTTGCTCTCTATCGCGCCCAACAAACTTTATTTTAAATTCCAATAAATCTTTATTGAGTTTTTCAATTGCTACAGAGCTCCACCCACCCCCTGCAAATCTCCCCTTCTCCCGGAAATAATTTGCCAAGATTTAGGTCAAACTGTATTGGTCCTTGGAAACGGACTCACACCTCAAATGTTCTCAACCATGAACCTTGTTCTCTGTGATCTGGGGAAAATCACAGCCATATAGTCTTCAGCAAAATATTTCAAAGCAAGGTTTCAAATCTTACCAACCCATTTTCTTCACCTAGGAGGGAACATGCAATCTTCTCCATACCTAGTATACTCCATAGTCTATCGTACAAGCCTCTTATAGAGGGGAGTCGCTGTTTCAACCATTTTGCTACGATGGATGTTTTTGGCCCCCAGCAACATACTGCAGGAAATTTATTATAATCAGTGGTAAACTATCTGCTTTGCAGAAAGTTCCACACAAACGTCGCAACAGGCAGGTAAACGTTTAATAAAGCGATGCATGTATATCAATAAAAAAGAAAAAATGATACATATTTTTACCCAGGATCACCTAAATTGACTAAGGTAGGGAAGCCAAGGTTACAATGCAAACCTTTTTATCTCGCAACAGAAGTGGAATATTTTTCATTAAAATGTACTTGTACTGCTCAGGGAGGATGATATATTTTGTAATGGAGTAATACCTATACATATCAATGAATCAATAAAATTGAGTTTTTTAAGACAGTTAATAGGTCTATATAAATATATTCAATTAAACACACATTGCTAAGTTACAAATAAAAATATTTCAAATAGACTTAAAATAAGTTTATAAATATATTTAAAAGTCAAAAACACAAATAGTACAGATGATTAAATATTCCTCCCACTACAATGAGAAGGTGTACTGAGTTCATACAATGCATTGAACACCATTCCAACTGATTGCATGCTATTGCTTTTATGCAGTGGATGGAGAGTCTCTGAATACCTACGTGTGGATGACAAATGAACATCCTCTGAAAAAAAGCATTAGAAGTCTTAAGAGAACATGTACACAAATGCATCAATTGGGGCACGGATACTCATAGTAGTAAGACAACGTTTCTCAATTTGTCCTAGCCTCATTGTAGGAAACTGGGTTTTTGTTGCAGTACCCCCACCACCTTTTACCTGTAATTAGAAGCAAATTTGACTGAAGTTTACTGGGTTCCTGCTAACCAGGTCCCCAGTAAAAGTGTTATTTCCTTACAAATGTAAAGTCTTCCCCCAATTGGCAAAACCCTTTAGCACCCTCTGTAAGTCCCTAGTTAATGGTATCCTTGTAACTAGGGCATAAGGTACTAAGGAGGATCCGTAAGGGCTGCAGCAAGGATTGTGCCACCCTAAGGCACCTTTTACCAAGCACATGCAAGACAGTCATTGCAGGTTGCATGGTTGGTGCAGACAAAAGTGAAAACACGACAAGTCACGCATCCCTGTGTGCCATGTTCCTTATACTGCATGTGATATTTGTAAGTCACCCCTACAGCAGGCCTGACAGCCGTAACGCAGGGTGCTTAATATTACACGTGAGGGCATACCTGAATGAGCAGATATGCCCCTGTGCTGTCCAGTCTTTTTACTGCCAGTACAAATGACCAGGGAAGCCATTTTAAAACATGTGCTGGACACTGGTGAAAACAAATTCCCCAGCTACAGGACGGCTTCACTGAAGATAGGGAAGTTTGATATCAAACATCTCGTATTGGTAAACCCATGCTGATCGAAGTGTTGGATTTACCAATAAATGCACCCAGAGGGCACCTTAGAGGAGCCCCCTGAAAACATGCCAGCTGCAGGTGTGCTTGCTGACTGGTTTCTGCCAGCCTGTCACCTGAGATGCTGCTCTGACCAACTAGGGTGGGAGCCTTCGATCTCAGGTGACTCAGAACACAAGCATGTCCAGGAAGAGGGTGTAACACCCCCTCCCACAGGATGACCTGCTGATTAGCCTCCTTTAGCCGGCAAACTTTTAAAAAGCTTCCGTCTTTGGAATACGAATCTGGCTCTCCTAAAAGGAGAGGAAGCCACATGCACTGTCCAGAGTCACCTTGACAGGTGGGAAAATTAGCTAGTTAGGTAGGCGTGCCACCTCCAGGCTAGTTCCAACCCTAAGGGGTTATAAACTGAGGTGGACATGACTTTTCAGAGGTAGCCATCTTTGTGATGGGATACTTAGGAATTCTGGCACAGTGTTATGCCCACTTCCCACAGAAAATGGTCATATTGGGGGCGTAGTTACTCCCCTAACACCCCTAAATTCAGTATTTATGGGAGCCCCTGCCACCAGAGATACAGATCCTGATGACCTAAGAAGAGAGAGACACTGAAGAGCCGCAAAAGCAGAGAAGACTGAAGAGAGCAGCTGACTTGGACCCAGCCCCGCCAGCCTGTCTACAGCCCTCATCGAAAATTGTGCCAAAGTCGACTCATTATGCAGATGTTGGCTCCAGAATTTTGGGAGGACTGCCTGCCTTTGAAAAAGACTCAAGACCTCCCATGAATAGTGGAACTGTTCTGTAGAAATTCCTATGGGGAAGACTGGGAACTGGCAAAACTCAACACCTGAAGCAACCGCTGCACCAGTCTCCTCCGGCCCGAGTTGAAGTAGGACAACGGTGCCAACAAGGTACCCAAGCCCCCAGAGCTCTAGTCCATCGTGGTTTCACCCCTCCTGGACTCCCCAACTTCATCTTCAGCCTTTGCACGCAGGCCCCTTCTACCACACCTACTCTGGTAAGAAAAAAACAATGCCTAAGGACACATCTGCATCTGTCACCCCTGGGACTTTGAGAAGAGGACCAAAGGATTCCCCCCCCCCCCGCCCTCAAGCATCGCAAGGCCTGAGCCCACTTGCTTATTCAGCCTGACTGGCTTCCTAGCCAGAGCCTGCAGTCTCTTTTTACAGAGACCGATCCCCATTGAAACGCACTGGGCTCCCAATGCCGATTTGCACCCTGCACCTGCCCTCGTGCCACAGGTGGTGTAGTGTTGGTGCAGCCTTGGACCTTGCCCATCACTCACCTTAACTTCTGAAGATTTGTCCTGTAAGTTGATATACTGCACCTGTTTGCAGAAATTGTTATTCCTTCCATAGGATAACATTGCAGAGTCCACTTTTTAGGAGAAAATAATTTATATTTAAAAAATACTTACCTGAACGATTTTTCTCTGATGCCTAAACATATATAAAGATACTCGCTATTTTCATAAATTGGTGTGGATCTCCCTTTTGAGTTGTGTTATCATTTATCAAACATTGTGTGTATTTGCAAATGTCTTGCACTCCTCTGTGTTAAGTTTGAGACTGTACGACCACAGTACCCCCTAATAGAGCAGTTTGAGATTGCATAGCAAGTTCCTGTCCACTAGTAATTGAACCCCTGGACTCTTTACACAATATATCAGATTATTGATATATCACATAAAGAGCCAGCTTCCTACACTCATCAAAAGTAATTACCTTCATATAGTAAAATCAGGAAGAAGTATCAAAAGTAATGAAAAGAAATTTGTGATGATTACATTTTATCAGAGATAGCTTTTCATTCACATACTTTGTGTCCTCATTACACTATGCACATTTAGATATCTCCTTTAAAAACTCTTTGTTGAGAGGGAAGGGTATGTTATCCCCATGATCCACAAGAAAACTATAACTAATCTATTTTTAACTAAATTATAAAGGAAAGTAATCCTAGTGCGAGTCCATTTAATTTTGGCCCTAACTATCTGCCTCAAAAACACGCTAGCTATAGAGAAAGTCAATTTATTTGGCTACTGAGGAATACAACACCTGCAATTTTACTTTCAAACGTCAAGCTACACTGTCCTAGCTCCAGATGCAGTGACTCAAATCTAACCAGTCTTGGATGTGGTAACCCTTTATTCCATGTTTCTTTTCAGTACACTAGAGTTGTGGGTTCCATCTTTTATCAAAGGAGGTAAACCATACAGTCTAATCGAAAGGCTCAGAGTGGTAAATCCATGCAGGCCATTTATAGTGTAGTCTGTGCTTCCCTCTCACTCAAGAATGCTGAAGAGTTAATAGGCAAACACTTGAGGAAACTAGGGCGAGGGAAACCTTTGACTGGGGATGTGCCGCTCAATTTGAGAGGAGTTTGCTTCATCATTTTTTAGATGCATTACCTGCTAAATATCCACTTAAATGGCTATTTGAATGACATTACCAGTGGTATTGACAGTCCTAATGAGAACTACTGATTCACTCTAATAAGGTCTAAACGTCAATATTTTGAGACAGTGCATATAATTAGTTCTAAGAGAGTTATCCGTGCTCTTGCCCAGATATAGGTAACGACATCTCAAGTATATAATTGCTTGAAGAATTGCTCCTATTTGTATTTATCTCACCGTTTATAGGGAACTACCTCGTCTGCACTTTTTTTTAAGTTTCTCACCATTTGTTTCATAATGGAATGTGTATGTTAACAATATAGAGAACTTTTCAGTATAAATGGGTTCACTTACTTATTCCGGGTATGCATTGACCTCAAAGTCTTCCATAGATGTTGCATTATACGAATATGCCTTGCTACTAAATTTGTTGTGTTTTATATGAACAAATCTTGAGTAATCAATACTTCATTCTTTATTTATTTATTTATAAAGTTTGATATAGCACAAACAAGATCCCAAAGGATATCAGAGCGCTTTACAAACGGATGGAAGGAAGGTAATAAATGCAATATCGACATCAACAAGAATAACATACATGAATAATTACAGGACAAAGGGGTCAAAGGAGATTAAAACAATAACCGGTACATAGCGGGCTAAGAGGGGGCAAACGATGAGGTAGAGAGGAGTAGCATCCAATGAAGGTCTAACGGTTGTAGGATCAGTGACTTAGAGCATATGATCCTAACCCATTTACGGTAAGAACTTGTTCATTAGGAATCTTTTGGCTTCCAATTTGAAAGCCACCGTGGAGGAGATTCTGCGTAATGCCGGTGGAAGAGAGTTCCAGATCTTCGGGGCAGCGCCGGAGAAGGCTCGGTGGCAGGTTCTCTTTTTGCTAAAGATGTGTGGTTTCAAGAGGAAAGTGTTAGAACTTCTTGAGGGTCTAACACCACCGGATATTTCAAGCTTTTGCTCTAGGTAACTGGGAGTTTTGAAATGGAGGTCTTTGTGCACCAGACAAACAATCTTTAGGTGAATTCAATCTTTAGCTGAATTCGAGCTTTGTAGGGCAACCATTTAAGGGATTTTAGGACTGGGGATATGTGCGCATTTCTTTTGGTACTTGTAACCAGTCTAGCCACAGCGTTCAGTGATGCCCTTAGTGGAGCCAAGGTATATTTGGGGAGGCCACAGAGTGGAGTGCTGCCATAGTCTAATCTCGGCAAAACAAAGCACTTGGACCACCTGCTTGAAATCTGTTTGTGGAAGGAATGGTTTGATATTGCTGAGTATCCTCATCAAGTGATTAGCTCCCTTACACAAATTGCTGATATGATTCAGATGCTTGTGCAGGGTGATTCCGAGAGATTTGGCTGAGTCCATAATGAGGGTGGGGGGTAGTTGAAGGCAGTGAGGTGATTCAACCAAAGGTCTAGCTTGGAGATGTGGCTTGGAGGAGAGATGAGAAGGAGTTCTGTTTTGGTGGTGTTGAGCATGTTTGGCAATCATTTGCAGGAGGAAAATGATGGAGTTCCACATATAATTTTCTGCCAATAAAAGGGGATTTTTAGAGAAGTTGCTCACTAGCAGCACAAATGACACGTTTAAATACAAAATTCTCAGGTTTTTTTTTTAGAAGGAGGTGAAGGGTGTATCAGAGCATCTGACCAACTGAATGGGATTTGGTCACTTTTCCCTCAGAAGTAGGAATTCGGCCTTGGAAATGTCCACATAAGGTCAGTTCTGACTCGTATACCTTTGAAGGGAAATTAGAAAGTCCCAAATGAGCCGATGGATCTCAGGTTCAATGATTAGCCTGATGCCAATTTGGGAGTATGTATACATGCGGCATCCCACGTTAGCTGCTGCAAGCGGTCTAAGCTGTTGGATCAGGGAACCATGCAGATGTTGGATAGGGTCAGGGCAATGCAGATCCCTGTAGAACTCAGCAGACAACGTATCAGCTGTCTTGAAGCCAAGCACACTCTTTCAGAGAGTTACCAGAAGAGTATTTCTGATTAACATTTCCTAAATTTCCTTTTTCACCACCACTTTTTTTAATCCAATGCCTTAGGGGTTGTATAGATCACAGAGTCACATCTTTTAAATTATTTTTTAGTAGCTTGCTGTTTACATGATGCTGTGTCAGGGAATTAAGATTATAAGAATCAACCATATCAATTTAGCTAGTTTCCTTGTTCTTGCAGACTTGTGAAAATCTCTTGGAAACATTCAGGTGAATACTAACACCGCAGTGCAGTAGGAATTGCATGGTCAGATCAACATAGAACTCACATTTTATAAACATAGACCTAGAAATGCGACTATTTGAAGACGTTTAGTCACTGTGAGCTCTTTTGAATTTGGTTATATATCTATTTTAAGTTAACATCACTGAAGAAATAAAATGTGAAGAAGCAATCCATTACACACCCAAATTACACGTGTTAAGGACATATAATAAATACCACAGCTTTTATATGCTTTAAAATGTCATGCTGAACTGTTTTATCGGACACATACAATTAATTCCAGTACCTTAAATTTCTGAGCCATCTTTATGTAAGAAAAGATGACAACCGATGTAGGAAGCTGGCTTTGTATATGGTTTGGTACTAGGTGGTTATACCGTGCACAGAGTTCAGGGGTTCCCCAAAAGTGTACAGGGCTCAATGTAAAACCCAAAGTGCTCTATAAGTGATAGAGTGGGCAAGCAGCCTTAGGACTAACACAGAGGAGTGCAAGACATTTATAGAATAACATTGACCAATAACGGACAAACTATTCAAAATGGAGATCCAGACCAATTTTAGAAAAATATGCTTTGCTTGTATTTTATTTTAAGACCAAGATCTTCGCAATAGGGTAAGTAGGTTTTTAAATATAAATCGAGGTTAAACATGTAAGTATCACACTTACAATTCCAGTCAATCTGTTCTCTTGCTAGCTGAGCACGCTCACTAAACAATCTTTTGATACCACTCAAATCCAGAGAAGACAAAGAATGGGGTGCAGTAAAAATATCTGATCTCAAAGCAAAGTATAGGCTGCCTTAACATACGATAGCCATGGGATTCTATATGCCTGGTCAAGTTCTATGCAATTCGATAGAATCAATCGATTGAGCTTCAGCGCCTCTCTTGACCAGATCTTAATTCAACAGAGTAGTGGACCAAGAGCCACTATGTTTGTTATATGACTAAACCCAAGCTCCGCATGCACTGAGAATGCAGGGGGGCTTTGAGAAACCTGCAATACTCGTTGTAAAAACTATTTTTCTCCTACTTGTAATTTATCTGTCTTTAAAAAAAACCAAATTTCACTTCCATACCTCAACAGGGACAGACATTTTGCCTGATACATTTTTAGTAAAACATACTCAGACCAAGATCGCAGTCGACGTGCAAAACTAAAAACCGCCCTAGTGGAGTTAAGAAACTCAGATCTCTATCTCTATATGAGGGGACTTCAGTTATTCTTTGCATGAAATAGCACCCCTAAATATGGGAAGACAGAATCTTTACCAGGTTTAAAGGTTTTAGAGCTGGTATGAAGTGGGCCAACAACCATAACACAGGACTTTGAAAATGAACAGAGGAAACTCCCCATGAAAAAGACAAACTTGCCCAAGAGTAGGTCCAGACCCCTGGCCGTACGAGCCATGAGGACCACAACATCGGCATATAACATGGGAAGTGGTCTGGTACCCACCTTCGGTCAATCAGCCTAAGCAGATAGAAGGGCAAACTCCGCCCCTTTACATGCAGGGTGAATAAAAATGGCACACGAATACACCCCTGTCGTACACCTCTTCTTGTAGAAAATGACTGTGTGCAAGCTACACCCTTTGAAATCTGCACTGAGGTAGTGGTATCAGCATGTAAATTGGCTAAAAAGGCAACAATGTCCAGATCCACCTCCATCTGTAAGAACAAAACCCAGAGTTTAACGTGAATGACCCTAACAAAGGCGGACGTGAGGTCCATAAAAAGTGAAATGAAGGAATTCAGACAAGGCAACTGTGTATTTGTTTATTATGAGATGAAGATTCAGACATTGGTCAGAAGTAGACCTGCCCGGCCTGAAGCTGTATCCTACATCACTCAGGATGGTGTTCTCTTTTGACCATTCTAGTAGCCTATTGTGGATGACTCTACCCATGACCTTCGCTACTGGGTTTATTAATGATATGGGACGGTAACAATGGGGATTGTCCTTATTCCCCTTCTTAAATTCAGGCACAATTTCCACCATAGACTATAAGGGAGGCGCCGCCTCACATGCGGCCGCGTTTAGAACCAGAGTCAAAAGGGCCCCCCAGATCTCCACCTTGGACCGAAATAGGTTTGTGGGAATTCCATCCGGACCCGGGGCTTTGTTTCCTGATAATGCCAAGATGCCATGGGTGACCTCCACCAAGACCACGTGATAGCACCCGGGCACCATTACTGTACTATCCACACCCTGCTCACCCTCACTCTGATTATAGTCACGCCTAAAATGGTCGACCCATTGTTTTTTGGATATATGATGTAACATTGTCGGACCTGACATCTCCCCAAGGTAGGACCTGTTTAGCACCTTCCAAAAAAGGAAACTATCCCCTCTCTCGCTAGCCTGACAAAGATCCTCCCAGGCCATCTCCCTAACAATAGATGTATGGTTAGCAAAAGCCTGTTTGTAAGACAGCCTACAACCTGCAACAAAGTTCCTGTCCCTGGGTGATTGTTTGAGTGCACCTTCAAATGCCGAAGGCACCTCGCACACTCCTTATCAAACCACTTTGGGTCCTGAGGACCCTTACCAGGAGTCGATGTTAATAGTAGATTGAATACTAAATGAGCAATCCGTCCAAAGGCTTGCAGGATATCCCGCCCAACTGAGTCCATGTCAACACTTTGGGGCCAAAGGTCAGTACGGGGCAAGGGTCAGGTAAGTGACAAAACTGCACCACCAGCGGCTCAGAGGCAGCCGGGTGCAGAGGTCAAAATCGGAGCTCGGCCCAATGCATTTCAAAGGGGACTGGGGGTGCTCAAAACCACACTGCTTGCAGGTAAGTAAATCGGTTGAAGGGGCCAAGCTTTGGGAGTAAGGACAAGCACAGGGGGGGGGGGGGGGCAGAAAGCAGCAGCAAACACACACCACCAGCGGCCAGGTGCAGAGTGAAGAGAGCAATTGCAGCATAGGGTACACTATGCTTTCAATGAGGATTCTGTTGTCGACAAACATTCTGCAGGTGTGGCACCAGAGTTTTCAGGAGGAAGACCAACAGCAGAGGTATGTAGGGATGTAGGGGGTAGTAGGGGCACAGTTGGTTAAGCTTACTAAGGCCCAGGGGCTTCGGTGCAGAGGAGCATTTCAACATCGGAGTCTTCTTACCGGAGCCGGTCAGGGGGAGCCTCCGGATTCACTCTGAAGGCGCCGTCATGGAGGCCAGGAGAGGTCAGCCAAGGCTGGATTCGAGGTAAGGATGACTGATGAGACTTCACTGGACAGGTGAGCCTCCCAGACTCAGGCCATGGGTGACTGGTGCAGAGTGGGCAGGAAACGCAGATCTGCCTGGATCCAGAGTCCTTGCAGTAGGTTTCTTTAGGACAGGTCCGCTGTCTACGGGGGTTTGGAGTCTTTTTCGAAAGCAGCAGTCCTCCCAAGATTTTCAGAGGTTGCTGGCTGAAAGACAGGTCGCCGGGGCGTCGTAGCTGGAGACAGGCTGGTAGGACCGGAGCCAAGGCAGTCGTCTTCAGTATTCTCTGCAGCGATGACTTCTTTCTTCTTAGGTCATCGCAGACATAGTTTCTAGGTCTGGGGGAGCCTCCTAAATACTAAATTTAGGGGGCATTTTAGGTGAGTAGTAGGTGGGGTCAATGGGCACCTTACCTGGGGTGACTACACTAAGGATTAGTTACTTACCTGTAATCCTAGTTCTCATCCAGGGGTATACTCATCAAAGTCATAATCTATGAATAATCCCCGCCCATGTGCGGGATCCCGGAGCATATAGAAAATACATATATATATATACATATGTGAAAACATATAAATGCAGCCCAATAGTGTTCAAAACATGGCAATGCTGTAAATTACATATTTTTGCATAGTAGTGCCCCCGTAACCTGTAAGGAAAAAAGGAAGCATCAGGCAAATTATAACACAGCACTGCTTTATTGCCATAAAGCAACATGTAATTGTAGGCATTCGCCAGTAGGCTGCAGTAGAGTATCAAGAAACCAAGAAAACTGACACCCTGCCTTTAAGGCATTAGAGTATGGGGACCGTGCCTTTAAGGCCTGCCTGTGACCCCCTGCTCCCATGATGCACTACAGGTGGCAGTTGGGCCAGTTCTTTTTGGCGGTGACTCCGCACCTGAGTAGATCTGCCTTCCATACATTACTTATTTAAAGAGAAAACATTGCTCGTCCGGGGAGGTGGGTGGGTCGCTTATGACTTTGATGAGTATACCCCTGGATGAGAACTAGGATTACAGGTAAGTAACTAATCCTTCTCATCCAGGGGATACTCATCAATAGTCATAATCTATGAATAGAGTAGCAAGCCCATACCCAAAGTCTCGCGGACGAGCAAAAAACAGTTAAAAAAACAAACAGCAAAACACATTTTGCATTTACAGTTATGCAAACAGGTTCTCAGAGAAGCCTGCCCCACCTGGGCGTCGGCCTGCGCGTCTGAATCCAGGCAGTAATGGCGCGTAAAAGTATGGACTGAGCGCCATGTAGCCGCTTTACAGATCTCAGACATGGGAACGTTGCGAAGGAGTGCTACAGTAGAAGCTTTCCCTCGAGTAGAGTGTGCTCTAGGTTTACCCTGTTTACCCTGTAGAACTTTGTGGGACAGTTGGTAAGCCAAAGCTATACAAGAGACAATCCATCTAGAGATAGACCTCTTGGCCGCAGCCAGCCCGGTATTAGTGGGCCCATAGTTAACAAAGAGCCTGTCTGACTTTCTAAGAGTAAGGGTCTTAGCTAGATAGAATTTCAAAACCCTCCGGAGGTGAAGAGAGTGTAGAGCTCTCTCCGGGGGAGTGGTCGGCTGAGGAAAGAAGGTGGGCAACGTGATCACCTGATTAATATGGAAGTCCGAAACCACCTTGGGCAGGAAGCTCGGATGAGTACGGAGCACCACCCTATTAGCATGAAACACAGTGTAAGGTTCCTTGCAGCAGAGGGCCTGAATTTCACTAACCCTACGGGCCGAAGTGATGGCTACTAAGAAGGCAGCCTTCCAGGTCAAATGTTGCAAGGAGGCCTTATGAATCGGCTCAAAAGGAGCTCCCATCAGCTTAGAGAGAACGATGTTAAGTTCCCAGGAAGGGGAAGGAGACCTCACAGGTGGGTAAACTTTCTTAAGCCCTTCTAAGAAATCCTTTACCACTAGCATCTGAAAGAATGAGGTCTGGGTAGGAGACTTCCTGTAGGCTGTAATAGCAGCTAAGTGTACTCTGATGGAAGAGTACTTTAACCCAGACTTCGCCAAGTACAGCAAGTAGGGGAGAATAACCTGTTCTTGACCCCGGATCGGATCAAGGGCGTTATCTCTACACCAGAAGCAGAATCTTTTCCATTTAAAGCCATACGACTTCCTCGTGGAGGGCCTCTTTGCCTCCCGAAGAATGCTCATACAGTCCGGTGGAAGATCTAGATGTCCGTACTGGATGAATTCAGGAGCCATGCCGTCAAGCGGAGGGAGGGGAGGAGGGAGAGGAGGAAAGCGTAAAGCAATGTCCTCGACCAGCTGATCAAAAGCGCGTTCCCCTGCGACCCCCGTTGAGGGAACCTGGAGGCGAAGACGGGGCATTTCTTGTTGTCCGCGTCTGCGAACAGATCGATGTCCGGTATGCCCCACAAGCGGAAGATGTCTTGAGCGACGTCTTCGTTGAGTACCCAGTCGTGCGCTTCGACGAAGTCTTTGCTGAGGCCGTCCGCCTGCACGTTCAGGGTCCCTGGCAGGTGAACAGCGACGATCGTCAGGTTTCTCGCCAGAAGCCATTTCCAGATTGACTGGGCCTCCAGAGACAGGACCCGTGATCTGGTCCCTCCTTGCTTGTTCAGATAGAACATAGTTGTGGTGTTGTCCGTCTGAACCTGAACATAGTCGGTCTGCAGGGATGGGTACAGGGACTTGAGAGCGAGATGGACTGCTCGGAGCTCCAAGAAGTTGATGTGATAGCTCTGTTCGGTAGTGGACCAGAGACCTTGTACTTGAAGCTGGCCCATATGAGCCCCCCAGCCCTGCATGGAGGCGTCTGTGACCACTGTCTGTGTCGGAGGCGCCTGATGGAAAGGGACGCCGTGAAGCAGATGGGAGCGCTTCATCCACCACCGGATGGAATCTTTGGCGGCTTGATGAAGGGTAATGTGATCCTCCCAGAGGTCGGACCTCTGCGACCACTGATCCTCTAGGTCTTGTTGCAGAGGACGCATGTGCAGACGTGCGTTGGGCACGATGTAGATGCACGAGGCCATGGATCCCAGGAGAGATGACACTTGTCTGGCTGTGGGATATTCCGTGCTGAGAAGCGTGCGGCTTTATTTCAGCATGGAGGATAACCTCTCCTCCGAAGGACACACGCTTGCGCTTGAGGAGTCTAGAGAGGCGCCCAGGTAGTGGATCCGCTGAGTTGGATTGAGGATCGACTTCCTGTAGTTGACCTGAAGGCCCAACGAGTGTAGAAGGTTTAGGCAGAATGAGAGATGACTCTGGAGTCGAGCCGGCGTGGAACTTTTTAAGAGCCAGTCGTCTAGATAGGGATAGACGAATATCTTCCGTTTGCGGAGAAATGCAGCTACCACCACCATGCACTTTGAGAATGTTCGTGGCGCGGACTTGAGGCCGAATGGCAGGACCTTGTATTGATAATGTTGGCGAAAGATGCGAAATCTGAGAAACTTCCGATGTTTCGCTGAGACAGGAATGTGGAAGTATGCATCCTGTAAGCCGATGGCACACATCCAGTCCCCCTGGTGTAGATGTGGGAAGATCTGGTGCAGTGCTAGCATCCTGAATTTTTCTCTTCTGAGAAAACTGTTGAGTAGGCGGGGATCGAGGATGGGTCTGTAGTCTCCGATCGTTCCTCTTTTCTGAACAAGAAAATACCGGGAATACACTCCCTGATTTCTCTGCCTGTTTGGAACTTCCTCTATGGCGTTTTTGGAGAGGAGAGTGGCAACTTCGTCCTTTAAAAGCTTGTTTTGGCTGGGAGGGAGTGGCTGTTTCCGTGGGGGTACCTGCGGAGGGGGAGATTTGAACCTCAGCAAGTAGCCACGCTCTACAATACTCAGCACCCATCTGTCGTTTGTAATTGCATTCCACTCTGCCAGGTGAGCGGTGATACTTCCTCCTACCGGAGTGGCGAACGAGCGCGGAGGAAGTAAGTTTTCACTGTTTGGGAGGTTGCTTGTTAGAGGACTGCTGCTGTTTAGCATTTCCTCTTCCTCTGCCCCGGCCCCTTTGTTGAAACTGGGACCTCTGTTGGTTTTGAGAGGACCATTGGGGCGTTTGAACGCGCTGGTGAAAGGCACGTTTGTCGCCCTGGCGAAAGCGCTTGCGGAACTCTTTGCGTTTTTCTAGTCCCACAGCCTTTACGGTGTCCAATTCCGTTTTCATCTTGCTCATTTGGTCGTCCGCATGAGCTCCAAATAGCGATGATCCATTAAACGGCAGGTTAAGAATTCTTTTTTGCGCATCTGGTTTGAGGCCCGTTAATCTGAGCCAGGCCGAACGGCGGGAGCAGATGCCATGGGAGTAGCCATGCGCGGCTCGGTCTGATGCATCCGCCGCTGCGCTTATTACTTGGTTGGCCACCAGTCCGCCTTCATGGAGGATCTCCGTGAAGTCCTGCCTGTCCTCCCTAGGCAATTTCTCCACGAATCTGGCCAGGGAATCCCATAGGGAACGATCATACCTCCCCAGCAGGGCTGAAGCGCTAGCGACCTTCATGTGCGAAGCAGAGGTGTTGCACATTCTCCTGCCGTAGGAGTCCATCAGCTTGCTGTCCTTCTCAGGGGGGACAGAAGCAGATACTGAGGCTGAGTGAGACTTCATGGCCGCCGCCACTATCACCGAATCCGCTGGCGGGTCCGCCCTCAAGAATAAAGGGTCCTCTGTCGGAGCCTTGTACTTCTTTGCTATTCTCGAGGGGACCGAGCCCGCTGTAGCCGGTGTAAGGAACGTGGCCATCGCTGGTTCTAACAATCCTGGCACCAACGGGAGCAGAGGTCTGGGAGCTGACCGATGGTGTCAAGTGTCAAAGATCACAGAAGTGGGTGCCTGAGGGACGTGCAGTGCGATGTTCAACTTCTGCGCCCCTCTACCCAGGACGTCCGAGAAAGTTATAATGTCATCCACCGGGGACACTCGCGATGGAGGCGTGGATGAAAAAGTAGGAGAGTAGTCCCGGACTGAGGATCTTGTGGATGGAGTCCCAGTGGACGACCTGGTGCGTCGCCTCTTGTGGGAGCGTTCGCTATGGTGAGCCCTTGATCCTGATCTGCGCTTGGACGGAGATCTTGGACGTTTTGGCGCGGTGCGACGGTCCCTGGAACGAGACCGGCGTGGTGAAATTGGCCTTGGATCCCTCGGAGGCGATTTACTCCTGCGCGGTGGGGAATACATGCGGGAGTAGTCCGATCCCGGACTCCGACATGCGCCAGCGCCCACATCTCGTAACCAGCGCGGTGACAGTCCAAACCGCTCTGGAGCCTCGGGTGATCTTTCCGGAGATATTTGCACGATGTGCAGTCCCGGAGATGATGACTGTTCTCCTGGGGACCTCTCCGCGGGCGGTCCAGTTTTCTCCCTCGACGTCGAATCCCTTGACGTCGACGACGTCTGCGTCACCATCGGCAAGTGTGAGGTATGCCGTTCTGGTCTCGACGGCGGTCTCGACGCCGATCGCGGAGACCTCGACGTCGATCTCCTCTTCTCTGGCACCCGACGTCGGCTAGATGACCTCGACGTCGGCCGTGTCTTCGACGTCGACCTCTCTCGACGTCGACTGGGCGACTTCGACGTCGACCTCTCCTGCCGTCGACCAAGCGACTTCGACGTCGACCTCTCTCGACGTCGACTGGGCGACTTCGCCGTCGACCTCTCTCGACGTCGACTGGGCGACTTCGACGTCGACCTCTCTCGACGTCGACGTGGTGATCTTGACGTCGATCTTCCTCTCGACGTCGACCTTCTATGTCGCCAAGTGGGGGTAACCATCGACGGCGACCGGCCCACTCGCGGCAGAATGTACGTCGCCGCATCTCTCGACGTCGACCCCCTCGAGGGTGGCGGAGAGTGTCTCGACGTCGACGGAAGCCTCGACGTCGACGGAGACAGTCCAGATGTCACCAGACTAGCAGCCTTCGAGCCCGAAGGGCCGCCTCTCGACGCCGACTTACTTTTGCGCGGCGGAGACTCTTGATGGTGGGATGAATCCCTCGACGCCGAAGTTCTCTGCCTTTTCGCTGGCATCCTCGACGTCGACGGCGAACCTCTTGGACTCCTGGTCTTCTTGGAGCCCGGGGAGCTGGTATGTCGCCGTTTCTGTACTTGCGTAGCTGAAGAAGGTGGTCTTGATGAGGAATGCTCGCCTTCACAACGGCTTCGTTCCTTCTCCAGTCTTGCATGCAGTTTAATGCGCTCTCTGTCCCTCAGAGTGCGCTTTGAGAACTTCTGGCAGTGGGGACACTGGTCAGGATCGTGTTTTGATGGTAAACACACAATACACACCGAGTGTGGATCCGCCAGTGCCATTTTATTACCACAAGAAGGGCATTTCCTAAATAAAGGAGACATTCTGACTGGAAAACATTGGAAAATTCACTGGAAACCAGCAGAATCAGCCCTTAAAAGCCAGAAAACGTCGAAAAAAGCTTGAAAAAGCTGTAATTCAAAATTTCAGTCAAAAAACTGAAGAGCTCAAGCTCCAGGATCCTCACAGAAGGAGCCGGAAAAAAGAACTGGCCCAACTGCCACCTGTAGTGCATCATGGGAGCAGGGGGTCACAGGCAGGCCTTAAAGGCACGGTCCCACTACTCTAATGCCTTAAAGGCAGGGTGTCAGTTTTCTTGGTTACTTGATACTCTACTGCAGCCTACTGGCGAATGCCTACAATTACATGTTGCTTTATGGCAATAAAGCAGTGCTGTGTTATAATTTGCCTGATGCTTCCTTTTTTCCTTACGGGTTACGGGGGCACTACTATGCAAAAATATGTAATTTACAGCATTGCCATGTTTTGAACACTATTAGGCTGAATTTTTATGTTTTCACATATGTATATATATATATATATATATATGTATATATATGTATTTTCTATATGCTCCGGGATCCCGCATGTAGGAAGGTGGATATCTGACTATGGTTACCCCCAACTTTTTGCCTAGTGTCTAGCTGGTTTTTCGACTTAGTTGGCCTGAGATCCTGCCATTCAGGGTCTCAGGCTGTCTGCTCTCTCTGTAAAATGGACTCCATGTACCCTAGGTACATAACCAATTGGTAAGGATCACCTTATTGGACCCTGTACAGTGTACCCTAGGTACCCAGGGCATAGGTGTACCCTAGGCCTCCCAGGGGCTGCAGCATGTATTATGCCACCCCTGGTCTGGCCTTCCAATCAGACACAACTGGCTGATCACTCAGCTGGGGCAAGGTCGTGTAATCACCCCTTGCTTAGGTGTAGTATTCCTATACCTACCTTATATATAGACACATGTGTACCTATCAGTCACTCCTATGGCAGGCCTTAACAATCCTGGAGGCAGAGTGCTTGGTAACATGTGAGATGGTGCTCTAGCATGAGCTGAGCCTGTCTGCAGCTTTCGGAACCATGTCCTTATAGCTGTTCTATGATATAGCCTACCATATACTCTTAAAGTGCCTTATAATCTTAAACGGTTATGGTAACTATGGTTTGGCTTTAGCAAAACATGTCGTGTAAGGTGTCTAACACTTTGGAATAATACCCCCATACCATTTCTGGTGATGAGGATATTATTCCTCCCTTCTAGAGGGAGAGACATGTTAAAATCCTACTTTGCTGTGTAACCTCTGACCAAAGCCTCAGCATCACAAAATGGATGCTGCTGCCACAGACACAAGTCTGACCTCCTGCTGCTGGGAGTGATCCCAGCCAGGGAGGCCTGGACAATAGGTTTCCTGCTTGGGGAGGTGCTAGCACCTCCCCAGACAGCCTTTAGTGTATTGGGGCAGGGTGGGCTGAAAGGAATGAGACATGCCTGGGGCACACAAGGTGTTCCTTGCATAGTCCAGTTCAAACCGGCGCTGGGGCACTCCAGCCCCAGCTCTGGCGCGAAACTGGACAAAGGGAAGTGGGTGTAACCACCCCCTCCCAGGTCCCACCCATAAGGCGTGACCTAGCAGGTATCCCAGCCCCCCAGATTAGTATAAGAGTGGGAGTTGGGCCTCAAGACTTTAGATTATCCTGAACCTGCAAAACTGAACAGAAACTCTGGACCTTCGACATTCGACGAAAGAAGAAGACTGAAGAATCTCCCTTGTAGCCAAGGAGTGGCTACCCTGTGCAAACAGGCACCATCAAGTGACTACCCTTTGCTTTGTGAAACGTTCGACGAGGAACCGACTGCAGAGCCCGACCAGAGCCTTGATTTCCAGACTTCTCCGACCCTCATCCACATCTGCAGCAGAGCTGAGATCCGTGGAGGCGACGAGCGACGTGGGACCGGCTACCTGGGAAAAGTGGCTAGTAACTTACAGCGCAGCTTCTGAGGTACCCTCGAAGTTGTGCACCGGGGATTGAGAAGCCCCAACCCCAAGCACCATCTGCACCGAAGACCAGCCCCCCACACTCCACGAGTCCTGCGTGGGGCCCTTCAGCATTTTCCTGCTTGCCGCGTCTGTCCGGTTGCTTGCCCGCTGGCTAGTGGCCTTTGTGACGACGCTCCCTAAAATCTTCTGCGCTGGTTTGGCTCCTCCAGACTGGCTCCCGCTTCTCTGCAAAGAAGAAGCACCCCAGACCTTCCTGGTCTGCACCAGAAGCAAGTCCCTTGTTCTTCGTGGGTTCCGCTTGCCAAGGCTTGGTGAGTCCTAGTCCAACTTCGACGCCGCCGACAGCAAGAGCCTTCGTGGGACAGCTCGCCTCCTGGTCCTGGTCGTCCTCGACGCTTCCTGGTCCTCCTGGCTCCAGCGACAAGCTTCACCTTCCCCTGCAACTCTTCACGACATCGCCTGGTTCCTTCCTGGTTCCACGTGGTCACTGGCTAGTGACCTTGACTCTGTCCCCTCTGCTTGCAGGTTTCTTCTCTTCTTGATCCCAGGCTTGGGATCCACCGGACACTCTCCCCTGACTGCCTGTCAGCATCTTTCTTCAGGCATCCATAGGAGTCGACGACGAAAACGACGCATCTTCACCCCTATGCACCCGCAGCCTGTGGGCTAGGTAACTTGGGTACTCCGGTGCTCATCAGGATAGTGACTATCCTAGTGTCTAGTTTTCAAGTCTCAACTTCCTAGCTACTCCGGAAGTGTCCTAAATCTATCTATTTCTAAACTGTAACATTGCTATTGACTTTTACGCATTACGCGTGAGTGTTTCCACTCTGCACACGAATCCCGTGGGCCTCCCACTCCCTAACTAACGCTAGTGTAGTGTAGCCCCAGCGATCCCCTAGGCCTAGGCCTATTCTATTTCCGTGACAGTGGTTCTTATACCACTTATTTAGTATATGGTTTGCGTGGCCCCTAGGGCCTAACTGTATTACTTACCTGTGTGACTTACTGTATGCATTAATAAGACTGTGTTGTACTTACCTCTAAACTCATAAAGAGTGCTGAGGGTTTGCTTAGAATAAATACACTTTATTTTATATATATATCTGTTGTGGTGTCCTTTCATTTGGTATTCAAGGGATTATATATGGTATCACAGCTGGCTTCACATGCCATTCAGAGTTTAGCCTAAGACTGCTCTTGTCCATGCTACCACTAGGATAGCTGGTCTATAAGGTTGACTTTACAACCAATCACCATAAGGGTATTTGGACTGATATAAGGTGTACACTATAACTAGTGACATCATACATCAGGCCAACTTCTCACATTGGTGAGCAGCGGTTGGGATCTGAGCTTGCTGTTGTAATACCATTGTAATCTTGAGATACTAAATTGAAAGATCACACAGATATTGTCTAGGTACATATAACATAGATTATTATACTTAAGTCCTACTGGACTTTGTAGTTGTAGGTTGAAGGGAATAACACACCCTGACTACAACTACTAGAAAGGTTTAGTAGAAACAACTAGTGTAGGTAGGTGCACACACCACACCCTCACTAGATCATGCCTCTGGGAGAAGATCAAGTAGATGCTCTCTCAGGAGGGGCAGGTCTGCAGAAGACCCCCTCTAGGTATGATACCTTAACATTCCAGGAGATGAGACAATTGTGTACCTCCAGAGGAATAAAACAGGGTGCAAACCCTACCCTTAGACAGCTAGTGGAGCTTCTGGAGGCCTATGATGCTGAAAGAGCTGCCAGGGATGGTGCCATAGCTGTAGATAGGGGTCTACCCACCACAGATGAGTCAGATGGGACTTCAGAGGAAGAGGTAGACAGCCAGGGCCAAGTAGGAAGACTTAGCCAGGCTAACCTAAGTTTACATGGGAGTTTGCATGGGGTCCCCCCATACAGACCCCCAAGTAGGCTTTCACAGAGAAGCAGGAGGGACAGATCCCCTTCAAGGGAATCCATCCACTCCCATGTTTCTAGCATCTCCAATGCTTCCTCTCACAGGGGAATGACTTCACCTGAGAGAAAGGAGCATAAAGCCAGAATGAGGGAAGCTAATCTGAGGATTCAGAGGGAAGAAATTGCCCTTGCCAAAGAGAAGCTTGCTCTGGCTAGAGAGCAAAAATTGTGTGGGTCAGAACCCACTGGTGGCAGCAACATTCCTAGAGATAGGGATAGGTCTTATGACCATAGAAACCTAAGCAAGATAGTCCCCCCATATCAGAATGGGGATGACATCCACAAATGGATGACTGCTTTGGAGAGGGCCTGCAAAGTACAGCAGGTACCCCAAAGTCAGTGGGCAGCTATCTTGTGGCTCTCCTTTTCTGATAAAGGTAGAGACAAGCTCCTCACAGTCAGTGATGAGGATGCAAATAATTACAAAGTCCTGAAGAGTGCTCTGATAGATGGGTTTGGCTTAACCACTGAGCAATATAGGTTGTTGTTCAGAGACACCCAGAAGACACAGACACAGGACTGGTCTGATTTTGTGGATTGTGCCACTAAGGCTTTGGAAGGTTGGTTAACTGGCAGCAAGGTGCAGGACTATACAGGATTGTACAACTTGATTATGAGGGAGCAGATCCTTAGTAATTGTCAGAACCAGCTCCTCCATCAACACCTGGTAGACTCAGATTTGACCTCTCCCCAAGAATTGGGAAAGAGGGCAGATAAATGGGTCAGGACCAGGATTAGGCCTAAAAATCAGGGTGGTGACCAAAAGAAAGATACCACCAAGCCTCAAGAGAAGGGTGGGGATAAAGCAAAAGAGAAATCTTCCTCAGGGCCCCAAAACTCCACACAGGGTGGTGGGTCCCAAGCTCCCTCCTCTACCACAGTTAAAAAGCCTTACTGCCATGTGTGTAAAACACCTGGGCATTGGAAAACTGACAGCAGTTGTCCACAGGCTAAAAACAAAACTGTTCCTCCAAC
Organism: Triturus cristatus; assembly: GCF_964204655.1. NCBI lineage: Eukaryota > Metazoa > Chordata > Amphibia > Caudata > Salamandridae > Triturus > Triturus cristatus. The sequence goes on from NC_140586.1 coordinate 262,339,569, forward strand.
TACTCCTGTCACACCACCTATTACTGTCAGCAGTAATCCCCCAGGTGGTGGGAGTGCCCCCAAAAATTTGGTTGGGTTTTCTTGGGGAACACAGGGGGACTCTGGCTTAGCCAACTCCCCTACAGCAGCTACTCTAGTCTGTGATGGTGGCATGGGGTTTGCCAACTTCACTGCCTGTCCCAACACTTTGGGTAGGTACAGACAGGAACCCTACATCAATGGTAGAAAAGCTGAGGCCTACAGAGACACTGGAGCTAGCATCACTATGGTGGCCCATAGGCTAGTTCCCTCTGAGCAGCTTTTGCCTGGTTTCTCATACCAGGTAACTAACATTGATGGCAAACAGAACAGTCATCCCATGGCAGAGGTATGTCTCAGCTGGGGAGGGGTCACTGGCCCTAAAAGGGTGGCAGTGTCTCCAACCTTGCCTGTGGACTGCTTGCTGGGGAATGACTTAGAACTCTCAGCTTGGGCTGAAGTTGAACAAGACACCCATTCCAAAATGGTAGGCCTTTCCAAAAAGGGTAGTGGGGTTGTGCCAGTCACAACCCCTGTCCAAGTAGCTTTCCTCCCTGAAAAGGTTGGAAGGGCAGTGGTAGCCACAGCCCAGGCACAGACAGACTTCCCTGTAGAAATTGGCAGAGCTGTGACAGTCACAGCTCAAACACAAACTGAGTGCCTTCCTGAAAAGGTTGGCAAGGCTGTAATGGTCTCAGCCCACACTCAGACTGATATAGGTGTAGTGAAGCCTGAAACTATGGATCACTCCACACAAACAGAGAGTAGTGGGGAGGAAGAAAAGTCTCCCTCTCCCCAGACATTAGGAAAAGGTCAGCCTCCTCAGGGATCTGACCTCACCCCTTGTGAAGGAACTGCCCCAGAGGTAGCCAGGCCTGGCCTGGCAGAGCCTCTGATGTCAGTGGCCCCTTCCAAGGTGGGACCCAGTCTGGTGCAGGTAGCCTGCCTCTCTCTACCCTGCCTCAGTCAGCCCAGGGCTGCAGAGGTCAGGGAGGCCAGTGGACCCCAAGAGGGCCCCTGTCCACAAGAACCCCCCCTTCAAAAGAATGAGGATTGCCTGGTTAGTTGCCCTAGCCAGGTGATGGGTAAAAACATTCCTGAGGGATCCCCTTCACAGGTAGTTAGGGACCTCCCCCAGAGGGATTCTGTTGGGCACAGGCAAACATGGGACCTTAGGGCCCCAAACCTGACCTGTCCCTCCAGTAAGCCCACAAAAGGGACCCAGCCTCCAGCTTTAGGTAGCCAGAGGCTGACCCTGAGAGCACAGTGCAACTCAGTTAGAGAAAGAAAGGCATCCATGGTGGAGGATGATTGGAGGAAGCTGAGGCCTCACTTTGGGGACACTCACTTCAGTACTCCATCTCAACACCAGCCTTTTACTTTGCAAAGACACACCAAAGGTAGAGATTCCCTATGGTGGAGACCCTATGATATCTTTAGGATGAGGGATTGCTTAGTGGACCATGAGACAGGGGGTAACCATGCCAGTGCTGGTTCTTCCTTATATGGCCACTCAGGCAATAGAGGCTTACCTTGTAAAGGCCAGCCTTATCTCCTTTCGTTTGGGGGGGGGTTGTGTAGGAAGGTGGATATCTGACTATGGTTACCCCCAACTTTTTGCCTAGTGTCTAGCTGGTTTTTCGACTTAGTTGGCCTGAGATCCTGCCATTCAGGGTCTCAGGCTGTCTGCTCTCTCTGTAAAATGGACTCCATGTACCCTAGGTACATAACCAATTGGTAAGGATCACCTTATTGGACCCTGTACAGTGTACCCTAGGTACCCAGGGCATAGGTGTACCCTAGGCCTCCCAGGGGCTGCAGCATGTATTATGCCACCCCTGGTCTGGCCTTCCAATCAGACACAACTGGCTGATCACTCAGCTGGGGCAAGGTCGTGTAATCACCCCTTGCTTAGGTGTAGTATTCCTATACCTACCTTATATATAGACACATGTGTACCTATCAGTCACTCCTATGGCAGGCCTTAACAATCCTGGAGGCAGAGTGCTTGGTAACATGTGAGATGGTGCTCTAGCATGAGCTGAGCCTGTCTGCAGCTTTCGGAACCATGTCCTTATAGCTGTTCTATGATATAGCCTACCATATACTCTTAAAGTGCCTTATAATCTTAAACGGTTATGGTAACTATGGTTTGGCTTTATCAAAACATGTCGTGTAAGGTGTCTAACACTTTGGAATAATACCCCCATACCATTTCTGGTGATGAGGATATTATTCCTCCCTTCTAGAGGGAGAGACATGTTAAAATCCTACTTTGCTGTGTAACCTCTGACCAAAGCCTCAGCATCACAAAATGGATGCTGCTGCCACAGACACAAGTCTGACCTCCTGCTGCTGGGAGTGATCCCAGCCAGGGAGGCCTGGACAATAGGTTTCCTGCTTGGGGAGGTGCTAGCACCTCCCCAGACAGCCTTTAGTGTATTGGGGCAGGGTGGGCTGAAAGGAATGAGACATGCCTGGGGCACACAAGGTGTTCCTTGCATAGTCCAGTTCAAACCGGCGCTGGGGCACTCCAGCCCCAGCTCTGGCGCGAAACTGGACAAAGGGAAGTGGGTGTAACCACCCCCTCCCAGGTCCCACCCATAAGGCGTGACCTAGCAGGTATCCCAGCCCCCCAGATTAGTATAAGAGTGGGAGTTGGGCCTCAAGACTTTAGATTATCCTGAACCTGCAAAACTGAACAGAAACTCTGGACCTTCGACATTCGACGAAAGAAGAAGACTGAAGAATCTCCCTTGTAGCCAAGGAGTGGCTACCCTGTGCAAACAGGCACCATCAAGTGACTACCCTTTGCTTTGTGAAACGTTCGACGAGGAACCGACTGCAGAGCCCGACCAGAGCCTTGATTTCCAGACTTCTCCGACCCTCATCCACATCTGCAGCAGAGCTGAGATCCGTGGAGGCGACGAGCGACGTGGGACCGGCTACCTGGGAAAAGTGGCTAGTAACTTACAGCGCAGCTTCTGAGGTACCCTCGAAGTTGTGCACCGGGGATTGAGAAGCCCCAACCCCAAGCACCATCTGCACCGAAGACCAGCCCCCCACACTCCACGAGTCCTGCGTGGGGCCCTTCAGCATTTTCCTGCTTGCCGCGTCTGTCCGGTTGCTTGCCCGCTGGCTAGTGGCCTTTGTGACGACGCTCCCTAAAATCTTCTGCGCTGGTTTGGCTCCTCCAGACTGGCTCCCGCTTCTCTGCAAAGAAGAAGCACCCCAGACCTTCCTGGTCTGCACCAGAAGCAAGTCCCTTGTTCTTCGTGGGTTCCGCTTGCCAAGGCTTGGTGAGTCCTAGTCCAACTTCGACGCCGCCGACAGCAAGAGCCTTCGTGGGACAGCTCGCCTCCTGGTCCTGGTCGTCCTCGACGCTTCCTGGTCCTCCTGGCTCCAGCGACAAGCTTCACCTTCCCCTGCAACTCTTCACGACATCGCCTGGTTCCTTCCTGGTTCCACGTGGTCACTGGCTAGTGACCTTGACTCTGTCCCCTCTGCTTGCAGGTTTCTTCTCTTCTTGATCCCAGGCTTGGGATCCACCGGACACTCTCCCCTGACTGCCTGTCAGCATCTTTCTTCAGGCATCCATAGGAGTCGACGACGAAAACGACGCATCTTCACCCCTATGCACCCGCAGCCTGTGGGCTAGGTAACTTGGGTACTCCGGTGCTCATCAGGATAGTGACTATCCTAGTGTCTAGTTTTCAAGTCTCAACTTCCTAGCTACTCCGGAAGTGTCCTAAATCTATCTATTTCTAAACTGTAACATTGCTATTGACTTTTACGCATTACGCGTGAGTGTTTCCACTCTGCACACGAATCCCGTGGGCCTCCCACTCCCTAACTAACGCTAGTGTAGTGTAGCCCCAGCGATCCCCTAGGCCTAGGCCTATTCTATTTCCGTGACAGTGGTTCTTATACCACTTATTTAGTATATGGTTTGCGTGGCCCCTAGGGCCTAACTGTATTACTTACCTGTGTGACTTACTGTATGCATTAATAAGACTGTGTTGTACTTACCTCTAAACTCATAAAGAGTGCTGAGGGTTTGCTTAGAATAAATACACTTTATTTTATATATATATCTGTTGTGGTGTCCTTTCATTTGGTATTCAAGGGATTATATATGGTATCACAGCTGGCTTCACATGCCATTCAGAGTTTAGCCTAAGACTGCTCTTGTCCATGCTACCACTAGGATAGCTGGTCTATAAGGTTGACTTTACAACCAATCACCATAAGGGTATTTGGACTGATATAAGGTGTACACTATAACTAGTGACATCATACATCAGGCCAACTTCTCACACCGCACATGGGCGGGGATTATTCATAGATTATGACTATTGATGAGTATCCCCTGGATGAGAACTGTTATGCCACCCTACTGTGAGAGAGGGCATAGACCTTGCCCTGATTGGAGGAGTGCCCTCATCTTTAAGATGGAGGGGAATGAAAAGTGTGCTTAACTTCAACTCCTCCACCTGATGGGTGGAGTTGGCAAAGGTGGGCACCTCCTAGTTCCTCTAAGTCTTCCCGCTGGATTTCAAGCCCAAAGTGGGGGTGTAGATTTGGGGCTGCCATCTGCTGCTAGCATCACAAAGGCGGCAGGCCTTTGAAGCTTCCCCTTCGAGCACAGGCCCATCCTGGGTAGAGGAGGTGCAACATCTCTTCCCAGGATGTGCATTGATTCTGGTCCCAGAGAGCAGAGGTTCCCCACCCAGGGGTCCAGGAACGTGTGTGTGTGGCAGGCTGCCTAAAGCTAGTCAGTGCCCACACCAGGGTCGTTGGGTTTTCAGGGGGCACCTCTGAGGTGCCCTATGACTTACATGGTACAATAAATCTAACACTGGCATCAGTGTGGATTTATTGTGAGGAGTAGTTTGGTACCAAACACTCCTGTTTTCAGTCGAGCCATCATGGTGCTGTGGAACTCGAGTTGTCGAGTTTCCAGCCCATGTACTCTCTATGGCTTCCCGGGCACTTACAACATTAAGGAATAGACCCCAATATTGTAGTGGCATATCTGCTCATGCAAGTATGCCCACACCTGGGATACAGTGCACCCTGCCTTACGGCTAGTAAGGCCTGCTAAAGGGATGACTTACCTATATCTTAGGCAGTGCTAGCTGGCATGGCACACAGGAAATGTGCTATGTCGACTTTGTCATTTTGTCTGCAGTGATAGTCTGCAGGGCATGGGTGAGGGGTCTTTAGGGGACACTACTCTGTCTCAATGCCCTTGGTACCCTTTTACTAGGGTCTTACAGGGGGCCAGAATGGCCAACTAGGGCATCTTTTTTAGGGAAGAAGCACTGGCACAGGGGACCTGATCAGCTGTCTTACCATCCTCATTCTGCTCCGGGCCAGAAATCCAGATAGAGATGCAAAACAGACTTTGGTTATGAATCACGATTACAAATAATGTGAAAATATTGAACGTATTTCTCGCTCAAAATTCCTGCATGAAAAACTTGGTGAAATTTGTGAAAGAAAATACCGCAATATTCCTGAGTTTCAAAGCTCGAAATTAGCACATTAACCTCAACTTCGAGCTGCAGAACACAAACTGGAGAGGTAATAACTGTATATCACAAAAAAGAGGGGGGGATCTGGGAGCTATAAAGGTCCAGTGTCCATGCTCCCTAAATTCGATATCTAGCATCAGGAGGACAAAGTTCCTATGGGCAGGTGCAAAAAGTCACCACGCCCTTAAAAAAAGAAAAGAAAACAGAGTGTGAAAAAATTCCTAGATTGGAAACCCACTCAGGAGACTGGAAGACCACTCTTTGTCCTCTGTTGCCCTCACACACCCCGAAGGGTGTCATGCTTCATCATCGGGCGGTTGCTCCTCGTAGGGCCGGCGCTGCAATTCCCTACGGGCCCCCCGAAGGGTCACTTTGACGGAGATCTTTTAAGGACCGCCGGATGGTGCATGTGTGGGGAGTGGGTTTTTGATGGAGGGTAAATAAAGTGCGTGCTAGTTGGTGAAAAAAATATATAAATATATAAAAAAAGGGTCATCATGCAGCAAATTTTATTAGATGTACCCTTAGCAGGCTTTGGACTGCTAAAAAGTTGTAACCCTAGAGGCACGCTATGCCCAGGGGTCATGGGTCATAGGTCAACATGTTTCGCGCCTCTTACGCCTATAAGAGGTCGGTGGCGCTTCATCAGGACCAAATTGTTAAAATTAAGTGCACGTGAGAGTTGGTGAAACATAATAAAATACCCTCAATATCGATCTGGGCAACAAACTGTGCTCCTCAGTGTGGTCACAGGTCAAAGGTGAAAAATTAGCTCCAGGTCAATATCTAGGAAAAAGAAAAAGAAGACAGCAGTAGGGATGTGTATCAGTAAAACTTGATACAACATATGTGTGCCACAATCGTGTGCACATCTAACCCACCTTAAAGCAGGCAAACAAATCCATAATTTACATGAAGGCGCCACAACCGTACATGGCATTTCACACAAAACCTCACCTCACAGCACAGTTTGTTGCCCAGATCGATATTGAGGGTATTTTATTATGTTTCACCAACTCTCACGTGCACTTAATTTTAACAATTTGGTCCTGATTCAGCGCCACCGACCTTTTATAGGCGAAAGAGGCGCGAAACATGTTGACCTATGACCCATGACCCCTGGGCATAGCGTGCCTCTAGGGTTACAACTTTTTAGCAGTCCAAAGCCTGCTAAGGGTACATCTAATAAAATTTGCTGCATGATGACCCTTTTTTTTAATATATTTATATATTTTTTTCACCAACTAGCACGCACTTTATTTACCCTCCATCAATAACCCACTCCCCACACACCCACATGCACCATCCGGCGGTCCTTAAAAGATCTCCGTCAAAGTGACCCTTCGGGGGGCCCGTTGGGAATTGCAGCGCCGGCCCTACGAGGAGCAACCGCCCGATGATGAAGCATGACACCCTTCGGGGTGTGTGAGGGCAACAGAGGACAAAGAGTGGTCTTCCAGTCTCCTGAGTGGGTTTCCAATCTAGGAATTTTTTCACACTCCGTTTTCTTTTCGTTTTTTAAGGGCGTGGTGACTTTTTGCACCTGCCCATAGGAACGTTGTCCTCCTGATGCTAGAAGAGGTAATAACTGCACACTGTAAACACTGGATCATCAGTATGTGTATTTATTGGTTGTATTGTTACCTTTCCCCATCCTGTTGCATTCATAATGAGGACCCCTTGTCAATACCTGGTTTCCATATATATAGTTTACCCACCAGTGAAGACAGTTGAAAAATATTAAGTCCTACAGAGACATCATTCATCTAATGCAAAATACCAACTGGCAGGAGCAGAGGGTTTCAGTCCATAGCACGCAAACATGCCCTTGTTGAGCTCTTTGCCTTTAGAGAATGAAAGACATGTTAATTTCACATTTAAAGCCAGCAGTTGCAAGAGAATGGAAAGAGACAGACTTCGGAATGACTACATGATTCTTGGTGGCAATGGGGTCCATTTCTGCTGCATGAGGTTTGTGGTTATGTAAAAAAAGACTTAACATTTAACAGAAAAGCTAGGGTCTTCATTTTGAGAATCCAGCATTACATAAGTGGAAATCAGCCAACATTGCACAATCATCTATCACTTGTATCTACTACATTAAAAGATAGCTGCAACTATTAAGTAGCAGTGTTCATATTCCAGCCCCAAATTGGGCTTTCTCCAATAGTTTCAAAAGGATAACTTCCTGAACCCTCACATCTCCTTTCAGAAGTACATGAAAGGAGGAAAGCAGCAAAACCAATTTTAGTTGGCGGAGAACTAGCCCACCATTTTGATACACTATTGTTAGAGAAGCTGAGATTAACAATTCTAGACCACAGGCAACCACAAACATTGAATAACGTGACTAAAGTTATGTGGTAACAGTAACTTGCCAGTTGGGCTTCCAGAGATTTTATCTTGCTTTCATATGCAGTTTTTTGTTCAGAAAGTTCTTGCTGTGCCATCTCCTTTGCTATCTGGATACCCTGTATCATTTCTTCTTTGGCTTTCAGTCGTGCCTCTTCAATTTCTGCTTCGAGTCTAAGAGAAATGGTGGGGAAACGCATTTCAATCGATATAATCATATCCACCCATTTAAATTAGTTTTGTGCAGATCAATAGTACACCTTTCAAAGTTTAACAATGAATAAAGTAAATATGGTTATGTAAGGACCACAATTACATTTCTTTTAATGATTTAACAGCCTTTATTATGGACAGGCCGCTGAAGCACAGCAATACGGTTCAGAGTTCCTCTTTATCCTAAATTTGTTCATATGAAGATCAAATCAAGAGATGGGACAGGGAGAACAACAAAAACATCAAAGACTTGCCAAACAATTGTTTTCATCTTTTCTATTCAAAGTGATATGCCCTTAAAAAAGCACTGAAAGAAACCGGTATAGAAGAACAAGGCTTAAAAAATAATTTCATTAATATCCTAGTCTTTACCAGTGTTTATAGCATTCAATCATGTTCCAAAAGTAAGAAGAATTTTATTTATCAATGTTTTGTCTCACGGAGGGCATGCAACCTTGATGAATTGTTTTAAATACATGTTTTTTCTGTATAGGTTTCACGCATACAATATATCTGCCTCTTGATGCGGAGTATTAAATATTCAAAGTGCATCGAGCTAAAAGAGAAAGATTGTTGGAATGTTTCAAAGGTAGCCCCACTTTCAGAGGCCACAAAGGTGAAAGAGATGTAATGTGAGTTGAAGCCTCATGAATAAATTGGTGTTTTGATGATAAATAATATATGACCTATAAACAATGTAAATAAATTCATGTATATCAATATATCTGCCAGGTGATACAGCCCTTGTAGAGAGACATTACATAAAGTATATTTTAGGTATCAGGGCAGGAGAAGGGAAAACAAAATGAATTTTCTCCGTTCACTGTCTAAAAGTGTGCTATAAGGTAATGCGAACAGCGAGTGGAGAAGGCCAGTGTGGTGAAACCTCACTGGGAGGAGGCATTGTGACTCCCTTCCCGAGAGTGAATCAGGGCACTAAAAGCACTACCAGACTGGGACCTGTTAGGACAATATGGGCCACATTGAGACCAGCAAAACACTTACCTATACATGGGCAGTGTGCACCAATTGGATGTAAGGAGCCAGCATTACAAAGCAGAGAAATCATTTTTTTTAAACATCAATACGCAGAGATGATGCTATGATTGCCAGCTGGAAGAAGCTCCTACCTGTCAGAAGTGGGCCTCCAAAATTCAATAGAAGTATCTGAGGTAACTACCTACGGCCAAATGGATGCTTCTGTAATGAAAGTTCTGCCGTTTAATGCTGAGCACCTTTCATTAAAGGCAGCAACTAGGCTGGCTTTCATACTAACATGGATTGTATATAATTCCAGACTTGCCCTAGAATCTGTCCGGAGTTTCATCAGTACTTACTCAATTCATTTACCGTTAAGGGACCCCAGACAAGTCTCAAACTCATCCCTGCTTTTAACATCAAACCCTCTTCATGTTTCACCTCCTGCTCTTGTTTGCACAATCACAACAAAGTCTATTGAAAAATCCATTATACTGGAATGAACATCACTGGGCGAAATCCTTGTGCGCAATTGTAGATCGCTTGTCCTACAGATGCACGATCACTTGCAGTATTAGAAGTCCTGATTACCTCTCCTAGCATCCTTTTCATATATTCTTCATTTCCTATTTACAATATCCCCATTTAGATAAAATGCTCAATAAATAAATACAGGATTCTTTATATGTTGGTTTCAAGCAGCTTTTTTTGTTGTTCATTAAAATACTAAATAAAGCATAAGTGTTCTTTAAATGAGTGACTCTTAACCTGTGGTCTGAGCACCAATGGGGTCTATAAGGCCTACTCACGTGATCCACAACAGTTTGACAAAATTAAATATTAACATTAGTACTTTAAAATGAATAAACTATATACAAATAGAGAAACATTTCTTTCTACGTTTGAGCGTAAATTAAACTAAATATTTCAATATTTGAATTTTTTTATTGTTGTATACTTGTTTTTGTATTTTTGTGCACTGCTATATGGTTCAAATCATTGATGTTGCTTAAGAGGTGTTGCCAGCTTCCAATGAGGACTCAGTTGGGGGTCCCGGGATTCTAGTAATGATTCAGTTTGGGTCCATAGAAGCCAAAATGTTAAGAACTGCTGATTTAGTGTCTCAGCGAATTTACAAATTATGCTACTGCTTGCAAAACAAAGTATAAGACAATGAATTATAGTATCAATCAAAAGAGGATCAACCTTGGATCATGTGAAGGAGCTCACTCGTTCTAGGAGAAAAAAAAATTCTTAAAAGGAACTCTTACTCACTGAATGCTATTCAGTGACGTGCTTCATCATCGAGTTCCACCCAATCCTTTGAGGATCTGGCGTGCTATGACCTTTTTCCTTGCAAGGGAGCACTTTTTAAGGAGAAGGGAAGTGGGGTCTATATGAATTGGGGCTTAAAATTGCCTAAGCATGTTTTTGAGTAGTCCTGATCAATGTTTGACATCAAATGCCTAAAGAGCGCAAAGATGAAGAAACAATATGGCAACAACCCGCAAAAAAGACTGAAAAGAAAGCTCATCAAGTAATTTGTACTTTACAAGTAACTAGACTAGATTTCAGAGATGTTTAATATGTGTGAAAAGGTATCTCTACATTACCATGGTTTAACATTACTTACTATACAGTTAAAAAAACAGACTCGCACCATTTTTCTCAAAAATGCAAAACATTTTAAAAGCAAAACATTCTGATGGATGAGAAAATGAATTAAATCTAAATTAGTTAATTTTTTGTACTGGAGTTTTGTTATTAGTATGCTAATATCCAATATTCTATTTTCATTATGAATAAAAGAAAAAAGGTTTTCAAAACAACGTATATGGCAATTTACCAAAAAGATTAGTTAATAATTATTCATAGGCACAAGTTGCAAAGATATAGTTTAGAGGAACTGTATTGTCTTCTACATTGACCAGCAACACTTACTGTGATCTCTGTGCATCTAGCAATTCGTTTCTAGCAAATTCAAAATCTTTGATACCATCACTTGAAAGTGCAGACCCACAAGATGCTCTTTTTCCTTTTTGCACCTCCACTGGGTGATTGAACCTGAAGTAATGGTCACCGCCAAGAATCACACGGTCTCCCTGTAAAATAAAATGTCATACAGTAATGAACATAAAACAGCAGATCTAAAAAAACGAAATATAAGGAAGATATATAGATCATGCTACAAGACTATGAAAAGAATCTCTCCTAGGTTTTATGTCCTAAAATGCACAATTATTTGAGACATTCTTTAGAAGGAAAAACAGGAGGTTTTTGAGGCACTTTAAACCAATAGTAGATGGCTTTTAAAGTATTATCTTGAAGTCCCTTAAGAGACATAGATCAGTCTGGTGGATGTACCCAGAAGGAGGATTGAACAGCACATTGATCCACATTAAATCAATATAAAATATTTGCATGTTGTCAGCCAAGCGAACGATCAGCTGCAAGTTAAGAAGGAACATAATCCAATAATTTCACTGTGTGCTATAATTATTGTTTTGGTAGTTATAACCCCTAAAGTGCATGAGGTACACCAAGTAGCAAATATGGTCAGTTATGGGATAGTGAAGGAAAATGCATTTTATGTTTCAAATATTTCTATTTTTTTCCTACAAAATGAGTAGCCGCTGGGGGACAGAGGAGAGGTGCCTGAGCCTGTGCCGGTTCTGGACGAGATTCTGCTGGGGGATTCTGTCACCCGTCAATCACCTGGGCAAAAGAAATGCCATTTAGGCACGACGCAGCCCTGCAGCACTGGACGTGCCCTTGTCGTGTCCGGGTGAAGCCCGGGCTAAGGGTGGGCCCGTCAAGGCCCATTGGAGGCTGGGCTGGGCCCCCCTCTAACAACGGTGACTCTAGCAAGGTACTATGCATATACTGTTTATTACCATTAACTTTAATAGTCCCTCAAATATTGGTTGAACGCAAGGCTCGGAGCGAGCAGACGGGTGGATGAGTAGCGGGAACCCTTGATGCATTTTTAAAAAGGGCTGTGTCTGTTCTTACCCATGAAATAGAATTAACTAAATGATGCCTATCATGGGAGCCCATGCTCCAGAAGCGCTCCTCTTTAGGGGGCTAAAGTATGGACAATGCCCCCACACAGCCTCTTTTAATTGAACCACTAGCCCATACGGCAATTGTCCCTCAAGAACTCCCTCATGTGACATCGCAAAAACATCTACTAGGGGTTCAGCCTCGCAAATGCAGCTGGACACTAATCCTGAACCACCAGTTGAGAAGAAGGGGTGGTGGACCACAGAAGAAAAAGCTAATGAAAGTTACTCGACCTGTCAAATCACTGGGGAATGTTCCAAATTAAACTGGACTGAGTCTCATTACTCCCCCCTACCCTGCCCCCACTGATGAACGATGATGGTACGTGGAAGAAATTAGAAAACATGGTCTCCGCCCTGCTGAGCCCCCTTCTACTCAAGTTAACTCAGATTAAAGGGAGATTAACCCAAAGGAGTCCCACTTCCGCTCCCCTCGAGCGTCTGCGTCCTGGGACAGGCTCTGGCTCTGGTCCTGAATCACACAGACAGGTGGGTAACCGTCTATCAGAAACTGAAGTCAAGCAACCCCACCCAGATCAGGCATATAGTAACTTGGGCCTGGCCACATACCCAAAATTTGACACTTCTACTACTTCCTCTCTCCATACCCATATCCCCTCCTCCCAACCCGATGAACACTTGGAGAAGCCAGCGGAGGATGTAACACAAAAATTATACCTTAGCACCTTTCCAACTAGGCTGGTGGCAAGGACGCTTGGGGCGGGGAGGAGGGAGGACCCCCTGAGGCTGGAAAGACTCAAGGTCGGAAAGATCGCTACCCTACACCAGACCCTGCATCTCCCTCCGGCAGCATCTCCACTTGTACTGGTGTTGGTAAATGTACCGCTTTTGAGGGAGGACCAACAAGAAACGACTGATAAACTAATTGACAAATCCCTCCACTGGCTGACACGTCATCTAATTCATGTGGGGAGAAGGGGCAGTCTTTTTTCTAACAACATTATTATGGCCAGAAGGATAGGGTGGCTGGGCA